>NC_136383.1:79639636-89639636 GCF_965140285.1 Lepidochelys kempii
CATACTCAGGTAATAAAAAGTGAGAGAGAGAGAGAGAGAGAGAGAGCGCGCGCACTACATTTTCCGTCCACTTCTCTTTTGTTTGCAATATACCTATCCCCCCCTCTGCAACGCTGTATGCTGCTGCCTCTCAACTCCACTTCTGGTGAAATCTTCTCCATGTCCAGGACTGACTTTTAAAAAAAAAAAAGTTCAGGCCAAGGGTTCTTAAAGTAATTTTCTAGTCCTCTTTGTTGATCTCTGCCTTCAAAATGTAAATTGATCAGTTTGCCAGAGAGTTTTTTCCTAAAGTGTATGTGTAATTCAAGGACACCTCCTATGGCTGACCATGGGACCTATGAAACCACAGACCAGCATACCCTGATAATTGGTTGAGGCCCCTGACTGATTTATGCTTGAATCTGGGGACAACTGTGAATTAGGGGGCAACTGTGCTAGGGCTACTGCAAGTGGGCTCCCAGCCACCGGCCATCTGCATGAAATTAACATGGCTCCTCTACTGAGCTACCAGTGCAACCACCTAGTAGAACAGGCAACAACTTTGTGGCAGAGTTGGGTGATCTGTAGGAAGTTGGCAGAAGGGGGAGGTGTGATGGTGTCCTTCCACTGATTAGAAAGGCTAATGAGCATTCCTGCACTCAGGCAGAACCAATTAGGCATACCTGCAGAACATGTGCCACCTGGAGAAGGGGAGCTTAAAAAGGTGAAACTTGCCACAGAGAGGGGCAGACACAAAGGCATCAATGAAATGGAAGGAGGAGGAAAGCTAGAAAAGGCACATTTTTAAATTAGTTAATCCTATTCCATTCATTTATGGTATTTCCCTGACAGACCATCTCAGATCTCTGTAAATTGGGGGGGAGGGCTGTTTTGATAAATTATGTAAACATTGATGGATATGCTGGAATCCACAGTAAAATAACCTAAAATTCAGCTAAATGCACACAAGCGCCTCTAGCAGACAAAGACGTTCCAGCCCCAGGCTTCAGGTATATTTAAGACAACTGTCAGGAGATAGGTCTCCAGATATTGGTAAATGTAGCATGAACCCTACCCTAGCAAGGAGGTCAACCCTACTTCTCCTACAGCAGAGAAAACTCATGTGTTTTAAAGCTGGCCCTGCCTATGGCCTCTCTGTATACCAACTCTCTGGACTCTAATCTAAGGAAGCTCAGTACTGAGAATAGCTGCCAGGTAATGTGTGCAGAATGCTGTTGCCCAAATTCATATTTATAAAGAAGCACAACCACATCATTTTAATCCTCAAACATCTCCATTTGCTGCCTGCACACGTCAGGTCTCACTCAAAACTATCCTTAGATGTAAAACCCATCATGATGTTACTTCAGCCTCTCTCATAGACTTTGTCTTTCTACTTCCCTCACTGCTCCCACATAATCTCACCCCTGCAGGTGCATAAGCTTCCCTCCTCCACAGTTCCTGATGCTTGGAACACCCTTTGTGTGTCTTTCTGCCTCAGCAAGTCTTCATCACACTTCAGATCACATTAGAAAACATCCTTCTGCTTTTCTGTCTAATTTAATGCTATAATTATATTGTTTAATTCTGTGAAGCTCTTAGGAATCAGTTAAAAAAATGAAAGATGCTGTAAGTAAAGTTGTATTATGGTTGCCTGATACTTAGACCCAGCAGAGACTGCAGAATAGAGAAGGAACCAAAATGTGTTGCAATGCTTGGTTCTGTGTGACTTAGAAACCAGAAGCAGGAAGTCCATGTGTGTGGGGACTGATGGCAATGGAATGTTCACTTCCTATGGGAGAGGGGGCGTGAGTTCGAGGAGGAAGGAATGGGAATATACTTTAACTTGTATCTGACCTCTAGTCTTAGCCCCTTCTCAGACAGTGCTGAGAAAGCTGAAATTTCTCCATTGTCCTGGTCATTCCTGTCTGTTGTCACAGCAGGTCTCGGATTTCTAATGTGGCCCGTAGTTGCTGGTTGGATACTACAAGGATTTAGCTAGATTGTAAATTCTTTGGGATAGGGGCTATTCTTAGGTTATCTGTGTCTATAGTGCTTAACACAATGGGGCCCCAATCCTGATTGGTGCAATTTCAATACAAATATATAAATAATAATGACATAACCATCTTGTAGAGGGACCAGTGGGTGAGGTAATATCTTTTATTGGATCAACTTCTGTTGGTGAAAAAGACAAGCTTTTGAGCTTACACAGCACTCTTCTTCAGGTCTGGGAAATATACTCAGTGTTACAGATAAATACAAGGTGGAACAGATTGTTTAGCAAAAAGAAAAGGAGTACTTGTGGCACCTTAGAGACTAACCAATTTATTAGAGCATAAGCTTTCGTGAGCTACAGCTCACTTCATCAGATGCATATCGTGGAAACTGCAGCAGACTTTATATATACACAGAGAATATGAACCAATACCTCCTCCCACCCCACTGTCCTGCTGGTAATAGCTTATCTAAAGTGATCATCAGGTGGGCCATTTCCAGCACAAATCCACACGAGTTTCTACAAGCCATTACCCTCTGATCCCACTGAGAGTTACCAAAAGCAACTACAGCATTTGCTCAAGAAACTTCCTGAAAAAGCACAAGATCAAATCCGCACAGACACACCCCTGGAACCCCGACCTGGGATATTCTATCTACTACCCAAGATCCATAAACCTGGAAATCCTGGGCGCCCCATCATCTCAGGCATTGGCACCCTGACAGCAGGATTGTCTGGCTATGTAGACTCCCTCCTCAGGCCCTACGCTACCAGCACTCCCAGCTACCTTCGAGACACCACTGACTTCCTGAGGAAACTTCAATCCATCGGTGATCTTCCTGATAACACCATCCTGGCCACTATGGATGTAGAAGCCCTCTACACCAACATTCCACACAAAGATGGACTACAAGCCGTCAAGAACACTATCCCCGATAATGTCACGGCTAACCTGGTGGCTGAACTTTGTGACTTTGTCCTTATGCATAACTACTTCACATTTGGGGACAATGTATACCTTCAGATCAGCGGCACTGCTATGGGTACCCGCATGGCCCCACAGTATGCCAACATTTTTATGGCTGATTTAGAACAACGCTTCCTCAGCTCTCGTCCCCTAAAGCCCCTACTCTACTTGCGCTATATTGATGACATCTTCATCATCTGGACCCATGGAAAAGAAGCTCTTGAGGAATTCCACCATGATTTCAACAATTTCCATCCCACCACCAACCTCAGCCTGGTCCAGTCCACACAAGAGATCCACTTCCTGGACACTACAGTGCTAATGAACAATGGTCACATAAACACCACCCTATACCGGAAACCTACTGACCACTATTCCTACCTGCATGCCTCCAGCTTTCACCCTGACCACACCACACGATCCATCGTCTACAGCCAAGCTCTGCAATACAACCGCATTTGCTCCAACCCCTCAGACAGAGACAAACACCTACAAGATCTCTGTCAAGCTTTCTTACAACTACAATACCCACCTGCAGAAGTAAAGAAACAGATTGATAGAGCCAGAAGAGTTCCCAGAAGTTACCTACTACAGGACAGGCCTAACAAAGAAAATAACAGAACGCCACTAGCCGTCACCTTCAGCCCCCAACTAAAACCCCTCCAACGCATTATTAAGGATCTACAACCTATCCTAAAGGATGACCCAACACTCTCACAAATCTTGGGAGACAGGCCAGTCCTTGCCTACAGACAGCCCCGCAACCTGAAGCAAATACTCACCAACAACCACATACCACACAACAGAACCACTAACCCAGGAACTTATCCTTGCAACAAAGCCCGTTGCCAATTGTGCCCACATATCTATTCAGGGGACACCATCATAGGGCCTAATAACATCAGCCACACTATCAGAGGCTCGTTCACCTGCACATCCACCAATGTGATATATGCCATCATGTGCCAGCAATGCCCCTCTGCCATGTACATTGGTCAAACTGGACAGTCTCTACGTAAAAGAATAAATGGACACAAATCAGATGTCAAGAATTATAACATTCATAAACCAGTCGGAGAACACTTCAATCTCTCTGGTCACGCAATCACAGACATGAAGGTCGCTATCTTAAAACAAAAAAACTTCAAATCCAGACTCCAGCGAGAAACTGCTGAATTGGAATTCATTTGCAAATTGGATACTATTAATTTAGGCTTAAATAGAGACTTGGAGTGGCTAAGTCATTATGCAAGGTAGCCTGTTTCCTCTTGTTTTTTCCTACCCCCCCCCCAGATGTTCTGGTTTAACTTGGATTTAAACTTGAAGAGTGGTCAGTTTGGATGAGCTATTACCAGCAGGAGAGTGAGTTTGTGTGTGTATGGGGGTGGGGGGGATGTGAGAAAACCTGGATTTGTGCAGGAAATAGTCCAACTTGATTGTCATGCACATTGTGTAAAGAGTTGTCACTTTGGATGGGCTATCACCAGCAGGAGAGTGAATTTGTGTGGGGGGGTGGAGGGTGAGAAAACCTGGATTTGTGCTGGAAATGGCCCACCTGATGATCACTTTAGATAAGCTATTACCAGCAGGACAGTGGGGTGGGAGGAGGTATTGGTTCATATTCTCTGTGTATATATAAAGTCTGCTGCAGTTTCCACAATATGCATCTGATGAAGTGAGCTGTAGCTCACGAAAGCTTATGCTCTAATAAATTGGTTAGTCTCTAAGGTGCCACAAGTACTCCTTTTCTTTTTGCGAATACAGACTAACACGGCTGTTACTCTGAAGATTGTTTAGCATAAGTTGTCAACACATACTTCAAGGACCATTCAAGGTGAAATGGCCCATTAACACCGCTTTAGTCATAGGGGGCATTGTTAGTGGGTCACAGATTGTTGTAATAAGCCATAAATCCAGTGTCTCTATTCACAAAAAGAAAAGGAGTACTTGTGGCACCTTAGAGACTCACAAATTTATTTGAGCATAAGCTTTCGTGAGCTACAGTTCACTTCATCGGATGCATCAGAGCTGTAGTTCATGAAAGCTTACGCTCAAATAAATTTGTTAGGCTCTAAGGTGCCACAAGTACTCCTTTTCTTTTTGCGAATACAGACTAACATGGCCGCTACTCTGAAACCTGTCTCTATTCAGTCCATGATTTTTAGTGTCTAGCAAAGTTATGAATTTAAGCTTCCAGGCTCGTCTTTTGAAAGTGTTGTGCCAATTTCCTTTGAAAATGAGGACTAATAAGTAAGATATAGAGTGACTGCTTTGTGAAAACTGTTCACCCACAGGTGATGTGGTGTTTTTGTGTTTTATCATTTTCCTGTGTGAGTTCATTCAAGAATGTAGTGATTGTCTGGTTTCGCCCACATAGTTGTTATTGGGGCATATAGTGCACTGGATGATGTGATAGGCATGCGTAGGACCCGCGGATCTTGAAAGGTGTGTTGTGGAAGGTGTTGATCATTGTAGCACTGATATGTCTGCAGGCTTTGCATCTATTGTTCTGGCGGGGTCTGTTGCCACTTTGAGTTGGTGTGTCCTTCCTTTTCCCCTGTGACTGAATGGGGTGTCACCTTGAATGGTTCCTTGAAATATATAACTACTTATGCTAAACAATCTGTTCCATCTTGTATTTAGCTGTGACACTGAGTACGTTTCCCAGACCTGAAGAAGAGCGCTGTAGCTCAAAAGCTTGTCTCTTTCACCAACACAAGTTTGTCCAATATAAGATGTTACCTCACCCACCTTGTCCCTCTACCATTCTGAGACCAGTATGGTGACACCACCACTGCATATCCACCCTTTAAAATAACTCATTTGTGTGACAAATTAATCAGTCTATATAGTCATTCCAGCTCACTGCTTTTCAGAGTGGCGACTGTCCCCTAATAAGCAGCGCAGCAGGAACTATTTCATCAACATTTTAAGGAAGATTGTACTGTAGTCTCTCTTTATACAGTGTGTGTAGAAATAAATTTGACAAGGCAAATGATTGAGGGTGAAAATTTTAAAAGCACTTATGGCCTAACTGTGTCCACTGAAGTGAATGGGAGTTTTACTACTGACTGCAATGACAGCAGGGTTAGGCCAGTGCTGAGCACCTTTGAAAATCCAACTCTAAATATTTGCCTGGTCTTACACACTGTGTAAAGATAGAGTCACCACTATGAAAGGCAATTTTATTTATGATCATTTTAGCTAACTGCCTTTCACAGTGATGACTCTAAAATTCATTAGAAAAAAAATGTTCTTTTGGAAATAAAAATTGAAATTCTAATGCAACGTCATATATTTAATTTGTAGTAAATTGAATTCCCAGTGAAAATGTTAGTTGTACAAAAAAATCAGTTTCATAGAACTATTGAAAAATAGGGTTAGATTTAGGGACTTCAAGGGTCATCTAGTCTAACCCCCTAATGTCAGCTTTTTTTAAACACAGAAGTTACTTTAATATAAGCAGGTAACAAATGAAGAGCCAGATCACCCCTTGCTGAGGAGAAACCTGCAGGAAAGAGCCACAGAGAGTATGTCTCTGCTATGTCTATGTAAACCTGTGTCTGTAGGACCTGTGTTTGTGGACTCAGTTTGTTTCCAACCCGCACTTCAGCGCCCACACTGCACTGTAAAAGTAGGTTTACAATTGCTGAACGCACGTCTCACAAGTATGCTAATATGTCCATGCTGCACTACGCAGACCTTCTGACTCAGGTCTGCAGTTTGACCTGTGTCCACACTGCAAAATGACAGGGCTTGGACCCGACTTAGAGGGGAACTCAGGCTTGGAACCACCCTCCCAACTGGGTCTGCTCATCTGAATCCAAAGGGCTTTCTGGCCCAAGTCAGACTAATTTGTGTGTGGACAGAAGGGGGGCTTAGGCTTAAACCTGAGTCAGAGTCCATGCTTACTATGCAACGTATACACATCCAGAATAGGAAAGCTCTCTAAGGTTCTCCTAATGGAGTTTCCTTAAATTATCCGTTCAAGAGGGAAGAATCCAGAAAAAGTGAGGTGCCATAGATCTGTGGGGAAGGGACCCACCAGATGATTAAAGGCAGAAGTGTCAACGAGGATAGCTGTCCCTCTGCACTGCACTATGGCTGCTGCACACTGGCAGGCTCCCCTTGTGCATGCTAAATAGCAGCTGCAGAAGGCACCCAGAGGGAGTTAATACTGTTTCAAGCAGCATTAACTCTTGCTAGGATATCAGCGTAGATATCTGTGCCACTAGTAATGGATGGTGATCTAGAGAGCAGCAAGTCCCCTGCTATCCACCCTCCTGCACCCTGGCCCTGCATCTAAATCCCTACAAAGACCTTCTACACAAAGCCACAGAAGAGAGGGATCCAATGAGTTACAGTGGGTACATGATCTGTGACTAGGATGAAAGAAGACCTCAGGGGATAACTGTGGAATTCCCCTCTGGCCAGGGGATCACCAGGCATTATTATTTCATAGCAGATTATTTGCTTTCCTGAGGTAAAAGTCTCCTACTGAGGTAGAGGATTTGGTGTTCTTGGCGCTGGTATGCTGCAAGGGGACTGCCACAAGCACACTCCTGGAGGCATCTGTTTGTGAACTAAATACTCTATTGATGTCTAGGCTGAACAGGACCCAACTTGTACAGATGACTGCTAGGACCAGTGGATTTGCTTCGAGACTGGTTTTTTTTGAGTAAATCCATTAGTGGCACAAGCCACTGACAGCTGCAAGATCCAAATGAATTTTGTTCAAAGGATTTTTCCACCCCTAAGGCTTTGACTTTTTTGGAGAACTTCAGATATGTCCATTCTTTATTATTGTAGCACACTCGTAGCACGGGTCCAAGAAGCTTCCAGGCATCTGGATCAGGGTAGTACTTTTAAGATTACCTTCTGTCTAATAACACAGCGGGGAAAGCCAGCGGGGAAACTTCCTTCACAGTTAAGAGTATATAGGGCAAAATCTTGTCCCAGTCTTTAACCTCGAACTCTTCATTCTTCCTAACATGGTTTTAAGGGTTCTGTTAAAACATTCCACCAGCTCATCAGCCTGGAGGTGGCACATCCATTCCTGGGTCATTTTACATATCCAGCCAGAGTTCTGTGTGGCATCTACTGACTCCTTGGACTTCTACGCAGAGCAGTGGGCATTGTCTGGGGCTCTCTTGCTCAGTGTCCCCATCTGGTACCCTGGTTTTACACCTCTGACCCTCACTTCCATTTCTGTTTTTTCCTCTTTTTCTCTTGTCCCACAGAATCACTTGATTCCCAGTCCTGGAACACCTCTCCCCCTCTGCTGAGGGGAGGGGCTTTGAGTTCCTGGCAGGCTCTGCCCACCCTTCTGGAATATCAAATAGCTGGGTATGGCAGACTGCGGTTTGCACAGGCTTGATTTTGAGAAGGTACAAAAACTGTCAGAATAAGTGTCATGTAAATTTAGGATCCTGGGCTGTAAGACTCAGAGGGCAACCTCACTGGTTAAAATATCTGAATTAATTCTCTAGCTATGTTCTTGCTGTGGTGGCTTATAGCAGGATGGTTTTGGGATATTGTATATCATAATCTGTTATTACTAAAATATAATAATCTTCTTTACTGGCCCTAGTACATCCATCCCAATCTTTTCAAGGGCTACTGTGGTTAGGTGTATGGTGTTACCTTCAAGCGGCAACAGAAGATGGTGGTTTCTTGGTCAATGCCAGGCCAGTAAAACTGCAGAAGCAGCCTTTCAAGGGCCATTTCCCTTCCAAGGTGTCCAGCTGACAGTATGGCATAGGTAAGCCTGGAAGTAGCCTCTGTGGTGGTTTAGGCACCAACACCTGGACCCAGAGTTTCCCTGCCAACTGCAGATGATCTTGTTACAAAATTTCATTCCGTAACTCAGAATGGGGAAACTAAGTAACTATCTCTGAGCTCTGACCCTGTTTACGACTGCCAATATGCTTCCTAGTGCACCTCATCTTCACTGACCCACAACCATGCCATACAAATTCCCTGCTTCTGAAGCACAGAATTTGTCAGAAGGACTTGATTTCTTGGACCTAGAGGATGACTGATTCAAATTGCTCTCACCTCCTGTGGCTCAGAGAGCCTGTCTGGGCTAGGAGAGACTGACTTTCCTCCTCTGGGTTCCATTTAAGATAAGTCAAACTTTCTCCACTTTTATCTCATTTAGACTTAAGGAACATGGAAGAAGTCTCACGGAAGTCAGAGTGGCCCATGGGGAAGAGTTCCCAAGCATCCTCAGCGTTCCTCCTCCAGCTTCCCTTGCTCTCCTAGACACAATTTGCCAAGCTGTCTCTCCAGAAGGGCTCAGAAGTGTTTCCAATCCCACGCTATGGTAGCTTTTCCACAACTCCCAACCAAACCCAGTCTACCCCACTCTCAGTGGCTGAAAGCAAGTCCAGCAACTAATTAAGTCCAAAATATGAACAGGATGGTAAGCCCGCAAGGACTCAGTGGGGATCAGATCCCACTTGACCAGGGTCTGACCACACCCAAAGCCTACAAGTGCCTTCATCCTCTGTCCTCTTCTTCAGCTCATTACCACAAAACTCCCAGGACTATGACTCTCCTGGACCTGAGAAACATCACAAATCTCAGCAACACTGAAATCAAGATAGTCAAAACCCAGTTAAGGGCATAATCTATTGATGTGCTTCAGTTTCCCACATTAGAAGCAAAGAATTGAGCCTTGCTCTGTAACACCTGGAAATTTTCTGTGATGGTGTTTCCCCATCACCTTCTGGAGAAGGGAAAACCCTCCAGTTAGAGACACACTCCACAGATGTCAGGTAATTGATTGATAGCTTAGCCCCCCTCTCAACAGAGGGGACAAAGTGAGGTGATGATCTATTAAGCATCTGTGCCTTATAAGTAGACAGAGGGAGCTCAGTGGGGGAAAAGACTGCAGAGGAGGCTGGATGCTCCTGCAGAGAAGGCCCAGCAGTAGACTGGAGAACTGAGCCACAGGAATAGAGCTAATTATGGGCCCCTGGAATCGTGGTTTGGAGACAAGCCAGGGGTCAGAACCAGGAGTTAGGAACCATGAGTTCAGAGGCAGGCAGGGACTAGAGCTGGACAGGAAGCAGGTCTGATGCAGCTGTGGGCATGAAATGCATTGAACAGCCACTGTGGTGCTATTGATACAGGGCTTAAATGTTGTTTCTTCTGATTGGTCAGGGAGCATAGTCACTTAGCATGGGTTTATTGGGCCCAGCTGAGCTCACTGGGTTATGAGGCAACCAAGACCATTGAGGGATCCTCCTACGGCCCTTCAACCCTGGGTTGTCATGGCACCTTTGGTGAAATTCCTACAGGAAATCAGAAGGGTGAACATTTCTTTCTGGTTCTCTTCTGGCCTGTACTCCTTCTAGTCTATTAGAAACTGGAGCTTCCTCCGATGCATCAGGAGTTGAGGACCTGATGGTTCCCCCGCCCATGAACAATTACTGGGGGTAGAAGGGGATCTACCCAGTTGAGAAAAGGGTTGTCAATGAATGATTTGAGGAGAGACACACAAAAGATGGGTTGAATCTTGAGTGATTCTGGGAGTTGAAGCTTGTAGGCCGCTGGGTTTATTTGTTCAGTGATCCAAAAGGACCCAGGTATTGATGGTCAAGCTTGTATCATATATTGTCTGTTTTCAGGTTTTGAGTCGAAAGGCAAACCTTATCCCCAAATATAAGGAAGGCTAGGGGGGTTGTTGCTTTCTATCTGTGTTTCTTTAGTGGCCAGTAAGTGCTCTTTGAGCTCCTGATGTGTTTGCTGGTTGTGCCATACCAGTTCCATGGCCCCCCCGTATGGCTGAATCTTTGCGCAGCTCGAGATGGAACTGGGGTGAAAACCAAAGTTTGCAAAGAATGGAGTCCATTCAGCTGAAGTGTGGCTTGAGTTGTTGTACACAAACTCAGCTAAATGTTTCAATCATCCTGATGGAAATTCAGGCAACAGTAAAGGTACTGCTCCAGGAACTTTAAGCATTGCCAACTGTCTGCAGATAGTAGGCTTTTGAGGTGAGGGGAGAAAAATTCTTACCAGAACTGAGAAATGAAGTGGGGACTTTGATCTGAAATGATGCATGTGCTGATTCAGTGCTCCAGAAAGGTGTGTGTGGTTTCACAAGCAGATGGAACAGTTAGCCAGGGAATAAAATGGACCATCTTGGTCAGGAGGTCCACTATGGTCAGGATTACTGTGCTCTCAAGGGCACTCAGTTATGCAACAATAAAGTCCATTGAGAAGTCTGAGAAGGTGGGGCCTTTCTGGAGGGGAACTCCCTGCGTGGGGCACCTTCTTATCTCCTAATGGGCTGCTCAAACTGTCACATACCAAGGTGTTAGCAGAGCAACCAAGTGGTTGGAGCAGGAGTCTGGCTTAGTGGTCAGAGTAGAATGAGAGGACAGAACTCGAGGCCTGGTCAAGAGACAAGCCAAGGGTCAGAGCCAGGAGTCAGAACAGAGCCAAAGGGTAAAGCCAGAGCTGTTGTCAGGAGACAAGCCAAGAGTGGGAGCCAGGAGTTAGGGATCAGGAGTTCAGAGGCAGACAGGGACTAGGGTTTGAGCAGAGCAGGCAAGGGTTCAAGCAAGGGCTGGGCAGGTAGCAGGTCTGGTACAGCTGTGGGTGTGGAATGCATTGAGCAGCCGCTGTGCTCTGTTGCTACAAGGCTCAAATGATGATCTGTTGGCTCTTCTGATCAATCAGGGAGCACAGTCACTTACTGTGAGTTTATTGGGCCCAGCCAACCCTGGAGGCAGCTGAGTTCCTCACAAGCCCAAGAAGAACTGGGAGCTGAGCCCAGGAGGGGCAAAAGACCTTTTGTTTACATTGGGACTTAGTTCCCCACTGTCAGGAAGTCCCATTACCAGAAGGTTTCATGGTTCACAGGGCAGCTAGTGCCAGTTTGAGCTACTGCTGACAATTCTTTTCATATGCTAGATCTAGCCTTATCCAAACCAACTCTTGCTCTTGTTTTGCTTCCTCTTCTGTTTTCTGTTGTAAGGCTTTCACTTCTTCCAGCTCCCATCCCTGTTTGCCTTGTGTAACTGTGTCTCCAGGGCTTGTAACTTGACATCTTGACTTGACATCTTCTGTTCAGCTCTCTCAACCAGTTCCATCTGGCCCGTCATCTCCTCACTCCTCCTCACCGTTGGGCCACCCAGCCGAACACCGTGTCCCGGTGAGGATTGTCTTATGGCCTGCTAGATCAGGCTTTACCTTTTCTCGTAATGGAGCTGGGAAATTAGGCCAGTCACTGCCTACAGTTATGGGCCAGAGGAGGTCTCTCACCACACCAACCCTCAGTTTGCTCATCCATCCTTTTTGTTCTATTTCTATCTTCACTGTTGAGTAGACCCGTGTCTCTCCATGTACACACGAAATGTACACCAGCAAATGCTGATCTCTTCTCACCATTGAGAGGCTCCTCCCTTGAACTAACATTTGCCTGCACCCAGAGTCAATTAGTCCTCTCATTTCCCATCCAACTACTTTAGCAGTTACCTGGTAGGCTGGAGTGCACCCCTACCAAGGGAATATCCCAAGCCACACACTTGACTGAAGCAGCAGTCCAAATAGCTGCACTCCATGCTTATATGACCCAGCTGGCCAGGCCAGAAACACACAGCTGGGTTCTCCTGACCAATTCCCAGGTGCCTGTCCCAGGTACCCAGTGGCAACTGAGATGGCACTACCTCCTTTGCTTCTTTAGTTGTGGAATTATCTAATAATTTATCTCTCGGTGTGTCCCCTTTTCCACTGCTGTGTCAGACTTCTCTGTTGCTTTGCTTCCCTCGGAGTGGTTCCTTTGATCCAATCCCTCTTTCAGGTGGTTCAGCTCCATCAGCTTCCATAAAGGCCTATATCCTCCCTCTGTTTCATCACTAGAAGTTGGCAGAAACATTTGGACCCAAACTTTGGGCTCTGGTAGGCAAGACCCTTAGGAATTGTTCTAGGATTATAAGGTTCACCACCTTGTCTAAAGAGTTTGTGTCAGGCTGCAACCATCATGCTACCAGGTCTCATAAACTTAGTGCTGCTGCTATGGGACACACCACCTCTGGGAAAAGATCTGTCCTAACTGGTGGCAGTATGCTTCTGGCCAGAATGGCCTCTTTTACAATTTTGTAGGACTGTGCCTGCTCATTGGACAAAGCTTGGTAGGCTGCCTGAGCTTCTCCCAAGAGGAACAGGTCTATTCGAGCTGCCAAGGAGGATTTGGTCCACCTTGCTGCAGTCTCTAACCTCTTGAAGGTATGCAAAATGCCTCAGGGTCGTCACCTAGGCCCAATTTTGCCAGGTCTGGTACCGGTCTGCCAGAATCCTCTTATTCTGAAACTATATGGGTTCCTGGGGCCAACTTCTCTAGGCACTGCAGGAGATGTTCCTATTGAATCTCTTACTGTTGTTGCTGCCCTTGTAGTGGGTGTAACAACAGAACGTACATCTGCCCCTGTTGGGCTACCAGCATATGGAACAAGTCCTCCATCTTCCCCCAAAAAGTGAGTCAGACCCTCTGAACCTACCTTTAAGGTAGTTGGTATGTTCCTCCACCTTTCCTCAGAAGGTGGTCTCAAATCCCAATTCTGGTAGCATATGTATTAGCCTATCTTTACCTCGTGGGTGCCCCCTTGTCTCTGGTCACAGTGTTGCATGGAATCCTTGTCTCTGGTGTCCCCAATGGGGCGCTCCCTTGGCTTGCAATGGTCTTTCCCAGCCTTCACCTTCTCTCTGGGTGTTCTGTGGCTTGGCCCTCCAGCCAAGTCACATGAAAGTCTAAACCCCTTCCAGGATAACATGTAACAGTCCAAATGAAAGTCCAAATCTTCAAACTACCCTTTCTGCCCCTCTCAGGCTATAATGTAGTTCTCTGGTTGACCCTACCTAAGGGCTTCCCCTGTAGGAGCCTAGCCTGCTCTTGTAGTAGTATTCTTCCATTGTTTCCTGACTGTTAAACCCTATCTTAGCCAGGGCATCTCTCCCCACTAGAGAGACCTGCTCCTCTGCCGTCTCAATCCAACTGAGCTCCCTCAGTCTACTTATAAGGCCTAGCTCCACCTCCTCTGGCCAGAAGACAACTAGTTAATTACCCACCCAGATGCCTTGCAGGTGATAAGCGTTAAGCCCATCACAGTGACTTTGGAAAAAGAATTTTTGAGTCTGTTGGCTAAAGAAGCTTGGGGCTGCAACCTAAGAATCTGCTCCTGAAAAATGAACAGGCTGTAGGATATAAGGCCATATGGGGAAACTTTTAAAAGGGGGGGGACCTAGTCTGATTCCACGATCCTAGAAGAAACAAGGGTAGGAACCCTAAACTGGATAAACCTTGGGAGGAACCCTACACAGTACTGACCCAAATAAATGAAGTGGTGTACAAGATACAATTGAGTCCCAGGACTAAACCCAAGGTTGTCCATAAGGACCATCTAAGGTGGCATAAGGGGAAGAGAATTTCAGCTTGGCTGCCCACTGAATCTGAGCATATAGCAATGGAAGTTGAGACTGGAAAAGTTGTTACAGAGATGAATCCACCACTCAAATAAAATGGGCAGGGTCTGCCTCTGTGAGCAAATTCTACAGAAACAACAGATGCTCCTCAGGGCCTGATTGGTAACTGAATGTAAACCCAGCAACAGAAAAGTCCCAAAGGTATTTGGGTATGAATAAAATTATTTTAGGTTGGTGATGTGAAACTATCATGATAGACATTGTACATATGTAAATAGTTAAACATTTGTCACATCTGTTTGGGATGGGTTATTGCCATTTTAGGCCTCATTAGCATGATGAACAAAGCTGAGGTTGTTACAAGCTGGCAAAAACTTGCTATAGGTTAAGTTAAAACGCTATTGAGATTGACAGGTATGAAGTCACCCCTTGATTGTGGAGATGACGGACAGAGGAAACAGGATTTGGTGAGAGAAAAAGGATGTGAGGATCAGAGCTGGGTGAAATTTTTCAGACCAAACTTCTTTGGTTTTGTTTTGTTTTGTCTTTTGGCCAAAAAATTCAGATTCACATCGTTCTGAAAATCTGTGTCAAAACATTTTGAGAATTCATATTAAATTCACTGTTTTGGGTGGCAAAAGGAATACTGAAAATGAAATGAATCAAGACATTTCATTTAGACATTTTTAAACTTAAAGTTTTGATTTTTCAAATTGAAGCCATTTTTTTATTTTGAAAGTAATTTCAATTTTATTAAAAATATCAAACCTAAATGTTCCTTTTCAGGTCGAACATAATGTTTCATTTGACCTGAAATGAATGTTTTTTTTTACTTTTCAAATAACCAAAAAAATTTAAAAATCAGCTTATTTAATTTCTAAATTTTTGGTAGGGCCAAGAAAACAAACAAACAACAAAAATCAATTATTTGGACAGCTCTTGTGACGAGTGAAGGAAAGTTAAGAGTCAAAGATTACCCTAGGTTGTAGGCTTAAGTGGCTAGAGAGAGAGAGTGGTATTCATAGAATCATAGAATATCAGGGTTGGAAGGGACCTCAGGAGGTCATCTAGTCCAACCCCCTGCTCAAAGCAGGACCAATCCCCAATTAAATCATCCCATTGTTAACAGAGACAGAGAAATAGGGGGAAAGAGATAAAGTCTCTTTTTAGACATATTTAATTCCCCTAAGGAAATACCAAAAATAGGTGATAGAAGCATAGATGGAGCAGGAGAAATCTGGGTAAAGATATAGATTTGAGAGTCATGAACATATAAGTGGAAACTAAAACAAGAGTAGTACATCAGTTCACACTAGGAGTGAAAGAAGAGAAAGTACCAAAGAAAGACCACTAAATCAGTGCTACTCAAAGTGGTGGTCCGCGGATCGGTGCCGGTCTGTGAGCCATCGGCTGCCAGTCTGCGCGCACATTGGGAAAAAAAATTGCCGGTCCCCCACATCAGATAGCTTGAGAAGTACTGCTCTAGAGAACAGCTACCAAAAGGGAAGGGAGGAAGGTGAGAAGGCAATGCTAATAGAGCAGTAAAATAAATAAATTAAAAGAGGAGAACCAGGAGAGGCAAGAGTTCTAGAAGTCTGGAAAGAAGACTTGAGGGGAAAGTGTTGGATCACTGTATGAAAGACCTCAAAGATAACAAGAAAAGGAGTACTTGTGGCACCTTAGAGACTAACCAATTTATTAGAGCATAAGCTTTCGTGAGCTACAGCTCACTTCCTCAGATGCATATCGTAGAAACTGCAGCAGGCTTTATATATACACAGAGAATATGAAACAATACCTCCTCCCACCCCACTGTCCTGCTGGTAATAGCTTATCTAAAGTGATCATCAGGTGGGCCATTTCCAGCACAGATATGCATCTGAGGAAGTGAGCTGTAGCTCACGAAAGCTTATGCTCTAATAAATTGGTTAGTCTCTAAGGTGCCACAAGTACTCCTTTTCTTTTTGCGAATACAGACTAACACGGCTGTTACCCTGAAAGATAACAAGGAGGATTAAAAATGGAGAAGAGGCCTCTAGACGTCATTAAGAAGTGGCCATTAATTACTTTGGTGGGAAAAGATTCAATGGAATGGCATGAACTGACACTAGACTGAAGGATATATATATGACTGGGAACTGGAGAGGAAGTCTCGGCAACAGGAGTAAACAATATGTTAAAGAATTTTTCTGTCGACCACACTACCGCCTCTTAAGGGGTTGGATTAACTACAGCAACAGAAAAACCCCTTCCGTCTCTGCAGCAAGTGTCTATACTATGGCTCTACAGTGGCACAGCTGCAGCACCATAGCTGTGCTGCTGTAGTGTCTCTGGTGTAGGCAGGAAGAGGTGGGATAAAAGATGTGAAAATTGGCCAAGTTTGCAGTGTATAAATTGCATTTTATAGTAAAACATATGATTTCAATATAATGCAAGGTAAATTCTCTCTAAAACCTTAGACATGGCCTTCATGTGTATGCTCACAAAACTGGGTGTATCCTTATTTGCACTTGTATATGCAGGTGTAAACACCTGCTAAAACTTGAATAATAGGACATTGCTTTTAAATAGCTCTAACATACACATGTGCATGCAAGTGTTAGAATTTGCACCTCCAAATCCCATGGCCTCAGTGGATATTGTGGGTACAAATTCTAATAATGGCACACGTGCACATTTCAGATTATTTAAATGGCACAAACAAGTGTAAAAATGCATGTATATTTTTGTGAAATGTGAGCACAAGTATGTGCATGCCCAAAATGGAATATGTACAAGTGAGGTTGTCATTTATAAGTTTACCATCACATACACAACTTTTCAAAACAAAGATATGGGAAATACATATTTATTGTCTGAATATAAAAGGCACCTTTAGTAATTGAGCCAGTATAGGGTCTCAATCCTGCGGACTTTGCACATCCAAAATTTAGGATTTTGATGTACAAAAGGACTGCAGGATTGGATCTTAACCTTTTAAGCAATTTATTGAAAATAAGTCTTGCTTTTCCCATTCTTAGAGTCAAGTTGTGGTCACTTTCTATTCCAATTTAAAGACTAGTTCCTTCAAAACTTTACTCTAACAAGTAGTCCTCACTTGCTTGAGTAATCCCATTAACTTCTACAGTGCTACTCACACAACCATGATTAATTGTTTTCAGGATCAGGCCCTAATTTTCAGCAATAAAATATCACCAAATGTCTCAAATGTCATTTTTAACCTAAACTTGATCCATATCTGGGCCTTATGAGGTTGAATAGGAAAAAATCTCCATAAAGCAACTACCCCGCTCAAAAGCATTCCAAACTATACATAGAATCTGCAAATGCAACATGTTCTTACCCAGGTATTAAAAGCATCTATGACTGTTTTTAGAAATCATTAATTTGTACTTACAAGTCTATCATATTCCTTAGCACTAGATAGATCACATGCAACTATTTACCTCAATGGCGTATTCTTCATAATAGAACAACTAATTAATAAGCATTTAAAGAGCAATTAAGTTATAAATAAAATGTGATGATAGTATCACCTAATCTTAAGTGTTATCAGCGTATTATATATATGAAATACAAATGAATGAAATAAAGGAGCACATTTAAGAAATCTAAGCCTGTTTAGCAATGTTAGGTAAGCCTCTTAGATTAAACAAAAAAAAATAATCTATTAACAAATGAGAAATAAAATGTATAAGCTGAGTACCGAGAATCAAACATGGCCATGAACTGGGGGTATCTGACATTTCCATCTTCATCAAGGGGGATTCTGTCAAGTAGCAGCTCAAACTCTTCATCAGTAATCTCCACGCCAAACCTGAAACAAACAGCAGTTAGCAGCAGTCACTCACGGAGTTCACATTTGGGTCAACAGTACCCACAATACCCTAAGCATATGGCTGCCATTAACTCTTTGTTATTGCTTCGGTCCTCAAGATCAAGAGCACCACGTGAATATCAGAGGTTAATCAGGGTTTTGATCGCTTCAGCTTTCTCAAAGAAAGAAATTCTATCACAGAATCCCGCATTGGTGGGGCACAGAAATAGAAATACTAACATATTGAACTCTCTGCAATTGTCCTCTATAAAAAGTTATTCATTACACTAAAACACTGGTATTGCTCAAACTAGTTAACTCTGAAAGGCCTTTCATTTGGACTGTTTAGCATGAAAGAAAACGTAGAGAAAAAGTGGCTTTTCGAAAAACAGCTTCTTAATGCTTTTGGAAAGCATTTCATAATGGCTTTAAAGACATTTTGCATACAAATATTTAAAAAGCGGCAGTGTTTATTCATCAGCAAGAAAGTGTTTTCATCTCTCAAGAACAATCAAAACATAATCCTCGAAATACTGGCATAAATAGGAATGACTTAAGCAATAGTAATGAACAAGGCATTCATTCATCATTTTGCAAAGCTGATAAGACACAGCTGACTTTTTGGGGGGATATACTTTCCTTTTGCACAGGCAATGAAAGCATACACTAAACATAGCATTCATTTGTTGTTTTGATTTTCATCATCACCCTCTGCCACTTTACATAACTCAAGAAAATTCTCTGTGAGGGTATCATTCGTTCTAAACTTCACAGAGCTTATTTTTAGGGAGTTCTGACTCACAAACATTTGGAGCAAGGAGAAAATGCACAGTATAAAATCAGCCTGTTTGACCTGGTTTATTTGTCAGGAAGTCCATGCAGAGGGACAGAGTCAATTGTTTCTTGCATTTGCTCACAGAAGATTTAGTTTTTCTTCAGTAAAAAGAAAAGGAGGACTTGTGGCACCTTAGAGACAAACAAATTTATTTGAGCATAAGCTTTCATGAGCTACAACTCACTTCATCGGATGCATTTCTTTAGTGTCACTTAGTTACATTTACACCTCAGTATTGCTAAGGCAATGTCAATACATTGTCAATCTGAGAAAAAACAAAGCAATCTCTCAGTATTTTTCCAAATTAAACCTAACCTGGCTAGAGTGCTCCAATAAACCAGCTTCCAGGGAATCCACTGTGGTAGTTAAATAATGCTGCCATGCCTTTTGGAGATAAATTAATGGGCTACGTGATCAAAGTTAAGCATTGGTTGCTGCTGTGCCCACACACTAGGACTCTGTGGGGATCAAAGAGTTGACCCGCAGGACTGGGGGACTTAGTATATTTGTGCCACTACTTATTTAAAAGTGAGAACCAACCATCTTCAAGAAGATGGATAATCTCCAACCAAAACAAAACATACAAAATAAACGAAGTCTGGTCCCCGCTAACTGGAGGGAAGAGAAAGAGAGAGAGAGAAAGAAATAGATCGGCAGCATCTCTTTTATCATTTTAGTGGGCACTAAGATACCTCAGTAATAAGAGCCACATAAGATAAGACACAGAGATAGGCAGGCAGGCATGTCTCCCACTCAAGGCAGCATAAAGACACAAGGGGAGAAAGAACAGCAACTTTCCTATAAACTTGATATAGGAACTTATCCTACTTTATATAAGTGCATTACAGCTTTGGGAAAAGCAAAGGAGAATTCATAGTATTACTGAAGTCACCTAAGCAGCAGGACAACAAAACATCTATTAGCTGTTCAAAAGAAATGATGATCAGAATCTCTCCACTTGGAGTTTGTTAATAGCAATGGAACAAACTGACTGTGGGTCAGTTAAAAACCAGGAATGATAATGTTTTACACCCACAAGTGTAAACTACTGCTGTGGTGGGGGTTATCTCCTATGGTAGTTAGTGCCAAACTCCCATCCCTTGTCTTGGGGTGTGGAAACGTCCAACTTTGGGGAGGCAGAGATTCATCCAGAAATCAGTCCAGCCCCTTTGTCAGCAAACAAACATCCAAGAGCCCCTGGAACTTCAGTCCCTCAGTCATCAATCAGCGGCACCTCCTTCACTTTTGGCTCTGGTTGATCCTCATGTGCAGTGCAGTATAGTGCAAGTTCATAGTCACCTCCAGACAGGCTGCCCCCAGTCCTGAGCCCAGACTCTCAGCCTGCTGTGTCCCTACTGGAATGCCATCCCCTCGAGCAATCAGAGGAGAGCTGGCAGCAGGAAGTGGCAGTAGGATTTCCTTCCAGCTCTCTAGACAACCAGGCCTGTAGGCAGTGCTTAAATTCATAATGAAAGATGTGCTGGGGCTCAAGCAATTTTTTTAACGTCATAACTGATGCAGCAAGCCTAGAGGTGCTGGGGCTCAGCCCTGGCAAACCCTAGCACAAAGTAAGCACTGGCTGTAGGGGTGAAAGACTGGCCCTCTCACATTGTTGAACCATTGGGTGGGGACACCACGGTACACGAGATGCAACCATAGGGCCAGATCCTCAGATGGTGAAAACTGACGTCAATTGAGCTACAACAGTTTACACAGGTTGAAGGTCTGAAAGGCCTTGAAGAAACAGGCCAGCTATCCAAAATAATACTCCTGATACCAGTAGAGTTACCCTGAATTTAGGCTGATGTAATTGAGATCAGAATAGTGTATACTGGGTAAAGTATCAAAGACTGGGGGATATTGACGGGTGGATGACTTGATGATTACCTGTTCTGTTCATTCCCTCTGAAGCACCTGGCACTGGCCACTGTTGGAAGACAAGATACTGGGCTAGATGGACCATTGGTCTAACCCAGTATGGCTGTTCTTACTACTGGAGTTGGCACAAAAATATCTTTGGAAGATTTCTGGACCGGACAAACAACCACCAGGGACATACACAAAAGATCTGTATCCATGTCTTCAGATGAACTGTGAAATCAAAGTCTCCAGAGTTCCTCCTGTTGCAAGCAACTTAGAATAGCTCCAAGTTTCCCAAACATGACTGGACGCAAAGGAGCTGGTCCTGAACATCTGGCCTACTGATGGGTCCAGGATTTTTGTTCTGATGAAGGTATGATGTGCTGTGTGTGACACTGGAGGAGGAAGATGGGGCTATGCAGATTTCTGAAATGTGCCTTATCCTCCTGCCTTACTGACTACATCTGAGAATTAAGGAAATATAAAAGAGAAAGGTCTGGAGAAAGCGAGAAATGCGAAAGAGGTGTAGTGATTCTACATCAACATAGTATTCTGACATTGTGTCGCTTATTAAATAGGTCTCTGGAATTTTAATATTACTGATCCAAGGATTTCAGGGAACATGCTGTGACTACATTACATCCATTATGCCTTTTGGTGTGGAAATGGAAAGAGACTTTATTGAAGTGGGCGTTTTGCGTATACCAAACTGTGCTAAATTACAATATTGTACCTTTCATCCCAAAAGAATCATTAATGCTTTACAAACTTAACCAATGGATACAAACCCAGTAAACGCAGGGATCACATCATTCAGCACTCAAATGCAGCCACATTTAGTAACACACAGCAGCACTGCACAACAGATGAATCACTGAATTCTCTGGGGCATATTTTCAAAGGCAGGTGCAACGGGCAGGGCTTGAGAAACAGGTATCTGTTAGCCAGAGGGCTACGCCCATTTAGATAGAAGCTGATAAAAAATACGAGAGACTTGTTAACAGAGAGGTCCAGGGGAAATTATAAAGTAATGAATCATCCCTGAGTTAGAGCCTGATTCAACACCATATATAGTTTAGTCATTCCTGTGCAAGGCTCCAGCAAATCCACAAGCCAGGAGCAGGTCTGGTGATACAAGTCTCGCAGGAGAGCGGATAGGATCTATTCAAAGAGAGGGGGCATGGCTGGAGTGTACTGCACTCTACCAATCTCCAGCTGGCAGAGAGGCTGTGCAGGGCATGATCTAAACTGATATAGGTTAGGTTTAAACAGATGTAAGGGTCTCCATATAGAACTGCTCTGGTTCAACATCACATCTTTAGTTGAACCAGTGCAACTTCTGTGTTTAGACAAACCTGAAGAATCTGAACAAGAAAAAGACCTGTTAGTGTATTTACTATCTCTCTCCGCTTATAAGCAGTGTTCCTTATAGTACATTTATAGTGCTTTATCCAGCCTAGTTTTAAATGACTGAAGCGACTACACTTCACTTATCAGTTTGTTCCTGCCAACGAGATGTTTTAGGTTGCAGAAGTTTTTCCTGATAGCCTAAACTTTTCCATTCTTAATTTCATCCCATTGCTTTTAGTTATTCCCCAACATACCACATTAACCAATTCCTCTCCTTCTGTGGTGTTTACAGACTGAAATACTTGAAGGCTTGTGTCACCTGTTTAGTTGTTGCAAAGTTCCTTTAATCTTTCCTTTGTCTTACAAAAGATACTGGTTACTTCCAACTCATATTTCCACTTAAAGGTGAAAACCTTTGTTGTATCTCAAATGCTTAAGGTGGCATAAGCTTCTTTCAGTATTTATATTTGCAAATATTTTGTATCTAAATATAAACCTTCATTTAATAAAACTGTCTGATATTATTGTTATATGAATAGTAAGATGTGTTACGTACAACTATAGCAACGTCATTAAATGCTAGACTAATTAGTAATGTAAGAAGCTATTTAAATATAGAATATTTATATTAATGGGGAATTAATCAATCACTGGTGTCATGCAAGCAAACCCTCTCTCCTAAAAGCAGGAAGACAAGAAAATCTTTGTTTCTAAAATTGTCAGGTAGAGTCAAGAACTTAGGCTAAAACTTTCTAAGAGTTGTTTAATTTTATAAGACTGTTTTGAGAATTAAAGACTCTTGTAAACAGGAATGTTTGGACTTTTCAAAAACAGAATTTCAGTTCCTGTCAAACATTCATAGATGTTTAAAAAAAATCGCAGAAAATGGACTGAATAAAAAGAAAACTTTTAAAGTTAGTTTTAACACTCTGGATCTTTCCTGCCACAAGAAAAACAAAGGCAATTGAAGAAATATTGCATATTCATTAAACAGACTGCATATTCAGGAGCTGAAAGTGTCACCTAAGCAAACCGTAGAGGCATGGAGCCAATGAAAGAGTGACAACAACCACCAATTTGAATCTAAACAAGCATGAAGAAGGTGTAATTCCCTATAATTTAATGAAAATAAGGTGAGCACCGCACACTCACACTGCCTTCTACTCTGCTTAGACAGCAATCACTTCACAACTCATCCTGGCCATTTCTACAAGCAAGCCGACAGATAAAAGATAAGAGAAAACAGAAGTCTCAAGAAAAAAACTCAAGGAAACCTCCCCAAGACTGCAACATGGATTTGTGAGAGGTAGTTAACTAAAACATTGCCAAAGGATTAGATTTAAAATTCTTGTAATTATTTTGTTGGAATGTTTAAATACTGTTGTAATTTAAAAGACTAACAGTTTTTCCTGTTAATCATTAAGTGCTTGGACTAGGGGTCCCCAACGCGGTGCGCCTGCAGGACACCCCGCCGCCAAAATGCCGCCGAGAAACGTTGTCATTTCTCGGTGGCATTTTGGTGGCGACGCTTCTTGCCGCTGCCGCTTTTCGGCAGCAGCATTTTGTCTGGCGCCCACTACAGTCTGGGGAATATGCTATTCCCACAAGAAAGGTTGGGGACCACTGGCTTAGACCATGTATTCCCGCAGAGCAGACAGAGGTAAACAACAGTAAATAGAGAAACAGTGGAATTTTATTGGAATTAAGATTCTTCTTAATATTGGTTAAATGGTCTATCTCAAGACAGCTCCTTAAATGACTTATTTTAAGTAACAGATTTAAATATTTTCTTCAGTTTCATAGGGTAGTTATGGTTGCTTACTTTTCCAACAACAAACTGGCTGGTTATTTATTAATAACCAACAGATCCATCTGTTCTGAAACAAAGTTATTTTGCCCATCTATAAACATTCTTAGTTATCTAAGGATATACTAAAGAATAGATTCCCAATAATTTTGGGAAACAATATAGTTGGGTCTGAACTTACCAGCCCTGGGAAAGCACACTTCAAACACCTCTCTGATGGGCATAGGTCACTTACAATGATCGCATGGCTTAAACCCTGGAGACTGGGGCATGCCCATCCTTAGGCTGAGTCCCGTCTGGGACCAACTAACTAGAACTAACTAAGGGTAACCTAATGATATACAACTATTTTACAGGCAAAAATGTTTGTGCGACACATTGAATGAAGCCAGCGGTGCCCCTTATACTACAGCATGTACACGCCACTCCAGGGAGCGCCACAGCCAGTCCCCTACGGATACCACGGAGGGAAAAACTTCCAGCACTGGTGTATGTGGCAAGCACACACATCTAACATGGAATGGACATGAGCAAGCACTCGAAGAATTACACCTTCCAGATGCTGGGTAGACATATCCTAAATTTTAATGTGAATGGCCTACGACTCAGTTCAGAGACTGAGGGTTCTGTTGGGGCTTTGAGAGTCAGTGATGAGCTGCAAGAGGGGAATGTCTGGAGATGCAGCATATGAGCAGCAGCGGAAGAAAGCAGGGTGTAGTGGCTGGAGATGCGGGGGGTGGTGGTGGTACAGAGGCCCAATGCCCAAGCACCAGCCACTGGAGGCTTTCTGCTTTACATGAGACACAGGCATACAAACTTTCATCAGGGTAAGGGAAGCAGGCTCCAAAGCAGCACTACAACATCATTTAAAAGATGGCAGCACGCACTCTCCTATGTGTCAGCCTCCAGCTGTTAGCCAGTGTGAAGGATGATCAAGTCACGCCCTCTCTGGGATGAGCAGTAGCTCTGGCCCCCATTAGTCCTCCCTTTTTGGTATGAGTGTAGCTGTATTGTGATTATATTGTTTTATCACAATTGCTGTATTGTGCTTATATTGCCTATATATATAAAAATAGGCTATATATAAACACAATACAGCTACACAAACACACACATATATATATAGCTTCACAAAGCTTAGATCTTTCAGCTGCTCTATGGTGCTTGATATTTCAGAAAATGGACTGATTTTAGGACTAGCCATAGCGCACAAGCTTAAAAAATAAAATATTTATAGAAACGCTACCATCTATTTAAAAAAAACAAATGAACTTGCACACACGTAAAACTTAAGAGCATTCACTGAGTGGCACAAACATAATCCCTTGTGCTCAGTGACTGCAAGTACCAACAGTCTAGATAATTGTTGCATGTGCAAGGTGGGTGAGAATCACCTTGTACACCCACCCCCTCCCAAGCACATCCATATGATGCAACCAGAATCTAGTCCTAAATTAGAATCAGGTTTGTTTTGTTTCTGTTTCAGGGAGGATTATAAATCAGTCCTGGGGGATCTAAACAGAATAGAAGGGAGTGAACAAGCTGGAATGTGTTCTTGAATTCAGAGAGTCTCCCTTACTTCTGTAACAGGTAACAGCTGTAGAGCAGGACAGAAATGCTATAATCAGATTACAATTACATTTGAACCGTTCACTACAGTACAAGTATCTTATTTTTATTAATTAATAGTAACGAAAGCAATGAAAAATGCATTCCAGTGAAGCAGTGTGAAAAGAAAGGAATGAAGATGGGAGGATTTAGAGTCCCTTTGTATCCCCATTGGAAGGAATATAAACATTTAGCTTAGTATACAATAGTGTTGGGCAGGGGGGAGGTGATGGGGCTCACAGAGACAATTGTATTTTGACGCTAAATAAAAGACCATCAGATTTGTTTCTGTTGTGTTCCTGTCTCAGTTTCAAACCCAAATCCCTAGAGGCTCATTGTTCTCTGCAAAAACCATTAGAAACTTTGCGAGAGAAGGGGATTCCCCTGGGACTCCTCATCTGATTTTTATTTTAACAAGAAAGGAAAATTCCAAATTAAAACACTTGCTTCACTGATGTTTCTATCAGTCCCCGCTCCAGATATTCAGACACGTACATGTTTGCTCACCAAACATTTGCAGAGAATAAAAACCTTGTGATTACTTGGCAACTATGGATTCACTCACAAGGTGCAAACCAAAAGTGGCTTGTTCAAGCCCTTCTTCGGCTTATCAAAGTTTCAGTCATTCAACCAAGGAGCATGAATGATACCAGGAGACTAATCAACACAGTGAGTACTCTTCTAATGTACAGTCACAACCAACAGTTTGCAAAAAGAAAAGGAGTACCTGTGGCACCTTAGAGACTAACCAATTTATTTGAGCATAAGCTTTCGTGAGCTACAGCTCACTTCATCGGATGCATACTGTGGAAACTGCAGAAGACATTATATACACAGAGACCATGAAACAATACCTCCTCCCACCCCACTCTCCTGCTGGTAAACCAACAGTTTGCAGGCTTATTGACAGGATAAAAGTTATCAATATTAAGGCCAGAAGGGATCCTCATGGCCATCTAGTCTGACCTCCAGATGTGTTCACATAAAACCATTCACAGAATAATTTGGAATAATGAACATATCAGTTTTTTTTAAATCATTCAATTTGTGAGTAATTCACAAACAGAAAAAAGGGCAAACACACACACACACCCCCCTTATGCAGTGCCCTCTCAAGAGCACCTGGGAAGCTTTACAAAGTCCTTTATAGTTCAAAGCAGCCTCTAATAAGAATGGGTTCAGTTTCATTTTAAAATGATAGCAGTAAACTTACTAATGGGAATCACACATTAGTCACTGAAAGTACAGGGCCAGATCTTGAGCCCCCATTCCATCTCTTTTGAGCTGCTCCAGCAGCACAAAGCAAGTGGAAAGCCAGCTTAATAGGCCAGAAGGGGATTCGCTCAGAGGAAACCCTGGATGCTGTAGAACTGGCAGAAATGACTCTGTCATCCTCCTTCACAGGCCCCGCATAGGGAGAGTATCTGGGATGCAACCAGGGAGAGTGAGTGGCTGGACCACTGCTGTGCCCCTGAGATCCCCAGCGGGCAGAAAGGCCAGTTGGGGGCAGTTACTAATCAGCATGATTTAGAGTACACTTGAGGCCCTGAGAGCTGAACTGGCCCCCACCAAGGGTGCCACGGGTGGAAATGCACCCCACAATAGTCCCCGGGTGAAAAGGGAGGCAGGAAAACATGTTCTCAAAAGGAATGAGAAATATTTGTGGAGAGTAGAATTCTCTTAAGGAACAATTTCCAAAACCAGGAAGAATTTCCGGGTTTGCTAGCTGAAGCTTGCAGCAGGGACTATTTCCCCTAACCTGGAGAAGCAATAGCAGAGGGTTTGGGTGGGGTTTTAACAGTTAGACCTAGGAATACATTGTAGTTATGGGATAAATAAGTAAGTAATTAGGAAACAAGTGGTATGCTCACAGATAGCAACGCTGAGGAGCCACACAAAAGAGAAGCAAGGGAAAGGATTTTGTCCTGTGAAAAGTGTTTTCTCTGGAAAAGGATTGGAAAAATTAAATAATTTACCTTACTTTATTTATGCTAGTGAGAGGCAGGAGTATTATATAATATGGACTTAAGCTTGCAGGTGTACAAGGCAGAAAATATAACAAGCAAAAAACCAGCCCAACAGCCAAAGCGCATGTGATGCAGGCAGCCTGAAAGAAAGAATTTCACCTTGGCACAATTGACTATGCTAGTGGGTACATCCAGCCAATGAGAACAAATGTGTGCCATTCCCACAAAGGGTGTGGGTTTCCAGGAACATGGGCAGGGCTGGGACAAAATTATTATGAATTATTTACACATCAGTGATGCCTAAAGGCCCCAATCATGATCCAACAAGCATGTATGCTGCCATACCTAACAAGATCAAGCTGGTAGCAATTACTATGAGCAGGCTGCTCCTGAAAAAAGAAGCAGCAAACAGCCTTGCACAATATGAGGAGACAGCCCCATGGATGATATTGTAACCTGCAATAGAAGGAACTCCTTGGCACCACAAATGTTTTACAGTGCAACTCACCATGCAATGCTACCCAGCTTTCCCCCTCACCCATTATAACAGGATTTGCCTTTGTATAATTTAATATAGACCAACATTAAAAAAAGAATGATGAATGTGATGGAGCAAAATTACTTACATGGTTTATAAAATTTAGTGCAATTTTTTGGCTAATTATGTTCAGGTGATTTTTCAAATCCTCAGAAAATGACACTTTGCAGAGTTTTGAGGCCTCAAAAGAGTTTTTCCAGGATGGCTTGTGATATCTGCTTAGAGCACGTTTTCATCTTCCAAAATTTTGTGTATTCAAAATGCTCATGGAGAAGTGCCTCAACAGAAAGCTTGGGCAACTTCAGCTTGTGGGGAGAAGACAGGGAGGGACAGAGCACAACAGTCACACAATCACTGACAATCAGAGCAGGTCAAAACTTTTTGCATGAAAAATTTATTTGTCAAAAAATAGCCTCTCTTCTCAAACAAAACATTTTCAAAAAGAGTTGAAGTTACTGAATTTGTTTTTTTACAGTTTTTTCTACCACACTTTTAAAAAAATCAAAATCATTTTTAAATTATTATCAAATTTTTTCATCTACCAAAAACGTAATTTTCAATAAAAAGAAAAATCCCCTGGATTTTGGTAAATTGAACATGTTGATCATGATTTTGTTAGAAAGTTTGATTAAATATTGTTTAAAAATGGTTAAAATATCATGAAAAGTTTAGTAAAAAATGGGAAATGGGTCCATTTTAAACCCTGCAAAAGAGATATTTCAAAACATTGAAATCTTTCTGAAATCATTTTCCTGTTTTTTGAACAGCTGTATTTGGAATATTACATGCCCAGATGAAATCTTTGTTAATTTTTACACATGCTTTTTAAGGGACCCAACTCTTTGGTACTTAAGCATCAGACTTCCAAAAACATACAAGTACAAAAGTTTAGAAATTTCTAGTCAAGATTGTCTACATAGCACAACATAGAGGTGAAATCCTGGTCCTACTAAAGTCAATGGCAAAACTCACACAGACTTCAATTTTGTCTGTATTTCACCCTCGATTCCCATTCAGTTACAGTTTCAACAATTAAAAATATGATGCCTACAAAAATCACAGTGCAGCCATTTACACCTGGCCAGAGTCAGTCACAGTAGACATGTAATGCTCCCAGTTCATTTGGAGATGTTTTACATCCACTTTGCACAGCTATACATGAGTCACAAGGCGATGAGGAATCCTTCCTACTCCTTAACAGCCTTGAGACTCCATAATAACTGCAACATAAATGTAAGGTCTTGGGGCCTGATTCTCCACATGATTATACCAGTTTTGCACCAGTGCTACCCCACTGAAATCAGTGGAGGTACAGTCAGGTGAAACTGATGTGACCAAATGGAGAATCAGACCCATTGCCTCTTTTGAGATGCTAACAGGGTCTTTAGACTGAGCAGAAATTGCCAGCATAAAGTATCCTGGGCCAAATTCATAAGTCTTCACTCAGCCCAGTACTCAAAATTCTTCTCTCCTGTTTATCTGAAGGCTTGATCAAGTATTTCAGGATTTGGTGTAGTGTGTGTGTGGGTTGTGCACCGGGGCAAAGATTCTCTGAAGAAATCGCAGCAACTGACTTGCGGTTTAGTTGCAGTCAGAATGGATCCAGAAGTGGATCTCTTGTGTGGATGGGTCCAGGCTGAGATTAATGGTGGGATGGGAATTGTTGAAATCATGGTGGAATTCCTCAAGGGCTTCTTCTGCATGGGTCCAGATGATGAAGATGTCATCAATGTAGCGCAAATAGAGTAGGGGCATTAGGGGATGAGAGCTGAGGAAGCTTTGTTCTAAATCAGCCATAAAAATGTTGGCATACTGTGGGGCCATGCGGGTACCCATAGCAGTGCCGCTGATTTGAAGGTATACATTGTCCCCAGATGTGAAAAAGTTATGGGTGAGGACAAAGTCACATAGTTCAGCCACCAGGTTTGCCGTGATATTATTGGGGATACTGTTCCTGACGGCTTGTAGTCCATCTTTGTGTGGAATGTTGGTATAGAGGGCTTCTGCATCCATAGTGGCCAGGATGGTGTTTTCAGGAAGACCTCCGATGGATTGTAGTTTCCTCAGGAAGTCAGTGGTGTCTCGAAGATAGCTGGGAGTGCTGGTAGCGTAAGGCCTGAGGAGAGAGTCTACACAGCCAGACAATCCTGCTGTCAGGGTGCCAATGCCTGAGATGATGGGGCATCCAGGATTTCCAGGTTTATGGATCTTGGATAGCAGATAGAATACCCCTGGTTGGAGTTCCAGGGGTGTGTCTGTGAGGATTTGTTCTTGTGCTTTTTCAGGGAGTTTCTTGAGCAAATGGTGAAGTTTCTTTTGATAACCCTCAGTGGGATCAGAGGGTAATGGCTTGTAGAAAGTGGTGTTGGAGAGCTGCCTAGCAGCCTCTTGTTCATATTCCAACCTATTCATGATGACAACAGCACCTCCTTTGTCAACCTTTTTGATTATGATGTCAGAGTTGTTTCTGAGGCTGTGGATGGCATTGTGTTCTGCATGGCTGAGGTTATGGGGCAAGTGATGCTGCTTTTCCACAATTTCAGCCCGTGCATGTCGGCGGAAGCACTCTATGTAGAAGTCCAGTCTGTTGTTTCATCCTTCAGGAGGAGTCCACCCAGAATCCTTCTTTTTGTAGTCTTGGTAGGAAGGTCTCTGTGGGTTAGTATGTTGTTCAGAGGTGTGTTGGAAATATTCCTTGAGTCGGAGATGTCGAAAACAGGATTCTAGGTCACCACAGAACTGTATCATGTTCGTGCGGGTGGAGGGGCAGAAGGAGAGGCCCCGAGATAGCCCAGCAGAAGAATCTGTCCTAAGAGTATAGTTGGATAGATTAACAATATTGCTGGGTGGGTTAAGGGAACCACTGTTGTGGCCCCTTGTGGCATGTAGTAGTTTAGATAGTTTAGTGTCCTTTTTCTTTTGCAGAGAAGTAAAGTGTGTGTTTAAATTCTATCTGCTATCTTTGAGACACCACTGACTTCCTGAGGAAACTACAATCCATCGGTGATCTTCCTGAAAACACCGTCCTAGCCACTATGGATGTAGAAGCCCTCTACACCAACATTCCACACAAAGTTGGACTACAAGCCGTCAGGAACACTATCCCCGATAATGTCACGGCAAACCTGGTGGCTGAACTTTGTGACTTTGTCCTCACCCATAACTATTTCACATTTGAGGACAATGTATACCTTCAAATCAGCGGCACTGCTATGGGTACCCGCATGGCCCCACAGTATGCCAACATTTTTATGGCTGACTTAGAACAACGCTTCCTCAGCTCTCATCCTTTAATGACCCTACTCTACTTGCGCTACATTGATGACATCTTCATCATCTGGACCCATGGAAAAGAAGCCCTTGAGGAATTCCACCATGATTTCAACAATTCCCATCCCACCATCAACCTCAGCCTGGACCAGTCCACACAAGAGATCCACCTTCTGGACACCAAGGTGCTAATAAGCGATGGTCACATAAACACCACCCTATACTGGAAACCTACTGACCGCTATTCCTACCTACATGCCTCCAACTTTCATCCAGACCACAGCACATGATCCATTGTCTACAGCCAAGCTCTACGATACAACCGCATTTGCTCCAACCCCTCAGACAGAGACAAACACCTACAAGATCTCTATCAAGCATTCTTACAACTACAATACCCATCTGCTGAAGTGAAGAAACAGATTGACAGAGCCAGAAGAGTACCCAGAAGTTACCTACTACAGGACAGGCCCAACAAAGAAAACAACCGAACGCCACTAGCCATCACCTTCAGCCCCCAACTAAAACCTCTCCAGCGCATCATCAAGGATCTACAACCTATCCTGAAGGATGACCCGTCACTCTCACAGATCTTGGGAGACAGCCCAGTCCTTGCTTACAGACAGCCCCCCAACCTGAAGCAAATACTCACCAGCAACCACACACCACACAAGAAAAACACTAACCCAGGAACCTATCCTTGCAACAAAGCCCGTTGCCAACTGTGTCCACATATCTATTCAGGGGATACCATCATAGGGCCTAATCACATCAGCCACACTATCAACGGCTCGTTCACCTGCATATCTACCAATGTGATATATGCCATCATGTGCCAGCAATGCCCCTCTGCCATGTACATTGGTCAAACTGGACAGTCTCTACGTAAAAGAATAAATGGACACAAATCAGACATGAAGTACTATAACATTCAAAAACCAGTCAGAGAACACTTCAATCTATTTGGTCCCTCGATTACAGACCTAAAAGTGGCAATTCTTCAACAAAAAAAAACTTCAAAAACAGACTCCAACAAGAGACTGCTGAATTGGAATTAATTTGCAAACTGGATACAATTAACTTAGGCTTGAATAAAGACTGGGAGTGGATGGGTCATTACACAAAGTGAAACTATTTCCCCCCATGTTTATTTTTCCCCACCCCATACTGTTCCTCAGACATTGTCCACTGCTGGAAATGGCCCACCTTGATTATCACTACAAAAAATTCCCCCACCCCACCCCCGCCGCTCTCCTGCTGGTAATAGCTCACCTTACCTGATCATTCTCTTTACAGTGTGTATGGTAACACCCATTGTTCATGTTCTCTAGGTCTATAAATCTCCCCACTGTATGTTCCATGAATGCATCCAATGAAGTGAGCTGTAGCTCACGAAAGCTTATCCTCAAATAAATTGGTTAGTCTCTAAGGTGCCACAAGTACTCCTTTTCTTTTTGTGAATACAGACTAACACGGCTGCTACTCTGAAAGCTTTTCTTCTGTTTATACTTTATTATCTTTGACAAACTCTATCTCATGTCCTTTTATAAGCTGAATTTAGTTAAAATATCTATTGTGCTCGGGAATATTTAAGGTAAAAATACATGTTAGCGCAGATGAAGAGCTATACACTTACTGACAGTACTCTTTACCCTCTCTTCACTCAAACCAATCAGTGGAAATTTTGCCTGATTGAGCATAGATAAGGAACACTGAATCCAGCCAAACATCTGCAAGCAAGACTGATGGCTTGCCCTAAACAAAGGGCACTCCGCCATCTAGTGGCAAAGATGTTTCAACATTAACAAAACTTGCTTTAAAAAAATCAAATTGAAACGTTTGCACATATAACTCGTTATTGTGGTTCATTTTTCAAAGGTAATTATGGTGAAGCAGAAATATTATATTGGAGCTGGACACAGTATAAAAACCTAGTGAAATGGAATATAAATAGGTAGCCTTGCTGCCAGTACAAGGTGGAAACAGGAACCACACAGCAAGAAAACTGCTACTTGCATTGAATTGAGATGCACAGTCAATTTTTATCTATCAGCCCACATTAATTTTCTGTCCACGGTCATGACTCTTTTTGTAGTGTGGTGCCAGTCCTGTCCCAATGAGAGAATCATGCAGCACATCTTCAGCAAACCAAAGACTAGCCATTTTGTTTTTCATATAAACTTTCCCCTTCCACCATTTTGTTTAGAAGAAGCAGACCATATACCCAATGATAGCGGAATTTAATTTAGAAGCAAATAAGTAGAACTAAGGGAGAAACCATGGTATCTAAGAATGGTCAAATATGATCAAGGGATAATCAACAACAAACCACCTGGTCTAGGTTTTCAATACACTATGAACGGAAAGTGATCATTTCAAGGCAGAGGGCATGTTTGTTTGGCCAAGTTTGGGAGTGATTTTATTTTACGGGTTGGAGATTCTGTTACGTTCTGTTAAAGCCTGAACCTGTGAGAAGCCAAGTACCTCACTCACACTGACTTCAGTGCGAACTGAAGGTGATTAGGACCTTGCAGGATCAGGCCTTTGTTTTGTCATTTATCAGTTTTAATTGATGTAAGGCACTGAGAGGGCCTGATTCTCTGCTCCATTACACCAATTTTAAAGTGGTTCCACTCCATTGAAAACCCAGGGTTGCACTGGCATAAAACCAATGGAGAGTCAGAGCCAGTTATTTTTTATGTAACACCCCCTTTTTTTATCTTAAGAAGATTCAAACTGCTCTTTTCACACAACTGTAGTTTGAAGAGAAAAAGGTGACTCAAAAAAACCCCATTATTTCCCTTCCTCCTCAACGCCTTTGGTCATTTCACATGGCCTCACCGACACTGAAATGCCATGTGTTCATGACACGGACACATGCAGTGGCAGGCAATGTGAAAAGCTGAGTGTTAAAGAAACATCCCTATGAAATTAAAACTTGTGTACAACAACTTCATGATCATAAATGAAGGGAACAAAAGAAACTCATTCTTACCTGCTCTCAATTGCTGCTTGAAACTCCTGCTGACTAATGACCTCTCTCTCCAACCTGTCAATTTTTCTGAGAAATACAGAAAAAGGGATCAGACACAATGATGTTCAGAAAACATATTATCCTGCATGGTGAAAACAAGTGAGCCCTAGATTAGTGAAAGGACACAACTATAAGATCATTTTGGCCCACATTTCATGACTCAGATAGACAGCCCAATACCATTCCAAGGTTTCTTCTATGTTACGTACCTTGTGCGCACCCTGCCCTTCTTCCACAAGTGTACAAGGCCCTGCCACAGGAGAAGTGGTCTGGCTGCACTGTGCACAAATGGGGTATGATTTGAGGAGTTCATCTTTCCAGGGGTTACTTTATGCACAGCTGCTACACAGAGAGCAGACAGTGGGTCAGCTGGCAAATGAAAAAAACCAGCAAATTTGCTGATTCTTGAATCCATTGGTCAGGGAGGGTGCAGGCACCAGGGAGACTACTCCCTATGTGAGGCTGTAAGGGAGAATTCCTACTTCCTTTACCTCAGCTATACATGAAAAGTGGTCACTGCCCTAAATCCTGTCTCCAGCAAAGTTGGACTAGTCTGACTATGCATTGGGGAATTCCTTGAGAGCTGAGGGGCAGTCAATTATTTTTTGTCAAGGTCCAAATTTCATGGTCAAGGTATAGTCAAGGGTCAGACTCCACAGAAAATAAAAAACAACAATAATGATAATAATAAGTAAATAAAAAGATTTTGGGGTTCAAAAACATCTGGCTGTCCAGGTTTGGCCCGTAGTCTGTCTATTGATTACCCCGGTGTATGGCATATCAGTCGGAAACCTTCAATGACTTGCATCTTAACAGAACGCGCTGACTGAACACACCAGTGAATCATTTAAAAGGCAAACTGGCAAGAGTTACAGGCTAAACAGTGATTTTAACGGTCTGTCTGTGACTAAAAACAAATCCATCAGCTCCCTCAAGGCAAGGCCTGTACCACAGAGAGTCCCAGTTTCTAGCTGAGCTCCTGCAGTAATAAACACAGGGCCTGGGATCTATTTGTAACTGTGGGCAAATCCCAAGTGACACCACAGCCTCATGCAGCTAAGGAGAGAGTGGGCATAGGTGGTTTTCCAGCACCTTCCTTGACACTAGGTGCCACCAGCACAAGTTCTAGCAGCTTGAGGGAGTAATGAGCAAAGCTCTTCATAACACAGAGCACTCCAGCCACACACCGTACAGTGGGGGTGCCAGGAGTGGGTGATGCATAGCCAGCTTCCCCAGTTCTATACCACCCAGGGGTTCACCTCCATAAGGAGCATCCTCAACTGGCTATTTAAGCCACCTTTCTGTCATCTTTACCCTGCAGGAGCAGGCAAAGGTGACAAAGTGGGGCTGAGGATCTGGCACTTCAGTTTTGCCTGCTCTCATGGGGACTGAGGGCACCCTGCTCTTTGCAGGGTTAGGCCCTATGGGGCAACTCTCACTACGAGGCAGAAAGGTCTACTAGGGGCCCGCAAATGCCTAAAAAATATATGTTTTAATGAAATAAACTAAGAGTGGTCATTTCTTTACAATCAGGCACACTTCTTTGAAAAGGAGGTCGGTGATGATGCCACTTTCTCAATAATACGGATGCTTTTAATGAGATCTTGATTAGCATCTGGAACCCTTGCTAAGGCTCCAGGCCTGCAAAGGGATCTTATCTGTACAGAACCCCACTGCAGATATCAACCTATGCAACATCAATAACCCTGCAGGGGGATCCACACAATTGCACCCCTGCATATTGCAGGATCAGGGCCTAAAACATTGTCTCCTGTAAAAACTCCTTCTCTTTCATTCTAAATTTGTATTTCCAGTGTTCATGGATTCTCTCTATTTTAGCACCTTCAACAGTTCTAGCTCACAATTGGTCATAAAAATAACAAGAAAAAATTTGATCAGACCCTTACTGGAATGTGGCCAAGAGTGAAAGGAAATCAGACTGAAACAAATTTGACAACTTGGCTTCAATTGCAGTCAGAGTGGAAGCTGGGCTGATGCTCCCTTCACGATGAAATCTACAAAGGATGCAATTTAAAAGCAAGGATTAATACAGAAATCACACATACCTTCTCTATTCTATTGATATTCTTGTGCTGCAGCTACAGCTAGTCAAGAGTTTTCTGACAAAATAGTGTTCCACCCAAAAATCCAGATTCAATGGAACTGAAATGCTCGCTGGCTAGCCAGCTCCTAGCTCTGGAAGGTGCCGAGAGAGAATAAACATGGAACAACACAGTGCCATAACTACAGTCACTTTCCAAAGTATAACCACGCTTTCAAAAATAATGTACTAGCCCCCACCTCTCCATACACATTATGGCTAGAAGGTTTGATCTGTGCTATTGTTCAGGAACTGGCTGTGGATATGAATCACTACAAACACACCTTTGGTATGCTTTACAATAATTCCATTCTACAGCTTACAGGCTACCATTACTAGGACACCACCAGCAACAGACCACCAATGGATGGTCTGTTGGAATGTTATTTCTAGATGTTGGTCTGAGAAGAAGAAGAAGATAAGATACTCCTCTGTGCTCAGGCATTCCTGCACCCCCTGCAGGCTCTCTAAATCATGCTAACACAGAGCTTCTTTTAGTGACACCAAAAGCCTCTGCGGCCTGGTCGGGATGACTGAGGAACAGAAAGCAAGATAACAATTACAAAAGTTATACACGACAATCATGTTTTAAGAGAAAAATATTAAGGCCAAATCCTGGCCTTACTATTATGATGTGCATTCTTAGGTAGGTTAGTGATGATGGCTAAGCAAAGAGCCCTGAAGTCATTATGCTAAAGCAGAGCAAAATAGGATTAGTACAATGGGCTTAAGCCAAACCCGACTGACATCAGAGAGAGTTTTTCCATTTATTTCCATGGGCTTTGGATCAACCCAGGGTGCTCAGCTATGTCCCCTACTGCTGTTCCAAACCAGAGTCACATGCACTTCTCTCAATGCCTGCTGACAGGGTGTGCACCTGTGCAAGGGCTCAGGCTCTGTGCAATGCTCCCATTCTAGTACACCACACCAGCTTAGGGCTATGGAGTGCCTCCAGATATGCCAGCCAACTCCTTCAACTGCTCATGGAAATACGAGGTGTCTTCTGTCCTGCTTCTGCACAGATGCACTAGAGGAGAATAGGGTCACCTGTCCTCTTCCCCCAGCCAGTGCTCCAGCACAAGACACACCAGAATTTTGCTCTGAGCAACAGAACATGACAGTATCTTTCTAAGAATTTATACAAACTTCAGATGAATCTGATGCAAGGACCAAAGGCCCAAGTGTTCGTAACCAATGAGAACAGTAATAGTTCCACATGATGATGATAAAAATCCAGAATAAAATCTGAATTAACTTCCTGTGGGTCTCCAATACACCTGGTCTGATTTGTTTATATTTTAGCTTGTAACATCTCTGGGCCACAGGCTGTCTTGCACAGCATCAAGCATATTACTGGTGCTTAGCAAATAACAAAAAACAGTAACGACAGCGTTGGCCACATTATTTTGTTGTAAATACAAAATGGTATTAAAGACATTTTAAAAATATGAAGATTTGAAAAGGAAAATGGTATTGTCTATTTCTGAAAAATAAACTTCATTTCAATGGAGTAAGTATTTCATTAAATAGGATGGTGAAATAATTAATTTACTCATGGTCTGTTACTTTTCTGTTCACATTTTGTTCATGTTCAGCTGAATTTTGTGACAGTCTTTAAAGTTCTTCTGGTACTGAAACTCCCACAGCAGAGGGCAGGAGAACAGCACGCAGGAAGCATGGCTCAGACTGACAAGGGAGTCTCTCCCAAAGACTAAATGGAAGTTTTACTGTTTGTTACCATGGTTATTTCAGGTTACTTATCTTGTCATGGAGGCAGATTCAGTCAGCCCTATCTAGTAGTAGTTATCTCCAGCTTTCCAAATCATGCAAGCTGCGGAAGGCCATGGCTTATGGCTCTGTACCAAGCCACTTATTCAGGGGAAAAGTCATCCTGTTTCAGAAGGCCAATGTTAAAATGAACTTGTGCTTGCTGGAGAACTGCTCTGGGGAAAATGAGCCTAAGCAAATTTGTGCCTCTCCCACTGTGGTACAATATTCCCTAATGGTCCACATCCCAGTACCCCTATTCCAAATGGGAACCAGGCAGCACACGGACATTTCTATGGGCCCCAGTTCAGAAAAACCTCTAGCCCTCAGTGGTGCCCACGATGAGGGATGTGCATTGTCCTGGTTTAAGGGACGGTTTTCTTAAAAACACAAACCAACAAAAACCTTTGCATTGAGACCTTTCCCACTCACCAGAAGGGAGAGATTCTCTTTTGGGGATGTGGAGGGAGAGGGGAGCCCTGCTGTAATTCCATCTGCCATTTTTCCAGGAGCGTTGTAGGGGGAAGAGGGTAAGGTGTAGGCTTGATGAGCCACTGGATGACAGAAACAATGCTGTCGGCCAGAAATGCAATATTTCAGCCTTTTAACTCTTCCCTTGTTGTCATTGTTAGTCAGGCAAGAAAGCCTCCACTTCACAAAGCACCCCATAAAAATTAGGCGCAGCCTCCACAGATGCAGAGCATAGGAGGCCTGTGGAAATCACAGAGGTGACTTTCAACTGGATACGGCCGTTAGTTTGCATTATCACTTCTCTCTCTGATCAGAGTCATCGGGCTTAATTCTACCTTGTGAAAATGGGTGCAGCTCTACCAAAGCCATGTAATCAGAGAAAGCAATGATAAATAAGCGATGACTTCATACGAACTTATGCTTGGGATTAGAGAGAATTTTGTGTGTGATCCCTCCGTCACTACGATCCTGGAAGTTCCTTAGAAGATCCAAATAATTGATCCCAGTTTGGCTGTTTTCAAGGCCACATCTTGCCAGGAAAAGGTTAAAATGCTCCTTTTTGAGATGCATGTCAAATTTTTGTAGGATTGACAAGAAGGATTCTTTTCCCACCTTCCAAAAAACAAAACAAAACAAAAAAGAAGTAAATCAGATATCACTCTATTTAAATAAAACTTTAATATGAAGAACATCATTGATGAGCTTTCTCATTACTTATTCTGTTGCATGATCACTGCATTTATTCAGTGTTCAAGGGCCACATTCAGCCACCTTACTCGTAATGGGCAAAAATCCCAGCTCTACTGAAGTCAATGGCAACGTTCATATTGGCTTCCGTGGAGCCAGGGTTTCATCCAATGAACAGTACTTTACTCCATGAGCAGTGCCATTGATAGGAGTTCTCCCCTCCACTGTGGATCTTTTATCCTGCTGCGGATTCAGCCAAGGAAGAATTCCCCCTGAAGCAGGCTTAGCTTAAGGCCTATCTGCAAGCCCCACAATTGATGGCATGTCAGGAATGCATTGAGTAACCTTGTAAATAACTCTCTCGTATTATTTTATTATTTAATAAATCTTCATATAGTTTATTACAGGTCTGGCAACAAGCATTGTCTTTGGTGTGAGATCTAAGGGAAAATGACCTGGGGCAAGTGAGTGACTGGTCCTTTGTGATGAGGAATAACTTGAATATTGTTGTGATTCTTGGTCTTAAAGGCCATCTACCACAGAGATATGCTCCCATGCGTGGCAAGATAGGCCAGAATGTCCGAGGGTACTGTCTGGGACCCCGTTTAAGGCTCATAATGTGCCTGAAGAGTTTGCATTTGGTGCAGTTGATTGGTGAAATTGAAGTTCAGAATTCACAACCAATTTGGTGCCCTGGTTTTTAACAGTCTGCCCTGAGTTGATACTCATACTCTTGGGCCACCATTGGGAACTTAATAAAAAGTGTCAAGAAAGAAAGTATAATGAATAGAGATTGCAAACACTTCGGGTTTGTTTGTTTGTTCTTCTCCTTTATATTTTATCAGCCTTGCTCAGCTGCTTGCCTTGGTCCTGCTTTTCTAAATGTTTGGAATAAACACTTGCTACTCAAATTGTTAGTGCCTGTTAATATAAATGGGACCATTTTCTTATTAGAAGCATCACATCCACCATAGCTATGGATATAAACATTAACGGATACATTTGCCAGAAATTCGGCAACAAAAGTGGAGATTACTGCTATACTGGTAAACACAAAGGACCAAATAATGCTCTTCTCGCTTATCTAAGTAACCCTACTGAGTAATCCCAGCTGGCTGGTTAGTGTATTGGGGTTTGGATTCAACAGTCCTTGCTTCACATCTCATTACAGACCACACAATACCTCCAGATCATTTGCTGTGGGTGCTTCCCCACTTAGAACCGATTCACAGATCAAAAAGCATTCTACCTTGCCTGTTTTTTGTGGGTCATGTTTTTCAAATTCTTCTTTCATGTTTCTAAATCCTTCTCTGAATTTATCTTTCAGCCACCTTTCTATGTCAAGTGAAGCTCTGCGTTCCCACTCTGCTTCCGAGATTTCCCTGCTTTGCCCTTCAGTCGTGATATAGAAAGAAAAGTTTAAACATTATTTATTTAATATTAACAAAAAGAAGATGTTGAGAAAGATAATAGGACTCTAATGCACTGAAACTGTGAGGTATTGAAGGAGTCAAAGGATGGAAAGACAGCAGTAACTCTCCCTGACTTAGTTACGATAAGCCCTACTGATAAGCCTAAGTGGTGAAACAGCCATCTTTCTTCGATCAGTGATGCCTCCTGTTAATTAGGCCACATCTTTCAGGTGTTCCAGGTACTTTTTTTATCCAATTAAACTTAAAGACATCACTTCTCTGCACCTTGCACAACTCCTTTGATGCTTTCTTTGCAAAGTGTTTCTTGGGTGTAAATTTAACCATGATCAGATTTGCAAATGACACTAAATTTTGAGGGGTAACAAACACACAGGAGGACAGAACTAAAAATCTTTCCAACTCACTGCAAAGTGAGATGGAAAGATTAGAGCAGTGGGGGTTGCAGGGAACAAGCAGAGATCTACATCTACAGCAAAATAAGCAACAAAGATACAAGGTGAAGAGAAATAACCATGCAGCTGCACTGGTTGCATTTAAGTGAAGTTATCTTCATCTTGTCTCCAGTAGAGTGAATACGAGGAATCAGGACCGGACAGTTAGGAGGGGAGGTGTCCCATAAAAAGATCTCAAGAAGTGGTGTACAGAATAAAAAAGTTTGATGACACCTGTTCTACAGTGCAAGCCAGCATCAATGCAAGCTTCCCCACACTTCCCCACCAATGTGCTTTAACCCTGACCTCGATGGACCACCCTGAGATGTGAGAGAGCAGTTCCTCCTCCACAGCCATTCAGTCTTTAGTCTCTGCTCATTGGGGAATTCAAGGCAGATCCTTCATACACCAAGCCACACATTTGTATGCATCTCTGAAACTGAAGGCAGAGAGCATTAGGCTCCCAATGTCTACCCCTAAGCTAGAAGGCTGGACCCTATGACAGAGACTTACACTACAGGTACTCTCACTGCAGGTCTGATTGCTGTATTTGTAATATATTTGCTAATGTACGTGTTACCTGATCAACTGTCAGACCTGTTCATGATGATATAGCCCTCTTGTAAGTGTTGTATAAAGAGAATAAAAGCCCTACAGATATTTGTAACAAAGGTTTTTCTTTAACTCAAGTAGTAGATGCCTATGTTTTTGGAACCAAAAGTCCTGATGATTCTACCCCTGATGTTGCAGACAGGCAATTGAGCAGGTAACCATGGTGTCTGTGCATAGGTAACATCATATAGTGCAGGATATTTAAGTAAACATTGACACAAAGAAGAAAAACTCCTGGAACCTAGGAAAGGCAACCAGTATAATCAACTATAAGTATTCTAAAGACAATACTTGGAGGATCTAAATTGTTCAGTGCTTAGATGCTATTCTGATAAGTACTATAGAAAAACCTCAGAGAGAATGGTGGAGGATGGTGTTAGTAAACAACAAATACGGTGGAAGATTTGTGATGTGGATACTTAGTCCAATAAGAACTGAACTAAAACCACAAAATTCATTTCACAGAGGCTACCAGACAGCCAACAGACAGAGAGTAACTATTTTAAGACTTGACTACTTCTGAGCCAGTTGTCTAGAGGTGTATCCATAACCAATCCCACAAGTAATTCCCTTTCAATGACCGTTTTTTTCTGATTGCCATGAAGGTTACTGAAAGCTATGGATTCAATTACCAGATATATTGTTTGTTTGTTTTTTACCAGAAACTTTAGCATTGTTTGAAGATCCATTTTGGAGCTTAGCTCCTAATTTTTTAAGTAGTATATCTCCTTTCAGAACTCCTGTTCCTTCTGTGTCATATCTGCAAAAAGCAAGAGGAGAAAGCTATTATCAGATTTCGCTCCTTTCTTAGAGAACAGTTCATGTTTCCTCGGCATTTGTCACCTTCCTGTGAAGATCAAGCACGGACAAAATGTCAGCAGAGTTAACCCAGTGGACCAGGTTTTCCAACAAACAAACACTGAACAATAGAGAGACGACACTCCCAGCTGTCCCTATAATATTAGATAAAATAGAGGCAGTGGTATCTAGTGGTAAGCACATTAGCCTTCTATTGTAATAGATAAAAGAATAAAATCAATAGGCCGATTCCTGAGTCCTCAACTGCCCCCCATTCCTCTGCTTCCACTGAGAGCATGAAGCAACAGATGGGCTCTGCACCTCATGTTCAGGAGTCATGATCTGACCTAATACCATATACTTCCAATTATCTGAAACCCTGTTATCCAAACCTCTGCAGTATTACTCACTCCCATGACAGCAGGGCTGCGAAGGGACCCCGGTGTGGTCACAGGGCCAGTGACACCCGATCCTGGCAGGCACAATGTGCAGGGAAGGCTGCAGTCTGGCAAGGCAAAGCAGAGTCCTCAGAAGGGAGGGCAGCACAGGAAGCCGCTGTCATGGGAGTGAGTGAGCGGGTCCATGACTGCAGAGGGCTCCCTGCACTGCCCGTTCGATTATCCAAACTCCCAATTATCTGAATAAAATCTGTGTTCCCCAGGCTATTTGGATAATTGGGAGCATGCTGTTATAATAATACTTGCACTTATATAGCCCCTTCCATCCAAGGATCTCATAGCACTTTACAAACACTGATAATTCTATAAATCAGGTTTATAATGGAAACTACAGTATGAATGATCCTTCCTTGCAGCAGACCTGCTGTTATAACTATATTGAACTACTGAAAATTCATGTGACCAGTATTTCTATGGAAAGCATCATCACACTGCTTTTGCACCAGTTAAGAAACATTGGTGTTTGCCTACTGGATGCACTAACTGGTTACCACATACTGGAGCAGACCCTGTTCTGCAGCTACTTTATGTGTGGAACTCCAAATGGCTTCACTGAGAGTTCTGTATGCAGAGCAGCTGCAGATTAGGGCCCATGAGTGGTCAGCGGAGTCCTCTACCATGTGCCTGGACTAAGCATCTTCCCTGTGGCTAATATGATAGGAACTAGCTCAATGACAGTGAAAGTGGCAATTTGTATTTCTGACTCTGACCAGCTTCTCTCCATTTACCTTGTCCTCCCTTATCTGGCCCCACACCAGCATCATACACACATACCCTCACAAGTCCACCACCTAACACCAGAGTGGTGCTCTTTATTTTTTAAATGGGAATGAGAATATTATCTAAAACTTGAATCTGATGTTACCTTCTCCAAAGCTTTTCAAACTCCTCATTTCCAATGTGAAAACCTAGTTTGTTAAGTATGTTCTTAAACTCAGGCATCAGAATCCTGATGTCATCACCCGGGTTCTTCTGGGGCATCAGATCAGCAATATCCAGGGGCCTATTTCCAACAGAAGACAATATGATCCTTGATACATTTCACCCTTATGAAACTTACCCTAGGCCTGCAACACAGAAATTCCTCATTCTCTTACGAACACAGAATTATAACATTTTGATTTAAAAGAAAAAAAATTGATCCTGATATGTACTTGGGGGTTTCTCTTAGCAGTGGAAAAGAATCAAGAAGGTAGGTTTGGGTTGGGTTTCTTTTTAAATCCTCAGACAGTGAGTCTTGAGCCCTCTTTATATGGTCCACTTTGTAAAAGGATGCTTCCCCCTCCCTCCTGATCCCATTCTATAGATTTGGATGCTGCCAGGGTCAAGCCTGATAAATCCTGAACCTTTTACCAATGAGAGCATTTAACATTAGAAGAAACATATCAAGGGATGTGGTAAATTCTCCATCACTTGGAATCTTTAAATCAAGATCGGGTGACTTTCAAAAAGTTATACTCTAGTTCAGCCACAAATGGTTGGGATTGATGCAGGAATCACTAGGGGAAGTTTTTGGGATCAGGGTTACACAGGAGGTCAGACTAGATGATCACAATGGTCCCTTCTAGCCATAAAATCTATGATTGCTGCAGAAGCGCTTATACCTTTGTTTTGCTTTTTCTTTTAGTTGTGCATGCACCTGTGATGCAGTCATCATGACTCCGCCCCCCTGTCTGTGGCTGATGGGATCAAGCCAGGCTGGAGCCCCAGAAGTAGCAGGATCACGAATTGCTGCATATAACTCTTCAAACTTGATAATGGCTTTGTCCTGTAGCTTAAGCCTGTTACAATGCAGGGTTGTGAATGTTTGTTTTTAGTTTGCTTTCTCTCCAGTCACATAAAAGAGACAGATCACATACTAATGGAGGAGCAGACCAAACAAATCAAACTTCTTCCTTTCAACGCTTCTTTCTTCCACTACCTCAGCTCACATACAGAGGAGAAAGCCATTCAGTGGCAATGACATATATATTAATACTTGCATTAAATGCACTAAAATTAGTTGGTATTAACTCCATTAACATTCAACTAGTGATTGACTATGGCTGGGCTGCATGCACAACAGTGGAGCCCGGTGACATCTCAAAGTTGGCTGGCAAAAGATCATATTGTATATGATTCAAAACTGCAGATGCAGAGCCTATCCAGCCTAGCTTGAGGAGTTCCCACTGCCCTATGATTAAATGCATCACCACTACCGCCAGAGTAAGATTTTATTCTTTGACAGTTTTCTTCAAGTTGCAGCTAAGCCCCAGGTTGCCAGGCAGCAAGCACATCCCAACTGCCACCCAGCAGCTGTAATCAGCTTGCCCTCCCCTGCACAAGTCACAGGAAGTCCCACCTCAAGGGGTTCAGCAGACAGTAGCCTCGTGGTGCCTGACTGGCTCCCTCCCTTACACAAACCCAGGAGGCATTCAAGGAAGTGTCCAGGCAATAATGTGGATCATTAGCTGCCATGTCCACACTGCATTCTCTGTTCCTTATCTCCTGGTATTGACCTTGGCTTCGACCTCAACTACCATTCATACCCCAGAACACCCATACAGATTCTGACATTAGGTATTGACCTTTGGCCTAATCCTCATTCAGTCTCTGGCTCTGCCCATCAGCCTGATTATTGACCCTGATACTGACTCTGAATCCTGGTGGTTATTCCTGCCTAGTGAGCTCATGCACTAGTCTCATCTACCTTTGCACAGAATCCTGACACACTCTTTCTTCTGTGCAGTTTGTAACAAGAATGATCATCTATAGTAGACGTAAAAGAACAGCCTTAAGACAAATGCTGTTAGACTACCATGATCTGATCCTTCATGCATAATAACTCCATATAGCTTTAAACTGGGGTGAGGAAAATTCAGCTTGATGTGGCCCACCCAAGAAGAATTCTGAATGCTGCTGTTGCTACTACATCTACACTTACTTTTAAAGAGGAGATATTTACTAGGGACTAGGGGTCTGATCCAACAGCAATAAAAGACTCCAACTGCCTTCAGTGCGGGGGCCTCAAGCACTATGTTCTTCAGTGCCCTATTTTACAATATTCAGTTAAAAACTCCTGTAAGAAGGCATTTCAATCCAGTCTGCCACTGTACACTTTTAATATGGCTTTTTGATCAGTTAAACAAAAATAAGTTATCTAATTTGATTGTGCATGTCTTAATTTGCCTTTTCCCTGAAAAATATAGAGAAGTCATATTGCATTATACTGTGCTTAAATAATGCAAACTTAAATATTTTAAATGGAGCTACTCAAATAATGAAAACGTAATGTAATAATGTATTTGTGGATCATTTATACACTTGTTGATAGCGGGGGTGGAGGGAATGATCAATCAACCATTAACCCCCATTATTTGTTCAGTTCTAATTGCAAGTAAGCCTGAAATTACATCCACAGTGAAGCAGACATTACAGTGCTATGCGGTATGCACAGATGTGAATGGATGTAAGACAAGGGAATTCACACACAGTGCCTGCAATTGTTAATATAATACACAAATATTATTTCTCAGTAACTATGTAATGAACTTATTTCACTAGTGTAATGCAGGTTATTTGCCTGCATACAAAGCTATGACTCAGTGAAAGGATTATATTACTGTCATAAATCACTTCAGGGTCCCTAACCAATTTATGAATGGCGCAAAACAAAAGAATAAAATGAGATTCGAAAAGATAACTGTGATGAAGCTCACATAGCGAGGAATAATGTGAAGCAAAAATCATAGGCTGGGGAATTATGGGCCATGCAGTAAAAATATAGAGAAGGCTGTGAAGGTTATTGCGGGTAATACATTGAAGAGGAGCCAAAACTGTGATGAAGTCATTAAAAAGGAAACAATAGCAGGAATAATTCAAGCAAATTATTGAGGAAATTATTCCACTTTACTTCACGCTTATTAGGCTTCCAGCTGAATTACTGCTCTCAGTTTGGCATATCATTTTTTGTAAAGAAAAATCAATTGAGAAGAGTAAAGAAGATGTTTAGAAAATAAGATCCAGGAGAAAATATTAAGAAAACTGAAGGATAAATCCAACTCAGTTTTCTCACACCCTGAGGGTATTTTAGCTGCCAGAATATGAAAAGGGATGTTATGAAAGGGAGAGGGATCCGTTATTCTTATTACCAATGAAGATAAATCAAAAAGTAATGGTCAAAAGGGAAAAATATAAGTAACTTATTAACTTTACAGGCTGCACTTATACCAGTTTTGCCCCCGTGTTGTGCCACTGGTTTAAAAGGAGCTATTTACATGATTTACATCAGCGTAAGAGAGAGGACAGTAGCTCCACAACTCTTAGAACAGTTAGGTGATTGAATAAGATGCCAAGATTGCTTATAGAATCATCATCACTGGAAGTATTGAAAGCTCAACTTGACACCCATCCATCACAGGTAGCGTAGGAATAATAAAATCCAACTTTCACGGAGATGGACAGATGACCAACCCAAAGGATTGTCCCTTTCAACCCAAAGGATTGTATGAAGAATGAGTTGCTTTTTAAATACAAAACTGCACTCTCCCTCTTATAGTACAATATTTTTCAGACCACGTGATTTAGAAAAATGCATCTGTGCTTTATAGTCACATCATTATATTGTTTCCAGTTTGAAAATACTATGCTGGCAAGTGAATGATGAATTTCTTGAGTAAGGAAGAAAATTGAGAGAAGGGGGCTATTGTAGTAAAGCCAGGTCTGACATAGTCAAAATGGAAAATGTGCTCATATTTATATTATAGGTTATAACCAGTGGAAATCTTTTGCCACCTTCTTTAGCTTTTATCTGATCACATACCTTAGAAGAAGTTGCTGATACTGCTTGAAGCTGATACACCTTCCAAGAAATTTGGTCAGCATCATTAGTAGCACATCTCTATGAATGAATAAAAGTAAGAAATATATTGATCCAGTAGACCTTCATACATTGATAAAAGCCAAAAGTGGGGGGTGGGGGGGAGAGGGAATTGGGAGGAAATATAAAGTATTTCATGGTACTAAATATATGGAAAAAGACCACTGGCTTTGTTTCATACCTTTAGTGATACACATGCAAGTGTCAAAGTTAAGTAACAGATCCCGGACAATGCAATCTCCTGTGTGAGGCACATACCTATTGACCTGCCCCTTGCCCTCAGGGTCATTGTTTTTGAACAGTTGTCTCATAGTAAAATAGCCTCCAGATCTCATTTTTTCATGCAAAATGTGCTCCAGCTTAAAAAAAAAAAATTTTGATACACATTCAATAGCAAATATACAAAAAACACACACCTCTAATATGTACTTTTAACTCAATTTTTTTTCCTTAAAGCACAAGAAGAGGATGTCGACTGTCACTGACAAGATGATAAGAAATCAAAAATGAATAAATGTTCCACAATGAAATGATGTACCTTTAATAACCACCTGGAGGTGGGGGGAGGAGGGGGAGAGTACTTTCGGTAGAGTCTTGAGCAAGAAAAGAAAAATTTACATTTTTTTTCTACTCACCTTGTAATATAGGCTTTCATGTACTGTTGCGCGGCTGAATTGAGTGAACCTTATTGGCATTGCCAAAATAAATATGATCTTTGCTTTCTGTGTTATCATTAAGCCACGTGTTGCCAGGTTACATTCTGAGAAAACTACGAGCCCAGTCCTGAAACCTTTACTCAGTCTGTATTCAGAAAAAGTTTCCATTGTCTTCAATGGGAGTTTCCCCCCACAAACAACAACATCATGAGGATGCCATTCAACATAGGTAAATTTGTTCTGAAATAATGGTGAAGGAGTGTGTACAATGTTTTAGAATTCAATTAATACTTATGGAGGATATTACTAGGTAACTGAATTATACAAACTTATGCTGACAGTTATTTTCTGTTTGACAGAGAGCTTCTAAAAATCATATATTTTTAAAGGACTGGGGCTAGAATTTCCTGTGGAAAATATTAAAATTGAACACTGTAATATAAGTTAAGTTAGGTTATAACTATATGTCCTATCACCATGCTTGGCTTTCAGGGCAAAAGGAGGAGATGTATGTGTACCACCTTCAAGCCAATTCACAGGGTTTGCTGACAGATGCCATATTGGTACCAAGAAAGGTTTCAGAGTCAAATTTTATTCTTCCCATTTATTTACATGGACTGTATTTGATTAAAATCATACCTCATCAGCTTCAATACTGAGCTGTCCCCCAGGCTGAGACAGTAAACTGGTCCTGCTGTTAGCAAAACTTGCTCTGCTTACTGCTGAGTTTCCAATGTCAGCTTGTTGGCCTGGGTCATTAAAAAAAATCAACTTTCAGAAACTATGAACAATGTATACTGGTAAAGATAGCTGGTAGACAGGGCACAGAATTCAGTCACAGAGGAACCACCAGATCATCTAGTCTGACCTCCTGTATATCACAAGCCACCAATAGCACCAAGCACTCGCACATTAAACCCAACAACTGAAATTAGACCAAAGTATTACATCCCTCAGGAGACCTCATTTGCCACAGGGAGAGAACAGGAAGGACCAAAGTGCAATGACAGGGAAATGATTCAGTGAAATATACCCAGATAATCCTGGCAAGTGACTTGCAGCCACATGCCGCAGAGGAAGGTGCAATCCCCCCTAGGTCACTACCAATCTGACCTGTGGGAAAATTCTTTCCCAACCCCATATACTGCAATCAATTAGACTCTGAGCATGTAATTGAGAACCATCCAGCCAAGCATCTGAGAGAGAGAATGCTCAGTGCCACCTCAGAGCCCTAGTCCTCCATGTCCAATGTCAGTTCTCCAGCTGTAGTAATCTCTGATGCTTCACTGGAAGGAGATAAAAAACCCTCCCATAATACATTGGAGCAGGATGGGGAATATCTCCCTAACCCCTGAAGCATGAGCTTTAGGAACATAAGAAACAAACTGGAAGTGAGCCCCAGGGCAGTTGAGCCCTGCCCCCTACCATCACAAGCAACCCTGTCAGACAACTGCATTCATAAATTTGTCCAGCTCTCTCATAAAACTAATTAACTTGTTTTCCCCCACAGCTCCTATTGGGAGGCTGTTTCAGAACCTCACCCTTCTGCTGGTTAGAAACAGTCTTCTAGTTTCCAGACTGAATTTGTCCATGGCCAGTTTATACCTATTTGCTGTTGTGCCAACACTGTCCTTTAGCTTAAATAGCTTTTCATCCTCCCTTGTATTTAACCCCCTGATGTACAAAAATTGCTTGTTTGTAGGAGTTTACCAGCAATCTGATCTTTTGCTGATCTTTAGCTTAAATAGCTTTTCATCCTCCCTAGTATTTAACCCCCTGAGCAATTATATCCCATCTTCACTTTCTTTTTGCTAGACTAATCAAGTCAAACTCTTCCAGTCACCTGTCATAAGATAGGCCTTCCATTCTCCTAATCATCCTAGTAGCTGTTCTCTACACCTGCTCCAGTTTAAATTCATCTTTCTTGAACAGGGTAACCATAACAGTACACAGTACTCCAGATGAAGTCTTACAATAACATTAATGCTTCTCTACCTCTACAGGAAAGGGCAATCAGGAGACCTGGGGTCTAGTCCCAACTCTGCTACTGGTTTACTGAGTGGCCTTAGGCAAGTCACTTATTCTCTTTGTTTTATATTTCCTAAGCATATTCTACAGATAATGGGTTACATTTTGTATTACAGGTATGTCAATAAACAGAATTATAGATAAAAATGGAGGGCTCTAAAGGACCTGAAGAGGTTATCTAGTCTATCTCCCCATGCTGAGGCAGGACCAAGTAAACCTAGACCATCCCTCACAGGTGTTTGTCCAACCTGTTCTTAAAAACCTCCAGTTATACAGATTCCACAACCTCCCTCGGTAACCTATTCCAGAGCTTAACTAACTAGAAAGCTTTTCTTAATATCTAATCTAAATCTCTCTTGCTGCAGTTTAAGTCCATTACTTCTTGTCCTACCCTTCATATCATGGAGAACAATTGATCACCCTCCTCTTCGTAACAGCCCTTAACATGTTTGAAGACTATTCTCAGGTCCCCCCTCAGTCTTCTTTCCTCAAGACTAACCATGCCCAGTTTTTTTAAACCATTCTTCATAGATCAGGTTTTCTAAAGTTTTTATCATTTTTGTTGTTGTTTTCTGGACTCTCTCTAATCTGTCCACATCTTTTTTAAAGTGTGGTGCCCAGAACTGGTCACAGTTCCACAATGGGACAATTAGCTGCTGTGTCTTATGTATGACACTCCTGTTAATACACCCCAGAATGATTAGCCTTCCCCCCAGTTGCTCCACATGTTGGCTCATGTTCAGTTTGTGATCCACTATAACCCACAGATCCTTTTCAGCTGTACTACCATCTAGCCAGTTATTCCCCATTTTCATGGGTGGTGGGTGAAGCTTCCCCTGGGGGAAGTTAGCTCCCTGTCCTGCCTCTTCTGCCCTGCCCAGACTCCACCCCCGCCCTGCATCCCTCCTCCCCCTCTCCCACATGCTGCGAAACCCCCCTGCCGGCCGTTCACCACATCCCTCCTCACTCCTCCACCACAGCCACCCACACACCCACCACTAGACCCCCACACGCCTGCTGCTCACCTCCTCACCCCTGCGCCTGCCTGCCACTTGCCTTCTCACCCTCCTAGACCTCCCCCACCTGCAGTGAGACCCTTACCCACATGCCACTCACCTCCTCACCCCCCTGCCCACCCACCTTCTCACCACCTACCCCACAAGACCTTCTCCACCTGCAGCAGGAGCCCTGCTAGCCCGCTGCTCGCCTCCTCACTGCCCCCTCCCTGCCCCCTCCCTGCTCGCAGCAAGACCCCTGCTGCTCACCTCCTCACTCCCCTACCCGCAGCTGGCATGCTGTGTCCATCCTTGTTCCCCCGTTGGCTTGCCGCATCCCTCTTCACTTCCCCACCTCCACAGGGAAGTGGAGTGAGGAGGGACACTGAGAGCAGCTGGGACCTCCGAAGCAGGAATAGAGTGGAGGAGAGGAGGAAGACTTACCATTCAGGCAGCAGCACAGTCGGTGCGGACCTTGGGGAAAGGGTGGAGCAGGGAATGGAAGGGGCAGGGCCTAAGTGTAGTACTTTGCACTTGTCTTTATTGAATTTCATCTTGACGTTTTCTGACCAATACTTTAATTTATCAAGGTCATTTTGAATTCTAATCCTGTCCTCCAAAGTGCTTGCCACCCCTCCCACTTTGGTGTCATCCACAAATTTTATAAGATTACTCTCCTCTCCATTATCCAAGTGAATAATGAAAATATTGAATAGTACCAGACCGAAGACAGATCCCTGCAGGACCCCACTAGATACATCTTCCCAGTTTGACAGTAAATCATTGAGAACTATTCTTTGAATATGTTTTTTTCAAACAGCTGTGCATCCACCTTACAGTAATTGCATCTAGACCACATTTCCCTAGTTTGCTTATGAGAATGTCATGTGGGACTGTGCCAAAAGCCTTACTAAAATCAAGTTATATTATGTTTATTGCTTTCCCCCCATCCACTAGGCCAGTAATCCTGTCAAAAAAAAGAAAATTAGGTTGGTTTGGCATGATTTGTTCTTGACAAAGCCATTTTGATTATTATTTATCAACCTGTTAGCCTCTACATGCTTATAAATTGATTGTTTGATAATTTGTTCCAGTACCTTTCCAGCTATCAAAGTTAGGCTGACATATCTATAATTCCCTGGGTCCTCCTTTCCCCTTTTTAAAGATAGGTACTATGTTTGCCCATTGCTAATCCTGTGAGTCCTCACCCATCCTCCATGAGTTCTCAAAGATAATTGCAAACAGTTACAGAACGATGTGAAGGAATCTTGGAAGTACTCTAGGATGAATTTCATCAGGCCCTGCAAATTTGAATAAATCTAATTTATCCAAATATTCTGTAACCCACTCTTTCCCTGTTCTGGCTTGTGATCCTTCCCCTTTGTTGTTAATATTCAACATTAACTTTTTTAATGAAGAAGACTAAAGTAAAATAGGCTTCAAAGTCCTCTGTCTTCTTGGTGTCATCCGTTATTACCTTCCTTCATCTTTCTCTTGCTCCTAAAGCATTTAAAAAAACCTTTTCTTATTGCCTTTTATGTTACTTGATAGGTGTACCTCATTTTGTGTCTTAGCTTTTCTGATTTTTCCCTACAAGCTTATGCTATACTTTCTTACTCATTATTAGCAATTTGTCCATGTTTCCACTTTTTGTAGGATTCCTTTTTGATTTTCAAGTCATTAAAGAGCTCCTGATGGAGCCATATTTAGCCAGCTGTCCTGAACTCCTTTTTCCCTTAGATTTTCTTCCCATGGGACCTCACCTAACAGAATCAGAGAATTTGTGAAGTCTGCTGTTTTGAAGTCCATTGTTCTTATTCTGCTGGGCTCGCTCCTTCCTTTCCTTAGAATCATGAAATCCATCATTTCATAATCACTTTCACTCAAGTTACCTTCAGTCTCTATATTTGCAAACAATTCCTCACTGTTAGTCATAATCAAGTCCCAAATGGCTGACCCTTGGTTACTTCCTCCATCTTCTAAAACAAGAAGTTGTTCCCAATACGTTCCAAGAACCAAATGGAGATTTTTTGTTTTGACATATTACTTTTCCAACAGATATCTGGGTAGTTGCTAAAATTCCCCATTACTTTCAGGTTTTGGATTTTTCTGTTATTTGTTCTAGAAATATCCCCTCCACCTTCCCCTTGGATTTGGTGGTCTGTTGCAGACACCTACCCTATTTTTTTCCCCTTTTACCTTCACCCAGACACTTTCATCTGGTCTGCCCCTCACCTCCTTTTCACAGATTTATAGACTCCGTGGCCAGAAGGGACCATCATGATCATCTAGTCTGACCTTCTGCACATCCTTCTGGATCACAGAACAAGTGAATACATTTTTCATGTACAACGTTACTCCTCCTCCCTTTTCTCACTGCCTGTCCTTCCTGAACAAGCTATACCCCTCTATATCAATATTCCAGCCAAGAGATTTAGTCAACCAATACTCTTTGATGTCAACTGCATCATAATGTTGCTTGTGCATTAAGACTTCCAGTTCTTCTTGTTTATTCCCCCACATTCCTTGCATTTGTGTACAGAGAACTAAGGTGCTGAACAGATTCCCCAACTCATTTCCATCCTGTTGCTTCTATGGCCCTAGCTTATAAACAGTCTATAAAGAGTTAATAAATTATTAACAGATGTTTTAACAAAGGGTAAATCAATGGTGATAGATTGTTATGGAACCTAACAGGTCAATAGGTTGCTTGTATCCATCTATAATGGCTTCTACTGATGTGCTTATAACCATCTACAACAGTTAGTACTCATGTCTGTAATGTGCTTAAAATAGCCATTATTTATTAATCCATTATAAACTATAATAATACCAAAAGCATGACCACACAGAGATTCTTCTCCTCCTTTATAAGGGTCTATGGATTAAAAGTTCTAGATCTGAACACAGTTGTGATTTTATTATTAACGACATGTTATCAAATGTTTTACTGTACATTATACTGAGGGACAAGAATAACCTAAAAATAAGGACTATTCATGCCAGCCAATCTAATTCTTCAAACAGCTGATGTAGAAGAAATCAATGACTAGCAGTTTCTATCATTAGTTTTTCCATCAAAATATGTACCACATTTGAGATGTCACAAAAAAATAGAAACAGGGAAGTAAAACTTTGAAAAATGTGTGAAAAAAACCTGAAGATGTGGAACAAACGACTGTGATGCCACAGTCCTCAAATGCTGCACATAGGATTCAGGAGACATTATTCACAACACAACAGTATTCCTAATAGGATGGCAAAGAAGCAGCAGCGGTTCACTAGTGCTCTTTTCAGGTCAATTCTCTTCAGGTTCTCAGATCATGCTCCTTACTCTTTCCTTGCTCTCTCCTCCCCTGTCTCATATAGCTCGGCCACAAATTAAATGACTGAAGTACTGAAAAAACCCAAAACCCCATTGTATTAACCTAGATTCAGTTGCTTTGGTGAGGGTAATCCTTAAACACAACAGGACATGTTCGGTCAAGCCATTTGTTTATATTACTGGTTCAGCCAAAAGGGAATGTCAAAAGAATAATGTGTATAACCAACAACAAAAAGACACAAATGTATGTAACTGTATAAGACAATACTAAGATGTTTGGAAACGGGCCTTTCCCATGCTTTTAGATTCTTACTTTATGCTAAACCTGTCAAGAATATGGTCACTTTGGGGATCATACTTGACACAAGGCATCGGTCAATGTGCTGCTTTTAGAACATTGAAATGTCAAAGGCACAATTTGCACATGTATTCTCTGATTTGCATGCATTCAGAGTATGACTTCACTTATGTGCTACTACAGGCTGATTGAACCAAATTTTACCTTTCCCTGCAGCCTATGCCACCCACTGAAGTCAATGGGAGGCCAGAATTTGGACTGTAGAGTTTAGAAAAGCCCAACACATATTTATTATGTCATCTTTTGGCTTTCTCTTGCCTTTGCAAGATTGTGTTTAGGGTGTGTGTTATGTGTATTCTCATGTGTTTTTCAGTAAAACTGTAAATTAGTCAAAAAGGGAGGTATGTAGATACAGTAAGAAATCTGAAAAATCTTCAGATATAAACTTTAAATATTTCTAAGTCAATATCTTATTTGGGGTTCAAATTCAAGAACAAACAGACATATCCCCTGTTCTGTGCTGTGAAAGGCCACACTGGCATTTTTATGGCCATCTGAAGTCATCTTCCCCCCCTCTCCAATCAAACTGAAATCAATCACAAATTATTATCGATATTTTAAGGTATACACCTGCACATTTTTAAGGCATCAGATGGGACCATATACAGCCACAGACAATTGGCAAGATTTTTCAAATGGGTGCCTAAAGTTGGACTGCTACAAAAACAGCACTTTTAAGTCAGGCCACTTTTCAGATACCTAAATATGGATTTGGGCATCTAACTTTTTCAAAAACAAGTGCCTAATCTTGACTAATATGATTAGAAATAAAAAAGCAATACATGTTCCACATTTTAAATCTCTAGTATAGTAATAACCAATGTAATGTTTTCTAAACAGTGCAATATGTTGGACCATTTGGGCATGATTTCTGCATTCACCATACAAGAACTTGCATAGTATTTGTAAAAAGAAAAGGAGTACTTGTGGCACCTTAGAGACTAACCAATTAATTTGAGCATGAGCTTTCATGAGCTACAGCTCACTGCATCGGATGCATACCGTGGAAACTGCAGAAGACATTATATACACATTCAGGGTGAGAAAACCTGGATTTGTGCTGGAAATGGCCCAACTTGATGATCACTTTAGATAAGCTATTACCAGCAGGACAGTGGGGCGGGAGGAGGTATTGTTTCATGGTCTCTGTGTGTATATAATGTCTTCTGCAGTTTCCACGGTATGCATCCGATGAAGTGAGCTGTAGCTCACGAAAGCTCATGCTCAAATAAATTGGTTAGTCTCTAAGGTGCCACAAGTACTCCTTTTCTTTTTGCGAATACAGACTAACACGGCTGTTACTCTGAAACTTGCATAGTATTTGGTCACTTTAGTTTTGCAACCAATTTTAAACAACTGTAATATTTACCCCTAATGTAACAACCTCTAATAACCAATGTATGGCAAAATCCTCTTTCCCTTACTCACACAGTGTCCAACTGTGCCACCCTTATGGTGAATAGAACCTTACTACATGAGTAGTCCCACTGAAATCAATGGGACCGTGTATGTAGTAAGGTATCATTCAGTGTGAGTAAGCATTTTACAACTGGGCCAACAATCATTACTGTACACATATCTTACTGACTTCAAATGAAACTCCTTGTGAAGTAAGGTACTTCTCAGTGTGTGAGTAAGAACATCAGAATCTAACCCCCCGTTAGTAATATGAACATTACTTACAAAATACTTACAAAATATGGACCAAATAAAGGCAACATGAATTACATGTATTTTCCAGAAACAATTACTATTTGTGTATATAAGTTTGTCAGGTTCCTCGTTTCATTCATCTACTGCACTTATACATAGTTCATGGAGCCAGTATTCTACGAACTCTATTTTAAAACATTCTAAATTTAGGATACTCTAGTCTGCATTTGGGCACTGAAATTAACACAAGTATCTGGCTACCTAGGGTACACTTGTATGCCAGGGATCTGAAATTAATCACTCCATTTTGAACAGACAAGTTTAAAAACTGGGTCATGATAGTCAATGAATCACACAATAAGTAAATGTCATTATATATCATGACTGTACCAATTTAAGTGTCTGCTGAATACCTAAGTATTAAATACAGTCTATTTGGAGACATAATTTAAAGTATTACTTTTTATTGTCTCATAATTGCAAAGTAGAATTCTTACTTGGCTTAGTAATTGGCAGGAGCTCAGCAAACATTACTGTGAGAAAATGGTCTTACAATTTCATTTGTTAATAATGTTTTCTAAAGTAAAAACTAATGTATATAATAAAACGAAACAGTAATGTTTTATTATATGCATTTATGATGTCTATCGAAGGAGTTTTAAATTCAGGTTTCAAAAGAGACATTTCTAATACGCTATAATTTTCTACTATAATTGTAATAGTATAATATTCTTGGCACCATCACTTTTTTATTTAAATAAGATGAAGTGGGAGTGTTATGGTTTGCCTGTTTAGGAACAAATGTTACAAGGGTCTCTGTAATGTGCACATACAAACATTTATTTATGCAAATTAATTGTGTGACTATCTGATTTATGCACACAACTGCACTTTTGCACTTGCACGTAAATACGTACAAGCAGAGTTCGCAGGCAGAGTTAAAAGCCCATTTGAAAATGTGGCCCTCATTTACCCTTTGGAATATGGTTGACATTTAATGATTCTTAGGATTGACATCACCACCAGATCCTTGGGACAGAACTTCAGTCTTATTTTGTACAGTTAAAGTGTACATCACTGTACTATATAAAGGTACAATTCAAGTGTGGAAAGAGGTCACTATGGCAGGTTCTTGCACCACTTCATAGAATCATAGAGTATCAGGGTTGAAAGGGACCTCAGGAGGCCATCTAATCCCCAACTAAATCATCCCAGCCAGGGCTTTGTCAAGACGGGCCTTAAAAACCTCTAAGGAAGGAGATTCCACCACCTCCCTAGGTAACCCATTCCAGTGCTTCACCACCCTCCTAGTGAAAAAGTTTTTCCTAATATCCAACCTAAACATCCCCCACTGCAACTTGAGACCATTACTCCTTGTTCTGTCATCTGCCACCACTGAGAACAGCCTAGATCAGGGATAGGCAACCTGTGGTACGCATGCCAAAGGCGGCATGCGAGCTGATTTTCAGTGGCACTCACACTGCCCGGGTCCTGGCCACCAGTCTGGGGGCTCTGCATTTTAATTTAATTTTAAATGAAGCTTCTTAAAAACCTTATTTACTTTACATACAACAACAGTTTAGTTATATATTATAGACTTATAGAAAGAGATCTTCTAAAAACGTGAAAATGTATTACTGGCAAGCCGAACCTTAAATTAGACTGAATAAATGAAGACTCGGCCCACCACTTCTGAAAGGTTGCCGACCCCTGGTCTAGATCCATCCTCTTTGGAACCCCCCTTCAGGTAGTTGAAAGCAGCTATCAAATCCCTCCTCAGTCTTCTCTTCTGCAAACTAAATAGTTCCGTCAGCCTCTCCTTATAAGTCATGTGCTCCAGCCCCCTAATCATTTTTGTTGCCCTCCACTGGACTCTTTCCAATTTTTCCACATCCTTCTTATAGTATTGGGCCCAAAACTGGACACAGTACTCCAGATGAGGCCTCACCAATGCAGACTAGAGGGGAATGATCACGTCCCTCAATCTGCTGGCAATACTCCTACTTATACAGCCCAAAATGCCATTAACCTTCTTGGCAACAAGGGCATACTATTGACTCATATCCAGCTTCTCGTCCCCTGCAACTCCTAGGTCCTTTTCCTGAAGAACTGCTGCCTAGCCACTCGGTCCCTAATCTGTAGCAGTGCATAGGATTCTTCCGTCCAGAGTGCAGGACTCTGCACTTGTCCTTTTTGAACCTCCTCAGATTTCTTTTGGCCCAATCCTCTGATTTGTCTAGGTCCCTCTGTATCCTATCCCTACCTTCCAGCGTATCTACCGCTCTTCCCAACTTAGTGTCATCTGCAAACTTGCTGAGGGTGCAATCCACGCCGTCCTCCAGATCATTAATAAAGATATTGAACAAAACCGGCCCCAGGACTGACCCTTGGGGCACTCCGCTTGATACCGGCTGCCAAGTAGACATGGAGCCATTGATCACCACCTGTTGAGCCCGACAATCTAGCCAGCTTTCTATCCACCTTATAGTCCATTCATCCAGCCCATACTTCTTTAACTTGCTGGCAAGAATACTGTGGGAGACCGTATCAAAAGCTTTGCTAAAGTCAAGGAATAACATGTCCATTGCTTTCCCCTCATCCACAGAGCCAGTTATCTCATTGTAGAAGGCAATTAGGTTAGTCAGGCATGACTTACTCTTGGTGAATCCATGCTGACTGTTCCTGATCACTTTCCTCTCCTCTAAGTGCTTCAGAATTGATTCCTTGAGGACCTGCTCCATGATTTTTCCAGGGACTGAGGTAAGGCTGACTGGCCTGTAGTTCCCCGGATCCTCCGTCTTCCCTTTCTTAAAGATGGGCACTACATTAGCCTTTTTCCAGTCCTCCGGGACCTCGCCTGGTCACCATGAGTTTTCAAAGATAATGGCCAATGGCTCTGCAATCACATCCGCCAACTCCTTTAGCACCCTCAGATGCAGTGCATCCGGCCCCATGGACTTCTGCTTGTCCACCTTTTCTAAATAGTCCTGAACCACTTCTTTCTCCACAGAGGGCTGGTCACCTCGTCCCCATACTGTGCTGCCCAGTGCAGTAGGCTGAGATCTGACCTTGTTTGTGAAGACAGAGGCGAAAAAAGCATTGAGTACATTAGCTTTTTCCACATCCTCTGTCACTAGGTTGCCTCTCCCATTCACTAAGGGCCCACATTTTCCCTGACCTTCTTCTTGTTGCTAACATACCTGTAGAAATCCTTCTTGTTACTCTTAACATCCACTCCATGGTGAGGCTGCAAAGGAAGTTTTAGGCACACTGGTCATACAAGGAAGCCTCTGCAACCCCTCTCTACTACAAGAGAATCCCACTTGTCTAGCACGTGGAAGCATTTTAAGGGTAGGCCCAAGGAAAAATCATGGAGCAGGTCCTCCAGGAATCAATTCTGAAGCACTTGGAGAGGAAAGTGATCAGGATCCATGACTATGTAGGGGCCGGGCTTACAGACGGACAGCTACTGCTACACTACCTTAGGAGTTGGAGTAATGGTCTTGAAGGAGCAGCAGTTTGCCTACAGGTTAGGAGGGGCAATCTCCGACTCCTATTTCCTCCACCCGATCTTCAGACTGTGACCCAACAAAGCCCATTCACTTGGGTTGGGGATAGGACGGGTACGTTGCACCGAACATCGGTAACACCTTTCTTTTTCTAAAGCCAAGTGTTCATCACTTACAAAACACCGCTTCCCTCCCTATCAGCTTTTCCTCGAGTCCCATCCCCCAGGCATGTGGCATCCCCTCCCTGACAGCAGAGATACCGGTTACCTGTGCTCTCCTCGCGCGGCAGCTCTGCCCGCCCCGGGGGCTCCCTCCAGCTCCCACGGGACGGGGGCAGGCTGGCCCCTTGCGGGCCCCTCCCCACGCTCTGCCGGCACGTACCGAACAGCGGGAGCTTGGGCTTGCCCGGGGCCGCGCGGGCGCAGACCTCCTGCGGCTGCCGGGGGGCCGGGAGGGAGCGGGCACCGCGGGAGGCGGGCGCCAGCAGCTCCGGCTCGGGGGGCTGCGGCGGCGGGGCCCGGGCGCCGCCGCTGCCCCCTGCAGGCCGCTGTCCGCGAGGCGCGAACCCGCGCAGAGCCAGGCGCTCCGGGTCGCCGAGCCGGGAGAGCGGGTGCGGGATCACAGGCGGCAGCCGGGGCGAAGCGATGCTGGGAGCCTGCGGGCGGCCGGAGGGCACCTCGCCGCGGGCAGCCATCCTGGCCGAAAGGAGACAAGACCAGGCCGATCCGTGTCGGGCGGCTCCGCCGCCTCCTCCCCCGCGCCAGGCGTAAAAGCCCCAACACAAACCGCCTGGGGGCTGCACCTGGCTGGGTGCGGAGCCGGAGCGCCCTCCCCTGCCCCTCTTTTAAAAGGCTGCGTAGGGACCGTTTCCAGCCCCCCGTGCCCAGGCCAGTACGTTCCGGGGCCCTGTGCTGCGAGCCCGAGCGGCTGCTGAGCCAACGAAGCCCTGGCACTGCCCCGTGCTCGATTCCCCCAGCCGCCCCGGACGCTTTGGAGCGGATGGTGTTTCTCTTCTGGAGCAAGGGGAGGTTGCTACAGGCAACAGAAAACGCCTGAGTCCCTTTCCAACAACATTTCTGCCAGAGTGCGAGCCAGACGCACCGCAGGGAGGTCCGGCTGCATTCCCCAGCCCAGTGACAGAAGCCGTGGGAGGAAGGGAACCCCCCGCCTCCCCGGCGTAACCACTGGACTCTCCTCCCTACACAGCTACCGGGGGAGCGTTACCACCAAGAAACGGAGTCTTGCGAACTGCACGGAGCATTTACTTGTGAGCATATGTGGGGCTCCCCTTTGTAACATGCAGCCAGTCCCTTGGCACATGTATGGAAATTAAAATAAAATATAGACTTGAGCCACAGATGTCAAACTGACCCCCATCCCCAGGATGCAGCTGTCTACAAATCCAGGACTAAAGCCTGAGTAAACAGATCTACCTTACACTGTATCCTGAAGGTCAATAAACTTGGACTCTGTTCGACCAAAACGGAGACAAAGTTGAGGCGCTTCAGCTGAGAGTCTCCAGCTCCCAGACCTTCAACCCCAGGGACTGGAAGAATGCCCTAGCTATTAGAGGAAAAGGGACTGTCTTTTAGATGGACAGGACAAACCATGGGGCTTTACAGAGATGAATATCAGGTCAACATCTTTAAATGCCTCTAGAAGTGAACAGAAAGTCAATTTTTAGAGTAGCAGCCATGTTAGTCTGTATTGACAAAAAGAAAAGGAGTACTTGTGGCACCTTAGAGACTAAGCAATTTATTTGAGCATAAGCTTTGGTGAACTACAGCTCACTTCATTGGATGCGTCCGATGAAGTGAGCTGTAGCTCACGAAAGCTTATGCTCAAATAAATTGCTTAGTCTCTAAGGTGCCACAAGTACTCCTTTTCTTTTTTCAGAAAGTCAATGCAGATCTTTAGCCCTGGTATAATCTGTTCCACAGCCAACACCATCAATACGCAGCCATCTGCATTTTGCATCAGCTGCAGCTTCTAAGTGATCTACAAGGATAACCCTATGTAAAGCATGTTACAGTAATCCTGTCCTGAGGTGACAAAGGCACGGATAACTGTTATGAGGTGGACATCAGAACACCAGGGTCATAGTCATCTTGATAGATGCCTGGGGAAAGGCCCTCTGGTCATATTACCTTGGGATTCAGAATCAAAATTAATACTTTACACTAAGGGAATATGAGTTTAAAGACTATGCCAAGATCCACAGAGGGATTTAGACTGCACACTTCATTTTTAGATACTTTGAAAGTCACTAGAATCCAAAACCCCTGAATTAAGCACTTAATCTCCCCATACAATGCATGGGGAGAGATAGGTGCCTGAGAATGGGATCCATAAAAAACAGCATGCTAGTGGGTAGCCAACTAAATTAGCCAATGGGAGATGCCAACTAGATGAGTGTATCTTAAACCCACCCTTCATACAGAGTTAGGCACCCACGTCTGGGTTGCAGGGAGGTGCTGGCCTATCTCCACGAGCTCTCCACACCTCGGAACCTCTCTCCTGGACCCAGGTGGCTTAGGTGCCTAAGCTGTTTTTGCAAGAAAGAGCAGAGAAGATGGTATCTCCATTATAACTTTTAGCCCAGTGGTTAGCTCATTCACCCAGGATGTGGGAGACCCAGGTTCAATTCCCTGCCTAAATGGAGGAAATTTTAAGAGCAGTCTCCCACTCTCAGGAGCACATGTGAACCACTGGGCTATCGGATATTCTGGTATGAGTATCTTTCAGTCTCTCTAGCTGAAGCTGTTCCATTGTACATAAATACTTAAAAAGTCACTGAGTCAGAGAGAGAGTGTGGACATGATTCCACACTGGTGATTAGTCCCTCTATTTAATTTATTTAATCCAAAGTGGAACAGTTTCAACAGGAGAGATCGAGAGAGACCCACATTGGAATATCTCATAGCCCTGAGCATAGGGAGATCCCTTTTCAACTCCTTTCTATCTGGTAGACAGGGGATTTGGACTCAGATTTCCTGCATAGTGGGAAGTGCTCTAACCATGGGGCTACAAGTTATAGGAGAGGCAATGTCTCCTGCTGCTGGATTTTGAATGGGCCTAAATCTGGTAACTGTGCTCTGAGGACCCGTACCAGATACGTGTCCCCCTGCCTATTGTCCCCAATCTGCATCTGGTTTGAGGATACCACTGGGATTAGGTATGAGATAGGCATCTGGACACCTACGGCAAGACATAAGTTTAGACCACTAAGGGACATTTGTAGTGACAATTTAGGCACTAGGTGAGTTTAGTTGAGTACAGAGGTAGGTACACCGCGTAGTAGCTTCACACCAGTTTTGTGAATCGCAGTAGCAATTACTCAATTAAGTTCCTTTGTGGCTCTGGGCTTCTGGCCCCAGTCCTGCACTGAGAATTGCATATGGGTCTCTGTGCCTGAAAATGTCAGTTGATAATCTCCGACTGTCTGAAGGATTCAAGGACATCCAAAACATTTGGATAATCAGAGTTTCAGATTAAACAAAATGTGACTAATTGGAGTATGAGGAGGGTTGATCTGTATGTGGTAATTTGTTTTTACTCTGGTTGTTATGACTGTATGAACTGTGGGGCTTATTTAACTTTTCGTGCTCATACAAGGTACTGGATTGACAACACTGAATGATTATTTGTTACTTCTCTTAAAACAAACTCAATAGTTTTCCAAAGATTTCCTAAGATGAAATGTAAAGATCAAACTATATATATGTGCCAGTTTGGAGGTTTAAAAGTGTACCAGGGCACACCTCTTTTTCATAATACAACAACAAAAGGATTATGTTTTGTCTTTTAGATTGTAAACTTTAGGGACACGGACTGTCGTTTAGTATGTGTTTGTATAGTACTTGGCACCCTGGGATCCAACCCAGTTGTGGCCTTAGGGCCATCACAGTATAAATGTTAAATAAGCCATAATAATTAACAATTGATTCAATGAAAGTGAAAGGGAGCAAATTTAGAATTGATAAAAAGAAATACATAATGCACAATTAGCCTGTGGATCTAATTGCCACAAAATATTCAGACAAACCAAAAAAATCACACCACATCAGCTGATTATCTGAATTGTTGAGACTGTGTGATCAACCCTCTGCTCAGACAGAAGCAGAGTGCTGGGACCATGCCCCAAACTGAAGAGAGAACAGGGGAGGCTGGTCTATTGTATCAGCTAAAAGGGGTCTGAGATTCTCCTCACCTCTTTCCCCGCTGTGCTGGGGGGACCCCCCACCCTAGACTTTCCTCCTCCTCTGGCCATCTGAAAGAATGGGGGAAATCATGGACTGTAACTTGGCCACCAGGCGCTCACGGTGTTCAGCAAGTCCATCCCAAGACTTTGGGAGGCTGTTGAGGTTTGGCCTCCCCACTAGGCCTGCTGGGCCCCAAATGAAGCCTGTTACAACTTATGTGCATAAAGTTACACACATGTGTAAGTGTTGGCAAGACCAGGGTCTCTGTTGAGAAAAAAAAAATCCAGAGTTACAATAAAGATTTTTTTAAAGATGTTGGAAGAGATATAAACTCTAGGCTAAAGCTTTCCCTGTAGGCAGATTATTCCATAATTACCGTCTTCAGGGTTTCTGTTGGTTTTACACCTTCTTCCAAAGCATGTGATGGTGATAGGACACTGAAATAAATGAACCAATGGCCTGATCCATTATGCTAGTCCCTAGGTTCCCATGTTGAGGAAACTGCAGTAAAATTTTGAAAGTGGAAATTAACAGCTATATAAAAATACTGTTGCCATGCTGTCTAGAGTGGTTCACAACTGAGTGCCAATCTCATGTCAGACTCTCAGAAAACAGGCAGACACCCCAAAGCTGTGGTATATTCTATAATTAGATTTCACCAAGCCTGTAACAACTGTATACTCCTGGATCACTATACCAGTCTTACCATGGAGTCACAAACAGTCCCCTTAGGTACTCCAGCCTATTCTGCCACCCAGACAAACTGGACTTAGCGATAATAGTCAAATAAACCAAAAATCACACCAAGCAGGTTACTCCCAATCCCAAAGGACAAGTCACTTTCCACAGATCAGCTGGTACTTTGGATCTCACACCAAAGTCAATGCTGACAGCCAATTCTATAGTAAATTAACCATAGGTTTATTAGCTAAGAGAAAGGAATGAGAGTTATTGAGAGGTTAAAGCAGGTAAAGTATAATAATAGGTGAGTCAAAGTTTGTAAGTCCAAAATAATAGCAGTTGATGTAATACACTGGTAGTTTCCCAAAAGTCTTTTCAGGGAACCCAGAAGTTTCTAGGGATCTCCACTTTGCATTTGGTATTTTCTCTGTAAGAATCTAAAGAGTCAGAGATAAGGATTATTCCTTGGAATCAGTATTTATAGTTTCTGCTCACAGAAGGCAATCTGAACCATGTTTTCATACACGTGGGCAGTGAATTTCCATTGTCGAACACAATGGCCCTTACTTTTAAGTTAGCACTCTTAAGCAGTAAAAATCATGGAAGATGGGTGAGATTCCAGAGGACTGGAAAAGGACAAATATCATGCCAATCTATAAAAAGTGAAATAAAACAACCCAAGAAATTACAGACCAGTCATCTTAACTTCAGTACCCATAAAAATAATGGAGCAAATAAGCAATAAATTGTTCCCAATCAAGCTGGAAGGGCATATCAAGTGGGGTCCCACAGGGATTAGTTTTGGGTCTGATTCTGTTCAATACCTTCATCAACGATTTAGATAATGGCATAGAGAGTACACTTATACAGTTTGCAGACAATATCAAGCTGGGAGGGGTTGCAAGTGCTTTGGAGGGTAGAATTAAAATTCAAAGTGATCTGGACAAACTGGAGAAATGGTCTGAAGTAAATAGGATGAAATTCAATAAGGACAAATGCAAAGTACTCCACTTAGGAAGGAACAATCAGTTGCATACATAGAAAATGGGAAATGACTGCCCAGGAGGAGTACAGTGGAAAGGGATCTGAAGCTAAATATGAGTCAACAGTGTAACACCGTTGCAAAAAAAAGCCAAACATCATCCTGGGGTGCATTAGCAGGAGTGTTGTAAGCAAGACACAAGAAGTAATTCTTCTGCTCTACTCTCTGCTGATTAGGCTTTAACTGGAGTATTGTGTCCAATTCTGAGTGCTACATTTCAGAAAAGATGTGGACAAACTGGAGAAAGTCCAGAGGAGAGCAACAAAAATGATGAAGGGTCTAGAAAACATGACCTATGAGGGAAGATTGAACCTATGAGGGTTTGTTTAGTCTGGAGAAGAGAAGAGTGAGGGGGGACATGATAACAGTTTTCAAGTACATAAATAGTTGTTACAAGCAGGAGGGAGAAAAATTGTTCTCTTTAACATCTGAGGATAGGACAAGAAGCAATGGGCTTAAGTTGCAGCAAGGGCGGTTTAGGTTGGACATTAGGAAAAGCCTCCTAACTGTTAGGATGGTTAAGCACTGGAATAAATTTCCTAGGGAGGTTGTGGAATCTCCATCACTGGAAATTTTTAAGAGCAGGTTAGACAAGCACCTGTCAGGGATGGTCTAGATAATACTTTCCTCTGCACTCATGGCAGGACTCTAGCCTAGGTGACCTCTTGAGGTCCCTTCCCGTTCTACAATTCCATGAGTCTTCATTTACATTTTCAAGGCTCCAGTCATGCTTGATGCGTAATTTAATTACAGGGATATATGCAATGTAAAAGGTAATGTAATAGCAAACAACAATGCTTAATTAGTTTTCATGAAGTTTAAACATCAAGCATATTCTCATATTAACACTCACACACACTTTTGATCTAGGGCCATGGCTCTCAACTTTTCCAGATTAGTGTACCCCTTTTTCAGGAGTCTGGTTTGTCTTACGTATCCCCCAAGTTTCACCTCACTTAAAAACTACTTGCTTACAAAGTCAGACATAAAAATACAAAAGTAACACAGTATGCTATTACTGAAAATTGCTTACATTCTTGTTTTTACCATATAATTACAAAATAAATCATTTGGAATATAAATATTGTAGTTACATTTCACTGTAAAGTATATAAAGCAGTATAAACAAGTCATCTGTATGAAATTTTAGTTTGTTCTGACTTCGCTAGTGCTTTTTAGGTAGCCTGTTGTAAAACTAGGCAAATATCTAAATGAGTTATGCACCCCTGAAAAACCTCTGGGTACCCCCAGAAGTACATGTACCCCTGGTTAAGAACCACTAATCTAGGGTTAAAGAGTTACAGGGATATACATAATGTAATGTGATAGCAATCTACGAATTATAGATAAGTGAAGACAATACCATTAACATTTTCTTTGAACTAAACTAACACACAAGCGAATTGGCCTGATTATACTACAATACCTTTAGACACTCCTTTGATTTCTATTAGCATATGAGTGAATTAGCCTGCAGTCCTGTCCTGAGTGGGCACCAGGGTATACAGCATCACACATGCACCCTAGAGTCATTAAATTATCTTAATAAATGCTCCTACTAACATACAACACATGGAAACATTTTCAAACTAAACGCTTACTCAGTTCACAGATAGAGGAAAGTGGGGGTTAACATTAAGTTTATGATAGAACTCTTAATGCTACCTTCACGAAGTAGTCATTGCATCTGTAGTCAATGATGTTACTAATCGGTGGCTATTCCCTGAGAAGTGACAGTAAAAAAATATATCATGGGAATCCATGTTTATTCTCTGTTAATATCTTTCATATTGAATTTGCTCTGGTTAGAAGTCAAAAGAGAATTTTTCTGTCCATGAACAAGGTCATTCTCTAATGTAACTGAATTTGCATACAGTATATCCAAGACCATTCATCTTCAGTTTTTACTGAAAAATTCTCAAGTTTCCAAAACCTATTATGCTGTTTTTACCAATTTTCAGCCGAATTTTGGAGGAAGTGTAGGAGGCAAGGGCACCATCTCCTCACACTGCCTCCTCTACTCTTCTACTTCCAAGCCCACTGAGACAGGAGAGATGGTGGCTCAGAAACCAAGATAGCCTAGGTTACCAACCTGTCATCTCTCCTTCAAGAGTGGGGAGCAGTGTCAGAAGTACCTGAAGGACTCAAGTGCTAGTTTATGTACTGTTGTCAATCCCACACCCGCCATATATACATTATCAACTCTACAGATAGTGATCAGCATTCAAAGCAAATAAAAGTGAGTGAACTACTTTTCACAGTAAAAAGGTCAAAAATGAAAAACTGTTTTTATGTTTCAGAACCTAAGTGTTTTATTGAAAGTTAAAATAAAACAACAGAATAATATTTACTCTATTTACCCAGAAAACTGTAAAGTTAATTTTTTGCAACAATTTGTACCTGTTTTTTAATTTTTATAACAATAATAAATTCCTGAGAAATTTGAAACAAAATAAAAAATGAAAATGTAGGGCCTTAGATATATTACATCTAGAGCAACCTATCAGTTAGTAGAAAAATTAGATGGTAACTGTGAGCCTCCACTTAGTACCCTAGTCTCACTGGCCTGGGTCACTAAAGCTAGTGAAGAGCTGAATGCCTAATTTCTAGGGCCTAGAAAATCAATGGAATAACTATGAGATCCACAAAGCCTGGATTAAGCACCTAGGTTCCCTATAGAATGAATGAGGAAACACAGGTGCCTAAGAATAAAATCCACAAAAGCCAGTGGGAAGCCGCCTAAACTAGCCAATGAGAGATGCCAACCTTATTGGGATGTGTCCTAAGCTCTGCCTGCTCACAAATCAGGCACCCAACTGTGGGCTACAGGGAGGTGTCTATCTCTGTTTGCGATCTGCAGCCAGGAATCCTCTTGTGGAGTCAGGCAGCTTAGGCACCTCAACTATTCTTTGCAAGAAATGCCAGTGGTGGTGCTGCTTCCCCCTTATAACTTTTATCCCAGTGGGTAGAACATTCACCCAGCATGTGGGAGACCCAGGCAGAGGGGGAAATTGAACTTGGGTACCTCACATCCTGGGGGAGTGCGCTAACCACTGGGCTAAAAGTTATAAGGGAGGTGGTATCTCCACCCCCTGGATTTTGACTGGAGCCCAATCTAGTAGGTATGTTCAGAAAAAACTTACAGGCTCATACCTTGCAGGAGGCATAGACATCTCCCACCCACCTCCACCTGGTTTATGGCTTGTGCTGGGCTTAGGTGTGAGACAGACATCTGGTTGCCTAGAGTGAAGCAGCAGTGTGCATACCCACAGGCAGAAACATAGGGGTTTTTACAGTGAAAACTCAAGCAGTGGGTGAGCGTAGGCACCTACAGAGGGCAGTAGCAGCTAAGCGGCAGTTTGTTGATCTGGGGTTTAGGCACCTAGGTATCTTTGTGGATCTGGGCCATTATACTTCCTAGAAAAAGTCAGCAGGACCTCAGCTCTTACTGTTAAATTCCAAAACATTCTTAGTTTAATTCCACAGCTCAGTGAGTTCTTCGGTGTTAAAAGGGGGGTTTAATGATGACTGAGGTACCAGAGAAAGAAAAAATGAAGGTCAAAAGATCAGCAGCATTGAAAAGCAATAGTAGTTGCCTCATGTTTTCCTTCACCAGTTGTGCAAAATCTAATTAACTCCATCAGTGGAGGTATCACTATGCTTTCTAGCTATTCAATTATTATCTGACATAGCACAGCTGTGGGCTTTTGTGCTCAGGTACTCACAGCTGTGACTCTCTGCTCTGTATCAGGGCTTTTACTTGTGGTGACTGTAGTCTTGGATTGGAGTCTATTCTTCCCATTGTTCAGTAGCTGTGGAAAGAAGATTCAAGTGGGTTCAGTTGGAGGCCCATGCTGGGCAGGACACAAGATACTTTCAAGGAAGTGGTTCTGTTTGGAGTCAAAGGTCTCACAAATATCCTAGAATTTATAATTGTGAGAAGAGCCATCTTTACTTTCTGGGTGTATTGCTGTACGATCTCCAGCCCTTGACAGTATTAACACTTCAGGGTTTCAGACAGCCACCTGCCGGGAACAGGAAGGCCTTTCTGCTCCCAAGGTGTTCTGGATTGTTTTCTTTTAATCTCCTTTGTCTGAAGCAACTGGAGATGGGACATTGGGCAGAGTGGGCCTGGGCTCTGAGCATTCTCTGTCTCAGGTGCTTGGAGTCTAACTGATTGCCATATGTGGGGTCGGAAAGGAGTTTTCCCTCAGGTCAGATTAGCAGGTGACCTTGTGGAGTTTTTCCCACCTTTCCCTTCAGTGTGTGGGGACAGGTCAATTGCCAGGTATATCTCACTTAATCATTTCCTTGCCACTGCAGGGGCCTTGATGCATCTCTGTTCCTTCTATTCTCAGCCTGTGGCGCATATCAGTGTGGTTTCCTGTGGGCTGTAATACTTTGGTCTAATTCCAGTGCTTGGGTTTAGTATGCTGGCAGGTGGCATGTGATATGCAGGAGGTCAGGCTAGATGAGCTGGTGGTCCCTTCTTACCTTAAACTCTATTACCTTGGCTAGGGAAACATTCTTAAAGTAGCTGGGGCTAGAGGGAGCGGGATCAGCCACAGGGGCTCACGAATCCAGTTTACTGTTTCAGTGAGGAGAGGAATTTGATGTGCCTAAAGAGACTATCACTATGTAGGGAAGGTCAGTCTTTTAGCTGCCAAGTTAAGGTGAAATTCAGTTCTACCAATTATTATTATTTGTATTGCATGAGCGTCTGCAAATCCCCACTGAAACTCATGTGCCATTGCACTAGGTACTCTACAAGCCCTGGAGTGCTTATCACAATCTAAAGCCCCCATCCTGAAAACACACCCACTTAACTTTACAAGCACAAGTAGTCCCATTGATTTGAGTGTGTAAGTCTTTGCCAGATTCGGGTCTAAACAGACAAGTCACATAAGGGATGGGTAAAAGTACTATCCACATTTTATGGATGGAAAAGAGGGGACAGTGAGGCACAGAGAAATTGGTTAAGAATCAGGTACTGAGTGCACAAATTGTTCTGCTGTTTCACATTTGGTTTGAGTCATGCACTTGAATTTCCCAGGACACGTGCTCCCTACAGCCCCCCTCACTCCTCCCTTCCATGTAAGTGACCCTACTTAGCCCACTCTGCCAGTTAAGTTCCTGTCTCATGCAGGGTCACCTGTCCTTAAGGGTACAGTGAGGACACTAGCAGGAAAAGTTTTCTCTCCTCTTCAGGAAATCTAGGATCACGGATAATGTGTTAGCATTTGATACAATCTGTCAGACTTTTAGGACTTCAAGTAATGTGTTAAATCTTAAACACTTTTTGTTCTCCACGTAAAAGGCTCTCATGCCTCAGCAGGCCAATGAGGCTCACTATTATATTTGCATCAGCTTCTTTACCTCATCTTACAAAATATCCATACAACCCCATTAACCAGGCTATGTGCACACATCAGCGCGCCCTGTTGGCGCGCATCACTGTGTACGAGGATGCATCCGATGAGGCGAGCCGTGGCTCACGAAAGCTCATGCTCAGGTCAATCGGTGAGTCTCTAAGGTGCCACACGCCCTCCTTTTCTTTTCACGATGTACCATGTCTCCGTAAATCGGATGCCCTCTGTCTGTGCGCCTCAACAGAGAGGATAAGAGCCGTTAAAATACATTTGCCGGTTTATGAAAAGCTTTTATCGGACTCCCCCACTTCCCTTGCTCTGTCCGCGGGTTCCCAGCCCTGGGCGCGAACGCAAACGGTTAACGCTCTCCGAAGTGGTTCTGCAGCCTGCCCCAGCCCCGCCCGGCGTCTCCGCCGTGCTATTAATACAGCAGGCACGTGCTCTGACATAGCGTTCTCCCGCAGGGAGCAGATAACTTTAATTTGCCCTTTAAACGTCCCGAGCGCCGGGCAGCCGCGCCGCCCGCCCGCCCGCGCGGCCTCTGCGGGCCAGCATGGCGGCTGTGCCCCTCTGCCCTCTGATGACTGGGGGGTTCCTGGCCAATGCCTGCGCCCCGCGGGGGACCCTCCTCTTATCGCGAGAAGCGGAGGGGATATAAGCAGGAGAGACGCTGCTCCCTTCGGAGCTGGGCGCGAGGGGCCGGCGGGGGAGGCAGCCGCAGCCAGCCGCTTGCGCGAGGGGGGCCCCTTGGGGTTTGTGTGAGCGAGTTCCAACATGACTAACCAAGCGATCAGCTTCCTCAAGGACTTCCTGGCTGGCGGGGTGGCTGCTGCTATTTCTAAGACCGCTGTCGCTCCCATAGAAAGAGTTAAACTGCTGCTGCAGGTAAGGAGGGGGACGATTTCCTTCAAGCCCCGGGCGACGGACTTTGTTTCTCGTGGGCGTGCATGGCTCGCTGGGCGTTAAAAGCCCCCTGCAACGTTAAACGCTGCTGGCGACCGTGTGAGTGGAAATCTAGCAGCGGGTTGCCTCTTATCGGTGTCGGCTCGTGATTGTCTAGAGAGCAAATCTAAATGGGGGGCGTGCTGCGGGTCGGGGCGCTGGGTGGTAATCCAGAAAAAAGATGCCGTGTATTTATTTCTGGGCGCTTGCAAGGAGTTTTCCTTCCCTGTGGGGTAGGAGCGTGAAGTTTTGACTTGCAAGCGGTGCAGGAATCTTAGTGTCAGGTGGGCACAAGCTTGAAGTGCCTAAATATGGCAACTGGCTTCGGGAGCTCTGGTTACGCAACAGCAGCACCGCTTCTTTCTCCTGGCTCCGTTTATAGCCGGGATACATGGGGACACTGAGCGCTGGGGGAAACTGGCGTCAAATCGGGCTCAATTTGTGCCAGGGCTTGGAAGTTCATAGCCCCAGCAGCTCTGGGCTTGCCCACTCAGTTATGAAAACTTTAAAAAAAAAATTGCTTGAGCTCTAGCACCTCTTTAATTACAAATTAAGCTTCAATGGGCATCACTGTTTTCAGGGGCTTGTTGGCCGGACGATAAGACCCGGGACCCAAACATGCTAAGTGTGCACTTACTATCTGACTTGCTAAGTGAAATGGAAATGTGAAACGCTAAAGCAAGGCTCTACACTTGTCTGAGACAAACACGCTTACACTTCTGTGCAATTGGATAAGCTTTCTGGAAGATGTCTTTCTGTTAAAGTTTCAGGATCCTCCTGCAAATGCCCAGCAGGTGTCTCCTCCTGTAGGCAGTTTCCTTTTGACTTAATAATGCAATGGTCCTAAAGAAACTGGGTTAAGATTGAATAAAACAGGTACAGGCTATTATGTTGAATGGTAAGGTTATGAAAAAAGGCTTCATCTAATCTTCCAGAGTAGATGAAAGATGCATGATAGATCTCATGATGAGAAGCAGGAATTTCTCAAGAACATAAGAACGGCCATACTGGGTCAGACCAATGGTCCATCTAGTCCAGTATCCTGTCTTCCAACAGTGGCCAATGCCAGATGCCTGAGAGGGAATTAACAGAACAGGGCAATTATTGAGTGATTCATCCCCTGTTGTCCACTCCCAACTTCTGGCAGTCAGAGGCCTAGGGACACCCAGAGCCTGGGGTTATGTCCCTAAACATCTTGGCTAATAGCCATTGATGGACACATCCCCCATGAACTTATCTAGTTCTTTTTTGAACCTAGTTATACTTGTTGGTACAGGAGAGTTGTGAAGGCCAAGAGTTCCACAGGTAGACTGTGTTGTGTGTAGAGTTCTTCCTTAGTTTTTTTAAAACCTGCTGCCTAGTCAATTTATTGGGTGACTCCTGGTACTGGTGATAAGTGAAGGGGTAAAGAACACTTCCTTGTTTGCTTTCTCCACACCATTTGTGATTTTTATAGACCTCTACCATATCCCCCCTTAGTCATCTCTTTGCCAAGCTGAACAGTCCCAGTCTCTTTAATTTCTGGTCATACGGAAGCTGTTCCATACCTCTAATTTTTGTGGCACTTCTCTGTACCTTTTGCAATTCTAATCTCCATCTTTTTTTGAGATGGACCAACCAGAACTGCATGTGGTATTTAAGGTGTTGGTGTACCATGGGTTTATATAGTGGTATTATATTTACTGTCTTATTTTATTCCGTTTCTTCACTTTGACAAATTGGGGTTTGTCTGATACATTGTCCAAAGTAACTGTTGCGATCTCCTCTCTGTGCCCTTCTCTCTTTCTTTCCCCCCTTCTCTCTCAGGTCCAGCATGCCAGCCAACAGATCACAGCTGACAAGCAGTACAAGGGGATCATAGACTGCGTGGTGAGGATACCCAAGGAACAGGGCATCATTTCCTTCTGGAGAGGCAACCTGGCCAATGTCATACGTTACTTCCCCACCCAGGCCCTCAACTTTGCTTTCAAGGACAAGTACAAGCAGATCTTCTTGGGGGGAGTGGACAGGCACAAGCAGTTCTGGCGCTACTTCGCAGGGAACCTGGCCTCTGGAGGTGCTGCAGGAGCCACCTCTCTGTGCTTCGTTTACCCCCTTGATTTTGCCAGGACCAGGCTGGCTGCCGACGTTGGAAAAGGGCTGAGTGAGAGGCAGTTCACAGGGCTGGGCAACTGCATTGCCAAGATCTTCAAATCTGATGGCCTCAGAGGGCTCTACCAAGGATTCAATGTGTCAGTCCAGGGCATCATTATCTACAGAGCAGCCTATTTTGGGGTCTATGACACAGCCAAGGGTAAGTGGAGGAGGAGGGAGCTGTGATTACTGAGAGATAATCCAACAAATATAAGGATGGACTGCTCCAGTGCACCCTACCTTGGGCATTGGCTCTCAGGACTTAGCTAAACTGTAGCTTTGTTTAAATTTTATATAATGGATTATAAATATTACAGCACACTCTTGAAATTCCATCCTGTCTGTTTTGGTTGATTCCCTCACATCAGGCTTTTGTTTTTGCAAACTCAGAGCCTCTTAAAACTGAGTTTGTAATTTCATTCTCATTCCAGCATGGTCATTTTTGTGTAGTTTGTTGAATTGGGTTATAAGAAGTCTAAATCCTCATACTACTACTGTAGTGCAGTTCTGCAAGGAAGCTGTTATGGTCAAGGTTAAATGTTCTAAAATCTAACTCTTGACTGACGTTTAAATGGCTGGACTGAATGAAGACTGATGATACTGAGCAAGATATAGCTGAAGGAATTGGCTGTGGGGAAAAGTCCCCTCGACTTACCATTGATCAGAATCTGTGAATGGGTGGAGTCTGGGGTAGGAATGATTCTCTCCCCCACCCCCCCAACTGACATTGTTAAATTACTCTTGACAGGTATGATGCCTGATCCCAAGAACGTGCACATCATAGTGAGTTGGATGATTGCCCAGTCAGTCACTGCTGTAGCGGGGCTGGTGTCCTACCCTTTTGACACTGTCCGACGTAGGATGATGATGCAGTCTGGCCGAAAGGGAGGTAAGAACAGGTCTTTGCCTGTAGTGGCCTAGCTGAAGAGATTATCTCCCCAGCAGGACATGGCCAAAATTTAGGGCATTATATATGCTACAGAAAATCTGACCTTTTTCTAATAAAATAACATTGGAATAAATGGGTCCTCACTATATCTGATTGGCCTTTCAGATTGTTGTGAAGCACTTTGATAGAGCTGCATTTTTTGTTGTTGTTAATGTATTTGTACTAATTTAAAATGTTCTTGGGAGCACACTTCTAATTGATGGAATTGCCTGTATGATTCAACAGTTTCTGATGTGTACCTTCTTGTCTCCACAGCTGATATTATGTACAAGGGCACAATTGATTGCTGGAAGAAGATAGCTAAAGATGAAGGAGCCAAAGCTTTCTTCAAAGGTGCCTGGTCCAATGTGTTGAGAGGCATGGGCGGTGCTTTTGTATTAGTATTGTATGATGAGATCAAGAAATTTGTCTAAAGTAAATAAAACTCTTCTGTTCAGTTGTGTAATATACTACTTGTGGTTTAATGGACAACAAAATATTTCCTAGGGAAATTGAGATGGCTGTCATGGGGTAAATCCAGTTCAGAGAAGAATGCATAATTGTTTAATGGTTGTCTATTGATTCATAGTTAAATTTTGACTGAAAAGTCCTCATATTTGTATTGGAACCTGTGCAGATATTTAATATATACGCTATCACTAATATACTTATTCCTATGACTAGAGTGCATTTCTTGATGATTTGGTGGCTTACATGCTAGCTATTAAAATAGAGTTCACCTTATTAGATTTTTAAAAAAAACAAGTCAAGATCAAGTACTTATTTGTATTAAAGTGAATGTCTCTAGCTACTCAAGCATCAGGGCATTCAAAACACATAGATGAAGAGCATGCCTGTCCTATGAGGCTGGACTTTTTAAAAATCTGATATTAAAGTGAAAAAAGCATGTTTACAGATAGATACTATCTGTAAGCACCAGGAAATATGTTTTCAATCACTGCTGTCTCCCTAAATTAGCCCTCCCTTAAAATAGATGAGGTTCTCAATTCTTCCTAATATTTCAACAAATGTTGAAAGACTGAAATACTCTCTTCAAGATTAAGTGCCACATATATCTTTACAAAAAGCAAAATTGTCTGATCAATTATACTTAATGTTCAATTGAACTGAAATTAAATCAGTGTTTTAATCATATTCAGTTACTTGTTTTCCTGTTCTGTTTACACTACTGCTTCATTCATGTACTCTGATTGTAGTTTAGTACATGAGTACACTTCAGACAGTAATATCCACACCCACTATTAATAATAGTCAATGTAAAAAACCTGTTTTAGTATGAAGCATTGGTATGATTTTAACCCTAAAATACTGTACTAGTAATGCTGTAGTGATGATACTAGAGATAGTGACAATTTAAATAATTTGGTTCAGTAGTTTATAATTTTCCTGAAAATTTACCCTGAAATGCAATTCTCTCAGCATTATTCCCAACTAATTGTAACCCTTTTGCAGGGAAGGAGAGATGGAAGTGGTGGTGGACAAATCTATCTGGCAGTTTGAGTTAATCTTAGAATTTGTATGTGCTGAATTGAAACTGCAGATATGGTGTATAGATAATGCTCAATGAGAAATAAGCGGTGTTCTACATTTGAAAGTAAGTGCCTGGGCAAGGACTAATAATTTAAGACTGTATACATGTGCATATTCTAGTGACCTAAATGCACTGTCTGACAATGGCCATGTAGCAAGATGGGGGTTAGACTTTCAAGACAGGGGGACTTTTTTTAATTGCCAAGTGAAGCAAAGACTGACATACTTGATTTGTACTTGTCATATCTTAAAATTGGGATGTTAAATACAATGTTCAATACTCCTTTGTAAAATTAAGTGCAAAAAAGTCTGCTAGAACTTGCTATGCTGCAAAGCTATATAACATAGATATTTTTGTAGTAACAGGTGTGTGTGAGAATGGATTTGAGGTAGGTATGTTTGGTACAGAGCTAATTAATCTTGGGAAGCTAGGCATTTCCCTCTTAAATGTAAACAGTAAAGTAGGTCTCTCATTGTGTGACCTCTAATAAGTCACCTTACCTCTATGCCTCCACGAACCTTAATGAAAAATGGAAGAAAAGCATCTCGGTCAAAATCACCAACTGCATCTGAACTGTCCTGTATATTTACTCATCCAAAATTCCTGAACTGTTTGGTTAAGGGTTAATCCTTGACATTTAGTGTTTAAACTTTTGGACATTAGGTGCATTTTATATGGCCCATCACCCACAAGCTTTGGTCACCCTGAAGGAGTTAGAAATCACTTTAGTCTATAAATAACCTACATTCTGTAGAGAGCTAGTGCTATCAGCTCTCATGCTCTTGGAACTAATACACCCAAGGCTTGTTATACTCAACAGATTTTGCTGTTTTTCTGCTGCAAACTAGAACGGTGCTGCTGATGCTCATCTTTGATGTCCTAATTTCTGAAGACTCTCCCTTGATTTCAAAACAAACTGTCTTTGTCCCTTGATGAGATTTATTCTTAATTAGGAACTGGGCATTAAAACTTATTTCAAAGTTGCACTTCAGCTTTTTAAGTTTATTTAAAATTCAAAATAAAACCTAGTTTTCAGTCTTGGTCCCAGAGGCCTATAGTGGGAAAAAATTGAACCTGCACTTCACTATTGGCATAACTCTCTGGTGCTAGTAACCACCATAGACCAAGGTTATACCTTGTAGATCCTGCCATCTCATGCTCATCCCACAAGTGGGTGATGCTTAGACCACCACCACTACTTTTCCCAAATCTTGCCTCTGGACCTAAAAGGCCAGGGGCCAGAAAGAACAGAGGGATATCTGCACCCCACAAAGAGTAAAAATGTTGCAGCATCCAAACACCTCTCCCCACATCTTGTGTCCGGAGCAATAACAACCTGATCCACCCTAGCTGGTGTCCAATGAGGTGGCTTCCTCCTCTGCTCTAGTGTTTGCTAATTCCCCCCTCTACTGGAGACTGGCCACAGACTCAGACAACTCTCTCTGCTTTGGTTACACGGGTCATATTTTCAAGCTTTTCTTTTTGAAAGCTGAAAGTTAGAAATGAGGGCATTTTATTCAAAATGAAAGTTGAGATTCTGACATTCTCAAATAAGGCTGGAAGCAGAGACTAGATTTCATGTAATTTGCCCATTTTAAATTGTCTGATGCTATGGTTTATAAGCAGCACTTGTTTCCCAAATCAGATAGGGCTTCAGTTTTTGCAAGAGAATATTAACAGGAAAGAGTGAAGATACTGTCTGGAAAATATTCAGACTTCAAGCAACAAATTTATAATTTGGGGAGGTGTTGAGAGTTCTGCATAGGCACCAAACAAAAAATGTTGTTTTGGCTGCTGTTAAATAAAAATGCACTGTGCATACAATTAAAGTTTCAGATACTTTACACTCCTACAGAAAGTCTAAAATTATTACAATACTCATCTTTGTGCTATATATAAACAAAATGGTAGTTTGAAGAGAAGCACATGGCTCAGCTACTTTACCTTTAATTCATAATTTGAGAACAAGACAACAGGAAATGTTTGTCAACTGTTCTTATATTATTAGAAGGAATAGGGAAAGAATCAGCTTTCGAGAGGAAAAAACAGCCACTTTCTTCCAAAAGGAAAAGGGAAGATTTTCTGAGGAGATAAAGTGGAAGAGACTATCTAGTAAAGAGAAAAGGAATACTTGTGGCACCTTAGAGACTAACAAATTTATTTGAGCATAAGCTTTCGTGAGCTACAGCTCACTCTAGTAAAGAACACTGAAAATGAGGTGAAAGTCTATAAATATCCCAAGGCAAGAGGATTTTCAACTAATGGCCCAGGACCACAGATGTCTGGGTCATAACTGAAAATTTCAAAGTAAAAAAAAAAAAAAATCCCTAACAATCTCAGAGAAGTCTAAGAAGAACATATGGTTTCCTTCATCAATGAATGAAGGGAAGTTATATGGAGAGATACTACCAAGGAGGTAGCCATCAGGAGGGAAAAATTCCCTTTGGGATGAAAAGGGAATTACATTTAAACTGCCTGACAGGCTTATTACCCAGGAGCTGTCAATAAACCTGGTTTTAAAAACAATCATCCATGAGTGAGAAAGAACCACAAAGCTCACCTTTGATGCACTTTTGCACCCCCCCATTTCACTAGCTAAACTGTGATAAACAGCCAATTTCTCTCAGTGTCCTTTACAATTGCTGGATAATAAACTAACATAAAATGCTCTAAGAAGCTTATGCAATGATGAACAGAATTTACAATAGGCGTGACATACAAAACTGACAAACTCCCCATACCAAATTAAATCTGAGCAGCTGGGATGATTAAAACTAAGCCTGTTTTGTTAGTTTCTTCAGAGAAAAGAATTGCTATAGGAACGCTTAAAAGTGCATAGTGTAACCTTGATACTGTAGTTTATTTGTGTCTCATTCAAAAATAAAGACTTTAAATGGTGAATAATTTTAATCAGCACAGTTATACAAATAATTACAGCAGTACTATTCAAAGAACGTTACAGTCAAAGAAAGAACAATAATTTCAATTATAGCTTTTTTCTATACTACTGTTTAAAGTTAAAAACTGTTTGAACATTGTCAAGCATATAAAAATTTAATCCACAAAAGTCAGCAGGTTCAGAGGTAAAGCTTCTTTAACCAATACAGTTGTCAAGTTATCAGAGAGGACAAAAGAAACTAGATGATCCTGTGTGCCAAATGTATCACAATATTAAATATTCAAAAACTTATGCCATTGTGCTAAACATGGAGGGAGAAAATGGATCTTACTTTTGTAGGTCTAGGTCACAACACTATTTAACAAAACTTTGTTTAATAGAAAGACCCCCCCCAATATTTCTGCCATAAGGGAGTCAGGACAACAAGCAGAAGTACAGTAGTAACTATGGATAGCAGATCATAATTCATGCTCTTTATGAAAGAAAATCCTGCGGCCAGTGACCAAAACACCTGTTGCAGTTTAGATATGGAACTGAACTACATGACATACTGCCTTCCATTACCACTTCCATAATATCTTACACGTATTATGTAACTGGAAACTGGTGCTAAGGTTGGTCTGAAAACTACTAAAGAGATCTAGTATAAAACATAACATTAAAAATATAAGTTAAAATGCAAAACTTCAGATTTATCCTTGTATTCTACTTTGTCCTCTTTTCTAATCCTGGTTGATAACATCCAAGTTTTGAGAGATACTATCTACTAAATTTGTTTCCCAAAGCTCCATGTCTGTTCCCACCAATGAGCCAGGGCAGAGAGCTGCAAGTAGTGCCACCACTAAAGGCAATGGCTATTAAGCCAGTTTGGGGAGTAGTTGAATTTTCTGTTTTTATTGGACCTCACATTAGAATTTCACTTCACATTTATTCTCCTATCCAACAAACATTTCCACCCAGTACAGCAGGTTCTTCCCCCCCCCCTCATGTGTAGGTCCATAAGTCAGGAAAAGACATCATCTCTGACCCAGAATGAACACCATTTCTTTATTCAGCTAGAATGATCTGCAATAGTTGCAGAACAAGACACTTCCTGCATCCTCAACGTTTTAGCTCACTCACATGAAAGGAAGTGGTACTGCTGTGCAACCAGAATGACTTTGTTGCTGCTACAAGGTAGATTTCCTCCGCTATTCTGTACAACAAATTCAGATATTTATATACCCTCTTCCTGCATCAGTAAGAAATAAAACATAGATCTACTTTTTATCAAAAACATTCCCATAAACTGTAATAAAAAGAAAACCCTTTGAGCCATGACCTAGAAGTTCTGAAGACGAAACAAGGATGAAAAATTAGGACCATTTACAAACTAAGCACATGCTTGAAAATTTATTGCAATTTAAAAAATTAAAATTAAAAATTTCAATTTTTACATCTTGGATCCAAAGTGCAGCAATTCCATCCTTCACAAGTGTGAACTTCATTTGTGCTTTGCAAATAAAAATAATTTGCAATTTCAATTTTCACCTCTCTCTTATAAATACATCCTCTTTCAGGAAACACTGATTAAATTGAAATTGTCCATTTAAAACCAATTTACAAGAAATTACACCACACTGCAGTGCACTTTAATCAGCAAACAATGACGACATTTTCTTGCACCAAGATAATCTACAAAAGCAATAGAAATACAAGTCTGGTGATCAAGTAAGAACTCTGGGCAAAGTAGAAATAATTTATAACCAAGCAGCACGAACATTAGTGGGCTTAGGTCTCCGTAATGCCCCACTAGATGAATCAGAAACTGGTCTCTCAGTCCTATGACTGACTGCACTGGATGCGCTAGATGCTCTTGACGCTCCTCCTATTAGAAAGTATAAGGAGAAAATATATATTAACAAATTATATTGTTATTTTGGATGCTTGGATAAGGTAGGAGGCTCTATTGCTTCCTTTCCCCCCCCATACCACCCAAAGAACTGTTGTCATGGTTGTTCTAGAGTTTGGGGGCCAATCCAGACCAATGAGGGGATGTGTCCCTGCCTGGTCTGTAAACCTGGGTGCCTCAAAAGGCTTTATTGCTGTAGCTCCAAACCTGGGCTGCTCACAATCAGCTTACTAGCATGCAGGTCACACCCTAAGTGGCTGTGTGCTATATAGCTCTGGTTCAGCAGCTCTGACCTCAGCAGCCTCTCTACAGACCCTGCCCCCCAGCTTCCACCAGACTTGGTGACAACAAACAAGAATATGATCCCAATATACTCCCAGTTCCAAATTTCCCTAAATTGCCCTTGCCTGGACAACTCAGAGAAATAATTAGATTCGTTGCTCTTGTAAAGAGACAAAACTACATCACATCTTATTAACGTAACTAGGGCCAAATACACCCCTTCCTTTAAACACAGCACTGTGTTTATGGTAAAAATGGAATACATTTATTAACAAAATATACATGGGATTTAGTGAGTTCAAGTAAAAGGAATGAAGATAGAAAGTTACAAGTAAAAAACAAAACACTTCTAACTGTCTAAAACTTAATCTGGCAAGATACAGGCTTTGTTCAAGATGGTTGTTCTGATCAGTCATTCTTTTCCCCACCCCTGGCTGACTTTCCCTCAGTCAGAACTTTCCATAAGAGTACAAGGTGCCGACTTCCCTTGTCAGCTTCCCTTGTTGTCTTAGGTGAAAGATCTTTGCCGAAGCAGGTTGCTCACCTTCATTCAGTTCCCAGAGACTTCAACTCCTTGTTGGTTGAAGGACCCATCTTTCTTAGCTCACAAGAGCTGTTCCCTGGTGTCTGTTTAGTGATGGATGCCAAAGATGGCTTCTGTCTTTGCTTATATCTTTCAAAATTCCATGACTATTTCAAGAGGCAGGATAACCTCATGCGGTTCTTCCCTTCCTGAGGGCTTCCCATTCCCTTGTATGATTTCAATGAAAATGGATCTTCTATTGTTCCTGATTCCACCATGCTTAATTTACATAAGTAAATATAGCTGACATTTCCTCCTGTCTGGGCAGACTATACCGCCTAATATCAATGAGTACCCATAATTCCTTACACAGTGTTAATACATACATTTCACAATGATATTAATCACATGTGTAATTAGTTTTCAGAAAGACCTTGCTCTATACACTTTTATAATACAGTAATATTGTATGCAATCAGTTAGTTCAATTGCTTATCACTTGAGGTTCAGCCTCCCTCTCTCTTCATAGCTCAGATAAAGTTCCTCTTCCCTGCTGGGGCTGCAGCCATGCTGTCTCTTCCCCCACTTGTTAGCTTGATAGCTTTGTTTAGCTGGTATGCAAATGTGCCTCCACTGTGTTTGCCTGACAGCCAATCTGGAATAGACATGCTGACCCCCAACTACCTGTGAGCTTTGATGGTTGTTTATTGCACATGTAAATTGCAGTCTCACTGTCTCTGATCAACCCTTCTTCATTTGTATTCAAGACCTGGGCAGACCTGTTTACAATTCCCCTGAACTGCCTTGTTTAAACACACTATAGTCAGAACTCCAGCAGCGTTGCCAACCCTCACCGCTGGAAAATCATGGGTCAGACCCCCACAAAAATCATGAGATTAAGGAAAACTCCTCATGATTTTTAAGCCAATGAAATGTGGGTTCTCTTTATTTTCCTTTTGGTTTCTGAGCCTTTGAAGTGCTCTCAGATCACACATCTGGCTGACAGCAGGAGCCCCAGCCACCCAGGTCTGACGGCAGAAGCCTCTCCTTGCAGGAGTCCTGTGAGGAGCGGCTCCCGCTATCAGCCCTGGGGTGGGCTGACAGTGGGAGCTCCGGCCGCCCAGGGAGGGCTGGCAGCGATTTTGAAATAAAATTACGAAGGCTGATTCATGATCATGGGCTAGAACCCTCAAATGTCAGGGTTTTGTCCCCCTCCCCAGCAAACCTGACATTTGAGAGTTCTGTCGCAAGATCATGTGTCAGGCTTCATTTTACTTAGAAATCACATCTCTTGCAATTAATTTGTGAGAGTTGGCGTGTCTGAAACCCATCCCATACGTACACCATAGAAGAGAATTAATGATCAGTAAGTTATTTGTTTTCAAATTATACCCCAACAAGCCATATTTTGAGCAAAGATGTGTGTGCAGGGTATGAATAAAGGGGTTCTCACTGTCATAAATGTCATTGCCATGTTTGCTGCAGACCCTCCCAATAAATTAAAAACAAACCTAAAATGGTTTGAGTAGTTTAGAAGTAGTCTGGACAAAGCATTCAAGAATACAGTAGAACCTCATAGTTACAAATAACCTCAGGAATGGAGGTTATTTGAATTCTGAAATGTTCACAACTCTGAACAAAACATTATGGTTTCTCTTTCAAAAGTTTACAACGGACCATAGACTTAATACAGATTTGAAACTTCACTATGCAGAAGAAGAATGCTGCTTTCCCTTTTTTTTTTTTTTTTAGTAGTTTATGTTTAATACAGTATTATACTGTATTTGCCTTTTTTTCGTCTCTGCTTCTGCCCGATTGTGTACTTCTGGTTCCAAATGAGGTCTGTGGTTGACTGGTCAGTTTGTAACTCCGGTGACTGTAACTCTGAGGTTCTACTGAATGTTGTAGATAATCTTGCTGATGCAAAACTGTTTAACAAGAGGAGTTCTTAGAAATTAGATATGGTAAAGAGTAATCATACAAATAATTCATAGTTAATTTATTTTTACATATGAAGAAAACGATTTATTGTTCTTAAAGAAAACTACTGAAGGTTCTTCCATTGTAACAGGAGTGAGAAAAATGGCTCTGTGTGCAAAAATAAAGTAGAATGCACACAAATGCCATACCAGGTCCACTTACTTGAAGAGCTAAGCTGGCTTAGAGCAGACTTTCCTCGTCTTGTGGATGGTGAAGAACTTAGATAACCCATATGGCGCTGATAGTCCATCAACTGTTCAGAACGCTTCATACCAGCTGTTGGTTTCACTGCTTCCAGTCTCTTTAGAAGAGCCTTAATTTAAAAAAGCCAGTTTTGGTTAAAGAAGCAATAAAGAAAATATGCACAAACAAACTAATTTATATTTGTATAAATCACAATAGCCCACAACTGAAGTGTGATCTATAACTCTACACTCAATACAGTTAATTACCAGTGAAGGGATTCAATGTTATTCCACCCTTGGGTCCATTTTTTCCCTCCTCACTCTTTTAGTTAAGCATATATTAAACTCAAATACTACATTTATTTTAAGTCCCTAAATTGTGTTTTGCACTGCACACTATATACAAAATGAGTGTCTGTATAGCCATTTAACTGTACTTTGTGTTTCTCAAAAACAAAATTAAATAAATCTATCATTACATGGGGGAGGTAAAAATAGTGTGATTGTTTCAGATTAGTTTTCCAGTGAGTGGCATAAGCAGTCATGGAATGTCAGCTATGTCAGTCTAAGTGCAATAAATCCATAAACATACTATAGTTTGCATATGGGAACCTGCATTGAAAGAGAGTGCAAGAGAGAAAGGACAAGTAGTTTTGGCTTAGATGTAGTATGTCATGTGTTTGTATCATGTGCCAGTCTGTTCATCATCAAATGGAAATACCTAGGTAAGCAAAAGTCAAAGGAAGGACTTTGGCTAGAAATAGCTCCTGCTTAAAGCCAGTTGCAAAACATGAAATGTTAAACTAGTCTCTAAATGTTAGATCCAACTTTGTACATATGGTTTTATCGCCATCTCCTACACAGCTGCATAATTTTTGACATGTGGCAGGAATTATAAATTGATCATTCACTAATCCTGAAACTTTAAATTGTAATTTCTCAAAATGTTTAATGAATCAGTCTATACAGGCAGGCTAATCTAATGAACTGATATTCTTCTGTTAAAAGACAAACATGCTATGAATTTACATTCCAATTACTGTATAAGGTCTTTGTACAATTTACATACCAGGAACATCACAGTAAACTTCAAGTATGCCTTATACTGCATAATGATTGTTTATCTACTGGATATGCCCACACTACTCAAGAGTTGAAGGAAACATATAGGTTTGGTTTTAACATACACATTTGATACATAAAAATGCAATCAAGCTGCGATGCACATGTTCAGAAAGGGATGGAGCTCCCATTACAGAAGCAAAAAAGCCAATAATTTTAAAACATGCCTCTTTCACAAGTAAGAAAGATGTTATTTTAAAAAAAAATTAAAATGAAGACAGATGAACATTATTGGAAATATTAAGCCTTATTTATTGAGAGATCAGATACAGATTTTAAAGTGGTAGTGGCAGGTTCTACCCTGCCATAAGGGACCCTCCTGTAAGAGATGAGAGGGTAGCCAGCCTTCATCTCTGTCCTTACTCTCTGCTGAGAATTTTATCAAGGGGCATTATCTGGTACCATTTGTAGCCAGGGTTTTGCAATTTGGACAGCAGCCTACTGGGTATGGAAATGAACCCAACCAAACATTTGAAATGGCAGTCCTGACCTACTGAATCAATGAAGAACTAACAGATTCCTTATATTTGATTACCAACAGTGTAAGCCTTCTAGCCCCTTACTAAACAGTTATTTCATAGAGTCATTTTAAATTGACTTTTCTTTCAATTACTAATTTAAATCTCTGATTTTTAAAGTTAATATTTTCTTTAACACAATATCTTAAAATGTTCACTGAATAATGCTATTACCATTCTTACTTCTTCTGCACCCTTTAGTCTCTATGGCTCTAATCTCACACCATTCAAGTCAATGGGAGTTTTACCATTCACTGCAATAGTTGTAGGATCAAGCCCTATAAAATAAGCTTTTGTTGGTATAAGAGATATTTCACTGATTAGGATTCACTGAAAACAGGGAGCCACTAGATTCCCTTATATTTTAAAATACACCAACACCACTCCTTGCTCTTAAGAACTTGTATTGCAGCTATCATTGTTTTAGCCAAGATGGACTTTAGAAACAAAGCTAAATCAATTTAAAATAAAAAAAATTAGATCAGTGCTCAGCAAATCAAGGCACCACGTGGTTTTCCCCTCATCTCTGAAAAACAATGCTAATGTAGTACGTCTGTTACTATCCCAGCCAGTGCTAGCCCAAGAGACCTGAAAAGGTTATAAAATAGAATTTTTTCTCCCCCTCACCATGTAAGATTAAGTAGATTTCAGATATTGGATTTAACATAAAAGTAGATGAAAACAAGTGAAAGTTTTGTAATCTTCCAGCATTACTGCGCCTTCCTGTTTGCAAAGCCTTACACTGATGAGTAAGACTCTTCCCTTTAGGAACAGGGTCTACAGATTTCTGAAGAATTTCTAAAGCACAAACTGTAGACAGCGGAAGCATGCACTGCATCACTGACATTTGGAAAACAAACAACAAAACAGAAGCCGTATAAAAGATTGGTGCTGCTTAGTGGCTTAAAATGAATGGCGTTAATTCAACTTCCAGCACAGTAAGTGAGCACTAAAACTAGTCTGGGCACTTTCTTTTTTCAAAAATTCAGTATATGTTCTTCTAAAGCCATTCCGGAGTGGGGAAGGGAGAAATCACAAGTAAAATTGAGTATCTAGCGCCATAAAGTTCAGTTTAAATGAAAGTTGAAGCTGCTACTTTCCCTTGTCTTTCCCTTGTTGCTCTTTGGATCTGTGTAGGCTTCAGTTTCAACATCCATTGAACTCCAAATAGCTGACCGTTGTGCCTCAACAGCTGTTCAAGTGTATTTATATTATGACTTCTCTAATTTCGTTCTTATTAGAACCACACTATTATTTTGCAGAGCAGAGAAAGAACAGAAGGTGCATTTGAGGACAGCTCCTTTTTGTTCCTCTTCATGGACTAATTTCTAATTTTCTTCCATTGTTAAAGTGGCATTAATTGGCTCTATACTTGTCAGTTAGTTGTAAGTAACGGATAAACCCCAGAGTTCTTTCATCTATGACGAACACTTAACGGAACTTTGCTAATTATTTTTGTGAGTAGGAGCCACGTGAAGCTCAATGAAAGAAAGCTGAGAAGATAAACAGCAGCATGAGCAAAAAGGACAGTTTGAATATCACAAGGAACCATTATTTACAGTGCCTTCTATAGTTTCTTTTATTACTGTAGCACCTAGGACCCCATTGTGCTAGGTAGGCGCTGTACATACACAGAACAAAAAGACAGTTCTTCCCCCAAGAGCCTACAATCTAAGTAAATGCTTTGATCATAGTTATCCTACTTCATGTCATTAGCACTATTGCTTGTGCCATGCAAATGGGCACATCTGAGTAACAATCCAAGCAGCGCTATAAACAATGGGATTTTAGCATCCAGGACGAGCAAGCATATTTGCACCCCCTCCTGTTTCTACCCCACTTTCTTTCTCTGTCCCATTTTTCCACCCCCGTGGCTTTGCGCCCTGGGCATCTGCCCCACCCCGGTTATGGGCCTGAGTCCAAGAGCCTGATATTCTTCCCTAGTGAGGGAAAAGTTACAACAGCAACTTCTCCATGTGGCAGGATTTCTAATGCTGGGAACTGCTGCCTGGATCTACACCTGACCTTGGGCTAGATCTGGACTCCTATCACAAGGTTGCCTTTAGACATGGTTTTTTTATTATATTACCAGATTAAAGGAAAGCCTAAATATTTTATTTTAGAAAAACAACCATGAAGCACAAAGCCCTAGGAAGTATCCCCCTTTGCTCCAGCCTCTGGAGGTTCTGCCTGCAGCTCAGCTTCTGAGCTCCTGCCGTATTCCACATTCCAGGAGACTTTGTCCTGCTGCAATTGCATTCTGTTGATCTTTTAACTTCGGACAAATGGGCTAGTGTGTTAACAAGAGCACTCTCAGCACTGTTCCTGCTGCCCTGTAGATGTAATCACCAAGGCTAATAGTGACAAACAACAGCCTTAAAAATCTACAGCCCTCTATTTGACATCTGTTGCCTCTCCAGCCTACCCAAAATGCTGCTGCTAAAATCATCTTCCACCCCTTCCACTTCACCCGCATCACCTCAAGTCCTTTCACTAGTTTCCTATCTATTCCTTAGCAAATGTCAAACTCTTCATCCTTACCTTCAGGGCTCTAAACATCTCCACTCCTTCCTACATCTCAGTTTCTATCTTCTTGCACACCACATTTTGGTTGCCCCTCTCTAATGATCCCCTGTCTCCTCCTCATGACCTTGTGCCCTTTTCAGGGTGGCCTCAGCAGCTGGGACTGCCTCCTTCTTGTGTATCAAGCAATCTAACTTTCCTTCAGAAAATACTTCTTCAAAACTCAGTCTTCAGCTGGCTTTCCAACACTTCTCTGCTCTAGCACGATCTACTCCTGCTCTATCTACTAGAAAAAGTAAATAAAAAAGTACCTTACCTACCTTGTCTTGCTCATAAAGCAATGCAGCATTTACAAGAAAGCCAGATTGTATAAAAACACTCTCCCAACACCTGCTTCTCAATGCCATAATCTCTCCTGACCTTCCCTACCCTCTAACCATCACAGAGTATTGTCATCAGGTTATCTACAGTAGAACCTCAGCGTTACAAACACCTTAGGAATGGAGGGTGTTCGTAACTCTGAACAAAATGTTATGGGCTGCTCTTTCAAAAGTTCTCAACTGAATATTGCAGAATAACATTTCAAAGCTGTATTAAGTCAGAAAAAAAGTTTTAAACCATTTTAATTTAAATAAAACAAGCATGGAGACAGTTACCTTGTCAATTTTTTAAAAAAATTTCCCTTTATTTTTTTAGTAGTTTACATTTAACACAGTACTGAACTGTACAGTATTTGCTTTTTTTCTTTTGTCTCTGCTGCCTGATCGCATACGTCCGGTTCCAAAGAGATGTGTGGGTGACTGGTCAGGTCGTAACTCCGATGTTTGTAGTTCCGAGGGTCTACTGTACCTACTTTAGACTGTCAGCATCTCAGGACAGGGACTCTGAGTTATGTGTTTATAAAGAGCAATGCACATTAACTGTACTGTAAAAATAAGGATTCTTACATATCAACAGTCAGCGTCAGTGCAAGCTTCCTTCCACTGCTCTCCTCACCCAATATACTGTAACTGTTCTGGATGGTATCACTTCCAAAGCTGAGAGGGTGGCTCTGACTAGGTCCATTCACGTTTCTCCAAGGCTTCCAAATGAGCAAATCGATGCAAATTGTGATGGCCATTTATCTGTCAGGAACTGGGCTGAGCAAACTAGCTCATTTCATGCAGGCCACCTAACAAGTGCCAAATGGTAATGACTTTTAATCATGACCAAACAGAGACACATTTAAAATGGCAACCTATGTGTTTATCCCATTACTTTACAGAATGTGAACTGATTCAGGGACTAGATGGTAAAGTACCTGTATGATGGTGTTTTAAGGTCTCTGATTTATAGCCGGGGCTGGTCCCATTATAAGACCTTGTTTCAGTTGCACATTGCTAGATTTTAACCATTCAGGCTGAAATTTCCCATGACAGGAGTTGGTCTCTGGCTGAATCTTTTTGGAAACTTGCAGCCAAAATGTCTCAGCCATTTCTGAGAATGGGGCTCAGGAAAATACATGTTTTTTCAGTGTTAAAAGATATGACAACCTTTTCTTTGGAAACCTTTAGCAATCTCCTGTTTTGGCACAGGGATTTGAAATTTGGCAGGTGGTGGCCTTTGTGTCAGGGATGGACCGTGTGCGGTCTCTGTAAAAAAATCCACCAACATTTGGCGAAGTTATAAACCTTTGGGGGTGGGGGGAGGGGAAAACACAGTTTGAACAATACTCAGAGACTTGTTAGAGCTTAACAGCTAAAATCTTTGAAGATTTCATCTTCCCTGAGCATGCTCAAGCCTCTCACAGCTCGCTAATGCTGACCAGACTGCAGCTGCACTATCCTCAGAGCTTCTGAAGATGCTCCCACCAATCAAGGGCTGTAGGGGACTTTTCTTATAATTGCTGCTCAAGGCCAGGGATGGGCTAGGCAGAAGAACCCAGAGCAGGGAACCTCTTAGTCCTATGCACTCAGTGACCTCCGCCCTTCCTGGCACCTCAGCTACATGCAGGAAGAAGGCATTTGATTGAAATGCAGAGGGCCAAGAGCCAATATTCCTGACTCATCATTCCTCTGCTGTCAACAGTGAAATCCACTGGTAAAAAAAGTGTCCCATCCCCCTCTGGTGCTGGTCCACATAAAGGATAACAAGCTGCTGCCATCAGTTACTGCATTAGCTCAAGTGACAGAGTCTATGAGGTGAATCTAAAGGTTCCAACCCTGCTGATGACCCATGTCAGTGTCAATATGATGCCACATGATGGAATCTCCTGAGGAGGGGTGGGGGTATCTGCTTTTAAAGCAAAGGAAATTATATAGAAAAAGCTATGTTAAAAGGGACATTATGAAGGCTTCAAAGTCAAACATTTAAAAGTTAGGACATGCCAGAATTAAGGTTGCCTGTGCTGCCATGTGCATATGCGTTATGATACGGTCTTTAATTGCATGATCACATAATACTTTTCCCCCACCTGCTCTAGGGATGAATCAGGGTTGCATACTGAAGAAGACTGTCTGTGGGACCCCTGCAGAAGTTGGAAGATGTGTAGCGAATGAGGCAGGAGATTGTAGGATGGTCCCACAGTTAAGGCAGTTGAATGCGACCTGGAGAACTGGATTCTACCCCTGCTTCTACCACAGAGTGACTAAGTGATGCTAGACAAGTCACTAAAACCAAACTTTTCACAAGTGATCACTAACTGTGTGTTCGTCATTTTCTGGGTGTCTAACTTGAGACCTGGGGTCTGATTTGCTTAAGTGCTGAGCACTCACAGCTGCAACTGAAGTCAATGAGAACTGTGCTGTGAATATCTGAAATGCTATATAATGCTAAACACTCTGAAAAATCTGGGCCTAGGTATCTCAAAATTGGGCAGCCAAAATTAGTGGATACTTTAGACCTTAATCTCTCTATGATTCAGTTTGCCATTTGTAAAATGGAATAATAAACCCCCTCGACTCCAGCATGTGTTGTGAACATAAATTCGTTAATGCTTGTGAAGCATTCAGATGCTATAGCAGTGGTCCCCAACCTTTCTGTGGGAATAGCACATTCCTATTCCCAACAGACTGCGGCGGGCGCCAAACACCCCGCTGCCGAAATGCCGCCGAGAAGCAGCAGTGGAAAGAAGCCTCGCTGCCGAAAAATGGCAACACTTCTTGGCGATATTTCAACGGGCAGTTCTCAGGTGGCCAGGCTCGGCGGTGGCATTTCGGCAGCACGGTGTCCTGCAGGCGCACACAAGTGACCCTGCGGGCGCCACTGCACCCATGGGCATCGGGTTGGGGACCCCTGTGCTATAGTGATGAGGACCACAGAAAAGCCTATGAGGAAATTAATAATTCGGTCTTCAGAGCAGGGTTTGAAAAATGTGCAGTAAACACAGCATGGGGCCACACACCCCGAACAACGAGGAGAAAAAAGTTGCTCATTAAGTGAGCACCGTCCATTCTGTGCACTGAATGAACGAGGGGGGTCCTGTAGAAAAAGAAACCAAAAACTTTCTCTCATAATGCATACATATAAGGAGGCTGCATTAAGGTTGCACAGGCAGTCTGGATTCTGGCATTTCCTAGTTTTTGATGCTTGACTTTGCAACTTTAAAAATGTTCCTTTAACATAGTTTATGCAGACTACTAGTCTGCATAATAAAATAAACTTCCAACTCGTAAGGTACTTTAGGATACATTCCAGCCTATAAGCTTTAGCATGCTGACAATTATGTATTATGATTATATTCACACCGCATTTGGTTTAATGTGTGTCAATACAGACAGATATATACCTGCAGAAGTTAGAAAAATTCTAACATAGCAGCAACATTTGTTCCACATTCCATTAGGAAAAAATAGGTTGACAGAAAAAAGAATATGCCAGACTTATTTTACAAGGATAAAACATTGTGTGACTCAATAGTATCCTCTACTGGTCAGTCATATTTTGTTCTTGCTATTTCAGATAGCAGCCTATAACCTAAACAAAATGATTAAACTTTCCTGCTTACAAAAACAAAAATTAAAAGAAATAGCCAATGGGAAAAGTTTGACATCCATGAAGAATCAACTTGGAAAGAGGTGGTCATTAAAATGTCCACAATAAGAAAGATCTGAGGGCTGTATTAATGACATTTTGAAGATTTATCAGTTCATGTATTTCTATTCAGTTTTATGCTGCTGACATCTAGGGCAGTGGCTCTCAAACTTTCCAGACTACTGTATCCCTTTCAGGAGTCTGATTTGTCTTGTGTACTCCCAAGTTATACCTCACTTAAAAAAAATCAGATATAAAAATACAAAAAAGCGTCAGAGCACTCATTACTGAAAAATTGTTCACTTTCTCATTTTTACCATATAATTATAAAATAAATCAATTGGAATATAAATATTGTACTTTTATTTCAGTGTATAGTATACAGAGCAGTATAAACAAGCCATTGTATGAAATTTTAGTTTGTACTGACTTCACTAGTGCTTTTTACGTAGCCTGTTGTAAAACTAGGCAAATATCTAGATGAGTTGATGTACCCCCTGGAAGACCTCTGCGTACCCCTAGTTGAGGGCCTCTGCTCTAGGGGATAACTCCTGTACAGAACCTCTGCTCTAGGGGATAACTCCTGTACTGTACAAATGAGTATTTGTGGTATTTTTCTTCTTGGGCTAAAAGCAAACATTAGGAACATCTTCAGAAATATTTATCACACGTTAAGGGAGTAATCTATGAAATGGCTAATTGAATTTTGGAGTATGCAAACGTGAAGTCATTCATTTTTGATCCCAAAGATTCTAAAGCAATAGATGGTTGGATAATACTGACAAAGAAAGGTACTTGTGGATTCAAGTTAGCAGTAACAAAGATAGAAGTGTATCACAGGTGGTAAGAGAGACTAACTGGCACAATGTTTAGATAAGAAAAAAGGCAAATTATAACAGTGTATCATGTTATGATTGGGGTCTACCTGGAGCATGGCATCTGGTTTTCAGCACCATGCCTGTCCAGAAAATGTACAAACTCTGGAGGAGATTCTGAGAAGAACTACTAAATTTGTCAAAGATATGGGAACCCCAGCTATAGTGGCAGGCAGAAGAATCTAAGCTTACAACTGAGAAGCTGATAGGGTTAAGGAAATCTTATTGCAATGTACCTAAAAAAAGACCACAAAAACTTGAGTAAGGTCCTATTCCAAATAAGCAACAAAGGAAATTAAGAGACTATGCAAAGTTTAGCTATGTGGTAGTCTGGCACGCTGTAAGATTTATCAACATGATTTTTTCTAGATGACAACGAGCATCACACATCTGTAACTTGTGTTTATTACAATTTAAATTCATACACTACGTGCATAACTTACTTTAAAAAAGCAACCTGACAGAGGTTTGGGTGAATATGGGGATAAGCATAGCCCACGAGAGAGAAGAAGAGTCTTTGGCATCCCGGCAGAATTGGTATTAGGATTGCTTGGTCTGACTACATTTTCTCAGATGTACATGTAGGAGCCTGTTTTGGACTAGTGCTTGTGCTTTACCTCTGATGATGGTATAAGAAACACAATGTGGCAATCCAGAATACAAGTGGCCAAAGGAACATATCACTGATAAATTTGTAGTTTAAACAGCCTATTAAAAAGAAAGATCGCAGGCAAACTGTCATGTAGGATATTTAAATATTTCCATGCCTCAATCACATTCCAGAAAAAAAGAAAATCCCAATTTATTCTTTTTTAAATGGACAACTTGATTCCCTCTATACTGAACTGAATATAACAAGATTATGCAATCTAACTTAAATGTCTATTAAAATTGTAACAAACAAGGTGTAGGGTATATGACCGTAGTTGAGAGATGCTGATGGCCCCCATACACTTGTCATAGGTAGGGCCCTACCAAATTCATGGTCCATTTTGGTCAATTTCACAGTCATAGGATTTTAAAAATGGTAAATTTCAGCTATTTAAATCTGAAATTTCACAGTGTTGTAATTGTAGGTGTCCTGACCCAAAAAGGAGTTGTGGGCATGGGGTCACAAGGTTATTGTAGGGGAGGAGGCTGCATTACTGCTACCCTTACTTCTGCATTGCTGCTGATGGCAACGCTGCCTTCAGAGCTGGGCTCCTGGCCAGCAGCTGCTGCTCTCCAACTGTTCAGCTCTGAAGGCAGCGCTGCCATCAGGAGCAGCACAGAAGTGAGGGAAGCAGTAACGCAACCCCCCCACTACAATAACCTTGTGACCCCCCTACAACTCCCTTTTAGGTCAGGACCCGCAATTTGAGAAACACAGGTCTCCACTGTGAAATCTGTATAGTAAAAAGGAGTTGTGTCTGTGTGTCTGTGTCTGTGTGTGTGTGTGGGGGGGGGGGGGGTCAGAAGGTTATTGTAGGGGGGTTGCGTTACTGCTCCCTTACTTCTGCACTGCAAAACAATGTTAACCGGGACGACTTTAAGTGAGGAGTTACTGTATATAGGTTCAACATAATGGGATAAGCACAGAGCTACAGACATTGAAAATGATGGCAGATTATACAAATAGTTATTTCTGATTCAGTTTAAGTCATACGATTTATTCTTTGTGTATCAATATACTTAATGGGTTTTGTTGTCAGTGTGTAGATATGGTTTCCCCGCCTCTTAAGACCAGGCATGCAGAAAAACTAGTATGTGCCGAGTTAGTTTAGTCTACTTAATCTGCCACCCAGAACTGAGGATACATTAACTAGATTTAAATAGAAGCTGTTTCGCTCAAGTGGAACATTTCTACAGGAAAGAAAAGCCATACGATTTTAAATCCATTTCACATATTTTGACAAAACAAGAGTGTTTTTTTCAGTAAGATGATATATTTTTCTTTCAAATATATGTACATACTGCATGTTCAGATACTATAGAAATGGAGGCCATATAAGTACCTAGGATATTATTTCACACTCCTGCCTAACTACATAAGGCCATCAATTATTTCAACAACATTTATTCTGGCCTTAATATAATAAAAGTTTAAAAAACTAAAGAGAAACTTCAAGTGCTGTCTTATTAGCTTGGCAACCATTTAATAGTGGCCCATCTGATAGCAAGCAGCCTTCCCCTCTATATTGATCCAAAACAATACTTTTTAACCTACCAGATTCTCTCTTTCAATCCTTTGCTGCTCCTTTTGCCTGTTGAGAGCACTATGGTACAACTTGGGCGGCAGGCCAGCAGGTTTCTTCAGAGTGGCACTTTTGTTCCTGGGCTTTGCAGATTGTCTGGACAGTTCTTTTAACAGCCTTTGGTTTTCCCGATCAATTTGTCTTACTTCGTCATTTGTGAAAGAGTAATTTTTCCTTGACCCTGGAGTTGGCTGATCAATGACCAGTTGTTGCTGTTCCTTTTTCTCCAAATGTAGAAAAGCTTTAAAAAAAAAAAAAAAAGCAAAAACACACAGATGAAAGACACCACGTGCAAATAATTTGATATTACTAGGATTTATTTATTAGACCTAAAAAAATAAGTCAGAATTTTTGAACATGTGGGCCTGCAGTTCAGCATTTAGACACCTAAATAAGTGGCCTTATTTTCATTAATGTCAAGCACCATCAACATATTATTTTAATGGGAGATGCCTGGCATCTCTGCAAATCATGCCACTTATTTAGTTAGAAAATGTTAGCCATCATGTTTTCTGCCCCTTCCGGTTTTAAACTGAAGAATCACACTTAGTGGGAGTCACAGGTGCTTAGCACCTTTCAGGCACAGGTCCTAAGCACCTGTGACTCCCACTGACATGGGGCTGAGGGTGTAGGTACTTACCTCTCAGGCTCAGGCGTTAAAGAGCCATCAGTATGCAAATGCACGCAGTATATGCTGTAGATTCTTTAACAAGGCAGAGCAGAGAGAAAAGAAGACTGTGTTATGGACACAAATCAGCAATGTGCAAAGTTGTTTCCTTTTGACTTATCAGCACAAGCTAGGCTCCAGGCAACCAAGAACCTACTGCTCTGTACCTTTACGCACATGCTCCTACACTCCCTTGTCCAGTGATAAAGTATAGTCAGGGAAGACTTTAGCTAAAGGAGCAACTATCTTCACTGTAAAAAGAAAAGGAGTACTTGTGGCACCTTAGAGACTAACCAATTTATTTGAGCATAAGCTTTTGTGAGTTACAGCTCACTTCTTCACTGTAGTTATTGTGGCACCAACAATCATTACAGATGTCACAGTAATGACATATATGCATGTGTGTCTATTGTTAATAGCATGCTACCATAGCACTGAACACAGGTATTTCACGATGATTGGTGGCACAGCAGTGCAGTATCATTTGTGATACTAACATAAGCCTCACAGAAGTTTTCTAGCAGTTGTAAAACAGTTTCAGGAAAGCCAGGGCTAGAAACTACCCCATGGCACCATCAATTAAGGTAAAACGAAGTTTTAGATGTTGACACAGCGTTTGCTCCCAACATGTACAAAGTTCTGTAAAATATCTGCCCCAATTGTGCAATTGCGATAGAATCACATTTTGGATACAGGAGCAGTTGCCTTTGTGAGGAATACAGGAACTAGGAGGAGAAAGTTGAGAACACAGCACTGGAACAAGGAGACAAAATGTATTTCTGAAGATTACTATGAATTTGGTACAGGACTCCCAAACAGGAGAGTTTTACAAGTGATCCTTGTTGGAGAGAGAGAAATAAGCGAATAAATGTATGGCCACTTTAAAACAAATAATAGAGAAAAAGAGATGAACCTGGCCTAGAAGTATTTAAATAGTCAATAAACAAAGAATTAAAATAGTGATATGGCAGCATAGACCAAAAGTCAAGCTTGAAAACACACACAATTCACACCTCAGAGTACTTCAATATGCCAAGGCAGATTCAGCATTTTTAAAATGGGCAATTCCTTGGATGGGAAATATTTGGTTCCAGGTGAAAAGATAATCAGCATTAAAGGCCAAGCCTCTCAAAAGTGATTATTGGATGTCTGGTTTTTGGTGCCATTCCACACAGCTTCAAGGAGCACGATTTTCAGCAAATACTGAGCACCACCTTTGTAAAAAATTGGCTCCTTTAAAGGTATTTCAAGTTAGGTTCTCAAAAACTAAGGCACTCAAAATTCCTAGTCACTTTTGGAAAACTTGACCTGAGCGCTAACACTTGCAATGAGCCAGAAAAGCTTTAATTCAAATACAAACAGTTACCATGGGAACAATTGAATTTGACCAAGCCAGAAGAACCTCCGATAAATGTAAAAACTGAACTGTGGCAACACTAACTGCAGGACAGGTCACATCAGGAAAGACAGTTTAGTCAATTTATCAAGCTAGTATGCAAATTACCATGTAATATATATTACAATGCAAAACTAGTGAAGACCAAGTGTGCACATAACACATTAAAATGCCTTGAAAAACATCTTTGCAACTTAGTACTTCATTTATAAACAGAAGTATAATTATTTACCAAAGTCATTCAAAGATACAAATCTGGGTTCTGACTCATCCAGATAAACCCACAGAAGACAAAAAGGAACAAACTAAGAATACCTATGCTACATGATTCATGTGGAAAAATGAAGTGGCAGTGCTCTTCCTTAACACAACAATATAAAATATATCTCCGTGGGAACACGCAGAGCAAAAGCTGCAGAACATGAAAGTACTTGGAAGAGAGACACTAGTCACTTGGAAAATAGTCTGTAAAAGAGATTTGTTACATATTGTGAATGACAAACGTACACAATTGCCAACTTTATTACTCCAGAGATGTTGAAGACAAATGATCCCCTATAGCCATACTTCTTATGATTTCATAAGGTAGGCAAGGTCAGCACTTGGATAGGATCCAAGAGGGAAAACCAGCTTACTCTGAGAAAAAGTTTTCAACCAATTCCCTAGAATTGTGTTGGGGTCACTAAGCTCTTGGCAATGCAATCTCTCAGAAGAGACTATTCAGCCCCTGAATACTTGTTACTGAAGACCCCACACACTTCTCACACAGGAGGGAAGTGTTACTATTGGTCTACTGTTCAAATTCCACTTTGGTATGTTCAATTCCATCTCTTACCACACTGCTCCAATCACGTGGTACCTCCACCTCCTTGCCCAGAGATTAGCGATTACTGCTCTAGGGTTGCTGGATAGGGGACGCCTCACTGCTGCTGCTTTTTCTGCATCATCTCTCACTGCCACAATGTCTTCGGCCATGTTGCAGGTGTGACGGTGCACCTCATAAGGCTTTGTGGAAATATGTTTATGAATGTACATGACATAACTGGATTATGTTTTATGATACATATACCATGTAACATAGCTCTGTAAAGGTTATGATCTACTGAATCTATTCATCCTATCTGTATGCATGTACCATTTTTGTATTCGAAGTTATGAATACTGGCGGTGTACTTGCTTGATTTTTAAGCAGCCTTAGTAAAGCATTTGGTCAGCTTCTTGAGAAAGGAATGTGCAAATTAAGTGCCCAATCAAGAAACACTTAATGAACAATGGTTCTCGGAAGGCTCCAATCCACGCAAGAAGTCTTCCTGGAGACATTCAAGATAGCATATGTGCAATATCTGCTGTCTGTAAAAACTGAGTCATGCATGGACATGTGACTTGCCCATGTGAATTCAAAAGCTCCATCTTGGAGCTGGACTTTGCATAGGAGAGAGGAGGGGGTCTCCACTCGCAAGAGAAGGTCTATTTAAGCCCGTGGAAGACCCCTCCATTTTGTCTTCAGCTGGCTCAAGAGATAGCCAAAGGATACCTGAAAGAAACTGGAAATGAAGGACAGTAACCCCAGGGGATGTGAGTGATTGCTGGACCCAGATTAGAAGGAGACTAGTCTGTAAAAGGAAGCTTACTGGAACACCTCTGAGGATGAGGTTTTAATCTGTATTCAGTTTTCTTACTGTATTAGGCACAGACTTGGGTGTTCTATTTTATTTTGCTTGGTAATTCACTTTGTTCTGTCTGTTACTACTTGGAACCACTTAAATCCTACTTTCTGTATTTAATGAAATCACTTTTTACTTATTATTGTACCCAAAGTATGTATTAATACCTGGGGGCAGGGGTGGGGGGGGACAACTGTGCATACCTCTCTATCAGTGTTATAAAGAGGGCAAACAATTTATGAGTTTACCCTGTATAACTTTTATACAGGGTAAAACAGATTCATTTAGGGTTTGGACCCCATTGGGAGTTGAACATGTGAGTGTTAGAGACAGGAACACTTCTTACGCTGCTTTCAGTTAAGCTTTCAGTTTCTTCAGACCTGGGTCTGTGTTTGTGGCCAGCAAGTGTGTCTGGCACAGCCAGGCAGGGCTCTGGAGTCCCAAACTGGCAGGGAAAGCAGGAGCTGAAGTAGACTTGGCACATCAGCTGGCAGCCCCAAGGCGGTTTCTGTGATCCAACCCGTCACAGCAGGCTCCAGGTTCTGAAGCTCCACTGTCCAGCCCAACTATTAGCGATTTTAGCCATCAGTTATTTTCACTGGGTAAGAGGGGAACTATGCCACAGCCGCTTCCTCTGCATCATCTCTCATTGCAACCCAGCTCATCTCTGATTGGCCCATGATGCAAACCTCTATCACCCCACTTGTTAAATTTTCAAAACAAATATGCTTGTGCTTTCTCTCATGCTGGAGCAGGAGGGGCTCCCTAATAGTATCTGCAAAGCTACCTCATTATCAATCTTCGTTTCCCATCTCAAAACTCTCCTTTGCTGCGATGCATATAAAAAACCTGACAACAGTTAGGCCCTTGGTGTGCTGAGATCACAACCTATTACACTGACCAATACTGTTTCCTTGCACTCCCTCACTTGTGTCTGTATCCATCTGTTGTCTCGTCTTATGTTTCAACTATAAGCTCTTTGAGACAAGGGCCATCTTTTTTCGCTCTGTTGTACACCACCTAGCACAGTCTGATCCTGGCCCATGACCAGAGCTCCTATTATGGCAATACAAGTAATACCATAACTAAACACAAGACTCTTCACTTCATGTCCTAACTGGTATAGCAGAACACAGTAATGCTACATAACATTTGTCACAATTCATCCCAAAGATGGCTGTACTCCAACGAAGAGTAAAGCAATTCCTACATATATAGTTAATAAACTTCATCAAGCTCTTTGAGATCCTTAGAGATCAATATGCATAAGTCTCATTACCTCACTTATCTTCTGCCTTCATAGATTTCTTTACTGCTCTGATACATTCTTAAAAGCATAAGGAATGTAGTGGTGAAAAAAAGTAATGAAGGTATGAGGTAGGGCAAATACCATTCTCAGTCCACTCAGTACTGGTCTGCAAATGCTTTCAGGATTGCCTCAGGGGATCCAAAAAACCTCTCAACCAACTGTTTACGTGGAAGTGGTATGCAGGAGCTGCATCAGCCTATATTTATTTCAGAAGTCTTATGCAGGCAGTAGTGTGCAATTTCTACAGCACAGAGCTGGACTGGCATCTTGCTGGGAACCCTGGGACAACTAGTACATATTTACATACATTTACATGCATTGTACCAGTTTGACATCCTCAGATGGATTTATCCATCTATGTTTCATTTACTGGTTCATTTTACAAACTATAAACCTGTTTTTCTTCCCTTTCAGTTTTATTCTCTTCTCTTTCCTTCTGTCATTTTATTTTTTGTGCCTTTTCCCCCTCCTCTTGTCTACTTCCTCAGCTTCCCATCACTCCCTGTCTCTTTTCTTCCATTCTTTCCACTTTCATCCTTCTCCATTCACCCCATCAATGCCTTGGCCACCATCACTACCTCACCATTAACATGAGCTATTCCACTTGCAACCTGAAGAGAGGCTCTGCTCCTCTCCCCGAGGCTATTCGATCTAGGTGGTCTCACTATTATTAATGCTGTAATATGGAGCTCAATTCTGTTACCAGCCTCTTGATGACTCCTGAGGATAATGGGTTGCTGACAGTAGTATAGCAGGTGCACAAACACTGGAAAGGAACAGCTAGTGACCCAGAAAGGGGAAAAGCTGTGGAATCTCACTAAGGAAAAGTTCTGCGATGAAGTGCTACTCAGTGCTGCCTCTTAATGGCAGACTTTTGGGCTGCCAAAAACCAACCATTCTCCACTCCTTGACATGTTGAGCCACACAAGGCCCATGAGTTTTGCACTAGGGTTCTGAGCTGGTAGTGTCTGTGCTGCAATCAGACAGGATTTCTAAGGAAATCCCCTGTCTTAAAATCTTTCGCTACTCATCAGCCATCTGTTTTTCTGTGGCTCTTGGCTCTTACTTGTCTATGACCAGTATACATTTCTTCCCAGTATGGCTTATGGTGTGGCCTGCACAAAGAAACACAACTGGGTTAGAAATTTCAGTTAGTTCGCCCATTCATAGTTGCTAAAAACAGCATGAATCACTGTGTCAGATTGGATGCACAATTTACTTAATTTACTGAGTAATAAAATAACTTCAGAGCTCTTTCCTAATGTAAATTTTGGAACCCACTAATACCATGATAAATGGCACTTACGCATCTCAACCCTTCATTGATTGAAGCCTCTACACAGAGAGCATCTTCTAACTGAGAGTGCCTTAGTTTCTTGAAATGGGTAAATAATCCCAGTCTTGTTCTATTATACAGTCCCTATGGAGCACAGTAAAGATTAAATATTTAGTCAAGGAAAAAATACATCATTGTTTTCTCATGAGAGCAAAACATTAGCAACCTTAGCACTACAAATTAAATGCTTGTCCCTACCCAACCAGATAATACTGCATAATCTCACTAAAATCACACCTTACTAAACTGCACTGAAAATACATAAGGGGAGGAGCTATCTAGTGAAGTACAGGAGCTTAGGGTTGATAAGGGTGACACAATGTTCCCATGGGTCAACTAGGGTTATAAGCAACATATCACACTTCCCTTCCCCTCTCCTGGTACCCTGTTCTGCTCTGTACACTCTCCCTGAAGGTCTGGTACTGGCCAGACATGGTACTGTGCTAGACAGACTCTTGGCCTGACCCAGTATGGCAGTTCTTATGATTGTGTTTATTCAACCAGGTGTATAACTGGTTGAATAAATTTATCTGAATATTTACTAAGATATTTGCTGCTAACATTTAACCAGATAAGATTTCAAGTTATTTCAAGTTTGTGATATGCTCCCTCCACTACTCCTTTCCTTAACTTCATTCTTTGGATGATTACAATGACTATTCACTATTTTATACTATACAGACCGGTACAGTAAAGTCCTATTTAGGGCTCAGATCCTTCACACCAAGCACGTGGGTGAACCCCTACTTCAAATGGCATTTTGCAAGGCGTAAGGGTTCAGTTGCACTACATCCATTGCAAGATCAGGGCCTAGCTTATGACCAGAGTAATGTCCTCTGCTATAGGACTTCCAATAGGCAGACACATGAAAACCAAGGCTTCGTTCCTTGGAGGTGGAGAGGAAGGAGAAAATATGAAGGGGAGTGGGAGAAAAATTATAGGCATATATAAATATGAAGGCAGTCTTCATAATGTAACCTGATGAATGCCCTTTTACCTCCAAGCCTGCACATACCTGATAGGGGAGATGACGGACTGGCAAGGAGAATTCTGTGGTTGTTGAGGGAGATTTTAAACAGAAAAATGAAGGGGTGTGAAATATTATAGGCTTTTTATGGTGCTCATAAACATTAACTGAATTATCCTTACAATAGTTTGTGTGGTAGGGAACCAAAAAACACAAATTAAATGATCTGATCAAGGTCATACAGAAAGTCTGTAGCAGACCCAAATATAGAAGCCAGATCTCCTGAATCGCAGTACAGGGCCTTAACCGCAAGAATACCCACCCTCTTCATGGGAAGGAACTGAATGGAAAGGGTGCAAGAAAAGAGAATGCTGAAAAGTAAACTACTAATGGTAGAGTGAAAGTGAGAAGGGGATTTCAGGGAATGGATTTAATTTAAAGACAACACTGTGAAGGTTCATCGAGAGGCTGACATGAATGAGATCATTTTCTGCATAACATGATCCTCAAGAAGATTTTTTGATAGGCTTACTTTTTGTTAATTAGTAATAGGCCTATCAAAAAGTCATCTAGGTTCCACAAGTGACCAGTCAGCATGGCCTCAAAATGTCAGACTCTCTTCCAATCCCCTACCAATCTATCAAAAGTTAGGTTAAACAAATTTGCCTTGCACCATGCCCCAAAGGTCATCACATTCTGGCTTTGGTGGATTGTAAGTAGGCATTCCAGAGATAGTATCCCCCTCCATTCACTTCCCTCTCCAAAGCTCACCTATAGAGACTGACAAGGCTTATCCACAAACAGAAATTGTGCCAGTTTAACTAAAGGTGCCATGTTGCATTGGTTTAGTTAAATCACTGCAATTTTATTTGTAGATTGGGCCTTACAAAATAATACTCGTGCTCAGACATGAGAAACAGAGCTCCTTAGACAAGCCTACTGATTTCTTAATCTGAATAACTAATGATTGCTTTGAGACCTTTTCTAGACTGAAATGTATTTGTGTAAGATGTGTAAAGGTTAAGTGGTCTGAAAAGATTTTTCAATTTCTGAAATTTTGATATACCTAGTTTAGTTTCTGATTAACAAACAGCAGTAACAAATAGCAGTATTTGCATGTGTAGAGTCATGCAGAGTACATTTCTAATTTCCTCTTAGAAGTGAAACACTGAAAGAGATAAGGAGTACTTGTGGCACCTTAGAGACTAACCAATTTATTTGAGCATAAGCTTTCGTGAGCTACAGCTCACTTCATCAGATGCATATGAATGCATCAGATATGCATCAGATGAAGTGAGCTGTAGCTCACGAAAGCTTATGCTCAAATAAATTGGTTAGTCTCTCAGGTGCCACAAGTACTCCTTTTCTTTTTGCGAATACAGACTAACACGGCTGTTACTCTGAAAACTGAAAGAGATGTTTTGGTAACAAGGGCCTTCGATGGTTTCCATGGAAAGAAGGTTGACTTTTAAATCTATAAGCACAGATAATGATAGCAATAAACAATTCAGCAACTCAAACATTCAGATGATCTAGCAGAATAAAAATCCAACCTCTTAATTATTGAGCCTAGCGAGTTAAAGTAGAGTGGTAGGGTTGATTTAGCTGTCTTACGTGATTTAAATTGCCGCGTCAGCACAAGTACGTATCTCTACACCAGTCTCTCCAGTCCAAGTAGGGAATTACGTTGCATCAATGCTTGTACCAACACTTGTACCTCAGGACTTGCCAGATATTCTATTTTACTCTGTTCCATTGTCACATGTATAATACAAATTAAAGAATACACAAAGATTAAATAGGATCAAGTGTTTATGTAGGACACTATTGGACGCCTTCAGAAACAAAGTTGATGTTTATTCATTTATATTACAAGGAAGAGAATAAAAACCCTTCAGACATCAGAAAATATGCATCTTTTCACAGATTTTTCGGGAAGTCTACATTTCTTTTAAAATTTAAAATTTAAGAAGATATCCTTAAGTTTCTAGCTTTTCAAAATATGAAGACAGTCTTCATAATGTAACCTGATGAATGCCCTTTTACCTCCAAGCCTGCACAAACCTGATCTGATGAAACAGTGATTTTTAAATCTAAGAGTATAATAAAAAAATTTTAATGGTCTGTTTTAATTTGGATGTAGGAATGCTACTCTTGCTTAACAGACTCAAACCACTATCATCCAGCAAATGCACTTGCTCAGCATGGCTGGGAACATCTATCATATAACATATATCATATATATGAATGGAGAAGCCCTAGAAATAGGTCTTGAACCTTTGATTATGCAAAGATAAATTCTGTTTTCTGGAGAAGAGACCATAGTAAAGGGTAAACACAATTGCAATGCGTTCAGCTGAATGTAGTCAAGTTTGCACCACCTTACAGTTTTCCATAATAGTTTGTTTGAAACCAGCAGGCCATTTAGTTACATAGTAATGATACTAAGCTCAGATAGCGCTTTATGAGTAATGTACATATAATCCCTATTTTACTGATGAAGTATCTAAGACAGAGGAGAAATTAAATGACTTGCTAAAGGACATGTAGCAGGTCAGTGGCAGCGCCAAGAATAGAGTCCAGGTCTCCCAACTGCCAGTCCAATACCCTATTCACTGCATCATTCTGTGTCCCATACTAAGTTAATAGAGAATACACAAGAAGGAATTTATTGATTAATCCTCACAGCAACCCAGTTGGTATCAACCTGGTTTAACAGATGAGGAAATAGATGAGGAAACAAAGGGTCAAATTCTGTAATGTTTTATCTCATTACTATTTCATTCATTCATGAGACTTCAGTGGAGATACACCTGGCATAAGTCAGCACAAACTTTGGCTTATAGATGATCAAGTGACTTGCCTAAGGCCATAGAGTAAGTCAGTAGTATAGTGGAGGTTAGAACTCTGGAGTTCCTAGCTCCCAGTCCTGTGCTCAATTCATCTCTTATCTGTGGAATCTTAGTGCCTTTCAGTGACAACCAACACTAGATATAAATAGAGTCCAGAAAACCAGCACAAGAAAAATCCCCCAAATTCCAGAGCTGGCTGGGGCTTGGAGAGTAGAAATGGAAATCCTTTTTCAGACAATGCTGAAAGTATTCTTGCCTATCAATTTTGTCCACAGTGTATTTATTATTTCCTGTTTGATAAATTTGTTTTCAGATTACTCAGACTGCAACAGAAAAGATAATGCATCTCACACATTTATGGTTTCAAATTTTAAAATTATAGCGTTATACTTCAGATCTTATTCTAATTTTCTATAAAGTATTAAAGATTAGTCTGATACATGAGCAAAACAGAAGTAAAGTCCATGTATGAAACTCTTATATAGGAAAACTGTATGTACTATGCACTCTGTAACATTGGAGCAGTGTAACGCTATTTGCAGAATCACAAGCACTGTCACAATGAATACAGCTTCGCCATGGAAAGTGGAGAAAATGACACACACAGAAATTTACTAAGCTAAGATATTAAGTATTCATATCAAATTAGCGCCATAAGGCCTCATCCAGGATTGGGTCCCTCTTGGGCTGACTACTGTGCCAACAGAGGTTGAGAGTTCCTGCCACAAAGAGTTTACAATCTCTAAATTTGGCCACAACAATCAAAGCCCCATTTTATATTAACCTGTAGATGAAGACCACATGTTTGAACTCCCACATTTCCCCTCCCACCTAGGTTATGGGTTTTGTTTTTTTTAAATTGTATTTAAAAATTTTCTGAAAAAAATGATCAACTTGCTCTCTCACCTGTTCTCCTTCAGTAGTGAATGGCCTGGGATCTTCCTCATACCGATGTATTTAAAATCTCATACAGCATGGACATGATCTGTCAGGCACTGAAATGCTAATGGTAACTCTTATAATCAGCATGTCATAATTGATAATCAGCATAATGACATCAGCACTGCTTCATAATGGAATGCCATAAGTAACCTCAAATGTGACCTGAATTTTTTTAAAAGTATGAACCACATCATATACCACACCACACTGTTGAGCATTTATATAATGCTTTAGAGAGGTGCTACCAAGTGAAAATGCACTTGGACTCACTGGAGGGCAGAAGGAGAGTCAAGAAAGGGGCAAAGACTGCCCAAAAGGTTGGAGTCCTATGCCTCCTTCCACTCCCTGCCATATATAAACTTGAGAAAGTGGGTGAGTCTTGAAATTTTACCTAGTTCATCCTTAAAGACATCAAGAAAATATTTATTTTTATTTTCAGAATTAATAATCCTGATTTTGGACAGACACAGCCCTTAGTTTTTATATTTATTTTACTCATTTCTATAGTACCTACTGCAATGGTTACAGAGATTAACACACAAATCAGATGGGCTATCCAGAAAGAATAAGAACAAACACTAAGCCATATATACAAGCCTCACATAAGATCCCTAGACTCTAAAGGCACGGGGTTCTCAAATGACACAGCCTAGCAGCTAATCACAATGTTCATACTTTTAAAAATTAGCTAGAAGATCTTTGCTGTCATAGAAATTGGGCATGGTCTCACATAACTGGATTCCAGACCATTCAGGACTAAAGATCAATGACAGAATCTTGAATATAACCTGGAAATGAATAAAAAAAATCAATGTGGATATTAAGCACACATTTTGAATTCACACCAGCGAGCACCACTCAGGAGGTGGACAAATGCATTCTCCAAACTACAAACTGAAGGTAAGGAGTAGAAACTTAAAGGGAAATTTTATCCTTAGTTGTAACACTGACATTTTTATTTTAAAAGACTGGTTAAGTTCTCTAATCAATCTTTGTGATTGTAATAACATGAGTCTATTTTAAATTCCATGAGAGGAGCTAAAGGGGGACCAGAACTATTCCTTCTAACTTCTCAGATTTAGTAGTATTCTCAGTCTGAGAACAAAGTGATGAACTCTAGTTCGAGCTTGGTTTACGGTTGAAGGTTACAAATTGTTTTGAGGAAAAATATATGTAGCAAGGATCCTTTAACTCTACTAAGAGTAGCATTGCTGGTCGAATGAAGCAAGGCCTTACCCGCAACTTCATGGCACCTCTGTTTGTCTGCCAGGCAATAACTTTGGAACACCACATCCAAGCAATTCCAGAATGTCAGGGAATATTCCAGGCATCATGGAAGAGTCTGATTCAGAGAAAAGTCAGGACCCCCAACTGCCTGGTGATGTCAGTAGAGGAATCTCTCTGACACCCCCTACTACTGCTTACACATAGCAAATTGAGCTGCTGTCTCTGATGTGTGGGGAGATAGACTCCAGGCTAGAACAGAAACAAGAGAAACCTTTTTTTCTGGGGCGGGGGGGGGGGGGGAAGAAGGGAGGAAAAGAGAGACTGGAGAAGAGCACAAGCATCAGGGACAACAGGGATGCGGCAGTTGTGGTGAGGGAAGGAGTTATAGCTCAGTTAAAGCACTTAGAGCTAAGTTAAAGAAGAAACTTCCTGTTCCACCTGAAATGGAAACTATTGTTAGGCTAGTCTGCACCAGGTGCTTGGGATTGTCGATGTACATAAGCCTGGGTCTATTGAATTTGTTCACAGACTACTCCATTGGAGAGGAGAGATAGACCAACCCAGATAATCTTTTTACAACTGCCAGTAAAATACCAAGATACCTTGCTATCATGAGATCTAATTCTTGCTAAAGTATCTAGAATGAAAAATGCCCATCACACCCTTCTGTTGAAGACGACAGGCCTTTCTAAGGGAAGTCTGGGACATGAAAACCAATTGAATTAAAGTCTAGTTTATATCTGGGAGCAAGATGAAGCAGGAATGAACAACAGGACAAGCTCCAAAAGAAAAGATTATGCTCTAATACACAAAGGTTAAGGCTACGCATCTCAAAATATATACAATAAAAACTCTGACTGGTGGTGTTTTAAACAGGCTACTTCATCTTCAATGGAACCTTGAAATACGTGTTATCTACGTATGTTAAACAATCTGTTTCACCTTGTATTTAGCTGTGACACTGGTTAAGTTTCCCAGACCTGAAGAAGAGCTTGCGTAAGCTCAAAAACTTGTCTCTCTTTCATTAAGAGAAGTTGGTCCAATCAAAGATAGTTTTTAATGATGTGGGTGAGGTAATAAGTCATTAGCAATTTAGATATTTGGTAAATGTATTCTGCTTGGACAACACTTCTACCCAATTTCAAGTAAAATCTTGGTTTACTGTAATCCTAATATTGCTGTGGCTTCCACTTATTTAGATCAATTCTATTCCTATCACTTGACAAGTAGCTGACCTTGTTATCCATATGACCACTAGAGGCCATATCACAGCTTGCCTAGCAATAGGCAGTGGTTTTGTTAGCAACAGATTATAGTACTGGAATAAAGTGACTTACAGGGTACGTCTACACTGCAATTAAAAACCGATGGCTGGCCTGTACCAGCTGACTCAGGCTCATGGGTCTCAGGCTAAGGGGCTGTTTAATTGCAGTGTAGATGTGCAAGCTCAGGCTATAGCATGAGCTCTGGGACCCTCCCATCCCACAGGGTACTGGAGCCCGAACATCTACAAAGCAATCAAATGGCACCTTAGCCTGAGCTTCAGGAGCAGGAGTCGGCTGGCATGGGCCAGCAGCAGGTGTTTAATTGCAGAGTAGACATACCCTTCGATGTAGTCACCTGTTGTTATCATCCATCATTCTGAAGTTCTCTCTCGTTCATAATTCTGGGCTCTTATTAAATGACTTTAAAAAAACCCCAAAAAAAACCAGTCATAGAACTGCCCTTTAGTACCTGCCTTAAAGAAGTTCAAAAGCAACTGAAATAACAGGGAGAAAGTTAAATCAGAATAAATTTTGTTCTGACTGAATTCCAAGTGCATACATTAAAGTGGAAGAATTTAAATATTTGACTACTTACACACTGAAAATTGTGTTCCTATAGCAAAAAACATTACAGATTTGAGAAACTCAAAAGATTTATTTTACTAGTTAAATGTACTTTAAATTAAAAATTTTTCCAAACTATAATAGTATGGAATGGTTTGCCAGTTTTATATAAGTACGTACTAAGGGCACATAGCATGAGGAAAAATGTATGCTAAAAATCCTTGTCAGCTGCTATACATTTGTGACAATATACATATCGTTCTATATGCTCAAACTGAAACAGTCATTTTAAACCATAAAAGTTATTTTACACTGTACCCCATTACAGGATGTACAAGCCACACCACTTTCTTCACTTACCATCCAATATAGCTGACTGTTTCAACACAAAGTTTACTCTTTGAACGTCATGTTCTTTTTATAGTTTTCCCCCATCTTTTCTCCTTAATACCATAACATGCTATTCTGTCTTAATTTTCTCCCCATATCAAAAAGATACTTTCATGTTACCACTTGGCTCAGTTCTGCAAGTTGAATGCCTCCAGCACGAGGCACATCACCCACAACCTCAATCTGAGCTGGGGGTGCATTCACCTCAGGGAACTGTACCCATGTAATTGTTACCTACACTTATGCCTGGGTATACCTGTTACCAATAGTATACCATCATCCTTATGTTTCATTAGTAAGGTTTAATAAAATTGTATTAAAAGCATCTCTGACAGTCTGATGTCCGATAATCACACATTGCTCACATTATGCTCATAATAAAGCAATTCTTATGGTTAAACATTTCTGTTGTACGTTTCTGTTCTCTCTGAAAAATTACTTTACCCTGCACTCATTTTGTGCATTCTGAAAAAGCTCAAAAAAAGTGTAAAAATAATTATGGAATAAAAGTGTCTGTACTCCCAGAGTAGTCACTTTCCAAAGGTCAATATCTGATCTGCTTTAATTTTTGAAGTACCCAAAGTAATCACAGTATCTTATGCTTGCAAGTTTAATTGTTCTAGACTGAAGTCATTTGGGAATTATATAAGAGTTAATCAGCATCATTAACTGGTAAATGTACCTAAATTCCACTTCTCGCCTCCTGACTTGTATTACTTAAAGACAGCCATGAGTAATTGCTTTTCTGTTTTGTGGAAACAAACTTGCTCCTTATATTCACATCCTTGAGAATAATTTTTATTATAGTTCCTATTTTATGCATGTGACAAAGTTTGGGCATCAAACCAAAAAATTCCAAGGCCCTCTTCCTCCAAAAAAACCCCAGTTTGATTTGAACTGAAACGAGTTTTTTTTTGTTGTTGAATTGAAAAACAAAAACAAAACAAATTGTTTCAAAAAAAAAACAACCAACCAAAATGTTTTGAGTCAACCTGAAATTAATTTTTTTTAAAAAAATTAATTTTGAATTTTCCGTTTGATTCAGCTATTCCAGGTATTTTTCATTTTTTTTAAACTGGCCAAATTTGAAATAAAACACACCATTTCAAATAAAAAAGCCTAAATGAAGTGTTTCAACTGCTTAAAAAAAAAAAGTTTTTTCAGCTGAAACTATTTGCCCAATTTCATGAATAGTTTCATTCCCCTTTTGACAAAAAAAGTTAAACATTTAACCCAGCTCTACCCAAAGTTTAATTACCTACCGATACTATGTACGAACATGATGCTTTGCTGAGTGCATGAAATCACCATTAAGCAGAGCTGCTAGAGCATAGGGAACAACAGACAAGGACCAGCAAAGCCTTCTTTTCTTGCCCACAGTGCAGCTTCCAAACAGCTAAAAATTTGGTCCATTACACCGTGAGAGTAAAGACAGAAGGAATCACTGAGAAAGCAGGTGCACAACTCCTAGCTTAGATGTGCTCATTGCCTGATCTTCTGATGCTCTCATCCCACTGAGGAATGTTGGGGATAGGACAGCAAATGGGACACCAGGCTCCTTCTCACCAACAATAAAAAGACATTTCATAAAGTTACTGGGGAAGGAAAAGCTACAGTTTAAATGAAAACCTCTCAAAGACTATTTGACTGTTCATTTTTTTGTTGTTAAAATATTTTCATCATTCAATATTTGGAAAGAATTTTAAATTTATCATAAGGCACCAGAAGTTAAAAAGTATTTTGTAAAATGTTTGTTATTTATAGCGGTGTGTAGTTTTGAGCTGCATTTAAAAGTTGAGAATGTCTATAATTTGATAGATTCCCCACAATAAAAGTTTGGTGTTTTTAAAGAAAATTGCTAGTATTTGCTATTTGAGTTATTAAATGGATCATAATTTGACAAATCAAAGTACAATGTTAATGGATTGGTGAAAATATCAATCCTATTTGGATATGCATCACATAGCTACTTATCCCTTTACCAGTAAGAGTTTATTAGAGGAGCACTTCCATTAGTCTACTGATGTATCAGCATGCCATTACACAAACAAACAAAACCACAAGGCATCTTTAAAACTGATGCAACTTGGTCTGAAGCAAATTTTAAAAGAAAAAGCAGCACACACAATGACCCCTAATTTCCATTAGTACTCAATGCCATAGCCCCTCGACACAGAAAACGTCATACTTTACAAATAAATTTGTATAAATTTTGTTTAAGAAAAATCACCTTTCAAAAGCTGATTCAGGTCCACAGCATCATGCAAGACCTTTTGATTATGTCTGTGATCAAACTCAGCATCTAGTGAGAAAGATACAGATGTAAGACTGGGTCTCAATTTTCCATTTTCTAGTCTGCTAGGCTTTACAAATTTTGTATTGTACATAAATTCCTCAAAATTACCATGCAATTCTTGGCTCACATTTTCTTGTCTTTTTACTTTCAGTTTCTTATCATTTGATGCTGCAAGTTCAAAAGATTGGACAGGACTGATGTCTGGTGTTGATAGAGGTGTTACATCAGTCACTGTATCTTCAGACTCCTCTGTGTATTCACCAAGCTTTGGTTTTACTTCTACCGACTTTATTCCTGGCCTGAATTTTTGTCTTGGAGATAGAAGAGCCAAGTTACATATACTTCCCTTTGAGGAAGACTGTGATGAATCTGATATGCAGCTATCAGAATCCATATCTGAACCATCTGTATCTGAACTTGAGGAGGAAGAAGAGGAGGAGGATGAGCTAATATTGGTATACTTTTTGTTAACTTTCTTTATGCTACTGGATTGCTTAGCTGATTTAAGTCTAACCCTTTGTTTTTTGCCATCATCACTACTGTCTTCTTCATCTGTATAATAATTCTCCTCACCTTCTCTAACTATTTTGGGGATCCCAGCTGGAATGCTTACACGTATTCTTCTACGTAGCGCAGAATTTCTACCAGATGTACTTGCATTTTCTGAACTTAAAGAAACTGACTCTGATGAAACATTCTCACTATGGTCAGTGCCACCATTTATGGAATATTCCTTTGGTGACTCTTTCTTTTTCTCCTCATTTTCTTCCTCAGGATTGTGTTCTTGCCTCAGTTTCGTTTCCGATTCAGAGTCTGATTTGGCGATGTGCATACCTCCATTTTCAATGAGCTCACTATGTTCTTCGCCACTGGCTATAACAGGGTTTTCTTCTTTCTTTGGCTCTTCCTCAAAATCACTATCAAAGAAAGAGTGGTCCACTTCACCCTCTGACACATCTTCGTACCGGTCCATCTCAAAAGTTATTGTACAAATTCCAACTCCTGGTCCTGCAGGTGTGAAAAAGGGGTTTCAAAATATTAACAAAAAGCAGAGGAAAGTATACCCTTAGTATAATTGTAGGTTATATTATTAATTATATTATACTTCTATGATATAATTAAATATGTTATGGACCAGGTAAGTTAAATATTTATTTATAGTTTTATATGGACCAAATAATATGGTAAGAGGCTGCAGATTTAAGAGAAACGAGCTCAAAGAAAGGAGAAGCGGAACAGAGTTGGAACTAGGACAGCAGACCTTGTGAAATTCATAAATTAGCATAAATTAGGGGCAAAGCTGGGGAAGAAGGGACAGTGTACTGCTTTTGGACTCCACAAGGCAGTTTAATGAGGAGGAGACCAGGGGAAACTATCAACCCGGCATAGCTCTTAAGCTGTGCAAGGCAACAGAACCACAGATCTTTAAGAAAGGGGAGCAGAGACCTAAACCTTGTAGAACTCCTTATCTGGGGAAACTTCTAAATTGGCTTGACACTAATGATACTAGGACTGAGGGCACTCCTGCCTCAAGTACACCACTACATGAAAAGAAATGGACCACATGTAGCTCAAAAGCACCATACAGCAGCTTAAATAGTAAGAAACCAGGGATTCTATTGAGATCCAAAGCTTCAAAGAGCCAATGAAGCAAAAGGAGACCAAGTGAACTAGACACCTTGCAAAGTTCCTACGCACTGCAGGGCAACAGAAGTGGAAGGAAGCCTGGGGAACCATCAACTCTGCAAAGCTCCTGAATTCCTCCAAGGCTGTTGAAATAAGGACAGAGGAAGCAGGACAAGACATGCTTTCCCCTCCAGCCCCTGCCTTCCTCTTAAAAGTCCAGGGTAGAATTTGAGTTTAGCAGTATTTATCACTTCTTGAATTGATTGGCTTCAAATATCCCATAGAATCTGACACCCAGCTCTCAGATGCATTCCTAAAAATAGCCTAAAAGGAAATGTAATGCTAAAAAAGCTTTAGTATAAACAACTTTATTATAAATATTAAAGAATGAAAAAGGCAAAGTTAAAAAAAAATCTGTATCTTACATACTTTTTTTTTTATTAAAATAAAAACTGGGAAGTGTAAAATGTCACATTAGATATTCCCAGAACAATCTTACTTAATTCAGGGTGGATTAAAACACACACAACCCCCCCCCCAAAAAAACAAACCCCAAAACCCCCAATGATTTAAAAATAAATCGGATTTTTTTTTAAATTTAAATCAGATTTTTTGGATAAAATGCTTTTTGAGGAAAAATCACATATCTAAAGATAGTTTTAATTAAGATAAATTATAGTTCAAAGATCTCTCATCATGGAATAGGGATTATAAATGCTAATTCTATAGTATGAGACAATATATTCATGTAATGTTTAAGAAAACTTTTCTTAAGGAGTTCCAATAGTTTATGAATTAAGGACCCAATGTTATGGAGGTTCCAGGGGCTTCTGTATAGATTATTTAGGTTAATCTTTCTATCTACCCAATGGTATCTTCTAGACTGAGCACTGAGTCCCATCAGAGATGTTTAGTTTTGCAGTTCTCAAACTGTGGTTTTATGTCTCCAGAGATAACATGCTTATTAACAGCAAAAATGTTTTTAAATAAAAATAGAGATGAGAAATAACAGACCTCAACCCTACTGTCCCTCTGCAAATTTGTGTACACAGAATCAATCCCTTACCTCTCTCTCGAAGAGTGCAAAGTTTCAAAAAGTTCACTAATGGTTGGGGGTGGAATAGCTTTGGACAAGGAGAAGAAGTCTGGAGATAAAATGTGAGAAGGGAGGGACAGGCAGTAGAAACAAAACTGAAACTGTTTGAGCAGCATATTCCAGAAGTCTTGAGGTCTTTTGAGTATAGCCTTCATTGATTTGAGATCTGCCATACCATTCTCTCACTAGAAGGGAAAACCTATAATGGCAGGAGGCCGTAAAAGAGACCCAGCTGGGGAATATTTTAATGAAGCTCCTCTACCTGTGGGTAAGATAGGCATGAGTGCAAAATGCAAACAGTGCAACGAAGAAATGCAAGGCCTGGTTGCCCGCATGAATCATCATCATGAGAAGTGTTCCTTCTCAGGAGGAAGCTGCATTGAAGAGGATGAAACGAATATGTCTGAACATACAAGATCTTCAGTTGGTAAACTTTTTTATTACTTCATACTTCTTTCTTAAGGACTGCCGGTCTTCCTTCTGGACTATTCTTGAATTCTTACGCTTGAGCAAAAAATAGAGTTGTTACTCTATAGTACTATCATTTTAGATGCAGTTGTGACAAAAAATATTAGCTGAATTAGGCATATCTTCCCTTTACAATTTCCCCTTTAAAGTAGTACTGAGTGTCAGTGAATGCAATGAGTAATACTAAATGAGCAGTATGGTAATAATAATTAAATAACTGCATTGACTTATTTTGTTTAGGAGAATCCATCGTCAACATACAGGATTCTGAAGACTATCCACCTTCAAGATCACCATCATTTTCTACAGTTTCAGAGTTATCTGCCAATGATAGGGTTTCAGTCACAACATGTATGTCACATAGCCACAGTATATCATCAGTAGCAAAAAAATCTCCATCATCCAGAAACAACCATAAATAAGTTTGTGATAAGAACCAGCAGATTACAAAAAGAGGTAATGGATGAAAAAATTGCCCAGTTTGTTTATGCAATAAACTCTCTTTTCCGTATGATTGAGAACCCACACTTCATTAACATGGTTCAGTCATTAAGACCAGGATACAGTCCACCCAACACAGCAGATGTCGCAGGCAAATTTCTGGATAAAGTGTATGAAAGAGAAATTGAGCAATGTGCAAAAGCTCTAGAGGGTGAAATTGTTAGCCTGAGTCCTCATGGGTGGAGCAATGTCCACAATAATCCTGTTGTATGTGTTTGTGTGCCAACAGAAGAAGGGAATGTCTTCCTTACAGAAACAATTGATATATCAGGAAATGCACACACTGCAAAATACTTAGAAGAAGTAGCAGTAAAAGCTATAAGAAACTGTGAAAGAAATATTCAAATGTCTAGTACACAGCTTGGTCACAGACAATGCTGCAAATGTATCCAAGATGAAAAGCCATTTATAAGAGATTCCCAAGCTAATAACATACGGTTGCAGTGCTCATTTGATGCACCTCCTAGCCAAAGACTTCAGTGTTCCAGAAATAAAGACTAATGTTATTGAAATTGTAAAATACTTCCGTAACAACCACTTTGCAGCAGCTACTCTGAAAAAAGTGGGAGGAAGCAAGCTAACTCTCCCACAAGATGTATGATGGAACTCATTAGTGAACTGTTGTGAGCACTATATCAAGAACTGGCCTAATCTGATGACAGTTTGTGAACAAAATCGTGAAAAAATCGATGGCACTGTCACAGCCAAAGTTCTTAACATTGGGCTTAAGAGAAATATTGAACACATGTGTTTTATTGCTGACACTGTTGAAATTTGGAAGGAACTGAGTGAGATCTTAAAAAGAGAAATGTGCAATGACAGAGTTAAATTACAAGCATTTAAAAAACGAATGGGACCAGCACTATCTCTAGCTCATTTTCTTGCAAATATTCTCAATACTCAGTACTAGGGTCAAACCTTAACTGCTGAAGAAGAAGAGTTGGCTACGACATGGACATTCAGCAATCATCCCTCCAGAATGCCAACTATAATAAACTTCAGAGCTAAGGGTGAACCATTCAAGAAATATATGTTTGCTGATGATGTTTTAAAGAAAGTCACTCCAGTGAACTGGTGGAAGTCACTTAAGCACTTGGATTCAGAGACTGTTGAAGTAATAATCTCATTTTAACAGCAATAGCTTATTCTGCCGGCGTAGAAAGAACATTTTCTTCCTTTGAACTAATTTATTCCAAATTGAAAAATTATTTGGGTCCTGAAAAAGCAGAAAAGCTTATTTTTCTTTTCCAGATTATGAACAAACAGGAAAATGAAGGTGAAGATGATTGAGTTAGCTGCAGAAGCCAATATTTTAAGTTTCTCATGTTGACCTGGCTGACATTGTAGATTTAATTTTTGTTTAAAAAACAATTTTAACAAAAACATACCTGATTTTAAAAAGGTGAATGTTTAACTAAATTCAAAAATTCTTATGCTTGTTAAAATATTATGTTTGCTGTTGAAGAAAAAAAAATCCAGACTACATAACATTGTTGTTTTAGTTAAATAAAACAATGTAAATGTCTGTCTTGTGATGTTCTCCTCCTAATACAGCGTGGCAAAAAAATCCTCCAAATATTAATGATTAACGTGTCGAACTGGAGATATTTATGAAGTCATTGCGAGGTGAACTATCTGCTTCATTTACCTTTGGTAAATGAAATAACCGAACAATCATTCATTTTCTGATATAGCTGTAAAACTAATCAGAAAAGTTTTCAAAATAAATCACTTACAAAATTTATAGTGTGTACCTTCTAAAAATGAAACCTACATCTATTTCTGAGTTGTGAAGAGTATGTATTCAGGTTATACCAACCAAGAATGCACTTTTATGTAGAAATCCATGATTAAATCGAGTCTTCCGGAATAGTGATTTAAATCATGATTTAAATCAAATCCACCCTGCTTGGATTCCTCTTTCTTTAGGTTCAGCTTTCATGAGACCCACAGTTATGGAAGTACCTGTTTTATAGTTGTCATGCGTGAGACATCAGTTTTATTAAGATGATTAATACAACACATATAGTATTACAGTTTAACTATAAATCCTTTATATATAATGTGTGGGTGTGTGTATACACACACACACACTTATATATCCTTGACCGATATTGAAGAGGTGTCCTTGTGTCAGTAGTTGAATGACTCTTCTTTGTCTCTAGATGCAAATGAACCAATAACTGAATGACAGAACAGTGTTCTTGTCTCTATTATCAGACCTCAATATTGTTTGCCACATGGAATTTACTTCTATCTAATATTTTTTAAATTGTCTTATATAAATGGAAGAGTGAAATTCTAGGGGTCACAGTTAAAGTTGGTTTTGGACAATTTTACACATTTTTTCTTAAATCTATATGACCTTTTCTGATCTTTTTCATCCATTAACATTTAAATGTTAACTGTAACATTCTTGTGAAGACAGCTCTTGTATCATTATGTTCTTAGCAACCAAGACCACATTAACAATATTTTAGTGTTACTGGTTATATTGTAACATATAGCCATGCTAGGTCTTCACAGTTGTCACTATGCTGCACAGTAACGGCTAGTCACAACTTCATGGCAACAATGGAGACAGAATTCAAGCATCCAAAATACAGATCTTTTTGAACTACAGAAGAATCATTTGTTAGCAGTTCAGCAACTTTGATTCTGCCCAGCAGATAACGATGGTAACATTAGCCACGTCACTGCAATATTAATATTTTATTCATAACATTACCTCTTCCCCTTTTCAGGCACAGTCAATCAGGCACTTTGTAATCTTTACAGTATTAAAAAACAGATGTGCTGCTTTGGTCAATTTCTCTCAGTGACATTTTTGGTGCTTCACAAACCATTGTTTTAGTGGTGAGTATGACATGAAATTAAATGAGTGGAGTTTGATTCTCAGTTGGTACTTTTGTATTTTATTCCCTTGTGCACCTAGGGCACATGACATTTCTTTGAGAAGTGGGACTTGCCAAATTATTTGTAGTCAGGGATTTTTCAGGAGACTAGTACACTACATATATGTGGAAAATCTTATTATACCATCTGTAGAAAGTACAGATTTTTACTATTTCAGTTGCTAGAATATGGAATCAACAAATGAGATCATGCAGTCTTAGTAAAAGCTGTCACTGATCCCACATACCTATGCCTAACTTCTGATTTTAATAACCCTCTTATTTACACATTCAAAGAAAACATGTTTCCTGCTGTATACGCTAACAACTATCCATCTAGGAAATTCTTACCAAGCATCAATTACTTACCTAAGCCTCTGTCTTTTCAACACTTACACATATGCTTACCTTTATTAAAATAAGTAGCTCCACTGAAGTCAACAGTAAATTATGAACATAAGTTTTTGCAGGACTGGGACTCTATGGAATATCCTCAATACACTAACAACAACTGTAGGTATCCACTACCAGCTCCCAAGTTCCTTATTAATTATTTGTATTATCACAGCACCTAGTGCCCCAGTCATGGACCAGGGCTCCACTGTGCTAGGCAATATATAACACAGAAAAGACAGTGTCTTTAAAGAATGAGGACCAAAACCTTGTCCACCCTAAAGATTTCTAAAAAAAAAGTCATAATACAAACTGCATAAACGTCAAGTTTGTTTAAAAAAAAAAGAGCTGCTACCCACACTACTCCCCCTGGAGATCAGTTTGGAGATGGGTTGTAATAATAGGCCCTCTGGACATCACTGTAATATAAATATCCAATAATAAGACAAAGGTAGGATCCCCCACAAAAACAAACAAACAAACAAAAAACTTAGGTTGAAGGCACATTTTAGTGGTTTGAATAGATGTTACGTTTCAATGTTAAGTTTAAAACAAAGTTAGAAACCCAAAGTGTATAAAGTATGGAAGTACACAGTTAAAGCATCTAGACTAATTTAACCAGTTCCTGGAGTTTCCTCCTACCATTTCATTTCTTTGCACATGGAGCATTGAAGCAAATGTGCATCCCCAATACCAAATGTGATTATTTACCACCATACAAACTTTCCATCTTTCGTTACAAGTGCTCCAATTTCATGATTGGGATATATGGTGTTTGTATATGTAGAGTTATTTAAGTTAAGCCCCAATGTGGACACAAGAACAAATGGATATAAATTGGCCATCAACAAATTTAGGCTTGAAATTAGATGAAGGTTTCTAGCCATCAGAGAGGTGAAGTTCTGGAACAGCCTTCCAAGGGGAGCAGTGGGGGCAAAAAAAACTAACTGGCTTCAAGACTGAGCTTGATAAGGGGACGGCATGATAGGACTGCCTACAGTGGTATGTAGCCAATCTGCGACTGCTAGCAGCAAATATCTCCAATGGCTAGTGATGGGACACTAGATGGGGTGGGCTCTGAGTTACTACAGAGAATTATTTCCCAAGTGTCTGGCTGGTTGGTCTTGCTCACATGCTCAGGGTCTAGCTGAACACCATATTGGGGGTTGGAAAGGAATTTTCCCCCAGGTCATATTGGCAGAGACCCTGAGGGTTTCCTCTGTAGCATTGGGCACAGGTCACTTGCAGGTTTAAACTAGTGTAAAATGGTGGATTCTCTGTAACTTGAAGTCTTTAAATCATGATTTGAGGACTTCCGTAAATCAGCCAGAGGTTAGGGGTTGGTAAGGTTCTGTGGCCTGAAATGTGCAGGTCAGACTGGATGATCTTGATGGTCCCTTCTGACTTTAAAGTCTATGAGTACAAGGAGACATGCTAACTTTTTCTCTAATGACACTTGAAATAAATTACCAGCACCTGGAATGATCATGTCTCATCTTGTGAAGTGTCATGCACCTCCTGTAATGCACTGAGTGCTCTCAGCACTTCTCAATATTTGGGACTTTAAACAGAGTTGGGAATGAGTCCCTTCAGTGTGCTGCTTGTCATATCAGGAATCTGTAAAATTGTTTTAAGTCTATTATGCACCACCATGAAGGCCACAGAGCAGCATAGCTACAATAGAAGATTAAAGTATTCTAGTTTTTATGGTCCTTATTAAAAAAAGAATGGATAAGGAAGTATAACTTTCTGATTTACTCAGGTCACTGCTTCGGGAAAAAGAGTAAATACTATGTTCAAAAGCTTGGTTGGTTTCTTATAAGTTTAAGCTTAACTCAGAATTTCTACTGTTTGAATTTTTGGTGGGTTTATTAAACTAAACCAATGTTCAAGAATAATACACACAAGCCACTGAACTATGCCTGTAATATTAATTTTGTGTGGGAATCTTCTTAGTTCTTTAAATAGAACTAACATGAGAGTAGGAAGCAAAGGGGGCCTTTGAAAGATGGGGGTATGTGGAGTACTGGGAAAATTACTTTGCTAATACACAGCTCAAGGTACCTTAGGAAGGAAACCAATCTCCTGTAGACCTTAGGTCCTGTACACAAAAAAGTATGGCTTTGCCTGTGTAAGTGAATCAAGGTGAGCTAGGTTAGTTAGTTTGTTTATCAGGCCAAAGCCACCTCCAAGCTTTAGGGAAACTGTTGTTTCCTACTGACACAGAAGCCCCACAGCTGAGTCCCCTGTTCTTTGCAAACAACTCTCACCACATCAGATCTCTCAAACTCACTACACCAAACATGTCCTCCAGGATATTTATCCATAAAGAGTAATATGTAAAGTATTTACAGAAAGCTTGTAACTTGTCAAAATTCATAATCATTGCAGGTAATATTTAAGGAATTATAGTGAAAGAATGCTTTATGGACTTGGAATAAAAGTTAGTCACTAGGGGCTAATGTGTCTCAGTGATGGCCCATTTGGGTAGTGAGGGAGTTGTCATCTTAGCCAGTGACATAATGCAAGGCTCAATTGTGTGGCCTTGCACAATACCAGGACTTCCAATGGAAAACAATCAGAGGCAACCGCAAACAATCAAAACCACTTGAAGGTAAAAAAGGGAACTTAGGGCTAACCCCTGTCTTGTTGTAGTCTGTGAATAGGGCGGAAAAGGCTGTTTTCAGTATAACACAGAGGAGTGAGAAGCACTCTGGATCCATTTCCTCAGGAAACCCCTTGTGGTGTGGGGATGGTTTCATGAACATTTGGATCCTGGTTCTGATGAAACCAGTCTGCTCTGCAACACACTGAACTTTGGGGGTGGGGGGTAAACCTACTTTATTGGATAGGAAAGGTAACTATTAAGTCTAGACCAAGGTTTGCATTTGGTGATTGTTTTGTATTGTTACCGTTTGTTTCCACCACTCCCTCTTGTTTCTACTTTAATCTTAATTATTTCTTAAATAAGCCTACTTTTGTTTTATTGTTAGGGCTCATAGCTGCTATGTGGTTTATAGGAGTGGTGGTTTAGGGTAACACCGGCAAAGTAGGGTACACTGCACCTTTGGAAGCAGAGGATTTGGATTTTCTGTGTGTAGTCAGTGTCAGCAGCTAGATACCACACGGGGCTCAGGTGCACCAATTGTTAACCTGCAAGGTGAATACAGGGCTGGTATAATCCCAAGGAGAGTGCATGAATGGCTAAAACGATGGCAGAATTAGGTTGCTGATACCCAATCAAGCACAAGCAAGACTCCTTCATTCTGGAGGCATGGGGTTACAATGTGATTCTCAGTCCTGGGTGCCCCAAGAAAAGTCACAGGCTTCCCTCACCCCCGTTGTGTGGACTTTCAGAAGCTTGTGAAACCCCTCCTCCCCCACAGCCCTAGGAGACCGAGCACCATCACCTCTACATGTCTTAGAAGACTCTGTGGGAAACTTCTGAATGCTCTTCCCGTTAAGCCTTAGATGGGATTACATGGCAGCCCTTCCCCAACCCTCTCTAGATCTGTCAGTCTTTTAATGAATCAAATAGGCTCAGAAGACTAAAAAAAGCCTACAAAGGGTATGTCTACACTACGGAATTAGGTCGAATTTATAGAAGTCGTTTTTTTAGAAATCGGTTTTATATATTCGAGTGTGTGTGTCCCCACAGAAAATGCTCTAAGTGCATTAAGTGCAGTAACTCGGTGGAGTGCTTCCACAGTACCGAGGCAAGCGTCGACTTCCGGAGCGTTGCACTGTGGGTAGCTATCCCACAGTTCCCGCAGTCTCTGCTGCCCATTGGAATTCTGGGTTGAGATCCCAATGCCTGATGGGGCTAAAACATTGTCGCGGGTGGTTCTGGGTACATATTGTCAGGCCCCCGTTCCCTCCCTCCCTCCGTGAAAGCAAGGGCAGACAATTGTTTCGCACCTTTTTTCCTGAGTTACCTGTGCAGATGCCATACCACGGCAAGCATGGAGCCCGCTCAGGTAACTGTCACCGTATGTCTCCTGGGTGCTGGCAGACGCGGTACTGCATTGCTACACAGTAGCAGCAACCCATTGCCTTCTGGCAGCAGACGGTACAGTACGACTGGTAGCCGTCATCGTCATGTCCGAGGTGCTCCTGACCACATCGGCCACGAGCGCCTGGACAGACATGGGCGCAGGGACTAAATTTGGAGTGACTTGACCAGGTCATTCTCTTTAGTCCTGCAGTCAGTCCTATTGAACCGTCTTATGGTGAGCAGGCAGGCGATACGGATTGCTAGCAATCCTATTGCATCATCTTCTGCCGGGCAGCCATGAGATGTGGATGGCATGCAGTCCTTCTGCACCGTCTGCTGCCAGCCAAAGATGTAAAAGATAGATGGAGTGGATCAAAACAAGAAATAGACCAGATCTGTTTTGTACTCATTTGCTTCCCCCCACACCCGTCTAGGGGACTCATTCCTCTAGGTCACACTGCAGTCACTCACAGAGAAGGTGCAGCAAGGCAAATCTAGCCATGTATCAATCAGAGGCCAGACTAACCTCCTTGTTCCAATAAGAACAATAACTTAGGTGCACCATTTCTTATTGGAACCCTCCGTGAAGTCCTGCCTGAAATACTCCTTGATGTAAAGCCACCCCCTTTGTTGATTTTAGCTCCCTGAAGCCAACCCTGTAAGCCATGTCGTCAGTCACCCCTCCCTCCGTCAGAGCAACGGCAGACAATCGTTCTGCACCTTTTTTCTGTGCGGACGCCATACCAAGGCAAGCATGGAGGCCGCTCAGCTCACTTTGGCAATTAGGAGCACATTAAACACCACACGCATTATCCAGCAGCATATGCAGCACCAGAACCTGGCAGAGCGATACCGGGCGAGGAGGCGACGTCAGCGCGATCACGTGAGTGATCAGGACATGGACACAGATTTCTCTGAAAGCATGGGCCCTGCCAATGCATGCATCATGGTGCTAATGGGGCAGGTTCATGCTGTGGAACGCCGATCCTGGGCTCGGGAAACAAGCACAGACTGGTGGGACCGCATAGTGTTGCGGGTCTGGGACAATTCCCAGTGGCTGCGAAACTTTCGCATGCATTAAGGGCACTTTCATGGAACTTTGTGACTTGCTTTCCCCTGCCCTGAAGCACATGAATACCAAGATGAGAGCAGCCCTCACAGTTGAGAAGCGAGTGGCGATAGCCCTGTGGAAGCTTGCAACGTCAGACAGCTACCGGTCAGTTGGGAATCAATTTGGAGTGAGCAAATCTACTGTTGGGGCTGCTGTGATACAAGTAGCCCACGCAATCAAAGATCTGCTGATATCAAGGGTAGTGACCCTGGGAAATGTGCAGGTCATAGTGGATGGCTTTGCTGCAATAGGATTCCCTAACTGTGGTGGGGCCATAGACGGAACCCATATCCCTATCTTGGCACCGGAGCACCAAGCCGCCGAGTACATAAACCGCAAGGGGTACTTTTCGATAGTGCTGCAAGCTCTGGTGGATCACAAGGGACATTTCAGCAACATCAACGTGGGATGGCCGGGAAAGGTACATGACGCTCGCATCTTCAGGAACTCTGGGCTGTTTCAAAAGCTGCAGGAAGGGACTTTATTCCCAGACCAGAAAATAACTGTTGGGGACGTTGAAATGCCTATATGTATCCTTGGGGACCCAGCCTACCCCTTAATGCCATGGCTCATGAAGCCGTACACAGGCAGCCTGGACAGTAGTCAGGAGCTGTTCAACTACAGGCTGAGCAAGTGCAGAATGGTGGTAGAATGTGCATTTGGACGTTTAAAGGCGCGCTGGCGCAGTTTACGGACTCGCTTAGACCTCAGCGAAACCAATATTCCCACTGTTATTACTGCTTGCTGTTTATGGCGGGGTGGGAGATTGAGGCAAGTCGCCTGGCTGCTGGTTACGTGCAGCCAGACACCAGGGCGGTTAGAAGAGCACAGGAGGGCGCGGTATGCATCAGAGAAGCTTTGAAAACCAGTTTCATGACTGGCCAGGCTACGGTGTGAAAGTTCTGTTTGTTTCTCCGTGATGAAACCCCCCGCTCCTTGGTTCACGCTACTTCCCTGCAAGCAAGTAAAGAAACAGGTACTGCAAGTCAGCTTAGCAAACACAGATTCCTACTAACATTGGAACCACTGCACTTCACTCCCATGCAGGGCACCAGACATTACTGGTGGTTTTCAGCCTCAAATTGCTCCCTCAAGGCATCCCTAATCCTTGCAGCCTCGCGCTGGCCCCCTCTAATAGCCCTGCTCTCTGGCTGTGCAAATTCAGCCTCCAGGTGTTGAATCTCAGAGGTACATGCCTGAGTGAAGATTTCACCCTTCCCTTCACAAATATTATAGAGGGTACAGCACGCGGATATAACCGCAGGGATGCTGTGTTCGACCAAGTCCAGCTTCCCATACAGAGATCACCAGCGGCCCTTTAAACGGCCAAAAGCACACTCCACAGTCATTCGGCACCAGCTCAGCCTGTACTTGAACCGTTCCTTGCTCCTGTCAAGGCTCCCTGTGTAGGGTTTCATGAGCCATGGCATTAACACATAAGTGGGGTCTCCAAGGATCACAATGGGCATTTCGACTTCCCCCACTGTGATCCTCCTCTTTGGGAAAAAAGTCCTGGCCTGCAGCTTCCTGAACAGGCCAGTGTTCCGAAAGATGTGTGCGTCATGCACCTTTCCGGGCCAGCCTGCGTTACTGTCAATGAAACACCCACAGTGATCCACAAGTGCCTGGAGAACCATATAGAAATACCCATTCCGATTAATGTACTTGAAGGCTAACTGGGGTGGTGCCAGAATAGGAATATGAGTCCCATCTATTGCCCCTCCACAGTTAGGGAAACCCATTTGTGCAAAGCCATCCACAATGTCCTGCACGTTACCCAGAGTCGCGGTTCTTCTGAGCAGGATGCGATTAATGGCCCTGCAAACTTGCATCAACACAAGTCCAACAGTCGACTTTCCCACTCTAAACTGGTTCGCGACTGATCGGTAACTGTCTGGAGTTGCCAGCTTCCAGAGTGCAATAGCCACCCACTTCTCCACCATAAGGGCAATTCTTAAACTCGTCCCCTTGCGCCGCAGGGTGGGGGCGAGCTCCTCACACAGTCCCATGAAAGTGGCTTTTCTCATCCGAAAGTTCTGCAGCCACTGCTCGTCATCCCAGACTTGCATGACGATGTGATCCCACCACTCAGTGCTTGCTTCCTGAGCCCAAAAGTGGCGTTCCACAGTGCTGAGCATGTCCGCGAATGCCACAAGCAATCTTGTGTCGTACCTGTTACACGACTCAATACCATCGTCGGACTCCTCACTGTCACTTTGGATCTTAAGGAATAGCTCGACTGACAAACATGACGTGCTGACGAGATTCGTCAGTATACTCCTGAGCAGTTCGGGCTCCATTTCCCAGAGACCGAAACGGAACACAGATCACGCTACACAGAAACCGTTGAAAGATGGCGCCAAATGTGGACAGAAACACAGGGATTGCTGGGATGCGAAGCGATGCATCACGGGGCGTTGGGACAGGACCCAGAATGCCCCGCATCCCACACTCCCTTCCCACAACCCACAACACCAGAATGGGAAGAGGTGCTCTGTGGGATATCTGCCCATAATGCACCTCTCCCAATGCCACTGCAAGTGCCACAAATGTGGCCACGAGAGTGCGCTGGCAGGTGGCAATGTGGACAGACTCCAGCGCTTTCCCTACTCAGCTGTACAAAGGCGGGTTTAACTCACAGCGCTGTACATCTCCAAGTGTAGCCAAGGCCCTAGCTAATGTTGTGATGTGGATTGTCTGACACAAAGGATTAACAGTTCTGTGATTAGCCCTTTACATGTTACCATTAAGCCAGTTTCAGCAAAACTCTGGATATAAACTGGCCATCAGGAAGTTTAGACTTGGAAATTAGACAAAGGTTTCTAACCATCAGAGGAGTGAAGTTCTGGAATAGCCTTCCAAGGGAAGCAGTGGGGGCAAAAGATCTATTTGGCTTCAAGATTAAACTCGATAAGTTTATGGAGGAGACGGTATGATGGGATAACATGATTTTGGCAATTAACTGATCTTTAACTATTCATGGTAAATAGGCCCAATGGCCTGTGAGGGATGTTAGATGGGGTGGGAAATGAGTTACTAGAGAGAATTCTTTCCTGGGTATGTGGCTGGTGAATCTTGCTCACATGCTCAGGGTTCAGCTGATCGCCATATTTGGGGTCAGGAAGGAATTTTCCTCCAGGGCAGACTGGAAGAGGTCCTGGGGGTTTTTCGCCTTCCTCTATAGCATGGGGCACAGGTCACTTGCTGGAGGATTCTCAGCACCTTGAAGTCTTTAAACCATGATTTGAGGACTTCAATAGCTCAGACATAGGTGAGAGGTTTATCGCAAGAGCGGGTGGGTGAGATTCTGTGGCCTGCATTGTGCAGGAGGTCAGACTAGATGATCATAATGGTCCCTTCTGACCTTAATATCTAGGAGTCTATGAGCACCATACTGAAGAGGAAAACTTCTAGCAAGGCTTACGTGCTATTACGCAACGTGCCATTGAACAGTTATTGTGCGGATGCAAACCATGTTGACTATATTTAAATCATAATTGCTTCTTTAACAGGCTTTCAGAATGTATAGACAATACTTCATATGTGTGGTATGCACTGCTGTATATTATGTAATATCCCCTGAGATGCCCAACAATACTTATCTAAGATCACAAATTGTATTGTTCTTCTTTATTTTGTTTGGTGCAAAAAGAGTATACATACTTTCAATGTATACAGAGTTTGAGCAAGTTGCACCTTACTTAAAGGGGTTTACAGATCCCACACAAAACTTGAGTAGTTAAGTTGTTATACAGATTTGTATTACTACTGATAACAGCAAAGAAGACAGAATTATGTAAAACAAAGGGCTAGAATTATTTAATTCCAAGGAAGTCAGAGGAAGACACTTAAGAAACATTGGCCAAACATATAACATTATTGAGATCGTATAATTCACCAGGAGTAAGTCATTCATAAGTATTATGCTACAATTGTGTTCTAGTTTGCTGAGTTAAGACATTTTTGCCAAATGTGTAATACTTAGACCCAATGACCAAGCTCCATTACATATAAGCAGCTTACAAAATATTTTACTAAGTGCTATTAAAATGTCACTCTTCTGTATTTCCTATCCTATCACTCCCATCTCTTTTTCTAGCCCAATTAATTCCGCAATACTGCAATCCAGTGGTTGACACAAAACAATCCACTATCACACAAGCAATCCTGTTACAGATATTAAATTGAGGTACCACTAAATGAATAAGGTAGTTGGAAGACACGTTATCTAAAGGAAAGGGCTTTGATTTCCATACAAATACCTTGCTAATCAACACAGATGGGGAAGGGGAGACACAGAAAGTTGGTAAATATGGATATTTAATTGAAACCTGATTTAATTCAGGTTTTCAAGGCAAGCAGAAACTCTCCAAATATAGCTCAACCAACCTCCACACTAAACAGACACCTACATAAGTGTCACTCAGGCAGGGACTCAAGAAGCAAACCAATAAAATCCTTGTGGAGGGTGCAGGGGGAAGCAACCTCACTAAAATATAATACAAAATGTATAATTAAAATCTCCCGTTTTCCAAGGCTTGCTAATTACACGGTGCCTTTGCCTGTCGGGCCGCTGCCCTCTCGGGGATGCTGGAGGAGAGCACAGCCTGCAGCTATGGCTCGCCCCAGGCAGGGCATGCCCACCCGGAGGGACAGCCTGTGTGCATGAGGCCGAGGACAGGGGGAGGCTGGGACCCGGGGAGAGGGAGGAGGCGGAGCGCAGACAGGCGTGGGCCCCCGGGGAAACCTCGCGGGGGCTCTAGCCGCGGGCATCGGCGAGGATGCTCAGGGGAGGGGGGCGCACAGGCGGCAGGTTTACCATCCCACACCGCCGCTAGGGCCGCCCCCTTTCCGGGCAGGGCAGCCCCGCCGCCTCCGGGAGCCTGACGCCAGGGTGCCCCGGGCAGCGGCTACGCTCCCATCGCCCTTACCCCGGGGCTGAGCTTTGCTGTGGGCACAGCAGGAGCCTCCCGTAGCGCCGGGCGGACGGTGCCCAGCAGCCTCCTCCCCCGGCCCGGGCCCCGCGGGCGGAAACTCACGGAGATGGCTGCGCCGCAGCAGCTCGGCTCTGGGCCCCCGCGCCTTCCGCCCAGGCGCCAGCAACAAGCCCAGCCCCTGCGTCGCCGCGGAGCGGGTGGAGCTCCCGCTCTCTGGGCGCCAGGGGGCGGCCTGGAGCCCCCTTATCGCTACCTCGGGGGTGGGGGGAGCGAGGACCGCTAGGGCAGAGCAGCCCCGCCCTTGGCAACGCGTTGCCAAGCCGGCTCGCAGGCGCCCTGCCGGGGGAGGGGAGGGGAGCGGAGCGGAGGGCCTGGCCGCTGGGGGCGCTCGCGGGGACTGGCGCTATGTAAACGCTGCGTGGCCGTAGTGCGGGACCAGACCGGGCAATGCGGCCTGTGCGCCAACTCTCCCAGAGCACAAAATGGAACACCCTAGCCCCGCCCCTTCCCCGAGGCCACGCCCTCTGCCCCGCCCCCACTCCCTACATTCCTCCCCCCTCTGTAGCTCGCTCTCCCCACCCTCCCTCTCTTTCACTGGGCTAGGGCAGGGGGTTGGGATGTGGAAGGGGGGCTCTGGAGTGGGGCTGGGGATGAGGGGTTTTGGGTACAGGAGAGAGCTCGAGGTTGTGGGGGGCTCAGGGCTGGGGCAGGGAGTTGGGGCTTGGGGCACAGGCTTACCTTGGGTGGCTCCCGGTCAGTGATGCAACTGCCTGTCCTGGCTTCATGCTGTGCCTTGTAATTGGCCAGCAGGTCCAGTGCCTAGGCAGGGGGGCCAGAAGTTTCCATATGCTGCTATTGCCCGCAGGCACAGCACCCCCCCCCCCAGCTCCCATTGGCCAGGAACAGCTCCGGTGCTTGGGGCAGGGGCAGCATGTGGAGCCCCTTGGTCCCCCCACCTAGAAGCCAGACCTGCTGGCTGCTTCCGGGGTGCAGTGCGGTACCAGGGCAGGTAGGGACTAGCCTGCCTTAGCCCCGCAGCATTGCCGACCGGCCTTTTAACAGCCTGGTCTGCGGTGCTGACTGGAGTTGCATTGATCCCTTTTTGACCAAGTGTTTCCTGTCTTCATTGAGTCTTTTTCTATTAGTGCATTGTACCATAAACTCACAGCTGATTTCACCCTTCTTCACAGTATTTTAGAATCATAGAAAGGTAGGACTGCACTAAAGGCAGGACTAAGTATTATCTAGACCATCCCTGACAGGTGTTTATCCACAGGCTCCAGCTTCCTCCAGGCCCCAGGGGTACTTAATCCCAGACTCTTCACCAGGCCCCCCCTCCTTTCCCCCAAGACCCCACCCCTGCCAGACCTCTTCCTGCTCCACTCTGCCCAGGTCCTGCCCCCACCCCTTCTCACAAGTCCCTGCCCCCACTGCACCCCACCTTGCCTCTTCCTGCCTAGTTCTGCCCTCCGCCCCCCCCCCCCGTCCCCGCTCCTCCCCCTCAAGCTGATCCCGGTGAGCAGGAGGTGCTGGGAAGGAAGGGGAAGAGTTGACCAGCAGGGCAGCCAGCTGACAGGAGGTGCTGGGGTGGGGGAAGAGAGTGAGCTGGCTGCCAGTGTATGCTTAGCAGTCACTAATTTTTTTCCGTGGGTGCTCCCACAGAGTCAGCTCCTATGTGTTTATCTAACCTGCTCTTAAAAATGTACAACAGAGATTCCACAACTTCCCTAGGCAATTTACTCCAGTGCTTAACTATCTTGATGGTTCCTAAATTTTTCCTAATGTCCAACCTAAACTGCCCTTGCTGCAATTTAAGCATGTGCATGTTTGTAAAATCAGGGCTTAGATTATAAACCCTTTAGGGCAGGGATTGCCTTTTACAGTGTGTAACCTTTTAAAAAAACATTATTAGTGATATAGTTATGTTTTGTTTTATAACCTTATGATGATAATTAATGGTGTGACAATAAGGAGGCAGCTGTCACTCAGGCGCCTCCTTCTCCTCCCCCTGCTGGACAAGCGCGGGCACGGCGCGGCCTCCCCCTGCTCCCACCGAGCGCCGGGCCACTAGCGGGGAGGAGGAGCAGAGCAGCAGCCGCAGCCGGAGTTGGCGGGGAGGGTTGGCGAGGAAGTGACCGGCCCCTCTCCCCTCCCCTCCCCTCCTCTCCTGTGCTGCCGGGCATGAGCCCCGGCTCCCTCTCCTGCCGGTGCGGTGCCAGCAGCCGCGGGGCTCGGGGAGAGGCGACCTTCCGAGGGGGCCGCTGGGGCGGGAGATGCGCTTGTTTCCAGCAGCGCCAGGAGCAGCATGTTCCCCGATGCCGACAGCACTAGCGGCAGCAGCAGCAGCAGCAGCGGCGGGCAGCCCGAGTCGGCGGGCGCCGCAGTCTCCGGCGCCCCGGGAGCGCGCAGCCCCGGCGGCCAGTCCTGCCGCAGCAGCGCCCCAGCGGCAGCCGCCGTCGCCGGCGGGGAGGAGGAGGCGGACGACGAGGAAGAGGAGGAGGATCCCGGCTCGTCCCGCCTGATGCTGGCGGCCGGGCTGGGGCTGCTGGCGGTGTCCCTGTTCCACCTGGGGCGGGCGGAGGCGGGGGACGGGGGGCAACCGTGCCTGGCCCTGCTGCTGCTGCGGTTGGCCCTCTACCTGGGCTGCGCGGCGGCCGCCTTCCTGCTGGGCACCTTGCTCGCCTTGAGCGGCCCGACCCGCGGCCACCTCCGGACCCCGCCGGACTTCCCCGCCGCCTGGAGCCGCGGGCCGAGGCGGGACGCTCCGCTCCTGCGGGCAGCCGCGGTAAGTGACACCCCGGGCTCTTCTCGCTGCTGGACAGACCCCCCCTCCCTCCTGCCGATCCCGGCCGTGCCCCAGCTACATAGCCTGGGCCCGGCAGCACAGAGGCCCCGGGCACATTTTGAACTGCGGTTTCTTGCTCACTCCTGTGTTGGGTTAAATCCCCTCCAGCAGCACGGAGGGGCTGAGATTCCTGCCCTCTTCCCAGCGCAGAGAGACCCCCGGGGGAATTGTGTGTGCCCGAAACCACACCTGGGGTGGGGGGCGGCTTCTGTAGAGTTTGCTGGACGTTAATCTTACGCTTGGTCTCTGACAGATGTTGCGTTGTAAATGCTTTGACAGCGGTGCTGCACTTAAGTGTTGTTGGCTACAGCTCGGTCAGGGGCTCCTGATCATACAAACTTGTCGCCGGTAAACGTTGTATGATGACAACGTTTTCCTGCAACAGTTGAAAACGATGTTTATTCAGGTCAGTTCAATTCTGCTTAAGGGTATATTTAAATCGAGAGTGCCTTTAGGTAGCCATCCGGATTCCAGGAACAAATGTTCGTCTTCTTGCCATTCCTTTACTTTAAAAAAATATTAAGGGGGGGGGTTGTAGGCAAGATACAAAATATTCATGTTGCTTCAATGTAAATGCAGCTGTAGGGAGTGCCAAAGACTGTCCTTGAGTAAACTTTATCATAATACCTCCTTCAGCTCTTACACACCTGCAAGATGAACTTGGGAAAGACATTCAACTTCACATTCTGTTTACCCTTCCAGGTTAACACCCCCAAATATAACAGTTTTCCTGCTGAACTCCAAAGGCCAGTTGTGTAGAGGCAAACCCTGTGTTAACACATACATAGACTTGCAGACTTATTGAGAAATGTTAGTCAAAGCAACTTATTTTAAGCATTTCCTGCCCCAAATAAAAAATCACAGGACTGTGAAAACTATTGCTTGACACGAGGAATTGTTTTCACTCTAATGCTGCATACAGATATAAAGGATGTGTACCATCTGACATCCCAGGTAAGCTCAGTATAGCTGATAGGAGACACATGCTTGTGAACTGCATAGTTCCATGAAAATATAGTGTAGGTAAGTGAAATTCCACAATAATAAATAATGCACTTTGTTATAGTGCATTTCATTAATGGATCTCAAAGTGCTTTACAATGAAGGGTAAGTGTTGTTAGCCACATTTTGGTATAAAACCTAAGAGTTAATAGGATCCAGGTAGTCCTGTTTAATGCTTTAACTTTGGTGTTAACAGCAACTTGAAAGCGTTATCATTTCTGAATTTCCAGGATGATGTCTGATTCAGCTTTTGACAGCATGGGCCTTTGAAACTGAGAGAGTAGAAAGCCTGTTATAATTCACTCACTAGTATAGTTTGCCATTCTTCCACCTCTCTCATCAAACATGCTAACAAAACTCTACAAAACTTTTGGGGGAGGAATTATTTCTTTGACCTATTAGTCATTAAAGAGGGAGCAGCAGGAAGGAACTAGTTTTTGACCAGAAATAAATTACCAGGCCTACTCCTGAGGGCTGCTGTCTATTGTTGTACAATAGAAAAGGACAGCGCATTATTTCCAGTAGAAAAGGATTATTCAGCCAGATGTTGGATGCTGGTGACACTAGTTGGCAAAACTGGCATGAAGGCATGTTCCGGGTCCATCCCCAGCAGTGGGTAAAAGTGATATTATATCTGATTCAAAAATGGCTACGCGTTTTTTTACACTGACATGCCTTCACCTTGTTCAGGGGTTTTTAGGAAGCAAATAGTGTATCTGCGCCATATGTGTGCAGGGGATAGGGTGTGGGTTGCAAAACCATTGAGGAGACACCCATAGGTCATATGAGGAAGCAGCAGTCACCTTCCTAACCTATATTGAGAGGGGTGTCCTGTTAAATATTGTGGCTAATGGACTGACACAGTTCAGCTAGTTTTTTTGGGGGGGATGGGTGGGAACCTAGTGTTTATTAACACTATTAAGTGTATAAATATTCTTGGATATTAACAATAGTTAATATGAAATTGTGAAAACCCATCTGATGCTGAGAGAAAAAGAAGTGCCAAGTCTTCGCTAACAGGCTTCAAACTCCATGGTCCATATCTTCAGGTGGAATAAATCAGCCTGAAATAAATGCAGCTGTGCTCATTTTCCCCCGTGTGACTACCTGCCCCTCCCACGCTCACCTAGGTTTTAAATCTCTCACTGCCACAATAGGAAGAAACAAGTTAAGAGGGCATTGAAATATGCATACAGTGGAAACTGCTTAATTAGAGAAGATTGAGATTTAAATCCAGAACCGAAGCTAATGTTTTCACTCTGAACAGCACAATAGCTTAATCCAGTGGGCAAGAACAAGAGCTGAAATATCTAGAGACAAATACAGTTGCTTCACTTTATATGCTATATACACATTCTTTTCCTGGTATATTACCTCCCATTTCTCTCTGAAATTTTCTCCTCTCATTCCTGTCCACTGGTTTCATGTGTGGCGCTGTTGTCTCACCACACTTGTTTTGTATTGGCTGTCTACGGGTTTTGTCCTGTGGTATTTTTAATTATTTCTGAAAATATTTTAAATTATTTTAAAAACCCAAAACTTCACAGTTTAGTAGCTGTGGCACAGTTACCTTGGTCCAGGGATAGCCCTTGCCCCAGGATCTGATGCCTGCCAAGATTCAATCAGTTATAATGTGCCAGATGTAGTCCAGTCAAGGTCCTTTCCCACGAGATATAACCTGGCTACCTGAAAGGAGTGGGAAGGAAATGCCAAAAAAAGGAGTGAGGGGATTTCCTCCTTTCCATTTGGAAGCCCCCATCCAAGGCATCTGACTTCCTAGGTCCTACGATTGCAGCTCTGTCTTGTTTTTTCTGACACAAAATTGTTTTAAGCACCAAGGCTCTTTATGTTGCAGATACATTTTCTTCAAAGAGGATTTTTTTATGGGTACAGGAATCATTCTGATCAGTGCTTGGATGCCATAGCAGTGGGGGCAGTATTAAAAACTTGATAGGTATTACATAAAAATATAGGCCACCCAATAGATTTTGTTGCCAAATCTCTCATTCATCTTTCTTTCTGTAATAATTCGTAAGATAAGATCACCTCTTCCTATCATGATTTCTATAATATTTACAAATCTTCTGGTCTTGCTTAACTGTTGCTTTCCTATCTGTCATGGATCCTTCTGATATCATTTTTCTATCCCTTTCAAGAGCCGGTAATGGGGTACCTGTGAAGCTAGAATTTCCCAAACTTTGACACATCTTTCCTTTCTTCAAGCACAGAAAAGAATAATCTGGCTGTGTCTAATGCAAAACAGTTTTCTAAAGAGGGTTATGGATGGGGGCAGAAGGCCTTCATTGGAAAAAGAATCTATTTGGAGTGGGTGTTTCGATGTGAGCTCAAAGCAAGCTTGTTAATTGTTCTTTCTTTCAGGGTGACTTCCACTTTAGGCTCAGCAAATGAGGAAACACTAAGTATTCAGTAATAAATATTTATTCTAACTGGAGTTGGACTGAGCTCTCAGAGAGTTGGTAGGAGTGTTTAATTGACTTCAAAGGGAGCTGGGTCAGGCCCTTATCCTATACTTCAGTTAAACTCTCTATTAAAAAAATAGTTTTGCCAAAGGCCTTGATTCTGCATATATTTATGATGCTTGAGTAGTCCCATTGTTTTCAACAGGTCTATTAATGTGAGTAAAATAACTTACACGAGTAAGTGCGGAAGGATCAGGCCCTGAATAAGCAAAATTTGTCCTTTTCTACCCTTGTTTTGTTTGAACTGTCTCCCAGAGAAGCTATGTCCCACAATGCGAAATGTACTTTGCTTAACCTCGATGGGAGGTGAAAGGTGGGATTTTGTGTGTGTGTGTTTTAAAACTTAGATTGTTCAGTGAATGCATTAGAAACCTATTGAGAATTACATGGAAAAATAACACATTACATTGAAAGACTTCAAAGAAAGTGTGTCATTTAGTTAATATTAGAATCTACAAACAGATGCAAAATTTAATGTAAATCAGACTTAATTTACTTTGTGTCTTTGGTTAATTTGTTTGTGTTTTGCTTTTGCTCCTTCACCGAAACCTGAAGACTTATTTTCCAGTAGTTTGAAGATCTGTGTCTGCACAGCAGGGCACTGTACCAAAATGATATTTTTATATGTGATGTATTGAGTGACCAGCTCTCTGTAGACAACACCCCTGATTCCACATCAAGTTTAGTTCTGTGAAGATCGTTGGTTTGTTTTTGTTTTTTCTTCTCCTGTCCTCTCTTTTTATTTTCATTAACTTCCATATGGATGAAGAAAACTTGCAGACCATTCATGGAAGTAGTACAATGAATAAAAGCAATGGTAAATATTTAGCTATAGAAGCTAATATTTATAGACATACAGTCCTTTCTCACAGATCATAACATGTATGGTTCTAGGCTGTATTTGGCTTTCAATCCTTTAACATAAATAGGAAATATTCCCAACACTTAGAAGGAATTGGTGCTAGACAAGATGCAATAGGACAACAAAGAAATGTAATGTCCTAATTGTACTGTCTTCTAATCAAAACTCTTAAAATTCCCTGGAGATATTTACGTACCAAACAGACACATGCCCTTTCACACAGAAGTTAGAGATGGAAAAGACCTATTAGAATATCCATCTTCCTGTAAATTTAGGATTGTACTGTTCAGCGCCTTGGGTTAATCAGATGTACTAATTTGTGTTAATAGTGTCTGAGATAATTTTGACTGATTTTAAAAAAGTCCCTTGAATGGATAACTAAAAGGGGAAAAAAATAAACTTGTGTGTAACTTAATGTAGCTCCAAGGAACTGGGAGGCCACAGTAGTGTTCTTTTTCCTTTCTAAATTGTGTTTTGACTCTGAGTCACTTTAATGACTCTTAATTAGTGGGTTGAGTTGCCACACTCACTTTTAGAAATACCAAAACTAAGATGGATGAGATGCTTATTAGAGTCAATGACTATACATTTAGTTGATATGAATGATACTTTATAGAGAGTGGTTTATTTAATCTAACTTGAACTAACAGAAAGGAGAATAAACATGTTTTCCAGCAAAAAAAAATGTATTGATCATAACATCACCCCCCAGATTCTGGAGATTAGTGGTTTTACTGTTTTAAATTCACATAAAAAGATTCTTATGTGCACACATGCCCACCATTGAGTGTCTCTTGAAAATTTAAACCTGATATAGTTAGTCACTTTTTTTGTTTTGAACTTACCTTAGGAAAATATCTTTCACATATACTTAGCAGGATTCCTTCTTCAAAAGTATTTTTATACAGTTATTTTGACTGTGAGATTTACACGCCTCTGTTTCACATTCTGAGGTGGCCAGCTTTTCTTTCAGTCCATATGTAATTTATATATAATTGATAATGCTATGTACATAGGTCCCTTGTGCAAGAAGAGAAGAATTGCATCTCTCTCCCCAGACTACCTAACTATTGCCTAGCCTTTGGAGCTGCTGGGGTCCAGGAAGATGAGTTTTATCACTTAAATTGTAGAAAAATCAGTAGTGAGATTATTGGAAAATAGAAAAGGAGTACTTGTGGCACCTTAGGGACTAACCAATTTATTTGAGCATAAGCTTTCGTGAGCTACAGCTCACTTCATCGGATGCATTCAGTGGAAAATACGAAAGCTTATGCTGAAATTGGTTAGTCTCTAAGGTGCCACAAGTACTCTTTTTCTTTTTGCGAATACAGACTAACACGGCTGTTACTCTGAAACCTGTCATATTGGAAAATAGTCCCTTGTGGATCAGACAGGATAGCTGGTGGCCTAGACCAATCATTTGATATGATGTAGAAAGCTGAGCATTCTTCCCTCTTCTGATGAGGAAAATCAACCCCAGGGGTTGGGATGGTAAATAGCAGGAGCCACCGCAGCTATCAGAGGAGGTACACCTTCACATGTAGGTCTCTTTTCTAAAATGTGATCACATGCACTATGTGGAGGAGGGAGGGCTGGGCACAATGTGGAATGGCAGGAACAACATCCTATGCATCTTTTGATTAGGTTTGGATATGTTATTCAGAAACATCCATAATTATCCTAAAAATTAGTTTTTTCTGCAAAATCTACCTGCTGAAGCCTAATTTATCCTCCCCCCGATTCTTAAGAGATCTATAGAAAATCACTGATCCTTAAGGTGTCCTGCTATCCACTTCTGTCCATCTTGAGAATATGCTGTTTGCAGTTCTGTCACCACTGCTTTTTGATCATAGGACTTTCTGATTCCAGAAACCAAGAATTCTGGACTGTCTTTGTTCAAGATTGCTCACCGGTTTCTCCTCCTCTGCATTTTGACATCTGAAGATATGCTAGTTTGTCCTTATCTAAGTGTTTTGTTAATCTCCCTTTAATGATGCAGTCAGCTAACTTCCCTCATGCTGAAGTGAATCTTATTAATGTGTAATTCATTAAATAAATAAATAAAAAGGCAGCTGGCATGAGTGGGGAAGGGATAGCTCAGTGGTTTGAGCATTGGCCTGCTAAACTCAGTGTTGTGAGTTCACTCTTTGAGGGGGTCATTTAGGGATCTGGGGCAAAAATTGGGGATTGGTCCTGCTTTGAGCAGGGGGTTGGACTAGATGACCTCCTGAGGTCCCTTCCAACCCTGCTATTCTATGATGGCAGCAATCTTCAGAAATATTTCTAGGGTTATATTTTGTAGATCCAGTCCTGCAGTGGGAGTTGGGGAGCAAACCCACAGAAGAAATTACCAGGGGAAAAGACAATTACACATTTTCTCCCTCCTTCCTCTCCTCCGGTTTGGCTTAGCTGGCTATGTGTTATTCACAAAATAGCTGCATGGTCCATGGGCCATGTGGATAAAGAAGGTCTGATGGTGGAAGCAGAGGATCCTAGGGGTAGCCACTCTGTACTGTGTTTCCCAAAGAGAATGCTCACCCAGCATAGTGGAAAAGGAGCAAAATTAATGCTGATTAAAGCAGAATTCCTTCTCTGTGTTCTTCTGTTGCCCATTAAAGGAGTTGGAACACAGTGTATTTGCTGTAGAAGGAGGCTTGAGGTCAAAAGGGTTGGAGATAAATGTAGGGGATAAATGTAGTAGGTTAAGCTGTGGTCCGTGATCTGTGTGTGGAGTTGAAGCCTGGGTTTTTCCCAGACCTTAATCTATTCAGATTCTTCTGCTTTCGAATTTGCTGGGACCTTTGCGTTTGAGGACTGATTGTTTTCTTCCATACATTCTCATAAAGGAGGAGAGCACAGGGCTATTCTGTAGGCAGGGAATCCTCTGTTAACTTATCATTATTCTTATGAAATTGTGCACAAACCTTTGCTCTGATTCTGAAGGCCTTTTTTCCATTTTAAAGATGTGATAGAACCACTAATGGATGAAAAAGGAATATTGCTTTGTAAATAGATATTTAAATGCTAATGTTACTTTGCTAAATTAGAAATAATCACAGGATATGGGGAAAGATAGTACATTCAAAACATTTTTTTCCTCAAACTGAGTAGTCCTGTCTGTTTAATTTGATACAACTTTAATTTAACTTTCTATAAAGTTGTTATTGTTGGAAACTCCTAGTTGTAGAAGCTAGGGGTTGGTTATGTGTGTGTATATATATATTTAAAATCTTCAACTCTATCAGTTTAGAAACCAATACAATTAAAACAGTACAGCACCCTAGGATGGACACAGTTATGTTGTAAATTTACGGAAATAAGATATAACAATATAAGCACCCTTATCCTTATAGCTGTTCTTGGAGCACCCAGGCCTGTGATTCACCTTGTTACCGCCTGCCTCTATTGTGAGGGAGTCTTGCTTGTGTCTGGCTGGGTGTCGGCTCCCTAACACCAACAACCTTTCATGCATTCTCCTCTGGGCTGTGGCAACCCTATCTTTTCCTTGCAGGTTAACAATAGGTGCACCCAGTCCCTGAGTCCCTTTGAACTGTTCCCCTGTGATATGCAGCCCCTGATACTGGCTACTTACAGAAATCTCAGATCCTCTGTTTACTAGTTTTATCTTAAACCACCATTCCTGTAAACTGCACAGCACTTAAAACATAAAAGTAGGTTTGTTTAAGAAAGAATAGAGCTTCAACGCGAAACGAGAGTGTGATGGAAACAAATGGTTACAACGCAAAACAAAATCATACAATGCAAATCTGGGTCTACACTTATTAATAGTTACCTTTTCTGCCTAATAAAATAGGTACTCCCCTCCCAAAGTTCAGTCTATTGCAGAGCTAGCTGACTGGCTTTATAGGAACCAGGATCCAGTTTTTCATGAGAATTCTTGAGGGGTGGGAGCTGTCTCCCCAGTGAATGGATTTGTGTTATGATGAAACAGTCTATTGTCTTTTTTCATAGGCAGGGCGATTCCCTGTCTGTTTTAATGTTCTTTTTGTACTTCTAAGTGGTTTCAATTATTTTTAATTGTCTCCAATGATTTTCCACTGAAAGTTGTGGGACGGCACAAGGGTAGACAACTGAGCCTTGGATTACATCTTGGACTAACCAGGGTGGGGTGATTTCCCCCCTGCTTGAGTGGGCCATCACTGAGACATATTATCCCCGGTGACTGAAGTTTTAGTCCAAGCCCATAAAGCGTAACTATATGGAAAGTATATTATTTCTTAAATATTACCTGTACATACGTACATTTGGCAATGGTTATGAATTTTGACTGGTTACAAGTGTTCTGTAGATACTTTATATATTGCTCCTATGAATATCCTGCAAGACATTTCTTTGGTGTAATGGGTTTATTGGGTCTGAGGCTAGAGTTGTTTGCAAAGAACAGGGGACCCTTTGCCAAGGGGCCTCTGTGTCACAAACTATGTCCATGCTAGGTGGTTGCACTGTTTTAACTCTCATGTCTAAACTGAGAGTTAAAATGATACAAAAAGTTTGTAGACCAGTCCTTAGTATGACTGATATATAACTTCTTTGATAGCTAAAAGTGATTTAAAAATATCTTAAATTTCTTAGCGGTTAGTGTGGGTCTTTTGTGAATGAAAAAATGCTTACGTACTGTTCATAAGGTATTTCTAGTAGGAAAATTATATATCCTTCTCAGTTAAAGCTGAACTCATGGAAATTTTACTAAAACATCATCAGAAGCAGCAACTATTGATTACCGAAGTTCATTCTGATGTTCATGTACATCATGAGACTGTGACAATAAAGAAAAATGTTAATAGTTATAATATTGGATAGCGCAAGCAGATGAGTCATTTGATATTGGTTTTTGTGTATTACAGTCTTTTGCCTTTTGGCCCATAGATTAAAATTGAAAAATGCTTTGCACAAAATATAGTTATATAATGTACTGTGACAGGGTCGGGCCAGATGGCTACAGGGGAGTAATAGAAGGCAGATATATTAGCCCCAGGTTAAGTAGGTCCCTTTTCCCTGGGTAAGGTAGCAGGGAAGGTTCCAGAACAATCAGGACCCTTCTGGAGACTATTAAGACAGACAGGCTGATTAGAACACCTGCAGCCAATCAAGAAGCTGCTAGAATCAATTAAGGCAGGCTAATCAGGGCACCTGGGTTTAAAAAGGAGCTCACTTCAGTTTGTGGTGCGTGTGTGAGGAGCTGGGAGCAAGAGACGCTTGGAGCTGAGAGAAAGTGGACTGTTGGAGGACTGAGGAGTACAAGCATTATCAGATACCAGGAGGAAGGTCCTATGATGAGAATAAAGAAGGTGTTGGGAGGAGTACCCGGAGTAGAGGGCAGGCTCGGGTTCCCCCCAAACCTCCCAACTCCTGGTCAGACACAGGAGGAGTCGACCTGGACTGTGGGTTCAGAAAAATGGCCAAGCTGAGGACTGCCGTGAAGCTCCAAGGCGAGCAAATCCTCCAATAAGTGCAAGACCCACCAAGGCAGATGAGGAACTTTGTCACAATACATTGTATTCTGAGTTCTGTACTGGTTTTATTTTTATTGCATTAGTGTAATCGAAAAAATTGCTAATTTTCCTGTGTGAGTGGGCAGAAAACTTGAGGGCAGAACAAGTATGTGGTGGCTGATGTTTATGCCTTGTACGTGTTGTCTGATTTGTAGTGTCACATGTTTTAGAATTGCATCTGACTAATCATGCAATAAGTTGCATATTAGTATGTCGATACTGCGTTTTGTTTACCTTGACCTCCATACATCTCCATCTCCATAGTTAATATATCTACTTAATTCTTTACAATTTAATATTTCAACTTGAGTTATGTTTAAAACAGGTTTTAAATTAATCAAATTGTGTCATACCAATAAATTGCGTTAGTTTGGTAATTTTTTCATTAGGAAGACTGATCAGATAGTAAAACAGTCTAAGGCTGGCTCAGTGCCAGCTTGGATTTCATTTCAAGCCTCCAAGGCTCTTGCTGTCTGTATCTTACATGATTCCCATCAGTAACAGATAAGGTTGCCAACTTTATAATTGCACGAAACTGAACACACTTGCCCAGCCCCTGTCCTGCCCGTTCTCTGAGGACCTGCCCCTGCTCACTCCATCCTGCCTCCCTCTGTTGCTCACTCTCCCCCACCCTCACTCACTTGCTCATTTTCACTGGGCTGAGACAGGGGGTTGGTGTGTGGGAGGGGGTACAGGCTCTGGGCTGGGGGTGGGGCTCTGGGGTGGGCGCAAAAATGAGGGATTCAGGTGTGGGAGGGGGCTCCAGGCTGGGGCAGAGGGTTGGGGTGCGGGGAGGGGTGAGGGCTCTGGGCTGGGGATTTGGACTCTGGGGTGGGGCCGGGGATGAGGGGTTTGAGGTGTAGGAGGGGGCTGGGAGTGGGGCCAAGGGGTTTGGAGTATGGGAGGGGGCTCCAGGCTGGGAGAAGGTACAGGCTCTGGGTTGGCAGTGCGGGATCTGGGTTGGGGTCAGAAATGAGGGATTCAGGGTGTGTGGGGGCTCTGGGCTGGGGTTGGGATGCAGGACGGGGTGCGTGCTGCAGCTGGGTATAGGCTCTAGGGTCAGGCTCCAGATGAAGGGTTTGGGGTGCAGGAGATGGCTCATGGATGGGGCAGGGGGTTGGGGCACAGGAGAGGGTGCAGGCTCTGGATGGCACTTACCTTGGGCGACTCTCTGGAAGTGGCAAAATCTCCCTCAGGTCCTAGGCCTAGGTGCAGCCAAGGGGCTCCGTATGCTGCCTCCGCCCTCAGGCGCTGCCCCCCGCAGCACCCATTGGCCGCGTTTCCTGGCCAATGGGAGCTGCAGAGCCGGTGTTCAGGGTGGCACCTCTGGGTGGGGCAGTGTGTGTAGCCCCCCCGGCCACCCCTCCACCTGGGAGCTGAGGGACATGTTGCCGCTTCCGGGGAGCCGCGTGGAGGCAGGTATGGAGCCTTCCTGCACTGCCAACCGGACTTTTAACAGCCTGGTCAGCAGTGCTGATCAGAGCCACCAGGGTCCCCTTTCGACCAGGTGGTCCAGTTGAAAACCGGACTCCTGGCATCCATAGTAACAAATGACAAATGTGATACAAAAGATTCCAGCCAGTGCATGCTTCCTTTTCTTATGTAAACAAACACATGCAGGAAAACCTTAAGAGGCAGAAGTATTTTTTCAAATCAGTGTTCCCTGTTTTAGTGGCCTCATACCTCTCCTTTTTTCTCCCTCCTCATTTGAATCCCAAAGTAAGTGAGAGTTCAGAAATCGGTAAAATCTGTCTTAATGGCTGCTGATTTATTATAATCAGAACTTTAAGGCATTGTCTCTGTTGTGTTGTGACTGTCAAACGTTTTCATGTAGACATAACCATTAAAAAACTGACAGTGTCTCACTGGGGGGAGGGATAGCTCAGTGGTTTGAGCATTGGCCTCTTAAACCCAGGGTTGTGAGTTCAATCTTTGAGGGGGCCATTTTGGGATCTGGGACAAAAATTGGGGATTGGTCCTGCTTTGAGCAGGGGGTTGGACTAGATGACCTCCTAAGGTCCCTTCCAACCCTGATATTCTAGGATACCAGTTAAGCATATAAGATTTGACGTCAGTGAGAGCAGGATTAGGCCCATAGTAAAGATGTGCAAGACTTTTTTTTTTTTTTTAACCTGAGCAGGTAAGACTGTATTGCTTTAGGTGGCAGCATGCTGTGCAACTGAGGTTGTGCCCAAAACAGACCCTCTGAAGAAAAAAGAAGTGTGTTACTTTTAACCCTTAGAAGCTGTAGTGATGCTTACCCATTTTACAAACAGACTGACATCTCCTGGATTGATAGCCAGTTGTAACATATGTTGGTTGGCTTGGGTGTGTCTGTACATTTCTTCATAGCAAAAAACATTTCAGTTATAGTCCGTAGTTTTCTCTTACTCATAACATTGCAAAAATTTTTTCTTTTATGCTCAAATATTCAGGGCTGGCCTAAATCACAGGCACCATACGCATGTGACGAGGGCCCTGGCATCTGGGGTCGCATGATGTCAGAATCTCAGCTTTGGTATTAAAAATTGTTTCTAGCGCTTATGGTGATGAAGAAAACTTAAAGAGCCCCTGTGACCTAAGTGTCACTGAATCAGTAATGTGTGCCTAGTCAGCAAACAGCCTCAAACAGTAGTTTGGAGGGGTGTAACTTTCCTCATTAATTGTAATGGCACATAAACTCCGAAACCTGCTGTTCTGGAGGGCTCCCTGATTATACCATTACCCCAGCAGAGGACTGTGCCCTTGCTGCCTCCACACCATCATATGTAGAGGGGCTCTCTCACACAGAGTCCTCTGCTTGCATAGATTGCATATCTGATCTCTCCTCTGGAATAGACCCAAGCTCACCTTAAAACAGGAAGCAATGGTTTGAGGAGGAGAGGAGGCCTGCCCAGAGAGAAGAGGTGGTGGGCCTTAGTGTAGAGGGTTCCACAAAAGCTCTTATACTGTGCTTACGCACTTCATGGAAGTCAATAGATCTCTTTATAGGCCCTAAGAGCTGAGGTACCACATATGGCTGTGTATGGGCCTCTGCAAAATATCAAGTAGACTTTTTCCCATAGAAGTTTTTGCTTTGAAGTGTCCTACTCTTTAAGATTTAAGGGACTGTACCTACTATTTCAAAACATTCCCCTTTTTTTGTCTTTATGTCTTTGCAGTCTCCCTATGTCAGACCTGCATTGAGCCATCTAAATACAGAAGGTACACTGGTTTAACCAGAGGTACATTTTAAACTGTTATAGTTAAACAGTGTAATCAGTTCCATACATGGGCACCCTTCAGGGTGGATTTGATTTAAATCATGATTGATTTAAATCACTAGTCAGGAAAACTTGATTTAATCATGGATTTCTACATAAAAGTGCATTCTTATTGGTTGTTATAACCTTAATACGTATTCTTCACAACTCAGAGATAGATGTAGGTTTCATTTTTAGAAGGTACACACTATACATTTTTAAAGTGATTTATTTTGAAAACTTTTCAGATTAGTCCCTCCCTTCTCACATTTATCTCCAGACTTCTTCTCCTTGTCCAGATCTATTCTGTCCCCAACAATCTTCTATTCATTGAACTTTTTGAAACTGCACTTTTAGAGAGAGGTAAAGGATTGGCTGTGTGTACACAAATTTGCAGAAGGACGATAGGGTTGAGGTCTGTTATTTCTCACCTCTATATATTTATTTAATTAATTAATTAAAAACATTTTTTGCTGTTATCTCTGGAGACACAAATCCAGTTTGAGAACTTCAAAACTAAGCATCTCTGATGGTATCCTCTAGACTGAGCACTGAGTCCAATTGGGCAGATAGAACGATTAACCTAAATAATCTATACAGAAGCCCCTGGAACCCCATAAAATTGGGTCCCTAATCCATGAACTACAGGTATTGGAACTCTTTTACAAAAATTTTTCTTAAACATAACATGAATATATTGTCTCATGCTATAAAATTGGAATTTATAATCCCTATTCTATGATGAGAGATCTTTGAGCTATAATGAATCTTAATTAAAACTATAGATAGGTTTTTTCCTCAAAAAACATTTTATCAAAAAAGTCCGATTTAAATAAAAAAAAATCTGATTTTTTTTTTTAAAAGAGCATTGATTTTTATCCACCCTGGCACTCGTTTATATGAGTTGAAAACGAGCTTATTTCAGTTTAGCTTGTGACACAAGCTAAACAAACAAACATCAGGCTTAAACTGATCTAAAAGAATGTCCCTGCAGGGGTTTGCACCAGTTCAATTAAATAGGTTTAAAATTGTATCTTAGTTAAATCAGTGCAACTTCTGCATTTAGATGAGTGGCACTTCCTTTAGATGTGAAAACATCAAAGAAAACAAAGTAAGCCCTTTCTAGTCTGAGCTTTATAACCAGAACTTCATTTCCCCCCTCTCCCCCCAGTGAAAGTGGGGCACAGACATACTGGCAGTAATGGGAACCAGTGTAGGGGTAATTTTAAAGTCCTACCTACACTACAGAAACTGTGGTGTTTGACACCCACATGCCCTTTTAGCTCCTGTTTACCTCACCTCAAACCAGTATTACACCCATTTGTCCTGCTGGCATGGGCAGTCAACTGTTCAATGCTCATTGTACCAAAGTGTGCAGACATTTCCTTCTGCTAGAACTCTCAAGCTGTCTGTGCACAAAGGATTTTCTGAAAATCTCCCACTGTTGCTCTAGAGCTGGTGCAAGTCTTCTTCCAATAGTTCATGGACCCATGGAACCCTGATAATAGACTGTCTGCTGTCTTTACTGTTCCATCGTTCAACCCAGTGGCCTGTCTACACTAACACCCCCGCCTTTGCCAGCACCAATGGAGCTGAACTGATGGTTGGATTTAAAAAGCTTCTCAGTGTAAAGCAAAGTGCAAGAGGCATTGCTAGGGGGATGTTGAGCACTGTTGACTATCAACACCGGCTGGAAAGAGAATGGGAGTTTAGAGGTAGGGATCTTTGTATGACACGTGGTGTCAAACTCAGCAGTTGCTTTAGTATAGACATACCCTGAAATGCGGTTCATTGTTAGTAATTACCAGTTAAACTGAATTCCCCTGTGTATTCTTGGATGAGTTCATGTGAAAAAGCATCTGCTGCTCATACAAATAAATGTGAATGTTTACATATAATTGGGATCTTTTTCCCCTAGAGATTTGATTTGAATTTTACAACTGGAGGACTAATATTTGCTTAGCTCTTTTCCCGTTTGCTCTCTGCCAGTCTGGAGCCATTTCCTCTCAAACTGTGGCACTGCTGCACTGTCTATGACCTTCTACACCGATTCCTGTGTCACTCTGCAGTATTTCTCAGAAAATTCAACTTACTGTGCAGCTTCCATACAATGTATCTCCATTGTGTCCTTTAATAGTTGTGTACTGTGCCACCAAATAGATAATTATTTTTAAAGTTTTTTTATCATCCTTGTCCACTGTGATTTCTTACCCAGTTCCTTCTTCTGATCACCCCTTTTGTTCAGATCTCTTGCTGCCGAGTATCGAGTATCGCTGTCTCTTGGTTCTTGTTGAACATGTTTGATTTAAGCAGAGCACTCCTTGCCGTTTAGAAGATAAAACTTGCAAATTATAAACAATAACGTTCTGTAAAATAAATTTTTATGAATTAAACCATGAGTTTGCAATTGCCTCAGTAAAGTACTCCACAATAAGGGCTTTTGATTTTTAGGTTTTAACTAATAAACACAGATAAAACACCCACCATTTAATTAAAAAAAAATCAAATTGGTGTTTTATCCAATAAACACTGGAAAAATTTTGGAAATAGTTACTTGTATCTAAGTGCTTGTCACACTACTAGGTGTGATTTCTAAAGCGCACTAAGATGTTCGTCAGTGAAAGACCCTGCTGGTGCGCACTGAAGATCCTAAAGATTTCCTAAACAGTACTATATTAAAGTGCACTAGGGAACATTATAAAGAAATTACTCATTACTGTGAAGTGTATAATATGTTGCTCAGTACAGTATATACGAGAGCCCCCCCAAAACCCCTTATTTTTGGACATCTACATAAAATTAAGAAACCCTGTCAAACAGAAGTCTAACCCTCAGGCAATAGGGAAGCACTGCTCTTTGTGTTGAAGCATAAGACTTTTAAGACTGAAATATGAAAGGATCAAATTGTGCAGTGAGCCCACTTTGTAGAATTGTGTATATGGGATTATAGTGCCTGTGATATGGAGTAATTCCTGATACAGAAAGGGATCTATTCTTAAAGTATTGAGCTGACGTCCTTTCCTCTGCTTGTAAAGAGGTACTGAGTTGAGAAGAAGGAAAAAGTCCCATGATATGAGGCAAAAATAGGTGTTTAATATGTATAGTTTCTTTGTCCTGGATTACATTAGAACTAGTTTTGAATGTAGAAATTTGTGGCAGATGCTCCATTGGATCCATCACTACTCTAGAATGAGGAAAAAGATACTCAATGCAACTATATAATGTAAACAAGTGTGTGTGTTAGAGAATGATCCTAGGGGAAAACTTGAATGGCTTTTGTTTCCAGGACCCTCTGAAGTATCACTCTGTTAAATTTCTTTAGAAATGTAATTGGAATATTTATGCAGCTGATTCTCTTCCCATTTCTTTTTAAATTGAGACATGGGGAATAATTTTATTTCCATCCTATGAATAAGGCACATAAATCCTGAAGTAATGCCATGACTGGCATTATGAATTTGCTGTGTGAAACAAATTGTCTCAAAAGTAGCAAATCAGAATCCTCAAAATATTTTTGTTAGTATTTTACAGGCTCAGGAAAATGTTTAGAAAACCCTCAGCTGTCCAAACTATCCTTTCTGCCTAAGGGGAAAGAGAAGTCCTCTCCTTATATATGGCATTCCAGATCTGTGGAACTCCTTACCTGCTTATGATGCTAGCTTTTAAGTGCTAGGAGACATTCATATGAAAGAACTCTATGAAATAGTGTAAGGTTAATTCATTGATTGTGCTATGATTTATAAAAAATATTACTATAATGGTAGCACCTAAAGGCTCTGATTGGGGATCGAGAACCCATTAGAAGTGTGTTGTGCTAGACCAAGGGTGGGCAAACTTTTTGGCCCGAGGGCCACATTGGGGTCCAAAACTGTATGGAGGGCCAGGTAGGGAAGGCTGTGCCTCCCCAAACAGCCTGGCCCCTGCCCTCTATTTGCCCCCTCCCACTTCCTGCCCCCCTCAGAACCCTTCACCCTCCAACCCCCCCCCACTCCTTGTCCCCTGACTGCCCCCTCCGGGACCTCCACCCATAACCCCCCCCCCCGGGACTCTACCCCCTATCTAACTGCCCCCCCATCCCCCCCCGACTCTCCCTCCCCCCCAGAACCTCTGCCCTATCCAACCACCCCCTGTTCCCCATCCCCTGACTGCCCCCTCCCGGGACCCCCCACCCCTAACTGCTCCCCCCCCCCCGGGGTCCCACCTCCTATCCAACCATCCCCTGCTCCCTGACTGCCCCCTAGGAACCGCTGCCCTTATCCAACCCCCCAGCCCCTTTAACATGCCGCCCAGAGCAGAATGTCTGGGAGCCGAGCCGAAGCCAGACACTCTGACACGCTGTCCTGCATGAGCGCGCAGCCCTGCTGCCCAGAGTGCTGCCCGCACAGCGGTGTAACTGCAGGGGAGGGGGGGCAGTAGGAGAGGGGCTGGGGGCTAGCCTCCTGGGCCAGGAGCTCAGGGGCTGGGCAGGATGGTCATCTGGCCCGCGGGCCGTAGTTTGCCCACATCTGTGCTAGACACTATACATGTATCGTAAGAAAAAGATAGTGTATTAATTGCACCAAAATGCACTGAGCCATCAGACTCTCTTTAAATCAGGTTACAGTTTTGGCAGATATAAGTTCTAACACTTCATTTGTGTTTGGACTTCTCCCCAGATTTAGAGGAAAGATTTTTGCACGTTTTCCCCCTTCTTTCAATAACTTTTATATTTACCAGGAGAACATTTCCAAAGTGCTGTCTCTTCAGCAAGGGACTGAATCCTTTTCTGTATTTAAAAGTTGTACTGGAATAACATGGGACTGTCTTGCATCCATTTACAAATTCTCTCCCATTAACAGATCTGTGCACTTAAGTCAACATAATTAGTCTGGTTTGCAATCAGTGCAACTCCATATCTGTCGGAGTTAGGTCGGTTTGGCAGCAATGTGGCTGCATCCTACTTCCAATGTAGTCAAGGCCTGAATTGCAGATCCTGCCTGCTCCTTCTGGACATGCTTTTAGAATCACACTCTGGTGTGGACGTCGCTCCCCCCCAGCCTCCCTTTGGTGCTGTAGAGGCTAATATCTTAAAATTAAAAAATGCCTATTTAGGTAATTAGCTTAAAAATAAGTAGTCATGGATATTCATGGCTAGTACTTTACTTAATAGAAAAGTGCTTTGGAAAATTTAAAGGGCTCACATTTTAAAACATTTCACAGGGCTGAGCAAAACCTGTTTTGACAGAATGCTCCCATGATTTAATGTTTGCTACTGGCCTTTCACTGAGGTGTACCAAGGTGCAACATTTGTCTTTGTATCCAAGTGAACTGCTGGTCCAGGAATTTTGCTTCCCTGAGATCTTGTAAATCTATGAAAACATTACACTGTTTACTAGAACATTTTTTTTAGTTGCTTAGAGTGCTGGACCTGGCAAGTGTCCGACTGTTGACTGATGAGATTGTAAATAGGAGACAATGCCCTTTAGGAAATATAATAGAATTATTGCAAATCAGAGAATTTAAACCCTAGTATGTCATAAGATTCTCACTTCAAGTGTCCTTGTCAACGTTTTAGGAAAATGCCATCGATTTTGTTTTAATAATTTGGATAACAGGAGTGTCTTGTAAAAAGCAGGTGATTTTACTGTTATTTTGGGCTTTGTTTTTTCTCTTCTTTCTTAAGCAGCTTAATTCTTTATTTTTGGTAATAGGTGTTCTTTTATTTCAGAGTCATTTGTCTGGAAATGCACATGAATCGCTCCAGTCTAGGAGGGTGGTCATTTCTCATAACATGGATAAAGCTCTGAAAGAAGGTGAGTCTTACCTGGGAGCATGAGTGGATAGATTGTGAATCTCTACTCAGATTGGTGAACAGTTACTTGCAAAAGTAATCCCATTTATGTTTAGGGGACTTCTTGCAAAGTGAGATGCTACTCAACAGTGTGTAAAGATATCAAAATATGATGCAAAATTCTTCCGATACAACACATTTTGTCCTGGATTAAAATAATGGTGGAAGGAAGGGAATCTTCAAAGATGTAATAATTCTATAGACAATAGAAAGTCACAAAATGTAAGTGTCGCACTATCACTGGCATCTCTTCATTTTAACCATTGTAAAAGACAAAGGAAAACTCAAATGTAGTAAATTTCAACAGGATTAGTAGATAGAAATTATCTAATACGATGTTGTTATAGTCAATAATACATGTTGCTTTCTTGGTCTTTATACTTGCTTCCATGTGTGCAATTGAGATACATCTGCTATACTGACCAAAACAAGTTTCTACTACTGTTGGTGCTGTTCAGCTATGGAGGAGCCCAGGAGCTAGATGCTACATGTATTGGTTCATTAGGGAGCATAGGTTGATGAAAGTTAGCTGGATTTTATTCTGCATCATCAGCAAACTTGTTGAAAATTAGAGTTGTAACTGATAGGTTTCAAAATGTAGTTGTAAACGGAATTGTCTTCAAGCAGGGTGTGTTTCTAGTAGGGTATGTCAAGGCTGATTCCTCACTCTGGCACTTCAAGTGCAGAAGGTGGGGGCCTGCAAGGATTTTAAAAATTAATACTGGCCACTCCAGGCTTGTATTAAACTCTCAAGGTTACAGCTTCTCTCTAACCTTGGATGGGTAGGTGCTGCCACCACCCAAGTGCAAAAAACCCCTTTGAAACCAGAAAGACGCACTAGGGAATTCTTTCCTGTGGGGTACCCTCAATCCCTTTCACCCCCTTTCCGGGGAAGAGCTGAGAAAGAAAAACAAAGGAAATCAGCTGTTGCCACCAACTACTTAAACAATGTATGCACAAACCTCTTAGGACACAAAAAATCCTATCCTGTTCTTAAAAAAGGTAAATTTTATTAAAAACAAAAAGAAAGAAAATACATCTGGAACTTATGCTTTTGTTAGATTTAAAAAACCCACTTACAAAAATTAAACATCAAGAATAACCTTCTTGAGGTCAGCTTAAAGGTTACAAGCAAAACAAAAGCATTTGGGGTTAATACAGAGGAGTCCACAAGCCAATAAAAAGTAAACCAAAATAAACCTAATCGCATATTTCTAAACATTCCTTATGTACTTACATATCTGGGTTGTTAAATCAGTAGTCTAGATATGATTGGATGATTTTCATATCTGGCCTTTAGCTTCTTACAGCATAACTGTTCCCTCTTCCCCTCTTTCCTGGAGACCATAACACACAGACAAAGGGAAGATTTTTCCCAATTTCCCAAAAGTTCTAGCCCTCCCATTGGCTCTTTTGGTCAGGTGCCCACTCCTTTCCTTTTACCTGTGGGCTTGTTAACCATTTACAGGTAAAGCAAGTAGAGAACAACCACGAACGGAGTTTTATAGCTAACTGGCTGGCTGGGTGTCCATAAAAGGGAACTACTCTCCCCCCTCCCACCCCTTCATTTATCACAGGTTATGAGGGATCGGTTCTTAACCTTACACTGTTTAACATTTTTAACAATGAACTGGAAAAAATATATAACAATTGCTGATAAAGTTTGCAGATGACACACACATTGTGGGAGTGATAAATAGCAATGAGAACTGGTCTCTGATACAGAGCAAATCGGCTTGCTTGGTAAGCTGAGCTCAAGCAAACAGTATGCATTTAAATATAAGCAAATGTGAGATTACGCATCTGGGAACAAAGTATGCAGGCCATAGATACAAGACGCAGGATTCTATCCTGGGAAGCAGTGACTCTGAAAAAGATTTGGGGGGTCATGGTGGACAATCATCTGAACATAAGCTCCTAGTGCGATCTTGTGGCCAAAAGGGCTAATGTGATCCTTGGATGCATAAATGGGGGAATATTGAGTAAGAGTAAAAAGGTTATTTTACCTCAGTATTTGGCAGTGGTGTGACAGCTGCTGGAATACTGTGCCCTGTTTTGGTGTCAACAATTCAAGAAGGATGTAGATACATTTGAAAAGGTTCAGAGAAAAGCCTAAAGGAATAGAAAACCTGCATTATATGAGAGATTGAGCTCATTGAGTCTATTTAGCTTATCAAGGAGAAGGTTAAGGGGTGATTCAATCAGAGTCTATAGGGACTTTGAAGAGTCCTCTATTATCAAATTTCTGTTCTCCATTAAGCTAGCAAAGATATAACAAGATCCAATGTCTGCAAGTTTAAGCTAGATAACTTTAGGTTGGAAATAAGGTGCAAAATTTTAACTGCGAGGTTAATTAACCATTGGAACAATTTACCAAGGATTGTGCTGGATTCTCCATTACAGTAAATTTTTAAATCAAGAGTAGATGTTTTTTTTCTGAGAGCAATGCTCTAATTCAAACAGGAATTAATTCATGGTTATGCAGGAGGTCTGACTAGAAGATCACAGTGGTCTCTTCTGACCTTGTAATCTATGAATGCAAAATTAAGGACTACTAATGCTCATTTGTATGCTGCCTGTTAATAGCATATGCAGACAGCACATACAGTTGTTCATAAGCAACTGGAACACAAAGTCTCCCGATTTTTCACATTTGCTAACTGATCACCCTAACGTCATTCCTTCTTCTGTGATGGCTTTGTATAGTGTCCACTTACGTTTCCCTTACTTTGGCAACTAGCTTAAATTTCATCTCACAGTTTTTTCTGTCCTCCCAACTAATACGCCAGTGATGCTACTGCTTGGTTGTAGTTCATTGTATTATTATTTCCAGTACAAGTTCAGGCATCAGTCTAATTTTAATATCTTCTAAAAATATTTCTTACAGTACGGAGATATATCTTCTGCAATACTAACATGCTAATAACTAGTCGTTATATTTGGCTTGGCCACTCTCCTCTCACCCCAGAGCCAAGCATAACAAAAGAAGGTATGTAATGTCTGCACTGCCACTGAGAGGCATGATTCCAAATGTGGGTAGACAAACTTGTGCTAGCTCAGCTTGAGCTAGTGCACGAAAAAGAGCCGGTGTTGCAACATCCCCATTCAGTGTAGTCATATGCTGTCACCAAATAAACCTTGTTTTACTTATATTCAGTACTCAGGGCCAAGTTGTCTCCCGATCTCCCCTGACAAGTAGTAGCATGTATGTAGCGTAGCCATACTGGTCCCAGGATATTAGAGAGACAAGGTGGGTGAGAGATCATCTTTTATTGGGCCAACTTCTGTTGGTGAGAGAGGCAAGCTTTTGAGCTTACACAGAGCTCTTCTTCAGGTCAGGACTACTGCAAGTTGGTCCAGTAAAAGATTTTATTTCACCCACCGTGTCTCTCTAAGATAATAGCATGAAGACAAACTCTTTAGCTTGCTTTCTTCCATCCTTAATTACAGATTATTGTTACAAGTAACAGAAACAAGGTGAGGGAAAATTACAAAACAAGCTTGTTAGATATTAAAATAAAATATTGGGTGCTAGGTGTTCAAAATGAGAACAAGAACTAAACTATATACGTAATAATAAAGACAATAATTTTCCTTGTTAACAGGAAAAATGCTCTTCAACCCCAAAATACTGACCATTTTTGTAACTACACCGATCTCTGTAAGACTTTGTTAGTTAATAATACCGTGGATCATTAACATTGAAATGATTTTTCAGCCTTTACCATGGATACTGATTTGTTTTGTTTGCACTTCATTCATCTTATCAGTGAAAAGACTAGTTTCACTATTAATTATAGACCTTTTTTCTCTAGTCTCTTTCACTGGCTGATTCTTAACCACTAACACAACACTTCAAAATGTGGGCAGAAGACAATACGGGGAAGTGTAACATCCAAACCAAAAACAGTGCATTGACTCTTTTTTAAAAAAAAAAAATTAAAAAAAAGGAATAGTTTTTCTATGGACAAAGGTTTTGAAAACCTTTTTTATTTGTTACTACACTTAAAAGGCAAGTAGTTTAGAGACAACATTTAAGCAAGACTCAACTTGGATAAACATGGTTTTCAGCTATTTGGAGTTTTCTTAAACCCACAACTAACAGCTCTTGGCTAGAAGAAGAGTACCTGGATAATCGTAATTACATACACAATAGTAATATTTATAGTGCTGAAGAGAAACGATAACTTGGCAGAGTTTGATCAATGTAAAATGTGAGCAAACACAGAACCTCTGATAATTTTTGAGGCACAATTTTTTTTTACAAGAGATAATCAAAAACTAACATCACTCTGTATGTTGCAGATAACTATGGACTGGAGTCACTGTGAGTCTTTACATTGAATTCAGTGGGCTTTGAATCAAGCTCTAGATGACGATCCAATGTGCTTTAGAAACACTAAAAATTATAAGGCATTGATTTAGGCTATAGAGCAGTAGTTCTCAACCAGGGGTCCGGGGTCCACTGGGGGGGGCCCGAGCAAGTTTCAGGGGGTCCGCAAAGCAGGCCTGCATTAGACTTGCTGTGGTCCAAGGCAGAAAGCCAAAGCCCCACCGCATGGGGCTGAAGCCTGGGGTTCCAAGCCCCGCCACGCAGGGCTGAAGCCGAAGCCTGAGCAGCTTAGCTTCACAAGGCCCCTGTGGCAGTGGGGCCCCGGTCAACTGCCCTGCTTGCTACCCCCTAATGCTGGCCCTGGCTTTTATATGCAGAAAAACGTTGTTGTGGCACAGGTGGGCTGTTGGGACCTGTTGGGCAGGGCCCTCAGAAAGAAAAAGGTTGAGAACCCCGTTATAGAGGAACATACAATAAATTCTAACGTACAATAAAAACAATATTAGAATGCACCCTTTTAAATGTAAAAATAAATCCTCTGGGGGGTACAATTTTACATATTCAGAATTTTCCATCCTCCTCCTTGAGCATCTGTTTGATAGAGAAAGGGAAAAACTGAATGTTTTAATGTGACTTGAAGATGGTTTTAAACAGCTTGTTTTGTGGGGAGAGATGGTGACAAATATCTAGTGTGTTAAATATACTGTTGACTTATTTATTTCTATGTTTTTGTGAGTTATTTAGATAGTAATGTTTATAAAAATTCTGCTCTCAAAATACTGTAGAGATCAGTACATTTGAATGTTGTGCCGAATTGCTGTAAATACAAGGAGAAAGTGAATGTTGTGGATTCTTATGATTGTGGAGAAAACTAGGATCCCAAGTTGATTTTAGAAAGGTGTTGCCATGAGGGTAATGGTGACTTAAGGACTAATGCACCCTTCTTTTTGAAAGCGAGTATACTTTATGGTATTAGAAGGGGATAGTGTTTCTCGTATTTTGTAGTTATGTACGTAGGGAAACTTAGCCATCGCTCTTTGCTACTATGACTCTGCCTCAAAGGCAGAAGGTTCCTAAAGAATACAGTACTTTGACCCATTGTGTTAATTCTGGGACAGAGAAATGTATCTACAAGAGAATTGTCACACGTGATTCAGAACAAGAAGTGAGACATTGCCTGTTACAAACAATGGCCACAAATACCATAACACAGTGCTCTGCTATTATTTTACAGCACCCTAAAAGTGTTGCATGTCTTACTTACTGGAAGAAAAGAAAAGAGCCCTGTCCTGAAGAGCTTACAATCTATTTTCAGAAATGACACTACAAAGAGGAATAACAAAACAGTAAAAGGAGGATGGTTGAGGAATGAAAGAGGTGACAGCGACAAGAGAATATTTACTTACACAAGTGCACGTTGTCATGGTAGAATAATGTATCTGAAATTACCCTAATCAGTCAAAATCCCATTATATTACCCCAAATTATCCCCACATGTACTGAGGACAGTTCTTTACCACCTTTATCAGAAGGCCTCCATCTTTGAGCAACCATTGTTACCAGTCTCTTGAGTGGTTGTTTAAGGCAGGTTCCACTGTAATATGCTTTCTTTTTCTATTTTTTCTTTTATTTTTTGTTGTATTTGATAGGCCAGATAATCTCTGTGCCTCAAATCTGTAAAATGGGAATAATAATAATACCCACCTCAGAAGGTGTGTGGCTAAATCCATTAACATATATAGTATGCTCAGATACTCAGAAAAGCCTTTTAAATAGAACTGGTTAAAACTCTTATGTTCTGTGCAATAGCAAATTCTGACACTTCAAAATTTCCTTTCATCCCAAATCAGAACAAAAAGTAAAAATTTTGAAATTTCTTGTGAAACAAAATTTCCAGAAAATGTAGTTTTGGAAATATTGAAACGATCTTATGAAATGGCTTTGTTTAACCTATATATAACACGATAAAATAAAGCACTTGGATATTTTTGGGTCAGATTTTGATTAAATTAATGGATTCCCCTGAAACATTTCAATGTAGTCAAATTGGTATTTTCCAGTAAAAACAAACAAACATTCAAATGGAAAATTTTTGACCATCTCTACTCTTAAATAAAATTTTAAAATGTTTGAAAAAAAGGAAATACAAGATGTAGTCTTCTTCTCTTTCAAGTGAACAAAAGTAAAAAATAACATAGTCATTTGACTGCTTTTCAACCGATGGGATTACTCTGACAAATTGGGAGGGTTTTTATAGGTCATTGACCTGAGCTCAGGCTGTAGCAAATGATAGTTGCTAAAGATCCTGCTCAGGTTTTCACACACTCTTCTCTCTCTTTTCCCCCTTGTTATTTAGTTATCACTGTGACCGGTACAGACTTTCATTTTGTATCTTGCTTACATCTGTGATCACAGCTGATATGCAGGCTTCTTTGCGCTTCCTCCAGAGCAGTGATGACTGGTATACAACACTTCAAGCCTATATGACCATAAGCAAAATAGTGTAACGAGCTATACGCAAAGTGCTGTCAAAATACTGACAAAAAGTTTTTCCTAATTACTTTCATTTATAGTAATCTTAGCTGTTGCTTATAACTATAGTTCAGACTTATGGAAATGTTTAATTTTTCAAGTTTTAATTTTTTTTATGGTGTCTCCTTAAAATAGTCTAATAACGCTTTCCTTTCTCTAACTACTATAATCTTACAATGTGGTTCAACACTGTCCTTCAGCTGGGGGGGAAAAACACTGCCTGTACATGTTTTTTAAGTGTGTCTTTGAAATCAAGGTTGTTTAGACGCATGTATAAAGAACAAATTGCGTCAGTCCTCAGCAAACTTGGGAGATGTAGATAATTTAGTAGTTCATATAAAAAAATCCATGTTTTGTGATACAGGTATCTGTTCGAGATTTCTGTTTGACCAGTAACCTGACTGTCAGACCAAATCCACTTAAGGCTTTTGCATGGTGACCTCTGGTAATTTCTCTTAGGATCAGATTTCTTTAATATAACATTGCTGCCCTTTCTTTCTTTGAAGAGAGAGAATTTAAACCTAAAGAAGAAGATATGCAACCTGTTCCTGAGCTAATTGTTTTTGTACTATCCCTGTGTGTTTTCACCGTTGTTGCTATTTATTGTTTTGTTTCTCCTTTTAGTGTTTGACTACAGCTACAGAGATTACATTCTGTCCTGGTATGGGCACCTCAGCAAAGATGAAGGACAGCTGTACCACCTGCTATCTGAAGATTTCTGGGAAATCGCCAAGCAGCTGCGACAGAGGCTGAGTCACATTGATGTAGTGAAAGTTGTCTGCAGCGATGTAGTGAAAACTTTACTCACACACTTCTGTGACCTTAAAGCAGCCAATGCCAGGTAAAACAAGCAAAAAACCCACCAGTGCTTATCCCCTGTCCTCCTAGTATTTTAGTAGAGTTTTCTGCTTGGTCACTTTCTTTCCTTTTGGATGAAGTGCTTTGAGCCAATAAAGAGCTTACAATTGAGAGAGAGAAACAGTAAAGACAGGCAACATATAAGTAACATATATAGTCCTTACTGTTGTTTGTGAGACGCCTGCTACGCTTTTGGGCACTTGAGGTAAAGGAAACACTCATGTTTCTTTTTCAAATAGGTCAACTTCATCACTCTGTTTGTACTCCTATTCTTTGGTCACCATACAGGAAGGTATGTGAGTAATCTCTGAGGGTGCCATGAGACTGGCAGGATTTGGAAATGAGAATAAAAAATCACGTACATTCTTTCCAGAAAAGTGCAAATGTTCATTCCATAATCTTTTTTTCTCTCTCTCTCCTCTGGTACCAGGAAGCAAAGCCCCATGGTTCCTCTCTATCAAAAGTCTCTCTTGCAAAAACAAAATGATCTATTAGTCAAGTTGTTGGGCCAGGTTTTTCTCCTGTTATGAGTCTTTTCTTTGAGAGAGCCCTCTTTATACGGCCCTGAGGACTACAAGGTATTAAGAGAAGAATACCTTAATTGCACTCAATCTGATACTTCAAAATGGCTAGCTGTACTTTTAACTAGCCGTATGCATATGCATTCCTGGATCTGAGTGTACAATATAAACTTACACATTAGGTACATTTGTGCGTGTCTACTTCAGAAAATTGTTTTAAAATTACTCTAATTGAAATATTCTTTGGCTCATGTGATGAGACTTTTTTTACCTTCAGGTTGTTTTGCTCACAGTGATATCCATTTGTGATCTTTGCCCACAATGACGTCCACAGGTCTGTTTCTGATATTTCTGCAGGGAAAAGACTTCTTTCTTTATGCCCATGCCCAATCTATATGTTACCACTTTCCCTCTCTTCCTGAGCAGGCAGTCTTAGTGTTTTACTGGCAGGTGTCAGCCTGAATTTTCCCAGTACATAACAAGCGAAGCCAAAGACAGACAAGGTGGTCATTGCTGCAGGGGGAAAAAAAAGAAAATAAACAGGTGAGCTTTATGTACCTGCAGTGGGGCATATATAAAATTCTCTCAGTTGGCCTTTAATTTCAGTTCCAGAATATTTGCATGTAACTTGTTTCTCAACAATGATCAATGTCTCTTGGCTTTCTGACACTCTTGGCTGTGTTCTCTGAGTGTGCTACTGTAGTTTGTCACTCTGACTTTTGAGCACAATGTGAGCTCTGTCTAGAAGAAAAGTTAGATATCATATCTATCTTTCCTTTTAGTCAAGTTAAAAAGAAGTTGGAGACTTTTTTGCGACTATTTTTTAGGTATCACAGTACTCAAGTCTCAATTAACAAAAAGCCACCAATTTGAAATTGGGGAAGTATTCAAAACTGTAGTTTCCTCCTTTCTGGTGTTATAAAATTCTGACTTTTGCTTTGGATGCCTTATTTCCTGTTTATAATTATGTCCATTTCAACTGGATCTTTGTTTTTGGGTTGGGTCATGGCATTTTTGTTCTCACTATACTCACTTAGAGTAATAACTAATCCTTTGCTTATTTTCCATTTACTTTTTTTGCTTTGAGTTGAACATGCATCCTTGAGAACACCTACGAAGACTGGGACACATTAACATGCATATGAAAAGCTCACCCCAGAAATCCATGTGTGCAATGATAATCACATTTCTTAATTTACAGATTAGTATTTCATGCAGATTTAAAAATTCCTAAATGCAGATAACAAAAAGATTAAAACTGGACAGGTTGATTACTCTTGCCACAGTATAAGATCCTGATACTAGTTCTTAGAAGATCCTTTTTGGTTTTAGGAGCATTCTGAGTTTTTTTTATATTAAGTTAATTGTCCAGGTCTGTTGTGACTACTGTGAATATCTTGTACATCAGAGGGTCCCATAATTTGGGGGAGTCTGAATTATGTCACTTCTCAATCTGAAGCTTGAGCACCACAAAAATCTTTCCAGCTCACAGAGACATTATGATTTTAAAAAAGCAAACACCAAAATTGTGAACAAACTCTGTTACAGAATTTTGAATCGATATCTCTAATTGATACAGTATGGCTCAGAGTCTAAATTTTGAAAAATATGGTAAGTTTAGACTGAAACTTGGATGTTTTGTCTTTGTGTCTGTGATAGAAGCCCGTTAATTTGGGTGAGTGAAATCATGGAATAATTTCCTGTTGTGATAATCACACAAATGCCTCCTGTGCATTGTAGTGGCTCCATGTAATTTTGTTACATATTATGATAGCAAAGAGAGTTTCATCCTTTGGTCAAGTTCAGTAAGTGACCTAGAGAATTTTAAATACATCTTGTACCATTTTTAGAGAGAATGTTATCCAAGTATCTATGCTTAGGGGCTCCCTCACTCTGTGAGACAAGGCTGGTAAGGGTAGGAAGTGTTCTCACCTGCATGAGGCTGAAGACATTAATCTCTTCTATGTGAAGTTCATAGGGTTTTGTCACCCACTTCACTCCAGGTCACCTTTTAAACTAATCCCTTTCCACCTGCCTTGGCTAATAAAAGAAACAAGGATGGCTAATTCTTTCAGTCCCATATGGAGCCTTCTGAGATGCTACAGTGAGGGTAGAGGGGTAGAAAGAGCAATACAAGCTCTTCCCTTTCATACGACTCACCCAGAGAGTAACATTGGTCCAGCAGGAGCTGGAAAAGATTCTGTCACTCTTAATTTCCCCTGTAAAATTTCTACATTTTATTTGGCTGTTAATGTTCTCCCAGAGCATGAAAGGGGTTAGATAGTTTGACCGTGGCAGTTGTTGGTCACGCGCATGTAGTTAACTGGTTTCCACATTTGAGACTGGAAAGGATTTTGCCTAAGGCATATTGGCTGGGGCCTTAGTGATTTTTTTTCCTCTTTCTCTGAAGCATTGAGCATGAAGTGCCTATTACAGGATGAGGGGAGCGTATTCTGCATGATGGATTTCCTGTAACTGCTGGGAATGGGAATTGGTGAACCTCAATTCTTCTTGTGTTCTGCTTGTTTCTGTGTGATTGTTCCCTTAATGTCTCATCCAAATGGCTGGATTTGGCTTGAGGAAAGCATAAAAAAGCTGAATGCTAGCCATGCTGTTTTATTATCTTAGATGGATCGTGAGCTGAATAGGGTGGTGAATAAATCACTGGAAATTTCCCTACCGGGTCTGTTGGAGACACCATCTGTCATGGCAGCATACTCTAAGTTCTGGCTATCTTAGAGAACAAAAAGCACTCTGATGCTTGGAATTCATTCTCTGTGTCTCACATAATATAAAATATTTGTTTTATTTCAAAGGCAGAAAGGAAAAATGCCTTTAAATTAAATTACACAGTCTGAGACTATAGGAGTTTGGCAGAGTAAGGCCAGATTCTATGTTACTGTGGGTGTGGAGATAGTTACCGCTCAACCACTCTTGGACCTAATGAGAGCAGTGCCTATTGAACAGGTGTAAAGGCACTATTAGTGTGATAAGAGGGAGTCTGCATTGTGGGCTTTTTTACGTTGTCTCCAGGCTGTGAGTAAACAACAGACTTATTCTTTCATCCCTTTTAATTTATAGTTTTATGTATCTTGATTTAATAGTAAAACATTTTTCCCCAAATAGGAATAGAGAGCGACGGGCTGCTTTTTAGTAAAACTGTTGCAGGTTTTTGCCATTAGATTCACAAGGCCAGTCATGACTTAGTGACATTGATTCCTTGAGGCTGTTGAGCATGGGATTTTAGGGCAGTGTCTAGCTCTTAGCAAACTTAAAGGGAAAACTGTTTGTGCATACATTTGCTGTCGCTTCCTGGAAACAAATAACACAGGAATTACATCCAGTTCTCATTACAAAGCTATTGATTAGGTTTTTTTTCAGTAATAATATATAGCTTGGTTCTCAATTGTCTTGGCTCTGTGTGTTTGTATATTACATATAGTGTGTGTCATTACGCTTGCTATACTTATTACAGTGTATAGTGTAAAGTAATATTCAATGTAAAATAGAAAGCATTGTTACCATGAAGTCAGCAGGAGCTGGTACAAAGAGAAGTTGAGAACTAGATTGAAGAAAGCCCCAAATACATCCAGCCTTAAGGATAGCTGGAGTACAGCTCCCAATCTTTCCTTTTTCTTTTATAATTCCATTTGTCTCTCTGTTTAAAAATGTCAAGAACTGCTTATCATGCTAACCCTCTGAAAACTAATATCAACAAGATTAACGTGAATTTGAGAGGTTGTTGCAATGAGAGCAGATATTTGGAAAGGATGATGATAAAAAAAGCTACAAAATAGCCTTTGAATAAGTATATTATTAAAGTACCTCTGGGCTAGTGCCAATCTCTGAAGTGTTGGACTTCTGTGAATGAAGCCTTTGTGAGAAGAATTCATGAAGTTCTAATTTTCTATTATTTGTAAGACAGTAGACCTAGAGACTTCAATCAGGATCAGGGATCTTATTGTGCTTGGTCCTCTACCAGCATAGCGTTTTTAATCCACTTCATACCATCTTTGATAACAGACCCAAAGTCCTTTGTAGAGTTCTCAGTCTTGCAAGACCAATGCACAAGCTAATAACTATACTGTGAAAAGAAAAGGAGTACTTGTGGCACCTTAGAGACTAACCAATTTATTAGAGCATAAGCTTTCGTGAGCTACAGCTCACTTCCTCAGATGCATATCGTGGAAACTGCAGCAGACTTTATATATACACACAGAATATGAAACAATACCTCCTCCCACCCCACTGTCCTGCTGGTAATAGCTTATCTAAAGTGATCATCAGGTGGGCCATTTCCAGCACAAATCCAGGTTTTCTCACCCTCCACCCCCCCACACAAATTCACTCTCCTGCTGGTGATAGCCCATCCAAAGTGACAACTCTTTACACAATGTGCATGACAATCAAGTTGGGCTATTTCCTGCACAAATCCAGGTTTTCTCACATCCTCCCCACCCCCATACACACACAAACTCACTCTCCTGCTGGTAATAGCTCATCCAAACTGACCACTCTTCAAGTTTAAATCCAAGTTAAACCAGAACATCTGGGGGGGGGGGGTAGGAAAAAACAAGAGGAAACAGGCTACCTTGAAACACATTCTCAGTTATGTTTGAATAGTATGTCTTTGTTGAAACAACACATGCTGTTAAAGAGGTTCAAGACACTAGATGTTGTGTCTTGATTAAATGGGTGCTATGAATATTTTGGTATTGACTTTCTTCTGACTGTGGATATGTTTTTCATTGTCTTTTAAAGCAGGCAGCTTACTTTTTGTCTTTACTGTGATGCTTTCATATGCAAGTCTAAATCAACTTATTTAGTTTCTTAGAAGTTTCAAACAGATCAATCCATTTTAATTCTGCTACACTGTCAAGAAGTTTAGAGATCTCAGGGAGATACAGGTAAAGAGATGCAGGCTGCATGTTGCCCCTGGTAGTTGTAAACGTATGCTGAATACAGAATGTGCTATGGAAATCTTTTATGATTTGTTGCATGTACACTTGAGCTCTCCCATTTTCACTGTCAAGATGACTAAGAGCCAAATATAATTTTGTGGGACTTCTCTGAAAAACTGTAATTAAAGAAATAGGAAGGCCAAAAGGAACGATTTTCCAGATTTCTGTGGGAAAAGGCTATTACTGATTTCTTTGGAAACTTTCTTACAGTCCCCCTCCCCCACTTCCCGTGCAAATAAACAAAACATTGTCTTATTTTAGAGTCTTTAAACTTGTCTCACACTGTAGTTCTGTTTCCCCATCAGAAGGCTTTCTGATCTTCACAGTGTGAGTTTCCCAGTCAGCTCCTACAGGGTAGATATGGGGTTCTCAGAAGTTTTCAAGCTTTTTTTCAACCACCATGAGGGTAAGAACACCACACACATATAAAATGTGTGTGTATATATTTTAATGAAAATGGATTTTCACATAATCAAAGAATGTCAGGAGTTGGGGCTTAAAGACAAACAGTATTGTAAGACTCATGATAAAATACTGAGAGTTGATAATACTGGAACCAGTGTTAGGAGGTCATGACCACCGTGCCCTTGCCATATTGTTGTATAGGAGGGAGATCCTGATTAGATTCTGTCAAAATGGGAGTGGGGTGGGTCACAAACCTAGTCGAACAGCTCTCTTGGGCACTCACCAGTCTGCTGTGAGGAAGCCATCCACTGGATTCCATGAGCTTTAAGCCTCTGAAGTCTGAACAGAGGTCAGGCACTTGTCTCTAGAAATAGTCTTGGGGTGAAAATCCGCTATCTAGCACCCTCTCCTGAGAGATTAGACCCTGCAGTCCAACTGCCAAGCCCCTAAAGTTAGTGCTGACCACTCAGACTTAAAGAAACCTTCTCCCAGAACTCTAGCCATATGAATGCTCTGGTGTCACAGATTAATTCCTTGGGGGCACGTGATAGGTGTAACCCATGACTAAAAGTTGCAAGCTCATGAACTCAGTCTTTGCGAAGGATTATAAAACATTATTGCTCTGTACTTGATACACAGATCCATTTTAAAAAAACAAAACACCCTCCATGCAGTTTCCTGCCTTAGTTTCCTCACCACTCCAAAGTATTCTTTGGGCAGGGGTCTGAGTCCTCTGGGGCGTCCAGGTTCCTTCTCCTGCAGTTCAGGGTTTGTCTTCTCAGCCATGCAGTCCCTCTCTCCCTAGATCATCTTGTTTCTCTGGCCTTGGTTGGTCTCATAGCTAACCTGCATTTCCCTTGCTATGAAAACATGCCTGTACCTTCACATCTCCTGCCCAAAATTTCCTGTGTACTGGCCGTGCTAGCCAACTCGGGCTCGTGGGGCTCAGGCTGTGGGGCTTTTTCATTTCTGTGCAGACTTCTGGGGTCTGGCTGCAGCCCGGGCTCTAGGACCCTGTGGAGTGGGAGGATCCTACAGCTCCAGAGTCCAGAAGCCTGCACACAGCAATGAAACAGCCCCTCCGGCTAAGCCCCATGAGACTGAGTTGGCTGGTGCGGGCCAGCGTAGGTTTTTCTTTGCTGTGTAGACATACCCTGCGAGTCTTTCCAGACCCATGGAGCTTTTGCAGGTTTTTTTTTTTAAAGGGCTAGCTAGCATCAGTACCTTGATGTCTGTTTTTGTTCTCCATTTGGGGATTTTCCACTCGCCCCTTCACCAGCTCCCTGCAGAGAGGTAGGAAAAAATGGTTCTTGTAGGCTTGAGCTAACCTATTTTTCCAAGGTGCTTCCATCTGAATAGGTGGCCACTGAATTCTAACGACCTGCCATTGTACCTGGTATGGGAGACACATGACAGCCATTATCAGCAAAGGTGGAATTCACATATATAGACGGGTGTGCAGTGATACAGTGTGCAGTTTTTATAGTAACAACTTCATAATATCAACCAGAATAAAGTTGTGCTGATAGATTCCCCAAAGTGTCACAGGGTCCTAGTATGGAAAAGCTCCAGAACTGGTTTTTAACCTTTTAACAGCCAAGAACACCTGTGGTAAGGTTGCTGAGTGTCCTGTACGTCCCCATCTATGTACATCAAAAGAGATTCTGCAGTTATGCATAGTCATTTTTTTTAAAAGCCTTTTGTTAATTTTTTTTTACCTTAGTGTTTTCCCAATTCCAATCCTCTTAAGGAATGGGTGAACTGGTGGATTTGTAGCATCAGGAGTAAGGTCACTGTGGTGGTCCATGACAGAGGCATTTGAATACAGATTCAATATTCACACTGAATAGATGAGTGCACCCCTACACTGAGCATCACTTTCCACTACTGCGAGTATAACTTCAAAAAATATTTCATTTGGGTCCAGAAATGATGAACCAATTGGAATAGCTCCCTGGAGAAAGGATTTGTTTTGGTTTTTTAAATTGTTTTGCCTACCTCTGCTTACTAATCTTTCCTCTAAAGGTTATATTTACTAATATTTCACTCATTTTGGGATAGCCAAAGAAAAGGCCCTTGCTTTCCTAAGCAATTACACTGTTATTATCCGCACAGAATTGAATGCATGTTTGAAAAACTTGTAAGATGGAAGTATGTGTGACATGAAACTCATGGGATTATTAATGTTGGTTTCACTTCACAAGGAAATAAAAAGTAATAATCTGTAATGCATGCTGTGCAATCCACAACTGTTACAAATACTGTCTGTATGAAATCACTTTTAAGTCAACTGCATCTTGATATACCAGTATATGTCACTGTCACTAAAATCCTAATTGCTGGCAAAGGCACAAATGAGTTAAATTGCCACTTGTCACTGTTTGTGTGATTTGAAGCTTATGAAATAATGTGTTGGATTAAAAGGCTTGTGTGGTACCTATTTTGGGAGCCACTCACTACAGTTTGAGATTTATATTTCTGTTCATTGAACCACTGTTTTCAGAATTTATGGATAACAAGCTGAGTTTTCAAAAACATTGTGCATAAATCAGAGAATCATAGAAGGTTAGGGTTGGAGGAGATCTCAGGAGGTCATCTAGTCGAACCTCCTGCTCAAAGCAGGACCAACCCCAACTAAATCATCCCAGCCAGGGCTTTGTCAAGCCCGGCCTTAAAAACCTCTAAGGAAGGAGATTCCACCACCTCCCTAGGCAAACCATTCCAGTGCTTCACTACCCTCCTAGTGAAATGGTTTTTCCTAATATCCAACCTAGACCTCCCCCACAGCAACTTGAGACCATTGCTCCTTGTTCTGTCATCTGCCACTACTGAGAACAGCCAAGCTCCATCCTCTTTGGAACCCCGCTTCAGGTATAGAATCATAGAATATCAGGGTTGGAAGGGACCCCAGAAGGTCATCTAGTCCAACCCCCTGCTCAAAGCAGGACCAATTCCCAGTTAAATCATCCCAGCCAGGGCTTTGTCAAGCCTGACCTTAAAAACCTCTAAGGAAGGAGATTCTACCACCTCCCTAGGTAATGCATTCCAGTGTTTCACCACCCTCCTAGTGAAGAAGTTTTTCCTAATATCCAATCTAAACCTCCCCCACTGCAACTTGAGACCATTACTCCTCGTTCTGTCATCTGCTACCATTGAGAACAGTCTAGAGCCATCCTCTTTGTAACCCCCTTTCAGGTAGTTGAAAGCAGCTATCAAATCCCCCCTCATTCTTCTCTTCTGCAGGCTAAACAATCCCAGCTCCCTCAGCCTCTCCTCATAACTCATGTGTTCCAGACCCCTAATCATTTTTGTTGCCCTTCGCTGGACTCTCTCCAATTTATCCACATCCTTCTTGAAGTGTGGGGCCCAAAACTGGACACAGTACTCCAGATGAGGCCTCACCAATGTCGAATAGAGGGGAACGATCACGTCCCTCGATCTGCTCGCTATGCCCCTACTTATACATCCCAAAATGCCATTGGCCTTCTTGGCAACAAGGGCACACTGCTGACTCATATCCAGCTTCTCGTCCACTGTCACCCCTAGGTCCTTTTCCGCAGAACTGCTGCCTAGCCATTCGGTCCCTAGTCTGTAGCTGTGCATTGGGTTCTTCTGTCCTAAGTGCAGGACCCTGCACTTATCCTTATTGAACCTCATCAGATTTCTTTTGGCCCAATCCTCCAATTTGTCTAGGTAGTTGAAGGCAGCTATCAAATCCCCCCTCCCTCTTCTCTTCTGTCGACTAAACAAGCCCAGTTCTCTCAGCCTCTCCTTTAAGTCATGTGCCCCAGCCCCCTGATCATTTTTGTTTCCCTCCACTGGACTCTCTCCAATTTGTCCATGTCCTTTCTGTAGTTTGGGGGCCCAAAACTGGATGCAATACTCCAGATGTGGCCTCACCAGTGTCGAATAATCACTTCTCTCGATCTGCTGGCAGTGCTCCCACTAATGCAGCCCAATATGCCATTAGCCTTCTTGGCAACTAGGGCACACTGCTGACTCATATCCAGCTTCTCGTCCACTGTAATCCCCAGGTCCTTTTCTGTAGAACTGCAGCTTAGCCAGTCGGTCCCCAGCCTGTAGCAGTTTAGGACTCTGCACTTGTCCTTGTTGAAACTCATCAGATTTCTTTTGGCTCAATTGTCCAATTTGTCTCGGTCACTCTGAACCTTATCCCTACCCTCCAGCGTATCTACCTCTCCCCACAGCTTAGTGTCATCCGCGAACTTGCTGAAGGTGAAATCTATCCCATCATCCAGATCATTAATAAAGATGATGACCAAAACTGGCCCCAGGACCGATCCCTGGGGCACTCTGCTTGATACTGGCTGCCAACTAGACATCGAGCCATTGATCACAACCCGTTGAGCCCAACAATCTAGCCAGCTTTTTATCCGCCTTATAGTCCATTCATCCAATCCATACTTTTTTAACTTGCTGGCAAGAATACCATGGGAGACCATATCAAAAGATTTGCTAAAGTCAAGATATAACACGTCCACCGCTTTCCCCATATCCACAGAGCCTGTTATCTCATCATAGAAGGCAATTAGGTTGGTCAGGCATGACTTGCCCTTGGTGAATCCATGTGGACTGTTCCTGATCACCTTCCTCTTCTCCAAGTGCTTCAAAATTGATTCCTTGAGGACCTGCTCCATGATTTTTCCAGGGCCTGACTGGTCTGTAGTTCCTCGGATTCTCCTTCTTCCTTTTTTTAAAGATGGGCACTATATTTGCCTTTTTCCAATCGTCTGGGACCTCCCGCAGTCACCATGAGTTTTCAAAGATAATGGCCAATGGTTCCGCAATCACATCAGCCAATTCCCTCAGCGCCCTCGGATGCATTAGATCTGGACTCGTGGACTTGTGCATGTCCAGCTTTTTAAAACAGTTCTTAACCTGTTCTTTCGCCATTGAGGGCTGCTCACCTCCTCCCCATACTGTGTTGCCCAGGACAGTTGTGTGGGAGCTGACCTTGTTCATGAAGATGGAGGCAAAAAAAGCATTGAGTACATCAGCTTTTTCCATATCATCTGTCGCTAGGTTGCCTCCCCCATTCATTAAGAGTCCAACACTTTCCCTGACCTTTTTCTTGTTGCTAATATATCTGTAGAAACCCTTCTTGTTAGCCTTCACATCCCTTGCTAGCTGCAACTCCAGTTGTTTTTTGGCCTTCCTGATTACACCCCTGCATGCTTGAGCAGTATTTTTATAGTCCTCCCTAGTTATCTGACCAAGTTTCCACTTCTTGTAAGCTTCCTTTTCGTGTTTAAGCTCACCGAAGATTTCACTGTTAAGTCAAGCTGGTCGCCTGCCATATTTGCTATTCTTTCTGCACATCAGGATGGTTTGTTCCTGCACTCTCAATAAGGCTTCTTTAAAATACAGCCAGCTCTCCTGGACTCCTTCCACCCTCATATTAGCCTCCCAGAGGATCCTGCTCATCAGTTCCCTAAGGAAGTCAAAGTCTGCTTTTCTGAGGTCCAGGGTCCATATTTTGCTACTCTCCTTTCTTCCTTTTGTGAGGATCCTGAACTCAACCATCTCATGGTCACTGCTGCCCAGGTTGCCACCCACTTCTACTTTCCCTACCAATTCTTCCCTGTTTGTAAGCAGCTGGTCAAGAGGAGAACGGCTCCTGGTTGGTTCCTTCAGTAGTTGCACCAGGAAGTTGTCCCCAACACTCTCCAAAAACTTCCTGGATTGTCTGTGCACTGCTGTATTGCTCTCTCTGCTAATGTCAAGGTGATTAAAGTTGCTCATTAGAAATATCTGTATGTAGATTTAGTTAGGAATTTTCAAAGATCAGTTTGTGTCTTTCTGTTTGGAAAATCCAATCACAAAGTCATAACAACAGATACTTGTGTGTTCAGAAGTTGAGACAAAGTGGGTGACTTATATCTTTTATTGGACCAGCTTCTGTTGGTGAGAGAGACAAGCTTTTGAGATAACGTAGAGCTCTCCTTCAGGACTGAGAAATGTACAGTATCATAGCTAAGTACAAGATGGAACAGATCATTTACCATAAGTAGCTAACATATTTCCTGGGACCATCTGAAGGGAAGTCGTCAGTTAACAGCCCTACTGTCATGTGCTGGGCGGGTGAAGCTGAGGGGGGTGGGAGGAGTAGTGGGTTTTAAGATTGTTGTAATAAGCCATAAATCAGTGTGTCTATTCAGTTCATGATTTTTAGTGTTTAGCAAAGTTATGAATTTATGCTCCCAAACCTGAAACCTGAAAGTGTTGTGCAGGTTTTCTTTGAGGATGAGGGCTGAGAGGTCAGATACGGAGTGATCGCTTTGTGACAAGTGTTCACCCACAGGTGATGTGGTGGTTTTGGTTTTTTTGGTCATTTTCCTGTGAGAATTCATTTGGGACCATAGTGATTCTCTTGTTTCACCCATATCTTTGTTATTGGGACAAGTAGTGCACTGGAGGAGGTACACCATATGCTGTGATAGGCATGTGTAGGACCCATGGATCTTGAAAAGTGTGTTGTGGGAGCTGAGTAGACTGGAAGGCTGCCTCATACATGTGCACCTAACTGGGATATTCAAAAAGGTTTAAGAGAAGTAGTTTATACAGCTATAGAAGTTGATGTTAGAAAAATTTAGTGGCACTCTGTTTGTTTTTGTGTGTGTGTATGTGTGGGTGTGCATACTGCAGTTAAGTTTCCTGTTTTCTCTGATGGTTACTGCAAAATAAACAATGTCATCCTTTACTTTGTGCCAGTTTTGTCGCAAATGTAGGAAAGTGGCCTCAGATAACTTTCCTTCTACTTTTTATTTGCTGCCTAAAATGTTACATTTCAACAGACCTTCTTGGTATCTTCCCAAAGTTCATTCTCACAAATCTTAAGGAAGAGTTGCAGAAAGAACCCCAAATTTGGGCTCTGGGATCAACTGCTACTGTACAATGGTAAGAATTTTATCCATCATTGTATGCATGCTCTTTGCTAAATTATTTTGTTGGTAGATTCGGGGGGAGGGGAAGCATGGGTGACATGGAGTTCTCTTTGCTAGGCAGGCTTATGCTGATTCACTGTATGTTTCCCTACAGGCTAATGAATACTTCATAATGAGACTGGCAGAAATGGAAACCCTCAGTTAATCAATCCTCTTGCAACAAGAGATCTGCTGTTCAATATGTTTTATGGAAATCCTGCAAAGTATGCACTGGAGCTGTTTAAAAGAACAAATCCAGATGTACTTACTACTTTGGAGAGGGATAGTATCATATGAAAGGGCAGTCACTGCCAAGAAATAGGAGCATTCTTCTGGATGATAGGCTTATGGAAAAGTTTGCTGCTTTGCCACCTGAAGTTTGGAGGATGCTCAAAGCCAGGATCACTGTCTATATGACCATCAGCAAATTGGTTCACCTTTAGCTGATGTTATTTTTCTTTTCCCTGCCTGCTTTTAGTCACCCTCTTATCTCTCTTATCCTCTCTGTTGGAACAAGTTAGTGGCACTGATACACAGAAGTTTGCATAGGACTCCTGCAGAGAGATACTCGGAGGATTTGTCCCTTAGACTTTTGCAAAGATACATGGAGATCTTGGCCAGGATACCTGCTGGAGGAAGGGTCTCCTCTTCTCAAGACCCATATCGGGTTGAGTAATGGAGAGAACCCATCTCATCAGGTACATGCCAGAGTATATGTAACCCCCACAAACAACAACATACTAGATGAATTAGGAAGGTAAGGGCCAAATATTTATCAATTGGCTTATTCTTTCCATTCTGTTTCTGTGATAGACCCATCTTGACTGTGTGCCAATAAACTCCTGGAACTGGCCCAACTCAGCTAAGCTGAATTTATTGGCTGATACTGTGAATTCCACCCAGACTTGTCAGAGACGGAGATGCAGACAGACTATGCAACTGCTTCCTCTGAAAGGATATAACTGTAAGAACAGTTAATGCTACAGAGAGATTAGGAATGTAGGCTGCAGTCCCAAACAGGGATGGGGTGCCTGTGGAGACTACACTGATGGTATGGCAAGATAAAAGGCAAATTTAATCGCAGCCCAGTGGAGTCAGAATGCACTGTTGATCTGTGCTGTTCATCCCTTGCTTGTATCATGAAAGTATGCCCAGCCATAAATAACTGCATAGACATCCCTTAAAAGGAAAGTGGTTGAGGCCTCTGCTAATACTATCTGAAGCTGTGTGCTGGAGTGCCCAGAAAGAGTGTTTTTGCATGCGCATGTGTCAAGGTTCCTTCTCCACTCTGAACTCCTAGGGTACAGATGTGGGGACCTACATGAAAACCTCCTAAGCTTATTTTTACCAGCTTAGGTTAAAACTTCCCCAAGGTACAAACTATTTTACCTTTTGCCCTTGGACTTTATTGCTGCCACCACCAAGCGTCTAACAAATATATAACAGGGAAAGAGCCTGCTTGGAAACGTCTTTCTCCCCAAAATCCTCCCAAACCCTACACCCCCTTTCCTGGGGAAGGCTTAATAAAAATCCTCACCAATTTGCATAGGTGAACACAGACCCAAACCCTTGGATCTTAAGAACAATGAAAAAGCAATCAGGTTCTTAAAAGAAGAATTTTAATTGAAGAAAAAAGTAAAAGAATCACCTCTGTAAAATCAGGAAGGTAAATACCTTGCAGGGTAATCAGATTCAAAACATAGCGAATCCCTCTAGGCAAAACCTTAAGTTAAAAAAAGACACAAAAACAGGAATATCCATTCCATTCAGCACAGCTTATTTTATCAGTCATTTAAACAAAACAGAATCTAACGCATATCTAGCTAGATTACTTACTAAGTTCTAAGACTCCATTCCTTTTCTGTTCCTGGCAAAAGCATCACACAGACAGAGGGAGAGAGAGAGCCTTTGTTTCTCCCCCACTCCAGCTTTGAAAGTATCTTGTCTCCTCATTGGTCATTTTGGTCAGGTGCCAGCGAGGTTATCCTAGTTTCTTAACCCTTTACAGGTGAAAGGGTTTTTCCTCTGGCCAGGAGAGATTTTAAAGGTGTTTACCCTTCCCTTTATATTTATGACAGCATGTGTGTCTTCAGGGTCAGGTGATCACTGTCTTGCCCAACAATTAACACAGTTTTGTTTTGTTTTTTCCAAAGGAAGTTAGAGTTGGTCAGTGTTAGACTGAGAGGTTATAAAGCCAGAGGGAACCGCTATGATCATCTAGTGAGTCTGCCCCCTGTATAACACAGGCCATAGGACTTCCCTGAATTAATTCGTGTTTGAACTAAAGTGTTCATATTGTGTGGTTCTGGCTCCATATGTCACTGCCATATACATATTATAATGATCTATTAGTACAAGTAACTCGGGGTCACATGCCCCATCCCCAGTTTGCTGCTTGGCTTGTACTGAGCATGTTCACACAGACTGTGCATGCTCAGTAACACCGCTGAAGCTGGCTGCCCTCACTCTGCCCCCACACTATCGGGTTGTTTCTAGTTCGTATAAGATATTCTGCTCCCAATCTAGAGTTTTTAAAAGGTGATAGCTGATACTCAGCGTCGGCTGCTCTCAGGATGTTGGCACTTAGTTCTTGGTGGCTGCTTCATCTTACCAGTCCAGAAGAGGAAGGTTAACTTTCACAAGAGGAGATCAAAATCCTGATTTAAATGACCCAGGACCTCTGCTGACCTGTCTGGGGACAGGTTTATGTAGATAGATAATGATCACCTACAAGGAGAGCCCATGGATGGAGGTACTTGATGCAGTGTAGTGAAAGCTGTAGGAGACCAGGGTGCGGATTTGGAGTATACTAGTATGGAGATGGTCAGCAGTGCACTGAGGAAGACAGCTAAAGATTCAGAGACCAGAGAGAAGAGGAGGTTTGACTCAAGAGGAGAGACACCTGCTCTAGCGCAGGCTGCAGGAGGCCTTCCATTGTGATAAGGGGCCTGGACACCAGCCTCCTGAGCCAGTGCTCCCTCGGTGAGTATGCAGGGTATTTGCATTCCCAGTCATTAATCCCGACTATGAGGCAGCTTTGCTTTTTGCACAAAGAGAAGGAGGTATATTTCCCTGTGACTAGCGTCCGTGCAGCATATAGCTGAAACCTCTGTTTGAATATGTATGGAGTTTGTCCATTTTTCTTACCCAGAAATGGCTGGACAGGAGCAGCCCCCTGAGTAATAGTTGATTGCAGCCAGCCAGGACCTGCAGCGGCAACGGCAAACTATCCCCGGAGAGGAAATGGACAGTGGAGGATGAGGGAGAAGACATTTGGGTGAGGAATAGCACAGTCGGGCCCTGACTTCAGCCTGACAAGCTTCTACTGGACTAGAATCGCTGCTTCCTGAGGAAATGACCATGGCCCCTCCACAGGTGACACAACACCCCTCCCACAGTACCTGCCAAGAGGGGCACCTGGACCCAAGCTATGTACAGTCTCTTTCCTTCCAGACCAATGCTGGAAGCATGTGAGGCACCTGGTCCTGCATCCTAGAGCCACTTACATTCACAGAGGAGGAGCTGCTGACTTGCAACCAAGAGTCACTGGAGGAAGTAAGAGTAGTGGGATATGCGCATGCTGCAGAGTCTGAAGAACAGTTGGCACTTGCCAGGGAAAGGAACTGGGGTATCCTTGAGTACTGAATGTCAGAGAGCAGTGTCTAGCTCCCTGCATGCTTCAGTGGAGAACCTGGCTAGAGTGGTTGATTTCTGAGGGAGTCTGCAACAATACAGACTTCTTTGGCTGTTTGTTAGTACATCTGGATGTGATTATTACACCAGGCACAGCACCGTCTCCTAAGGCATTTGGCAAGTGCTTCGTGCTCTGGTGGCAGCACAACCTCCCAATTAACTAGCCTCCAGTGCAATTGTACAACCTCCCTTTACTCCACCACCTCCACAAAATGAACCCCTACCACCAAGAGTGGGGGAGCCTAGTTGCCTGCCCACCTGCCAGCAGAAGGAGGTTTGGGCGGGGGGGAACCTCACCGTGGATACACCAGGGAATGATCAGAAGATCGCTAGGCTTTGTTACCCCTGTGATCTCTTTCTAATTCCAAGATCCATCTTTGCAGTTCTTCCCCCACTTTTCTTTCTGTACCCCCTTCCTCATACTTTTAATTAGACAAAACTGCTTCGGCATCACACACCTTTGATTGTGTTTCTTTGGCCAAAACTCTTTCCACTCTCTGCAGGTATCTGGCAGTTCCTAACAGGCAGCCTCTGCAGCATTGACCCTGGCACCAAATCAGCCCCTACTCACCCAAGGTGTGCCATGGAATGACCTATCTTTTCTGTGGTCAACTCTTATGCGTATGCACATAGTTTGAAACTCCCTTCAATGCAGCTAGCCTTCTGGCCTCACTAGCAGTGGCCCCCAAAGGTGCACCCTCTCCCCAAGGTACATAGCTACCTTGTACTCCCATCAGTCACCATTTTGAAACCCCCCATAAGGGATTCTTTAACTAAGGTGCATAACTCAGTGTTTTGATACCAATCGGGATTCGGAAGTCCCAGACAGGATGTTTTGGAATTGTCTTTATAGTTCTGATTGATTGAAGTTTGAAGAAAATGATAGTTTCTTTACTAAACTGGATGTGTGTGACATATTTCTTCTTTTTATAAGGTATGTGAAGTTTACAGACTTATGACTGAGAGAAATATGTGAGAAAAAGTCAATAAGTTACAACATTTCATCATAAGTCAATTATTTTGATGAAGTGGCTGGTATCTAGAATTCAGTGAAATTTTTCACTGCTATGTCAAAGATCCTACATCGAATAGTTTATTCTGCAGTTGTGGTCAAATAATTAGTTATTCTCTACAATAATGTTCTTTTAATGTTGTTTTTATAACTACTTCTCAGGCATAAGGTTTAATCTACAAAAGATTGTTCCATACTGAGCAGAATGTTCTTTATGTACTTGTTCCCTCTAGTAGACCTATAAGGGTGTTGGAAATGATGTTTCCATTTGGGAACATAGGAATTGCCATACCTCATCAGAGCAGTGGTCCATCAAGTCCAGCGTCAGGTCTCCAAGGGTATGTCTACATTGCAGCGGGGAGGGTGCTTCCTAGCTCTGGTAGACAGATGCACTAAAAATAGCAGTGTAGCCAGAGGCAGCATGTTGTGACAGTTTGGGCTGGCCATCCGAGGGCGTACCCAGGGGTTCTGGGTGGGTTTGTACTCAAGCAGTTCATCCAAGATCCTGTCCATGCTCCCCTGGGCTACATTGCTGTTGTCAACTGAGCTGGGAACCACACTCCCCGCTGTAGTCTAGACATACCGTAAAAGTGGCCAGCACCAGATGCTGCAAGAAACCTTTTATTGGAGATTTATGGAATAACCTGCCCGTAGGGAATATTTCATCTGAGTGCTCATCAGTAAAGTGTTTGGTTTAGACCATGAAGCATGAGAATTTATGCTGTATTAAAATAGAAATGATCCTGTGTATTGTAACTGTGGATGTTCTCTCTGTCTCTCCATGTATTAATTGTACTATACTTTTGGGCTCAATGATATCTAGTGGCAATGAGTTCCACAGAAGAACCATGTACTTTCATCTTTTTGTCAGTTTTAAAATTTGCCTTTCAATTTTGTTTCCCCATGTCCTGGTATTATGAGAGAGAGTAAATAGGAGTCCCTGTTTACCTTCTCAATACCATTCAATATTTTGTTATACCTCTACCGTGTCCCCCTTTCATTTGTCTCCTCTCAGAACTAAAGAGATCCAGTCTCTCACATCTCTTCTCATATGGAAGTTTCCCCATGGCTAATTTTGCATTCCCTGTTTCTTGAGCTCATTCTGTTTCTGCTAAGGTTTTTAAGACAGGGTTCTAAGTACTACAGTGTTCCAGATGAGGGAATTCCATTGATTTATTTAATGGCATCATAACATTTTTTAGTATTTTCTATCATATTCTTCATACATCCCACACTTGTTTGTTATTTTTTCCACTAGCTAATACTGTCTGCTAATGTTGAAAATTCTCAGTCATCTAGCTATTCAGTGATTCTTTGTCAGGGAGAATTCACTTGACCTTTCCTTGTTTATTATTTTCTAGGAAAAGTCAGACCAAAGAGGCTGCAGTTTTTTGAGTGACAATTCAGTAGTTGATTATAGGTGTGGAAGATTGCATCTGTTCCGCCTTCAGTGTCACAGCTAAATCCATGTCTCAATAATATTCAGTCCCCCACTTAAATAGTCATATGATTCTAGTACAAGCCTATTAATTAGTCTGCAGTACAAGGGTATGTTTGCATCTCAATTCTTTGCCTTCTCAATTATTTTGGAAAAAATGGATTAGGTTCCATGTATATCAATGCGAGTGACTAGAAAATAAGCTTTTTATTCAACCTTGTCCCTAAGAGTGTGCTCTGAACTATAATAACTTATTCTATACGGCTATAGTTTTAAAATATTGTATTTTTATTTGTACAGGTATAGAGAAAAGATAGGGCAAGGGATTGAAATGGGGCAAAGGTAGGCTTTGCTTAATATAATTAAAAATAAACGATAGATGAAGCATAGTTTTTTAAAATGCTTCTTTGCTGAACATTATGTCCCTGATATTTTATACATTTCTGATATAGTAAGTAATGACTAAAGATGTATTGTAATTTCAACTGAAATTCTGGTACCCTTCTAGGCAGGAAGAGCAGCCAAGGCCATTTTTACTCCATCCATGCTTGAGGAACTCTGACGAAGAAGTAAGATTCCTGCAATCATGTTCTCAAATTCTGGTGTATTGTCTCCTACCCTCAAAGGATGCCCAGTCTCTCAGCTTGCGCATAGTCCTTGCAGACATACTTGCAACAAAAGGTAGATTATAGATCAGAGATAATTAATGACTTACCTACTACAGTACTAGTGATTACAAACCATTTAATATACTTGTATTGATATCACATTTTAAGTTCTAAAATTAAACTTCTGTCACAACTTGCACATGCAGAGACTGGTACGGTTAGTATCTTATGTACATGAGACACTTAAAAATTCATAACATTAGCTAAGTAAGGGTAAGGCACTGAACTCTCTTGTGCTGATTTAGCAAGGCATTTCATTATGTGTTTAAGCACATGAAGTCAATAGGGCTACTCACCTGCTTAAAATTAAGCCTATACTTAAGTGCTTTCCTGAATTGAGGTCAGAGTGCTCAGCACCTTGTAGCATGGAGCCATTCCATCCTCTTATTCTGTTCTAGAGGAAACCAAACCTTTCTACACTGCAGTGACCTTCTGGAGAGCATTTGGGTGGTCCTAGATGTTTATACCTTACTCAGATAAGTAAAATTCTAGAGTAAGGATTTGAACATGACTGAAGCATGATATAAGATCTAAAAAAACCCCAATAACTATCCATTTATTTATTGAGAATTTTAGTTCTTATTTATAAAATGCACTTTTAATTGGATGATGAGACCACTAATCACTCTGTTCTTTTTTGAATTTAGAGTTGGGGACAATTTTTGATACTGCAAAGTTTTGGGATCCAAGTAATCCCCAAATAGTACAGTTCCTTTTTTTTAATTCCTAGTTCTGCACCTTCCTAGACTCTACTGTCTAACGTTCTCTGAGATATGCAGCAAGAAGAGTGGAAATAGACACCTGAAATATTTCAGTTTAGGTTCAGCTGCTTTAACATGTGTAAACTTTTTAATAACCTGAATTTCCAGTTTCCTCAATCCTAATGACAGCTTACAGTAATGAATAGAGAAAATAAAAAGTTTAGGAGAAGGGTAAACTTCAGTCTAAAATGGGTGATACACTATGTAATCTGGGAATTACGTAGTAATTTCTTGGAATTTTATCAACCTGCTTTGTTTTAATTTGTATCCAAAATGTTACACTGAGTTTGTTTGAGTTTGAAGATGACATTTGCTCTTTTGCACAGTGATTTTGTTCTTAAATTTCTCCTCCCAGTACTGAAGCCAGTGGTGGAGCTGCTGAGTGATCCAGATTATGTCAACCAAATGCTGCTCAGCCAGATGGAGTACAGAGAACAGGTGAATGAGCATCACAAGAAAGCCTACACATATGCTCCTTCTTATGAGGAGTTCATCAAGCTCATTAACAGCAACTCTGACGTTGAGTTCCTGAAACAACTAAGGTATCCGATGTTCATTTATAGAATGTTCAAAACTAAGCATGCTTCTCCTGCCAGTCCATTGCTGAGACCTGAGTGAAGTGTGATTTCAGTGAAGTGCAGAGAGGAAATATAAGCCTTAACATTTAATAAAGCTCCAAAATAAGCTACTTTCCCTTTAGTCAGCAGGAAATATTAAAATTATTCCATTATAACTGGCTAGTGTATATTAAAGTCTCCTCAATCATTTAAAGACATATAAGAACCTTGTATGCAGCATGCCCATGATCAAAGGAGTCAGCGAGAAATAATGTGTTGACTTTCCGTTACTATGTAATGTCTTTTTAGTAAATTGCATCTCTAACAAATACATCAAGTACTTCCTTTTGGGCTGGCCAGTTCTGTAATGTGACGTTTAGGGACTGGGCTGTAGTGTGTGTGACGACCTCGTAGGAGGTTTTGAGGAATTCTTAGAGGCAGATGGCTCCCAATCATTCCCTCTTGAATATATCTCAGGTTCTGCGTTTGGAGGCCATCATTTAACTCCTATAGAACTAAATAAAATAATAAGATCTTATATGGAATGAATATTCCCTTTCTTCGTGTTCTGTGCTGTGATACCAAGGCACCTATCTAATATTCTTCCTTAATACCTCCCCATTTTTTCTCTCCCTCTCCTTCCCAAAACTTGGAGCATGGCTTCTCTTTTCACCTATTCCTTCCCTCTTCCTTCATGATGCAAGATAACTCCCGTGTTCCTAACCTGCTTGTAAGCACCAGAAGAGGGATCCCCACAAAGGGCCAGCAGTCTCCCACTTGCCTAGAACAAATGCCTATTCCAGGTTTCATGTTAGTTCTTGCCCATCTGATCTGCCTCCCTTTTGTTGCTTTCTGTCTTGAGGAAAGAGTTGGGAATCACTAGCAAAGGTAAATGGGTTATGTTGGAACTGCATGGTGTTCCTGGCATTGGGGAGGGTGTCAGGCTGCATCTTTGACCTTTCTAGTGTTGCAACCTGTCACACTTCCCAGTGGCCAGTTGTGTTTCCCAGTACAGTTCTGTGTATCAGTACCTCCAGGTGCTGAAATAAGCCAGTTCCCAGGTGTCTTCCGACCAAGAATTAGCAAGTTTCCTAAGGGTGTCATCACTGTCATCATTGCCATGAATCTTTTTTTTTAGGGACCAGATTATTAAACCAATTGTCAAAATTTGTAGCCTACAAGTGATTCTCTGACTAAGCCAATAAACAAGGCTGATGGTAAAACTAGGTTAACTCAACAAGTCGTCCTGCAAAGATGGAAAGAATAGTATGAGTCCACATGTAACCATCCTGAAGCAACTTGATGTCCAGATCTGGATGCATTCGCAACAGATGCAATCCCTGGCCCTGAAACTTGTGGAGATGCACCTGTGTTGGAAGAGATTTGCTCAAGCATATAGAAACTGCGAAGCAGGCATGCTGCTGGACCTAACAACACAACACCCAAACTTTTAAAGTGTGCCATTGAGCCCATTACGTCAACTTTTTTGTCCAGAGTTGGACTACTGGGAAGATACCAGCAGAGTGGGAGGAAGGGATCATCATCCTGCTCTATAAGGGGAAAGGTCCATGCACTGAATATTGTAGCTATAGACCAATAACTCTACTCTCTGTCCCTGGAAAAGTCTTTGCATATGTCCTACTCACCTGGCTCCAGCCTTTCCTTGTGAAACACCACTGCCCAGAGCAATAGTGCTTTATTCCTGGCTATATACAATGGATGCTATACTTACCGTTGTCTTTTTTCTGAGATCCATTATGAATGTAACTGGCCTTTGACAGCAGCATATGTAGTCTTAAAGGCAGCCGTTGATTCTGTCACTAGAACTGCCTTGTGGAAGGCCTTATGGGGCATCAGGGTTCCCAACATCCTTCTGACGCTAATTCAAGATCTGCATAATGACTCAGAGCACGGATAAATTGCGGGACCCATAGGTCTTACAGGTGTCACAGTAGATCTGGGCTGAAATAGGGATGAGTCCTGGACCCAGTCCTGTTCTGCTGTGCAATGGATTGGCTCATTGAGCATATCTCTGCAAATGTAGGTATAAGCATTGGTTTAACCTATTTTAATGACCTGGATTATGCGGATCATGTTGTCTTCTTTGGTCAGGATGCAGATGTCTCAAAGACACACTAAAGAGTTTCCAGCATGTGGCAGCTGCCCTTGGATTATGAGTTTCTTGGACAAAAACAGAAATCCTGAATGTCAGTGCAAAAGTTGCGATACAAGTCATGTACTTCCAGATAAACTGTGATAAACATCCGATGAAGTGAGCTGTAGCTCACGAAAGCTCATGCTCAAATAAATTGGTTAGTCTCTAAGGTGCCACAAGTACTCCTTTTCTTTTTGCGAATACAGACTAACGCGGCTGTTACTCTGAAACCAGATAAACTGTGGAAGCAGTGGATGATTTCATTTATGTAGGCAGTAAACTATCATCTGATGGGTGCAGCCAACCAGACATCCTAAGGAAAGTTGGTTTAGCCATCTTAGCCATGAAGGGCATGCGTAGGGTCTGGTGCCAAAAAAAAAAAAAAGGTGAAACTATGTACAAAAGTACGGATTTATCAAACCTGCATATTTCTGATTCTTTTATATGGATCTGAAAAAATGGATGTTGCTTAAAACAAGACATCAGGAGGCTGGAGGCATTTCATGTGCATTGCCCGTGACAGCTACTGGGTATAAGATGGTTTGACTTTATCTGTAATAGGGATGTATCAGTGAGAACTGGCCATCAGAGTACTGAAGTCATCATTGGCTGCTGCTGGCTGGTCTTTTTTGGTCATGTTGTATGTCTCAGAAGCAAAGCCCGAGCACGTCTATCTTCAGAGCTCAGAATCAAGGTCAGAAAAGGACACTGCCCAGTCATGCGGTCAGCAATTAACTGGGCTTCACCAGCTCAGCAATACCCTGTAGAGCTCTTAGATGCCTAGAATAAATGTGTGGTCTTGGACACTTGATGCTACAGACCTCCTCTGTGTAAACATGTTGTTGTTGATTATCTCCCCTTTCCTGGATCTTGCACCCTTTTCTGCACTAATTTTTTCTGAATTACTTTTGTTTAATATTGGGTAGCACATCTTTTCTTCTGCACTTGCACTGGTGCTGCTATAGCAGAAGCTAGCCATTTTTGTTTGTGCTTTAGATTCTCTCTGCTATTCCCATGGAGTGAGCAACCACTATCTGCTTAAGATAAGGACATAGTTGTCATGTGACAACCACAGTGAATGGAAGCGTTACTTTGAAATGACTAAAGTGGGGTTATAAATGCATAAGGGGTGACGCCTCCAGAGGTGGATTTCAGGATATGGCCCTACTGGGCAAATACACTGCTTGGCCCAATAGTAGGGCTGAAGTTGTTGGGAAATGGAATGACTGGAGAGGCAGAGTTAACCCGCTTTCTGCACACAGGCACCCATGTGCTTGCTGTACATACGCATGCACCCCTCCTGCTGGGTTTTTCTAAGGGATTCCCCCTCTCCTCCACTAGGGCTGTCAAATTCAGGGGGTTCCTCTCCCACTTTCCTTCTCTGCTGGGATTCTTGAGAATTCCTCCATACACACACCGTATTCTTTGTAGCAGTGGCTTCAGTAGGGTGGAGGATGGTTGCTGAGGGATCCTTTAAAGGCAGCTGTATCTTCCTGTGCCCATAGAGCCCTCTGCAGGGGAAGAAGAACTAGTGTTTCTGTCTCTGGGCAGTGATCAAAAGTGTAGGTGAGAGAGGAGATTTGTCAGCAACTGAGGATGAGAGTGGAATGGAGACTGAGGTGTTCGGGAGCAGCACTAGGGCAGGCTGTATGGCTCTCTTAGGTACGTCTGTCACCCCCTGGTAAGGAAGCACTGTTATCTCAATTTTACAGATACAGAGATAACTGAGGCACAGAGAGACTAAGCAGTTTGTCCCAGGACACACAGGAAGCATTTGGAGGAGTAGGAAATAGAACTTGGGTCTCCCACTTCCCAGGCCAGCATCCTAACCACTGAACCATCCTATCTCTCATCATCCTCATAGCACAGCCAATGTGAGAGCATTAACGTGTTGGAACACTGCAGAAGCAGTTTCCATGATGGTGTGGGTCCTGATCTGTGACTACTGAACACCCCTCCTGTTAGATCCATCGCCATCAGTCCATGTGCTTGGGTCTGAATAAACAGCTTTTCTTTTTTGTTCTCTCTTCATTTCCACATCCTGCTCTGAAACAACTTATATTTTCCAAAGAGGAAAATGCATTTGGTGAGAGAGTGAAATGATTTTGTTGCTTGGCTACATCTTGTTCATGTGCTGTAAAATTTGCTCTTTACTCCGGGCCAGCATGCTGTGCTACCGACAGTATAAATTACCCCTTGTTAGACTGTTGGAAACCTAAATAGACATGAGGTCTATTAGCGTAATAACACTAATGGAGCTGTTTGTTTCTGTTGAAACCTAATCCTTTTGTTGTTGTTCTGGTACAATTAATGTGCACTGTATTCTCTACTAGCTCTCTAGGTCCCTTTAAATTGTAATATCAGAAGGCAAACTCGCTGTATGAAGTACTGTGTCTTTTGTCTACATTTGTATGTTCACTTTCCAGTCTACAGAGTGGTGGACTTATATCGAGCTGTGATCTTGTAAGCCCCAAGCAAGGTTGGGTCGGATCAGAACCTGAATGGGAAGCCTCCAGGAAAATCTCAGCATTCTTGCAGGGACATGGTGTTTGTGATTCAGCAGGTGATACAGTTTCCTCAGGATCTGTGTAATACCAGTACCCTCGCTTGGTGTCCGAGTTATGCTGTGCTACTGGAAGTGCAGTTTCCTTGCTATGTTTGTTCCCATCCCCCTGATGTGAGAGCATCTGTGGAAGAGACTCTTGTGGCCATGTAAAGATTCAGTGGCACATTTTTCAGAGTAGGGTAGTGATTTGCCTGTGAATGTTCTAAGGGTTGAGGTTGGGGAAACCACACAAAGGTGTCTCTGTGGATGAATAAAATAAATGACATTTCATAGTATATTTAGGTAATAAACCACAGGAAAGTATAGAGGAGAAGGGAAAATAAGCTCTTGAGTGCTTACAGCTAGGAGCAAGTTACTTTGCAGTGGGGAGAATTTTTCTGATTACATCCCTCTAACAAATAAATCTCCGGCATATGGGTATCAACCCTAATTTCCTGATCAAATTCCAATCTGGGTAGTAGCATTCTGTTCACCTAAAATTCCCTGTATCCCATAATTTTAGTTGGAGGACTCTTCATTCCTTGTCCTAGAATGATGCGTAGGATTTCTGCGCACTTTTTTTTAGGCTGTTAATCCACAAAGGTCAAAGAATGACAAACTTTTCATTTTAGTTTTGTTTATATTTGAAAATAAGATGACTGAGATCGCCTTTTGGTAATCTCTAAGCCATCTAATTTAGATAGTAACAGTTCTATAGTTTAGACTTGGCTATTGAGGAGAATTATCCTAATAAACTATAGTTAGTGAGAGACTCAGTATTCCTTTGAAACATCCAAATGGTGGTTTGTCATTGGAGAATTTAATTACTTCCCATTTCCTGAGATCAAGATATTATATCACTGGACTGAAGGAAGTCTCCAGGTATTGATAGATAATTCCTCAGATTCTTAATTCTCACTGCAGTCAGAGTAGTTCCAATCCTAAGATAAGTGGTATCCTCCATAATATATATGGATACACAACTTCCTTTTTCTGAAATCTCACCGGACTTTCTGTTAGATTGATTTATTAACAAAGTTTTGATAGGACTTAAGGTGATTGGAACTGGGTACTTAATGTTTGGGTAGGTGGGAGGATCAAGAGCAGGGAAGATTAAAAAATGAGGCAAGCAGTTGGGAAGGGGATCATAGCACCTGGGGTGTGGTCCGACCCAATACAACCACTCTTATGTTCTTAGCAAGAGGGTTAAAGAGCTGGATGGGGGTTGGATGGGCTTGAAATCATTTACTGGTAAGTGTGCTAATCTTCATCATTCCACATAGCTGATGGGATTTCCCTTGTAATAAAGCAGTTTATGCTGCTAGTATTTTCACTCCTTAATTATGCAACATGGACAATAGCTTAGGCACAAATTCATTCACAGTGAGGCCCCTTGAACCTTATTGTCTATCCAAAAAGACAAGAGTCCATACAGAAATTTTGACTGGGCCTATATGCCCTAACCCAGAGCTGACTGGGAAAATGTAACGTCTTTAGAGATGGGATCATAGCTGCCTGCCCACACTGTGGAGATATGCAGGATGATAGGGCTGTCCCCACTTTGGAGAGTTAATTTTCCAGGACACTAGAAAAAAGCAATTGTGGTTTGGAGGATGGGGGAGAGGGCTGGAGCTTGAGAGGCAGACACTGAGGCCAGGTGGCTTTTCTCCTTGTTCCTGCTGGAATTCTTTGAAGGTCGTATAACCATTTGGGATTATGTAGCTATAGAATGCCTAAAGATACTTATACCTGGCCATTAAAGAATAGGATTTTTTTTCTTTACAATAAAACACATCTCCCAGATTTTCAAAATATATCGGGGTATGAGGAACTTTGTGCATGAATCCCCTACTGGCCCACCTTTCAGAGAGGCCTGTTGAGGTTGTCTTTTCTTGTAATACACTTGGTCAGCCTCTGCCTAAAGAATGGATAGACAAAGAGAAATCCTTGATGGCCCCTCAGTGAAAGATACTATGGACAGTTTAAAAATAAGATGGGTCATTCCACATTCAAAACCATCAAATGTCAAACAGACTTACCTGCCAGGCTATTAGTAATCTATTGGAACAAAAGCAAAAGCCCAGAGAGCAGAGTGCACTGTTATAATTCGTATAGCTAGATTTCATAACAACTTATAGAAGCCTTTAAAAAAAATTTTCTACCTCACGAGAGTGCTTGGGGGGTAGGTATGTGACAGATTTCTGTTACCAATCTACCGTTGCGTCAGATAATCAGGCTGACACCGCAGGATCGTTTGGGGAGAGATGACAAAACACACCAAGTGTCTAAATTTTAAAGCTTTATTAATAAAATATTAAAATAACAGCAGAGTGCTGGGAACACTCCCATGTCACTCGGGGGGAAAAAAAAGTGTTAGTGTCCCAAGCCCTAACCCACTTTCATACTCACACACGCACTACCCAAGATTGGCCAGGCCAGGGTGTAACGTTAGAAGAGAGGAGGGGAAGGGTGGATGGGAGTGGTGTCCTGGGCCCAGGTCGTCCGAGGATCCGCTGTTGATCTCCGAGTTGCTCCAGCTCTCACGAGGGTTTTAAGTCCTGGGCTCCTGGGAGGGCGGGGGGTGGGTGGGTGGGTTGGGAGGATGGTAATTCCACTCAGGGACCTCTGCTTCTGGTGCCTTTTGTGCCAGTTCAAACCGGCTTGCTGTGGCCTCCTTGGTTTCCCAAAACATCCCGGCTCCAGAGAGTTTGTTTTCCCTTCTATTGGCCTTCGCTGTCACCATCTCATTTGCTCTCACGGTTCTTGCTGCTATCTCTGCAGCTCTGCTCAACTTAGTTCTCCTCTTCTCACGGCTGGGCAGCTGCTGATTTCTCTTCAAGCCCATGACCTTGGGCCAGGGCCAGTGTCTTAGCTTCACATGGAGCTAGCTGAAGTGTTGAGTTAACCTGTTCTCTGCTCTTCTTCTTTCTCCCCCCCCCCCCCAGCCTCTCGTATTCTGCAAAGGAAACTTCCACTCTCCGCTCACATGCCTTTGACCCTCCCCAAAATGGTTTGCGATGCTTGCAACAGTGTTAGCCACATACAATGCTGATCTGCCTTCCCCAGAGACTCCCTGAGGGAGGGGGCCATTGGAGTGTGACAGTAGACTGTTCAACTCTTCAAAAGGTTAATAAGTGGCATTAAAAATATAACGGCAACTTTTAAAAATCTCTTAAAGAACAGTCACTTCCCTAATATTTGCCAATGAGCACAGTCGTGCTAATATGAGGGTGGAACGTAGTTCTTTAAATGTCTGTTAGTGGGTTTTAATGGGGCATCTTTTTATTATTTATTTATTTATTTATTTATTTATTTATTTTATTATGTTAAAGGCAACTATGGGCTTTGTGGATTAGGAAGATATCCAATTAGAACTGTTTGGACAGTTTCCTTAGTATTCTCCTGCACTGCCTACATAAATTGGCCTTGATTGGAAGGTTATGTTAAAGCCTTATCTATAAGTGTGTAGCTGACAATAGCCAACGTGACAAAGCCATGCCCTTCACAACATTTCCGCATCCTCTACATGAAATATCTGTCGTTCTTAAATCTTATTGCTGAGATTTCTCATCTTGACAAGAATTCCCTATTGTCTTATCTTTAATACAAAGAACCTAAGTTGAGAAAGCCAACTCTTTTTTTTTTTTTTTCTCTCCAACTTATCTGAACTGTCTTAGGTCTTACATTATTCTGTGTGCTGTTTGTACGTTTTCTTTAGAGTTCTGTATAAACAACAGAAGAACTTTGTTTCGTGTTGTTAGTGTTTGAGAGAGACTTTTCAAGTCGTAGTTTATTAGTATTAATAATATACATTTTAGTTCATAATTGGTTCCCTAGTGAAAACTTGCTCTCTTGTTATGCAGACACATCCCTTTGGTTTCCATAAGTGGAAAAATGTAAGAATGGCCATGCTAGGTCAGAACAATGTTCCATCTAGTCTACTATCTTGTCTTCCAACAGTTGCCAGCAATATTCCCTCTAATTTTTCCCATTCATGAGTGGAATGAATTTATCTGCACCAATATGGAGGTGATGTCTGGCGGGAGTGAGACCAAGGGGTTTGGAGTGTAGGACGAGGCTCAGGGCTGGGGCAGAGAGTTGGGGGTGTGGACTCTGGGATCAGGCCAGGGATGAGGGGTTCAGGGTATGGGAGGGGGCTCAGGGCTGGGGCAGAGGGTTAAGGTGAAGGGGAGTGAGGGCTCTGGCTGGGGGTGTGAGGCCTGCAGTGGGGCTGGGGATGAGGGGTTCAGGGTGCAAGTTACCCAGGGCTGTGGCGGGGAGAGAGGCGTCTCTCCACAGCTGCAGCAGCCCTGGGGCTGCAGGTGTTGCTGAAGCCCAACACACCCCAAGCTCTCCCATCACCAGCCCCCCCCCCCCCACTCCACGCTCCAGAGTGAAGTGTGCACGCCCGGGTGGCCCCTTGGTGGCCTCCTGCGTGGCTGTGCAGACACGCACCTTAGAGGCAACGTAGGTGGCCAGTGCCAGATGCTTCAGATGGAATGAACTGAACAGGGCAATAACTGAGTGATCCATCCCCTTCCATCCAGTCAGCATCTGGCAGTCAGAGGCCTACAGACACCCAGAGCATTGTCACTGACTGTCTTGGATAATGGCCATTCATGGACCTATCCTCCATGAATTTATCTGGTTATTTTTTGAACCCAGTTATGCATTTGGCCTTCACAACATCTCCCTGGCAATGAGTTCCACAGGTTGACTGTGTGTTAGGTGAAGAAGTACTTCCCTTTGTTTTGTTTTAAACCTGTTGCCTATTAATTTCATTAGGTGACCCTTGGTATCTTTTCTGAGACAGGGTGACCAGAAATGCATGCAATATTAAGGTGTGAGCATACCATGGATTTTATAGTTGCATTATGATATTTTCTGTTTTATTATCTATGCCTTTCCTAATTCTGTTAGCTTTTTAGATTGCTGCCTCACATTTGAAAGATGTTTTCAGAGAACTGTCCACAATGACTCCAAGAACTCTTTCTTAAGTGGTAACAGCTAATTTAGACCCCATCATTTTGTATGTATAGTTGGGATCAGAGTGGATTTGATTTAAATCATGATTTAAATCACTAGTCAGGAAGACTCGATTTAATCATGGATTTCTACATAAAAGTGCATCTTGTTGGTTGTTATAACCTTAATATATATTCTTCACAACTCAGAGATAGATGTAGGTTTCATTTTTAGAAGGTACACACTATACATTTTTAAGTGATTTATTTTGAAAACTTTTCAGATTAGTTTTACAGATATATCTGTAAATGAATAATTGTTTGGTTATTTCATTTACCAAAGGTAATTGAAGCAGATATTTATGAAGTCATTGGGAGGTGAACTATCTCCAATTCAACAGGTTAATCATTAATATTTGGAGGATTTTCTTGCCATGCTGTATTAGGAGCAGGACATCACCAGATAGACATTTACATTGTTTTATTTAACTAAAACAATAACATTATGTATTCTGGATTTTTTCTTCAACCGCAAACATATAAAGTTTTAACAAAACAAGCATATGAAATTTGAATTTAGTTAAACATTCAAGTTTTTTAAAATCAGGTTTGTTTTTGTTAAAATTGTTTTTAACTAAAATAGTTAAACGAAATATTTTTTTTAAAAAAACAAAAATTAAATTGACTATGTCAGCCAGGTCAACATGAGAAATTTAAAATATTGGCTTCTGCAGCTAACTCAGTTGTCTTCACCTTCATTTTCCTGTTTGTTCATAATCTGGAAAACAAAAACAAGCTTTCCTGCTTTTTCAGGTCCCAAACGATTTCTCAATTTGGAATAAATTAGTCCAAAGGAAGAAAATATTCTTTCTACACTGGCAGAAGAAGCTACTGCTGTTAATAGTGAGATTATCACTTCAACAGTCTCTGAATCCGAGTGCTTAAGTGACTTCCACCAGTTCTTTAAAACTTTAAAACAGTGACTTTAAAACATCATAAGCAAACATATATTTCTTGAATGGTTCACCCTTAGCTCTGAAGTTTATTATAGTTGGCATTCTGGAGGGATGATTGCTGGATTTCCATGTCGTAGCCAGCTCCTCTTCTTCAGCAGTTAAAGTTTGACCCTAGTACCGAGTATTGAGAATATTAGCAAGAAAATGAGCTGGAGATAGTGCTTGTCCCATTCATTTTTTTAATGCTTGTAATTTAACTCTGTCATTGCATAGTTGTTTTTTTTTAAGATCTCACTCAGTTCCTTCCAAATTTCAACAGCATCAGCAATAAAACAGCTATTTCCCTGCATTTTGTTCAGCTTGGTTCCTCCCACTTTTTTCAGAGCAGCTGCTGCAAAGTGGTTGTTACGGAAGTATTTTGCAATTTCAAGAACATTAGCCTTTATTTATGGAACACTGAAGTCTTTGGCTAGGAGGTGCATCAAATGAGCACTGCAACCGTATGTTATTAGCTTGGGAGTCTCTTCTAAACGGCTTTTCATGTTGGATACATTTGCAGCATTGTCTGTGACCAAGCTGCATACTAGACATTTTAATTTATTTTCACAGTTTGTTATAGCTTTTACTGCTACTTCTTCTAAGTGTTCTGCTGTGTGTGCATTTCCTGATGTATCAATTGTTTCTGTAAGGAAGACATTCCCTTCTTTGGTTGTCACACAAGCACATACAACAGGATCATTGTGGACGTTGCTCCACCCATGAGGACTCAGGTTAACAATTTCACCCTCTAGACCTTTTGCACACTGCTCACTTTCTCTTTCATACACTTTATCCAGCAATTTGCCTGCGACATCTGCTGTGTTGGGTGGACTGTATCCTGGTCTTAATGACTGAACCATGTTAATGAAGTGTGGGTTCTCAATCATATGGAAAGCAAAGTTTGTTGCATAAACAAACTGGGCAATTTTTTCATCCATTACCTCTTTTTGTAATCTGCTGGTTCTTATCGCAAACTTATCTATGGTTGTTTCTGGATGCTGGAATTTTTTTTTCTTTTTGCTACTGGTGATATACTGTGGTTGTGTGACATACATGATGTGACTGAAACCCTATTATTGGCAGATAACTCTGAAACTGTAGAAAATGATGGTGATCTTGAAGGTGGATAGTCTTCAGAATCCTGTATGTTGAGAATGGATTCTCCTAAACAAAATAAGTCAATGCAGTTATTTAATTATTATTACCATACTGCTCATTTAGTATTACTCATTGCATTCACTGACACATAGTACTACTTTAAAGGGGGAATTGTAAAGAGAAGATCTGCCTATTTCAGCTATTTATTTTTTTTATCAGAACTGCATCTAAAATGATAGCACCATAGAGTAACCACTATATTTTTTGCTCAAACATGAGAATTCAAGAATAGTCCAGAAGGAAGACCGGCAGTCCTTAAGAAAGAAGTATGAAATAAGAAAGTTAACTAACCTGAAGATCCTGCATGTTCAGACATGTTCCTTTCATCATCTTCAACGCAGCGTCCTCCTGAGGAGGAACACTTCTCATGATGTTGTTTCATTTGGCAACGAGGCCTTGCATTTCTTTGTTGCACTGTTTGCATTTTGAACGCATACCTGTCTTACCCACGGGTAGAGGAGCTTCATTAAAATATTCCCAAACTGTGTCTTTTTTACAGCCTGCTGCCATTATAGGTTTTCCCTTCTAGGGAGAGAATGGCATGGTAGATCTCAAATCAATGAAGACTACACTTGGAAAGACCTTCTGGAATATGCTGCTCAAACAATTTCAGTTTTGTTTCTACTGCCTGTCCCTCCCTTCTCACATTTATCTCCAGACTTTTCCTTGTCCAGATCTATTCTTCCCCCAACAATCTTCTATTTTTTAAACGTTTTGAAACTTTGCACTTTTAGAGAGAGGTCAAGGATTGATTCTGTGTACACAAATTTGTAGAGGGACAGTAGGGTTGAGGTCTGCTATTTCTCACCTCTTTGTATTATTTATTTAATTATTTTAAAACATTTTTTGCTGTTAACAAGCATGTTATCTCTGGAGACACAAATCCACAATTTGAGAACTGCAAAACTAAACATCTCTGATGGTATCTTCTAGACTGAGCACTGAGTCCCGTTGGGTAGATAGAAAGAATAACCTAAATAATCTATACAGAAGTCCCTGGAACCTCCATAAGATTGGGTCCCTAATCCATGAACTATTGGAACTCATTTACAAAACTTTTCTTAAACATTACATGACTATAATGCATCCTAATTAAAACTATCTTTAGTTAGTTTTATCTAAAATCTAAAGCATTTTATCCATTTTATAAAATCCAATTTAAATAAAAAAAATCTGAATTTTTAAATCATTGATTTTTTTATCCACACTGGTTCGGATTATATTTTCCAGTGTGCATCACTTTGCACTTTTCAACATTGAATTTCATCTGCCATTTTGTTGCCCAGTCACCCAGTTTTGTGAGATCCCTTTGTAATGCTTTACAGTCAGTTTTGGACTTAAGTGTCTTGATCACTCTTTCATCCACCTACCTGTATCTGCTGGAGAACTGGAATACCTTCCTTGGGCTTCAGCATTGGGTACGAAATATTGAAGGTTTCCAGAGCAGAAGATCATGTGACTTTGAAGGAAGCTACCTTCCAGTGCTACTTGGTTATTTTGGGGAAAGTTTTGACTCCTGTTTGTGTGAAGTAGCTGCAATATTTATGTCCTTATTTTCTTTCATCAAGGAAAAGGGTCTTACAGAGAAATTTTCTTCATAAGGATGTGAAAACCTGAAAAGAAAATATAAAATATATACGTACAGTAGATCATGGCAATGTGATCCACAATCCTTGAACGTCCCTTCTCCCCAAATTTAAGGTAATGGGGAAAGTTGAATGAGATTGCAGAGAATAGGGAAGGAAAGGAGAATCCTTACATATAAGATCTGAAACCATAGGTAGTAGTTTTATATAGTGCCATAAGTTTTTGTGAGATAAAGAGGTTGAATGAACTAGAATTGGCTGAGAATGAAAGATAATAAAGGAAGGAAGCGGATGGTTAATTTTCCCTCTGATTAGCAGCTGTGATGAAGGTAGAGCAGTATCACAATTAATATTTTATTTATTTGTGTAGCACCATGGGTTACTAGATGTTAAAACATAGACTACAGCCCCTGTCACAAAGCTTATTTTCTTGCTTTAGAAGTGATGGGAAGAGTAAGGATAACAAACAGCAGGGGAAGGGGATTGGGGCAGGGAAAACAGAGCTAACAGCAACGTGAGCCTGTGATCACACAGTCTACAGCATGTGCGGCTCTTTTTTTAAAAAATGAAATGGAGTAAGCTACAAAGGACTGAAAAATAATTGACTCACTTATGCATTAGTTTATTTTATTCCCAATTACCTAGACAATTTAATATTTTCTTGCCCCTTTAGTCCTGACTGTTAGGATTGCTTAGATGCTTTCACAGCTTAGATATTCTAGGCATCATAGCAATTCTAATCATTAGGACTAGAGTGGGAGGAAAAAAATAACTTATCTGGGGAATTGGGAGCCAAGTATGTTATCTGGTGAACTAATTTGGCCGCCATTTACCATAGTATCTGAGCACTCTCAATGCTTAATGTAGTTATCCTCACCACACCCCTGTGTGGTAGAGAAGTGCTGCGACCTCTGTTTTACAGAGGAGGAGCTGAGGCACAGAGAGAGACTAAGTGACTTTCCCAGGTCACACAGGAAGTCTGTGTTATAGCAAGGAATTGGCTCTAGTCCCAGGCTAGCATGGTGACCAGTGGGCCATTCTTCCTCATAGGTATTTTGAAAAGCATATGCTGTTGAGTGAAATCAACTGGGATAAAGTAATGGCAGGAAAAGTCCAGTGCAATATGGAAGGTGTTCAAAAATAAACTAATGCGTAAATTTACAGTAGCCATAAAAACTTTTTAGGCACATTTTCTTGGAATGTTAGAAAAGTTCAGAAACCATTAGTTAATCCTCATCTCCTCATGAATATGCTCAGAGGAAAAGTGTTGAATATCTCTGTGACAGAATAAATAAAGTTTCAGTGTAGCAAGGAGTTTATGAAAGCTGTAAAGATGAATGAATAGTAGAAGTATCTTGAATAAAAATATCACCACTTCTTAACTATGTTATCGTCCAACTCCTGCTGCTGTGTGCAGTTTTTTCTTTCTGTACAAATGTATCTACCTCCCAAGTGTCAAATATAAATCTGTGTGTAGCTCAGGTCAGGAACAGGGACAAAGGACCAAGCAGGCAGGTTATTAATTGTGAGGACGTAACTTTCAGTGACTGCTTTTTTTGGTTAACTGTGGTTCTTACTCGGGGTTTCCTCTGCCATCCCTTTTCCTACCCCAGAAAAAGCCAATCATTCCCTTCCCTTACTCTGCCACTCTTATAGGAGCATGTCTGTCTCTGATGTGGGGGATTCTCTTTTCTTAGCAGAATTTGTTCATTATGCCTGGGCAGCACAGTGTATTTCCCTTTTCAGCAGGGTTTCTCAGGGACTTACAGTTTACTCGCTGATTTGAGTAACCTTGAGTCTACTACACCTCATTCTGTACATTGACTTTGTACAAAGTAAAAGATTTTGGTTTTAAAGCCTTAAAGGATACAGACCCTGACTGCATCATCCTTACAGCTACCTGAGCTCCTTCCCCTTCGAACACTACAATTGCATGTTACATCACCTGACAAGTCTGCCTTTGCTGTAGGAGGCCTTTGCACGTGGAACTCTCTCCTGAAATCTGTCTCAGTTTTACAGTGAAGTCTTAATTATTCCCTCGGGCATGTTTTTAATTTCATCACTCTGCCAAGTTTATTACATTTCAATCTCACTCTGTTTGCCAATATTACTTTGTTTCACCTTTGAATTTTAAGACCATGGTTTTGTATTACACTTTCATTAATTTTATTAAGTTTTTAAGCACCTGTCGTACAGTATTCCAAGGTTTTCAGTGGAACCAAGGGGACATCGTAATTATTGCTGGGTTTTTTGGATAATTTTCATTTTTTGTTTGTTCCATCTTTGAGAATTCTCCTCTCCCACTCTATTTCCAGACATACTCTCCCTCTGAATGGGAATGTGAGTTTGTTCTACATTTTTACTTCTAAAAGTGTGCAATGTGAAGAGCAAATTTATAAAAGACCATCTTTTATCTTTTTTTTTCCCCTCTTAAAACTAGGTATCAAATCGTAGTGGAAATAGTTCAAGCAACCACAATCAGCAACTTTCCCCAAATGAAAAGACAGAAAGGTAAGCATGCATTCTGTTAGGAGTTAAGGCTGCATATTTAATAAAATAAACAAGATATCCGAATGTAAGACATGTACATAGCTGGGTTTGTGTGCACAGGTCCTGGACAGATTTTGAGAATGTGCCTTCCAACATTAGATTTTAGTTTTCACACACTTTGTTTTACTTGTTCAATTGTGGTTAAAATTTATTTGCCAAAATCTTACTGTTTCTTTGTAGACCAGGTTCAGAAAGTAAATATCAGTCACTGGTACACCTACCCTTGTTCTATTAAGGTTTTTGCAATAATGTGGCATTTTACATGGTACAGTAAAACTTCTTATATTACTGAATTTCACGTATTTGCTGGCTAATACTTGTCATTGATTAGCTATTCAGAATTAACCCTCTAATCCAGTCTTTTTAAAAAAATTATCCAGTATAAATGCCACTTTATTCTCCCTTGCACCAATATTATTATGTAGGAGTTTGGGTTTCTCTGATCTAACTGACAGAGAGCACTGTGCGGTTGATCCTCATAAGCTTGCGAGAAAGGAGGACGTTTCGAGGACACATTCAAAATATGTTATGGATTCATGAAGCAATGTCTCCATCTCTATGAAGCTGTCTGGTTTACCAGTTAATAGTGAAGGGATTCCAGTTCTGAGGAAGTAGATTACTGTATACTGAAAGGATGGGCTGTGGGAGAGGAGTAGGGATAGTGTAACACAGAATGAAAGGTCAGGTGAAGGGGCCCCAGTTTACACAATCTGATTCAGATTTTCCTTCAGGTTCTCATTCATATACCTGGGCAATGACAGGCCTCAGTACCATATCTACTTTCCACACACAAGAACACACATACAATGAAAGCTGGCTGTAAACTTGCCCTGCTAAGTGTTTCCAAAGAGGCAGCTCCCTGTCCTTCCGCTGTATCATTATTCACCTTCATTTTTGCTGATAGATCGAAGAAAATTCCAATTCTCAAGCTGGGATGGCTGGGCCCATACCCTATCATCTCTTCTGAATTTATGGAAATTGTGGTCTTGTCATTGTTGAGGCTTGTACTATATGAGCAGTTAAATGAATATTATATCCTTTTCTTTTTATATGCTTCAATACACCCCTCCCCCAATTTTAAAAATACCTATTTTAGTATCCTTTCAATATATATGCTGTATACTTCTTTAAAATATTTATATTCATGTAGAATTTATGCTCCCACTTATGAGTATTTTATTTGACTTTGTTTACTTTTCTCAAGAAATGTTGATTTCTACGTCTGCAAGAAATTGTGGTGATAGTAAAGGTACTGGACTCAGTTTTCATGTGGGCATGGACAAATATTTTTAAAGATAATAGAAACAGAGAGTATTCGATTATTTGTCCATAATCTAAAATGGAAGGGAGATTTATAAAGTGTGTGGTGGAGATTTATTCAAGTTTTCCTCCAGGCTTTTAAAATAAAATTCCAGTGTCATTAACTTTTGCATATTTTATCGTGAGTCTTGCAATATTTGGTTTCTCAGAATCCCAAATGCTGGAATCAAAAAATTGCATGAGAAACTGTATTCATTTAAAGAAAATAAATTTGTAGTTGTAATGCATGCAGAGAAAAGCCTTAAAATGTGACCTGAATGCACCCTAAAGATTCAGGAAACCCCCAACATTTATCATTAAAAAATTCTTTTTTTGTCAAGCCAATCTTGGTGTTCTGGAGCCTGACTCATATTTTTTGAATGCTTGAAGTTGGCACCACTGAAATTCCTTTCTTTTATAACATAAAGTAGAGCTAACTATCTGCTGATTCATAACAAATTGCTTGTACTGTAACAAGGCAAAAGGAAACCTGAAAATCAGTGTTAGGTTCACTGTCCATTAGAGAAAGGGAATATTAATGTACTTCAAATGAAAGGTTAATTTACTGGAAAGAGTTTTCCTCTTTCTTATTTTATTACTTTATAAAGCAAACTAATGAGTCCATTAAAAAAATCAATTGTTTCCAAGCGTACGGTTGCCTACAATTGCCAGTATTAAGGAGCTCTGTGCTTTGTTGTGACAAGACTTGATTTATGGTACAATATTTTTGTACAAATTGTATCTTGAAATGCTTTATAGAGATAGATACTATTAAAGTTTTTCAGGTCACATTAAAAAAACTAACAAACTAGGGCTGTCAAGTGATAAAAAAAATTAATCTGGATTAATCGCACAATTCAAAAAATTAATTGGGATTAATTGTGCTGTTACACAATAATAGAATACCATTTATTTATTTTTTTTAATGTTTTCTACTTTTTCAAATATATTGATTTTGGTTACGACCTAGAATACAAAGTGTACAGTGCTCACTTTTTATTTACTTTTGTTACAAATATGTGCACTTTAAAAATCAAAAGAAATAGTATTTTTCAATTCACCCAGTACAAGTACTGTAGTGCAATCTCTTTATCATGAAAGCTGAACATACGAATGTAGAATTAGGTACCAAAAAACTGTGTTAAAAATGAAACAGTGTAAAACTTTAATAGTCCACTCAGTCTTACTTTTTGTTCAGCCAATCACCCAAAGAAGTTTGTTTCTATTTATGGGAGATAATGCTGCCCACTTTTTGTTTATAATGTCACCTGAAAGTGAGAACAGTCGTTCTCCTGGCACTGTTGTAGCCAGCGTCTCAGAATATTTATGTGCCTGGTACGCTAAAGATTCATATGTCTTTTTGTGCTTCAACCACCATTCCAGAAGGCATGTGTCCTTGCTGATGCTGGGTTCTGCTCAACAACAATCCAAAGCAGTGCGGGCCGACGCATGTTCATTTTCATCATCTGAGTCAGATACTGCCAGCTGAAAGTTGATTTTCTTTTTTGCTGGTTCGAGTTCTGTAGTTTCTGCATTGGAGTGTTGCTCTTTTAACACTTCTGAAAGCATGCTCTACACCCCATCCTGATCAGATTTTGGAACCTTCGGTCGAGTGCTGTAGCTATCTTCAGTAATCTCACATTGGTACCTTCTTTGCATTTTGACAGATCTGCAGTGAAAGTGTTCTTAAAACAAACAAGTGTTGGGTCATCATCCGAGACTGCTATAATATGAAACATATGGCAGAATGCGGGTAAAATGAGCAGGAGACATAGAATTCTCCCCCAAGGAGTTCAGTCAGTAATTTAATTAATGCATTATTTTTTTAACGAGCATCATCAGCATGGAAGCATGTCCTCTGGAATGGTGGCTGAAGCATGAAGGGGCATACAAATGTTTAGCACATCTGGCAAGTAAATACTTTGCAATGCTGGCTACAAAAATGCCATGTGAATGCCTGTTCTCACTTTCTGGTGATGTAAATAAGAAGCAGGCAGCATTATGTCCCATAAATGTAAACAAACTTGTTTGTCTTAGCTATTGGCTGAACAAGAAGTAGGACTGAGTGGACTTGTAGGCTCTAAAGTTTTACATTGTTTTGTTTTGGGGTGCAGTTATGTAACAAACAAGATTCTATATTTGTAAATTGCACTTTCACAATAAAGAGATTGCACTACAATACTTGTATGAGATTAATTGAAAAATATTATTTCTTTTATCATTTTTCCTGTGCACATATTTTAATAAAATATAATATATAATAAAAATAATAATATAAAGCGAGCACTGTACACTTTGTATTCTGCGTTGTAATGGAAATCAATATATTTGAAAATGTAGAAAAACATGCAAAATAGTTAATATATTTCAATCGGTATTCTGTTTAATAGTGCGATTAAGACTGTGATTAATCACGATTAATTTTTTAATCACAATAAATTTTTTTGAATTAATCGCATGAGTTAATGGCGGTTAATCAACAGTCCTAAAACAAACCCCATCTCCCAATATAAATGATGAGATTCAGGAATGTGGTTCCTGATAGGCAGAATGTACATAATTACCAAGTTGTAATTTTGCCTTGGCCAATGCACCTATTACTTTTTAGTTTATATAAATATATCTAATCTAATAATCTACCATTCTAGGGTCCCTTAACTCAGGAATTTACTGAAAATACCGATGTACAGTGTTGTGGATTAGAACTACAATGATAAACTAAGTAGTAGTTAAACCTTCTAAGCCTAGTCTAGTTTTTTTCCTCTCCCTTTAATTTTCTTTTGTGGAGTTGGTTCTATATTTTATTTGAAGTTTTGTTATTTCCTATTGTTTAAAAACAACTGCTACAACAATACTCTTTACCAGCCAGCAGCATGATGGGGTAGGATGTTGAGGCTCTAGCCTTAATTCCTAATTGAGGGCAACAGCAGTTTTGATTTCCTATAACAACCTTAGAGTTGAATTATTGGTAAATATCCTCAGTTTCTGAAAATTTTCTAAGGTGGAAGTTTTGTTAGAGGAAATGTAGTTGTATACTTCTGCAATTCTCATATTGTTGCCTTGTTCTGCAGGCTTATCGTTTAACTCCACATACCAGCTTTCCCAGAGTCAATATAATTTAAGGTTTCACAGTTCATAACCATTTTTTCAATTATTGTTGAAAATATTGACACAGTGCACTAGTTTGTAACTATTGTAATCCACCTAAAGATAGAATAAACTTTAAGTTCTTCATCTGTTTTAGTTATTCTCCTAAGGGTTTCTTCCTCCAAATTATGCAGGGTCAACCTAACTGGAGCTGACCTTCAAAGGACATGGTCAACAGCTGTAGAGTTCAAATTTTGTTTATTTTTAAGGTGGGCAGGAAATTATTTGAAAAAGCAAATATAATGTGTTTGTTAGTTTCAGTGAAAACAGTTTAAAGAAAAACACCATTTCCTTGTGAACCTGATCAAAACAGTTTAGTGCTAAGCTGTACCTGTGCCCTAACAAGTGTCCTGGGTGTGTCCCAGGACATCCTTTGTGGTGACTCCTCGCCCCCTGCCCTCCCCACAAATCTCATTCAGGAAGCTCCTGGCTCTGTATTCACTCACAGCTCTTAACTTAGATTCTGGTGGTTTTAGTCTTACTGGCAGCTGTGAACTCCCCTTCCCTCCTCTTCCGAGGACTGCCACAGCCCTTATTGGAGATGGCTAGGTTTGCTTCTGCAGGAGTGCAGTTTCTTTACTATTTGGGCATCTGTAGCAGCAGCTGTAAAGGCAGAGGACTGGAACAATTAGCACCACATGACCAGCGAATGCTCCAAAGACCAATCAATTGCAAGTGTTTTGCTAATATATTATGGCCGACACTTTGCTAGTACATGACAACATAAAGAAAAATTGACCAGCCTGGTTTAATTATGCAACTGATTGAATAGCAAAAATGAACAGACAATATAACAAATGAAAAATGGGCATTAGACTTCTAAAATTCTTTTGTTGTTAATAATCTGCTCTTAGTACCATTTGTTGCCTAGATAGCTTGGTGACAGGGTGGTTTTATTAAATAGAGCACTGTAACTTTTAAAATATTTTTATCCTGTCATTGTTCCTACTAAGCTCTAAGCAGTGAAACATGGTCTGTGATATTATTTCTTTTCAGGTTCATGTTTCTTGAATCTTCTGGAGTTTGAGTTCAAATCGTGGCAGGGTGGATAGGAACATATAGTGCTTTTGATTCATTTTAAGTAGTGACGTTTTGCATTCAAGTCCTAATGTGAATACCATAGGGGCAAATATCTCAGTGGTTTGAGATGTAGGAACACTTTGAGAAGTTCAGTAACTCACAGTAGTGATGCCTGTTGTGGATGATTTAATTTACATGGCCAGGAGAGTTATTAGTAATCACTAAAATTTAAGTGACAAAAAATCTAATGTAGCATCAAATGCTTTCTGAGGTGTTGACTTTTTCTTTTTGCATCGTGCAGCACACTGCATAGATGCTGTAGTTTTAGACACTTGCATTGCAGACTACTTTCCTCATTTTCCCACAGACAAACCTGCTGAATCTGATTTTACACTCATCTGCTGCCTCATTGCCCCTACTCCCCCCACAACAAAATAGTCAGAGGGTTGCAACTATGACTGTTGGAGGGGGAGTGCTTTTTGGCTCATCTTGCGTTCTGTATGCTGATTTTTGGACTATGCTCTTTTCCACTGCAGCTTGTGCTCAGGTCAAAGAAACAGCTGCAGGAAGGGATTTACTTCCCAGACCAGAAAATAACTGTTGGGGATATTGAAATGCCTATAGTTATTCTTGTGGACCCAGCCTACCCCTTAATGCCCTGGCTCATGAAGCTGTACACAGGAAGCCTGGACAGTAGTAAGGAGCTGTTCAACTATAGGCTAGGCAAGAATGGTGGTAGAGTGTGCATTTGGACGTTTAAAGGGTCACTGGCGCAGTTTACTGACTCGCTCAGACCTCAGAGAAACTAATATTCCCATTGTTATTGCTGCATGCTGTGTGCTCCATAATATCTGTGAGTAAGGGGGAGACGTTTATGGCAGGGTGGGAGGTTGAGGCAAATCGCCTGGCCGCTGGTTATGTGCAGCCAGACACCAGGGCGGTTAGAAGAGCACAGGAGGGTGCAGTGTGCATCAGAGAAGCTTTGAAAACCAGTTTTATGACTGGCCAGGCTACGGTGTAAAAGTTCTGTTTTGTTTCTGCTTGATGAAACCCCCGGCCCCTCGGTTCACTCTACTTCCCTGTAAGCTAACCACCATCCCCACCCCCCCTTCGATCACCGCTTCCAGAGGCAATAAAGTCATTGTTGCTTCACATTCATGCATTCTTTATTAATTCATCACACAAATAGGGGGATAACTGCCAAGGTAGCCCAGGAGGGGTGGTGGAGGAGAGAAGCACCGGATGGGTTGGTGGAGGAGCGAAGGACAAGGCCACACAGCACTTTAAAACTTATTGAATGCCAGCCTTCTGTTGCTTGGGCAATCCTCTGGGGTGGAGTGGCTGGGTGGCCAGAGGCCCCCCCACCACGCTCTTGGGTGTCTGGGTGAGGAGGCTATGGAACTTGGGGAGGCGGGCGCCTGGTTACACAGGGGCTGTAGCGGCGGTCTGTGCTCCTGCCTTTCCTGCAGCTCAACTATATGCTGGAGCCATATTAGTTTGATCCTCCAGCAGCTTCAGCATTGAATCCTGCCTCTTCTCATCACTCTGCAGTCACCTATCAGCTTCAGCCCTCTTTTCAGCCCTCTTTTCAGCCCTCTCTTCGGCCTGCTACCTCTTCTCCCGGTCATTCTGTGCTTTCCTGCACTCTGACATTGTCTGCCTCCATGCATTCGTCTGTGCTCTGTCAGTGTGAGAGGACAGCATGAGCTCAGAGAACATTTCATCGCGAGTGCGTTTTTTTCACCTTCTAATCTTCACTAGCCTCTGGGAAGGAGAAGATCCTGTGATCCTTGAAACCCATGCAGCTGGTGGGGGAAAAAAGGGACAGTGGTATTTAAAAAGACACATTTTATAGAACAATAGGTACACTCTTTCACGGTAAACCTTGCTGTTAACATTACATACGTAGCACATGTGCTTTCATTACAAGGTCACATTTTGCCTCCCCCCACTGCGTGGCTAGCCCCTCACCCCTCCCTGTGACTAACAGCGGGGAACATTTCTGTTTAGCCACAGGCAAACAGCCCAGCAGGAATGGGCACCTCTGAATGTCCCCTTAAGAAAAGCACCCTATTTCAACCAGGTGACCGTGAATGATATCAATCTCCTGAGGATAACACAGAGACATAAAGAACGGATGTTGTTTGAACGCCAGCAAACATACACTGCAATGCTTTGTTCTGCAATGATTCCCGACTACGTGCTACTGGCCTAGCGTGGTAAAGTGTCCAACCATGATGGATGGAATAAGGCTGCCTTCCCCGGAAACCTTTTGCAAAGGCTTTGGGAGTACATCCAGGAGAGCTTTATGGAGATGTTCCTAGAGTATTTCCGCTTCATCCCCAGACACATTAACAGACTTTTCCAGTAGCTGTACTGGCCGCGAATGCCAGGGCAAATTAATCATTAAACATGCTTGCTTTTAAACCATGTATACTATTTAAGAAGGTACACTCACCAGAGGTCCCTTCTCCACCTGGCGGGTCTGGGAGGCAGCCTTGGGTGGGTTCGGGGGGTACTGGCTCCAGGTCCAGAGTGAGAAACAGTTGTTGCTGTCGGGAAAACCAGTTTCTCCGCTTGCTTGCTGTGAGCTATCTTCCTCTTCCCCAAAACCTGCTTCCGTGTTGCCTCCCTCTCCATTGAAGGAGTCAAAGCACATGGTTGGGATAGTGGTAGCTGAACTCCCTAAAATGGCATGGAGCTCATCACAGAAGCGACATGATTTGGGCTCTGACCCGTAGCGGCCATTTGCCTCTCTGGTTTTCTGGTGGGCTTGCCTCAGCTCCTTAAGTTTCACGCGGCACTGCTTTGGGTCCTTGTTATGGCCTCTGTCCTTCATGCCCTGGGAGATTTGACAAATGTTTTGGCATTTTGAAAACTGGAACAGAGTTCTGATAGCACGGATTCCTCTCCCCATACAGCGATCAGATCCCGTACCTCCCGTTCGGTCCATGCTGGAGCTCTTTTGCGATTCTGGGACTCCATCATGGTCACCTCTGCTGATGAGCTCTGCATGGTCACCTGCAGCTTGCCACGCTGCCCAAACAGGAAATGAGATTCAAAAGTTCGCGGGCCTTTTCCTGTCTACCTGGCCAGTGCATCTGAGTTGAGAGTGCTGTCCAGAACGGTCACAATGGAGCACTCTGGTATAGCTCCCGGTGGCCAATACCGTTAAATTGCATCCACACTACCCCAAATTCGACCCGGCAAGGCCGATTTCAGTGCTAATCCGCTTGTCGGGGGTGGAGTAAACAAATTGATTGTAAAAACCCTTTAAGTCGAAAAAAAGGGCTTCGACATGTGGACAGGTGCAGGGTTAAATCGATTTAACGCTGCTAAATTCGACCTCAGCTCCTTGTGTAGGTCAGGACATAGGCATTGTAGCATTATGTGAGTGGGAGTGAACCAGAAAGTGAAATTGACTAGAAACTGGCAAGAGACAAAAATAAAACTGTATATATTTTCATTGTCCAAATAAAAGAGAGATTCAGAAAGTAAAGAGAGAGTAAAATTGCAAATAGTAAACTTTTCAGCTGATTTCTGTTAATAATCTAATGGGTCTTTCATAATCTAAAAATGTGTTTTTAAAAAAGTACAACTCTTTTACTCTGCCGGTTCAGCATTTTTGTTTCTTTTGTTATTAATTATTATTATTGTATTACATTAGCGCAAAGAGGCCCAAACCAGGACCCTTTTGCTAGGTGGCCTACCAACCAATATGAAGATACAGTCCTTGTTCCAAATAGCTTACAATTACTGGATCTCTACTTGCAGTTTTTGCCAGCAGCCCAGCAAGGCTTGTAGCATCACCCACCAATTTTCAGTTCCCTACCTTCCACATGACTCTAGCATGAGCAGAAACATCTATCCTAGGAGGACTGGAAAAAACACTCTCTTCAGAGTTTTTCAAACACTGCATTTTAATTGTCCAAAGAGCATCACAGTTGACAAAATCACTCCCTTCCCAGCAAGGGGTGAGAAAGTATGGCCTGAAAGGGAACTCTCCCCAAGAAATCCTTGTTGCAGAACTAGAAGGTTTCTCAGGGTGAGCATTCCCACCAAGTATAAAGATATTTGTATTTATAGGCAGAGCTAAAGACTAATGTAGAAGCAGAACTGTTGCAACAGGACTGTTTGTGGGGAGAATATTTAAACAGCCAGCTATAAAAATATATTTTAGACATCATTTACCCTGAAGCTCAGTCTTCAGTCTGACTTGAAGTATGTACGTTTATTTTTTTTGCTAGCCAGTAGGTCAGGATGTAATAATATCAGTACTCACATAGCACTTTACCTCTTCAGCACAGCATAGACACTATTGGATTTTAATTCTCACAAAACTCAAGCACCAACTCCCCTCTTTGTTTTTGTATTTGTGATAGGCTGTGCTCAGAGAACTATGGTTGTGCTCGCATGGGTACTACTTTCAATTCTGTACATAGAGAAAGAATAGTTCCTGCAGATCAGGGTTTGGGTTATAGTGCATCTGACCTAGACATAACCATTGTTATGCATTTTTGCACATTGCACATTGCACATTTCCAAAAGCAGTTTCACTGAATCTTCTCTTTCTTCCTGAGATCTTCCAAACATGCTAGTGGTGGTAATAGAGCTTGCTTTTCTACTGTTCAGTTGGACAGATGCCTGTCATTGGGCACATGCTCACAGAACTTTGGAGATGAGGAGTTCCCACCCTGCTCCAAACAGAGGATATGCAAGTTGGAAGCTCATTGGAGAATAGTGCAAACTCACTCCCTTCCAGAAGTTTGCCTTTATTGCTCACTTAAACAACAAAACTAATATTTGCCTAAGTTTTTTCCTCTACAGAACCTCTCTCTGTGTTTTCACTGGAGTTCTATTACTCATTCTCTTCCTTAAGCTCAAAAGAATTAGTTTTACCTTTATTTTAGCTGTTTTGTCATGGGCTTGTGAAAGAACCCTGTTTACTGTACTTTCCAACTTGAGGTCAATTGGCATTTTCAGAACTGAGCAAATACTTTTCTAGGCCCAGGCAGGCTTTAAAAATGTGAAGTTCAGTCTCAAAAAGTTTACAGAGGTTTATGATGATCAGTAAATGCTGCAGTGAGGGTTAGTCCATATTTACCTTCATCTTAAAATGTTAATTAGTTTTTTGCCACTTATATATTTCAGCATGGCATTAAGTAAGTACTGTGTGTGCTCAACTCGAGGGGTCTTGCAAAAAATACATACAGTGCTGTGTGTATATGAAACTTCCATATTAGCCAGTTGGTTAATACCGCAGCAGCTGCAGCTGGTGGTGTCAGTAACAAATCCACTAGTTTCACAAAAAAGTGTTGTGAAAAGCAAGATTTTTTTTTTTGGCAATATAATCTAGCAGTTAAATACCGACACACTTTTCCTTTATGCTGTTTCTATCAAAAGGAGCAGATATTCATTAAACAGTAGAATACAATTTAGTTAATCTTTTTGTAAGAACTACATATCTAATTTTATCTGTCTTTATCTAGGTCTTTATATTGCATCCATTGCTGTGATATTAATTGTCCAGATTTTAGAACAATAAGTGGAGCATCTAATATTGTAAGGAAATAACAGGAAGGGCGGGAGTAAAGTCTTCTATTTGCTGACATAGCAGACTTGGACTTCTGTAAGGTATTTGACTTTGGGCACATCAACACGGAGCATCCCTGCGCGCTACAGGAGTGTGATTCTGAAGTGCACTCCTATGTTGCCCACTAACTGGTCCACATAAACCCTGCTGGCATGAACTAAAAGTTCCCTAGTGGGAACTTCTTTTAATGTTTCTGCTGTTGGAAATGTTAATGGTAGGACTGACTGACTTTAAGAATAATTATTTTTTTTTTGCCTAGGAGGGGTGAGAAGAGTGGGGAGGGTCAGGTGGGAGAGAGGGAAGGAGGAGGTAGAGGAGGAAGTGTCTCATTGGAATGGCAGCAGTGCCTGGAGTAGTGTATGGGAGCACTTTTCTGTGGTAGGGCAGGGGACCCTGGCACCTCACAGGGGAGGCAGTCTGGGATCAGTGCCCTACGGTCCGCCTGAAGAAGGCAGCACCCAGAGATGGTGGGGAGTGCCTTGAGGGCCCTGTCCCCGAATTGCCAGCCCTATAGTGCTACCCTAACATTGGGCTGATTCCCCAGATTCAGCTTCCTTGTGTGCCCAGGTACAGCTGCCAGAGCCTCGTCTAGGTCTTTTCCTGGAGGTGTGGTACTGCCTGTGGCTGTGCCTGCAAGCTGGGAGGGAGCAGGTGAGTGAGCTTCTCTCCGTGGGGCGGGAGTGAGCTGCAGGCTCACACTGGGGTACTGTGGCAGTAGGTGGTCATAGTCCGGGAAAGTGGAGACCCAGGAGCACCTCCACAGGAACAGTTTCAGGAACAGCAGAAGAGGTTCCTGAAGTGATGGGCTGATGCTACAGCCCAGCTGGTTCCCATGGCTAGTCTGGCTGAACGATCTTCCCCTGGTTCCACCCAGGGAAGAGGAGGCGTCCCAGCCAATCTCCTTTTCTTAAAGTTTGGTTTATATATACCTCCTCCCAATGCCTTCAGTCCCCAAAATAGTTGTTTGTGTTGTTCTAACAGTTAATAAGGTAATATAATAACTGTTTCTTTGTTACATGGTGCCAGGGCCTATAACGCCACTTCCCTTACTCCTACTGCACAGTCCTGGCTCCCTGGAGCACGTAGTACACATCTCCATGTGTTATAATACTGACACCAACAACACAACAACTGGGCTTTGTTTAGCATCTCCTCCTTTTACTGCTTTGGGTGTGCGTGGGGTGTTCCTGATCAACAGACCTTTGTCACATTTCAGAAGAAACCCTTCTGGAGTCAGTCAGTCATTTTTAACCAACTTGGGAGTTCATGTAGATAAACTGAACCGATACGCATTCGTTGAGTGAAAGAACATGTGCCAAGTGTGACCAACACACTGCACTGAAATGGAATTTTCCAGCATCAAGTTAAAATGAAACAGGAAAGTCTAAATTAAATAAAATACGTTGTTTTTATTTTGCTTAGTTCTGAAATGGCTTCATTGAAATCAAAAGGACTCTGCCAATTCATTAAAATCTAAATGTCTTGCAAAGTCTGATGAAAAAGTACTTTGAAAATTTTCCAGCCAGCTTCACTTCTTTTACTTCTAGTTTCTGCTCCCCCACCCTTTGCATGTAGAAACACGGCACACTTGTAATCCTGTAGAATTGACAACATTCACCCATATTTTTTAAAATAAAAAACTTTCAATTCCTTTCACTTTAACACGCATTGTATGCTGTTAGGGGCAGGGATGGGGCAAAAATCTTTCAAGAGGAGTACTTGAAACAAACGTGTTTTTCTCTCCTTGACCTGTTTTCCCCAGGTGACGTCCCCATGTGGTCATTGACCTTTCTCCTGATTATCGGCAAATTTTAAGTTGTTTCCTTTATGTTCAACTATATATGTTTTCTGGGGGAGGTAACTGCCATTTTGTAATATGGGACTCTCACTTCCTGGATTTTAAACTTTTGAAAGGGGAAGTCTCCCTTTTTCTAGAGTGCAGCATGAATTTTTGAGTACTAGGTTCTCTCTGAATTGTCCCCAGAGAACCCCACAAGATCAAGATCTCCACCAGTTGCCCCTAAATGATAGGGCAGAAGAGAAGAAGCACAAGCCACCAGCATGTGGTGATAATGGCTTCGTATCTTACTGTAGCCTACTTGGGTTTTGCCATCTGTATCCATTTTAATGTCTGTTTCTTTGGACTGGTTTCCACCATTCGCATACAGACAGAACAGAGTATCTCAGGCAAATCTGCACCTGTACATATTAGTTATATCATCCATGCAAACTGTCTGCATTAGTAATTATTTCAGACACATTTTTTCCTTTTTTCCCGTTTCCTAGCTCTTCTTTAAAAATGGTAGATATCCATATAGATAAGAGGAATTTGTACCTTAGGGTACATGAGCTTCCCTATCCCATAACTGTTCTTCTGTTCCTTCTGAATCTCTCATACTACTAACTTACACCTCTGTTAATTAATGCTCCTTTTGTCACTTCCCATTCAGGACACCACTCGGCCTCTCCCTGGCTTACACCTGATTCACTTTATTCTTCAAATCCTTCTGCAAAACTGCTTTCCACCACTTTTCTGCCACTCCTCTTCATTCTGTCACTCTCCATTGACAGTCTGTCTACCAACCATGCTAATACTGTATTATGAAACGGAACATCCTAGGAAGTTAACCTAAGACCACTCAAGATGAATGCAGCCTCTGAATTCCTTTGTCTGTAACCCATACACAAAATATAAACACAGCTATTGCTGCAAGAACTTTCCCATTTTCTCACCCCACTATTTCCTCTTCCTTTGCCTGTTTATGCCTTTACTCTGTGTATGAACTATATACATTAGAGCACTGTTTCCCAAACGTGGGACACCGCTTGTTCAAGGAAAGCCTCTGGCGGGCTGGGCTGGTTTGTTTACCCGCCGCATCCGCAGGTTCGACTGATCGTGGCTCCCACTGGCCACAGTTTGCCACTCCTGGCCAATGGGGGCTGCGGGAAGCAGCACGGGCCGAGGAGCGTACTGGCCACCGCTTCCCGTAGCCCCCATTGGCCTGGAACAGTCAGTGGCAGCCACGATCGGCCGAACCTGCGCACGCGACAGGTAAACAAACCGGCCCGGCACGCCAGGGGCTTTCCCTGAAGAAGCGGCGTCCCAAGTTTGGGAAACACTGCCTTAGAATATAAGGACTTTGTGTTATCAAGTGTCAGGCAAATCCATGAAGCTATGTAAATAGTCAATTATAGTGATGATACTCATTCAAGCAGAAGACAAAAAGAGTTCACTATCAAAAATGAGCCATCTGTCTCGATGGTGTGCAGTCTTATCTATGAGTCAACAGAGCATTTAATTTATTGTTTCACTCTCCTGGTTAAAAGTTGCTGCATATGTGAAAGGTAGAAGTGGAGGAGAGGGGGGGAAAAGACTTGAGGTACAATATGCCCCCCTACCAAAATTGCAAAAAGTACAATGAACAAAGAGTTTTGACAGGTATTGGGTGGTGCAGAATTTAAAATCTATCACTTGTCATTCACACTGCAAGCCATAAGATAAAACAAAAACATTCTGATAATGACCATTTGAATGATTGCAGCCCAAATGTTTCTTGTCAAACACCAAAACAACACCAATTATTAAACTAAAAGGCTTCCTGCCACCCCTTTTATTAATGCTCTCCCTCCATGTGCATGGGTGTTTGCTCTCTCGCTCGTTCTCTCACCCTCCCTCCCTTTTATTAATGCTCTCCCTCCATGTGCATGGGTGTTTGCTCTCTCGCTCGTTCTCTCACCCTCCCTCCCTTTTATTAATGCTCTCCCTCTGTGTGCGTTCATGCGTGTTCTTGCTTTCACGTACCCACAGTTACATGGCTAGCTATCCCTTTGTGGTCTGTCTGGTGCACCCTCTCATGCATTTGGCCTAATGTGTTCACCTATCCTACGGTGGAATTGCACAATTCTCCCACTCGTAGACCAGGCTCCAGGCTACAGTCCTTGATATCCAGCATTTTTACCCAGCAGGTCCTATTGAGTTTGGACATGTGCATTTCTTCCCTTTGGGAGTCTGTGGCCAGTGGTATACTATGATCAGACAGCCTTCTTAAAGCCAAAGATTATTTATCTTAGCAGTAGGAACAAAATATTGCAGAAAAAAGGATTTCAAAACAGTCTACAGGCAGGGCAATCTGACCTTGCGCACTACCATTCTGTGATGGTGACCTAGACAGTGGGTCACTGTGTCTCTGTCAGGTTCCCCGAAATAATTGATTTCTTGAGACAGTGGCCTTTTAAGTTCCATTACAGTTATATGTTCCTTGGCCTTTTCCTATCCTGGTCAAAATCAGCTTTGTAGGGTGGCTTGAGGTGGAGGTAAAATTATCAAAAGCTAATAGTTCTCTTGCTGTACATTAACAACTACTAAGTGTTTGAGAGATGGCTGTCTTGAGCTATTCTTTTCCTTCCTGCCTGCCTGTTTTTTTTTCCAGACAAACTCTTGCTGAGATTAAATCAACACAGTCATATAGAAAACTCCCCAATAGCCAGGTAACAGATAATATTCAGACAAATTATGATAGAGCAGCTCCAGATCTATGGCTGCCTGGCTACAGCTCACTTCATCAAGCTCATGAAAGCTTATGCTCAAATACATTTGTTAGTCTCTAAGGTGCCAGAAGTACTCCTTTTCTTTTTGTGAATACAGACTAACACGGCTGCTACTCTGAAACCTGGATATATATACGTATTTTTGTGTGTGTATATGTTTGGTTAACCCAGAAAGCCTCCCATCCACCATCACTATGTGTATATGTAAATATTATTATATAATGAAGGTAGGTGGAAGTCTTTCTGTTTTTTTTTTAAGTAGACAAAAATAATACTCCGATCGTAAGATGAATCTTTAATGTATTTGAAACCTAATTGAAAATGTGAGTTTAAAATCATTCATACGGGCTTTCCCTGTAGCACACTTGCAGGTATACTTCTTCCCATGTGGTTATTTCTTTGAGGCAACTGTTTTTTTAAAAAATAAAACACTATATTCATCTCTATAACTGGATTTTCTAGTATTCCCACATTATAAAAACATGGCCAAATGAATAAAGAACTGACCATTCATCCCTGAATACTGGCTTAATCCTGAGTTGTGTACAACCTGAATTGTCTATGTAGCTTGCTGCAGAGCTCATGTTACGTGCCTGCACAAGTATAAGAAGTTTTGTGATTGAGCAACAGCACTGTACCTTTTAAGAAACAGAATGGATTTGCAGGAGTTGTTCACATTCAGGCATAGTACAGGAATAATTTTCAGTGCTGGTTTTTATCTGTGTTTTTAACTAGGCATTTTAAAAACTACGGAGAAGGTGCAATGAGGAAGTGTGGAAACTTGAAGCACAGGCCTATGTTTTATGCACAGGCCTCATTCTGTTGAATTTTTAAAATATTTTTCCCATGTCATCGCAAATTTAGCAACATATTTTCCAGTCTTGGTATAGTCTTAAAGGTCTTTGTTTTGAGTGGGTTTCAGCCGGCAAGTCCATCTCTTAAGTAGATACTGGAATAACAGGGACACAGTGCTGGATGAGGTCAGATGACAGATATGTGGAGTTGTGTTTAAATACTTTGTATATTTGCATGATTTTTCTCTTAACTATTTTATATGTATACTTGCTATGTTAGTGGAGATATCCCAGAACATACTCTATTAGCCACCTGGCTGTTTTGGAAGCATTTTTACTTCAATATCCAGTTACAGGTTGAATGACAAACACTTCAGAAACTTGTAATCTGAAGTTTTCTGTTGTGAAAGATAACTTCTTACTTCTCTGCTGTTTATCATAGATACTAAAGGTAAAGAAACTGCTGCAATGAAAGCTGACCTCTTGAGGGCTCGCAATGTGAAAAGGTACATTAATCAGCTGACTGTGGCAAAGAAGCAGTGTGAGAAGAGAATAAGGCTTCTAGGAGGTCCAGCTTATGACCAGCAGGAGGATGGTATCTCTGATGAGGGTGATGGCCTTCAGAGCCAGAAGGTAAGTATTACACAGTGTGTATAAGGCTAGAATGAAAATTTTCCAGGTGTTTGTTAGTGTTTGATCACTTTATACGTCACTTTTAATTATGAATGAGCATTATCCAAGGGAAACATGTTAGTGCAATTGTTTCATGTTATATTTGTTTCAGTGTTGGGAAATTATGGTAATAGTTACCTTGCAAAATACATCGTAATGTGTTAAATACATGGTACTGGTATTGTCTGTATATAGAACTTCATAACGGGTTCTTCAGCTCATGAGATTGCTAAATTTTGAGACTTGCCCTACACAGCAGACTGAGACACACTTACAGTGGTGGTCTTTATAAGATTACCTCCATATCTGCAATATTCCTTGGTACTCCCTATATTTATTATAAGAAATACCTTGAATATTTTAGTTGTCTAATTTCAGAGTAGCAGCCGTGTTAGTCTGTATTCGCAAAAAGAAAAGGAGTATTTGTGGCACCTTAGAGACTACGCAATTTATTTGAGCATAAGCTTTCGTGAGCTACAGCTCACGATGCATCCGATGAAGTGAGCTGTAGCTTACAAAAGCTATGCTCAAATAAATTGGTTAGTCTCTAAGGTGCCACAAGTACTCCTTTTCTTAGTTGTCTAAGGCAACTGGCATTTTTCAAGAGCAACCACTATGGAAGAGGTTTAATAAGACTAGTGACTAAATCAGAAATCTCAACATCTTTGTATAGTAGGTCTTGGAAATATGTTGTTGCATTACCCAACAGCTACAAAAATGAAAGTTCCAGTTTATTATCTTAGATAATAAAGTGTAATAGGGCTAATAATTTATGTACTCTACTTTCTGTGCCCTTTGGACTAAGATCAGTAATTGGAATATTGCAGTTAAAAATAAAATACTACATTTTTTTTAATGTAAGTAAGAGAGAGAGAACTGTTAGTCTTTATGCAGGTGTCTTTTTAAGTTCATTAAATCATTGTAATAATTGTAACTTGGTTGAGGATCAGAAAAAAAATTCCATTGCTGGAAAATAATTTTTACTGAGATGGCAATATACCATTTTATAGTAAGTGTAGAAAAGTAAAAAGCTAAAATCTGAGAGGAAAAGGGTTTGTTTTCTTTTTCCTTCCTGTTTAAAATATGTTTATAGAAAAGCATCTGTCATAGGAAGTGGTAGGCCAGTCTTGATCTATTTCAGAAGCAGAGAGATCCTGTTGTTAATGTAACCTGTTTTACAGGCCCACAAATCACTTCTACCTCTTCTAAGGGGGTGCCCTACCCACAGCTGGGTATTGTTAACTGTGGGTCAGCTCCTGCAAACAATGGTGAATGTGAGCATTCTCATTTTAAATTAATGACTCTACTCCCAGGAGTAAAGCCGCTGTCATTCATAGGTATTTGCCATGTTGGTGGTGGCAGCCGCAGTATCAGAGCTGAACTAGAACTGTCCATCTCTAAGCCTTCGATATTCCGAAAGGACAAGACCCAACAATTCCCCCCTCCAGCCCCACAAAGCTGGGCAGAAGAGAAGCACAGCATAGAATCCTTGGTTGTAGATCAGATGCCCACTGGTGGGGCTAGACTGCATAGCTCAGCTCTGGAAGGGAGCCCACTTTTATTGGCAGTGCTTCCCTGTGTGCTCTCTCCATCTTAGCAATAGCAGCAGTTCAAACTTTATTTACAAGTAGCCAGCGCTGCCCCAGATATTGGCCCAGCCCCTGCTGAGGACATAGGTAGAAATATCCAGCATGTGGCAGGGCTTCTCTTTATTTTGTTTTTGTTTAACAAAGTGAATTAATATTGGCTTATTACTCTCTGTGACCCGCACCTTTCTTTAAAAAAAAAAAAAAGAGAGAGAGAGAGAGAGGCTGATCATTCCAGTAGCCTTTTAAGGTACTACATTGTTTAAAGAATAGCCAATAAATGTATATGAAACACCACGTTTGCTTTTTTCGTATTACAGTATTTCAAGAACAGACATTTATTGCTGTATTTGGGGTAATATTGAAGTATGTTGTAGATGCTTGAACTAGACTAATGGACTTGAGGAGTATGTTGTACTATTTAAATGAAGAATGAGTTGACTAATAGCTCAGAATTATACTTTTGTCACTGCCACACAACCTTCCTCTTTGGTGGGATAGAGGTGTCGTATTTCCAGTAAATGTCCTCATTTTAATAAATACTTCAATTATAGAATTAGTTTGGAAGTGAAGTCAGGGTTCCTGTTCTCATATTATAGATTAAAGGCATGAAAAAGCTAAAAGAAAAAATTATGCTCAGTTCTTTCACAGCAAAAGCAATGTTGGTTATAAAACAGCTGCATTTTACTTGTAGGTCAATATACAAACATCTTACTGCATGGACCTGAATCTGATTGCTCTGGCTAGGCCCTGAATTTGAAAGTAAAGGGGTGTGTTTTTAACTAGATGTTGGCTAAATCAGTCTTTTGTAGTTAGCTGGGATACTGACTGTGATGGGTTGGACCCCTTGGGAATCCACCTGATGTGCTGAGATACCACTGAGTCTACCTGTTCTGCCAGTATGGGCTCCCTTTTACCTGTCTTGCTGAGCCAGGCTATTAAAGCCTCCTCTAACACACACACAGGCAGGGCCACACACCGCTGCAGATCAGCTCTGGGAAGACTCAGCTTAAGGGACTTGCTCCAACACTCTGATGCTTGCTCCTTTTAAGGGGTACAAATCCAAAGGTTTTATTAAATTCACCCCCTCCCTCAATGTGGAGAGAGGTGTGCATGCTTCTTGTCCCCCTCAGTTAGAAATTACATAAACCAAGTTTATTATTAAACCAAACAAATTTTATTAACTATAAAAGGCAGATTTTAAGTGGTAAAAGGGGTAACAAACAGAACAAAGCAGATTACTAAGCAAATAAAATCAAACGTGCACACAGCTAGTATCACCAAAGAAATTGGTTACAAATAGTATTTCTCACCATAGATATTGTTGCAGGCACTTTGCAATGTTTCTGTGGTTCAGAGTTCCAGTTATATTCCTTTTCAGACTAGACCCCTGTCTCAGTCTGGACTCCCCCTTGCCTTCTCTTCAGGTGGCTTTAGCAGTCTTTCTTCTTGGGCAGACAGCCATGGAGAGGAGGCTCATTTGCCTTCCTCCCCACCCTTAAATAGGATTTACATAAGGCAGGAATCGTGTGTTTCCCAAACTTGACCCCCCCCTTCTCTTCAGTGGAAAGTTACAAGAAGTCCCAGGTAATGTTTAGTATCCGGTGACAAGACCACCTGACTCGGTAGTATCACAACGTCTAGGAGTCACTGGCAGTATGGAGCATCCGCAGGAAGGCCAAGCCTTTTCACAGTCCATTGTCCTCACTGATGGGCCATGAGCTCTGTCTGGCTTTTCCATTGTTGTACCTGAAGTGTTAGCAGTGGGCATCATCCAAAGTAGCATAGTTGAAATACAGATACATAGTCAATATTCCTAACTTCAGATACAGAAATGATACAGGCATACAAATTGAATAATCACACTCAGTAAATCATAACCTTTCCAATGATACCTTACAAGACCCATCTTGCATACAGTACATCTCAGTTATGTCATATTTATATCATAAGCATATTTTCATAAAGAATATGGAATGAAACATCACACTGACCCTTCTGCTATATTGCTTATGATATTTGGTTCCAGAAAAGTATGACCTTTGAATTAAGGTAGAATATAATGTACCCTTTATAATCTATTTAAGATCTTTATCCTTTTTCTAAAAAAATTACACCTGCACAGCAATGCAGTAGTCTGATCAAGTTCCTGTTGTCTAATATTCATTGAAGAAATGATTTACATGATCTGTAAGCTGCACTCTGCACAGTAGTTACATTGTCTTATCTAGAAGGAGTGTTGTACAGAGTCTTTAGCTGATTGATTCCCAAACTGTGTTCTGTGAACCACCAGTGGTCCATGGAGCACTTGCAGTCTTGATTTCAATCAAACTACAAAATGGATGAAAAACTCCTTGCAGCCAGAAACCATTTGAGTTTGCTCTCAGGCAAAGACAACCTGACTGCACAACTGTTCTGCTGATCATGGCTGAGTGGAAATTGTAGTGGAAGAGAAAAAATTAGCTTGCCTCCACCACAGACAAGGTATATACATTGATTCTTTGTTGTAAGTGACCACACTTTGATTGTGATTTCTGATACTCCAGCGTCTTTTCCTTATGCTATTTGTCACAAGTTATCTTTATATCTGGATAACCTGTAAGGATGGTATAAAGGAAAAGGGCTTAAAACTCTTATCCCTTTCCCTCCCTCATTGTCTCTTGTATATGCTAAAGTAAAAAAGATCACGGCAGATAAGTAATGTGTTAGTCTGAAAGTATGTGTTTTGCTTGGATTTCTTCCCAGAGTAAATGGTAGGGAAAATAGCCAGAGCTCCTTAAATGGTAAATGCTCAGTAATCCTTGATTGCTAGTCAATATAGTGGGTCTATCTATTGCCACAAAGTCAAAGGTTTTTAAGGTATTGATGATTTGCTTTTTAAAACAATGCATTATTGTAATCAAGGTACAAACAATATCCTTTTTGTGGGATCATGTCATGATTATTAACTTACATCATGGGGGTATCTTTCCAGTATCATTCACTTTCTATTTTTCTGTTTCCTAAAAAAGGGAAGGTATCAAAACAGAAGACATCTTACTAGACTATAAATACCATCCTCCTGTCAGAAAACCCTCATAGCAACTAGATTTCTGTTCACTAAACTCTCCTCTGGTAGCACTCTTCTCTAAAGCACAAAGTCTGCTATAGCTCAGGAAACAGCTACTAGCTATACTTCATTGTTTCATGAATAGGTCAGTGTGTATGTGGGGAAACCATGGTCTATTGTGTAGTAGTACTTGTGTTGTAGATTAAAGGAATGAAAAAGACGAAGATCCAAAATTATGCTCATTTCTCTGACAGCAAAAGCAAGGCTGGTCATAAAACACATGCATTTTACTTGTAGGTCAATATACAAACTTCAGAGAATCTTCAAGGTTTCTAGTTTTTTTTGTTTTTTGTTTTTAAGTACTGTTGCATTTAATTTGTAGTACAGAGCCCTATAAATAGCACTGGGCAGGCCATGGGCACGTTGGATTAACAGTTCACAATAAAATAATGATTTCACATTTGTCTCACCTACTGTATAATCACCAGGTCTTGGGTTGTTCAGAATTGCGAGGGACAAAAAGTTCTGTGTACTTTGCTTTAACCATTGTCTTCAAGCAGAGATAAAGGTTGCTGCTTAGTTTTCTCCTCAACCTTGAAGCTGCTTCAGAGTTAAAAAGGCTTAAAGGGTCACCGTTGAGGCCGATAGTTCTAAGATTAGATCTACTCAATGTATGTTGGTTTGAGGATGTGCACGTGACCCAAATGTGTATGTGTGCCAGAGTAACTTCCGTCTATCCTCTAATCAGGGTTGATAGTGAGCAACAGTGATACTGAAACATACAGGAATCCCTCACGGAACATTTCAAAGCAGGGTTCAATATCCTGTCTCTTCAAAACGGAAGGATAGTGTAGTGCGAACATAGGGATTCTCAGCAGTATAGGTCTTGAATTGTATGTATGTTGTAGTCCAGTCCTGCAAAATAATCATGAACATTTAGCTCAGTCATAAAATCTACTTCCTTGTCATTTATTGTGATGAATGATGATTAAAATATTGATATTTTTGTTCACCTTTCACTTTTTTAAAGAGCTCCTTTACTGATGCCTTATGAAAAAACTGAATATCATTCATCAGTATTTCTTACCTTATTCTTTATTCACTTGTGTGTTTTCATGCAATCTGCTTCTTAAGATTTAAACTGTCAGTGGTTCTTTTTTTTTGCTTGAAGTCCTAATTTTCTATGGCATCATGACTGACTTGCTGTAGAAATTATTGTACCATGAAGGAATTACAATTTAGGGAGGTAACATGGTCCAGTGGATAGATGGGCCTGAACTGGGAACCGAGCCCTTTGGGTTCTAGTTCCAACTGTCCCAGTGACTTACTCAGTGACCGTAAAAAAGTGACTTCACCCTCTTTGCCTCCGCTTCCCCATCTGTAAAATGTAAATCTTTGTAATCTAAAGATAGAAACACTACGCCACAGAAGAGCTAACTATTATCATTTAGTAAGGTAGAGACCAAGCATGTGTAGAAACTGGTGCACTCTTAAGGAACAAAGATTGTTCTTTCATTTGTATACCTTCTTTAATAAGGAATGAGAAAAGAGATGAAAAACACAATAGACACGTTGAGTTGTTTTGAAGTAGACTATCTGAGATTTCATCAGATCTCTTAAACTTCAAGAATTTTCTCTCGTATTTTTGATAATTAAAAGCCAATAATGATCTTACCTTTGTGATGGATGAAGTGACCGTGCATCTTAGCTAACAATATTTTGCTGTTATGGCATCTTACATCTACAAAGCAGTTTGCAACTAATCCGCTGAACAATTGCTCTGAGGTTGGTTGGTAAGGATTATTCTCATTTTAAAGGTAGGTAAATAGAAGTAGCAAGATTAAGTGATTGTGACACAGAATGTCATTGATGGAGTGATTAGAACTGGGGAACTGATTTGCAGTCCAGTGCTCATTCCCCTAGACCATATTTCTGATCAGTGAAATATTTGAAATCAAATCTAACAACGCACTGTAAATTTAAGACTGAACTGCTTTGGAGGATCATCATTTTTTGTGGTGTTAGGCTGCAGAATGGCAAATCATAATCTAATATGTAAAGTTTCTGACTAGTTTTCTTCTGACATTAAATTATGTCCTTGGCTTGGATTATGCCCCAGAATACTTAGAAGGATCTAATCAGTTGGGACAGTAACGGTTATTTAAATAACAGATAAAATGCACAGTATCTTGATTGCAGGATATTCCAGATGGTTAACAACAACAACGGAATTATTGGAAAGGAACAGTTATTTAAATATTTCATCTTGCCACAGAAATAAAACCAGATAACTGACTTTTTCTAAGTAAACACGGTTAGATTGTTTTAAACACACAGATGTCATTTTGCACTTTCAATTGCTAATTACAAAGGTGCAGTCTTCATAAATAACATTTAAGATGACAACAGCTATGGAGTCGTATGCAAACTCGTGTCAAGCTGACATAACTGCCACTGTGAAAGGGTATTTATTACAACAGCTTGTCCCACAGCAGAGCTATAAATTACTACTTTCAGGTTTTAATGTTTAATAATTGTCCCCATTGCTGGTAATTTTAGCAGACAGGCCAATGATTGGATGAACATAAGAGACTGAATTACTCTTTCCCTCCGGAGGTGGTTCCACCATGTCCGGATCGATGCAGCATTCAGTCTAATTTGCTGCCTGTGCTGTACCAGCTTCTATAGATAATCCTGGAGAGTGACGTGCTCTGTTTTTTCAGCTGAGTAGCTTCACAATTACTGAATTCACACACAATAGAAATAAAAAAAAAAAAATAGAAGGAATGAGTGTCCGTTTTAGGGACTCTAATAGACGAGAACTTTTTTTTTTTTTTGGATGGCATATTCTCCCCATTCACTTCTGAATTCTTGTCTACGTTCTGTAGGATTGCTTGCTTTTTATATCCACGTTCCTTGCTCTTCCATTGCAGCCACTGCCCTTCTAGGTGAAAGAGATTGGAGGGGCTATTTCACTAGGAGGGTGGTGAAGCAAGGGAATGGGTTCCCTAGGGAGGTGTTGGAATCTCCATCCTTAGATGTTTCTAAGGCCTGGCTTGACAAAGTCCTGGCTGGGATGATTTATTTGGGGTTGGTCCGGCTTTGAGCAGGGCCTTGGACTAGATGACCTCCTGAGGTCTCTTCCAACCTTAATCTTCTATGATTCTATAATTAGTTGCATAGCATAGTTAATGAAACAGGCTGTTTGAAATTACTCTGGGTATATTGAAAAAGAGAATAATATGAAAAAAATCATTTTGAAGTTGCTGCTACAGTTAGGACCAATCTATGATTTCTTATGTACCCCAAACTCTCATTGACTTCAGATATAATTTGAATTTTGAGTGTGAAAGCTGCATAGGGTGGCATGGCCCTTGGATGCTCACCTTTAGGGGGAAAAAGTCCTTAAAACCTTTTATCCAGAGGTACTGTGCATTTACTTTTCTTCAAATAGATAGACATAAAATCTGTTATGCGTCCTAATTGGTGGAGGTGGAATTTAAATCTTTGACAATGTGTTGATTGACAATGGGTTCTCTTCCCTGGGAGAGAAATGAATGGTGCACATACCCAGCATATTCTTCTTTTCCTAGTTTGTTCACTGTATGGATACCAGTGCCTGTTCATCTCTTACAAAGGTGGCAAAAGTTATAGCAAATCTTTATTCAGGAAAATCCTCATTCACTAACCCAACTAAAACATGCCTGAGTCCCAACCCTTCATGTAAAAAGAAAAGGAGTACTGAAGAGGGCTGTAGCTCACGAAAGCTTATACTCAAATAAATTGGTTAGCCACTAGTACTCCTTTTCTTTTTGCGAATACAGACTAACACGGCTGCTACTCTGAAAGCAACCCTTTAGGTAGGCTCTGCTGCTTTTCTGTATCTGTAGTACAAGTGTAGTCACGGACAAAATGTTTCACTTGCTGTTAAACTACGTTCAGCACCAGTTTAACTGCACTGCTTAGATGCATGTTGTCAACAAGGGAGAATTTTGCTTATGTAGATGAGATTTGTGTGTGGCAGGCACACTAAAAAGTTCGGCAGTACTGTAACTAATTCAGCATGACCATTTCAGCACGGGGATACATTAACGTGCTTGAACTTTAACTGTTTACGTCAAGTGGTTTGATTATGAATAGTTGTTGATAAATCTCATTTAGTTACTTTTCTGGGTTTTATACTTGATTTCTCCTGTACAGATTCTTCAGTTTGAGGATATTTTGGCCAACCCATCCTACCGAGAGCACTTTCGACTGTACATGGAAAGGATGGACAAGAGGGCTTTGATTAGCCTTTGGGAGTCTGTGGACTATCTGAAGAATGCTAACAAGGTAGAAGTAGTGTGAAGTATATGGGGGCTTGTAAATAAAACTGAATATTTATATGGTGAATTTTGCTGCAAAATAAATATATGAAAAAAATTCTCTGTTAACATTTTCTTTTTTTAGTCTAAGAAATGGAGCACAGAATGGTGCTAGAAATTTCATTATTTCAATCTATTTATGTTGCCTTGGTCTTCTGATAACAGGGCATAATTTAAAAATCCTTTACTTTTTGAACAGAGAGGAGGAAAGAGAAGGAGTTATAAACACAAATGATGATAAAAAGGTCACATACAACAGCCCATTTAAAAGAGACAAAACCAGTATAGCGTTTTTTCTTAACCCACTGAGAAATAATTTTCAGTAATTTATTGACTGTTTTATAGCTGCCCTTATCTTATTACCAAGTAAATTACCATGCAGTACCTTGTCTCGCTGCTCAAAACTTTTCAACTGGATAGCTACTACACCTACACTGTTCCTTTTATGCTACTCCTCCCATTGGGAGTGATGCAAAGCCCATTGAAGAGCATAGGCGTCTTTCCACTGATTTCAGTGAGCTTGAGATCACAAGTTAAAGATACTTACTTTTTCTGTGTGTACTTAAAGAGATTTTTCTTTAAGACCCCTCTTCTGCTAGTTCAGAACACCTTTTGGCTCCAGAGTGATACGAGTAAAGTCATTGAAGTGGCACATTGTAGAACACTGTACTATATCGGATGGGTAAGTGGGTTCAGAAATGGGGGTAGAAAAGTATAATTTAAAACTGCAAGAAGCAGCTCTGAACACTGGACGGGGTAAGTATGCTGTGGACACAGGGAGGAAATATTTTTTGTTTGTGAATATTGGAGTAGCCAGAGGTTTATTTGTGAATATATTTGGTGAAACTTTCTGGATTTCCCTTAGCATGAAATCCAAATTTTCATATTGAACATCAGTTATTATTCATTGATTGTCATGTATTCTCTGTTTAAAAAAACATTTTCATCAAATCAGGGAGCAGAACAATACCTTATCATGACTTAGATGACAAATCACACACTATGAATAAAGAAAAGGAGTACTTGTGGCACCTTAGAGACTAACCAATTTATTAGAGCATAAGCTTTCATGAGCTACAGCTCACTTCCTCAGATGCATATCGTGGAAACTGCAGCAGGCTTTATATATACACAGAGAATATGAAACAATACCTATTCCCACCCCACTGTCCTGCTGGTAATAGCTTATCTAAAGTGATCATCAGGTGGGCCATTTCCAGCACAAATCCAGGTTTTCTCACCCTCCACCCCCCCACACAAATTCACTCTCCTGCTGGTGATAGCCCATCCAAAGTGACAACTCTTTACACAATGTGCATGACAATCAAGTTGGGCTATTTCCTGCACAAATCCAGGTTTTCTCACATCCCCCCCACCCCCATACACACACAAACTCACTCTCCTGCTGGTAATAGCTCATCCAAACTGACCACTCTTCAAGTTAAAATCCAAGTTAAACCAGAACATCTGGGGGGGGGGGTCAGTTTGGATGAGCTATTACCAGCAGGAGAGTGAGTTTGTGTGTGTATGGGGGTGGGGGGGATGTGAGAAAACCTGGATTTGTGCAGGAAATAGCCCAACTTGATTGTCATGCACATTGTGTAAAGAGTTGTCACTTTGGATGGGCTATCACCAGCAGGAGAGTGAATTTGTGTGGGGGGGTGGAGGGTGAGAAAACCTGGATTTGTGCTGGAAATGGCCCACCTGATGATCACTTTAGATAAGCTATTACCAGCAGGACAGTGGGGTGGGAATAGGTATTGTTTCATATTCTCTGTGTATATATAAAGCCTGCTGCAGTTTCCACGATATGCATCTGAGGAAGTGAGCTGTAGCTCATGAAAGCTTATGCTCTAATAAATTGGTTAGTCTCTAAGGTGCCACAAGTACTCCTTTTCTTTTTGCGAATACAGACTAACACGGCTGTTACTCTGGAACACTATGAATAGTGAGCAGTAGAAGATGTGGTCCAAGTGAATGATTGACAATATCCACAGGCTCAAATTTAGCTATTAATCACTCCAGGACCTATTACTAGGGTTGCCCTTTGTATTTTCAAGAGTGATGAGTGTCCTGAGTCATGTTTGTCATTGTTTTTGCCGATGTTCTGTCATCTCATGCTTATACTGCTCCATGGAATTCTGCCCCTATCTGGTAGACATGGGTCACTTGATATACTTTTCAGGGAGATTGTCACATACATTGAGCATTTTCCTTTTTTTTATTTAACCTCTTCCCTCATTTTTTGGTGCAAATTTCATCCCTATGCCCTTTTTGTATACATGGTGAATATGTTTGCGTATTTGTTTTGGTGTTGTCGCTCACTAAATAATTATTAGACTGGTTACAGTCCCATTTTATAAAACAAAAAATGTTCTGCAAAGAGAATTTGTACATCCGGTTAAAGCTAAAAGCTAAGAAACCTGACGCAACTAATTCGCTTTTGAAATTTCAGTTTAGAATGGGGAGCAAAAAGCTGCTATAATATTCTCTTTCCGTCTCAATACAATACAAAAGCTGGTAAAGAGAGGTCAAATTTCAGGGCTTAGTCATTTCCTTGGGTATGCAGACATCCATCATTTTATATCTTGTAAAACTGACTATTCTGCATGGCTGCCCAAGCATGGTAGCTGATATTAACATGAGATGTAGAGATGTGCACTTGCATATTCAGGCACAAGAGACAGCCAGTTCAACCTTCTTTAAATAAAATCCATGAGGATTCTGAGACATGGTCCTCTTTTTACATTTATTTTTCTCTTCTTTCCCCCATCCTACCCCCTTTATTTTCCAGGCTGAAATACCTCAACTAGTGAGTGAAATTTATCAGAATTTCTTTGTGGAAAGCAGAGAAATCCCTGTGGAAAAGTCACTTTACAAAGAAATACAGGAAAGTCTTGTGGGCAATAAAGGCATTGAAGTTTTCTACAAAATTCAGACTGATGTTTATGAAACACTAAAGGACAGGTACTACCCCTCCTTCATTGTCAGTGATTTATATGAGAGGCTGATCAAGAAAGAAGAAGAGAGAATTGCAGTTCAGTTGACTTCTGAGGACAAGGATGAAGTGGTGAGTCAAATCTATAATTCTTGCTGCTTTTATTACCGGAGGATGATCTGAGTGAAAAGCTAATGAGTACTTCCTATTCTCAAGCTTTGTGTTTATTTTACTACTTTCTCAATCTTTGTTATTTATATCTCGTAAGCTATTCCACCAAACACCACAAAGTTGATCATATTCATTTTTTTCAGTTTTTACACAGGTCTCTAATAGTATGCATATAGATAGCAAAGAGGCACTTTGTCTTGTCTTCGGTTCCAGGGATGCAAAGTGTTTGTACTTGATGAAGGAAGGATTTTCCTCAGCTCTGCTAAACTATTGAGAAGTTGTTTAGTCTCTTCTGAGAAGACTTGAAATTTCAGTGTTACCTTTGTACTTCATCGGTACAAAGAACAATTTGCATTCTTTTATCCAAGAAGAGTAGCTGCAAGCATGTCTATGCTTGGATCATCACTAGGGTGCATGGCATTTTTAAACCAATATACAAATGCAATACGATTATGATAATGGTAAACCTTGCCATTTAATTTTTAGCTTTCATTTTGACATATCTCCAGTTGCTTACATGCTGGGTGTTCCATATTATGATCACATAATAAAGCGTGTTCAACATATGGCAGGGGGTTTAAAAAGATACTACCCTTAACAATTAACTGATGATTTCTTTAACATCAAATGGAGCAAAATGACTGACTGGTTGAACTTTGTTAAAGTAATTAAGAGCTTTTGAGGTTTGTAAAAGCTTTCAAATACCAACCTTTTCATACTCCATAGTGAGCATGTCTATCCTTCTACTCTTTAGATCCTGAGCATTTTGTTCTAGATATCAACTTGCAAGCTTTGCCTTTTGGTAAAGGAAGTGAAAGATGAGTTTTCAATTATTTATTTTGTTTTGTTTTCAGCTGTTTACTGTTTAAGTTGGCTTAAACAATTATTATTTCAATCTGGAGTTTGTACTAATCACATATATTGATAAAACTAAAGTAAATTGAAAGGAGAGAAGAAAACAATTGTCTACATCTTCTATAAACTAACTTCCTCCCCAGTGAGCTCTAATCTATAAAGCCTCAAACCCCTACAGAATATATGTACTGAAAGCAGTAAAAAGGGAGTGGGGGGGAATGATGCTCAAGAGCTTATATAGACCATGTCTTAGATGAAAAGAAAATATTATTGTGTATTCATAATCTTAGTGATTTTTATTAATTTACCAAAGAAATTAACTTTTAGGCTATATTAGAGGATAAAGCTGAAAAACAAAAAGTACAACTTGACTTGGAGATATTAAAGATGAAGTTCAAAATACTATAAGACGACTTTCCAAAGGGAAGCTCTCCAGGGCCAGATGTCTTTGCAGGCAAGTTCTGTAAATCTTTTCAGGAGCTAGATCAGAGGCACTTATTTAGCTACACTTTTAACCAAGGATCTCAAAGCACTCCACAGGCATTAATGAATAAAGCCTAACAACTCTCCAGCAAGAGAAGGACTAATATCTTTGTTCTACAAGTGGGTAAACTGAGACACAGAGAAGTTAAGGGAATTGACAAAGGTCACACTGAGAGGCAGAACTGGAATTAGCACCCAGATATGCTGACTCGCACTTCGCAGTCCTAAACACTAGGAAACAGTAACTCAGAATCTGAGGTTTTCCGATTTAATATTTAAATATGATTGAAAGGTCTTCAAATGAAACTTTGGATTCTATCCATCCCTTGTCCTCCACAGATGGTTTTGAGAGGCAAACTATCCTAGGGAAATACTTCAAACACACAGTTTTGTAGCATGTTCCCTCTTTTAATGTTTGCTCTTTTGTTAAATGGGTTTTTTTTCTTGATAAGGAACTCAAGGTTCCTGTTTCTCTTCCTGTTATTCAGCTATGTATATTCCAAATCATAGGGAGACCAAAGGCACCTCAAAAATGTGTCCTTCTGAGCCTTGCAATCAATAGGTGTTTCAGGAAACACTGACTTATTGCCCAGAAATGGCAAAGTATTAAAAAAAAAAAAAGTTGTGTGATTTTGATTTCCTTATGTATGTTATCTAGAACCTGACACAGATAGCATTTTCCCTAAAGAAACTTATACAACATTTCAAGAATAGCTGTTGGTATTTTTTTTTTGGTCAAATAACATTTATTTTGGACTCTCCTACAGTCGTCAGCACTTAATTCTTCAGCATTACCATCAGTTATCTTTCCTTTAAATCCTTGAGGGAATATGTGCAGATTTTGAAGGCTGCACTTTGGTCTTTGCACATCTCATTCCATCTATCAGCAACTCTGCAGTGTGGATAAAGATTTTTTTTTAAACTGTTTGTCACAAATTGTTAATGAAGAGTGTACAATTAGAGCACTTCTCTCTAATACAGCAATGCTAATTGCTCTACAGTGAGCCACAAGGGGCTTTGAAAGGAGCATAAGAAGAAGTGAATCTTGTCTGCAGAAGCTTTCACAGGCTTTCAGATATGGGGGGAAATAATACTGTTGGCTCATGGTCCTTCAGTTTCATGTATAGCAAATGATGCAACTGAGAAATCATTTTCCTCTGGCATAGTTATATTTCTGGAGGGTTTGTTTTTGTTAGCAGAAACTTATGGCTTGATTAACACCACTACAAACCCCCCCCGCCCAGTGGTGCTCAGTTCCCATGAGGGTGTGGGAGCCAGGGGTGCTTGGCACTTCTGAAAAATCAGGCTGAAAGGTTTCGTTACGTATCTTTAGAGGCAGAGCTGTACTGTGAGGGGAGGGCAAGAGGTGCACCGTCCAGCTGACCCATAATATCTCCGGAGATGATGGCGGAGGGAAGTTGCTGGACAGTGAGTTTGTTATAGCTGTAGAACAGGTAGAGCGAGCTCTCCCCTTCTTCCACAGTTGCCACTCTTTTGCACTAGTGCCAGCACATAGGGAGGAGTGGGGCAGTGGCCCGGCCTGTGTCACAACCAAGACATGCTCCCTGGGGTCTCCAGTGCTTCTGGTATCACTGCCTGGACTTCCCTTGCACTTCCCACCTGCAGTCATCTTGTAGTTCTCCTTCTGAGGGCTTCTTGCTGACTCCCCAGTGCACCTGTGTTGAAGTGGCCATATATAAATATGTGTTGGAGTGGCAATATATTTCCACCGTCTTCAAGACTCAGAGCTGCAGTATTTACTCAGTGTGTGGCTTCGAATACTAATTATGACCACCAACTTGTATTCTGCTTTTATATTCCAAATGTTGAGTCTTATTCTCACTTACAATAAAGCCACAGTTTAAAGTCCGTTTATACTATCAGAGCAGCCTAAATGGGACATAGTGTAACTGAGACTAAGGCTCTTTGTCAGCTTCTTACTGCTACATTACATGATAGACGTGGAAGTAAAAATAAGAATCTATTATAACTTTTGCACCACATGCCCTTTTAGTCTGGGATTTGTCTATACCAGTGGTTCTCAGACTGTGAGTCGGGACCCCAAAGTGGGTTGCGACCACATTTTAATGAGATCGCCAGGGTTGGCTTAGACTTGCTGGGTCAGGGGCTGAAGCCAAAGTCGAAACCCTACTGTCTGGGGACGAAGCCTGAGGGCTTCAGCCATGGGTAGTGAGGCTGAGATTACAGGCTGAAGCCCTTGGGCTTTGGCTTTGGCCCCTCCATGCAGGGAGGCAGGGATCTGGCGGGCTCAGGCTTCGGTCCCCCCTCGTGTAGTAACTTTTGTTATCAGAAGAGGGTCACGGTGCAATTAAGTTTGAGAACCCCGGGTCATAGAATCATAGAATATCAGGGTTGGAAGGGACCTCAGGAGATCATCTAGTCCAACCCCCTGCTCAAAGCAGGACCAATCCCCAATTTTTGCCCCAGATCCCTAAATGGCCCCCTCAAGGATTGAACTCACAACCCTGGGTTTAGCAGGCCAATGCTCAAACCACTGAGCTATCCCTCCCCCCCAACCACTGAGTGACCCACTGAGGGTCTATACTGAGATTAATTGTTTGTTGTACATAGATATAAAGTGCAAATAATGAAGCATGCATAGCAAACAGGTAACAGATTTAACTTATTTTGCATCAGTGACATAGACTTTTTAATAACTAACATTTTTATTTCTAGAGCCAAGGTTGTGAAGACGTTATTGATGAATGCAGCGCAAGAATTAATGAACAGGCAAATTATGCTGTAAATAAACTTCGCCAGCTAAATGACAAACTTGAATATAAGAGACAGGCTCTTAATTCCATATGTAATTCACCAAAACCTGACAAAAAGGTAATGCTTTCAGTAGTCTCAGTCTGAATTTATTTTACTTATTTGCATCTGTGATACCAACGGGGTGTTAGCTATTTTTCAGACAAATATAAAGACAAGGTCCCTGCTCTAAAGAATTTATAATTTAAAAGAGCGTCAGAGCCACTGCCATAAATATTTCAAAAATGAATTTAAAAGTCTCTTGTTCTTCATGATTTATAGTACACTCTTAGAACCCTGGAAATGTTTCCCCAATAGGTTTTTATCCTCTTCTGTTTTGCAAATACAATTTCTTCCCTACATCTGTATCTGCTTCTTCCAATTGAGTTGTTATAGCAACCCAAGCCAACAAGGCGGTTCTGTATACTCTTCCTCGTTGCTGCTTCAAAAGCATTACAGCTCTGGGGATCAGATCTGTCAGTAAACTTGCACGCTCTCTGCTGGCCCTGCAGGTACAGAGCACAATGCCTTATAGTTACTGTAGTGGTGATAGGTTTACTTAATCTTAAAAAAATTATCCAAGAGAGTGGCTAAATTCCTTTACAAGGAGCTATTTAGAATTCTAAGGGCATTATTTCACCAGACTGTAGTCATTCTAAGATAGGTGAAACCCCTACAGTATTGGGACCAAAATCATAACCTAGCTTTTTGCTCTTTAGAATATGTTACACCATTTGCCCAAAAATGATTATTTTTAGAAATGGGCTGGGATGGTGAATCTGGATTAGGATCTGGCTAAAGTTCAGGTTTAAAGATGATTTAGTGCTGTAGTGCAGCTATGACTGAGTCAAAATCTTGAGTTCTTGTGAGATTTTGTCCCCAAACAGTGGATGTCTTCTGAAGTCAAAACTTGCAAAACTCCCACAATTTTGAGCCATTTCTCCTTCTGATGAGATCTTTTCCACACTGGGGAAGGTTCAGATGTAGATACTCAAATCCAAATGTCCTTCTCCCTGGAAATTTCAAGGGTAGTATTTTCAAATTCAAGGTAATAGTTCTGATCCTTTACTGACTTATTTTGGTGAGGATTTTCTTTCTTTTTAGCCTTTTGTTCCAGTAACTGTGGCCACAGAGTAGAAAGGATATAACAGAAGCTGATGCTGTGTTGAAGGTCAAGTGGTCTGATTTTTTCTTCAGAGATGCTGAGCATACACAGTTCATGCTGAAATCAATGGGAGCTGCAGTTTCGCAGCTTCTCTGAAAATCAGGCCACTGCTATATTTAATGAACAGCAAAAGGAAATTATTGGTTGAAATATTAACAAAACATTTCAGTAAGTTCTTTCCTCAACTCTTTTAAATTGGATGAAAATCAGCAATTCTTAATTTGAAAGATGAAAGAAATGAGGGATCCAACTCTTAAAATGTTGAAATGAATCTCTCTAAGGATCAGAAAGGGAGAACATTTTAAAAAAAGTAGATAAATAGTTTAACCCTTTAATTTTTCAGTGCATTTAACTGACCTTTTTAAATGTTTGTAGTCTGGGAGAATGGCCTGCAGATTTTAAATGACCTTTTAGATTTTAAATTACCTTTAAAAAATCTAAATCTGCCACTCAGTTGTTCATTTTCTTTCTGTGCAAATCACTGCTCTCTTTGTGGGATCTATACAGAAACAACATGTGAACTCATCACAGGTTTGTAGCACCAATAAATTTATATGCTAATTCCCCAGTTGGTGTTTCTATCCTCAATGATGAAAATAGAGAAGAAAGGAGCTGTTAATTTCAGATCCATCAGAAATGTGAAGAAGGGATTAATGATTGCAAATGGAAAATAGCAATCTGTAGAGAGACCTCTTCAGATGTCTTGGAAGCATATTAAAAACAGCAGAGCTCACACAAAAATATAATGCTAAGCAGTGTTTGGCAGTGTCCTTTTAAAAATAAAAAGCACTGCCATGCAGGGTATCTCAACCATTGTCTTCAGTTATGTCTGTGTGGATTCCACTGTAGTTATGCATGTGCCTCATGCATGCAAGATCAGAGTCTTCTGAATAACAATGTCCAGTAGGGCTGTGCATATGCCCTGCGCCACCTTCCCATGCTTCCTTGTGAGCATAAAGGGAGGAGTTGCCATGTCCATCCCTCAGTTCCCTCTTGGCACCCATGGTAGCAAGACACCAACACAGCGGTGTCTGACTCACCACTCTCTTTAGTGCTTCATTCTTCTCCTCAGCTTTGGCCTGATTGGACTCGGAAAGGACAACAGCCCCGTACAGTGGAGTAAGGCACTTTGCGTCAACCTCTGCACACGGCGCACTCCAAACCATGATTATTTAAATGCTTCCTGTGTTGTGATGGACTAATCCCACTCACAGCTGCTGCCTGGGCGAGAGCCAGGTTCCAGACAGATGCAGAGCTTGCCATTCCTTTTTCTCCAAGATGTGTAAGTTCAGGTAGAGTCTGTGAGAATCACTTTTGAACTGGAGGAAATGGCAACGCCTAACAGGAGCAGAAGAAGCCATCCTTGGCTCGTGCCTCCTCCAGCAGACACTTCATGCTGGGATCCAGCAGTGAGAAAAAGCCAAAAAGTTACAGAAGGCACTGGCACTGAGATCCCTGGTGCCAGCAGCCCTAGTATTGGCAGCCTTGATACAAGTAGCCCCAGCATCAACCCCAGAACCCACGGACCCAATGCCAAAGACCATCACCAAAAGGCAGGCCAACATGGAGCATAGGCAGTAGCATAGCTCTGAGCATCATTCTGGGTTGTCTTGAATGGAGGGACATAAACACCAGTCCATCAGAGACAAATCCTCTAAGCTCTTCAGTGGTTCGAGGGCTGGAGGGTTGAGTTCGACTGCAGTGTAGAGGAAGAGCTGGAGAAGAGGAATAGTCCAATACTGACCTTGCCACCGGCATCGATGCTGGCACTAAGGATTTATCCTATCATGGTTCTGAGATACATTTTGGAGGCGGAATGCATATTTCCACTCAAGACATCATCCACACCAAGACCATTGCTGGCACTGGATTGCCCTACCCAATGGTGCCACCATTCAGTATCACCTTTGCCATCCCACTCGTTCTCACTGAAATGAAGCTGGGATGTGTCTCCCCTGCATTCAGGAGGGGATCATGCAGGAGGCAGTGGAGGCTCCTTGTTTAGGGCACAAATACAGGCAAAACGCAAGGGGCAGTGGGGTGGGTCATTCTCAATTTCAGTGCCTGATAACTTCATGGTTCTCCAGGATTTGCTGACCCAGATCACTGAGACCCTGAACACTGAAACCTTGGTAATCCAGGAAAAGTCCTGTAAACTCTTTGACCTCCTGAGCTCCTCATCCCCAGCCAGGATTGCCCTCCTCATCAATAAGGGTATGTGCAAGCTAGTGAAGTGACTTTGATAGACTCCAGACACAGTTTGTTCTTCATCTAAGAGGATTTGAAAGAGGTACCAGGTCTCACAAAAGGATTTGAGGCATTTCTATATCCAGGTCCCCAGTGGCATTAGTGGTACAGGGTCAAAAAAAAAAAAGTGGTCTGCAAAGTGCATCTGAAAAGAGGACACTCAGAAACTGGAACTCTTCAGGCACAAGGTTTAGTCCTTCATCTAACTACAGCTCTGCATTGTGAGCTATCAGGCCTTGTTCTTGAAATACATTTTTCTCACCTGGGAGATAGCGGTCTCCTTCCTTCCAAAAATCTCACAAGATAGTAGGGATAACTGAGAGATCATGAAGGAAGGCCAAATGGTCACAACGTCTGCCTTCCTAGCTGCTGTGGATGCTTTGGACACAGCTGCCACATTGATGGCCTTGAGGGTCACCATGAGATGGGCCTTTTGGTTTCAAGCATCCAGCATTACTAAGGAGATGCAGTGCACCATAGAGGACCTGCCCTTCTAAGTGGTGGATCTCTTCAGTAGCCAAACAGATGATGCACTCCACTCCCTTAACAGTTCTAGGGCTATGTTATGTTCACTAGGGATGTACACCCCAGCCCCCTACAATAAGCCACAGTAATAATCAACCCCAAGTGCACAAGAGAGCTCTCTCCTCTTCCCAGACTAGTTAAACAGAGTACCCTTCATGAAACCTGGTACTCCAGGAGACAATTGTCATCCTCTTCTTTTGTCATGTACCCAGCACCATTTCAGAGGCAGAAGGTTTGGCAGGAATGTGGGATCCACACTGACACAGTATGGTTACCTACCCCATAGTAACTGGGTCTTTGAGATGTGACCCACCCTGCTTTTCGGAGTCCTCAGCTACCATGGGCTTTGAATTGTGAGGGAGCTGTGGGAAGGTCGCAGCCACTCTACCCTTCATACCTTCACATGAGAGTCCAGAGGGGGCCCGGGTGAATGTGATGAGGGTGTGGAAATAAAAGGATGACGTGACTAGTTGGTGGGAGAGGGCGATTTGAGTGGCAGTGTTACTGATGTATGCTTTTTGGGGGAGGAAATGTGATAAATGGGAATATGTCATTATTCTTTCCCTCAGCCTTCCAGACTCCTCTTGCAGATTCCCACTTCCCCTTGCTCTAGAGCAGTGGTTTTCAAACTGCATGTCATGACCCAGCACTGGGTCACGGAATGTCAGGCACTGGGTCGTGGCAACTCTGGTCAGCATTGCCGACCAGGCCGTTAAAAGTCCCATTGGCAGTGCTGCCCAGCTAAGGCAGGCTAGTCCCTAACTTTTCTGACACCGCGCTGCGCCCTGGAAGCAGCCAGCAGCAGGTCTGGCTCCTAGGTGGGGGGCAGGGGCCCACGGGGCTCCGTGCACAATGGGAGCTGGGTGTGTGTGTCTGCGGGTGAGACCCGCGCAGAGCTGCTTGCACACCCTCACCTAGGAGCCAGACTTGCTGCTGGCTGCTTCCAGGGCACAGTGCGGTCCACAGTGCCAGGACAGGCAGGAAGCCTGCCTTAGCACCCTCACTGTGCTGCTGCCTGGGAGCTGCCCGAGGTAACCCATGCCCCAATCCCGTTCCCCAGCCCTGAGCCCCCCCAAACCCAGAGCCCCTTCCTGCACCCCAAACTCCTCATCCCCAGCCCAGAGCCCACACCACAGCCCGGAGCCCTGACCCCCTTCCACACCCCAAACCCCTCATCCTCAGCTCTGTTCGGTCGCAGGCATCAACAGTTTTCTTCAACTGGGTCGTCAGAAAAATATTTGAAAACCACTGCTCTAGAGTGCCCCCTAAGGTTCCTCTTCTGCCTCCTATCTTATCTCTAAAGTCAAGCCCCATAAGTTATGTCTGTGCAAACTCAGAGTCTAGTGTATCAGTAACTAACTTGTCACTTGTCAAGCAGAGCAGCCAACTGCTCTTTGATGTTGCTGAGTTATAAGCAACGGAATCTAGGGCATTATCTAAGACCTAGTAGCATGGCAGAATGAGAGGATACGGCAGGTAAAGGCAACTGCTAGGGCTGGTTTAAAAATTAAAGTGGTAGGGAGGTGAGGAACCCAGAGATTTCAGAGGAGGTGATGGGCAGCAGTGGCTGAATGTTGTTCTTGTTAGGTTTGTCCTGGCTTTGAAAAAACTACTGGCATATTTAGACTAACTGAGACAGAGTCTGACTTTTGAAACCAGGACTATCTATTTAGCAACATAAAGGGAATTATGTGAGCACAAATGTGTCAGGATTAATAAATAGTATCAAATAATGTCAGGACACGAAGACCATTTAAGTCTATGGGAGTTTTCCTAATACCTGAAAAGTGTTACTACCTCTTTGGATTAATATGAAGTTTTAGTTACCATGCAACAGAGCCCTCCAGCCCACTCAATCAAGAGTCTGATGTTTGTTCTGTCCCCTTCACAGATCATAGAGTATCAGGGTTGGAAGGGACCTCAGGAGGTCATCTAGTCCAACCCCCTGCTCAAAGCAGGACCAATCTCCAACTAAATCATCCCAGCCAGGGCTTTGTCAAGCCTGACCTTAAAAACTTCTAAGGAAGGAGATTCCACCACCTCTCTAGATAACGCATTCCAGTGCTTCACCCCCCTCCTAGTGAAAAAGTTTTTCCTAATATCCAACCTAAACCTCCCCCATTGCAACTTGAGGCCATTACTCCTCATTCTGTCATCTGCTACCACTGAGAACAGTCTAGATCCATCCTCTTTGGAACCCCCTTTCAGGTAGTTGAAAGAAGCTATCAAATCCCTCCTCATTCTTCTCTTTCGCAGACTAAACAGTCCCAGTTCCCTCAGCCTCTCCTCATAAGTCATGTGTTCCAGTCCCCTAATAATTTCTGTTGCCCTCCGCTGGACTCTTTCCAATTTTTCCACATCCTTCTTGTAGTGTGGGGCCCAAAACTGGACACAGTACTCCAGATGAGGCCTCACCAATGTCGAATAGAGGGGAACGATCACGTCCCTCCATCTGCTGGCAATGCCCCTACTTATACATCCCAAAATGCCATTGGCCTTCTTGGCAACAAGGGCACACTGTTGACTCATATCCAGCTTCTCGTCCACTGTAACCCCTAGGCCCTTTTTGCAGAACTGCTGCCGAGCCATTCGGTCCCTAGTCTGTAGTGGTGCATGGGATTCTTCCGTCCTAAGTGCAGGACTCTGCACTTGTCCTTGTTGAACCTCATCAGATTTCTTTCGGCCCAATCGTCTAATTTGTCTAGGTCCCTCTGTATCCTATCCCTCCCCTCCAGCGTATCTACCTCTCCTTCCAGTTTAGTGTCATCTGGAAACTTGCTGAGGGTGCAATCCACGCAATCTTCTAGATCATTTATGAAGATATTGAACAAAACCGGCCCCAGGACCGACCCTTGGGGCACTCCACTTGATACCGGCTGCCAACTAGACATGGAGCCATTGATCACTACCCGTTGTGCCCGACAATCTAGCCAACTTTCTATCGACCTTATAGTCCATTCATCCAGCCCATACTTCTTTAACTTGCTGGCAAGAATACTGTGGGAGAGCGTATCAAAAGCTTTGCTAAAGTCAAGGAATAACACGTCCACTGCTTTCCCCTCATCCACAGAGCCAGTTATCTCCTCATAGAAGCCAATTAGGTTAGTCAGGCATGACTTGCCCTTGGTGAATCCATGCTGACTGTTCCTGATCACTTTCCTCTTCTCTAAGTGCTTCAGAATTGATTCCTTGAGGACCTGCTCCATGATTTTTCCAGGGACTGAGGTGAGGCTGACTGGCCTGTAGTTCTCAGGATCCTCATTCTTCCCTTTTTTAAAGATGGGCACAACATTAGCCTTTTTCTAGTCATCCAGGACCTCCCCCGGTCGCCATGAGTTTTCAAAGATAATGGCCTATGGTTCTGCAATCACATCCGCCAACTCCTTTAGCACTCTCGGATGCAGCGCATCCAGCTCCATGGACTTGTGCTCGTCCGGCTTTTCTAAATAGTCCCAAACCTCTTCTTTCTCCACAGAGGGCTGGTCACCTCCTCCCCAGTGCAGTAGTCTGGGAGCTGACCTTGTTCGTGAAGACAGAGGCAAAAAAAGCGTTGAGTACATTAGCTTTTTCCACATCCTCTGTCACTAGGTTGCCTCCCTCATTCAGTAAGGCGCCCACACTTTCCTTTACTTTCTTCTTGTTGCTAACATACCTGAAGAAACCGTTCTTGTTACTCTTAACATCTCTTGCTAGCTGCAACTCCAGGTGTGATTTGGCCTTCCTGATTTCACTCCTGCATGCCCGAGCAATATTTTTATACTCTTCCCTGGTCATTTGTCCAATCTTCCACTTCTAGTAAACTTGTTTTTTGTGTTTAACATCAGCAAGGATTTCACTGTTAAGCCAAGCTGGTCGCCTGCCGTATTTACTATTCTTTCTACACATCGGGATGGTTTGTCCCTGTAACCTCAATAAGGATTCTTTAAAATACAGCCCGCTCTCCTACACTCCTTTCCCTCTCATGTTATTCTCCCAGGGGATCCTGCCCATCAGTTCCCTGAGGGAGTCAAAGTCTGCTTTTCTGAATTCCAGGGTACGTATTCTGCTGCTCTCCTTTATTCCCTGTGTCAGGATCCTGAACTCGACCATCTCATGGTCACTGCCTCCCAGGTTCCCATCCACTTTTGCTTCCCCTACTAATTCTTCCCTGTTTGTGAGCAGCAGGTCAAGAAGAGCTCTTCCCCTAGTTGGTTCCTCCAGCACTTGCACCAGGAAATTGTCCCCTACAGTTTCCAAAAACTTCCTGGATTGTCTGTGCACCACTCTATTGGTCTCCCAGCAGATATCGGAGTGATTTAAGTCTCCCATGAGAACCAGTGCCTGCGATCTAGTATCTTCTATGAGTTGCCGGAAGAAAGCCTCGTCCACCTCATCCCCCTGGTCCAGTGATTTATAGCAGACTCCCACCACGACATCACCCTTGTTGCTCACACTTCTCAACTTAATCCAGAGACTCTCAGGTTTTTCTGCAGTTTCATACTGGAGCTCTGAGCAGTCATACTGCTCCCTTACATACAGTGCAACTCCCCCACCTTTTCTTCCCTGCCTGTCCTTCCTGAACAGTTTATATCCATCCATAACAGTACTCCAGTCATGTGAGTTATCCCACCAAGTCTCTTTTATTCCAATCACATCATAATTCCTTTACAGATGGCTGTTTCCACACAGTGAAAAGATGAAAGTTTAAAGGTGAACTGCAAACTTTAAAATGAAAGTGAAGTTTATGTGCTGAATAACCTGATCACTAGAGCATTCAGCCAAAATTTAAACTAAACTTAAAATAGTCCTTCAGATCCTCCATGATCTGTTCGGTGAGCAAGGAGTATTTCACAGAGAAGAAAAAAGTACTTCCGGTTAAAGATGCTCTCCACATGAATTAGGCTTCATATTTATACAAACACTGGTTTACAGAACAAAATATCACAAAAATGTTTCTGTTGAGTTAAACACCCACTCAAAAATTCCACTTGACACTTGTTTGTGTTTGGAATTATTCTCCCAGGTTGTTTGCCTCCCAAAAATTGCAGTTTAGGGCTAGTTTATGAGAATCAGAAAGTAAAACTCATCCATCCTATTTTTGTTCACTAGACTGTGAGGAATGCAAAATGTGAACAAACAGTATAAGGGTATGTCTACACTACGAAATCAGGTTGAATTTATAGAAGTCGGTTTTTTAGAAATCGGTTTTATATATTCGAGTATGTGTGTCCCCACAGAAAATGCTCTAAGTGCATTAAGTGCAGTAACTCGGCGGAGCGCTTCCACAGTACCGAGGCTAGCGTTGACTTCCGGAGCGTTGCACTGTGGGTGGCTATCCCACAGTTTCCGCAGTCTCCGCTGCCCATTGGAATTCTGGTTTGAGATCCCAATGCCTGATGGGGCTAAAACATTGTCGCGGGTGGTTCTGGGTACATATTGTCAGGCCCCCATTCCCTCCCTCCCTCCGTGAAAGCAAGGGCAGACAATCGTTTCGCGCCTTTTTTCCTGAGTTACCTGTGCAGACGCCATACCACGGCAAGCATGGAGCCCGCTCAGGTAACCATCACCCTATGTCTCCTGGATGCTGGCAGACGTGGTACTGCATTGCTACACAGCAGAATCAACCCCTTGCCTTGTGGCAGCAGACAGTACAGTACGACTGGTAGCCGTCCTCGTCATGTCCGAGGTGCTCCTGGCCACGTCGCCCAGGAGCGCCTGGGCAGACATGGGCGCAGGGACTAAATTTGGAGTGACTTGACCAGGTCATTCTCTTTAGTCCTGCAGTCAGTCCTATTGAACCTCAGGGATTAAATTTGGAGTGACTTGACCAGGTCATTCTCTTTAGTCCTGCAGTCAGTCCTATTGAACCGTCTTATGGTGAGAAGGCAGGCGATATGGATTGCTAGCAGTCCTATTGCACCATCTTCTGCCGAGCAGCCATGAGATGTGGATGGCATGCAGTCCTTCTGCACCATCTGCTGCCAGCCAAAGATGTAAAAGATAGATGGAGTGGATCAAAACAAGAAATAGACCAGATTTGTTTTGTACTCATTTGTCTCCTCCCCCGTCTAGGGGACTCATTCCTCTAGGTCACACTGCAGTCACTCACAGGGAAGGTGCAGCGAGGTAAATCTAGCCATGTATCAATCAGAGGCCAGACTAACCTCCTTGTTCCAATACCAAGGCAAGCATGGAGGCCGCTCAGCTCACTTTGGCAATTAGGAGCACATTAAACACCACACGCATTATCCAGCAGTATATGCAGCACCAGAACCTGGCAAAGCAATACTGGGCGAGGAGGCGACATCAGCGTGGTCACGTGAGTGATCAGGACATGGACACAGATTTCTCTGAAAGCATGGGCCCTGCCAATGCGTGCATCATGGTGCTAATGGGGCAGGTTCATGCTGTGGAACGCCGATTCTGGGCTCGGGAAACAAGCACAGACTGGTGGGACCGCATAGTGTTGCAGGTCGGGGACAATTCCCAGTGGCTGCAAAACTTTCGCATGCGTAAGGGCACTTTCATGGAACTTTGTGACTTGCTTTCCCCTGCCCTGAAGCGCATGAATACCAAGATGAGAGCAGCCCTCACAGTTGAGAAGCGAGTGGCGATAGCCCTGTGGAAGCTTGCAACGCCAGACAGGTACCGGTCAGTTGGGAATCAATTGGAGTGGGCAAATCTACTGTTGGGGCTGCTGTGATGCAAGTAGCCCACGCAATCAAAGATCTGCTGATATCAAGGGTAGTGACCCTGGGAAATGTGCAGGTCATAGTGGATGGCTTTGCTGCAATGGGATTCCCTAACTGTGGTGGGGCCATAGACGGAACCCATATCCCTATCTTGGCACCGGAGCACCAAGCCGGCAAATACATAAACCGCAAGGGGTACTTTTCGATAGTGCTGCAAGCTCTGGTGGATCACAAGGGACGTTTCACCAACATCAACGTGGGATGGCCGGGAAAGGTACATGACGCTCGCATCTTCAGGAACTCTGGTCTGTTTCAAAAGCTGCAGGAAGGGACTTTATTCCCAGACCAGAAAATAACTGTTGGGGACGTTGAAATGCCTATATGTATCCTTGGGGACCCAGCCTACCCCTTAATGCCATGGCTCATGAAGCCGTACACAGGCAGCCTGGACAGTAGTCAGGAGCTGTTCAACTACAGGCTGAGCAAGTGCAGAATGGTGGTAGAATGTGCATTTGGACGTTTAAAGGCGCGCTGGCGCAGTTTACTGACTCGCTTAGACCTCAGCGAAACCAATATTCCCACTGTTTTTACTGCTTGCTGTGTGCTCCACAATATCTGTGAGAGTAAGGGGGAGACGTTTATGGCAGGTTGGGAGGTTGAGGCAAATTGCCTAGCTGCTGGTTACGTGCAGCCAGACACCAGGGCAGTTAGAAGAGCACAGGAGGGCACGGTACGCATCAGAGAAGCTTTGAAAACCAGTTTCATGACTGGCCAGGCTACGGTGTGAAAGTTCTGTTTGTTTCTCCTTGATGAAACCCACTGCCCCTTGGTTCACTCTACTTCCCTGCAAGCTAACCACTCTCCCCTCCTCCCTTTAATCATTGCTTGCAGAGGCAATAAAGTCATTGTTGCTTCACATTCATGCATTCTTTATTCATTCATCACACAAATAGGGGGATGACTACCAAGGTAGCCCAGGAGGGGTGGGGGAGGAGGGAAGGAAAATGCCACACAGCACTTTAAAAGTTTACAACTTTAAAATTTATTGAATGCCAGCCTTCTTTTTTTTGGGCAATCCTCTGTGGTGGAGTGGCTGGTTGGCCGGTGGCCCCCCCACCGCGTTCTTGGGCGTCTGGGTGTGGAGGCTATGGAACTTGGGGAGGAGGGCGGTTGGTTACACAGGGGCTGTAGTGGTAGTCTGTGCTCCAGCTGCCTTTGCTGCAGCTCAGCCATACACTGGAGCATACTGGTTTGGTCCTCCAGCAGCCTCAGCATTGAATCCTGCCTCCTCTCATCACGCTGCCGCCACATTTGAGCTTCAGCCCTGTCTTCAGCTCGCCACTTACTCTCTTCAGCCCGCCACCTCTCCTCCCGGTCATTTTGTGCTTTCCTGCACTCTGACATTATTTACCTCTACGCATTCGTCTGTGCTCTGTCAGTGTGGGAGGACAGCATGAGCTCAGAGAACATTTCATCGCGAGTGCGTTTTTTTTTCTTTCTAATCTTCACTAGCCTCTGAGAAGGAGAAGATCCTGTGATCATTGAAACACATGCAGCTGGTGGAGAAAAAAAAAGGGACAGTGGTATTTAAAAAGACACATTTTATAAAACAGTGGCTACACTCTTTCAGGGTAAACCTTGCTGTTAACATTACATACATAGCACATGTGCTTTCGTTACAAGGTTGCATTTTGCCTCCCCCCACCACGTGGCTACCCCCTCAACCCTCCCCCCTCCCCGTGCCTAACAGCAGGGAACATTTCTGTTCAGCCACAGGCAAACAGCCCAGCAGGAACGGGCTCCTCTGAGTGTCCCCTGAAGAAAAGCACTCTATTTCAACCAGGTGACCATGAATTATATCTTACTCTTCTGAGGATAACACAGAGATATAAAGAACAGATGTTGTTTGAACGCCAGCAAACATACACTGCAATGCTTTGTTGTACAATGATTCCCGAGTACGTGTTACTGGCCTGGAGTGGTAAAGTGTCCTACCATGGAGGACGCAATAAGGCTGCCCTCCCCAGAAACCTTTTGCAAAGGCTTTGGGAGTACATCCAGGAGAGCCGCGAATGCCAGGGCAAAGTAATCCTTTCACATGCTTGCTTTTAAACCATGTATAGTATTTTAAAAGGTACACTCACCGGAGGTCCCTTCTCTGCCTGCCGGGTCCAGGAAGCAGCCTTGGGTGGGTTCGGGGGGTACTGGCTCCAGGTCCAGGGTGGGAAACAGTTCCTGGCTGTCGGGAAAACTGGTTTCTCCGCTTGCTTGCTGTGAGCTATCTATACCCTCATCATTATCATCATCATCATCTTCGTCCCCAAAACCTGCTTCCGTGTTGCCTCCATCTCCATTGAAGGAGTCAAACAACACAGCTGGGGTAGTGGTGGCTGAACCCCCTAAAATGGCATGCAGCTCATCATAGAAGCGGCATGTTTGGGGCTCTGACCCGGAGCGGCCGTTCGCCTCTCTGGTTTTCTGGTAGGCTTGCCTCAGCTCCTTAAGTTTCACGCGGCACTGCTTTGGGTCCCTGTTATGGCCTCTGTCCTTCATGCCCTGGGAGATTTTGACAAAGGTTTTGGCATTTCGAAAACTGGAATGGAGTTCTGATAGCACGGATCCCTCTCCCCATACAGCAATCAGATCCCGTACCTCCCGTTCAGTCCATGCTGGAGCTCTTTTGAGATTTTGGGACTCCATCATGGTCACCTCTGCTGATGAGCTCTGCATGGTCACCTGCAGCTTGCCACGCTGGCCAAACAGGAAATGAGATTCAAAAGTTCGCGGTTCTTTTCCTGTCTACCACAGTGTATCTGAGTTGAGAGTGCTGTCCAGAGCGGTTACAATGGAGCACTCTCGGATAGCTCCTGGAGGCCAATACCGTCGAATTGTGTCCACAGTACCCCAAATTCGACCCGGCAAGGCCGATTTAAGCGCTAATCCACTTGTCAGGGGTGGAGTAAGGAAATCGATTTTAAGAGCCCTTTAAGTCGAAATAAAGGGTTTCATCGTGTGGACGGGTGCAGGTTTACATCGATTTAACGCTGCTAAATTCGACCTAAAGTCCTAGTGTAGACCAGGGCTAAGTGTTTAAAGGTAAATTCATTTTTAACAATTCTTTCCATTTTAATAATGTGAGAAGATATTGGTGATGCAGGAAGGAAATCTAGTTACTTTAGAAATACAAGAACATTTTCTTTTTATTTGCTTAAGTGTCATCAAGAATATAGAATGATACATTTTCATGCAAAATATTACACACTTTACAGTGCTATAGCATTTGAGTGCAACAACAGATTTGTTTCGGTAACACTCTTTACCTTATAACCCTAAGTATAAGAAAAACACAATTGTAAATCGTAATAAAAACATGTGTATATAAACATAGGAACACATATACTCGCATGGTTAGCTACAAAATACTCAAAATTGTAATGCTATTTGAGAGAATGCTTATGTACAATTTTATTTCTGTTTTAACCTGGGTGTTGATTTAAGTAGCATTACAGTTTTTAAGGTTTTGCTTCTGATATCAGTGCTATCTGTATAACCAAGCCATTATGACATATTGTATTCCCATATGAATCATTGCTTCTTATCTCATCTTTAACTTGAGACTATGATTTATTTACACGTGCATGCATGTGCACACTTTTTTTTTCTAATGACAATGAAAAATATGGGGAGAGATTCATTATGCTTTTCTGCATTGTTACACTTTTTGAAATGTGTTTAATAAAATTGAATCAGTCATGGAATAGAGTCTGAGTATTTTGTTATGTAAGGTCAACTGTTTACCTGTAGTCACACCATACCAATTTCTTTGGATCCTTTGTTGTTGTCTGAGTTTTTCCATAATTTCACTGTTACATTCTTAGTTGCCAGAATAAAATCATTGCAAGGAGATCTGTATGCAGGTATTACTGGAAAATCTAGATGCTGTTCCAAGAAGGATGATAGCTGTTTGAAGAGGGAGTTGTATACCTGTAATTGTAAATGATCCTTCACCTTACAAGAGACCAAATATTTAATATAGAGGCAGAATTGTTGTAGATGTATAAATGTGACCACCAAGTTGCTTCTTCCCTGGTACAAGTTGGTCAAGGAGGACTTTAAATGAAGCTGAATTTGTGTGCTATTTCATAGAAGTGAAAGCATCAGCTTGTTTTCTTAACTGTTCTAATCACACATTTTTACATATATTCCCAAATTTTCTTACAGTCATGTTCTGTAACAGTAATTTGCAAATCATTTTGCCATTTGTAAGATACAGCTTTCTTTCTTTTAGAAGATTATCTCTTTGAGAGTTATGTCCAAGCAAGAAAGTCTTTTAAATGTATATCTTCCAAAATAATTAATGCTGTTTGGCTTTTTTTGGGCCTATTAAATTGTAACTCCTTTGAATGCTTAGTTAGGTAATTAAGACACAAGGAATGAAAACTATTCATTGGTTGTTCAGTCACGTTAAGTATTTCCTAAAGAGAGAAACTTGTCAACAGAGAGTACCTACAATGTTTATATAATCTTTAACTTGAAAGTGTTCCTTTAAAAATATTTCTGTACTGATTGCCCCCTCTTGCCTGGTGAATGGTGATATTTGGCATGTATTTCTGGGCCTATTTCAGGTTTTTCTTTTAGCACTGCAAGTTGACTTTTAATTGATACAGTGTATTTTACCAATCTATATTAGACTGCGTAGATTGTACAGATTCGGGATTTTTTGTAATAACTTGTCCTGCAGGATTATTCCTTTTTCTCTCCACTCCTCTGCACCCTTTCCATCTCTTAAATATTATAACCAAAGAAGCCAGTGGCTATGTTATCATAGGCAGTTTCTTACCAGTTGTAATTCCTATATTTTCCTTGTCAGATTGTTTCCAAATTGAAGGATGAAATTACTCTGATGGAGAGAGAACACAGTGACCTGCGGTTGCACATTGCAAGAACAGATTGGTGGTGTGAAAATCTTGGCATGTGGAAAGCCTTCATAAATACAGGCGAGGTATGTTTTTGCTGTGTTTTTATCCTCTGGTTCTGTTCAAATTCTCAGTGTATAAAGAAAAAGAAATGCTTACGTTCAGTTTGTCAGAGTGTATTTAAAACAACCTCATCAAGCTCTCTCCTCCCACCCCCCCGCCATTCACAAACATGTCTTATCCTTCAGCTCTGTTGTTCAGGAGCTATAGGAACATCTGTAAATATATCAGTGGGTTCAGGCATCGGATAAAGCGGTATGGCATCTAAGGAACACCCTTGTGCTTCAACAATGAGCAGATTGAGATCTGTGCCTTGTAATCTTATGATGCTAACTGACTGAGATACAGTGCTGTTATTGGCATGCATGGTGTTGACCTCTTCTATTCAGTTCCCAAAGAACTCAGTTGGAGTCCAGTCTCATCACTCAGTTTCCTTTATCTGGCATACAGCAAAGCTACAATGAGTTGATCAGATTCAACAGTAGGGCGTAGGTATAGGGGGTGTACCACACATCCAACACAAACTTCTTCCTTCATACACATTTTCACATTACATTGCATTTACTATACAATTGCATCACATGTTTTGGGTTTGACTTGGTCACTTTGTAGGAACCAATCCCTGTAGAGCATGTTCTGTCCATTCACCATCCATGTACAACTTACTCTTTACCTCATCTTATGTTCCAGGATTATCTTGTCCATTGTAAATGGCTCCTTGGGTGTTTCACCCTTATCCTAACTAGTACAGACGTTCTTTTTCCAGTCTGCTGATCCATTTACTTATCCTAGGTAGCACAAATACTCTGTTTTCAGCATGCTAATCAGTGTACCTCCCTACTCCTGTCTTCCAAGAAATGAGGCCTTTCCCATGTGTAATTACTTATGTCACGCCAGGCCTACATTCTTACACATAGAAGACCCAATATTTGCACTTGCTATATTTCATATTATGATCCTCTATACCAATTAAGTTTTAAGGGACTGTTCGAGATACTGGATGAGGAGTAAGAAAGCCAACTTACAAGGTGAAACACTCAAAGGGAATTTCTGAAGTAGTTTATGTCACTTGGTGAACCTTAGAGGAAAGTATTCTTCGAGTCGTGGAGTGTCCTGATGGGTGCTCCACTGCAAGCATTTGTGACTCCGCATGCCCGGTTGTTCATGAGATGTTTGCAGATGTGGCTCATGTCCTGGTACAGCTCTGAGTGTTCCTTGTTTTGAAGAAGATGACTCAACCTACCCAACTTTTGTTTGAGGACTACAGACATGCAAAGTTATGGAATGAATTCTTGCAACTTGTGCAATTCAACCCATAAAGTTATTGATTGGACAATGAAAGATAAGAAGTGTGGAATCTCTCTTATTCCTTTACATGTATTAGGTAGTAGACAAGAAGCATTTGTTACAAAGGGGGTGTTGTCCAGTATTAGTCATACTTACCTCATCAGACCAATACATAGATCCTCCTTGAGCGTTTCCTCTGTAACAAAACTTAATGCCTGAACTTTAAAAGTGTTTGTAAACCCTAGTATTTTTCTTTACTCTTTTAAAAATCTGTTTCTCACTAAATAAAGAAGATTGTTTTCTGAACCTCAGGGACGCTTACATGCACACTGAGACTATTTCTTAGTCACAGCATACATCTTGGGTAGTAGAGATGCAGCAATTCTAGTTGCTTTTAAAGCTAAGTCAGCTCTGTGTGCATTGATGCTGTGGTTATTGCTACACTCCCAGAAAGTAAGTAGGTAAGTGTGTTTGCATGTGTGTGTGTCTTCATAGATGCTAAGCCAAAAGGGACCATTGTGATCAAAATACTCCAGTTGAGGCCTAATCAGTGTGGAGTAGAGTGGAAGAATTACTTCTCGTGTCTTGCTTACAAGGAAGTGTTCACATTTATACAGTGACTCAGTAGCACAATTTACAGGACCAATTCTATATTGACTTAAGGGAAGTAAAGGCTAATTAGATCTCTGTAGGATTTTCTTCCCATGCTAGTAATAAAATGTGTTCCTTAAAATATATTTCTAAATAAATAAGTGCAAATAATTTTCATGGTGTAAAAACACAATAAACTTGGGAATGAATTGCTATTGCATTTACTTGGTTATGTCTTAGGTTCCTGTAAATTAATGATACCTCTCTTTGGAACAAAACCACAGGCGGCTGTTCAAGCGGATATTAGATCTAACATGTTAAACATGATGTATCATTTTGTTAAACTGAACAGTTAGTGTACTGCATTCTGTTTTCTTTCTGTTTTGTATTGCTGTAGGTGAGATGACCTAGCTCTTTTATACTAATGAATACTGTACTAGAATAATTAGTGTCTTCTTGCCAGCTTCGCTGTCCAGGTCGCTTAAATTCTTGTTTCATTTTATTCAGGATTTCTAAGTTATAGCATTAACATGTACAACTAAAATCCTGACCTGGCAAGTCAGTAATGCCTAGCACCCAAAGAGGTAGTTGTCTACAGCGGGGTTGCAAACAGGTGTCCAGGGTCACGACTACCCTTCTCTTCCCTTCCCTTTTTACTGAATGGGTAGGGTGTTCTGGCCTGATCCCAGTTAAATAGGAGGAGCGGGTTCTGGGTGTGGTCCCAGTATGATAACGGGAGTCCCAGTATAGAACTGGTTGAAAGCCAATGACCTAAATGAATAAGTTGTAAGGACCAGTAGACTAGGCAATTAGGTGCACGTTGAAACCTAAATTGTATTTTATTTATACAGCACTGTGATTGAATGGAAAGGCTGGGGAAAGTCTTGAAGTTGCAGTTCTTCCAAGCAAAGATTTAGTGAATAATTCTAAAATTTTCTAGCTGTAGAGAATAGATCAGTTCAGAGGACCTAAATAGTCAGCACCATTTCCTTCTCTATAACACTGATTGTTGCTTATCTCAGTTTTTGGTGTGATGGCAAGATGTGTTTTAGAAAGAGAATTAGTTTATAACTCATTCTAATGTAGTCTGAAGTCAAATTGTACAATCCTTATTGCAGAGAGTCTTAGTGAAGGCAGAGGTTACTGTATTGCTGTATAGAGTGACTCACTGGGAAAGGAAATAGTCTGTGACTGTACAGTTTTCAAACTGAAACCTAAATAAGCAATATATAAAATTCTAAATGGATTTGTGTGACAATAAAAAAATGCAAAATCTAAGCCCTATTTGTAGTAGAACTTGACTTGCATATGTCAATTTTTAAGGTTTATATTTATCAGAAAAGCATGTAGCTGTATGAAATAAAAATATAATCATTGCAAATGTTGCAGTCTGCAGATGTTGTTTCAAAACAAGCTGTCCTGATAAAACTGTCTTTGGAGACAAAAAATTTTGGGTGTTTTTTAGAAACGAGAGGAGGATTTAATGTAATTGGTAGTAGAAAAACAGTAACCCTACATGAGCGAGACTTGCAATTACACTTCATATAACACTCTTAAAACACATCCTCAGCTGTTGTCAATTGGCATAGCTCCACAGCGGAGTGGAGCTGCACTGATTTACACCAGCTTACTGCAGCTTAGGGCCATAACTTGTTTTGTGCAATAATTGGTTCCTGTTGACTTTATAACACTTCTTTATACGTTTGTAGATATTATACCTCTTTTAGGTCCTCTCTTCAGTCGATTTGAACATACCATTTTCTAAACGATTTCCTCTTTTTCATTACTCTCCTCTGAACTCTTGGTAATGTTTACTAATATGGTGCCTGAATTGAAGCCCGCACTGCAGCTGAGATGTACCCTCTTTTGTAAGAAATGGGTACATTCATGCCCAGAGGCATGTGTAGAAGAGAGAAATTCTTGCCCTTTGTGGAGTAGGTGCTCAATGACAGACCATACCCTCTGAAATAATGAATTTTTGCATTGTCCTGAGGCTGCCATATAACTGTCATAGGAGGAGAATTAAGCGTCTGAAACCATCTAAATCTCTTGAGTATGGAGTACTGAGTCAGTCCTCTTCTCCATAGCTAACTATGTGTAACGTGAATAACTCTTATTTAAGCCAATGACTCTGGGTTGATAAAGGTATGAGTAGGGTATGTCATGAAAGGAGCTGTGGAGTTCAGCCTTAGACCTAATTCTGAGAGTACCCTGCCATTCTCAATGAATTCTCAAAACTATGCCCATCACTGTGGTATCTGAACACAGCCTTCAAGCTTCCAGATTCTAATTGTAGGACAAAGATTCAAAATAATATTAATATTATAGCAAAAACCATGAAAGGGTGGGGAATTTCGTTTCCTTATCGTGTTTTTCTAGCTTGTTTTAGGATTCATTATTTCTGATGGGTTTTGTAAATATAAAAAACAAATTAACAAAGAAAACCATAAAAGTGAGAACACTACAGGTGAAGGTAAATTTGCATTTAAAATGAGAAGTCCGGTATTCTAGTCATAGCTCACTTCTATCCATTTGTGGTTCCATTTCAATGGGAGTTTGATGTAAACTCTTACATATAGAGAGAGTCCCGTGAAAATTGTGTTGTCCATTTTTTAGGTAACATGCTAGTCCAAAATAGCAAATGTACACGTACTTCAAACGATCATAACTTCCCTTTGCTCAAAAAGGGATTATGAAAGCTATCAAATATTTCATATGGGAGACTGTAGTAAACTTTAAACTTATGTCTCCATTTAATAATTATTCTCCCTATGCAGAACCATGTGAATAATAACTTGAAAATAGAATGAAGGCCAATTTTAGAAGACCTAGCTTTAAAATTTCCCCCCTGCTTTGAGTATATTCTAAAAGGTCACCAAGAAGGAATAATTGAAGTAAAGGTAGAGATAATTTCCCCATGGATCACTACCCGCTGGTAATTTTATTCAGATGTGCCTGAACCTCTGCAAGTGATTAGTCTTTTGAAAAATGTGTAATATAGAATAGTCACTAATAATGATCACTTACCATGAGCCCCTCCATCTCTGATCTCCCAACCCTCATAAATCCATGTGAAGGCACAAATCCAGGCTCTGCCAGACCAAGGAAGAAAAAGTCTGCGTAGTTCAACTCTCACAGAAAATACCCTGCCACCAGTTTCTTCTTCTTTGCATCACAGGAGTTTCAGATCAAACACCTCTGCTGTTCTCAAACATGGAAGCCTGGCATGGGAAAGAAAGGTAGTTCCTTGGGTAGCTATGTTTGAAACCATGTAGGGTTTTATAATTAAAACTAGCACCTTGAACTTTATCTGGAAATTCATTGGGAGCCACTGAAATGCTCAGTTACTGGGGTTGTACACATTCGGCACTAGGCTGAGTTCCTTAATGGTCCTGTGTGCAGCCCCAGGAAGAGCGTGTTACAACAAGAAGTAAGTTTATAAGGAGACATTTTAATGAAATGTCACTTACAGTGATGGTATATTGACTGTTAGAATTTCCTGCCACTAGCATAAATAGACATGACCAGACTTTTACAACCCTCCCAGTGGATGTTGTCATCATCTGAATTTTACGGTTTATCCTGACTGTAATTGAATTAGTTAGAAAGTACCTTCTGTGCAAGCAAAATTGCCTAAAAAGCCAAAACAAACCCATGCCTGTACGTTGGAAATATTGATTTCATTAGGGGTTTATTTAGTAAGGAAAGGGCCTCCTACTTTAGCTGTTTGTCTTGTTTTGCTCTGTTAATCCATTTGCCCGTCTTCTGAAGAAAACTATATTGTAATGGAGAGAAAGGGTGATGTTTTGGTTGAGACATGAGATTAGGATCTTAAAGATCTGAGTTTGATCCTTGGCATTGCCACAGACCACCTCTATATTCTTGAGAAGGGCTTTTAACCTCACTTTGCCTCAGTTTCCCTCATCTGATAACACATACTTCACATATCTATTGTAAGTTTTCATTCATTGATAGTTGTAAAGGATGTGAGATCCTCCAATGGGAGGCAGCTATACATGTGTGAAAAGTACTCTCAAATGCAAGTAATGAATGGAGAAGTGAAATGACAGCCTGATAACCCCTGCTAGTACAGGCATCATCTTAAGGATTGCTATGGCTTGTGTATATGGATATCTATATCTCAAGAGAAGACAAGGTTGAAAAGAGAGACCATGAAGAATATGAAACTAATCAAGAAAATTCTAAGAAAATAAAGTACTGGTAAGCAATAGGAGAGGTCACTGTTTTTTTTTAAATGGAATTGAGCCTGAATGCAGAGACTCTGGTTATTGAAACAATGTGAGAGCAAGTCCCCCAGTTCCTCCCTTCTGTCTCTGCACAGAAAGGTTTTTTAATAACATTAGAGTGATAGCAGTGACCCATGGAGCAGCAATACGGTGCTTAGGAAAGAAGGCAGAGCAGAAGTTAAAACCGGTACAGTAAAATATGGGAGGATGCATGCCTGTCACCACACAGAAAGAGAGAGAAAGGAGACCAATCTAACATGAAAAAAACTTTGAAAATTGTAAAAGCCAAATGACTGTGTCCCAAGAAGAGATTTAAAATGGATTCTGTTGATGTAGGAGGTGTTGCAAGGCAGTCAGTGAAGAAGATGAATGTATTAACGGGCGGAAATTGCAGGACCCACAGTATCCTGATCAGATTTAGTCTAATAAGCCAAAGTTTGGTATGAGGCCTTTATGCTAAAGCAGAGAGAATGAAACGGTGGCGAGAATCATGAATCTGTATGCAAGTTAATTTTTTTAACGTTTTGCTATCTATTTACTGTCTCAGTAATATACATTCCCTCCCCACCCCCAAGGTTGTAGAAGAAAATGGGGAACAAGTGCCATGCTACTTTGTCATGGTGAGTTTACAAGAAGTTGGTGGAGCTGAAGCGAAGAACTGGAGAGTTCCCAGAAAGCTCAGTGAGTTTCAGAATTTACACCGAAAACTCAGTGAGGTAGGAATACTTTTTTGTGTGAGTGGGGTTTTTATCTTTTAAAATACTAGACACACATTCAGAAGAAAAACCAGTACTTAAAATAAAGTGACCATTGCCACCTCTAATCTATGTGAAAAATAAAGAAAATAGCTTAAATATGAAACCTTTGTTTAGAAAGTAAAACAAGCCGTTTCTATGTAAGCAAAAACTGTATCAAAGTTTGGTGGAAATGAGTTTATAAACCTCTGGTGTTGGGCTCCAAAGGTGAGTTTATTAGCTTCTTGATTCACAAGTACTTTTTGATGGCTAATTTACTGAAGCAACAGGACAAAGACTTTGTGGAGATAGCTGCTTAAAATGGACAACAGGAGACTGATTGTTTTCAGAAATGAAGTGGGTAGGCAAGAGTGCATAGAGACTGCCATTTTGGAATGGGGAAATTAAGGGGGTGGGGGAAGAAATCTTAGTGGAAGGGGCCTGGAGTCTTTTTGGGGTTCCCTCCATATGTTTCAGTAGCAAACTTGTGGAGGGAATCACTCTGCTGCAGTTTATTTAATCTGAAATGAAAGGTGGAAAGAAAAATGGAAGAGGCTTAATTTGAGGAAAATTTGAATCCCACCACTTTCACCTTTGTCACCCTTTTTTGCTTTAATTACAGTCTTCCTTCAAACTTTTTATCTCCTTACCAATTTAATTGGATTTCCATGACACACTTGCTGCTTTCCAGTGTCTCAGCTGGCCTTTGTGTCTTATGCTTTATGACTAATTGACACTGTTCGTGGCAAGATTGGTTTTCTGTCTCCGCCTCTTCTCATTTTCTTCCTCTCTCTTTTTTATCTATTGTCCTGCTTCTTCTAACTCACTGTCTGCTACTCCTTCTTTATAACAGGCCATCCTTATTCCATATTGTTTCCTGGTCAAGAATATAGCATGCCCTCTCTCTGTAGCGTACACTGTCTGTCCAGCCCTGCCCTCCTTTTTATGTCTAGTTATATTAAAATGCACTTTCCATTTACTTAAAACAGTGGTTTTCAACCTGTGGTCCACTGACCCTTTTGGGGGTCTGCAGACTATGTCTAAGGGGTCAGCGAAAGCTGACTATGAAAGTAAAGTTTCAGATCCCAGAAAAAGCATTCTGTTTTTCTGATCAATAAAAAGAACATGAATACACACAACTACAGGTCAAACCCCAGAAGTGTTGTCATTACCATAGAAGCCTACAGTTTAGCGCCCTTTCTCATGCTATGTCAAATGCCATGCCCAGCACTGAATTCTGTTCAGTCAGTTTTCAGTCTTACCCTTCTATGGTAGGGGGTCTGTGCACCACAGATTGAATTTCCAAAGGGGCCTGCACCTCCATTTGAAATGTTTTAGGGGTCCGCAAATGAAAAAAAGTTGAAAACCATTGGCCTAAACATCTAAATATTCCAGAAACTGGTTATTCCTCATTACTGTATTTTCAGACCAGCTGCTGTTTACAGCCTCTTGCCCTTTTGGACCCAGGTTTCTTTCTAGCAGCCAATTTTTGCACTTGTTGACAGATTGCAAAAAAAGTTTGTACTTGGCCTTTTCTTGTTTAATAATGAATTGTATTTGCTGAGCTGATCCTGTGTCCTAGTGGCTTCTGTGCTGTATTGCCGTATGAGCCCGTTTTGAGTTCTAGGCTTGGTCTCTGTCTCCCAAGGCAAGTGAGGGCTTGAAGCACTAGGATGGACAGCCCTTTGGGAAAGAAAATGCCTCATTTTATTCTGAAGCAACTCTTTTATTCGACATAGGATTGGTAGTGATGGAGCTCCAAAGGAAGAGTTCCTAACCTGTGTTACCTATGGGTGGCCAAGGGAAGGAGTTCTCAGAACACTCAGAGGGGTGTGGAAGGGAGAGGAAAATTAGGGGATGTCCTTGCGTCTCCATTTATATCCATATCCCTTTCTGCCTTTTTGCTGTATGTGTGTATTAAAAATGTGATGGAATAATCGTTTTGTCCTTTCTCTGCTCAGTGTTTTCCATCATTAAAGAAAGTTCAGTTGCCTTCTCTCAGTAAGCTGCCCTTCAAATCTGTAGATCAGAAATTCATGGAAAAGTCCAAGAACCAGTTAAATAGCTTCTTACAGGTAAGAAAACAAAGATTGTATGCTCTTAAACATTCTATTAATTGTGGAGTCAAAAGGCAAACTGGCTGCCCCTGTTCTATGCTGCTGGGCTCTGGAATCCACAGTAGCTTGTCTGCATAAGTGTGTGACACATTTTCTCCCAATCTTTAGGAAAAAATCCTATCTTTGTGTCTTTAGTACTGTTCTACAAGCGCTGTTTAGAACAGTTGTCACCAACTGGTCAATCGCCATCGACCAGTCAATCCTAGAGGATCTTCCAGTCAGTTGCGATCTCCGGCAGTGTAGCGTGGCAGCTGCTGAGGCACACTCCCTACCCCGGACCCACGCCGCTCCTGGAAGCGGCCAGTGCGGCTCTGAGGGCGGTGGGTCTCTGCTCACTGCTCCTGCCTGCAAACACCGCCCCCACAGCTACCATTGGCTGGGAGAGCTGTGGGGGCGGTGCTTGCAGAGAGGGGCAACGTGCAGAGCCATATACCTCCCACCCCTCCCAGGGGCCGCAGGGGCGCATTGGCATCTTCTGGGAGCAGTGTGGGGCCGAGGTACTCAGGGAGCCTGCCGTAGCTTCACTGCGCCCACTGCCGATCGGGAGCCACCGGAGGTAAGTGCTGCCTGGTGGGAGGCCACACTCGAACCCCCAGCCCTGACCCCCCTCCCAGAGCCAGCTCCCTATACTCCCTCCTTCACCCCAACAGTCTGCCCCAGCCTGGAGCCCCTTCCTGCACTTCTATTCCAGGCTCAGCCCGAAGCCCCCTCCCACACTGCGAACCCCTCAGCCCCAGCCCAGAGCCTGCGCCCCCTCCCGAACCCCAACCTCCTACCCCAGCCCTGTGAAAGTGAGTGAGGGTGGGGGAGAGTGAACTACGGAGTGAGGGGGGGATAGAGTGAGCGGGGCGGGGCTTTGGGAAAGGGGCAGGGACTCGGGGAAGGGGCAGAGTAGATCCTGGGTTGCCCTTGGATTCAAAAAGTGATCTTGGGCATAAAAAGGTTGGAGACCACTGGTTTAGAAGGTCGTGCTGCAGTCACTGCTCCTCCTACCACAGGTGCGAACTTTCCAAAGCGCCATTGTGGGTGCTCGACCCCTGGCTGGGCCCAAGGCCCCGCCCCCACTCCACCCCTTTCCCCAAAGCCCCACCCCTGCTGTGCCTCTTCCCGCCCAATTCCACCTCCTTCCCCGAGCGCGCTGCGTCTTCGTTCCTGCCCCCGCCCCCTCATACCACAAAACAGCTGTTTGCGACAGGTGGGAGGCGCTGGGAGAGGGGAGGAAGCGCTGATCTGTGGGTCCTGCCAGTGGGCGGGAAGCACTGCAGGAGTGGGAGGGGAGCTGATGGGGGCTGCCGGTGGGTGCTCAGCACCCACCATTTTTTCCCCGTGGGTGCTCCAGCCCCGGAGCACCCACGAAGTCGGCACCTATGCCTCCTACTCTGGAAGGACCAGGGAGAACTCACACCACTCATTCTTTTGTGACTTTCTGAAAGTCTGTAGTTCAGACAGTCATTATGTTCTTTTCTCTTGGAGAGATCTCAACGGGTAGTTGCGGGCAATCGCCCCCTTCCCAAAGAGCTCTCAAGTGTGCAGTGCCACAAGGAGTCATTCTGTTACCTCTCCTATTCAATGCGTGTATAGGACTGTTAGGAGACCTAATAAGGGTGCATGGGGTTCAGTATTTTCACTGCGCCGATGACATCCAACTGTATGCCTCTTTCTCTTCTGATGTAGTTCAGCACCTCAGCCAGTGTCTAGCTGAGACTAGGGCAAGGCTGAGAGCAAGCTGGCTGATGCTGAATCCAGCTAAGGCAGAGCTGACAATGGTGGGTTGGGGGAAGCAGCTGGAGGAGATGGCAGAGGTAATATCGGCCCCTTTGGTTGAGGGAGTATGTGTGACATTGGTGAATAGTGCTCACGTCTCATGGGCGATGTTCGTTGCCAAGAAGCTGTTTGAGGATCATATTACAGTGGTGACCCAGTCAGCTTTTTACCATCTGTATCTGGCTGGGAGGTTGCGACCTTTTTTTTCTGATGTGTACCTTGCCACTTGTACCCATGCTTGTGTCACCTCAAGATTAGACTATTGTAATGTGGTCTACATGGACTACACCTTACAACCATTCAGAGGCTGAAGCTGGTGCAGAATGTATGTGCTTGCTTAGTGAGCGGGACACCTCACTGGGAGCACGTGACCCCAGTGCTTTGGGATTTGCTTGGCTGCCTATTGGTCTCCAGGTGAAGCTTAAGGCATTGGTCATGACCTGTAGACTATCAAGCCCTAAATGGCCTGGGACTGGCCTAGCTGAGGGTCCACCTCTCCCTGTGTCCTTCTGCCACAGCTATGGTCAGCAGCGCACTTGAGGTGGTCCTCTTTGTTATAAAAGGTGGGGGTTGCTGGCAGGGCATTCTCTGCTGGGGATCCAGGACTCTGGAACTTGCTCCCTCATTTGGTTCTATGGAGCCTGAATTTGGTGACCTGCAAAAGACACCTCTTGAACAGGGTCTCAGAAGGAGGCTGAAGGTGTGCTTTTTAGATTATGAAGGGAATAGGTGGTTGGCTGGCCAAATTCCTGTGGAATTGATTTCAGTGCTGCTGAGTTTTAATTTGATAGTATGTATTGTATGATTATGTAATTATATTAGATTGCCTAGAGCCTTGGCTAGGCATCATTATTATTTTAAATCTAAATAAATGAATAAAAGGTATGGTTTAGATAGGACAACCTTTAAAGTGGCTGTGTTTTGCCCCAAAAGGTGAAATTGTATTTGGCCTCCAGTAGCAACAAACAGGAGACATTATACAATTTACAGATACAGCAATAGGGGTTTTCAGGGCCACCTGGGTTTAACATTGCTGTTTGTTTAAAGCAGACTGTTTAACAATTAAGAAAAACTGTTCTAGATTCTGAAGTTCAGAGACTAATAGGCCACCTCTGAGTCAGGAAAAATGAAACTAGCGTATTCATTGATATGAAAAGTAAATTGTTTGATTTTAGAGTAATCTTTTTCCTAGACAGCTTTTGTTTGTTTTCCAGGTACTATAATACAACCAAACATTGCTGTAAATCAGCAAGGTATATTTCCCTCAGGAAGTGAAATAATTGTATGTATGTTCTCTTTCAAAAGTAGAATGTTGCTGAAGTGGAACTGAGCACCATTAATATTCAATGTACTTTTTTTTAAACTGGGGATAGGATTTCAAACCCTGAATGTTTGCCATTTCATTGCTGTGCTTTTCAAAGGCATCATTAAAAAGTAGCAGAAATGTATTGAAATATGAAACTCAATTAGATTATTGCATATCTAACTGCTATTTCTTGGGTGCTGTACTACCCTTAAATAAATACTTCAGATTTTAAGCATCAAACTTTAAGACTTTCTTTTCCCCCCTTCTGTGTCCTCTTGTCCCTTTCTGTTTCCTGCTGTTCTAGATTCCCTTCACTCCCAGCTGCTCATGGTCAGGTGCCCCATCCTCCATCCCAATAACCTTTCCTGCAAACCATCCTTTATGTCAGTGTCTGAGGAACCCCCTTTATTTGGTGCTGCTTCTCTGGTGCTCAGAACCCAATCCTGTTTATCTGCATCTTCCTTCTGCTCCAGATTCCCTCTTTCCACACCCACAGACCAGGCAAAGCAGCTAGTTCTGTGCAGGTTTCCCTGCAGATGAAGTAAATTAGGTAGAGAAAGTGTAGTTTCAGGCAATCAAAAATCTGCAGATTCTAGTTTCCAGTGAAAAATAAAAATGACACTTGGGCATGACTACAGGGGAGAGCTTAGTGGATGGGCAATTTATAGCAGTGCCTAGTTGGGAAAGAATTACTGGCAATAATCTGTGAAAATCAAAGCACATGCAAAGCCTTGACAGAAGGGAAAGCTATTATCATAATTTCACTGTAACTATGGGTATTGTATGAAAAGTGACTATGTAAAAACAGTTCCTCCTTACTCAACAAATATGCTCCCTGTGTATTTCCTCTGTGTGTCTCATATTTGCATATTTTACTGTCTAAAATGTACTACTTTTTACTATTAAATAACTGCAGAGCCAAGATAAGCTGGATTCTGTTCTGGGTCATACATCATTTTACCAGCATTGTTACCAATGAACCTAATACTCCTCTCACTTACACTGGCCTAAATCAGGAGTAAATCCATTGTAACCATTGGTATATTACCAGCGTGAGAGCCGAGTCAGTCCTTGCGTTTAAGTCTTTATTGGAGGAGAGGGGGTGATGTACAAGCCCAAAAGAAAAGGAGTACTTGTGGCACCTTAGAGACTAACCAATTTATTTGAGCATAAGCTTTCGTGAGCTACAGCTCACTTCATCGAGCTGTAGCTCACGAAAGCTTATGCTCAAATAAACTGGTTAGTCTCTAAGGTGCCACAAGTCCTCCTTTTCTTTTTGCGAATACAGACTAACACGGCTGTTACTCTGAAGCCCAAAAGAATACATCTTGAGTTTCAGATCCCATGTTGAACTTGTGGCATTGGCATTTAGAAAAGCCATCTCTCTAGTGGTATATCAGTTTGATCTCAGAGTGATTGTGAGACCATAAGCTTGGAACTCCACAATGCCATTTTTATAGTCCTTTTAATTTTCCGCTTTTAAATAAATAATGTTTTAAAACCAATTCAGACACTCCCCTTACTCACTAATGCTAGTCTCACTGTGCACCTGATTAGTGTATTAATTAGCAATACCGAAGAGTCTGTTGCACCTTATTGCTTAAATAATTCATATTTAATTGATATGTTGTGAATAGTCTTCATTCTGTTTTCTCCACAGAAGCTGCTTTCTGATGAAAGACTATGTCAGAGCGAAGCACTTTATGCCTTTCTGAGCCCTTCCCCTGAGCACCTCAAAGTTATTGATGTGCAAGGAAAGAAATCTGCTTTTTCACTCTCATCATTTCTGGAAAGACTTCCTGGTGATTTCTTTTCTCATCAAGAGGTGAGTGGTAGAAAAGTAATTTTCCTAGATTTAATTATTTGTCCAATATAAGCTGCTAATACAACACTTTTGAATGGTAGTTAATATTGGAGGGTGTTTGCGAAGATGCTGTTCAGTTTACTGTAAGCAAGTCAATGGTGAGATATTAAAGCTCTCTACTAAATTTAATGCAGTTTGCTAATAAAACATGTTTTATCCAGTGATGAGCTACCAAAATCTTAACAACGGGTTCCCTCCTCACCCCACAAGGGGGTCATTGCCCCCCCCCCAGGACCCGTGCCCCATCCACCCCCTCCCCTGTCCCCTGACTGCCCCCAGAACCGGACAGGAGGGTCTCGTGGGCCACCGTAGTGAGTGCCCACCCCGCCCCTAAGAGCCAGAGGCATCTGCCGGGGGGCAAAGTGGGGAGTCCCGGAGGTGCTTACCTGGGGCAGCTCCCAGAAAGCATCCGGCAGGCTCCTCTGGCTCCTAGGGCGAGGGAGCATAGCTAGGGGGGAGCAGGGGGAGTGGCCACTCCCCCACTGATCACATAAAAAGTGGCGCCTTAGGCGCCGACTTCCTGGGTTCTCCGGGGCTGGAGCACCCACGGGGAAAATTTGGTAGGTGCAGAGCACCCACCGGCAGCTCCCCACCCCACGCCCGGCCCCAGCTCACCTCCACTCTGCCTCCACCCCTGAATGCACCGCCCCACTCTGCTTCTCCGCCCCCTCCCCCGGCTTCCCGCGAATCAGCTGTTCGGAGGGAAGCCTGGGAGGGCTGAGAAGCAGGTGGCAGCATCCCGCTCAGGCCGAGGGTGGCGGAGGTGAGCTGGGGTGGGGAGCGGTTCCCCTGTGTGCCCCCCCCCGGGTTACCTGCTGTGGCACGGGCGGCCCTCCTCACGCCCCCCCATCCCAGCTCACCTCCGCCTCCCTGGGCCTGAGCGGGAAGCCGCCGCCTGCTTCTCAGCCTGCCCCAACTTCCCACACGAACAGCTGATTTGCGGGAAGCCTGGGGGGGTGGAGAAGCAGAGCAGGGCGGCGCGTTCAGGGGAGGAGGCGGAGGTGGAGCGGAGGTGAGATGAGCTGGGGCTGGGGGTGGGGCGGGGAGCTGCTGGTGGGTGCTCAGCACCCACCAAATTTTCCCCTTGGGTGCTCCAGGGCTGGAGCACCCATGGAGTCGGCACTTAAGGTGCCACTTTTGGCCAGTTAAATTTAGAAGCCCTTTTAGAACCGGTTGTCCCTCGCGGAACAACCGGTTCTAAAGGGGCTTCTAAATATAATAATCGGTTCTAGCGAACCGGTGCGAACCGGCTCCAGCTCACCACTGGTTTTATCTCTGTGGAAAATATATAATATAGACAAGTGTATAGACTGCATATTCCAAGTCAATGAAATGTACACAGCCTGGGACACTTTTTGCTAGCAAAATTTCTGACCTTTCAAATGCTTAAATATAAAGCCTTTGTAGAGCTGTCCAGGGGTATCTCAGCTGTCTTGTGATAGTGAAACCCAGACTGGAGTGGGGAGAGGTATTCCTTTGATACAAAGGCTTTTCTTTTGTTCTGCTTCTCCACATCCTCCATGTAATTTTTTGTATATACCTTTTATGAATGTTGTTTTCTTCTGTGTAATATTGAAATTAGACAACCAGAAATAAGAGATCCAAATTCATTGGCCCTGATCTTCCTCACCGTATGTCCCTCTTTCATACCATTCATGTAGTTCTTTTACATGTGGCAGAGAAGAGCTTAATATGTGGCTAGGGCAAAAGTTAAATATTTTTTTCTTATACCATCTTTAGATTTATTTTTGCTTCTTTCAATTTATAAATTTTATAAAATGTGCTTATATGCTCTTCAGAAAGAAATCTGATGAGGTTCAACAAGGACAAGTGCAGAGTCCTGCACTTAGGACGGAAGAATCCCATGCACCGCTACAGACTAGGGACTGAATGGCTAGGCGGCAGTTCTTCAGAAAAGGACCTAGGAGTTACAGTGGACTAGAAGCTGGATATGAGTCAACAGTGTGCCCTTGTTGCCAAGAAGGCCAATGGCATTTTAGGATGTATAAGTAGGGGCATTGCCAGCAGATCGAGGGATGTGATCGTTCCCCTCTATTTGACATTGGTGAGGCCTCATCTGGAGTACTGTGTCCAGTTTTGGGCCCCACACTACAAGAAGGATGTGGAAAAATTGGAAAACGTCCAGCGGAGGACAACAAAAATGATTAGGGGACTGGAACACATGACTTATGAGGAGAGGCTGAGGGAACTGGGATTGTTTAGTCTGCGGAAGAGAAGAATGAGGGGGGATTTGATAGCTGCTTTCAACTACCTGAAAGGGGGTTCCAAAGAGGATGGATCTAGACTGTTCTCAGTGGTGGCAGATGACAGAACAAGGAGTAATGGTCTCAAGTTGCAGTGGGGGAGGTTTAGGTTGGATATTAGGAAAAACTTTTTCACTAGAAGGGTGGTGAAACACTGGAATGCGTTACCTAGGGAGGTGGTGGAATCTCTTTCCTAAGAAGTTTTTCAGGTCAGGCTTGACAAAGCCCTGGCTGGGATGATTTAGTTGGGGATCGGTCCTGCTTTGAGCAGGGGGTTGGACTAGATGACCTCCTGAGGTCCCTTCCAACCCTGATATTCTATGATTCTATGATGGTTTTGTCCTATGTGGCTGTACAGTACTATAAATCATACAGATCATAATCTAAGCACTTAAACCCTCACTAAATGCCACTGTTACTACGTATCAACATCAATCAACAACAAATTATCTCCTCCTCCTCCCTTACACTGCTGAAGTCACCCCATCAGAAAACCGCTCAGAGAAACAGGCTTTACAATGTGCCGTGAAATTGTTAGATCCACAGACCATGGGGGGAGGAAATGCCAGAGCTCAGTGCTCCTCTTCTAAGAATGTCCTGTCTCCCCTCCTCCAGAGAAGACATCTAATGACTGTCGGTTCCTTACTTGGCAGTTTTCAGAGTAACAGCCGTGTTAGTCTGTATTCGCAAAAAGAAAAGGAGGACTTGTGGCACCTTAGAGACTAACCAATTTATTAGAGCATAAGCTTTCGTGAGCTACAGCTCACTTCTTCAGATGCATCTGAAGAAGTGAGCTGTAGCTCACGAAAGCTTATGCTCTAATAAATTGGTTAGTCTCTAAGGTGCCACAAGTCCTCCTTTTCTTTTTACTTGGCAGTGTAACCCTCACTGTTCCAATGTACTCGCTTCAAAGGCTGATAGATTGGTTTGGAGGCAGAGCTGACAGACCTGTTTCTCTTGTTTCCCCCTTTTGGCTCCACCTTTGCTCCCTGATACACAGGAATGTGCAGGGAGCCCTTAGCTGGCTCTGCAATATGTGAGGGATAATGATCACTACCACTATCCTGCACAGGCTCCTCCAATCCTGCCCCCAAGCAACCAAACTGCACTCTTTCTACTGTGTGGCAGTGGAAGAGGAGCTAGGATTGTGCTGTGCATGCACTCACCAGGGCAGCTCCATGGATGCCTTTACCACAGCTTCTCTGTGCTTCAGAACAGAGCCAGAGCACTCCCTAACTCAGAATAAATACTCTGTGGGGTTGAAAAGATCAATTCATTACCTCCAACAGTGAATGCAGGTAGGTCTGAATCTCTGAGGCAGTGGTCATTGCATAGCTAAATAGTGCCTCTGAAACCTCTGATCTTCCTGAGACCCTTCCAAATCACCACCTTCCCAAAAGGTGTAAAGTATTATTCAAGGCAAGTGGGTTCTCGTACAGTAAGTTTATACACACACACACAAGATGGAAGGAGAAAGAGATTTAAGGAACGGGGAGAAGGAAGGCAGGAACGTAACAGGAGGTTGGACTTGATGACTTATCAAGGCCCCTTCCAGCCCTCCATTTCTATGATTCTATCTTGGTGTATCTTTTGCTTTGTCTTTTCCTCCGTTTTTTTTCAGTCTCTGTTCTTTTTCCACTCCCTCATTTCTCTTCCTCTCTCATTCCCTGTTATGTTCCTGCCTTCCTTCTCCCCTGTTACTTAAATCTCTTTCTCCTTCCATCTTGTGTGTGTGTGTATATAAACTTACTGTATGAGAACCCACTTGCCTTGAATAATACTTTACACCTTTTGGGAAGGTGGTGAAGGACCAGGCAGAGGAAAAGACGAGCTAGTGAAGGAGAAATAGAGCTCAAGAATAGGTTTGCAGAGTTGGAAAATGAAGAAGGGGCTCAGCAGGTAGTCACTGAAGGTGGAAGGGCAAGGAAGAAGAGAAAAGCGGCTAGTCCTATAGGAAAAGGGGAAGAGTTAATGGAGATTACACCAAATATGAGCCCCAGGAGGATACAGGATGGGTTAAAGAGGATTACAAGGGAGAATAGGAATGGAAAGAACTTGCAGCCAGAGGGAACAGGGGATAGACTGGAGAATAGCACCGTCACTAGGAAAAGACAGGTCTATGTGATTGGGGACTCTTTACTGAGAAGAATAGATAGGCCTGTAACCAGAGCTGATCCAGAGAATAGGAGGGTGTGCTGTCTTCCAGGTGCTAAGATATGGGATGTAGACCTGAGGTTGAAAAGGATTCTAAAGGGAGCAGGAAAGAATCCCCTAATTATCCTTCATGTGGGACCAAATGATATGGCTAGATTCTCGCTGGAAAGTATTAAGGGACACTATGCTAGGCTGGGGAAGATGCTTAAGGAAATTGAGGCTCGGGTGATCTTTAGTGGGATTCTGCCTGTTCCTAGAGAAGGACAACAAAGGTGTGACAAGATTATGACTATCAACAGATGGCTTAGGCAGTGGTGCTATAAGGAGGGCTTTGGGATGTATGGCCACTGGGAGGCATTCATGGATAGAGGAAAGTTCTCTCGGGATGGACTTCATCTGAGTAGGGAAGGAAATAGACTTCTAGGATGGAGGCTGGGACAATTAAGAGAGCTTTAAACTAGGAATTAGGGGGAGATGGTTGGGAGATGTCCAGGTAATCTCCACGCCAGAATTTAGCATTGAGAGGAAAGAAAATGAAGCAAGAGAGGATACAGCCATGGGTAGGAGGAAGGGCAGTGTAGATACAAGTCTAATAGGTTATACTGGTAATAAAATGACCGTGCCTAATAGGATACAGAATGTGAGTGAGGCCAAACAGCAAAAATTAAGATGTTTGTACACTAATGCGAGGAGCCTAGGTAACAAAATGGAGGAACTAGAGCTACTGGTGCAGGAAGTGAAAGCAGATATTATAGGGATAACAGAAACATGGTGGAATAGTAGTCATGACTGGGCTACAGGTATTGAAGGGTATGTGCTGTTTAGGAAAGACCGAAATAAAGGTAAAGGTGGTGGAGTAGCATTGTATATCAATGATGAGATAGAATGTAAAGAAATAAGAAGCGATGAAATGGATATGACTGAGTCTGTCTGGGCAAAAATTAAATTGGGCAAGAAAACCATTAGAGCCTCCCCTGGGATAGTGCTTGGGGTGTGCTATAGACTGCCGGGATCTAATTTGGATATGGATAGAGCCCTTTTTAATGTGTTCAATAAAGTAAATACTAAAGGAAACTGTGTGATCATGGGAGACTTTAACTTCCCAGATAGAGACTGGAGGACGATTGCTAGTAATAATAATAGAGCTCAGATTTTCCTAGATGCGATAGCTGATGGATTCCTTCAGCAAGTAGTTGTTGAACCAACTAGAGGGGATGCCATTTTAGATTTGGTTTTGGTGAGTAGTGAGGACCTCATAGAAGAAATGGTTGTAGGGGATAATCTTGGCTCAAGTGATCATGAGCTAATTCAGTTCAAACTGAACGGAAGGATTAATAAAAATAAATCTGCAACTAGGGTTTTTGATTTCAAAAGGGCTGACTTTCAAAAATTAAGGAAATTAGTTAGGGAAGTGGATTGGACTGAAGAATTTATGGATCTAAACGTAGAGGGGGCCTGGGATTATTTTAAATCAAAGCTGCAGAAGCTATCGGAAGCCTGCATCCCAGGTAAGGGGAAAAAATTCATAGGCAGGAGTTGTAGACCAAGCTGGATGAGCAAGCATCTCAGAGAGGTGATTAAGAAAAAGCAGAAAGCATATAGGGAGTGGAAGAAGGGAGGGATCAGCAAGGAAAGCTACCTTATTGAGGTCAGAACACGTAGGGATAAAGTGAGACAGGCTAAAAGTCAAGTAGAGTTGGACCTTGCAAAGGGAATTAAAACCAATAGTAAAAGGTTCTATAGTCATATAAATAAGAAGAAAACAAAGAAAGAAGAAGTGGGACCGTTAAACACTGAGGATGGAGTGGAGGTCAAGGATAATCTAGACATGGCCCAATATCTAAACAAATACTTTGTCTCAGTCTTTAATAAGACTAAAGAGGATCTTAGGGATAATGGTAGCATGACAAATGGGAATGAGGATATGGAGGTAGGCATTACCATATTTGAGGTAGAAGCGAAACTCAAACAGCTTAATGGGACTAAATCGGGGGGCCCAGATAATCTTCATCCAAGAATATTAAAGGAATTGGCACAAGAAATTGCAAGCCCATTAGCAAGAATTTTTAATGAATCTGTAAACTCAGGGGTTGTACCATATGATTGGAGAATTGCTAACACAGTTCCTATTTTTAAGAAAGGGAAAAAAAGTGATCTGGGTAATTATAGGCCTGTTAGTTTGACATCTGTAGTATGCAAGGTCTTGGAAAAAATTTTGAAGGAGAAGGTAGTTAAGGACATTGAAGTCAATGGTAAATGGGACAAAATACAACATGGTTTTACAAAAGGTAGATCGTGCCAAACCAACCTGATCTCCTTCTTTGAGAAAGTAACAGATTTTTTAGACAAAGGAAATGCAGTGGATCTAATTTACCTAGATTTTAGTAAGGCATTTGATACCGTGCCACATGGGGAATTATTAGTTAAATTGGATAAGATGGGGATCAATAGGAAAATTGAAAGGTGGATAAGGAATTGGTTAAAGGGGAGACTACAACAGGTCCTACTGAAAGGTGAATTGTCAGGCTGGAGGGAGGTTACCAGTGGAGTTCCTCAAAGATCGGTTTTGGGACCAATCTTATTTAATCTTTTTATTACTGACCTTGGCACAAAAAGTGGGAGTGTGCTAATAAAGTTTGCAGATGATACAAAGCTGGGAGGTATTGCCAATTTAGAGAAGGACAGGGATACCCTACAGGAGGATCTGGATGACCTTGTAAACTGGAGTAATAGTAATAGGATGAAATTTAATAGTGAGAAGTGTAAGGTCATGCATTTAGGGATTAATAACAAGACGCATCAATTAGAAGTAACGGAGGCGGAAAAGGACCTTGGAGTATTGGTTGATCATAGGATGACTATGAGCCGCCAATGTGCTATGACTGTGAAAAAAACTAATGCGGTCTTGGGATGCATCAGGAGAGGTACTTCCAGTAGGGATAAGGAAGTTTTAGTACCATTATTCAAGGCACTGGTGAGACCTCACCTGGAATACGGTGTGCAGTTCTGGTCTCCCATGTTTAAGAAGGATGAATTCAAACTGGAACAGGTACAGAGAAGGGCTATTAGGATGATCCGAGGAATGGAAAACTTGCCTTATGAAAGGAGGCTCAGGGAGCTTGGCTTGTTTAGCCTAACTAAAAGAAAGTTGAGGGGAGATATGATTGCTCTCTATAAATATATCAGAGGGATAAATACCAGAGAGGGAGAGGAATTATTTAAGCTCAGTACCAATGTGGACACAAGAACAAATGGATATAAACTGGCCACTAGGAAATTTAGACTAGAAATTAGATGAAGGTTTTTAACCATCAGAGGAGTGAAGTTTTGGAATAGCCTTCCAAGGGAAGCAGTGGGGGCAAAAGATCTATCTGGCTTTAAGATTAAACTCGATAAGTTTATGGAGGAGATGGTATGATGGGATAACATGGTTTTGGTAATTAAGTATTCATGGTAAATAGGCCCAATGGCCTGTGATAGGCTATTAGATGGGGTGAGATCCGAGTTACCCAGGAAAGAATTTTCTGTAGTATCTGGTTGATGAATCTTGCCCATATGCTCAGGGTTTAGCTGATCACCATATTTGGGGTCGGGAAGGAATTTTCCTCCGGGGCAGATTGGAAGAGGCCCTGGAGGTTTTTCGCCTTCCTCTGTAGCATGGGGCACGGGTCACTTGCTGGAGGATTCTCTGCTCCTTGAAGTCTTTAAACTACGATTTGAGGATTTCAATAGCACAGATATAGGTGTGAGGGTTTTTTTTGTAGGAGTGGTGGGTGAAATTCTGTGGCCTGCGTTGTGCAGGAGGTCAGACTAGATGATCATAATGGTCCCTTCTGACCTAAATATCTATGAATCTATGATTTGGAAGGGTCTCAGGAAGATCAAAGGCTTCAGAGGCACTATTTGCTCCATATGCTTGAGCTACTCTTATACTCCTCCTCAGCAGTTCATCCATGTTTCAACTTTTTGTAGGATTCCCTTTTGATTTTCTGGTAATTAAAGAGCTCCTGATGGAGCCATATTGGCCTCTTACTGTTCTTTCTTTCTATCTTTCCTTTGCACTGGGATAGTTTGCTGTTGTGCCTTTAATATTTTCTCCTTGAGAAACTGGTAGCCCTCCTGAATCCTTTTAGTCCTTAGATTTTCTTCCCCTGGGACCTTACCTACCAGTTCTCTGAGTTTGTTAAAGTCTGGTTTTTTTGAAGTCTATTTTCCATATTCTTCTTCTCTCACATCTTCCATCCTTTCCTTAGAATCATGAAACCTATCATTTCATGATCACTTTCACCCAAATTGACTTCTACCTTCAGATTTGCAACCAATTCCTGTTCATCAGAATCAACCAATTCCAATTTGCAACCAATTCCTGTTCATCAGAATCAAGTCTAAAATGGCTGTTTGCCTGGTTATTTCTTCCACTGTCTGAAACAAAAAGTTGTCCCCAATACACTCCAAGAACTTACTGGAACTTTTGTTTTTTGCCATATTACTTTTCCAACTGATATCTATGTAGTTAAAGCCTCACATTACTACCTGGTGATTTAGATATTTCTGTTATTTAATCTATAAATGCCCCATTCACCTGCTTTTTCTGATTTGGAGGCATATAGTAGACTCCTACCATGACATCACTGCTATTTTTTGTCCCTTTTATCTTTAGCCAGAGACTTTCAACTGGTCTGCCTCTCACCTCCCTCTGGACCTCAGGACAAGTATATATATTCTTGATGTATAATGCAACACCACCTCCCTTTTTACTCTTCCTGTCCTTCCTGAACAAGCTATACACCTCTTGACCAATATTCTAGTTATGAGACATTTCACACCAAGTCTCTGTAATGCCAGTTAAGTAATAATTTATTTTATGTACTAGCACTTCCAGTTCTTCCTGTTTATTCCCAGTACTCTATGCACTGGTTCCTCTTGCTGGCTTTCCTCAGTAGGGACATGCAGGCTGCATTCCCAGCAAGTTGAGACCAGGGCCTGGGTGGAAGTATTTCAGGGTCAAGGGGCAGGCAGAGGAAGAGCTAGCAGTGGTGTTGACAACAGGCTGTTTTCCTCCCATTGCAGGTCCTTCCTTGTAGATTACTTCCAAGTTAAGAAATAGGGAAAAAAAAACCCAGCATGCAGCCCTGCCTCCCTGCCCTCCTCCGCTGGTGAACTCAGCTGGCTAATTCCCTTAGTCTCCCAGCTACCTTCGTTTTACCAGCCTGTAAGATAGAAGGAAAGAATGATGGAAGGGGATGGAGAAAGCAGAACATAATTTTTTTCTTTATTCCTTTTCTTTTGTTTCAAAAAAGTTGAGGGAAGGCCATTGTGAATGGATCCCAGACCAGTGCTTCTGCCGAAACAGCCCAAGCTTTCAGCATATGCTACAGCTCAGCTATTGCTCAATGGCACAGTCTAGACATATTTGCTGTTATTTTACCTGAACAAACACCCATTAAACCTTGCTGAATGTTACATGTTCACTTGTTAAAAAAGAGTTTTTTCACTTTATTCCTTGATTTGTAATTTCTAGAGGAAATGTTCTCATTATGTAACTTTTTTCCATTCTAGGTCATTCCTCGGGTTCTTCAAATATGTTAGGCTAGGAATATTTCTCTTCATTACTGTTTTCAAAATGATATACTGGAGCTGTTTGAGATCTGTACTATTTATACAGCTTCTTGGAAAAGACTCCATACATTTAGAGTACATTTCTTAGCTATCAAGACCAAAACCAAATCATAGGAAAAACAGAATTATTAGTATTTTGCACCATTACAAATGAGAGGTGGTTTAGGTTCATGAACTAAGTAGTGGGAGGGAAATGAGCTCTAAAACTAATATCCCTTAACAACTCTCTTCCATACTGTACCTGTATTGCTCTTTTAGGAGGAGACAGAAGAGGATAGTGACCTGTCAGACAATGGAGATGATGTGGATGGTAAACGAGATGCTCTTGCTGAGCCGTGTTTCATGCTGATTGGAGAGATTTTTGAGCTGCGAGGAAGTAAGCTTTGAACTTGCTTGCTTATTAGTGGATTCTGTTGGTTAAGAAAAAAGCTAGGAAATATTGATTTTCAGATGTCAAAATGAATCACTGTTTTCCTACCATTTAAATGAGTGGAGATATTTTTGCAATGTAAAACACTGATTTCTTTGGAAATCAATGTTTTTTAATTTCTGACTCTTCTGGGGATAAGCTCCCAATCATAACATTGCAGTAACAATGCAACAGTTTGGGAGTTTTGCATTAAATATTTGTAAGCTTCACCTCAGTTTAAAAATGTTCTATATTTCCAAAACACAGGCAAAAATCAGAGTATGCTTTTGTGTCAGGATACTGCATTTTACAGTGAACTAATTCCAAGGAAAAGGAAAGTAGATGGTTTATCATATTGACATGCATGTGTCAAAGCAACATGACTTCCACATCCATTATAAAAAAAAGTGTCTTACTCCAAATATAACTAAAATACATAGTAGACTTGAAGCAACAAAATGATAGAATTAGGAACTCATTTGGTGCTGGATCTTTCATGCTTTGCATGTCTGAGTAATGGCTGCATGATCAGGTCCATGGACAGAAGCATCAAACAGAACTATTTTGTGTCCACTAGAAGATGCAACTGTATTTACACACATAGTATTTGCTTAAAAAAAATTTTGTTTTCAGAGCAACTATTCTAAAATATCACACCTTTCAAAATGCTGTAATTACATGCCCCAACCGGAGATCTTTGCAAATTCAGATCTTTCCCAAGACAGCCTTGTTAAGAGAGTGACAGTTTACTGAGGATTTGACAGTTAGGAGGGAATATTCAAATTGTTCCTTCAGTTATTCTTGATGACAAGAAGCTGCTTTTTTTCTTTTTGCAAATGTATCCAGAATGTCAGTGCCATTGATGAATACCAAATATCCTATTGTTAGATGTACAAGTGCAAAAAAAAGGCTTAGGAAGTAGTGCTGGGCCACAGTTAGTGTAAACGTTTAGGTTATATAGTCTTAAAAAAAGAAACCCTTCCAATAGGAACCAAAAATTAACAATGTAGATCTTTGCCTATATTTAAAAAGATATACAAAAATGGGAAATGGTTTAAAAATCATTATTTCTACTCCTTCCTATGATCTAAACTTGTCCTTGGCTATCTGCACAGAATAAAGAGAAGCATATCATTGGAATAATCACAGTTCATCCTTTCTATCAGAAGGAAGAAAAATCTAATTCTTCATTGGCTTTGATATTTGTAGTGTATAAATCCACTAGACATCATGTTCCAGAATATTAACTCTGTTTCTTCCTGTTCTTCTGTTTCTATAAATTGAAAACTTGAACTAGTGATTCCCATGTAGCATGGTTCTTTCAGTGTTATTACCAGTTATACCCAGGCTGTTTTTTCATATATCTTCTTCTTGGTAACATTTGATGTCCCTTATTTTTTATCTCTATTTGTGAACTTTCACTGTGTGGCCCCTGATAGGAAGGTGGCAAAGTTGAATCAAGTCATGCAAGGTCTAAGTGCAGTCGTAGGCCTTTGAGCGCTTCCATTGTTAGTCCTTGTTGGACAAGAGTAAACCACCATTGGGCTCAACATTGGCCTAATTCTTTCCCATTGAAGCCAATGGGAGTTTTACCACTAACTTCAGTAGACGAAAACTTAGGCCAACACTGACGACTACTGAACATCCCACACTGCGTTTTTCTTTTCTTGCTGGCCAAGTTGGGATAGTAGCAAAAGGTCCTTTATCAGACAACAAGCTACAGCATTCTTTTTCTGGCCAGTCTAGCTTTTGGGGGTCTCTGGGCAAGGAAAGCTCCCCTAGTTTAGTTCCAACATGATCAAATCATGAAAAAAAAATGACTAACGTAATGATTGAACCTAATGACCGGAAGATTCTAAATGCAAGGGAAAAAAGTAATTCTTGAACTTTGTTAATTGTGCTACTAATGCACATTTTGAAGAGACAGTCCCATTTGGCTAACTTACTCATTTCCTGTGCAGTTCACTTTCTGCAGAGGAGAACTTCTAGTTAATTGTTTGAGATGCAGATCAATAGAGAAAAGAAGTGACCAAATTTTGTGAGAAACTTGAATGGTTTCTATGATGTCCAGTTTGCTGAATGGGTTTTTAAGGCTTTTATTTCTCTTTTTAGTAGTGCAGGATAGCTGAAGCTTATTCAGAGGAAAAACTCACTGCATTTTCAGTCTACATATTTTTTCTATATAATAATTTCTTCTGCTGCCTTAATGATTTTTGAAAAATAAGGTGTCTCTCAGTACTTACAATATCAGTGCTTACACTATTGCAACCCACTGTGTTAGATATTTGTTTAATCGTTTATTAAAATGACAATGCTGAATTACAAACACTGTCCACAAAAGTCTCTTGTATTCCATGAACTCTGGGCAGCAAGCTACATTAGAGCTGGACGTGAACCACAACAGTAGCTCTTAATATGTGGCTGGGACTTAATCTCTAGTTGAAATGGAAATGCTACTGTCAGACACAGCAAGAACAAACATCCCAAATCTAAAAGAAGTGTGTTATTTCTTGCAGTCCCAGTGCAGTCATCTTTATTCTTTCTAGAAAGTTGAAGGAGCTAGTAAAGTAACCCAAAAATAACCGCATAGCAGGACAGACAGGAAAAAAAATCAGAAGTGAAAGAACTATGGATGTAAAGCTTGGAAAGTGAAACATTAATACAGATAATAGTAGATAAATGTATTGTAGTTTCTGTGTCATGATTGTGGAACCTAGAGAGTTACTGAATGTCTGGTCTTTATTTTCTTTCCTTTTTCATTATTCTAGTGTTTAAGTGGGTCAGAAAGACACTAATTGCACTAGTACAAGTCACTTTTGGAAGAACTATCAACAAGTAAGTAGCAGTTAAACTTTAACTCTGATTCTGGAATCATTGCTATATGAATAACTAACTGAAAGCAGACTATTTAAAATATCTATTGACATTCTGTTCATATAGTTAAGGCTCGGCCATTGTTGTCTTACTACAATTTAAAATTAAGTTTATTCTCATGTTGATCAGAGGGGAATCTAACACAGACGTACAAAATGGATCAAGAAGGGGCTCCCAAGGACCCAGGTTTAAATGAATGAAATCGGAGGGCCAGGGACCAGTCATCCCACCTCCTTCTCTGGCTGGCCAATGGGTGGGTAGTGTCTCTAGAAGAATAGGGTCCACCCTGCATTCCCCCAGCATGGGCTTTCTTCCTCCCCCTTTCTGCTGGGGCTGTCCCAATCACTGCTGGTCCCATCAAGTTTCCCATCCATTGAGGCAGGTGTGTGGCATTATGGTTCTGCTCCTATAATCTGTACCACAGTTCTGAAATCAAGATTGTTTCACAGGGATTTGCCATCTGTGGAATTAAATTAAAAAAGAACAAATATATTTCATTGGTGAGAAATGGGCGTGCTATAAAAATTGTCTGCTACTTTTTCCTTAAGAGTGAATTAGCACCTCACAGTTTATCAGATGCTATCCTGTAATTTCTGAAGGAGTTAAACATTATGCTGGTTTGAATGGCTTTTATTTTCTTAGTCTATCTGCTTTTCTTACGAACCCACAACATTTTCCCTAGATCTAAAACCTAGATTTTTGTTTTAAGCTGTTTCATTGTACAAGAGACTGTAAATTTACCTTAGTGACAGAAACCATTTTAAGTAGACAGTATGAGTGTGATTTATTTGTAAGGTAAAATAGCAATATATCATTACTCCTGTGCAAGCCAAAATGTCAGTTTTTCATTTGCATGGTTTACGACTCCAAGAAGACTTTTCCATGTTGTCATGAGGTTTAGGCCTGCAAAACGTGGCCATCACAGAGCTGGGTAAAAAGCTGGAAATCTCCTCATGAAAATTGTTGTGGAAAAACTTGTCCTTTCTTGGTTAAAAAAATGATAACTAATATAGCTCTTCTGCCAGGTGCAAAGGCCTGTAGTAAAATAGTTATTCGACAGAGCAGAAATTTGGTATCAAGGAATCTTGGTTTTTCCTTCCCACGGATCTTTGCTTGGTTTCATCATCAGAGCAGGCTCTAGAAAAGCATTTTAAAACTACTTCTTAAAATGAAACATAATTTGTTACTCTGCACTGTCATAAACTTTTGAAGCTTGAACACTATGTTTAAATGTCTGTTATCCTGTTGGTTTGCGAAAAGGTGTTGGCATAAAGCCAGCAGAAGGAACACAAGCAGATGGGTTTGAGTATTGGGAGTCTGCCTGAGTTATGGCAGCCTCCTGAGCTGCTTTGTTGGGTCACAGCTTTGCTTGGAATCTCTTTGGTACTGCATGCTGGGCCCCCATCACTGGTACACCACCTGCGCCAGGGCTTGACAGATGGTCCTCCAGAAGGCAGCCTTATGACAGTCTTCCACAGTCATTTTGCTGGGGGAATCCCCCCTAGACAGACTGTGTCACTTTGTCACTGTACCTGTAAAGGGCTAGAGATGGGGTAAGGATTTTACCCTAAATATTTCTTCAATAATTACTTGTCTGTGTAAGCAATTGCTGTAGTGGCTAAGGGATTTTAGGCAATAATGAATAGAAGGGAGGTAGTCCATGGGCTGCTCTCTTTTTTAGATGTGACCCACATTATGAACAAGTTGAAGAACGCCTGATGTGACTTCTATATAAACCTGGAGTCATTCTGAAAGTCAATGGGAGTTGAGTGACTAGCTCCCATTTGTGCCTCTGATAATCTCCCCCTAATCTCTGAAGGCCATAACTCCATATTAAAGATGAAGGTGGTTGCAATCTGCTCCACCTAATGCTAATTACATGTGCTCCTCAGGATACTGGCAAATTACCATTTTGGAAAAGCTTGAGCACTTGGCGTTTGTATTATAACCTGTAATTCTTCTTGGGGAAAACCTCCAAAAGTAAATCAAACCAAATATTTGTAATAATCAAAATGGCTGTAATGTGTTTCCATGTCAGTGTATGGTAACTCTTATTTGTAAGTGAAAAATCTACTCACTGACAAATAAATTGGGCTCTTTGTCATGTTGGTTTTACCCTATTGGATAATGTTTTCCATTAGAAAATGGAGGACAGCTATGATAATGATAATTTCAAAAGTCTGTAAACATCAGTTATTTCTGCAATACTTTCACCCAGGTGAAAGATCACTGAGAATCTGACAAAGCAATATTTTACCTTATTTTAGCTATGATGCTGTCATACAGGTAGGTAACACATCCCAGAAATCAAATAACAGTACAGGGTGGTCCCATCATCCTTTCAGCAGCTGAAGTCGCACATGCCAGAATTGCTTTAACAGCCTCCCACAGACATTATCGAATGGAAAATCGGAGAAGAAATTATTGGAAATGTTATGGTTGAGCCCTGATAGACTAATGGCCTTTGACAACAGCTACTTACTGAGGTTTAAATTGAATTTTTTCCCCTTGTATGTTCACATAATGCAAATAGGTAGCAAGAAAAACCTTACCCCTGAGAGAGTGCACACTTTGAATGGGGTTTGGTTTTGTTGTTGGGTTTTTTTGCTCATGCATTTGTTTGTTTTTAAGTATTTAAACTGTGTTCTGATTTTTAAATTGTGGTGTTGTAGCAAAGCAGTTAGTATGGTAGGTCATTGCTCTGGAGCTGGTTGTATATCCCAGAACTTGAGTTCTTTAAGCAAAGAGTGCTCGAGATGATGCAATTAGCCACAGGAGGAGGTGACCAGCTTGATCAGTCACCCTGGTTACAGCACTGCCTGTGAAAGAGCTTCCTGGGTACATTTCTAGAAAAGCTTCATCCTATTTTATCCAGCTGGAACATATGCCCATACTGTCAGGTTGTGGTTCCCAACTACCATTTTACTTCTCAGTGTAGCTCATCACCCTCCTCTGCTTTTCCCGAGCAGCAGTGAGCCTTTGTACATGGCCCCACAGTGTGCTGCTACCGTCCACTCCTTTAAATGGGTGTGTTCCTTAATTGCATTGAGTTCCATCTTCTTCACATCCCAGGAGCATACATTTGGAGCAACCCAAGCCACGTTTCCAGTAAGAGTGCACATAGCTGACTAGGAAGTGGGGGGCACTGGTCAAATCATCTGATATCATAGGCTGATAAACCGGCACCATTTTATGAAGTTGGTCATGTCTTCCACCATTTGTCTGTGTAAAATCTAAACTATTAATTATGACACGTTCCCCTTTAAATTTCTTTTTAAAGACAAATACGTGACACCGTAAGCTGGATATTCAGCGAGCCAATGCTTGTTTACTACATCAGTGTATTCCGAGATGCTTTCTGGCCAAATGGAAAATCAGCAGCCCCAACAAGATCCAAAAGCGAAGAGCAAAGTCAGGAGACAAAACAGAGAGCGCAGCAAAAACTACTTGAAAACATTCCAGGTGAGAACATCAGCGTTTCTCTACATAACCACATATGAAAGAAGTGAACGTTAAACCTACATTTTTCTTTTTACAGTTTAGATCGTACCTTCTAATGTTGAAAACAGGCACAATCTTGATCCCAGCCCTTATCCTTAGTGCCTCTGACAAGTAAATTGCAGCACTGTTCAGTGCAGAATGGGACTTCTATGCCCATGTCTAACATAATTAAAAAACTGGTAGCAAAGTCAGTAGAATCTGACTCTTCTCTTCTGGCTGAGATTTCAGAACCAGCTTCTCCCACCTCACAGTCTATCCTCATATTTGATTTTTATCTCTACGCTTCAAACAACACTGTTTTTAGTTTGAACCCTTTCATGAGGGTGTTAGATAAATTTTAGTGACTGTTCCCAGTCATTCCTTAGTGTCTCATTTGACCTTTGAAACTAACTAGATGATGATCATTTTTAGAATAAGATAGTAAAGCTAATCCAATTTAAATAAAGTTAAAAAAAAAAGGCAAAAAACCCCCCAATACTTACGTGATTTGGGGGCATCAAATTGTGCACATAGCTGGCATATGTACCTGTGTGAACTTCTTCCTGTTGTCCTTGTCTGTAAGATGAGAGTTTACGTAACTTTTTTCCAGTGTAGACTACAACAATTTAGGGATAGAACCAGGAAAATAACTGAGAATTCCCATCTCTCAGTCCCATGTTCTAACCACTTCTGAGGAGCTTAACTGAATACACTAAGCTTTTCCTACAGATTACATCTCTTTTGCATTCAGTCAAATCAGAGAACATTGTCGGCCAAAATTTTCATACTCTGATTTACAAGCCTCGATATGGATTTAGGAGCCTAACCTAAGTGGCCTGATTTTTTAGAAGTGCTGATCGCCCATCAGATCTCTTTAGCTTTATTTTGTAGATGTGGTCTCAGCACACTGAAGCTGAGCCACATGTTCCTGGCTAGATTCTAACTGCTGTTAATATAGTTCCAGGAAAGCTTAGCTTGGCACAGGTCTCCCAGAGCAGTGTTCTTCAGAGGCAATCTATTCAGAAAACTCCTTTAGTGACAAATAACCTCATTCTCCCCCTCCCTCCGCCCCCCATTTATACTATGCTGAGAATGTTCTTCAGTTATTTGGAGGTTGTCTCTACACTGTTGTTGTTGTGCCACACATACAGCATGCCAGTATCATTTGGCTGTAGGAATAACCCCTACAGACTGATGCTCTTCCGTGTCTAGTGGTCATAAAACACCCATTCCTGAAATTTTCTTTCTTATTGTTTCAGTATTCCTCTTTATCGGTGGAACAGGTAGCACTGCCTGCTAAGATTGCCAGATACTTCCCATTATAACACTGTGATTTCAGTTGCTTATTATTCTGCCAAACTTTAACCATGTGGTCATAGGCAACCCTAATTCTGGCATTTCATAACTTCTGAGTGCTTAATTTTGCAACCTTAACATTCAGTTAATGTTTTGGTGTGTAATTAGTGTGTACTAAAATCAGGAGAATTTTTTGTTCAAGTTTGTGACCATCCAAAGAAGCCGAATATCTGGGAATATACAAATAATAAGCATATAGTTTTCTGCCAGAAAAACATGTTATAACTAGTGACTAGGAAATTAATAGTAAATCAGCTGATAATTGTGAAGGTAGATTTCAAATTTTAGCCTAATATAACTTAAATACCCTACTAGCTGATCTACCCAGCACCTGGATAGAGCAGGTTTAAATTACATATTTGATGCTTCACTAAACTTTGTTATACACACACTTTTGAGTAATTTTTAATTTGTGTTCAACAGGCAAAACACAACACAAGGTGTGCATGGAAAATATTTGATATATAGTATAAAGCACATCATACTAGGCGTTTGGTACATTATACATACTTGGCTTAACTAGAATAGTCAATCATAGCTTCTTCATGAAAAACACAGGATGTCTAGGAGCTTAATTTTTCTGTAGCAAAATGGAATGTGCTGCATGTTGCTAATGGTCAACCAAGAAAGCCCTAGTTTTTCCTTCCTAATAAGACTTAATTCAAATTGTAAATAATTCATCTAGAAATTTATCACTGCTCTGTTTATTTGGAGATATGTAGGCTTTTTAATTTAGAGAGGCAAAACTCTGAGATCACGTCTCTCCCCTCAAATCACTTGTTCAGATTATCAGAAACTGATATTTTCAACTAATTTTACTAACTGTATCGCTTACCTACTCATGTTGTGTATGTGAATATTTGAATAATACATGAGAATACAGGCCTAATGCTCTGCACTGCTAAACACCTAATATGCCCAGTATATCTTTGGTAATAGCACTCAGAGGGTGTTGCCAAAACAGCGTAAACAAAATTCTGATTTTAAAGGTCTTTGACGCAGATGCTTAAGCATATGCCTAATTTTAAGCATGTGAGTAGTCTCATTCATTGGCAGCTCATATGTTTTAAGTTAAACATGTGCTTAAGTTTTTTGCTTAATAGGAGCTTGAATTTATAATTCTAACCCCCTGTCATGGTATGTGGTGTCTTCTGGTGCACTTGCCATTAAGTAATTGTAAGCAGATATGGTTTATCAACATCAGGATGAAAATACAACCTAAAATGTTTGTTGCAGATACTCTACAGAGCCTTGTTGGACAACAAAATGCCCGTCATGGGATAATCAAAGTGTTCAATGCACTGCAAGAAACTAGAGCCAATAAGCATCTACTCTATGTGAGTAACCAGAATATTATCTGTGAATTTTATTATTCTAAGTACTGAACTAATGGCTCAGTATTCTAACCTTTCAGACTGATTTTTTCCTTGTGTTTTTACAGTGCCTGGCACAATGGGGTCCTGATCCATCACTGGGTCTCTTAGGTGCTATGACAATAAAAATAATTGGTAGGCTCAGAAATGTCAATATGCCTAGAAACAAGAAGTTGTTTTCTTGCAGAGCTTTCTTACACTTAGAAGGTTTTTCAAAGCTTTTAAGGATTTCTTTCCCACTAAAGGGAAGTTGTAAAAATCTGCATTTACATTGTCATTTAGACTTTCTAATTTTGCATATTGAACAGGTGTTTAAAAAATCAGTTTTGGGGTGCTGCATGATGATATTGGCACATGGGAAATTAATGATAGTCCCATGCAGGGTGGACTAGATGAACCAGGTGATCCTATTATTTGTGATTATCTGAACATCTCAGAAAGGAGGTAGAAATTCTTATTTGCTGTTTACATTAATCTTAGTAGTTTTCCTTTTCTTTTTTCAGGTCTTGTTGGAACTGCTGCTAACTGAACTGTGTCCTGAGCTAAGAATTCATTTAGAGCAGCTTAAAGCTGCTCATGTTTGAATCTGCACAAGTGAACCACTAGAGAAATGTCTGTGTAATAATAGACATGAAACTTATCTTCCTCTTTTCCACAGAGGGCTGACTGAGGACTATTGAGTATTTTTTAGTTTTCTTTCTCCAGTTTTATGTGAAGTAAACAGACTTGAAAAGATCTGATGCTGTAGTAGGGTAGAAAAACAATGCTGCGTAGTTGCCAGCTTTATTTAAATTGTTCTATTTGAATACTTTTTGGTTTAAAATACAGACTGAAATATAAATGTTAATATAAGTTGTAAGAATCTAGAAAATATTTTAAACGTTTATCAAAAATGAAGTTTTGCTTAATAGTGGTAAACTAATGAATGTTGTACAGTTAATTTCCTCATTGAGGATTTGAACACTCCTTTATTGTGTATTGAAGAGCCTTGTTGTGCAATACTTCAGGTAAAGTTATTGTGAACATTTTATCTATTTTATTTTTACCAAATTTGAAGCATTTGTAAGCAATAAATAACAAAGTGGATTATGGTTGTCAGGATTCCTTCCCCACTCTAAACTCTAGGGTACAGATGTGGGGACCCGCATGAAAGACCCCCTAAGCTTATTCTTACCAGCTTAAGTTAAAAACTTCCCCAAGGTACAAACTTTGCCTTGTCCTTGAACAGTATGCTGCCACCACCAAGCGTTTTAAACAAAGAACAGGGAAAGAGACCACTTGGAGACATCTTCCCCTCAAGCCCTACACACCCCCTTTCCTGGGGAGGCTTGAGAATAATATCCTAGCCAATTGGTTACAGAATCATCAAAGACCCAAACCCCTGGATCTTGAAACAATGGAAAAATCAGTCAGGTTCTTAAAAGAAGGATTTTAGTTAAAAAAAAAAAGGTAAAAATCATCTCTGTAAAATCAGGATGGAAAATACTTTACAGGGTATTCAGATTCAAAACACAGAGGATCCCCCTCTGGGCAAAACCTTAAAGTTACAGAAAACAGGAATAAACCTCCCTCTTAACACAGGGAAAATTCATATAAAACAAAAGATAAACTAATCCGCCTTGTCTGATTTACCTATACTGGTTGCAATATTGGAGTCTTGGATTAGGATGGGTTGGAGAAGATGGATTTCTGTGGCCTCTCTCAGTCCCAAGAGAGAACAAAATGTAAACAAAGAGCACAAACAAAAGCCTTCCCCCACCCCAAGATTTGAAAGTATCTTGTCCCCTTATTGGTCCTTTGGGTCAGGTGCCAGCCAGGTTAGCTGAGCTGCTTAACCCTTTACAGGTAACAGGATGTTGCCTCTGGCCAGGAGGGATTTTATAGCACTGTATACAGAAAGGTGGTTACCCTTCCCTTTATATTTATGACAATGGTACCTGATGATAATTAGTAGTTAGTGGATGAGTTTGACATCAGTAGTTTCAGAGGAAATATTTTAATTGTATTATAGTCTGTCCAACATGCGTCTCATAAATTAGTGTGTCATAATGGAAAGCATCTGATCAATCACTAATTAGAAATTGCTTATCTCCGTGATTAGCTGACATTCAAACCTCTCTTGTTGCACTCTGACATTATTCAGGATTGCTGTGTTTAAATGCACATAACTTTTAAATCTATTCCTGATTTTATACAACGGAAGTAAAACAGATACATCTTTCTATAGTGCTTTTTCATTCATGTGTAAAAACACATAAATATGATTGTAATGAACATGTGAATAGCTGAACACCATCAAATGTTTGTAGGTAACATTCATTACTTTCTTTTAAACTAAGTCAATATAATTGTAATCTCTTTGAGAACGATTGCCCTGCACTGAAAGCAGGGGGGCCGTGGTCCAGGCTTGCTGGAGGAAGACAGTAGTGCTTTATGGAGTGGGGGAGAACAAGATCAGAAACTGCTGCAGAAAGGTGGTGTTGGTCAGCTTTGCAGCACTGACTCACCCCCTTGGAAGGCTTTAAAGGTGCAAGCTGTAGCATTGGAAACCGCTTTCTCCACGCAGCAAGCAAGGCAGCAGCAGGCAGCAGAGGATCCAGGCACGCTGGGCAGCATGGCTCCCAGGAGGAGGAGGTGAGAGATGAGAGCACGGAGAAGGTTGGGAAGCTCACCGCTTCCCGGAGAGGGACAGGCTCATTCTGGATAAGGGGTGCTTGCAGGGAGGCACAGCGGGACTTCCAAAGTGTATTGGGCTGCCCAGAACCACAATGTTCTTCTACACTGAACCCAGGAGACAGGGTTGAGGCTGATTTCAGTGGTGAGTGTGCTTTGCAACAGACAGAAGTTGGGAGAACAGGTGGCACAGGTGATATCCTGCCTTGCAATGTGACAATGTGTGGTGGTTGCATGGGCCTGAGGGAGGTGCAGGATCTGGGCTCAAATTGTCCATCTCAGAGGGTACTTGAGGGGAACAGGAGTGAGCCTTACAGAGTAACAAATAGGCCAGGACCAGGAATGGGAGTACCGGAATCCATATCAAATCCACCTTGAAGGTGCACCCCTGCTGGGGACACCAATGGGGTTGCACAGCTGCTGCAAGCTAATCTGCAGTTGTTGCAACAACTTCAGGCATCTGTGGGTAATAGGTCTGGCCTGGGTTCCAGGGGAGGCCCAGCATGGGCACGAGTTCAGGAGTTGGGAGACAGGCAGGTGGGGCAGACCCCTGCACAGGTGGGGGGCAGCAGTGTGGTTGAAACCTCTGGGCACATGTCAACTCATCAGTTGTTAAGATGTATAACCTCCTGGGATAGAGTTGAGCTTCCTGGGAGGGCGGTTGTGGGGGAACAGGGCACCAAGGATGCTCCATCAGTCAGTCCTGAGTATGGTTGTGCCGTGGTGGCTGACCTGTTGGGAGTTCACCTACTAAGTACAATTAAGGATAAAATCCTGAGGGGAATACATGAATATTGTCACTCAGGGAGGTGTTGACAGAGAGTAAGCTGGGACAGAGCAAACAGAATGAGTTGCCCAAGCGGCCATGGGTGCCTAGAACATGGGAGAATTGGGAGGCGGCCTTCCTCATCTATGCAGGTATGATAGTGCAGGCTTACCCAGAGAGACGCTCAGCCTTGTTTAAGTATATGGATGTAACCAGGCAGGCACATACTACATTTGGGGGCATGTCTTGGTTTCATTATGACGAGCAGTTTTGCTTAAGGGCAGCAACACAAACTGGGATCCGGTGGGACATACCACATCACACGTTGTGGCTAGAGTGGATGACTCTGCGGGGACCAGGAGTTCACACAGACAGTGGCCTGTTCCTTCCACTGCAAGTTCAGGAGGGGCAAGAGTCACATAATATTTGCTGGGCATTTAATAACAATGGTTGTTTTCGCAGCCACTGTAGATTCAAGTATGTGTGTGAGATATGCTTTGGGACCCATTTGGCCCATTCTTGCCAGAGCGGTAGGGGATGATTGCAAGGGGAAAACAGGATTGGGGGTGGGTGGAGTGCCAACTGCAGGTTTGGCTCGGCTGAAGCAGCTCATGAGGTGCAGATCACAGGCAGGGTAAGGGGGCAAACTGGCCGGTGGTCCAATGGGCATAGGCACGATTGCCAGTGAGGCTTAAGGTGTTCAGGGTTTCCTATGATATTACCCTAATAAAGCACATATGGCATATGTGGGGCGGCGGGGTTAACTTTGGGATTTTGGATCCCCTTTCTGGGGAGTAAAAAGAAAAGGAGTACTTGTGGCACCTTAGAGACTAACCAATTTTATTTGAGCATAAGCTTTCGTGAGCTACAGCTCACTTCATTGGATGCATACAGCACCCATGTAAGGTTAAAAAAAAATTAATTGCCAATAGGGAACCTAAGGGTCGCCCCCCCACCCCGCGGTTCAGTCCCCAACAGCACTGCAAGGAAATATCGAGTAATACATCACCTTTCATACCCACGAGGTGGCTCCATTCACACTACAATGAACCAGGTGGCCTGGCAAAACATTTGGGGGCACCCCATGCAGAAGACGAGATAGAGGGCCCCTTCCATTACATTAGCATACCTGGGTATCAAGTGGAACACAAGGGCGGATATATTACAGCTCCCTCCCTATAAAAGTATATGTTTCTGGTATGACAGCATGGCAGGCCAAACTTCCACCTCACATAGGGTTATGAAGTTACTAAGGGAATTTGTGTCACAGTGTTTGAGCCTTAACATCTCTTTTCCTTCCAAGCACATGCCCGCGGTTGGATGATGGCATAGCGGATGCCCTGTCTCATTTGCAGTTCAGCAGTGTGCAGGAGCCTGCACCAGGAGCTAGCGACTAACTCAAGTAGATGATGCTGGTGCTATGGAACTGTGGCACATGAGGATCTAGGAGGCTAGTCACCTATAGGGCCCATCAGGAAGGGAGGGGTGTTATAGTACATGGCATTGGCAATCCAGCTGCGGGAGTCTTGACGATCCTTGTGTAGTGCAAAGGGCAACTGAGTTCATTGGGGGGGAAGGGGAGTTCACCTATCAAACTTGGGGGGTAATTTGGGCTGCTATACAAAGGCCATTGGAAGATGTCTGGGACCCCGACTAGATGTGGCGGGGAAGGCAGCCAAGCTAATTGCTGGCACCTCCTTGTGGCAGATGTCCAGTGTAGGTACTCCATAGGGAAGGCATCCAGTGACCAGATCAATGGCCTGGTAAAGGACTTAAAAATGGGGTGCTGGTTAAAGGAATGGAACGCTGTGGGGTTTGGGGCTCCTATGGTTGGAATAGTAGGGAGCCAATCCGCCTTTCTTATAACTCACCTTACCCCTCCTACAAGGGGGGGGTAATGGTAAGGTCCCGGCGATGGATTTGCTGGAGGGACCTGGATGGAAAAAGATGGGGAGCTGGTGGAAGCCCCCCACCCAGGTAATTAAAAAACAAACCGGGTTTACCTGCACTGTACACTTTTATCTGCTGGGTAGTCCAAGACATCTAATAATGAAGTTGCGGCCTGATTAAATCCATATCAGGTGTCTCTTGTCCTTCCTTTGGTATAGCTGAACAAACAGCAACTAGCTTACAATTTAGACTGAGTACAATTAAGTTCTGAAATCAAACACCATATATTACTGTGAAGTTTATTGCAACATCAAGATTTCTCTGACAATACAGCCTTAGATTTTCTATTCCATAGCACAGTTTAAGAAGCAACCTAAATTCTATTGGAGATGGAAAGCTATATCAATAAAGACTTGAAAATATGTAACTATAATATAGCAATCGGTGAGTCTCACTGGCGAGAAAGTATCTTACATTACAAGATTCAGTATAATACTGCTGCTGAATGATGTAGCCTATGGCTACTTTTTGGGCCTGTTGAGATGTCAGTTTGTATTAGTAGGAATAGCTAAAAGTCCTATATGGATAAGGATTAAGAAGGATAGTCATGGTCTAGAGATATATACACTAACATTTCACTAGTGTAGGTGTAGATTTTTTTTTCTGTAATTAGTTTCTATGAATAGTATATCCCAATATTGGAAGTTGGTATGATCTACAGTGTAAACTAAGTATCTACCATCCATGCAAGTTTCCAACCCTATACTGCTACCATCTAACAGTGCAATCTTTGAGAAAGTTGTTGCATTTCAGAGATATGTGAAAGGGCAAAGATACAGGAAAAAGATTTATATGTAAAGGAAGCACACAGCTTCAATTATTACCCCAGTACAGAATATTTCATTTAAATGTATGATATGACTTGTAAATAGAATGTATATGAAAAGAGGACACTATTTTTAAGCACAAGTATTTCAGAAATCTTATGATTTTGCTGACTCTGCAGATCTTTAATATTTGTAAGTAAAGGAAATTGACATTAACAATGATTTCTTTTAACAAGTTGATTTTAGCTTGATTTGAATACCATCTAGAGCAGAGTCAAAGTAAGAAACGCAGATGGATTATGTCAGTAAAGTGCCCAGTTCATGATGATTAAACCTTCTGTATAATGAAAAAAGGAAGATAATCTGTCTCTACAATGTGTAAGTAAAGTAAGGGTTGTGAACAAAAAATTACTGTCAGCAAAATGATGTTTGTTCTAATCAACAAAAACTGCATAATTTCATGATTTATAGAAAGCTGAAAAACAAAGAAATAGGTGGTTATCTACCTAGCTGCTAAGGATAAACATGGCCTACTACGTGAAACATATTATACAGCATTGGAAGTGGCTGGGATTTGCCTAAATGTGAAATGTTCTAAATTCTCCCATGATTAGCTGCCAATTCAAGGTCAGAAGCTACATCAGGATCCAGGAGGCATGCCTTTGAAAACAAACAGAACAGTGAGTTATATTTTACAGCCAAAACTGGAATCTAACTTCGTTTGTACAGTCCATTGAAAATGTAACAGACTATATAAATTCTAAGTATTATCAAAATTGTTTGAGAATCAGTTTACTAAATACACTAAAGCAAACTTTAACCTTTACATCCCTTTTTCTAACTCTACTTAAGAGAACAAAACTGGTATGCTATATGTAACCAGTGCACTCAAGTTGAGGATTGTTTCAAGAACTTGGGCAAAAGCTACTTCCCAAACAACTTTTGGTATGGCTTCTGCTGACACCTAAGCCATAGAAGTCAATCGGCTTGCCAGGTGGAGGTTTCCTGAATCCAGTTAATTTTCCCCTCAGCACTATGATCTGTTCATATAACCTCTGTGGTACCTCTCTTCTCTCCTCTGCAAAATTTAGTGGGCCAAATGTGAACCTGGTTTATCTCTATGTTAAACACATATGGTAAAACAGGCAAATTGGGTTTTGATATGTTTCACTTTAAATGGGAGTAACTATACAATTAAATTACAAAATGGCTTTCAACCACAAAGCTAAAAGAAACAAATGATACTGATCACTGTCCCCAGGGGAATACATGCAGCAAAAAACTGCCATTAGGATACAGGGCCTTTCACTTCCAGGTTACTGACTCAAATCTGCTGTAGACCACTAATGACTGAAGTTGTTACTACCTGGTGGCTCTTTAATGTGAAATGAGGTGAGGGAATGGATGCCCACCTTTTCATTTGGCACCCTTGTTGGCAATCTGAACAGAGATGGAATGGACTGAGTATGCAAGGAGACTGAAATACTTTTTCCACTTGAAGTGGTCACTCTAGAACAGGTGTGAAACAATGAGGGTCAATGTGAGAAACCTTGCACTGATCCTGCCCTGATGTACCTATTCTATGGAAAGATAGTGACCACGCTTTAAAACTGTTTGTCCAGCATTTTTCACTACATTTTTTAAAAGCTTCTGTTTTTTTTTTTAAGTGTAGCTGCTTTTCACAGAAGAAAATAATTGAAAGAGTATTACTGTCTTTTCTGCAATCCCATTGAATTCAATGGGATCATCTGAGTAAGGAGCCACACTTGATGTTCATTTTGTTAGTAATTTAACTCCTGCATAGTTCCCACTTACATGGGTTTTACAAAACCGGACACTAGTCCTATTCTTGGCCTGAAATTTGATTTTGCTCTCTAATGCAATCAGATTGTAAACCAATGGATTGTGTGATGTTCTTCACACAATTTTTTTAAAAGGGACATTTGTTTTATTTGGGACCTATAATGTGCTCTCTGTGTAGCAACACTTGGCTAATCAACACTAGCCCCAGAACTGAGCTTATATCAGTGACCGCACAGATAAGTAAAGAAAAAATTCGTCATGATCTTCTCAAGTATCAATAGAGAATACTGGGATTTAAACTAGGGCTGTCGATTAATTGCAGTTAACTCATGCAATTAACTCAAAACAATTAATCGTGATTAATCGCCGTTTTAATTGCACTGTTAAACAATACTAACTGAAATTTATTAAATATTTTGGATGTTTTTCTACATTTTCTTATATATTGTATTCTGTGTTATAATTGAAATCAAAGTGTATGTTTTTTATTATAAATATCTGCACTGTAAAAATGATAAACAGAAGAAATAGTATTTTTCAGTTCACCTCATACAAGTACCATAGTGCAATCTCTTTGATGTGAAAGTGCAATTTACAAATGCAGATTTTTTTTGGTAATGTAATTGCACTCAAAAACAAAACAGTCTAAAACTTTAGCGCCTACAAGTCCACTCAGTCCTACTTCTTATTCTGCCTAATGTTAAGACAAACAAGTTTGTTTACATTGACAGGAGATACCGCTGCCTACTTCTTATTTACAATATCACCTGAAAGTGAGAACAGGCATTCACATGGCACTTTTGTAGTTGGCGTTGCAAGGTATTTACATGCCAAATATGCTAAACATTTGTATGCCCCTTTATGCTTCAGCCACCATTCCAGAGGACATGCTTCCATGCTGATGATGCTCATTTAAAAAATAATGCGTCAATTAAATTTGTGACTGTACTCGCTGGGGGGAGAATTGTACGTCCCCTGCTCTGTTTTACCTGCATTCTGCATATATTTCACGTTATAGCAGAGTCGGATGATGACCCAGCACATGTTGGTTTTAAGAACACTTTCACAGCAGATTTGACAAAACACAAAGAGGGTACCAATGTGAGATTTATAAAAATAGCTACAGCATTTGACCCAAGGTTTAAGAATCTGAAGTGCCTTCCAAAATCTGAGAGGGACGAGATAGGGAGCATGCTTTCAGAAATCTTAAAAAGAGCAACACTCAGATTCGGAAAAGACAGAACCCAAACAACTGAAAATCAACCTTCTGCCGGTGGCATGACTCAGATAATGAAAATAAACATGCGTTGGGTCTGCACTGCTTTAGATTGCTATTGAGCAGAACCCATCATCAGCATGGACGCATGTCCCCTGGAATGATGACTGAAGCATGGAGGAACATATGAATGTTTAGTGCATCTGGCATGTAAATATCTTGTGACACTGGCTACCACAGTGCCACACCTGTTCTCAATTTCATATAACATTGTAAACAAGAAGCGGGCAGTATTATCTCCTGCAAATGTAAACAAACTTATTTATCTGAGCGATTGGCAGAAGAAGTAGGACTGAGTGGACTTGCAGGCTCTAAAATTTTACTTCGTTTTATTTTTGAATGCAGTTTTTTTGGTACATAATTCTACATTTGTAAAGTATCAAAGAGGTAGCCGTGTTAGTCTGTATCCACAAAAACAATGTGGAGTCCGGTGGACTAACAGATTTATTTGGGCATAAGCTTTTGTGGGTAAAAAACCCACTTCTTCAGTTGCAAAGAAGTGGGTTTTTTACCCACAAAAGCTTATGCTCAAATAAATCTGTTAGTCTTTAAGGTGCCACCAGACTCCTCTACATTTGTAAGTTCAACTTTCATGATAGAGATTGCACAACAGTACTTGTATTAGGTGAACTGAAAAATACTATTTTGTTTTATTTACAGTGCAAATACTTGTAATAAAAAAAATAAAGTGAGCACTGTACACATTGTATTCTGTGTTGTAATTGAAATCAATATATTTGAAAATGTAGAAAACATCCAAAATATTTAAATAAATGGTATTCTATTATTGTTTAACAGTGCGATTAAGCACGATTAATTTTTTTAATTGGCATTTTTAAAGGCATCAAGGTTTGCAAATAAGCAAAGAAATAAGTTCTGCTTTTGAGTTTAAGAGGCAAGTATAAACAATGTAGTCACGAAATCAGTGTGCGATTTATCACTTTAACCACCTTGGGAAAATTGTCGTGAAAGATTACCAGCCCAGGCACAGGCCCTACTCACCTGCCTTTGTTGTGGTGATTAGAATATGAAATTTTACTTGCCTGTCAAAATATGTCACTTGCCTTAGGGGAGTAGAACCTTGCGAGGCTGTTTTGAATAGTGTGAGAGGATTTACTTCAGTATTTTTTTAAAATAAGTGTAGATAGTAAATGTGGTTGGAGCCTTTAATGAAACCATACAGCAAGTTTAAGAACTTAAATTCAAAATATCACTGATCTTATACTACATAAGTTAATTTGTAGGGCCTCCCCACGCTTACCCTAGAATAATAATTATTAGCTGCAGCTTGATCTTGTTGTATGCCTAAGCCAAGCTGGAGACATCTAGCAAAGTAGAAAGTAGCCATAGCAACCCCTTTGGCTATGTATACAGGAAGGCAATCGGTTATCTTTGCTAACATATCAATGTTATCGTTTTCTGCAATCCTGTTGTAAAATTTACAATATAAGGTTAGAGGTGAGCATTTCAAGCTTTGATAGAAATCAGCTATATGAACCATAAAGAGATAGCGTCAAAGCATGCGCTTTGTGCCCAACTTCAGTTAAGTTGGGAATTCTGTTGATAATGGTGTGAACTTACAGCCTCTCTAGCAAAACAGGTTTTAAATGTACATACAGACTTTGAGCAGTGAACATGATTCTCCTATTTTGAGTAACTTGGTTCATGTAAGAATTAGTGAGCAAATACACGATCACTTTGGTCATTTTCACTACAACTGCACTAATTATAACAAAAGTGTTTCACACAAATTATTTGTTTCTACCAGACTGTTACCAGTTTAGTGGAAATTAAAGTAAAACTTGAGTGGATGGCTAAGCTTTACAGTTTTAAAAAAAAGTATCATTCCAAATCATTAATGTTGATTTACCAATACCCTGTTATCTAAAGATCATGGGGAACCTCTAAAAGCTTCAGGTAAAGAGGACTTTGGATACTTAAGACCACCACCTTCTGGAGTTCCCCAACAGACATTACTAACCTTTAACAAACTGGAGTTCAGTTAGTCATGGTTTGCTAGTACACTCAAAGGGATTTTGAGTTTTCTTTAAATTGACTTTTTTAAAGCCTCAAATTTGATACAGCACTTCTTAAATAGTAGTGCCTGAAATATATATATTTAAATCATGTCAGTGCATATATCTGCCTGCTGCCTTCTCGATATCAGCTTTGCTGTTACTGGTAAACACCGTCTTGAAGGGTCTGGGGAAGAGCCTGCACGTAAGGTCCCCAAACAATGTATGAGAGTGATGTCATGCTAATACATATGTCAGGAAGTGCAAGTGACCACTTGCAAAGAGCTGTTAAATACATAAAGTAAAATCAACTAAAATGAAGAAAGCATTATCGTAAACTAGGGGTTACATGTAAAATATTAGGTCTAAAATTTTCAGATGGAGATGTGATTTTTTTTCATTTGTGTCTTTTTAAATACATTTACCACTTAAAATATAAAAAAAAATGAGCACTACTTCCATCTACCTAGCAAGGATTCTGCTTTTTCCTACACTGTGAGATATTAGCAGTGTCGGACTGTTGCAGGGAAAATACAAAATCCTGAATTCCAGCCTTGGTAGAAAATGGAGAAGCTTATTCAGTTTTATTTTAAACTATAAAAATGCACTTAAATTAAGCCTATAGACATACCATATGAATCATTATCAGTGAATCTGATTCTGTTTAAGCCTCAACAAATCATTGCTTGCTAAATCGCTTGCATGCGTCTGCAGTAATTTTCTTCCACCTAATATGATCACCTTTACCAAATGTCAGCTAAAACAAGGAGATATGGCAACTCATTAAAAATTAAACTTGTATCAAGCAATGATCTGACTCTTGCGGCTTATATTTAATGTCCTCTGATAAGCAAAACAAAGGAATGTATCTTTTGCCCTTCCTTTCAAAATATAATAGAATACCAATGCAAATAATACCCAGTGAAGAAACGTTAATCAGCATGCATAGACAAAGGACTTAGTGATTGGCGCAGTTTACTGAGTGTTTTGTTAAAGGAGATACCATGGTGATGAGCACAGCTTAAAGAAAGCTATACAGAATAGGAAAGCAATTCTTCAAGGCTACAATATCCACGTGGCCAACCCCAACTCCAAACATAAGGCATGAGCCTGACAGCAGGTCTATGCTACAGCCCAAGTCAATATAACTTACATCGCTCCGGGGTGCTAAAAAGTCCCCCCTCCACCCCACAAGTGATTCAAGTTTTGCACTGTCCACACCAGAGCTATGTTGGCAGGAGATGCTCTCACGGAGGTGGAGTAATTATGCCAATGGGAGAGCGCTCTCCTGTTGGCATAGCATGTCTTCACCAGACGTGCTACAGTAACGCAGCTGTGTCAGTGCAGCTGTGCCAAAGTAGCAGTGTAGTGTAGACTTACCCTGAGATGTGACTACAAATAAGTGGATAACACAGAGCTCTCTTTTATATTGATGTATATATAAGACTGTAAAGGGGAAATTTGTCATGATCTTATTAAATAAATGTCCAAGATTTGCATGGCAATTGGGGCATACTGACTTGGAGGTTATAAAAGTAGTGTATCTGTTTTATATAGTGCAGCAAATTGGTGTACAGAAGGTACATGGGAAGGGACAGGGACAGGAGCAAAGATACTGATGCCTGACGTGACAGCCACTTGCACTGCTGGCAGACTTCTGGCCCAAGAACATCTACAGTGCCAATGAGATGGGATTGCTTTGAGCATAATGACAGTACATTTTCCTTCAGAACTTATTTATGGCTATAACCTATTAGGGCTTCTTTGTGGAAAGATGACTACAGCTAACAAGGTGCACCCTTTCGTTGTCAGAATAGCCTGCTGGACCACAGTGGTTAAAGGACAAACTCCACCTGATTGGTATGGCCATAGATGGCTACCGTTCTATCTACACTGCATGTGAAAGAATGGGAACCTAGGCGGAGGACCAGCATGATTTTTGTGGGTTCAGTGGTGAATAAAAATAGAACGTTGTTTGGATAAACAGCTCAATTTCTGGACTGTCAGAACTTGAACCTGAAATCCAAATCCTGCCATTCCTAGTTCTATGTAATTTTCCTTGGCAGCATCCCTTTGTTCTTCGTTCCTTAGATACTTTACAGCAGAAGGATGAGTTTTGCATATAGCTTGTAGAGTCACTTTGCCTGTCTCTTTTTTCTTTAGAAACTTAATGATCTGAGGTTAAATCTGTAATGTAAGGCTTTGCTAGCGAACATTCTATTTGGGGGGTTTATAATGGGACATTTGATTATGGAGAAATTGTAAAACTGAGGCCAACAATTTATTCTCTTCTCATAGTGTGAGAATTCTCCTCTCCAGTGTGTTCTGGATTTTACCCACTGTGTAAACAAAACAGAAATCAGTCAACTTGGCCTTCAGCTCAACCATAAAAAGATCAGAATGTATTATTGAACCTAAACCATCATGGCAGGGCAAATTATTTGATTGCACCTTATCCTGTTTACATAGAGAAGCAAGCAATATTTCTGAATTGAGAACACATTATAATAGTGTACTGTAAAGTACTACCACTTGAAACCTTAGAAATGCCAGATGGATCAGCAGTGGGATCCACAGTAACTCTTAGATGACCTACTCCTGGGGAAAAGGAGACAGTAAAATGCTGCCTGCAAAAAAAAATTTGAGTGAAGAGATTGAAGGGAAGTGGAATACATCGACTGGCCAGTAAAATAGCAGAATGGTGGCTATGGATAACCTAGCCACCCCTAAAGAAACCTGACTGAGGAAGACCAGAAGGCCATGGGGGGGGGGGGTCATCTTTCCCTGTTCCCAGAACAAATCTCTGAAATGTTGGGATCCACACGCTGTTGACAAGTACATGGACAGCTACCTGGGCAGTGGTTGGAACTCTGTTAGGGAGAGGAGGGCCATTTTAATATTCTGACAGTTTTTTGGCCAGTTGGAAACTTGAAGTCGAGAGCAGCACTTCTCTTTTTCTGGATGGAAACTAGAGTCAAACCCTTATCCAAACACTTCAGAAACTCAAAAGAAAGTTCACTTTGAATTTTGCGGGGGTAGCAGGGGTTGTTTCATTCAAGTCATTTATTTGTCTGTCTCTATATATGAAGCCACTTCCAGGCATGTCATGTGTATTTTGGTAAACATGGAGGATGGCTGCAGGCTACGAGAAATGACCGATCAAATCACAGAGACAGGCCTCTCTTCTTTGTTGTTCTGCTCATCCACTGGATGAAGCTTTGGCAGCACTGAGACAAGATACAGAGTTGATAGAGACTGGATGTTTTTTACATTACATCCTATATCCTTTACATTATTTTCTAGGGGGTCAGACACAGGGTATAGGCTCCTGTCCCATCCTTTATATACCTGAGTTAAAATGTATGCAAATGAACTTGGAGAAATGGTAATACTTTTCAATGTATGCTTCTTTTAATATTTCAATCTCTATTTCTTCTCCAGTGATTATTTCTGCTTCCCTCTGATCAAGGATGACAGAGTTGAACTGAATAATGGAAGGCTTCGTAATGATTAGAGTCTTAATGTTGTTTAAGTTCTGTCATTCACTTTTTAAAGATTAAGTATGGTAGTTAAATCTGATACATCTCTGGTAGGGGAATACATGCTTGATTGACATGAATTTGAACTTGATCTAAAAATTATTTTTATCTTTAACTTCTATGATCTTATGTCAAGAATTCTAATAAAGTTAACTAAAATTAATTCACCTTCTGGCAAATGCAGCAGCTTTTGTGTAAAATTTTCTTTTGTAGTAATATTCAACAAGATGGCCTTGAGCATAGACATTTCCACGTTCTGCTGCTTCCTTCAGGCACTCCAAAGCAGCCATTGTATTTTGATGTATGCCTTGTCCATAGAGATACATAACACCAACTACACCCTGTGATTCCAGACTTCCATTGCCACAAGCTTCAGAATGCCAGAAAAATGCCTGCAGAACAGGCACAATAAGAACATAAGAATGGCCATACTTGGTCAGACCAAAGGTCCATCCAGCCCAGTATCCTGTCTACTGACAGTGGCCAATACCAGGTGCCCCAGAGGGAATGAATCTAACAGGTAATGATCTAGTGATCTCTCTCCTGCCATCCATGTCCACCCTCTGACAAACAGAGGCTAGGAACACCATTCCTTACCCATCCCGGCTAATAGCCATTAATGGACTTAACCTCCATGAATTTATCCAGTTCTCTTTTAAACCCTATTATAGTCCTAGCCTTCACAACCTCCTCAGGCAAGGAGTTCCATAGGTTGACTTGAGTGCTGAGTGAAGAACTTCCTTTTATTTGTTTTAAACCTGCTACCCATTAATTTTATTTGGTGGCCCCTAGTTCTTATATTATGGGAACAAGTAAATAACTTTTCCTTATTCACTTTCTCCACACCACTCATGATTTTATATACCTCTATCATATCTCCCCCCTTAGTCTCCTCTTTTCCAAGCTGAAAAGTCCTAGCCTCTTTAATCTCTCCTCATATGGGACCCATTCCAAACCCCTAATCATTTTAGTTGCCCTTTTCTGAACCTTTTCTAATGCCAGTATATCTTTTTTTGAGATGAGGGGACCACATCTGTACGCAGTATTCAAGATGTGGGTGTACCATGGATTTATATAAGGGCAATAAGACAGTCTCAATCTTATTTGCTATCCCTTTTTTAATGATTCCTAACATCCCGTTTGCTTTTTTGATTGCCGCTGCACTCTGCATGGATGTCTTCAGAGAACTATACACGATGACTCCAAGATCTTTCTCCTGATTAGTTGTAGCTAAATTAGCCCCATCATATTGTATGTATAGTTAAGGTTATTTTTTCCAATGTGCATTATTTTACATTTATCCGCATTAAATTTCATTTGCCATTTTGTTGCGCAATCACTTAGTTTTGTGAGATCTTTTTGAAGTTCTTCACAGTCTGCTTTTGTCTTAACTATCTTAAGCAGTTTAGTATCATCTACAAACTTTGCCGCCTCACTGTTTATCCCTTTCTCCAGATCATTTATGAATAAGTTGAATGGGATTGGTTCTAAGACTGACCCTTGGGGAACACCACTAGGTACCTCTCTCCATTCTGAAAATTTACCATTTATTCCTACCCTTTGTTCCCTGTCTTTTAACCGGTTCTCAATCCATGAAAGGATCTTCCCTCTTATCCCATGACAACTTAATTTATGTAAGAGCCTTTGGTGAGGGACCTTGTCAAAGGCGTTCTGGAAATCTAAGTACACTATGTCCACTGATCCCCTTGTCCACATGTTTGTTGACCCCCTCAAAGAACTCTAATAGTTTAGTAAGACATGATCTCCCTTTACAGAAACCATGTTGACTTTTGCGCAACAATTTATGTTCTTCTATGTGTCTGACAATTTTATTCTTTATTATTGTTTCAACTAATTTGCCTGGTACTGACATTAGACTTACCGGTCTGTAATTGCCAGGATCACCTCCAGAGCCCTTCTTAAATATTGGCGTTACATTAGCTATCTTCCAGTCATTGGGTACAGCAGCTGATTTAAAGGACAGGTTCCAAACCATAGTTAATAGTTCCGCAATTTCACATTAGAGTTCTTTCAGAACTCTTAGGTGAATGCCATCTGGTCCCGGTGACTTGTTATTGTTAAGTTTCTCAATTAATTCCAAAACCTCCTCTAGTGACACTTCAATCTGAGACAATTCCTCAGATTTGTCACCTACAAAAGATGGCTCAGGTTTGGGAATCTCCCTAACATCCTCAGACGTGAAGACTGAAGCAAAGAAATAATTTAGTTTCTCTGCGATGACTTTATCATCTTTAAGTGCTCCTTTTGCACCTCGATCGTCCAGGGGCCCCACTGGTTGTTTAGCAGGCTTCCTGCTTCTGATGTACTTAAAACATATTTTTTTATTACCTTTTGAATTTTTGGCTAGCTGTTCTTCAAACTCTTTCTTGGCTTTTTTAAATTACATTTCTACATTTAATTTGGCGGTGTTTATGCTCCTTTCTATTTACCTCACTAGGATTTGAATTCCACTTTTTAAAAGATGCCTTTTTATCTCTCACTGCTTTTTTTACATGGCTGTTAAGCTACAGTGGCTCTTTTTTAGTTCTTTGACGGTGTTTTTTAATTCGGGGTATACATTTAAGTTGAGCCTCTATTATGGTCTCTTTGAAAAGTGTCCATGCAGCTTGCAGGGATTTCACTCTAGTCAGTGTATCTTTTAAGTTCTGTTTAACTAACCTCCTCATTTTGCATAGTTCCCCTTTCTGAACGTAAATGCCACAGTTGAGATGTTCTTCCCACCACAGGAATGTTAAATGTTGTTATATTATGGTCACTATTTCCAAGCAGTCCTGTTATAGTTACCTCTTGGACCAGATCCTGCACTCCACTCAGGACTAGATCGAGAGTTGCCTCTCCCCTTGTGGATTCCTGTACCAGCTGCTCCAAGAAGCAGTCATTTAAAGTATCGAGAAATTTTGTCTCTGCATTTTGTCCTGAGGTGACATGTACCCAGTCAATATGGGGATAATTGAAATCCCCTACTATTATTGAGTTTTTTATTTTGATAGCCTCTCTAATCTCTGAGCATTTCATCATCACTATCACTATCCTGGTCAGGTCGATAATAGATCCCTACTGTTATATTCTTATCAGAGCATGGAATTACTATCCACAGAGATTCTATGGAACATGTGGATTCATTTAAGATTTTTATTTCATCTGATTCTATATTTTCTTTCACATATAGTGCCACTCCCCCCCTGCATGACCTGTTCTGTCCTTCCAATATATTTTGTTATTTTGATATTACAATGTTCTTGTCATTTTTGAAATACTTACATAATCCTTTGCTTCTGGTAAAAATAGACATTCCCTAATCTAGACTATAATCTAAGTGTCTTGCATACTGTCTGTTTTCTTTAAAGCTCTTTTATCTAGCAGCCGGAGAGAAGTGTCTGCACAGTAAATAATGCAGAGCCACTCCAATACTTACATTTATTTCCTTTACTCATGCAGTCCTGTGCCCCGCCACTCCTGCTGGTTATTTCTTAAACATACCGAGAACTATAAATCTTAATCCCAAATCATAATGCTGATTCTTGAGTTTCAGATTTGATGCTCCCACCTCCTGCTAATTGTTTCATTACAAAAGCCTGACTACCAATGTCAAAGGATTAAAATAAGAAATTTTCTTTCTGTATATATGCCAGTTTGGGTCTAAATGGATGAAAAAGTCTAGAAGTAATAGGGCATATGTTGTTATAAATAAGCTACAAAAGTCTCTTTCTGGAACGCTTCACAGATCCAAAATGAATCTGGGCATTGCATCATGATATGGAAAAGGCAGAAATCGGCATTACCTTTTTCAGATCTTTTGAATTTGATGTAGAATAAAACATTCCCAGGGTACTTTGAGCCTTTACACTTGCCTTTGGATTCCCATGGTCTGCAGCAATAAGCCACAGCCTAAAGAATAGGGAGGAAATATAAGTAACATTACAACAGGGTATTTTATAAATAATGGATAAATTATTAGATTAAATTACCTTTCAGCCTCTTTATCTGAATGCTTAACACCACATCCTTCAAAATAAGATCTGCCAAGATTGTATGCAGCAGCATATTTTAAATGTCTTGCTTTAGGGGAGTTAGAGTTGATAATTATTTGCATGTACTCCACTCCTTTTTCCTTTGAGAGAAACAGATTTTAATCATAATTGCAGAAGGTAAAAAGGACAAAAATTAAAATTCCAGGTAAAGTAGGTTACATATTACACACAAAACTTTTCAGTTCTAAAACTCTCTCAGTGTTAAAAAGTTTGGATGTGCTCAGGTAAGGTAGTGTTCTTATATTTTAAAATTCTTACATTTTAAATATTTTCATTTCTAAAAAAAAGCAAAAACTAGTTTTCATTATGCTCTATTTTTGTGAAAAAGTGGAACTACTTGTCTAAAAACTGATATTGTGTAGGATGTCAGTTTGATAAGGATGACATCATAATTTCTTGCTCTGGCTTTCATTGTACCAACTGCGGACCATCATTCAAAATCAGTTTGCTACCTACAACAGGTAGCTCAAAAAGTTTAACAATACTACAATTATTTTATTAAATTAAAGCCATTCCTTATAAAATGGGAGTACTGAACAAAACTGGATTTACTCTGTTGTGCCAAGTTTTGTAGCAAACAACACTACACTCTCCTGGGATAAGAGGGAAGGTGCTCTCGTGCATCGGTAACTGGTTAAAAGATAGAAAATAAAGGGTAGGAATAAATGGTCAGTTTTCAGAATGGAGAGAGGTAAATAGTGGTGTCCCCCAGGGGTCTGTACTGACTCATAAGCTTGAAAAAGGGGTAAAGAGTGAGGTGGCAACATTTGCAAATGATACAAAACTACTCAAGTTAGTTAAGTCCAAAGCAGACTCCAAAGAGAAGGGATCTCACAAAACTGGGTGACTGGGCAATAAAATGGCAGATGAAATTCAGTGTTGATAAATACTAAGTAATGCACATTGGAAAACATAATCCCAACTATACATATAAAATGCTGGGGTCTAAATTAGCTGTTACCTCTCAAGAAAAAGATCTTGGAGTCATTGTGGATAGTTCTCTGCAAACATCCACTCAATGTGCAGTGACAGTCAAAAAAGCTAACAGAATGTTGGGAATCATTAAGGAAGGGATAGATAAGAAGACATGGTATGCCTACATCTTGAATGCTGCGTGCAGATGTGGTCACTGCATCTCAAAAAAGATATATTGGAATTGGAAAAGGTTCTGAAAAGGGCAACAAAAATGATTGGGGTATGGAACGGTTTCCATATGAGGAGAGATTAATAAGATGGGACTTTTCAGCTTGGAGAAGAAATGACAAAGGGAGGATATGATAGAAGTCTATAAAATCATGACTGGTGTGGAGAAAGTAAATAAAGTGTTATTTACTCCCTCTAATAACATAAGAGCTAGGGCTCACCAAATAAAATTAATAGGCAGCAGGTTTAAAACAAACAAAAGGAAGTATTTCTTCACACAACGCACAGTCAACCTGTAGAACTCTTTGCCAGAGGATGTTGTGAAGGCCAAGACTATAACAGGGTTCAAAAAAGAACTAGATAAATGCATGGAGGATAGGTCCATCAATGGCTATAAGCCACGATGGGCAGGGATGGTGTCCCTGGCCTCTGTTTGCCAGAAGCTAGGAATGGGTGACAGGGGATGGGATCACTTGACGATTACCTGTTCTGTTCATTCCCTCTGGGGCACCTGGTGTTCACCACTGTGGGAAGACAGGATACTGGGCTAGACAGACCTTTGGTCTGACCCAGTATGGCTGATTTTATGTTATTATGGTCACTGTCCTGAATTCCTTGGCTAGATGTGGTAGGCCCCACCTCTGTTGCACTTTCTAGGCATCAGAGGTTTTAGTCCATCTTTTGCCAGCCAAGAATGTTACACTCTTAAATAATCTGTAATGGCCGCTACATCTGTTTGCTGTAATATTAAACAATCAATTCTGTACCTATAGTATATCTAATCAAGCTAAGAATTTATATAAAGATCAGCACCCAGTATGGGAATCTGCATCAACAATGCCATTTTAATATAATTAAGAAGATACTTGTGGGGCTGGATGGCTTACGAGACTGGTAACAGGATAATGGAGCTTTTCATATCTAAGTTACCAATTCAAATGCAAAAGTTACTGCTCTCTTATGGTGTTTCATGCCTCTGAAATGAATTTGGTGGTCACAATCCATATTATAAAATTGTATCTCCACAACTGGCACACTTATTAGTTTCATAAAAGAAGCTATGCACTGACTAGAGAAGAAGACTGAGCTACTCTTTTACCCCAAAGTTGGTGCCTCCAGGAAATGGTTGAGGCATACTGGCAGGACAGTGTATGGGAATTTATGCATCACTGCCCTTCAACCTGAACCCGTGCTGTGGTTTAATGGAGGACTCCCAGAGTTCTCAAACTGGCACATTTCTCATGTGCTAAATTCTCTTACAAACACACTCCTGCATAAGAAAAACTTACTGGGTCTTCTTTGGTCCCCAATCCATCATAATACATTACACCCAGCTGATACAGAGCTTGAAAATCCATCTCCTTAATTTTTTCAAATTGTGTAAGTGCTTCTTCATACCATCCCTGAATAAGACAATGAGCAATCAAGTAGTACATTATAGTATATATAACAAATTAACTCTTCAGTATAATTTATTTTTAAACTAGAGTATTTGCTCAGTGAACATGAGAAAAATCATAGAGCATTAGGAACAAAAATATTTTTATACGGTTTAAAAAAAGTCACTCTGAATACAGTGGCACCTTAGAGACTAACAAATTTATTTGAGGATAAGCTTTCATGTAGCCCATGAAAGCTTATGCTCAAATAAATTTGTTCGTCTCTAAGGTGCCACAAGTCCTCCTCTTCTTTTTGCGGATACAGACTAACACGGCTGCTACTCTGAAATCTGAATACACTGTTATCAATTGGGACAGGTAAGGTCAACTTCAGAAAATACTGAATCAGATGGAAACACTTAGGACTTCCAATCAAGTGGTGGTGTTGTATGTGGGTGTGTATACACACAAAACTTAGCATAGGACATGTATCCGTTTACCACACTGCATGTCACCCTCAAGATGCCACTATATGTAATCCAAGGAGCTAGCGCCACAGCAGAAACAGGAAAAATATGTAGGTATTTTCTGATACCCTTATTTCTTCCTAATTAATCTCCCAATTTAACTGTCTATCCTTATTCCACAAAGCACATAAACATATACTTAATTGTAAGCATGTGCTTAAATCACATTAATTTTTAAATCATTGATTTCAGTGGGACCTAAGCACGTGTTCAAAGTTAAGCAGCTGTTTATGTGCTTTGCTGAACAGAGCTAAAAATGGTTAAATGCTTTGCTAAATTGGGACCCACAACACTGATTTCACACCAAGACTTCACTGCCACAAATGTGTGAGGGTTTTTTTTTGTTTTTGTTTTACAGAAAGATGATAAATGAGTGGTAGGATTCTACAGTGAGATAACTAAGTGGAGAAAAGGTACTTGTAATGTTTACCATTTACTGAGAGGTAGCTAAGTGAGTTCCTCACCATACACACTTCTCATGCCTGTTGCTGACCTCCCCTATTTGCCTCCAGTAAAACTAAAGTTCCAAAACTCCACTATATTTTCACAGCAGGATAGCTAATGTATGTTACTTATCCAACATTAAAAACACACCTTCGTCAGTAAAGAGACAGAAATCTGTTCGTAGCTTTCTTAAGAGTTCAAGAAGCAACCTTTACAATATTTGCTACTTCAGTAACTCAGGAAGAAAACTGTTTTTAAATACTTAGTAAAACAATGACAGTAGAATCCTGTTAATTGAGGACTCTGATAGCCTGATTTAAAGGTGCCAATTTTTGTAATTTAAAAGAAAATGGAAAAGACAGTGAAATAAAATACTACACTGAATAAAAACGATAGTTACTGTTAGGTCTCAGAGTAGCAGCCGTGTTAGTCTGTATTCGCAAAAAGAAAAGGAGGGCTCGTGGCACCTTAGAGACTAACCCATTTATTTGAGCATGAGCTTTCGTGAGCTACAAGTACCTTTTTATTTTTTTTTTTAAATTTATTTGGCCACAAGCGTTTAGAATTTAACAGCTGTTTAATATGTGGTTTAACAACTACTTAACATGTGGTTAAAGAGCCTTCAGCTGGCTCAATGCCTTTGGCTAATTCCGTCCTAATTAACTATTAGTTATTATCATTAGCCTAAATAAGGTCCCTTGGGAGATGTCTCAAAGCAGCCATCCTAAGTGATAATACCCCTTTTAAAAATAAACAAAATCTAGCAGGAAATAGCAATAGCCTTTTACACCTACCATATGCATGGCATGTGCATCAGAAAAACTAGGGCTGCAAGATGCAAGCCTCTTAAACCACACTTTTTTAGGTTCAATGAGCCGGATCAATGGCAAAACTGTGCAACAACAGACAAAACTGTATAGATTTAAAGAACTCTTTTTAAAACCTTTACTATATTAAACTACACTATAAACCCCAACAACCTACATGCAGATGGTGGGTATCAAAGGCAAGGGCAGGCTAAGCCTCCTCTGACCCAGGCAGTGGACCCCTCCGTCCCTCTTGACCCCGAAGCTGGCAGGGGCTCACGCAGCTCCAGTCGGCAGCCTGGAGCTCGGGCCCGCTGGTGGCCCACAGTGGCACTGGGGCCAGCCTGGCGCTGGGGCTGGCGACTCGGCCTGGCGCTGGTGCCAGAGCAGTGCTGGCGGCTTGGCCTGGTGCTGGGGCCGGCCTGGTGCTGGGGAGGCTGACAGCTTGGGCCAGCACTTTGGGGGCTGGCCAGTGCTGCTGGGGCAGGTGGTCTGGGGCTCCTCCAGCTACGTGGGGGGAGGGAGGCTTGGGGCTGTTCTAGCTGTGGGTAGGTGGGGTCTCGAGGCTCTGGTGTGTGGGAGAGCGGGGCCTCGGGCACAAGGGGTTGGGCCGGTGGGCTAGCCTCCCCAAAGGGGGGGGTTCACTTTCCGCCCATGTACCTACAAGGGTTTAGGTAAAAGATCTAGGCCCAGATTCACAAAGGTACTAAGGTGCCTAAACCCCAGACTTAGGTGCCTAGGTCCTAGTTTCAGCTTCACTATGATCCACAAAACTCCTGTTAAACCCTGTAGGTACCTAACAGGGCTGGCTCTTGGTTTTTTTGCCGCCCCAAGCTCAGGTGGGGCTGGGGCTTGCAGGCAGCGCTGGAAGCAGAGGGAGTGATGGCACCTTCTCCCAGCGCCTGCAGGGGCTTTACCCCCTCCCCTGCCCGGCCGCGCAGAGAAGCCCCGATATAAGGGGTGGCACATGGCAGCGCAGCAGCCAGGGCACAGATGAGGCAGCGCAGCCCCGGCAGGACTCGCCCTCTCCTCCCCAGGTAACGGCTGGGCCCTGGCAGCTCAGCATCCCGGGGCTGGGGCTTCCCCTTCCTGCTGCGACCGGGGGCACAGCGCCCTCGCCCCGTCTAAGTGGCGCAGCTTCAAGAGCACAGCTTCCCCGAAAAAAAGGATGGCTGGAATGCCGCCCCTAGAAAGGTGCCACCCCACCCATGTGCTTGCTTTGCTGGTTCCTAGAGCCAGTCCTGGTGCCTAAGCTCAATTGCTGCCTATGTTTTCAGGGCACAAGTTCCATAGGCACCTAAGTTTCTGCCTCTGTGGATGCATGCTACAGCCTCACTCCAGGCAGCTGGACACCTATCTGTCACCAAAGTCACAGAGCGATTCACAAATTGGGGGAAGAGAGGCATTTGGCCACTTAAGTTGCATGAGGGGTGCAATTCAGTAGGCATGCTGAGGTCACCTACCAGACCAGGTCCCGTTCAAAGCTGGCCAGAGGAGACAACGATAGCGGTGCCCATGTTATAACTTTTAGAGGAGTGGTTAGAGCAGTCACCTGGAATGTGGGAGACCCAGGTTCAATTTTCCCCCCTCTCTGCCAGAGGGGAAGAAAGGATTTGAACAGGGGTTTCCCACCTCTCAGGCAAGTGCTCTGACCGCTGAGATATGGGGCTTGCTCAGTCTCTCCTGTGGATGCGGCTGCACTGTGAATAATGAAAGTGTTATTGGAGCAGGGTCTCCCATCTCCCAGGTGTGTGCCCTACACCAGACTACAATCATTCTCTCTGTCTGGCCCAATGACTACTTAAGTATTTATCCATAGTAGAGCTGGGGGGAGGGGGGGAGGAGAGGAGAGAGGGGGCCAGTGGTCAAGGCACCCACCTGGGAGACCCAGGGTCCAATCTCTGATTATTTATCCAGTCTAACAATAGCAGTTGGGATGAAGAGAACTGACCCCTCCCCCAATCAGAATATCCCATAGCTCAGTGGTTAAAACACTCTCTTGAGAAGTGGGAGACCCCTGATCAAATCCTCAAAAAAACCCTCTCCCCAGCAGAGGGGGGAATTGAACCTGAGCCTCCCACATCCCAGGTAGTGCCCTAAGCATTGGACTAAAAGTTATAAGGTGGAAACCAGCTCCTCTTCCTCCAACTATTTTGTGTGAAGTGAGGCAGGTCCCTAACTCATTCCCACAAGAAACACCTTAGGCGCCTAAGCTGCTTGACTCCAGGAGCTGGTTTCTATTCATGGACTGCTAAGCAGAGATAGGTGCTTCCTTATATCCTGGTCTTGGGTGCCTCTTTTCAAGAGGGGGACTAAGCACACACTCCTCTCATTGGCATCTCCCATTGCTTAGCTTAGGCGGCTTCCCACCTAGCATGCTGTTTTTTGTGAATTGCATTCTAAGGTGATCATTTCTTCTCCCTTCATTGTATAGGGAGCTTAGGCACCTAACTTGGCTTTTTAAATCACAATGTTGCTCCTGTGATTTTTCTAGGTGCCAAGATGCTCAACATTGCAACACCTAAGTCCCTTTATAATCCCACCCCTGGTTGGAAGGAGGCTGTAGGTACAGAGACAGAAACCATCCTCCGCTCTTCGATTGACCATAGAAAGAGAGGAACTGAGGCGAATGCAGAGCCATATCCGTTTATATAACCTTACACTGAACACTGAGTGTTACAAGACAGCACTTGCATGGCTCTCAACAGGCATAGCTTTAAAAGAGATTTCTGAATTTTGCAGCGGCACGTGGTGCCATAGCAGTCAATGACATTATGCAGAGACTACCTCAAAGATGTATTATGTGTCTAGATATGAAGTTCTGGTTAGGACTACACTTCAATACACAACATGGATATCTAAGTTCCAGTTAGCCAAGGAACAGTCTGATCCTCCACTAGATGGTCCCAATCTTACTCCCACTGATGTCAATAAGTGTTTTGCCACTCACTTCAGTGAGAACAGGACTGGCCCCAATAATTTTGCTATGTAGTCAGCAGAACTTCTGGCAATGACTACAGTCAGAAAGCACTGAACCCAATTTCTCAAATTTGAGAATATCTGAAATAATACTGTATCTGTAACTTTATCCTTCTCCCTCCCCACCTCTGCGTCTCATTCTTTCTCAGGGAATCATGCTTCCCACAGTTGCTCCAGACTTCTTGTTTGATTCAGATGTTTTAGTTTTTACTTATTTCACTTTGTATGTATCTTCTTTTGTAACATTTTCTAGTGTTACCTCTTTTTCCATGTGGAAATTGTACTGAAAAGTGTCAGTTTTATAAAATGTTCTAAAAAGTAAATATTAAAGTACAACCTCTTCAAAGTACAGCTGCCCTTGTAGAAAATATGCCAGAGGATCTCCATCTATGATCCTCTTCGCCAACAGCTCCTCTGCCCTTGCAAACAAAGCGGTATGGCTATAGTTCCCTGCTAAAAACAGATATATATTTGTCTAATCACAACAAACAGAATAATATTGTAAGTACACTATCACACTAAAGTTGTAATCGTTCTCTTTTTTTTACCCTGACAGACATAATTAAGATGTTCCCTTTTTGTTGTATGCTCCATAGACTCAGCTAAAACAGATCAATGTTTTACACTGGAGGAAAAAATCTACAATAAAGATAATTAAACTTTTATGAAACAGTTTACCATACCATACAAATGCTATATGTATTTGTACGATGAAAATCTGATCTCAGTTGGTGGAAAAAACAGAATACAAATAACAAGTTCCCTTAAAGAAAGATTATCCACACTGGAAACATGAATTGCTAATGTTTAGAACAGCTTAAGATCTAAGCAAAACAACAGAAGATATCAATGGACTTAAAAATGACAAAAACTCCTTCAAAACTGGCAACCAAATCAGGGAATATCACTTTAAGCCCCGACCTTGCAATCTGGTGCATGGGGCTCCATACAGGCACAACAGTCCACCTACTTACAATGACTTGCAGGAGCAGGGCCTAACAGAGACTGAGAAAGAGAAGAGGAAGGAGAGACATTGTTTCATATGCTAGGGCATGGGATACCTAAGTGGCTGACCTGATTTAGGCACTTAACTCCAGGAGAAAGTCTGCAGCCGGGTAACCCAAACAGAGGGAAGTGCCTATCTCTGGCCCACCAGCCAGGTGCACCAGATCAGCTCCATACGTGCCTATGCCCCCTTCTCAGCATTTCTCTCCTGGCTAGCTTATGTGACTCCCTACTCAGCTGGCTGGCTTTTGAAAATCACTTCCTTAGGGGACTTACTCTCTCAATATATTTTATGGAGTGCCTAGCCCAAGGCTAAAAATTCCACTGGGACACAGGCTGCACAGGGGGCTAAGTGTTGCAATGCCTAAATATCATTGAGGATCTGAGCCAAAGTCACTTTGAAAATGTGACTCAAGGGCCAGATTTTTAAAGGTATTTATGTGCTTAAACATACAGATATGAACCTAGTGGGCTTTTGAGGGTCTAGCAAGTTACGCACTTAAGTCCTATTTAAATCAACAGGAATTAGGTGTCCACCTGCTTGGGCACTTTTGAAAATCCTGCTAGGTGCCTATCTGTAGCTTCATGAGCCTAAATACCTTTGAAAATCTGATCCTTTGGCAATTAAGTTACTTAGCTGCTTTTAAAAATTTGACCCCAAGTCTCCCCAGGTTCACCACTGACTTGCTATATGCTGATTCTTTCTTTCTTCCACATTGCTTGCTGTTGCCTATATTTAGACTCCTGGAAAATCTTCTCTGCTTGTTTAGCAAAGCCAGGACTATCTTCTTCCAGTGCATTAATGGCTTGCAGGACACAAGGAGTCTTCTCCCTTGGAAGTGGATTATTCAGTGGCCTCAGTGGTATGACAGAGTTATATTTATGCTGTTTGTTAAGACCTTGGGTAAGTCACTTCATTTCTGTGAAGTCTATGTCTAATATGGGAGTGATGATAACACCAGAGTTATTTTGAGACTGTACTTAAAAAGCATTTTGAATTTGTCAGGTGAAAGGAGCTATATAAGTGCTAAAAATTATTTTTATTAATAAAATCTCTGTCACAATACTCTTATTAGTGGCTTTTAGGATTTTTTTTCCAGCTGAGTAAGATATTTTTCTGGTGACAGTAACATTTTGTGAACAAGCTGAACTTTTAATCAATTACATTTCACTTTACTAATTATAATGGTGAAATCTCTTTCTGACTTAATAGAGAATGGAAGAATCACTTGAATCAGAGAACAGGAGGGGAACAAAGAATGAGAGGCAGCAAGAACAATCCAACTAGCAAAGGGAAAAAGAAGAGCTAAGTTAATGTGCTTAAAAATGGGAAGAAGAGGGACCACATCAAACTGAAGCAGGAAAAGCGAGGGGGAAAAAAAGAAATAGGAAGATCAGACAACGAAAAAATGGCTCCATTCCCCTTGAATATTATGCCCCATTTGTCTACTTCCAGAACCCTCATATTTTCTGCAAGCATTTAAAGTAAAAAGGGGAACAAACTCACCCCAATATTGCCAAACTAAAAGTCTTAAAGAACTGTTGGGCCTGGTTAAATTTATGAGATTTGCTTAAAAATCATGAGACTTTAAAAAGCAATACTTTGTGTTCTTTTTATTTGATGTATTGGTTCTGATCCTTAAGGCAATACTCAGTTCAAGTGACCATGCTTTTCCCTGCAATCATGAGGTCTACACTTTTTTTTTTTTTTTTCGAACGAAGGCTGATCCTCTCCACTCCAGATTGAGGACTTGAGGTAAAAAAACCAGTAAATTTTGCAGATTTTTAAAAAGGAAAAAGATAAAAATTAACAAAAAACTAAGAAATTACATTAAAAAACTCTCTTTAAAAAGAACATTATTTATGTTGCCAAGTTAGGAAATAGTCGTCATGTAATTTTTCCCTTGAGTGTATGAATTAAGCGACAGTAGTTAATTATGTAATTGCACAATATTTTTTCCAGAGGACCCCACTTCATTGAGTGCATGGAATAGACCAATGGTGGGCAACCTGCAGCCTGCACACGGCCCGTCAGGGTAATCTGCTGGCAGGCCGTATATGGCCCGCGGGCTGCAGGTTGCCCACCACTGGAATAGACCCACAAGGAATACAAGAAAGGTTATGCAGGCAACCATAAACTGGCATTTCCTAACTTTTGAGCATTTGACTTTGCAACCTACATAATGTTCCTTTAATGTCACGTATTTGTACGTACTATATCAGCTGTCACCAACCCGTCGATTGCAATCAACTGGCCGATCCTGGGGACTCTCCCAGTTGATCGCAATCTACGGCAGTGCAGCGGGGCTGCTGCTAAGGCAGGCTCCCTGCCTGTCGCAGCTCCATGCTGCTCCTAGAAGGGGTCAACACACCTCTGCGGCTCCTGGGAGGGAGGTCGGGGGGCACGTGGCTCTGCATGCTGCCCCTCTCTGCAAGCACTGCCCCTGCAGCTCCCATTGGCCATGAATGGGGAACTGTGGCCAATGGGAGCTTTGGGGCAGTGGCTGCAGAGAGGGGCAGCATGCAGAGTCACCTGCCCCCCAACCCCTTCCCAGGGACTGCAGAAGCATGTTGGCCCCTTCCGGGAGCGGCATGGGGCCAGGGTAGGCAGGAAGCCTGCCTTAGCCTCGCTGTGTCGCCCGCCTGGGAGCCACCCGCGGTAAGTGCCACCTGGCAGGAGGCCGCGCCCCAGCCCTGACCCCACTCCCAGAGCCAGAACCCCATACCCCCTCCTGCACCCCAACACTCTGCCTCAGCCCAGAAGCCCCTCCTGCTCCCAAACACCCTCCCAGAATTTGCACCCCTCAACTCCTCCTGCACCCAAACACCCTGCCCCAGGCTCAGCCTACACTGCGAACCCCTTGGCCCCAGCCCAGAGCCTGCACCCCCTCACAAATCCCTCCCCCAGCCTGGTGAAGTGAGTGAAGATGGGGGAGAGCAAGCGATGGAGAGAAGGGGGGGATGGAGTGAGTGGGGCGGAGCCTCGGGGAAGGGGCAGATCCTGGGTTGCCCTTAAAGTAAAAAAGTGATTGTGGGCGTAAAAAGGTTGGAGACCACTGTACTATATAGAGAGTGACTTTGTGCTTTCGTGAATATTACCTCTGATTTCTGTTTCACTTCAGTCAACATTAATCTGGTCAACATTAATCTCTGTGGACAATAAAGTCTCATGTTCCTCAACACTGTAGGTGATGAAATCAAGGTGAAATTACCAATGTATCTGAGCCGCTCCACGCTTTAGTGAAGACACTACTACACCAATGGGAAAGCATCTCCCATCAGTGTAGTTAATCCAAAACCTGGGGCAGGTCTACACTACAGCCAGGATCGACGCTATGAGATCGATCCACCGGCAGTCAATTTAGCAGGTCTAGTAAATACCCGCCAAATTGACTGCAGACCGCTCTCCAGTCAACCCCGTACTCTACCCCCGACGGGAAGAGTAAGATAAGTTGACGGGAGATTTTCTCCTATCGACCCCCCCCATGGTGTAGACCCTGTGGTAACTCAACCTAAGGTACGTCAACTCCAGCTATGTTATTCACGTAGCTGGAGTTGCGTAGCGTAGGTCGACTTACCGCGGTAGCATAGACATCGCCCTGGTCTACCCTACCGAGTTAGGTCAATGTAAGGCAGCTTACGCTGACCTAATTCTGTAAGCGACTATACTACAATGTTGCTCCCGCCGATGTAAGTTGCCCACTACACCAGCCTAATAACTCCACCTCTGCAAGAGGAGTAGCACTTAGGAGGATGTAGTTAAGTCAATGCAGTGTCTGTAGACACTGTATTGCTTACATTACCAGTCCCTGCCTTTAACAGCCTGCCTTGGGGCTGACCGCTGGACAGGAGTGTAGCTACAGGTGGGCTTCGGCCCACCCGCTTAGCATCCAGGCCCACCCCCCAGCCCTAGCTTTGCTCCGGCCCCAGCACTAACCCCACCCAGACCTGGAGGACGCCGCACACATCTCCGGCCTGAATGGAGGCAGGAGAACAGCAGCGGCACAGCAGAGGAGTGCCTGACAACCACAGTGCACATGCCGCAGCTGAAGGAGGCTGGCCGGCTGGCCTCCCCAGCAGTGGCAATCATCAAAAAATGTAGGCCTGCTGCCTCAGGGAGCCAGGCCTGGCGTGGGGTGGTGTGACGGGGACTGGTGCTGGAAGCTGTGTGCACTGGAGAGCAGCGTCTCCACCCAGAGCTAGGTACGTGTGGGGGACCCGACCAGAGCATCCATCACCCCACACAAGGCCAGCTGGACTGGAGAGAAGAGTGGAGGCAGGCCCCCGATCCTTCCTGCCTCCTCTCCCCCATCATTGCCCGCCCACCCGAAGTTGGGGACCTTCCAAATATCCCATGCTAGCTACGCCACTTCCATTGGAGCCCCACCACTCCAGGGCCGTCAGCTTCAGCAATCAGCCCAGGGTGGCGGGGCTCCGGCAGTCAACTCTGCGCATGGGTGACAGCTCAGGATGTCAGCCCCGCACAATGTCCCATTTAAGTCGGTGCAAGCACTCCAGGTGAGGATGCGCTCCACTGGCAGGAGAACAGACATGAACAGCCAATTTAATTACTGGGTTAGCTGTAGGTTGACCTAATTTAAGCCAACAAGCCGCATGAGGCCTAGCTATGTCCACCGGAGAAGCTGTTCTGTTACCACAGTGCTGTCTACAAGGGAGGGAGGAGGAAGGTCGGTATAACTATGTTGCTATGGGGTAGATTTTTCATGCTCCTGAGTGACATAGTTATCCCAATATAGAGCTGTAGTGTAGAACTTGGGTAAGATCCACCAGCAAGTCACTGGGAGACTGAGGATCAGACTCCAGGAGTCCTGTCTCCCAGACCCTCCTGCCCAGCTGTGACCACTCTGGATGGACCCTGGTAAACACGCTACGACTGAGTGGCGCCTGGGCATCTGCTGGGCTAGGAGCGCCCGAGGGGCACTGGCTGGAGGAGCAGCTCCCAGCACGAATGGGGGGTGCGGGTCTTTACCTATCTCCGCCCCTAGCTGCTTGTTCAGCTCGGAGTCGCGGAAGGTCCTGGAGATGGTCTGCAGGACAGTCTCGGAGCTGCGCCTCCGGGGCAGCGCCTCGCTGTTCAGCTTCATCTCGCCCCCAGCAGCTGCGCCGCCTCCCCTGCAACATAAGACGGGCACCACCAGTAACGACAAACTGTCCCCCGGCTGCTCGCTGCGCAGCCCGCAGGGCCGCCCCCTGCACGTCCCGGCACCGCAGGCTGGACCCTAGTGTCGTGGAGGTGCCGGCTGTCCCGCGGCCCAGGACCGCGCTGCGCGCTGGGGCCCGCCTCAGAGCCCGCGGGACGCCGCGCGCGGCCGCCCGTGCGTGACTCACTGTGTCCGCCGCAGGGGCCCATCCCGGCCGCCGCGCACCCGGCTCCCTTCGCGCCTCCCGGTGACTCCGGCCGCTTCCCGTTGCCAAGTAACGATTGTCGCCCCGGGTGGCCGCGAGCTCCCTGCGCTTCGCAGCCGCTGGGCGCCCCCGCGCGCCCCCTGGTGGTGCGGAGCGTAGGGGGCTATTGGACGAGCCTGGCGTGAGGGCGCCAGTGACAACGCTCTGGTGGGGGAGGTCCGGACCCCGCCCCCTCGCGGCTCTGCCCCGCGCTCGCCCTAAACCAGGGTTCAGCTGCGGGGTGACTCACCAGATTCAGCCAACCTGACAGGGCCCCCGCTGGGGGGAGCATCACAGACTGCTGGGCAAAGCCCCCCAACTGGGTCGAGCTGAGGGGACCGTCCCCAGTGTCTCTCCAGAAGGGTGCTAGTCAATTGAAAATGGAACCCACTTCCCCTTGGCATACAGCAGCAGCTCAGTGAGTTGCCTTGCATCCTTCCATTGCCTTCTAAGCACCGAGCTGCAAAGACACCACTGAAGAGCCTTCTGCATTCTCAGTGGAGACCTAACAGAACAAGCATACTGCTTCTTGGTCAGGGGAGCATAGCCAGATTTTGGTGACTTTCTGTTGCAAGGCCAGTAAAACTGTGGACAATAGCAAAAATACCAGGAATGACCTGGTCAGATTGCTAAAAAGCTGGTAGCCTTCAAAATTTTCCAGACTGACGACCAGTGCAGGGACCAGATTAAGCGGCTCAAGAGTAAGTACAAGAAGAATAGAAACTAGAACCACACCTCAGGCAATTCAGCAACTTCATGCCTGTTTTGTGAGGTGTTTGACCAGGTGCTGAGCACTATGTCCAGCATAGAGCTAACAGTGGTCAGCCAGGATGGTGCCTTCTGTCCCTTGAATCCAGCATGGGAACTGATGCGACCTCTCTGCAGGCTCCAAGTGAGGAGCATGAAGTGACTGGTTATTAAACCAGTCCAGAGCAGGCTGTGGGACAGGATCAACACCAAATTCTGAGTCCATACTCAGAGGGACTGTTTGATGCCGCCCACCCCTAAGGAAAACCCCACTGCCAAGTTTGCAGCAAATCCAGAGGAGACAGAAGCTGTCCCTGAGCCTGGTAAGTTTCTGACTCAAAGTTTATTACTATAGTAATGGGAGGGTTTTCTGCTCCAAGGACCAATGCAACAGTTATGGATAAGCTATTACCAGCAGGAGAGTGAGTTTGTGTGTGTGTGGGGGGGGGGGGTGAGAAGGCCCACCTTGATTATCATACACATTGTAAGGAGAGTGGTCACTTTATATTACCAGCAGGACAGTGAGTTTGTGGGGGGGGGGGGGGGGGGGAGGTGAGAAAACCTGGATTTGTGCTGGAAATGGCCCAACTTGATTATCATACACATTGTAAGGAGAGTGATCACTTTAGATAAGCTATTACCAGCAGGAGAGTGGGGTGGGAGGAGGTATTTTTTCATGCTTTGTGTGTATATAATAAGATCTTCTACACTTTCCACAGTATGCATCCGATGAAGTGAGCTGTAGCTCACGAAAGCTTATGCTCAGATAAAATTGGTTAGTCTCTAAGGTGCCACAAGTACTCCTTTTCTTTTTGCGAATACAGACTAACACGGCTGTTACTCTGAAACCTTACCTACAAATTCTTGATCTTTCTGCCAAGCCCAGCACACCCCAGTAGGCACCAGGTTTCCATCGATCAGCTGTACTCCTCCCTGTTACTGATATTTCTTTGATCGTAAACCATGGATATCAAGGTTCTATCTTAATCCACTCCGACATAAAGTCTAGCACTATATACAATAATACAAAATGCCTCACAATTACAAGCCCAAGTTACAGCTGCTGTGGAAATTTACTTTTTAAAAATTCTTATTCATTGAAAATTTCAACTATAATACTGTATTAACATATTTTGCATATGTATAAAGAAATGAAACTAAGCATAAGAAATAGTATAAGATATGTTGTGCAGTTTTATCTTATACCCCCACATACCTTCAGCTACACAAGAAGTGTAGGAATCCAGTATACCTGCCTTTCTTGAAGTGGTTCGTTGCTTTTGCAGAATGTTCTTTACATTCCATTTGTCAAATGAAATAATTTTTAAAAAATGTCTTTAATGTGATATTTTAAAAAACTTCTCTGACAAAATCTTAAATTTTCAAGTATGGTTAGACGTATTGGACCATATTCTTCCTTGGAGTAACTCTACCAAAATTAATGGAGATGAATTTTTACGAGTCTGTTGGAGCCTAAAATCTGTTGGAGCTTCTGAAAAACAAAGTTTATAGCCCTCCACATATATCTGAAAGCATTCCTCTTATATTTCTATTGATAGCTGCTTTCTCCATTGCTATGGAAACAGATTGCACTGCCAAAAATGGAATGAGGAGCTTTCAAACCTCACTTGAAAAAAAAAAGGGGGGGGAACAAAATGGGAGTTTTGAAACTGTGATTATTTTAAAAGCACTTGTAACACTGTCTGGAGTGGTTCATGACCGTGAATCCCAACTTCAGGGCAGACTGTCAAAAGCACCCCAAACTGGGTGTATATTCTATAATTAGATTTCACCAGTAACAAAAGTGAACTCCTGGATCACTGTAGCAGTCTTTACCATTGAGTCACTTATACCAAAAATCACAAAATATTTAGGTTGCTCTCATACCCCAGAAGCTAGTCACTTATCCCAGATCAATTTGTACCTTAGATCTCACAACAAAGACAAGGCTGGTAGCCAATCCTATAGTAAACTAAATAAGGATTTATTAACTCGAAAAAAGAAATGGGAGAGATATGTTGCCTGCTTTAAACTGTACATAAATGCACAAATGAGTTCAGTCTATGGTTCCAAAAGGTGACAGAGATATAGTGATATAGTGTCAACACTGAATGAAAAGGAGTACTTGTGGCACCTTAGAGACTAACCAATTTATTTGAGCATGAGCTTTCGTGAGCTACAGCTCACTTCATCGGATGCATACCGTGGAAACTGCAGCAGACTTTATATATATACAGAGAATATGAAACAATACCTCCTCCCATCCCACTGTCCTGCTGGTAATAGCTTATCTACAGTGATCATCAGGTGGGCCATTTCCAGCACAAATCCAGGTTTTTTCACCCTCCACCCCCCCACACAAATTCACTCTCCTGCTGGTGATAGCCCATCCAAAGTCATCCAGCAGGAGAGTGAATTTGTGTGGGGGGGTGGAGGGTGAGAAAACCTGGATTTGTGCTGGAAATGGCCCACCTGATGATCACTTTAGATAAGCTATTACCAGCAGGACAGTGGGGTGGGAGGAGGTATTGTTTCATACTCTCTGTATATATATAAAGTCTGCTGCAGTTTCCACGGTATGCATCCGATGAAGTGAGCTGTAGCTCACGAAAGCTCATGCTCAAATAAATTGGTTAGTCTCTAAGGTGCCACAAGTACTCCTTTTCTTTTTGCGAATACAGACTAACACGGCTGTTACTCTGAAACCTGTCAACACTGAATGTCTTCTAAGGCTAATCCCAGGTTGACCCTGCGGATCTCTGCTTTTGTTTTTAGTGTCAGCCCTTGTCAGAGTTCAAACAGCAAAGAAATGAAAAATCTTCTCCTTCACTATTTTTATTTGCTTCTTCCAGCATTCAAACCAATGGGATGAGGCCTTCTTACTCCATGGGTAATGGGCAATTAACAAAGCTTTTATCCTACAATGGCCCACTTAATTTTGATAGCCCTCCTGGATGGGTAGAGCAGGAGCCACTCTTCTCATCTGAGTTCACAAGTTCTGAGCAGGCATTTTAACAATTAACAAACAAACTTATATTTTACCTTGTGGCATGGAATACAGACATTACATATAAGATTAATGCATGCAGCAACTTACAGTCATTTTATACTGTCTGAACACTAAACACATCCTTGCAAGTCTAATGCCCATTTTGAACAATATTAACATTTAGGTGACCTGGTCTGCTTTCCCGCTATGAATTTGTCAGTGGGAGCATTCACCTGACACCTACAGACTTGGCAAGAGCTGGCACCTGGTTTGCCAGCATGACAGCACCTTTACCACATTTTGCTAATATGATGTTGAGTCCTACAGAATGGGAGTGACAGGCAGAAGCTAGCTGCAGAAATGCAAAAATTCTTATAAATTTAAATGGTTATGGGCATGAGCACCCACTGAGAAAAATTAGCAGATGCTTAGCACCCACCGGCAGCCAAGCTCCCCACTCTCCCCCCAGCGCCTCTCCCCTGTTGGCAGCCCCGCTAATCACTCCTCCTTCTCCCTCCCTGTGCCTCCTGCCCACCATGAGCAGCTGTTTCGTGACATGCAGGTCTGCTCTGGGAGGCAGGGGTAGGAGCGGGAACGAGGCATGCTCAGGGACGGAAAGAGGTGGGGAAGTAGCGGAGCGGGGGTGGGAAGAGACGGGGTAGGGACTTGGGGGAAGGGGTGGAGCAGGGGTGGGGCCTGGGTCTGGCGGGGGGGAAGAGCCTTCTCATAACTGGTTTCACAAAAGCTTATGCTCAAATAAATTGGTTAGTCTCTAAGGTGCCACAAGTACTCCTTTTCAATTTGTAGGTAAGAGGACGATAAATCAATCCTGAGTGGCTGGCAGGACTAGTGGGAGAATCTGTTGTGCAGGTGTCCAGTCTGGGAGGGTGAGACATTTTGGGTGAGGTTTGGCTTGAAGCCAGAACCTGTAGGGCAATGCAGATGTATTGGGGGCCTTAAAATGTGGGGTGATCCAGGCCCTATTTAGCCTTATATCCAGAAGTAAATTAAACATCTGCAGTGTAGTTGTTATGATTGCTGTGGAAACCATAATTTTGAATTTTCTGGTACCTGTGCATTTGAAATCATAAGTGTCTTTTGGACTGAATTTGCTTGGTTTTGTGTGTGGGAATAAAGACTGAATCCAGTAGTTGCACAGATGTGTTTATTTCAGTCTGAAATGAGAGAAGCAAAAATGGTCACACACTGAAGTAAATGCACTAACTAATGTGATGGGTCTGGTCACAGAGACCCCATTGAGGCTGTCACCTGATGTACTAGAATTAACTCTGAACCTGTTTTCCACTGCCAGCTTGGGACTCCAGAACCCTGCCTTGTTGAGCTAGACACGCTAGTCTGCTGCAACACAGACCCAGGTCTGGTCCACACCCCCAAAGCTGCAGACTTTAACTACAAACTGCTCAGCAAGTCACCTATCTCCAGCACCCAGACACCCAGTTCCCAATGGGATCCAACTCCCAAATAAATCCATTTTACTCTGTATAAAGCTTATACAGGGTAAACTAATAAATTATCCGCCCTCTATAACACTGATAGAGAGAGAGATGCTCACCTGTTTGCTCCCTCAGGTATTAATCACTTACTCTGGGTTAATTAATAAACAAGTGATTTTATTAAGTATAAAAAGTAGGATTTACGTGGTTCCAAGTAATAACAGACAGAACAAATATCATTGGCACAAGGCAGGAAACCTTTGTCTCTCTCTGGGTTCCCACCCTTGCTTCTAAATGGAAAAGCACCAGGTTTAAGATGGATTCCAGTATGTCACATGTCCTGTGAGACTTCATTACCGGGTGGCTGGCACCCACATATACTGGAAGGCTTACAAGTAAACAGAGCCATTTACAACCAATTGTCCTAGTTAATGGGAGCCATCAAGATTCCAAGCCACCATTAATGGCCCACACTTTGTTTGCATCCTTACAGTAGGACTTCAGAGTAATACTTCATATTTCTAGCTTCAGATACAAGAATGACACATTCATGCAAATAGGATGAACACACTCAGTAGATTATAAGATTTATAATGATACCTTACAAGAGAATTTTTGCATAAAGCATATTCCAGTCACATTATATTTACACTCATAAGCATATTTCCATAAAACATATGGAGTGCAATGTTACACTCGGTATATTACATGTGTATCTGGAGCGCTGCAGCTTGTTATACATATATATTCCACCTATTTTGCATAGCTTCTGTTTATTTCAATATGTGAGTTAATTTTCTACATAGGAAAGGGAAAATGAGAGAGATTATTTATTAAAAATAAATGCATTGGTCTTGTAAAACTAAACTTCTGTTAAAGGAATACTGTTAAGGTTTGCAGGGATCAGATTTCACTTTTCTTTCTAAATCTGTTTTCCAAGTCCATTCAGTTTTGTTTTTCCAAAACAAATGATACAATGATCTTTATTTTTTAAAAATGATGCTAGTAGTCAGGAGTAACTTCCATAACAAACAAGAATGCATGTGTCATGGAGTCAAAAAAAGCTTGCAAAGGAAACAGAATTCATTTTAAAGTTTTAAGGCGGGAAAAGTTCCAGGATATATTACAAATTGGAGACATGGTTAAAACAGAGTTCAGTTCAGTCTGTACTGTAAGACTGTATTTTAAATACCATAGAATCATTGGACTGGAAAGGACCTTCAAAGAGGTCATCTAGTCCAGTCCCCTGAAGGGAAACTGCCATGTAATTCAGTCTCCTGCCTCAGTTGATTTTATAGTGTAGACAAGACAGGAAGTTACTTTGAAGCATGAACCTAATGAGTATTTTGTCCATACTAAACATTTTGACATGGCTGTGTTACAAAACTGTGCTAAAATAGGCCTATGACTGGAGAAGTCTGTAGCATGGTTTCTTGAAGTATGATTGGTTTAAAACAACAAAACCCTGTCCATAGCAGACCCTGGAATTGCTCAGAGAATGCTAACTACCTCCATGTTTGAAAATGGTTGTCAAGCAATTGTGCTTGATAACAACTACTTCTGAATATGGTTGTAGCTATCTCTGTTCTATTTCAGTGGAAACAGGTCTATATATAATTTGATTTTGTCTATTTGGCTTGTGACAACATAGGAACCTCAATGGTTTAGCAACTGAGGATCTGAAAATAAAAGCTATATTTTTGCTAGATTTATTTTTAATAGAAATGAGTTTGCCATTAAGGATTGGAGCACAGTCCTTTCCATAGGTCACCAGTACAAACCCAGCTCATCAAGTTGGTAATAACTTTGCCATAATTGTTGGCAATATCAACAGAGTCCAGTGACAGACTGGGCCCTCAGACAACTACCCTCTTCTTCCTTGAATGGGAAAATAGATGATCTTGTTAATAGCCTGGTTTCTGTTGGTTGAAAATGATGGATGGTATCAGTTTTCCCCTAATTCAGGCCTGGAGAGGTGGTCTCTCCACATCAGAGTTGAGAGCATTGGTAGGTCAGCATGGGCCAGCTTGCACAGCTGTAGCTAGTTATGCACCTATTCCATTTGCAAGCTCTAAACTCGCACGCACATTTTCAAAATACATTAATTGGGTAATAAATAAGAGAAGTGTGGGTCTTGCTTAAAACCATTCACTTCTGGATGAGTGTGACGGCAGGAGTTTTGAAAGTATCTTCTCACGGGGAGGCTTTGTTTCACGCTCCCGCATACGTGCACGAAGAAGCATATGTCTAGCTATCTATAGCTTCATAGAGAGACCAATAATTAGTCTAGAGGAATTGTTTTTCTTCCTTCCTCTCCTGCGGCTGCAGCAAAAAGCACAGGGGTGTCGGTCTGCGTGTGTGAATGTGTGTGATACGTGCCTAGCTGCACTACGCTCCATGGCCGCCCCACCTACCTCAGGCCCTGGGCTGCCCAGCCTTCCGTTGTGCTGTACACTGAAACACGTGCAAGGGGAGCCCGCCCAGGACGGCTGGAGAAAACACCAGGAGGAGCCAATCGCCGCACAAGGGGGCGGGTTGAACTGCATGTGCTCCTGTTTGTGTACGTGCAGGAGCCGGTTTCCAGCAGAGAGGGAGGGGAGTTCAGGCTGGAGGTTCGGGTTTTGGAGCTTGCACGGTGTCTGATTTGTGCTACTTGCACTAGACAGAATCGGGGACAGGCGGGCTGGGCTTCTCCCATTCGCCGCCCCAGAACATTGGGAGTAAATAGTCCTCTGCCGAAAAGAAACAATGTGGATGATGCTGGATTGCAGCTCAGAGGTGAGGCTGAGGAGTTTGCACGGTTGTTTCTGTGCGTTGTTAGAAGTCCAGGTGTTGAGTTGTTTGAAATGTAGTTTTACCACTATTGGCTAAACCCAAATCCCACTGATGTCAGTAGGATTTTGCCAGAGTTTAAAGCTAATAGCCTGGTTCTTTCAAATGGAAAAGCCTATGATAAAGGGACATAAACATTAGATGACTGTTGGTTCTCTGTGAAGGGGAAGGTGGGGGGATACCTTCAGATTTTTCTGCTACTGTATAATTTATCTTTCAGGTCTAAGAATAACGTGAAGCTAAATGTATTTTTAAAACACTTGTTTCCTCCCCTCCCGTAGCCTGACGGCTTGAGCCTCCTGCTTGAGGCGGGGGCTGGGGTGAATGCACCTGCAGATGCCTGTGGTCAGTCCCCAGCTCACTTGGCTGCTTGTGGAGGACAAGCTTTTTTCCTACTATGGCAACTGCAAACAGGAGCTAATCTGAACCAACAGGTACAAGTAATGCCTTTTTGTTTCTTTTTACTGCCTTATTTAAATGAGGCATGTTATTTGTATGAAAGGTATATTGTTTATGTAAATCTTTAGTTGTCACAGATTTGATGAGATATACAGACTAGTTGCCTGTGATTATTTGTTGCATCTCATCTATACAAACAATTTATTACATGAAAACAAGTGTCCTTTGTATGAAACATCTCTTCCCCAGTCCTCAATCAAAATCAGTTGTAAACACTTTCAAAATAGACTCTTCCTCATGTAAAATGTACTTTAAAATTCATTCTGGTTATTGTGTGTTCCGATTGTTTTGTAAATATAGGACCCCTATCAAATCTGAAACTTTCTTTGTCTCCTGATCTGCACATGGGAGAGCATTTCAGTATCCCCTTTTTCCGGTTAGGGTCTTGGGAACGTTCACATAATCTCCTTCCAATCTATATCAAGGTCTGTTACGGAGTCACACTTATCTCAATAGCAGAAATTTTGGTGATTTGCTTGTATCTCTGCACTTCGCTATGAATGGTGCCCTGTTACTTCCTACCTCTGTGTTTTGCTGGAAGAGCCTCCTGCGTTGATTAGTGAATGAATGTGGATATGTAGCAGAGGTGGGTCAGAAACTGTTTTCACGTCCCTCAAATATTTTCAAGTGTTCAAATTTGTTTTCCTCTCTCAGATCATGATGAAAAGTCAATCTCAGATTTTCACAGACCAAAATCAGGTCAGTGTTTTGATAACTTCAAAACATTTTATTTTGATTTGACCTTTACAGCTTCTTTTTTTAGTTTAATTAGCTTAAATTTCTACAAGAAAACTAATTTTGAATTGGAAAAACAGGAATTTTCATTTTGAAAGTGTCAAACAAAAACATTTTGTTAGGTTCTAAACTTTGAGATTTGTTAAATCCAAACCTGTTTTGTGAACAGTTTTGGTTTCGATTAATTGGCATTTTCTGATATTGAAAAATTTCCATCTAGCTTTGAGTACACATTTTGTATAAAAGCTGTTCGAGGAGATAAAGGTTTTGCAACAGATTTTGTATGTAATCTTCTAACAGCTTGTTACATGAATAAAGAATATTCTAAAAATACTTAATAGCATATTATTTGTATTTAACTGGATATATACTTTTCTGACCCATCTTTCTGACTTGTCATCAAAATTATGTCATCTAGAGTTCTGATGGTGCTCAAACTGGTTAATCTCTCCCTGCCACTTTATTAAGTGATTATGATATACTAAGGGTGAAATTCTGTTTTATGTTTTTAGGATTGCCATGGAGAAGCTCCTATTCATAAGGCAGCTAAAGTTGGGAGCTTGGAGTGTCTTGCTCTACTCGTTGCCAGTGATGCCAGAATAGAGTAAGTCAAAACTACATTTAACTAATTCAAATATTAACCCTCAAAGAAGTTATTCATTTAACTTATTCCACTATAATCTTAACATACATTAACAAGAAATGTATGCTAATACAGAACTTTGTTTCCTGTTCAAACTATATTGTGGTAGTCGGAATGCAGTGTGTGCGTGCACGTGCACGTGCATATTTTTTTAAAAAGCGTAAAAATATGGTGCAGCCATTACAAGTATTTATCATGATAGTCCACATACTGTACAACTATACCATTGTCTTTTAGTTTTGGTTTAGAGAAAAACCTCTTTACCACAACAGCTAAGAGGAGCTCACTGGTCATAGCTCCCTGGTTGGAGGAGCTTTCCATTTCATCTATTGGTTATACCGTTCTTACGTCTTATACTTGAGACAATTTCTTTGTTCTTGATTTTTTTGGTAGCTTATTTCTCTGTTTCAAATATTTGTGCACTTGAAATAAAAACATTTACTGAAGAATTAGGATGACTGCCTTATCTTACATAATGACAGGTTTCAGAGTAGCAGCCGTGTTAGTCTGTATTCGCAAAAAGAAAAGGAGGACTTGTGGCACCTTAGAGACTAACAAATTTATTAGAGCATAAGCTTTCGTGAGCTACAGCTACTGAATGCATCCGATGAAGTGAGCTGTATGTAGCTCACAAAAGCTTATGCTCAAATAAATTTGTTAGTCTCTAAGGTGCCACAAGTACTCCTTTTCATCTTACATAGTGACAATTTGAAATTAATTGTGTGTTAACTTTTGTGTTTCAGTTTGTGCAATAATGATGGACAAACAGCAGAAGATCTTGCATGGGCTTTTGGATTTCTGGAATGTGCCAAGTTCCTCACAACTGTTAAACATACTCAAAATATGAAGCTAAGAGAACAACCTAGCTACTCACTTAAGGACAATTGTGGTTTGCCAAGAGAGGCTTCAGCTGGAAAGAAACGAGCATGTGGAATTATGGGACCCGCAAACAGAAAGAGGAGGAGATAAGATGGTATATAGTTTATGACAGTTTACACTACAAATTAGACACTTAGCTAGGACTGGTTTAATACATATCAGAATATTTTTAAACCAAAATCTCACACTTTTTTAGTATTTAAGTACATTGCCTGAATTTGTCAGTAGATATGTAGTGGTGGTGAGGCAAGGCCCTTCAGATGCATCCACATATACTTATGTGGTAAGGCTGCTATTCATTCAGAATATTAATGTTGCATAGAAGAACATGCTGTCAGGACATATGTATGTTCTAATAAAGGGCCAAATTACTTTTGTGCATTGGGTCAGGGTGGACTGATTTAAATCAAAGCTATTTAAATCACTGATTTTAATCATTATTAAATCAACAAGGAGGAAAGCTTGATTTAAATAATGGCTTTTATTCTTTTTAGTTATTTTCCTCAAGAAAAGTTTATTCTTATTGGTTGGTAACCCCTTAAAACATGTTGATTTGCAAGTAAATATAGTCTTTTTGCTAACCAGGAGAGTATACTATATTTATACACATTAATTTAAGTAAGCATAAACCTTAACTACTTACCCGATTAATTTTTTCCTTGTGATTTGTGTCAATCTCTACTTGGATGGAAATTTCAAATTCAATTAAATGTACAAAACATTTTTTTAAAATTAAAATACAACTACCTATGTTTTCGGTAGAAAGCGAGAGGGATGCATTAAACAGCCATGCTATACTATAGCCAAGTGTTTTGATAAATTGAGATGTATACTTCTATTTTGTAAAGTAAGCTCTTTTGTTTTGAACAGATATTACGTCTTAGACTGCAGGTGGGAAAACCTGTAACCCTGAAAAGAATCTGAAGTCTGCAAAAACAACATTATTGGTCTGTGAACTAAGCAACCCAGTATTTGATGTTCTGCTGTTTCCTTCTGAGGAGGAAACTTTGGTTACTTTTGCTTCTTGAAGAAGACATTTTTCTAGAATACTTGTATTCATACAGCTCTGTGTGTGTTCAATTGTAGATTATGTATAATAGGGCAGTCTCTTCTCAGGTAAATAGCAAAACAAAGTTGATACTTAGCACATACAGTGCTTCTCTCTGGCTCCAAAGTGCTGTAGGAGATTAACATTTCGTTAAGTGGCATTCCCTGCCTATCAAGTTGTTGTGTGATATTACTGGCTGCTGTCAAATGGTTACCACACTTCACTACAGAGGGGGCTCTATGGAGCCCTAAGGATTCTGCACATCTTACTAACAAGAGCTGTCTTTACTTTTATGAGCAAGAGCTGCTTACATGAGTAAATGTTAAAGGACCAGCCCCTAAATTTGTAAAGCACTTCAGGAGCCTTCAGAAAGCAAAAAACATTAAAAATATTAGATTAAGGTAAACTCCTTTTAATTAAACTTGTCTATACAAGAATGCAGTTGAATGTGATTTACTCTTCTTCCATTTTTGATGTTTTTTATTTAAAAAGACATTTTATACTTAAATTGCAGTGTAAAGAATTCAACTAGCATTTTTATTTCAGCTACTTTTGACTGACAAAAACACCATTTAAATTGAAAATAATTAAAATTTTTCTAAAGCTTTTTATTTTAAATAAGCCAGCTCTATCTGTACCAAGTCTTAAATTCTGGATTAACATGATTTTTTGCAATTGGAATTTAAATAGTTTTTGGTCGCTGAGGTAGGCAGAGGTTGTAGTAAGCATCTTTGCTCCAAAAGTCTGGGCCCTTCCATCCACACCAACCCTGTACAGGAAAAAGCAAAATAAAGCCATTTCTAAAACAGTTGTGTTTAGCAGATTTGGTCCATGAGTGCTGTCATACATTACAGTTTTTGTTGTTTTCATTATGCATATACTGAATTAATAGAACAGGCTCCATTTTTTGACTCAAAACAGCTAGAAACTACCATGCTGTTAAAATTGAAGTCTAATAGCAACATTATCTTCTGCCTTATGTTTTGAAGGTAGTAAGGTCATATCATATACTATTTTTAATCACATCAATTATTTTCAATTATAAAAATACAGTGTGAAGTCTACTTTTTACAAAATAGTGCATACACTTGGCGTGGTCTTAGAACTTTACAGCATCCGAACTTAGACCCCAATTCTGCAAACATTTATGCATGTATTATATTTATTACAGCAATAGTTTTATTCAAATCAGTGAGACTGGTCAGGTGCTTAAAGTTGAGTGCATTTGTAAATTTCTTCAGGATTTATATTTAGAAATTAACAAATTAAGTGTGTGTGAAGTTTCAATTAACTGTGGAGTTCTATTGATATGATTAGACCAGTCTCAGGACTTGAAAAATTACCAGAAACCTACCATACTAATTTGAGGCAGATGCAAAAGTAAAGAGAGCTACCAGAATAGTTCAAGGACAGTATCCAACCTCAGCTACTGGGAATGGAGAGCATGCTGGATGGAATTCATACCAAAGTGCTTTCCCACCATTCAAAATCAGCCCCAGTTTAGTAGGTGTGATAAATCTGAAGCTGCCTTCCTCCTGCCTGGCTGTTAAGAAGGAGTTCTTTCTTCCCAATCTCAGAGCCTGCTGCTGCCATGGTATCTGTTATTCTCCAACTCTGCCATTCCTAGAGCCTCACCATTTTTTATTATAAGATATCCTCCTCTCTGAATAGTTCAAATTTCTATCCCTCCTGCTGCTGACTTTTCTGGAGCAGCTGGCATAATGAAACTGATACAATTCATTGTCCTCAATTTCATATCTGCCTATAGGATAAACAGAACCTGACAAGCCTTATTAATTACACTCTGCTACTGCTTACTACTATGAGCAACGGCAGAGGAACTGGAGCCATCTATCTGCAGATTCACAAAGATGGAATTGCATGGTTTATCTTCCAAACTATAAAGACTAGACACAGCCCAAATGTATCCCCAAAATTTGCATGTATTCCTTTTAAAGGGACCCTGATAGCCTTTGTCTATATCACTATAAAAGATATTTACCTAATTTCAGGGAAACTCTCTCAAATTTTTATATTAACATGTATATAACCAGATATAAGAGACTCTGTTCTAGACACAAGGTGGTGGCATCAAGGATATTCAGTCCCGAGGCAAGTAAAGTGCATTCCTTCTTACTGTAAAAAAAAAAAAAAAAGTATGTTCTCCCAGACACTGCACCTCTACAGAGTCATTAAGCTCTACAGGCCAGATGTAAGGATATGCTGTACTGGTACATTCACCTGGCCTCTGGGCTGGCCACCAGGTGGAATCAGCATTTTCCTTTCAGTGATAGTGTCCTTCTTCAGTCCAGAGACTGAGCAAACTCAGTAGGGCTGAATTATATATAAACTGACCCTCTGCCCTAAAGGGCTGAAAGAAGTTTATTCCCAAATCTACATGTTTGTAAAAAAGATTACTTTTAAGAGAAATTAAAATTATGCAAGTAAAAAATAATTACAGTGCTATCTCTCCAACACTGGTCATGCCATATAACCATTTATTAATGTCATAAGTAGAAATTAAATGAAGTTAAAAATCTCACCTTTTCCAAGATAACATGCAGATCTTCTGCACCAGTGTAATGTGGGTCTAGAATCAGAAATTTTGTGTGTCCTGTAACCTCATTCCATGCCACTCCTAGTATTGTGTGAGCCAAAACGCCTCCACCTGGATTGGAGAAAATATATGCTCTTTCTAAGGCTTTGTACAGTTGGACAGACTTATTTTTGCACACATACATATGTTAATACTTTCTATTAGCCGACAGATCTATGAGTGAAGTTTCATTCTCTAGGCTATGAAAAATAGTAGGGTAACTGCATCGTGTGAGATCCTTCATGGAATATGATAGCCAAAATAAAGACAAATAAATAATTTTACTTAACAATTTGATCTCAGTCTCTCTCCCAATTCAGCAGTATTATGATCCCACCCCACCAGCTGAAGACATGAACATTTTGAATACACCAGTTATGTCCAGTCTATATAGAAATGGTCAGTTCTAGAAGAGGACCCCAGTCTAAGAAACTTCCCAAAAATAAAAAGACTAAATAAAAAAAAATATAAATTGTTAATTTGTGAGCAATAAATCAAAAGAGGAGAAAAAGAAGGGATATGGTATGTATAACCGGAGCACAACAGTGTTTTGTTACTAGATACTAAGGTTGACACACAAGTCTAAAATGTTAAAACTATGAGGATTAGATGTAAAAGTCCATAAAGATAAATACCAGTTGTCTGTTTCTCACCCCTCCAACACAATTAGGCTACAAGCTGGGTGACTAGACTGAGTTAAGGAGGGACTAGAAGAAACCAAATAATATGTAAGTATTTCCTTTCTATTACATGCCCCAGGTCATTCTGGACATTAAGAATTTCAAAATCAAATACATTAGAGTGAGTACTGAGAACCACTTGCCATGGTAACCCTTGAAAAATCTTCCTGATTGCAGCATACCTCCTCCAAAGATGGCATCTGTAAATGCCTCAAGATCTCCCTATAATAGCAAGAAAGGATGTTTAGGTGGCCTTGCATAATCTCAATGGGAAGGTACCTCCCTATCTGGTCAAAGGTACATGATCCAGCACACTGCCAGAATGGTCCAAGACACCTGGTGGAGAGGCACCACTTTTAGCTTGGTAGCTTTCCTTAATTAATTCTCTCAACAATCTTGCCACAGAAGCTTTGGAAGTCATGAGCTTTTTTTCTTAGTATCTCCATACAGGATGAAAATCACTAGACAGATGTAGTTTAGAGGAGGTAATAAGTTTCAGAACCCATCTAACCATCACTGTTTCCATAGGTTCTCTGAGGACTTGGGAAGGAGCTGAATTTCTGAGCCAGGATGTCTGCTGTTTCCCACTCACTAGCTCAATGAAGATTAGGTGCAGGAAGAATGGTTTCTGGCTTTTCTTACTCCAACCTGCAACAATGGGAGGGGACCTCTTGCTGAGTTGGCCTCAGCTCTACATGTAATCATCTCTTCAGCAGCTGGTTACCTTGAGAGGAACCTGATAGTCCACTTCCATAGAATACAGCTCTGATGGTTCAGTGTTGTGGGGCCACAGAAACTCCACAAAAGGGAGTATAAAAGGGGAGAAAACCCACAAGAAAGGGTGGGGATATCAGTATGGGGGAGGGGAAATGATCAAACTTTCAAAAATTGTTTTATTTAGGGTCCCTGAAAGCCTGCAATTAAGGCATGCGGGGCCTTTGGTGCTTCCACTAACAATACCAAGCACAGTGCACATCCAGATAGAAATTCCTTGGGATTTCTGGAATTCAGCACAGTAAAACTAACCCCCCAGAGAAGAATTCATAATGGTGGCGGGGGTTTTACAAGCAGAAATTAGGTTCCCTCAGAAGGGCTTACGTCAGGACTGGTAAAGCCACACGAGAATCAAAGGAAAATGTAGGCAGATGGGATATTAGTTTTCACAAGACAAATGAATTGATATGGGCTGGGAGATGCAGATTACAATGGGTCACATGCATTGAACCAATCTGAGATTCCTGAGGCTGGGGTCCTTGTGAAAAGCTCTTACACTGAAGCTTCTGAAGAAAAACACAGAGACCCAAGACTGAAGATTGTAAATTTACAGAGCAATTTCTACTTGCTGCTGATTAGTGGGTAGCACTTATGGACAGTTCTAGATGGAGCAGGGAAAGAAAGATTAAAATACCAAAAGAACTTCTTAATGACAAAGCACTGCCATATTCTATCAGGTCAGAAAGGGTGAGAAGAAGGTAAATGCCAAAAATCAAAGCAAAAAGAATAGTTAAAAAGCATATAAAGAAGTTTCTGCCTGCTAAGAAACAGGCAACTTTATCTGTCAGCCAGAAATGACCCTCTTCTAGGGAGTTGAAGAAATAAATTTTGTTATAATTTTTTCTATCTTTACCTTATGATAGGGTGGTCAATATTACCCAGAGTTCAGACAGATCTGGATGACATTATAAATCCTTGTCCATAAATATGTTAAGACGGGGAATATGATTAAAATGAAAATAAGATATTTATATTAAGGCTGATTTTTAAAAAATGTTTTTCTCTACTTTTTCAAAGCACCATTCCCCTTCAGGACAGTATCAGTAAAAATTCAAATGTTCTTAAAATCCAAATTTCCTTACCTGTGTTACCAACATTTTAAATTATTAAAATATTTCATCTAGTTTTAGGAAAGAAATTTTTGCTAAGGAATTAAAGCCAATAAAAATGCTGCTCTTGAACGCTCAAGGGAGTTACTGCTGAGTAATACAAAATAATTCTCTAATAGTGTTGCTAGTGCGGGGAGCAGACTATTTTGTAAAATCAGAGTAGCTGGCTCACCAACCCTGGAATGCAAACTTCAAAACCTATTTGTTAGTCTTTTGAATTTAGAGAACATCATTCAGACCCACCTCAGCCAGCCTGCGCTATACTAAGTTTGGGGACCTAGATCACCATGAAAAGATACCAGCCAAATCAGCTTTTTATGGTCCTTCACCTTAGAGCAGATAAAAGACAATACTAAGGTGTGTATCTGAACTTTGTTAATCTTGCAATCTCCCTCGCTGCAGAGACTGTGAGGGAGATTCCCACACCTGAGCCATTCTTTTTAGGTGACAAATTGAGGAACAGTGCCAGATTGAGGTGTTGATAGAGGTTTCAGAACAAATTGATAAATTAAATGGTAATAAGTCACCAGAACAAGCTGGTACTCACCCAAGAGTTCTGAAAAAACTCAAATATGAAATAGCAGAACTACTAACTGTGGCACGTAACCTATCACATAAATCAGCTTATTTACCAGATGACTGGAGAAAAGCTAATGTGTTGCCAATTTTTAAAAAAGGCTCCAGAGGCAATCCTGGCAACCACAGGCCTGTAAGCCTAACTTCAATACCAGGCAAACTGGTTGAAACTATAGTAAAGAAAAGAATTCTCAGACACACAGATAAACATGATTTGTTGGATAAGAGTCAACAGGGCTTTTGTAAAGGAAAATCATGCCTCACCAATCTATTAGAATTCTTTGAGGATGTCAGCAAGCATGTGGACAAGGGTGATCCAGTGAATATACTGTTCTTGGACTTTCAAAAAGCCTTTGACAAAGTCCCTCACCAAAGGCTCTTAAGCAAAGTAAGCAGTCATGGAATAAGAGGGAAGGTCCTCTTATGGATCAGTGACTGGTTAAAAGACAGGAAACAAAAAGGGTAGGAATAATTGGTCAGTTTTCAGAACAGAGAGAGGTAAATAGTGGGGTCCTCCAGGGATCTGTACAGGAAGCAGTGCTTTTCAACATATTCATAAATTATCTGGAAAAAGGGGTAAACACTGAGGTGGCAAAGTCTGCAGATGATACAAAATAAATCAAGACAGTTAAGTCCACAGCTGGCTGCGAAGAGTTACAAAAGGATCTCACAAAACTGGGTGACAGGGCAACAAAATCATAGATGAAATTCAATGCTGATAAATTCAAACTAATGCATATTGGAAAACATAATCCCAACTATACATACAGAATGATGGGGTCTAAATTAGCAGTTACCACTTAAAAAGAGATCTTGGGGTCATTGTGGATACAGTACTTCTCTGAAAACATCTGCTCAATGTGCAGTGGCAGTCAAAAAAGCTAACAGAATGTTAGGAACCAATAGGAAAGGGATAGAGAAGAAGACAATAAATATAATGAGTAAGAAAGTTCCTCCTCTACCTTGGTGGGTCTTGCGCTTACTGACAGATTTGCTCACCTTGGAGCTTCACGGCAACCCTCAGTTTAACTGTTTTTGTGAACCCACAGTCCGGGTCAACTCCTACTGTGTCTGACCAGGAGTTGGAAGGTTTGGGGGGAACCCAGGGCCGCCCTCTACTCCAGGTTCCAGCCCAGGGCCCTGTGGAATGCAGCTGTCTAGAGTGCCTCCTGGAACAGCTGTGCGACAGCTACAACTCCCTGGGCTACTTCCCCATGGCCTCCTCCCAAAACCTTCTTTATCCTCACCATAGGACCTTCCTCCTGGTGTCTGATAATGCTTGTACTCCTCAGTCCTCCAACAGTATGCATTCGCACTCTCACCTCCCAGTGCCTCTTGCTCCCAGTTCCTTACACACGCACCACAAACAGAAGTAAGCTCCTTTTTAAACCCAGGTGCCCTGATTAGCCTGCCTTAATTGATTCTAGCAGCTTCTTGATTGGCTGCAGGTGTTCTAGTCAGCCTGTCACAGTAGTCTCCAGAAGGTTCCTGATTGTTCTGGAACCTTCCCTGCTACCTTACCCAGGGAAAAGGGACCTACTTAACCTGGGGCTAATATATCTGCCTTCTATTACTCTCCTGTAGCCATCCGGCGCGACCCTGTCACAAATGCCACTATATAAATCGAGGGTACAACCACACCTTGAATACTGGTCTCCCCATCTTAGTAAACATACATTAGAAATGGAAAAGGTACAGAGAAAGGCAACAAAAATGATTAGGGGTATGGAACAGCTTCCGTATAAGGAGAAATTAAAAAGACTGGGACTTTTCAGCTTGGAAAAGAGATGACAAAGAGGGGATATGATAGAGGTCTATAAAATCATAAATAGTGCGGAGAAAGTACAGTAGAACCTCATTGTGATGAACACCAGTTACAAACTGATCGGTCAGTCACACATCTCATTTGGAACCAGAAGCATGCAATCAGGCAGTAGCAGAGACAAAAATAAATAAATAAAGCAAATACAGTTCAATACTGTGTTATACGTAAACTACTAAAAAAATAAAGGGAAAGTTTAAAAAAAATTGACAAAGTAAGGAAACTGTCTTTGTGCTTGTTTCATTTAAATTAAGATAGGTAAAAGAACATTCTTCTTCTGCATAGTAAAATTTCAAAGCTGTATTAAGTCAATGTTCAGTTGTAAACTTTTGAAAGAACAACCATAACATTTTGTTCAGTTATGAACATTTCAGAGTGATGAACAACCTCCATTCCCAAGGTGTTCATAACTCTGAGGGTCTACTGTACATATGGAAGTGTTATTTACCCCTTCATATAACACAAGAACCAGGGGTCACCTGATGAAATTAATGAACAGCAGGTTTAAAACAAACAAAAGGAAGTACTTCTTTATACAATGCAGTCAACCTTTGGAACTTATTGCCAGGGGATGTTGTGAAGGCCAAAAGTATAACTGGGTTAAAAAAAGAATCAGATAAGTTCATGGAGGATAGGTCCGTCAGTGGCTAGGGATGCTGTCCCATGCACTCGGTGTCCCTAGCCTCTGACTGCTAGATGCTGGGACTGGACGACAGGAGATGAATCACGCAATAACTGCCCTGTTCTAGTCATACCCTTTGAAGCATCTGGCACTTATCACTGTTGGAAGACAGGATACTGGTCTAGATGGACCAATGGACCAGTATGGCCATTTTTATGTTCGGGTTGTTCTGGATACCTAGAATTTCCTCTGTATACACTCACTAAGTAGTGTATATGAAAATAAACCTTGACAGAAGTGACCAACAAACATTCATTGGCATTTTTCAAGAGTGAAAGGCTTACCAATCATAACTGGAGTTCCTTCAGTCTTGAAATGATTAGCAAGTTCTCTTCCCTGAGAAGCTAGCTCAGAACCCTGGCTGTATAAGAAACACAACATTAGATTATCCTCTTTATTAGGTTTCCTTTCCTATTTATCTCTTTCACTATTTAGCCATATACATTTGTAATTCCTATGCTATATAATGAGAATTTAAAAAAATATATTTTATTACACCCCCTCCACCCTGAATAACACTGTAACAGGACTAGGAGTTTTATAATACAGGAAAACCACACTGGAGTAAACTTAACATTTGTGCTCACACAAGCTGGTGCAACCACCCAATATAATTTAGAGAGAAGAGTATGATAAGTTCTATCCAATTCAGACAGTGTCACTGAAGGATGCCTGTTGGGAGCTGTGCCTCTCAGTGAAAAGAAAGATACCATGATAACAGCTTCATGGTGGCTTCAAACTGGAGGTTTATGGAAAAAGATTTAAGAACCTCAACTAAACAGCCCCAGGGTTCTCTCAACAAGAGAGAAATCTACATTCTTATTTAATGGCAAAAAACTTTGTTAACAAGGATTTAAGGTTGCCTGGGGGTTCTTGCCGAGTCCAGGGGGGCCGAGTTAAGGCTTGGACTTAACTCTGCATTCCCTGGTTTTTAGAAGTTTGAGTTTTGCTAATCTTGACGTTTTGGAAGGGCACAAGCTATAACTGGGCAACCATAACTCTGTGTTAATGAAGTATTTGTCATTTAATCTCCTAAATTTTTTAATCGGAAGAGAAACGTTTGTTGGTAGGAGTTAATGTTCATTTAGGCAGTGATAGTTTTCACCTATGTTTGCAGTTGATGTGCTACTATGGCTTGTAATAATCAACAGACCTAGCTTTTATACAGTGTTTTTCACCAGTAGATGCAAAGAACTTTACATCATTATCCCCATTTTACAGATGGTAAACTGAGGCACAGAGCGGGGAACTGACTTGCCCAAAATCAACCCGTCCCATGGTCTCTGGGCCCCACAGATCCTGGCAAACACATACAGACAGAGAGAGGCTCAGACTCCGCCAAGAGAGGTAGCCCCAGATCGGGCATACATATGGGAGGGGATGTGGGGCTGGCAGGATCCTCTGCCCCAGTTCTCTGCAAGTGCCACATCACACAGTCCCATGTCTCCCTTCCCAGGCTCCCACTCCTCCCCTCATGCTCCATGTAGCCCCCATTGCTCCCCCTCACCTGACCCCAAACCCTCTCCTACCCACATATCCTCAATTATTCCCATCGCCATAATTGCCCCCTCCTTGCTGAACCCAAAACCCCTCTCCCCTGATTCCCACCTACTCTTCCACCCCAATCACCATCCCTTACCAGTGAGCATTTGCATGTGTATTTATTTTCTTTTCAAAAACAGTTTCAGTGACTTCTGAATATTCTGCTGAACTCAGATTATACTTCCCCAAAACAAAAAACCCTTGCCAGGGTCAGACTGTAGCAACATGCCTCCTTTTTATTTCAGATTTCTGCTTAGAGTTGGACTTAAACTCACAGAGCCTGGGCAGTGCTCAGGTTCAATGCCGGCAATATTCCCCCTTGAGCCACTCAGGCCTTGTGAGTCATAGCTGGCTTTCAGCTCCCTTCACTTATTTCTCTGCACATGTGCAGTGGAATCCATTTGGTGCATGAGCACCTATACCCTGGGCATTGAACTCAGGCTGCCAACTCCCTTTGCACATGCCACTAACCAATTTGCAGTATTACTGACTGTTGACTAACATACACTGGCTACCAAACATATTCATTATGCTGATTATAACCACCGGCAATACATACATTTTAAACATTTAAATATACATATTAAATATTACTATAGCAACCATATAGCCTAGATTGGCCTGCACCTTTGTTATAATCCTGAACACTTATGCTAAGTATCCCATAATGGCTTGCATTAGCTGACATAAGCCTTGGATTGAATAGCCAGGAAAACTCTAGAGTATCAGGACCGATGATTATTTCTTTGTAAAAACAGGAAAAGAGCTGCCCACACAAGTCCATTAAGTGCCTTCCTCCCCCTTAGTACCTGGAATGCTCTCAAAAAAAGATAAGACTCCATCATAACCTGGAAGACATTGGACACACCATGGTACCAGAACAAACAAGGCAAAAAGCTGACTGACTAAATAACATATATGGTATCCTTCTCTGGTAAACATGCAGGGTCCAAAAGGATGACTTTAGGGGCATAGCTTTGGAGAGCACCCCCTTAGCCTAAGGTGAATGTAACACTGCTGCATGGGACTGCTCTTCAGAGACTGGTTTCAGAGTAACAGCCGTGTTAGTCTGTATTCGCAAAAAGAAAAAGAGTACTTGTGGCACCTTAGAGACTAACCAATTTATTAGAGCATAAGCTTTCGTGAGCTACAGCTCACTGCCTCAGATGCATATCGTGGAAACTGCAGTAGACTTTATATATACACAGAGAATATGAAACAATACCTCCTCCCACCCCACTGTCCTGCTGGTAATAGCTTATCTAAAGTGATCATCAGGTGGGCCATTTCCAGCACAAATCCAGGTTTTCTCACCCTCCACCCCCCCACACAAATTCACTCTCCTGCTGGTGATAGCCCATCCAAAGTGACAACTCTTTACACAATGTGCATGACAATCAACTTGGGCTATTTCCTGCACAAATCCAGGTTTTCTCACATCCCCCCCACCCCCATACACACACAAACTCACTCTCCTGCTGGTAATAGCTCATCCAAACTGACCACTCTTCAAGTTTAAATCCAAGTTAAACCAGAACATCTGGGGGGGGGGGGGGTAGGAAAAAACAAGAGGAAACAGGCTACCTTGCATAATGACTTAGCCACTCCCAGTCTCTATTTAAGCCTAAATTAATAGTATCCAATTTGCAAATGAATTCCAATTCAGCAGTTTCTCGCTGGAGTCTGGATTTGAAGTTTTTTTGTTTTAAGATAGCAACCTTCATGTCTGTGATTGCGTGACCAGAGAGATTGAAGTGTTCTCCGACTGGTTTATGAATGTTATAATTCTTGACATCTGATTTGTGTCCATTTATTCTTTTACGTAGAGACTGTCCAGTTTGACCAATGTACATGGCAGAGGGGCATTGCTGGCACATGATGGCATATATCACATTGGTGGATGTGCAGGTGAACGAGCCTCTGATAGTGTGGCTGATGTTATTAGGCCCTGTGATGGTGTCCCCTGAATAGATATGTGGGCACAACTGGCAACGGGCTTTGTTGCAAGGATAAGTTCCTGGGTTAGTGGTTCTGTTGTGTGGTATGTGGTTGTTGGTGAGTATTTGCTTCAGGTTGCGGGGCTGTCTGTAGGCAAGGACTGGCCTGTCTCCCAAGACTGATATTGTATCGAACCTTTTTCCTGTACCCTATTAATAAACCTGACTGACACTGGTTATTTGATCTCTTGAGTATCTCTCGTAACGAACCAAAGTACGGTCAAGCAATTGACTATACAATTTATAAACAAAACTTAGACCCAATCCTGCAAAGAGCTCTGCACAGACAGATCCCCTGTGCCTGTGCCTTACTTCAGTGGGGCTGGGTGAAGGGGCCACCAGCAGAAGGTCCTTGCAGGATTGGGGTTAATATCCTATTACTACTAATAGTCTCTTAAGTGATCCATTCTTCACCACAACACTTTCCCCCAATAAAGAATTAATCACGGAGACACAAAATTAACAAATATTCATTCTTACCTGACAAACAGTATTTTTGAAGTTATTCCTAATAACTGGTTCAATACAAGTTGTACCTCAATAGAGCCAATCCACTGCCGCGACCCAACAAATGCAGCTGGTTTGTCTCCAACATCAACTAGTGCCTTTGTAACACACATCCCATAAAGAAAAAAAGAAACAGTATGTAATGGACATTTTTACAGTTTCTATCTATAATATTCACTTAATTCACATACAGTATAATATTTCTGGAACCTAACTTGTCAAAAGCAGGCACACATTTACTGAATACAGGTATGACTGAATATTAAATGAAACAAAAGATCCTGTTTAAAAATGTTAACATTTTTTCTGTCCATGTTGGAAACATTTTCTTTTCTCAAACACCAGCTGGGAAATAAATGTCACTAAATGTAGCTTGAAGAAATATTACTATTTTATTAAATTTTGAAAAATTAGAATAGCTCTACCGGCAAATATTTCACACAAATACTAGTTATATATTGGATCTAACTTCTTGTTTACATTTAACACACTTCCTGGAACTCCTTTCAACATGCTTATATCTGTTAGGAGGGTATTTGCAGTTTCTCCTTCCTTGGTGTTCACACCTGAACTACTAGAAGAGGGCCTCATCCTCCCTGACTGAACTAACCTCGTTATCCCTAGCCTGATTCTTGCTTGCATATTTATACCTGCCTCTGGAATTTCCACTACATGCATCTGACGAAGTGGATATTCAACCACAAAAGCTTATGCTCCAATATGTCTGTTAGTCGATAAGGTGCCAAAGGACTCTTTGTCACTTTTACAGATCCAGACTAACATGGCTACTCCTCTGATATATAATATATTAGAAATTCTGTGCATATTGCCAATTACAATTTGATTTTAAAATCTTAACTGTATATTTAATCTACAACTCTTCAGATTTTTTATTTTACATTCACTGTCTGACTTTATTCAAATTCTATTTCTATACATAAAATACTGAAAATTATGTATGTTTTGATTTTATTTCTGACATCTGAACTGAATCAATTTCATTCTCAAGTGGGTTAACAGTCAACATTTTATAATCTGATAAAGATTCAGATCGAAAGCCCAGTATAAGTATTATTGTACAGTATAAACACTTTCAAAATCGCGATGCTGTCAAATTGGTTAAATAAATAAATATAACCCAAAACACTATTTTCACAAGACACTAAAGATAAAAGTTGAGAGTTTCTGCTGATGTACAGAATGCGCTAACCAAACATGCATTGTTTCTCCAATGGTACTAACATAACTAAACATATAAGACACACATGCACACCTCTCACAAAGAAGAGAATGTTAATTTCTGGAACATTACAAAGAGAAAAATACCCTCACGCTCATGCACACACAACATCTGCCAAATAAGAAAGGAATAAATCAGTCCTTATTAATCTGGGGCCTCATCCAGCTCGGAATTGGATTGGGCCCCCAAATCTCTCACATTTGGTAAACATTGTGAGTGTGTATTTTGTCTGTGTTATGATTTGAGATTCCAAGAGACTACCAACCAAAAGAACTTATAATAAAAATCTTATTTCATGAAACTCTTTTGAAGAAAGGGGAAACTATTTTAACATCAGTCATTTAATGTACATAACTGGAAACAGAATCCATTACAACAAAATGTTCTAGAAGTGATACTTCAGAAGTCTTACAGATAAATGTGAATAGTAACTATGAACGGATTAAATTAGGGTTTTTTTTTTAAAAAAAGAGTTTATTCCATAGAGCATGTTAAAATCAATGGAATAGTACTTTTAATTAGTTCTACAGCATTAATTGATTTTTCAAGAGGAATACAGTAAATACACATGAAATGCAGTCTGTTTTTTTGTCCTGTACCTGTTGAATCTCCTTGTGTGTAGGTATAGATTTCTCTGTGTAACCCTGATGCTTGAACCATGAACAGATAGTCTGCAGAGACCGGTACGCACATCCCCAGCCATTATCATCTATTCGATCCTGCATATAATGATGATAACTATATACACCATGTACCAAATACACCTGAGCAGAAAAAGACAAAAAAAAAAAAACATCTCTATCTCAGGAGCTGTTGTCTCAGAAGCTGAATATTTATTATTTGATTTTGACACTTGCAGTTTGTTAGTTTTCAAATGATTGATTACGATTCATGAAATAGCTGTGAGACTTCTTGCTTCCCCATAGCCAAGACATAACTTGAAGGTTTTGGTTTGTTTGGTTTTTTTAAACAACAAGGGAGAAATTCTTAAAGTGCATTTTTATAATTCAGTTGTCAGCTTTTTAAACTGAATCAGTGATATCTTGTCACTGGACTTGTAAGCAATTTTCTGTAAATTCAGGGACACAGTCAGAATGTTTTACCTGGCATATTGATGTCTCATGTTAGGGGATGAATTCAAATAGCAAATCCTAGAGGCCAGTGAAGTGGTGGTACAGACAGTTAGGATCATGATCTAGCTAGAGTATGGGTGCCAAATGCAGTGTTGATTGAATCATTGTGAATGAAATTAACAGGTCACAGTAACATCTAGATATTAAGCCAATTAGATCACTTGCTTGAATGTGCAGCCCCATGCAGAGGAATGGCTATCAGACCACTGTCGTAAGAACATAAGAACGGCCATACTGGGTCAGACCAAAGGTCCATCAAGACCAGTATCCTGTCCTCTGACAGTGGCTAATGGCAGGTGCCCCAAAGGGAATGAACAAAGAGGTTATCATCAAGAGATTCATGCCCTGTCACCCAATCCCAGCTTCTGGCAAACAGAGGCTAGGGACACCATTCCTGCCCATCCTAATAGCCATTGATGGACCTATCTTCCATGAATCTATCTAGCTCCCTTTGAACCCCCATTACAGTATTGGCCTTCACAACACCATCTGGCAATGAGTTCCAGAGACTGACAGTGCGCTGCATGAAAAAATACTTGCTTGTGTTTGTTTTAAACCTATCTATTAATTTCATTTGGTGACCCCTTGTTCTTATATTATGAGAAGGAGTAAATAATACTTCCTTATTTACTTTTTCTATACCACTCATGATTTTATAAACCTCTATCATATCCCCCCTTAGTCGCCTCTTTTCCAAGCTGAAAAATCCCAGTCTTATTAATCTCTCCTCATACAGAAGCCGTTCTATCCCCCTAATAATTTTTGTTGCCCTTTTCTGAACCTTTTCCAATTCCAATATATCTTTTTTGAGATGGGGCAACCACATCTGCATGCAGTATTCAAGGTGTGGCAGTACCATGGATTTATAGAGTGGCAATATGATATTTTCTGTCTTATTATCTATCCCTTTCTTGATGATTCCCAACATTCTGTTCGCTTTTTTGACTGTGACTCCTGCGGGACACCACTATTTACCTCTCTCCATTCTGAAAACTGACCATTTATTCTTACTCTTTGTTTCCTATCTTTTAACCAGTTACCAATCCATAATAGGACCTTCCCTCTTATCCCATTACAGCTTACTTTGCTTAATAGCCTTTGGTGAGGGGACCTTGTCAAAGGCTTTCTGAAAATCTAAGTACACTCTATCCACTGGATCACCCTTATGCTTGTTGACATGCTTGTTGACCCCCTCAAAGAATTCTAGTAGATTGGTGAGGCATGATTTCCCTTTACAAAAACCATGTTGACTCTTCCCCAACAAATCATGTTAATCTGCTTCTTTTACTTTGTTGTTTAGCGACGGTTGCACTTTTTTGGTTCTCTAACTATATTTTTTAATTTGAGGTATACATTTAAGTTAAGCCTCTATTATGTGGTCTTTAAAAGATTTCCATGCAGCTTGCAGGGATTTCACTTTTGGCACCTTTTAATTTCTGTTTAACTAACTTCCTCAGTTTTGTGTAGTTCCCCTTTCTGAAATTAAATGCTACCATGTTGGGCTGCGGTGGTGGTGTCCCTGCTACAGGGATGTTAAATCTAATTATATTAGAGGAAGGCAAACAATTTACTTGCCAACAGATATTATATGTTACTGAAAAAAAAAAATCAATGTTGGAGGCACACCAATATCCAATATTCTAAAACCCCTTATCTCCTAATTATTGTAATTAAATCTAATTGTATTAGAGGAAATGCAAACAATTTCCTTGTCAACAGACATTAGATACCACTGAAAAAAAAAATCAATGTTGGAGGCACACCAATATCCAATATTCTAAAACCCCTTATTTCCTTAACTAAGTTATCAATAATTTAAATTTATTTTTTAAACAATAACCTAAATTTGGGGCAAATTTGACCTGATAGAGTTATTCTGTATCAATACTGGAAACTACTGTACATAGCACGGATTCTAAAACTCTATAGTATATCCCCATAGAAGTTGCAAGAGGGCATGGCTTTTTTTTTTTCCCTGACCCCTCCTGGTAGCTGCTTTTAATCCTTTGTCCTCTCCCTATTATTACAGTACTACTCACAGCAGTTTCTACAGCCAAAGCAGCATACTATAGCAGTAGGAGCAACAGAGAAGCAGGAGGGAGCTACAGACACAGCTGTAGAGATACAGTTTTAGAAAACTCTTATTCTAACAGCAAGATCTGTACTATCAATAATACATTATAATAATTTTATTTATCCCTATCCAAAGGCCTCTGGAACACCTTAATGAAAAGGTAAATGCAATACTTAGTCCCTTTCTTTTAATGTTGTCTCTTCCCCTTCACTGCCTGAGGTGTCATACCATTATTTTTTGCAGTATCCATTTAGACTGTACAGTTTCTGAGGCCAGGACCTGGTCTTATATCCGTAAAGTGCCATCCACATACCAAAATTAATAATAAAAGCAATAACAGAATTAAAAACAGAGAACTGTACCCTAACATTTTGCCAGAGCAGATCTAAAGACACTAACAAACCCCACATCACTCTCTACTACTAGACATCAAAATGACAATGGAAATAAAAGTCAGTCTTGAGTCTTTCCCTGAAGGATTTTAATGACACGTTTAGGTGTATCTAAAGAGAAGGGGTGAGACAAGGAAGAGAATTAAAGAGCCACAGTCCCCCCCACAAACTTCTCTCAAGATTATAATTCATGAAGATTACCAGTGCCATTCTTGAGACTCTCACCTGTCATCACAGAACAATCAGCAACATAGTCCCTCAATTAAGATTGGTGCTATAAGGTCCTACCAGACAGAGAAGATTATGAAGCATGAGCACAGACCTGAAGTTCTCAACTTTTTCCATATTTGGGATCTTCTTTTCTACACCAGAATCACCCAAAGACCTCCACTTTCCTCCAACTCGGATCCATCTCCATTTAACAGTATGAGAAAGGATGGGGTGGTCACGAATCTCATCCTGAGAATCCATGATAAAGGCCGAAGGTTCTCCAGCTTTTTCATTCTACAGACCACTTTGTCTGAGAGAGATTGTTTCACAAACTCTCTTCATTGCTTGGTTCTCAAAGTGTTTCATTTTGTAGACTTTAGTTTGAGAATGTTGGCAGAGACTTTTGAAGACCAAATCCTTTGACTGTTGTGGTTCAGCTGTAGCTGTCAAAATGGCTTGTAAGGGTACACTCACACTGAAATGTTTGTCTATAGCTTTAGCTCGCTGCAGTTAAGTCCACAGTTTCTAAATATTTTAAAAATAAAATTAATTTCTCCTATGACTGAAAAGAACTGAGCTTCCAGGTTCCAACTTGTGAAACTTGTCAACCTATCTAGAGATAACAGCATCTCTAGAAAGGGTGGGCAAAGAATGAGAGCCTGGATTAATTTCCCTGCCTTATTTATTTTTAGCTTTCAGTAGTTGTTTCACATACAGTCAGAGATTTTAGTCAAATAAAAAGGCTACCATGACGACTACATGAAATGGAAATGTAGCATTGGGTATGACATCAGATTTAACATAAGAATATAAGAATGGCCATACTGGGTCAGACCAAAGGTCCATCAAGCCCAGTATCCTGTCTACCGACAGTGGCCAATGCCAAGTGCCCCAGAGGCAGTGAACCTAACAGGTAATGATCTAGTGATCTCTCTCCTGCCATCCATCTCCACTCTCCGACAAACAGAGGCTAGGGACACCATTTCTTGGACTTAACCTCCATGAATTTATCCAGTTCTCTTTTAAACCCTGTTATAGTCCTAGCCTTCGCAACCTCCTCAGGCACGGAGTTCCACAGGTTGACTGTGTGCTGAGTGAAGAAGAACTTCCTTTCATTTGCTTTAAACCTGCTACCCATTAATGTCATTTGGTGGCCCCTAGTTCTTATATTATGGGAACAAGTAAGTAACTTTTCCCTATTCACTTTCTCAACACTACTCATGATTTTATATACCTCTATCATATCCCCCCTTAGTCTCCTCTTATGTTCTTATGATGTGATTTGTGATTATCAACAATATTTATGTAAAAGAAGCATTCTCCTATAAATGCCTCAAGTGAAACTTACCATACCAGCCTCTATGACAGGTGGATTGAGGTATATGTGTGGATTTCTGAGATAGCCATCTTTATATGGTTCATCTGGAAAGCGATAAGCATTCGCTCTTCTTAAATATGGTCTATCAGAGGGCAGATGGAACAGTTCATGTAATTCCTATATGTAAGTCAGAATCAAAATGAAGGGATAACAAACAAGAGAATAATTCAAGTTTCTTTAAAAAAATTACTCCAAATGGTAGTGAAGTTTTCATAACCAATATTGTTTTTAATATAGCAGTCTAGAAATTGTTACACACTAAAACCTCTAGAATAATCAATATTGAATGTACGTGTTTAACACTAACATGCCAGTACTGCAAAGAACTCTATGCAGGTAGACCCTTATGCCTATGCAGAGACTTATTGAAGTGAACAGGACTCAGCATGGGCTGGGAGCTCTTTTCAGGACTGGGGCCTCAATTACAAATAGAATGTACGGCAAAAAGTGCAATCAAAAAGAGATTAATTTTATGAAAATAATACACAATGTTAAATAGTACTGAGAATAAAGAAATATGAAACAATTTGTCTATCTGACATATTATTAGAAATTAAAGAAAATGAGCTCACATTTTGAGCAAATTCTATTCTTTTTGTAAATATAATCTCTTAAACACCATCTGGCAACTGAGTGAAAACACAATTAAACTGAGAGAACTGAACAATCCTTATACAAGTACATGTAAATGGAGACCCTCACTATTTTAATTAATAAATTCCTGTATAAATCCATTTAGGTTCTCTTATACAAATAACCATAAATGTCTGTTTATGAAGAAAAGTGCCTGATGAACACTTTAAAAATATGTTTCAACAAACCAAATATATATATGTTCAGTATTCTGTTTCGGTCATAATTACAAATCATGCTCTGTCAATATTTGGTCTACAGCAGCTAACTTTACCTTTCTGTAAGTCTCTAGCTGATTATCTGAAATGCCTGTAGGATACGAAATTGTTACAAGGTGCTTTTTTCCTGGTAGCATGAAGTGAAATTGTTCAGGTACCACAATAGATGTTCCCTTCATATATTTCAAAATGCATCTTTCCATATCAGTTAGTTGCTTATGAATTGCATTCACCAGGAGATTTCGTACACTATGAGATATAAGGGAAAATATTTAAGAACTAGAACACCAGCAATGCTGGCTCATTCTTATAGCTATACAAGCTTCAGAGTGGTAGCCGTGTTAGTCTGTATCAGCAAAAGCAATGAGGAGTCCTTGAGGCACCTTAGAGACTAACAAATTTATTTGGGCACAAGCTTTCGTGGGCTAAAACCCACTTCATTAGATGCATGGAGTGGAAAATACAGTAGCAGGTATAAATACACAGTACATGAAAAGATGGGAGTTGCCTTACCAAGTGGGGGGGGTCAGTGCTAACGAGACAATTCAATTAACGGTAGAATACCAAGCGAGGAAAAATCACTTTTGTAGTGGTAATGAGGGTGGCCTATTTCAAACAGTTAGCAAGAAGGCGTGAGTAACAGTAAGGAGAAATTAATATGGGAAAATTTAATTTTCCCCTACTGTCACTCACACCTTCTTGTCAACTGTTTGAAATGGGCTACTGTATTTTCCACTCCATGAATCTGATGAAGTGGGTTTTAGCCCACAAAAGCTTATGCCCAAATAAATTTGTTAGTCTCTAAGGTGCCACAAGGACTCCTCGTTGTTATAGTATACAAGTTCCCCTCTCCCCACTCATACCCACCTCCGCAACCAGTTTAATGCACCTGCTGCTCTTATCCCTCCTTCCACCCATACCAGCAGATGTGAGCAGAGTCTTGTCAGGTGTTGCTCACAACTCATATGTACAAAGATGATTCCACTCCAATGACTCAACCGTGGAAAGTACTGCATATTCTGGCCTCAATTCAGCAAATCACCCAAGCTGAACTGGAAGTACTCATGTGCATAAAGTTAGGCATGTGCCTAAATGCTTTTCTGGATTGCAGCCACTGTGTTCAGCACCTTGCAGGGTCAAGCCCAAAGAAAGAGTGCTGTGGATATCAATTCTGTATTGTTTTCCACCTCAGCCTGTCCAGGTGCATATGTGACTTCCTAAGCACAGTACTGAGACAACAAGCATTTATCAAACATTCCTCTCTCTCTCACACATGTATCTGTGTGTATTTACTGTAATTAAAAGAAACTGATATAATATCTTTTGAATATTTTCCTAGCAATCTGCATTTCTTTTTGAGTGCCGATAAAGAATTGGCATAATTATCAAACATTATGTTAAACACCGATTAGCTCCAAAAACCCTAATGAACATTAAATAACATAATGCTAGATGATAATAAAACCCTATGTGTGAAATAAAATGTAAGTATACCACTACCACTTCAACACAGAAATTGGATACCGTTATATTAATCCATCATAAATAAGGCTGCAATTATGTCATGGAGGTCATAGAAGTCATGGATTCCGTGACTTTCTGTGACTTCTGCAGCTGGAGCGGCAGGTGCGCTCTCCCTGGCGCCAGCCGCTCAGGTGCCCTGTGGCCAGCCTCACCGGTTGCTGTTGGAGCAGCCATGGGGTCAGCCACACCAGTCGCTGCTCAGGTGGTCCCGGGCAGTTGGCCCCCCAAGAAGCACCTGAGCACCAGTGCTGGGGACTGCCCCAGGGCCAACGTCACCAGGGCTGGCCACTTGGGTAGTTTCCGGGGCCGGCTGGACTGGCCACTGCTTGTGTGGCCCTGGGCAGCTGGCACCGGGGACTGCCCGAGCAGTGGCCCGTGTGGCTGGCCCCAAGGACTGCCTGAGCATTGGTCCTGGGGGTGACCCCAGGGACTGCCCAAGAAGCAGCAGTCCCAGGGGCAGCAGGGGCAGCGGCCCCGGAGGCCCTCAGGAGAGTGGTCCCCAGGAGCCATGGAGTAGTGGGCCGCTGGGGGCAGTCAGCCCCCACTGCTGGAGCAGAGCACCCCCAGGAGCAGAGATTTAGTTATCATGGGTATTTATAGTAAAAGTCATGGACAGATCACGGGCCATGAATTTTGTTTCTTGCCTGTGACCTGTCCATTACTTTTACTAAAAATACCTGTGATTAAATCATAGCCTTAATCATAAACTTTGAATTCACTATAGATAATGGGGATGGTTACAAGATCACACTCATTAAACCAAGGAATATCTATTGTGAGGGCTTTCAAACTCTCTGAAAAGATTTCCATTTTATTCCATATTCCACCTATATTAAAAATAGCTAAATTATAAGCTGATGTAGCTTTAGTATCCACAATTTTATTTAGAAAGCACAGACAAAGAACTAAAGCAAACTCAAAAATACAACTCAAAGATACATTATACTTACTTCCTCCATGGCTCTTCTGGAGAAACAGATACAACAACATCAATTGGTAAGGTCAAGTTAACGTAGTGGTGTCTCTTGTTTTCCCTTTCAATGACTGGGGCTACAGCTGCCAAAGGAGATGTCATTTCCAGCATAAGGTCTACATTTACTATCTGCTGCTGAAAAGAATAAAGACAGTTACATGCACTAATAATACATGTCCAACAATACATGCACCAAGAAGGGATAGAAGAAAAAAGTAGATTCGTAAGACCCATGGAGGTGAAGGGGCTCCAGGGACAGCAAAAGTTAAGAACCCCAAAACAAAACAGGCTCTTCACAACCCCAATTAGATGTAATGAGACAGATGAAAGGAAGAATCATTTTTGAACAGTGTCAGGGGCCAGACACAAATAACTGAGCTAAGATATCTAACAGTACTAAAGACTATGGGCCTGCTTCTGCATGCTCATCTGTGCAGGTGGATCTTTGCATTCATGCAGAGAGCACCGTTGACTTCAATGGCGTTCTCTGTGGATGCAAAGGTTTGCTTATGTGGATCAGCTTGTGAGAAAAAAGCATTTATTTGTTATAAGCTGTTAATATGGGTGGAATATATACCGTATCTTGGAACTTTTTATCCTTCTTTTTTGCAAGTTTTCTTTTAGTCTCATCTTCTTGGTCAAATCTGCAATATTAGCAGAGAGAAACTAATAATATGAAATTAATTTATTACAAAAATTATGATGTTCCCATTGTTTCAAATATACTCACCGAATAAATCGTATTATCTCCTTACAAACAGAATTATCAGTTAGTTCTGATGGAACTGTGTTCATACTGCTGTTAGGCCATACATACACTGAACTATGGCAAATTCTTAATACCAGCACATTTGAAGACAGTTTGGTCGACAGATCACTGAAAACATACTTTACTGCCTTTTTCGCTGAAGTCTCTAAAACAGAATAAGGATATAATTAGTGTTGTTCAAATAATTCCCTAACTTTTATTACAGCTACCAGATGTACACTTAAAGTTAAAATGTTTAATTCTGTCCTTGAAAAAGAAAAAAAAGGAAGTGTTGCTATGATCAGACAAATGGCTATGTGAAAATAATCATCAAAAATCCTGGTCCCACTGTAGTCAATGGCAAAACTCCACTGAAATCAATGGGGCCAGGATTTCATTTGGCTTCTTTTTACTTTACAGATCTACTCCAACTATACACAAAAATCATATCTGCTTACTCTAGTGCAGGGTGGCCAAACTTACTGACCCTCCGATCCGCATACGAGAATCTTCAAAAGTTTAAGAGCCAGGATGTACCTGTTCAAGCTCAGGGCTTCAGCGTTACAGGGAGGAGGGTCTTGGGGCTTCAGCACTGAGCCTGGCAGGCGTGCTACATGGGGTTGAAACCCTGAGACTCCCCTCCCTGCTGGGCAGAAGCCAGAGGTGACGCATGGGGGGACACGTGGGGTTATGTCCCACTCTCCATTTTTGCAAGGGTTTGCTAGCCCTGCTTGGTCACATGGTGCCGCAGGGCCCCTTCCCTTCATGGCAGCTGCTGGAGCTGGTGAGCTGCAGCCATGGGGAGAGGCAGTGACAAACAGCTGGGAGCTGCAGAGACAGCGTTTGCTGCTTCCTCTCCCTGCGGAGCTAAAGCAGCGACCCCTCCCTGCAGCTCCCAACTGCTTGCTGCTGCCTCTCCACAAGGAGCTAATACCTGTGAGCTGCAGGGAGGGGGTGCTGAGGGTAAGACGGGGAGTGTGCCTGGTGGGTGTGACTCAGGTTGTTGGGTGGGGAACGAACCTTTAAATTGTGCTTCCCCCTCCCCCCCAGTAGGTACCAGAAGCCCCTACCTCACCACAGGGCAGAAGCCTTGAGCTCTCCCCCAGTCTGGAAGGCACAGAATGGGGGAGCGGGAGAGGGGAATGTGGAGGGATCCACAAGCTGCATTTTATAAAAGAGCCGCATGTGGCTTATGAGCCACAGTTTGGCCACCCCTGCTCTAGTGCTTGAACAAAACTTTAATATTGCCTTTTACTTCTGTTACCCTTGCAGAGCCAACATGGCTAGGGAAGACTGTGCTGGATTATATTCTGGTTCAAACATCAAAAACAGCATTGTTAATAGGGCTGTCAAGCGATGTAAAAAATTAATCGCAATTAATCATGCAATTAAAAAAATTAATCAAGATTAATAGCATGATTAATCACATTGTTAAACAATAATAAAATACAATTTACTTAAATATTTTGGGAGATTTTCCACACTTTCTAATATATTGATTTCAATTACAACACAGAATAAAGTGCACAGTGCTCACTTTATATTTATTTTTTATTACAAATATTTTCACTGTAAAAACAAAATAGTATTTTTCAATTCACCTAATACAAGTACTGTAATGCAATCTCTTGTAAATATAAACAAACTTGGTTGTTTTAGCGATTGACTGAACAAGAAGTAGGACTGGGTGGACTTGTAGGCTCTGAAGCCTTACATTGTTTTGTTTTTGAGTGCAGTTATGTAACAAACAAAAAAATCTACATTTGTAAGTTGCATTTTCATGACAAAGAGACTGCACTACAATACTTGAATGAGGTGAATTGAAAAATACTATTTATTTTGTTTATAATTTTTAGTGCAAATATTTGTAATAAAAATAATATACACTGATTTCAATTACAATACAGACTACAATATATATAAAAATGTAGAAAAACATACAAAATATTTAATAAATTTCAATTGGTATTCTATTATTTAACAGTGCAATTAAAACTACAATTAATTTTTTTAACCACAATTAATTTTTTTTAATTAATAATGAGTTAACTGCGATTGACAGCCATAATTGTTAACTAAGGCTCCATCCTGCAAACACTTGCACATATGCTTAGGTGAGTAAATTCTGCAAAAACTCAAGTATGTATATAACTCACAGACTTTAGTGGGACTACTCACAAGTATAAAGTTACACACATGCTTAAGTCTTTGCAGAATCATGACCTACCTTCCAACTGCAGAGCTACATTCCAGCTTTATTTACACCTGTGAAACCTCACTATCTTTAGTAGGGTTGTACAGGTAGTAGGTGAAGGCAAAATTTCTTCTGTGGAATCTTTACTGCTGGTGATTATGAATGAACCACAAAGAATATAGTTTGACTTTCAGATCTCCATTTTGAGTCTGAAGTAATGGCAATTACAAAAACCATATTTTTACTTGTATGCTGAGCAAATATATACTGCAATCCTTACATTAAAACAATATTTGACTAGTCCTGTTATGTCACCCAGAATTCAGAATGCAGCAAATTATGCAAAGGCAATCATAGCTATGCATTTCCCCTTTTTTAAACATGATTAAGTTACTGTAGACCAATGTAATGTATTTTGCATTAAAAGTCTGGGACTGATATCTGTAGTAATTAAAGTATATAAAAATACACCACAACCTGTGTAAACAAAAATATAATGGAACCTTCTTGAGTGAAGGCCCTCACTCTCGCCACATGACCACTTTTCTATACATAAGGAGGTTCTTTATTAGAAGAATATTAAGTTGCAAAGTACACTGCACTGAGATAATTTGGGACTTTTGTTCTGCTTCACTGACAGTGAAATTTACCCTTTTCTAAGCAAAGTCCAAGTATGAGTCTTTGTGTGAGGAATTAAAAAAAGGGATGGTGAGGCTGGAATCCAGAAACAGAATACTGTGCTTCATCGGAATGCATTCACCACCTCTATTCCAGACCACGAGCTTGAAGCCTCCATGCAGGCCACTGTGGCCCTACCAATGGTCTCCACTTGTGAGTTTATTTAGGATTGGTGCAGAATCCTGTGCAACTAAATATTTGGGTGCAGAAGCCTCTGAATGGCTGCTCAGTACACACCCTCTTCCTGTACGGCCTATGGTGGAGCTTATGTGGCATAGACGACCTTGCAGGAGTTTTGCTGTACCTGAATTCATTGTAAACAACTGTCACTTTAAAACAATTTTCAGGGTTTCAGAAAGATTTTAGGGAAGGGTGGGGAAAGTCAAAAATGATCCTAATACACATCCCATAAGTGGTATAAATTTGGAAATTAAAAAAAAGAAGACCTAAAATTACTGATTTTGGTATTGCTTTAAACTAAAAAAAAAAAAAAAAAAAAAGGTGTGTAGTGGAAGGGAGGAAGTTGTCAGGAAATGAAACATGAAAGGGAAGTAAAAAAATGAAATCATCATCATGCACTGATCCTTTAGGGTTTGGAGAGAAATCCTGAGTATTTGGTGAGCAGGTAACGAAATTATTATATCCAGTGCGGTTAGTTAATTCTCTCCTATTCAGACTTTACACTTCTATGAGGTGATCCTATGATATTCTTATAGACACACCATCAGCAGTATCCAGCTGAAATGCAAGATCCAGGCCTCCTCTTATTCTAAAGAGTATGTCCATAGTTTCCAGAATTACCTATAGAGAAAAAAGAAGTTGAGTTATAAAGTTAATAGAAATGAGTAGCATAAGACAGTTACTTCAGTGACGTTTCCCAAAAGTTGCAATGAGAACATGGCTCATTAAAACAGGATTACTTTTTATCACACAGTATTAACCGCATACTTTTTAAATCCAGGAATTGTTTTAGATGTAACTAAAGAACTCCAACTGCTTTAAATTTGAAATTGTTTGTTTTTAGATTCCATTTTGTGTTTCCCATCTTTGCCTCTACCTCCTAGTTGAAGGCAGGACTGGAACTGCTCTGCTGATTAACTTGGTAGATTAGATGGGGAGCTGAGTGCCTCCCATCTGCAATGTTGGGACACTGCGGCAGGTAACAGGAAATTTCCCCTCTACGACCTTCTTCAACTGTTCATTTTTGGAAGGGAAGCCACAGTCTCAGCAACTAATAAGGAAGAACTCAAAACCTCTGGACTCATGAGGACTCAGTGAACATACAGAAGGGGATCTGCCAGTTAGCTGCTCCTAAAGAACTGCAAAGAGCAGCCAATGTAAGATCATTTGGAAATACAGAACTATCATCACATCTCTCTTTGGTGACAAAGTGTGGGAGACTTCCAGGTTCAAAGCTAGCCCTGTATTTTGATTGTTTTATTTCAATTCCACCTATAACACGTTTGACTTCCATTAAAACATCCTAAATAGAAACACAAGACGAAACAAACTATAGAAAGATAATGTGACATGGGAAATTTATCTGAAGTGTCACAACCACTTGCACTTTAAGCAGTATCAACATGTAGTTAAGCTTTAAAGCAAGGGTGTGGACCCATTTTTCTATCAGGGGCCATCGACTGGGGGGGGGTGGGCTCTGGGGATGTGTGGTTTGGAGTGCAGGAGGGGGCTCAGGGCTGGGGCCAAGGGGTTTGGAATGTGAGAGCGGGCTCAGGGCTGGGGTGCAGGAGGAAGTTTGGTGCAGGCTCCAGGAGGGAGTTTGGGTGTGGGAGGGGGCTCAGGGGTTGGGGTGCAGAGGGGGTTCTGACGTGGGGCAGGGGGTTTGGATTGGGGGCTCCGGCCAGGTGGTACTTTCCTCAGGCAGCTCCCAGTTGGCAGTGTAGCGGGGCAAAGGCAGGCTCCCTGTCTGCCCTGGCTCCGTGCTCCTCCTGGAAGCAGTCACCATGTCTGGCCCCTAGGTGGAGGAGCTAAGGGCTCTGCATGGTGCGTGCTGCCCATGCCTGCAGCTCCTGGCCAATGGGAGCTGCAGAGCTGGCACTGGGGGCAGGGGCATCACGCAGAGCTTCCCTGATTGCCCCTGCTCCTAAAGGCTGCAAGGATGTGCTGGTCGCTTCCGCAAGCTGGAGCCAACCCTAGCTTCCCCTATGCAGCAGGGCGAGCTGGCGCTCACAGCTCCAGCCCTGCAAGGGGGCGCTGAGGCTCGGGGCTTTTGGCCCACAGCGCAAAGACATGCCGCGGGCCGGATGAAATGAAGCAGTGCCACATCTGGCCCACGAGCCATAGGTTCCCCACCCCTGCTTTAAAGCTTCCAGTCTTTCTATGAAGCGATGGACCTGCCCAATAAAGTAAACTTCTTGATAAAGTTACATCTAAACTACATGTTCAATATATTGGTGGTCATTTAAAAAAATCCTTTAAAAAAAAAACCAAAAACAAAATTTGACCTTTAAGTAGCACAATTTATTTCAACAGTGGAGTCAACAACGCACATTTATATGCTACCAAGTGCGCAAGGCACTTTCAAACATGTCATACGACAATATCTCTGTCTCGAGGAGCTTACAGCGTCAGACCTTGTTCCTGTAAAGCTGCACATAGGTTTCTGAATACAAAGGGGCTGCATGTGGGCCAGGCGTCTGACCACGTGGCGCTCCATGCAGGACTCAGGGGTAAATTAGATGGTTACAACATAACAAGGAGGCTCATAACTGGAGGAGGACAGCACTGGAAAATAAGCGGCTTTCGAGAAGCGGATTACAGAGGTTGCTTGGCCCAACACCTGGTTTAGTTGGTAAGGCACTGGACTGGGACTCAGGAGACCTAGGTGAATTCCCAGCTCAGCCACAGGCTCCACGTGCCCTTCCCCAAATCACCTCCCTGGGACTTGGTTCCCCGCACTCCCCTACCTCCAGGGCTGGCAGCGGGGAGGCCAATCTCTGCGTCATGCTGGGAGGGGCCCCACATTTCTCCCCGGGCCCAGGCTCACCCGCAGGTAAAGCACGGAGGAGGCACCAGGCAGGGACACAGCGCGACCAAGGCCCCAAGGGCGGGCAGGAGCCTGGCGCTGAGCCAAGGCGGGAGCGGAGATGGGGGACGAGGGACCCCAGCAGGGGAGGCGCCCGCGCGGACGTAGCGACAGGCCGGCGACGTAGTGGCACAAGGGTCACTCCGAGCTGCGGCCCCTCGAGAACGGGCCGGGCCGGGGGCGGGCACCGTTAGACCCCAGATGACAAGAATTCGACAGTGAGCGCACCACGTGGGAGAGAAACTCCCAGCATGCACCGAGCCGGCTGCCCTCTCCCCCGCCCAGCAGAAGCGCCCTGAGCCGCTGTTTTAGCCACCCCCGCGGCGCGGACTCACCACGTCTGTCAGCACCGTACTCATAGTCCGCACGCGCCTCTCCCCCACCCCGATGGGGGGTTGGAACAGGCCGGTTCTCTTGCACGCGCCGTAATGTTTGACGTGTCACTCCAGCAAGAGAAAGGCGGCAGGCCGAGAACGCCAGGGCAGGTCATGTGAGCGAAGGCGCTGACAAGAGGGGACTACAATTCCCAAGGTGCAGCGCGGGTGCGCGGCGCGCGCAACCTCTGGACTATACCAACAGGACTCGACAGACCGGGGGGACAATACTGAAATGCTGTTCATGTGTTGTTGGACTTTCCCGAATCCAGAGCAACTGCATCAACAAAGAGTCCTGGGCAGAGTCCTGTACCTCTCAGAAGCTGCTGCTGCCGCCGCCGCCTGGGGATGCAAAGAGGAGGGGGCAGCCGCTGACCCTCTGCAACACACCTGGCGAGGTTGGTGTGAGGTGAGTGAGAAATCAGTCCAGACGTCCTCCTTAAAGCGTGTGCTGCGGATTATTCCCTCTCTATGCGGCTCACCTCAGCCACTGCAATTAACAGTCAGTCGTTACTGTAAAGGAAGATTTCATGCAAATTGTTTAATCATGCAAATATATGCAATAATTGATGCTGTAATGATATTTATGCATTGATTAGTCATACGCTACTGTAATTATAGTTACAAAAATATATTTACGTGTATGTAAACCGATGTAGTTATATTTGTGTGTTTGTATGTAACTGGTGGTTACATCATCATTTAAAATCAGTTTTTACTTTTTTAACAGTACATTGCACTTCTGCAACATCTTCCATCCAAAAAGCTTTACAAATATTAATACATTAAATTGCTCAACATCCCTGAGAGGCAGGTAAAATATATTATACACCATATATTCTTAATGCAGTGCTCAGTAGTCTCTTTGTATGCTGATTAGGGGACCGATCCTGAGAAGAGCTGAGCACCCATAGCTACCATTGACCTCAATCATTTACATTTTTGAAGTCAGTGGGAATTGTAGCTGGTCAGCACTTCTCAGGATCAGGATTTAGGTTACCACAATAGGGATCCCAAAACTCCTTCACATCTCCTGTCTATTGTTAACCAAGGATGTCTACAAAGCACAGCTGAAGGTAATCCAGAAAGCAAAAGGATATGCTATCCTGCATATCCTTACCAACAATCTGCACTACTCAGATCCCTGATCTCAATATTTTAAGGGTACTCGTTACCAAATTCTGATCCAGAGGTTTTAATAAGAGTTGAACCCAGTTACACCACAGATGAATGTGGACCATATCTGTCTCATAACAGTTTTAAATTTGTTTTTTTAAAGGACATGTGTTAATGCTGGCTCTCTCCCAGACAGTCTAGTTCAGTCCTCTTCTCACCATCACCACCCCAGTTATGTCCTACTTTATAGATAGTGTTACATGCTGAGTACAACAGAAATTTAAAGGAATTGAGTGCTAATACTTTTGAACCAAAGAATCTCAGTACCATAATGGTACATTTTATTTTAAATGCTTAAACTTGTTGCAGACTTTGACTGTAACTCTATTTGTATGGCTTTGCAGTAAAAGAAGTGAGCATAAGAAAACATCTACATTTTCTAGTGTAGTGAAGTGTCACACAGAACCAACCATGCCTGGAGAAGGAAAATCTGACATGGAGAGGATTGGCCTCTTCAGTGAAATGGAGTATGTTACCATTGGAGATAAATATGTCACACACTATATGCGTAAGTACATTTCATTTTAGCAATAAGGATATTTCCAATAGCCGTCTAATCTGTCTTTCTACTGACTCACTGTTTTCTATTAGTCTTTTCAGAGACATCTGGGTTTTCTTAGTAACCAAAAAGCTCTCTATCTTTGCTCAGTGTGGCATAATCCATTTTTAGTAGAGGTCTGCTTAAATGTCACAATAAATGCAAAAAGAGACAGCATAAAAAAGGTAAACATTTTTCAGTTTAGCCGAGTTTTATGTATTAAGATTAATAAAAATATATGTGCTGCATTTTGTTGTCCAAGTTACAGATAAAATATACTATTGAAATTACTGGTCTTTACCTACCAGCTGGTGGGGAGTAGGTGTCACCTCCAGGGACTCATCCCCCTTCTCTATCATAATTGTGGAGATTTCCAGGGGCTTCTTTTCATCACACCATGGGATATAAGTGGTGGTAGGGTTCCAGCTGCTCCATGCAAAGACATTGCAAATGGATTTACTTTTAGACTTTTGGGATAGTACATATTCTTTTGGCTTTCCACATTGGGCATTCTTTCCCTTGGAAATGTCAACTCACAGATTGTGTAGCCCTCCAGCATTTGCACGTCCCAAATGAGAGCAGCATTTTTTAAAATTTATAATGTCCTTATGACTCAGATTTTAAATTAATAGCTGTGACTTTTGAGAAATGTAGATAAATTATGTAAAATTAGGTTAACAGGCGACCAATTAAAATTTATGAAACCCCTGACAAACCAGGTAAAGTAGATTACTCTATAGGATATGTATAGCATTTAATTACTTCTTTGAAATGAACATTTTAAGAAATTAGGTCCTTTGAAACTGTTTCCCAATTGTACTGAAAGAAAACAAAAAATGGGACACCAATTTTCTTTGTCAGTCAATATGCAGATTATCTTCATTATTTTGAATATTCTGCTAAAAGACTCAGCTGCAGAACAGCATTAATATGATGACTTAATCCAACAGTAAATTGCTCCACAGTTTTGCTCCTCGGTTATCTTTGTTTGCATTTGTAATGTTAAAACTGAACTGGCATTATGGAAAGCCTTATCTTCTCCTTACATGCCAATGCTGAGAGCAGGTAGTTTTTTCTGTGTGGCTGCTCCAACTGGCATTTCTGTTATAAGATTATGTTTTCAGTACTTTAAATTTAGTGGTAATCTTTTATTTCTTTGCTTGTAGTTGACCAATGTGCATAGGAGATTATATATTTATTTATTTATTACTTAGGGCTGGATTCTTTCATCCTCACTCTTGTTCATTGGAACTACTCATGGTATTACTCATGATGAGTCCAGGATAACAGAGTTTGACCCTCAGTAAGAGTCAGCCTTTGTGAAGTGATGTTCATAGATTCCAAGGCCAGAAGGGACAATTGTGATCATCTTGTCGGACCTCCTGTGTAACACAGGCCATAGAACTTCCCCAAAAATAATGCCTAGCGCAGATCTTTTAGCAAAGCATCCAATTTTGATTTTAAAATGATCAGTGATGGAGAATCCATCATGACCCTTGGTAAATTGTTCCAATGGCTAATTATTCTCACTTAAAATATCATGCCTTATTTCCAGTCTGAATTTGTCTAGTTTCAACTTCCAGCCATTGGATCCTGTTATACCTTCCTCTGCTAGATAATGCTAGATGTTAGTGCAGAATAGTTATGGCCTCCCTCCAAAAGCTGCTAATAGCAATGGTATTTTTGTGTTATGGTGCATTCCACTAGAAACTTGACTGAGTCAAACAATTCATTTTTCATATATTAGGTTACTGAACAGTTGCCGTATAGTATCAGCAATCAGTCACTACCACATGTGACTTACAGATGAAAGGCTCTGTATTGCATTATCAGCCCCTTTCAACCATCCATACCCAGTCTTCATTTTTAATTTCTAAATTTAAATTAAGAGAATCTGTAGAGGTAAGTGAATATTTACAATGCTTACTTGTTTTAAAGGCCCTTTCAATGAAGCTGCAAGCAAGAACAAACAAATGTTACCTGGGGGTACCAAAATGCTGTCAGCTCTTCAGGCAGGTTACTTTGAGCCTCAGTTTGTGAGGGTTTTCGAAGGTGAAGCCTACTCAAACCCTGTGCAACTAAGGAGGCGATATAGATTGGCAGAGTCAAAGAAAAATATGGGCAAAGCTTTCCTTCCAAGCAATGGAGTCAAACTGCCGTAAGTGTTGGGAAAGGTTGCCTTTTTTGTGTGTGTGTGCTGCATTAAAAATAATTTGTCACAACTTTTTTATAAAAGTTAACTGTTAACAAGAGTATGGTTTTGTTTTTATGAGAAGATATGTACAACATATGATAAAGAAGCAGTGTTAAAACACAGTACTGCCATAGTCCATACACCTAATAACCAACATAAACTTCCATTAAAGATCTCTAGCAGAATATTGTGTGAAGCTAAGAGTACTGCATCATGGGAAATGGGACTAACAGAATCCACTATCCTGAACTTCTCTATTTCCATTGCCAGAGTTCCATTACCTTGGAGTTTTTATAATACCTAATATTAAAGCATGATCACTCCTCAATGCTGGAGACAAATGGGCGCTACCAGGATAAAAGCACTACCCATTGAAAACATCATGGGATGACACCTCTGTGACTGAGTTGGTCAGAGGATACAGAGACATAAATAGCCTGCAGTGCATTTGATGTTTTGATGAAAATATTTATCTATCTGAACAAAGACCCCATGTAGCTTCACACAATTATAGTTAAAGCAAGAGTTCATGTATCTGTTATTGGGCTAAGCAGTTTTCCTGCTTTTGGGGCTTTTTCATAAAAATACAAACAGGCAGGGGGAAAAGTCTGTTATATTGAAAGAAATGTATGCTGTCCAATCCATTTATTAAAACACAAGGTTTGTCTTAAAGGGATATTGAAAACTATGGACCAGACTCTGGCAGGTATTTACAATCAGGCATAATGTCCCCACTCTGCTTCTGTGTCCCCAAATGTACACTTATCCTGTATACACTGTAATGTATATGTGTCCATAATTAAGGCTAAGATTTTGTCAGGGATATTTTTAGTAAAAGTCATGGACAGGTCACAGGCAATAAAGAAAAATTCACAAAAGCCCGTGATCTGTCCATGACTTTTACTAAAAATATCCCTGACAAAACGGGGAGCTCAGCTGCAGGGTCCCCACACCACTTGCAGATATTGGGCAGCTGTGGGGGCTGCTTCAAGCTCTGGGGGTCCCTGCTGCCCTCAGTGGCTCAGAGCTCCCGGGTGACTTGCAACTGCGGCCCCACTGCCTGTGGCAGCTGGGAGCTTGTGGGGGCGGAAGGGCGCCACCCACAGAGGCAGGGAGCTGTGGGGAGACCCCATTGCCCAATGCGGCCAGGAGCTGCAGCCCTGCCCCAGCTGATAGGGCTGACTTCCACAACCTCCATGAAAAAATTGTAGCCTTGTCCATAATATATAGGTGACTTTGTGCCTCACAAAGAGCCTACACCACTCTCTTCTTACTAGGAGTAGACATAATCTTTGAGGGTGACTGTTTGCAGGGGATATTCAAAAGTCAAGGAATGCATACGGAATAATATCCAAATTATCATGTCTTTGCACTCTATACCACATTAATAATATGAGGAGAGCATATGGACACAGTTGGATTCTAAATAGCCATGTTTACTAACTATATATAAAAATATAAAGCCTAGCTACATGTATACTCTGCTGCTTTGCCAGTGTTCTGGTGGCTTCTGCAGTACTCACTACGCCAGTGGTCTCCAACCTTTTTACGCCCAAGATCGCTTTTTGAATGTAAGGGCAACCCAGGATCTACTCCACCCCACTCACTCCATCCCCCCCTCTTTCCGTAGTTTGCTCTCCCCCACCCTCACTCACTTTCACCGGGCTGGGGCGGAGGGTTGGGGTTCGGGAGGGGATGCGGGCTCTGGGCTGGGGCCGAGGGGTTCGTAATGTGGGAAGGGTCTCTGGGCTGAGTGTGGGGCAGGGCATTGGGGTGCAGGAGGGGATGAGGGGTGCAAGCTCAGGGTGGGAGTTTGGGTGCACGAGGGGGCTCCGGACTGGGGCAGAGTGTTGGGTTACAGGAGGGGGTGGGGGTGCTGGCTCTGGGAGGGGGCTCTGGGTTGGGGTGTGGCTCCTGCCAGGCAGCACTTATCTCCGGCAGCTCCCGGTTGGCGGTGCTGCATGGCTGCTGCTAAGGCAAGCTCCCTGCCTACCCCGGCCCCACACTGCTCCCGGAAGGGGCCAACACGCCCCTGCAGTCCCTGGGGAGGGGGCAGGCAGAAGGTGGCTCTGCACGCTGCCGCTCTCTGCAAGCACCGCCTCTGCAGCTCCCATTGATCACAGCTCCCCATTCCTGGCCAATGGGAGCTGCAGGGGCGGTGTTTGCAGGCAGGAGCAGCATGCGGAGGGAGACCCCTTCCACGCCCACCCCCGGGGCCACGCTGGCCACTTCTGGGAGCAGCGTGGGGCTGAGGCAGGCAGGGAGTCTTAGCGGCAGCCCTATTGTGCTACCGGAGATCGTGATCAACTGGGACATCCTCTAGGATCGACCAGTCGATCGCGATTGACCGGCTGGTGACCACTGCACTACACAAACCAGTTATTGGCTATGTCCAGTCATTTCTCTGTGGCTTGGGTTGTGAAAAGCTTGGAGAGTAGCCTCGTGTTCATTTTTTTGAGGAGCCAGGATTGGTCATTTTCTGCCATATGCTCTAGAAATACCATGGGTGTATATGCTATTTTGTTGATGCATACTTATGCACATAGGAAGCCAGAATTTGGCCATCTAAGTAGGGCTTTAATTTCACTTGTCTGTAGTTGGATTTTCCCATTTTTTCAAATGGAAGATTGCTAAAAAGTATCTCCCAGATATCAGAAGGCTTGGAGAGGAAATGGGGCTTCTTCAACCAAGAGTCATCTGGGCTGAGATTCTGTTAATGGCTGTGGCGTCTAGTGGGAACAGTGTACCTTATTTTCTTTTCCTGCACATTTCAGTATGCTTGAAAATCTGTTCATCATACACTTTGTCTGGTCATTCATCATAAATATCCAGGAACTGGCCCCTTTAATCTACCACGGACTGAATCACAATGAAGTAGAAGGCCCAGATCCTGGCCTGTGTCCAAGCTGTGCTCTGTTATGTGCGTACAAAGGTGGTTTTAAGCCATCTTTATGTCCCATTTCTCCACCGAGTTGTGAGTCCATCCTCTCTCCCCAGTGCAAAGTAGATCAGTCTCACACCATAGCCCCTCCACTAGAGAGGTTGGAAATCAGGTGGTTCTAGGAGCCTGTACAGTTGACCCATAAAGAGGGAATCATTCACTGACAGTTGAGCAGCCATAATGGGGATGTAGGAGCTGGTTTGTATATGCCTGTGCTATCTTTGGTGAGCAGAGAATGGGGAGGCGAGTGCTAGCCCACTATAGTTAAGGGAGACCTCAATTCCTCATCTCATCTCAGTGTTCTCCACTCCCCAGCTAACGGGCTTCCAGTTTTCTTCCTCTGTTCCCTTACTAGCTTCCAGTCACAGCCTCTACTTCCCCCCTAGCTCGCAGTCTCCTTGCCCAAGCATTTCCTGTGCCCCCAGTCCCAGTGTCCTTGCACAACCAGTCCCAGTCTCTCCCTCCAACTCCCTGTCACTGTTTCTCCCCCTCCACCTCCAGTCTCACCAGTCTTCTTGCTCTAATCTAGTCCTTCCCATCCCTCCTGGCCTGGATTTTCTCCTCCGTGCATTAGAATCAGATAGGTTCCCCCACCATGCTGTCTGGGTGCCAGCAGCAGGGTGATCCAGAGCTGAGGAGAGACTGCCTACTGCTCTCAGTTGCAGTGCCCAACCCCACCCCAGCCTCGAGCAACTAGGAGCAGCTGTTACAAGGAAAGTCTTTCTGAATTCCTGTAGTTCTGGGCTGGAGGATGCTCAATTGCTCTGTGGGGATGGTGCATGTGCAGTCTGGTCAGCACTAGGAGATGTGAGAGGCTGAGTACGCCCAGGGAGGATGGAATCTTTGGAGATTTTAGCTGTTTATCTTTATCTAGTCTCTACCGAGCATTTGCAAACTGTAGTTTTTTTAAAGGTTTATAATTTGCCCAAATTCAACTCTATTTTTATAGGGATAACCAAATGTCCATTCCTGACACAAAAGCCACCCTTTGCTGAATTTCAAGTCCCTGCTCCAAAGCAGTGGTTCTCAACCTTTCAGGAAACTGATTTGTCTTACATACCCAAGTTTCACCTCACTTATAAACTACTTACAATATCAGACATAAAAATACAAAAGTGTCACAGCACATTACTACTGAAAAATTGCTTACTTTCTTATTTTTACCATATAATTATAAAATAAATCACAACTCCCATTTTGAGAATCCCTGATATAGTATATAAAGCAGTATAAACAAGTAATTATCTGTATGAAATTTTAGTTTGTACTGACTTCTTTTCATGTAGCCTGTTGTAAAACTAGGCAAATATCTAGATGAGTTGATGTACCCCCTGGAAGACCTCTGTGTATCCCTGGTTGAGAACCACTGCTCTAAAGCATGGGGCATTTCAAAGAAAAGCAGAGCATTTCAAAGAAAAGGTAGCCAGACTTTTTCACTGTGGGCAAAACAATTTTTTTCCTCCCTAAATTTAAAATTTATTTTTTTTAAAGTATTTTTAAAGAAATTGTAGTTAGGAAAATGGGCTATTCATCAAAACAATTTATCTTTCTCTAGCCTCATTCTCCAAAATGACACAGCCATTTTGGCTGAAATGGTATAGAAAAAAATCAGCTTCAAAGAGACACTTGACATGGAAAATGTCATTCTGAATGTTTAAAGTTTGGCAAAGTTATAAACAACTGAAAATGGGTCTTATAATTGTAGTTAGGAAAATGAGCTATTTATCCCCGACTGGGAAAACCGAGAAATCTGCTGCTTGCCAGGAGCTAGGATTCACGGTGTGACGGAGAGACTGCTAAGACTCATCAAGCCCTCAGATCGCTACCCCTTCCTGCTTCTCCACGTGGGCTCCAGTGATTCTGCCAAGAATGACCTTGAGCGGATCACTGCACACTAAGTAGCTCTGGGAAGAAGGATAAAGGAGTTTGAGGTGCAAATGGTGTTCTCGTCCATCCTCCCTGTGGAAGGAAAAGGCTCCGGTGGAGACCGTCGAATCGTGGAAGTCAACGAATGGCTACGCAGGTGGTGTCGGAGAGAAGGCTTTGAATTCTTTGACCATGGGATGGTGTTCCAAGAAGAAGGATTGCGAGGCAGAGGTGGGCTCCACTTAACGAAGAGAAGGAAGAGCATCTTCGCAAGCAGGCTGGCTAACCTAGTGAGGAGGGCTTTAAACTAGGTTCACTGGGGGAAGGAGACCAAAGCCCTGAGGTAAGCAGGGAAGTGCGATACCAGGAGGAAGTACGAGAAGGAGAGCGTAAGAGGGGAGGACTCCTGCCTCATACTGAGAAAGCAGGACAATCAGCGAGTTATCTTAAGTGCCTATACACAAATGCAAGAAGCCTGGGAAACAAGCAGGGAGAACTGGAAGTCCTGGCACAGTCAAGGAATTATGATGTGATTGGAATAACAGACTTAGTGGGATAACTCACATAACTAGAGTACTGTCATGGATGGATATAAACTATTCAGGAAGGACAGGCAGGGCAGAAAAGGTGGGGTAGTTGCATTGTCTGTAAGAGAGCAGTATGACTGCTCAGAGCTCCAGTATGAAACTGCAGAAAAACCTGAGAGTCTCCGGATTAAGTTTAGAAGTGTGAGCAACAAGGATGATGTCATGGTGGGAGTCTGCTATAGACCACCAGACCAGGGGGATGAGTTGGATGCGGCTTTCTTCAGGCAACTATCAGAAGTTATTAGATCACAGGCCCTGGTTCTCATGGGGGACTTCAGTCACCCCGATATCTGCTGAGAGAGCAATACAGCAGTGCACAGGCATTCCAGGAAGTTTTTGGAAAGTGCAGGGGACAATTTCCTGGTGCAAGTGTTTGAGGAACCAACTAGGGGCAGAGCTCTTCTTGACCTGCTGCTCACAATTAGTAGGGGAGGCAAAAGTGGATGGGAACCTGGGAGGCAGTGACCATGAGATGGTTGAGTTCAGGATCCTGACACAAGGAAGAAAGGAGAGCAGCAGAATACGGACCCTGGACTTCAGAAAAGCAGACTTTGACTCCCTCAGGGAACTGATGGGCAGGATCCCCTGGGAGAATAACATTAGGGGGAAAGGAGTCCAGGAGAGCTGGCTGTATTTTAAAGAATCCTTATTGAGGTTGCAGGGACAAACCATCCCGATGTGTAGAAAGAATAGTAAATATGGCAGGCGACCAGCTTGGCTTAACAGTGAAATCCTTGCTGATCTTAAACACAAAAAAGAAGCTCACAAGAAGTGGAAGATTGGACAAATGGCCAGGGAAGAGTATACAGATATTGCTCAGGTATGCAGGAGTGAAATCAGGAAGGCCAAATCACACTTGGAGTTGCAGCTAGCAAGAGATGTTAAGAATAACAAGAAGAAAGTCAAGGAAAATGTGGGTCCCTTACTGAATGAGGGAGGCAACCGAGTGACAGAGGATGTGGAAAAAGCTAAAGTACTCAATGCTTTTTTTGCTTCTGTCTTCACGAACAAAGTCAGCTCCCAGACTATTGCACTGGGCAGCACAGTATGGGGAGGAGGTGACTAGCCCTCTGTGGAGAAAGAAGGGTTCAGGACTATTTAGAAAAGCTGGACGAGCACAAGTCCATGGGGCCAGATGCACTGCATCCGGGGGTGCTAAAGGAGTTGGCAGATGTGATTGCAGAGCCATTGGCCATTATCTTTGAAAACTCACGGCAATTGGGGGAGGTCTGGGATGACTGGAAAAAGGTTAATGTAGTGCCCATCTTTAAAAAAGGGAAGAAGCAGGATCTGGGGAACTACAGGCCAGTCAGCCTCATCTCAGTCCCTGGAAAAATCATGGAGCAGGTCCTCAAGGAATCAAGTTTGAAGCACTTCAAGAGAGGAAAGTGATCAGGAACAGTCAGCATAGATTCACCAAGGGCAAGTCATGCCTGACAAACCTAATTACCTTCTATGATGAGATAACTGGCTCTATGGATGATAAACAAGGAGTAATGGTCTCAAGTTGAAGTGCGGGAGGTTTAGGTTGGATATTAGGAAAAACTTTTTCACTAGGAGGGTGGTGAAGCACTGGAATGGGTTACGTAGGGACGTGGTGGAATCTTCTTCCTTAGAGGTTTTTAAGGCCTGGCTTGGCAAAGCCCTGGCTGGGATGATTTAGTTGGGGATTGGTTCTACTTTGAGCAGGGGGTTGGACTAGATGACCTCCTGAATTCCCTTCCAACCCTGATATTCTATGATTCTATTATCACTTTTTGAAGTTCTTCCAACTTTTGTTTTCTATAATAGCAAAATCCCAAATTTGTTTGCCATTGCCTTTGATGATTAGCAATGCCTTTCACTAGTTGGGGGGCACTGATGGAAGTTTTATATATTAATATTTGTTTTCATATGTTTACATGGCTGATGTCGGCTGTTATAAAATATGTGTAAGAGCCTGCATGCTCTTTAATAAAATGCATATTGGGGACATGTATAGTTGAAGCTAATTCCTTACAGGGGTCTTAAGCCCCATATCAGGAAATTGCTCTGAAGACCCTGGCTACCTGGGCCTGAGAGTACCTCTTCATTCTTAAAAAGTGTTGGGAAAACATACAGTAGGAAATTCAATACAAAAAATGTTGGTAAAATATAATTAAGGTTGTAAATATCTAAAAATACCCTTAATATAAGGTTGACATAAAAACAACAACAGTGAAAAGCAGGAACATGTTAAAAGAAAATGTAAAGCAAACAAACCAAAAGCCAAACATTGACGAGTGTGGACATGCACAACTAAGGTGCCCCAAAACTTTAACTCTGTCCCCATCTACTCCCACTGTGTGCCTCTACCACACTGTGTATAGGATCGTTGTTGTACATGCGGAATGAACAGCAACTCAACTTTTGTATGTTTACTCCAAAAATGTTAGTTGCTTGTTTTTCAATTAATATCATTCAGAATTTTGAAGCTATAGAGCACTGAATGGGTACTAATTATTAATTTATTGTTACTAACAATAATTATTGTATTATGTGTTTATTTCATATTTCAGATGCGGAGTGGGTACTTATTATGGAACTATAGGTGGTCCATATCCATTCTTCAGTGCACAACTAAGAGGGAAAACAGCATATGCTCCTCCTGGAAAGAACCTTTACACAAATCCTGGAAAGAAAGGAACTGGATATGGGTAAAACATTCAGTATAATTCCCTGAATAGCATTTCATTAAATGCTGAACTTTGAAGTCACCATTACTAATTTTCTTTACACAGATATCCAAATCTTACCATAGGTAAACAGTATCCACACTCAAGTGAGGTGTATGAAATCGGAAAAATGAATGCAAAGGTAAAACTATTCAGTAACTTTATTTAATCGCTATTTGCAAACAGGATTTTTTTGCAAAAATATTTCCTGTGGTTTTTCTTTTAGCCTAAAGCAACCAGTATTAATTTATTTGCCAAGTGGACTGCAAATAAATTGCCTTTTTTGTTAAATATATCATTCCTTTCCCTCTTAGTCACTCCAGCACAGAGTCCTATTGCTTGGGCTATGCAGTGGGCTAAGGATTTGACCCAATGTATTGAATTCAGAGAGAGAAAGAGAGACCCAAATTAATTTTTATTTATTTTTATTTGTATTGTGGTAGCTCCTAGGAACCCCAGTCATGGGCTGGGACTCTATTTTATCAGGAGCTGTTCAAAAATAGAGCATATCGTCTGTATTTCACTAAATAACTTAGTAAATATGAGAAGGCTGCTATATTTATATTTATATGTATCAATCTCACTAATATTGTATATTTTCATCATATATGGGGAACAATGATAGCTGAAAGAGGGCTTTTTTGCCATAGGAATAAGTATTTTTGAGCTTTATATTTTTACCACAAACTAATATCTTTTTGGAGTTAAATTGAGATTTTGAGGTGAAAAATACAGTAAAAGTTGTTTTATCCAGCATATTGGGGGAATGGGGGTGCCCAGTAAGTGAAAAATGCCAGTTAACTAAGAGGGAGGCAGTTTGGGTGCGGCAGGGAGCTCAGGGCAGCAGGTTGGGGCATGGGAGAGGTTTCAGGATGCCGGATCCAGGGGGTGCTCACCTCAGGCAGCTCCCTGTCCTGCCTACTCTGAGGCAAAGTTGCGGCAGGCGCCTGCAGGCACTGCCCCCGCAGCTCCCATTGGCTGTGGTTCCCAGCCAATGGGAGCTGCGGAGCTAGTGCTCAGGGTAGGATGGTGGCAGCATGCAGAGCTGCCTGCCGTACCTCCGCCTAGGAGCAGCCAGGACAGGTCGCTGCTTGTGAGGAGCCGCCCAAGGTGAGCAGCCCCCAGATCTGGCACATTGCACCCCCATCCCCCTCCTGCACCCAAACTCCCTCCCAGAGCCCATGCTCCACAGCCCCTCCCGTGCCCCAACCCACTGCCGGCCCCGCACCAACCAAACTATAAACCGGAATTTCAGTGAAGATCAGAAATGCCAGTTTATAGAGCTTTCCAGTTGGTGAAGAGCCAGATAAAACAGCTTTTACTTTACTTATATTATAAGTTTCAGCATCAAGAATGGGGTTTTGTTTGCTACTAATTCACATTTGGGTTAGAAAGGTTAATTTTTTATTAGTTTGAATGACCCAAATTGCAAATTTTTTTGATAGTTTGGGCCCAAGTTGCAAAGTTCAGATCCAGAACTGAACCCTGTGAAGTCTGAGTGTGTTTAGATTAGGGTTTGTGTGGGGCTCATCTCTGATTAGAAACATGTAACATAATACAAGTCCAACCACAAATAGGGGAGGAGCTATCCAGAATGACTAAGGGCTTGTCTACACTACCGCTTAAGTCAATGTAACTTACATCATTCAGGGCATGAAAAAACCACTCCCCTCAGTGACATAAGTTACATCGACTTAAAGCGGTGTCTATACTGGTCTATGTTGATGGGAGACACTCTCCTGCCGACATAGCTTCCACCTCTCATTGAGGTGGAGTAATTACATCGATGGGGGAGTGCTCTCCTGTTGATGAAGCACGTCTTCACTAGATGCGCTGATATAGCACAGTAGTGAAGACAAGACCTAAGTTTCACACTGTCACCACACTGGCCTCCACACAAGTTCTCTGTTCAGCTCTTCAAATAGAACACAAAAGAGAAATTTCAGGGACTGAATGGAGTTAGAGAATGAAGTATCCTTTTGGTCTTAGAGGTGGTTGGTCTCTACAAGTCAACCCGTAGCTGGTCATTGTGGTGAAGCTGGAGGATAAATAAAGGACCTAATTCTCCTGGGTTGTCCATCTGGCACATCATGCAAGCTCTAAATTTAAATTAAAAAAGGTGTACCACCAATTGTATAACTCCCCAAATCCTGTCTTCTCCTTATGCAGTAGAAGCACATTGTTTTGGTTGCCACAGGTACCTCTGTCCTCTGAAGGAGGGCAACATTTGTTTCTTATTCATTAAGCAGTGAAAATTTGCTCCCCATCATTAGCATGAATTAGCAAGGTTGTACTGTATTTGTAATGTTAAAGTCCATACATGTACCATGTGTCCTTTAGTTAATTTGAGATCTTAAAGAGTTTTTTAATTTACTTATTTTAAGAAGTCCTTAAATTCTTCTTTTAGTGTGTCATAGTTTCCTAGCATTTGTTGTTCTCAATGGATTGTTTCGTTATGCATTATGTTGTGCCAAAGGTATATGTAGAAGCCAGGATTAACATTGGCAGAGGAAATTATATTAAATACATTGCTAAAAGTAAGTTTTTTTTTCAAGATTGAATTTAAATCTTTTTATTTTTTTCTATTCAGAATAATCTGAGGTAAAAATGCCCAAGGTAATACCTTTAAAACTACTTATTTTACAGAAGGTGCATGAAGACCATTTGCGTTTGGTTAAAGGAGGGCCTTTCAAGTTAAATCTCTATCCTCGGGAATATTTTGACATAAATCCATATCTTGATGATAAACCTTTGGCACCAGCTAAGAAACCAACCCCAGAAAAGCCAGTTGCACACCCCTTTAAACCAAGTTCTCCTGCTAAAAAGGTGAGTCTGCTCTCTTTAAGTACTGTAGCAAAAAGTGAAAATCAAAATATTTGGTGGTGTTCTTGTAGAAAGTTTAAATCATATTGTATAGAAGACAAAAATCGTAGAAGAGTAGGATTGGAAGAGACCTCAGTAGGTCATCTAGTCTATTCCCCTTCACTCAAGACAGGACTACGTAATAACTAGACCAGAGGGTCTCAAACTGTGGTCCGCAGACCACCTGTGAACTGCGAACTCCATTCAGGTGGTCCGCGATAGTTCCCTCTAAGGTGCGCGCCTGGGAAGAAGAACTTAAGTGCCTGCTACAGGAGTCCTGGACAGAAACCCAGGGTAGAGGTTGGGATTGGGTTCCCCTACGGACAGCCAGTGAAAATCCTGGTGAAGCCCCTGGACAAGGCTTGTAAGGCCCAGTGGGCCTAGAGTTGTACTGTTATTGGACTGAACTCTGACTTACCCCTGAAAGTGGGAGGCTAAAAAGTGACCTGGCTGGAGGTATAAGTCACCAGACTAAGGAGGGCACTAGCAGATCTGAATGGTGGGGTCAGTAAGGTTAGAGAGAGGAAAACCCTGACAGTGCTGCACCAAGCCACAAGGTGGTTCACTGGCTGGTGAGTCACTTTGTCATATAACCCATGTTCTAAATAACTTGAAAAAGGCTTATCTTTAAAATCAGCACAGAGCAATTGTTAAAATTTAGTTAATCAAATTTATATGTAAAGTTGCCCGTTTTCGACCAGAGCAGCTAGTCAGAGTTCGAGGCCCTGGGGATGTTCCAGTTGGAAGTATAAATTGATGGAGTCTGGTATTTTCCTTGATACACTCTTGTTTATTTACAAGGAATGAACAAAATCCTGTGTCTCTGAACGCAGAAAGAATCAAGAACAAAAGGAACAGTTTCTTTGCTTACAGCCCCCAAGCCAACCCCAGACCCAAAGCTCACGCTCTAGCTTGTTCTAGAGTCATGCTGTGCTTACAGGCTCCTGCTTGGTTTTCTTGCCTTTCCCTCTCTCTATGTTCTTGTCTGTCCTTAATTTCTATGTGCTCGCTCCTCACACACACCCTCTTCTCAAACAATACTCAGCCAAAAGCTCCTGGGCAGGTTCAAACATGCCTTTTGTCTTGGGTGGGGGTTTATGCTTACAGTTATGTTAACTGAAGGGTGAGTTCACACCTATCAATCTGAATGAGGTTTTAACTCACTGTTAACAAGGTTTCACCCAGTTCATAACAGTAGGAATAAAATAAGATAACTCCTCCACCTAGCACTCGTCTGAAGGACTCAGAACTGGTGCAGCGCCCCCAAATCTGAGAACACCAGGATGCAGGTGGTACCACCCCTTCCTCACCCTTCTCATTGCTGTTCTAGTGGGAGGGCTGGTAGAGACTAGCCAGTGTTGCAACTACAACCATATTGTCTAGTGGTCTGGGCATGGTTAGGCAACATGTTGATGTTAATGCTTGAATCCTGCCATATGGTATCACTATTGGTACCACCATTGGAGCTGTACTGATGGGAACCAGTGGTGATCTTTATCGGTTTTTGCCACAATAAAACCCTACATTTTAATTTTTTTTTACAATCCCCTTTATATTTTTAAAATTCTTTCCTCATAATCCAGGATATATAGAAAAGAATTTGTCCAATCAAGTATTCACCGATGTAATTATGTAAATTTTCTTAACAGTTTCCTGTTGACTTTAAACATGTGGTATGTGGTTTTCTGATATGTACATAATATGATGTGATTTGCCATGCCGTGTTCTGGGTTACCTTTGTACAGAAAAATACAGTTAAAGCAATTGTACTGTAAATTAGCACTTTGAAACTTTCCTTTTCTTTTCCAGGCAGGAGGCATGAAAGCAGGAACATTCGATTCTTATCCTTCGCATTCTGCTGAGCCCTATGTGGTTAAATATTCTAAGCCCATCACAACTAATAAAGAAGGACGGATTTTTCATCCTCCCCCTGGATCAAAAAGCAGGCCTTCTACAAGTATAATGGCTTTAAATGTCACAAGGTAAGCACTTTACATTTACTTTGATATTTCATATTTATAGTTTATAAAATAGTAAGAATTTTTTAAATAAATTAAAAAGTAAATAAAAGTCAGTAGTGTTTCTTTCCCCTGTGAACAATTAGTTAATGACAAAAGGATAAGACACATATAGACGAAATAATTTTCAGAATTTGTTCCTCCTCTTTTGTATATTCTGATTAATTTAAAATGAAATTATGTACGTGTTGACCTTAAGAAGCTGTATGATATGATATCATTGACCTGCTCTGTTCTGATTCTGATATCCTCTGCCCTTGCTACAATGTACAGAGAACCAGGAACATATCTTTATTAAAAATAAAACAGACTTTTTTGTTTCTATTGTATATGTGAAATAAAATTGGCTCCCTCTGGTGGCCAACATAAAACCTGTAATAATGGCTAATCAAAGCCAGTACAGCCTGGAGCATGGTATTTAAATTGGGACTCTGATAGTTGCTAATTTCTGAGTGCTTTACTTTGCAACATTAACATTCTTTTAGTATAGGTTTATATACAGTCCATTTCTTAAAGTTCTTGTGTTATGTTGTTTATATTTAGAATATATTTGGTCTCAGTCCTCATTTGTCAAAACTCAAGAATTCACAGTAAATAAACAATAAGATTGTTTTCTTTAGTTTCTCGTAGCAAAACATTTTCAAGAGCAGACACCTAATATTTGCATACAGATCAATTAACTACACATGCAACTATGATTTTTGCACGCACACCTGTGTAGTGCGAAACATTGTAGGGGAACTCCAGATTAGCTGCACACTCTTGAAAATTGCCCAGATGCTAGAGGTGTGCAGCCCTGTTGCGTTGCAGGGCCAGTTCTAAGTTTTTATTTATACCGATAAGGCTAAACCAGAATGTTTGATGCTCCACATATACCTTTATTAATTATTGAAACTAAGGCCTATCTACACACAAATGTTGTACTGTTTTAAAGTGGTACACATCCTTTTCCCAGTGTGGATGCAGTTATACTAGATAAAGGTGCTCTATACCAGTATATCTTAATCCCCCTTCCATAAGGTAAGATGTTATAAGGCACCTTTGTACTAGTATAACTGTGTCCACACTAGAGGTTCTACCAATATAACTATTTCAGTAAAAAGTTACACCCCTGTTTGAAATAGTTATTCTGGAACAAAAAACGTATTTAGACTAGGCCTTAAACTTTAAAGATGGGTAACTGGTAGTAAAGTGCCATTGACTGCTGCCAGATGCAGTCAGGATGGGCTTGTTGAAAATAATAGACAGAACTATTAAATCTGACATAAGCACTAGGGAGAGAAATGGAATATAGTATTTCAAACTATCTCCCATGTATTCCATCCTAAAGAAATCTAAAGAATGCAGTTTAATTTATTTTCTCATACTATTACTTCTCTTGAGTTTTGGGAGATAACGGTGATACCAAACTTATTCTATGAAAATCATAGCTCATAAACATTAAGAAATGCAATGAGCAATGTTTTGTCACAATATTCGCTTTCACATTGCTTTACAAGTCTTTGTTTTTTCCCTGAAAAGCTAATGCTCTGATATTTAGACCATGATCCTACAATTGAATTTGCTAGCATGGATTCCTGCATTCGTGCAGAGCCCTGTTGAAATCAGTGGGACTTTCCAGAGGTGCAGGGATCCATGCTTATGGATCCTGCTGCAGGACTGGAGGCACAGTTTGTTTCGTTTTAGCAAAAGTTGTCTTTAGATCTAATATACTTGTGATTGGCACATCTAATGGAAGCTTTGTTTCACTTCAATTTCAGATCGCTAAATGTAATGAACTACAAGACTACACACTTGATATATTAGCTTTGAATAGTGGGATAAAGAATACACTTCTTGGACTTTGTAAACTGTAACAATTCAATGATTAAAGGGCATTTGAAGTAAATAAAACTTTTGTGGAAGATAGAATTCAGTCAAATAAGGCAAACCCAGATTTTAATTGTATCCTATTTGAGACTATAGTTTATAAATATATAAATTATGTACAAATTATATTTGTTTAAAGTGTGAAATTAAACTATATTGATACAAATTTTATAGTTTACTTGTATTGTTGGAGAGATTTATATATCGAACATACACACCTAAAAAAGTATTTTAGATTTTAAGTTTTTATATAAATGTTATGATGGTGGCATCAATAAACAGCAATTACCTCTTCTGAGATGATCAATATTTATTAACCAGAGATAATATATTGTGCAAAGTAAAGGTATGGTTTCCCTTTAGAAACAATAAAGATTGATGTTCATCTTAACCAAGCCAAAACGCATTACTGTATTTGGATTGTCTTCTTCAAAAGAATATGCCTTCTGTTAAGATGGCCTTCTCAAAATAGATACCATCTCCCATTGTTTACAAAACGGACTGAGGCCATAACCTGTCAAAGCAAACATGGCCACCACCTCCATTCAGCTGCACTTCACAGTGCTCCTCTCTCTGCCTCTTGACAGCATAAAATGCTGTAATCTTTCTTAAGGGCAGTTTGGCTTCACTTCCATGAAGGGGAAAAAACTGAAAAAATCTATTGTGTCTTAAAAAATCAGTTTCTTATAACCTGAGACCACAAACACGAACTTTAACCCCCTCTTCACATAGCTCAGCGGTTTGAGCATTGGCCTGCTAAACCCAGGGCTGTGAGTTCAATCCTTGAGGGAGCCATTTAGGGATCTGGGCCAAAAATTGGGGATTGGTCCTGCTTTGAGCCAGGGGTTGGACTAGATGACCTCCTGAGGTCCCTTCTAACCCTGATATTCTATGAATTGGTATAAGGTCCAATGCAGTATAGCTTGAGCCATGTCAGTCCCAGGCTATAAGAGAGGCAAAGCGAGTGATATAATATTTTTTATTGGACCAACTTCTGCTGGTGAGAGAGACACGCTTTCGAACACACAGAAAGCTTGTCTCTCTCACCAACAGAAGTTGGTCTAATAAAATATTATTTCCTCACCCACCTTGTCTCTATAAGCTCTGAGGTATTCAGGACAGTTTGTTAGTGTATCAAAGCTACATTATTACAAAAATCCACAAAGTATCCAAATTGAACATTTAGACATACAAAATTGTTACACAAAGATAATGTTTTTATGTTAACATGTATTAGGAGACTCATTTTAATACCAAAAGGTTTCTTGGGCTATCCTACCACTTTGTTATTCACTGAGTAATAGCCAAAAAAAAAAAGTAAATAAAATTGAGACTGAACATGATATTTTTCAACATTTATTTGTATGAAAATGAAAAGTAAAGTATTGGCCAGGTCTTTCAGTCCTTACTTAGGCAAAATAACCATTGAGATCAATAGAGGCTTTGCCTGAGTAAAGTTACTGTGGGACAGGGCCTACTAGTATTTATATATTTTAATTTATATGGCAGTTTTGGTGTTTTCCAAGTCCACGGACATCAAGCATGGTTCATTTCTTTTTTAATTTAAAAGTTTGTATATTTTTGAACAGGTATTAGTAATAGTGCTGTCCTTTGACGTTTTGGTGTCATCTTCATAGGAAATATCAGAAAGATATATGGCCAATCATTTGGATGCATTCATCATTGCTGAAATCTCTAGATCAGCGCTTCTCAAGCTATCTGATGTGGGGGACTGGCAATTTTTTTTTCCAATGTGCACACAGACCGGCAGCCAATGCGTGCCGGTCCGCGGACCACCACTTTGAGTAGCACTGCTCCAGATTCAAAATCACTAGTAGCAGAGCAAACTGTACTGTATGCCTTCTTGACTGCAGTTCTAAAACTTGACTCCTTGATTACAGATGTAGTGCAGCTGACTGAAATAGCACTATAGTGTTTCTTTACATCCATGTGCGTCTTATCTTTTTGTAACTCTTCCTCTTCTAGCTTCTTTCATATTCCATCAATCTTTCCATTCTCTAACAAATTGGAAACACTGGAGATTTAATTAAAACTTTTAAAGCTTAATTTTAAAAAAATCGATTGAACTTTGTTAGTAGAGATTTTCACAGCTGTCAAGAATGTGGGCCAAGCTCACGTGCCTCTCATAGGAGCTACTGCCTTTCCCCTTATACTGTAAGTTGATTGGGGCAGGAAATGTGTGTTCCTATGTGTCTGTGTTGTGCCTAGCAAAATGGGGTTATTCCTGATTGCCTACCATAATGGGGCCCACTTCTGGTTAGAGCCTCTGGATGCTACTGTTTATTATACAAATAAAAAGTCTGTAGCTTGTCTTTTACTAGCTTCATGGTACTTTCTCTGGTAGAATGCAGGATTTCATCAGAGGCTGCCTTTAAATTGTGCTCCATTAACTATCTAGTATGGAGAAGACATAAGATGTCACAGTAATACAAATACATAGTAATAATAATGTCATTTTCTCTGCTCCCTCCCACTAAAGACAGAGCTAGTCACTTATCCACCCCACAACATGGCCCAGATTCTGATCTCGATACCACAACTATAAATCTGGACCAACTCCTTTTAAGTCAATGGAGTTACTCCATATTTTCACCAGAATTAAATGTAATCCGCATCTTGTCTTTTTACTTCAGTGACCCAAGGACTGAAAATCCTAAAGTCACTGTTGAGTTTGGATCTTCAATGTGGTGGCATAATACCACTGTCTATCACTAGCAAAATTATTTTTTTAAAACATGCTGTTCTAGAAATATTAACATCAGAACAGGAAGACTTTGGGCTTGTCTACACACTGGAATAAAGTACTCTACTGCACACTACCATGTTGTGCATTAATTGGCTGTCTAAACCATGCTGGTGTACACTAGGGAACCTTTAGTTTCAAATAGAACTACAGTAAAGTGGACTAGCAGGGTCTACATGGACCAGTTAATGCACAAGATGGTAGTGCGCTTTAGAAATCACAACCCTATGGAGTGAATAACCCTACCATATAAACAAGACAAGCATTTTAATTCACTTCTTAGTCATTCATTAATTAACTGTAATTGTATATAAATAAAAGGAATGCTAAAATATATTCATAGTATAGTATTATATATCAGGTATATAAATGGTCCTTTCTCACATTTAGCTCCAAATATGGGGGTGTAATGGTGGCAACAAGTACTTATCTCTAATGGAATTCTCTAAACAGGGATTTTTCTGAATAGGCAATTTCCTCCGTACACCATTAAATTTGCACAACATTCAAAGTTTTGAATCCTGGGGAAGTCAGGGTAAATGCACATGGGTTAGTGTACTAGCCTTTCACCTCTAGAGGCCTAAGTTCAGAGTCTGATTTAGGTTACCATTATTAGTAGTATCTATATTACAATTTTGCCCAGCAGTGCCAGTCAGGACAGGGATTCATTGTGCTGTGCAAACAAATAATAAAATAGTCCCTACTCTGAAAAGCTTACAAAGTGAGTGAATGTCACATTCGTCCTTTAGTCCTCGGTTGTCTATCACACCGTTTGAAATGAGTAGCAATCTCTGGACATGTGGTCCAGACTAGAATAGCAGGTGTGTTGCTGGTCAGGGTTAAGCTGTGGTAATTGAATTGTATTATGATGTTTGTACAACATGTGCCTACACTAGATTTCTCATTTTCATGGGAAGTAAATCTACTCACACACACACAAAAAGAGTCCCTATATCCCTTGATACATCTAATGAACTTTAGGTGTCCTCTCTCTCATTTCTGTGCTCTGTACTAGATGGAAACAAATGAGTTCCTCACTACATGAGGAAAAAGTATGGTGAATATGAGTCTCTGGAGGGAATTGATGGGACAGAAATACCACACATATTTGGGGTCGGGAAGAAATTTTCCTCCAGGGCAGATTGGAAGAGGCCCTGGGGGGTTTTCGCCTTCCTCTGTAACATGGGGCACGGGTCACTTGCTGGAGGATTCTCTGCACCTTGAAGACTTTAAACCATGATTTGAGGACTTCAGTAGCTTAGACATAGGTGAAAGGTTTATTGCAGGAGTGGGTGGGTGAGATTCTGTGGCCTACATTGTGCAGGAGGTCGGACTAGATGTTCATAATGGTCCCTTCTGACCTTAATATCTATGAGTCTATGAGTTTCTAGTTACCTTGCTTTATTTTTCATTCAGGGATTTATTTCACAGAACCCTATTTATTTGTGACTAAAAATAATCCCTCAAAAAATAAGGTGTAGTGGGCTAAGAATGTAAACTACAGTCCTCACATCCAGGCTGTGTTGGATCATATTAAAGAAGTTCTGTATTAAAATCACAAATGAGTTTGATTCCCCAGAGTTTCAATTCCAGGGTATTACTAATTAAGAGGTCTCTTGGTTTTTGGTACTGTTTCTCTCCCTCTATGTGTGAAACTTGCAAGCTGCTAATTGTGTTAGTACATTCTAAGACAGAGTCTGTTCTCAAAGCAATTCACCGAGAGAGAGACTCAAAGCAATACTCTAACAACAGAAACAGCACCCAGAGACTCCCCACCCTTTTGTTGTATTAACCATTGTGATTAAAATAGAGATAGAGGATGTATGTGGATGGATGCTTGGTGTGGATAATAACTGAATGATCAGGGAGGTGCCAGCCTAAGAATCCAGTGTCCATCGGCTGAAGAAGGCGTCAAGTGGAAATAACCAGAGGACCCCCCGGAGGGCAGACTGGAATCCACCCAACAGCCTCAAGAATGGGAGAACCAAAGAACAAGATAACATCTTGGAGCCGTCAGGAATGTGCTATCTGCTGATTGATTCAGCAACAGCATGATGAAGCAATTCCCATAGACTGGCATAGGAAGAAATTCCTATAAAAATAGACTCTAAAAAGTGAGAACTTTGGGGTCTGATTCTGCAAACCAACTTCCAGGAGCATCAGATGAGCATCTGACAAGGCCCTGCTCCCTCCTCATGTCCAGGCCACCTGGCCAGTGACTTGGCATGAGCAACTCTAAGGCTGGTAACTATGATAACAACCTTGCAGAACCTCTGTGTGTGTGTGTGTGTGTGTGTGTGTGTGTATGTTTGTATGAATGAATGAATGAATGAATGTGAGAATAAATTTGAGATTGAATGGAATGTTATAGCTATAACTAACTGCTTACTATGATTCTTTCTGTATTCACAATAAATGTGGTATTTTGCCTTTTTCCCTTTAATAAGATCCTGCTGGTTTTTATTTTATTGGTACAACAGCTGCAGTGTGACTACTACACAGAGACTACTTCAGCCCCATAGCTGAAATAGCCAATGTGTGGTATTTCTGTGACGCTCTTCCCTCTCTCAACTCCATGGGCTACGGTAACAGGAATATCCATACAGTAATGGAATCCCACAGGCCCCCTCCCTTCCCCCCTACATATCTATGGCCCTCTCTTGGCATATGTCTGCAGCAGGAAAATGAAATTTGCTAGCAAATGTGTCAAGACATTACTTTAACTAAAACATTTTAAAAAACATTAGAATCTGGTGTAAACAAAGCCATTGCTATTTAAAAAAGATAGTTGGTCATTGTTAACCATAAAGCAAGACTGGATATCTTTCTAAACAATGGGTTTCAGAGTAGCAGCCATGTTAGTCTGTATTCGCAAAAAGAAAAGGAGTACTTGTGGCACCTTAGAGACTAACCAATTTATTTGAGCATAAGCTTTCGTGAGCTACAGCTCACTTCATCGGATGCATCGGAGCTGTAGCTCACAAAAGCTTATGCTCAAATAAATTGGTTAGTCTCTAAGGTGCCACAAGTACTCCTTTCCTTTTTTCTAAACAATATGTTCAGATGGGTATATAATTTAAATTCAAATCCTTGGGTTTGATGCAGGAATAACTGTGTGAAATGCTCAGGGCTGTGTTAGACAGTTTGTCAGACTGAAAGATTACAAAATCAAGGGGGGCAGATCCTCAACTGGGGTAAATTCTGATAGCTCCATTGATTTCAGTGGATCTGTGACAATTTACGTCTGCTGAGGATCTGCTCATATGAATCTATAAAATACAGCCAAGGGTCAAGTGTTCAAAAAAGCATACGGGAGATTTCATATTGTGAAACTTCAAACAAAAAGGAACCGAAAACTGAAATACTGAACAGCAGAATTTTTAATTGGTTTAAAAGAAAGAATGTTTATTACAATTTCTCTGAAGCAAGAGACTGTTGCAGTTTAACTGGAATTGCCTGGAAAAGAAATACAGTTTTCTCTTTAAAATAGTGGGAGTAATTCCTTTGAAGAGATACTTCAGGACAATTAAAAAAACCCAAGTACAACATATCACTCTCAAGGTTCAATCCAGAGCTCATTAAAGTAAATGGAAAAACTCCTATACCTTCAATAGGCTTTGGATCAGACTCTCTTTGAGATTTTGTTTTATTATAATAAAAATTGTGTCTGTACTATGTAGAATCTCTTTTTTCGGAAATTTTAATAAGCAACCAAGACTTAAACTGCCTCAGGCTTAAAAAAAACAAAACACCTAGAGTTTTCCTAAGAAGGGTATTCAAACCAATATACAGCCTGGTAATGGTTTTGGTAAGTAATTTACCAAAAAAGTTAGTTGGTGCTCAAACTGGGTAAATTAATATTAAAACAACACTTGTGCAGTAAGATGTTGCAAAGTACAGCACATACCTTGTGGATTGCATTCTAAAGCTGTATACCTGTAATCAGAAATTTCTTCACAAATTTCAGTGGAATACACGGAGTGATATTTTTCCTTGCCTGAAATGTAACTGTGTTTACTCTGCTCATTAACCAGAACAGTAACTTGGTTCCTTAGATTAACATAATCCTTATGGAGATGGCGAAATTCAAACTGCAATACATCCCTTTCATTTTCTATTGTCCGCAGATGGTTTTCCATTAGTAAACGGTCTTCATTCAATCTTCTGATGTTAGTTTCATATTTGGAAGTATCTTGTTTACATTCCTGCAGTTCTTTTTTAAGAACCTGATTGACCTCTGTGATATTTGCCACCACTGTAGATAAATTCTCCCATTCTCTGTTCATATTCAACAAGTTAGTCTTCAAAATATCCCTTTCTGCTTTTGTATTTTGAAGTTCGGTCAAGAGTTTCTCCTCTGTGTAAGCTTTATCAGACTGGACCTTCTCAAGAGCCTTCTGTATCGTTTGTCTAGCATTAGCACATTCTTGCAATGTCATTTCAAGATCAAGCTTTTTGTCTTTAAGTGATTGCATTATGTGAAGAAGACTCTCCTGTTCAGATTTTGTTACATTTTCTTTTTCTTTCAGTTGCTGTATTTCAATCTGATTTTTTTCAAGTTCTTTTTCAAGTGAGTTCTTTTCTTTTGCAAGCTGGGATGTTTTTATCTCTAGTTTCTGATTTGCTTCTTGCAACACTGAACATTCCTTTTGCAAAGATTCTAGTTCTGCAAAGAGCTTATCTTTTTCACTGGTAACAGCAATCATATTTTCTTGTGCTTTCTGGTTATTAATTTTGAAGTTATCTAATGCTTGCATCATACATTGGTTTTCAGTACAGAGTTGACTCCTCTCTCCCTCAAGAGTTTTCTTTTGGTCTTGAAGTTCTTTGCATTTCTTTAACAATTTTTTCACTTCTTTAATACATTCTTTGCTGTCTCCTTCTGATTTAACTAATCTGACTTGCATGCTTTTCTTTTCTTCAACTAAATCCTTAATTTGCTTCTCATACTGTGAATTTATCTCTCTTAGAGACCTTATGATAACAGTAAGAGGTTTCATTTTTGACTTGAGAGTTACATTTTCATTCTCAAGTTCCATCACTTTCTTTTGCAAGTGTTTAGAATCTTTCAGGGAATTTTGTAACTCTTCCATTTTTGCGGTGTACTCATCAGCTCTGATTTCATAGACGTTCTGATTTCCAAGCTTTAGTAACCTTTGGTTTATGATGTGCAGCTGCTTTTCTTTTTCTTTCTGTAGTTTCTCTATGTGATCGAACATTAGTAATTTATCTTTTACGGTTTTAGAAATGACATTTAACTGGAATGTGCCAACAGCACTGTCAGTGCTATGCAATTCTTTGTTTTTGTTCTTGGTTTCAGTTTCTGTTTGTGTACTGCATGGAGTTATATGAGAAGAATTCTGTGAGCTGTCACATTCAGAGTCTTTATTAAATTCTTGACCAAGACTCAGATTATTTCTTTTAAGGGAAACCAGAGCAACATGCAAACAGTCTGCCGATTCCTCAGATTCTGAAATTTCCCTTGATTTTAAGTCCATATGTAATTTCTCTCTAGATAAAAAAAGAGCAGATTTTTCTTGGTCTTGTTCTGACATATCATCAAAAACATTACTTTTACTACAGGAAATATTTTGATGTCCAAATGCATGTGCTAGTTCCTGTTCATGAGACTTTTGAAGTTCTTGTTTCAATGGCTTGATAGAATAGCTAAAGTTGTCTGTTAAATGAAGTTCATCACTATATTTGAAAAGAGGCATAAGAGCTTCATCCAAAATTACTTGCTCATTAGGAGACACCATACTTTCAGCCTCCAAATTAGTACAAGGTAGAAAACATTCATATTTGGCATAATCTTTCAATTTACAATCATTTTTTAGAGCAATCATAGTTTTGTTTTTAATTGGTTCTACTGAGTTTTCAATCTTTCCAGTTTCTACAGCTTTTAATGAAATCTGATGTGAAATATTTACATCACTGACCACATTTCCAAAGATAATATTAGAATTTGCTTCCACAGATTGAGTGGTACAGAGTTTCTTATCAAGATGAAATTTCTTCTTAGACAATGGTGTTTCTGGACTCCCTGTAGGCTACAAAAACCAATAACAATCATGCTATAATGGCTGTAATTTTTCACAATACTGGAGGCACAAGACAAATTTGTTGTAAAGTCTAAGTATCATGCAAAACTGGTAGAGATTTTATCTGCCAGCACAATCTTTCTGTCTAACATAAGGAAAGACATATTGAGACTGTTAATCTTTCCAAGAGAATTGGAAAGGAGAGATCACAATACTCCAACAAACTTAAGAAATTGTATAATAGACCCTATTTCATTTGTCAGTCTTCTGTTTTCTCTCGAAAGCCTACTAATGTTGCATATAGCACTTAACCGTTTTTCCAGAAAGCAAAGCATCCTATCAGCTATAGAGAGGAACACTATTTTAGAAAAGGCCAGTTCCAAGGCACAGGGAGTCAATAAGTCTTTTTACTGACTTCACTGCACTCTGGATCAGGCCCAAAGAGCTGACTCAGCATGTTGAGTCCTCTAGGAACATTTGCAGCAGGGGAAAGACAAGCTAATGGCCAAATCTTACACAACTAGTCCCACTGGATTCAATAGGTCTACTCAAGTAAGGCAAGCAGGACTTGGTGCTAAATCTGTGTTTAAAAATATGTTGTTTACTTAGCACTTCACAGGAGTGAGACAAACTCTGCCCTCAGACACACATACAAAACCCTCATTATATTCAATAGGAGCTGTTCCCTTAATACAATCCAAAGCTTTAGCATAGTTTGGAGGCCCTGGTTGAAATCTTATTTACAGTAGAAAAGGAACAGTGCTTTAACCATGTTAGGGGACAACTTTGTTGTTATTATGTCCCCCAACATGACTGTTTTTCTAGACTTCAATTAGTGTTCTCTTAAGATAGAATTATGGTGAACTTATACTATAAATAAGACCATTATTTATGTTAGGAAGGAAATTACCATGGGCATGTTTTGTGCCCAGAATTTCCCTTTGCTTTGATAATGTTTTACAGAAAACATACAGTTCTCAGGAACAGCAATCCAACAAAATATTATATTGTACAACTCAGCTGCACGTATGGATTAAGTAACATACCACAGCCATCTCGAGAGGTGTGCTGGTCATTGGAAGATTGTCTTGGCTGCGTTGTTGAGTTTTTATGTCAATTATATTTTTATTCAGTATCTCACTGATTTCAGATTGAACCTGAAACAGATGTATGGAGACTGTTAATCTTTCAACGACATCTACAGAAAAGCATAGAATCATATAATCACAGAAATGAACAACTGGAAGGGACATCGACAGGTCATCTTGCCCAATGCCCTGCATGGAGGCAGGACTAAATATTATCTAAACCAGGGTTTCTCAACCTGGGGGTCAGGACCGGGTTGCCAGAATGTTTCAAAGGGTTGTGTGGCAGCTCCTGAGGCTACTGTCCCATGTGGCTGGCTGGGCTCGCCTCCCTGGTCCAGGCACTGCAACCTCTGTGGTCCCAGTGCCCAGCTATCATGACGACGGGAATCCAGGTAGGCCAAATTTGAATGAGTGGCACTGCAACCCCATAAGCCAGGTCACAGCTCCACTCACACAAATTTGGTGCAGTCAGAGGGGCGGGGCCAAACTGGAATGGTGCTGCAGCCCTGGAGTGGAGAGCCAAGCCCAAGCAGGCCCACAGCACAAGAGCTGCAGGAGCCGCCACTGTGGGGTAAGTGCCCAGCAGGATCTGACCAAAATCACCCCAGGGCCTCCGCCCCCAGACTATTTACTGGCTGTGACGCTCTGTACTTCAAAGCAGCACTGGAATCCCCATATTCACCACTGTCATATAATTATGATATGTTTTGTAGAAAGTATGTCTTGTGAGGTATCATTTTAAAAGTCTTGATCTGTTGAATATTAATATCCTGTTGGATTGTATGTGCTATCATTGTATGTGAAGTTATGAAGTTTTGCTGCATGTGTGTTACTGAAATATGTTGTGAGGTTGGGAACACCGACGACCAGCCTTTCAGGTACAATAATGAAGTAGCCAGATACGCTGATGTCCGATTAAAGGGAATCGACACTCCCAACAATCATCACAGAAGACTTCTCAGAGAGAGAATGTATACAATGGAGACTGCTTGACCGATGTAATAGCTCCAGCAGGCTGGAAGAAACTATAAAGGAGGGGATGTGACATCATGACTTGGCCCCACTTCCACCACAACTCAACACTGGAAACACATCTGAAGGACAAAGACTTTGAACTAGGAAGGGTTGTCCCAGGCTGTGTATTAAGGAATGATACCATCTGTCAGGGTGACACTGCTTGATTCAAATACCGTTTAGTTTATAGAATTCAGATTGCAAATTTAATTTAATTTCTTAGGTAATTTCTTAGGTAACTAACACTCCAGTTGAGGCCTTATTAGTGCTGAGTAGAGTGGAAGAATTACTTCTTGTTTCTTACTTACAACATTCCTTCTGATACATCCCAGATCGATGCAAAAAAGTAAACAACAGTATTACTTTGTTGACTCATATTTAGTTCATGATCCACTATAACCCCCAAATCCTTTTCTGCAGTATGCCTTCCTAGGCAGTCATTTCCCCTTTTTGTATTTGTACAATTGATTAGTGCTTCCTAAGTGTAGTACTTTGCATTTGTCTTGAATTTCATCCTATTTATTTCAGACCATTTCTCCATTATGTTAAGATCATTTTGAATTCTAATCCTGTCCTCTGAGATCCTTGCAACTCTTCCCAGCTTTGTATCATCCACAAACTTTATAAATGTATTCTCTATGCCATTATCCAAATGATTTATGAAGATATTGAACAGAACCAGAACCAGGACAGATCCCTGTGGGACCCCACGCAATATGCCCTTCCAATTTGATTGCAAAACATTGATAACTACTCTCTGAGTAAACTTTTTCAAACAGTTGTGCACAACGCACCCACCTTATAATTGGTTTATCTGGGCAGTATTTCGCTAGTTTGTTTATGAGAATGTCATGTGAGACAGCGTCAAAAGCCTTACTAAAGGCAAAATCTATCACATCTACTGCTTCCTCCCACCTACAAGGCTTGTTTCCCTGTCAAAGAAGGATATTAGGTTGGTCTGACATGATTTGTTCTTGACAATCCATGTTGACTGTTACTTATCATCTTTCCGCCTATGTAGAAATATTTCATTTTTGGAAGATACACAATTGATAAAGGATTACTCTCTCCACATGAAAACAAGACTAGATTGCTAAGCTCATCTTTTCCCTAGGCATATGCAAATGGATGGCAGGGATTAATAGTTTCACTATCCACGACAGTGTATAAAGTTAAGTATATGCTCAGTTCTTTGCAGCATCATGACCTTATTTTTTTACACTAGAAAGTGAGTTGAAAAAGTGCAGAACACTGTTCCTGAAATGGTAGTCTAGCATTTTTGGGGAAGTGGTGTTTTAAAAGTAGGGGCCAAATTCTGCTCTCCCTTAGACTGATCAGGAATAACTCCTTTGAAGTCAGTGGAGTTATTTCAGATTTAAACCACTGTGAGAGACTTTGGCCCCCTCTCTTTTTCTAATTCAGCTCCTTTTCCCCTGCAACACTGCCTGTTTTGAGGTCCTCCTTGGCACTGTGATGGTGCAGTGTAAGAATCTAGATAGAATGTATAGAATAAACTACCTTATGAATTATTTTACTGTATGTTGAGTAGCAGATAAAACACATATTTAACATGCACAGTAAGCTAAATATAGCTTTAATAAGCTAAGTAACTGTAATGTTCTTTTAAATTGTGTATAATAAAAACAGGATCCTGTTTCTAAGGATAAAATATGTTTCAGCTATTGGCAATACCAACAGCTTAAGTGGTCATGTTTATTAATTTTATAAGAATTAGGAAATTCATTTTCAGAGAATCAGCATAGTCTTTGATTTTTAACACAGACTACAGTATTAACAGAGCTATTGGTCTGTTTTATCAAGTTTTGTGCAAAATAAAGTTGTTTGGTTTGGGATTTTTGTTAAGATACCCAGGTCAGTACCTAAAAAGTTAGTATAGGAGATTGTTGGGTTTTTCCTTTTATTTTAGGAATACTTAACTTCTGCTCTTACCATGTTAACATTCAGCAGAGTCTGTTGCCGAAGTGCCTGAAATGATTTCAGCTGTTGTTGAAGGATCTAAATTTGTAAAATGAATAATAGAAAGCTGAGAGGTTTGTACAGATTGAGGTGAGTTAGAACAATTCTCTTTATTATACTTGCATTTTCCCTTTCAGTTCTAGATTGCCAGTTTGGACCCACCCTCACAGACTAGCTAGAGAAAGTTTTTACTGTCCAATGGCTATTTAGTGCCTTATCTGAAATGAATTGGGAGTTTCCAACACTTTTCCTATTCAGATTCATTTGGAAAAAGAATTCCTGTGTGAATGTATCTGAACTGGATCACAAGCATTCACATACACAATGAATACATGAGCTAGAGGAATGAGTATAAATTGGGCAAAAAGGTTCCTAATTTTCACAGTTTGCTTAGGAAGCATGTTCCCAACTAGTGGAAGAAGGGGAAGAAGGAGGTAAGAGACATTGTATGGACATAGTCAAATAAATCAGGTTAAAAAAGGTACAACACTTGTTTATATTTAAAAGAAACTGCAGTTGAAAAGATATTTAGTGGTAAACTACATTGCCTCAGACTACATCAGCAAATCGGTCTTCCTGCTGGAAACTTTAGCACTATATACAGTTATGGATGTACTGAAACAATTAGTTTAGTTATTAAGCTTCAAAAATGTTTTGTGCTAATAATTTGGATTAATTTAGCATACTTTTAGTGCTGATTGCGGTTGGATTTGACTTTCTGTTCCTGATGTATAATTATCTGAAAAATAAAAGCATCAAACCCTACAGTTATAATATCTATAATTCACAGGCAGAAATCTTAAATGTCTAGTAAGAGAGCAATGAAAGAGAGAGAGAGAGAGAGAGAGAGATCAGCTCTGCACTGGTGCTCAAACTGGAGAGGAGGGGGGAAATCTTGTTCCTTCCCTAGCCTGGTACCAGCTGATGATTTAATGATGGCTTGACTGTTTCCACAAGAAAAAGATTCCCAGCCTTTGGATGGGCAGAGGATGATTCCCCCTTCCAAACCCACGCCATTCAAATGGTGAGACATCCTCTCCAGACCACACCATGCTAACTTAACTTTCTCTTGGAAAAGCTAACAAGCATGTTTGTTAGTGTTGCCAACTCTCATGATTTTATCTTAAGTCTCATGATAATTATTGTTTTCCTTAAAACCCTGGCTCCTGGAGTCAAGTGGATATGTGATGATTTCAGCCTTTATTCCTAAAGAAAAAGTAAGTTTCTAGCCTTTGTGGCTGTGGAGAAAGCTTCAAAATATGACACGAGTGCATTCTAAAGGTTCAAAAAGCAGAAGGCAAATAAAAAGAACACCAAATCTATTATTTTTACATAAACTCATGATTTTTGGTGAGCCTGACTCATGATTTTTGAACATTTGGGGTTGGCAATATTGGTGTTAGCTTACTCCTGGTGGACCCTTCATCCTGTTGCATGTGGCCAAGTGAGAGCACTAGGCAGCAGAAGAATGAAGCGGGGCCAAACCCATCATTTTAATCTGGGGAGTGTGCCTTTAGGGCCCTTGCCTGTTTCATTCTAGTCCAGTGGTTTTCAACCTCTGGTACATGGAGCCCTGGGGGTCTGCAGACATCTGTACCTCCATTCAAAAATTTTTAGGGGTCAGCAAATAAAGGTTGAAAACCATTGCTCTAGTTCATGAGGAATATCACTTCAAAACATGCTCCTGAGAACTTGGCAGCTAACTTATCACTTGCTTTTCATTTGCATCTAAAGACCATGAGTTCCTCCAGTCCTTCAGCAGAGGGCCCCTATCAATTTGTGAGGAATTTAAGCTTTTGTTACAAAAAATAATTCTAGGTTGTGAAGAAAACTTTCTGACTGTGCCCCATATGCAGCAAAGCCTTCCTGGGTATGCAGGCAGCTTGGGACGCTAGCAGGGAGAGGTGTGAACTGCTCCTATTCATCTCACTGGTGTGTTAACTCTGAAGACCAGTGATGACAATTTAAATGGCAACACTATTAATTGTTTCATTCCTGCCCATTTTGGCAGAAAGACCCAGTGCTCCATCACTACATCCCCATAACGTGATTCCTCTGCACATCCTCTGCTGCGGTAGCTGCTTCTGGCCTTTCGCCACTGGCCTGGCTTTGCTGGCACCCGGGGCTGTTCATTACATTTCATTCAGAGCAGCCTCTGCCTTAGTACCTGGGGTGAGGCTGCCACATGTCCCCAGGTTCAGGGATTGATCCCCATTTGCCTCAAGCTGGCTGTGGACATTCAAGGAGTCATGAATATATTTGTGGTGCTAAAGCAGGGTGATGAGATGTCACCACACAGTGAGGATGCAATGACATCACACCACATCACATAGCGAGGATGCAGTGACATCACACCAATCACACTGTGAGCATGCAGTGACATCACACCAATCACACTGCGAGGATGCAGTGACATCATACCCCATCAGACTGCAAGGATGCAATGACATCACTGCACATCATGGTGCCCCCCAGGGGCAGATGCCAATGGGGACCCTGCATTTTGGGCAGAGGGAGACTCTTACCCGGTCCTGCCTCCTCGCAGCTGGCCAGGGCCCTGGAGACGGAGAGCGGCAGGGGGTCCGACCCCTGCCCCCTGCTCCCGCCACTGCTGTCCCCGCAGTCCTTCCCTGCAACGCAAACGGAATCATCAAACTCTGTAACTACGCCCGCCCGAGCAGTCCCCCAACCCGGCCTGCGCGTGTGACTCACTGTGTTCACCGTCTTGTCTCATCTTGTCCTGCGCCCGCCCGCACTCGCTTTGCCTCTCACTGATCCGGACTGCCCAACGTGTTCCGCCTCAGTTCGCGTTGCCAGGTAACGGTTCTCATGGAAGCGGAGGCGGTGCAAGACAGGCAGCCGTTGCTCCCTGCTCCCGAGGCACGCGCGCCCCCTGGAGGCCACGAGACCCCCCCGCCACGCGCCCCTCTTTCTGCTAGGAGCCTCGCGCCCCCTGGTGGCGCAAACGCCCTTGGAGCTTTCGGTTAGTCGCAGGCCGAAGGGAGGGAGCTCGCTGGCTGCGTCCGGCACAGGGGGGGCATGGGAGGAGCCGAGTCTGTGCTGTGTTAGTGGCCGTTTGTGGAGCGGAGGAAGGTAACTGTATGGTGCTCTGCACAGTGGGGGCTGGTGCAGGAGGCTACACGGTGTGGGGATGGGCAGTCTGGGAATGCACAGAGAACAGTCCAACTGCATTGCACTGAGCCCCTTTGGTGCAAAGCACATCCCCTGCCCTGCGAACTGTGCCCCCTCTCCAGCCCCTGGCAATTCCCCCTCCCCCGCACACCCAAACCTCACCCACTTAGCACGACCCCACTACTACCAGCTCACTCCACAGTGGGGGCTTTTCTGAGAGCCCTACCTGCTGCAATCAGGTCACAGCTTTCCTTAAAAGCCAGCAAGCTGCCAGCTCCCATGGCACAGAGAAAAGCTTGACTGGGAACCTAAAAGGCTCCAGCCTCAGCCGGGAGGGAAAATGAAAAGAACCCAAGAGCTATTATTTTGTAAATCTCATGCTTTTTGTCCATAGTTTCATGATTTGCTGGGACTTGACTCACAAACAATTAGGGTTGGCAATACTGTAGCACAATAGGGCAAGTGAAGATGTTTCTTTCTCTACACACCCCGTTGCCCCAGTAAGTCTCTTCCTCTGCCCAGGCCAGGCATTGGAAAGCATGCTGTTGTTTTACTCTTCATACATAATTTTTCACACCCTGTTGTTGATAATAAGCCCTGGGAAATTTAAAACAAATGTAATTCCTTGTCAGTTTCGTTATCTACACTGCTCCTACTTCACTGGACTGTTACTGCAACTATTATGTTGCGATGATAATGGGTGCCATGAGGAGGGCTGGAGGGGGGGATCCTTGCTGGCAGGGTTGCTCGTGGCCCTTGTCGGGTCGCGCAACAAACCATGACCTACCCCGTAGGTGAGTAAGGAGTCACGGAAGAGGCAGACCTGCTGGTAGGCTGCAGCTGCCTGCTTCCCGGTCCTTTTACCCTCCGCCATGAGGGCCCTCGCGGCCCAGAGGATTTGATGGAAGTCCCCTCATCGCTGGACTGTTACTGCAGGTGGGCAGACAGGCTTGCTTTAGCAGTGGTCAGTACTGAGACTGATTTTTAGTAATGCATGTTGGGGTTTTTTTGTTGAAAGAACTTAATCATATTTTATTTAAAGAAATAACTTAGGAAAGTGAATCAAAGTTCAGATTAATTTCTTATCTCTCTGCCTATTTAAGGTTATTATATGGCTCCCATTACCGTAATATCTATGTGCCTCCCAATCTTTAATGTATTTATCTTTACAGTACCCCTGTGAGGTAGGGAAGTGTTGTTGTCCCCATCTTACAAATGGGGAGCTGAGGCACATACGCAGGCTAAGGCCTGGATGCTCAATGGCATCCAGGTGCCCAACTGCCATTGAGGATCAGGGCCTAACGGTATGTCTATACTGCAGCTGGGAGTGGGTTTTGCAGTACAGGTAGACAGAGTAACACTAGCTGGGCTTGAACTAGTGCACTAAAAATGGCAGTGTGTATGGGCCAGTCAAGCCTACCATGGGTCTGAGTTCAGGTTACTAGTCTGAGGCTCTGCCAGAGGCACAATGTTGGCATTGTTGTTTTTAGCCCCAGTAGCATGAGTCTGTTTGCCTGGGTTGGAAGGCTTGCTCCCTGCTGCAGTGTAGACATACCCTAAGTTACTTTCCCAATGTCACTTGGGAAATATGTGGTGGAGCAGGGACTTAAACCCAGGTCTCCCAAGTCCTAGGTTAGCACCATAAACACTGGACCATCCTTCATCTCCCCTAACAAAAAATCAATAAAACTGACAACATATATACCAAACCCTGTTCATTCAATTGCTTTTGTTATTTCCTAGTGACTAACCTTTATCTACATGTTGTCTACTTAAAGTCTGATCAATAATCCTTATTCACATGAATAACCTTTATTCATGTAAGTAGTAGTCCTATTGAACTAAGAGGCTACTCATGATTAAATTTCTCGTGAATAAAGATTTCAGGATTAGGTTCTTAGATGGTAAATTCTTTGGGGCAGAGATATTCTTTTTACTTGTTTATAAGACATCTGTCAGACTTTTGATATATAGATAGGACACTTTTGTTGAAAAAACAACAGCAAATGGTTGATCAAGTCAATATTCTACCATGAGGCAATCCTACCATAGTGGACGTATTCTAAATCTTACACTTTAGCCCAGGGGTGGCCAACCTGAGCCTGAGAAGAAGCCAGAATTTACCAATGTACATTGCCAAAGAGCCACAATAATATGTCAGCAGCCCCACATCAGCTGCCCCCCGCTCCCAGTGCCTCCCACCCACCGGCAGCCCTGCCAATCAGCGCCTCCCCCTCCCTCCGCGCACCTCCCAATCAGCTGTTTTGCGGTGTGCAGGAGGCTCTGGGGGAGAGGGGGAGGAGCGAGGGCATAGCAGGCTCAGGGGAGGGGGTGGGAAGGGGTGGAGTGGGGGCAGGGCCTGTGGCAGAGCCAGGGGTTGAGCAGTGAGCAACCCCCAGTACATCGGGGCTGGAGCTACAGGCACCAACTTACCAGAGTCGGTGCCTATACAAGGAGCCGCATATTAACTTCTGAAGAGCCGGATGTGGCTCCAGAGCCGCAGGTTGGCCACCCGTACTTTAGCCCATACATCAAATGTTAAACTTCTATATTTAATATCACAGTTTACCTCACAGTTTACATTACACAGATATTTAATATCTCACAGTTTACTTGAGACACTAAAGTTTTTTATGCCCACTACTATACATAAGCCAGAAGTGTGTGTGGTAGAGTCTGTTATCTGTAGATAAAATTCATCTTGAGGGTCCTGATTTCAAATTGTGTGAAGTCATTTCCCTGACTTTTCCTGGGGGAAGGAAAATGGTCTTAATGCATAGGCCATAGCCTGAAAAAGGGTTTTCAATTTTGGAGATACTGTATTAGAGAGGTTTTCAGTCTTTATACTGTGGCCCGATTTTTTGTTATATAATTTTCATTTACAAAGTTTGCACATGTGTTCATGGCATTGGATGATTATATATGAACAAAATTAGATAAATACAAAAAAATCTGGGAAAGTTGGAGGTCATTACTGAGGGAAGGTCTGCAGGCTGTCATAGGCTGTCACAAAGACAAAAAGAGCTCTCTGTTCTACAGGGATACTATCTCCAGATCACATTTGGATCATGACTCTCAATGCAGAAGAACTGAATAGCCATAATATTTAAGTTTCTCAGACTCTCCAAATAGCTCTAGTGTTTATGCAGAAGTACACGATTAGTGAGCCCTTCATACACCTGTCAATGGACAGCTGAAGAGTCTAGGGACTGGAGGTAGTCCAGCAGTATTACACAACAACAATAAAATGTAAATCCTATACTTAGATACCTACTATGAAGCCAGAAATAAATGTTTGTCATTTTCTTGGCCTCATAATTTTTTCTAAAGTTTTGGCCTATGATTGAGATCCAGGGCATAAAGGAATACTAAATATATCACAGTAGCTTCCTGTATAATTCTTATTGGAGAAAAGAAAAGCTTTTCACCTACCAAGACCAGATTTCAGCATTCAGTATTTCCATTCAGCAGCTGAGGACGTCTTTAACATTAATGCAGAGGAAACAGAATCCTTAAATCAGATTTTGGCAACTAAGTAGAGAGAGAATTGATTTTTCAATTAAAAAATATATATTTATTTGATATTTAGAGTCATGTTCTCCACTTCAGGCCTTATTTGAATCTCATCCCAAATAAAACCAATGGCATTCTATTGTCTTCAGTGGAAATTTACACCAGTGTAAGGGAGCTCAGAATAAGGCCCTTTTACTTTAGTGAGATTATGCTGGGTATAACTGAAGGAAGAATTTGTCTGAGAAATTTCAGTTGTATCATACTACAGTGTTAGGGATTTTTTAAAATAAGGCATTTAAATTCACCCTTAAGTGGCAGCAGTAGATAAAGTATTTCAATTTTGTGATAGACCTTATTTCAAGGGAAAATTTTAATTAAAATACCCAGCCTTCCTGTCAATTCAAGGAGACTACCAACCTTTTTAAAAGACCATTTTATAATATGAAATATCTGGGAAGGAGGAGGGGAGCCTATGCTGTCAAGCAATATGACATAACAGGAAAGAAACCAAATTGCTTAGGCTGATGACAGTGGTGGAATTCACTATCTTAATAATGTAAAGAATAATGTGCAGGCTTAGTTGCTCCATGGTTCTTATATGAATGTGTTTGAATAATGGACATTCCCCAGAACATTTAAGTTTTATCATCAGCGAAGATGGTGACACAAAAAACAGTGAGTTTTCCCACTGATGTAAATAGAGGTTTACACATACATGCTCCCTAATGTTAGTGGGAGTCTGCATCTAAATCACAAGTGTATCAGTCAATAGGAGAATAAATCCCTTAGTATACTACCAGTTTTAGATCACCCAAGACAGACGCTATAAATAAGAATATTAAAGACCCACTGTGAAGTAGAGCAGTTACCTGGAAGAAACCTCTTCATAAATTTAAGAAACATCTCTCCAATCTAGTCCATCCAAGAGGTGATTATGCTTCTGGTAGAATGATCTGAAAAGGGAATAGAGGGCCAGATTCTTAGCTGATGTGAACTGATGTAGTTCCATTGCCTGTTTACAACAGCAAATAGTCTGGCCTAGAGTATTTTATGAGGTTCCCAATCCATCAGTGTAGATATGAACATAAGTAGTAGCACCTTATTGGATTCCTGGAAAGACAAAAAGGCCTGTTAGATATTCTAAACCCTTGTGTTCAGGTTAAATAAACTTCCAAAGCTCTAACAAGGTCAACCTTGTAATTCAAAATAAAAGATTGAGTAATACAACAGCTTCCTAATGATATAGTACAAGTGAATCCCAAAGTTAACATGAAAGCAGGAAGCATGAACATCCTGGCAGAGAGATTGTCCTCTGCTGATGTGTATATAAGCGGAAATAAAGCAAATACAGTGGAACCCCATTTATCTGATCTAATTGGGACCAGGGCCAGATCGGATAATCAGAAATTCAGATGATCAGGAGAATGGGCAAAGAGCTTTCTATCCATTATTTTAAGATGCAGAGTTGCTTTTACACTAGTTGACACCTCCTGGAAGCAGCAGCAGCAATAATAATAATTTTCAGACTTCTTTTCAATAATTTTGCCAGCACTGCCACATGTTTTGTAAATACAGTAGGTGAACTTTTCAGATCAGAGAGGAATATCTTGTACTTGAACATTTCCTTGTCTCAGAAACTGGCAGTGAGCCCCCCTCCTCATAGGGATCAGAAAATAAGCATGTTTTAGATCTAAAATGCCAGTCAACTTCTTGGCCTCCACCAGCTGCAAAAGCTGTTTAGCAGTGAGCATGTGGAATCCTTTGAAACTTCATAAAATAGTATATCTGTATGGGATGAAAGGGTCCTGGTTTTTGGGGACAATGGAATACAGTATTTTGAATGAACTTCTTGGCCTCGAAGAAAGTCATGTAACTATCCCTATTGGATCCTTCTTTTTATATGGGTGCATACACTATTTGAGATGGCTTGTTGACCCAGAAAAAACGAACTGAAATACCTTTGCAAATGATTACTAACCACTCAATGACCCCATGTAATATTTTACCATATTTGAAGGAGAAATCAGTCTTTGTTCTACAGAGTAAACATTTTAAGATGTGAGAGACGTTATCTCAAAATGCGGGTTAAAGCTTTTGTATTGGAAGACCTATGAGAGATCCCTCATTCACCACCAGCTCCTCAATTTGATTACTCATATAAGAAGATTGATAAGATTAGGAATGAAAGGATTAGGAGATTAGAAATATGGCCTTTTATATCATTGAGGTGAGCATATTGCACCTATTTGTCTTACTGATTCCTAAATCTGCCTTGAGAGGTCTTAAAGGGTCTGAAAATGTTATCATTTAGGCATCTCCATTTGTCCGAGTCACAACATGATCACAATAGATGGTTCAAGGCAAAAATTCAATTTTCAACATCTGGCAAAAATTTAGGGCTTGTCTTCTCTGCTAAAGAAGCTGCATTTTTTACCTTGAATTAAAAATACAGTGACGACCAGGCACTTCAGTTTTACTGCAAGGTAAACTCACTGAGGTCATCCCTAAAAGTTTACCTCATGGTATAACTTACAGCTTGGAAGCTGAACAGAAACAAATTCTCTATATAACTAAAGAGTACACAACATATTCAAAAGAACTATTGGCTATTTTCCACACATGTTTGGGAGTAATTGGGCTTTTCTTATAGAAAGCCTGGACATAGAGAGGGTCATCCCCAGAGTTCACTAATTGCCTAATTTTTTACAATAAAGACAAATGATAACAAATAGCATGATTCTCAAAGCTTGCAATATCAGGTGCCAAACTGTCTTGACATATGCAGTGTTGTTGTAGCCATGTTGGTCCCAGGATATTTAGAAAGACAAGGTGGGTGAGGTAATATCTTTTATTGGACCAACTTCAGTTGGTGAGAAAGGGAAACTTTCAAGCTTACACAGCGCTCTTCTTCAGGTCTGGGAAAGGTACTCAGAGTGTCACAGCTAAATACAAGGTGGAACAGATTGTTTAGCATAAGTTGTTAACACATATTTCAAGGGACCATTGAAGGTGAAGTGGCCTGTTAACATGACCCAAGCTGCTTCCCCCTTCCTTTCCTCCCTATGATTGGAGAGGACTTAATGGGCCTTGACTGGTCCCTTGAAATATATGTTATCTACTTATGCTAAACAATGTGTTCCACATTGTATTTAGCTGTGACACTCTGAAGTTTCCCAGACGTGAAGAAGAGCTCTGTGTGAACTCAAAAGCTTGTCTCACCAACAGAAGATGGTCCAATAAAAGGTATTACCTCACCCATCTTGTCTCTCAAACTGTCTTGAATGTGTATAACCTCGTGATCTTTTGAAGGGGGAAGCTGATTTAACCACAAACAGCTCATTAAATTTGTCTTGTCCTTTAACATCACAGACATAATATTAGAATCAGCTACATGGGCAGCTGTCACATTCTGATTATTGTAAAAGGATGAGTATGAATATTCTGTGAACCTTTGGACAGGTGCAACCTAGACAGGTTTATTACATCATCAGAACAATAAAGATAATAATATGTTAGGCATAGAGGACCTATGAGTAGTCCTAGACCCAGAGTATATAAAAGGTTTAGAAATGTCTGTTTGTTACTCTGACTTGCCTGGCAAATTAATGGCTAAGTAAGTCAGGATTCTGTGAGTAAACAATGGAAAAATAAAAAATTAGGGGCAGTCTCTGTTTACTTAAGTTGAAGAATTTTAAATAGGTCAGAGTCATTTGATGGATAAAATGAGGAGAGAGTTACTTTTGTTGCTTTTGTCCCCTGTATCCTATCTACCAGGGTGCAGATGTCTATGATCAATCATAAATCTTGTCTGGCTGAGGTCAGGTGAAGAAAGGGAGACTGTCATAGTTTCAAATTCTAGGAAAGGCAATCTCTCCCTGTGACACACTGAACACCTTGATTTATATCTGTATCCACATGTGAAGAGTAGATGGCATGGTTGAAGCACACTGTGAGCCCTTTCAGCATCTAGGCTAAGAATGGCTTGTCTTGGGAAATTCCATTGTAGGGAAAGACTTTCTATCAGGCTGTAGTGGAGCCCCAGCCAAAATGAAGGCATGGGCCTGGAACTGGCTGCTTCTGAGGCTGTATTTTCTATTCTTCATACACAACAGTGGGATGATGATGATGGTAGACTGTTTTGAGAGCTTGTTGTTAGCCCTGTTACAAGCATCTTAATGCAGATTCTAACTCAGTCCTCGCTTTTGTCAATGGTAGGAGAATGACCAATACCAATATCATTCTACCAAAAGGCAGAATCTGCATTAGATGGCTTTCCAGAACTGGACTGCTGTCCTGACAATGAATGTCTTCCAAGGTACTGATTCTAGAATCTCACCACCTCAGTGCCTTAGTACCATGTGCTTATAGAACTTACATGCTTAATGGCTGCGTTTTGGCACCTAATTAGCTCCTGGTATGGGGCACAAGGAAGAACAACATTGAGTCTCAGGGCCTTTTGTGCAATATCTCTGAAAAGTGCACTATCGTGGATGGCAGGTATATAGAAAAGGTGATTCACAGATCCACATCAAGCTTGTGTGAATGGGAAAAATCTCATAATAAATCATGCTAAGTAAGGGAAAGGCTACATGCTTCCTAGACGGAGGTGTCAATAGAGAAGGTTTTGGAACAAATTGATAAATTAAACAGTAATAAGTCTCTAGGATCAGATGATACTCATCCAAGTGTTCTGAAGGAACTCAAATATGAAATTGCAGAACTACTCACTGTGGTATGTAACCTATCGCTTAAATCAGCCTCTATACCAGATGACTGGTGGATAGCTAATGTAATGCCAATTTTTAAAAAGGGCTCCAGAGGCAATCCTGGCAATTACAGGCTGGTAAGCCAACTTCAGTACCAGACAAACTGGTTGAAACTATAGTAAAGAAAAGAATTATCAAACACCTAGAGGAGCACAATTTGTTGGAGAAGAGTCAACAGGGCTGCTGTAAAGGAAAATCATGCCTCACCAATCTATTAGAATGCTTTGAGGGGCCACGTGGACAAGGGTGGCCAAACTTACTGACCCTCCAAGCTGCATATGATCGATAATCTTTAGAAGTTTCAGAGCTGGGCATGCCTGCCGAGGCTCGGGGGCTTCAGCCCTGCGGGGCACGCCTGCCAGGGTTCAGGCCTTTTGCCCTGCGGCAAGATGGTGGGGCTCGGGGCTTAAGTCCTGCTCCTGCTGAAGCCCCAAGCCCCAGTAGTCGCCTCCCATGGGTCTGAAGCCACAAGACTTTACAAACAGAACATTCTTAACTCTATTATAATCAAAGCCTTCTGCTCACTTCCAGCAAGAAAAGGAAAAAATGGCTCTGGGACTCATGAAATTTATAAGGTTCTAGTCAATGGGTGCTTTCAAGAGTGGGAAGCCAGCTAGAATTTTTCCATTTCTTGACTACATTTTTTGTGACGGAGAAGGAAAGGAAAAACAGATTTGGATGCACACAAGATGTGAAGTTCCATGCTTCTATGTACAGAAGAAGGGAATTCAAGGAAAGTAAGCCATATTCTGCTCTGTTGTGCTGTTTTAGATTACAGTGGAGTTACTCTGGATTTACACTGGTATAATAGCAGAATTTGGCCTAGTGATTAACCACTTAACATAATCTCACACTTCAATTTTAATTTGACTGTGATAAACAGGAACAGAAGCACTAGTCAATAAAATGGGCTATGGCATGGGAGCCACAGGTGTGTTTAGTACCTCTGCAAGACAGGCCATTAATGACAAAAATGAAAATTTGTGATTGAGGGAATTAATAAATAAGAAGCATCAGGATAGTAGGTAATCCTTGGAAAGAGTCAAAATGAAAGGGTCTCAGTCAATGCTACTTATTATGTGACCAAAAATAAATTGATCTGTGTAACGAACAAGGAAATAGCTGAGAGACATTAAAGGAGTGCCGTCAACTTGATGCTACTGTTAATTTATATTTTTACACATTAGATTTCAAGTACTATAATTAACCCTGGTTCTCTTTTGCTTTCATTCCCCTGTTGCTGGGTGTAAATACCTTCACAAACAACTGTCACAAAGTATTTTAAAATGTACAAACTGGAAAAATAGAGATTTCTTATTTCCAGTCTTTATGAATTATAGTATTCTTCTTCGAGTGCTTGCTCATATCCATTCCAATTAGGTGTGTGCTCCCCAATGCTGTCATCACGGAAGTGCTCCCTGACGCTGGCCTTGAGACAGCATTCCCTGACTCTGGCTCCAACTGAACAACACTGATTCCCAGCACCAACCACGCAGCACCGCTCTCCAGCACCACACTGATCAGCACTGCCGTGGTCATTGCGCTCTAATTCCTTTTACTTGAGACACAGTCGGTACTGGCGAGATGCCTGTGGCAGGCGTAGTGGGAAAGACCGATGCAATGGCCACTTTTGACCCCATGGGCCTACCACCAAGCCCAAGGCACCCTCCCCGGGGTTCACAGTCTGTGGCCTCAGAAGGATGTGTGCCTCCATGTCCCATGCCTTGGGGTTCTGAGACAGGGTCAGGTTGCGGCACAAGCATGGTCCTGCTCCCGGCACCGAGACAGCGGTCGGCACCGAGAGTCATGGCACCAAACAGTACGACTTCAGGGAGCTGGAGGGCCAAGAGGGCCCAGTGCCGCCTCTGGCTTCATCATCTTCATCACCGGATGAAGCAGTGGTGGGATCTTCCTTCTTGGGGCTGCCCTATTGATAGCAGGGCACATCAGGACCTGCTGCGCAGGATCGCCTGCTATATGGGCTATGAGGAAGTAGTGGAACTGGAGGACCCAGTGGTGAACATTTTAACCCCGGAAGGGCCATTCAGGATACTTCTGACCCTTATAAAAACTATTCAAGCCACAACAAAAAATTTGTGGCAAACCCCTGCCTCCATCCCCCAACATCCAAGGGGGTGGAGAGGAAGTATTTTGTACCCTTCAAAGGGTATGAGTACCTATTCTCTCACCCACAACCCTGCTCATTGGTGGTGATGACAGTTAACAAGAAAGAGAGAGAGTTGCAACAGGGCCCGACAGGGACCGACTCCCAAGTTGAAAGACTCCAGAAAGATGGACCTCTTCGTCCACAAGGTCTACTCGACTGGGCTCAGGCCTCTCCAAGCTTGGCTGGTGTCAGCCTACCATCTGGAGTGCGACAGTCTGGACAAAGAGGTCACCCTCCTGGTACCTGTTCTCTAGTCTCTCCAATAATGGCTCAATCCACAGGAGGTATGCTAGGGAGTCCCCTTCAACAAACCTCAGCCCTCTCTGTCCCTGGTGACAGATGCGTTAGCGTTGGGATGGGGCGCATACCTGGGAGAACACCAGACCCAGGTCTCTGGTCACAGCATGAGCTTTCACTTCACAGCGGTGTCAAGGGGTTGAGTGCGGTCCAGCTGGCATGTCAAGCCTTCTGGACCCAATTGCAAGGGAAGTGCATGAGGGTCATGATGGACAACACAACTGCGATGTTTTACATACACAGGGTGGGGCTGGTTCCTCTCCCATACGTCGGGAAGCCCTCAAGCTGTGGTACACGTCATCCCCCTGGTCTGGTGGTCTATAGCAGGCTCCCACTACGACATCACCCTTGTTACTCACCCTTCTAACTTAACCCATACGTCGGGAAGCCCTCAAGCTGTGGTACTTCTGCATAGCACACTCCATTCACCTGGAATCATCTTACCTCCCAGGCTCTCAGAATGAGATGGTGGACAGCAGATCCTTCCACAATCATGAGTGGTCATTCTGCCTGGACGTTGTGCACAACATTTTCCAAAGGTGGGGAGTCCTTCAAATTGTCCTGTTTGCCACAAAGAGCAGCAGAAAATGCTACCAATTCTGTTCCTCCCAGAAGCACAGCCTGGGCTCTCTCGCTGATCCGTTTTTCCTACCTTGGATGGACCACCTGTTATTAGCATTCCCACTGATTTCACTCATCCACAAGGTTCTGCTAAAAATCTGCAGGGACAAGGCGGCGGTCATACTGGTAGCACTGGCTTGGCCTCACCAGCACTGGTATACCACGCTCCTGGAGCTGTCAGTGAAAGCTCCAATCTCGTTGTCCCTAGTCCCGGACCTGATCACTTAAGACCACGGTCAGCTTAATCACCCCAGCCTCGATTCCCATCACCTCACCACTTGGAAGCTTCATAGAATCATAGAATATCAGGGTTGGAAGGGACCTCAGGAGGCCATCTAGTCCAACCCCCTGCTCAAAGCAGGATCTAATCCCCAACTAAATCACCCCAGCCAGGGCTTTGTCAATCCTGACCTTAAAAACCTCTAAGGAAGGAGATTCCACCACTTCCCTAGGTAACCCATTCCAGTGCTTCACCACCCTTCTAGTGAAAAAGTTTTTCCTAACATCCAACCTAAACCTCCCCCACTGCAACTTGAGACCATTACTCCTCGTTCTGTCATCTGCTACCACTGAGAACAGTCTAGATCCATCCTCTTTGGAACCCCCTTTCAGCTAGTTGAAAGCAGCTATCAAATCCCCCCTCAGTCTTCTCTTCTGTAGACTAAATAATCCCAGTTCCCTCAGCGTCTCCTCATAACTCATGTGCTCCAGCCCCATAATCATTTCTGTTGCCCTCTGCTGGACTCTTTCCAATTTTTCCATATCTGTCTTGTAGTGTGGGGCCCAAAACTAGACATAGTACTCCAGATGAGGCCTCACCAATGCCGAATAGAGGGGAATAATCACTTCCCTCTATCTGCTGGCAATGCTCCTACTTAGACAGCCCTAAATGCTTTTAGCCTTCTTGGCAACAAGGGCACACTGTTGACTCATATTCAGCTTCTCGTCCTCTGTAACCCCAGGTCCTTTCCTGCAGAACTGCTGCCGAGCCACTCGGTCCCTAGTCTGTAGCAGTGCGTGGGATTCTTCCGTCCTAAGTGCAGGACTCTGCACTTGTCCTTGTGGAACCTCATCTGACCCAATCCTCTAATTTGTCTAGGTCCCTCTGTATCCTATCCCTACCCTCCAGCGTATCTACCACTCCTCTCCGTTTAGTGTCATCTGCAAACTTGCTGAGGGTGCAATTCACACCATCCTCCAGATCGTTAATGAAGATATTGAACAAAACCGGCCCCAGGACCGACCCTTGGGGCACTCCACTTGATACTGGCTGCCAACTAGACATGGAGCCATTGATCACTATCCGTTGAGTCCGATGATCTAGCCAGCTTTCTATCCACCTTATAATCCATTTGTCCAGCCCATACTTCTTTAACTTGCTGGCAAGGATACTGTGGGAGACCATATCAAAAGCTTTGCTAAAGTCAAGGAATAACACGTCCACTGCTTTCCCCCGCATCCACAGAGCCAGTTATCTCTTCATAGAAGGAAATTAGGTTAGTCAGGCATGACTTGCCCTTGGTGAATCCATGTTGCCTGTTCCTGATCACTTTCCTCTCCTCAAAATGCTTCAAAATTGATTCCTTGAGGACCTGCTCCATGATTTTTTCAGGGACTGAGTTGAGGCTGACTGGCCTGTAGTTCCCCAGATCGTCCTCCTTCCCTTTTTTAAAGATGGGCACTACATTAGCCTTTTTCCAGTCATCCCAGACCTCCCCGATCGCCATGAGTTTTCAAAGATAATGGCCAATGGCTCTGCAATCACATCCGCTAACTCCTTTAGCACCCTCGGATGCAGTGCATCTGGCCCCATGGATTTGTGCTGGTCCAGCTTTTCTAAATAGTCCTGAAGCAGGGCCAGTCATCTCCTCCCCATATTGTGCTTCCCAGTGCAGTAGTCTGGGAGCTGACCTTGTTCATGAAGATAGAGGCAAAAAAAGCATTGAGTACATTAGCTTTTTCCACATCCTCTATCACTAGGTTGCCTCCCCCATTCAGTAAGGGGCCCACACTTTCGCTGACCTTCTTGTCGCTAACATACCTGTAGAAACCCTTCTTGTTACTCTTAACATCCCTAGCAAGCTGCAACTCCAGGTGTGATTTAGCCTTCCTGATTTCACTCCTGCATGGCTGAGCAATATTTTTATACTCCTCCCTGATCATTTGTCTAAGCTTCCACTTCCCGTAAGCTTCTTTTTTGTGTTTAAAATCAGCAAGGATTTCAAGCTGGTCGCCTGCCGTATTTACTATTCATTCTACACATCGGGATGGTTTGTCCCTGCAACCTCAATAAGGATTCTTTAAAATACAGCCAGCTCTCCTGGACTCCTTTCCCCCTAATGTTATTCTCCCAGGGGATCCTGCCCATCAGTTCCCTGAGGGAGTCAAAGTCTGCTTTTCTGAAGTCCAGGGTCCGTATTCTGCTGCTCTCCTTTCTTCCTTGTGTCAAGATCCTGAACTCGACCATCTCATGGTCACTGCCTCCCAGGTTCCCATCCACTTTTGCTTCCCCTACTAATTCTTCCCTGTTTGTGAGCAGCAGGTCAAGAAGAGCTCTGCCCCTGCTTGGTTCCTCCAGCACTTGCACCAGGACATTGTCCCCTACACTTTCCAAAAACTTCCTGGATAGCTTGTGCACTGCTGTATTGCTCTCCCAGCAGATATCTAAGTGATTGAAGTCCCCCATGAGAACCAGGGCCTGTGATCTAGTAACTTCTGTTATTTGTCTGAAAAAAGCCTTGTACACGTCATCCCCCTGGTCTGGTGGTCTATAGCAGGCTCCCACTACGACATCACCCTTGTTACTCACCCTTCTAACTTAATCCAGAGACTCTAAGGTTTCTCTGCAGTTTCATAATGGAGCTCTGAGCAGTCATACTGCTCCCTTACATACAAAGCAACTCCCCCACCTTTTTTTCCCTGCCTGTCCTTCCTGAATAGTTTTTTATCCATCCATGACAGTACTCTAGTTATGTGAGTTATCCCACTAAGTCTGTTATTCCAATCACATCATAATTTCTTGACTATGCCAGGACTTCCAGTTCTCCCTGCTTGTTTCCCAGGCTTCTTGCATTCGTGTGTAGGCATTTAAGATAACTCGCTGATTGTCCTGTTTTCTCAGTATGAGGCAGGAGTCCTCCCCTCTTGCACTCTCCTGCTCGTGCTTCCTCCTGGTATCCCACTTCTCCATTTACTTCAGGGCTTTGGTCTCCTTCCCTCGGTGAACCTAGTTTAAAGCCCTTCTCACTAGGTTATCCAGCCTGCTTCATGGCTAAACCCGATGGAGCTCATGTGCTTCGAGCAGGTTAAAGAGGTCCTACTTGGTAGCAGGTAACCCTCCACCAGGGTGATTTACCTGGCCAAGCAGAAGAGAGTTGTAATCTAGTGTTCTCAGGGTCACGCTCTCTGTGATAGGCACCCATACCGGTTACTCATTGGTTATTCTGGACTACCTACTGCACTTAAAACTGCAAGGCCTCTTGGTATCATCTCTCAAGGTACATCTGGCAGCCATTTCTTCCTTCCACCTGGGAGCGGCCAGCCATGCTGTCTTCACTAACCCAATGGTCAGTCGTTTCCTGAAAGGCCTGGACAGGCTATACCCGCAGGTTAAGAAACCAGTCCTGGCGTGGAATCTCAACCTGGTCCTTTCCAGACTAATGGGCCCCCATCTGAACCCTTGGTGACTTGTTCGCTGCACTACCTGTCATGGAAGGTGGCCTTCCTAGTCACAATCACCTCAGCAAGAGAGTGTTCGAGCTTAAAGCTCTAGCCTCTGACCCTCCCTACACCGTTTTCTGTAAAGACAACATGCAACTTAGACTGCACCCAGCCTTTCTCCCAAAGATTGTGTCCGAATTCCACTCCAACCAGTACATTTTTCTACCAGTCTTTTACCCTAAGCCTCACATGGATAGTCGAGAACAAAGGCTCCACTCCCTAGATGTTCAATGAGCGCTAGCCTTTTACATTGAATGCAGAAAGCCTTTCCGTAAATTGAATCAGTTTTTCATGGCAGTGGAAGACCGGATGAAAGGCCTCCCAGACTCATCGCAGAGGATTTCATCATGGATCATGTCCTGTATCCAGGCATGCTATGATTTGGCAAAAGTGCTGGCTCCTGAACTAATGGCACGTTCCACAAGAGCGCAGACCTCCTCGGCAGAGATCCTGATCCAGGAGATCTGCAAGGCGACGTGGTCCTCGGTTCACACTTTCACGTCTCATTACGTGATTACCCAGTACGCCAGAGAGTATGCAGCATTTGGAAGAGAGGCGCTCCAATCAGTGATTCCATTAACTCCAACCCCACCGCCTACATAAGGCTTGGGAGTCATCTAATTGGACTCGATATGAGCAAGCACTCGAAAAAGAAAAACGGTTACTCACCTTCTCATAACTGTTCTTCGAGATATGTTGCTCATATCTATTCCAAACTCTCCCGCCTTCCCCTCTGTCAGAGTAACTGGCAAGAAGGAACTGAACAGGCGGTGGATCAGCAGGGACCTATATTCACTGCCATGGAGGCGCCACTCCAGGGGGCTCCACAGCCAACCTGGCAGGTGCTGCTAGGGCAGGGGTGTGCAAACCTTTTGGCCTGAGGGCCACATCGGGATTGCGAAATGGTATGGAGGGCCTCCCCAAACAGCCTGGCCTCTCCCCCCCTCACTTCCCGCCCCCTGACTGACCCCCTCAGAATCCTCAACCCCCCTGCTCCTTGTCCCCTGACTGCCCCCTCCCAGGACCTGCCCGCCCCTAACCACGCCCCAGGACCCCACCCCCTATTCAACCCCCCCTGCTCCCTGTCCCTTGACTGCCCCGACCCCTATCCACACCCCTGCCCCCTGACAGGCCCCCCGGAACCCCCGACCCATCAAGACTTCTTGTCCCCTGACCACCCCCACCCCCCTGGGAGCCCCGTCCCTCACTGCCCCCCCAAGGACCCCACCCCCTGCTCCCTGTCTCCTGACCGACTCCCTCCCCGAACCTCCACCCCATCCTACCACCCCCTGTCCTCTGACTGCCCCCCGGGACCTCCTGTCCCCCCGCCCCCTTACCATGATGCTCAGAGTGGCAGAACAGGCTTATTGGAAAGCCTGGGAGGTGGACGGGTGCAAGCCGTGCTGCCTGCACGGCGGCATGCCTGTGGGGGAGAGGGAACAGCGGGGGAGGGGCTGGGGTCGAGCCTCTCTGGCAGGGAGCTCAGGGGCCGGGCAGGACAGTCCCACGGGACGGATGTGGCCCACGGCCCGTAGTTTGCCCACCTCTGAGCTAGGGGAAAAACTTAGACAACTGTGCATGCAGCATGCGCGCACACCTAATGGAATGGATATAAGCAACACATTTCGAAGAAGAACAGTTACAAGGTGAGTAACCATTTAATCGTTGGAGTTATTTTGTTACAATTGCAGGTACACATTTTTCAACTGCTGGTGTGATTTAAAAAAAAAATTCATGGTGTTTGTTGACACCGAAGACCTCAAATGAAGGACTAGAACTAAGTCTCTCTGCTGCTAAGGATTTCCACACACAGTGGAAGCTTGTGTGCTGAAAGAGTATTCACTGCACAGGTTTGAATGGCTGTAAATCAATGCAAATTAGTACCTCCCTGGGGCTCTTGTTATCCTTAAGCTACCTCTGTGCGATAATCCATGCAGGAGGTTGTGATGTCAAATAGCTCAAGCGAGGCTCAGTCTCTTTATTAAGCTCTCAACTAGTAAGACCTGACCTCACAAGTATCAAGTGCTAGTACAAACTTCTGGCACACACAAACATGTTTCACATGTCGTTCTCTGACCATGTACCTCTGGAGAAAGAAAGATGTAATTTCACTGTCTTATGACCTCCCACTCAGGATCTGCTTTCTTTCCCTGAAAAGAGGTGCATGTTAAATTGCTTCTACCCTGCAGAGGTTACCTGCATGGGAACCTCTCCCAAGGTATGGTCTAGAGTTGCTCTTGGGCTCTCTGATATTATTAGCTAAGACAAAAATAAAGGAGACTAAGCCTATTTCAAGGGAAGTATACATCATTTAGTAGTCTCCTGTGTGGTTCTGTTTTACAAAGATTTCAAGGATATTCAGACTAACTAAATCTTCCTCTCACCTTCCCACACACATACACATGCAAAGACGGTTCTTTATGGAAACTGAAACATTCTCTGTTGCTACCCCATCTCTACATGTTTGCTGTCCAGTATTTCATTTGTATATCTTGTAGGAAACTCACATCCACAGAAACAATCATCTGATTTTTGCTGGACGTCATTTTCCTAATGAAGTACAGTGGTGTATATTTTCCTTCTGACTGTATGCAGAACTAAATTTCTGTGGTTTACTTTAGTTTACTTTTAAAAAAATTATGAAGTATCAGAAAAAGGAAAAAGAAAAGGAGACCTTTACATTTGTATTAAAAATATATCTGAAAACCAGAGGCCAATCTGAAAAAGATGTAATTAATTATTTTAAGTGTCCTAAAGTCAAAAGGACTTGAAATATATATACAGTACAATTTGGGTTGAATTATAGCTTTGCCCTGGGCTTGAAACAAAGAAGAGAGGGTTGCAGTGCCCTTGGAGCAGGCTGGAAGGCAGATTGTGAGTCTAACTCCAGGGTTTCCTCTTGCTCCAAGTGGGAAGTACACTGTGCCAGATCTTCATGAATCATACTCCCCTGGAGTGCTGTTGCAACTACAGTGGCCAGCATGTTGATGCAATGAAGCCAAGGCTCCGCCAGTTTCTTCCCTCATGGACAGTTGAGGGAATAATGGCTCTTTCCTATGGCTACTACACAGAGTGTGGGCACACCAGACAGGAGTGTAATGGGTTGCTTTATGTTGCATTACTCTGCTGCACATCCACGAATGCTAGGCCACAATATGGCCCTCTGTCATAATATAGAAACTTCTTTTTGGCTTGACTGTGTTGGCATACAAGAGTTGACAATTATACATTTTTTTCATTACTTTTTGCCTTTGATTTCTGCTGTCTCAATCAACTTCTCCGGAACCTACTCTGCTCTATTTAATATCAGTTTCTTGTAGGCAGCTGGGTTGCTTACAAGATTTTTAAGAAAGGTTAATTCAGGCTCTTGAGTAAACATTTTTTAACAGAAAAAGAATTTTGAAAGCAGACCAGAGACCTGTAAGAAACTGTTTAAAAGGCAAGACAGACACAGGGTGGGGGAAGGTGTGTATATATAACAAAAAGGATATGACAAAAGTTTATGTACAGTCATTTTCACTTTTCACATCACCCTCATTCTGTTTGTTTGTTTTTCACAGATTACCAAGGGAAAGAAAAAAAATTAAAGTAGAAAAATGTGAATGTAAAGCTAAACATTTAACAGGAAACTGGAAAGAAGGTGTAGTGTCTTTTAACAGATTATATTAAAATGTTTTAGATTTCAGATAAGTGGTGTCCCTTTAACATCATTGAAAGAAACCTAAACAGCTGACTGGGACATGTCTTTGGACAATCAGTGTCAAAGCCATGTTATATCTTTTATTTCAGATACTATCTGCAGTTTGTACATTGTGAAAGGTGCAGCTTTATTTTAAGTGTTCATATGCCTCAAAATAGCTTTGCTGTTTATGCAAAAGTAACATAGCTGGGGAATACTTTTTACACCTGTTGATCGACATCTGAAGAGTCCAGATAACAAACATCTATACTTAGCATCTTACTCTCCATCCAAAAATAAATACTTATGGCTCTACAGGGCTCTTAGCTTTAAAAAAAAGTATTTGTGCATAGTTGGTAGCATTAAGGTATCATGATTACTGGCTACAACATTCTTAAGCTAGTGGATAAAGGTTCTCACTTTTGAGTGAGACATAAGGGAAATATGTCAGGAACCACTGACACCATAGAGAAAAAAGAATGTAGCCTTTGGATTGCTCTGGAGAGTGCCACTTACATTTTAAATATATCTATATTTAGTTCCCTCAGACTGGAGTTCGGCAGAGACTGCAGGACAGAACTCCAATTTTTTCCCCTCCCTGCTATCTTCTAATTTAGGGTCTTTAATTCAGTCTGGAGTTGAAACCCTTCTTTCAAACCTTTCCCATACCTGTTTCCTCTAGTTTACATTACTGTTAAGTCTTTGACATTGAGTGGTGATACAATTAGATAAGATCACCTGCCAGATTTGTTTATGTCACTTGCAGACTCAGACCTTCTCTCAAAATAGCATCATGTCATGATGCAATGCCACTGAACTCCCCCAAAATGGTTTGGCATGAACTCATGTGCTTCAACTTTCTTTCAACTTGACAACCTTCATATGTACTTACTTGTTAGTTTTTCCAATTTGACACTCAAGTATATCTGGGCAGATAAGGAGAAGTGAGTTGCTGACCTGCTTTGAAATGCACCCTCCCACTTTTCTCTCTCCTCGCAAAGATGGAGGATTTTTGGCTGTAATGAAAATTTTTTGCTTTCTTTTCTCAGAGTACAAACCTGCGGATTTAGAAAGCTAATCTTTCCCCAGATTACACAGAAAAATAGAATCAATCATAGAAGTGTAGAGCGGAGGAGGTGTCAAAAGATCATATAATCCGTCCCCCAATACCGAGGCAGGATTTACTATACCTAGGCCATTTCTGACAGGTGTTTGTCTAACTTTCCACAACCAAATCTCTGTACAACTTTTCATGAGTAATGTACCCGAGTATTTGGTTTCTAATATCTAAACTATATTGTTAAATCTATTCACCTAAATTTGGGTTATTGCTGATTATGTGCTCTATGTATCATATGACTTTTAAAAACAAACTCTGTATTTGTGGATAATCGAAGCACTATATCCAGATGTACAGACATTCTTTTTCTGAACCTATGTATTATATACTTTTTTTAACATTAGCTTTAATAAAATTTTTTACTTAAACCATTTCTGACAGGTGTTTGTCTAACATGTTATTAAAAACCTCCAATTCCAGGGATTTCACAACTTCATTAGGTAACCTCTTCCAGGCCTTAACTATCATTAAAAAGATTTTCCTAATATTCAGGCACCCCAAATAAAATCCTCGGGACTTTAATCTCCACCATGCCTCAACAAATTGTAAATGTACTCTGCTGTACGGCTGCATATGCCATGCTTCTGATATTTCCTAGTTACTGGACATGCATGTTGTGGCACCCTGGTACCCCAATATTCACCACTGTCATGTAATTAGGATATATTTTGTGCAAAGTATGCCTTGTGAGGTGGTATTCTAAAAGTCTTCATCTGCTAGACATTAATATCTCATTGGATTGTATGTGCTATCGCCAAATGTGAATTTATGAAGTTTGGGTATGTATTTGTTACTGAAATATGTTATGAGGTTGAAAACACCTACAAGCAGCCTTTCAGGTACAACAGGAAAGAGGCCAAACAGTGTTAATGGCTTATTGAGGAAATGCACACAAACACAAGGATTACCCCAGGAACTGTGTACAGTAGAAACCTCTCAGAGATAGCACTACACAATGGGAACTGTTTGACCCAGGTCACAGCAAAAGAGCTTTTCGGCAAGTGGGAAGAAGATATAAAAGGGGGAAAATGACATCATGTGGGTACCCCACTCCCCTACATTAACACACCTGGAAACACCTGAGGAATAAAGACTGAACAGGGGGGAAGTGACGGGCCTAGGTAAACAGAATTTCTAGCCTGTGTATGTAATATTAAGCTCAGTTTGTGATATTGTTTATTTACTACAGGGATCGGCAACCTTTGGCACACTGCCCATCAGGGAAATCCACTGGTGGGCTGGGATGGTTTGTTTACCTGCAGCGACTGCAGGTTCGGCTGATCACAGCTCCCACTGGCCGCGGTTCACCATTCCAGGCCAATGCGGGCTGCGGGAAGTGGCGTGGGCTGAGGGATATGCTGACTGCCGCTTCCTGCAGCCCCCATTGGCCTGGAACAGTGAACTGCGGCCAGCTGCAGCTGCGATCGGCTGAACCTGTGGACGCTGCAGGTAAACAAACTGTCCCAGCCTGCCAGCGGATTTCCCTGATTGGCCACGTGCCAAAAGTTGCCAATCCCTGATTTACTAGGTAATCTGCTTTGATCTGCAAAAAGAAAAGGAGTACTTGTGGCACCTTAGAGACTAACCAATTTATTAGAGCATAAGCTTTCGTGAGCTACAGCTCACTTCATCAGATGCATATCGTGGAAACTGCAGCAGACTTTATATATCACTAACCAATTTATTAGAGCATAAGCTTTCGTGAGCTACAGCTCACTTCATCAGATGCATAGCGTGGAAACTGCAGCAGACTTTATATATCTATATAGATATATAAAGTCTGCTGCAGTTTCCACGCTATGCATCTGATGAAGTGAGCTGTAGCTCACGAAAGCTTATGCTCTAATAAATTGGTTAGTCTCTAAGGTGCCACAAGTACTCCTTTTCTTTTTGCGAATACAGACTAACACGGCTGTTACTCTGAAACCTGCTTTGATCTGTTTGCTGTCACTTATTATCACTTAAAATCTATCGTTTTGTAGTTAATAAATTTATTTTGTTTTTTAATCCAAACCAGTGTGTGTTTGACTAAGGTGTCCAGGGAAAATCTCAGCTTGGTTACCACAAGTGTGCATGGTCCTTTTCACTTTGAGGGAGAGGTGGACCGGGTGTTAAACCCATGTACTGGCCAGATTTGACCAGGGCAGGACGGTACTGCTCTGGGGTCCTAAACTGAGAGGATGGTGGTTAGAGAGTCTGCATGTGACTGCAGAGGGGTATGTCCCTACCTGTATGAATGCTGGTGAAAGTGGAAGCTTGGAGGGCTTTGCAACTTGTCACAGCAGCACAGTGTGAGAGGGAGCCCCGGGTGGTGGGTTACAGAGCTCAGTGATAACAGGTGGCACCCCGGGGGGAACCCGTTACACATACTTTCTTTCATTTCATACCAGAAAGGCAAAATACAAAATCTTGATTATATAGATTTATTTCTACTTTCAATTTTTATTAATAAAGAAATGAACATTACAAACAATGATTTTAAAACCTAGATTACATTAAAGCTTCTCAGAATGATATGTATTCCTTGCGTTCTCGCTTTCAAAAGAAAATTTAAATTTACTTTACAGAATTTCATTAATGGAAATAAGTAATAATACATATAGTCTTCCTGGTGCTTTGGAAGCACTATTTTTGGTGTTTTAAAATTAATTAAAGATGCATCTTTATTTAAAAAGGCATATTGTGCATAGTTTGTATATACAGACTCTTGTTATATTTAATATGTGGTGACATGGACAAATTTTATAAACATATTTAAATTTTGAAATACACCTTTACCCCGATATAACGCGACCCGATATAACACAAATTCGGATATAACGCAGTAAAGCAGCACTCTGGGAGGGCGGGGCTGCGCGCTCCAGTGGGTCAAAGCAAGTTCGATATAATGCGGTTTCACCTATAACGCGGTAAGATTTTTTGGCTCCCGAGGACAGCGTTGTATCGGGGTAGAAGTGCAGTACATTAAAGAACCTTGAGAATTGTTGAAATACACAGGCATTAGGTTTCAGATTTCAAGATGCAACTTTATTGGGGTTTTAGTATGTGTTTAAAACATGCACACTATATTATTTTGATTCAGTGTTCTGCATGTTTTGAGATCTTATGGTAGAATGGGAAAAATATTTAGGGGTTTTCTGTACTCAGTTTTTCATGTCTCTGCTATGTTTGTATGCTTGATATGAAAGTTTTTAATTTCTTATAGCATAAGTTGTATTTAAATACAGTCATAAGCAATTTACTATGGTTTTGATACTTACTGTAAACACTAAGGCTCAGTTTTTCATATAGGTGTGCACCTAAGTGTGCATGGACTTGTACACATACCTATTGGAGGCACATAGTTCTTCAGATGCACATGTGCAGAGTTGTGTACCTACACATACCTATAAATGCACACAAGATACAGACTTGCCATGCACATTGGAAGATAGGTGTGACTAAAACTGGCATGAGCAAAAGTGCATACATATTTAGACATATGCCTGTTTGAAAATTTGGTCCTTAGTGAATTTCAGAAAATGCTCAGCTGTGAGTATTTTCTTTGGCATTCAGCAAGTACTTAGTGTAGGATCTTTCCGTGGCATATTTTAATTCTCAGTAATTATAAATGCTGCCAAAGTTTAAAGTTACCAAATCTAATTTCATTATGACCATACCTGCTCATTTCTGCTATTTGTGTGTGTGTTTGCCTTTTCATGTCTCCATCAGAATTTCATGGTAAGTGAAGCAAGTCACACTCTCATTGTAGTTTGCACTCAGCCGTTCACTGAAATAATATGGGACATTCATTCTACTCCACTATAAGCAAGCTTCACTGTGCTTGCTGTTCTATTTATATAAAATTAATATCAGTGTTGTATTACATTTGTTGCACCAGTAGGTGTAAATAAATAGACTCTCAAATATCAAAGTAAGGAAAGCAAAGCTTGTTTTTGTGGCATAGGGTAATGATAGTTGAATGATTTTATGGCTGACGCAGACATGGATAACTGCAGTTTGGTAGTATAGGTGTAAAATCCCTGATTTTTTAGTGGACTGACCTTTGAGGGATTGAGTTATAGAAGTGGCTGGTGCTCAAGCCATCTCGGAATCAGACTAATCGTTACTATATTTGTGCAAAAATTTAGTTTATGTTGAAACAAATTCTAAACAAAAATATATTGATTTCACAATTCTATGTACTGTATTTGCTATATAAGCACTCAACTGTTTAAAGTTATTTTTATCCAGTACAATATGTCATACAAAACTTTACTGCCTTATACTTCATTAAATTACACTGGCATATTCAAAGATAATTACTTTGCAAAATGTTACTGTTATATATGCTATTGCTGGCTAATGAGGCTTCTGCATCACTCCCACTCCAAAAGAAAATGTTTAAAAACTGCTACTTTGGATTAAGGCAGTAAGTTCAGTCAGTTGTATTGCTGCTCTAAGTTGTTAATGTCTTTTTGTGTGCATGCATGTGTGTCTGTTAGCATAGGACTAGCACTTCGGATAAATGGTAACTGCTTCATATCCGTCTGGTGGCCTCATGCGGGCTCGCGCATGAGTTTCACAGTATAATTGTCCCTCCACAAAGAAGTAGCCCTTTTGTTTGAGGTTGATATTGCAGTCAGAGCACACAAAGCATTCTGGGTGCCGGTACTTGTCACGTGCCTTCACCACTGTACCACTGTTTATGAAAATAAAGAAGAGAAAACTAAATTAGTAGAGGAGAATAAATTTAGAATAAAACAGAAATGCATGGCAACATGACATATAAAATAAATACTGTTTCTCTACTGTAGGGGGCTTGTTGGTAATGCCCGCGGAGTTATGTCATGTTCTTCCAAGTGCTAGGAAAATATTCTAAAGCTGGAAGTTGATTCTGAGCAGACCTTTTCCTGTGTAAATATAAAATGCCATCTGGAAGTCTCAGTACTCCACTGGAAGATCAGTACTTCAAAGACCACTGCCTCTTTCATCATCCGATGAAGTGAGCTGTAGCTCACGAAAGCTTATGCTCAAATAAATTTGTTAGTCTCTAAGGTGCCACAAGTACTCCTTTTCTTTTTGCGGATACAGACTAACACGGCTACTACTCTGAAACCTGCCCCTTTCAACTATCACATACAGTATAATGTACCCCAGCAGCAAGGGAGTGAAAAAAGGTTTAGAAAACAATTCCTCTGACTTAGCCTCCAAGACATGAGTTCAGGATTCTCTGTATTCCTGTTTGAAATTATTGACACCATTGAATTGGGAGTTGGGTACCTTACTCCATTAGGCAGCTTTGAGAATCCCAGCCTGAAACAGTACAGGCTATGCAGCTGCTCTTTTCAGTATCTGTGTTAATGATTGAGTGTGGCAAGAGGTACCAAGAAGCTTGAACTCAGGCCTCTGCAAGTGAAAAATAAGTTATATTTGAAAAGTGAGCTGAATGTCCTGAAAATGTTTAAGACATTATGTTAATGATTTTGGATGGTTTATTTTTTTTAAGCTTTTCAATGCACCTGCAATTTTTTTGATTTCTCTAAAATTACAAACAGAAAATTCCGTAGAAAATCGGCCTGTATTTTGTAATCCCTTTTGAAGATTTATGCTATAGCTATAACTTTATGAAAATTAAGAAAAAACAACTTACACAATGCCATTCCCACATTTGTCGCACAATGGCACTTTTTGTACACTTCCTGCACCTGAAGGCATATTTGTTACCGGTGCCCTCACACTCCTTGTACCAACGGGACGTCCATCTGAGAAACAGAATGTTCTCATTTATTTACAGTATAACACAGAAGCATCTGGCTATAACTAAATGCTTGCTTGAGTGTATCTACTTTATACTGATTTATAAGGAAGGCCCTGCTTGAATTGCAGGATGATTGTCAAAAAATTGCAGCTGAGTTCCAGACAAGCCATGAAAAACTGTGGAAAAGTAATAATGGACCTTATTATTTGTGGTAATAAAGTCCATTATTATTTTTCTGCGATTTTCCGTTGTCAGCTATCAGGCGCTGAAAGCGGCGGCCCCCTACTGTCAAAATTGTGATGGAAGCCTAATATTGCAGAATCTGCAATTTCTGAAATATCGCAAGTTAAGTAGGATCTTATTTATAAGCTTTTCCTTTCATTAAGTAAAGTTAGAGTTTCTCTATACAAGGACCTTTACAATAACCTTTTTTTAATTTTGAGGGGCCAAATCTTGCATCATCAAAGTTAGTGGGAATATTGCTATTAACTTCAGTGGGAGTAGGATTGGCCCTGAGTGTTGTTCTGCATTAAAGTCAGCTAATGAAAAGATTACTTGTCATTAAGGCTACGATTTAGTCATGGGTATTTTTAGTAAAAGTCATGGACAGGTCACGGGCAATAGTGACTTTTACTAAAAATACCCTTAACTAAATCTTACCTGGGGGGAGGGGCAGCCCAAGGCCCCGCTGCCACCGCTCTGGGCAGGGAGTGACCTGGTGCCCCGCTGCCACTGCTCCGGGCAGGGGGCGTCCGGGGCCCTGCTGCTGCGACTCTGGACATGGGGTAGCCCGTGGCCCTGCTGCCGCGGTTCTAGGCCGGGGCGGCCTGGGGCACTGCTGCTGTTCCTGGGCCACTGCTCCAGGACAGCACCCAGGACCAGTTGCCTGGGGACCCTGGGCCCAGACCAGCTGCTCGCGTGGCCCTGGGGTCAGCCGCACCAGCCGCTGCAGCTGGGGAAGTCATGGAGGTCCCGGAAAGTCACGGAATCCGTGATCTCCACCTCCACTCTGGGTGGTCCGGGGCCCTGCTGCCACTGCTTTGGGCTGGGGGGCGGCCCGGGGCCCATGAAAGACTCGCAGCCTTACTTGTTGTTTATAGAGTTAACCTTCAGATTCATTCTGAACGATTGATAACACAATATGAATAAAAAGTCATATCAAAATTTAAACAAAAATCTATTATGACATTATACGTCTTTTCTTGTAAACTGTTAAATTTAGATTAATTTTGTTTAAATTCTGCTTTTTATATTTAGTACAGGTATAATAAAACTGTCAGAATTTCATAATGCTCTTTTCCTATCTGCTTTATTGTTAAAAACTCATCAATTATAGTATTTTTGATAGAGTATAATTATGGGAGAATGCAAGTGCAAACGGTATTCTCTTCAACCAGTTTTCTAGCATCATTTTGTTTTTTATTTAGAAGTGTGTGTGAGAGAAGAAACTTAATTGAGGAAAGAGTTTAAAATTCTTCCCACTTCTTTTCCTGGTTTAGAAAGAGATGGACAATTTTCTTTTCCTGTTTCAGTGGTATTTTTATCTCACCCCAAAACTTTTCTCATGCAACATTTTTATCATTCAGTCAAAACATTTTTGCACATTATCAGTCTTAAAAAACCTGACAAGAGATTCTGAAAAATGTGGTTGATAAATGGAAGTCTTAAGACTAGTTAATTGTCATAGCACATGTTAAATATTTAATAAAAGGGGTAAAGTAGCAAAATGTGAAATTGAATTTTATAGCTCTAATCCTTGTATATCTTCTTTTCAGGTTTTCCCCTTTCAACACATGTAAAAAATAAAGAGTGCTGTGAACAGATATATACAGTAAATTGCTGCTAACCAGAATCCTCGGAGACTAAATCCTGGAGCACCTTAAATGAGCCAGATTGACGTGGTTGACTGGGCCCTTCCGGATTGTCATGCAGCATCCTGTACACATCAGATTGAGGTACAGAGGTTGGTACTGGTTCACTGCAACATGAACAAGGGATGAGCAGGTAAAGAGAGTTAACCAATATAACTTTAAAGCAGTAGAGCTACTGGACATGAGTATGATTCAATAAACAAAGTTATGATAAAAATCAGTTTACAGAATCATTGAATAGACCTTTCCCCCCTGACTAGATTGGCATGCTTTGTACAGTGGTGAAGTTCTGATATATCTTTCTTAATTTAAATACATATTCCTGTTATTGCTGCACAGTATTCTCATAAGCAAAGTTCTCATTTTACAAATAAATATCAAAGTTTAATTCAAGCTCAGAAAAGTGACTTTTAAAAGGGCACCTTCTGATTAATCAACATATCCAAAGACTGTGTCTTTGAGTCCGATTTCTGCACTTTACTGATAAATCCAGTTTTAGTACTATTAGCCCAGTAGAGCAAATACAATCAGGGGAGAGTAACCTGGATTTCATATAAGTGCTAATTATTATTATTATTCATAATATTTATTATTTACTATTCTGTTCTGCCTCATGCCTCAGTTACATTTAGAATGCAAAATCTTTATTACTGCTGATGCTGAAAAGTCAGAACTTAGCTTGATTTTCAGATCCTAGGTTGAGTTTATGGGACTGACAGTTAGAAAAGTCATCTCTTGATTTATAAATTTAAAAAATTATATGTAGAAGTCTAGCTAGAGAATAAATATGACACCTCGGGAAGTTATTTTTACAGTAACTTTTCTGGCTATAGTTGCATTGGAAATGGGCCCTTACTTGTCTTTACCCTCAAAACAGCTGCAGCCAAGTCACCAGTTGCTCTTTGACCTAATTTTCAGAATACCATTTTCAGGTCAAATAGCTTCAAGTGTAGTATTAAAACATGATATCACTCACACTATTAAGAAAGGTTTGCAGAAATCTGAACAACCCAAACTTTCTGCAGGGCATCATCAGCCAATCACTAGTTAATATATTAATTGTTAAGATAATAGTAATTGTGATTTACTTAACTTACATTCATAGGAAAAGACAATGAAACAAATGTTCCAGTGGCAAATGTTTAAAAGCCAAGCTTTATTAAATGGAAAATCTGTTGTTGTTTTTTTAAATTAAATAAAATTGTTGTGTTGCTTACTTTTTGTAGGTTTCAGAGTAACAACCGTGTTAGTCTGTATTCGCAAAAAGAAAAGGAGGACTTGTGGCACCTTAGAGACTAACCAATTTATTAGAGCATAAGCTTTCGTGAGCTACAGCTCACTTCCTCAGATGCATATCGTGGAAACTGCAGCAGGCTTTATATATACACAGAGAATATGAAACAATACTACTTTTTGTAGTGGCTGCCTTAACAAAATAAACACACAGGGAGAAAATCAGACTCCATTAAAGTCAATGGCAAAATTCCCACTGACTTTAGTAGGGACAGGATTTTATCCCTAATATTTCATATTAGCTGTCTTATATTAAGAATTATTACTAACAAGATATGCAGGTACGGTGAAGAACAGACACTGTGGATGCATTGTGAAAATTAGGCTGAAGACAAAGGGGTTTCAACTTTTTGAGTATTGGGGAACTAAGTAGAAGCAGTATCATATACTTTAATGAAGCATATTACTGTATTTATACAGAGATAAATGTTAATTTTAAGTCTCTCATTATGAGCTTGCTCCTACTCTCAATCTTATGGTAAAACTCCCATTGCTTGCAAGGGGGTTGGATTGGGTTTTGTGTCTGTCTATCTGTCTGGAGTTTGAGAGTAAGGTTTAGAATATGAAATGGATTAGAAGTAGACTCAGTGACTGGTCAAAAATCTTTTGTTCTATGTTTGTATGTTGGATGCCATGAATGTCTATAATCCTAATTTGTGGTCAAGCTGGGAGGTCATACTCAGTGGGGGGCTGGAGAGGTCTGTCCCAGGTCTGGTACTAGTTAATGTTTGATAATCAGAGTATGCTTATGAAATTTATGGATGACACCAAGCTGAGTGGGGTTGCAAACACTTTGAAGGACGGGATTAGAATTCAAAATGCCCTTGACAAATTGGAGAGTTGATCTGAAATCAACAAGCTGGAATTCAATAAAGGCAAAGGCAAAATCATATGTACAAACACAAAATGGGGAATAACTGGCTAGGCAGCAGTACTGCAGGAAAGGATCTGGGGCTCACAGATTGAATATGAATCAATAATGGGATGCAGTTGCAAAAACGTCAAGTATCATTCTGAAGTGTATTAAGATGAGTGTCATATGTAAGACACAGGAGGTAATTATTCTACTCTGCTTGGCACTGGTGAGGCCTCAACTGGAGTATTGTGTCTAGTTTTGGGTGCCACACTTGAAGAAAGATGTGGACAAATTGGATAGAATCCAGAGGAGAGTAACAAAAATTATAAAAAGTTTAGAAAACCTGACTTGAGGAAAGTTAAAAATAACTGGGCATGTTTAGTCTTGAGAAAAGAAGACTGAGGGGGGGACCTGTTAACAGTCTTCCAGTATGTTAAGGGCTGGTATAAAGAGGACTGTGATAAATTGACCTTCATGTCCACTGATGGGCTTAATCTATAGCAAGGAAGATTTAGGTTAGATATTAGGACAAACTTTGACTAAAAGATAGTTAAGTATTGAAATAGGTTACCAACAGAGGTTGTAGAATCCGTGTCGTAGTTTTTAAGAACAGGTTAAATAAACATCTGTCAGGGATGATCTAGGTGTACTTGGCCTTCCTCAGGATGGGGGGGGGGGGGCGTGGAGTAGATGCCCTCTTGAGGTCCTTTCCAGCTCTATATTTCTGTGATTCCCCAACCAGATTTCTCTGAGCTATTTTTAAAATAGTAAACTAAATATCTTTCCTCCTCAGCATAGTACTTTTTACTCTTGGTGAAAATACTGTAGATAAGACATATGCATTGTTATTAAATTTACTTTGGAGAACAAAGACTGCAGCAAGTAACAGGAAAAACTTTTCATTTAAGTTTAAAAAAAATCAGCATTTTTTTTATTCCTACTAATGGTTGATTTTTAACTTTTTACCCAGATTTACTTATTTTTAACATGTTCCCAAGAAAAATCATAAGTAATGGTTGTAGAATTACTTGCCACACACACAAATTACTTACCAGACACTAGACTTTAAGATACCTTTTCCAAGTTCACGCATAGGGAAAAGTAACCCCCAACAGTTGAGACATTTCAGGGCTCTGTGCAGGGTCAGTTCCCAAACTGGGGATGCCTTTGCCAACTATTAAACCTGAATCCTTAGACTTAATCCAGGATTTCACAGGGGGAGAAAGCAAGTTTGCTTTTTAAAAAAATGTTATTGATGATGGATAACCAGGCAGTAGGGCAGTGGTGGGCAACCTGCAGCCCGCGCCGCTTCCTGCAACTCCCATTGGTCAGGAATGGCGAACCACGGCATGCCTGTGGAAGGTCAATATAAACACTGTCTTGCGGCCTGCCAGTGGATTACTCTGGCGGGCTGCAGGTTGCTCATCACTGCAGTAGGGCAACACTGTTACTCCACAAAGCTCTTATAGAATGGAATTTTGTTTCCATCAGATCATCATGAACTTGGTGTATATGCTTTTGGATAAGTATGATTTTTGTAGTTAGTAAAGGCCCAATCCTGCAATGTGTGGAATGACCTGAACTCCCATTCAAGTCCGTGATTGAGCCTTCGGATTGAAAATATTTGTAATAGTTTAAATGTGGATACTACATATATTGTAAACGATTTAACTTAAAATACTGTTAGTAAAAACACAGTAAAAAGAAGGTAAGTTGTTAGAGTGTAAAATGAAGGAGAAAGCAATGTAAATGACAAATTATTAATGAGAGAGCTGCTGTACCTTGAAAAAGAGACACAATTAATTGTTTCCCATATGAAATATTACAAGCTTGACTGGAAGTTAGTTTTGAAGTCTGCTTTTTACCACTCTGGAGTCATTCCCTGGTTGTCTGTAAGAGTTTTTACTATACTACTACTCTGTATAAAATTCTTAACTAACCATTCCCCAGACATGAAAGAACATTGTAGTAGTGCTGCACTCAAATAGGAGGAGGAGTGCTTATGACGTGTACAGAGATTTGCTAATGAACCCAGGAAGGAGTGTATTCTGGTCCTTCTTGGCCAAAGGTTAGGGGTCTGGAATGAGTTTTCTTGGATTGGGGTTAAGAGTGAAAAAAATTGAAGAATATCTGCAAGACTTTCTGGGCATGAAGGACTGCAACAGAGTGTAAAATGTCTTGTACTGACTGCTTTAATTTTTCTTTCTTCAGATGATAGGGCTAGGTATCATAGGACCCAGTCCTGCAAAGAATTATGCAAGTGCTGAGCTTTAAGGACTTAAATAGTCCAATTGAACTCAGTGTGACTTTGTTAGTGCTTAAAATTAGCTGTTGTGTGTAAGTCTTTTCAGGATTGAGGCGCTGGTCAGTAGTGGATCAAGAGTCCATTTTAAAGAGTAGCTACAGTTATCAGCTGCAAATAGAGAGATTCTTTTTAAAATGAGTCTGACCTGTAACACTTGTCTTTTGTATGTTCTGACAGACATCTGTAACAATCTGCATTAGAAAAAGATTTTTAATACATAAATAGTACAGCTGTCTATTAATTGCAATTAATGCCTGCAATTAACTGAAAGCAAAATTGATGTGTTCATTTTTTTTTAACGTGTTAATTGCATACCTGTGAGCGGGGTGGGAGGCATCGACCCGCGGGAGAAGGGGCTGAAGCCCCAGCCCGCAGCTCAGGAGGAGGCATTGTGGGGTTGAAGCCCTAGCCTACAGCTCTGGAGGTGGAGCAGGGGCTGGAGCAGCCCCAGCCTGCAGCTTCCTGGGTGGAGGAGGGGGGGGCTGGAGCCCTGCACCCCAAACCCTGAGAGCGACTGAAGCCCTGAGTCCCAAGAGTGGGTGAAGCCCCAAGCCCCATGCTCCTAGAGGGGTTGAAGCCCTGTAGCTCCCAGACCTGACCCTATATTTGAAAATATAGAAAATCCCCAAAATATTTAAATAATGGTATTCTAATATTGCTGAACAGTGTGATTAAAATGGCGATTAATCATGATTAATTTTTTAATCTCATGATTAATCACAATTAATTTTTTTAATTGCTTGACAGCCCTAATTAATAGTATTTTAATATAAGCTTCAAAATCTTTAGTTGCTGTTTAGATGCCTTTTAAAATTTAATGTAGAAACAGTATGGAAATTGATAATGTTAATGCTTTAGCAAATATATTCAGTGCACATGCTGGCTCTGATTACCTCATTGAGGGATTTTCCCCAAGAGCTGTAGAAACTTGGCCCTGCAGTGTTTCCATTATATTGTCATCTGAGTACATCTGCAGAGGTGTATTAAACTGAGCATGTACAATCTTGACACCAGGAAGTTCCATTTCCAAGGGAATGTTAGGGGCCATCTTAGATGCAGCTTTCAAATCAGTAGGGCAAATAGTACTGAGAGTACTAACAGAAGAGGGGGTACTACGTCCACTGCCACCATCAATACCGGAAGGAGTACTGCCTCCACTGTGTTAATAGCCAGTTTACAGAAAGGTGTGCAACACATACCCAAAATAAAGACAAAATAAACAAGTGTAGAGATGTTAACATGACTGTAAAGAAAGAGATGAAATCTATCAAATATAGAAAAGCAAAAGTATGTTTAATCTAGTCAACTTTACTTCCTTAATTCCCTCCCCCCCCCAACAACAACTACAAACAAAACCCAAGACCAAGCAATTAAAAACTCTGAATCTGTGAAAGCCTGGTTTATAAATATATTTTTCCCTGTCACTGACAGTAAACATAACCTTCTGAAAGCTCAGAGTACTTGGAAAATAATATTACTTTGTACTTTTAACATTGTGCCTTTTTCAGAGGATTAATGAAGCCTCATCAGATCCCTCTGAACTAGGTAAGCATTATTCCAGCCTCACAATGGGAAGTGGAGGCATTGAGAGGTTAAGTGACTTGCCCAAGATCACACAGTCAATGATAGAGCCAGGAATTAGAACCCAAACTCTTCATTCCAGTCTGTGACCTAAATGCTACATTACATTTTCTCACTTGAAAGGGTTTTCTATAAAGAAAACATAAAATAACACGTGACCTTTTAAGATTTTCCTTAATACTACACTGAAGTATTTATTACACCTTTAAAGTTATTTCAACAATAAATTTATTACATATTTTTTCCATATATTTTGTTGAAAATTTCAAAAAAAGTTAAAAATGTTAAAAAATAACTGGACATACTTTTGCCATTCTAAATTATAACAATTCCAAGCAGAATGTAAAATGGCCCTTCACAAAAACAGAATAGATTCTCAAATGATATGAAATGAAACTTGGTCACTGTTACTTTTGAATTTGACCTTATTTTTGATTTAGAATGAAAATAGGATGTTGGCTACAACTCCAGTTTTAGAAAAGCTGTAAAGCCGCTGGACATTAATATGGGCAAATCTTCTGGAAAATCATTAGCAGAGTAACGTAGTGAATATTACATCAAAATGTTTCTTTTCAGTGTCACTGGTTTTACTATTCTTCCCATAGCACTTAGGGCCCTGTTCAGCCCTAATTTGACTCAGAGGGTTTCTTTTTCGAGGGGGCAATTTTTCCAGGAACAATGCATAACCCAGGCCTTCCACAGTCATCTGAGACCACTTCCTTATCACGGGCACAGTCACATATATGTGGTAATCAAACTCTTGGGAAGGATTGTGATTCAATCTGCTTCCTTCGACCTACATGTTTGTGTACTGATAGGTTATTTTCTGGCTGACTCCTGAATAAATCAGGGAGAATTTTATATTGCTCTCAGTTTGGAGATACAATGCAGTGCCTGCCTGACAGCCACATTTCAGAACTCTGCAATGGAGAGGAAGAGGGACCACAATAACCCAAAATTAATGCTCCCTTTAGTTCTTAGGTGGAATTTGTACAGGACCACATTCTGAAAGTTTAAAGAGAGAAACATTCCTTACCATCAAAGGAAAATTAATTCCAAAAAAGACAGGCAAGTTCCCAAGTAAGTATGCTGTCCCAGCATGCCCCAGCCAAAAGCCCATAGAAGGGACCAGTCACAGATACACAAGTCAGTGCTTAGAAAAATCAGGGTCACACGTTAGAAGATTTGGATCCTGTGGCAGTGCAAGACTTGTTAATGATGAGTTTAAAAAAATGGAATACATTGAGAGAAGGCCAAAAGAAGCATAGCTATTGCTACCAGCAACAAGGAGAGGCAATGCTAAGTTAGTGTAAAGATTTCATACCTCTGTTAATTAGTTTTGTCAGCATGAAGTCTATAATTGTGCCTAAAATTTCATTTATTGGCCAAATCCTACAGTTCACACTTGGTCCTTATTTTGGCAGAAATCCTATTGAGAGAGGACTGTAGGAGTTGGCCTTATATCCTGAAGAGAGATTTACAACTGAGATGGTGTTATTACTGTATTTAATAAAGGATAATATGAATGTAACCTGTTTTGGGTTGTAATCCGCAACAGTTGCTTTAGGAATTTCCAACATAATAAATTAAAATTTCTCTTTTGGCACACGTGACTTTAGGTACCAAATAAGCAGAATTTGCTTAATGTATATGTTCAGTCCAGAGGGTAAAAAACTAACTGGCAACCACTGCTGTTGCGACTGCTTTGCAATTGCAGAGCACCATTCATCTGAGGCTAATAAATAATACTTGCAATTTGAAGTATACAGAACTTTCCATTGTTAAAGCACTTTACAAATATTAACTAATGAAGACCACAAAGCCTGATCACTTTCTTATCAGATTAATTTTTGCATCTAATTTCCCATCTGCAATCCTGAAAAATGGTCATTTGTTTAAATATGTTCACTGAAAATGACAAGTATCTTTTACAAAGCATTGCTTGATTTAAAAAATGAATTTTCAGAACATACATTATGAAACAATCCTAAATATTCAAGATTATATAGAATGAGAGTGCTTACTATAAGAATAAATAGAAAAATATATGACCTCTTATAGACAGTCCAAACATTCAACTAAATGAGAAAAAGGTGATATTAATATAGTTGAACCTTGTAAATTCTCACTGTGATGGTCTACAAGTCCAAACATTGTCACAAAAAACAGTTTCACGCCACTTCTCTGCAAAGATTTAATAATGGTGTGCTATAGTGGGGTCACACGTAGATTGTGACCTGTCCTTTGTGCCAACACAAGGAAGTAAGGGGGCATAAGGTACACTCTGACTCCTCTGTGCCTGTGCTCTATACTGGCAGTTCTTGTGCATGGGAGGAGCAGGCCACATAGAGTAGAGCTACTGCATCCCCACTTCCTGCAGGTGAGTAGGAAGGGGTGGAGTGGACAGGGAATGGGTGGACTGTAGACTGCAGTTAAGCTGGCACATTGGGAAGCATACACTACAACAGATCTAGACCTAGTGCAGTTTACTTCTTCTCAAGAGTTGTAGGGAGACTGAGGGAGAGAGAGAGAGACTCCCTGTGCCAAAATCTCCCGTCTAGGGCACCCCAGAGGGCAGTGCAACAATGTGCTGTGCCTTGCAATGCACTAGATCATAATCTGATGACCTATCCCTAAAACACTAAACTTTTCATGGTATGGATCTTGTCGTTTGTATGTGTCTGTGAGATGTGTAACAGCTGTAGAAATAATAACTAAGAATATACATAATTAAAACTAAACTTCATTTGTCAAAACAGATGAACACCACCCTTAATCTTTTTTATTGTACCGGTTCACTAACTGGACAGTTCACAAAATTTGATAATCTGCCTGTGTCTGGCCATCATGAATAGGATGTCAATGAGGTTCATGCCAACTGCTTTGACTTCTCAGACTGCTGTATCAGACTTGAGTTGCTGGAATTATGACACAAATATTTTTTTACTTTGAAAATAAAGTACAGAACTGAGTGCAAGTGGAGTGCCCCAGGGGTTGGTCCTGGGGCCGGTTTTGTTCAATATCTTCATAAATGATCTGGAGGATGGTGTGGATTGCACTCTCAGCAAATTTGCGGATGATACTAAACTGGGAGGAGTGGTTGATACGCTGGAGGGCAGGGATAGGATACAGAGGGACCTAGACAAATTGGAGGATTGGGCCAAAAGAAATCTGATGAGGTTCAATAAGGATAAGTGCAGGGTCCTGCACTTAGGACTGAAGAACCCAATGAACAGCTACAGACTAGGGACCGAATGGCTAGGCAGCAGTTCTGCGGAAAAGGACCTAGGGGTGACAGTGGACGAGAAGCTGGATATGAGTCAGCAGTGTGCCCTTGTTGCCAAGAAGGCCAATGGCATTTTGGGATGTATAAGTAGGGGCATAGCGAGCAGATCGAGGGACGTGATCATTCCCCTCTATTCGACATTGGTGAGGCCTCATCTGGAGTACTGTGTCCCACACTACAAGAAGGATATGGATAAATTGGAGAGAGTCCAGCGAAGGGCAACAAAAATGATTAGGGGTCTGGAACACATGACTTATGAGGAGAGGCTGAGGAAACTGGGATTGTTTAGTCTGCAGAAGAGAAGAATGAGAGGGGATTTGATAGCTGCTTTCAACTACCTGAGAGGTGATTCCAGAGAGGATGGTTCTAGACTATTCTCAGTGGTAGAAGAGGACAGGACAAGGAGTAATGGTCTCAAGTTGCAGTGGGGGAGGTTTAAGGTTGGATATTAGGAAAAACTTCTTCACTAGGAGGGTGGTGAAACACTGGAATGCGTTACCTAGTGAGGTGGTAGAATCTCCTTCCTTAGAAGTTTTTAAGGTCAAGCTTGACAAAGCCCTGGCTGGGATGATTTAATTGGGGATTGGTCCTGCTTTGAGCAGGGGGTTGGACTAGATGACCTCCTGAGGTCCCTTCCAACCCTGATATTCTATGATTCTATGAAGCCACTGGTGGTAACAAAACCCCTGTACTGGAAGGCAGTGTCCATAGAAATTTGCTCAAGCCTGTGAGGCCTCCTAGCCTATGTAGCCACAGAGGCTGCCTTTGATTCTAGAAGGATACTTTTCCTTCTGTTGTGATCAAGTAATATTGTTTCAGGCATTATAACGCACAATTATGAGAGAGAGAGAGAGAGAGGTTAGATTTAAAAAATGGAGCTCATGTGCAAAAGCTCTTCCCTTTCTGATAGTTTTACAACTCTGTGGTGCTCAGATTTTTCTTTTATTTAGTTCCTCTGCAGATTGCATTGTGAATAGGTCAGCCTGCTGTAGAGTGATTAAGTGTGGCCTTTACAATCTACATGGTTCAGAGGATCCTGATATGACAGGTTGGATAAAATTCTTAATTAGCAAGTTTACAAGTGATACATACGTATAGTGGGACTAGAGAATTTCACAGCTCCATAAACTTGTCAAGATCAGATTCTGATCTCAATTGCACTGATGTAAATGTGGACTAGGTGCACTGAGTTGAAGAACCTTCACTGGAGTTATTCCAGACTCTCACCAGTGTCACTGACCTTAGAATCTGGACCCTCTTCCTTTAGGAAATGGAAGCCTGAGCTCTGCAAAGCATGCATTTTATTTTTTAAAAGCTTTAAAATAAGCTTTAATCGCATAAAATAATTTTGAGTGCATTAATATCACATTTTCATATGAATTGTGAGTATGCATTAAAAAACCCATGCATCCAACACATCATACAGTTAGAGTTTATAACCTGCTTCGGCCTGAGACTATGAAAGGTTTGGGACGAATATTATGCTTGTGTTCAAAGTAGTTCGTATCCTGTAAAAAAAAAAAAAGGATTAAAATAACTTCCCTCAGTTGATGAATATTTATTATTGGGTAAAATTAGCGTATACAAAAGTTACAAATTGTTAAGAACCAACTACTTTTATGTTGCATACTAGTGGTATTAAAACACACTTGCTGTTATAGTCAGAAACACAGAAGAGTACAAGGTAGTGTAAGAGGGAAGGATGGTGTGTCGTATCGCAGCCAAACCCAGTGAAGGGGAATTTTTAACTATCTGCATTATCGCTACTTTTATAGCTGAATGTTCACTCCTGGATGTTAAAAGGAAATTGCTTCATTTATTACCAGTTTTGAAAAATATGACAGAAGTTTAGAGTGTCAAAAAAGAAAAATAAAACAACAAGAGCTGGACTTTTGAATGGACAACAAAACAGAGAGTGGTATTTCCACAAGAGACCATGTAATGTAAGTAAACACCAATACTTACTTTTGAGGTGAACTAGGAATTAGACCCCTCAGTTGTCCCTGAAGAGCGTCTTGAATATTGCCAGATGAATACAGCCCAATTGGAGAATTATAGGAGGAACTCACTACCTGTCTTTTGTCATCAATGTTTGCTGCTGCAACAAAAGGCTGGGCCCTTCTGTTATGAGCTGTACCAATAGGCTTGAATTCCTGTACGTAATAGGCAGACAAAATACACAAAGCTACAGTGCACACTGAAGCTAATAACAAGCAAAACTGACAACACTGGAATTTATTAATCTCATCTTTCTTTCTCCACTGGAACTTAAAGGCTTGATTAAGTAAACACATAGGTTATACAGACATTCTGTTTATCCATTAAACTTTCATGTGCGTGTAAGCCATGTACATTCAAATGTTATTTGTGTGCCTTGTGAAGACAAATAGAATGAGTGGTATGTTTGCAAATATACATAAAAATTTCAATAATTTTGTAATTGGTATAAGGGTTGCATGTAATCATATACACTTTAAAAGTATTTTTTTTCTTTTTTCACTGTTTGCTTTATGAATTTTGTCTATAGTCAGTTTGTTTACCTTAATTGTTAGCTAGTCCCTGTCCTCTGTTTTTTGTGTGGGTTTGTTACACAGCAATAGGGAAGAGAAACACATTTTAAAATAGGGAAATGAGATTTTAAAGCCAAAAAATTTGGCAGGGGAGCATTGGTGAAGGCACAGCTCCTGAAATTATTTTTAACTGAAATAGACTTGATTTCATTCCTAGGGAAGAGGTCAATGTGAGAGCTTCTATTAGCCCTTAAAAAAGAAAAATCATAGCTACATAGGGTGCCTACCAGAAGATGCAAACAGGAAAAAGCAGTTCTATTAAAAGAGAAAGTTAAGAAATAATGAACTGAAGAAAACTACAAGAACAGCACATAGGTAAATCACCACAGAGAAGTTCATTTGCAGTTTTGTGTTGCTGTACATTGTGAAGGGGATGCAATGTAACAGTATATTAGTAATTAGATATTATCTTTTACTGTCGTTGAGGATCATTTCTAACTTATGTAATGTATTTGATTCACAATATTGGAAATTGATTCAATTCCATCATATACATTTAGGTCACAATAAGCAAATATTAAAAAACCCTAACAATGGTCATTTCATCTCATTTTTAATTGTTGTTGACAAATGAAGACATGTGACATCATAATAGCATCTTCACAATGTTACAATGGTCAAAAGTATATTTGCATTGTTGCAATTAGTTAGACTTAAATTCCCTTTTCTAGGAAAATCATAATGTGCACAAAATGTCAACGACAAAACATACAGCAGTCAAAACAGTCCAGCTCTTGTGTTTATTATATTTAAAACTAGGAAAGTTGTTCCTTTACACCAGAAATTTAGTAAGATCCAAGAGCATTCAAAGTCAAAACAGGAATAAGAAGGAATTACAATATTTAATTATGTTGTTATAGCTAACAGATGACCTTCTAATCAGTACAGGGCTAAGTCATTTTCATGACTATGTTCATGTCAGAAACAGAGGGAAGGTGGCTCAAGCAGTTTACATGTATCAACAGTGTACATGGAATGAGTTCAGGACTGGGGCCACATATTAATTAATAATGATATATTATTATTCATGTTGTATACTTTAATAAAAAGTACATTATTGTTTATGTTTTGGAGGTGTCCTCACACTGAAAGACCTTTAGTTTAACTCATTGCACAATGTTGGGAGATATAAATTGGTGTTAAATGAAGGTGTGTGAAGGGCAGGGACTCATATTTTGGCATAATTATCATGCTTTAAAACTTGATTGCAATTACTAATACATTCTGATCATCTATATTATAGTGATTATTGGATTCTTTTTCTGGTTTTGTTTAGATTTCTACCCTTAGCTATATAATAATAAAATTAACCCTGTAGGGAAAGTATAACATCTTTGCTATTCAAAAATCAGATCACACTGAGCACCATATTTAAAATGACAGGAAATCCATAAGGTAAGGCAGAAGTAAAATATAATTAAAAAAAAACTACTATAAGAAAAACGGTCACTTTAGCTGAGGTTAAAAAAGGCAAAAGGAGAAAGAAAAATATATGATCTACAGCACTGTTTCACACTGCTAATAGAACATAAAAGAACAAACCAAAAGAGGTGTTTATTATTAAAGCAACATGCATTAGCCGTTTTAGGCAGACTTATTTTCTTTGACTGTTTAAACTAGTTTAAATCCTTATGTTATAAATTGCTTTCTTACATAACCCCATGTTATGGGGTTATGTAATAACCGGCTATGTTACTAATACTAATAAAATGGTCTATTATTTCACAATATTTATCCATCATATTATATCATATTTCAATAGAAATGAAAAAGCTGGCTATTTGCTATCAGAATCAACCAAGCTGGCCATCAGGAATGGCTCTCAAGCAGCATTTCCTATTGTTAAGTAGTATTTCTGCCATAGGCTTCACTGCTGGCCCTTGCCCACAGTTTTTCCTGGGGTAGGAGGAGGAAGAACTGTGGGCAGTAAGTCCTTGTCCAGCTGGCTAAAAGAAACGAGGTAGTTCCCCTTTAAGGGCTCCCTTTGCAACTAGTAGCAGAGGTGGAAGAAGGGGGAATGTCTACCTGCACAGAGTGGGAGGAAGCAGGAAACAGCTGAATGAGGTTGGGGGGAGGCATTGGCCTTCCAGCTGATCAAAAGGGGGTTGGTGTTTATACCTTGTGCAGTCTCAATAAAGCCCTCTTTCACCTTGATTGGACTGGCAACACCCACCCTCCCACCCATAGAATCTGAAAAAGGACTGGGTTCCTTCATGATCCACTATGGGCATCACACTAGCCCTTTTTCCTTGGGGGCTTTTCCCTCGCCACCAGATTGGCTGATGTGGGGAAGGTTTTTTTCACCTTTTCCACAGCAAGTTTGGGATTGGGCAGGGTGAGGCAGTGGGGTTAGGTTATAAAGTCATAACTCAGTAAGTAGAACTTGTGGCAGATGTCCAGTGCAGTTACTCATTATGGAAGGGATATGGTTATAAGATAAAATTGATTGTAATAGGATGTAAAAGAAAGCATTCTTTAGGGAGCTGAGGAAGGGTGGGGGTGTGTGTTCAGAACTCCTATGTCTCGTATAGCAGGGAGCCAAACTCACCTCTGGGTGGTGCGGTCCGGTGAGTGATTATGTGAAAATGATTAAGGGAAGGCGGATGACTTGCACTGTAAAATATATGGCCGGGTATTCCCAGATATTTTAGGTGAATAAAGTTGTGGCCTAATTATACCACATCCATTGCCTCCTGTGTTTCTTTCTGTTGTGGCTGAACTGTGTGGGTGCGTGTGTGTGTGATGGGGCAGTATTCAGTGCTTATGAATCTTCTAAACTCCGTGAGACTGCTTAGCCTATTTCTTTCTTATGCTAAAGGTTCTTAGTTGAAGTTCCATAATTGGAACTAGGTGAATTATTTTAAATTTTTATATGGCCTCCTGTGAGTTTCTGGAGAATGGCTGTGCACCTGCTGAAATTTAAATTAAACTTAACTCTCTGCTAGCATGCTGGAGCAGGGAATCACTTATAATGTGTTGTTGTAATTTTATAACTCTCAAACAGAAGTAATACATTTCTCAGAGTCATTGATTGTCATGTAGATTTTTCGGGGGCATGCATGAATCTTCATCTATATTATTGTTTAATGTTCAGTTTTTAAAAACACTAATATTCTTGATATTTTTAATGTTTATGATACTTTACTTACTGTAGTAAACATTAGCTTTATATTAACAGAGGTTTCTGTCTGGCAGAGAGTCAAAAACTGTGGCTGGATTTTGAAAAAGGTCCTGTGTTTACCACAACTATGACCTTTGGAATAAGTTCAAGAGAGACTTAACAGGAAATGCTTTTTATAGAACGTGACGGTTTCCCGCTTTTGCAGACCAACTCATGGATGGACAAGCTTTTTAATGTAGTGGCGTTTGAGTTTAAAGGAAAATACAATGCTTTGGGATTTTTTCACTAATCTTGGCCTTTATTTAATTCAGACATTGTATCCATCTTTCTCTCAGTTTTCAACAACCTTTAACCTATGTGACTTAAACCAACATTTATTATAGATGCACTATAATTCACCAGCTCAGGCTAAGGAACATTAAGAAATTTTGCCACTGTATTGCTTTTAGTAGCAGAATATATATGGCAGGCTTCAGGTGTTGTGTCTAAATATGCAGTAAAATAAATCTCCTTTAATTTAAAGTTTCACCTATTTCAGAAACAGAATTAATAATGTCATTTTTGTGCAGAGTAGATCAGTATGATGGATGCTCTAGAACAGTGGTGGGCAACCTACCGGCCACAAGTTGCGTACCGCTGCTCTAGAATGATTGTACTTGATTTAAAATATAAATACTCCCTTAAATGGTTCATCATATTTGCTTACAAGCTCAACTACTACTCTGAGGACCTATCTGTTGCTGACTATATATAAACTTTTATTATTTCACTTTTAAGGGAAGAAGTAGACATGCAAATGAATGTTGACTGTTTAGTATAGCACTGTGGTTTTCAAACTTTTTTCATTTTTGGACCCCTTAATAATTTTGAATGGAGGTGCCAGACCCCTTTGGAAATACTAGATATAATCTGAGGACCCCTAGGGGTACACGGACCACAGGTTGAAAACCACTGTTCTATGGTAATGACAACATTTCGTGGACCCCTTAGACATAGTCCGCGCAGCCATAGTGATCCATCGGACCACAGGTTGAAAACCACTGCTATAGCAGAAGCAGTTTTTCTGATGACAGTAATGGAGATAGCTTTTCAATAACTTGTTGCCAAATAGTACTTAACGGTTCAACTACATTATATGTTTTTAAAAAATTGTCTCCTTTAGGCATAGAATTATAATGGTATAGGCTTATTGTCACTCAGATTTTTTTTTTCTACAGCTTTTTCCATTTGGAGGAACCCTAACATTAGAAAAGCCTTTTCTTCTGTGTATGTCCTAGATATCCCACAAAACTATGCATTTGAAATAGTTGTATCGTTTCTTGATGTCCTGTATCATACTGCTAAAATTACAACACTATTTTTGCTAAAATACTTTGTACTAGTTAATACAAAGGTTTATAGAATATTTAGGAAAAATTTGTAGAATTGGAACATTGAGATTATATTCATGTTTAAAAGCCTGTCAGAGCAGGATTGAATCACTTATTTCATGGAATTCACTGGGATGGAGTCTGTTCCTAAATGTATTGTAGAACAGAGAGTCATGGTAATCCATCATGGAATAATATATTTAAATATTTGTTTTGATGCTGTCCTGCCAGCACAATAATAATCTTTTTTCAGCTAAGATTGAAATTATAATATGTATGTATTAAGGTTAGAGAATATATGGCAAATGGAACAAAGCACTAAGAACCAAATGCTGAAATCTATCCCCTACAGCAGCAGCGGACAAACTTTTTGGCCTGAGGGCCACATGGGATTTCCAAAATTGTATGGATGGCCGGTTGGGGGAGGCTGTGCCTCCCCAAACAGCCAGGTGTGGCCTGACCCCCCATCCAACCCCCCTGTTCTCTGTCCCCTGATGGCCCCCCTGGGTCTCCTGCCCCATACACCACTCCCTGTCCCCTGACCGACCCCGGACCCCCCGCCCCTGACTGCCCCCTGCCATCCCATGCAACCCTTCCTCTCATTCCTGACTGCCCCCATTCAACCCCCCTGTTCCCCGCCCCGCCGCCTATCCACACCCCTGCCCCCTGACCACCCCCTCAAACTTCCCCGCCCTCTATCCAATCCACCCTGCTCCCTGCCCCCTTACCACTCTTCCTGGAGCACTGATGGCTGGCAGCACTACAGCCGAGCCACCTGGCTGGAGCCAGCCACGCACTGCGCAGCTCAGAGCACCAGGTCAGGCCGGGCTCTGCAGCTGCGCTGCCCCAGGAGCTCACAGCCCCCCAACCCAGAGCATTGCGCCGGCAGCGCAGTGAGCTGAGGCTGCGGGGGAGGGGGAACAGCAGGGGAGGGGCTGGAGGCTAGTCTCCTGGGCCAGGAGCTCAGGGGCCAGGCAGGAGGGTCCCAAGGGCCGTAGTTTGCCCACCTCTGCCCTACAACCTCTAGAGCTGCAGTTAAAGTGGCTAGTTGTAGACTGATCAGTGTGGAGCTGGCCATCCCTCCCACATGCAGATCTGTACAAGGACATCTATGTAAGTTCTAGGCAGGTGAGAATTCAAACAGATTTCATTTGCCTTGTTCAAGTGCAGGAACAAGGATTTTACCTTTCTTAGCTATAGATAGAATGCTCCAGTTTATGACTAATCCATCTGAATAGTTTAGTCTTCCACAAATTCAGAATTTGCAATTTTCTGAGGCTCTGTGGCTTTGCGTGGTGCCACAATTGTTAATTGAAATAAAGAGACTCAAACTTACCGGACCACCCTGTTCAACTGACTGTCACATCACAAAGACTACTATGGTATTATAACTGAATAATTTTGATATTTTACCTTTAGTCCCATTTGAAGAAATTAAAAATATGATGGATGAAATATCAAAAAGAGATACAGCAATTTAAACAACATTAATATCAAAGGAGATATTTTCTTTCCATAATAAAACTATAGTGAAGTGTAAAGTTTTCAGAGAATGTTTGAGGCACTCTGCAGTTTTTCCACAAGAGAATTTTAGGTTTTATTTAAATGTAAATGTGAAATTTAAAATGTCAATCATTTAAAATTATGTCCATGTATTTAATACATTTTATGATTTATATCAAGTTAAGTAGACAGTGTAGGAAATGTGCTATAAAGAATTATAATGACAATGAATGAGACAATTTAGAATGTGAAAAGCTATATTGAAGTGTGTTGGTGACTTATAAAACTTCATACCTGTGGATCAGCTTCCAAATTTATTTTAAAGGGATGTGCTTTGCCATCTTCTGAAACTTGTGGAGACCATAATCTACTTTCTGCCCTGTTAATAAGAGAAAAAATCCCTCCCATAAACATGGCATATATACATGAGATATGTACACTGAAAACTTAAAATCTGAAGTTTATTAAAAAATCCTTTTGAATGTTTTAACATATAAAATTCTTATAATGACATGGACAGAATCTTATGTGATGTTTTTGTGTATTTGCTAGTCAGAAAACATACATAGTAAGTTATACATGAAGATACACTGTACTAAAGATTATGTATGGTTCTATAATAGTCTCTTCTTGAGTTCAGGTTTCAGAGGGGTAGCTGTGTTAGTCTGTATCAGCAAAAACAACAAGGAGTCTTTGTGGCACCGTAGAGACTAACATATTTATTTGGGCACAAGCTTTTGTGGGCTAAAACCCACTTCATCGGATGCATGGAGTGGAAAATACAGTAAGCACGTATAAATATATAGCACATGAAAAGATGGGAGTTGCCTTACCAAGTGAGTAAGGCAACTCTCATCTTAGCAGTGACCCCCCACTTGGTAAGGCAACTCCCATCTTTTCATGTGCTGTATATTTATACCTGCTTACTGTATTTTCCATTCCATGAATCCGATGAAGTGAGTTATAGCCCACGAAAGCTCATGCCCAATTACATTTGTTAGTCTCTAAGGTGCCACAAGGACTCCTCGTTGTTTTTGCTGAGTTCAGTGATATCAGGAGCAGGCCCTCTGTACCTTTCACCTGAGATTCTCAAAGCATTTCACAAACATGAATTAAGCAAGCCTGAAAAACAACCATGTGAAGTTATTACTATTTGAGTCTTTTCAGTTGGGAAAATGCAGAGACTTATGGCCTTTTCAAAATTAGGTTAAGTGCTGTTGATATATGTAAAAAGCATAATTTAAGCATGATTTGTTACAGTTGTGTATGCAGACTGGGTAACTGCAAATGATCCTTTGCGTCCCATTTGGCATGCATAATAGTAGTAATTATGTGTGTAAATTTAGAATTTTTACATGCTGAATTACACATACCTTAGTCTGAAAATCAGGCCCTAACACTGACGTACATTAAGTCAGTGAGAGAGCCTTAAATAAAATGTAGATTCTCTGACTCCCAAACCTGTGCTGTAAGCCACTAGACAGTGCTCTCTCCAGTAAACATGTTCCTTGACGTGAAAAGGAGAACTGCAGTAATATGGTCAGCATATTTTAAAAGTTATCTCTGTGGCAATTTAATGACTGAGTTAACTTTTCATCTGTGGCACATATATTTAAAACACTGGTAAATTAGGGACTGAGTTGACAGCTGCCCCATGCACAGAATTTTAGTAGAAATTTTTTGAGAACTACAGCTGCAGATTCAGGCCCAGAAAACATAATTTTATGAAGCACCTTGCACTCTTGTGATCCCAAAGCATTGCGTAAAGCAATGAGTCATTTGTTGTTATGCTATCTGCTTAATTTAGACCTTGATTCAGGAAAACACTTACGCATTCACTTAACTTATAAATATGTACTTAAGTTCATGTTGACTTCAAACTTTAAAGGTAAACACATGCTTAAATGCCACCCTCAGTAGAGATGCTTTCCTGAATTGAGACTTTAAGCCATGATCCTGCAACTGGTTTTGCATGTGTTTAACTTTACTACCAACTGTAGTCCCATTGATGTGAATGGTACTACTCATGTTAGTAACGTTAAGTATGTGCATAGGTGTTTGCAGAATTGGGGCCCTAAATTGTAATGGCCTGATCCTGTGAGATGCTGTTCCCATTGACAAAGAGATGGTCAGCACCGTGCAAATTGGACCTCTGGTCTCCCGCATGTCTATAAAGTTCCATACACGTTAGTGGTGCTACAAAAATAATACTGACAGTGCAGGATTTATAGACATGATCCAAAACCCATTTAAGTCAACGGACAGCAAGGGTAAAAACCCTTATGAATTCAGCAATATCATACACAGAACCTTAGATGCTGGAATCTGTTTAATTAAGAAATGGAATACTATCAATGTGATCATTCCTTATTCTTTTTGAAAGGATCCATGGAATATGTAATGTCTACTTAGACAGTCATCAGATCAGAGGAAAAAAGACCTCAGTTTCTTAATGTCTCCTCCGAAAGTAAATATGATGTTGTGATCCATACATATAATGAAATACCTCTCAATTTTGAGACAAAGTTGATGTGATGCTGCTTTAATTCTCTCCTGTGCATCGTTATGAGTCATGTTCTCTGTACCATAGCCATCAATAGCTAGAATGACATCACCAGGACTTAAATTGGCTGCTGAAGCCTTGCTTCCTGGCGTAATCTAAAAGATATAAGAAAAAAACTATTATTTTTTACTATTTTTTTTTAAATTAAAGCACATCTGTGAATCTCTCTAAATAACAGTAATCGTAATTTTCACTTTTTGAATACTCTGTGTATTTTCCAATATTTTACTAGGTTTGAGACTAAAATGTAATGTAATCCAATCTTAAAAACAAAAATTACATCAGGAATATCTATGCTTTCTCGAAAACAAGCAAAAAAATTGAGAGTGCACACTTTGTCTCTAATTTTTCACTTCTCTTAATTAATTCTACCTGTTGTCTTTACAGCTAAGCTGTCACCTCTGAGTTTTGAAAAGAAAATAAGAAAATGTGGGTTTTTTTATACACATTTCCTAAAAAATCCAGCTCCATGAAGAAACTCTTTCAGGTTTTATCTATTTTTCTCTGCATCCCCTTTGTTTTTCCTTTATTTTTTGTATGTAGCTGTTAAATTTTTCTTTGCTTTTTACAATACTTTTTCTGTGTAAAATGGTTTAAATATTTCTTAAACTAATAAAGTATAAATCCAGACAGAATATTTGCATATTTTCAAACAGGAAAGGCTGGCAACTATAATTATGACCTAAAAAGGACCTCCCTCACTAATTCTGGATGTCATCCTTGCTTGTGAACATGAGATTTTACACACTTCTAAATTGACGATACATTTCTATACAGGCCTTCTAATTTACAAGAAAAATATTATGGTGACATTTAAAATCCAACCAGATAAGCCATTTTACACCACACCAGCATTTAATCTCAACAGATTTGTTAATTCACAGTCTTTAAGGACTAATTGTACCTTTTAGACATTGACCGTCATTGAGGTTGAAGCAGAGCTACCCTTCTATCCTTAACAAAAGATCATTCTCAACTGCTGGGTAAGAGAAAAAACAGCTTTTAATGGGAGAAGAGACTTAGGAGTTTGTTCCTCCTGTTGGCCCTAATCAGCCCGAGCGGCTAGTCAAAGTTTGGGTCCCTTGGGATGTTCCAGTTGGAAGTAGAAATTGATGGAGTCTGGTATTTTCTTTCATGCAATCTTTTTAATTTACAAGGAATGTATAAAATCCTGTCTCTCTCAATGCAGAAGGAACCAAGAACAAACGGAGCATTTCTCAGGTTACAGCCCCCAAGCCTCGTTAGCCAAAAATAGACCCAAAAGCGCTCTCTCTAGTTTTTTTCCAGGATCACATTGGGTACATCTACCCTGAAAACAGACACACAAACAACGATGGCAGCGAGTCTCAGAGCCTGGATCAACTAACTCAGGCTCATGCTGCAAGGCTAAAAATAGCTCAGAAGATGTTCCTGCTCAGACTGGAGCCTGGGCTCTGATACCCTCCACCCTCACTGGGTTTCAGAGCCCAGGCTCTAGCCTGAGCAAGAATGTCGCACTCCTATTTTTAGCCCGGTAGTGCAAGCCCAAGTCAGTTGCCCCGGGTTCTGAGACTTGCTGCTGCAGTCTAGACATGCCTATTGTGTTTACAGATTCCTGATCAGCTTTCTTGCCCCTCCTCCTCTCTCCCTTGTTGTCTGGTTTCAGTTTCTGTGTATTTTCACATCCTTACACACACCTGGTCACAATACCCAGTTGAACCCTTCACCCACATAGTGCTAGTTTCTGGGCAGACTCTCTTAGGCTTTATTTTAGTTGTGGCCCCTTAATTGTCTTTTACACTATCTTAATGGAGGACTTATTCATACATCAGTTTGAATGAAATTTTAATTCAGCCCATAATAAGGTTTCACCTACAATAATACCTCCCACTCACCTCAGCTTTGCCTGTCACCCCAATGAGGCCTAAAATAATGACACCCAATAACCTAAACAGAAAGAAATAATTTAGTATATTACTACTGATACAAGCTTAACTATTTACATTTCTACAGTGTCTTTCTGTCAGGATAGTTTCACATCACCTTTCAGTCAGCCCCTGAGGAATGCCTATCATTTCTGCTGAACTTGTTGGCTGAAGCAGACCCTTTTATCTGAATGAGGAATCCATGTCTGTAACAACTTTTCTAGCCTCAACTTCCACAGCTACATTCTCAGATGGGGCGGGGTGGGGGGGGGGAGAAGGAGGGAAGTGGTCAGGCAGGCAAGCTGAAATTCTGTCCGTCAAACTGTAAGAACTAGCCTCTGTGTCCAATATGAAAGGGGATCTGAAACATGGATAGGCCAAGAGCGGGAACAGTCACAAAAGCCTTTTTCAGCATGCTGATCACTTTCCCTTTTTTTCTATTTGCTGCTTGTCAGAAATGTTCAGCAAACGAGCTGGGATCAGGTTTTATTTCAGGTCCACAAGAGTTTTAGCAGCTAAGATTATCCTGAGACCCTGGGTCTCAAAACAGATTTCAGCCACTCTCCATCTTTCCTTTGTTGGAAAGCTACCAAAGCATGTAGCTGTTATAATGCCCCCAGGGGCAGGACAATTTTTCCACTGCAAACCAATTACCTACAAATTATTTATCCCACCTGGGCCATATCTTTACAGAGAATTTCACAGACTGAATTTGTAAGACACCTTTCCTGACATGGATTACACAGTTATTAGCCAAGTACCAGAGGGGTAGCTGTGTTAATCTGTATCCACAGAAACAATGAGGAGTCCGGTGGCACTTTAAAGATTAACAGATTTATTTGGGCATAAACTTTTGTGGGCAAAAAACCCCACTTCTTCAGATGCATTGAGTGAAAATTACAGATACAGGCATACATATATTGGCACATGAAGAGAGGGGAGTTACCTTACAAGTGGAGAACCAGTGTTGACAAGGCCAATTCAGTCAGGGTGGATGTGGTCCACTCCCAATAATTGATGAGGAGGTGTCAATACCAAGAGAGGGAATATTGCTTTTGTAGTGAGCCAGCCACTCCCAGCCCCTATTCAAGCCCAAATTAATGGTGTCAAGTTTGCAAATGAATTGTAGCTCTGCAGTTTCTCTTTGAAGTCTATTTTTGAAGTTTTTTTTGTTGAAGAATGGCTACTTTTAAATCTGTTATTGACTGTCCAGGGAGATTGAAGTGTTCTTCTAGTGGCTTTTGTATGTTACCATTCCTGATGTCTGATTTGTGTCCATTTATCCTTTTACGAGAGACTGTCCAGTTTGGCCAATGTACAGGGCAGAGGGGCATTGCTGGCACATGATGGCATATATCACATTAGTAGATGTGCAGGTGAATGAGCCCCTGATGGTGTGGCTGATGTTGTTGGGTCCTCTGATGGTGTTGCTAGAGTAGATATGGGGACAGAGTAGGCAATGGGATTTGTTACAGGGATTGGTTCCTGGGTTAATGTTTCTGTGGTGTTAGTAGCCATACGCCCATTACTGTTGTTTAACTGCCAAGATCTAAACAAAATCTGTGGGGTTGATCCTTGTATCTCCCCTAACCTTTGCTCCTTCAGGTTGGTGTTCCTTCATTTCCTGAACTGGGAAAGAGGCTTTCACTAGACACTTACAAGAGTCTCTCTTGGCTGTCTTACATTGATAATCCTTTCTGTGGCCAATTTTGTCACAGTACCAACATTTAACTGAACTGTTTCCTTTAATTTTTGCATTATTGACATTTTCCCTTGTTTTACACACCAAATTTATCAGTTTATCTTCTTATTCAATAAGGTCCTGAACCAGATTAGAATCTCTTCTTTCATCATACATATGGAACCACAGAGGTGTATTTACAGGGCTCATGGTGATCAGGTTCCATCTTCTACACTAGCAGCTACATTCTCTTCTGGACATTGTTACAAGAAAAGATTCAAGCTCTGTGGAAAATTGGATTCCTTTTGCTGATTTTGATTGGCAAATCCAAGTCCAACTGAGTATTTATAAATTGGTCCATTGCTAGTTTAGCGTTGAGAGCCTTCATGGTATCTGGCGATGCTAGGAACATAAGTCTTTGCAGGTTCTCTGCCAGCTGAGGTGGGATTTCTTCTTTCCTTCTACTTCTAGCTCTAGCCTCTTAGCTTTACCTTGGCCAGATCAGATTGATGGCTAGCTCCAAACTGCGTGTCAAGGGCTTGTACCAGGTCTGGCTAACTCAGTCTCTTTTCCTGTGGGTAAGTTCTGTAGCACAATCAGAGCTGGGCCACCCAAGTTGGCTGATAGTAACCCCCATTTCTGTCCCTCCTCCCAGCCATTCATTTGAGCTGTAATGTTGAACTGAGCCAAATGAGCGTCCCAGCAGAGATGATCCATGCTTGCTGCTGGGGGGGAGGGGGCAGCCAGCTTCAGCAGTGTTACTGAGCATGCTCAGTCCAAGTGAGCATGTTCTGTAAAAGCCAACCAGCCAATCTGGGGGGTCACGTGACCCCGCATGTCCTTCCATGCATCACCTCTGCCAGGAAGTTTTTTCATTATTTGAGCTGGGACAAACTGACTTGTCCCCTCTGAGTCTCTGTGGGTTACAAATGGGGCAGAAAATTGTTGTAAATATCTGGTATTACCCTAGTCCTCTGGCTGGCTCAGTTCCTCATCCAGACAGCTACCTTCCACTATGATCTGTGACCCTTTGATTTCCTTCTGGACCTGAATTTTCAACTCAAGTCCATGCTGCAACTCATCTCAGCAAGTTCCAAATTGGCCAAAGCCTGTTTGGTTTCCACTGCTTCATGGAAAAACTTTAGTCAGATTGTTGTTCACCTCATCCGTCTGCTTTACCATTCTAGCCCGGGTGTGTTGCCACTGGGTTTCCCAGTCTGTCCAAGTGTTTTTTAGTTGCAGCTCCATACAACAAACTCATCTCAACCTGCAAGTTCTCTCTGAGCCCTTTCTGGGAAACCTCCTGCTCTTGTTTTAGATCTTGTTTTAGGTCTTGTCTTTAATTCCTTTTGCGAAGTCTCCAGCTCCTATTTGAGATCTTGTTTTAAATCCTGCTGGCCATTTTTTATTTCTGCAAGATCCTGCATTATTTGTTGCATTTTGGTTCAACAGGAATACCACTAGCTCACAGTCTCTCTACTTGGAACCTGGATCCCACTGCTGACTCCAGTGTTACCCCTTTTTGGCCTGAGCTGCTTGCTAAAAATACAGTGTCTAGTAGGTTGCTCCAGATGGGAGTAGAAATTGGTAAAGTTGGGTATTTTTTCATGCAATTTTGTTTATTTACAAATAATGTAAAAAGTCTTGTGACTGTGAATGCAGAAGGAATCAAGAACAAAAAGAGCAGTTTCTTATCTTACTGCCTCTTCAGTCAACACAAGATCCAAAAGATCTCTTTAGTTTTTTCCGTGATCACATGTGCTTACAGGCTCCTACTTGGGTTTCTCCCTCTTCTCCCCCCATTCCCAGTTCATGTTTGTTCTCAGTTTCTGTGTGTTTTTACACTGCCATGCACATGTTTGAATGTGACCCCTCTGCCCACATGATGCTAGTTTCTGGGCAGACTGTATTAGGCTTTGTTTTCAGTGTGGTCCCTTGGCTGTCTCTTACAACTACCTTAAATAGAGGACTTGTTCATACATCAGTTTGAACTAGATTTCACCCAGCTCATAACATTCCCAATAGTATTTTGGCATGGTTTCTTTCATGGTAAAGGAAACATGCTTTGAAACCTGTGGTAGCCAATCAAGTATTCCTCTAGTGACTAAAAGCAACTGTTCTCTGCAAAGATACAGAGACATTGTTCCAACCTGAGACACAGTGTTTTCTAGAAATTCTGTTAGGGTGACACAGGTTCATGCTTAACTACCACAATTTAGCCCTGTGTTAGAAAACAGGACTCTCCAATCTGTTAAATATACCAGATGCACACAACTACATCTGTACTACAATCTGGTAGATAGTACTACCTGTGTAGCAAACAATGCTGATTTTCATTGTATGTAAACACACAAATATTGACTGAAAGCCATCGTTGTAAGCTGTCTACTGTACCACATTTCTACGAGAACCAATAGTTCCAAGTATCAGAGATAACAGGTCCAAAAGTAAGGGAAAGTTGTGCAATATTTGTGCCATAAATCTCCTGACCACCAAAAGGGAGTTAGTCAGTCTTCATCCTCCCATGTCCAAGAAATGGGGTAAGAAATACTTCAAGAACACTTGCATAATGACAGGTTTCAGAGTAACAGCCGTGTTAGTCTGTATTTGCAAAAAGAAAAGGAGTACTTGTGGCACCTTAGAGACTAATGCTCAAATAAATTGGTTAGTCTCTAAGGTGCCACAAGTACTCCTTTTCTTTTTTCAAGAACACTGTTTTCTCCAGCTTTAAGTTTACACAGGGTTTTCTATGGAACATCTCTGTCAAATTTTCCTACCATGCAGTTGAAAACCACCTTTCTATCAGGTAACACTTCATTCTACCTAATATCTGTTAGAAAGGTAATTTCTCAGGGGCATATTTAAATTTGAGACAGCATTTAAACTTGCCCACATTAAAAGCATCCATTTATTATATATTTGTACAGCACCTAATTCAAAGGGGTCTAACTTGGTTGTGGCCTATGGGCACTCCACAGTATGAATAATAATAATAAAATAAATGAATAAGTACCAAAGTGGTTCTAGTTTCTCACTCTAATAAGAGCTTTAAATTTAAGCTTTAAATAAATAAATGAAAGAAAGTGCTCCTAATTCAGTACATTTGAAAATGTCTCCTTACAAAATGCACCATCAGCTGTTTTCAGGTTTAACACTATTTACAGCCAGCCCTGTAAATGAGTTAAACTGATAGGTCTATAAAGGTTGTTAATACATTTGTCTTGGGGTGAGGCATGATTGTGATAGAGTGATCACAGATTCTTAAATCTGTGGAAAGGACAAGAGCAAAGGCCTAGATTCTGAAAGGTTTTCAAATCAGTAGGAGTTAGGCACCTTATACCTTTGAGAATCTGGGCCAAAGTTCTTGCAAATATGAGGGGAGCAAAATATCTGACAAAACTGTCATAACAAAACTTTGTACTCTTTTACTAGCCGAAAGTTTTAAATTTCGTGCACAATAGCACACTTTTAAGCAGATTCCAGTGTTTCCTTTCCCCTTGATATGGTAGAATCCTACCTGGCTGAACAGCCAGTGCTCTACAGGGATTCTTGCTCTCTGCAGATCAGATCATTAGTTTTCGGGAGGTCTTGTGGAAAGGAGAAGCTTCAGATTAATCTCCTCCCCTTGAGGCTCAGAAGTACCTGCTGATGCAGCTCCATGTGTGTGCTGATGGGGCAAGTGTCATCTGGGTTGTTGACTGGGAGTCTTTAGCCCTGCCCCTTCAGCTCTTCAGAAGTGTCCTGGCCATGTCTCTCAACTTCACACTGTCCCAGCTGTTGGATATTACTAGTGTAGCACTAAATTGATGGAATAGTGTCATGTAAAGGCCAAGGGACAGGGGAGATCCTGGGGTGAAGGATAAACTGTATTGGGGTTGCCATTGGGGCAGTGTAAGTGGAAAGTAAATACATAACTTTAAAAAAATTAAATTCTCTTGCTACAGTTTTTGAATCCCCTAGTCCAGTGGTTCTCAACCTTTCCAGACTACTGTACCCCTTTCAGAAGTCTGATTTGTCTTGTGTACCCCCAAGTTTTACCTCACTTAAAAACTACTTGCTTACAAAATCAGACATAAAAATACAAAAGTGTCACGGGTCACTATTACTGAACAATTGCTCACTTTCTCATTTTTACCATATAATTATAAAATAAATCAATTGAAATATAAATATTGTACTTAACTAACAGTGTATTGTATATAGAGCAGTATAAACAAGTTATTGTCTGTATGAAATTTTAGTTTATATTGACTTTTTATGTAGCCTGTTATAAAACTAGGCAAGTATCTAGATGAGTTGATGTACTCCCGGAAGACCTCTGCATACCTCTGCTTGAGAACCACTGCCCTAGTCTGTAAGAGTATTGGGGAAGGAAGATCCCTCCTCTCAGCAACAGTGAATATAAAGCCCTTCAGCCTTGTTTTCTCTGACCGTATATCTCTTTTGTACATGGCTTTGGGCTTCCGATGATCTGCAATTTTTTTCAAAGATATTCCCAGGCTTCTTTAGGGGTCTTCCCTCTGCCTCTTTAGGACACTTGTTTTTACATTCCGTTACATCCTTCCCATGCCAATGTCGGCGCACAGGGCAGACACTAGTCTACTCCATACCTCCCGGTCATTTGCTACCGCTTTCATATGGTGTGGAGAACAGCTGTTCTGCCCTCCCTACAAAGGGTTCTCCTTAAAAATTCTCTTAGGTGCCATCGTTTTCTCACACCAATTGGTTTCCCCTTGGCAACTTTGTGTAGGAGTCTGCATGTTGGCATGTGATGTACATGCCCCAGATATGTTTAGAGATTTCTTCTGATTCTGGTGGAGATGAGCTGCTGGTTGGTGATTTTTCAGATCTCTTTGTTGGTGTTGAAGTCTTTCCATTCAGTGTCTGGAATTTTTCATAGACACTGATTTTTGAAGTTGTCTTGTTTTCTGTCTCACTTTTTGGTAGATCTCCAGCTTTTGCAGCTATATGTTAATACTAAGATTATTTTAGTTGAAAATTCTCAGTTTTGTTCTGGTGCTGTATATCTTTGATTTTGATACCTTGTTGAGTTTGGTGAATGCTGTGGATGTCTTTCCTATTATTGATGTCACTTCCTTCTTGAGGTCTCCATTGGCTAGTATGGTGGTGCCCTGGTAGATGAACTGTTCTGCTTTCTTGATGTTTTTGCTTTCTAACGTGATGTTATTGCTTGATATCTAGATTTTGAGGCTTTTGTTTAGATTAAGGAGAGAGACTTAACATTAAAGCAAGAGGATGAGTTGGAGAACTGCTACTCTAAACAAGTCTAAAAATTCGTATTTTGGAAGTTTGTCCTAAAGAGAATCTCATACCACTGATTGGAAAATATGGAATTAAAAACCCTGCAAGAGAGAGGTTACAAAGATGCATAATTTTTCTGTCCACCTATAGTATTTCCCAGGGCAATGTGCATATTACTCACACCTTCATCAAAAGGAATATCTTTTGCCTTTCCCAGTACAATTCCAGTCTATAAAACTACTCTACTGACTTCTAGAAATCCATTTAATTTCAATTAAACCTTCAATTCAGGAATACTTTTTTACTCGCACGATAAAACAATATTACACACTACCAAATAGCAAAGTGAATACATTACTGGAACAATTCATCCTCATGGAATTAAGTTCTTTTGAAGCTGCCTGTAGAACGTGATAGGCAGCAGAACCATTTCATATCTCAAATTTGGAATTCCACTTTTTCTCTCACAAGTGTGTATGCACATGCACACACATGATAGAGATTAAAAAAATTCAGACACAGATGTTTTATTTAGAAATTTCTTTCTTTCACCATTGAATTATTTCTTTTGCTGTTTAACTCCCCTCCCTTCCCCCCAAGAACATTTTTCTGCTGCCTAAAGCTCAGGCTTCTTGTCCTCACCTTCAAGGCCCTTCAGAACTCAGCCTTTCCTGCACCTGGTTTTGTCTCTTATTATGTCACAGCCTAGGCTGCTCATTTATCTTCTTCTCTCCTAGTCCCCTTTGAAGAGTTTCCCTTATCAGCTCTTTCATGGAACGTCCTCTTGAACTGATCCTTAAGACCACTGCTTTCTCCTTTGATAAATCTCTCTTCCTTAGCATATTATGGGCACTACTGGAATAATAATAATAATTAATAATTAATTATGAAGTGTAGAATCGTTGGCTTCTTAATTCCATTTCCTGTCATTGCAGCCAGCACTGATGACTCATCAGGCAGGTGGAATCAGATCCAGAATTATTACTTCCTTCAGATACAGAATAGTCTCTCTAGTGTGCTCTGAACAGACCATTTATATGTAATTTTTGCCTATCCATTTCTAATTATCCCTCGCTTCCACTGCCAGGCAGTGTATTTATGGGAGATTACTGCACTTCCTAGTACTTAAGGCATTTATGCCTCTATGGTGTTTGAAAGCATTCTGTAACTGTCCAGAAAAACACTGCACTCTCTCTCTTAGTTCTTAAGTATTACATCACATATAAAATTGCTCACTGAGATTGTACTTTCTTAAATACATTTTCCCAGGAAATGACAGATTAACAAAATCTTGTATTCTTGAAGAAAGAAAGATTCCATTAAAAGCATGGAATGTACCATCACCACTGTATCAATGCTAATGAAACTGTCTCTTATATTGTCTCTATGAGTATTGCACTGCTACATATCCATGCATTGCAAGAAATATTTTATACATATAATTAATATGTATAAATTATAATATGTATAAATTATACATATAATTAATATTTATACATATAAATAATATAATTAAGCTGTGGAACTCAAAACTGCAAGATATTATTGAGATCAATAGCTAAATAAGATTCAAACTGATTAGGCTCATAAATAAGGATAAAATCTGCAGTTACACTAGTTAGGATTAAAAATGTAAGGGCTATTATTATGCTTCAGAATCTAAGCAAAAAAGCTGACTTCCAGTTGTGTTCAAGAAAGAATCCCCTCCCATCACATTATAGTAACGAACAACTAGTGCATTTGGGAAGATTTCATCTTCCTCTAAAGCGTCAGGTAAAGGCCGCTGCTAAAGAAAGGATATCAGATTAAATGGATTAATTTCCCCATTCTGGTATAACAAGTTCAAAGCATTAAATCTATTCTCTGTCACATAGCAGTCTCTGTCAGAGATAACTGTCAAGTACACAGCATGTGGAATTAATGTTCGTAGCAGCACAGGTTCAGTTCTTCACTGTGGTATTTTTCTGCTCAGTCATTTGAAAAATGCACCAGGATTGGGGAAGGAAAGGAGAGACAGAGCTTCTACATTTCTGAACCAACCTTAAATTCTTAAGTCAGTAAGTGTGATCCTCTGGGTTAGAAAAATGGGTTTTTAGTAGTCAAATACTCAATTGCCCCCTTCAACATAAACCTCTCTCCCACAAGAGCAGGAGCAAGAGCAGAGTGAAGCCACATAAGAACGGCCATACTGGGTCAGACCAAAGGTACATCTAGCTCAGTATCCAGTCTTCTGACAGTGGCCAATGCCAGGTGCCCCAGAGGGAATGAATAGAACAGATAATCATCAGATGATCTATCCCCTGTCATCCATTCCCAGCTTCTGGCAAACAGCGGCTACGGACACCACCCTGTATATCCTGGCTAATAGCCATTGATGGAATTTATCTAGTTCTTTTTTGAACCCTGTTATAGTCTTGGCCTTCACAATTTCCTCTGGCAAGGAGTTCCACAGGTTGACTGTGCATTGCTTGAAAAAATACTTCCTTTTGTTTGTTTTAAACCTGCTACCTATTAATTTTATTTGGTGACCCCTAGTTCTTGTGTTATGAAAAGTAGTAAATAACACTTCCTTATTTACTTTCTCCACACTAGTCATGATTTTATAGGCCTCTATCATATCAAATGTAGTTGTTTTTTTTCCAAGGTGAAAAGTCCCAGTCTTATTAATCTCTCCTCATATGGCAGATGCTCCATACCCTTAATCATTTGTGTTGCCCTTTTCTGAACCTTTACCAATTCCAATATATCTTTTTTGAGATGGGGCGACCACATCTGCATGTAGTATCCAAGATGTGGGCACACCATGGATTTATATAGAGGCATGGATTTATATATGATATTTTATGTCTTATTATCTATCCCTTTCTTAATGATTCCCAACATTCTGTTAGCTTTTTTGACTGCCACTGCACATTGAATGGATGTTGTCAAGGTTCCTCCCCCACTCTGAACTCTAGGGTACAGATGTGGGGACCTGCATGAAAAACCTCCTAAGCTTATCTTTACCAGCTTAGGTCAAAACTTCCCCAAGGTACAAAATATTCCACCCTTTGTCCTTGGATTGGCTGCTACCACCACCAAATTAATACTGGTTACTGGGGAAGAGCTGTTTGGACGCGTCTTTCCCCCCAAAATACTTCCCAAAACCTTGCACCCCACTTCCTGAACAAGGTTTGGTAAAAAGCCTCACCAATTTGCCTAGGTGACTACAGACCCAGACCCTTGGATCTTAAGAACAATGAACAATCCTCCCAACACTTGCCCCCCCCCCTTTCCTGGGAAATGTTGGATAAAAAGCCTCACCAATTTGCCTAGGTGACCACAGACCCAAACCCTTGGATCTGAGAACAATGAAAAAGCATTCAGTTTTCTTGCAAGAAGACTTTTAATAAAAATAGTAGTAAATAGAAATAAAGAAATCCCCCCTGTAAAATCAGGATGGTAGATACCTTACAGGGTAATTAGATTCAAAAACATAGAGAACCCCTCTAGGCAAAACCTTAAGTTACAAAAAAGATACACAGACAGAAATAGTTATTCTATTCAGCACAGTTCTTTTCTCAGCCATTTAAAGAAATCATAATCTAACACGTACCTAGCTAGATTACTTACTAAAAGTTCTAAGACTCCATTCCTGGTCTATCCCCGGCAAAGACAGACTATAGACAGACACACAGACCCTTTGTTTCTCTCCCTCCTCCCAGCTTTTGAAAGTATCTTGTCTCCTCATTGGTCATTTTGGTCAGGTGCCAGCGAGGTTACCTTTAGCTTCTTAACCCTTTACAGGTGAGAGGAGCTTTCCCCTGGCCAGGAGGGATTTCAAAGGGGTTTACCCTTCCCTTTATATTTATGACAGATGTTTTCAGAGAACTACCCACAATGATTCCGAGATCTCTTTCTTGATTGGTAATAGCTAATTTAGTCCCCAGCATTTTATATGTATAGTTGGGATTATGTTTTCCAATGTGCATTACTTTGCATTTATCAACATTGAATTTCATCTGCCATTTTGTTGCCCAATCACCCAGTTTTGAGAGATCCTTTTGTAGCTCTTCGCAGTCAGCCTTGGACTTTACTGTCTTGAGTAGTTTTATATCATCTGCAAATTTTGCCACCTCACTGTTTACCCGTTTTTCCAGATCATTTATGAATATGTTGAATTGGACTGGACCTAGTACAGACCTCTTGGGACACCACTATTTACCTCTCTCCATTCTGAAAACTGACCATTTATTCCTACACTTTGTTTCCTATCTTTTAACCAATTACCAATCCATGAGAGGACCATCCCTCTTATCCCATGACTGCTTACTTTGCTTAATAGCTTTTGGTAAGAGACCTTGTCAAAGACTTTCTGAAAATCTAAATACACTATATCCACAGGATCCCCCTTGTCCATATGCTTTTTGCCACCCTCAAAGAATTCTAGTAGATGAGTGAGGCATGATTTCCCTTTACAAAAAACATGTTGACTATTCCCCAACAAATTACTTTCATCTATGTGTCTGACAATTTTGTTCTTTACAATAGTTTCAACCAGTTTTCCCGGTACTGAAGTCAGGCTTACCAGCCTGAAATTGCCAGGGTCACCTCTGGAGCCCTTTTTAAAAATTGGCGTCACATTAGCTATCCTCCAGTCACTTGGTACAGAACCTGATTTAAATGATAGGTTACAGACTACAGTTAGTAGTCCTGCAATTTCACATATGAGTTCCGTCAGAACTCTTGGTTGAATACAATCTGGTCCTGGTGACTTACTACTGTTTAGATTATCAGTTTGTTCCAAACCTCCTCTAACGACACCTCAGTCTGGGACAGTTCCTCAGATTCGTCACCTAAAAAGAATGGCTCAGGTTTGGGAATCTCCCTCACATCCTCAACTGTGGAGACTGATGCAAAGAATTCATTTAGTTTCTCCACAATGGCCTTATCGTCCTTGAGTGGCCCCACTGGTTGTTTAGCAGGCTTCCTGCTTCTGATGTACATAAAACAACTTTTGCTATTACTTTTTGAGTCTTTGGCTAGCTGTTCTTCAAATTCTTTTTTGGCTTTCCTAATTATATTTTTAAACTTCATTTGCCAGAATTTATGCTCTTTTCTATTTTTCTCACTAGGATTTAACTTCCACTTTTTAAAAGATGCTTTCTTGGCTCTGACTGCTTATTTTACTTTGCTGTTTAGCCATGGTGGCTTTTTTTTGGTTCTCTTACTATGTTTTTTAATTTGGGGTATACATTTAAGTTGAGCCTCTATTATGGTGTCTTGAAAAAGTTTCCATGCAGCTAGCATAATATCAACAGTTCTTCCACTTGAAACACATGATTAATGAGCATTGACATCTTGCTACAAACCAGCAGCTTTTTGTCTGATATGATGATGAGTCAATGGCAAAATTATTTATTCCTCAGAAAGTTAGAATAAATGTAATTTATCTTTTGTTAGTATAATTTTAAACCTCATTGCACATAATCTAAACAAAGGGAAAATATAAACCAGACTCTGCTAAAATATTTTTCATTAGAGATAATGGAAACTATTTCCCCCTTGTAAGTCCATAAAAGGCAATGAAAGTCCCAATACATCTAGACATTTTTCACTCTTTTTACTCAACATGGGTTTTTTTCCCTCCAAAGTTTTCATGTCTCATACAACAAACATTTAGCATATAAGTTTATATATTAAGAGCATTACATTTTAAGGGCAAAATGGGATCTCAGTTATGCTGGTATAAATGTGGAGTAACTCTATTGACTTACATGGAGTTACTTCAGATTTACACTAGGGTAATTTACTGTAGAATTTTGGTGCTTACCATTTCTATAAACTCCTGTTTGACGTACTTTTACTGCATGGCATCATCAAAGGTATTTATTTTACAAGTTCTGATACTTATGTAATACTGCACTAAGATATTGTCTAAATTCTGAGTCTCAGTGCAGTACTTCCAAAACTATGTTAATGAGGTAGAAGAGAAGAATGAAACATGCTTTCAGTATGTGCAAGTACTGTAAACCAGTAGAAAATAAAGAATACTGATTCTGGTATTTGATGTATGTGACATAAAGCCCTATTCAACAATATGTACTTAAACTAAGTTTACCTAATGGACAGGAAATATGTTTTGCTATTGCTTTAAGAATGGAAAACAGATTTTTGTGTGTTGCAGTCATTAAGTGACAACCTCTGAAATAAATGCCAGTTTTCAGGATACTATCTTAAAATACATAAAAAAGAGGAGGGATTGTGTTCTTAATCCTCTTTAAATGTGAAGTACTATAAGAGATTAATATTGAGTATCACTAAAAGCCACTAGTTAATGCATACGATTTTTTTTCTTGCTTGTTCATGATAGAATAACTTTGTAATAAATCACTGATGTAAACTAAATTAAAACACAGAACTGTACATTTGTAGGAACATGGTCCCACTGCCTTTGCTCACAACACATAGATCTTGAATTGGTTAAAGATTTGTATTACAAACTCTTCTTAACTCAAGCTGACATGAAGATTAGTATACAAATATCCAGACACAAGGAACAGCTGCCAAGTCCCCCTCTCTCCCAAAGATCACATGGGCCAGTTACTGGGGCTGGTGAGAGCTGCAGTATGGTCAGTATCTTAGGCTGGTCTCTGGCTCCCTGGGGGTCCGAAACTGGAAAGTGAAAATCTGAATGCTTTGCGAAATCACACTGTCCTCTTACCTTGCCAGTGTCCCCTTGACACTCAAATTTCAGTGGAGGAATGAGCAGGAGTCGAATGAATAAATTTTGCCTGATAAAACAGTCTCTTTAAATTTCATACACACACAAATCATTTCAAAATTGTCAACTTTCAGCAACTCTAAATTTGAACAACAGTAATAAACGCAACCTGCAGCTAGTTCACTTGTTTATTGCTTCATTCAAGAAAAGTCAAAGAGCAAAAACTAAAACAATGTTAAAAATAATAAATAAAAGGGAAATAGAAAAGAACACATACCCTGGTTATGATCAAAGGCTGGTTAAAATCTATCCCTCCTGTCAGTCTGAATCCCCAAGGAGCAGGTCCTGGGAGAATGACGTTCTGTGGCATTGTACAACAATTTTCTGACCGCTACTATTACTGGATTATTTTTCTTTTTTCCCTAGCTTGGTAAAGGGAGCTGAAGGCTGAGCTGTAGGAATAAAGGTCCTGTCAGCAGTGTCTTTGCTGGACAGGGCAGCAGATCCTTTATACGCCTGAGAGGTTTTTTCTCATCCCACAGCTGCAGAAACAGCACTTTATCCCTGCTCCTGTATGACGTCACCCGTCTCTTGTCTCCTCCACCCACAGGGGGAGTACCAACTTTGGTAAAACAAAGTCTGGATGCTCTGTGAAGTTTACGGCAAATAGATTTACTTTATTTGCTGTTTCACAGTATACTGCCCAGCCCAGCATTCAGTAAGTTTCAGGTTACAACTTCCTGTTTCTCTCTTAAAGCAACCTGGTCTCACTTTTGATGTTGTGATTGTATTACTGTACTGTCTTTGCTTTAACCATACCACAGCATCATTAACATTGCACCTAACAAGAAATATTAATATTGAGCTTTGTCCCTCCTCAATGATCATTTTGCATTTCAGTCAACTTGTGATACAGTCATTTACTTGACCACAGAGTCTTTCTAGCCCTTCATTGGAAGTTTTCGGCTATAATGTTTTGTACAATGTACACATATAAAATATTTGTGCTGGCTTGAAAATGTTTACCAATGTCATAGATATTTCTTATACATAGACTTGGAAACAAAAATGCAACTAGTGTAATAGATAACCACTTCTCTTTCTTTTGGCATTGTCTTGGACTCTAGTTCTTATGCAGGTATGTTCAGTTTGTGCAGCTCACTCTGGCTCCCAGTTGGTTCTGTTGCATCAGCTGATGTTTTCTTTCCATCTTTCTGCTTCATCCTGACTCACATTTCTTTTGTATCTGATTGTAAAAGAGAGACAGGATTTTCCAGTGGTGCTGTTCTTAGATGTTTCCTTTCCTATTGTGCTGGTATAGTTCCCCATGAGTATCTTATACTAGCAAAGTTAGCCTGCAAGTGTTCCTGTTGTTCCAGTTCTCCACTGACAACCTTGACTCTACATCACTTGTCTGTTATTGCTGCTAAGGGCTTAGTCCTTGTACTTAGATAGAATTTCCACTTTTCCATTGTATTTAATTAGGCAAAATATCAGCTAAAATCAGTGGGAGTTTTGCCGGAGTAAAGACAGAGAGAAAACTGGGTAAAGATTTAAGGATTTGGCTTAATGATAATAATTGTCCAATATGGATGAGTTAGTCAGGCTCCCTCTCCCCTGCACCTATCCAAGAGTGTGGGACTCTCTAGCTTGGTGGGAGAACAGAGAACATTTGTGTGTGAGAATTCCCTTCACTTTATCCCCACCCCAGAAAACATGATTATAGATGTTTCCCTTTTAGGGTGGGACGTCCATTTGTACAAATTCACATCACAAGGAATATGAACTCCTCACAAGTCCCAGATGCACATAAACATCCTGGAGCTGAGAGTTGTCCAAGAGGCCTGCAAACAATTCTTACCAGTCATACAATCCCATCATATTCACGTGATATCAGACAACATGACAACACTGTATACCTCAACAAGCAAGGGGGAGTGAGATCTAACAGTCTTTACATATAGGCAGCTAACCTCTGGAACTGGTGTAGTTGCCACCAGATTACTCTGTCAAGAGCACCCCTCCTGAGACTACACAATATATTAGCAGACAGCCTCAGCAGACACTTCTCAATCAATCCCGAATATAAGGCACGCGATTCCATGGTGAAAAGCACATTCAGACAATGGGGATCTCTTTTGGGGAACTGTTTGCATCACAAGAAGACAGGAATACTATATCATAGTATACAAGATATATTGCTTCAAAGGTCCGAAGGTCAGGATTCCAGGGGAGATGCCCTTCTAATCCTGTGGAGGATAGGAGACTCCATTCCTTGGATGTATGCCAGGTGTTGGCACTCTACCTACAGAAAACAAAATCATTTGGGAGGTTGCTAAGACTGTTTCATTGGCAGAATGGATGAAGGGACAAGCAATCTCTTCTCAGACTTTCTAAGTGGATTTCAGGCTGTAACCTGCTCTGTTATGAGTCAGTGGATACTTCAGCTCCTCAAGATGTGAGGGCTCACTCTACCAGAGCCAAAGCAGCTTCAGTAGCCTCACTTCATGAAGTGCCAGTCATTGACATCTATTAAGCAGGACTATGGGCCTCTGGCCATACTTTCACAAAACATTATGCCCTAGTGCAGTGGTGGGCAACTTGTGGCCCATCAGGGTAATCCACTGGCAAGCCACCAGACATTTTGTTTACATTTGCACAACTGCCTGCAGCTCCCAGTGGCCGCAATTCACCGTTCCTGGCCAATGGGAGCTGCGGGAAGTGATGCGGCACAGCTCCCTGGCAGTAGCCCACCTGAGTTCTGGCTGGGAGCGGAGGCCAGCTGCCGAGGCTTCTCGGCTCCCTGAGCTGGGAGCCTCCCGGCAGCAGCTGTGAAATTGACAAGACAGCCAATGTAAATAACACAGTGTCTACACAGACACTGTGGGCTTGTCTCCACTTACTGGGGGATTGATGCATGGTGATCGATCCATCAGGCGTTGATTTAGTGGATCTAGTGAAGACCCGCTAAATCAATCATCAATTGTTCTCCTGTCGATTCCGGTACTCCTCCAGAACAAAAAGCATAAGGTAAGTCAATGGGTGGGTTTCTCCTGTTGACCCAGTGCGGTGTAGACACTGCAAAAGGTCGACCTAAGCTATGTCGACTCCCGCTACTTTATTCACGTAGCTGAAATTGCTGAGCCCCAGAGTATAGACCTACCCTGCATCACCCTAAAAAACCCGACATATGCCCTTGTGGAGGTGGAGATGGATTATTATGTCCGTGTAGGAGAGCACTTACATTGGCGGGACAAGGCTGTAGTGTGTACACTGACATAATTAGGTCGACATAAGCTGCCTTATGTCGACCCAACTCTGTAGTGTAGACCAGGCCTCAATCTCTATTTTTCCAGTCTTCCTCCCTTGTGCATAGCTGCAGTGCTTGCTCCTGCTGCCCAGAGATTCTGAATAGCAAGACTGAAACTGATCAGATTCTTATTAATTTCATTCTAATGCTGGAATTCACTGGAGCAGTCTGTAGGAAGACAGCACTATATTGGTTTATATCTGGCTCACCTTTGCAACCATAGGGGCTAGAACTTTTTCTTAAAATCCTGCAGAAGTTGAAGACTTTTAACCCCTCTCTTACTTGCCATGGGAAGCTTGCCACTTTGCAGTGGTGAGTAGGCATCTTGGAGTTTTTTAAGGCCTGCATTAAAGGTCTGTCATAAATTAACAAAGAAACATTAAATACAAAAATAACATTTTGCTGACATGACATTTTTTGTAAATTTGTGAAATTTCTTATTTCTAAGTGATTTTTTTCTAAACAACTAAGAAGCTGGAAACTGAATTATAAAATAAACCCAATGTTGCCTCTCTGGGCACACTGTTTTTTTGTAGGGCTTTCATGTTGTCTGAGATTTTGACTCTGATTTTTTAAAATATCTTTTTAAAAAGAACACTGAAGTGTATGGTGAAGGAAGGGAAAGAGGCACATATAAAATATGGCTGGGATTTTTAAAGGTCCCTAAGGGAATTAGATGCCTCACTCACCTTGAAGTTCATTGGAATTTAAGCACTTAATATTCTTAGACTCCTTTGAAAACCCAAGCCTACCTTGTGTTTGCAACAGATATAAAAATACGACAAATCCATCCATCCATCCATCCCTCCCATTATCATAGTATTGACTGCCTGAAATTTTGGATCTTCTAACCTTGATAATATCTCTGTTGTGCCTTTATCACTCTAGCATGAGTTAAGGATATAGTTATCACGTTACATGGGAGTTTCCTTTCTGTTGTTAGATTGTGTTTCAAACCTGGCATCATTTAAATGTGTTTTTTGTATTTAATAACTAAATCACAAAGTATTTCTATATTTTCGATTTAAAGGGGAGATGTGTTTCTACAAGGTGTAGGTTTTCTGAATGGAAATTACATTCTTTATCTAATTAGTGTATTGAAATGTATCTAGAGGTTTTGTTTTTATGTTCTGACAGCAAATTTGATAGAAACTGTTAGGATAGAACTGTAATGCTCGCTGGAAGTAAGGAATTGTTTGTCATTCATTCATCTGTGGCTCAGCTCCATGTTAATAGCTAGAATCAAACGTCACCTCCAAGTTTGGCAAGCTGCTGCCTTATTTGGTTTAAAGTTAAAGCCCATTCTGGCACTGGAGACTGAGCAGGCTCATTCCAGAAGAGTTAATTTGGAATAAAACTAGCAAGGGCTTGTGCCTGGGCAACAGATCAAAATAATGTCTTTGTCTGCTCAGAGAATTAACTCTCTCTCACACTTTTTAAAATTATGTAAGGAAGCTATTAAGCAATTCTCTAAGAAATGGTACTATGAGAACTAGAATATCTCAATGTTAATTTCTATATATTTTGTCTTTCAGTTATGTTAGGTTAATCTATTACATAACTTACTAAAGAGGTAGGTAAAAATACTCTTGAAAAGTATTAAAAAATAATTCACTATACTCCACTTATATTGCCTGTTGTTTTCAACAAACGTACTATAACATTTATAAACAACTGACTGCCTAAGAGGTTGTGACCTTTTCTTTCCATAGCGTATCCATGCTTTTGTCACCTCAAGATTAAACTATTGCAGTGTGGTCTGCACCTTAAAACTACTCAAAGACTGAAGCTTGTGCTGAATGTATATGCTCTCTTATTGAAGGGACATCTCACTGGGAGCACGTGACCCCATTGCTCTGGGACCTGCACTGGCTTCCCATTGGTCTCCAAGTGGAGTTTAAGGTGTTGGTCGTGATCTATAATGCCCGAAATAGCCTGGGACTAGCCTAAACTGAGGGATCGCCTCTACCATTGCCATACTGCCATAGCTGTGGCCAGCAGGGCTGTTCAGGCTGGTCCCCCTCATTATAAAAGGCTGGTAGATCATTCTCTATGAGGGCTTCAGGACTCTGGAACTTGCTCCCTCTCTTGTTCTGAAATAACCAAAAGTTGGTGACTTTGCAGGCACTCTGCAAAATATAGGGTCTCTAGAGAGGGCTGATCATGTGCTTCCTAGATGATGAAGGGGCAGGTGGCTAGCCAGCCACGGTCCTGTGGAATTGATTTCAGTGCTGCTGAAGTTTAATTTAATTGTCTGTATTGTGTGATTAATTATGTTAGGGCACCTAGGGATAGGTATTTTTATTATTTTAAATTTAAATAAATGTTCTGAATGCTGGCATTTGTGGCCCCACATACATCTATGACAAAGGTCCTATAAAAACACATAGGTAACTCTATGCGTATGTGCAGTCTCAATGACTTCAGTGTGACTATTCACCAGTGGGACTATTTGCATACATAAAGTTAATCACATACATAACAGAGTGAAGGATCAGGATCTTAGTCTCTATCCCAAGACATTTATAATCCAGTTCGAAACATGTGAAATAGTAGACTGACAGGTTTGACCATCTGAGAACTGTATTTTGGCCTGTTTGAAATAAATTAGTGGTTTAAATCCAGATCCCAGTAGACTAATGTCTACATGACAAAATTATGATCACCATTGGCGTTAACTGGTACTCTTGTTGGAAGTATCAGCAGAGGGTTGACAGAGTATAGAGACCGAGGGCATGGTTACACTAGAGATACAGCGGCGCAGATGCACCAATGCAGCTGTGCCTCTGTAAGTTCTCTAATGTAGCTGCTCTAAACCGACAGGAGAGAGCTCTCCCATCCGCTTAACTACTTCAGCCCCCGAGAGCGGCAAAAGCTATGTCGGCGAGAGAAGCTTTCCCACTGACATAGCGCTGTTCACACTGGTGCTTATGTTGGTTTAACGTATGTCACTCAGGAGGGTGATTTATTCACACCCCGAGCAACATATGCAAGTTATGCTGACATATGCTATAGAGTAGACATAGCCCGAGCTATCCCAGGTCCTGGAGATGGTCACTTCAGGTGAGAGCTGAGTGAAATTGGTGGTGTAACGTGGGGAATTTACAGTTTCAGTATACATGCTCTACCTCCTTGTGGGTGGAGAGATGGCTTGACAGGTGCTTGTCTGACTGCTCTTAAAAACGTCCAGTGACAGAGATTCCACAGCCTCCCTTAACTATCCTTATAGTTAGAAAGTTTTTCCTAATGTCTAATCTAAATCTCCCTTGCTGCAGATTGAGTCTATTACTTCTTGTCCTGCGTTCAGTGGACATGGAGAACAACCGATCACTGTCTTCTTTATAACAGTCCTTAACATACCTGAAGATTGTTATCATGTTTCCCCTTTCCCCCCTCAGTCTTCTTTTCTCAAGAATAAATGTGCAGTTTTTTCCTCATAGGTCAGGTTTTCTAAATCTTTTATCATTTTCATTGTTCTCCTCTGGACTCTCACCAGTTTGCAATGCCCCAGACTGAACACACTACTCCAGCTGAGTCCTGATCAATGCCAAGCAGAGCAGGACAATTACCCCCATGCCCTATATATGACTATGGAGAACGATCTCCATAGTGCCACCCAGTGGTTGCGCAGGGCCTGAGAGTTTCTCATCTTTCCTGGTGCCCCATGTTGACAGCTATGCTGGTCCTGTGGTGGTCAGTTCCTTCTGTGACTCAGCCCTCCAGCCAGGACATGTTTACGTCTGACCTCTGGGTTAGGAGAGGGAACCCTGAGTTTCCCCCTGGATTGAGGTGTTGGGATCTTGACCCTTCTGTCCTCATGGCCTTCTCTCCTTTAGATTTCTAATATCATGGGTAGACTTCTGCATTCAGCACCCTCTGGGAGATAGTAGGGAAACCTGGGCCCACTGTCTCCACCAGGTTCTGATCCAGGGACCAGTGTAAGCAGCAATGTCCTCCATCACCAAAGTGCTATATATACTACTGCCTCCCTGGATCACTTCCTTCCAGTCCCCTCTTTCTCGACAGTTAAAGTAGACCTTAAATAACTGGAATCAAAAATAAAGTCTCAGGCCTCCTGAGAATCACAAGTCTCTTCTTTTTGGGTTTGGCAACAACAATACAGCCAGTCCTCAGACTGCAGGAGCTCCTATAATGCTCCTTCCCAGTAACTCAGAATGTAGGCCAGTCCACCTCCACTATTTGCTACCCCACTAGACTTGCCTGTTCTCCTTTTGATCTCCTCCTCCAAGACATGCATGCTTTGCAGGTGTGGCAGGCTGAGCTGCCTGGTCCCAGAGCAGCTGCTTAACTCCTTAGTTACTGGTGCAGAATTTGTATACCCTGTTACAGCATCCCCGAATGATATTTGCCTTTTTTGCAACTGCATCATTATGTTGGTTCATATTCAATTTGTGATCCACTGTAACTCCCAGATCCTTTTCTGCACCAAGCCAGTTATTTCCCATTTTGTTGTTGTGCATTTGGTTTTCCCTTCCTAAGTGAAGTACTTTGAACTTGTCTTTGTTGAAGTTCATCTTACTGTTTTCAGACCAATTCTCCAATTTATAAAGGACATGGTGAATTCTAATCGTCTTCTCCAAAATGCTTGCAACCCCTCCCAGCTTAGTGTCATCTGCAGATTTTACAAGTGTATTCTCCACTCCATTATCCACGTAATTAATGAAAATATTGAACAGTACTGGGCCTAGCACAGACCTCCTTGGGACTCCACTAGATATGTCCTCTCTGATTGACATGTTGGCTATTACTTATCACTCTATTATCCTCTAGATGAATGGTTCTCAACTGTACCCCTGGGGATATGCAGAGGTCTTCCAGGGGGTACATCAACTCATCTAGATACTTGCCTAGTTTTATAACAGGCTACATAAAAAGCACTAGCGAAGTCAATACAGACTAAAATTTCATACAGACATGTGACTTGTTTATACTGCTCTATCTACTATACACTGAAATATAAGTACAATATTTATATTCCAATTGATTTATTTTATAATTATATGGTAAAAATGAGAAAGACATTTTTCAGTAATAGTGTGCTTTGACACTTTTGTATTTTTATGTCTGATTTTGAAAGCAAGTAGTTTTTAAGTGAGATGAAGCTTGGGGCATGCAAGACAAATTAGATGCCTCAAAGGGGTACAATAGTCTGGAAAGGTTCAAAGCCATTGCTCTAGATGTTTAAAAATTGATTATTCAATAATTTGTTCCAGTATCTTTTTGGGTATTGAAGATAGGCTAACTGATGTATAATTCCCTGGGTCCTCTTTGTTTGCCCTTGTCCAGTCCTCTGGGACCTCACCTGTCCTCTATGAGTTCTCAAAGATAATCACTAATGGTTCTAAGATTACTTTAGCTAGTTCCTTAAGTACCCTAGGATGGATGTCATCAGCCCCTACTGACTTGAATACATCTAACTTATTTAAATATTCTTTAACCGGTTCTATCACTATTTTTGGTTTGTTTCTTCCCCCTAGTTGTTGATATTAAGTGTATTAAGCATCATAGTTAACCTTTTTTAGTGAAGACTGATGCAAAATAGGCATTAAATGCCTCAGCCTTTTTGTGTTGTCTGTTATTAGCTGAGCAATGGACCTACACTTTCCTTCATCTTTTTCTTGCTCCTAATGTATTTATATAACCCCTTCTTACTGTCTTTTATGTTCCTTGCTAGGTGTAACTCATTTTGTGCCATAACCTCTCTGATGATGTCCCTACGTAGAATCATAGAACCATAGGGTTAGTAGATACTGCCAGGATCATCTAGGCTAACATCCTGCCAAGATGCAGGATTTGTTGAGTTTAAACCATCCAAGACAGAGAGATAGCCAGCCTTTTTTTGAAAACCTCCAGTGAAGGAGATTCTACGACTTCCCTAGGCAGTTTGTGTTTCATTGTCTACTGTTTTTAGAGTTTCCTGAGATTTAATCTAACTCTGCTATGCTATAGTTGAATTTATTGCCTCTTGTACTGCCTTCTGTGCCAAGAGAGAACAATTTTTCTCCACCTTTCTTATGGTAGCCTTTCAAGTATTTGAAGACCGCTATCATGTCCCCCCTTAATCTCCTCTTTTCTAAACTAAACATATCTAGTTCCTTCAGCCTTTGCTCATATGGCTTACATTCCATCACTTTCATCATTTTTGTCATTCACCTCTGGTTCCTTTCCAGTTTTTCTACATCCTTTTTTATACAGCAGTGACCATAATTGGACATAGTACTCCATAGAGTGGTAATATCACCGCCTGTGACTTGCATGCTATATTTCTGTTAATGCAACCCAAAATTGCATTTGCTTTTTTTGCAACAGCATTGCATTGTTTACTCATGTTGAAGTTGTGATCTACAACAGCTCCCAGATCCTTCTCAGCAATACTGCTGCCAAGCCAGTTATCCCCCATTCTGTATTTGTGCATTTGTTTTTTCTTCCCTAAGTGTAGTACCTCATATTTGTTGAATTTCATTTTGTTATCTACAGCCCAGTTCTCCAATTTATCAAGATCCCTTTGAATTTTAGTTCTATTCTCCATAGTGTTTGCAACCCTCTCAGCTTTGTGTCATCTGCAGACTTGATCAGTATGCTCTCTATTCCTACATGAAGGTCATTAATAAAGTTGTTAAATAACACTGGGCCCAGAACAGATCCTTGTGGAATCCCACTTGAGATCTCCTTCCAATCTGACATAATTCCATTAATAGTTTCTCTTTGTTTGCAGTTATTTAACCAATTAAGTATCCACTTAATGGTATGTATCCAGCTTAATTATGAGAATGTCATGTGAGACTGTGTTAAAAGTCTTGCTAAAGTCCAGGTATATTATGTCTGCCACATTCCCTCTGTCCACCAAATCAGTTACCTTGTCAAAGAAGGAAATCAAGCTGGTTAGGTATAATTTGTTCTTGGTAAATCCATGCAGGCTACTAGTAATCACCCCTTCATCTTCCAGGTATTTGCAAATGGAATGTTTTATGTTACATGTTTGTTCTTCTCGTTACCAGTTTGTCCATATTTCTACTTTTTGTGGGATTGCTTTTTGATTTTCAGGTAAATAAAGAGCTCCTGTTGTAGCCTCCTACTATTCTTCCTATCTTTCCTTCAAATCAGGATAGTTTGCTGTCGTGCCTTTACTATTGTCTCTTTGATAAACTGCAAGTGCTCCTGCACTTCTTTTTCCCTTACATTTTCTACCAGTTTTCTTAGTTTGTTAACGTTAATTTTTAAAAATCCATTGTCCTTATTCTGCTTAATTAATGACCCTTAATTAATGTTTATAAAGTACTTTGAGATCCTTAGATGAAGGATTCTATATACGAGCAAATTGTTGTATTATCAGATACCCTTACTGGTGCTATGATATTTCCAGTAGATTTACTGTGGCAAAAGGAAAAGCTGTTAACACTCACAAGGCAAACCATATTTACTGTACAAAAGCTACTGAAAACTTATTCCTTAACCTCTTAATCTTAGAAATACCGTAGTTTAAATATTCATACTTTGGACTAGCTATTGAAAGGTTGGAAGTGCTAACTAAACTGTTCAGTCTGTCCCAGCCTGTTTTATTTAAACTGAGTCCTGCAAAAAGAGTTCTGTTTACTGAAGTTACCAGGACAATAATTGTGCTTGCCAAGCTGACTGTCTTATACTGTCAGCACTGACGTGTTCCAGTTCTATAAATGAATGGAATTAATTTTATAAATATTGAAAATATTATTTAAACATAAGTTCCTCTAAATTTACATGGGGCTTCTTTGGTAGTTTTCAGTATTCTTTTTGATGGGTGAAAAGAATATATCTTCACTGTAAACAGGATAATTTAGTCATGGCATCTCTGAAATAATACTTTTGTACTTTAATTGATACGATGATCCCCATCCCTCCTCCTTTCATAGCTTGTTGTCACAGGAATTTACACCTACAGTATCTAATATGCAGTATCTAATTTTCTTTGTAAGAGACTCCCTTAGTCATCTTTTACTGGAGGGATGTAATGTGCAGTGAAACGCAGGACTTCTCCAGAACATACAATGAAACTCCTGGATTTACATTTTCATATATCTGGTAGTCTACCATGAGACCAGACTATATACACAAACAAATGTTGTGATCATTTGTAAGATTGTCTTCATTTGCTGACAGCAATGTGAGAATTTTCTTATTTTTTTTCTCCAAGAAGCAGGCATCAGGAATTTTGAAACTTGCAATTGTCATTTCATCTTTCATCAACAAATGGCTAATGAAAGCAGTAGTTTTTCTTTCACCTTGTGGTTTTCGTCTAACATTTTAGCAGTGGTTACTATGGAAGAGTTAGCCATGTTTACTGGGTCCTAACAAACAGCAACAGCTGAAAGACAAATATGGCTTTCTGTTTTCAGTATAAGAATGGGATGCAAGCCAGTTAGCAGCAACCACAGAATGTAACTAATCGCACTGAGACCTTTGAGATTGCTGGTCTGCAGTGTAGTTATTCAGATTGAATTCCTGATCTTAGCCATTATTATAAATAGTAACTTTATAATTCTAATATAATCCTTTTATTAAAGGGATATTAGGGAGACTTAAGTACCTAACTGCCACTTTAGCACCAAAGTCCAAAATTTAGATTCTCAAAACCCCGAGTCAGCCACCGCTTAACCTGTAGATGCCTAAACTCCCTAGGTGCCGAAGTTTCCACTGGTAAAGTCCCCAAAATTTCTACCAATGGGCATGCACAAAGTTGCTTCAGTCGTGATGCCACTGATGAGCTCTGTGCCCAGCTCATTGCTAAACCTCAGTGGTATTCCCTTGCCTATGGCGTCCAATCTAGTGGAGGTACTCAAAGGCTGCCTTAAAACATGTCTACTGTATTGGACCCTGCACAAAACACCACCGAAGGCTGTGGTGGATGCCCCCTTATAAACTTTAGGCCAGTGGTTAGTGAACTCACCCTGGCTTTGGAGACTTGAGTTCAAATCCCTCCTCCACCTGATGCAGATCAATGATTTGAATCGAGGTCTCCCACCTCCCAGATGAGTGTCATAATCCTCCTGGGCTATGTAGCATTCTAGGGTGGGTTTCTCTGTCTCATCTGTTAAAGCAGATCCACTTTGTATAAAATACTTACCGTATATACTTGTTCATAAGCTGAATTTTTTAGTAAAAAAGGGAAGCATCAGAGAAGGGTGTCGGCTTATGAACAGGTATAGAGAGGGAGAGGTGGGACACAGCCTCTTCCCCTAACAGAGGGGACAAGGAGAGGCAGCACCGCAGTCTCTAAGGTGCCACAAGTCCTCCTTTTCTTTTTGTCAGCTGCTGGCATCAAACTTACAGCTGCTATTTGGGTTGTGTGATAGTAGAACTCTTGTCCTGTTTGCAGCGCTTAAAATAACTTCCAAAAGTCTCTGCACATAAGAGAAAATTACATATTTTTACAGTCAAACATTTCTAATCACTGGGCATGGTCATGTACTGTATAAATTGTCATTCTAAGATATATTGTGGCTTTACAAGCTTTAGCCACACTGCACCAATGGCATTTCCTGGAAGCATGCTAAGGATAACCAAGATGCTGCAGGAAACGTGAATTAATAGATACCATAGTGACAGGCACAGTGAAAGACCCTGAATTGAATACAATAGAGTTAGTAAGTGACACAATTTACACTCATTCAGTAGTGTTGTTATTTTTATTTATTTGTATTGAAGTTGTGCCTAAGGGCCCTAATCAAAGATCAAGGCCTGTTGTGCTCAAATGTATAACAGGAAGTCAGCCCCTGCCTCAAGAGCTCACAGTCTAGTAAAGCAGACAAATGGGAAGGCAGGGATGTGAAGATAACCGTAAAATGAGCACATTTTGCATGGTAAGCAATAGTCTCAGCTGTCACCCATCTAGCCACATATTAGTTAGGAATGCTGTGCTGCTGGAAGTGCTGTATTTAAATAGAGATGGAAAACTGAAGTCCTGAACATTTTTGGTTATTTAAAGCCATTGTTTTCAAACTTGGTTGCCCAAAGTTAGGCGTTTAAATACAAATGTGGGCAAATGAGTACAGTAGAACCTCAGAGTTATGTACACCAGAGTTACAAACTGACCGGTCAACCACACACCTCATTTGGAACTGGAAGTATGCAATCAGGCAACAGCGGAGACATACATATACACTAAAAGCAAATACAGTACAGTACTGCGTTAAACATAAACTATTAACAAAATAAAGAGAAAAGTAGCATTTTTGTTCTCCATAGTAAAGTTTCAAAGCTGTCTTAAGTCAATGTTCAGTTGTAAACTTTTGAACGAACAACCATCATATTTTATTCAGAGTTACGAACATTTCAGAGTTATGAACAACCTCCATTCCTGATGTGTTTGTAACTCTGAGGTTCTACTGTAACTTAATTTTCCTAGGTGCTCAGCCCCTCTGACCTCCCCATGATTTCAGTGGGTGGACAGAGGTAGGGGAATGTGCTATTTTGTCCAAAGCCTAATTTTATTAACTGTTGTCTCTGTATTCAGCATATGAATTGACAGCATCTTCCAAGGTCATGTCTTGAGGAACAGCTCAATAAGATAATACTCTAAAGTTCCCTTGGGTTTTGCAGGTTCACCATTCTCTCCATTTTTCTGGCTTTTCAGAACTTGATGCAGTTAGAAATGCATGCAAAAATGTGAAAACCTTAATTAAGCTCAGAGCAGAAAACATCTGCAAACAACTGGATATGGCAGTTGGTCATACAATAAATATGTCTCCTTTGCTTTCTCACTTAAAGAATATTCACAGTTAGGAGAAACATTTGGCTATTTTGAACAGTTTGTTAAGGAGGATCTGTACAAGTTTCCGTTTCCAAACTATGCAGGCAACCTATTCGGAAGGGAAGTATGCTGGTACTGAGACATAATTGTCCTTGTCCATATGTGGGTCTGGCCAGACTGAAGATTTACTACACTGTTTATTGTCTTGTTACATGTCCAGCCACCCAAGAAACAAATGTTTATCTCTGTTCCTGGCCCAGATGCCTTTTACCTCATCACCTCAGGAAGCTGGATACTTGCTATATAGTGATAATATTTCAGTTATATGAGCTGTCACCCTGTTTGCTTGGTTGGTCATAAAAATAAAAAAACAGTATGTGAAAGGGAGGCTACCTTTGACCTGAATGAAACAATGCAGTGGTTCTCAAATTGTGGGTTGAGATCCCAAAGTGGGTTGTAACCCCATTTTAATGGGGTCGCCAGGGCTGGCTGAGGGTATGTCTACACTACGGAATAAGGTCGAATTTATAGAAGTTGGTTTTTTAGAAATCGGTTTTATATATTCGAGTGTGTGTGTCCCCACAGAAAATGCTCTAAGTGCATTAAGTGCATTAACTCAGCGGAGTGCTTCCACAGTACCGAGGCAAGCGTCAACTTCCGGAGCGTTGCACTGTGGGTAGCTATCCCACAGTTCCCGCAGTCTCCGCTGCCCATTGGAATTCTGGGTTGAGATCCCAATGCCTGATGGGGCTAAAACATTGTTGCGGGTGGTTCTGGGTACATATCGTCAGGCCCTCGTTCCCTCCCTCCCTCCGTGAAAGCAAAGGGCAGACAATCGTTTCGCGCCTTTTTTCCTGAGTTACCTGTGCAGACGCCATGCCACGGCAAGCATGGAGCCCGCTCAGGTAACCGTCACCCTATGTCTCCTGGGTGCTGGCAGACGTGGTACTGCATTGCTACACAGTAGCAGCAACCCCTTGCCCTGTGGCAGCAGACGGTACAGTACTACTGGTAGCCGTCATCGTCATGTCCGAGGTGCTCCTGGCCACGTCGGCCACGAGCACCTGGGCAGACATGGGCGCAGGGATTAAATTTGGAGTGACTTGACCAGGTCATTCTCTTTAGTCCTGCAGTCAGTCCTATTGAACCGTCTTATGGTGAGCAGGCAGGCGATACGGATTGCTAGCAGTCCTATTGCACCATCTTCTGCCGAGCAGCCATGAGATGTGGATGGCATGCAGTCCTTCTGCACCGTCTGCTGCCAGCCAAAGATGTAAAAGATAGATGGAGTGGATCAAAACAAGAAGTAGACCAGATTTGTTTTGTACTCATTTGTCTCCTCCCCCGTCTAGGGGACTCATTCCTCTAGGTCACACTGCAGTCACTCACAGGGAAGGTGCAGCGAGGTAAATCTAGCCATGTATCAATCAGAGGCCAGACTAACCTCCTTGTTCCAATAAGAACAATAACTTAGGTGCACCATTTCTTATTGGAACCCTCCGTGAAGTCCTGCCTGAAATACTCCTTGATGTAAAGCCACCCCCTTTGTTGATTTTAGCTCCCTGAAGCCAACCCTGTAAGCCATGTCGTCAGTCGCCCCTCCCTCCTTCAGAGCAACGGCAGATAATCGTTCCGCGCCTTTTTTCTGTGCGGACACCATACCAAGGCAAGCATGGAGGCTGCTCAGCTCACTTTGGAAATTAGGAGCACATTAAACACCACACACATTATCCAGCAGTATATGCAGCACCAGAACCTGGCAAAGCGATACTGGGCAAGGAGGCGACATCAGCATGGTCACATGAGTGATCAGGACATGGACACAGATTTCTCTGAAAGCATGGGCCCTGCCAATGCGTGCATCATGGTGCTAATGGGGCAGGTTCATGCTGTGGAACGCCGATTCTGGGCTCGGGAAACAAGCACAGACTGGTGGGACCGCATAGTGTTGCAGGTCTGGGACGATTCCCAGTGGCTGCAAAACTTTCGCATGCATAAGGGCACTTTCATGGAACTTTGTGACTTGCTTTCCCTTGCCCTGAAGCGCATGAATACCAAGATGAGAGCAGCCCTCACAGTTGAGAAGCGAGTGGCGATAGCCCTGTGGAAGTTTGCAACGCCAGACAGGTACCGGTCAGTTGGGAATCAATTTGGAGTGGGCAAATCTACTGTTGGGGCTGCTGTGATGCAAGTAGCCCACGCAATCAAAGATCTGCTGATATCAAGGGTAGTGACCCTGGGAAATGTGCAGGTCATAGTGGATGGCTTTGCTGCAATGGGATTCCCTAACTGTGGTGGGGCCATAGACGGAACCCATATCCCTATCTTGGCACCGGAGCACCAAGCCACCGAGTACATAAACCACAAGGGGTACTTTTCAATAGTACTGCAAGCTCTGGTGGATCACAAGGGACGTTTCACCAACATCAACGTGGGATGGCCGGGAAAGGTACGTGATGCTCGCATCTTCAAGAACTCTGGTCTGTTTCAAAAGCTGCAGGAAGGGACTTTATTCCCAGACCAGAAAATAACTGTTGGGGATGTTGAAATGCCTATATGTATCCTTGGGAACCCAGCCTACCCCTTAATGCCATGGCTCATGAAGCCGTACACAGGCAGCCTGGACAGTAGTCAGGACCTGTTCAACTACAGGCTGAGCAAGTGCAGAATGGTGGTAGAATGTACATTTGGACGTTTAAAGGCGCGCTGGCGCAGTTTACTGACTCGCTTAGACCTCAGCGAAACCAATATTCCCACTGTTATTACTGCTTGCTGTGTGCTCCACAATATCTGTGAGAGTAAGGGGGAGACGTTTATGGCGGGGTGGGAGGTTGAGATAAATCGTCTGGCTGCTGGTTACGCAGAGCCAGACACCAGGGCGGTTAGAAGAGCACAGGAGGGCGCGGTATGCATCAGAGAAGCTTTGAAAACCAGTTTCATGACTGGCCAGGCTACAGTGTGAAAGTTCTGTTTGTTTCTCCTTGATGAAACCCCTCACCCCTTGGTTCACTCTACTTCCGTGTAAGCTAACCACCCTCCCCTCCTCTCTTCGATCACCGCTTGCAGAGGCAATAAAGTCATTGTTGCTTCACATTCATGCATTCTTTATTTATTCATCACACAAATAGGGGGATGACTACCAAGGTAGCCCAGGAGGGGTGGTGGAGGAGGGAAGGAAAATGCCACACAGCACTTTAAAAGTTTACAACTTTAAAATGTATTGAATGCCAGCCTTCTTTTTTTTTGGGCAATCCTCTGTGGTGGAGTGGCTGGTTGGCCGGTGGCCCCCACACCGTGTTCTTGGGCGTCTGGGTGTGGAGGCTATGGAACTTGGGGAGGAGGGCGGTTGGTTACACAGGGGCTGTAGTGGCAGTCTGTGCTCCAGCTGCCTTTGCTGCAGCTCAGCCATACACTGGAGCATACTGGTTTGGTCCTCCAGCAGCCTCAGCATTGAATCCTGCCTCCTCTCATCACGCTGCCACCACATTTGAGCTTCAGCCCTGTCTTCAGCCCGCCACTTACTCTCTTCAGCCCGCCACCTCTCCTCCCGGTCATTTTGTGCTTTCCTGCACTCTGACATTATTTGCCTCCATTCATTCGTCTGTGCTCTATCAGTGCCGGAGGACAGCATGAGGTCGGAGAACATTTCATCTCAAGTGCGTTTTTTTTTCTTTCTAATCTTCACTAGCCTCTGGGAAGGAGACGATCCTGTGATCATTGAAACACATGCAGCTGGTGGAGAAAAAAAAAGGGACAGCGGTATTTAAAAAGACAAATTTTATAAAACAGTGGCTACACTCTTTCAGGGTAAACCTTGCTGTTAACAAAAAGAAAAGGAGTACTTGTGGCACCTTAGAGACTAACCAATTTATTTGAGCATAAGCTTTCGTGAGCTACAGCTCACTTCATCGGATGCATACTGTGGAAACTGCAGAAGACATTATATACACAGAGACCATGAAACAATACCTCCTCCCACCCCACTCTCCTGCTGGTAATAGCTTATCTAAAGTGATCACTCTCCTTACAATGTGTATGATAATCAAGTTGGGCCATTTCCGCACACATCCAGGTTTTCTCACTCTCCTGCTGGTAATAGTGCATCCAAAGTGACCACTCTCTTTACAATGTGTATGATAATCAAGGTGGGCCATTTCCAGCACAAATCCAGGTTTTCTCACCCCCCCCTTTTTTCAAAAACCACACACACAAACTCACTCTTTTTGTGTGTGGTTTTTGGAAAAAAAAGGGGGGGGGGTGAGAAAACCTGGATTTGTGCTGGAAATGGCCCACCTTGATTATCATACACATTGTAAAGAGAGTGGTCACTTTGGATGGGCTATTACCAGCAGGAGAGTGAGTTGGGGTGGGGGTGGGGGGCGGAGGGTGAGAAAACCTGGATTTGTGCGGAAATGGCCCAACTTGATTATCATACACATTGTAAGGAGAGTGATCACTTTAGATAAGCTATTACCAGCAGGAGAGTGGGGTGGGAGGAGGTATTGTTTCATGGTCTCTGTGTATATAATGTCTTCTGCAGTTTCCACAGTATGCATCCGATGAAGTGAGCTGTAGCTCACGAAAGCTTATGCTCAAATAAATTGGTTAGTCTCTAAGGTGCCACAAGTACTCCTTTTCTTTTTGCGAATACTGACTAACATGGCTGTTACTCTGAAACTTGCTGTTAACATTACATACATAGCACATCTGCTTTCGTTACAAGGTCGCATCTTGCCTCCCCCCACCACGTGGCTACCCCCTCAACTCTCCCCCCTCCCCGTGCCTAACAGTGGGGAACATTTCTATTTAGCCACAGGCAAACAGCCCAGCAGGAACGGGCTCCTCTGAGTGTCTCCTGAAGAAAAGCACTCTATTTCAACCAGGTGACCATGAATTATATCTTACTCTCCTGAGGATAACACAGAGAGATAAAGAACGGATGTTGTTTGAACGCCAGCAAACATACACTGCAATGTTTTGTTGTACAATGATTCCCGAGTACGTGTTACTGGCCTGGAGTGGTAAAGTGTCCTACCATGAAGGACGCAATAAGGCTGCCCTCCCCAGAAACCTTTTGCAAAGGCTTTGGGAGTACATCGAGGAGTGCCGCGAATGCCAGGGCAAAGTAATCCTTTCACATGCTTGCTTTTAAACCATGTATAGTATTTTAAAAGGTACACTCACCGGAGGTCCCCTCTCCACCTGCCGGGTCCAGGAAGCAGCCTTGGGTGGGTTCAGGGGGTACTGGCTCCAGGTCCAGGGTGAGAAACAGTTCCTGGCTGTCGGGAAAACCGGTTTCTCCGCTTGCTTGCTGTGAGCTATCTACAGCCTCATCATCATCTTTTTCGTCCCCAAAACCTGCTTCCGTGTTGCCTCCATCTCCATTGAAAGAGTCAAATAACACGGCTCGGGTAGTGGTGGCTGAACCCCCTAAAATGGCATGCAGCTCATCATAGAAGCGGCGTGTTTGGGGCTCTGACCCGGAGCGGCTGTTCGCCTCTCTGGTTTTCTGGTAGGCTTGCCTCAGCTCCTTAAGTTTCACGCGGCACTGCTTCCGGTCCCTGTTATGGCCTCTGTCCTTCATGCCCTGGGAGATTTTGACAAAGGTTTTGGCATTTTGAAAACTGGAACGGAGTTCTGATAGCACGGATTCCTCTCCCCAGACAGCGATCAGATCCCGTACCTTCCGTTCGGTCCATGCTGGAGCTCTTTTGCGATTCTGGGACTCCATCATGGTCACCTGTGCTGATGAGCTCTGCATGGTCACCTGCAGCTTGCCACGCTGGCCAAACAGGAAATGAGATTCAAAAGTTCGCGGTTCTTTTCCTGTCTACCTGGCCAGTGCATCTGAGTTGAGAGTGCTGTCCAGAGCGGTCACAATGGAGCACTCTGGGATAGCTCCCGGAGGCCAATACCGTCGAATTGTGTCCACAGTACCCCAAATTCGAGCCGGCAAGGCCAATTTAAGCGCTAATCCACTTGTCGGGGTGGAGTAAGGAAATCGATTTTAAGAGCCGTTTAAGTCGAAATAAAGGGATTCATCGTGTGGAGGGGTGCAGGTTTACATCAATTTAATGCTGCTAAATTCAACCTAAAGTCCTAGTGTAGACCAGGGCTTAGACTTGCTGAGGCCTGGCGCTGAAGTGCGAGCCCCGCAGCCCAGGGCCAAAGCTGAAGCTCAAGGGTTTCAGCCTTGGGCAGTGGGTGTCAGGTTACAGGCCCCTTGCCTTGGGTTGAAGCCCTTGGATTTCAGCTTTGACCCCCACCCCCTGCCTGGAGCAGTGAGGCTCAGGCTTTGGCCCCCCCACCGAAGGCAGTGGGGCTCAGGTGAGCTTAGTCTTCAGTACCCCCTCTTGGGGTTTTTGTAATTTTTGTTTTCAGAAGGGGGTCACAGTACAATGAAGTTTGAGAACTCCTGAAACAATGTATTCCCAATTGTTTTTACCATATTTTCATATATTGTATTAGGGGTGGTAATTTTAAAGGTGTATCTGATTTTAGGAAAGGGCTAACCTTGTGTTTTTAAAATTTGTGTCTTTTTTGGAGTTGTGTTGATTTAAAATTTTTATTTGTTGTGTTATGCTCAGTGGCCTACGGCTAAGATGCTATATTAAACTTCTAACTTCATGACTTCAGTGGGAGGCGTGGGTACTTGGTACCTCTGAAAATACCACTGGCTTAAGTGCCTAAATAAGGATTTATGTGCTACATTTTGTTTGAAAATGTTAGCGTACTAATAAATATCCCCCTGCTATTTCAGTGGGATATGATATTCTTCACTTTCTCTCTCAAAAAGTGTGTAGTGTTGTTTTATGCTATTAAATGGCTGCTGCCTTCCACCTCAGAGAAGGCTTCATTTTAGCAGGGGAGGAAAGGATCCCTGTGGATAGTTTGTAGAGCTCTTTGGAGGTGCTATATAAATGTCACTCATTCTTTTTATTACTTTGCTACCTCAGACACATGTTTTGGACACATTTATCCTCTTTTATGGTCTTTAAGGAGGGAAGGGACTGATGCTTATCTGTTCACATATCTCCAATGTTTCAAGTAAAAATACCTATCTATAACAGATGAATCAGTGTCAGTGTAAGAAAAAACCTTTAGCAGGTCTTGAGCCAGGCAGTATCGGTACATGTTTCATATTTCAATTCAGTGTGCTAACCCTAGACCACTACTCCACACTGAAGGAAGCCTGACTCAGGGTCATTAAACACTCTGGTTTTCTCAGTGAATCACAGCTATAGATATACTTGTGTTAAATAATTCTGTGGTGCTCTAACTAGACCAACATGTTCAGTAACCTCCATTGTTTCTCATTTCTTATCTGTGGTGCTGTTCTCTAGTTCATTTAGCACTAGTCTAACATGTGGAGGCACCCTGATTAAATGTATGATTTGATATCTTTTTTATCGGCTTGATCTCTCTATTTCACTGTTTATCTGTATATATTTCAGTGTTTCCGCACTGATGTTGGGTCATTTTTAAAGGGGTCAAAATAGGATTTAAAATGATTAGGAGCGTTGTTAAAGAATGGTTAATGGATGGGATTTTAAAATGTACCTAATGATTTAGGGACACAAGTTTCATTTGACTTTCAGTGAGATTTGTGTTCTTAAATCACTTAGGTGGGATTTTCAGAAGTGCCTGATAACTTGCTTACTTGCTCATGCTTTTGTTTTCTTTTGCCCCATATATTTCACATGTGAGTATACTGGCCTAGATTGTTTCCTGCCCTTTCTCATGGTTGACCCATGACAGTGGGTTAAAGGGAGAGAAAAACACTGTGGTGGATTTTTGATGCTACATTCCCTCCCCAATCTGTGGATAAATAAGACCCCAGGGAAAGGGATTCCTCTACTATGTGAAGCTCAGAGCCATCCCACAGACACAGCAGTTACTTGGTGGCCTCCAAGACACCTGGCAGTGAGGTTCCTGGTAGATCCATGCTGCTGTCACTTTGACCCACTTGCAGTCACAGTGGGGGCCTATTGGAGAGTAGTACATCTCTGACTTGTATTCCTTCACTTGTTTTATTTTGTGCAGAAATTTGGGCACAGAACAGAGTGCAGCAACTCTTCTCTTCTATCTCTATTTTGTACCCCACCTTCAAAATTTGCAGTTCCAGCAGACAGGCATTTGTGGGGGTTCCCTTGTCCCCTTCCATGTGAAAGAGGGTAGATCCAAGCTCCTGTGTGCAGATCTGTGTAGATTGATCAGAACCTAGTGCTAAGAAGTTATTTCAACTACCTGACCTATCACCAGTGGTTATTTAAATACCCAGAGGCCTCCAAATGTTCCCTGTTACCTAAAGTTTGCCAAAATGCAAGAATTTGTCACTTAAGTTTTTCAGCATGTATAATGTTGCTTCTTGGGTTGTGTTTTCAGGTTACTTTCTCTGTTACTGTATTCAGTGATATTTTGTTAATGTTTTCTTACTGGAATACCACCAAAAATCCACTAATTATTATTTATTATATGCATTCCAATAGCACCTAGAGACCCCAACTAAGATCAGTGTTTGTCTCAAGAAACTATTTTCTTATATGTGGTGACCAGATGTCCAGTTTTCAGATGGAATACCTGGTCAAAAAGGGACGCTGGCGGCCATTAAAGGTCCAGTTGGCGGTGCTGCGGCACTAAGGTAGGCTAGTCCCTACCTATCCTGGCTGGACTGCGCTGCTTTCCGGAAGTGGCCAGCAGGTCTGGCTCCTAGGTGGCAGGGGTGGGCCTGGGGCTCCACACGCTGCTGCTGCCCTGAGCACCAGCACCGCACTCCCATTGGCCAGTTGCCTTAACCCTGCTGCGCCACTGACTGGGAGCCTCCCGAGGTAAGCCCATGCTCCTGCCCCAGCCCTGAGACCCCCCCCTACCTGGAGCCCCATCCTCACCCCAAAGCCCTCATCCCCAGCCCCAGTCTAAAGTCTGCCCCCCCAGCCCAGAGCCCTCACACCCAACCCCCTGCCCCAGACCAGAGCTCCCCCAAACCCAGAGCCCCCTCCTGCACCCCAAGCCCCTCATCCCCACCTCCAGCCCAGAGCCCCCACCCCACCTGCACCCTAACCCCCTGCCCCAGCCCAGAGCCCCCTCTCACACCCTGGCCCCACCCCAGAGCCCTCAGCCCATCCTGCATCCCAACCCCCATCTCAACCTGCAGCCCCTTTCCGCACTCCAAATCCCTTGGCCCCACCACTCAGTCAGAGCCCTCACCCCCTCTCACACCCCAAGCCCCTGCCCCAGCCCAGTGAAAGTGAATGAGGTGGGGGACAGCGAACCACCAGGGAGGGGGAATGTAGTGAGCGGGGAGCGGGGCCTTGTGGAAGGGCTGGACAGGGGTTGGGGCCTCAGGGTGGAGCTAGGGTTGTTTGGTTTTGTGCCATTAGAAAGTTGGCAACCCCATGGTTATATCTTACACAATCCATGTTTACAGCCTGTCATACACTCATAAAGGTGAAATACTAGATATACGTCTGCTGGTATTATAGGACATCATTAATGATAGTAAGCCAAAAATGTAACCTAGCTTGCCTTTTTTCCTTTGTTTTAGTTTCCACAATCCGTATAATTTTTCATTTTTGTGTTCCTTTTCATAACAAACGTTGTTTCTAAAATATAAAAATAGTATCAATGCCAGCAGACCAGATGTTAAAAATTGGGTTTCAAACACAATACAAGATAAAACCCAGTAAAGAAAGTTCTCAAAGGATTAGTTTCTTTGCAATAGTTCTCAGTAGGCTGTATTTGTAGTAGCTTCATCTGTGTTGTGCAATAGCTTTATTTGCATCCAGATAGTTTGCATGCACCACCTACAGGCCATTGCCATGTTAGAATAATTCCTGATAATTATGGTATCCAGGGGGCATACAAACAATCATTCCATCCATGCTTGCATATTCTGCTGATAATCTATTACATTCATGCTCTAGATCTGATAGGAAAATGATCCTCCCCACCCCCGAAAATATTGACTTTTCAATGAAATATCAAAACCCCCAAAATTTCATCCAAAAACTGAAAACCCAAAAAATTTGATTTGAAAACGCCACCACAGCATCTCACAGGAGTTGTCATTTGGGTGCCTCATGACTCATTCTTTTCTATGGTGTAGGTTCCACTTCCTGGCCAGACTGGATATTCTGCTGCAGTGCATTATCAGTTTTCAGGTATTTGGTTTTTTGACAGAAATTGAAATTTTCCACAGAAAGCAAACACTTTTCACAAAAAAATCATTTTGTAAAAAACATAGTTTTCTGTCAAAAAAAAATAGTTCTGACAGAAAATTCTTGACTAATCCTATCATGTTGGGCTTTTACAGTACCCCAGCTGCTACTGTTGCATTCACTGAAGATTTAAAATGCTCCCAAGTGAGTACATGAACCTTCCTTATAAAGGAAACAATTACTTAAAACAGTAAACTTCATCTCTGTCTTATCATTGCCAGGTACTCATTGCAATTATGTATAACTGTCTGGTAATTCATCATTAGTGGAAGCAGAAATTTGATATGTATTTTCTTTAAATTGTTCTTCAGGCATCTGTCGAAATAATGTGTTACATCTTCTTTGCTGGAGAGAAGACAGAATAGGGTTACCTCTGTGTGTGCTTGTTTTTGTGGGTGTGAGCAACTTGCCTATCTCCTGGAAAACTGTGCACACAAAAGTTCTCAAGTTATTTTCACTGGCAGCAAGAGACACACATGGTTGAGGTCGGGCTATAGATATCCTGGAACAAATAGTCCTATTGTTCATCTGAGTGTCTGTATTGAAGATAAACCTAACAACACATTCCTGGTTGTCAGTCAACATTTTTTTCTGCAGTACTATTTGTGATGTAATGCCAGTCTGCTCAAGGGGAAACCTTCATGTATCAAAATCCGAATTAGATATGACCTATCTGTGTAATGACTGTTCTTAATGAGCCCCCTACTACAGTTCTGTGCATAAAGGCCATTCATTTAATATAACCAATGACTACTTTCTGGTGAGATCTGTACATTCTTCTGTTTTTTGATACCATCTGGTTCATATTTGCTACCACATGCAAATTACACTTTACTCTTTATATGACTCTAAGAGGTGTAGGTGTTATATATAATGCCAGAAGGCACAATTCTGTAAATTGCTTCACATATGAAGTAATTTACTTCACAAAGCTGCTAAAGATTTGGACTTGAATGCAAACAACTACCAGGATTAGACCAACAATTACAGCTTGATGATGTTCATGCGCTTCACTGATTTCATGATTTCCTCTAGTGCTCACTAAACGTGGAAAGGTGCTGCACGAACGTTTATAGTGTTCTTTTAGAATTTTGGGGATGACATATAGCTTATGAATAGGAAAATAATGTATCTCATATGCCAGTGCAGTACACTTTCTTTGCTTTGAACAGCATTTCACATGTATACTAAGGCATCTTTAGAGACACTCATTACCTAAACTGAGAGAACAACTTTCCCCTTGAATGGACTTTTACTCTATTCTCAGTGGCTTTATGGAGAAAGATATTGACTGGCTAATAGATGTCATTCAGAAGACTGAACCACAGTAATAGTAATTGTTCCAGGGTATTTATAACCAGAATGTAGAAAAGTACTTTTTTGGCCAACACCAAACAAACCCAACCACTGTCTTTGCATCCCAACAAACCTGCTTGAGATTGCTGTAGTGCTTTATAAGAAATCTACATCTTCCAAATATCCACCTACAAGTTGGCTGCTGCCTGCTCCTTGCCTGCTGGCATGCTGGTGAGACTTTTCGTTCAGCTACTGTTCAGCTCTGATTTCTAGATCTTAGTATTGGAGTTTCAGCTTCCATAAAATGACCTTTCTTGGTAGATTCAGCTCTTGATCTAATTTATATTCACTATATTATTATGTATTCAGGGATATTTTTATGCACATCTTTTCACTTTCTGATCTAAAACACTTTTTCAGATTTGTTAAAGCTATTTCCCATGCTGAGGTCTTGACCTATTGATATTCTACAGTGACTTAAGGGGTTAGTTATGATAACGTGGCTGTTATTTGTAATATTTAAACAGATGTCAGTTGACTCCAGGAACTTATACTGTAGTATGCAGTAGAAGCAATTAAACAAGAAATCCCTATAATGAACAGATGTGTTTGGTTTAGCTACTTCTATTTTGTGTTTCAATTTTTTCAGGCTAACATAGAAACTTGAATACAAATTCAACTCTATGGGTAAAGTCTTGGCTCCACTAAAGTCAATGGGAGTTTGACATTTGACTTCAACGGAGCCAGGATTTCACCCTTCCTATCTGTAACTGCTGTTAGGGCATATTTTTAGCAGTGATCTAAGGCCCTACTAGAGCTACTTACCTAATAGTTAGCTGATAGTTCTCATCTGTTTCACATTAGGTAAGTGCAGTGCTTTTTCAAATGTACAGGAAGCACCTTATGTTCCTATCACACTTTGTACATTGGCATTTAAAGGCAAGTAATAAATACCAAACATTACAAAATGGCATGACAACATGCCTTGCTTCAGTTGTTGGCAACAGTGTCTTAATAAACTGCTGAGCACATGTTCATGTGCTGTCCCTGTGGCTTAGGTCAAAATATACCATTACTTGAAATTTCAACCCACATCCTTTTGTTTTTACATAGCCTGTGCTTTCCACACAAATGATCACAACAAACTCATATAACAATTATAGTTTCACCATATGCTGAGACCTATTGGGTACTTTGTGGTTATATATCTGAAAACGGAGGATGGACGGTTTTATTTTGGACTCGAAGTGCGAAATTTACCCTTCCATAGAGAGTCAGCATGCTTAAGTTCCACTTACGCACAAACTGATTCATATTTGTTGTGCAGATGTTCTGCAAAGGGGTTAATTTCACCCTTGAAACAAAGTGATATGTTGTCCAGCATGTTGCAACAAGGACAATCAGAATAAGGCCTGGAAGGCTAAAAGGGTCTGCAAGATTCGGGTTTATCATTTCAGTGGAGTCTTTTTTTGGGAGAAGTTTTGGAAACTATTCCAAAGAGTTTGTCAGAACACATAATTGGCAATATTGGCAGAGACATTACATGTCCTCCCTGGATTAGCTGTCTATCTCTCAAACTGTCTTCTTTATCTCAGGGTTGAAATATGATGTTCAGGCCATAGCTGCTCTGTAGACAGAAGATTATTTTAGGTTGCCACACCTATTCCCAGAAACTGGAAATGGGCGACAGGGAATGGATCACTTGATGATTACCTGTTCTGTTCATTCCCTCTGGGGCACCTGGCATTGGCCACTGTCGGAAAACAGAATACTGGGCTAGATGGACCTTTACTCTGACGCAGTGTGACCGTTCTTACGTTCTTAAGTGCCAGAAGACACAGATGTCCCTTGCCTGGTTGCTAAAATTTGCAGCTTTCCTCTGACAGCTTCTACATATTAAAATCTGCAGCATATTGAAAATGAGGGCACACTGTAAAATAAACAGCACAAGGGTTACTGTAGTATTGGTACCATACTGGATCACGGAGGGGGCAATGCCGACTATAGGGCACCCTGCTGCCTAATTCAGGTCTCCTGTGTCACAGGTTATAGGGCCTTTACAATGGATGATTATTAGGATTATGATTGCCTTCAGATGAACAGGATGCATCTAATCTACAATCAGATGATGTGATCCAAGGAGGAAGTTTCTCTGATATCCTTAGCGTGATAGCTATTTTAGACCAGACATTTAGGAAACGGTGAATGCAGAGGATACTTTGTGTACTTATATTATCCCCTGCTGTGTCATTTGCATTTAGAGTAGTGGGCCAGAGGACAGACACAAAAACGTAGCTATCCTACTACATGTGTTGATTTAGTGTGGGATTTTCAAAAATGCCTATGGGTATGTCTGCACCGTGATAAGACCCACAGCACAACTGTGGCTGGCCCAGGCCAGCTGACTTGGGCTGGAGCCCAGGCTATGTGGGTCTCAGAGCCTGGGCATCTTATACTGTAATTTTATAGCCCTGCAGCCCAAGCCACGGCTGGTCTTTTATTACAGATTAGACATACCCTCGATGACTTAGGATATTTGTATTTCTTAGGCATTTTTGAAAATCTCACCCTTAAACAACACCAGTTGAGGTTCCGGGCATTTTATAGAGATTAATGAATAGCAAAGGCCTTGTCTACACTAGAAAGAGTTTGCAAATATAACTATATTGGCAAATCCTCCTAGTTGAGGCACAGCATTTACTGGAAAAATAATTTGTTTGCTGGTATAGTTTATACCAGTTCCCAAAAAGAAATAAAACGATACCAGCAATAGGACTTTTTTGCCAGTATAACTGGATTTATACAACAGCCTTTGCTGCAATAGCTTTAGTAGTTAGGGGTGTGACATAGCCATGTCAATATGCAAGCAAAACTTTTAAGTGTAGACCAGGCCTAAGAGAATTAATGACCTACAACAAAGCCTGGGTGTTCTTCAGAAAACTTCTCTTTGTACAAAGTGTGCGTGTCTCCAAAACGAAGACTGAGGTGTATGTTGGGGGACAGCACAAACAAAAAGCTAGATTTGTCAATAGGACTACTTACATTGTGTTGAGGTGGGAGCAATTCATACGTCTTCAGTTCAAGGTGATTGCTGTTCCCAGTGGAAATGGTCAGGCCAGGTCTCCACTACAAATTTCTGGGGGCATAGCAATGTTGGTCAGTAGTGTAATTCCTGACTGACATTGCTATGCCTGCAGAGGTCTGTGGGATGGATGCAGTGATACTGGCAAACTCTGCTTTTTACCCAAATAGCTTGTTTTGCTGGTAAGGGGTGGTTTTACTATACTGGTACAAAGCCCAGCTTTGTCAGTAGAGCTGTGTCTACACTAGGAGCGCTTTGCTGGTAGTGTAGAACCTACCGGTATTCCCATACTGGTAAAGTGTTCCTACTGTAGGCTTTGAGTTGGTCTGCACATAAAACTTATTCCCACAACAGAAGCGTGCTTCTGTTGCCATACACTGTGTCTATGCTAGGGGACTACGTTGGCATAGCTGTGTCAACATAGGTGCTATAGTACAGTAGTTCTCAACCAGGGTTCCGGAGGGCCAGCATTAGACTCGCTGGGGCCCAGGGCAGAACGCCGAAGCCCCACCGCATGGGGCTGAAACCCAGGTCCCTGAACCCCATCAGCCGGGGCTGAAGCCTGAGCCAGTGTAGCTTCGTGGGGGCCCAACCAACTTTATTTATAATTTTGTCATCTTTAAGTAAAATTACTATGGTGTTTTTTCATTTTACAGGATTGGCATGGTTTTGGCTCATCTAAGTTAGGGAAAGGAATTAAATGTAGGGACTTTGGCCAATGTTAAGGGTTTACACGGTTGTTTTTGTATCCCCTTACACCAGCGTCTCCTCAGAGGTACAGGTAGTTCTGGGAATGGCAGCACAGTCCCAGAAGACTAGCACTTTTGGTACAGAAATGTCATTCCTGAAAATTCCTTCTGGAAGCAAATATTTTAGGAGATATTAATATGAGTAAAGGACATTAAAAGCTGGCAAATTCCATAATGTAACTTATCTGAAGTACCAGTGTGGAACAAGACTGCTATACATAACTAACATCAGAGGAAAGCTATCTGAGTGAAGTAGTGCTGTTTTTGTCTTTTTTTAAATCTAATGTGTCTGGTTCTGAAAGTGTAGGATTACTTAAATTGACAACAAATCCTACGTTTGGTGGCAGACAAATCTCTGCGATTGTGTCCCCAGATAAAGCTGGGTTCATTTTAGTTCAAATACAAAGGAACTAAGGGTAAAAATATGTGATGGTGTAAATAACAGAGAAAAAAGCTGAAGTGTACTCCAAGCAGAATTTATTAGAAGTCTATTCAAGAAAAAACACAGACACCCTTTAAATTCTTATAAGCAAAGTCAATTACCTGAAAGCCAGGTATGAAAAACTTGTATTTTTAAAAATCAGTTACAGAGTAGAAACCGTACTTTTTTAAATATCACAGGCAACAGATATTTAAGTCTTCCATCATAAATGGCATCAAAGATCGGTATGAATCTCACAGCAAAGCTGCATGCAGATCTAAATTAAAATGGAAAGCCTTTGAAATATAAAGCTTTTGCCATGAAATTTGCAGTAATAAAGGTATGCTGCACAAAGATGTTTCTTTACCTTTGTCTTAATGACATTTTTCTGTAATAAAGTCATATGTACATTTAGATTTGGCTAGTAAAACCATTAATAAAATTTTGCATAAAATGCTATTTTACAGAATTGCACTATCCAGGTGTGCTTATGGTAAGAGTGGCAAGTAAATAAAAATGCATTGAAGATGTTCTGTATTATGAAAAGGGCAAAGATCAAATGAGGAACTCTGATTTTTTTTTTTAAATCAACACCAAAATGGTTCTGTACAAAAAAGTACAAAATGCTAGACTACTTACATAGTGATAAGATCAACCCTTTACCACCAGAAAAATGCAATAGAAGCTTTTGCCATCTATAAGGTGCTGAAGAAACCTAATTTGAATTGTTTTGTATAAAGCCACAGTCATTATCATCCTGTTTCATAATTTCATATATTATTTTTGCTTACCTAAGGAAAAAGAATGGTGTGTTCAGATATTTGTTTCATTCAGAAAAAAATACTAAAATGTATCAGTTTTAATAGTTGTGACTTTGTTTTTGTGTGTACTATATTCCTAAACAAGAATGCATAATTCAGATTTTGTTAACGTATACATATATATATAGTGAAATAAAATCAGTAAATTTGTGCATATTTTTTCAGGTGGCTATGTTAGAATACAACTTTGCACTAACACTGTTTATTTTTGTTCTGTAACTTCATCTTATAAATAAAAGCACTAACCTCTCAAATTTCATGTTGCTGATTATTATAACAAATTTAGATGCAGTCATGTAACGTTAGACATCAGTAGTTTGCTATTGTCGTCTATCTTCGTAGCTCGTCTCATCATTATCCACAAACTCTCAAGATTTCATGCCTCTTGCACTTCTTTAGTTTTAACAGAAAGCACTATAGCTTATTTGAAAAAAATGAGATTTAACTAATACAGTCACACCCATCCAACACACTTGCAGTTTCCCCATTTTAACTACTCTTCCTTGAAATTTTACAATCACTGTGCATATGTTACACTGTATAAGTGCAGGCAAAAAAAAATCTATATTATAATTGTCATATATCGTAAACCAGTAGAATAGGCAAACTTGTGATACAGCAAATGGAAAGCAACATAGGCTGCCAAGCTAAAAAGAAAGTGGACACTCAAACAACTTTTTAGTTTTTTTAAAAAGTAAATGGCAACTTTCTCTTTGTACCAGGTGGAAGCTGAGAATCAAATTTTTTGCATAGCATTTAATGCTAGTACCACAAATGTCCCGAACAATGCCGGTTTTCCCATGGAGATTCACCTGTGTACCTTCCATCAAGGGTTTCCTATTCTTTTGTTTCTAATGGGGGTGGGGAGGGGAGGGAAGGAACTAAAGCAGGAAAACAGGAGAAAGTACTTAAAATGTTGAAACAATTCCTCTTGTTTCATAAAAACTTAGTTATTCACACACTTTAGTTGTTGCTGTAATACGGCTGGAACGGTTTGGCAGATGAGGATGGGGATGATGATGAACTAGATGACCTTTATTTGAGACTGCAAAGCAAGAAAACAGAAGGCCTGTTGTAGCATGTTTTCTAGCAGCTTTATGCAGATGTGTTGCAGAGATGCAGCATAAATAAGTAGGGGAAAAAAATCACAGCCTCTTGACATAGTTTCCAGGGAAAGTACCAAAGAATTTGGTTCTTCTTGAGGTTCCTGAAAGTAGAAGTAATAAATGAAAGATGGCAGTAACAGTAAGTAATCACTATGCATGCGTGGCCTTTTTTCAGTTTATGAAATTTCATTAGCACTACAAATATTAGGACAGGAGAGACTTTTTATGCTTGTAGAAAGCCAAACTGACCCTTTGCATTGCATAGCTTGATGAATTACATTTCCCAGTCATAAACTGTTCAATATAAGCACAGGAAAAGCAACTACAAGAGGCATAGTTATGTTATTTTATTTCAATTATGTGTATCCAGATTATAATTTGTGTTAATTTTAACATATTAAAATATTGAGCTAGTACCCTTGAAAGATATTTAACAATATTAATTGTAGTGAAATAATCTGGCATAAGGGTGGATGTCATCAGCAGGTCTGTAGGATTTCCAAGATAATTTAGGATTAGCAGGACAGTTAAACCCTTACTCACAGAGAGTAATACTTGCTTACACGAGTAGTCCCATTGAAATCTATGGATAATTACGTGAGTACATTCCACTCAGTCTAGGTGAGGGCTGCATGATAGTGCTCTTCATTAAATAAGTGGGAAGCTACCTATTGACTTCAGAGGGCTTTGGGTCAGGCCAGTCCCCAAAGACTTCAGCATAATCAGGGTTATGATGCGTGACAAATTACAATCAATTTGCCACTTAGAACACATCAAATTATACAATTATCTAAATATAAGCAAACTATGAGGGCAGCAAATATTTCTCAAATTTTTAAAAAAACCAACCAACCAAAATAAAACATACCCACAAACCATCCATCATCACACTTTTCCATCACATCAATGATATCTCCCTCTCTCAGCTCCAGTTCATCTTCGTTCCTAGGAGTATAGTTATATAGAGCCTGAAACCTTAAACAGGACAAACAGTGTGTTTTAAAAAAAATAAGTTCTTTTCACCTTTACTTAGCTAGAGGAGCTTGTCAAACATTTAAATTAACTTTTAAAGTAATATACTCCACTAAAAACTACAACACTGCATATTGGAAAACAGCAATGCAGGAAACTTTTGCCTGTATAAGTACATATGGGACCAGGTCCAGACTGGAATACACAGCATAGTTTATGTAAAAGACAACTCACGTGAGATTACTAAATTGTTTACAGTGGGATTCATACTGCTACGCAATGTAACTGAAGACGCTAATGCACAACTCCTCTCAACTCTATTCTGAGAAGGGGAGAGACCCCGAGGGAGAGGCTTTTGAGAAAGATAGTGGTGCGGTAGCCATGGCCTAAAGGGGAGGGGGAAAAGAGTAAAACAATGTGTGGGGGGAAGAGGAAAGTAAGATGCTGGTCCCAATATCTTAGGAGAATAACTAACTTCTCTCACTTCCTCCTGTGGTGTATGTCCCCTTTGCTCCTCCTGGATTCTGGGTCTGGCCCTCAGTGTAAGTTAGAGCAGCCTCAGAGGCTGGACAGATAAAATAAAAATAGATGGAAATGGAGAAAGTGGGAGAGAAAAGGAAGGGATAAAAAGGAAAAAAGTACGGTATATCCCTGGCAGAAATGAGACGCTAAAAGGAAGGCAAAAGGCTAGTTGCAGTTACATACAAGGAGGGGGTGGAACATTAGACATTTCACCTGGTTAATTTCTTATTTTACATATATGAGTGAATTTAGTTGTCATGCATGTGATGGCTTGAATCAGGCAGTATGTAGGACAAATTGTGCTAGCTTTCACAAATGTCTTTCATTCTCTCGCATTTCTACCTTACAGTACTCTCTACTTTTTCAATCCTGGCCTTTCAGTTATGCGATGGTGTGTGTGATGGATAAATGGCAAGAGAAATGAGACCACCAAACTCATTTTCTTTCAGTGCCTGTGTTAGAGGTGAAAGAATAGTGTATTAAGTTACTAGGGCTAGATACTGCTTATACAACAGTCCTGTTCAAGGAGTCACATGTAGTTGCAGCAGCTGAGGAGCATCTCAGGGATGGAATTCCTTTCTTTCTTCAGGAAGAGGAATAGTCTCCTAATGGCCCACCCCAGTAGCAGATTACAACAACTCTTACTGTGCCAGTTGGCATACTGTGGGGGTATAGTCAAGATCCCCCCACATTCCACTATACTTCTTTGTCCATTCCCTGTCCATCCATGCAGGGCTGAGCATACAGCTTTCCCCTTTGGCGTACAGTAGAAATGCAGGGATGCTACACAGCAGCATGTGTGTAGGTTTTTATTTTCCCTTATGCTGAGCTATAATCTGGCTCTTAGGTTGGAGGAAGTTTTAGGCACTCATCATCCACACAAAATTCCCATTTGCTTCAAGGAATTCCAAACTGGGCGATTAATTCTTCTGGTGGTGGGGGTCTATAAATCAGTGCTAGAAATAGCCAACTAATGGAATAATGATCTGCCTGAACAGAATTAAATGGGAGTTAGGTGCCCTGGCACTTATAAAAACCCAATAGGTGTCTGTGCACATCTTTAGGCACCTAAATACTTGTAAAAATGTGGGACTTTGGGGCTTAAGTCTCATTTCATTTCAAGTCAGTGAGACTTAGGCTACTTGGGCCTGATTCAAAGCTCTTTTTGAAGTCAACAGAAAAACTCCTATTGACTCAACTGGGCTTTGGATCAGGACCAGAGTGCCTAAGTCACTTTTGAAAACTGAACTTAAGAGCCTAAGTTACTTAGATGCTTTTGAAAATTTTACTCTTTATCTAGTTTTATCACTTGCTCATGCCAAGTTCCCCTGTAAGATGTGATAGAGCATTCTTGTTATCACTTTATTCACTTCCTACATTTTGCTCACTTTTCTAATCCTGAAGGATCCCTTGATAAACAATAATTTACAGGAGATAGTTCAGGGCCAGTGTAGCAGGCAAGCTGAATTATTATTAAATCTTTATAATTGGCATTCTGCTCAAGAAGTCTAAAAGTGATGGAACCACAAAATGACCACAAACTGGTTTTTAAATTAATTTCCATCTTTAACTGTAAAACATGGAGAAATATAGGAGTTTTTGTGAGTAACTATGCTATAGTACATTTATTTTAATTTGTGAGATAATATACCTTCATAACTCAGTTTTGCCATCAGGGCTTTCTTGGATGTCTTCCGACATTATCTGGATAACCGTGTTATCCCATGATTCTACTAGGTAGTTTACTGATTCCTTGGAAGATATGCTGGCTATTGTTCCCCTTCCTCAAGTGCCAGTGTTATATCTCTGGTTAAGTAGATAAGAAATATACTTACGGTTCCCCCCCACTGTGTATGTTTTCATGAGCAAACACAGGGCGCGGTGGCTGTAATGAAATGATTTGAACTGTAATAAAGGTTTAAAATTATTCCTGATTTAAGTCTAAGTAGGACACTGGCATGACACACGTTCTGTTTGAAAAGATAAAGAAAAGAGCAAGCTCTAGAACTTTTACAGGTTTAAAGACTAGACTATTTTGAAGGACACAGTAAAAATTAAAAAAAGACACCTTTTAATTTATCCAGTCTAAATCTTCTCATGCTGAAGGAAAAGGTCAGAGTTGAGCCCGACTGCTTTTTCAAATATCACTAACAGTGCAGGGAGATCCCACAAAACTCCAGTGGAAATAGCGCCTGTTGTTATACAATCTTTGCCTGAAGTGTGTTCTCAGACAAAACCGGAACCAGAAATCATTCTTCACAGTGAAATACGAGCACCCATTCATTATGATTTCTCTAGACAAACACTATTCCTACATACCGTATACACGCACACACATGCTTTTAGAAGAATCAAACTAATTATGTCAATATTATAACATTTTTAGTTTGGAAGGGAAAAGTTGGTAGCTATTTCCAGTGCAATGACCTTTTAAGAGTTCCCTTCCTTTTTAAATTAGCACCACCCCACTATGTAACAGATGCTTTTAATATTGCAAGTGAAAAACCGTAACTTCTAAAAAGAGCACATCATGTTATGAAAAAATAGAAAGTCATTTGTTTATATCTATATCCATATTACACTCAATCCATAAAAGATGGAGGACCTGCTGGTTGTAAGAGGAAAGCAATAACTAGGATTGTGATTACACTATTAGTGGAGGCTGCCCCTCCCCTCACCAAAGAGATTTGCAGTCTGGAAGTACTTTGGGAACCTTAACTGGTCTTTGATACCTAGGTACCAAAGATAACTCACACCACATATTCTCCTATGAATGATTGAATTAAGTGTTCATGGACTTTTTTTGATGTCATGGACCTTATCATATTCGTCCATACTTTTGTCTTCTCTAGGTTTGACTATTCCAGTTCACTTTATTTTAGGTTACTCTTGAAGGTCACGATGAAACTTAAAATAGGGAAAAACATAATGTCTTGTTTACGTGCAGTAATGAAGAAACACAGTATGATGTCATTGCTTCTGTGCTTTGGAACTGCACTGGTTTCTCAGCTGCTCCTGATGAAATTCAAGAGGTGGTCTCCTTTCTATAAATCGTTACTTAATTAGGGACCTGCCTACCTGAAGTGACTACTCAAGGGGCCAACACAAATTTGTGCTTGTTAAAGATGTTCTTCTAATAAAGATGAAATAGAATGGTACATTGTAGTTTTAAGGATACTGTGGGATAGTCTCTAATAACAGGTGATTGCCAAATAACACTGAAATCTGTGACAAGATGTCACTCTATCTCAAAAAATGTTTATTCTGGTAGGATTACTGCCTCTCAACAGCTACATAACAGCATCTGGGGCACTAAGGAATAAAGCCATGGGAGACAGTGCCTTCCTGATGACTCTGTAGGTGAGATGGTATCCTTCCTAACAGAGTGAGCAAACTACATAGCACAAGTTCAAGAGAGTTCACTGCTGTCAGTTTCCATATGGGACTATTTATAATTATAGAATGGGCACAGAACCCCTGCAAGTCTTCCACACCATGGCCAAAGGGATCAGTTAGCCTGGGGTGTAGTTGGAGTTTGCGCAATCAAGAGTAGGATCCGTTTCTAGTGAGTATAACTCCCACCAAAGTTACTGATGATTAATATGTGCATTCTGTGGAAGAATTCATGTCAAAAGTTTAAATGATCCTGTCAGTGTTGGGAGCTGGTATTTCCCATTGCATCCCTCATCACAATGGCAACAGAAATCTGACACTAGCAGGGAGCATAGGGAAATCCTAATTCTTGACATAAAATGGAAGTGCTTAGAGAGGTTCCCATCCATATGCACTTTGCTGCATATAAGAACAGGCAGACAGCATGTTAAATTGTCTTAAGTTGCTGGATCATGAATTTAAGAGTACTCCTTTAAGGAACAGTGCCCAGAAGTTTAAAAGCGAATACTCAGAATTTATGCTATTCAAAGTTTCCCTCAATAACTTAAAAAAAACTTTATACCATGATCACCCTTTTTACAGGCTACTTATGTTTTATACCAGTGGTCTCTAACCTTTTTATGCACAAGATCACTTTTAAGTGCAACCCAGGATCTACCCCGCTCCGTCCCCGAGGATCCGCCCTGCTCACTCAGTCGCTCACTCTCCCTCATACTCACTCACTTTCACCGGGCTGCGGCAGGTGTTTGGAATGTGGGAGGGGGCTCTGGGGTGCAGGAGGGAGTGAGGGGTACAAGCTTTGGGAGGGAGTTTGGGTGCAGGAGGGGGCCCCGGGCTGGGGCACAGTTTTGGGGTGCAGGCGGGGGTATGGGGTGCTGGCTCTGGGAGGGAGCTCAGGGCTGGAGGAGGGGGTTCGGTGTGCAGGAGGGGGCTCAGGGCTGGGGTGCGGGCTCCCGCCAGGCGGCACTTACCTTGGGTGGCTCCCGGTTGGCAAAGCAGCGGAGTTAAGGCAGGCTCCCTACCTGCCCCGGCCCCACACCACTCCCGGAAAGGGCCAACGTGCCCCTGCAGCCCCTGGGGGAAGCACGTGGCTCTGTACACTGCTCCTCTCTGCAGGAACCGCCCCCCGCAGCTCTCATTGGTCACAGTTCCAGTTCCCAGCCAATGGGAGCTGTGGGGGCAGTGCTTGCAAGGAATGGTGCATGGTGACCCCTGCTCCTCCCCCAGGGCCGGGGGGCATGCTGGCCTCTTCCGGGAGCAGTGCGGGGTGAGGGCAGGCAGGGAGCCTGCTTTAGTGGCTGCACCACTGTACATTTAGCAGCTGGAGATCGTGATTGAGTGGGAGAGTCTCCAGGATCGACCAGTCGATTGCTATTGACTGCTTGGTGACCACTGCTTTATACACTGACAACTGCTCAATCTTAATTCATTACTAATAGTGCTGCCAGAGCTAAGCAGATCAAACTAAAGGGTTCAGAGAGAGACAGCCAGCCACACCTCTTTTAAAAAAAGATAAGAACAAAACTACTTCAGTGTTCTCCTCTCACAGAATTTCCTCACAGCCATGTCTAATTTTTCCATCTGATTTTTTTTTAAACATGCATCACTAGGTCATTTTAAAGCAAGCTTTTAGGTTAGGTAAAATGATGGTCTATCACTCTTGAACCAGTTTGCAAACATGATCCGTCCTGTGATTTGACAATTGCATCCATAATAGCAACTGATATATACAAGATTTCAAACAAAATTGTTATTTAAAGGTGGTGGGTTTTTTTTTTTTCCCTTTTCTTGAGGAGCCCTCTGTACCTTGGGTGGATAAATACAAATTCTTCCCTCTACAGACACTTTAACACATTTCAAAGCCCCCACTCCATGTCTACCTTATAGTTGAAGACTGGACAAAACTCCCTTTGCAGCCCAATTTGGCCCTAGCTGTCATGTGATTCTAGACAACTTTCTCCTTTGTTGCTCGGCACATGACTGTCTGAGTATTTTGCAGCACTCCCAGTGCAAAAATCGTAACATAAAAAATAAATGGACAGCTAGCAACACTACATATTAGAGTGGAACACATACAGATTTATACTGAAGCTAACAAGTTAAGCCACATTTTGATTAAGGGTTACTAATTGCACATTATAATCATCACAGTTTTTCATGTGGCTAAAATTACACATAATGTTATTGTTGCACACAAGGTTATTTTTACATTAGTGCACACAATTTATTGCAGAGAACATTATAAACATTCTCAATTTCATGTTTATAGAGTTTATGGGCCAGATTTTCAAAGGTATTTAGTTGCCTAAAGATGCAGCTGGCATAGGAATTAGGCACTTAGGACTTCTGAAAATCCTGCTAGGCACTCAGGTGCATATTTAATTGCCTAAATACCATTGAAAATCTGGCCCTACATGTCTGTCTGTCCTTCCTGATATTAATCCTGTTTATTTATGTGATGTGCATAAAACATTCTTAAAGTATCTTTGTTTTTCTGCCATGTAATGGTGAGAAATTCAAATGATAAAACAAAACATATTATCTGACTTTGGTAAACACTCATCAAAATCTGACTGATCAAGCAGAAATGGGAACAGGTATTAGGATTGGATTTAACACATGCTCCCGCTCTATGCTCTGTCTGCCCTTCCTCAGACCCTTGAATGTGATTTGAATCCCAGTGGCAGGCTCTATACACTCTTTTAAACTCTGATTGATGGGTTGTTTCTTATTTGTTTGAGCGTTTTTTCTGCAAACAATAAAGGGTAACATCCTTAAAAACAATATTATAAATGACTGAATACCTTGAACATATGCCAAAAGAGGAAGAAATGAGTCAAGCAACATAATACTACTGTCGTCTTCTCCATGTAATTCCAACACTATGAAGTGAGCTGTAGCTCACGAAAGCTTATGCTCAAATAAATTTGTTAGTCTCTTAGGTGCCACAAGTCCTCCTTTTCTTTTTGCGAATACAGACTAACACGGCTGCTACTCTGAAACCTGTTAAATACAGTATCACTGCTGAAGTCAAATAACGTTGACACGACAGAATGTAAAATGCATTGGTACTCAAGGCAAGAGAGAATTTTACATTCCAAACTTAATTAGAAATAATAGTACATAGCAAATACATAATGCTTTAGATATTCACAGAATTGTGGGGAGGGATAGCTCAGTGGTTTGAGCATTGGCCTGCTAAGGTCCCTTCCAACCCCGATATTCTATGAACTGTAGAAACAATTAATAAAGCATCACAATGCCCTTGCAAGGTAAATAGGGACTTTGATCTCCATTGTTTAGATGCAGAAACACACAAAAAGGCTAAGCAGAGACTAGTCTATGTCAGGTCAGGAGCAGAGCTGGGATGACAACCCAGGCTGATGGGGTACTGTTCATTGCAGTGTAGACTTCCGGGCTCATGGTGGAGCCTGGGCTCTAGAACTCTGCAAGGTGGGAGGGTCCCAGAGCTTGGTTTCTAGTCCGAATCTAAAAGTCTACACTGCAATCAAACAGCCCAGCAGCCTAAGCCCTGCAAACCTGAGTCAGCTGGCGTGGGCCAGCTGCAGGTTTTTAACTGCAGTGCAGACATACCCTTAGGCAATAGAGTGATTGGGGTTACACAGGGACTTAGAGTTTCTAGCTTCCAATCCCATGGCTCAGTTTATTAGACCATGTTGCCTCCTGTGTAGGAGTAAAAGATTTAGGACTTTAATTTCAACAGTGCACAATCACAACTGTGTACACGAACATATACACAACTGCACATCTCATTTGCATGTATGTGTCTGCATGTAAGGCATTTTGGCATGCTGATGGCCAATTAGGGCACATTTATTGTAACTGAGCATGCAAATTAGGTGTGCAATTATGGGTGCCTCGTTCTGGGAATTAAGCCCATAAAGAATACACAACACATACTACCCAGTATAGCATCCTTTTACTGTTTTTTGCATCCCATCATGCGGAGTAACATAGGACCTAAACCTTTAGTGGGAATAGAATCTATCTCCTAATTTGCTTGCTAACAAGCAATATCACTGCCGCCTACCACCTAATTTCTGGTTTGTCTTTTTGTGATGTCTCTGGTACATACCATTTCAATGGGAAATAGGGTTGCCAACTGGCTAATCGCACAAACCCAAACACTCTTCCCTGCTCCTTCCCCAAGGCCACGCCCCTGCCCCTTCTGAGGCCCTGCTCCCGCTCACCCACCCTCACTCACTTTCACCAGGCTGGGACAGGAGGTTGGGTGCGGGATGGGGCTGGAGCAGGGGGCTAGGGTAAGGGGGGGGTTTGCTGGTGCTTACCTTGGGGGTGGCATGTCTGGCAGCAGCTCCGAGGCTCACGGGCGGCCAGGCGGCTCTGTGTGCTGCCCCTGCCTGTAGGCACCGCCCCTGCAGCTCCCATTGGCCGTGGTTCCCCGTTCCCGGCCCATGGGAGCTGTGGAGTCAGCGCTTGGGCAGCATGCAGAGATCCACTGGCCGTCCCTCCTCCCAGGAGCTGCTGCTGGACATGTCACCGCTTCCAGGAGTGGCACGGCGCCAGGGTAGGTAGGGGGAGTCTACCTTAGCCCCGCTGCGCTGCCAGACTTTTAGTGGCCTAAAAGCTCCTGGATTGACTTCTGTAGCCTTTAGGATATCAAGCCCAATTCTGGGAGACTGCTGGCCAAACTGGGAGGGTTGGCAACTGTAATGGGAAACAAGAATCCAGCAAAACTAGAGAAACACAAATATCTTGTGGGGGGAGGAGAATACATCTCCCCTACACGTAGCAGCCAGAGCGGGGGGAGACGAACGTAAAATCAAAGGGCAACTGCACAGCAAAAGATCTCTGTGCTCCATTGCAAATCCATTCTGCTATCAACAGTAAGAGGCAAAAGCGGTCTCAGATGCTTTTGAGACAAAGTGCACTGAATGTTAAGATACACGTGTAAAGCATTTTGGTCCTAACCAAAAAAACAAGCATAACACACAAACTATATTTTCATTTAGAATCTTCTTGAATATTAGAGCACATAATATAAGACCAATACGTACACTCTGTAAATAATTTGATCTTTAGATAAAATGCAATAGATGTAGTTACTGACTGTTACGAAAGGAAACGCTGAAGAGAATCACAGTTGCAAATAGCAGTGCTGGGGAAAACATGATATCAAGTCAGTGCAGCACACATTGCTATCGTAACAAAATATTTTCAAAAGAAGAATATGAATGCAAAAAATCAAGGAATATTGAACACATTACAGAAGCCACATTACATGCAATAAAGTCTAGATTTTTTTGGCTATCAGAAAGGACATTTTAATAATCTGGAAATGCTTTGAAACAAGAGGAGCCATTTAGAAAACAGTTGAAAAAAAAATAGAATTCTGTCATTTTTGATGTTTTGTGAACACTGGGCAATCCAGTGGAGATACAATATACAACAGAACTGTAACATAAGGTGCTGTACACAAAGAATTTCATTATGATTTTATGCAAATCATTTTTGTAGTTTGACAGCAGCATTGCAGCACAGCGTACTGATAGTATTCAAACATATGTTATCAAACAAAGAACAGGGAGACTAGCTATTTAAACTCCTTATACTAGGGGAGAATGGTGACATCACACACTGGGCATTCAGTACCATACCCTGTGTGAATAGCTGTGACCTCTGACAGGTGAGTTGCAGGATCTCTTAGTCATCACAGGGCTACGAGGAGGTTTACCCATAACAAATATCTCTCTCTTTAAATCAGCCTGAAAAAACCATAAAAATTGTATAAGTTCATAGCTTAAGTACAAAGCCTTACAGGGGATTTTTGCTGCTTCGTTTGCGCATACAAACTGGACATACTATTTCTTTAATTAAAAAGGCCCATGTGTTAAAATGCAAAGAACAAGCTGATCTGTTAGTCCAGCACACCTGTGCTGTTGCTATTGTATCACCTGAAGCATTGTTTAGTTGCTCTGGCAGTTACACAGACATTTACAACTACAACTTGCAAGATTATTCACCCATGACCTTTTTGGGATATGATCTAGCACTGCAAATTTAAATATTGAAGTGACTATTAATAATATAGAACACTCAAAAGCACACAGCAGAAAGTTCATAGCGAACAGGGAAATACTAGCAACTGATATTATAGCACTTTGATATTAAACTGAAAGCACTGCTAAAATCTGACCCACTTTCTGAGTGCATGTTTAAGTCAGTGGAGGATGATAAATGAAAGGATATCAGTTAGGCTGGTGCCTATGTAAATTAGCTTTCAAAGCTAATTGTTTCATAGAAATCAAAACTTGTCAGACGAAGGGGATGTGAAGAAAATGAGAATTAATTGTAAGGAAATGGTGAAGTGTAATATCCTCATTGGAAGCCTGGTCCTTTGGATTTTGTGAAGAGTTGTAATTGAAATGTTTGTACTGAGAGTGAAGAATGGGGTCCTTTTACAAACTGGAAGAATGAACAACAAATGCAACAAGAAACCCAAAGAAGCCTTAGATGGGGGCCAAGAAGGGAGAAAAACTCCTTAAGATTCCCTTTGTGGGGTTTCTTCTGATTTCTTCCTTCAGAAAATGAAAGTTTCTCCACCATGGAAGAGTCTGGGGTTCGACTTCCAAGCCCTATGGATATCCAGGGATCTGCTGGAAATCTTGCACCAGGCCTGGCTCCCTTAAAGGGGGTTCCACAATGAGACAGATTCACTGCTACATACTGTGGATGTGGAGGATGTGTTGCATAATGTTCTCCTTGTCCCCAAGCCTGCCCATTGCTTGGGCCACATGCTCCCTACTCTCACATCCAGGACTAGGAAACATAGTGCTGCTTAGGAAACTGACCTGCCTCCCACTGTGCAGGCAAGGGATGATCTGTTTGTCAAAGGACTTTTCCATATGTGGGTCAACAGGGTGTACGCTGCCTTTAAATACTTACATTCTCTCTGCAAGATAAAGGGCTCTAAAAGAATGACGACATTAAAGAGACTTTAAAATCAAAGAGCTAAAATAAATGTTCTAGTTTTGTATATTTTTAATGAGACTGGCTTAGACTTGATTTGACTTTCCACTATCATCTCCCCAATACTTTTATAATCACACAGGGAAGATTTTCAAAGGAACAAAGGGCAGACAGGCACGCAACTTCCACTAAAAGTCAATGGGAGTTGGATACCTAAGACACAGAGGCCTCATCTTCCCTGTGAAAAAAGGTGTGTCCTTGAGTTTGCTAACACATGCTAACTAATTCAAGGTAAAATCCTAGTGACTCCAATAGACAATTTGTAGTTTTCACACAAGTTAAGGCCTATGGGGGAGCCTAATCTTTGAGTCAACCTGTTAACTCATGTGAAAACTACAAACTGCCTTGTCTTCACTAGGATTTTACCTCAAGTTTGTTAATATGTCAGCTAACTTGAGCTAAAACTACACCTTTTTTTTTTTATAGTGATGGCAAAACCTACTGCCCCTTTAAAAATCATACCTAGAGTTTCTTATATTTCACTGTCATTAGTCTCCTCTAAGGGTATTGGCAAGCTTCTACATATATCTGTAAACCAACCTTTTGTCTGACATGAGCAAAGTTATCACAATATTAATCTTATTATTCCCTTTACGTTGTAGGGCTTTCCCTCATCTTGTGTATTTTAGTTTTGTACTCTTTGGTGTCATTAGTTGTTAAGAGACTTAAATGCCTGGCTTCTTAATACAAAACCATGCAGAGTTCAGCATGTTACCCACTGATATAGACAAGTGGAATGGGAATAGGAACTATCCCTTCTTCTGAAATCCAATTCATAGCCTAGAGATAGGGGGTTTGTGAGAGCCAAATGGATCAGTATAATGTTAAGCATTATACTTTTGACTTACTACAAGCTGCTGGGATGTTAGTTCACCTGCCCATTGCTGTGCTCAATCTTTGCTGCTAGACATAGAATTGCCTGCTTATCAGAGGCAGGAAGTGTTGTCTCCAGAACAGATACAGAGGGCTCATCAAAACTCATCAGTCAATGGGAGTCTTCCTGTTGACTTCCGGGGGGTTTGGTTTGGGCCTATACTGATGACATCCACAGAGGGAATTGCTCACTGGCCTTCAAAGATCATCTAGAGTATGGAACAGGCAGAGAACTGGGGACAATCAAGAAAGACAATTAAGAGTTGTGGATCGACCTCTGTAAGAAAAAACCCCCGTCTTCTAGTTCTTATCATTGCTTAATCTGCATTGTCTTAAAATGAGACAATAAATGTCCCTCTCTCGATAATTTGCACTTCTTTCCCTTCACCACTTACAATGAAAAGCAACAAAATAAAATCCAAAGTCAAAATTTGTGCCCTGATGTGTATGAACTTTCAGCTTGTTGTATCATTTCAAAGAGTTGAATTTATATTTCCTTTCATTTTGGATTAATTTTCCTTGTTAGGATTTATTGATGAATGCTCAATTTATACGAAAAATCTCAAGATCCCCTAGAGCTAATTTCAAAGACTTTGTGCGAGTTGGTAACATTTCCTGAATTTTGTTTGTTTTGATTTAAAATAAGTAAAAGCACCCATCCATAAGTGCTAAGTGCCCTGTCAATTATTCAAAATTATATAACCAAAATGCAATACAATTAGTTCACCCCTTCTAGCAAGGTGCAGCACATGCTCAGTTATTACCAACCACATACACAGGCCGCTACTACAGTCCTCTCACTTCTCTTCTAAACCAACAAATGGTCTTTTTAGCATGCCCTCAAAGTAACCAAATCATGGCAATTTTTAGACCAGGGAGGAGGTTATATCAGAGCCCCAGGGTCCCGTCGGAGTACACTCCAACCTGCAACTTCTTCTCTATTATAGGATGGGGATCTTGCATCCACATCTCTACTTACTGCAGATACTCTAGGTAGTGTATCACAGGGAGAGAGGTGGTCTCTTAGGTGAGAGATCTGAAGCTGTCAACAACATATCTCTTTCTCAGCTGGGGAAAAATGGAACACCTTAAATCTTGTTTAAAATCAATCATAGTGTTTTTATGGTGATTTTTCTCTTTTCTGTTTAAACTAAATGTAATGCTCATGAAATTAACATCTCTGGAGCCTGACTCCTTCTATGTACCCACTAAAGACCTAGAAAGCAAGTGACATAATTTCAGACTTCTCTGCACTGCCCTGCCGCAGTGCTTCACACCTGACCTGGAAATATGTCTTGAGAAGAGAAAGTTACCCATACTCTAGATCTGTTCCTTTTTTGGTTAATGAGACTGACAACAAGAATGCTACTAATGGGTAAGTGTGATGGGGTAATTGTGAAGTACTTTCTTACTTGACACTGTTATTTAATTATTTAATCTGAAAAGGCACTACACTGCTAATATAACATTCGAGCTAGCTACATGCTTATGCTATGAAATATTAGTAACTGAAAAGTTATATTTAAAATTAAAAAAGATCAATCTTAGCATCATTCCTTCTATTTGTCAAACACACATGGAGACATGCAGCAATTCACACTCAACAAGTGCAGTTACCTTTAACTTTGGTGAGTTTATCTCCTGTCGGTAGGACAGTTTGGAAAGGAGAGGAGGTGAGTGGGGAACAGCAGACTGGGAAGATGTGGAGACAGACTGAGAGGGAGATGCCTTGGCAGAGTGAAATGGAGGACTAGAAGGAAGATGAGAAGGAGAAGCAGAAGGCCCTTGTGTCCCAGAGGAAAGTGGGGCTGGCTTAAACATTTAAGAAAGACAACAAGTAATCATGCTGTACAACCATCAGTGAAGGACATAAAGTGCAGAAAGAAGAGTAATACACCACTAACAAGCAGAGACAGAGAGACCCCTAACTGCTGTACTCAGGCTGATGTTACATTCATCATAAGTCAGTAAATCTAATGTTCTGAGGTGAAATCACTCATAGTCTTATCATATTCTACTTACTTCCTACTACTACCCTGTCTTTAGGCTCATTCATTTGAAAAACACAAATATGGGATGGGAGTAGGTGTATCTCTTGTAATATCATAACTGTATACTTGGAGGCCCTCTAATATGTCTTAGGCTTCATTTTGAAGTGCTCCGCAATGAAAGTCGAGGGTGCTTCTCTCCCAAGAGCTCAGTATCTTGAAGGATTGGGCCCTACAGGAAGTTCTGTTAAAACTTCAAAATGAAAACTGCCTTTAAATATACTATTTATAAGAGGCACTGTTGGGTTAAATTAAGTCCAAATTTTAAATGTTATCAAAAGAAACTTTTGCAAAACCTAATACTTTAAGTTTTTCAGAAATTACAATTAAAGCAGTTGTTCTTAGTTAAACATTCCCTCAAATCTCCCTCTTGTTGAAACAGAGAGAAATATCATTCTCTGTTATATGGTACCCTTATTTTCTCCAGTTTTGCTTTCTCTGCTAGATAGCTGCCATCACAATAATTCTGACCTGAAAGGCAGAATACGTGACTTTCTTCATTGGCCCACTAGTGCTACCCTTCGAATTATCTGACAGAATGAACACTCTCAAACATTGCAGAAATAAGACCCTGAACAAGACACTGACTATAAAACAGAGCTCAGACTGATTCAACTGATTTCATTTTGTGATATATGCCATCATGTGCCAGCAATGCCCCTCTGCCATGTACATTGGCCAAACCGGACAGTCTCTATGTAAAAGAATAAATGGACACAAATCAGACGTCAAGAATTATAACATTCAAAAACCAGTCGGAGAACACTTCAATCTCTTTGCTCACTCGATTACAGACCTAAATGTGGCAATCCTTCAACAAAAAAACTTCAAAAACAGACTCCAACAAGAGACTGCTGAATTGGAATTAATTTGCAAATTGGATACAATTAACTTAGACTTGACTAAAGACTGGGAGTGGATGTGTCATCACACAAAGTAAAACTATTTTCCCTTGTTTATTTCCCCTCCTACTGTTCTTGTAAACTGCTGGAAATGGCCCACCTTGATTATCACTACAAAAGGTTCCCCCCCACCCCTGCTTTCCTGCTGGTAATAGCTCACCTTTCCCGATCCCTCTCCTTACAGTGTGTATGGTAACACCCATTGTTTCATGTTCTCTGTGTACATAAATCTCCCCACTGTATTTTCCACTGAATGCATCTGATGAAGTGAGCTGTAGCTCACGAAAGCTTTTGCTCAAATAAATTGGTTAGTCTCTAAGGTGCCACAAGTACTCCTTTTCTTTTTGCGAATACAGACTAACACGGCTGCTACTCTGAAACCTGATTTTCATTTTGCAAGTCAAGAGAAATGCAAGGAACTGAGAAAAGAGGATACACTGACAAAATGAATTTTGTAAAAAAACAACAACTTTCAATTTTAATAATGTAAATGTTTTAATATCTTAAGTAAATGAATGTGTTAGTTAAGAGCTATAATTTTTATACTGGCAGTGTCCCTTGAAATAACCACCGCATAGTTTGTTTTCAGGGTTACGTTGTAGTTTTTAAGCCATGAGAACAAGTTATGAGGGCTGCAAAGTCTTACAGGGATCTATCGGGGATCTATCTATCTTACAGGGATCTATCAGGGATCACCTGTTACCCATATATCTGAGTTATAGATTGGTTTGAACCAGATTAACTGCTTTAACTGTCTGACCGTTTAAACAAATTTTATAGAGAAAAAAAAAGTTACTAAAATTTTGCCTAGAAACATTAGAATTAATTTTATATAAATATCATGTGTTAATTAATTCAGGGCCATCTTGTGGCATTTAGACATTGGCATGCATTAGGGGCACTACAGAGTTGTGCTGGTCCAGGGGGAACTGTGGGAGGGATCATGACTTAGAAAGCATGTGTTTCATGGCCAAACTTAATCTGGCCCCTAGTTATTAGTCATATTCTTGTGACATGAACACACTATAATTAGCTAGATGGCCAAATGACACATCTGAGAGGTGAATAGCTAAAAGTTTCCGCAGGTGATTCCTCCTCATTCTTTCAGGAGTGCGCGGATAGCTTTGCTTTTGGGAGCTCCCATTCTGTCAGATAATTCAAAAGGTAGCACTAATGGGCCTGTGAAGAAAGCTGTGCATTCTGCCTTTCAGGTCATTACTATTGTGATGGCAGCAGAGAAGACTGGAAAACAAGGGCACCATGTAACCTAGAATGATATTTCTCTCAGTTTCAGCAAGAGGGAGATTTGAGATGGGAGTACTGTTTTCTCTGTCATTAAGAATATCATATATAATTTATTTAATATAATATAACCCTAATTATAATACTGTATGTATATGTATAGATACACAAAAATATATTAGAAAAGTCTATACTAATTATACTGGGAGTAACTGTATGAATGTAGAAGCTAAATCGTAAGAAATTAAAATACCTCTTTATAGATACTTGATGAACTGTATATTTCATAAGGTATCATATGCTCGCTTTGAATTGCTATTGGAGATTTTATTCTGTCATGTCTCAGCGTCTCCTCTATATACAGTCCTGGCATTTGTCCTGTTACATCAGGTGCACGTCTGTAGAAATTTGAATCTTGACATTTTGGCTGGCCCCCGTGGATTACTGGCAGGCGCACCTCACAGGTTTCCTCTTCCTGTTCACCACTTGCCACTAGCATTCTGGCTAGGGAGCCACATTTAGAAGGCTCAGAGACAGCAAAAGCCGTGCTCATGGTTTCACATGCTTTTGTAGGAGCTGATAAGCTTCTGGTTTCTTTGACAGCTGGCGATCCAATCATCTCTTTCAGATCTTTATATTTTCCTTCATTCATTTTGATACCGTTTGTTATGGGCTTAAGTGCTGTGGCCTGAAATTGGATTGTTGGAGGAAGTGATACAAAAGTACATGCAGAGAAGGGCTGAAGAGATTCAGAATACCTGAGAGAGGTCTTTGGTGATGTAAATGGAACAAAATGACCACCCTTAACTTGGCAAGTAATATTAGCAGTGGGCACTGGAATAGACTGGGATGCGGTTAATCCCAAAGAGTTGAGTTCCTCTAGATCACAACGAAAGCTGTCAGGAAAAGGTGCAGGAGTTGGGGCAGGCGTGCTTGACGGTGGAAAACCAACAGTCAGTGACAACCATTCATTGGCGACAGCCTTGAGATTCCCTTTATTAGAATCTGACCAAGGAGAGGAATGATATCTGGGAGGTGGGGATGATGCTTTGGAAGCCAACTTTAGAAATAAGGAAAAGCATAGGAATTAAAAATAAATAAACAAACAAAATGACCTTGGATTAAGATATGAGTAGCGTAAGCAAAAAAAGTTATGTGCCATCTTCTGGATTATAGGATATTATTTCAGTGAGCACAAATGTCTGAAATCATTACTACATGAATCAGAATAGCTGAATTTGAAAAGTGAAACTATATCAGGTTCTGGCCTAGGGCTTAAATGTCAAACATCAAGACAGATCTGAATCACGGAGTCATGAAGGGGAGCCTAAATTTGATCTGCTAGGATTATGTTATTTACTGCTCTATGCTAGTGAGCCTATCACAAGTTGTTATATAGTACACTCAAGACTGCTGTGATTTCCCCAAACCATTATTTTCAGAACAGTCATACTGTTAAAAGCACCTTGCTCACTGTGGGTGCAATTAAACACTAATACAAATAGAACAAACCAAATAATTTCTAATTTTCCTAATGTTAATGTTTGCTGCACCTTCTGGTGGTGATCTTAAAGAAACATCTTAAATACACTGCATACTTTTATTAAGGCATCAATAGTTACATAATGCATTTTTTATTTAAAATTGATGTAATTGTGAACAAATAAAATTACAGTTTTAGTTAAGGTACATACACTTAAATCTAATAGAAAGTAGACAGTAAACAATCCTTTTTAAGATGGTGACAGCACAGTACGTAGCAATATATTTTGAGTAGCATTACATAATATTGATTGAAGTATCCTTCTGGTAAAAGAAAAGTCCTTTTGTACGAATGATAGACTGGTGAGTCATACATACACTGCATCTGTAGATATCCATTGCTTCAGTAAATACTGAAAATGTATTTTTTGTTACTAGTAATCCTCAAAATTAAACTGGCATGAAAAAAGTATTTTAATTTCCTTGTTAGAATAACCTAAAACAATTCTAGACTGCACATCTCTTTAGTTATCTGGCTACTTTAGATTTTAATTATTACTGTAGAAAAGAAAATAAGGCTTTATTACTTATACAGAGTTTGAACCTGAGAGACAGACTGCGGAGAAGAGGGCAAATTACTTACCTCCTACTGAAGTTTTCTCAAGGTAGATGGCTTTATTTTTGAGAAGTTAGACAATTCTTTGGTATAGGATTTCCTGATATCCAGTTCTCTTGCAAAATTTAATAGTTTTGAGTTTCTTTATTTTTGACAATGAACAGATCCCACATAACGCAAACACTATTGAATTATCTCTCTCCCCCGCCTCCCAACAGAAGGAGCCTCTAGAGGCAGAAAGTAATACAATGGGTTACATGTTATATACATGAATAGGAGGAGGAAGAATAAATAGAACCCTGAAGTTCTGATCATGCTAAACCCTAGTACTCAGTTGGGAATGCTTAAGTTTACTAAAGCCTCTCCAGCTATTGTAAGAAAAGAAGACTTAAGACACTTTTTCCACACACGTAGCCTCTTCTGAATATATAAAAGAATTAATGGATGAGAAGTTGGTTTGAGAGATTTTAGTACAGTATTTCCATTTATGTCAGTGCAGCAACTGCTGCAGAAATTCCCTCTGTCACATAAAAGACCTTGAGTTTTTTCTTAGAAAACAGATACTCACTGACATGCATGTGTGCAGAGATCTGTTCTAGACTCTCTGGGCCTGATTCTCCACTTCGTTACAGTTTTATAGAGAGGTAACTGACAGAATATACCCATGTCCACATCCTACATACTATTGTAATAATCGTTGTACAAAGTATGTCTTATAAGGTATCATTTGAAAACTCACAATTTGCTCGTCAATACTGTCCTGATAAAATGTGTGGTAACATTGTATGTGACATTATAAAATTCCACTGCATGGTGTTATTAACACATCTCTCGGTGCCCTATTCCCTCCTGGTCAAGGAAGGATGCTTTATCAGAGCAGTCTTAGGGGAAGATCTTCAGCTGGTGGAAATTGCCATAGTTTCCTGGCGTTTATGGAGCTATGACATCTACATCAGCTGAGGATCTGCCCACTGCTATGTGTAGTTTTCTATCACAACAAAGATAATTTGAACTAACCAGCAACTAATATGAAAAAATACAGATCAGGGACAGACATTCTGTTTTCTTGTTTAAGCTCCAAGAGATGGAGACCCTTCAAGACATCATCCAAACTCCTTCTGATTCCAATCTCTTCCCCTAGAGTTGGTCTTTTCAACTTCGAAGTGAGGGAAGATGTAAAATATTTAAATATCAAAGAATTATTGGGTGATTTTAACTTAAATGTGAGTCTCATCTGAACTTAAATGCTTTGAAACCACAGCCCAGCTCTCAATGGAATGATGAGAACCTTAGCAATGAGTTATGTGATAAAGAATTGGAACTAGGCGGATCTGAAGTTGGCTAACTACTATAAAACTTAAATTGTTTCTACCTCCAACCCAAAACTTTTATTGCGTGTGAAAAAATAGCAGCTGGCATCAAGAACCATCTCCTGATCAAGCAAATCTCACATTTGATGCTATTAGTGTTTATCCATAGGCACAAAATTCACAGGTCAGGCTTGTCCATCAGGGACACATTTTGGTAACAATTGGGAAGCTTCTCCTATTCTAACATTGTAACTTAGCACTAATATATGAATAACTGTCAAAATATAGATGAAAAGAAGCAAGGTAATATATTACTGACATCATGAAACAAAAATACACCAATAACTGAACAAAGAGAGCTTACAAACTACACACACAAAACAGAACATACTCTAAAGAGATAAACAAGTAAGAAAAGTGAACATTTGAAGGGTTTTTTCTCTCCTTCATGTTCAAAAGTTGTAGACCGATAACTCTCAACAACAGTAATTGAAGCCACATACAAAAATCTTCATGCTTCTATTGCCATTAAAGAGATTGTGTACAAATCTTTGTGAGAAGGTAGTAATATTTCAGCAACTGAGTAATTGATCAAAGCCTGCTCCTCATCAAGAACAGAACTTTCAATGGAAATCAACTTTTCTCCCATCAGACAACATAACTTGTGATGGTTGCATAGACTGGGATGGAGGGGGGGTTCAAACACTTCTGAAAGGTTTGCGAGTGTTCATGACTAGGTATAAGAAGTTGTAAAGAAGCTTGGTTTCAAGTTATAGCTATAAAGATCTGAACCTGAACTGTATTGCAACGTGATGACATTTGCATCATTATAGCTTAACACAAGTGCTATCATGTTACAAAATCACCCAAGGAGTCTGCTCTATGACAAAAATCCATTTCTGCAGGGTGGGTGACAAAAGGAGGCCAGTCACACAAAGAAGACATTGGCTGACTCCTTCTCCTTGCACCCAAGGATGGACAGGGAGAGCACAGGGCTATTTTTGGCCAGCTGTGTTGTGGCCTCATGCAAACTGCCCTCTCATGCTATTCTCATGGGTTCTCTTTTAGGGGACTGCAAGATCTTCTGGTCTTTGTCATAAAAAAAGATGTTCATATTGCAACATAACAGTCTGCTGAACATAACCCACGATGCTCAAATCTGTTCCAAGTTGCCAAACAAGTTTTGTTCTGGTTGATTTGCTGCCCAAACTCTGCCTGGCCATTCTCTAGATAATGTAATGGTTAATTACTAGACTTGCGGAGTTTGGGATGCATGAAGGATATTTAAAAAATCTTTGGAAATTAAGCCTTTTATGTCCTAGATTTTACACTTTGAATTTTATAGACTTAGTGTAAACCAGCAAGAGTGTTAAATGCCATAGTGTATCCTAAAAAATGTAAAAAATAAAGTTGTACAATGAAAATTTGGCAATGCAACTCTATCTTCAGAAAAAGACCAAGTAGTAAATATATTTTCTATGGGTGGGATGCATGAATTTTTAAAAAATGTATATTGAACTGTTTATTGGTTATTTTACTAAAGATTTACAAATTGTATTAACATACTCTAGGCATGATGGAAAAACAAATCGTCCTTACCTTAGTGGAACTTAAATGGTGTATTCTATCACTAGAATAGCTTTGGGGTAATGGAGGATCAGGGTAGTCACCAGCACCTTTTGATGCATTCTTTTTGATGACTTCTACATAGGAAACAGGGAAGATGCCTTGTCTGTTGGTTCCTGGTATTTTACCTTCATACCAGTTTTGATCAACTCGCTTAAGAAGAATTACTCTGTCTCCCTGTAATGCATTATCAAAATTAATTATCAGTGGACAAGTGATAACTTTGTTTTCTGAATAGTTTGTATTTTTATCTCAACATATCACAGTATTTTTCCATGGGGGTCCTTTATGGCCCTGGTCAGAGCCTTCAGAATCTCCCCCACTTTCCCATTAACTTCATATAATGCTATCGTTCCAGCAAGAGAGGGCCTGTGTTGGTCTATGAATGCCATTCCTATACCAGATACTAAACAACAATTGAGGTGTTCTGCTCAGTGGGTGTCTGAGTTCTGAATTAAAGCTCAGAACTTAGATGCCTATATGGCAGTACACTATTCTTCCATTAGACCACTGACCTGGCCCCTTTCTGCAGTCAGTAATAGTGACTGTTGTATTAATTTAAATGTTTTGCTCCTCACATTGTTTGGTTTTGTATTTTTCTTGAAAATCCAGTAAAGATTAAGAAAAAGGCCATACTAACGTACATCTCTTCTTATTAAGATTTTATGGACTCCTGTTTGTTTTATATAACATAGATTTTATCATGTCTCCTGCAGGACAACTTTTTTTCAATCCCCACCCTCCCATCTCGAAGCCCTCTTAGTTTTATGTGATTTTGTTTCTGTTGTTGATTTGTGAATACCATAAAAGCATCTCTAGTTAACAAAGAAAAGCCAGCTACTCTTTCATCAAAACCAGGCTATCAAGATACCAACTCCGTGAATAGAAAATCCAGGAGCGATAAACATGAATGTTTACAATGTTTATAAACAGAAGTTCACATTATAATGCTCACGTTTAATATTCACATTGACAAAATTAATCCTTCACTTCCCTCTTCCTGATTTTAGGGCATACTAAACATAGCATGGGCCTGATCCAGCAAGACTGAAGTAAATGGGTGCTGGATCAGTCCCTAAATCACCATCAATAAGGTCATGTCCTGGGCTCAGTCATATCAGAGGAAAAATAGATCAGTGTATTCCTTCCTACCAGATCATCTGGCATCAGCCTTTTTTCACCAGGAAAGTGTGAATGCGGCAGAATTGCCCTATGGATACAAATTCTTCTACGTGTTACCAGTACAAAATCTTGTTTTGTTTAAATAGTCCTAATGGCAAATGTTTTCAAGCCTGCATACCTAATGTTAAGCATCTGGATAAACAACTGATTTTCAGAGATACTGAGCACTCTTCAGCTCCCAGTCACTTCACTATGGGTTATGAATATCACTATCATTTATTTTGGTTGCTAATCATGGCTTATGATACCTAGATTTAGGAACCAAAGTTTTCAATTTTACGTTTGTTTTACTAGTCAGTGTAGTAGGTTTTATGTGGAAGGTGTTTTCATATCCATATTTTTGTAACCTTTGTTCTGTATATGAATAATGCCCTTTCATCACCAGATCATCTGGGGATTAAACATCTTATGATAAAGATGTATCACTTGGTGAAATACATTAATATTTAGTATCTTGCTATGCCTAATTTGGAATTATTCAGTAAATATGGTTAGATTTGTAGATTTATGTTTAAGAATACCTACTGTATTTTAAATTACAATATGCTGTTGAACCAGCAAGAATTAGTATTACACTAATAATTACTAAAGAAGAAATAGTTCTTTAATTAGAAACTTGCACCAAATATCTTACAGCCATGATAATAGATTCCAAACAGCAGAAGTCTGTATTATAATAAAACCTCTTAAAATAATATCCCAAGTGTGTGACAATAATATGAGATTAAAACTTGGAATTATGGTATAGTATTTATTTAATATATTGCTGTGATATTCAGATTCCAGACAACCCAAAGGGAAACCAAGGTGTCTGAACCCCAAAGAATAAGCAACTGAACTGCTTGCATACAATGTTATTGTGTATAATTTTATGTCAAGTAAGATCTTTTATGAAAGCATGTAATGTTCTGAACTTGATGGTCATTAGGAGATATGTATACAGGTTATGTATATGTAGAACATTGTAACTGTAGCTAGGATGCATCACTTCACAACGGGGGGTGGGGGTGAAGCAATGAGGCAGGGAGGGGTACCTCTCAGGCTAATTGTTCACATGAAACTAGCTCCAAGCACCTAGCATTGTACAACCCAGGGAAAGACAATGGTAGCCTATTTAAGTTAATGGGAAGACACTGAAAGTGAAAAAAAAAAACAGCCTTGGAAAACTCAGGCCATGTCTACACTATACTACAGGTCGACTTACTGCCACTACTGTAATTACTGTGGTTTTTCCACGTCTACACTACCCTCCTTCTGTCACTGGCACGTGTCCTCACCAGGAGCACTTGCACTGATTTAAGAGGAGCAGTGTGAGGAGCAGAGCGCCCTGGCTGCAGCCGGGATCCAGTTGGGAGTTCTGCCGGGAGCCCACAGCCTGGGCTCTCAGCACTGGGCAGGCGAGGCTCCGGCTCTCAACAGCACTGGGGGTTCACAGCTGGAACATTCTTCCCTCATCCCCCATCCCTCACTCCTCTCTACCCCACCTCCTGCTCAGTTTCAAAACAGGAACCCTACCAGCAGTGAAACTGACATTCTTGTTAATTTCACAGCTCTGGCTGTCAGTCACTCTGAGAGCCAACAGGCAATGCAAGTAACACAGTATCTATACAGACACTGCATTGTGTGAACTATGTTGATCTAAGCCTTATGCCTCTCATGGAGGTGGATTTATTAGGGTGACATAGTGGGCGAGTGACAGCGGTGGGAGGAACATTGTAGTGTGTATGTTTACACAGTTAAATCGATGTAAGGTGCCTTACGTCAATTTAACTTCGTACTGTAGACAAGCCCTAAGGAAGAAGGCAGTTTCCCTGCACTTTGTAACCATGAATTACCATAGTCTGAGAGAAAGAAGAAGTAAAAACAAACCCACCAATCCTGCAAATCCTGTCAGACAGGAAGGGGTTTGAAGTGAAAGCTATCCAGAAATGGAGGTCCAGCATCTAAGTGGGGAGCTGTCTATGAAACACTGGATCCCCTCTGTGGCAGGGGGTATGCAGGGAAACTTCACAGAGTCAATAGGTAACTTGTATTAGAGAATGGAATTTAGCTAACATAGAAGTGTAAAGCCTGAGATTGTGTCTTTCTGTTTATTTTCTGTGTAACTTGTATTCGTTTGCTCTCCCTTACTATTTCATCTTTGAATCTGTGACTTTTCTATTAAATAAACTTTTTGCTTATTTTTACCCCAATAGGTCTCTGGTATGCAAACTGTGTGAAGTGTGTGTGTCAAAGTGAACTGATCACTGGGGGCAGGTTTTACTCCTTCTGAGGCGCCAAACCAGAGAGGAAAAGCCTGAGTACCTTGTAGTTAAGAACTCAGGGAGACAGATCTGCAGGGACTTGGGATTGGAAGTTGCTGAGGTCATCCTGCAAGAAGTAACTAGGCAGGTGGAAGCCAGGGTTGAGACCCATTTGTAGGCTGATGTCAGGGTTCTGAGTCATAGCAGCACAGTATTAAGGAACCCAAAGTTATAAGGCAGGTTGTGACAGAACCCCTTACTGGTTTGGGTAATCCACAAAATGTCAGGGTGGCTTCCAAAAATGTCCATAGACAAGCCATCACAATTTTAAAATCTCCTGTTATATACCCATAACAGTGGGTGCACCTATAAAATTGCAGGCCCCACAATTGTGATTGAAGGAAGAGGCAACTGAAAAATGTGTAGATGAGTAATTTACATGCAACTTGGGCAATTAGGCACCCAATTACCTGATTTGTACATGTTTGCATGTGCAAATCAGGCAAGTACAACCTAATTACCTGTTCTGCATGACTAACACATTTACACCATTCACAAATATAGTGACAGACACCTGGAAATATGAAGCAAAGGTTAATTAAGTTCTCTGCAAATATCCCACTACGAGTATTTTGCTTTGTGCGTAGCCCTTCTGTGATTTCAGAGTAGGTGAAACAATAGCATTTATGTTCAAGTTTTTAAGCTGTTTTATTTATAAACAGTTATTCAGTGTGGATGTTTTTCACTGAAGATAATTCTAGATGTTACCTTTCTCAATGATAGTTCCACATTTGTGTCTGCACTGAAATTATATTTGGCAATAGCTTCTCCGATATCTCCAACTTGTGCTGGAGGAGGTGGCCTGACAGGCTGTGCTTTTTCTGGGGGAGAAAGTTTCTGAAAGGAGAACATGAATTTTTTTTGCATTATTTCCATGTAATCTGTGCATCTATTTTAAAAACTAATCCCAGAAATTAAAACAACAGACCAACCTCAACATAAGAAATTGGGAAAATTCCAACTCTTCCATAGTGCTCTCCCTCATACCAGTTTTGATCTATTTTCCTGAGGATATAGACAGTATCTCCTTTCTTAAAGGACAGTTCCCTGTAACAGATTTATTTTAGTCAGAGCAGCTCAATCACAAATCTGAAAATGTCTAATTACTTCAGAAATTCCAGTGTTGTTTACACATGTAATTTAACAACAAATATCTGAGGAAGGAGTATTGTAGCAGTACTGCGTATCCCAGTGGATAATATATAATAAAATAATTGTAAATTGCAAATTGGCACAAGCAGCAAAGTTTGGATTCAGAATCAGATCTGAATCTGAAACTTGGGGTATTTGGGTTTGGATTCTGGTTTTGGTCCATTAAAGAGATAGGCCTGATCTACATCATAGCCCCAAATACATGTGGATCTGCATGCAAGCTTGGTGTCTTCTGTCCCTCCTGTGCGGATGCTACTTCAGCTGCTGATCCATAGCTGGATAGGAGAGCCTTTTAGTGCTCCCTTTTATAAAAGCCGAAAGGTGCACATATTCCTCCCCCGTCTCCGTGAATTACCCTACCCTGCCCCAGCAAGTTGGCTCAGGCACCCTCCTGCCCTGGCCCACTCAGCCCACTCTGCATGGTTCACTTGTGTAAAGGACAGGATTATGTTCTGTAAAAACAAACATTCAATTTACTGTGCATGAAGATTCAGCCAATAGCGAACTTTGTGTGAATTACTAATACAGGTGCACATAACAGTCCTTTAAATTTAGGTCAAAAAGGCATCAAAAGACATGATGAAAGATCTATGTCATTGTTTAAATGTAAAGGGTTGTTGTCAGGCTAGCTTTTGAATATCTTTTGATCTCAACTGTTTGTAATACTCTAAGAAATATGAACTTATTTTCCTTTCCCTACCAAATTTGTCTTCTCTTCTTTAAATACAAGTTCAAATTCTGTTTTCATTTACCCCAACTTAACTCAATAGCTTTAGTGGAGTTGTGTGACTATTAACAAGAGCAGAATTTGGTCTACTGTATTTTTTTTTGTGTCCTGATTCTCACAGAATATACCCCTTTGAAACGGGTCTATGTTGAAAATCTTGAACGAGATTTTCAAAGCTGGCTAGTGATTTTGGTTGGCTCAGTTTTTGGTGCCCAAATTGGCAACTGCTTAGCACTTTCTGAGAATCAAGTCCCTTTAAAGTATCTCAAGTTGGACACCCAAAAATTCAATATCCAGGTATCCAATATCACTAGTGATTTTTGAAAATCTTGGCCATTGTCTTTTCTCCTACATTATCCCTCTGCTTTTCCAAGCTCCACATCCCCTAACCTACTCCCCACACAATTCCAGATGCCCTTAAATTTAAAGACCATAATTTAGGTGACATAATGTTAGCCCTTCATTTATGAAAAAAACTGAGATAAACACTGGGAATCTTATGGGACAACATGGATGATGGAATGTAGGTACTCTTTTGGATCTTTTATAGTCTACAGGATAAAAATGTGTGCTGAGGATGCATAGCCACTCCCAGATTTGAACAAATATTATAAGTATTTCATCATTCAAATGTTTTAAACATGAAATGGCTTCTTACACAGCTTACTTATTCATGGGCTACCGCTCAGGCAGAGCAGAGTTCTGGGTAGCCTCTTTGAGGCTGGTACCCCCCAACAGAAATGTACTGCTAACACTGTCACAAGCTTTGACCCCTGGTTAAAACAGGTGAGACAGGTTGTCCTTGCATTCATACATACTCTGAACTAACCAACAAAACTTTAATACTTACTTAGAGGTCTGAGCCTTAAAGTCATATACAGCTCGTGCTGGCAGCCTCTGAAAAGCAGGCAAAGTGATTAGTACTTACATGTAATATTATCATATTATAAAAATAATGTTTAGCCTGTAAAAAAATAAACCAAGATTTTCAAAGATGGGTGCCTAAAGGTTACACTTCTTTTAAATCCATATTCAAACACTTGCATATGTGGGTTTATTTTCAAAAGCATCCAGTACCCTCTGAAGTAAATGTGAGATGCTGAGTGCTCAGGACTTTTGAAAAGAAGACCACTTATTTAGGTGCCGAAAAATAGATGTAAGAACCTAACTTTAGGCAGACATTTTTACCTTTATATTTAAAGTTAGCAAACTCAGCATACTTCTGCAATGCTCTTCTTCTCCTTTAATCTTTTTCCATTAGAATAATCTTAATGGTTGCTTGTAACATTAGTAGTTACCGTACATAGTTTCAGACTGAAATGTGATTTTCAATTTGATTAGGAAGGAATAGCAGAACATTGTTCCTGGACTTGGAATGTGCCTATTTTCCCATTAATTAGTTCATGCTGTGGCAATTTCTTTCAATCAAGGACAAAAACTAGACTCCTTTCTACTTCTCCCAATAGGAGCTACATAACAGTAGTGTTATGAAACCTAGGACCTAGTAGATCTAATCTCAAATCTCCTAGGTAATAACATTATACGCTACCATTAAACCAGCAGATTGGCCCAAAGCAAAGGTTCTTAAGCTATGGTCCAGGACCACTCATTGCCTGAGGAGCGCTGATTGACACCCTGTAACCAACTCACCTTGTTCTTGGCTGCTAAATTACACAAAACGGCAGTTTAAAATAAGTTAAATACTTTCTTACTACTAGTCTCCCATGTCGTGAGAGGGAGAGAATGTGGTCTGTCTCATTGTGAAGGAGAGGGTAGTCAGTCTGTGAACTCATGAGTGAGAGCGAAGATGATACACAATATACATTTCTCTATCAATGTGGCTCTATGAAACAGTTGAACAACCTCTGGTCTAAAGACATTGTTTGCTTTATGAAAATTTACCCACCTCCATAGCAATGAGAGAAAAACCCTCAAAACAAAGTTTGGAAAGGTTCTTGGTTCTAGAATTAGAAAAGTTCTAAAATAGACTAAATGATACGTTCCATACATACATTCCAAGGTCTCCCATTCCTTCTACTATGGTGGCATTTCATGCTGCCTTTATGCTTTCTCTCTCTTTTTAAGGTTTTAATAATTTTTTGTTTGAAGCATAAGCAATAGCATAAGGAATCACTATATAATTACAACTATAATACCCACCTGCTGAAGTGAAGAAACAGATTGACAGAGCCAGAAGAGTACCCAGAAGTTACCTACTACAGGACAGGCCCAACAAAGAAAATAACAGAACGCCACTAGCCATCACCTTCAGCCCCCAAATAAACCCTCTCCAATGCATCATCAAGGATCTACAACCTATCCTGAAGGATGACCCATCACTCTCACAGATCTTGGGAGACAGGCCAGTCCTTGCTTACAGAAGCAAATACTCACCAGCAACCACACATCACACAACAGAACCACTAACCCAGAAACCTATCCTTGCAACAAAGCCCGTTGCCAACTGTGTCCACATATCTATTCAGGGGTCACCATCATAGGGCCTAATCACATCAGCCACACTATCAGAGGCTCATTCACCTGCACATCTACCAATGTGATATATGCCATCATGTGCCAGCAATGCCCCTCTGCCATGTACATTGGCCAAATTGGACAGTCTCTATATAAAAGAATAAATGGACACAAATCAGAAGTCAAGAATTATAACATTCAAAAACCAGTCGGAGAACACTTCAATCTCTTTGGTCACTTGATTACAGACCTAAATGTGGCAATCCTTCAACAAAAAAACTTCAAAAACAGACTCCAACGAGAGACTGCTGAATTGGAATTAATTTGCAAACTGGATACAATTAACTTAGGCTTGAATAAAGACTGGGAGTGGATGGGTCATTACACAAAGTAAAACTACTTTTCCATGTTTATTCCGCCCCTGCTGTTCCTCAGATATTCTTGTCAACTACTGGAAATGGCCCACCTTGATTATCACTACAAAAGGTTCCCCCCCCGGCCCACCGCTCTCCTGCTGGTAATAGCTCACCTTACCTGATCACTCTCCTTACAGCGTGTATGGTAACACCCATTGTTTCATGTTCTCTGTGTAAATAAATCTCCCCACTGTATTTTCCACTGAATGCATCCAATGAAGTGAGCTGTAGCTCACAAAAGCTTATGCTCAAATAAATTGGTTAGTCTCTAAGGTGCCACAAGTCCTCCTTTTCTTTTTGCGGATACAGACTAACACGGTTGCTACTCTGAAACCTATATAATTAGAATAATCAATCAAAATATTTTGCCATTGAAATTAGGGACAGTGCTCAAAGTACTCAAACAGACTCTTACATAGTAAAAAATATAAGTGATTTTGGAGCAGAAATCATCTTCCTGGTGGTCCTAAAACCACCGGAGACAGTTACTCAGGATATTAGCCTGCATAGTCATTGGTTTTCATCAGAGCCTTCACAGTTAGAACTGCCATTTTCCTCTAGAATAGATTATTGTCCCATCTGCCATCTCTCAGTCCTTTCTGACATAAAATATCAGCAGACCCCCTGCAGGAGTGTCCTGGTCCATTTAAACGTCAGCAGAAAATACAATTTCATCTTAATGTTTGACATTGTTTTAATCTCTTAAATTACTAATCATTAAATGTTGTTCTTCATACAACATTAAAAACAATTTCTATTACCCTCTCTTAATGACTGGTTGTCTAACTGCTCCCGTGATCGTCATCGTTACAGTTTCTTAGCATCACACAAAACTTTATCTTGTAAATGTTATTGGATTGCCTCATAAATTCTCTTTTGGCTTTGGATGCTGTTCAGTTATTCATTCCTGTTTAACTACCTCTCTGTCTGGAATTCCTCTTCTCTCCCGTGGAGTATATCGACCCACATCAGTCAAAGCAGAAGAATAGCTCCCAGGAGACTCCTGGTCTGCTGCAAATAAAATGTCATTGCATAAATTTCAAGTCGGAAGCAAGTTAATTCTGCAGTGCTGCTACATTTTATTTAAAGGGAAACTACACCTAAAAATGGAGAGCTTGGGTCTATTCATCCCCCTTTAACAGAAAAATTACATGACATAAGTTATTATTAAAATATCCTTTTTAAAGAAAAAAACAAAGACACAAATGTTCATCTGACCCATAGGAGAGATGGAGTATAGTTCCTGCACTATCAACATAAACAAATACATCTTGGGTGCAAATGGAGGACCCAATATGTATAACCTGGAAAAGCAACAGTGGGTACTGTACACCTTACCTAAACATCATAAACTATACATCTAATGGAGCAACTGGAGGAAGGGAAATCTGATCAGTCTACTGAGAATTCAGAAGGGTTCAAGAAACATGTCTGAGTGATAACAATGTAAACATATAATTACATGCATGGACAGTGTTTAAAGCATGCCACAATGAGAGAAAGATGAACAAGATTTTTTTCTGCAATATGGATTTCCCTTTTACCTGAGGCATTCATTAGGTTGCACATGGAAAATTAAGTCTGTTATTGTCATAAAATAACTCTTTATGTTAAGATATGGACTATAAATCATTACTCACCAGGCTGCGTGGCATATTTGCTGTAAAGCACAGTTTGCTATTGTCATTATATGCATATTTATTTTAATAAATTTTGAAAAAATAAAATAAAATGAAGAGTTCTTAAATGAAAGTCTTGCACTCAATATGGTCCTGTGTGCTGCTTGTGTGAAATTAAAATAAAGGGAATTATTTCAAGCCTACTGAAATTTTGTGGATTAAATGAACCATCTCCTCTTACTCATGAGAGTTCCTCTACTGTATTTTCCTAGTGCCACATTGACATCTGCCAGTGAAGAGAACAATAATAATGTTTGCTTCTCTTTTCTCACTTCACATGATCCGTTCCTACCCAGCCTATCCCTCTGTCAAGAAGTACTACTGGGAACACAGAACTGAAAGCATTTAATTCATCTCTTTGGGGTCAAACTTCTTTGACTCTTACAGAAAAAACAGAGATCTCAATGCTCTCTGGTATACTGCACTCTAAAAAGCATAAATCTGAGGTGACTGATGGAGGTTTGTAGAGCAGTGATGGGGAGTGGAAAAGTGTATTAATTACTCATCGTAAGGTTGCTAACAGCAGCAGGTACGTTGTGGCCACAATTCCGGAAAGCCCTTAAACATGTATAAGTGCTTTCCTGGATTAGGGGTACTTTCCTGAATGAGGGCCTATGTTTCCTGCACAGGCATACAGTCTCCAGGTGTTGGGATATATGCACTATATCTTTAAAACTGTAGTAGTAAGCCACGTAGGAAGGGTGCTGGGAAGGTTCTGGGCAGAAACTCTGCAGTGGAGCAGAGCAAACACTGCATCTTAAGGAATAACATAGTTTAGTTTATTTCACTAAAGCTCCTTGTTCTAAGTTATAAGAAGGCCTTCTATGATTCTTTATGGCATGACACCAGAGACCCCGGCACAGGTGTTCTCTTCCCTTCCTTTCAGTGCAGCTGTGCCTCACAGAAACACAACTGGTCCCACAATATATAGCATGGAACAAAGCACATATTAGCATAATGCTTTGGTTATTATCGGCTTGGGTATGAGGCCAATGGAATATCCTGCTAACATGCACTGTATACTATATATTAAGGAACTGAGTGTCACTGCAATATTTCCATCTTCATCATATCAGGTCCTGCATTGTCACCGAAGCCATTATACACAATGGTTATTTTTTAAGTGTGAATTTCCTATCTGTTAAGGTTTGGATTGGTGGTCATTTTATTTAAGCAACCCAAGCAGTTACACAAAATAGCTTTTCTGTGTTGGAATTGCACACGTCTATCAGTATTAGTGGGACTTTCTATCCAGTCCATACAATGGGCACTAAACTGTCCTTGAGTCACCTTTGTGTTTGTGTGAATGTGTGTGTCTGAAGGGGGAGCAAAGCAGTAGTAGCCAATGGGAGGTTTACTGAGCCATTCTACCTGGGCAGGGAAAATGGCTGGAGGGGTTAGAGGTGGCCTGCTCGCAGTTACTTCTTACTGCTGCTCCAAAATGGAGTGGTGTGCGCTCTGTAAGGGCCAAGCTGCTGGAGGGCTGATTGTACCTCCAGATGCTGAAGACACCCTTATAGTGGGTTAGTCAGTTGTCAGCCAATATGTTGTCCTGTTCCTGCCCTGGTATTCTAGGGTGCTTCCTGTCCCCTCTTCACCTATATCACATGTATGAAAGACAAGCTATAATTTAAATCTATAAATATTATGAGGGAGGGGAGAGACAATATTTGGTAGGTCATGTTTGATATGAGATCCTGTTGACTAGGGCAGGATTCTAAATGGGGACTGAAACACTATGGAGAGACTGTACTTTGCTGCTTCTCAGAGCAAGGAGAACAGTACATGCTTGCTAGCTGGCTGGGCTGCTGGACATGCCCCTCTCACTGCAGTCCACGTCCCATTGCAGATATGATGGATGGACAAGAGGGCTAGTTGTAATACCTCCTACTGCTCTCGAGTCCTGGGGAGAGATCCCGCTCTCTCTACCCTTGCACATCAGCACAGCAAAGGGCAGCATTTTGCTGATAATCCGAAGTGTAGAATTTCAATATCAATACATTCTGAAAAGTGCATTTCAAATAAAACATATAGATCAGCTAAAAATAATGTGGATTGCAAAAATACAGGACATACAATGGTAGAGTTCCCAAGATCATTATTTCTAGAAGAAAACCTGTTTGGGGCTCTATTTGAAAAATAGGGACAGATTATGCTCTCACTTACTTCACTGTAAATCTGGGGTAAACCCAGTGACGTCAAAGGAGTTACTTCCAATTTTTGCAAATACAAATGAGAGCTGAATCTAAAGCCTTTTATACACATTTCTGGTTCTTTTTATGATGACTCATTATGATTCAATGCCAGGAAATAATTAAAGACATTTCAAAACCATAACTGATTAAACTAATGATGTTTTGCAAGAGAGGTTTTATTGACTCCATTGTGTATTTTATTTAACTCATTAAGATAACACAGCAGCAGTCTTGCAGAATTCACTTGATATTTTTTGGCAAATGTGGCACTAGCAAAAATTTCAGCACAGGACAAGAACATTAAAGAAAAAATAAGAGGAGTATACTCCACAATTGATATAAAAGCCATAGATTTCCCCCTTCTTCAGTTACATGATTTCAGGAAAAGCCTTATAAAGCGATCATCATAATAACTGAAGAGACACCTTTAAAGAGGGTATGTCTAAACCCAGAATTCTTTGGCAGTCCATTTTGACATTCTTACCTTGAGTAGTCTGATCACTTTTTAAAATAAAAAACTCAGGTTTGAAATATCTTTACAAAAGACATTCAACTCTTGGAGTCTGCCAGTCTGTGCACACATGCAATTACAGTGTTTTGCTTACTGTGACAATCACGGTCAAACTTTTAAAAATATTTTAAACTCAAGCAATGATTAAAAAAAAAAAAAGAGAGAGAAATGGAACAATAAACTCCTCATGGTATGAACTTTAAAACAGGATCCCTGTCAAGAGAGATCAGTTTCTACTCGTATTCAGCTTGACAGTATCCTTCAAGTTTTGATTATTTTTTGTTTTCTGTTTGCCATTTTGAAGGGATAGTGTCTCTCTCAAAATTTAATGGAGACATTTTACATTCAATAATTTTGCTGCCATGGAAATTGCAAAGTGTATCGTTTGAGCAGTGGAAATGGAACCTTCACTATAAATAGCCTGGAGGTCTATTCACAAAAAAGTTGCATTGCTCAAAGGTAGCATAATTTTGTGACAGAACTGAATACAATTTTATAAAATGGACAGAATTCATTATAAAACATTCAGATTTTCATCTGTTGTACATAAAAATATTGTCAGTATGACATTATTTCTTAATATTATTAATGTGAAGTGCACATTTGTTATTATAAACAAAATGGAAGAGCTGCTCCATTTTTTCCCCAGTGGTCATCACATTATGATGCATATATTTATTATACCGTGAAGCCCTTTAATTATCAGAAAACCTGTGTCCTTGTAAGGCTCCAATTATTGAAAAAAGGGATTCTCCCTTAATTTTTTTATTTTACTGCATTATATTACTTTGCTGTATTGATCACCTAAGTGTAAAATAATGCTGTCACCATTTTATAACCAGATTACTACATTGTTGTGGATAGACACTCTATCCATTTTATATTATTTATCACATATAGTTATGTAAAAATAATACCCTTTCATCATGCCTTTTATAAACACTTATTCTAAACTGCATAAATAAATACTCAAAAATGAAATGACAAAGGGTTGGAAATGAAAGGAACAAGGGTGGATGATTCAATCACAAGAATAAAGGAAAGGAAGGTAATCCACCTTGGAAACATAGTGCACTATCATTGTCTTGCTTGTTGTTGTTGGTTGTATCCATGTCCTGAAAAGAGGCACTAAGAGGTAGTCTTCCACAATCATTTTGGTACAGTGGACAATGAATGGCACCATCTTGAGGCAGTGGATGAAAAGGCTGGTGCATGGGACTTTTTCTAAGAGTTTTAAGTGATGAATTCCTTTCAGGTATGTCTGGAAGCAATTCAGTAATAAGTCTGTGTAATATACTGTTGTCGGGCAAGCTTCCCCTTCTCTTTTCTGCTTTAATTTGGTCACAGATATCTTTAAGAGCAGAATCTAGTGCGTTGAACACAGATGATTTACATTTAGTCTTCTCAGACTGTTTTTTAGGGGCTGAACTTTTTTTCCTCCGGAAAGGCACTGGACTGACTAGGAATGCTATCTTAGAGAGGCCAGATTCTGCTTCTTGTCTCCTTGGATCTTCAGTACTTTCCTGTTTAGCCCTTTCATGTTTTAACATGGTGGTGAAGCGGGTGTAGGATGCTGGGCATCGCCCCTTGCAGGAGCTGATGAGATGCTTGTGGTGATGGTGGTGATGATGGTGATGGTGGCCTGATCCATAAAAACTCTCAGAAGATGTAAAGGAAAAGTGGTCAAAGTCACTTTCACTACAAAAGGATGAACCTTCTATCTGGATAAAGTCACTGAGGTCTGAGACCACTCCATCTTGATCACTGTCAGAAAACTCCAGATGTGATCTTTGTGGGTCATCACTGGTCACTTCAATATGAATTGGCACCAGAGTTTTAGGCTTGCAGTTGCGTTGTACTTGAATGGCGTGTCTACCTTGATTTTCCTCCTCCAACAGGGACTCGATAGAAAATCGCCGCTTTGAACATAAGCCATTTTTAGGAGGCTCTAGTGTTACTGTTGATAATGTTTCATCACCTAAATTCGGCATTGATTTTGATTTTTGAATTAATTTTTCAAATTCAGATATCCTGGTAGGCACCATGTCCCTGGGCACCTCTTCAGTAGAAGACTCTCTCCAGCCCTGAAGGATGCCTTTGTGCTGTTCTTTTTCATACTGTAATATTCTGGACTTTACAGAACAAATCACCTCAGAATTCATCAAGTCCTTGCGATTGATGCGGTGCATCTTCTTGTACATTTTTAGGAACCCTGGGGTATCATGTGCAGATCTATGACGAATTCTTGACTGACTAGTACTGTGGCTCTCAGGAACATATGGGGAGGCCCAGGTCAATGAGCCTTTGGAATCCTCCTCGCAAATGAGAGATACCATACTTTCAGACTTGGCTTGTGCATCAGGGAAGCTATCATGATCATCTGTTAACAGATCATCACAGCTACGAGATTTCCGCTTAGGAGAGGCAGTTTCTTCTGTGCTGCTCCAGACTTCTGCGTTCTGACGAGTCATTTGCCAGCCATTCTTATAATGGATTGCCCTTCTTGAATCACTTGGAACAGCCAAATGCTGTCTATAAGTGCTACAATAATCTAATTCATTTGAAGTGTTGTGATTGTACACTGAATAACTGAAAAGGGATGGATACACTTGGCTAATATCTCCACCTTTATAATCCATTGAGCAGCATGGTAAAAAAGAGACATTGCCAGAAATTAACAGGTTCAAAAAGGTGGAAATAATGTCAGTAAATATCAGAAAGAACAGAAAAGAGAAAGCAGTTACTGTATCTAATCTAGCAATCAAATACAGCATACACATTGCTAAAGATTAGAAGAGAAAAGCAAATAATCCATGCTAAACAATTACTTAATTTTCCAACTGTAAAAATTTACTTTATATAATTTAAACTTCAGAAAGGATTCAGTGCCATACGTTTCTATTAATAATAAAACACATTTAAATACTAGAGTGTTAAGACAGTGCACATCTTTACATTAAAAGTGCCACATATAAAAAGGTTCTGAAGCTGGTAGAAAGACAATACAAAAGATGTAGAGATGGGGCCAAACCAAAAGTCTGGATCTGAAGACACCCTACTTCTGGGAAAGCATGAATCCAGAGGCAGAACTGAACTTTGTCTCAGGCCCATCTCAGGGACAGGAACCATAATCTATTGTTTGTACAGCACCTACCACTGTGGCTTTCAATCTGGTCTGGCCTTTAGGTACTACCAAAATATAGATGTTAAAGAATAACATCAAAAACAAATGCCAAAAATGAGCAAATGTAAATTTATGTTTGACAAAAAGTTCCTGTTGTACACTTGGATTTTGACTTTTGCACACAGTTGTGTTTGGTCCAGGGAAAACAATGTTGTGTATGAAAACCGTTTACCGCAGCTGCATATTTAACTAAGATGACTAAGAAAAATCTCTGTATAGGAATGGATGGGAGATTTCTTGTCTCTCAGGTAGCATATGTGTGGTAAAACGATGTGATGAATGGGTCTTGAATGGACTAGGAAGGAACACTACAACAGCATAATATGTGAACACATTTCTCTGTGTACTTGTGGGTATGTTTCCTGCAGAAAGCCTCCCAAAGTTCCAACCATTTTTCCTTTTATTTCCCCTACTTAGCTGACTGTCCTTCTGAGTGAAGCTGGATATGGGTGTCTCTGGAACCCATCAGTGTTGCTCCTCAGCTGGCTGCCAGGTTCACTCTGCAGTGCTCTTGCCCAAATAATGAACTGATCTTGAATCCCAAATGTGGGCAATCCACATGACACTATGTCACAACTACTTTGAGATGCTAACCGGCTCTTAAGCTTTCTGATGTGCATTAAGGTTACTTGTCCCGCAAAAGGTTCACTGTATTAACAACTTAAATGTAGAACTCCACAGTGCAACTTCATAACTCATGCCTTGTTAGAAAACCTGCTTCTTTGCTATTAAGAGCAGCCTCTCTGTAACAATGGCTCCTACTTACTCAACACATCTTATTCAACACATCTACATCCCTATTTGCTGTAGGTAAAATGTTTTTACTATTTTTTACTCCTCTTACACTCACAAGACCAACAGAAGAAATGTGCTGGATTCTACTTCATTTGCATTATTAGCAGAAATGATAGCTAAATTCCAAATGAGATATTTTCAAAATGCCCAAGGACTTATAAATAAAAGTCAATGGAATTTGTGCACCTAGATGGTGTAGGTGCTTTTGAAAATCTCTCCCCAAGCTGAAAGGCCAGTCATTTACACCCATCAAACCACAATGAAGGAAATGGGTTTACACAGGTGTCACCGGGGGCATAATCTAAAAACAATAGGGTGCATTGCACTGGTGTAATTGAAGATATAATTTAGCCTGCAGAATCTGGGGATGATGTGCAAGAACCAAATAATTCAACTTGTTTTTCAGATACAGGGTTGAATTTTCAGGGCTGAAAGTTAGAAAAGCCATACTTTTACTTCTAACCTGAGCACATTTGATCTTGAAGTCACTGAGAGTCAAGTCAGAGTCACTTTTCACAACAGAAATGCTACAAAATTCAGTTCAGGATACAGATTTCAAAGAGCCCATAGTCTGGGTTGGTCAAATTTGAACAAAACAGAAATCACCTGCAAAATTACAATCTGGATCTGGATTTCAAACATTTGCAGAGTTCAGGATGTTTGGATCTAGGGTTTTGGTTCAGACTTCTCTCCACTCATTATTTTTACCTAAAATACATTAACTTCATATGCCTTTTAAAGAGACAATCTGAAATGATATGTTGATCAAAAATCTTATAACACACTTTTTACTTGAAAGAGTATTTGACTTCAAGAAATGTAATATTTTAGTAGGGTATTATTTATTTATGAGAGAATGGAATATAGTGTTGCTCCAGGCTGGATACCCATATAAATAATACTCAATTTTGTGGAAAATGCTCTACAGTGATCCATCCCGCAATACAGAGAATACTCGTACCTTAATGCTTGCTGTGATTAGCTATGCTTGTTTTCCTATTACTCATCCTCCAACATCTTCCCTACTATTTGTTTGCCTTGTCCACTTGTTATGTTCTGTTGTAACCTAAGCTGTAAGCTCTCATGGGCTTTTACAAGTTTATACAGTGCCTAGCACAATGAGGCTCTGATTGGAAATGTTAGCCACTACTATAATGCAAATAAATGAAAAATAATAAGAGGATCATGGGGGAGGTACAGAACTATATATGCACTCCCAATGTAAAAAATCACTAATACCTTGAAACCTTTTGTCTTACTTTAAAGAAACAAAACCCGTTTGCAGGTAAGAAATACTAGACATATAAGAAGGAGAGGTTTGAGTGACTGGCAATTAAAAAAGAATCATCTTACATAAGAATCAGAAACTATATGGGTTGTATCTTACCCATTAACTTGAATTTTTGACAAAATCTATCATCTCATTTCATACTGGGGCACTTTCTTTTTTGAATTAGATTCCTAGAACTTATCAGCTGCCAAGAATCAGATGTAGGTTTGAAGGAGGAAAGGAAAGTTTTAAGGATTTATTTGCATGGCAGTGATCTTTAATGCTGTTTCTCTTACTTCATGTTCTGGGCATACTAGAAGAGTTTTAAAAATTACAAATAATCTCATAAATGCTGGCAAGAAAGCAATGTATGAAATGTAACTTTATGAAATTATGTAAAATTTTACAAATCACATTCTTTTTTGACTGATTTTCTTTGAATACATATAGAGTAGATACTACATAGGAAAAATAAATCCAGGTTTGAATCAGCCTGAAATAATAGAGTCAAGAACAAACAGGTTAGCCTTTCATTAGAAACTAAAGGCTGTTGTTTTTTCTTCAGTGAACTGTGTCTGAGCAACAGCATATAGTACCTGGCAGTTATTACTAACATTTAATACCGTATGCAACAAGAACTCAGTATTAACAAGGTTATTGTCTGTTCGCTAATCTGCTTGTCTCTTACCTTTTGCTCTTGATGGAGAAGAAGGAGAAGAGCTAGTTAAAGGTTTTCTAAGGGTAGTGTATGTGCCCTGCATATCTGCATGGCCCAGGCTAGTCCTGTTTGCATTTTGATCACTGTGCACCCTCTGATGACTTACAGCAGGCTCCGACTTCCTCCTTTTTCTGTAGTCACTTGCAGAACTAAAGAAATAATCAATATTAGTGCCAGTCTAAACCCTGTGAGCAGGGCTCATTTGAATACTTTCTCTTCAGGGATCAATAAGCAGGCCCCTTAGCTGTGACCCACTTAACAGTTCCAACACTGCGTGAATGAATAGACTAAAAATATATGAAGACACTGTTCGCAGCTCCCCCAAGAACTGCATACTTTGCAGAATGAAGCCCCATTTGTACTAAAGCTGACAAAAAAATGAAAATCTATTTTCAGGAAAAATTTCAGAATTTTGAAGCCATTTCATCTTTAAAGGTTTTGAAAAGGTTTGACCCCTTCTTTTCTTTATCCAAAATTTTTCACTTTCTTCCCTGATATTTTTTATCTAAAACTTTATCAACATGATCAAAATGTTTACTGAGACATTTCCGTAAACATTTTCAAGGTTATTTTAAGAGACACTACATTACATTTTCTGTGAACAAACTTTCAACATTGTTGACAAATTTTTGCACAGAAGGCCATGTTTTGACTGAAGGACTTTGTTTAAAAATTTCAGTCTCTAGTTTTGGTAGTTTGCTTCTTCCCAGGCTTTGCTGCTCTGCCAGGGGCATGGGCAGCTTTGCCCCCACAGCGTCTCTTGGTGCTGGGAGGCTGCCCTGTGTAGCACAGGGTGGTACAACAGCTATGTCCACTCTCTGACCGCAACCCAGTCCTTCATCTTATACAGTGGTGGAAATGTTAGCTTTCAACAGGGGATGTGGGTGTATGTCCCTTGATTCTGTCCAAAGAAAGCTCCTCCCTCTGCTGCATGTTGGTGGGCATGTTGGCTTGCTCTGGTCTCACTCGGTGTCTCTCTTTGTCCCCACCCCTTGCATTGTCTCACACTTGGTTTGCAATGCCTGTTCAGAACCAGTAAGCAGAGGACTGAACTGCTGTTGGCACTGAAGCAGCAGTAGGCAGTTCCTAGGCTGCGTAAGTGACTCTGGCCTTGCTTGGGATAACTGTCTAAGACAGCCTCTAGGCTTCAGCACCTGCAAATGACCAGTCCCCATGCTACACAGGCTTGAGGTGACCAAATTTCCCAAAGGGAAAACAGGATACCATGTCGTGCAGGCTTGACCTCTTCCCCCTGCCCCTCCCTTCCAAGGGAATGGCACAAGCCCGTTACCCAAGACCCCCTGCCTGCAGGTGCAGGACGGGGGGCAGGCGGGGCCTGTCGATCAGCGACGCACATACTAGATAGGGTGACCGTATTTCCCAACGGCTGGGGCCACCAGCTGAGCTCTGCCTGCTCTCCCCTCCCCCTTCGAGACTGGGGCTGGCGCCGCTGCTTGCCCGAGCCCTGCCTCCCTCCTCCTGTGGTGACTGGCATTGCCGCTAGTCCATCCCCCACCCCACACATTCCTCCACAACCCACTTTTTTGACAAAAGTGGACATTTGTCCCGTTTGCTCTTGCCAACTGATCAATTTGGCAAAAGCCAACGGGACGAATGTCCACTTTTGCCAAAAAAGTCGGGACGGCCGGGACAGGGCTTAAAAAAGGGACTGTCCCGGCCAAAACAGGGCATATGGTCACCCTACACAGGCTCCTTGCCTGAACTGTGCTCTTTGCCCTATCACTCTCCCCCATGATTTGTTCCAAGCCCTGCAGCCACCCTTCACTTTTGCTGTTAGCAATGAGGAGCACCAAGGTGCAGTGATTGCAGCAGCAGTAATCAAGGTTCCCATGTGAATAGCACAATCCTGCCCTGCCAGGAAAGCTTCAGGTTTCAGAGCCAGGGACTTGAGGCTGGAACAGATGGCCAGGTACATGGAGCTGAGTACAGCTACAGCCAGCAAAACTTTCCCGGGCTGAATGCTGGGAAGGGATGAGGGGATTGCGGAGTTCCTTTAGGTCAGGAGCAGTGGTAAGGACATGAGACATTATCATCCACAAGAGACGTCATGTTATCATCATCTTCCACACGAGCCTTAGACCCAGTGCAGACCTGTTGTCACCTCACATCTTTGCTCTTTCCTACACATTTTGGCAAGCCCTCTATATATTTGGTCTCTATGGTGTGGCTACACTAGAAAAATTTGCTGGCATAGCTATCTCATTTGGGAGTGTGAAAAAAAAATATCCCACACTCCACTCACATAGCTACACCGGCAAAAACTCTAATGTAGACACAGTTATACAGGCAAAAAAAGTCCTTTTATCCATATGCCTTATTCTGCTCAGGGAACTGGTTTAAACTATACTATCGAAAGAACTCTTTTGCTGGACTAAGCTGTGTCTACACTAGGGGGGTTTGCCAGTATAGTTGTCCAGTATATTTATACTGGCAAAGCCATTTTAAGTATAGACAATGCTTAGAAAGCTGAGCTGTTATACAGGAAATAAAGAGCAGTCATGGGGTAGGCCTAAGAAAGGACAGATTAGAGGAAACCCTTGAAAAAGGTCAGTAGAAAAGAATGGGATCTCATGCACTCAAGAGCACAGGGATCTTGTTTCGGGATCCAGTGTCACCGCCTAAATAGACAAATGTATCAAACAGCCACAGATTGTTTTGCATGATGAGGAGAAAGTTAATTTAAGGTGTTGCAGGGTTATTCTTTTTTCATTTTTAAATTAGGTAATAGATTTAATTTAAGGGTTAACACAAGTAGGTGTTGTGAAATACAGGAGTTTTAAAGAGGGATTTGAATGAAGAGAGTCTGGTAATTTTGCATGCTGGGATGAGAGTTCCAAGCACAAAAACGAGAATAGGAGAATGATATGAAGATAGAAGTGAGGTTGGATGCTTGGGTGGAACAAAGAAGAGGCGTAATAAAAAATGAGCACAAAGATGTTGGGAGAGGTTGAGTACTGTATGCAGTGCATTGAAAATGAGGGATAGAGGCTACACATTAATACAGACGGTGAGGGATGCCAGTGGAGGGGTTTGAAGGATTGGGTGACATTCTGAATAGCAGGCAATATCTTCTTCTGAAACAAAAGGAAGAACTGCAAATCTCAAAAGAACCCACACTCAATATTTTGTCATTATCTCATATGTGGGATGCTGTAGGCTGGATCCCAAGAAGTGCTATGCAAGTGAAGAGTTCCCTCAACTCCCATTTACTTCAGGATGCTCAACAGGCCTCTAGCCTCTGTGAGACTGGTCAGCTTGTCTACCGCAAGGACACATCATGTTTCTTACCTAGAAGGTCTGTCCAGGCCTTTGTCTGGAGAAGAGTGATATAAGGAGGTCTGTGAAAACAAATAGGTCAATCTGTTAAACTTTTGCACTGGAAAAAAGTGTGACATTTTCCACGGATATCGACTGGGACCATTCATTAAATTAGTGACCCAATGATGAGCCCCATAAAAATCAGACTATCATGATTAATGTCCTATGCACTGCAGACTACAGGTTCAATGATATTTCACAAGAGAATTTATACCGTTTTTAAAAGAGCTCCATAAAATTTCAGTTATATCTTTCCATTTAAAATACCAATCCAGGACTTTCTATTCACTTTTGCATAATTTGCTACATTGTGGTTGAGATTGATTAAAAGTGGAAATATATAAAATCTAAAAAGAAAATTTTCATCCGCATATAAAAACCCACAGAATTTCCTCCAATTACTCACCGAAGTATCAATGTCAATTAAAGCTGGAAACTCTTCGTAAATGTAGCTGAAAGAGCCATCATTTGCTGGCTGTTCTAAATTAATTTTAAGAACCGTTCTTTTCACAAAGGCCTAATGCCTTTTCATTGCTTTAACAGTAGCTATTGCATAACCCTTGAAAGATGGAATGCAGTGCTACCCTGAAATATTTTTAACTTGTCAACGTAAATTCCATCTTAAGTGACAACTACTTTTAAACCACTCACTTAATAGGTTTCAAGACTGCAGCCAGAATTAGAGTTATGTAGCATTAGTTTGTGGTAGCTAGAAAAGGAATCGTCTTGTCCCCATGGCGCCTCTTCCCGGGCACAAAGCTAGGTCAGTGAAATGTTAAACATTTCATGCTATATCATTTCAAAGATGACCCAGTGAACTGGAAATAGAATTTTCACATGGCTTTATATGCTGCAGGATCCACTTTTCTCTGTATAGAAAAGTATAGGGTGGGCTGAAATCATATAGAAAAATTATGGTCTTCTTAAATGCTTTGTCATTGCATATATCAATTTTTTAAAAATGATTGGATTCAAAGTTCATTAAAAAATATAGCCCAACTAATTTTTAGTAACTGACATGTAATCACACTTCTAGAGGTCGTCCTTGGTTTAAGAAACATTTAGGAATAGATTTTGCATTACTACAGACATTCAGCACAACATGTGCATTCTATAATCACAGTCAACAATACCTAAATATAATGGGTTATGTAAGGACCAGATATACCCGAGACTCTTCAGAGCCAGTAGTCTGAAATTAGTTTTCAATAGTCCTCATTCTTTAGATTCAGATCACATACTAAACAATTCCACGAAAACACAAACGAACATAATTTCCTAGATTATTCACTAAACTTTATCACATTTTAAAAGTTGAGAAAGCCACACAAATTTGGATAAAATATGAACATAACATTGCTTAAAACTTGCACCAAAGTGATCCCAAATTTTCCCAGACATTTTAAACAGCTTCATTAACGTGATTCAGAACTTTTTGGTTTTAGATGGGAATGGAAGTTGAGATGAAAGTAGCTGAAAGTAATTGAAGCTCTTTCCTCTGAAACTGATCTTGCAGATTAGCGCTGGATGAGGACCAAAACTTGTGGATGTTTATCTGAAATGAACTTTTTGCATTACTCATCAATATTTATTTGTATTCATCATCATTATTAATAAATACCTATACTACTGTAGTGTCCAGAGTCCCCAATCGGGATCAAGGTCCCATTGTGCTAGGTGCTGTACAAACACAATCTCTGCTGCACAGAATTTACAATTGAAGACAAGGATGAAGAGAGAGGACACCATCTACTATGTACATTTTTTATGCATTTGAAAAAAGTTTTGATTACTACAAATACATAACCTAAGTGCCAGCTATCATCGTCTTGCCCCATAACCAAAGGACAGTTATTGGTTTTGCTCTTATATACATTATGGTAGAACTGGATCCAGTGGAAACCTATATTATTTACAGTGTATAATCTAAGGGCAATATCCTGCTATCAGTTTTTGCATGCTACTCTTGGTCAGCTGATTTCAACTGGGAGTGCCACAAGTGGCAGGATATAATGTTAACAGACATGACTGTAACAAGTCTGAGGTTTCACTGGAAGATAGCATAGCCTTGTGGATAGGACATTAGGTATGGACTCAGAAGACCTAGATTGTATTCCCAGCTCTGCCACTGGACTGCTGTGTGACCTTGTGCAAGTCTCATTGCCGCTCTGTGCCTCAGTTTCCCCAATATAAAATTGGGATAAAGATAGTATCTTTGTAAAGTGCTTGGATATGTACTGATGAAAAGTGCTATAGAAGTGCTATCCTGTTATTTCTAGTCACTGCTAGATTTTAATATGCTGTGGTAAACCCAGGACAAAAAGCTACAAAAGTGTGGGGTGGTAGTAATTAGTCCCAGGGGATTAAAAGGCCCCTCCCTATCCACTGAGGAGAGAGAACCAGGGGGCAATAAGGTTCAGCTGGAAAAGGGGTTGCTAGGGAACCAATTAGGTTCAGCTGACTCCCAACTACTTGGGACCCTTTTAAACCCTCCCCTGGGTGGAAGGAGGGGAGGAATGAGGGAGTGAGAGGAGCAGGGAAGCTGTCAGTAGGCTGTTTGCAGCAAGACCCCAAACCTTCCCAGTAGGGAGGTTGCACTCGCTCCCCAGAAGGGAAGGAAAACAAGCACAAGGGACTGACTGAGGAGAGGAGTAGCAGGACCCTGTGCCACCTATAAGGATTCGCCTTGCCCCAAACTTGAGTCTCCAAGGCTAAAAAGGACTGAGCCTACTGAGGCGAACAAGCTATTTTGCCACAATGCTCATCAGCTATTGAGATGAACTTGTTAAGAGCAGGTTGAAAATTTTTCTCAAAACTTTTTTTTGGATGAAAACTGGCTTTTCAAAGGAAAAGAACATATTTGTTTCCCTCGCAATTTTCTGATTTTTCAGTGGAACATCTAAAATTTAAAATTTTTAGTAAAAACAAAAACGTTTTGATTTTCAAAAAAATTCCCCAAAATTTGCAGAAAATTGAGAAAAAGAAGTTTTAAAAATTCCCATTCAAAATGTACATTTTTGACCAGCTTTCAAAATATATACACTAGCTGTTCCCATTTTGTTCTCTTTCAATTCATTCTGAAATGAAACGAGCTGTGAGACTAAATTGGGACTCCTCCATGAAAACTGTTCCATTTCAAAGTTTTCACTATTTCTGTGTTCATACCAACTAATCTTGCCATCCATGCACAGACAAAAAATACTGCCAAATGAAGAACACAAGTTTTCTACAGGCCATATATTCCTACACTGGGGTACTCTTGGGGACCTGCTTGGAGTCCCTTTGTTAAAATTCTGTCACCACACTGAAGGGAGACCTGGGACGATTTCACTACCTGTGATGGAGTTTATCCTTCTGGACACTGTTATAGCATCTTGACAGCGATGACTTCTCCCTAGGGCTCTTAAACTGCTTCAGAAGAGCAAATAGCATACTGTTGACATGCACCAGATTGCACCTAATGGCAGGTATTTTCATTTATTTTAAATTGATGGGGAAAAAAGAATTGAATCCTTTGTCCCTCATCCTTCCTCTCTGCAGTGCATGCACCATTGGAAAACAAGGTTTATCAAACTAAGGGGAAATATTTTTGTGGAAACCCATGTAAAAATACTGGTGGCATACCACTGTGCTCCTGTGCCACAGAGAGAAGAGGATAGCTGAAAATGAAAATAAAATAGGATGCCTAAGCACTTGTGCTACACAAAGGGCCTTGCTGGCATGTGTTATGCCCAAAACAACCCCAAAACATATGCAACACGAGAGCATGATGGATGTACATGCAACCAAAAAGTGCTGTCTGATACACAATAGGAAGTAGTAGGTGACAGCAAAAGTAATATGTATGATACCACTGATATCTGGAGTAAGTTATTACAGGAGTTAGGCTTTGCACATTAACATTGCCTCAGGCAACATTAACTTGCAATGTGTGGCTTATACATATAGCAGATTTCTCTATTCCTCATCCACTGCTTCTACCAGCTTTGGTCATAAGGCACTGTGCTGAAGCATACACATTCATGGAATGATGGATGGTGTGGACCACTGTTCCCAGAAGTATGGCTCTGTCCACATGGCATGACTCCTTTAGCAATGGCCCTTTCGGTGGATGACTGTGCCACTACTGCTCGTCATGTGCCTGGCTTTTTCTAACATTAGGAGCATACATCAGCAAAGATGGTTTGCTACAAATTGTGTCCTTTTCCCATGAAGCTTTTTGTGTACCCCATATACACCCTTTCCCATGAGAGGAGAGCTTTCAGCTCTTAGAACAGTCCTTTTTGGACATGGCAATACAAATTATGTTTTAAATTAGCTTCTCTTTTGTTTCTTACAGACACACTTTTTTCTGCTAACAACGGAAAGACATTGCTTGCAGGTTTCAACGTCCCAGAGAAAGATGGGTCTCCAAATCTTTTTGTCATCTGGCTTGCTAATGTGCTAATTCATTATTTTATATTGTTGCCTGCTGCTATCTGATTAGTGTAATGCATTTTGGAAGAGATAAAATAATTAGTGAATTGGATTAAAAAAATGAAAAACAGAAATAGCTGAATGCAGACCTAAGTCTCCGAGGCCTGGTAAGCCATATGAAGAAATCATTTTATCTGTAGATTAGAGTGAAGCTTACAGTGAGAAACTAGTTCCAATAATCCATGTTTTACAGGGAACAAAGCATCACAATACAACCTCTCCATATGCTGCTGAAATAGAGGACTGCATTTTTGAGCCAAATCTACTACCAAGCTCTATTAATAATACTTTAGTGTTTTCATAGATATTAAACATGTTTATCGATCTCAGGAAATTGTCCTTATTTCATTTTCTAAAGATTTGGAATTAATTTAGGGCTGATGAAGAATGCCACCCTGGCATGTTCAAAACTCATGAGTCAGACATTTTAAAAACATTACAAAACTTGAATGCTTTTTATTTGCTCCCTGGCTTTTTAGCCTTTATGATTCATGTTTTCAAACTTTTTTCTGCAACCATGAGGGCTAGAAACTTACTTATTAAAAAAATGGAGGTTGAGATTCTCAAATAAGCTGCCTGACTCCAGACGCTGGGATTCTAAAACTAACCCCAAATATAGCAATGCGTGGAATACAATTGTGAGAATTTGCCAACACTGAGGAAGTTACACTGACAGGCATAGAAACCAAAGTTCTCTGTTTATTTGCACAGCATAAGAGAGCAGGGTCCTCAGCAGTTTTGTATGCTTTCCCATACTGTCCCACTGATGCATGTCAAGCATGTGGAGGGACCACATTTATATGAGGTAAATAAAGGTAACTTAGCTCCCACACCCAGTCTTGGTGTCAGGACTGACAACATGTGGCTGTCTAATCTGTACTGCACCAATCATAATCATACAGTAGGCACTAATACAAAAGTTTGAGCTCAAGTGTGGTCCTAGTTAGAGCTATGTTCACTGACATAACAGTTGCAGATTAATACTAAAGGTGGATTTTCTTGTGATATCCCCTTTCCTCTAGAAATCAGAGTGAGACCATCAGTGCACATGGTATTAGCCACCCAACAACAGAGAGAGCGATGACCTTAGATCACTTGTAGTGGCCCTTCAAGGAGTACATACCGTGGGGACTACAATATAAACTCCAGCCAAACCTGAACCAAGGAGGACAGAGCCCATTAAAAATGTAAAGAACTGCTATGCCAGCTGAGGCTGGTAGTTGAACAACAATTTTTGCTACCCAGCATGTGATGTGACATAGCCTCTCACCCCCGCCTTGATCCACAGAAGGGCCCATCACAATAGTAGTCCCTGTGAGTAGTGACTGCTCAGTCTTTGTTCTTTCCCATAAGCAAATCATCAGGGCTTGAAGTAGGGAGGAGGGAGGGTCTTGTCCCCCAGTCAGCAGCCTAACAAGTCAGAGCCCTAGTCTTTATGAATCCTAGCGGGATTGTGCCCCCTGAGGTACACTCTCTCTGGGTGCTCTCAGGGGCAGCATGACTTCATCCTGTCTCCTATGATGCCCTGTGTGTAAATCACACAATTGAACCCTTAACTTTTAAGCTTTTAGTTTATTGTCCAACAAACTCTCCAGGCTGGTAAACAAGTACGTGAGTGTGATCAAACTAAGACAGACAAAGGTGCATGCTGGCTGCCTTATGTGAGCTCTTTCCTATCCTCCGTTCAAGACACTGAATCACTTTGATCTTATCCTTCCTTTTCTCTTTGTGTTTGACTCCCTCTTTGAAGCATTTTGTGCATATGAAGGATGCTATAGTACACTGCATTGTACTAATTTACACCATAGTTTTACATTTTCATGTACAGAATCCTCTAAAAATAAGTGAAGAGCGTATACATTTGACTGCTTACAAAGCTCCTACAGGTGAAGCTGTGTAAAAGGTGGCTAAAGGAGGGAGGACGTGCCCTTTGTGGTGGAAGGCATTATGTCTCGGAAGGACTGGAGCTGGTATGAATGGTTCTAGCAACAGTGTAGGGATCCTGTTCATTAGTTGCTACATGTCATTGTCCTTTCTGCCACCTCCAGGAGCTGTCCAATGCACAGCAAGCCACATCCATCAACCCACCTACACATACTCTCAGTACTACCTAACGTTCTTGTGCACCTGCTCCCTATACTGCCAACTAATAAAAGGGTAATTTGTAAAATAGCTCAATATGGGAATTAAGCTTGACAAAATGTTAATTTTTTTTCAGCAAAGCACTTCAGCACATTCTTAATTCCTCCTTATTCAGAAAAGCACGTAACCAGGTGCTTAAAGTTAAGTCCTTATCTGATTGCTTTCCTGACCATGGGCTGTTTTGCCAAATCAGGGCCTTTATAGTGACTGATACGAGAGCTAGGAAAAATTGTTGAAAGTTTTTGTGTGTCCCCATGAAACTCAGTGTAAATGTTTGGCCATTTATTTGGCATGACTTTGCTCCCTGAAATTTTGTTTAATCCACTAAATTTCACAAACATGGTATTTTTGAACAAAGTATTGTTGTTTTAAATATTTTCATGAACATCTAAAGTAAAAAATATTTGAGGAAATATTTTTTCAAGAATCACTGCAATTTCACAGACACTCACTTTAAAAAACAGACAAGTTTTGTAAATTAAATAAACACAAAACCAACACAGTAGTTATAAATATTTTATCTAGCTCTACTGGACACAAACCCCAAAAGGTCATATCCTGGGCGATTCAAATGGCTTCCTCTGTTATTGACTGAGTGCCCTCAATTCTCATTTGAAGCTAAGGAGTTGAGGTTTTGCCAGGTTGCTGAAACTAAAAGCACACTTGAATAGTCTGCAATGCAGTGAACAATGAGGAGCCTTGTTTTTCTTGTAATCCTTGAAGACATTAATTTTTTTGGGATGGGGGAATGGAAGCTAATCAAGAATCATGAATGACTTAACACCACATTGTGACAGGACACTGTCTTGTGCTCAAGTACAGCATGACATGGGACAAAAAATGAAAATCTGGATCTGTCCCATTTAGTGCAGGGAAATGGCTGTCAGTCCTATACTTAATTCTGATGTTATTTAATCAGAATCATGACAAATATCAATTCTTCAGTTACTAATTTACAGCCACAATTCATTGCTGGTTTTCTCGGCTAGGAAACCTAATTATAAATATTTCAGTGAAAAAAAGCTCATCCAACATGACTTTCACTTGAAGGCTATAATTTGCCGCCAGATATATTAATTACCAATCCTGTTCTTGTAGACTGGTTAATGGGTATCTAAAATCAATGTATAACTGAGGAAGCAGGAATATATCAAGATTTAGAAATGTATGGTTTATTTTGTAATTTTGAATGTGACTCTCGATGGTTTTGGGATATGGACTCAGTTTCTAGTGTAATAAGTTATGCACTAGTGATCTGGAAAGATATGAAGACAAAGATAAAATGATACCGAATTATGAATGGCCCAGGAGTTACTGGTAGGAAACCACTAAACATTAACAAACTCAGATATTACTAGTGAGTGTCATGCTCTTGTTTCCCAAGCAAATTGTCTGAACAAGAAAGAATACTTCATTTACCTCATTGGAAACACCAGGAGAATTGTCTTGAACATAGTCCAAAAGCTTTTTAGGAGGCTGCACCATATAAGCAGAAGTGTAGAGATGAAATGGAGTATCAATGGCAGCAAGGAATGAAACATGTGGAGAAGGTGACATAGTTAGAAACTGAGTGTTGACAGCATCAGATACAAGAGTGACACATATGCAGCAAAATGGGGGTTGACTGGAAGGAAGAGCGTGGTACAATAATTTTGCAATAATATCAAGCATCTTAATAAAATATTAGTAATTTTAGTGAGTAAAACTTCCAGCTTAAAACGTGGATAGTTGAATTAATACCAACAGTTTAAAAACGGGTGAGACAGAAGAATGCAGAATAAAGGATAGCTCAGTGGTTTGAGCATTGGCCTGCTAAACTCAGGGTTGTGAGTTCAATCCTTGAGGGAGCCATTTAGGGATCTGGGGCAAAAATTGGGGATTGGTCCTGCTTTGAGCAGGGGGTTGGACTAGATGATCTCCTGAGGTCCCTTCCAACCCTGATATTCTATGATTGAGTATTTATTGCCTGCTGGTGAAATTTCTATATGGGGAGCCCCCCCCCTTTCCCAGTGCCTCCCGCCCACTGGCAGCCCTGCCAATCAGCACCTTCCCCTCCCTCTCCGCACCTCCCGATCAGCTGTTTTGTTCCGTGCAGGAGGCTCAGAGAGGGAGGAGCCAGGGCACGGCCAACTCAGGGGAGGAGATGGGAAGGGGTGGAGTGAGGGCAGGGCCTGTGGCAGAGCCAGGGGTTGAGCAGTGAGCACCCCCTTGCACACTGGAAAGTTGGCGCCTGTAGCTCCAACCCTGGAGTTGGTGCCTATACAAGGAGCTGCATATTAACTTCTGAAGAGCCGCATGTGGATCCGGAGCCACAAGTTGGCCACCCCTGTTATAGAGGATAATAATGACGAGTGATATTTTTGTCTCTAGATAGAAATTTTTTAACCTGCCTATGCCCTGCCTACATATGGATGAATGATGATTAAAAACAGTTTTAAAAGCTAGATAAAATGAGGTTAAGGTTAGTCTGTTTGATGAAAATATGAGGATATATTACAGACTGTTGGACTATAAATTAAAAAAAAATACTTAAATATCAAATGCATTGTTTCAGTGAAAAAGAAAAATTAGGATTATATATCTAAAGCTTTGAAAATAATTTAATGGTTTGTATTAATATATATAGGTTTGCAGTCCTTTTCAGTTGCATATAAAGCGCTTGCTTCTGCTCTCATTGAAGTCAATGTGGGTTTTGTTATTGACTTAGCCCTGATCTACACCGGGGAAGGGGGGGGAGTCGATCTAAGTTACACAACTTCAGCTACGTGAATAATGTAGCTGAAGTCGACGTACTTAGATCGACTTACCGTGGTATCTTCACCGCGGTGAGTCGACTGCTGCTGCTTCCCCGTCGACTCTGCCTGTGCCTCTCAAGGCCCTGGAGTATACGAGTCAACAGGAGAGTGCTCGATTTATCACATCTAGACTAGACACGCTAAATCAATCCCCGCTGGATCGATCGCTGCCCTCCGATCCGGCGGGTAGTGAAGACATACCCTTAGTGAAAGCTGGAGCAGACCCAAACAGTATGCAGATTCAAGTAGATGTCTAGTTTAAATTAAAACTACCATCACCTATTTAACTATAAAATTATATATCCTGCATGTATGTGTGTGTGGGTGAGGCACACGCACACAAAACGGGCACCATTTAAAAATGCAACGTTGGTGTATTTGTCACTGTAACACTGCAGTTACTGTAGGTGCCTGTGTCAATAAATGTTGAATCCCACACACCTCTCTTTCAACCTCTACCCTCCAAAAGTCAACATTTATTGCCACAGACTCGTGCATTAACTGTAGTATCTACTATACTTAGGATAGAGATGCCATAGTGACAAGCATACCAATGTTGAGTTTCTAAATGGCGTCCACTGTGTGTGGGTGTGTATGTGTATTAAAAGTAGACACATTCCTTCATACAAAACTGAGTGCTTTTGGCTTTAGTCTGTTTGGAATCTATAATTTTTAAAAATGTCTTCTACTCTTGATAATTTAATTAATTCAATTTTCCAAATGCAAAAATTTAGTAAAAGTCGTAATCAATTATGTTTCATATACAACTGATATTACACTTAACAACTTGTATATACCACTTATTTTATGTAGTCTATGCACCTTAATTAGTGATTAAAATCAGTGTTTTGGCAGATTAAGCACTCAATAAAGAAAATGGCCGAATGTATACACTGGACCCAATTCTGCTGTTCTTTCTGAGATACAACTCCTACGGACTTTAGTGGGCTATTTTCCTGAGTTGTGAATCAAAAATTGGGCCCATATTACATAGAAACAAATGTTAGCATACACTGATGAAGATGTAATACTGATGAGTTTAATGTAATGAGGAAGATAGACACACGTCTCTTTGGTATTTGGTGAATTGTATTTTAGCAATATATTATCCTGATGTTTAAATATTAATATTCTATCCTCACTTACCGGACATCCAAATTCCAGTTCTGAAAAGAATTTATACCAGGGTTCATTTTCTAAATCTATGTCATCTGGGTTTATATGATCAGTCTGGAGCCGTTGTGAAGGAAAAGGGAAGGAAAAGGCACACACTGAGCAAAGTGCTGGAAATGTCATGTCACATAAACACGACAAACACACACACAAAAAACAAATAATAGGGGGAAAGGGAATGAAATAAACCCAAGAATGAAGATGGGATTCTACATGGAACACGTTTGTTTTTCTCACAGACCACTTGTTTTAAAATGCCTCCTTTTTCAGCTTGCTCTTCCAGTGGTCATTGCATAATGTTACACAGAATATGGAAAAAGAAAAGGAGTACTTGTGGCACCTTAGAGACTAACCAATTTATTTGAGCATAAGCTTTCGTGAGCTACAGCTCACTTCCTCAGATGCATATCATGGAAACTGCAGCAGGCTTTATATATACACAGAGAATATGAAACAATACCTACTCCCGGTGGGAGTAGTTTCCATGATATGCATCTGAGGAAGTGAGCTGTAGCTCACGAAAGCTTATGCTCTAATAAATTGGTTAGTCTCTAAGGTGCCACAAGTACTCCTTTTCTTTTTGCGAATACAGACTAACACGGCTGTTACTCTGAAACCTGACAGAATATGGAAAATGTGAAGCACTTTAAAAATAATTTTTCAAAAGCTGAGTATTATCTTTGGCAGCATGAACAATTAGGATCTAAAACCTATTATGTGTCCTGTAAAAGAAAGGATCATAATTATAGAACAAATATAATGGCTAGTTGCTTGTTTTGTGTATAACACTTTGTTCAGTACACTTAATGGCAGCATATGAAGATTCCTTGTTAAGAAAACATTTAAATCTGTTTTCTTCTTTAGTGTGCACAAAAAAGTACTCAGACTGACCAATGGTAGATAGACACACATGATTTTAGCAATGTTGCTTTCAGCCACTCTTGGTCTTCTTACGAAAGAAGGCATGTTAATTCTGTATCTTTTCTACCTTAAGCTAAGCACACAGTACAGATAAGCAATATGCATCATGCAGGCATAATTATGTTAAAAAGCCATTTCAGCCTATGTAATGAGTCTGCTATCTATTTAAATCATCTTATTTGAAATTTATATTAGTAGTAATTATGGATTCTGAGTGCTTTTGGTTTTTTAAACAAATCTTTTGTCTAATGCAGACCTTTTGATTTCATTATTTTTATATCGTCAATGCATTAATTTCCATATGAAAATGTTTACATTTTGCAGCAAAAAATGGGAACAAGTATGAATTACAGCTAGTGAGCTGCCACCTTGGCCAACACATCTGGGACTAAAATGAGGATCTCCAAAGTTAAATACATGAGCTGCTACAACTTGAGCTAAAGAACCAAGGCTCTGTAGCTCGGGGCTGTAAAACCTCATGTCCTCTGTGGATTGGCACTGAATGGGACCCTGTACCACACACCTCAGTGGTATAAAATAGCTTAAAGGAAACTGTCCAAGGAGCAGAAAAGTAAGTGACAGAATTCTTCATCCAGCATGAAAAAACAACAGTCCAAAATACTGGCAGCTCCAGTGGGATAAATTTATTTTAAACTTTGTTTTTTAAAATACTTTCCAAAGGGTATTGGATTCTTTTGTGCAGCCTAAAGTGCTCTGTCATTTGGCAGAAAGGTACAGCATACTCTTAGTTTAAAGTTTCTGAAATACATATGATTGTATTTAAAATGTAGTAATGTGTAGCTATAGTATGCCAGTTTATCATATATCATAAACTAACGTCAGAGGGGTAGCTGTGTTAGTCTGGATCTGTAAAAGCAGCAAAGAGTCCTGAGGCACCTTATAGACTAACAGATGTAGTGGAGCATGAGCTTTTGTGGATCATCCAACGAAGTGGGTATTCACCCACGAAAGCTCATGCTCCAATACGTCTGTTAGTCTATAAGGTGCCACAGGACTCTTTGCCACTCAGAAACTAACCCAATGCCTGCCTGAAGAATGATGTTGGTGATTCAGTAGGCAACACTGCCCTGAATCAAGTTGGAGCCAATGTCTCAATATGATGTTATGGGGCATAGTTAGGTTGACCATATTTCCCAAAGGGAAAATGGGACACCACATGGGGCTAGCCCCTGGCCTGAGCTGCTTGCCAGAGCCTTGCCCCCCGACCCCACACAGGGCTGGAATTGCTGCTTGCCTGAGCCCTGCCTGCCCCCCCAGCCCCACAAGCCTGGTGCAGGCATCGCTGCTAGCTCAAGCCCTGCCTACCCTCCACCCAAGCCCTGCCTCCTCTCCTGCATGGGGCTGGCATCACTGTTCACACCCTCCTCCCCCAGCATGTTCCTCCACACCCCACTTTTTTTGACAAAAGTGGGCATTTGTCCTCTTTGCTCTTGCCAACTGATCAAGTTGGTAAAAGCAAATGGGACAAATGCCACTTTTGTCAAAAAGTCGGGACAAGGCTTACAAAAGGGATGGGCCTAGCCAAAAATGGGACAAAATACAACATGGTTTTACAAAAGGTAGATCGTGCCAAACCAACCTGATCTCCTTCTTTGAGAAAGTAACAGATTTTTTAGACAAAGGAAACGCAGTGGATCTCATTTACTTAGATTTCAGTAAAGGCATTTGATACTATGCCACATGGGGAATTATTAGTTAAATTGGAAAAGACAGGGATCAATATGAAAATTGAAAGGTGGATAAGGAAATGGTTAACAGGGAAACTACAGCGGGTCCTACTGAAAGGTGAACTGTCTGGCTGGAGGGAGGTTACCAGTGGAGTTCCTCAGGGATCAGTTTTGGTACCAATCTTATTTAAACTTTTTATTATTGACCTTGGCACAAAAAGTGGGAGTGTGCTAATAAAGTTTGCAGATGATACAAAGCTGGGAGGTATTGCTAATTTAGAGAGAGACCAGGAAATCATACAGGAAGATCTGGATGACCTTGTAAACCGGAGTAATAGTAATAGGATCAAATTTAATAGTGAGAAGTGCAAGGTGATGCATTTAGGGATTAATAACAAGAATTTTAGTTATAAGCTGGGGACGCATCAATTAGAAGTAACGGAGGAGGAGAAGGACCTTGGAGTGTTGGTTAATCATAGGAGGACTATGAGCCGCCAATGTGATATGGCTGTGAAAAAAGCTAATGCGGTCTTGGGATGCATCAGGCGAGGTATTTCTAGTAGAGATAAGGAGGTGTTAGTACCGTTATACAAGGCACTGGTGAAACCTCACCTGGAGTGCAGATGTGTGCAGTTCTGGTCTCCCATGTTTAAGAAGGGTGAATTCAAACTAGAACAGGTACAGAGAAGGGCTACTAGGATGATCCGAGGAATGGGAAACCTGTCTTACAAAAGGAGACTCAAGGAGCTTGGCTTGTTTAGCCTAACCAAAAGAAGGTTGAGGGGAGATATGATTGCTCTCTATAAATATATCAGAGGGATAAATACCGGAGAGGGAGAGGAATTATTTAAGCTCAGTACCAATGTGGACACAAGAACAAATGGATATAAACTGGTCATTGGGAAGTTTAGACTTGAAATTAGGCGAAGGTTTCTAACCATCAGAGGAGTGAACTTTTGGAATAGCCTTCCAAGGGAAGCAGTGGGGGCAAAAGACCTATCTGGCTTTAAGGTTAAACTCGGTAAGTTTATGGAGGAGATTGTATGATGGGATAACATGATTAATTGATCTTTAAATATTCATGGTAAATAGGCCCAATGGCCTGTGATGGGATGTTAGATGGGGTGGGATCTGAGTTACTACAGAGAATTCTTTCCTGGGTATCTGGCTGGTGAATCCTGCCCATATGCTCAGGGTTTAGCTGATCGCCATATTTGGGGTCGGGAAGGAATTTTCCTCCAGGGCAGACTGGAAGAGGCCCTGGAGGTTTTTCGCCTTCCTGTGCAGCATGGGGCATGGGTCACTTGCTGGAGGATTCTCTGCTCCTTGAAGTCTTTAAACCACGATTTGAGGACTTCAATAGCTCAGACATAGGTGAGAGGTTTTTCGCAGGAGTGGGTGGGTGAGATTCTGTGGCCTGCGTTGTGCAGGAGGTTGGACTAGATGACCATAATGGTCCCTTCTGACCTTAGTATCTATGAATCTATGAAAAAGGGACATATGATCACGCTAGGCATAGCGCTATTTTTTTCATGAAAAAGAATGCTGAGGTCTTGACCATTTACAGTAATTAAACATCCCATGGCAGTTTTCTAGCAGAAATTCAAAGGGTTTGATTTAATCACAACAGATCACCAATCTTGATCTGTTGAACAATTAAGAGCACTACTGAACTATCTAGATCTAGGTATTTATAAGATATTCCTATAGCACCTGAGCACTACCCAAGACTACAGATTTATTCTCATAGCACTCCTCAGATGTAGGGGAAATGTTATTCCAGTTTTACAGATGGGGAACTGAAGCCCAGAGATAAATTACTTGCCTATATCACGTACCAGAGAAGGAAGTGACTTCAGATCTCCTGAGTCATACTCTTATACTCCAGTCATAAGATCATCCTTCATCTCTATAATATTTATAGTTCAATATTACTATGGGCAATCTGCTGTGATTCAATACAACATACCTTCCAAGACTTTAACAGAAAAATTACATTGAATTTGGCTTCGTGAATTGCCCAGTCCAGATTTGCTACTTTATTAGTCTTGAAATAAATGTCTATTTTAGAAGAGCACACAAACTACAGAAGTCTAGTATATGATAACTGAAGAGAGATGAAGACAGTACAAAGGAAAACATCTGAAAAAAATCATGAATGCAGAGAACTAATCAGTAGTACTTCCTACTCTTCAAATTACAATATTTGGACTATTCCATTTTTTGCACACCTTTTTGAAACACACCATGATTCTGAACTAGATAACCTGGGAAAAAAGTAAAAAACTACTGGTTTGTCCTCATTCCCATAGCCTAAGGGCTTGTCTACGCAGTGGGGTAATGTGCTCTGTAGGAGTATGATTGCTAAAGTGCACTTACTGTGCATTAATTGGGCCATGTAGATCCTGCTGGTTCTCTAACACAGTGCTGTTTGAAAGAGTACTATGTTAAGGTGCACTAGGGAACCTTTAGTGCACAACAGGAGAGTCTGCATGGACCAATTAATGCACATCATGTTAGAACGTTTTAGAAAACACACTTCTGTAAAGCACATTACCTCATGGCGTAGACAAGCCCTGAGTTACACTATATTTAAGACAGAAGAGCATTTTATATAGATTTTCATACCAAAGAGGGCATTTTCCTTAAAGTCACATTGACATATGGAGTAGCCTAACAGTTGGTTCAGGAATTCACAGAGTTAACCTACAGTGAATCAGTGTGTCCTGGATAACAACATTTCCGGCTACACCAACAAAGAAGTCAGTGGTGTTCCTTACAGAAAATGGATCAGTCAGACACTTTGGTTCTATGCTGCATCTCCTGAAACAGGGCGGCCAGAGGGGGCAGTGTGGGGCCACGTATGCCAGCCCAAAGCAGCTTCAGGGATGGTCTTCCAGACTGTTATGACTCACCAGAGCAGCCCATAGGGATTGAGGTGGAGGCCAGAATCTTACCATTCCTTCTCGCCATCCTAAAACATCTTGATTTAAAAACAAACAGAAGGCTGTATTTCTGTTTGTTCAGAGAAAGCTGGAAATGACAGATTTGTCTGGAGTTTCACAGTCTTTGAATTGTTCAGGACACTTATATAATATCCTGCGAAGAATAGCATGAGTACACAAAGAAATAGAATAACACGAGGCTTTCTCCATGCGGGTAAGACACATTGTTTTGTTTACATATTCAGCAGCAGAGGGCACCATATTAAACCAAAAGGGCATGATGCAAGTGGTGCAACTATAGCGAACATGGTTACAAGTTTTTTGTTGCAATCATAGTGAGTTTGCTGGACGCTGAGCTCTTCCTCTTTTCAAGTACTGAATAGAGCTTTGGCCATATGACTCCCACTGACTATAATGGGAATCATTTGTCTGAAAAGTCTGTTTGGGGCTTTGAAAATGTACATCTTAAACTACATCCTGCATTTCCTGTGTTAGGATCGTATAAGGCCAATTGCTTTCACCTGGCTGTCAGTACCCCTCCCCCACTGAACAGATCTTTTTTCTTTGTTCTTCTCACTAGGATTCATAGAAGGGTAAATCTATTTTAACACAAGAAAAGAAATTTTGGTTTTGTCTCCTAAACTAGGTTTGAATAGATCCAGGGGTAACAAGGACATGTAAATCCAAGAAGAATGCTATTCCCTTTATGACATGCTAGTTAACACAGATAACACTGAATACATTTTTAATTACTTATAGCAGGTTGAGAATTTCTCCCACAATGCATAACGATTTAGGAAGACTCTTTATTCTTGTGGCCTTTACAAAGAGTATTCAGCACAACATTCTATCAATGTATTCAAAACACAGGAAAAATTAATGGACAATATGGACTGCATTTTCAAAAGTGGCTCCTATATTTTCATTTGGAATTTTGCCTGGGTGACTTTGATCTACATAAACATGCATTTACAGGCACAAACCACGTGTATATGTGAAAAGTGTGCAGTTAAATAGCTACTGACCCAATTTCCTTGTACAAAAATCCAACATTCTGTGGATGGATATTCAGAGGCAAGGTTGAGGTCTCTTTGGAAATATGGCCAGTGTGTTTATCATGACTTTGTCTTAATTTGCCCCTTCTATTCTTGGTCCCTAAAAGGAATCACTCTACTTGTTTTCTTATGGCTGTTTTGGCTCCAGGTCCATTACTGGTTGGTTAGTTCTTGTGTCTTTGTGACAACAAAGCATCTCTTTAATGAGTTAGAGAGCTGAATTTCTAATTCCAGCTTCAAGGAATTTAAAATAACATTCCTGGTTGATACAAAGGACCATTCCAGTTCAGACGCTGGTTTTGTGTGTTCTAATAACAAGCTTGTAAAGTCAGAGCCAAACAAATCTGAACGCTGTAGGTAAAAAATCATACCCAAATTTCTCCACACAGGCACAAAAAAGTTTACGGCTCCTTGCTGTTACTGCTAAAGGACATATAGTAATACTTTTGTATTTCTGTCCATATTAAGATTAATGAGTCCTCTTGCATATGAAGTCAATGTGAATTTTGCATTTAAAACAACTGCAAGATCAGGCCCATTGTAAAAAAGTTCAGACTTGAAATTGATCTAATGTGAAATTATCAAACTCTGGTGTTGCCCTTATATAATATGCATTAAATACCTACTAAAAATCTACCACTTGTCACATCAAACATTTTTATAAGCACCTTTTTGTAGGATCACCAAAAACTTTCTTTGCTGGCTTTATTGCAGATGTAGACTAATACCATGTTCCTAGGCCTGGCATAACATCAGTGATGCTGGTGTACAAATAAGCAAAGAAAGTCACCTTTAGTTCCATTAGAAACCTGGGAAAATATATTTGCCAAATGCAAAAGGATTAATTTGGTAGAGAACAAAATTTTAAGTTTGTAAGAGTAAAATAAATCCGAAGTATTAAATACTAATTAACTACCTTATTTTAAATTCATAAGTAAGTGATAATTCTATGTATTTATTAGGCTACTGAATCAGATACTACCTTACCTGGTATTTAGCTGCTGGGAGACTATTCCACAGCCTAATACGTTTCACTGTCAAGATGCTTTTCCTAAAATTCAGTCTTTTATTTTTCTTTAATTTCATTCTGTTGCTCCTAGTTATACTCTCCAAAGCAGCATCCTAAATAATTCCTCTTCCTCCTCATGGTTTATACTCTTCAATATTGGTAGACATCCTCAATAGTCTCTTACCAAGCTATGCATATTCAGTCATTTTATCTTTACTCATAAGCCAATCTGCTCCAATCCCCTTATCATTTTTGTTGCTGTTCTCTGGACTCCCTCAGCTTTGTCAATATCTTTCTTCTAATGTGCCTAGAATTGAAAGCAACATACCAGGTATGTCACAATAGAGTCACACAGAAAGGACCTATTACCTCCCTCCTTTGTGATGTGAGGCTGCTGCACACATGATGCTGCAGCCTTAAATTGCATTGGCCTTTTTTGTATCCATAGCACATAGCAAATCAGAAATGATTTTGTAATCTATCACTCATATATCTTTTTCAGCATTACTGTTTCCCAGGCTGCTCCCTACCATTCAGTACATGGCTTTTGAATTATTTGTCTGCATACATATTAATTTGCATTTTTCCAAGATGAATCTCATTTTGTTATTTTCTTCTTATGTTTCTAATCTCTCTAGGTCTCTTTGAAATGGTCACCATTTAGTATCATCTGAAAATTTCACTAGCATTCTGTTCACTTCCTCTTCTAGATCACTGAGGAAGATATTGAATGATACTGAACCTAACATAGATTTTAGCAGACTCTTCTACTCTCTTAACTTTGATACACTGCCATGTATCATTTTCCTTTGTCTAGTTTTTTAGCCAGTATTCAATTGAATTTGCCATGTAAGATTTAATGAATACAGTATACAATGCTTTAATTAAATCTAAATGTATTGTATATTGCATACTGCCTTTCCTTCATCTATTAATATTGTAATTCTGCCAGAAAAGCAATATATTACTTCATGTAACTTAACTTTTATAATCAATAACAGTTACTCAGTGGAAATTTCTAAACTGATGTTATTCTGATAGCTTAGCACTGTGTGAATTTAGAATCTGCTCAAAAGGAAGCCATCTTAGGGGCAGCACACTGTATTTGCTACTGTATTTTACATAAATTCCTCATTACTATTTTGAAAACTGAAATACATAGCATTGAAATGTTCCCCTCCCCTGAATTTATTAATACTGTAGTTACACTGTCACATTTTGAGAACACTTGCTGTGCAAAGAGATGATTGCCTGTAACTACATCAGCCATGTCTGATCTTGCAACCTTTGGAGTAGTTCACTGACTTGCAAAGAGTCTGTATAAGGATTACTTGTGAAAGAAAAGGTTGCACGATTAGGCCCCAAATCCTCCCCATCCAATCAGAAAAGAGGAAAGTTTTTCTACTGGAAAAGCTTATTTTATTTGCTTAAGAAATTTCCAGCAATGGTCAAATATTTTTAGATAAAAAATCTTATTTTCTTAAAATCTTAAAACTTATTTAATCATATCTCTATTAAAGTTGAAAAATTATATTATCACATTCCTCAGCATTGAAGGCCCAGTATGAAATTACTTATTTATTTTTCATACCAGAAAATCAAATTTATTAGAGATGTGTGTCCTCACATGAAATATCTCTAATTTTCAAAAAGTCAGTTTTTACCTTCAGCCTGCCACCTCTCACTTGCTGAAGACTGTCTTCAATTGAAAAGGTTGGTAAATGACCCTATCCGTAATACAGCCACTGTGATAGAAAAATCACTCAGCAAAAGTATAATTACTTTTTCACAGATTTGTAAATTCAGCTTGACAATAAAATTACCAACTCTCATAAGTCAGGGACATTTTGGTAAATCATTAGAACTAGTAATTAGTTCAGTCAGTTTAAATGGCCTGTGCTGAAAAGTGAAATTTCCCTTTGAAAGAAAGTCCCAGTTCTGTAAAAGCCCTATTTCATGGAGTCACACAGCTTGCTATAGAAGCTAGTTAACTGGACCCACATTATTACATAAACCATAGAGAAATATGATGAAACAGAGCCATCAGTGCAATTATTTAACATACTGTTGACATACTATATATGCCACAATCCATGCATGCGATACATTTATTTATTTTTCGATTAATAAAATGAGACCTCTGAATTTATGTATAATAATACTAACATAATAATTATATTATAATGTTATAATACTAATATTATAATACTATGCATAATAATTACATAAACTCCCCCTTAAAACATGACTCCATCAACCATTGCATCTCGCAGAAAAAAGATAACATGATATGCATCAATCTCCATAAATGACGGGGTATTGGAACACTACCAGGGTACAGTAGAAGAGCTGGTTGCATATGCCTTTTCAGTGAATGGAAACTTAGATTAGTGATAATTTTGCAAGCATTAGATTTTAGCCTTATTAGACATGCTTGTGAGGAATCTCACAACTACAGACATATGGCTCAGAAAACAGCAATAAAAATTTTTTAGTCACAGGTTAGTGTACAGGCAACACAATGTTCTTGAGAGGATACCATTAGGCACATATCCAGACAACACAGTGTAGGATTTTTTTTCTGGACTATCTAGTGACTTACCACCACAGGCAGGTGCATAACTCCTATGTTAATCATATGTGTTGATAAAATTATTGTAACCAGGTGACAAACTGAGTGCTGGATATGCATTCAAATTGCAACAAGTAGTTTCCATGAACTTACATCTAGCATGTGAAATCTACAAGGAGGTTAATTTCTCACAGTGATTCTTTGACTTCTTTTTAATGTCAAAGAAGCTAAATTAACAAGTAAATCAACAAGTACAAGTAAATCAAACCAATCCCAAATTATCTACACAACCATCCAGGAGGATCAAGGCAGAATTTTCCATGTGAGCTGACCAAACTCCAAATACAAAAGTGGATATTCAATACTAATTAGTTATAATTTGCAGTTAAAATAATAAGCACAAATTTAACTCTCACTAAGCCTTTTGTTGTGGGAACACGTTTCATATACACCTCTTACCGGTCTTTCATGTTCAAGAATTGATGACTTTCCCGGCTCATATTCAAAAATACTTCTTGGTTCAGAACGGAATTTGCGGGTATCTACTTTTCTGTCAGGAGGATCCCAGTCATTTCTAAATAACAAACATAAACAGTTGAGCGGGATTGTCTTTTCCACCAACACTGCAGCTCTGTAAAAGGCATATACATATGTCAGCAGTTACACTGCACCATACAACTTGCTCTCTCTTCCCACCCTCAATCATGAAAGTTACAACCAACCTCACCAGGTTCCGCAATGACAGAAAACATGCAGATTTTAGTCTACTGGATGTGGATTTTATTCTACATTTTTAGTACATACTAGAGATAAAATCCTGTTTGTCTTACTCACACAGTTAGTCCATTGACTTCAAGGGGCTATTCACAAGAGGAAAGAACAGGATTTGGCCCAAAATGCATGAATAGAATATTAAGACAAAGACATAACCCTCAAAGGGAAGGAATATGAATTAAGCAAAGCTTAGCCCCCGTAACTTACTCCATGTGTCTATGCCTGTGTCTACACTGGCCTTTTTCTTTCCTACTATTGCTAGCACTGGTGCGGCTTTACTGGTGATAGCAATAGTGGAGATGCTAGCGTAATGTTTGTTCCACAGTAAATCTGAAATGTATATAGAAAGGTTTTTATGCATTTGAAATGTACAATAAAAGTAGTAAACATGACTAAATCCCCTCACAATATTATTATAGATATTGATATCAATTATTGATATACATTTCCCACCACTGTTGTTCCATATGTCATAGCAATGGTGGGAGTGGTAATGTAGACAGGATACAACCAGTATTTTTACCACTATACTGGGTGTATCAGCTCTGAGCAGGTTGAGATGACACAGTAGTTAAAATGCTGGTGGCCATCAGAAGCATTTATTGTATCGTACATATAAATCCAGTAAAACTTAAAGACGCTTTAATTGTATAGGTAAATGCTAAATGCTTTAGTCACTGGACAAAGCTTTCACAAATATATACTGATTAAATTACATAGTTAGCAAAATGTTTCATGCTCGATAACTTCAGGAACAATATTTAAAGAAAATAGTATAATGGATGCTCTGTATGCTGATCTATAGCTGTATTCTTCTCACTTGTTTGTGTCCAGATACACTGTTCAACTGGAAGTTTGCTTAATCAAATAAATGATCATTTCAGTTCATCTTTATAAGCTCTTCAGGTCAGGCACCTTGAGTGCAATTCTGGTCCTACTTATTCAATGGGAGTTGACTTCAATAGCACCAAGATTTCATCCATTATCTTCATAACTATAAATTGCCTAGCAGCTTGTTGGTGCTATCCACTAAAAGAAATCACTTGTATTCTATTTTAATTAGTTTCTTATATTGCATCCCTCACCATAATATCTCAGCACTTATTTGGACTACATTTCATTCGTGGTTGTCAGCTAGTTGTTATAATGGCAGGAACTTTCATTTCAGGGCAGTTTTTGCCATCGCTAGCCTTATTGTATTTAGGATGACTGCAGCCTACGTGTCTTTTTAATTAGAAATGTGGCAAATGGCCCACCAGTAACTCATGGGGAAGAGTCACTGGTAATTGCTGCATGTGTTCACAGTAAAAGCTAGCAAACCTTGGTAAATTATGTCAGCCTATGTTGCATCATATGATGTGACATAGCTTGAAGTGACCTGACATTAAGCAAAGCACATGTCATGTTTTATCATGTGCTTAAAAAAAATATCTATACAGTAGCTTTTCTGTTGAAAGTACACAGCACAGGTATGTTTGCAGGAGCAAGTGCTGGGATTCAGATATCTCTGCTGTTGGATTATTGTACATTTCAAGCAAAGTAAAACCACCTCGTTCACTTACTGTATATTTTAACTGGGAAGAAATTATGGTTTCAGAGCAGAAAATTGAAATTATACCTCCCAAGAATGTGTTCTGTATAGGCTGCATTTTATTCAAAATAATTCAGAGAATTTAAGTCATTTTAAAGACTAAAAGATGCCATTAAAATTTACATTCATACTCATTTTACTTCATTTACAATTTTTAGCCCTTAAACCCTTATGTGCTGTGACTTCTTCTGTTTAACTGATAATGTGAAGCATACCATATCTTGCCTCCCAGATCCAAAGATGTTATGCATGTGGACCCTAAACCTTCTTAGGTGAGGGTTTAAATGCTTTGGTTTCATAGACAATTAAAAATCTCCTAGTGGCAAGAAAGACTCACTCTTTTAATGCTGGTGCCATGGCTGACTGGTCATGAGTACACAAAGCTAAAGACTTCAGAATTCCCCAATCTGGAGAACTTGGATTTCTTCTGTCAGTCTCATCATCCACAAGATTAAAATAGAGAGGTGACATATCCAAATTAATGCTGGAATGGTTTCCTCCAAGCAGAATGAATTGCAAGAGACCTTGGTTCCTGGCTCCTAAAAGGATCTTCACTCTATCTGGCCAGGTGGCAGGACTATCACCGCAACTCCAGAATTTGGGTAGAGGTAAGCGGTTCTGCATTTCTGTACGGCATGCTAACAAAAGCCTTTGTGAGGCACCTACACTGTAATCGCTAGTAGAGGTTCTTATCCTGCCCTAGCCAACCAGACCATGGCAACAGCCATCAAGCTTAAACAATGTATCCAGTTCTGGAAAAACTAAGGCCCTAAGGTACAGAAGACAGACAGGAAAGCAAAAGCAATTTATTTTCACCTGATATAAGACATTTCTTAAAACAGAAACCAAACCAATTAAACTTGGGTCCAAGTGCTTACTCCTGAGTGGTTCATTCGCGCTATTAAAATCATTATTATATGATCACAGAATATTACAATATTATGAGATTAAAATACATTACATTCTACTCCTTGCTCACACTGATAATAGAGTAAAACAAATTAGTTATCTTTTAGAAAGTATTTATATACAGGTATTTTGAAAAGCTGCAATGATAGGATCAATTGGTTGAATGTTCAAAAGCTCCTAATTTTCTTTTCCTACAATACATTCAGTAGATTACTAAGGGATTTTTTGTTTGATTGTTGTTTTTCAAATTCAGTGTCTGATAAAGTTTATTATTCATTGCATAGCATTCCTTTTATAGATATAAAAGACATTTCCTGCTATCAACAAGACAGAATGGGCCAAATTCTGCTCTCATTTATATGGTGCATGCAAGATACTGGAGGTTGCATCCATAACTTGGAGCAGAATTTGGCACATTTTGTTTTCTTAAAACGCATTGCTGTTAATATTTAGAAATAGTTAATGTAAAACTGGATTTTGAAATAGTACTTGCAACTGTGCTGAAATTTCTAGGGTCTGCATGTATGAAAATAAAAAGTTTGCTCCAGCACTGGAACTTGTAATTGCAATAAATAGTACAGCACTTTTCATTTAATCTGATCTTCTTTGACTAAAGGGAGAGGGGATTCTTTCCTGAACTAACAGGATTTAGCTCTTGGGGGGGCTGAATATTAATTCCAACACTATGATTTGTGCTACTGCAGCAAGAGAGGCAGGAAAATGGGGAGAAAATGCCCAAGTCCCTTCAATCTGAAACCCTTCTTCTGCTTCAAAAGAAGAGATAGGGAAAGGGGGAGGAGGATATGGAATTTTCCTCATCATGTCTCCAAAGATGTGCCCCACAAACATCTCAGATGGGTTCACACAGCTTGTACTATGGGGCTAAAAACAGCCATGTAGACATTTGGGTTTGGGCTGGACCTCTGAGTCCCACCCATCTCACCTGGTTTCAGAACCCAAGCTCCAGCCTGAATGGGAACATAGAATCATAGAATCATAGAATATCAGGGTTGGAAGGGACCCCTGAAGGTCATCTAGTCCAACCCCCTGCTCGAAGCAGGACTAATTCCCAGTTAAATCATCCCAGCCAGGGCTTTGTCAAGCCTGTTATTGTTCTTCTACAAACATCTACAAAGCTGTTTTTAGTGCTGCAGTGTGAGCCTGGTGAGCCAGAGTCTGTTGACCCAGGCTCTTAGACTTGCCACCACTGGTGATTTTTTTGGAGTGCAGATGTACCCAAGGTCTCAAACTACTTTTATGCATCAGCACAAAGTCATAGTGAGAAATGGTCACTACAGCTTGGATCATTCTGAAATACAGGAGGCAGGTCAGTTCCATGGAAAAGAATGGATGTTCAATATGCTTTATAAGGTATCATTTGCACAAGACTTCCTAGGCTCCTTAAATACCAGTGCCAGACAAGACAGCATCAAGCATGGTGCCCACACTGGAACAATAACATCATTTAATATCTGAATGCCCCATTGAGTCATGGCCTTGTTCTCATAAGAACATAAGAATGCCATACTGGATCAAACCAATGGTCCATCCAGCCCAGTGTCTTGTCTTCCGACAGTGGTCAATGCCAGGTGCTTCACAGGGAATGAACAGAAAACGGCAGTTTGAACTGAACAGATGATCCAGTCCCAGCTTCTGGCAGTCAGAGGTTTAGAGCATGGGGTTGTGTCCATGATCATCATGGCTAACAGCCATTGATGGATCTATCCTCCATGAATTTATCTCATTCTTTTTGAACCCGGTTATAGTTTTGGCCTTCACAACATCCCCCGGCAATGAGTTCCACAGGCTGACTGGGCGTTGTGTGAATAAATACTTCCTTATGTTTGTTTTAAAGCTACTGCCCATTAATTTCATCGGGTGACCCCTGGTTCTTGTGTTGTGTGAAGGGATAAATAACACTTCCTTATTCAATTTTTTAATACCATTCATGATTTCATAGACCTCTATCATATACCTCCTTAGTTATCTCTTTTCTAAGATGAACAGTTCTAGTCATTTAATCTCTCCTCATATGAAAGCAGTTCCATACCCCAATTTTTGTTGCCCTTCTTTGTACTTTTTTCAATTCAAATACATCTTTTTTGAGATAGGGCAACCAGATCTGCAAACTGTATTAAAGGTGTGGGCATATCATGGATTTATAGTGGTATTATGATATTTTCTGTCTTATTATCTATCCCTTTCCTAATAGTTCCTAACATTGTTAGCTTTTTTGACTGCCGCTGCAAATTGAGCAGAAGTTTTCAGAGAACTATCTACAATGAATCCAAGATCTCTTTCCTGAGTGATAACAGCTAATTTAGACCCCATCATTTTCTATGTATAATTGGGATTATGTTTTCCAATATGCATTACTTTGCATTTATCAACACTGAATTTCATCTGCCATTTTTTTGCCCAGTCACCTCATTTTGAGATCCCTTTGTAACTCTTCAGTCAGCTTTGGACTTAACTATATACATTTATTTTGTATCATCTGCAAACTTGACACCTCTGGTGTCTTTTTTAAAAACCAGAGTTACATTAGCTATCCTCTAGTCATCTGGTAGAGAGGCAATATGTACACTATCACAGTTAGCAGTTCTGCAATTTCATATTTAATTTCCTTCAGAATTCTTGGGTGAATAACTTCTGGTCTGGTGACTTATGACTTATGACAATAAGTCTGGTGACTTATTGGCCAAGAAGGCCAATGGCATTTTGGGATGTATAAGTAGGGGCATAGCGAGCAGATCGAGGGACGTGATCGTTCCCCTCTATTCGACATTGGTGAGGCCTCATCTGGAGTACTGTGTCCAGTTTTGGGCCCCACACTTCAAGAAGGATGTGGATAAATTGGAGAGAGTCCAGCGAAGGGCAACAAAAATGATTAGGGGACTGGAACACATGAGTTATGAGGAGAGGCTGAGGGAGCTGGGATTGTTTAGCCTGCAGAAGAGAAGAATGAGGGGGGATTTGATAGCTGCTTTCAACTACCTGAAAGGGGGTTCCAAAGAGGATGGCTCTAGACTGTTCTCAATGGTAGCAGATGACAGAACGAGGAGTAATGGTCTCAAGTTGCAGTGGGGGAGGTTTAGATTGGATATTAGGAAAAACTTTTTCACTAAGAGGGTGGTGAAACACTGGAATGCGTTACCTAGGGAGGTGGTAGAATCTCCTTCCTTAGAGGTTTTTAAGGTCAGGCTTGACAAAGCCCTGGCTGGGATGATTCAACTGGGAATTGGTCCTGCTTTGAGCAGGGGGTTGGACTAGATGACCTTCTGGGGTCCCTTCCAACCCTGATATTCTATGATTCTATGATTCTATGACTGTTTCATTTATCAATTTGTTCCAAAACCTCTTCTCTTGACACCTCAATCTGGGGCAGTGCCTCAGATTTGTCACCTAAAAAGAATGGCTTAAGTGTGGAAATATAAAAATTGTCAATATTTAGTCATCTTCCTTCATGTAATGTAATTGAATGGGACTCTTTTTCAGTTGACTATTTCTCTTCAGTTCCTGCCTGTACTTTATCAACTTCTATCCAGTCCTATTTACTAGGATACAGGATATCCCCTTTAATAAATCCCTTCCTAAGGAGTGTCTCTGTCTGATTCATGTGAGCCCTCTACAACCTTTTTAATTTTACATGCCAGTAATCTGGTTTCATTTTGGTTTAGATGGAGCCCATCCTTCCTGTACAGGCTGCTCCTTTCCAAAAAGGTTCCACAGTTCCTAATAAACCTAAATCCCTCCTCCAAACACCATCATCTCATCCACACATTGAGATAATGCAATTTTTCTGCCTCTCTAACTGAGCCTGCGGGTGGAACTGGAAACATTTCAGATAATGCTATCATGGAGGTCCTGGACTTTAATCTCTTACCTAGTAGACTAAACTTGGCTTCCAGGACCTCTATCCTTCTTTTCCTATGTCACTGGTACCTAAATGTACCACGACCACTGGCACCTACCCGGCACTGCATATACGTCTATCTATATGTCTCAAGAGGACCGCAACCTTCGTATCTGCCAGGCAATTCACCATGCAGTTCTCCCGATGATCACAAACCCAACTGTCTCATGCTACTTCTACAGCCATTACTTTTATTAGTTGATTACAATGTTGTATTTACTATAGACTGTTTCCCCCTACCAGGAAATCTGCTTACTTTTCTAGTGTAGACCTCTCTCTTGGACGAAGTGGTGGGACCGGAGGTGGTACATGTGGAGGAGGTATCGGGGAGGAGACCTTAAAGGCATCAGTGCCATTGTCAGAAATACTTTTAGACAATGGTCTGTATGTCTGTGTCTTTGCAGCAGGGTGTGGCTGAGTGGGGAGGGATGGGCTGTAGCTACCTAAAGTAAAACAGAACATAGAAACAACCAAAATGCATCTCAGTAAAACACCAAACATTCATTTAACAAATCTGGGACATCGAAACCTTGTAAGTTTTAGAAACACATCGGTGAGTATTGTGTGCATTTTCAAATAATTATTATAGAACTATATATGGCCCCTCTTACCTGCCCCACCCCCAGAGGCTCAGGACATTACATGGGAATTAATCACCAGCTGGGGGGAGATAATGTCTGAGGTGCAATTAACTGCAACCTGTTATTAGTCCCGCAGAACTGTCCTGCCCTCAGCTGTTATTGGTGTCATAGGCTGAGAAGGAAAAAGAAATAGTCACGCCTTTTTCATTCTTTTTAATGAATGTTCTTTGGGTTTGTATGTAAGAGCATCTCTACATAATTAGATTTGTGGACAATTACCCAGACAAATGTCTTGGCTAAGCTCTCAAGAGTCCATTTGGGTCATGAACCTTGGATATACACACATATTCTTGATAACACATAAAATATCAGCATGGGAGCCCCATTGAAAGCAATATGAAAATTTAAATTAAAGAACTCTTAAAAGTGCTTTTTGCATAACATACAATACTTTGTGTGTGTAAATTTCATTCACATGATAAGGAGTTTTTGTTGTAGTAAAATATCTCTGCAGTATGATTCCCGTCTTCTGAAAGATTTGAAATTTATATATCTGTTATAGGAATAATATATTACTTTTTTAGTGCTAAATAATGTCAATTCCAGAATGAAAAATTAATAAGATAACAAAATAGAAGCATCATAATTTGGTATTCTTAATGTAGTATAATCTAAAAATATGGCAGTTGTATACAACATACTGCACCGTGCTTATCTTCATCTGTATATGTATTTACAGTTAACACTTTCATACTGCACTTTACTCTTTAGTTTAATATTCAAGACTCAAACTGTTCACTATCATTAGTGAGAATAAATATAATTTAGTCAGAGATTACAACATTACAGTATATCCCATCTGCACTGAGAGGGCCACATCTGCAGTACATGTCTGATTAATTCTGTAGTAAGAAAGAAACCAAAATGAGGCTTTGCCACATTTGGTGAACAAAGACACAAACATGCACAAACAGAAATAAAAAAGAATGATGAAATTTTGTTTGTTACACAAACTTAATAAGAGCAGGCCTAAGTGGTTAGCTACCACTGTTGCTTGCTAACACTAACAAAAGACTCATTGGAAGTGAGGGAATAACTCCTACCAGTATTATATGCATATGCAGCATTATACATGTCTGTGCCGTCGTCTATAAAGAGAAATATATATGTTACAGTAGTGCAATAGCTTTCAGTATATCATAGTAAGCAGCTTTGTCTTTGCAAATACAAACAGAAGATCAGTAGGCAATCAGCTCTCACCCCTCGTGTTTTCTGGAGTCTGTCTTTGCCCTTTACACTTATCACAGGCTATTTTTATCTTCCTATCTGAATGGCATATTGTTGCCATGACACCAGATTGCACAGTTACTGGTTCACCCCAAATTGTGAGTTATACTCATTCTTTTCTATTCAACCCCCATCTCATCCCAGCCATTCCCTCTCCTCTCTCTTTCCCCTTATTACAGGACAGCAACGTATCATTCCTACTATGAAAAGCAACTTCTTACATCTAGCAATGCTGTCCAGTGGCTAGAGCAGGGGACTGGGAGACATAATTTTGGTGTTTTTCCATTCTTGATCCTGCATTGATGTCGTTTATGACCGCAAGCAAATCAACCTAGCTACATCAATTTCCCAATCAGTAAAATTGGAATAATATCAACTCCCTCCCTCACTGAGGTATAATGAAGCATAATTATTGTTGTAAAGTGCCTTGACATCCTTGGATAAAAGGGAGAGTAAGCAAAAATATGATATTAATAAGACTAATCATATGTCAGAGGCTCCTTTTCTTCAAAAAATAATTTATTTAGAAATTAATAGGAGGAGAGAGGAAAATAAGTGAAGGCAGCATATTTCCTCATTCAGTAGGCCTCACTGTTCTAGCACATAGGAGCTCTGTAACAGAAGGTAGCAATGACCACCCTGTACCCAGCCAAGTCCTGGTCACTCAGACTGAAGATGGGTACAGGCAATGTTCCTTGCTGCTCAGAACATCTCACTGACCTCTTGTGCTGTACATGATCAGATAGGCTTTTCTCCTTTATTTTTTGTTAGTATTAAAAATAAATCCATCAGAAAAGTACATAGCCGTTTGCTGGAAAAACATTTCTGCGTAATAACATTCGTCACATTGACTTAGCTTGGAGAAATTCCCATTGGGCTCTTTTCAATATCTACAAGTCAGTGATCATAAGCTTTGTTATTATCAGAGAGCAAGCCACCAGAATGCAGGGAAAGTGCATTTCTTAATGCTACCAAAAGTTATGTAACAAATAGAAAAATGTATATTTACCAGGCTTGTGAACCATATGGATTTGCTTGAACATTGTCTTATACCAATCCTTTGGCCGGTCAACTGTCTAAATAAAATACAGTTTACAACAATTAGCTAAAGAAACAAAAAGATCAGTGGTGTCATGTTAGATCAAATTCATCTCCACTGTAATTCCACTGATTTGTAAAGAGATTCAGTAGGGATGAATTTGGCCCATTGTGGTTAGTCCCTTATTGATCCCTCCCACACACACACTTTCTTATTCACTGTACAGCTGCAAGGTTTCCTATGAATCTTTGACTCAGCCCTAAATATCTTTTGGAGTTTGGAATCTGCTCCTGGATACAAAGACAGTATTTAAGAATATAGGAATTGCCATTCCAGATCAGTGGTCCATCTATTTAATGCCCTGCCTCTGACAGTGGCCAGTACCAGATGCTTTATAGGTAAGGCCCTACCAAATTCACATCGTGAAAAATGCATCACGGACCGTGAAATCTGGTCTTTTGTGAACTCCTACCCTATATTATACAGATTTCACCCTATATTATACAGGTTTCTCAAAGTGGGGGTCCTGACCCCAAAAGAGGACCACAGGGGGGTTGCAAGGTTTTTGAAAGGGGGGGGGGCTGCAGCATTGCCACTCTTACTTCTGTGCTGCCTTTAGAGCTGGGTGGCCGGAGAGTGACGGCTGCTGGCCAGGCGCCCAGCTCTGAAGGAAGCACTCTGCCAGCAGCAGTGCAGAAGTAAGGGTGGCAATATCATATTATGCCATCCTTACTTCTGCGATGCTGCTAGGGACGGCGCTGCCCTTGGAGCTGGGCTCCCGGCTGGCAGCCACCGCTCTCCGGTAGCCCAGTTTTGAAGACAGAGGAGCCACCACTAGCATCGCAGAAGTAAAGGCAGCAATATCGAGACCCCCCTACAATAATCTTGTGACCCCCCATTCCCACAAACCCCTTTTGGGGCAGGACCCCTACAGGGACAACAATGTGAAATTTCAGATTTAAATATCTGAAATAATTAAATTTACAATTTTTAAAATCCTATCACCATGAAATTAACCAAAATGGGCCGTGAATTTGTTAGTGCCCTATTTCTAGGAAAGTGCAAGAAACCTAACAGTAGGCAATTACCAGCCCACAGGAAACATTTCTTCCTAACTCCAGGCAGTTAGTGGTGAACATGAAATTATCTTAAAATAAAATTGCTACTGAATACAGCTGTGGAAATTTTCATTACCTGTATAAACATCTTTTTTTAATGCTACTAGGAATTTGACCTTCATGACATATCGTGGCAATGAGTTCCATATGTTACTATTTTTACATAATGCATAATTATTTCCTTTTATCAGTTTTACATTTGTTGCTCTGGTCCTTGTATCAGGAGAAAGGATAAGCAGGAACATTCAATTTACCTTCTGAATACCACTCATTATTTGATACACCTCTCTGACGTTTCCTCTCATTCTTTCCTCTGAAAACACTGGGACTATTCAGTTTCCAATCTTTTTTCTTTGGAAATTTCTCCAGGCTTCTAACTACTTTCACCATCCATCTTTGAACCCCTTCTATTTCTGCAATATCTTTTTTGAGATAGGATGACCAGAACTGAAACAGTATTGTAGGTGAGGAGAGCTCACTGATTTATATAATAGCAAAATAACATTTTCAAGATTATTTTCTATCCTGTTCTTTTTATATCCTAGCATTTTGTTTGCTTTTGGTGACCACTGCTGAGCAATGAGCAGAGCTTCCTATTCAGATGTCTGCAATGAAGCCCACATTGCTAGATGAGTGGTGATAATTAATTTGGAGCCTCACAAAAGTTCACTATATACCTTGCAATGCGCATTACTTTCCATTTGCCATTGTTGAATTTTATCTGTTACCATGCTGCCCAGTCACATTCACCCACTGAAGTTCCCCAAAGTCTTCTCTAGTCCAAATTAACCTACAGAATTTGGACATCTGAATATTTATCACCTCACTGTTCACCATCTTTTTAAAGTCACTAATAAATATTTTAAAACAGCAGTTTGCTTACTTATGTTAAAAGAGGCACTTTTTTGTTGTTTTAAATGCTCCTTGCTATAGTCATTACCTTATATTTAACTCCTCTAATTTGTTAACCCCTAAAACTGCACTTTGAGGAGCTATCATTGTAAGTAACCGGACAGAAACTACTCCCTATCACAAAGCTTATCTGCAAGACTTCTTGTGAAAAAAATATTAGGTCTCACAAAATTGCTAATTGCTAACTCACAGGGATTAATTCTGATCTTGTTAACATTAATTCCCAAGGGTTGGTTATATCTCTGTACTTGCAAGACTCTGGGGAGGGATAATTGAGCTTGATTTATGAAGAAGCCAATGGACTCATGCCACCAACATCTCCCTGCTTGTACTGGGCCAGAAATGAGCCTCCAACTGAGTTTGAATGGATGGTGGTGAAAATCTATGGGAATTAATGCAAAAGTGTCACCATTCATCATTATGGTTATGTCCTCACAGTTTGCCAGAGAATGAAGGTGCATAGATGTCCCCAGGCCCAGTGCCCTTGCTGACAGTCACATCCCCTCCAAATCTATGGAAATCCAATCATGTAGAATACATGTGGAGAGGATTTCATGGGGCCAGGAAAGGGGGGGGGGGAGAACGGGACAGGACATGACATCATATCATTAAGTTTCAGTTCTCCTCTCCCAAACATGTTTTTGTTTACTTGAGCAGGTTTTGCCCTTCAATTCTCTGACCCTATGTTTTGGGAAATATTAAATGAGTTAAGGAGGGATAAATCAATTTTTTAAAATATAGTATTTCAATTTACATTAGCTAACTCCACAAGCCATGCATTACACTGTGAATTATCCAAGTTCACCCATGCATCTGGTCATTTTAGATACCATGCTGATTCACATGCACTGCATTTATTACAATTAAATGGTGAGACACAGTTATTATATTTGAATGAATAATCAAGGAAAAGATAGTAAAAAAGAAAAGAAAAATCTGCAAGTAGTACTTGGGAGACTCTGTAATCATTTTCAGTGTTGTAACAATCCATCAGAAAGCGCACAATTAAAGCAGGCATTTATGATTCTCAGTGGAGCTTTTTTCATTTTGCCCTACATTCTATTTCACGTATGAAGCAACCCATAATTAAACAGTGCTTTGTGTTAAAATGTTTCCTAATTATCAGTGGGTAAAATCCCTTAAAAGAAATCAGTTCTAGCTGGAATGTTCCATCATTGCGTAAGTGAAGGAAATCTGGTCAGACTGCATTTTGTTATTTACACACAAAAGAAAGGCCTCTTTAGTATACAGAATAATTTGATAGTTAACTGTGAAACAATTATTTTGGATACTGTGGATAAAAAATATGCAGTCACACTGCATTTTAGTGACTTTTTTCTTGGTTAGAACCATAGTAATGGTATTTAAATTTAGTGATGTCTAGTACAGTACCACTTTAATTTCTGCTTGTGGATACAGTTGATACTGCACATATTATATTTATTACTGTATTTAGGAAAATAGCCTAATTCACTTACTGCTTGATTTAAAAGTTCTGTTTCTTACTGATATGGAAACATTACATTTTGTGTTTGTAAATTCTTATTCCCAAATATTGGTATATTATAGAAGCTGAAGAAACAGAGATCTCCAACAACATAGCTAATGCTCAAATTTGAGGACATACATGATTAGATTCTTACAGTTATCTTGTTTTTCCTCATCCTCAAAGATTCAAACGCTTAGCAATAACACAGTATAGATACTATTTTGCTCCCAAACTAGCTGGATAATTTGAAAACTGGATTAAAATCACAGCTGACAATTTGACGGAAAACTCAACTTCCAAAGTTCCAAACTTCCAAAGTCTAAGTTTTTCTGCCCTGGCACTTCAAAATGCCGGGGGCTATACTGGTAGTTTGGTCGTATTGCAGTACCTTAACATGCAAGGGTCTGAGTGCCAGAATTTGGCTTACTCCCATGCTTCCTGGTTTGGCAGGGGCTGAAATACTATCAAGGCAACAAACTCTGATGCTGGGAGTAAGGAGAGCTTTGCAGTGATTGCTTCCAGTTTGAGAGACAGAAATGTGAAGGATGGATTTTGAAGACAGCTTCATCCAGCCTTTCTTGGCAGGACAGCACTGAGCTTTGAGGACTGGGGGCATAAAGGGAAAACGGGAGGAGATCATCAGCACTACATTCTGCAAAAAGTTTGTTTCTAAACCCTCATTTGAAAGCCTCTCTTTGTGCAGCACAGTGTCTCAATATACAATAGTTATGTTATTTACAATGAGGTGCAGTAGCTGAGCAGTTAAGGGGCTTGAGTACAATCCTGGAGGTTGTGGGTTCAAACTCACACTGAAAGACTTCCTCAAGTTCACCCAGCTACAAAATGGATACCTGATCCATAGGGTTAGAGAGATAAGGTGGGTGAGATAATATTTTTATTGGACAACTTCTAACCACAGAGTTAAGAAAGTCAAAGAGGGCTGGATGCAAGGCTAGTCACTTAACTCCCTCGTGTACTGTTAGCTTTGGAAACAGATACAGACGCACATTAAACCACATCAGCGTGATGAGCCATCTGTGGCTTGGGGCAGACTTTTTTAACGTTATCTACTACACTGGAACTCATGTTTACTGCACTCTGCAGGCAGCTGTCTTTTTAATCTGTAGAAGAAACTCTGAAACTTTCATTGTACTGCTGAGATAAGCTGAACTGAAACATCCAGGTCCCTCCACCAGAAGACTGAAGGGCAAGCTGGATATTTGGGTGCCCAATGACCCTTGGAAAACAGAGCAAGTGCTACTCTCCTGTTTTCCCTTGTTCACTGAAAACGCTGCCGTGGCACTTCTGTATGTTCCTGGATGGTGCTGCATTTCTGAGGGATGGGATGGTGCAGGACGTTTGCTGACACCACCACCACCTTCATTCTCTCACTGCTGGGATATGCTCAGATCTACACATCTTTAAAGTTTCTTTAAAGTGTATATTCAGATCAGTACCTTGAGAACTGACTCTCATTTCCAGCTAACTCCTGTGGGGTGTGAGGGAAGTGACAGCACACACACACACACTCTCTCACTCTCTTATTTACATGGTATATTCCTAGCAGACCGTAACTTTTAACTCACTCGGGTCATGAGACTCATTTACATAACAGTAATATTACAAGCTGCATAAGTTTTTGATGCAGCAGCACAGAGCTGAAAAGAAAGCAATCCCAAACTTGAAAAAAAAAAAGTCCAAATGGCATACATGAGTTTCAGAGAAAATCTTAAGAGCCTGAGACTATCAGATCTGGAAGTCAAATACACTGTTGGCAGCTTGCCAGCCACATTAAATACACTTGGGGGATTTCAGTTATACTCTTATATAATTAATATCCACCTTATGGAATCAGTCTGCTAGTCTTAAAAAAAGCACAACAAAACAATAACTTCCTACACAAAAGGCAGGGCCGTCTGCTTAGTAGGGATGGGAAGCTATAGCTTGGCTCTAATGCGAGTTACTCATTTTTTAAAAGCTTTCTATTGTATCATTTGTATATGCCGAAATCAAAGGAAAGGAACGCAAGAAATGCTAGAGTTTCCTCCTCCCCCTTACACAAAATATCCCAGTCTTACCACTTATTCTGAAATCTTTCCTATTGCTTTTCTCCATCAATTCCTGTTTTCCCCCTAATTTTTCAATCCAGTGAAGCAGCTCTTGGCAATTACACAACCCCATATGTCGGTGTTGGCAGGCAAAGTATATCCAATAGCTGCTACATCCGTGCACTTCACAAAGATTTCACCTGCAAGGGCTCTGCTGCTTTCATCCTGGCTCCCACTCTTCTTACTCTCTCCGTCTAGCACAACACCTCTCCTCCAGCCAGGAAGGCCAGTGAGCTGCTCCTTTGTAGACTCACTGCTACTGTCTGGACCAGCCAGAAGGGGCTGCCCTGACAGCAGTGTGGAAAGAATGCTTCAGCATAGTAAAAACAAAACCATTCCGTCTGACATCCTGGGACAGCTCAAGCAGTGATTAGTGGCAAGTCATCAAACCTGGACTAATGACAATGAGAGGGTTTCCATGCTGCTCATTTAAAGATTGTGGAAAAGCATGGTGGGTCATGATGCATTTCACTGGGATAGTGGTCAAAGGGGTTATTACTGGATCAAGTCTGTTAATTTCAATACAGGAGCCATAGGGAAAAAATAGGCACCTGAGGTTTATTTGCTAATCGCAAAAATTAGCCAACTTTGCAGGTTTAGAATGACAAGACAGACAGGAAATGAAATTACAGCGTAACACCACAAAGGGCAGGGAAAATAATAGAAACAAGAACGAAAACTGCAGTTCTGACTATTTATAATGAAACTAGAACTATGAGGTTGCCCAATTATGCTTCCTGCAACACACAGTATTATATTCATGAGCCTTCTGATTACACATACTCTATTCCACATTATATAAGACTAGAAGAATGTGAAAAACCCATTACTAACAATCAGTTCATTGTCTGAGTTCTCTCTCTGTCACACACTCTCTCTCGCTCTCTCTCACACACAAACACACACTCCCTGGCATTTCCTACCGTTCTAATTGCTGTTGGGATTCCAGATTCATCTACCGGGCCAATCCCTGCATAATGTGGTGCTCTAATGACTGTGACTTTCTTCTCTTCCTCTGAAGATCTACAGATTGGTATTGTACTGGGAGTGGTGCTGCTGCCAACAGACTGAGCATACTGTGAGTATGTCTCTGTGGAGTCTGTAAAGATAATGCGACAGAATGTTGTATAGCGATAGAATAATCATACGTAGCACTTAGAGCACGCTTTACATTTTCAAAGTGCTTTACAAGCATTAAAGGAAATTTGATAACCACATCCATACAGAATACCTGATAATACTACACATTAGCCTGAGCAGCTGGGTTTAGTAGGATTTCCGCTGCAAAACCTTCTACTCAAGGAGTTACACATATGTGGATTATTTTGTTAACCTCTGTGCTGAGCTCAAAATCTCTCAGGTTAAGAGAGACTTTTTTTTTTTTTTTTTTAGGAAAAAACTTACAATATTTGAAAACAAAATTTGCTTTGCTGCTTTTAAGGGCTGGCTGAGGGAAGAGAGAGACAAACACACAGACAAACAAAACTCTTAGTGAAGCTAGCAGAACAGACTTTTTTTCTGTAAACTAAACTTGCCACTTTGCCATCCATACTATGAATGAGTGCTCTGCGGTAGTATGAACTCTTCTGCTCCCAGAAGCATGGAAGAGTTGAAAACAATTTCTGTTCTATATGTGTAGTAATGAATTTACTCAAACATTCCACAGAGATTTTCGGTACATATGTTGGATCCTGCTTTTCTGCTGTGAGAGAATTACCCAGGTAACTCCCTTTAATGTTACCAGCTTTGGAACTCAGATGAATTATGAGGTCTATAATGTTTTTTACAGATACTTTTCATCCTTACATTTATATTATATATAAATTATATAAAAAGGTATATATTAGTACCTTTATTTAAATAGCTTTATATGGCTAATATGCCATGTGCACATCAATAACTCTGCCTCTCCCTGTAGCAGACATGCCAATGAGCCACCTACATTAATTGAGGTGAAAACTGCAATCTGCTATTGGTTTTTGGTGCTGAAGATAATTTTGCAACTCCCTCCCCAACTGTTCTTTTAATTATTGAAATTAATACTAGCTACCACTACCTACCTCTAAAATTCACAGCAAGTCATTAACAAAAAGACACAATGTTAAGATGCTGGGACATGTCATATGAAGCCTTGTACTGTCATAAGGTGATGTGCTTAGATGTAATCTTGCATACAGAAGAAACATAACAAGATTCTCTAGTCATTCAGGCAACAGATTTCGGTGGCTAATTAGTGGGCCTTTATGACTATATAAGCATGGTTTGCAACAGCAGGTACTGTACTACCCACGTTTCTGCTGCAGGATGGCTGAAATTAGGCATAAAGCTAGATTTCTGGCACTGCTGGTGGAGACTATGACTTCCCTCCAATGCAGTAGGTATTGCAGTCTTTAATGTTTCACTAGAAGAACTGTGATATAACACAACAAAAGAGACTGTGATGATTTGCGGCTCTGAGTGTAATGTGAATATTTTCTCTCCCTCTTTATTGGAAAGAATTTGGATTTAACGCAACCTTTTCAGTTACTTAGTCTGAAAGCCTGTAAATATTCCAGTACGCATCTGTGTGTGTCAAATGTCGGAATATCTGGGCTTTTTTTCAAATATATATGATGCTAAATTTAGAAAACTTTTGAAATCTGATCTTATGCTCCTTGCAGGGCCCAATCTGTTGGCATCGAAGGGTTTTTGAGCATACAATGAATGTGAGATCTGGCCATTGTTTTGTAAGTCTCAGAAACTCAGAACCGCCCTGAGATAATGCTCTTAAAAATCATGTTCAAAAAGGACTGTCTAGGAACAATTTCTGAAGCATAGTTAATAAACACTCAGATCTCTAAATCAGATATCAGGTGTTTTTAAATGAACCTGTATTTTTGTCTGTGCAGATACACATGCTCAATTTTTGCTGTTATCACTTGTACACAGATGATATAGCATTTATACAATTCATAGATTTTAAGGTGAGAAGGGACAATTTTGGTCATCTAATCTGACCTCCCATGTAACACAGGAGCAAACTCATTATGCATATTGAAATGTTTTTGTGCATATAGTTTCTGAGTATGCAAATGTTGATGAGAAAACTGGAAAACCCACACGATTGCACATACAAAGATTAATGGAGAGACATTATGTTTGGTCTTATATGTGCTTTTTTGAAAACAGAAATCATTTTAGACTAAATTCCATGGGGCAGAGATCTTGTCCTTATGTTTGTAAAGTGTGATCTATTCTTATGACACTCTAAAGAATACACATGAAATTTTATTTGGCAAAGCTTTAAGCTTTTAAAATCTTAAGACCTCACAACCTGTGAGGAGGTGACTTCCACTGAAGATAGTGCAAATTGAGGGACCTGTAACTCAGCACCATGCAAAACTGGACCCTAATGCCTTAATGAGGATAAGGGACACCTAAGGGGATTTTGATACACATTCAGGAATATCTGAAAGTCATGCAGTTTTAATATACTCTCAATATAACCAGTGGAATTATTGCAAGAGTCACATATGTGTAAGAATCTTGCTTTAAAGTAATAAGACTGTAGTAAAGCCAGTTTAGGAATGTTATTGCGTCTAACAATAAATTGTATTGTTGCTTGTAATTTTCCCAAAGTACATGAATAGATAATACCTTTATTTATGTGGAATGCTCGGTAACTGTTTGCAGTTCTTGCCCCACAAATCAGAACATGTCGCATGATGTATAAAGTAAACATTATATGAAAGGCTTACCCATCTTCCTGCCATGCTGCATGATAATGTTTGAATTAAGTGAAGCTGGTGGAGAGTAAACTGAAGAAGGGGAAAAAGGCCTTTGAAAGTGACTCATTGGACTGGCAGCAGTGCCAGCGTTCCCATTCACTGTTATCTGGGCCTGAGAGAAACAAAACAATATCCCATTAAAGTACATACAAAGCTCTCTGAGTACCATCGCAAATAAAGGATGATGCAAGACCATCAACCACAAGACAATGCCCAGTTGTTAGGTACTTAGCCGCAACAGGGATCAGTATTCACTGAAATACAAAACTCATCATAGGAGGAGTGCAATGTGCTCTGTATGAATCTCTGCCTCCCCCTTTGTCCTTATAAAGGTCTTGTATGAAGAATGCTGGAGTCATGGGAAGGGGACAGAAGGACTATGGTCAAGGCAGCAGGATGAGCTGCATAAAAAATATCTGCATGGATCTAACGTCAGTATAAAATGAAGGTGGCAGTGAAACTTGCTCTCATCACGTAACAAAGGCTGCCTCAGATCACTCACTTTAACTTGGATTTTAACTTGAAGAGTGGTCAGTTTGGATGAGCTATTACCAGCAGGAGAGTGAGTTTGTGTGTGTATGGGGATGGGGAGGATGTGAGAACCTGGATTTGTGCAGGAAATAGCCCAGCCTGATTGTCATGCACATTGTGTAAAGAGTTGTCACTTTGGATGGGCTATCACCAGCAGGAGAGTGAATTTGTGTGGGGGGGTGGAGGGTGAGAAAACCTGGATTTGTGCTGGAAATCACTTTAGATAAGCTATTACCAGCAGGACAGTGGGGTGGGAATAGGTATTGTTTCATATTCTCTGTGTATATATAAAGCCTGCTGCAGTTTCCACGATATGCATCTGAGGAAGTGAGCTGTAGCTCACGAAAGCTTATGCTCTAATAAATTGGTTAGTCTCTAAGGTGCCACAAGTCCTCCTTTTCTTTTTGCGAATACAGACTAACACGGCTGTTACTCTGAAACCTGTCACTTTAAAGGGACAGCTTGTTCCACATACTTAGCTCCCACTGACATTAGTGGAACTGTGTATGCAAACTGAAGGGGAAAGGACATAGTGAGCTGAAACTTCTTTGAAAGGTGGCACCCAGCACATGGGCAACTGTGAGATGCTTGTGTGTAATGTATATTATAGCAAAAAAAAGTGCATCAATGCATCTTGTAAACAAAAAACAAGTAAGCAGTACAATAAGGGATTCTGTTGACATCACAAACCAGTTGAACTTTGCTCTCAGAGAGTTTCTCTAAAGCAATGTGTCCTATTCCACCACCACATGGCTTTAGACCTCCACAGCTGGGCTGCCACACTACAGTTGGAGAGTTCTACAAAGGTTATAGAGTCGAGAATCTGAAAAAATAAATCCATTTATAATAGCCAATCATTAATTTCATTTTAAAAAGATGGCAAGGCTGCGATTTTCTAGGTCTCTTTTTCCATGCAATTATTTTTAAAACTCTAAACAAAATTATGAGCATTGAAAACTACCTTTGTCTAGTTTTGTATAATAGAGAACAATTAAAGAAGAATGGATTTATGTTCTACTTCTGTTGAAAGCTGTGGTTGTGAAATATGAAGGTAAGGGTGTGAAGCAGAAAAGCAAGGAACAAGAAGCCTCAGTTTTAAAAAGAATGTACATTATTGCTAGACTCTTTATAAATGAAATGTGGTTCATTCTCTCCTGTGATATAAGAAGTGACTGGCTTCACTCTCTCCTGTAGTTTAAGAAATGGGCATTTTGGGGATCGGTAATTTTAGGCTTCTTTTTACATCTCACACCCCCATCCCTCCTACAACCTCAATAGGAATTGCAGTTGTGTAAGAAAAAGAAGATCTAGCTCCTAAGTATATGTCATCAGAACTCCTGAATGCATTCAGAGCATTACATTTTATGGAGATCTTTTAGAGGTAAATTGAGTAGGTAGCTGAAGTTAAGGTTGTGCGAATGTGTCCATTAGAGCTTGCCTGCCCAGATTTGTTCCTGTAGAAATGCAGGAACATACATTTAAACAGATTTTTTTAAAAATGCATTGATTTATTGTAAATGTGTTTTCTTCTAAATTCCTTAAAAAACAGTTACAATGAAATAACTCAAATAAAGGTCTGATTTTCAAAATATCAAAATCCTAGGGCATGTGTGTGCATGCTTAATTTGAACTCACAACTGTCACATTTATTCATACACGTCGAGTGTTTACACATGCAACTGTCCAGTAGGATGTCCGCCCCTTTATTGTCAGTTGTCAGGGCCCAACTGGCTGAGATGACTATTGAATATTCTAGTATCACGTGCACAGCATTGTGTTTTAAAAAGAACTTGAGTATGGTCACTGGAATATAGGCCATTATCACTTTACAGAAACACTCTCTATCAAAAATGTCCCTGGCCACAGCAAGTTGTAGCCCAACTCCTGATAGGACACCTGAGCAGTAGTATTCCACATTGGTGCTTTGTGCCAGTCACTGACTCTTGATAGGACTTCACATTCAGTCTAAGATCCTACACCTGAACTACTGCACTCTATATAATCCCTCAAAAATACTTCTAGCCATAGGAACGCAAGAGCTGGATGAACCCTGAGAGACTATTTCAGGAGCTAGGGAAAGGTTATTTTCAGCTGAGGCCCACTGGATGTGAGGCACCTTCCTTTTTCCTAAAACCAGAGCGAGCCCAATCTCTCCTATTATAGAACTAAATGTAACTATCTCTTTGAGAAGACCCGCTCCCAATAGTGGAGGGTATGCACACATACGCATGCCTACAAACACCTGCCCCATACACACTTCATAAGATTTTCTTCTTCTGGTTGGAGGAACAGAATTAACAGATCATTTGTGGACTGGAAAAATTATTCCTTTAAATTTCTGTATTAGGCACTTAGGTTCTACAGTGATGGACACTTTACAAATGCCTGTGACAGACAGTGAGATAAGACAGATTGGACAGATGCCTCGATACTATTTGGTAGTCAGATATGATGATGGGGGCCTTACCTAGCTAGACAGACATCAGGAATGACTGTACATGACAGACATAAAAATGTGACATTCTTGTTCCATTGTTACCAGGGAAAGTGGTTGCCTTGCTGTCATGAAACATCAAATCAGCAAGTTTATTGGTGTTGTGCAAGCTCTCTGGAAGCCTCTATGGCATCAACAACACATATCAACTTGGATAAGATGTGAATCTATCAAACAGCACTGGCTTCTGTCCTTTTGTATGGCTCTGAAACCTAGGCCACCGCAGAGGTGCAAATGGGCCAGCTGGACATTTTTGATGTGAAACAGCAATGATGTATTGAAGACATATGGTGGTTTCATCACGTTATGAATGAGGATGTCAGGCTTTGGACCAACCAGCTTCCAACGTCTTCCAGAGTGACTCAATGCCAGCTCAGGTAGCTTGGCCATCTGTTCCATATGTTGGAGTTCATACCAGCCCGCCAGCTTTACACATTTGATCTAGCAAAAGCTGGATGAAGAAGACATTGCATATGCTGGAGGGATGGCATGGCTTCCATCCTTGACTGCCTCAGCCTTAATATAGACCAGGCTGCAACCAGCAGGAGACCAGGCTTACTGGAAAAGGGTGATCTGAAGTAAACACTCCAAAAGCAGGAGAATGAAAGAATAAATTCTTGTTCTTTTGTGCTAGAAATCTTACAGGATATTAATATTTGCTTATATCCCTCAGCTAAAACTACTTGTTAGTGATTAACAGAATTTCCCTTTGAGCAAATACAATGTGAACACTGTCATTGCTATTGAGCTTCAGCAGCTGATGTATTTTACACCCATGAGAGGGCTTGTTTTTTAAAAGCTAGCTCTGAGAAGTTGCTGGTCAACAGTGCCCTGCCCTCAGAATCACTGAGTAACCAATGATGCTTTTTCTGATATGATGCTTGTATTTTAGGGCCCAGTCCTGAGTGGTGGTGTGTGCCCTCATCTCCCATTTAAATCAAAGTTTGTGTATGCTGTCTGGTAAATTTTAGATTTTGTACTCATATGTATTTTTTTTAGAAGAGTGAAAAAGGCAGAGAAAACAACCAATTTGTCACCAAAATACAGAGGTAGCTGGGGCCTGCTAGAATCCCATATTCCAAATTTATCTCAAAGTTATGCCTTTTCTCACTCTTGCCCCGTTCACTCTTTGCCCCATTATACTACACTTGGGCTCTCCTTGTGGAAGAGCTTTCTACTTCTGTTGACTGGGAGCCAAACTGCCTAGGTGCAGGTACCTCCCAACCAGGTGACAGGCAGAAGGCTGATCATCTCTTCATCCCCTGAGCCAGGCACCTCATTAGACTCTTACGTTCAGAAGGAGCAGCTGCCTTCAGTTCCCACTCAGAACAGCTGAGATGGAGCCAGGTGGGACAGGAGCCACCTGCTGATTCTTAGAGGCAGTGAGCGAAAGGAGAGAAGACTTGATTACAGAGGTCTGAGCAGCTGGAGAGGTGTTGTGCAGCAGTGCTACAGCCACCCCCAGCGTCCAGGACATTGGCTATGACTGAAAATACTCAGGATCAATTCTCCAAGCCTGTGATAGTCTTAGCTAAACTGGGTTTTTAGCAGCTACGGTGAGATATAACAACTCTCACACGTGTCACTTACAATTTCTTTTGTTTTCATATTTTAAAACTACACAAAAGATAGATTTCTGTGAAAAGAACTTTAAAGAGAAATCGTTATAATAGGGTTAAACTTGAGAGAAAATTTTTCAAAGCCCTTTATTTTGCCAGTTATTCTCTGTATTTGTTACTACAATTCCAAATACACGCACTTGAATAAGAGCTTTGCTTTACAACTCATCTCTTGCCTTAGGCTTTCACAAAGACCTAAATCAGTGGCTAAAGCAATAGCTCTAATTTAGCATTGTGTTTGCTGCAAGTTTATGTAGTTAGAGAATACAGACTGTAGGTGAGAGATTTCAGAGTAGCAGCCGTCTTAGTCTGTATCCGCAAAAAGGAAAGGAGGACTTGTGGCATCTTAGAGGCTAACCAATTTATTTGAGCATAAGCTTTCGTGAGTTACAGTTCACTTCATCAGATGCATTCAGTGAGCTGTAGCTCACAAAAGCTTATGCTCAAATAAATTTGTTAGTCTCTAAGGTGCCACAAGTCCTCCTTTTCTTTGAGGTACTATAGTTTTTCACTGTACTTTGAATAGCAAATAACTGTATGGTATCTGCTGGCTACTGTGGACTTTATAACATTGACCACTTTAGACTTACTGAGAGGAGGAACAGGTTCAAGTAAGATATACAGTGGTCACTATTAAAGTCTGCTTTGCCAACAGTAGCTATATAATGGTGCTTGAGATATTACAGCTTTTCACTACATGTAGAATAGGAAATAACTGTGCTTTCTCAGAGACCATTTTGTGGTAATATTGAGTAAATGCTGAACATACTGGGACTGGACACAGCAGCTGTCAGAGAGCTACAAAACTTCTTGTAAACTGTTGGATGGTGTAAGACCACCCAGTCCCTACTGTTCCTCCAGTGATTGTGTCCTCCATGAAAGAAAAGGAGTCACCCTTGAGCAGGTTAGTGTCCCCACCTCAGGAGATGGAGTCAGTACTAGAACACCCATGCCTGCTGCCAACCTTCCTATCAACTTCCCAGCTCCTGGAAACATTTGCAGTCATCTAACCCCTCTTCAGTAACCCTCTTCAATAGGTGGAGAAAAGGCGGGGAGGAAAGGTTGGTAACAGAAGCAGTGGCTCCTCGTCATCTCAGTAGTGGCTCCTTGCAGCAGCCCGCTCTCTTTGTGGGGCTCCCAGACTGGTTCTTCTTTATGTTCTTCAGAGGGAGGCTCCTTCTTCCCCCTTCCCCATTAGGGATGAGTAATTTTTGTTGGCAGTTAAAGGGACAGATGGCACTGAAAAGATGTCTATCCATCTGGCCTCATGCTAACAAGGATGACTGTGGCTAAGGGTGGAAGTGGCTGCCAGATCACAGATCTCCATGAGGGAAGATTGGCCAAAAAATAAGAGGTGGTAGGGCTAGCAAAAAAACAGATCATGATCTTTTTAACATACCAAAAATATTGTTCAAAAAGAACAAATACAATTGTTTGCACATAAATGTAGGCACCTGACATTCCCCTGAGTTTGTTGGTTAAAGTCTGTGTTGATGCTCTTTTATCTGTGTATTGTCTAATCTTTGCTTACAACTAGGAGGCAGTAAACAGATTTGTAGTTCCAATGCCTTGAAATTTTTATGTTTCATGGGTGGGAATTACTGGTTTTACTTGACATGTCCATAATTTTGTCATATAATATAAAAAGCATTCAGCACATTGAACCCCAACTCTTCAAAGTGATTATTTGCAACTTTGGGGTAAAACTGTTCTTAAAAAGACATATTATTTTAAAGTGACATTTATAGTAAGTTAAAATTTGCTGTTGTTACTACATGTAAATGATAAAACAAAAAAGCTTTGGTCAAAGTTATAAATATGGCAACATTTTGACACAGTAGAGCTCTGGTCTCAGCTTATCATCATGTCATCAGAGAACCCCCACTAAGAATATTTATAGTTTTGTAATTCAGTGATCTGTTATTTAATCGAAATATGGGACCAATTCTGATTCACCTTAATCATACATGCAGTTCCCTTGAAGTAAACAGAAGTACCTACATGGGTAAAGTGAGCAGAATTTGACCCATATTCTATACCTTTTTGTTTATCTATACATATATAAATATACATATACTATACATTATATATAAACACATATGTATTTAGACTTGGTTATTTTCCTTGAGTTACCCAGAGAAAGTGCAGCCCTGAAAAATAACAGAATTCCTAGGATCCAAATCTAAGATTATTTATACAGTTCATTCCTGTAAAACAACTGTGCTTAAGAAAGGGAACCGTTAGTTAGAGGAGATAAAACAGAAACAGCTTCATGCAGTCAGTGGTCATGGCTAGGGGAAAACAAGGTTGTGTTAAGTATTCTCATCAACCCTATTAATATGAATCTCTGAGGTATATTAGTGCCTGACAGATGTACCTCAATGATAGCTGAAAGCTAGTTTTCAGCCTCTCTCAAAATTCAACCTGTGCATTCTTTCAGTACGGCAACTAATTAAATATTTTAAAGTAGATCAGCTTAAATTCCTCAGTCTGCTTTCCTTTAACATATTTGGACTGAGTGATAAGAGTGAAGTTGGCCATTAGTTGTAAACAAACTGTTCACTATATCTTAGTTGAAATTAGAGTTACAGAACAAATTGCACAATTTTGAGTGGCTTTTACGGAATCTGTCATTACTATAGTAAATTACTGTAGTAAAACATATTACCAGACTGTGCAGAACCTGAATAAACAACTGACACCGTTCTCATACGAGTAATGGGATAACAGACAAGAATTAGTTCTTTTCCCCTTTGGCAACCTGTTTGAACAAACTGGAGGAAAAAGGAAGGATAATTACATGAGAAGTGGCAGCAGTGGTGGTTAAGGTGGTGCCATCTGACACAGCAGACATCTGGCTCAAGGTTGGGGAAGGTGATTCAGAACAGTCAGTAGTATCATAGTTACAAGTCTGCAGCTCATCTAGAATGGCTGTGGAGGACTCGCTCACCGTGCGAGAGGAGTACTCACTCATGGCAGAGTCTGTGATTACAGAGGCTGTTTCATTCCTGTGGATAGTATTTTCAGGAGCTAGGAAAGGGTATTTATATGAAAAATGTGAGAGGGCCAGGGTTTTATAAAAGCGTGAAGGCAAAAAATCATCAAGCGTTGGCAAAATAAATGATGCTAGGTGGGTGCCACTGTCTGGTGAGAAAGAGGTTCTGTTAACTGGTACCACAGAAGGAGGAGGCAGTGAAGAAACTTCTGTTGCTGTTTGTCTGTGTGTCTGTGAAGCATTTACCTCCATCACATTGGCAGTTATTTTCTGGTTTCCAAGCTGAGTTATGAGAAAAAAAATAAGAAAACATATTACCAAATTAATACAAACTTTCCCTTTGCCTTTTGCTGTGTGTAGGCAAGCTGCAAAACACATGCTTTTAGCTGTCCGAGGAAGTTCACATTCACATGGATTAGGAAATAAATCAACCACACTCTATATTAAAAAAGGAAAACATGAAGGAAATGAACCTGTCAAGTATTATTGGAAGCAAAGCCAGTAACCAGAGTGTGCTAGGATGAATATTCATAATGTGTTCCATGTTTTCATGTTTTGAGTTGAGATTTGAATAGGGTCACACTTATATACATTGGAGAGTGTCACTGTTAATTCATCAGCTTGTTTGATTGTCACAAAATACATCTTTCCTCCTCTGCGAATAATAGAGGTTTCCATCAGATCTTTTGGAAACAGAGCATAATATGGATTAAAAGGGGACAGAATTAATTCAAACACTAATATCAAACATTCACATTAGTTGTGAGAAATGGATTGTGGAGTTTTTGCTTCTGGGAACCAATTACATTTTTTTTCACTGCCTCATTGACAAAAATAAATTTTGATAGTCCTTGAATATCAACCCCTGGAGGCACCCTGTAAACCTACTGGAGCACCACATGTATAAAGGAAAAGAGCCCACTTGTTAGGGTTTTCTGGTTTAAATGTGAGAAGAAGCAGGAGGGATGGTGAAAGAGAGCTGGATAGGGAAGGTTTAATATCAAAACAAATATATTGCTTGGTTGGCTTCAAAATTATAGTGGTGGTATTCTTAAGAAAACAAGGCAACATCTTTAAATGACAGTGCTTCTGAAAATTTGCCACATACTTGATGAGCTTTGTTTTCTGATGATTGGTAACAGACATAACATATTGGGCTTGAACTAATCCAGAAACTCACTTTTTGTACCAGCTTCTCCCATCTCAATTAAAGTTGCATGAAAATCATACTGGCAACAACCCCTTGTTAAGCAGGCATACAAAACCTCTCCATGCTGTCTGCCAACCGCACGTTTTCTATAAGTTAGTGACATGTTATATGTGAAACTGAAACATTTTAAAATAATGCTGCTTATTTCAACACTAATGATTTCACTTCTCAGAGGGCTAAGGAGCTGCTGAATCACTCTAGAGAAAGGATGCTGAGGATATTCAAACAATATAAATTTTAGGACAATATTATACCACACACTGATTACCATTAAAAATAATCAACAGTTCCCACTCTGTTGTCAGACATACACAGTTATTTCCTATCTACAGGAATCTGTAACTCTCATCTTTTGAAAATGTTTTAATCAGGCAGATTTTGGTGAGCATTTGAAATGGACTTTTTATCCACAGTCTAAAAATATCATTTAAAGCCTTTATAGCATACTTGGTACGAAACCCAGATTGTGCTGCTTATGAGAGTTCATTAAGAGTCCAGTTCTATAAGAGGAAGTTACTCACTTTGTGCAATACTGGTAGTTCTTCAAGATGTATGTCCCTGTGGGTGCTCCACTGTAGGTACATGTATGCCCCAGCACCTCTAATTGGAGAATTTTGGTAGCAGTGTTCGTTCAGCCCACACATGTGCTCTCCCTCCCTCAAGGTCTGCCTTGAGGCTAACTAGTGCTGTGCGGGCAAACTGCCCTCAGTTCCTTCTCCACTGCAGAGCCCCTTGTCAAGACCTGTGAAGTAGAGGGGAGGAGGGCAGGTTATGGAGCACCCATAGGGACACACATCTCGAAGAACCATCATTACTGCACAAAGTGAGTAACCACTTCAAGTAGTAGTATCCCGTTGGGTGCCCCACTGTTGGTCACTCCACAGCAGTAGCCTCCCTGGAGGGCTGGGGCTTCGGAGTGGAGTCTGTTATTGACAATAGTACTGTGGAGCGGAAGTTGGCATCAGAGGCGGAGTCTCGATTAATTGTATAGTGTTCTGCGAAAGTTTGGACAGAGGCCCAAGTTGCTGCCCTGCAGATTTCTGAGATGGGGACATCATTAACAAATACAACTGGAGGTAGAAACGGATCTCATAGAATGCGTGCAGATCACTGATGGGGGCAATAGGTTACGCTCATGGTAACTGTGGTTAATTCAACTGGAGACCCATTTGGAGAGTCTTTGAGCTAATATTGTGGAGCCTTTGAATTTTTCTGAGAACAGAAGGAAGAGTTTAGGGGACTTCCTAAAGTCCTTAGTCCTGTCCAAATAGAATGCTAGGGCTCTCATAACATCAAGCATATGAAGAATTGCCTCCCTGTTGTCACAATGTGGTTTTGGAAAAAGGTAGGGAGGTGAAAGAGTTGGTTCATATGGAAGGACAAGGTTATCTTGGGGAGGAATTTCGGTTTTGGTCTCAGGGTGATTTTGTCTTAAAAAAAAAGACTACTCATGATGGGAGTGCCATCAGTGCCACTATTTCTCCTACTAATAGAATCACAGAATCATAGGACTAGAGGAGACCTCAAGAGGTCATCAAGTTCAGTCCCTTGATCTCCTGGCAGGACTAAGTATTATCTAGACCATCCCTGACAGGTGTTTGTCTAACCTGCTCTTAAAAATCTCCTATGATGGAGATTCCACAACCTCCCTAGGCAATTTGTTCCAGTGCTTAACCACCCTGACAGTTAGGAATTTTTTCCTAATGTCCAACCTAAACCACCATTGCAGCAATTTAAGCCCATTGCTTCTTGTCTATTTGTCATACAGAGATAATAGCCATTAGAAATGCTTTCTTCATGGACAGGTGTGGAAGGGAGCAAGTGACCATAGGTTCAAAGGATGGTCTAGTCAAGGTTCTTAGAACCAGACTGAGATCCCACGTTTGTGTGGGTGGTCTAATGTGTGGGAAGAGGTTTCCCATGCTCTTAATGAATCTGCATGTTGTTGCTGATCACTGACTCCCCGCTGGAATAGGGTCTGGCTGACAGGGTCGCTGAAGGAGAGCTCTCTGGTGCTAATGGTGATTCTGGGGAATGAGACATGCTCTGTATTAGAGCTCTGGTACTGTGTAGCAGGGATTCTAGTTCCTCCATGATCATAAGGTCCCTAGGGAAGCAGGAACTGCTGCAGTCCCTAGAGAAGCAGGAACTTCTACAATCCCGCTGTTGCACTTGGTGCTGTTAGGGATTGCCAGTGCTGACTCATCGGCACTGATTTTTTTTGTGGGAGGCATGTTCCAACAAGGGCTACTTTGAAGCACTCAGTGCCAAGGATGTTTTTGTGGTGCTGATTTAGTAGAGTTGGTACGGTCTCTATTCTTGTCTCTGGCAGGTGGTGATGCTGCTTCAGAGCCTTTGAATCTCGGGTCTTTAGGCATTGTGGCAGAGCTTGCACCTGGAGGTCTGTGTTTCTTTAGGGTCCTGAGGCCCAGAACCGTTGGTGCCACAGTGACCAAACGTGCCAAGGATCTCCTCTGGCTGGTCAGGAGCTCTGTTTGGGGGCCTGCAGCCCTTTTCCTGGTGGCTCTGTGGGGGGAGTCAGCTGACTTTATCTGCAGTTCTCCCTCTCTGGAGGTTGATGGGTCTGGGGACGAGTCTTTTCCAGGATGCAGATCAGGACCGTGGTCAGGTGCCCATTTAAGAGCACCCTCCACGAGGAGTTTCAGCTTTAGCTCTCGGCTCTCTAGGGACCTATCTTTCAGCTGTTGGCAGAAGTTGCACTTCTGTGGGATGTGTCCCTCTCTGAGGCACCAGATGCAGCAAGAGTGTCTGTCTCCCACATGAGTTGCCTCCCTATAGGAGAGGCTCCTTTTAAAACCGGGAGAAATGGGCATGCCCCTAGGGGGGCAATCCCAAAACAAAGGTGGGAAAATGGGTCGAAAAAATTTTTTTTTAAATAATTGAAGAAAAGAAACTTTAAAGATACTGCAACAAAGAATGGAAACTCTAAAGAGAGCTATAAACTAACACTATCCAGATATAAAGTAAGTGAATAAACTGGACTGAGACTCGCTCTGTCTCAGGCCAAGGGCAGTTGTGAAGGAACTGAGTGCGGTTCGCCCATGCCGTGCTAGATAGCCTCAAGGCAGACCATGAGGGAGGGAGGGTGCATAAACAGGCTGAAGTGACAATGCTACCAAAATTCTCCGATTAAAAATGCAGAGGCATAGATACACCGACAGTGGAGCACCCATAGAGACACTACTTGAAGAAGAACCCTTATTCACACTGACAAGAACTTACCCGAGCAGTCCCACTAAAGTAAGTAGAACCACTCCTAGAAGTGAAGGTTACAGAACTGATTCTTAAACAGGTGAAAGAATTTACTTGTTCCAAATGAAAAAAATCATTTGGCATTATTGGATTAATGGTACATACAAAAATAAGGAGTTATAATAGTGGAGCATTGCATCATATTAAGTTCAGAATCATAGCTTATTCTGAGCGGTATTTCAGGGCTACACTCAAAAATGAAATCAAAATTCTTTCATAAGCTAACTTAAAACAGAAAGTTTCCTATATAGAAAATCCATGGCTGGCTGAGTGACTGTAAAGAGAAACTTGATTTTTAGAGATGATTGATTTATCAATGAAACTGTCTCTCAAAGAAAGGAAGCCAAAAGAATAGCTAAGGCAATTGTGAAGATTAAGCTATATTAACACCCTGTCCCAATAAAAACATTCACAAGCAAACCTGAAACAATATGTTACACAGCAGAAAAATTTCAGGTGTTTAAGATATATGAATGGTTTCATTAATGTGTTTACATAACTTTCTCCATGCACTGTTGGATACAAAGGTAATAATGGAAAGACAGATCCATCATTAGTGCTGATGAATACTGGGCAGGTCAATTCAAGACCCTTCAGAAAATTTAGATAGCACAAGTAATAAATCATAAGGCCCTGAAAACAGGGAGCCCTAAGGTCCATGAGATTAGGTGTCCTCTAAGCAGCCAAAGCAAAAGAAATGGTTAAATGTCTTTGTGAACTAAAAGGTCTACATTACTGTATAGGCGATAAAGGCAACTTTGGGTACTAATCAATCTAGCAAGTCTTCTGACTCCTAGCTGGGATCACTACAAGCATGCCTGAGAAAAGGAGAGGTCAGAGGTGGACAACACAAGGAAAGACATTCAGGGTGCATCCAGAGAGAAGATGAAATCAGTCCAAAAGAGGTAAAATATCTGACAAATGATCACAGATTCCATGAAACAAAAATGTAAATATGACTATGCTATCAAAGAACGTAATGGTGTCACTCTAACACCACTGGGTGCAGAAGGAGCCTTGGAATTCTAAGTACTGCTCTTTAGTGAATTCTCCCATTGTAAGGTTTCTCAACTCTGTGAGTGAAAACATTAATGTTCTGATCAGTACTAGAGTTCATGTCATGGGGAAAGCCATTACCCTTCTTCCTTTTCAAATGTGTCTCAGCTGATATAAAAAACAACATTATTTTTGAAGATGGACCAAACAATTTCTAAAAGTCATGATTACCCCTCAACGTGGAGTGTTGGTAAACTGTAAGTATTTTAACTACCCAGACTACTACCTACCCAAAGCACAGTGTCATCTTTTTCTGATCCTTCATAACTTGTGGACACACTCCCCAAAGTACCATGTTGGGGACAATACTTCAGGAAATTTGTAAATACTGATTTATTGATTTGGACTATGGATCAGGCCCATTATGGCCATATCCAAGAAGTATGAGAAGAAGTTCAGTTGGGTCTATCACTGGGCAGATATTTTGAAAATGGAAGTTACAGATGTTGAAAAACCGTGTGTGAGCAGAACGAGATAACTATCATGGGTTGTGCAGCTACTAAATGTGATCTTCACACTACTGCTACTTGTGAAGGAAAAAGAAATGTTAACATATTCCTCCACCTCCCCATTAAAAGTCCCAAATAAAGTGTTTTTTTACTTTTGCTTTCATGTGTTCACTCTAAATGGCTACAGCAGATCATCTTCGATATAAGAGTAATATATAGCAAAATGTAAGGCATGAAATCAATAGCATTTCTATAATTAATATAAAATAGGCAGATGTTAACTACAGTATGCTCTTTGAAGACAGTCACCTGGTATTTCACAATGAGGTCTTTTGTATGGTGCAAGTTTAATAATGACACCAAATTGCTGGCCTTGCTTCAACAGTCAAGAGACAAATGAGAAGATTCAAAGATAAATAAATGAACTCATTCTGTTAATTTGTAACACAGGATAGTACACAAAAATAAAGTTACACCCCTACTCTTACAAATGGGTAAAAATACCTCTTATTTTTAATTGTTGAAAGCTGAGGCCAACATTTTAAAACTTGACTGCTGAAAGATATGCTCCTAAATCCATATTTAGATACCTAAACTAAATGAGAATTGCGTGTTAAGCACCTCTGAAAATCAAGTTAAGTTATTTAGGGATCTAAATATGATTTTAGGCATCCAATTTTGAAAACTTTGGAGAGACATTATATTTGAATGATTTTTTGCAGAATTACTGGTAAACGTCAAGGTAAGTGTTGCCATCTGCAATTAAATGCATTTTAAAAAGCAAAATCTGATTGGCGGTTTCATTGTAATAAAACAGTTATTTTAATCTATTTTACTGTAATTGGAATTCTTAAAAATTACCGATTATGAAGTGGTTGGAGATCTACTCATTACAAGCACTACACAAAAGCTAGGAATTACTAGGAATTATTAATGTCATGCATGCTTTTGAAGGGATCATTCTCCACACAAACATCTAATCATATTCAGGAGCAGCAGTCAGAGCTGTGTAAAACTGCCAGTTATTGCAATAATAGTGAAATATTGCTTGTGTGATCCTGATACCCAGTGGAAAATGTATACCTTAGGACTCATAGAAAATTTTCTGTTAAAACTGGTTTTCAACAGAAAATTAGGTCTTTAACCAAATGGATTTTTTGTTTGATTTCCATTGATTTTTGTAATGAAAAAATCTGTCCAAAACCTGAACTATTTTGATTTGGAATTAATGCTGCAGTGCCTCATGAGAGTTAACAGTTCAGCTGACTACATCTCCCATGCTGCACCATGGCCAGGGACTCCAAACACTGCACCACCTTCCTTCTCCAAGAGGGGGAGACTATGGTGCATCAGGAGAAATATAGTGTTACCATTTACCAGCCTACAGTGGAGATTGGGAGCATGAAGCACTCAAACCACAGCTCTCATAAATCACTGCAGCAGCATTTCCAAAGCAAAATATTTCCATTTTCAATTTTTTGCCAAATAATTGTAATTTTCCATAGGAAAGATACTCATTTTCTGACTAGCTCTATTATACATAGCATGTGCTTTGTCAGCCTGTTAAGACATGATGCTGAAGAAAACTTTTAAAATGTTAAATCTTCTCTGCAGACATTGTATCATCCTAAAGTCCCAGTTTAGTCATCAAGCCTCCTTCTGGGCTAGTTGAACTGAACTGAAGCCAGTAGTTTAGCATGGAATTCTCATTCAATTTCTTGCGAGTCTTCACTTCCAGGAGTCTCAATGAATGAAACACTCTCCTCCATTGTCTTTGTGTCATTCTCTAGCTTCCCTTCATCTCTCTCATACAAAAGGATTTGTAATGCTTTCTATGCATGATGCCATATACGATTAAATTGTTCAGATGGTGAGAATTACAGGAATTTCAGCCTGTTGCTTCTTTGGAACTCTCTTCTAGATGCACATGTTCTGAGGAATAATGTAGCTGAGAAGTTAGATGTACACTTCTTGAACTGTGGTGTTTTATCAGGTTTTCCAAATGAATAGGGAAAATGCAGACCAAATAAAAGAAAACTAAACACGGAAGAAATAGTTTAGGCTTTGGGTCTCTACATTTGCCTTATTTCAGCCCTGAAAACGAGCTTCATCCAGCATCTGATTTTTGTCCCCGAAGTGGCCCTTAGGTAGCTCTTTGGCTTGCATCAAATAGCATCAATCCCACAAACAGCTAATACTGAACTTTGAGCACTGGTGCTTTGTGCCTGTGATAAGCCAAGTTTTAGAGCTCTGAAGGCCGCTAGCTGTCTTTGCCAGGGCTTTATAGGCTCACAGGATGTATGGCCCTTTTACGAAAGCTGCTCAAAAGCACATGAACTATCACTTGCCTCCATCCCTCTCCTCCCTTCTCCTTATCATTTGCTTTGCTGAGTTAAAAATTAAACAAAATACCTGCAGGGAAATAAAACTCTTTTAAAAAATGTATCTTTTAAAAAGCTAAGTAAGCATTTATTTATTTTTGAGCCATAGAGTCACAGATTTTAAGGCCAGAAGGAACCACTATGATCATCTAATTTGACTTCCTACAGAACAGAGGCCATAGAATTTCGCCCAATAGTTTCTGCATCAAGCCCATAACTTCTGGATAAGCTCTAGCTTATCTTTTAGAAGACCATTTTTTTTTACAAGAGGAAGGACGGTGAAGTGGGTGGGCCTCAGAAAACCTGGGCTCAGCTCCTTTCTTGACCAGAGACTTCCTGTGTGATCTTGGGCAAGTCACTTATTCTTGTTGCGCCTCAGTAAAATAGGGACAGACACACTTCCCTAAATCACCAGGGTGCTGTGAGGAGAAATATATTAAGGACTATGAAGTGGTCAGATACTATGGTGATGGGGCCAGATAAGTATCATAGATATACAGGATTTTGATTTAAAGACTTGAAGTGATGAGATATCCACCCTAGGTTGTCCCAATGGCTAATTATGCCTACCGTTAAAAATGTACATGTTATTTCCAGCATGAATTTGCCTAACCCATGTTCATGTTACATTGTGGTGAGGGCCCTCAGGTTGTAAACCTGCTGTGTCTCTGCACTTCACAAAGGGAGGCCTGATGGGGCCTAACAACGAAAAGAAAAGGGTACATATACAACGAAGACACAGGAAAGTGGCTCCCAGAAAGATAGAAACTATGCATGCATGTGCACACACATATTTTATGAACACATCCATTCATATGCACACACCTGAACTACAGCCTCCACACCTCCATGCATATGCACACATATATATGCAAACTGTTGGCATACATGCACTCCCCCGCATGCCCTCCATGTGCACATGTACCCTTATACCTCTCCCTGGACATGTATATTCACATACCCTTATAGATACTTGTGTACACACGCACATATTCATACCTTTGTCCGTGCACAGATTCACCTTGCTGACTCCCCCCAACCCTCCCAAAATACTAAGTTTGAGATCCTTTTATTTTCTTCTTTTACTTGTGGGTATAGCACTCCTTTGCTTGCCCAGTAACAAAGCAGAACAAGGGCCTTTGGGGAAGTAGCACTGCTTAAGCTAATATTTCACCTTCACTCTATTTGCCCTTTGCCTTTGGTTAGCACCAAACATTTTCTGGCTGTTTAGCCTTGTTATCAAATATGTCTACAAAAATGTAAATCAATGTAGATCAATATAAAACTGAAAATTATACTTCCCTGTGCTGCAACATAGAAATTCACAAAATGCTATAGTCATCATCTAACGCCCTTTCCAGGAGAGAGACAGATGGTATTTAATCATAAGCTTTACAGGCAGCAACAACGTTAACCAAGTCTGCATTTCATAGTTACCAATAACACTACTGCAATGACAAGGACCCAAATAAATATACTAAAATATCAGTTAAGCAATTATGTGCTCTGGCATCTGTGGCTATATAGTTTATTAGCAAGAGCAACCAACTGGGAGTCTAGATCATAATTCTAGCTGAACCAATGGCTTATCGTATGGTGTTGGCCACAGCATTTGATCTCATTATGCCTTGTTAACTTAGCTGCATATAGGGTTTAAAAAGTATATTCTATCCGAAATTATAAGACCAGTTTAAGATATGCTTTCCTGAACAAATAAACTACAGTAAAATTTCATCCTTGCCTCCAGTGCTATGCTAAGGATGCCAGCCCTGACATCGTTACTCTGCTTTTTCCTTAGCTGTCTCCATGCTCCCTTCCACACCACACCCGCTGTGGAATTGCCTCCCAATTCTGCTCTGTCAAGGTAACCTTCCTTTCCTCTGATCCATCCTAAAGATTCACTTCCTCCATGAGGCCCACAAGGAAAGAGTAAAAAATTAGTACTAATAATATTTTATAATTAACAATGATAAATAATAATAAAGTCATGACAGTTGTTCTTTCCCCTGAGCTTCTTATCTGTATCAAGATCAGTGGAACTGGAGTCTGAAAGCCCATGTTTCCTGGAGGAACTGTTACTGAAGGGACGCCCATGGAACGGGGAACACTGGATGCTATGATGGAAGCAACTCGGCCATATGGACAGAATAGTGTACAAGGTTTAATAAAGTTTCATGCATTCAACTTAATCTGCATTTAGCTTCACTCTTTACGAATGAAATATGGTGGCAGCAGTTGAACTGTGAGTTTGCTGAAGGGCAGCAGGTGGCTGCGTGAGTCATAAAACTAGGTCTGAAGCCCCCACAAGCCCCAGAATTTGCAGATACAAAACAGACCAGGGATGGACCTAGTGGAAGGAGGACTTTGTGCTGTACATAGAGCTAGCCATGCAGGATGACAACAAGGGCAGGAAAGTAAAATTGTCATTTCACCTTATTGGGGACCAAGGCAGAGAAGTCTGCTGCACTCTGAAGTTCACGACTGGCTCAAACTTCAGAGCTGCTCCAGGAAGGCAATCTCACATTAGATAGATTGCTTAGACATGGGACATGCAGCGAAAGCCTCAAGAGGAAGGATGAAAGCACTGGGAGACACAGCATCCCCAGAAGTACATACAGAAGTACATCCCCAGAAGTACATACAGTGACACAACAGCAAAGGAGAGCATGTGCCCAGGCTTCCATACACATAGTGAGATGCACTGACTGTGGGAGACAGGGTGAGCAGGCAAACAAGATGTGCCCTGCACTAGGAGAGCATTGCAAGGAATGTGGCAAGTTGAACCATTTCAGTGGTGTGAGTAAAAGCAAAGGAAGGGCTCAAAAATGCAGTCAGACGTCTACAAGAGGGAGATGGCACAGCAGACAGCAGTGATGACATCATGACTCTCTCCTTGCGTCTGAGAGCATAACAGGTTCAGGCTGCTGGCACAGGAAAGCAACAAGAGACAAAACTATCCTTCATGCACGCAACAATGTTATCAGGGAAATAACGGTGTTATTTTAGCTGGATAGTGGGGCTTTTTGCAATGTGATTCCTTGGGGGTGAACTGGACTCAAACACACCCATTACAAAGAGCTGGTGCGATTTAATAACGTACAATGAACATAATGCAGTCCACAGGAAAATGTGGCTTCATAGTAACTATCCCGCAAATAACAGATGATACCCTGAAGTTTGTAGTGCTGGATGGTAAATACCACAGACCACTCTTGGGGAATACAGCCATACAGGCCATGGATCGGATCAGTGTGCAGTGTCAGAATTTTATTGTTGCAGTACAAGAAGCAAAAAAAGGGAGTCCCATGGACAAATCGAGACAATTTTAAAAGCACATGGGGACATTTTCAAAGGTGACAGTTGCCTCAAAGGACAGCTGCAACTGGAAGTAGACCTCACAGTAGAGCCCGAGTGGATACCCGAGTGCATATACTCCTTGCATAATCCAGTGTGCAAGGAGCTCAAAAGTCTGCAGAGCAGGGGTATTGTAACACCTGTAGAGGCCAATACTCCCTGGGTAAGCAGGTGGTAAAGAAGTCATCAAGCAAATTACACATTTGCATAGACCCAAAGCCAACTGAACCAGGCACTGAAAAGATCCACTGCCCACAATTGATGACATCTTGCCAGAACTTTCCAAAGTATGGATCTTTACTTTGTGATGTGAGGAGCAGGTTTTGGCAGATAAGCCCGGGAAGAGTCCAGCCTGTTGACAACCTCTGCAAACACCATTTGGTCCCTACAGATAGTTGTGCATACCAATGGGCATAAGCCCAGGACTAGACATGTTCCAAAGAAGACTCACCCAAGTTCTGGAAGGACTGCCTGGTCTGAAAATAACTGCAGATGATAACCTCATTGTAGGTGAAGGAAGCAATGATACAAAAGCTGAACAGGACCATGAGAGAAAACTACAAGCTTTTCTAGAGAGATGCAGAGGCAAGAACACAAAACTCAACCCAGAAAAAATGCAACTCAAATAGTGTAAGGTGACATATAATGGACATCTACTCACAGCAGACGACTGAAAGCAAATCCCAACAAGATCAAGGCAGCCAAAGACATGCCAGCATTAGTGGATGTGGAAGGGGTTCAATGCTTCAGAGGAATGATAAATTTTCTGTCCAAATTCTGTCCACACCTGGCTGTAGTAGCAGAATCCAAAACAGCTCACAAGGCAGGATGCTGAACGGTGCCGGGAAAGTCCTCAACAAACAAGCATCTGACATGCTGAAATAAATGATAAGGGATGCCCCTGTCCTGAAGCACCACCAGCCAGCAGAGTGAGTGACACTCCACTGTGAGGCATCAGAGAAAGGAGTGGATGCAGTTCTTCTGCAGGTGCAGCTGGTCACTTATGCCAGCAGAGCCCCATCAGAGACCAAACAGGGGTACACACAACTAGAAAAAGAGTTTCTGGCTATGGTATTTTGAGAGGAGCAATTCCATCCATACACCTACAGCCATTCAGTGCAATCAGACCACAAACCCCTAGAGAAAATCATGGAAAAGCCCCATCTTTGTGCTCCAAAGAGATTGCAGCACATGTTGCTACATCTCCAGTGCTACTGGGTAGAGATCAGATATTGTCCAGGATGATTACTGCTGTTAGCTGACACCCTGAGCAAGGCACATACACCCAGCATCAGTGAGTTGGAGGAAGGTGATCAGGACTTTTAAACCATTAACATAGTGCACTATCTCCCAGTTTCAACAAGAAAGCTGATGGAAATCCAAGAGCCTATGGAAAAGGACATCCAACTACAGACTGTCAAGAGAGCAATATCAGCAAGGTGGCCAGAAGACAAAAGCCAAGTACCAGTAGGAGCAGGACTATATTTTCAAATTAAAGATGAGCTGAGTGTGCAGGACAGAATCATTTCCCAGGGACAGAGAGCAGTTGTCCTCACCTCATTATGTAAGGATGTCATGCAAAAAAGACATGCCTTCACTTGGGCACTGACAGCTGTCTTATAAGGGTTGAAGTGTGTGTTTACAGGCTGGTAATGAATACACAAGTCTGTTCCTGTGATACACCAGCAGAAAGACACTTAACATGTGACCTACCCCAAGCATGGGAAAGGTTGAAGCAGACTTATTTACCTTCAGTGAAAAACAATACCTGATTATAGTGGGCAACTAATCAAATTTTTGGGAGGTGGATGTCCTGCCTGATACAAGAAACAAGTCAGTGATTGGCAAACTGAAAGTCCAGTTTGCTAGACATGGCATCGCAGACACTGTATTCCCCAACAACAGACACCAATTTCAAGGAATTTGCACAGAAAATGGAAGTTTGACCATACCTCCCTCCCCAGCACAGAGTAATGGTAAGGTGGATTCAGCTGTGGAAACCTCCAAGAGACTGTAACACAAGGCTGGCTCAGACGCTGTGTTAGCATGATTGGCAAAGAGGAAAACACCATCACAGGGATGCCAAAACAGTCCAAGGCAGGCACTGGTGGGATGAACGACAAAAACCTTGCTACCCACGTGGGGAAACCCTTTGCAGCCAGAAGGCTGGAGATAGCGCTGAGAGGAGATGGCCACCAATCAGAGAAAGCAGGCACTAGAGTACAACAGGTCAACCAAGGACCTACTGACCCTGGAAACAGTTATTCCCGTGAGGGTCCAGCCATTACAGACACTAGAAGGAGTGAACTAAAGGGTGCAGTGGTACGCAGGTAATACGAGGTGACTACCCAAGAGGGAAAAGTGATTTGAAAGAACAGGAGGCACTATGAGCCAGTAGACAACATCCAGAGAAAGCTTGCAGAGATAGAGAGATCGTCAAAGAATGGAGAGTCAGACAACCATCTGTAGGCCAACCTCAAAGTAAGGCAGGAAACTGCACAGAGAGCTGGTTTGCTAGTCTCATAGATAAGTAACTCCTGGTGTGTGGCCTGTTGAGGAGACCAAATTGTCTTCAAGACTATGTAACCAGCAGAGTCGGGGGGTAAAGACAAGATTCAACTTGGCTCTGTGCTAGTAACCTCTAGCCAAAGGGACTTGGGATGGGGATCTGGGCCTCAATTATTTGTTTTTAACGTTTTTATTAAAATGTTTGTAAAATAGTGAAGTTGTATCATTATCAGTGGAACTGGAGTCAGAAGGCCCATGTTCCCTGGAGTCACTGTTATTGATAGGACGCTGCTGGAACAAGGAACTAGTAGAGTTAGTGGAAGCAACTGAGTTGAGACAGAGCAGTCCACAGGCTTAATAAAATTATTTGTTCAGCTTCACACTGTGAGAATAAAATACTATAACTCTACCTTTGTTTTTTGCTCAGTCCCTGTCCCAAAGAGATTATAGGCTTACAGTGTCCGTCTGTCTGTCTATCTTGTCTTGTACAGTGCTTGCTACATTGTCAGTGGTTAACAAATATTAATGTCTCCATTTTCTGAAACTATATAGCAACATTTTTAGGAATTCCAAGTTCATTTTCCTACTTACATAATGCTTTGAAATGTTTTTACCAGAAAAAAAAGGGCACAAGAGTTTTTATTCTACCAGGACACTGGTACTAAGCATGCAGCTATACATTGGGATTAGATCTCAGTGTGATTCAAACAAATAAGACAACTTGTTTTTGAAGATCATACTCTATGCACTTAAGTCTTCTGAACCAGTTATAGAACAATGAGGGACTGAGGCACAAACTGAGGACTTCAAGGATACACTTTTCACATTCACAGGTGAGAGACGCATAACACTTTGTCAATCTGGAGCAATGTCTCTCAATGCTTAACCATAAACCCTCTTTTTCTGTCTCCCTCTGCTGCTCTCTGTTAGCCTGTAAACAGTTGGACATAAGTAACGTACTTTCTCTACAAAGGTCAGGTCTTCAGAAATTCTGAGTTCCCTATTAAAATGGATTAAACAGCTTTTCCCCTTAGATTTTTTGTCAGTATCCTATGGAGCAGCAGTATCTTTCAAAATATTCTACCAGACAAAAGCAGTAAGGAATGTAAAAAACACTACTACGCCCCCTGGAATGCTTTGCTTGTTATATGCTATATATTTTTGAGGGGTTTAACCTTTCTCTGAGGAGGTGTGTTTATAAAATGTCATTCAGTGAGTCATACCACATTTCTGCTTGCTCTTAAATTCTAGCAAATGAGTCTTGAAATGAAGTGTGAATAAAAGTTCAGACATAACAAGAAAACTTTGACATATTCTGGCTTACAGCAAAACTGTTGTGCATCACTCTTGGACAACATGGGGCTGTCTCTTATTTACACTCAATCATACTTTTCCATATGTGGCATCACATGTATTCAGTACTTAGTCTACACTATCTCTCTCATTTGGCATCACTTAGGAAATATTGACTACCCCAGTCCCATGCCCACCTCCACTTTACTCTCCTTCACATGCACAAGACTAACTGTAGAATTTTGCAATGCTATACAGGATGTCTTCCCTCATGGTAGAATATTGCTAGTGCTCACAAAAAGCTCCAAAAACATGTCAGGTGGACTTAATCCAGTGTGAAGCCATTTCAAGATGGCACCTATGAGCTATGTATGAAGGAATTTGTGCATTTTATGGTTCAAAATCCTGTAGAACCCGCAAGTCTATCGAACTTTTAAAGTGATGTCGCTGCACTGCATATGCATGGGGTTTTTGTCTCTCTCAGACATTTGCTTGTGACAACACCATAAAAAGAAAAGGAGGACTTGTGGCACCTTAGAGACGAACAAATTTATTTACTCCAAATTTGTTACTCTCTAAGGTGCCACAAGTCCTCCTTTTCTTTTTGCAGATACAGACTAACACGGCTACTACTCTGAAAAATAACACCATAGGATCTGGTTGTAAAAGGCATAGGGTGAGATCCTAGCCCCACTGAAGTCAATTGGAGTTTTGTTACTGACTTTAATGGAGTCAAGATTTTACCAATAGATTGTTTTATAAGTATATTTTTAACATCAATTTCCCATAGCAATCCAAGTCAGCTTGCCTCCCAGAACATATCCTGGAGTGGGACTGATCTACACTATCTCTCACATTGGCTTTTGCCTCAGTTCTACAGCAGTACCATATATACAGCTGGTGAAACTCACACAGCTTACGGAGTCCAACTACACACCCACAAATTGGGGGAGTGATAAATAATGAAGAGCACAGGTCACTGTAGAGAGTAATCTGGATTACTTGGTAAACTGGTTGCAAGCAAACATTATGTGTTTTAATATGGCTACATGTAAATGTATTTATCTAAGAACAATGTAAACCATAATTACAGGAATGGGGGACTCTATCCAGGGAAACAGTAGCTCTGAAATAGAATTGTGGATCATGGTGGATAATCAGCTGGAACAAAAGCTCCCAATGTGATACTGTGGCCAAAAGAGCTAATGAAATCCTTGCAGGCACAGACAGGGGAATGTTGAGCAGGACAGAGAGGTTATTTGACCTCTGTACTTTGGCTCTGGTGCGAGAGCTGCTGGAATACTGTGTTCAGTTCTGGTGCCCACAGTTCAAGAAGGATTTTGATGAATTGGAGAGGGGTCATAGAAGAGCCACAAGAATGATTAAAAGATTAGAAAACATGTCTTATAGCTATATCTATTTAGCTTAACAAAGAAACAGTTAAGGGGTGACTTGATTACAGTCTGTAAGTATACACATGTGGAACAAACATTTAGTAATGGGCTCTTAAATCTGACAGGGAAAGGCATAACACAATCCATGGGTTGGGGAGGATTCTCCATTACTGACAATTTTAAAATCAATATTGGATGTTTTTCTAAAAGATCTGCTCTAGGAATTATTGTGGGTAAGTTCTATGGCCTGTGTTATACAGGAGGTCAGACAAGATGATCAAGTGGTCCCTTCTGACTTTGGAATTAATTAATTTATTAGTCCACCAGTTCTCAAACAATCGGGTGGGTATCCCAAAAGCTATGTGGGTTGTTTTTTTTTTTAAATAAAGAACTCTGGCTGTCCGTCCTGAGTGGCTGGGGCTCGTGCAGAAGGGCCATGCACACCTGGGAGGTGGGGAGCAAGAGGACAGCTGGAGTCCTGCCGCCCCAGGGCTGACAGCTGGAGTCCTGTCACCTGGAGGCAGCCTGGGCTCTCATCCCACCTCACCCCTCCACTCCTCACTGAAAGGCAGCCCGGAGGTGGCGGGGCTCTAGCTGTCAGCCCCGGGGTGGCAGCAGTAGCGCAGAAGTAAGGGTGGCAATGGGATGCTAAGTCCTCTGTGAAAAGTGATATTGACAAATGTCACTTTCACATTGCCTCCCTTACTTCTGTGGTGCTGCTGGCCACACTGGGGCTATGCTTGGGGGTGCATAAACACTATAGACACAAAGAAGAAGAGGGGCCTGATCAAATAAGTTAAAGAACCACTGTATTAATCTAATAAAAATCTCAGAAGGAGTAAGTATGTGACCATGCTCGTTACACACTGAAGCAAGGAAAAGGCAGAAAAGGAAGAAGGTAGAATTATCAAACCAATATAAAAGAATACTGCTTTTTATGCTGATATTCTTTGTCAGCCCATCATGTATAACAACAATCCCAGAATTTCTAAAATTTCAGACATGCTGCAAAGTCCATCTTTTCTGACTGTGCTTAGCAGGTGAGTTATTATGGGTAATTGTGATTATATTTTGGACAAACGTTATTATGGATCACTTGGGTACAGACTATCTAGTGTAATATGTTTTTTAATTGTCTGAAGAGCACGCCGAGTTTAGGCGAGACTCTTCAATTTACCTAAATGAATACATATGATGCATCAGATATTTAACAGTGGGAGCAACTACAACATAACAGTGAGAAGAAAAATGTACAGGGGCATAATTCATATGGTCCACACTGATGCATATTCCACTGTGTGAGGGTATTTTTGGATATAGATTATAAAATTGATAAAAGTTTTCAACACCTTCCTGTCTCTTACAGTTCTAAGGTTTAGCTATATCACATGCTGGTAAAAGCTCTGGCTCAGTTTCCTTTATTGTCCCTGACTTGTTTCTTCATTTTTGGTGTCACCTAAACTGTACTTACTCACTTGGATAAAAATCACTAAGTCAGAGCCTGACACTGTTAGACGTATCAGCAATAAGGTATCAGCAGTAGCTGCAGCAGCGAAGTATTGGTGACTCAATGTACTAATTAATACCTATTACTCATTAAGAGCAAACACTTTCTAGCCTAACCCCATTCAGTCCAAGAGGCAAAGTTGAAGCTTAATGCTTCAATTTAAGAAAGCTAATATCCCTCCAACAATCCAGTCCATATTCACATAGCCACCACAATCGTAGGCATATAGGTTACCTAAAAAGAGCAGTGAGAGTGATGCATTCAAAGCCAAGCATCTAACATTGCCTGCAATTCCCTCATACCCACATGGATGTGGCAGCAAAGAAAATAATATTTTTAGAACTTGTGTGGCAAATTACCAAATGCCAGCAAATCCTGAAAAAAACAACAGTTTTGACCTGAATCATGGAACAGAAAAATGTTGGCATTCACCCCTCACTTTTTTCATTACTGTGAGGAGGCAGTGATTCTATGCTGAAAAAATGGTCATTCTGCCTTGCTGAAAAACTGCCTGTGTCCCAGGCATGAAGATGACCAATTACTGGGATGGGGAATTCTAAATCCTGTAGGTCTTACTATTTGATCATTAATTATTATTATTATTTGTTAAAGGGCAATACTGTACTATGTATTATAAGAGACTTGTACTACACCTAGCTTGTTCTTGTAGACTCTTCTGCATCTGTGATGGCTCACAGACTTTGTTTCATAGCATTCCTGGAACAGTCCCTGCTGAGGATTATATTAAGCTTTAATTAAGTCTCTTAACGTAGACACATAAGAAAACCCTCGAAAACTAAAAAAACAACTTCTCTGGTGTACCTAGTCCTCATCTGAGTGGTGAATTACACTTTCCCCAGGATAGAACAATGTGTTCTTCTCAAAGGTCCCCAAAATCTCACATAGGCTGGTAGGGCAGTTTATCATATCTGTTAGATCACTACTTCTGCCCAAGAGAGCCCACAGGAGCCCATCAGTCCTATACCTCATGCACTGTTTTGGCTGGGTCTACTCAGGAGAAGGGTTTTCAAATGTTGCTATTTTAATGTCACAGAGCTGTATTCTGCATATAACTTTTATTTTAAAATCTCCTACAGCTCGTGTAGGTGTTTGGTGCTTCCAGAAGCAAAGATCTGGTTAAATAAGAAGTTCTGAAAAAATGACAATGTCAAAGAGTAGTATTGTTGTGACGGATGAAAAGGACAGAGTTGTCTGGGAGCTTCAAGCATGCAAGATATGGGGCCATTTTAATCCCTGGAGTAACTCTGTTGACTTTAGTGGATTTACACCAGTGATGAATGTGGTCCATAATGTGCAAGGTTGATTTCCTTTGTTTCTTCTAGAAACCTCACAAGTTTATCTATACAGAGAATTAATCTTTTAACACAGATGGGTCTGAGCTGCATTATTGGGATCTGGACTATTCTTTATTCAGTGATGTCTGGATCACGGGTTTTAATTGAGGTGCATCTACAGTTTTTAATGGTTTCCACTGTGAATGTTGAAATGGGTTTCACTAGTGGATAGCAGGTATAGCTGAAATATATCTAATTCAACCAGCATAAGCCATAATTACCTGTTTTAACAATATTTGGGGTGGGGTTTGGTTGGAGGAGATATTTAGCCATAAAATCAATAACATTCCACCTGCAGGTTTTTCACCCATGAACCAGTAATAAGTGCACTCTGTAATAAGTACACCCTCTGTCTAATCATAATGATATATAACAAAATTGCATGGAGTACATTCCCTTGTTACCCTTTATTTATTGGAAATCTACTCTCATATACGTTGTACATCGTGTACTGTAGATAGTTATGTCAAGTTATTCTGACTGATTTAAAGTCCAATGAAAATACCGTATGTTTGGTATTGGGGAAGATCTCTTCTTGTCCCTAATAAACCATGTTCTGCCAAAATGAAGAAGAGGTTTAGAGGATTACTAGAACTCTGAAATGTTTTATGCCCTTGTTTTTTAAACAAAAAAAGAAGAGAAAGAAGAATCTCCTTTCTGGGTTTTGTAGCACATGACATGGATTCATGTGTGCCAGACAGCCTAAAACTGGGTTCACTAGACCAGGTACTTAAAGAAAAAAAGTCCAAACTCTCAGATCTACAAAAGTAATCTCAATATTATTATATTTTTAGCATCCAAAAATGTGCTTACATCTGTGATATCCTGGCTCTTGCCATTTGAAACTCCCATGCATGCTAATTGGAGCTGGGATCCATGTGGGTTTGAGAGAATTTCACCCTCAATAAACAAAGAGCAATTCGGAAAATGCGCAACTTAGAATATGTAGGGCCATGTCATGTCTCGTCCTGCACAGAGGAGGCAGATGGCACAAATAATCTTTCCCTTCCCACCCATCTCTTGTGCATAGGGCAGCTGTAATTTGGTTGCCAGGAGCTGGTGAGTACAGAAAATCAGCATTGCTGGAAGCCCTAGCCGGTCCCAGAGGAGGACGACTTGGTGGAGTGGTGTCATACCAGAACATTGGCAGAGCTGCACTTATAGGAATCCTAGTGACATCTTTTCAAAGATGCACCAGGAGCCAGTTCCCAGCACTTCCTTCCAGCACTAGTGGCAGCATACTACCTTTCAAAAGGAGGATCCCAGCAAGCAGTACCACTTAGGAGGTGCACCTCTAATATAATTATTAATTACATTTATTATGGGAGTGCCTAAGGGCCAATCAAGAGTGGAGCCCCACTTTGAATAGTGCAACAGGTAGTTTTACCCAGAAAACACAAGCTGTAATCATGGTAATGTGAGTATACTAACTAGAAAAGTGTTAAGTGATTCAGGAAAGATCTAAAACAAAAGATGGAAAAGTTTAATATACCACATTGCATTCTGTGGACTGTGCAGAAGAAGGAGCTGTAGACTTTTGTCCCACATCTTTTGGAGACATCTGTGGATTTTCTGGAAAAAGCCTAGGTGGATGTTCTTGGATTTCAGGCTCTGCTTTATTGTCAAGGAGGGGAGCTATCTGAATGGAAAGAGATGCTGTGTGTATCTCAGGCACAGGGTTACAGGTAGGTGAGACAGGCCTTTGTGGAAACGTTGGCACTTCATTAGACTTGGGCTGGTGCTGTGTATTACGAGGAACATTACTCAGTGAGTCTTGTGTCCGGGTTAATTTCAAGGTAGAAACTCTGCGTTTTTGAGATGCTTGTCTGTGGCCTTGATGAAGAGTAGCTCTAATGCCAGCTACTGCTTTTGTGCTTGTGTTGGAGACTGAGGGCAGTGGTTTAGTGATTCTTTGTGCATAGGACACACTTGTGTTAGATTTTTTAGAATACATTGTCCTCTGGATAGCCTCCTTGTTAGTACAGTAGACAGTATCTGAGGGGAGTTTTTTAGTTGGCTTGGTCGTTATTGACTGAAAAGTAATTTCATCCTTCATGTGATTAGTTATTCCAGATCTACAAAAACTTTCTTTTCTAGGGGGTGGCAGGGGTGCCTTATTTGCCAAAAGCATCCACACACAGCAAAATAATATTGAAGAAGAAACAGAGAGAAAGTAAATGTTAGCAGGAGAAATAACTTGAGTTAGACTCCTAACTTTAAACAAAAGAACAAGGGCCTGATCCAAACTCCATTCAATACAATGGAAAGACTCTGGATCAGGTACTGCATTGCACCTGATGATAATATTATATTCTGATGTCTAGGAAATCACAGATTCCATTTGTTAATGGAAAGAGTGAATTGTGATCCAAACTGGGTCCATAATATCAAATATATTCTATTTTGCACCAACACTATGGTTTGAGAATTATCAGCAAATTTTACAGAGACTTAAATAGTTCATAAAATGTACTCAACATACCATTTTAGCTGACAAGCTACTATTTATGAGTAACATACATACATATTACACACACACACACACTTTTAAAACTTTTGGATTAAAATAGTAATGCAAATACTATTATAAGTATGTTTCTGAATTAAGGCATATTGTTTCATGGCATTTTCTATAATTGTTATATAGTTTAGCAAAGTTAGCTGAAGAACAGTACTTCTGGTTATTCTTAAATTAATCTAATTCAACTTTATAATCAATTATTATTTATTCCATAAAGAAAGTATTTCTCTGAAGTGTAAAATATTAATCAATACCCTTCGAAGTCCGAATACAATTATATAAGGTTTTTGATTGAACCTGGCCTATTTTTATTTGCTTACAGCCTTGTTCTTTGAAAGTAGTTTGTTGTGTTACTGAATCAGCAGACTTGTGTCATGTATAGTGTATGTTTATGTGTACAGCAAAAACAGATAATACAACACGTAATAACAGGTGCAGGTGCTACCAAGAACACATCTGGATAATTCACTCTAGGGCTTCACACCTGCATGTAATGCACTCATAAGCTAACACTTATACTTAATACCAAAGGATGAAACTGTGTGTGTGAAGGTTTACCTGAGTTGGTGACCTCTTTTCTTGTAGATTTGGCCGGACACTTCTAAAGCCTTTTGCTGCAAGAGATGAACTACTAGCATCACCATTCAATGTCTCTCTACTGCCATCATTGTAAGATGTCCAAGCTTTTGTGAGGAAAAAAATCAAAACATATTTTTGGTAAACAGTCCCTATGTATCCATGTTACCATAATAAATCTACCTATTGAACAAACTGTTGAAATGACAACTTTCCAGTCAGTAGCTAGAATTACTACTATTGACAATCTATACATCAAAAGGAGAGTTAAATGGATAAGCCTGAAGCTACAACTTCTCAAGCTGTGATTTTGTCAGCTAGATCAGCCTAAATCGATATTGTTATTATTTTACTTATATTCTGATAGCTCCCACAAATATTCATGGATTCATAGACACATAGATTTTAAGGCCAGAAGGGACCATTGTGACCATCTAGTCTGACCTCCTGCATAACTCAGGCTATAGGACTTTCATTCATTCTTGCTTCAAGTACAATAGCTTTGGTTGAACTAGAATACCTTTTTAGAAAAGCATCTCATCTATATTTAAAGAGTTCCAGTGATGGTCAATTGTTCCAGTAATCTGAATCTGTCTTCCAACTTCCAGTCATTGGATCCTGTTGTTATACCTTTGTCTTTTTAGACTGAAGAACCCTCTATTCTCAGAGTTCTGTTCCTCATAGTCTAGTTATTGTCCAAATATAAATGAAGACACATTCCTGACCTGAATATCTTATAGCCTGGAAGATAAGATGAGGGTGGGGAAAAGGAATACAATATGCAAGCAGGGTTCTCAGGGTAATGATTGGGATATGTATTCTCTGTATTTGCGCAGGAGACTTCAAAAGAAATCTTCAGTGCCATTGGAATGCATGATGGCGAATCAGTAGGTTGTATCCTTCTATCTAAGTCAGTTTTTAGCCAATACTACTGTATTACACTACTGTGCTGCTGGAAATGCTATCTTTTGCATGAGACATAAACTTGAGGTTTTAATCACTTGTAATTATTAAAGATTCAGTAGCACTTTCTTTAAGAGTAGGTGTTAGACTCAGTATTCTAGCTAAATTCCTCCCTGTATTCCTCCCCTATAATTTCAGTTTGATAAGACATTTATCACTTTCTGTCCTGATCTGTTGTGATGCATTGTTAAAACATTGCTGCATTTCAGTCTAGAGGTGGCCGCACTTACTGAACTTACTAGTAAGCATTCTGTATTACGCATCCCATAGAAACAGGAACAAAACAGATTGTATGGCATATATGATATCTAACTAACTGTTGGACAAAATTGTCCTGGAAGCCCTGATGTCACTTTGGACTGGTGGTTGTCTGCTGGAGGATCTCAGGTTTCACCTGAGATAGTTTGCAAAAATCAGTAAAGTTTGTAAGGTCCACTGGGATCCATTTAAATGCATAATGCTATATAAATGGAAGATTGCTATAATTCAATACCAGTAGACTTATGCATAAAAAAAATCATATTTTATTTACCTGAATCTGGAGACTGAGAATCAGGTCCTAAAAAAGAAATAGCCAAGTTAGTGTGTGCAGGAAATTAAAATACTGTAGGCAATTCTGTCAGCATTTCTGGTGATGGAACAGTATGCTGCTTGTGACACTGGACTTGGTTCTACATTCCTTGCACACTCAGACCTCATATTGATTTTGGGGAGATTTTAAGATATGCAAGGATTGTAGGACTAGGCTCACAGTATACTTTGATAAGAACATATATTTTTTTAAAAAGACAGCAATTTTGATCAAATTGTAGTAGGTTGGGTGATGTTTTGATGGATGTGTCTGTTATTGTTCTGTGTATATAGTGTCAAATTCTGTACCCATTTATATCCACGCTGGCCCAGCGATGTCACTAGGGGTGCGTAGTGTAACTTGGTCAGAATTTGATCCATATTGTCTTACCAAATGAAGTCATTTTCTTAATAATCAAAACCACCGATCCTAACAATATTGAATCATTCTGAGTACTGGGCTAATTAAATAAAGGAATCTGAGAGAATCTAATGGAAACTCAAGGATAATAGCGATGGTGCTTTTTAAAGTCTGCAGCAGCTGCTGCTACCAAGAGAATTTAGCCATGAGGTCACACACTCAGTGAGCCTCCACCACAGTTAAACTAACCTTGTCATAGAGAAATTGATTTTAAGCTCTCTCTCTATATATCTATCTATCTCTATATCTATCATCATTCTTTTTTCCTCACAACTTTAATTGCCTATGCTTCAGTATGCAAGAATATTTTCAAAATGCATCACCACTGAATCTTCTTTGTGTTGAATTAAAGATAATTTCATCAACCGTTTTAAAGGAGTTGATGTAATTCTATGTGTAGAAATTAATCTAATTTAAGGAAGCTCAACAGTAATTGTTATAGTCTCAGAAGAGCATGTTTACACTATACAGAAAAAACTATGTTTCTAATAAATTTTCTCTGATGTTGCACAGTTGGAAAAGATCGATATAATAGGTACTAACTGTTTTATTGAAATTACATACTCACAACTTGCCCTCTGTTACCTATATATACACCTCGGAATATTGCACTGTAAATGCCCAATGTTTATTGCTCAACAAAATTACATTTTATCAAGGATTACATTGTGCTGTGACAATTACTACATTGTGGTTATTTAAATCACTGCTACATCAGACAAGGAACAAAACAAACAATATTGTTGCCTGGTTTTTCAGTAAACTCTATAATTTATTGTCTTCTTAAATCTAGATACCAGGAGAAATGACACTACTTTGAGAGGGTATGGAGAGGCTTCATTCAAAAACAAGGGGGCCATACATGGGTGATGTGAGATTTTTGGATGGTGCCAGAATGTGGGAATCTGCAGGATGTCTCTAGAGTGTTTGGCAAAGAAAAAGACAGAAATTCTGTCCATGTAAACAGTATATTGGCATGGGGTATGTTTGGGTGTGTGATTATTAGATGATCTAAAGGTGGACTAATTTGGAAAAAGTTATGCACATGTATGGAATTCTTTTTCCTTTGGCAAAAATTCATACGGATTCTTCATGTGCAACAATCCAATCCACTAGGTTAATAATCCACTCACCAAAATTATCTAAATAAGGATTGGCACTGTGGACCATCACTACCTTTATGGACTATTAAATACAGTAAACAAGACCTTTTAAAAGTCTCAGTTTGCAGGCTTACATGATAAACCATACTGACTTTGCAAGAGGTGTTTTGGAATATCAGGCCAATAATATGCATTTTATGAAGTCTATAATGGTTACACACAAAATAACCTATTAAAAGCCAAATTCTACTACCCTTATTCACACTGAGTACCATCTTATTTTAAAGTAGTCCCACTCATTTCAACTAGATTCTTGTCCTTGTGGATTAGATGTTCACATCTGGACTTCTTGTGAAATTTTCAAAAATAAACTTTTCCTATTTCGTATTTATTTTTTGAGCTAGTCCACAATTTAGAACATCTATAAACATAACATTAAAAATACCAAAAGCTGTTTGTGCATCTGAATTGTAGAAATGTTCTAAAATGACTGTTCTTTGTCTTTTGTGCATTTTAAACACTCCAGAAAAGCTGGCAGGCTGACAGTTGGCATAGCAAGTTTCAGCCAGGAGTGAAATTTTATCTCTAAATAGAGAGGTTTACACTTTCTGACAGCCCTTTAACCAGAGCTGTGCAGATGGAGACGCTTCAACTGAATGTGCTAATATGCATTCAGGATGAGATATATTGTAATTGCTATAGTAGTATCATTTTGGTGACAAAGTGTGGAAGTTACTTCCTTTGAAAATCTGTTGAAAACATCAGTATATCTTACGATAAACTCCTAGGTGTTGAGAAATTTTGCACTCATTCTGTGAAGAATGTTTACAGTTCTACCCTCAAAGTTTTTGAGGATTTTTTCTAGTTGAATGACCACAAGGATATAATGAAACACTGGAGTAAATAAAATGGTGGTCTGGCTGAAGGTTCGTTTTAGACCTCTCATTCCTTCACTCTTCTGCCTTCTTTGTGTATTACACTTGTTTGGCACAGCCAGTGAATGCCAAATTGGTGTAAGGTAATCACATAGGTTTTCTGCCCTATTTACACCTAGCATGTAATTTATACTATGATTTAAGTCACCTTGAATATGGCCAACAGATATGCATTCAAGTTTTACTTCCTTAAACTAGCTGTCAATATAGTCCTCTAATTAAGAAATAGTTTTGCCTCTATTGCATATTTTCTGTGTTTTTATTCTGTTTTTAAATTTCTAGAAACATTTTCTTGAAAATAGGATTTTTGTTTTATGAAAGTTAATTTGGCTCCTATTGTTTATTTCACAACTGAAATTATAATCTTCCATTTGTGATAGCACAATAGTCTCAAACTGGTTGAAACATCAGGACCAGAGAATTATAACTTTAACAGAATTTTAGAGTAGCAGCCATGTTAGTCTGTATCCACAAAAAGAAAAGGGGTACTTGTGGCACTTTAGAGACTAAAATTTATTTGAGCATAAGCTTTCGTGAGCTACAGCTCACTTCATCGGATGCATTCAGTGGAAAATACAGTGGGGAGATTTATGTACACAGAGAACATGAAACAATGGGTGTTACCATACACACTGTAATGAGAGTGATCAGGTAAGGTGAGCTATTACCAGCAGGAGAGCGGGGGAGGGGGGAAACCTTTGTGTAGTGATAATCAAGAAGTCGCTGAGATTTTAAGAAACAAACCCCAGTTTTCATGCAAGTTCTCCTATTAACAAAATAGGGATTAAGAGGCGGCTGGTGCGAAGAAAGGGAAAATACCCAAAATACTTATCACAGAGGTAAGATTTAATTTTTTTTTTAATTAAAATAGCTTTTCAAAATTTCCCAGGAGGTTTCACCTATCCTTCAATGTCCACTACATATAGCCAGAGGAAAAGTAAGATTACATCTTCAGAAACAAAATATGTTCAGAGATTTCAGCATCATAAAACTATATAAATCAGACCTTGCCAGTGGAGTAGCCATTTTCATTACCCTCCTGGCAGACTAATTCTACAGAAACCTATAATACACAAAGCCATTCAAGGGTGGTATCCCACTGGTTAGTTATACCTGCAGCCAATAGGTTTGGAGAACTTTGGACTCTCTTCACAGCTGTTAATGTGACAGACATTGCAGCACGTTTGCGAGCACAGCCACCGCTATCTGGAAGCACAAAACGATACAGACACAGGCCCAAGACAAAGGAAGCAAGCACATGCAACATATTACATGGTGTGAGATATGCCAAACGTACATCAAAAAACACGTGCAGGTAGGAATTGCTGCTGATAGTTGTTTGTTTATAAAACCCACAGATTAGCAGACTACACTGTAGGTTTCAGGAGCTCGGAGTATCTAATATGGTAAGTATTCAGTACTTAATACATTGTGACAATGTGAGCATTCTGGTGCCAGAAGGGCTGCTCATGAGGAACTAAGGCTTCGAGTTGGTCAGGGAGGCCATGGATTCTGTGATTTTATGTGATCTCCATGACTTTAGCCCCATACCGAGGGGCTCAGGCTTCCGTGATATATTGTTTATTGCCCACATCCTGCCCATGACTTTTACTAAAAATTGACAAAATCTTAGCCTTATGTATAGCTAATAATGCACAATAAATAGTTAATCAAGATGAAGGATTAAAAGCTGCATAATACTTGTGAATAATCAGCACTGTAAAGCCATTTTATTGTACACATAAGAAAGGCATATTCATAAGACAGGCTTATGTTTTATTACATGACAGTGTTTTTGTTGTGTACTTTGGATCTATATAGAATATTTTAAACACAAGTGACAAAAATTGCTAATTTTTTCCTTGGTATGGAAGAGTAGGGAAACACAATGCTGCTGACACTGCACGAGAATGAGGCAGGTTGGACCACTGCATCTACAAGCCAAAGTCAACTCAGCAAATAATTACAATATGTCATTCTGAACAAATATTTCACTATTATAATTTCAAGAAATACTATCCCAAATACATTCCTTATATAACTTACACTCATAGACTTTAAGGCCAGAATGGACCATCATGATCATCAACTCCAACCTCCTAAATATCCTCACTAGATTAGCCAGCCTGCTTGGGAAGGTGCTCTTCCCTCTCTTTGTTAGGTGGAACCCGGCTCTGCCTAGCACTCCTCCTTCTTGGAACACCATCCCATGGTCAAAGAATCCAAAGCCTTCTCTCCGACACCACCTGTGTAGCCATTCGTTGACGTCCACGATTTGATGTAGACGAACACATACACGATTTCACATACACGATTGGTGCAGTCAACTTAGATTTACAATAAATGGCAAGAGGACAAAGTGGTTGTATCTTGGAAAAGTGTTGAAATGCAGCAGCAGTGAAGTTGTAGAACAAGTAAAATCTTATGAATATCTAGGAAGCTTGATCAGTGCTGACAGTTCCATCAAGGATGAGGTTAAATGGAGATGTGCTTTAGCTACAAGTACTGTTCAGGAATTGATGAAATTATGGACTGATAAAATCCTTTGTTTGATACCAAAGTGAAAATTTATCAAACCAGTGTACTAACCGTATTATTGTATGGACTGAAACAGACATCAGAAGGTTGGAGGTGGTAGAGATGAGAGCTTTTTGAAAGATGGCAGGTAAAATGTGAAATGATTTGAAGACAAATGAAGAAGTTAGAACCAGAGTAGGATGTGAAATCACAGCACAGGACTGGCTGCAGTGAAAAAGATTACAATGGTGGGGACACTGTAGAAAACAAACAGATGATAGGATGCCAAAGAAAATAATGAAAATTCAACAAAGGTCAGTCAGACCTAGAGGCTGACCACTGACTGAATGGTGGGACCCTGTACACAAAAAGACATGATCTGGCTGGGCTTAAAGGAGGAACAAGCCATGGACAGGAATGAACAGTGATACTGTACTGCTCCCCAAATCTGTAAAGATGCTTTGGGATGAGAAGAAGTAGTCTCTTTGTAGTTAACTCACAAACAGTAAGATGGTCTTAATTCATTGATTGATTACCCATGTCTGCTGTAACCCCCATACTACTTAACTGCTATGTTGAGGGGCAAATAAGGATATCTGATACATATATACACCTATTTAAAATGTTTATATGTGTATAAAATTATACCCACATATATTTTGTTTATATATAAAATTTCCATCTCCTCAATCCTTCATGTCTCTTGTTTTCTTATAAATCTGTTAGGTGTAGCAATCATGTCTTCTCATGTGTTTCTACAATGCCTACATAATGGGGCCCTGATTCTGATTAGGCTTCTAGACACTAACACAGCATAAACATTAGTAATTCATAACTGAATAACCTGTTCGCTGAATAGCATGCTTAGCTTTGATCAGGAGCTATATTTTGATGAGATGCTATCATAGACTCTTGCAAGCCCTCTGAACATGCCACTCCCATTGAAAGAGGAGCAGACGAATAACCAGCTTCAATAGGTATTACAACTTTGGGGAAGGGGGAAAGGAGAATGAAAGATAGCTGGCGGCTATCTCCCTTGTCTAGATCTGTGCAAGGATGGCCCTCACTTTCCTCTGGGAACACTAGGACCCATGTTGCATCCCCCTTTCCTGAGTCATACGGGCTGTGGAAAGAAAGAAATTCTAGACAGAAGCCAGCCACTGAGGGCCAGAGAAACAATGGCTGGCAGGAGCAGACACAGAAGCAGTGGCAGCAGGTTCTGTAGAAGGAACTGTTGGATATTGATGATATTATCAGACTGTTTTCAACAGTTTTTGCTCTGGACATTGACTGTTCCAGCCCCTCACCCACAGTCTCTTCATCTCAGTCTTACTGTACCTGCCCTGAGTGCTCCCCTCCTTCCTTCCTTCCTTCCTTCCTTCCTTCCTTCCTTCCTTCCTTCCTTCTCTTCTCCCCTTCTTAAACCTCCCTCCTTTCCTTTGCTTTTCTGTTTAGCTAATCCTCCCTTACTAATCATCTACCCAAAGAATTAAAAAGAAAAGAAACCCAAGTCCCACCAACCTTCTCTCCCCAAAATAGTGGCCCTAACATGACATTTGCCAGCCATCACTCTGTTTACTCTACGAGTATGTTGCATCCCTTTCCCCTCCCCTTGGTTTTTCTTGTCTATTTAGATCTTGAGCTTTTTGGGGTAGACACTGTCTATTACTCTGTACAGTGCCTAGTGAAATAATTATTATTAAGTTCTGTAGAAGAGGGCTGACTTAGAGGATCAAGATAATATAATTTCCTTCATTTAACCAAAAGTGACTTTATGACCGAGTCAGAGACTCTACAGGGACCAAGTATTTCTGTTCTTGTCTCCCAAAGAAATTGGATAAATTGCTAGGAGGTACATCATGGGATGACTTGCATTAATAAAGTTAATGCACCTATGTTTTGCAGCCTTCCAGAATTGTGTAGTCTCTTTCCTTGGCTGCTTTTTATGTGCTTCATTTGCTAGCAGTTGACTCGTTCAATCATTTTAAAATTAGATGCATTTACCACACATATTATCTCTGTAAAACTCCTGACTAAAATATTTATGGGTGGACACCAAGGATTTGTTTTTGCAAATTAACTTAGACCATTCATTATCCATCTGTGCCAAAAGACAATATTAACATTTGCATACTGCTATGAAATATGTGATATGTATGTTTATTCACTCTGTAAATCCACAGCGGTTCAGTCTTTGCTTTCTTAGGGTAAGATTTCACCCCAAGCTGAAAGAAATCTTTCCTGAACGCCCACGTCAGGCCTTCAAACAATCCCTCAACTTCTCCACGTTCATCTTTAGAAGCAAGCTCCCCTCAGAGCAGGACACACCAACTCAAAGCATCAGCAGACCCTGTCGGAACAACAGATCCAAAACCTGCAGACATCCATTCCATTGCTACAATCCATTCCATTCCATTGCTACAATGATCAGCACGCCCCACAACTAGAGTTACTAACTTTCTAATTGCAGAAAACTGAACACCTTTGCCCTGCCCCCTGCCCAACCCCTTCCCTGAGGCCCCGTCCCCACTCACATCACCCTCCCTCCCTCCATCGCTCACTTGCCCCACCCTCACTCACTAGCTCATTTTCACCGGGTTGGTACAGCGGGTTGGGGTGCGGGAGGGGGTGAGGGCTTCAGCTTGAGGTGGGGCCGAGGATGAGGGGTACGGGGTGCAGGAGGGGACTCCAGGCTGGGGTGTTGGGCTGAGGGGTTCAAAATGTGGGAGGGACTCTGGGCTGAGGCGGGGGTTGGGGTACGGGAGGGAGTGGGGGCTCCAGTAGGGAGTTTGGGTGCAAGAGGGGGTGAGGGGTGCAGGCTCTGTGCAGCACTTACCTCAGGCAGCTCCTGGAAGCAGCGACCTGTCCCTCTGGCTCCTAGGTGGATGGGTGGCCAGGGAGGCTCTCCGCACTGCCCCTTCCCACAGGCGCTGCCCTGCAGCTCCCATTGGCTGGAGAGACATGTCGCTGCTTCCGGGAGCCACGCAGAGCTGGGCAGGGAAGCCGGTCAGCCCCGCTGCGCCGCAAATGGACTTTTAATGGCCTGGTCAGTGGTGCTACCCGGAGGCACCAGGGTCCCTTTTCAACCGGGTGCTCCAGTTGAAAACCTGGCAACTCTACCTACAACACACCTTTCAACATCCATGGGTCCTACACATACCTATCACAACATGTGGTGTACCTCATCCAGTGCACTACATGCCCCAATAACAACTATGTGGGTGAAACCAGACAATCACTATGCTCTTGAATGAACTCACATAGAAAATGATAAAAGACCAAAACACCCTATTGCCTGTTGGTGAACACTTTTCACAAAGCGATTACTCTATATCTGACTTCTCAGTCCTCATCCTCAAAGGAAACCTTCACAACACTTTCAAAGGATACGCCTGGGAGCTTAAATTCATTACTCTGCTAGGCAACAAAAGTCATGGACTGAAAAGAGACACTGAATTTATGGCTTATTACAACAATCTGTGACACACTATCCCCCTCTTTTTGTCCTATGACTGGAGAGGTGTTAACAGGCCACTCTCCTTTGAATGGCCCCTTAAAATGTGTGCTAACTACTTATGCTAAACAACCTGTTCCATCTTGCATTTTGCTGCGACACTGGGAGTTCCTTTTGCAGATCTGAAGAACAATTGTGTGTGGTTCTAAAGCTTGTCTCTCTCACCAACAGAAGCTGGTCCAATAAAAGATATTACCTCACTCACCTCATCTCTCTCGTATGAGGATAAAGACGCTTATCCACATTTTTAAAGCGCTTAGAGATCTTTAGATGAAAAGCACTTCATACATTTTAAGTTATCATTAATATTCTTCTGATCGCTCCTGCTTAGTGTGGTACACATTCTAAGAAATCACACATTCTATTAGCACACTACTCTGGGGAACATGGAGATGTTCTCAGCTTTACACAGATATGCCATAATCAGAAGAGTGTGTTGCCCATATGAAAACCTTGTTCTGAGGCAACATATCCAGGATCTCTCTCTTGCAGCTATTTTGTTCCAGTCTTCACAGAACATAAAAAGAGAGAAAATACTCGCTCAGTTTCTCACAGCCTATAGTCACACATTCTGAGGTGCTTGGCCATTATTATAATGATGGGTGGGATTTTCTAGGGCATTCAGTGGTGCCTTAACTCAGTTCCTGTTGAAGTCAGTGGGATTGTTATCAATGCTGAACACTTTGAATAATTCCATCCTATGTGTTAAGCAGTTGGTAAGCATTTTGAGAAGTTACTGAGTAGCTGACTTGTGAATTTAAAAAAACACTACTATTTATTTGTCTTAAATACAGGTGAAGTAACAATGCAATTACTTCCATCTAGGAAGAATTCTCTCTTCCGCAGATTTCATGTGAACTCTGAACGCTACTTAACTTCTTTTTAGTCCAGTATGACAAAACAAATAAATTAAAAATAACACTGCATGCAATTTTGTATGCAATTATTTTTAAATATCTTTTGTTTCGCCTATATAGATCTCGATCCTATATTGTTTCCAATTTTCAGAGTTTATCACAATCCTATTATTATCAATATAGTGCCATAGGTCTGCACCTGACTTAATAGGCACAATATAAAATTATGTCCTTGCACTGGGAAGATTGCAATCTAATGAACACAGATAAGTATTTATCCCCCTAGATAACATAGTGAGCGATCACTTATAAATAATCTAGAAGCAGTAGGTAGATAAAACAGGTAAAACAATTGTGTAAGGATGTGAATCTGAAAGTGGGTTTAAAAGGATGATAAAACAAGGGGTGAGAGGAGGACAGTTCATGGGAGAGAACTGTAAGTTTCTTTTATGCGTTGTGAGCAGGAGTTGGTTTAGGACCATTTGATTTATACTAGCTTCTCAGGTTTTGTAAACCTGTAATAAATCCATCATGGAGAGGTGCAAGAGTGGTCACAAGGAGCATATGATTGGAGGTTAAGGGTGGTTAATTGTCCTATAAGGAACTCAGATATGCACTTGGGGATCTGTGAGAGTGGTTAGCGAGACTGAGTCTAAGTGAATTGCACCAACTGCTAGCCCCAGAAGTGGGGCAGCTAACACAAGTGGTGGCACAGATGTAGATATTTTTCTCTCTATACATTATGGAGGACTTTGAAAACCAATGAGAATTGTGTGTGTAACTCCCCTTTGTGCCTTTGAAAATCTCCCCCTACAACTTGTTTATTTCTTTGCTTTTTACAAAAATGTTTTGTTGCCTTTAGCTGTTAAATTTGGGAAGTTGCCTGTCTAGCATTTGATAAACAATTAGTATCAAATACAAAAAACATAAACAAACAAACAAACCCTTCCATCCATTAGAAAGTGAAAACTGAACACACACTTTGCAGACTAATATAGCTTCTGGCTGAGATGGCCTGCCAAGTCTACATCCATAGGGGACACTGGACTGGAAGATTCTACTTTTTCTTTTTTTTAAGCTTAATTTGCCCATCTAATGACTTTACAGGATTCACCAGAGCTACAGGGGACCCATTTATTCTTCAAGTAGACCAGTAGTTTGTGGAATGACCCAGTTTTTACTAGACACCGGTGACAATTCTGTAGTACCTAATACCTACAGCTGTGTACATGCACAGACTCCTGCTATGAAGCATTAGTAAATCCACAGATCCAAGATGGTCGCTGCACTATTATTTTAATTTAACAGCACTCAGGATACCATGTGTAGGAGGGTCAGGAAGCTCTATGTAACCAAGTACACTATGCTGAGTATCGCTTATCTCAACCGCTCTCATGTTTAGTGAAAGTGCCGTCTCAGTTTTCTACTCCTGGTGCTACGCCAGGAATAACTCTCAATACTTATGCTTAATCTATCTTGGTTTTTGCATGGGGTTGCAGACTACATCAATAGAACTAAATTTCAAATATTACTTTATTTGGGTGTAATGGGTCGTGCTCACCACCGTAGCACCTCCTTCTGGTTGCTCCAGGAATTAGTTCTGTCCATCAGCAGGGTGCTCACCTCTTGTGGTGTCTCACTCTCCATCACTGCTTCTCCACCATCTCTGCTGTCTGTGGGGACCTGCGTCACTCCTGGACCGCAGTGTCCTATTCAGGGCACAGCCCTCCGGCTGTTCCTCAGCTCTGTTGTCTCCTCCCTTCCCGGGGGAACCGGCAGTCTTTCACCTGGCCTCTCGCGGCAGTGGCGAACTGCAGCCCCTAGTTCAGCCCCTCGCTCAGGGGAAAACTGTAGTCCTTTGGCTGGCCACTTCCCTCAGCGGCCAGTGAGGCAAAGGTGGAGGGCCAGGCCTGCCCGCTACTCTGGGCCCCAACCCAGGGACCCTATAGCTGGCAGCCGCTCACTGCCTCTCCTTCCCCTCTCTGCCATTACCTGCTTTCCCTGGGCCACTTCCCTGTAGCCCCAGCACCTACTCGCCCCCTGTATCAAGGCCTCAGTCTGAGAGCCAGCTGGAGCTCCGCTTGCTCCCCTGACCCTGCCCAGCACTGCTCTGTCCCAGGTACTTCTCTCTACAGGCAACCAGTCCTTTTCCCTCAGCTCCTCTCTGCCCTGCAGCCCTTCTTATAGGGCCCAGCCTGGCCCTGATTGGCTGCTTCTAAGCCTTTGTCTGGTTGGCTGGGTTCTGCACAGACACTCTAAGGGCTGCTATTAATCCTTTGCCAGCCAGTGAGGGACAGCTGACCCGTCACACTGGGTAATTTCTTCTTTTAGTGGAACTGGTAATTGTGGACAATTGCTATAGATGTTCACAAGTAAGTGATGTGCTCCTGGATTTGTAAATGTGCAATAGGTGTAAGTTCAGTGTAAGTTCATGTGACATATTTGTTTAGGCAATCCTAGGGGGTTTCAGTAGGTAGTTATCAAAGTCTGCTCTGGAGGCATTAGAATTAAAGGCCACAACAAAAGGAATTCAACTACATTGAAACCTGTAGCAAAAACCTCACTGGAAGTTAGAACAATTAACCCATATGTCAGCTATGATGTCACGACGAGGCTGTAATTCACATTTGTGATATTAGAGCAATGAAATGTGACATTTTAAAAGGAGAGACATGTACAAAATAGTATTTACTAGATTTGAACCCATGAGACTGCAATATGCAATTGAATTGTAATCATATGTGTGATAATGATTAGCTGAATTACCTCTCACATCATAATTCCATCAGCTAAGGAGTGCTTCATAACTACCCTAATTTCAAAAAATATGAATATATGGATAAAAATGTATACTGTAACTTCAGCTCTCACAAATAAACAAGTATAAAACTGGGCAGAGAGAAATTCTGAATATCATTACAATAAATAGTGTCTTCCTTATTAAACTCTTGTGTGACCCACCAGTTACTGAATACAAAACAATACAAGCTTCAGATGAATAAAAAGTTACTTGAGCTGATTTGCTCATGCTGCTTATTATTGTGTTCAGAGAATCCACTATCTCTACTATAATAGCTCAGAGTAAACCTGAGGTTGTGGTATTAGTTATTTATGTACACATTGGGTGAAATCATGGCCCCATTGAAGTAACTATAAATTTTGCCATTGACTTCAGTGGGGCCAGGATTTTACTTGTCTACTGCACAGGTCAATCCAGACCCTATTTAAAGTCAGTGGCATAACTCCCATTGACTTCAATACTGTAGGATCAAGCTACAGTTTTAATTTGTACTTTGTAATAGGCCATAAAGCAAACAAACATTCTACAATTTGTGTTTTGGTTAAGACCAGATTTTACATTTCTGTCACAGCAGTCTGAAAGATAATGTAATTAGAATCATAGAAATACAGGATTGGAAAAGACCTCGAGAGACCATCTAGTATCCATCCCACTGTGTGGAGACTAGACCAGTTGTGGGCAACCTGCGGCCTTTCAGGGTAATCTACATCCCTACAGCCTGCGCCACTTCCCGCAGCTCCCATTGGCCGGGAATGGTGAACCGCGGCCACTGGGAGCTGTGGGTGGCTGTGCCTGTGGACGGTCAATGTAAACAAACTGTCTCGCGGCCTGCCAGCGGATTACCCTGCTGGGGTGCGTGCACCCACGGACCGCAGGTTGCCCACCACTAAGCTAGACAGTCCCTGACACGTGTTTCTTTAACCTATTCTTAAAATCCTTCAATGAGAGAGATTTTACAACAGTACTTATTTATCCTTATAGATAGTTTTTCCTCAAATCTAACCTAGATCTCCCTTGCTGAAGATTAATTTTGCTTACTTATTGTCCTGCCTTCAGTGGACGTGGAGAATAATTGATCACTGCCATCTTTATAACAGCCCATAACATATCTGAAGACTGTTACCAGGTCCCCCGCACAGTCCTGTTTTCTCAAGACTAAACATGCCTTTTTTTAACCTTTCCTCACAGACCATATTATTTAAAAAAACTTTTATAATTTTTGTTGCTGTCCTCTGGATTCTCTCCAATTCGTCCACATCTTTCTAAAAGTGTGGTGCCCAAAAACTGGACACACAACTTCAGCGGAGGCCTCACCAATGCCAAGTAGAGCAGAACAATTACTTCCTGTGTCTTACACGTCTTCTGTTAATACACCCCAGCCTATTTTAAAACTGCATCACATTGTTGGCTCATATTCAATTTGTGATCCAGTATAGCCACTAATTTATTAAATAGCAACCTCTTTTTATATATAAACCCACCTAATAATATACCATGATAATAGGATATTTACAGAAAAGGAAGCATTATAGTACTGTTTTCCAAAGATAAAGGGATGCTATTTTCCCTTGACTGTTATGTATGCCGTTGTGCTGCAGAACATATATATGCATTGTACAATTTTATATATATTTATATACATATAAACATGCATATTTCATATATATATACATATAAAATATACATACATGTTTATATATGTATGTGGCACATGTAAATATACATATACAAACATACTATTTAGTTTAATTTCAATATCAGTTTAGTGTAATTTGTGCATGAACATTTAATAAGTTGGCCCCTAGTTTGCTAAAAGATATATATATAGAAGATAGAAAAGTAAAGAAAAATCTCACAGAAACAGCATACCTGTATTCATTTTGACACTGGAGGTTTTGTTATAAAAGTCTTCAGTTTTCCTGCAGAAAACAAAACGATCTATTAATTTGTCACAACACAATGGTATGTGGTACAAAATGTCATCAGTGTTTTTGGGGGGTGGGAGAAGAGGAGACACCGGTGAATCAATGTCATAACAAGGATAGCCCTATTTTAAACACAGGCTTTAGTTAAACTGGCACCACTTGTGCCTGCCTCTAAAGTTAAAGTTGAGCCAACACTTCCATTATAACCTACTCTATTTTCAAAGATTTAGTATCTCATCTATAAACATTTGCAAATATCATGCCAATGCAATTGACTTTTGGTCTCCAGAGTATCAACTAAAGAGCAGGTCACTTAAAGAAATGTGTAAAATAAAAAATCTGTTTATGGAAAAGCATCAAATAAAACCTATAGACAGATATACATAAAAAAGACTAGGAACATTTTTTTAACAGCCAAAAGTTATTAACTCTTTTCCCCAGTATTAATGTGCTAGAAGAGTAGCTTTATTTATAATTTAATATGGATATTTTTACTGACATTGTGATTTTCACCATTGGTTGCTGCAGTACTAACTATTGACTTAGGACCTGTTCCTGCTCCCATGGAAATCAATGGCAAAATTCCCATTGCCTTTAATAGATTCAAGATCAGGCCCTAACACAGGAAGGTTTCCAAATGCACCTGGCTGTTCCTTAAAGGATAATAATATGCATAGAAACAAATTATAAATACATTAATCCAGGAAGCAGGAACAGTTTGATTCTCTTGGGCTTGTGGATTCTTACACTTTATGACATTTAAAAACAAACCACCAAGAGAACAAATACAAACAAGCAAACAAACAAATATCAAACAAGCAAACAACAACCTTATGCTTAAACAAGCTTATGCTCGAATAAATTGGTTAGTCTCTAAGATGCCACAAGTACTCCTTTTCTTTTAACAACCAAAGAGGAGAAAGGACATCCTAAATTAAATACAACACTTTGCCCTTAACTCCTGATGCTGTGCCTGTGTTTATCATGCTGATTTGAGATAAGTACAAGCCTGAACTGAATTTCCCCACTACAGACAGTTTGTGTCACAACTGTAATATTATTTAATGGTTCAGAGGCTAGAGTCTCTCTTCTGTCTGGCCCATTCAGGATGCTACACCGGCATAAAGGAGTAATAAAGTGGGTGCAGGCAGAGAGTTGCAGAAAGGCTCCCCAGGGAACACCTCTGATACAAAAGGGTGGCCCAGCCAGCACACTGCTGCTGAAATGGCTCTTCATTTCCCTCTCAGCTTCGTGTATTTGAGGTGCAGGAGGGGACATGTCCAGAACAAACTGCACTCTGCCTATTCTCAGCGACCTTATTACATCTAGAGGCTGCCCTAATTTACACCACTGGGGCCAAGAGTTGGAGTTCAAGAGTGGTTTAAATCATCCTTTTTTCCTCCCTCCCTGTTTCTACAGCAAATACAGGGTTAGGAAAAAAGAAAATTGGAATTTTTCATATTTAATACAAAACTAATGGTTTGTTACAAGTTTCCCCACTATTTTTACCATATGCTGTCCCTCGACCGCCCACTTTAAAGAACGATGGTGTGTATGATTAGAATGGCACATTGGTTACAATGTACTACCATATTAAATGAGATCCCAATCTCAGGTGGGCTTCGAGGTGCTACTGTAATTAATAAATAATAAATAAAATGACTTAGACTGGGTGGGGCTGAATATCCTGAACTCCCACTGAAGTCAACAGGGATTGAGTGAACAGCACCTCTGAGGCTGAAACCTCTAGCAATTTATTCTCTTGTACTGATGCCCATGCAGAATGTACTTTGTACTACTGTAGAAATTCAATGTTATTTTTAATGATGCCTCATAAGATGATCATACTGATTCCTCACTCAGATAAGACACTTTAACACTGCTAATACTATTTAAAAGCCAATTTCCTTTTGCTATACATTAAGGGAAGGAACAGGCATATGTTACAGAAATGGATCACCCTAGAAGCTAAGGGATAATACTGGGATGACTAATAAAATTTCATGCCATCCTATTTATGCTAAAACTGCTGTATCAGCAAATTAGCATCTGAGAATTCTCAGTAAACCATTTAAAGATTAAAGCAAGTCCAATCTATTTTCTTCAGTGTTGATAAACTGTCTTTGATTGTAACTTTAAGCTTACACAACAGTCACAAATTATTCTTGAAAGCATCCAATTCTTGGAGTGTTTTCATGCTGCTACAGGAGACAGCATTTTAAAGTAGTCATAGAATCACAGAATATTAGGGCTGGAAGAGACCTCATGAGGTCATCTAGTCCAATCCCCTGCTCAATCAGGACCAACACCAACTAAATCATCCCAGCCAGGGCTTTGTCAAGCCGGGTCTTAAAAATCTAGAAGGATGGAGATTCCACCACCTCCCTAGGCAACCCATTCCAGTGCTTCACTACCCTCCTAGTGAAATAGTGTTTCCTAATATCCAACCTAGAACTCCCCCATTGCAACTTGAGACCACTACTACTTCTTCTGTCATCTGCCACCACTGAGAACAGCCTAGATCCATCCTCTTTGGAACCTCCCTTCAGGTAGTTGAAGGCTGCTATCAAATCCCCCCTCTCTCTTCTCTTCCGCAGACTAAATAACCCCAGTTCCCCCAGCCTCTCCTCATAAGTCATGTGCCCCATAATCATTTTCGTTGCCCCCCGCTGGACTCTCTCCAATTTGTCCACACCCTGTCTACAGTGGGGGGACCAAAACTGGATGCAATACTCCTCAGCAATGCCGAATAGAGGGGAATAATCACTTCCCTCGATCTGCTGGCAATGCTCCTACTAATACAGCCCAATATGCCACTGGCCTTCTTGGCAACAAGAGTACACTGTTGACTCATATCCAGCTTCTCGTCCACTATAATCCCCAGGTCCTTTTCTGCAGGACTGCTGCTTAACCACTCGATCCCCAGCCTGTAGCGGTGCATAAGATTCTTCCTTCCTAAGTGCAGGACTCTGCACTTGACCTTGTTGAACCTCATCAGATTTCTTTTGGCTCAATCCTCCAATTTGTCTAGGTCACTCTGGACCCTATCCCTACCCTCCAGCATATCTACCTCTCCCCCCAGTTTAAGATTATCTGCGAACTTGCTGAAGGTGCAATTAATCCCATCATCCAGATCATTAATAAAGATGTTGAACAAAACCGGCCCCAGGATCAACCCCTGGGCACTCCACTTGATACCAGCTGCCAACTAGACATCGAGCTGTTGATCACTACCCATTGAGCCCAACAATCTAGCCAGCTTTCTATCCACGTTCTAGTCCATTCATCCAATCCATACTTCTTTAACTTGCTGGCAAGAATACTGTGGGAGACCGTGTCAAAAGCTTTGCTTAAGTCACATCCACTGCTTTCCCCATATCCACAGAGCCACTTTTCTCATCATAGAAGGCAATCAGGTTGGTCAGGCATGACTTGCCCTTGGTGAATACATGTTGACTGTTCCTCATCACCTTCCTCTCCTTTAAGTGCTTCAAAATGGATTCCTTGAGGACCTGCTCCATGATTTTTCCAGGACTGAAGTTCCCCGGGTTCTCTTTTCCCTTTATTAAATATGGGCACTATATTTGCTTTTTTCCAATCGTCCGGGACCTCCCCTGATCACCATGAATTTTCAAAGACAATGGCCAATGGCTCTGCAATCACATCAGCCAACTCCCTCAGCACCCTTGGATGCATTAGATCTGGACCCATGGACTTGTGCATGTCCAGCTTTTCTAAATAGTCCTTAACCTGTTCTTTCGCTCACCTCCTCCCCACATTGTCTTGCCCAGTTCAGCAGTCTGGGAGCTGACCTTGTCTGTGAAGACCGAGGCAAAAAAAACATTGAGTACTTCAGCTTTTTCCACATCATCTGTCACTGTGTTGCCTCCCCCATTCAGTAAGGGTCCCACACTTTCCTTGACCACCTTCTTCTTGCTAACATACCTGTAGAAATCCATCTTTTTACCCTTCACATCCCTTGATAGCTGCAACTCTAACTGTGCTTTGGCTTTCCTGATTACACCACTGCATGCTCCAGCAATATTTTTATACTCCTCCCTTGTCATCTGTCCAAGTTTCCACTTCTTGTAAGCTTCCTTTTTGAGTTTAAGCTCACCGAAGTTTTCACTGTTAAGCCAAGCTGGTCACCTGCCATATTTGCTATTCTTTCTGCACATCGGGATGGTTTGTTCCTGCGCCCTCAATATGGCTTCTTCAAAATACAGCCAGCTCTCCTGGACTCCTTGCCCCCCCAGATTAGCCTCCCAGGGGATCCTGCCCATTAGTTCTCTAAGAGAGTCTAAGCCTGCTTTTCTGAAGTCCAGGGTCCGTATTTTGCTACTCTCCTTTCTTCCTTTTGTCTTCCTTCCTTTCTATTCACTTGGAACTGAATTAGTGGTGGTTCCATGAAAACAGGCTATAAAATGCAACACTATTCAGACTCAGCAAAGACTCACCAAGTACAGAACTCTTTTTTACACCAAGATGTCAAAATGAATTCTAGCGGGTGGATTTGATCTATATACATAAAGTGTGTTTAGTTCATGCCAAAGTTTCACACACAGTACTTTGCTTTTTCTTGCTAAAATTAAAACAAACGATGTTATCAATGGAAGTTGTTCTCTCTGAACCAAGGAAAGTTTGTATAGGTCTAAGGAGATTACTCTCTACAGCAAGATGCATACAAATCACCAAACACATTTCTGAAAAATCTGATCTCAAGTACACATATAAAGATTTAGGGGCAAATTTTGGTCTTGCGTGCATGCACGTAAGTCAATTCAAGCTGCACACCTATCAAAATTGTGCCCTTGCATTTTAACCAATTGCTGCTGCTAATCTAAAATGATTTTCAAACTCTTGATTGAGTATTAAGGGACATTTAAAACATTACTAATATTAGTAATAGAATTTTAAGGGACATCATGAACTTAAAAGTAACACCTCTATCTGATTTTTTAATTAACTATTATTTAAAGCAATCTCTAATAAGTCTATAAAACTTAAAGGGATTAGATAAAAGAAAAACAGTGAGTTCCCTTTTGTTTCCTGAGTGTTGTTCTTTTGTGTGTGGTTTGTTTTCTGCAAAATTACTCTGTGTGGGTGTGCCCCGTGGACATGAAGATATCTTGCCATTATTATTCATGATTTTGTCACATCAAGATTAGACTATTGCAGTGTGATCTACATGTGGCTGCACCTTAAAACCACATGCAGAATTCTGCTGTTTGCCTATTGAAGAGGGCATCTCCCTGGGAGCATGTGTCGTCAGTGCTCTGGGATCTGCACTGGTGACTTACTGGTTCCCAGGTAGAGTTCAAGGTGTTTGTTTCAGAGTAGCAGCCGTGTTACTCTGTATTCGCAAAAAGAAAAGGAGTACTTGTGGCACCTTAGAGACTAACCAATTTATTTGAGCATAAGCTTTAGTGAGCTACAGCTCACTTCATCGGATGCATTCAGTGTTTGTTATGACCTATAAAACCCAAAATGGCCTGAGACTGGACTGTTCTACAGACCACATCTCCCTGTCCCATTGTTGCGATAAGGGGTGCTTGAGCTGGATCCCTCTCATTATAAAAGAGAGGAGACAGCTGTCTCTGTCAGGGCATTGGTACTCCAGAACTTGCTCCCCCACGTGCTACAAAATAGCCCTAATTTTGCATGCTGCAAAAGCCACTGGTTCAATAGGATGTTTGGAAAGGGCTGAGGGTATACTTCCCACAACGATGGAGGGTCAGAAAGGAGTTTCTGTAGGTAGCTGGCTGGCTAGCTCCTGTTGGAATGATTAGTTTAATGCTGCTAGGATTTTATTGCATTATTAATGATGTGTTATGGTGTCTAGAATCTCAGGAAGGAATCTTTTCAATTATTTTAAATCTAAATAAATAAATGAACAAGGCCCACTGAAGTCAATGAAACTACTCGCGTGATTAAGTTAGGCAGGCCCTTCATATCTTTCTGAATATGGGCCTAGATGGCTCTAGATGAACAGTAATATAATACTGTCAGCTCAGAACCCATTGGGTGAAATTAAATAAGTGGATCAGGTTATTAGTAATTGCCAGGGCTGTCAAGTGATTAAAAAAAACTAATGGCGATGAATCGCGCTGTTCAACAAAAATAGAACACTGTTTATTTAAATATTTTTGGATGTTTTCTACATTTCAAGTGTATTGATTTCAATTACAACACAGAATACCAAGTGCACAGTGCTCACTTTATATTAGTATTTTTGATTACTAATATTTGCACTGTAAAAATGATAAACAAAAGAAATAGTATTTTGCAATTCACCTTATATAAGTGCAATCTCTTAATCATTAAAGTGCAACTTACAAATGTAGATTTTTTTTTGTTACTTAACTCCACTCAAAAACAAACCAATGTAAAACTTCAGAACCTTCAAGTCCATTCAGTCCTTCTTGTTCTGCCAAGCACTCAGACAAACACATTTGTTTACATTTGCTGCCCATTTCTTGCTTACAATGTCATCTGAAAGTGAGAACAGGCATTTACATGGCACTTTTAAGACTATAAGAACGGCCATACTGGGTCAGATCAAAGGTCCATCTAGCTCAGGATCCTGTCTTCTAACAGTGGCCAATGCCAGGTGCCCCAGAAGGAATAAACAGAACAGGTAATCATCAGGTGATCCATTCCCTATTGCTCATTCCCAGGTTCTGGCAAACAGAGGCTAGGGACACCATCCATACCCATCTTGGCGAATAGCTATTGATGGACCTGTCCTCCATGAATTTATTTATTTTTTGAACCCTGTTATTTTTCTTGGCCTTCACAACATCCTCTGGCAAAGAGTTCCACAGGTTGACTGTGCGTTGTGTGAAGAAATACTTCCTGTTGTTTGTTTTAAACCTGCTGCCTATTAATTTCATTTGGTGACCCCTAGTTCTTGTGTTATGAGAAGGAGTAAATAACACTTCCTTATTTACTTTCTCCACACCAGTCATGATTTTATAGACTTCAGTCATATCCCCCATTAGTCGTCTCTTTTCCACGCTGAAAAGTCCCAGACTTATTAATCTCTCCTCATACAGAAGCCTAATCATTTTTGTTGCCGTTTTCTGAATCTTTTCCAATTCCAATTCCAATTTTGTAGCCGGCATTGCAAAGTATTTACTTGCCAGATATGCTAAAGGTTCGTATGCCTCTTCATGCTTCGGCCACCATTCCAGAGGTGCTGCCGTGCTGATGACACTCATTAAAAAAATAATGCATTAATTAAATTTGTGACTGAGTCCCTTGGGGGAGAATTGCATGTCTCCTCCTCTCTTTTACCTGCATCCTGCCATACATTTCATGTTATAGCAGTCTCGGATGATGACCCAGCACATGTTGTTTGTTTTAAGAACACTTTCACTGCAGATTTGACAAAACGCAAAGAAGGTACCAATGTGAGATTTCTAAAAATAGCTACAGCACTCGACCCAAGTTTAAGAATCTGAAGAGCCAGCTACAATAGTGCCATACAAAGGCCTGGGTCACAAATATAAAGGGAAGGGTAACCACCTTTCTGTATACAGAATTATAAAATCTCTCCTGGCCAGACACAAAACCCTTTCACCTGTAAAGGCTTAAGAAGCTAAGATAACCTCACTGGCACCTGACCAAAATGACCAATGAGGAGACAAGATACTGTCAAAGCTGGGGTGGGGGGAAACAAAGGGTCTGTCTGTCTGTGTGATGTTTTTGCCGGGACCAGGTCAGGAATGCTCTTTAGAAATTCTGTTAGGTTAGTAAGTAATCTAGCTAGAAATGCGTTAGATTTCCTTCTGTTAAATGGCTGGTAAAATAGATTGTGCTGAATGGAATGTATATTCTTTTTTTTGTGTCTTTTTGTAACTTAAGGTTTTGCCTAGAGGGATTCTCTACGTTTTGAATCTGATTACCCTGTAAGGTATTTACCATCCTGATTTTACAGAGGTGATTCTTTTACTTTTTCTTTAATTAAAATTCTTCTTTTAAGATCCTGATCGCTTTTTCATTGTTCTTAAGATCCAAGGGTTTGGGACTGTGTTCACCTATGCAAATTGGTGAGGATTTTTTATCAAGCCTTCCCCAGGAAAGGGGGTGTAGGGCTTGGGGGGATATTTTGGGGGAAGACATCTCCAAGTGGGTTCTTTCCCTGTTCTTTGTTTAACACGCGTGGTGATGGCAGCATAGGGTTCAAGGACAAGGCATTTGTATCTTGAGGAAGTTTTTAACCTAAGCTGGTAAGAATAAGCTTAGGGGGTCTTTCATGCAGGTCCCCACCTCTGTACCCTAGAGTTCAGAGTGGGGAAGGAAACTTGACAGCCTGTTCTCACTTTCAGTGACATTGTAAACAAAAAGTGGGCAGCATTATCTCCTGCAAATGTAAAGAAACTTGTTTGTCTGAGCAACTGACTGAACAAGAAGTAGGACTGAGTGGATTGTAGGCTCTAAAGTTTTACATTGGTTTGTTTTTGAGTGCAGTTATGTAACAAAAAAAATCTAAATTTGTAAGCTGCACTTTCATGATAAAGAGATTGCACTACAGTACCTGTATGAGGTGAATTGAAAAATACAATTTCTTTTATCATTTTTAGAATGCAAATATTTGTAATAAAAATAATAATATAAAGTGAGCACTGAATACTTTGTATTCTGTATTGTAATTGAAATCAATATATTTGAAAATGTAGAAAAACATAATCCAAAAATATTTAATAAATTTCAATCGGTAGCCTATTGTTTAACAGTAACCAATTAAAACTGTGATTAATCATGATTAATTTTTAAATCACAATTCATTTGAGTTAATCACATAAGTTAACTGCGATTAATCGACAGCCCTAGTAATTGTCATTTATCGCTACTACTTAACACACTTTTTTTCTTTTGGGATGAAAAGGGTAGATCAGAAAAATATTCAGTACTACTACATACAACAAACAAAAACCCTGTCCCCATTAGTGTATCATTTGATGGATCAATTACCTGCAAAAATGTGTTCTTGGTTTTAAGAACCCAAGTGAATTGTTTGAACATGACTGACTGAATCAAATATTTTCTCATAAGCATTCAGCAGTATTTCCACAAGATGGATGGATGCCACCCAGAAATGTAAGGGTCTGACGCTTTATTCATGAGTTCAAATAAATCTCTCTGCTTTATCCCCTACCCTTCTCCCAGAAGTACAAAAATTAGCAAACAGAAAATATGATTTTATGGCAGACAATTTATTTTCATCAAGTGAATTCCAGAATGCACCCCTTTATAATCATCATCACTATAATGGATTCTTTACCTCCCCCAATTTCACCAAAAAAATCTTTGGTAAATGAAGCAATGGCCACTTACTACTGGTTGCAGATGGCGAAGCAGCAGGATACATACATCTGTGTGATCTGGCAAGCAAGTGATTGATTTTGTTTTTGTTAGGTAGTCAGCAACATCCAGATGTTTGAGGAGTGGGTGGGGAGGGAATGGGCTTTTCAGGTTTGTGAGAGGAAGGGGGAGTCAGATCTCCACTAATCTTGTTTGACAGATTCACCGCTTGAGTTCCTACCAAGGACTGCAGCCTGGTGGTTAAAGTACCTGCAAAACTGACGGGAGAGTTTTTAATCTCTGAATTTACACTAGGGATGGGATAGTCAAAATCAGATCAAATACTGTGGAAGCTGTTCTACTGCACTTTCTCTAAACTCACTACCAGGTGCTCAGAACCCTTTTTGCAAATGAGGAGGGAATTATTTTTGTGGGGATTAAAGAGTCAGGTAATACTCCTGGCCTTTTCTCTTCAATAGCTGTATTATTGTTTGCAACTTTATATATTTAATGGAGGAGAAAGAAAATGTGGGCACTCTCTAAAATCACTGGTTCTTATCAGAGACACAAGGTAAATAAGATAATCTCTTTTATTGGACCAACTTTTGTTGGTGAGAGAGACAAGCTTTCAAGCTTACACAGAGCTCCTCTTCAGGTTTGGGAAATTACGGAAGAAGAGCTCTTTGTAGGTCGAAAGCTTGTCTTTCTCTCCAACAGAAATTGGTCCAATAAAAAGGTATTACCTCACCCACCTTGTCTCTCTAATTATCCTGGGACGAACATGGTTACAATACCACAGCATGCAACAGTGTTTTTAATCAGGTAGCTGCACCACACTAAAACCAGTTATTTTGTTCGACTGTGTAGCAGTGATGGACTTAACACTAGCAATATCATCAGAATGTATAAATAGTGCCAATTGGTGCTTCCATTTCAGGTTTTGCTGGTCATGCGGAGTGGGTGATGCCTGTTAATTTTCTCTTCTTCTTTTAGGCTTTTCCATAAGCCTCAAAAGATTTGTTTCAGACCCGTAGCTAACGGAAGAGGGATGGGGGAGATGAGACTGCAGTGACAGGTGGCACCGAAAGTAGCATGACAAATTGCAAATGATAAGATCATGTCAGTGGCAACTCATATGTGAAGCTGTGAAGACAAGAAATCCCTGCCCTGCTGTGCCCCAGTGCTCAGAAAATAGAGTGTACAAAGCTATGATTTATATGAAAATACATTTGATAGGGAGCTCACAGGCATACCACAGTTATCCAAACCATGGCAAGAAAAATCATCTCTATGGATTTTGTTTATGTATGTGCATAAGTTAACAAAAAATACTGAAAATGATAAAAATATGAATAAGTCATAAGAAAAAGTACAAAGAGGTTTTGTTTCTTCCCTTGGATTTAATATACAGTGTAGTCAGACTGCAGTGGTGGGACAGTGAGAGTGCATGTATTAGGCCCCAGTTCAGTAAAGCATTTAAGCACATGCTGAAGTAGACCCATAGGCTTACTTAGGTGCTTAAAATTCAGCATCTGCTTCATTGCTTTATTGGCCCCTGGCCATACTGCCCAGTCCTGCGAAGAACTGAGCACTGAACTCCCATTAAAGTCATTTTGGCTAAGTGGAGCCAAGTAGCTAAAGTAGCACAAGAAAATGGTCTAATAGGTTTCTGTTATTTTAGCTTTCAAATTCTTGACTGTGGGGCCAGTCCTCATAGATGTCAATTTTTGCACAGCTTCATATGTGATTTTTATGCAAAGTACTTTCAAATATGCTAATAATGTAATTAAATAATTGAAACACCAGCAAATAATTTGTATATGACCATAAACTTAAGTTTAAAATCAATAACCTCTGTCTCAGGAAGTGGTAGGAGAAGAAGCAGCACTAAATTGGCAACTGTGGCAGGTGCATGGGTGTGGAAAGGTGTATGGTGAGTAGGTGGGTCCTGAGTGGGGAAAGTTGGGGAAGCTGGGTTTGTGGGGCTAACTAGGAAACATTGTGGGGTGGAGTTGATGTAGCTGGGAGGTAATAAAGGGAAATAGTGTTTGTGCAGATGCTTGGAGGTAAAATAGGAGCAAGCTCAGTGGCTGGGGTTAAAAGTTGGGGTGAGGGGAAGCCGGGTTTTGTGGGTATGTCCAGGAGGTACAGGATAGCGGTGGCGGAGGGTATCAGTTGTTGTGGAGGGTGTCAGAGTGTAGCTGGATAGCTTGGTAGAGAAGCTTGAGACAGCTAGGTTTCTGGTGAGTATCCATGGGAACGATGGGAGTAGGGGAAGGGATTTCTGGGATCTGAGTGGGAAAGGAGGGGTAACTTAGGGGGAGCTGGGTGGATGGCTTCAGGAAGTTGGAGGGGGGGGATCTAAAATATATTTGTATTCTTTTTACTAAATTACAAAGACAAATAAGGATAAAAACCTGAGATGGCCTAGTTGTTAAAGACAATACTACCAATAATGACCTGTTTTTTCCCATGACACTATTAAAATGCAAGACCTGAATAGCATGTATATGTTATTTTTTCCCTCTCCCCTGTGGCTGTGTGCATGCACGCACACATACACATACCTCACAGCAAAATGACCGACCAAGGATTATTATTTTATCAACTACAATTGGTTAATAACATAGTAATTATATCCTGACTGGTTCAGAACTTAGATTGGTTAATAATTAAATCACACCATGTGTTAATATCATGTGCTGCAAAGAGCCCTGGGAGACACATAAAAGAGCCACTTGTGGCATGAGAGCCTCAGTCTGAGTATCACTGCTCTAAAGAGTTGTAGATGGAGGTTTTTCATCCAATAGCATCAGTTTAATATGCTCTACTTCCTGGAGGAAAGACAGCTCGTCATTCTGTAGATACACTAACAGGGACAATGAAAGTAGTTTCTGAAATGTGAAAACGTCTTTGTGAAGAAGGAAGCCTCCCCTTCCTTACATATATTCCGACACTGCAGTAGGTGGAATGAGTATGTCTAAACTACAATTTCTAGCTGTATGCAGAAGTTAGTGGTTGGCAAAACACACAAAGTGTCCCTCTAAGGAAGAGAAACAGAAAGCAGAAAAGCAGAGCTAAGCAGTAGTATATTCTGGAAAAGGAATCTAATAAAGTCTCATTCCTTTCTTCCTCCCCTAGTCATATGATCTTTAGGGGAAGAAGTACTGTAAGGTTAGATTTCCTCCTCCCATCAGCAAGACCAATAAGACCCAACTCACTCTGTCCCCCACCCAGCAGAGCAGATCTTCTGGAGGAGCAAGTTGATCACTATCTGAATCTAGCGCAGCAGGTATGGGAAGCAGGGTGCGTTTGGTCCATGTTGGTGGATTAGCTACTCACATTTCAGGAATCATTTCATTCAGCTCTCTCAGTAAGCTATATGTAGCCCCAACCAGAGATTCCACCCAGGACACCCCTCACCCCAACAATCTTCTTTCTGGCACCCTTACACCTCCTCCTTTTTGTGATTCCTCCCTAAACCAAGGACCAGGAGGTGGAGCTAAAACATGACTATCCAAGTCTGATGAGTGTGAAAGGGAATTAGGAATTCAGGGCCAGATCCTCAGCCCCTGCTCCAATTGCTTAGTGCTGCTCAAAGCAACTGGAAAGCTATATTAACCAGCTATTCCAATGTTTAGGAATCCCTGGCAGTCAGAGTTGGCATAGCTGACTCTTACATCACCCTCTCCCAAACCCTGATGAAGTGGATGTGCTATGGGCTAACTGGGAGAAAGTCCCCCCTTAGGGCCATAGCCAACTAACATTTGGGACTAGCGAGCCAAGGATCCAGCTAGCACAGAGCTGATCTCAGGGTTGGGGTCCTCCTTTGTACCCCATCTCCAGCTGAGCCCACTTTTGGGGCACAATGAGAATCTGGGCCTCAATCTCTGTAATGAATGGCCTAGTACTGTTGGAGTCACAAAGTACAGCAGACAGGAGATATAGGGTGACATTCTGATAACTGATATGGGACTCCTAGACAAGCAGGACCATATTTTACCGCATAATCACATATGTGTTAGGCAGTCACAGTGTAGGGGATTCTCATAATGAACACATTTACTGTTGAAAGTCACTCTTTCTCCCTTGACTACTTAATATGGTACCTTCTATGGGGGCATTCTTTACTTTGAGATTCAGTGAAAATGAATTGACTGTCCTCTTGGTTTTACCCTGAATTGAGTTTTTAAAGGTCTTCTAGGTAAATTGGCAGGTTTCAGAGTAACAGCCATGTTAGTCTATATTTGCAAAAAGAAAAGGAGTACTTGTGGCACCTTAGAGACTAACCAATTTATTTGAGCATAAGCTTTTGTGAGCTACAGCTCACTTCATCGGATGCATACTGTGGAAACTGCAGAAGACATCATATACACAGAGACCATGAAACAATACCTCCTCCCACCCCACTCTCCTGCTGGTAATAGCTCATCCAAACTGACCACTCTCCTAACAATGTGTATGATAATTAAGGTGGGCCATTTCCAGCATAAATCCAAGTTTAACCAGAACGTCTGGGGGGGGGGTAGGAAAAAACAAGGGGAAACAGGCTACCTTGCATAATGACTTAGCCACTCCCAGTCTCTATTTAAGCCTAAATTAATAGTATCCAATTTGCAAATGAATTCCAATTCAGCAGTTTCTCGCTGGAGTCTGGATTTGAAGTTTTTTTGGCTTATTTCAATTACAGTATACAGTACCACTTACTAAACAACCAACAACCACAAATGCCTCAAGCCATTGCATGGTGCTGATGACCTCAGAGTTTTGTCTTCTCTCCTCCTTCACTTTATTTTCATTTCAAAGAACAATTTATCAAGGAATTTGACTAGCTGTGCACTGAAAAAACAACAAGTTGATCTTGACCTTTGTACTTAAATTCAAAATCTGCAGTTACTGTCTCACTTATTATTTCCCCCCTCCCTCAAGATGTATCTCAAAACACTTTAAGTAACATGGGGAATTTCAGGATGTATTTCTGAAAATAAACCATATGCAAGCATGAGGGAGAAAATTTCAAGAAAGCTATACAAACCGACAGGGTTATGTGCAATTTACTGACTATTTTTACAGATGCAGAAGGAAACAGAATGACATGAATGAAATATTTTTTACATTCAGAGTCTGCCTACAGCTTTCCCAGTAAAGGAAATTTTATTTAGAAATTCAGTCAGGAGTTTTATGGTGTTAGTGCTTTTCATTATTTTTTATTGTTTGAAAAATAAATAAAAGAAACAAAAATTTTTTGAATAAAAGCAATCTCCTTATGTTATTGGCCTGAAATATTGTTCTATATTTCCTTGCCCTTTTCTATTTTGTCATGCTCCCACTATGTTTTTAATTACACAAAATCATACACAGTATTTTTAGAGGTCTGGGAATGTATGTGGTTTAACAGGAACTCACTGTTGGTCAATGGAATTCACTCTGGAGGGCAGGAAATCAGCTATAAGACTGGATGTGTAGGAAGGTCAGGATGTTTAAAGGGCCTTAAATGTAGGTACCTAGTTCTTTTACAAATGAATAGAATAATATTTAGCTTTTAATACAGGCAGAGGGAAGGATCAGCATTGTCACTGACATGAAACAACCAGTCTTTTTGAGCCCTCTTCTGGAATGCCAAAGAAATTATCACAGGGAGGTGACTTCTCTTCTTCAAAGGTTTAATTAATTAAATATACTAAATATCTAGGGCCTCCTCAGCTGGTGTAAATCAGCACAGCTCTGTTGACTTCAATGGCACTATGCCAATTTATACCAGCGGAGAATCTGGCCCATAGTTTAATGTAATTTCACTAATTTAATAAAAACTATGAGAAACAAAACAGTCCAGCATATTTAGGTGGCATGAGTCCACAAGCTCCTAGGTCCAAGATATTTCTCAATGTCCCTCAAGAACATAGGCTTAGTATCAGAATAAATCCACCATGACAATACAAAAGAATCTTCATGAGTGTTATATTGTATCAATGTAAGCATCCACCCATGTTAATGCATAAGGAAACACTTCACAAAAAGAGTAGGGGCTGAAAGTGCTTTGTATGTTGGAGAACTATGTTTAAAATTAACAGGTAAAATTTACAAAGGAATTTCAGTGACTTAGGAGCCTAAACCCCACGGACTTTCGTTACTTTTTGAAAATGGGAGTCAGGTGCTTTTGAAAATTTCACCTATCATGTTTATTCCCCAAAGTCTAAATAAAAGAAAGACATCATACAATCGATTCTTGGGCAAAAATGAATGTAGCTACACCAGGGTTTAAAACTCACTACACAGAGGATAATAAAACTGGTTCATTAGCTCATAGTAATGAGCACAAACAGTAGGAACATAACCGCTGCTTATTTGCATCAGTTGTATACCGGTATTTTGCAAACTATCGGTCATTTCCAGTTCTCATGTATTATCAATAGGCAGCATTAGCAGTTTCAACATTTATGTATCTCAGTGTACATTGGATTTGGGCTCCCTCCTGCAGAGTATGGAACTGATAAGATGTGTGAAGATAAAACATCCATAAATAGCCATTTCTAATTATAACTCCTCCTCTCTATAGACATCTTTTTGTCCCTCTATTCACACCACTTCTGTGTGTGCCTTCTGTGCCTTTCCTTTACAAAATACACATGTCCCTAAGTCACTTTGGGTAGCACTAGCTCCCTTCTATAGCGTTAGGCCAATATGTGTAGGGTCAGGCAAGACTGGACAATGAAAACTCAACTGGCATACCATGGTCACTAAGAAGATGACAGGCTTTTACTAACTGGTCCATAAAAAGAAAAATTATGTATGTAAGATTGTTATTGTATTCCACAACGGTCAAATGTGTACAGTTAATTTATTCTAAATTTAGCACAAATCAGCTAAGATTGACTTAGTAGACATTCATTAGAATATCTGTATATTCTCTGCCTCCCACCCTTTGATCTTTCTCTTTTTTTCTTTCTATAGTCTAATATCCATTAGCAAAATAAATTAGCTATATGGAATTGTGCTTTAATACAAACAAATAAGATCTATCAGGGGTTCTTTTCAGAACAATAAATCCTGAGCATTTAAGTTAATGCTTAGCCCATGATACCAGAATGAATCAGAATGTGTACTCGGATGTCTAAATGTAACCCAGATATGACATCTTCTGTCTTCCTTTGGTCAAGCTCAATTAACAACACTAAAAACATTTTAAAATATTTATTTGTACTGTACTGTCATCAGTAGCTCTTAGCTTGTGCTGTGCCAACTTTAGAGAATCATAAGTGGCATTTATCACAAGTATAGTACCACTCAAGTTACTTGAATTTACGTAAAGTGTTGACAGAAAGAAGATGGAGAGTTTAGCAACTGTAACATAATGCTCTCCTGTCAAGACATGGCTGAACTGCTGATACACAATACACCAAAACAAACTTATGTTTCATGTAATATTAGTTTTGCAACTTTTTCAAAAAGTGTTTACTACATCTTCTGGAAATTCTCAGCAATGCTATGTAACCTCCAATTTTCACTTTAATACTAATGGGCTATTTGACCCCATTTGCTCTTTTGTTCCACATTAGGCAACTAAAAATGACCAGGCTTCTACTGTTTACACAACTGGTATGCACTCTGCTGTCTACTGGTTTCATACCTAATATAGTCCTACATGCCTCACCCCTATTTAAAGCAAAAGAGCTACTATTCTTCCCCAGTATAAATAGACAAAGAAAACATGATTCAGAAAATTATACTTGGCACAGTGGTTAAACTCACATGATTAAAAACAGTTACTACTAACTACTTATACTTGCTGCATGAACCTCAAAACTTTTTGAGCTTTGGTTTTAAGTCTGAATGCTTTTAAGGTCTCCCTTTCTCCTATTCTTCAGTCTGCTCATCTCCTACTTTTTAATCTCCAACTGTCTCCTTTAGGTTTTTTCCTATTTAACATCTTCTTTAATGATCTGGAATAAGAGGTAAATGCCGTGCAGATGACATTAAACTAAATAGTGTTTTTAACACCAGTGAGGACAGAGAAGTAATAAAGAGAGACCTGCCAAGACTAGAAATCTGGGGAATAAACAACAAAGTGCGGTGCAGCTTAGAAAAATGCAGGGTAATCAACTAGGAGAACAATCCAAAACCCAGATATTGAATGAGAAGGAGGCACCTGGAAAGCAGCAATTCTGAAAGAGAGCAAGGGATGACAGAGAACTGAGAAATAGATATGAAACTTCAAAAGCAATGTTGCAGCAAAAATATTTGGGGCTGCATATAAACGTCATGGAGCAGGAGGATGATGGCCTCTTTCTATGCAGCTCTGTTTTCAACCTGCACCACTTCAGAGCAGGGACTGTCTCTTACTATGTGTACACAAGAAATTGGGCCTCAATCTTGGTTGAGGCTTCTAAGCACTCCTGTAATAAATGACAATAAGAGGTAGATGCACGCTGTGCCTCAATAGGCCACTGGTGTGCTGAGACCACTGCCTAATCCTGCTCACCAATATCATTTCATGGTCTCTTTGTATTCCCTCATTGGTCTGTCTCTCTCTGTTGTCTTTTGTCTCATAGAAGGGGACTGTCTTTTGTTCTGTGTTGTACAGCACCCAGCACAAGGGTCCTGGTCCATGATTAGGGCTCCTGTGCATTACAATGATAACAACAGTACTAAATAAATACTCTAAGAAACAATGGAACTCTGGAAATTTCAAAAAAGAATAGAAAACCCCACAGAGATTGATCAGACAAATAAGATTTGTTTCAATCAATGTATAAAGACTGGTTGGGGAAAGGAGAAAGGGTTAGATAAAGGATAAAAGGAAAACTATAAGATATGGGACAGAATGAGGGAAACGACATCATAGTCAAATGTGTGAGAGAGAGATGATAAATTTCCACTGAGGAGCTCATTACAGCCTTAATGGTATCTGCTTGCCCTTTCAGCCATAAAATAAGTAAGAAATCTATCAGCTGCTAAGAGAAGGGAGCAAAAGGTCACAGGAAATGTATTCACCTTGCAGGGTTTTTAAAAATATTATGATGTGAGCTTTTACAGTCCAAAAATTCACGTTCACATGTTTTTAGAGATCCATCTTTTTTTTATTTTTATTTTCCTGGTGTATTCCTTTTTATTGAATTTCGTAAGATAAGTTGTTCATTCTTAAGACTTATTTTAATGTAGATTTTTAATGCTGGATTATAAAGAATCTTAGTAAGGCACAGAATATGTACTGTTTAATTACTGCATATGAAATCAGAGCATAAAGTCAGATCCATTGCCATCCTTTTAATTATCTAAATCCCCCAACACTCTTTCAGTTCTGAAAGTGTTCCATCAGTAGGGTTGCCAACTTTGTAATATATAAAAACTGGACATTCCAGCAGGAGTGCTGGAACTTCCTCTGCCCCACCCCTTCCCCCCGAGCTCTGCCCCACCCTGTCTTGTCCCCAGACCGCACCTCTGCCCTGCCCCTTCCCCCAGACTACACCACTACCCTGCCTCTTCCCCCAAGGCCCCACCACTGCCCCATCACTTTCTCCTGAGGCCCCATCCCCATTCACAACTCTTTATCCCTCCCCCATCACTCCCTGCTCTTCTCCCCCCCCACCTCCTTGCGAGAGTCAGGAGGGACTCACTTGCAGAGCTGGGGCTGGGAGCTGCAGCCACCCAATGCAGGTCAGAGGCAGCCCCAGCTGAGTAGGGCTGACATGGGTGATGATTCGGTGCCTTCCCGTCTCCCCCACCCGCAATAACCAGACTTTGAGTGTCCATTCAGTAGATCGGATACCGTCAAGTCCCTTTTCAACCAGACTTTCCAGTCGAAAACCGGACACCTGGCCACCCTATAATCAGCAGCAAGCACCAGGTTCAACTATGCCTTTCTTTTAAGATTTCCAGTGACATTTTGTTATGGAGAACAGGAAAAACTATGAACTTGTGCCTTCCTGGGAAGTATCAAGAATATGCAGCTTCTAGAGACAGGACATCAGAATAGACAAACTACTTAATTAGGCAGGTATGGTGACTCCTGGGTTGGAATGATAGTCTTTTTTTAAATGTACAGATACGCTAATCAACATGTTCCAAAGACTACAGGCAGGTCTCGCCAAAAGGTTTGAACAGCCGAATAATTTTTTCTAGTCTTTTTCTGCTTCAGTAGCCATGTCATCCTTCATTATCAATTTTGACAATGTGGCCTTGGGAAAATCATGTTAGACCATTTTCAAATAGTAAATCTAACAAATGTTACTCAGATTGCGCAAGATGTTAAGCTGTTTTGAAAATATATAGAATTGAGCCTCATCCACATCTCCATTAAATGAAGAGAAAAGAACTGAAAAGGCAAAGAAAACACTGTGGGCAGGGTAGGAAAAAAGTGCGTTTCAGTTTTTGATCTTTGTTATTTAGGATGCTAGGAAGACAGCAACTTTCAGGAGTGTACTACTAGAGTCCCTGGCTAAATGGTCATGATGTCAGAATGCTGCTATATGTCTGTTCTGCCAGGCATTGTTAGAAATACTGGGACATCATTTCAAGTCCCTTTTATCCTGATTTCATAGCAAAAGCCTATAGCAGCATGGAAGAAAGGGAACTCTTGACAGAGAATAACAAAAATAAAGGCTTTTGTGTCAAATGTTTCTTAAATTATGTTTATTTTTTATTTTCGCTGTTTATCTAAAGAAGAGCTCCTCTCTCCACCTGTCTCCAATATAGATCAGTCTCTGTTATCCATGTAACTGCTCAGGATCTCCCACACTTTGATCTTACACTTTCTATTCAAAAGTCATGCTTACTATAGCATGTAAATGAATTCGAGACAGCATGATAATTATTACATTTATTCTTACTGATCAGAGAAATTTACTCTCTCTCTTGTTTCTGATTTCTCCACCTGTGAGAAGCCATAATATATTTCTACTGCTGGGGATAAATGTTTTATCATCTGGTCGTCTTATTTCATTCTCTCTCGCCATCTTTTATATAAAAATACTTGAATACTTTGTTCATTCATCTGACTTGCTGATTATTGCATTTTGGGGGATAAATTGGCACGCGTGCCTCACTGACTTAAAATACTAGAATGCATAACATCAGTCTTTTCTTTGTTAACATCTCTTAATGTTCTTAAAAGGTGGAGAGAGAAACTGTTTACTGCATCGGCTCAGCATTCCAGACAGCCAAGGTCAGAAACAAAGTTCATCCTCTACTCTGTCAATACATTATCTCCTTCCCTGATTCTGAATGTGTAACGACAATAAGTTGAATAGTAAATTACACCGAGCAGTCATATATTTATAACCACAGGACCATTTCAGTGGAATTCCTCTAGTCCAGATCTAGGAGCACTGTTAACGTGCACCTATCTTTCACATTTTATAATATATAAGCTGATTGTTCTTGTCTTTAAGGACTACATGGAGCTTGAATCAGGAATTTTTCAACTTGAACCATCTTTGGCTGAAGGTTAATTGATTTTTGGAGACCCTGATAGTTTAGTCACTAGAATAACAACATATTTTAGCCCCTGCTCTGGGTACTTCTGAGATGAAAAAGATAGCGTATATTTAGTCTTTGCTATCCTCCCAACTCCCACTCCCAGGCTTCCCCCACCCCTATTGCCAGTTGCAGTTTCCCTTTTCCTCTCCCACCACTCTTCAGTCTTGGTCTTCCCCATATCCTCAGGCTCCTTGTCCCAATCTACTCCCCCACTTCAGGTTCAGCTCTTGGTCCCTCTGCATTCAAATCAGGTAGCTTCCTCCTCCATGCTGCCTGGGTGCCAGCACAAGGTGCACTGAAAAACAGGGGAAACAGGCTGCCAGTTTTTCAGTTCTGGCTCTGGCCTCAGCACAGCCAACAGCAGCAACTGCAGGGAAAGTCTAGATGAGTCCCCTGAAACCCTGGGCTTCAGCATGCTCAGCATGGATTGAATGTTCAGAGATTTTTAGATGCTAAACTCTAGCAAATCTCCAGTGAGCATGTGCAAACTGTGATTTTTCAGATGCTCATAACTTGGCCAAAATGTTGGAAGATTTTCACAGGGACAGCAAAAAACACATCCCTGATACAAAGGCTGTGCCCCTGCCAAATTTCAAGCACCAGCTCCAAATTGTGTCTGTGAGCAGGGCACTAGAGCTTCTCAAAGAAAAAGTCACCAGAATCTTTTAACATGGACAAAAAAGCATATTTTTTCTTTACCTTTATTCTTGGAAATGGCAGAGATTTTCCAAAAATATTCAGCATGAGGCAGATACACGGAAAATTTCAGTTGAAACTGTTAACATTTGTCAAAATTATAAGCAACTGAAAACAGAGTTTTACAATGGGAAATCCTGGGAAGCTTCAATAATAGATGGTGTTGACAGCCCCACCTTTAATAAATGAAATAATGTCTGTGTTTTAATTGGTTATGTAATAAAATGTCTTACTAAATTTTAAAACCTTTATAAAAGCATTGTCTCTGTTTATAAAGTGGCACTGTATTATGGTGCTTGCTTGTTTTGAGTTCAGAATGATATCTATAAAATCACCAAAGCCATGATCTAAAGTGCCCTGAAGTCACTGGGAGAATTCAATTGACTTTAATGGATTTTGAATCAGCCCCAAATTAAATGAAATTTCAAGGATGTCAAATTTGTCTAAATGTACTTCCAATTCTTTTCTTCTTCTAATATACACATAAGTACCATTTAAGGCCTTACTGTTTTGAATATAAGTGTCATTGAACTAATTCATGTGGTGCTCAAGCATTAGTTGGAATCTGTTGTAAGAAAATGTGAAGACCAGTTGCATCTATATTTTCAACACAAGCTGCTCACCCATATCAAGTGCAAGGTGCATCATGAAAGAGGGGGTAACATAAGGGAATATTACAAAATGTTTTTGTTTATTGGTTAGCCCCCAGCTGATATCAAACACAGAGGGCATATTTTTAATAATTAATCTGGTCAAGATGTTTTTATGAGATTTTTACAACATGTAGTTTTATTTTTAATTTGGCTGCAGTGTCATCCCCATAGCAGATGTTCTCAGTTCGCACATACCTCATTATAATTTTATAACCACACTACTGTGCATTGTAATGTGTCATTTAAAATCCACTGGTACTTGCACATTAAATTCCACTATGTTTTAGAGCACATCTCTATTTTCAGCTGTATACAGCTCAGAGATGTGCAGAAGAGAAAGGAAACCAAACAGAATCTTGATACTGTAACCATGAAGATATTGTTAAGACACATTTAAACCTATGTTCACCGATAGGAATTAAAACTAAACTGAGATAAATGCTATTTGAGATAGAAGTGCTATGATATAACATAGCAAAATGACATACTATTTGGAAAATACTGTATCTGATAACACTGATTTGTAATATGGCCCCACAGTTCTCCCATTTTATGAAACAAGGCTCTGATGCTGCAAAGATTTATGCACATGATTAACTTTATACATATGAGCACTTCCATTAAAAACAAGCTTTTTGTTTAAATCTTTGCAGGATCCAGTACCAAGATTCCACCCAGCAAGTGTTTATTATGACCTCTCAGGCAGCAGAATTAAAGAAGAGTATCAATCGCAGGATGTATCCAAGCATATAGCTAGGCTCCATGCCATTTCTTCCAGTCTGCTTTGATTGGGCTCATTCTACCCCTTTATTTTGCAGTCATTATGTGGTATATCCCTGGTCCTTGATGTAACACAAGGCTTGGGAAGTGCCATAGCAGTAAGGGACAAGTTTATCTATCCCCTGTACAAGGGATTGGTGAAGGGCTGAGGAAGAAAAACGTCAGCTGTTTTTCCATGGAAGTTCTCAACTCATAATTTAGCAGTAGCAGTGCTCAAAGATCTTTGCTTGCCTGATTCTCTAAAAATAAGCTAGAAACATTTACTTTGGCAATATATAAATTAATGCATTTCTGTAGTTTTGCCATGACGATAATTTATGGTGAGAGTCCTACAGAAAATATAAATTATACTTGAAAAACTGGGACCATTCAAACCTCTTGTAGACAACCAGTGCAACAATATTCTTTTTGCTTTTAACTAATCCAAACATTCTCCGTTTAGGTTATAACATACTTATTTCATCCAGTTATGATGAAATAGAAAAGTGACCCAATGAATACATGGATGAAGTTTACCGTCTATGATTCTATTCTGTTTAAAAACCTTTAAAATAGATCAATTTAGTGTACTAATCGTTTAATCTGTTCATCTCTTTGGATTGACATTCTTTTGAGAGGACTTTATTTGAGATTTGCAGGATATATTTATTGGGTCAGTTTTCTACTATGTGTAATTGGGGGAACTGGAAGTTTATTGTTTTAACCGATTTCTTTCTTTATCAATACAGAACTATGTATAATGCTCTGTTTAAAAAGTTTCAGTGTATGTTTGCAAGTATTTTGGTTTGGTGAAATAAAAATATATTCCGTCTGTTTCTTTAAGCAATTTTGTTTCAGATGGCTCTATTCTATCATGTGAGCACAAATTATACTCCTGCAATCTGAAAATTCAGACTGCGGTGGTAGAAAAGGATTCCAATGGGATAAGAAATCAGGTAAGTAAAAGATAATTTGATGCATTCAAACTGTACAACAGATGCAATTTTGAATTGAGATATGAGAAAGCATTAGTCAGCAAAACAAAACAGTGGGATAGCAAAAGGATTTTAAAACACCTATACCAGTTCACTCTCATTAGATTTAGCTTTAGAGATGACTAGGATGTTAGATGGGGTGGGATCTGAGTTACTACAGAAAATTCTTTCCTGGGTATCTGGCTGATGAATCTTGCCCATATGCTCAGGGTTTAACTGACTGCTATATTTGGGGTTGGGAAGGAATTTTCCTCCAGGGCAGACTGGAAGAGGCCCTGGAGGTTTTTCGCCTTCCTCTGTAGCATGGGGCACGGGTCACTTGCTGGAGGATTCTCTGCTCCTTGAAGTCTTTAAACCAAGAACCGAGGACTTCAATAGCTCAGACATAGGTGAGAGGTTTTTTGCAGGAGTGGGTGGGTGAGATTCTGTGGTCTGTGTTGTGCAGGAGGTCGGACTAGATGATCATAATGGTCCCTTCTGACCTTAGTATCTATGAATCTATGATTAAAAAAATATTTTAGGAAATTTATCTAAAACTTGTCTTTTTTGGTAAGTTCTCTCAGGGGTTTTTGGCACTAGATTTTATAATATAAATCAGAGATTATTTTTATAATACGCTTTTTGTGTCATGGTTATCATTTTGGTATCTGAGCACCCAACATATGTTAAAGAATTTATCTTCAAGCAAGCTGTTATGTAGGCAAGTATTAAACCCAATTTAACAAATGGAAACTGGAAACAGCAAGATTAAGCTGAAAATTTTCAATCCTGGGTACCTAAAGTTGGACACCTAAATAAACCACCTCATTTTCAGAAGTGCTGGGCATACAAAGCTCTCACTGAAATCTGAAGGGCAGAGGTAGGCAATGGGAGCTGCCAGCTACTCAAGGTTTCTGAAATATCAGGGCTAAACAGGTGCACTCAAATTAGAAACGTTTGGGTTAAATGACTGGCCCAAAGTCTCATAGAAAGGCTTTGGGATAGCAAGAAACAGAACACAGAACTTGGGTCGCATTCTAGTGACTTAGCCACAGAATTATCCTTTGTACCAACTACAAAGCTTGATACTGAATTCAAACATCTCCAAAGTTGGGAAATGACTGGAGCCAGGGTTTGGTTTAGCCCATTATAGAAATAAGACCAGATGTGATGTTTGTTTTCAAATCCAACCTCTATCGAGATTTGGGATATTCAAATTTTGTGCATAAGCCCCTATGCACTGCCATAGCAAGGAAGAGTGTCAGTAAATGTGTCATAACCAAGCAGTTGAAGATTTTTTCATTATTGGGGTGTCTGAGGAGTTACGGAACCAGCTTAGGTGGCTCTTTGCCACCTACTCCCAACCTAGGGGTAGGGGTCATATCAAAGTTTTGGTAGGAAGGAGCACTGCTATGCTCTGGCAATGTCCAGCTGGCATAATATCCTACTGGGGCCATTACTAGTAGGCCTAAATTAGAACAGACTTAAGGCTGAACCAGTCTGCGGCAGTCCCGGTGATCAAGGAGAACAAAGAAGGCAAACAATTTAACCAAGCCAAAAGATGGCAGAAAAATCCGACAGTGTTGTAGATGCAAACACAAACACAGTAGTAAGCTTAGGGTCTGTTCCTGCAGACACTTCAGCATGGGATTAGTGTTACTCACAGAAGTAGGCCTGTGCCTGAGTATGCGCAGGATCTGAATTATATATTTCTTCAGAACTGCAGTTTCGAAGTTTCCACAACCAGTGTTTTATACAAACCATGAAATTTAAAATAAATGATGAACAATAGAGATGAAGTTAGCTCTTCCAAGAATGTGAAATGATAAACACATGGCATTTTCAATGAGAATACTGAAGTCAAATGAGGCCTTTATTAAGAAGTTCTAGACTTGCTTTGTTCATGCAATTTTATTTTAATCAGTTTAAATATCTGGCTAACAGCTATGTAAGAATAATTTGGAATTTTGTTATTTGAATTGATTATGTATTTTCACTGAACTGATGTGGATGAATAAGGACTTTTAATATCCTTTTGAAGCAATCAGAAAACACGAGGAATGGAAGATGGGACTGATCAGCAAAGAAAGCTGCACACTGGAGGTCAGAAAGTGTATGGATAAAGTGTGATTTGCCAAGAGTCAAGCTGAGTTAGATCTGGCAAAGGAAATTAAAACAAATGGTAAAAAGGTTTTTAGCCATATATATAAAAAGAGAACAAGTAAAGAAGTGTGACCACTATGCAATGATAATGGAATAGAGAGTAAAGATAATTTAAGGATGGCCAAAAAACTAAACACAGACTTTGTTTCTGTCTCTAATGAGGATCATAAAGTAGAACATAGGAGCAAAGACAAGATAGCTAATGGGAATGAGTACACAGAAATGGAAATTACCACATCCCAGGTGGAAGAAATGCTCAAAGAACTTAATATGTTCAAGTCATGGGGTCCAGATAATCTCTATCCCAGAAAAAACTAGCACATGAAATTGAAAGTCCACTAATTGCAAGGAGTTTTAATCAATCTATCAAATCAGGGGTAGTACAATATGATTGGAGAATAGCAAACACAGTACCTATACTTAAGAAAGGGGGAAAAGTGATCTGGGCAACTACAGACCTGTTAGCCTGACCACATTTGATATTATGCATGGGTTTAGAACAAATTTTGAAGGAAAAAAATAATTGAAGACATGGAAATAAATGGAAAATGGGATAAAATAAAACATGAGTTTACCAAAGGTAGATAGACTAACATGATATCTTTCTTTAATAAGATGATTTCTTAAGGGAAATATGGTAGATCTAATCTATCTGAACTTCAGCAAAGGATTTCACTTGGTACCAGAAGGGAAATTATTAATTAAGACAGAGAAAATGGGGATAAGTACAAGAATTGTAACGTGGTAGGAACTGGCTAAAATGGAGAGGACATTGGGTTGTACTGAAAGAAAAGGTATTCGACTAGAGGAGGTTACTAGTGAAGTTCCTGAAGAACTGATGTTGGAATTGATCTTATTTTAATTAATGATATTGGCACAAAAAGTAGGAGTGTGCTAATGAAATTTGCAGATGAGTAAGGGTATGATTTAGTCACGGGATGTCAGGGAAGTCATAGATATGACTCTATGACTCTGTGATACCTCTGTGACTTTGGCTACAGCTGTCAGTGGAGGGGGGAGGGAGGGCAGAGCCGGGCTGTGCATGGTCGACTCATAGCTTCAGTCGCGTTAACCCCCCCAGTCTCAGCCAGGGCTGTGCCCCCCATAGTGGTGGGGCTGGGGCTGTCAGTCCCCGCCATGGAGATCCAGGTGTCATTCCTCCCCCTTCTTTCCACCCATTAATTTTAGTAAAAGTCATGGACAGGTCAGGGCTCCCAAAAGTTTTGTTTAAAAAAACCATGACAAAATCTTAACCTTACTCATGACACAAACTTAAGTGGCATAATCAACAGAGTATCAAACTTTTATATAGGAAGAATCAGATGACCTAGAGTACTAGAGTAAAAGAAATGGGATGAAATAGTACAAAGTGAAAAGTCATGCATTTAGGGACGAATACTAAGAATTTCTGCTACAAACTAGGGCTCAGCAGTTGGAAATGACAGATGAGCAGAATTAGTGTATTAGTCGATCACAGGATGCCTATGAGCCACCAACATGATACGGCTATGAAGAATGAAGAATGCAAATGTGATCCTAGGATATATCAGGCAAGGTATTTCCAGTAGATACAGGGAAGCAATAATGCCATTGTACAAGGCATCGGGAAGACTTCTTCTGAAATACTGTATACAATTCTGGTCAGCCATGTTCAAGAAAGATGCATCCAAACTGGGACAGGTGCAGAGATGGGCTGTTAGGATGATAGGGGATGGGCTGTTAGGATGATAGCCTATTTTACAACAGGCTTGTTTTGCCTACCAAAATGAAAGCAGAGAGATGATAGGATTACACTCTATAAATACATCAGGAGGTAAACACTAAGGATGGAGAAGAGCTATTTAGGTTAGTGGACTGTTAGCACAAGAACAAATGGATATAAAAACTGGCCATTAATAAATTCACACTGGAGACTAGAAGAAGGTTTCTAACCATCAGAGAGGTGAGGTTATGGAACAGCCTTTCAGTAGGAGTAGTGGCAAATAAGTGTGTGTGTGTGTGTGTGTGTGTGTGTGTGTGTGTGTGTGTGTGTGTGTGTGAGAGAGAGAGAGAGAGAGAGTAGGTCTGATGGGGTTGCCCGTGATATCAGGGGACTGGACTCAAAGACTCAAGAGGACCCTTCCAATCCTGTTCCTATGTACTGCAACACTTTTTGACGATTATTTCCAATTAGTCAATATATATGGATGTGCATGAAACTATGAAATAGATTTCTACAGCAGATGCATAGAAAAGCAACATTTTCCTCTTGTAAAAAAAAAACCAGAGGATAAAGGCTCAACATTTTAAAGGACCACCATGAAATTGGATGTCTAGTCAATTTAAAAATGAGTTAAAAGTAGTTGTGGGTATTGTACTTGCCAATTTTGTGGAAGAATTAAAAGCACATTTTAACCATTGTTTACAAATATTTCTTCCCTTACTTAAGAGTTAATCAAACAATAAGCAAACTAATTATACAGGAGAAACAGTGAAACTGACTATACACACAATGCTGTCAAGTTAATAAACTGAATATACAGAAACTGTTTTTTCTCTATTCTTTTTCAGCTACAGTAATCTTAGATGTTAATTAACAGTAAGCACAAAACAAAAATCAGACAAAGGTGTGAATTGAAACAGTGTTCCTTTAATGCCCTGATGGGTAAATCACGTTCTAATTGGCTCTGAGTGGCACTCACAAGTTGTTAAATTATTTACCTGATGAACAGTGGCACTTATGGAAGTGAGAAATTCTTTCCTGCTTTTGAAATCAAAGTCAAACCATTTCCAGGATGGTCCTTAAGTTATAACTGAAAACCCTACTAGTCAGTACAAGTGATAAGAAAATGCATACACAGCAAGAGCAGCTGGCTTTTGGAAGGTAGTTTTTTATCAAAATAACTGAACGTTCACCATAGTGACAGTAGAACAAAATACCACTCTGAAGATGTTAGTCTTCAAATATGCTTTAAATTATCTCTTATTATTTAATAATTATGCAGTGATTTTCTTATTAATCTAAATTAAATTAATGAGAGGCATACATGGCAAGCAATTTATATAATCTCAACTCAACTGTTTTATATGTTTGTGGGAAATATCTTCATGATTCTAAATTTAAAAACATAAGCTTCACAACTCTGACAATAAAGGTTTTCAAAACAAAATGTGATTTGTTTTGGAGCCACAAAAACAAGAACATGGGTTGTTGATTCTGCAGCAGAAAGTATCTAACAATTAGAGCACCTTGTGGATCTCTTACTTGAGTAGACAGTCCCATGCGCTTCACAGAGAATATTCCCACAAATAAGGCTGTAAGGAAATCACAGGCCAAGATTTTGTTGCAGAAACCGCAACTGTTTATAATTGCTGAAAATCTGAGCAGTGTGAGACCCTGTGCGCCAGGTGCCAAGCCACTCACTCAAATTTGGGCTCAAATGATGGAGGGGTGGATGGGCCATATTTGAGTGAGTGGCATTGTGACCTGGCAGATGGGGTTACAGTGCCATTCAAATTTGGCCTGGCCACTTCTTTGTCATATTTCTCATTGAGAGCCAAGAGGGACATACAGAGTCTCTTCTGTGCTGTTGCCATGTCTCGGAGGATAGTCCGCATGCTTTGAACCACAACTTAAAACAAACTGGCTGCAACTGAACCAAAAACCCCACAAATTTCAGCTGAACCAAAAACCCCACAAATTTCTTACAGTCTTACCCATGAGTAAGTGCTCACCAAGCTGAGTAAGGGCTGTAAAATGACTTTTAAAAGTAGTTAAGTCTATTTCTAATCAATTAATATACAGTATTAATGAATAAATGAGCTATTTTAGTTCTGATGCAGAAGTAGGCATTAAAAAGTCTTGTTGCTTCCTTCTGTTGTATAGAACTCATGCAACCTGTGCAGGGCGTGTAATTAAATTAGCAGAACTAACACCCTATTGGCTGTTGCCCACCAGAGGCCTCCTACACTGGCTACCTAAGAACTCAATGAGTACCAGTCCATATCTGCGCAATGCAATGGCTTCCTGGCTCTAGATCCCACAAGGTACTTTTCTCAGAATAAAGCCTGATTTTGCTTCCGCTAAACCAGAGTATGTTGAGAGTGTTCCATGACACCTACTGTAAAACAAGCCCTCTAAAGACCATCATAGAAGTGAGTCATAGAAGTGTAGGACTAGAAGGGACCTCAATAAGTCACTCCTTCATCACTAACAATTTACACAGTCTGCTTCAACTGTTGTTTTATTTACAGTCTTCTACTAGGTGTAAATTCCATGCTGTGGGCTCTATTCATAGAATCATAGGACTGGAAGGGACCTCGAGAGGTCACCTAGTCCAGTCCTCGGCACTCAAAGCAGGACTTAAGGCATGGCTACACTTGCAGATGTAGAGCACTCTGAATCAAACCAGCCTTCGTAGAGTGCAGTAGGGAAAGTGCTGCAGTCTGTCCACACTGACAGCTTCAAGAGCACTGGCGTGGCCACATTTGCAGCAGCATTGGGAGCAGTGCATTATGGGCAGCTATCCCAGCATGCAAGTGGCTGCAATGTGCTTTTCAAATGGGGGTGGGGTAGGGTGAAGTGTGACAGGGAGTGTGTTGCGTGTACATGGGGGGAGAGAGAGTGGGTTTTGGGGCAGCTGAGAGCATATCAGCATGCTGTCTTGTAAGTTCAGACAGCAGCAGACCCCCCTCGCCCACCCGCCTCTCTCTCTCACACACAGCATTCCACACTAATGGTTGCTTTGTCTCGGAGCAGATAAGCAGCCAGCTGTCAGAAACGGAGCTTTCAAAGGGCATATCCGCATTCCTACAGCTGATTCCAAACAATGACAATTGTTGACTTCAGGGGATTATGGGATAGTTCCGGAGGCTGATCAGAGCGCAGTAAAGCAACACCTCATTCACACTGGTGCCGTGGCGCTCCAGCGGGGGCACAGCAAACGTTATTCCACTTGCCGAGGTGGAGTACCAGCAGCGCTGTAGCCACAGAGTCAGAGTGCTCTACGTGTCTTGCCAGTGTGGACGGGTAGTGAGCTAGTGCACCCGGGGCTCCTTTATTGCGCTGTAACTTGCAAGTGTAGCCAAGCCCTAAGTAATAACTAGAACATTCCTGACAGGTGTTTGTCTAACCTGTTCTTAAAAATCTCCAAGGATGGAGATTCCACAATCTCCGTAGGTGTTTGTTCCAGTGCTTACCTACCCTGACAGGAAGTTTTTCCCAATGTCCAATCTAAAACTCCTTTGTTGCAATTTAAGCCCATTGCTTCTTGTGCTATCCTCAGAGGTTAATAAGAACAATTTTTCTCCCTCCTCCTTGTAACAACCTTTTATGTACTTGAAAACTGTTATCATGTCCCCCCTCACTCTTCTCCTGATTAAACAAACCCATTTTTTTCTGCCTTTCACCATAGCTCTTGTTTTCTAGACCTTTTATAATTTTTGTTGCTCTCCTCTGGACTTTCTCCAATTTGTCCATATCTTTCCTGAAATATGGCACCCAGAACTGGACACAATACTCCAGTTGAGGCTTTGTCAGCATGTAGGAGAGCGGAAGAATTACTTCTCATGTCTTGCTTACAACACTCCTGCTAATACATCCCAGAATGATGTTAGCTTTTTTTGCAACAGCGTTACACTGTTGACTCCTATTTAGCTATTGATCCATTATGACCCCCAGATCCCTTTCTGCAGAACTCCTTCAGTCATTTCCCATTTTGTATGTGTGCAACTGATTGTTCCTTCCTAAATGGAGTATTTTGCATTTGTCCTTATTGAATTTCATCCTATTTACTTCAGATCATTTCTCCAGTTTGTCCAGATCATTTTGAATTTTAATCCTATCCTCCAAAGTACTTGTAACTCCTCCCAGTTTGGTATCATCTGCAAACTTTACGTGTGTACTCTGCTTGGCCATTATCTACATCATGTATGAAAACACTGAACAGAACCAGACCCAGGAACAATCCCTGCGGGACCCCACTTGATATGCGCATTCAGCTTGACTGTGAACCACTGATACCTACTCTCTGGAAACAGTTTTCCAACCAGTTATGCACCCACCTTACAGTAGCTCCCATCTAGACTATATTTCCCCAGTTTGTTTATGGGACGGTAATGTGAGACAGCCTCCAAAGCCTTACTAAAGTCAAATTATATCACATCTATGGCATCCCCCACCCCATCCACAAAACTTGTCAAAGAAAGTTATTAGGTTAATTTGACATGATTTGTTCTTGACAAATCCATGTTGACTGTTACTTATCACCTTATCTTCTAGGTGTTTACAATTGATTGCTTGATTTTTTTGTTCAATTATCTTTCTGAGTACTGAAGTTAAGCTGACAGGTCTGTAATTCCCTGGGTTGGCTTTATTCCCCTTTTTATAGATTGGCATTACATATTTGCCTTCTTCCACTCTTTCAGAATCTCTCCCATCTCCCATGAGTTTTCAAAGATAATTGCTAATGGCTCAGATATCTTCTCAGTAAGCTGCTTAAGCATTCTAGGATGTATTTCATCAGGCCCTGGTGACATGAAGACATCTAACTTGTCTAAGTAATTTTTAACTTGTTCTGACCCTTTTTAGCCTCAGATCCTACCTCATTTTCATTGGTGTTCACTATATTAGATATCTGATCACTACTAAACTTTCTGATGAAAAGGAACAACAACAAAAAGTCCTTTAGCACTTCTGCCACTTCCACATTTTCTGTTAGTGTCTTTCCCTTCTTATCCCCATCCTTTCCTCATTTCCTCCACTGCTTTTACTTTCCTCCTTTCTCAACTCTGTTTGATTACTGTAACCTCCTCCTTGCTCATCGCCACCTTCCCTTTTAACTACATTACCACAGTTAAAATCCTTCTCCTATCACTGAAACCAAATCACTATCCCCATTTGAATTCAAGAGCTTCCACAATCAAGTTCTGTGTTCTCAAAATTAGGGCTGCAAACAGTTTTACGTCACTATCAGCTCTATCATTTCATTGTACATCCCCTCTCATTCCTTATGTTCCTCTGCATCCTCTCTCAGAATTGTACCCTTTGGCCTTGTCTTTGCTGCTAAAAAAAAAGGATGTGTTTTTACTGCATGAGATATCCCATGGCAAAAACCGTGAAGACACGGCACTTAATTTTACTGGAAGATAAACGGGGCAAGGTTAGCACTATACCCCCACCTTGGGTGGACCTCACCTAATTTACCTCATGGTAAAACTAATTTTTTTTTCTTTTTTAAAGCAGTAAAGCCAAAGCCCTTGTCTCTTTCCCCTACTCTTGGTTTCACACCATTCTAACTTGCAACAGCTGCCCACCTCCTTTGCTTCAAGTGTTTCATATTCCTCCTTACTCCACTTCATTTGTGAAGCCTTTCTACACTGGTTTCATTGGTAATGTGTTCCCACCTTCTTGCATTTGATCTCTTCTTCTTGTATCATATTTGTCTAACTTAGATTGTGAGCTCTTTGGGGAAATACTTTTGTTTTCTACAAGTTCTCTAAAGCACCTTGTAAATTTGAAGCACATTATTATTATTATTATTATTAATAAATGGGCTTGGAAAATCCATAGTTATTGGGATAATGCTTTATTATTTCTTTTTAAAGAGTCAAGGTGTACTTGCCATTATCCAGAAAATGAAAAACCTAATGGCTTCCTTAGCGCTTTGAATATTTTCACAAAACGTGACTTAAAATGATGCAGCATGTGTACATTTCCAGCAAGGACAACATATACTGCATGGGTAGTCAAATACTGGTATCTCAAAACAACAGTGAATTATTTTGAAAGCCACCAACATGATCATGTTGAATCATAAAGAAGAACAGATATTACTGGGAGAATTTATACATTTTTAGTTTGATGTGACAACTGCTAGCAGATTTTGATGAATTAGTCATATTACAAAGCCAGACAACACTGGTACATAAGTTTTTCAACAGGATGATAAATCTGATATAAAGTCAAAGACAAAGCAGAATATATATTATTAAAAAGAACAGATGGTAGTATTTTTTTAAAACTTTGCAACTATTATATTAAATTATTCTTAGTGTGATGACACAAAAATAATTATATTATACAAACACAGATTATATTTCTTGTCAGCCAATGTGTTTTGCATATTTTATATATGTACTGTAAAACAACACACAGTGCCACAGGAACTCCACAGATTTTCCACTGAAATCAATGACATGTCAGCTTCCCTCAGAATACTGAATAAGAGCAACGAAGAACTCAAAATATCAAGATATGTATCCAGTGTATACTCTCTCTTGGAGTTGCTTGCACAATGGTTTTCTTATTCTCCCTTAAGGATGCTGTGGTGCTATGTGAGGAAAGTTGTCATTGAAGTATTTTACATATTTTCCTTTCTTTTTGGGGAGTAGAGTCCTGGCACCTAAAGTCCTTTATTTATACACAGGACAGGTTATTCCAGCCAATGATATTGGAAGCTTCCCCTCTCTCCATCCTGGTTTCAGCCCTCTTATAGGGATTGCCTAAAGCAGAATGAAGTACTTTCTTGCCATGCCCATTCCATCCTTGGCCTCTCTCCTGAGAGTGTCAACAAAAATGCCATTTAGTTGCAATCCTGATTTAGGAGACCAGAATTTTGCTACACTCTCTGCCCTTAGGTTTTACCTGCTATTCTGCTTCTCTAGTACAATAACTTCAATATTTTTGATTTATGCAAAAGCTAGGTGACATGTAGCAGCACTGGAAGCCAAAGCCCCAAAAATGAAGGAGAGACAGATTCACTCTGCAAGCCCAGCAGATGAATTGTGAATGATAGTTACAGTATGCACAATCTGCCCACGAGAAGGAACAACCGAGGATCTGGGCCTCTGCACAACAGGGAGGTGTCTGCTTCACAATACAGCACAATCTGAAAGAAGATGATGACAGCCAACATTTTACAAAGCTTAGATATGATCTACCTATAAAGGGAAGCACATAATCTCAGAAAAATGACTGTTTGTGAAGTCCCCGGAAGCAGGAGAATCACAATTAAACCAGAAAAAGAACTGAAATTCAGGCATCCAGCCACACAAATGAGTTTAAAATACTTGCCTTAATAGAAGCAAACCCATATCCTCATAATTCGGCATAGAAACAATCCAAGATGTTTGGGTTTAACGTTCTACCCAATATGAGAGAAGTCTGGAGACAGTTTTATATAAAGGTTGCAATTAAGAATGCAACATTAGGGAATGTTGAAGGAGATGCATTTTAAAGGTGAACTATGGACTCGTTCTGCACTCCTTTTCACCACTGGCTTCAATGGAGTTACACCAGCATAAACGTGGTGTTCCAGAATGGAGGATTAGGACATGTAAATGCTTTAACAATGCATTTTCAACTGGGCATCTGGAAGCAAAAAAACCCAAACCAAACCAACCTTCCCAAATGGCCTGAGTTTTGGCTTGAGGGATCCAAATGCTTCTGAATGTTGAATGTGCCAGAAAACAACAGGTCTCAAGTATGCTGATGTCACAACTCTGCCTCCTCTCCACAACTCCCTTCCTCCCATTCTGGACCGAGCATGCTATTTCATTTTGTGACTCCTGTGATGGTTGCTAAGTGGCTTGTAATTCTCCCTTCCATGCTGCCCATCTTCATAGTGTGGGTGGCCCACTTTCTCCTAGGTAAGATTGGTACCCCCCAGTCAGAAGGAAGATGCGGGGGCTCCTATGTCAACCACTCCCTCCTTCCCAGTTATGTAGTCATGGAAGTAGGAAACTATTTTCTCCTACTGCGTGCAATATGGGCTTTACTATCTGTGAATAAATTTGAATCCAATCCTGTGTCTCTTTTGTGAGTAGTCTTACTTATATAAGGGTGCCAATGGGGCTACTTGCTTATATAAGGACTATTTGTTTCAGAAAGTGTTGCAGGATCAGGCTGTTAGTATGTACGTTTCTCCAGACACAGACCTTGCATTTATATATGTATGCACAGAATCATTTACACTCCACTAATAAAATAAACAAGGGAACAATATTAAAAAGCATTACGATCCTTAGTACAACACAATGTCGTGTGAGAGAACTGTATGGCAGCCTCATGAAAGTGGAACCTAGTTAGTGCTGTGAATAAATAAAAGTGCACAGGGACTTATTAGGGATGGGAGAACAAATCAGGATGGAATAAGAACCAGCACAAAGCTCTGTCAAAAACTCAAAGTGAACATTTTTTTCAACTCACAAGTTTGCCTAATTTCCCCTCCTAGTTATATTTAATCTTCTTCTGTGTCTCCATTTTCCTTCTACTTTGTGTCAGCTTCTCAACTAGTATAAATCAACAAAGCTCCACTGAAGTCAGTTTATACTAGCTGAAGATCAGGCTCTTTGTTACACTTCTGTTGAGAGAGAGAGCTGCTGTTGTGGATACTCAGTATCAAATGTACATTTTTGGTGCTATGGATAATTTTTTCTCACCACTTAACACAGTAAGAAAGATCAAATAGAGACACCCCTTGATTCTGTAGAAACAGCAATTGAAGCCCCAAGGGACTATGTAAATAAAAAATGCTGGTATGTTAATAAATCATATATGAGCACCCACTGTACAACAAGACTATGGTTAATATCCTTGGGTAAATCACAATTTGTAATGGCCTGTCAGCATTACATGGAGGGGAGATTATGCTATTCTATTACAGAGCAGCAGACGGCAGGCGACGGAACAGCTGTGATTGTGTAGAAGTTATATCTTTGTACCCACAGAAGGCTGACACAGGATGTAAATATTACAGCCTGAATATTGTTGGAGAACATGAGAAGCTTTCTAGCTGAAGCACTAGGATGCAGTCACTCACCATTCATTGGCTCCAAAATAGTTCTCAGATCCTGTCAGCTCAGAGAATTTACAATTTTGATTTGTGTGACGGGCACAGTTAACACAAGATTGACATTACGTATGTCAAGTTCTTTTCTTCAGTGCAGGCTCAGTGATGTATGAGACAGGTAGATTGCTGTGTTTATAGAGTGTATGTTAGGAGACTTCAGCATATCTCTGGCCACCCAGCTTTCAAAGATCAATACTTCATTATGAGTGAGAATGACATGGGCTGTAATTTGTGGGACCAGATGAGCTCCTATGTATGCAGAAATTCTGCTATCCCACTTTTCCATATTGCTGCTAATATTTAAACATAGCTTATAGGAACAAAATGTGATGCATACATTGGTGATTATCAAATGTAACAAGGAGATTTACTATAGCATTAACTTAATTGGTTTGATCTTTTTCCATTACATAAGAGCCAGCTCCAAAATGGAGAAAACAACTAATGGTATGGTCCTATTTTTGAAGTTTTGTTATCCAGCATGATGCGGGACTGGGGGGGAGGGGAGGCCAGTAAGTCAAAAATTCTGGTCAACTAAGAGAGGGAGTTTGGGTACGGGGGGGCCTCAGGGCTGGGGGTAGGTGAGCACCAGATAGGGCACCCCAAAACACCTCCCGCACTCCAAACCCCTGCCCTGAGCCCCTCCCACACTCAAACTCCCTCCCAGAGCCACATCCCACACCCGCTCTGAAAATGCTGGTTTCTACCAATTGGAAAGCTCTAAAGTGCCAGATAACATAGCTTTTACTGTATTACTTTAACCTGCCTTAAAGGTGAAAGATATATGAATTCTACTCATGTAGGCTCAAAATACCTTTTTTTAATCTTTGTATTCATTAAATATAGAATAAATTCCACAACTGAAAAGTTGTACTCTATCTTAGGGCAAGCAATGTAGTTTGTTTATTTCATACAATTAAATTAAACAGACATAAAAATAAGCACCTGAATCAACCATCAAGCCCCTTACATTTTTGTACTTAATTAGTAAACTTCTGTATTCAGAACCTCAGAAACAGTGGCTGCTTTTTCTGCCAAAAACACCTCATGAGCCTTCCCATAGAGAGAGACACACTTTTCAAGGAATCAGCATTATCTGCAGAACTAGAAACCTGACCTATTGTCTTCAGGAGCAATGAATGTAATAGTTAAAAATATTATTCCACTGAATCAACCAAGATTAATCTATCAGCCTATTTAAAAAACAAACAGTCCATGTACAAGCAAATGGAACTGTTTCTGGGACTTTTTGTAAGCAGATAGAAAAAAAGTGATGAAATAAACCCAAAAGTATCCTGATCCCTTGAACTACCTTTAAATCATTATAATACACACAAGCCAATAGGCTCTTTAAAGACTTTGCTGTGTCATTGTGCCTGATCCTATTATAAAAGGCAAAGTATTCACCAAATAACAGGCGAGGTGCAAAATGAAATCATACCTGGGTCAAAACTGCAGTTCAGATTTTCTATTACTTTTTTTGAAACTTCTAAGTGCCAAAGAGTTTTCGGTTTCTAATCTATCTGCAAGGCATGAAAAAGACTAGAAAACCATTTGCTTTCTCTTCAAAGAATACCCCACTAAGGAAAATGTAAACTGAACTATATTGGACCACAGCACTCAGATGCCCCTCAGCTGGGTATGTTTAGTAGCTATTTGGTTTCACACTGTTTTGTTTCTATGACTCACACACAAAGTTTATCTGCTTTAAATGTAACAAGTTGTGCTGTTTTCAAGAGCCCACTTTTCAACTTGCTGCATAGCATTTGCAAATAACTGTCATGCATTCTAAATGCAGATTTCCTTCAAATATGACTGGAGCAAACAACTATGGGTGCAAGAGGGCAGCCATTCACTGTTTTTAACTTCCACTAGACGCAATTACCAAAAGGTTTATTGGTTAAACTGATTAAAGATTCCCTGTCACTTAGCACAGCTGCTCTCTGTTGCATGCTTGCATCACCTTTCACAACTCTGGTAATGATTGTTTTCAGGCGGGCACACAGGAAGTGTTTCAATACTAGATGAGGGGGAGTGGATGATTTGGTAAGAGCCATGGTCTCCGCATTTCTGTACACAGGAACTTTTTTTAAAAAAAAACCTATACAAAGTAGCCTTAGGAATTCTTCCCTGGTGAAAATTTGTTTGTGAAACGATGAATTTTTAAAATCAAATCACAAGGACCATAAATGCTAACATCAGGAACATACAAATGAGTTTTACATTGGGTAAGTTCTGAGTATTTAGATTTCTTATTAAAAATAAAGAGAAACAATGCATTCATTTATTACAATATTTACTATCAATATAACAATATCAGAAAGTACCTGTGCTTAAAAGCCCAAAGCTCAGTTTCATTTACATTTCCAGAATTATTTCCAAGATTACTCTGGCTATAGTAATAATTTAATCATAAAAAAAAAAGTAGAGTATGTCCTTTTCAACTACCAGCAAAATGCCTAAGACTTGTAACTTTCATATGCTGCACATGCATGCTGAACAGAAATATAGTAGGGGCAGTGTTAGCTTGTAGTCTAAACTCTGCTAGGTTTGAAGCTTTTCCGTCCTTGATTTTGTATTGTACAGTACTAAGCACATTTTCACTGGTTAACAAATAAATACTAGAAATTCAAACTAATCAGAAGAAGACAAGACAGAAATTACATGAGGCTTTATTTGGCTGAGGAAGAATGCCCTGATCAAGCAAGGTACTTAAGCACATGCCTAACATTAGGCCTGTGAGTGGTTCTGTTGACCTCACACGCCTGCACTTCAGTACCATGGTTAATTAGACCAAAATAAGCTAGTGAGGGGAAAAAAGAAACTTGGAATCCAATTTAGAAGCCAAGGAGCCAACTGAAAAAGTGTGCGCAAAAACTGCACACTGTATGTGGGGACTGAGAAGGAGATAGCAGTGGGAGGAAGTAGTAGTAAGAGACTGGGGTGAAGTCATGACCACTGAAGTTAGTGTGAGCTTTGCCATTGATTTCACGCTGAGCACTGCAGCACTAGTGGACAATGGGTGATCTTACATAGTAGATCAGCTGTTGTATGTGCCTATAATGGGATGATAGGAGCATGGAATTTCAGCCTTAACTTGGAATGTCTCTGTTGTTTTCAGGTTTAGGTTAGATTTTTAGATTAATGTAACAATTTATCCTGGTTTAACATAAAGCAATATATTCATATAGGCTTGTTTTTTACCCTCCTATTTGCTTTTTCCAATTATTTTATGGGGTTGCTGTCTTTGAGTGAAAAAATGCTGGCCTAAATGAATTATTATTACTAGTCTCGTGTATGACGCCAAAAGTTTCCATAATGCTGGAGAGTGGGAGGTCAGTGCAAAACAGATAACAGGTTCCCATCCCAGATGAGCTTACAATGTGAAAAGTAAAGTTGGTAGAACACAGAAGACAGAACACACAAAGTGCGGGGTGATTATTAGAGCTTGAATGCTTCAAGGAAGAAATGCAACTTTAGTAGTTTCTTCTAGATGGAAATAGAGGGAAACCTTGACATATGTTAATTTAGAAGCTGTGCTCTATATACTGGACAGCCTAAAAATTTTACCTGACACTGCAAAAATACATACAAATTACATTACAAAGACAAAAAGAAACAAATTTAACCACTGCATTGATTATCATTTTATTTACTAGCCAAATGGTAAAGATACCAGCTGTTTAATGAACATATTAAATACTTCAAAGATATTTCATCCCAACAGGAACAAGCCTCCCACCTGAGATGAAGGGTTTTGACTGCTCCTCATGGACATGCTAATATCTCCATAAGCAGAAGAGCATATATTGCAAGCTGAGTGGATAAGTGAAACTCCTGACCTTATAAGAAAGATGTGATGCCACATTCTCCCCAACCAAATCCTTAACCGTGTGACTGGGGAATGTCTACATTAGCATAAAGAGGTACCACACCTAAAAACAAGCACATCAGAGAGTTGGGGGAGAAGATAACAATCCTATCAGAACCCCACTACTGCCCATGGTGCACTTGTATCCCACACACTTCCTGGGTGTGATGTTCTGTCTCATCTAGTGGCACTGAGACAAGAGAGAGAGGGATTTAATGAGTCTGCTCTGCAGCCTTAGCTAAGGGCGATATGGCTTTTAGCTCATGCAGTAGAGGCTCATGCACTAAGCTTCAGAGGTCCCAGGTTTGATCCTGCCCACCAATGACCGGGGTCTGTCGGTGTTACACACTCATTTGACAACTGACACACCTGTGCTACAATAAATCACTCCAGTTTTGGGTGCCTTGCTGTTTTGGAAAGGTCATACTAACAGTTTGTCAGCCCTGCAAAACCTTAACGAAAATGTACTAGTCCAGGCAAATCATCTCTTTGCCAGCCCTTTACAATGATGACTGATAATGAAAATTTAATATTTTACTTTTCCAGCTGAGATGCTAGTTGGAGAGCAAGGGAGATGTTGGTAACCCTGCCAAGTTAATAATTAATAAAGAGCAGAATTATCATTATTCTTATTTGTATTATCACAGCATCTAGGAGCTTCAGTCATGGACTAAGACCCTTTTGTTTTCGGCACTGTGCAAACACAGAACAAAAAGAGAGTTCCTGTCCCTATGAGATTACAGCATAAGGTATAAGGCAAGAGAGAACAGGTGGATACTACCAAATAGAAAGGGAAATACAAGGAAACAATGAGATACTGAGCTCTTAAATGACATCTGTGACACCTTCACTAGAATAGTCTGTGTACACAATATTTGGGGGGTGGGGCTAAGGGGATTTGTAGTGAAAACATTGCACAGACCTTTCAGCAATTTGCAATAACTTTTGTTATGCACCAGTGTGCAACTGCAGCTTCCCATTGTTTATCCATCATATGAGGAGGGTCACTGAAGTTCTTCAGCGGGAGTGCTATATTTCCAGAGGTACCAGAGATTTCATTATAGGACTCTGTGCAGCAGAAAGGGGTGTTGGCTAGTGATGGGTGAGGAATAAAATGTTCTGAGCTTTGGTCCGGTTGGATAAACTCTCTGTGTTGCATAAAGATCTAGATGCTGATCCAAATTTCACTGAACCTTTAGTGGCTTCCCTTCCTCCTCTGACTTCACATCATCCCTTCTCAGTATGAGATTAGTGATTACAGACTATCTTCCTAATATACTATTAACCACAGAACACAGTCCCTGAACTTGTCTCATCATCGCTAAACATAACATCTGGGCCCACTCACACATTCCAAGAACCCTGATATTCTCAACATTTATGATAGAAAACCAGATAATCCTCCTTTCTCCCGTTTCCTACTCTGTAACCCTCACCTTTCCCCAAATAGGCTCTCTACCTTTTGCAGGACCAGATCCTACAATCCTTATGTCACCTACAGCCCCTATCCACTTTTGTCCTTGGTCTCAAGATTTCTTCCCTGCATTTAACTTTGCTTTGCATGTCCATTTCTCTTGGCTATATTAAATCATATCCTCCTACTTAGCGAATCTAATTCCTATGTTAGCTAATCACAGAGGTAGCATAGATTTGCCTCTTTTAAAATCTGTAACACATTTTTCCCTGCCAAGAAATACAGGTGTATTGACTGATGTCAGGTCCTCTATCACACCTTATGAGCAGTCCTTGTTTATTCAATGGGACTAAAATGAATACGGATTACTCTGATGCCTACAAGTTGCAAGATTGGGCCCCTTCTTATATGTTCAATCTTGCACACTCAGTAACTTCACCTTTCACAGGTGCACACAACATAACTTGGGCTGCCTGCGTCATGCCTCAGAACTCATGAGATTTGAATAGCATATCCAGCTGTGCCCAGCAGGAGACGGCAGATCTATGAACATTGATATACCATTGGGAAAAGAGGAGGACTGGTTGGACACTGCAGAGAGAAAGGGCATAAAATGTCCTGCTGGGGGTCATTGTGAGAATGGTGGATAGGAATGTGCTGGGAAAGGAAATAAATAGGATTAGAAATTTCCAACCTAGAGTGAATTTCAAAGTAGTGTCTCGTCTATAGTTAGGTTGAAGGTGCCTCTTAGAGATAAGAGGATGCAGTAAAAAAAGAGAATTATAGTATTTTGTATTGTTCAGTTTAGTATGCATTTGGCAGGCTTTGTAAACAGAAAGTAGAAGAAACTGTGTGTACTGGGATCTGTTTTTAGTACCTTGAGACAAAAAATCCTTAAATGTGAGCAAACACATTTTTGGCAAGAACTACAGTCTACTATGGTTTGCAGTGGTGTTGTAGCTATGTTGATCCCAGGATATTAAAGAGACAAGGTGGGTGAGATAATATCTTTTATTGGACCAACCATACCCAAAATTTTGCAGGTGTGTTGGGAACGCGACCCTTTTGATGGATTCAGGCCTCAATTAATCTTATTCTGCTCCAGAAAGAATACCCCCCAAAAAAGTTTTATGCAGTGTTGTTGTAGCCATGTTGGTCCTACGATATTTGAGGTCTGAAGAGCTCTGTGTAAACTTGAAAACTCGTCTCTTTCACCACCAGAAGCTGGATCAATGAAAGATATTACCTCACTCACTATGTCAGTCTACCATAGGTAAAACTACTGAATTCTTTTTTTAGAGCTGTCTTTGAATCCAGCCAGAGTGACTAAACAGGGTGCCCTATAAAGAAGACTGTAAGAACTGTGAACAAAGGAAGCAAGATTAGTGATTACAGATTATCTTCCTAACAGACTATTAACCACAAAACACAGTCCCCTGCACTTATCTCATCATCACTAAATATAACAACATCTGGGCCCACTCACACATTCCAAGAACCTTGATATTCTCAGGATTTACAATACAACTACCACATGAATCACTCATCCTAATGAAACTAATGCAATCACAGTAGCTTCATCAGAGGGATTTCTAGTTTCTTTTTATAAGGTGTGAACGAGCCTGTTAATTGTGTCCACAAATTTGCAATAATGATCCAGCACTCCTGTCTGTACAACTATAGCTAATCAAGTAGGTGTCAAAGCTAATATAAAGTGTTGATGGCTCACAATGAAAGTAATGACTTGCAAATGCAAATGAATGTGATCAAGAATATAATAAATACCATAATTAGCTTCTTCCTATACAGTTGCACAGAATATTTGTAATTAGAGGAGCTTGTTTGATTTGACAATGTCTGTTTTTTTCCAATTCATTGATGTGACAGAAGCAGCAAAAATTAGCAAGTTCATTCCTGATAATAGAACTAAATCTTCTATTGAGGCAATATGTGAATAAAAGAACACAGGCCTAAAGTGCTTCTCTTAATTTCAGTAAGCATAGCTAAACCCTTATTAATTAAAGAACAAATTCTAATTATCTAGCTTGTTAGAAAAAGTCTATTAAACTGCTTTCAATGGAAAAAAAATCAGTGCAATTAAATTGCTCCTATTTTCTAAAACAAACACCACTTCCCTTTTTAAGATTAAGAAAGAGTAAACATATCTGGTATTATCACTTAAACCTGAAATTGGAAAGCAAAGCAGTAAGTGGTTTTATTGTGATCCTTTTGCAAGTCTTCTGTGTCTTTCTTTCACTGACTGTGCTAAATACTTGTGGAATACTGTAGCTGATGGCTCCTTTATTTATTAACTGGGCGCACAGTTTGTTTATTGTCTGATCTATTTTTTGTGTTTTGTCCTTTCACAGAGTAATTTTCTTATTGTATGTCCCATTCTTAAAGAATCATGTTTTCTTGTGGCTGCTAAAGTGGTGTTTTTCCTGATATATAGAAAACACATATTCAGTGGCCACCACTAAAATCTTGACATTTTCCTCTCTCAGAAAAGGAAGGAAAGCTACTGTCCTATTTGCAGGACTCCCTATGCTCCATAAAAGGAATTCAGCAAACACAGGCAAACCAAATATTGCAGGGGAGTATGTTTCAAGATTTAAAAATGATACATACTTTAGTCTGCTGTTTATGACAGATAGTATCACAATATCAAGTGAGACCCTCAAGTGAGGTACACAGCCAAGCCTATTTGTAGGATTCAGGCAGCACATAGGGGTTATAATGGATACATCTACACTACAGCTGGATGCAAGCCTCCTACACTGGGTAGACAGACTTGTACTAGCTCAGCTCATCCACACAGCTATTTTTAATGTGCTAGCTTGAGACAAGCTAGCAAGCCTCTATCTACCCAGGATGGGAGGCTCACTCCCAGCTGTAGTATAGATATACCCAATCTAGTGACAAATTCCCAGTTGAGATTTCCTCATATCTGTTGGGTACTGGATCTGGCATCCCCCTTCCCAACCCCTGGCAAAGAGAGTATGTTGGGGTTGAGGGGAAGGCGTAGCACAGGGAGCTACACTACACCAATTTTCCATTGGTGGGATCCACTAAAGACTCTTCAGCAGTGGTACATGCAAGAGTTGCCAGTGGTACATGCAGTTCTAGGTGGTGCCAGCATCAGGACTGCCCTCAGAATCAGGGAGCCAGAACTATCTCCTTGACATTCCCCCTCTCTCAACCGCATAAAGTGGAGCTCAGGCACAGGAGAGGATCTGGACAAATATGATTGTTTCCTTTTGGTATATACAGCAGTGTACTTAATCTCTCTCTGCTATATGGACGTATCTTCTCTCTTTTTCCTCTCTTTTCTTTTTTGTTGTTCTAAGTCTACTTTATTACAAGCTAATAATATGTTACAGTAGCTGTGACTGCTGCTTCATTGAATGACCAGCTGATCAATGTTTCTGTTCTGGGAAAATGATGAATCACAATAAGATTACCAAGGAAGACTCAATGAATTCCTTAATGCTAACTCAGTTCCAAATACACGATGGCTTGGAAACCTGTGGTGGTGGTGGAGGTCCTTTCTTGGCCACTGGTGGCTGTACCATAGAGTTCATACAGCTAGAAAAAGAAATGACCCTAATAAGATCATACACACTTGGAGTCCTCCAAAGCTCTCTAGTGTACAAACTGAGCATTGGAGGCATTCCTCCCATTCCTCCTGGGAAATAAAACTCCTTTTGTTAAAGGTCTCAACAGAAATCTGTCTAAAACTAAAATAGCAATCAATGCCATTTTTCCTTATTTGCTGTTCTCATCTTTGGGCTCAGCCCAATAATCTGAATTTCTCTAATAAAGAGCAACTCATGGCTCAAAGTGAGTTTCAGCTTTCAAGTCAAGCTGAGAAATCAAAAGAAACAAGTAAAAGACCATACCATAGATTTTGCTTTGAAGTTTCCCTTTGTCTTCAAGTATGTGAGTCCCCTATACAGTCTCAAAGCTGTTCCATTAATACACCTTTAAGGTAGCCATTACTTGATTTGGCTTCTAGCTCAAATAAACCAGCATTTTTTGAGTCTATCCAGGCATTTTGATTTTTACAGTCTAAACCCTATTATTTTGAAGTCCTTTTGGCAATGTGCACACTGTACAATGTAATCCAGTAGAGGCTGTGGGCCAGATTTTTAGAAGTATTTAGGTGATTGAAGATGCAAAAGGGTGCACAGTGGGGTTTTCAAAAGCGCCTAGATGTTGAAGTCAATGGCAGTTGGTCACCTATCTGCATCTATAAGTGTCTAGATATCTATGAAAATCTGCTTACAGTATCAGAAAGTTTTTAAAAAAATTAAAACTATTGTAAGCTTCCAAAACATTTGTTCCACATTCAGTATAAGATTCTCCTCAGAGGTTCAGCTTTTATATTGCCTGAAGTGGTTTGTAATGTCACGTAAAGTCAATTTGTTCATGTCTGGACACTGGGGACATCATAGCAGAATATTCAGAAGACTTCTCCATCCATTGCTAACTTGGAACACTCAGAAGATGGCCTTCAAGTGATCTGCTGCACACCATCTCTCTCTCTCTCTCTCCTCAATGACACTTACTGTGATAACGCACCACCAGTCATGAAAACTTCTCAAAGTTGTTTCCATTTCTCCAAAGTACATAAGTTTGTGCCTGTTGATTTCCAATAGCAGAGTCCACTTCTTTCCAATTATATTTCCAATGTAAGTGTTCATCTTCTTTTCCATACAGGAGATACGCAAAAGTCTTTGCCAGCAACTCATCTCAAAGGCTTCAATTTTCCTGGACAGCAGCATTATTTACCTGAGTGTCACATCCAGAAGTCACTGAAGTTGTTTGCGATTCTTTAATTAAGAGTAAGATTATACTTGGTGCATATGCACTAGGCTATGTGTACATGCATGTGCATGTGCAGAGAGTCTCTTCTCCCTTGCTTCCCCTATGCAAGGGCCAGTCCCTCTGATCTTCTGAGATTGCTTCCTCCTATTGCCCAAACCAATTGGAAGGTGTCAGAGAGGAAGCCAGACTATTACCTGTGGATCATTCCCCACAGTAGCTAGCAGAGAAGGGAGAACACTGCACCATCTACTTTAACAAAAAATGTGAGGTTAGGAACCCACATGAAATTGCAATCTCCCACATATTTAAATTTTTCCATCAAAACATTAGAGCAGGGGCAGGCAAACCTTTTGGCCCGAGGGCCACATCAGGGTGCAAAACTGTATGGAGAGCCGGATAGGGAAGGCTGTGCCTCCCCAAATGGCCTGGCCCCTGCCCCCTATCTGACCCCTCCCACTTCCAACCCCCTGACTGCCCCCTTCAGAACCCCCCACCCATCCAACCCCCCTCCCCGCTCCTTGTCCCCTGACCGCCCACTCCCAGGACCCCCACCCCAACCGCCCCCCAGGACCCCACCCCCTATCTAATCCCCCCTTTTCCCCATCCCTTGGCCCCCCCGAACCTCTGCCCTATCCAACCACCCCCTGTGGCCCCCTACCCCTTATCCAATCCCCCCAGCCCCGGCCCCCTTACCATGCTGCTCAGAGCAGCATGTCTGATAGCCGCCCGGCTGGAGCCAAACACACTGCTACGCTGCCCTGCATGAGCGCAAGGCGACGTGGCTGCAGGGAAAGGGGGACAGCGGGGGAGGGGCCGGGGGCCTAGCCTCCCGGGCCAGGAGCTCGGGGGCTGGGCAGGACATCTTGCGGGTTGGATGTGGCCCGCGGGCCGTAGTTTGCCCACCTCTGCTCTAGGAGATGCTAGATATGTTTTAGTACATACCTGAAGAAAAAGAATTTCCATCCATTTTTAAGCAGGTTGGAGCTTTAATTTGTTCATGGATTTCCTTTATTCTAAATTCTGTAGATACTTCCATCTTCCCTGACTTTTAACAGTTTAATCCCTACAAGGCAGCCAAATAAGGAGTCTTCCCTGTAGACTACAACCATGAAAGCAGATGAGGGAGAAGAAAAAGCATAAGAATGTAAGAGAGAGAGAGTAAATCAGTGCTGGTTTCTTTGGGAAATTTGTGTTCTCTTTCTGTGTTTTCTTTTACTTTTTGTCTTCATGCTACTCTCAGTGTGCTGATCTGCCAGCTCAGCCTGAAATAACCCAAGAGAATGTGTTTTTTACAGTGATGGAAACTGAATTAATGTCTCAATGGTAGAGGACTGGATTTGAAAGTCATCGTAAAATTTGGATATACTTGGCTTGCCACCCTATTTAACTTTGATGGGGCAATCATGTTTCCTGAAAGCTATACCTCAAAGATACCTAAAGGGTCCTGACATAATATCTGGTGTCCACATGTTATCAAGTTATGATATTGTATTGCAACTTGTAGGCATGGTGTTATATTGTGATGGTTATACTCTGGCATGCAGCATTATGATGCCACAAAATAAATGCGATAATGCCAAGATGGCCACGTTTGGCAAACAGTAGAAGCAGCTAAAAATCGTAACATCATGTAGGTTTTGAACAAGTTCTATCACGTACCTTGCTTTTCCACTCCATCTAGTCTGTCAACTGCTTTGCACAATATGCATAATGTTGTATACAGAAGGTGTATACAGAACTTTCCCCCCAAGAGCAGTAAATGGTACAGTATGTACAGCATGAAGAAACTCTCTACTTATCACTTTGGCCAGCAGTAAACTAAATGTTTATCAATTCTATAAAGAGCTCAAGATGGTAATTGTTCTGTATTAAAGGCAGTTTTCACAGACATCTTTATAAGATATGGCACAATCTGTGATTAAAAAGTTTAAAAAGTTAAGAAACGGTAAAAATACCAAGGTATAGCCATAGTCTTCAGATGAAATCTTGACTTTTTTTTTTAAACAGACTCACAGCTGATATATTACACAGTACAAACATTCAAGGGGTGCTACTTTTAGTAGACATAAATACGGTGTATATTGTAGAAGAAGGAGACAGTTCTGATTTACACTTTAAATATTTATAATAAGTGACGGCTTTTTAAAACTTTGTGAATCACAAAAATATGAGGGCACTGATTCAGCAAAACACTTAAGCCTGTTCTTAAAGCCCATTGACTTCAAGGCGATTTAAGCATATAAATCTGAATAAGGATGGGATTATTCACATGCTAAAACATAAGCATGTGCTTTAGAACTTTGCTGAATGGGGCCTAGGAAAGAATTATGCAATAAAACAGATTTCTAACCCATGGTTTGAAGTCAGTGGTCAGAAAGCAGATTTTTTTTCTCTTGCACATAGCTTGCTGGACAAACAGTTATCTTAAAGTTTAGACAGTTTTTCTAATTGCTATGGGTACTGGAAAAGAAGTTTCAACCCTGCAGTTTTGCAACACGGCCAGTTCAGAGATATTTTTATGCTTTCTGCTTTGCCAAGCATTTTATACAAACTATTTCCTTTTCTTAATCCATTCCAAAAATGTCCACTCCAAATATTTTTTCCCATACCTAGCTACATGATGGTGTTCCTTTTCTAAGAATAAACAAATTATTTCAGTTTATAAAAATGCCACTCAAACGATTTGACATGAACATATCTTTATATAGTAAAAGCACCCAAAGCATTCTCTCCGGTATGTTGTTACAAAGGGGCAGACTTATTAGGTGGGAACTTATTAAGTGAGATTTTCCTACACATCTGATTGGTCACAAATACTGAAACTCCCAAAGGAAATCACAAGATTATCATCCTTCTTTCTCCATCTTTCTAAATGAGAATTCATTCGTATCTTAGACTTAATAATACATTGGTTATAATTGCTTATGCAAGGGAACCCTGTTAGTACGATACTGCATTTGCATATTCAGCTGAAGTCAGAGGAATCAGCTGTCAGAATATTAGAAACTGTAACTGGGGTGGAGGTGGCGGATGGGAGAGTGGAGATTGCAAATTAGCTGTCAAGTTTAATAAAAAGAGAATAATGAGCGAAAAAAGCTGGCAGCTACCATTCCTAGTGCATTACTGAGCATGCCTCAAGGTAAAGCTCAAATTCTGAGGAACACTGAAACCACAGTATTGCACTTTATCACAAATATAAGCTAGGCAAGCAAAATGTTAAAAGTAATAAAAAAGCAGGCCCTGATGCAACTCTGAAATTAAAATGCTGTACACGGGCAAGATGTTCCTTTTCTTTGAAAGCAATAAAAATGCTAAGCCTTAAATGTGAAACATTTCCTGTAAAGCTCAGCAATAAATTAATGTTTGGTACTTGGTTCTGGAAACCACTGAAGATTTGACCTAAACAATTTATAAAAACTGACACTTTGCATAATTGTTGGCCATTTGCGAGGTGCTTATAACTATTCTATGATGATAATCAAAAGAATTACAATTACATTTAACCCTGGTCTACACTAGGACTTTAGGTCGAATTTAGCAGCATTAAATCGATGTAAACCTGCACCCGTCCACATGATGAAGCCCTTTATTTCGACTTAAAGGGCTCTTAAAATCGATTTCCTTACTCCACCCCTGACAAGTGGATTAGCGCTTAAATCGGCCTTGCCGGGTCGAATTTGGGGTACTGTGGACACAATTCGATGGTATTGGCCTCTGGGCTCCATTGTGACCGCTCTGGACAGCATTCTCAACTCAGATGCACTGGCCAGGTAGACAGGAAAAGAACCGCGAACTTTTGAATCTCATTTCCTGTTTGGCCAGCGTGGCAAGCTGTAGGTGACCATGCAGAGCTCATCAGCAGAGGTGACCATGATGGAGTCCCAGAATCGCAAAAGAGCTCTAACATGGACTGAACGGGAGGTATGGGATCTGATCGCTGTATGGGGAGAGGAATCCATGCTATCAGAACTCTGTTCCAGTTTTCGAAATGCCAAAACCTTTGTCAAAATCTCCCAGGGCATGAAGGACAGAGGCCATAACAGGGACCCGAAGCAGTGCCACGTGAAACTTAAGGAGCTGAGGCAAGCCTACCAGAAAACCAGAGAGGCGAACAGCCGCTCCGGGTCAGAGCCCCAAACATGCCGCTTCTATGATGAGCTGCATGCCATTTTAGGGGGTTCAGCCACCACTACCCCAGCCGTGTTGTTTGACTCCTTCAATGGAGATGGAGGCAACATGGAAGTAGGTTTTGGGGACGAAGACGATGATGATGATGAGGTTGTAGATAGCTCACAGCAAGCAAGGGGAGAAAGCGGTTTTCCCGACAGCCAGGAACTGTTTCTCACCCTGGACCTGGAGCCAGTACCCCCCGAACCCACCCAAGGCTGCTTCCTGGACCCAGCAGGCGGAGAAGGGACCTCCAGTGAATGTACCTTTTAAAATACTATACATGGTTTAAAAGCAAGCATGTGAAAGGGTTACTTTGCCCTGGCATTCGCGGCTCTCCTGGATGTACTCCCAAAGCCTTTGCAAAAGGTTTCTGGGGAGGGCAGCCTTATTGCGTCCTCCATGGTAGGACACTTTACCACTCCAGGCCAGTAACACGTACTCGGGAATCATTGTACAACAAAGCATTGCAGTGTATGTTTGCTGGCGTTCAAACAACATCCGTTCTTTATCTCTCTGTGTTATCCTCAGAAGAGTGAGATATCATTCATGGTCACCTGGTTGAAATAGGGTGCTTTTCTTCAGGGGACACTCAGAGGAGCCCGTTCCTGCTGGACTGTTTACCTGTGGCTAAACAGAAATGTTCCCCGCTGTTAGCCACGGGGAGGGGGGAAGGTTGAGGGGGTAGCCACGCGGTAGGGGGAGGCAAAATGCGACCTTGTAACGAAAGCATATGTGCTATGTATGTAATGTTAACAGCAAGGTTTACCCTGAAAGAGTGTAGCCACTGTTTTATAAAATGTGTCTTTTTAAATACCGCTGTCCCTTTTTTTTTTCTCCACCAGCTGCATGAGTTTCAACGATCACAGGATCTTCTCCTTCCCAGAGGCTAGTGAAGATTACAAAGAAAAAAAAAACGCACTTGTGATGAAATGTTCTCTGAGCTCATGCTTTCCTCCCACACTGACAGAGCACAGACGAATGCGTGGAGGCAAATAATGTCAGAGTGCAGGAAAGGACAAAATGACCGGGAGGAGAGGTGGCGGGCTGAAGAGAGTAAGTGGCGGGCTGAAGAGACTAAGTGGCGGGCTGAAGACAGGGCTGAAGCTCAAATGTGGCGGCAGCGTGAAAAGAGGAGGCAGGATTCAATGCTGAGGCTGCTGGAGGACCAAACCAGTATGCTCCAATGTATGGTTGAGCTGCAGCAAAAGCACAGACTGCCACTACAGCCCCTGTGTAACCAACCGCCCTCCTCCCCAAGTTCCATAGCCTCCACACCCAGACGCCCAAGAACTCGGTGGGGGGGCCTCCGGCCAACCAGCCACTCCACCACAGAGGATTGCCCAAAAAAAAGAAGGCTGTCATTCAATAAATTTTAAAGTTGTAAACTTTTAAAGTGCTGTGTGGCATTTTCCTTCCCTCCTCCACCACCCCTCCTGGGCTACCTTGGTAGTCATCCCCCTATTTGTGTGATGAATGAATAAAGAATGCATGAATGTGAAGCAACAATGACTTTATTGCCTCTGCAAGCAATGATTAAAGGGAGGAGGGGAGGGTGGTTAGCTTGCAGGGAAGTAGAGTGAACCAAGGGGTGGGGGGTTTCATCAAGGAGAAACAAAGAGAACTTTCACACCATAGCCTGGCCAGTCATTAAACTTGTTTTCAAAGCTTCTCTGATGCGTACCACGCCCTCCTGTGCTCTTCTAACCACCCTGGTGTCTGGCTGCGCATAACCAGCAGCCAGGCGATTTGCCTCAACCTCCCACCCCACCATAAACGTCTCCCCCTTACTCTCACAGATATTGTGGAGCACACAGCAAGCAGTAATAACAGTGGGAATATTGGTTTCGCTGAGGTCTAAGCGAGTCAGTAAACTGCGCCAGCACACCTTTAAAAGTCCAAATGCACATTCTACCACCATTCTGCACTTGCTCAGCCTGTAGTTGAACAGCTCCTGACTACTGTCCAGGCTGCCTGTGTACGGCTTCATGAGCCATGGCATTAAGGGGTAGGCTGGGTCCCCAAGGATACATATAGGCATTTCAACATCCCCAACAGTTATTTTCTGGTCTGGGAATAAAGTCCCTTCCTGCAGCTTTTGAAACAGACCAGAGTTCCTGAAGATGCATGCGTCATGTACCTTTCCCGGCCATCCCACGTTGATGTTGGTGAAACGTCCCTTGTGATCCACCAGAGCTTGCAGCACTATCGAAAAGTACCCCTTGCGGTTTATGTACTCGCCGGCTTGGTGCTCCAGTGCCAAGATAGGGATATGGGTTCCGTCTATGGCCCCACCACAGTTAGGGAATCCCATTGCAGCAAAGCCATCCACTATGACCTGCACATTTCCCAGGGTCACTACCCTTGATATCAGCAGATCTTTGATTGCGTGGGCTACTTGCATCACAGCAGCTCCAACAGTAGATTTGCCCACTCCAAATTGATTCCCAACTGTCAGGTAGCTGTCTGGCGTTGCAAGCTTCCACAGGGCTATCGCCACTCGCTTCTCAACTGTGAGGGCTCCTCTCATCTTGGTATTCATGCGCCTCAGCGCAGGGGAAAGCAAGTCACAAAGTTCCATGAAAGTGCCCTTACACATGCGAAAGTTTCGCAGCCACTGGGAATCGTCCCAGACCTGCCACACTATGCGGTCCCACCAGTCTGTGCTTGTTTCCCGAGCCCAGAATTGGCGTTCCACAGCATGAACCTGCCCCATTAGCACCATGATGCATGCATTGGCAGGGCCCATGCTTTCAGAGAAATCTGTGTCCATGTCCTGATCACTCACGTGACCGCGCTGACGTCGCCTCCTCGCCCGGTATCGCTTTGCCCGGTTCTGGTGCTGCATATACTGCTGGATAATGCGTGTGGTGTTTAATGTGCTCCTAATTGCCAAAGTGAGCTGAGCGGCGTCCATGCTTGCCTTGGTATGGCGTCCGCACAGAAAAAAGGCGCAGAACGATTGTCTGCCATTGCTCTGAAGGAGGGGGGGGCGACTGACGACATGGCTTACAGGGTTGGCTTCAGGGAGCTAAAATCAACAAAGGGGGTGGCTTTACATCAAGGAGTATTTCAGGCAGGACTTCATGGAGGGTTCCAATAAGAAATGGTGCACCCAAGTTATTGTTCTTATTGGAACAAGGAGGTTAGTCTGGCCTCTGATTGATACATGGCTAGATTTACCTTGCTGCACCTTCTCTATGAGTGACTGCAGTGTGACCTAGAGGAATGAGTCCCCTAGACGGAGGAAGGGGGGGGGAAGCAAATGAGTACAAAACAAATCTGGTCTATTTCTTCTTTTGATCCACTCCATCTATCTTTTACATCTTCGGCTGGCAGCAGACGGTGCAGAAGGACTGCATGCCATCCACATCTCATGGCTGCCCGGCAGAAGATGATGCAATAGGACTGCTAGTAATCTGTATCACCTGCCTGCTCGCCATAAGACGGTTCAATAGGACTGACTGCAGGACTAAAGAGAATGACCTGGTCGAGTCACTCCAAATTTAGTCCCTGCGCCCATGTCTGCCCAGGCGCTCCTGGCCAACGTGGCCAGGAGCACCTCGGACATGACGAGGACGGCTACCAGTCGTACTGTACCATCTGCTGCCACAAGGCAATGGGTTGCTGCTACTGTGTAGCAATGCAGTACCACGTCTGCCAGAACCCAGGAGACATAGGGTGACGGTTACCTGAGCGGGCTCCATGCTTGCCGTGGTATGGCGTCTGCACAGGTGTCATAAATATAAAGGGAAGGGTAAACCCCTTTGAAATCCCTCCTGGCCAGCGGAAAGCTCCTCTCACCTGTAAAGGGTTAAGAAGCTAAAGGTAACCTCGCTGGCACCTGACCAAAAGGACCAATGAGGAGACAAGATACTTTCAAAAGCTGGGAGGAGGGAGAGAAACAAAGGGTCTGTGTCTGTCTGTAGTCGTCTTGGCCAGGGACAGAACAGGAATGGAGTCTTAGAACTTTTAGTAAGTAATCTAGCTAGGTATGTGTTAGATTATGATTTCTTTAAATGGCTGAGAAAAGAATTGTGCTGAATAGAATAACTATTTCTGTCTGTGTATCTTTTTTGTAACTTAAGGTTTTGCCTAGAGGGGTTCTCTATGTTTTTGAATCTAATTACCCTGTAAGATATCTACCATCCTGATTTTACAGGGGGGATTTCTTTATTTCTATTTACTTCTATTTTTTATTAAAAGTCTTCTTGTAAAACACTGAATGCTTGTTCATTATTTTCAGATCCAAGGGTTTGGGTCTGTGGTCACCTATGCAAATTGGTGAGGCTTTTTATCCAACATTTCCCAGGAAAGGGGGAGTGCAAGTGTTGGGAGGATTGTTCATTGTTCTTAAGATCCAAGGGTCTGGGTCTGTAGTCACCTAGGCAAATTGGTGAGGCTTTTTACCAAACCTTGTCCAGGAAGTGGGGTGCAAGGTTTTGGGAAGTATTTTGGGGGGAAGGACGCGTCCAAACAGCTCTTCCCCAGTAACCAGTATTAGTTTGGTGGTGGTAGCGGCCAGTCCAAGGATAACGGGGGTAATATTTTGTACCTTGGGGAAGTTTTGACCTAAGCTGGTAAAGATAAGCTTAGGAGGTTTTTCATGCAGGTCCCCACATCTGTACCCTAGAGTTCAGAGTGGGGGAGGAACCTTGACAACAGGTAACTCAGGAAAAAAGGCGCGACACGATTGTCTGCCCTTGCTTTCACGGAGGGAGGGAGGGAGGGAACGGGGACCTGACGATATGTACCCAGAACTACCCGCGACAATGTTTTAGCCCCATCAGGCATTGGGATCTCAACCCAGAATTCCAATGGGCAGCGGAGACTGCGGGAACTGTGGGATAGCCACCCACAGTGCAACGCTCCGGAAGTCGACTCTAGCCTCGGTACTGTGGAAGCACTCCGCCAAGTTAATGCACTTAGAGCATTTTCTGTGGGGACACACACACTCGAATATATAAAACCGATTTCTAAAAAACCGACTTCTATAAATTCGACCTGATTTCATAGTGTAGACATACCCATAGATAACAAATATTTAAACTACACAAGAAATAAAGGAAAGATTATTAAATATTATTTGACTTCTTATATTAGTGTATATTTGCTTACAGGCTCCTGTATACACACAAACCATTCCCCTACGAGTTTGCATGCTTCTATCTCTCGTCCCTTCTCTTTGCACAGTACATTGAAGATCAAATTTATGGTAATTGGAAAAAAACCCCCTATACATGAAGATGAGGGTGACTAGCTGTTCTAAAGAGCTTACTCTCTCTCACTCTCTCTCTCTCTCACACACACACACACACACTCACCATTTCCCTCACAAACAAAAACCCAAACAAATCAAAGTATCGGCAACATCAAAGAAGCCCCCACATCAGTGACCAAATGAGAAGCCTGCTGTTGAAGGATGGTTTGCTAATATTCAGCATTTTCTCTGACTTCAAGAAACCGTGCATGCCAAAACTGTTTTTTGACCCGTTCCCTTTTATTCGACTTCCTAATTCTGTCCTCCTTTTCCTGGTATGGGAAGTAATTATGACTCATATCTTTAAATGCCAGGCACTGTAGACACTTACTGTATTCTGACTGAAGTCATTTGGGCTTAAAAGAAAAAAAGTTAGCTGTATCCATTTCCTTAGATACGATGAGCAAGCATCCTGATGGGTATGAGAACAGGAGAAGCAAAATTTATCCTCTGCTATGGGTTCAGTAACAGCACTTATAAAATATAGATGGTGGAAAACTGAAGCCCTTGACAGAACTACCAGTCAGCATGCATGCATGCAATGCAATATTTGCAGGTGTAATGCGCAGACATACAACACATATGCTGTGTACACGTATTTTATGTAAACAAGCGGAGACTATATAATCTATTTTAACACACAGTGGAGAGCAAAATACATGTGCTTAATTCAAGAAAGAAAAACAAACTCTGCTTATAATATGACATCACAGTAATAGGTAATGTACAGAGCTGCAGTTTTCAGCTTTCTATGGGAAAGCCCCTTATTCTACACATACTTCTGCTTTTTACACACAGAGACTTGGAAATTTGTGACCATCAGGTGGGTTTTAGGTTTATGAAAGGAACCGAAGGGAATAAATAAAAATGCCAAGTTCTGATGAAGAACATTTGCAGAAACAAATTAAATTTAGAACACAAAAACCAAAAACAACAAGCAAGCAAAGAATGCAAGCAAAGTTCTTTTCAATGGTAACAAAGTTTATGGAAATAGTTACCAAGAAGAGTTAGGAAGCACATCAAGCAATTTTAAGTGAATTTCTCCTTGTAAAGAGAAGTGCATATTAATGGTCACGTCTTCTATCAAACTCCACACTGCCAGTGAAGACAAGTGTAATTTTGTACAAAAATAATGAACATGAGAACATTAGAATGGCCATACTGGGTCAGATCAAGGGTCTATCCAGCTCAGTATTCTGTCTGCTGACAGTGGCCAATACCAGGTGCTCCAGAGGGAGTGAACCTAACAGGTACTGATCTAGTGATCTCTCTCTTGCCATACATCTCCACCCTCTGACAAACAGAAGCTAGGGACACCATTCCTTATCCATCCTGGCTAATAGCCATTAATGGACTTAACCTCCATTAATTTATCTGGTTCTCTTTTAAACCCTGTTATAGTCCTAGCCTTCACAACCTCCTCAGGCAAGGAGTTCCACTGGTTGACTGTGCGCTGTGTGAAGAAGAACTTCCTTTTATTTGTTTTAAACCTGCTACCCATTAATTTAATTTGGTGGCCCCTAGTTCTAATATTATGGGAACAAGTATATAACTTTTCCTTATTCACTTTCTCCACACCACTCATGATTTTATATACCTCTATCATATCCCCCCTTAGTCTCCTCTTTTCCTAGCCAAAAAGTCCTAGCCTCTTTAATCTCTCCTCATATGGGACCCATTCCAAACCCCTAATCATTTTAGTTGCCCTTTTCTGAACCTTTTCTAATGCCAGTATATCTTTTTTGAGATGAGGGGACTACATCTGTACGCACTATTCATGATGTGGGCGTACCATGGATTTATATAAGGGCAATAAGATATTCTCCGTCTTATTCTCTATCCCTTTTTAAATGATTCCTAACATCCCGTTTGCTTTTTTGACTGCCACTGCACACTGCGTGGACGTCTTTGGAGAATTATACATAATGAAGCCAAGCTCTTTCTCCTGATTAGTTGTAGCTAAATTAGCCCCCATCATATTGTATGTCTAATTGGGGTTATTTTTTCCAGTATGCATTACTTTACATTTATCCACATTAAATTTCATTTGCCATTTTGTTGCCCAAACACTTAGTTTTGTGAGATCTTTTTGAAGTTCTTCACAGTCTGCTTTGGTCTTAACTATCTTGAGCAGTTTAGTATCATCTGCAAACTTTGCCACTTCACTGTTTACCCCCTTCTCCAGATCTTTTATGAATAAGTTGAATAGGATTGGTCCTAAGACTGACCCTTGGGGAACTCCACTAGTTACCCCTCTCCATTCTGAAAATTTACCATTTATTCCTACCCTTTGTTCCCTGTCTTTTAACCGGTTCTCAATCCATGAAAGGATCTTCCCTCTTATTCCATGACAACTTAATTTACATAAGAGCCTTTGGTGAGGGACTTTGTCAAAGGCTTTCTGGAAATCTAAGTACACTATGTCCACTGGATCCCCTTTGTCCACATGTTTTTGACCCGCTCAAAGAACTCTAATAGATTAGTAAGACATGATCTCCCTTTACAGAAACCATGTTGACTTTTGCGCAAAAAATTATGTTCTTTTGCGCAAACATTATGTTCTTCTATGTTTCTGACAATTTTATTCTTTACTATTGTTTCAACTAATTTGCCCGATACTGACGTTAGATACTGTAATTGTCAGGATCACCTCTAGAGCCCTTCTTAAATATTGGCATTACATTAGCTATCTTCCAGTCATTGGGTACAGTAGCTGATTTAAAGGACAGGTTACAAACCATAGTTAAATAGCTCCGTAATTACACATTTGAGTTCTTTCAGAACTCTTGGGTGAATGCCATCTGGTCCCGGTGACTTGTTACTGTTAAGTTTCTCAATTAATTCCAAAACCTCCTTCAGTGTCACTTCCATCTGTGACAACTCCTCAGATTTGTCACCTACAAAAGAAGGCTCAGGTTTGGGAATCTCCCAAACCTGAGCCCAAATGGCAGGATAAAGTGTATATAGTGAGATTTTAAAAGCCTCCTAGGAAATCTGGATGCATAATTCCAATTGATTTTAAAGGGAATGGACATCTAAGTCACTTAAGACAGCTTTGTAAAACGTCAGCACCAGAATCGTATCCACCACAGGATATCTGTGGTCATGCATATTGTGAAAGGCCACAGATATTGGGGATCTGTTTATCTTCAGGCATAATTTTACTGACGTTAATGGAGACTGTTTGGCCTGTACAACAGAACAAAAAAAACCCATATTAAATATGCAAAAATCTTCATTAACATAGAATTAAAGGTGCCCAGTGATTGCTCATGCTCTTCCAGAATGCTGAGCTCAGCGAAACTCAAACTTCCGAAAACCAGGAAATACATAGCTAAGGTAAACACACATTCAACTTTTACTCTGTCCCCCTGGAGCTGGCAATAGCCATAGGAAATTATCCATACACACTCTAATTGGATTCATGGTGTTGGGGTAATTATACTGAATTGTGGAGAAATAAGTTGGAGCACCTTGGAAGAGCTGTGATTATGACAGAAGGAGACCTGGGTCTGAGTCCTCACATGTGTGTTATCAAAGGAAAGAGGTGCATGTGTACCTTGAGGTTCTAGTCTCCATCATTCCAAGACAGAATTGTGTAGGCTGTATCAACAGCAGGGCACTGAGGTCTTCTTGCCATGGGAATTGTTAGTAGTCAGGTGGCATATGAAAAGTCTGTGGCTTTAATGATGGGTAGGGGAAAATACAGGTTTAGATGGTATGCTGTGTGCTAATGTGAAGAGTTTAGAAGGATATGAATTGGTTGTTAGAGTATTCTGACAGGGGAGCAGGCTCAGTGTTTGAGCATAGGGTAGGTGCAAGTAGCATCTGTCCTTTACAGTGAAAGGCAGAGTCCTGGTATGTGTGTAATGTGTGTTTTGGAGAGGGAAGAATTAAGGTTGTGTTGGTGTTTACCTTAACTCTGCATTCCCTGGTTTTCACAAGTCAGAGTTTTGCTGAACTCAGCGTTCTGGAAGTGCACGAGTTTTTACCAGGCAACCTTAACTCTGTGCTAATGAAATTTTTTTGCCATTTAATTTCCTAGTTTTTAAGCAGAAAGAGGAATGTTTGTTGGTAGGAGTTAATGGTTATTTAGGCAGTTGTAGACCTCACCTACATTTGGAACTGGTATGTTACCGTGACTAGGTAATAATCAATAGACCTAGCTTTAATATAGTGCTTTTCATCAGTAGATCTCAAGAACTTTACAACATTATCCCTTTTTACAGATGGTGAACTGAGGCACAGAGAGGTGAAGTGACTTGTCCAAGGTCACCCAGCAGGCCAGTGGTTCTGCTAGGAATAGTCTCAGTCCAATGGGCTTTCCACTAGGCCACAGGGTTGCTATGTGATTCCTCAGTGCTCTCCCATCTCCTGTACTTTTTGTTACAGTGGAATGGGGATGATGTCATGCTTTGAAATGTTTGCAACCTGTTCGACAATTTTATTACCTGGTTATCACAGTAACTCTAAGCGTATGAGAGAAGACTGCTGTGTCTGTCTCCTCCTCCTCCACCTGCACCAACACTTAGCCACCCCCACCAACATTTCTAGCTCCCTTTCCTCTTCCCATCCCATTAAGTCATTAATTGGTACTGTACAAGCCACTATGTAAGAATTCCATCTTCTGCCATGAACACTTATCCCAGGCAGCAGCCTACTGGAGGGCTGCATGCTACCTTGGTTATGTAACCTGAGCTGCACATTGAGCTGGACCCCTCACTTCCACTACCCATAACCAGCTGGGAGTCCTGCCTCTGCAGAGCCAGACTTCCCCAGCCATGCCCCAGGTCCACCCTGTCTGCCTGTTCTCCAAACCTGGTCCCTCCCACACATACTGGACAGTCATCCCCAACGAACAGAGGTGATGTGTATCTTAACTATTCATTTTCTAGATGTCAGATGTTTAAATCTGCTACTTTCATTCCCTCTCACTCCAGATCCCAGCTCTCATGGAGGGACAGGGAGAAGAGCTCAGGCACCCCACAGAGGAGCAGGGTCCCCCAGATCCCAGCCCACACAGGGAAGGGGAGAATTCAGAGCTGACAGCCTTCCCCCCATAAACCTCCAACTTCCTCTGCTGCACCTCACATTCTTCAACCCCTCCTGTCTCTCCCCCTCTCATTCCTTCAGCGCAGGATGGAGGAGAAGAGAACATGTAAACAAGCTCCACGCCTCCTGCACACCACACCTTCTAATCCTGGACTTGGATTTCTCTCTCTTACTTTCCTCTAGCTGGATCATACAACACTTAGGAATTCCTCCCTGCACTGGGAGTGAAGGAACTGCCATATGGCAGGAGACAGACATGTATACTGGTCTCAATTAGCAAGTGGGCAGTGTTAAAATATATAGGATTACATGATGAGAGGCACTTCTCCCATGACCAATCACTGGAGAGTATGGGAATTTCTGATCTTAACTACCAAGAAGGCTCCTTCATTCCCCTAACTTTTGTTTTTTAAAAAGGTGAATGTGTACAGGGTAGAATTTGATTTTAATTCTCTAGGCCACATCTAATTGTGCCTAGATAAGCACCAGTGTTTGGGCTCCCAATTGTCCTGCCAATATGACTTAACGGAGACCCATAGTTACATTTTCATAAAGGCCAAGAGCCTACATTTTTACTGAGATTGTGGTACCGCTGTTGGTGAGGGAGATCATTTTCTGCTCCACAAAAAATACCATCAACTAGGAAATGGACTAAGACCACAAACATATCGTTAAACACACATAACTTTCAACTCTCCATGATACAGCTGTCAGATATTAGCAACTTCTGTCTCTTACTGCTGTGGGACGGATTTCAATTAGGACACTCCATTAACAGCAGTTAATGCATGCAATTAACGCAAAACAAATTAACTAGATTTAAAAAAAGTCACGATTAATCACAGTTTTAATTACACTGTTAAATAATAATAGAATACCAATTTAAATTTAGTATATTTTGGATGTTTTTCTACATTTTCAAAAATATTGATTTCAATTACAACACAGAATACAAAGTTTACAGTACTCACTTTATATTATTTTTATTACAAATATTTCCACTGCAAAAAAGAAACAAAAGAAATAGTATTTTTCAATTCACTTCATGCAAGTACTGCAGTGCAATATCTATCATGAAAATGCAATTTACAAATTTAGATTTTTTTTTATATAGTGAAGACCCGCTAAATCAACGGCACAGCGCTCTCCGGTCGACCCGGGTACTCCAGCTCCCCAAGATGATTAGTGTAAATTGACCGTAGCAAACCATCCAAAAATATTGATAATAAATTTAAATTGGTATTCTATTATTGTTTAACAGTGCAATTAAAATGTCGATTAATCGTGACTTTTTTTTAATCTAGAGACTGTGATTCTTTAAAATAGTTTTACAGCCCTAATTTGAACAAACAATTTAAGAAGTGAAAATCTATTTTCCCTGTTACTAATCCCCAAGTCATCAATGAAAGTTATATATAGAGAATTATATACCCACACACACTTTTCAAGAGGGAAAATAATTACAATCTTCATGGGTGGAAAGAATCTACACCATGGCTCTATGCACTAAATTTTGCATTAGAGCTTCTGATTTCACTGAAAATATATAGTCATATGCAGCCAGAAAGTTCCCTAAATATTTGCCGATATTCAGGCACACTAGTTATTTCAGTATGGAATAAATTATGCTCAAGACATTTACTCCACATATGTTAGTTTCATATGATAGAATGTGAAAATTTTATACATTCTGTAAAATCTTACTTTTTGATTTAAATACCAATTTTTGAGAGGAATATTCCAACATAAGGAGGATTCAAGATATACAGCTCTGGCCTAAGGCATCTTTTTAGTGCAGGGCAGAATCCAGACAGGAATAACTAGTCAGCATACAGGCTTCTGTCAGTTCCTCAAACACACGCATCATTTCACTTTATAGAGAGACACATGGGCAGATCATAAAGAAAGGACTGAAAATTCTGTGCAGAAGCTACCAGGGAGTCACACATTTTAAATGACAGCAGAAAAATGGATGTTATGCCTGTGGCTTATGATGACTCTTTGACAAACTCTACGTTCAATACATAGTTTATCATTTAGAACACAATCCTAAAAGCATGAAGGGAAATAGAGACAAAGACTAAATAAACACAGATATTTGGTCTTGTGGTAAATTTTATGAGTGTGGTCTACTGATTAGAGAAGGAGACTAAGTCAGAAACTTTGGGTTCTATTCTTGGCTCTGTTACTGACCGACTTTACGAACAGGGCATGTAACATAAAATGCTAATATTCTCAATTTACCTAAAGTACCTTTAACATGTGTACATTACAATTCACCTTACAGAGACACTGTGAGTTTAAAATGATATAAATAAAACACTTTGAAATGTTTAGGTGAATGGTTCTATAGAAGTGTATTAATTTAATTAATGTAATATTAATAGCCCTTAGAGATCTTCCATGATACCAATATCACAGAAGTTAAGGTATTTTCAAAAACTTTATTTACTTTAAATTAAGTATTTAATCACTGTTATTGCACTGTCCTGTCTTTCTGATTATAAGGCCTATATTTTATAAAGGCAAGGGGTAAAATTTTCCAAAGCGCCTAAGTGATTTGCTAAAGTACCGAAACTTCTTAAGTACCTAACTCACTTTTTAAATGGGGCTTTGGCTCCTAAGCCACTTAGGAGTTTTTTGACAATTTCAACCTGGGTCACTAATTTCAAAAAGGAAAAAATTACTATTATTTCACTTCAGACAATAAAAATACAACAGTTAGGAATCACCATTTTTCATATGTAAAACATCATCTCTTCAGTTTAAATAGGAAATAGCCTTAATTTAAGAGAGGGCCAAAATCATTTTACCCATGAAATGCAAGAATCCTTTAAATGGAACTATACCTCACTTCAGTAGGTCTTCATTGAGTGCCTTACTGTACTTTGTTTCCTAAACTATTCCTGTTTTCATTTAGCCCTAGAAAAGATTTTGAGAGCCAAAATAAACCTCTGCTTCTACACCATGAATGCTACTGAATTATGTTTTATTCCAAAACAAAATTAAACCAGGCAATATACACATTTTAAGAGTGATCGATTGGTCATTTTAATTTTCAGCTTCTATTTCTTTGTATGTCTGGGAGGATAACACTTCTGGATCCATACTGGATTAGATATTCTACTGACTCCTTCCTTTTCCACTATACTGTGCTAATCTTGCAGCACAAAGCATGTCAAGGTCACATTTGTAAGCCTGGCCACAGATGGAGCTCTTAAACTAGCATAGACAGACTGATCAGCCATGTTCAATAGCATGGCAATACACCGCAGATACCTAGTTAATGAAAAATTAGCTTTAAAATCAGATGCTGTTTCTGGATTGCACAAAAATAAAGGAACAAACCTTTAACACATTTCATTCCAGCATTTTCTGTTGTCTTTAATATTTTGTCCAGTGGTTAATTTGTAATTCAGTTATTTGTTCTTCTGTAACCAGAACATTCAGGTTTAAATGATAAAACTTGTGGTATATCATGTAGGGTTTGTATATACAGGAAAGATAACCTGGAGTAAAATAGGGTGTAAATTAAAACAGATTAACTATTCCTGGTTAACTATGTGGGGATGTTCTTATTCCAGAATAAGAGTGCTTTATCCCAAATTAGCTTAATCCCATACATCTTTTTTCTGGACTAATTATGAACAGTTAATCAGGAACAGCTACTCCAGAATAACTCCTCCTGTAGACAAGGGCCAAGATATTATTTTGGGACTAAATCTTCAAAGCAATCTCAATCCACCCTCCATTTTAGTGTGAACAATTTCACATATGCAATCACTTGTATGTGTTCTGTTTTTCACATAAACAACAGTGCGCGCAAGTGATAAAATTTACCTGTACAAAATCCACTTACATGTTGAATCTGTACACATGCATGGAAATTTACTTATTTATATGCTATTGTTATGAGCTGGGTTAAGCTTCGTTATGGGTTGAGTGAAAAATCTCGTTGAAACTGATGTGTGAATGGATCTGTGACACTAAGCACCCCTATATTTACACCTTAAACACTACCGCGATAATCTTTGTACAAAATATGCCTTGTGAGGTATCATTTGAAATCTAATAACTCACTGATCAATAATATTCTTGCGTGATGTATGTATGTGATATGTGTTATGGGTTATGAATGTATTCTGGAATTAGGACTAAAAAGTGTGTGTAAACCAGGTATGTCAGGGGGACGTCCATCCTAAACAAAGGAATGTGTGTTAACCTCAATTTACATATAAGCAAGAAACAGGACCATCAATACAGCAGAGGGAGGAGATGGCAGGAAACAGAACAATCTGCATTTCAGCAAACACAACCTGGAGAAGAAAGAACATGGAACTTTCTTCACCACCAGACTCCAGGTTGCCTTCTCCACAGCTGGAATAAACTTTAATTTGAGAGGTAACCCTCAAAAGAATCCATTTCAAAGGCTTATTGGTCTATAAAGACAAGAAGATGAACCTCAAGTGATAAACAACTGAATCAACTGATGGTATGCAATATTACTGTGTATGGAGTGAGGTCTTTTCTAAAAGCTAATGACACACTGGTGATTAATATCACTGTGAAATGTATATATTAACACTATATGAGGAAATATGGATACTTAATGACATATTTTAAAGTCTGTGGCGATATGAGGAGAAACAGTTTCCTTCCCAGACAGGAGAGAATTTACCTCTCTCATGTAAATTAAGGATGGTGGAATCAAAATGATGGAAGTTCCATTTATACACAGGGGAGATAGGAAGCCCACAGGAAGACAAGAATGGCATAAGATCATCCTGCCTCTTGAAATAAAAGTAAGTGAACTTTGGAAGATATAAGCAAGGACACAAGCCATCTTTGGCATTCATCACTAGACAAATACAAGAGGACAGAGCTCTTGCCAGCTCAAAAAGATGGGTCCTTCAACCAAGAGGCAGGGGGAGGAGTTGAAGAGAAATATCTTAAACAAAGCCTGTACCTTGCTAGATTAAGTTTTAGACTTTCAAATGCAGGTTTTCACTTTTATTTGCTTGTAACCCTTCCTAACTTTACTCCTTTTACTTGGCATCGTTTAACCTATGTCCTATTGTTAATAAATTTGTTTTACTATTAATTTAAAGCACCAGTGTTGAGTATGAATTAAAGTGAATGTCAACTTCAGTTAATGGAGCAAGCTGGTGTGTTTTGTGTCTTTAAAGGAAACAAACAAACCTTATTATTTCTCTGAACCGTCCAGGAGAGGGCTGGACATTACACAGTACATGGTTTTGGGAAAACTTGGGTCTGGGAATGTGTTGGGGTCATCCTCCAAGTAGCAACCAAGGCTGATGGAAGCCAGAGTAGGGTTGTAGACAGGTTGCTGGGGTCAGATAGCCCTGATTCAGCAGTTATAAGCACACAAACACTCAGGGTGTGACCTGCATGCTTGTAGGCTGGATGAAAGCACCCAGGCTCGGAGCTACAGTAGCAAGGCACTGTAAGGCACTCGGGGTTATAAGACAGGTAGTGACACAACCTCTCATTGGCCTGAATTTCACCCCAGAACGCGAGTGTCCTTCACTTAAGATTGCTGTAAGAGACGGTTACAGGGTCAACTCCTAAAACAAGGCATAATGGAGTCTGCCAAGAAACTAGCAACATGTGGATGGCAGGTTCCACTGAGTATTATTCTTACCAGGTGGGTAGGTGCATATGTGGGAGTGGAAAAAGTCCAGCTGGCAGGGGGCAGACAAGGAACTGGGAGAGACTCAGTGGCAGAGCAAGAAAGCCAACCAGCAGTCTGTAAGCACAGTGAATAACCCTGGAAGAAACCTAGAGAGAGCTTTTGAATTTGGTGCTGGCTAAAGAACAGTGGGGCACTAAGCAAAGAATCTATCCTGTGTTTGGCTCCTCCTGCATTTGGAGAAGTACGACTTTGTACATACCTTGTAAATAAACAAGACTGCAGCAAAGAAAATCCAGACTCCATCATCAATTTCTACTCCCAACTCAAACATCCCTAGGGTCATGAACTAGACTAGCTGCTTGGGTTGAAAAGGAGCAACACTATAATTTGAGCACACAAGGGACAATGCACCAAAGGTTCATCTACACTGCAGCTGGGAGTGCCTGTCTACCCATGTTGGGAAGTACACATGCTAGCTAGCATGCTAAAAATAGCAGCTCAGCCCAGGGACCATGGGCAGTAGTTCACTGGGTATATACCCAAGGGATCCTGGTAGTTTGTATTCAGGTGACTAGCCTGAGTTGCTGCCCATGCTACCTTGGCTACGCTGCTATTTTTAGCATACTAGCTTGAGCATAGCTTGTGCATTTGTCTACCTGTTGCTGGGAAGACACTCCAAGCTACAGTGTAGACATACCTCAAAATTGTGCATGCAATCACTATCACACACAGAGTGGCACATATATAATTATAGGCCATGTTTTGAAAATGTGTCTCCACACAAGTACACTTCACACAAGTATACTTCACAAACTGCTGCAATTGCTACATAACTACGATGACCTGAGTTATTATATCCAAGAGTCAACGACACAGCAATGTCTTCTGTGTTCACTCATCCAGTTGTCATAATTTTTGCTTTCTGGCCAGTTGTCATAATTTTTGCTTTCTCAGATGTTCATCAACAAAACTTCTTGCACAATCGGATCCCAATTTAGTCTATAGGCTGCTGCTGGCTTCACCTCTATACTTCTCATTAGTTCAATGTTATTAAACAGCAGCTGTTTGGTAATGATGATAATGGTTCAACATCATGAAAGGAAAAACGTCAAGTGATTTTTTGTTTGTACAATTTTATATCAAAACTTTTCAGATTTGCATAACAGATATCAAATCTGACATTTTCTCTTCCTATATACACAAATCTCAGAGAGATATTAATGGAAGCTCTCCATATGTATGTGAGGCGCAATACTGCATTTGAGAATAGAATTTTCCCTTCTTACATAAAATGACTTATTATTCTTTATTTAGGACTGGAACATGGAGTTTTAGTAACAGCTATTGATTTTCTATACGTACAGAAAAATGTTATTTCAAACAACAAATAAAGTATTTATATTCCAGGTATTTGTATGGTACCTAATCACCATTGTATGCAACTAACAATCCCTGTGGTATTTAATACTATACAACTAGAGAATTATGCTAATTGTAATTAAAGCTATTTATTAAAATTATATAGCCTAAGGATAGTTATGCCAGTTATCTTTTCAAATTATATAGACAGAATATGTCTACCTGCAATTGCCATCTGAATCCAACACCTTGTTCATAATGACCTCAGGAAAATACTTGTGTATGTTTCTATTTTAAACCACAGGAGAAATTTAACAGCCACAAAATTTTTACAATTGCCATTTGCATGTCATTATTTTTACCATTGTATTATCCATACTAAATACTGTATGGGGATATTGTGGTAACATCAATGAGGCAAAATTTCACAGTCAGACCTGAGCATTGAGCATATATGAATATGAGGCACAATATAAAGCGCAAAGACTTTTTTCACCTGAAAAACCACTTTGCCCAAAACTATGGGGAGGTCTTTCAAGTCTGGATCCTCTGCAAAATTCATACCATAGGTGAAATCCTGGCCCCATTAAAATCCAGGAGAGTTTTGCCACTGAATTCAGTAGGGCCTGGATTTCATCCAATATATTTGTAGGAGCCATTTGTTGGCTCCTACCTAATGTTTTGTGTTTCCATCCTTCTCCTTTACACTCCCTTTAAATATCATTGAAGCTTGTGTCTTCCAGCCCTTAAAATAATTAAAGTTTTCTTTTAAAAAAAGCTCTGTGCCCCAGCTTAATGCTGAGGTATTGTACTAGCTTCTACACCGAGCTTCTAGCCTGCACCATTCATTGTGTTGCTGGTCCCAGTGATTGTCTGAAAGTGAGTTTTCTAGAACTATCTTTAACGATGAGGGAAGGTCCTCACCTGAGTCTGCAACAAACTTTCCTGGGAAGCCATCTGCCAACTAGTGTGTGCCTCAGAACTGAATGTACACAAGGTAGGACCTGGGGAAATGGCAGAATTATCACTCCTCAGAGGAAGGAAGCCTCTCTTATAAGATTTATCTTAATAAATATTAGAGGGAAGGAAGTCTGCATATGAGGCCCTAGGCATGAAAACTCTGAGAGACTTCCAGATGCTAACAGGAAAGCACAGGGGAAAAAATGGAGCTTACAAAGAGATTTTGTGGCTTAAAACAGACCTGGAGATGTTGGGCAGAGCATACTGAATTTCTAAAACCTGCCAGGCTTCCCAGACCCAGGAATCATGAAAGGCGTTTGGCCAGGTTGAGAGAGACAGCAAGTTATAGTCATATGATTCAGATTCAAATATAAGCCTCAAACCTTAACAAAAATAGCAGCCTCCATGCACAGCCCTAATATATAACAACTCTCCCTTCTACCTGCTTCCAGTCTACTCTTATTCTGCTTAAGCAATTTTCTCCCACACACCTTTTCCATGATTCTACAATTTACAGTTAATAAGCTGCAATGCAGCCATATCCTGTACTTTCAACGAGCAGAAGTAAAAAACAAAACAGAAAAATATTTTCATATTTTATGAAAAATTTTCCCCATTTTTTGTTTAAAACATTTTCCAGCAGTTTCCCAACTGGCCAGAAAGCAATTATTTTCTCCTTTTTTCATTGAAAAAAAATATTACAACTGACATTTTCTGATCTGCTGTACTTCTGATGTTTTGAGGCCAGACAATTTGGTAGACTAAGAGAGTGCTACGCAACAATAGTGTACGCAACAATAGTATTCAGGAGTCCAGTTTGTCAGGACAGAAGGTATAGCCCCAAATCTTGGCTCAGGCTGAGTCTGCTCAGACTTCTGGACACATTTAATTAGGAATGGGAATCTTCAGAGGCTTAGCACAGACATTCACATAGATATACCCATACTCATTCGGAATCATCCTCATCCTAACTTATCACCTGTCCTTACACTAAGTAAGGGTTACCAGATTGCATATATTTTGGGGACACTAATGTAAGCAGCTGCACACAACCACTAATAGCAACCAGGCCAAGTGTCCAATAAACAGTGAGAAATATCTATTAGCTGGTACACATTAGTCTACTCAAAGATAATACCTGCACCAAGACTGCTCTTATATAACTTTTAATCTTATTAGACACAAGAAACTACAGATTTCTCTTTTCTGTCATTACTTTGAGGTTGAATAAGTTTGGTGTTGCTGCTGCATTTCTTGGTGGTAATGAACATGGGCTGTGTTTGTTGACATGTGCATTCATTAAGGGAAACATAGGCTTTTATTTTGAGACAAGATTTTCACAGGCAGCCCTTTTATGTTGTATATATGGCCCCCTCAACTTGTTACACCTCATCACTTTATGATAAGTGGCTAAAGTTACGTCTCATTACCTTTTTAATGATAATTGAGCAGTGTTGAGGATAAAGCCTACCCCATTAACATCCTGCACCTATACCTATTAGGCTACTCAGATTATGTTCTTGCTTCCTGTTACTGTTGCTCAGTTTTTGCCATTTAGAACCCGTCATCCCCTACAGCTGCAGTCATTATTTTAGGACCAAGAGTCTAGTTAGCAAATAAATGACCTACTTCCCTGCCTCTGTCATTTACATTCAAAGATCTGGCCACTGGCTGGATTGCTTAATTTTATCATTGTTAGGTTCCAAGGATAATTTCCTTGTGGTTTGGGCAGCACACAGCACAGAAACTAACTCTCTTTGAGTCATGCTTTTGTAGAGGGGGGAGAGGAAGGGTGGGGGGAGCAGCTCTAATCTCTCTCTCTCTCTCTGTTTTTATCCAATTGTCTTGGCGGGGACACACTGTTCGTGGTTATTGATCTGGAGTAATAATTCTGGAATAAAGTGATTTTTATTCACGAATAGAGTGTCCACAAAGAGGGCTGTTCTGTAATAGATAATGTGGAATGGTTTATTCTGCAATAACTATGTGGGTCAACTTCTCTGTGTAGTATCGTGGTAACTACCAAGAGAGCTTGACAGAGCTGACCTGGATCATTTCTTATTATACTTGGAAGAGCATCAAACACATGCTGCCTTTGATGGGTTTTCTCCACTCATTTTATTTTTCTTGTCTACTTTCAGTTAACAGTTTCAATTCTAGTTGCCACCTGCTTTTATTGAAGAGACAATGAATGAGCTTGAGCTTCACACAGCTAAACCTAGAAAATCAGACACCGGTTCTGAAGGTCACAGAATCAGATGAGTGACTACCCAGTATTATAGGAACCTCCTCCACACCAGTAAGAGATAATGGAATTATTTCTACAACCAGAATTATTGTTCAATCACTTTCAGAAGATAAATAAGATATCTTTTGTCTTTACAATGATATTCACCCAAGAGTTCTAAAGGAACTCAGATATGAAATTGAAGAACTACTAATTGTGGTAAGTAACTGTGATGGGGTGTCTGCCCCACACAGGTGGATAAAGGGTTAAAAGCAGCCTTGGGGAGGCTGCATAGCCTCCTTGCAGGGCTCAATCAGTGAGGGGCTGAAAGGAGTAGCTAACCAGGGCAGAGCAGGCCCATATATAAAGAGAACTGCAGGGCAGAGGACTCAGTTCTCTCTTAGGAGCCCAGGGAGAAAGGACTGGGTCTCTGAAGGGCTGAGGGAACCACCAGAGCAGTGTCAGGTCAGGTCAGGTCAGGTCAGGGAGGGAGGGAGGGAGGGATCTCCAGCCTGACTCGCTGAAAGACTGAAGCCTGGATACAGGGGCGGAGAAAGTGCTAGAGCTATGAGGAAGTAGCCCAGGGAAACAGACCTTAGGGGTTAATGGAGACGCAGTGCATGGCTGTTGCCTAGAGGGTACCTAGGTTAGGATCTGGAGTAGTGGGCAGGCCTCGGTCTCCCTCCCCCCACTTGCCACTGAGGGGAGTGGCCAGTAAAGGGCTGCAGTTTGCCACTGAGGCAAGTAGCTAGAACCTTGGGCTGCAGTCGGCCACAGAGGTGAGTGGCTGGATAGAGGACTGCTACTACCCCAGAAGGGAGCGGGGGGGAAACGGAATGGGGCATGGCCAGAGGGCTCTGTCCTGAAGAGGACACTGCAATCCTTGAGGCAACATGGGTATGGAGCAGAGGTGACGGCAGGCAAGGCACCACTGGAGAAGGGCGCTCTGTGAGAAGACTGACCTAATTCAAAGAATGACCAGCAGGAGGTACAGTGGTGGTGAGTCAAATGCCCCCATTACAGTAACGTATTGCTTAAATCCGCTTCTGGAGCCGATGATGGGAGGATCGCTAATGTAGTGCTGATTTTTTTAAATTATTATTATTATTATTATTATTTAAAAGGCTGTGGAAAGAATCCTGGCAGTTGCAGGCTGGTGAGCCTAACTCCAGCACAAGGCAAACTGGCTGAAACTATTGTCAAGAATAGAATTATCAGACACCTAGATGAACACAATATGTTGGGGAAGAGTCAACATCACTTTTGTAAAGGGAAATCATGTCTCGCCAATCTACTAGAATTCTTTGAGGGTACAACAAGCATGTGGACAAAGGTGATCAGAAAGCCTTTTACAAAGTCCCTCACCAAAGGCTCTTAAAGCAAAGGAAGCAGGCATGGGATAAGAGGGCAGATTCTCACAGATCCATAACTGGTTAAAAGATGGGAAACAAAGGGTAGGAATAAATGGTCAGTTTTCATAGTGGAAAGAGGTAAATAGCAGGGTCCTCCGAGGATCTGTACTGGGACCAGTGCTGTTCAACATACTGATAAATTATGTGGAAAAGGAGTAAACAGTGAGGTGGTAAAGATAATACAAAATAAATCAAGATAGCAGTCAGCTTTGGACTTAACTAAGAGTTACAAAGGGTTCTCAAAACTGAGTTACTGAGCAACAAAATGGCAGATAGAATTCAATGTTGATAAATGCAAAGTAATGCACATTGGAAAACATAATTCCAACTATACATACAAAATGATGGGGTATATATCAGCTGTTACCACTCAGGAAAGGGATCTTGGAGTCCTTGTGGATAGTTCTCTGAAAACATTTGCTCAATGTGCAGCAGCAGTAGTCAAAAAAGCTAACAGCATGTTAGGAACCATTAGGAAAGAGAGAGAAGAAGCTAGAAAACATCTTAATACCACTATATAAATCCATGGTGCAACCACATCTTGAATACCATGAGCATTCCATCTCAAAAAAGATTTATTAGATCTGGAAACAGTATAGAGAAGGGCAACAAAAAATGATTAGGGGGCATGGAACATCTTCCATACATGAAGATTAAAAAGTCTGGGACCGGTTAACTTAGAAAAGAGATGACAAAGGGGGTATATGATAGAGGTCTATAAAATCATGAATAGTGTGGAGAATTTGAATTTACCCCTTCACATAATACAAGAACAAAGGGTCACCCAATTGAATTACAAGGCAGTGGAGATGCTTCTTGTCTTGGTTCATCACCACAACTTACTTTATCAACAGAAATGATAAAAATGCCAAGACATCAGTTTCTCATACATTTAGGTGGTTTCTCAGTGTCTCGAGAACCAATTTCCATTTTTAATTACTTATTGCATTACATATGGAAAAGCAAAGTTAATAAACCATTTGGACTCTTCACCAGCCAATTTGACTTTTAATTTTGTTTTAAAACAGTGCACACATACTAGCCATCTTATGAATTAGTCTTTAAAATAACTTTGATACAGATATCTGAGAATGGTGGGAAAAGTACATGCTAGCTAAGTACATAAAACATCTACTTAGATGAAAGACATTCCACAGAGGGGAAAAATCTCTGTACAGGTTTATTCAATCGTGTATGCTTCATGTGTAACTAGTACAGCACATTACCCACAAACAATTTCTCCATCCACTGTAAGTACACTAAGTTCAGCTACCAGTGCTTAATAAATATTTGATCCTAATTAGACCTAATGAATGTGTTTGTTTTCTCTGCCTCTGCAATGCTATTGCAAATCAACAACAAAAAAGACTCTGCTCCCTTTCCCCACCATTTTTAGTGTAGTGCTTCAGTTGAAGAGAAATTCAGAGAACTCAGAAGTTCTGTTCCATTTAAAGTTAACTGAATATTTAAAAATAAATTTTCTCTGTAGCGCTGTTAGAACAAGAGGCAAAATAGTTATCCAAAACAATGTCTCATTTATGAAAACTTCAGCAGAATCCGCTTGGCCACCAAAAATATACAAACAGTGTCCAAGGACCTCACTCTGACCTGGGATGACTTACTTGCATTAATTTACTCATATGCCTAAGTGTTTGCAAGATCAAGACCCAAATAATCTTTCAATATTCAATGTACTTTATTAAAAATCTTGAACAGAAGAGACAATTGGCTACTTGGGGCAATTTAATCAAATGTCTGTCTTTTTTTTTTTAAATGACAGGTAACTTTGTTATAGCCTTGCAGAGACATATCAATTTCCCTCCAGAAAGGAAAACCATCCAGCAAAGCTAAAAACACATCAGATTTATCTTACTCAGCACTCTCAAAAATTAATGAATGCAAAAGCATCTACTGAAAAATGCTAATAAAATGCTTTAAACTCTTCCCAGTGATGGCTTAAGCAAAAAAAAGCAGGAGAGAAGTTTGATTTATTGGAATTTACAAAAGTTGGGAACTTTTTTCCAAGTAGAACAACTTTCATCTTTCTTACATTAGTTCTGAAATTCACACGCATTCATTTAGTATTACTTGTATTTCACAGTCGTCAGGTTCATAATGTGCTTCATTTGAACAATTATGAGCATTCTCCTGTTTTCAGTACAAAAATAAAAATTGAGTTTTTAATAAAAAAACCAAAGTTGTGGAGTGAGTGTTGTGGTCTCAGTCGATTTTCCAAGTAAATGAATAAGCATCCGCATCACAAAGAAAAGGCATCACAATTGGCACTAATTGGTACCCTTGTCCGCAGTCCTAGCAGAGAAGTCAAGGATTAAATGCATGCATACAGACAGAGCTTCCCCAATACTTCTAGAGGTGGTTCCAGGACAGGGTGAGAGACACTGGCGTAGTACAGCGTGTAAGCTTGCATTGTGACTTCCAGAGCTGCACCCTATTTTGTTATCAAAGAGAATTTTTGTTTTCAGGAATGTCGATCTAGTACCTTTTAAGCCCTCTAAATTGTCTTTAAAATACCTTTTTCCTCTAGCAGGATGGGAAATTAGGGAGATTATCACTTTTATAGATCTTAAAGGTCTAACATTCCCATAAAATAAATCTTTGATGCATGAGCCAACATTCTCAAAAATGGGGGCCTAAAGTTAGGCCACTAAATCCATATTTTTAGATATTTATAGAAGTGGCCTAATTTGACTGAAATGGGAGTTATTGGGTGCTCAGACAGGCCATTTATTGCAGTATTGCCAACTCCAAGCATGCAAAAAATAATGAGGTAGGCCCCCAAAATCATGTGATTGGCTTAAAAACCACAGTATATTAAAAATGTAGTATATTTAGGCTTCTCTTTTACTTTGTCTTTGGGTTTTGGAGCCTTTAGGATACAATTGGGTCACATTTTCTATCTTCCCCTGCAATCACAATGGCAAGAAGTTTATTTAAAAATAAAAGCTAAGATTATAGAAGGTGGGATTTTATACAAAACCCAAATATTGTGAGATTAATTTTAAATGCACAAGAATTAGAAACATTGATTTAGGTGCCTAAATATGAACTTTAGGAGTAAAATTTTCAAAAGAATCTAGGTGATTTAGGATAACTATTTTCAAAAGTGACTTAGACTCTTTAAATCAATGGAAGTTCAGTGCCTAGGTGCTTTTTTAAATTCCCAATAGGCACTTATATGCATCTTTGAGCCTTTAATACCTTTAATAATCTGGCCCTTAGGAGTCTAAATCTCACTGAAAGTCAATGGGAAATGTTTGAGTCAGTACCTAGTTGGGTGGCCCTTAGAGCAGATGGTGGAAATGTACCAGTACCAGCCTTATACCTAGTGCAGTGTATGTCCCCAGGTACACTGTATGCCTCCTTACTCCCTTATGCAGACGTGTAAGGTAGGCCACAATCTGGACTGTAACATGCAGTACTTTTCCCCGCTTCACATTAGTTTACTCAGAAGTAAGTTGATCTAATTAAAGAAATTGCTTGGGAGAGCTCCAGGCACATGTTGCATTAAGTACAACAGTTTAGGGAGTATTACCATCTTGATTACCCTCTGTCCTACCTATTAGTTATAGGAAGCTAATCCAGTGCAATCTTTTTGTTCAATATGTGTCAACTTTAAAGTTTTAATCAAACTCAACCTAAAGTACTACATAAATATAACCAGGTTTCCCAGGATATTCTTATGTTCCCCTTTAATTTTTCTTGCCAAATAAAATTGTAATAAAGGCTTCTCCACAATACACGGACATCTTTCACTCTTAGAGATTCTGCTTTTTCACATTGCAGTGCTGCATAAACATCAAGTAATGCTCAATAATTCACAATTGCCATATTAACACTTTTAATGAGTGCTGACAAATAGGTAGAGGAGAAGCTCAGCAAATCTATCTATATGACCCTCACCATTATGCCATCAGAATACCACCCCAAGAATTGATGAAGTTGGGTAGGTATTATCATCTTTTTACAAATGGTGAATTGAGATACAGGAAAATGACTTATCCCAGTTCACACACAAAGTTTATAATGAGAACAGGAATTGAACCCAGATATCATGAGTCCCAGTCCAATAAAATAATCCTACATACCCTCCCACATTCTTAACAGCAAAAGTCCTCATACAACTTTGACTTTTAGAAACCTCTTTTTTTTTTTTATTCACTGTATACAGATGCTCATTTGGGTTGCATTTTATGGCATAGGATGTATTCTATTAACGATCACATTAATTTCAGAAAATAAAAGCTACATTTTGGAAGATGGATGCTGTAAATAGGATATAACATATGGATTAAAGATATCATAACTTCTTGTTTCCTCTCTCAGTACTCATAGTGTGTCAACACCAGAACTTGTATCTTACACCGATGTTTAGCTGAGTCTATGCCTGCCCTGTGTATGTTAGTGTAAATGACACCATACCAGCTGAGCTGCCTCCAGTCTTTCAAAACATCTATTTACCTTTGGGTAAAGGGAAAGCAAGGACAGAAAGCTGGATGTGGTGTGTCATGTATTGGTACTAAGAAAATTATCATCATAGTGATAAAATACTACTGGAATCTTTTACTCTCATTCCTCATCTTGAGGGTACTTTAGGTCACCCTGTTGCAGCGTGGATAAAAATCAATAATTCTGAATATAAAAATCCGATTTTTTTATTTAAATTGGATTTTTTTGATAAAATGGTTTTTCCTCAAAAAACCAATCTAAAGATAGTTTTAATTAAGATACATTATAGCTCAAAGATATCTCATCATGGAATAGGGATTATAAAGTCTAATTCTATAGTATGAGACAATATATTCATGTAATGTTTAAGAAAAGTTTTGTAAATGAGTTCCAATAGTTCATGGATTAGGGACCCAATCTTATGGAGTTCCAGGGGCTTCTGTATAGATTATTTAGGTTAATCGTTCTATCTGCCCAATGGGACTCAGTGCTGAGTCTAGAAGATACCATCAGAAATGCTTAGTTTTGCAGTTCTCAAACTTTTGTGGATTTGTGTCTCCAGAGATAACATGCTTGTTAACAGCAAAAATGTTTTAAAATAAAAAATAATTTATAAAGGTGAGAAACAACAGACCACAATCCTATTGTCCCTCTGCAAATTTGTGTACACAGTCAATCCCTTACCTCTCTCTAAAAGTGCAAATTTTCAAAAAGTTCAATGAATAGAAGATTGTTCGGGGCGGAATAGATCTGGACAAGGAGAAGAAGTCTGGAGATAAATGTGAGACGGGAGAGACAGGCAGTAGAAACAAAAGTGAAACTCTTTGAGCAACATATTCCAGAAGTCTTGAGGTCTTTCTGAGTGTAGCCTTCATTGATTTGAGATCTACCATACAATTCTCTCACTAGGAAAGGAAAAACCTATAATGGCAGCAGGCCATCAAAGAGACCCAGTTTGGGAACAAGAACCATTCAAAAATATATGTTTGCTGATGATGCTTTAAAGAAGTCACACCTGTGAACTGGTGGAAGTCACTTAAGCACAGGATTGTTTTCCTCCTAATACAACATGGCAAGAAAATCCTCCAAATATTAATGATAGTTCACCTCCCAATGACTTCATAAATATCTACTTCAATTACCTTTGGCAAATGAAATAACCAATCATTCATTCATTTTCTGATATAGCTGTAAAACTAATCAGAAAAGTTTTCAAAATAAATCACTTTAAAAATGTATAGTGTGTACCTTCCAAAAATCTCTGAGTTGTGAAGAATATGTACTAAGGTTATAACAACCATCAAGAATGCACTTTTATGTAGAAATCCATGATTAAATTGAGTCTTCCTGACTAGTGATTTAAATCATAGAATACCAGGGTTGGAAGGGACCTGAGGAGATCATCTAGTCTAACCCCCTGCTCAAAGCAGGGCCAATCCCCAATTTTTGCCCCAGATCCCAAATGGCCCCCTCAAGGATTGAACTCACAACTGTGGGTTTAGTAGGCCACTGCTCAAACCACTGAGCTATCAAATCAATTTGATTTAAATCAAATCCACCCTACCCTGTTGTGAGGATTCTCACCATGAAGCACGCTCCACAGAACATGTATATTTAAGTTTAATTACTTGAAATTGCCACAGTTTGTTAAATTAAAAATAGTGAATAAAACATATGTACAAGTTTTGCTCTTCCCTGAAAAGCTATCAAGGCCATTGTTGTTATGCAGGTTCACATGAAACCTGGTGGCCTACAGAGATGAGCAGTTCACTACATTTCAAGCATTCAGGGCTTATCACAGTCTATTCTTTGTCTAAATTTAATTTTTTATAATACATTTCACTGATTAAATTACATTGTAGATAGAATAAGCCAGATGGGGCAGCAACACTGATGCCTTGTTGAGACCTAGTTTCAGGCATGAACTCATACTTCTCATTGGATCCTGAGGAAAGGTATGCATGCAAGTGGCTCCAGGTGTTTGGTCACTGAAACAGTATTGGCTTTGGTTTTGAAGTGGATTGCTTCCCTAACCTTCCAACCTGATGAACAGGACCACAGTTGAAACCATCAAACAATACTGTACGTTGCTAGAACAAGTATCTCTCTCCAATACAGTCCTCCGTGGTTTGTATCTTCAAACAAATGGCAACAGAGGAGGGAAAGCACAACTACCATCACCTCATTCTTATAGAGCATCAAAAAGCAGCTCACTAGTACACCAGATTTAAAGAGGGTGACAAATTTGAGATTTTTTGGACTGGGGCTGAGTCATTTACATAGATAATTTTTCTGCATGTCCTCTCCAGTGATGGAGTGGAACACTATCTGGAATAAATAGCGATGTTATAAACTACAGAGGATGGTATTGAAAATAAATATCTATAATATTCTTACAAAGCACAATATTTTGGAAATAAATATTTTGGGAAGCTAAAAATATGTTCAGGGATATAACATAGATAGATCTCTAGATCTAAATATCTAGATTCAGTGTTGCTTAAGAGCAAAAAACCAAAAAACCCTGTGGTTCTCTAGATCAGTACAAGCCCAATTCTGCCACATTTACCTCAGACCAAGCGCAGCCTCAATGAAATCAGCATGACTACTGGTGAAATAAGGTATTAAACATAAAGATGGCAGAACTGGACCATATATTCCTTTTTATTATCACTGTGTTGCAAATTCCAAGGTCCTTAATGTGTGTGGCTGATCTCTTCCTTTCAATATTAAGAAATTCTCAGTTTTCATTATTGTTACTGTGGCTATTGGTACTCCTTTAGCCAAAATTGCAGTTGTGTAATGAGGAAGAAATAATTTGGAAAAGGGACAAAAATGTAACTAGTATGACATCTGCCCTGTTAGCTACAACATTCATTCCACTTAATGATTCACTGGAAAGAAATGTCACAGTAAGAACCCAGTTGCTCTGCCAATTAATTCATGAACATATTTGGACAAATTGATGGGACTAAGGAGAAAAACACCTTTAATTTTAGACAAACTAAGTTAAGTGTGCAGGTCTCTGTCTGAACTCTGAAAATAATCCAAATGGAAAAAAAAAAGTCAACTTTGGGCAAAGCCAGATAAAGAAATAAAGCAGCAGAGGGAATGACAGCAATGGTTTCCACTAGTTACATGTTCAGCAATTTTGTCATCACAGCAATGTTCAAAACATAGCCTATTTCTGATTTTACTTTCCCCACCTTTACCTGGGTCTAACTCCTTTGACTTCAGTGGAGTTACTCCTGATTTACACCAGTGAAAGCAGAATCAGGCCCATAATGTTGTACCATGGGTACTGTGCTATATAATTGGTTATGTTCTGGCTATATACAGTGTATGTTTTATAGTAAGAATTAAGGTATTAGAATAAATTAATAGGATAGTGGATACTAGCATTAGCCATTTTCTTTTCATGCCTTGTAAGTAACAGACAGGATTTTGTCTGTGTCTATGTTAATTAGATTACAGGAATTTTGGAGGTCCAGGCCCCAATGTGGGAGAGGACAGTTACAAGATTTAGTAAGGTCTAATTTATGATGTCTGTCTTGTTCAACATAAAATACTGCTATTTGTTACCTTTTGAGGGTCTCTGCAAAGAACTGTTTGTGTGAATGAGGAATGTATGCATCAGGGAAAGATAAGGTGTCAAGGCCATTTTTGAAGCCAGATGGCCAAGGGTGGAGGAGTGAAGAAACTGAAGAGACTCAGAGATGACAGAGAACTATCAACGCGCATCCATGTTTGAGGCGGGCAGACTGATGACCCTGAGGTGAAGGCTGGCACCCTTAAAACACAAGATAATTGATTAAATCAAAACCAGAAAGGATGACCCTCTCGGAGGTGTTTTGGGCCATCAAAAGATAACACCAATTAAGAAGTAACTGGTCACAAACTGATGCAGCAAAATCCATAGACTTCAACGGAGAAAAAAGGCTATAAGAATACGGTGCTTTGGCATGGGACTTTGGGTTCGTCTTGCCACTACTCCAGGAGCATCGGATCGTGACCGACAAAGCCCAGCTCCCCTCTGTGACCAATCTGGCTGGCCACCAGATTGATCCAGACTCTGGACTGGCTAGTATAACATCGACTGGCAGGACTCTCTCTCTCTGTGTGTGTGTGTAAAGCATAGACTAATTGCTGTATTCTCAATAAATGCGCCGTGTTGCCTTTTCCCCTATTAAAAAGATCTCATGTGCTCTGTTTAAGCATAATAATAACATTTACTATTTCTGGGCTCAATTATATATTTAAGCTATTTAGGCACAACTCGCCATTGCAGGCAGCGTGGAACTATACTGCCCAGGAGGCATTATACACACTCAAGACAAAATGCATCACGGCATTTCCAAGCAAGCATGACCTGTATGTCTATTGCACCTTTAAAAGTTTTTGAATGAGGGCTAAATAATACAATATGTCAAAATCGGTTTATTGTGAATAAGGATTTCATCTTTGAGATCACACTGATTGAAAATATAACTCACCAATGCTGTATTAAAGCCAACTGCAACCTCTAAATATATGCGGTAACTTTTAAAAAACAAGTATAAGCAAAGTATTTGTCAGACTGGCCCTTATTTATTAGTTTTAAATTAACAATAAAAATTCACAATTAGGAAACAAGTCAAGAACTCATCTGCTCAGGATCAAGGAGGAACACACACTATTTTTACTTTCCTAACACTTACACATTTGTGCTATAAACTGTTCATGGATGTGAAAGTGAGTATTACTAAAAAATGAATATTCTGGATATACCTAGGGCCAAATTTTAAAAGCAGAATGCCATGCACTTTTTATGGTACCATACACATAATAATGATACAATCAGGACACACACCACTGTACTTGAAAAAGCCATGCATTTGCAAGCACTAATAAATAATACTTTGCATTACACATCCAAAGATCTCAAGGCACTTTATAAAGATGAATACAATAATTATTCCCAATCAGAGATGGGGAGCTAAGGCACAATAAGGTTAAGTGAGTTGATTACAGTGACAAAGTGAACTCATGGCAGAGTAAAATCAGGTCTTCTGTGCTGTAACCACTCTCCCGCCCCCCCCCCCATTTGTATTTACAGTTACTGATCTAGTATGCGGAAATGCTTGTGCATATGCGGAAATGCAGGGCCCCAATCCTGCCTAGGTCTGGGCAGCTACAACAAGTACATATGCTATGTTTCTATGTCCTTCTACAAACAGTGCTTCATGAATTATTTTTGTTTTCCTTCCCCATTCATTGACCGCAAAAATAATACTGTGTTTTAGGACTGAAAAGGTATATTTTAAAACTTGCATCCTGTATATGCCTCATACTATCCCCGTGAATGGTTTTTGTGGGATCTTCTATTGATATTGCTCTGAAGCATACTTCATAAACAGATTTAGACTCCAATGATTGCCACAAGTTGTGACTCAGTCCCTGAGGGAGGCGGGAGATGCCTTTCTTCACTTAAGCAGTGCAATATGTGCTTTCTTAGGCAGAGTTCTAGAAACCTTCTCTATAGTGCTCAAACTGTCAGGCAGAGAAACCACCCTGAAAATGCAGAGTCACTACACCAAAGGCCTTGCAGAAGCAAATGAACTTCTCTGCCCTTTCAAGGAGGTTTTTCCCCCTTATATCTTGTCAATTAACAAGAAGAATATTTGAGCTGCCTTCATGGTGGAATGTTTCGTTCAGTATTTCTCAGGGTGGACTTTTTTTACAAAAACAAACAAAAAAGAGAAATGATTCAGTAAAAAAAACAAAACTCTACTCACTATACTAATTGGCCTAAAATAAAGCGAATTTCTCAGTGAGAATAGCAGCCAAAGTTTCCTTCACTCTGCATGGACATGTAGTTATCCTGTTGTATAATTATAAACTTACTAATATTAACAGACCTGCCAAGTCTCACTTATCTTGCTGAAGTTTCTCTTAATTTTTTTTTATTATTTTAAGGCAGGTTTTTCAGTACCACATCTGTTGTTATGAATGTGTGTGTTTCAATTGCACACCATAGGCCTGATTTTTAATGAGACCTTGACCCGTCCTCATTTTTGCAGGTTCAAAATGTCATGCATTTGCTCACGTGAGAGTTTACTGGATGAGGCTTTATGTTCATGTAGGGCATATATTGAACGTGTAGCTATGTGTTCAGCCCTGCACGTAGGGTGTGATTCACAGATCAGAAATCAAATGCAGAGGAATATCTTTCACCAATATTTTTTTTGACAAAGCAGACAATATGTTAGATTCAAACCTTTCATATTCTCTGTAGATAGGTCAGTGCCACGGACTGCTCATTTTCCGCTCACTGACTAGTTCTAACCTAAGAAATAATTTCAGTTTCAACTTCATCTGTGACAGACAGGAGGGCGCCACATGTAATTCTACACAATACTGTATTAGTTTATTGGCCTTCCTTAACCTTTCTTCATTGTCACAGTGCCATCTTTAGTAGCAAATTGCTCAGTGGTAAAATCCAGTAGGAAACAGAGGACTTGGTTTCTAGCTCCCTATTTTGCCAGTTCTGCAACCTTCTAAATATCTAAAACAAAAAAAAATTAATTCATTTAACAGTTTAACCTAACTCATAATGGCAACAGTACATCTAACTCTTAATATTTTATTAGAACATAAGTTTATTCTTTGCTAACTGCCTAGTGTCACCAGTTTTTAACTGGATGATTAGTGAGGATGCACAGCAAATGTACAAATCAAGGAAACATCTTAATCATCTAAAGGATTTGTTAAGAAACATATGTTGTTGTTAGAAAATGAATTTCCAGGAACTCATGCTTAATAGGTGATATATGTAATGAGCTCTGTAGGCAGACAGTGCATTCATAAACAAGGGGTTGAAAGCCTGTCATGGAATCTTTACCATTAATGGTAATGTTGAGAGACTCGGAAGGCACACCAGTGCTTGATGGTGAAAGGTTGGTGGCCTTTTGGGAAACAAGCTAAACAGAGGAGAAAATGGTTTTGACCCCTCCAGGATTCCATCTCTAATACAAATGATTACAAGAAAAATAATAATATACTACCCACAGCCAACTTTAAAACTATAGAGTATCTGTTGAGCAACAATATTTTAATAGCCAAAAGGTCATTTCTATAATAGCTGCTCAAGTGATTAATATAGTTGTAAAAAGAATATGATTTACTGAAGGTTTTTATTCTTATATTTTGTACTGATGACTGACTTATTACTTGCCGTATTTATCTAACATTCACCTCCATGGAATGACAAACAAACCACATCACAGACAGAATTGTATGCTCTCAAATAGTTTTGTATCATTGTTCTGGCTGGTCAAAAGTTATTTTCAGAAAAGGGTGGCAGATGCTGTAGCCCATTTAAAAGTGAAGGAAAAAAAAGATTATATTTGAGACACTGAATTAATTTTGTACCTATTGCAGCACTCGAGGAACATTATAAAAATAATATATTAAAAGCAGTTTTAATTATATCATCAAGAGCAGTCCCTTAATGAAGGAACTGATTTTTTTTCTGTAACCCATTGTCCTTCCCCATTCCTTCTGTTTCTTATCCCCATTTGCCATATCACATCCAAATTCAGGTCCCGCTCCTGCAATCAGAGACTCCCAGGCAGTCTCTAATGCTCTCACACAGATCCATTTAAGTCAACATGGCTCAAAACAAGCACAACGGTCTCTCTCCAAACAAGCACAAAGGTTCATGACTGGGACCTTACAATATAAACTTTGGGACATCAAGCCATGTGCCACATTCTTTACAACCTTCACTTATATCTGTGCTAAATGAGTGTCATGCTGGTGTAAAATGCTACCCAATCAGAATTCTCCACCCACTTTGCACAAGTATACATGACTGGGTTGATTTTTTAAAAACACATGAAATGGGCCAGATACACTGCTCTGAAGAATGAAGTGCTTAATTTACTTCACAGCATAGGTAAGGCATGAGTTACACAAATACAAACATTCCAAATCTGCCTGACAAATAAGCCTCAGTCTTAACCTAGACGGACCTCTTCTAAAGGAGAAAGAATAGTTTAAGTTCAGTGCCCAGTCCAACCATGGCCACCCTTCTGAGACACACAAGAGGGATGCCATTTAATGTCAACACTGGTGGTAGTTTTTGTGATATGGACACTTATTCAATGGGAAATGAACTAAGGGTACTAGATTTGTTTCACATAGACCTTTCAAACACCATCCAATGGTCACACATTTTGGCCATTATTTACTTGGACCAGACTGAGATTCGGAATCTCGAGATGAAAGGACCGGAGACCATTTCCAGTCCCCACAGGGTAGAGTTTTAATACAAAACTATTTCCCATTGGTGGAAAGGCTACCATCAGTATTAATAATCACCTCAGTTTGGAGTTTCAAGTAACATACCCTTTTGTCAGTCCCCTTTTCTAGACACAGTATGGCCAGAAGATTTCTTCCATAAGCTGCAACTACACAGGAACATGCTAAACAGAGAGAATATATGATACAGTAGAATCTCAGAGTTACAGACACCTCGGAAACGGAGGTTGTTTGTAACTCTGAAACGTTCATGACTCTGAACAAGCCATTATGGGATGCTCCTCATGGCGGACTGCTCAGAGCTGGGGCTCACAGCTCTGCAGTGCCTGCCCAGGGCGTGGGGCTGGGGTTAAGCAGCTGGTTCTAGCCCCCTGGCTGCAAGAGTTATGAGTGAGGCACCCTGGGGCACTGCAATGTCAGTGGGCATGCGGTGCAGGCTCTGGTCCTTTAAAACTCAGCTGCTCCTCCAGAGGGCAGTGTGCAGGCGGGAGCTCGGGCTCAGGCTCCAGCAGCTTACACTCCAAGTTTCGGAAGCATCTCAGGAAGTTTCTTTCCCAGGCTCTGAGCTTTCAAGCTTGTCCCCCTCTGAGCCAGGGGGGAGGGAAAGGGGAAAACAGCATTCACCACCTCCTACCTGTAAGCAGCTGCCCTGTGCGATGGTGATTAGGGGGTGTGAGGGTGGGGACAGGCAATGCAGATGTGCCTACCTGTAAGATGCAGTACAGGCAAAATACAGTATTCGCTCTTTTTATTTTGGTCTCTGATGCTGCCTGATTGCTTACTTCTGGTTCTCCCTAGTGTCCGGTAGACCGGTCAGTCCATCACTCTGGTGTTTGCATCTTTGAGGTTCTACTGTAGTGTGGTACAAAGATTTTATCACCATGAGATTGAAATGGGTCCATCTCACAGTGGTGGCAAGGGGATGTTAGAATAAGCCATGAAGGAAATGGATTAGTAGGCAGAGTGCAGGCAATTTACCACATCACAATTTACCACATGCATATCACCACAACATACTACTACTAGTCACCCACTTGGCTCACAACAAAAAACTGATTGTGTTGGGTGACTAAATTACATTTATTTTCATTACTTGTATTACAGTAAGCAGTTGGCTTCAGGGCCCAGTTGTGGTAGGTGCTACACAAAAACAGAGTAAACTGTTTTTCCAGGTGTTTTTTTTTTTTTCTTATTCTTCTTTCACTAGAGTCATTTTCTTAGTAAGGGTAACTAGAGCAGATTTTCTGTCTGACTGGTACATTTTCATGATAAATTTCAAAGATGAACACTACACTGATTATATAGTTAGTGAGTGCATATATATAAAATTAATCATCTATCAAAAATAAAGTTCTATATAAAATATTAAAAGCTAAGCCAGAATTAATGTATTTTAATGTTTTGCTGCTGCATTTAGATAAATACGAATGATTATTAAAAGATTTAATGAGATGTTAATCCATACAGACCTTTGCTATCAGTTTTTCTCACCTTAGTGAAAGAATTATCACTATGTTTTCAGGTGGGAATTTACAAGTGTTAGCCATCAGTGTGTGTAACTTCACACAGCAGAACATGAATAGTGTTTGCACTGACAGATTATATAGCAATGGATTTAGAGAAAGAACTGTATGTTAAATGAAGATGTGTTAAGCTCTCAGTCAAAAGAAAAAAATAGGAAAAAAATACAAGTGGAAAGACTACTGTCAGAAAATCTATGCATATGTGGCTAACTGCATACACTGCCTACAGGGCGCTTTGTTTTGTTTCCATTCAGTGCCTTATTTTAATACTCAGTTTTTCCTCTTGTTCACTGTGGAACACAGCCTACTATCATCTGATGTGATATTAGCTGGCTGGATAACACAATTATTATGTAATTTGTCTGGGTGCATAAAGACACGAATCAGGAATTTGAAGGCGGCAAATGAGTTGAAATAATTAAACATATGCTTCAGCAGTGATGCAAATAAGGCAAGATATCACTCCATTCCCATAATGACAGAATCAGAAGTATTACTGATGCAGGCACCAGATTTTATTTTTAATTTATAGAATAAATGGCACATTTCAACTTTACAATGTGAAAATAAACAGCCAGTTGTTAGTGGTAGTCACTAAAATTTGACAGGTTTCAGAGTAACAGCCGTGTTAGTCTGTATTCGCAAAAAGAAAAGGAGTACTTGTGGCACCTTAGAGTCTCTAAGGTTAGTCTCTAAGGTGCCACAAGTACTCCTTTTCTTTTTGTAAAATTTGACATTAATTGAAAATAGATTCTGAATGTTGATATTGGGATAAGATCAGCACAACATGAATGCTAAAATTTATCTCCAGAGTGTTAGTATGTGCCATTTTCTATTCATATAGCCAATGATCTGCGAGCCCATAGGTTTCATATGCCAGAAGACAGCCATTGGTGTTCTGAAGCAGCTAATTATCTCCTTCAGGTTTCTAAGGATGGTCTTGGTGAGCACAGTGTTCTTCTTGATCAGATGCAGCCAGATATCTAACACCCATTATCCAGGTTTAGACTTCTGGAACATGAGGTCTTCTGGGCTGGTTTCACAACATGATGACATCACAATTAGAGACTGATGAATAGTGGGAAGATATATTTGTAATTTGATCCAATCATGCGAATATCCTTCCCTGTTAGCTTTTCCACAGAGATTTGTGCAACTGAACTTTGTTCATAAAAATGTTTGGGAAGGAGGTTTTATTTGAGTAAATACAAATATACTCTTGGTAACTAACTTATTTCTATATAGAAAAGAGTATTTGATCTGGAAATGCATGTTTGGCTGTCAAATATATGCATCACTCTCCTCTCACACACACGGTGGAAATCTACCAATAATAATAAGAGAAAACAAATAAGAGAAAACTAAATGAGAAATCTTCAAGACAGCAATAAATCTGACTTATTTTTCTTTCTCTGGGGTCTTTATACAAAATCCAAAAATAATATTCATTTTTTGTGCTAAAGGGGAAAAGGAAAGATTTTAAATGATCTAAAATAGCCAATATTTGCTTATTGCCTGCAGCGTGACACACTGTTCTCTCCTCAACAGACTCAGTGTCTGAATAATTTCTTCAGGTACTACTTCTTTTCACAAAGATTAGTCCAAGCTAATTAGGGGATGGGAAAAGACTGTGACTTACCTGTATAGTAACTGTTCTTCCAGGTGTGGGTGCAGATGTTTATTCCGTGTGTGTGTGTGTGTGTGCGCGCGCGCACGCGTGCATATGCCCAGTACATAGAAGCCGGAGAATTTTGCCTAGCTGTACCCATAGGGGCAGCACTCACATCCTGTGGCTCTCACCCCCTCCCCCAACTATTTAAGAGCAGTATTGCCTGGACCCCCTTCAGTTATTTCACATCAAACATCAGGAGTAGAGACCCCCAAAGCAGAGGGGATGTAGGGTGGGTTGTGGAATAAACATCTGCACCCACATCTCAAAGAACAAGAGTTACAACACAGTGTAGTAATGGTCTTTTCCTTGAGTGGTTCCAGATGTGTATTCCACTTAGGTGACTCGCAAGCAGTACTCACAAAATATGAGGCTCAGAATCTGCTCAAAGAATGGCTGCATAACTGCCTTCTCAAAGTCTGCATCTGACCTAGATACAGTGGTAATCCCAGTGTCTGGTAAAAGTACATATAGAAGACCAGAGAGCAGCCCTGCAAATGTCCAATATTGAAACATCACTGAGGAATGCTATTAACATCATCAAATGAGCCTACAATCTGTGAGGATATAGTGTGAACTACTTCATATGCTGATATAATGAAGTTATCCATTTGGAAATCATTTGCCCAGAGACCACCTCACCCCTCATCCGATCTGCACAGGAGATGAACAGACAAGGCAATGCCCAAAAAGGCTTAGGTCTGTCCAGATAGTCCGCCCAGAATCGTCTCACATCCAAGGTGTGAAGTCGCTGTTCATCCACAGTGAGAGTGTGGTTTAGAAAGAAAACTGGTAAATCATTTTGTTAACAAGAAACTGCAGAACCACTTTTGATAAAAATTTGGATGTGACTGTTTGGCCACATTGTCCTTGAAAAGCTGTACACAAGTGGCTCTGCCATTAAGGCATGCAGCTCACATACTTTCTTTGCAGATGTTATAGCTACAAGAAAGGCTGTCTTCTGGCACAAGAAGGACAGAGCAGGTTGCCACGGGCTCAAATGAAGGACCCATGAGGGCATCCAGGACACTATTAAGGTCCAGCAAAAGAATCTGCTCTTATACAGTCAGGTGGAGAAAATTGATTCTCCTTAGAAACCTCACCACTATGGTTGCTGTCAAGTGAATCTTCAATGTGCTGAGTGAGAGATCAGAAGACTGAAGGTGTAACAGGTACTACAAAATGTCCTGAATACAGGCCAGAATTAGCTGAAATCCCTGAGCAAGCAACTAAACAAAAAATGTTTCCACTTGGTCAAATAAGTCATCCTACTAGAGGACTTCCTGCTGTTAAGCAATACTTGTCGAACAACTTCTGAACATTGTTCTTCCTCATTTAGCGATGTAGCATCCATGCCATGAGATGTAGAGTGCTGGATGCAAAACTTCACCGTAGTGCTGAATTAGTAGGATGGAATGAAGAGGAAAAGCAATATAGGAGGTCAAACTGACAGACTGAGAAGATCAGAGAGAACAGACATTGCCTCAGCCAAGCTGTAGGAATGAGAATCAGTTTGATATGACCGAACTTCATCTTGAGAATGACCTGTGGGATGACTGGGATTGGAGGGAAGGCATACACCAGAGTTGATTCCCAGTTGAGATGGAAAGAGACATTGGCTTTAGGGTTGCGAGACTGTTATGTTTTTATTTGCTGACCTTTGCATTTTTATTAGTTTTTTGCTTTTTTTTAGGTTTGTTTGGTTTAGTGTTTTTTTTAATAGGCTTTGGATATTTAGCAGCAGGGAGCTTGTTTGTGTGTGCATTGGCCTTGAGCGGCAGTTTTGCCCCTTATTTTTGAGCCTAGCTGAATTGTTGAGTTAACCCGTTTCTTTTTCCCTTCTTCCCCTTTGGCCTTTTGCTACCTGCAAAGGAATTTTTTGCTTTACACTTGCACCTTAACCCTTTTCGATATTCTTTTTAATACATACAAAAGCATCAGCAATATATGATGCTGGTGTTTACCCAGGGGACCCTCTGTGAGGGGGGCAGCTATATTGTGACAGTCCCCCCCTTGATCCCGAATCAACATTTTGGTTTTTACCCTTCCTCTGAAATGGTGGCTAGTGTTACCGTTGGCCTTTTACACAAGCAGCAATATACCACAAACAGAATTGTTAGGGCGAGAACAATTGCCTACACTAGCGAGTAGTAGCTTTTGGCTTTGTTAGTGAAATAACATAGCACATTTTTTTGTTGGCATAGATGCCCCATCCGGATGGCTGTGACAAAGGCAGCTTTCTCCAAATTAAATGTGTGTTGCAACACTGTGAAGGAGGAGGCATCTGTATTGTTTTGCCCTGACGAATTTTGCAGGCCTGAAGCAGCAAAAGCGGTTTTACCACTTTTGTTTGGGGTGTCTCTGGGCTCTCACAATTACTGCCTTATTTTGTTAACAAAGCAACAGTGAAAGAAAAAGAACAACATAAATGCGCCTACTGGGGAAACTGAGGCACAGACAAAAAACTTTAAAAATTATTAGTTGTTTTGTTACAGCCTTTTTTGACTTTTGTCATAGATGTTGTCTGCCTGGTTCCAGGAGGTTAAAACAATGATATTTTGTTCAGGGATTAGGGGCTGCTACTGCTTGCCAAAGGGCCTTTTATTTCACTTTAGGCTACCACAGGAGGAATAGGGTTTGTCCCCATGGGACCATGGGAGGTTTGAGGCCACCCATCAGGTATTTTGCTGTGTCCTTGCTGTGTTTATTTGGACTATGCATTGTTTTTAAGGCACCTCCCCTCCAGCCTCTCGCAACACTGTGGCTTGGGCCCCTTTCACAGCTTGAGCTAGGGAGAGCCTTTGGAGGTATTTTTTTATATATATAATTGTAATTATTTAGATAATTTTATGAACAAATGGAAACCTGGATGGTCCAGGCACGTGGCTGGTCCACAACCGAGGCCCACAAGGCCATGACCAGAAACCTAAGGAAAAACGAAAAGGAGGACTTGTGGCACCTTAGAGACTAACCAATTTATTAGAGCATAAGCTTTCGTGAGCTACAGCTCACTTCTTCAGATCTGAAGAAGTGAGCTGTAGCTCACGAAAGCTTATGCTCTAATAAATTGGTTAGTCTCTAAGGTGCCACAAGTCCTCCTTTTCTTTTTGCGAATACAGACTAACACGGCTGTTACTCTGAAACCTAAGGAAAAACGTATGTTTTGAGCTGATTGGCATGCATTTATTTTAGTTTACCGGGAAGCTGAAGGTGGTACACTACCAGGGAGATGCAATTTACAATGGAGTATGGACCCACCCACTTGGCGGTTAGACTGTGGGTTGCCTTTTTTAGCTTTTGCAACATTACCTTGTTTTTAATTTGCCATTTTTGGATATTTTTAATGATTTTTTTTATGCTTGGCTTTTTTTTTTTTATTTAAAGCGGCCTTTATAGCTTTGTGGGTTTTACATAGCTTTTTTTTTAATTGAGCAAAGCTGAGATTTTTTTTGGTTGTGGCAAACAGTAAATGTGATTATTGGTAAACCCAGTACTTACATTATATTTACATTTGTTTATTAATGGGTTGCTAACACTTTTATTTTTTTTTCAACTTTTTTTTTTAGGAATTAATAAATACACATTACTCATTATACAGTATTTTGGTTTTATTATTTAATTTATTTTATACACAGGATTTTAGTGAAATGTTTTTACTTTGGAGCAATAGGCACGGACAAGCACACCCACTTTTGAAGAGTCCACTCAGTACAACCTCTGGTGTTTAATAGCTTCCCTCCCTCCCCAGCCCACTGGCTTAAGGTTTGGGGTAGCCAGAAGGATTCCATGTGTCATATGAAGAGTGGGCTCACTTCTTATATTTTTGCTTTTAGAGCTTGCTGGTGTGCATTTTTAATAATTTTTTAATTAAAAGGTTTGGCTTTACTATGCTAGAAACATACTGTATTTATTTGTATTGATAAGTATTAAACAGTGATCTTTTCCTTTGCTTTAGCAAGTGTATTAAAACCTTAGTGTTTTTTGATATTACCCAAAACATATTGTGTTTTAAGGTGGACAAAGCAAGTATTTGCATTTTAGTACATTCCACAGCTATAGCAGTATGTTTTTTTATTTTTATTTGTTTTTGTATTAGGCTGTCCTGTAGCTGGGACAGAGAGCTTAATTCATTTTTAATTATTTTTAGGTTTATAGTATTTATAACTTTTGCTTTAAAATTAATTTTCCTAATATGGTATCTGCTACCTGAAGATTTTTTTTCCCAATATTTAATACACAACAGTGCTAGCAACAAGACAAACAACACAAGACAAAACATAGAACACAAAACACAATCTTTATTGTGAGAGTAGATCTATGGTATTTTGGGTTGCTTTTTAGCTGGCATTAGTTTTTTTTTATTTTTTGAAAGACAAAAATAACATATTTTTACCCCTTTGGGGGTGGCAGATTATTCCTTAATATATATATATATATATATATATATATATATATTTTACAAATATTTTTGCTGATTGCAGGCAAAACAGAGGAATTACCCCCATATTTTCCTGTATTTGTTTTATACACAGGCTAGGTTTTAATGGCTTTTACCGTTATTAGTTAGGTAACTTCCATTAACACAGATGCTTTTTGGTTTCCATTTGGATTGAAAGCCATTAGCAGCTTAGAGACTTTGTTTTAAAAGGGACACACAATTAACTTTTATCAGAATTTTGATTACTGTTTATTTTTAATTTTTGCTTTTAAAACATACAAAAATTTGAAAAAGAAAACACAACCTATTGTGGCTTTCTTTGGAGCCCTATTAGGATTTTAATTAAGTAGCATGGTATGTTTGAATGTTTTTTACCCCTTCTACAATATACACTGCTTTGTTTTTATATAGCTGTCTATAGATTACATTTTTTATACATTTGGGGCAGTTAAGTTTTAATAGAACCCTTTCATTTTTTTTTAGCAAATTTGATTAAATGTTTATAGTTAACTGAATGTAATTAAGATAATTTTTTTTTGCCTGGATTATTTACAGACTTTTTTTTGGAAAAGGGCCCATTTTTCCTTCAGAATGGTTGCAAAGAAACCAAGAATTTTTTATAAGATTTTTTAAAATACTGTTACAATGTTTAATTGCTTAATCCCTCCAGCCTTTGCCGAATTAATTTTTTAAAATTTGCTTATTTTTTAAGAAGACATTTTAATTAATTTAGATTTTATTATTTTAAATACTGTTTTAGGGATTTGAATTTTTGATGTTTGCATTTTTTTATTGTTTTTTATTTTTTGCTAACTATGCCGTTAGGGCTTTTAACCTGTTTTTTACTTTTTTTATTTGTTGCTTGCCTGCTTGTTTGAGCCCAATCCTGTTTTCCTTGCTGCACTATCCCTTTCCATGGGCACAGGCATTGTTTTACTACCAATTTAGGACGGAGGGTGGGCTACTTAATTAGCCCCCACCCCTTCTGGTCCCTTTCCTTAAACATTTTTTTTAAATTGTGGAATTACCATAATATTACTTACAAGAAATACTATACTGCCCAAACTCCTATATTTTTTAGATTTTGGTTTAACAGAGCAAGGTTTGTTTAAAAGGAGTAATCTTTTGAACAAAGTATTATCTTTGAATTGCTTCCTTTTAAACATTTTTATACAGGTGCTACCACTATTTGCCCACACTCTTTTAGAGTTGGCTTTTATATAGAAAATATTGCCTGAACATATTTTTTATGAATTTTTTAAATTTTTATAACTTTTTTGTTACAATTTGTTAGTAGAGCTTTTAAGGTTTTTTTAGTTACTTGAAATTTTAGGTTGCCCACGATTGCACCAGGGCTTACAATGTTCACCCTCCCCCTTTCGGGCCGGAGGGAGAGACGCTAAACCTCCCTCCATATTACCTGGTCTAATACCACTGAGGGTTCATACACCAAATAAAACTCTTCCCGGGCAGAGCGAGACACGGTAAGTTCTCCTCTTTAACTTAGGCATGCTACTGCTGAGGGTGTATGCACTGAGGACTGTTTGCTTGGAGCAAGAATTTTTAAGTCCTCCTGCTATTACCCGGGACTTCTACAACCGGGGGTATACCCACCTGCACTTTTCCCCCGCCAACCAGGGTGGAGAGAGGAATGCTAAACCTTTCTTCGGTTTTCAGTCATACTACGGCTAAGAATGGGCACATGTTTAATGATAAGTTTTTTAACATGTAATACCAACAGTGCCAGATAGAGCAAACATAAAATGCCAAGGGCAGAACAGTTGGTGCGCTCCACAGGCCCCCCCCCCCGGCAATTCTCCACCAAAACTGACAGATTTTTGTTACCATCTGCCTGAGGCGTTAGGTGATTAGGCTGAGGCCGCAGGATTGTTAGGGAGGAGATGACAGAGCATACCAAGTAACTGAGTTTTAAAGCTTTATAAATAAAATAAAAAGAAATAACAGCGGAAAGTGCTGGGTGGGGGGCTTCTCCACGCCACTTAGAGGAAGGAAGAAAGCGTTAGTGCCCCAAGCCCTAACCCACTTTTATACTTATACCTGCACTACCCGAGGCTGGCCAAGCCCGGATGTAAACTGGGAGGAGTGGTAGATACGCTGGAGGGGAGGGATAGGATACAGAAGGACCTAGACCAATTGGAAGATTGGGCCAAAAGGAATCTGATGAGGTTCAATAAGGATAAGTGCAGGGTCCTGCACTTAGGACGGAAGAACCCAATGCACAGCTACAGACTAGGGACCGAATGGCTAGGCAGCAGTTCTGCAGAAAAGGACCTAGGGGTGACAGTGGACGAGAAGCTGGATATGAGTCAGCAGTGTGCCCTTGTTGCCAAGAAGGCCAATGGCATTTTGGGATGTATAAGTAGGGGCATAGCGAGCAGATCGAGGGACGTGATCGTTCCCCTCTATTCGACATTGGTGAGGCCTCATCTGGAGTACTGTGTCCAGTTTTGGGCCCCACACTACAAGAAGGATGTGGATAAATTAGAGAGAGTCCAGCGAAGGGCAACAAAAATGATTAGGGGTCTAGAACACATGACTTATGAGGAGAGGCTGAGGGAGCTGGGATTGTTTAGCCTGCAGAAGAGAAGAATGAGGGGGGATTTGATAGCTGCTTTCAACTACCTGAAAGGGGGTTCCAAAGAGGATGGCTCTAGACTGTTCTCAATGGTAGCAGATGACAGAACGAGGAGTAATGGTCTCAAGTTGCAGTGGGGGAGGTTTAGATTGGATATTAGGAAAAACTTTTTCACTAAGAGGGTGGTGAAACACTGGAATGTGTTACCTAGGGAGGTGGTAGAATCTCCTTCCTTAGAGATTTTTAAGGTCAGGCTTGACAAAGCCCTGGCTGGGATGATTTAACTGGGAATTGGTCCTGCTTCGAGCAGGGGGTTGGACTAGATGACCTTCTGGGGTCCCTTCGAACCCTGATATTCTATGATTCTATGATTCTAATGTAAGAAGAGGGGGAAGGATGAACGGGAGTTCTTGTCCCGTGCACGGGTTGTTCAGGGTCCGCTGTTGATCTCCAACTCGCTTTAGCTTTTGGGAGGGTTTTAAGTCCTGGGTTCTTCTGGGGCATTTTGCTTAGGGACCTTTGTCCTTTGCGCTTTTTGTACCAGTTTAAACTGTCCTTTTGAGGCTTTTTTGGCATTTTAAAAACATGTTGGCTTTAGGGTCACAAGACTGTTATGTTTTTATTTGCTAACCTTTGCATTTTTATGAGTTTTGCATTTTTTTCTTAGGTTTGTTTGGTTTAGGGGTTTTTTTTAAAATAGGCTTTTGGCTGTTTAGCAGCAGGGAGCTTGTGTGCATGGGCCTTGAGTGGCAGTTTTGCCCCTCATTTTTGAGCCTAGCTGAATTGTTGAGTTAACCCGTTTCTTTTTCCCTTCCCTCCCCCTTTGGCCTTTTGTTACCTGCAAAGGAATTTTTTGCTTTACACTTACACCTTTAACCCTTTTTGAGATTCTTTTTTAATACATACAAAAGCATGAGCAATATATGATGCTGGTGTTTACCTAGGGGCAAGCAGCTATATTGTGACAGCTCAGGAATAGAAAATGCAGCTGAAATCAGTGATTTTGACCTGGACTATATCAAAGAGCAGGATCTTCCAGACTGAGGTACATCCCAAGGAGACGATTGGTGGGCAGTAGGTACTAGGCTAGGGACTGTAATCCCTACTGCAGGAACGGTGCTGATCCCAGTACCAATGGTGATCCAAGGACGGAGAATGGTGCTTCGAAGATGAGGGGGAAGAGTAAGAAGTCCCTGATCTCAAGGAGCCCTAGAAGTCATCCAGTGTGAATGGAGGCACCACCCCTGAGGCAGCAAACAGTCAGCCTCGTCCTGCACATAATACAGAGAAGGCACTGGTGCAGCAGATGAATGAGTAGTTGATGCTGTTGGTACTGGGAGAGGCATTGCCCTTGTAATTGGCACCAGACCAATGATGGTGCAGAGACCATCTGTTAAGGACACTGTCAGTGCCAAAGATAGCATCCCCACGATTAACCCCTCGGCACCACAAAGGACACTGGCAGCAACTCTTCAGTCTGAACTCTGGACGGTGTGGAATGTGGTGCTGACGAGCATGACGGCTCCACAACCTGCCCTGGCAGGGCCAATGGCACAGCAGAATGAAGTAGAAACCATGGTAGCTGACAGCCCCTGAACTGCAGGGGAATCTGGAATGGAAAGGCAAAGCAGGATTGATGCCACCTGGTATGTCAATGGCATGGAGATGGTGGGTGCTGATGATGTCTTTGTCAGTACCAGACGCAACAAATGTTTCATGGCCAAAACTGGAGTCAATGGTATAGAGTCCCATTGATCTCAGCACAGTACCTGAGAGCGGTTAGAGGACACAGTTCCATCATGCATATGACTCTCAGTGCCAGTCAGCACTCCTCTTAGAAGACAAAGAGGAATCCTTTCAAGTCCTGAACTGGTCCCAATTGGTCTCATGGCGTCTCTTCCTTGGTGGACACAAAGAAGGAAAACAATGTCTCTCTTCCTGTTAGGGGAAGCACTGGATCTTGAGCCAGGAGCCACATCTCCCGTCAGCTCTATAGGAAGAGGTCTGAAGAGGTCCTCTGCTGAAGCAGACCTCATGGCCTGCTCTTAGAGGTGCTGTTTCTCGCACCTGCATTGGCTTCTTAAATGACTTGCATATAGAGCACCTCGCTACGAGTGGGGGGGGGGGAAGAGTCTCTAGTGGGGATAGCTACCCCACATGATGGGCAATGTGTAAACCCCAGTCAAGGCATCACCCACGTTAACTATCTATCCTAACCACTGTAACTAAACCTAAAAGTGCTACTAAGCTACACTACAATGAATTATATACCAGGAGTGGCCAAACTAACCAACTCTTCGAGCTGCATACAATAATCTTCAGAAGTTCGAAAGATGCAAGACATGCACAACTTGTTCTGTGAGCTGGTGCCTGCTGGGGTGTGGGGCAAAAGCCCTTATACCCCCCTCCCTGCAGGGAAGAAGTCCCTAGTCCCACCACCCCACTGCAGGGCAGAAGCCCCAAGCTCCCCCCTGCTCCCAGTCTGGTAGGCAAAGAATGGGGGTGGGGGCTCCATGAGTTATACTTTAACTGCAAGGCTCTGTTTGGCCATGACTGCTATATACAATAAATTCCCAGGGTACTGTAACTGAGAAAAACACTGTGAGGTCAATCATCACACAGAATGCTCCGACTCCTGCTGAGGGTGGTGAGAAGGAACTGAGGAGAATTGGGGCAATGCTGCCCTTATGTAGCCAGGGAAAGTCTAGAACCACAGGGAGCGAGCACCGACACTAAAGATACTGCTAGGCTGTAAAATTCTCCGGCTGCGATGTGCCAGGCACATGCACACCTGAGTGGAATACATATCTGCAACCACTCAAAGAACTACATTGTGTGACTTAGCTGACCAGTCAAGCAGATTGAATTCAAAATACTAAGTGTACTTAAAACATTCACTAGTTTATGACAATCCAATAGACACAAATATAGTCTTTAAAGTTTTGTTAGAACAATTATGAATAAAAACCAAGTTTCTTCAAGTTATGATGGATTCCCAGATAATTCACAAACAAACAAAAGGCCAAACCCAATAAATAAGCAGCTTGCAACAAGTAGTTCCGCCAGCTGATTCCAAGGCTCGCCAAACCTGCACCGTCATGTTAAATGTTTGTCAGGCTCTGACAGGGCTTATTCAGGTGGCACAGATTTCCACCAGAAACATTTGTCCAGTCCTAGTTAATTTTTGGGCCAAGTTTGCATAATTATTAGTAACAGGCTAAATTTGAAAGTCTGAAGTTCCAAAGACTGGCACCTCTGCTTCTGGTTCTAACTGGAAGCTGGAAATACAAAGGTTTGTGAAAACGAAAATAAGAAAACAAATCAAAAACAAAGATCTTTACATATATCCAAACTACTGAACTTGAAAAAGGTCCTGTTTGGGTGCCATTAGAGTTCTTCTGGATGAAGGTTTAGGTCAGCTGGTGTTTCACTTTATCTGATACACCCATTCCCAATTATTATGTTTGTCAAACATTTATTGAATTTCTGATCACTTCCTTTTACAAGCATTTATTAGGCACCTGTCATCATGGATATTTAAGCAGTGTAAGAGGCCTTCAAGATCTCAGTAAGAGATCAGATAGCATGCTGACCTTCTCCCTGAAGCTTTACCAATCATCTAGGATAGGTTTTATTGAAAACTCTTACAACTGTAGACTGTCACTTTAAATTCCAGGATATTTCCTGGTTCTATTTTCCCCAGCTGGGGACTCTATAGAGAATTATGTGATCTGGGCCATCCTAGCAGCAATCAGTATGCAGCCAAACAGCCCATACAAAGAAGGGGTGAGTTGTGTCTGTTTTAGAGATCAGCCTTCCTTTGTCTCTCTGTTCTTGGGTTCTGTGTGCAGTGTCCCACTACAACCTTCCAGAGACAGTATTCTATGTTTTTATTTAACTTCTCTGTGTATCTGCTGTGAACATAATAACAAAGGAAACTAGCATTTAATCAATTGGAATGTCCTCACTAAAGCAGTGAATCATGCAACTGTTTCTAAGCTACCGGCCTTGTGCTTATCCTATGTCTGCAGGGAGTGAATTCCATATATGTAGGCTCACTACATAGAAAGTGCTCCCACTACCATACACAAGCTTCACATGGCATCAAGTTTCAGGGTTCCAATGAGCACAGATCATATAATAACTCAGAGATGGTACCGAATAGAGTTTGAGCCTAGGCCATTTAGGACTTCATACAGGATAACCACTACCCAGAATTTCACCTAGTAGTGGATTTAGAGCTTTTTAATATAATTCACAATAAAAAAAAAAACTGGGCAGCTACTGACATTTATTTCCTAGACATATTTATATTTTCTTGACAGCACATGGAATTATGAATTACAGTCCCCGTTCTACCTATGAATTAATTTGAACACTTGCCTGAATCTAATTTCCTCCATGCAAATCCATTAGTGCAAAATGCTATATCTGTACTACTATTAGACATTTCAAGAGAGAATGTCAACATAAGTAGATACATTTGGCTCCGATACTGAGTTCCTATAGCAGAGGCAGCCTTCTGGGTTTCCTCCCCCCACTACAGTCTTGGATTTTCAGAAGCACTCAGCATTGGCTTAATGTGGCTCCCGTTTAAGCGAATGGGAGCTATTGACTTCAATGGGAGCAGCATCAGGGCCAACACTGAGCACTTCTGAAAGTCCAACCCTTGATGTGACTCTCCCTTCTCTTTTTTCACTGTTCTCTCTTCCCACTTCACCACTGAGTGTTAATTTCTTTTATCTGTTTGAGTCCCATTTGTGCCAGGTTAATTTGGGCCTCAGCTGTTGCTGCAATAGTCCAGTTACTGGTCTTGATCTTCAAATACAGGACCTGGTGGGAAGGGGGAATCACAGGTGACTTTACTCCATCTTTGGATTCCCTGATCTATAGGACTGCTGGTAGCCAGTCCAGGCAGCTCTAACTTAGCAAAGACTCATTGCAGTAGCTGAGGAGAATGCCCCCTCCCTCTAGCAAGTTCCGTATACTCAGGGCTGTGAGTGGGCCCATGCAGAGCTGGATGCACTGGGCGAATCCCCAGCTGGCCACCAACACTGAGTGTATTGGGGCTGAGGATCTGGCCCCCTGAATATGCCTGCTTTTGAGGCAGTGGTCCTTGATAAGAAGTGTGGTCTCTCTTCCAATACCTCTTCTGCATTTTCCCTTTCTCTGTATTGGACTTCCTCTCCTCCCTTATTTTACTCCTATCACCTCTTTTGCTATCACTCACTTCTACTTCCCTCTACCTTCCATTGCCTATAATCTCAAATGATCTTTCTTGTCTCTATCCTCTATGCTGCTGTTGACTCGACTTATTATAGCTACTTTTTGCACATTTATAATTTAAATTGTTGCTTGAAATGACTTTTACATTCACATTTCAAAGTTTGTCCAATTAATTTAACATCACTGCAGCAAAGAATGACAACCAACAGTGTGCATACCTCTAACTCTGCCAACACCAAAATCTGGAACACAAAGTGTGACAAACATCCAAAATGAGGAAGGGAGGGAGGGGACAGATGGACAAGTAAATTTGTGCAGAAAACCAATTATGGTGGCAATTCACTCATTTAGTTTAATTCGCTCTTTCTGTAACCTCAGTTTCATATTCTTTTTATTCCTGATGTAAACAATTTTCAGCAGTAGAAAGGATAGGACACCAAATGTGTGTGGAATTTAGGAAACCACCCAACCCAAATGAATGAAATCCCTTGATATGAGGTATGTGAGCCTGGGTTTGGAACACATGCCTCAAATCACAGGGAGCACAATGTCAGGTTGGAACTGGCCCTGTGAGCTACTGAGGTTAATACTTTGATATGGAGCACTCCCTATTACATTTATGCAAAAATCTGACATCCTGATTCAGGACCTATGAGGAAATAGGAAAATCAGGCTTCCAGTAGCAAATTAAGTTACCCACATTGCACGCCTGTCCTGCTTTGAACTAATGTAAATAGATTATTGATAATGCCAAACCTAGGCATTGAAAAGGCCCAAATCAATACAAAATGGTATTACTGTTGTATTTCATAGATTGCCCTGATCGTAATATGATTTGTTTACATTCTCACTAATCGACAGTTCTATCTGCAATCTGCTTATTACATAAAAAGGGTGGTGGTACAATGGTACGGTGACAGATAAAGACAGGAAACGAAAAAGGGCTCATCAGCAATGTTAGCTCAACAGCATTTACAGCGTGGAGAAGCTTTTAGCAAAGGAAATACAATTTATGCTTCATCTGCTGGTCTCAGAGCTCCTTACATTAAGACAGTCCATCGTAGGGTCTCAGGAACAGTGGAATGGTGCTGCAAAAGCAGCTATCCTCTTTCACATTTCTGCAAAGACCAGAGAAGAGCCACATATGGGGAGTTTCTGCCAGACATGGATCTAGTTGGCCACTGTTTTTTTGATTTTTTTTTTTAAACAAGGATGGAAAAAATCTTTAAGGGGGACCAAGCAGTTAAGCTTCCTAGGCTTTAGGGTGGCATACGTATTTAAGCCTCCTCAAATGCTAAAGAGTATTGAATATTTAGTGAGTTAAACCACTAATGACACACATTAGTCATTAAACTACTAATATACATAGACAAGCACACTCTTATACATGAACTTAAGTCATTAATTCTTTAAGGATAACTGAGGCTTACTAAAATACATTCAAAGATGCACCTAATAGATACACACTTAGGTGTGAACTTAAAAAAATGCACACATACATGCCTTATCTCTCTATAAGAAGAAACACTGTTAAGATAGCTTTCAGTATAGTTCATAACTTTACTTTTATGATGAAAAGTGCTATGTAAGAGCTACATATTATTAACCAATCAATATTTTTCAAACTAGACCATACGCTAGGGTTGGTTAAAATTTTCCAATGAAACTATTTTTGATGGGAAATTGAGTTTTCTATTACACTATTTTTTTGGGGAAAAATATCTACTTTCCACAATTATTTCAATTTTTCACCAAAAAATGTCTGAGAACTGAAAAGTCTCCAGCTTTCATTGGAAAACCAAAATATTTTGGCTGTAAACAAACATATCAATTCAGATATGCCATCTCAGTGCCTCGTGGAAATTCTAGTTTTAATGCTTCATGTCCCCATTCTCCTCTGGGCTGGGCTGCCAAGTCAGACTTATTTCCCATGATGCACCATGACCATAGTACTCCCATAATGCATTGCCTTGCCTCACAAAGAGGGGAAACCATGGTGCATCATGGGAAAGATAGACTGATCAGAGACTTTTGCCTGTAGAGAAGAATAGGAGTATGAATTACCTAAACTACACCTTCAGTAAAGCACCACAGTGGTGTTTACAAATTGAACTACTTTGGTTTCAGATTTTTGGCCAAAAAGTCAAAGTTTTCTATCGTGGATATTCCTATCTGTTCAGAGACCAAACAGCAGAAATTTCAGCCCAGAAGGTAAGAGTTCTTTTGGAAAGTTATGAGCATATAAAAGAAGAAGATTGCCATCAAAACAATTTTGCAGTCAATTTTGCTCACTACCAGTCACTATCACGACTATTATATTGTAAAGACAAGGTACTACAACCTTAACTCACTCCCCACAAACTGCAGAAGGCCTATCAGGACGTCTTTCTCCAAGACCCTCTGTCTTAATGGCACTCTGTTGGCTCTGAAGTGACTGGAGCCCCTCCAGGGGTAAGGGTGTTTCCCAAGCCAAGGAGACAGAAGGAAGAGGAAATGTCCTTCTTTTTCCCACAAGGCAGTAATGGGGAACAAGAGAAAAAGGGGAGCCCCTTTCCCAGCAGCCAGCGTGAAGGGAGAAAAGATGAAGTTCTTACATAATATGCCATCACGTCACAACATTACAGCTCTACATAATGATGATGAGTTGCAACAGTGCAACTAGACAAAGTAAACACTGTGATGCTACATTATGACATAATTTGTGACTCTGTGACTTTATTAGATGACAAATAGCTGTCCAGCTGTTGAAGTCAAACAGCACAGCTCTATCTGGTCTTCATTCAGTTCATTCCATAACACGAGTGAATAGAAATAAAGAATAGTGAGCATGATTCTGCTCTCACTTCCACCATGGTGTGAAAGAAGAATCAAGTTTATTACTTATTCCACCTACATAAAACCTGAGTGTTCCAGCTATACGTATGAGAAGTGCCACCAGTGCAGGGCTATTAGCTCTCTGCAGCTGCTATCCTTACTCGACTTATACAGAGGGACTACTAGGGTACAACAGCAGCTGCATCCCTCTCCACAATTTGTCTTGGGTAGAGAGGCAAATTATCTATGTCAATGCTGAACCATGGCCCAGGGCTTGTCCCAGAACTATCACCCTCAACCTTCTGTGCTGATCTTTTGTGGCTTGCAGTAAATAGGCAGGTTTCAGAGTAACAGCCGTGTTAGTCTGTATTCGCAAAAAGAAAAGGAGTACTTGTGGCACCTTAGAGACTAACCAATTTATTTGAGCATGAGCTTTCGTGAGCTACAGCTCACTTCATCGGATGTAGCTGTAGCTCACGAAAGCTCATGCTCAAATAAATTGGTTAGTCTCTAAGGTGCCACAAGTACTCCTTTTCTTTTTAGTAAATAGGCAGACATGCTCAGCCAGTTGACCCTGGTGCATCCCCACTCTGATCCTTAAGTAGTAAAGAGGGCAGTGTGCTGCCCTTACACAATGGATGAATTTCAGCCATTCTGCATACTTTGTTCTACTATTTTTAAACAGTCTTATTTTCTCTGTTTCAACATGGTCACATAGCGTTAAACAACATTCAGTTAGAACAAATACCCACTAATCTCTGCTATTGATAAGTGTGTGTAACTCACAGTAATCTCCACAGGAGCTACCCATGTTCACTGATGGCAGAACAGATGTTAAATTCAAATTCTTTATCAGCGTGAAAAATTCTTACTACACAAGTATTCCTAGCTATCAGGATAGAACCTTAATTGTTTCTAGAAGCAACACATCCTGAAAGCAATCACTGTATCTGGAAAACAGACCTGTACATCGGGAACAAATCAAGGAAATTCTGAGATGTCTTATTTGATCAGATGTGTAGGCTCCATTATCAAAAGCTTACACATACTCCTCTGTTTAAATTTATAGACAGTGGTGACAGGTCACATTTCTTTATTCAACCAACACTAACTGCTCTGAGTGATCCTTTACTCTCCAAACACATTGCATTACAAGTAACAGCACTAGGCTATTCAAGACTTATAAGGCTCCCTGGGAGCATATCAGTTAAGTAAAATAAAAAATGTAAACCAGGAAGTTTATTATTTTTTCACTGACATATTTGACATCACCTTTGGAGAGTGAACAAAGACACACTGTCAAAGGGAGAAACCTGCACAAAATGTTACTGTGTGTTCTTCATGAATGCAGAGGTATATTTAAGCAAAGAAAGAATTCCATTGCTCTCCTGAGACTTCCTTCATTCAGCTGATTTACTTATGGTGCCACATTCACACCACTACAATTCAGATTGTGTCAGCATTTCACATACTGACTCCTAATTGCTGGAGCTTATCCTAAAAATTAATGCTAACCTGAAATTTAGCATTACTTGGTCTCAGTTCCTGAGCAATTTTATTTGACTATAATTTTTTTTAATGAAATGTTTCATCATTTTAAAGTGGAAAATTCCCAGTTATAGACATTCCTTCACACTTACTTTACATAACTCAGATATTATTCTGATAAAAAATAGTTTTTGGAAAGTTTTGCCAAGAATATAGTTTTGTTGTATTTTTTTCTCCAAAAGGCTCTTTTGCGGAGAAACACACATTTCTTCCTGACTTTCATCTACAAGTACGTGCTCACTCCACAGGGGACCATATTACAGCAACCAACCTTCTCTCTAAACAGTATTCCTTTCAGAGGTCCTTAAAAACCTCTTCATAATGGGCCATCCACAAATAGGCTAACAGATAAGTCAAGCGGTCATTACTGCACGTTGGAAAAGCTGGGTACATCAGTGAAAAAAGAGTGATCAAGCTGGGGGAAGAGGAAGTGGGGTCTTTTGGTGAGGGATAAGAAGGCAACAGGCTCACTGTTCAGGAAGACAAGTAGGTAGGAGAGAAGAGCCCTAGATGAGTAGAAGAGGTGGTTTATGAGAAGTGGATGGGAGAAGGTGGCTGGGGTGGCCCAGCATTGAGGCACAAAGAAGGACAGATTGTTGCAGAGAGGCACAGGCCAGTTGATTCCTTTTGGTCAGAGACTGGAATGTAGCTTGACAAGGTGGTTTAGTCTGATACTTAAATGGACAAAATAACCACCAGGTCACTGGATTATTATGCATCATCTCACTAGCTATCTGAATGCGCTTATTAGGTGAGGAAGAGTCAATCAGCCAGAGGTGTGTCTGCTGAGTGATGCAAATCCCACACAGCTCTGAGGTTACTACCTGCCCAGAATTATCAACACCTGGTGGCCCGGGCAAGCAAGAGTCCAGGAATGGGATCCAGGTCTCCCATAGCAGTGGGAAACACTAGCACAGGGCTCTGACCAAAACCTGTATTTCTGAACAAATATCACAAGACACCCAAGATGTTAATTTTTATACAAGTCTATATTTTTTACCAAATATATATATATATATTATACAATAAAAACGATATACACATTTTATAACTTTATGTGAATTTTTCTTGTACAAAAAGTAAACTGAAAATTAAATTAAATGAGTTAGGAAGCCCGGTCACAGCTTTTCAATAAAAGAATTGACCCCAACAACTTTCCCCTCATGAAAAGTTTAAGACAGAACACTACTGTATTTTTAAATGTAGCTTTGCTTTGACATATGGCCCAGGGTTTCAAGAAACTTTTTTTTAAAATGTGAACTCTAATTCCAGGTTTTTCTATGGCAAAGATTGAAAAACCAACTATGCTGAACTGAGGCATACAGTACACAAGAACATAGTAATTATGGTAAGCCAGTGGTCCACAGTGTATGTGAGCTGATGGACTATGTCTCTGTAAGCTGTCATTTAATGCTAGCTTCTTGCTTAGAGAAGTCATAGCATGCAGCAGGAAGCTGATCATCGAAGCTCGAAAAAGTGATTGATCTCAGAAATGGAAGAATTGGTTTTGCTTTTTTAGACATTTTCTTCATTTTGTTCATAGTAAGGAAGAATACAGGAATGTAGTTGACAAATCAAAGTTTTTATTCAGAAGGTGTTGTCATATCACCATAGCAAAACATTCCCCCCACCCAAGATACGTTAACACCCCATAATCAAATTAAATGTTATGTTGGAAGTACACAGATCAAAGCACTTTGAAAACTGTAAGCCACATCAAGTATCCTTATAATAGAGTAAAGGGCAGTTACAGAAATATTTTATGAGTAGGTTAAAGAAGCCTGCTGGTAAACGTGCCAACACCACAGATTAACTAGGTGCATACATTAACATCAGTGAAAGAAAAATTAAATTTTACATTGCACGTGTTAACGTTTTAGATTATATATTGTCTCTGCACCACATGCAACAAACAAGCAAACCAAGCAACACTAGTGAATCAATGGGAAAGATGATTTTAAACACTGAGGATTTATGTGCTATAATTGAGAAATTCTCTTTACTTAGATAGTTGATTGTATTCTACTAACTTTCAAACACTAAAAGCAGGAAGAAATCTAAAAATACAGTGATCTGGGGTTTTGCTTTAGATCTTCTCTTATGATTTGGATACAACCTGAGAGCTAAATTATTAAAATTTACAACCCAGCCCATTCTAAAATGCAGTACATACAACTTTAGATGAATATTTCAGAGAGCCTCAAAAAAGGCACAGTAAAGCAGGACCTAGACTCTTGCCTCTGTACAACATAATTGGGTTTGCACTTCTGTACAGAAATAGAACATATGGCTAAGAAATACTAGTAATAAGTAGCAGGTTCTCTCTGAATATTAGCTAGATCATCAAGAAAGTCAGTCATGAGTGCAGTAAGAAAACATAGAACATATGTTTAACAAAAAATATATATGACTTACCGGACAGACCAGCTTGGCTGTTTCTCAAGTGCAGAGGAAGTAAGTGCTTCTTCCCTTGTACATGTAGTTCTTGTTTATTTAGCCTTTTTTAAAGGTTTGCACTACAAAGGTTTAAGTTTAAGTCAAATCCAGGAATCTGTAGGGGAGAAACAGGGAAGGGGATAAGAGAGTAAATGAATCTCAGCTGCTGGCTGGTACGACTGTTCTAGGAGCATTTGAGCTATTTTCAGCAACGGACGGGTTTGCCTACAGTCAGGATTAAAATGCAAAACATTCACACACATAAAAATCAGGAAACCCACAACAACAACTTTGTGCATTGTCCAAATTTTCATTTAAAGAAACAGAAGGAACAAGTAATGTTGATGCAGAAAAATAATGTAAAACACACATCTGGGGCCTTTTAGACTATATTACCTATGGGCTCAGGAAATTAACCACTATATTTTCTTTTAGCTTGGAAAAGTAGCTTCAAGTTTAATCACCACTGAAGATGCTGTGCCATCTCCACAAAAGGGTTTCTCTGAGCTGGAAGGGCTTTCTCATTTGCTCATTTTGCATTCAAGTTTTTTTTGATCTAGGTGATGTCAGTGTCTGATGGCAATCCAGTCTCCCAGCAGTTTATTTTCAGTTTGCATCTAAATTTTCAGTGTCAAGAGTGCTATTTTTTGAATGTCTAAATATTTCTGACTGTGGCCTGAGACTGTAGCTCGTCTTCTCAGTAAGGACCAGGGACCATTCAGTGACATAATGGAGTTACCCAGATACCTGCCTGCACCTATTGAAAAAAATGACAAGGAAAACAAAGCATTTACTCAATTTGGGCTACTGATCACAGAAAAACTTAGCTTCATACTCATGCTCTTCTGGTGCATGAAAGCTGGTTTCTTTGGGGCTTACAGATAACATCAGTGAACTGAAATCGCTTCTTCTGTCATGTGAAGCAGCTTTTCAGGATGTCCTCTATAAATCTTTTCCTACCAATTGTGACAGGCACAGATTACTGTGCGTCATCAAGACAACTTCTCACATCCCACCACATCACTGTGGACTGCCCTTCCGTCAGAAGGAAAAAATAGCGTTCTGAAGTTACTTTCTAACCTGGATCCAAAACAAGTCCATGCTGCGTAGATTATAAAATGCTTTATTACATCTTAAATCCAGCTCAGATTTTTACTTAACTGGTTTGCTCATTTGGATAGGTTTTATGAGCTCAATCATTGGACAGCTTCAGATTTTTTGATATATGGTCTGAGAGTGGCTGGCATTTGAGGAATGTTTTCCCTGATGCCTGAGTCAGGATATCAGACAAAAATACAGCAACCCAATAAGGCACCCATGTGGTAAAGCAATTATATATTGGCAATTTTAACAAAAACACGAATGAGCAAATGTCCAATTAAAAATAACGTGCTCACACACCATAATGCAGGGCCAATCACAGTGATGAAGCTGTCAAAGTCCAAAAAGGAACTTACTCTTCTATGTAAGGGGAAGGATTCTCACAAAACTGATCCTTACCATTGTAGTGCCCCGTTAAGAACAATTGTTAACAAACAACATAACCACTAAATATTTGACTGCTAAGTTAAGCATTATTATTGCTTCATTCTAAGTTGTCGGTTCCTATTAACACACACACAATTAGAATGAAGGAAATGTTATAAAAAGGAGATGCCTAGTCACCTTCTCAACTGTTTGAATGTAAGCCAAATCAATCTAGGACCACTATCTTACCACAAACATTCATCCATAGAGGTACAGAAGAGTTCAGCTCTATTACACTATACACCGATATCACACATACAACATTGTAGCTGTATCTTAATGTCCAATTATTACTGAAGTAAGATTCTCTAATGTCCGCTACTATGCAGTGCTATATATCTTTTCAGAAGACAGCCATTCACTACATTGAGCTCCCTGATTTACCATCAGCACTTATTCCATCTTGGCACCTTACATTGTTTATTATATGTTCTTTGCAATTTATTTTGTGTAAATCATAACATACCTGTTATCTTTCATAGCATGTACTACCCTGCTCAGTAGTACTGCTTTGGTATATGTTAATCATTCATTTCAGCCACTGGATATAAATCCAGATTTTTATCAGATGATGGTGAGTTAGAAATGTGTTATACTCTGTAAATATTACTAAAAATGTACATACCATCTGGCCCTCTCCAGGCCAGATCTGATCATCCCTATGTTTATTAGCAAAACAGACACAAAGCACAGATACAGAGACAATTGTCTCTTCAAAATATCTACATACCTTCTATTAGTGATAATGGGAGTTTGGGACAGTTATTGAGGGGAAAATATAATAATTATAGGAATTCACCAGAAACAGTTTCCTAGGCCTACTTCTCCAGCCACTGCAAATGATCAACTCCTAGACAAGTCAATGGGAATTGTCTGTATGCAGTGGCTGGAGAATTGTTCCTCCTTTGGAAAATTTCCCAGATTAGTTTGAAAGCTGTTCAGATCCCATAACTTAAGTACAGTATAACCAGGTGTAATTTATTATTATTATTATTGTGAGTGTTACTTCTACACAACTTTGTGATCACCCTTGGAGTGCTATTTCTGACATAATTCTCCTATATGTGACAGCCCCATTTTCCTGTATGAATTATTACAGAAAAGAGTAAAAAAAACCCAAAAAAAAGTCCATTGGGGCAGATCCCCTCCTCAGTTCTGTGCCTTTGTGCTACTATGATTGACCACTGTGCGCCAAATAAATTCTCATTAAAGACCCGGAGAGAGGGTCCAACCTTGCTTTCTTTAATGACAATGGCAAAAACTTCCAGTGATTTCAATGGGAGCAGAACTAGGCCCTGAAGCTTATTTGCAAGGGTAGAAGGTGATGTGCAAGGAGCTTTCTCCTGCATACAAGTCTATCTCCAAAAGGGCCACCGTAAGGTACAGCTGGGGCCACCTCCCTCATCCCTTTCTGAAAGAGAGAGCAGAGCAGAGCAAGAGAAGTGGAGCCCATACTATACTCTGTAAAAGGGTGCCAGAGCGCTCTCTCCTGAATGGAACTTTCCCAGACCTTTTTTTGCTTTTTAGCCAAGGCAGCCAGAATGCTTCTGAGGTACCCTGCTGCTGCTCAGCCTCTCCACATATGCTCCACTTCAGTATAGCCTGTGGTTGAAGAATCACAATATAATAGTGACTACAAGTTTATATATAGGGATAGCCACCCTTGGGATAATGTGCAAGCCCTTTGGGAGTCATGGAGGAAGCTCAGGGGGTCATAGGAGGTCATGCAAAAACAAACATTTGGGAAAAAAAAGTATCAATACATTTTTGGTAATAAAAAAGTATAAACAATGTCAGCTCTGTAACAGGATATACCTTTAAAGACATACACCATATTGTTTTAACCTGAGAATCCCAGCTGGCGGATTAGTGTAGTCTAGTGAAAGATGAGAGTGTATGCAGAAAACTCCTAGAGCTTCAGCTAATACAATATTGAACCTGTATCTGCATGTGTGCCCATCTGTCTGGATTTCCTTATATAAAATAGAAGTCCCATACAAAATGTTTTGTTATATATATATGTACATGGGGGGGGCAGTTATGTCATTCAGTCATTAAATTTTTTGAAAAATCACCACAGACCTCAAAATTTTTACCACGGACACAGTGCTGATCCCTGACCACAGGGTAGAATGTGTTCTGAAGTGTTGGCAGCCAAGATCACGAAGCCTCAAATTTACTGTGAGATTTAAAAAACAAATACGTATCACTTCACCCTCCCCACCCCCAAGAAAACCGGAAGCTTTGAAAAAAAAATCCAACAAGACTTGATTACTTGTTGTGGCCATGTTATCAAAGAACCCTTCAAGGACTTCTAGGTATCTCTATGAACCATACAACAATGTAAAGGTGGAATAACATTGCTCCATCGGTTTTAAAAAGTATAGGGCCTGAACTGCTACCAAATAATGCCGTTTTCCAAATAGTACTGTTATGTACAGCTGTGCAAACAACTGATCTTTTTGGTTCACTAGCTGATCGGAGGGGGGGAAATTGTGGGAAAAATATTTTAATGTTCTGGAAAACTGAAAAGTAAAAAAAAGTTCTGTTTTGGACTGAATGAAACACTTATTTTTGAGGCTTTATTTTACTTTTTTTATTTGAAAAATGGAAATATTGCATTTTTAAAAATGTGATTTTTTTTAATCCACCCCCCACCAAAACAATTAGACAAATTTGACATTAATTCACAATGTGTTTTAGTCTATCCAGATCTACATTTCTCTGCTAAAACTCTTTTGTCCAAAAATTTTTGCTATGCTTTACTCTTTTGTACCATATTAGTGACATGGCTGAGGATGCCCAAGAACTTCATGAATTAAATGATATATCTGGTGCTGCATAATTTCTAGTGTTGCAATGTATGTTTCCAATTGTTTATTAAAGCAGACACTCTTATATACAGCTTTGCCAGGACAAACAACAAGAGACTACTTTATTCAAGACATTGCAGGAAGAAGTCAAAGATTTCCACGCCCAGTGGGAGTGGTGGATTGCAATCTGCATGCATGGTGCCAAGGTGTTCACAGATAAGAATAGCAGACCAGTCGCATGGATCCAAAACACTACACATAAAGCCTCACAGCTTTAGTTTGTTATGTGCTCCCAAGCTCTTGCTGCCTGGAAGTCTGAAATATACTGTTTTTACAGAGGTTATAAAGTAGTGAACTTTATTAAAGGCTATGCAATGTATTTTTGATTTTTTGACATTGCTCTCTTATCATGGATTCTTCTTACAACCAACTCCACTTTCCAGATGAAGTGAGACAGCACTTCACCTCATGACAGCTAAGTCAGCCCTTTATTTTAAGAGCAGAAGTGAAGGTGTCAAGGTTCCTCCTCCACTCTGAACTCTAGGGTACAGATGTGGGGACCTGCATGAAAACCTCCTAAGCTTACTTTTACCAGCTTAGGTTAAAACTTCTCCAAGGTACAAATTAATTTTATCCTTTGTCCTTGGAATAATCACTGCCACCACCAAACTCTAACTGGGTTCACCGGGAAACGTAGTTTGGACACATCTTTCCCCCCCAAATCCTCCCAACCTTGCACCCCACTTCCTGGGAAAGGTTTGGTAAAAATCCTCACCAATTTGCATACGTGACCACAGACCCAAACCCTTGGATCTGAGAACAATGAAAAAGCATTCAGTTTTCTTACAAGAAGACTTTTAATAGAAATAGAAGTAGATAGAAGTAAAGGAATCACCCCTGTAAAATCAGGATGGTAGATACCTTACAGGGTAATTAGATTCAAAACATAGAGAATCCCTCTAGGCAAAACCTTAAGTTACAAAAAAAGACACACAGACACAAATAGTCATTCTATTCAGCACAATTCTTTTCTCAGCCATTTAAAGAAATCATAATCTAACGCATATCTAGCTAGATTACTTACTAAAAATTCCAAGACTCCATGCCTGTTCTATCCCCGGCAAAAGCAGCATATAGACAGACAGACCCAGACCCTTTGTTTCTCTCCCTCCTCCCAGCTTTTGAAAGTATCTTGTCTCCTCATTGGTCATTTTGGTCAGGTGCCAGCGAGGTTAGCTTTAGCTTCTTAACCCTTTACAGGTGAGAGGATTTTTCCTCTGACCAGGAGGGATTTTAAAGGGGTTTACCCTTCCCTTTATATTTATGACAGAAGGTTTTTCTGAATGATCAATCTCCCTTTGTGGAGTCCATCAATAATTCATTTTGGGTGTCATTGCTTATCCTGCCTTGCTGAATGAGCTGAGCTTTCTTCGCCAGGGCTGGAACTCAAATGTTCTGTCCATGCGTGATTCATCAGAAAACTTTGAATTTGGTCTTCCTGAGCACAAACAGGAAACTTGTAGTAGTTTCCTCTTGGCTTAGATTTTGTGGAGGGAACTGAGGAGCCAGCCAGGAATTATCAGGAAGCATCTGACGATTGAAAGTGACTGTCCCAAGGAACTGCAGGCCCAGCTGTAGTACTATTTTCCCCAATAACTCCTATGTGAAAGAAGTGGATCAGAAGACCCTGCATCCAAGATGTTACTGACTCATCAGCACTGACTGGATCATTGTAAGACAAATTGACAGGTATCTCTCATGAAAAAATTCTGCAGTTGACTTTCTCTAGTAACTTAGCTTTACTTGCAGGTGCCTTGAAAGTTCTGTTGTCATTTTCCTCCTTGTACTTTGAGGAGACGGTTTTCTCTTAGAATCATAGATTATTAGGGTTGGAAGAGACCTCAGGAGGTCATCTAGTCCAATCCCCTGCTCAAAGCAGGACCACGCCAACTAAATCATCCCAGCCAAGGCTTTGTCAAGCCGGGCCTTAAAAACCTCTAAGGATGGAGATTCCACCACCTCCCTAGGTAACCCATTCCAGTGCTTCACCACCCTCCTCATGAAATAGTGTTTCCTAATATCCAACCTAGACCTCCCCACTGCAACTTGAGACCATTGCTTCTTGTTCTGTCATCTGCCACCACTGAGAACAGCCTACCTCCATCCTCTTTGGAACCCCCCTTCAGGTAGTTGAAGGCTGCTATCAAATCCCCCCCTCCCTCTTCTCTTCTGCAGACTAAATAACCCCAGTCCCCTCAGCCTCTCCTCATAAGTCATGTGTCCCAGCCCCCTAATCATTTTTGTTGCCCTCCGCTGGACTCTCTCCAATTTGTCCACATCCCTTCGGTAGTGCGGGGACCAAAACTGGACACAATACTCCAGGTGTGGCCTCACCAGTGCCGAATAGAGGGGAACAATCACTTCCCTCGATCTGCTGGCAATGCTCCTACTAATATAGCCCAATATGCCATCAGCCTTCTTGGCAACAAGAGTACACTGTTGAGTCATATCCAGTTTCTTGTCCACTGTGATCCCCAGGTCCTTTTCTGCAGAACTGCTGCTTAGCCAGTTGGTCCCCAGACTGTAGCGGTACATGGGATTCTTCCATCCTAAGTGCAAGACTCTGCACTTGTCCTTGTTGAACCTCATCAGATTTCTTTTGGCCCAATCCTCCCATTTGTCTAGGTCACTCTGGACCCTATACCTACCCTCCAGCGTATCTACCTCTCCTCCCAGCTTAGTGTCATCTGCAAACTTGCTGAGGGTGCAATTAATCCCATCATCCAGATCACTGATAAAGATGTTGAACAAGACCGACCCCAGAAGCACTCCGCTTGATACCGGCTGCCAACTAGACATCAAGCTGTTGATCACGAACCATTGAACCCAACAATCTAGCCAGCTTTCTATCCACCTTATAGTCCATTCATCCAATCCATACTTTTTAAACTTGCTGGCAAGAATACTGTGGGAGACAGTATCAAAAGCTTTGCTAAATTCAAGATATATTACATCCACCGCTTTCCCCATATCCACAGAGCCAATTATCTCATCATAGAAGGCAATCAGGTTGGTCAGGCATGACTTGCCCTTGGTAAATCCATGTTGACTGTTCCTGATCACCTTCCTCTCCTCCAAGTGCTTCAAAATCGATTCCTTGAGGACCTGCTCCATGATTTTGCCGGGGACTGAAGTGAGGCTGACCAGTCTGTAGTTCCCCAGGTTCTCTTTCTTCCCTTTTAAAATATGGGCACTATATTTGCCTTTTTCCTATCGTCCGGGACCTCCCCCAATCACCACAAATTTTTGAAAGATAATGGCCAATGGCTCTGCAATCACATCAGCCAACTCCCTCAGCACCCTTGGATGCACTTGATCTGGACCCATGGACTTGTGCACATCCAGGTTTTCTAAATAGTCCTTAACCTTTTCTTTCCCCATTGAGGGCTTCTCACCTCCTCCTCATACTGTGTTGCCCAGTGCAGCAGTCTGGGAGCTGACCTTGTCTGTGAAGACCGAGGCAAAAAAAGCATTGAGTACTTCACCTTTTCCCACATCTTCAATGCTTGCAATAAAAATTAGATATTGACCATCAACTAAAAATGAATTAAGTCTATTATTTCCTCTATCCAACTTTATATGGAACAGCTTTTGTCTATAAGAAAGACTCATCCAACATATTAAATTGTTAGTTTTATCTCCTTTATAAAATTTGTTTTTCAGACATCATACTTAACAGGTATTGTCATAATTACAAAATTTCACCTGCTCACAATTTGGATTCTTGTTAGACACCACTCACAAAAACATTCTTAATCTGGAAAGGAGTCATCAGTTCTGAAAGCTTGGGAAATTATTATTTAGCTTTGGAGAACTCCAGGCTTCCTGCCAAACACATTCTCAGAAAACCAGGTCTAGGGTGAAATTTTAGCCCCATCAAATTCTATGGGAAAACTTCCATTGACTTCATGAGATGAGGATTTCACTCCTGATGTCTAAGGAAGTGTGAATGACTGTCAAGGTTCCTCCCCCACTCTGAACTCTAGGGTACAGATGTGGGGACCTGCATGAAAAACCTCCTAAGCTTATCTTTACCAGCTTAGGTCAAAACTTCCCCAAGGTACAAAATATTACCCCCGTTATCCTTGGAATGGCCGCTACCACCACCAAACTAATACTGGTTACTGGGGAAGAGCTGTTTGGACGCGTCCTTCCCCCCAAAATACTTCCCAAAACCTTGCACCCTACTTCCTGGACAAGGTTTGGTAAAAAGCCTCACCAATTCGCCTAGGTGACTACAGACCCAGACCCTTGGATCTTAAGAACAATGAACAATCCTCCCAACACTTGCACTCCCCCTTTCCTGGGAAATGTTGGATAAAAAGCCTCACCAATTTGCATAGGTGACCACAGACCCAAACCCTTGGATCTGAGAACAAAGAAAAAGCATTCAGTGTTTTACAAGAAGACTTTTAATAAAAAATAGAAGTAAATAGAAATAAAGAAATCCCCCCTGTAAAATCAGGATGGTAGATATCTTACAGGGTAATTAGATTCAAAAACATAGAGAACCCCTCTAGGCAAAACCTTAAGTTACAAAAAAGATACACAGACAGAAATAGTTATTCTATTCAGCACAATTCTTTTCTCAGCCATTTAAAGAAATCATAATCTAACACATACCTAGCTAGATTACTTACTAAAAGTTCTAAGGCTCCATTCCTGTTCTGTCCCTGGCCAAGACGACTACAGACAGACACACAAACCCTTTGTTTCTCTCCCTCCTCCCAGCTTTTGAAAGTATCTTGTCTCCTCATTGGTCATTTTGGTCAGGTGCCAGCGAGGTTACCTTTAGCTTCTTAACCCTTTACAGGTGAGAGGAGCTTTCCCCTGGCCAGGAGGGATTTCAAAGGGGTTTACCCTTCCCTTTATATTTATGACACGCCCCCCAAATCTCAGCTAGGGTGAAACACTGGCTGGGATTTCTTCCTGGAGCTCTAGGAAAACAGAGTTAATAAGACACATGCATCTCTAAATATACTACCAAGTACATAAAGACTAACAATATTTTCCACATCTCAAGGACGATTTTAACCAGTTGATTCTGGGAAACTTTCACGGGAGAGTGCATCAGCCACTTTGTTAGAAGCTCCTGAGATGTGTTGGATGTCGAAATCAAAATCTTGGAGAGCTAAACTCCACCGAAGAAGTTTTCTGTTAGTTTCTTTGACGGTGTGAAGCCACTTTAGTGCAGCATGGTCGGTTTGCAGGTGGAAACGCCGTCCCCAAACATATGGGCGTAGCTTTTCCAGAGCGTAGACAATGGCATAACATTCTTTTTCAGTGACTGACCAGTTGCTTTCCCTCTCAGACAGTTTTTTGCTGAGAAACACTACAGGGTGGAATTCTTGATCAGGTCCTTTCTGCATTAAAACTGCTCCCACACCACGCTCGGATGCATCTGTGGTTACTAGGAACGGTTTGTCAAAGTCTGGGGCCCTTAGTACAGGGTCAGACATGAGTGTCGCTTTAAGCTTGTTAAAGGCCTTCTGACACCTTCCGGTCCACTGAACAGCATTTGGCTGTTTCTTTTTGGTTAGGTCTGTCAGTGGGGCAGCGATTTGGCTGTAGTGCGGTACAAATCGTCTGTAATAACCGGCCAAGCCTAAGAAGGATTGAACCTGTTTCTTTGACTTTGGGACAGGCCACTTTTGGATAGCATCCACTTTGGCCTGTAGGGGGCTGATAGTTCCTTGACCCACCTGGTGTCCAAGGTAAGTCACTCTGTTTAGGCCTATTTGACACTTCTTAGCCTTAACAGTTAGTCCTGCCTCCCTTATGCGCTCAAGGACTTTTTGTAGATGTTCCAGGTGGTCTGCCCAGGAATCCGAAAATATGGCCACATCGTCAAGGTAGGCGACTGCATATTCTCCTAATCCCGCTAGGAGACCATCTACAAGTCTTTGGAAAGTGGCGGGTGCATTTCGCAGCCCGAAAGGGAGTACATTAAATTCATACAGCCCGAGATGTGTGATGAAGGCTGACCTTTCCTTGGCAGATTCATCTAGCGGTACCTGCCAGTACCCCTTGGTTAAGTCCAAGGTAGAGATGAACTGGGCCCTTCCCAGTTTCTCTAATAGTTCATCTGTGCGTGGCATGGGATAGTTGTCTGGGCGAGTTACAGCATTTAGCTTACGGTAGTCCACGCAAAAACGTATTTCCCCATCTGGTTTGGGAACTAGAACCACTGGAGATGCCCATGCACTTTCAGAGGGGCGGATTACACCCATATGTAACATATCCTGGATCTCCCGTTCTATAGCAGTTTTAGCTTGAGGAGACACCCGGTAAGGGTGGACCCTAATTGGGTGAGCATTACCTGTGTCAATGGAGTGGTATGCCCGTTCAGTCAGTCCTGGGGTGGCTGAGAACGTTGGCGCGTAGCTAGTGCACAGCTCCTGGATCTGCTGTCGCTGCATACGCCCAAGGGTCATGGAGAGGTTCACCTCTTCCACACCACCAGCACATTTCCCTTCGTAGTAAACACCTTCAGGCCACTCAGCGTCGTCTCCTCCCTGGGCTGTAAACTGACAAACCTTTAATTCTCTGGAATAAAAGGGCTTTAGAGAATTAATATGGTACACCTTAGGCTTTCGGTTGGAGGTGGGGAATGCTATGAGATAATTAACAGCTCCCAGGCGCTCCTGGACCACGAATGGCCCTTCCCACGATGCTTCCATTTTATGGGCCTGGAGCGCCTTTAAGACCATGACCTGGTCTCCTACTTTGAAGGAACGCTCTCTGGCATTTTTATCATACCAGGCTTTTTGCTCTTTTTGAGCATCCTGTAAGTTTTCTCTAGCAAGGGCTAAAGAGGTTCGGAGGGTGTTTTGTAGGTTGGTTACAAAGTCCAGAATGTTAGTTCCTGGAGAAGGTGTAAATCCCTCCCATTTCTGCTTCACCAACTGCAATGGCCCCTTAACCTCACGGCCATATACAAGTTCAAATGGGGAAAACCCTAAACTGGGATGTGGTACAGCTCTGTAGGCAAAGAGCAACTGCTGCAATACTAGGTCCCAATCATTGGAGTGCTCATTTACGAATTTACGTATCATGGCCCCCAAAGTTCCATTAAACTTCTCCACCATGCTATTTGTTTGATGATGGTAAGGAGTGGCAACCAAGTGATTTACCCCATGAGCTTCCCAAAGGTTTTTCATAGTTCCTGCCAGGAAATTAGTCCCTGCATCTGTGAGGATGTCGGAGGGCCAACCTACCCTGGCAAAAATGTCTGCTAGTGCCTGGCACACACTTTTAGCCCTGGTGTTGCTTAGAGCTACTGCTTCCGGCCATCGGGTGGCAAAATCCATGAAAGTCAGTATGTACTGCTTTCCTCTGGGTGTCTTTTTCGGAAAAGGACCCAGAATATCCACAGCTACTCGCTGAAATGGAACTTCAATGATGGGGAGTGGCTGGAGAGGAGCTTTGACCTGGTCTTGGGGTTTTCCCACTCTTTGGCACACCTCACAAGACTGGACATAGGTAGAAACATCCTTGCCCATTCCCTCCCAGTGGAATGACCCCCCCAAACGGTCTTTGGTCCTGTTCACCCCAGCATGGCCACTAGGGTGATCATGGGCTAAGCTCAAGAGCTTGGCCCGGTATTTAGTTGGAACTACCAACTGTCTCTGAGGATGCCAGTCTTCCTGGTGTCCCCCAGAAAGAGTTTCCTGGTATAAAAGTCCTCTTTCTACAACAAACCTGGATCGATTAGAAGAGCTGAGAGGCGGTGGGTTGCTCCGTGCCGCCGTCCAAGCTCTCTGGAGGCTTTCATCTGCTTCCTGTTCGGTCTGGAACTGTTCCCTTGATGCTGGAGACATCAGTTCCTCATGGGATTGTGGACCTAGGCTTGGTCCCTCTGGAAGCGATATAGGGGATGGAGCTGTTTCTGTTGACTGTGAACCGCTCTCCGCTGGTGCACTATGTTGGGATTCAGGCTCCGGCTGAGCCTCTTGTGTAGGGTTATCGGCTGCTGCCAGTTCAGGTTCGGTGGGGCCCTCTGGTGTTGAGGTTGCAAGTACTGGATTCAGTGCTGACACGGGGTCTGGTGTTGGTTGTTCGGCTGGTTCCGGTTCTGGGACTGGTTCCGTCTGGGTCTCTGGGACTGGATCCACTACTGCTGTTGCAGACATTGGCCTGGGGTCCAGGTCCATCACCTCTGACTGGGTCCTGATAGAAGTTTCCGGAACAGAGCTAGGCCTCACGGCTTGTTTAGCCTGGTTGCGGGTGACCATTCCCACCCTCTTGGCCTGCTTCACATGATTGGCCAAGTCTTCCCCCAACAGCATGGGGATGGGATAATCATCATAGACTGCAAAAGTCCACATTCCTGACCAGCCCTTGTACTGGACAGGCAACTTGGCTGTAGGCAAATTGAAAGAGTTGGACTTGAAGGGTTGAATCGTCACTTGGATCTCTGGGTTGATTAAATTGGGGTCCACTAAGGAAGCATGGATAGCTGACACTTGTGCTCCGGTGTCCCTCCACGCGGTGACCTTCTTCCCGCCCACACTCACAGTTTCCCTCCGCTCCAAGGGTATCTGGGAGGTATCTGGGCCTGTGGACCTCTGGTGTGATTCCGGTGCAATGAACTGTAATCTGTTGGGGTTCTTGGGGCAGTTGGCCTTTACATGCCCCAGCTCGTTACACTTAAAACATCGTCCAGCTGACGGGTCACTGGGACGAGGAGGGTTGCTGGAGAATGGGGTGGTGGGACGATAAGGGGTCTGGAGGGTTCTTTGGGAGGTAGGTGGGGCTTTGGGCGGCCCCCGGTAATAGGGTGTGGTCTGGGGTGGTCCCTTCTGGTCTCCGCTCCAACTGCGACCAGTTTTCTTCTTCTCTGCCACCTCCACCCATCTGGCTCCAATCTCTCCTGCCTCGATTACAGTTTTGGGTTTCCCATCTAGGATGTATCTTTCTATTTCCTCAGGAACACCCTCTAAGAATTGTTCCATTTGCATTAGGAAGGGCAAATTTACTGGAGATTCAACACTTGCTCCTGATATCCAGGCATCCCAATGTTTCACAATGTGGTAGGCATGTCGGGTAAATGACATGTCTGGTTTCCACCTTAGGGCTCGGAACCTCCGACGAGACTGCTCGGGTGTTATCCCCATTCTGACTCTCGCCTTGGATTTAAACAGTTCATACTTGTTCATATGTTCTTTAGGCATTTCAGCTGCCACCTCAGCTAAGGGTCCACTGAGCTGCGGCCTCAGCTCTACCATGTATTGGTCAGTAGAGATGTTGTACCCAAGGCAGGCCCTTTCGAAGTTTTCTAAGAAGGCCTCAGTATCATCACCTGCCTTGTAGGTGGGGAACTTTCTGGGATGGGAAGTGGTACCTGGAGAAGGATTGCTAGGGTTTGTTGGTATATTCTGCTGGGCCTTTATCCTCTCCATCTCCTCCACATGCTTCCTTGCCTCCATTTCCCTCTTGTGGGCAGCCTCCTGTACCTCCTTCTCCAGCCGCATGAGTTCTATCTGTCTTTCATGTTCCCTTTGTTTTTCCTCAGCCTGAAATTTGGCTAATTCCAGCTGTAGTCGAGCTGAGGATTTGGTCATTCTAACCTCTCTGTTTTTAACTAACTTTACACCTGAGGTTTAGAAATAAACAAACAAAACTTGGCTGTAAAATTTTGCTGTGCTGGAATAGAATACCTATTCTCTGATAGTGATTGTCAGCCTACAGAAAAAGACAATTCCCTTGTCTCTGCTCTGGGCCCAAATTAAAGCAAAAAACCTCCAACTACTTGGAAACCTGCTTACCCAGCCCAACGAAGAAAAAAAAAATTTCTTTTCAAACCTGTGCTCCTTGTAAAACAAACAAAAAAAAAAAATCAAAATCCTAAAAAAAAACCCTGCCACTTTTGTCTCCAGGCAAATGGGTAGAGCACACACCCCCTATTTACTTTTAGGAAGAAAAGAAAAAAAAAAACACAAACCTCTGGGTTGGAAGACTGTGAATTTCCCTGCAGGAGTTAAGTACCCTGCCTCCAGGCAAATGAAACCTGCAATTCACAAGATAATCCCCTTTTGTCTCTGCTTGGCCACAAAGCAGAGAGAAACCAAGCTGCTTTCAGTTTCAAAGCTGCCTTCTGGACTTCCTAAAAATTCCTTTTTAAAATCTGTATTTCTAGTTCAAAAAAATCTCAACTGGATCTCAAAATGATTTCAGGTTAATCCCACCACTGTGCCACCATGTCAAGGTTCCTCCCCCACTCTGAACTCTAGGGTACAGATGTGGGGACCTGCATGAAAAACCTCCTAAGCTTATCTTTACCAGCTTAGGTCAAAACTTCCCCAAGGTACAAAATATTACCCCCGTTATCCTTGGAATGGCCGCTACCACCACCAAACTAATACTGGTTACTGGGGAAGAGCTGTTTGGACGCGTCCTTCCCCCCAAAATACTTCCCAAAACCTTGCACCCTACTTCCTGGACAAGGTTTGGTAAAAAGCCTCACCAATTCGCCTAGGTGACTACAGACCCAGACCCTTGGATCTTAAGAACAATGAACAATCCTCCCAACACTTGCACTCCCCCTTTCCTGGGAAATGTTGGATAAAAAGCCTCACCAATTTGCATAGGTGACCACAGACCCAAACCCTTGGATCTGAGAACAAAGAAAAAGCATTCAGTGTTTTACAAGAAGACTTTTAATAAAAAATAGAAGTAAATAGAAATAAAGAAATCCCCCCTGTAAAATCAGGATGGTAGATATCTTACAGGGTAATTAGATTCAAAAACATAGAGAACCCCTCTAGGCAAAACCTTAAGTTACAAAAAAGATACACAGACAGAAATAGTTATTCTATTCAGCACAATTCTTTTCTCAGCCATTTAAAGAAATCATAATCTAACACATACCTAGCTAGATTACTTACTAAAAGTTCTAAGGCTCCATTCCTGTTCTGTCCCTGGCCAAGACGACTACAGACAGACACACAAACCCTTTGTTTCTCTCCCTCCTCCCAGCTTTTGAAAGTATCTTGTCTCCTCATTGGTCATTTTGGTCAGGTGCCAGCGAGGTTACCTTTAGCTTCTTAACCCTTTACAGGTGAGAGGAGCTTTCCCCTGGCCAGGAGGGATTTCAAAGGGGTTTACCCTTCCCTTTATATTTATGACAATGACATTATTCAGTCAGCCTGTAGACCCACTGCACTATGTGTTTCGGATTATTATTAAACATACTGGGATACCTTCATTCTGACATTACATGAGAATACCATCCTTCAAAAAATTATGATGTCAATACTCCTGCCATATAAGCAAACATGAATGCCAAATAACTGTATTAAATCAGGAAAGGAAATTCTAGGGATGAAGAGAAATACCTTTCAAAAGGCTTGTTAAAAAAAGCATGCTATTGACTCCAAAAATGTATAGCTGCTCCTCAATAATCTGTGTTAATCCACATCCAGTACCTATGCCAATTACATTTAACTGGCATCAGTCTTATTATCCTTATTCTCATAAACCAAAAAAGCTGTGTTAACTGCAACTACAACTGATAAATTGTACAGACATAATATTCCAGTTACGTTGCTAGTAAAACAGACTTGCCTCTGCTTGAATGTTAATTTCAAATTATTACAAAAATGTAGAGAGCATAAATATGCAAAAGGATTTTGCAGGAAATACAAATCAGGAGTCTATTGTTTACCAAGTTCTGTGTGTGTACTGCCAGCCCATTGTTTCAGGAACTTTGTACAAGGTCACTTTTCTTTACATGCTCTCTTTTCTGCCAGAGCTATGATCACTTACTGTGTTTTTTAATTACAGACATAGGCCCTGAACCTGTGAGGTACAGTGAGAGTGCAACAGGAGCTGAGAGAACAAAGTATTTTAAAGGGCTACACCCACGGTAAACTTGGGGCAAAATTCACCTTTGTGCAGGAGGCTAAACATAATAGATTAGCCCCACTGTGTGCATAAGTGGGAACAAGGTGGCATTAGGCCATGTGCTGGCCCTTTACAGAGAGGTAATTTTCACACTGATGTATTTACAGAGAGCAATCATATGTCCCCTCAGCTTTCATTTTGTTAGGCTAAACAAGCCAAGCTCCTTAAGTCTCCTCTCATAAAACAGGTTCTCCATTTCTCTGATCATCCTTGTAAATCCTTGTCTGCACCTGTTCCAGTTTGAATTTATCTTTCTTAAACAAGGGAGACCAGAATTGCACACAGTATTCCACAAGATCTCACCAGTGCCTTGTATAATGGTAATAATACTTCCACCTATAATGCCTCCTATCTCTACTGCATTTTAGGACTGTACTAGCCTCTTTCATAGCCACATCATATTCGTGGCTCATAGTTATCCTGTGATCGACCAATATACTCAATTCTTTCTCCTCTGATGCTTCCAGCTGGCAAGTCCTCAGCTTATAGCAAAGACTCTTGTTGTTGGTCCCTGAATGTATGACCTTGCACTATTAAATTTCATCCCATTTCTGTTACTCCAGTTTTCAAGGTCATCCAAATTTTCTTGTGTGACATTCTGGCCTTTTCCTGTATTGTTAATACCTCCCAACTTTGCCATCTGAAAATTTTATTAGCACACTCCTACTTTTTGTTCCAAGGTCATTAATGAAAATGTTAAATAAGATTGGGTCCAAGACTGATCCTTGAGAAACTCCACTAATAACTTCCCGCCAGCCGGATAGTTCATCTTTCAGTGTGACCCACTGTAGTCTCCCATTTAACCAGTTCCTTACCCAACTTTCAATTCTCATATTAATCCCCATCTTCTCCAATATAACTAAATTTCCCACGTGGAACTGCATCAAATGCTTTACTGAAATCGAGGTAGATTAGACCTACATAATTTTTCAGACAAAAAAAATGCAATATCTTTTCAAAGAAACAAATCAGGTTCATCTGGCACGATCTACCTTTGTAAAAACATGGATTTTATCTCAATTACTGTTTACCGCTATGTCGTTAATTACTCTCCCTTTCAAGATTTGTTCTAAGGGGTTGCATTCAACTGAGGTCAAGCTAACAGGCCTGTAGTTTCCTAGATCAATTTTTGGTCCTCACTTAAAAATAGGTACTATATTTGCAGTTCTCCAGTCATAAGCTATGCATCTGTTTTTCAGCGAGGCCCTGAGTTTTCACTCAATTTCCTACCTTGGTTTGATTGAAGCACAAGGAGGTCAAGCAACTTCCTCATGGTCAAATGAATCACTGGCTTAGCACAGGCTAGAAGACCTCAGGATCCTCCTAAGTCTCAGTCATTGACCTCTAAGACTCTTTCACACAACACTGTCTTTTTCACACAATCTAAGCATGCAGTCGTTTACCCTCCAGAGTCCAGGAAAGGTAGTGTTTAGGACCTGGTGAGCACAGATAATTGGGAGGTAGCCATAAAAAACAATCAAATGTAGTACTACCATGATCCTTAAAATGCAGACTTGGACTAGCTCTGCTTTTTGCAATTCAAACTATTCAGTGATACTTGTATCTGGGCATGTTTTCTAAAATTTTCCAGCTAGACATTGGAATCTTTGGAAACCACATCAGGTGTCTCCACTGTTTATATGGTTTTCTTCATAATCAGAGAGGCATCACCCCTAAATGAATTACTATGGCAGTAGGGACCTCACTGATTTTCTCAGTGGGGAAAATAATGGTAAACAGGATTTTGTGGCCTATGACTTCTGGGAGGAGCCCACTTTTATGGGCTTGACAAAGGGACTGTCCATCAATCACACGTCCTGAGAGATCTCTTATGGTAAGGTTAGTGATTTGGTAATGTTATCCGCCTTGACTTTTGACAAAGTTTTATTGAACCAAATCTTTGTGTTAATCCACAAAAAGTTAAAATAGGATGATCTATGCCAAAATAAAATATCAACAAATCAAAAAAAAATGCTTTGTGACATCTGAAATAAAAGTGCCTTTGTTAGTGCCTTTAATGGAAATGCTAAGCATCAAACTATTCATTTTTTGCAGGGAGTTTCTTTTTCACTTTGATACTTATGGATATCATTCTAGTTTTCCTTTGTGAAAAACAGGTTCTATAGATATAGACACAGCCATACAGTGAAGTCTCCTTTTTCTTCTCCCTCAAGAGACCCATAATCTGTGGAAGGTTCTGTGTTTCACTCTTGAGTTTCTACTCGATGAAAGTTGGCCTGTCAGCTTCACACCACTGGGAGGTACACACTTGACTTACATGACGGCAGGCTTGCATAGTAATAATAGGTAACAATAAATTAGACACAAAGTAGGCTTACCATGGCTGCAGACAATATGAAGTTTGAAAGCTTCAAGACAGGAAGAGGCTGAATAGAAAACTTATGTCATGAAAGTAATGATCAGCGTCAACGTTGTTCTAACTAGAAATGCTGAGCACAGCAAGACAATAAAACATGGGACTGATCACCCAGAAAATATGTCTTAATATGATTTTATTTATGCCTATCAGACTGTTGGAATGGAGAATATGTAATTTCATCTGTAACAGGTCACAATATCATTCTCAAGGGATAAATGCTTCAGGATGCTATTACACAGCAGTATTATTGTAATTATCATAATACAATATTTGGCCTTTTATATTATTTATTAGACACTGACAATGGACTCTGGTCCCATGCCTGGAGGAGCTTACAATCTAAGACACACATAGGGAAGGGAACAGCTTATTGGTTTAGTTTTATTAATATTAATTTAATTAATTATTTTCTTTAGAATTAATGATAAGTATAAGGATGGGCTTGAATTTCAGCTCTGTTTCTAAACTGAATTTTTGATTAAGGATTCCCTGAGACCTCAGTTATGACAGTATTGGGACAAGATACACAAGAGCTGTTTCCCCTTACTATAACCTGGATCTACTCATCTGTCCACAGAATGTAAGCTTTTCAGAGCAGGGACAATAATTCCAGAGTGACTGCAAAGTGCCTAGCACATAGTGGGCAGTATTTAAATACATAATAAAAATGATAGTTCTTTTTGGAAATGAAGAGACCAAGGATGTCTCCTCTTCTTCTGCAGCATTATCCCTAAGCCACAGACCATCCTCAAGCAAGGTACCTGCTCCTCTTGTGTCAGATTTCCCCTCTTCCTGGCAAGTCCTTCTGGAAGTGCTAGGGAAGGAAGAGCTTTACTTGTGCTTCTAGGAAGAGCTGGAGTCCCCTGACTTTAATCTCTAAAATAAGTTTAGAAAGTACTGATGTGCTCCAACTGCCATTGTAGTTACTGTGCAATCCTTGGCCCTTTGAGACAGTGACTCAGGAAATCAGTGCTGAAGTCATTTTTGTTAACAGATAAACATATTACATATTTAGTAATTTATCACATATTACTTTGACAGTTAACAAGTGAAAATGGCTTTTGTTTGCCATTTGAGTTCCCCACTGTACCATTAACTGTAGTACAATCTTTATTGGTTTGAAACATTTGTGTAAAGTATATAGTGCTATTCTTGGCTGAGGGGAAAAAAGCTGATGTTCAGAGCGCACGAGGCAGCACGGGACTGTAGCTGCATTGCTAGTTCATCACTTTCTGCCCAATGATTCACAGCCAGAATTAACTTCTGGGCTATAGGGAGATAGCACGGAGTAAAGTCTTACATCCAAACAGTAGATGTTAGGGTGGTAAAGGAGGTGGATAATCTGTGTAGTGAATATTGTCTAAATTATTTTGACATCAATTTACTAATCCTCCTCTTTTGGCACACTGTTCCTCTTTCATTCTCTTTTGATGCTAATCCACTTAGTGACATCATTTCAGAAAAACAAAATAAAATTAAAAAACGAAAAGCACAACTGTGTATTTCCACCATTTGCTTCCCTGTATGGGTAATCTCCTCTATCAGTGACCATGAAGAGAAGACTATATGGATACCATTTTCAAAAGTGACTAGGGCTTCTGGGCACCTTGATTGTTGGGTGCCCAACTTGAGTCATGTTGAAGAGGGCCAATTTTCAGAAAATGCTGCACACCCAATCTCTGGAAACCAGGCCCATTTAAGATATCGCACACTGGACACCCAAAAATGGAAGCACCCAAATCACTAGTTCTTTTGAAAATCTCGGTTTATGCTATGTCATTGTAATGTAACAAAGAAGATGCAGCTTTTCCCTCTTCATCTGCTCCGGATTCTTGGGAGCTGAAGGATGCACCTGAAGTGGGACCTCACGGTACTCCTTTACCAAATCATCACTTTACCCTTTCTTGTTTAAAAGTTGTAAGCTATGTCTAATTCGTTTTTTATGAGACGTATCACCAGAGTACTGGTTGGCGAAAGACAAAATGCAACACAATTTTGCTTTGTGTTACACCTTTCATACAAACTATCTCAAATGCTTTACAGCTACAAACAAACAGAATTGCAGACACAACAATTATGAAGGAACCAATAGAGAAAATGCACAGCAGGTGTACAGCCCAAACATTGGATGAACCCTGAGAAGCTGTGCAGGTAGAGTTAGGAGAGAAGAATCAGCTCTACTCCCCAGCCTGTAGGAAGGCTGCAAAAGCCTCTGCAGACATTATCTGCCAATTTGTGGGGAACTAGGTGAAGACAGGATGATCCACATAGCAGTGGGTTCTCGGACATTGCCCTCCTCAGTGTGAGAATGTACAGGCAGCCTCCATGAAGGAGAGCATTGTGCGGTGCAAAGACTGCGGTGCACCTCAGAATCTGGCCCCTCCACTGTACAACAGAACCCACATGATACCACTGGTGGGAAGCCCCTGCAGGGACAGAATTTGGCCTTACGTTGTTTTCAGCAGAGATTTGAATTGAGATGATGAGTCAATGACTGAAGTAGAAAGGCAGAGGACAGGTACTTCAAAAGGCAGAAGCTGCAAACAAGGGAGAGCATTATCTCTTATCTGCCTACAGCATTGAGATTGCATGGAACAGAGAAGAGGCCACTGCCAGTTGAGTGTAAGGAATAGAGAAGGAAGGCAATTTGAAGTGGATTCTCAAATGATGAGATAGTGGAACCCTTTGAGTTTTGAGATGATAACGGCTATACTTCATTATATGTGGGGAATAGTTAGGCAGCAGCATTCTGCACATATTGGAGCCCAGAGAGCTGACACTCAGGAATAGAGTTATGATGAAGGCTAGAGGAGAGCAGAGGATGGATGGAGATTTCAGTGTCATGCACAGGCAGTACTGCAGGTGTGATGACAGGCAGATGTAAAAAATGTGAGAGATGTGGGAGAACCGGAGGAGAGTTCAGAGTCAAAGATGATGTTAAGGTCATAATTTAAGTGAGACATTGCCCTGGGTATGTCCATAGATTAAAATTTTAAAATCATAATCAGGTAATTTTCTCTCTTTTTGAAAGACAAACAAATGGAAAAGAGGGATTTCCTTTCCTAGAAACAATGTTTACTTTCTCAGAACTGCCACATCCTCTTCGCCAAAGTGTCCCACCCATTAACAAAGAGAAAATCTGAACATGTGTTTTTGTTCCAAGTCTTTTTAATCTTTCATGAACCTACTCATGCCCAAAACAGAACTAAACACTTCCAATCCTCAGGCAAATATCACTGCAAGGAACAAAGGACCAGTGCATGTGGGCACTTGAGAAAGCAGAATGGCCAAATCCGGAAACTACTGAATTTTTTTTATCCACTGCTACCAATATTCTCAGGTTTGTCAGGGTTCTTTCCCCACTCTGAACTCTAGGGTACAGATGTGGGGACCCGCATGAAAGATCCCCTAAGCTTATTCTTACCAGTTTAGGTTAAAAACTTCCTCAAGGTACAAACTTTGCCTTGTCTTTGAACCGTATGCTGCCACCACCAAGCATTTTAAACAAAGAACAGGGAAAGAGACCACTTGGAGACGTCTTCCCCAAAAATATCCCCCCAAGCCCTACACCCCCTTTCCTGGGGAAGGCTTGATAATAATCCTCACCAATTTGTACAGGTGAACACAGACCCAAACCCTTGGATCTTAAGAACAATGAAAAATCAATTAGGTTCTTAAAAGAAGAATTTTAATTAAAGAAAAGGTAAAAGAATCACCTCTGTAAAATCAGGATGGAAAATACTTTACAGGATATTCAGATTCAAAACACAGAGGATCCCCCTCTGGGCAAAACCTTAAAGTTACAGAAAACAGGAATAAACCTCCCTCTTAACACAGGGAAAATTCAGATAAAACAAAAGACAAACTAATCCGCCTTGCCTGGCCTACCTATACTGGTTACAATATTGGAGACTTGGATTAGGATGGGTTGGAGAAGATGGATTTCTGTCTGGCCTCTCTCAGTCCCAAGAGAGAACTACCACATAAACAAAAGCCTTCCCCCCCCTGCAAGATCTGAAAGAATCTTGTCCCCTTATTGGTCCTTTGGGCCAGGTGCCAGCCAGGTTAGCTGAGCTTCTTAACCCTTTACAGGTAACAGGATGTTGCTTCTGGCCAGGAGGGATTTTATAGCATTGTATACAGAAAGGTGGTTAACCTTCCCTTTATATTTATGACAAGGTTTCAAGAGCAAAGTAGTGAACAACCGTCAAAAATTAAGAGTGGAACAACCAAGTATAATTTATTCACAATTAAATCTAACCTAATGGACAACTAAATGGCCTTACATTTCTCCCACCCTGCATGACAAAATATAGAGAATATAGAGTTAAAGCAAGTGCTGTGATTGTAAAACGCTGCATATAAAACACTGAAGAATGAAATTTATGTTCAAGTACAGTCAGACAATTTGTCTGGTGGAGGAATTAATATTATTATATATATAGTGCCCAGAGTGTATTGGGCCTTCATACAACATACAGAAAGCCAGGTCTCTGCCCCCAAAACTTGCAATTTAATATGAGACAAACACATTCATGTGGCAACTAGAACAATTCCCTATATAGAACATGAAGATTAAAATATTTTAATGTTATTTTAGCTTTTTTTAATGGAATATTTCAGGTCTAAATGAAGAGAGTTTAACATCATGTGACCAACCAGCTGCCCAGGGACCACCAACAGGTCATCCATGGACCACAGTTTCAGAACTGTTCATGTATAGTAACAGGGACACAGTAACAATAATTTTACTTAGCACTAACACAGCTTCAGATTCCTTAAAAAGCAAAACCAGCCATAGACCAGAAGAATGAGCCAGAGATGCCAAGCTCAGATCTGAATCTGAATTTTTCCCAGAGTTCAGAATAGTTAAACCCCGGTTCTGTTGTCTGTAGTTTGATGATAGAGATAGGGCTCAGATGTAATGCATATAAAGGAGACTTTTTTATATCAATGATGGCATATCTAAAAATCTCTAATAAGAAAAATTAAATAATAGATGTGAAATCTCCTCTTTTCTTGACACAATGTAACACTGAAGTATTAATTTCGACAGTTACCAAAGAGCAATGGTGAAATAGAGCTGTCATCTTTACACCCTTTTAGGAAACTAATGAATTTACTTTATGTTTAGATGGAGAGAACCTTTCTTGTTTTCAGAGGTCATTTAGAAAATTTAGATTTTTTTTTAATACAGAAAGATGATGATGGTTCGTAAATTAAGTGAGAATACCACACCCAAAATGTTTTGCCCTTATCTACAAAAATGACTAATATTTGTGATTGCCCAACTTAAAACACCACAAATCGTTCTCAAAGTGGATGCTCAGCAAGTTCTGAAAAAATCAGGCCCTTTTAAAGTGTCTTGGCCTGAAAAATTGATTGAGGCACCCATAATCATTAATCACTTTTGAAATGTTAGACCGTTATCTGTAATTTGTATATTTAATACATTATTGCAAATAATCTGTTCAAACCCACCCAGATTTGCCCTCCCTATGTACACACAAAACGCTCACTGAAGTCAATGGGAGTTAAACATAGTATCTAAATGCAAAATATGGCTCCATTAATTTAAATGGTAGCAACAGTGATACAAGTAATTAGAGTTTCTCCATCTTATATTTCATTGATCCCTCCCCTAAACCGCCACCAAAACATACAAAGGTCCTTCATTTGTTAATAGCTTCTGAATGAAAAAAACCCTTAAGACTGGAAATGTATGAAAGGACTAGCCATTAAACACTGTGTGGGATTTTAAAAGTTCTCAGCATTATTTTAACTCTGCTCCTATTGAAGTAAAAGGGAATTTTACCATTGCCTTCAGTAAGAACACAGATAGGCCACTGATGTGTACTTCTGAAAAATCAGCCCACCTTTTAAATTCTTGTTAGATTGACCAACTTAATGCTGCTGAATTTATCTGTATGAATTTGGTGCCAAGGAATATCCCTTGCTTGGAAAATTACTCCTCTAGTTTAGTGAAGTGATCAGAGAGTCCTTTTTTTTTATTATTCTAGCCCTGACATAGCAACATTATGACATGGATCAGTAGAAACTGGTGTAGAAAAGTACACATTTGATATGCTTGAACAACAACCTGAACAGAAAACTGTCCCCAAGTGTGCTGGAAAATAAAGGCTGGGAAATTCTGATGAATTCTTATTGCTGCATTTGTTACCATACAGTGCAACAGCCCTTTGAAAGGATTATAAATCAGGAAAGTCAATAGTGAAGTTATCCCTTTTAAGCTAAGTTCTGGCTCTTACAAGGTGCCTTTATAACTTCTAAAAAAGAACCACCTAGTTTTATCTGCAAGAGAATGCTGCAGGCAACACAGCAAAAGAGATGCTAGTACAGCTCTATGTTGTTTCTTGAGCCATCTTCAATCTTCAGACCCAATTTAATATTTGAATATGAAGAATGTATGTTGACAAATGTGCATATGCCATACTCCAAGTATGGATTTAATCCTTTGTTCCCCCACATATAATATAGGAGTATCAAGCAGAGTAAAGGACGAGCTGACAAAGTGCTACAAACAACATCCTTTCCATCCTAATCACTCTCAGAATGCTTCCCTATAGAGACAAAGCCCCACACATAGCAACATTTTATTTAATTCTTTTAAGAATCAGTAAAACACGACAGATTACAGAACCATATGAGTGTGACTAACAATACAACAAATGCTGTATATGCATAAATGCCACAGATAGGACTGAGAACACAGGAATACACAGGGAAAATATGAAGTGTACAGATATAGCAGAACAGTCCATCATAATAAAATGAAGCACTTTGGTTTTCTGTTTGTTTTGAGAAATTATCATGTTCATAATTTAAGAAAGACAAATGACAAAAATCCTTCCTCCCAAATGATCTGTGGGGTTTTCCACAAATTAGATTACCTCCCTTCAAAGCCAAGTGATTATATCTGTGGGGTCTCTTTTAAATAATATTCTGCTAGAGCACAGGTGGACAAACTATGGCCCGTGGGCCACACCCGGCCCGCTGGACCGTCCTGCCCAGCCCCTGAGCTCCTGGCCGGGGAGGCTACCCCCAGCCCCTCCCCTGCTGTCTCCACACCCCCGCAGCCACACCGCCGTGCTGTCAGCGCTCTGGGCAGTGGGGCTGCGTACTCCTGCAGGGCAGCGCATCTAGCTCCGGTCGGGCAACATGGCTGCCAGACATGATGCTCTGAGCGGCATGGTAAGGGGGTAGGGAGCGGGGGGGGGGGTGGTTGGATAAGGGGCGAGGGGTCCTGGGGAGCAGTCAGGGGACAGGGGGCAGTTGGATGGGGCGGAGGTTCTAGGAGGCGGGGACAGGGGGGTTGGATAAGCGTGGGAGTCCTGGGGGGGCCCATTGGGGGGGGTGTGTGTGTGGATAGGGGTCAGGGGATGTGGAACGGGGGGGCGGGATAGGCGTGGGCTCCCGGGGAACTGTCAGGGGGTGGGGGTGTGGATAGCGGTCAGGGGACAAGGAACCGGGGGTTGGACAGGCATGCGGTTTTGGGGGGCCGGTCAGGGGGCAGGACAAGGGTTGGGGCACTCAGGGGACTGGGAGCAGGGGGGGTTGAATAGGGGGTAGGGTTCCAGAGGTTGGATGGGGGGGGGTCCCAGAAGGTGGTGGTTAGGGGACAAGGAGCAGGGGGGGTTGGATGCGTCGGGAATTCTGAGGGGTGCGGGAAGTGGGAGGGAGTGGATAGGGGGTGGGAACCAGGCTGTTTGGGGAGGCACAGTCTTCCATACAGTTTGGCAACCCCAATGTGGTACTTGGGCCAAAAAGTTTGCCCACCCCTGTCCTAGAGTATGACAGTCTTACCATACACTGCTCAGACTGTGTCACTTCCTCACTGGCTGGCAGGGGAACCTGGGCCAACCCTCTCCTCTGGGTTCCAACTCAGGGACCCTCTAATCCCAGACAGGTCTGCACGGTCTTAAAAACTGCTGCCATTTCCATGAGGCTTTTTGTACACTGTCTTCACTTAGGTTTCCTTCTTTGCCTCTCTAATATCCAGACAGTGGGTAGAGGCTTCCTCATAGCAGCCCCTTTCTGCTGCTAGCTTCCTGGCTTTACCCTAACCCCACCTGTTCATTCTCGGCTGGGCTCCTTCATCATTCAGGGGATTACTTAGGCCATCTGATTCCCCTCAGCTCTGGCCTATCTGGTTAATTGTTCCCTTCTCAGGCTCATTAACCACTCCTAGGCTAGTGTATGGTGAACACCCCATCACATTAGAGAATAACAGAACACTCAAATCAAACTTCATCATGTCAATAGGCATACAAATAGGCATATCATCAAAAAGGCATTCAAAACATATCATCAAAAAGGCATTTGTAACAAAATGCAAAGCTATTTTAAATTAAAGAATTTCCATATTTTGTTACAAGCACAAAGAAATCAGATACTATTTTTTAAGTAGGAACTGGCTCGTTTTCCTTTCATTATTCTTGAATGCAGATTTTTGCTCTTTTTCTTAAAATAGCATGCTGTGATCTCTTCCTCCACATTTCCAGTGTCTGACCTTTACTTTTGGTTCCTAACCACAAAGCATATGTCTACACTGGAGCTGGAGCTGTAATTTCCAGCTCAGGTATACATATCTGTGCTAGCACTGATCAAACCATTGTGCTAAAAATACAAGTGTAGTCTTTGCAGCAATGGCGGTGAGACAGGCTATGTGCTGGAGCAAGTACCTAAAATCCTGGGTGGATTTGTACTTTGGTGGCTAGCCCTGTCCCCCTGCCCAGGCCACAACATCCACACTTCTATTTTTAACATGCTAGCTCAATTACAGCTAGCATTGCTATTCTACTCAGGCTGGAAATTACACTTCCAGCTCTAGTGTACTGTTGTAGTAGCCAGGCAAGAAACTAACAAACTTCAACAGGACTTTATTTTTCAAAGTAGAAACCTCTTTTCCAAGCTGCTGCTGAACCCTCATTTACCTCTCCCTCATCCTCTTCAACTCCTCCCGCCTCCTTCCTGTTTCCTGTCCTTTCAGCCAGTGCTCACAATTCTAATAATTACAAGCAACATCTAAACACCACATTCCCTCCTCTCTTAGCCCTGGTCTACACTAGGACTTTAGGTCGAATTTAGCAGCATTAAATCGATGTAAACCTGCACCCGTCCACACGATGAAGCCCTTCATTTCGACTTAAAGGGCTCTTAAAATCGATTTCCTTACTCCACCCCTGACAAGTGGATTAGCGCTTAAATTGGCCTTGCCGGCTCGAATTTGGGGTACTGTGGACACAATTCGACGGTATTGGCCTCCGGGAGCTATCCCAGAGTGCTCCATTGTGACCGCTCTGGACAGCACTCTCAACTCAGATGCACTGGCCAGGTAGACAGGAAAAGAACCGCGAACTTTTGAATCTCATTTCCTGTTTGGCCAGCGTGGCAAGCTTCAGGTGACCATGCAGAGCTCATCAGCAGAGGTGACCATGATGGAGTCCCAGAATCGCAAAAGAGCTCCAGCATGGACCGAATGGGAGGTACGGGATCTGATCGCTGTTTGGGGAGAGGAATCCGTGCTATCAGAACTCCGTTCCAGTTTTCGAAATGCCAAAACCTTTGTCAAAATCTCCCAGGGCATGAAGGACAGAGGCCATAACAGGGACCCGAAGCAGTGCCGCGTGAAACTGAAGGAGCTGAGGCAAGCCTACCAGAAAACCAGAGAGGCGAACGGCTGCTCCGGGTCAGAGCTCCAAACATGCCGCTTCTATGATGAGCTGAATGCCATTTTAGGGGGTTCAGCCACCACTACCCCAGCCGTGTTGTTTGACTCCTTCAATGGAGATGGAGGCAATACGGAAGCAGGTTTTGGGGAAGAAGAAGAAGATGATGATGATGAGGTTGTAGACAGCTCACAACAAGCAAGCGGAGAAACCGGTTTTCCCGACAGCCAGGAACTGTTTCTCACCCTGGACTTGGAGCCAGTACCCCCCGAACCCACCCAAGGCTGCCTCCTGGACCCAGCAGGCGGAAAAGGGACCTCTGGTGAGTGTACCTTTTAAAATACTATACATGGTTTAAAAGCAAGCATGTGAAAGGATTACTTTGCCCTGGCATTCGGGCACTCCTGAATGTACTCCCAAAGCCTTTGCAAAAGGTTTCTGGGGAGGGCAGCCTTACTGCATCCTTCATGGTAGGACACTTTACCACTCCAGGCCAGTAACACGTACTCGGGAATCATTGTACAACAAAGCATTGCAGTGTATGTTTGCTGGCATTCAAACAAAATCCATTTTTTCTCTCTCTGTGTTATCCTCAGGAGAGTGGGATATAATTCATGGTCACCTGGTTGAAATAGAGTGCTTTTCTTCAGGGGACACTCAGAGGAGCCCATTCCTGCTGGGCTGTTTGCCTGTGGCTAAACAGAAATGTTCCCCGCTGTTAGCCACAGGGAGGGAGGAGAGTTGAGGGGGTAGCCACGCGGTGGGGGAAGGCAAAATGCGACCTTATAACGAAAGCACATGTGCTATGTATGTAATGTTAACAGCAAGGTTTACCCTGAAAGAGTGTAGCCACTGTTTTATAAAATGTGTCTTTTTAAGTACCGCTGTCCCTTTTTTTTTCTCCACCAGCTGCATGTGTTTCAATGATCACAGGATCTTCTCCTTCCCAGAGGCAAGTGAAGCTTAGAAAGAAAAAAAAACGCACTCGCGATGAAATGTTCTCTGAGCTCATGCTGTCCTCCCACACTGACAGAGCACAGACGAATGCGTGGAGGCAAATAATGTCAGAGTGCAGGAAAGCACAAAATGACCGGGAGGAGAGGTGGTGGGCTGAAGAGAGTAAGTGGCGGGCTGAAGACAGGGCTGAAGCTCAAATGTGGCGGCAGCGTGATGAGAGGAGGCAGGATTCAATGCTGAGGCTGCTGGAGGACCAAACGAGTATGCTCTAGTGTATGGTTGAGCTGCAGCAAAGGTAGTTGGAGCACAGACTGCCACTGCAGCCCCTCTGTAACCAACCGCCCTCCTCCCCAAGTTCCATAGCCACCACACCCAGACGCCCAAGAACGCGGTGGGGGGGCCTCCGGCCAACCAGCCTCTCCACCACAGAGGATTGCCCAAAAAAAAGAAGGCTGTCATTCAATAAATTTTAAAAGTTCTAAACTTTTAAAGTGCTGTGCTTAAAGTGCTGTGTGGCATTTTCCTTCCTTCCTCCACCACCCCTCCTGGGCTACCTTGGTAGTCATCCCCCTATTTGTGTGATGAACGAATAAAGAATGCATGAATGTGAAGCAACCATGACTTTATTGCCTCTGCAAGCGGTGATTGAAGGGAGGAGGGGCGGGTGGTTAGCTTACAGGGAAGTACAGTGAACCAAGGGGCGGGGGGTTTAATCAAGGAGAAACAAACAGAACTTTCACACCGTAGCCTGGCCAGTCATGAAACTGGTTTTCAAAGCTTCTCTGATGCGTACCGCGCCCTCCTGTGCTCTTCTAACCGCCCTGGTGTCTGGCTGCGCGTAACCAGCAGCCAGGCAATTTGCCTCAACCTCCCACCCCGCCATAAACGTCTCCCCCTTACTCTCACAGATATTGTGGAGCACACAGCAAGCAGTAATAACAGTGGGAATATTGGTTTCGCTGAGGTCTAAGCGAGTCAGTAAACTGCGCCAGCGCGCCTTTAAAAGTCCAAATGCACATTCTAGCACCATTCTGCACTTGCTCAGCCTGTAGTTGAACAGCTCCTGACTACTGTCCAGGCTGCCTGTGTACGGCTTCATGAGCCATGGCATTAAGGGGTAGGCTGGGTCCCCAAGGATACATATAGGCATTTCAACATCCCCAACAGTTATTTTCTGGTCTGGGAATAAAGTCCCTTCCTGCAGCTTTTGAAACAGACCAGAGTTCCTGAAGATGCGAGCGTCATGTACCTTTCCCGGCCATCCCACGTTGATGTTGGTGAAACGTCCCTTGTGATCCACCAGAGCTTGCAGCACTATCGAAAAGTACCCATTGCGGTTTATGTACTCGGCGGCTTGGTGCTCCGGTGCCAAGATAGGGATATGGGTTCCGTCTATGGCCCCACCACAGTTAGGGAATCCCATTGCAGCAAAGCCATCCACTATGACCTGCACATTTCCCAGGGTCACTACCCTTGATATCAGCAGATCTTTGATTGCGTGGGCTACTTGCATCACAGCAGCTCCAACAGTAGATTTGCCCACTCCAAATTGATTCCCAACTGACAGGTAGCTGTCTGGCATTGCAAGCTTCCACAGGGCTATCGCCACTCGCTTCTCAACTGTGAGGGCTGCTCTCATCTTGGTATTCATGCGCCTCAGCGCAGGGGAAAGCAAGTCACAAAGTTCCATGAAAGTGCCCTTACACATGCGAAAGTTTCGCAGCCACTGGAAATCGTCCCAGACCTGCCACACTATGCGGTCCCACCAGTCTGTGCTTGTTTCCCGAGCCCAGAATTGGTGTTCCACAGCATGAACCTGCCCCATTAGCACCATGATGCATGCATTGGCAGGGTCCATGCTTTCAGAGAAATCTGTGTTCATGTCCTGATCACTCACATGACCGCGCTGACGTCGGCTCCTTGCCTGGTATCGCTTTGCCCGGTTCTGGTGCTGCATATACTGCTGGATAATGCGTGTGGTGTTTAATGTGCTCCTAATTGCCAAAGTGAGCTGAGCGGCCTCCATGCTTGCCTTGGTATGGCGTCCGCACAGAAAAAAGGCGCAGAACGATTGTCTGCCGTTGCTCTGACGGAGGGAGGGGCGACTGACGACATGGCTTACAGGGTTGGCTTCAGGGAGCTAAAATCAACAAAGGGGGTGGCTTTACATCAAGGAGTATTTCAGGCAGGACTTCATGGAGGGTTCCAATAAGAAATGGTGCACCTAAGTTATTGTTCTTATTGGAACGAGGAGGTTAGCCTGGCCTCTGATTGATACATGGCTAGATATACCTCGCTGCACCTTCTCTGTGAGTGACTGCAGTGTGACCTAGAAGAATGAGTCCCCTAGACGGGGGAGAGGGGGAAGCAAATGTATACAGAACAAATCTGGTCTATTTCTTGTTTTGATCCACTCCATCTATCTTTTACATTTTCGGCTGGCAGCAGACGGTGCAGAAGGACTGCTAGCCATCCTCATCTCTTGCCTGCCCGGCAGAAGATGGTACAGTACGACTGCTAGCAATCCGTATCGCCTGCCTGCTCACCATAAGACGGTTCAATAGGACTGACTGCAGGACTAAAGAGAATGACCTGGTCAAGTCACTCCAAATTTAGTCCCTGCGCCCATGTCTGCCCAGGCGCTCCCAGCCAACGTGGCCAGGAGCGCCTCGGACATGACGATGACGGCTACCAGTCGTACTGTACCGTCTGCTGCCACAAGGCAAGGGGTTGCTGCTACTGTGTAGCAATGCAGTACCACGTCTGACAGCACCCAGGAGACATAGGGTGACGGTTACCTGAGCGGGCTCCATGCTTGCCGTGGTATGGCGTCTGCACAGGTAACTCAGGAAAAAAGGCGCAAAACGATTGTCTGCCCTTGCTTTCACGGAGGGAGGGAGGGAACGGGGGCCTGACGATATGTACCCAGAACCACCCGCGACAATGTTTTAGCCCCATCAGGCATTGGGATCTCAACCCAGAATTCCAATGGGCAACGGAGACTGCGGGAACTGTGGGATAGCTATCCACAGTGCAATGCTCCGGAAGTCAACTCTAGCCTCGGTACTGTGGAAGCACTCCGCCGAGTTACTGCACTTAATGCACTTAGAGCATTTTCTGTGGGGACACACACACTCAAATATATAAAACCGATTTCTAAAAAAACGACTTCTATATATTCGACCTTATTCCGTAGTGTAGACATACCCTTAGGAAACTCTCCCAATTATAATAAACATTGTTGTTCTAACCACAGGAACAAATAGGAAACAAGGCACTATACTGTTGACAGAATTATTACACTAAAAACACTGTAGATACTACATAACATAGTATCTGGTCCAGACAGGTGGTCGTCTGGGTCTGACAGGCCGTCTCTCAAGCCCTGGTTCCAGTGCAATGTCTTGTTGTGTTGATACTATGGTGAAGTCATCCAATGCAGACTGGGTCTTGGCATAATCTCCTCTTGGTGCATAAGCAAGTGCAAGATAAGAAGCATTCCATACCCACCCATCAGAAAGTTGATAGGTGTAAGGTCCCTTCTTCTCTATGATTTTAAGAGGAGCTGTGAATTTATGGTCCCCTTTGCGTAAAATTCCAGGTTTTCATATTCTAACAAAGGAATCACACTCGAACTTTGGTTCCTTAGCACCCCGCCGCTTGTCTATGAAAGCCTTATACTTTGCTTGGTTCTGTTCAACTGTTTTTCTCACATCATCCTCAGTTGGGGCCTCAGGTCGTGCCTTTAACAATCCAGCAATGTTCAGTTTAGTATTCATCTGTCTCCCATGCAGTAACTCTGCGGGTGATCTTTGCATTGTGGCATGTCGTGTATCTCGGTATGCTTGCAAGAAATCAGTAGTGAAGGTTATCCACAATCGCCCTTCCAGTTTAGCCGTTTGCAAACTCTCTTTTAAACTTCTGTTAAACCGTTTGATTTCTCCATTGGCTTGACGGTGGTATAGAGATGACCTTCTGTGTAAAATGTTCCTCTGTGCTAGAAAAGTTTCAAACTCCAGGGAAGTAAATTGACAACCACTATCTGAAACCAGTTCTTTGGGGTTACCTTCCCTGCTAAAAACTGAAGAGAGGAACTTCATTACTGTAGCAGAAGAGATTTGCGATGTAAACACTACCTCAGGCCATTTACTGAAATAGTCTGTTAAGGTGATGGCATAACAGCAGTCAACTGAAGCAGAATCAAAGGGTCCTACAATGTCAATCTGCCACTTTTTCCCATGCAGATTCAGGAAGAGGAACAGGCTGTAATGGAGGGGTACATGCCACTGCTGTCTTATCATACATTTGGCAAGTGACAGAGGGTTTTATGAGTGCTTCAGTTTGAGAGTCCATCCCTGGCCACCAATACAGATCCCTTAGTCATTTGGTTCTGACAATTCCTTGATGAGTATCATGTGCCAGGTGTATGAGTTTTGACTGTAATTCTTCCGGCACAAGTAGCCAGTGTGTAACTCGTAGCACGCAGCCATCGAGCAAAGAAAGTTCATTCCGAACTCTAAAATAAGACAGCAAAACTGGGTCAAGGTTTTTAGGGTTACTGGGCCATCTCTTTGTCAGAAATTCCTGTAGTTTTTGTTGAATTGGGCACGCTGAACAAGCAGCTTGAAATTGTTCTCTTGTAACTGCAGTGAGAGCGCTTGTAATAAGCGCAACTACTACATCCTCATCCTCTGGTGGACCATCTGGTGAAAGCAAAGGCAGGTGAGAAAGGCAATCAGCTACCACATTTTGGTTTCCAGGCTTATATTCCAGTTCATAATTGAAAGAGAGTAGTCTTGCAGACCATCTAGCAAAACGATATCCTGCTCTTCCCAGTCCTTTCGTGGTGAGCAATGTCGTCAAAGGGCTGTGGTCTGTGCGCAACTTGACTGTGCGGCCTCACAGGTAAGTTCTCCATTTTTCAGTAGCCCAGACACAAGCAAATGCTTCTTTGTCAACTAGAATATTTTCTCTCAGAATTACTTAATGTCCTTGAAGCAAATGCAACAGTCTTCTCTGTGTTGTCCTCATGAAGTTGTGTGAGGACAGCCCCAAGTCCATAATCAGAAGCATCAGTAGTTACAATTGTGGGCAATGCAGGACTGAATAGTGCAAGTACTGGACTATGTACAATCAAGTCTTTCACCGTTTCAAAACTAGCTTGTGCATCCGTTGTTCACACTAAGGTTGAACTTCCCCATAGTAATTCTTGTAACAGTTCAATGACAGAAGCATAACTGGGAATGAATTTTGCATACCAGGAGGTAAGACCCAAGAAGGAACGTAAGGTTTGCAAATCTGTTGGAGGAGGAGCATTTGAAATTGCCAGGATATGAGCCGGATCAGGTTTTAGTCCAGCTTGTGAAATTGTATGCCCCAGAAAGGAGAGTTCAGTTTGTCTAAATTTGCATTTGGACCTATCGAGTTTGAAGCCTGCTTTGCTCATGCAGTTTAGTACAGACTGCAGGTTATTGTCCTGCTCCTCCTAAGTTTTTCCAAACACGATAATATCATCCAAATAGCATTGAACTCCATGTTGAGTCTTCAAAACCAATGACATCATTTTTTGGAAGGCACTTGGAGCTGATGCAAGAACGTATGGAACACGTTTAAAACTGAATAATCCCTTGTGTAATAAATGTTCTATCTTCATGCAACATAACCTGATGGTGTGAGCTCTGCAAATCAAGAGCAGAAAACATCTTTGCTCCAGGGAGTTCTGCAAATACTTCTTCTATGTGAGGAAGAGGATGGCTGTCAATCACAATAGCTTTATTTGGCTCCCTTAAGTCCACACAAAGGCAAATGCCTCCACCCTTCTTCTGTGTCACTACTGTAGGTGAAACCCATTCCAAGGAGTTAATCTCTTCAATAATGTCCTCTTGAATAAGTTTTCTAAGTTCCTCTGAAAGAAGCTTCCCTGACTGAAAATGGTAAGCGCCGTAATTTCTGTCGCACAGGCATCACATTATTCCACATTTTAACTTTATGTAGAAACCCATAAGCACAGCCAAGTTTCTCCTCAACTGGGTGTTGGGTCCCAGCTGAAACTGGTGTGTGTACCGCAAGAGTGCTTTGCTGAGGAAGATCAATTCGTCCATTAACTACCCTGAGATTTAAAGCAGCCAATAAATCTCTGCCAAGGATAGGAGTGCCTTTGTGGACAATGTAGAACTCTGCAGTTACACAGCAATCACCAAAAGTAACTATTGCTGGCAGGCAGCCATGTACTGGAATATGGTTTTTCAAATAGCACACCAAGTGAAGTTTGGGTTCAGTAAGAGGCACATCTTTAAAGTAATGCAAATAGATGGAATCAGGTAGTATAGATACTGCTGAGCCAGTGTCCAACATTAGCTGAATAGAGTATGGTTTGCCTGAGGGTATGGCGGAAATTTATTTGTTCTGGAATATGTGCAGTAGCGATTTTGTCCACGCTCAGCACAGTAACATCTGGTATTGAAACTGCATGCACCTGTTGATTGAACTGGCTACGGTGATGTACTTTAGCAAAATGCCCAATCTTTTTGCAATGATTGCACTGAGCTACTTTTGCCAGACATCCTGTGTAGCTTGCAAGGTGTTGTGGGGATCCATAGCGAAAGCATGCTTTTACTGTATTTTGAATTTGCTAATTTGGTGGTTTTTCATTAGTTTTCCTCTTGTAATTGTTTGCCTGCAGCAATAGTGAACTTTTCTGCAAAGGAGTCACAGCCTGGACTGTGCCTCCTGTAACCATGCTCATTATTTTGGCTTCAGCTGTAGCTGACTCAATCTGGGTAGCAATAGTTATTGCTTTTTCTAGTGTAAGTTGTGGTTCTAGAAGTAAACGTTCTCTTACACGAAGCATATTTGTTTTCTCAATGGGCTGGTCTCTAATCATCTCATCTGCCACACTCCCAAAGTCACAAGTTACAATCAGACTCCTCAGGGAAGCAATATACTGCATTATAGTCTCCCCTGGTTTCTGCTCATGCTGGCGAAATCTGTTGCCATTAGCTACTACATTCACTTTTGGTACAAAAAAGTTCTTTAATGCAGTGAGTGCAGTCTCATATTTATCGTCTGCAAGGGGAAAAGTGTAAACTATACGCTGCCCTTCTGCTCCAAGGCAGTGGATTAGCAGAGCATGCTTTCTTATTTCAGAAATCTCTGTAGCACTGATTTCAAGCAGATAAGTCTCAAACATATGGATCTAGGCAGTAAAAGCAATTGGAGGCTCACCTGGACTTTGTAGAAAGGGTGCAGGTGATTTCAGTGGCAGAAGATCCCATCCTCGTCACCAAAATGTTGGAGTAGCCAGGCAAGGTACTAACAAACTTCAACAGGACTTTATTTTTTAATGTGGAAACCTCTTTTCCAAGCTGCTGCTGCTGCACCCTCATTTACCTCTCCCTCAGCCTCTTCAACTCCTCCCCCCTCCTTCCTGTTTCCTGTCCTTTCAGACTCCCAACAGCCAGTGCTACCAGTTCTAATAATTACAAGCAAAATCTAAACACCACATGTACACCTAACACTCTTGTTCAAGCCTTCATCACCTCCTACTTTGACTAAAGTAATAATGTCTTCTCTGGCCTGCCTACATCAACACTGACCCTTGCAATCCATATAAAAGGCAGCTGCTGAGATATTTCTGTTTGTGCTTTGACCCTCTCACTCCCCCATCCCTCAATTTTTGAATCCTATCACTGGATTCTTGTTTTCCATCACACTGATTCAAGTTTCTTTTTCTTGCCTCCATGTTTATTTTCTCCTATGTACTCCCACTCCATCCAGGATGCCAATTTAGAACACCTATTTGTCCACTTCTTCCACAATCATCTCCATCCTTTCTTTCTCACTGCCCTTCATGCATGAAGTGACCTCCTTGAACTAATCTACATGGCTATTATCTTCTCCTTAACATTCACTTCTGCTCCCTATAAGAAATCAGTAGGGCTGTCAATTAATCGCAGTTAACTCACGCAATTAACTCAAAAAAAGAATCACAATTTAAAAAATGTATCATGATTAATTGCAGTAGTAATCACATTGTAAACAATAGAATGTCAATTGAAATTTATTAATTATTTGTGGATTTTTTCTACATTTTCAAATATATAGATTTCAATTACAACACAGAATACAAAGTGTACAGTGCTCACTATATATTATTTTTATTATAAATATTTGCACTGTAAAATGATAAACAAAAGAAATAGTATTTTTCAGTTCACCTCATACAAGTACTGTAGTGCAATCTCTTTATCGTGAAAGTACAACTTACAAACATTGTCTTTTTTTATTACATAACTGCACATAAAAACAAAACAGTGTAAAACTTTAGAGCCTACAAGTCCATTTAGTCCTACTTCTTGTTTAGCTAATTGCTAAGACAAACACATTTGTTTACATTTATGGGAGATAATGCTGCCCGCTTCTTATTTACAATGTCACAAGAAAGTGAGAACACCTCCATTCCAGAGGACATGCTTCCATACCATTGACGCTCGTAGAAAAAAAAAAGTGTTAATTAAATTTCTGAATTAACTCCTTGGGGGAGAATTGTATGTCTCCTGCTCTGTTTTACCCGTATTCTGCCATATATTTCATATTATAGCAGTCTTGGATGATGACCCAGCACACGTTGTTCATTTTAAGAACACTTTCACTGCAGATTTGACAAAACGCAAAGAAGGTACCAATATGAGATTTCTAAAGATAGTTACAACACTCAACCCAAGGTTTAAGAATCTGAAGTGCCTTCCAAAATCCGAGAGGGACGAGGTGAGGACATGCTTCCAGAAGTCTTAAAAGAGCAACACTCCGATGTGCAAACTACAGAACCCGAACCACCAAAAAAGAAAATCAACCTTCTGCTGCTGGCATCTGACTCACATGATGAAAATGAACATACATCAGTCCTCATTGCTTTGGATTGTTATCGAGCAGACTCATCATCAGCATGGACAGATGTCCTCTAGAATGGTGACTGAAGCATGAAGGGACATACGAATCTCCCCAACTAGGAGCTATCACAATACAAATAATAAATAATTAAAAGCAAGACATCTCATTATTAACTGGAGTACAAACTCATAGCACTCAGTGGTGTGTTTTGAGATGACTGATGATTAGTTTACATATTGACAAATGAAATGTATTTAAAATTATTGAAATATTAAGTACTAGAAACAGAAGCCAATGAATTACACCAGGGATTAGTTTGGGTGAGTGTCTTTATAACCAGTTTAGTCCTACAGTCATGAGAATTCTACTGTATTTTATAGCTGTTAAGTTGGTAGCATTTTCCTAACATTTCACTACACTAACAGCGTCTCTCACTGGTAGGTGTTCACTAGAACAGGTGCAGATCTCCAAAAGAAATTTTTCTTTGGGCTAATAGTTTTGAGAGTACAATATGTGTCCTGAATCTGGCCTTTGTTAAAATGCAAGGCCATAAGTCAGCTAGAAAATTCATCTGTGAATCAAATGACATTGTCAAAACAGAGAATGTGTGACTCTGCAGCTATGCAAATGGTGAATTACAAACCTTTCTTTTGGGCTTGTTTAAAGGCTGGATGGTCATCTGTAGTGCTGATCAGGTTACAAGATATCTGTGTCTGTAAAGTGACCCCTAAAGAAAATATGTCTGTTAAGAAATTAAATTTGCCTGGTTATCTGAATGCATATCACAGCAAAGTCTTAGCTTTAGATCTTATTTTACTGTCAAACTTGTCAACATCTCACTCCATGATTATGTAGTGACACTGATGGGGCTGATGGAGGCACAAAAGGAGCACTCAAGGAAGACAAGGCCATTACGGAGAAGTTAAATGCATTTTTTGCATTGACCTTTGCAGCAGATGATGTGAGGGAAATTCCCACTCCTGAGCCATTCTTTTTAGGTGACAGATCTGAGGATTAACAGTCATTAATGTCCCAGATTGAGGTGCTGATAGAGGAAGTTTTGCAACAAATTGATAAAAGTAAAGAATAAGATGTCACCAGGATCAGATGATATTCACTCAAGTATTCTGAAGGAACTCAAATATGAAATAGCAGAATTACTAATTGTGGTATGCTTAAATCAGCCTCTGTAGCAGATGACTCGTGGATAGCTAATGTAATGCCAATTTTTAAAAAAGGCTCCAGAGATGATCCTGGCAATTACAGCCAGGAAGCCTAACTTCAGTACTGTGCAAATTGCTTGAAACTATAGTAAAGAACAGAATCATCAGACATATAGATGAACACAATTTGTTGGGGAAGAATTAACATGGCTTTTTTAAAGGGAAATCATATCTTGCCAATCTATTAAAATTATTTGAGGGGGGCAACAACCTTGTGGACAAGAGTGATCCAATGGATATAATGTACTTGGACTTTCAGAAAGCCTTTGATAAGGTCCTTTACCAAAGGCTCTTAAGCAAAGGAAGCAGGCATGGGATAAGAGAGAAGTTACTCTCATGGATCAGTAACTGGTTAAAAGATAGGAAACAATGGGTAGGAATACATAGTCAGTTTTCAGAATGGAGAGAGGTGAATATGTAGGAGCAGGATTTAATATTTCTACTATAAGAATTAATATACGATTTGATCATCCTGACAGCCACCCTTTTTGAACAGCAGAAAGGAATGACCTTCTGGGACATTGGTAGAAACACATCTGACAGATTGCCAGTGTCTGTACTGATGTTAAGGCAGGGACAGACCAGAACAATCCTTATGACTGATTATGGTCACCTTTTGTTTTAGGATAAGATTTCATTACAGTATTTTCTATAAGGTCTTGCTTCTTGTATGCACTGCAACCTAAGTTGGGTAAGATTCTTTTGTAATCCCTTTCGTAACCATATAATCCTTTCCAAAATGTTATCCTGTCTGAAGGTCTCTGTAAAACACTATTTGTGTGAATGAGGAATGTATGCATCAGCAAAAGATAGATAACGTGTGAAGCTCATTGTTACAGTCAGATGGTCAAGGAAGAAGGAGTGAAGAGACTTAACAACACCAGAGAACCATCAGCGCATCCATGATTGAGGAAGGGCAGATTGACGACACTGAGGTGGAGGCTGGCACCCATAAAGACAAGACAATTGATTAAATCAAAACCAGGACAAGATGACCCTCTCGGAGGTGTTTTGGAATGTTAACATCAAAAGATAACCCCAGTTAAGGAGTAACCGGTCACAAATTGATACAGCAAAATCCATAGACTCCAACAGAGAAAAAAAGACTATAAGAACAGGGTGCTTGGCCATGGGACTTTGGGTTTGTTTTGCCACAACTCCAGGAACATCAGATCGCGACTGACAGAGCCCGGCTCCCCCCTGCGACCAATATGGCTGGCCACTAGATTGTTCCATTCTCTGGACTGGTAACTATAAACATCGACTGACAGGACTCTGTGTGTGTGTGTGTGTGTGTGACTGAAAAGCATATGCTAACTGCTGTATTCTCAATAAATGCGGCGTATTGCCTTTTTCCCTGAAAAAGACCTGTGTGCTTCTTATAAGCATAACAAAGAGTGGGGTCCCCTGAGGATCTGCACTGGGACCAATGCTGTTCAACATACACATAAATGATCTGGAAAAGAGGTAAACGGTGAGGTGTCAAAGTTTGCAGAAGATACAAAATTATTCAACATAGTTAAGTCCAAAGCAGACTGAAGAGTTACAAAGGGATCTCACAAATCCGGGTGACTGGGCAACAAAATGGTAGATGAAATTCAGTGCAAATGCAAAGTAATTCACATCATAAAATATAATCCCAACTAGTAATATAAAATAATGGGCTCAAAAATTAGCTGTTACCACTCAGAAAAGAGATCTTGGAGTCATTGTGGCTAGTTCTCTGAAAACATCTGTTCAATGTGCAGTGGCAATCAAAAAAGCTAACAATGTTAGGAAACATTAGGAAAGGGAAAGATAATAAAAACAGGAAATATAATATGTCACTACATAAATCCATTGTACACCCATACCTTGAATACTGTGTGGAGTCTGGTCATCCCATCTCAAAAGAGAGAGATTAGAATTGGAAAAGGTACAGAGAAGGGCAATAAAACTGATTAGGGATACGGAACAACTTCCATAAGAGTAAAAAGAAAAGGAGTACTTGTGGCACCTTAGAGACTAACCAATTTATTTGAGCATGAGCTTTCGTGAGCTAAAGCTCATGCTCAAATAAATTGGTTAGTCTCTAAGGTGCCACAAGTACTCCTTTTCTTTTTGCGAATACAGACTAACACGGCTGTTACTCTGAAACCTTCCATAAGAGTAGTGATTAAAAAGACTGGGATTTTTCAGCTTGGAAAAGTGATGACTAAGGGGGGATATGATAAGTGTATAAAATCATGAATGATGTAGAGAAAGTGAATAAGGAAACGTTATTTACCCCTTCACATAACTAAAGAACCAGGGGTCACCCGATGAAATTAATAGGAAATAGGTTTAGAACAAACAAAAGGCAGTACTTCACACAATGCACAATCAATTTGTGGAACTCATTGCCATGGGATGTTGTGAAGACCGAAAGTATACAGACACTCCCCAGGTTACGCAAGACCCGACTTATGCAAATCCGCACTTATGGAAAAATAGGGGGGTTTTGCGGTGTTTTGTGGGGGGGGGGTAACGGTCAGGTATACGTTTCCGACTTATGCAAAATTTGAGTTTCGCAAGGCATTCTGGAATGGAACTATTGCGTAAGTCAGGGAGTGTCTGTAACTGAGCTCAAAAAAGAATTAGATAAATTCATAGAAGATAGGTCCATCAACAGTTATTAGTCAAGATGGTCAGGGATGCAACCCCATACTCTGGGTGTCCCTAAGCCTCTGACTGCCAAATGCTGGGACTGGACAATGGGGGATGGGGATCACTTGATAATTGCCCTGTTCTGATCATTCCCTCTAAAGCATCTGACATTTGCCACTGTTGGAAGACAGGATCCTGAGCTAGATGGACCACTGGTCTGACAAATTATGGCCATTCTTATGTTTACCCTCTCTCTATTTATATTATGCTGTTCACTGTGGAGATGAGTTCTTTTGGTGATCTAATTTCAGAAAGCTCTTAAAACTATTTAAAAAATATATATAAGCTACTTTGGTGGTTTCATGGTATTTTGACAACAAGAAGAGGAAGATAGGAATTGCTGTACCTAATTGGATCCAGGGTCCAGTGTACTTTCTCTGACAATGGACAGTACCAGATGCTTCAGATGAGAGAGCAAGAAACAATGTAGTGGATAATTCGGGAATAACCTGGCTATAAAGCAATTTCTTTCAAATTCTCATCAGTTAACAATTGATTTATGACCTGAAGCATAAGGGTTTTATATCCCTTATTAATTTTATCATAGTTAAGAAACCATAGATCTCACAATCTATATAGATGTCTAAGGCTGGAGTTTTCAAAGGTGATTAAGGGGAGTTTGAATTTCAATAGAAGTTAGACACCTAATGCCCTTCCCCCATCTTAGAAATCCTAATTCCACTGATCTCTTGATTTCCATAATATACTGTGGCAATGAGTTCCATAGGTCAAGGGAAAAAATCTTCTCAGTTTAAAATTTGTTGCCTTTCAGTTTGATTAAATGTCCCCTTGTTCTCATGTCATAAGAAATGGTAAATATGAGAGTCCCATTTAACTTCATCCTTCCTGCAGTTGAGTTCCGCTGTGCTAGGTTCTGGTACGATTTCTCCCTTGAGTATGTTAAACTTAATCATATTGGGGGCAGTATTACTCAAAAGCTCAACTATAATTATTTCTTGAACCAATTCTTCAACATTACTTAGGACTCAGTCAAGACTAGCCTCTGCTGTTGTGCATTCTAAAACTAGCTGTTCCAAGAAGCAATTTTATGGTGTCAAGAAATTGCTTTTCTAAACCTTCTAAACTTTTCTAAGATTCAATTGGTTTATACATGGTTAGTTGTAATCAGCCATTAGTACTGTTTTATTAGTCTTAGTTCCTTTTTTTATAGCCCTTAATTCAATGGACTCAATATTCTTTTTTGGAGGCCAGTAGAAAAATCTTGACACTATATTTGTACTTGTAGTTCTTGGAATTGGTATTTCTACAGATTCTGCTATCCAGTCCACTCCACTCATGTATTAACCATGGATTCTATAGAACGTTTTAAATCTAGTCCTACTACTCCAGCATTACACCCTAATCCATCCTTCCTGTATACTTTATACTCAAGGTAAGCAGTATTCCATTGCTTTATGTCTTTTTACCATGTTTCAGAAATACCTTTGTCAAGGTCGTCTTCCACAGCTATTCATTTTAGTAAAATCAATGGAAGTCAGGCACCTACTTCATTCAGGTGCTTTTGAAAATACCATCAGGTGCCTAAATACCTTTGAATATCTGGCACCGGGTGCATATACATAGACCACTTGACCACAAGACAAACAGCTGTACATTCTGTACTCTCCTCACCCACTGTTGACATGGATGTAGAAATAAAGGGCTGTGCTACTTAAGAAGGTTGCTGTCTGCTATCTACAGCATGGGTTACATCAAGATGATGTAACATCCTACACACTGTCTTATCTATGCCTACTAAGCCTATGTTCCATGGAACTTTTCACGTATTTCTACTTGTCCAAACTTCTTTCCATGAAAGTGGAATAAATGGCACAGTGCTCTCCCCACAGTTCCTGCCTGGGCTACAGCAGCTTTATGTTCAGTCTGAGGTTAAGTAAAAGCCCTCACCCTCACCCATGGTGAAGACCGCCCAGGAGACACACCAAATAAGGACATTTCACAGCTAGCTTGTCCTTGCCCCTACTTGATCTACTCTGTCCTCCGTATGAGCTGCATTATACAATTTTGAGCCGCCTAATGAGTTACAGCTGGCTTGCATCCTGAATTTCCACTGCTGGCGTCCCATCACATAGATTCTGCTGGCAGACCCTGGGCAGAGAATTGGACCTGGTATATATTCAGTGTTTCATCCAAAATTTTGAAACAACGATTGGAAGTGTCCTTGGATTTCCCATCTACTTTGACCTTCAGCCCCAGCTGCTGATTTTCTGTTTGCAGGATTGTAGGCTCAATACATTAATGGATCTTTAGACGTGGAGTCACTTTACGGTTTTATATGCCTACAGGGGTTTGGTTCCCTTTATTTTCTGGTATGAACACTGCAGTTATTGATTCTGCTCAGCAGTTACAGCACTTTTTCTTCCCCATAGTTTTCCCCAGGCATATCTGCCTTTTCATGGGGGTAGTGCTAAAGTGAAAGGGTATGTTAGAAAATACCACTTGCAGCCTAAATAACCTAACCATTGACTGCAGATAAACTATTTCATGTTTTATGGGGCTGATTGATATGGGACTGATTGATATCCTAATTGCTTTAAAACATCTAACAGTAAAACAAAATTGCTTGTACACCTTCAAGAATAATATTCAAGACATAACAAACATGGTGCCTTATTAAAAATAAAGTTTTCATTATTCCAAGTTAATTCACTGATTTTTAAAACAATCATTGTCATCTAATGAAACGATAAACTGACCTAATCAAATTTGTTAGCTAAAATATGACTGAAGATTTTTTTCATTTTTTTTCAAAGTCTTTGAGCTCTGAGGGCCTCAATATCAGAGTTTTAAAAAATGGTTAGTGCTACAATATTTTGTTTTTAAAGAGAGAATTTTTTTATCCTAAGAGACAGCCTAGAGACCCCATTGGAGACATCAAAACTCAGCTTATAGTCATAGCCAAAACTGAGCTCTTCAAGGGAAGCTTCTTGTTGAGTAAGGATGGCGGGGTTTTTAAGGGTGCATGAATCAGAACACTATCCAGACTAAGCTCAGAAAAGCATGACAAAATAAACTGATTTAGAGTGAGGAGCTGGAAATAACAGAAGAAAAGTCTCTCGCTTTGTTTTTGAATTTCCTGTTTCACAGCAACATTGGCTATGTGTTCTTTGTCATGGCACAACATGTTTGAACAGAAAAATACTATATTTCACAGTCCACTGAAAGCAGAGTTTTACTGTTGTTCAAGAACCATGTCATTTAAAAATGTTGTTTCCATTCAAAACATTCTTTGCTAGCCCACCTCAGGACTCTTTTTAAGTGGTTACTTCTCTTTACTCTCACCTTATAGTCCTCTCCCATTCTCATACTTCATGGAATTTTATATCACATAATTCCTTAGAAACTAAGCTAAGTGCTTTTTAGCGTTTTGCTTTACTTTACCTGCAGATAGATTTCTACAATATATTACATTTAAAAACTATAATTTCCAGAACTGACAGAAAGAGAGCAAGACAAACATTTTTGTGACAGGTAGAACTAGCCAACATTTTTAATGCAAAAAATTTTTTTGATGAAAAATAGCAGGTTTTGGAAAATGAAAATGGGGAAATATAGATTTTTTTTAAAAAAGACCTTTCCCCCTCTCCTTCCCCTTTCCCTTTTCCAGTGACAAAATGGAAAAAGAAAAAAAAAAAGAGAGAAAAAGAGGAAGGAAGCTTTCATGTTTGGGGAGTTAGTTTTCAACAAATCAGAACTTTTGAAATTTTTCACAAAAAATGGGAGAAAATGAAAATATTTCACAAAACACTGACTTTTGACCAACTTTAGTGATGTACTTTTATTATAGCATTTTGAATGGGAAACAATTACAAGTCTAGATGCCATCTGTAGTCAAAATGTGCACTAACGAAGATCTGTAAAAATCTACTAAGGTATGTTGCACATATATGTACTATGCTCAACATTCTTATAAAAAAATGTAGTAGCTGGCAGTGAGTGTAACCGATGTTAACACAATACCAAGATAATGGCATTGGAAAGGATATCTATATAGAGCAACGCAACAAGATGAAAATATCAGTACTCTCCTTAGACCCAAATGACCACATAAGAAGAGACTCTCAAATCATGCCCCAATCAACATTATTACACTGACAGTCTTACTGGAATAGAAATAGGGGATAATGATCAAATTTGAGACACTTTGCCTATTCAAGCACCCCATCATCACTGGTGTGTCTTATTAAATACCTGTTCTTATTGGCATATTGGACAGGAAGATACTACTAGGCTAGGAATGGTGTTGCACAGAAGTTTGCCAGATGTGCTGATTCTATTATACTGATGTTTGAGACTGATCTGTATGCATGTGCTGTTATCCATCATCATTCATATTGGCACTTTCCTTTGCCCTGTTTGCAAACATACTGTGGTTCACATATCTACGCAGTCATTTCTTTATGCTGAGTGTGTACGAGATGCAGTATATGCATTCCTCACCCACTATATTATGGTATTTCTTGGCCCATGTTGCTAGTTATTATTGTTCTAGTCAAATCCAATAAGATGTGTTAAAATTGGAAAACACCAAATGATTGCCCTTATTTGATTCTGCACTTTCACTTGGCCATCCCAGTTTTCCTCCATTACGTTGTTCTTGCATCTGCCACGGCTATGGCATCCTATGTATGGACAAGCGCTTCTGATGTTTCGACTCATTTATCTGATTCTATTTTGTGTTACTACACTGTTCACAGCCACACCACTTAACTAATGGGGACACATGGGACATGCTGGCTCATTCTGCTAAGAAGAACATCTATAAATTATTGTAGTTTGATATCAGCATATTGGGAAAAGATTATGATTGATGTGATTGACACCACTGCAGATGAGATATGGTTCCTGTCGTTTGACACACAATCTACAGACATGCAAAATGATTTAAACCTTGAAGTCCTGGCTCTGCTGAAGTCAAAGGCAAATCTATTAACTTCAGTGAGGCCAGGATTTCTCCCCTAGTTCCTATATGCACTGCTACTGTTTCCCTAAATGTAACAGTCAGGTCAAATTGATATAAATCTTCATATACTTTTAAGGAGATTCCTTTTTAGAGACACATTTTGGCAACTAAACACAACAGGGGCTTTCCTGATTTGATTTTTATATTGAAGATTGAACTCTCCTCATTTTATACCCACACAACACAGAATTTCGTCCATTTGCATATAATGTTTAGTTGCAACTCTTCCCTCTCTTCAATTAAATTCCTCCTGAATAGACACTTCTTCTGCAACGCCTACAAGGCACAAGCTGACTAAGTCATCTACTTATCTATTTCATTTATGCATCGCCTGAGCAAACTGCTCATCAATGTCGATAGAGGGGGTTGAAAGTCAGCAGGAAGGGATTACACTGGGAACTGGTGTGGGGGAAAGCAAAGCTGGGACCTGGTTTGGGGGAAAGACAAGAGGAATAAATTATCATGGAAAAGAAATTTAGAGGTATTTTTTTTAAATTCAACAAATATGTAATTAATCAGACACGTGCCTATCATTACCTAAGTGATCACATTTTTTTATATTCTGCCAGCGTTCATTTCTCTTTGTCTTTTTAGAGAGTCCCTGAATAGAAGAATGTACAGTGTCTGGCTTCGTGATTGGAAAGTGCTAGCACCTGCTGGCTGCTATTGTTATATTTTAAAAATGTTTACATTTTGCATGATTAATTTATCATGACCACCCAGATTTTCTTTAGACGCTTACAAAGCATTTTACAAATGTTAAGCTCCACCTACTTTCCACCCCTTATTTACACGGCTGAAGTAATCGTAATCACACACACACATCCAGTTATTTATAAATACTTATATAGCACTGTAAATGTATATGGCACTCTACAAACACAGAAAAAGACATGGTCCCTGCCCCAAAGAACATACAGTAGGATGCCTACAAGTCTAAACACAGAACAGTAATTCAGGTAAGGGAGGTGTTTCATGGACAGTTATTGGTGAAGAGATAAACACATAATTCATGGAAGATGAGGCTTTTCTGAAGGAATGATTTAGAGGAGGCAGGGGACAAGAGACTTCCATTTCAGTAGCAGTGTTTTCAAATGTAACATTTAGTTCTGTATGCATTGGCTGGACACGCTCACTTTGAAAACCTCTTGGACTTTGGCTCCCAGTTACTGCACCATTTTATACAATAGTGACTTGTTACTAATTTACCTTTGTAATTATGTACTGGAATTTGTAATGATTAATCTCATGCCCAGTCTATTGTCTAAGTATATGAGGTAGCGAGATTTAAATCTGTACAACTGTTAAATACAAGTTAATGCAAACATTACATTAACACATTTTACCAGTGTAAACATAAAGAATCAGAATTCCTGGTGAGTTGTCAGTGAACAGTTTTAATCCATTTCAGATGTTCAGTGTTATTATGATCAGTCAGATATGATGGTATTCAGTAAGAGAGTTCTTAGATTACAGAGGCTGAAATGCTACCGGTTAACATAATTTAAATATTTTCAGATCACTGGCTGTGCCAAAAGATTATAGTTTTATTGACCAAATTCAATCCACATAACTGCTGTCTGCCTCTGAGACTGTCAATTAGTCAGATTATGTTTTACTTGTCAAGCGGCAATTAATTTTGGAATTGAGTGTCTATAATTTTAGCACATAGCCATTCACAAGAACTATCATATTCAAATATTTCTGTGCCTTTTTATTTTATGTAGCACTCACAGCAGCTAGCATATCAATGAGGTTGTGCCATAAAAGAAGTTTAACCATCTTATACTATAACTGTACTTGTGCTCCATGTGGAGTGCTGGCTTCCTTTCTTTTCCTGAACTCCAAATTGAGGGACACAATGGGTGTGTTGTGCTCTGTGCTAGCATGGTATGCACGATATCTTTGAAAAAGAGTTGTGAGCAGCACCTATTACCTAGACTCTTAACAGTACAAGTACCAGAAACTAATCAAACACAGCACTGGGGCATGCAGTTCATAAAAACTAGAGGAAAGCCTGCTTTCTATTATGACCTACATACTGCACAGCAGCAGTTGGACAGTTTAAATCTAGTTTCATTATTAAGGTTGAGCACAATGCATGTACTGCAATGCCGGGGAATTGAATGATTTTAAGGCTTTTCAAATAAAATAGTCACAAGTTCTATAATGTTTCATATCCCACATAATTCCTACAATACAGGTCACAGCAGGATACAAAAAATCTCTACTGTGTGTGAGTAAAATGTGTATACATGACTTCGTCAACTATTCAAAATGAATTAGTTCAAAATAGCAAATATTTGGAAGGGTACATTACAATATTTGACACAAATAATCTGTAAAATGATCGATCAATGTAATTCAAAAAAAGGCACTAAACAGGTCACTGCCCAAGTCACCTTTTAAGGGTAAATATTTTGTAGATTGGTTTCACTTGCAGGAAGTTTCACTCAAGGTATTTACAAAACTGAAAACAAAACAAATGCTTACCTCTTTCACATAAGCTGAGATGTACAGTAGCCTCCTTCTATGAATAAGTCCACAGGCAGATGCTCCTAAACCAACAATCTGTTAATAGGAAGCATGTAAACCTGGTTTTTACAGCCTACAGTATAGAGCCCATCTGAACTGCACACCTGCTTCTTCAGCAGCGCCTGCTCATATAAAACAGCAGTGCACAAGAACAATGTTGAGAGAGGGCAACACCCTTCTTTTGGGTCAGCAGCTTTCACTCTGAGCAGCTAGCGAGCTGTTGAGATAACATTGCAGAGAAACCTTGCCTTTACAAGTCAAAAATCCTACTCCACTGCTGTTAGCAGATATGCAGCATTATCACTCTGCATTCCACCCTCTCAGATCAGCTTGTGGCAGCTGCAGCCACCAGCTTGTCAAAATGGCATCTTGAGGGCATGCTCAGCTGTAATAATTATTCACTAATATGCCTGTTTCCTCTGTTTCCTGCGAGTGGATTTTTGTTTATTCTGTGGTAAAGCACAGCATAATATGTCACACTGTTTTCCATAAGCAAAATGGCTGGTCCTTTCAGCCGTGCTGCAGACAGCTCATTGGGTTCCACTGGCTTTTTGTAGCCATGGCAACAACCAACAGACAGACTTATCCAGCAAGCATGGCTGATCATGTGCAGATCTCCAGCACAGAATGTTAATTTATGGATTTTTTCTTCTGTACTGCCATTATTTTAATTTCTGAACATTTTATGGAAACATTCAGATGCTTCTTAAATTTTCCATTTGCTTTTGGGGTTACATGGAATTTTTGGTAAGTAGGTGAAGGGCCATATGCATTAATAAAATGTTTGTAAGAAGAGAAACCTCATTGCAAATGATCCCAGCCTAATAAAAGGCAAATTGTCATATAAAATAAACTATTGATTAAAAAACAGTCCTGTATCTTTGATGTTAAATCTAAGCATGGAGGACATTTGAAGGTATGAAAAGCAATATGTGGTTATGACAAGTAATCCTTTAAAGGCCACTTTATTAAAAATAAATTTGGAATTACTGATCTACACTAATGATATGATTCATGTCTGTCACCAGAAAGTCAACGTTCACAACCATTTGCCACCAAGAACAGCCATTACAATCTTTACAAATTGTTCTTAGCATTTTTAACTAATATCAGTGTGGATTTTTCTATTCTAAATAGAAAAAAAATTAAGTGGTAACTACTGTACCCGAGGTACCACAGTAGTATCCTATACTTAAAATAGGAGATAAAACTGTACACTTCACTATGCCTCAGTTTCCCCATGTGACTAACGATACTTAAAATTGTGAAACTTCTATTTACAAATAAAATGTGATATTTAAGAGTGAGATACCATCATCTCAGATACAATTCTCTAACAACATTGGAAAACATTGGCTTTCTAGTGGTGACCACTTCATACCCAGTACCCTTCATCCCAATCTATTTATTTTAAAAAAATCTACATAACATATTAATTATACACACTGTATTTACTACATCATTACACACTGGGGGCCTAGCAGGGAATCTGTCAGTGGAATGCAAGCAGGGAAGCAGGCCCAATATGTTTGATTTCAGACATTTCTGTCTGATTCTTCCCTTTTCAGGGTAGAAATATTCCAACTAACTTCAAATGTTTGACTTCAATGGGAATTATATAGTGAATGTGAAGAATGGACCACAGGGGACTAGTGATCTTCTTTCCAATACTCTGCAGCTTGTCCTTTGCTTTTTATGACCGCTACAAAGAGATGCTCTGTGTTTAGAAAGAATGCCAACGTGTCAGATTTCAAACACATTCTAGCACATTTGAGTAAGATGCTGTAACCTGTATCACTGACCATATTTCTAACATCAATCCCAGTTTATTGATTTTTCACCTTCTCCATTAACTTTCCAGAATGGAGGAAGAGTCCTTTGCTGATATTTATTTATCAGTATATTCCCTAGAAAACAATGGCATCTGATGCTAAGGATCAAACTGTCTTCAAGTGAACAGTGTCTCCAGCTACCAAGCACAGATTCTTCGTGCCATGACTACTGTCCAGTGGTGCTCTGTTTTCAGCAGAAAGGGAGGGAATTTGCTGATTTTCCAACTGATTTTAAAGCTGTTGGCTGGGAAACATTAAACCACTTGAACAATTTATTTACTGATGTGTACCGAACATTACAGGAAAATTGCTCTGCATCACTAAAATACCATTTCAATAACTTTTTCTTTACAGGACACATAATGTGGATATTGGGCCTGATTCTCCCTTTACAGTTGTTTAACATTGATGTAGCTCCACGGACACCATTGGAGTTGCTCTTGATTTACAGCACAGTAAGGAAAATCAGAACCAGGCTGTTTTTCTACTCCATATAGGTTCATGCATTGACCAATTAGATCATTTGTAATTGCTACCATATTCATTAGCATTTACATAGGCTGCACTGTAAATAAATTAAAGAACAGTTTACCATCCAAGTTTTAATCTTTTTGACCTGATGCCCACGCCCATGGATATCTTAAATCCAGAATGGAAGCACAAGGCTTTTGTACAACATTTTTTCTTTAGGTTAAAGCACATATGGGATGCAATCTGCAGCATTCAATATTAAGTGTCCAACCTTGTATTCCTCATGAGGCATAGCTCCAATTCAAATCAGTGTGAGATTTGCCTACACAAGGAATAGGCCAAAAGTAGCTATGTGCTTTTTGTGTATTTGTGGAATAACTGGTTAGATGGAAGGCATGGTGAGAAGCACAATATAAGAACGTGAATATGGTCTCAATCCAACAAAGCACTTAAGCACCAAGTGTGAGATCTTTACCACCACTCAAGTCCCGTTATGCAGGCTAAAAAGGCTAGAGTGGTGTAAAGAGGCCTTAAAATCACCATCTGGCCAGTGGAGGATTTCTGTAGTGTAGACACTATGGAGATAGCCATAAGCCTGCCTCCTGGAGACACCCTCACAAGACCCAGTGTAGGTAGGGTTGCCAGACATCCAGTTTTCGACCGGAATGCCCGGTCGAAAAGAGACCCTAGTGGCTCTGTTAAAAGTCCAGTCGGTGGCGCAGCAGGGCTAAGGCAGGCTCCCGACCTGACTCTGCATGGCTCCTGCAAGCGGCCGGCATGTCCCAGAGGCCCCTAGGCAGAGGGTCAATCAGGGAAGCTCCACACACTGCCCTCACCCCCCAGCGCCGCCCCTGCAGCTCCCATTGGCTGGGAACCATGGCCAATGGGACCTGTGGGGTGGCCCCTGCGGGTGCAGGCAGCACACAGAGTCCCCTGCCCCTCCACCTATGAGCCAGACATGCCAGCCACTTCCGGGATCCGGGTGGAGCCTGCCTTAGCTCAGCTATGCTGCCAACCGGGAGCCAACTGAGGTAAGCGCTGCTTGGATGGAGCTGGCACCCTGCACGCCCTGCCCCAGATCAGAACCCCCTCCTGCACCCTAACTGCCTTCCAGAGGCCGCACCCCAATCCTCTGCCCCAGCCATAAGCCCCCTCCTGGAGGCTGCACCCCATCCTGCACCCCAACCCTGAGCCCCATCCTGCAACCCAAACCCCTCATCCCTGGCCCCACCTCAGAGCCCTCAGCCCCCACCCCCACCCCAACTTCCTGCCCCAGCCTGGAGCTGCCTCCTGCACTATGAACCCCTCATTTCTGGCCCCACCTCGGAGCTCTCACCCCCTCCCACACACCAACCCCCTGCCCCAGCCCAGTGAAAGTGAGTGAAGGTGGGGGAGAGCGAGCAATGGAGGGAGGGGGGATGGAGTGAGTGGGGGCAGGGCTGCTGGGAAGGGGTGTTCAGTTTTGTGCGATTAGAAAGTTGGCAACCCTAAGCGTAGGGGGCCTGTAGGGATAGGCCTCAGAACACAACCACAGCATGCAATGCTATAGAGATTTCAGGCAGCCTGGAGAGGCTGCCGTAACTTTGACAGGCCCTCAGGCTGTCTAAATTATGCTGCAGTGTCTCTCCAATCTCTGGAACCGTCCAGATACAAGAGACTGCAGGATGGTTTTAAGGTACTGAAGCTGGCCTTGCTCTGTCACCCCTCCCCTCCCCATGATGCAATTTCCGTGCTGCCCCAAGTAGAGGCACAGCACAGACTCGCATCCAAAGTACATAGTCATTTTTGACCTCAGGGGGACTACTTGTACCGAGTGGGCATTTGTTCGCATCAAAATCCATCACCGTTTGGAAAGAAGCTAACAGACATTGAATAGTGCCTGTTCCTTCGTGCTTTACCTGGTAGTGTGCTATGACATCTCATTTTCAAGACATAAGTGGCAGGCATTACTCGCAGCTTTATCTCAAGAGAGATACCTCACATGTAACACTGTAATTCACCTCCTCCAGTTGCCATTTTTCCTCCACAAACAGTAGCTTCCAATTGTCTCAGACCAGCTTGAGTTACAGCACTTACAAAACTATACACCTTCCTTCCCGGTTGCCTTCATAAATAAACTCACCAAGGATCATTCTTCATTAATTTATTCATTGTTTTTCCACATAGCACAAGCTTAAAATTTAACTTCCACATTTTAAAACCATACTAATTGTTAATTATAGTGTATTCTTAAATTGTCTTTATAGCCATAAAACATAAATATGCACTGTATCAAATTTCAAATGCAGTTTGCACCAAAGGACAGCAAGTGTCACAAGAGCAAATTCCAGTTAAGTAGCAATTACAGGAAAATAAAATTATCCTTCTTGATATAGAATTGCTGTAATTACTCCTGGATGTAACTGAATATCCAAATAGAAAAACAAATAAAAAACCATGCCTGAATATCATTAGCACAATTAGAGAGCTTTTTGACCCTGTTTCCATTTCCTTAATAATTTGAATGGTAGACTTAAATGAAAAAATGTCCATGCAAAGATAGGTGGGCTGCTGTAATAAACAACACGGTTTCTCAGTTTACAATGAAAACGGAAGTACTTTGTTAACTTTGCACCCTTACAAAAAGATTTAAATGTACTTTATGAATATGAATTCCCAGCTCCTAGGACAGTAGGTAAATATCTAATCATTTATAGATATGTAAATCGAAACACAGATTATCATTCTTCCCAAGGTCACACAGGAATTCAGTGAGAGAGCCAGGAATAGAATTCTATAGTTTGACCCACATTCTTGCCACTACACAATACATGTCTCATAATGCAAAACACTATTATAATTAATTGTACATTATATAATATCTGTTTCCAAAGGGAACTTGAACACTGCAGAGTTAATTTTATGCAGTGCCAAACTTGTTCATAGATCCTGCACCTGTTTGATCATTCTCTCTACATATTTTCAAGTTCCTATCAGCAACATCCCTGAGTTAGAGATTGCTTTCATAGTTACTTCCATCAGATAACTTGCGAAGGTGTTCTGATAGGTGTTACTATATAGATTGTGCAGAGCATATACAATAATGAGGCAGTTTAAGAGCTTTTTAAACTGCATGTGTGGGTTTAAATAAAATACCCACAAAATCACTTTAAAAAAATTTGCTAGAGGACATTTGAGGAAAAAACAATTGAAGAAAAGTTGCCCTCTTTCTAAATATAATCATATGGATCACAGCCAACTTGCCTCTAAGGCAGGCAGTTCATACACAGCATGGGGTACAAAACCATGGCAAAAAGAGTAGAAAACACTCATCCTATTTTCCCCTTAAAAGTTTACAGGATTTTCCAAGAAGACCTCCAAATTACCCTTATAATAAAGCAGCAAGGCATCTTAAACTAACAGTTCTAAAATTCTGTACTACTTTTTCATATATATATATGAAATTATTATATATATATATATAATATATATATTATATATATATGAAATTATATATATAATTGCAATGATCCCCTTGCAGTACTAGTCTGGTTCTACTGCATAAATCATGGTAATATATTTAAGTAAAATTACAGTCAGCATCAAAACACTGCCATAAATTCAACTGTGCTACATTTTATCTTATTTCTAGAAATAGATAAAAGTCCCTTAAAATTTAGTTAAAACTGTAATTAGAGAATTTTTTCTAGACTTCCATCAAGCCTTTGATTCGGTGCATTGAGCGAGTTTATGGGATCTGATAAGGTGACTCAGCATCCCTCAGAAGATAGTGTCATTAACAGAAGAGCTCTATAATGGAATGGAAAGCTGTGATTGAGTCAATGGTAGATACACGGCATGGTTTCCTGTCTCCATAGGAGTTTGGCAAGTTTGCATTCATAGAATCATAGAATCATAGAATATCAGGGTTGGAAGGGACCTCAGGAGGTCATCTAGTCCAACCCCTTGCTCAAAAGCAGGACCCATACCCAATTAAATCATCCCAGCCAGGGCTTTGTCAAGCCTGACCTTAAAACCTTCTAAGGAAGGAGATTCCACCACCTCCCTAGGCAACGCATTCCAGTGTTTCACCACCCTCCTAGTGAAAAAGTTTTTCCTAATATCCAACCTGAACCTCCCCCACTGCAACTTGAGACCATTACTCCTTGTCCTGTCCTCTTCTACCACTGAGAATAGTCTAGAACCATCCTCTCTGGAACTACCTCTCAGGTAGTTGAAAGCAGCTATCAAATCCCCCCCTCATTCTTCTCTTCTGCAGACTAAACAATCCCAGTTCCCTCAGCCTCTCCTCATAACTCATGTGTTCCAGACCCCTAATCATTTTTGTTGCCCTTCGCTGGACTCTCTCCAATTTATCCACATCCTTCTTGTAGTGTGGGGCCCAAAACTGGACACAGTACTCCAGATGAGGCCTCACCAATGTCGAATAGAGGGGGACGATCACGTCCCTCGATCTGCTTGCTATGCCCCTACTTATACATCCCAAAATGCCATTGGCCTTCTTGGCAACAAGGGCACACTGCTGGCTCATATCCAGCTTCTCGTCCACTGTCACCCCTAGGTCCCTTTTCCGCAGAACTGCTGCCTAGCCATTCGGTCCCTAGTCTGTAGCTGTGCATTGGGTTCTTCCGTCCTAAGTGCAGGACCCTGCACTTATACTTAGAATCATCATAGAATATCAGGGTTGGAAGGGACCCCAGAAGGTCATCTAGTCCAACCCCCTGCTCAAAGCAGGACCAATTCCCAGTTAAATCATCCCAGCCAGGGCTTTCTCAAGCCTGACCTTAAAAACCTCTAAGGAAGGAGATTCTACCACCTCTTTAGGTAACGCATTCCAGTGTTTCACCACCCTCTTAGTGAAAAAGTTTTTCCTAATATCCAATCTAAACCTCCCCCACTGCAACTTGAACCTCATCAGATTTATTGAACCTCATCAGATTTCTTTTGGCCCAATCCTCCAATTTGTCTAGATCCCTCTGTATCCTATCCCGGCCCTCCAGCATATCTACCACTCCTCCCAGTTTAGTATCATCCGCAAATTTGCTGAGAGTGCAATCCACACCATCCTCCAGATCATTTATGAAGATATTGAACAAAACCGGCCCCAGGACCGACCCCTGGGGCACTCCACTTGACACCGGCTGCCAACTAGACATGGAGCCATTGATCACTACCCGTTGAGCCGGACAATCTAGCCAACTTTCTACCCACCTTATGGTGCATTCATCCAGCCCATACTTCCTTAACTTGCTGACAAGAATACTGTGGGAGACCGTGTCAAAAGCTTTGCTAAAGTCAAGATACAATACATCCACTGCTTTCCCTTCATCCACAGAACCAGTAATCTCATCATAGAAGGCGATTAGATTAGTCAAGCATGACCTTCCCTTGGTGAATCCATGCTGACTGTTCCTGATCACTTTCCTCTCATGTAAGTGCTTCAGGATTGATTCTTTGAGGACCTGCTCCATGATTTTTCCGGGGACTGAAGTGAGGCTGACTGGCCTGTAGTTCCCAGGATCCTCCTTCTTCCCTTTTTTAAAGATTGGCACTACATTAGCCTTTTTCCAGTCATCCGGGACTTCCCCCGTTCGCCACGAGTTTTGTCACCATCATTCTGTCACCATCATTGTTCAGTATTGGCATTGACTGGCTGATGGATAGGCAGCAGTTGGGGGTGCTGAGCTGAACATTCTGCTTTTAGATCTCAAGTATGCCAGTGATACTGGGGTTTTGTGGGTTTTTTGGATCAGTTTGGTGAATTGCTACACTGATGTCTAATCTGGTTGGGCAAGAAGCAGTGCACATTGGTTTGGTTATTAATCCAGATAAAATGAAGTCCCTGGCCATTACCATCAAGCAGGCTTGAGCTCCAGATTACAACCTGCTCAGGATTAACCCATCCAGATGGGACATTAAGCGGGTGGCAATAGTTAAGTATCTAGGAAGCTTCAGACTGTACTGGATGATACTTAAAAGCTGTGGACACTTGTGTAGCAGCAGCTGCTGCCAAGTTTTGGGCCTTCACTGCCTTAGTTTACCCAGTAGTCTCTGTAGGACTGTCATGACCTCAAGTTTGCTACAAAGCTTCAGATCTACAGAACCATGCTTATACCAACTCTATTGTATGGAAGAGAAACATGGGCACTGAGGAAAGCTGGAAAACATTGGATTAAGGTTTTCAATTCTCGTTGTCTTCATCAGCTGCTCCATACCAAATTGCAGGACAGGATCAGAAATGAGGATATTCAATGCTGAACCAGGAAAGCCCGCACTGGTTCGGTTTCAGCAGCTTTCTTGTATGGACATATTATTAGAATGGAAGAGCAACAAATTCTGAAGTGTGCGTACTACACAGCCAGCTATCATGTGGGCCTTAAGGTGGTCTGTTTTTTGATGTCCTCCTTAAGGACCTAGTCAGAGATCGATTCCAGTGACACTTGATCTACAAGGAGGCCATGTTCTTTGGGATTTGCCATGATGATGGTGCTACAGCAGGGGGAAATATAGAGAAAGGGGCTCAGAATTTTCTTTACCGACATTACTTTGCCAGTTATTTTTAATCTTATTTATGAAGTAGTGATTTACCACAATGGCATGTTTATCTTGTCACCACAGCAGTCACTCGTCACAACAAAATGTCTTATGTTTTATGATATCAAGCATATATCATTAATGTGAGCTGTGGAAAAAATCAGTGATCTGTTTTCAGATCTCTGCAATGGAATTTTGAAGAGGACAAGAATGAGTAGGAAATCACATAGCCATACAAGAGGAGACTTGAGGAGCTTGGCTTGCTTAGCCTAACAAAAAGAAAGACGAGTGGAGACATGGTTGCTTCCTATAAATACATCAGAGGGATAAACACCAGGGAGGGACAGGAGTTAAAGTTAGGGGCCCATTTTGGCACAAGAACAAATGGATATAAACTGGCCATCAATAAGTTTAGGCTTGAAATTAGATGATGGTTTCTAACCAGCAGAGGAATGAAGAACCTTCCCAGGGAAGTAATGGGAGGCAAAAAAACTAACTAGTTTCAATTCTGAGCTTGATAAGTTTATGGAGAGGATGGTATGAAGAGAGTGCCTTCAATGATGTATGGTGCATATGTGACTACCAGTGGCAAATATCTGCAATGGCTGGAGATTGGACACTAGATGGGTAGAGCTCAGAGTTACTACAGATAATTATTTCCTAGGTGTCTGACTGGTGGTTCTCACCCACAAACTCTCATGGTTTAACTGATTTCCATACTTGGGGTCAGGAAGGATTTTTTCCCCAAGTCACATTGGCGGAGACCCTGGGGGGTTTCACTTTCCTCTGTATCATGGCATACAGGTTACTTGCTGGCTTGAACTAGAGTAAAAGGTGGATTTCTCTGTGACCTGAAAGATTTGAAGACTTCAGTAACTCAGCCAGAGGTTAGGGGCCCGCTACAGGAGTGGGTGGGTGAGGTTCTGTGGCCTGGAATGTGCAGGAGGTCAGACTAAAATATCATGATGGTCCCTTCTGGCCTTAAAGTGTATCATATAGTATATAACACTGATATACTAGGCTTTCTCCCCACCATGCCCCAAATGTATACTTTAGGTAAAATTTCAGTTTAACCAAAATATAGCAAACTTTCAGAACAAAGCTTCTTTCAGGTGAATGAGTGGTTCCAATAAAACAAAAAAAATCTTCTCACGCTCCCTCCCCCCGGGATTCTCAATTGTCACTAAAACAAATCTGAACCTAAAGCAAACCAGCTATGACTAGAAACAATCACCAAAATACTATAATAAAGGCTGTTTTCATGGTGCTGCCAGAATCATCAGATAAGAAACTACTAGAAAGTCTCATGGGACAGTTTGCCTTTGTAAGATTTCTTGTCCTGATCTGCACAACAGAATACATAGGCTAGTTCTCTTAACTATCCAACCTTGAAGGTTCTTATCTGAAGTAAAGAGAATCTTTGAACATCTTGAGGTTTCCCCATCACTTGTACCTGTTGGGTGAAACCCTGGCCCCACTAAAATCAAAGGCAAAACTCCCACTGACTTCAATCAGGGGCAGGATCTCACTCCTTGTATAGTGTGCAATGGATAAAGGAGGCATTTATATCATTTTGGATATTTTTAACCCTTAACAATGTTACAGTACGTTAGCTAACTCTGATTAACTTCAAACCCACAGACACCCCCTGCAGGGGTACCCAGAGTTATTAGGCACATCATCACCACTTCCTCTTGGTGTGAGGAAATCTTGTCTGTGCCTACTGTGGATCCACGCCCGGAAATCACCAATCTCTGGCAGCACAGACTGTGACTTCCAGGCCTCCGCAGGCCTTGCTCTCTGTACAGGTAGCGATATGCACACACCAACCCTCGAAGTCCTCAGCGCAGCCCCTGCAGTGTCCAGGCCAGAGGCACCGACTTACTCAGATACTGGGGGGGTGCTTGACCCCCACTCTGCCCCAGGCCCCACTCCTTCCTCCAAGCCCCAACCCTGCCCCTGCTCTGCCCTAAGCCCCTCACTCAAACATTGTGGGTTTGAAAGTGAAACTAGATCTCAGCCAACAGTGGGTTGGATCCTGCCTAGGACAGACTGAAGAAAGAAGCAGAGAGAAATACGATAGTGAGAGGAAGGCTGAAAAATTCTAATGAAGAAATAGAGCTTTAGCCCACCCTACTCATGGAAATTTGGTGTCAGTCCTAAGGCTAGTCGACAGCATGAGCTTCTTTATAACACCTGACCATGTACCAGAACCACTTTCTGTCTCTCACAGTGACAGCATCACCTCTCCCACAGATCATACTGGCTCAGGAAAGTTTTCTTCCTAAACCTCAAAGAGCTCTAAACCCTGTTACACAGACCAGACATTTTTAGAAATACTCAATTAGTATGCTATTAAGGGGCATCTGGGGTTCCTTTGTTTGGCTTTCTTGTGTCCTAACAACAGTTCCACAGTACAATTGGGGTTGTGGATAGCTCAGTGGTTTGAGCATGGGCCTGCTAAACCCAGAGTTGTGAGTTCAATCCTTGAGGGGGCCATTTAGGGATCTGGGGCAAAAATTGGAGAGTGGTCCTGTTTTGAGCAGGGGGTCGGACTAGATGACCTCCTAAGGTCCCTTCCAACCCTGATATTCTACGATCTTGTTTTGTGATCTCAAAGTTTGGTTCTTGGTGAGTCTGCAAAGCCAGGCTGAGCCATGCATAGTGGAGGCAGGTGCAAGCTCAGTAGCAACAGAACCACATCTGTTCATCAACAGAAGATGGTACAAAGGTAGTTCTCCTCCTGCTCTTACCAAAGCAGTTTTCTCCCCAGCCAGGAAGCAACCTCTTCCCTGAACTCAGAATTCCTTCCCCAGACAAAGGTCCATCCCACCATTTGGAAGAAGCCACACTTTCAGGATCTGTCTGTGGGAATGCCAGGAAAAATTCAGCACAATAACTCTTACAATCTGAAAAAAAATTCATTTTCTATAATGTATAACACTGGATTGTGCAAAATACTAAGGATGCAATAATCACCCCCCAAAAGACGGTTTCTGATTACTTTGGACTTGCGTCTTTCCAATTGTCTTCTGTGACGTGTCTTCTAGAACTTTCCCAGGATCTCCCTTAGGAAGCAAGATACCTCTTGCTCTTGCAAATATGGCAAAGAAGTGTGAGCAACTGTAGGATCTGTTTTCTTGCTCCCTTTTCTTCTTGGAATCTTGAGATTTTCAGAATGAAGCAATGGCTGGAGAAGTCTCCAAAATTCCTCCTCCTACACTTTTGAATGCTTTAAGACTCCCTTTTCACAATAGCATGCCCTAGTTACTTTAGTCCCTTTCATTCTATAAGGACCATGTTATGGCTTTGGCATTCATTTTGTTTTAATCTCTGAATGTCAGATGGGATATTTGGTAGCTTTCTTGACTTTGTTGCAGAAAACAATTAAAGTGATTCAATATTTGTTAGTTAAAATCAATTAGCTGGACTGAATTCAGAAAAGAATGACCCCTAGTAGAGCTTAAATTAAGGCAAAGAAAAGAAATTGTATTTTTATTATAGAAAGACCAGCAAAATTCATTGCATTTCATAGGTCTTTCCCCCCAACCCAAAAAAATTATAGCTATTTCCCAGGATAATACAGCTAAGATTTCTTGCTTGCAGTGAATTTTGGTGATTAATACCATGGTTGCAAAGGAAATCAATTTGTTGAACAAAGGAATCACTTTCTCAGCATTGTTAAAAAAAAAAGAAAAACTGAGAATATTTCAAAAAATAAAATCCTGGCACACTGTTATTGATATAGGCAATACTTAAAGGCTAATAAGGATCATTCAGCATGAGAAAGAAAATGTCCCAGTTATAACTGTGCAACCATCACATTCAGAATAATGACACAGAGATGGTTTGGTGAAACAGAGCCAGAGTTTGTTAGTCTCTAAGATGCCACAAGTACTCCTTTTCTTTTTGCGAATACAGACTAACACGGCTGCTACTCTGAAAAGGGTCAATTGGGAAACTCAAGTTCAAGAGAGATTAGGTTCTGATACCAAAGCCAGTGACAACATTTTATCTCAGGATGATAAAATGAGGGGGTCCTACTAAATGATCCTAATATATTGCTTATCTGAAAAACACCAAATTCCCCACCATATAGCTGGAAGCACTGTGCAGACTGACAATAGCCCAAAATATTAGAAAAAAGAGTAAATTAAGGCTTGGCTACACTTGCAAATGAATTCCGATTAAGGTTGAGCATGAATTTAAAGCGCAACAACCATTCCTACATAATTCCATGTGTGGCACTCTTCTACAGGAATATGAGTGCCTTGCTCCTGTTTATCTTAATCCACTTTGCATTAAAATAAAGAGAAACAAGGCACTCATTCCAGATTAAGTATGTCCACAAATGGAATTATTCTGGAATAACTACTAAGGAATAATTTCATGTATAGACAAGCCCCAAAGAAAGGCTGTGCTGTCTTTTGTTGATGTGCATTATGTCTAAATGTATATAGATTCAAAAAATGAACATTATAAACGTAAAGATCTTCCTGACTAGCCAAAATACTATCACATCAACACAAAGTCCAAGTAGCTTCAGTTTGCACTGGGGAGCTCCTTTGAGGCTTGAGATTGAGGAAGGAATCCTGAGATCAGGCCATTGTGCGATTGCTACTTCAATTTCAAGGCTGGAGTAGCTTCTGTGACTCTTGCATGCACATGACAGGGTGGGCAAAGGCTTGTGGGTCCACACAGTGACAGACCAGACCAGCCTCAATGTGCCCCAGAATCACCACTGTGCAGAAGAAAGCAAGGACTCTCTATGGATTTGGGCTCCATGGTGCAAAGAGGTTGTCCACCCACTGTGTGGGCTCCCCCAAATCCTGTCCCACTATATGTAGAAGGGATGTATCAGTTCTGCTGGCCAGCCACATTGATTGATGTTTGTTATTCAGTTTGATCTCTGATAAATCATTATGTTGAGCAGAGGAAAAATAAAGTTAGTGGAAATATTTCCCTACTCTCTTCATAATTATAGATTTGGCATGATACAAATATCCCTCATTATAAAGTAAGGGGCATACACCACTTGTACCTTGTCCTCTACAGACTTCTCCATATCTATCAGTCATCAATTCTCTTGTCTGAAGTTTCATCCAGATGCTTCTCTTCTCATTCACAAGGTGTCTGATATGTCTAAAATTCTATATGAGGTAGCCCACTAGATATGGAGCATGACTGATATTCAACATTTTCATCTCTCACTAAGCTTGGGTCTACTCTGTAACATGTGTATTGTGTATAGGGACAGATGGTTCAGGATATGCCATATACATGGTAAAGGACAAAAAAAACCATGTCCCACTAGGCCACTGACGGAGTAGCCCACTGGCTATTCAGGATTCTGCCTTAGAGATGCCTGAAACCCAGCTATCTACTTGGCCAGGCCAGAATCAATCATACCCTGACTTCAGTCTAGAAAAGATGATAAGCATCTTGTGTGTGTTCACAATTCTCATTCCTTTAATCTCTAAACCCAACCCAATAGTGATATTGAGCATGCTCACCAAATGTATATTGTATGGTGTTGATACAGAAACCACCTGGGTTAAAATGCCATGTTTTATCAACATAGCATGAGATCCCATGTCAAACCATGTGGGCCATAATCTGCATGAAAACAGAAGTCAACAAGGACAGTTAAGTTGTGAAAGGCCAGCAGAAGCCAGACAAGTATTTGCTTAGTTTGCATGAAGATTAGCAGGGCAGGCTAACGCTACCACAGTTCCCAACTTCATCTTGTTGTGGGACAAAAACATGGGAGAACACACACAGTTTTGGGACAAGACACTTCCTATACCAAAAGGTCAGATACAAATGACTCAGCTACATCACTACCCAATCTTCTCTTAGTAACATGGAACTGAATACCTGTCTTGAGAAAAACTGGGCTAATAAAATGTACACCTCAATCACTAAAAAGAAAAGGAGTACTTGTGGCACCTTAGAGACTAACCAATTTATTAGAGCATAAGCTTTCGTGAGCTACAGCTCACTTCCTCAGATGCATATCGTGGAAACTGCAGCAGACTTTATATATACACAGAGAATATGAAACAATACCTCCTCCCACCCCACTGTCCTGCTGGTAATAGCTTATCTAAAGTGATCATCAGGTGGGCCATTTCCAGCACAAATCCAGGTTTTCTCATATTTATATATGCAGATATGCATCTGAGGAAGTGAGCTGTAGCTCACGAAAGCTTATGCTCTAATAAATTGGTTAGTCTCTAAGGTGCCACAAGTCCTCCTTTTCTTTTTGCGAATACAGACTAACACGGCTGTTACTCTGAAACCTCAATCACTGTACAGAGAGACAAGCTTGTCTCTTTCACCAACAGAAGTTGTCCAATAAGAAGTAGTACCTCACCCACCTTGTTTCTCAAGCATCCAGGGACCAACACAGCTACAATAACACTGCAAACAGCAATTGATTATAGTCTGATTTCATCACACAGAAGATGGGTTGGTCCAAGTTACTATTTGGATGGGAGGTTTCCAGAGCACATCAAAATGCTGCAGGAAATAACATTCAACCAACATAACTGGATGGAACTATAGGACATTGTTTCTAGAGTTGCAGTCTTCCAACTGAGATGTAAAACTAAAGTCCTCTTTATAACTATGTGTGTTAACCCAGAAAAATTACAAGCTGGGTAGATATATTCTGTCTATTTAAAGTTCCGTCTGCAGTTTCAGTTGGATATGAAATAGTCCACTTAATTTACTATCCAAAATTGTTGCAATGTGTTGCAGAACACTGTTAAACTTTTATTGCATTTGAGTGATTTTAATTCAGTTGTGCGTGGAGTGATCCCTGCATAGTTTGTAAAGAGCTTTGGGATCCTTCTCTATATTAAACATACACACCACTGAGGATACATAAATGAAATATTTTATGTCCCTGAAAGAGCATAACAGCTTTGCTAGACTGCAAGTAATAACAGGTCATCCACAAAGGGGAATGCAAGTACTCTCTCTCAGTGTTATAACATCCATCGAACCAGTAGGAACAATGTACATGGGTTGAGGGTAATATACATGGAGAACATGACCCAAATTTGGTCCTTAGATATTATGTGCAATAATTATTGACTGAAAAGGAAGCAGCATGAGTCTACTAAAGTGAATGAAATAATTTCTTGTACAAAATACACTTTTTACAAAATCCATTTTCAGGAAGAGATCAAACAAGCTTTAGATTTTTCTCTTGGTTGGAAAGACCTGACAATTCACCCATGACTCTTCTTCGCTCTTCCAAATTGAGATTTATGTGATCATCTCAAAATCTCAGAAATAAAGGGACTGATTATCCTGTCAGCTGCATTCAAAGTGACTTTACCCATGACTAGTGGGATAGTCAGGCCAAAGAAGCTTTTGCTTATTTTGCTGAATTCTTTACATCCCACATATGACAAACATTTCATTTTTATATATATTCAAGGATCTAACTTTAATAGTCAGTACAATAAAATTGCAAGGCCTGGTGCCCCTTCCCTACTTAATTTTCCCATTTGTACCTTGTGCTGTATAAGATGGCAGGAGACTCAGCGCACTATGACAAGTTTTCTCTCTCTCTCTACTCCTCAAATCTTGGCCAAGTTGTGTGTCTGCTCAATAAGGAAGAAGTCTACACTCTGGAGCTCTTATTTTATATTCTGCACTTGTCCATGAAGGAATGCAGCTATGCAAGACAGATCCATTCTGTGTGAGGGAACATTGCTCCGACTGTGCTACCATCACCTAAATACACGAGGAGAAATTAACACTAGAAGGAAAAGATTTAAATGAAAATTGTATTTTTTTTTGCACAGTCTTTTCTTTATTATAGTACATCATGGATAATATAAATGAGAAAACTGAAATCTATGAGAAAACTTTTCCACTAGCAATATGTTAGGTACACAAACTATTTGACCTATAATAACTGAATGACACATTACTTAATTATATTAGACACACAGAAAGATACATTGAGTGAGCTCCCATTCATCTCACCCTCCTGTTTTTCTCTCCTGCTATGCCAGCGCTCCCAGTCCTTTCATCTCTCCTTTTAATTCCATGCTCACCAGTCATTATCTTTCTTTCCTTAGTCATGATCTCCTGTCTCTTTTTCTTCTGTCCACCCTTTTTTGAGTTCCATCCTCTTCTGTGACTCCCGACCTCTTTTCTGTACCTGGACATTTTAGTGTGTTCCTCTCCCTCACACAGGTTTGTACTGTCAACCTATTACTTGAATTTATCTGTTTTGCTTACCATTCCAGTTTCACTGCAACTGCCACAGGAAGTATGAAAGAAAGAGATGAACACAGAAAAGGGACCCCCATTTGCTCACCTTTTAATTTTTTTTCTTGTTTTCTTTAGAGTTGTATGATACAAAGAACAAGATGATAACTAATCCACTCAAAATAGAGAGCAGTTTCCTAGACTCAGAACTTGGAAGCTTTGCTATTTGTCTGATTAGATTGGCCAGTTTAGTGATAGAATACTTCTTGGGCCAGTCCTATGAGACTAACACCTCTGAAAGTGAACTAAAGGATATTTTTGATTAACTGCTACATTAGAAATTTCCCCTCCTGCACAAACATGGCTGTAAGCCCACCAGAGTTTTCTGGATGCTCACAATTTATACTCAAGCCTCCTGTGCTGTATTTTTCAAAAATACTAATCAACGGTTCAAATCAAAATTCAGAAGTATTTTAAAGAACAGTATCAGCTACAAAGTATGCAGTCATTAATCATTAGCCTAAAGAACAGGTGGGTGAGTGAGTGTACAGATGCCAAATAAATATAACAATGAAACCTATTTTCACTAACATTCCTTGCTGGACAGGGCAAGACAGTAGCTTATAATGATCATACAATCCTTATTATCTAGCTTCAACATGGTTCCAAAGTATTTTGTGGAGGAGACATTTTAAAATAGGGAATTTCTCAAAGGTGGGATTAAACTTTATTGTCAACTCTAAGGAATGGGCAGCAGCTACCTCTGCCAGATGAGGTCATAGATCAATCTTAAAACACCTCTGTCTGAGTATAAATACCACCACACAGCATGTCTAAGTAATGCGAACATGTCTGGCTGGCATAGCTACAACAACTAAGTTGATAAGGTACCAATCAGCTTATCCACAACATTCTTTTCATGAAGAGGTCATTGCTCCTTTTGTTCCACAAAGTGCAACAATGCTGACACATTCCACAAGCTTCTTAATCAAACAATTTTAACAACAGCATTTACGTCACAGTTTCGGTAGCTTATGTTCTTTGAAGTGGCACCCCACAAAACAAGTTTTTGTTAAAAATGTTGTCTACAAAATAGAGCTTGTGCCATATCAGTTGATCAATTTATTATAGAGACTTTCAGGTTCAAACTTACTTTCCATTGTAAGCATGACTGGGGGGGTCCTTTTAAATTTAACTATGAATTAAAAAAAACACCATGTTTTATTTTTAGCCATAAGTAACTGTCATCAGTCTTACCTCTAGCTTAAATTTCTGTGCATCTTTGAATAGAGCTAGACACAATACCGGCACTGTGAAATTGGATGTTTAAAAAAAATCTGCAACCAAATCCTTCTTAAATGCAGCATTTAGATTTAAGAAAATTATGGTGTATTTCTATCTTACATATAGTTTGCAATCTGGAACATTCACAACAGAAACAATTTGATTGGCACTTTAAATAAAAGGGCTCTGCACTTGTATTTGGTATAAATGTAACAGGTTCCAAACTTGTCTTTTTTTTTAAAAATAAACGTAAATTTAAAATATTGGGACTTTTTCTTCTTTGGCCCCAAATATGATTTGAATAAGGCCATGCTCCTATCACGAGAAGCACTACAAGGAAAGCAATCTCATTGTTTCCAGCACAAACATGAACAAAATACTGAAGTATCCCAGTATTTGGCTTTATGAAATGGTAATGATTAGACTGTTCAGCGCCATTTCTTGGAGGTGGCTACAGACAAAGTATAGTGTAGGAGCAATAGAGAAGATACTGTATATACATGAGTGAGGGAAGAAAGAAAACACATACAAAAATCTCAATATATTCAAGATTTAGAAGCCCAAGCCAGTGACATTGTTTCCATGGTAACTAAAGTACTTCAAAGCAGGGGAAAAGCAAGTGAGATCTTAAGGATAGAACCAGAGGCAGATTCAAATACAACATATACCAGTCTGAGGATCAGGGCCCCAGGATGAGAGACTTGCACAATATATTGGTCTGTAGATCCGGAGTCTCACTGCTTAAGGATTTTAGGTTTAGTAAATCTGCTACCCACCAAAACTATGGATCAAAAGGGAGTGAAACACAGAACCAGACCATCATGGAAGAACCCCTCATGAGCTGCCCATCTGTTGTTCTAATTGGCCTCAAACTCCCTCCCCCCCTCAAAAAACAACAAACCCTCCTTAGCTGGCTATTGCACAACAGATTGTTGATTGCTGTTCTAAGACATACTCTGGGGGTACTTAGTACACATTGTATAGCCAAATTTCCTGAGGTCATTAGATGTGGGCCCAGCTTTTCACACCCACATGTTCCTATGTCACATTTGAAAATGGGTCATAAGTTCCTAACCAACATAGGAGCTCTTGAAAAACAGTACCCTTTGTGATTAGCACAAAGGACTTGGATTTTTTTCCTGTCTTGCTTGAGGTGACAAAGCAACTCTATGGCAAAGTCACAATATATATGAACCTAATTTTTCCCGGTCTGTAAAATGGAGTTAGTGATATTTATCTACCTACTGCTCAGGGGAATTGTGAAACTAAAGCAATTAATGTCTATAAATCAGTAAGAGATCTTCAGACAGAAAGTGCAATGTATTATTCTTAATTAATTGTGCTTAATACAGTATTTAAATGTTATGTCAATAAATAACTGTTCAAGTCCAAAGAACATTTTAGCTGACATTTATGTTTCACTGAGGATGAGTTTTTAAAAATTCCTCTCCATAATGTTTCCTGCCAGGGCTTTATGAAAACTGCTACCTCATAAGTTTATACTGTGCCACGTGCATAAGATTATGGACAGGGTGTAAAATATGATTTTTGGTCTTTACTGAGTATCTGTTCCCCTGCAGGAGGAGGAAAGGAGATGGGAGAGTACAGAAAGTCACTAGCAATTTGTAGGAAAGGTCAGTGTCACCTTCTGCCAGCTGCATGAAACAGCTGATTCCCTATCTGCACATCCCATCTCTGGAGCATGCAGCCACTAAAAATCCATGACCAAAGGACACACAGGCCTTGGCTTGAAGTCAAACTGGCCTTACAGAAGAACACATTACATCAGGTGACTGTTTTAAAGGTAAGATGTAACATACCAGGTAAGGTAATTTCTTCATCTTGGACAGAAATTTAGATAATGGTCAATGGTTAAACATTTAGTAGCAAGTGATATTCTGCTTTTAAAAGCAGTGAGATTTGAGTCACAAAATTCAAACCCAGTTGTGAATTCCCATCAAGCTATTCACAGAAAGGATTTTAGTGTGGACTACCTCTACTCTAAGCACTTATAATCAAAGTTTTCAATACTGAACACAAAACAGCACATGGAGGTCAGACTAAATCAGGGTTTGGCAACCTTTGGCAAGTAGCCCTCCAACGTAAGGCCCCTGGCAGGCCAGGCAGGTTTGTTTACCTGCCGTGTCAACAGGTTTGGCCGCAGTTCACTGCTCCAGGCCAACGGGGGCTCTGGGAAGCAGCAGCCAGCACATCCCTTGCCTGGAGCGGTGAACTGCGGCCAGTGGGAGCTGCGATCGGCTGAACCTGCGGATATGGCAGTAAACAAATGGGCCTGGCCCACCGGGGCTTATCCTGGTGGGCTGTGGGTCAAAGGTTGCAGATCCCTAGACTAAATGATCACAAAGGTCCCTCTTGGCCTTATGATGTGTGAGTCTAACTTGAAAGACTAGTGTAAGAAAACATTTGTAAACCAAAAGAGAGAAAAATTATATTGTTATTTTAAAAACAATATAATCCCAGCATCTGGAACACATTGCTTGCCAGTAGAACTCACTTTTTAAAGACAACGATCATGCTGTATTACTACAATTGGATACTTATCCCTAAATATATATTAACTGATGTTGTATTAGGTTTGTATAACATACCAGAGAAGTCCATTGGTCCACGTAGCCTGGTATCCTGATTTGACCAGTAGGATATCCTTTCCTTCAGTGGGAACTATAGCAACTACCAGTAGGTTTTGCATGAAGATGAATATCCCTATAAGCAAAAAGAAAAGGAGTACTTGTGGCACCTTAGAGACTAACCAATTTATTTGAGCATAAGCTTTCGTGAGCTTATGCTCAAATAAATTGGTTAGTCTCTAAGGTGCCACAAGTACTCCTTTTCTTTTTGCGAATACAGACTAACATGGCTGTTACTCTGAAACCTATCCCTATAAGGTTTCAACCTACCATAGAGCATAGCCATAAGTGTTACTCTTATGCATGTGTATATGTATCGTGTGTGTGTACATCTCCCCTCCACATCCCTCTAGTAAACAATTGGCCTCAAATGATTTTCTGTGACATTGAATGGTGAAATCCACAAGTCAACTATTTCTTTAATAAAATACTTCTCTAATTCATTTTTTTCCATTTTAAATGTGTTGATTTTATAGTTTCCTTTACTGGGAACTTCCTCCCCAGGTAACATGGCGCAAGTGCATTTCATTTTACTAAAACTGAAACTTGTAAGATTTCAAGTAATCACCCAAGTTAATTATGGCAGCAATACTAGAGCTTACGGTGGGTTTTAGTCTACACATCGAATCTATCTACAATAAAACGTTAAAAGGATTCGGAAAAATGTATACGTTTCTGAGCTGACAGTATGCAGCTGCTGCTTACACGTACACGCAGCACTGTGCTCCAAACAATATCAAAGGACAACATTTCACAAGCACTGCCTGAGCTATTCTGCTACACCTGCACAATGGCATATCTGGGAACACTACTAGCCACTTACCATTTTCATTCCTTTAAATTCTTTAGATTACTACTCTTGGGAAGAGGTCCTTCCAAAAATGGTGAACAGCCCTGTGGCAAACAGACGGGTATCCCAACTATTAGCCTTCTCGGACGTCGAACAGCTTCATGTTTCTAGGAACACCTTTGCTAGAAAGCGTCAAATATATGTGCCCTCTGGATACTGTACACAGTTTTGATTAGTGAACCTTTAAGATAGCAAAATGTCCAAGGAGCAACATAACTATCTTAAATAAACTAGTAGTTATGGTACACATTGTTTGTTGGTTTTGTTTCCTTTCTTGCCTGGGTATAATGTAGTATAGAGCTGTTCAAGCTTCACAGAGTGCACTGTGAACTTTGATCCATGTTTTTGCAAAATATGATCACAGCGCAGTTTGCAACACAATACCATTAATGGAAGCACTGTGCTGTCTGTTCTTATTTCTGTTCAACTGAGATTCAAAGAGCATTTGTGACCAAGCCCAAAGCATTTGTTTTAAGTGGAGAGCTCAATCATTGCATACATAAACTTGTTGAAAACAACATGAACATATCGTAGAATTCATAACAGGCTATCTGCTACATCTCTAACATGGCAGCATTCAAGATTTTGTTCTATAGAATATCTACTCTTAATTCGGATACTATGAGGGTTCAATGCATAATTAAACTCCTCTCTCTAGCTCTATGACTCTTCCCTGGGAGAATATCTTTGATAGGTTTTCTGCCTATTTTAGAACATGACAGCAGCACAGCATGCAGCTTCATCATGGAGCAGGACTGCAATTTTACCCTTCAAAATACTAAATTAGCAACCCATTATTTAAATTCCACTGAATGTGTCTGAGCAAACAGGAATTGACTCCATCTGGTCCTCTTCACAGGGGATCACGAAACAGGATAGGCAGAATCGATAGTAATGTACTATTTTAACAGCTTAATTTCTATTCAGGCTAAAAAAAAAAAGAAAGCAGACCTTGGCGTCAAAATCAGTGGATAGCATATGGTTGTTTAAATTACATGGCAGGAGAACAATTGGGGAGGAGATGACAATCGGTGTTAAAGGCACAAGGTGTTTATGCCACTTTTTATATTGGTAAGGTTGCTGTTAACAGCTATAAGAATTACACACATTTTAACCATTCCGGATAAACTAGAGAGAAACCTGGCTGTGAATTTTTCTGGTATTTATTAGATCTCTGAAGGCTTCAGTTGGACATGAATAAAAGCAAACAATGCTTTATTTGCTAGTGTGTGTCTGTACATGCGGTTTCCTTTTTCCAGATATGGGTATCTAACTTTAGACACCCAACTTTATATTTAGATGCCTGACCTTGAGTTTGCTGTGCTTCTGCAGCTACCATTGATGTGAATGGCATCACACATGTGGTTGTGTGTGCTTAGCACCTCTAAAAATCAGGTCAGTTTTATTTAGGGTGACCGCATAGGATGCTGGGTAGGCTATGTTTGCAACATGTCGTTAGCACTTGTATGGGCAGGTGACTTCTTCAAAGCACAATGAACATTAATTAAATCCTCAAAATGCTCCTGTGAGGAAGGTAATTAAGTACTGTCTCCATTTGATTGATGCGGAAATGGAGACAAAGGTCAAGTAATTTGCCCAAGGCCGTTCTGCAAATCCATGGCAGGCAACCGTAGAAGGCTAGAGCTCCTGGTTCTCAAATCCATGGTCTCTCTACTACCCCATGCTGTCTCTCATAATGTAGGGCAATGATTTCCAGTTTAATGCCGTGCTCCAGCTGTATAATTCATAGCCAGTTAAATATGGGTTTACATTTAATATGACTACAGTATGCAGCAAGACCCAGAAATCTGATTACAGCTTAAACCAAGTTTGGGATAATTATTTTCTCCTATTGCGTTACTTATTAAGCCATCAAACCCAGGCTGATGAATGCAAGTCTATGGCACCCTTACCTCCCAAATATATAAAAGGAAGACCATCACTACCATACTTTAAAAATAAATACATTTGCCAATTTTTTTATGTCCTCAAGCCAAAAATAAAACTTAAGAGCTGTCTGCTCTAGTGAAGAGCTACCTGGCTCTGAAAGTGTTTTTGTTGACACAGTTAACTGGCTCCTGCAGGAGTCAAGTTAGTAAAGTCATCACAGTCACCAGGTAGTAGGTGACCTATTAGAGCATGGTAGTGATTAAGGGCGGAATTCTGAAAAAACAGGTAAGGGATTTAGGAGCACCAGTCTCATTGATCTTGTTGGAACTGATGCTCCAAAGTCACATAGGCACTTTTGAAAATCTCCCTTTTAGACATCAGCCCTTGGTTTCCTCTTAGTTCTCATAGGATTGTCATATGCAGTGCAGTTTTGTTGTATGATTTTACCCACATTTTAGCAACATTAAGGATTGAGATTTTGCATGTCTCTGCATTTACATGGATGTATATTGAGAGATGGGACTTGTTGTTTTTTTTTATTCCTCTTATGGCTGTAGAAATTGGGCAAGAATTATTTGAAGAGGGAAAGGAAGTTATCTTAATATAGCTACCACAAACAAGCAGAGGTAATCTGGAAAGTCTAGAATACTTTATATACCTACATGCCCATGTTGTGTCCTTGTAAAACCAAACCACAATAGTTACAGGTTTGCCAGAATGAAAACATAGCTGTTTATGTCACTCTGATTTTTATTGAATAAGCCAACCGTGAAAAGAAAAACTCCACCAGAATGCTGGCATCGTAAACTTTTAAAAACTTAATAGTGAATCTTAAGTAACAGACACTATTTTGTGTGTGTGTTGGTTTGTTTCTCTGGCCAGAACCACCAGAAAAAGCATGAAGACTGGAAAAAAGATCAGAAGAGAATGACCACTGCTTTTACCACCTTCAGAATGAAATGTAGGCCCTGCACAACCACAAGAAAGAAACACCACCACCACCACCTATACCACACCTCTTGCTTGTGGCTAGCATACTGTCAGGCTGATAGCTTGCATTTTAGAGATTCAAGATGGATGAGGTAATATCTTTTATTGGACGAACTTCTGTTGGTGAGAGAGACAAGATTTTGGACTACACAGAGCTCTTCTTCAGGTCTGGGAAAGATACAAGAGTGTCACAGCTAAATACAAGATCAAGCAGATAGTTTATCATAGGTAGTTAGCACATACTCTAAGAGGCAATTCAAGGTGAAGTGGCCTGTTAATACCTCTGTAGTCATAGGACAAAACGTGGGCTTTAGTGGGTTACTGATTTTTGTAATAAGCCATAATAATATAAATATAAAATAATAAATAATAATAATAATAAAGAAAGAAGAAGCAGCAGCAGCTGCCACCAGTATCTTGATTAAGGCCATGATTTTTAGTGTCTAGCAAAATTAGGGCAGCTCTCATTTTGGTGTCCTTGCACCGCAGGGCTGGGGCCAGCTCTGCACAAGGTTCAAGGACGGTGTCTTTGCACATACGAAAGTTCTGCAGCTACTGCTCGTCATCCCATACCTGCAGCAGAATCTGATCCCACCTCTCAGTGCTTGTTTCTCTGAGCCCAATAGTGACAGTCCACTGTGTGCAGCTGCTCCATGAATGCCAATGTCAATCTTGAATTGCTTCTTTTCATGGCACACAGCAGGGCAGGCACCATGGATTTCTGTTCAGATTTGCAGCTCATGATATACTGCAGAATCAGCTGCATTGTGTTCATAACTCTCATCACAAAAGACTGGCGAGCAGTGCAGGATCCATGATTTCTGGCAGAGATGGTGGATGCAAAGTTTACTGGGGCAGTTGAAAAATGGTGCAACACACAGTTGGAAGCCCTTGAAATTATGGGATGGAGAAAACTGCATCATGGTGTGGTGATCCATCCCCATCATGCACTATGATCCATTCCCAGAACTCCTAGTCAGAAAATATGGCAATTTGCACAGTGGGATTGGTACCTACAGTGCACTGCTCTCTCTCTCAGTGCTAGAGCACCAACTGCGGAGGCGCTCCACTGACACAAGGAGCATTATGTGAACATACACAAGTGATGTAATTACAGCGGTTTATGATCAACGATGCAACTTATCATAGAATCATAGAATATCAGGGTTGGAAGGGACCTCAGGGTGATCTAGTCCAACCCCCTGCTCAAAGCAGGACCGATCCCCAATTAAATCATCCCAGCCAGGGCTTTGTCAAGTATGAACTTAAGTCTACTTAACTCTGCAGTGTAGACGTGGCCTTAAATGCTGCAGTGGAATACATATTTTATTATTGTGAAACTGACCCAGAAAGGATTAAGCAACTAGCAGGCTACATGACCCAAATCCAGCCTTTAGAGACATATTTAAAAGTACATAGATGGTAATTAGGGCCATTCCATGTTAGATAAACTAGAGCCTTGAAATATAGAGTTGCATTGTTAGAGAATTAGAAGAAGATAGTGATTGTATTTTTCTGTGTTTTTTCTATATCTTGTTAGAAGTTAACAATGTAACCAAACAGTTCATGTCTATCACTATGTTCTATTGCAGGGGTTGGCAACCTTTGGCACGTGGCCCATCAGGGTAATCTGCTGGTGGGCCGCAAGACATTTTGTTTATGTTGACTGTCCGCAAGCACGGCCCCTCACAGCTTCCAGAGGCTGCGGTTCATCATTCCTGGCCAATGGGAGCTGTGGGAAGCCACGGGCTGCAGGGACATGCTGGCTGCTGCTTCCCGCAGCTCCCATTAGCTGGGAACAGCGAACCGTGGCCACTGGAAGGTGCAGGGGGCTGTGCCTGCGGACGGTCAACGTAAACAAAATGTTTTGTGACTTGCCAGCAGATTACCCTGATGGGCTGCATGCTGAAGGTTACCGACCCCTGTTCTATTGATTCAAAGATCAAAGGGAATATGAACATTTTGATGAAGCTTGGGTGTAACAATATCATTGTCTATATTTCTCTTTGAAGTCTGTAGTAAATGGTCTATGAACTGCTTAATGGATAATTACCTTATGCTGATGAATGCAACTAATTTCCTGGGAATACATAGGAAATTCTACTTCAAAGCTACAATGCTTCACCCAAGGAATACCTGCTGTCAAGAGGCTGCCAGAGAACTATAAAAAGAACTCTTGGGCCCTGATCCTGTTATCTCATATCTGCTTAAGCTTCATCAGGGGAAGTTTTAGTCACAAGACTGAGGTCTCCAGCTCCAGGATCACCCTGACATTGAACTATAATCTATGGAACTAATTCTGAAAGAACTCTTTGCAACTTTGCAACTCATAACCTCTACTATCAAACTGACCTAAGAAAGGTATTCAAGTCTGTATGTATAATAATCCTTTAACCAAAACTCTCTCTCTTGCACACATTCTTTTCTTTTTTTAATAATCTTAGTTTCGTTAATAAGAATTGGCTGTAAATGTGTATTTGGAGAAGATCTGAAATATTCATTGACCTGGTGGGCAACGTGACTGATCCTTTGGGATTGGTAGAAATTTTTATACAATGAACAAGATTTTCAGTAATCCTCATATTTGACCTGGCTGTCTGGGTGGGAGTCTGGGATGGATTGCTTTAAGGGAGCTGTGTTTTTGGGTTCCAGGTAACCAGTAAGGTATTGTAGAAGCTGTTTTATTGCTAGCTTGATTAATCTAATTATTAGAATAAACCACCGGTTTTGTGGACTGTCTGCCCCATTCTTTGGGGTTTGCCCTGATTGAGCAATCTCAGTGTGGCACCCCTGGGACTCCGGTCACAATTATTTATTACACTGCTTCTGTACTAGAACTTCAGCTATAACTACCAATACTTTTTACTCATGACAAATAGTTGAGATATATCATCATGTTTTTAATCTAATCTTAATGATAGGAGAAGTTTATTCATTTACATTTACTTCTGGGATTCATAAAGTTGAAATTTGAATATTTTCTCATTAAAATCTCCGAAGGGAATAGGATATGAAAACCATGATTCACATACTAGTGAAGTAGCTTGAAAGCAGTGGTTTGATAATTATTTTGTTTTTATTCACTCTGAGGAACATTTTCAAAAGGTGTGTAGGAGGTAAAAATTCCCTTTACTAATCTCAAAATTTACCCCTCACTCTACAGATTCATGAAGAATTCATGCAGTTGTTACATAGATTTCAGGGCAGAATTTGCTCCATAAATGGGGAACATATCAAATGATCCTCAAGTAAATCCTCTGGGTAAAACCCTTCTTAACGTCTCTGAAAGTTTGCTTCTGTAGGATTAGAAAGGTAAATTTTTCAAGCTAGTAAAAATCAAAATGCTAACTGGCTACATGGTTTGTTTTCATGTGCAGAGCAGTTTTCTTTAAATATCTGTATTAGATAGCTTTTTGTTGTGCTCTCTTCAGTTGCGCTTCAAAGAGTATGATTTCCTCACACTGGGTTTTCTTTGTTCTGTGTTTCTAACTGAAATATGAAATTTTCAAGGGACTCCATTTTCTCTGTCCCAGGCAAATACAAGTATTTTGTCATAAGGTCCATTCTAAAAGGTTCCCATAGAATTACCAGGGATATTTCTTCACCACTATTATATTTCTCTGTCTATGAAGTATATGAATTGTACATTTCCTGTAAGTCAGTTATTAAGTTGCCATATGTGGTTTAAGGTCTAGGAGTTACCTCTAGGAACAGCAGAATTGGGGAGGGCTAAAAAATAAAGGAGGGAAACGATATTTCAGTTCAAGACCAGATTCAACCCTGCAGGTGCAATTACTTCCTGTTGGAGACAAGCTGTTTTAAAATCATTTGGGGCTCCATAGGACTGCTGCTGATGGGATTGCCCTAGGAAACATACTAAATCAATGCACTTCCTGGCTAACCTGATCCCTTTGGACCCCACCTACTTTATGAGCCACACTGCTGGCCCTAAACCTCTCAGCAAAACATGGCTTATGGAGCGTTTACTCCATTGCACTACCATTCCTGCACATTTTTCACTACCATGGACCTATATCCTGGATTCTGCTGTCTGTTCTGGAGATAAAAAGGTTTATTTTGTAATACACCAAGCTTTCAGAATGCTGTAAAAGCCAAAACTTTCAGAAGTTTGGGCAGTAGTAGGTAGCCATTTGGACTCAAATGGGAGTTGGATGACAAGGGGACTTTCAAAGCTGATGTCTGAGTGCCCAGTGGCTTGAGCACGCCAATAGGGCAGGGTGGGGACATGGTCTCAGGGATGGGCACACAGAGAATTTGCAGAAGTGTCCAGCGGCTTGTATTATTTATATTATGCTAGCACCTAAAAGCCTCAAACTGTTTGGGCCCCTATCGTGCTAAGCTCTTGTCACTGGATCTCTGCTTGCAGCCTCCCATTTACCAACTATGACTCCTTCAGCAGATCTAATTTGGGCTGGTAACTGCAGGAGACTTTCCTTCAGGAGAAATGACCAGTGGCTAATTAAAGTGACTCAACACAGTGTTTTAAAACAAATATATTTTCTATTTACCCAAAGGTACATAACAAGCAGATAAAAGGATTAAAACAAAAGGCCTACACCAGAGGTCTTACCTAAACCTTATACGTTCCATCCAAGTTTTGGTAAGTTCCACGTTAGCCCATGTACCTTGACTTCTGGGCTGGAACGAACAGGGTGCTCTACTTCAGGTTCTTGGTTTCTCTATCCTGCAGCATTTCCCTCCAGCAGTTGTGGCCCACTTACCCTCCCGTCTCTCAAAGCAGGATTTTATTTAATTAATTAATTTATTTATTACCATTTAGTGTCCTTTTAATTTTGGCCCCGGCCCTGAAAAAACAAGCCTGGTAACTTGGCTGGAGCTGGGAAGGTAGGCATTTTCCAGTTAATAGCCCAATCATTGTTCTCTTAAGGGCTCTTAGTATTTGCCCTGGAGATCTTATCTCTGTCATGATTTCATTTCCTGTTTGCTATTCCTAGCAGCTCCTTTAGATTTAAATTCATGCAGCCAAACAAAATAATATCAAATAGGCATTAGAGGTACATGAAATAGTCATAAAAATATATAGCTAGGTATCTCCCTCATTCTCCATAGCTCTCTTCAAGCATATGAAGAAAACATTCCCTGTCCCAATAATGTCACAGTGTAAGACTCCCAGGGGCTGCTCCAGGTATCCAAACTTAGTTGTGTTGGTTGAATTATTAGAGCTAGGAAATAGAAGTTAAAGTGCTCAAGCAGCAACCCTCACTCGCTGCTATGCATCCTAGGGACCCTTAAAAACCCACATGACAGAGTAAGAGCCCAAAGGCACACACAAAATAGAGAAATAAGGAGAAAGAGGAGTGAGGGATTTACTGGGGATTAAGGCAATTAATAAAGAAGGAGGAGGAGAGTAAGAATTAGGATCGACACTAGGAAAGGTGGAGGTAGAAGGAATGAGTTGGGGCACACAGTTGTATTAATTTAGTTAAGACTATACAGGCCAAAGATGTTGTAACATAACCCAGTTACTCTCCAACATTAAATAGAGTTTGATATAGAGAGAAATTAGCCTGCTTAATACCATAGCAAACATCATAAGATTCAGACGAAAGGTTAGAAATTTATTGATTGAAACACACAAAAGGGAAAAACTCAAAACAAGGTATAGATCAATGAAACTGAAATTGATTCTGAAAAAGAAAATTAAAACCTATAAAAGGTTTTTTTTTGAGACAGTGAATAGTGGTAAAGTCTCATTTAAACAGACTTTTTTGGTGGTGGAGAAAGAGATAGTTCTATTGTTTAATTTTGAATTTAGAATGATAGTCACTTTCCTGCCTTAGACAAAACAGTCAGTCACAGAAGGGAGAGAGAAGATTTAGTTAGGGTTGGTCCTTTGAGCAGGGGGTTGGACTAGATGACCTCCTGAAGTCTCTTCCAACACTAATCTTCTATGATGAACAGATAGGATGGATGATAAAGATGGGGGAAATATAGCTTTTGTTGAGGTTTTCAGGATACAGAGTTGCTAGTCAGTCACGGATGGCTGCTTTAGGCTGGCAGGATGGCCAGGACATCTGATACTCTGGAGTCCAGTTAATCTTCCCAATCAGGGACATCTGGTTGGTCTGGTTATGTCCCTTTCATTCACTAGGAAGAACTGATATCTTGTCTTACTCTGCAGGTGCCGTGCAGTACAGTTGATTTCAGGATCAGGTGGGGGTGGGAGGACAGGAGGAAGATTGGGAAAGAAAAGAGCAAATAGCAGGATCTCAAGTGCAACAAGTTGGGTTCTGGTGCAGTGATGATGATCAAGCATCACCCCCAAGGTCTGGTGTCTCAGCAACAATCCTTCCACTGCAGACATGGTGATGGTAAAAATTCTTAATCTGTTCTCTCCCAAAGCCTCTTTTTAAGGGCCCCAAACAGGCTAGGGATGGAAAAAATCCATCTTTTCATTGTTTTGTCCATCTGTTGGGCCTAATTTCTGACACCAATTGTGGTTCCTTGATTTTTGCTCCTCTTGTTTATCCATCATAATCTTAAAAGGTATCAGGAGACCTTTTGTTTAAATTAACACATTCAGTCTCTTTCTCACATCTTTATTTAAGCAGTTTTATATAACAAATCATTGTGACAATTCATGGGCCTTAACCCACTTTTCACCAGTTGAGCTTACAAATTAGGGTAGACCTTTAAGCCCAATTATTACAACACCCAATAGGAGGGGAGGGGTTGACTAGGACAGCTCATGGAGCCTACAGTGCAGCACTTAACTATGTCATGAAGATTCTTGAAGCAAGTCAGGGAAAGAAGGCAGCAGGGCAGAGAGGCTGAGGCTCAGAAAAGCAGGACAAGATGCCCATACCCTGCTAATGGAATATAACTGTTTTTTAGAATATTAGATGTATGTTTTGCAACATTAACATGCATGTGAAATAGCATTTTTCAACTGCACAAGAAAAAATCACCACAAAAGTTGTAGATTTGATTAATCAATCAATAGATGTCCTTGAAAGGATGTTTTATTAATTGGCTTCTTGGGTGTTAATCAATGGATGATTAGCTTTAAGTAATAGATTACTGTTCTAGTAACAGTATTAATCTTAGTTAGAATAATGAACAAGATCAGAATGTACTAACACATCAAAGGATAGATTCCCCATTATTCACTCTAAATAAACTCATACACTAAAGCATTTAGGAAGAACTAGGGGAGAGACAATGAGAGAGCACACTGCTTGTAGAACAGATGCTTTAAGTATACACACTGAATTCTAATGAGATGGGCTGAAGTGGTGATCTGTTCAGGCTAAGATTCATGTTGAAGTCAAAAGCAAAGCTAAGCTTTGGGTTCATATTCAGTGACATTTTAAAGAGTTCTTCCATCTAGGCCACCCCAAACCTTATTTATTCAGAGAGATATATATACATATATATTTATTTTATAAATCACAAAGTAATGTAAGCATTACAGACTTCACACACTGCTAGCATGCTTGTGATTACTCCAGAAGTCCTGGCTCTAGTGATAGAGGGTGAGCACAATAAAGTTTATTATATTTTTTAATCTGCTGCTAATTTTAGCAGGCTTGCAACATGTGTAGTGTTGGATGGACGTATTTGCTTTTAAGGTATGGATGCAGATATGTAGATGTGTAAGAGCCTTCCCTTGCGGATGGGGGGCGGAGGGAGGTTGATTTTTTCCTCAATCGTTTGCAATACCTTTAAAGCTAAAGAATTTGTGGCCCTGTGAGTTTCAGATATGGGGTGCAGCACACACTGCTATGTGTATAGAATGTGCAGTAATGGATTATACAAGTTGGTGATCTGGGATGAGGATGAGATATTTACTATAGTATACTAAGAAGCTGGTACAGTCCAGTGGCTAGGGCATTAACCCAGACTTAGGAGACCTGGGTTCACGTTCCTGCTGTGCCACAGGCTTCTTGTATGGCCCTGAGCAAGTCATGTAGTAACCGTACTTCAGTTTACGGATGGTTACCTGCCAGGCAAGGTTTGGACTGGCAGAGCCATGAAGAGTTTGGTGGTAGGGCAGAGAAGCGGGTGTGTCAGGGAGCTGAGACACAACTTAGCAATAGCAAACCTCTCAGTTGCTGAGTTTGGGAAGGGAATACAGTAACTCACATTTCTGGGAACCCCAGCAGGGTATCACATTGGTGTAGTCAAACAGAATTTACACACAGCTTGCCATTTGACTGAAGTTTACACTTCTCAAGTGATTCTCAAGTGGGCAAACTGGTTCTAGTCCAAGAAAGGTTACAGTTTTATTATTTTCTGTTTATTTTGAGTACAAGGAAATAGAACAGCAGCAAGGGTGAGATGAGCAAAGAAACGTATGCCAAATACACCAGAACACAATAGAATCATACTCAGATTGCTGCATATTCTATATAGGAAAAAGGCCAGATGAGTTGAAAAACCTACTCACAGAGGTCAAATGGCTTCCTGGGATACATCTGAGGTCCCAGAGTCTAGAGCTGGAGAGAGACTGCAGCTGAAAAGGGTTCAAATCCAACACAAACATAAAGCGAGGTAAGGAATGCCACCATGAAATCAAGATGTGGGGACTAAAGATTGACAATCATCAAGCAATAATCAATCATACCCAAGGAACACCCAGCTGGGATAAGCTATGCTCTGCATTCACACAAGCTGACTGTATAGGAGGCTATCGTATCACTTTTGAAAGGCTATAAAAAATACATAAAGTACCAGAGGACAAGAAAGTCCCCACACTGATTGCAAAGCTGTCGAGTAAACTGTTGAATGTATTTAATAAAAGGCCAATTGAACAGGCTTTGACATATGAGTTTTAAAAGGCTGTATTGCAGAGGTTTCAAATTACTCCTGAAGTGTAGAGTAAAATCTAGAGGTCTCAAAATGAGTAACATGATGAGTCAGAGAACATACGTATAAATTTTGTGATTTGATGAGAAATGGGCCAAGTGGAAGGGGGAAGAGAATTATGACCAGTCGTTTGTGCAAGAACAGTTCCTTTTTAGGGTATGTCTACACTACGAAATTAGGTTGATTTTATAGAAGTCTATTTTATACAGTCAATTGTGTATGTCCCCACTAAGCGCATTAAGTCGGTGGAGTGTGGCCTCAATACCGTGGCTAGTATCGACTTATGGAGTGGTGCCTTGTGGGTAGCTATCCCACAGTTCCTGCAGTCTTCGCTGCCCACTGGAATTCTGGGTTAAGCTCCCAATGCCTGATGGGGCAAAAACATTGTCAAGGGTGGTTTTGGATACATGTCGTCAGTCGCCCCTCCCTCCGTGAAAGCTATGGCAGACAATTGTTTCACGCCTTTTTTCCTGAGTTACCCATGCAGATGCCATACCATGGCAAGCATGGAGCCCACTCAGCTCACTGCTGCTGTTGTGAGCATTGTAAACACCTCGCACATTATCCTGGAGTATGTGCAGAATCGGGCTAAGAGATGCCAGCACAAAGACGATTGTGATGAGGACATGGACACAGCTGTTCCTGAAAGCACGGGCTGTGGCAACTGGGACATCATGGCGGCAGTGGGGCAGGTTGATACAGTGGAACTCCAATTCTGGGCCTGGCAAACAAGCACAGACTGGTGGTACCGCATAGTGTTGCGGGTATGGGATGATTCACAATGGCTGAGAAACTTTTGCACGCATAAGGCCACTTTCCTTGAACTTTTTGGGTTGCTTTCCCCAACCCTGAAGTGCAGGAATACCAAGATGAGAGCTTTCCTGACAGTTGAAAAGTGAGTGGTGATAGCCCTGTGGAAGCTTGCAACGCCTGACTGCTACTGGTCAGTCGGGAATCAATTTGGAGTGGGCAAGTCTACTGTGGGGACTGCTGTGATCCAAGTAGCCAATGCAATCACTGACATTCTGCTGTCAAGGGTAGTGACTCTGGGAAATGTGCAGGTCATAGTGGATGGCTTTGCTGCAATGGGATTCCCTAACTGTGGTGGGGCGATATACGGAACACATATCCCTATCTTGGCACCGGACCACCTTGCCAACCAGTACGTAAACTGCAAGGGGTACTTCTTAATGATGCTGCAAGCACTGGTGGATCACAAGGGACGTTTCACCGACATTAACATGGGATGGCCAGGAAAGGTGCATGACGCTCGCATCTTTAGGAACTCCAGGCTGTTCGAGCAGTTGCAGGAAGGGACTTACTTCCCAGCCCAGAAAATTACCATTGAGGATGTTGAAATGCCAGTAGTTATCCTTGGGGACCCAGCCTACCCCTTGCTCCCATGGCTCATGAAGCCATACACAGGCAGCCTGGACAGTAGTAAGGAGCAGTTCAACTATAGGCTGAGCAAGTGCAGAATGGTGGTAGAATATGCCTTTGGACATTTAAAAGCTTGCTGGTGCTGTTTGTTGACTAGGTTAGACCTTAGCGCAACCAACATTCCCATTGTTATTGCTGCTTGCTGTGTGCTCCATAATATCTGTGAGAGTAAGGGGGAGACGTTTATGACAGGATGGGAGGTTGAAGCAAATCGCCTGGCAGCTGATTTTGAGCAGCCAGACACCAGGGCAATTAGAAGAGCACAGCTAGGTGCGCTGAGCATCAGAGAGGCTTTGAAAGCCAGTGTCATGACTGGCCAGGTTACAGTGTGACAGTTGTATGTGTTTCTCATTGCTGCAAACCCGCCCCCTTTGTTGATTTTAATTCCCTGTAAGCCAACCACCTTCCCTCCTTCGATCACGGCTGGCAAAGGAAATAAAGTAACTATTGTTTTGAAACCATGCATTCTTTCTTTATTAATTAAAAAAAAGTGAGATAACTGACAAGGTAGCCTGGGTCAGGTCGGGTGTGGGAGGAGGGAAGGACAAGGCCACATTGTTTATTGTAGCCACACTACAAATCAAAAAACTGTTTGAATGACAGCCTTCTGTTGCTTGGGCTATCCTCTGGAGTGGAGTGGCTAGGTGCCCAGAGCCTCCCCCCGCCAGCGTTCTTGGGCATCTGGGTGAGGAGGATATGGAACTTGGGGAGGAGGGCAGGAGGTTATACAATGGATGCAGTGGGGGTATGTGCTCTTGTTGGCTTTTCTGCAGCTTCACCAGATGCTTCATCATGTCTGTTTGCTCCCCCATTAGCCACAGCATTGCCTCCTGCCTCTGCTCTTCGTGCTCACTTAATGCTTTCCTGGCCTCTGCCACTGAATGCCTCCATGAATTCAGCTGTGCCCTATCAGTGCGGGAGGACTGCATGAGCTTGGAAAACATGTCATCACGAGTTCATTTTTTTCACCTTCTAATCTGTGATAAGCTCAGGGACAGAGATGATAGGGGGAGCATAGAAACATTTGCACCTGAGGGAGGATAAAAAAGGAGAGTAAAATTTAAGATGATACATTTCTGAGTAGTAGAGTAGTAGGGCCTCCCCCCAGAATGCCATGCAGCTGATCATAGAAGCGGCATGTCTGGGGCTCTGACCTGGAGCGACCGTTTGCCTCCTTTGTCTTTTGATAGGCTTGCCTGAGCTCCTTAACTTTCATGCAGCACTGCTGTGTGTCCCTGTTGTAGCTTCTCTCCACCATGCCCTGTGCGATTTTGGCATATATATTAGCCTTTCTTCTTTTTGATCGGAGTTCTGCCTGCACAGATTCTTCTCCCCATACAGCAATCAGATCCAGTGTCTCCCTTTCAGTCCATGCTGGAGCTCGTTTGTGATTCTGAGGGGACTGTATGGTCACCTGTGCTGCTGAGCTCGCCACGCTGACCAAACAGGAAATGAAATTCAAAATTTCCCGGGGCTTTTCCTGTGTACCTGGCTAGTGCATCGGAGTTCAAAGTGCTGTCCAGAGCGACCACATTGGAGCACTGTGGGATAGCTCCCGGAGGCCAATACCATCGAATTGCATCTGCACTACCCCAAATTTGACCCAGCAAGGTTGATTTTAGCGCTACTCCCCTTGCTGGAGAGGAGTACAGAAGTCGATTTTAAGAGCCCTTTCGGTCAACGGAACGGGGTTGGTTGTGTAGACGCATTCATTTTAAAATGGACCTAATGCAGCTAAATTCGAGCTAACCCCGTAGTGTAGACCAGGGCTTAGAATATCTTCTGAAGAGATCAGGCAAGCTATTTGGGATAAACCCCTGGATTCTGTCGGCAGATTTAGCTGATCCCTTGTACAAGCGAAGGTGCACAGTAAGCACAAAACCCAAAGGGAGGGGCAAAAGCTCAGTGTAAAGGGGGACCTTATTTTACCCCTGGGGAAAAAGAAGGCTCGTTGGGAACCCAGGCACTCACTTCCCCAAAACAGATCCCCTCTTGAGAATCTCACTAGCAGACCCTCTTAGGAAGAACATGGAAAAAGGAGGATCCCCACAGAGTCCAAGGCGCTAATTGCTTCTCATGTAATGGATAACTTAGGGGTTCATACCCCTCCTCTCTACAGTCCAGTCAACCTTTGAAATGTATTCTTCTGAAATGTATCCCCAGATATAGTTCTGGGCATTCCATGCTGGACATTGTGGCCCTATGCTGTGTCCTACCAAAAGGGAGAAGAGAGAACCTTGATTGTACTGGATTTTGCCAGTAAGCATCCAGATGTTGTGCTTTTATTTAATGTAGAAGTTGACTCACTATTTTCAGCAGAGTGGGTTTCCCTAAAGAGATTTTTATCAGATCATAGGTTAAATTTCAGGTCCCAGCTATTCAGTGAATTACGAAAGTTGTGTGGAGTGGAACAACTAAAGGATATCTCATATCACCCAGAGACAAATGGTTTGGTGGAGGGGTCAAAACTGGGGATGTCTGCAAACAACAAGGCCCAGTACTATCTGTTATTTGCTTATACAGAAGTACCCCAAGCATCAACTGGTTTGCCTCAGTTGATCTTCTATATGGAAGAAAAGTGATGGGACCTCTGGATTTCATCAGAGACTCTTAGGAAGAGGAAACAGAGACAGAGAAGGAGCCTGTGACTGAGTATATATGAAGGTTCAGAAAAGAGTTAAGAGCCATGATGGATGTGGTTCAAACTAATAGCCAGACCAAACAACAGGCTTGGTCTGATAAAAATGCTTGTGAATGCTCTTTTGAAGTACAGGACTCTGTGCTGCTGCCAATCCCTGTCAAAAAATACAAAATGCAAAACTCATGGGAGGAACCTTTAGAAGTGATTAAAAAGGGTGAATGAATGCACATATGTAAAAAGAGCTCACAGTAAAGCTGCCACACAAATGGTACAAGTTAATAACCTTAAGCCTGTAATAGCGAGGAAGCAATGGTAAACACAGTTTGTTGTGTTGAAGGGGAAACTGAGGCATCAACTCATGGATTTGAGGGCTGGATGCCAAAATGACTCATCACTTGAATGCACTGAGGTATGCAGTGGGTTAATGCATGCTGAGAAGCAGAAGTATATCTCTACTGCAAGCATACAAGCATGTATTCTGCAGCAAGCCAGGGAGGACTCAGTGATGACCCATAAAATCATCACTGTGGGATCCCAGCCTGCACCATTTGGGCCTACCATACCACTAGCAAGGTGTAAGAGCACAGTCAAACAGGAGATACAGAGCATGGTGGACATGGGTGTGATTTAAAGAGTCTGACAGTTCCTGTGCATCACCTCTTGGTCCCTAAGAACAATAACACTAAGATTTTGCATTGAGTATGGAAAATTCAATGTTGTCACTGTTCAAAATGCTTATCCATTGCCCAGAGTTGACGATATGCTTGATATCTTGTTTTGCTCAAAATATTTTAGCACTTTTGATCTTGTGAAAGGTTATTGGCAGATAACCTTTAAATGAAAATGCACAGAAAATAAATCTGCTTTTATTATTGATACGTGACTGTAGGAGTTCAAAATGTTACCTTTTGGATTAATTAGTGCTGGAGCCACTTTTCGGAGTCTGGTCAATCAAATGTTAAATGGATTATAACAGGGTTCTCAACCAGGGGTCTGGGGCCGCCTGGGGGGCCATGAGCAGTGTTTCAGGGTGTCTGCCAAGCAGGGTCAGCATTAGACTTATTGGGGCCCAGGGCAGAAAGACAAAGCCAGGCTGAAGCCCAGGGCTCTGTGCCCCACCACTCGGGGCTGAAACTGAAGCCTAAAACTTGTAGCTTCGTGGGAGCCCCTGTGGCATGGGGCCTCAGGCAACTGTCCTGCTTGCTACACCCCTAATGCCAGGCCTGGCTTTTATATGTAGAAAAACAGTTATTGTGACACAGGTGGCCATGGAATTTGTATAGCATGTTGGAGGGGCCTGAAAAAGAAAAAAGTTGAGAACCCCTGGATTACAAGATTTTGAAAGAGATTATATTGATGATATTGCAATATTTAGCAACTCTTGGTCAGATCAGATTAAACACTTGGGAACTGTACTGTGAAGTCTCAGAGATATAGGACTGATTGTTAAGGCCTCTAAATGTAAAATTGGAGCAGCCAAAGCTCCTTATTTGGGATACTGGGTAAGGGTTGATCAAATTTCACCTGACCCTTTGAAGGGAGAAGCTATTATTAATTGGCCTGTACCTCAGACCAAAAGGCAAGTCCAATCTTTCATAGGCTTGGTTAACTACTACTGCTGATTTCTGAATGGGTTCAGTGAGGTTGTATCTGCAATAACAGATTTGCACAAAAAAGAAAGCCAAACAAGTGGTGTGCTGGCTGCTGATCAAGAGGGTTTTGATAAAGAAAATCTTGTCAGAAAAGCCTGGTCTGGCCAGTCCAGATTTTGACAAAATGTTTGAACTCTGTACAGATGCATGAAACATTTGCATTGCAAAAAATCCAAACCAACCAACCAAACAAAACAAAAAAACACCCACTGCGGGAGGAACCAGCATTGAGTGTACACCAGACAAGGCTTCTACACCCAGTTGGGAAAGGAACTTGATCTGGAAATGACCTTCAGAAGAATAGATTTCAAAGGTTTACTAGACTATAAAGAGAAGGGGCGTGAACCCCTACATGATCCTTCACCTGAGGAGACAAAGGAACTGAGCACTCTGAGCTCTGTGAAGGTTCCCACCTAACAAACTAGTCAGGCATGCTGGAAGAAAGGTTGATGAGAAAGAAGTCTTTGAACAAAGGACATTAGTTTGGTAAGTTAGACTGAAGTCTTAGAAGTGTAGTTTTTTGTTTGTTTGTAACCATTTCTCTCTCTATTCCTTATATCTGATATCACTTAAACCAGTGTCCTTTTATTAAATATATTTACCCTTACTATAAACCAGCTCAGTGCTTTGATTGAAATAGAGTGTTTGTTAACCCCAGTTAAGGCAATAATCGGCTCTGTACTGTCTTTTTAAAGGAGCAGGAAACTTCATAAGGTTTCAGAGCGTTACAGGAAGAGGGAGTTGTGCACTGCAGAAAGACTTCTCTGATGAACTTGGGAACTGGGATTTACTGATTTACCTGCTAGGCAAGGTTTGGAGTGGCAGAGACCTGAAGAGTTTGCTCACAGAGCAGACAAGCTGGTGTGTCCTGGAGTTGACACACAGCCTAGAAATAGCAAAGCTCTCACTTGCTAGGGCATAAAAGGATAACATAAATAGTAATTCACAATTCTGGGAACACCAGCAGGGTGACCCAAGGACTATGTAAATACCATAGGTGCATACTTGCCATGGTTTACGTTTTTGATAAGTTTGCTCAGTAGTTACCTGTTCCAATTGCTTAGCACATTTTGCAGGTTTTCAATTTCATCCTTTGTTCTTTCAATTTCATCCTGTGGCTTTTGTCCATAGACTCTCAGTGCAAGGACAGCAATGACCACCCTATGGGCTCATTTACCAGGATTTTCTTTTCAAAGCTTCTTTAGCTCAAAGGAGCTGCCAAGTCTGAAAACAGTTGTTTTTTTATAACAGCATCACAGTCTCCAGCACAATAAAATGTTCTTTTGTCCTTCTGATGAAGGCTCTCACTATGCAGTGAGCAGTGAGTGACTTGAGCCCTTGTGATGTAGCAAGAACAAGAGACCATAAAAACAGTAACTTTGTTTTTAGTGTTGAGAACAGAAAAGATTAGGGCAGACAAAAAACAACATCAAGAAGCTCTGTTGTGGCAGGTTTCATGTTACTGTCTGCTAAGAATAACTTCAAATGGAGTCTCTCTTGATACTCACACATATATCTCTACTTGTAAAGTTTGATCTTTTTATGTACATTGTGCACTTGGCTAAACCTCTGCCTGAAACGGTCAGTAATTTTCAGTTTAGTTATAATCCTTACCTGTTACTTGATTATGGGATTCTGGTGCAGACCTGTCTAGGCAACTTCAAAATGTATGCCAAATTGTATTTTTAATTAAGTATCAAACCCACAATCCAATTTCCACATAAAGATATGCTGAGATGTTTCATTTGTCTATTACAGGATTCTAGTGCATTTTGTTCTCAGAATAAACCAGCAAAGTTGTGACTGTGTCCTGTACAATTAAAGAGGCATATTTATGTCTCATGAAGGACTATTGTACTGCACCGATATTAATATACATTCTGACTAGCTCATCTGCTGTCTTTTGATCGTCCCCGGTGTCATTAAGTCTGAGAACAGAAATTTTCCAGTTGAGTTTTGAAAGCTGTGCAAGACTTTCAATTATAGAAAGATTTTCTGTCTGAACCAACTATGGAAGTCCATATGTGAAAGATCTTTGTGCAACTATGAATCCTATAGGGTGTCCTGATATGATCTGGAACAAGTAGCATATGCAATTATGATAAATGACACTAATTATTTCACCCACTGGGAGTCATAGTCATCAACTATTTTCATTATTGTAGCTGCACAGGACTTCACAATTGACAATGCAGAATACACAGAGTTCAGAAGCTTTTGCTCAAAAAAAAAAAATCCTACAAGTCCCTAGAATCTGAACTGAAGGAGAAGCTCCTTCAGCTGTTATAGAACATATATCCATAGTAGCTGCCAAGGAGCAACATGATTAGAAATACTTGGACAGGTCTGACATACTTTGCAGTAGACGGCAATGTGCATATACACATGCTAATCTGAGAATCAGAAGAATTTAGTTCAGAAAAGTTAATAGTAAAAATGGCAACGGATTGATTGGTTCATGTCTACTAAAGATGGGAGTGTCAGAGTTCAGAGGCCACATTACAATACCTTAATTTGTAAGTTATATATTCAAATTCCGAAATCAAACTGAAAGCCTATAATTCTGATTTCAAGGTCTAGGAAAGAGCTGTTGTTCAGATATTCATTCATGTAATTAGATGCTTTTAGGTATGAACAAATTATTAATGGTTTGATTTCTGTCAGAACTTCCACCAAATGCACTAAGTATCAGTTGACTTACAATAAATCTAGTATATATTTTAACTCTTCAATAAAATTCCTGTTACTAACAGTTCCATACATCTTTTCTCTCTGTTGGTAGCAGATTCATAAAACTACCTGAAACTACTCTTTTTTTACGTCGCAAATATTCATGAGTGAAGAAATAGTTATTGTAGTGATAGGCACCTTCCAAATATCCAAAATAGATCTAAAAAGCAGAGTTGCATGATTTTGATCCTGAGATAAATTTTACTTCTTTGCAGAAACAGACTTTCCCACATAATCTGAAAACCAGTGAAAAATTATAAATGAGACAGCAAAAACATTATGATGAAATTCTGGGCCCACTGAAGTCAAAGGCATATGGCCAGGATTTCACCCCATTTTTTCATGAAGACTTCCATTCTCCCCAGCCACTGTATGCTGGTTTTAACAACTAGTAGCTTAGTATAATTTTGCATAGTGAGGTTGTCAAAGGTCTAGTGTACTGATGAGATGAGATTTTATACAATGATGGAACAGTTAAATATTGATACTGTATTCTCTCCTCTAAATATACGATTTTGAAGAGTCAGTGAGGTGGGTCTGTTGAATAAGTAGATATTTCTCAGGTTTAGGGGAGTATCCCAATGACATGAAATCTAAATTGTAAATCTAAAGAATCTTCAAGGATGCCATAAAGGCTGGCAAATGAGAGAGTAGCGAATTCGCCAAGCTTTGGAAAAAAGTGTAAGTTTTATGGAATCACCCACCCTCTTATTCCTCACAGTAGTTTGTTTCTCTGCTGATTTTCTTTAAAAGTGTTGGTTCTCCAAGAAAAAAATTCTTCCCATCCACATTCCAAGCCAGGTAAAAAGTTCTTCAAGATGACTTATCTTTTGAATGTGCTAATGGAATCTGTAAAGCTGACTTGTTACTCCCAAAACCTTGGAATGTCTAACAAATGGCTATTTCTTCTTGATCCCTTTAATGTGCTAAAGGAAGATGATTTCTCTTGTCTTGTGCTCTTAAAATCCTCAGTTAGGCCGAATCGTCATTTAAAAATACTTGCTTTCAGTTCTTGCAGCACAGCTGGTATTGAAAACTGCCTGGAGAGCCAGTGCATAAATGTACCAACAACAGCCATCCTTTAACAAGCACTGTATGAACACAAAGCCATATTTATATTTTATGAAGTATTCTAAAACTGTCTTTATGATACATTCTGAAATAACATTAAATAGCATAAGAACTCTAGACAGCAATGCAGCTTTTGGATTGGGTATCAGTCCCGTTACCCTTCAGTGCATTATACCCATTAAGTATACCCAAAATGGTACAACTTTCTCCACAGTTTTGCAATATAATTTCCATTTGGCACCTTAATAATAAGATACTTTATCAGTAGACCTTCAGTGAGCAAGTGACATTGTCATTTCTTTGAGATCACATGAACTTTAATGATTTATAGTCTATGAAAAATTTCTGTCTGGTGTAGGCAAGTTTTGGAGAGGAGGGGAAAGTCACTCAGGGAGGTTCTTCTGCCTCTAGTATGCTCACCTACAGTAGAAGGTAGAATTAGACGTCCCACTTAAACAAATGCTAGTTGGGAGCCCAAACTGCCCATCTAGTTCACCATATAACAGTTAAACGACATATATTGAGAAATCATATTCTGAAAGACTTAATCCCTGACGTTCAGGTTCTTCCCTAGAGGTCAGATTTTTATAAGTATTAGTATGTGTTGTGGCCCTTGACCTCTGCAACTTGGAGGAACTTGGGCCTGGTCTACAACTAAAATGTAGGTCTACCTATCTACCTCACTCAGGGCTGTGGAAAATGTTCACACCTCGAGCATCGTAGCTAGGTCAACTTAACCCTGGTGTAGACATGGTTGGGTCGATGGAAGGATTCTTCCACTGATTTAGCTACCACCTCTTGGAAAGGTGGAGTAACTACATTGATGGAAAAAACCCTTCTGTCAATGTAGGAAGTGTCTACACTACAGCAGCACTGCTACATCACCATAGCTGTGCTGCTGTAGTGCTTCTAATATACCCTCAGTAGCCCTAGAGTCTTCATACCCTCACTGTTAATTGATTTTATCATCTTCTCAAATTTCTTGTTTAATACAGAATTTTCCTAATTGAAGTGCACCATTAACCTCATCTATAATTTCTCTCTCCCAGAATAGTAAGAACAAGACAAATCAATGATTTCCTTTTATTTGACCTCCAAGTCCTGTAATTAGTTTACTCCCCTCAGTAATCCTAGAGGAGTGCATAGTCAAATTTGCTTTTCACAATTTCATGTCAACTAAGATACCACAGTGGAGGGCATAAAATGTAGACACTTCAGGCAGTAACACACTGTGGACAGATCTCTGAAGATGCACGTAACATTCATTTTGCAGATCAGTGGGTGGAAGTGCGGGAAATGCTGCAGTAATGGGTCGGAGCAATAGAAACATGCTATCAATCATTAAGTGCCTTCTTTTTCCTCACTTTGCAGCTTTAATTTGTACATGTGTTTTGTTCATCTTTTGAAGCTCAGGGTAAATACAGAAGCGTACTGATTTGTCTTCCCTTATTTGACAAGCTCCTGGATTTGTAAATTCTTTGGAGAATCATTTTAAGATCAATTGTAGAATTGGCTTGAAGGATCAGTAACACGTTATTGACGCTCTCTCATCTAGGTTGTCAGCACAAATCCAGCCCAAGTGAGCAGTGACTAAGAGGTATTATCACTGAACCCTGGTGGATTTGAAAGAGGAGTGAGTGGTTTCAACCCAGATCCTAGTGGACCCCTTTACCAAAGCCACCACCACAGCTGGCACTGCTCAGCTCTCCTCTCTCAGAAGAAAGGCCATAGACACCAAACAACTTACCCTTGGTTCCTGTTGTTCTGGAGGGTGCTGCATGGACACCTGCTGCCTAAACTGTATTTGTTCTGTGAACATGGGACTGCATGGTCTAGCAGGTATTTTTGCGTTGTTCTCTGCCTTAGGATGAGATGAATCATTTTGAAGTGTTATACACAGTTATCAATACAGACTTTGTTCTGAAATAAAACACTGTAAGACTAGGTCTCTAAAGGTTGAATGAGAGGCAGCCTCATAGGTGACCTTATTCAATAGCAACTCTTGCACCGTTTCCATTCTATTTGGTTGGTGCTACAGGATAAGGCAATGCCAACACAGTGGTAACCGCTTGTGCTGCTGTTAATTTTAACCACCCTATCAATAAGCTGCTGCCTTTCAAGTTATAAAAAGGACTCCATTATCATCAAGTTGAGAGACTGAGATCATTTGTACTAGTAGTGCTATGAAAAGCTGTAACATAGCTGAAACCTGACACAAGCTTAAAACATATCTAGGGATGAATTTATCATTGTACAAGAAACGAGATAATAAGAGCCTCTTTTAAGTTATTAAAATTCTAATGGAAATTGGACCGCAACCACTGTTAAAAGCTGTAGCTTCTTAGTAAAATATTAAACTACCATCACAATAAAAATAATTAAATTAATCAAGCATCTCTCAGATAAAGACAAGGACATTTTGAGAGAAGACTGGAACTACTCACAGAAGCGTTTTACTGTGAGAAGTGACTTTGTAAGAACAGCTTTGTGGGGTTCTGCATTTCTGTGTCTCACTGATTTTCATATCAACTTTGCTCAGTTTACCAGTAAAAGGGTGATTTTCCTAACTGCCAACTCTGCATACTCACTTTGGGGTCTGAAAACAAAGTTGTGCTCTCTCTAAATCTTGCCTGATCACTAGTTACAAAGAGTGGGATCCTGCAAAGGTACTTTGTCACATAGACCCCAGGTTAGGCACATAAATCTCAGGTTTAGGCTCTACGGCAATCCGCTGAACCCTCTAGGTGCCTAAACTCACTTGGTGCCTAAATTTTCAAGGAAGAAATTCTCTTGATGCTTCATTCTAGGCATCCAGTTGTTTATCTCCCACCTAAGTTCCAGAGTGAATCATGAACCAAGGGAGGAGAGGCATTTGCCTCCAATGTTGCATGAAGGGTCCGATCCAGTAGGTATACTCAGAGGCTGCCTCCCGGATCAGCTCTCATTCAAAATCTGGAGGAGATGGTGGTTGTGGTGCTCACCTTTTAACTTTCATCCCAGGGCTTACAGCACTCACTTGGGATGTGGGAGACCAGGCTCAATTCTCCCCTTCTCTGCCAGAAGGGTCTCCCACATCCCAGGTGAGTGTTCTAACCCCTGGGATGAAAATTATAAAGGTGGGCCCCATCACCAGCTCCTCCATCCATTTTTGCGTGGAGCGAGGCAGGCACCTAACTCATTCCTGAAAAAAAAACAGCTTAGGCATCTAAACTTTCTGACTCCAGGAGACGGGTTCTGGTTCATGGATTGCTAGCAGAGATAAGTGTCTCTCTGTGAGGAGCAGGGCTTAGCCAACCTGCCACGGACATCTCCCATTGGCTAGTTTAGGTGGCTCTGCACCTAGCATGCTGGCTTTTATGGATCACACTGTGAGGCTGCTATCTCTGCCCATTCATTGTGTAGAAAGCACAGGTACCTAATTCAGGCTTGAGGAATCACAATGTCGTGCCTATGATTTTCTAGATGTCTAAAAGTTAGGCATCACGACACTGAACATTGCAAAAACTAAGCACCTTTGTGGATCTGGGCCAAAGATTCTGTAGGCCAAATGCTTCTCTCAGTTCACTCCTTTGCAACCCCATGGTCTTTAGACTGTGCTCTGAATTACCTATTGTTTTAGTGGAGTGGCATAAATGTAACTGAGGGTATAATTTGAAGTTAATGGCATTGCAGAGGTGTCAATGCAATTGGAATTTAGTTAATTTTATTATGTGAGCCAAAAACATTTCAATTAATTTCACCCTCCCAGAGTAGCATTCGTTCTGCAGGGATGATGGGAGTAAAAAGTAGGAAAAAATGTATTTGTATCATTAAAGCAAGCAGACATGACTGGGTAACACAAAGAACAGATTTGATAAGGAAGGAGTAATTTTTACATAACCATTTTAGACTCCTACTTTAAACCACCCCCTTGTAGAGGTACAGCAGCATATATGATATGTAAAAATCACCACCCACTGTTTGGACAACCCTATCATACCCACGTACCCAGAGTGAGTTAAGGATGGAAATTCAGCCTCAACTCTGAATTTAACTGCATTTCTAGTTTTATGCAAAGCACTTAACTTTAATTTTTTTTAGTTTAATTTCTTGAGATTGTGATTTTTTTTAAGAGGAAAAAGGAAATACAAGATAATGATTTTTGTGGGAACCTTTGAGACACTTTTTTTTTTCTGGCAGTAGAATCGGATGCGTGAGAGAAATACATACATTACTAACCTAAATATACGAGACATATTGAAGAGCACTTCAGAACTTCGTATTATGTAATAATACGAAGTTCTGCCTGTTGTTGTCAGCAGCCACAAAGGCTCGGTTCAGATAGGTAGGGGTTCCTCTTAAAACTAAAACACCACTGGCTCAAGCGCCCATGCAGAATTTCGGCAGTCACTAAATACCTTCCCATGACATCCTTAATAGGCAATAGCTTCCCCATTTGCCAGCACAGTGTCGGTGTATGAAACAAAGAAAAATTTGTGTGTGTGGTGGGGGGGCAGAATTCAGCAACAATCTATATGAATGGTAAATAAAATATTTCCCCATAGTAACTTTGATCATACTCCATTAACTCCACCTGCTGTCATGAATATCCAATAGGCAAATGTCCTTTGTCCCATCACTTCCCCTTTCCCCATCCACCAAAGCTCATTCATACAGTTTGGCGTCAGTGCGTAGCATAGTCCCGGAGTCCTGAGGTGCACTCAGGTAGGCTTGTCTTTACTCCATTGGGAAGTGCTGCCTGGTCCTGTCTTGAGCCTCCACCACCCATCCTAGCTATAGGAATTTCCTCTTTATTTAATGTGAGTAGGAGAGGCCTCCCCAGAGCTCACCCTGCTCTGTTACTGTCCTCTGTGGGTTCAGCAAAGTGCCCTCTCTTTGAACCATCTCCCACCACAGTCCTCCCAACAGTGCAGGATCCTCCCTGGAAGGGAACCAATAGCATATAGATAAGCTTGGCAGAATTGTTTTTAGCCTAATTAATGGATATCAATATTTTAAAGCATTTTTTCAATTTTTATCGATTTAAATTCACAGCTGTGAAAAATGATGATTTTTATGCTTTTTTCCCTATTTTTATTGATTTAAATGTTCACAGTTGCAGAAATTATTGGGAGGTCAGATAACTAATGTCAATAGATGTTGAAATTCAATACATTAAAGCTTTATAACTGTTAAAACACAAATTGTAAACTTCACCTGTCAAAAATATACAAAGCAAGTATCCTTAAATCAAATTCCAATACATTCTTGAGCAAGTTTTTTAACTTTGCCTACCTGTAAATTTCTATTATTGATAGAAATTTTTTAAAATCAATTTGTGTGTGGATAGTAAAGTCAATGTTAATTAACATTTACCAATAAAAATCGAATCCTTTCTAGCATAACTATAGATCTCTTCAGCAGAGTCTTTACCACAAAGAGTCTTTTTCCCCTCTTCTCTTTCAGTTCAGTTCTACTACCCAACCATTTATTGGTTTGTGTACAGTTATGGTGATTCAGAAAATGTCACTTAAGGAATTCTGGGTAGAAAGCCTATGCAAATAAATCTCTCTAGCCATCTAGCCCCTCTTTTCATCAATAGGTGGGGCAGAAAGTTCCTTTCTCTCTAGAGCTTCAGGTCACAGGGCTTACGGTATAATGATCACCGATGTGAATATGCTGCTGCAATCTAGCCTATAAATGTCTATGAATTTTTTGCAACATATTTTATTGTCAAAGGCTATAAGAGATCTTTGAGAGTCTGTAGGGAATTGGTTAGTTCATGGTTTCTTGACTCTAAACTGTAATTGCGTTGCAGTAATCATCTTTCTTATGGCAATAGTACAACAGTGAAAGCAACAGCATGACCACAACTGGTCTCTTACCCAGTCTAGAGCAGAGGGGGTAGCCATGAGTACACCAAGCTGCAGTCCAGCGATTCCCTCACTTTCCACCTATGGAGTAAGTATGTGCATCCAACGAGATGCAGCGACAGCTAGGGAGAGCATTAAGATCATGGCAAATACCTCACTAGTGCTCCACCATGACCTAAAACACATACCCCGGCCACCAACTAAAAATCAAGAAAATCCTTCTAGTCTCATGCCACAGCCCTCCTTGCAGAAGATAAGGATGTTCACCGAAAACGGTCTGAAGCCTGGGTGGCTTCCGATGTACCCAACAAAAAGTCTCATCAACGACCCAACTGTGCAAGTGCCAGGCTTTTTCTCCCTCTGGTGCATAGGGACAGCTCTAAACCATATCTGCACCCAACATGAAAGATGCGCATACTTTGTGAAGTAATAGATTCATTACCATTGTGCTGATTAGTTTGTTGTTAAGCTAGCTGGTACAAAGACTATTTTATACGTGGGTTTACATGGCAAATCAGAACACTGACACTATTCCCTACAGTGATTCTGTCAGTCATTACAGATCATGTCACTGTGGGTGCCATGTGTGGGCACTCTGCTGTAATCCTATAAGACTTCTGTTACAAAGCCTTTCCTACACACCTGCAATACTTGTTATTCTAAATGAATCCCCTGCTTTAGTGAGACACTATAAGCCACGTTTCAGCCCACAGTCAATTTTTATGGTTGAGATACAAGTCCATGGCAATGTAGGCTTTAAATGGAGCAATCATGAAGGCCTCTATAACCACCACCTCATGATTATAGTAAAATACTATTCTGGAAGTTTTTCAAACATTCATGACACAGTACAAACACTTCTGGATGTACTTCAGCATTTTTCACAATAATGAAATCCAAACACTGAGTAGATTAGACCCCACACTTCTCCACGTTGAAGGGATAAAGTCTCTATTGTTTTACAGTCATTCATAGAATCTGGCCATTCTGATGTTGTACAAGGTGCTGAGCAACATCAACTCCCAATGAAGTTAATAAGAGCTGAGGGAGTTCAGCACCTTATGGGAAGTATTCAGCAACTTGGAGGGTCAAGCTCTGAGAATGTAGCAGCATGGCACATTGATGGCAGGCCTGGCTGTATGCCAGTTTAAGTTTGAATAATGCTCCTGCTGTATTTTGCACTATGCACCCTGCATAGTGGCAAATATTTGTTTTTAAAAATGATCTAATGAACTGAAAAAGTGAATTGCATGAATGATGTTGAATGGCTCCATGACCCACTGACATGCCTGTGTACCTATGCTAATGTAGCCTTTGTGGTGCAGGGGTCTATTCTACCAGTGAGTCTGTCACAGCACTGGCCAATCAACATTCTCAGCTGAGTAGTTTATGAATGCCATTCTTGGAAGTACAGTTTTTAGGGTGGCATTTCTGAGCATGAGGGCAAACACGTGCCAGGTTTCACAGCAGGTAGTCACAGACACAGGCAGCAAATGAACGGATGTGCCCAGGAGCTTGTGACCACCACCCATGTTTGCGTACACTGGAATGTCTCTAGCACATTTAGCCTCTCTCTGGTAACTGTAATAATTAAAATTAAAACAGCTTGGTAAGAAATGAGTTTCATGTTATTATATCAGTTCTTTTCTGAAAACTTTGCATTGCTGTTGTGTACTTCATTGCATAGCAGAACTACTATGGTTTCCATCGTTTGCTTGTTTTTTAAACACAGCACATAAAATATTCACATTCACAAGTGTGGCAATGACCACATTTCAGATACACTATAGATAGAAAGATACACCATCTACTCAGAGGCCATTTTTCTAATCTATTAAATCCATATCTTGAGTAAAAGCACAATAGTCAATGAAAAATCACCTAATTTTGCATCTTCGCAGCCAGCAAAAGAGAATGCTGAAAATCCACTGAATCCCGCTTACAAAATTCTGGCACACCATAATATTTTTTCATTGCTATTACAAATATATTTTGCTCTCCCAGCTTCATTAAGTGCATCTTCTTTAGATTAAGATTTTCTTCCTAATTGCATGCAAGGTTCCACTTACAGGACTTTATTAACTACTAACAGTAAACAAAGATAGAGTCTTGAGAATTAAAATGCTGCAGCCATTAACATTAACAAATAACATACACATTAGATGCCCATATATTATAAACAACATCTTTGTCTGTTTATGCATCACACACATTATACAGCTAATTATTAATAACAAGTGTCCAAAAAGAGACAGCCCCTCTCTTCATTCTTTCCTCTGCATAACTGAGTGGGCTGGAAGTTTGGTTTTTGGACAGATCGTTGGCCATTCTGCTGCCACAGATATTGAGGGAAAACTTGCAAGATGACATGCTTCACACATTGTGCCCTAAAGGTTACTAAAAACTTATGAGTATTCTGATCTTCTGACTGTAAAGAGTTCTAAAGTTTGAGGCCCGTCCCTACACTCCTTCAGTAGCAAGCTCTAACGGCCACACTTGTCATGGGGGACTCTGGAAAGAGATCATCTGAGAGCTGGCTGGGGTCTTGCTCATTGTGGGCCTTAACGACTATCCCCAAGACATTTAATATTTGTGATTGGAACTACAATAGCTACCTTTTTGGGAGTAAGATGGGCATTAGAGCACATAAAATAGGTATGTGCACATGCAAATACCCATTTGCCTGTACAAATCACTTTGGTACACAGGTACAAAATCGGTGGTCATTTTTGAAAATTTAGCCTGTGAAATGTAGCAAACATGCTTTTGAAAAACTATAGATGGTCAGATCATTTAACAAAGGAGTCTGTGAGAAAACAATCTGCATAACACAAAGATCTTTAGAATCTTCCCTTTTTCTGTACAAATTTCAATCACATTCCTTATTCTCTTTAGACTAGGTCACCCACCCATTGATAATATTACTTTGCCCCTTGAAAATATTTAATAGAAGAAAGAAAACAAGGATATTTCAGGCACCTACTGCTGCCAGCAAAGCAGGTTGTATGGCGTGGCAGATGCCCTGGAAAGCCTTGAGCTGTCAAAACCCAAGTAATGGGATTAGGAAACTATTGCCTTCAGCACAGACACTACTCATAAAGGCAAGTTCATGGCAGACAATGGTTGTGGAGCACAAACAGAGCTTGTGTACATGCTTTGAGAAGTGATAAAGTGATTATAGGGGGACTCAATAATAAAGTATGGTGCCATAAAAGACAAGACAAGACAAAAATAAAAGGCCCACAGTGCCTGGTAAGTCTAAGCAGCATTCCTGATTTTCTGGGGCACAGGCAGAAGAATAAAAGTATCAAAAGATACATACATTGCAATAGACTCTGCCCTGCTTTTTCCCTGACCATAGAAATAAACAGCACAGAAGCATAAACAAATTCCATGCCTACAAAACCCTAGAAAGGATAAGACATAAGAAAACAACCACTAAGCTCTTGGGATTCCACTCTCTTTGGACTAAAAAGAAATGAAATGCCCTTCAATAAAAAACAACAAACCAAACAAAAATAGCACCAAAGTGTAAATATAACATGCTAATATATCCAGATGAAGTACCCAAATGGAAATATTACATATACATGTACACATACCTTTATATCATACTGCACATAATTGTACTCCGGAATCAAAGTTTTCATTAAAAAATTGTTTCTATCCTTCATGGTTTGAAGATAACCTTTAAAATATGAACCAAGTATAAACTAATGCAGAGTTGTTTTCCTGAGTCTGCAGGAGACTTGAAACAGCAGCCCTGAGAGGTGTGAACTTTTTAATGGATGATCATTTGAGCAGAAGAATTCAATTAACAGGCTTATCCCACAGTATTAAAATGCTTCCCCACCACCTTAAGTACCAAAAGACCAATTCAGCATCCAAAGGCCTTCAGCTTCAACTCTGACATGATGTAATTACACACTGTCATCACATAGTTCGGCAAAATACTGAAAACTGAAAATGTGAGGACAATGTAAACAACTGGATTTAATATCAAAACAAGCTACTATTATGCTGATTATTGTATTCACTTTCATATTTCATTAATTAAAATAGTCATGCCTTAAATTTAAATGAAGCTGACGTAGAATTTCCAGGCTGCTGTAGTAGCATGCTACAAATCTAGGGATTTTGCCCCAGACTGCAGGTTCACAGAGTTCATGGGCTGTGCTTTATAAGAAAGGGATAGTCGGCATGGCTTTATAACAAAGGATGATGTTACAGTCACCTGACTTCCAGGCAGCATAAACTCTCCATGTTTAATTTAAACAAGAAGAATGCTTTTGGCACACACAGCTAAGTCACATCCTAGAACCAATGTTACAGGGATGTTTGCTGAGTGCCACAGTTTCAAAAACAAATTAAGTTTTGGTAATCTAATAGCAAATATTACACAACTTCTCAATTTGGCAGAAGGTGTGTAGACAATCTCTTCCCTTTGTGCTCTGATCCCACTCTGGTGTATCTTCTTAATTTTGAAGTCAAACCTAGAATGTTTAAGAAATATGGATAGGTGAAAATTTATTTGATTATGACAAGGATGCATGGTGGTAAAGGGCTGAAATCCTTTGAACAATTTTAAGAGCATCCACTTCATATATTTTAAACAGACACTGAATATATATCCTACTTTGAAATGCCAAGATCCTTATACATCAAGATACTGTGAAGCCTATACGAGATTCAAAACAGTTTCATCATTTGACTGCAAAGGTCATTCTGAATGGTTTAGGAGAAAAAGGAAAAGCAGGATCTGTGTGTCCTGTGTAAAGAGTGATTTCCAGCTGAGACAGAGCTTAGCAGCTCTATTGGCTCATTAAAAAAAAATAGCTCCTGAATTGAAAGTGAACCATGGTAATGCACAAGCTACACATATAAGACTGGTCTGCACTAGAAAAAAATGAGTTATTGCTGGGTGTTACCAATGGGTGCAACTGAATCATAGAATAGGGTTGGAAGAGACCTCAGGAGGTCATCTAGTCCAACTCCCTGCTCAGAGTAGTATAACCCCAATTAAATGATCCCAGCCAGCGCTTTGTCAAGCCGGACCTTAAAAACCTCTAAGAATGGAGATTCCACCACCTCCCTAGGTAACCCATTCCAGTGCTTCACCACCCTCCTAGTGAAACAGTGTTTCCTAATATCCAACCTAAACCTCCCCCACTGCAACTTGACACCATTGCTCCTTGTTCTGTCATCTGCCACAACTGAGAACAGCAGAGCTCCATCTTCTTTGGAACTCCCCTTCAGGTAGTAGAAGGCAGCTATCAAATCCCCCCTCGCTCTTCTTTCTGCAGATTAAACAAGCCCAGTTCCCTCAGCCTCTCCTCATAAGTCATGTGTCCCAGCCCCCTAATCATTGCCCTCCACTGGACTATCTCCAATTTGTCCACATCCTTTCTGTAGTTGGGGGGGGCCCAAAACTGGATGCAACACTCCGAATAGAGGGGAATAATCACTTCCCTCAATCTGCTGGCAATGCTCCTACTTATGCAGCCCAATATTCCACTAACCTTCTTGGCAACAAGAGTACACTGTTGACTCATATCCAGCTTCTCGTCCACTGTAATCCCCAGGTGCTTTTCTGCAGAACTGCCGCTTAGCCAGTCAGTCCCCAGCCTGTAGCAGTGCATGGGGTTCTTCCATTCTAAGTGCAGGACTCTGCATTTGTCTTCGTTGAACCTCATCAGATTTCTTTTGGCCCAATCCTCCAATTTGTCTAGGTCACTCTGGACCCTATCCCTACCCTCCAGCTTATCTACCTCTCCCCACATCTTAATGTCATCTGCAAACTTGCTGAGGGTGCAATCCATGCCATCATCCAGATCATTAATGAAGATGTTCAACAAAATTGGCCCTAGGACCGACCCCTGGGACACTCCACTTGATACCGGCTGCTAACTAGACATTGAGCCGATGATCACTACCCGTGATCACTATCGCTACCTGAACTAGTGCTGACTACTGTTTAGCTACCTCTGTAGCCAAATAAACTGTGTGCAGCACAGTTTTAGAAACTACAGTTAAAAAGTTATCCTCATGTTAATGGGCAGCCAATAGAACTATAGTAGGAATAGCCATTAGAGTAGAGGGGGGATTTTTTCATGCAAGTAGTTTTTGGTGGGACAAAAGGGAGGCAGACTTTTTAGGTCTTTTCCACATATAACTTCCATGACTCTAGGACAAAAGAATGCAATGTGTTTGAATACTGTAGACCTATTTTTATGTTTTTTCCCCTTGTGTATGTATGGTATGTTTATAAGCCATTGGCTGCTTCCTAGAATGCCAGCTACTATGCCCTGGGGATTAGATTAATACGAAATCCTCATCCAAGCTAGCTCTTGAAGGTGCCTGGGAACAGAACTCCTGAAGAGACGCTCTTCCCCATCTCCAGCTTGCCTGAAGCTGGCAGAAAGCAGCTAAACCTCACCAGTAACTTAGTAAATCAAGAGATTTAGTCTCATTACCTTAATCCTGCCAATTAAGGTTAAAAAGAGAAGAGAAGCAGACAGTGAAACAGGAGAACATGTCCTAGAGATGGCTGGTGCCTGGAAGCCAGAGCCCATGAGCTTCATGAAAGTGGAGTCTAAGCTTTGTGTGTGTTTGTTTGCCATACCGTAGGAGTAAAAATATGGGCAATGTCTTTGAACTGTGTTCAGAATTTGACTCAGTACCAGAAAATAAAGCCAGCCTCACCCGCAAGAGGTACTTCTATTTTCTGAGTTTTACTCCTGTAAAAAGTATATTTATTTGTGCTGACCCCTGATTTTCAGTCCATTTCAGAAACACCTAAGCATGCAAAAATCATGAATTTCTTAAGTTCTCCAGTTTATGTCCTCTTTTCATAAGGTTGCCAACTGTCTAATTGCACAAACCCAAACAAGCTTTGAAAGATACCCCTGCTCCTTCCCTGAGGCCATACCCCAACCCCACCCTTCACTCCCTCCATCCCCTCTCCCTCCATCTCTCGCTCTCCACCACCCTCACCCACTTTCACCAGGCTGGGGCAGCGGGTTGGGGTGTGGGAGGGAGTTTGGGTACAGGTTCTGGGCTGGGGCAGAGGGTTGGGGTGCAGGAGGGAGTTTGGGTGTGGAAGGGTGCTCGGGGCTAGGGCAGGGGGCTGGGGTGCAGGAGGGGATGTGGGCTCCAGCTGGGTGGCGCTTATCTCAGGTAGCTCCTGGTTGGCGGTGCAGCAGGGCTAAGGCAGACTCCCTACCTGCACCACTCCTGGAAGTGGCCGACCTGTTCCTGCAGCCCCTGGGGGGGGGGGGCACCAAGGGGCTCAGTGCACTGCCACAGCCCACAGGCACCTCCCTCCACAGCTCCCATTGGCTGCAGTTCCCATGCACGGAGACCCCTGTCACACCCTCCCTCCACCCACCCCACCACGGGGATGTGCCAGCTGCTTCCGGGAGTGGTGCGTAGCCAGGACAGGCAGGGAGCCTGCCTTCGCTCCACTGGGCTCCCAGACTTTTAGTGCCTAAAATCTCCTGGTTTGGCTTTAGTAGCCTCCGGGAAAGAGAGCCCGATTCCAGGAGACTCCCAGTGAAACCAGGAGGGTTGGCAACCCTAAATTTACAAGGTATAATACTGTACTCCAGTGTGATGTTTCTAGCTACAGATCTATGATGCTTTTTGTTTTCTGTGTGCTGCATCTTTAAGTTTCTAAGCACACTCCCCATTTTATAAGCACTCTCTGTTTTTGAGCTCAGAGTAGTACACTCTATCAGTGCAGAGTGCTGTGCTCTCTAAGAGACTTTTCTATTTTGTTGTTCTGACTAAAACATATATGTTGCATGGTGGGGTGGAGGAAGGTGGTGAAGACCACAGAAAGTCAATTAGAAGGAGGTCCAGAAGAAGGGGAACTGCTCAGGGCAGGCTTTGAAAGATGTCCCAAAATGGTGCCTAGTAAGCAAAGCTGGAGAAGTGAGCAGCTATAAACAGCCAATAAAAGTGAGACACACAAATCCACCCTCCTCAAACCACATTAGAGTTTGATAGCAATTAGTACCTGAAATAGTTAGCCAATCCTTCGTCCTACTCCTTTGTTCATATTTAAGCTTCCACCCTCCAAAGGGAATTGGTTCCCAACCCCACTTTGCTGATTTTTTACCTGTGTTCTCAACACTTGCCTTTTGGGATGCGTTAACACCCCTGGTGGTGGCTGGTGAAAAGTGAACAACAGAAGCTTTAGGGTGCCTCTTTACCTCATGTTAGCTAACACATGGTAACTAACACAAGGTAAAATCCTAGCGAAGAGAAGGCAGTTTGCACTTGTGTCTGCAGATTTAGATAGGCACTAGTGTAAAACAACTTTTTTCCCCAGTGAAGGCAAGGCCTAAGAGATATCAGCAATGCTGGAAGCTGGCTGACAGGGTATATCAAAATTTTTACTTATATTTAAGCTTTGCATTACGGGATGGGGCCATTTTCACTCCCCACCCTGCTAGTGACTCACCTGGTGGGGTGTCTGAAAAGTCCTTCTTTTTCATGGTTGATTTTTGCCCTAATGAAGTGTTTTGATTAGAAGCAATTGGTCAGGAAATTGCTTACAAGGAAAGAAACTACTGCTATCTTGCATCTCAGTGGAATGGCAAGATATGGAAAACCTGTCTTCACACTATAGCTCCACACATCTTACTAATGCTATCAGACACTTCTGTGCTTCGGTTGTATGTGTCTGTCATCTCTATTTAGAGCACAATGTCAGATTAATCACCGACTCATGATAATGTTATATTGAGCTGAAACCAATTACAGCTGGTTAGCTAGCATACTTTCACTCAGCAGTTTAACAATTAATCCATTTTAAATAGATGTTTAAATTTTGTGTGTATAAATGTATGAAAGGCACACTGAAGTGTGATGACAAATTCTGGAAAATGAAGCCCTCTGGCTTGGCAGGTATAGCATTTGCAATAGCATTGCAAGCTTCCCTACATCACACCAACCAATCTTCTTTCAACCCTCTCTGTGCAGGACTTTTCTATCACCCTCATTGCCCTAGTATCTGAGCACCTGGAGGGGCCACTGTGGACTGGACTACATCCACCAAATGGCAATAGCTTTTAGTCATCACTGTCCCAAGTTAGAGTAGAATCAACAACCTAGGAGGTAAAAGCTTCACCACATAAGTAGTATTTGAGCTATCCGACCCTGTCACTTTAGATATTTTATAAGTTAAAACATGTTATTGTTAAAAATAATAATTAAAAATGTTTACCTGGGTACCAAGTATACAATAGGTAACAGTACTGCCAAATGGAAGTGTTCAAAAATCATGAATTAGACCCCCCCCCTGCAAAAAAAAGAAAAAGAAAAAGAAAAGAAAATGGCTTTAAAATAGAGATTTTAAAAAATAATACATTTTGGATTCTCTTTATTTGGCTTTTGTATTTTTTAGGATTTACATTTTACAAGCTTTTTTCCAATCTCACATTGGTTAGAAACTCAGATTTCAAGAGGGTAGGGGGAAGGGAGAGGGGGAGTATTAAATGAAAACTGAGATTCTCACAATCATATGAGCTGGGGCTTTAAAAAGAATAAAAACACTAAGTAGTATGAGGCTTGTGATAAAAATCACAAGAACTGGCAACACAGAGGAAGTGTCTGTAAAACAGCATCAGTAGTGAGGACTGAAGAAGTCAGATGGGACTGAAGCCCTAATATGGCCAAATGACTCTTACTGGAACTTTACAAATAAAAACAGCCCACCACAGAACATACCGTGTAACAACAGTTCTCAGCCCACAGATCATGGGCTGCTTGTGGCCCAGTTAGCACACAGCTGCAGCCCAGCTCAGCTGTGTGCTAACAGCCAGCCCACATGCCCGGGGTCCACTGGGTTCCCAGCTACCCAGTGCGGAAGGGTCTGAGCTGCCAGGCCACCCTGCGTGATGGGGTTCCAGGGCTCCCAGCCAGCCCTGCGAGCTCCAGAGTCCGGGTCTGGAGCAGCCATCAGGCTCCACGAGGTCTGGGTCAGGGGCAGCCCAGAATGTATTATCAGTTGAGAACCACTGCCGTATAGTGTCCCCCAGGTGGTTCAGTCCTAGATGCCACCAATTAATAAATGTCATTGGGACTCCAGGTAAAATTAGACAGCAGTATATGATACTATTAAGGGTGATTTGAAAGTAGGCACTTTTGTTGTACATGGATAGCATGTTCCTTATATTGCATAAATAATAAGTGAAAATATTTGGCGGCAGAAGATATTTAAAATTAGGATGCATGAACCAAACACAGTTTAGGTAGCTTATGTGATTTATGGAGAGAAAACAGTGCTATAAATGTTTCCAACAAGTGTTTGGAATGGTGAGGGCCTTAGTAATAATTCTTATACAGATTTGCCTCTCCCATTTCCAGCCTATTGTTTGTTTGTTACACTCCTAAGGTGCATCAGATTGCAATCTCAATTGTAAATTCTTCACAACAGGAATTGTATTTTCTTATATACTTATACCCAATACAAAGGTTCCCAATCCTGACTGGCACCATTGGCTAGTGCATAGAATAAAGTAGTATCCCTTTAAATAGTTTGAGAGCCCTCTACTCTGGTCCTTTGCATTTCATAAGCCACCAGAACAGCAGTGTATATATGTAGCTAGGTCAAGAGTGGGCAAACTATGGCCCAGGGGCTGCATCTGGCCTTTCAGACATTTTAATCTGGCCCTCGAGCTCTAGCTGGGGAGCGGGGTCAGGAGCGTGCCCGCCACCGCACGGCTCCCAGAAGCAGCAGCACATCCCCCCTCCGCCTTCTACTTGTAGGGGCAGCCAGGGGGCTCTGCACACTGCCCCCACAGCTCCCATTGGTTGGCTACTATGGCCAACGGGAGCTGCAGGGGCAGCGCCTGAGGATGGGGCAGTGCTCAGAGCCACCTGGCCACGCCTCTGCATAGGAGCCGGAGGGAGGACATGCCAGGAGCTGCTTGAGGTAAGCACCGCCCGGAGCCTACACCCTTAACCCTCTCCTGTGCCCCAACCCCCTGCTCCAGCCCTGATCCCCCTCCCACCCTCTGAACTCCTCGGTCCCAGCCCAGAGCATCCTCCTGAACCCCAACCTCTCATCTTCACCCCCACCCCGAACCCATACACCCAGCCAAACCCCTCACCCTCTTCTGCACCCCAACTCCCAATATCATGAGCATTCATGGCCTGCCATACAATTTCCATACCCAGATGTGGCCCTCAGGTCAAAAAGTTTTCCCACCCCGAGCTAGGGCATTGCATGATATATATAATTAGTAAACAGTTATTTGGACCCCACTGTGCTCATGTGGTTCCTTTATCATAGAATCCTAGAAATGTAGGGCTGTAAGGGACCTTGAGAGGTCATCTAGACAGCCCCCTTTCCTGAGACAGGACCAAGTAAACATCATCCCTGACAGGTGTTTGTCTAACCTGTTCTTAAAAACCTCCAGTGATGGGGATTCCACAACCTCCCACAGAGCGTATTCCAGAACTCGACTACCCTTATAGTTAGAAAGTTTTTCCTCATCTCTAACCTCAATCTCCCTTGCTGCAGATTAAACCCATTACTTCTTGTCCTACCTTAAGTGGACATGGAGAACAATTGATCACTATTCTCTTCATAACAGATTTTGCCATATTTGAAAACTTATCAGGTCCCCCCTCAGTCTTCTTTTCGCCAAACTAAATATGCCCGGTTGTTTTTAACTTTTCCCCCATACATCAGGTTTTCTAAGCCTTTTATCATTTTTGTTGCTCTCATCTGAATTCTCTCCAATTGGTCCACATCTGTGACAGAATTGGATACAGTACTCCAGCTGATGCCTGACCAGTGCTGAGTAGAAAGGGACACACAAAACACACCCCACAGGATTAGCTTTTTTTGCAACTCCATTACATTGTTGACTCATTCAATTTGTGATCCGCTATAACCCCCAGATCCTTTTCAACAGCACTACCGCCCCGAACCATTTATATGATGTGTCTTGCTCTTTACACAACATCCACCAGGGACTATCAGAATATAAATAAATGAAAACAACAATACAAAATTTAATGGGAATTTAAGATGGAACCCTTACCACCAGGATTCTAACAATGGGTCTCTATATTAGAGTTGTGAGTATGGACACTGGAACTTTTTGTCCTTTTGTTGGATAACTTAACATCCAGGAACATAAGCAGGTAATTAGTATCGGATTACTGTAACATTTCTCTCTTAGGTGTTTCTAAGTTATCTTTCATTCTGATATCCATTAGCCTGCTGAAAAAACTGTGCAATGTTGTCAAGTTAAAAAATTGCCTCTGTTGCACAGGATACAGAGAGATCCATGGCTGCATTCCTTTCAACAACTGAATTTAGATAAATAGCTGATAAAGGGTGACAAGACTCAAGGCAATTTTTGCCCATTTATGTGAACTGCTCACATATGGATAACCACGATTCAGACATTTATAATGGCAAACAGGAAAGGTATGGAATTGAAATCTAGAGATGTGAGAGCCCAATATGACACCTTCTATGCATATTACTGAAACACACTAATGAAAATCACTTTTGCCTTGCACTAGAATATGTAATAAATCTTCAGTTGTTTTCACAGGAACACATCAATTGTTTACAAGTGGTTATATTTTGGGAGTTCTGTTTTCTAATTGTTTTACAGCATAGCGTTATACTTCATACTGTAGTGTATAGTTTATTGTGCTAAATTGATAAAGTTTAGAAACACACCAGCTATTACCTTTTATATATGTTTTTGTAGAAATGTTTATTTGCAGATTTGCTTAGTTTAGTAAAGTGGATAGGCTGATTACATTTACCTGGAGAAATGTTTGTTTCTAAGGGTTGAATCCTACAGGCACTTATGCACATATTTAAACTTTGCTAATGTAAATAATCCCATTGATGTCTATAGAACAAGATCTAATTTAAGATATTTAGTGGAAAGTCTTAGTCAGAGCTATTTTAGTAATTACAATTAACAATATGTAAATTATTGTGTTGTATTTTTTTGGAGGGCAGCTGTAGACATACTTCTGGCACATTGAATGCTTTTGCAAAAAAAACATTTGCTAATCTAATTTAGCCCATAAACATGCAGTTTGCCGAGAAAGTTTATACTTCTCTCTGCATGTTACCTTTCTCCTAAAATAATCTGGTTTGCAAACACACAGACCTTTCATGGATTAAAACATATTGTCTTACTAACTGGCTTTATAGTAATTTATTTGATCTTGTAAATAAAAGCCAAACAAACTGGTTCCTATAATACAAAGAATCAAGCACTATGATAACCCATCTCAAGAGCAAGAATTCTCTCTCCTTATTCTGCTATTACTTCCTTTATGCATATAGTATATACAATACTATGTTAAACAGTTGGGAACTGATGAATCATTCATAACTATGTGTTAATCTGGAATCACAAATATATGAAGAGGGACTAGGGCAATTCCCTAAATTCACTTTATGTCAAGTGCACTAATAACCAACAGTAAATAGTGTCCTAAGAAATAGAAAGTGAGTAATATAGTATTATGGTATTCATGTGTCCGCTGAAGTATTAATTGAAAACGTGAATAGTAATTTGTTCTGAGAATACATGTCTATAAATTATTCATGAGATTTTCTGATGCTTGTAGTCGGACTTCTAAAATCCAATAGTTTAGGAGGTGATGTAAAGGTCACTTATCTTAACTAGTTGTGTTTAGCTTATTGCAGAAATTTAAAGGGAAAGGGGGATTTCCACTCCGAACCCCATGCAAGGGTCTAATAATTTACTCCTCAATATGTATGTCTAATATTTTATATAGTTGAAGAAAAGCACGTAACAAACAAACATAATGGGTCCCTTTCTCCCACTTTTGTCACAGCCAAAGTACCTCTCTGTTTTTCTAAACCCCAAAAGGGCTCTAGGTGAATTTCTAATTGTTTTCAACTTTTTAACAATGATACACTCAATTACATATCTCTGGGAATGATTAAGAATGAACGATCAGATTTATGATTGAACAGACAACTTTCTGATTGCAATTAACTTACCGCATCTTCTCTGACCTTATTTTTTTCTTTACAACCACACTACATATTATCCTGTATGCTCAATTGCTCGTGAAGTAATTTTCTGAGGGCTCTTATACTTCTAGACTCTGTGTTTATTACAAACTGTATCTCTGGCACACAGAGCTGCAAGCATCTCAGTTTCTAGATGTCATGTTCATAACTTCTGTTATCCTTGAAAAACATGGAGGATCATTAAATAACGAAGGGATTTAAATTTAGAAAACCATTCGGGGGCCTGGGACATGGGTCTCCTATCTCCTAGGGGAGTACCCTAATTACTAGGGTAAAGGTCATAAGGTGAGCAAGCACCACCTCCTTCTCTTCTTCCTGCTGTTTTGTGTGGGGTTGTGTGTGCTCAGAGCACACCCACTGGATTGAGCCCTAAAGAAAAGATAGGTGGATAAAGGCTTAGTTTGTGAATCCCACTGGGACTTAGGAACAAGGAAGGGACCAAGCTGCTGGTGATATCAAGACTGCAGTGGCCATCTGAGTGCGCAGCAGATGAAATTTTGGTACTTAGAGGCCTTCAAACTGGGGGACTTTAGGTGATGACAGGATTAAGGCTGCAGCTGAGCAGGGGTTTTGTAAATGCCAATGGTACCAAAATGTTGAACTTTGGTGCCTAAGTCCCTTTGTGCTACTGGTACCCTTTTTGAGTACTGGCATTACATAGTGTATGCAAGCCATCAGGGTGTTTATTTGTGTTTGGGTTCACCATCATTAACATACTCATTTTATGTCATCAGTTAACAACACTGAAAGGGAAAAGGGTCCATGCTTTCTCATGCACATTATTCTGCACAACCACATACAACAGACACTGGGTGCTTAATGACAGTTTTAAGAATGCTTGATATGATGTCACTACCTATAAAAACAATACACATACATGCATAGGTGGCGAGTTATATGGACCCAGGGTGTCTGTGCTCGACCAGTATTTAGGAATGTGGGCCTGGCTCCACCGATTGTTGGGCTTACTGTGCTTTGGGGGCCCCCACACTTCAGGAGGATGTGGGGTCCAGGGTGGCCTGGTGCCAGAAGCAGTGAGCGATCCAGCCCCAGCCTGCCCCGTCCCACCGGCATCACTCAGGGGAGGGGACGGAAGCTGGAAAGAGGCGGGACAGGGGTTTTGGGGAAGGAGTGGAATGGGGGCGGGGAGGGGGCAGAGTGCGGGGTGGCTCTGCTTGGACCCGTTCTGGGCACCACCAAAAATTATACAACCCTGGCAGCCACGCATACATGACATCTATGAATACTACCATCTATTGAAACGTGAAGGAAGACAAAAATATTTTCTAGGACATTTATTTCCAGCTGGTTTTGGAATTGTGAAAGTCTGCTTCATGCTGCTCACATATGTGGGGAGAAAAAAAACCCAGGAACTTGCTTTTACAATCCTAAGCATCAAAGACAAATGAAGTTTTGCATGAGATATTCCTCGTCAATCAAGCACTGTATCACACTGTACCATTTACTATGCAAAAAAGGATGTGCAAAAATTTTAAATCATAGAAATGATACACGTATTTGTACACATCTGTGAATGGAGGTATAGTCTGGATAAAAATAAACCCCCCAAAATGAGAGGGGGAAAAAGGAGAAACAAAAAAAGTAGTGAGGCAATACATATATATATATATATATATATATATATATATATATATATATATATATATATATATATATTCATTGCAAATGCTTAATTTCAAAAAGAAGATGGTTCTTCCAATTGGAAATTAGTATTCATAAATTATTCTGTCCCCATTGACTGTCTCATTAACCGTGCACTCTAATTAAATGACTGCAGGCAATTAAATTTTTCAATACTACTGTTCTGGTGATTAGTAGAAAATGATATGGATACTGCTGTTTTGAAAGCTATTAAAAAGGGAAGGATAAACTAACTTATTCAAGGACTATTTCATTCCAAAACTGGCAAGTTCCACTGTGATAGAATCAAATTTCACATTGAAGTTTCAGATGTGTGAACCTGAAACTTCAAACAAACTTCATGAGGTGCAAGCTTCCACCTCCCAAACCCACTAAAAGAGTGACAGCAACTGAACAGGTTTTACACATGACTCTAGTGATAAGGCTGATGGCAGAAGAGTATCCAAACAATACAAGTTTTTATGTAGGCAATTAAATGGCCAAGTGAAGCTTAGGCACTTGATATCTGAAAAACATATATGGGGAATACCAACAGCATGAATATAATTTCTATTACTATCATGCTAATAGGGTGACCAGATGTCAGGATTTTATAGGCACAGTCCCAATATTTGGGGCTTTTTCTATTACCCTCCACCCCTGTCCCGATTTTTCACACTTGCTATCTGGTCACCCTGTAACCGGGTTCCCATTCATGGCTAGTGTGGCTCTGTGTGTCTAAATCTGGGAAAGTAGCTCTTGTGGCTTTGGGTGCCCCCTTCTGCTTGCTCTGCAATGGTCTTTCTTCTTGTAACTTGGTCCTCCAGCCAAGTCACCATTTAGTCCATCCTTCTGGGGTTGCAAAGTCCAACAGGGCCACTGTCCAAATGCCCAAATGCCTTCTCTGCATGGTGTTCAGTCCCAGCACTGTGCCTTTATACCAGTGGCTGGCAGGGGAACCTGGACCCACCCTCAGGTTCTGGCCTATGGACCCTGTAAACAGCAATCTGGTCTGCTGCGTACCCATCCCTGCGGCTGTTTCCCTGGGCTCCTTCCTACCCAGCCTTTTTCTCTTCCCTTGCATGTTTCTGGGTTTGCCATGGGAGCCTGCTGTATTCCCCATGGCGACTTTACTACTTCTAGCCTCTTGCCAGACTCCTTACCCGAGGGCAAGATCTCAGGGCTTACTCTCCTCCCGGCCTTCGTTCTTGTTCCTGACGTCCTGCCTCATCTCAGCCACCTTCCCCTCAGCCAGACAATCTAATTGGTATCTCAGGCCCTCATAAATCCTATTGGCGATGGTGTGAACACCTCCCATCACACTGTCTCAAGTGTTTCGTAGTTCAGCACTGCTGTCATCTTTTGGATAGATCTTTGATTTCACTGGAGGAAATGAGCGTAGATAAGTAATTTGAATGTGGGGTAAAATATTGATTATGCAAAGGAATGGCTTGTTCTGAAAAGCAGAATTAAATATTTCTTCACATACTTTGTTTTGCTATGGGTCCAATCCTGCAAAAATGATGAACACCTAAAGGTGCTGAGCAGCCTCTTTGAAATCTGTGGAAATCAAAGACGCTCAGGGTCAGATTTTCAAAGGTGCTGAGACACAAAAATGAAGAGAGGCACCTGTGGGGATCACTGGTAGTTAGGTGCTGCTTAGGCACTTGTGAAAATCTCACTAGGCAACTATCGGTATCTTTAGGCACTTAAACATATTTAAAAATCTGACCATCAGCACTTTGCAGAATGAGACCCTATCTGAACATTCACATTGCTGCACCAAACAAGCTGTGACTTCAGTCAGCTAAGTGGAAAGCAAATGCAGTCAGATTCGTTTTCATTCACAAAATGGGTATCATTTTGTTTCAAGAGGAATCAGTGCTATAACTGAATGTTAGAAATTGACAAGTTCTGACTGCCAGTACTTCTATATTAAATTAAACTAAACGTTTATGTGCAATTTTTTAAGAGCCTGAATCTTTGGTTTACAATTAATTTTAAAGCAAGTTCTTCAACAGCATGTGCAATTTTATTTTAGCCAGGTGGGTCAGAAGCCCTTACATCATTTGTGCTAAATAATAATTATGTGGTGCATATTACCGCATATTGACCATGTGCTTGAAGCTGTTCACAACAGACAATTTGGTTCCTGCCCCAAGGGACTTGCTGTCTAGTCTTGACAAAGCTTAGCCAGAGAATGTCCACAATCAAGAACGCTACAATTTTTTCCCTCTGTTTAAAGGTGTATTTGTGATGAATTATCACTCAAAGGATTCACGGCAGTAGTATATTTTAAGAAAGAATTTGAATGAGGACAATTGTCCGGCATGCAAAAAGGCGAATGTCATAGGTAAAAGGGATAACACTGGAGAAGGCTATGAAGGGAGTTGTTAGGTAGAAGACAGAAGCAGAACAAGGGAATGAATGGTGAATTAGGAAGCAAAACACTCAGATATGTAAATAAGAGCGGAATTGTGGAGAAGCTTGCAGGTTCACAGATTCATGTATTTTAACGCCAGAAAGGATCATTATGGTAATCTAGTCTGACCTCCAGCATAAAATTTAACAAAGTGGCTCCTGGAACAAGTCCCTAAGTTCTGTTTGTACTACAGCGTTCTTTTTAGAAAGGCACCCAAGGTAAAGATCAAACATTTTGAACCAATACGCACCATGTATACTTGCAGTTTAGGGGGATTTTTTTCTGCCCATAAGCAACAGAGACCACCTTTGATGCCTTTTTCTAGGCTAAGCCCTGGTCTACACTAGGACTTTAGGTCGAATTTAGCAGCATTAAATTGATGTAAACCTGCACCCGTCCACACGATGAAGCCCTTTATTTCGACTTAAAGGGCTCTTAAAATCGATTTCCTTACTCCACCCCTGACAAGTGGATTAGCGCTTAAATTGGCCTTGCCGGCTCGAATTTGGGGTACTGTGGACACAATTCGACGGTATTGGCCTCCGGGAGCTATCCCAGAGTGCTCCATTGTGACCGCTCTGGACAGCACTCTCAACTCAGATGCACTGGCCAGGTAGACAGGAAAAGAACCGCGAACTTTTGAATCTCATTTCCTGTTTGGCCAGCGTGGCAAGCTGCAGGTGACCATGCAGAGCTCATCAGCAGAGGTGACCATGATGGAGTCCCAGAATCGCAAAAGAGCTCCACCATGGACCGAACGGAAGGTACGGGATCTGATCGCTGTTTGGGGAGAGGAATCCGTGCTATCAGAACTCCGTTCCAGTTTTCAAAATGCCAAAACCTTTGTCAAAATCTCCCAGGGCATGAAGGACAGAGGCCATAACAGGGACCGGAAGCAGTGCCGCGTGAAACTGAAGGAGCTGAGGCAAGCCTACCAGAAAACCAGAGAGGCGAACGGCCGCTCCGGGTCAGAGCCCCAAACATGCCGCTTCTATGATGAGCTGAATGCCATTTTAGGGGGTTCAGCCACCACTACCCCAGCCGTGTTGTTTGACTCCTTCAATGGAGATGGAGGCAAAACGGAAGCAGGTTTTGGGGACGAAAAAGATGATGATGAGGCTGTAGATAGCTCACAGCAAGCAAGCGGAGAAACCGGTTTTCCCGACAGCCAGGAACTGTTTCTCACCCTGGACCTGGAGCCAGTACCCCCCAAACCACCCAAGGCTGCCTCCTGGACGCAGCAGGCGGAGAAGGGACCTCTGGTGAGCATACCTTTTAAAATACTATACATGGTTTAAAAGCAAGCATGTGAGAGGATTACTTTGCCCTGGCATTCGCGGTTCTCCTAGATGTTCTCCCAAAGCCTTTGCAAAAGGTTTCTGGGGAGGGCAGCCTTATTGCGTCCTTCATGGTAGGACACTTTACCACTCCAGGCCAGTAACACGTACTCGGGAATCATTGTACAACAAAGCATTGCAGTGTATGTTTGCTGGCATTCAAACAACATCCGTTCTTTATCTCTCTGTGTTATCCTCAGGAGAGTGAGATATAATTCATGGTCACCTGGTTGAAATAGAGTGCTTTTCTTCAGGGGACACTCAGAGGAGCCCATTCCTGCTGGGCTGTTTGCCTGTGGCTAAACAGAAATGTTCCCCGCTGTTAGCCACAGGGAGGGGGGAAGGTTGAGGGGGTAGCCACGCGGTGGGGGGAGGCAAAATGCGACCTTGTAACGAAAGCACATGTGCTATGTATGTAATGTTAACAGCAAGGTTTACCCTGAAAGAGTGTAGCCACTGTTTTATAAAATGTGTCTTTTTAAATACCGCTGTCCCTTTTTTTTTCTCCACCAGCTGCATGTGTTTCAATGATCACAGGATCTTCTCCTTCCCAGAGGCTAGTGAAGCTTAGAAAGAAAAAGAACACACTCACAATGACATGTTCTCTGAGCTCATGCTGTCGTCTCACACTGACAGAGCACAGACGAATGCGTGGAGGCAAATAATGTCAGAGTGCAGGAAAGCACAAAATGACCGGGAGGAGAGGTGGCGGGCTGAAGAGAGTAAGTGGTGGGCTGAAGAGAGTAAGTGGCGGGCTGAAGACAGGGCTGAAGCTCAAATGTGGTGGCAGTGTGATGATAGGAGGCAGGATTCAATGCTGAGGCTGCTGGAGGACCAAACCAGTATGCTCCAGTGTATGGTTGAGCTGCAGCAAAGGCAGCTGGAGCACAGACTGCCACTACAGCCCCTGTGTAACCAACCGCCCTCCTCCCCAAGTTCCATAGCCTCCACACCCAGACGCCCAAGAACGCGGTGGGGGGGCCTCCGGCCAACCAGCGACTGTACCACAGAGGATTGCCCCAAAAAAAGAAGGCTGTCATTCAATAAATTTTAAAGTTGTAAACTTTTAAAGTGCTGTGCTTAAAGTGCTGTGTAGCATTTTCCTTCCCTCCTCCACCACCCCTCCTGGGCTACCTTGGTAGTCATCCCCCTATTTGTGTGATGAATGAATAAAGAATGCATGAATGTGAAGCAACCATGACTTTATTGCCTCTGCAAGCGGTGATTGAAGGGAGGAGGGGCGGGTGGTTAGCTTACAGGGAAGTAGAGTGAACCAAGGGGCGGGGGGTTTCATCAAGGAGAAACAAACAGAACTTTCACACCGTAGCCTGGCCAGTCATGAAACTGGTTTTCTAAGCTTCTCTGATGCGTACCGCGCCCTCCTGTGCTCTTCTAACCACCCTGGTGTCTGGCTGCGCGTAACCAGCAGCCAGGCGATTTGCCTCAACCTCCCACCCCGCCATAAACGTCTCCCCCTTACTCTCACAGATATTGTGGAGCACACAGCAAGCAGTAATAACAGTGGGAATATTGGTTTCGCTGAGGTCTAAGCGAGTCAGTAAACTGCGCCAGCGCACCTTTAAACGTCCAAATGCACATTCTACCACCATTCTGCACTTGCTCAGCCTGTAGTTGAACAGCTCCTGACTACTGTCCAGGCTGCCTGTGTACGGCTTCATGAGCCATGGCATTAAGGGGTAGGCTGGGTCCCCAAGGATACATATAGGCATTTCAACATCCCCAACAGTTATTTTCTGGTCTGGGAATAAAGTCCCTTCCTGCAGCTTTTGAAACAGACCAGAGTTCCTGAAGATGCGAGCGTCATGTACCTTTCCCGGCCATCCCACGTTGATGTTGGTGAAACGTCCCTTGTGATCCACCAGAGCTTGCAGCACTATCGAAAAGTACCCCTTGCGGTTTATGTACTCAGCGGCTTGGTACTCCGGTGCCAAGATAGGGATATGGATTCCGTCTATGGCCCCACCACAGTTAGGGAATCCCATTGCAGCAAAGCCATCCACTATGACCTGCACATTTCCCAGGGTCACTACCCTTGATATCAGCAGATCTTTGATTACGTGGGCTACTTGCATCACAGCAGCCCCCACAGTAGATTTGCCCACTCCAAATTGATTCCCAACTGACCGGTAGCTGTCTGGCATTGCAAGCTTCCACAGGGCTATCGCCACTCGCTTCTCAACTGTGAGGGCTGCTCTCATCTTGGTATTCATGCGCCTCAGGGCAGGGAAAAGCAAGTCACAAAGTTCCATGAAAGTGCCCTTATGCATGTGAAAGTTTCGCAGCCACTGGGAATCGTCCCAGACCTGCAACACTATGCGGTCCCACCAGTCTGTGCTTGTTTCCCGAGCCCAGAATCGGCGTTCCACAGCATGAACCTGCCCCATTAGCACCATGATGCATGCATTGGCAGGGCCCATGCTTTCAGAGAAATCTGTGTTCATGTCCTGATCACTCACGTGACCGCGCTGACGTCGCCTCCTCGCCCGGTATCGCTTTGCCCGGTTCTGGTGCTGCATATACTGCTGGATAATGCGTGTGGTGTTTAATGTGCTCCTAATTGCCAAAGTGAGCTGAGCGGCGTCCATGCTTGCCTTGGTATGGCGTCCGCACAGAAAAAAGGCGCGGAATGATTGTCTGCTGTTGCTCTGACGGAGGGAGGGGCGACTGACGACATGGCTTACAGGGTTGGCTTCAGGGAGCTAAAATCAACAAAGGGGGTGTCTTTACATCAAGGAGTATTTCAGGCAGGACTTCACGGAGGGTTCCAATAAGAAATGGTGCACCTAAGTTATTGTTCTTATTGGAACAAGGAGGTTAGTCTGGCCTCTGATTGATACATGGCTAGATTTACCTCGCTGCACCTTCTCTGTGAGTGACTGCAGTGTGACCTAGAAGAATGAATCCCCTAGACGGGGGAGAGGGGGAAGCAAATGAATACAGAACAAATCTGGTCTATTTCTTGTTTTGATCCACTCCATCTATCTTTTACATCTTTGGCTGGCAGCAGACGGTGCAGAAGGACTGCATGCCATCCACATCTCATGGCTGCTCGGCAGAAGATGGTACAGTATGACTGCTAGCCAGCCTCATCTCTTGCCTGCCCAGCAGAAGATGGTACAGTACGACTGCTAGCAATCCGTATCGCCTGCCTGCTCACCATAAGATGGTTCAATAGGACTGACTGCAGGACTAAAGAGAATGACCTGGTCAAGTCACTCCAAATTTAGTCCCTGCACCCATGTCTGTCCAGGCGCTCCCAGCCGATGTGGCCAGGAGCACCTCGGACATGACGATGACGGCTACCAGTCGTACTGTACCGTCTGCTGCCACAAGGCAAGGGGTTGCTGCTACTGTGTAGCAATGCCGTACTACGTCTGCCAGCACCCAGGAGACATAGGGTGACGGTTACCTGAGCGGGCTCCATGCTTGCCGTGGTATGGCGTCTGCACAGGTAACTCACGAAAAAAGGCACGAAACGATTGTCTGCCCTTGCTTTCACAGAGGGAGGGAGGGAACGGGGGCCTGACGATATGTACCCAGAATCACCCACGACAATGTTTTAGCCCCATCAAGCATTGGGATCTCAACCCAGAATTCCAATGGGCAGCAGAGACTGCGGGAACTGTGGGATAGCTACCCACAGTGCAATGCTCTGGAAGTCGACTCTAGCCTCGGTACTGTGGAAGCACTCCGCCGAGTTAATGCACTTAATGCACTTAAGAGCATTTTCTGTGGGGACACACACACTCGAATATATAAAACCGATTTCTAAGAAAACGACTTGTATAAATTCGACCTTATTCCATAGTGTAGACATACCCTAAGTTTCCAAGGTAATTTTAAAGATGATTTTACACATTTACATTTCCTTGCATTTTATATAGGTTTACTTTAGGTGTGGTGATTTTTTTTTGGCTGCATTTCTCTCAAGGCTCAACACTGAGTGCCTACTGAATATAACAAAGCCACATCTGTTTCCTCTGCGCAGGCATTTTCTGTTACTGAGGGTCAGATTTTGTCACCCTTAGTCACATTGAGTTCTACCAGAATCTATCGTTAAGTAGGCACAAGCTATCATAGTAGCAGCAGCAGCTTCCCCCCCGCAACCAATTTTCTGATGTACCTGCGGATTCCACCTCTTCTCTGCTCCCCAGTCACACATGCTTTCCTGAACTTTCAGTACTCCCCAGATCTCCAGGAGGCTACCATTCCTCCAGTGAAAGATACTAGATGAGACTCCTAGGAGACTTGGAACTTATCAATGCCACCCTGACTGGATGAAGGGGCTGGTATTGAATGATACACACGGTGCTCCCTCTGCCTTCCGGACATCTGGGGTCACAGGGCTGTATATTCATACCACTTCCAGCCCTGTCAGCCTGGGAAACATGAAACAGGGACTAGGAATGGTAGTTATAACGTAGATCTGACAGTCTGGTGTTTAAATCACGTTACTACAATGTAGCTTTACGAAGTGTAATATCATCAAGTAGTATTGTTGCTTTAATATTTTACTTGGGCAAAGAGCCCATCGATGTCCATGGGAGTTTAGCCTGGCTACGGTCTACATAAGCACTTCAGGATATGACCCAATAATACTAGTGTACCCCCACAAATTTTTTTTGTTATACAAGATGGATATCCAACTCATGCTGCATGGGCTTTTCAAGCTATGTAAGGCTTTCACTGATCTCAGATAAAGTTCCCATCCTCTAGCACAGGGCTTCTCAACTCCTGGGCCGGGAAGCAAAACTGGGTCACCAGGATGTTTCAGAAGGTTGGTGAGACTTCCTATCCCATGGGACTGGTTGGGCTTGTCTGCCTGCTCCAGGCACTGCAACCTCTCGCATCCCAGTGTCTCTCAGCTTTAGCCCAGCCGTCATGACTACGGGAATCCAGGTAGGCCAAATTTGAATGAGTGGCAATGTAACCCCATGAGCCAGGTCACAGCTCCACTCACACAAATTGGCCCAGTCAGGGGGGTGAGGCGAAAACTGAGCAGCACTGCAACCCTAGAGGTTGCAACATCTGGAGTGGAGAGCCAAGCCCAGCCAGCCCCACAGCACAGGAGCTGCAGGAGCTGCCACTGTGGGGTAAGTGCCAGGCAGGGCCCAACCCCCCTGGAGGGCAGGATCCAACCGAAACCACCCCAGGGCCTCCACCCAGAGGTTATTTAGTGAGTTGTGAGATAAAAGGCCATAAAACATTTACAAATGGGTCCTGAGCCCAAAAAGGTTGAGAGCCACTGTTCTATCACATACCACATATCACAGAACTGGCTCTTTTATCCATTCAGGAATTTAATTTCACTTGACATGTTACCACTGAAACATGGTTGCACATTTCTCCCTTTTTCTATGTCCTCTGTCTCACTGAGGACCCTAACCCTAACCCCCTTGTCATAAATATAAAGGGAAGGGTAAACCCCTTTAAAATCCCTCCTGGCCAGAGGAAAAATCCTTTCACTGGTAAAGGGTTAAGAAGCTAAAGCTAACCTCGCTGGCACCTGACCAAAATGACCAATGAGGAGACAAGATACTTTCAAAAGCTGGGAGGAGGGAGAAAAACAAAGGGTCTGTGTGTCTGTTGGTATGCTGCTTTTGCCGGGGATAGAAAAGGAATGGAATCTTAGAACTTTTAGTAAGTAATCTAGCTAGGTATGCGTTAGATTATGATTTCTTTAAATGGCGGAGAAAATAATTGTGCTGAATAGAATGACTATTTCTGTCTGGGTCTCTCTTTTGTAACTTAAGGTTTTGCCTAGAGGGATTTTCTATGTTTTGAATCTAATTACCCTGTAAGGTACATCCTGATTTTACAGGGGTGATTCCTTTACTCCTATTTACTTCTATTTCTATTAAAAGTCTTCTTCTAAGAAAACTGAATGGTTTTTCATTGTTCTAAGATCCAAGGGTTTGGGTGTGTGGTCACCTATGCAAATTGGTGAGGATTTTTACCAAACCTTTCCCAGGAAGTGGGGTGCAAGGGTTGGGAGGATTTTGGGGGGAAAGACATGTCCAAACTGCGTTTCCCAGTAAACCCAGTTAGAGTTTTGTGGTGGCAGTGGTTATTCCAAGGACAAAGGATAAAATTAATTTGTACCTTCGGGAAGTTTTAACCTAAGCTGGTAAAAGTAAGCTTAGGAGGTTTTCATGCAGGTCCCCACATCTGTACCCTAGAGTTCAGAGTGGGGGAGGAACCTTGCCACCCCTCCAAGACCTAGGCTAAGCAAAGAACTGTTTTGAACATAGGAAAGAGACCAACATGAAACAGACACAAACTTTTAAGGTTCCTACTATCGTTGGCTCTTTTGGGTCAACACCATGAAATAAAACTATGGGAACATTATTCCTCCTATGTGTGTAAATATATCAATATGTATATAGAGATCAAGGTTAGAAATGAGTAAAAATGCATAATTTATGCAGAAGCTTTTTTTCTTTAAAAACTAGTTTGAAAACTCTATATATTCAGTAAAAATATTTATGAATTAAAGTTTTAAATGGTTACAAAGAGCTTTTGTTGGAAAAGCACTGGTCAATTAAAGACATCAGCATGGCTTTAGGAAGGGGAAATCACACCTAATTGACTTGATTTATGACATTCTCCAGACTATTAAATGCTTAAAAGTATAGTCTGGGACTATAAAAACACCCTGACTTTGAAATGGAAAACTTTAGAATAAAGGCTCTGTTCTGTGACCTTTTAAAATTTTTAAATTGGTGGCGGCAATTCTAAAAAATGATAATATTGATATATGCAGTGTTGCTGTAGCTTTGTTGGTCCCAGGATATTAGAGAGACAAGGCGTGTGAGGTGATATCTTTTAATGGAACCAACCTCTGTTGGTGAGAGAGACAAGCTTTCAAGCTTCTGAAAGGCAGTCTCTCTCACCCACAGAGGTTGGTTCCATAAAATATATTATTTCATGCACATTGTCTCTCTAATATTGATATGTCGGATTAAATCACTTTAAATTATTAAATAGCATAATAATACACAGAATAATCATAAAATGCAGAACAGGAGACGTCTGGTGTCTCCTTGCAATGAAAAACACAGGATATAGGATCAATCATAAAAGCAATTCCCTTGATTAGAAATAATCACTGTTAGTAGTCTTTAATTAAATGGGCCCTGGAAGTTCAACAAACATGTACAATCAAATGACCTTGTTAATTACAAATGGTCACATGGGAACTTGGTTATAGACATAAAGTAACTACGAAGGTGCCCTATTGCTGCCAGATGTTAGTAATTTAAAGCAACATAATGTTTATATTGTGTCTAAGCGGAAATATTTCTTAAACATATCTATACTTTGTGTGTGCATGCGTGCTTTCTTCCAAATATAATTTTCCCAGTTTAAAATCAGAAGTGCCTTACATTTGGCTAAACAATAGTATTCAGCACTTTAGAACCTTAAAGCATTACATAATAATTAACCCTCAAGGCCATGGTCAGGTACGTTACAGATGGGGAGAAAGAGGGGAACCAGTCCAGAGGACGCATATACAAACCAGTACCACTGCATGTTTAAATGGTTATCATAAGTGCACATGTAAATTGAGTAATTGTTCATTCAAACTTTCTATTCCCATGTGCCGATATTAAATTGCTTAATAGCTACACAAGAAAGGCACAAATTATTGTACACACTTTTACATATAGCTCTGAGCTTCGCTGCATTTGAGATACCAGGCTGCCGCCATGCAGCATTTCTAGTACAACCTAGTTAAGCAAAAAGAAAAGGAGTACTTGTGGCACCTTAGAGACTAACCAATTTATTTGAGCATAAACTTTCGTGAGCTACAGCTCACTTCATCGGATGCATACTGTGAAAACTGTCCACAGTATGCATCCGATGAAGTGAGCTGTAGCTCACGAAAGCTTATGCTCAAATGAATTGGTTAGTCTCTAAGGTGCCACAAGTACTCCTTTTCTTTTTGCGAATACAGACTAACACGGCTGTTACTCTGAAACCTAGTTAAGGTAAGTTTAGAAATGCCTAAAGCCATTCTAGCAGTATGTCATCATTTCCATTTACAATCCTGGTCAAAACAAGGAAGTAGAGAAGCACACAAATTAAATATTTTTAAAAGGCAACTTTGAGCCCCAACTGAATTTGTGTACCACCATCATATTATATAAACAGCATTGATTTAAACAACATAGGTTTGCTACTAGAAAATGCTTCTATACATTAATTTAAGGCCAGAAGGGACCATTATCATCATCTAGTCTGACCGCTTGTATAAAAGGATACAGAATTTCAGAAAAGACTTCCTGCATCAAGCTCAGTAACTTGTGGTTGAGCTATACCCTCTCTCTCAGAAAGCATCCAATTTTGATTTCAGTTCTTCAAGAGATGGAGATTCCAGCTTTTAGAATCGGTAATGCTTTTGGCTGCTAAATTAATGAGCCCTTTATTATCAGTTATTATTTCCCTGTGTCAGTACTTATAGATTATGATCAAGTCTTCCACAAGGAGCTTGATCTATTTAGCTTAAGTGTCTCCCTGCATGATTTCTGCCCCCTGCCCCCAACAGATCATGAAAGATTTTTCTTCTCTAGACTCCCTCACATTTTTCAATATCCTTTTTAAAGCATGGACACCAGAACTGGACACAGCAGCGCAATAACAGTCTCCCCAGTGCTGTAAGCGGAGGTGATATCACCTCCTTGCTCCTACTCTCTATTTTCTTGTTTATACTGTATTAGTCTTTTTATCCACAGCATTGCACTGGGAGCTCATGTTCAGTTTGGTTATCCACCATGACCGCCGTGTCTATTACAAGGTCACTACTTTCTAGGATACTGTCCTCAATCTATAAGTCTGGCCTATATTCTCGTTCCTAGATGTATATTCTTGCATTTGACTGTATTAAAATGCATATTGTTTGAGTGCACCCAGCTTAGCTTGCCAAGAGATTCAAATCACTCTGCTTATGTGATCAATGACATCTTGAGGACCATCATGATAACGACAGTCTTGAGGTCTGTACATTAAACATACCATATCAGAAATCAGCCGTTTCAAAGTCACTGAATTTTTAGATTTGATGAGAGAATTTTAATTGATTCCTTATGTTCTTTTCTTTAATTTCACTTTATATAAAATTGCATCTGTTCCCCACCCTAGTCTGATCTTCTCTATATTAAAAAAAAATTAGAGTTGTACAGCCCAAAGGAGTGGATATGTATATATTTTATGATGTTGCCAGGGCTTTGCTTTCATTTACAAAATAGAACTAGTCTCCTTTCTTGCTGTTGTTTTTAGTGGTACTTAGCTTTGCATATTCTTGTCAATATCAAACAGTACAGTAACAAAGCAAATGGTTAAACATATTGGAAATGTACAAATTTAACGTCTCTTTCAAGGTCACAGGGCCCCAGCTTAATTGCCTTTCTGTCAGATACTATATATCTCACAAACATGCTTCAGGGGGCAAGACTATTTGAAATCAGTCCAATACAGTATGCTGGCTTTGTTTAGTCTGTGCCAAATGGATAAAGTTCAATGCTGCTTTTGTTAAAAAAATCTATACAGCGTCTCCATGCTATAGCTGAGAAAGACAAAAGCTGTCACTTTATACATCAGACAATGTTAGTTTTTACCTTTGTCCCATTTCATGAATTCTTAGCTTATGTCACAGTTGGAGCTTGTTTAGACGTCCTTCTTAGGTTATACGCTTATATACGTATAAACGTATATATACGCTTATACACTTATAGGTTATACACTTCTTATATACGCTAATACCATATTGATTATTGTAGTATTAGAACCTAATCAGACAGGCACAGTTTAACAATTTTTTATGGGTTTCAGATGGACAGTGGTCATATGTTTGCTAGGTATTCCACTACATCTGAGTAAATATTACCAACAAATCTGAATTTGTTTGAAACATCGTAGTGTTTTTTGTTCCCAGTTTTGTGTCTAGCCAAATCTGAACAGAATCATTATTATTACTATCAAACATTTATATTATCGTAGCACCCAAAGGCCCCAAGCAGGTTTAGAACCCTTTATGCTGGACATTCCACAGGAAACCATCTCTGCCTTGATATGAAAAATCCATTGCTCTGCCATTGCAGTACTCTTCTCTACAATATGCATTTCCTAGTGTTCTGTTCATTGTAGTTTAAACATCCCAGGTAATAGAGCTTCTACTGCTACCTTTAGAAGACCATTGAAGGTCAAGTAATACCTCTCCATCTTTGATATTCACAATCTTAAAATGTGCATAAATTGATATTCCCCTCTCCCTTATCATAAAAAATACCAGTTAATTCTTGAATATTTCCTCGTAAATCATTCCAGCAGCCCGTTGTTTATTTTTGTTCCTTTCCTTTGAACTACTTCCAGTTCAACGAAAAAGAGTACTTGTGGCACCTTAGAGACTAACCAATTTATTTGAGCATAAGCTTTCGTGAGCTACAGCTCACTTCATCGGAATGCATCTGATGAAGTGAGCTGTAACTCATGAAAGCTTATGCTCAAATAAATTTCTCTGTCTCTAAGGTGCCACAAGTACTCCTTTTCTTTTTGCGGATACCAGACTAACAAGGCTGCTACTCTGAAACCTTCCAGTTTAACATTATTTTTCTGGCAATGTGGTGTCCAGAATTAAACACAGTATTCTTGGTCTAAATCACACTATAGCCATATAGAGGAAACATTATATCCGACTTCCTTGATGAATATGTATCCCCAAATTGTACAGGCATTTTTGAATCACTACAACTTCCAGTATGGTGAATCACATTCACCTGAATTCTAACGCAGATAAAAAACAAAGTTACTGATCTATGAAGAAAAATAACTTACACTCTTAAAAAGCAGACACACTTCATGACTTGAGGATGGTCTTTTTGGTGCCATCCTTAAATCCACTAAGAATAATCATGGGAATTAACTACTACAGAGCCTCAACTCAGTACCAGAAGAACTATTTTGGGGGGAGTGGGGTGGAGGGGAAGAGAAGGCACAGGGATTGTGAATGTAAGAATAAATTACCTTGATGAATAATTTAATGGGGAAAAAACAGTACAACTTTTGTAATGATAAATTATGTGCCTCTTAAATTGCTTAAAGAAAAGAAAAGGAGTACTTGTGGCACCTTAGAGACTAACCAATTTATTAGAGCATAAGCTTTCGTGAGCTACAGGAAGTGAGCTGTAGCTCACGAAAGCTTATGCTCTAATAAATTGGTTAGTCTCTAAGGTGCCACAAGTACTCCTTTTCTTTTCTTTTTGCGAATACAGACTAACACGGCTGTTACTCTGAAACCTTAAATTGCTTAGTATTCTTTGAGAGAATTAATAAAATGAGGCTAGAGAAGAACTTGTGGATATAATTTGGTCTTCCAAAAAAACCAAAACCCTTTTGATAAAATCTGTCCGAGGCAATTCAGAGAAAAGTAGAAACCACAGGGCAAAAAGATAAAGTTGTCATGGCCTTCAGAACTAGTTCAGAGATAGGAAGCAAAGAAGGGATGATTTCCAGAGTGGAAACAAATTAGTAATTGGTTATTCGAAGGATCAGTGCTAGGATCAGTGTTGGTTAATGCATCTAACAGTGATTTTAAAGAGGAGATAAATAGCAAAGTGGTAAAATATGCTGAGAAGAAAAATTTACTTAGATCAGTACAAATTTACAGGACGTTGAGCAGTCAAGGAAGTTTTCATTAAAAAAAAAATGCCTAGATAACATAAAGGCAATTAAAATTCCGTGTGGCCAAGTGCAAGGTAGCATACACTGAATGAAATTATCGTCACACTTTATATTAAGGAAACATTTATAAATAGTTTATAAATGATTAATAGATGTTTTAATCAATTGTTTTACATTCCAACAGGTTCCCTGTAATCATGTGCACCACTGATGCACTTACAATATATAGTACTGGTCAGTACATGTTCATATGTACATATTGCCACTGATCATACCTGCTGGTCTATAGCTGAGTATAGGAGAGTAAGATTAATCAGAGTGTAAATTCTAATAACAAATGGCAGTCAGATATCACTCTCACTGTGTCATCTTTTTGCTTTCCTCAACCTACCAGTATCACTTCATGTTATCTGGACAGAGTCTCAGCCAATTAGCCCCAAGATCGACAAGACACTGGGCACAATATATGACAATACAGTCTAGGTCAGATGAGAGTTAGATGTCATATTGAAGAGATTGTAGCTCTTGCATTCATCTACACATTGAACAGCACAGACAAGGTGGAATCCGGTAAAACCCCATTTTAGGTGTACCCTCAGGAACGATGAGTAAAACCATCCTCTGGCCTTCGGTATATTTCATGACTACGAAATAGACTGGAAAATTTTCAGCGCATTTTTTCCAGTGGGAAAAAAACTGAAAAAGATGCCAAACCGTTTCACTAAAAATATTTACTCTTTTTCAATCAGCTCAGAAAAAAATCTGCATGAGCAATATTCCACACAAATATGTGTATATGAGAAAGCTGTGCAAAGAAGCCCTTGTCTTCATCCCACCCGAGAAAAAGAGACAGCTTCTAGATGGTGGTCTACAATGTGATGCTTCCTGTATTTTTTTTCTTGCAGCAACAACCAGGAAGAGGATGATTAATCCTTTGTTTACAATCTGCGCTAATGTCTTGAATGCTAATCATTTGACTAGCAGAAAGAGGATGGCAGTTTGGAGGACAGATAGAGCACAAAATGGCAACTGAAGTGTCATAGATCCAGAAGGTAAAGCAGCCATTTTCTCTGGCAGGTGGAATATTTCTGCAGCACATGACAAACAAGTTCCGCATCAGATTCTGCAGCACTGGAGCTACAATACACAAGAGGCCTTCTATAAGAATTTATTTTGCATGTAGATATAACCTAATAAGGCACTTTTATAATGTTATTTATATGGTGCTTTTACTGTGTGTATTTAACATATGTTCAAAGCATAGTATAAGGCACTGGTTTGACATTAGCATTTGTAAGTACTTCACTTTATTTGATATCTACAGTATAATGTATATAAGTATAGTTTAATTAGTAGAAAAGTACACAAGAAAAGGCACCCTGATAGTATTAAATACCTATCAGTGTAGTTTGATATTATGGTTACATTTTCTAACATACCATTCTGTCAAAAGTCTAGTTAAAGTGATATATATGCTACACTGATAGGTATATAAATGTTACACATTAATGAAGTAATTTTGCAATGGTGCCAGTCTTTAGAAGAGTACGTTATTGTCTTGAGAACAGATACCTCAGATAAATACAAGCACTAAGGGTTTATTGTGAAGCGTAAACGTAGTAAAAGAATTGTGATGCTAATGATTCAATTCCTGAAACACCTGATTTCACCTCATTTACCTCCACGTGTGGCTCGTGTTGTTACAAGTATGATACTTGACCTACTTTTCTGCACCACTTCCCACATGCGAGCCATTCTTTTTAGGTGACAAATCTGAGGAACTGTCTCAGACTGAGTTGTCATTAGAGAAGGTTTTGGAACAAGTTGATAAATTAAACAGTAATAAGTCACCAGGACTAGATGGGATTCACTCAAGAGTTCTGAAGGAACTCTATATGAAATTGCAGAACTACTAACTGGTATATAACTTATTGCTTAAATCAGTCTTTGTACCAGATGACTGGAGGATAGCTAACATAATGCCAATTTTTTTAAAAGGCTACAGAGGTGATCCTGGCATTTTCAGGCCATTAAGCCTAACTTCACTAACCAGGCAAATTGGTTGAAACTATAGTAAAGAACAGAATGATCAGACACAGATGAACACAGTATGTTGAGGAAAAGTCAACACTGCTTTTGAAAAGGGAAATCATGCCTCACCAGTCTAGTAGAATTCTCTGAGGGAGTCAAGAAGCACAAGGACAAGAGCGATCCAGCAGATACACTGTATCTGCACTGACCCACTATGGCCATTCTTATATTCCCTTGTAGTGGCTCAGTGAGGGGGCCCTCCAACTCCAGGTCCTTGGGAGGCCACCCTGCCTCACTACGTCACTGATATGTTGGCCGCCATGGGGAATGAAGCGGTCTCTGCTCGCAGCTGGGCCCCAGGCCTGTGTGCAGGTTGGGCAGGAAACAAACAAACAGTCAATTGGCCCCAGCCCTGGATTAGGGTGGAACAACAAAGAATCTGAGTCTCAGGCCTGTGTGCAGGCTGAGTGGCAAACAAACAGTCAATTAGCCCAGGCCCTGGATCAAGGTGGGGCAACAAAGAGTCTGAGGCTCAGGCTTCCGGCCTGAGGAAGGGGAGACTGCCACCCCCAGGTTGGGATGGCAGGTGGGATGCAGGTCTATCCACTCCACTGCATCCCAGCCCAGGGCCCTAGCAGTGACAAAGTGCTTTGTCAGTGGGGATCCACACCACAACATGCTGACTCTCCCTCTGTCAGCGTTGCAGCCAGACAGGGGTTTGTTACCCCTGGGCCACTTCCACGCTCCCCTTCTTGGTGTACCTGTTGCTGTGAGGAGGGGTTGAGGTTGACGGTGGCTTCCGGGACCACAAGCAGGTCTTTGGGGATCTGGTCCATCGGTGGTCCAGGCTAGTCATCCTCTCCCTCCAGGCTCAGGTCCGACAGTGGTCTGGGTGGTACAGGCCAGTTGTCTGCTTCCTCCAGGTCTGAATCAGCTACCAGCCCCGGTGGCCCCGGCCAGTCCTCTGCTCCTTTGGCACCCTCCACCGCTTCCCAGCTTGGGAGGCCACAGGAGATGTCTGGTGCCTCGGGTGGTTGCCTCCCTAGTCAGCTTTCTAGGATGCCTTTTATACTTTCTGCCCCTCCCACCCACTTCCTGGGGTAGGGGCAACTAGGCCCTGGCCCTGCCCATCAGGGCTCAGTGTGGGGGGCTCTCCCACTCCGGGTCCTCAGGAGGCCACCCCACCTCATTACATCCCTTTATTCAAAAGTCAGACCTGTGCCCCTTGCTTGCAACTGAGTCTGCATAATGTGCCAGATAATAGCTTGTGTTCCCTCCCCAAAAGCACCATCTGTTGGAGGTTCACTACAAAACTTAACAGGTGCATGGAGGCAGGGAGGTAAGTATTCTACCCACAATTGCACTAATTGGTAAGTTCTGAAAACTTTCCAGACTTAAAGTGTGCTGTGAATTCAAGATACTTCTAACTATCAAGTATTATAGAAGCATTCAATTAACCAGAGAAAGGAAATCACTTCACAGTTTTTGAACACTTCAGTTCTCTCACCCGTGGGATGCTATGTATGTGTCTGAATCGCTTCCCACATTTAAATTGCCTCCATAAGATAGACCTGTCAGTGTACTAGTGTTACAGGTTGGTGATCAAAGATTCTTTATGGTTGAAATTCACCCCCAGTGCAGAGGACCTGTCCAAATCTCATATTAAGTGTTTAAGCAGCAGGGAGGGCCCTAAATGGGTCCTCTTGTGCAAGGATGATTTCCACCCTAAGTGCATAGGAGCAGTATGAAGGGTGTGCCTCCTAACATCAAGGCTTCACAAATCTACTCATCACAAGTAGGGAACTTTCCCTAGTGATGGGACAGGCCTTACCCATCAGCCACTGCCAAATTAGAGCTTTCATTTAAATAATTAAAACTCCAGCTTTCATGGTTATGAAGTTTATATTCATCCAGCTCATATTTGGATGATTAACTGATGCAGCATTGTCTTCCTAATTCTGCAAACAGCATGAAACAATATAGCGGTGTGACTTTTCCAAAACCAACTCCGGGCCTGGCCCCAACACACAGCACAGCATCTGGACTGTGCAGACACTTGCCTATGCTGGTGAAATAAACCCAGAGAAATATATGCATCAAATGACATAGTGGGCACCCAACTCCTCAACTCCTCACCAAATCCATCAGCTCCCCCCTTCAAAATGATCAATTAGCTCCACAGGAATATATCAATCATCCTCGGAATCCACACTATTTATTCCCCTATCGATCTAGCCCCTGCGAATTTTACTCTCCCTGCAATTCATTAGTTTCCCCTCTTCCCCAGCCCTTCACAGACAGGGTTATCTTCTTCTTTTCTCAGCAGCAGCAGCTGAGACTACAGTGGTGACTCTTCTCTTTCCTTGCTGGTTGTTTAGCATTCCCTTCCCTCTGCTTCCCCCTCTCTGTTGATTGGCTAGCTGTGATTCTCAACTGTCAGCTCTACCTACCGTGTCAGCCAGCAAAGAAACCTGAAGACCTGCATAATGAGCTGGAGAACAGGGTTGGAAGCTGGAGCTTCCACCCAAGAGTCAGATAGTAGACAGGCCTCACTGTTATTGGAGCAGTTACTCTGAGGCCACTGAAAGAGAAAGGATTCCCTCACTCCAGATTATTCAGCAGAGGTGGAAACAGTCTATGCCTGCTTCTCTGTCAGGACTGGAGTGTGGCCAAATGGTATCCTGACTACATAAATCAGCTTAGTTCCAGCAGGTAATATTCCTTGCATTGGACAGGTGTAAGTTGGCTGGTAGGCTTTGCCCCAGAATTAACCAGCATGAACTCCGCAGACCAGAAGCAGTAAAGTGCTGTGTTCTGTGAACACTCTTTGCGATAAAAGATCGGAGGTCCTGGAGCATCATATGAATTCTAGAAGTTTTAAGGATCTCTTGAACTTTCTAATTTGGGGAGCATGTGCTTTTAAAACATTTTTCATTGTTTATGCTGTTCTAATCTTTTTTGCTCTACAAACACTTGTGCTTCTTCCCAAATTTATGGAGTTCAATTCAATGTACTGGGAATGCCCGTGAATCATGAGGTACAGTTACACCATTACATCAGGAAGCTTCAGTATTGTATATCCGAACAGGATGAGAGGGGTTAGAGACAAACAAGGAACTAGGCTAGAGTCCAGATAGTTGGAGGTCTGACCACCTGCTTCAAATCCTGAAATAAAACATTCATTCCTACAGAGTGCCATTAGTGTTGCAGACTTTGGTGTTATGCCATGAATAAATGATCAATTTTTCAGAACACAAAACTGACACCTCTGCAAAGTCATTGAAATTTGCCTAGTATCAGAGGGGTAGCTGTGTGAGTCTGGATCTGTAAAAGCGGCAAAGAGTCCTGTGGTACCTTATAGACTAACAGATGTATTGGAGCATAAGCTTTCATGGGTGAATATCCACTTCATCGGATCTGACAAAGTGGGTATTCACCCACGAAAGCTTATGCTCCAATACGTCTGTTAGTCTATAAGGTGCCACAGGACTCTCTGCTGAAATTCCCTAGTCCTCCTTCCATACTGCAATATCACTGTTCTTCAAAGAGTTCTCCCTTCTGAGTATTGACCTAACTTCACCCTCAGTAGTCTGCAATTAAAAGCAAAAAAGTATAGCTACCCAGATAAAATATTTCACATAACATGCAAGGGGGAAAAGTTACAATAATTTTGAAATCTTCAATTGCTTTTTATTTATAGTCAAACACCAATTTGCTTATTTTTTATGAACTTAAAGCAGTGTTGTCAGTTTATAAACAATATATTTTCTGTACATTGTATAAGAGACTGCCTGATAGAAATATACAATTAGTTGCTATGTATGTTTAGGCACTCTGTTTATACATATCCTCCATTTCTTCAATTTATCAGAAAGCCCCTTTTCCCCCAGCATGTTTGACAGGTACAAGGCAGCAGACTAGCAGTGGGAGAGCAGGCTGAAGTTTATGTAGTCAATTATCTGTATACACACACAGACACACACAGCATGAAGGGGGAAGTGATGTATTAAACGTATGTGTAATTTATCATATGCAATAAATCTGTTGGCAAATCTTGCCATTTCTCTCATACCTCTGACCACATTACCTGCTCCTGGAAGGCAGCACTGAACAGAAATGGCCCTCTTCCTGCTTTGGTCCTGCCATACAACCACCGAAACGCCCATGGCCACTCTGCCCTTTTGCTGGTCCTTTCCCTGCACTTCAGGTGCCATCACTATGACTATACAGCATACATTTATTCCCCCAGAACTCTCTTGCACTGAAATGATGATAGACTAACATGATTAACCAGTACTTTTCCATCTCTCATTTAGCCCCCATCCTTTGTTTAAGAACACCCTCATGAGAAGGTGTGCTGAAGCCCGCAATCCCCCAAATTCTGTACTCTTTTATACAGAGAGAGTGCACACTTTTGTCAGTCTTCATTTAATATGGAAAATGCATTGGAATTACTATCATCCATTTATATTTCAGTTCTCCTGTGGCCTTATTATGGTATCCCAAGGCAGGGATAGAGTACAGAATTATCTCAAGCCACGTCTTTATTTGCATGCCCTATTAAATCTCCAGTTGCTAGCAACATTTAAAAAGTGTTTAGTGACCTTCTGTACCGGAAATTTATCTGCTGGGAATGGGAAATACTTTTTCTTACTCTAGCAAGTAAAGTTTTAGAGCATGTTACCTGTCTTCTTGTTCCACAGTATGCAATGCATAAAGTGCAGTGTAAAGAGGACCTGAGTCAACTGTTTGAGGAAGAGTGTCTCCCTCTCTCCCCATTAACAACAACATGAATAGACTGTGTTTAGAATGCTCCCCCTGTCTGTGAAGCAAAACTAACATATTCCTGAGCATTACATAATACTGCTGTTGACTCTTACTTCTCCATCACAGTGTAGCTGCTCAGCCAGCATTAAGACCTGTGAAATTTGCTTGCAAGAGCAGGAGAAAGGAACCCTTGTGTCTGTGGACCACATTCTAACCTCAAAAGGCTTATTCTGAAAACCAGAAGTGGTAGGCAAGCATTAGCATATAGATGTAATGGATATGGGATGAAAATTCTGACAACACACAAACACTGAAGAGCTGTGAAAAATGTTCAGTTACACCATACTTAAAAATGAAAACAAAACAAAAACAAAAAAACCCCCAAGATCACCGAACTGTCAGTTAGCTCCAAAATATCTGAAGATTTTCCACTCTGAAAATAAAATTCAATTTAGTATGCAGCATGCAAATTAAGTTAGCTTTTGAAATAAAAATGAAAGTATAATTAAAAATCCTTAGGATTATTACAATAAAACTCTCATCTCTGGCACCCCGTCCAATAATTTATGGTTTAAAAATGCACTATGGTTTTAAGATATATTTATGTTGCATGTAAATTCTTGATGTGTTATTTTACTTATTGTTTATTTCCCTTTCTACAAACAAAACCATTCAATCACATTTTTCCATGATTTTCTTTCTTACTCAGGCTAATAAAATACCTCTATTTAAAGAAGAGCTTTCTTCCTTACAGACATTGTCTATTCCTACTTGATGTTGCAGAGAGGTTATAATATTGACTACAGGACATCATAATTATTACAATAGCAGTACACTGTTCATGCAAACACACAATTATGATCTCGCAAGAGCAAGCAAGAGAGCTTGGCTTGTGATTTGCTTCCAGATTCACATCTTCAGTAATAGCAAGAGGAACACATAGCAAAGAATTCCTTCATACGTATAGATTATGTGCTTTCAAATTTGTTGTGTTCACACTAATAGGAAATACATTTATTTTTATTACATAGCTGTCAATGTCTTGATTAATTTTGTAAGATTAAAATTCAACGGTGACATTGCAGACTTTTTGTGAAACTAAGAACAGTTCATTTAACAAAAAGAGATTTATTCCAGTCTGAATTTTCACGCTTCTCCTTCTTGCCTGCTTTTTAAAATTTTATTGAAGAAGATATTGTTAAGCTCTTTAGGATAAGAAGTGTGCCTCTTCCTTAAAGGAAGAAAATCCCAGGCTTCCTCCTTGAAAGTTATGTATAATACAGAAAATAGGAATGTTGAGGCATTAAATATATTTTAGTATCTTTTGCACACTGGGTCTTCTAAAAATCTAAACCTGTCTCAAACAGCTATATGTACATATATGCTTCATGAGATGTGCATATCATCTTGTAAAGTACAGTACATTGTGGGGCCTAACCACGTTGACAAGGTCCATTTAAAAATCACAGAAATCAAGTTTTCCTTAAGGGTCTCATTTTTAAGCTCAGTCACTTTTTCTCAGAAGAATATCTGATGTAATAACATCTAGTCCCCCACAAAAGATTAAAGAGCTCTCACCTATGAATAAAAATTCTGTACACAAAAGATTCCTGAAGGAATCCTTCCCACTGAAATTGCTGATATCATGCTATAACAGCAAAAAACACCAATTCACTCAATATAAAAGAGTGATTAGTATTCCAATACATTCAGCCGTGAAAAAGGACAATCAATCATCATTAAAATATATGTACAGTTATGGTGCTGCCAAGAAAGAAGCATATTACCCATAATGGTGGTGCTATCATATGCAAATCATCATGTACCATTAACCTCTGCGTTGGATTTGAGGTAGTCAGATGGATTATTATTGCAATCTCTTAACTACTTTGATAAACACAATGTAAGATATAAGACAACACTGCAGCAAAGGACAGATTTAGTCTTATTACACAGGACATATTCACTCTAATTATCTTTCAGAGGAACAGCCGTGTTAGTCTGTATTCGCAAAAAGAAAAGGAGTACTTGTGGCACCTTAGAGACTAACCAATTTATTTGAGCATGAGCTTTCGTGAGCTACAGCTCACTTCATCAGATGTTGATGAAGTGAGCTGTAGCTCACGAAAGCTCATGCTCAAATAAATTGGTTAGTCTCTAAGGTGCCACAAGTACTCCTTTTCTAATTATCTTGTTGCTCTTCAACCCAGTTTGCACAGGCTTGTAACTCAGAGCTAAAAATGTGCTTTACCAAAGAAGTGTCAGCCTGGGATTTTTTTTTTTATTATTATTAATTGCTTTAAAAAAATACTACTTTGATGAAAGGAACCATAAAAGTGCAGGGGGTCTTAAAGCACCTCACAGACATTAAATGAGCCTTTGTGTATCCCTGTACCTCTGAAATGTTAAAAAACTGTGCTTCACAGGGGCTCCTTTTGTGTCATTCGGTTATATGGGGGTTGGGGCACAAAGGGTCCAGTTTGTCAGCCATTCTCCTCCACATAAGGATCATAGCATATGGTGGAGCTACTAAAGAGTGAAGAATCCTTCCCTCCACATTCTATTGAGCTCTTATGTGGCATGCCCCTTTGCTGAGGCTTGGTGAAGGGAATGGGATTAAAAAGCAGTAACTGCTAGCTCAGCAAACAAGAGTTACTTTCATAATCCAAATCATCACTATCCTATGGGCAACACAGTGTACCCACAACAACAAGCAAAGCAATTTCTTAAGTCAGCTGAAAATATAAAACACTTACCATATGCTTCACAATGGACCAAACTGCCTGAAAATAATCCAGCTAATTAGCAGCAGCAGTCGTAGTGGACATCTTCGTTCCCAGCAGCAGTTCCTTCCTTGAGTCTACAGGATCTATAGCAGGTCCAGTACTTCTACCCACGATGATAGCTGTGATCTAGTTTGCAAAGAAAGCATGTTCTGTGAATTTAGTCATTGTTTGTTTACAGTAAGCCTTTTATCTTTGAAGCTGTGTTTTGATACGATTGTGCCAGATTCTGCCCTCAGATTTGTACACATCGACTGTGAATTATAGCTAGGTGCATACATCTAAGATCAGGATGTGACCTACAGTTCATAGCACAGAGCACAGCTGCCAAGCTAAGTGCAGATCCATGTGCGACATTTTATACAAGTCATGTAATGAGCTGTTTACATATTTGTAAATAATTATTTTATAACCATATAGCAGGTTAAAATAATTGTGTCCCTAAATGCCTGGAGCTAAGAGGAAGCTTTCTTCTTATGCTTATTTTTTTCAAAATTGTCCATTATGATGTCTGGGAGGAGGGAGGAAATCAATTTTTAAATGGAATAACCAAAAATCCCAAACACAAAAATGCAAACACATACTGGTTTTCAGATGAAAATATTAACTTAAAAAAAAAAACAACCCTCAAGAAAAGCAGATACTTTCCCTGAATGTTTGCTTTGTTGAAAAACCAACCATCCAAACAAAAAAGAGGAAATTTTTTGATTAGCCGTAGTTTTTATACCTGTTCCTGATATCTGATACGGACCACTGTCAGAGAAAGGACACTTGATTAGAAAATTAGTTTGACAATTTCTATGTTTTAACAACTTGATTGAGCATTCTACACACTATGAAGACTGAATTGTTAGGCAATTTTCATAATTTAGACTGAAATCTTATATTTTAATTTCAGTAAAGGATATTCACAGATTTTATGAGTTCATGCAAGGTGGGATACTGCAGGCAGCAATACTTAATATGATGCATTTGATTCACACACAAGATAAACCAACTCATATGATTAATATACTCCACTTCAGATGGACACGGGAAAAAAAGATTTTTTTTTTTGCCAAAATGCAGTAAGGTTTTAATTTAGAAGCATCTTGCTATGCTGAAGTTAGTTCTATTTCATTGAAAAAGATCTAAAGCTACAGAAAACCAAAAAATTAAAAAAAAATTGATTCAAGTAAATAGATGGTTCCAGTGAAAGGTTGATTCAATGGAATATAGCGGGATCAAATTTCTGAGTGAAGCAGACCATACAGCAGAATACACATGAATACACTAAAGCGTAACAGTATACGTATAATAGTAGATACCTAGATCGAATGAACTAGTAACAACGGGTGACTTCAAATACCTGCATATCATCGGATCATATGACACCACCAGGACAAGGTTTAGAGAAACAAGTTCTCAACATTTTAAGTGATTACTTCTTGGTACAGCTAGTCACAATTTGACTAGTTATACAAAAGTTTTGATTTGAGAAACAGCAAGACTTGAGCCACTAATAATGATTTAAGTTCAAGATTATCATAGGAGAGCTTGACAATAATTATGTCAAAGATAGAGCTGAAAAAGAAATGTTTTCAGAAGTTGTATAAAGGCAGAAGTGGCAGCCCAAGGTTGATGTCAAGAGGACAGATTTCCATATCCTGAGGGCCACCATAGAAAAAAACCTGGTCACCTTGTAATCTAAGATTCTATAGTAGAACATCTAAAAGGGTGAGTAGGGACATGATTGGGGTTGTATATACTAGCATAGATACTTGAAATATGGCCAGAAGTCTTGCGACTTGGATATTTAAAAACAGACAGATTATAATAGTTTAGGATTGTGGATGCTCATAAAATATGGCTCTAGAAGAAATAATGTAACAACTAATTAATCTTGCTCCAAAACGGCAATAATTTTACATCTGTCTATGTAAGGTACTTATTATGGCAGCCTTACTGTAGTATAGGAGCACCTCAGAATCTAATGCATTTATACTGAGCGGCTACAATCTCAGTGACAGAAAACAACAAAATCCACCTTTTCCCCTCCTTCCCATCCTTTTCTTTGTTAAATCCCCTCTTTCAATCACTCTAATTTACCTACCATAATTATGCCCTCCTTCAGCTAACCTCAGCCTCCTGATAGGACATTAGATGTCACTGTCTTCCCCTTTGCTCTCCTAGGCCTAGTCTTCACTGGGCGGGGGTGGGGAGATATGTTCTTAACTCAGATTAGCGAACACAGGGGAAAATCCTAGTTACGATAAGAGTCTTAATGACAGTTGAAGTAAGTCAAAGTGACTTAGGAAATTGGGACTCAGACTCACAATGCTGAGCAGACCAATGGCTAAATAGCTTGAAAAACATCTGTGCTTATATGCTTTCCGAACAAAAAAGTCATAAAACCTATCCGAGAATTCACAGTCTGTACTTTCTACACCACAGACCAGCAATACTACTAACTACTCACAATGGCATTTATAAATATTTGAATAGTGACCACTTTAAAGAAGTAGCCAGTTTGAAAAGAATGCCCTAATAGAAACAAGTTCCTGTCCCTGACAATCATACCACCTTTTAGGACAGTCTCTTTCCTAATAAGACTGCAGTTTTCAGATGTGAACCTGTTGCTCCTCTTTTACCTGAATTTAGTTTTCTCTTTGGCATGTAGAGTAATTAAAAGTCATCCACATGCATGCAGCAGAAAGGGATTTTGCAGATTGCAGGAGCACACCATTCACCCTGAATTTGTTCCTAATAAATTACTTAACTTCCTACACAAATATGGATTTTCAGCTCTGTGAATCAACTCCTTTCTTCTAAAAGATTTGTCACTGTGGAATAAAATCACTTGTTAGGAAGCAAATCCAAATCCAATCATGCACTAAATTTTCCAATCCAAATAATGTAAACCGTTTTACATTTGAAAATAAAATCTGCATGTGTGATTCAAAATATCTGCAGCTGAAAGAAATTAGTCAAACAATACATGTTAATTTAATATACAGCCATAGCATTATTGATTAATAAACACTGCATCTTAAGTCACATACCATGTATTGTCCTTACTTGTGTTTTAATTAAGTTATATGCAACTGTGCAAATAAATCCATAGTTTATCTATTCATTCTCCATGTTAAAGCTACTGTGGGATTTGATTATAGCATGGTTTGTGGATTACTGTGTCTTGGCTTTGAGATGCAGTATCCTACCTACACCTTATTATAGTCATAGTGTTGAAAAGATTTGAGGTATACATATGTTTCAGAATACATATGAGTATGGCTCTGGGATGATTTCTGTCAAGCTAAGATAAATAAAGCATTCTCTCATTTTGATCTTCTTACTGCACTTATTCCAGGCTCTAGACACAAACCTATTACAAGACTATTTTAATTCATTATTATTAATGCATGGCACTTAACAAGGGATAGGAGGTCTTACAATGAGTCAATGAAAGATCTCACACAGTAGCATCCTAACCCCAAAATCTCCCAACTCAGATTCCATGAATAAGGCTGAGATTCTTTCAAGAAGGTCGCGGAAAGCACAGATTCTATGACTTTCTGTGACCTCTGTGACTTCTGCAGCGGCTGGTGCAGCTGACTTCAGGGCCACCTGAGCAGATGGGCCAGCTGCTCGGGCATTCCACAGCCAGCCACACCAGTTGCCACTTAGGAGACCCTGGGCAGCTGGCTTTGGGGACCATGCAAGCAGCGGCTGGTGCGGCTGGTCCCAGGGAGTGCCCGAGCAGCAGTCCTGGGGGTGCCCTGCGGACCGCCTGAGCAGAAGTCCTGGGGCCCACCGCACCAGCCTCCGCTTGGGCAGTTGCCTCCAGGGACTGCCAGAACAGTGGCTGGTATGGTTGGCATGGCTGGCTCTGGGGACCGCCCGAGCAGCAGCGGTCCTGGGCCAGCTGGAGCAGTGGCTCCATGGGCGTCCAGAGGCCCTCTGGAGAGCAGTCCTTGAGTGCAGCGGACGAGGACAGTCAACCCTTAGCACTGGAGCAGGCCCCCTGGAGCAGCCGGGCCCCAGAAGTAGAGATTTAGTCAGGAGTATATAGTACAAGTCATGGACAGGTCACAGGCCATGCATTTTTATTTATTGCCCCTGACCTGTACATGATTTACCAAAAATACCCGTGACTAAACCTTAGGAGTTCATGGATAAGGCTAAGTCATGCCTCCAATCAACTCTTGAGAGAAAAAGCCTGGTCACACAGGGGTGTTTTTCAGTACTTCATTTGATCCTCCAAAGAAATTGAGAGGGCACTTTAGCAAGTGCTCCTCCCAGAAGCATTTGTACAAAATAAATGTGGGTTCACTTATCAAAAGGAAAGCAAAGGCATCAAATATAGACAAATAAACTTAGATATGGTGATATCTTCTTATGAAGACATGCTAATCGAAAATATAGCTATTCAACTGTTCTACATCATGGGTAAAATTATCTACCAGTTTAATTCCATTTAATTAAATGGGTGCCACCTGTGGTGACTTGCAAATGGATTTTTGCCTAACAAACATAGTGTCTAACTTATTGAACTACATAGGAATATGTACCACATACCAGCAAGCATGCCATTTTCACTGGCTTCTGTGGTTGCCCTTATAACATTTTCCAACAGTTCAGACACAATTACCTCCAGTTTTAAATATAGGGGAAACTAACGAATTTCAGATCCAACTTACTGACCCTTTAAATGGTGACAACTGTACTGGTCACAAAACCTCTTCCTTCATAAAAGATATGTGCATGTGTTTGGGGGGGGAAGGCGGGCTTCCATTACCCCCTATTCATATGGAATTATTTAAACATAATTATGCACGCAGAGATCTAAGATAACAGGTAGCAAAATGTAACCAGAGTTCAACAGGAGATTCATACCTAGAGATCATGTACTCTAGGTACCATCACATGCAGATAAGGTGCCAGATTTCCCTCTCATTTACCCTAGTGTGTGAGGCTGGTGTAAGTCCAATGGGAATCATACCCTTGAGTCTCCATTCTATACCTAATGCATTATTTAATTAATTAAATTACATTTAAGTAGTAGGAATTATCTTTGGCCAAAAAGGGAAGTAGGCTTATGTCTTTTTATTGAGGCTAGGAAATAAGACATTTTAGAATATTTATTTGATTTTTAAATTTTTTTAGTCTTTTTAGTTTTAGATTTCAGTTTAATGGGATTATTAGTGGTTAGATATGCAAGAAACTTATTCTCAGAGGTTCTCCTGACTACAGCAGTCTTCTAATCCCATCCAGAAGACATTCTGCAGTGTGAAAGGGGGAGAAGCTCAATTAATACAGCCCAGGGGCTCTGCTCAACTGCAGATTTGAAGGTCCTTAGGAAAATATCCTATAGAAATTCCTTTTGGGAAGGAAAAACCCCTATTATTATGGGGTTTTGAACCATTATACTGGAATTCTATAACAGCAACACACGTAGAATTTAATAGAAAATTGTTTTTTCTAGAAGGGTGATGGTGAGGGCAAATCCCAAGTAGTTCAGCTGGCTCCCCTCCTTTTCTAGTAGTGGCCCCACACACTCTCAGTCCAGATCTAAAGAGCCCAGACTCAGAGAAGCCTCACAGAAGGGGCTTCTGAAACACTGGGCTGGAAAGAGCACTTCAAACAGAGTTCTTCCTTCCACAAATGCAGGTTCCCCTCTGTTCACCGACACAGAGTGGCATATGACCCCCCTCAGATTGAACCATCTCCTGAAGTTCTTACTCCGTTTTTGCTCAGGCAAGGTTCCTAATAAAGCCAAATCCTGAAAGCTGCTCAACACACGTGACTCCAGCTGACTTCACCATTTAGATTTTCTCTGTACAGCTTCCACAAATAGTACTAGACCTATTCAGATTCTTAATACAAGAAGCAGGTACCACACAAGGTCCTAAAATGAATGATATTATAGGTGAAGGCTCCATGGCCTGTATCATTTTTATTGGGGACTCTGATATGATCAGAGAAGCAGTTTTCATGAGCTGAAAATTATTGCTTATCCAGCTCAATAAATACAAATTTAATTAGGCTTTTTCATTGTTTGCATCAAGTCTCTAACTTCAAACAATGTTTATATGCAATTTGTGAGATGCTCTTATTAAACCCTTTTCACACAGGTTATGCTCAAGGGATGCTACTGCACCAAGTTAAATGCTTTTCACCTAATGGACACCTTCTTAAAACATCAATGCTCTCCATATCTTTTTAACTTCCTTAACAGACAGTCAGTGGTATAGAAAACTGAACTAAGCCTTATTACCAAATAGAAATTCATGTAGTTCTTCTCAGGACACCTTGTACTGAGAGGATCATGTACTTGCTAATTTTTTTTAAAGGGGAAGTAAACATTGTATCACATGCAAATAAAAATTCTAAGCATGAGAAGTTAGTTCATCAAAGGGTAAATCCTGACCTCACCTTCACATCCCCAGAGAGTCCCTGGCAGCAGAACAGATACTCTCGTGCTGTCCAGCTGTGCCAGCCGCCATCTTGCCAACACATTGAGGACTTCCAGTGCTAAAAGCATGACCTGTTAGAGCTGAAACTAGAGAGCCAAGGCTCCCTAGTTGGAGCTGTAACAGACTTATATCTTTGGTATATTGGCACAGACAGGGACCCTATCATGCACTCACATGTGGGGTACACAACAGGATTTGGAGGACCATACAGAGTTCACACCACTGATGTGGAGTTCAGCTCTGCAGCTGGACAATTTATACCAGTGTGTAGAGGGCAGGGTATAGTTGAGGTTATATCCATCCTCTTGTCCATCATCATCAAGAGGATGCATTAGGCTCCAGAGGCTATTTTTCTACATCTTTACATTATACCCTTGTGGAACAGCTAGTTCATAAAGCGAGAGGCTATTCTCAGTTTTGTCCTAAGTAGGTGTAGAAGCTGGTTCAAGCTAATCAGCTAAATTATGACAACCAGAATATAATTAAGGTCAACAACCAGTGATGAGCTGCCAAAATCTTAATAACCGGTTCCCTATAAAAAGTTCTGATTTAAGGGATGTGCCACCGTATGTATTTTTTGTACCAGTAGGGTTACCATAAGTCCGTATTTTCCTTTAAAAGGAAAAATTTAAAAATTCCTCCCGGACGGCAATTTAAGAACCAAAAAGCCTGACCTGTCCAGGAAAATACGGATCTATGTTAACCCTACCTAAAGTTCTTTTTTAAAAAGATGGGCCTGAACTAGAAATGAGCTCCGTTTCACATGTGTGGGTCCCCGCCACTCCCTGGGGGCGGGGTGCTAGGGTGACCAGATGTCCCGATTTTATAGGGACAGTCCCAATTTTGGGGTCTTTTTCTTATATAGGCTCCTATTACCCCTCAGCCCCGTCCTGATTTTTCACACTTGCTGTCTGGTCACCCTAGGGTGTGCACATGTGTGGGTCCCAGCTGCTCCCTGCCCCCGTCATTGAAGCAGGTGTGCAGGGTTACTGCCCTGGGAACTGCAGGGCACCAGTGGGTGTGGGGCAGGGCTAGCTGGAGGCAGGGGGTGCAGGGCTGGCTGTGGACAGGGCAGGAGGTGCGGAGCTGGCTGGAGACAGGGATGTGGGGCTGGCTGGCTTCGGGCAGGGCTGCAGGGGGGTGCGGCAGGGGCTGGCTGCAGGCAGGGCAGGGGTGCGGCAGGGGCTGGCTGCAGGCAGGGCAGGGGGTGCGTGCGGCAGGGGTTGGCTGGAGACAGGGGCTGGCTGCGGGCAGGGCAGGGGTGCCGCAGGGGCTGACTGCGGGCAGGGCAGGGGGTGCGTGCGGCAGGGGTTGGCTGGAAACAGGGCAGGGGGGTGCAGCAGGGGGTGGCTGGAGACAGGGGCTGACTGCGGGCAGGGCAGGGGTGCAGCAGGGGCTGACTGCGGGCAGGGCAGGGTTGGCTGGAGGCAGAGCAGGGGGGTGCAGCAGGGGGTGGCTGGAGACAGGGGCTGGCTGCGGGCAGGGCAGGGGTGCCGCAGGGGCTGACTGCGGGCAGGGCAGGGGTTGGCTGGAGGCAGAGCAGGGGGGTGCAGCAGGGGGTGGCTGGAGACAGGGGCTGGCTGCGGGCAGGGTGGTCGGTGCTCACGGGGTGAGCGGCTCGGAGCAGCCTGAGCAGCAGGGGACCCACCAGGCAGCAGCGGGAGCCCCAGGGCCAGGGGAGTAGCAGCAGCAACAGGGCTTGTGCCCAGGGCCAGGTGGCAGCCCACATGGCTCCCACAGCACAGCGCCCCCAGCGGCTGGAGGAGGAATTGCATCACTTCTCGGCCAGAGCCCATCAAAGCCACAGCACCCCCAGCAGGGAAGCGGGTTAACAACCAGTTCTAAAACTGTTTCAAAATTTAACTGGTTCATGCGAACCGGCTCCAGCTCACCACTGTCAACATCCCTAAAGAAAGGGTTGTCAATGTCTATATATGATTGGAAAGATTTCCCTCCCACCAAAGTTTTTTTAAAAATCAGAAGGGATAGACTATGGTAAATATCATAGGGCCAGAGTTAATTTATGGCAACTGTGCTAGCAAATAAATAAATTGATGGGAGGAAGAAAACCAGATAGCAATAGAGAGAGAGACCAGTGGAAAATAATAAGCCAGTGCAGTGTGATATAGCAAGGGGAAAGGCCAATGCAAAGCACAAATGCAGCAACTCAGAGAGCATGGAGATGATTGCCTTCTCTAAAGCCCTGGCGTGATGGCACCCGAAATACTGTTTTCATGACAGTTCATGGCATTCATTACAAAATAGTGTTACATTAGAGAGAATTCAGAGAAGAGCAACAAAAATGATAAAGGAGATCAAAGGATCTCAAACTTGCTGCTATTCAAGTCCTGAGGTTGACCTACCTTGCACCTAGCAGGCCTAGGGATGCAAAAGGTGGCTTAAAGCCATCTTCTCCCCCTACCCTGAGCATCAAAGAGCAGAGCCCTAGGGTAGCAGAGGATCTGGGCCTTTGAATTTTCACTGTACCTATTCACTATAGGTATTGTCAATAAGACTTGACCTATAGGATATTTTAATTAGGGCTGTCAATCAATTAAAAAAATTAATTGCGATTAATCATGCTGTTAAACAATAGAATACTATTTATTTAAATATTTTTGGATTTTTCTACATTTTCAAGTATATTGATTTCAGAATACACAGAATACAAAGTGTACAGTGCTCACTTTATATTTATTTTTATTACAAACATTTGCACCGTAAAAAAGAAACTTCAATTCACCGCATTGAAGTACTATAGTGCAATCTCTTTATCATGAAAGTTGAACTTACAAATGTAGAATGTAAAAAAGAATAAACTGCACTTAACAATAAAACAATATAAAACTTTAGAGCCTACAAGTCCATTCAGTCCTACTTCGTGTTCAGCCAATTGCTCAAACAAACAAGCATTCAGTGTTGGGGGAAGACCGGGGGGGAGAGTAATCAATAACCTTTGGAGGAGGTGGTTGAGGAAGGCATCTTGCTACTGCTTCTGGAAGGGTGGTTTCTGGTACTGGGCTCACCAGGCTCGCCTCCTTTTACTGAACTAGGTGGGCTTCCTTCACCAGAGTGAGCCCTTGTTTGCAAGGGAGGGTGGATTTTAGCTCAGAGACTCCTCATACTGCAGGGGACGAGAGGCCATTTCAGGGAGACTGAGATTGCCAGGCCATGTTCTCTGTGGGGTACCCCTGGAGTGAGCGGCCAGCTAGGGGCAATCGGGCATGACACAGGGGGGTTGGTCCTGGGAGTGAGGGGCTGGCCGGGAACAGTAGGGCCCGGGCTGGGTAGGGAGCCAATACTTCCCATTTTGGCCAGTACTGTCCCCTTTTACAGCTCTGTCCTGGCCATCCCTACTTCTTCGCCAAAACTGGGCATTTGTCCTAGCTGCCTGGCAGAGCAGAGAGAGGCAGCTGCTGCCTGGTGATCAGCTGAATTCAGCAATGCCTGCCAGCAGGAAAGTGGAGAAATTTGCTGCTGGCGGGCAATGCTGGCTTCAGAGCTGACCCCTGGGCAGCACAGAGCTGGTGGTGGTAGGAGGAAAATCAGCTTCAGCTGTGGGCAGCACGGGGTGTGTGTGTGTGAAATTAAGCCCCTGTTGCAGGCAGCACGGAGCTCGGGGTCAGCCCCAGCTGCGCACAGCACAGGGAACTGAGGTGGGGGTCAGCCCCAGCACTGGGTGGCACGGGGAGGTGGAGGAGTCAGCCCCTGAGTTCTGGATGGGGGTAAGCCCCAGCTGCGGGTGGCACAGGGCTGGGAGGGGGAGACCCCACCATGGGCACTGCGGAGCTCGGGGGGGGGGCAGCCCCAGCTGCAGGCGGTATGGGGTGTGTGAGGGGCAGCCTCAGACCTGGGAAGCATGGGGAGAACGCAGCTCCAGTGAGCCCCTGGCTGTCCTGTTTTGGGGTCAGTGCTAACGAGAATTCAATAAAGATGGGTAGTGGATGAGTCATTACAAAAACTAATTTCCCCCTACTGTTACTCACTCCTTCTTGTCAACTGTTTGAAATGGGCCACCCTCATTACCACTACAAATGTGATTTTTCTTCCCTTGGTATTCTACTGTTAATTGAATTGTCTCGTGAGCACTGACCCCCCACTTGGTAAGGCAACTCCCATCTTTTCATGTGCTGTGTATTTATACCTGCTACTGTATTTTCCACTCCATGCATCTGATGAAGTGGGTTTTAGCCCACGAAAGCTTATGCCCAGATAAATTTGTTAGTCTCTAAGGTGGCACAAGGACTCCTTGTTGTTTTTGCTGATACAGACTAACCACTCTAAAACCTGTTACTTTCTGTATCCTCTTCTCTTCCTGCCCTCTGTGGTGGCTTGTGTTACTGCGCCTGACCAGACAGGTTTTTCCGAGCAACTCATGCTGCCCTCCTGCCCAGAGGGTCTCCAATTAATGCACATTAAAAAAATTTATGTGTTAATTGTGCTGTGCGTTAATTGCAGGTGTTAACAGCAGTTAATTGACAGCCGTAAGTTTAATGTATTTTCTGTATATTTATTTATTTATTTAGACAAAACTGCTTACAACCTAAGAAGTTCTGCTGGCAATAAATGGAAGCGTTGCCTATCAATTACAATGGTGATTATGGGCAGGCTATATTACCCTTAGATCATAGTACTGTTTCCCTCTATTTTTATTGCACCATCCTAATTAATTCACATAGTTCTGTATTCTGGTTTTCAAAAATTCTGAACACACCGATCACCATCAAGCAAAAATGGAGCTCCTCTCTTTCTAAAGCCCTTCTTAAAAAAAAAAAAAAAAAAAAAAAACCACACCACATAAAACATGGAGTAGGCTAGATAAAAATCTGAATTTAAGCCAATTCCCACCATTCTGATGTTAGTTCAGGTCCCGTGTACTGGATAATTTAATGGAAGCCCGTAAAGATCAATTTACTGTAGCACAGAACATCTTCTGTCACTGAATCTGTGTAACTTCATTAGCATTGTGTCTTTGCTATACATTACACACTTATTTGGGGTGCAATTGGAGTCCAACACAGCACAATAGTGCTGAAAGAAATGTAATATCTTCAGCCCAGGAGCTTTGTAACAGATCCTCCCTTGCTTAATTGTAGCAAAGAAAATAGATGCATACAACATACTGCCATTTCTACCTTTGATATAATCCATGGTGTCCGAAAGTAAAAGAACCATAGAAAATTGTTACAAAGTGGTGTGTGTACTAGGACATTCTGTACTCAAGACAGCAAGCATGAAACATTTGAAACTCTAGAATTAGAGACAACCAGGTTAAAATTCAAGTTTGAAACAAATTCTTAGTTGAATTACTGAGAACTGTTTAGATTATTAAAACTAAAAAATAAAATCTAATCAAAACGTTTTAATGATGAATTAGGATTCATTCACTTTTTCTGCTATTTCAGTTTGAACAATGAAAATAGATTGGAGAGGTGCATTTTGTTCCTAGCAAGTTTCTAATCATGATCACTGTTTTGCTTTAAACACATAGGCAAGCACTGCAGCATCCTGCCAAGCAAGTACTGCTCAGGAATATTATCCCTTTAAAAACAAATGGTTAAGTGAAATTCTTAAAAAATAAAAAGGAGTACTTCTGGCACCTTAGAGATTAACAAATTTATTTGAGCATAAGCTTTCGTGAGCTACAGCTCACTTTATCGGATGCATGCAGTGGAAAATACAGTAGGGGGATTTTATATACACAGAGAACATGAAACAATGGGTGTTATTATACAGTTGAGTTCTACAAATGCTTGCATTCACAAAACTTAAGTCTACCTATTTTCGTGGCCCGCCTTATTTTAACCTCAGCACCACAATCATTAATGGATTTTATCCTCCTGCAACAACCTTGTGAAGTAGGGATGCATACTCTCTATTTCACAAAGCGGGTATATTAGCATCATCAATTTTAGGACCAGAAGGGATGACTAGATCATAGGCCACCAGTGCTGCCCATCCATCACCTGCACACTAAACCACATAATCATAAAAGATTAGGGTTGGAAGAGCCCTCAGGAGGTCACCTAGTCCAACCCCATGCTCAAAGCAGGACCAACCCCACCTAAATCATCCCAGCCAGGGCTTTGTCAAGCTGGGCCTTAAAAACTTAGAAGGATGGAGATTCCACCAGCTCCCTAGGTAACCCAAAACTGGACACAGTGCTCCAGATGAGGCCTCACCAATGCAGAATAGAAGGGAATGATCACATCCCTTAATCTGTTGGCAATGCTCCTACTAATGCAGCCCAATATGCCATCCTAAGTGCAAGATTCTGCACTTGTCCTTGTTGAACCTCATCAGATTTCTTTTGGCTCAATCCTCCAATTTGTCTAGGTCACTCTGGACCCTATCCCTACCCTCCAGCATATCTACCTTCCCCGCCACCCCCCAGCTTAGTATCATCCACAAACTTGCTGGGGGTGAAATCCATCCCATCATCCAGATCATTAATGAAGATGTTGAACAAAACCGGTCCCAGGACCGACCCCTGGGGCACTCCACTTGACACCGTCTGCCAACTAGACATGGAGCCGTTGATCACTACCCATTGAGCCCGACAATCTAGCCAGCTTTCTATCCATCTCATAGTCCATTAATCCAATCCATACTTTTTTAACTTGCTGGCAAGAATACTGTGGGAGACCATATCCAAAGCTTTGCTAAAGTCAAGATATATCACGTCCACTGCTTTCTCTATATCCACAGAGCCAGTTATTTCATCATAGAAGGCAATCAGGTTGGTCAGGTATGACTTGCCCTTGGTGAATCCATGTTGACTGTTCCTGATCACCTTCCTTTCCCCCCAGTGCTTCAAAATGTATTCCTTGAGGACCTGCTCCATGATTTTTCCAGGGACTGAGGTGAGTCTGACCCATCTGTAGTTCCGCGGATTCTCCTTCTTCCCTTTTTTAAATCCAGTAACCAAACTGAGACCAAATATTACAGCCCACAGGAGACTAGATTTATGTTCCACAGAGAGAGAATAAGAGGGATTGAGGCAATGACATGGAAATGTTTAAGTGAGATATACTCAGATAATCCAGGCAAGTGACTTGCACCCACATGATTAACAAAGGTCACACAGGCGCGCTGTAGCTGAGCGGGAACTGAACCTAAGGCTTCTGACAGGTTTCAGAGTAGCAGCCGTGTTAGTCTGTATTTGCGAAAAGAAAAGGAGTACTTGTGGCACCTTAGAGACTAACAAATTTATTTGAGCATAAACTTGTGTGAGCTACAGCTCACTTCATCGGATGCATTCAGTGGAAAATACAGTGGGGAGATTTATATACATAGAGAACATGCAACAATGGGTGTTACCATACACACTGTAATGAGAGTGATCATTAAGGTGAGCTATTATCAGCAGGAGAGCGGATGGATCATTACACAAAGTAAAACTATTTCCCCATGTTTATTTCCCCCCACATCCCCCACTGTTCGTCAGACGTTCTTGTCAACTGCTGGAAATGGCCCACCTTGATTATCACTACAAAAGGTTCCTCCACCCATCATCTCCTGCTGGTAACAGCTCACCTTAAGTGATCACTCTCGTTACAGTGTGTATGTACATTGTTTCATGTTCTCTAGGTATATAAATCTCCCCACTGTATTTTCCACTGAATGCATCCGATGAAGTGAGCTGTAGCTCACGAAAGCTTATGCTCAAATAAATTTGTTAGTCTCTAAAGGTGCCACAAGTACTCCTTTTCTTAAGGCTTCTGAATTCCTCTTCAGTGCTCTTCTTTCCTTCCTCAATTGATTTTAGTATCCTTTAAATACAGAGCCCCCAAATAGCATGTTTATTCAATTAAAATATAAACATCCTAATCTTATTTCACTGAATGTGTTACACACATTTTTAAGAATGTGCGTCTTTGATATTTGTTTATAATTGATTTGCTTTAAATAGTGGCCTATAAATTCTGGATAAGGAGAAAAATGCATGCAATAGGAAATACAAGGATGTGGAGAATGTAAATGAATGGCTTTAAATAGCACCAAGTATTTTTGTTGCATTTTGTTTTTAATTTGCTGGCCAGAAGAATTTTTAGCTTTTCTTTCTTTACTGTATCCTGAAGTAATCCTGAAATATGCAAGTCATACCCTGGGGCAAGGCAAAAGGGCTGGTTAAAAGGCTTAGAAATCTTAAAGGGAGTTTTGAGCTTATTAAATGGGTTTCTGTGTTCTATCTGAAGAGTAAGGAAATTAAGAGAGATTAATTAATAAAATAAGCAGCATATTATGCCACTTAGAGAGGTTTGGGGTAAGTGCAGAGATCTATGTATTTTTTTTAAGTTACCTTGTTCTGTTTTTTCTTTTGCTTTGTTTGAGTTAACTTGTTTACTTATGCAACAATACGGCCAATGAGATAGGAAGCTATTACCCTGTATTGCCTGAAGTTAAGGTGGAAGTTACACCTCTGAAGGTAGCGTGAACTTTGACTTTAGCACTGTGGTCTTTTGAGAAATATAGTTTAATAGCTTGGCAGCCATTTTGTTTCAGACATCGCTTGTCATTATACATAATGTCATTTTAAATAAGATTTTCATAAAATTAATGAGTTGTACTGTAAATGGGCAATCGCATCATTTAAAAAGTAGTATAATTATACAGTAATGGTACACTGTTGCATATCATAGCAAGATTCCAGGAACTATGGCTATTGTTGTAGAATATTCATTTAATGTTTTTAACAAGGAATTTGTTCACAACAAGCCTTCAGACCAGCCTCTGGAATATCGCTTGGGTGCCATTTTGTCCATACTCTAAACACTGCAGCGGCACAGCACTGCACTTACACCGCTGTAGTGCTTCAGCGTAGACACAACATACGCTGACGGGAGGAGTTCTCCCATCAGCATTGGTAATCCACCTCCCAAAAGAGAAAGTAGCTAGGGTGACAGAAGAATTCTTCTGTTGACCAATCACTGTCTAAACTGGGGGTCAGGTCGGCTTAACTACATCATGGATTTTTCATACTCCTGAGCAATGTAGCTGGATTGACCTAACTTTTTAGTGTAGACCAGGCCCAAGATGCCTTCTCTCCTTTATTATGTGCCTCGATTATAATACACACGTTTACTCTTGTGTGTGGCCTAATGGAAGGAGCACCGGATTGGCACTCAGGAGATGTGGGTTCTACTCCTGGCTCTGGCCTACTGGGTGATCTCAGGCAAGTTGCTGCCCCTCTGTGCCTCAATTTCCCCATATTTAAAAGGAAGGAAGGATCTATTTTAAAGTGTTTTGAGATCTACTGAGGAAAGCATTAGAAGAGCTAGGTAGTATTTTGTTCAACTGATTACAGAATAAAAAGGAGTATAATTTCTGGGCCTTAAATCTGCAGGGGTCACATTAGTAGAGTCCAGTATAGGACTGTGCCCTTAGAACGTGATAGCTTGAAATTGTTTATAGTAACATTTTTATGAGCTGCGTAGATTTTAGCTATAATATTGTAATTTTTTTTGTTAAGTCCTAGTTAGTTACACAAAACTTTTGGCAAAGAATGCCACAATTAAAGACTGTCAACATCAGCATGACAGAGCCCTATTTTCAAGATTTTATAGCTCTTATGTAAACACAGGCAGAAGTAGATCTTGGCATGCATTTGTATGTCATACTGGCTAGTGCTACCAGAAGCCACATTTCTATGGAAAAGGATTAGAAGAGAATGTATAGTGACTATCCAGATAGCTATACATCGTATAGTATATGTATAGGTGTGTATGTGAAGCAGAATGCAACATTTTATATCACTTCTAGTGTGTGCAAAAATATATTAAAATGCAAAAAATCTTGGCCAACAAACATTTTGATGGAGCTTAACAAAGAAGGCAGCATGATACCACTGAACCTGGAGATGCTCATCTCTATTTTTGTCACAATGGATTGTTCCATCTGAAGATTAGTCATCTTCTTTCCTCCCAGCATCCTTCTCATACATTGGATCCAGCCAATAATAACATTCACCAATTTCTTCTGGAGAGGCTGGATTTTCAGACCAAAACTATGTGCTTGGTTATCATAGTACAGATACCATGGTAGCAGCCGAGTCCTATAAATACCTAATATAACCAAGCAAAACTATTATTAGTGTTTCTTTATTTCTATACATTGAGAGCCTCAGTAGTCACTCTCATGTCTCTCAGAGGGGTAGCCGTGTTAGTCTGTATCAGTAAAAACAACAAGCATCTATAATGAATCATCTGATGAAGTGGGTTAAATCCCATGAAAGCTGATGCCCAAATACATTTGTTAGTCTCTAAAGGTGCCACAAGGACTCCTCATTGTTCTCATACATCTGGCTCTCTCCTTAATCTGGATCCATAAAAATAATGCATTGATTAGTGGACTGAATCCCATATGAATGTCAGGAACTCTCATTTTTCTAGTCCATTAAGGTAACAGCAAATAAACTTTTCTAGTTTCTTAAAAAGACTTTGTTGATCCTTTCCCTTAGAACCATGTATACAAGGTGTTATGCTACATTATCTTTTAAGACCACATACACAGGACACATACATTTTTAATTGTCCAAACAAAGTAATATATCAATTCGACCCGATATCCTGGAACCAGCAGCAGCTGATTCACTTCCTAACAAAATAAAACTATTTAAGACAATGCAAGTTTATAGAAGGTAGAGCTTTTTACAAGAAGCATAATAAACATTTTGCTTGAAACACGTGTAGTTTTTGGCTTGTCTGCCAGAGTCCAAATAATTGTGAACGACTATTAACTTACCAATTCTTAACAAAATCAGTCAATGAGAATGCTATTGATTTGACATTTCGCTGTTTGGATGAACCATCTAGCCTTCCCTCCCTGAAAACAGAACTGTACCCTTTAAATTTATATAATTTTTAAAAGAAAATTCCACACTTATGTGAAGAAAATAGAATTACATGTTGCAGATACTAAGAAACGGATGACAGATATAGCATTGTAATGAAAGAACTGCAGATTTTGGAGAGAAAAAGGTAAAATATACTGTATGTATCTATAAATAGATTAATTTCAATAGCTGTACTAACCATATCTATAGTTGCTTCTTTTGTATTACTATTGATTTGTGTTGCAATGGTGGTCACAGGCCCGAAACTGGATTGGGGCATTTTACAAATATACAGATATAGATTCCAAGGCCAGAAGGAATGGTCTAAATTCTTCAGGTGAGGGACTACTGTGATCCTCTAGTCTGACATCCTGAACAAGTGTAACAAATAAGAGGGAAAGGGGGGACGAGCACAGAGAAATAAGACCATATGGGCACACAGGTTAGTTAGGTGCAGTTATTTAATTGCAATGGCACCCACATTGTAGTAGACACTTTCCAGACACTTAAGGACAGTCCGTTCTCCAGGATGCTAATTCCTCCATAATGATTAATTGTTAATGGTTCCCGCTCAAGAATCACAAATTTTAGGCAAAATAAGATAGATTAATGAAGCATGGCAGATTGCTGTATAGAAACATTACTGGTGCTCATCATCAAAATATTGCCTCAAAGACTCCCCGATTCAAATGGCCTTCATTGTGCCCAGCCCCGGTATCAGGCTGCTTAAAGTCAGCAACCAGGTGATCTGCCTCGGTGAAAACTTTTTATCCTTAGCCTTGCAAAGATTATGGAGCATACTCCAGGCTGCTATGACCATGGAAATGTTTTCCTTATTTAGATCTACCCTGCCATTGTGTTCTTAATTTGTCAAACGCAAATTCCACAATCATTCTGCACCTGCTCAGCCTATTGTTGAAGTGCTCCTTGCCACTGTCCAGGTTTCCTGTGTAAGGCTTCATGAGCCATGGGAGTAAGGGATACGCTGGGTCTCCCAGGATTGATGTGGGCATTTCGACATCCTCCATTGATCTTCTGGTCTGGAAAAAAAGTCCCTGCTTACAGTTTTCTTTACAGGCCAATGTTCCTTAAGATGTGTGCATCATACATCTTCCAGGACCACCCCATGTTGATGTCAGTGAAACACCTGTGGTGATCCACAAGCACCTGCAATGCCATAGAGAAGTACCCCTTTCTATTGATGTACTCTGTCACAAGGTGGTCCAGGACCAACATTGGAATATGCGTTCCATTTATTGCCCTGCTGCAGTTAAGGAATCCCATTTCTGCAAAGCCATGCACTATTTCATGCACATTTCCAAGAGCCACAGTCCTTCATAGCAGGATGTGATTAGTGGCGCTGCACACTTGTATTCAGGCAGCCCCCATGATCTACTTCCTGACTTCAAACTGATTTGTGGCTGAATGGTAGCAGTCTGGAGTTGCCAGCTTCTGCGCTGCAATCGCCACATGCTTCTCCACTGAGAAGGCTGCTCTCATTTTGGTGTCCTTGTGCCACAGTCCTGGGGCAAGCTCTGCATACAGTTCCACGAAGGTGGCTTTGGGCATCTGGAAATTTGGTAACCACTGCTTGTCATCCCAGACCTGTATGGCAATGTGATCCCACCACTCAGTGCTTGTTTCCTGAGCCCAAAAGCGATGGTCCACCATGTGCAGCTGCTCTGTGAATGCCCAAGGTAATCAGGTGTTGTTTATTTCCATGGCAAGCACATCAGGCAGCTCTGATTCCTGTTCAGATTGGGAGCTCATGATATATTGCATGATCAAATATTTCACACAGAGATGGCAGGCGCACAGTGAACAGGGACTGTTAGACCATGGAATGCTGGGACAGAAAATAATGCACCATTAGACATTGAGCCCACACCCATGATGCCCTGTGAACCACTCTACCCTCCCACAAGGCCTAGCTGCAGAAGATGGCAAGTAGCACCGTGGGATAGCTACCCACAGTGCGCTGCTCTCACTGTCAATACTAGAACACCAAGTGTGGACGCGCCCTGACAGAGGGAGTGTAATGTGAACATGCAATAGTAATATTATGGTGCCTTTTGATTGTCTACATACATTTTGTCAACACAACTCTATAGCATCTACATATCATTACTCATTACAAACCTCTATTCCTGAAGATTTATAGCTGAGCAACAAATCTTTGTTTCAGACAAACTTGGAATCAGAAAAGTTGGTAGGGGGAGAGAAAACCTTTTGTAGTGGTAAACACCCATTTTTTCATGCTTTGTGTGTATAAAAAGGTCTTCTATAGTTTCCACAGTATGCATCCGATGAAGTGAGCTGTAGCTCATGAAAGCTTATGCACAGATAAATTGGTTAGTCTCTAAGGTGCCACAAGTACTCCTTTTCTTTTTGCGAATACAGACTGTATTCTGTATACAGCAAGAGTTCATCCCAGTCTGTTAGTCTCTAAGGTGCTACAAGTACTCCTTTTCTTTCAATCAGTAAAAATGAGGCTATTACTTATCTACCTATCCGAAGTCGTAAGAAAGCAGCATATAAGTTTGATTGACTATAGAGAGGGAAACAAACTGTTAAGAGAACTAGTTTCTCTCCTTACCAATGAAGTATTTTTCTGTAATTGCTCAGTATTACAATAACTATTGCTGCACTGCATAATAGACATGCAGATTAAAAAAGTAAAAAAAAAAAAAAGCCAAAATTTATTTTTATTGAAAGAAGTTCATGCTACTGGGCCATACTGCAGTCAACAAAAAGTCAACATTCATCTGTTTTCACCATTCTTGTGCACATGCTTCATATTTTCAGATAGGGTATGTGACTGAATTCCCCCTCTACCATATATCCTACACAGCCCTAGCTACTTTATTTTATTCTTCTTCATATATTCATGAAGTCTAATGAAGGTCTCTTTACTGGACTCATGCTTCATCTCCAATTGCAGTCATATTATAAACCAATGAATATGTATTTCCAATGTAAGACATTAAAAAGGTGTTCAGTTCCAAAAGTAAGCTTGTTTCTTTAAAAATACCTTATTTTACTGATGTCAGTTCAAAGTTGTTGTTGAAGAAAAGCAAATCTTTTACAGAATAATATAGCCATCTCCTAATGCAGAGTCCCCACAACTTGGGCAGGTTTGTTACCCTCTTCCCTTTCAGGGATATTGTATTTAGAGCAACATCAATCAAGGTCCTAGTCCTATAAACATGTAAGACATCTTGTATATAAAAAACAGACCCATTGACTTCAGTGTCACAACTGTTCATGTGAATAAAAGTGGAAAGGATTGTTGGTGAAAACAATAAGTTTAATAAGCTTATCTAAATTGTACAAGATGAACAGAAAGTTGAGCTGTCACAGAACTACTCCATTCTAAAACTCAGGATATCAAGTGACACTCACCCAATAAAACACTAAGTCAGAAACATTACATCATCTGAAGAAGTTAATTGGCTCACCATTCCCTGATGACATGATGGTGTTTGTCAGATTCCAAAAGACTAAACTTGAGCACGTTCGACCTATACCATAGGTTTTTGGTGTCAACCATTCCCAAAAGTCCTGTCAGCAAACTAATATATGTGCTAACACTAACAACATTGGGAATCTTCACTGGATGCTATGAAAATTACACTTGTAGAGCTTCCAGATAAGCCATTACTGTACAGTTGTTTAAGCCCTTGGGAGTAAAGCTGGGCAAACTACTTGCAGCAAACTAGTCTGAATTTAGTATTTTTTTCTGTTTACAACTTGTTCAAATATATAGAATTTTTTATTTGTTCATGTTTAGTGATCAAGATTATATGGATTGCATATAGGCTTTAAGTATTGCTTCTAGCTTTCAATATTTGTACTTTCAAATTCAAGCTCTTTTGAATGGAAACAGCCCCTCACATAGTATGTTTCTTTTCCAGAACTGATTGGAAACCTCATTAGGCAAGAGTAAAACCAGAGGGAGTACTCTGGAAGTCAAAATATACTTTCCAGGACTATTCTGTAATATTTGCTTAAATTTTGCTTTCGGGGAGACCAAAATAAATCTTGTGAAATTTGAACAAGTTCACAGATAGAACTGAAAATCTTTCCCAGCTATCAGTTTATTCAATGAATTTATTCACCTTTCATGTTCATAAATTGTGTGATCAGATTTCAGTGTACAAGTTTATTACCTGAAATTATTCAGGTGTTTTGAATAGCTAAATGTCTTCTCAATAATTGCTTGTGAAGTAGTCTCTAACGGTTGCTTTGAGTATCAAAATGTTAGTCCAGCTTCACAATTGGCAATCTAAGTCACATGATATTGAGTCTCCTTCCTGATTGGATAACAAACTTTTATAAGCAGAAGGAAGGGTTTCATGAATCACAAAACACTAATGCAAACATTTGCAGGAGCATGTGTCACCTGTCCGAATTTCAGATGATATTTTTCTACTTTAATACAACTATCATGTCTGTTCATACAGAAGAAACTTGGAGCCATCTTTACAACTGCAGATGAACACAGGCTGACTACTGTGGTAAAGAGAAGCACTTATTCAGCCTGATCAATGTGCTACTTTACACAGCTTTTCAGAATTTATTTATATTATGGTACCACACACAGGCCCAGAAGTAGATCAGGGGCCCTAGTTTTACAAAATATTTACAAATACAGAGGTAGATGTGAAACACTTTTTCTGTTTCAAATCTCTGGATTGTTTCACAAGAACAAACATCCTAATTTAAATTCTCTTCCTTCCTTCATGAACTTTTTTTGTGTGTGTGGGGGGGGGGGGAGGGAGGGAGAAGGATAATGTTTATTTTCACCCCCTCAGTCAAAACCCCCTCACCTTTTGTACTTTTATCATTTGTTGGGTGAGCAATAGAGACTTCATATCTATTTGTTTCACCATAGCAGAGAGTGGGCAGACCACAAGATATTGAAAAACAATTATTAATTGGATTAATTACTTACACATCTTTAATGTGTGCCAAGACTTAGCCTAAGGAAGGTTCCTTTCATCCTCCCATGTAACTACTTCAAAAGTATGTCAAGATGAAGAAGGCATAGCTGTTCTTTAGGTTCTTGAAATATGCCTGCATTATATATGTAGTATTACAGAAATGGTGGAGGATACCATCATCCCATCTGTTACTAGAAAGACAGTAATGTATGGACCTGAAGAAGCATTATGAAGCGTAAATATACTTACTTAGTATCATACTACGGCACCATTACCTCCACCACCAATCACATGTGGCGAGTACACTACACACAAAAGTGGGTTGTTTCCAAGCAGGAATAAGATCAAAAACTAGCCACTCTGCATACCATGTCTTGTGTTTCCAGAGGAGTGAGGCAGCAAAACTGGTTCTATACAGAGGGAAGGGGAGAACTTAAAATCCAAAAGTCTCCACATTCTATCTTTCTACTTGAAAAAGGTTATGGTCCATTATCTTCATTCTAAAGTTTCCAAAATACAGTACATCTTACACAGTACTTTTTATGCTTTATCATCCTACATGACTGGATTTATATGCAAACTAGAATATTCAAAACCATTTAAAATGTGCTTGCATTGATATGTCTCAATTAGCAACCACAGAGTTAAGGGTTTGTTTGAAAGAAGGTCAGGATGGTAAGACACCTCACTGCAACCACAAGAAAACCAAATAAGCTACTTGTACGGTGGATGAAAAGAAAAATGGGCCTATAAAAAAACCCACTACTACTCAGTCCCTCTCCTCCCCATTCTCTTCTCTTAGTTCTACTTGGGAACCGACCTGGGAGAACTAGAGGTGAAGTAAATCTAGATTTTTATGGCTGGAGTCTCCATCACTTGATGACTTAAAATTGAGAGTGAATAGCTGTCTAAGTGATGTGTCCTTGCTCAAACAGACCTTTACTGGAACAGGGACTTAGTCTCCCACATCCCAGGTGAGGACCCTTTACTACTGAAATACAGAATCCCTCTTTTTTGGCACAATTAAATATTTATTTAACACAAAGTAGAACAGCTTTAAACAGCAGAAAGACAAACACCCACCCTAAAATTCCCCACATCCCAGTGGTCGGGGTGGTGGCCTGGGAAATGGGAGATCCTGGGTTCAGCTTCCTGCTCCACATCAGGCAGTGGGAATTCAAAAGTGAGTGTCCCGCATCCTGGGTGAATGCTCTAACCATTAGGCTATTAGATAAATGTGGGGAAATTCCTCCAGATACGCTGTGCGTGTGGCCTGATCTGGTAGAAATGAACCCATCCAAAAAAATATATATACTTTTTTTTGCCGACTGCCCGTCTGTAGCAAGCTTTCTTCAGGTCCATCTTTGCTCCCTGGCAGAGCAAGGGAGAAGGTGTAGCGGGATTCTTCATCACATCATTCCCTTGTAGCATGTGGGGGGTGAAGAGGAACCTGACACTATTATCTCCAGGGGAGTGACTAGCCTGCTGCCGTTGCTCCCTCAGAATCTCTCAGACTGCTGTTTGGGTCTATGTTTTAGAGCTCTGCCCTGCAGTACAGACAGAAAGACAAGGTCCCTCCTTACCCAGCAGCTTGCAGTCAACATTTGCTATTGCTCTCCTACTACCTGATCCAAAGCTCAGTGAAGTCAGTGGGAGTCTATCCATTGACACCAATGGGCTTTTGATTGGAGCCCTGCTCTCTTGCTCCCTGAGTCCTTCTAGGACTCAGCTCCACTGCTCTTGTTGTACTGAAACATTCCTAATTCTTATGTGATCTTGTTGAAATTAATAGGCTAGTTCCCCCCCAAAAAGCTTTCTTCAAGAAAATGAAGTCTTAGATGTAGTGTTAAGATTGGGAGGTATTAGGGAAAAGACATTTTAGAAGATTATGTATGGTTTGACTTTTTACTAAAGCAGGGAAAATTCACATACAAAAAAACAAAAACAAAAAACAAAAGCCTTACCTAAAACCATCTTAACTAGCTTATAACTGAAATTTGTTAACAAGAAAGCTGCTATTATTTCACTTGTAAGAAAATAAAAAAAGCCTACTTTAGGGTAAACTAGTAACCATGGCAACATTCTACTACCTCCCCTGCATAGTGGGCACAGATATACAACAGTTCTATGAAAATTATCCACAAATATCCTAGGGCCTAAGGTTTCTATTAAATGCCAGGGTTGGTCTAAAACAGGGGTGGGCAAACTATTTGGCTCGAGGGCCACATCAGGGTTGCGAAACTGTATGGAGGGCCGGGTAGGGAAGGCTGTGCCTCCCCAAACACCCTGGCCCCTGCCCCCTATCTGCCCCCTCCCACTTCCTGAGCCCCGACTGCCCCCCTCAGAACCCCTGACCCATCCAACACCCCTGCTCCTGGTCCCCTGACCGTCCCCTCCCAGGACCCCACCCCCTATCCAACTCCCCCTGCTCCCTGTCCCCTGACCGCGTCCCCGCCCAGAACCTCCGCCCCATCCAACTCCCCTACCCCCTTACCATGCTGCTCAGAGCAGCAGGAGCTTGCAGCCCGCCAGAGCCAGTCACACTGCCCGGGAGGAGCTGCAGGCCAGAGCAGTGGCAGTGCTGTGGGGGAGGGGCTGGGGGCTAGCCTCCCCGGCCGGGAGCTCAGGGGCCGGGCAGGACGGTCCTGCTGGCCGGATGTGGCCTGTGGGCTGTAGTTTGCCCACCTGTGGTCTAAAAGTATGCCTCCTAACTTTCTCTTTGGATACAGTATAAGAGTAACTGTCCTGCTGAGAACATTCAGTCTGAAAAGTTCAAATCACTTTAAGGATTGCATCAGGTTTAAAGCCAGAGGCCCAATCCAATACCCACTGAAGTCAATGAAAAGATCCCCATTCACTCTAAGGGGCATGTGATTAAAAAAAGGTTCTTAATTGCTAAGCTGAAAGATAATCTACAAAAGTTTTGCTAAGATTTGTAAACTTTTTGTAAGATTCCGAAAAGGAGAAAAGAGCTACTATGGCCCTCTGGACAAGGCACCAGTCTGGGATTCAGAAGGCCTGGATTCAATTCCTTGCTCCACCACGGACTTCCTCTGGGACCTTGTGCAAGTTACTTAGTGTGTCTGTGCCTCAGTTCACCATCTGTAAAATGGGGATAACAGCACTTGTTTCTCTCATAGGGGTGTTGGGAGGATAAATACATTAAAGATTGAGAGAGATTCAGATATCATTGGTGCTACATACACCCCCCCCCTTAAGTGCTATATAGTGCATGATTCAAGATGTAACTAGTACAGTAAAACCTCAGTTATTAACAACTCAGGAACTGAGGTGGGTTGCAACTCTGAACAAAACATTATGGCTGTTCTTTCAACAGTTTACAACTGAACATTGACTTCATACAGCTTTGAGACTTTACTATGCAGAAGAAAAATGCTTTTAACCATCTTTTAGATGAAACTAGCAAAGAAACAGTTTCCTTACTTTGTCAAATCTTTCTTAAAAACTTTCATGTTTTTAGCAATTTACATTTAACACAGTACTGTATTTGCTCCTCCTTCCCACCTTCCACCCCCACCCCAATCTCAGCTGCTCCCTAATTGCATACTTCTGGTTCCAGCAGAATACGGACCCTGGACTTCAGAAAAGCACACTGACGACTCCCTCAGGGAACTGATGGGTAGGATCCCCTGGGAGAACATCATGAGGGGGAAAGGAATCCAGGAGAGCTGGCTGTATTTTAAAGAATCCTATTGAGGTTGCAGGAACAAACTATCCCGATGTGTAGAAAGAATAGTGAATATAGCAGGTGACCAGCTTGGCTTAACAGTGAAATCCTTGCTGATCTTAAACACAAAAAAGAAGAAGAGGCTTACAAGAAGTGGAAGCTTGGACAAATGATCAGGGAGGAGTATAAAAATATTGCTCAGGCATGCAGGAGTGAAATCAGGAAGGCCAAATCACACTTGGAGTTGCAGCTAGCAATGGATGTTAAGAGTATCAAGAAAGGTTTCTACAGGCATGTTAGCAACAAGAAGGTGGTCAAGGAAAGTGTGGGCCCCTTACTGAATTGGGGAGGCAACCTAGTGACAGAGGATGTGGAAAAAGATAAACGTACTCAAAGCTTTTTTTGCCCCCGTCTTCACGAACAAGGTCAGCTCCCAGACTACTGCACTGGGCAGCACAGTATGAGGAGGAGGTGACCAGCCCTCTGTGGAGAAAGAAGTGGTTCAGGACTATTTAGAAAAGCTGGACAAGTTCATGGGGCCGGATGCACTGCATCTGAGGGTGCTAAAGGAGTTGGCAGATGTGATTGTAGAGTCATTGGCCATTATCTTTGAAAACTCATGGTGATTGAGGGAGGTCCTGGATGACTGGAAAAAGGCAAATGTAGTGCCCATCTTTAAAAAAGGAAAGGACGAGGATCTGGGGAACTACAGGCCAGTCAGCCTCAACTCAGTCCCTGGAAAAAGTCATGAAGCAGGTCCTCAAGGAATCAATTTTGAAGCACTTAGAGGAGAGGAAAGTGATCAGGAACAGTCAGCATGGATTCACCAAGGGCAAGTCATGCCTGACTAACCTAATTGCCTTCTATGATGAGATAACTGGCTCTGTGGATGAGGGGAAAGCAGTGGATGTGTTATTCCTTTACTTTAGCAAAGCTTTTGATATGGTCTCCCACAGTATTCTTACCAGCAACTTAAAGAAGTATGGGCTGGATGAATGGACTATAAGGAGGATAGAAAGCTGGCTAGATCATCAGGCTCAACAGCAACAGCAATTAATGGCTCCATGTCTAGTTGGCAGCCAGTATCAAGCGGAGTGCCCCAAAGGTCGGTCCTGGGGCCGGTTTTGTTGAATATCTTCATTAATGATCTCGAGGATGGCGTGGACTGCACCCTCAGCAAGTTTGCAGATGACACTAAACTGGGAGGCGTGGTAGATACGCTGGAAGGTAGGGATAGGATACAGAGGGACCTAGACAAATTAGAGGATTGGGCCAAAAGAAATCTGATGAGGTTCAACAAGGACAAGTGCAGAATCCTGCACTTAGGACGGAAGAATCCCATGCACTGCTACAGACTAGGGACTGAGTGGCTAGGCAGCAGTTCTGCAGAAAAGGACCTAGGAGTTGCAGGGGACGAGAAGCTGGATATGAGTCAACAGTGTGCCCTTGTTGCCAAGAAGGGTAATGGTATTTTGGGCTGTATAAGTAGGAGCATTGCCAGCAGATCGAGGGACATGATCATTCCCCTCTATTCTGCATTGGTGAGGCCTCATCTGGAGTACGGTGTCCAGTTTTGGGCCCCACACTATAAGAAGAGTGTGGAAAAATTGGAAAGAGTCCAGCAGAGGGCAACAAAAATTATTAGGGGGTGGGAGCACATGATTTATGAGGAGAGGCTGAGGGAGCTGGGATTATTTAGTCTGCAGAAGAGAAGAATGAGGGGGGATATGATAGCTGCTTTCAACTACCTGAAAGGGGGTTCCAAAGAGGATGAATCTAGACTGTTCTCAGTAGTAGCAGAGGACAGAACAAAGAGTAATGGTCTCAAGTTGCAGTGGGGGAGGTTTAGGTTGGATGTTAGGAAAAACTTTTTCACTAGGAGGGTGGTGAAGCACTGGAATGGGTTATCTAGGGAGGTGGTGGAATCTCCATCCTTAGAGGTTTTTAAGGCCCGGCTTGACAAAGCCCTGGCTGGGATGGTTTAGTTGGGGATTGGTCCTGCTTTGAGCAGGGGGTTGAACTAGATGACCTCCTGAGGTCCCTTCGAACCCTGATATTCTATGATCTGGCTGACCGATCAGTTTGTAACTCTGGTGTTTGTAACTGAGGTTCTACTATACTTCTTAAATTAGACAGTTTAGGAAAGAAGTCTGAGGCAGATTTCTCAGGATCCCACACAGGGATCTTCAAGCACTCCCATGCACAACCCCAGTGGATGGTTCATGCAGGGATAAAAGTCTGCACTTGAGAATCTTTTTGCAGGATCTAAGTAGATAGACAAAACAATACTGTACATGCAGGTAGTGGAGAGTCCTCAGAGGACAAATCCCAGAATGGTGCAGAGCTGTGGTTTCCTCCCACTACCCCACACAAAAATCACTGTGTTAACAAGAGGATAATGTTCCTGCTTCCATGAGAGATTTGAAAAATGAGAGGTTGTGGGCATGATGGATAAGTTCAGGGAGGATGTTGCAGGTATAATTGCCATATATTCATGCATCATTTAATTCAAGAGTTTACAAAATCATTTTGCATTGCTTGGGGGATAGTCTAGATTACCCATTAGGTATTTTCTGTCTTTAATTTCCATAATTCTAGGTTATGTTTTCAAATAATTCCCCATAATAATGGCATCTCCTACTAGGCTTCTGCAGTTTCTTGTTGCCTACTTATGGCATTCTAATTGCCAGTCACAACTTCTTGTCATATCATTATTTTTATTGGACACTCAGTACAGCAAAACCATCAATTCCCTGCATAAAAAGCCTGTTTCCCCTTTGTTAGGGTAAACTTGTAACCAAGGAAACATTCTAATGCCTCTGTAATCGTTGGAGCCCTTCAGAACATTTATCATCTTATCCTTGTGTTTTTAGCTTCCCTGGCCTTTCTTCCTGAATCGCTGTTACCTGTTTTGAGGCTGAGTCTGCACCCTGCAGACTGAGTACACTCTTATTTTAAGAGATGTTGGTGAGGATTCACACTGCTCTGAAGTTGTTATATCTGAGTGGAAAACTATGGCATCTGAACATCCAGCTGCTTTAAAAATAATATTATATCATACCACTGCCATTTTAATTAAAGAGAAAAATCACTCACTACAAAATGGCTGTTAAATGCTGGACAGTGGGGGCTAGATTCACAAAGGGGGATTTAGGTGCCTTTCTTAAGCTCCTGGGTTAGATTGTGCAAACCTTGACACAGCTGACACTTAACCCTGAAGGCACCTAATTCCCTACCAGCCTGTTTTCACTGGCTACGTCCCCTAAATTTCTGCCAGTAGAGATGCACACAGCCACCTCAGTCCTGACACCACCAGGCAGTTTGATGCAGAGCGCATGACTATGCCTGACAGAATTTACAAAATAGGCATCCCCCCCATCTCTCTGACCTGCAGGACTTCATGCAATAGATGTGCTCTGAGACTACCTTGAACTCACTATCTATAAAACTAAAAATTAGGACTGTTGATTAATTGCAGTTAACTCACACAAATAACTCCAAAAAATTAATAACAATTTAAAAAAATTTATCATCATTAATCGCGCTTTTAATTATGCTGTTAAATTTCGATTGGTATTCTATTGTTTATTAAATTTTTGGATGTTTGTCTACATTTTAAAATATATTGATTTCAACTACAACACAGAATAAAAGGTATACAGTGCTCACTTTATATTATTTTTATTACAAATATTTGCACTGTAAAAACGATAAAGAAATAGTATTTTTCAGTTCACCTCATACAAGTACTGTAGTGCAATCTCTTTATCATGCAAGTGCAACTTACAAATGTAGGGGTTTTTTTTGTTACATAACTGCACTCAAAAACCAAACAATGTAAATCTTTAGAGCCTACCAGCCTACTCAGTCCTACTTCTTGTTCAGCCAATTGCTAAGACAAAAAAGTTTGTTTACATTTACGGGACATAATGGTGCCCACTTCTTATTTACAATGTCACCTGAAAGTGAGAACAGACATTTTCATGGCACTTTTGTAGCTGGCATTACAAGGTATTTACATGTCAGATATGCTAAACATTCGTATGCCTCTTTGTGCTTCAGCCACCATTCTAGAAGACATGCTTCCATGCTGATGATGCTCATTTAAAAAAAAAAATGTGTTAATTAAATTTGTGACTGAACTCCTTGAGGGAGAATTGTACGCCCCTGCTCTGTTTTACCCGCATTCTGCCATGTGTTTCATGTCATAGCAATCTCGGATGATGACCCAGCACATGTTGTTTGTTTTCAGAACACTTTCACTGCAGATTTCACAGAACACAAAAAAGGTACCAATGTGAGGTGAGGAAGAGATTACTGATGAGGAAACAGCAGGCCGGCAGTAGCAGGTGACATAGGTGTGAACAGGAAGAAAAAGGTGGCAGAGAAGAGTAGAATGGAGGGCAAGGAGAGGGCATCAAAGAACCTGTGAGTAAATGGGGAAGGATAGGTGTAGACCAAGTGGCCAATCCTGAGACGGGATGTTCCTTGTAAATTTCTTGAATTAAGCTATTGGTCCGTGGCCCTCATTAGAGTGGTGAGGGAACCAGAGCAATAAGCATGGAGCTTACAAAGTCCACAGAGACTTCATTCACTCCCTGTAAAGGATGGGCTGCACCTGTGAGTCTTGGAAATGCCAAAGGCAACACTATCTTGATACTCTGCAGCAGGGAATGTGGCACTTGCAAAGTCTGCAAAATACTTAGTAGAAATTTTAATATATAAAGGAGATTTTATTTCTTTTCGGGGCAATCTATGTATAAAATGCAGTTTTAAGTCAAGCTGTTAGTCAATTATGTAAAAAAATATTTTTCAAAAGTTACACATCACTTTTCTCTAAAACACAAATAAAAACATCTTGTTTGATTAACAAACTGTCGAAATAATCTCATCTGGACTAGGTCTATGCAATGTAAGTGTCAGTCTGAAAAGACACATTTATTTAATGAAAGATGAGAGGGATGTCTAAATCAGAGTTACAGTGGAAACAGCCTTGCAACCAAGAGCCTAGTCCTACAAAACTGAGGAAAAAGGTGCTCAGCACTTCTTAGGAAATGCTCAGCACTTGCTAGGAATGGTCTCTAAATTAATGAGTGGCTATCCTGGCTCCATGACAATTGTTCTTGATTTAAATCCTCTAAATATGTATATATTATATGGGCCAAACTAGATCGCACATTACATTCTAACTGCATTGACAACATATTACACCATTCAGTTATAGTGAACTGGACAGGATTAATGCAAACCTCAAAACAAAGAGATCAACAGTTCTTTCAATTCATCCATCCTTTCTTCCAACCCAGAAAGGCTGGTTATGTGCTATTCCATTGACTAATTGGCAGTGTAAATTGAGAAAACTGCAGGAAACAGAAGTCTTACATGGATTAAAATAAAGGTGCAATCTCTGCAATTTGACAATAAGATTGGAACTCAGATTTGCCCCCATCACTGAATGCACTAGCAGTTGCTATATTACACCTGCTTTCCCCACCCACCAGCCTCAAGGTAGCAGATTTGTGTTGCCTCAGATGCATAGTTAATTATCAAATTAATTTATGTAGTCACATCACACTGTATTGATAACTCATTATGTAACTATATTGCATTTATTGTAATTAGACATGTAAGCATCTTAGAACTGTTCTCATAACATGAGTACTACTAAATGTTCAAACCCATTGTTAATCTCTGCTGATGGGTGCTGCAGATAAGAAAAAAAGTAGACACTGGCTACAGGAAATAAACACTCCATAAACACTCACATGCCTGGTCAAATACATTTCTTATGGATCTTTAATAAAGCTGGGCAAAAATTTTCAGACAAATAAGGAATTGCCAAAAAAAAAAAAAAAGCAGTTTTGGCTCAACATAAGCATGGCCGTATTGGGTCACACCTATTGTCCATCCAGCCAGTATCCTGTTTCTGACAGTGACCAGTGCCAGATGCATGAGAGTGAATGAACAAAACAGGGAAGTTATCAAATGATTCATACCCTGTTGTCCAGCCCCAGCTTCTGGAAGTGTAGAGATTTAGGGACACCCAGAGCATGACACTGCATCTCTGACCACCTTGGCTAATAGCCATTGATGGACCTATCCTCCATGAATTTATCTAATTCTTTTTTGAATCCAGTTATACTTTTGGCCTTCACATCGCATGGTACTTCCTTACGTTGGCTTAAAATCTGGTACCTATTAAATTTCATTGTGTGATCTCTAGTACTTGCTTGATGTGAAGGAGTAAAAGATGACACTTCCTTTTAACTTTCACCACACCATATATGATTTTATAGACTTTAGATCCCCCATCTTAGAAAAAGAGATGACTAAACTGAATAATCCAAGTCTTTTAATCTCTCCTCATGTGAAAGTTGTTCTATCCCCCTAAATAATTTGTTGCCCTTCCCTGTCTCATTTCCAATTCTAATGTATCTTTTCTAACCAAAATTTGCAAAAACAGGTTGAATACTGTGAATATCTTCAGCCAAGAAAGGTTAAAAAAATAGTCAAAAAACACAAATGAAAAAGATTTCAGGTTGAACAGAAGCATCTCGTTTGACTCAAAGTGAAAGGCAATGTTTGACCCAAACAATTTCCACCCCCACCCCCACCCCGGTTTTTAGTTTCAGCAAGAATAACTGAAAGACTTCCATCGTCGGTCAATCCAAATCTTTTTTCTCCAGTTCGGTCAACAAACTGATCTATTAATTGTTTCCTCAGCCCTAGTCTTCAGTTACTGTGTTTGATACTGAAATATCCTGTCATTTGTCCTAGAAGCCAACAAAAAAGTATTCCCCAATATGCTGATGGCTGCTTGCTCATTACAGCATTGGATGATAAGTAAGGCATTACAATTCTTGTTCACAATAGTAATATTGGCGTACAGGGCACAATGAAAACAGCCCTTTTTCATAAAGCTGCTGCATGTATTGGTGTAAAGCATTATATGCTCCTTAGCCTTTAGTCTGCAGTTTGCAATCCTTCCTCTCAGAGTTCCTTTAGGTTCACATATGTTGCATGTATCCGTTCTGACGCGTGCTACGCTGTGTTATAGGTGTTGCTTTCTTTCTTACTTTGTTCAGATTTAAACAGATGCCATCGATCTCTCATACAGCTGCACACAAAACCAAGTTATAATGGGGACGGCAGCAGCAACAAAAGACCATGGTGATAAACCAGCTTGTTTTATCTGCAAATGGCTAATAGATTATAATAGCAAATGTTAACAGCAGAAATGTACCACAGTTCTACAATCTTATAGTTTAGACATTTTAAAAACTGATAATTAGGCTAAGACTAGGATAAAATTCATTTAGTCTCATGCATCAGCACTCTATTAATCCCTGTAATTCTGCAACCTTGAATGAAACAGACTCAAAACAAACAATGAAAGGAACAGATACCTTGAAAACAGAACATTCCAGCACAGAAATGTTGCAGTCGGCTTGTCAGATGCTGTATCATGTAATGAGTTACATGGCATGTGCTTATACCCTGGCAATGCTGCCCCTTCTGAGCAATCTGATCTGCAGGGCAGTGTTTGCCAGTACTTGAGGCATTTACGATATGTATGTTGTATTCATGCACAATAAGGAAGCATAATCAGTGCACTCTACCATTTGTCTGGAGGCACCAGATTTTAGAGCTATCTGAGTCTGATTGGCTGGCTGCTGGGCTCACTGTACTTCTCTTGCCTTAGGCTGTGTTCAATATGTTTCCCAGGGGATACTTTCAGAGAATTGGCTGTTAGGGAAGCAATAGCAGGTAAAAAAAAAACAAAACAAAAAAACAGCTATTCTACAGACAAGGCTAATATTTAGTTTTCCAAGGTTGTATGCATGTTAAACAAGGACAAAACAAAAGGATAACCTCACAATAGCAAACTTTGTGTTTACAGTCTGAAAATACTATAAGCTGCATCTGCTTAATACTGCTGAAGTGGTCAGGTGGTTTCCCCGTTTTAAGGACGGCTAGTATAATCAGCCTTAAATCAAAGCAGATGGGAATGACAGACTATATTAAGGAGGTTATTAAAAACCTTAGAGGATACAGTTAAATAAGGTTACCTAATCCATTTTACATGGAAGGGTATTATGAATTGCATCACTTAAGCAAGAATAGCCCTCCTGTATCTATTTTAGATTTTACATGGCTGGGTAAATGAAAACAGAAGTATAGAAGACTGATAATGCTTTTTTGGAAAAAACGTGAAATATTTAAGAATCAGATTCATGCAGTGAAACAACTGATGTATAATTACCTATATTAGTGAAGCACAGCAAATGTTTGCATCTTAAAATATTATGTTATTTAACTCTGCTCCTGGCTCTGCATCAGAGACCACAATGACATTTAAACTCTAGAAATGTTTTTTCAGTGTATATTCCTGCCACCCCAAAGCAAAATATTAAGCTATACATTTTTTCCACAAGTGCTTAAGTGATTTAGGATTTTTCAGTGACACTAAGGCTCTTAAACTCTCACTTTTGGAAATGGGACTTAGTCACTTAAACACACTTCCATCTTCCCCAAAAACATGGTCTCTGTCCGAGCAGAGATCATTTGTGAATTATACAAAAACCTTTATTTATGGTGCACAGGTCACAAGTATCCTCTGAACTCTGATATACTTCACTATCCTGAGTTGAAAAGCAACCCTCCTCCTCCTCTTCTTCTATAAAAGGGATTCTGAAATGCCTTTGTTATTCCAGATGACATTGCACCTTCTTAAATATAATTTAGGGTATTAGTTCACCAGGGAATTTTCCAGGCAGTACGATACATTATGCTGTGTTTTTTGAGCCACAACAGTTTCAAACACTTTCCTAAGTTGCCTCAGCTGAAGCTGCAGGCATGCCGAGAACAGCTTCACACATTATAGCATTCACGAGGGTTCAAAAAGCTTAGGTGAAACTTAAAATTCACTACACTTCAATAATTAAGGAGCCAGTAATAAAAATATATTACTATTTGTGTTCAACTGATCAGAGTGGGTTTTTTAGAATTCAGTATTATACGTCTATTTGGGAAAAATAGATTTTAATTAAAAAGAAAAAAAGTCGGACACTGCGGGGTATGGAGTTGAAATATTGTTTCAGTTTTAGAATACTTCCTGCCAAAGCAAAAAGATACAAAGTGGATGCACAGATCATGCTTTCTCAGGTGCTACAGGCATGACATTTGGTCTCCTGTCAGTTAGAATTTTACAAGCACAATTTCACAAGGGCCATTTTCACCAAACAGAAGTGTAGTATTTGCTAAAAGAAGCAGCAATTTTCATCTGCACAACCCCACCACTCTACATCAGAGTGCAGAAAACAAAAATACTGATGTGTGCATGCCGCGTTTGCCACTTTCCATGAATCTAATGAAATGGTAACGTAGATGAAAAAAAATTTTTGTTTTTGCCATAGTTGTTCTCAAGATTCAATGCATATAAATCACAATGTCTGAATACTCAGTTTTTATTGATAGACAAGTTAACACTATCACAGGCATCCCATACGGAAGCAATTCTTTGGAAAATGTCAACAGAAAGGCTTTATTTGTTGGGGGTTAGCTTTTTTGTTTGTTTTAAAAATGTGTCCCAAAAGGAAGAGAAACTGCAGTCTCATGGTGGTTGTTGCAGACACCCTTTGAGGTTACTGGGGAAAAAAATTACAAAATAAATCATACAAAAAAAAAGTAAATTTACTTGCCCAGTCTTTTAGGGAAAACACCTGGGCCACTTGCGATTTGGAGGTAGGATATTATTTCCTTAGCTTCCCCATCCACCCCCTTTCTCATAAGGCCTTACCATAACCCAGAATTATGGTTACCACAGTGGACTACACTTCCCAGCCTGCTCTTCTTTCTGGGATCTCAAAATGATCATTTGTTAGCTACCAAGAGCCAGTCTTGGATTTGTAGTCCACCTGGTGCAAAGGACTGGGGCACCAGCATCAAGGTGGATAGAGCTATAGAGTGAGAGTCCTGGACCTTGACATATGCTTCTCTCCCCTTTTAAACGCCGCTCTAGTGCTGAAAGAGTTGGGGGAAGGGAAGAGTTGAAATTTGACATAAAATAGTTCACTGAAGAGCAGCATCTGGGTGTGTAATGGTGAAAAAATTGTTTTGATCTATCAGATTTTGCAGCCTTTGAAAATCATTTTGTAAGTGCAATACTGTTGATATGCTCTTGTAACTCTATTTATAGGAAGTGTTCCAAACAAAGGTTGAGCAGCACATAAGCACATTCCTGTACACTCAAGAGCAGAGTTAAACTCAGTACAGCTTGGGGGTAGCTAGGAGATACTATGTTCCTCTTTTGCACCTCCTAAATTCTGGAGGCACCTGAATACCATTATAGCCCCAGGGGCTGTAATAACTTACCCTGCTGGCAATGGCTCCAGAGCCCTGGTCTACACTAGGACTTTAGGTCGAATTTAGCAGCGTTAAATCGATGTAAACCTGCACCCGTCCACACGATGAAGCCCTTTATTTCGACTTAAAGGGCTCTTAAAATCGATTTCCTTACTCCACCCCTGACAAGTGGATTAGCGCTTAAATCGGCCTTGCCGGCTCGAATTTGGGGTACTGTGGACACAATTCGACAGTATTGGCCTCTGGGAGCTATCCCAGAGTGCTCCATTGTGACCGCTCTGGACAGCACTCTCAACTCAGATGCACTGGCCAGGTAGACAGGAAAAGAACCGCGAACTTTTGAATCTCATTTCCTGTTTGGCCAGCGTGGCAAGCTGCAGGTGACCATGCAGAGCTCATCAGCAGAGGTGACCATGATGGAGTCCCAGAATTGCAAAAGAGCTCCAGCATGGACCGAACGGGAGGTATGGGATCTGATCGCTGTTTGGGGAGAGGAATCTGTGCTATCAGAACTCCGTTCCAGTTTTCAAAATGCCAAAACCTTTGTCAATCTCCCAGGGCATGAAGGACAGAGGCCATAACAGGGACCCGAAGCAGTGCCGCGTGAAACTGAAGGAGCTGAGGCAAGCCTACCAGAAAACCAGAGAGGCGAACGGCCGCTCCGGGTCAGAGCCCCAAACATGCCGCTTCTATGATGAGCTGCATGCCATTTTAGGGGGTTCAGCCACCACTACCCCAGCCGTGTTGTTTGACTCCTTCAATGGAGATGGAGGCAATACGGAAGCAGGTTTTGGGGATGAAGAAGATGATGAGGTTGTAGATAGCTCACAGCAAGCAAGCGGAGAAACCGGTTTTCCCGACAGCCAGGAACTGTTTCTCACCCTGGACCTGGAGCCAGTACCCCCTGAACCCACCCAAGGCTGCCTCCTGAACCCAGCAGGCAGAAAAGGGACCTCCGGTGAGTGTACCTTTTAAAATACTATACATGGTTTAAAAGCAAGCATGTGAAAGTATTACTTTGCCCTGGCATTCGCGGTTCTCCTGGATGTACTCCCAAAGCCTTTGCAAAAGGTTTCTGGGGAGGGCAGCCTTATTGTGTCCTCCATGGTAGGACACTACCACTCCAGGCCAGTAACACATACTCGGGAATAATTGTACAACAAAGCATTGCAGTGTATGTTTGCTGGCGTTCAAACAACATCCGTTCTTTATCTCTCTGTGTTATCCTCAGGAGAGTGAGATATAATTCATGGTCACCTGGTTGAAATAGGGTGCTTTTCTTCAAGGGACACTCAGAGGAGCCCATTCCTGCTGGGCTGTTTGCCTGTGGCTAAACAGAAATGTTCCCCGCTGTTAGCCACAGGGAGGGGGGAAGGTTGAGGGGGTAGCCATGCGGTGGGGGGAGGCAAAATACAACCTTGTAACAAAAGCACATGTGCTATGTATGTAATGTTAACAGCAAGGTTTACCCTGAAAGAGTGTAGCCACTGTTTTATAAAATGTGTCTTTTTAAATACCACTGTCCCATTTTTTTTCCTCCACCAGCTGCATGTGTTTCAATGATCACAGGATCTTCTCCTTCCCAGAGACTAGTGAAGCTTAGAAAGAAAAAAAAAACGCACTCGATGAAATGTTCTCTGAGCTCATGCTGTCGTCCCACACTGACAGAGCACAGACGAATGCGTGGAGGCAAATAATGTCAGAGGGCAGGAACGCACAAAATGACCGGGAGGAGAGGTGGTGGGCTGAAGAGAGTAAGTGGCAGGCTGAAGAGAGGGCTGAAGCTCAAAATGTGGCGGCAGCGTGATGAGAGGAGGCAGGATTCAATGCTGAGGCTGCTGGAGGACCAAACCAGTATGCTCCAGTGTATGGTTGAGCTGCAGCAAAGGCAGCTGGAGCACAGACTGCCACTACAGCCCCTGTGTAACCAACCGCCCTCCTCCCCAAGTTCCATAGCCTCCACACCCAGACGCCCAAGAACTCGGTGGGGGGGCCTCCGGCCAACAGCCACTCCACCACAGAGGATTGACCCCCCCCCCCAAAAAAGAAGGCTGTCATTCAATAAATTTTAAAGTTGTAAACTTTTAAAGTGCTGTGCTTAAAGTGCTGTGTGGCATTTTCCTTCCCTCCTCCACCACCCCTCCTGGGCTACCTTGGTAGTCATCCCCCTATTTGTGTGATGAATGAATAAAGAATGCATGAATGTGAAGCAACAATGACTTTATTGCCTCTGCAAGCAGTGATTGAAGGGAGGAGGGGCAGGTGGTTAGCTTACAGGGAAGTAGATTGAACCAAGGGGCGGGGGGTTTCATCAAGGAGAAACAAAGAGAACTTTCACACTGTAGCCTGGCCAGTCATGAAACTGGTTTTCAAAGCTTCTCTGATGCGTACTGCGCCCTCCTGTGCTCTTCTAACTGCCCTGGTGTCTGGCTGCGCATAACCAGCAGCCAGGCGATTTGCCTCAACCTCCCACCCCACCATAAACGTCTCCCCCTTACTCTCACAGATATTGTGGAGCACACAGCAAGCAGTAATAACAGTGGGAATATTGGTTTCGCTGAGGTCTAAGTGAGTCAGTAAACTGCACCAGCGCGCCTTTAAATGTCCAAATGCACATTCTACCACCATTCTGCACTTGCTCAGCCTGCAGTTGAACAGCTCCTGACTACTGTCCAGGCTGCCTGTGTACGGCTTCATGAGCCATGGCATTAAGGGGTAGGCTGGGTCCCCAAGGATACCTATAGGCATTTCAACATCCCCAACAGTTATTTTCTGGTCTGGGAATAAAGTCCCTTCCTGCAGCTTTTGAAACAGACCAGAGTTCCTGAAGATGCGAGCATCATGCACCTTTCCCGGCCATCCCACATTGATGTTGGTGAAACGTCCCTTGTGATCCACCAGAGCTTGCAGCACTATTGAAAAGTACCCCTTGTGGTTTATGTACTCGGCGGCTTGGTGCTCCGGTGCCAAAATAGGGGTATGGATTCCGTCTATGGCCCCACCACAGTTAGGGAATCCCATTGCAGCAAAGCCATCCACTATGACCTGCACATTTCCCAGGGTCACTACCCTTGATATCAGCAGATCTTTGATTGCGTGGGCTACTTGCATCACAGCAGCCCTCACAGTAGATTTGCCCACTCCAAATTGATTCCCGACTGACCGGTAGCTGTCTGGCGTTGCAAGCTTCCACAGGGCTATCGCCACTCGCTTCTCAACTGTGAGGGCTGCTCTCATCTTGGTATTCATATGCCTCAGGGCAGGGGAAAGCAAGTCACAAAGTTCTATGAAAGTGCCCTTACGCATGCGAAAGTTTCGCAGCCACTGGGAATCGTCCCAGACCTGCAACACTATGCGGTCCCACCAGTCTGTGCTTGTTTCCCGAGCCCAGAATCGGCGTTCCACAGCATGAACCTGCCCCATTAGCACCATGATGCATGCATTGGCAGGGCCCATGCTTTCAGAGAAATCTGTGTCCATGTCCTGATCACTCACGTGACCGCGCTGACGTCGCCTCCTCGCCCGGTATTGCTTTGCCAGGTTCTGGTGCTGCATATACTGCTGGATAATGCGTGTGGTGTTTAATGTGCTCCTAATTGCCAAAGTGAGCTGAGCGGCCTCCATGCTTGCCTTGGTATGGCGTCCGCACAGAAAAAAGGCGCGGAATGATTGCTGCCGTTGCTCTGACGGAGGGAGGGGCGACTGACGACACGGCTTACAGGGTTGGCTTCAGGGAGCTAAAATCAACAAAGGGGGTGTCTTTACATCAAGAAGTATTTCAGGCAGGACTTCATGGAGGGTTCCAATAAGAAATGGTGCACCTAAGTTATTGTTCTTATTGGAACAAGGAGGTTAGCCTGGCCTCTGATTGATACATGGCTAGATTTACCTCGCTGCACCTTCTCTGTGAGTGACTGCAGTGTGACCTAGAGGAATGAGTCCCCTAGACAGGGGAGGGGGGGAAGCAAATGAATACAGAACAAATCTGGTCTATTTCTTGTTTTGATCCACTCCATCTAGCTTTTAGATCTTTGGCTGGCAGCAGACGGTGCAGAAGGACTGCATGCCATCCACATCTCATGGCTGCTCGGCAGAAGATGGTACAGTACGACTGCTAGCCATCCTCATCTCTTGCCTGCGCAGCAGAAGATGGTACAGTACGACTGCTAGCAATCCGTATCGCCTGCCTGCTCACCATAAGACGGTTCAATAGGACTGACTGCAGGACTAAAGAGAATGACCTGGTCAAGTCACTCCAAATTTAGTCCCTGCACCCATGTCTGCCCAGGCGCTCCCAGCCGACGTGGCCAGGAGCACCTCGGACATGACGATGACGGCTACCAGTCGTACTGTACCGTCTGCTGCCACAAGGCAAGGGGTTGCTGCTATTGTGTAGCAATGCCGTACCACGTCTGCCAGCACCCAGGAGACATAGGGTGACAGTTACCTGAGCGGGCTCCATGCTTGCCGTGGTATGGCGTTTGCACAGGTAACTCAGGAAAAAAGGCGCGAAACGATTGTCTGCCCTTGCTTTCACGGAGGGAAGGGGGGGAACGGGGGCCTGACGATATGTACCCAGAACACCCGCGACAATGTTTTAGCCCCATCAGGCATTGGGATCTCAACCCAGAATTCCAATGGGCAGCGGAGACTGCGGGAACTGTGGGATAGCTATTCACAGTGCAATGCTCCGGAAGTCGACTCTAGCCTCGGTACTGTGGAAGCACTCCGCCGAGTTAATGCACTTAATGCACTTAGAGCATTTTCTGTGGGGACACACACACTCGAATATATAAAACCGATTTCTAAAAAACCGACTTCTATAAATTCGACCTTATTCTGTAGTGTAGACATACCCTTAGAGAGGCATCTACCAGCACAAAATAGGCATGGTGAAGTCCTCTGGTCTTGCCCCTTGCACATGCTACATAGACCAGGAGGATTCCTCCTAGGGTTGCCAGGCATCTGGTTTTTGACCGGAACACCTAGTTGAAAAGGGATCTTGGCTGCTAAAAGTCTGGTTGGACACAGCAGCCAGCTCATCCCACTGGCTCCTAGGTGCAAGGGCAGCTAGGGGGGCTCTGCATGCTGCCGCTGCTTGCGGTGCAGATGCTGCCCTGAGCGCCGGCTCCACAGCTCCTGTTGGCCGGGAACCATGGCCAACAGATGCTATGGGGGTGGCACCTGCGAACAGGGCAGCATGCAGAGTCCCCTGGCCGTCCCTACACCTAGGAGCCAGAGGGACAGGCCGACCACTTCTGGGAGCTGCCAGAGGTAAGTGGTGCCCAGAGCCCACACCCCTCACCTGTTCCCACACCCCAATCCTCTGCCCCATCCCAGAGACCCCTCCCACACTCCTCTGCCCCATCCTGCAGCCCAGAGCTCCCTCCTATACCGCCAAACCCTCAGCTCCGGCCCCACCCCAGAGCCCACACTCCCAACTGGAGCCCTCACCCCCTCCCACACCCCAATCCCCTGCTCCAGCTTGGTGAAAATGAGTGAGTGAGCAAAGGTTGAGGAGAGTGAATGAAGGAGGGAGGGGGGAGGATGGAGTGAGCAGGGGTCGGGGCATTGAATGGGCAGGACAGGGCAAGGGCCTTAGGTTTTCTGCAATCAGAAAACCGGCAACCCTAGTTTCTCCCCTGAGTGCTAAAGAGTCAGTACCTCTCATCTTCTCATACATACAAGTGGCTTGATTTTCAGAGGTGCTAAAATAATGCATGAGGGGGCCATAAGGTGCTAAAAATATAAGCTCTACAGGGTAGCGCCCCATTTTCCATTTAAGAACAGCTCTGCACTGTAGGACCTGTGAAGCCACATTCACCACACAAGAAACTCCAAGGGGTCTACTGGGGAGGCATACCACCTTCTGGAGCTTCCCAGAGAAAACCAAGAGCATGCACACGCCGCCACGCTCCAGGATCCTCCCTGCCTGCTTGCAAGGAGCTGGCTAGAGACATGGTGCCCCCTGTTCTCCACCCTTCCCAGTACCCTTTGGGGCAACCTCTGGGGAGTTGCAAAAGAGAGCGAACTTTGTGCTCCCCTAAGTGCTGGGGCTACAACTCTGCCTGGTGCTTATGTGGGCTGTGCAAAGGTAGGAAGTAGCTTCCTTTCTCCCCACCCCTCCAGCTCCCCACTGCCACATGGGGCCAGCTTTTTAAGAGAGCTTAGGGTTAGATTCTGAAGGGTTCCGCACCCTCTACTAGGGCCAGAGTTTCAAGAGAGCTCAGCTCTCATTTAGGTACCTGATTAAGAGCTATAATTTTCAAAATTGCTCAGCACCCAAGAGTCCCCATGGGAGCTGCTACAGCTAGATTTTTTCAAAAGAGCTCAGCATCCGCTGTTGCCGTAAGAGCCAGGAAGAATACAGCCCCATGCATTCCCACAGAAGCACCAAGTACACTGGGTTCCTCAGGGTGACTAATAGTGGCAGGATCAGGCTCTAAGCAATGAAACGGACAGAAGAAAGAATAGGGAAAGACACAAAAGTAACAAAAAAATAAGCATATTTACCAGCATTGCCAATCCCCCAATTATTCAAAATCCATGTCAGGTCCCCCCAAAATCCATGAGATTGTGAAGCCCAGCAAGTAGTGATTTGGGGGATTTTTCTTCTGTTTTTTGAGTTTTTAGGGTGCACTCAGGTTCACATTTTCAGGCTTTTCTCCACAACCACGAGGGCTAAAAACTTTTTTTTTTGTGGGGGGGCTATTAAAGCAAAGGCTGCATTTCTCAGGTAACATGATTTCAGCAGCTGGAGATTTAAGAAAAAACTCCAGTTATGGTGAGATTCCACAAAATCTCCACAGGTAGCAACACTGAATTGAGTTCAAGAATCGATCTGCCACAGTGAATGTTGTAGTGGAGGATGGGGGAGGGGAACATCTATCGGTGTGTTCGGCCAGTAGGCTGCTACTGAAGCTCCAATCCTGTTGCTGGAGCTGCACAGGCAGGGGTTTTGCACAAGTGTAGAAGTCCACCCAGGTCAATCCAATCAACTACTCCTAAGTCTGGATGCATTAGGGGTTACTGTGGGAGCAGGGAAGGAAGAGGATTGGCTTTTGAGGAGGGGTCTGCTGCATTACCTATAGCTGCCTGTGCATGTTTGCAGTGGGAAGTGAAGTAAATGAGGCTACTGCTTTCCCTGCTCTACCTGAAACCCCCTTCCCTCCCCAGATTAGCCTGGCTCATATCAGGCTTAGGCTAGGAAACACTGAGTTATAAAATGACAAGTTTCAGAGTTGCAGCCGTGTTAATCTGTATCCACAAAAAGAACAGGAGGACATGTGGCACCTTAGCGGCTAACAAATTTATTTGAGCATAAGCTTTCTTGAGCTACAACTCACTTCATCGGATGCATACAGTGGAAAATACAGGAGGATGATTTTATATACACAGAGAACATGAAACAATGGGTGTTACCATGCACACTATAACAAGAGTATGTATGATTTAATTGGGGATCGGACCTGCTTTGAGCAGGGGGCTGGACTAGATGACCTCCTGAGGTCCCTTCCAACCCTGATATTCTATGATAAGAGTGACTAGCAGGAGGGGGGAAGAAAAAAAACAAAACATCAAGGATCTTCAGCCTATCCTGAAGGACAAACCATCACTCTCACAGATCTTGGGAGACAGGCCAGTCCTTGCTTACAGACAGCCCCCAACCTGAAGCAAATACTCACCAGCAACCACACAACACACACACTAACTCAGGAGCCTATCCTTGCAACAAAGCCTCTTCCCAACTTTGTCCACATATCTATGCAGGGGACACCATCATAGGGCCTACTCACATCAGTCACACTATCAGAGGCTCGTTCACCTGCGCATCTACCAATGTGATATATGCCATCATATGCCAGCAATGCCCCTCTGCCATGTACAGTGGCCAAACTGGACAGTCTCTATGTAAAAGAATAAACTGATACAAATCAGACGTCAAGAATTATAACATTCAAAAACCAGTCGGAGAATACTTCAATCTCTCTGGTCACTCGATTACAGACCTAAAAGTCGCAATATTACAACAAAAAAACCCTTCAAAAACAGACTCCAACGAGAGACTGCTGAATTGGAATTAATTTGCAAACTGGACACCATTAAATTAGGCTTGAATAGAGACTGGGAGTGGATGGGTCATTACGCAAAGTAAAACTATTTCCCCATGTTTATATCCCCCCCCCACCCACTGTTCCTCACACGTTCTTGTCAACTGCTGGAAATGGCCCATCTTGATCATCACTACAAAAGGGTTTCCCCCCCCCACCTCCTGCTGGTAATAGCTCACCTTACCTGATCACACTCATTTTCGTGTGCATGGTAACACCCATTATTTCGCGTTCTCTGTGTATATAAAATCATCCTACTGTATTTTCCACTGCATGCATCTGATGAAGTGGGCTGTAGCCCACGAAAGCTTATGCTCAAATAAATTTGTTAGTCTCTAAGGTGCCACAAGTCCTCCTTTTCTTTTTACTGAGTTATATAGTTCCTTTTTAAATGGCAATCTTTCCTAAACTAGTTCTCACGTATTTTCATAGCAAAGCAACTGCCATTATAAAATTACCTAGCTACTTGAGATTGACAGGTACGCTATTGAAACCACAAATCAGCATTTCTGTACATTATTCATAGAATCCACCCTTACAATGTAGTGCACACCAACCACCACCCATGCCAGAGCCAGATTCCAACACCACCAAAATGCAAAGCTTTCTGCAGAGGTGAATTTTAGCATCATAATCCCTGAAATCCAAAAATCAATCACAGCATCAGTGAACAAAGAAATAAAAGCACAGCCTTGAAATCTGTTAAGATTTTTTTTTTTGCCCCTGAAGAAAAGTCTATAATGGTTTAATCTTGCAGAGGCTGTCACTCTTTCTTCCTTCATCTGCTCACTTGAAAGCCATGCTGATGCACAAAACTGTATTGGAGTACTGTGGCCTTATGTCTATTTAATAAGGCTGATGAGCTGCTTAAGCAATTTGAGAAACAAAGCCTACCTTATGTGTATAGGCATTTTCTGTCAAGATATACCACAGAAATCCATTTTTCTGATCTCCATATAAAATGTACGCCTGATATGGAAGGTGTGAGAGCAGACTTGGTTTAGTCTGTTATTCCAGGGTTTTTATAAAAAAAAGCCACCCCACAGTAAAAAGGGCCTTTCAAAACTACTGATTAGTAGGGTGTTGTGTTGGCATTAATGTGTTTTAGTTTATAGTGGCAATAAGATATCACCATGATTTACCTTGTTGGTGTACAAACTTCCAGTTCTTTCAGCCCTCCCCCCGCCTATTAGTTAACAGCGCAGCAGCAGACACATTGTGGGGACAACAGATGTTCTCTGCAGCACATTTGATTGGCATGTGCAGCTTTAAAGCATCTCTTCTCCTGGATCATCAAGGATGATATTTAGAGAGTTTCCGGTGTGTAAAAACGAGCTAATTCTGCATCCTTGCTACCACCCTTTGTCTCTCTTGTCATTTTCGACTGGTTCTTGGAAGTAGTGACGGTCTTATTTTGTGAGTACACACAGCCTAGCACAACAGGGCCTTCCACTCAGTTGGGGTCTCTACATGCTATTGTAATAAGAGAAATAACAAATATCAAATTGTCTAATAAGTAGGATAAAGTTACTGTACGCAGAATAAGCTGTGTGGGCACCGAAGCTAGTTCTCACAAGGACTTCATTATATTTCTATAAAAAAAAAATAGAAATGTGTCCAGATTCAAGTTAACATTTATAATATTCCTTAGAGAGGGCACAATGGTTTCCATCCAGAGGAGGCAAATCAGCCAGTATAATTCTAAGGTTGCTGCATAATTACTAGCTTTGTGAGCATTTGATCATAACCAGCAGTGAATAGCAGAAGGAAACACACAGACTTCAGACACTCTGTGTGAAATGGACTGGACTCTCTGCCTTTATCTACTTCAGCAAATTCCAAGAGGAAGCTGTGGTCACCAGATTACAGAACAAGACAACAAGTTGGCTGGGATTACTGTCATCTGTAGGAATCATCCCCTCCTGTTATTTGTTACTTGAAATGTAAGATTTGTTCCCTCCATACCTAACAATAGCTTCCCCTCTAGCTGGTAAGTTTAAAAGTGCAGCAAGAAGCTGGGTATGGATCAAGTGATCATTAGCAATAGCTATTGGTATGTGGATAGTGGGATTTGAGTGTGTGTTTGAAGTCCTTCACATGTGTAGCTGTACAACTGTCATATTTTGTAAAATAATAATTTTGTTGTTCAGCTGCAAAAATATCACACTTAAAACTGGTTTTTGCAGCATATTAGATAAAGTACCTCACATGGTTGTGACAGTCTGTACCCCTATGCTAATCCCTTTTACAAGAGTATGATAAATTTTGTATGAAGTATGCCTTATGAGGTATCATTTGAAAACTCACAACTTGCTGATTGTGATTGTCCTGGTAAAATGTGTGGCAACATTGTATGTAAAATAAAAAGTTATAAAATTCTATTGTATGTCATTGAGCCAAGTTCCAAGTTTAGAAAAGCAGCCACAAACTGGTTCCTTAGAGACTAGAGGCAAACTGATGCCTCAGCCAGGGGTCAACAAAATCAAATGGACTATCACCTGGGTAAGCAGACATGCTTTGGCAGAAAAGAGAGAGAGTGAGAAATTTATACCTTGGCAAAGAAACAGCTGGACATTCCCATCCCCACAGACTGTCTCCTGAACCCCAGCTGGAGAGGATTCTCAAAGAAGAGAAAAAAGTATAAGAATAGGGAACAGATGCCCCAAGTTATTTCTCCCTACAACACATGAGGAACAAAGAAACAGCTTCGGATTGATGGAGGGATCCAGTCTGAAAGGAATTCAGCCAGTTAGACTGCTGAAGCATGTGACTAGAGAATTTTGCTTTGAATTCAGTTAGCCTGTTAAGTTAGGTATTAGTTGCGTTTACTTTAATTTTCTTGTAACCAGTTCTGACTTTTATGCCTTATTACTTGTAATTACTTAATCTTTCTGTGGTTAAATTTGTTTTATCTAAACCAATGTGCTTGGATTGAAGTTTTTGGGAAACTCCATTTGAGATACAGTAGACCCCTGAGACTTACAAACTGACCAGTCAACCAAACACCTCATTTGGAACTGGAAGTACATAATCAGGCAGAAGCAGAGACAAAAAATGCAAATACAGTACAGTACTGTGTTAAATGTAAGCTACTAAAAAAATAAATAAGGGGAAAGCAGCATTTTTCTCCTGCACAGGAAAGTTTCAAAGCTGTATTAAGTCAGTGTTGAGTAGTAAACTTTTGAAAGAACCACCATAATGTTTTGTTCAGAGTTATGAACAATCTGCATTCCCTAGGTGTTTGTAACGGAGATTCTACTGTAATAGGATTTGTGCACATCATTTTCTATTAATAAAATGATGGACTTTATATGAGCTTGTGTGATCCAGGAGAGGGCTGGGCAGCACAACACATTTGTGGGGAAAGTCTTGGAATCTGCTGGTGTTACTCTGTAGTGTAATTCAAGAATGACTGATCAGAGAACTCATACCATATTAGCTGGGAGTAATTTACATGCTGGAAGCTGTGTGAAGCAGTGTAAAAGGCACTCCAGGTTGGAGAATTGAGGGGACACAGCTAATCAGTAGTTCATATTGTATCCTAGGTAATGTCACAAGAGGCATAAAGACCTAAAATTGTACCCATTCTCCACGAGAAAGCTGAATGTGAAGGAGCCCTGAGCATTAATGACATCCTGGTACCCCCCTCTAAGATACTGAGCTTTTGGTTTAGGAAGGAATTATTGTATATTTTAACCCTACAGCTAAGTTTTTGTATCTAGGGCATTTGCATCCTTTGTTTTTTTTTGCCAGCCATACTAAAAAGACTCCTTTATCATTAGGAATGTGTTTGTATTGTGTTTATTGGCTGTCCTGTACAGTCTAAAGTTTGGAAGATAAATGCTGCAGTAATTCAAGACCTTGTCTAGACTAGGTCAAATAGCGTTTAGTCATGTTAGCGAAACTTATTTAAAATACCACTTAGAGCTTAGTAGATACAATGTAACACCTTTAAATCTGGGCTAATTTATGAGTTGACTTTTGTGAGAAGCTTAAAACCAGTTAGCCCTAGTTTTAAAGGCAGTCCCTGCATCTAGAACAGGTGCTAAGTGGTGTTTCAGGAGGGCTAGAAAAACATTTTACCACTCTCCTCCCACCCCCAACACATACCATTTTTGCTATGGCCTAACTCTGATACACCTGGTGAAGTGTTTGAAATTCCACACCACTCTTGGTGACCCTGAGAGGAAAGGGTCAGTAACACGTTACCTGCGTTTCCAGTTTTTTCCCCAATAGAAACTATGGGAAACTTGCTGTAATCTTTGTGTAAGATATTCAGGCCTGACAGACTGGCTTGTAAAATTAAGGCTCTAATTTGGAAAGCAAAACAATAACTCATCCTGGGCCGCTGCTGAAATGAAGGCAGAAATTTTAAAAACCCTTGCTATAACACACAGAAAAAGGGGAAATAAATAGAAATCAATACAAATTAGAAGTTCAGCTTTCCATTTCAGTGTTCTACATTTAAGTTATTAGGGGGGAAAATATCTATGGATGGCAGGACTAAGTACAATGAGGGGTTTATTTTTTTAAACATGTTAGAAAACAAAAGAAATCATAGCAATTGCTTAGGCCCATTAGTAGACAAAGATGGGAAAATTGTCAGTAATGATGCAGAAAAAAAGTGTTCAATTACTGCTCTGTATTAAGAAACAGAATGATGAACTAATATCACATGAGGACAAAGTACTTTAACATCCTCCTTTAATTACTAACAGAATGGAGACATCTCCTAAGGTTAAACATTTTTAAGTCAGCAGGCCCACATAACTTGCACCAAATATTCTAAAACTGTTAGGGGAGGGGGACTTTGACCTGGTGGAGTTAATTTTTAATAAATGTTGGAATACCAGGGAAATTCCAGAAGACTGGAAGAATGCTAATGTTATGCCAATATTTAAAGAGAGCTGGTAGGATGACCGGGGTAATTATCAGCCAATGAGCTTCATCAATCCTAGGCAAAAAAATGGAAAAGGCAGATGTGGGATTTGTGGACAGGTGCCATCCTGGGTTGGCCCTGTAGACACCTGCATCACTTTCCTCGGAGGTTTCAACAATAATTCACTTATACCCAGACTAAGACCAATATTTCCTCTTGTTTGAAGCTAGCTCACATTTTAGATTGAGTTTCACAACCTTCCTTCTTGGGGCTATGTGCTTCTAGCACGGGCCTGTAAGCTTTCCTCTCAGTTTCAGGAGTTGCACAGCCCTCTTTCTTGGGGCTGTGGCAGGGTAGACTTCTTCCCTTCAGCAGTTTTCCCCCTTGACTGGGCTTGGAGTCTCCTTGAGGCACCTGCCCAGTCACTGATTAATTGCTTCAATAACCCAAGCACTCATCTGCTTTGGCTGGCAGACAAGGGAGCCTTGCCCACCCATTCTACAAGGCTCCTGGTCCCAAGCTCTTTAAGGAACAATGGAGAATCATCATTAATGAGAGATTTTTCTATTCGGGTTATACAGAGATTGATACTAAGCCAGACACTCTTCAACATTTCCAGTAACATTTGTATATGACAAACGGTGGTCCAGTAAAAGATGTTACCTCACCTACTTTGTCTCTCTAAAATCTTGGGACTGATCTGTCTGCAATGAACACCTGAAGTTTAACCCAGAGAGATTTCTAGGCAAAATTCCCAAACTGGGTAACTTTAAAACTTCATAATGGACTTTCACTTAATCATAAAACCACTGTACTAAAATACCAGCAAATGGATTACTTTAAACTGATGAAATCAAGAACTGTAACATCAAGACCCTAACAGTCAGTATTTCACTTGTCAAAATACTTGGTTTCCTGCACCAGAGCTCTGCTTGGCACAGGAGACAGGGATAGGGGACATCAGGAACCTGGTTCTGGCTCCCTATTTCTCAGCAAAGTTAATGCTGTCTCATCAATGTGACTGCTCACAGAAGTAGAGTCAAGCCCTCAGACAAGTGTTTGTCCTTGTCTCTGTGATCTCAATCGTACAGATATCTCCTCTTCTTCTGTGGTGCAGGGGAATGTGTCTGTCAGTGTTCTCAAATATATTCTGCTTTTTTCCTGAAAATTCAAAGTGAGTTATTGCAGAGAGAGATGGTAATTTTCATCTTTTGAAAAAGCTTATTTTGGGGTGGGGGCGGCAGGGGAACATTGTCCCTCATTTCTCTGCCACTGAAAAAGATTGGGAAGGGAAAGAAAAAAATAAATAGTTTTTCATTTAAAAATTAGAAAGTTTCAAACAGCAAATTTTCTACAAAAATTTTAGAAAGGCTTTTTTTGTCAAAAGAAATTGAATGAAACAAACATTTTGACCCAACGTACTCCCAGTCAATAGAAATCAAAAGCTGTTTAACTATAATTCCATTGGTGATTAGGGATCTGGCTAGCCCTCAGTGGTTCCAGCCAGCCTCTCCCCGAAGACTAGCAGCCTGATTCAAAACCCAGTGAGTCTTACCATTGACTTCAATGGACTTCGGATCAGGTCCCAGCAAAGCAGGTAGGCTGTCAAACAGTCTACCATGTAAGCCATATTATCTGTAGTTTTAGCTTCTGGCAAGCCAGGCTAGGAAATAAAAGCAAGCATATAAATAGTACCTTTCCACTAGAGAAAAAAAGCCTGTAGGAAACCTTGATATTTCAATGGTCCCTTTTGGAAGACGCAGGCCAGGAGCTCACTTTCCTTACATCTGCACCAATAAGAATCTATAAATATATTCAACTACCTTTTTTCAGACAGTTTGAAATAAATATTTCAAGGAGGGGGAGCTTCCTGTTCACATTCAAGGGTTTGTCTTGTTTGACCTAGATCATCATGACTGGCTATGTGTTGTCTCTGTACAGGAATGCCCACCATCTGGCTCCAGATCCCCAATGTGGGGTCCCTGGGCCCGGTGACCCAATGCCTCACACTCCATCTTACATAGTGGTAGCAGACACCATGGAAAAACCTGTTTTCCTAGGACTATATTATTTCCCATTTTGACATTGCTTATTGGGGAGGAGGTTCCCACTCTGACCCCTTCATGGAATTTGGATGAGGGGGTGTAGTTTCCCATGCTAGGCCCACTTCTCCCTGCACCCCAGACAGAGGATGAAATTCCTGCCCGCTCTTATCCAGTTCAATGTGGGGGTCCAAGAGCAAATCCTACCTTATCCGCTATAGAGCTTGCAGAGAGATCTACAAGCCCACTAAGAACTCTGCCTCTAGGTCAGTCAGCTCATCTAATTAGTACAGCTTGGTTTAGAATCAATCTCAGTGAAATGCCACAGCATCATTAACTAAGCTATGTACCCTCTAGAAACATCTAAAGGAAACAAACATCTGTTCTCACTGGGACCCCTTTAAATATGGGTGCTGATAGCCATGGGTGGTGTTAGACATATGTAACTGCATCAGCCCTGAGGCATCAAGGGGGGGCCCCATGCCATGGTGACTGTCTTAGTTACTTGTGAGGGTGGGGCCCCAGAATCAAGTGCAGGGCACATGGCAGTAGCAGAGGAATAGCTGGTGCAGCTGCTCAGGGGCCATGCACTTTGCCCCTGTAGGCTCAGGGCTGCTTGGCCATATAACATACCTGGCAAAGACTGCTACCATTGTCTGTGGCCTGCTGGAACCTCTAAGAGCAACATGCTGGTCCCCAATGCCCACACTTCAATTTGCCCATGGAGGGGGCCTCCAGAATGGTGGCTCTGCCAGCAACTCTGGTAGCAGGACTGCCAACGGCAGAGCCTCTATTTTGCTCAGAGACCCTTCCTCCCCTCGCACAGCCTTGGCAAAATTCCAATGCCTGCGGCAGGAGGAAATTCCAGTGCAGGAACCAGCATGCTGCTCTACCTATAGGCTCGGATTCTAACTCTGGTGGCAACAGCAGTTATGGTTTGCTACTCTGGCTCCTGCGACAGCCATGCTGGCTTTAGTAGGAGCAGTGGAGATGGCTCTAGTGACAGCAGTACTGTTGCAGGGCCTGGGCTAGAGGGAACAGATGGCTCAGAATGAGTGGAGGAGGAGGGGAGGTGGGAAGAAGAGAAGTCAGTTTATATGCACGTGGGGCATGTGAAGGCCCACCATAAAAGTCTGCAGTGGGCCAGCTTTTTGTTCCTCTACCACTGAGAGGGAGACAAGGGCAGGCCCAGGAGGTCAGCATTTGCTGACTGTTAGATTTGCCACTGCTTCTGCCTGTTTTGCAAGGGTTCTTTTTTCTTATCACCTGGTGCTTGAAAGGTCAGTTTTACACATCAGTCAAGGACAACAAGTGTAACCATGGTTTAGGTTGACATCTGGTTGGTATTTGAATGGCTTGGCTTTTAAAAAAAAAACAAAAACAAAAAAAAAAACCCCTCAAAAACATGAAATTCAGGAAAACCTAAACTGAAGCTTTTTCTTTTCTTTCTTTTTTTTTAAAAACATGTCTTTAAGAAGTGAAAATAGTTGCTTTATATGAATAAATTTGTAAGGCTCTCAGTGGACATTTTAAGGCATCCAAAAATAGAGCCATCTCGCTGCCAAAGTTAATATAGTTAGTTTCCATGAAAAGCAAATGTCCATGGGGGTTTGTGCCTGTGAGATTGTGCAAATAACTAGCTCCTTTCCCACTCCCTGAGGCTTCTGCCACCTGGTAACAAGCCTCTTGGTTCTAGTTTGACAAAAGATGCCTGGAAATCATAACCCCCAGTTAACAAATATTCATATTGGAGGTCAGTATAACTACAGGCCTAGTTTATGAAAGCCAAAGAGTATTGGTCACATGTTTTACTGAAAGTTTTTAGCTTAACTTTCCAAACCACTCAACTCCCACATTCACTGGAAGAAGTTACAGATAGTTAAAAAAATTAAAAAGTAGATGTATAGCTGCCATCTTCCAGTTGCATGGAAACAGCAACTATGTAGGGTTAATGCTGGCCCAGAAACCCCGACATGCACCGGTGGCTTGAAGTATGAGGACAAGGAGACTGGTGCTCACTGTAACTTTGCCTTGTGTCCCCTTTGATAGATTACAATGTTATCTGCACTATATTCTCAGTAGTGTAAAGTCTAATCTTGCTCTGTGCAGTACTTGCCATTCAGGACTTGGTGGAGTGGAGATTTGATAAAAAGATATTTGAATGACCTTGTTCCATTGACATGCTGAATAAAAACCAGCAAGAAGGAGAGTTTGAAAGGGAATCTACAATTTGGCTCTTTGTGTTGGTCATCAGTTGTTTACATTGTTTATTGAAAGAAAGTAATGATTTTGGGGACAAAGGGTGTCCACACTACTATTCGATATCCGTGCTGTCCTAATTGCAGTGTAGACATTTGGACTTGGGCTGAAGTCCGGGCTCTGGGACCTCCCGGCCTGAACATCTACACTGCAATTAAATAGCCCCTCAGCCTGAGCCAGGTGGCACAGGCCATCCATGGATTTTTAATTGCAGTTTAGACATGCCCAAATAGAGAGAAAAGTTTTTTTGTTTTTTTTTTAAAAGCACCTAGGACATTCTGAACCCTAGCAATAAACTACTACCACCTACTAACAGTCTTGTTGATTAGTTATGCAGAGAGGTAAGGCAAACTGTGCTATATTTTAGTGAAAAAACAGAACTCTATAATTATGAACACCTTAATTATGTCTTCTCATAAAGTAGGGATGCCACTAAAATGTTTGAGAACTGAATGGATGACAGATTCAAAGATAGACAGGTAAAAGCTAGATGTTGACCTTAAAGAATGCTTGGGGGGGGCGGGGGGGGGGGGAATCTGTGTACATAGGATTATTGTGCCTGTTGTGTAGTTAAAACGATATAGTCCAGAATACAGAATGCAAATATGTTCAAAGAGATCATACGAACTCCCACAAGTAAAAGGCACCGCCGAGAACAAACAATAGGTAGACAGATGTAGAAGCACAGAAAAGTTGCATGGCTCCATCGCATCCTCAAGTTATTATTGTTTCATGGAGAAACTGCCTAAAACCCCAACTGAAGTTCTTTTTACAATTCATTATGATTTGGACTATTTAATTAAGAGACTGTAATAACATAGTGCTGCCTGCTTTACTAATTAAAAGGCAGTAACTACTGAACTTTTAGGTAATATTAATGCAAAAATAAATCTGATAAGTCACTCATGGTTAGAACTGGCTCCATTCCTAAAGCAGATGTAAGACTTTAGGTCAGTGGTTCTCAACCAGGGATATGCACATGCCTGGGAGAATGCAGAGATCTTCCACGGGGTACATGAACTCCTCCAGATATTTGCCTAGTTTTACAACAGGGTACATAAAAAGCACTAGCGAAGTCAGTACAAACTAAAATTTCATACAGATGATTTGTTTACACTGCTCTATATACACACTATACACTGAAATGTAAGTACAATATTTGTATTCCAATTGAGGTTAAAAATGAGAAAGTAAGCAATATTTCAGTAATACTGTGCTGTGACACTTCTGTATTTTTATATCTGATTTTGTAAGCAAGTAGTTTAAGAGAGATTAAACTTGGGTTACACAAGACAAATCAGACTCCTGAAAGGGATAGAGTAGTCTGGAAAGGTTGAGAGCCCTAGATCATAAAATCATCAGCAATAATAAGGTACAATACCAACTATTAAAGATGCAGATTCAGGGTCAGCTATAAGTTCTCATACTTGTGTGTGAAGACATTAGACATGCTAAGTATGTAACCAGAGTCTGGATGAGCTCCCCCCTGTCATCTAGTGGTGAGCTGTGGAAAAAGACTTCAGAGGCAGATCTCATTTGCTGATCTCGTTTGTGGGCTCAATGGGTAGTGATCAATAGCGTCATGTCTAGCTGGCACCTGGTATCAAGCGGAGTGCCCCAAGGGTTGGTGTTGGGGCTGGTTTTGTTCAATATCTTCGTTAATGATCTGGAGGATAGCATGGATTGCACTCTCAGCAAGTTTGCAGATGACACTAAACTGGGAGGAGTGGTAGATTTGCTGGAGGGTAGGGATAGGACACAGAAGGACCTAGAAAAATTAGAGGATTGGGCCAAAAGAAATCTGATGAGGTTCAAAAAGGACAACTGCAGAGTCCTGCACTTAGGATGGAAAAATCCCATGCACTGCTACAGACTAGGGACTGAGTGGCTAGGCAGCAGTCCTGCAGAAAAGGACCTGGGGGTTATGGTGGACAAGAAGCTGGATATGAGTCAACAGTGTGTCCTTGTTGCCATGAAGGCTAACAGCATTTTGCGCTGTATAAGTAGGAGCATTGCCAGCAGATCGAGCGACGTGATCATTCCCCTTTATTCGGCATTGGTGAGGCCTCATCTAGAGTACTGTACCCCACACTATAAGAAGGATGTGGAAAAATTGGAAAGAATCCAGCGAAGGGCAACAAATATGATTAGGGGGCTGGAGCACATGACTTATGAGGAGAGGCTGAGGGGAACTGGGATTATTTAGTCTGCAGAAGAGAAGAATGAGGAGGGATTTGATAGCAGCTTTCAACTACCTGAAAGGAGGTTCCAAAGAGGAGGGATCTAGACTGTTCTCAGTGGTAGCAGATGACAGAACAAGGAGTAATGGTCTCAAGCTGCAGTGGGGGAGGTTTAGGTTGGATGTTAGGAAAAACTTTTTCACTAGGAGGGTGGTGAAGCACTGGAATGGGTTACCTAGGGAGGTGGTGGAATCTCCATCCTTAGAGGTTTAAGGTCAGGCTTGACAAAGCCCTGGCTGGGATGGTTTAGTTGGGGATTGATCCTGCTTTGACCAGGGAGTTGGACTAGATGGCCTCCTGAGGTCCCTTCCAACCCTGATATTCTATGATTCTATGACACACCCACCCTGTCTAGGTGCTCAGCATGATGGGACTGCTTGCCGAAATGATCCCTTGTGGCTAGTTTTGGATCCCCAGTCTCCTTGTTATTGGGGCAGGAGTAATAAAGAGTTGCTATCCTTGTTGTGTGAACTGAGGGCAACAGAACTGTACCTGGCATACCCTGATGGAGGGACTGACCCACAACTGAACAGCACTCGCTAGTCAGGGGACATGGGTTCCAAAGCCCAATGAGTTGAGAGAGGGTAGGGACAGGTACTTGTACCTGGTAGTATGGGCCTTGTTTAAGGTCCTAGACACCATTTGACCCTTCCTCTCTCTATGGTATAATAAAAGACTCATTTAGACTCAATTGAGAGTCTTGTTACACACTGAAGAGCTGAAGTCACTGCTACCTAGGTCTAAGTATTAGACCTACTTTGGGGAAGGCTGCCCAGTATGCCCCAGCAGTGAGGCTCCTCCACTAACAGCTGAAATCGCTGAGAGCTGTGTTGGGGAGGAGGGCTGCTGGTGGAATCATAGAATCATAGAATATCAGGGTTGGAAGGGACCCCAGAAGGTCATCTAGTCCAACCCCCTGCTCGAAGCAGGACCAATTCCCAGTTAAATCATCCCAGCCAGGGCTTTGTCAAGCCTGACCTTAAAAACCTCTAAGGAAGGAGATTCTACCACCTCCCTAGGTAATGTATTCCAGTTTTTCACCAGCCTCATAGTGAAAAAGTTTTTCCTAATATCCAATCTAAACCTCCCCCACTGCAACTTGAGACCATTACTCCTCGTTCTGTCATCCGCTACCATTGAGAACAGTCTAGAGCCATCCTCTTTGGAACCCCCTTTCAGCTAGTTGAAAGCAGCTACCAAATCCCCCCTCATTCTTCTCTTCTACAGGCTAAACAATCCCAGCTCCCTCAGCCTCTCCTCATAAGTCATGTGTTCCAGACCCCTAATCATTTTTGTTGCCCTTCGCTGGACTCTCTCCAATTTATCCACATCCTTCTTGTAGTGTGGGGCCCAAAACTGGACACAGTACTCCAGAATGAGGCCTCACCAATGTCGAATAGAGGGGAACGATCACGTCCCTCGATCTGCTCGCTATGCCCCTACTTATACATCCCAAAATGCCATTGGCCTTCTTGGCAACAAGGGCACACTGCTGACTCATATCCAGCTTCTCGTCCACTGTCACCCCTAGGTCCTTTTCCGCAGAACTGCTGCCTAGCCATTCGGTCCCTAGTCTGTAGCTGTGCATTGGGTTCTTCCGTCCTAAGTGCAGGACCCTGCACTTATCCTTATTGAACCTCATCAGATTTCTTTTGGCCCAATCCTCCAATTTGTCTAGGTCCTTCTGTATCCTATCCCTCCCCTCCAGTGTATCTACCACTCCTCCCAGTTTAGTATCATCCGCAAATTTGCTGAGAGTGCAATCCACACCATCCTCCAGATCATTTATGAAGATATTGAACAAAACCGGCCCGAGGACCGACCCTTGGGGCACTCCACTTGATACCGGCTGCCAACTAGACATGGAGCCATTGATCACTACCCGTTGAGCCCGACAATCTAGCCAGCTTTCTACCCACCTTATAGTGCATTCATCCAGCCCATACTTCCTTAACTTGCTGACAAGAATACTGTGGGAGACTGTGTCAAAAGCTTTGCTAAAGTCAAGAAACAATACATCCACTGCTTTCCCTTCATCCACAGAACCAGTAATCTCATCATAAAAGGCGATTAGATTAGTCAGGCATGACCTTCCCTTGGTGAATCCATGCTGGCTGTTCCTGATCACTTTCCTCTCATGCAAGTGCTTCAGAATTGATTCTTTGAGGACCTGCTCCATGATTTTTCCAGGGACTGAGGTGAGGCTGACTGGCCTGTAGTTCCCAGGATCCTCCTCCTTCCCTTTTTTAAAAGATTGGCACTACATTAGCCTTTTTCCAGTCATCCGGGACTTCCCCGGTTCGCCACGAGTTTTCAAAGATAATGGCCAATGGCTCTGCAATCACAGCCGCCAATTCCTTCAGCACTCTCGGATGCAACTCGTCCGGCCCCATGGACTTGTGCACATCCAGCTTTTCTAAATAGTCCCTAACCACCTCTATCTCCACAGAGGGCTGGCCATCTCTTCCCCATTTTGGAGAGGTGTGGCAAGCGGCTAGCAGGGCAGCTGGTGGAGAGGGCCAGAGCAGAGGCATGGCAATCAGCCGTTGGGGCTAAGAGTGAGTGCCCAAGCAGTGCAGCATATATAGTGCCTTCCACACAGGGTGGGAGGTGAACTCTGCAGATGAGCCTCTGAACTCTGGGGCTGCACTGGCCAAGGACAGCAATTGTGAGTAGGGTATGGAGAAGGGATGGGCATGTTAAAGGGACTTCTGGGTTGCTGGACTTAAGACCCTGAGGAGAAAAGGACACTGCCCAACTTCCTTGGGGGTAGATCTTTTGCTCACGATTTGAGTTTATGAGCCCTAGTTGTGGTGTTTTCCCAAATTAATGCTGAGTTAATTCCCTCCTTTTATTAAAAGTTTTTGCTACACTCAGACTCTGTGCTTGCGAGAGGGGAAGTATTGCCTCTTAGAGGTGCCCAGGACGTGGTGGGTAATTGTCCCAGGTCACTGGGTGGGGGCTTGAGCTGGTTTTGTGTTGTATTGTTGAAAAGGAACCCCTACATACTGAACCCGGCCCTTGTTGCTGCTGGCTTCACCTGGCAGAAGGGTTACAGGTACATGGGGCCCCCATTACCATAGTATCTGAGCACCTCACAATCTTTAATATATTCAGCCTCCACACCCATGTGAGGTAGTGAAGTACTGCTGTCCATTTTACAGATGGGGAAAAATGATGCAGAGACAAAATGACGTGCCAAAACTCACATGAAGACAAAGTAGGGACTGAAACCAGTTCTCCCAAGTCCCATGTTAGTGCCCTAATTACTGGGCCATCCTCCCACTTTGGATAGAATTTTTAAGACATATTGCACACAATATGTTTTGGGCCTGATCCCAAGCCTCCTGAAGTGAGGCGAATGGGCGTCTCTACTCAGTGGAGTCTCTCACTTCACTCAACTTTGTACTAGGCCAAGGCATGTATGTAAGGTACAGGAACAGCATGCCTTGAGACTGAACAAGTATCAGAGCAGGCACAGGACAGACCACAGTAGCACTAGCCTCCTCAAACTAAAGCAACAATCCACTTCACCGCTGTGATGCAAGTGACTTTAGAGATGAAAGAGTAGACCGTGCCCATTCAATCCTAGTCCTTTATGTGGAGGCTGAATCGCAGCCAATCGTGGCAGGCATCTGTCTATTAGGAACTACATAGGCAAAAACTTTGCTCAGTGACTTAAATGAAGCAATTTCATTTGGGAATGACTCAGGTTGCACTTTTGTCATACCTGTCACTGCAATAATGGAATCTGATTTTCAAGGTTTGAAAAAAATATTCAAGACTTAACATTCTGAGACGTGTGTGTCAGTGGGTGGATGTGATGGTAAACGGTTGAACTAGTTTTACTGAGAACACCAAGTGCTGCCAAGTTAAACCCACTGCAGCACAGTGGGCTGAGAATAGGAGCTCAACAACTTTGCAGTTATGCAGTGAATAATCACTGGGAGTTCTAATTCCTCTGGGAATTGGGAGGTTTCACACTTTAAGGTTAAGAGACATCTTAAAAAGTTGTTTTCAGGAGAACTAGGAATTAGTCCAAGTTTATAAGACTTACCTCTGGTTCTGCCCACTCTTCATACAAGAAGTGGTTATGATACTTCACTTCTCCACACACATGCTATTCTCACAGTTTTAGCCTTTCATCATGTTAACACTGTCTTGACTTTTCCTTAAACATTGTCAGAAGCAGCCTGAATTCAAACTGGCAGAAGAGAAGTGAATGTCTCCCTATAACTTCTTACCAATCTGTCAAGCCATTCACTAGCTTTGCTTGAAATACATGTTCCATGCCCCTTATAGAATCCAGTTTCACAGACACCAGGAGACAGGCTGTTTCTTGCAGGTGGTGGCAGGGAGCACATATCTTCAGTGAGAATAAAGTCAGTTTCTTCTCAAAACAGCTTACATTCAGTACAACTCTGCTCAACACAAAGTTCTCATCCTTTCGGGCTGCTTACTTAGGGTTTGTCTACATTACAGGGAAAAGTCAATCTAAGCTATGCAATTTGAGTTACGTGAATAGCATAACTCAAGTCAATGTAGCTTAGATCTCCCCCTTGACTACCCCTACTCTTCTCAATCTGGTGGGGTACAGGAGTCAACGGGAGAGTGATCTGTGGTTGATTTAGCGGGTCTTCAGCAACTTTCTGCCCAGTTTGCCTCTCTATAGCTATTGATACTCCTGGGTCCAGCTGCTGCAGCTTTCTATCCCTCATGTATAGGGGGGAAACTACTCCCTTGGGCTAAGGTTCTCCTTGCTCAGGCAGGCATTAGCTCTTGTGTAAAGGAAAATGGGATATGTTGGGGGAATCATCACACTCAGGACTGCCTTTTGATTTTGAGAGGGTCTGTACCATCCAGCAAACCTTGTAATTGCATGCACCATAACTGAACGCAACTATTGTACTTGACTTCTCAGAATCCATGACACTTTTTGCCTGCACAGAACTCTACTCACTTGGGCAACAGCTTAGTGATGTTTCCTCACTGCATCTCGTTTACAAAAACATACAGTATCTGAAAAAGCCAGTGCTTAATGCTTCTCTTTTGATTCCTATTCCTTCAACTGTACAATTCATAACCTACCTGTACTAAAGTTTTGCTGTGTGTGAAATAAGTGATGTTACAAATGTTTGAAATTAATATTGTGTGTGCACATCAGTGTTCTACAGAATTAAAAGGAGCAATTTTTGGCACCATTATGTATCTTTGTGCTGACAGTATAGATTTAATTTCCAAAGTCTAAGATGGCCAAATGATGTACTGGCTAGTGCAGCGTACATTTCCACACATGATTCAATGTGAAGATTAGCTAAGGTATGTGCGTGCACATATTTGCATGAATAGAAGTTATTTACATGTTCAGCTGTGCATGTGAATGTGTATTGCATTGTTGAAAATCTGGCCATTCGTGTTTTGTTAAAGGTGAATATGCAAAAAAAAAGGTTAAGATAATTTTAAAATGCAACTACAGCAGCTTCAGACTAATTCCTCTTAATTTGCTTGCAAAACAATTTCTAGGCCAAGTTTAAACCTGGAAAGTAACTCTCTGGTCAGCTGATGAGTATTTAGATCATCCTCTCTGTGACTAAGAGGATATAAATGGCTATGTCCTCCCTCAATGCTGTAATGGCAGCTTGACACAGACAATTACATTAGTGACAAGTAATTAAATTTGGGGTATAAGGTTTTCTATGTGCAGTGCTATAACTGCTGTTAAGTTTCTAGATACGAGAAAAGATGTAGACTATAGCATTGTAAACATTTAGGTTTCATGTCATGACACTACAGGCTTATACTGTATCCAGGTCTTGAATTGGGCCACCTTATAGAGCTGGACGGGGGGGTGGGGGTGGGGAGTGGGTTGTTTTAAAGAAAAAAAGTCTCTAGTTTTAGTGCCTATAGAGAAAAATCTTAAAACTATGAACCCAGCATAACTGATGCAGGGAGATGTGCTTGAGAGCTTGGAACAATGGCTCTGAGAGGTATGATTTGCCCTTGTTCATCTAATTGAGGCACTAACTCAGATGCTCACTGGGGATTTTAAATGAATATATATTTCATTGTTGATGAAAGCAGAGAGGAGGGGGTGATCTTATTCTAGAATGAGATTTCATTTTGCCTCCAAGTGGGTGTCACTTGGTAGACCACCATTTAATTCCCTCCCTCCCCCCAACCCATGGAGCCAACATGGCAGAGGGGAGACAGAACCCAAGGGAGGGCATCTGAAACTCCCCATGATGGAACTATTCCCACGGAGCTCAGTAAGGCATCTGAGCCTCACTGAAGGGGAGGCAAGATTAAGGAGCCCAGCAGTGCCCATGTATCCAAAACTCATTTGGGGAATACCAAATCTGAGTTGCTTAGAAGAGCACATATGATCATGTTTTGAACATCCAGACAATCACCTGTGAGTGGCATATCAAGTGGGCAGAGCTTGGAAGTGTACCACTGCACTCTTTTCCAGTTTGACTACTGACTATAATTGAAGGGGCCACATATAACAAAAAGGGTTCCAAGCAATTATAGGAGTACACATGGGGGAGGGAAAAATCTTGGTGAAATCCTGACCCCACAGAAGTCAGTAGGAATTTTGCCATTGACTTCAATGGAGCCAGGATTTCACATTCTATATTCTCTTAATTCAAAGAAATCTTAAACAGATCAAAGAGTGACTCACCAGTCAGCACACCTCCTTATGGTATAGGAGGTTCTGCTCTTCTGGCATTCCCTGCTGACAGCTACTCCAGCTCTGCAGGGATCTGTTTCTTCTATCTTGGCCCTCTGGGCAGGTCGCACTCAGTGGTAACAAAGTCCAAACAGGTAGTTCAGTGCTCTTACACTAGGCCTTCAGAGGCTGACTCTAGGCCCAGTGTTCTTTATAACCATTGTCTCACAGCTACCAATAGTCCTTGCCTCTTTTATCCTGAGGGAGTGCGGGGCACCCTTCCTTCCTCCATGGTCTTCAGGGGAACCCAGGCTCTCCTTTTACTGTGGGTTCCAACCCACAAATGCTACAGTGATCAGCCTAGGTTTGCTCCCTTAGGCACCTTGATGCTCCCCTAGACATCTTCCTACATCAGCTAGTCACCATGCCCTTTTCCAGGCTCTGCAGAGTCCTTTCCAACTCCAATAGTAAGCAAACTCCCTGAGCTTTCTCCTCAGAGAGCCAGTTCCTAGCCCTTTAGGAAGGGGCATGTCATCCCTAAGGTTTCTCAGTACCTCTCCAACTCTATCATTAGAGCTCCTGTCTCAAGAAAGGATCCCAAGGCCTACTCTCCCCATAGACTGGTGTTCTTCTCCCCTAAAGCCCTTTCTTTACATTAACCACCCAGGTCCTCTGTAGCTGAATCTCACCTGTAATTGAGCCTGACACCTGTGTAGTTACCACCAGGTGCCCTCATTAAGCTCTCCAGCTCCACTTAACCCTTTCAATATGTGTGTGTGTGTGTAAAATACATTCCATCATAGAGGTATATCAAATATGCTGTATTCACTCTAGGGATACCAAATATTTTACCAGTACAGCCATAGGCCCAGATTTTACCTGTACAGGGGAAGGGAGATACAAGTTGCACTTCAATGCCAGCGAAGGCTGTAGTGACCAGGGGTCATTTGCTTTTTCCATCACTGCCCTCCCACTTTGATTGAGGATAGGATGGCTGTAAGTTCTGCTAGGAGCACCATAGGAACCCTGTGGTTCCATGAATCAGAGAACAACCCAGCCACCCCAATGCTCTGATAAGTACCTATACTGGTTGGCTGCAATCTCCAGCGGAGGAGAGACTGAGGAAGACTTGTGCCACTCCCGGACCTGAATTGAAGTGAATCTAGGTCACAGTTTAATCATACTGGTATAAAATGCTTCTCATCCCAGTGCTACCCGCTGGCTAACAGCCTGTAAAGCTAGGGGTGCTCACTATCAGGCTATAGGTAACCCTGTAACTGTCACTTGTTTTATTTGGTTTGGTGTAGAGGGAGGAGGAACAGAGGGGTCACACAAAGAGAGGAAAATCAAGAGGTGAAGAGGGAAAGAAGAAAAGAGGCATTAAGGAAAATGCAATTGGTAAGCTACTGTTTTGATCTTGCTGCAAAGCTGAACCCACCAGAAATGTGTTGTCCCTCAGTGCTAGTGCTAAGGCTTTTCTGTCAGACTAGCTGAAACTGATCTATCTATGCTAGGCTAGAATCTCTAGCTTACAAGTTAGAAGTGTTGTATAATGGATGCTAGAGGGTCAAGCCAGTCTTACAAGGTGCTAAGCATGACCCTGAGAAGTGCTGGACACCCTCTACTCCAGTGGAAATTTCAGCTGCTCACAGAATTGGCCCACTATAAAGAATCTGTTAATGGCACAATAGTTAAGGATTAACAGGCTGGATGCAACAGATTTGAATAAGTTTAGTTGTAATTACTAGAATCATTTTACAGACACATTTCAGAGTAACAGCCGTGTTAGTCTGTATTCGCAAAAAGAAAAGGAGTACTTGTGGCACCTTAGAGACTAACCCATTTATTTGAGCATGAGCTTTTGTGAGCTATAGCTCACGAAAGCTCATGCTCAAATAAATGGGTTAGTCTCTAAGGTGCCACAAGTACTCCTTTTCTTTTTACAGACACACTACACCTGGTAACATACTCCCAACCACAGACACAGCAGTGCCTGCAAACTTAATTGCCGCAGATAATGTCATAGTGCAGATACCAGTAAGGCACAGTGTTTTTTCCCCTGAGCAGTTCTCTTATTCACTCCCACAACCCCCCCAATCATCTGACAAGTAATAAAGAACAAAGCAATCTGTCCCCTTTACATTCCTCTCCATAAGGGCTTAACTATGTCAGGTGCAAAACTGTGAACCTTATTAGGCTCAGGGGTAACCTTCACTGCTATGAAGATAGTCAATATGGAAGACTCCATGGAATCAGAGTAAAGAGCGGCTTAGTGAAATGAGATACTGCAGCTCCTATGAGTAAGGAGTCCTGTCATAGCCTCTAGCTCATAAATTATGTGTGATAACGGTTTAGTATTGGAGGACTGCAAATACACACCACTAACTTCGGGGGAAAAAAACCTCACTGCTTCTCTCTCCAGAGAAGGGTGAGGGCTCCAGTGTTTTATTGCTGCAATGCCTGAGTCACAATAATGAAGTGCACAATACTGTTGGAAAACTTTCAACTGTGTGTGCATATAGAGGAAACAGTTGACTTGTTCCCTAGTGATTTATGCCACCTTATAGAAATTTACATATTCTCTCTCAAAACATCATGATTCATCTTAAGATTTTTCTGGCACTATCAATTGACTTGTCAAGTGTACGCAGGTCCCTTTTTTTATTTATATAAAATATGAAAACATTTCCTCAGTGTACTGTTGCCCCCCTTTGACCAGAGCAGCTAATCCAAGTTCGGGACCATGGTGGTGTTCCAGTTGGGAATAAAAATTGGTGGCAGTCTGGCAGTTCTTTCATGCAATTTTGTTTATTTATAAAGAACATGGAGAGTCCTGTGTCTCTGAATGCAAAAAGAATCAAATAGCAGCAAACAGCCTCTTCTGCTCACGGCACTAAGAGCCCTTTTTCCAGCCTGATTTCCTGACCCAAAAGAAACTTCTCCCTATGTTTCTTCCAGGGGAAGTCACACATTTTCAGTTGCTCCTTCAGCCTGTCACTCTCCTTAAGTCTACTCTATTGTCAGTTTGTATGTTTACCTCTTACTCACAATCCCCAGCCTCTGTGCACCAGATGCTAGTTTCTGAGAAGCTTCTATTAGGCTTTGTTTTAAGTGTGGCCCCTTAACTGTCTCTTACAACTTACTTAAATGGGGGACTAATTTGCATATCAGTTTAAAGAGGTTTTAACTTAACCCATAAGATGGGTGAAACAGTATAAAACAGTACAGTAACTCTGTGGTTGTTACTTTCCACATATGCGGTAGATAAGTTTCTGAGGGGAAAGGGGGAAGCTGCATTTAAGCATCTTAAATTTCACTAAAAACAAGTGTTTTTCTACAGCCTGCAATGTTTTGATTAATCCATTTACACTAGGGATCTAGAAAAGAATGATTGCCCTAAAATGCTCCTGTATCATTTTCAAGTTGAAGCTTTTATACGACAGTACAATCACAATGGGCTAACAGATTTGCCTGTTTGACCTTTCTGTGGCTGTTTAATATACAGTTCCCCATATGCACAATTGGCATTTGGTTTCAGCCACAGTTATAAAGTCAGTGACATATCACATTTACTGTCTACTTAAAAGCAACAAGAGTCATTTATGTCTCATCATTATACATGCAGGATATTTTATTAAAGATCAAAGTTTTGAGAATTCATTTAATAACGAACAGGAATGGTGCAATAATATATTCTAATTATGGAGGCAACATGCAGAACATATGAAAATACTGTTAGAAATAACTAATCCCCTTTGTTTGAAATCCCAGAAGGCTTTTCTTGCCCCTGAAAGCAACTGCCCCCTACTTTGGTCAGTAACAGGAGAAGTATGCCTGAGGGTCCTTGGGGAGAAAGAGAAAAATATCAAGCAGTGAGTTAATGCTTTAATTGCTGCTCCTCTTCCACCTTATCAGTTATGCCTCTTTCCTTGTCTCTTTCCATTTCCTTGAAAACAGTGGTGAACTCAGCAGAGAGTGTCCCTTCTATGTTACTGAGGTTCATGTGGAACATGAAATACTCAGCAGCACCATTTGAGAAATTTAAAGAGAGCATCAGTGGTAGAGATGTATCTGTAGAAGATGAATATATTGCCATGGTGGAAGGTAAAGTGGCTGTGGCATTGCCCATTTGTTTAACACTCAGAATTGTTTATTAATATTCATCAAGGCTACTAGAGTTACTAAGCATACAGGCCTCATTCCAAAGATTCTGCCCATCTCTCTCATTAGTGTATGATGTACAGTATTACTACTTAGCAGTGGTGCTAAGACAGTAGGGTGAGGAATCTGAAGAGCAGGGTTAGAGTTTTTTCAGGGTCTTTTAGATTGTTTGTACCTGAAATATAATTACAATTTAGTTCTGAAAAACCAAACCAAAACAAACAAACAAACAAACAAAAAAACAAAACCCCAACCAACAATAACAAAAAAACCAAAAACCAGAACAAGCTTAAAAATGAACACAAGAAGCCACAAGAGGTATTGATAGCTCAAGACAGAAGTCCTCCATTTAACCAGCAATCCAATCCTGCTACCACTGCAATCAATGAAACTGGTACCATGAGCAAGGAGTTGTAGAGCATTGGCAGTGATAATACAAACTCCCACACATTTGTCAGGATTGCTCCACCTTAATGATTATAAGATCCAGAGGGGCCTATACTCTGCTCTTCATACTCCTGCTAGGTTTTTTTTTTTACATTTTTGATTGCTTTTCCACCTACATTCCCTTCTGCCTGACTCAATATCACTGGAGGATATTACCTTCTCTCACTAGTCAAATAATATCTGACAAGAAGCTGGTAAGTTTATTCTTGATTTTTTTTTATTTGCTTGCTTTTTTCCTATGGGAGGATAAAAGCAAGCTTAGGGACTGATTCTAGGACCTTACTCCAGTTTTATGCTAGTGTAATTGCATTGATTCCCCTCTTGCAGCATTGGCCCCTAATAGGAAAAATCAAACTCTAAATGGATATTAATTGCTTCAGACTACCAAAACATAGTTCACTTATGTATTCCTGGTAGCAAATCTCAGTATGTAGAAAAAATCCCAAACAAACAAAAAAAACCACACCCACACACCTCTAGACTTAGGACAGACTTCAAAAGCTTCCTTCTTTCATGTTCTGTGTTCTTATTCCTTGGCATTCTTCCCCCAAGTCCCTGAGTAACAGCCTCCATTGTAGCCATTAACTAGCATCACTACAGGCAGTCTTTTACCAAATACCACACAGTTTAAAGTAGGGCTGTCAAGTGATTAAAAAACAAAATTGCGATTAATTGCACCTTTAAATAGAATACCATTTATTTAAATATTTTTGGATGTTTTCTACATTTTCAAATATATTGATATCAGTTACAACACAGAGGGGTAGTTGTGTTAGTCTGGATCTGTAAAAGCGGTAAAGAGTCCTGTGGCACCTTATAGACTAACAGACGTATTGGATCATAAGCTTTCTTGGGTGAATACCCACTTCCTCGGATGCATGTAGTGGAAATTTCCAGAGGCAGGTATAAATATGCAAGCAAGAATCAGGCTAGGGATAATGAGGTTAGTTCAATGAGGGAGTATGAGGCCCTCTTCTAGCAGTTGAGGTGTGAACACCAAGGGAGGAGAAACTGCTTTTGTAATTGGCTAACCATTCACAGTCTTTGTTTAATCCTGAGCTGATGGTTTGTCCACTCAGTCCTATTTCTTGTTTAGGCAATCGCTCAGACAAACAAGTGTGTTTACATTTGCAGAAGATAATGCTGCCCACTTGTTTACAATGTCACCTGAAAGAGAGAACAGGCATTCGCATGGCACTGTTGTAGCATCACAAGATATTTACGTGCCAGATGCATTAGAGAGTCATATGTCCCTTCATGCTTCAGCCACCATTCCTGGGGACATGCATCTATGCTGATGACAGGTTTTGCTTGATAATAATCCAAAGCAATGCGGACTGATGCATGTTCATTTTCATTATCTGAGTCAGACACCACCACTATTTCTTTTGTTTATCATTTTTACAGTGCTATTTTTCAAAATATACACTTCAATTTCAATTACAACACAGAATACAATATATATGAAAATACATTTCAATTGGTATTTAATTGCATGAGTTAACTGTGATTAATTGACAGCCGTAGTTTAAAGGTATCCAGCTGACAACATACCAACTTCCCCTGCTCCCCCACCAACCTCTTACAGTGGCTTTTTTTTTTAAGTTAATTTCGCTCCTTGTCCATTGTGTAGTGAACACCAGGGATTTTAGTTTTCCTGTGATAAAAGCCACAACATTCTCAGATAAAAACAAAAATATCTATTTTAATTGCAGGAAAATTGAACACTGAACTTTTAGTTTCCCTGGCCTTCCAGAGCTGGGCAGCTGGGGAGAGGCAGCTGCTGGCTGGGTGCCCAGCTCTGAAGACAGTGCCACTACCAGCATCAGTGGAGAAGTAAGGGTGGCGATACTATACTATGCCACCCTTACTTTTGCACTGCGCTGGAAGAAATGCAGCCTTCAGAGCTGGGCGCCTGGATTCTCTGTCAACAGAACACAGATCTGCAAATTCTGCATATTCCCCCAGGGCAACTGGATTTCTAGGATCTCTGGTGAACACTAATGCTTGCTGTGAGGATGCCTATGTTTTCCCCCAGCCTCTTACTGCTACAAGCAAAATAAATAAATAACTAAAACCCATAATTTAAGTTTGTTTTTTGCAAGATTTGCGGAAATTCTTAAACCTTCACACTTTCCCAAATGTGTGTGGCCCAGAACAGGAAAAGTGTCTCAAGATTCCATTGAAAAATTCAAATTGATGGCTGCCACAATATCAAGCCAAAATATAAAACTCACTTTAAAAAGCCATTTTCTCCACTTCTGCTTCAAACCCTGTGAATAGAAAATAAATTTGCCTCTCAGGAAAACTCTTTGGAGCAGTTTGAGAGTCTGGAAACAGCTGTGTGAAGTGTACACATTACTGTTCAGGGTTGAGGCTCAAGAGACAGACATTGGTGTTCTGCAAAAAAAAAGTGAATGGTTTCTGTATGACTTGAAAAGCTGGGTTTTGTTCTTTTAAAGGCTATGGAGTGGATTACTGTTTAGAATGTGCCATATTTAACTATGACAACTATGCTAATTTAAGGGGGGAATGTAGAGGCAGAAAGACAAGCTTAAGGGAAAAGGGTAAATGAAGGACATGCAAGAAGTAATATTTAGTAAGTACTTGGAACTGGAGTTTGTTAGAAAAGAAGGCACAACACTTGATTAAGTGCATGTGACCTCAGTTCAGACTTGAGTCTGCTCAGCTTTCTAGAAACCACCCAGCTCTGAGGCTTAACAGAAGGATTAATATAGTTAGTCCTATACTAATTTTGCATCATTTGAGGCATTCAGATACTGTTTATAAGGATATGGAATAAAAGTCTAGTAGTACTTATTTGAAATTTATTAACTCATACCTTTCCTTACACTAGGAAGAGAATGTTGCTCCCATGCCACTTTTCTTAATGCTGCCAAGTAGAGTGAATGGAATTTATGCATGTCACAAGTTATGTGAGGTCATTATTTGCCTTTATTAACTCATACCTTTCCTTACACTAGGAAGAGAATGTTGCTCCCATGCCACTTTTCTTAATGCTGCCAAGCAGAGTGAATGGAATTTATGCATGTCACAAGTTATGTGAGGTCATTATTTGCCTTTCAGTGATCCACTGAGCTAACCTGATTTATTTATTGGAACTGAATTTTCCCCAGTGTGCTCTTTGCATCCCTTGCCTCTGTCCTATATTGCAGCAAAGGACCCTATACAAAACAAATTGTTGTTGAGTTTTACAAGTCCAATTTTTTTTAAAATCCTCAGACCTCATGCCCCATTTCGAAGTAGAATTGAGATTAAGGATGCATCCACACCAACTCTGTTGTGTGTAAACTCATCCTGCAAACTCAGTAAATCTGCTTTCAAAGTGAGTTTAAAGTTTAAAATGCATTAAAATAGCAGATGAGTTGCAAGACACAATGTGAAATGGCTCAAGTTAACCCACAACCTACTTCAAGTGAAGGTAAACCCTAACTCATCTAAACACAAATAGAATTCCAGGTGCAATCCTGCTGTGGGTTATTAACTTCACTGTTACTACCAAGGCTGGTGGGTATCTGCTCTCCCTTTTGCAGCCTGCCCTGATCTTGGCATTTCCAGAGAGGGCTGCCCCAGGCACCACCGGTCACACTTGTGTTTGTACCAATATAAAATATTCCTGTACACAAAAGTGAATAAGATAAACTGCATCTGTGCTAGAAGTTGTGTCTGTATAACTACTTTTTTTAAAAAAAATCCATACACTTCAAACTGAAATAGTTATATCAGTACTAAATGTGTGTGTGTTAAGCTAGGCTTTCTGCTGAGCAGTAATTTACCCTGCCTCTAATCCTACTGAAAATCAACTTGATTAGAAGTGGCTGAATTGGGCCATAACCAGAGAACATTTCAGAACAAACTGTAAAGTTTTCAAATAGGTAACTGAAAGTAGGGAAGCTGAGAAATCACTAAGGGCCAGGTTTCTTATTGCAGACACTAGCATAGTAAGAAGAATTTTTCTTGCAAGGACATTCCAGTGCAGGCGTAGTATTGAAAAATAAATCATTTTTGTGCAACTGGTACCATGACAACAACACTGCTTGCTGGATAGAAGATCAACGTATAGGGCTAAAGATGCCTTAGGGTCTTTCTGCTCAGGTTGCTGGAGTTCAGACACTATACAGCAGTAGTAGAAGTAGTAGTAACTGAAATGGCTCTTTGGTTGTTTTGGTTCGGAGTTCTTCTTTGGTTCAATTTGATGTTTCAGTTACAGATTTAAGTTTAGAAGTTTGCTAAATGTTATTATATGAGCAACCAGGTTGTGGATATCCATGACAGATAACAGTGTGACAGCATCCCCAAAAGCTCTTGGAACTAAGCCCTAATGCATTTTTAGGGCAAGTTTTTTGTTACAGTACAGTTTCTGGTTACCAGGTTCTTTTTCAGCTTCCCAAACTAGACTTGTTATAGAGATGACATGGTTTATATTTGTTGTATCTGACATCCAATAAAATGCTTGTTCTGCATGAGACTTTGTTTAATAAAGTTTTTAAACTCAGCTGCTTACAAGTAAGTTTCTATAATACAAATATTTCTGCAAATAGGTAAATAAAATGGCATATCTGTAGGACATAATGGTTTCTTTCTATGGTAGATCAGACATCTCCATGTTTGGGGGCACCTGGATTTCTGAAGCACTTTGTATTACATCTTTCAGAGTAACAGCCGTGTTAGTCTGTATTCGCAAAAAGAAAAGGAGTACTTGTGGCACCTTAGAGACTAACCAATTTATTTGAGCATCAGCTTTCGTGAGCTGTAGCTCACGAAAGCTGATGCTCAAATAAATTGGTTAGTCTCTAAGGTGCCACAAGTACTCCTTTTCTTTTTGTATTACATCTGTATTCTTCAGTTGCTCAATTTCATGGCAATCGAGTAATTAAGCTTTTCAAACAGAACCCCTGGTAACAAATAAGGAAGAAAAAAATCCAAGGACTTCCTTTCTCTCCCTCCTCCCAAAAATCTTGATAAAGGCTACATGTTTGAGAGATGAATCAGAAAAATTGGACAACAGCCAGAAAGTGAGATTAAGAAAAGAAGGAATCTTAGTCTGACAGCAGCATGAGAAAGTCATTTCTAGGACTTAATAGTATGACATCAGCGAGCCTTTTAGTCCTCAAATCTGCCACTGTGTTTATGTTAAAATTGAATTAACTTCAGCTTGGTTCACTCTATGTTGTGTGCAGCAAAGGAGTGAGTCCCCTCTAGGAAGTAGATTTGGTCTTAAGTATACAAGGTTTCTAGACTTGAATAGTTTGTTTTAGACTAGTCAGGAGAATAAACAAAAGAGACCCCTGAGAAAGTGCTCAGTAGTTGTTTGGAGCCAAATTCTTGGCTAGCATAAACTGGCATAACTCCACAGAGTATGCTGAATTACACCAGCTAAGGATCTAGCCTTTAATATATAAAATATTAAAGCGGGAGCTGGTAGCGGCCCCTATAATTAGGTTGCCTAATACTTTCCATTAGAGAGGATTCCTGGCACATTTTCTTTGAGAAGCTTTCACATATCTATTGTGTGCAGCCGGCCTTTGATAGTCAGCAAGCGGAATCCCCTGAGCTACAACAGTGCTTTTCCTTTGTCCCATGAAATTCCATTCAGATTTGGCTGAGTTATAAACAATTAAAAATTGCCACTCTCGCCTCTCAATAGAGTTCAAGAAAATGTTGGCATCCTGTCCAAATAAAAAAAAAAAGTCACTGAACATTCCAAGGCCAGGCTCACACCACCACCGACTGCAGTAGGAACATCAGTGAGCTGCCAGAGCAAGGGGATTGAACAGGAGTAAGAGGTAGACACAGACTTTGTCCAAGAGTTCCTCAAACATTGTCCAGGAGTTCCTCAAACTTCCAGGCAGGTTAAGAGAGACAAAGGGTGGACTCCCCACAACCCCCCCTCAGATACACCAGAGGGGACCAGTAGTTGAGCTCTTTCACAGGGGGCATTTTTCATCTTTAGGCCACTGGAATGCAACAGTGTCAGCCCCCTTGAACAGCTTATCAGCAGGCAGTGTCGTAGCTTGACTTCAGTGAAGCAATGACACTTTACACCACCAGCAGAGGGTCTGCTCCTTTATATTTAGGCTAACAGTTCTTTATCTGGAGTCTGAAAACACAGAAATGATGAATCAGAAACCAATATACATCCCTAATTGAAATCTGTTCTAGAAGTAAACAATGTACTGTATGCACCACTTTAGTCTACTGTAATACATATCCTTTGCCTCAGACCTGCTTGGGTTTATAACAGGTTCCTTTACTTGCTGGGACTTCTTTAGCTTTCAGCGGCACTGTGCAGCGCTCAAAGTAATCGGAGAGCTTCTCAGTGCATGGATTGTACTGTACAATAGAAAGGTAAGCTTGAATTCAGCTCTCATTTGAAATGGGGTCAGTGGTTTTCTTTAACTAGTACAGTCAAATATGTGACTGGGTGTGACTGTTGTGGGAGAAAAGGAGTTGGCGGGAGTTCTCAAAGTGGGCAATCTGAAGGTTACTGTTGTTTTCTCTCCCCCCCCAAAACACACTTCACAGTAATGTTGATTAAAAGAAAACACCCTTCTGTTCTCGTCTCATATAGCTATTGAGTGATAAATGTATTTGAGTTAAATTTCTTTTGGCTAAGGCTCAGACATAGTCAATGATTTCTAGTTGCACCAACAATGAAAGTAATTGATTTGCTCTGATTCAGAGAGGAGAGCTATTGCACTCCTGTCAGTACCTGGCCCAGACTGGGGAAGCTAATGATCCAACCAGTGGACGAAATTGGGTGATAAATTTTGGTCACATGCCACATGAGTCACATTGTGGAAACAAGCTGTTTATAGAGGTCTTCTCCTTAGCATATCCACAAGTCCTAAGCAGAAGTTAGAGACATGGTATTTTGTTAGAGCAAAAATTGAGACTACACTTTAGAAACAAAACAAAAAAATCAGAAACAATTGATTTGACTCCAGGTACTTCAGGATGGAATGATAGAATCAGGTTTACTAGGCCAATAAAACCTTTCAGCTTTGGACAAAATGAAAGACTGAAAAGAGTAGATCAGCCAATTGCTGGCCCTCTATATACAGTTGTATAGAATCTAAGCTTGTGGGTTTGAGCAGAGTGGATGTTCAACTAAATTTATTGTGCACCTAATCAATGCATCTCAGCAGTTACATCATCCTCCCTTCAAACTTTTATTCATCTAGCTCCACTCCCATAGAATGAGGTATTTGGGTGCTGACCTAAGGTCTTACACCAATTGTAAGACAGAAGCCTCTGTCACTCTTCATTTTCTGAAATCAAATTTGGACAATCCAACAAGTGGACAGCATTGGTGGCATTATTCTGTTCCAATTCTTGCCTTAGTTTTTGGGAAATCCTTTTAAGCAGTAGGGTTAGGGGAAAACCCTTCAGTTAATTACTACTTCTCCTGTACTATTCCTGTGGAGGTTGTAAACTGTCTCTAACACCAGTTTAAACCTCTCATATGCAAACTAATTCAGACTTCTTGGACGATATTAAAATCAGTTTTTGATGCATGGCGTTCTGCTTCCAAATAAATAATGAAGCTTTTAACACTGGCTCAATATTTCCTAAAAAGTCCTCTCCTCTTAGAATTGAGTACAGAGTTTCTTTCTGGTCTTGTTTTCTATGTAAAAACTCCAGTATAATCAGGTTCTCATTCCTTCAGCTTTTGAAAGAATTACATTTTGTTATGAGAGAATTAATCTTTTTCCTTGGGATTGTTCTTGTAAGTCTTGCAGCAAGGCCTGGTGTTGTGGTGCACTGTCTCAGTCTCCCCTCAAGAATCTTCGGCCTGCTCCAGCCACAGAGGTGATTTGGCCTCTGACTAAGCAACTTTAAAGTGCTCCACCCCTTCTTGGGAGGACAGTCCCTTAGTCCGAGTCTGAAACATCAACACATCTTCAGCCCCACTGGTCTTAGACTTCAGCCCCTTTTCTTGTAGGTGTGCTTCCAGCATCAGTGGCTTCTCATTGTCTCACATCAGCTCCTGAGCTCTAATGATCAAGGTCAGGTCTACCCACCCTCAGCCGATTCCTAGCTCTAGCCCAGCTTTTTGCCTTCCATCGAAAGAGCCTGTCCACCCTCCTCCCCAGCCAGCCCTTAGCTGGTATCACATGGCAGCACTCACTGAACGTGGCAGAGTGGCTCAAGGCTTCCTGGCCCTTAAAGAGGTAGCCCCTCTGTTGCTGGCCCTATTCTTCCCTGTGTCTAGAAAACAGAGCTCAGACTAAATGACACTCCCAATATTTTAATTGCAGTGCATGCAACACATTAGCAACCCTCTTGCCCTCCAACTAAGGTCCCTGGAAGCAGGGCTGGCTCCAGGCACCAGCATTCCAAGCAGGTGCTTGGGGCGGCAGCTTCTTCCTTTTGCTGTCCGCGGCAGCAGTTTTTTTTCCCCACTGCTTGGGGCGGCCAAAACTGTAGAGCCGGCCCTGCCTGGAAGTAGTGTGGAGGCTGCAATGGGACTGGTCTGCTGTAGGATTTGTGATCTACTGCAGATGAGGGGGAGGGTCTGAATTTCTGAAGAGTTCTCGTTAACCCACAAGAGGCACTATTGACACTCAGGGTACACTGCTGAGGAAAGAACTCAGACTGTTAAACAAAAGTTAGCTGCAAGAGTAAAGGAACTGCCCTTGTGGTAACACTACTGCCATGTTCCTCTCCAGGCTATTATCCCCTGTGTTAGCTAGTACCAGTAGTAGCTATGAGCCAAGGGAATTATGGGTTTAGCTCAAATGGGAGAGACCTGTGCTTTGGAGCTAAAGGCCTAGAATTCCTTCTCCACTGAGTCTGTAGCAGTAGGGTTATTACATCAGCATAACATGGACATTCACTGAGGCGGAATGGTGCCTCCGTTGAACAAGTGACCGCAGCTTTCCAAAGATGATTGCATCCATTCTACCACACTTAAGTGGGTACTAGCTAGAATCATTGCTATTGGTAAAGCTGGCAGGTTGGTACTACACAAGACAGAGTGGCTATCAGGGCCTCCTCTATGCAGCCAATTTTGGAAACAGGGGATTTACTACGTCATGGGCTCCAGTCCTGTGACTTGGCCATTGCATATTATCTAAACTGCCCATGTTCCCTTATCCTCTCCATGTTGCTTATAATCTGACATGTACATCTGAGATTGATCTACAGATGCAGGGGGATGTGCAAAAGTTACAACTGCTGAAAACTGCTATCATGCATGTCCTGTGAATGCACCTGTTTTATATGGCCTATAGGGGCATGATTCAGCACATAAGGCTGCCCCCTATATGCCTTCTTTGTGCAATGTAACAACCCTGCTGCCCAGCACAGGACTCACGTAAACCTTGTACATGCCTATGCCTCCCACTATTCCAAACAGGATCATGGAGGTGCAAAGGAATTAGTGTAATAGAAACTATCAGACGTGCTGCTCTGTAAGTACTGTTTGCCAGTATAACAGAGAACGATTGGGCTCCTGTTGTGTTCCACCCCAGAGGTGGTACGTTATTCCTGTGCCTAGTATGTGCAGAGTATCAGTTTGTACATTTCTGGTGAGGATATGAGTACCTACCCTGGAAGCCAGACTGTTTTTAACTTATTATAAAGCTGTCACATACAAATGGCCTGTCTTAATTCCCCACACTAGAAACAGAATTAAAATCAAAACAATATCCATCTCACCACAAATGCCATTCCCTCCCTCACCAAGACCTTGGAAAAATATAGATGAGCCTTGCAATGTGCTCTGACCGTCACCACATTTATTTTGGACCAAACTAGGACTAAGTTCTAAAGTTGCCAGCCCCTCCTGGAAAATGCCACGTACCTGCCATATTCTATTGATCTTTGTGCAATATTTCCACAGAGTTGTGTGTGTAGTAGGATAGAATATAACTCATGTACATTCTGTGGTACTGCTGAGCCTATAATAAATAGCTACCTCCCACTATCCTTCTGCTGAGAAAGGCCTCTAAAGTTCTGCATGACAGAGCCTGCTTTAGATTTGCAAGAGAATTCTGCTTTTTCCATCTTCACTGTACCTTCATGTATTTCAAATTGAAAACAAAAGGCCAGCATTTAGACAGATACATATAGCATTATTAGGTGAGGTGAACAAAGGTCAGGGCAAACAGCTGGAGCTCAACTCTGTCTTTGACTCCCCATCTCTACCTACAAATTATGTTCAGAAAAGGCAAGAAAGAGAAACTAAGATTTCTGACATACATTTAGCACTGTGTGAAAGAGATCAAAATAGTTCTCACAAAAAGAGCTATTTTCCCCTTCTTTATGTGGCCCCTTTGGCTCCATATGTATTAGAGATGGGCCCAAAGTGCAATTCCAGATCCATACAATCCAGACTCTGGGAAGTTCAGAGCTGGATGCAAATTTTGAAGTCAAAACTCATCTTTGATAGACCACATTCTATACTGAAGATAGATCAATGTAACACCAGTGACTTCACTGACCAGATTGTACTTTTCCAGGATAAAGAGAGTTGGATATCCAGTAGGCCCTGTACATTGTCCATGTGTGACATACCCAGTTTAGAGTGACCATCTGAAAGTCTTGAGACCAGGTCTATCAGATAACTGACATTTGCTGATCTCTCCTTACAAGTTTCACTGCACCCAATGAATCTGAAGATATGCTTACTGCACTACATTCTTAAACTCATTAAATATTATTTCAGTTTAATCCAAATCAATGCTTTTTACCTATATTTGAATGTAGATGAGCTCCAAAAGTCCTGAACAAGCAGTTCAGGGGATTTGTAAAAAGCCTTTTTACATGAATATCAATAGCTAAAGCTGACATTTTAGATTTCTTACTTAAAATTTTAGTTTTTTCATTTAGTTAAAAAAATAAAGAAAAACAGCATGTGAGTACAAGGTTAATCAAATGTTGTGTTACTCAAACAAGTTGTACTGTCTCAGATGTAATTACAAGAAGAACTGAAAATAACTAAAGTGCTATACAATAAACAGGGAAATAATTGCCAGGGATGAACTGCATCCTAAATACTCTATTTTGCAAGAAAAATATATTTAAATTAGCAAACATACATTTTTGTGACTGGATTTAGTTACTTGTATTTATCAGAGCTGTTATAGTTTTCCTGCATAAATAATTCTGATTCATTTTTAATGTAACCTAGATAAACAAAATTACATTGTATGTTTTAAGGAAGCACAAGTTGACTTACTGTTGAATGAATACCTGTATTCATAAGCCATACAGACATCAAAATACTGGTGCTTGTCAAACACTACCTCAGTGTTTCTAAAGACAAACTTGGAAAGGTATCCATGAGAAACACATACTGTGAAACCTGGGAAGCAAATTCTCATAGCATTCCTACAATGCCAGGGAAAGAAATATGCAAATCACTTCAAACCCAGACACTTAAGGCACAGCTTACAAATTACAGTCTTTTCTGCATAAACCCTAGCTCAATGCTTAATTATTCAACTGTAGTTTTGTACTCCTCTTACAAAACGAAGGAATTTCAAGCATGTTGTTTGGGAGCTGCTTGCAAGCCCTCTTCTATGAACCTTGTACCTTCCACTTAGCTACTGCTAAGCAAGCAGAGAAAACGCCATGGAGAAGAGTTTGAAGCAGTAGTTTTTAAAATGTTAATGAATAATATGATCACTTTATTAGAGAGCTTTTCTATGAGGTATTTCCAGGGACTATACTGTATTTTTAAAGAGAATGTGTTTGTGTACACTGAAGGTTTTGTACATTTGACGTAACAAGTCACTCTGATATTCTTTGACCTTTTCTCATCACCTTTTAAAAGTTGGTCATTTAAAACTTCTGTGGAGTGAGGCAGGGTGGTACTGGCAGAGAACAGCATCTAAAAACACTTGTTGTGGATTTTAAGAAGAACTGACCTTGTGTCCAGTTGATTCCAAAGGCCTTTTCTGTGAGGCAACATTAATCATTCCCTGAGTTACTGCCCTGGATGTCTATTATGTCTAAAATGTGAGATACCAAGGTCATATATAATGTGACTAGAATGAAATGTCCCGGCAGCTGTAAATTGCATGACCAGCACTTACTCAGCAAGTCACTACTCTGTTGGTACTACTGCCCATGACACTAGTACCAGGAGTTACAAATGCAAGAATTGCAAGTTACAAATGGAAGAATTGCTCTTCAACAATTGCCCTGAGAATTAGAGAGAAGCTAGTCTGTGCCTAACTGGAGGTGTGAATACCTGACAAAAATATTTATTATGGCTCTGTGTTACTGACTCATGATTCTAATCACAATATTTGGTGTTTTTTTTCTTAAAGTCCCAGCTTTTGCAGTCACGGGATTAAATGAAATTGGTATTTTATTTGAAGAAAGGTACTAGCCTTCATGGAGAAGAACCTGAAAGCATGAACACTAGACAAAATACCTGCCCTCCTCCACAAAAATAAAATCCAGTGATTTGAACCCAGACTTGTGATTTTAGGGGAATCTGACTCATGATTTTTTAATGGTTGGGGTTGGCAATCCTGTGATTATTGCCAGGAAAATTCTACCCCACTCCCACTCTTGCAGCAACATCTAGAGTTAGCAGTTAGAGGTTTTTTGGCATCTATTTATCTTAATACCTAATTTCAAAGGATATCACTCATCTTAGTCCCAAAGCTCCTTATGTTCTACACAACTTTGTGTCCCCTTCACTTTTGTTGAAAATTTACATCCAAAATAAAGAATTATGAAAAACTCAGTTTATAGACAGTAATTTATACCAAACATTTGAATACAAAGCTTTTAAAAGTTTCTTGCATGAATAATTTGTCATCCCCCCCTCATTCTGGGTCTTTGTATCTCATTGTGTCCTAAATTTGGGCCTTGCCTGCTTTAGCGGTATGGGTAGAAATATCTTTAGAGTTGCAGTACAAATCAGTTCAGTAATTCCTGAAGGAGGGGAGAGAGAGTTACCTATAATTCGAAGATCTGCACTTTGATTTTGTCCCATTCTTTCCTTAGGAAGTATAGCAGCGGCAGCAGAAGAGGACCTTGAAGGTTAAACACTGCAGCTGCAAGCAACACCCTTCACTTCTCCAAGGGTTCAGTGGGTGTAGACTGATCATCTTGTTTTGTTTAAACTAATGCAGTGTCCACACACAGCAGTCCCTCCAAGCATCACTGTACTTGTGCATAGTGGCTGGAGATCACTGGGAATGTATCAAACTTTTTGTGGGAATGCATCAGTTTTGACAGAACTTTCATCAAGAAATATTTCCTCAAGGTCAAGATGGACTGTCAGATCAAAACGAGATCAAGAAAAAGAGAGAAGTCACCCAGGATGCAGAAGACCCTGATTCAGATTCCTATTCTGCTTTATTTGGAGGAGGGATCTGAGCCCAGGTATCACATCCCAGGGTGTGCACCCTAACCAACAAGCTATTGGCTGTTGTTGGATGGGTTCTTTTCAGTCCCTTCTATTGAAGCTGTTCCACTCTGTATAAATAATACAATATTCATTCGGAGAGAATGAATATAGCTGTTTAGCATTCATTTTGACATAAGAAACCACCAAAGCCTGGAAAGGTCTGTTTTGTCCTGGTACAGAATAGAAAATAATATTCATAGAATATCAGGGTTGGAAGGGACCTCAGGAGGTCATCTAGTCCAACCCCCTCCTCAAAGCAGGACTGATCCCCAATTAAATCAGCCAGGGCTTTGTCAAGCCTGACCTTAAAAACTTCTAAGGAAGGAGATTCCACCACCTCCCTAGGTAACGCATTCCAGTGCTTCACCACCTTCCTAGTGAAAAAGTTTTTCCTAATATCCAACCTAAATCTCCTCTCTTTTTTATTATTTATTTTATTGAAAACCTGGAAAAGTGTTCATAGGATGGGAAAACCATTTCTCACCAGTTCCAATTGTGACACCTATCCCTCATTTCAGGCTTTGTTGCATCATGCTGCCCCCCCCCCCTTTTTTTTTTTTTACATTTTAAAATGTTTCAAAGAATGCTAGTATTATGTCAGAGGCGCCAATCAGGATGAAGCCCCAGTGTGCTAGGTGCTGTACAAACACATGAGGAGACAGTCCCTGTCCCAAACAGCTTATGATCTGACTCAGACAAGTCCCAAATGGGTAAAAAACAAACAGAAGGAAGGACAGAGAAGATGAAGAAAACATGAATAAGAAAATAAGCAAAAATGATGCCAGCAGCCTTTTAAAGGAGGCCACCAGGGTTACAAGCTTTGAAACTGATGTACCCTGACAGCTACCCCATTTAGCAGCAAAAATATGTATAGCTAGAGGGGAAGAAAAATCAGCAATATTTTACCTTTTGCTGTATCTTTGGAGAATGTTCAGCTTTCCGTTAGAGACACACATCCCTCATCCCTGCTAGACAACAAATCTGATGTATTTCTAAGACATTTATCACTTATCTGTGTGCTGAGGACCTAAGACAGACCCAGGTCCAAAGCTAGTACTGAAATGAAGCAGTCTAAGGCCTTGTCTATACCACACAATTTTGTAGGCAAAAGGCAGCTTTTGCTGACAAAACAGTGGAGACACTACAAAGATACTTCTGGTGACAAACTCTGCTGTTTTGCCGACAAAATAAAACCACCTTGATGAATGGCATAAAGCTTTTTTGTGGCAAAGTTAAAGTGACAAAGCATCAGTGTAGACACTGCCGTTCATTACGTCGCCATAACTGGGCTACCCCAGTATCCCACAATGCTCACCGTGACTGCTCTGCTGACTGTTTTGAACTCCGGCTGCCCTGTATCTAGCTACACAGGCATGCATCCCTCCCCTTTCAATGCTCTAGGGAGCTTTGACATTCCTCAGCATGGAGAGCTCACAGGGCTGCTGAGGATACCGCTCCCTGTAGCTGAGGAGGCTGGGGAGAACTTGGAGGGAATCACAGAACCATTAATGTGGAATCAGCAGTCAGGTAGCACAGGCTGCTGGGGAGCGGGGGGAGAGGAGAAGAGAGGGGGAAGAGACTGCTGTGCCTTCCAGAGACAGGGGCTCATGGGGGGGGGTCCCCCTCCCCAAGGAGTGGCTGCTCAGGCTGCGGTCTGAACTTGGGTGACAGTGTGTCAGCATCTTGTCTCTAACACACACTCTGTCTCTCCCCCCTCCCACACATATGCTCCCTGTCTCACATTCTCCCTCCTCCCCACCCAACACTTTAGTTGAAAAGCGGCTGACAATCTAGAAGGATGCCCATGGAACAATGGAACTGAGAAACCTGCATCATGTGACACTGTACCTGCCCCATGAGGCATTGTATACCCTTCCGAAAGCAACCTGAGGCCAGTTGCACAGTAGGATAGCTACCCATAGTGCTCTGTGTTGATGCAAGAGCTCCTAGTGTCGATGTGTTCTGCTGACACAAGGAGCATAGTGTGGACATGCAACAGCGGTTTAATTAAAGTGCTTCTACTAAAGCAGTATAACTTTTGTCGACAAAACTTTAATGTAGACAAAGCCTAAGGGTGAGTGAGGAATCTCAGCCTTCACAATGACTTGACAGAAGAAGAGTTTTGCTTTCCACACAAAGGAAGTCAGGAAAGAATTGACTAGGCAAACTAGGTAAAAGCCAGGTGACAGGGCATACAGAAGTCTAGCCCATTTTAAAATGGAAAATTGTTGTATTGGTCAGTTAATAACAAAAGTTGTGGCCCTTTGTAACCACACACACACAGAATTCAGTACTCTCTACAATGGAGATAATAAAACCTTGGATCTGAACATTTTGTGGAATTTCAATGACCAGATCCAAATGCGAAGTTTCCTGAGTTGTATGATGTTCAATTTTTCAGTTTCGAGACAACAGTTGTAGGATAGGTTTGAGCCATGAGTCTGGAGCTGACTGGAGAATAATGGTTCAGATCTGAAGTTCTGGTTCTAGTCTACCCATTTTTCCATTCGGCTTTAGGTGTGGCCAAAATCTGAGAACAGCCAGCCACACTACATTGCAGCACAAGGTGATAGAAATCTCAGAGACAGAGCTATCTGAATGATTAGTGAGATTCCAGTGAGGTTGATGCTAAACCCAAATGCTGCAGTACACAGGGCTTTCTATCTGAAGATCTCAAAACCTGCTTCAAAATGAAAAACTAAGTAATCTAAGCTAATTCCCACTCTGCAGACAAGAAAACTGAGGGAGCAGGAGGCAAAGTGACTGCCCAAGGTTACATTGCTCCTCAGTGGTAGAGAGGAGATAGACCCCCAAGTCTCCTGACTTGCACACTAGCCGTTGGACCACACTACATCCCTAGCACAGATTTCAACTCAAACCTGTATCCCGAATCCTCCCCTAGCATTTGAATTCTGCTACTTCAGCTCATGTTTGATGAAATGTCAAGGTAGTCCTGAAAAGCTAGCACCAAACACTAAAGCCACATAACCACATCGCTCGTCATTTAGTGAACCACTAAACTACAGATCTGAATACTCCTACATTTAGTCAAAGGGGTGTCAAAATCCAGAATCAAACATGAACTTTACAACTTTGGGGAGGTTCACGTTTGGTGTCCAGATTTAGCCAATTCGAGAAATAAGCGTCAGCGAGCAACCCAGAACTGAACCCAGATCCCAGGAATTTTTGAGACTGTGTCATCTTTTCAGCAATAACCAAAGGAAAATGTGTATGGGGAAAAACACTGCCAACTGAAAGGGAGAACAATGGTTTCTCTAATAGCTCGCTAGTTTCAAAATGGTTGCTTTTGGGCTGCAGTTGTCTGTCTTTGCCAAATTTAAAGAGCAAGCCCAAGAAAGGTATGCTAAGAAAAAGTTTCAGTAGGAGGGCAACCTGCAGGAAGTTGTCAAAAAACATATCTCCTAGTGTAATGGTGTGTTCTACTCACCACTGGACAGCATCTCCTCCTGCTGGTTCTGGGGATTAGCTGTGCCTGGCCAATACCCCTTCCTGCAGGTGCACTCCATCTCTCTCTCTCTCCATAACTTGACCCTCCAGCCAAGTCACTCAGTGGTTTCACCTTCAGGGGTGGTCTTACAAAATCTCTTTCCACAAGCAGCATCAGGTAGCCCTTGTACCTGCTGGCCTAACTATGTCTTTCCAGAAATGACTCCGACAGCCTTTGTATCCACTGCCCTTAGCAATACCACTTTTGCAGTGGCTAGTAGGGGGAACTGAGGCCCAGCCCAGTACAGGGCCTTGTAGTGAAGAATTCACCTTGTAGTGAAGTATTCTCTTCTGCTTTTATATATGTTAAATGCATAGTTATTAAAAATATTCACATGGATTTTCTTTGTAATTTCACTAATATTTCAAAAAATTAAGGCCCTAATCCTGCAACTGGCCCAGTGCTGAGCCCGTTGCAGGGCCAAGGCCTCAGACGCTCAGCTAACTTGGTTATTGTTAGTTTGGGATTTTTTGGTTGTCTTGTGCACTCTAATTATATATAACCCTCATATATATAATTTGTTCTAATCATATTGGCCATCCATATTGTATGCAAAGTTAAGATCGCCATCTAGTGGTAGTTTGTTGGAATAGTGGCTTGCCTGTCAAAGAAAGGTCTGCTTTCTTAATTAAGAGACTGACCAATAAAAAGCCTAACTGTTACCATTAACACTGCACAGAGAATTCACTTTCCAAAAATAGATAATATGTGACATTTTCTATAAGAAATTCTATAAGAAAATTCTAAAACAAAATTAAAAAGTTTACAATGGAAAAATAATTGGCATTTTTTGACCAGCTCTAGGTCTTGTCATTTGTTAAACACAAAAGGATTTTGAAAAATTCTATACATATTTGGTTTTTTTTAAAAGAAAAAAAACCAAACACAAATTTTGTCATTGTCGGTACAATGGCTGCAAACTATAGGCAATATCAGAGCAATGACTGGTAGATAGTCTCTGATCTCCAATAATTAAAGGAATGTCAGATGAGCCATTGTGACAAAGTGCAGGTACTGAGCACTTTTGAATTCCGGAGGTGGGCTGGCACAAGCTTGCCCACGTCTGAAGCCCTCCCCCCAGCCTAAGGGGATGAGTGACTAAACCCAAGGCCCAAATGATTTGGGCGTACAACTAATAAGAAAACAGTGACAGGAGTGAAGTTGTGGGGCCATAAACAGGGAACTGGAAGGGGACATGGAACAAAGAACACTGGCCAGCGCCCGCTGCTTCTCAAAAGTGTCTGAGGAGCCAGCAGACGTGGCCCAGAGAAACTCTGCCCGGCTGCAGAAATAGGCCCCAAAGTCGCACAGCACCTCCCTGTCCAGCACCTTTTCCTGGTTTTATAGATGGCCGCTTTGGGTGACCAGGCGTCTGTTTTTTGACCGGAACACCTGGTCGAAAAAGGATCCTTGCAGCTCTGGTCAGCACCGTTGACTGGGCCATTGACTGCAGGCAGCGGCAGACAGAAGAGGAGAGGGTTGGCAGCAGGAACTGGGCATCCAGGGTCACTGGCAGTGACAGGGCTGGGGCCCTCCTGGATCTCAGGGGTCCCAGGCACTCCTCCATGCCCACAGGCAGTCTCTCCGCATGTGCCTGCCACCTGGCAGAGGAAACACTGGGCCTCTCCCAAGGAATAGTGCACCCACTACTGGGCCCCCTGATGGCGCATCAGGAATGACCCCTGGAGAGCCTCTCTGTCACATGCTGCCAGGGGTAGCTGGATCTACACCTGCCAGCGGAAAAGAGGATGTGGTGAAGGCGGGGTCCTTGTAGCCCAATGGGAGAGGCTAATAATGGATAAAGCTTCCCCAGGGTGTAGAGGAAGGGAAGAAGGGCAGCATTGGGACGCACGGATGGGACAGAGTTAAAAACTACCTGTATACCCAGGTCCTCCAGGGATTTGAGGGGGATGTAGAGGCCACCCACCTGCCCTTCTCCAGTGCCTTGTGAGTAGCAGCCTCCCATGCCAGGAAGAAGACAACATTCCGGTACGTCTTAAACGCCACCACAATGGCCACGGGCCCCACCACCCGCACCAATGCTCGCACATAGGTCTCCATGTGGGGTGAAGTAGACACTAGGTGCCAACGGACACCATGCTTCCTGATCAGGGTGGATAAGGGGCCCTGGTCACTACAGATGGAAGTAGGGGAGATGGCGGGGGCAGATGACAGTGTGGTGGACAGAGGGGTTGCAGACACTTCGGTGTACGCTTTGGGGACTGAGAGATGGGCACCCCCAGAGCTGGTGGAGAAAACGGCAGGGAGAGAAGGAGCTGTGGCCGATGGCAGGGCAGTTCATGACCATGGGAGGTTTCGCCTTCCAGGCGGGGCTCTTGCCCTTCTTCCTCCCCTTGCCCTCCTTACCCACTGCTGGTGGGGGTGGAATCCATGGCAACAGAGGCGTCCCCACCTGTACCCGCCACTGCCTCAGTGGGGGCAGTAGCGATGGACCCGGCAGTGCTGGCTGAAGTGGCAACTGTAGGGGTGGCAACTGTGGAAACCCCCTTCCGCAATCTCCCCTGCCACCCAGGGAAAGGGGATGGGGATAGGAGAAAGCACTGGAGGGGATGTGCAGGTAACGGGGAAGAGAAAGGGGAGGCAGCTAACCACTCCTCCACATTAGGCTGCAGGCAGGAGAGGGGTCAGAGGGGCCTTACATGGAGTGGGAGCACTTGCGTCCTTTGCCACCGCGGCGCTTTAATGTTGCTGTCCCCCCCCCCAGCCCCGTCAGCGGGGCCATGGCAAAGGACCCTGCAGCGCCTTAACATTCCTGCCCCTTTTGCCCCTCCCCCCCCGGCTGCCGACGGGCGAAGGGGGGAGCAAAGGGAGCAGCTGCCCTGGGGCTGGTGATTTAAAAGGGCCCAGGGTGCTGGACGCTGCTGCTGTTGTAGCAGCGGCGGCATCCAGCACCCCAGGCCCTTTAAATCAACACGGGAGCCCTGGGCGGCGTGGGCCAGCCGGACTGGAAGGGCTGGCTGGGGGATGCTGACCTCCAGGCCCGCCCCTTCCACCTGAGGCCCCGCCCCTTCTGGGGGCCAGAGCCGCCCAAACCGGTAAGTGGCCTCAGTTACTTTCACCCCGACCATAGGGGTGAAAGGAATGGGTTGAAAAACAGGTCTGGGGCAGACAGGCAAACTAACAAAAAAACTCTAGGGGACTTGGGCAGGGTAGGCGGGACAAACAAAGTGGTCAGCAGTGGGCAGACGGGGCAGGTAGCAAAGGAAAAAGGGGCAAACTCCTGCTGGAGGCAAACAGAGGGTGGGAGGGCCCCACCAGCCTATGGCAGCTGGGGAAGGGCAGGGGGACAAGTCCATGGGGAGGGGGAGGACACGTGTAACCACCTGTGCTTGTGAACAAAGTCCTGGCTGCTGTTGCAGTCCCGAGTGGCAAAGGGCTGGGGGGGGGGGCGGTGGGGAAAGCAGCTGAGCTGGTAAGTAGAGGCAGTCCCAGATGGTCTGTGGGAGTCACAGAGGAGATGATGGTGGTAGTGAGGGAACGGTGGGCTCGCTCCCCGACAACAGCAGCAACAACTGCCACAGCACTGTCAGAGACGAGGATGGAAACAAAGCACAGTCCGGGCAACAGCAGCAGTCACAGCAGCAACAGTACCTCTGCAACAGCCTCCTCTTCCAGCAACAGCAGCAACTCATCTGACAGCAGTAGCAGCAGGCAGCGGGCCAGGAGAGGCCCCAGTGGTGGTGGGGATGCTCCCTCCCTGGGAGGAAGACCAGCAGGGCATCCAAGCTACAGCAGCCGTCAGCCTGCCAGCAAGCAAGACAACAAGAGGGGTCCTGGCTGATGTGACTGCAGGGAGTGAGTAGATGGGCCTGTGCTCTGATCACTTGGAGGCTAATTAGTGCCCCAGGAGATGCTTGTTCTGAAGTTGCTTAAGACCATTCCATCCTTGTCCCCAGTTGTGTCTTGCTTTTTACACAAGAAATGTTAAATGAAGGAACCACAGGGGCATAGCGAGATGCAAATAACTGTTTCCTGACTGTATACACATGCAAGGCCTAGCGGCATGTACACACTGCTGCTCCAGCAGGTTTCAAAATATATAACATTAGGTCAACTTGGCTTTAGAGTTGACACCTCAATGATATTAATAGAAGCCAAAGGAGTTCACACCCCTAAGGCTGTCTACACTATAAGTGAGGGGCATGATTCCCCTCTGTGTTTTCACATACTTATGCTAGCTTTCATCAAGCTAGTGCAAATATAAATAGCAGTGTAGCCACAGTAGTACAGGTAACAGTAATGGAGGCGTGGCAGAGTCATGCCTAGTACAAACCCACCTCAAACCAGTGGGTATCTACTCATCCCAGCTCAGCCATGCCTTCATCTGACATTACCAGGATACTGCGGCCCGCTGCTATTTATATACACGCTAGCGTGAAGAGTACCAGCACAGGTATGTGGACGTGAGCAGGGGAATCACACCCCTAGCTCACAGTGTAGACGTGGCCTAAGAGCTTTGATTTCAGGTTGTCTGCACACTCAGGAAGAGAGCGCTATATCACTTACACTCATTTCAGATTCACCAAATTATCTTTGTAACCACGAGGGCTAGAAATGTACAGTACTTTGAAAAGCCTTTTAAAATGAATGTGTTATATGGGCCACAATAAAGCAGGCCAGCTGTCTGGTACCCCCAATTTAGATGTCTAGATTAGAACCTTTCTATAGGCTGGCATGAAAGGGGTTAGCTAACCCCCTTTGATAGAGGAGGGATTAAGGTTGCTGCTGGGCAAGCTGTGGAGAATTAGTTAACGCATTCCTTCCTAGGCACACTAAGAACGGGGTATTGCAGTAAGAGAATCACTAGGGAGAGTTCTGGCCCTGAAAAAAGAATTAAAGATAACTTCTTCTTGAGCTGTAGTACATGGGCTTGACGCAGAAATTAGTGGGCAAGATTCTTTACCCTGTGTTATTTGAGAGATGAGAGTAGATTATCATAATGGTCCTTTTTGGCCTTAAAATCTGTTAATCTATGAACTGGAGGATTCAGCCTAGCTGTCAGACTTTTATTCTATGCTTTTTTTCAATACTAAGTTTCAAGACTAAGCATAGGAACCTTTCAGATGAAACTAGGGAGTGATTGGTGAATGTTAAGAAATAACCCTGACCCTAAAAATGTTTGTCATCTACTGTTTCCCTGACTTGTCATGATTTAGATCTTTTGTGAAAGATCTCTACCAAGAGGAAATGAGAATTATCTGCAATTCCTGATATATAATTATTTCTCAGCATACCCTGTGAGATAGCTAAGTATTAGCATGGTTTTATAGATGGCTAAAGTGAAGACCAACATTTTCAAACTTGGTTGCCTATAGCTAGACACCTAAATCCTTTCCTAAACAAGTGGTCTGATTCCCATTCCCTCCCCCCAATCAAAAAAGAGCTTCCAGTTTATTTGGTTATTTATACATTCCTCTACAAGCAGCAAAAAGGAGTTATCCCTTTTAATGCTTTGATTGCAAGACCCTTGAAGCAGGGATGGTCTTTTTATTCTGTTTGTACAGGGCCTAGCACAATGGGAGCCTGGTCCATATCTGGGGTTCCTACGCACTGTGGTCATACAAATAATAAATAGCAGAACAGATAGAATACAAGTGACCCGACATCAACAGATCCTGCATGTGAATTTCTTTGGATACGTCTACACCGCAAAAAACACACACTGTGGCAGCACGTCTCAGAACGTGGGTCAACTGACTCCAGTTCACCTGATGGGGCTAAAGATAACAGAGGAGACATTTCTTCTTAGGCTGCAGACCAGGCTTTGAAACCCAGCTTGGGGAGTGGGTGTCAGAGCCTGGGTTGCAGCCTGAACAAGAATGTCTACACTCTAATTGTAGCCCTACAGCATGAGTCACCTGAGCAGAGTCATTTGGCCTGGGCTCTGGGACTTATTGCCTTTTCTTGGGACAGGGCACCGTAGCTGCACCCTTTGAGGTCAGAGATACATATGTGCAAAGCACATGCTGCATCAACATTTTGAAGCCACAAGATGGCACTATATCACATAGGGTTGAATATTCTGTTTATCTTCAAAGTGTACAAGGGTACATACTGAGGAATACTGTAATGTTAACGTAAGGCACTCTTCTTTAATAAGTTATTATATGTACATAATCTTTTGCTGTTTGTAATATGAATGCAAGTGTGTGAGAGTATTTTATCATTTGATTTGTTGCTGAGGAACAAGCGATTCCAAACTGGAGCTGGGGGAAATTTTATAACAAGCAGTCTATTTTCTTTTGTTTGGTTTGTCAGTTTTCTGCCACTAGATTGAGAGTCCAAAATTTCTTCTGACTTTAGAGTCATTTAATTAATAATTTCAGTGAAAATGCCTCGTTCTGCAGCTCAATTGCAGGCAGCTAGTGGCAAATATTCCATATGCAAAATGGGAGCTGTTTTGATTAGGCAGAGTTCACAGAGCTTGTTTTTGTGAGGATAAGAATCAGGTTTTCAGGGCTTGTACTCATGGAGGCTGAAATCATAAGTCATTTCCTGAAATACACACTTCAAGTTCTTACTAGTGAACTTATATTACTTAATGATGGAGGGGGCTCGGGGATGAGCTAAGGAAGGTGATAAACCTTACACAGTAACCACCTCTCCTATATGCCCAGTGTATCAGACAATGTAGAAGCGTGACTCACCACCGGCATGCCCCTCATGGGATGGATGGATCCTCAGCTAGCACCCCCTACTGACAGCCACTTCAGCCCTGTGTTATCTGCCTCTTCTCATTAGCTCTTCAGCCAGGTCATTTAGAGTCACCCCCATACCGGTGGGGCACAAAATCCAAACAAACAATAATCCCCATGGCCTTAAACCAGGTCCCAGCTCAGTAATCCTTCAACCCCTGGTCTGCAGAATCTTCATACCACCTTTTTCCAGCTGCCAGTAGGGGAACCGAGCCTCCCCCACTTCTTGGGGACCTAGCTCAGGGACCTTGCATTGACAGGACCTGCTTCCTCCTTGTGGACTTCCTACCTCAGCCATTTGCCCACCTTCCCAACAGCCCCCTTTCCAGGCTCACTGTGTAGCAACACTCCTGTCAAACTCCCTAAGGTCTCGGCCTTCACGGCTACAACTTAAAGGATTCCCTCTGGAGTTCTCTAGTAGGTCCTCAACCAAAAGTGTAACTAACTTCTGCCCTCCCCAGGTTTGAACTTTAGCCCTTCCCAAGTACTCTGCTCCTTAGCTGAACACCAGCATCCCAGGACTGCCTCCCTAGAATCTTGCCCTTATTTTGAGACCCACCACAAGAGCTAACTCCCCTCCTTTGGCTTTTTCTCAATTCACTTGATTGCTATCAGACCATTCGGAGACAGCAGAAACACCCAACCTTCCACTTTCCTGGGTCTCTCCCTTTATACTCATCACTTGACCCAGCTTCTCCCGCAGTGGGCTTCATGTTAAGATAGGGCTGGCCCACTCTTCAGGTGCACTAACTGCTCTCTGTTTCCAGTTTACTCTGTGTGGGGTAGGTACATACAAGGATAGATATCAAAAGCAAAAGACCTCTAGGTCACCTAGTCTATCCTACTCTAAATGCATGATTGCTCCCTGCAGTACATTTTCCAGTGTTTTCTCCAGTCTAGTTTTAAATGTCCCGCATGATGAGGCTTCTTCTACACCTTTTCTTGGGAAATAGTTTCAGTGAGATCTATTAGGCTGGGGAACAAAGTTTTCCCTTTCTTAACGTTATCACAACTTCTGTCAGAGTTTCAACCACACTAAATAACTCTTCCCCTTCCTTAGTATTTTGGTATTGCTAACTCCAAGCTTTCAAAAACGAGTCAGGCCCCCAAAATCAGGAGATTGGTTTAAAAATCAAGAGACCTAAAAAAATTTAGGATCCTTTTTATTTACCGGTGCCCAAGTCTGGACTGTGGTGAGGTATATAGCTCTGCATAGCCATCCGTGAACAGAAGCCAGCCACCTGGAGTCAGATTAAATCTTTTGTTGTGGAACCCAGTTAGGTACTCCACATAGAATGACCAGAGGAGGAGGAGGTGCTGCCACCCATTTATACTTTTAGCCCAGTGATTAGAGCAGTCATCTAAGATACGGGAGGACCCTGATTCAATTCCCTCCTCTCTGCCAGAAGGGGAGAAAGGATCTGAACAGGAGAGTGCTCTGACCACTGAGTCAGGGAGCATTCTGAGGCATGGCTCCCTCAGTCTCTGATGCTGATGTTGTTGCACTGTGGATAACTAATAAAAGAGTCACTGGAGCGGGGAGACTGATCCCAGGGCTCCCAAGTCTGTCCTAATTAGGGTGACCAGGTGTCTGGTTTTTAACCAGAACACCCAGCTGAAAATGGATCCTGGCAGCTCCAGTCAGCACCGCTCACTGGGCCATTGACTGTCTGGTTGGCAGTGCCATGCAGCAGGGTTGGCAGTTCCCTGCTAGCCTCCGGGCCACATGCTCCCAGGAAGCAGTCGGCATGTCCCCACTCCGGCTCCTACACTGTCCCCCCCCCCCCCCCTCCAAGTGCCACCCCTGCAACTCCCACAGACTGTGGTTCCCAGTCAACGGGAGCTGTGGGGGTGGCGCCTGTGGATGGGACAGCAAGCAAAGCCGCCTGGCTGCACCTCCACATAGGAGCCAGAGGGGGGACATGCCACTGCTTCCAGGAGCTGCTTGAGGTAAGCACCGCCTGGAGCCTAAACCCCTGACCCCCTCTTGGGCACCAACCCCCTGCCCTCATCCCCCTCTTGCCCTCTGAACCCCTTGATCCCAGCCCAGAGCACCCCCCTGCACTACAAACCCCTCATCCCCACCCCCAGCCAGAGTCCTCACCCCCCCACCCCAGCCCTGATCTCCCTCCTACCCTCCAAACCCCTCAGTCCCAGCCTGGAGCACCCTCCTATACCCCAAACTCCTCATCCACAGCCAGAGCCCTCACACCCCCTGTCCCTGCCCAGAGCCCCCTCCTGCACCCTGAACCCCTCATTTCTGGCCCCACCCTGGAACCTGCACCCCCAGCTTAGAGTCCATACATCCTCCCACACCCCGATCCCCTGCCTCAGCCCAGAGCCCCCTCCCATACTCCAAACCCCTCAGCCCAACCCCCCAGCCTCCTCCTGCACCCCAAACTCCTCATCCCTGGCACCACCCCAGAGCCCACACCCCCCAGTTGGAACCCTCACCCTCTCTTGCTTCCCAAGCCACTGCATCAGCCTGGAGCCCCCTCCTGCACTCTGAACTCTTCATTTCTGGCCCCCCCCATCCCCTGTCTCAGCCTGGTGAAAATGAGTGAGTGAGGGTGGGGAGAGTGAGTGGGGGGTGGGTGTGGGGAAATGGAGTGAGCGCAGCTGGGGCCTTGGAGGAGAGGCAGGGCATGGGGCAGGGCAAGGGTGTAGTAGAAAGTTAGTAACCCTAGCCCTAACCACTGGATTAGGGTCAGTCATTCTCACTCACTCTCTCTAACCCTTTGAGGATAAATATAACCGTCACTGGGCTAGAGGTAGAGAAAGCAAAGAGTGTAAGAATTAACCTGTAGTCCAGCGGTTGATGCATAGTCAAGTATATTTAGCAGCCTGTTCTGATTTGTTGGTTTCTCCATGGCTGGAAGTAGAGATGGCAACTGTTTGCAGCTGAAGCACAGAACTCCAGGAACTGGGGCCTTACAATGAAAGGAAAAGGAGGGAGGATCCCTTCTGATGAATGAGACTTGGCAGTTCTGTTTATTTTACCACGGAAAAAAAGACCTTCTGAGGCAGAGCTTTATTGTTCCATAGGCTGCTCGGTGTTATCGCTTGCTTATCTGGTAATGGTAGAAAGAAATCAAAGGGCATAAGGAACAGGTGCCATTCATGCTCTCTAGAGGAGTCACTTCTGCTTCAAAACATTAGTGAGCAGCGCAGCCAAGGTGCTGTGCAGTGTATGGGGGAGGGGAGGGAAGGGAAAGGGCTTGTATTTGTTCGCTCTCTTTCTGCTGTCCTTACCCCTGTTAGGCTCTGTGGGCTCCAGGTAAATCAGACTCCTCAAGGCCTTCACCCCACATTGAATGGAGCAGAAAGAAAGTTTGCAAATGGCTAAAGTGCAGGGATGTAATTATTGCTTTTATATTTTACTGAACTGAGGGATCAAGCTGGAAATCTAATGTGATTACAACTTTTATTTTTAATATGGTTCAGCTTTAGAAGCTGGATGCGTTGTTCTGCTGCCCCTTAAGGCATTGTGTACGCTGGAAAAAGGCAAACCTGTATTCCAGCACCAGTGCAGCTGCACCAGTGCTAGCAATCATGTAAGCACTAGTGTGATCTGGGTGCTGGCATTTTGACCACTTTATCATGAAAGCTTCTTGCGACCAGGGTAGTAAAAACACCAGTGCCTTGGCTGCATAGAACGGGTGCCGAGTGCAACAGCACATTGCCAGAATAAGGGTATACATTTTTCTGGTGCAGACCCACTCTTAATGGAAAGACATGAAAATTAAGCAGAACTGGGCAGAAGGAGAGGGAGAATAGGGCAAAGAGAAGGGATTAAGAAGCCAGGCAATTTTGAAATACCTTGGAAAGATAATGGGGAATGGAAACTGTTAGGATATAGATATTCAGGCCTGTCTGCAAAGGCCTGTACTCTAAGAATTTAGGTGTATTCTTATCACTTGGCTAGTGATAGAGGTATAAAAGAAAGAATCAAAATCACTGTCTGCTGGTGTAAGGGCCTTCTCTTACTGTGACAGTCTGAGGCCCTGTTCTTAGGCTAAGGCCTTTGGCTAAGCAGCAGAGGCAGCCATAAGCTGGGAAGCGGTCACATCCTCACATTCCAAACTAGTCACATTGAAATAAGGTGCTATTGGGCTGTTAGGCACTATCAGGACAGGATTGTATTCCTATCACCTCCAGAGAAAGGGAAGTGCCTAGAAAATGTAAAAGGAAACTTAGTTTGATAGCATCCTGTCTGGCAAGAACTCACTTATCAATAGCTGGGATGTGAAATCCTCACTTCTGTATTGTTTTGTCATTATAGTTCCCACTTTGCTGCTGTTTGTCTGTATAATCTCTGTCTGGTTCTGTGATTGTTCCTGTCTGCTGTATAATTAATTTTGCTGGGTGTAAACTAATTGAGGTGGTGGGATATAATTGGTTACATAATCATGTTACAATATGTTAGGATTGGTTAGTTAAATTTCAGGAAAATGATTGGCTAAGGTATAGCTAAGCAGAACTCAAGTTTTACTATATAATCTGTAGTCAATGAGGAAGTGACTGGGGTGTGGGTGGGCATGTGTGAGATGGGAACAGGGAATGGGAGTAAGGAAGTTGGAATCATGTTTTGCTAAAGGGGGAGATGGGAACAGGGAAGGGGGGTAAGAAAATTGGAATAATGTTTTGCTAAAGGGGGAAATGGGAACAGGGAATGGGAGTAAGGAAGTTGGAATCATGTTTGGCTAAGGGCAGGAATGGGAACAGGGACACAGGTGTAAGGCTTTGTGGTGTTAGAGCTGGGAAGGAGGATACTAAGGAAGGAAACTGGAATCATGCTTGCTGGAAGTTCACCCCAATAAACATCGAATTGTTTGCACCTTTGGACTTCGGGTATTGTTGCTCTCTGTTCATGCGAGAAGGACCAGGGAAGTAAGTGGGTGAAGGAATAAGCCCCCTAACAGAAACTACTGCGGGCTGAAAAAAGTAACAATGCTTAATGGCTTGGATTAGTTGTTGGAAATGAACCTTGGGTAACATCAAGGCTTAAGGAGGCTGCTGTCTCTTTAAATGGAACGAGCTGATCAGATGCACGGAAACAGGAATGGTTTGTTCAAAGCAAACAATGAAGGAAGGGAGAAGTAGGAAGAGGGAGAGTTTTCTGTGCAGCTGCAAACAGGACGGTGTAGCTTCTCCTTTTGGTACTTTCCTCGGCTTTTACTGTATGACACAGCTTTTGCATAGAAGGTTTATCGCGGTGAAGTCCCCTTTCCTAAGAACAAACCAGCAGGAAAAAAGAGGGAACTTTCCCAAAGCAGACATTGTCTGCCGGAGTCTGGTGAGTGGGGGGGTGGGGAAATCCTATTTTTAACAGCTTTGAATTAAGGAAAAACTAGAGCGGGTTCTCAATAAACAGAAGTTACCAATAAAACATTGACAAGTGTGCAGCAATTACAAACGTAAAAACCCAGATGAGGATATGTACAAGCAATGTAGTTTTTAAACCTTAAAACGCTGTATTTGTTAGCCTCAGGTCTTCTGTTGATTTTCTATGACTCCACAGATCTGTGTGCTACTGGCTAAGGATTACATTATTTGTACGAAAAATTGAAAATTCTAATCTCCAAAGAGTCTGAGATTAAAAAAAATAAATAAATAGAGAAGCTACTCAACCTATTTTTTTTTTTAAAGTCGTATTTGTTACAGCAGAAAACGCCCACGGCATATGTACTCCCCTCCGGTATCATATTTCAAGGGATCTTTAAAACAATCCTGTAAAATGCTAATTGCTCCTTGGGAAGCACTAAGCATCCTCAGTTCTGAATGTCACTGGAAGTTGGGAATGTTCAGTATCTTCCAGATGGCGCTCATGACCATACAGGATTGGGCCCTGGACCCAAGGGTGAACGTTAGTGAGGTTTGCTTTGTTAAAATTCTGACCCTATTGAAGCCATTGATTTCAGGGTAGCCAGGATTTCACCTTATGTTTTTAAAAGCAAAGGAAGTTAGGGTTTGCAAGATCAGGCCCTTATTTATAAGAGTAAGTTTTACATAATGGGGATACTTGCATGAGCAAAGATTTTGTGCAGCAATAAGGATGTATTCCATAGAGTTTACAGCAAGCTTTAGAGTTGTATTGTAGTCTTATTAGGAAGAGGATCAGCATTTTCTTGTGGTATTGTGAAAAGTACAAGCAGGATCCTGTAGTCAGGGAGCTGTGCTAGTGACATCAAAGGACTGCTTTGGAGGGCTGGAGTCCAACTGGATTGCAGTGTTCTGCAGTGTGTATGAACAGAATGTATTCCTGCACAATAGATCTGGCAGAAATGTTTTAAAAAGCAATACAACATAACATGGGGAAGGGGAAAGCAGAAATGGCACATTTAACTGAAGTTGTGTTACGCTCAGCAGAATGGTGCTTCTGTGGCTGGCAGCAAACACAGGCTCAGATTTTGCAGTAGGATCTTCATGGTCAGATCCTTGCAATTGCATGAAGTCCGACTCAATTTAATTGAGCTGTGCTTGGGTTCAAGGGTCCCACACCAGATCTGATTAAAGGATTAGGACTGTAGGTGTGTGCTCTACTTATGGTAGATTTTAAACTAGTCCATAATCCAACAATATATATTTCGCAATATCACATGGTGGGAATATGGGGAAATGGAAAAATTTAAAGACTCAATGCAAAAATCTGTTAATGATTCATACAATGTATCAGTACATTAATTGAACCAATGGTCATAATGGGTCAAGTTCTTCTTTATAGCAGTGTAAATATGGAATAATTCCACTGAATTAGGCCTGTAATAAGCTCTATGAGAGCTTACTCTTGCTTCATTTCAAGAAAATAAGAGCTTTCATGGAGCAACAAGAGAAAGAAAGATTTAAAATATTATTGTAAAACAATTTGGCAGCAGAACACAGGTATAGAAGCAGTACCTGTAACTTAATTTGCTTTTTGAAATAGGCTTGTTATTTTTACTGTAAAACAAAAGTGTCTAACATGTTTAAACATTCATTTTTAATATCTTTTCAAATGAGCTAATTGAATAGTCTATAGAAACTGACTATCTACTTGTACTCTTTCAAAACGACACTTAAAAAAGAATGTTCTGTTGTATTGAGAACAAGAGTCAAAAAGATACCTGGCTTCAGAATACTTATTCTAATAAAGCAGGGATGGCCAACCTGCAGCTCTGGAGCCACATGCGGCTCCTTGTATAGACACCAACTCCGGAGCTGGAGCTACAGGTGCCAACTTTGCAAGGTGCCAGGGAATGCTCACTGCTCAACCCCTGGCCCTGCCACAGGCTCTGCCCCCACTCCACCCCTTCCCGCCCCCTCCCCTAAGCCTGCAGTGCCCTCACTCTTCCCCCACAAGCCTCCTGCATGCCACAAAACAGGTGATTGGGAGGTGAGGGGAGGGAGAGGGAGGCGCTGACCAGGGGGGCTGCTAGTGGGCAGGGGGCGCTGGGAGCGGGAGAGCTAATGTGGGGCTGCTGACATATTACTGTGGCTCTTTGGCAATGTACCCTGGTAAATTCTGGCTCCTTCTCAGGCTCAGGTTGGCCGCCCTTGTAATAAAGCATTGGAAACACTCTAAATTGGAAGGTTTCAGAGTAACAGCCGTGTTAGTCTGTATTCGCAAAAAGAAAAGGAGGACTTGTGGCACCTTAGAGACTAACCAATTTATTAGAGCATAAGCTTTCGTGAGCTACAGCTCACTTCTTCAGATGTGAGCTGTAGCTCACGAAAGCTTATGCTCTAATAAATTGGTTAGTCTCTAAGGTGCCACAAGTCCTCCTTTTCTTTTTTCTAAATTGGAAAGTTGTCTAAAAGGGACAATTCTGCTCTGAGGTCTATCTAGGACTGGATTTAGCCCCTGATTCTACAAAGCATTATGTATTTTAATTAATCCTTATTCAGTATGGCACACAAGTACATGGTAACTAAGTGCACGAGCAGTCTAACCAATGGGACTACTTGTGTTTATAGTCAGGCAGGTGCTTAAGCACCTTACTGCATCTGAACCTAAAATCATTGTGGATACATGGGTGTACCTAATTGCAGGATTTGGTCTGATATACTTGCAAGACCACAAATGTTCTTACCGCTATTCCCAGTAACATCACTGGTTAGTTGGATGAAGAATTTTATTTAAAGGTAAAAATGATCACTTCTGCATTTTATTTGCCCATTCTGGTGCTCTTACCTTAAATTTTGACTATTTAGTTTCACTTTCATTTCTTATCTGTTTCTTAGTAGCTTGTTTTTCCAATCCTCATGCAGTTAGGACAATGCTGAAATGTTTGGGTTCTAAAAGGGGATGTTTAAAGAAACATTGTTTAGTTTAAAAGATTAACTGTAAGTAAATCTCCTACCAATACATTAGAATATTAAAAATGGGAAAATGTTAAAAATCCAATATACCCATCACTTTAACTTGTTTTTTATATTTCTCAACTTGGAGAGAAGTCAGTCAGTTTCACTACTGGATTCTTAAGGTTGAAGTTTCAAAGAGTACAGGGAAGTGTTTATTTTTTGTTTGTAAAACCAGCTGGTTTAAGAGTGATATTGTTGGACTATTTCGGTTGGTGTTAGGTTTTATTAAAAATCCCCATGACAGGGTGACCTCACCTGAAGCATCTTCCAGCATCAGGTTGCAGCAGAGCAGGCATCCCGGCTTCAGCATTCCTCCTTCAGGGTGCCTAGTAACACCACACAAGTGTCTCTGATTCACTAATATCCTCCAGGGGTGGGCAGGGGAGGATTTACTAAAACATAGATCAAATAATCCATAGCAAAAGCCCCAACCAGTCCATTTCTCATACCCAGTGATATAGTTAGTAAAATCCTATAGCCTTTAGTCCATCCCCATAACACATACCACACTCCAGCATCTTCCACCACACACAGGTTCTTCTTCAGTCATCTCCTGTCCTTTTACCACAACAGTCACCCCAGCCCTCCTAGCTAAAGTGAAACCCTACTGTTCTCAGGAGGAATCCTCCACAGCCTCTCCGCTGGGAGTTCATCCTCACTAAGGTAGTGTCCCTCACTTCCCTTGACCTTCTCACTGGGCAGCTGAGCCCAGATGACCATGCTTGGAGACACCAGTAGGTAAGACCCACTGCTGTTCCCTGGCCTTTCACCTTCTGGCTTAGATGTCACAAGCAAGTCCCTCTGGCCTTCAACCCTCTCCAGTCCTGGATTTTTGGCTTGAGAATGCACCCCTCTTGTTAATCACCTACCTTCAGGCACTACCAAAAGCTTCCTTCAGAGACCCTTGCAACTCTCACCTGTCCTGACAGACCTTTCAAGGACCTCCTATTTATAGGACCCAGGTGCCCTCTCTTAAGCTTCACTTAGGAGGGAGCTGGTGAATAACAGGCACACTGGCTTCTTCCTTCTTTAGGGCTAGTACCACCCTGTGACACCTTGATTTTACAAAATTTTAATTTTGGGCCAAGTTTAAATTGGCATTTAAAAAAACAAAAACAAAAACCACCCCGTTTTCACTGAAATAAAAAAGTTAAAACATTTCCAGTCGGACTTTAAACAACAAAGACAAAGTTTAAACAAAACCTAAATTTTTGGTATGTGATTGAGTTTAATTTTTTCAACAAGGGAGTGCTACTGTATGGGAGGGGCAGATTAAATGTTTTAGGTAATTTTAAAATTATCAAATTGTGTTGTAGTGTATATAGCATAGGTGAGAGTACTTGATTATAAGTCTGGCTTACTTTACAGTAGGTGTTAATATACATATTTTACCAAAATGATTATAACTTGTACTGTATGTGTTCATTTTTCTTTTGTAGATAGAACAATGAGAGATCCTCTTCCCAGTTGGGCCTGCTTGTCTTTCAGCCTGTTGACCTTCTCCTTGCTTTGTGTAACGGCTGAGAACCAATGTAAGATCAGAAATCAAGTGGCTGACTGCAGTCATCTAAAGCTGAAACAAATTCCTTCAGATCTTCCAATTAATATAACAGCGTTGGACATTTCTCATAACCAGCTAAACAAGCTACCACCTGCAAATTTAACAAAGTACAGCCAGCTTATTTACTTGGATGCAGGATCCAACAGCCTCTCTAAACTTCAGCCAGAACTGTGTCAAACTTTGCCCCTGTTAAAAGTTTTGAAACTGCAGCATAATCAGTTGCGTGAGCTCACTGACAATGTTTTTGCTTCCTGTGCCAGCCTGACTGAGCTCAATTTAGGGTACAACATAATAGAGATCAAAAGCAATCCTTTCAAAAACCTGAAGGTAAGATATATAGAAATATTGCTTTTCATTTTCTAAAAGGGAAGAGAAGAAATTACTGAATTAAAATCCAATGCATCTCCAGAGCAGGTCATGGTCCTCATCTGGGAAGGTCCAATACACTTAAAATTCAATTTTTAATTTTGTCAGCTAATACTGATGTTTATTTTTAAGCATTTTATTATTTTTATCAGTTTGAATGGTCACAGCTATGGGAAATTATGGGTTGGGCGAGACAATTCTTTAATGGCAGTAGATGTTGAGATTCAAAAAGTTAAAGTTTATAACTGTTAAAACACAAGTTGTTAACATCATATGTCAAAATATACAAGGTAAATAACCTTAAATCAAACTCAAGCAGAATTTTTCTTACTTTTTGTATCTGTAAATTTTGATTATAATTGGTGGAAATATTTCCATCAGTCGGTTTGTGTGTGTACAGTTAAATTGATGTTTATCGACATTTACCTATAAATAGCTATGCCTTCCAAGCCTAAATATACCCTCCTTCTTTCTCTGGAGAAGAAGCAACCTATTGTTACTATTAACTTCTTGAGCCCTTTTATTTTCCCAAAGAATGTTCCAGATAGGGCCCACTGGATTAGAGCAAAATGGAGTCTCTGCCACCTCTGTGGGGTCCTTCCCTCTATCCCCTTCTTCCTCTTCTGAAGTCTCTGTGTCCAGGGTCTGTGATGGGGGAAGAGGGGCAAGTAGGCAGGTCTGGAGAGGTGGGTGAGGTGGAGGCGGAGTTTGAGGTTACATATCATTCCCCCTCAGTCCCTGTGGAAATGAGAGAAGATAATGTAACCTGAAGAAAATGAAAAATCAAATAGGAAAAACAGCAGAATGTAGAATGACTTAAAATCTCCTAAATTTACTGCAAGTTTTCTTCTTTTTGGCCAAGTCTAGTAGGTAGTATATTTTGTGTGTCAACTTTCCATACTCCAAGCACACACATTTGTGGCTTTTTTTACCAAGCTGAGGGGATTACATTTCTTTCCTTTTTCAGGCCTCTATGAGCTTTTTGGGGCCTATATGAATTTGTAGCTGCTAGCCAACATGGTCATCTGCTTAGAATTTGTTAGCATTCTTCTGCCTTGGGTGGTTGTCAAAGTAACCACAATTTATTTATCTGTAAACTGATCTCCAGCAGCTCAAGTGAGTGTTGTGGTTACCCTGACCAGCTAAGCTCTCTCTTGGCAGTTGGGGAATCATGAGAACACAGAATTGCTCTGGCTATGCTCCTGGCATTCCCCCTATGCTACTTGGTGATTACCCCAGAGTGTAGGGATATGATTATTTAGATAAACAGGTTTTGTGCCTTTAGCCACTTCAGGGTCTAGCCTTAGCTAATACTGTGAGGCTGGCAAAATAGTATTAAAATTCCCATTTTTTATTTTGAGGCAATAGAGCCTCAAATATATTAACAAGCTTGCCCAAGGTCACAAATTATTAGAATTCAAGTCTAACTGTGAAGGCCAATGTTTAATGTACTAAAATACAGTGCCTCCCAGTTTACTTTAACTGTCTGTTTGACCACTTATAAAAATAGGACTGTGGTCATACTTCATTTGTAATCTCAAAGGACATAGCAAAAGTGGGTAATAATTATTAGATACATTTTACATGTGGGTTAAGTAACATGGTAAGGAGAGTTTCGCGAGGGAGTTCTCCAGGTGAAGGAGGAGTGATTACGGTTGGGGTAAGTTTGTTGTCTGTAGCATGTGTGTGTTTGTGCTTGTGGTGTGCTGAACTGGAGGAGCAAAGGGAGACAGAGAGGTATAGAGACAAGACTTTCCATGACACAGTAGAATGGTCCTACCCCTGTTCTGACAGCCTTTGTGCTGTGGAGGAGGATGAAAGTCTCAGGGAAGGAGAACATCCAACTGGAGCAGAGGGAAATGAATCCATACTTGGGACCCTCCTTCCAGATGATGATGTGGTATCCTCTCGCACTGAGGTTACCTCTCCAAAGGAGGGAACTCCAGTTATTAGAAAGAGACAGGTAATCGTTATGGGGGATTCGATCATTAGAAACATAGGTAGCTGGGTTTGAGATGACCGGGAGAACTGCATGGTGGCTTGCCTGCCTGGTGCAAAGGTTGTAGATCTCTCAAGGCATCTAGGTATTATGTGTAGTGCTGGGGAGGAGCCGGTGGTTGTGGTACATATAGTACCAATGCCATAGGGAAGGATAGGAGAGAGGTCTGGAGGCCAAATTTAGGCTGCTATGTAAGAGATTGAAGTCCAGGTCCTCCATGGTAGCATCCTCTGAAATGCTTCCAGTTCCATGCGCAGCGCCACTTAGGCAGGCAGAACAGCAGGGTCTCAATGCATGGATGAGATGATGGTGTAGGTAGGGAGGAGGAGTTTAGATTTATTAGGAACTGGTGAAACTTTTGGGAAAGGGGGAGCCTATACAGGAAGGATGGGCTCCACCTAAACCAAAATGGAACCAGATTGTTGGCATTTAAAATTAAAAAGATCGTAGAGCAGCTTTTAAAATAAAGGCTGGGGGAAAGCCGACAGGTGTGGAGGAGCACATGGTTCGGACAGCGACATCCTTAGGGGAGGATCTACTAATGGAGATTCTCTGTATCCTAGTAAGGAGGAGAGGATGGAAGATGATAAAATACAGGTAGGCTCTGATGAGAAACAGTCAAATGAAGAAAAGTCCCATTCAATTACATCATGCAATGGCAGACAGCTGAAAAGTGACAAGTTTTTAAAGTGCTTATATACCAATGCTAGAAGTCTAAATAATAAGATGGGTGAACTAGAGTGCCTCATATTAAATGAGGATATTGATATAATAGGCATCACAGAAACTTGGTGGAATGAAGATAACCAATGGGACACAGTAATACCAGGGTACAAAATATCTTGGAAGGATAGAACAGGTCATGCTGATGGGGGAATAGCACTATATGTGAAAGAAAGCGTAGAATTAAATGACGTAAAAATCATAAATGAACCAAACTGTACCATAGAATCTCTATGGATAGTAATTCCATGCTCTAATAATAAGAATATAGCAGGGATATATTGTTATACCAATAAAATAAAAACCAGCAGGATCTTATTAAAGGGGATGAGACATAATGTCACATTTGTTGTGAATACAAAAAGAATCGTAGTAGGCAGTCAGTTATAGCTATAACATTTCATTCAGTTTCACATTCATTCACACTTTCGTTCATACACACATATTCTGCAGCTGCTGTATAGTTACTGGTCCTGAATGTAGCTTGAGTTTGTGGCTTGCATTTGTAGCTTGTGGCAGCTAACTGGCCAGGAAAGCTGGGCACAAGGAAGAGCTGGGTCTCTGTTGGGTATGCACCGATGCCCTTCCATGTTGGCAGCAGAATGTTGCCCTTCAAGGTCTTCCATCTCACCCATCCTTTTTGTAGGCTTTAGTTTGAATCCAGCGTCTATGGGTCTTGCTGTGTCACGCTGCCTCTGGGTCCGGTGTGATCGATCACCCGTCAAATGCAGACATGACTTTCAGCCTAGGACCTGGCTTTGATGTTTCTTCAAGTGTACTTTGGTTCTTTTCTTTTGAGGGTGGACTCCTCTTACTTTGTCAGGGCTGTTGTCTGCATCTTCAGCTGTTGGGTGTTTACACTTTATTTCATCAGGGCAGGCTGGGGCTGGAGGTTGAGTCCATCATCCATCCATACCTCATTCATACATCTAAACTGATAAGATTACAGCAGGGTTTTGCAAAAATGAAGGTTGCAGCAAGCTTTTACAAAATGAAGTGAGCATTTTAAAATGGAGTTTGGGACAAGTTAAAATGGAGTTTGAGTTACAATATGGACAAGTGTAAGGAATGTCAAATAGTGAACAGAAGTTACAATAGAGACAAGTATAATGAATGACAAACAGTGAGCAGAAGGTACGATGTTGAAACAGTGTAAGTTTCAGCGATTTAAGCAGCATTTGGATTGAAAGTGAAACTCAATTAGCCAGTTATTGGGGTAACCGGCTTTATGAATGAATGTTGTTTCATTCATAAAACTTTGCTTATGAAGTTATATTAATAAAGTGAACAATTAAAAACAATTTCATTGATCAGTTCTATGATATTACCGACCACCTGACCAGGATGGCGATAGTGGCTGTGAAATAATGAGGGAGATTAGAGAGGCTATTAAAATAAAAAACTCAAAAATAATGAGGGATTTCAATTATCCCCATATTGACTGGCTTCATGTCACCTCAGGACACAATGCAGACACCTTAAATGACTGCTTCTTGGAGCAGCTAGTCCTGGAACCCATAAAAGGAGAGGCAATTCTTGATTTAGTCCTAAGTGGAGCACAGGATCTGGTCCAAGAGGTGACTATAGTTGGACCACTTGGTAATAGTGACCATAATATAACTAAATTTAACAGCCCTATGGTGGGGAAAACACCACAGCAGCCCAACACTGTAGCATTTAGTTTCAGAAAGGGAGAATACACAAACATTAGGAGGTTAGTTAAACAGAAATTAAAAGGTACAGCGCCAAAAATGAAATCTCTGTAAGCTGCATGGAAACTTTTTAAAGACACCAGAATAGAGGCTCAACTTAAATGTATGCCCCAAATTAAAAAACATAGAGAACCAAAAAAGTGCCACTGTAGCAAAACAGCAAAGTAAAAGAAGCCGTGAGAGGCAAAAAGGCATCCTTAAAAAGGGGAAGTGAAGTCCTCATGAGGAAAATAGAAAGGAGCATAAACTCTGGCAAATGAAGTGTAAAAATATAATTAGGAAGGCCAAAAAAGAATCTGAAGAACAGCTAGCTAAAGACTGAAAAAGTAATAGCAACATTTTTTTTTAAGTTCATCAGAAACAGGAAGCCTGCTAAACAACCAGTGGGGCCACTGGACAATCAAGATGCTAAAGGAGCACCCAAGGATGATAAAGCCATTGCAGAGAAACTAAATGAATTCTTTGCGTCGGTCTTCATGGCTGAGGATGTGAGAGAGATTCTCAAACCTGAACCATTCTTTTTAGGTGACAAATCTGAGGAACTGTCTGAGATTGAGGTGTCATTAGAGGAGGTTTGGGAACAAATTGATAAACTAAACAGTAATAAGTCACCAGGACAAGATGGTATTCAAGAGTTCTGAAGGAACTCAAATGTATAATTGCAGAACTACTAACCATAGTCTGTAACTGATCATTTAAATCCACTTCTGTACCAAATGGCTGGAGGATAGCGAATTTGATGCCATTTTTTAAAAAGGGCTCTAAAGGTGATCCCGGGAATTACAGGCTGGTAAGCCTGACTTCAGTACCGGGCAAACTGGTTGAAACTATAGTAAAGAACAAAATTGTTAGACACATAGATGAACATAATTTATTGGGGAAGAGTCAACATGTAAAGGGAAATCATGCCTCACCAATCTACTATAATTCTTGAGGGGGTCAACAAGTAGGTAGATGGGGGGATCTAGTGCATATAGTGTACTTAGATTTTCATAAAGCCTTTGACGAGGTCCCTCACCAAAGGCTCTTAAGCAAATAAGCTGTCCTGGGATAAGAGGGAAGGTCCTCTCATGGATTGGTAACTGGTTAAAATATAGGAAACAAAGGGTAGGAATAAATGGTCAGTTTTCAGACTAGAGAAAGAGGGAAATAGTGGTGTCCCCCAGGGGTCTGTACTGGGCTCAGTCCTATTCAACATATTCATAAATGATCTGGAAAAAGGGGTAAATAGTGAGGTGGCAAAATTTGCCACATGATCCAAAATTACTCAAGACAGTTAAGTCCTGGGCAGACTTGAGAGATCCTTTTGTAGCTCTTCGCAAACAGCGTGACTGGGCAACAAAATGGCAGATGAAATTCAATGTTGATAAATGCAAAGTAATGCACACTGGAAAACATAATCTCAACTATACATATAAAATGATGGGGTCTAAATTAGCTGTTACCACTCAAGAAAGAGATCTTGGAGTCATTGTGGATTGTTCTCTGAAAATGTTCACTCAATATGCAGCAGCAGTCAAAAAAGCAAACAGAATGTTGGGAATCATTAAGAAATGGATTGATAATAAGACATAAAATTTCATATTGCCTCTATATAAATCCATGGTATGCCCATATCTTGAATACTGCATGCAAATGTGGTGGCCCCATCTCAAAAAAGATATATTGGAATTGGAAAAGGTTCAGAAAAGGGTAACAAAAAAGATTAGGGGTATGGATCAGTTGCCGTATGAGGAGAGATTAACAAGACTGGGACTTTTCAGCTTGGAAAAGAGACGACTAAGGGGAGATATGATAGAGGTCTATAAAATCATGACTTGTGTGGAGAAAGTAAATAAGGAAGTGTTATTTACACAAGAACTAGGGGTCACCAAATGAAATTAATAGGCATCAGGTTTAAAACAAACTAAAGGAAGTACTTCTTCACACAATGCACCATCAACCTGTTGAACTTCTTGTCAGAGGATGTTATGAAGGCCAAGACTATAATAGGGTTAAAAAAAGATCTAGATAAGTTCATGGAGGATAGGTCTATCAATGGCTATTAGCAGGGATGGTATCCCTAGCCTTGGTTTGCCAGAAGCTGGGAATGGGCGACAGGATGGATAGCTTGATTATTACCTGTGCTGTTCATTCCCTGGCATTGGCCACTGTAGGAAGACAGGATACTGGGCTGGATGGATCTTTGGTCTGACCCAGTATGGCTGTTCTTATGTTCTTATAAGCTATTGCCTACCGTGTCAGAGACAAAATATTTTATTCTCCATTTCATTTGATTAACACAGTGCAGGAGAGAGTGGGGGAAAGCAAAAATGGTTCTAAGCCTCCTTTACGCTAGTTCCTGCTGTTCTGGCTTGGCTGAATAGCCTCTCCTTACTATAGCATGGGGGGCTGTGATAAAGAGTGAACATAGGGTTATTCCATCAGCTCAGCATCAATCTGGGGGTCGCATAAAAGGGCCTTAGAACAACAGAGAACTGGTCCAATGGATAGGTTCTAAACACTTTTCTCACATTGGTTGGCTGTCTTAGGCAAGTCTGAGCAAACCCCTTAAACTCTGTGCTCCAGTTAACTGCTCTGTAAAATGTAGATACTTGCTTACCCCATCGGAATGTTGAAATGCAACTAAATAATGTTTACTAAGTAAAAGGATTAAGGCCACTCAGAGGGAGTGGTGAGAATAGAATTCAAGTCCTGGGCTACCTGTCTGCTGACCTTTAGGCCTTTAGCAGGAGGAGGAGTTTTAGATAAGCAGCTTGCTTTTTACCATGTCATGGCAGGTCAAGATCACCCAGTGGTTGAGGCTGGAGGTAGCTCGCTGGTTCCTTTTCCCTGTGTGTGATGTCAGAGGGCTTTCTCCTGCAGGAGGCTGGAGGTTGGCAGCCTGCTGCCATGTTGGTCATCTAGTTTAAGGATTCCCATAATGAGTGACATCTGATGTAGACAAACTATTGCCTTCCAACGTATGTGTTTCTCCCTGTTACAGTGTTTGTTCTGTTGCTCCCTTAATTGTGATGTGACCAATTTTTAACCTCAGAATGGCTAAAATAATTCCAAAGGTATCTAACTTGTTACTGTATTTTCACCTGTTCTTTTTTCCAGAATTTGAACATACTGGATGTATCTCATAATCATTTGCTTTCTACAAAATTAGGATCCCAGCCACAGTTGGACAGCCTTCGTGAGCTTGTGCTGTCAGAGAATAAAATCACTGAGTTAAAAAAGGAAGAACTAGATTTTCTTAGCAACACTTCCTTAAATAGGCTTGACTTATCATCAAACCCACTGAAAGAGGTAAGAAATACAAGACCACAACCTCAGCTGGTATAAATGATTTATACCATAATTTTTCTATTTTGCAATCACTGATAAAAGAACAGTATTCATTTTGGTCAGAGGTAATAATGTTCTGTTGTAATAAAATACACATTATTTTATTCTTGATATTGTGAGTTGATTTATTATGTAGGTGGAGTAAGATTTCTGATGCACTTAACTACTCATTTCTTTTTGTTTAAGCATTTGGGATTTGTAAAGATGCAATATTATCACTCAGTCTTAACTTGTTGTAAAGGGAATGATCCAGCTTCCACTGAAATAAATGGAAGCAGGATCGTGTCACAATTAGTAACCAAAAGTACATCTGTTGTACCAATAAAATAAAAACCAGCAGGATCTTATTAAAGGGAAAAAGGCAAAATACCACATTTATTGTGAATACAGAAAGAATCATAGTAAGCAGTTAGTTATAGCTATAACATTCCATTCAATCTCATATTTATTCACACATTCATTCATACAAACACACACACACACACACATACACACCCACACACACAGGTTCTGCAAGGTTGTTATCATAGTTACCAGCCTTAGAGTTGCTCATGCCAAGCCACTGGCCAGGTGGCCTGGACATGAGGAGGGAGCAGGGCCTTGTCAGATGCTCATCTGATGCTCCTGGAAGTTGGTTTGCAGAATCAGACCCCAAAGTTCTCACTTTTTAGAGTCTATTTTTATAGGAATTTCTTCCTATGCCAGTCTATGGGAATTGCTTCATCATGCTGTTGCTGAATCAATCAGCAGATAGCACATTCCTGACAGCTCCAAGATGTTATCTTGTTCTTTGGTTCTCCCATTCTTGAGGCTGTTGGGTGGATTCCAGTCTGCCCTCCGGGGGGTCCTCTGGTTATTTCCACTTGACGCCTTCTTCAGCCGATGGACACTGGATTCTTAGGCTGGCACCTCCCTGATCATTCAGTTATTATCTACACCAAGCATCCATCCACATACATCCTCTATCTCTATTTTAATCACAATTGTTAATACAACAAAAGGGCGGGGAGTCTCTGGGTGCTGTTTCTGTTGTTAGAGTATTGCTTTGAGTCTCTCTCTCTCTGTGAATTGCTTTGAGAACAGACTCTGTCTTCGAATGTACTAACACAATTAGCAGCTTGCAAGTTTCACACACAGAGGGAGAGAAACAGTACCAAAAACCAAGAGACCTCTTAATTAGTAATACCCTGGAATTTAAACTCTGGGGAATCAAACTCATTTGTGATTTTAATACAGAACTTCTTTAATATGATCCAACACATCTATGCTGCATTTTAAAACCTGTGGCAGTGAGTCTCAGAGCCCAGGTCTCGTACTAAAATCAGATAAATCAGCTACATGTGGACAAAGCGTTCAGGCTCTGAAGGTTGGGTTGGGGAGGGCTTCAGAGCCTGAGCTCCAGTCCAAGCCACAGCTTCTGCACTGCTGTTTTTAGTGCCATAGGTCGAGGCCTGTGAGTTTGAGTCTATAGACCAGGCCTCTGAAACTTGCTGCTGTGGATTTTAAAATGTAGTGTAGACATATCCTAAGAAACCACATTCAACCATAGTAGCTAGAGAAGATAAGCAGCAGCATGAATGCTCAAAATAGCCATACCATCTCTTCCCCCAAAACTTAGAGATTTTTCGACCAGGGAAACGCAACAAAATACTACAAAACCAAAAAATAAATGTACTAATCTCTTTTTTTCCACAATACTGTCTGTCTGTTTTATGTTTCTCTCTAGTTTTTTTCTTGAAAAGAAGCATTGGTTTTTTCTTTCCCTCTTTCTCCTTTGCATTTGTTCGCTGCTGTTCACTTCCTTTGCTCTCTTGCATTGTATTCTCTTCCCCATTGCCCTTCCTTTGTTCATTGTCACCCTCTTTCCTTGTTTCTTACCTGTGTGCCATTGCCCTCTTTTGCTTTTCGGTTTCTTGTCTTCCTTTCTTCTCTCTCCTGCATATTTCTCCCCCTCCTATGGCATCACCACTACCTCTCTGACTCTTTAAACTGAAGTTCCAGTGGCTCAGCTTATCAATGCATTGTACTAGAAATGCCAACATCTAGGTTTTATTCCTAGTTCTGCCATAAACAGTCCTCTGGTATCTTGGACAAACTAGTTAATCAGTCTGTCCCTTCATTTTCTAACCTTTGCCTAGCTCACAGAGATGGTGTTAAGCTAAATTCATTCATGTATGCAAAGTGCTCAGATACTATGGAAATGAGCACAATAGAAAAGCATACAAATAGATTAAAAAGTGGATGTCCTCTATCCAAGTTTACTCCATGTATGCTATTTTATGTACTACACATGCACACTCCAATCAATGCAGCATTAAAATATGGTTCTGCTCTGAAAAGTGATTGCAAAAATGACATTGTTGAGTTCTGAATTTGTCTCCCTGACTTTCAGGATAAGTGTACTCATTTCACAAGTAAATTGATGTTGGTTTTGCTTTGTTTTGTCTTCCCACGCCCCTGACAGCTCTGCAAACACAATGTGGGATCTGAAAGTCAAACTGTGTTCTTTCTGGCGCATGTATTTAAATTACTGCCACAAATGAGTACTTGTGCCTATCACTCATCAATTCTGGTAACGAATCAAGAAGAGGGGCAAATATTCTGATTTGTAGCTGCCATTCATTTTGAGGAAGCAAATGTTTGAGCTCTAGTTTTATGAGTGCATACTGTGCCCATAAAAAGGAGACTGAGTTCATCTTGACTGTTATTGTAGGCCTAAATACTCCCCCCGCCGTGTGCCAAAGTATTCCATGTTCTCTTTCATTTAGTGTCATATTGACACTTCTTGACAACAGATCAGTAAATGAAACCCCACAGAAAATGCATGGCAGAGAGATTTGTTGTATATATATTTACAAGTTACCTCTAAAGATTCAGAGTCAAATGAAAATTAGACACACAATTTCAAATCACTTTCATCTATTTACTGTAAAAGTAAGGTAGGTTTTTCCATTACTGATACAAAATATTAATTTTCAGGGGTATTACTACAGGGTTTTGAACCATTACTATAGAAATATAATGCATTTTAAACCAAAGTTTGGTTAAGTCCTGTGGAATTTAGTGAAAATCTATGAGTTAATTTAAATTGTGTGCTTGGTCTATGGTAGTGATTTGAAGAACTTTCTATGTTTTGGTTTTGTGGAACAACTTTCTTGGATGATTTTTTTCTTTTAATGTCAAAATCATTAATTTTTTTCCCTTCTAGTTTCACACAGGCTGTTTATGTGCAATTGGAAATCTGTATGGTCTTGTGCTGAACAATGTTGAGCTTGGTGAAAATCTCACAGAGAAACTTTGCTTGGAATTATCAGACACAAGAATTCAGAATCTGTCACTGAGCCAGATCCAGCTTTCTTTTATTCACAAGTCAACCTTTCACGGACTGCAAACAACAAACCTCACAGCTTTAAACCTTTCCAAAAATTATTTGAACATGATAGAAAATGACTCTCTTACCTGGCTTTCAAGCTTAGAGAATTTAAACCTAGAGGATAATAGGATTTATCACTTATTTTCTCATTCATTGTATGGATTATCCAATGTCAAATATTTGAATCTGAGAAGATCACGTGTCAGAAAAATTGATGATTTCTCCTTTCGTTGGCTAAGCCATTTAGAGTATCTTCTTATAGATAGTAATAGTTTTCAAGAAATTACTCCTAATATGTTCACAGGCTTGGACAATCTGAAATATCTGAGTCTATGTAACTGGACCAATGGCTTACAAATAATAACTAATAAAACATTTTCATCACTTGCTAATTCTACTCTGCAGTTTCTTAATCTTACAAAAAGTAGAATCACAAAAATAGAAGGTGGAGCATTTTCTTGGTTGGGACACCTAAAAATTCTTGATTTGGGACTCAATGAAATAAACCAGGTGCTCACAGGTCATGAATTTAAAGGTCTGCAAAATATTGAGGATATCTACCTTTCCTACAACAAAGAGTTGACTTTGACAAGCGAATCATTTGCTTTTGTTCCAAGCCTTAGAAAACTGATGCTACGGAAGGTAGCTTGTAGCAATCTGGACCTCTCTCCTTCACCTTTTCACCCTCTACGGAATCTAACCATCCTGGATATCAGCAACAACAATCTAGCTAACGTAAAAGATGACTTGTTTGATGGACTTCACAAACTTGAAATTCTGGATTTGCAACATAATAATTTGGCTCGACTTTGGAAACATGCCAATCCAGGTGGTCCTGTCCTTTTTTTAAAAGATCTTCTTAACCTGCATATACTTAATTTGAAGTCTAATGGCTTGGATGAGATTCCCGTACAAGTTTTCAAGGGCTTGTTTCAATTAAGAAGCCTGGATTTAGGATCAAATAATTTGAACTTACTTCCAGCATCTTTGTTTGATGACCAGATATCTCTGAATTCATTAATCCTTCAGAAAAATCTTATAACATCTGTTGAAGAAAAAGTGTTTGGTTCAGCTTTCAAGAATCTGAAAGAACTAGAGATGGATTCCAATCCATTTGACTGCACCTGTGAAAGTATCTCCTGGTTTGTTAATTGGCTTAATGTGACCCAAACAAACATACCTGGATTAGATACTCATTACCTTTGCAACACCCCACCTAAATATCATAGTACTCTGGTGATGTATTTTGACATTTCACCCTGCAAAGATAGTGCACCTTTTCAATTACTGTATATAATAAGCACCACTGTGATAATGCTCTTCATCTTTATTGTCATTCTTATCCATTTTGAAGGCTGGAGGATAGCATTTTACTGGAATGTGTCAGTAAATCGAGTACTTGGTTTTACAGAAATAGACAGGCAACAGGAAGAGTTTGATTATGATGCCTACATTATTCATGCAAGAAGGGACAGGAATTGGGTGTCCAAGAACTTCATTCCTCTGGAAGAAAATGATCAGTCTCAAATTAGGTTTTGTTTAGAGGAACGAGACTTTGAAGCAGGCATATCTGAATTTGAAGCCACTATTAATAGTATAAAAAGAAGTCGGAAGATTATCTTTGTTGTCACTGACCATCTCTTAAAAGATCCCTGGTGCAAAAAGTGAGTATGTGCATGCATGTATGAATAACACTTGTTCAGCAGATCTTTAATGCAGTCATCTCTAAGCCCTGGTCTACCCTGGGGGCGATTGATCTAAGTTACGCAACTTCAGCTACGTTGCATTACATTGACTTACCGTGGAGTCTTCCCTGCAGTGAGTTGACTACTGCTGCTCCCCCGTTGACTTTGCCTGTGCCTCTCGCGGCACTGGAGTACAGGAGTCGACGGGAGAGCGCTCGGGATCGATTTATCGTGTCTAGACTAGATGTGATAAATCGATCCCCACTGGACTGATTGCTGTCCGCTGATCCGGCGGGTAGTGAAGACATACCCTAAGACAGTGGTCTACTTTCTTGAAAACAGAAAGTACAGGGAAAATTATACTTTGTGACATGAGTGTAACTGTCTGAAATTTAATGGAGGTACTCCAGATGTACCCCGGGGTAACTGAAAGCAGAATTTGGCTCATAAACTACCTGCTTATCTAGTCAATCAAACCATCATTGCCCTTCAGATGATCTTCCATAAAAATAGATGTTTGAGACAAGACAGCGATTGGTGAGATTGTTAACATACAAAGATCATTTTTTGAGCCAGGGCCTTACCACTGCCGGTTTGTGTGGCTGACAGAAAGAAGACTGTATACTAAGGGAGCCTAAAATTAAGATGGTTAATTTCTTGGAGGGCAGATTATTCTCTTTTTTAGTTACATAAATAACTCATTTTTTAATTTATTACAAGTATTATCATAAAGGTTAAATGTTAAAAACTATATACAAATTAAAGCCCTGATCTGGCACTGACCTTTGTGGGGCTATCACAGAAAATTATTTGATGTCACTCATCCCTACATAAATCAGCTGATTCAATGATTCATAAGCTCTGTGTAGTTCTATAGCATGTACTTTCAAGACACCAGTTTTTAATTCTTATTTTTTGCTTAAGGTTCAAGGTGTACCATGCTGTTCAGCAAGCTATTGAGCAAAGTCGGGATTCCATCATACTGATCTTTCTTCATGACATTCCAGATTACAAACTGAATCATGCACTTTGCTTGAGAAGAGGAATGTTCAAATCTCGTTGCATCTTGGATTGGCCAGCTCAGAAAGAACGGGTCAATGCATTTCATCAGCAATTAAAAATGGCACTTAAATCTAGCAGCAACATACATTGAATTTCTAAAGTATAAGATTGAACTGTTAGGACACTTCATTTCAGACTGACTAAAGGACAACAGTCCTTGTGGGGAAAAATTAAACCAATCCACAGCAACTCCTCTATTTTTCCTATTATGTGTTTTTAATTGGTAATTGTTCTTATCCTTTGTATATTGTTTCACCTGTGTTCTGAGTTCATACAATGGTCACGACGGACACAAAAAATAGGACCAACAACTCTTTCAATCTGTGACCAAAAAGAATCAGCCTATTTAAAATAGAGCAGAAATAGAGTGAAGAAAGGGGTGGTGAGAAAGAGTAGGGGCCAGGTAAATTTCCACATGAAGGAGTGCTGAAAGACTGGAGGAAATGAGAGGAAATGAATAAAAGGGAGGAAATGTGATACAGATATACAAAGTAATGAATGCTAGAGAGGGAGTAAGTGCCTGGGCACGTAGACCTCATTTGTTAATTCCTTCAATGTTGCAGAGGGCTGTGTGCAGGCCCTCTGGATTAAGATGAATTTCAAGCAATGTGAGAGGATCCAGAACCTCTCTCCTGTTTCTTAATTCTAATAGTCTTCTATCTAGATGCCTCCCCTCTAAAATAGCTTGAATTTAGGGCATCCCCAAAGGAAATGTTATAGAATTCTATAAATTCAAGAACAGTAAATTGATATTTCTAGTCCTTAATTTTTTTTTCAAATGGAAGATGCAGTTTGATAAATATTGCTTCCATAGCAGATAGAAAATGTATTTCAGATAACTGGGTATAAGGACCTTATCTTGCAAAGTTCTAAGCACTCTCAACTCCCATTAAATTCAATCCATTGCAGTCTTGGGACCTAATTGCCACAGGTACAGTGTATATAGTTCTAATTCCTGAAATATTAGGATTACACAGAACTTTTTGTATATAAAACAAATAATATTAGAGGGGACATCCTGGCTCTACTGAAGTCAGTGGCATTTTGCTATTGCCATCATCTACAGTGCCTAATCTTGCTTCAATTCAGTGGGTGGAGATATGGATCAAAGAAATGAAATGTGCTTTGTTTTAGTCTTTTGTGCATTTGTATCATATATGCAGTATGGATGCGTCTAGTGTGTAGCATGTATTTTTAGTGTCTTAGATCAGTGCTACTTGAAGTGGTGGTCCGCGGACCAGTGCCGGTCTGTGAGCCATCGGCTGCCAGTCTGCATGCACATTGGAAAAAAAAATTGCCGGTCCCTCACATCAGACAGTGCTTCTCAAGCTATCTTAGATGATATGTACTTTTTTCTTTTTAGTTCTACCTTTTGGTTTTGTCACTTAAAATGAGTTGGAGAAAAGTGTTTAAATAAGAACAGCATACTAGTACTATGTGTTTTGTAAACGGTACGATTAATACTCAAAGGGAAAATAAGAGTTGTAAAAGTGACTTGACAAGAGCACACTCACAGCTACTCATAGGACAGAATTTGATGGAGGAACCAGGCTATTGCTCTGACAGTACTGAACATTGAGGCCCTAATTCCCTACTCCCTTGTACCAGGCTACTATTCTGATCTGGTGAAGTCTCAGGCTCATTTGTATAAATGACTATACAAGCTGCAAGGCAGTGAAGAATCAGCCCCTAAAACTTTTAAACCCTTTTAGGGGCAAATCTTCCATCTCCCATAATGGAATGTCCCCACTAAGCAGAGAAATTGGTATGATTCTACTGCATTGGGTGTCTAGACCATGGAAGCCTATGCAAGGGGGTATATACCTTCTGTGGTGCTTGGAGTTCAGCTTCCCAGCCATGTGGGGAGGATTCTTTCTACCTTGGTCTCTGTGGATTTCGCTGATATTAAGCCTGTTAGTTGTGCTGTGCACTGAATGGGGCCTTTGTAGTTTTGTACAGACATAATCACATACTATTCAAAATACAATATGTCTCTTTAAGAGGTTGTCTCTTTACCTAGAAATCTATTACTAAAACATAGGAAAATTCTTGTGGATCGTATCAGTGAAAGAAAACCACAGCATCCTGATTTGCATGACATTTTACATGCACATAAATCTTAGTGTGAATGACGGCAACAGTCAACTCCTCTTCTCCTGCTGCCAGCTTGAATCAAGTGGCAGCTAAAAATACATTCCTATTTAAGTATACAATTTCTTTGTTTCCCATAGGGAAACTGGGACCGTGACTAGCAAAGGAGGTTGCTTGTAGGATAGCCAATGATAGAGGAGGCGGTCCACATCACAATCTTTCTATTGAAATTTGATGCATGTTGTGGGGGAAACCTTTGAGGAACCCTGAACTAAGAAACAGGCTCTGTTTGAAATGTGTAGATTTTACATTGGATTTTTAACTATTTTTTCCTTGTAATTTTCAGATATCTATTTTTATTGGTAAGCTGTTGCACACTGGAGCTTTGCAAATCCTCATGGTTTTACAATTAACACGGTATTTAATTCAGCCCTGAGTTGTATATGCAGCTCACTTAGATTTTCCTCCTTCAGTGAAAACTGTTCTAATATGCATAAAACTCTAGAAGCAAGATAAGAAATAAGTGCTATTTCCTGTGAGCAGCTGGATAGAGTACCTACCAGAAATCAATATTTAGTTGGAGAATGTAAAAAATCCTATCATACTATTTTACCAATATTACTATTATTTCTTAGTGTTCCTAAAAAATATCTATAGGTACCCACCTCTGGCTTTGCGCTCCTCTCCCATAAATTAGAAATATACAAATGAAAGCTTCTCATATTCATCCACCAAATCCTCAGCCCCTCCCTTCTTCAATAAGTTGAGAGAACAGATGGGTTCTGCAGGCTTCCCAAATACAGGATCTGGTGGACCAAAGAGAAAATAGGTCCCACAATGAAGTACCCTTTTCAGAGAACACCCTGACAGCACCTCCCTTTCATTTACACTGAGGGTGATCAACCATGAGCATTCATGCTGATCTCTACAATGGCTTATGGCAGGGAAAGAGAGGTGGTTTCTCAGGTAACTATGTCCCAAGCTATTTACGACTTTAGAGTTAAAACCAATACCTAGAATTCCACCTAGAAGATTATTGTGAGGAAGCAGAGATCTTGGAGTACTATTAAGGTGCAGTTCCACTGAATAAGTGGCCCGCTACATGGTGCATTAGCTTCAGCTTCTGACTGGTCCCAAGGTAGCCTCCCATACCTCACATTACAGCAATCTAATCTTGAGGTGACAAAGGCATGAATAGCAGCATCAGAGAGGAAAGGCAGCATTCTTCTCACCAGGCTCAGACAGAAAAGTGCCCATGGTTGCAACCACTGTCTGAACATCCAAGAGCAGCTCAGGATTTAACAACACTGTTACAAATGATGGTCACAATCCCTCAGTGATGGGGTGCTCAGATAAGTTCCATTAAACCATGTGGCTGTTTCCCCAAGCCCACCCTCCTATCTGTGCCTTGTCTAGATTAAATCACAGCCAGCTCACTCTCATCCACATTCTAACTTCACCTGAGATGTTGTGTAATTCACTGGGTAACTTATACTTGGCTGGGTCACTCATGACTGAGACATAGAGCTGGATGAATGCATTGTGGCCTATATCATATAGCAAGAAAAAATCAATACTAAACCATGTGGGTGCACAAGGCTCAAAAACTAATTATGCTAGTAACCTCTGCAGGAAACTCCTCATAAATATTCTTCTGAGGAAAAAGTTATTCATGGGAAAAACAAACTCCCAAAGCAAGCATATGGAAGGATATTTTCTCATGCTCATAATTAATAATTTCTATGGATTGACCTGCTTGGTTGAACTTCCTCCCACTCTGATACCAAAATGTATATGCATATAAATTGTCCTGAGTGACTTGTCAAATGTTTTGTGGGAGGCACCTCTGCTATTCTACTTGAGCTCAACATGGATGTAGGATCTTCCAAAGATTTTGAAAGGTTTTTTTAAATTCATGAGTCAAAACCACATTTGATTTTGTAACTGAAATACAACACACATTTTCTCTCATCTGTAATATATCTTTTCTATTTGAAAAAAATTATATTGCAGTAGAAGTATGTCAGCACACTAGGAGAGTCCATTAAACTTTAGCATTACTCTGAAAATAGGCTAAATATAGCTCCTTACTCTGTGGGTATGTGTCTATATTCAAAGTAATAACTGCTTAGTTTAGGGGCTAAAGTGAGGGTTTTGTTTTACTCCTGTAGATCTGGAAAACTAAGAATAAACTGAGTTTTATTCCTTCTTGTAAATCAAAAGAGTTGTTCACTAAATTGCAGTTATAAGGCCCATCAGTTATATCTGTACAAACCAAATGAAGGCAGTGAAGTTGGACAGGGGTTGCTGTGGCATCTCTGTGACAATGGGGGCTGCACTGTGACTGTGGGCAGAATTACATTACCATTACTTTTATTACTGATGAAACATGCAAAGGAAAGAATTCAGGATAGCTGACTTGAAGAACAGCAGAAATCGTAATATGTGTTGTCTATATAAGCATTTTGTTAATATTGTAGCTGAAGACTAAAGCGCTGTAGATGTGAGTGGGGAGAAAAATCTTAAAAGTAAATTAACTACCCAGTTGTTTGTTCTATTGCCTTTTGCTTTGGATCACTTTCTTTTGATCCATAATCTTTTTTCCCCCCTTTGGCAGAAGGAAGGGAAGAATTATAAAGAATACTATAATTCAGCTGGGTGTGTATTGTACTCATTTGTTTCTGCTTTAATTGTATGACTTTTACTATATATATAGAATCCACACAAATATGGGTTAGCTGGCTTCAGCAAAGCATTCAGGCTCAAATCCTCAAAGGAAGATAGGTACTTGAACCCCAGATTTTGGGGTAGGAGTCAGAGGCCATCCATTTCCTTTCAGCTGTAGCCTTGGGTACTTACCTGAGTGTGGGAAACCTTGGTTCATTTCCCCATGCTGTTTGAAGAGAAGAGTTTTAAGCACACTCACTGATCTCCAGGAGATTCTGTTTGGGGGCTCTCCCAGTTTCTCTTGTTGAAGTTTTAATTGCATAATTAAATATTAATTAGGCCCAAGAGAGAGTGAAAACACCTCTAAAGCCCAGTAGTTAGGACAGGCACCTGAGAGGTGGGAAATCACTATTCAATTCCCTTCTTCTCATGACGTAGAGAAGGGAATGGAGCTAGGAATACTGACATCTTAGGTTAATACCCTAAACACTGGGCTAAAGGCTTTGAGGAAGGCTACTGCCTCCACTCCCCTGGTCATTTTATGTGGACTTAGGCAAGCACCCAACTCCTTCTCACAAGAAGTTGTTTAGTGGCCTAATTCATCTGACTGCAGGAGATGGGTTCTTCTTGGTTGTGGATTGCTAGCAGACATAGGCACCTCCCTGCAACCTGGACCTAGGTACTGAACTCAGAGACAGAGATAGAACTTTGGACATACCTTTCTCATCAGCTAACTTAGCCATTGGCTATCTTAGGCAGCTCTGCAGCTAGTGTACTGGCTTTTGTAGATCCCATTCTTCGGAACATCTCTCTCCCTATGCATTGTATAGGGAGCCTAGGTGCCTAACTCAGGGTTTGTGGAGTCCATTATTGTTCCAGTGACTTTCTAGGCAGTTAAAGTTAGGTGTTGCAACACTGAGTGTTGTAATGTCCTAATCCATTTGTCAACCTGGGCCAAAGCCACAGACAGATACATAACTGCGGAGGGAGTTGGGAATTAGCAAAGCCCCCACAAAGGGGACTGTGACTACTTGTGGACTTCTGTTACTGTAAAACCATTTGTTTTACAGTAACAGATTTCATACGATGTACCTCTTTATGTAAATAAGTCATACAAGAAAAGCTGTTTTGCCTGTCAAATGTACATGTCAATCTGTAAAAGCATCAGTTTTAAGAGCTTTTTTAAAAATGCACCGATTCTATGATAACAGATGCCATATAATAAAGTTTAGCTAAAGAGAAAAAATTAACAAAAAAGAACAAATACCCTTTGTGTGCATTGGTAGAGATTGAAGGATACATACAGCTGATTACAGAAGATCTAACATGAAAATAAAGGGCTTTGTTTACAGATGAACTGATATGTGATGATTCCTTAATTACAGTAACAGGATTATCCTCATTGTGATGCTCTCATCTCATCTTTCTCATCGTCTTTTCAGTCCAAGTGACAAATTCTCTCTTCTTGTTTAAGCCATGAAAGTTGAGGAGGCGAGGTGTTAAGGATGTGATGCCAAGTTTACACTTTCACTTACCCTTGCCTCTATTTAAAGATTAACTTGTGGACCATTCCTTGTGTGTTCTCTAAATCTTTACTGTAATGAAAAATAGCAAAATTAGACTTCTCATCCCAATTCAATATAACATGCTGTCTAACAAATGTTAGCTATTAACATGTGTAATAAAGGTATTAGTTGTGAAACAGACTAAATATTGTCTGTACTTCAATATTTACAAGTTAAAATTTTCATACTGAGTTCTTAAAAAATTGTTTGTTCTACAGAAGGGATTTCAAGGAAAACAATGTGCCTGAAATGACTGAGTAAAATGATATTAAATCAATACACTAATACTGTTTTTATATTATCATAGAATCATAGGACAGGAGGAGACCTTGAAAGGTCATCTAGTCCAGTCCCCTGCACTCATGGCAGGACTAAGTATTATCTAGACCAGGGGTTCTCAAACTGGGGGTTGGGACCCCTCAGCGGGTCGTGAGGTTATTACATGGGGGGTTGTGAGCTGTCAACCTCCACCCCAAATCCCGCTTTGCCTCCAGCATTTATAATGGTGTTAAATATATATATAAAAGTGTTTTTAATTTATAAGAGGGGGTTGCACTCAGGCTTGCGATGTGAAAGGGGTCACCAGTAAAAAAGTTTGAGAGCCACTGATCTAGACCATCCCTGACAGATGTTTGTCTAATCTACTCTTTAAAATTGCGAATGATGGAGATTCCACAACCCCCAGGGCAATTTATTCCTGTGCTTAACCACCCTGACAATTAAGAACTTTTTCCTAATGTCCAACCTAAATCACCCTTGTTGCAGTTTAAGACCACTGCTTCTTGTCCTGTCCTAAGAGGTTAAAGGGAACAATTTTTCTCCTCCTTGTAACAACCTTTTATGTACTTGTGGTTCATCCTGTACACTCATGCAGGGCAGATACTCCCCTGCGCAAGTGTACAGGATGAACCACAATGTGCCCCGTATGTAGCTATTTTCCTGTACATGGTTGTAAACCCAAATATTTCAAGATAGGGCTATTAGAGTGAAGCTCTACTGTCTCACTAACGAGTGTAGGGGTCCCTCGCTCTCCAGTCCAGAGGGAGGCCACTCTGCCTCACTAACCTCCCCCTCAAGTCCATCTCCAGGGAACTGGAGATGGCAATATCGCCTTCCCCCATCCGAGAGAAGAAGTAGGCGTTGGTATGGTCTCTACCTGCTTGATGACGTACCATGAAAGCATACAGCTGCAGGGCCAAATACCAGCGCATTAGTCACTGATTCGTTTCCTTAACAGTGTTCAATCACTTAAGTGTTCAGCCAGGCATGGTCGGTCACTAGCACGAAGGGCGCCCCTAGGAGGAAGTATCTCAGGGCGTCCACGGCCCACTTAGCCGCCAAGTGGTGTTGACTCTCTTGGCTTGAGCTTCCTTCTCAACAACTGAGTAGTTCTGTTCTCAGGGTAACAACTTGCAGCTGATATATAATATGGGGTGCTCATCTCCATTTACCTACTGGGAGAGGACAGCTCCCAGGCCCACCTCCGATGCGTCCGCCTGTAACATAAACTCCCAGTTAAAGTCCGGGCTGAAGATTATGGGCTCTCGGCAGAGTTGGTCTTTGAGGGTTTGGAAGGCCTGTCTGCACTCATCGGTCCAACACACACCTCAGGGGCTCTCCTTCAGGAGCTCTGTCAGCAGTGCTGCAATCAAGGCAAAGTCGGGGACAAAGCAGTGATAGTAGCCAGCTAGCCCAAGAAATTGCAACATCTGTCTCTTTGTGGTAGGGGCCGATTAGGCCTGCAGTGCCTGGATCTTCCCTACCAGGAGTCGTACTTGGCCTCATGCGAGGGTGTACCCCAAATAGGTGGTTTCCTGCCAGACAATTTTACACTTCTTGGGGTTGGCAGTCAGGCTGGTGTCCCGTAAGACTAAGGACGGCAACTAACTGGTTGAGATGGTCCTCCCAGTGGCTGCTGTAAATCACTACATCATTGAGGTAGGCTGCGGCACAGGCACAGGGAGGCTGTAGGATCTGGTCCATCAGCCGCTGGAAGGTGACCGGGGCCCCGTGGAGACCAAAAGGCACCCAGGCAAATTGGTAAAACCCAGTCAGGGAGGCAAAGGCAGTCTTCTCCCCGGAGCTTGGTCCAGGGGAATTTGCCAGTACCCCTTTGTGAGAATCAGAGTACTGATGTATTGGGTATCACCGAGGCGGTCTAGTAGCTCATCAATACACGGCATTGGGTACATGTCCAATTTCGAGATGGTGTTGACTCTCTTAAAATTGATGCAGAACCTAAGGGTCCCATCCGGCTTTGGGACCAGGATGATGGGGCTGTGCCAGTCACTTTGTGACTGCTCTATTACATCTAGCTCCAGCATGGTCTGGACCTCCTTCTCCACTATTTCATGGGTGTGGCAGGGCAATGACCTCTTGATCTCTCAGATGACTTCTCCCAGGTTCGTCAATATTCTATGTTGAACGAGTGTGGTCTGCCCTGTCTGCACCATGGAAGTTTTGGGGAACGACTTCAACAGGTTCCTGTTGCTCCTCAGTCAGGGTATCCCCCAGCTGGCTCCTCTGAGTTGGTGGAACCAGGGGGTTTGGGTCCTAGGTCTAGTTCCAGGGAGTGATTAGCAGCCTCTCCCACTCCCGCAATGCCTTTAACAAATTGACATGATAGACCTGTCATTTTTTTGTTTTGGTCAGGTTGGGACAACTCAGGTGACCGGCCCGACCTGACGAATAATTTCATAAGGCTCCTGCCAGCATGCAAGGAGCTTTGATTCTTCAGAGGGTAGTAGGAGCAGTATCTTTTGCCGGGTGCAAAGGTCCTCCTCTGGGCTCCCTTGTTATATATTCGCTCTTGTTCCTTCTGCGCATTCTGTAGATTTTTGTTCACCAGATCCCCCGCCCCAGTTATCTGCTCCTGAAGCTGCAGGACATACTGGAGGAGGCCCTGCAATGGAAATGGTGTTTGCTCCCAGTTTTCCCCCATAAGGTCTAGCAGCCCCCTTGGCTGCCAGCCATATAACAACTCAAAGGGGGAGAACCTGGTCAAAGACTGGGTGACCTCCCGCACAGCCAGTAACAGGGGTGGGATAAGTTGGTCCTGTGATGAGTTGGGTCACAGAAACCCCCTTGGGACTGTCACCTGATGTGCTGAGACTACCTCTGAGCCCGTTTTCCCTGCCAGCTTGGGACTTCAAAGCTTGGGATGTCCCCCCAAAACTGCCGACTTAACGGAAAACAGCTTAAGAAGTGCTTCTGTCTCTAGGACCCAGACATCCAGCTCCCAATGGGATTCAAACCCCAAATAAATCTGTTTTACTTTATATAAAGCTTATACAGGGTAACCTCATAAATTGTCCACCCTCTATAACACTGATAGAGAGATATGCACAGCTGTTTGCTCCCCCAGGAATTAATTGCTTACTCTAGGTTAATTAATAAACACAAGTGATTTTATTAAATATAACAAGTAGGATTTAAAGAAAAGGAGTACTTGTGGCACCTTAGAGACTAACAAATTTATTTGAACATAAGCTTTCATGAGCTACAGCTCACTAAGTGGTTCTAAGTAATAACAGACAGAACAAAGTAAGTTACCAAGCAAAATAAAATAAAACACACAAATCTAAGCCTAATACAGTAGAAAACTGAATATAGATGAAATCTCACCCTCAGAGGTGTTCCAATAAACTTCTTTCACCAACTAGACTCCTTTCTAGTCTGGGCCCAATCCTTTCCCCTGGTACAGTCCCTGTTCCAGCTCAGGTGGTAACTAGGGGATTTATCATGACTGTAGCCCCGCTTTGTTCTGTTCCACCCCCTTATATATCTTTTGCACAAGGCACGAATCTTTTGTCTCTTTAGGTCCCCACTCCTCCTTCTAAATGGAAAAGCACCAGGTTTAAGATGGATTCCAGTACCAGGTGACGTGGTCACATGTCCTGTGAGACCCCAAGCCTGACTCACAGGAAGGCTTGCAAGTAAACAGAGCCATTTGCAGTCAATTGTCCCAGTTGATGGGAGCCATCAAGATTCTAAACCAACATTAGTGGCCTCACTTTGCATAACTACAATAGGACCTCAGAGTTATATTTTATATTTCTAGCTTCAGATACAAGAATGATACATTCATACAAATAGGATGAACACACTCAGTAGATTATAAGCTTTGTAATGATACCTTACAAGAGACTTTTGCATGAAGCATATTCCAGTTACATTATATTCACACTTATTAGCATATTTTCATAAAATCATATGGAGTGCAACGTCACAGGTCCCACTGGTGAAGATCTTTTGGGGGGAACTTCCACAACATTTCCTTCAGTGTTTGGTTAAAAAGTTCCACCAGCCCATCCGTCTGTGGGTGGTATATGGAGGTCTGTAATTTTTTTATTCCCAGTAGGCTTGTGAGAGGGTGCTGAGTGAGAAGCACTTAATCAGCCCCTGTCACTCCAGCCCCAATCAAAGGTAATGAACTGGGGCTGGTCAGATAGCCCTGTGTCTGCTTGGTAACAGGCAGCCCCTGCCAGCCTCATTAGCCAGGGCTATAAAGGCTGGGCAGAAACCAGAGAGAAGGGGGAAGGGAGAAAGGCTAGGCTCAGAGGGAGGTGGGAGGTGAGAGCCAGGAGCCTTCTGGTCCGTTGCTGGCCAAGCCTGCACTTGGCAAAATTGGCTGTGAAACCTGTACACAGGTGCTGGGAAAACAACTGTAAATAAAGAACACTGGTATTACATCAAGCTGAGATGTTCCTGACTGATTGGAGAGGGCAACAGGGGCTGAAACCATAGGGGCCCAGTGTGGGCCTCGCTACAAGGCTACAGACTTGGCGAAAGAGTTTTGATGTGAAGTTTGTGCCCTAGTCTGTCAGGACTTCTGGTGGGAGGCCTACACAGGCAAAGACTTTCAGGAGCTTTGCGGCAATCATCCGGGCAGTGATGTTTCGACAGGGAATCAGCTCTGGAAACTGAGTGGCATAATCTAGAACCACCAGAATGAATTAGAATCCCCTGACACTCTTCAGGAGGGGCCCCATGAGATCCATGGCAATCCTCTCGAATGGGGTGCCAACCACTAGCAATGGGATGAGATGCGCCCTTGGTACGTCCCTCAGGACTGCTCACTGGCACTCAGGTCAGGAGTCACAAAAATCGTTCACCTCCCTATGCATTCCAGGCCAGAAGAATCAGGCCAGAACTCATGCTAGGGTTTTCTCATGGCCCAGGTGCCCAGCTGCTGAACAAGACACAAGACTGCACGTCGGTAGCACTGGCCTACCACCAGCTGGGCTCAAGTTTCATGGGTCTGAGGGTCACAGGCAGTGTTCCCTCAAATGTGCGGAATGAATTTTGTTTTGTGCTCCAATATGGAGGTGATTTTGTTCTGTGCACCAACATATCACCTCCATATTGGTGCAAAGAACAAAATTCATGTGGTGAGGGTGGGGCCAAAGGGTTTTTGTGGGAGGGGGCTCAGGGCTGGGGCAGAGGGTGGGGTGCAGGGCGTGAGAGCTCTGGGGTGGGGCCGCATGGTGAGCTGGGGCTAGGGGAGGGTTCCCTAAGCGCCTGCATGGCGCTAAATAGGCTGCTGTGCGGCTGCGCAGCTTACAGGGAATTTAGGTCACGGGTGGTCTAGGCCATCACCAGTCAATTTGAAGTGGGGGTATACCGTTGCCTGGTGGGGTTCCATCAGAGCCCTATTAATGCAAGCCAGCTGTTCATAGGCCTGGCTAAGTGAGGGATCCTCTCGTTGGTCCCAGCTGAAGTAGGCTCCCAAATTTGGGGATTCTTCCTGAGTTTTCTGGGCTCAATCTCTTTCTTTGGGGGTCAGGGTTAGGGTTGCTAGCCCGATGGTCCTCCCTGTTGGGGTCCTCAGAGATTCTGTCTGCTCCCCTTGTGGGCTACTTCAGGCTGGGGGGGGCCCTGTAGTCGTCATACACAGGACCTCTGGGAACCCCCTCCAGTCACGGCCCAAGATGATGGGGTATGCCAGCCTTGGTGCCAGCCCAACCATCATGGGCTGTGTCTCCCCTTTCGCAGTCAGGGTGGTTAGGGTCTTGGGATAGGGCTTCTCATCCCCGTGGATGCATTGCAGCTGAATGACACCCAGCGGTGGGTCTGGAGACAGGATGAGATCCTGGTGGATGTGAGTTTGCCTGCACCCCGAATCAAGGAGGGTGGATACCTGGACTCTGTTCACGCTAAGGGGGATTGTCAGCTTATCTGAGGGCTGCTTATGGGCCCAGGGCCTTCCCAGAACAGACTTGGCCAAAACTGCAGTCCATCATGGGACATTCCCATTTGAGATGTTCGAATCGGCCTCAAGTGAAACAAAGGCTGATCTTGGGGCATCAGAGCCGTTCTGCAGAGCTGGGTGAGAACATTGGCGTGCCTGCAGTCTGGGGCTTCCCCATGATGACTATGTCCTCAGGTAGTCCCAGCGCTGTAGGGGGTGGGCGTTGGGGCTTGCCAACCTCCCATCCCTCAGGCTGTCTTGGGCTGGGTCAGGGTTTGCTCCTTTGGCCCCTGGGGGGCATCACCAGGTTCATGGGCCGAGCCCCAGGCTATGCCACCAACAAGTTGTCCATCAGGGCCACAGTCATGCTCAGGGTCACTGGCTGGTGGTGGAGGACCCAGGTTCTTCCTTGCATTGGAAGGATATGTATGACTTGTTCGAGCACAACTCATTCAGTGACTTCGGCCCCCTACACCGTTCGGGCTGCAGCTGGAGTTGCCGCCAGAACGTCTCTGGTGTGATCTCAAGTGCATCAAGGATGGCGGCTTTCAACCACCAATACTCTTGAGCTTCCCTACTGGGAGCCCCCCAGTAGACAGCATGGGCCATGCCTCTCCAGTACGGAGCCAATAGGCTGGCCCATTGCTCCAGGGGCCACTTAGCTGTGTAGGCGACCCCGTCAAACATGATAAAGAAGGCCTTGGGATCATCTTTGGGGCCCATTTTTGCCAAGTGCACCGGCATCGTGGTGGGTGCTGCAGCACCCCTGGGGTTGGGGCCCATGGGGGTTGGCAGAAGTGCTGCAAGCTGCTGCAAGCACTGTTGTTGTTGCTCACAGTTCTGGGCCCCCAGTTCTTGAATCAGTTGCTGTTGCTGACTCCCAAGCTGTTGCAGCAGTTGTTGCTGCTGGCTCTTGGCAAGCCATTTAATCAACTTCTTGGCTTCCATCCTTCCTAAATTGAGGAAGGGTGAAGGGGTTCTGTCTACCGCTGTCATTGGCTTGTCCCCTTATCTCAGAGGAGGGGGTGCTACCTGTGTTCTCCACCAAGTGTAGTGGTCCCTTGCTCTCCAGTGGGGAAGGTAGGGAGGTCACTCTGCTTCACTACACCCACACTCCACTTTGTGTCCAAATCTGCTGCTTCTTTTTCCATAGAGTTTCTCTCTCGTTTCATATTTTCTTTCTATTTGGCTGCTGAAAGTCTTGTGCAGGCTCATCTCTTGTCTTGACTACTGTACCCTTTTTGACCTCTCTCTTTGGTCCAATCCTAAATGAATCCTCTGAATGGTATTTGTATTACTAATTCTTATTGTCAGTAAGATTATTATGATTATTTGTGTAATAATAACCTGTTTGTAATATTTCCCTCCATACCTACACTTTATTCAGATATGTACATTTTCAAAATGTCTCTTTTGCTGAAAATTAACTGAAGAACATTAAGATAGATCAATTGCAGTTTGATTTCCTGTAATCAATCATAATGTATTTATACACATAGACTACGTAGCCTCACAAAGGAGACTCCCTGATGAGTAAACTCTAACAATCTAAATGATCATCTCACTAAATACTTTAATGGTTTATTCTGTAAAAAAAGGTAGACTTTATGCACAAGCAACAGTATTAAACCAGTGTGTGGGTGTGCACACTCAAAATGGAAGACAATTTTCATAATTTTAGTTTGTGATACCCCTTGAGAGGCACCAATCAATAGTGAAACACTTGACCGGACCCTGGTCTGACCAAGCTGTGGTTGACACAAAATGAGGGGTGATGGGCAAAAGTGGCTTCCAGATACCTTTGTGGCCCCAGATCTTGGGGCAAACTGCTCTAACTTATGTTGCCTACAGGTCTTAAGGGGAACATTCCAACAGCCTAGAATCTCCAAGCCATAGTGACTTGCAATCTGCACTAGCTTCAGCTTCAAACAGTAGTCTTCAGGTGCCCTACCCTATAAAGCACACTGCCATAATCCAAACTGAAACTATGGCAAGGATAACTGTGGTTGTGATCTCTGCATCTTATGGGAAAAGTTGCAATGTCTCCACCAAGCAAAACTGCAAAACTGCACTCTTCATTATTGTTATCCAAAGATCCATGAACAACTGAGAAGCCATTTAGACTTCTAAATCCCACTCTTGCAACTTTTAGCTTGCAGATGGATCTCTGTGCCTGTGCAGAGCCTCATTATGCAGTTATCCACCCAAGTGTTGGAGTTGCAGTATCAGGACCCTGGTTTGCAAACCTTGCTAATGGGAAGTGGTGTTCTACCTTAATCAAAGGGGGAAAAATTACTTCTGCTGTTTCCCCCAGTCCCTCCCACCTAACCCAACAACATCACTGGATTTAGCAGGATTGAGCCTAGGCATCCAGCTTTCATCCATTCTTCTCAGGAGTGATTTGTCACTTGGCCAGAAAAAGTTAACACCTTTTTACCACAAACCCTTGTTTGACAGACTCACCTAAGAGCTGATTTGGCTGGGATTGTAGCTTTAAGAACTACGTTCCTCATTCCAAACAGAGTACATTATTTAAAACCAAAAGCCTTTTCAGACACATGCTTTGTTTGCTATGCAAAAAGTATCCCATTTTCTTTTGCACGTTCCCCTTCCCCACCTCCCACAGAGCTCTTGCTTTGACCAGCCAGGAATTGTTCCAACGGGGTTCAGCTCCAGCAGCCTGTTTTTGTCCAGCCCAGATGATCTATAATTTGGACAGGTCTGTTTCTTCAGCAACACGTTCCCTGTTAAGGGCTATGCCGGGTGGAGCTGCGCGTGATGCTCACTGTCAATTTCCACGCACGGCCCAGGCCCCGGAGCTGCAGTCAAGCGCCCAATTACCGCAGCTCCTGGGTTTTTGTTTAGCTTAGCAACCCCCGCCCCCTCCCCTCCCCTCCCCTCGGGCACCTGCGGCAACCTGCCAGCCCGGAGCCCCTAGCAGCGAGCGCGGCCCGCGCCGCTGGCCAGTGACAGGGGGACACTCCGCCCTGGCCCCGGGGTTGGCTTCGGCTGGCTGGAGGCTCAGCCCCCTCCCCGCCTGGCGGGCGCTGCCCGCTCCGCGCTCTGCTCTCGCTGTGCGTGGGGCTGCGAGCGGCTGCGGCCGGGCGCGCAGCCATGAAGGTGGCGGTGTTGGACCTGGGCACCATTTTCGCCAGGCTCTTCAAGCCCTCCGCGGCTCCAGCCCCGGGCCCCGCCGCCTCCTGCTCCCCCGTGCCCGGGGCGGCTCCCGGCTGCCCTGCCGCGTCCAGGGCGCCGCCTCCCCCGTCCCCCCTCCACCCCCGGCCCGCCCCGTCCTTCCCCCGCGCTCCCTTGCCCAGCTCCCTGCCCGCCAGCCCCCGGCCGCTCCCTCCACTAGCGGGGGGCTCCCCGGCTGCCGCCGCCGCGGCGCTCCCAGGGCGGGCGGCTCCCGGTGGCGGGGCTGGGGCGGCGTACCCGGGCGGAGGCTCCCCGCGCCAGGCAGCGGCTCCCGCGGACAGAGAGCCCGGCGCCTGGTCAGCCCTCGGCGCCAAGCCGCTGCTCTTCGTCACCCTGCCCGACATCGGCGAGGAGGGGGTGGCCGAGAGCGACCCGGAGGGCGGAGCCTGCGCCCCCAGCGCCGCCGACCCAGCGTGAGTGGGGAAACTGGGGGCGGGAGGCGACTGTGTCTGGGTCCGAAATGGCGCAGGATTTCCCCCTGCCCAGGGGGTGGGGGGCTGCTGGGAGAGCCTGGCTCTTTGGACGAGGAAAGGCTCAGCTTTGTGTTTGGCGGGTAGGGTAAGGGGGGGGGTGTTACCCTCCCTTAAAAGTATGGAGCTTGCGTCCTGCCCACCTAATGGGTAACCGCCCCAATCATGCAGCGAGCCCCCGGGGTGCCCAAAGCGCTAATGAACTTTCCCCTCTGGGAAGGACCCATGGTTGGGGGAAAAGGTTTAAAATGCTCCTGTGCACAGCTGTGCCCCTGGGGACAGGGGCCTGGATTCTGCACTGGGTTACGCAGGTGTAATAAATCCAGAGCAACTCTACCACCGTCAACAAGGTGACTGGATTTATGTTAAGGTAGCTGAGATCCGATTCTGTCCTCCCAAGACTTGTAATAATCTCCTAAATGGAGTTTCACCTATTTCCTTTTATCCTGGTAGGGTAAAATCATTCTGTTAGAATTAGAAATGGGGCTCAGCAGAGAAACCAACTAAGGCAAAGGAGAGGGTAAAAGGGCCTGACAGCTCAAATGAGGAGGTGTTGCTTAGGATTATTTGTACACTTGTGCTCATTGTAAAAGGCTGCTTCAACATGCCTGCTGTGTGTTGAAGTACACATTTGAATTATGTTCATAATGTAAAGAGTTACTTTAAAACAGATTGGAAACTTTCTTTAAATCTGAATTTTCCCGGCATTGAGTCTCAAAATGCTTAACTTCGATTATAGTTAAAGAGAACTACACATATCCAGCCACTTAAATGTGGATTTTGTGTGATTCTACTGGGGGATGTTCTGCTTACAAAAAGTTGTACCACATTAAAAAACAGGGCAGTTTCTCAGCTGATGTAAAGCAGCATAGCTCCAATAACATCAAGTGTAGGTAAGCCGATTTACCAGCTAATTACCTTGTCTAAAGTTTTAAAAGGAAAAATACATTCTAAAATTATAAAGTTATGGATATTATATTATACCCACATCATGCTTCAGTTGTGGCTAAAGTTAGCACAGTTATGATCAGAGAAAAACAAATATTTGGTAATGCCCTAGTGAGAACATATTTTAATTGGGGTATTTAAAAACAGCTTTGTGTTGCAAAATGTGTGTCTGGATTTCTTTTAGTCCTTAATATAAAATTAATATGTGAAATCTACTATTATTTTGATGTGAAAATCATGTTGGACAAAGCTGTAACATTGATTGCTGAGGTCACTTATGATTTCAATTTTCTTGACTTTCTCAGCATAAACACTGAATATACATCAATGTGATACTAAATTAATATTCATAACTTATTGTAATGAAATATAGGATGGGAGCATGTGAAGGAGGAGAATGTGCAGTGTTCTGAACATAAAGTTACTTGAACTTTGTGAGGAAAACAGGAATTCTGGAGGTGCAGAAAGTCACACTGGTAGAAAAGGAAGAAGAGTGTTTGAGGATAATAGGGTTATAAATAATAGCCAACATGGATTTGTCAAGAATAAATCATGCCAAAGCTATCTATTTTCCTTCTTTGACAAGGTTACTGGCCTAATGGATGGGGGAAGATGTAAACGTGATATATCTTGATTTTAGTAAGCTTTTTGGGGCAGTCCCACATGACATTCTCATAAGCAAAACTATGGAAATGTGGTCTAGGTGAAATTATAAGGCTGGTGCTCAATTGATTGAAAGACCAGGAGTACTTGTGGCACCTTAGAGACTAACCAGTACTCCTTTTCTTTTTGCGAATACAGACTAACACGGCTGTTACTCTGAAACCTGATTGAAAGACTGTACACCAAGAGTAGTTATCAAGGTTTCCTGTCAGATGAGGGGGGTGCATCTAGGGGGTCCTGCAAGGGTCTGTCCTGGGTCTGGTAATATTCAATATTCCATTAATGAAAACGTGCATAATGAAATGGAGAGGAGTTGTTGTCGTCTTTTATTCCTGTCTGTCAGCTCAAAAGCAACGATGGGGCTGATTGAAGTCCATGGACAAGGGGGATCCAGTGGACATAGTGTACTTAGATTTCCAGAAAGCCTTTGACAAGGTCCCTCACCAAAGGCTCTTGTGTAAATTAAGCTGTCATGGGATAAAAGGGAAGATCCTTTCATGGATTGAGAGCCGGTTAAAAGACAGGGAACAAAGGGTAGGAATAAATGGTAAATTTTCAGAATGGAGAGGGGTAACTAGTGGAGTTCTGCAAGGGTCAGTCCTAGGACCAATCCTATTCAACTTATTCATAAATGATCTGAGAAAGGGGTAAACAGTGAAGTTGCAAAGTTTGCAGATGATACTAAACTGCTCAAGATAGTTAAGACCAAAGCAGACTGTGAAGAACATCAAAAAGATCTCACAAAGCTAAGTGATTAGGCAACAAAATGGCAAATGAAATTTCATGTGGATAAATGTAAAGTAAGGCACATTGGAAAAAGTAACCCCAACTATACATACAATATGATGGGGGTTAATTTAGCTACAACAAATCAGGAGAAAGATCTTGGAGTCATCATGGATAGTTCTCCGAAGAAGTCCACGCAGTGTGCAGCAGCAGTCAAAAAAGCAAACGGGATGTTAGGAGTCATTAAAAAAGGGATAGAGAATAAGACTGAGAATATCTTGTTGCCCTTATATAAATCCATGGTACGCCCACATCTTGAATACTGTGTAGAGATGTGGTCCCCTCATCTCAAAAAAGATATACTGGCATTAGAAAAGGTTCAGAAAAGGGCAACTAAAATGAAAAGGGGTTTGGAATGGGTCCTATATGAAGAGAGATTAAAGAGGATAGGACTTTTCATCTTGGAAAAGAGGAGACTAAGGGGGAATATGATAGAGGTATATAAAATCATGAGTGGTGTGGAGAAAGTGAATAAGGAAAAGTGATTAACTTGTTCCAGTAATATAAGAACTAGGGGCCACTAAATGAAATTAATGGGCAGCAGGTTTAAAACAAATAAAAGGAAGTTCGTCTTCACACAGCGCACAGTCAACCTGTGGAATTCCTTGCCTGAGGAGGTTGTGAAGGCTAGGAGTATAACAGGGTTTAAAAGAGAGCTGGGTAAATTAATGGAGGTTAAGTCCATTAATAGCTATTAGCCAGGATGGGTAAGGAATGGTGTCCCTAGCCTCTGTTTGTGGTGGAGATGGATGGCAGGAGAGAGATCACTGATCATTACCTGTTAGGTTCATTCCCTCTGGGGCACCTGGTATTGGCCACTGTCGGTAGACAGGATACTGGGCTGGATGGACCTTTGGTCTGACCCAGTATGGCCCTTCTTATGTCCACTACTCTGTATTGTACCAGCTTCACAGCTTTGTTCATCTTGAAATCTTTTTGTTCTATGCCATTCTTCATCATGTCTATCCAACACATCCTTGGTCTTCCTCTTATTCCCCGGTCTTTGCACTCTGGTATGTATTTCCATGTATGGTATACTTTTCAGCTGCATTCTTGACACATTTCCAAACCACCACAGTTGTCTTTTTTGAATTTTCTGTAATAGCATTATTTCTTGCTCTAGCTGTTTTCTTATCTCTTCATCTTTTTGTTTTCTGCAGTTTTGGAACTGTCAGTATTAGCCTGAGCAAGTTTATTTCTGCAGTCAAAATCTTTCATTGTCAGAAATACTCGTACTTCCGCATTCTGACCCATAGTGCATTATTGGCATGATAGTTGTCTGGTATATGTTGAGTTTTGTTTTTATTGAAATGTTTTTAACCTTACAGATCTTGCATAGTTTTGCAAATACAGTCGTGGCCAGTCTGATTTTTCTTTGTATATCGTCTTCATAATTCCCGTTCTTTGATAGTAGTCCTCCAAGGTATGCAAATTTTTCCGCTTCTTCTAGTCCTTTGTCTCTGAATTTGATCTTTACCTCTTGTCTTCCAACTGCCATAATTTTTGTGTTCTCCATGCTGATGTTCAATATGAATTTTCTGCTTTTATCATCAACCTTGTCAGTTATTCTCTGTAAATCCTCCTTGCTCAGTACCATGAGGTCAATATCCTCTGCAAATCTAAGGTTATGCATTGTCGTTCTACATATTAACATGACTCGTCCCATTTCATCTGTCAGTGCTACAGCTATTACTGCTTCCAGAACCAAGCTGAACAAATCTTGTGATACCATTCATCCTTTTGTCGCTTCTCCAGTGATCCTGAACCATTTCATCAGCTTCTTGTCTAATCTCACTGCACTCATCAACTTGCTGTAGATGTTTTCTATCAGCTTGATCCATTTTTCAGAGATGACATACATTCTTATAACTTGCCATGAGAATGGAGTGAAGAGTATGATTGTAAAATTTGTGGATGACACCAAGTTGAGGGAGTTTGCTAGCACCTTGAGGACAGGATTAGAATTCAAAACTACCTTGACAAATTGGAAAATTTATCTGAAGTCAACAATATGAAAGGCAATAAACGCAAGTTCAAAATACTACGCTTAGGAAGAAAAAAAACAAATACACAGCTACAAAGTGGGGATAGCTGGCGAGATGGAAGTACTGCTGAAAAGGATCTGGGGGGTTATAGTGGATGACAAATTGAATATGAGTGAGCAATGTGGTGCAGTTGCAAAAAAGGCAAAAATCATTCTGGGTTGTATTAACGGGATTGTCATATGTAAGATGCAGGAGGAAGTTGTCCTGCTCTACTTTGCACTGGTAAGGCCTCAGCTGGAGTACTGTGTCCAGTTTTGGGTGCTACACTCTAAGAAAGATGTGGACAAATTGTGGAATCCAGTGGAGAACAACAAAAGGTTGTTGATAAAAGGTTCAGAAAGCATGACCTATGAAGAAAACTTAAAAACCTCGGCATGTTTAATCTTGAAAAAAGAAGATTGAGCAGGGCCTGATAAATCTTGCAGTGTGTTAAAGGGCTGTTACGAAGAGGTTCAGTTGTTCTACATGTCCACTAAAAGTAGGACAAGAAATAATGGGCTTAATCTACAGCAAAGAGATTTAGGTTAGGTATTAGCAAAACATTTCTAATTGTAAGAATAGTTAAGCTCTGGAATAGACTTCCAAGGGAGGTTGTGGAATCCCTGTCATTGGAGGCTTTTAACAACAGGTTAGACAAAGGTCAGAATATACTTTGTCCTGTCTTAGTGCAGGAGAATGGACTAGCTGACCTCTTGAGGTCCCTTCCAGCTCTACATTTCTATGATTCTGTGATTTTTGGGAACTGTTTTGGATAAGAGAGCTGAAGGCTACAGTAGTTAAGAAGAGAGCAAGAGGGTATGGGCTAGTATGTTGGCAGTAATCATAAAAGAAGTGACAAAGTTTGGTATTGTAGAGGAAGAAACAAAAGGACTTGTAAGGGCCTAGATAGAAGGGGAGGGGAGGATGTTGAAGATGACTTCATAGAAGTTGATGATGACTTATGGTTATGACTTGGTAATAACATATAGTGGTACTATCAACAGAAATGGAGAAAGGGGTAGAGGAAAAGATTTAGGAGTGAAGATAAATCAGTTTGATTCATTGAGTTGAAGTTCTGGGGAGAGATCTGGGGGAAGTGTTGGAGAGAGGCAGAGGCAGGAGTATAAGATGGGAGGTCAAGAAAGGAGAAGTAGATTTGGGAGTCATGAGCATAAAGACAGTGGCTGAAGTCAAGGGAATGAATGAGATCACATAGTTGAACAGAGTGTAGTATGAAAAAAGAAGGGACAGTGGATGGATCCTGTAGGACTCGGACCGAGTGTGCTGTAGGGGCGCTTTGCTGGTATATGTATATACACATATATACACAGATCTACCCCGCTTTAAAATGGGAGAAGATTTAAATATACTAGGGAACTTATGGTATGCGGCAGCAGGATCTGCAAGGACAGATAGAATGTGGCAGGCCGGTGCCAGGTAGATTTACACTCCAGCTTGTTGCAAACTAAATGTTCCTATAGACATGCCCTGGCAAAAGTGCAGTTTTGCTAGTATAACTGCATCTGTAGTATGGGATTTTTGTCGGCATAGCTGTCCGTCAGAGATCATTCCTCACCCAGTCCTGACCAGCATAGCTATGCTGGCAAAAGTTTGTAGAGTAGACTGGGCTCAAACAGATGTGGAGGAAAAGATGGAGCCACCAAAAGAGACATTGAAAGAACAAGTTGTAAGGTAAGAGGAGGAGGAGGAAAGTCCTGAGTTGAGAAAGGAGAGGTTATGAAAAAAAGCAAAAGAATTAGAGTCAAAAGCAGCAGAAAGATCAATGAGAATGAGTCTTACACTTCAAACTTTTTTTTTTTTTTAAAGGAAATTAGAGAGGACTTGGGACCTAAGTGCCAAATGCCTGAAACAAGATTAAAGCTACTCTTAGTTGGAATAGCCTGTGCTCTGTATTATACAGTTATACGACTAGCTGTGTGTTAGAAAATTTCCTCTGGCATAACTCCTGAAATTCCTGTTCATAATGGTTGTGTTTCGGCTTGTGAGCCCACACAAATGCTGTTGCTGTAACAGAAGGCTGTAGTCTGATTACCATGTGTTGCAAAACTTGGTCATTACATGAACAAAAAGAGGCCTTGGTGAGAGAATAGACTTGGTGTCCATCCAAAATTATGAACATGTACCACAGCATTGTAATTTAATTTATCATGGTATTTGTGATATTTCCCTTTTAAAGTAGAAAATATCACGTAGGTCATAGAAAGGTGCCTATCTGTAATGTGGAAAGTCCATTTGGCAAATACTTAGGGTTTACACTTCACATGCTGCCTTGTGCTTTTTGCTTTGTTACAGTGGGATGCCTCTGAAGTTAATGTTGTTTCTGGGAACCTTTTATTTGATATGCATTTATGCAGGGATGGAGTAGTAATATCAGTGTTTAGTTACAGTAGACACGTGACTGACTATCCATCCTTTAAGATAAGAAGTAAACAATATTGCTTATTGCCAGCTAACCAGCAATAAGTTTTAACAACAGCACCCTGTCATGTGGGTGACATGATCTTAATGGTACTATTTTAATCCAGCTAGCAGTTTCTGCTTATCTAAAACATTGGATGAACAATAAAGTCTCCATCGCTATATTTTCTGTGATCTGATTCTCTCTCTCTCTCTTTTTTTCTTTTTTCAGCCTTGTGATTCACATTTGATTATTAGTTGATGTGATTTTTATCAGTGATGCTACATTTTTGGGGGGTGAAAAGCACTGTCCACACGAGTTACTAAGCCTAACTAATTTAAAGCTTTAATAAGAAATTTTTAGGATAATATATTACCATCTTAATCAAGCATAAAACATAAGTAAAGTAGAGAGAGCAGGGATAGGATAATGTGGCACAGGTAAGCCACTTGTCATCATAAAGGTGGTCTGTCATAAATATAAAGGGAAGGGTAAACACCTTTAAATCCCTCCTGGCCAGAGGAAAAACCCTTTCACCTGTAAAGGGTTAAGAAGCTAGGATAACCTCGCTGGCACCTGACCAAAATGACCAATGAGGAGACAAGATACTTTCAAAGCTGGAGTGGAGGAGAAACAAAGGTTCTCTCTGTCTGTGTGTTGCCTTTGCCGGGATCAGAGCAGGAATGCAGGTCAAAAGTCCTGTAAAGAGTTAGTAAGCAATCTAGTTAGATATGCGTTAGATTCTGTTTTGTTTAAATGGCTGATAAAATAAGTTGTGTTGAATGGAATGTATATTCCTGTTTTTGTGTCTTTTTGTAATTTAAGGTTTTGCGTAGAGGGATTCTCTATGTTTTGAATCTGATGACCCTGTAAAGTATTTACCATCCTGATTTTACAGAGGTGATTCTTTTACTTCAATTAAAATTCTTTTTTTAAGAACCTGATTGTTTTTTCATTGTTCTTCAGATCCAAGGGTTTGGGTCTGTGTTCACCTATGCAAATTGGTGAGGATTTTTATCAAACCTTCCCCAGGAAAGGGGGTGTAGGGTTTGGGAGGAAAGACGTTTCCAAGCGGGCTCTTTCCTTGTTATATATTTGTTAGATGCTTGGTGGTGGCAGCAATAAAGTCCAAGGGCAAAAGGTAAAATAGTTTGTACCTTGGGGAAGTTTAAAAATAACCATGCAGGTCCCCACATCTGTACCCTAGAGTTCAGAGTGGGGAAGGAACCTTGACATGGTCCAATCTGGATTGCTCCATCCGCCTCCCCATTAAACACACACATTCTTTATACCTTGTCTTGTAACATTACATAGGTGCAATTTATTAAAACTACCTCATCTGTAAATATTTCATTCTAAATATATTTTCTAATGCATTTTTACTTATTCTGCTAATGCTCAAATGTGTAGCTTTTTATCTTTTTTAACTCATTGCTTTCATTTATTCAATATTTCTTACAACAGTTGTCTTATTGTTACTTATGTGCTTCTTGTGGCCTTGGAGTTGCTGACTAGTTTTGTCCAGTCAGTGTTTATCCTCGCTATGTTTATCCTCGCTAGACATTCTTCCCTGCATCTGGCTAATACATTACACTTTGCCCTGTTGTCTATATAGACTAAGAATCCACTGTAGAAAAGACACAAACTAACTTTCTGCTTTTTTTAAATTCAATCTTTGAAAGCTGTGTCAATAAGATACACAGCAAAAAAAGTTTACATTTTCTTATAACAGTGTACATTTATTTCTTTACACTTTAATGACGTTGTCAGTTTTGTGTCTCTTTCAAAAATTAGATTTTTCAAATTGTTATGTATTTATCAAAATTCAAATCCAGTGTTTTGGGCACTATGCAATGCAGAAAATCTGATCAGCACTATACACACAAGACTTACAACTAATTATCCTTTTATTGGATTGTACTAATTAACCTGAACATAATCTTCTCTTCGAAAAGTTGAAAAAAGTATCATCCATCTGTTTAAAAAATAGGAACAGAAAGTAACACATATATTGAATTATTACACAGATTATAACCAAATATAATTATGAGGACATTTAGTATCTCAGAACTTTTGGTAGGGCCTTTTTTCATTTTATGTATGTATGTACGGTGCTTACTATGGTGGGGTCCTGATCCTTCCCGGAGGCCTCTAGATGCTACCATAATGCAAATAATAATTAAAGACTTGCTGTTTGCTTTTTAGATGCTCAAGGGTTACACTAAAAGAAAAAAACAGGGAAGGATTTGTGGCCCTTAAATGAGCAGTTTATTAGGTAAGTTTACTAACCACACAGGACTTGATTCAATTAGTGTCTGATTCAGTGGTCATTGAAGCCGGTTGAAATACTCTCATTGACTTCAGTGACTTTGGCTCAGGATCTTAGGTCCTGCTGAATTGGGGCCTTTGATATTAATAGCACCTGTAAACAAAAGATTTCCTGAATTACCCCTTGGAGCTAGAAATAAATGATGGAAAAACACTAGAACATATATGAATAAACCCTAAAAATAAAAGACTTTGCTAATTTATCAACTAAATGAATAGTTTAAAATCTCACTTGGCATAGTTTAAGCCAAGGATTTGCGAAACGCCAGCAGAAACAGTCAGGCTAAGCTTCTTATTCATCACTAACAAGTGTAATATCTATACAAAGTAAAACTAAGCTCTATTGAGGCAAAGCAAAAATAAATGTAAGCCTTCCAAATGATAGATATTACTGAAGCTCCTATTAAAAAGTTAAAATATATCCACAAACACAGATAAATGTAGAGGAGCCATATAAAAATGGATATTATCAAAATGCCAAAATCATATACTCAGTAGCTTTCATAATCCAAATGCACTTCTAAGTGTATATGTCAGTGCAGAATACATCTACATAAAAAGCAAAACAAAAATAACCCATAAGATGTTCTTCTTTCTCTCCTTTCCCCTTGTTACAGGGTGGACATTTTTTGGTTTGGAGGAAACACAGTTGGACTTAGACTTAGCTGAGAAAGTGAGCTGTACATTTTGATCTGAACACTGTTTAGTGTGTACTTGGTATGTTCTTCAGCAAACTTTGGATCTGATGGACCTAAATGAAATTTGGATAATGGGTTTGCCTGTATTTTAATAGAAAATAGATGTAAAAACATTTCTCTTCTGAAATAAAAAAAACCCATCAAAATTAACTTCTGCAGTTGAGTACTAAAGCCAACTGTATTTAATACTGCAAACTAAAATAATTCAGCTTAGATATTTAAATTATTTATAATACAAGTTAGAATAATTAAGGTGTTTAACTAATTGTTTCTTTTTATTAAATGTTTCCCATAAAACAAACAGTATTGGTAATATAGTTTAAAAACTGCAGAGGAGTGGGGACATTTTTATCTTTCAGTGTTTCTTATCATGATGTAAAATGTTAATTTGAAAAACAGATACATTAAATGTCCACAAACACTTATTGAGCAAACAGTTTGTTTCATTAGCAGATATCTGTTCCAACCCCCCCCCCAAAACAACAGTTTTGGACTTTGAACTGAAGTGTTTGGTTTAAAAATATGAAAGAGAATCAAATCACAAATATTTGGGATCTTTTTCAATCTTTTATATAATGCAGTGGAAATAGTGCACTAGCCATTTACTTTTTGTGAATAAAGTTCAAATCAATGTTTAGATCACTGCCCTCTCCTCTTTCTAATTCTGCCTCAAGACCCAGTTCTGCTGTGATGCCTGTGAGAAATTGGACAACCAATGCTGATTATACAGTAATTGGAGATAGATAGTGTCAAGGTTCCTTCCCCACTCTGAACTCTAGTGTACAGATGTGAGGACCTGCATGAAAACCTCCTAAGCTTACTTTTACCAGCTTAGGTTAAACTTCCCCAAGATACAGACTATTTTACCTTTTGCCCTTAGACTTTATCGCTGCCACCACCAAAAGTCTAACAGATATATAATTGGGAAAGAGCCTGTTTGGAAATGTCTTTCCCCCAAAAATCCTCCCAACCCTTACACCCCCTTTCCTGGGGAAGGCTTGATAAAAATCCTCACCAATTTGCATAGGTGAACACAGACCCAAACCCTTGGATCTTAAGAACAATGAAAAAGCAATCAGATTCTTAAAAGAAGAATTTTAATAGAAGTAAAAAGAATCACCTCTGTAAAATCAGGATGGTAAATACCTTACAGAGTAATTAGATTCAAAACACAGAGTATCCTTCTAGGCAAAACCTTTTAAGTTACAAAAAGACACAAAAACAGGAACCTACATTCCATTCAGCACAGCTTATTTTCTCAGCCATTTAAAGGAATCAGAATCTAACACATATCTAGCTAGATTACTTACTAAGTTCTAAGACTCCATTCCTGTTCTGTCCCCAGCAAAAGCATCACACAGACAGAAACTTTGTTTCTCCCTCCCCCCAGCTTTTGAAAGTATCTTGTCTTCTCATTGGTCATTTTGGTTAGGTGTCAGCGAGGTTATCCTAGCTTCTTAACCCTTTACAGGTGAAAGGGTTTTTCCTCTGGCCAGGAGGGATTTTAAAGCTGTTTACCCTTCCCTTTATATTTATGACAGGTAGTTACGTAGTTATTTATTAGAAGCAAAACAACACAGATGATTTGGAACCTATAAGTTGTGCAATAGCTGACTGGGTGGTGGTGGTTGGGGCTCCCTTGAGTCCCCACCAGATCCCAATTCGGATTGTTTATGATATCCATCTGCTGTTTGTACCACAAAGGAGTTTTCCAAACAAAATAAACACAAACAAAAGAGAGAACTTTTCTCTCTCTCCCTTAAGAGAGAAGGGAATCAGAGTAAAAGAAAAGAAAGGCAAAGGTGGTTTGTCTCTTAGTCTTTTTTTGGGGTCACCCCTCTGGGGCTTGGTTTATCAGCAGGTATAGTGTCTATAATTAGGGTCTGTCTCCTGCCCCTCCTCCTGTGGGGCACCCTGCTTTATAGCTGATCCATGTAGGTTCAGGGGTGGTAAGGCCTGCAACTGTCTTTCTGTTGGCTTATCTGTCTCTGTGTTCAGTAGTCTCAGAGATACAGCAGTCTTCCTCCTGTTCACCAAGCCTTCCTGTAGCAGGTTTTCCCTTTGTAAGCTCCTCTTCCAGGCATAGCAAGCCTTACAGGTGTGCCTAGTAATGCTGAAGGAGCACAGAAGAGCTTGTTAGTCTTTGCTATACTAGAGTGGGGGTGTGCCCCGTCACACTAACATACATAACTGTATGGTTCTATCTTTATAAGTCATCCTCCCTGCCCACTTCCCTTCCTTTTTTGTTACATTGTGTCTTCAGAATAATTTGAAAGCTCTTTGGGGCATTGACTGTGCTCTCTGTACGTTTATACAGGACCTGACTCCTAGTTGTGTTACTCCTAGTTGTGTTACTGCAATACAAATAACAAGAATGGTTAGAAATTAGTGTAGTGGTCTTATCCTCATCTCCATTTGTTCACATCACAAAAGCTCAGATAATTGTGTGAGTGCATGACTTGCACTCTGCTCAAAAAAGTACAGGACTGGCGTAACAGGGTTGTTGTAGGTGTGAATTGAGGTTCATCGGCAGAGTTGTCTGAGGAAGGCTATGCAGTGCCTGCGTACATCATGCCTGAATCAGGTCAATGCTGTGTGTCTAATTTCATGAATACTAAATGTATCCTTTTGTTTTTTCTTTTTTGAGTAAGAAAAATAAAGCAGAATATAATGCAATCTGAATTTGTTTTCCTAGTGAAAAGTAGAGGATGTAATCTATTAGACAAATTAAAAGATGGATCTGATTATTGTTAGTTAATTGTTGAAGAGAAATTGCTGCCTATCTTACAAGGGCTGATCAGTAAACACTTTAAAATGTACTTTCTGTCATTTAAAGTTGGTTGCATATTCTTGCTAAGATCCAAGATAGACATGCACTACAAAATGCTTACTTCCTTTTATTAGACCATGCCCTTCAGAGTTCAGACCCCTCTATTTGATATAATTTTTGTTCTTTTGTGTATTTTTAATTGCAAATCAAATATTTTATTCATACCCAAAAGCCATGTAGTGAACATGTATTGTCTGTTTTAAAAAGAAAAAAACATACCAAGAAGATGAAGAAGAAGGAATAAGATATGGCACTTGGAGAAGGAAAGTCTATACCTCTACATTAGCATTTTTTTAATTAGATGATTCCACTTAAGCTTTTAGAAGCACCCAAATTAAATATTGATAACTATAGTCCTCCTTACCTTGAGTTCAGATTTAAGTTGGTCTAAATTATAAAGTATATATTTTTTCGCTTAGTATTTAAGCAGATGAGGCAGCTCATCCAAACATAAAATCCTTTTCCATTCGTTTTTTTTTAAATGTTAAAATGTGATCTTTTAAAAAAACATTTATGGAAAAGTAATCATTCAAATAAATAAGTGTTCATGTTCTACTTCATCACCGTTTTCTTCAATTACTTTAGCATGATTGCATCCTCAATAAATTGAAGTACCAAAAAGACCCACAATCTGGAATTCAGTTTTCCCTATTGTAGGCTGAATATTGAATATGCCAATCACTCAAATTCTTTCAATTCCATAATAATCAGTGAACAGCCTGAAGCACTGGAGGAGGTGTAAACTGCTGCTGTGGTCAAAAAGGATTCCATCCTTCCATCCCCACTGCCTCATTGGCTAGGTATATAATGAATTCCTCTCCAACAGGGCCCAAGAATGCTAATATGCAATTGTTAGTCTCCCCGCACCCCCACCACCAAAAAAACCTCCTAACCCCAAAACAAACAAAAACAAAGCACCCTCCCCTGCAGAGTTCTGTAAAATCTATCCTGCTCTGCACTATTCAATATGAAATCATTTGGAAATGAGATGCCATAGACTCCACCACCATCAGCAGTACATTGGTGACACCCAACTGTATACGACCTCTTCCAGAGTTGTAACCAGTGCCATTTTAAGAATGAAAAAATGGCTAGAGGAGATCAGTGTATAGATGAAGAACAGCTGGCTCAAACTTAAAGTGGACAAGACTGGAGTGATATTGGTTGGAAGAGGGAAATACTTTGAAGAACTTATTGAGTCACAGCCAATATCTATCTCTCAAAAGCATCTGCCCCCATTTGTCAAAGTGGTACTAATCTCTGGAGGTCCTGTTTAACTGTGCACTTAACTTTTAATATGTCAGAATTTAGAAGATCAAGTTCCATCCATGATGTCATCCTCCACCTCCAGTTTGGTCCTCTGAGTCTTGGCTTCAGCATTCAAAATCAATGGTCACATCGAAAAAGGGGGCATAAGTGTCTTGCGGAAGGTGACAGAGTGAGATGGAAACAGAATCCTAATCCCTTGAGTCCCCTTCTCCTTTTCCAAGTGCTAGACAATTAACATATATCTTTTTCACTCTGTGTAGTATCCTATACATAACATTATAGTGTCACTTAAAAATATTGTAACTAGAAGAAAGCTTTAAAATAATTTGTGGTGCATTGGCAGGATATTTTTGGATTTGGGATTGAGTGAAAATATATCAGTAACAAAATATTTAGTGCTAAATCCTAATTAACACAACACCTCTGAAATCAATGAGAACTCTTCTTTTAACTTGCCTGGGACTAGGATTTGCTCCTATATAACTGTTCTTTGGATAGTGCTCTTAATGAAAAGAACGTTTGGTCCCCAGGGCTAGCTGCCCGGGGCCAACCGAGCAGCGGCCAGTTTGGCTGGTCCCGGGGCCACTCCAGCAGCCACTGGTGCAGCTGGCTGTGGGGCTGCTTCAGCAGCAGCCAGTGTGGCTGTCCCCAGAGCCACCTGATTAGCTGGCCCCGGAGCCAGCTGCTTGGGCAGCCCTGGGGTCAGCCACACTGGCTGCCGCAGAAGCCATGGAGGTTGCAACAAATCACGGAATTTGTGAGTTCCGTGACAAACACAGAACCCTATTTATAAACAATTAAGAAGATGGTGTTATATGCAAGTTCATACATTTTTCCAAAGGTTCAGGGGCCAATTTTGACTCCTACCCCAATATGCTACTCCACTAGTTTATAGGGGCTGTGGAGGAGTCACATCAGGCCAGAGAAGAATTTCCCTGACACAGAAGCAGATTATGGCACCTTGTAGCCCCTGACATGTGGAGTGTGCTGGGAGCCGAACCAGGACAGGAGGGGTTATATACATAGTGCCAGCCACTGGCATTTCTAAGGCTGTAGCTCAGCCCATACATAGCCATGGGGAGGCTGCTGTAAATGAGAAGGTTGCTGCTGTAATTTGTGTTGCGCGGCTCTGGAGTCAGCCACAGTGGACCCCGCAGAAGTCAGAGGCCAGACTCTGGGCACTGGAAAACAAGCTTAATGCTATGTTTTCTCCTTTTCCCCCCTGGACTGTGCCTTCTGAACCTCTTAAAATATGTCTGCACTGCGCACCACTGGCAGCTGTGTGTAGGTTATGTGTGTAGCAACACACTGCAGTGAAAAGCAAGCTATGCCCACGTGGCATTAATTGTGTGTGTCAATGAAAGGCTCTGGTGGTGGGGCAGCAGTGGAGAAAGGTTCTGGCATCGCCTGTGGTGGGGAAAGGCTCTGGCAGTGGGACACTACACAGCTAAAAATAGCAATGTAGACAGGAGAGACACCGCTTGAGTGTGTAGAGAGCCATGTAGGGTACATACCCACAGGGGTGTCTTTATTCGCATAAGCAGTGCCTCACCATCTACATGGGTATTTATACCTGTGCTCGGAAGTGTGCAATGTATGTACTTTAAACGCCACCATAAAGAGGGTGTAATGTAGAGGTACCTTCAGGAAGGGCAGCACAGAACCTGTCCCTTGTTGGATTGGGAGGACTGTGTTCCATTTATCTTCATATAATTTCTCTGGTATTTCAAAATGAGGGCATGAGTGTATAATTTATTCCTTCTCTGTACAGAAAAAAGACAGGATTAGATGAATTTCCAGAAGATGGTGTGTTGTGTGTGTATTGGTATACATAGGCTGTAGGGAGCGAGGGAAAGTGCTTCACAGCATTTTGAATATTGTGGCTAAGAACTATAGCAAACTGTAAATCCTTCTAATAAACCATCCTTTTTCATACTTTCTTGGCTCCTAATTTTGTTTCAGAACATATCATTTTATTTTTTAGCAATAATACTTACACAGCCTTAAGAATGGTATTTCTATTCAATTCTCCTCTGCCTCTTGTATTCTTTTGTGCCAGCAAGCTGATTACAAAACAATACTATATAACTGGGTAGGTGATCTCACTTGAACTACTGATATCAAAAAGTTTGCAAATGCTTGAGGGGAGTGGCCAATATCTTAGGGTTTCAAAACCCCTATCCAGTTTGTGACGTAGGATATTTTTAAATTTTAACCTCTTCTCTTTTACTTTTAAAGGTGACTTTGTTTACAGTAGTCAAAAAAGTTTGTTTTTGTTTTTTGCTGGGGAGGTTTGCAAAATAAATAAATAAATAAAAAAACAAAAACAAACAAAAAAAACCCAGGTAAAAATTATTCACAACTTTAGTTCACAGTAATGGTTTTCCTCATTGCCAATCCCAAAAATAATGGTTTTCCTCATTGCCAGTTCAGCATCTTCTCCTTGGGAAGGGGCTTGTGGACATAAAAGGGAATAGAAAGTGAATTTCAATTTGTGCAGTATAAGACTGATCATCCCATGGACAAATGTGGTTTCTCCTACTCTACTGAATGATCATGAACTTTGGCCCAAAACGTCCATTTTAGAGAATTTGCACCAAACCTTTAGACAACTGAAGGGGCTTTAGCTAGTACATGTGTGGTTTCTAGGCACTCCATGTGTAACCCACACACCTTGTGGGTATGGTGTTCTATCCTGTCGAGTGGCATCGAGACCACTGAGAGAGAGATAAAATGAGTCTGCTCTAGAGCCTTAGCTAACAGGCAGTTGGCTTTTAGCTCATGTGGTAGAGGCTCATGCACTTAAGCTCCAGAGGTCCCCGGTTTGATTCTGCCTGCTGATGAGGGGTCTGTCGGCTCTACACGTGTACAGAAAGTGACCACATGATTTGGGATCCTGCCTAAGATCTGTAAATCAAGCTATATTCACACATCAGTAACAAATTTGTGTAATTTAGCACTTAGTTAACAATTATTTTGATGATGCATGAGCCATAAGAGAATCCAGGTTAATTCCCATAGCTGGATGAACATCATAGTGTTAACAAGAGTAAAAAATAACTTTTTCTCACTAAAGTACAATAAACAGATACAGTATGACTCATAATAAAAGGATCTATTGGAAGGGAGATATTTTGCTGCTATAACTAAAATTTAAATAGAAAAAATACCACTACAGTGTGCAGCTGATGGCAGCATCCAGGGCCTGTCCTGACAGAAGTAACAAAGAGTTCTCTTTGCCTTGCTATGGAAATTGACTCTGAAACTGAAGAATTACAGCTCAGACAAGCCAGAGTGAATTTGGAAGGAAGCCCATTGCTGGATTGTCTGTGAAACATACTGCCATTAGGGAAGGAAAGTTTTATACTGCTAGTTTGCATGTTTGTTTCAAATTATTTTTTTTACTTCTTGATGGTGTCTGTATCACGTGTTGCTATTATTTTCTGCATATATTGGCCACAAATACCTTGTCTCTGCTTTTTCATATTTAAAATCTTTGGGCCTCCAATATTTGCTCCTTTTTACCAATAATTAAGGTTTTTCTTCTGATCAAGATGGAATGCTGGTAAAACCCTGTGCTCATCACATGGCCACATTCCCCTACTTCTGGAAGGAAGAAATACAGGGTGCTTCTGTTGGATGACCACACATATTTTTTCAGTCAGGCTTCTGTCTGTTGTGGAATTTTGCCATGGAAAGGGAGCATTTGTTGCTGTGGTTGCAATTTATGGATGGGGGGGGGAAGTTACTTTGTGAAAAATATATTCCCGCAATCTGATTAAATGATTCTCATATCCTAGAATAAGATGTAGCAAAATTTCACCTCATTATTGTATTGAGCGCATCACCATGGTATCTGAGCACTTTACAAGCTAATATATCTGGTACGTGTAAAAAACAAAAACAAATTCTCCCTCACTATAGTGGGTTTTTATTTTAATTGTGGGAAAGCTATACTCACAAGTAAAAAAGTTTTACGTTTTGACTTTCCCTTGTTTCCTCATTCAGTATTTAGGTAGTGTATTTTCGATTGTTTCATCTAATAGCCTATTCTGAAAAGCAGTAATATACTTGTATTTATGACCTTGATATGGCAGAGTACAGTACAGAGTATATAGTCCTTCTAGTGTCTGAAGTAGTTTGTTGGTAATAGCAGGGTTACAAAATTCAGTTCAAAGATATTATAAGAAGGGCATTATGAAGATATACTTTATTTATTTGGCTGAAAATATACTGCAGTGAGGTGAACTATATGAGTATCATGCAAATAGCTGATATAGTGGAATGTATTTATTTACTACTGGTAATACTACTCTTGAAATTCTCCATTCACCAGAAACAAGCATTGTACAATTTGTCAGCTTTCACATGTAAAGACTGAACACTTGGTCATTTTGTAAAAATAAAATAATACTGTCTCTTGATTTGGTTGATGCGGGTTAAGACTTTGATTAATAATGTGAGCTTTGTTCAGGAAATATTGAACCAGATTATTATAGGTATCTCCACCAGCACCATCCTTAATTAAGGTAGCCTGATACTTCTGTTATATGCAACTGAAAACATGACCGTATAACTCTGCCATACTTTAATTGTTTAGGCTGAAAATTTCCATGCCTTTTGCCAGCCGCAGGCTGTATTTGTCTGGAAAATTTCAGCAAAAATGGTTCAGCCATTTCTGAGAACAATATTAGAAAAAATATTATTTCTCCCATGTTAAAAATAATGTTTACAATTGTTTTTATTGAGAATCTTTAGTGCGTCCATGCTTTGGAGAAAGGGCTTGAAATTTGGCTGGGAGGTTGGGTTTGTGTCAGAGTTGTGCCTTTTTGAAACAGCATCCAAATGATAAGCCTTTGAAAAATCTCAGTTTGCAAATGCTGAGTGGAGACTTGTGAGAGTTTGCAGCCAAATTCTCAGAAGATTAATCTGTACAGAATTTCACTGAAACCAAGGACTGTAGTTGCTGACCAGGACTTTCCCTGCAATTGCCATTCCTGGAAGCTGTGGTTTTGGGCACTGGATTAGTAAGAAATATATTTGATATGATCTGAAAATTATCCAAGAGTAACAATTTTAATGTGGAACAGAAGAGTTGTTTTTAAAAAAATCAGTAATAGAGGCAAATTTGTAGACTATACAATTCCTTACCAACATGTAGAGTTTGTGGCTTTAGCTTGCTATTCCTAAAAATAAAAAATAATTCCTTAAGTGTTTTTTGTTGCGATAGTAGTGGTGGTATTTTGTTTACATGTCTGGTACTATGGGGACATCTTATCACAGTTTATCAAAACCTGAGTTGGTTACTCAATATGTTTTAAAGGAGACTTTCATTTGAGTGTGAGCCATACTGTAGGTGCACACATCTGCATGTACATTATTTTATTACTTTCACTTGAATACTCTGGTGATAGTGGAGGGACAATGTATGTGCATGCTTGTGCACAAAGTTGCATGTGCACAGAGAAAAGCTAGGTTGGAAATGGGGTTGAAAATCAGGCCATTTATTTACAATGTTTTAAAAACTGTGTGAAGTCAAACTGATTTCTCTTCTGAAAGAGAAATTTGCATTAAAATTCAAATATGGAATGCATATTTATTAATGACTCCTTCACATTTTTGTTTCATTTTTACAAATTTTTAAAAAAGCCTGGAACTATGTTAGGATCAACACTAAATTTTTGCATGAGCTAGATCAAGCTATATGCTGAATGCATCCGATGAAGTGAGCTGTGGCTCACGAAAGCTTATGCTCAAATAAATTGGTTAGTCTCTAAGGTGCCACAAGTACTCCTTTTCTTTTTGCGAATACAGACTAACACGGCTGCTACTCTGAAATCTGTCATTAATAATTGAATAACTAAACATCATGTACATTATTCTAATAGAGCTTAAAGTGTTTCTTGTAAAAGCTTATATCTGTAAGCTTTGAGTGGAATCTTATATACAATACTTTGAACAGCACAGCGAAATATCCTGCAATGAACCGGTTTAACTGTTTCTGAGAATATTATTGTGGTGTTTCCATCCAGACTGAAACCTTCATCGTGAGACACAAGTTAGATATAGCCTTCATGTATATGGTAAATAAGACAAAGAAGCCCATATCAAAGTGTTCTAAAATTTTAATTGTTGAAAAGTATCTGGTTGCATATGTCAAGGCTGAACAAGTTCTAGTTTATTTTATCAGCAGAGCTACAATAACTTGCACTAGTCATTCTCTGGAACATGTTCAACTAACTACCTATGTGATGTAGAAAGAAAACATTAAATAATGCATAAATACTGAGCTGCAGTAAAAACAGGTCATGTGTAGGGTTTGAGAGAATACATGTTTGCAGTTCTTCAGACAATTAAAAAGTACACCTAGTTTGTGACTGGGAAATGAGTTTTATTAGAGTATGGTTGGAGATACTAGTTGTTCAAAGCCATGGGTTTGCTTTGGCTGCTTAGGCCTTTTTGGTGATGGCACAACCATGCACCAACTCCCAACAGAATATAGCTGGGATTTCATCCCTCTCTCCCTCAAAATAAATACCTGCTGCTCTAGCAAGCACTCCCTCCTGGCATCCACTTAGGACAGTTGTGAGAACAATCTGAGTCTTTGTGCTGTGGATTTCTTGGTGTGTGTTAAGCTTCTTGAGCCTTGTAGTGGGGTGGTCACCCCTCCTGCCTGGAAGGGCCTAAAACAGCCCTTGGTACGGCATACTGGCAAGAGCCGGTGCGCCGTACTGGGGCAGCCCAGCTTCCCCGGGGGCAATTTAAAGGGCGTGGGGCTCCCAGCAGTGGCTGGAACCCCAGACCCTTTAAATTGCCTCCAGAGCCCTGCTGCTGGAGCCCTGGGGTAGCGGCTGCAGGGCTTCAGTGGCTATTTAAAGAGCCCAGGGCTCCCCTGCTTCTGTGGCCCCGGCCCTTTATATAGCTGCCGGAGCCCTGCCGCTGCTGCTATGGGGGCTAATTAAAGGACCGGGGCAGTAAAGCGGGGGAGTCCCGGGCCCTTTAAATAGCCCCTGGAGCCCTGGGGTATTGAGGGCTCCAGGGGCTATTTAAAGGGTCCAGGGCCCAGCTGCCTCTGCTGCCCCATCCTTTAAATAGCCGCTTGAGCCCCGCCGCTTCCCCAGGGCTCTGGCGGCTATTTAAAGGGCCGGGGCAGTAGAAGAGGGGAGCCCTGGGTCCTTTAAATGGCTCCTAGAGCCCCGGGCTGCTGCTGCTACCCCGGTGCAGGGTGGAGCGGGACCACTTACCTTACAGGGTGGGCTGGGGCTGGCTCTGACCCCCTCAACCCTGCCCCTTCCGGGGGCCAGAGCTGGGCCCAGCGTACCGGTAAGTCACTCAACTTACTTTCATCCCTGGCCACACCCCAAACAGACCCCACAGCTGGCCTTTATAAAAGGGCTGTGGGCCACGCACTGAGAGAGTCTCCTCTAGCCGTAGAGGGAGAAGCCCCTGGCTGCTGGGGAGTGTACCTGGGTACCTAAGGTGAAGCAGGCCTGGGGAAGGCCAGAGGAGCTGGGGAGCTCCTGCCTGGAAACCTCCCAGCGTGCAGCCTAGTATAAGGCCAAATAGGTACTGGGGTTGCAGAGGGCAGCCCACGGGTAGGCAGAGGCAGCAGGTCCAAACCCCCCTTTGCCTGTGATGATTGGCTTATATACTGCAGTCTGCCCCAGTGAACAGGGGCTAGATGATGACTGGGCAGTAGCCATATGCTGAGGCGAGGTGGGGATAGTGGGTAGGGGTTCCCCTGGGAGGGGGAGGCCCAGATCTGTGGTGGGGTACTGCAGGGGGCAGCACCCCGGGTAAAGGGGCACCGTGGTCCGGGAGGGACACGGGGGGGCAGCAGCAAGCGGGACACTGGCCTGCAGAGGGCACTCTGGAGGCTTGAAGAGCTAATTCCCAAGGACGACCAGCAGGAGGCACCACAGGGTTGAGTCCTGCCCCGTTACAAGCCTCAACAGATTGCAGCACTGGTTTTTCTCTTGGTTTTTCTGGCAGATTTTCTTCTATGTGCCCTAGGTCCCGCAACCAGTGCTGACCCTGAAATATCTCACTTACTTAAATGGATCAACACTCCAACTCAAAGGTGTCAAGCTTCTGGTTTATACTTTAACTCTTTTGAGGCACCCAGTAGTTGTGAAGCATATATACACGCACACTCTGTATGGTGTAAAACCCTTATTCTCTTTTATACATAATCATGTAAAGCACAGGAGAATACAGATAAAAAATAATGAACATCTCAAAACTGCAAATGTCCCTCACTTTCTAGCTTACCTGTCCCTTGTGAGTCCTTGGGGAACCAACAGGGTCCCAGAGGGCAGATAACCAGGATGTCCCCTCCTCATTCAGTCTGCTGCATGCTAGCTTGCCTCTCTCCCTCATGAAACCCTTTATCCAGCATCTGTGGCCTCGCTTTCTCCTGCCCCATGCTGCTTGTTCTATTTCTCTGTGTGTTCATGTCTTTTAAACCCCTTCTGGTCACCCGGCCTCTTTTGTTCTCCTCAGGGTAACTTCCACTGCTCACCTGCTCCCTTCTCTTCAGAGGAATCAGCTAAACAGGTTTTTCGAAGGATGTGGATGCTTTTTTTTTGTTTTTTTTGCGTCTAAACTTGTGAGGTCTAAGTACTGTTGTTAACCTTAAGTGTTTCTCTTTGTAACTGTCTGGGATGTACATGCTAAAGGCACTGTCAGCAATGATGGATTCGCATATATATAGGCACTTACAACAGAGCAGTTTTTTTCATAATACAACTTCACAATAGCAGTTAGAATTCATAAGTGGTATAGATATAGCCCCAATTAATCACATATGGGTAAAACTATAAGAAACTGGAGAAGGAGAAAAGATATTTACTACTATCTCTTGCTCTCTATTAAACATCTGTCTACCACAATGGCTATAATATAATACCCAGTTTTCTTTTATTTTTCCCCTTTAACTATCCCTTCCCTTATAGCCTTTCCCAACCATCTATACCTTGGCCATGAAGTTCTTTCAGCCTCACTGTTTCCCTTCCAGGTCTTCTGTTCTAGGCTTGTTTAAACTTTTAACCTTAAGAAACTGAACAGAGAGCCCTAAAACAGCTACCTCCAATTTGATTGGCTGCTAGCCTCAGAACATCTCATTTCAATAAATGTGGTCCCCATAGTTTCTGATAGACTGTCCAACCTGTCACCATCTTTCACTGCCCTCTTACTCTAAGATAGCCTTAGGATAATATGTCTACACTGCAACTAGACACCTACAGCTGGCCTGTGCCAGCCGGCTTGGGTCTGTGGGGCTCCGGCTGTGGAGCTGTTTCATTGCTGTGTAGACTTCCGGGCTTGGGCTGGAGCCCAAGCTCTGTAACCTTCCCACATCCTAGGCTCCAGCCCGAGCCCAGAAGTCTACACAGCAATGAAACAGACCCACAGTCCAAGCCCTGTGAGCCCAAGTAAGCTGGCATGGACCAGCCATGGGTGTCTAGTTACTGTGTAGACATACCCTTAGTCCCCTTTCTTCTACTAAGTAAGAGTAATTCCTTTGTTAATCAACTTGCATTTAATATCTGGGAATATAGCTTCATTATTTCTGTTGCAACTTTTACAGTATTTAAGTGTCAGAGGGGTAGCAGTGTTAGTCTGTATCCACAAAAACAATGAGGAGTTCAGTGGCACCTTAAAGTCTAACAGATTTATTTGGGCATAAACTTTCGTGGGTAAAAAACCCACTTCTTCAGATGCATTGGGTGAAAATTACAGATACAGGCATAAATATACTGGCACATAAAGAGAAGGGAGTTACCTTACAAGTGGAGAACCAGTATTAACCAGGCCAATTTACTCAGGGTGGATGTGGTCCACTCCCAATAATTGATGAGGAGATGTCAATACTAAGAGAGAGAAAATTGCTTTTGTAGTGAGCCAGCCACTCCCAGTCCCTATTCAAGGCCAAATTAAAGGTGTTAAGTTTGCAAATGAATTGTAGCTCTGTAGTTTCTCTTTGAATTCTGTTTTTGAAGGTTTTTTTGTTGAAGGATGGCTATTTTTAAATCTGTTGTTGAATGTACGGGAAGATTGAAGTGTTCTTCTGGTGGCTTTTGTATGTTACCGTTCCTGATATCTGATTTGTGTCCATTTATTCTTTTACGTACAGACTGTCTGGTTTTGCCAATGTACAAGGCAGAGGGGCATTGCTGGCACATAATGGCATATATCACATTAGTAGATATGCAGGTGAATGAGCCTCTGATGGTGTGGCTGATGATGTTGGGTCCCCTGATGGTGTCGCTGGAGTAGATATGGGGACAGAGTAGGCAACGGGGATTGTTACTGGGATTGGTTCGTGGGTTAGTGTTTCTGTGGTGTAGTGTGTAGTTGCTGGTGAGTATTTGCTTCAGGTTGGGGGGCTGTCTGTAAATGAGGACTGGCCTGCCTCCCAAGGTCTGTGAAGGTGAGGGATCATTTTCCAGGATAGGTTGTAGATCCTTGATGATGTGCTGGAGAGGTTTAAGCTTGGGGCTGTACGTGATGGTCAGTGGTGTTCTGTTGTTTTCCTTGTTGGGGCTGTCCTGTAGTAGGTGACTTCTGGGTACCCGTCTCACTCTGTCAATCTGTGTTCTCACTTCCCCAGATGGGTATTGTAGTTTTAAGAATGGTTGATGGGGATCTTGTAGGTATTTGTCTCTGTCTGAGAGATTGGAGCAAATGTGGTTGTATCTTACGGCTTGGCTGTAGACAATGGATTGTGTGATGTGTCCTGGATGGAAGCTGGAGGCGTGTAGGTAAGTATAGCAGTCAGTAGGTTTCAGGTATAGGGTGGTGTTTATGTGACCATTACTTATTTGTCCTGTAGTGTCCAGGAAGTAGATCTCTTGTGTGGATTGGTCTGGGCTAAGGTTGATGGTGGGGTGGAAATTGTTGAAATCCAGATGGAATTCTTCAAGGGCCTCCTTCCCCTGGGCCCCTATGATGAAGATGTCATCAATGTAGCACAAGTAGAGGAGGGGCGCTAGGGGACGAGAACTGAGGAAGCCTTGTTTTAAGTCATCCATAAAAATGTTGGCATGCTGTGGGGCCATGCGGGTACCCATAGCAGTGCCACTGACTTGAAGGTATAAGTTGTCCTCAAGTCTGAAATGGTTGTGGGTGAGGACAAGTCACAAAGCTCAGCCACCAGGTGTGCCGTGGCCTCATCAGGGATACTGTTCCTGACAGCTTGCAGTCTATCCTCATGTGGAATATTGGGGTAAGGAGCTTCTACATCCATGGTGGCCAGGATGGTGTTTTCAGGAAGATCACCAGTGCATTGTAGTTTTCTCAGGAAGTTGGTGATGTCTTGAAGATAGCTAGGAGTGCTGGTAGTGTAGGGTCTGAGGAGAGACTCCAAATAGCCAGAGAATCCTGCTGTAAGGGTTCCAGTGCCTGAGATGGTGGGGCGTCCAGGATTTCCAGGTTTATGGATCTTGGGTAGCAGATAGAATACCCCTGCTCAGGGCTCTAGGGGTGTGTCTGTGAAGATTTGTTCCTGTGCTGAAGCAAGGAGTTTCTTGAGCAGATGATATAGTTTCTTTTGGTACTCCTCAGTGGGGTCGGAGGATAATGGCTTGTAGAATGTGGTATTGACACCTCCTCATCAGTTATTGGGAGTGGACCACATCCACCCTGACTAAATTGGCCTGGTCAGCACTGGTTCTCCACTTGTAAGGTAACTCTCTTCTCTTCATGTGACAGTATATTTATGTCAGTATCTGTAATTTTCACTCCATGCATTTGAAGAAGTGGGTTTTTTACTCATGAAAGCTTATGCCCAAATAAATCTGTTAGTCTTTAAAGTGCCACTGGACTCCTCATTGTTTTTGTGGTATTTAAGTGCTGACAATAGGTGGGAATGGGGTCAGATATTGATGTGGCTTTGTTTTTGGCTTCTGGATACAGAGTTGTAAACGCTGCATCCAGTGAGAGAGAGGGATTTGCATAATCACAAGTGATTATTTCTCAGTAACTGTGCAAAGATTATGCAGATTAGACTCACATAAATCATTGTGCAGGGAATTGCATAACTGCAAAATTATTGTACATTTACAGTCAGTAACTGTAAATCTTCCCTTCACTCTGGCTGAGACCATTCCATATCACCATAAAGAAATTAAGTATCAAACTGATCTGATTTTAAAAATGTATGTGTTTTTGATGCAGTGCTTGTGAAGGAGAAGTGTTTCCTTATACAAAGGGAGAACAGAATATTGGAGTAAAGATTTGTCAAGTAAATCGGAGAAGAGAACTTGCTCTATGATTAGAATTAAGTTAAGAGGCTCTGGAAGAAGAGTACTTCTTAACATAAATTTCAAAATATACTTAGGCCTGTATTATATCCATGGCAATTGCAGGATTTAAATTGAATTCTTAGTTTTATTAGTAATTGTTCCAGAGATGGGAGGATTAGGGAGATGTGCTTGTCTACTTTATAAAATGTAATATTGTGGAAGAGGAATTTTACATTCACTGAAGCTTGATATTAAAAGTACTTGTCAACTCAGCAGATGGAGTATTATAATATAGTAAAAAGAAAAGGAGTACTTGTGCTTTCGTGAGCTACAGCTCACTTCATCGGATGCATACCGTGGAAACTGCAGCAGACTTTATATACACACAGAGATCATAAAACAATACCTCCAGGGCCATTTCCTGCACACCCCCTCCAAAACACACACACACAAACTCACTATCCTGCTGGTAGCAGGATAGTGAGTTTGTGTGTGTGTGTTTTGGAGGGGGGGTGAGGGGGTGAGAGAACCTGGATTTGTGCAGGAAATGACCCACCTTGATTATCATGCACCTTGTGTAGAGAGTTGTCACTTTGGATGGGCTATTACCAGCAGGAGAGTGAGTTTGTGTGTGTGGGGGGGGTGGAGGGTGAGAAAACCTGGATTTGTGCTGGAAATGGCCCAACTTGGTGATCACTTTAGATAAGCTATTACCAGCAGGACAATGGGGTGGGAGGAGGTATTGTTTTATGATCTCTGTGTGTATATAAAGTCTGCTGCAGTTTCCACGGTATGCATCCGATGAAGTGAGCTGTAGCTCACGAAAGCTCATGCTCAAATAAATTGGTTAGTCTCTAAGGTGCCACAAGTACTCCTTTTCTTTTTGCGAATACAGACTAACACGGCTGTTACTCTGAAACCTATAATATAGTAGTCTACAGTAAATGAAAGCAAGGATATGCTTCTTAAATGCATCCAAGGCCCAATCCCTATCAGTGTTTTATATTTCCATTTGTTAGATGCCTCAGTATTCTACTAGACATAAAAATATCAAACAAGTTTACCACTTGAAAGAAAATTATTATTTTGTAAGCCGACAGACCATAATACTGAATGGTGTCTTTGAAAATGAGTACACGTGTGCTGTGAAATCCAGGAGTTTCAGTACATAATTTTTTTAAGAAAAGAGAGAGATAAGTCGGGGTGTAGTTTGTAACCTTTAGCAATTTCTCAATTGAAAATTATTGGTCTTAACTGTCATTTTGTTGTTTTTGATGTTTTTTTTTAAGAATGAGGGCTCGAGCAAACTGCCAAGCAGAAAAGAGAACTGAAGCCTTTATCACCAAATTATAGTTTTCCCACTACCACATATTACTGGGTAGCAACAAGTTGAAGAAGTTTACTGAATGACCATTTTTGACTCTCTGTGATAGTTTTAAGTAGTCAATGGAAGGTCACCTTGTGTTCTATTTGGAATTGGCTGGTGACAAGAGTGCACTTGGATATTAGACTCGGAAAGGATTGGCATGTTAATGTTCTGGCGTCACTTGCCGTGGAAAAGGTTAAAAAGAGAAATAGCTAAATAATTAGTACTTCCCTCACAGACACCTATGCCATATTCATTGTGGGAGGTGGAGCTATTCTGAAATTCAGCTGCCCTAGAGCAGAGAGGACTTGCCTTGGCAGCTGACTCTGCAACTTGCATAGAGAATAGTGTTCTTAACATTTTGCTTCAGTGGCCTTGTCCTGGGAACCCCATATACTTTCTGGTGGGTCTATATATGAGTTATTTCCATCAGGCCTATCAGCAGGACTCCCTGAGACCGGCTGATGTTTGTGGAATGTACCATGGGCTCTCCTTCATGGGCTTTTTTTTGCCTTTTTTTTAATGGATGATTAAGGAGACATATCAACAGGCACCTCCTGGACTTCTCAGGCTTGTGTCTTGGGCCTTTGTAAAGCATGGTGGTAAGTTGAAAGACTCATGTATGGCTTTCTCTGTAAACATCTTTCACCATGGCCTCTGCTCCACCATGCACTAACAGGACCTAGCTCTAGAGTGGTAGAGAAGAGACTTTGAAATCCAAGCACTTTTCAGGATGATAGCCATTGAGACTCTCCCTGGTCCCCCTACTCACTACAGTTAGAGACCTCTGTACTGGAACAATACCTGAAGCCCGTGGCCCTCCTGCCACTAAATCCATGCTAGACAACAGAACCTAAACAACCTAACTTTCCCATAAAAATTAATAAATAAACATTCAAACATGGCAGGCATGCCATCTTGATAGCAGAAGAAGATTATTGATCTTGGTTTGGGTAGTATATTATGTGTGGGTGAGTTATTTTCAAGTGTTTATGTATGAAAGCAAAGTGGGTATCTGCTAACAGTGACCTTATTCTTGTGTTTATGCAATTTAATGCAATGTTTGTGACAAGTAAAATTTTATCCATCCATAACTAGATCAGGGAAGTGACCCCAGACTTTACATGTAAAATTGGGAGATGAACAAATGAAGTCATTAGCTCTTTGTTGTATTGGCTTTCTTCAGAGGAAAATGAGAACCACCACACTGGATCAGATCAGTGATACAGCTAAAGTAGTGCCCTGTCTCCAGCACTGGCCACTAATAGATTCATAGATTGTAAAGGACAATTCTGATAATCTAGTTTGATCTTCTGCTTAACACAGGCATACAACTTCTCCAAAATAATTCCAGTTTGAAACAGGATTTCTTTTAGAAAAACATACAATCTTGATTTAAAAATTGCCAGTGATGGAGCATCCACTATGACCCTAGGGAAATCGTCCCTATGACTAATTATGCTCACTTGTAGAAATGTGCACCTAATTTCCAGTCTGACTTTGTTAGCTTCAGCTAGCCATTGGCTCTTTTTTATACCTATGTTGCTAGATTAAAGAGTTCATTATCAAATATTTGTTCTCCATGTAGGTAGTTCTAGTCTGTGATCAAGTTGCTCCTTAGCCTTCTTTGTGCTAAGCTAAATAGATAAAAAAATCATTGAGTCTATCATTATGAGGCATGTTTTCCAATCCTTTAATCATTCTCATAGCTCTTCTCTGAACCTTCTCCAGTTTATCAACATCCTTCTTCATCTGCAGATGCCTGGACTAGAGATGATATTCCAGTAATGATTGCACAAGTGCCAAATACAGAAGCAATAATACCTCCTTGCTCCTACTTGAGATTTCTCTGTTGTATGCATCTAAGGATCACATTAGCCCTTTTGCCACAGTGTCACACTGGGAGCTCATGTTCAGCTGATTATCAGCCATGACCCCCAAGTCACTTTCAGAGCCACTGCTTCCCAGGATAGAGTCTCCCATCATGTAAGTGTGGCCTATTTTCTTTGTTCCTAGATGTGTACATTGATATTTAGCCATATTGAAACATGTTTGTTTGCTAGTGCTCAACTTATCAAGCAATACAGATTGCTCTGTATCAGTGACCTGTCCTCTTAATTATATACCACTCCCCAAACCTTTTTGTTCTCTTAAAACTTTATCATGATTATTTTGTTTTCTTCCAAGTAATTGATAAATATTTTAAATAGCGTAGGGTCAAAAATCAATCCCTATGGGACTCCACTAGAAACATACATGCTCCATGGTGATTCCCCATTTACAATTACATTTTGAGACCTTGTATTTAGCTAGTTTTTAATACATTTAATGTGAAGCACGTTAATTTTTGTTTTAGTTTTTTAATCAAAATATAATGCAGTACAAAGTCAAATGCTCTGTAGAAGTCTAAATATATTACATCAACACTATTACCTTTATCAACCAAACTTGTAATTTCATCAAGAAAGTTTGACAGGATCTATTTAAACCCATGTTGATTGGCATTAATTGTATTACCCTCCTTTAATTCTTTATTAATTTAGTCCCATATTAACTACTCCATTATTTTGCCTGGGATCGATGTCAGCCTGACAGGCTTGTAGTTACCCAAGTTATCCTGATTATCCTCTTTAAATATTGGCAAAACATTAGCCTTCTTCCAATCTTCTGTGTTCCAAGAGTTAGTGGAAGGCAACATTAATTGTCCAATAAGCTCTGGGGCTAGCTGTTTTTAAACTCTTAAATCAGCAGGTCCAGATAACCTGCATCCAAAAATGTCTGACTGTGGTAGCTGCTGAGACGGAACAATGTATACAGTGGGGGTACTGAGAGCTGTTGAACCGAACTGTAAACCCTGTATAAGATGGAAACCCCTTCAAGCCAGGGACTGCGGTTGCACAGCGGGCACCTAAGCTGAGATGATAGTGGAATGGGATGAGTATCATCATCATGATATGACTACATGGCTGTTTTCCACCCCGGATATAGAACAATACTATTTATTGAACATATCTGGCTTTTCTGCATTTTTACTGATAATTCTACCGTTTCCATCTAGTAATAGACCAATATGATTTTCAGGATTTTTTTTTGTTCCTAATATACTTACAATCTCTTTCTTATTATCCTCAACTCTGCTGGCCATAGATTTTTTTTTTCCTGTGTGTCCTTTGTTTCCCTTACCAATTTTCTGCAATTCCTAGCTTCTGATTTATATTCATTACTATCTTTACTTTCCTTCATTTGTTACATATGTTTCATTTTTTATAGCTGCCTCCACATCCCCTCTAAGCTTGGTTGTTTTTTTAACCAGTGCAGACTTTTCTTTATTGTTGTTTTTTGAGCATCTAATAAGCCATTCACAGATATTCACATTTTTCCATTTAAATTCTCCCCTATCCCCAGCTGATTTGGCTCATAATTGTTTTCAGCTTTGTGAAATTGGCCCTTTCTAAATTACCCAGATGCTTTGAACGAAGGTGTCAATCCCCAAAATAAGCAAATATACAGTAGTATGCCTGTGAGGATAGTTTTCAGTCTGGTATTCGGTATTATATGAACGGCGAGAAGGTCAGGGACATCAAATGTCTGAGGCATTGCACATTAAATATTGATTTGTTGGAGCATACTCACCTTGTGTGCATGTCTTGGGATAGCTGTGACTCTGGGACACAGGCTGTCCTGCTGCACCTCTGAATACCCCTCCAGATTAAACCAAGTTTTTGTCTGGTTTAGTGTTGCACACATGTTGGACCAAATTACCTCTGTGCTGTTGGTGAGCCTGGTACAGTGACCAAGGTATGGGCCTTCCTGTGCCTTGGCTGCCAGGAGCTAGTCTGGCTCCTTGCACAAGTTAGAGCAGACTCTTTCTCCGACCTTCTCCAAACATGGCTTGAGCACTCCTGCTGTGCTCAGACCTCCTGTGAGTGGTGGAGGTTTATTTGAAACAATTTAATGCAAACTCTAAAGTACATTGTTATCTTAGCTGCTCAGTAGTACCTGATATACAGTGGATCAAATAGTTCTGATGGTGGCCGTGTGATCATGGCTTTTTGGGTTAAGAAAAAGAGAAAAGAAAGATTTACTGACCACTTTGATATAATCATTATGTTGATAAAAGAAATCCATTGTATGCGAAAAGAATAGTAATTGTGTTTTCCCTGTATTTTATCATTGTATTCTTATTACTGATGTGCTTTGAAAGCCTTATGGACCATTTCCAAGAATTTTATTCAACCCTTTTTTTTTTTTCCCCTTCCCCCTTCAGTTCCAGGGACACTTGATCCTGCTGTAGTAAATGCTTCCTATCAGATCCCAAAGAAATAAAACACCTCTACCAAAACACTAATTAGCTTTCTTTGTTATTGTAGTTAATTAAGATGATTGCATTTTCTTGACATTAATTCATAATTTATGTAAAAATATGATAAAATGTCAGATTTGCCTTTAAAGATAAATGAACTCCTAAGTATGTATGCCTTATCTCAGTAGCGTTCAGAAGCTCAGTCTAAGAAATAATGTATATAATACATCATCTGACAGATGACCCTGTTGCTTTGGGAAATACAAGTTTTTTGCACCAAATCAGGATTAAAAAAGATATAAATAAAACATGCATGAGTTAATACTCAGCAAATGCTCAGGTTATTGCATATTAAAGTTTAATATTTGTTTTCAGGCAGTTTTGTTATCAAGTTTTTTTTTGTTTCCCATTTTCTATTTTCTGGGTAATGTTAGATTCAAACCGTGTACAGTACTTCAGAATGATGTCCAAACTTTGGCAGTCATTCAGCTGCGAGAAAGTTTTCAGACACCATTTGCATAGAATATGAATGAGGGCATGCAGGATTAGGCCATAATTGTGAAAGGCTAGTGCACTACCGACACAATAAAACAAAAGACAATAAAAATAGTTCAAAAGTATAAGCTAAAAGCAAATGTGTATGATGTTGCTATTCACCAGAAAGGAAGGAACTTAAGTTTACATTACAGGCCGCAAGACCTGGTGCTTCTGCTTGAGGAAGTGATCTGTAAGCACTTACTATCAGATGTGCCACTCATTACTATGAGCAGTCTTATTAACTTCCTTGAGACTATTCATAGTGAGCATTACACTTAGCAAAGTGATTCTGCGAAATAACAAATGTACTTTTAATCAGGTAAGCAAAAACAAACAAAAAAAACTAGGTATCAATATTTATTCTTCCAAATTAGTGTCAAAGGATTTTTTTTCAATATTTAGTCTCCTTCGATAGATGTATCTATTGCTTTTATGTTAAAGACATCTTATGGTTCATTTGTTCAGCAAGATGACAAATGTTATAGTGGCTTTCATTCATGGATCTCAAAGCTCTCTCTAAAAATAAAATAAAAAAAAGTCTATGAGGCCAGTAATAGTAATATACTCATTTAGTATGTGGATAAAATGAAGCATAGAAAGGGTCAGTGACTTTCCCAAACTTGCATATCAGTACAGAAAAAGAGATCAGAATAACATTTCGTGGTACTGACCTCTAGTCCCCCTGCTATAACCCGTTACCGTTGCCAAGAATTGTAGTAGAGACACATGATAGGCCTGAAAGCTGCAAAATTCAGATCTGGATTTTGAATCCCCCTTTCACTCCCCCCCAGCCCACCCACACAGACTGAAGTTTTGTGGGAAGGGGGATCAGATCCAGGGTTTGGATGCAGGTCCATCTCTAGTGGAGAGTTAATATTTCAAGCATTTTAGCTTCATCACACAGAGTTCTGTGAGAAGGTAAATATCATCATTGTATTAAAGTTTCCTTTTAGCCATGTAGATGTTACTATGGAAGATACCCATGAATTTCTCCAGTGAAATATCAGTGCATACTGTTTCATTTTTATGAAACAAGAGTGACATCTAGTGACCATCTAGTTTTGTAACTATAACAGTGCTGTATTCTATACATAAACAGAGCTGTATTTTCAGCTAGTGCAAATTGGGTAGTTGCATTAACTTCAGTAGAGCTGTGTTGACTTAAATCAGCTGAGAATCTGACCCAGTATCTTCATATTGTGTCTACAAACAGGTTGAAAACTGGCATCGGGTATCAGCCATGTGCTTTCCTGTTATTTAAAGTAATAAAGCTCTTTTTACAAATGCAATTACACTTCCCCCGAGTTTTCCCTTCATTTAGAACCCTGATATGACATCAGGACTCAAAGAGAGAAAACTCATGAAATGTCCAACGGCAAGATCAACTTTTCCCTTTTTCTTTCTCTGCCTATGTATTTCTAATCTGTTTATCACTGTGGGATGTAAGTGCCAAATACTCATTTAAAAAACAGTAAATTTCATATATAAGGGACTCCGCTCTCCATCTCCTTTATTCAGATGCTATTATGTAGAGTTTAATTTTATATATGTATCAGGAATTACGCTAGGTTCTTAAATCCTCATTATTGAGAGGCTTGTGTGGGGGAATAAAAATCCAGTTAAGTTTAAAACAAACAAAATTATTGGTGGCTGAGTGATTAAGGTGCTTGACTACAACCCTGAAGGTCGTGTTCAAGTCTCTCTTGATATCACACTTAATGGCCAGCTCCGGTTCACCCAGGTGCAAAATGAATACCTGATCCATTAGGCAACCAAAGGCAATTGTAAGGATGTGTGGGACTAGAACCTGGGTCTGCAGAGTCTAGGATAGCAGATGTTTCCACATCACCAGAGAGAGACCATGCAGAGCCTCATCCAAGGAACACTTAAGTGCCATAGGAAATACCACCCGAAGGGTCCACAGTGAAAGCACCCTGCGGCCCTCTGCTTGGCCCATGATCACTATTTAACCTTGGAGAGTGTTCCAAGAAGTTGTCTGGGCAACCATACAGATTTCTGGCATTGGCTAGCCAGAAGGAATTGCTCTCAAGCTTCCCAAGAAAAATGCAGACATGCTACATCTGCACTGGAACTATGACTACTCCTTAGACCTGCATCCTGTGATGAAGGTCCTTTATGGATGGATCTATGCAATGTCTGAGCCAGAACTGGCAGCCCTTTGTTCATACATCCAGGAAAATCTGGCCTAGGGCTACATCCAGCACTCCACCTCCCTGCCAGGGGCTCTGGTCCTTTTCGTTAAGAAAAAGGATGGAATGCTATTCCTCTGTGTAGGCTTTCGGGCCCGAAGCCAGGTAATGGTCTGACACCGGTATCCCCTGCCCCTAATCTCAGAATTATTAGATCATGTATGGTCTTCCTGAATTTTCACCAAACTGGATCTCTGGAGGGCTTACAACCTAATGTACCTTCGAGCAGGAGACGAATGGAAGACGGCCTTTTTAACCTGCTGTGGGCACTACGAATATTTAGTAATTCCATATAGTCTGACCAATGCTCCCATAACCTTTCAACACTTCATTCTGGGCCAATATACAGTCCCGTATCTTGGTGACATACTTGTGTTTTCAAAGAACCCTGATCAACATTGTTACCATGTTCATTCCATCTGGAAAAGACTACGGAAGCAGAGTGTATATGTGAAACTGGAAAAATGTATCTGACCAATCCTCCACAGAATTTTTGGGTTATATCCTTTTCCCAAAGGGCATTAAGATGGACCCGCAAAAGATGGAGGCTGTCTGCAGCTGGGCAGTACCCAGGTCCTCCTGGGAGTTATAGGGCTTTCTGGACTTGCAAATTTTTAACCGATGGTTAATTCCAGGCTTCTCAGGGCAAATACCCACCATGACAAACCTCCTCTGGAAAGCCATCAAATTTGTTTAGATGCCTGAAGTTCACCATGCCTTTAAATAGCTTAAGCCACTTTTATGACTGCTCCTGATCTAGCACATATGGACCTGTCCCAAGCATTCATAGTGGAGGCCGATGCATCCAGTGTTGTGATTGAGGCTGTACTCATTCAGAGGTGCAGGCTACAGCAAGTGCTGTACCACTGTTCAAACTCCTCCCAAAAACTCACCTCTGCTGAATGGAATTATGAAATATTAGACAAAGAACTGCTTGTGATTAAATCGGCCTTTGAAGAGTGGTGCCATCACCTCAAGGGAGTCTGACACCAGATGCAAGTCTTTTTCTGACCATAATAACCTTGATTAGCCTCATAAGGCTTGACCCTTAAACCAAAGACAGCTCAGGTAGGCATTGTTCTTCCCTTGGTTTGGTTTCATCATTACCTATCGCCCAGGAGCCAGGAATGGGAAAGCCGATGCCTTATTCCAAAAGGGTGAACATTACCAAGAGAATGAGGAGACTAACCAAAAACACCCTATCTCCTAAAAACTCACCATTTCCTTAGTGTTGCAATACATCAAGACCTGATTGACCTAACCCGATCTGCTTTGTGGCGTGATCTGTAAGCCCAGGAGGTGACTGAACAAATGAAAGTCAGAACCAAAATGCAATGATCCACACAGAACACGATCACATAACTCAATGGGCTTATTTACATTCCACCAGGGCGTCCCAGGCCAGAAGTGCGTCATATGTGCCATGATATTCCATTGGTGGGCTATTTTGGCTGCCTTAAGACTTCCTGCATGGCTTTCCATTTCTTCTGGTGACCCCATTTACAAGTTGAAGTCTGGGATTATGTTGATTCTCATGACCTGGGTGCACACACCAAGAGACCCCATGCTAAGCCCATTGGCATTCTCCTTATCTATAACCTGGGCCTCGATCACTCTGGATTTTCAGGAACTCCCTGACTCTGATGGCCACACAGTGGTCTTGACCATTGTGGACTAAGTGAACAAAATGATGCATTTCATCTCCTTTGGCTCCCTGCTCTCTGCTGAAGCAACGGCTCAGCTGCTAGTGGTGTGTGTTAATCCATCATCATGGGCTTCTGGACTGTATTATCTTGGACCAAGGTCAACAGTTTGTCTCATGCTTTTGGCATGAAATGCTCCGGTTACTTTTGCGCTTTTACCTCCTCTATGTACCACTTTCAGACAGATGGGCAGACAGAGAAGGTGGATCAAGTACTAGAGCAATACCGAAGGTGCTTTGTCAACTACCATTCTGATAACTGTTCTCCCTCCTGTCTTATGCTGAATTCTCATACAACGATGCTGACCATGCCTCCCCATTTTTGCAAATTATGGGTTCCACCCAGCTTTGCCGGCAGCCTGCCCAAACCCAGCAGCCACTGGCTGTATCCAATGAATTAAACATATCCAGGAGGAGCTTAAAGACCACCATGAAGACATGAAAAAGGACTACAAGTGGTATGTGGACTATTGATGCCAGGAAGGCCCAGCTCTCCCAGGAGGCCAAATGGTCTGGCCTGCAGCAAAACATTTCTGTATGAACAGGCTGATCTGCAAGCTAGACCACCAGTTACTTGGACCATTCTGGATTTATCATCAAATCAACTCTGTAACCTTCAAATTGCAGCTCCCTCAATCCTTTAAGACATATCATGATTTCAGTGTATCCCTCCTGAAGCCTTATATGGAGGACCCTTTTCCTGACCGGTCCCAACAGCCACCCCCACCAGTCCAGGTCCAAGGGCATGAGGGTAGTCCATACTATCCTGTTCTCTTAAACTGCAGAATGGGAGACTGTACTAGCTTAGTGACTGGGAGGGTTATGATCCTGAAGAGCATTGCTGCTGCCCGTGTCATGCCCTGACCTGGTGAAAAGGTTTCCTCAAGACCAGCTGGATAAAACAGGCCTGAGGCCAACCCCAACGAAGTGGTGAGTATAATGTATTGATCCATGTGACTAGAACCCAGATCTGCAGAGCCTGGGACATGTGATGTTGCCACCAGGAGACCATGCACTACCATATCCAAGGGGCACTATGGAGATTAGGTGCTGCAGGAAGTACCGTCCAGAGTGACAGCAATCTATGACCCTCTGATTGTCCCATACTTGCTATTTAAACGTAGAAGGTACACCAGGAAGTTGTCTGGGCAACTACACAGATTTCTGGCCTGCTGTGACTCCAGACCTCACCTCTTTTCCTGATTTCCAGTCTCCAACCCCTGCTTGACTCTCTCTTCTTCTTGCCTCCTGATTCCAGCCTAACTACCTCTGATCTCTGGCCTCTGACCCTGCCTTGACTCTGACCCTGACTCTTGCTTATTGATCTTGGCTCTAGTGATTATTCTGATCCCTGCTTGCTGACTTCTGCCTTGTAGCCATCCTTGACATGTGGGTTGGCCCAGCTGTGACTGCTAGGCAAGACTGCCTATGCCCTGATCCCTTACAGTCAGACATGATGCTGGCCATGTCACTCCCCTGGGTATGCTGACTGTGAAACTGACCTGTCTTCACTGTGTCAGCCCAGTGAACCATTGACTTGGGGGAACTTTGAGTTTGACCGTGCCAATGACCATACTCTTAGTATTGCCGAAGTGTGGTACCCTACGTCACCCTCCCCACATTGTCCAAATCAAATAAGATTGTTGCTATTGTGATGCTGTCCACCTCAAGCCATTCTTATCTATTCCAATCTCTCTTCTTGAATTTAAAGTACTACTTCCTTTCTGGTCTTCCTGATTGTTTCCCCTTTAGTTTGTCCAAAATTAGATGTGAAAATGATCTGACACCTCTCTCTTATTATGTTCAGTCCCTCTTCACTGGCTTTCTCTTTCTGTAACAAATCCAAGCTCCTTTGAGGCCATGCACAACTCAAGCTATGTCTATACTAGCAGCGCTTTACTGGTCTAGGAATACCGGCACACTTCAGTGACAAAGCACTCCTCACATGGCTACAGCTATATTGGCAAAGGTGTGCTTTGTACCAGTATAGTAAAACCATCCCCTACACGTGAAGCAAGCTACACCAGTAAAAGCACAGATTTGCCAGTGTAACTGTGTCTACGCTACAGATGTCTGTCAGCATAGCTGCGTCAGTCAGTGATCACACCTCTTTACACCCCAATCAACATATATATCTACTGGCGGAAGTCTGTAGCATAGACATAGTCTTAGTTTTTTGCATCTCTCTCCATTTGCATTTATTTTGATGCTCCTCCACCTCCTCTTCACTCTTCCCCTCACCTCTTCATTCAGCTTAAGCCACAGGTCTAACAACCTCCTTCATTTCTTCCTCACATGTTCTTCTCCTCACTTTCTTTTATGTGGCTCCTAAGTCTGGAACTCCTTTCTTGACCTTCTCTGTCATCTCTCCACTCTGTCAAGTCCCTCACATATTGTGAGATCTATAAACCTTACTTTCCCCTGCTAAATAGTGAGGCTGAAGGGAAATAATGAAACTCTCAATGCTATATGCATTAATCCCTAAAATATGAATCATGCGATCTTACTGTAATCACCCTCATTCTCTCTTCCTGTTCTCTCTCCTTCCCCTGTCTGCCCAGGAAGGACTACAGAGGAAAGCAGTCTGGGAATTATAGTGAATCACAAGTTAAATATGAGTCAACAGTGTAGCACTGTTGCAGAAAACGCAAACACCTGGGATGTACATTCTGGGATGTATTAGCAGGATTGTTGTAAGCAAGACACGAGAAGTAATTCTTCCACTCTTCTCCATGCCGATATTGCCTCAACTGGAGTATTGTGTCCAGTTCTGGGTGCCACATTTCAGGAAAGATGTGGACAAATTGGAGAAAGTCCAAAGGAGAGCAACAAAAATGATTAAAGGTCTAGAAAACTTGACCTATGAGGTGAGATTGAAAAAACTGGGTTTGTTTTGTCTGGAGAAGAGAAGACTGAGAGGGAACGTTATAACAGTTTTCAAGTACATAAAAGGTTGTTACAAGGAGATGGGTGAAAAATTGTTCTCTTTAACCTCTAAGGATAGGACAAGAAGCAATGGGTTTAAATTGCAGCAAGGGAGGGTTATTTTGGACATTAGGAAAAACTACCTGTCAGGGTTGTTAAGCACTGGAACAAATTGCCTAGAGAGGTTGTGGAATCTCCATACTTGCATGTTTTTAAGAACAGGTTAGACAAACACCTATCAGGAATGGTCAAGTTATTACGTTCTGCCTTGAGTGCAGGGGTCTGGATTAGATGACCTACTGAGGTCCCTTCCAGTTTTACACTTCTATGATTCTATGTATCTGTACCTGCGCTGGTCAATTTCTTCTTAACTAGATAGTAAGCTTTTCAGGGGAGGGACTGTTTTGTCCCCTCTATAGCACTGCAAACATTTATTGTGTAGATAATAATGTACCGAGCCTAACTTAAGTTTTAAATACAGTTGTGAAGGTTTTGTATTTCTATTGGGACTGTAAATTCAAGTGGCATTCCCATTTGCATTATTTTGATAGTGATTTTGTCCTATATGTCCTTTTAATTTATTTATTTATTTTTAAGTTTTCACAGGGTAGCTTTACAGACAGCCTTTTTTCACTTCCCTTTTCTATCTGTAATTCTCCATATCTTGAACTTCCTCTTTGGCAAACTATAGCATGTATGTTCCAGCCTGCAATAAATCATATTAGAGTCACTAAACATTTTTCTTCTAATATTTTGTTTCCTTTGGCACCCACTTGTTCAGATGATATGATAGTCTATCATTTCCATAATCTTATTCTTCTTATTTATTTCTTGATGTAACAGAGCTGTAATTTTACCATCTTCATTCTAGAAATATATTTTCTTTAGGTCTTTGCAAACCACTATAAAATGCATATTTTAAGGCACAAGATATAATTTAAGAGGGGAGAAAAAAAGGAAGTTGAGGTGACTGCAGTTGTTGTTTGAGGTGTGGAAGCTCGCCACTGATTTCTTCTTATGGTTTCACTTTGTAGCGTAGTTAGTTATCTAACATCTATTATAGTATACTCTCTGAGGATACAGGAGTTTAAACAAGGCATGATATTGCAGTTATCCTACATATGCGGCATCTGCAGTTTCCCTCCCCACCACATTCCCCACACACTAATAGTTATTTCCACAGGATTCTCCCATCAGCAACATTGTATTTGTCCTGCTGCAGAGTATTATTTCCTTGGATGTGCTTGCAGCAGTAGCAGCTTGAAGATGATTAGTCAAAACTAGTTTAATTTACACTACTGTAGCCAGTGCTTCTGGGAAAATATTGCTCAACACTGCATGGGCAAATTCATGTTGATTGTTAATTTTCTTCTGCTGCTTAGTATGCTGTAGTGGAAGAAAAAGAGAAGATTGCATGTGGTTGCCTTGCCCTTTATGGACAGTTAGTGTGCTCCTGAATTCACCTGTAAAGACCTCGTGTTGCCACACCCTATTTCTCTCTAATGTGCTTTGTCACCACTCTAAAGATTGCTTGAAGCACTGTAGTTCCTGATAGGTTTCAGAGTAGCAGCCCTGTTAGTCTGTATTTGCAAAAAGAAAAGGAGTACTAGTGGCACCTTAGAGACTAACCAATTTATTTGAGCATAAGCTTTTGTGAGCTTATGAAAGCTTATGCTCAAATAAATTGGTTAGTCTCTAAGGTGCCACTAGTACTCCTTTTCTTTTTGTAGTTCCTGACATATCCAAGAACCCTAATTTTAAAGATTTTATGCTCCTTTGTTTCCTTTCCTTTGCTCTGAGTATCCATTTCTCTTGGAGATCACCCATACACTTCCATATATTCTCACCATAGAAGTTCCAAGTACTTTTTGTACCCTTCCTCTAATGACCCCAATTCTCTATCACAGCCATACACTTCTGTTAACTCATTTGAAAATGTCAGTAGTCTCTGTTTTCCTGTTTAGAGACCTTCAAGTGCTCCACAACTTTCCCCTAGAAACTTTTACCACACCTCTCTTATAGAGATACCCTGTGTTACTCCATTTCTTTTTAAATGCTTGATGCTTTTTGCACACCACTCAGAAGCCTTCCTGTGCACTTTAAACACATTTTCAGTTTCCTTATATAATTCAACATCCCCTGTGAATATCTCTTCTGCACCCCTCCTGTTTAATATTTCATTTAAGTGCTCCTGCTTTGTAGATGCTCCTCAGTGTTTTCCTGAATCTGTCCATTTGCTAAGATTCCTACATGCTCACAAACCTTCTTTTAGAAACTTTTGAGATATTTACACATTCCCCTAAAGTGTTCCCTTATGTGTTCCCGGACCTATTTCAAAGGTATATATTGTATTGCATTTGTAGCATCTAGAGGGCTCAGTCATAGACCAGGCCCCCATTGGGCGAAGCATTGTACAAACACAAAAGAAGACAGTCCCTGCCTTCAGGAGCTTACAATCTAAAATTCCCTCATGCGCTCCTGACCTCTATGTAAAACACAGCAGTTCTGTACTCTTTTATATAAACCTCTGGTGCTCTCTTGCACCCTTCCTATAGAGAGCCCAGTATTCTCTCCTTCTCTCCCATCCACAGAGTCTTCCATGAGTACTTCAGCACCCTCTGTGCAACTTCTTTGGCATTATGCACTACCATACGCTTCTGCTCTCTCATTTGAGGCCCTATATTCTCCTCTACATCAAGGTGTTGAAACAAAACAGAGTAAAAAGGAACATGGAAGGGTTCTAAGCCCATGAAAGGGTACAGTAGAGCCTACATAGCATGCAGTCTTCATTTTCTCTGAGCCAGCAAAAGGTGCTGTGCACCAACTCCACACAGCTGGGCTTCAGCTGGCATTCAGGACACATACTGAGGGTGGGGATGGAGAGGAAGCAATCACTCTATGCAGAACACTTTACTCCAAGACTGAAGGATATTGAGACAGGAGTTAATGATGCTTCAACCAGCATTGACTTCCACACCAAACTCCTTCCACTTGGAGGGATTGGTAGAAACTCTAATGACAGTACAGGTCATGAAAGGCATGCTGTCGGGTGAGTGGCGAGGAAGCAATGTGGAGGGCCCAGCACATGCAGAGGCCTCAAGACCTATGGGTTCTTTCTCTCTTGTCTTCTTTAAGGCAGGGTGTAGCCCTTAATGACCACTGAATGATATTTAACATCTTATCCCTCCTTGGGAAATTCACTGCACTCCAACCTGTGCAGGTGCTCCATGCCCTGCCTCCCTCTTTGGGTGAGGGGATTTTTGTCCTCCAAGCCGCTGTATAAGTCTCCTGTGCAAAACCCTTTTACTTGAACTCCATGTAGGGGATGAAGATTTGGCCCCCTTTCAGCCACAATTCTGTCCTCTTCCTAGTCCATTCACTAAGTGTTGTAAGATACCATGGTAACCATGTCCTAATTGCTGCTTTCACAATTGCTACCGCTAGTGGAGCTCCACAGGGGAATTATGGCTTTAGTGGTTCCTCCCTTTGTGATCCATCTGACTCAGCTTCCCTGGTTCCCCTCAGTATTTGTGATATCCAAGTAGAGGAAAAAAATAATTAGTTTTACCTGGTGAAAATCGCCCTGTCCACAATATCTCAGGCAACCAAATGGAATTTTTGTCAAATTTTTCCATAAAATTCATCTCTGGACTGACCAAATATGAAAAATGTCAGCCTCAGGGTGTGGTGTTGTGGTTTTTTTTGTTTTGTTTTTTTTAAAAAAAAGACTGTCACCAGCATCTGTAAATTAGGGTCTTATAACTGAAGTGACTTGTCGATAAGAGCTGCTGTATTGTGTTTGAGCATAAGCTTTCGTGAGCTACAGCTCACTTCATCGGATGCATACTGTGGAAAGTTTAGAAGATCTTATTATATACACACAAAGCATGAAAAAATACCTCCTCCCACCCCACTCTCCTGCTGGAAATAGCTTATCTAAAGTGATCACTCTCCTTACAATGTGTATGATCATCAAGTTGGGCCATTTCCAGCACAAATCCCGGTTTTCTCACCCCCCACCCCCACCAGCAACCACATACCACACAACAGAACCACTAACCCAGGAACCTATCCTTGCAACAAAGCCCGTTGCCAACTGTGGCCACATATCTATTCAGGGGACACCATCACAGGGCCTAATAACATCAGCCACACTATCAGAGGCTCGTTCACCTGCACATCCACCAATGTGAGATATGCCATCATGTGCCAGCAATGCCAGCTACGTAAAAGAATCAATGGACACAAATCAGATGTCAAAAATTATAACATTCATAAACCAGCCGGAGAACACTTCAATCTCTCTGGTCACGCAATTACAGACATGAAAGTCGCTATTTTACAACAAAAAAACTTCAAATCCAGACTCCAGCGAGAAACTGCTGAATTGGAATTCATTTGCAAATTGGATACAATTAACTTAGGCTTGAATAGAGACTGGGAGTGGCTTAGTCATTATGCAAGGTAACCTATTTCCCCTTGTTTTTTCCTACCCCCCTCTCCAGACGTTCTTGTTAAACACTGGATTTGTGCTGGAAATGGCCCAACTTGATTATCATACACAATGTAAGGAGAGTGGTCACTTTAGATAAGCTATTACCAGCAGGAGAGTGGGGTGGGAGGAGGTATTGTTTCATGCTTTGTGTGTATATAATAAGATCTTCTAAACTTTCCACAGAATGCATCCGATGAAGTGAGCTGTAGCTCATGAAAGCTTATGCTCAAATAAATTGGTTAGTCTCTAAGGTGCCACAAGTACTCCTTTTCTTTTTGGGAATACAGACTAACACAGCTGTTACACTAACACCACAATACAGGTTTCAGAGTAACACTCTGATAAACAAAGTAGCCACCTAGTGGCAGTATAAAACTACATTATAGTTTAGAACAAAGCAAATATTTCTCATTTATACTTAAAGATGTACAGTTCATAAGTTGCATTTTGTTAATGTCTTTATTCATCATGGCTTACAATTAAAATTATGTTGCAATGTTCTTTTGTGCTTATTGTCTGGATTGTATAATTATTATTATTTAGTGTTGTAGTGGTTCAGAAGAATCTGTAAAGTAAATGTTTTTCAATCTTATATGTGAGGATAACTGTATTAGTAAACATTAGAAATATTTCTGCATACTTTCCTTTTCATTCCTGTCTCTTAAAACAAACCAAAATAAAAAAAATCCTATATCTAAATATTACATTTTCAAGATCTAAATAATATTTTAATATAGCTTAGCAAATTGTTATATATTCCTGCTATTTTAGCAGTTTATTTTTAGCTCCCCTAAGACCTCTCCCTTTCCTGGTAGTGCTTGTTTATGGCGAGTTGTACAGTATTTATCTGAGATGTACATGTTTTGTTGGAACCTGTACACTGGTAGCAGTGGGAAGTGCTCGGGTGTAAATATACACCTTCCCCCATTGCCTGTAGCATGAAAATTAGCTATACTTTAAACTGGGATAGTGAAGGGGGAAACTGGTGTGGATTAATTTATCTGAGATGGCCCTCCTTCTGCCCCCACAGAAGGATTTTGAGGGAGAGGCTGCTAGCCAACTCTTTGCTCTGGATTGACTCATTTTCCCAAATTCATTAACTCCTGCAAAGGAAAGCCAAGGCCTGATGTAGTGTTATCTGGTGCTTCGCCTTTCTCGTGCATCAAACCAAGCATAGAGGAATTGTTTCAGAAACAACTGGGGAAATTCGGGTAGGGGTGGGAGTGTGTGGAATTGTTTAAGGCATATAATTAGTACAGAGAAATTTTTAAATGGTACAGTTTGGAAATACTCAATAGGCTACACCTGCCAGTCCCATGGGCAAGCACAGGAATTTTGTAGTGAATAAACTGCATTAGAAACTCGTTTCTGAAATAAACCTTCATTTAAAGTCAGTTGGTGGAAATCTCCCTTGGAATTTCTTTATTAAATCATGCTTTTGAAATAAAAATTCTCACACTTAGGCAAAGGAGGAATCACCATAATTCCCCAGAGTGACACTAATTATCTTATTTTCTCCATATATTTATGGTTTACTGTGCATTAAGGATGTGCATGCATTCTTGTTGCCTGGACTGATGCTGTAGCTCCCTCCAACTCCTATGCCTGGTACTATTTTCTGAACAAGAGTATTTTTAACTCCTGTTTGTAGCAATTGTCCCTACCTCTGTTGTTTTTTGTTTTGTTCTTGCATTTTTCCCTTCCACATAAGGTGGGCCAGATTCCACCACTAGGATTCATTGAGTAGTATCTTTCTTTTTGAGTCACCCTGTCATTCAGTAGGGTTATGAGGACAGTAAAGTGCTACTCGATGCTGGCTGAATCTGGATTCTGGTGAGTAGTCCATCAGCAGCCTTGTCCTGAAAATCCTGTGAAGAAGGGGCAGAAGGAAGACAATGGACTTGACCTGCACAGGTGTATGTGAACCACTGGTTTCCTTTCTTAAAACTCACAGTTTAATTGGTCATTGTGTGTGAGATCTTCCTGCTTGTAGGTGGGATGGGAAAGGGGGGTGGGGTGGGTGGAAGGACTTGGCCTGCGTACCTTACGATGGTGGGTATGGCTTTTCCTATTGGCTCAGAGGAGGGTGGGGAACTGCCAGTGCTGCAGCACCCCTTGGCTTGAAGTGGTTTCCATTATATACAGGGTTAACAGTTTGGTTCAATAGCTCTCAGCACCCCCCCCCCCCCATACAAATTACTCCAGCCTGCCTGGGGGATGGGTAGGGCTTTGTTGGGTTTAGGGGGCATTGGCATTAGGGCATTAAGGCTCTTGTTCCTGGAAGGGGGAGAATAATTGGTAGGAGGGAAGGGGCCTGTGTGTGGGGTGGGGTGTGATGGTGATGGGGTAGTGGTCAGGGCTCTCCCTACCGCGTGAGAAAAGAGGGCAGGGTCTGGCAGCTGGATGGGTCGGTGGGGCGGGAGGTGGGGGCTGTTCGGGCAGTGGAGGAGGCTGGCTCGAGTGGGGTTTCCGGGCGCGTGGGCCCGCGCGGCGCAGTGTCTGCCCAGGGGAGAGCTGCGCCCTGGGCAGAAGGAGCCGCCCAGCCCCGCTTACTGCAGCTGTCGTGGAATTCCGCTCCCCGCCACCTGCGGCCCTCGGGAAGGGGCGCTCAGAGCCCGCAGCGAGCGGAGGGTGAAGCTCCAGCGTCTCCGGAGCAGCCCGACCCCGCAGACCCCTTTGCCACCCCCTCCCGGCCGCCCCCGGCCTCTCTCCCGACGGGAGATGGAGGGTCACAATGAGAAATGACAGGGGGGCGCCGCTTGCGGCCGCCAGGACAGGAAGGGACCCTGCTGGGCTGCTGCGAGCCCGGGCGCCGCTCTTCTCTGCGCCTTTCATGCGCGTGGCTAGCGGGGTGCGGCGCCCCTGCCCCCCGCCCGTGACTTCCGACCCGCCGCGGCCTGCCCGTGATCCAGAGCTGGTGGTCGTAGGGTAAGGCTGGAAAACACGGGGGGCTGCGGGCGCGCCTCGGGGCACCCTCCCTGCGGAGACTCCGGCCTCAGCCTCCGCGCGTGTGCAAGCGGAGGTCGGAATTCCCTGGGGCAGGGCGTGGGCAGGGCTGTGTTACACGTGTCCAGTGTGTGTGTATATCTGTATACAGCCTATTACGAATAGGGTACGTGAATGGTGTATAAAATACATGGTGGGGTGGCAGCAAGATGTATTGGTGTAAATTTGGCATGACTGTATTACCGACAACGAGTCATCTCAAAGAGTCACCGGTAAAACCTTGAAAGCATACCATCAAGTGTTTTTCCTGGCGAAAAAGCCCGTTTTAGAGCACTTGCATTTTTTTTTATTATTGTTACTTTTTCATACCTCAGCCTGTAGCTCCATGCTCTCCCAGTGCCAGGAGAACAACTCACACAGACCTCTGAGGGAGCAAGAAAATCTCTTACATTAAAAATTCTGTACAAATAGATTTTGTTTATACATACAAATGTCATGATTTCCAGGTCAGTATCTCAGCGCCTTTTGGGAATCTCTCTTTTTGCAAAGTATGAGGTTCTTTTTCTAGCATTCAGGAGGCACAAGATATCTGACCATGAATACCATCGCCATTGTAGACTGACTGTTGTCCAACTGGCGCTTCAGGTCATTTTAAGCATAGGCATGTGAGGTGTGAGTTTCACATCTCGGAAGAGAAAAAAGGAAACATTTCTGTGGCCAGTGGATTTAATTAAAATAATGGTGTCTGTTTTGAAGCTGTTCAGAAGTTTGGAATTTAGAATTCTCTGGGGAGATAGATTAAAGAGCAGAGTGCAGCTGAGGCAGTCAAAGGTTCATGATAGATGCAGGATTAAATAGGAGGAGTGTACATGTATGTAATAATTTTTATGTCTGATTAGTGATTTGATTCTGTATTTGACCCTTGTTCTTTAGAAATAAACAAATATGTCCAATTGAAATCAGTGGAAGGCCCACATTTGGAACAAGGGTAGAATATAGCTCAAGTGACTGTTCTTATTTTAATTTAAGGCTTTAGTTGCTCCTGTCATTCTTAACAGAACTCTTCTCATAACCATAGACAGTGGCTTTATGCATTATATTAAATCCCAGTCAACATTAAGACAAATTGGAAAATAGTATGGCCGATCATATAATCTTTACATGGGTATTACTTAAGGTAGGAATTATACATCTCAGAAAAGGTTGCAGGACTGAGCCTGTATATTGTGTTTACAAATGCGTGTATTTCTTCTAAAGAGATTTTAGTTTTTTTTCTGAGCAAGGTGATTTCTCTAAAGAAAACTATATTGTAATATTACATGCAGTGTTAGTTATCCAAGAAAAATGTCTAAGAAATATCTGCATCAAAATAGAACACAGTTGTCCCATCACGCTACCATTCAAATAGTGCTTTGAACCCTCTCCTGTCTGTGCAAAATATTGTATGTGTGTTCTGAATATATATATTTATACTTCATAAATTGCTATATAATGATTTAACAACAATACTATGTTGAATAGAAATTGTGTGTTCAAATTTAACTAAAAGTAAGTATTAAAATTAAGATGTTATCTGAGATTATATTAATATGGCAATATTGGAAAAAATTACTGTTGTATTTTATGGGGTTTTTGGAGAGAGATGAGGTTATATTACTGTGTGTGATCTAAGGATGAGAGGGGTTTTTTGGAGTATTTCTGATTTTATTGTCTGCTGGCTGAGGTAAATTGTTTCATGAATTTAACTATTTAAGGCTGCTAGCTGGCAGAGTAATGTTATTTGTATATTAGTATTAAGGTCGCTGAGTGATTGTTATAAGTTTAATGATTGTCAGGGTACTCTTGTCAGAGTTGTTATACGTGAGTTCTCAGTGTTGTATGTTCTAAAGGGATCAGTTTAATTTATCTATTGTACAACTGAGTTAGATTATAGCCATTTAGGATTGTAAACCAACAACTACTCCAGTTAAAAAATACTAACTTTTCTCTCCACACTAAGATATTGTTGTAGAAATAGCAATAAAGCAACAGTATAGTTTTCCTCATCTGTGTATTTTAAAATATGTAGTTTAAGGTTTATAGACTCTTTAAGTTATTGAGGGTGGCGACATAGAACTACATTTTATAAATAGCAATCAAAATGAGTCAGAAGATCAGTACTAACATTTGTTACATTGGAAAGGGCAGAGTAATGAAAAATGTTATGGCCTATTCCCTAATGCAAAAGTCATGGTGCTTTTTGCAGCTCATGAAAATTTTGATATGTGCATGTTTCTTGATATTTAACTAGCATTTCAGATTTCCTAATGAAAATGTTAAGTTGACTGTTTAAAGACTCTTTGAAAAGGTCCTTTTCCACTTAGTAGCATATTTGTAATTTATCTTCCTGCAGACTTTACAGGCAGTGAAACCAGCTGCAGGTTAATGATTGAACAACAAAATTTATTTAACTAAGTACTGTCTGAACAATTACTGTTTTGTGCTTTTGAAGTACCTCTGGTGACGGGAGGGAATACTGCATGAGTGTTTTTCCTGTGGTTTCTGCATGGCAAAATGCAGGGTAAAGAAATGCTTGAAGAATAACATGTAGATTTCTGTAAAGATTCATACCACTCTTAACATAAGCCTTCAATTCCATTAAAACTACACTCACATTTTATTCCTCAGGAAAGCTCTTGTAAATTGACTTACTGTATCTTAAAATTGTTTGAGCAAACATTTTTGTTAATTAACACTTTTAAGGAGTTGGCCGAGACGGAAATTCAAGTCATTGTTCAGAATACTGAATATAGAATAGTCCAGATACTTTTCAGCCAGTGTTCCTGTCTAGTGGTGAGAGGTGCAATCATACAGTCGTTGGTCCAGATCCTGCAAATAAGCTGTTGGAGTCTGTAAAGAAAAATAGGTTGCAGGAGATGGAAAATAATACTTTTTTTTCCTATAAATGGACCAAATGCAAAGCTAATTTATTTTATTTTTTTCATTGCTATCTTGGCACCCAATCCTCCAGACCTTTAAACAAATAATCCCATTGACTGATGACTGTGTGCAAAAGGTTTGTGGGATCTCCCCTCCGATCCCTGATTGTAGTACTAGTTCCTAGGCAAAAGCCTTCTTATTTGTCAGTTTGGGAGCAAATACATTCTGTCTTACAGTGCTGTACTACTACTCTCACCATAAGTGCACATTCTTGAGTGTTGTACAGGAATCCAGAGCTATCTTCTTTTACTTGTGACTGGAATTTACAGTATCAATTGCAGTGTGAAAATCATTTGCTCCGAACCTCTCTTAAATCTGCTCTGCTCTTTTCATTTGGCTATACAGTAGTATGCTGTATGAGTAGTTAGTTTCTACTTTCTGTTTTTGATTGTGAGACATGAGTTATGATTATGTACAGACTATAGAAATGAATATTGTTTTCTTGTGGTGTTTTCAGAAAGGGGTTGTCCAAAGGATCTACAGATCATTGTTTCCCAGGGAAGAGTGGAGATCTTCCAGCAATTTTTAGGAGAAATGTACAGGACGCCATTGACAATTTTACCTGGTATGCATTAACATTTGAAATAGTACTTATTAATAATAGAACAATGGTCTAAGTATGGTAATATAATCCATTATAATTAAATATTACAATGTGTCTACAGCAAATCTGGATGATTAACAGGTTGTTTTATTATTTTGGAAAAAAGTGGCTACATTTAATATTATGCTTTTATACAAATGTAGTGCAGTTTCTTTCCACTGAAGTATATTCTCTAACATAGTTAAAATGAATATCATCAATCATTTTTAGGTAAGCTTTTCCTGCAGGAGTATTGGGTCAAGAAACATCATCTTTTAATTCAAGTGATTATTTTCAGAATAGCTCTTGGATTTCATTGGTCATTTCCAGGTCATTTTCATGGATGACAGGTGTTAAGTGAGGACTTCAACTTTCCAAATAAACATTATGCCATGCAAGGGAAGCAGCAGTTTAACTAGCTGAGATAGCAAGTAAATTCAACTTTTTATGTATTAGTCTGCTTAACTTAAAGTTTGTCTTTGCCGCGTTTCAGGCAGATAACATTTGCTTTTGGTCTGCATTTTCTCCAGTGTACTTAATATTTTGTACAACCATGATTCTTTCCTTCTCAGAGTTTATTTTTCCTTTCCTCTCCTCTGCCCCCACTTGCTGAGTAATATAATCCCACATTCTTCTTTTTTTATAAAACTATTATTATTGTATCTGAATGCATTTAATCTAGGAACAGAAACACACAGGCTCTGTACTGCACAAAATACAAATAACCTTTGTTAATCAGATCGTCTGTAAATATCTCTGGGTTTGAACTACACTACTGGGCTCCAGGGCGCCACAACCTCAGAGCAAAATGAAGAGGCACCTGCCAGCATGGAGAGCCCAGGTTCAAACTTCAGAGTTCAGTGACGAGAAAGCTGTTTTTGTAGATCAGCTAACTTTAAAGAGGCCTCATTCCAACTACCACTGTCTAGACCAGTGGTTCCCAAACTTGTTCCGCCGCTTGTGCAGGGAAAGCCCCTGGCGGGCCGCGCCGATTTGTTTACCTGCCGCGTCTGCAGGTTCAGCCGATCGCGGCTGTCAGTGGCCGCGGTTCACTGCTCCAGGCCAATGGGAGCTACTGGAAGCAGCGTGGGCTGAGGGATGTGCTGGCCGCTGCTTCCAGCAGCTCCCATTGGCCTGGAGCAGCGAACCGCGGCCACTGGGAGCCGCGATTGGCCGAACCTGCAGATGCGGCAGGTAAACAAACTGGCGTGGCCTGCCAGGGGCTTTCCCTGCACAAGCAGCGGAACAAGTTTGGGAACCACTGGCCTAGACATTGGTTGGTCTGCAAAGATGGTTGCCTAGATCTTCACTGCATTCCGGTGTTGGAGGATCTGGAGTACAGCCATATAAAAGCCGCCTGACAAACTAAAAACCCATAACTGAAAGTTTGGAATGGGTCCTGTGATGTTTCACTCCATATTCTTTATGAAAATATGATTATGATATGAATATGACATAACTGAGGAATACTTTATGGAAGATAGGTCTGTAAGGTGTCATTGGAAAGGTTATGATTTACTGAATGTGATTATCCAATTTGTATGCCTGTATTATTTCTGTATCTGAAGTTAGGAATATTGGAGATGTATCTGTATTTCAACTTTGCTACTTTGGGTGATGCCCATTGCTAACACTTCAGGTACAACAATGGAAAAGCCAGAGAGGGCTGAAGACCCATCAGCGAGGACGATGGACTGTGAAAAGGCTTGGCCTTCCTGTGGACAATCCACACTGCAACTGACTCATGGACGCTGTAATACTACAGAGTCAGGTGATCTTGTCACCTGATACTAAACATTACCTGGAACTTCTTGTAACTTTCCATTGGAAGGGAAGGGAGGTCAGTTTGGGAAACAAAGGATTCCCACCTTATGTAAATGCTACTTAAGGGTGGGGAGGAAGGCAAACAAGACTGCCGCTCTCCATGGTCTATCTGCCCAAGAAGAAAGACTGCTAAAGCCACCTGAAGGGAAGGCAAGGGGGGAGTCCAGGCTGAGACAGAGATCCAGTCTGAAAAGGAATATAACTGGAACTCTGAACCACAGAAACATTGCAACCTGCCTAAAATAACATTTAGGGTGATTAATTTACATTTTGTAACCTTTTTCTTAAGTATATTGAGCGTAGCTTGTGTACTTTGTTTTATTTGCTCAGTAATCTGCTTTGTTCTGTTATCTCTTATATTCACTTAAAATTCACCTTTTCTAGTTAATAAACTTATTTCTTGTTTATAATATAACCCAGTTTATGTAATTGCTAACTGGGTGGGGAGGGGCAAGAAGTTGTTCATATGTCCCTCCACATTGAGGGAGGGGGCGAATTTCATAAAACCTTTCGGTTTGTACCTCTTAAAGGGAGTGGGCAGCAGAATGGATCTCTGTCTGTCTATGCAGCTGGGTGTGGCCCTGCCTGTGTGCTTGACTGGAAGAGGCTTGTGAGCTTAGCCCGGTAAGGCCAGGTAAAGGGGACCCCAGGCTGGCAGAATAAGCTGACTTGGTGGCATCTCAGCACATCAGGTGACACCCCAAAGGGCCCAGACCTGTCACAGTGTTGTAAGCAGCAGGATAGTGTGCACAGCTTATTGCCCTGAAACACTGGTGGTGATTTTAAGTGAATTTTAAGTGTGGTGACTAGAGAACAGACAAAGTGGTTACTGGTTTGTTATTTTCTGTTTGCTTATTTCTGGCAAGAGAAAAAGGGACAGGAAAAAACAGCAAAATGAGTGAAAGTGAAGCTACCAAAAAGTTGGAGCTCTGCAGATTTCAGATAGTGGCAAATGAGAAAGAGCATAAAAGACGTATGGAATTACAAGAAGCATAAAATGCCAGGGAGAAAGCAGCCCACGAGAGGGCCATGGAAGCCCAGAAGCAAGCCCTGGAATTGAAAGACAAAGAAATTGAGGCCCAGAAAGCAGCCCACCAGAGGGCCATGGAATTGAGGCAGCTCGAGGCTGACAGGGAAAGGGAAGCTCAGAATCATGAACTGGCTGTAATGGAATGGAGGAGACAAAACCCCACACCAGAGGGCGCCACCTCTCCAAAAATCCACAAGTGGAAGTGGTTGTGTCCACTATATAGCGAATCTGGTGATCCTGCTGAATATTTCATCACCTTTGAGAGGCTGTGTATGCGCCATGTGATTCCTGACGATCCAAAGATGACCATTTTGGTTGCAAAATTGACTGGGAGAGCTCTGGACATATTCAAAAATTCTGCTGCCTGAAATCTCATATTCAATAAGATGTCCATGGGTGATGCTTCCAATTGTGGTAAATTTAAGGATTCGGTTTTGAACAGTTTCAGATTACACCTGAAATGTATAGAGTAAAATTTAGAAGCTTTAAGAGAGGGTCTGGATTAAGTAATGTGGCTTATGTGAACCAAAATGAGAGATTTACTGGATAAGTGGGTGAGGGGAAAAGATACTTATACAAGTTTTGAAGGAATGTATGATTTGGTTGGTCAGGAACAGTTCCTGAATATGTCTAGTGTTAATGTAAAACAGTGTTTAAGGGATAAAAAGATGGAAACTGTTGATGAACTTGCAGTTTATGCTGATAAATTGGAGCAATCTGAAGCACCTAGTGGAATAAATCACAGGCAGAGGAGTTTAATTTTGGTGGGAAGCAAAGTCCTTGTTTTACCCCAGGAAGGAGGGTGGATGGGAGGCTGGACACTCACTTCCCCAAGTTCACTTCTGCAGTCCTTGTCCCAAATCTCCTGTGAAAGCAGAAGAGCCCAGCAGGTGCTATCGTAATTCCACTGAGCACCTGAAGAATATATGCCTTCTGCTGAGTGGGAACAGGCAGCAGGCAACTCATGGAAATGCTGCTACCCAGAGCACAGAGGCACCTCAGGCAGTTGCCACTTATCACACAGGATTTGTAAAGGTTGCCACTGCACAGCCAGGCAGTAAGCACATGAAGGCTGTCAAAGTAATTGGCAGAGAACTCCCTGCATGGAGAGATACTGGTACAGAAATCTCTGTGGTCAGGAGAGACCTGGTTCAGGAGAAAGACATACTGCCAGGACAAATGGCAGAGCTTTTGTTGGTATGGGGTCACAAAATCTTTGTGCCTTTGGCTAAAGTGCACATGGAAACTGAGATTTGAAAGCTGAATTAACCATGGCTGCGGTTGCTCAAAATCCTACCCAGATTCTTCTGGGAAATTACTTTTTCAATGTGGCTAGGGCTATGCAGGGGTCTGTCAACAGCAAGGAGAAATCTTGTGCTGAAGCCCCAGTGGAAAGGAGCAAAGCTACAGAAACTGCTGAGGAAATGAGAGAATGTCTCCTTAATTCCTCTACTGCCCTGCAAAGCAATTTGCTACCAAAGGTGGGAGTGGGTAAAACCAGCTCCTGTCCTGTTGCTATCCCCTCGGGTGATGGGAGTGTTTTGTCTGATAGTAGGGAGTGTGTCGAGGTTGCTGGCTGCCAGGAATTGGCAGTTAAGCACGAAACAGAACTCACTGTAAAATTCATAGGAAAATGTGTCCTAGAAGAAAGCCCAGAGAAAGGGGGTGAAATCCTGGAGACTGCTGCAGTGGTTAAGGTATCCTTGGGCCCTGTAACTGGAGGCAAACCCAATTACCAGTGAAGGCTGTTAGCTCTGAGCCCACAGCTGAACAGAGGGCAGATGCCGCCCTGAGGACACAGAGGTGTGTTCCTTGGGAGAGAAGGGACAAGGAAAGGAGTTAAGAAGGAATGTGGGGGAGTACATGAGTGTCCCCCTACTTATTACAGGGAAGGGTAACACGAGAAATTTGCTGGATCTGCATCTGCACTCCCAGGCACATCACCTGTGGCCAGCACTATTGCAAAATGTTTTTTTTCCTGTTGTGCCTGTGAAAACCAACTCCCTCCCTTTAAGGTGGAGGGGGGGACGGTATTCTTCCAGGCATTCTGGTGTCAGTGGATATGCAAATGAACCATCTCATGCAGAGACCGCCACTTCCCAGGCAGGTAAACCCCTCCCCACAGCTAAGCATCAGACACTGAGTGATGGGGTCTGGCAACGCAAAGGAACCCCGGGGATGTGTGTGTAGGAGTGGATTCTTCCAATGGGATTAACCCTAGCGAGGAAATGCTACTCCACAGGGGGTGGGCCAGTAACATACAAGGTCTCCATACACCCTTTCCGTACCAAAACTCCAAAGACATACCTAAACTAAGAACCTTTACTGAGGGGATGAGAAATACAGTAAATGTTAAACAAACTGATTTGTTTAGACAGAGGATGTGGTATGATGATCTTACTTGGAAGCGCCTCTCTTTCAAGAATTTGCTGGTAATTTTATGTCTCTTACTACACACACTTTGGGTCAAGACAAAGAATTTGATACTGGTGGTAAATACTTCAAAATGTGTAACATGCATGATTGTTGGAAGAATCTTTGGTACGGACTGGGAGTGGTAACAAGAAAGTCCTTTAACAGTGCTGCTTCTGAGCTAGTACCTGTAAACAGGCTTAGAGCTGGACACACCAGAAAAAGCACAACTAATCTAGACTGCTGTGTGAAAGGGGAAACTGAGGCCCACCACCTCATGGTATTGGTGGCTAAATGCCAAGACACCTACACTTTAAAAGATATTGATATCTGCATTATGTTCACAATACTACACACCAAAATGTTTTCAGGCAACCTGAGACCAGAAACTCAGGACTTTGCAAAAGCACCTGTGGATAATGTTACAATGTTTTGATAACTCTTGGCGATTGTATAACCAAAGCCAAAAAAGGGATTTTAGGCATACTGCCTCCGTATTGGTCGATGATCAAACCTCTGGCAGTAATCTCGAAGGGAAGGTGTGATGTTTCACTCCATATTCTTTATGAAAATATGCTTATGATATGGGAATAACAGCTGAGAAATACTTTATGCAGGATGGGTCTTGTGAGGTGTCATTGGAAAGGTTATGATTTACTGAATGTGATTATCCAATTTGTATGCCTGTATCATTTCTGTATCTGAAGTTAGGAATATTGACTTTGTATTTCAACTATGCTACTTTGGGTGACGCCCACTGCTAACACTTCAGGTACAACAATGGAAAAGCCAGACAGGGTTCATGGCCCATCAGTGAGGACAATGGACTGTCAAAAGGTTTGGCCTTCCTGTGGACAGTCCATACTGCCACTGACTCAAGTTGTGCATATCTCCCTCCCCATTGAGGGAGAGGGCGAATTTCATAAAACCTTTGGGTTTGTACCCCTTAAAGAGAGTGGGCACCAGAATGGATCTCTGTCTGTCTATGCAGCTGGGTGTGGGCTCTGCCTGTGTGCTTGACTGGAAGAGGCTTGTGAGCCTAGGCCCAGCAAGGCCAGGTAAAGGGGACCCAGGCTGGAAGAATAGGCTGACTCAGTGACACCCCAGCACATCAGGTGACACCTCAAAGGGCGCAAACCATCACAAGCCCACTCTCTGTATGTGTAAAGTATAATAAGTAGCAGTAAATATAATAAAGCAATACTAATTGAAACTTTTGTAGTTTTAAACACTTTACTGTAAGAAATAATGCAAATTGAGCCTATCAATTTCTAATAGATTTCAAAAAGTTTACTTGTTGTGACAGACCCAGACCAGTGGGGTACAGGAGTCTGGTAAAAGGCAAATATACTGGCCACTGGATGAATAGTTTTCTGTTCCCTGAGTGACCAGAGCAGGGACTGTCCTAGAGCAATCAGGAACCTGCTAGAACCAATTAAGATCGGTAAGCTAATTAAGACACCTGAAGCCAATTAAGAACATACTAGAATCAGTTATGGCAGGCAGACTAATCAGGATACCTGGTTTAAAAAGGACCTCCCATCAGTTAGTGGAGGGCGAGCAAGGTGTGAGAAGATGTTCTGCTGGAGGACTGAGAAGTACAAGCATGATCAGGCTTCAGGAGAAAGATCCTGCAGTGAGGATAAAGAAGGTTCTGGGGGGTGGACATGGGGAAGTAGCCCAGGGAGTTGTAGCTATAGCTGTCACGCAGCTGATACAGGAGGCATAGACAGCTACTATCCACAGGGCCCTGGGCTGGAGCCCGGTGTAGAGGGCGGGCCTGGGTTGCCTCTATCCCTCCAACTGCTGATCGGACACAGGAGGAGTTGATCTGGTCTGTGAGCAACACCAAAAGGGAAGTTCTAATTTGGAAAGGGATCTGGCCTGTCCTCGACCCACTAGGTGGGTCAACAGAGACTGCAGAGATTGTTCTCCATTTCCCCCATGCTGGCCAGTGATGAGGTTAGCTGAGTGAACAGCAGGTTTGAGCCTCTAGCAGAAGAGGCCAAACTGAGGGCTGCCGTGAACCTCTGAGGTGGGCAAATCTGCCAAAAAGTGGAGAACCCACCAAGGCAGAGGGGGAACTTTGTCACACTGTCTATAACTTGTACGATTTTGGCTTCACTGTCTTTAACTGTGCAGGAGGGACCATGTTATTCTTTCAGCACCTTTCACATATTGAGTATGTATGCATGTGCATGGTCGCATGTGTAAAGTAAATCCCTATACACATGTTCAGGGTGTCCTGGTAATAGTTAAAATGATAATCATCCAGCAGTGTAATGTGGTAGAAAAGTTAACCTATCAATCGGGCCCTACCAAATTTGCAGCCATGAAAAACTTGTCACGGACCATGAAATCTGGTCTCCCACTGTGAAATTTGGTCTTTTGTGTGCTTTTACCTGATACTGTGCAGATTTCACAGGGGAGACCGTAGTTTCTCAAACGGGGGGTCCTGATCCAAAATGGAGTTGCAGGGGGTTAAAGGATTATTTTAGGGGTGGGTGTGGTATTGCTACCCTTACTTCTGTGCTGTCTTCAGAGCTGGGTGACTGGAGAGTGGCAGCTGCTGACTGCGGGGCCAGCTCTGCAACAGCAAAGATGGCAATACTATACCATGCTATCCTTACTTCTGCACTGCTGCAGGAGGCGACTCTGCCTCCAGAGCTGGGCTTGTGGTCAGCAGCCATCTCTCTCCAGCTGCCCAGCTCTGAAGGCAGCGCTGCAGCCAGGAGCAGTGCAAAAGTAAGGGCAGCAGTACTGCAACCCCCCGGCCACTTCTTTTTGGGTCAGGACCCGTAAAATTACAAGACTGTGAAATTTTAGATTTTAATAGCTGAAATCATGAAATTAGCCATTTTTAAAATCGTATGACCGTGAATTTGACCAAAATGGATCGTGAATTTGGTAGGGCCCTACCTATCAGCCTTTGGATGATAGGTATGATTGCAGCATACACCCATCCCGCTCTACCTAAAAGCCTATACCCCTCTCATTACCCTTATTTAACAGATGGATTTCACAGCATGTTCTGAAAGTCATGTGTGTCTGTCATAAACATGAAGGGAAGGCTAACCAGCTTTAAATCCCTCCTGGCCAGAGGAAAAACCCTTTCACCTGTAAAGGGTTAAGAAGCTAAAGATAACCTCGCTGGCACGTGACCAAAATGACCAATGAGGAGACATTGGTAAAGGGTTAATAAGCAATTTAGTTAGATATGCGTTAGATTCTGTTTTGTTTAAATGGCTGATAAAATAAGCTGTGCTGAATGGAATGTATATTCCTGTTTTTGTGTCTTTTTGTAACTTAAGGTTTAGCCTAGAGGGATTCTCTATGTTTTGAATCTGATTACCCTGTAAGGTATTTACCATCCTGATTTTACATAGCTGATTCTTTTACTTTTTCTGTAATTAAAATTCTTTTTTTAAGAACCTGATTGTTTTTTCATTGTTCTTCAGATCCAAGGGTTTGGGTCTGTGTTCCCTTATGCATATTGATGAGGATTTTTATCAAGCCTTCTTCAGGAAAGGAGGTGTAGTGCTTGGGGAGATTATGGGGGGGAAAGACGTTTCCAAGTGGGCTCTTTCCCGGTTATATTTGTTAGACGCTTGGTGGTGGCAGCAATAAAGTCCAGGGACAAAAGGAAAAGTAGTTTGTACCTTGGGGAAGTTTTAACATAAGCTGGTAAAAATAAGCTTAGGGGTTTTTTCATGCAGGTCCCCACATCTGTACCCTAGAGTTCAGAGTGGGGAAGGAACCTTGACAGTGTCACACACAGGCATACATCACTACCATATATATGGTATATGTGCAATGTTACTTTTAGTATGTTTGTGTAAAATACATTTGATTCTTATTACTTTGTTTCTTTCCACAGTGAAACTGTTTCATCACTGTCTTCTAGCAGTCCTATAACACCAACAGACTTGAATAATTCTTGGTCTGGAATACAAAGCTATACTACAGGGTTGTCCACTGAAAGAAGCTCAATTTACTCTTGGAGGGATGATGTATGTCACAAATTTTTATTAATAGTACTTTTTGTCTAATTTACTGATGAAAGATTAAACTGTTTTACAGAAAACTAAGGTTTTGAATCAACGTACAGCACATGACTTGTAATCGAAAAGTTACTTTTTTTCCAGTGCAGGACAGCTGCTATAGCAGTAAAGAAAACCAAATTAGTAACAAGGTCATTTGTTAACTCAGTTGTGTCTCCAGTGACTACTACTAATAATGTCTTATATTTGGTATGGTTCTCATTTTAAATATGTTTAGCTGTATTTCCTAAAAACAGTCTTATAATTTGTAGGAATATGACAAAGCTAATACACAAAGAGTGCATCAGTCATTCTGGGATGTGGATGAAATGTTGTTTGAAGGAAAAGTGAGTTCTCAAACCCAGAGTCTGCAGGCAGAATGTAAAGAGTGGACCAAAAGGTCTCTTCATCTGAGGTAAGGGAATTGCTTACTAGAATTAGTTTGAAGCTATCAGAATTTTGTTTGATTAATTTATTTTATTTTCTAGGTATCTCAATCTGAGCTGTTCTTATTGGCATATATTTGTAGTACTATTTTCACAATTGTGTTCAAATTCATCTGCAGTTCAATGGTCAAACTTCAGAGGGGTAGCCATGTTAGTCTGTGTCCACAAAAACAACAAGGAGTCCAGTGGCACCTTAAAGACTAACAGATTTATTTGGGCATAAGCTTTTATGCCTGCATCTGTAATTTTCTCTCCATGCATCTGAAGAAGTGGGATTTTTAACCCACAGAAGTTTATGCCCAAATAAATCTGTTAGTCTTTAAAGTGCCACTGGACTCCTCATTGTTTTAGTGGTCAAACTGGGTGTCAGTCCTTAGCCATGCATGGACTCTCTGTGCCCTACCTGCTCATGATGTTCTTCCTAAGTAATGTAGTAATCGCAAAAGATTTTATATTAGTGCAGGATCATGAGAATAGTTATGTGTGTGAAAATTAATATGAGAAAAGAAGAAAAATTTATTTCAGTAGTGACTTTTAATATTTACAGCATACATCTAATAGTGCAATTAATACTCTATTTATAAAAACTAACCTCAGTGAAGACATACAACAAAATCCTGTGTGCCCTGAAGTCAATACAAAGACACCCATGCTGCCAATTCTACCCTGTTGAATGCAGTCCTTTTTAGGAGTAGGGAGAAAAGAGTGTGTCCATAGGCTGCAGGAATAGTATGTGGCTATGGTGATGTCACCATCCTGAGGCATGTAAACCAGTATGAACCAAAGTGAAATGTTAGCAAAGCAATAAGTAGTTCTATAAATGGAGAGATATGTACTTATGGAGAAAATGTCCTTGGCTCTTTCATGGTGGTGCAAGGTGCCTGCGGAACACAGGGACTGCTCTTTCCTTCGATCTCTAGCACAGCAAACCACCCAACGAGGGCAGGGAGGAGACCCATGCCCTGTTATGTGCTCAGAGGGTCACACAACACCATTAAAGTGGTACTGCCTTGTGTGCGCACATATGTACACTCTTATTGTCATAGGGTGGCTCCACACCATTCTAATGTGAGCCTGTGTGTATCTGGATAACCTAGTCCTTAATCTTTAAAAGGATTTTAGTTTTAAGTTTCCAGAGAATCATAATTACCAAATGTCAATGAAAAAAGATTTAGAATGTGTTGTTAAGGTTGACAATAATAATAACTAATAAATACTACAATCCTTTATGTGAATCAGGAGACATTAAATACATAAACTTGAAGCAACATTTCCGTATTGTTATACAAAATCTTTTCTTTCTTTAAATGCTATAACAATTCATAGGATATGCAGAAATCCTGCTGTTGTGTAGAAGTGTAGCTAATTCAATATATGCATTCTCAGCTGATTACATTTTTACAGTATTTTCACTGGACTAGAGTTCATATGAATGTTGGGTACTTAGCTCTGATAACGATGGTAAAAAGTAAATGGAACTTATTAATGAGCTCCTGGAAATAGGTAGATTGAACCTGCCTACCAGTACATGATTCAGGAGGGAAATATATTAACTTAATTTGAGCCAATTTAAAGATTATAGACTAGATAGTAGAGAGACAAGATGGACAAGGAAATATCTTTTAATGAACCAAATTCTGTTGGTGAGAGGGACAAGTTGGTTCAATAAAAGATATTGCCTTATCTACCCTGTTTCTCTAATATCCTGGGACCAACATAGCTACAATAACACTGGATAGACTAGTTATGGAATATAAGTGTCATTAACTATTTTGTTAAGTTATTTTGAAAAAAGATGAGTATAGTAGAAAAGAAAGCTTGATACAGTGGTCCTCATGCTCTTCTCCAGTCTGGATTGTTTCTGTATGCTCTGTTTCTTCTCCGGGAATCTGCCGAAGCCTCTTGTAATGATTGCAAGTGTATGTCAGGACTGGGGGTGGAGGTTGGAAGCAGTTGTTCTGAGTGACTGGCTCCCTTGGGAACTTGGTAGATTTCTGCTTGGAAATTTGTACAAGTTAATGAGTGAACCAACATAAACTTTGCCTCTGCAACTCTCTACCCTGTCAAATGGAGAATAGTGCACAGCTCTAGCACTATAGCAATATGATTTCTGAAGGAGCTATCCTACTAGGTGAGGTGTTAGCAAGAGAGCCACACAACGCTGTCATTATGGATTCTTGAGAGTCCATTGCATTGGCCCTTCAGTTCTCTGTGGATCTTTAGGCTTTCAAGTTCATATCCCCTGTCCTGTGAGTGGAACATTCTTGCAAATCCTGTCATGTAGATTTTTCAGAGCTATATCTCTCCTCCACAGACAGAGATTGTTTTTTAAATCAAGTTTGTATGTTTTTCTAAAATATCTGCTCTAGGAATTATTTTGTGGAAGTGCTATGCCCTGTGTTATACAGGAGGTCAGACTAGATGATCACAGTGGTTTCTTTTGATCTTGGAATCTATGAATTACTGGAAAGGTATGGAAAAATTCTAGTGATATAGAAAAAGCCTGTCTGACATGAATGTCAGCTCTCGAAGAAATATTCACAGGTACGAGAAGTTCTGTGAACATTACAGTGCTTAATTACAGGTGCTAAGGGAGTTTATTTTAGGGAATTTTCTACCACCTGATATTGAAAAATGCATAGTGTGCCATAGTTAACTCTGAGCTTTAAAAAAAAAAACCCTTAGTTCTCAGTCAGGGCTAGATTGTGAACGCCTTTACTCACAGTGTTGAGCAATTTCAGGAGTTGCTCCATTGACTCTAGTGGGACTGCTGCTCTGAGTAATTGTTCCCCAGTGTGAAAAAGTGGTTTACAGTCAGTCCTTCCAATAGGTAAGTCATGCTGGTCTCTGTTTGAACAGCAAAACATATTTAGTTGCTCAGACTGGGCCTGAACATTGCCATTGATTTCATTAGGCATGGGATCAAACCTAATAAAAGAAAAGGTCTTTACTTACTGCGTCAGTTTATAAAGTAGAGAATTTGTAATAATTAATGAGTTATTGACTAATGAACATGACTCAGAACTTTCTTATTTACAGTGCCATTCAGTGAAAAAGTAGGAGTTTCTCAAGGAAGAGTTTCCAAGTATTTGAACGAACCTGAGAATCTCAGATTGAAATATACAAGTTCCTACTTATTACCTGTAGACTCCCCTCAAGAGCCCTTGAAAATGTTTAGGGGAAAGCAATGTAAAGTAATGAGCATTAATCAGATAAATAATGATCCAAAATTCTCTATTTCACAAAGGGATTGTGTATACATTAAAAGAAAAATAAACTTCCCTTCCCCCCCCCCCCAGTTGCAGCCTATACATTAAAGCCTTATCTGGTCCCAATTTCAATAACATGTACATTAGCAGCCACCTTTATAAACATTTTGGGTCAGATCCTTTGTCCCCAGGGAGGTCACTTTTGTGTTACTAGAGTTGTGCAGAGTGATGTTAAAGTAACCCTATTGGGATCGTGTTCTCCATGTATTTTAAAATTTTCTCTTTCTATGTTGTCTGATGGACTGTTGATATGAAAGAAAGTTTTATGTTCTGTATGCAAATCAACTTTTATAACATAGTTCATGTAGCTCGTGTGGGTGTTATCTGTTGTCCTTTCAGTAAATGTCTGGCTATTTTTAAAGCTTATAGGCCTGATCCTCAACTGGTTTAAATTAGCATAGATCTACTGGCTTCAGTGCAGCTACACCACTTTACATTATCTGAGGATCTGGCCCCTTGTTCCCATTAATTACTCAGAATAAATGTATGGAAGCTATTATTAAATTATTTCTACCTGTTTGTTGGTATTGCAGGTGTCTGTATTTTTCACATTGCTGCACTTCCTGGTATTCTGATTTGATTACGTGTAACTACTTCACATTCTGTATTTTGCAGGATTTTAGGAAAACAGCTTCTTTTTCCTAGGGGTGAAGGCTTTCAGCATTTTCAGAGCAGAACAACTAGCTCGGCATACACCAAATCTTTACTTGGCCTCTGTGAAAGTACTAGCAACACAAAAGAGTATGTTAACAGTTTCATATATGTTACTTTTTAAGCATTTCTATTGACATTACATTTTTTTCATATATTCCTAATATTTATAGCAACTAAATATAGTTACAGTTAACATAAAAAAACCTCAGTCACAAATACATAAACATTACCTCTTATAGATGATCAAATAAGTGAAAAGTTTGTATGACCTATCAAAGAGTTCCCTGATTGTGCAGCAATTGTATCGTAGGCTTTTAAGACCTTATTAGGATATCATTTCAGTATGTTGTCTTTATGTAGTGGAAATAAAATTTACTTAGTCAAAAGCACTTCACTTTGATCTATCATATCTTTTCATAGGTTTATAGGCATATTATTTTAATAACCTTAAAACACCTCAGTATAATGCAGCATCTGCCTATTTACACTTCTTTCCATGTATATTTAATTCTAATTCTTTTATTTCAGGCTGTGCGTTTCGGGATCTAAATTAGTTCCAATAGCATCCCCAGTACACAAATCATTAAACTGTGGTTCCCCAAGGATTTCTGTTTCTGAGTCATCTGAGTATTCATTCCTGGAAGAAGAAATCTATGAGGTGGATGGAAAAATTGAAGAATATCTTGCTTTTGACAACAAGGAGCTGTAAATAAATTATATATATTTTTTGAAGAATATAATGAGAAACTGTCATGAAATTGCTTAAAACCTGGTGCTTTGCTTCTCTCTAAACCTACTTCCAATTAATTTAGAAAATTCCTTAGTTCTCACTTCTGTGGTTCAGAAGTACACTGTGTAGCTCAAAAAGGGGGGATGCAAAAGTGATTTTAAGCCCCCTTTCCATTCCCTTCCAACCCTGGGCTACCGATGTGTCCCCTGGCATAAGTTAAAGGAGCCTGAAGAGTGAGAGTGCAGGGAAACCACATACCTAGCGCTGGCTGTAGGGTTGGGAAGTTATGGTAAAGGAACCATTGTGCCCTCTCCCTGTCCCTGAACTAGTTTGATTCTTCTGGGGCCAGCTACACCACCTTTAGGGTCACTTTCCATCGGCACATCTAGAATGCAGCCAAGGATGAGGCCTTTCTGAATTGAGATTATAGAGGTTGTTTTTAATATAATTTTTTTCATTTTCTTAAATTGTAATATGATATAGTTAATGTTAGAATAAGCACAGAATAAAATTTAGTTCCAGAAAGCTCTTTTCATACTAAGTGTATCATGAGGCAGTGAGTAAGGGTTCTGTGACACACCTGTTCCCCAGTCCAGACAGGAAGAGAGAGAAATAAAGAGGGGTGAAAATGTCCATATAATAATGGAAGGGTGGGTGTGGCACATGAAGTTACATGGTCCCCTGCTCCTGCAAAGCTGTAGAAATCCCTCCAAGTCATTCCACATGGTCATGGCAAATGTGTCGGGATGAGCAGGATGTGGAGCTAAGGATCTACTCTACACAATATTCTCCCCTTCAGAGCTGGTGGGATGGTATTTTCCTTAGGTGGTGGTGAAGTAAGGGGGTGTGGGATTCTAGCCCCCCGTGCCCAAGTCCATCAGTTTTGTCTCATTCCTGCTATACTATCTATGTCTATGGCTGCTATATCAAGAGTCTCAAAAACTTCTTGCTGTAATGCTCCAGTTTAATTTTTCATGCTGCTACCACCTCCATTCAACCAGCAAGAGGCAACAAAGCAAAGTAAAACCAATTCATAATTTCAGTTTAGAGCGGTTCTGTTTTCTTCCCACAGTACTTGGGTCATGTATAATATGAACCTTGATCTTTTAAATACAAATCTATTTTATGCTTTTCTGGATCCATAAGAAAATATGTTAGTTTCACTGTTTTTGTTAACAGAAACATGTAGAAGTTGATAATAAAGCTGAATTTGCTTCAATCATTAGTGGTGATGAGTGTTTGGAACAAAAGAAAACCCAGCTTGCTCGAAAGAGGAATAAATGTGGCATTCCTCCAGTTTCTCCCAATGCCTGTATCAAAGACGCAGTGGCTGCTGAAGTGTTTGATGGTGTCTGGAGCAATATAGTTGAAATATTGGAGGAGCTGATTAGAAAAAACTGGGAAACTGCTATCACAGGTACTCAGAGTTTTTGTAGATGGCACTTATAGACTTGTACTTGGAACAGTAATTTAGTTTCACCAATTAATTAAATATGGCTTAGCAAACATCTTTATTATTATTCTTAAATATCACTTTGTGTTTACATGGCACTTTATAAAATTCATGCACATTCTCCCAATGGAAAGATTCTTACTGACTTCAGTGGGCTTTGGATCAGCCCCATAAAGAGAGGTCTCTCACAAGAAGTGCTTGTGGGCACAAAGAGATCCTTGGTGCAATATATAACATGATGCCTCTTGGAAGCTCTTCAGCAGTAAGGATTGAATCTGGGACCTGGGTATTTAAAAGCATTAGCCTTTAATGTTTAAGCTAAAAGACCCAAGTTTGTTAGCAAAATCACAGTAGAGACTCATCAAACTCTGTGTGGTCCAGCCACTAAAGGAGGAGAGAGAGCTACGCTGACTCTGGGTTATGCAGAAATGAACATAGGATGAAAGAACATAGTTCACTGTGATTAAATTTAACTCTTCCTGGTGTTTTCAACAGACTGTTGCACAGAAAAGCAGAAGGTAAAGAACTAACTATTGGTGAAATGTTGTCCTCTGGCATGTGCATGGAGTTGCCTTTAGAAGATAATGGGATATACATTTTAAGAAACAATGCAGATTAACAGAAGAAACAATGCCAGAAAAACATACATAAAATTAATCTTAAATAAAAAGGAAAAACATATCAATGGAAACAAGTAAAATAATAAACCTCAAATTCATTTTAAAACTATGGCTGGTCTACACGTAAATATTCACAGCTCTGAGTGGGGTAGCTGTGCAGCCTAACCACTGGCATAGACACAGCTAGGTTGACAGAAGAATGCTTCTAGTGACCTAGTTACTATTTCAGTGGGAACATTACCTCCCTAAGCAATGTAGAAACCCGTTCCAGTGCTCTAGCTGTGTCTACACTTTGGAGTTATGCTGGCATAGCTACAGGGCTGTAACTATGCCATTATAGCCCCCATAGTGTAGAAACGGTCTAAGTAGAAGTTGTTAAATATTTGCAGGAATCTATGCTGGTAGAACTGAGTGTTGCGTGTGTAATTGCCAGACTGCACAAGAATTGTTCAGGCTACAAGTGAATTGTTTAGCTCAGTATTATGCATTAAAGATGATTTAGGTTTGCTACCTTGTCCTCTAAGAAGGAAATCCACTTGTGGAGAATAAGCTGCTAAGCAAAGTATGTGGGCTAGGACTGTTGAGAAATTTAAGGATATGATAGAAATAATATAATGGCTTATACTCACTGGAAAAGTAGCAATTCAGCTTTTGGCAGGCAGGAATGGATTAAGAGGACATTTGGTTGCTTCTGTTCACACATTTTTCTGTTTCTAACACACCTTACATGAGAATGTTTCAATAATGTTCCAGTTGTTTTACCAGTGTTTTCTAAAAAAAAAGCAAATTACATCTCTTCCACGTACATGGCCCAACTGATTTTATCATTGACAGAGAAAATACAGTCATTTTGAAAATGTTTTTAGAAATAAATGCTTTTAATCTCACAACTAGTTTATTTTTAAATGTCATGAAGGCTTAAATTAAAACTAATCTAAGACAAAATGTCAACATTTATAATAAATGTGGAATACTGTTTTTCTAGCAGATAATATGTCAAACCTGAGTCACTGATATTTTCCTACCATCATCAATTTGTTTAACTGCATAAAATTTTGTTTCTTAATCACTTGTATGTTCTACACTGGTGCAGAGAATGACAAGCAGGTGGAGAAATTGAAAGCTATTACAAGTAAATTGCCACATCAACTAGTCTCCCGTATTACAGCAGATACAGCAAGTGTCCCCCCATCAAGAGGCTCTGAGGCACGAAGCACATCTTTTGGTTCGCATTTTGTTCCATCTCAGGTAAAATATTGTTCCACAAAACAGAATTCTGTTTTCAGTTGGCCTAGGCCTTTTCTAACTTAGATCTGAAAAGTTTCCATTTTATTGATTTATGCATATATAAGGTATTTAGTTTGACTTTCCATCTTTGAGTCTGGTTTTTAAAAAAACACAAGTCTACATCATTGTTATAACCACTTTTTATTTGGACCCCAATTAGAATTGAGACCTTATTGTGTTAGGTGCAATAAAAACAGATAGCGGTACTCCCTATTCCCTCCCAGAAAATCATACCCTTTATATTGAGAGACAATCCTTCCCTTTCAATAGAACCATGAAAGAACTCTTCCCTGCAAGGTGCATGTGAAGTTCCAGCTTAACTCCCCTCGTTCAAAACCCCTAACATCAGGTTGTCTTAGTTGCTCCTCTTCTCTCTCTCTTCCCTTCCCTCTCTCTCCCCTTCCGCTCCCCACTGCATTATGGGTTGGTGGACAAAGGGACTTGTTCAGTGTCTGCCTCAGTGTTGGAACTTGGGAGTCTTGGGTTCTATTTGAGTTTCTGGAGGTGGGTATGCTCTAGCAGTTACATACTCTTCTGTTTCTTTTCTTTAGCCTGTCCCTTTCTGTCTCTGTCCCCTATGCTTCTGTTTCCCATAGTCTGTTCCTATTCACATCCAGCATGTCCTTACCCCTGCATTCAAGCAGATTTCTTCTTCTCCTCCATGCTTCCTAGGCGTCCACAGAGGGAACTTTGAGAACATAGGAGAGACAGCTTCTCTGCTCTTAGGGCTTGTCTACACTTATGGGGGATCAGTGAGCAGCGATTGATGCATCGATGGTTGATTTAGTGGGTCTAGTGAAGACCCACTAAATCAACCGCAGATCGCTCTCCTGTCAGCTCCTGTACTCCACCGGATTGAGAAGCGTAGGGGGAGTCGAGCGGAGAGCGTCTCCTGTCGACATTGCGTAGTGTCAACCCCACGGTAAGAGGATCTAAGCTATGTCTATTTGAGTTACGCTATTCATGTAACTCATATTGCATAGCTTAGATTGAATTTTCCCTGTAGTGTAGACAAGGCCTTAGTTCCAGTGCTTGGTACTGTAGTGGCCCAGCAGCCAGGAGTAAATTGCAACCAAAAAAAAAGTCCTATTCAGCCCCTGCAGCCTTGATCTAGAATATGCCCAGTGAAAATGGAATATTTTGAGAATTTAACTACCATCCTCTAACAAACCTTTACTGACTAAGTGCAGACAGCAATGGTCAGAGGTTTATAATTTGGCCAAATTTGGATGGATTTTCATGGGGGCATTTCAAGTCGCCTCTCTGTCCCTACAGCAACTCCTCTGCTAAATTTTTGAGTCCCTACTCCAAAGCCTGGTGGTGGTAGAGCTTCTCTGTAAAGTGGTTGTAAGAATTTTTTAATAGTAACAAAACGTATTTTTCACTAACCTCATTCTCAGAAATGGCTGAACCATTTTTGGTGGAACTTTTCAAAAAGTAAGTAAATAAATTATATATATAAATTATATATAAAAGCCTGAAGTGGACACACAATAGGAAAAATTTTAGCCTGAAGAAAAAGCTTTAGGCAAAGTTATAGGGCTCTGTTTTCAATGACTTACAATAGAATGGAAAAGCAACCCTAATTATAGTCATTGCTGTCATCTCTGCCTATAATAGCAATAAATAATGGGATACATATTACTTATGTTTGCAGTGATAATATTCAAGAGTTCTTTCTTGTAATATGTATGGTTAGTTTTAGTTTTCCAGCTTTGTTTTGTGGAGTATTAACCCTTATTTGTTTGCATTTTATCTTCTTTATGGGAGACATTTTCCATTATGATCTGAAGTGGGATTTCTCTTGCATACTGTTTTTAAGCATTTTTTGACCTAACTATGTGGGTTTTGGGGGTTTTGAAGCCTTCCTCCATAGAAGGTAATGAGACTGAAAGGTTAAATACATTTATTTTTTTGCTCTGTTTAGGTTCACCGTTTCTCCAGCAATTTCTATAGTGATTTGAATGGCGTCATGACAATTCAAGCTAAACCACTCCAACAGAGGCATACAAGCTTGGCAGACAAGATACAGTAAATATTGCTATGAAAATAGTACACTTTTTTTATGCTGTACTTTGTCATTTTGGCCATATAAAATATGCTTTGGGATTTCAAAAATGTAATTAAAAATGCAGACATCTTTCTGTCAATAATAGATATGACTGAGTTTTAATTTATAAAAGTAACAATTATATTCTTCTAAAAAGTGTGTGTTTTGTTTTCTCTCTAGGAATGAACAAGAAGACAAACAACATAGTATAGGCTCCAGTGTTCTCAACTCAGTGCGGACTCGGCGGGGGCGAATTACTGATAACAGTATTCTCTCATCATCTCGGGTACTGCTGGCATCTTCTAGGAAAATGCCAACCCATCGTAGGCTACCATCTCTCACTTCAGATCCACTATGCTCAAAAACTCCTAATGTGTACAGTGATGAAGTCCTTAGGGGCACTAAATTGTGAGTTTTTAGTTTCACTTTCTTCTTCCTTGCTGAACTTGAACAAGAGCATTCATTGTTACAGGGTTTAGTGAAGTATTGTAAAAGATTGCTGAAAGATTCCACACTTCATACAGAAAAATGAAGCATACATAAAGCATGTTCTGAGAGCTGCCGCTGCATTAAGTGTTCTGCTATTTACAGTAACTTAAATGTATTAAGAAATGTTGTCCCCGGTGTATTAGATGGAATATGAAATCTGTTTAATCTGAATCCTACAGGTATACTGGCTTAGATCGCTTGTCCTCTCCACTTGTACATACAGCCCAGAACAAGTTACCACCAATAAACACGGAGACTGTTGAACAGTATCTTTCAGTACCTGGATCACGGCAAGGCTTTGTAAGATGTGCTTGTTAATATTGTTAAAGGACATCAGTAACTTGAACAAAAAAATTCCCCAAACCCACTTTGTATCACTGGTTGAAATTAGTACTTTGGGGAGAGTTGTATTCAATCATATTTTATTGTGATACAAGGCCTTAAGATATGTGAGAATTTATAGTTACGTTTTGAAGGGACATTGGGAGATATTTTAGGTCCCAAATGTAGGTTATTTTAAAGATATTTTTCTAAAATTAAATAATTTTTTCTTGAATTTCTAAAGAGCAGATATAAATGAATTTTGTATCTGTGTTTTAGATTTATATATTGCCTTGCAGTGTTTTCTGCGTTGTGCCAGTGCATGAGAAGTAGAAATTGAAATTGACTAAAAGTGAATATAAATAAAAGTGAAACTGATCCATTTTCATTGTCCAAGAAGTATGAAGTACAAGAAAAGAGAAAAATGATGAAAAGTAAATTAGAATTTTGAAATTATTTCAGTTTGAATAATATATTTCCAAATATTTTTAAAATTATAAATATGGACATACATGAAGAAACCCATAACTTTTATGGTTTTGTATGTTCTTATGCTCCTTAATGAGATGGTGTAGTGGTTGGGGCATTATCCTAGGACTTAGAAGACCCTGGTTCAAGTCCCTACTCTGGCAAAGACATCCAGTGTGACTGTGAGCATGTCACTTGCTTTACTGTGCCTCACTTCCTCATCTCTAAAATGGACATAGTCAGTAGAGATGTTGAGGAGAGGGGTGAGGTCTAAGCATTGCCCCTCAAAGGATGTTAGGTGCCTAACTCTGTGCTGGGAGGGAGGTGCTTCAGGATTCCTACATGTAAACTCTTTCCTAGAATTAAGCATTTTAGCCAACTCAGTCCTTTCTCATGAAAAACAGTACTGGTGGTGGTCCTGCACCCCCACTCCTTCTACTAAAAACTCAGTGGTTAGAGGACTCACCTGGGATGTGGAAGACCCTCCTAGCCGTCTTTTATAATAGGTACAGTAGGGTCTAGCATAACCCTCTCAAATTATGTAGAACATGAGAGATAGACACATGCTGTTAACACAGCTATCATTCTTCGTCTTAAACAGAGCCTCTTGCAATTACACTTACCCCTCTCCTACCCTCTCTATAAAACATGTTATCTTAATTTTTAGACACTTGAAATCCAATTGAAAAGCCCAAAATAGTTATTTTAAAAACTCTTAACTCAAGCCTTTCACTTAATGGAGAATTAGCTCTTTGCTTTTTTTTTTTTCTTTTAATTTAAGCAAAGGTCAAAAGGATTCTTATTTTAGCCTGCCAATATTTGCATTTATTTCAATGCTCAATTTTTTTTTCTCTTTCAGCATAGAGGGAGATATCCTCATAGTAGAGTGTCAAGTGCAGTACCTGACAGTACAGAGCAACGACCACTTAGAGAACGAACTGTCATTATTGATCAGTTTTCAAGACCCAACACAACTAACACATTCAGGGTGGGTTTTTGTGTGATTAGAGATGTTGGGCCAGACATCTATGGAAGGGTGGGACAGAGAGAGATGCAGAAAACCTGCCTCCCCAACACCACCACCATCTTTGTATGACTGCAAAACAGCCTCCCACAGTACCAGACCTTGTGATCTCAGGCGTGAAGGGACTGCTTACTCCTACTCCCTCCAGAGAGCAGGATGTCTAAAAGAGGGTGGGACCACATTCCTGCACCCCATCTACACGGGTCTGAAGAGTGGGGTTAGTGTGCTGGGAAGAGAGATCTGCTGCATCCTAGTGAGTGAAGCAGATTGCGCCACCTCCATATGCAAGAAAGATGCCTGTGGAGGCACAATGTCTCTTATACTCCTAGAGCAGTGCAACTCCACCACTGCCCTCTGTGCTGGGCTGTGGTGTGAAAGTCACAATCAAATCCTTAATCTGTGAGAGGACCATAATGAACAAAAATATTTCCCCCCTTTTTACAGTCAGATACCCCTCATAAAAGGTTGTTGACGCCCATGGATTTTGCTAACCATACATGGACAGGTCAAGGCTTTTTAACAGGTAAGCAAAACCAAAAGATTAATTTAAAAAAGAACACACAGAACGCCTGATGAGGGGGAAATTGGGGGTACCTTGTGTGCGGGAGCACACAGAGCCTCTGACATGGGGGGGAAGAGGAGAAAGGAGGGCATGGAAGAGATGGGAATGGTGGGGATAATGGGGACCCTGGTATGGGTGGAGAGGGGAATGGGGGGATACACGGAGCCCCTGGCAGGGAGGAGATTGGAGGAGTTCCTGAAATAGAGGGGAGGGCAGCATGCAGGGAGCTTTTGCGGCAGGGTGGAGGTATGCAAGGAGCCCCTGGTGTGTACAATAAGCTTGGCCTACAAAAGCTATGAAGTGTGCAACCCCCTCATTGTAGGTTCTATATAAATGGCAGCAGTGGTGGTGGTTGTTTATATTTTTTTTCCAGACACTTACTCATAGATGTGTATTGCACATGACATTCCACACTAGATTATAAAATGTCTAAACATACTCCATATAATTATGCTTTTTCATTGGCTGAGGCTGCAAAAGCTTTACACCCAACTTTTAATAGCATTTCTCTGTTTGTCTGTCTGTCTATGTAATGCAAAAACTTTTGAACACTGCATCTAATCAATTCCAAAATATCAGAGTCCCTTCTAGGCATCAGTGGCCAGAACCCTATTGGGTTTTTTTTTGGCGGGGGGCAAATCAGAACATTGAAAGGGAGGAAGTGGGGGCACATTGACACGTGAATGACAACACCCAGACAGATAACACTGAGGTGGGAAATGTGGGTGTACACACAGAGCCCCTGTCACTCAGGGGAGAATGTGGGACACTGGTATAGGGCAAGAGAGGGAATGGATGGCAATTGGTGGGGGTGATATAAGGGGAATAGGTGAAAGGTTTGCAAGCAGAGTCCCTGCCAAGGGGGATGGGGAGAGTGGGGGGACCCTGGTGTGGGGGGATATTTGTGAATCCCTTGCATGGGGGGGAGGAGGGAGACAGACCCTTTGGCATAGGGAGATGGGGGGAGGAGTGCGTGGGATGACGTGGGAATGGGGAGACACAGAGCCACTAGCATGGGGGATAGAAAGGGTAGCCTTTACATGGGAGGAAGGGGAAATTGGGGGCACAAACAACTCCTGGCAGCGAGAAGATTGGGGGGAGTTGCAGGAAGTCCCTGAAAAAGAGGGGGATGGTACGGTGACACATAAGAAGCTGGAGGTGGGGGGAAATGGAGGGATGCAAGGAGCCCCTGATGTGTGTGATAAGATTGGCTTACATGAGCTACAAAGTGTAAAAGTCCCTTATTTATTAATAGCATATTGAACATAAACAAGTAACTTTAATGTGAAAAAGAAAATGGAAATTTTTTGTTTATAATGTTCTTTAAATCAAATATTAAATTAAATCATTGTTGGATTTCAGCTAAGGTCTTTCCTTTGCTGTACCAGCAAAACAAGGAGGTACTGGATATTGGATTCAGTATTAAAATGAATCTTCGTATGGGGCTCTCTAACTTCTGGGATAAAGCAGTACTTCTTATGTTAGGTTGCATTCAGCCAATGAAAGTCTGCCATTCCCACATTGTGTGTCCATTCTCATTTCTAAGAATTGTAGGTTTTCCTGAGTTTTGTGTAATTCTTTAGTTAAAGCATTGTGTAGAGAAACTAATACAAACCAAAAGAACTACTTCGATAAAAAAGGTGACGTGAGAATACAATCAAGCTAATAAATGTTCTTCTAAAGGAGGCCTACGGAAACAACCCAAATACAGGGTTGATGTGACTTTTGGTTATAGTACACTTACTAAATAATGTTTTTTATTTTCAGGTTCACAACATTACTCCAAATCCTTTCAAAGAAATCCATCCACTTCCAGGAAGAGATTTCAAGTAGCCTCTTAATACAACTTGGAAAGAGACAGAAAATCCATGGCACTAATTGGAGGACTACGCTGCTTGGCCTACTAGCTATTGTCACAAGGAATAAAGAAAGAGTATTGCAGCATACTGTATGCTACTTCGTCTTCCAGTCCTGGGCATATGTGTATGGCCTTGTTCAAAAGTAGCATCAGCAGAGATTGGAGCAAAATGAAAGAAAATAAAACCAATGGATTAAATCTAGACTGTAGGAATTTGGTGTCTTTCCAGGGTAAAGATGAGGCCACTGTCTCTTTCACACACATACACTGACTTAGTCCTTCATTTGGGAAGCAACTTCATAGTTCTGCTTCTCTTTTGGCAGAAGCAAGTAACAACCTGCTTAAGTCCTTGTAGCTATATTCCCCTTCCTCTTTCCAGTGTTACAGGCATTTTGTACTGTCCTTGCACTGATTATGTACAAAGTTAATGTCTTTTTAAATAAGAGTTTGTAGTACCCCGTGTTTATTATGCCCTTTCGCTTTTCTAGTCTCGGACTGTTCCTGTTGCTCTCTGTAAAAATTGCCTGTCCCTAGCCTTTCTTCCTTGTTTAATTTATCTTCATCTGAACAGTGATTAGAGAGCTGTATTTCATTCATTATTAGTAATTAAGCTGTTCAGAATGTTAAGTGTTCTGTAGCTCAAATGGAATTGTTCTCAGGAAACAACAGTTGTCTTGTCAGGCTGAATTATTCATTACAGTCTCAAGATTTGAATCGCTGACCTGTGAATAAGACAGGTCTCACTTACCAAACCAGTTATTATTGAAGTTTTTTAATGACACATACTAATGTGAAACCTAATAAAAATTCCTGTATCTAATTCTGCAGCAGATTTGTTTTAACATTAAAATATTTACTTAATGAATAGAGGCAGCATTTCATACTCCCTGCATCTGTTTAGACCATACAAAAAAACAAAAAGTAACTTAAAAATGTTTGTTGTTTATTATGTGTAGTGCAGTAGTGCCTAGAGGGCACTGCCAAGATCAGGGCTCCAGTGTGTTAGCCCTGTACATATATACAATAGGTGACAGTCCCTGTCCCAGAAAGCCAACAGTCTAAATAGACAAGATAGGCTAAAAATTAGAGGGGAAACAGGAGCACAGAGAAATTTAGTGACTTTCCCAAAGCACCCAGCAGGTGAGTAGCAGAGCTGAGAATAGAATCCAGGTCTGCTGAGTCCCAGTCCTGTCCCCTGTTCATTGGACAACATAATTCTTGTCAGCCATGCTTGATCAGGAAATTGTCATGCAGCACTGTGGGTTCTTTGCTTGGCACTGTTCCCAGCACCCAATCTGATTGCTTGAACAAGAGGCAGGTCGATGCTGATTGGGAGTGCTCTAAGGTGTGGTTATCACCCCTGGTTTGGAAATAAGTGGTCTTCAGGTGCTTATCGTGCTCCCAGTATTGATCACATGCCAGTGGTGGTTCTTCAAATGATTGCTCATATCGATTCCAATTAGGTGTGCGTGTGCCACGTGCATAGTTGTTGGAAAGTTTTTTCCCCTAGCAGCACCCGTCAGGTCGGCTGTGGAGTCCCCTGGAGTGGCGCCTTCATGGCGTTCAAAATATGACCCTGCTGACCCGGCACCTCCTCAGTTCCTTCTTACTGCCAGTGACAGTCGTTGGAACTGTGGCGTATTGCTCAGCAAGTTCTACCACGTTTCCCCAGCCTCTTTATTTTGTCTCTGTTCTTTATACATTTTAGTTAGTTTAATTTTTAGTTAGTATTAGTTCTTAGCAGTTGGGCTGGGGGGTTTACCCTCTATCCCAACTGCTTTTTCTTGGGAGGGCTTTTATGCGCAAGTCCCAGGGGTTCAAGCCCTGCAAGTCCTGCTCCAAGCTGATGCCAACGGGCGACCCCCATGACGTTTGTCTGAAGTGTCTGGAAGAGGCTCCCCAAGCCGATTAGTGCAGGATTTGTAAAGGGTTTCACCCCAGAACCAAAAAGGAGTGAGACTTTTGCCTTAAGCAGCTCCTTAAGGAGGTGACACTTAAACCTCAGCCTCTGCCGGTGCGGCAGGACCTGGTACCAAGTTCTTTGGTGCGTAGAACCCTGGCGACAGCGGTGGAAGTGGTACCGCGGATGGACTCTACTAGAGACCGGTAGCACCGCTGCTCCTCGGTGCCGAAACCAACAGGATCGACCCGGCACCGCTCCCACTCCCCAGTGCAGAAGCAGCACTGGAAGCAAGGGAGGAGCAGTTCTTCGTCCCAGAGACCCACCCCTCTGGAGTCGGCCAATGGGCCGCATCCTCGTGAGGAGCACTCAGTGCCGAAGCCTGCAGAGATGGCACCATTGACTTCGGCCCCGCAAGGGGGACCGTTGAGTCTGGTGCCATTGGATTTCCCAGCCTACATCATTGAGGAAGTGGAGCTGCCATCCACCCCGCCATCCACCCCAGACACCTTTTGCTGCTGCAAGGAACCTCATTGCCATGACAGCGCCGAGGTCACCTACGATTTGAGCCAAACCTCTGGTACCACATCGTATGGCACCGTCTCGAGGCAAACCAGCGATGATCCAACGCTTGGTACCACTGATAGAATCGCGGAACCGGTTGGACTCGCAGCACCGCTCCAGGTTGCGCCAGCGCTCACCATCGCAATGCTGATCCATGTGTCGGTCCCCATCGCGCAGCAGGTCCCGGACCTGGCACCAGTCCCAACACTGCTCAGTGACCCCGCATAGCTCCAGATCCCAGTACTGCTCCAGATTATGGCATTGTCCAGGTCGCGGCACCACTCCCCAGCACAGCGCTGTTTGCCAGATCAGCTTTGCTCAGCACCACCCTGGCCCTTGCGGTCCTGATCCTAGTCCTCGGACTCGGCATCTAGGTACTCAGGGCAGGTCACCGGTCAGGCACCGGTCAGGCTGTGGATGCCCTGTGGTGGGGGCAGGGCCATGGCCTGCACAGTGGCAGGGACCAGCACCGTGGTCATTCTGGACCCTGTGGGTGTACCACTAGGCCCAGGGCGCCCAGTCTAAATGCTTCTGATTGGCACCTCTTAACCTAGGGTGCCGGAGGCTTCAGCCAGTCGCCCCACGCCTAGGGATGCTAAGAAGGCACTGTGCCCCCGCCCCCCCCCCCCAAACCAACTCCAACTTTGGTTCCTGAGCCTGGTACAGCCAGCGAGACAGGTAGTCAGGCTCCTGATGAGCAGGAGGGACAGGAGGACCTGGTTCCCCCATTAGCCTCTTCGTCCTTCTCCCCGAACGAGGCTGTTGCAGGCACTTCCATCTCCGGACCACCTCCTGTAGTCGCACCCACCAGCACCTCTTGTGCAGGGTGGCACACATGAGTCTGAAGGCCGAGGAGGTAGTGGAGTCAGAGGACCCGGTGGTCGACATTTCAGCCCCAAAGGGTCCTTTGAGGGTGGCTCTGCCCCTCATCAAAACTATACAGACCAATGCTAAGACCATCTGTCAGACCCTGACCTCCATCCCTCTCACCTCCAAGGGCGTTGAAAGGAAATACTTCATGCCTTAAAAGGGGTACGAATACCTCTTTATGCACCCACAGCCCTGTTCATTGGTGGTTGCGGCTATAAATGAGAGAGAGAGGCGGGGCAGCAAGCCCCAGCTCCCAAGTCCAAAGAAGCCAAATGACTGGACTTGTTCGGACGTAAAGTGTACTCCACAGTGTGGGGCTCCAGCTCAGGATTGCCAACCAGCAGGCAATTCTGAACCAGTATAACTTCAACTCCTGGAACTCAATGCTCAAGTTCAAGGAGCTTGTGCCAACTGAGTCCAGGGAGGAGTTTGGAGCCATAGTAGAGGAGGGCAAGGTGGTGGCACAGACCTCTTTACAGGCCTCACTGGATGTTGTGGACTCGGTGGTGTGCACCTTGTCCTCCGGTATTGCCATGAGGTGCACCTCATGGGTGCAAGCCTTGAGCCTACTGCCCGAGGTTCAACAGACAATGCAAGACCTGCCTTTTGATGGGGCAGGCCTGTTCGTGGAGCAGACTGACTTTCAGTTGCATAGCCTCAAAGACTCAAGGGTTACTATGAAATCCTTGGGTATGCACACGCTGACAACCCAATGTAAACATTTTAAGCCACTACAGGAGCAGCAGCTCTCCTACCCTCCTCGACTAAGGCAGGAATTTTATGGAAGAAGGGGCAAGAACAGCAGAAGGAAGCCTTCCAACCCCACCTCCCCCTTCCGGAAAAGGCCAGGGCCCAACCAAACCATCGTTGGGTTCCAAGCAAGCCTTTTGAAGGGGTGCTTGAGGACGGTGCACCAGACTCATTCCCGGATCCTTCCCCGCCCTTTTTGAATGGTTTGTCCCACGTCTAACGTGCTTGGTCCCAAATAACCTCGGACTGCTGGGTCCAGTTCTGCTCCTACCCTCCCTCCCACCCCCCTTCTGTGTCCCTCTTCAGGGACCCCTCTCATGAGCAACTCCTTATCCAGGAGGTGCAGGTGCTCCTCACCATAGAAGCGGTGGAGGAGCTTCCTCAGGAGCTAAAGGGCAAGGGATTCTACTCCCAATACTTCCTAATCCCCAAGGCCAAGGGGGATCTCAGACCTATTCTAGACCTGCACGGACTCAACAAATTAATGGTAAAGTTGATGTTCTGCATGGTCTCTCTGGGCACTATTATCCCTTCCCTGCATCCGGGAAACTGGTATGACGCCCTCAACATGAAGAGTCCGTACTTCCACATAGCGATTTGTCCAGCACACAGGCGCTTCCTATACTTTGTGGTCAACCACAAGCATTACCAATTCACTGCCCTACCATTCAGCCTCTCAACAGCCTCCTGAGTGTTCACCAAGTGCGTGTCAGTTGTGACTGCTTTCCTCCATTGCCAGCAGGTGCAAGTATACCCCTACCTAGACGACTGGCTGCTCAGGGGCTGCACCAGAGCACAGGTGCAGTCCCAAATCCGTTTGGTCAATTGCATGTTTGAGTAGCTTGGTCTCCTCAACTTGGGGAAGTCGACCTTGGAACCAACCCAGAGAATAGAATTCGTTGTGGCAGTGTTAGACTCGGTACAGACGCAAGCTCTTCTGCTGGAGTCCCGATTTTGAGCCATCACAGACATAATTCAAAGCCTCCAGCAATTCTCAACCACAACAGCAAGCGGGTGCCTGAGTCTCCTTGGCCAATGGCTTCTTGCACTGACGTGACCCGGCATGCTAGGCTCTGGCTCAGACTGTTGCAGACATGGCTCACGTTGGCCTACCGCCTGGGGCGCAACAGCTCGAATTCATTGGTCACGGTGCCAGGGCAGGTCCTCACATCCCTTCGCTGGTGGCTTGACCCCCGAAGCGGTGTGGGGAGGAGTACCCTTCCACAACCCTCAACCTTCCTTGTCCCTGGTTATGGATGTGTTGGCTCTGGTATGGGGCGGGGGGGCATCTGGGGGACCTCCAGACACAAGGCCTGTGGTCGCAGCTCTCCCTAAATATCAACATCAAGGAGCTGAGGGTGGTGCGCCTCGCTTGCCAGGCCTTTTAGGCCCGACTGCAAGGCCAATGCATAGCAGTCCTAATGGACAACACCACTGCCATGTTTTACATCAAAAAGCAAGGGGGAGCCCGTACTTCTTGCCTATGCCAGGAGGTCCTCTGACTGTGGGAGTTCTGCATCGCCCACTCCATTCACCTGGAAGCATCCTTTCTACCAGGAGTTCAGAACACACTGGCCGACCGCCTCAGCAGGGCCATCCTTAGGATTTATGGGGCCCTACGCAGTATTATTAAACTGGTGCCCCTATGTCCGATGGCAGCCTGGGCTCACAGCCCAGGGCGCGGGCGACAAGGCAGCAAAGGATACTGAGCAGCTCGGCCTGCCTCATGGCGGTGGAGAATCACAGTTCCCCGCAGAGACCCACATACCCTCTCCCTCATGCAGAATGTGTGGCACCAAAAATGCATTTGGCTCTGTGAATATGGCCCCTGCTTAAGGAGTCTCCAGTGCACACTGGGTGTGCGGGAGCCAACCCATTATTACCTGCTGTCATGGGCGGTGGGTGAAGCTGCCGCTTGGGGAGGCTAGCTCCCCAGTCTGCCTCTTCTGCCTGTGGCCTCGCCCATACTCCACCCCCTGCTCTGCTCCAGGCCCTGCCCCCACTCCAGCCAAATCCCTGAATCGAAATAAAGCAAATGACATTTGAAAAAAACACTCTTCTGCAATTTCTTTCTAAAGAAAATGGAGCATGTTTTCCACTGCATGTCAGATGGTGAAGATTGGAGATGAAGAAGGTACCTAATTAAAAGCACCATATTTGGGAATAAAAAATGTCAGTCACGGGTTTTTTGATATACCCTGAAGTTTGTCAGAGATTTATTTGCAAAAACTTTGTAGTAAGGGTAAGTCAGCTGAATACAACATTCAATATTATGCAATACATGATGCAGCTCTTCTCTGATTTACATTTTCTTAATCAATATTTCTAAGGTGATTTTATATTTTAAATGTACTCTTAAACCTTCATAAAGTAATCATTCCAGATTACTACATATTTAACTCACTGAAATGAAGACATTATTTTAAATTAATCAGTCACAGAGGTTTAGTTTGTTTATAACAATGTTCATTGTTTTAGAAAAAGGGAACACTAATTTATTTTGTGTGATCTCCATAACAATGGACCTGTTTATGAAATTTCACCAACTTTAAAAAATATGTTTCCAAAGATTTTAGGCATAACAAAGGATTTTATATCTTACTAAGATACTGATTTTGCTAGAGGGTTCTCTTAAAACTAGTTCATCAAATAGAAGGGAAGAAAGGGAAACTTATTTGTCCGGCTATCTGGAAGGAAAGGGGTGTTGTCCCTTTAAGGCTCTCTTCAACAGGGGTGCGAAGGGAGAAAGAGGTGGACAGAAAGGACAGGACGACGTTGGAAGCTAGGTTTTTTTTTACTATGGTAATTAAAATTAAAATGTGTATTGAAGGATTTATGTAAAAAAATATATGTCTGAAGAGTTAAGCATTTAAGGCTAAAGATGAATAGTCAGATTGTGCATCTAAATATCTATGCAAGGATTTTTTAGAGATGTGATTTTATAATCTTCAGCAACACACTAATGAAATATTTTTAAAGCAAATTTTAAACGAAGGTCCTGTAGACTAATATTTACTCAGAACATGTTACAGTAACGCACAACTGTTTTTGTCAGTAAATTCAGAAACTGACAGTATATACCTAGGGGTTGGCAAATGCCTGTTAAATGGCTTCATGACTACTTGAATGGCTCTTTAACAGTTTCAGTGTTGTGCTAATAGGCCTGGAAGACATTTTCACTTTTAAGTTACTAGATTCCCTTCCCTGGAAGACTTACCAGGCTGCAGCAGGTAGCTGTGGGAGCCTGCAGGAGGGGTCAGAACAGAAATAGGAAGAGGAGGGACGGTGGACACTAAGACCCAGAGGTACCCCAAATTTTCGGGTGCCTTATGCAGCCACACATGCTGTGTATGCCTAAGGGTGGCCCTGCACCTCAGCAGGTCATTCCGCACACACGAGTGGTCCATCCGGCCAGATATCATACACCTCATTTTCCAAAGGTGGGAGTTTCCCCAGGTTGACCTGTTTTTTTCACCCAACGCAACAGGAAGTGCCCAATGTTCTGTTCCTTCCAGGGTCACAGCCCAGGCTCCCTCATGGACGCATTCCTGCTACCCTGGAAAGGTTGCCTGCTCTACGCCTTTCCCCAGTTCCCTCTCTTGCACAAGGTCCTGCTCAAGGTCTGCAAGGAGGGGGCAAAGATAATTCTGATAACTCCAGTGTGGCCTCACCAGCACTGGTACACCACGCTACTGGAGCTGTCAGTGGACGCACCGGTCATGTTCCCTCTCTTTCCCGACTTACTCAGGACCATGGTCGCCTCCATCATCCTGACCTATAGTCCCTCCACCTCATGGCTTGGAAGCTTCATGACTGAACCCCCTGGAACTTCCATGCTTGGAACAAGTAAGGGAGGTCCTCCTTGGCAGCAGGAAGCCCTCTACTAGAGCCATGTATCTGGCGAAGTGGAAGAGATTCTTGTGTTGGTGTGACCAGCATTGCATACCCCCTCTCTAGGCTCCAGTACCTCTCATCTTGGAGTACCTCCTACACCAGAAACATCAAGGCCTGGCAATGTCCTCCATAAGAGTACACCTCGCTGCTATCTTGGCCTTCCACCCAGGAGCGTCTGGTCAATCTGTGTTCGCCAACCCTATGGTTGGTTGCTTCCTTAAAGGTTTGGACTGCCTACATCCCCAGATCTGGCAACCTGTCCCTGTGTGGGACCTTAACCTGGTCCTTTCCAGGCTCCTGGGGCCCCCATTCGAACCACTGGCAACTTGCTCCCTCCTGTACCTGTCTTGGAAGATAGCATTCCCGGTCGCCATTACATCTGCGAGGAGGGTGTCTGAGGTAAAGGCCCTCATTTCTGATGCACCTTCCACAGTTTTCCATAAAGATAAGGTGAAACTCAGGCCATGTCTGGCCTTTCTCCCCAAGGTGATGTCATACTTCCACACCAGTCAGGACATTTTCCTGCCCATCTTTTACCCTAAGCCTCATGCCAGTAACTAGGAACAGCGGCTTCACTCCTTCGATGTTCACTGAGAACTAGCTTTCTACATCGAGTACACTAAGCCATTCAGAAAGTCGAACCAGCTGTTCATAGCATTGGCAGACTGGATGAAATGACTCCCAGTCTCATCTCAAGGAATATCCTCTTGGATCATGTCATGCATCCGCACGTGCTATGAGCTGGCCAGACTACCAGCCCTGGCTTTTATAGCACACTCCACGAGGGCCCAGGCCTCATCAGTGGTGTTCTTGACCCAAGTCCTTATCCAAGAAATCTGCAGGGCAGCAACTTTGGTCCTTGGTGTATATCTTCACCTCTCATTACGCCATTGTCCGGCACGCCAGAGATGATGTGGCTTTCGGCAGAGCGGTGCTGCAATCAGCGTTCTCTTAACTCTGACCTCACCGCCTAGGTAAGGCTTGGGAGTCACTTAATTGGAATCGATATGAGCAATCACGCGAAGAAGAAAAAACGGTTACTCACCTCTTGTAGCTGTTGTTCTTTGAGATGTGTTGTTCGTATCCCTTCCAAACCCACCCACCTTCCCCTCTGTCGGAGTAGCCGGCAAGAAAGAACTGAGGAGGTGCCGGGTCGGCAGGGTCATTTATTGAGTGCCATGAAGGCGCCACTCCAGGGGGCCCCACAGCCGAGCTGACGAGTGCTGCTAGGGGAAAAACTTTCCGACGACTGAGCACACGACATATACACATCTAATTGGAATCGATATGAGCAACACATCTCGAAGAACAACAGTTACAAGAGGTGAGTAACTGTTTTTTCCCCAACACTCCCAGGTAAGATACTTTTGTACCCACGATCATTTCTTGTGCTCTGATGAAGTCAAATGTCTTGCACTCCTTCCACTGCAGTTTTACCAGAATCTGGCTGTATTCCTCTGGTCAGCTAACAGTGTGCTTGATGTAGGGCTTCTTCTTAGTGACGGACTTAGCTAACACACAATAGGTTAACTGTGTTTACAGTAAGAAAAGGAGGACTTGTGGCACCTTAGAGACTAACCAATTTATTAGAGCATAAGCTTTCGTGAGCTACAGCTCACTTCTTCAGATGCATATCGTGGAAACTGCAGCAGGCTTTATATATACACAGAGAATATGAAACAATACCTATTCCCACCCCACTGTCCTGCTGGTAATAGCTTATCTAAAGTGATTTCCAGCACAAATCCAGGTTTTCTCACCCTCCACCCCCCCACACAAATTCACTCTCCTGCTGGTGATAGCCCATCCAAAGTGATAACTCTTTACACAATGTGCATGACAATTAAGCTGGGCTATTTCCTGCATAAATCCAGGTTCTCACATCCCCCCCACCCCCATACACACACAAACTCACTCTCCTGCTGGTAATAGCTCATCCAAACTGACCACTCTTCAAGTTAAAATCCAAGTTAAACCAGAACATCTGGGGGGGGGGGGTAGGAAAAAACAAGAGGAAACAGGCTACCTTGCATAATGACTTAGCCACTCCAAGTCTCTATTTAAGCCTAAATTAATAGTATCCAATTTGCAAATGAATTCCTGTAGCTCACGAAAGCTCATGCTCAAATAAATTGGTTAGTCTCTAAGGTGCCACAAGTACTCCTTTTCTTTTTCCAATTCAGCAGTTTCTCGCTGGAGTCTGGATTTGAAGTTTTTTTGTTTTAAGATAGCGACCTTCATGTCTGTGATCGCGTGACCAGAGAGATTGAAGTGTTCTCCGACTGGTTTATGAATGTTATAATTCTTGACATCTGATTTGTGTCCATTTATTCTTTTACGTAGAGACTGTCCAGTTTGACCAATGTACATGGCAGAGGGGCATTGCTGGCACATGATGGCATATATCACATTGGTGGATGTGCAGGTGAACGAGCCTCTGATAGTGTGGCTGATGTTATTAGGCCCTGTGATGGTGTCCCCTGAATAGATATGTGGGCACAGTTGGCAACGGGCTTTGTTGCAAGGATAAGTTCCTGGGTTAGTGGTTCTGTTGTGTGGTATGTGGTTGTTGGTGAGTATTTGCTTCAGGTTGCGGGGCTGTCTGTAGGCAAGGACTGGCCTGTCTCCCAAGATTTGTGAGAGTGTTGGGTCATCCTTTAGGATAGGTTGTAGATCCTTAATAATGCGTTGGAGGGGTTTTAGTTGGGGGCTGAAGGTGACGGCTAGTGGCGTTCTGTTATTTTCTTTGTTAGGCCTGTCCTGTAGTAGGTAACTTCTGGGAACTCTTCTGGCTCTATCAATCTGTTTCTTTACTTCTGCAGGTGGGTATTGTAGTTGTAAGAAAGCTTGACAGAGATCTTGTAGGTGTTTGTCTCTGTCTGAGGGGTTGGAGCAAATGCGGTTGTATCGCAGAGCTTGGCTGTAGACGATGGATCGTGTGGTGTGGTCAGGGTGAAAGCTGGAGGCATGCAGGTAGGAATAGCGGTCAGTAGGTTTCCGGTATAGGGTGGTGTTTATGTGACCATTGTTTATTAGCACTGTAGTGTCCAGGAAGTGGATCTCTTGTGTGGACTGGACCAGGCTGAGGTTGGTGGTGGGATGGAAATTGTTGAAATCATGGTGGAATTCCTCAAGGGCTTCTTTTCCATGGGTCCAGATGATGAAGATGTCATCAATATAGCGCAAGTAGAGTAGGGGCTTTAGGGGACGAGAGCTGAGGAAGCGTTGTTCTAAATCAGCCATAAAAATGTTGGCATACTGTGGGGCCATGCGGGTACCCATAGCAGTGCCGCTGATCTGAAGGTATACATTGTCCCCAAATGTGAAGTAGTTATGGGTAAGGACAAAGTCACAAAGTTCAGCCACCAGGTTAGCCGTGACATTATCGGGGATAGTGTTCTTGACGGCTTGTAGTCCATCTTTGTGTGGAATGTTGGTGTAGAGGGCTTCTACATCCATAGTGGCCAGGATGGTGTTATCAGGAAGATCACCGATGGATTGTAGTTTCCTCAGGAAGTCAGTGGTGTCTCGAAGGTAGCTGGGAGTGCTGGTAGCGTAGGGCCTGAGGAGGGAGTCTACATAGCCAGACAATCCTGCTGTCAGGGTGCCAATGCCTGAGATGATGGGGCGCCCAGGATTTCCAGGTTTATGGATCTTGGGTAGTAGATAGAATATCCCAGGTCGGGGTTCCAGGGGTGTGTCTGTGCGGATTTGATCTTGTGCTTTTTCAGGAAGTTTCTTGAGCAAATGCTGTAGTTGCTTTTGGTAACTCTCAGTGGGATCAGAGGGTAATGGCTTGTAGAAACTCGTGTTGGAGAGCTGCCGAGCAGCCTCTTGTTCATATTCCGACCTATTCATGACGACAACAGTTTGGATGAGCTATTACCAGCAGGAGAGTGAGTTTGTGTGTGTATGGGGGTGGGGGGGATGTGAGAACCTGGATTTATGCAGGAAATAGCCCAGCTTAATTGTCATGCACATTGTGTAAAGACAGGTTTCAGAGGAACAGCCGTGTTAGTCTGTATTCGCAAAAAGAAAAGGAGTACTTGTGGCACCTTAGAGACTAACCAATTTATTTGAGCATGAGCTTTCGTGAGCTACAGCTCACTTCATCAGATGTTTACCGTGGAAACTGCAGCAGACTTTATATACACACAGAAATCATGAAACAATACCTCCTCCCACCCCACTGTCCTGCTGGTAATAGCTTATCTAAAGTGATCAACAGGTGGGCCATTTCCAGCACAAATCCAGGTTTTCTCACCCTCCACCCCCCCACACAAATTCACTCTCCTGCTGGTGCTAGCCCATCCAAAGTGACAACTCTTTACATAATCAAGTCGGGCTATTTCCTGCATAGATCAAGGTTTTCTCACATCCCCCCCACCCCCATACACACACAAACTCACTCTCCTGCTGGTAATAGCTCATCTAAACTGACCATTCTCCAGGTTTAAATCCAAGTTAAACCAGAACATCTGGGGGGGGGGTAGGAAAAAACAAGAGGAAACAGGCTACCTGGTACCTGTTTTTTCCTACCCCCCCCCCCCCAGATGTTCTGGTTTAACTTGGATTTAAACCTGGAGAATGGTCAGTTTAGATGAGCTATTACCAGCAGGAGAGTGAGTTTGTGTGTGTATGGGGGTGGGGGGGATGTGAGAAAACCTTGATCTATGCAGGAAATAGCCCGACTTGATTATGTAAAGAGTTGTCACTTTGGATGGGCTAGCACCAGCAGGAGAGTGAATTTGTGTGGGGGGGTGGAGGGTGAGAAAACCTGGATTTGTGCTGGAAATGGCCCACCTGTTGATCACTTTAGATAAGCTATTACCAGCAGGACAGTGGGGTGGGAGGAGGTATTGTTTCATGATTTCTGTGTGTATATAAAGTCTGCTGCAGTTTCCACGGTAAACATCTGATGAAGTGAGCTGTAGCTCACGAAAGCTCATGCTCAAATAAATTGGTTAGTCTCTAAGGTGCCACAAGTACTCCTTTTCTTATTGTGTAAAGAGTTATCACTTTGGATGGGCTATCACCAGCAGGAGAGTGAATTTGTGTGGGGGGGTGGAGGGTGAGAAAACCTGGATTTGTGCTGGAAATCACTTTAGATAAGCTATTACCAGCAGGACAGTGGGGTGGGAATAGGTATTGTTTCATATTCTCTGTGTATATATAAAGCCTGCTGCAGTTTCCACGATATGCATCTGAAGAAGTGAGCTGTAGCTCACGAAAGCTTATGCTCTAATAAATTGGTTAGTCTCTAAGGTGCCACAAGTCCTCCTTTTCTTTTTGCGAATACAGACTAACACGGCTGTTACTCTGAAACCTGTGTTTACAGTTGAGCAGTCGGCATGGAAAGGAAGGGTTAAACACATAGAGTTGTGTTTGAACCAGGAGAGTGCTTCCGGTTCCTGGGAATCAAGTGGTAAATTTGGGGTAGAAGGGTTGGGACACACAGGCCTAGGTGATTGTGAGATAATGCTGGCCGACTCTCTGGATGTGAGTTTGGTGACCCAGGCATCAGCTGTATCCACGCTGTAAAATGAGTGGCTTTTACCCATGTCACAGTGTAGAGGTAAAAATCCTAAGGCCATCTTGCATCCTCTAAAGGACAACTAGGCATCCATTTTGTAAGCCCTTCTTGTCCCCTCCTCACTCCGAATTTGGCGACTTTTTATGTTTAGGCGGGAAGAGGAGGTTACTCACTCTGTGCAGTAACTGATGTTCTTCGAGATGAGTGTCCTGTGGGTGCTCCACTTCAGGTCAAGGTGCATCCCAGTACCTTTGATTGGAGATTTCTACAGCAGTACCCCTGTGGACCGTGCATGTGCTGTGCCTGCCTCACTAGCTGTCAGTGTTTGAATAGCCGCGTGCACGGCCCGGGCTTCTCAGTTCCTTCTCTACAATGGAGTGCATTCCAGATTCCGAAGTACAGGGGAGGGGGGCGGGTAGTGGAGCACCCACAAGGACACGCATCTTGAAGAACGTCAGTTACTGCACAGGGTAAGTAACCTCTTCGAGAGAGAGATGTCCCTGTGGGTGCTCCACTTCAGATGACTGAAAAGCAGTATCCCTTAGGATGGTTGGGACCTTGGATCAGGTAAGAAGGCTGTTGACAAGACAGCGTTACCCATCTTGGTTTCGTATGTTGCAGTGAGCATGAGAGTGTAGTGCTGCCCAAGGTAGCTGCCTTGTATATGTCAAAAAACGGGACGTTATGGAGAAAGGCAGTGAAGGTGGAGACAGCCCTAGTAGAGTGTGTCCTAATTGATGTAGGAGGGTGTATTTGCCTCAGCTGGTAACAGATGTATGCAGTCAGCAATCCATTTGGAGAGTCTCTGGGTAGAGAGAGCTTTTTCCTGTGATCACTGAGTAGTAGAGACAAAAAGTTTGGGGGGTTTTCTAAACGGTTTTGTTCTATCCAGGTAAAAGGACAGTGCTGTGCATAAGGTGGAGTTCAATGGACAGGCTGCTAAATTGCCACTGTTTTGTGGTGAGAGGTAATTACTCAGCCTTAATGGGTAGGTCTTGGCTTGGGAAGATTAAGCTGAATTGGGCAGAAGTGCACCGAATGACTAAAGAAGAAACCGGTTTGACCACTATACTAACGAAACGTGCTGCTGTTTTTGAAGAGGATCTGGGAAGTATGAAGGGAATCACTGTGACATTGAACATTAAACCTGACAGTCAACCAAAATATCTGAAAGCCTGAACTGTGCAGTATGCCATCAGGCCGAAAGTTGAAGCAGACCTGGAGTGCCTGGTCACCAATGGAGTCCTAATACCAGTTTCCCATAGCCCATGGGCCACTCCTATCATTCCAATAGTGAAGAAAGATGGCTCCCTCCGGATTTGTGGTGATTTTAAAGTCACTGTCAACCCGGTGTTGTGTGCAGAGCAATACCCGCTTCCCCGCATCGATGACCTCTTCGCGGGCCTGGCAAAAGAAAGGGGGACAAAAGTTCATTAAGATTGATCTGAGTCAAGCGTATTTACAGATGCATGTTGATGAAAAGTCCCAAGAGCTGTTGACTATTGTGACTCATAAGGGGCTTTATCGATACAGTCGCCTACCCTTCAGAATAACGTCTGCTCCCGCCCTGTTCCAGAGGGCTATGGACCAGATCTTGTGTGTCTTGCCAGGAGTCCAGTGCTATCTGGATGACATCCTGGTCACTGGAAGGAATGAAGAGGATCACTTAAAGAATTTAGAGGCTACCCTACAAAGACTGGAAGAGTATGGCCTACGAGTCTGCAAAGACAAATGTGAATTCTTCCAGCCCTCTGTAGAATATTTGGGACACATCATTGATGCTGCAGGTCTTCATAAGGCCCCTGCAAAAGTTAAGGCTATTGTAGAGGTTCCCCCACCTCAGAATGTTAGCCAGCTGCACTTGGTTCTAGGACTATTGAACTATTATGGAAAGTTCATCTCACAGTTAGCCACACTGCTAAAACCACTTCACGAACTTCTTGGGCAGAACAAGACCTGGAAGTGGACTGAAGCCTGTAATGTTGCATTTAACAAAGCTAAGGATGCATTGCTAAATTCTGAAGTTCTAACGCACTTTGATCCATCCTTACCCCTACAATTGGCCTGCAATGCCTCCCCTTATGGAGTGGGAGCAGTCGTGTCACACATTATGCCTTCGGGAGAAGAGAAACCTATTGCTTTTGCTTCATGCACTCTAAGCAAAGCAGAAACTAACTATGTCCAAATCGAATGTGAGGCACTGGGAATTGTTTTTGGAATTCAGAAGTTTCATCAGTACCTGTTTGTGCGGAAGTTTACTCTTCTTACGGACCATCGACCTCTGACGTCAATTTTTGGACCCTACACAGGCATTCCTCCATTAGCTGCTAGTCGTATGCAATGTTGAGCATTGTTACTTTCAGCGCACACATGAGATCAAATATCGGAAATCCACTCTGCACGGCAATGCAGATGGTCTCTCAAGGTTGCCTTTGCCAGTCGAACATCAAGATACTGCCCAAAAGGAAATCTTCTAGTTTGAACACTTAGAGAATACACCCATCACTGCTACTCCGATAAAGAAGGCAACTCGCGTTGACCCAGTATTGTCCCAAGTTGTGGACCTGGTGATGCATGGAACATCTCGATGAACCTCTCTGGTCTCACCCGGCCTTATTACCTATATGTCCAGGAGGACGGAGTTATCGATCCAATCTGGTTGTTTGTTGTGGGGGAGACATGTCATTTTCCCACCACCACTGAGATCACAGATGTTAGAACAGCTACATTCTGGACACTGTGGAACAGTGCATATGAAGGAAATTGCACAAAGCTATTTTTGGTGGCCTGGATTGGACAGTGCTATTGAAGAGAAGGCAAGAGCTTGTATGTCATGTCAGGGTGTCAGGAATGCACCCCAGTGGGGGTGCCCCTACACCCATGGGACTGGCCTGAAAACCCGTGGCAACGTATTCATGTTGACTTCGCTGGCCCCCTTGAAGGCAGCATATTCTTGGTGATGGTAGATGCCCATTCTAAATGGCCAGAAGTCTCTATAATGCAGTCCACTACTGCAGAGAGTACTATCCAAAAACTGCGGGGACTCTTTTTAGTCGTTTCGGTCTGCCAGAACAACTTGTGAGCGACAACGGAATGCAGTTCGTCTCTCAGGAGTTTCAAAATTTTATGAAGGCAAATGGGATACACCACATCACTTCAGCACCATATCATCCATCCACCAATGGATTATCTGAAAGGTCTGTGCAGACAATGAAACAAACTTTGAAATCAGCAAGGGGACAACACTCCATTCAAGAGCGTCTGGACACCTTCTTACTTTCCTACAGAAACACACCTCATGCTATGACCAAGGCATCCCCGGCCTTTCTAATGATGGGATGACAGCTGCGCACTTGCTTTGATCTGCTGAAACCTTCTGAACCCAGACAAACTGTGCAACATCAGCAGCAATATCAAGTCAGCAGATGTGCACCCAGAGCAAAAGACCGAACCTTTAGCTCGGGAGAGCCTGTTTTGGCTTGGAATTGTACTTCTGGAGCTAAATGGGTACCTGCCACGATCATCACTCAAACAGGACCTGTTTCCTACACAGTCTGGACTGCAGAGAATCTCACCTGGTGGCAACATGTAGATCAGCTGTTGCCAGGTCATGCCAGTCCTCAGGACACATCTTCAGTTGAGTTGTCTGACTTCGCCTCTTCTGGCGAATCAAAAATCACCTGTTCCTGACTGTTCTCCTCCATTATTGCTGGTGGCTGAGATACCCCCTTGCCCGGAACAAGCTGATAACACCTCCTCACCTGTTTGCGCTACGAACCCTGAGCCCATTGTCAGGCCTGCGCCCAAGGTACTTTTGGGTGTAACAACACCAGCAGTTTGCCGTAATCTACCTAGAGACAGACGACCTCCTCAATGGCTGGATCTTTAGCGAGGACGAACCCACGGTTATGGGGCAACATAATCCCTGGGGTTTAGCTGGGAATGGAGGCAGTCTACTCTCCTTCTCTAGTTTAGGGGATGTTCTTATTAAGGGGGGAGGAATATGTTGTGTATTTGGTTGTCGTGGTAACAGCACCTTGTTGTTGCTATGGCAACTGAGTTAGATTATTAGGGGATAGCCCAGCCAGTTTTGGCTGGTTTGGTTAGTTCAGTGTGTGAAAATAAATGACTGCTTTCATGGCTCACAGCTCTCTGTGTCTCAAGTGATTTCTTCCTAAAACTGCTGCTCCCAAGGATATGACACCCAGGGAAGGGCATAGGTGGTCCCATCCAGGGGTTGCCATAGCAGTGCAGGTAGCCGCTAGGATAGGGAAACTGTGCTGTAATGCATCTCCCAGTTGCAGGTAATGGAACCTGGGAAGAATATGTGAGGAAAACATATGTTCACCGTCTTCCTCGTCGTTGTCCTCTTCATTTGAGAGGCTTGAAGTGGTAGGGTAGTACTGTAGAAAGGGTGCTGAAGGTCTCAGTGATAGATTGGTGCCGAGTAATGGAGACTCAGGGGCATGGGACACACTTAAGTCCCCGGAATGTAAAAACTGAGGCGGTGCAGTGAGACCAGGTGCCGAATGGTAAGGTGACTGAAATGGGGCTGGTGCTGCTGTAGATGATGGATAAAGGGGTAAGAGAAGGAAAATTATTCAGTCTGTTAGAGGCTTCCTTCTGGGTTCAATACTGAGTGAGAGCTGGATGGTAAAATACATGAAAATCACAAATAGCTTCTCTAATAATAATAATAATAATTAATAATAAAAGAGCTGTTTAATAAAACTGGGATATATTTGCATATACTGTATCTACAAACTATTCACTATGATTGTGGTATATAGAGTTCACACCTACTTTCCTAATGCCCTATGTTTCTTATACATATGTTACGTGTGGGGGGGATTCTGCACCAATGCGGGGGCACAGAATTCATATGGCCTGCATTTTTCTGTGCCCCCCGTGCAGAAAAATGCAAAAAAATCTCTGCCGGGGGACACGTGCCTCTCCCCCAGCAACATGTCTGTTTCATAGAATCATAGAATATCAGAGTTGGAAGGGACCTCCGGAGGTCATCTAGTCCAACCCCCTGCCCAGAGCAGGACCAATCCCCAACTAAATCATCCCAGCCAGGGCTTTGTCAAGCCTGACCTTAAAAACTTCTAAGGAAGGGGATTCCACCACCTCCCTAGGTAATGCATTCCAGTGTTTCACCACCCTCCTAGTGAAAAAGTTTTTCCTAATATCCAACCTAAATCTCCCCCACTGCAACTTGAGACCATTACTCCTTGTCCTGTCATCTGCTATCACTGAGAATAGTCTAGATCCATTCTCTTTGGATCCACCTTTCAGGTAGTTTAAAAGCAGCTATCAAATCCCCCCTCATTCTTCTCTTCCGTAGACTAAACAATCCCAGTTCCCTCACCCTCTCCTCATAAGTCATGTGTTCCAGACCCCTAATTGTTTTTGTTGCCCTTCGCTGGACTCTCTCCAATTTTTCCACATCCTTCTTGTAGTGTGGGGCCTAAAACTGGACACAGTACTCCAGATGAGGCCTCACCAATGTCGAATAGAGGGGAACAATCACGTCCCTCGATCTGCTGGCTATGCCCCTACTTACACAGTGCAAAATGCCATTGGCCTTCTTGGCAACAAGGGCACACTCTTGACTCATATCCAGCTTCTCGTCCACTGTCACCCCTAGGTCCTTCTCTGCAGAACTTCTGCCTAGCCATTCGGTCCCTAGTCTATAGCGGTGCATTGGATTCTTCCATCCTAAGTGCAGGACTCTGCACTTGTCCTTGTTGAACATCATCAGATTTCTTTTGGCCCAATCCTCCAATTTGTCTAGGTCCCTCTGTATCCTATCCCTACCCTCCAGCGTATCTACCACTCCACCCAGTTTAGTGTCATCCGCAAACTTGCTGAGGGTGCAATCCACACCATCCTCCAGATCATTAATGAAGATATTGAACAAAATCAGCCCCAGGACCGACCCTTGGGGCACTCCGCTAGATACCGGCTGCCAACTAGACATGGAGCCATTGATCACTACCCGTTGAGCCCGACAATCTAGCCAACTTTCTACCCACCTTGTAGTGCATCCATCCAGCCCATACTTCTTTAACTTGCTGGTAAGAATACTGTGGGAGACCATATCAAAAGCTTTGCTAAAGTAAAGGAATAACACGTCCACTGCTTTCCCTTGATCCACAGAACCAGTTATCTCATCATAGAAGGCAATTAAATTAGTCAGGCATGACTTTCCCTTGGTGAATCCAGGCTGACTGTTCCTGATCACTTTCCTCTCGTCAAAGTGCTTCAGAATTGATTCCTTGAGGACATACTCCATGATTTTTCCAGGGACTGAGGTGAGGTTGACTGGCCCGTAGTTCCCAGGATCCTCCTCCTTCCCTTTTTTGAAGATTGGCACTACATTAGCCTTTTTCCAGTCTTCCAGGACTTCCCCCGATCGCCATCAGTTTTCAAAGATAATGGCCAGTGGCTGTGCAATCACATCCGCCAATTCCTTTAGCACTCTTGGATGCAACGCATCTGGCCCTGTCATAAATATAAAGGGAAGGGTAAACCCCTTTAAAATCCCTCCTGGGCAGAGGAAATATCCTCTCACCTGTAAAGGGTTAAGAAGCTAAAGGTAACCTCGCTGGCACCTGACCAAAATGACCAATGAGGAGACAAGATACTTTCAAAAGCTGGGAGGAGGGAGAGAAACAAAGGGTCTGTGTGTCTGTTGGTATGCTATTTTTGCCAGGGATAGAACAGGAATGGAGTCTACTTACTAAAAGTTCTAAATCTAGCTAGGTATGCGTTAGATTATGATTTCTTTAAATGGCTGAGAAAAGAATTGTGCTGAATAGAATGACTATTTGTGTCTGTGTGTCTTTTTTGTGACTTAAGGTTTTGCCTAGAGGGATTCTCTATGTTTTGAATCTAATTACCCTGTAAGGTATCTACCATCCTGATTTTACAGGGGTGATTCCTTTACTTCTATCTACTTCTATTTCTATTAAAAGTCTTCTTGTAAGAAAACTGAATGCTTTTTCATTGTTCTCAGATCCAAGGGTTTGGGTCTGTGGTCACCTATGCAAATTGGTGAGGATTTTTACCAAACCTTTCCCAGGAAGTGGGGTGCAAGGGTTGCGAGGATTTGGGGGGGAAAGACGTGTCCAAACTGCGTTTCCCAGTAAACCCAGTTAGAGTTTAGTGGTGGCAGTGGTTATTCCAAGGACAAAGGATAAAATAAATTTGTACCTTGGGGAAGTTTTAACCTAAGCTGGTAAAAGTAAGCTTAGGAGGTTTTCATGCAGGTCCCCACATCTGTACCCTAGAGTTCAGAGTGGGGGAGGAACCTTGACAGGCCTCATGGACTTGTGCACGTCCAGCTTTTCTAAATAGTCCCGAACCACTTCTTTCTTCACAGAGGGCTGGCCACCTCCTCCCCATGCTGTGCTGCCTAGTGCAGTAATCTGGGAGCTGACCTTGTTCATGAAGACAGAGGCAAAAAAAGCATTGAGTACATTAGCTTTTTCCGCATCCTCTGTCTCTAGGTTGCCTCCCTCATTCAGTAAGGGGCCCACACTTTCCTTGGCTTTCTTCTTGTTGCCAACATACCTGAAGAACCCTGCTTGTTACTCTTAACATCTCTCACTAGCTGCAACTCCAGGTGTGATTTAGCCTTCCTGATTTCACTCCTACATGCCCAAGCAATATTTTTATACTCATCCCTGGTCATTTATCCAATCTTCCACTTCTTGTAAGCTTCTTTTTTGTGTTTAACATCAGCAAGGATTTCACTGTTAAGCCAAGCTGGTCGCCTGCCATATTTACTATTCTTTCTACACATTGGGATGGTTTCAGTGTGCCTGGAGCAGCCTCAGAGACAGGAGCGGGGTTGGGGGCGCATGCCTGCGTGATCACCGTCGGGGGTGGGTGGGCGGCAGAGCTGAGTGTATGTGCATGCCAACAAGCGAGAGAGAGAGAGAGAGAGATACTCACCCTCCCATTGGCTACTGCAGCTCACTGGCGTGTAAGGGTAGGGCTTTTTATTCTGCACGAAGCAGGCTAGAGGCACAATTATGTGGCCAATAGTTTTATGATAGTCTTAATCCTGTGTTTCTGTCTGGTTATTCCATTTTCCCACATGTTATGTTAGAATCATAGATGATTAGTTTTGGAAGAGACCTCAGGAGGTCATCTAGTCCAAGCCCCTGCTCAAAGTAGGACCAACCCCAACTAAATCATCCCAGCCAGGGTTTTGTCAAGCTGGACCTTTAAAACCTCTAAAGATGGAGATTCCACCACTTCCCTAGGTAACCCATTCCAGTGCTTCACCACCCTCCTAGTGAAACAGTGTTTCCTAATAGCCAACCTAGACCTCCCCCATTGTTACTCAGGACAGCAATTAAGTAGGGAGGAAGATAACTACTGTGATTGCCCTTGAAACAAAGTTACAGGGATCAAGGAAGTTAGGCCTTAGCCTCAGTTTAATATTCAGATGTAATCAGGGTTAAGTGTGGCATCAATATACCTTTTACTAAAATGAATCTCATTTTAGTTTTTGTTCTTGTCTCTAATCCCTCCAGTTAACTATCAATCTCACAGATTATTCCTGTTGCTTCACCGGTATCCTTAAATCCCAAAGGCACAGAAAGGGTATGTGATTTTCCAAAGGTCACAAGACAAATCAGTGGCAAGGCTGTGACTAGAATTCATATCCCTTGACTTGTATTTCTGGACCACACCAGCTGTATTACTGACTTGATGTGAGACCTTCAGCAAGCTGCAGGCATGGTGATTTTCAAAGGTGGCAATAGGATCATGCAGCAGACTGCTGAAGTGGTCAGTTAGACCCTTAAAATAGGAGAAATTTTTAGAACTTTGTCAGTAGCAGCCCAGAAGTTCTGAGTGATGAGCCAGGAAGATAATCCCTAGCTGGAACATTTTAAATGGCTTTAGGAAGGCAATTTGTCTTGCCTCAAAGCCAGAGAAAGGGAGATTATAGTAGTGAAAGTGTTAACCCTGCAACGTTAACTGTGATGGTGAGGATGGTAAAGGCCAGCTATCCCTTGCAGCTAATTAGCAGCATCTTAGATACCAGACGAAGGTCCATCAGCTGGGGGTTAGAAGGGAAAGATAGTGTGCCTTCCTATCCCATGATGCAAATGGATAAAGAAGAGAGAAGAATAAAGTAAACAGATGACAGCTTTTATTTAGAACAGATAACTTATTAAGAAGAAACAGCGAGATGTGGTTTGACAATTTGGATTTAAAATCCAGGCCCAACCAAACAGATACTCTGGCAATAAACCTAAAACCAAAATACCCTAGATACTCCACCGTTTCTAGGTGTTGATAAGCAATAGATGGCACGACACCGTTGTCACAGCCAACTGATGGACCCTGGGTCTCAACTGCTTCTTAGTGGGAGATCAACAGGATCTGCTGATGCTAAAGAGAGGCCTGGCTCTGCGATCACCCAAGGGTGTGTGATCTACAGGACCTCTGTACCTTTCTCTGAAAATAATGTGGGGTTTAGAGATTGGTAGCACAGTCACAGTTCTTAATGCTGATGTTTTCAGATATTGATCTTCTGGTCCATGTAGCCGCGCAGATACAACGGTACCGTGGCTGCCTCTAGGACAGCGGGCGCTCAGAGTTTATATAGGAACAAGTGCACCAAAGTTCTGAGATAAAACTGGCAGCTCCCCTGCTGGAACCAGTTTTGTGCTAATGGTTAACTGCCTTTCCTGCCAAAGTTCCAAAAGGGCGTGAAAACTTCAACAAGAAGCTAAACAAAGATGGAGTCGAGCAGTTGTTTGGCAGACACACCATTTTGAATTTCAGACTCCACATCTAATACATGGTCAACTACCTTAACCAAATGTAAAGGCATAAAGTACAACTTATTCTAAAGTACAAAACAATTTATAATCTCTATTTCATATACAAAAACATGTTACAAAAGCATGAGATGATGAAGGCCTGAACAATAGCCTCGGCAATCCAGAGAGACAGAAAAAGGCTAAAACTTTGAAATATTATGCAGAGAGAAGTGGTGATACTTGGAGAGACCCTGGATGGCCTCTAAAGAGAGGGCTCAGTCAAAAATGACATCCAGATTTTGGGCATGAGTGACTGGGAGGATGGTGGTGTAATCCACTGTGATGGAAAATTTGTGAGTGAAGATTGTAAGCTCAATTTTGGCCATGTTGAAGATAAATTGCTAGCTGGGTATCCACAAGGAAATGTCAAAAAGACAGGCTTAACTGTGTGTTTGGATGGAAAGAGACAAGTTTTCATCATGGAGGAAATGTAGCAGAGTTGGCTTCACTAAGGGCATTGAAGGAGGGATCTCTCTCTAACTAATGTACTAAAATATTGTTAAGTTACTTGGATATGTCAGGAGTTGTGCACCTCAACAACAAGGACTAGACTAAGATCAGAAAGAAAATCAATAACTTTGAGAAGTTATAGATTTTTAAGTCCACAAGGGATCATTATGATCATCTCTAGTCTGACTACCTACACAATTTAGGTTAGTGTTTTCTAAGCCAGTGGCTTGTGATCCCCTTGTGTACGTGTGCGGTGGGGGGGGGGGTGGGAGGGTCACAAAGCATTGAAAATTTTATTACAATCTATAGTAAAGAAAATCTCACTCCCCACATATCCTCACCTACAAAGTCAAGTATTCTATGGCAACCTCTTAAACCACGCACCCAAATAAATTATAAAGGGTTATGATTGTTACCATCTATACATTTTTTACTCTTACTTTTTATAGTAAATGTAATGGAGTTGTGAAAAATGTTGACTTCAAATAAGGGGTTGCCAACCTGCAATGTTTGAGAAGCACTGATTTAGGGTATGTCTATGCTAGAAAGTTGACCTATATTCGGCTGGCTTACAGCTGTCGTCAAGTGTCACCAGTGCGGTGTTCTGCTCTATTCAATGTTGATAACAGTTGGCTTCGTGCTGCCCTGGCTCTGCACAGATAGCTGGCACAGCAGACCCCAAGAGAAACCCCAAGGACCACAGACTCTGATAAGGTACGAAGGCACCTGGCCAGGTTTATTGCCAAATGAAACACAGTCTCTAGCTCCCCGGATCAGATGTCTACAGCTCTACCAGTACATATATGCTCCCTGACAATGGACCGGCTCAGTCAGTGATGGGATTTACCACTGCCCCCTATGCCAGACAAAGACAACCCCTCAGGAGTGCATTCTTATATACAGGTACAAACAAATTACACCTCACTCCTGACATACTGAGGTACAACCCCTCTACGTAGTAAGGTGCAGCCTATTACCTTGTACATGTTGGTTTGATCAAAACAACCCCATCCATCATATTAACCTTCTGCCCCTGTCTTTAGGATGGGTCAGCTTGTTCCTTGTTGTCTGTGTGGAATGTGCAAGTATCGGAGTGTTCTGGTACCATCCTGGCACGTGTTTATATCTCTAGTGTCAAGTACCTTTTAGGTATGTGTGTTTTTGAAACATCAGCCCTTTCCTTGCCAGATTCTGAGCAGTGCCTGCCTTTTGCTCACAGCTTAACTTTGCTTTATGTTAACAAAGTCTTGACCGTTACTTTAGTTCAGGCCTTAGGCCTCATACCAGGCCTCTGATACAAGGGTTTATGTTTCAGGGCCTCATCTAACTACAGTCTACATTACTACAACAGCCACTGTAGTAATTTCTGCAGTGATTCACATCCAGCTACCCTCCTTGTGTCAGTGGTGCGCATCCTCACCAGGAGTGCTTCCACTGACCTAAGAAGGGAGCCAGTGGACTTAGGCTCACAGGTTGGGCTGTGGGGCTGTTTCATTGCTGTGTAGACTTCCAGGCTTGGGCTGGAGGACCGAGCTCTGGGCCCTCTACCCCACAGGGTATCAACTCATGACTATACTTGGTTGTTGTAGTTTGTCCCTCTCCCACACTGACCCTGCCCTCATATGTAATATTGCCTGTGCCCTGAAGGTATTCTCAGTGTTGCCCATGAGGCCAGTAGTTGTGCCCTGGACCTTGCAGTAGCTGAGTGAAAGATGGTTTGACCCCTCTACCTATGAGCAGTGGTAGTTAGGGTCACTGACAACCACAGGGAGACCTCACTTGACCCTCCAAGTTCAGATCCCAGGCTGCACAGGCTCAGGGGTATCACGTTCAGAGTTGGGGCTCCTGGTCCTTGGCAGCTGAAAGCTGAAGTATTTACTCCTAGGGTCACACTTTGCCTTTTGCTGCAGGCATGTGGCCTAACAGAAGCTGAGGGAGTTGCATGGAGTCTGTGCCTTTGCTGAGTCTGTCTTCTCTGATGCTTCCCTCCTTCGTGGTCTTTCCCCTGCTGTGGGCTCGTGTCACCTCCTGCAGATCCCAGCTTACACAGTGAGAACAAGGCCAACCATAGATCACAGCCGCGTTTCCTTCCTCTGCTGCTCTGCTCGCTCATGCTCGCTCCCTGTCTAGAGATCCCTCCTTCCCTGCCACTTTGTTCCCCGGCCTCCCGCTCCAGCCCAGCCCCCGGGGCTCGAGCTCCGCCTCCGCCCCGTGGAGTCCCCTGGCGCAGCCGCTCAGCTCGGGCTCGAGGAGAGGGGAACTGTTCTCGGGACAACGGCTCAGTGCGCGCCCAGCGGCCGGGTCGGGGCAGCGATGGGGGCTCTGCAGCTGCCCCAGGAGGGGGACCGGCTGCTCTACTGGGGGGCTGGAGCCGTCACTCTGCTCTTCACGCTGCTGGCAGCCTTCACGTGCCGCCTGCTGCCGGGTTACCTGGGGAAGTGGAAGGCGCTGAAGCCGATTCCGGGGCTCAGCCCCTGTTACCCGCTGCTGGGAAATGCTCTGCTCTTCGAGCGCAAAGGGGAAGGTAACGGCCGCCCAGACACGTAGCGGGGGGTGCCTGCAAACCCCTCTTCCCTCCTGGAGCTGCTGCCTGCGGCACCCTCTCTCCCGGGTGACCGCAATGCCCTGGGGATCAGCCCCGGCAACAGGGCGTACAGCGGTGTAGACATTAGTAAAGTGCTCGGGAAGTGGCTGGCGATTTCCAGGGGCTGTAGAAATAGGAGCTGATTTGCAGCCGTGGAGCTGGACTGGTCCCATCACTAAGTGGTGGTGGTGTTGGTGTTGTAGAATAACAGAGTAGGAGCGAGCTGGTCTTAGGTTAAAGGATTTTTTCCAAGCTGCAGACAAAAACAAAACAGTTCATTACTCAGCATCCTGCTGCATTTCTAGATCCAGGCAAAACAGACAGGCCGTATTACCGAGACTCTACTTCTACCAACCAAGCCTCCCCCAGAAACCTCTGACACCTCTTTATGGTTCCTGGGGTATTCTCCCCCCCCCCGCTATTTGCAACGAGTTTATAAATGGATTATAATTTGTTTCATGAAAACAAGTTCTTAATTATGATGTCCTGTCCTTTTAATTATTTGAGCACTTCCCCTCCCCATTGCAAAGCCTCCTGTGTTAGTTTCTCTTTTGCAGCCGGAATAATAGCTAGCCGGCAGACAGCTGTGTTGCTTTCAGCTCCCCCTCTGTCTTGGTCCAAACGTAACATTAAACTTGGACGAATTGTTTGTTTTGATTTTTACCAGATATTTCCTAACTGATGTCAAATATTTTTAACTTTCAAGAGTTCAAAAGGACATTTTGAAGTTTACCTTTTTCAGAAGCTACCTTTCCACCCCTGTATGCTTTGAAATCCATTTCTTGTCTTTCAGTGAAACTTTAGAGATCATTGGTCAGCCTCTTTATGGCTAATACATTTAAAAACAACTGCCATGGTACATGCTTTCCCACTAGATTCTACGGTAAAGGAGTCTTATGCTAAAGTGCTGGATAATTACATAATTAGATGAGCTTGTTATGTACATAGGAATTGTTGTTTCAGAACAAACTTTCAAAGTGTATGCAGTATTTATGCAAAACTGGAACAGTTCCACATTACAGTGTTATGAGTCCATTCATTATGCTCCTCTGATTTTCAAGACAAATCGGACATTACTAATTCTTTTTCTACTGTGAGACTTTTTTATACACCTATATTCATATGAGTCTTAAGATGCTGAAGTTACTGTGCCTTTCTCCCCAGTGAGATAGTAAAAATATCAATAAGCATGGATTTCTGTGCTTTTTGTACCTGTGCAACTATGGGCTTTTGTTCTGTATTATTGAGCCTTGATTTTTTTTTTAACAAAAGGGATCTTTCAGGTAAATTATACCTGAAGTGGAAAGAAGAAAAAGGATTATTTTTTTGCTTAACTTTGCTGCAGGGTGGGTGTGGTGGTTGTGCTGAAGAAGACAATACTATAAATGTAGGTTTAATGCTCCTGCTGGTGAAGTTTTTTCTTTTTGATGTCATTTGGGAAAACAATATGCCAGACCTGCAACTGGTGTAAATCCGGTGTCTTCAGTGGAGTGCTGCTGATTTACAACAACTGAACACCTAATACGGTGAATTTTATCTGGTGTCTGGATATCCCAAAAGGTAGCTGATCTGGTTTATTGTTAGCTTTTTGCTAAATGTACAGGCCCGATCCTGCCCTTCTCACACTTGTAGAATTTTCATTAAAATATAGATTGATATGGCCTTCCATCTACAAAATGCTTCTGTGGCAAAACAGAAGTATAATAGATGTACTATAGGTTATAAATTGTGAGCTGTATTTCACGTTGTGTTCTTCTATCTGTAAAATATGAAGTCCACATTTTATAACACTATATAACTCCTGGACTTAGTATCTTATGTAATTATTTTATGTGTAATTAAAGTACATCTGCCACAACTCTCTTACTAGAGAAACAACACAAAGTCCATTTGTAGCACATTATATATAACTGTTATGTAACCTCTTGGACCCTTCCCTACCTGCTGGAGCTAAGGCAAATGCAGCGGGGCACATTGGCTCCTCTCAGCACCTCCCACTCCATGGCCCCAACAGCTGCCGGCACAGGCCTTGTAGATGGGAGCTTTAAAGTTCCAAGCTGCCCCAGAGCTCTTTGCTGCAGCACAGCCACCATGAGAAACTACAATGGCCTGGGCCTTTTACACTTGGGCAGGGAACCCATCTAGAGGCACTGGGTCCCAGTTGGTGCACAAGTGCTCACAAAGAGCAGCTTCAATTAGCCACCAGGCCAGTATAGGTATTCTGAGGGTGGAGCTTTGAAGCACTAACACCTCAAGAGCCTCAAAGACCCAGGGGTCCCTTATCCTTTAATCAAACTCCTGGGAGGGACAATTAAAACTATGAGCAGACATTTCGGCACAGAGCCCTGTGTTGGGGCCCCTCTGGCCATCCCAACAGACAGCTTTGTCTGTGTTGAGAGCTAGATGAAACTCTGCTTGGGGTAGGTTGTGGATGATGGACTTAGCATCCTCCTCCTCTGTTGCTATAGCAAGAGAGACTCTTCTCCACAGAACTGTTTCTAAGGGGTGATGGGGTGTTGTTGATGTCCCCACCTACACCTAAAGAGCCTTCTATTTGGGAGACTGAATACTCCCATGGACTCTTGCTTTAGGAGGTGAGACTGCACCCAAGTCTCTGTTCCAGTAGGTGGGAAGTGCAGCCCTCCTACAAACTTACACACACGGAACCCTTCTCCTAACGGTGGCAGCTCTTTCCCCTTCCAAAAGCCTAACCAGCACAATCTTTCTGTTGATTTAGAAAGGTCCTCAAAGAAACCATTTTGAAGCATTTTGGAGGAGAGGAGGGTAATCAGGAACAGTCAACATGGATTCACCAAGGGCAAGTCATGCCTGACCAACATGATTGCCTTCTATGATGAGATAACTGGCTCTGTGGATATGGAGAAAGCAGTGGACGTGACATATCTTTGACTTTAGCAAAGCTTTTGATACGGTCTCCCACAGTATTTTTGCCAGCAAGTTAAAAAAGTATAGATTGGATGAATGGACTATAAGATGGATAGAAAGCTGGCTAGATTGTTGGGCTCAATGGGTAGTGATCAACAGCTCGATGTTTAGTTGGCAGCCGGTATCAAGCGGAGTGCTCCACGGATCGGTCCTGGGGCCGGTTTTGTTCAACATCTTTGTTAATGATCTGGATGATGGGATGGATTGCACCCTCAGCAAGTTCACCGATTACACAAAGATGGGGGGAGAGGTAGATATGCTGGAGGGTAGGGATAGGGTCCAGAGTGACCTAGACATATTGAAGGATTGGGCCAAAGGAAATCTGATGAGGTTCAACAAAGACAAGTACAGAGTCCTTCACTTAGAATGGAAGAATCCCATGCACTGCTATAGACTGGGGACCGACTAGCTAAGCAGCAGTTCTGCAGAAAAGGACTTGGGGATCACAGTGGATGAGAAGCTGGATATGAGTCAGCAGTGTGCCCTTGTTGCCAAGAAGGCTAATGGCATATTGGGCTGCATTAGTAGGAGCATTGCCAGCGGATCGAGGGAAGTGATTATTCCCTTCTGTTTGGCCCTGGTGAGGCCACCTGCTCCAGTTTTGGGCCTCCCACTATAGAAAGATGTGGACAAATTGGAGAGTCCAGCGGAGGGCAATGAAAATGATCAGCAGACTGGGGCACATGACGAGAGGCTGAGGGAACTGGGCTTTTTTAGTCTGCAGAAGAGAAGAGTGAGGGGGGATTTGATAGCAGCCTTCAACTACCTGAAGGGGGGTTCCAAAGAGGATGGAGCTCGGCTGTTCTCAGTGGTGGCAGATGACAGAACAAGGGGCAATGGTCTCAAGTTGCAGTGGGGGAGGTCTAGGTTGGCTATTAGGAAACACTGTTTCACTAGGAGGGTGATGAAGCACTGGAATGAGTTCCCTAGGGAGATGGTGGAATCTCCATCGTTAGAGGTTTTTAAGGCCCGGCTTGACAAAGCCCTGCCAGGGATAATTTAGTTGGTGTTGGTCCTGCTTTGAGCAGGGGATTGGACTAGATGACCTCCTAAGGTCTCTTCCAACCGTAATCTTCTATGATTCTATGAAAGACCAGGAAATGCTGCATCAGATCATACTTGGGTCATGTTTGGAAAGTTATCTTCACAACCACGAGAAGCAGAAATCTTAGATTCTACGGAAACCAATAGCTCTCGCTTAGTGAAGATTCCAAGTCTTACTGTTTCAATTCCTTGCCCAGGGCCTGGAAACCAGTTATAGAGCAGACAGGGCTCAGATTTGAAAATGTTACAGTATTTTATTTGGAAAGCCAACGAGTGTCTTTAAAAGCAGAATTTTGTTTTGATCAGGGTAAGCATAAATAATGCTTCTGTAGGTATGTCTTGCCAGTACCAGGGAAATTTTCAAGGTTCTGGGTTGTTTAAATGTGTTTCTTTTGCATCATACATTCTGATGAAGATCTAGTTGGCTGAACTGCTCTTTTTACATGTCATTTCTGACTTTGTACTATGACATAAGTGGGTTAAAAGACATACACTAGGGCCACAATCCTGCCATTTGCTCTGGTGCAGGCGGCTGCCTGTGTGGAATTCCTTGCAAGTTCAGAGCCTAAGACAGCATTTGCTACATTTATATCTATCTCACACACAAATTTATTTTAAAAGAACATTATGAAGGTTTTCAAGTCAAGCACTCAAAAGTTAGGAAATGCCAGAATTAAGGTTGGCTATACAACCTTAAAAGAGCTCTGTTTGTGCATAAGGATTATGATCTAGTCTTTAATTACAGGATCACATACTATATTTTCCATAGGACCCCAGCGTCATTCTGCATGTAGGATGGACAGTGCTCAGTTAATGAGCAGCTATTCAATGTTTTGTTTTAACCCCATAGTTCAGTATGTTGCCATAGGCTGTATTTACTGCATGCTAGTCAAATTCTGATATGAAGATAGAATTATTAGTTTCCTCGAGGTCTCTTCTATGATACTGATCACAGTAGTATCCATCTGCTTCTCAAACATTAATTAATTATTTTTTTTGCATCACCACTGTGAGGTGAGGGGGTGTTATTATGGGGAAGTGAGGCACAGAGAGATTAAGGTAAAAAATATCCACTGATTTTAGGTGCTCAATCTGAGATGCTGAAGACCTGATTTTTTATAGTACTTAACAATGTATCACACTTTATATATTCAAGCACAGCTCCCGCTGCCTTCAGCTGCAATTATGAGCCCCCTGCACTTCTCCTGAACAGGCCACGTTTGGGCATCCAGAAAATGAGGAACACACAATTAATGACTACCTGTGGAAAATTTGGGTTAAGTGACCTGCTTAGCATCACCCTCTGTGGCAGAGGGTGGGATAGAAGCCAGTTCTCCAGGGCAGAATTCCACTGTCTAAACTACCAGATCCTCCTTTCTCTTCCTGCAACCCCTTGCCCTCATCTGCTATGCATAGGGCCCTACGAAATTCACAGCCATGAAAAAAGCTTTACCGTGAAGTCCCCCTCCCCCGTGTGAAATGTGGTCTTTTGTGTTCTTGTCGCCTATACTATACAGATTTCACATGGGGGAGGGGGAGCGGAGAGGGGAAGGGAAGAAACAGTGTTTCTCAAATTGGGGGTCCTGACCCAAAAGGGAGTTGCAGGGGGGTTGCAATGTTATTTTAGGTCGGGTTGTGGTATTGCCACCCTTACTTCTGTGCTGCCTTCAGAGTTGGGTGGCCAGAGAGCGACGGCTGTTGGCTGGGTGCCCAGCTCTGAAGGCAGCGCTCTGCCAGCAGCAGTGCAGAAGTAAGGTTAGCAATACCATACCATTGCCATCCTTACTTCTGCGCTGCTGCCTTCAGAGGTGGGTGGCTGGAGAGTGGCAGCTGCTGACTGAGGGCCCAGCTCTGCAGGTAGCTCTGCCTTCAGAGCTGGGCTCTCGGCCAGCAGCCGTCACTCTCACAGCCAGTGGTGCCGCCAGCAGCCGCACAGAAGTAAGGGTAGCAGTACTGCAACCCTCCGTACAATGATCTTGCAACCCTGCCCACAGCTCCTTTTTGGGTAGGGACCCCTACAATTACAACACCATGACATTTCACATTTAAATAACTGAAATCATGAAATGTATGATTTTAAACGTACTCTGATTGTGAAATTGACCAAAGTGGACCGTGAATTTGGTAGAGCCCAAACTATGCACCTTTTCTATAACATATGAGGCAGGGATCCTACAGACAGCAGATTCCTTCACTTACACGGCCCTGATTAATCCTCAGAGCAGTTCCATCCCATTCACTGAATCAGGCACGGGGCTCATGGAAAAAAATATGTGATCATGTAGATAAAGACTGTCTCATAATGTATATTCTTAAGGATGCACAGGGAACCTTAACTCTGGCATTTCCTAACTTTTAAGTGATTGACTTTTTAACCTTTAACAATGTTTTTAAACATAGTTTGTGTGTGTATAATTTTCAGAATTTTTAAAAAAGCAAGCTGAAAACACAGAAATTCCATCATGTAGTCCATCATTGGATTGACACCCACATGGTTCATCAGCAAGGTTGAGACCATTAAATCCACTGCACAGACCTCTGCCACTTAAACTAATGGAGTATCTGATAGCAATAGTACAGTGTCATCTCTTTGTGGGCCAGCACTAGAGAGGGATGAGACACAGATTTGCCAGTTAGTGTCACAGATATTTGTTGTCAACAGAGGAATGATGAGATTCAGGAATTTAGGCTTTTATTCCAGACTCTGGAGGCTTATGTTCTCCACAAACTCTTCTGCCTGTTTTCCCCAAGCTTTGATCCCTTTCTTCCCTGTTCCCTCCAACCTGTTCCTATCCCTGTTCTAGTCCTATATCTTCCTCACTTCTGGGTTCCTGTTCCAGCCTTGGCCTCCTTGCCTACCCAGTCACCTCTTATCAGGCTTTTTATCTTAGTCCCAGTCTTCTTACCCAGCCAGTCTTTGTCTTCCCCTCTGGTCTCACTGTCTGAATCCAAATATCCCAATGATTCCAAATCTCTCCCTGTCCCCACATCCAGTCGTTGTCTGTTTGCCCAGCAACTCTCCGTTTTCCCATCTGGCTCCTCATCTGATATGCCTTTTCTCTCCCTCTTGTACTGTCTGTCGGTCCCAGTCTCCCTCTCGGGATTCTTTATCCAGTCTCAGTATCTCTCTCTTCCCTCCCTAGCTCCTTGTCCCAGTCTCTTTGCCCAGCCAGTCTCACTTCCTTCCACTCTCCCCAGTTCCTTGTCAGATCTGTCTCTCCTCTCACCTGCTCCCATTTCCCCCTGGTTCCTTGTCCTCGTCTTGTGGCCAGACAGTCCCAGTTTCCCTCCCTCCACCCAGCCCTCTAGCTAACTGTATCCTAGTCCCCTATCTTCCCATTTCCCTCAATGATTCCTGTCTCCTTGCCCAATTAATCCCTGTCTCCCCACCCAACAAATCCCAACATGCCCTTCCTTCCCCAGCTCCCAGTCTCCTTGCCCAGTCAGCCCAGTATTCCCTGTCCAATCCCAGTCAGAGTTTCTCTCCCCCCTTGGTCCCAGTTTCATTAGCTCTCTTGTCCCAATCTACTCCTTTCCTTCCCCCCAGTCTGACTTTTTTCCTCGTCTGCAGTTTCCTTCTCCATGCTGCCTGGGTACCAGCAGGAGGGTCATAGAGAGCACAGAAGAGAGAGGGTCCCTGCTCTGAGTTGTGGTGCCCAGTTGCACCCTGGGCTGAAGCAGCCATTATGGGGAAAGTTCTTCTGAGCCTCGTAACCCTTGTCTGGAGAGGGCATGTGCAGTCCAGTCCCATGCAGGAGCTGTTGAGGGGATGGAGGCAGCTCAGTCACTCTGTGAGGATGGCACATGCATGGTCTGGTCACATGTGAGGGTGGGGAGGGCTTGCAGCATAGCCAGTTGCTCTGCAGGGATGGCACATAAAATGTGTGGTCACACAAAGGAGCTGTGAGAGACTCAAGCATGCTCAGTGAAGAAGGAATCTTCAGAGATTTTTAGCTTTTAAAACCCAGCAAGTCTCTATTGAACAAGTACAAAATGTTTTTTTTCAAAGGCTAAAGATGGTCAAATTTGGGTGGATTTTTACTGGGGTGGCACAAGGTACATTCCTGACACACAGTCCATTCCCTTGCAAGTAGGTGTTAAGGCATTTAAAAGTAAAGGTCTCAAGAATTTTTTAACATGAGCAAAACAATAACATATTTGTACTTAGCCTTGTTCAACTTGTTCAAAACAACTGAATGGTTTTGGCTGAAATTTGGCTTGAGGTGGGCACCTGGCGTGGAAATTTGCAACCCAAACTGTTAAAGTTTGGCAAAATTATAAGCAACTAAAAATGAGGCCTTACAGTGGAAAGTGTCAGGCAATGTTTATAATAGGTGGTGACCCTCTGGTCTTTTGTGTATAAATCTCTTTCGAATGTGGGACTCTAGCATTATTGTGGAATGATTTATTAATCTGCACAATCTCATTTCCCCTTTTATCTCAGATGCTCGTGGTGTCATTTTAGAGGGACTCAATTAATGTCTATAAAGTCAGTTAGTAGAGGTTCTCTTGTACTTAATAGATGATCCTTACCTCCCCCCCCCAAGATTTATATTCAGTCTTCCATGTTGTTCAGAAAAATTAATCAGTGTGAGGATGGGTTTGTGTTAATGCACTGGACTGGGACTCTGGAGAAATGTATTCAATTTCTAGCTTTGCCATAGACTTCCTTGGGCAAGACTTCCTTTGGCAAGTCATAGTCTTCTTTTGCAATGGACTTCCTTGAGCAAGTCACATAACCTGTTGTGTGTTGGATCCCCATCTGTAAAAAGGGGATAAAAATATTTCCTTTATACTCTTTCATTTGTCCTTTCTATTTAAGTTGCAAGATTCCTGTGTCTGTACAGTACTTAGAATCATAGAATCATAGAATATCAGGGTTGGAAGGGACCCCAGAAGGTCATCTAGTCCAACCCCCTGCACAAAGCAGGACCAATTCCCAGTTAAATCATCCCAGCCAGGGCTTTGTCAAGCCTGACCTTAAAAACCTCTAAGGAAGGAGATTCTACCACCTCCCTAGGTAACGCATTCCAGTGTTTCACCACCCTCTTAGTGAAAAAGTTTTTCCTAATATCCAATCTAAACCTCCCCCACTGCAACTTGAGACCATTACTCCTCGTTCTGTCATCTGCTACCATTGAGAACAGTCTAGAGCCATCCTCTTTGGAACCCCCTTTCAGGTAGTTGAAAGCAGCTATCAAATCCCCCCTCATTCTTCTCTTCTGCAGGCTAAACAATCCCAGCTCCCTCAGCCTCTCCTCATAACTCATGTGTTCCAGTCCCCTAATCATTTTTGTTGCCCTTCGCTGGACTCTCTCCAATTTATCCACATCCTTCTTGAAGTGTGGGGCCCAAAACTGGACACAGTACTCCAGATGAGGCCTCACCAATGTCGAATAGAGGGGAACGATCACGTCCCTTGATCTGCTGGCAATGCCCCTACTTATACATCCCAAAATGCCATTGGCCTTCTTGGCAACAAGGGCACACTGCTGACTCATATCCAGCTTCTCGTCCACTGTCACCCCTAGGTCCTTTTCCGCAGAACTGCTGCCTAGCCATTCGGTCCCTAGTCTGTAGCTGTGCATTGGGTTCTTCCGTCCTAAGTGCAGGACCCTGCACTTATCCTTATTGAACCTCATCAGATTCCTTTTGGCCCAATCTTCCAATTGGTCTAGGTCCTTCTGTATCCTATCCCTCCCCTCCAGCGTATCTACCACTCCTCCCAGTTTAGTATCATCCGCAAATTTGCTGAGAGTGCAATCCACACCATCCTCCAGATCATTTATGAAGATATTGAATAAAACCGGCCCCAGGACCGACCCTTGGGGCACTCCACTTGATACCGGCTGCCAACTAGACATGGAGCCACTTATAACAATCTCGACTGAGACCCCTCTGTGCTACTATGATCAAAATAATAAATAAGTGCAAAACTTGCTTTGTCACAGTAGCAAAACTAACACTACGGTGAACTCATGATCAATTACATGATTACAGAAGTTCTGGTTTTGGCCTATTCAAATTGATTTTTCCCCCCCACAGATTTCTTTAAACAAATAGTAGACAAATTTGAAGAATACAGGAATCTACCACTGCTAAAACTTTGGATAGGACCATTGCCTTTTGTGATTTTATATCATCCAGATGCTGTAGAGGTGAGTGTTTGTATCTCAGGTTTAATAGATTTGTTTGTACAAGTCATACAATTTATGACAGTTATTCCCTAATTTGAAATTTTGTGTTGTTTCATCTCCAGAGTTTATAGTAAACATTGAAAATGGCTGGTCATGAAGCACAGATGCCAGTCACCAAACTTCTTGTTAGTTCTACAGCTTAGGCTTCATGCTGGTCTCCTCCTCCTCCCTGCCTGCCCTCCCTCCCTACTTTTGTGCAGGTGCTTTATAGCTCTAGGCACTCAGGGGAGCATAGGGACTGCATGCCAGATGCTCCTCGCAGTGGTATGCTGCCTGAGCTAAAGGAGTGACACAAATCACTCCCTGTCAGTCCAGCTGAGACACAATACCCCTGGTGTTCTCACTGCAGGGGTGCGAGTACCATCCCTTTTATTATGGCAGTGTGCAAATAGTGCAGTCTAGACCTGAATGGTTTGTAGTTTGCTTGGAGATAAATGCAAAATTTCTTGTTCTGTGTCTTTACGTTGATTAACAATACTTCTGTGATTCTCAACTAAGTGAGAGGAAATGTTTATCCAGGTTTTGGACTGTGGAAAACCTTGAACTTCACTTTGCATGATCAACTTAAGAGGTTCTGAATGCAGATACTGTGTTAATGATCTACTGATTTAAAATGTCAGTGTTGTGCTATTATTTTCGAGGCACAGTTGTGTTTTATAAGCAAGTGATATATGGGTGAGATACATTTTATTGGTTTCAGAGTAACAGCCGTGTTAGTCTGTATTCGCAAAAAGAAAAGGAGGACTTGTGGCACCTTAGAGACTAACCAATTTATTTGAGCATAAGCTTTCGTGAGCTACAGCTCACTTCATCGGATGCATACTGTGGAAAGTATAGAAGATCTTTTATACACACAAAGCATGAAAAAATGGGTGTTTACCACTACAAAAAGTTTTGTCTCCCCCCACCCCGCTTTCCTGCTGGTAATAGCTTATCTAAAGTGATCACTCTCCTTACAATGTATATGATAATCAAGTTGGGCCATTTCCAGCACAAATCCAGGTTCCCCCCCCACACACCCCCACTCTCCTGTTGGTAATAGCTTATCTAAAGTGATCACTCTCCTTACAATGTGTATGATAATCAAGGTGGGTCATTTCTAGCACAAAGCCAGGGTTTAACAGGAACGTCTGGGGGGGGGGGGGTAGGAAAAAACAAGGGGAAATAGGTTACCTTGCATAATGACTTAGCCACTCCCAGTCTCTATTCAAGCCTAAGTTAATTGTATCCAGTTTGCAAATGAATTCCAATTCAACAGTCTCTTGCTGGAGTCTGGTTTTGGAGTTTTTTTGTTGTAATATCGCAACTTTCATGTCTGTAATCGCGTGACCAGAGAGATTGAAGTGTTCTCCGACTGGTTTATGAAAGTTATAATTCTTGACATCTGATTTGTGTCCATTTATTCTTTTACGTAGAGACTGTCCAGTTTGATCAATAGGTTCCTGGGTTAGTGGTTCTGTTGTGTGGTATATGGTTGCTGGTGAGTATTTGCTTCAAATTGGGGGGCTGTCTGTAGGCAAGGACTGGCCAGTCTCCCAAGATTTGTGAGAGTGATGGGTCATCCTTCAGGATAGGTTGTAGATCCTTAATAATGCATTGGAGGGGTTTTAGTTGGGGGCTGAAGGTGACGGCTAGTGGCGTTCTGTTATTTTCTTCGTTAGGCCTGTCCTGTAGTAGGTGACTTCTGGGAACTCTTCTGGCTCTATCAATCTTCACTTCCGCAGGTGGGTATTGTAGTTGTAAGAATGCTTGATAGAGATCTTGTAGGTGTTTATCTCTGTCTGAGGGGTTGGAGCAAATGCGGTTGTATCGCAGAGCTTGGCTGTAGACAATGGATCGTGTGGTGTGGTCAGGCTGAAAGCTGGAGGCGTGTAGGTAGGAATAGCGGTCAGTAGGTTTCCAGTATAGGGTGGTGTTTATGTGACCATCGTTTATTAGCACTGTAGTGTCCAGGAAGTGGATCTCTTGTGTGGACTGGACCAGGCTGAGGTTGATGGTGGGATGGAAATTGTTGAAATCATGGTGGAATTCCGCAAGGGCTTCTTTTCCATGGGTCCAGATGATGAAGGTGTATCAATATAGCGCAAGTAGAGTAGGGGCGTTAGGGGACAAGAGCTGAGGAAGCGTTTTTCTAAGTCAGCCATAAAAATGTTGGCATACTGTGGGGCCATGCGGGTACCCATAGCAGTGCCGCTGATTTGAAGGTATACATTGTCCCCAAATGTAAAGTAGTTATGGGTAAGGACAAAGTCACAAAGTTCAGCCACCAGGTTAGCCATGACATTATCGGGGATAGTGTTCTTGACGGCTTGTAGTCCATCTTTGTGTGGAATGTTGGTGTAGAGGGCTTCTACATCCATAGTGGCCAGGATGGTGTTATCAGGAAGATCACCTCAGGGCCTACGCTACCAGCACTCCCAGCTACCTTCGAGACACCACTGACTCCTGAGGAAACTACAATCCATCGGTGATCTTCCTGATAACACCACCGTTCCTCAGACGTTCTTGTTAAACCCTGGATTTGTGCTGGAAATGGCCCACCTTGATTATCATACACATTGTAAGGAGAGTGATCACTTTAGATAAGCTATTACCAGCAGGAGAGTGAGGTGGGGGGAGAGAAAACCTTTTGTAGTGGTAAACACCCATTTTTTCATGCTTTGTGTGTATAAAAGATCTTCTATACTTTCCGCAGTATGTATCCGATGAAGTGAGCTGCAGCTCACGAAAGCTTATGCTCAAATAAATTGGTTAGTCTCTAAGGTGCCACAAGTATTCCTTTTCTTTTTGTGAATACATTTTATTGTATTTATTAAATAAAGTGCATACAAAGAAATCTCTCAACAGGACTTGAGGACAGACAGTTTATCTGATGGAAATGATTTAACTTGCATCAATCAGATTAAAACTGAAAAAAGTGTTTTAATTAAAACCATAGGCATTATTTTATAAAGGAGAATGCATTATTTAGAGTAGCCTTAAGGCAGCTTTGTTGTTCAGGTATCTCTTCTGCCACTGATTATCAGGACACTTGTTTATGTATTTCAGTGTATAAAATCTGCCCACTACCATCAGCCTCTAGGTGTGTATATAATTCAATCTTTAAATATATGTCCAAGAAATTCAGGTTGACTCAGTGTCACCCCTAGGAGCCCCTTCTACCGTATGTCGTGGACTGGAGTAAATCTGCCTCTTTAGTTTGCTCGCCCATTCCTCCTGACCCCATGGAAATTTCTCTGGGGATATGTCAGTTCTATGGAGCTAAGAGGGGTAGTTAAATGAGCTGCTTGGAGAGCCCCTGGAAGCACAGCACCAGTTTATACCTGCAGAATTCCTATAAAAATCTACTAGCCCAACTAAAACTCCAGGAGACTGACAAAATGACTTATCTTACTGTTAATAAGAGTCTGTGTTTATGTCCACCGCCCTTTCTCAAGAAAACAACCCATTTTTTGCCTCTGAAAAGACTCTTCTTCATAAACATGTGGTTCTCGCTCTCAGCCCCGCTCCGGAGACTGACCTCCTTTGTCTTGGGAAGATGTTGCTGCCTTGGTGTAAACCATCCAACCAGAAATCAAGTTATTTTCACAAGACGAAGGGCTAGAAACCTAACTTTAAAAATGAAAGCTTAGATTCTGCACAAGATGGTGTTGTTCCCCAAAAAAGACTCCTACTCTAGTTGGGCAAAGTTTGTAGATATATTACATAAATAATTATATTCTGTGTCTCATGTTTAATATTACTGTTTGGAAGATGTACTTTTACCAGTCACATGAGAGAGACAGAACCTCTGTTGCAGTTCAGGTTGTCAGTCCAGATATCCAGCTTCTCTTTGGCCTGGGAGATATTGCAATATATTAAAAAGGAATGTCGCATTCAGACTATTGACTATTACAATCCAGTGGAACATTTTCCTGGTCTTACAGTCAAAGTGATGTATTTTTATTGTGATAAATATTTCCTTGTTAATGACCTCTCCTGTACCTCCAGGGTTTGTAAAGTTGACTGAGCCATATAAAGCAATCTCTGATTGTAAATGAGTGTGCAAGTATATAGGAGAGCAGTCATATCTTTGAATATATTTTGCAAGTGCCCTCCTCCTTAAAAATAGGATGAGTATACAGTGTTACCAACTTCTTCTTTTAAAGAGATATTTCCCCTCTGTCTTTTCTCCTGCTGGTAGGTTGTTCTGAACAGTTCAAAGCACATAGAAAAATCTTTTCTGTACAAATTTCTACATCCATGGCTTGGCACAGGACTTCTGACAAGGTATAGTAATATATAAATAGAGTCATGTACCTTTAAAGTTATGCAAAGTTTAATTCTAAGATATTATGTATATTTACTGCCTGAAGACTAGAATGTGTTATATTTTATTCGCTAATAGGCAGAATAAAAGGCATAATTAGTGTCTGAATATTAGAATCTAAAGTACAGATGCCCAAAAGCAGCTTTAGGCCCACGTATCGCCTGCAGGGCCATAAAATGGGGTCCTCCTGCCACCATCTGGAGTCTAGAAAGGATCAATTCTTGAAAGGATCATGTGATGTGAGGAATGTGAATGGGACTTTAGAGCAAATGATGTAGCAAGACCTCACTTGGATGCACTGAGCTCGAGCTTTCATAATCGTTAGAAACAACTTTTAATTTTTCAGCAAAAGAATATCAGTCAATTATAATCCAGCAATATCAAATATTGTCCCCACACAAATGACACAAGTAGTCTTTTTGAGCTAGCCCTCAGCTGTCCTCAGACTCAGCTTCATGAACTTCAAGGCGAGCCATGTGCAAGGGCACCCACTCTAGGCTCCCAACTCCTCACCCATCACCTTTTCATGTCTCTCTCCCTCCTGATGGAGTTTTTCTAGGCTGCACGGTTCTCTGCCTATACTGTGATATTCCCAGCAAGCCAGACTGCCTGAACAGGCCAGTGTCTGTGTTTTGCTTTTTCTCCAAAGGCTATAGACAGTTAAATTGCACACAGTTATAAGTTACCACACAGATCTTTCTAAGCAAGCACACTTATTTTTAAGGTGAAAGGATTACAGGGAAAATATATAAAAAACAATAAAAGAATCTACACATGTGCTGAAAAGCTTACCAAAGATGACCCGCCCACCACTCCCTACTCCAGCAGGGACTTTGGTAGGAGTCAGTCCTTCCAACCGCACCAAAGGGTTTTTCTGTAGTTACAAGTTCATTCAGCTTTTGCTCAGAACAAGCACACCGATGCATAGGTTCATCTTTCCTTTACACAGCTTGGTCCTTTGATCTCGGGATTCTGGAATCAGCTGATGATTGTGCTGTCCTTAGGGTGCAGTTGCATAACCATAGGTGGGGTTGGGGTGGGTGTGAAATTTGCATTCACCTCCCCCTAGATTTTTCCCAGGAAATCCATTTTACTGGTATTATCCCAAAAATCCATTTTTGTCTGCTACTTTGTTCAATGTAGTCATTTGATCATCCAGGCCCACAACCATTCATTTAATGCAATGTACCCCAAACATATGTAAACTTAATTCCCAAGGATATTGCGGGAAGTTGCCATATCTGTCACACTTGGGTTAAAGTAAAGTATTTCAGTTCCCAGGAGACGAAACTGTGGTGTGCTATGGGCAGAGAACAAGAAAGACTAAGGTGCTATCAATACCCAATGCCCTTGCAATGGCAGGGAATTGATTAGGTAAACTACACACAGATGATCCTGGCTGATAATCCACACACTGTGCTACTGAGGATGGCAAAAAATGCCCAAGTACCCTTCCCATCTGACTTGCTGATTCTTTCCTGACCCCAAATTGGGTGATCAATTTGAGCCTGAGCCTGTGTGCAAGACACACCAGGCATTCTCTGAGAGAGAGGATTTTCTGTACCATTCAGAGCAGTGGTCCACCCTGCCTGGTGTCCTGTCTCCAGTAGTGGCCAATCCTTGATGTTTCAGAGAAAGGTGAACCCCGAGGTTAAAATAAGTCGGTACGGTATGGTACTGCGTACATAGCTAACCGTACCAGCAGGGGACAGCTTCCCCAGGCTGGCAATTTAAAAGGGCCCTGGGCTCTGGGCAGCGGCCAGATCCCCCGGTCCTTTAAATCTCTGCCAGAGCCCTGCTGCCGGAACCCTGGAGTAGCGGCCGTGAGCCCTAGGGCTCTGGTGGTGATTTAAAAGGGCGAGGGGCTCCGCTGTGGTAGCAGCGGCTGGGAACCTCAGGCCCTTTAAATCTCCACTGGAGCTCCGGGGCCCTTTAAATTGTGATTTAAAGGGCCTGGGGATTTAAAAGCCCCGCCCCTTCCAGTTGAGGCCCGGGCCCTGAGTACCAGTAAGTCCCTTTAGTTACTTTCACCGCGGGTGAACCCACACAAACCCCCACAAGAAATCTGGCCAATTGTGCATTGTGGAAAAAATTCCTCCCTGATGCTTACAGGTGACTGGCTGAAACCCTGAAGAATGAGATTTGATGATAATCATTGTCTTAATACAGAGCTGTAAGTGTAAATGAGTATGCTGAGGGCAATGCAGACACACCTACTTCTCCCTATGGCCCATGAAAAAAGGGACGAAGGGGGGAATTAATAAATTCACAGATTCTGAGCCCAAAGAGCCCACAATGACCATCCAGCCTGAAGGTGGATTAAAGCATATTTTTTAGAGAGCTATATAATCTCATTTTAAAGACTCTAGGTAACGATGAGCCTTCCACCTACGTTGGTAAATTGTTCCAAAGTCTAATTACCCCCACGGCTAGGAAATGGCAACTTATTTCAAGGTTGAATTTGTCTAACTTCCAGCTGTTGGATTGAGTTCTGCCTTTGTCAGAGGTGAAAGTAAGCCGGTACGATACGGCGTACCTGCAAGAGCTTTGCACAGCCATCTGTACCAGTAGGGGGCAGCTTCTCCAGGCCGGCAATTTAAAAGGGCCCTAGGCTCCGGGCAGCAGCCGGAGGCTCGAGCACTTTAAATTGCTGCCAGAGCCCCGCTGCCAGAGCCTTGGGGTAGCGGCAGCAGCTGGAAGACCTAGGGCTCCGGCAGCGATTTAAAGGACCTGGGGCTCTCCGCAGCGGCAGATACAAAATAACAGCAAGTTAATTTGATGAGACCTACCTTCTATGAAACCATGTTGACTGGCATTAATTATATTTGTAGCCTCTAATTCTTTTTTAATAAGAGTCCCAAATTAACTATTCCATCATTTTATTTGGGATCAGCATCAGGCTATCCAGTGTATAGTTCCTTGGGTCATCCCTGTTTCCCTTTCTAAATACTAGAACTACGTTGGCAATGCTCTCATCCTTTGGCATTTCCTCAGTTTTCTAAGATTTGTTAAAAATTAACATTAGTGATTGAGAGAGATCCTCAGCTAGTTCCTTTAAGGCTCTTGGGTGTACGTTATCTGTGGATTTGGAAATGTTTAATTTAAGCAGATGCTGTGTGCCAGGGAAGACTAGGCTCACAGGCCCCCTGCTGGAGACCTCAGGGTCCTGCCACACCTCGTCCCAGAGAAGAGCAGAAGAGAAGTACTCCAAGCAGCCTAGGGGTGATTGAAAGGAAGGCAGCCAATCAGAGAGACTGCTGGAGCAGCCGATCAGGGGCCAGAAGGACAATATAAAAAGGAGCAAGAGGCCCAGAGCAGTCAGCTGCTGGGTGGAGCTGGAAGGGAGAGGACCAGGTTACTGGCTGTCTGAAAGAACAGCAGGACAACGGACAGCTCAGTTTGGGCAGTGACTGGGGGAGCTAAGAAGGAGCTCCTGGCTAGTTGCTGGGACTGAGTCTGGGGAGGGCTGCAGGGGCCCGTACCCATACCAGGGCCGAGACTACTTAGAGACTGAGCTCGGGGAGGGATAGAGAGACAGGCCTCTGGTGGACTGTATATCCTGGAAAGGGTCTGTTCTGATTCACATATAGACAGTGTGGGTGACTCAGCCAGAGGGCTGAATTACTGAAAAACCACCTGAGGAACCACCAGCAGAGGCCACCAGAACTGAAAGACTGTAGACACATCCAACCAGAAGGGGTGCTCGTGAGAGGTGAGTGTCACTTCCTCACATTCTCCTTTGTTATAGATGTTGACCTTTCTGTTCCATCCACAATATTGTGTGTAATGGGTTCAGGCTGCTGCATGGTTCCAAACACAGAACAGAAATATCTGTTGAACATTTCTCCCTTTTCTGCATCAGTATTTACAATTAAATCATTTACATCTAGCAATGTTCTGCTACCTGACATAGGGTTGTTTTGCTCCTGATATGTTTAAAAAATACCTTATTATTGTCTCTAACCCATTTGGACATTGATATTTCATATATTTCTTTATCTTCGTATATCAGTTGCCTACATTTTTAACTTATATTCATTGCCATTTACTTCCCCTTCCTTCCATCCTTTAAATATTTTTGAGTGTGTTTTATTGCTACTTCTACTTGCCTCTCATGTATCACTTCTAATTTGTTGATCTCAAAGAGCCTTTAAAAGAAGGGTAAATATTATTCTCATTTTACATTTTGGGAAACTGAGGTACGGAAAGGTGAAGTGACTTTCCCAAGTTCATCTAGCAGAACAGCGGCACAAAACCCCAGGTCTTTTGACTCCTATTCTAGTACCTGATCGGTTGGACCACACTGCCCCTCAACAGGGCTACCGAGCAGCTTAGATGCAGAGCAAGTGGCACAATAAACATAGCTCATTTTCAAACCCTGGGGCTCAAAAGAAGGAGAATAGTGCATGCGTTGAGCACCACTATGTGGGGGAATGGAGCAGGAGAGTCCTTCTCCACCCTTCAAAGCTGCAGAGCAGCTCCTTAGCCACCACTGTAACATTGCATTCATTATTAGGGCCTTTTGTACTTGTAGCAGTCTAGACCTAAATTCTGCACAAGGTATCTGAATTCAGCACTTAACTCCCTTTGTGAAGCACACCCTGAGCACCTTGCCAGTTATCTGATTCAGAATTATTAAATTCTGCCTTCATTTATGTTCTTAGAACTTTAAGTGCAGCTGCTGGGGTGTAATGAAAAGCAAGCTTGCAGACAGAATCTGACTCACAGTCAGCTTGGATTTATGTGCTATATCAAAGGTGGTGTGTTTATGTATTTATCAGTTATACACACTTATACCTCTGCTGAAGGGACAGTCTGTTGTTATTATGAATCATGATTATTAGGGTAATGCCTTGGGCCCCTTTGTGCTAAGCACCATACACATTCACAGCAGTAGATACACCCTTCCATGAAGAGCTTACAGTATAAGTAGACAAGACAGACACAGGGTGAGGGAAAGGGATATGACCCACAAGCAAAGTGAATAATGTGAAAGCACAGATGTCATACTAGTGTGATGATTTTTTCTGAAGGGGGCTAAGAGGAGATTCACACAACAGAAAAGGCAGGAAAGGAGAGTGATGAGAGGGACAGAGCAGATGAGAAGCAGGACGGGAGGAAGGTATATGGGGAAGGTTAGATGTGAAGGGAGGCTGAGGAGTAGAGATGTTGGCTGTTTGCTCCAGTCCCTTCCCCCAGTCAGCACAAGGCAGAGAAAGTCCAGTCAAAGCTGTGGAAAATATTAGTGTTCCTGGGTGCCTGCTTCAATTGCTTCCACTGCTGCTCTGCTGGCTTCAGACTCTGGCTGGCTCCTCTGCTGTTTTTTTGCCCCAGCAGACATGTGCCTGGGAAGGGAAGGCACCTAATGTCCACCGGGGATGTCTCCCCTGTACAGTGCTGGGGATACCATTCATGAGGGAGGGAGGGGTGGCCCTGGCTGGGCCCCACTTTACTCCTCCCCCAGTGCAATAGTACCTACTTATGCTGTTCTGGAAGCACAAGTGTAATGTAGGTATTTGCCATTTCAGATCTTTTGTAAATATTTTAGTGATTATTTCCCCCATAATTTTTTGCTGATTAGAGACTCAGAATGAATAACACTGTGGCTGGATCTCAGCAATGCTGTGTTCCTGACTTTCACTCAATAGACAAAGGAGGGTCAGTTCAAGGAAATGCTCAGTTTGGGGACATTTAAAAATAAGCGATTTAGGGGTGGGGGGTTTGTGAGATTCCCTGCTCAAAACAGGAAGATGCTGTGTTCCCTGCTGAAACCATCTGAGACACAGGCTAGGTCTCCTCTTAAGATTGCAGTAGGGATTCAGCATAAGGAGCAGACAGGCTAGAGTAGCTAAGAAGAGAAGGCCCACTGTCTCCTTTGGCCAGCCTGTGTTGTGATGGTGCAAGATCAAGCACATCCTTAAAGACTAGCAGTAATTGGGAGAGGGGCCTGGAGAAGCATCAGTGGCACCCCAGGAGAGGGGAGGTGAAGTAGATTTGGCCCACCCAGAATGAGCCAGATGGCTTGGGAGGCTGGGATCAAGCACCCTGAAAGAGGTTCATGGGAGGAACGAAACTAGTTGGTCTCACTGCAATAGAAACAGCTCCCTGCAACGGGGAGGGACCACAGAAACGTATACTTGGGCAGTCTCTGTCCCATCACCTTAACAGCTCTGTGGGAGATGAATCCTATTCTCTGAGAAACGTTTGGTAGATGATACTGACGTAAAAAATTGGACATTAGGCTATAACTATCCCTAAACCTCACTTTTCTACATAGTGGAAAAATGAGGGCAGCCACCATTTACGATTATCAGTGAAGATGGGCTTAGCCGCAGCTGAGATGCTAAATATTTAACAAGGGACTTTTTATTTACCCTTATCCTCATCCCCTTACACCCCAAGTGCCTTCTCAATGTCAGCCCTTGCCTTAGAGTAATTTTGTTCACCGTATTTGTCTTGCAGCAGCTACAGTTAGCACCAAACTGTTAGGAGCACTGTATGATTAGATGTTTTTTTTTAGCAAAATGCACTTCCATTTTTCCCCTAATGGTGAGTGGTGCTGGCTGCAACTACCGACATTAATTTAGGTATGAAAAATGTTACTAGTCATTACAGCCACTCTTTAGTGTCATCAATGAAGATGGACTGACAAAGACTACATTGTCCACTGGCAACATTTGAAAAGATTAGCTTTAAGAATCTATCTACCAGTTGTAGCTACTCTAGTGCCAGGAATTGTATGTTCACTGAGCACTTCCACAAGCAATTAATTGTTTCCTTTTTGGTGAGGTTTTTTATACTTAATTTCCAACTCTTTATTCTGTAGCACTGGAGATAAGTGGCGTTCCAGAAGGAAAATGATAACTCCCACGTTCCACTTCACAATCTTAGCTGATTTTCTAGAAGTTATGAACGAACAAGCCAGTATTTTGATTGATAAACTTGAAAAGCACGTTGACAAAGAGCCCTTTGATTGCTTTCTAGACATCACTCTCTGTGCCCTGGATATAATCTGTGGTAAGTCCTGGTGATGATTCAACAGTTGCTATAAAAAGTCCTGTAAATGATGAGGAGAGTACAGCTGTCCACAATGCTACAGTTTCATTTGTTGTGATAATTGACAAAAAAGCCCTGCTGGTTTTGTACCACTGTTTTTGTATTATCAACACTGAACACATCTTTTCTGTTTTAATTATGTTGTGTCTATCTGAACAATCAAACATTGTGTTATGGGGTAAAACAGGGACATGGAATCTAAACTGAGGGAGAGTTAAAGGAACAGGAATATTAGGACTAGACTCAAAGAGAGTACATATTCTAAAAAAAGAGAAATGCCATGAGATGAGGATGTAAATGACTGCAATGCTTTCATGCAACTCCTGGCCGTATGTTGTCAATGTACTTTGGGCTTTCCACCCCACTAATGTACTCTTCAAAAATTTCTCTTTTCTCTTCCTAGAAACTGCAATGGGCAAGAATGTTGGTGCGCAGAACAACAGGGATTCTGAATATGTCCGTGCTGTTTATAAGTAAGTGTAGATCTTTCATGTCTGTCTTATAGTTTTGTTGGTGAAGGATTGAGAACGCCAATGCCAGCTATAGCACCTCAAAGCTTACGAAAGCAAAATCTGGTAGGACAACCAGGCCTGCACAAGAGCAACAGTTCACCCAAGCACAAGGCCCGCTGATGTGCAAGTTAGGTCCTGCATTGCCCTATGCGTGGGGATGGGGGAGTGTATATGGAGGTAGAGTGGCAGGATGATGGTAGAACCTATGCAAGCTGTATGTGCACAGAGGAGACCTCTGTATTGGCTCTGCAAGGCCAGCTGCTATAACGGTGTGAACAGGTTGCAGTTGCAAATCAGCCCTTCCATAGCTAACATTGGCTGGACTAGCCACCACAGCTCCTTTCGGTCTTCTTTATGGGTGGCATGAGGACACTGAATCTATATGGCACATTGGGCCCAACTCACTGTTGATTTGCACCTGTATAGGCATTTACACAGTGCAAAGTGAGTACGAAATGATGATGTTTTGCACTCGTCATGCGTTAGTGTAAAAGACTACAGGAGGTGCAACACAACAATGAAGTGAGAATAAATTAGTCACACCATAGCAGCGTAAAGGGAGCTTACAGTGGGTGTAACTGTAATTTATTCTAATTCAAAAGCCCCTTTTTATTGCCACAGCAGTATAAAGGCACCTTATTGACCATAAGAATCAGACCATATGGGTCTACATTAGATTATATTAGAACAAGCATTGCATTGGTTATACAATAATTTGTTTTGTGACTGATCCTTTTGCAAATGCAGATTAATATTGTGGACTTCAGTAGAGTTATTCCAGATTTACATTAGTGTGACCAAGAGAAAAAGTTGAGCTTAGGTTTTTTTTTCATAGTGACAAACTTCTTGAATTAATACTGCTTTTGTATGGGAAAATAGATTTCACTGGACAGAAGCATTTCTATAAATAAAAATGTGAAAAGTATTATAGCTGGGAGTGAGCATTATAATGAATTAAAAATGGAGTGAGGGCATCTCTAAAGATTAGACCAAATGGTTTGTGTCTGCAACATCAAGCAGTGCTTGCATCATCCTGTCCAGGACCAGGAAATTTAGACCCTATTAGACTCTTGTAGTCATGTTGTGAATATGTTTTCAGAAATAAATATTACAATGCTATTTTTGTTACCCTAGGATGAGCGACCTCATTCATCATAGACAGAAGTCTCCTTGGCTTTGGTCTAACTTGATGTACCCTATGTTCCAAGAAGGAAGGGAACATACTAGAAGCCTCAAGATCCTTCACAGTTTTACTGACAGTGTAACCTGTTATTCCTTTTTCTATTGTGTTCCCATTAAAGGAGAGAAATAATGTAGTAAATATAGAGATTCCAGGTTGTGAATGTGGTGACAGGGAATCAGTCACTGGGAATATCACCTTATCTGTGGTACATATATAATAGGAGAACTGAATATTTATGATATTCAGTCCCTAAAGAAATCCTCTGAAGAGGAGAGATAATGTGACTTAGAACTCGTTGCTTGAGTGTTGGTTTTAGTCAATGGGTCACCCTCACATGGTAATAGTATGACATAGTTGTAATTGGTGGTAAAAAAAAAATCACACAGAATCATCCTAATTCCTTTAACGTACAATGTTCTCAACATTTTAAAATAATTGGTGCACTTCACCCTAAGGCTTGTAACAGCTAAAATATTTGAAAACGGCATTCTGCTTTGTTCTGGTGCTTTGTCCAGTACTTAAATATTTCAGTTCAGATCTGAATTTTGAGAAAATGATAGAAATTTGGACTGCATGGAATACTTAAAAATAAAAACCCCAATGAATACACTTCAGCAAGAAAATATACGCGGAGATGACCTACTTTTTTTTACCCACTATTTTCTCTTAATTTTAAATCCATAAAAGTAACATCTGATTTTAATTAATTTTCTCCAGCTACAATGGTGTGCTTAACATGGGTTACCATTCAAATCCTGTCTTTCTTTCTTTCTATAACAACTTGATGCTGATTAGCATTTTGTGTGATGTACTATCACTATACAGTATTATAATATTGCTTACTAGAGACACGGTGTTGAAGACTCAGAAATGAAGGACAATCAAAGTAAAGAGCCAGCATGGATTTAAAAACTCAGATTCTACATGATTCACAACCCTGACCTGTGCAAACTCAGTGTACAATAGGAAAACAAATATGGAGGGGGTGGGTATAGATGTCGCTTCCTATCACCAACCAGTGCATAGTATGGAGTCAGAGGTAGAATCGGTTTTTAAATATCTGGGGTAAAAGTTATTTTAAAGTATGTATGCAGTGGCCACACACTTAGATTGTGGAATCTAAATTGTGGAAAAAATAACATATTGATTTCTTTATATCTAAGGTTATTGAAGAAAAAGCCCGTGAAATAAAGAACCACACACAACAGAAAGATGACTTTGATGACAACTGTGAACAAAGTGGGCCCAAAAGGAGAAGGGCTTTTCTTGATATGCTTCTCAATGCAACTGATGATGAAGGGAACAAACTGAGCTACATGGATATTCGAGAAGAAGTGGATACTTTCATGTTTGAGGTACTCCAACTAAACTGAATGGTCCCAGTCTCTTCCCACAATGAATCTCTTTATACTTCTAATCGCTTTTGTCAGCTGTCTTTGGACCCTTTCCATAACACTTAGATCCGTTGTGACACAGGATGACTGGAAAAGATCACACTGGGTCTGGTTCCCTGCTGTACTGCTCCAGTTTTCTGATGATGTAACTCTGTACTCCCAGAGGCAGTGGAATTAATTGTACTGTGGTTGCTATTACTCTATGGCATAATTAGAGTACATTTGATTAAAATTAAACTTCGTGTACTAAAATCTGTTGCTAGTGAACATTATCTTGTTTTCTTTAGCATATAGTACCTGAATGGATGAGTTTTATGTTTGTAATATATAATCTTAGCAAAATTAAATTTCTTTGCCTTCTTCCGGTAATTGATGGTAATACTGTATATTTTATCATGGGATAGTAATGATAGTGAGTAACTAAAAAGTCGGGCATACTTACATTTCATTGTAAAGTGGTGAAGAAGGGCAAATGCCCTTCCAACAGTTGACTGAGGAAAAAAATAGTGAATTTAAGATTGCTATATAATGTTTAAATTATTGTGACTGTCCAGAGCAATTTAGTGGGTCAACAAGTTTATGTCTACAAGGAAGCAATGGCAAACCACTTCCTCATAGAGACTGAATGTGGAGGAAGACCCTTCACCCAGGCAACATAGAAAAGCTAAGTAATAGAAGAGGGATGGCAAAGGGACTTCTGCTTATTAATTATTATGATTTGTTTTAGCTTTTTTCTTATCTTAGTCTCCATCCATCCTATTACATAATTGGTTATTTTTGTTATGTCTTGGGTGCCAAATTGTTACATGGATTCATATAGTCTTACCTTTTCTTCTGTATCTGTACAGTTAGGCTATACCACTATAATATCCCTAATTATTTGTATATATTTATCTTCATATGCATGAGGATAATGCAGATCTGAACATCTGAATAAATCTGTACCTCTAGGGGCATGATACAACAGCTGCTGCTATGAACTGGGTCATCTACTTACTTGGATGCCATCCTGAAGCCCAGAAGAAAGTTCACAGAGAATTGGATGAAGTGTTTGGTAAGTTTCTACTCTTTCCTTGGATGTGGGTGTAAGTTTGCATGGTACAGTATATGGTTTATATATTAATTTCTGTATAGAGGTTTAGAAAGGCAAACCACTCTACTGCCACTGTATGTGCTGTAACTCTTCTGTGGAGAAAGAGATGTCACTAGGAGTTGGTCTGATGCTAAGGGAGTTGTGACAGACTTCAGTACTGACATTGTAAGCTTTTTGGGCAAGAACCATCTCTTCTATATTTGTACAGTGCCTAGCACAATGGGGTCCTAGTCCATGACTGGGGCTCTTTGATGCTACCTCAATACAAACAATAAATAACAATAGTTTAAGGACATCGCAAGAATGAAAATTGAGATAAATGATTCAAATCCGTAAGCACAGTGGTGCAGTTGTAGTTTTGTCATCGTTTAAGATAGCTGTGAGCCTCTTCAGCTAGCTTGTGTTTAGTCTGATTAGGACAGTTGTTTCTCACACCCCTGTTGTGATTCTGATCAGGTAACTCTGACCGGCCAGTCACAATGGATGACTTGAAGAAGCTCCGATATCTTGAGTGTGTTGTTAAAGAAGCCCTTCGTCTCTTCCCTTCTGTTCCATTTTTTGCCCGCACCACAAGTGAAGATTGCCATATTAGTAAGTAGTTCTCAGCCTTTTGTATGTATTCATCATTTTAGGTATGATAAATATCTGCTCCGTCAAGATGGTGCACAAGTCAAGAATTGGTTTTGAGCTTTGTATCCATTAGAGAAAGCCACTTACTTCACTGGCATGTTGATACTGTTTTTGCAGGCGGATTTAAGATACCAAAGGCAACAGAGGTAATCGTGGTTCCTTATGTGCTGCACAGACAACCGGAGATTTTCCCAGACCCAGAAGAATTCAGGCCTGAGCGATTCTTCCCTGAGAATTCTAAGGGAAGGCACCCATATGCATATGTGCCCTTCTCTGCTGGACCCAGAAACTGTATTGGTACATGATAAAGTGTAATAAGGCCCATATGTGGTTATTTTCTTACCACTTAGGTGAAGGTGCCTTTGCTGTAGTACTCACAACAGAGCCTATGAATTTGAATGGAGATTTCAGATCTCTGTGGCTGATAACTGCAGCAAAGCAGTACCAGTATCTCACATTATCATTGTCACAACATTTCCTTTCTTCCCGTGGGGTTCTTTAGAGTCCACATTACACCCACTTTATTGTTTTCCTCCTTGTTGGGACATGCTCCATATGTAGCATTGTATCATGCTAACTTCAGTTCTGCTCAAGAGGGCTGGACACATCCTCAAGACTCCAGAACCCATCAATGACACCCTGACAACTCACTAGGGAACAACATGAGCCACTGTCTGTCTTTTCTTTCCCTTGGGATATGTTTGCTGGCTATACAATGATCCTAACCTGCAGGCTGGAGGGGAAAATTTAAGAACCCTCCTCTGTCTTCTGCACTGGTTGCTGGGGTGTTCGCTCAATTCCTAAACTTGTAAGCTGTTCAGGGAATGGACTGTGTCTGCAATTGTTTCTCTGAAGCACCTAACACAGCTATGAGTGTTCAAAAATAAAGAGCTTTTGGAGTATTGTATGTATTATATAGTTGTTGTGACGTCAGAGAAGCTGTCCCTCCATTGACCCTTCATCTAGAAGCACTATTATATTAACAGCCTTGAATGGGTCAAAATACTGAGAGGAAGGTAAATTTCCATGGGTGTGATCTCATTTCATTTTCAGGATTTCATTCCATTTTGTATGGGTCAGTCCCAATGACAGAATCACGGGCAATGCTCTTCTTCTGTCAGCAGTGCGAAGTTCTAGTAGATATTCTCAGGAGTCCAAATATTAAGTGAAGCTAAAATTAATCCCCCCCCTCAAAGATTACTTTTTTGTTCTTGATCAGATCTTCGTGTGTTGAAAGCTGATCTAATTTATTATACCCAGGCTGATTAATTATTGTTTCTAGAGCACCCAAAGAAGTCTGGACGCTTTGCAGACATAATGATTCCTGCCTAGATAGATGGCAGTCTGAATAGACAATGTACAGAGTAGGTGTTGATGGAAGGGTGAGATGCAACAGAAAACAACTTTTTTAAATCCACACCTCTTTTGAGTTAAATCTTTGGCTAAGGGCTTGTCTACACTTGAAACACTACAGCAGCACAGCTGCAGTGCTTCAGTGTAGACACTGTGTATGCTGACAGGAAGGATTCTCCCCTCGGTGTAGATAATCCATGTCCCCGAGAGGCGGTAGCTAGGGCAAGGAAAGAATTCTTCCATCGACCTAGCACTGTCTACCCCGGGGGTTAGGTTGGTATAGCTGCGTGCCTCAGAGAAGTGGATTTTTCACGCCCTTGAGAGACGAAGCTATACTGATGTCAATTTCTCGTGTAGACCCAGGCGAACTGTCTGGTCTGTGACCCTTGTCACTTTGCTTAGTTCTTTTTTTATTTCTGTCTATTTTTTCGCCCCTCCTCTTTTCTTGTAAACCTTTGATCATCTGCCTAATTCCTCTCCCTGTCTACCACACCAGCACACTCCACTTTTAGGATAAAAAATAGACATAATTCTATCATTTCCCCTGTGTGTGCACACCCATTCAACCCTGAATTTGGCCCATATTGGTTTATAATCTGTGACACCAGATGCACAGTTATTCCCATGCTGCATCTTGTGGGAAACCTTTGCCGTGTAAGTACAATTTCTAAACTATTACTGGTTTTGTTCCAATTTAACTTGAAGGCCAGCGCTTTGCACAGATGGAAGAGAGAGCTGTTCTAGCCATCATCCTACGGCGCTTTTGGGTGGAAACAAGTCAAGAGCGAGAAGGGCTTAGCCTCGTGGGAGAACTAATACTTCGCCCAAATAAGGGCATCTGGATCCAACTGAAGAGGAGAAGAGTGTGTGTGTTATAAGAAGAAAGCTCCTAAAACATGTTCCATTATAAGATCAGCTAGCAGTTGATTCTCGCTGAGATTTATGTAAATCTCTGCATTTTAAATTATTGTAACCATTTATAAAGGAACTCAGTATCAAATTATTAGAAGGGGTTTTTCTTGTTGTTCAGTTTGTATTTCTGGCACTTTGTTCACACAGCACGATTTTCACGTTACAATGAAAACGGAGGTAGTGTCGAGCGTAACCTCCCTCCCTTAATAGAGCAGGTACTGGAGGACAAGGTGGGGGTTCTATATCTGCCTCGTCTGTGCACAAAATAAGAAGTTTGGTTGCCAGCACAAATAATTCTAACAATTTAGCATGCAGGGCCAGAATCTGTTGAGATACCCAGGTCCTATGGAAAAACAAGTATGTTGATCATGTAATTAAAGACTATATCATACTTAGAGCTGCATGAATAATGGATTTGTAAGTTTGCTGGCAAGTAAAAAAAAAAATAAAAACCATTTTGTTTTAGATTGAACCATTATGAAATTATTCAGTGTATTGAACAGTCAACAGATTTTAAATTGGGTCAAAACAAAATGTTTTGAGCTGAAAATTTTCATTCTAGTTTTGGGCATTTTTATAAAAACAAAGGCTGGATTCATGAGAAGGGGTGGGAAAGAGCTTCCTAGTACCCTTTAGCCGAGGGGTTTGGGTACTTTCCTAGGATGTGGTAGACTCAGATTCATTTCTCTCCTTCCCTGATATAGAGAATGTATTTGAACTTCACAAATACTCTCCACATTCAGGAGAGTGTCCTCGCTTCTGAGCTATGGCATATTCTGATGCAGGATATGGGCTACGGAGTCATTGTCTGGCTTTTCTCTAGCCCTATGATTATCCATTGTTATCATGAATTACTAGGAATTGCAACCTCTGTTCTGACACGGCTGAGCAGCTGGACATCTAAACCCCAGCAGGATCCTCAGTCTAGGCGGTCACCCTCCTATCTTATCTGATCTGGTAGGCATGCTTAGTAGCTGTCTACCAGATTGTACCCCACACAAAACACAGCTGAGGGAGGTGCTGCTGCCCCCACCCCATACTCTAAGAGAGCACTCACTTGGGATGGGGAAGATATGGATTCATATCCCCACTTTACCTGCTTCAAAGCAGAGATCTGAAACCCTCCCCCTCCATTTCTCATCTTATAGGTGAGTGCCCAAAGCACCAGGCTACAGGGTAGGGTGTTCTGATCAGGTTGTCTTTCAGTCTGTCCTGATGAAGCTGTTCCACTTGTATAAATGAATGTTATAATAAATGAAATGAAATAAATGAAGCTGTTCGACTTGTATAAATAAAATATTCATTGGAGCTTGGACTGTAGCCGGGGTCACCCATATGAGTGCTCTAGCTGCTGGGCTACTGAGTCATTCTCACTATCTTTCAGGCTCAATATCCCTTTAAGGGCTGGGGGCTTAGGCATTTCCCACTGGCTAGCTTATTTGGCTTCCTGGTCAGCTTGTTGGCTTTTATGAATCCACTTCTTAGCCACTTAACTCTCCCCAGGCATTAGGTGGCAGGGCACCTTAATCTCAGGCATTGTAACACCGAATCTAAATCCCCACTTTGAACCTAGGCCCACATCCTCAAAAGTATTGAGGTGCCTAATTCTATCTGATTTCTTTGAGAGTTAGGCAGCTAAATATCTTTGAGGAGCTGGTTCCTAGCCCCTACTTGCCACCAGTGGGTGTGAGTCTCCTGCAACAGCAAGGAATCATTTAGGTGAGATATGCCCAGATAATCTTAGCAGGCGATCCATACTCCTATGCTGCTGAGGAAGCCAAAACCCCACCAAAGTCCCTGCCTATCTGACCTAAGGAAAATTCATTCCTGACCTGAAATGTGGCAATCAGTTTAACCCTGAGCCTGTGAGAAACACACACCAGCCAGGCAGCTGAGAAAAAGGATTTTCTCTGTATCATCTCAGATCACTGGTCCACCCTGTCCTATGTTCTGTTTCCAGCTGTGGCCAATTCTTGATGTTTCAGAGGAAGGCAGAAAAACCCCCAAAATACATCTGGCCAACTATTCATTAGGGAAAGAGATTCTTTTCTGGCCACTGTAGGTGACCAACTGAGACATGAGAGCCGATTATAGTCATTGTCTTAATGCAGAGCTGCAAGTGTTATGAGCATGTTGAAGCAGTGCAGGTAATCCTATTCTTTTCTTGGCCCACAAAGGAAGGTCATGAACAGGGGATTCATAAAATTCACAGATTCCAAAACCAGAAGGGACTACCATGACCATGCAGCCCACCCACCCAAAAACATAGGCCATACAATTTCTCCCAGAAGCTGGACTAAAGCATATCTCTTAAAAACATGTCTAATCTCACCTTAAAGACTCTAAGTGATTGTGAATTGACCTAAGGAATTGCATCCTATCTCAAGGTTAAATTGTTTCACTGCAGTTCTAGCAATTGGATCTATGTTATGCCCGTGAAAAGCTCTCCACTATCAGATATCTTTTCCATGGGTATGTACCTAAGCACAGCCATCAAAGCTCTTCTCAACCTGCCCATCAATAAGCTTGTGATAGGCCTTGCCTTCCTCAGGGGTCACCCTGAGGCAGTTTCAGATCCTATACCCATCCTGTAGGTATAGCCTGCATTCCTTGTTCCCAGATGTATTATCTTCCATTTGGCTGTACTAAAACACATTTTGTTCGATTGTGATTATTTAAATAGGTGATTCAGATTGTTTTGTAATGGTAACCTAGCCTCCTTGTTATTTATGACCCCACCAATGTTTGTGTCACCTGCAAACTTTACCAGCAAAGATTTTGTATCATCGTCTACATGACTGATAAAAATACTGAATAGTATTGGACCAAGAGCCCATCACTGGGTTCTCATAGGTGATAGGAGACATGAATTGGGTTGCATCTCTACAAGTGCAAATGCAGCAGTCTTCTCAGTGGAACGGATCCCTTTTCATATCCTATTTTTGTGTCCTGGATGACTCAGGTTAAGACATGGATGAAGCAGGTTAGGCTGTCACAGTGGGAGAAAAGGAGTAATCCTGACATGTAAATTAGAGTGGATGCTGTCTTCAGATTATCAGGCCTACATGGAATATTTACTTAATTATAGATTATACATGTCATGAATGTGTAATTGCTAGGAGTAGGCTTACACATATGGGGTGGCTAGATGAGTGTGTATCTGATTCATGACAAATATTAACACAAGGGACCACATATACATTAGTATTATATTCTATTCTGTTCCATTCCGTATAGGTTCTCATGTCACCCTCATCACTGTAGTATCCAAATACCTTCCAGTACTGCATTAAGCATCGTGACTATGACTTGTTACATGTTGTTCACAATCTCAGAAGAGGGTGATTGTATCTGGGGATTTGGAAACAATACACAATTAGTGGAGCATCACAACAGATAGGTTGTGCGCATACCCATATATTAGTACTACAACCCAGCACTTAGCCAACACTTTACAAACATTGACAAATGACTCCGTTAAACCTTCCTCCGCTCATTTGAGGTAGATAAGTAAATATCCCCATTGTTCAGATGGAGAATCAGAGAGGTCAGGTGAGTCACCCAATGGCACAGGGTGATTGGATTAGTATTCCAGGAGTTCCTGACTCCAACTCTTTCCCTCATTCCTCCGAACTACAATTATTAATGATAATAATGGTTAAATTATTTGTTACCAGTTCTTAAAAAAACATTCATTATGAATTAGCCCCACTTTTTGGCTAGGGAATCATTTGTGAACCCATCCTGATTTTCTTTGAACATATTAATTATTCATACACATTCGGCAAATAGTTCAGAAGACTAAATTTTAGAATCGGAGTTGTTTGCCCCCCCTCACTTTGACTGTTCCATGTTTGCTATTTGTTCCTGGTGCTATGTTAAATTATATGGTATTTATGTTAGGGTGATAGATTTTTTTTTAAACAGGAGAATCAAACTTCTAGAATTAAATTTTAGAATAAAAATGTGTGTAGCTTTTGGGATACACAAATATTTTCTCAGATACCAGCAGTTGTCAAAATATTCACATATAATGAATAACATCAACCCACAAATCACAGTAACCATATTCACTTGGCATTTGTATTCATGAAAATATACCCAAATCCATTTTTTTTACTATTTGACCAGCTCTTTTCTAAACTATGCTATGTCTCAGGGACTCATGTGTCCCAAATAACTCTGGTCAATGGTTTCAACAAGGTAGAAGAGAGTTGTATCTAAAGGAGGAGGAGGCTATAGATATGTGCACGTTATATTCTATAGGTCATTCCTTTTGTTGACTTCAGTAGGCTTTGGATCAAGCCCACTGAGCACGCTGTAGCATTTTATCCCAAATACGTCCCATTGGCTGCTGTTGTACTATTCTGTATAATGAGTAGCTGGCAATAACCATTGTTTTATAAATCAATTACATAGAACAGGAGGTGTACAAGCTGCTTTAAAAACATGTAAGAAGACATGATTCCACCTCCAAGTAGCTTACAGAGCTAAGGGCTAGATTGTCACTAGCTCTACGTGCCTGTGCATAGGTGGAAGGGAGTGTAAATTCTAAATAAGACCTAACCTCGCAGTGTAGACCAGATCTAAGACCTCATCTTGTTCTCTTGCATGGGCTACTTATTCCACTAGTTGCAGCCTGAGAGGGAAGCAGGAGGAAATGTGAAAAGGTCAGGGACTTGGCTCTGCACCCTCAGTGCACTGACTAGGGTGTTTGTTGATTAACACTGTACCAGTTGAGGCCGGTTATCGTTTTCTACCTCCCTACAGCAGAGAGTAGCTCAGAGGCACAGTCTGCTTCCCTAGCTGTTCCTTTCCTGGAGCAGCACAACTATACATGACCCCCTTTTTCAGGCAGATTGTAAAGTTATAATCCAGCCTTAAATTATACAGATAAATAAGGGTCATGAACAAGAGAGGGGACAGACAGAATGAAGAGGAGATCACCATTCTAAGACTAAGTCAGGAGGACTATGTGATTGCTGCCTATAAATACATTAGGGGTAAATGCTAGTGAGGGTAAAGAGCTATTTAAGCTAAAGGACATGTTGACACAAGAACAAAGGGGTGTAATCTGACCGGGAAAAAATTAAGGCTGGAAATTAGAAGAATGTTTCTAACCCTCAGAGGGACGAGGCTCTGAAACAGCCTCCCAGTACTAGTTGTGGGGGCAAACAACTTAATCAGTTTTGAGAGAGAATTGGACAAATTTATGAGTCCAATTGTCTGACAGGGTTGTTTGTGATGGTAGGGGGCAGGGCTCAGGCTCACTTCCAGTTTTTGTCTTATATTCCTAGAAGCTCAGGCTTCAGGATTTCTGTTGGCCATGTGCAGGGGTCAGGATGCGATTTCCACCCCCCAGCAAATTCTTTGGGGTTTTTTTAATGTCCTTCCTCTGGCCAGAGCTGAAGATGGGACACTGGACAGGGAGGGCCAGGTCTGTGAGGTGGCACCAAGCATTCTCTCTCTCAGGTGCTTGGCTGGCTGTTTCACGCTCAGGATCTAACTGATCCTAAACTGTGTGGTTGGGAAGGAATTGACAGTGACCTTTGTGGTGCTTCACCTTCCTCTGCAGTAAGTGGGTGTGGTTCACTGGCCAGGATTATCTGGGTGTATCTCAATCATTTCCCTATCTCTACAGGCGTGCAGAGCACTAGTGTACCTTGGTCCCTGCTTTCTCTGCCTGTGATGCATTGTAGTCTAGTCTCCTGTGGGCTATAATACTCTGCTCTAATATCCTTTGTTGGGTTTAGTGTGTGGATGCCATGTGGTGTTGGTGGCCTGTGATATGCAACAGGTCTGACTAGATGATCTGGTGGTCCCTTCTGGCCTTAAACTCTATATTGGCTAAGATTTTCCAAAGCAACTCAGGATTTTGGTTGCCTTGGTTTTTGGGGCATGATTTTCAGAGAGTGCTCAGCAGTCTCTGAAAGTTAAGCCCCATTTAAAGTGTCTCCCGCTGAGCACCAAAAAGTTGAGGCAATCATGACTTTGCTTCAGTGGGCCCTATGGAATGAAACTTGCTCCCCTTGGCATGGGTCTCAGTCCATCCCTTCCCACTTTATATAAAAAACACAAACAAGGCAAGTTTCTTTGGAAAGGTGCTTTTCTTCTTATTCTGATTTTTTTGGCTCCATATTTAGGACTTTCTCTTCTCCTGGCTCTCGTTGCCCCATTCTTTTTGCATTAAGACCCATGATTTTTTTTTTTAAGTTACTATTCTGGTCTTCTTACCTTTGTGTGTATGCTTTTACATTTGGTTTGCACTACCTAATTCCTTCTATGGAGAACTATAAGAAGTATGCTTTGATGAGGATCCCAATAAGCATTTGTATCTTCTGGGCTCAGCTGTGCAGTGAAACCAAGTCACTAACTTGATCATTAGCTTCACCTAAGCACCCTAGTCTCTTCTTTGCCTGTTGGCAGTACACATGGTACATCAAAGTGTATTGTTGAAAGGACCCCCCACCAAACTGAATCTGGTAAGGTTAAGTGCTAATTACCCATGTAGTCTTTCAGGCCAATGTTACCTTGCATGCTGTTTATTTACAGAAGTGGAATGCAGAGAAGAGCTTGGATCAGATTTTCAGATATACGGAACTCCTGGAGCAAGTGGCGGCCACTAAAAGGTCAAGAGTGGGTGTCAACACATTTTAAGGGATTGTGAATGACCTTGATATGCAAAAAGTTTAAATTTTTTAGTTAACATAATAAGAGGTTCCAACAAGGTTGGAAAACTGTAGCCAGGTTTGAGCCCTTCAGTTGTCTCAGTAGGGTCCAAAATTCTGATAATTATTCAGGCATATTTTGTAACATGTTGTTTTACAATACACTGTTTCAGTAGGTTTAATTGTTAATATCCATTGAGAGGAAGCTCACTATCATGTGAGGAAGCACGTTCCCTGTGCAAGGGCCTCATTCCATTTTTGACACCACCTCCCCCTGTGACCTTGATCAAATTACCTAGACAAAACTTTTCAAACTGGGTGTCCTAGAGTTAGGCACCTAGTTCTATAAGGGCTTAATCCTGTGCAGATTGAAGTCAATGGCAAATCTTTCACTGACTTTAATGGTGCAGGATCAGGCCTTAAGTGCGGAGTACCTGCAGCTTTCACTGCAGCTTTTCACTTAATGCCAGTTACAGGATAAATCAGTGTAGGGAATCCACAAAAATGAGAACATCAATAGTTGTTTAAAATGTCTTTTTTGTCACTTATCTTTTATCGAGCTCACTAACTTGCTTTGTCCAATGGTAAGGAGTGTGCAATAGTAACGAGACAAAAACAGATGCAGTTTTGAATACAGATAATCTATAGTGTCGGCATCCTTTTTAGAGGTACCTAGTCGCAGAAATCTTGGCTGTCTATTTTACTCAAAAGCAATTGACACCACACCTCACAGAAGGTGGAAAAGAAAAATATATGTTTGGAATCCAAGTAGCCATAATCCCTCGGGTAATGCTGGGCCTACGTACGCCCATAGAAGGAGTATTATGCTGAAGCAGGAAAGATTATGCAAAAAGGAAGATATTGTGTAACTGGGTTACCAATTTCATGTGGGGGAAAACACCTGCTGATGTGTAGATGCAGACAGCTTTGACGGTCTGGTGCACCATCTTTCCCTATAGAATGCTGCAGGCTGTCACATTCAGGGATCTGTGCAGTTAGCCTATTATAACATGAATGACTGGTTGACTTGGAATATGTCCCATGTACTTACTACTATGTATTAGCAGATTGTATGGCTGTTTAATGCAGACATCTTGACTGTAGTGTGTTAAAGCTTTGGTATACTGGGATAAAGTAACCAGGTGAAGAACTTTGCCTTGCTGAGTCTTTGTTGTGTGTTTGTGCCTTTTTGGATGACTGAATAACCTTCTGACAGCAGTAAATTATGTACACTAAATTACATACCTGAGCTGTAGTATGATAAAAACTACTATTATTATACAGTGATCTCAGAACTGGGTTTTAACATTAGGGTAATGCCGCGAATTGTAGAAAAATACTTGATATGGAAGCCTTGTACATAGAGGAGCCACTAAGTTGCTCTTATGTCAGAGAGCGATGCTATGTTTAATCAATGCTCCACAGTCATCTGTCAGGTGGAAACGTTCATAGGTTGGGAATTTTGGGGTGTGTCATGACTAATGTGCTGTTCTTACATTCAGGGACCAAACGGAAAAACTAAGCTAGTCAGACTTGAGCTTTTCAGGTTCTTGCTTCAATAAGAAAAAAATATCTGTTTCAGAAACACTGCCAGGTTGTATTTCCAAAAGGAACTGTACTTCTCTGGGCCAGCAGCTGCTGAAAAACATGGATGGGTCTGCCACAAGATACACTTCATACGCTGTGTTCATAACTTTGCAGTGTGGTTCTGACTGCATATTACAGAAGTGCCTGTTGCTTACTGTTGTTTAAAAATGTCATCAGAAATAGCGCAAAGATGCCAGTGGTATATAATTACACATCTCTTACCTACAGAGCCTGCAAATTCACTGTCTGGACTCGGGAAATACTGAGTGAATCTTATTAGCTCTGTGTCAGCACGACATGTTATACTGTTATAGCCTTCTCAGAATAATCAGGCAAAGTCTTCCCTTATTGTCATGCTTACTGAAGGTACTCAAATGGAGTCGGGTTAAGAATCCTGGCATCCCTTTATCTCTGTACTTTCAGTGGCAGAGTGGGTGCAGACTAGGACCTTGCAATAGCTACACACGGTGTCATGACCACCTCCAGGTTTCATTATTGTCATTCTCTCTTAACAGGGCTTGCGACATTGGATCTCTGTTACTACTGCATTCTAAAAGTATGTTTGTTCACTGTTTTGAGCAACTGCGAGCATAATATGCCCACTTTATGGTCTTTATGGCCACTTAAGAAGTAGTACATTGATTCTCTGAACCCTCTCCAGTTTATTAGCATCTTTCCTGAACAGTGACACCAGAACTGGGCACAGTAGCCATTGTACCAGTTCCAAATACAAAGGTACTAGAACTTTTTCACACCTATTCCATATTCCCCTGTTTATGCATCTAAGGATTGCATTAGCCTTTTTGGCTGCAGATCGCACTGAGGGCTTGTGTTCACTTGATTATCCACCATGACCTCAGTCTTTTTCAGAATTACTGCTTCCCAGGATAAAGTCCCCCCCACATTCTGTAAATCTGGCCTGCATTCCTTGTTCTTATCTCATTCTTTGGCTCCAGGCTGCCCCTCCCAAGCATCTCTGGGCCTGGCACTTCTGCTCCTGGCAATTTCCCATGGTTTCTCTACAATTATTGCGCTGTAGCACTTAATGAAGAGGCTACTTATGCCAACAGGAGACCTGTTGAACTGTTAGCCCGCTTGTTAGGGCACTCACCTGGGAAGTAGGAGACCTGGCTTCAAATCCCTGCCCCAAATCAGGCAGAGTGGGGATTTGAACTTGGGTCTTCCACATCCCAGCCAAGTACTCAAACTATTCGGTTATTCAGAATTAACAGGGCCTTGTATACATCATGATTTTCATACTTTTTTTTGTAGAAAATTCATGACAGTGTAAATGGCAAAATATTGAATTTCACAGATTTTCCATGGATTTTAAAGTAATGCTACTGAATTTCTAGGAAGGAATGAAATTTAGAAGCAACCTCAGTCAATTTTGACTAGTTACTTGTAAAATTCTTTCCATCCTTTAAAACTGACTAGCTAAAATAATTATTGTATTAAAGACTTTGTAGCCATTTTTCTTAAGGAAGGAGGGGAAAAACAAAGAAAAGATCACAGTTTGGGGGCATTTTCATAATTTCCATGCCTTCCAGGAAATTTAGACAGGGCACTGACTGTAAGGGAAGTAGCATACTCCTCTGCTCCTTTTTGTGTGGTTGAGTGTGCAAAGAGCACGCTTACTGGATCAGGCCCAGCTGAGGAAATCAGTATGTGAATCCCACTAGGGCTTAGATGTAAAGAGCAGCTTGATAGTGTCAGGACTTAGATTTGCGCATGCCCACTGACAGAAATGTAGGGGACTTTACCAGCAGAAACTTAGGCACGTAGGGACTTTGGGCACCTAAAGGGTCAAGCAGCAGCCTTTCATGAATGCCAGTGGTGCCTAGATGTTAGATTCAGGCACCTAAGGGTATGCCTATACTGAAATTAAGAACCCAATGCTGGCCTGTGCCATCTGACAGGCTAAGGGGCTGTTTAATTCCCAGGCTTGGGCTCTAGGACTCTGTGAGGTGAGAGGGTCCCAGAACAGGGGCACCGAACAGGGGGGCCAAGGGGCAATGGCCCTCCCACTTTTTGCCACAGTCCTGGTCTTCTGCCTCTCCTCTTTGGTCACCAAGGCAACACCCTCAGGCCAGGCCAGAAGCCGGAGCCGGGTTGGGGTAAGAGCTGTGTGGAGAGCCACAGACCTCCACCTGCCCTGGGTTGGGGGGGCCAGGGACATGGGCCGGGGGCTGCTCTTGTGTAGATGGAGCCAGGCTGGGGAGCACAGTCAGGTGGAGGAGCCTGGGCTCCCCGGCCTGGCTCCAGCTTCTGGCTTGGGTGGGACCTCAGGAGGAAGAGGACTATGGGGCAGGGATGGGGCCATGGAGGGGGTGGGACCTTATGGCCCCCGCACATTTAGGAAGAATCCATTGCCCCTGCCCTATCCCGAGTCCTGCAAGTCAGATGCCATGGGCCAGATGTCTGTGCCACCCCGGGCCGCACCTGGGTCTGGTGGATAGAAAGCTGGCTCTATTTTCGGGTTCAATGGGTAGTGATCACTGGATGATGGGATGGATTGCACCCTCAGCAAGTTTGCAGATGACATTAAGCTTGGGGGAGAGGTATATATGCTGGAGGGTAGGGCTAGGGTTCAGAGTGACCTAGACAAATTGGAGGATTGGGCCAAAAGAAATCTGATGAGGTTCAGCAAGGACAAGAGTCCTGCACTTAAGAGTCCTGCACTTAGAACGGAAGAATCCCAGTGCACTCTTAAGTGTACTCTTAAGTTCACTTAAGAGTCCTGCACTTAAGAGCCCTGCACTTAGAATGGAAGAATCCCATGCACTGCTCCAGGCTGGGGACAGACTAGCTAAGCAGCAGTTCTGCAGAAAACGATCTGGGGATTACAGTGGATGAGAAGCTGGATGTAGGTCAGAAGTGTGCCCTTGTTGCCAAGAAGGCTAATGGCATATTGGGCTGCATTAGTTGGGGCATTGCCAGCAGATTGAGGGAAGTGATTATTACCCTCTGTTCGTCACTGATGAGGCCTGTGTCCAGTTTTGGGCCCCCCACTACAGAAAGGATGTGGACAAATTGGAGAGTCCAGGGGAGGGCAATGAAAATGATCAGCAGACTGGGGCACATGATGAGAGGCTGAGGGAACTGGTCTTATTTAGTCTGCAGAAGAGAAGAGTGAGAGGGGATTTGATATCAGCCTTTAACTACCTGAAGGGGGGTCCAAAGAGGATGGAGCTTGACTGTTCTCAGTGGTGGCAGATGACAGAACAAGGAGCAATGGTCTCAAGTTGCAGGGGAGGAGGTCTTGGTTGGATATTAGAAAAAACTATTTCACTAGGAGGGTGGTGAAGCACTGGAATGGGTTACCTAGGGAGATGGTGGAATCTCCATCCTTAGAGGTTTTTAAGGTCAAGCTTGACAAAGCCCTGGCTGGGATGATTTAGTTGGGGTTGGTCCTGCTTTGAGCAGGGGTTGGACTAGATGACCTCCTGAGGTCTCTTCCAACTTTTAAGTCTTCTATGATTCTCTCTGCCCCCTGGCCAGGCCCCAGTGCACCTCTGGGTCTGTGCAGTCTCTGCTTCCCACCACCTGAGCTGAGCCACCTGGGACTGGTGCAGAAAACTGGCCAGTCTCAGCCAGTTGATGGGGGGCAGTGTGGGGGACATGGCTGGGCCCTTCCAGGCAAGTGGCTCCTGAAGGAGGCTGGCTGGGGCAGGCCCTGGTCTGGCTGAACATGCCACTCTCGGGGGACCGGAGTGATTGTTCACCCCGGAACCAGCCCTGGCTGCACTGGCAGCTCATCCTGCCAGACACAGTTGCCTCCCATCAGGGCTGATGCGTGTGGCCAGGAGGCAGGGCATGGGGGAGTGTGTCTCTGGGAGACATGGGGTGGGGTGCTGGGCGGTGAGGGAGCGGGGAAGATCTGTGTGTTGGAGCACTGGGGAGTGGGGGCTCTGTGTGGGGCGCTGGGCAGTTGTGGTGGGGCTGTGGGCAAGGGGGTGCTGGGTAGGACTGGTGGTGTGCAGGGCGCTGTGCATTTGTGGCAGGGTCTGCGGAGGGGGCACTGGGCGTAGCAGGTCTGAGGGGGCTCTGGCCATAGGAAATCAGGGAAGTGGGGGGCAGTCCGATGTTGGGCAAGGGTATGTGTGGCACCTGGAGCAAATTGTAAAGTGGGGGTGCTGAGAGCCATTGAACCAAACTGTAAACTCTGTATGTGATGGAAACCACTTTAAGCCAGGGGGTGCGGCAGCTCCCCCAGCACCTCTAGTTCCAACACCTATGCCTTCGCTGCTCTGCCCCCTCCTCAGGCAGCCTCTGGGGATCCCTCCTGCCCTCCCACTCCTTTGTTCCTGGGCCTCTCCCCCCACTGCAGCGGGCCACGCCCCTGGGCTCCACTTCCCTCGGCTGGAGCCCGCCTCCGGGTTCTACTCCCGGTGCAGCACCCCAGGACTGTGGCTCAGTGCGCGCCCAGCGGCCGGGTCGGGGCAGCGATGGGGGCTCTGCAGCTGCCCCAGGAGGGGGACCGGCTGCTCTACTGGGGGGCTGGAGCCGTCACTCTGCTCTTCACGCTGCTGGCAGCCTTCACGTGCCGCCTGCTGCCGGGTTACCTGGGGAAGTGGAAGGCGCTGAAGCCGATTCCGGGGCTCAGCCCCTGTTACCCGCTGCTGGGAAATGCTCTGCTCTTCGAGCGCAAAGGGGAAGGTAACGGCCGCCCAGACACGTAGCGGGGGGTGCCTGCAAACCCCTCTTCCCTCCTGGAGCTGCTGCCTGCGGCACCCTCTCTCCCGGGTGACCGCAATGCCCTGGGGATCAGCCCCGGCAACAGGGCGTACAGCGGTGTAGACATTAGTAAAGTGCTCGGGAAGTGGCTGGCGATTTCCAGGGGCTGTAGAAATAGGAGCTGATTTGCAGCCGTGGAGCTGGACTGGTCCCATCACTAAGTGGTGGTGGTGTTGGTGTTGTAGAATAACAGAGTAGGAGCGAGCTGGTCTTAGGTTAAAGGATTTTTTCCAAGCTGCAGACAAAAACAAAACAGTTCATTACTCAGCATCCTGCTGCATTTCTAGATCCAGGCAAAACAGACAGGCCGCATTACCGAGACTCTACTTCTACCAACCAAGCCTCCCCCAGAAACCTCTGACACCTCTTTATGGTTCAGCGTGTTGCTCCTGTTTATCCCTATTTCTAAGGAGCTTATTATTAGAATATGTAAATAAGCTCTTAACTGTGGACAAATGTTTTATTTTGATCTTTGTCAAGTTTTCCCTAATTTATTTGTTATTTTTTGTTTTGGGTGTTCAAGAAGTTAACTTTTTTCAGAGGCGACCTTTCCACACATTTAAGGTTTAAATATATATAATGGCCCATATCACCAGTACAAATTAAGATATACAGCAGAGATGGTTTGTCAAATGGACAGTCAGGTCAGTAAAACAATTAAAATGAGAGAGACCTGAAACATCTACTTTCTCGGTTTATATGCTTAAAAACAACTGCCTAGATACATGTCTTTGAATCTCTTGCAAAAACAAAGGAGTCATACTAAATTGTTGGATAATTACAAATTTAGTTGCTTCCCTCATAGGCATAAGAGTTGTTTGCAAACAAACAGAAGCTGGGAATGGGTGACGGGATGGATCGCTTGAGGATTACCTGTTCTGTTCATTCCCTCTGGGGCACCTGGCATTGGGCACTGTCAGAAGACAGGATACTGGGCTAGATGGACCTTTGGTCTGACCCAGTATGGCCGTTCTTATGTTAACTCTGGAACTGTATGCAGGGTTTACCTCAAAACTTGTACAGGCAGACGTGCAGTATCATGAGACCATTCATTACACTTGTGGGGTTTTCAAGACTAATCAGGCCTGGTGCTAGTTCCTTTTCTCCCATGAGCTTTTTTTCATACACCCACAATTATTATTATGTAATATTTTGTAGGGACCTGAAGGTACTGTGCCACTCTCTGCACAATGAGATTGTGAAAATATCAATATGCTTGTGATGTCTGTGAATTTTTTAGCTGTGCAAATATGCATTTTTGTTTGTGCAGTGTTCTATAGCTCTAATTGTTTAACAAAAGTGATCTTTCAGAGAAGTAATACTTGCTTTGTAACCTCTAGTGGAATCAAGAAAATAATTATTTAATTTCTTTCTTTTTTAAGGGTAATTTAATTTCTTTAACTTCGATGCAGGTGGGTGGTGGTCGTGATGTGGAAGACAATACTGTAGGCCAGATACTTGCACACACTTAGGATAGTGACTCTCCAAATGGACACACATGTGCATTGCCAGAACCAGGATTAATATAACTCCAAGTTCTGTGGGCCCCAAACTACTCCCATAAGAAGGCAGTCTTTCTTGCTGACTTGAATGGGAGTAGGATCTGAACCAGAGTGCGAGAAGTTTCCACAATGCAAATTGTTTTTGAAAGACTTTTCAAAAGTTTTCACAGGAGTACTGTAAGGTTTTGGGGATCACTCAGACCATAAGGGGTTCTATCACTGCCTGCATTGTAACTGTGGGTGCCTTAATGCTATGCTATTATGGCTCAGAGCCCTGACACCAGTAGCCAGCCTACGGCCATAAAGATTTCACTCTGGCTTCTGCCAGCCTAGTTACTCCTTGTAGGGTGACCTCAACAGCCCCTTCCAGTCTTGACTACCAGACACTTGGTCTTTTCCTCTCTGGTTTGTCAACTCCGAAGGAGTGAAACCTTCCCCCAGTGATCAGATCACTTTGGACACGCATTCTATATAGTTTGCACAGCAGAGACCTGCTTGCGGCAAAAAATAACAAAAGCTTTATTTAATAGCAAAATCACAGATTCAAAGATGACATAGTAAGGCAGAGCAAATGCATACAAGTTACACAGAAAATAAACATAAAGCTTCAACTTCAGCCTTTACACTTCTATATTAGACAAATTACCTTTTCTAGTACAAGTTACGTACTGTTTCTAAACACTTGCCCAGCATGCTTCTGTTGTAGATGGGATCCAGTGTTTCATGGACAGCATCCTACTTTGATGCTGCCTAGTTTCTGAATAGCCTTCCCTTCAAACCCCTTTCCTTTTAATAGGGTTTTCAGGGTTTTTTTCTTCTTCTTTTTCTCAGACTATGGTGATTCATGGTGCGGGAAATTCCCTCCTTTCTTAATTTCTCAAGACTGGGGTTTTCTTTTCAGTTTCAAGTTGTTTCAGTGTGTCCCCATTCATTTTAATGGCCCATCCGATGTCTCTTCCTGACTTGTAGGATGCGAAGTGTTTGGAGCCAGTCTCATCTTGTGGGGAAGGCAGCCCCTTTTTGCCTGGCTGATCACCTCCCTGTTGTGAGGTGGAGCTGAATGTTGTAGCACAAATTATGAACACATTTTATAGCTATACAAATCCACAAATTCATAACCACAATCTGTATACATATCTTATCATTAAGGCTACGATTTAATCATAGGTATTTTTAGTAAAAGTCATGGATAGGTCATGGGCAAGAAACAAAAAATCACAGCCTGTGACCTGTCCATGAGTTACACCATAAATACTCCTGATTTAATCCTATGGGACGAAGGGTTCCATGGGGGGGGGGGGGTGCCCACAGCACCAGCTATGGAAGGAGTGTGTGAGCCCCTGGCCCCAGATGCTGGGGGGAGGGAGCCTCGGGGGCCAGTGACTGCTCTGGCCCACCCGGGACCACTTCCAGGAGCCACCAAGCTGTGGCGGCTCCCACTGCCCTTGGGACTGCTGCTCAGGTGGTCTCCAGGGCCAGCTGCCCAGGGCCGCCAAAGCAATGGCTGGTGCGTACGGCCCCAGGGCTGGGACTGCTCCAGCAGCGTCCGGTGTGGCTGTCCCCAGGGCTGCCTGAGCCCTGGGGACAGCCACACTGGCTGCTGCAGAAGTCACAGAGGTCACAAGAAGTCACAGAGCGCTATTCATAATGACCACCAAATTCAGAATGTTACAAGCTTTCATAAAAGAGCTTACTTGACATGACAGTCTGTTTATACACAATGACATTCCATGCAGCCGGTTGATTCAGTTACTTACCCTGATTATCACAACTACTCTGTGTCAGTTTGAGGGTAACTGCACCTGTACTTCCCTCCCTCCCTACTCGGTCACCCACTATGGTCTGGTCCACTTCAGGAGTTCCCAGTTAGGTCTCAGGTCTGCAGCCATCACCTGTGTCTGGGCAGGGTCCCTTATCCCATTTCCTTCTGACTGGAGGTTTTAAGGCTATAGAGCTCCCTTCCTTACACTGATATCTTCAGCAAGCCAATGTGCATAAAGGCTAGTGCCTGTGCTTTGCTTTCTCTCCAAGGGCTATCAACAGTGTAAGGTAGGAAGCTACCTGGTTTTCTGTGAAAATGTAAAGGACCTAGAATCTGGTTGGGGAAGAACTGATGCTCACCTTGACTCAGTGTATGGGAATCAATACTCATTCCCCTTGCTGAAATTAGGTCAAATTTTAGGTCCTCATGCTTCAGTCTCTGAGGCTCAGAGAAAAGAATTTGGCTATGGGGGAGGTTTGAAGAATTTCCTTTGCCCTCCCCTGCCACCTTCCACTGTTAAAATAATGGTTAAGATTTGCTTTCCAGGGAGCCAGCCCTGCCTTCTTTCTCCATTTTGTCCAAAAACATGCTTCATGGAATATACCAAAGGGGGATGAGGAAACTTCACCCATCTTCAGGGCAGCCAAAAGGGCACCACACACATTCCCTAGGAGCCAGATGGGAGATGGGTGTGGGAGCACCAGGGTATCAAACTCACACCCAAAAATATTGGAATGACAAGGGTAAGAGAAGGTGATTGACAACCCTCTACAGGCCGAAAGAGAGATATTACACAGGACATTTGTCAAACGACTCTATATGAAATTTTGAATGATGTGTGCTCGATTGTTAGAATATTTATTATACGAATAGTTAAAATGTGAAATTATGAAAGGTAATGGAAGAAAATTCTCCATGAGTGCCCTTAGGATGTCGGTTGGAAACCCTAGGGACACCCATTTATTTCTAGGGGAGACATGACAGATAATGACAGGTTTCAGAGTAGCAGCTGTGTTAGTCTGTATCCGCAAAAAGAAAAGGAGTACTTGTGGCACGTTAGAGACTAACCAATTTATTTGAGCATAAGCTTTCATGAGCTACAGCTCACTTCATCGAATGCCACAAGTCCTCCTTTTCTTTATGACAGATAATGTAACCACATGTAGTATATTTGGGGGGATGAATTGTATTAAGTTTATGTATCACTGTGGGCCAGGAATCGTATGTATGATTGTATTCTACTCTACAAGGGAGGTTTACCATTGCTCCTTCAGAAACTAGATCAGAAGGAGGTGATTAAGGTGAAACACTGAGACTAAACAACTCTAAAGAGGTGCCACCCTCTGGAGTGGTTTTCATATACTGGTTTGCAGTTGGGTTTTCCAGAGATTAGGGTACAAAGAAAAGTCTTTTGGTATAAAAGGATGAACTTGAACTGACAAAGGACCTTTTTTCTGATACAGCAAACAGACTGCACCTTCTTTCCAAGGAGGGCCACCAACCCTTGCAGAAGGGTTGGAAAGACTCTGGCCTACTAGGGCCCCATAAGACTAATGCATGACCACTGGCAAGCTTCTGGCATGCATATAGGAACTTTATTTTTTTTTGTTTTCTCTATAATGCTTTTTCCTTAGGAATAAAAGTGCTTGCTTCGAAAGAGCTGTATGATAACTTGTACCTGCTGGGAATACATTGTTCATAGCCCTTGGAGAAAAAGGCACTGGCTGTTAGGCAGACTGGATTTCTTTGAACATCACAGTGTGAGGCAGGGAGCTGTGCAACCTTAAAGCCCCTGGTCAGAATGGAGTGGGCCACGGATCCCTACCCAGAGAGAGGTGACAGCGAAGGTCCTGAGACCTGACTGGGCGAGCTTGAAATTTACCACAAAGGGGGCGATACAGATGCAATTACCCTGAAACTGATACTTTGCACAGAGGGCTTTTTTGTACAGCCATTGCACTGTCAGGGAGCATACACCCTCTTTAACAGGAGTCATAGGACCTCAATTCCCTGGCTACACCCAGTAACATCCCTGTCTGATCCTGTGCAATCCAAAGTTGTAATTTAGTCTTGGCAACTATTTGTTTAAATTATGATAATATGAAAATATATTGTTTCTGATTTTATTTGACTGTGCACCACCCAGTATATTTTATAGATCAGGGTTGGGCTTGAAAACACCCACCACCTACTAGCTCAAGGACTATACCTACTCTGCAAGCTACAGTATAGTGGTACACTGAGCTGCAAACCCACCCTTGCTGGCTCCCATGATGATTCAGTATATCTCACTTCTTGGGTCTGAAGACACTGGTCTACTGTTGGCTGAACTCTGAGCCTCCAGCTAATGCTGCCACCACTGTACACAGCACGGCAATCTGTTAATATAAGGCCCCATGCCCAATCTATTAATGCTGGTCCCCACTCCTCAAATAAAACAATGCACGCCTGCCATGACAAACTGGTGCTGGACAACCCGCCTTCTAATAAATCAATGTTTGCTCGCCTCACAGTGACAGTCCTCTACTGGGGTGGCAGAGGGAGACCATGGTGCGTGCATATCTGCAGCTTGAAGCCCCTTTTCTGCCTCCTTCTCTTGTTGAGGTTTTGGCTGGACTATTCCACTCTTTTTAAAAATTTATTCACATCCTATTTGTGGCCCCCACAAAGTCTTGGGGTCTCCTCCTAGCCCCGACCAAAATGGCTATTTATCAGTTGAGGAGGAGGAGGAGGTTGGAATGGGAACATTCTTTGTGATTGTGACCATGGTGCCCATTTCTGATCACTTATTTGTTTACGTCTCTGGGCAGAGTTCCTCAGGATGGGGTCTATTAGCTCCAATTTGTCCACATCTTTCCTGAAATGTGGTGCCCAGAACTGGACACGATACTCCAGTTAAGGCCTAATCAGTGTGGAGTAGAGCAGAATAATTACTTTTTGTCTTGCTTATAGCACTTTTGCTAGTGCAGCCCAGAATGATTTTTTTCTTTACAGTGTTGACTCACATTTAGCTTGTGATCTACTATGACCCCTAGATCCCTTTCTGCAGTACTCTTTCCTAGGCAGTCATTTCCCATTTTGTATGTGTTCAACTGATTCTTCCTTCCTGAATCGAGTACTCTGCATTTGTCCTGATTGAATTTCATCCTATTTACTTCAGACCATTTCTCCAGTTTGTCAAGATTATTTTGAATTTGAATCCTATCCTCCAAAGCACTTGCAACCCCTCCCAGCTTGCTATCATCCACAAACTTTGTAAGTGTACTCTCTATGCGGTTATCTAAATCATTGATAAAGATATGGAACAGAACTGGACCCAGAACTATCCTTGCAGGACCTCACTTGATATGCTGTTCCAGCTTGACTATGAACCACTGATAACTACTCTCTAGGAACAGTTTTCTAACCAGTTAAGCACCCACCTTATAACTTCCCCCCATCCACAAGACTCGTTACTCTGAAAGAAAGCAGTTAAGTTGGTTTGACATGATTTGTTCTTGACAAATCCATGCTGACTGTTACTTATAACCTTCTTATCTTTTAGGTGTCTGCAAACTGATTGCTTAAATATTTGCTCCATTATCTTTCTGGATACTGAAAAGGATATATCCTTTCTGTTTAGATTAGGGTGACCAGACAGTGAAAAATTGGAACAGGGTGTGTGTGTGTGTGTGTGTGGGGGGGGGGGGGGGTAATAGGAGCCTATATAAGAAAAAGATCCAAAAATTGGGACTGTCCCTATAAAATCGGGACATCTGGGCACCCTAGTAGATTGCAAGCAGGGGAGGAGGGTGGCTCTTTCTTTGTGTCTGTAGAGTGCTTTTCAGATTAAGGCCATGATTTCTGTTTGGATCCCTAAGTGCTACGGTAATCAAAATAATAAATAAGTGCAAAACAAACCAGCTTTGTTACAGTAACAAATATAATGCTACAGTGAATTTATAATCAGTTAATCACAGAAGTCCTGGTTTGGGCCCATTCAAACAGATTTTCTTTTCCAGATTTCTTTAAACAAATGATGCAATACTATAATGATTTCAGGAATCAACCACTGTTAAAACTTTGGTTTGGACCATTGCCTTTTCTGTTTTTATATCATCCAGATACTGTTGAGGTGAGTATTCTGATCTCATTTTTAATAAATCTGTTTGTATAAGTCATGCAATTGTAGCACAAAACATGTCAGAAATTTTACATTCCCTCAGTGTAATTTATAAATCAGGAACGTCAAAATATTTGAACTGATGTAATTTCAAGGTTCAAGGGCAACAATTTGTGAACCAGTGCTAATAAAGTTTCAATATAAAGAGCAAATTGCCAAGGAAAATTTCAGTATAAAAATTTAAGAAATGACTGATTATTTTTTCAACTTTATTTGAAGTTTTTGCCATGAATGGGTCTCTCTTTCCCCTTTATTTCTATGTGCACTGTATGTGCCGCTGATGACAACTGAAGCTTACCTACACATCAGTGGACAACAGGACCCCTAAAATGTAAATTGCAATACTGATATAATCTTGTTTCATTTTTTTTTAAATTAAACCCTGTTTTCTCTTCACTTGAGTGAGCAAATATGGGCACATCCAGGGATTTAATTAATCATTATAGTTATTCCCTAATTTGAAATTTTAAGTTGCTTTATCTCCAGAATTTACAGAAAAGATTGAAAATAGCTGGCCATTCACTACTGACACCAGTCTTCAAAACTTCTTGATGGCCCTAGAGCCTAGGCTTCATGCTGGTCTCCCTGCTCCCTTTTACACAGGGGCATTATAACTCTAAGTGTAACCCACACACCTCGTGGGTGTAACCCACAAACCTCCCATCTAGTGGCACCGAGATCACTTAAAGAGAGAGATTTATTACTGGGGTCTGTCAGTGTTACAAGTGGGGGCTTGTCCAGGATTTCAACTGGGAAGTATCTGACATTTGGGATGCACTTCCTCAGCTAGGGGAAGTATGTAACCCACACACCTCCTGGGTGTGGTGCTCCATCCCATGTAGTGGCACCAAGACCACTTAAAGAGAGAGCTAAAATGAGTCTGCTCTACAGCCTTAGCTAAGAGTTGTATGGCTTTTAGCTCATGCAGTAGAAGCTCATACAGTAAGCTCCAAAGGTCTCAGATTTGATCCCACCTGCCGCCGAGCGGGGTCTGTCGGTGTTACATAGGCACGTAGGGGAGCACAGGGACTGCATGCCAGATGCTCCTCCCAGGAGTATGTTGCATGAGCTAAAGGGATGACACAAATCACTCCCTGTCAGTCCAACTGTGACACAATACCCTTGGTGTTCTCACTGCAGGGGTGTGAGTACCAATCCCCTTTACTATGGCAGCGTGCAAATAGTGCAGTCTAGCCCTGAATGGTTTGTAGTCTGCTCGGAGATAAATGCAGAAATTCTTGTTCTGTGCCTTTACATTGATTGAAAATACTTCTGTGATTCTCGACTAAGTGAGAGGAAATGTTTATCCAAGTTTTGGACTGTGGAAAACCTTGAACTTCACTTTGCATGATCAACATAACAGGTTCTGAATGCAGATACTGTGTTAAGGATCCACTAGTTTTCAGACATTAGTGTAGTGCTATCATCTTCATGGTACAGTTTTTCTTATTAGCAAGTGATATATGGGTGAGATAAATGTTATAGCATTTATTTAATAAAGTGCAAAGAATACAAAGAAATCTCTCTACAGGACTTGATATTGGACAGTCTATCTCAGCGGTTCTCAACAGGGGGTCTGTGAACCCTTTCAAGAGGGCTGTGCTGCCCCATGGCTAAAACCCAGAGTCAGAGCCTCAGCACATCCCGCAGGTCTGAAGCCAGGACCTGAGGGGTTGAAGCCTTGATCCCCAGTGCCCCCTACGGGGCTGAAGCCAGGAGCAGCGGGGCTGAATCCCAGAGCTCCATGCCCTGGTGCTCCCCATGGGGCAGAAGCCCTGAGCCTCTGGGTAGAGTTGGGAGGCAAAGGGGTGTTGCCCCTCCCTCTCCCCCCCCCCCCCCCCCGAAACTACACTGCAAGAGCAGGGCAGTCCTGGGGCAGCTTCACCCCCGCCACACACCTCCTTCTGTCCTTGTCGCCTGGCCAGGTCGGAGGCGGGAAGCCGGAGCTGGGCAATAGGGGACAGCTGCTGCTCTGGCTGGTGCCATGAAGCAGGCAGCTGCGGTGTTCCCTCATTGCCTGCTGGTGGTGGTGCAGGGGTTGAAGCTCCTTTGCTCCCAGCCCGCTTTGCTCTCAGGGAACAGAGACTGTAGGGGAGCCCTCCTCGCACACAACCCCTAGCTACCCCCCTGACTGCACCCTGAGCTACTCCCCTGCCTGCACTAGAAGCCACTCTTGCAATTTTGCAGTTACATTAATGACAATCCAGCCAAAAAACGGGACTAACATTTCATTCCTCTGACCTTTTAACTGATATTACAATATATGTTCACGTCCAATTTTTTAAATTTTGTACTATAATAATCATTTCAAAATGAAAAACTGAAATATTACTCTCCAAAATGTCAAAACAAGACATTGTCAGAACTTGTTTAATACATTTTCCCCTCCAGAATAATATTTCAATGAAATCCACATGATTTTCTGAAGCATTTCAATTGTGATGGAACTGCAGTTTTGAACAGAAAATGGTTCTGTCAAAGTTTTCAGACTAGCTTTATTGACTGAGTCATGTGTGTCATAGTTTTGGCCATACCTTGCAAATGTCCTCTTGCAAAATAGAATGAGTAAACAATTTTACTAACTTCATCTAACGAGAGATTTCCCCTCCATCTTTTCTTCTTTTGGTAGGTTATTCTAAGCAGTTCAAAGCACATGGAAAAATCCTATCTATACAAATTTCTGCAACCATGGCTTGGCACAGGACTTCTAACAAGGTATAGTAATATACAAATAGAGTCATGTCCCTTTAAAGTTATGCAAAGTTGAATTTTAAGTTATAATGTATATGGACTGCCTTAAAACTATAATGTTACATTTTATTTGCAAATAGGCAGAATAACTCAGTTATGATATAAATATTTGAATAAAAAGTACAGATGCCCAAAGAGCCATGTGTGGCCTGTAGTGTTCTAAAATGGGGTCTCTCTGCCACTATCAAGAGCCTAGAAAAAAACCACAGTTCTTGAAAAGGTCATGTGATGTGAAGAATGTGAATGCTACGTTAGAGCAAATGATGTAGCAAGACCTCACTCAAATGCACAGAGCTCGAGTTTTCATAATTTTGATAGAAAAAACTTTCAGTTCTTCAACAAAAGAATATCAGCCAATTATAATCTAGGAAAATCAATTAGTATCCCCACACAAATGACACACATACTCTTAGTGATTTAGCTCCCAGCTGTGCTCAGACTCACCTTCATGAACTTCAATGGGAGCCATGTGCCTCTAAGAGCAGAACTCAGCTCTGTTTGCACCCCTCAGGAAGGGGCTGCTGGGCCAAACCCGAGCAGTGCTGCACCCCCATGATTGGGTCGCAATGCCACTTACTGACATTTTATTTTTATTAGTTGTCTGTTTTGCTGCTAAATGTAAGCTAAAAAAGTGAATATGTAGACACCATGCTAAGTTCAAGTGAGAGTAATTCAGTGGTGCATACCATGCAAAGAACTTCTAGGGGCACACCTGCTGGTTACTGCCTTAGATTAAAGGATTCATATTTAAAACTGATGCAGCTGAACTAACCTTCCTAGCTATAACGCTCAAGATCTATGACACTGAAAACCCCTAGAAAGCCTCTCAACAATTTTTTTTATATTTTATCAGAGGTAATTCATGCCCAGAATGAGTGTGGACTATACCCCTTGTTTACTGCTAATTGATCATAAGAGATTGTCCTATCTACATGTGCAATCTAAGGGGTAATACATACTACCTCCTGGAAAGTGCTGTTTCATAAATTGGCTCATCGTCTTATGATCATGAGCCAAATTCCCTTATTTCCATTGAAGTCAGTGGGGTCCAAGTCAACACTGTATATGGTATAATTTCTCAATATGGTTACATACATGAACAATATTAATCAGCAAAAACTCCCACAGTATTTGAAAGTAAATGTTTGTAAGTGGCATTGTTAACTGACTGTATTTTGGTAGAGATCAACTGTCATTTCAAAACAAAAAACATCAAAATATTTCATTCTGAGAGTGTCAAAACGGAACATTTCAGAACTGCAGAAAGGTCAGAACTTTCCCCCCCAGTTTTATTTTGAAACAAAACTCTGGTGAAATCCACCCAGTTTTGCAAATTGTTTCAATTTTGACAGAACTGCAGATTCTGACAGAATATGGTTTTGTCAAAACTTCTTGATTTAGGACCCTTTAGCAGAATCCTGGTTGCTTGGAAATGAGCTCTTTGCCACAGGATAAGAGCTCTTTTCCCCGTCCAGAGGTTCTCTGAGAGCTCATTACCCACCTTGCTGATGGCCGCTCTGATCCTCCAGTGGTCCATCTCTTCCTGTGATTTGACCCTCTGGCCAGGTCACAATTTAAGACCACCCCTTCCCAGGTAACAAAGTCCTACAGATAAACCCAATGCCCTCATAACAAGGCCTTCAGCTCCACCCCTGGGCCCTGTTATCCTCACACCTTTCTCTCAGGGCTCTGTAATCCTTGTCTCCTTCTCTGGCTTCATGTCCATTATCTTTGGCCTCAGCAGAGGACACAGACATGGCGGGGTGGGGGAGTGTGGGGGAGCTGATTTAAACGCATGCCTGCTGTGATGGCTTCCTTGTTCTGGCAGCAAACAAGAAATCGAAACTGAAGTGAGGCTCAGCACTGGGAAGGACAAGTGCAGAGCACCCAAATATTTAAAGGAACAGGACATCGCAATGCCACCTTCTGCAGTGCCTGATAGGGGAACCCAGGCCCTCCCACTACAGTAGGGTTCCATCCCAGGGATCCTATAATCAGTCACCAAGGTCTGCTCCTTCAGACTACTTGCTTCCGTTTCCTTGGGCTTCTTGTAACTATGACTGTTCTTAGGCCTTCTCCCAGCTAACCTTTCTCCCTTTTTTACCACTGGAGCCTGCTCCACTCCCAGTGGTTGCTTCATCTCTCTTGGCTGCTTGCCAGCCTTCTCCACTGATGCAAAGGTCTCAGGGCTAACTTTCCCACCGCCTGGTTTCCCCCTCACAATCTCTGTATTCCCAGAGAGTGACTGCAGACTCTCTCCCAGCAGTCCCCTTCTGCTTTAAACGTCTTTCTTTATAGTAACCACCCACTCCTCCCTATCTGGGCTTCTTTATCAATTATGCTTGGCCCAATCTCCAGGTTGGATGGTTGGCCTCTCAGGCCCAGGTTAATCCTTTCCGGGTCTGTGTAGGGTACATACCCCATCACACTTCCCAAGTGTCACTAGAGGAATTGTGGGTGCAAATGAAGCTCTTCTATGAGAGCACTCCCCCACCTGCACTTTTCACCAACAGACAGAGTGAAGAGCTCTTTGCTCTCTGGAGTTTCTGTCCATAGGGCTTAGATTAGGAAGAGTGTGGCTTGATCAAAATGTTGCTGGGACATGGAACAGTCTATCAAAGGGAACACATTAAGGTGAAAGCATTTAAGGCTGATATTTCTGAGAGCTCATACCCATTTGCCTCATTGTTTCTTTGTGTTCCCCCATCTATCTGTCTCCATTGATTCTCTCTTGTCTTATGTGTAGATTGTAAGATCCTTGGGGCAGGGACCATCTTTTTGTTCTGCCTTTGGACAGTACCTAGAACAATGATCTATAACTAGGGCTCCTTGGCACTATGAAAATATTGCTAGTAATAATAATAATTAATAGTCAGAGGACAGTGGCTCTGGAACACTTTTTTAAGCATGGGGGTGCTGATAGCCAGCTCTCTTACCCCTGTCTGCCTCCTCCCCACAGAGCTAGGGCTGGGAGCAGGGCCGTGTCTCTGAGAGGTGGGGACCCAGACAGGAGTAAAGGGGCCAATGCTGGGCCCACAGCTGGGGGCGGATGCGGGGCCAGCAGCAGAGGAGCCCTGGGCATGGAGCCGGGAGCCTGCATGTGGGGCTGGCAGCCAGACCCCGCGTGGGGGGCCAGAAGCGAAGCCCCGGGTGTGGGGCTGGAACCCCGCATGCGGGGATGGAAGCAGAGCTCTGCATAAAACCTGGGGGTGCTGCAGCACCCCCTGCATCTCTAGTTCCCGTGCATATGTCAGAGGGTCCATTTCTTTTGATCCTATCAGGTGACCGTACAGACACTTAACAGACACTATATATTCCTCAACAAATGTACAGCTTCAGTGCATATACATAATAATAATCACGTATCTCTTATGTGTTGATTTTCAAGTGCCTTTACAAAGGAGGATACATTTTATTACCCTCATTTTACAGACTAGGAAACTGAGATACAGAGAGATGATGTGACTTTCCCAAGGTCATGTAGCAGGTCAGCGGCCAACCCCGGAACAGAATCCATTGCTCCTGTCTCCTTGCCCAAAGTGCTGAATAACACTGCCTACCTTCAGGTTTGAAGAGTGGCTTAGATTCAGAGCAGGTGGTGCCAAACGGGCAGCTCATTCTCAACCTCTGACACCCAAATTCAGGACAACAGTGCACACTCTGCTGCTTGGGGAATGGAGCGGTAGGAATCCTCCCCATGCCTTTGGAGCTGCAGAGCAGCTCCTTAGCTAATATGGTAGCATTGCATTCATTATTAATAAGGCCCTGTGTACTTTGCAGCAAACTAGGCCTACCTTCTGAACAAGGTGTCTGAATTCAGTCAGACTTTGGTGCCCTGCCCTGAAGAGCTTGCAGAGTCTACACTTCAAACTGTAGGTGTAAATTCTAGCTTGAGGAGGCATACCCAAGCTATTTCAAGTGTAGCCCCAGTGTTTCTGAGCGATGGGAGGGACTAGCTGCACCAACTATGTATCCATCCAAGATGCTAGGTACATACCTGGGGTGGCTAGTATAGCCTGTGGAGCTAGCTTTAGCATTTTATTTTACTCAGAAGTTACACAAAGGAATCTACAGGCCTGTATCCTGTAAGACATTAGCTTAAACACTTAGCATAAGGCTTTGAAACCTGTGAACTCTGGCACAGATCACCCTGAGTTTTGGGGAACTGGGAAAGGTGTGTTTAAAGGGGAAGTTTATACCAGGTAACCACAAGAACATTGAATTGATACTAGGTTTTGATATTTTAGGATAAAATGTTAGCAAATGTTTAACTACGAACTTGCCTTGGCAATGAATTGACGTAGATGATAAATAGTTGAAATCATTAATATACTAACCTACAGGATAAAGATACCCCAACATTATTAAGGTGAGGAAATTACATATGGACAAGGGAGGCTGGGCATTTGAATGAATATTCGTGACCGCCTCTAGGCTCTATAGCCAGAGGCCAGACCACCATGTAAGAGGGAGATCTGGACCATCGGACAAGTTTGGCACGTCAGGGACAGGGCTGGACCTTTGTCTCTTACCACAAAATTCCCAAGGAAGGTTATGAATATATGAATATATAGGTGAAGAATGGGTGCAGGATATTACCTTAAGTCTGAATTTTTGCTATCTTTTTATGTGGTTTGAAGCTTTTCTGTCTTTACTAATTGTGCTAATAAAAGTGGTTAAAGTTTTGCTCTGACCTTAGTGTGAGTGTCTCTGTTGTGCACATTGGGATTCCCAACCAGATGTTGAACCTTGATTCTGTTGTGCCTGACTCTGGGACCAGAACGCTACAGTCCCCCAGCTCTTTAAATCAGAATTAATTGGAAATCAATAATAATCAATAACCACTAAAGAATCAGGCAACACTAGCCACTTGCACTCTCATGGCTACGCTATTTTTATTGTGGTAGCTTGATCAGAGCTAGTGTGGGTTTATCTCCTTGAGCTGGAATTCATACCTCCAGCTCGAAGTGCAGCATACCCTGCATGGACAAGACAGGCACAGGGAAATGGATATCTCACACCCAATCAAGTTCATTCCATATTTTTGGGTGAGTGTGTGTGGGGGGGATGGTGGTGGTGGTTAATGATATATGTGCTAAATGGGAAGATAAGAGAAGGGAGAAAGGTGAGGGGAAGAAGGAACATGAGAGGCAGATGTGGCGTGAGGTTGAAGTGAAGAGACAGTGAGAAGAGGAGGAGATGACTGGAGCAAAAGGCTGGTCAGCACAGGTCAGAGAAAGTCCAGTCAAAGCTGTGGAAAATATTATCAGTGTTTTGGATCCCTGTTTAAACTGCTTCTGCAGGTGCTCTGCCAGATTCATTCTCTGGCTGGTTCCTTCCTGCAGTTTCTTTCTCAGAGGACAGGTGGCTGGAGGGTGGGGAGACACCATTAGTCCTGGTGACCCCAAAATTAGGGAGTATCTCTCTTACACAATTCTACATCTGGAGAGTTCTTGGGTTACTGGGTGAGGGAGAAGCCTGGACAGGCTCCATTTCCCCTCTCTCCATCCTACTGTGCATAGAATCAGAGAAATGTAGGGCTCAAAGTGACCTCATGAGGTCATCTAGCCCTTCCTCCTACACTGAGGAAGGATTAAATATATCTAGGCACTGTCCATGACAGGTGTTCATCTACTTAAAAACCTCCAATGATGGGGATTCAACAACCCTCCTAGGTAACATATTCCCTACTTAATTATCCTTATAGCTAGAAAGCTTTTTGCTAATATCCAGTCTAAATCTCCTTTTCTGCAAACTAAGCTGATTACTTCTTGTCTGACCCTTGGTGGATATGGAGGAAACTTGATCACTATCCTTATTATAACAACCTATTACATATTTGAAGACTGTTATTAAGTCCTCCCTTAACATTTTCTTCTCTAGTCTAAACATGGCCAGTTCTTTCAACCTTTCTGCATAGATCATGCTTCTAAACACTTTATCATTTTTTGTTGCTCTTCTCTGGGGTCTCTACAATTTGTCCACATTTTTCCTAATGTGTAGTGCCCAAAACTGGACACAGTGCTCCAGCTGAGGCCTCACCAATGCCAAGTAGAGCAGAACAATTATTTCCCATGTCTTACATATGACACTTGTTAATAAATCCCAGAATGACATTTGCCTCTTTTGTGACAGTACTTGCTTACACTGCTTTTGCAAGCACCTGTCTAACATGTATCTGCCATTTCAGATATTTTTAAATTATTTTTTTTTTTTGGTGTTTTAGAAAGTCGGAATGAACTAACACTGTGGCTGGATCACATAGTATGAGAATGATCTCATAGCAATGCTGTCTTCCTGATTTCCATGATAGAAAAGGGAGGGCCAGGTTCAAGGAAATGCTGTTTGGGGTCACTTAAAAATTGGAAGGAAGTTTAGGGGCTTCTGGGAGCTCTCCTGCTAAAAACAGGAATGTTCTGTACTGATGCTATCTGAGACACAGCCTAGGTCTACTCTTAAGATTGCAAAATTAGCAGACGAGCTGCTGAATAGCTAAATGGAGAAGGCCCACTGGCTCCTTTGGCTAGCCAGCTGTTATGATGAGACAAGATCAAGCACATCCATACCTCAAACTCCAGCAAGGAGGGGACTGGAGAAGCATCATTAGGCACTCTAGTACATGGGGCAATGGAGTAGACCTGGTCCACCCCAGAGTGAGCTGGATGGCTGGGGAGGCTGGGATCAAGTATCCCAAAAGAGCTCCGTGGGAAGAGGGGAAACTATCTGGACTCACTGCAATGGAAACAGCTACTTGTGTGCTGATTCTTTCTGCAGACAGCGCTGTTTGGGGGCACCCTGCTCCCTGCACGGGGGAGGGACCACAGAAACATATACTTGCCCAGCGTCTGTCTCACCACCTTAACAGCTCTGTGAGAGATGAATCCTCTTCTCTGAGTAACGGTTGGTAGATGATACTGATGCAAAAAACTAGATCCATATTAGGCTATAACTATCCCTAACCCTCACTTTTCTACATAGGGGAAAAATGAGGGCAGCCACCATTTACGATTATCAGTGAAGACAAGCTTAGCCAGGGCTGGGATACTAAATATTTAACAAGGGCCTTTTTATTTACCCTTCTCCTCACCCACTTCCACCCCAAGTGCCTAACTTTGTTCACAGTATTTATCTTGCAGCAGCTACAGTTAGCACCAAGCTGTTAGTAGCACTGTATGATTAGAAGAGTTTTGTAGCAAAATGTACTTCCACTTTGCCCCTTATGGTGATTGGTGCTGGCTGCAACTACCGACATTAATTTATGTATTAAAATGTTACAAATCATTAGAGCTAGTTATCAATGTCATTAATGAAGATGGGTTGACAGAGAGACTACATTGGCCATTGGCAACCTTCTCAAATATTAGCTTTAAGAACCTGTCTACAAGATGTAGCTACTCAAGCGTTTTATTATTTCCTTTTTGATGAGTTGTTTATACTGTGCTTAATTTCCAACGCTTTACTTTGTAGCACTGGGGATAAGTGGCGTTCCAGAAGGAAAATGATAACTCCCACATTCCACTTCACAATCTTAGCTGATTTTCTAGAAGTTATGAATGAACAAGCCACTATTTTGGTTGATAAACTTGAAAAGCACGTTGACAAAGAGCCCTTTGATTGCTTTCTAGACATCACTCTCTGTGCCCTGGATATAATCTGTGGTAAGTCCTGGTGATGATTCAGCAGTCGCTATAAAAGTGCTGTAAATGATAAGGAGACTTAAGGTACAGCAGTTACAATGCTGCAATTTCATTAGTTGAGATAACTGACAAAAAGGCCCTGCCTGTCTTGTAACAATACTTCTGCATTATCTACACTGAATGCGTCTTTTCTATTTTAATTATTTTTGTATTTGTCTGAACAATCAAATATTGTGTTATGAGAATCCTTTGTCCATGGGGTAAAACAGGGACATGGAATCTAAACTGAGGGAGGATGAAAGGAATAGGGATATTAGGACTAGACTCACAAAGAGAGTACATATTCTATAAAAAGAGAAATGCCATGAGATGAGGATGTAAATGGCTGCAATGCTTTCATGCAACACCTGGCCGTATGTTGTCAATGAATTTGACTTTTCACCCAGTTAACTTTAGTAAATTTATCTTTTCTCTTTTTCTAGAAACTGCGATGGGCAAGAATGTCGGTGCACAGAACAATAAGGATTCTGAATATGTCCGTGCTGTTTATAAGTAGGCGTAGACCTGTACAAGGCATTCTGTGCCACCTTGGTCCTCCCTTGCTTATCTGTGGGGCTGAGGGAGGCTGTATATGGAGGTAGGGTGTCAGGACGATGGTAGAACCTATGGAAGCTGTCCATGCACAGAGGAAACCTCTATAATGGCTGCACAAGACCAGCTGCTCCAACCTGTGAACAGGTTTCAGTTGCAGTTCAGTCTCTCCATGGCTAATATTGGCTGGAATAGCCGCCATGGCTCTTTTGAGCCTTCTCTGGAGGGTGGGACATTGAATCCACATAGCACATTGGGCCCAATTCACTGTTGGTTTGCACCTTGTCCAATCATTCCCACTGGTGCAAAGCGGGAGTGAAATGCTATCTGATTAGAATGGTAATGTTTTGCACCCAGGATGCAGTACTGTAAAAAAACCAGAAAAATCAACCAGACCAAAAAACAAACAAACAAACAAAAAAAACCGTACGCAAGATGCAGTGCTACAGTGCATGACTTCAATGGAGTTGCATGTTGCATATATATCAACATAAAATATGGCCTAATTTGGAGTTAAAGTACCTGATTCTCATTTGCACCAAAGTCCGTTTATACTACTCTAGTAGCATAAAGTGGGTGCATCTTTAATTTACTCATGCTTCAAGGTTCCTTTATGCTGCCAGAGATAAATGAGTATCAGACCCTAAAAGGTTGTATAAGATCATATTTGAACAACCCTCAGTCACATGATAGCTATGAGCCACCAATGTAATGTGTCTGCGGAAAAAGGCAACTCAAATACTAGTTTATATTGGGCAAGGCATTTCTACTAGAGATAGAGAAGTGTTGATGCTATTGTACAAGGCACTGGTAAGATCTCATTTGGAATAGTGTGTACAGTTCTGTTCATCTATGTTCAAGAAAGATGAATTCAAACTGGAACAGGTGCAGAGAAGAGCTAATGGGATGATCAATGGAGTGGAGAGTCTATCTTTTATGAGAGGAGACTGGAAGAGTTGTCTTGTTTAACTTAGCAAAAAGAAGGCTCAGAGAGGATATGATTGGTCTCCTTACTCTGAAGCATCGGAGATGGCCACAGCTAGAGATGGGCTATTGGACGGGGAGGGCCAGTGCTTTGAGGTGGCACTAAGCATTCTCTCTCGCAGGTGCTTGGCTGGATAGTTTTTGCTCACATGCTAAGGTCACATATATAAGGTCAGCAAGGACTTGTCCGCAGGTCAGATTGGCAGTGACTTTGGATGGTTTTTGTCTTCCTTTGCAGTATGTGGGGGCAGGTCACATGTCAGGATTACCTGGGTATTCCTCATTTATTAATTTCCCTACCATTGCATGGGCCTTTGGCACTGGTACACCGCAATACCTGTTATTCTCTGTGGCTCATAATAGTCTAGTCTCCTCTGGGCTGTAATACTTTGGTCTCATTGCTGTTGCTGGGTTTAGTGTGTTGGTGGCGGTGGTGGCCTGTAATATACAGGAGGTCAGTCTAAATGATATGGTGGTCCCCTCTGCCTTAAATTCTATGACAATGATTTCTTTTGTGACTGACTCTTAGGTTTTGTAAAATATTTGAAGCTATGTTGCAAATGCCTGGGCCAAACCCCTCATAGGGCAAGGCTAATACTTCTGTTCCATAATTTCTATTTAGTCACAATTGTGTGATTGTCTCACTGAAAAATTGTCCTGGCAGAATTTCTTTCCATAATTTGTTTATCAGATGGCATTGCTTATGCTTCTGAATTGTGGAGAGGTTGAAATTGGAGGAAAGGTCATGTAAATTGTTAGATTTAATTAAAAAAACCCTCAACCTTTTGTTCTCAGTATACCCACTGACATCAGAGCTAGTACAGAAATATACTTGTGTGAGAGAAAATGGGGGCACATGTTCTTTTCTCATAGTGACCAACTTTTTTTTATTAATACTGATTTTTAGATGGGAATAGATTTAATTTGTGTGGCAGAGGGCTATGCAATTCCCCTTGTGGCACAGTGAGATCCTACAGGCACACTTCCCGCAGTTCTCTCTATAGGAGTTCAGAAGAAATTCACTCGCCTCTGGAGTCTTTAAACATTTCCTCTTCTCCTGGGCTCAGATTTATTTAGTTTACATAGCTTCCCCAAAAGCTGTGGGGTCTTAACAGCTCTCTCCCTTGTGGCTGAGGTTTTCTATCAAGCTGTTCCCTTTGGGACACATGAAGCCCACAGTGCCCCTTAATGGTCTGAAGTAACATGCACAGCCCAGCTGTTGCTTTCAACCACCTTCTCCTTCACCTAGTCTCTTTCTCCAGTTAGTCCCTAGGTTCCAGGGGTTCAGCAGGTCACCTTGTCCTGCTGGTGTCTCCCTCTTCTGAGGGAGGAGGCAGCAGCATAGATACAGTCCTCTTTCCCTGAGCTGGTTCCGGTTGGTTGGGAGAGAGAAGCCTTGCCCCACCTTTTCTTTGCAAGGCTCCTGGTTCTGGCCCCTTGAAGGAATAGAAGCACAGGTTTTCCTCAAATACAGACTATTCTCCTTGAACCTCTTCTTCTCTCCTTATATCTGCCTTATGTCACTTTCCTAGACTCTTGGATACCAAACCTTAAAAGGACCACACCATGGGACAGAGGTGGGATGATCCCTAGGCCCTACTACCCTTAAGGGGACAGACCACTCCTGTCACAACCTGACAGAAGCATTTCTGTCCAAAGAAATGTGAAAAATAAGATAGATGATACTGAGCATTGTAATTAATAATAAAAAGTGGATTGATGGCATCCCTAATGACTAGAGAAAATGATTGTGTCTGGAACATCAGATGGTACTTACATCATCGTGTCCCCGACTAGGAAATTTAGACCCTGTTAGGCTCTTGTGGATGTGCTGGGGATGTTTTTCAGAAATAACTATAATTTAATGTTATTTTTGTTACCCTAGGATGAGTGGCCTCCTTCATCAGAGACAGAGGTGTCCTTGGTTTTGGTCTGACTTGATATACCTTATGTTCCAAGAAGGAAGGGAACATAATAGAAGTCTCAAGATTCTTCACAGTTTTACTGACAATGTAACCCTGTTATTCCTTTTTTTTATTGTGTCCCAGTCAAAGGAGAGAAATACTGTAGTAAATATAGAGATTTCAGATTGTGAATGTGGTGGCTGGGCATTCAACCATTGGAAATATCACCTTATCTGAGAGATGTGTCTGAGATAGGAAAACAGAATGTTTATAATATTTAGGCCCTAAAGGAATGCCCTGAAGGGAAAGACACGATAACTAAGAATTTATTGCCTGAGTGTTGGTTTCAGCTAAAGGGTAACACTTACATGGGAATAGTACAACCATTTATACTTGTACACTTTAGTTGGGGGAGGAGGGGAAGCCACAGAAAATTATCTTAATTCCCTTAACATACAGTGTACTGAACAGCTTAAAATAATCTAGCACTTCACCATTAGTCTTGTAACAGCTCTAAAAATCACAGCTGTTGCAAATGCTAAGACTCATTCTTTATTATTCCATGCTTTAAATAAAGAGTTTAAAAACTGCCCTACCTTTATTTTTAAATCTGTTTCAATCAAGCAATACAAAGTGATTACTACCTAAAGACCAGGTTCTGTGGTGACAGGAAGTTGAGTTAATGGAAGCTGTGCACCCATATCTGAGATCAGAATTTGCCCTTTAAAGAAGAAAGTTCAGTCACAGGACCTGATTTTCCTCTCATTTAGAGTCAGTCCCTATGCCCATTGTCTTCAGTGGCGCAGGAATCAGCCCTTAAATCACTGTAGCTCCATGGCAGTCAATGGAGTTACACCAGTGAAAAGGCCAGGAGACTCAGGTACCACATCTGAATGGGATTCTTCATCCTTTTGGTGTTGATTTGCATTCTGTGCAATGCCTCATTACTATACAGTTTTGTGATGTTGCCTGCTAAGGCAGCAGCACTGTGCTGAGGCTCAGAAATGAAGAACAATCAAAGCAAGGAGTCAACAAAGTGTTCCTGTCTGTAGCACAGGTGCATACTCCTAAGTAGCCTGTTTGTGAAAAAGCAGGACATAAAACCTCAGAATATATATGATTCACTGCATGGACAAGTGCAATCTCAACGTGCAATAGCGAAACAAGTACGAGGGGGATGGGATAGGTCCTTTTCTACCCCCAACCAATGCATAGTATAGAGTCAGGGATACAGTGAATTTTTAAATATGTGGGATAAAAATTATTTTTAAGTATATACAAACAGGGGCCACACATCATTAGATTGTGGAATTTAAGCCATGAACTATGTATACATTTCTATATTAAAGATTATTGCAGAAAAATCCCGTGAAATAAAGAACCATGAACAACATAAAACTGACTTTGAAGGCAAATGTGAACAAAGTGGATCCAAAAAGAGAAGAGCTTTTCTTGATATGCTTCTGAATGCAACTGATGACAAAGGGAACAGACTGAGTTACATGGATATTCGAGAGGAAGTGGATACTTTCATGTTTGAGGTACCCCAAAGAGCTGTAGACTTTCAGAACTTGAGATCTGTTACAGAACTGAAGTTTTCCTCTTACTGGAACAGAAGCTTTACTTTTATTATTCAGTCATAACTGTAATTGTGTAGGAGGAATGTAAGAAGAGTCTGATGCACATATTGCAATATAGAATCTCATTCTTCAGAATAAAAAATATATCCAGAGCAAGAAATCTTCAATATTGTGAGTTGCAATGTTGTGGTGAAAAGAAAAGGAGGACTTGTGGCACCTTAGAGACTAACCCATTTATTTGAGCATGAGCTTCGATGAAGTGAGCTGTAGCTCACGAAAGCTCATGCTCAAATAAATGGGTTAGTCTCTAAGGTGCCACAAGTACTCCTTTTCTTTTTGCGAATACAGACTAACATGGCTGTTACTCTGAAATGTTGTGGTAGAAAGTTGCACTGGCAGAACTATGTGCCCAGTCCTGCAAAGTGAGCACTCCCCACTCACACCAATAGTCCAATGACTATTGTGGAACTACTGCCAGGGGCCAGGGTTTGCAGGCCTGGACCTGTAGGTCCTCATCCAAAGCCTATCCAAGTCAAAGGGAGTCTTTCTGTTGACTTGAATGGACTTTGGATCAGGCTCTTAGTGAGGAAGCTGTATAATACCTACCTAGACTAGATAGATATATACCTAGAAATAAAGAAATTGCTGCACCTGATATGAACTGTGCTAATCTCTTCCCACACTGAAATCTCTCCATGCTACTAATCGCGTTGTCAGCTGTCTTTAGTACCTTTCCATTACTGTTATATCCATTGTGACACAGGATAACTGGAAGTGATCGCACTGGGCCTGATTCACTGCTGTATTGCTCGTTTTCTGCTGGTGTAACTCTTTATTCCCAGAGGCAGTGGAATTAATTGTACCATGGTCACTATTAATCTGGGGCTCGATTATAGCAAATTTGATTAAAATTAAGATATTGATCAAATCTGTTGCTAGTGAACATTCCCTTGTTTTCATTAGCATACAGTACCTGACTGGATCAGTTTTATGTTTATAACATATAATTTTAGGAAAATTATATTCCTATGCCCTTTTGTGGTAATTGATGGTAATACTGTATTTACAGTCCCATGATGAAAAAGATAATAGTGAGTAACTTATATACTTTATATTTCATTGTAAAGCAGTGAAGAAAGGTAAATGTCCCTCCAACAATTGACTGTGGGGGAAAATAGTGACTTTAAGATTACTGTATAGTGTTTAAATTATTGTGACTGTCCAGAGAGATTTAGTGAGTCAACCAGTTTATGTCTAAAAGGAAGTAATAGCAAACCTCTTCCTCAGAGTTTGAATGCAGAGGAAGACCGTTCACCGGGTCAGCATAGACTAGCTATGTAATAGAAGAGGGATGGCAAAGTTAACAAGTCTGCTTGTTAACATTATGATTCTGCCCCCGCCCCCATATTAGTCTCCATCCATCATATTACACAACTGGTTATTTCCAGTTCAATCTTAGGTACTGGATTGTTACATGGATTCATATATTCTTAGCTTTTCTTCTGTATCTGTACAAAAAGAAACGGAGTACTTGTGGCACCTTAGAGACTAACCAATTTATTTGATTAAATACTACAAGTATTTGTATAAATACTACAGCTCACTTCATCGGATGCATACTGTGGAAAATACAGAAGATGTTCGTATACATACAAACCATGAAAAAATGGGTGTTTACCACTACAAAAGGTTTTCTCTCCCCCCACCCCACTCTCCTGCTGGTAATAGCTTATCTAAAGTGATCACTCTCCTTACAATGTATATGATAATCAAGTTGGGCCATTTCCAGCACAAATCCAGGTTTCCCCCCCACACACACACACACACTCCCACTCTCCTGTTGGTAATAGCTTATCTAAAGTGATCACTCTCCTTACAATGTGTATGATAATCAAGGTGGGCCATTTCCAGCACAAATCCAGAGTTTAACAAGAACTTCAGAGGGGCGGGTGGAGGGGTAGGAAAAAACAAGGGGAAATAGGTTACCTTGCAAAATGACTTAGCCACTCCCAGTCTCTATTCAAGCCTAAGTTAATTGTATCCAATTTACAAATGAATTCCCATTCAACAGTCTCTTGCTGGAGTCTGGTTTTGAAGTTTTTCTGTTGTAATATCGCAACTTTCATGTCTGTAATCGCGTGACCAGAGAGATTGAAGTGTTCTCCGACTGGTTTATGAAAGTTATAATTCTTGACATCTGATTTGTGTCCATTTATTCTTTTACGTAGAGACTGTCCAGTTTGCCCAATGCACATGGCAGAGGGGTATTGCTGGCACATGATGGCATTTATCACATTGGTAGATGTGCAGGTGAATGAGCCTCTGATAGTGTGGCTGATGTTATTAGGCCCTGTGATGGTGTCCCCTGAATAGATATGTGGGCACAGTTGGCAACGGGCTTTGTTGCAAGGATAGGTTCCTGAATTAATGGTTCTGTTGTGTAGTATGTGGTTGCTGGTGAGTATTCGCTTCATGTTGGTGGGCTGTCTGTAGGCAAGGGCTGGCTTGTCTCCCAAGATTTGTGAGAGTGTTGGGTCATCCTTCAGGATAGGTTGTAGATCCTTAATAATGCGTTGGAGGGGTTTTAGTTGGGGGCTGAAGGTGACGGCTAGTGGCGTTCTGTTATTTTCTTCGTTAGGCCTGTCCTGTGGTAGGTGACTTCTGGGAACTCTTCTGGCTCTATCAATCTGTTTCTTCACTTCTGCAGGTGGGTATTGTAGTTGTAAGAATGCTTGATAGAGATCTTGTAGGTGTTTGTCTCTGTCTGAGGGGTTGGAGCAAATGCACTTGTATCGCAGAGCTTGGCTGTAGACGATGGATCGTGTGGTGTGGTCAGGGTGAAAGCTGGAGGCATGTAAGTAGGAATAGCGGTCAGTACGTTTCCGGTATAGGGTGGTGTTTATGTGACCATCGTTTATTAGCACTGTAGTGTCCAGGAAGTGGATCTCTTGTGTGGACTGGACCAGGCTGAGGTTGATGGTGGGATGGAAATTGTTGAAATCGTGGTGGAATTCCTCAAGGGCTTCTTTTCCATGGGTCCAGATGATGATGATGTTATCAATATAGCGCAAGTAGAGTAGGGGCGTTAGGGGACGAGAGCTGAGGAAGCGTTGTTCTAAGTCAGCGATAAAAATGTTGGCATACTGTGGGGCCATGCGGGTACCCATAGCAGTGCCGCTGATTTGAAGGTATACATTGTCCCCAAATGTAAAATAGTTATGGGTAAGGACAAAGTCACAAAGTTCAGCCACCAGGTTAGCCGTGACATTATCGGGGATAGTGTTCTTGATGGCTTGTAGTCCATCTTTGTGTGGAATGTTGGTGTAGAGGGCTTCTACATCCATAGTGGCCAGGATGGTGTTATCAGGAAGATCACCTCAGGGCCTACGCTACCAGCACTCCCAACTACCTTCGAGACACCACTGACTCCTGAGGAAACTACAATCCATCGGTGATCTTCCTGATAACACCACCGTTCCTCAGACGTTCTTGTTAAACCCTGGATTTGTGCTGGAAATGGCCCACCTTGATTATCATACACATTGTAAGGAGAGTGATCACTTTAGATAAGCTATTACCAGCAGGAGAGTGGGGTGGGGGGAGAGAAAACCTTTTGTAGTGGTAAACACCCATTTTTTCATGGTTTGTATGTATAAGAACATCTTCTGTATTTTCCACAGTATGCATCCGATGAAGTGAGCTGTAGCTCACGAAAGCTTATGCTCAAATAAATTGGTTAGTCTCTAAAGTGCCACAAGTACTCCTTTTCTTTTTGCGAATACAGACTAACACGGCTGTTACTCTGTATCTATACAGTTAGGCTACATCACTAAAATATCTCTAATTCCTTGAATATATTTAATTTCATATTCATGAGGATAATGCAGATCTGAACATCTGAGTAAATCTGTACCTCTAGGGGCATGATACAACAGCTGCTGCTATGAGCTGGGCCATCTACTTACTTGGATGTCATCCAGAAGCCCAGAAGAAAGTTCACAGAGAATTGGATGAAGTGTTTGGTTAGTTTCTATCCTTTGCTTCTTTGTAGGTGTAAGTTTGCACTGACAGTATATGGTTTAATAGTCATTTCTATCTAGAGATTTATAAAGGAAAATAAACACCTGCTGTGCCACTGTACATGCTGTAACTCTTCTGTGTATAAAGACACGCCAGTGGTAGTTGGTTTGATGCTAAGGGAAGTATGACAGATCTCAAAGATTGCAAAGTCTTTCGGGCAGGTACCATCTCTTTGTTGTATATTTGTACCGCGCTTATCACAATGGAATCCTGGTCCATGACTTGGGCTCCTAGGTGCTACTGCAATAAAAATAATCCGTAGGGCTCTGAGTCTATCCCAGAGGTCACGGAAGTCACGGATTCCTTGATTTTCCATGACCTCCATGACTTCTGCAGCAGCCGGTGTGCCTGACTCCAGGGCCACCCAGGCAGCTGGCCCCGGGGACAGCCACTCCAGCCACTGCTGGAGCAGCTCTGCAGCCAGCTGCTGGGGTGGCCCCTGGGCCGGCTGCACTGTTCCCCGCTGGGGCAGCCCCGGGGTCCGCTCCAGCAGTGGCTGGAGCAGCTGGCCCCGGGGACTGCCTGAGCAGTGGGGGTGGTGGGAGCAGAAGCGAGTGGGTGGCCCCGAGGGCAGCTGGACCAGTTGCTGCGGGGTAGCCCCCAACAGCTGGTGCCACTGGCCCCTGCCCTCCCTGAGCAATGTCCCCCTAGCCTCTCCCCCCCAGAGCAGCGTCCCACTTTCCCAGCTAAGATTTAGTCAGGGGTATATAGAAAAGTCCCAGACAGGCCATCTATGACGTTCCCCTCTGGTGTTATCTAGACTGGTGATCTGCTAGGTCACTCCAGTTCTTGACTCTGGGAGCCAGCCTTACCCTGCTCTGCTGTGAGAACCCCCATTCCTAGGCTGTTCACGCACAGCCTCTGGCACGTAAGCTGCTCTTTGGATTGTGCAACTGAATGATACTAGCCAATATCTGCGGTCCCAGACACAAACCCTAGGAACCTCCATCTTGCAGTGTCCAGTTATGCCTGCTGGATGCTGAAAGCTTATATTAGTTCGTCAGTTTAACGAATAAATTGCTATGTACCAGGCTTGTTATCCCAAGGGGAGTCTCTGACACGCTTTAAACCAAGCACACTGCTTCAGGTAGAATAAACAAAGAGATTTATTACTATAAAGATAGATTTTAAGTGATTATAAGACAAAGCATAACAAGGTGGATTTGGTCAAATGAAATAAAAGTAAAATGCATTCTAAGCTGATCTTAACACTTTCAGTGCCCTTACAAACTGAGATGCGTCTCACCACAAGCTGGCTGGTTGCCCTTCAGCCAGGCTCTCCCCTTTGATCAGCGCTTCAGTCGCTTGGTGTGGTGTCTGTAGATGGAGGTAGAAGAGAGAGGAAGAGCATGGCAAATCTCTCTTCCTTTTTCTTTTATCATGTTCTTTCTTCCCTCTTGGCTTCGCCCCTTCCCCCCGGTCCCCCGAGTCAGGTGAGCATTACCTCATCACAGTCCCAAACTGACCAAAGGAAGGGGAGTGACTCACTCAAAAGTCCAACAGATCCTTTGTTGTTGCCTAAGCCAGTGTCCTTTGTTCCTGTGAGGCTGGGCTGGGTTTGTCCCATACATGCCCTGATGAGGTGTGAACTGCCCCTCTGCTCTTGGGGACTTTTTGCCTGGGCTTACTTTAAGCCATGAAGACACATTTTCAGCCTCATAATTATGTACATGAAATTACAACCTATAACATTACTATAACAACAATTACTATAACATCAGTATAACAACAATGCTCATGTTGCCTTCCAAAGACACCTGACATGACAAACTTTGCATTGGATACCACGCAGTCATTTTACAAGGATGAACATGGGGATGCGGGGTGTTTCCCCTGAGGTACTGAGCATCACACCATGAATTTTTGTTTATTGCATGTGACCTGTCTGACTTTTACTAAAAATACCCATGATTAAATTGTAGGCTTAATAATAATAATTGTAGTTGAAGAAAGTCACAAGAATAAATATTTGGACAAATGATTCAAACTCATAAGTGTAACCCACATGCCTAACAGGGAGATATCTCTTTAAGAGATCTGTAGGGGGTAGGAATGAGTTGTGTCTGGGTCATTGTTGCTAGGCAAATGCACAATTAACTCTCCACACTCAGAAGTTTCTGGAATTGTGGGTGGCAATTTTGGGTATGCTCAAAAGGTTCCCTGTTACTGGACTCAAACTCCATGAGGGCTAGTAGTCACGGCAGCTGCTTTACAAAAGACCATGTTCCTTGTGTGGGTTCGAAGAAGCTGAGCCACAGGAGCTGAAAGCAGGCTGTTGTAATTAATTCTGAAGTATTTTGCAGCAGGTTTTTTTTAATCTGTATACTTAAAGTGAGTGCTCGTTTAATTAATTAGCTGACTAGTGTGTGCCCCCCCTTTGGGGATGCTATGCAGCCCCGCCCCTTCCACAGGAGGCCCCGCCTCATCACCGCTCCCATCTGCCACAGCCCTGAGCTCCCCCACCCCCACAGCTGGAGGAACCCCAGCCATCCCCAGCACTGGGCTTGGGGAAAGGGTGGAGCATGGGCAGGGCCAGGGCTTGGCTTAGGGGAGGCTTAGCCTCCCCTGGCCTATTATACCCGCCACCCATGCTAGCTAACTGAGTGATTGCAGCAGAGGAAGAGGAACGGTCTGCATGAATTCCAGTTGGAGGTTTCTGCAAGCAAGAGGAAAGAATTTATTGCTGCAGTGCTTTTAACTCAGCAGACTGTAACTGAGACTCAGGTGAATTCTACCTTAGCTTTTGGGAACTCTGAGTTTCTTATCACTGTGTTTCTGTGGGGACTGACCTGTTAAGATTTAATTTGTCTTCTTTATTTCTGTTATGTTTAATTGTGAAGATCATGTATGTGGATTATAAAGGAGCCATGTTATGATGTAGAAATTAAGTTGTTATTATGACTATTATTATTATGTTTTTGTCATTATAAAGTTGGTACTTAAGAATTAAGTTAATTCCTTTTGTTCTTTTTGGATTTGAATGTGGGGAGGTTGATCTTGTGCAATCCTAGCTGAAAATCCTCAGTGACTGAATTCTGGGTCTCCAGGTGCTTTTCGATGGGAGCTGGGTTCTTTTAAGCACTGGAGAAGGGCAATGATGTAAACTCTAGCCCATTCAAAGGTTATGTAAGCCCAGTGGTGGAGTTGTACTTTTGTCAGCATTTAAGAGAGTTGGGAGCCCCTTAAGATAGCTTGTGTCTTTAGTCTGATTAGGACAGTTGTTTCTCACACCCCTGTTGTCATTCTGATCAGGGAACTCTGACCGGCCTGTCACAATGGATGACCTTAAGAAGCTCCGGTATCTTGAGTGTGTCATTAAAGAAGCCCTTCGTCTCTTCCCTTCTGTTCCATCCTTTGCCCGCACCACAAGTGAAGATTGCCATATTAGTAAGTAGTAGTATTTATTATTATTTTTTATTTTCATAGTGTGTAGGTGCCCCTGCCATGTACCAGGACCCTTTTAGGCTAGGTACTACTGTACAAAGAAAGTACAAAAAGATGTTCCCTGTCCCAAAGGACTTACAATCTACATATAAGACAAGGAAGAGCAGATGGATACAGACAGACCAATGTGGAGTACAAGAAAGCAATAAGACACTATTGGTTAGCAGGTTAGCCTCTTACGTCAGCACAACTGTAGTCTAGTCCAGGGATAGGCAACCTATGGCATGGGTATCAAAGGCGGCACGTGAGCTGATTTTCAGTGGTACTCACAGTGCCTGGGTCCTGGCCACCGGTCTGAGGGGCTCGGCATTTTAATTTAATTTTAAATGAAGCTTCTGAAACATTTTTAAAAACCTTGTTTACTTTACATACAACAATAGGTTAGTTATGTATTATAGACTTATAGAAAGAAACCTAAAAATGCTAAAATGTATTACTGGCATGTGAAACCTTAAATTAGAGTGAATAAATGAAGACTCGGCACACCACTTCTGAAAGGTTGCCAACCCCTGGTCTAGACATTGTCAAGTTTTTGAAGGGCTCGCTGCAAAAGAGAGTTTTGAAGGAGGAGGATGAGTTAGTTTTGTGGATGTTTACAGGTAGTAGATCTCAGCCTTGTCTGTATTCATCATTTTTAGGTATGAGAGGTATCTGCTGTCACGGTGATGCATAAGTAAAGAACCGTTTTTGTGCTTTCTATCCATTTATAGGAAGCCACTTACTTTACCGGCTTGTTGTTTCTTTTTTTGCAGGAGGATTTAAGATACCAAAAGGTACACAGGTAATCATTGTTACTTATGCACTGCACAGAGATCCAGAGGTTTTCCCAGATCCTGAGGAATTCAGGCCTGAGCGATTCTTCCCTGAGAATTCTAGTGGAAGGCATATATATGCGTATGTGCCCTTCTCTGCTGGATCCAGAAACTGCATTGGTACGTAGGTGATAAAAACCAAAGTGTAATAGGCCTCTGTTGGGAGGCTAACACTGGCCCTTTATGAAGGAATATATCAGTGCACCTAAGACTGGTTAGTTGACCCCTCCTCCCCATTAGACTTAAGAGAGGATACTTGGGCCATAGAGGGAAGGAGAAACGGTGAGCCAGAGACATGGAGTATCAGAGCTTGAGAGGAGTCAGAGACAGGAAGCACCAGGAAAGAGCTGTCAAGCGTTGCTTGGGAGAGCTACAAGAGACCTGGTAGTTACAGCTGAGTTCTGAGGAGAGCTGGAACAGAACTGCTGGTGAGAACTGACTGAAGTTGGGACCCTGATGAGCAGAAGGCTTGGGCAGTGGCCGCGAGGCAAAAAGGAAAGATCCAGCTTGGCCAGGGGAAGCTGAGCCTGGAAGCAAGAGGGTGGACTCTGGAAGGATGTTCCCTGAGCAGGGGTAGGGCTCCCAGACAGCGAGACCTGGGGAATAGAATGCTGTGGAGAGCTCTCTTGTGGGAGACCTGACTTGGGGGAGCTGTGGGAAGAATCATGAGACTGGTCACTCTCTGGTGCATTACCTGGAGAGCAGGCCCTGCCTAGATCAGGAGTCAAAGGGTCTGGGAACACAGGACTGCTGTTGACTGCCAGTGGGTAACCTGGAGGTAACCTGGAGGGGAATGGAAAAATAGTTGTACCTTTATGCTTACTGTGGGTTTGTCAAGAATGGTTTTTCTACAAGGGTTTTGGGGGAATTAATACACTGGTATATTTGAATAAATTACTCTGAGTGGCAGGCTTTGTATTGGACACTGAGAGACTGTTTCATAGGTGAACAAAAAGGGGAAACTGAGGCAGGGGCACCTGTCATGCTGTAGCCTGCTGTTGGAGGGTGCTGTGTAGCATGCCCCACACAAGGTTGCCTCATGATAGCCTTCATACTTGGTTATTGAACTTACCACTAAGACTGGTTAGATGAAGTTACCTTTGCTGCAGTACCCACAGCAGAGCTTATGCATTCGAATGGAAATGTAATCCTGTGTGCTTAATAACTGAGGCAGAGCAATTCTTACTGGTACCTCATTCTTCAGACTGATGAAATATTTACATTTTCTTTCTTCCCATGGGGTTCTTCAGAGTCTACTTTGTTTCCTCCTTACTGGGACTTGATCCACATGTAACTCTGTGTCATGCTAACATCAGTTCTGTCTCAAGAGGGCTGGGCCTGGTTTCCATCAGAGTTCAGAGCCACTCAAAGACACCATGGCAGCTCACTAGGGAACAGCATGAGCCACTCTCTCTCTCCCTCCCCTTGGGATATGTTTGCTGGCTATTCTATGATCCCAACCACTGGTGGACTGCAGCCTGGAGGAGAAAATTTAAGACCCCCTTTCAGTCTTCTGCAGTAACTGCTGAGGTGTTCACTGAGCTCCTAAAACTTGTAAGCAGTCCAGGGAAGGGACTGTGTCTGCACTTGTTTCTCTGAAGCACCTAACACAGTTGTGTAGGTTCAGAAATAAACAACTTTTGGAGAATTGTATGTAGTATATAGTTGGTGTGACATTAAAGGAACTGTTTCTTTGTGGATCCTTATTCCGGAGGTTCTGTTCTACCACATTAACTATGAATGATGCAAAGTATTGAGAGGAAGGCAAATTTCTGTTGTTCTGATCTCATTTCATTTTCAGGATTTCATTCCATTTTGAATGGGTCAGTCCCAATGACAGAAGCACAATTGCAGGCAAAGCTCTCAGCAACAGCTGTTGAGACTCTTCTGTCAGCAATACAAAGTAGACATTCTTAGGAGTCCAAATACAAATGAAGTTAATTAAAAAAAACCAAACCCAAATCAAACAAACAAAGCCAAAGATTACGTTTTACTCTTGAGCAGATCTTTGCACATTGAAAGACGATCTAACTTATCATAATCAGGCTAATTATTGTTTCTAGTGCACCCAAATTGTTTGAGGTATTTTACAGGCATACAGATTCCTGCCTAGGCAGCTTGCAGTCTGAACAGACAATGTACAGAGAAGGGGTTGAGGGAAGGGAGAGAGACACTGTCAGACTTCAAAGCAACTGCATATATGTTTTCCCTTTATGATCAGCAAGGGCACCCACTCTAGGCTTCCAGCTCCTCAGCCATCACATCTCTGGGGTGGAGACTCATGACTCTCTCCCTCCTGACCAAGGTTTTTCTAGGTTGCAGAGTTCCCTGCCTCCTGTGAATTTCCCAGCAACTTGGACTGCCTATGCAGAGCTGCTTTGATTTTCTCCTCAGAGACTATAAACAGAAAAAGGACCCACCATTATAAGTTACCACACAGCTTTTTCTAAGCAAGCACACTTTTTCTTAAGATAAAAGCATTACAGAGAAAACATATTAAAAACAAACAAACAAAAAGTACACATCACTACACATATACACATTACTACACATGTACTAATAAACTTATCAAAGATTACCCCCATCTCCACAAGGGCTCTGGTTGGTTTCAGTCCTTCCAACCCTTCCCAAAAGATTGGGGCCCTTCCTGTGGACAGCAAGTCCTGTCTATTTGCTGGGTCAGAAAGAAGGCCCCAAGTCAGTTTAAATTCAAACTATTTATCCAAAAGTCCTTTCTTTGTCTGTTGGCCTCTGGAGAACCCAGTCTGAACTAGTATATGCGGGCCTTTCTAGGTGGTGGTACCTCATTGGAGGCTTTACTATCTGAGTGAATTTGCCTTATCACCTTGCAACTGTTCTTAGTTCCTGGAGGGGCTGTGGTTACCTGCCCCATGGAATTACATATAATCCCTGGCCCACAATGATATATAAACTTAATACAGTAAGATCTCCCAAAGATATTGCAGGAAACCGCCATAGCTCTCACAGACAGCACAACACAACTTTTAAAATCCTCTGCCTCTATAATCTTTGGCTAGCTGCCTGGTCTGTGACCCTTGTCAATTTGCTTAGCTCCTTTTTCTTTTTCTTTCTATTTTCTCCTCTCTCTACTTTTCTCTTAAACCTTTGATTATTTGTCTAATTTCTCCCTTCCCTATTTCACCAGCACACTCTACTTTTAGGATAACAATGAAATCAACAAAGCTCTCTCTTTTTTCCTTCTATGTGTGCTCTTCCTCTTCCTGCTGTCCATGTGCGGTGATCCTGGAGCTGAGCCCTTCTCTTCCTCCTCCTCCTCATTTAGGCCTAAATGTAACATAACAGGGTCACATTTTGTATTAGGTTTTCCTCCATGATACTTTAACTTTAAGTTTAAGTTTAACTTTAAGGCCAACTTTAAGCTCCAAGTGGAGGCTATGCATATTTTAAATCTGATTCTTTCCTGCTGTAGATATGGAAGGAAACAGATCTATCACAAATCCCATTCTTGGTAATATCTGTACTATCCTGAATTTGGACCATATTGGTTTATAATCTGTGACTGCAGATGCACAGTTATTCCCATGCTGCATTTTGTGAGAAATCTTTAAGTGTAATTATGAGGGCTGTTAGTACTAAACTACTATTGTTTATGTTCCAATTTAACCTGAAGGCCAGCGCTTTGCACAGGTGGAAGAGAGAGCTGTTCTAGCCATCATCCTACAACGCTTTTGGGTGGAAACAAGTCAAAAGCGAGAAGATCTTGATTTGGTCGCAGAATTAATTCTTCGCCCAAATAAGGGCATCTGGATCCAGCTGAAGAGGAGAAGAGAGTGTGTGTCATAAGAATAAAGCTTACAAGGATTTTAGATCCTAGAACATGTGCTCAGTAGTATCCTGTAGTTTATTCATCTTTAATCACATAAGAAGACTTAACAGAATTGTAAATATATCAAAATATTTCAGAATCTCTTGACCTTTTACCTATAAATATTTATCTCAGGATGTGATCTTTCCCTCCCATTCAGTTGGCTCAGGATGTCTCAGAAAGTAGCATTGACAGTTGAATGCCTTGTATCCTTACTATCCATTGTCATGGCACTTTACATCACTTTCTCTGAGACCACCATTCATATTGCTCCATGAAATGGTCAGCTGACTGACTTCTCACCCTGGAGGAAAAGTTACTAAGGTGTAGGACATGCCCAGCTTCCACTCTCCCAAGGGTAAAGGTATGGAGGTGGTCTTCCACCCACTGTCTCTTAATTAATTAATCAGTGGAGCTGTGTGAGTTTTCACCAGCTCAGGATCTGGCTCAGTACATTTAGCGATTATTCATCCAAAATTGTTTTTTTGTTGTTGTTGAGTTCATTCTGCAGTTTATGGCATGTCCCAAACTCTCCTCTCACTTAAAGCAGTGCTGTCTTACTGGCTTCAACAGAGTTATTCCTGCGTGAATGAGGGGAGAATTTCACAAATGACTTTCAGTGTGCCTATTGAAGGGAGGGAAATATATTTTCCAAAATGTATGTGTTTTTCACAGTTATTTTTGAATGTTATTGCGGCCTTGACTGTTGGATTAATTTGTCACGTAACTTATATTATATAGTATGATATAGTACATTCAGCTAACAGTCAAATCTGATTGAGATTTATATAAACCTCTGCACTTTAAATGATATTGACATTCTTTACAAATGGTTATAAATTATTAGAATGGATTTTTTGTTCAGTTTCTGGCATTTGGCTCGCAAAAGCAATCAGTAGATGAGCGTCTTTCCTTAGGAGAAAAAGAAAATTGAGGTAGCTGGATGATGAACTACCTCCCTTAATAGAGCAAAAAGAAAAGGAGTACTTGTGGCACCTTAGAGACTAACAAATTTATTAGAGCATGAGCTTTCGTGGGCTACAGCCCACTTCATCGGATGCATAGAATGGAACATATAGTAAGAATATATATATATATATATATATATACACACACACACACACACATACGAAGAACATGAAAAGGTGGACGTAGCCATACCAACTGTAAGAGGCTAATTAATTAAGATGAGCTATTATCAGCAGGAGAAAAAAAACTTTTGTAGTGATAATCAAGATGGCCCATTTAGACAGTTGACAAGAAGGTGTGAGGATACTTAACATAGGGAAATAGATTCAATATGTGTAATGACCCAGCCACTCCTATTCTCTATTCAAACCCAAGTTAATAGTATCTACTTTGTATATTAATTCAAGCTCAGCAGTTTCTCATTGGAGTCTGTTTTTGAAGCTTTTCTGTTGCAAAATTGCCACGTTTAAGTCTGTTACTGAGTGGCCAGAGAGGTTGAAGTGTTCTCCTACCGGTTTTCGAATGTTATGATTCCTGAAGTCAGATTTGTGTCCATTTATTCTTTTGTGTAGAGACTGTCCGTTTTGGCCAATGTACATGGCAGAGGGGCATTGCTGGCACATGATGACATATATCACATTGGTAGATGTGCAGGTGAACGAGCCCCTGATGGCGTGGCTAATGTGATTAGATCCTATGATGGTGTCACTTGAATAAATATGTGGACAGAGTTGGCATCGGGCTTTGTTGCAAGGATAGGTTACATAGGTTATAGAGCAGTTACTCCAGCACAAGGTGGATCTGTGTTTGCCTGGCCTGTGCACAAAGTGAGAATTTTGGTTGCCAGCACAAATAATTGTAACAATTTGACATTCAGGGTCAAAGTCTGCTCTGAGATCCGACTCCTGGTCCAAATCCTACTTGAGTCAGTTGGTGCTGCACCTAGTAATTGAGAATAGAATTTGACCCCCCCCCCAGTCATGAATTGCTGCTATTCTCACAGGGTGGACAAAGAGCTGACACGGAAGTGAAATATCATGGCAGTTTATGATTTTGTACTGTGGGGCTGGGCAGAAAGCTCTTCTCTCTCTCTACAACTCCATGAAGCACACACTTGATTGACTGTGTGGGGAGTGCCCCTCAAAAACAAGGACACTGAATTAACTCTGAAAGGGTTTGAGCCAATGAGCAGACAGGAGGTGGGATGGTTCACCAGCCTGGGAAGATTCAGAGAAGAAATAAAGAAGAAGCTGGCTAGCAAGCAGTAGCCCTGAGCTGGGGCAGAGAGAGAGAGAGACTGAACCTGGAGCTGCTGGGAGGAGAGCCAGTTGCTTGCAAAAGGGGACTTTCATAAATGCATAGCCTGGAGTTCACAAGACAGCTGAGACCACTGTTCTGAGCTCACAGGTTAGCCTGACCCAAGGGGTGGGGGATTGCATTGGCATGGGGCAGAGAGTCTGTGTGTATCTAGCCAGCCAGCGCGGGAGGGACTGCGGCTCTATCGGGGCAAGAAAGTCTGTATAACCCCTGCTAGAGTTCCTGACCTAGGTCTACTCCTTGTTTGCTTGGGTGAGATAAGTGTTGTTCTATTGTTAAGTGTAGTGCATACTCCTGACCCCTGTAGGAGAGAGTGTTGGTGTTTGTGAAGAGGTGTGTGGCTGGGACCTGGGACCCCTCTCCAATTGTTGGAATCCCCCACCTTACAATACTTTCATATAGGAAATATTGGTAATGTATTTAATGTACCTAACCTTGGTCTATTTTTAGCTATCTGGACAATATGCATTATTTTTCAATAAAGTTGTTATTAGTTAAAGATATTTTTAAACTGAAGACATATTACACAGTGTACATTTCCATGTAAAAATATAGTGGGGATGTTACAAAATGGAAAGATTAAAATTGCAACAGAGGGACACTTAATATGTTAAAAGAAAAGGAATACTTGTGGCACCTTAGAGACTAACAAATTTATTTGAGCATAAGCTTTCGTGAGCTACAGCTCACTTCATCGGATGCATTCTGTAATACATTGTTGTCTTACAGTGTTGTGAATTTGTTTATAAAATGTTGACTTTGCTACATTGCTCCCTAGATCAATAAAACAATATATCTTAAATAATCTGTTTGTACTGTGACAGTTAATGCAATGATTTTTAATATTTTTCTAATTACAAATATCTTTGAGAAATGCAAATACAATTTTCTGTGTGTATGGGTGCGCAAGCCAGGAATTGAATGATGTCCATGAAAGACTCAGAGAAGATAAATTGTTTCTAATTTGAAATTCAGAGGTCACATCCACTCTTTACTAGAGCTGGTCGAATAATTCAAAAAGTGACTTGTAAATAATTTCATGAACAAAAATAGCAAGTTCATAGAATCATAGAATCATAGAATATCAGGGTTGGAAGGGACCCCAGAAGGTCATCTAGTCCAACCCCCTGCTCAAAGCAGGACCAATTCCCAGTTAAATCATCCCAGCCAGGGCTTTGTCAAGCCTGACCTTAAAAACCTCTAAGGAAGGAGATTCTACCACCTCCCTAGGTAACGCATTCCAGTGTTTCACCACCCTCTTAGTGAAAAAGTTTTTCCTAATATCCAATCTAAACCTCCCCCACTGCAACTTGAGCTTGCTCTTGTATTCAGACAAGTGCTGAGGTTTTGTGAAAATGTTAATATCTGAATAGTTGAGATTTTAATAGTTTTTAGCACAAATAATCATTCTTTCAAAAATTTGTGCCAGAAATAAAATAATAAACAGTGTGAATAAAGTATGTATAAAAGTTTTAGTCACCCTGTCAGGAACAGGAAACAATACTACTGGCCAATCACACACCTAAAATAGAGAGCAGTAAACAGCTAAACTGCACAATGTTTGGGATGAAATTTGTACACAGAAATTATTCACTGAATACCTGTGACACAGAATTCCACTTAGTCAATTCAAAGGTTTGTAAACTAGAAAAAGGTGTTGCAATGACTTAGTTCTTATAGGTTTCAGAGTATCAGCCATGTTAGTCTGTATCTATTCAGGGGACACCATCATAGGGCCTAATCACATCAGCCACACTATCAGAGGCTCATTCACCTGCGCATCTACCAATGTGATATATGCCATCATGTGCCAGCAATGCCCCTCTGCCATGTCCATTGGTCAAACTGGACCGTCTCTACGTAAAAGAATAAATGGACACAAATCAGACGTCAAGAATTATAACATTCAAAAACCAGTCGGAGAACACTTCAATCTCTCTGGTCACTCGATTACAGACCTAAAAGTGGCACTTCTTCAACAAAAGAACTTCAAAAACAGACTCCAATGAGAGACTGCTGAATTGGAATTAATTTGCAAACTGGATACAATTAACTTAGGCTTGAATAGAGACTGGGAGTGGATGGGTCATTACAGAAGGTAAAACTATTTCCCCATGTTTATTCCCCCCACCCATCCCCCACTGTTCCTCAGACGTTCTTGTCAACTGCTGGAAATGGCCCACCTTGATTATCACGACAAAAGGTTTCCGCCCCCCTCCCCCCCGCTCTCCTGCTGGTAATAGCTCACCTTACCTGATCACTCTCATTACAGTGTGTATGGTAACACCCATTGTTTCATGTTCTCTATGTATATAAATCTCCCCACTATATTTTCCACTGAATGCATCCTATGAAGTGAGCTGTAGCTCATGAAAGCTTATGCTCAAATAAATTTGTTAGTCTCTAAGGTGCCACAAGTCCTCCTTTTCTTTTTAATTCTTACAGCTATTGCCTCAGCTTCCCTCTTGCTGGTTGGGTAGTTTAGCCATCCAGCTAAACCAAAAACTCCACCCCTTCCATGTTAACAAGGGAAAAAATATCTTTCCCAGTCTTTACCTAGGGTGGAGGCTTTTTTTCCTCCTCGTGGTGGAACTGGACATGACGGGCAGAAACTTCGGCAGCTAAATATGCAGATGCCCATTCCAGGCCTCAAGCCCAGTCTGCCTCTTTGCCATTGAACAAGGTGAGGCCATTCTCTCACCTTGTTCAAACTTTCTCCTGCACTAGGCTTCCAATAAAAAATTCTCAGTCAACAATATTTCCACTGATAAATAAATCCAACAGTTCTCTTCCTCGGCTTTCACAGGGCTACCCAGTGCCTTTCTTGGGTTCTTTGTCCTTTTGTCTGAGAGTGGAGAAAGGCAGAGCTCCTGCTCCTTCCACATATCTCTCTAGTCTGATGAAAAAGGAGCTTGTGTGTATTCTGGCCCTGTTTCCCTGCATTTTTCTCTATGATACTTGTATGGCTCCCATTACAATAGTATCTGAGTGCCTTACAATCTTTTAATCTATTTATCCTCACACACCCCTGGGAAGCAGGAAAGTACTGTTATTCTCATTTTATGGATGGAGACTGATGCACAGAGAGGCCAATGGCTAAATCCACAAAGGGATTTAGGTGCCTAACTTCCGCTTAAGGCACTTAAATCCAAAAGTGAGCCCCTCAAAACCCCTGCTAGGGTTCTGCTAACCCTGTAGGTGCCTAAACTCCCTGGACACTTAAATTTCATGGGTGAGCATTCAGACTGCTGCCTCAGTCCTGATGCCCAGCATATAGCTCATGCCTAAGCCCTAGCAGAATTCTGAAACTCTGCATTCCCCCACCTATCTTGCCTGGGGGGCCCCAGTCTGGTAGGTGTCTCAGAGCATGCCTACTGAATTGGGCTCTGCATAAAGCACAACCAGAAGAAGTGGTACCATTGACCAGGGTGTAGGAGGCTGTTGGCCAAATTCCTCCTCTGCCTGATTCACTGGGCTAGAGAGTAAGAGCAAGAATCATTCTATAAGCCAAAGGTTAGGGCAGCCAAGATCGCTCAGGAAGTCTGTGGCAGAGTAGGCTAGGGATAATAGGGTATTTCTTTCCATAGCCTAGAATCCAACGGTCCCTCTATATGTACAGCCTCCAGAATGCCATTGTTTTGGGTGAAACAGGTAGGGTGACCAGATGTCCCGATTTTATAGGGACAATCCAGATTTTTGGGTCTTTTTCTTATATAGGCTCCTATTACGCCCCACCCGTCCCGATTTTTCACATTTAATGTCTGGTCACCATAGAAACAGGATAATGCTGCAGACCTGTGGTCTGTTTGTAAAAGGTCACGTGTCTCATTACAGGGGTAAATTAGCGAAGGAAAGGAAAGGCACTGGGTACACAGGTCGCAAAGTCAGTATCAACCACAAGGAGAAATGAAAAGATATCAATGCAGAAGAAGCCAATAGTAAGGAAGTGGTTAAGAAAGAGGATGTTGGGGGGCATAACAAGTGAGAAAAACTGTAGGGAAAATTGAGTTTGGAGACACAGGTGGGGTAGCTGATGGAGACCCTTTTGAAAATTAGGAATTCAAATATGTTAGAGACAGCAGAATACAGTCCCCCTAACTGAAAAGAATATTGGTTTCCACTTGCTAAATGCAGCACTTCAGGAATTTGTGGTAAAAGGAAAGAAACATCAGACTTGAATCTCTCCTCAGTGTAAGCAGTGTCAGGATGAGCTCCACCCTGACATCTGGTGGTGAGGTGTGGCAAGTTGTGGAAAAGAACTTCAGGGGCCGATCTCATTTGCATAGGCACACCCACCACGCCTAGAATGAGACCATAGCTGCCCAAATGGTCACTTTGGCTGCTGTGGGATCCCCAGTGTCTCTGTTATTGGGGCAGGAAGAATAAATTGTTATTACCCTGATTATGGGAACTGTGCTTGGAACTGTACGTGGCCTTTTGTTACGATGGAGGGATTCACCATCATCTAAGTAGCACTCGCTACGCAAGGGTCATGGGTTCCAAAACTGTGTGAATGGAGAGAGGCTGGGGACAAGTATTAATACTTGGTGGCATGGGCCCCTTGGTGAGGGCCTTACATGCTGATTGCACTTCCTCCTCTCTCCACTGTGGAATATCAGAGCTAATTGTGATTTCATTAGAAGTCTAGTTATAGGCTGCTGAGCTCACTTTGGGCTGACAGTGCACCAGCACTGGGGCTCCCCTACTATAAGCTGAATTCACCTAAGAGCTGAAATCACTGAGTGTTGTGTTAAGTAGTGGGGGAGCCTGAAGATATATTGTGGAGCAGTTTGCGGGACGGCTGGTGAAGCAGTTCGACGCGGAGCAGTGTGTGGATGGCAGGAGCTGCTTGTGGGCCGTGGAGCTGAGTGAAGGAGTTCGTGGGGCGGCTGGCGGAGCGGAGCGCAGCTGAGCGAAGGAATTCGTGGGGCGGCTGGCGGAGCGGAGCGCAGCTGAGCGAAGGAGTTCGTGGGGCGGCTGGCGGAGCGGAGTGCAGCTGAGCGAAGGAGTTCGTGGGGCGGCTGGTGGAGCGGAGTGCAGCTGCGCGAAGGAGTTTTGTGGGGCGGCTGGCGGAGCGGAGCGCCGCTATGGAGCTATGGGGCGGTCAGCTTCAGATCACGTAAGGTGCCTCTTACCCCCGTCCCATTTCCACCCAGGTTGGGAGGTAAAGCTCCGCCGATAAACTTTCGAACTCTGGGGCTGCCCTGACCAGGGACAGAGACTTTTGGGGCATTGGACTTTTGGGGTTGCTGGACTCAAGAACCAAAGGGAAAAGGGCATGCCCCAATTTGCCTGGGGTGGGGTTGTTTTTGCTCATGGGTTGTGTTATGAATCCGGTTGGTGGTGTTTCCCCAACATAATGCCACATTGTTTCTCTCTGTTATTAAAAGACTTTTGCTACACTCAGACTATGTGCTTGCGAGAGGGGAAGTATTGCCTCTTGGAGGCGCCCAGCGGGGGTGGTATATATTTGTCCCAGGTCACTGGGTGGGGGCTCGAGCCGGTTTGCATTGTGTTATTGGAATGGAACCCCTAGATATTGAACCCGGCCCTTGTTGCTGCCAACTCTGACGGGCAGAAGGGTTACATCAGTTACACCAGATTTCCACAGTGTAACTCACTTGGGCTTGAGTCACCATTTCACTAACACACAAGTGATATAATTGTAAGATTCATACTGATGTAAGTGAGGCGAGATCAGGCCCATTTCCTGGTGGGGGAGGGAAAGAGGGAAGAACAGGACTGAGGAAGGAGGATTCTCTTTTGTCTATGCCCTGAAGATTTCCTTAAACATAAATGTTTGCTAGTTCGTGCAGAGCGCCACATTAAGCCGAAGAAGATTTGACTATTGTAAAACAGGGATTAGACATTTATTTTTTTAAAAAGGGTCAGATCCTCAGCAGGTGTAAACTGCTGTGGCTACATTGACTTCATTGGAGTGCTACCACTTTACACCAGCTAAGGATCTGGCCCAAAGACAGAAACAATGTTGACATTGTGAGTACCCATTAAAAGTAAATATACAAATCAGGCAAACATTGCATGCAAAATAATATTTAACATAATTGGAAGTGCTGTTTTTTTTCCTAGCAGAGCATACACATTATCCAACCAGCCAGAACTACTCACACATGTGCAGCTATTGTGCTTTCAAGTAAATAACTTCCATTGTTTTAATTGCTATCAAATAAAACATTGGCAGTATCCACTCCACAATACATGTTGATCTGATTATCGGTTGTGTTATCTTGCTGACATAAACATTTATTTGCTGCTCCTAAAATTTGCAGCGTAACATTTTTAGTGGTGAAGAATTTAAGATTCATTTTGTAAGCTTTCATATTTTGCTAAAATACTAAGGTTAAATGCAATGCCTACACTGTTGCTAGGAGCTGTTTAGATTAAAAACTATTTGGAAATAAAGGACTAGGAGGAGGTGGTCATATTGGTAATACTGAAATTTATAATTAGCAAGGCAGTTTGGCTCCCAGTTTAATCATGTGAAAATCCAGGGTAACTCCATTGGAGAGCCGAGCAGAATTTGTCCCAATATTTGTAAATTTAATTCATTCTTGTAGTCATAAACAAGGTATGAAACTTTTGCTGCTAATACATGCTATTGTATCTATACCAGCATGGTCATTCCACTTGTATCCTACGACTTTGCATGTTATTTTTAAATGACTGTCCGACAGAAAAATTGTATGTAAATCACCCAATAATGGGTAGCTCTAGTACTCTTTAAAATGAGTTGCATCACATGTTAATTATATTCTAAAGAAACATTTTGATGTATTTATTTTTTTAGATGGTTTGGATTTATCAGACCTTTAATTTCATTTTCTTATCAACTCGTTCCTTTTTTGGAACCTGTAGCTAGTAGCCTATGCCAGTAAACGTCAAACTACAGGTCCTGACTCTTTTAACTTTCTTCTCTTATCATTGCTATGGGAAATGCCTTTGGCGATGAAGATCTCAAAATTTTGATTCTGTGTTTTACCTTTGTATCATAGATACAAAAGTTGTAAGATAAAATTCCATCAAAGTCTGAAAATTAGGAATAGACTAAATTTTGCTGCTTCAAATTATGTGCAATGTATACACTTGGGGCTTGGCTACACTATCACTTAAATCAATGTAACTTACATCACTCAAAGATGTGAAAAAGCTACCCCTTGAGCGATTCAAGTTGTATTGACTTAAAGCTGTGTCCACACCACACTATGTCAGCAGGAGCTGCTCTCTCCCTACCTAGCTTCCAGCTCTCATTGAGGTAATTATGCCGATGGGAGAGCAATCTCCTGTCAGCATAGCACATCTTCGCCAGATGCGCTACAGCGGTGCAGCCACGCCGATGTAGCGCGGAAGTGTAGACTAGCTCTTGGAGACCTTTAAAGCAAGTATAAAACTGACCAGAGAATAAGTTTTCTGTAAAATGTGGGAATCCTGTTGCTAAGCCTAATGTATGATTTAAGCCTGTTCCTGTTATCCAGGCAAAATTCTCAGGACTGCAGGCTCAGATTCTGGGTATTATTCCCAGATTCTGTGTATTACTATTATGTAACATCCTACTTCATCCTTTTCTTATCTCTCTCATCCTTTTCATATTGTCTGGCATTCTCCTATCTTAGTTGTGACATTGTTCTTCTTCATGCATTATCTTAGTTCACAGATTCATAGACTCCAAGGCCGGAAGAGATCTCTGTGATCATCTCTCCTGTACAACACAGGCCATAGAACTTCCTTCACTAGAAATCTCTTTTAATAATTGTAACACCATTTTGATCTTTCTGTTATTTGTCTCTTTCTGCATTAGAGTGTCTTATCAGACTCTACTAGTCCCATTAAAGAAATATTCTCTGGAAACTATCTCAAAAATAGTGTAATCCAACTCTTTACAATATTAATATGACCAATGATGACACCTGCTCACTAAAGTGCAGAAGATAATGAAGAGGAACTCGTGGGATAGGGGTGTGAATAAGGGAGAAGATGTTAAGAGGTATCTGTGCCCATACCAGCCATAAAGCAGTAGCAACTAAGGAATGGTTTTTCACGTTGTCCAGTTTTAGTTTATATTAGATAGACACACACATGGATATGGAAGAAATTCCACTGACATTTAGTGAATCACACTTACTGGTTTTGGCCATCGTAGATGGGAGGCTAAAATATATGGAAATATAATGTGTTTTTAAGTATGAGAAAAAATTCAGACCAATTTGAAAGTTATCAGAAGAATTGCATGAGTTACAGTAGTTGTGATGTCACAAGTAGCTATCGCAAACATCCTGAAATCAAACTACTAAATACATTTGAAAAATATTAGGGCTGTCAAGCAATTAAAAAAATTAATCGCAAATAATCATATGATTAAAAAATTAATCGTGATTAATCGCGCTGTTAAACAACAATAGAATACCATTTATTTTAAATATTTTTGGATGTTTACTACATTTTCAAATATATTAATTTCAATTACAACACAGAATACAAAGTGTATAGTGCTTACTTAATATTTATTTTTGATTACAAATATTTTCACTGTAAAAACAAAAAAAATATTTTTCAATTCACCTCATACAAGTACTGTAGTGCAATCTCTTTATCATGAAAGTTGAACTTACAAATGTAGAATTATGTACCAAAAAAACCTGCATTCAAAAATAAATGTAAAACTTTAGCGCCTAAAAGTCCACTCAGTCCTACTTCTTGGTCAGCTAATCACGCAGACAAAGTTGGTTACAATTTACAGGAGATTATGCTTCCTGCTTCTTGTTTACAATGTCACCTGAAAGTGAGAACAGGTATTCACATGGCACTGTTGTAGCTGGCGTTGCAAGATATTTAGTTTCAACCACCATTCCAGAGGACATACTTCCATGCTGATGATGGGTTCTGCTTGATAATGATCCAAAGCATGCGGGCTTACGCATGTTCATTTTCATCATCTGAGTCAGATGCCACCAACAGAAGGTTGATTTTCTTTTTTGGTGGTTTGGGTTCTGTAGTTTCCTCATCAAAGTGTTGCTCTTTTAAGACCTCTACAAGCATGCTCCACACCTCGTCCCTCTCAGATTTTGGATGGCACTTCAGATTCTTAAACTTTGGGTCGAATGCTGTAGTTATTTTTAGAAATCTCACATTGATACCTTCTTTGCATTTTGTCAAATCTGCTGTGAAAAGGTTCTTAAAACTAACATGTGCTGGGTCATCATCCGAGTCTGCTATAACATTAAATATATGCAGAATTCAGGTAAAACAGAGCAGGAGACGTACAATTCTCCACCCAAGGCGTACAGTCACAAATTTAATTGACGCATTATTTTTTTAATGAGAATCATCAGCATGGAAGCATGTCATCTGGAATGGTGGCTGAAGCATGAAGGGACATACGAATGTTTAGCATATCTGGCATGTAAATACCTTGCAACACTGGCTACAAAAGTGCCATGATATTGTAAATAAGTGCCATGCCATTGTAAATAAGAAGCAGGCAGCACTATCTCCCGTCAATGTAAACAAACTTGTCTTAGCGATTGGCAGAATAAGAAGTAGGACTGAGTAGACTTGTAGGCTCTAAAGTTTTACACTGTTTTGTTTTTGAGTGCAGTTATGTAACTCCAAAAAATCTGCGTTTGTAAATTACACTTTCACGATAAAGAGATTGCACTACGGTACTTGTATGAGGGGAATTGAAAAAGACTATTTCTTTTGTTTATCATTTTTACAGTGCATATATTTGTAATAAAAAATAATAGTATAAAGTGAGCACTGTGCACTTTGTATTCTGTGTTGTAATTGAAATAATACTGAAAATGTAGAAAAACATCCAAAAATATTTAACACATTTCAATTGGTATTCTATTGTTATAAGTGCGATTAATCATGATTTGGGGGGGAGGGATAGCTCAGTGGTTTGAGCATTGGCCTGCTAAACCCAGGGTTGTGGTTCAATCCTTGAGGGGGCCATTTAGTGATTGGGGCAAAAATTGGGGATTGGTCCTGCTTTGAGCACGGGGTTGGACTAGGTGACCTCCTGAGGTCCCTTCCAACCCTGATATTCTATGATTCTGATTAATTTTTTTAATCATGATTAATTTTTTTGAGTTAATCGTGTAAGTTAACTGCAATTAATTGACAGCCCTAAAATATTTGTCTTTTTCCTTTTGCTTCTTGAAATAAATGTGAAGGAGCACAAAGAAAGATCTTTTTAAAAAGATGTTGATAAAAATATGATTTCTTATTAAAATCTTATGATATCCTTCAAACAGAGGAAAACTAGTAAGGCTTGTATATAAATGCATCTCAGAAATCTGCTTTCAGAAATTACTAGAGTTTAGATATTTTTTCTTCTTCTTTTATACAGATTGTCGTATGGACATTTTTCAACAAACAACATTTTCAGGAATTGATCTTACAAGTGTTTTCACTCCCGATAGCTTTGTATGTCGAACAATTTGTACTTATTATCCAAACTGCTTATTCTTTACATTTTTTTACCAGGGAATGGAAAGTAGGAACACAAAGGTGAATATGACAGTTAATTTTTAACATTCTAATTAGAAGTATTAAAAATACATATGTCCATTTTTAATAACAAACCATAAAAGTTCTATTAATATAGCTGTGGGAATGCTCACTAAAGTACAGCTTTACAAATGTTTTATTCATATGTGTATGTTTTCAAAGGGGGCATTTAATCTCTCAAAGGGCCAAATTCTTTCCTCCAGTGTATACAGGGGGCTGTTATTGAAATTGCATATCTAGAGGTACGTACTGTAAAAGTTAATCAGAAAATACATATCAAAGAGGGAATAAACTTCAAATTCTCCTAAATAATCAAAAGCAAAAGATGAATCCGTATTAAACTTTTAAAACAGGTATCTGATGCTCGGGCTCTGAACCCCTCTCTCTAGGCTTCAGAGCCCAAGCTCCAGCCTGAGCCACAACTTCACTGTATTTTCCACTGAATGCATCCAATGAAGTGAGCTGTAGCTCACGAAAGCTTATGCTCAAATACATTTGTTAGTCTCTAAGGTGCCAAAAGTACTCCTTTTCTTTTAACTTCAAAGCACTGTCTACACAGCTATTTATGGAGCACTAATACGAGCCCCACTAGCCTGTCAGTCCAGGCTGGGCAAATTGCTACTGTGGGCTGTGTAGACATACTCATAAAGTCTTATGTGAAAAGAATGTTGAAGTCATCGGTGCTAACTTCCTCAATTTCTGGGGCGTCCTTGACCCCAGCTTTGCCCCAGGACCTGCCTGCACTCTGCCCCTTCTTCCAACCCCCCCTCTCCCCCCGCCTGCCTCTTCCTGCCCCTGCCACTAAGCAGCTGATTGTGGCGGGTGGAAGGCACTGGAAGGAAGAGGGAAGAGCTGATCAGCGGGGCTGCCAGTGGGCGGGAGGCGCTGGCGGGAGATAGGGGGCAGCACTGATTGACGGGGCCACTGGTGGGTGCTGAGCATCCACTATTTTTTCCCGTGGGTGCTCCGGCAAAACTACTTTGGAAAGCTTTGGCTCTGGGCGCACGGCATGCACGCATAACCCTCACTAGAATACGGATAGGGACCACACATCTCAAAGAACCTCCACTTACAGGTAGAGTAACCTCCTCTTTCCTTGTGAAGCTCAGGCTGTGCAGAACCTAAACTCACCCCTTTTGCATAATCATTATTACCAGGCAGTTTTTAATAGCATAACCACATGGCATTTCACAAAAATACTACCATACGCTTTCTTTTCTAGCACCTTAGCTGTCAAACCCTGGAACCTTAGCATTCTCTGAATGTCTTTTTATATGGAATTATTTTTGCAGTAATGTAAAACAATACAGATGAAAAAGGAGCTTCACTTGCTCGGACTTGGAGGCGCTGCTGCTTTGCAAAACCTTGGTAATAACAGGCCAGATCCCCAACTGGTACAGTGCAGTGCTATGCCAATTTACACAATGTCTCATTTCCCTAGAGCCAGACTGTGCAATTTACAGTTTGATCTATACTGGTGGGTATTTAGTTTGGGAGATCAGTGTTCGGACATGTTCGGTGACTTAATACTATTTTTAATTTTTCTTTTAGAAAGCTTTGTTTCCTTAAGACCTCAGGAAATGGGGTACCACATGGACGTGTAGAAAGGGAAAATGCTATCTCTGGTTTTAGTCTTCTAAACTGCAGAAGATCTTTTCCTGGTAAAGCATGCGTTACAGTAAAAACCCAGATCAATTTCAAATGATTAATTTTAATAAGCAATAGAAAATTAGTCTGAGAATGGAGCACCAGTGCAAGGAACATGTTGATTTATTAACATATGCAATGTTAATGCCTTACAGGCTACCATTCCCGCACTTACACGGACACAAACTTTTTGGGAGATGAGTTGAATGTTACCTATGTTGAAGGGCACAAAGCTTGTCAGCAAGTTTGCACAGACACACTCTGCTGCCAGGTTTTTACTTATTTTCCACTCCAAGAATCATGCAACAAGGAAGGGTAAGATAATTTTTTGTAATGTTTTAAAGTTTGCTGAAGAAGTCATACAGCAAGTATATTAGGTAAAAAATTATAATTTAATCTGAAAATTCATTGGATCTACAGTAAATGCAAATGCTACTTGAGAATGTCCTCAAATGGGTCCCCAATTGGAATAGTGCATGAGAAAGGAAGGATCTCTGGCTACACATTAAGGTTATGTAAAAGAAAAGCCAGCACTGGTAAGCAAAAGTTTCACTTAATAAAGCTGTGCAAAGTTAATGAGCAAAATTCCATGGTGGTGTATAGCTCCATTGACATCAATATGAGTATACCTAATTACCACCATGACTCACATAAATGGTATATTTTTCCACGAGGTGTTATTCCACAAGAGTAAGAGTGGCAGAATCTAGTGGTAAATAATGTAAACAATAGATTTACACTGAGATCATACTCATAAAGGGCTCAGAATTCGGTAGGTGTCACTCTTCCTCTTAGTACTTAACTGATGCTCCAGACGTGGCTGAAATTCCACTGGTGGGTGAAATGTTTCCGACATATAGTTCATATATCATTTGCAGAACACTTTCAGATCTTTTGGGATGCAAACTGCTAAATAGAGCTGTATAGGCTTTTAATTCTTTCCATAATGTGTATGCAACTACGTAAACCAGATGACAGAGTTGTCGGAGGGACTGATTCTTTCCACGGTGAATGGCCATGACAAGTGAGCTTGCAAGTCAAGTTATCTACTCAGAGACATCTCTGTGGAGGGTCAATTATCAGCAATCAGAGGATTCTAACAGCTGCACATTGCACTGATAAGTGAGTACTACTCATAAAGGAATGAATTAGTGTAAGATCTTTGACACCACATGAGGTCTCAGTTAACACCTGTCTTTCACAAAAAATAAATATAAATAGTAAAAAAGAGGAGTAGGGAGAAACCAACTATTTTAATGAAACAAAAAGCTGAGATTTTTAAAGCAGAAAATTCAGGTTTCCACAACAACTGGAGCTCAGCACTATTGTCCCGTACCAGAAGACACTTCCAATATTTTCAGTCATTTACAATATCTTTTAAAACCCCACAGACTGAAATTTCTCAGGCTTGTTTTCAGCTCAAAAGTGAATTTCACTGGAAAATGTTGTCTAGTTCTGTGTGGCCACTGTACAGTGAGTGTGAAAAAAAATGTATTTTTCACCAAGTTATTCCCTCCCCCCCCAAAAAAGGGTGTTGTGTTCTGAGGGCTTTTGTTGAAAACAAAATTTGTCAAAGACTTGGACATGAATGGAGATTAGTATCTTTGATATGGTGAAGAAAGTTTGCCTACAAATAAAGTGTTGAATAATTGCATACAGTGTTGAACATGAGCTGTATGCTAATCTCTGGGGTTTCTCTAATCTGTTCTAATCTATGACAGCTGGTAATAGCCCCTAGGATCTGGTTGCCAGTTGAAAATAGCTAGAATAAAGCAGCACTGTATCCATGCCCTCTTCTTCCGACAGCACATCCCCCAACACTGGCTGTGAGACATAGGAACTAGTTCTTTGCTAACTGAGGACTCTGCAATGCTAGGGAAACTCTCAGCTGGCAAGATCTGGTCAATTTCCATTCTGTTTGCCTGGAATAGTGTCAAGAGGCTGGAGCACCTCAGAGATTCTGCCCTACTCTGTTTAAAAGTTCCTGGAAACAGGGATTTACACTGGAACTAATCACTAGAGTAAAAAGAAAAGGAGTACTTGTGGCACCTTAGAGACTAACCCATTTATTTAAATAAATGGGTTAGTCTCTAAGGTGCCACAAGTACTCCTTTTCTTTTTGCGAATACAGACTAACACGGCTGCTACTCTGAAACCAATCACTAGAGTATAATTACTAGGATGTTACATTTGAAATGCTTCAATTTAAATGACTCATTGTATAGCCTGTCCCTCTTCTAAAACTTCTTTGTATGAATCAGTTATTTTTATGTTCTAATTATTAGGGAATTGTAGAACTACTGTGGAATTTAGTGCAACCAGCAAGTACTGAATGCTACAGTGCATAGAAACATACAATACATACCTTTAATGATTGACAAGTTGGTGAGTACATATGAAGCCATTAACATTTTGGAGACCAGTTATACACAACTGACATTCAGCTGCTCCCTTTGCCTCATTGGTCTGTCTACATTTTAAAAAAGCAGCTCATCCTGTCAGTTACTGATGAAAGTGCTGTCTCTGGATGCTGCCCCAGTGCTGTGGGAACCATGCTGAACATGAAGGAGATGACAGGTGACAGGCCCAAAAGACGGCGAGCATTGATCCAGTAACATTGGCTACCTTTAGTCACATGGACCTCTGCAAGTAGTCTTACCTAAGGGTGTCAAACTCTGGCCCAGAGTGTCAAGTCCAATAGTGTAAAGATTATCTTTATATGCATGTTATCAAAAGTTTATTTATAGGAGTAGAACCTTACCAATATTTTAAAAGACAAGAGAGCACCCTATTTAAAAAATAGCTTTACTTTGTTGATGGAAAATTAGTTAACTGATATTTTCTAGTTCACATATAAACTTTCTGTAGCAAATCAATTCAAGAGAATTTATATTACTTAATTTATGCACTTACTGAACTTTTAACAATGACTTACTAGTATAATACTGAAATCAAAAAATCTCATACAAAGTCACTAGTACATGCACTCATATGAAATTTGAATCTAGAGAAATGAACTGGAATGTTTCATATAGCTCTATGCAATTACATTTTCTCCTCTACATTTACAGCAAATTTTTTAGTGGTAAGAGACATCTCTATATTTGATAAGTCTTTGAATATACTCTACTGGAATTTACATTCCCAATTCTATTTTGGCTAATAAAAATGGCACACTAAAGTCAATGGAAAGATTCACATTGACTTCAGTGTGGCTTGGATCAGGATCAGGCCCTTAGAAAGGAAAATAAGGAGAGAAGAGACTAAAAAGAGACCAGAAGGGAGAAAAAGAGAAAGATGAAAAGGGATCAGAAACAATGGGAATATAAAGGAGAGAGAAAGCTGATGTGAAGATGGGAATGTAAATGAGAACAGGAACAGGAGACATGCAAAGCAGAGGAGAGGGAAAAGCTGAATCTCTTTTTAGTTTGACACGATGAAAATGCAGCAATGGAAAGAATGGCATCCGTGCTCTCCTCTGTGCACTCAGGGGTAACTGAAAACATTGGCACCTGCAAACAATATAAAATAGTGAAATTCTCTGAACCTGAGATTGCTTGTTTGTCTTTTTCCTTTAGTCTTGAGAATCCCAACATTTGGCGTGTTTATGCTGGCATTTTAAAACTATCAGAAATAAATGAGGATACACCTGTCTTCAAAGTCCAAGAGATTATTATTCACCCTCAATATGTGATCGCAGAAACTGGATATGACATCGCCTTAATGAAACTTGATAAGCCTATGAATTTTACAGGTACATAGACTATTCCATTATAATAAAATTATTTCTCTAAATTTGGAAGCCTGGCAGGGTGACCTAATGGTAGTTCTCAGCACTGCTGTGCATGAAGCTAGGGTTCCTTTACTAGGTTGATGGGGTCTGGGGGGAGTCAGAAGCTGGGAATGGGCGACAGGGGATGGACCACTTGATGATTACCTGTTCTGTTCATTCCCTCTGGGGCACCTGGCATCGGATACTGTCGGAAGACAGGATACTGGGCTAGATGGACCTTTGGTCTGACCAGTATGGCTGTTCTTATGAGTCTCACCCTGTCCACCTTGGACAGGAACATAGTGGCACTGTACAGTCTGCAGGGAGAAGCCTAAGGAGAAGAATAGCATCAGGGCTTCAATGGGGACACAGAGAACCTTAAAGTTAAATCTTTCTTCTGACTAAACTAATATTTTTAATGAAATTTTAGATTTACAACAGCCCATATGCTTGCCACCAGAAGAAGAAACAAACACATTTATACCGACTGCCGGGTGACCGGATGGCGTTACACAAAAGAACAAGGTACAGACAAATATTTAACCCATGAATAGCTACATTTTTAAGGACCATTTCATGCTGATACCTGTGAATAGGAACTGAGGTTTCACTCTACACATATGGCAGTGCATTTGCTCACTATTTTACTTAAATGAGCTCCCACCAGAATGAGTGTGCATGAATAAGACTATTCCTAAACTATACAAGGACCCTTTAGATTTATACTGTATATGTCTTCTAGAAGCCTTACTGATGTTACAGCTGTGAGTGCAATTTACTCCTTGTGTTGTGCCACTTCAGATTGTAAGCTCAGTGCATTCCCAACAAGTCACAAATAAATGTCACATACACTGATGGAAATATGATAATGAGGTAAATGATGCCGATTTGTTGGTCCATAGGATATCCATTTCAAAGTGCATCCATGTACCTGTTATACATTTAGGGCCTGGTCCTCCAAACGTTTACACAATTGAGTAATTTTTCTTACTGGGGCTAGATTGCGAACCCCTCACTCATCCTAGTGAGCAGTTATTCACATGAATATTTCCCCTGACCATTGTGAGGAGATGGTTCACAATCTAGCCCATTGAGTCAAGGCACTTCAGCAAACTCCATATCATGACAAGAAATAGGGTGAGGGATGATATCTTAAATAAGTGGCTCTCAGAACATAATTATGGTGGGTGTGGAGCTCTTTTAGAACCCAGAGTGAGGGGGAAAGAGCTGATTGGCTGGCTGGGCTGTCAGTCATCCAGAGAAACAGGGGAGGATCTTCTCTTTCTACCAAAGGATTCTGGGTAGGGGAGCCCTTTGTAAAACTCCCCAGCTTCCAGTTGAGAGTGGGAACTGCATTAGGAAGGGTCACTTGGAGGAACCTGGGCCCCCTGGAGTTGTGTTATGGAATCTATTCCTTTAAAAAAATATTTAAAAAATCTGAGCTTTTAAATTTTTTTTTTAAAGAACCCCTCTGAAATGGGTCTTGCTACTTATTGGACAACCTTGCTGCTGCACTTTGCCAGAATTATATAGGTATGGCTGAGGCCTCACTGAAAATCAGGTCCTTTTTTTAATTCACTGATCCACAGCTAAAAAAAATGGAGTACAAATTTTTCTCAAAAATATTCACTTTGGGTTGAAATTGCCAAAGAAGAAGGTGTTGGTATCAAAGTAGAAGTTTCCAAAAGTTATAGGCATGTGACATGAATGAATGATTCTGATATCACTTATTCAAATTTTACACGTTGTAACTCTTTTGATTTTATTAGCGGCACGTTCTTCTTTCACATTGGTGTATATACGATCAGACTCAGGGCTAGAGTGTTTTTAAAGAAAATTCTATCATGACCTTTGTTACAGGTATTGCCACCAGGCAACCACTATAATATAACCCCAGCATTGCCCCAAATTCTTTTAATCTCCATTATAAAAAGTGAGTATCAAAGACTTATTAAACAATGCTAAGTTTATTGACTAAAATTACAAGAGGTTCCTCACAAAGACCCTAATTCTGTGATTTAAGAAATGGAAATGCTCGAGAATACAACCTTGATCTGAAATGTAGATTTTAGTATGTTAAGTACTGAAATCCAGTATAATTTTTCAGTTTCTAGCTGATTGTTAATCTAGACAACAATATGTAGCTAAAATAGATATTTCCCTCTCAGTCTGTCTAAAGAGCAAGCTCAGGAACAAAAAGATTGAGCTTAGTTTTGTTTGTATAGCCCTGTACCTTGCTTTTGAACAATAAAAGATTAAAATCGTATACATTATAATATTACATAGGGATCGCTCCTTCATCCATCTTCCTACTCTGATTTGAGAGCTAATGTTTAATGTGAAATTTGATGAAGTTACACAAATAAAATATACGTTGGATTCCTTCTAATCTAATGACTAAGTGCCTCTATCACTGTTGTCAGTTTGAATGCATGCACATATCTGCACGTGTTGAGCTAGGGCCTGAGCACCACAGCTGTTGCAGCTGGGGAATCTAGATGCTACTGTAATACAAATACATAATTATTTATAATATGCAGTGCTCACAACTACTTGCAAAAACAGGACTACAATCTGCAAGGGACCCTCTCCTGAAATCCTCAGGGAACAGCGGATTCACAGTAGCCAGTTCTGCACATGGTTTGTTGATGCAAATATGGAAAACAGGGTAGATATTAATATGGTGCATAACTGCACCATCAGCATGGGTGTCACTGAGTACAGCATCCACAGTGAATAGCTGGTGATAACCCTCAATTCAGCACTTTAGCAGCAATATGGGGAGGTGAGGAGGAACCCACACGTACTCAGTGGAGACAGACAATATGCCATGTGTAAAGGAGATTGAGGGGTACCAGAGCAAGCAGCATAGTAAATTCAAGATATAGCCATGCCACACACCATAGCCTGTTGCATCACACCCAGAGGCCACACTAATAGTGACCAGGGGCAGCCTAATATGTGGCTAGACAGGCAGACAGAGGCACCTATAAGTGATAACATATGACACCTATACTTCACCTTTACCCCTTCTCCAATGGGGGCTGATGATGTACCTTAACTTGCCATCCCATACTGGCTCTGTCAACAATCCGTGGCATTATTCTGGATTTACACTGCCTTATCTGAGCAGATTCTGGCCCATGGTGCTTGCACGTTCATGTTGAGTGGGCTCTTGTTCAGTGCGCCCTCTTTGTAATAACTCTATGTTGGGATTCCTAGAGTTTTATTTTCCTTGTTTTGATACAACTGACACTTCTGTGATCTTAGCCATGTATTGTGTTGCTAATAGATCAAGTGCAAGATATTCTTCAGAAGGCTACTATTCCTCTAATATCAAATGAAGAATGCCAGACAAGATATCAGCAGGACAGAATAAACGACAAGATGATATGTGCTGGTTATAGAGAAGGTGGAAAGGATGCTTGTAAGGTAATGGGATGATAAGTGCCCAATCGTGCATTCTAATCACTGGCTACAATCTTGTAGAAACACTTTAAAAATAGCATCAGCTATTAAGAAATAGATGGATGCATAGATATATGCATGGCGATAACATAAATTCTCACTTGTATCTGCCAAAAGCATAGATGACTGAGACAAAGATGGAACCCTTTTCAGTTAACACGCAGGAACAATAATGCACCTGCTTTTTTGGCACAGTACAGTAGCAGTGGGGAGGAGATGGTCTCCCTAACAGAGGACAAACCAGATAGAATGTTTATGCTACATTTGACCTTAGTCAAAAGGCTGAGGACAAAGAGATGTTAAGATGAAGATCACAAGATAAAAGCCTGCGAATTGGCATCTCCCCCCCCACTAGTATATAAAGGAGAAGAAACTCTTAATTAGAAATGCAAATGTGTATTTTCATTAGGCTTTAAACAAGCAGATGTAAATATTGGTTGGAACTCTGCTGGATAGCATCGAGTAGAAATTGGTCTAACTGAATGAAAAATATGTAGAAGTTAACTTTCCTGAAACACATGAGCCTGATTCACCCCTGTAGCTCAGATCTTCAAAGGCATTTAGGTGCCTAGCTCCCAGTGAAATCAGTTGGAATTAAGCACCTAATAACTTTGTGGATCTGGGCCTGTGTTATGCAGTACAACTCCATGGAAACGGATGGATTTAGAATGGTCTGAAATGGGAGTAATGCTGTGGTGAATCTGGCCCTCCTTTGTAAAAGAAGCACTAACCAAAACCATCTTTTGCACATCTTGTCTTTTCCTTCTGTGATACAGGGAGACTCAGGTGGGCCATTATCATGCAAACATGAGAATATCTGATATATGGTGGGCATTACCAGCTGGGGTGAAGGATGCGCTCGCCCAGAACAACCAGGTATTTATACAAAAGTGGCGGAATATGCAGACTGGATTCTAGAAAAAACCATGTAGCACAAGAAAATTCTTGAAAATATTTGGATTCCTAAATCATGGCATGCAACAATAATCCTGAAAGCAATTTTGTGACACACGTTGAAATACTGTAAATTGTGGTCTTCTTTAGTCTAAAGCACAGCAGATAAACTTAGTAAGGCAGAAATGCAAGAATGAACTGACTTTACTATTGTATGTCATAAAAAGATCAATAAAAATAAAATCCTGCTTTGTAGTCACTGATCTGGAATAATAAAGACTATGTTCTAAACCATTGATTTCCACATGCATACCAATAATCATTCTCCTGGACCTGGTCCCTCTCCCACTGAAGTCAGTGAGAAGATTTGCCTTTCTCTTCAGCATAAGAAAGAGGTGAGTGGACACAGATACATTCTGGGTTCAGAAAAAAAGCATAAAAAATTCAGGACAGTCTTGGTTGATGCTGCCTCTACAAAGTTCAATAGTCATTAGCCTCAGGTTGGGATTCAATATCAAAACATTTTTCAGCTCTGTTTGGTGACAAGATGGTTATTTACCATTGGTGATGTGAGGAGGTTAATAGGCTAGGGGATCATTGTTAGTGGAATATGTATTCTCCTGAAGTAACATTTAGATTATTACAAGGAAGGAGGGCACACAATTTCTGTAATTGTTTAGTAAACTTCATACAAAGATATTTCTATATCCCATCCCTGTAGCAGCTAAGCGCTGCACAAACAAATTTTTACATTGTGTCTTTTATATTTACTTTAGACTTATTTCTTCAAAAATATATATTTTTTTTATGAAGGATCAGAAGGAAATCTAGTCAGATCCCTTGGTGATCCTTCAGTGAATGGCTTATTTACGCATCATAACATTATCTCTTTTTTTTAATGTTCTGTAACTTTGACTGAAAATTGCCTCGACAGCTACTTCTAAGACTGAAATCTGAAATGGGATTTCAGATTTTTAATTGGGTTGTAAACACAACAGCAGCATTCACTTTTCTTGAATTGGTGCTGACCGTGGTTTATTCTCCTCCACACTTATAGACTAATTGCTGGTTGGAGCAGAACTTATAAGAACAACCATACTGGGTCAGACCAATGGTCCGTCTAACTCAGTATCCTGTCTTCTGACAGGGCCAGTGCCAGATGCTTCAGAGGGAATGAACAGGACAGGACAATTATTGAGTGATCCAATCCCAGCATCCGGCAGTCAGAGGCTTAGGGAGACACAGAGCATGGGGTTGCATCCCTGACCATCCTGGCTAGTAGCCATTGATGGACCTATCCTCCATTAACTTATCTAATTCTTTTTTGAACCTAGTTATATTTTTGGCCTTCACAACAACCCCTGACAGTGAGTTCCACAAGCTGACTGCATTATGTGAAGAAGTATTTACTTTTGTTTGTTTTAAACAGCTACCCATTAATTTAATTGGGTGACCCATGGTTCTTATGTTATGTGAAGGGGTAAATAACATTTCCTTATTCACTTTCACTTATTCACTTTCACTATTTGCAGCTCTCCATTCTGAAAAGTGACCATTTTTTCATACTCTTTGTTTCCTGTTTTTTTTAAATCTAGTTACTGGTCCATTAGAGGATCTTCCCTCTTATCCCATGACAGCTTTCTTTGCTTAACAGTTTTTGGAGAGGGACCTTGTCAAAGGCTTTCCGAAAGTCCAAGTACACTATATCCACTGGTTCACTCTTGTCCACATACTTGCTGATATCCTCAAAGAATTCTAATGGATTGGTCAGGCATGATTTCTGTTTACTAAAGCTGTGTTGATTCTTCTCCAACAAATCATTTCCATTTATGTGACTGATAATTCTGTTCTTTACTATAGTTTCAGCCAATTTGCCTAGTACTGGTTAAGCTTACCGGCCTGTAATTGCCTGGATAGTCTCTGGAGACTTTTTAAAAAATCTGCATCACATTAGCTATCTTCTAGTCATCTGGCACAGAGTCTGATTTAAGTGACAGGTTACATACCACAGTTAGTAGTTCTGCAATTTCATTTATGAGTTCCTTCAGAACTCTTAGTTGAACACCATCTTGACCTGGTGACCTATCTCCATGCCACTGGACTTCTAGGTGGTTTGTGGAGACCAGCTAAAGCTCAGTCAATAGCAATTAAACTTACATGACCAAGTGCTGAAATGGTACTATTTACATGAGGTAAGGCCACCAAGGTCTGTGATTTGGAGGGTGTATGGGTAGCAAGGGATGGAAATAGGTGATCTATCTGAGGGAGGATTCAGGTGTCACTCTGTTCAAAAACCAGTCGGAGAACACTTCAATCTCTTTGGTCACTTGATTACAGACTTAAAAGTGGCAATTCTTCAACAAAAGAACTTCAAAAACAGACTCCAACGAGAGACTGCTGAATTGGATTAATTTGCAAACTGGATACAATTAATTTAGGCTTGAATAAAGACTGGGTGTGGATGGGTCATTACACAAAGTAAAACTATTTCCCCATGTTTATCCCACCCACCCCCACTGTTCCTCAGACGTTCTTGTCAACTGATGGAAATGGCCCACCTTGATTATCACTACAAAAGGTTTCCGCCCTCCTTCCCCCCCCCCCCCCCCGCACTCTCTTGCTGGTAATAGCTCACCTTACCTGATCACTCTCGTTACAGTGTGTATGGTAACACCCATTGTTTCATGTTCTCTGTGTTCTCAGCCTACTACTTGGTCCCTAGCTCATGAAGGCGACCACAGAGCACCTTGACAGCACCATGGAAAGATCCAAACTACTGGCTGAATAGGTACAGAAAGACAACTGCATGTGCTTTTTGGTAGATTTAAGGGATGTTGGCATTGTTTACTCACAAGATCGGATCTCTTTGAGGAAAAAAAATCCCAGTTGTTCCAACTGCCTGCTGTGTCCTGCATAACATCTGTGAGCCAATGGGAGAAAAGCTGCTGCTGGGGTGGAAGGTGGAGGTGAAGTGGGCAGTTGCACACAACAAGGGAGAGCTGCTAGGTATACTTGCCAAGCTGGGCAACCAGAAAAAGGCTTTTAAAAATATGCAGAGTTATTAAGGTGGGGAGGTGGCTTCTGGTCTCCCTGATCCTTGGGCAGTGGAATTCATAATTGTGACAAGAACAGTCAGTGGCAGGCATTGTGGGACAGCTGCTGGAGGACTGTTAGAATCGACACAGGTAATGCAATGACCTCAATATGCCAACCACCACTCAACACTGTTTGGGGAGGTGGTGTTGCTGTGTCACCATAACAGGGCATATACAGCAGCAAGAGACGAAGTTAAATGTAGACATATGCACAGCTAGGTCAATAAAAGGCAGCTTATGTCGACTAACTGTGTCGTGTAAACAAGGCCTAAAGTTACTGAACTTCTCAGGTCCTTGCCTGTGTGTAAAGAGATTTGGTACCTTTTTTCATGTTTGGTATCCTCTTTACTCTTAGAGTAGTCTTACTGAAATCAATGAGACTACTCAAGAAGTAGGGTGCTAATCCAAGCCAGTAAAGTATCAAAATTTGGCTCTCAATTCATACTTTACAGTGCCTTGAGATCCTAAGGCTAGAGAGTGCCTTACCTCAACTTTGGGGTAGATCGTGACGTGGAGTGCACAACCATGCAAAGGCGGGTTCTTACTCCCTTGGACTCTCCTGTGCATGCTCGTAGTCTGTCACTAAAAATCCAAGTTTATGCAAAATTACAATTCACCCATGAATTTAAAATCAAAATCTTGGGTTAAATTGTGTCTTAGGCTATACCCCCCTTTCAGGGAGCAAGAGGGGGTGAGAACCTGCCTTACACTGTTGAATGAGTTACATGGCTATGTGCATGCTTATTCCCTTGCTAGAACTGAGGAAAGACCAGAGCTGTGGCTCTAATCCCCCACTTGCTGGGCAGCATGGCAGGGGACCATTTCAGATTTTGGTGGTGGTGGTGAGGGGGATGGGACAACTTTAACTGTGTTTCTAGGTGCTAGTTAGGCACCTGAAATCTCTAGGGTGTTTTTTTGTGTGAGTGTGTGTAGATAATAATGTAGAAATTAGCTGACAGGAGCACTGTATTAATTCCTATATAAAGAAAGAAAAAATATATACAAACATCAATTAAAGCATATTTTAAATTAATATGTAAATTTAGAACAATCAGGAGATAATTCAGCAAGATATTCCCAATCCCAAACCTTGGGGTATCAATTTTGAAGCCTTAACACAGATATTAGAAAAACAGGTTTGATACTTTGTACACTATCTTTAGTAGGGATAAATACATAGAAATAAAATCTGCTTACTTTCTCTAACAGACACGCTCTGTGTTACTGCCATTATATCCTCTATTTTAGTCAATTGTTTTTCACTCCATTAAAATGTATTTATTTAATTTTAATATATGTGATTGTTTTTTTTCTCTTTTATTAAGAAAGGGAATTTATTTTTCTAGTTATTTTGGCATTTATGGTTACTGATCACAGTCACGTACGTGACTCACTAATATTTGACTCCGTCATTACTATTATTATCCAACTTGGAACCATATTTATTTTTGTACAAATTTTAAATTATTTTACAGATATCACTAAAAATACAATTTGAAAATCAGTGACCTTCATCTTCACAGTGACTAAAGTTGTGTGTTTAGCCAATGTTTTTGTTTTTAAACTGGCACCGCTAAGGTGAGTACAAGCTAAATTACACTCGAGAAGCACACTATTCTTTGATTGTACCATTTCAACTAATGAATGACAAAGCACAATATGGTAATATGATAATTACTGCAGCCAGGACACGTTAGGCATTTTAGAACTCACTACACAAAGAATTAAATTTAAGCATAAAAGAGAAATAAAATTATGAAAGACACAGACCAGTCAAAAAACTAATATAACTGTACTGGAATCCTTAACAAACTTGGAAAGAATAAAATTACAGAGAATATATATGCATTGGGTATGTTGACAGGAAGTAACAAGAAGCAGCAACAACAACAACAACAATAAAAATACAAGTGTGTGTGTAAGAGAAACTGTGTGTGTTGTGGGGGGTATCTCTGTGCGTGTGTGTGTGTGTGAGAGAGAGAGAGAGACATTGTGGGGGAGAGACAGTGTACTGAGGGACTGTGTGTGTGTGTGTGTGTGTGTGAGACTGTGTGTATGTCAGCACGCTGTCTCTTTAAGCTGAGCACTTAGGAGCCTGAATGCTTGTTCAGTATGGCAGCAGCCGCAGCTCCCACTCCTGAGCCAGAGGCACCAGCACAGACAGGCTCCCAGTCTCCCCACCCCAGCTCAGCATGGGCAGGGGGAGTGGGACATGGACAGGGGGAGAGGGTCAGCCCCCGCTTAAGTCTGCACAGCAGATCAGGAGGCAGGCCCCTGGTCCCAAGTAGGTTGGCCCGTGGTGGCTCTATGGTGGGGTGGGGGACAGGGCAGGGGCAGAGCTGTGCTTTCAGATGGCAGTGGGGCAGGACAGTGCGGGGAGGAGGGGCAGCAACTTCCCTCCTGCTGCAAACTTCATCCAAATGTGGTATGAAACTCGGGGTGGGGGTGGGGGGCAGTTTCATAACTGCTGTTGATATAGCAATAAAAAGTCACAACTCCTCCTCTGCTTCCCCCTTTCTCAGGGCACAGGCAGGGGAGGAAGTAATGGCCAGATCCACAAAGGGCCACAGGGATGTCCACACAGCCCATGGCAGTGAGCCTCCCAGCCTGGGCCAACAGACTCAGGTTCACAGGGCTTGTGCTACCATGCTAAAGATAGCTGTGTAGACATTATGATTTGGGTTCTGAAGCCTAGTGAGTGGGGTCGGCTTCAGAGACCAACCTCCGGCCCAAGCCACAACTTTAAAACACTGTGTAGACATACCTGTAGGTGTCTAAACCCCAGATCTAGACACTATTGCAATTCACAAAACCCCTACTTGGCTGCTGCCTAACCCTGCAGCCATAGAAACTCAGTTAGTTTTGGTGCAAAAGTTCCCTAGGCTTCCATAAGTTTCTGCCTCTGGGCATGCACACTCCCTTACTTTAGGTGTCCAGATGTCTATTTCTTACCTAAATGCCAGCACCATCCATAAGCCAGGGGAAGATAGGTGGAGGGCTGCCAATCTTGCCTGATCTGGTGTGTGTGTGCCTAGAGACTGCCTAACCCTGAAAAAGGAGTAGATGTTCCCTTCAGCCTAGTATTTAGGGTACTCACCCAGCAGCTGGGGGATCCTCCTTCAATGTTTCACTTTGCCTGATAAGGACAAGGGATCTGAGGTAGGGTATTGTAGATTTCCCTACCTTACCTTTCAGCTGAGTGCCCTGAACACTGGACTATAGAGTGATTTCCACTCTCTTTAGCTCAATTGATATTTAATTAAAGTGAAATAACTTCAGCAGGAGAGACTGAAGGAGCCTCACATCAGAATAACCCATAACTCAGTTCTATAGGTACTTGCCTGAGAGGTGGGGGTATGTGCATCTGAAACTCTTTACTTGTCAGACAGGGCGGGGAATTGCACCCACTTCCCAAGTGAGTCTCCCACTTCCCAGGTGAGTACCCGAACCACTGGGCTAAAGGATATAAGCTGCTCCTGCTCCTCTTCAATTTTTTGTGGTTAGGTAGGTGTCCAAGCTGCCTGACTCCAGAAGAGGGGTTCCCAGTTGTAGATCACAAGCAGAGACAGACACCTCCCTGCAGCCCAGATTTAGGCCCCTAAATTTGTAAAAGGGACAGGAATCTTTGGCATCTCCCTTTGGTTAGTTAGGTGGCTCCCTGCACAGCATGCTGGCTTTTGTGGATCCCATTCTTAGGCACCTCTCTTCCCATTCATTGTACTGAAAGCCTGGATGCCTAACTCAGGATTTGTGGATCCCATTGTTCCTCCAGTGCTTTTGTAGGTGCCTAAAATTAGTATCTCAATGCGCAGTGTTGCAATACCTCAGTTACTTCCACCCTTTGGAGGAGCTCAGCTATTGAGAAACTAAGGGCATGTCTACACTTACCTCCAGAACGATTGATCCAGCAGGGGTCGATTTATTGCGTCTGGTGAAGACGCGATAAATCGACTGCCGAGCGCTCTCCTGTGGACTCCGGTAGTCCACTGGAGCGAGAAGCGTAGGCGGAGTCGACGGTGGAGTGTCAGCAGTCAACCTACTGCAGTGAAGACACCGTGGTAAGTAGATCTAAGTACGTTGACCTCAGCTTCCTTATTCACGTAGCTGAAGTTGCGTAACTTACATCGATCTCCTTCCTGACCCTCCCCAGTGTAGACCAGGCCTAAGGTTCCTTCCACTCCCTGTCTTTCTCCTCCTGTCCTGCCCATTTGCTTGCAGTGGGGAGCAGTCTCTACTCTCCTCCTCTCTTACCCACAGCCAGTCACAATCTGAGCAGGGCCAAGAGAGGAATAAGGCTCTATTCCCCCTTACTTCCCTTTGCAGCTGACTACAGCAAAATTCAGAAAAACACCTAAGCATGCACTTTTAACGTGGCCTGTTGACTTCAACAGTATTTAAGCATGTGCTTAAGTGCTGAAAAGGAAAGGTTTCCTGAATTGGGGTGTAAGGGCTGAGACAATATAGTCCTACGAGTGGAAGTCCGTCCAGTCCAGTGTATAGAGCATTGACTGGGCTGCAGATCTGAATCTCGTTGAAGTCCATAGGAATTAAGCATGCTTAAGGACCTTACTTTATAAAATAACCAAAGGTAGGATTAGCTTTGTCACTTTGGCGTTTCAGAAGATAGAGGCCTAAGACAGCATGAAACACAAGCTGCTTGCTGCTGTTGCTGCTTCTATTTTCCCTCCATTTTTTCTCCAGCTGTAACAAAACCTTTGCTTTTTCAGCCTGAGAATCTAAGAATAAAGTTAACTTATGGCTAAAATTTGCTGAACATTCAAATGAGCACATAAAAGAAGCAAATTCCATTCTTTGGGGGCATTTGTGTGAGAGAGCCAGAATTGGAGACAACTTTTCAATCAAAAGGAGAATCTTTGGAAACTGCTTTCAGACAATAATTCTCCATGCAGATAACTAGTAGTGGTGCAGGCAGAGGAAGAGGCAGAAATACAGAAAAGTCAATACACAAAAGGAACAAGAATTTCAACAACTTCAGTCAGAAAATGGAAAGCCTCAGACAAATTTAGATCAGCAATTTGAGATTTCTCAGCAAATGAAGCTCTTGCTGTAGAGAAGCAGAGATTTCTATGCTAATTTCTTTTTAAAATGAAGAACTTGCTGAGTGCCTAGCCACAGTTGCAGAGTTCATAAGATGAATGCTAGTAAAGACTCTTTGTAAATCAAAACCCAGATGAACCTTTTTGGAGGATTGACTGAGCTGAGTGGTCTCCAAATGAAACCTGAAAAATAAAAGTTACAGTCAAAGAGACTAATTTATTCTTCTATTAATGTGTGAAGGATTTATGAGTGCAACCTCAAGTTACATTTATGGGAGTTACGTATGTTAATCGGAGAATACCCCGACCCCAAAACTAAGGTTCTGTGATTAAATTGACACTTGCTTCACCTCCTAAATCTCCCATAGTTAACATTTTTCTGACTGCAGTATAAAGATCTGGACCCTTGTTATGATAAAATGTCTTTCTGGCAGTAAACAATGTTATGTAGTTGACACTTCTAAAATAACATTGCTCTCAAAAAGAAACATTCATAATGGCCTCTAGTCATGCTGAAAACACAATGCAATTCAGTGGGTGCAACTGGTAAAGATCCAGCAATTTTAACGAGGTGAAAGAATTGCTTTAGCACCAGTTATGTTGTACTACCGTCATCACTACTTACTATTTGTATTGTGATGGGTCCTAGTGCCTCCAGTCAGGGATAGGCCTCAGTTGTTCTTTGCCACTCTCCCTTCTGGTGCATCTAGCAAATTCATTCTCCTCCAAGGTCTTTCTAAAATGTACTCCTTTTACCAACCATCCATTAGCCTGTTCTCCTTGAAGGCCACCCTTCATAATAATGTAAATGATATATTATTTTAGCAAGAGATATGAACCATACAGAAACTACCTACTTCCCTTCACAGTTATATTAAATGCCTTTTCCTAATTCAGAGCTCTATTTTATCTTGCTGGAGGCTGACTCACATTGGGGAGGGAAAGAGGTGCACCCTCAGAGCTTTGATGCCCGGAGGCATTATAAGAAAATGATCTATAATAAAGATCAAAAGAAATGTACAGCCTGACTCTCTCTCTCTCTCTCTCCTTTTGCAGAAGTTCATTGAGGGGAGGGACTGATAAGGTTGCTTATTTATTCAGCTGAAAAACCTGGCCATTATTCAAGAATGGGAAGTTCATATGTTGGTGAGCTACAGCTTTCTTTTGTTCAGAATGTCTGGCTCGCTAGGTTGATATATAGCCCACCATCAGTTTAATATCTAGTTTGCCTTAAACAACTGCCTCTGTCCAGAGAGAAGACAGAGGGAGAAAATAAAAAATGGAAATGAAATAAGAATGATGCTTTGGGATTAATGTGATTTAAAATTATTATAATCCGGATTTTCTCATTTTACAAGCTAAAGGTTTAATGTTTTTAAAGGAAATCTTTTTGGGATGCTGTTTGTGATTTACAATAGAAAATGACTATTCTGCTGAGACAAACACTGTGCATAAAATGTTTGAAAGCATGGGACTGGGTAGATCAAAAATTATTTGCAAGGCAGTTCTTTACAGTGAAAGAATTTGCCCAATTAAATTGAAATGTGGATTCTCAATCCTTGCCTAGTTTTCACTCTGTAGGGAGAATCCATTGGCTGATTTAATTTGTAAAAAATCTGGATTATGCACTATTTCAAGTCCACTTCCCTTCCAATGGAGGGCTATGTGCATTTGGCTCTCTTGGACAAGAAAATACTAGAAACAGGATATTAAATATTCATGCTCCAGCATCTACTTGAATAATAAGTGGAGAGATTTTTCCTGTGATTTTTATGTTGTGAATGAAGTTGTAGTTTCTTTGAAAAAGCTATTCCTGTTTGTCATAAGTACTGAGTATAAAATTAAATTTGTTTTGTGAGCTGAGCTGGGTTGGGGGGGACGACCCCATTAAAAAGAGAGTGAAACCAGCCAGTCACACCACTTTGGACTCATTTGTGTATGTGCAATATGAAAGATATATTGTAAACCAGGAGTGATAATGAGACAAAAGGAGAAAACAGAAGCTCCCACCTGGTACCTGGCTTGCTACCCAATTGATACAATATTTTTTTGGAAGCCTCATTCAACATGATGACTCCAGACCTGGGATCCAGCTAATGACTCAAGGTGATTGGGTAAGTAGGGAGTGAATGTGGCTGCATGCCACATGGTGAGTTGCAAAGATGTACCATCTTTATACTTCCCTGATCTTTATAGCTCAGTGGTTTGAGCATTGGCCTGCTAAACCCAGGGTTGTGAGTTCAATCCTTGAGGGGGCCATTTAGGGATCTGGGGCAAACATTGGGTACTGGTCCTGCTTTGAGCAGGGGGTTGGACTAGATGACCTACTGAGGTCCCTTCCAACTCTGATATTCTATGATTCTATGGCTTCCTTAGACCAGGCTAAGGAACTGATCTAACTGATGCCTTGAAGAAACAACCCCCTAGGGAATCACTGGAGCACAGCAACTATCCTACACAGCCTGATATCAGGGGCCATGGTGGTGGCACGAGCTAGCTGTCATCTTCCTGCTATTCCACATCAGTGGATTTTTCAATAGGCCACTCAGGCCAGTTTTAAGTCTGTTTTGTGCCTCTGTAGCAGTAAAAGTAGCCTTAAGGTAGGAAAGGTCTGCTCCATTGATTATGCTCAGCCCCTGCCAATCCATGCATCCCTTTCACTGCACTGTATTTATATTTCTAGAAATAATACCTTGGGTTTGATTAACAGTTTTGATTCTGTTCACCAGTAAGTGGTCATATAGTGAAGAATGAACTTGTCAGTTTATGCAGAATGGGCTGATGGAGGCATTTAAAAATGATAAACACCAGTTTAATGGTAGGAGAAGAGGTGGCATGAATTTCTTCCCTAGAAAGGAGCCCTTGTCCAGGTTACCACAGATATCTGAAAATGTCTAGTTTCTTTGTCATTGTCCACTCCATGCTCAATTAAATTATACAAAAAGGGAGATTGCTTTTCATTGTGAATCATTGTGGCTATATGTCACTAGGTGGCACTTTTGCTCTAATTTGTCTTGCATTTAACAAATGGTGAGAAAAGAGGTAAATTATTTTCACATTTTTATAGGGCTTTGTTATAGCAGTTGGTAAAAGTGGCATAGATCTGAGAAGATGACATTTTCCTACCTATATCTACCATAGAAAAATGACAGTTAATGTGTAGCATTTTTATTTGTAGAGCTCAAAGGGCTCTAAGATGGTTGGTATCATTAGTCATCCTTTTCCGTATGGTGCAAGTGAGGTACAGAATAGCTTAGAGACTTGCTCAGTGTCACATAGAGTCAGGACATTGTTGGAATCCAACAATTGTGCTCTGCCCAATTTAGCTGCTTTTCTACAAGACTCAATGATATTTCACTTTTTTATAAGCTGTACATTATAAGGGTGAAGGTCACTGAAAATGTAATTTCCTTGTGCTGCAGTGTACCTTTAGACTTAAGCCTAAGTACTATGAATTAGTTATAGTTGTTTTTGCAAAGTTAACGTAGCAAACTCACTTTACGATCTATATCTACACCAAATTTCACCAGTGTAAGCCGCAGAAGAAAGTTTGATAGAGGAGGTGGGGAAGGTACCATGGAAGCAAGTGACTGAAACCTTCCATCAAGTGGGTGCCAGGGTGCCCATAGAGTATATGTTGCTGACAAAAAGACAGGTTGGCTAGGTGGTGGGGACATTGGGCACATTAGACACATTTTGTCAGCCAGCAGGCACAATAAACACAATGTATATCACGTTTAAGCGTAATCTAGAAGATTCATTAGTAATATATTTCTTGTTCTCAACACCCAAAACAAGAGCTTCTTTAGCTAGTAACATTTCATAATCTTTCCTGTCTTAAAATCTGTTGTTTCTACATAATTTAGAGATAAAAACAAATCTGAATGTCAGAGCAACTTACATTTGAAAAATTTGCATTCAAATACCTCAAGAATGATGTTCTTTACAGTATTTCCCTCCTCAGGAACAGAAGGTAAATATGTTGCAATTCTACTGTTAGTTCAGTGTTTCAGAAAGTTACTGGTCCTAGTGAGGATGGCATCATTTACTGCAGATGGAGAATACTTTTAGTAGGTGTGGGTGGGATGAGGTGGATAAATTTTGTATAACGTAAACAAACAAGACTATCAAAAATAATAAGATGCGGGTCTTTTCCTTTAAATATATGCAAACTTTTCAGACTTGAATTATCATCAGTAGAAAGAAACAGTTTTCTTTTTAGACATTTTTTGCCTATTCACTCAGTTCATTTTACTTCAAATAACAGTGTTTTACATTTAGTACATTTTCATTTCTCTGTTTTTGTTTATTTAAAAAAATTCATTTAATTTTTTAAACACAAGAAAAGGAAGGTAACCAAGAACAAATGAAAAGGAGTGGAGTGGGAGAAAATGAAAGGTAGGAAGAAAGGATCTGGGCTTAAATGTGACAAATATGCAGGCATGGGCTCGCAGTCTAGTTGAAGATTCACCTGTGGGAACAGAGGCATCCAAGCAAAAAACAGAAAGACAACCCAAGGGCTAGGACACAAAGCTAAGTTTTGAGGATCCTTCACCATAAACGTAACAACCAGAGGAAAAAAGAACTTTATATTGTGGTGCAAACACACAGTTTAATATGTGTTCAGCCAGGGCCAATCCCTCCCCCCGAACCTCCCAGAACGGTGCTGGGGAGATAACCCATCATCTCTGAGGGCACTCGGACCCATGTTGGGCTCCCCTTCCCTCTAGGCATGTGGGTTTGAAGAAGAAAAATGGCAGGGAGGAGCCAGACAAATTCAAGCTGCCAGGAGCAGCCCCAGAAGCAGTTGGGTCCCTTCAGACAGCGAGGATGTCATCAGACTTCTTGTTGCAATTTTGGCTGGATGTTCCCCCCCTGCTATTGATTGGCTGTTTGCGCCCGCCTCCTTTTGCCTCCTCCCTCACAGTCTCTTTGTCTCAACTTTCACCTGCTCCAAGTGCCTCCGGTTCTCCCTTCCCTCCTGCCCTTGCCCCCCTTTGGCTTTTTATTTAGCTAATCCTGAACTAAACCCCTACCCTAAGAGTTTAAAACAAAATAATCATGGCACTAACATGAAGTTTGCCAGCCATCACTCTGTTCACTCAACTTGCCTGTCGTATCTCTTTCCCCTGGCCTTTGTGTTTTGTCTGTTTAGACTGTAAGCTCTTCAGGGCAGGTACCATCTAATACTCTGCTTTTAGAGTGCCAAGCACAATGGGACCTTGTTCTTGGTTAGCCTTTAGGCACTACTATAATACAATTAATAAAGTATAGCATAAGTAACCTATATCTAACCTATAAATCTATATCCTGTTACATTTTAGATGTGTGCTGCAATGACATATCTTGGCAAGTACTAATGTCACAAATGGTTTATACTGAGTTTTACAGTGTATATATATCATGATGGTAACTCTCATAGTGAGTCTCTTGATAAAATCATATTTTAATTTTTTTCTTGAAGCCCAAACTCCTGGATTCATGGGATTAGGTGAGAATCTCAGCTTTCAAGTTATTCATGTATTTTTAAAGTAAGTTTGCAGCCGTCATGTTTGTGGAGAAAATGTTACTCAAGTGCAGCATAAAGGCTCAGAAAGGAGCCCTGAATTTATTATTTAAAAAATTTCTCATAATTTTTGAGGCCTGACTCATGATTTTTTGTATGCTTGGGCAGTATACTTTGTATACCTGATGACCAGAGGGTGAGTAAGTCAGTTTAGATAAAATGCAAACTAGACATTCCACCAAAACTCAACCTAAACCAAATCTAACCTGAACCCTTTGCAAGTTTGAAAAAGTTCTCCTCCTGCCAAAACAGACTTCAATTGGTGGTTTGTTCGATTCTCCATAGAAAAATGTCCACATCACGAAACTTACCACCACCATTGGGAGCCTTTGGCAGTTTCAGCAGAGGCAATAGGTGAAAGGGCAGTGAGATGTGATTACACTTTCATTCCAGAATGAAGCAGTCCTTCCAGTTCAACATTAGAAGAACCTAGATAAATAGATTAAATAGGGTAGGGTAGAAATGCATTAGAAGATGTGAGAGGCAGGCTGATCTTGTGGGTTAGAATGGGATCCAGGGGATCTTGGTTCAATTCCCAGCCATTATAGCCTTCCCGTTTTTCCTTGTGCAAGTAACAATCTTTCAGTGCTTCAAGGACTATTTCTTACTATGAGTCTGCATGGGCTTCCATATGCTACTGTAACATAAAAATCAATAATTAGGAAAGTATAGCAAAGCTTTCACTGCTGCTGTCTATGCCACTGGTATTGATGGACAAATGGGTTCTGTCAGTCTCTAGATTGTGCTGTTTTATGCTATGTGGTTGTAATGGTTCTGGCCATGCGATATGATCTATTTCAGGCAAGGTTCCAGACAGAAAGCTCAGGCCACTAAATGCCCGATGTGAATGCAAAGGATACACATCCCAGGGTGGGTCTCAACTGCTCTGTAAATGAGACTTTTATTTTCAACCAATTGTTTCCAGAGTCTTATTACATGGAGGTGCACTTGACATCCAATCACCCTATTATTTGGTACAGTATCTGATGAAGTCAAAAAGGTAGATTCATAACATGCCTACAGTTACAGTTGGCTCCAACCAATATCCCAGATCACGTTCTATAAATTTTGAGGAAGGAAGTGACATACTTTGGAATCCAAACCTACAACTGGATCTGAATTTTACAAATGGACCTTGTGATTAGACTTGGCTAAACTTACACCTCAGATCCAAAGAACCTAAGATCTGGGTCTGATGAGATGAATACCCCACACTGGCAAATAAAGGGTTAACAGTCTTCTGGCTTAAGTAGCCCAACAGTTTACACCTGCATGAGAAGGGAGATGGTAAGGCCCAATTCAGTATCAGGCCTAGCTGAGAAGGAGGATAGGGCTCCAAAGAAGTAGGCCTGGAGAAAAGTTGGGGAAAGACTGTGGCTGGGGAAAAAGCTGCATAAGGAGACCACTCCAGGGGAGGAATAGTGGTGGAGGCTTCAGCCCTGTGAGAGACACTGATAAAGAGGGAAAAGGTAGGAGCAGCCCAGGAAAGTGGTGATGGTTTGTAAGAAGTAGTCTGCAGCTGCCTAACACAGTTATCTCTGGGCTTCAGCCCAGAGGAGAGAGTGGGCCTGGGTTACCCTACCTCTCCCCCTGAAAGAGGGGAAGACGACTAAAAGAGGCGAAGACTGAGTCCCAGATGGGGACTTAAGGCCTGGTGTAAAGGCCGTGAGACTTTGTGTTTTTCTGTTTGGATTATGCTGGAAGGGGACTGAAGCTGAAAGGTGACCTGGCTAGAAGGCTGGGACATGGAAGCTTCAGGTTGCTGCAGAACCAGAATGGCAGACAAGAGAGGGTGCAACACAATCTCTTCCATTGAGGGTGTGCTCTGGAAGTTTGTTTCCCCGTTACATTGGGGTTTTCGAAATCCAGATACTAATTTTCTGGCTTAGAGCTCTATTTACTAAAGCACCTCTATACTCTCAGAGTAGTATAAAGGGGCCTTAATGTAAATGAGAATCAGGGTGTTTTAGGTAGTGATGTAGTGATATTCTGTAAAGTGTTTCTTTGGCAACTACAATCTTTCTTGCACAGATATTTATAGACCAATTTGTTACAACATATGAAAAGGAAATAATGGACAAATGCTAAACAGGCTGAAATAGATGTTATACACTAATATCATCATGGGTTCACTGCAAGTTTCTTTCTCAGAAAATAGAATTACAGTTTTCAAGTCTACAACCCTGTTAACATTAGCAATTGGAACTTTGTTGAAGTACAAGAGCAAAATCCTTGAATTCTGGACTCGAGTGAAAAGATGAAATCCATTGCGAAGTAATGGCTTTAATATTTGTTACAATGTTGTTGTTGCACACTCTTCTTCAGGTGTGGCCAACAACAATTTCTGAGCTGTTGGGATCATTCAATATTTATGTTTTGTTAACATGTACTTAGGACTTCTGATTTTAGGTTTTAACCAATAAACACTGATAAAACACCCCAGATTAAAATTAAAATAATTAAATACATAAAAATGTGTTTACCCAATAAGCACCAGAAATGGTTATTCAATTCATTATGACTTCACTCTTTTCCTAGTGCAGTTTGTCTATTCAGGCAATGTCTTCACTCCCTCCTTGTATCTAATGGCTTGTCTACACAGAGCATTAATGCAGATTATGGGGGTGTGACTTCTAAAGTGCACTAATTGTGTCGCACATTAATTGGCCCTATAGACTGTGATGCTGTGCATTAAGGTTCCCTAGTCACTTTCATGTAGTGGTGTTTGAAACAGTACTATGTTGAAATGCACTAGGAAATAAACACTAAACTGGGGTTCACTAACTAAATAGAGCTTAAACTAACCTAATTTATTGTATGTATAATAAAAATTAAAATGATCCTATTTAGATAAAAAGAAAAGGAGTACTTCTGGCACCCTAGAGACTAACGAATGTATTTGAGCATAAGCTTTCATGAGCTACAGCTCACTTCATCAGATGCATTCAGTGGAAAATACAGTGGGGAGATTTATATATACAGAGAACATGAAACAATGGGTGTTACTATACACACTGTAATGAGAGTGATCAGGTAATGTGAGCTATTACCAGCAGGAGAGTGCGGGTGGGGGGAACCTTTTGTAGTGATCATCAAGGTGGGCCATTTTCAGCAGTTGACAAGAATGTCTGAGGAACGGGGGGGGATGGGAATAGTTTTACTTTGTGTAATGACCCATCCACTCCCAGTCTCTATTCAAGCCTAAGTTAATTGTATCCAGTTTGCAAATTAATTCCAATTCAGCAGTCTCTCGTTGGAGTCTGTTTTTGAAGTTTTTTTGTTGGAGAAGTGCCACTTTTAGGTCTATAATCGAGTGACCAAAGAGATTGAAGTGTTCTCCAACTGGTTTTTGAGTGTTATAATTCTTGATGTCTGATTTGTGTCCATTTATTCTTTTACGTAGAGACTGTCCAGTTTGGCCAACGTACATGGCAGAGGGGCATTGCTGGCATATATCACATTGGTAGATGTGCAGGTGAACGAGCCTCTGATAGTGTGGCTGATGTGATTAGGCCCTGTCAAGGTTCCCCAAGGTACAAACTGTTTTACCCTTTGCCCTTGGACTTCCACTGCCACCACCGAACGTTTATCTGGGTTAATTTTATTAGGAAAGCGTTGTTTGGAAATGTCTTTCCCCCCAAAATCCTCCCAACCCTTGCACCCCACTTGCTGGGGAAGGTTTGGTAAAAATCCTCACCAATTTGCATAGGTGACCACAGACCCAAACCCTTGGATCTTAAGAACAATGAAAAAAAGCATTCAGTTCTCGAAAAGAAGAATTTTAATAGAAGTAACAATAAAAAGAATCACCTCTGTAAAATCAGGATGGTAAATACCTTACAGGGTAATTAGATTCAAAACATAGAGAATCCCTCTAGGCAAAACCTTAAGTTACAAAAAGACACACAGACAGGAATATCCATTCTATTCAGCACAGCTTATTTTCTCAGCCATTTAAAGAAATCATAATCTAACGCATATCTAGCTAGATTACTTACTAAGTTCTAAGACTCCATTCCTGTTCTGTCCCTGGCAAAAGCATCACACAGACAGACTCTTTGTTTTTTCCTCTCCCCAGCTTTTGAAAGTATCTTGTCTCCTCATTGGTCATTTTGGTCAGGTGCCAGCGAGGTTATCCTAGCTTCTTAACCCTTTACAGGTGAGAGGATTTTTCCTCTGGCCAGGAGGGATTTTAAAGGGGTTTACCCTTCCCTTTATATTTATGACAGGCCCTATGATGGTGTCCCCTGAATAGATATGTGGACACAGTTGGCAACAGGCTTTGTTGCAAGGATAGGTTCCTGGGTTAGTGGTTCTGTTGTGTGGCTGCTGGTAACCCCCCCCCCACTGTTCCTCAGACGTTCTTGTCAACTGCTGGAAATGGCCCACCTTGATTATCACGACAAAAGGTTTCCGCCCCCCTCCCCCCCGCTCTCCTGCTGGTAATAACTCACCTTACCTGATCACTCTCGTTACAGTGTGTATGGTAACACCCATTGTTTCATGTTCTCTGTGTACATAAATCTCCCCACTGTATTTTCCACTGAATGCATCCGATGAAGTGAGCTGTAGCTCACGAAAGCTTATGCTCAAATAAATTTGTTAGTCTCTAAGGTGCCACAAGTACTCCTTTTCTTTTTGCGAATACAGACTAACATGGCTGCTACTCTGAAACCTATTTAGATAATAATTTTGGGAAGTACATGAAAAAGTCTTCTCATTACAGTATCAGAGTCCTGAAAAAACCCCAGTTTTTGACATTTATATAGAACTCAAATGAATAAAAGTAAACTAAATCCTGAAAAACAGAAGCCCTACATTTAGAGTATGAAATGTTTACAGTGAATCAAATCTAATCAAGCCAACTAAACAGATATACTCGAGCAGTTTGTAGAATGAATGCACAGCTCTGAAGGTTTACTTGTAAGTTTTACTTCAAAAGAATAGTTAAGTTCACCTGACTATTTCTAAATATAAAAATATATAAATTCTGTATCTAAAGCATCAACATCCAGACAGATGTTAGTCATATTAGTATACTTGATAGTTAGTCTGTTAGAGGACATGAAAGAAAATGGAGGGTTTTCCCCCTTTAAAAATACTTTGTAAACATATCTAACAAAATCAGGGAACATTTTCAAGTATTAGATCAAGTTTTTAGTCATTTATGATGAAGTTGGTGTGCCTAGTGTTTGTACACTGCATTATTTATGTATGTTTAAAGTTTGTTGGTTTTTTTTTTAGAAATTTGGCATGTTTCAATTGCTACAGTCTCTAGTTAAATGAATATTGTTCAGGAAAAAATCATTCATTTAGTTTTGATTTCTATTTTAATGTGCTTTAACAATCTAAATCTCTGTTTGCACTACAGATAAGCCATGTTTTGAAAACTAAATTCTTTGATCCTTCAGAAACCATAAGGCATGCTTGAGACTGTGCCTTAGTGGGCTTTGTATATTTGTTAAAATATTGTTGTGATAAAAATGTTGGCAAACTTGAGTGTTTAAAGTTAGGCACCTAAATACACGGTCAGAGTTTCAGAAGTGCTAAGCACCCTCCATTAACTTACAATGGACTTCCATGAGAAGTACAGGTTCTCAGTACCTCTGAAAATGCAGCAACTTATTTATTTACCTAAATGTGGACTTGCTTAGCTTTAAGCATTCAAGTTTGAAAGTTTTTGCCTATGGTTTTAAAAAGCTGTTTTCTCTGATTAACACATATTGCATCCACAAACAGTGGTCAATGGTTTAAAAATAGAAATAACAAAACACTCTCTTCACAAAAAAGCTTTCAAGATGTCTGTATGGATACTTTCAGCATGAGTACTTGGGTGAATTCACACAGGTATTTGTGGTGCACTTGCTTTTCACAAACATTATTTGTCAATAAATTCACTCATGCCAATGTTTATGGAATGTGAACAGAGGGCTTTTGTATACTGCCTTAGCAGACCTATAGCTTTTATCTGTATGAATGTTTATGAATACTTTTTTTTTTCTGCAGCCAAGTGAGCTGCTTTGGCATATACATACATTCTTAAATAAGCCGACAAGAACCATGAACTGCAAATGTATCCTCTACAGTTATCTACAAAACCTTTTATGGTTCTGATAAGTGCCAAAAGATTTTGAATTCTAACTATTCTCTATTTCCACGGATCCACAAGTCTGCTGGAACCTGATTAATATGTCCTATGCAAGCTCTCTCTAAGTTTCATCTGCAGTTCGGGATTCAGTGATTTTAGCTTATGCTGTACTTATTAACAGTATCTGAGTGGAAACACAGTACCCACAGATAAAGGTGGACAAGAATTGAATAGAGTATGATATTTCTGAGGATACCAAATGAAGTCAAGTAGAAAAGATTAAGCAGGATGGGAGGGCTGAAAAAGGTAGCCAAATTCATACTTGGTGTAATTGCTTTGTGGCCAATTGAGTTAGATCTGGGATGAATGTGTCCCAGAGTCTATATTTTCTATTTTTCCTCCAGAAAAGCCTGTTTCCTGCTTTAAAGGGCTGGATTGTTACTTCAGCAGTCAAATCCACTTCTAGTTAACCCATCAGCTTAGCAAAAATGCTTTCCTTGTGGGATTTGAATAAATAAATATAGATTTCCTGAATTAATTTTAGATTGTTGGCTACAGAAAGCCTACATGTGTCAATCTAGGAAATGAAATTCAGCCCCTTAAAATAAAATTGGTCTTTTGTACAAAATGCTATATGGGAATATAGACCAGAAGCCTATGAATATACCCATCTAGTCTTTCTCCCTTGTAGAATATGAGCAGAAATTTTTCTAAACTGAGGAAAATAGAAGGAAGTATAAAATGGGCAGAAGTATCAGTTTAAGTAGTTGACCAGTTACCAGTCAAGGGTGATTCAGGAAAAGGCTGAAGATGAGAGGGGCTTTAAAAAGCTCTTAGCTGACTGATGATTTCTATCAGACCAAACTATGAAGTGCAGGAAGCTTTTCTTGAAACCTCAAATCAAAAGTATTTGTCTGTAATTTCTGCTCTACATGTTTCTAGTTCTGGTGCTGTTTGGTAGAAATGATTCTGGAATATACCTTTCCTGCTGCTACCCAAGGAGGCATGGTAAGCACTATTGGTACTGTGCATAAGGGCCTCTAAAGACATTGTCTTTAGTGAGACACACCCAAGGTCTCAAGACATGGAGCAATATGTGACTAATGAAATATCTCTGAAAAGAGAGAAGCTATGACTAGGTTCCTTTAAAAGTCACAGAGCCTGATGTTTGATCTTTAGTTTAAATCAGGAATAACTCCACCAAGGTCAATGGAGTTATACTAGTATAGCTAGAGAGTGGAGGATCAGGTGTCTGGTGACTACTGTTTGTTTAACAATGGATGAAGTTGAAAGCTTCCAGTACTGCGAGCATCACTGTGCTGAGGAGTACAGTGTTACTGAAGTCACAGTTCCAGGATGGAATATAAATCTCAGGGTGACTAAATACTGGAATCACTCACCACCTGTCACAGGGGTCCTCTGTAGTGAGTGCACGTAGCCTGAGTGTAGACAAGGCACAAAATACAGACAGAGTTGCTATTGCGATGTGTGTGTTAGCAAAAAAACCATCAAAACAGGTAAGCGGAAGGTGCAGGTTCACAGCACATCTGACAGTTAGGTGCTAAATGTTGAACTCTTGTCCTAGGAGGATCACATTCCTGAGTTAGAATCCACAGAGAGCACACTTTTTCATTGTGTTTGTAAACAGTTACAAGAATATGAATACCCAGATTTTGATGCTTAAACTAAAAACTTTTCAGTCTTTTGGCTTGACTTGAATATAAAAGTTTCCCTTTGACTTCTGGATCATTGCCCTCTAACTTCAGAAATCATTTTTCATAGTGCCATACAATTACAAGGTGCTTTTTAAACACAGGCTAAGCCACTTTATCTACTAGCTGAACTTACAATCAAAGTACAGCAGCACAATAGAGGTACTGGTGTGGGAGGACTGAATAAGTGTTCTGCTGCTTTTATGAGTAACTGGGAAAATGGGAGTTCAATTTGACCCACAAGGGAAGGGGATAGATACTGGGTAGAGGAAAAGAAATTCTCACTAGTCCAAATAGAAAGACTAGTCATTCCAATACACTTTAAATATACACGAAGATTAAAATATGTGGCTGAAAGGAAGATTGATGAAAGAACTTACCCGCACAAACAAAATATTGATAAGAAATGGGAGTGACTGAAAGGACTAAATATATTCTAGCAGTCAGAGTGCAGGAATCAAATAAGGCAGGGAAGAAAGGAAAATGCTAGCATCTGGAGTTAAATTGTTCCATAAATACATTTTATGCTTTTTGCCAGGGTGGGGGTGTTTAATGTTAGTATCCTGGTTTCATTTCAACGTTGGGCTCTGATTACACGTTATTCCCATCTACATTTTTCTAGCAGTTTCATTTGGAGAAGCTTTTCTCGCCTTTCCATCTTAAAGGTGGCTGTGAAGCATTATCAGAAGAGAATGGTTGCTAATGCCTTTCCACCCCACCATTAGCTGCATTTCAAATGTGGGTGAAGCAGTCCATGCGCAGTTAGGGACATATCCCAGTCCCATTAACTTCAAATCTGATAAGATTTGACACACGGGACCTGATTCACATGTACATTAATTCTCCTTTATATTGCTCCAGCAATGTAGACGGGGCTTGAAGTGGGCATCTGTTACAGTGACATTCACACTAAGGCTCCTTTATACTGCCAGGGACTAAGGGCTATGGCACAGAATTGTACCCCTTGACTTTTAAGTGTTTGGAGATGCATGTGTATGGGAGGCCCTATGTACATGACCATTTTTATTTGTCCATAATTTTACCAATTGTCTTTCTTTTCTCATGAACTTTCAGTGTTTAATTAGTTGGCAGAGCTTCTGCTTTTCCTTTGACCTTGTATGTGTTAGCTGGGATTTAAACGATGTTCCTTTACCTGAATAAGTATTTGTGAGATATAAAATACATTTAAATGCAAGCAATATTTCAAAGACTTAAAAAAGTTGTGAATTAAATCTGTTCCACTTACGAAACTGCAGGTCTCCCCAAATGCAAGTTTTTAAAAATGTTCTGTATTTTACAGCCTAATTTGTCTTTTGAAAATAGAAAGCTTACATTAGTAGCAGGGTACTTAGTTCCAATCAGTCAGCAGCTTTTATTTCACCAATAGTGGATTCACAAAACTGTTTTCTATAAAAAATAGAGTAGGCTTTAAAAGTGGTTGCTACAGAAAACATATTAAATACACTGTCAGTATTCATTCAAGGTTCAGAAAGTAGACTTTGTGCATCTAAGTCAGAATCCCAGCTAGGTTTTTCCTGCATACTTAAAAAGGAACCATGACCTCATGTCTTTGCAGGTGTGTTCATTGTCTGAACATTATCCAAGGTATTACCAATAAAGGTAGATGAAGACTTCAGGCATGTAATGGAAAACATATCTAAAGAATGGAGGGTAAAAATCAATATTTTTCATTTTAAGACCAACTTTCACCTGTGGCTTTACTGCACCAAATGCTGGAGCAGGAAAGGAGACTATTCTTTTTGGAAATGTGCAAAAATTAAGTTTTCTTTACACCACCCTTTTCAGATGTACACTGCATATGGTTGCAAAAGCCCAACCAATGGGCTGGGCAGAGAAACTAGATCCTCAGTCCTGATAGTTCACAGTTGTGCTGAACTTTGGGCCCAGGTAGCCCCACCCAGCCAGGCCTGCAGAGCATGCTCCAGCTGAGGAAAAAGCTTCAAAGGGAGCAACTCAGCTCAGAAGAGGGAAAGACAGGGAGGAAGGCATCAATGCTATAAGGGACCCTGAACAAGGATGCTGAAGAAGCCTCACTGTGAGGAGGAAGACTATGTGCTGAGACAAGTAGGGGCTGAAGAATTAGTTATCTCCCCTCCCCCTTTTATTTGACTATCTTACATTGGACTTGGAGACTTTGGGGGAGATGTATGGTAGGAAGTGACCAAAGAAGGCAGCTCTGGAGCATTCCAGAGTGCTGGACACTGTTGTCTCTCACAGGGCGCTGGGTCAGAGCCTGGTGGAGTGGAAGGGCCAGGGATCCCTTACCAACTTCCCTTGTTGCAGAAGGGGCATAAACCTTATTTTTGCCCCACCTCCCCTGCTAGTAAGGAATGGGTAAGGCACTGAAAAACCTTGAGGTGAGGATACGCTACGTACAAGGGTGAGGAACTTGACCGAGGGGCCTTTCTGCTAGAAGGCAAGAGACTGAAAACTGGGTGTGCTATCCACTAGGCCACCAAGCTCTCTGAGGGCTCTACTATATATCTGTAAAGGCAGGGTCATAGATTTTCATTCTCATCTCATTTACAGTTGTGCAAATGGGGATCATTCCACTAAAGTCAACAGTTAATGTTTCATAAGAGAAGAATCAGGCCCATTGTACCACTATGCATCCCAAATAAATAGAATTGCCTATGCTTAATATTAAACAGAATCTGATTTCTGTTTTGTATAACAGAAAATTTTTAATTATGGTAGAAAAATGTATATATACACCTGTCAGTCTCATTGTTTCAGGTACAGTATTAACTGTACAGTCTGATTGTGAGAATAGCATACAATATACCTTTGATAGTGACATATCGTCCACCAATAACCAAGGAGTACCAGCTATTCTATGTTGCACTGATCCCCCATGTTGCGAGTCCACACCCTGTCCAGGAGCCTTTCTTTTCCTTTTTACTCCTTTTTGCTGATAGTTCTGTGCTACTATATGCTAGTTATTACACACTGAATTTTAAGTATTGCAAGAATAGCATACTTGGTATGCTTAGACTACTAATTATTTACTATTTTAAAATAGTGAAATTCAGCAAAGAATATGAATATATATATTAGTTTAACTATTATAAAGAAATTAAGTTGTGATGGAGATCATGCTAATTTCAGGCCACTGAATTATTAACATGTAACATTACTAATTCAGAAATTTTAATTTAATTAGCTGTTTTAATCTTTCCCCATAATCAGTTATTGCAATAACGTGAGAATATATTACATTTCAGGAGTTCCTATGAAGAGGATGGTAGGTTCAAGAGACGAACTGACTTCACTCAATAATTGGGGCCAGGTATTTCACCCTGGAATTTTGTGCTGTGATGGTATTGTAGTTCATGCCTGTCAGGTCAAGTGGGTCCTATTAACTCCAATCCAGAAGTTTAGCGGGGTAGGAGTGTTGCTCTCAGACATAGGGAATTAAGGGTAAGGACAGAGAGAGAAAGTGTCCTGCAGACAAACTCTAGGTACAGCCAAGCTCAGGAGGAAGCTTGGGCTGATGTTTATAATAATGCCTCACTCTTATCCATGGATCTCAAAGCACTTTACCAAGAAAGTTAGTATCATTATCCCGATCTTACATATGGGAAAACTGAGGCACAGGGAGAGAAGTGACTTGCCCAAGGTCACCCAGAAGGCCAATGGAAGAGCTGGGAAGTGAACTGGGTATTGATTCCTATTCTAGTGCCCTATCATAGGCTGTATTGCTTCCCTGTGCTTACCTTTTGTTATTTAACAATAAAGGTGAAGCCAAGGAAACTGGTAAATGTGAAACTTTTGCAGTATACTTGGAGCAGGGTCAGAACTTCATCTGCTTACACTGTTATAAACAGTTTCTTTTTCAAAATCCACTCAGTCCAAAACTAGAAAATGTAATGCCTTGATAAAGCTCCATATAAGTGATGGAACTTTAATGAAATAAAAACAGATTGAAATTATTTTGAATCATAACAATATCTTTTCATTAGGAAAGAAAGAAATTCTAGAATTCAAAATGCTGCACAAATGTAAAAGACTTTCTTTTGCTGTGTCATATAACATTATTTCTCAGATTATAGATGAAATACAGAGAGACAAATTCTTCCCCATTGTGACTTTAAAAGAATTAAAGTATGAATTCGATAGAAGGTGAAATCTTAGCACCCTTTGAAGTCCATGGCAAAAACCCCATTGACTTCTGTGGGGAAGGATTTCACCCATTGTTTAAGTGGAAGACAATCTATATAATACACAGAGGACTGTTTCTGCTCCGAGGAAGGTTAATGGAAGAAGAATTGGGGACCAAACTGGGTTTACAAAATAATGAATATTAACATTCAGAAGTTTAACAAATAAAGTGAAAGCTAAATGTTGTCCTAACTGAAGGTGCAACATTCAGACTACATTAAAATTGTGTTTTAAATTGAGTCATAAATATTGAAAAAAACATATTTTGTCTACAGCGGACTCATGTTAAATGACAAAACTGTCAGAAAAGATACAGCAGCATTTCTCTTCCGGCAGGGAAAAATGTAGTGTGTTATGGTGGATTCAGATAGCTTGAGCGTTTTATTGCACAGATGGTGGTAGGATTATGTCAGCCTCTTGCTGCATCTTTCTAACTAATATTTAAGTATGATTTTGTAAGCCTATTATGGTCCAAATTCTCCTTCCATTGACTTTGCTGGGAAAAGGATGAGGCCTCATTTGTTACAAGGTTATCAAATGCTATTGAACTGAAGAATTCTGGGCTTAATTCTCAGGTAACCAGGGGTCTGCTTAATGCATCTGAAAGGGGAAGCAGGGGTATTATTTTGCCATTTTTCTGCCTCTCTATCCCTGGCGCAAACAGGAGCTGGTTCAGCACACAGTGCCATGTTAGCAAGGATTGTCAGTGCAGCACGTTTCAGCCATGCACTCTCCTGCCCCTAGCGTAACCTGTACTCCAGGGGGCAGGAGCAGGTGGCAGAAAGCTGGCTATGCCAGCTCTACTCCACCCAGAGATTCCTCTACACAAGCCAAGTCCCAAGCTGCCCCTTTAAGGTGGCTTTCAATCCTTTTTGTGCTGCAGGAGTGGTGGTAAGAGGATTTAGCATCAGGCAAAATAGCATCTTCATGTCAAATTCATTTTTGGTGTAACTGCTTAAAAGTCAGCGGAGAGATGCCAGACATAAATTTTGCTTCCATTATTTAATCTTTAGCTTTGAAACACTGTGTCTTTGCCATAGCATGCTCTGGGAAGTAGAAAATCTCTCCAATATATGCAGAGTTTTCAATTCCAGCTATGTGTTTTTCCAGATAGGTATTTTAATTATTTAAAATAATTTAAAGCAACTTTAATGACAGTTTAATCATTCATAGACAGCCTTACACAGTGGCTTTATTTTTAGCGTGTCATTTCCTAATTTTTGATTGAATGGATTTTGATTAAAAATAACTTTGTATAACAGCTAAAGCATGTGGAATTCCCACCCTGCTCCAGAGTACACACATGTAACTCAGCTCTGTCTATTTAAGTGTATATATGTAAGATTACCTGTAGGGCCCCAATCTGGCACCTTAAATACATGCTGAATAGGGATGGATTTAAGCATATTCTTAAGGTTAAGCATATAGTCAAATATTTTTTCTGATTCAAGACCTAGATGCCGAGGGGCAAATTTTGCCCTAGTTTACAGCCATGGAGCCTAAAAATGAAACCACCTTCTTTTTGTCAGGAACTTAGTCTTATTCCATTTGATTCAGTTTGCAGGGCAGGGTATTCCACGCATGAGTGGTGGGATTTTAATATTCCAGGTCTGTATCATTAAAATCAATGGGGTCTCACAGGATTTAAGTCACAGCAGAATCTGGCCAACAGAATATATCCTGAAAGAAGATAAAGAAAAGGGTAAAAGAAAGGGCAGAGACCAGACATAAAATAGAGAGACAAGCAATTATAAAATCTTGTAAAACATCTCAGGTGAAATAAAATTGGTCCAAGTTGTTGTTTTTGGCCACTGATTTGCCAAGTGACCAGGATAGCAGTTAGCTCCGTCTCATATTCAATGCTACCACGAGACTTTGGATTTTAAAAAGGGTGATTTTTTTTTTAAGACGTGACAGATATCAATGTTGCTTTCTGGGATGGTTAGGAACGAGTATGAAATAGGGTACTTTAGGGCCAGAAAAAAAAATTGCATAGCTCTTCCCCCAAAGAGAAGGCACTTAATTCCAATGTCAGACAACATGTGAGCATGGCTGGAATATAGCAGCTACACAATAATTAGTAAAATGAGATAATTTGGCTGAGTGAAGTCTTGCAGCTTGCCAATAATGTTTGGTGAAGGTCTTATTTTGCATGAGATGGTAAAGCCAATGTAACAATGAGACAGAAAGAATGACATTAAATTCAATGCTCCTTTTAAAATCCTGATGAGCAACAAGAAGAGTAATACAGAATCATAGAATATCAGGGTTGGAAGGAACCTCAGGAGGTCATCTAGTTCAACCCCCTGCTCAAAGCAGGACCAATCCCCAACTAAATCATCCCAGCCAGGGCTTTGTCAAGCCTGACCTTCAAAACTTCAAAGGAAGGAGATTCCACCACCTCCCTAGGTAACGCATTCCAGTGCTTCACCACTCTCCTGCTGAAAAAGTTTTTCCTAATATCCAACCTAAACCTCCCACACTGCAACTTGAGATCATTACTCCTCGTTCTGTCATCTGCTACCACTGAGAACAGTCTAGATCCATCCTCTTTGGAACCCCCTTTCAGGTAGCTGAAAGCCGCTATCAAATCCCCCTTCATTCTTCTCTTCCGCAGACTAAACAATCCCAGTTCCCTCAGCCTCTCCTCATAAGTCATGTGTTCTAGTCCCCTAATCATTTTTGTTGCCCTCCGCTGGACGCTTTCCAATTTTTCCGTATCCTTCTTGTAGTGTGAGGCCCAAAACTGGACACAGTACTCCAGATGAGGCCTCACCAATGTCGAATAGAGGGGAGTGATCACATCCCTCGATCTGCTGGCAATGCCCCTACTTATACATCCCAAAATGTCAGTGGCCTTCTTGGCAACAAGGGCACACTGTTGACTCATATCCAGCTTCTAGTCCACTGTCACCCCTAGGTCCTTTTCCGCAGAACTGCTGCCTAGCCATTCGGTCCCTAGTCTGTAGCGGTGCATGGGTTTCTTCTGTCCTAAGTGCAGGACTCTGCACTTGTCCTTATTGAACCTCATCAGATTTCTTTTGGCCCAATCCTCCAATTTGTCTAGGTCCCTCTGTATCCTATCCCTGCCTTCCAGTGTATCTACCACTCCTCCTAGTTTAGTATCATCCGCAAATTTGCTGAGAGTGCAATCCACACCTTCCTCCAGATCATTTATGAAGATATTGAACAAAATCGGCCCCAGGACTGACCCTTGGGGCACTCCACTTGATACCAGCTGCCAACTAGACATGGAGCCACATTGATCACTACCCATTGAGCCCGACAATCTAGCCAACTTTCTATACACCTTATAGTCCATTGATCCAGCTCATACTTCTTAAACTTGCTGGCAAGAATACTGTGGGAGACGGTATCAAAAGCTTTGCTAAAGTCAAGGAATAACACACCCACTGCTTTCCCCTCATCCACACAGACAGTTATCTCATCATAGAAGGCAATTAGATTAGTCAGGCATGACTTGCCCTTGGTGAATCCATGCTGACTGTTCCTGATCACTTTCCTCTCCTCTAAGTGCTTCAGAATTGATTCCTTGAGGACCTGCTCCATGATTTTTCCAGGGACTGAGGTAAGGCTGACTGGCCTGTAGTTCCCTGGATCCTCCTCCTTCCCTTTTTTAAAGATGGGTACTACATTAGCCTTTTTCCAGTCTTCCGGGACTTCCCCCGATCGCCATGAGTTTTCAAAGATAATGGCCAATGGCTCTGCAATCACATCCGCCAACTCCTTTAGCACTCTCAGATGCAGCACATCCGGCCCCATGGACTTGTGCTCGTCCAGCTTTTCTAAATAGTCCCGAACCACTTCTTTCTCCACAGAGGGCTGGGCACCTCCTCCCCATGCTGTGCTGCCCAGTGCAGTAATCTGGGAGCTGACCTTGTTCGTGAAGACAGAGGCAAAAAAGCATTGAGTACATTAGCTTTTTCCACATCCTCTGTCACTAGGTTGCCTCCCTCATTCAGTAAGGGGCCCACACTTTCCTTGACCTTCTTCTTGTTGCTAACATACCTGAAGAAACCCTTCTTGTTATTCTTAACATCTCTTGCTAGCTGCAACTCCAAGTGTGATTTGGCCTTCCTGATTTCACTCCTGCATCCCCGAGCAATATTTTTATAGTCTTCCCTGGTCATTTGTCCAATCTTCCACTTGTTGTAAACTTCTTTTTTGTGTTTAAGATGAGCAAGGATTTCACTGTTAAGCCGAGCTGGTCGCCTGCCATATTTGCTATTCTTTCTACACTTCGGGATGGTTTGTCCCTGTAATCTCAATAAGGATTCTTTAAAATACAGCCAGCTCTCCTGGGCTCCTTTCCCCCTCATGTTATTCTCCCAGGGGATCCTGCCCATCAGTTCCCTGAGGGAGTCAAAGTCTGCTTTTCTGAAGTCCAGGGTCCGTATTCTGCTGGTCTCCTTTCTTCCTTGTGTCAGGATCCTGAACTTGACCATCTCATGGTCACTGCCTCCCAGGTTCCCATCCACTTTTGCTTCCCCTACTAATTCTTCCCTGTTTGTGAGCAGCAGGTCAAGAAGAGCTCTGCCCCTAGTTGGTTCCTCCAACACTTGCACCAGAAAATTGTCCCCTACACTTTCCAAAAATGTCCTGGATTGTCTGTGCACTGCTGTATTGCTCTCCCAGCAGATATCAGGGTGATTCAAGTCTCCCATGAGAACCAGGGCCTGCGATCTAGTAACTTCTGTGAGTTGATGGAAGAAAGCCTCGTCCACCTCATCCCCCTGGTCCGGTGGTCTATAACAGACTCTCACCACGACATCACCCTTGTTGCTCACACTTCTAAACTTAATCCAGAGACTCAGGTTTTTCTGCAGTTTCATACCGGAGCTCTGATCAGTCATACTGCTCTCTTACATACAATGCAACTCCCCCACCTTTTCTGCCCTGCCTGTTTTTCCTAAACAGTTTATATCCAACCATGACAGTACTTCAGTCATGTGAGTTATCCCACCAAGTCTCTGTTATTCCAATCACATCATAATTCCTTGACTGTGCCAGGACTTCCAGTTCTCCCTGCTTGTTTCCCAGGCTTCTTGCATTTGTGTATAGGCACTTGAGATAACTCACTGATCGTCCCTCTTTCTCAGTATGAGGTAGGAGCCCTCCCCTCTCACGTTCTCCTGCTTGTGCTTCCTCCCGGTATCCCATGTCCGCACTTATCTCAGGGGTTTGGTCTCCTTCCCCCGGTGAACCTAGTTTAAAGCCCTCCTCACTAGGTTAGCCAGCCTGCTTGCGAAGATGCTCTTCCCTCTCTTCATTAGGTGGAGCCCGTCTCTGCCTAGCACTCCTCCTTCTTGGAACACCACCCCATGGTCAAAGAATCCAAAGCCTTCTCTCCGACACCACCTGCGTAGCCATTCATTGACTTCCACAATTTGATGGTCTCTACCCAGGCCTTTTCCTTCCATGGGGAGGATGGAGAACACCACTTGCACCTCAAACTCCTTTATCCTTCTTCCCAGAGCCACACAGTCTGCAGTGATCTGCTCAAGGTCATTCTTGGCAGTATAATTGGTGCCCATATGGAGAAGCTGGAAGGGGTAGCGATCCGAGGGCTTGATGAGTTTCAGCAGTCTCTCTGTCACATTGTGAATCCTAGCTCCTGGCAAGGATAGACTGTATTTAACCAGCTGTATCAATGTCTTGCAAGGTGAGGATGGCCACAAACATGCCCATCCCATCTCTGATCTCATGTAGAGAGTTCCACCTTTTGATCCATGAACTTTTCCAAATGAGGTTGTTTTAGCTGATACAAGGGATACTGAATGAGTCTCCATTATCTTTAATGGAGAAAAGTTCAGAAGGCTTCTTCCTGTTATCAGGGGCTCACACACACAGAATAAAAAGGCAGGGATTGTATTTTAATTACATGTGGCTAAAGTGCCTGGTCTCGCTGAACTCTGACTGGGGCCTGTATGTGCCAGGGCAATACAAAATGATGATTAATGTTGTGATTCCTATAAGTATAGTTGACACTTTTTGCCCTGGGAAAATTGTTGCTGTGTGAGTGAAGAAACCAAAAGCTTTAAATCACTTCATTTCAGATAAAGCAGAACCTTGATTCTGACCTATTCTTGGTTTTGGTTTTGCAAAACCTGCCTGGAACAAGTATTACCAACTCAACACCCAAATATCGCCTCCTGAGCCATCACCCAAACTCTCAATAGAGCCCCAACATTTTGAACTGGAAATCTCCAGCATAGCATTGAACTTTAAATAGCTGATATATGTTACTTGTGGGAAATTATTGATATCAGCATATATGTATCTGTAGGAGCTGGCTGTCTATAAAGAGACCCATTTTCTGAGCTGTGATTTAATATTGTCCTTAATTGCCTCTCATTTCACTCACAGCTGGCAGATGAGGTGATATAGTGCATTTATAAGAAAACTGCTGTTATGCAGTGCATTTTGTCCCAATACATCCATGCACTTCAGAGTTTACTAATAAATGTTTTGTCTTTCAGTGCTGTTAGATGACAAATTACATATCATGGACAGCACTGTACTTGTATCATATACCATTTTGATGTACTGCACCAATGTAACTTTAAAATATGCAGCATATATATTTACTGTGATTTTAAAAATAAAAATATTCATTGACTTTCAGTAATATCTTGCATTTTTATTCCCAGGGATTCCAAGGCACTTTAGAGATGCTGGGTTTGATCCTGCAATCATTATTCAGGCAGCACTTTCACTCACTTCAGTGAGAAGTTTGCCTAAGAAAGGACTGCAGGGTCCAGACATCAGGTACACCCAGAGCCATTGAAATTTGGCTCCTTGAAGGTAGAGGGTATTAACAAACTGGTACACAACACAGTGTATGATACTGTGGATAGTTTTGACCCAAGACACTAGGGCAAAATCCTATTTTTACAAAAAGTGCCATGAAGTCTTGAAATGTCCACACAGGACAAATTATATATTGGTGGAAGAATGAATAGTAAAAGAAGGTAAATCAGATGGTTCTATTAATCCTTTATCACAATGCAAAAGCAAGGGGCTAGTCAATTAAATTAAAAGGCAACAATTTAAAAGTAATACAATGCAATATATTTTACACAACACATAAGTAATCTGTGGAACTCAGTGCCACAAGCTAGCTGAGAAGTATAGGCAGGCCATTTGTCTGGTTTTATGCTGGACAGTCCTGCTTTTCTAAGGTTTGTCCCTGTCTCATATTGTGACAAAACCAGATGTGCTTTTATCCAGTACTGGATGGGTGATGCCACTTTGAAAAGCATGCTGCTCCGCCCCCATTGGTGTGACCTTCCATGCACCACGTTGGCAGGAGCAGGTCCAGACCATTCCTGGAAGTACTGGAATGTCCAGTATTCTGGGAATGTGTGAGTGGCCACCCTGGAGAAGGATTAGCCATAATATGTGAGTTATGGGAACGTCTTCAGTTACACTAGGATAGGCTATTCCCTTTTTATATGGAATATAAACCATCATGCTTCAGGTCACAAACCAATCTCTGACTTTTGCAATTTATTCCATAATTCACTACAAGAGGATTTTTTGCTCCTTCCTCTCAGCATCTGGTAATGGCCAGTGTCAGAAAACTAAATACATCCTCATTTTGATATGATTCTCTATACCTGCCAAGGAACTGGTCCTGTAGTGGAAATCACTCATGCAGTATGAGATGTTGGCAAAACCCAGTTTTACATACTAATCACTTGTGACTGGGGAGGGATAGCTCAGTGGTTTGAGCATTGGCCTGCTAAACCCAGGATTGTGAGTTCAATCCTTGAGGGGGCCACTTAGGGATCTGGGGCAAAAACTGGGGATTGGCCCTGCTTTGAGCAGGGGGTTGGACTAGATGCTTTTTTTGCCTCTGTTTTCACTAACAAGGTCAGCTCCCAGACTGCTGCGCTGGGCATCACAAAATGGGGAAGAGATGGCCAGCCCTCTGTGGAGATAGAGGTGGTTAGGGACTATTTAGAAAAGCTGGACGTGCACAAGTCCATGGGGCCGGACGAGTTGCATCCGAGAGTGCTGAAGGAATTGGCAGCTGTGATTGCAGAGCCATTGGCCATTATCTTTGAAAACTCGTGGCGAACCGGGGAAGTCCCGGATGACTGGAAAAAGGCTAATGTAGTGCCAATCTTTAAAAAAGGGAAGAAGAAGGATCCTGGGAACTACAGGCCAGTCAGCCTCACCTCAGTCCCTGGAAAAATCATGGAGCAGGTCCTCAAAGAATCAATCCTGAAGCACTTGCCTGAGAGGAAAGTGATCAGGAACAGCCAGCATGGATTCACCAAGGGAAGGTCATGCCTGACTAATCTAATAGCCTTTTATGATGAGATTACTGGTTCTGTGGATGAAGGGAAAGCAGTGGATGTATTGTTTCTTGACTTTAGCAAAGCTTTTGACACGGTCTCCCACAGTATTCTTGTCGGCAAGTTAAGGAAGTATGGGCTGGATGAATGCACCATAAGGTGGGTAGAAAGCTGGCTAGATTGTCGGGCTCAACGGGTAGTGATCAATGGCTCCATGTCTAGTTGGCAGCCGGTATCAAGTGGAGTGCCCCAAGGGTCGGTCCTGGGGCCGGTTTTGTTCAATATCTTCATAAATGATCTGGAGGATGGTGTGGGCAACAAAAATGATTAGGGGTCTAGAACACATGAGTTATGAGGAGAGGCTGAGGGAGCTGGGATTGTTTAGCCTGCAGAAGAGAAGAATGAGGGGGGATTTGATAGCTGCTTTCAACTACCTGAAAGGGGGTTCCAAAGAGGATGGCTCTAGACTGTTCTCAATGGTAGCAGATGACAGAACGAGGAGTAATGGTCTCAAGTTGCAGTTGGGGAGGTTTAGATTGGATATTAGGAAAAACTTTTTCACTAAGAGGGTGGTGAAACACTGGAATGCGTTACCTAGGGAGGTGGTAGAATCTCCTTCCTTAGAGGTTTTTAAGGTCAGGCTTGACAAAGCCCTGGCTGGGATGATTTAACTGGGAATTGGTCCTGTTTCGAGCAGGGGGTTGGACTAGATGACCTTCTGGGGTCCCTTCCAACCCTGATATTCTATTATTCTATGATTCTATGATTCTATGACCTCCTGAGGTCCCTTCCAACCCTGATATTCTATGACATTTTAATGATACTCTGCCTCAATATTTTATTATACAACAAAGTATCCCATTTGTCCATTGTTGGTATCTGCTGTAATGACTATGGTATTTCCTTCATGTTTACTGGAAAATATGCATTGTTATATTAAAATTCTTCTAAAACAGTGGAAAGTGAAATTAACATTTACAGTAAATGGGGGAGGGAAAGTATGGTAAGTAGAGAGGCTCATTTGGGACTCAAGACTGAATACTGCTGTGTTAAAAATCTAAGATCTCTTAGATGTACAAATAGATGGAAAATTTAGGTTACTCCTTTTCTCTCTCTCTTTTTTTTCTTTTCTATAAGTAGTTAGTTTTTGTTGTTGATGTTTAGCTCACAGCTCCAACCTTGGCTGTTGTATGTGCCCAGAATACTTGTAGGACCACTTGTGTTGCTTGGAAATACCTGTCTTTGAGGATATCAATACTGAAGGGAGCTTTTTGGGGACAATGGTCTGTAAAATAAGGCTAGTTTGTGCTCCATAAATGTGTCAAGGCTTTTAAGCTTATTGTGTATTCTTCTGGGTCCAAAGGAGAAATTTGAATCAGTCTCCTCACTCCTATAGAATACAATATTGGCAAATACTTTTCACCTGATAGTCAGAGGTAAATCCCATAATAGGCCATTAAATATATATAAAATATATATAAACATTAAATGAATTTTGGTTATGCTCTAGAAAAAATGTGTTAAAGAATTATATTCCCCTATTTTGTGTGAGATAAATAACAACTTTGTTCCAGTGTTAGCTTAAGAATTGTTGTGGTTTCATCACCTGTCAGAAAATGCATTTCTGTCAAAGTCAGCTTGCCTGGTCAGAAAGCAATTATTAGGGATGGGATGTCTGTGCTGCCCCAGCAACAGAAGGAAGTAGAAGTTAAGGTACAAAAAAAACCCCTTTTTGCTGCTGGAAGGGGGTAAGAATTGGCTTGTTTGCACTGATGGTGCAAACTGAAACTAAAATCATGGCTACACTTATAGAGCCACTGGAACCTTTTGGAGAGACTATAGTGCAATGGCATGTATATACTGAGCGTTTTGAGCTTTTTGTTATTGCAAATGACATTACAGAAGAGAAGAAAGTGCCAATATTCTTAAGTGTTGTAGGGGCTAAGACCTACTCCCTGCTATGCAGTTTACTACACCCTGTTAAGCCAGAGACTAAATCTTACAGTGACATTGTGGAAATCCTGGGGTCCCATTTTTCTCCAAAACCACTGGTAATTGCTGAAAGATATAGGTTCCACAAAAGAGACCAGAAAGAAGACGAAACAGTTGTACAATTTGTAGCAACTTTGAGAAAGCTTGCAGAACACTGTGAATTTAAGGAGATACTAAATGATGCCCTAATGACAGGTTAGTGTGTGGCCTGCACAGTGAAGCTATACGGAAGCGCTTTTTGACAGAGGCTCAGCTTACCTTACAGAAGGCTGTTGACATTGCAGTCTCTGTGGAACTAGCTACGAAGGAGGCACAATACATCAGTGCATCCCATAGGGTACATGCGGTGTCACAAGAACCTACCCACAAAACGTGTGGGGAGTCAGGAACGTTACCGCTGTGGTAAGGCGGGTCACCAGGCATTAGAATGCTGGTGTAAGGACCTGGTGTGTCGACACTGTGGCAAAAAGGGACACATTGAGTGTGCCTGTAAACAAAACAAAAAGAGGCCTGTGGTCTGGCCGACCAAAAAGGGAAATCTGCATACCCTAGAGCAGACCCAGGATGACAAAGGAGACACCTCATCGTAAGAAGAAGAGCCACTCCATGTTTTGTCTTTGGCAGTGCGCTGACATGAATACTGGGTAACCCCGTTGTTGGACGGGAAACCTATATGCATGGAACTGGACACTGGTGCAGCTGTCTCACTAGTCTCTGAGACTGTGGATAAAGAGAAGCTACAGCATCTTCCGCTTAAAGCAAAAACCAAAACAAAACAAAAACCCAGATCTGAAGACATATACAGGAGAAGCTGTGTCCATGTTGAACACTACTGATGTTAAGGTGGAGCTCAATGGACAGGCTGCTAAATTGCCACTGTTTGTGGTGAGAGATAGTTACCCAGCCTTAATGGGTAGGTCTTGGCTTAGGAAGATCCAGCTGAACTGGGCAGAAGTGCACCGAATGACTGAGCCCTGGTCTACACTAGGAGTTGAGGTCGAATTTAGCAGCGTTAAATCAATTTAACCCTGCACCCATCCACACGACAAAGCCCTTTTTTTTGACTTAAAGGGCTCTTAAAATCGATTTCCTTACTCCACCCCCGACAAGGGGATTAGCGCTGAAATCGGCCTTGCTGGGTCGAATTTGGGGTACTGTGGACACAATTAGATGGTATTGGCCTCTGTGAGCTATCCCAGAGTGCCCCATTGTGACCGCTCTGGACAGGACTCTCAACTCAGATGCACTGGCCAGGTAGACAGGAAAAGGCCTGCGAACTTTTGAATTTCAATTTCCTGTTTGGCCAGCGTGGCAAGCTGCAGGTGACCATGCAGAGCTCATCAGCAGAAGTGACCATGATGGAGTCCCAGAATCTCAAAAGAGCTCCAGCATGGACTGAACGGGAGGTATGGGATCTGATCGCTGTATGGGGAGAGAAATCCGTGCTATCAGAACTCCGTTCCAGTTTTCAAAATGCCAAAACATTTGTCAAAATCTCCCAGGGCATGAAGGACAGAGGCCATAACAGGGACCCAAAGCAATGCCACGTGAAACTTAAGGAGCTGAGGCAAGCCTACCAGAAAACCAGAGAGGCAAACAACCGCTCCGGGTCAGAGCCCCAAACATGCCGCTTCTATGATGAGCTGCATGCCATTTTAGGGGGGTTCGGCCACCACTACTCAGCGTGTTGTTTGACTCCTTCAATGGAGATAGAGGCAACACAGAAGCAGGTTTTGGGGACGAGGAAGATGATGATGATGAAGTTGTAGATAGCTCACAGCAAGCAAGCAGAGAAACCGTTTTTCCCGGCAGCCAGGAACTATTTCTCACCCTGGACCTGGAGCCAATACCCCGCGAACCCACCCAAGACTGCCTCCCGGACCCGCCAGGCAGAGAAGGGGCCTCTGGTGAGTGTACCTTTTAAAATACTATACATGGTTTAAAAGCAAGGATGTTTAATGATTAATTTGCCCTGGCATTTGCGGCTCTCCTGGATGTACTCCCAAAGCCTTTGCAAAAGGTTTCTGGGGAGGGCAGCCTTATTCCGTCCACCATGGTAGGACACTTTACCACACCAGGCCAGTAGCACGTACTCAGGATTTGTAGAACAAAGCATTGCAGTGTATGTTTGCTGGCATTCAAACAACATCCGTTCTTTATCTCTCTGTGTTATCCTCAGGAGAGGGATATCATTCATGGTCACCTCGTTCAAATAGGGTGCTTTTCTTAAGGGGACATTCAGAGGTGCCCGTTCCTGCTGGGCTGTTTGCCTATGGCTGAATAGAAATGTTCCCAGCTGTTAGCCACGGGGAGGGGTGAGGGGCTAGCCACGTGGTGGGGGGAGGCAAAATGCGACCTTGGAACGAAAGCACATGTGCTGTGCATGTAATGTTAACAGCAAGGTTTACTGTGAAAGAGTGTAGCCATTGTTCTATAAAATGTGTCTTTTTAAATACCACTGTCCCTTTTTTTTTCTTCACCAGCTGCATGTGTTTCAAGGATCACAGGATCTTCTCCTTCCCAGAGGCTAGTGAAGATTAGAAGGCAAAAAAAATGCACTCGTGATGAAATGTTCTCTGAGCTCATGCTGTCCTCCCACACTAACAGAGCACAGACGAATGTGTGGAGGCAGACAATGTCAGAGTGCAGGAAAGCACAAAATGACCTGGAGGAGAGGTGGCAGGCTGAAGAGAGTAAGTGGCGGGCTGAAGAGAGGGCTTAAGCTGAAAGGTGGTGGCAGCATGGCGAGAAGAGGCAGGATTCAATGCTGAGGCTGCTGGAGGATCAAACCAATATGCTCCAGCGTATGGTTGAGCTGCAGGAAGGCAGCAGGAACACAGACTGCCGCTACAGCCCCTGTGTAACCAACCACCCTCCTCCCCAGGTTCCATAGCCTCCTCACCCAGATGCCCAAGAACGTGGGCGGGGGGCCTCTGGCCACACAGCCACTCCACCCCAGAGGATTGCCCAAGCAACAGAAGGCTGGCATTCAATAAGTTTTAAAGTTTTAAACTTTTAAAGTGCTGTGTGGCCTTGTCCTTCCCTCCTCCACCACCCCTCCTGGTGCTTCTCTCCTCCTCCACCCCTCCTGGGCTACCTTGGTAGTCATCCCCCTATTTGCGTGATGAATGAATAAAGAATGCATGAATGTGAAGCAACAATGACTTTATTGCCTCTGCAAGTGGTGATTGAAGGGAGGAGGGGAGGGTGGTTAGCTTACAGGGAAGTAGAGTGAACCAAGGGGCAGGGGGGTTTCATCAAGAAGAAACAAACAGAACTTTCACACCATAGCCTGTCCAGTCATGAAACTGGTTTTCAAAGCTTCTCTGATGTGTACCACGCCCTCCTGTGCTCTTCTAACTGCCCTGGTGTCTGGCTTTGCGTAACCAGCAGCCAGGCGATTTGCCTCAACCTCCCACCCCACCATAAACGTCTCCCCCTTACTCCCACAGATATTGTGGAGTGTGCAGCAAGCAGTAATAACAGTGGGAATATTGGTTTCGCTGAGGTCTAACCGAGTCAGTAAACTGCGCCAGTGTGCTTTTAAACGTCCAAATGCACATTCTATCACCATTCTGCACTTGCTCAGCCTGTAGCTGAACAGCTCCTGACTACTTTCCAGGCTGCCTGTGTACGGCTTCATGAGCCATGGCATTAAGGGGTAGGCTGGTCCCCAAGGATAACTATAGGCATTTCAACATCCCCAATGGTTATTTTCTGGTCTGGGAATAAAGTCCCTTCCTGCAGCTTTTGAAACAGACCAGAGTTCTTGAAGATGCGAGCATCATGTACCTTTCCCGGCCATCCCACGTTGATATTGGTGAAACGTCCCTTGTGATCCACCAGTGCTTGCAGCACTATTGAAAAGTATCCCTTGTGGTTTATGTACTCGCCGGCTTGGTGCTCCGGTGCCAAGATAGGGATATGGGTTCAGTCTATTGCCCCACCACAGTTAGGGAATCCCATTGCAGCAAAGCCATCCACTATGACCTGCACATTTCCCAGGGTCACTACCCTTGATATCAGCAGATCTTTGATTGCGTTGGCTACTTGTATCACAGCAACCCCCACAGTAGATTGGCCCACTCCAAATTGATTCCCAACTGATCGGTAGCTGTCTGGCATTGCAAGCTTCCACAGGGCTATCGCCACTCGTTTCTCAACTGTGAGGGCTGCTCTCATCTTGGTATTCTTGCGCCTCAGAGCAGGGGAAAGCAAGTCACAAAGTTCCATGAAAGTGCCCTTACGCATGCGAAAGTTTCGCAACCACTGGGAATCGCCCTGCAACACTATGCGGTCCCACCAGTCTGTGCTTGTTTCCCGAGCCCAGAATCGGTATTCCACTGCATGAACCTGCCCCATTAGCACCATGATGCCCACATTGCCAGGGCCCGTGCTTTGAGAGAAGTCTGTGTCCATGTCCTCATCACTCACGTCACCGCGCTGACGTCGCCTACTCGCCCGGTATCGCTCTGCCAGGTTCTGGTGCTGCATATACTGCTGGATAATGCGTGTGGTGTTTAATGTGCTCCTAATTGCCAAAGTGATCTGAGCGGGCCCCATGCTTGCCACGTTATGGCGTCTGCACAGAAAAAAGGCGCGGAACAATTGTCTGCCGTTGCCCTGACAGAGGGAGGGGTGACTTACGACATGGCTTACAGGGTTGGCTTACAGGGAATTAAAATCAACAAAGGGGGTGGCTTTGCGAGAAACTGAATGGCCCCCTCAAGGATAGAACTCAAAACTGGGTTTAGCAGGCCGTTGATTTCACAGAGGGAGGGAGGGAAGAGAAAATGAATACAAAACAAATCTGGTCTATTTCTTGTTTTGAGCCACTTCATCTATCTTTATATATCTTGCTGGCAGCAGACTGTGCAGTACGACCGCTAGCCATTGTCAACACCTGGGTGCTTGGCAGAAGACGGTGCAGTATGACGACTAGCCATCATCTTCTGCTGCCTGCAGGTTAAAAGACAGTGCACTGCCGGTAGGACTCAATCGCCATGAGACGAAACAAGGGAAATGACCTGGCTGAGTCACTCCCATGTTTGCCCAGGCGCCTGGTTAAAAGAGCACCCAGGACTATGTCGATGACGACTACCAGTCATACTGCACTGTCTGCTGCCAAAAGGCAATAAACTGCTGCTGTGTAGCAATGCAGTACCACGTCTGCCAGCACCCAGGAGACATACCGTGATGGTTAGCTGAGCGGGCTCCATGCTTGCTGTGGTATGGCGTCTGCGCAGGTAACTCAAGAAAAAAAGGTGCAAAACGATTGTCTGCCCTTGCTTTCACGGAGGGAGGGAGGGAACGGGGGGGGCCTGACGATATGTACCCAGAACCACCTGCGACAATGTTTTAGCCCCATCAGGCATTGGGATTTCTACCCAGAATTCAAATGGGTGGCGGAGACTGCGAGAACTGTGGGATAGCCACCCACAGTGCAAAGCTCCGGAAGTCAACGGTTGCCTCGGTACTGTGGACACACTCCGCCGACTACATACACTTAGAGCATTTGTGTGGGGACACACACAATCAACTGTATAAAAACGCTTTCTACAAAACCGACTTCTATAAATTTGACCTAATTTTGTAGTGTAGACATACCCTTATTGTAAATTACAGTAACAGAATCCTCAGCTAGGAAGGTCTATGTGCTTTCTTGCTTTTTTACTGTGCCAGAGAGGCACAATGAGGTTAGATTACAGCTCAGGATCTATTTTACTTATCCATTTAAAAAAAAATGCAGGACAGTGATAGCAAAACTGTGTGACTTTCATGTGTGAAAGTCTGAGCAATTTAAAGTGAGATTCTACTTTACTTTTATTCTGGTGTTCTATAATGCAATTTAAATAAAAATCCAGGATTATAACTGGAATGCAGGGTCTTGGTTACCAAGTATTTGTAACTTAACTTTCATGTGTTTAGGAAATGCTGAACAGTTGTGTGGTGTGTTAGAGGGCTTATTCCTTCACCCACTTACTTCCCTAGTCCTTCTCGCATGAACAGAGAGCAACAATACCCGAAGTCCAAAGGTGCAAACAATTAGATGTTTATTGGGGTGAACTTCCCGCAAGCATGATTCCAGTTTCCTTCCTTAGTATCCTCCTTCCCAGCTCTGACACCACAGAGCCTTACACCTGTGTCCCTGTTCCCATTCCTGCCCTTAGCAAAACATGATTCCAATTTCCCCACTCCCATTCCCTGTTCCCATTTCCCCCTTTAGCAAAACATGATTGCAATTTCCTTACCCCCATTCCCTGTTCCCATTTCCCCACCCACACCCCCACCCCCTCACTTCCTGGTTGACTGCACACTATATAGTAAAACTTGAGTTCTGCTAAGCTATACCTTAACCAATCATTTTCCTGAAATTTAACTAACCAATCCTAACATATTGTAACATGATTATGTAACCAATTATATCCCACCACCTTAATTAGTTTACACCCAGCAAAATTAATTATACAGCAGACAGGAACAATCACAGAACCAGACAGAGATTATACAGACAAACAATAGCAAAGTGGGAACTATAATGACAAAACAATACAGAAGTGAGGATTTCACATCCCAGCTATTGATAAGTGAGTTCTTGCCAGACAGGATGCTATCAAACTAAAGGAGTACTTGTGGCACCTTAGAGACTAACCAATTTATTTGAGCATGAGCTTTCGTGAGCTCCTTTTCTTTTTGCGAATACAGACTAACACGGCTGTTACTCTGAAACCTATCGAACTAAGTTTCCTTTTACATTTTCTAGGCACTTCCCTTTCTCTGGAGGTGATAGGCACTATCAGGACAGGACTGTATTCCTAACAGCCCAATAGCACCTTATTTCAATGTGACTAGTTTGGAATGTGAGGATGTGACTGTTCACTTCCCAGCTTATGGCTGCCTCTGCTGCTTAGCCAAAGGCCTTAGCCTAAGAACAGGGCCTCAGACTGTCACAGTAAGAGAAGGACCTTACACTGGCAGACAGTGATTTTGATTCTTTCTTTTATACCTCTAACTAGCCAAGTGATAAGAATACACCTAAATTCTTGAAGTACAGACCTTTGCAGACAGGCCTGAATATCTATATCCTAACATGGTGTTCCGTTATCCCCCCCAGCCCCGTATGGTAGTTTAAATAAATTACCGAAATAAGTGAAACTCGTGTGATTATATTGTATTATTTTGACAAAATATGCAGAATTTAGGAATTTTTTGGGTGCGGAATTCTCTGAGGAATAGGATTAATGACCTAAAAGCTCTTTTCCATCTCTAGCTTCTATGGGTCAATCCTGCTATGTACAGAGTGCTTGAAACTCTAACTGAGGTCAATGGGAATTGAGAATGTTCAGCACTTATAATAATGCAGAATTGGCTTGAATGATTTTGGGTCTATTGGATCATTTATTTTAAATGAGTAAAAGCTGTGAAAGTTTACAGGACTCATTCATCACCATTCTCTTCAGCCATTATCCAGATAGCTAAAATGAAAATGTAAATTCTGGGCGCTCACAATTACACATCTGCTCACTCACTGATTTCCCAGAGCTCCACACTCTCTTCGGACATGGTAAAATATCTTAGGAAACACTCATAGGAGAATCTTATGGATTAAGAGATGCATGCAATTATTTCACTCAAGTAGCTTTATTTTGAAGGAAATGAGCAAGTGGGCTTCAAGGCTGTGAAGCACCTACATCAATACATTTCAAAAACATTTTGTAAAGATTTTAACATGCTCAATATTGAGCAGTGAGCATCACCCTGCATAAATTGTGTGAAGCTCTGTCGTCTAGGTAATCCCCCATTTTAACTAAAGGGTGAATATATACATGACTAATTATGAAATCTTTCTCTACCTGTGTCATAAATATAAAGGGAAGGGTAGCCACCTTTCTGTATACAGAACTATAAAATCCCTCCTGACCAGAGGCAAAACCCTTTCACCTGTAAAGGGTTAAGAAGCTAAGATAACCTCACTGGCACCTGACCAAAATGACCAATGAGGAGACAAGTTACTTTCAAAGCTGGAGCGGATGGGTGGGGGGAAACAAAGGGTCTGTCTGTCTGTGTGGTGCTTTTGCCGGGACCAGGTCAGGAATGTTCTTCAGAACTTCTGTTAAGTTAGTAAGTAATCTAGCTAGAAATGTGTTAGATTTTCTTTTGTTTAAACAGCTGGTAAATTGTTGAATGGAATGTATATTAAGGTTTTGCCTAGAGGGATTCTCTGTTTTGAATCTGATTACCCTGTAAGGTATTTACTATCCTGATTTTACAGAGGTGATTCTTTTACTTTTTCTTTAATTAAAATTCTTCTTTGAAGAACCTGATTGCTTTTTCATTGTTAAGATCCAAGGGTTTGGGTCTATGTTCACCCCTATGCAAATTGATGAGGATTTTTATCAAGCCTTCCCCAGGAAAGGGGGTGTAGGGCTTGTGGGGGATATTTTTTGGGGGAAGACGTCTCCAAGTGGGCTCTTTCCCTATTCTTTGTTTCAGATGCTTGGTGGTGGTAGCATAGGGTTCAAGGACAAGGCAAAGTTTGTACCTTGAGGTTCTTAACCTAAGCTGGTAAGAATAAGCTTAGGGGGGTCTTTCATGCAGGTCCCCACATCTGTACCCTAGAGTTCAGAGTGGGGAAGGAACCTTGACAACCTGCCACTTAATTAACATTTAAAACAAATAGGGAAACTGAATACAAAACATGTTGTTGCATAGCAAAGATGAAAGCAAGATATAGTGCACTGTATGAAATAGAGTTTAGAAATGATCACCTGGTTAATCTAAAGAGATAAAGCAGTTATTTAATGAACAGAGTTACTAAAATAGCATTTCCATAGATGTCATGAGTGAGTTGATTAAAATTACCATTTTGTTACATCAGCTTATGGCTTCCCTTTCACTTATTTAAATACAAACTTGCCAATAGACTTTAAACAAGAAATTACACAGTCCATTGCTTGCTTTCTTCAGGGAAGATTTATTGCTTTTCTTATATTAATTTAGAAATATCGAGTCAAGTGCACCTTCTGACTTTCTTTTTAACTTTTGTTTTAAAGTGTGGGGTGAATGCAGCCCTAATGAAAATGAAAGACTAATAACCTTGGTTGAGCCAGACACAGAACTGCAGATCTTCAAAAATTGGAATAATTTATGTATTAGAGGGGCTGACAAGAGCTTGCACGGTCAGGTATGACTACGCTACAGCATTTGATTGACGTAATTTACTTTGCAAGCAATATCCAAACTTGCCTGCTTGCTTAGGTGCTGTGCATCCTCACCATGAGTGGTTGCACTGATGCAAAATGCAGTGCGTTACAGGTAGATATCCCAGTGTGTTCCATGTCACTATCCAATGCAATGCCTTGTGAGACACTTTCACAATGCTTGGTAGGATACCAGCAGTGGATAAATTGGAGAGAGTCCAGCGAAGGGCAACAAAAATGATTAGGGGACTGGAACACATGAGTTATGAGGAGAGGCTGAGGGAGCTGGGATTGTTTAGCCTGCAGAAGAGAAGAATGAGGGGGGATTTGATAGCTGCTTTCAACTACCTGAAAGGGGGTTCCAAAGAGGATGGCTCTAGACTGTTCTCAATGGTAGCAGATGACAGAACGAGGAGTAATGGTCTCAAGTTGCAGTTGGGGAGGTTTAGATTGGATATTAGGAAAAACTTTTTCACTAAGAGGGTGGTGAAACACTGGAATGCGTTACCTAGGGAGGTGGTAGAATCTCCTTCCTTAGAGGTTTTTAAGGTCAGGCTTGACAAAGCCCTGGCTGGGATGATTTAACTGGGAATTGGTCCTGCTTTGAGCAGGGGGTTGGACTAGATGACCTTCTGGGGTCCCTTCCAACCCTGATATTCTATGATTCTATGATTCTAGTTCACCCAGGGGTTTTTGGGAACTAGGGGTCAAGTTGCTAAAAGTCCACTTTTCCCATCTTTAATACATATTCCATCCCATAATATTTGAGCTATTTTTAAAATTCCCACATCATGCACACTGCTTTTCAATCTTCACCATCCCTGGGAAAGAAGTGTGCACCTTGCCAAGCTCAGTGCAGTTCCAATCACCATTGCTAATATAGAACACGTGATTCTACTGCATGTGTGCATTTCCATGAGTACTGCTAGACCTGGTGGCGTGAGGAGGAAGAAGAGATGTTTGACTGGACACTGGCTGACACGGAGAATAAAAATGTTCAGTTTTGGTTGGCATTCATGGAGCAGCTCCATATGACGGATTGACTCTTCTAAGCCTACGAGCTAGCACTGATTGGTGGTATCACATCATGATGCAGTTTAGGGTGATTAAAAAGTAGCTCCAGAACGTTTGGATGTGAAAGGCCACATACCTGAAGGTATGTGCTGCGCTCACCCCAGCCCACCAGAATGAGAGCTGCATCAACAGTGGAGAAGCAAGTGATGACCACACTCTGGAAACTTACAATGCCAGATTGCGATTGGTCAGTGGGCAATCTGTTTGCAGTTGGAATATGAACACTTGGATGACAATGGCCCCCACTGTGGAAGGCCATTAAGCATATCCTGTTACACAGGACTATGACTTTTGGCAGTGTGCAGGAAATAATAGATGGATTTGACGCAATGGCGCTCCCAAACTGCAGTGGAGCAATAGGTGGGACACTCCTCTATTCTGGTACCCTCTCTCCATGTCAGTGAGTACATAAACAAAAATGGTTGCTTTTCAATAGTTATACAAATGCTGGTGGATCGCCAGGGATGCTTCAGTGACATCAGTGTGAGCTGGTCAAGGAAGGTGCATGATCTTCACATCCCTAAGAACAGAAGACACTTTCAGACATCCTAGACTTTGACGATATGCTGAAATACCAATAGACATTATGAGGGGCCCAGTTTACCTATTACTCCCCTGGTTGATTAAGCTATACACTGTCCACCTTGACAGAGATGAGGAAAGAGTCCACTACTGGCTGAGCAGGTACAGGATGACTGTTGAATTTTCTTTTGGTAGATGAAAAGGTCACTGATATTTACTGACTAGGTGGGAATGTTGGCCTCACTGAGATCCAATCATAGCTGCATGTTGTGTACTGCATAATATCTGAGGCAAAGGGGGAAAGGCTGGGACAGGATGGAGGGGCGAGGAGGACTAGCTTGTCTGCTGAATGTGAACAGCCAGACACAAGGCTATTATGAGACCCAACCATGGAGATATATAGCTGCACATTAAACCAAGGGATCACTACTAAGTAATGTTTCCTTTTTGCTCTATACAACATTTGGCCACATCTTAGCGGGGAATCTATTTAGCATGATTTAGTTCACTTAAATCAGTAGTGAAATGCATTCTGTTTGCATGAACACAAATAATGAAAATCTTGCTCTTATCTTCTAGAAGAAGTTTGTCTTTTTTATTCCTTGGAAGCATAAATTGACAATTCCTGCCGAATCAGTGTCTTTGGTGATGTCCAATACTATGTTCAGGATGCCTAAAACCCAAAACATTTTCTGGCTCATGGTTGTCAAGTATGTTTTAATTCGACACATCACTGACTAGACTTTTCAGACTTCATTGCACCAGCAGGCAGCACAAGTGCTAACTAACCCAGCTTAAAAAAACTGGGGTATTCTGAGGCTGTCAGCATGGAACTCCGATCTTCTAATGTTATGATATGTCCATGATATGCAATGTCAGTATGAGAAATCTGCATTTCAGATTTTTTAAACTGGCATTGATTCCTATAATCTTCTCATGGATTTCCAGCACCTTGTCAACTGCAAAAGGCTCCTAGCCAGAATGGCATCCATCTTTTGGCATGCACTAACATTTCTTCAGAAAAATCTTCTTTTAATTTCTTTAATGCATTAATAACTGGGAAAAAAGTTGTTAGCCCTACTTTTGCTTATGAATCTTCGGGTTAGCTGGAACATGCGCACGCTTTCTTCCGCATAGCTAGAATAAACAATGAAGTTGCTCACTTGGTCACCAAACACCTTCCTCAAACAAAATGCCAATATTTTTGGCATAATATGTGACATTGGTCCAGACATGGTTCCATGGTTTTTCATATTTTCTGAAGTTGCCGCTGAGGAGAGCGTGGCCTTTTTGACTTGCAGTGCCTTGTGAGCAACTTGAATTAATGACAATAAAGGTTCAAAAATAGATTTTATTATGTCTCAAACTTTTGCACTTGCTGAAGTGAACCACTTGCTTCAACAAAGCTTTAATTACTTCCAGGCTGGCTGAACTCATTCAGTCATTGGATGATTGCTTTCAAAGTGGATTTTTATGCACTGACACTTCACCTGCATGCCCCATGTGTATCACTCAAACTAGTCAATTCAATCTGCTTGATTCCTAGTGCATGCTGTCCATTGCAAAAAAGCCAAGCACGGAGAAATAGCAATAGAGATTCCAAAAAGTTGAAAAATCCTTATGTGGTTTTATTTTACAAGCATCTACAGCGACACTGTTAAGTTTGAGCCATACAATGTAAATAACTGAGGTGGTCATTTCTAATTTTTGCTGTACCCTATTAATGTTGCCTGACATAATACTTGCCCTATCATAAATTTGAGGCTGTCTAGGAATGACACTTATTCCAACTGTTTCTATTCCTTCTTTGGGACTATTGTAAATTCCCGCTGCATTTTGTGATCTACAGCAGTCATTAAATAGGAACAATCGTGTGTACATTTAAATCAGCACCTAATAATGAACTCAGATTGAGAGGTCCTTGTTTAAAAGATCACCCTTCATTAGCAAGCAGACTATAAAATCCTCTAGTCTGCATTTCTTCAGTTATATTTCTTCACCAGGTCAGCTGTGACATACAGCAACTCATTTTGAATTTCATGGCTTGTTAAGTTAAATGTACCATGAAGTTTCATTCAAATTGTTCATCATATTTTATAAAAAAAGAATACAGCTCCAGAAAATTACCTTTTTTCCCCCCCAATGGTTGTTTTGCATTGCTGCCCCAAAGGGCCAGTCTTTGGTGTGAAAGGTAACATAGCAAATCAGTAATTTTTCTTGCATATTCTGTATTCCTGAACAGTGATCTTGTGAGAATTAGAAACAAGATCCAAATGAGGCCAATTTACTAGCTGCTTGGTAATCTCTCCACTTTTTCATATACTGTACTTGACATGCTTGTTCAGTTTCTCAGAGATCTTGTTCCAGTCTCACACCTCCTTCTGGAAAACTATCATATTCTGAAACATAATAAAAATCCATACAGGGATAGCAAAATACAGCACCATCAGGTATATTCTAATCAATGAAAGGATACTGATCAAACCATTAAGCTGAGATGGAGTGATTTTGCTTACAAAAAGAACTTGTGCATTGTCGAAACAACTTTCTAAAATGAACATTGGCTGAACGCCCTCTTGATTTGTTTTAGTATTTAAACATAACTGTCTTGGTTTAAAAAAGCTTATCTGCTGCTGCCTTTTTTTTTTTTTTTGGACTAGTGGAGCTAACTCTGTTTGTGTCTCTCTATACCATTACCAGGGCCGTCCTTAGGATTTATGGGGTGCTACGCAGTATTAAACTGGTGCCCCTATGCCCAACAGCAGCCTGGGCTCTCAGCCTCAGGGGGGAGGGACGAGCTGCCCGGCCTGCCTCATGGCAGCAGAGAGTCACAGTTCCCCACAGAGACCCTTGTACCCTCTCCCTCACGCAGAATGCGTGACATCGGCGCATTCGGCTTTGTGAATACGGCCCCTGCTTGGTGTGCGGGAGCCAACCCACTCTTATCCGCTGTCATGGGCAGTGGGTGAAGCTGCCTCTTGGGGAGGCTAGTTCCCCAGCCCGCCTCTTCTGCCTGTGGCCTCGCGAATACTCCACCCCCTGCTCTGCCCCAAGCCCCACCCCACTCTGCCCAAATCCTACCCTTTTCCCCACTGTCTCCCTCCTCTCTTCCCTCCCACACCCTGCTCACCAATGTTCCCTCTAATTTTTGACAGGCTGTGTGTGCAAAAAATGTTGTCTGTGCAAATTGTTGTGCTTCTGTGCAAATTTTTGTGCACATGGTGTTTTGCTGTGTGCATGGGGTTTAGGTTCTGTGTGCGTGTGCAAATGCGCACAGCTTAGAGGGAACAGTGCTGCTCACCCCCTGTGATAGATAAAGTGTGGGGATACCTCCCTTTGATGGACACCCAGCCAGCCAGTTAGCTGTAAAATTCCTCTTGGTAGCAGTTCTTTACTTGGTTTACCTGTAAAAGTTTAAAAAGTCCTCCAGGTAAAAGGAGAGGCGGGCAGAAGTGGGCACCTGACCAAAAGAGCCAATGGGAAAGCTAGAACTTTTTAAAATGGGGGGAAAAAACTTTCCCTCTGGGCTGGAGGGACAGAGCAGCCATGCTTTAAGCCAGGTATAATCATACCTAGAACTACTTATCTGAACTCCAAAAGTGTAAGTAGATCAGAATGTTTAGCTAGACATGATCAGGTTTATTTCTGTTTTGTTTTTTTAAGGCTTGTGGATCTCCTCTGTGGTAAACCCTGATGCTTTTGTTTGCTTGTAACCGTTCAGATGAACCCCCAAGAAAGCTATTTTGGGTGCATAATTTTTGTAGTTCTTTGTTTTTAAGATCTAGCAAAAAGCCTAAATTCCAGATGTGGTTTTTTTCCCTTTGTTTTTAATTTTGTTTTTTAAGAACAGGATTGGATTTTTGGTATCCTATGAGGGTTGTTTGAGTAGCTGATAGCCACAGCTAAGTTTCTTTATTTTCTTTCTCAGCTCTTCCCCAGGGGTGGAAGGGCTTGAGGGTATCCCTCAGGGAGGAATTCCCAAGTGCTCCTACTTGGCTTCAAAAGGATGTTGGGTATTTTTTTTTTGTTTTGTTTTTTTGCATTTGGGTGGTGGCAGCGTTTACCAAGCCAAGGTCAGAGAAAAGCTGCAAACTTGGGAGTTTAATACAAGCCTGGAGGGGCAAGTATTTTTTTTTTAGCATCCTTGTGGGCCCCCACCTTCTGCACTCAGCATGACAGAGTGGGTATTCAGCCTTGACACCCACTTCCAGGCAAATACCTGAACACCAATGACATTAGAAAGAAATTGCAGAAGAGGGTTTTCTTTCAAAAGAAAGGTTTCAGAGTAGCAGCCGTGTTAGTCTGTATCCACAAATAAGAACAGGAATACTTGTGGCAACTTAGAGACTAACAAATTTATTAGAGCATAAGCTTTCGTGGGCTACAGCCCACTTCATCGGATGCATAGAATGGAACATATAGTAAGAAGATATACACATACAGAGAAGGAGGAAGTTGCCATACAAACTGAGAGGCTAATTCATTAAAATGAGCTACTATCAGCAGGAGGGAAACAAACTTTTGTAGTGATAGCCCATTTAGACAGCTCACAAAAAGGTGTGAGGATACTTAACACAGGGAAATAGATTCAATATGTGTAATGACCCAGCCACTCCCAGTCACTATTCAAATCCAAGTTAATGGTATCTAGTTTGCATATTAATTCAAGCTCAGCAGTTTCTTGTTGGAGTCTGTTTTTGAAGCTTTTCTGTTGCAAAATTGCCACCTTTAAGCCTGTAACTGAGTGGCCAGAGAGGTTGAACTGTTCTCCTACCGGTTTTTAAATGTTATGATTCCTGATGTCAGACTTGTATCCATTTATTCTTTTGTGTAGAGACTATCTGGTTTGGCCAAAGTACATGGCAGAGGGGCATTGCTGGCACACAATGGCATATATCACATTGGTAGATGTACACATGAACAAGCTCCTGATGGTGTGGCTAATGTGATTAGGTCCTATGATGTTGTCACTTGAATAAATAGGTGGACAGAGTTGGCATCGGGCTTTGTTGCAAGGATAGGTTCCTGGGTTAGTGGTTTTGAGCTGAACACCATTCTGGTTTAGTTCTTCAATTACATTGTCTTAGTTTGATGAATCACTGCAGCTGATGGCCAATCTGGTTGGGTAAGAAGTAGCGTGTGTTGGTCTGGTTATTAATCCCAATAAAACTAAATCCCTGGCCATTTCATAAAACAGTCTTCAGCTCCAGATGTTCAATATTAGCTTTCAATCAATATTAACAGTCTTCAGCTCAATATTAACCTATTCTGATGGGACATTGCACATATAGCAGCTGTCAAGTATTTGTTGGCAGTATCATAGACAGTGCTGGAGGATGCTTGAAAGATGCAGACACTCATATAGCAGCAGATGCTGCCATCTTTCAGCCTCTATAGGGATGTTGTGACAATTCAAGCTTGCTATGAAGCTGTGGATCTATAGAACCACCATTATGCAAAATCTATCATACAGAGGTAAAAACATGGGTGTTGAAGAAGATCTGAAGAACACCAGACTGGCATATTTGATTCTCATTGTCTCAGTCAACTGCTCCATATCAAGTGGCAGGATAAGATCAGAAACGAGGATATTCTAAGCTGAACCTGGCAACCACTCCTATGAGCACTGATTGGGTTTTGGCGGCTTTCTTGGTATGGACATATTATAAGAATGGAAGATCAACAAATTCTGAATTGTTTGATCACTACATGGCTGATGTGGGTGCTAGAAGCTTTGGTGGTACAAGATTGGAAATATTGTAATGCAAGTTTGCCAGTGATGCACATAAACTGAATATACAATCAGACCATCTTAAGCACCTTGCCAGAGATCAATTTGGTAGCGGTCAATTTTCCAGGAGACCATGCCCTTTGGGTTTTGCCATGATCATGATCTGAGAGTAAAACATTTTGTGATTTCACCAAAAATTAGTAGCTGCTTAAGAGTCATGCAGGATTATTTGGATGAGGAAGGAGCACTACACCTTCAAAGTGGGGGTATTATTTTGAGTAGTACCATTACAAGTTTTTAAGGTGGTATTCTTGCCAATCTTGGCTTCTTAAAAGCCAATGGCAAGCCGTTATCCTATTGGATAGGCTCAATTGTCAATGCCTATTCTAGAGAGGGAAAACCAAATGAATTGACTCCCTGAAATATGCCCATTGCATATGCAAACGCCTATCAGGAAGTCCTCTCTTGACACTGAGGAACTGTCCACTTATTGGCTCACTACTGAACATCCCACTTTTCGGAAGCGTTTAGTGAATGTTATGACTAAGCAACTCCAGAGACATCTAGATATTGTGGGATTCCATTTACATTTTCCTATGTGGTGGGTAGCCATTGGCAAGGCTTGGAGATAACATGTTTGATGGATGATCTCCTTTGCGGAACTCAGATTAGACAACTCCACAGACTAGTTATGCTTGATCAAATATTATCTGTTTTTGACATGACTGATCACAACTTGACATGTGGAGTAGTTAAGGTTAACATGTGGTTTGGTTCATTTCTGATAGTAGGTGGCTGTAATGAGTCAGACAAGTTCTTTTAAACAATACAGTTCCCTCCAATGAGGATTTTTCCTTTTCCCAGTCTTTCTGGGTTTAGAATGGCCACCCACAAAGTCTGCTTCAAAGTCCTGTCTCACATTAACTTCTGAAATTAACATGTGTCTGATAATTCTGTTCTTTACTATAATTTCAACCAGTTTGTCTGATATTGAGGTTAGGCTTCCTGGGCTATAATTGTCAGGACCACCTTGCAAGCCTTTTTAAAAATTTGCATTACATTAACTATCTTCCAGTCATCTTGTACAGAGGTTGATTAAAACAGTAGGCTATATACCACAGTTAATAGTTCTGCAATTTCATATTTGAGTTCCTTCAAACTCTTGGATGAAGACTATCTGGTCTGGTGACTTATTACTATTTAATTTATCAATTTGTTCCAATTTGTCTTCTCTATTGACACCCCAGTCTGGGACAGTTCCTCAGATTTGTCACCTAAAAAGCATGACTCAGGTGCGGGAATCTCCTTCACATCCTCTGCAGTGAAGATTGATGCAAAGAATTAATTTAGCTTCTCCTCAATGGCTTTGTCTTCCTTTACTGCTCCTTTAACACCTTGATCATCCAGTGGTCCCGCTGATTGACGGGCTTCCAGCTTCTGATGTGATAACATTTTTTTTGGTTTTTTTTTGCTGTTAGTTTTTGTGTCAGTTGCTCTTCAAATTCTGTTTTGGCCTACCTAACTCTTACACTTGACTTGCCAAAGTTTATGCTTCTTTCTATTTTCCTCAGTAAGATTTGACTTGCAGTTTTTAAGGGATGTCTTTTTGCCTCTGACTGCCTCTTGTATTCTGTTTAGCTATGGTGGCATTTTTTGAGTCCTTTTACTATTTTTTTAAAATTATTTAGGGTGTTTTAAAATATTTTTCATGCAGCTTGCACTATTTCACTCTTGTGACTGTTCCTTTCAGTATCCATTTATTTCATCCCAGGAACAGCTGCATTTCAGTGACGGATGGAGTGATTCCTTAGTAAATATTGTATAACAGAGTTTCTGTTTCTGTGCTGTCACAGAATCTTGCTGAGGCTGCAGACTGGATATATGATAGCAGGTTTAAGTTTAATATGCACAATATTGAAGCATTGTTTATGGCAAATGCACAATAACTGGAAGTTCTTAGACATCCCCTGGCTCTCTTCAGGATAATCAGTTTTGGCCAGGAAGGCTATTTGTCTGGTTTGAAACTGAACAATCCTGGTTTTTTAAGGTTTGTCCCCTGTATGGTTCTGAGACAAAATCGGATGTGGTTTTGTCTGATAGAGGATCGAGGATGCCATTTTGAAGAGTGCGCCGCTCCGCCAGCATGACCTCACACGCATATGTAACATCATGTAGGTGGGGGCAGGGCCATGCCATTTCTGGAAATACCAGAATGTCTGGTATTCTGGGAATGTGTGATTTATCACCTTAGTTTTGGCTGTGAGATGAACATGAAAATCGAGGTTTCAGTGATGGTCAAAAATGTCCTTTCATTTCCAAAATATTTGGAAACTCTGAATTTTTTTCTTGTATTGGAGAATCTGACCATAGTGATCAGCTTTGGTTACTTCAGTGTGTTCTACCTGGAACTCTTTTTGAAAACCACTTATAGACTTCAGTTAGCACAAAATGCCAGAGCATAACTGCTAAAGGTCTTAATCCATGAGCTTTGGAGATGCTTGTGTCCTGTGAGCAATTTATTCTTAACGATGTTACTACTGTTTAGTTTATCAATTTATTCCAAAACCTCTTCTAATGATACCTCAATCTGGGACAGTTCCTCAGATTTGTCACCTAAAAAGAATGGCTTAGGTTTGGGAATCTCCCTCATGTCCTCAACCGTGAAGACCAATGCAAAGAAGTCATTTAGTTTCTCCGCAATGACTTTATCATCCTTGAGTGCTCCTTTAGCATCTCAATCATCCAGTGTTCCCACTGGTTGTTTAGCAGGCTTCCTGCTTCTGATGTACTTAAAATGTTTTTCGCTATTACTTTTTGAGTCTTTGGCTAGCTGTTCTTCAAATTCTTTTTTGGCCTTTCTAATTATATTTTTACACTTCATTTGCCAGAGTTTATGCTCCTTTTTATTTTCCTCACTAGGATTTAATTTTCACTTTTTAAAGGATGCCTTTTTGCTTCTCACTACTTCTTTTACTTTGTTGTTTAGCCACAGTTGCACTTTTTTGGTTCTCTTACTATGTTTTTTAATTTGGGGTATACATTTAAGTTGAGCCTATATTATGGTGTCTTTAAAAAGTTTTCATTCAGCTTTCAGGGATTTCACTTTTGGTGCTGTACCTTTTAATTTCTGTTTAACTAATGTCCTCATTTTTGCGTAGTCCGCCTTTCAGAAATTAAATGCTACAGTGTTGGGCCACTATGGTGTTTTCCCCTCCACACGGATGTAAAATTTAATTATATTATGGTCACTATTACCAAGCGGTCCAGCTATATTCACCTCTTGGACCAGATCCTGTGCTCCAAGAAGCAGTCATTTAAGGTGTCAAGAAACTTTATTTCTGCATCCCGTTCTGAGGTGACATAGTCTATATCGGGAAAGTTAAAATCTCCCATTTTTATTGAGTTTTTTATTTTTATAGCCTCTCTAATCTCCCTGAGCATTTCACAGTCACTATCACCATCCTGGTCAGGTGGTAGATAATATATCCCTACTGCTATATTCTTATTATTAGAGCATGGAATTAGTATCCATAAAGATTCTATGGTACAGTTTGGATCATTTAACATTTTTACTCGGAGTCACCATGCTTCTTAGGGCTATGTTTGGGTTACTGCAGTTTATGGGTCAACCCTTCCACCCGTTACTAAATTCTGAATATAGCCCTCCAGGAGGAAAAATCTCATCTTTCTCTTTCATGTGGGTGCAGTTCTGCTGCCTCAGTATTGGGTGGAACCATAGGATTTGGGGAAGCTCTGCAGGGAATGCACCAGTCCTTGGGCTCTCCCTGTATGCTTTTGTCCAAGGGAAGTTTTGGGGAAGACAGGAGCTAGAGCATATGCCACTAGAATGATTTTCTGTTCCTTCCCCTTTCACAAACAGGGAGCACTAGAAGCTTCTCCAGTCATTAGAATGGAGTAGTAGAGGTGAAATGGCACTGTTGTTATTCCATGCATTGGGGGTGAAATAGATTCTTCACCCTGTGTAATATTTCCCAATGCCAGCTAGAGTGCTCAGGCTGGATGAGTGCTTAAAGTGGGCTATTAGGTGTGGGGGCTCCAGCTCTGGCTGCTTCTCCTCCTTCACTGCAACATTAGGTGAGCTCTGAGCATGGCTGTTGGTTCAGACCCTGCAGGCAATGCAGGTGGGGAAATGCCTTGTGTGCTATGCATGGAACTCCTTGGTGGCATCAGGACTTTGGCAGCTTTGTGAATGTCTACTGGCTGATATTCAGGTGCATAAAGGCTTTTACTGCTGGAAACATAAGTGCCCGGGGAGTTAGGTAGCATCTGAGCAGTGGGTTTATGAATGCCAGTGGTGATTAAATGTTGGACTTAGGTGCATAAAGGCCCCTTACTCCCCCTTGTGAATCTAGTCTTTATGTCCTCTTCCCTCATTTAGGACACAAGCACAAAAAAGAACAGAATTTTGCCCACTTTTTCAATAGTGTACTTGCTTAGAATTGATGAACAACTATAGAAGTTTTGGTTTATGTATCTTTCTGGTCACTAGATGGAGGTAAACAACCACACAAAGGAAATGTTTCTCTGAGTCACGTACCATAAAATGAAAGATCATCTCAGGATAACATGGACAGCAGTGAGTGTGTTTGTTCATCTGAAATATTATTCTGTTACCTGGTTATTCAAGGATATGATGGCACCTGACCTGCTGCCTACAGTAATGATACCTGCTGGTACCTGTCTTTGGATTGGGGGCAATTTAAATAATTCAAATATATAAATAGCTTACTAATCTGAATGGGGATAAAAATAAAATGCTATGGTGCTAATTAATATAAAGAGCTTTTTTATTTACCAATAATCCCACTCTCCATTCAAGAAGTCAAGACAATTATTTAGATTGGGTATGAGATAAATTGCCTGATTGTGTGACCAAATGAAAGAGAGGAAAAATGTTTCATTTAAAACAAACTATAATTTATGGACTAGAAAAAAATATACAGTAAGATATACATGCATTTGGCACTGACAGTTATTTGAAACAAAATTACATATTTTACATAGAGGCTATATCACTTATGTACAGCACTAAGCATACATTTGTCCAATATTGCCTAAAGAGTGAGAAATAGAAACAGCCTCTTTAGTCTTTGCCTTCTGGTGTTATCCAGTTATCTATGAATAAGACATGGAGACCTGTTCAGTAATATACAAAATCTTAACCATTCAAATTGCACCCTCTCTTATTGTTTAACTTCTGTGAATGCTGATAAATTACTAACTGTCAGATGACTGCAAACTTCTTCTCTTGTTAATGCTGCCCCATTTCTCCCTCAGCCCCCAACAGATGGACAACAATAACAATGCATCCTGAAGGTTTGGACTTCTTTTTCAGTGCAAAAAGGACACACTGCTGTGATGAAGGAATCCTTTTATTATACATAAGATAGAAGAGTCAAAGGGTGACACACCCTGAGGTTCTTATGGGGTAGCATAGGCTTTATTCTTCAAATCCCTTTCATCTAAAGGACATGGAAGACAACCTGTATTCAGCTAAAATGGCTAACTACTGAATGCCCTGAAACTTCAGATGTGGAAAATGCATTATTTTTTGACAATGTATATCTATTCCTATATTATATAAAAGTGAATTTATTATACAAAAAGAGAAATGGGTTTCTAGTGGGCTAATTAGTGGGTGAAAGAATGGTAGAATGTACACTAGGGATAAGTCTGATTCATGAGCAATGCTTCAGCTTGTAATTGAGCTGATGCAGTGGGTTATTTGTTTTTGATTACTTCCCTTCACTGCCAATCTACATTCAGGCAATTAGATGTTCGGGGCTTTTTTGTAAGGTTTGTTGCAAGGCATTGTGGTTTTCTTGTAGAGCAGAAGCAAAATGAACTCAGTTACAATGGAACTTCACTTACAGGGAAGTAGTGAAAGTCTCAAGTATCTTGAATATATTTCATGTCCCTTATAGTGACTTTTCATTTTGCTAGGTTTCAGAGTAACAGCCGTGTTAGTCTGTATTCGCAAAAAGAAAAGGAGTACTTGTGGCACCTTTTACACACAAAAAAACTAACAGAAAAGAACACTACGGTTGCAAATTCAAGCATTCAAAAATTAAGATATACCAGAATTAAGATTTCCTGTGTGATGCTGAGTAACTTCAACCAAACTTTTCACTGGTTTCCAATTTGATGCATCTTCAGGTTCCAGTGTGCTAATACCTGCAGAATATAGCAATTATCACCTACCAGGTGGTGAAATGTGTATTCCAAGAGATTATCATATCCCCTTCTGAGCAGAAAGGGAGGAGAAGTTGGTGAGGGGCAAGGAGTACTCCCTGGTTACCGGTCTTGCTAAAGTTGCCCACAGTGGGGAGTGAAGAGGAGCTGGTCTTGCTGTAAATTGCCCTCAGTGGAGGATTAAGACATGGTAAAACTCCTAGAGGTGTCCCTCCTATCACAGCTGCCAATGCCCCTGCAACTGCAGGGAGTGACGAGAAGCAGATTTTTATGACAAATTTTCAAAGTTGCAGATTTAATAGCTCCACCTCTACTCCTACGTGACCAAATCCCAAACCCTTATACATTGGTGTGCAGGGCACCCCTATAGAACAGAGCTATGTAGGGTCCCCAAATCCTGCCCCCAGAGTTTTTCAGAATACTTAGCTTTTTTATAGCACTTCATCTGTTCAAAATGTAGCTCCAGTTGACTTTGGTTGTAGTTGTGAGTGCTCAGCACTTATGCAAATCTGGCTCCAGATGCATCAAATTGGAAACCAGTGAAAAGTTTGGTTGAAGTTACTCAGCATCACACAGGCAATCTTAATTCTGGTATATCTTAATTTTTGAATGCTTGAATTTGCAACCGTAGTGTTCTTTTCCGTTAGTTTTTTTGTGTGTAATTTCCTCATATTTTTAAAAAACAAAAAGCAGTAATTCCATCATGAGGCATCATATTGGACCAACAAAAGGATTGAAACCTGTAAACCAATAGCATAGAACTACCCCTTGAGCTAATTAAGTAACTGGTAGTGGTTGTAACCTATCCTCTGTCTGGACCTAGAGGGGTGTTGACCCTTGATCCATGCCCCGATCTTGGCAGCTATATAGTTTTGGGTAACATCTAATTCATTTGCTCAGCATGTTTAATTGAAGTTATGAAGTTGTAACAAGAAGAGAACAAATTAGGCTTGCTATGATTAAAGTCCTCTTGTGGGCAACCTGTGGCCCACAGGCCGCACGTGGCCCATCAGGGATATAAGGCGTTGTGGGAGTAGCTATGCTAAAGTCTGGGATTTAGCTGAATAATGTAGGTCTAAGGAGATAAGCCCAGGTCAGATATTTTGCGCTTTCATTCTGAGAGACAAACAAGTAACCACAAATGGGTATAGTACACCACAGAATTCCACAAGAAGGGAGTTTTGGAGGACCTTAGCAATTATGCTGCTATACAGTATCTAAGTAGTTAGACCATATTTACATATAGGAATTAAGAGATAAGTGATGAAAATAATGAACATTAATGCTTAATTCTGGACCCCCAAAAGGCACATATGGATAGGGGTAGGAACAGTTAGTGTAAAGGGTCAAATAAGACATATATTCATGCTAAAATACTACATCCAGTTCCCATTTCGCCATATTCATCAGCTCTCCAAGATGGTGTAAACTGAATCAAGATCTCCCTTCTGATGGGTTTCACTTACTTTACCTTCTATCTTTGTTGCCACTGGTCTCAATATGTTTAAATATGCACAATGCAAGACTCTAAGTATGAATACAGGAAACCACTTTACTTTTTATCTTATTGTTTATTTATGTATATTGGGCCTTTCCTATTATTTCAATTCAAGCTTCAATGTGTGTTTCACCAAATTCCATCTTTTCAATTAACTCTAAGTAGCCGGCTAGAAAAAGAACATGTTATCTGTGACAAGCGGATCATGTATCCCAATAAATAATCTTACAGGCAGGTCCTGACTTTACGACATTTGAGTTATGATGAACGGCACTTACTCTGTTTAAAAATGTGAAACCCTGTTTCAACTTTCTGACATCGTGTTTCGAGTTTATGATGCTTGAGCTGATGCAACGCCATGCCAGTGAACAAGTTCATATGTGCGCATCAACATTCTGTGGCGCCCATCTCCCTGACTCCAGATGCTCAATAGCTGTTCCAATGCCATTTTTATATGTGCTTCCAAACTTTTTCTTAAAATGTAGTGTTTCTTTGCCCATAATAATGGCAGAAAAGCATAAATCTGGTGCAAGTGATGTTTCTTCTTCCAAGAAACGTAGAACAATTATTATGGAAACAAAAATGGAAATAATTAAGAGGTCTGAAAAAGGTGAGATGCAAACTGAAATTGGTAAAGCTTTGGATATCCTCGAATGACTATTGTGACCATTCTGAAAGACAAAGTACAAATTCAGGAACATGTTAAGGGGTCGATTCCTATACAATCAACTCTGATAACCAAGCAGCATGTTGGACTTATTGCTCAGGTTGAGAAACTGTTAATTGTTTGGCTGGAGGATCAAAATCAATGCTGTGCTCCTGTGAGTTTAGGCATAATTCAGAAAAAGGCTAGGAGTCTTTATGATGATCTAAAAAAATAACAGGGAGAGTTCTAATGCAGAGCCCTTTAATGAAAGTAGGGGGTGGTTTATGCATTTTAAGCCAGGGCTAATTTGCATAACATCAAGGTCTTGGGTGAAGCTGCCAGTGCTAATGAGGAGGCAGCTCTTGTTTTTCCTGAGACATTGGCTGAAATCATTGAAGAGGGTGGGTATTGTGCTCAGCAAGTTTTTAATGTTGATGAAACTCTTGGAAAAAATGCTGTTGAGAACCTACACTGCCAAACAGGAGAAATCCATGCCAGGCTACAAAGCTGCTAAAGATAGGCTCACTCTTTTGCTTGGTGCAAATGCTGTAGGTGACTTTAAACTTAAACCTTTGCTTGTATACCATTCCGAAAACCCAAGGGCTTTCAAGGGATATTACAAAGCATTTATTCCAGTGATATGGAACTCTAATCCTAAAGTATGAGTCAACTGGAATATTTTTGAAGATTGGTTTAATCATAATTTTGTGCCCAATGTCAAGGATTACTGCAGCAAAAACAACCTTGCATTTAAAGCATTGTTAATCCTTGACAATGCTCCTGGTAATCCAATCATCCTTAATGACATGCATCCTGACATCAAAGTGGTGTTTCTGCCCCCCAATACCACCTCATTGTTGCAACCCAGGGACCAGGGGGTAATTGCATCATTCAAGGCCTACTATCTTAGGAGCACATTTGCCCAGGCCATCAGGGCAACTGAGAGGGAAGGTGGACCAACTCCGAAGGAATTCTGGAAGGGCTTCAACATTTACCATGCAGTTAAGAACATTGGTGAGGCATGGAATGAAGTCAAACAATCAAATTTGAATGGTGTTCGGAGAAAATTGTGTCCTGACTTCCAAGCTTTACAGACACTGTTGAGGAGGTGACCAAAACTGTTGCTGAAATGGGCAAATAACTCAATTTAGATGTCGCACTAGAGGACGTTGATGAGTTGCTGGCATCATATTCTGCACATTCCAGTTGTCATATAGGAGCTGTGAGAGGATGGAGGATGTTCAGTGCACATGGAATCTTTGGAGAGGTTAGCTGCCAAGCTCTGCATCACTTTATATATTGCTGCTTCTTTATGACATGTATTTATAATGAGTCTCTTAACTCTACCAAGCCTGCAAAACAATACTAAATAATACTAAATACTAAAATAATAATGTAAAGGTCTAGCTGGCTTTTGCAAGCTAGCCTAGGACTACTGAATGCAAATTTGGTGTGGCAGTAAACACATAATTTTTAAAAATGACAACACTGTTTTTTAAAGAATTTTATTTTGGACTGCAAACAAGAGGGAGGATAGGACACTGCCAATAGGATCTTATTGCTGGGAAAAAATTAGCACTACAAGTTAGCAGCAGCCAGAATGATAATTAATCTATTGAAATGTAAATGAGCTCATTATTAAATTCCACCAAAAATTGGCTCATGTATTAGAGCACAGGAAGAACGGAGTCCGGAATTATTTTCATTAATCTAGTCTCCCTCTGCAGAGCTAGCTGGGTGCCTGACTGGCAGGCACTCTGAGAGAAAAATACCTGCAATGCACATGTGAAAAATGTATTAATACTTAGCAGTAGGGGAGCTCTGGACTGCTGCCCTCTGTGTGGAATTCCAACTGAGCTACTTACAAATTAAGAACTCACTGATAAGCTAAAATGAGAAAATCTCTGAAAGAGTTGACAGGCTCTACATTTGAGACAAGCAAAATTCACTCAATCTGAAATTCTAGCCTTTATGATACAGACTTCTTATGAGATGTTAAACAAAAATCCATCTGGTTGCTGTTTCAGTAAGATTAAAAATCCATTGGACCACACCAAAAATTAGCATGGTATATGGCACACATTTCAAGGCTCTCTTTGCAGGAGAGTTTTCTTGTTGCTAGCTCTGAAGCTGCAAGATTCCCAGACAGATTTAGGGGCAGAGCCTTTGGGGTACAGAGTGGAGAGGTTCAAGGAATGAAACCCTTGAAGTTTAGGGCCAGATTCTTAGCTGGTGTGAATCATTACAGCTCTGCTGAGGTCAGTGAGGTTATGCTGAGCTACAATAAGTAGAAATTTACAATAGGGTAGATTTACAATAATTTAGTACTTTTAGCCTTGTTATGATTTTGTAGCCTCTTTTCATTTCTGGCTTGACTGTTTCTGATCCATATGCATCTTAGCAGTCCACTATAGAGAGGTAGCAAGAGGTAGGGATGGGATTACCTGCAATCTATGTGAACAGGTATCTAGGGAGCAGAGGGTTGGAGGTGGGGTGGAGAAGCCAGCTGTGACAGATATGGCAATTATCTGCAATATCCTGGAAAACCTTATTGAATTAAGTTAAACCTTACTGAATTAAGTTTTTAAGTATTTTAGGAGTTCAAAATGCAAATGTTTATGTATTATTGTGGGATTGTGTATAACTTCTTTAAAGGGGAGGCAGAACTAATGTAAACCCTGGGAAGTGTTATGAGCTTCAAAAGACCCTTTTAAAACAATAGGTCAGATAATACTGAATTTTTAGTGGAGTGAGTTTTCTAGGAGATATTTGGAAGGTAGGGGAGTGCAAATTACCAATCTCCAGACCCTTCCTTTTGAAGCTGTGCCCTAAGGAAAAATCTGATTGTCTGCTGATCGCCTATTACATGTAGGTTCTTTTATTATTTTTAATGTTTTCTCTGAAACTTTTTACCTTAAAAATAAATATACCTGATTAGAAGGAGCTATGTGGCAACTTAACTGTGGGTAAGTATACTGTTCATAGCCTTTGAAACTTAAGTAAAGTGAAGATACCGGCCAATGTAGGTGGTCAACCTTGCTGGAGAATAACACAGTTTGGGCATGGAACTGGGCAGCCTGGAAAAACTCCCATCAGGAGGGTGAGAGATGTAGGTCTGTGGCGCAGGGAGGTGGTGGCTGGGGAGCTGCAAGACTGAGAGTGGATGTCCATGTTGGACCATGTAGGGGGAATACAGATATAATTGTCCTGGACTGTGACACCAGCATCTACTCTTAGTCAAACCCCTAACTAGTCAGGGCTCTGGGTTTGGGGCTGGCCTTTACAGCACTGCTGCTGCTATGTGTAGTGATGTACATGGCTTGTAGTATTTCATCCATCAGTATTTCTCTTTCCAGTTTATCTTATATTCCTGGTGATATAGTACATGATGCTTCTATCTTAGCATATATTGTTACAGCTTGTTTGAGATTGCATGGTTGTACATCATTAAGAGAAATGTACTGTTAATAATGTGTCTGCAATCACTGGGTAATGTCCTGGTGGCAACTCCCTGGTCATATCATACTTTTCTACTTCCAAAAGTCATTGATATATCCTTGGTGATGCATCTACAGACCTTTTCTTGTGTACTGCAATAATGGTTAATTGGACATTTTTCCAGCTTTGGAAGTATGACCATAGAGAAACTTTGTACTATTGTGTGCAAGACATTTTTAGATACATTTTCTCTGCCATTGCTGAACTCTGCAGCTTTCACCAGATGTGGCACCATAAATTATAGGCAACCATGCCTCTAGCTATGCAGCTTACAGCCCTTCTTTTTGATGCACCTGTGGAGACATGGGTATCTTTCAATTGGTCAAAGAAATGCAGCTCCTATGTTGAGATCAGTATATGCTTTGATTTTGTTTCTCTTGTTCTTGCTGTGGCAACCATGCCTGTTCTGTGTCTTTGTGAAGGAGTTCTTTTAGGTGAGATGTTTGAGCTGCAGAGTTGGGTATGAACGTACATCATTCAACATGCTTTGTAGTGTCTGCATTACTTTTTCATCTTTGGGTCTCTGTATGTTCAGTATTGCTTGAAACTTGAAAACCTCAAACAATTTCACTCCTAAACAGATGACTTCAGCTGTTTGAACCTGACAGTTGGTCTTGTTCAGTAAATTTGTTGCTTGCAATTTTTAGCACTTTCTGCAACCAGAAAAGTTACTGTGTTCAGTAGCAGTGCTCTCCCAGACTATTATGTCACCAGGCCACGCTTTCATTCCTGCTAGACTAGCACCTGAAAAATTGTGTGACAAAATATTTCTGGTGCTGAACATACTCTGAAAGGCAATATCAAGAAGCAGTATCTACTGCACAGTACGTTGAAAGTGCAAATCTTGGGGCATTCTGTGTCTACAGAGAATCTGCTCAGATCCTTCCGATGCATTTAAGTTGCTGAAGAATTTTGCATCAGACTCCTCAGCAAACATTTTGTTCCTTTGGGACAAGTGGAAAAAATTCCTTTTAATATTCTTATTCAGCTCCTTGGGACCAATGCCAGGTCTGAATCCGGCTCCTTTTTTCTCTGCAGTTGTTAAGAAGGGAGCCTAATTTGTTGGCTTTCCTTTTCCATGAATGATTAAGTCTCCTGCCATGTTTTGCCACTGTTTTTCTAATCTTAAGGCTTGTGGAACACTTAAAATGGCATTTATAATAGGCTCTGCATTCTCCCAGAACCATATCTTTGCCCCTTTTGTATTAGCAATTTTTTATATGATGCAATTAATACTCATTTGGACTCAGGTTTGTTATCAGTCAAAAAAACTGGCAAATATGTTTCATGAAAAACTTTGACACTTTCATATTTTCTTGAAATTTATTTATATAAAAAATCCCAAGTCTGATTTTAGATGTGTCTCCCCCCTCCCATTTCCTCTTATCTTTCTGCCTTTTTTCCTCCTTGTCCCCATCACCTGTTCTTTTCTTTTCCCCTTTGTTTCATTTGCCTACTGAAAAAGGGGGATGAAGGAGAAAACAACTAGTACATTAATTTTCAGTTCCAAAAACCAGCAAGTATTTTTCCATCAAAAAATTGGAAAATTTTGAACAAAAATTTTGGTTAAAAATCTGAGTTTCTTAAAAGACCATGTTTCATTTGAAAAATGTTTTGAATTGAATTTTTTTCAATTAGCTCTAGTTATTATTCTCCCTCTCCATGGCCTACACCCTCTTGCGTAGACCAAATGCCTCACATGCTTTAGCCCAAGATTTGTCTCATTCCTACTACTGTCACTAAATTTTTTCCTCACACTAGGATTTCAATCTCACCTTTGATTTTTCAAGCTCTATACTTTCTTTGAATGTTTCTGTTGTGACATTATCTTGTATTCCTTTGTCTATTTTCTATGTTATGTATGGGCCATTGTGCATATTTTTATTAAGCATTCTTTTGAGTTACCAGCTTTTTTAGTGTTTATAGAAACCTCTTCACATAAGGAACATTCTGTCCTTAACCCATGCATTTTCCTACATTGTGTGCATATTTTTTGCAAAGTGGCTTATTATAGTTTCTATATATTTTCCCAACTTAACATGTGAAAACAAAGTGAAAACAAGGGGCCTATGAGCTAGATACTATTATTGGAAATTTTAACTCGTAAGCAGTCATGAGATAAGAGGGAAGGTCCTCTCATGGATCAGTTACTGGTTAAAAGTTAGGAATCAAAACATAGGACAAAATGGTTACTTTTCATAGTTGAGAGAAGTAAAAAGGGTAGACAGTGAGGTAGCAAAGTTTGCAGACAATACAAAATTATTCAAGATAGTTAAGTCCAAAGCTGACTGTAATGATTTATAAAGGAATCTCACAAAACTGGGTGACTGGGCAACAACATGGCAGATGAAATTGTGTTGATTAAATGCAAAGTAACACACACTGGAAAACATAATCCCACTATACATACTACAAAATGATGGGGTTTAAATTAGATGTTATCACTCAGGAAAGAGATCTTGGAGTCATTGTGGATAGTGCTCTGAAAACATTTGCTCATGTGCAGTGGCAGACAAAAAAGATAACAATGTTAGGAAGCATTAGGAAAGGGAAAGCAATAAATATCATAATGCCATACATAAATCTATGATAGACTCATACCTTGAATACTGAGTGCTGTTCTAGAGGCTCCATCTCTAAAAAGATATATTGGAATTGGAAAAGGTACAGAGAAGGGCAACAAAAACGATTAGGGGAATGGAACAGCTTCCACATGAGGAGAGATTAAAAAGACTGGGACTGTTAAGTTTGGAAAAAAGACAGCTAAAAGGGGATCTGACAGAAGTCTATACAATCATGAATGATGTGGAGAAAGTGAATAAAGAAGTGTTATTTACTCCTTCACGTAACATAAGAACAAGGGGTCACTCAATTAAATTAATAGGCAGCCAATTTTAAAACAAACAAAAGGAAGTATTTCTTCACACAACACAGTCAACCTGTGGGACTTTTTGTCAGATGATGTTGAGAGGGCCAAAAGTATAACTGGGTTAAAAAAAGAATTAGATAAGTTCATGGAGAATAGGTCCATCAATGGCTATTAGCCAAGATGGTCAAGGATGCAACCCCATGCTCTGGTTGTCTCTAAACCTCTGACTGTCAGAAGCTGGGATGGATGATGGGGGATGAATCATGCAATAATTGCCCTGTTCATTTCCTCTGAAGCAGTATCTGCCGCTGGCCATTTGTGGAAGACAGGATACTGAGCTTGATGAGTCGCTGGTGTGACTTCCATATGGCCATTTTATGTTCTTAAATCTGTGACAAACTCCTCCATTGTTTCTACTTCTTCGGGGTCCTTATCGGAAAACTATATCTTCTATAGGTAACATTTTATTCTAAGCGCACAATGTTCACAAGAACCTTTTCATTGCCTCTTCAAAGCTCAGTATGAAATGCATTGTACATATCCAACAACTGGGCAACAGCCCGCCTCAGAAACAGTGCAATTTTTTATTCATCTTCCATTTTACTAGCCCCTATATGCAGCCATTTTTATTTTTCCTTTCTTCTTGTTCGAGTGAGTGTTGCCTTCATCAAAGTGAAGTCTGACTACTCTTGTCCTCCATTTGCCAGCACTGTGCACCCAGGTGTAAGGCTTGGATGTCATCCACATAGAAATAATGTCCAAGATTGAATGGAAAGGAAAGATTGAGAGAAAAGAACCTCTAATTAAGTAAATGACATTTTAATTAATAAACTGACATCTCAGCACAACAACAAGTCAATATCATTGTTAAAAGCAAAGAGAACTTATTTCATCCTTTACTAAGTCCCCCTTAACTTTGCAGCAGACACATCTGGTCCAGTTCATTTTAAGGTGTTTCTCACAGACACACACATTTTCTTCTGTGCTAAGTAGTTCTGCATGGGGGGGGGGGAATAAATCCTTTAAACCTGGAAATAATCTCTTATTCCAACCACATCCACAATCTGGTCAATGCCAATTCTTGAAAGAAAAACAACGACTAATGAGTTCCTGTAACAGGGCAGCTGGTCCATAAAATGGAGCTTTGCTCAGCCTTTCTCTTCCAGTCCAGGTGTTCCCACTTGGGCTAATTAAGAAGGCAAGGAAGCACCTGGAGAGTATAAGAGACGTGCACTGGATGAGGTATAACATGTTGTGATAGGCACGGATCTTGAAAGGTGTGTTGTGGGATCATCATAACAGTGGAGATATATCTGTGGGTTTTGCATCTGTTGTGGCAAGGTCTGGTGCTTCTTTAAGCTGGTGTGTCCTTGTCTGTGTGGAGCTTGCTTCTGATGATGAGCTTAGCAAGGTGAGGGGGTTGTTTGAAGGCCAGAAGAGAGGTGTTGGAAAGATCTTTCAAACTTGTAGTCTCTACAATGATGATCAATACCCCTCCCCAACACACCTTTCAAGATCTATAGACCCTATGCATGCCTGTCACATGTGGTGTACCTCATCCTCTGCACTAGATGCCCCAATAACAACTATGTTGGTGAAACAACACAATCATTACTCTTCCAAATAAACTCTTACAGAAAAATAAGACGACAAAAGCACCATAACATCTGTGGGCAAACATTTTTCACGAAATGTTCCATATCTGATCTCTGTCCTTGCCCCCAAAGGAAACCTGCACAACACCTTCAAAAAATGAGCCTGTGAGCTTCCATTTACAATTTTGCTAGACACTAAAAATTAGGGAGTCAATAAAGGCACTGGATTTATGGTTCATTATAACAAGCATGTCTACACTACAAAATTAAATTGACTTAAATTAATTACTGCAGTAGCTGTACATCAACTTCAAGTAATATTTCATATCCACACTCTGCTCCTTCTGTCAGTGGTGCACATCATCACCAGGAGTGCTTCCACCGACTTAACTGTGTGGAGCATTGTGGGACACTGACAGCTGGACCCCCACCCCATCCTGGGGCTGATAGCCCTAGATTGGGCGGGGACGGGCTCTATGAACATACAAAGAACAAGAACAGTGACCACAGTTAAAAGTAAAAGATTTTGTTTGTATTATAAGTTACACTCATATACATACATATAAAACCTGAGAAAGTCCATGCACTGTCAAAGTCCATACTCATATACCCAAAGGCCTCATAGAGTTGGGTGAAGCTCTTAACAGGTGGTCATTGACAGAGGGGTGATTCATGCTGAGGTCTTCCCTTAATGGGCCTTTTCACTTTTGCCCAACCAGGCAACCACTTTTATTATTATGACCACACCTTATACAAATTCATGAGGGTTTCAACTCTCCTTTCCTTGTCTGGATTTCTACACCCCATGAATGTTGGAGTGCCTCTTTTTTCATAGGTTGTTCTCTTAGTTCCCCTTATTCTCATTAGCATCTACACACACCATGTATCCATGGTAACCTCCGGTCAGTACAGAACTTTCTGTGATGTTACAGTCAGGTGTTTTGCAGTTTATTTTTCCATAACATCACCTATTAGTGCATTCTTTCCTGTAATCTTGTAACCGTACTGGCATAGGGTTATTCCTAGATCAACCACTCATGTCAAGCATTCTAAAGTGTATGGCCTAGTATGGCTAAGCTAAAATCTTACAGGCCTCAGCCTGTAGGCCTTGCATTACAGCCATGAATTACTATATAGCTAATGTACACTCATCACACCTTGTCTGTCTTATACGTCTATAATTCTACAATTTAAATCTATATAGCATATATTGATTACATATGAAATAATATATGAGTTAACTGTAACACTAGGTAAAACACTGATAAATGAATGATAAAATGAACTAAGTGGCTACAAGCCTCATTAACTTTTGAATTGCACTCTGTCTGAGGTATGCTCAACTTTTGTGACTGCTATGAAAGAAGTCCTGGGATTCTGCCTTCCCTGTAGGCAGTGGACTACACACAGCCATGATTGGACAATGCATGGAAGGTGTGGATATCTCCTCCATAAATGGATCAAAGAATCACCTAATTGTGACTGTGGTGAAGTACATAACATGCAACACATCATGGACAATTGCCCCCTTCACACTAAGAGTGGTGGCAAAAGGGGGATCTACCTAGCTACCCCAGAAGCATTAGAATGGTTTACAAATCTCAAGATTCAGTTCTAATCCCAGTGTGTTGCTTTTCAAATGTAATACGAAAGACAACGACTGCTAGAAGTTCAGCTGTACTGTGGACAATCAAGGAGCAGGGAGCTTGTTTCTAGAGATTTTTAGATTTTTTTAATACTTCCTCAATGTAATACATGGGCAATCTTTTGACTGTATTGCCTACACATTATATAAACACACTGTGCATACTTCAAAAAGCTCCATATTTGAATACCATTCAGGGACAGAAAATTAAAAATGCTAAAAATATGTTTAACTGTGACCCAATTTTACTATAGAGAATCAATTTCTTGGTTATGTAATGTTTGCTAGCATGACCAACAACATTCATTAAGGGAAAAAGATTAAATTTTCTTATCTAAGCAAAGCTGTGTTAAGATTTATTTGAATTAAAAATAAATGTTACTGTACTTTAAAATATCTTATTAAAAAAAACAGAATGAAAAATGTTTGCAGTCTATATTTTACTACAGACCTTAATGAAAGAAAATTAACTATGCCCTGAGGCGTACCCTTTATCCAACCATGTTTACATGTGGAAATCAGATATCTATACTTCAGGCTGAGAACCAGACCTTGGTAAGCCTTACATAAGTCTTTGCCCCTTCTAGTAAGCCTCTGGTGAGAATCTACAAACAATTAGGGTTCTCCATGATTTGTGTTTAAGTAATGATGCGCATTTCTCTTCCCTTGAATCTGTTTTTTACAAAAGCTATTTTTTACAAAATGTATATTTGTACTGATAACTTTGAATAGTAAATCTTTTCAATGGCAAGTCAATAGTAATTCCATTAGTAATTGTAGCAGAGAATGCTGTGCCTTTTAAGAGCAGACACAGCTAACCTATGGTTACTGGGACTCAGCCTTTTAAAGAAGAGCATGCTGGGAGATGTAGTCCCCAAGATGGGTTGTTGGGTGATGTAGTCCCAGAGTGGTTATGGGATTAAGAGGAGGGGCATGTGGCAGCCAGGACTATATAAGAAGCTGCCTCAGGCTTAGGTAGGGTGAGTGAAGGAGATGTTGAGGAACACTGTCCAAAATCTAGACATTTTCAGGTCTCAGGGGGTGAAATGTGGAGAAGGGCTCTCCACCAAGAGAGTTAGGGAATCCCTCAGCTCAGAAAGCGGAGGCAGGTGTTTAGTAGAATGGGGTCCCATTTTTGGTAGGCCCATAAACTCTATCCCATAATCAAATAGGTAATAATAGAAGTGAGCAGTCTCTACACTCCCCTGGGCACCAGAATTGTAATTGTTCCTGACCAAAGGTGGCTGGGGGAGTGGAGGGGTATGGTGAGAGAAAGCCCCTTGCACTTTTGTCCCTGCACAAACTAGTGTAAGAACCAGGCACAATCTTTCTTCCCTGATGAACTGTGGTGGATTAGAATGTATGCTCTCGATTTGACATATGCTTGTACAACTTAATGCAAATTCACCTAGCTTCAGTCATTAATTTGTCCAGATAACAACTCTGAAATGTCAGTGGGCTTCTTTGAGGTTTATGGAAGTTATTCATTATGGAGCATTTCTACTGCTATATTAATATCAGCCACTTTAGCTAGCTAGCTAGCAACTAATTATCTAATATGCTTAATTAGCAGCGGGAACCTTAATCTTGTCATTTCCTAATTTGTAAGTGTTTGATTTTGTAACTGTAACATTTTTAATACTTTTCTAAATAGTAAGGTAATGTTAAGGTTGCATGGTTAAGTACTCAACAGGAAATGCTAGAGTTAAGATGGCATATGAACCATAATTCAGTCATCTTATAACATCATATGCATTGGGATTCAGTCTTTTATTACTCTATATACTATTTCTCCAGTAATAGCATGAGAAATGCAATGCACTAGCATTTTTAATGCTGCTCAAATTGCTAACAATTTGTTTGTTCTCAATTTGCTGCACATATAACAAATGATTTTCAGAATGTGGAAGCGAAACACAAAATAGAATTTGAGATCCTGACCTTTTGCTTGTGTGGCCAATAAGAAAAAGATGGTCTAAGTGTAGATTAAAATACACCCTATGACAACAAATTCTGCTGCACCTTATTTTTAGCCTTGGATATTTCCCTTCATTATTTATGTCTTTGTGCATGGCTCATGTGCATAAACAATGTAAGTTATGCTATCTATTACAAGTGTAAAATCCCTATTATTGCCATCAAATATTCTGTGAAAGTTATGCCTTAGTTGATGAGAGCATCAAAAATAAGAGAAATCTTTCCTGGCTAGTCACTCCTTGCAGAAATATAAATATATATTCCTAGAAGTGAATTTGATTTTAGATTTATACTCTCACCAGAGACATCCTGTAATTTTTATTTTAAAGGCTTAAGGATTTTGTGGCAAAAGCCCTTAAGCTTAGTAGGGTAAAAATACTATGATTTTTTCCCCCAAATTTAACCTAGGGAGGGAAGAGAGAGATGTCAATGCTTTGTGTGATATTACATTGCTGTAAAAGTCATATGTAGTATTACTCCCTCACTCTGTGTTTGTTCTACACCCTGTCCACTGACAGGAGGATAGTGCACTATGGGTATGTCTACATTGCAATTAAATACCCAGGGTGGGCCCATGCCAGCTGACTCAGTATTCACTCACAAGCAGGCTCTGTCAGGAAACACTGCTGTTTTCTATTCCCACACTTCACAGTCTTGGGCCTTACTTATCTCTTCGCTTGTTTATCCAGTCGAGTGGCTGCAAGCCAGCCTGGCCAGTCAAAGCCAGTTCACTATTAGCTCCCTCCAAACCATTCTGTAACATCAGCCCAAGGTCACTTGCGGTCAGCCCCAACAACCCCCGTTATAAAAATTGTTCCAGCACCTGCTGCTGGAACACTGTGTCCACACTGGAAAATGGAAAAGGATGTTGAAAAATTGGAGAGGGTTCAAAGAAGACCTACAAGAATGAACCTGGCTTACAATGATAGACTCAAGGAGCTCCATCTATTTAGCTTAACAAAGAGACAGTTAAGAGGTGACTTGATCACAGTCTGTAAGTACCTACATGGGGAACAAATATTTGATAATGGGCTCTTCAATTTAGCAGAGAAAGGTATAACATGATCCAGTGGCTGGAAGTTGAAGCTAGGCAAATTCAGACTGGAAATAAGGTGTAACAGTGAGGGTAGTTAACCACTGGAATAATTTATCAAGGGTCTTGGAGTCTCTATTACTGATCATTTTTTAAATCAAGACTGGATGTTTTTCTAAAAGATATGGTCTAGGAATTATTTTGGGGAAGTTCTATGGCCCTGTGTTATATATGGGGCAATGGTCCTATCTGGCCTTGGAATCGATGAGTTTTAACTTCTAAACTGGACACTGGGTGTAGTGTAGTTTACACTCTTATCCCAGGTGATTCAGCAGCTAGTTTTGCAATGACCGGCATCCTAAAACATTTTCACAGAAGGTGAGATTTTATTGAAATTTGCCGATTGGGAACAAAAACCTTGTTTTGCAAATTTACTGCCTGCTGATCATGCAGTTATGTATAGCATATACTGTACGGTAAAAGCCAGTTTTATGAAATTATTTGTAAGTTTATATTATTGGCAAAATCAATATTGGAGGATGTCACATATCTCCATCATGCTGAACAAAAATGAGAATATACAGCATAGTCAAAACTACCTGACAGAGGACCTAATAAGAGGAACAATTCCTATTGTGTTTACTTCCCTGCTCACTCTCTAGTAATTATGGGACAATCGGGGATCTGTCCCTAAAGTAACATAAAATAAAATACATGGTTTTTCGCCTTGTGGTTTTTTGACTGTTAGAGTGTCCTTGGGTCACATTTTCAAGCTTTTCTCCATGCTGACAAGGAATATATATATTTTTTCAAATGAAAGCTGAGATTCTTATGGATTCACAAGCCTCTAGGAGTTGGGGTTTTAAGATCAAATATTCTGAGACTTGTGATAAAACTGCAAGAGTTGGCAACACTGAATTGCATCAATACTTCAGCCATTACTAAATTCATTGTCAAAACTTACTTCATTGGAATGACTCATGCACTTAAAGGCACATGTGTCTCTAAGATTATGGACTGATTTTTCACTGGGCACTCCAGTAGGGTATCTTCATGGAAGAGACACTGTGCCCTCTATCTCCAGTCTCCTATATGATATCAGCTCAGGCTCCACTGAAGAAACTGAGAAGGCACATGTCATAGATAATTACTTTCTCCTCAATTGTCCCACAGGTCTAAAAATGGCTCTACCATGGTTGATTGCAGGAATTACTTGTTTTACTTGCATCTTTACTTGTCATCAAATAAAAAAAATTATGAATAATTTGACTAAAATTCATCTTGTTTTTGTCTGCTAACAAGTTAATAATATAAGTATCTCTTCACAGATTAATTTTATTATTCAAAAGAAATTATTTATCTGGGTTGTCTTGATTTCCACAGTACTGGTTCAAGATACATAAGGGGAAAATAACTTGACATTTTTAATATATGAAAGGATAGTGAAATTATAGATCAACATTTTAATAAAATTCTTTTCTTTATAAAAGATAAGATTGTGGAGAAATCCTCTACAAATGCAAATTCTGTATTTCTTCTTAATTAATCCACAGGGAATATATTAGTACAACATTGGAATACATTAGTACAGTGTTTGACCACTTAATATTCACTTGATTTTTATATTGCAAAAAGAAAAAAAAATAACTTCAAGGACAGCATAAAAGAAAATAAGGTCAGAAAAATGTCTGGATATGTGATAAAATATTAGCCAGGCTCCTGGTTAGGCAAAGCCTCCTTCATAAGTATTCAATTCAAAGGGAATACTCATTTTCAAAGGGAATAAACTTTTTTTTCAACCATTAACAAAATATCTGCATTGTAAAAGTGTGAGCTGAAATTCACACAAGTGAATTGCAACATGTCTGTAAAATGTTTCTTATAATGTAATTTACCCTATATTGCCTCATTAGTGTCTTGGGGCTCTTATTCAGCAAAGTACTTTTACCATATATTATGTACCATTGAATTCAATCCTGATTTTAGTGGAGGATTTGAATTCAGTGAGACTTAAGAACCTGTTTAAATGCTTTACTGAATTGGGACTGTAGTCCCTTTTCCTGTGGGTAGTCCCCTTGTTTTTTAAAGTTAAGCACATACACAAGTTCTTGGAGGGTCAGGGGCTTAAATTGTAAGCTCTTCGGGGCAAGGAACATCTCTTCCTATATATATGTGCAGCACCTAGCACAGTGGAGGGCCTAATCTTGGCTGAGGCGTCTAGATGTTACTGTAATAAATATAATTAATAATAATAAAGAAGAACCAGACTAAATAATGCAAAAGCAATTTTGAGATAAAATGTGAAACTTACATTTTTAGAATGAACACATTTTGGTGTGAATAACTGATTACAAAAATAAATGTTAGGATTTAATGACATTTGTAACCGGAATTAGTTGCTATGCATTATCAGTCACGTCTTCAATGAATGATTTATTAATTGGTTATTCCAGGGCCCTGAACTTGAGTGAGACAGAAAAGGAAGTGTTCCACAGCTGCTCTGGTTGTGGGAGTAGCAAAAATCTGCACTGCTACTTGCTCTGAGTAGGGAAATGGCCCAGTGAATTATAAGTGTTGTGTTAAAGTGCACTCCTCAAGGCACCTCTTTTACCGAGTATGGAAAATTACAAACTTCACTAGTGATCAGCAAATCTTGTATCACAAACAATCAGAGGAAATTGATATAATCCAAATTTTAAAATGTATGTTTATTGGGTTTTCATGTTTTAAACATAATATCCCTAATTTTAAAACCTAACATGGAAGACTGAAAACTCCTAACAGTTAATGATACACCTCTGCTTCTGGGAAGGGGAAAAGAATTCCATAACTGTGGGACGTGGGCACAAAAGGCACTGCCTCCTGTTTTTTCCTCATTGCATTTCAAGAAAACAGGACTCACTCTGCTGATCCCAGCTGCCATAATGGGAGAGATGTAGGATAACCTGTGGTCTTTTTATATAGCTTAAAGCCCCGGTTGTTTTGGGATCAGCTGGCATGGATTCAGCGTTTGTGTGGAGTACTACTGGTTGTAGTGGGATTCCTATGAAATGCAAGTCTGTGTTAGTGTATCCCAAAGTAGGATCCAAGCCTAAAATAAAACTGTGAAGGGGTGTATCTGGCATCCTTGGTTCCGTACAGGAGGCCTGTGGTCCTCCTACCCCACCCACACCCCAAGAAGCAGCAAAGTGATAGGAAAGGAGCAGTGAAGGTGGGTCCTCCAGGCCTGCCTAGAAAGGCCTCACAGAAACAGCCAATCAGAGCCCAGCAGGCTCAGATAAAAAGAGCTGCAGGGTAGTTCTTAGCTGTGACCAGAGGGATAAGGAAGGGAGTCCTTCTCACCTCAATGGCACTTGAGGGATAACCAGAGTTTGTTTCTGGCTGAGTTTGGAGGGGGGGGGAGAGAGAGAGAGAAAGCGCGCGCGCCTAACAACCTTAACCCTGAGATAAGGGTAAAGCAAAAAGGGGCCAGGTAGGCAGAGGTCTGCGGAAGAAGGAGCAATGAACTGAAATCAAGCAGTGCATAGTTGCAATCTATAGTGTCCCCAGGTTGGACACAGGTAAAGTGGCATAAACTCCAAGAATTGGACAAGGCTGACCTGAGAGCCCACAGAAGGGGCTGAATTTAAAGCCTCCAGAGTAGCGGGTGAAGACCCGAGTTAGGGCAATGGCGCTGTTCGCTTATTGGACCCTTTAATACCTTGGACAGTGTTCATTTGGACTCGGCTGGAGGGCCAAACCCCTGAAGACCCACCACAGTTGGCTGGCAGCCTGCAATGGGACTTGGGGGAGAAAAGGACTGCAGTACCACACCCAGCTGCTAGGAGGTGCTCAAGAGGTGAGTGCACCCCATCTCAAACAGTAAGGCCTGCAGTTGCAGACTTAAAGCTGAAGCTGGATTCTTAGGCTGATCATAATGCATTCTATGCTGACCTTAAAAATAGAAGTTCTAGGTATTATATGCAGGGCTGATAGTACTGCCTATTATTAAGGTTGTCCAACACTGCCTACTAGACCCTGTTTTCATTTGCTTATAACTTTGCCAAAATTTTAACCCTTTGGGTATGGGTGGCAAGTGAACCGCCAGCTGGGGGACACTAGTCCCTAACCCTGCTACTTCTGGCTGAGCCTCCCACTCTTCTGTGCCCCCCCAACTGGAGCCAGAGCTGGGACCCCCCCCTCAACCCTCCGACTGCTGCCACTGGCCCGGTCTTGCGGCTAGCTCTAGTGCCAAAGGCGCACCGGGAGAGCGGCACGGCCCCAGCCCCTGTAGAGAATTGTGGGGCTGGAGCCGGAGGACTGGAGCCGCACGTAGGCAGCGTTACGGCAGAGGGCAGGGTCATGCCTGGCTGTTTGGAGAGGCAAAGCCTACCCCATGCCTTTGGGGTGAAATTTTTCCATTCTGGGTGTCTGTCTCTGGCTGAGTTTTTTTTTTGAAAGGTTCATAATCGTTCAGCCACTTCCAAAAACAAGGATAGGGGAAAATATATATTTTTAATTAAACAAATCTGTGAACCTTTTCTTTGAGAGAGTCTATTGCTGAGAATTTGGCAGGGGGTTGGCCTTTGTGTCAAGAATGTGCCTTTTGTTGTTCCTGGGAAAATCTATCCAACTTTGGCCAATTATAAGCCTTTGAAAAATCTCAGTTCATATATTCTTAGAGTTTCAGAGCTTAACTCTTCAAAGAGTCTGTCCTTACTGAGCATCCTGCAGACCTTCACAGCTCTTGGGTCCTGACCAAACTGCACATGTGCCATACCGCAGAGTGATTGATGATCCGGGCTATAAAGATAAAGCTGTATTTTCCCTGTAATTGCCGCTTTGCCTGTGGGTGAGACCAGGCACTAGAACTGGGAGCAGGGAGCCTGTCTTTCCTGGTCTCTCAGTGACCTCCATGCTGGGATTTAGGCAGTGGAGGAGGAAGCCATCTGACTCAAATGAAGAGGGCACAAGATCTGCATGGGGCAGGGAAGGAATAGATTAGGATAAGGGGCCTGATGAGACTGCGACTGGAGGTGATGTGTGAGGGAGACAAACTATAGTTGGAAGAGAGGGTTGGGGAGACTGGGGCTTGTTGGGCAAGGAGACTAGTCAAGTGAGAGAGGAGGCTGGGACTAAGAGCTGAGGGTGGTGGTGGTAGTAGAGTGAATGCTTGGACTGGCTGGGTAAGGAGACAGAGCGGGGGAAGGGAAATGGGGGATTGGCTGACAGGTTTTGGGGGGAAAATGAGATTAGAAAAAGAGTGGGTGGGAGACTGGCTGGACAAGGAGTCTGGAATTGGGAACCAATAGAGGATGGAACAGAGGCTGGAGAAAGGGAGACAGATCTGATAAGAGGCTGGGATGAAAGGAGAACTGGGACAAGGTGAACAAATATTATGACAAGGAGACTAAGATTGGATATGGAGCCCAGGGAACAAGACTGGGACTGGGAGCCAGTAGGGGTACAGTGGGGGTGGAGGATGACTGGAGGCTGTGGGGGGGAGAGAGATTGGTTGAAGAACTGGGAGGGGGAAACGGACTGACTGAGCAAGAAGACTGCAGCCTTGGACTTTGGGGCAGAAGGTAACAGGGAATAGGGGTGGGGGGAGGAAAGAAACCTCCCTTGATGCTGACCTCCATCACACATTTGTTACATTTTCAGACAAGCACTTTCATTCTTTCTCCCATGCTACGCCACATGTTTGGAAGGACCTTCCTGTAAACATCGACAAAGCTACTTCAATGTCCACCTCCAAAACCTTTATCAAAACCCTGCTTTACTATGATGCCTATGAAAAACCTGAACTGGTGTGCAGAAACTATTGCCTATCACACTGACCAGTACTGTCTCATTGTTTCCATGTACTTCCATCCCCATCTTTTGTCTCTCGCCTTATTCTTAGATTGTACCCTTATTCTTAGATTGGGACAGGGACCATCCTTTTGTTTTGTTTGTGCAGCAGCTAGCATAAAGGGGTCCTGGCCTATGACTAGGGCTCTTAGCTATTATGGTAATACAAATAATACAGACAACAGCGTCCTTCACTACACAATCTTGATTTATCCTCAGAGCAAGATTATCCTACGCACTGACAGAGGTGGGGAAAAGGTATGTGATCCTGTAACTAAAGACTACGTCATTGCATAACCACAAGGGAGCTGAAATAAGTTTGCACAGACAACCTGGTATTTCTATTTTTCTTTGATTAATCCCATCAGTTTTTGTTTTCTCCCAACCCTTCACCTATGTTTTGGGCTCAGCATTAACATGAGTCATATCTGCTTATAACATAGAGAAGTGCATGGCAGGAGAGGACAAAAATGGAGTTCAGGGCAAATAAGGTAATTGTTCAAATCATGCAGAAACAAATGTATGGATGTGATGGTGGGTGTTAGACCTAATTAGTAAGATATTCACATGTCTCCACAAAGAACTTTGTATGGAGGGGGGAGGGGCTGAAAGAATAACCTTCAGCTAAGGATCAGTGTGATTCAAGTAGTTTCTAGCAGCTGACAGGGATGTGAATGAATAGTGGCATATTTTAATCAAGAAATCTAAACTTCTTTAACTGATGAATATGTATACAGAGAGGTTTTTTAAAAAACTGAAATGGAAACATGGGCCCTAATCCTGCAAACACTTAAGCGTGTCTGCAATTTGTGATAATGATGAAGTCAAGGTTGCTACTTCTGTGTGCAAAGTTAAATATGTACTTGCAGGACTGGTGCTATGGCCAGCATATTTGTAAGCAGTTTCTACACATGATTAACAAGTCACCATTGTCTGCTATGCTGCTCCCATCAGGCTGATTCTTTGCTTTAGTGATCAGATGCTCTTGGCTTCAGTATATTACCATATCTCTCATTTTAGCTCAATTTAATTTCTTAAAAATGGGAGGAATTTATTATCCCAGTTAGAATGAAAGCCAAGGAAAGTGTGGGCCCCTTACTGAATGAGGGAGGCAACCTAGTGACAGAGGATGTGGAAAAAGCTAATGTACTCAATGCTTTTTTTGCCTCTGTCTTCACTAACAAGGTCAGCTCCCAGACTGCTGTGCTGGGCATCACAAAATGGGAGGAGATGGCCAGCCCTCTGTGGAGATAGAGGTGGTTAGGGACTATTTAGAAAAGCTGGACATGCACAAGTCCATGGGGCCGGACGAGTTGCATCCGAGAGTGCGGAAGGAATTGGTGGCTGTGATTGCAGAGCCATTGGCCATTATCTTTGAAAACTCATGGCGAACGGGGGAAGTCCTGGATGACTGGAAAAAGGCTAATGTAGTGCCAATCTTTTAAAAAAGGGAAGAAGGAGGATCCTGGGAACTACAGGCCAGTCAGCCTCACCTCAGTCCCTGGAAAAATCATGGAGCAGGTCCTCAAAGAATCAATCCTGAAGCACTTGCATGAGAGGAAAGTGATCAGGAACAGCCAGCATGGATTCACCAAGGGAAGGTCATGCCTGACTAATCTAATCGCCTTTTATGATGAGATTACTGGTTCTGTGGATGAAGGGAAAGCAGTGGATGTATTGTTTCTTGACTTTAGCAAAGCTTTTGACACGGTCTCCCACAGTATTCTTGTCAGCAAGTTAAGGAAGTATGGGCTGGATGAATGCACTATAAGGTGGGTAGAAAACTGGCTAGATTGTCGGGCTCAACGGGTAGTGATCAATGGCTTCATGTCTAGTTGGCAGCCGGTGTCAAGTGGAGTGCCCCAGGGGTCGGTCCTGGGGCCGGTTTTGTTCAATATCTTCATAAATGATCTGGAGGATGGTGTAGATTGCACTCTCAGCAAATTTGCGGATGATACTAAACTGGGAGGAGTGGTAGATACACTGGAGGGGAGGGATAGGATACAGAAGGACCTAGACAAATTGGAGGATTGGGCCAGGAGAAATCTGATGAGGTTCAATAAGGATAAGTGCAGGGTCCTGCACTTAGGACAGAAGAATCCAATGCACCGCTACAGACTAGGGGCCGAATGGCTAGGCAGCAGTTCTGCGGAAAAGGACCTAGGGGTGACAGTGGATGAGAAGCTGGATATGAGTCAGCAGTGTGCCCTTGTTGCCAAGAAGGCCAATGGCATTTTGGGATGTATAAGTAGGGGCATAGCGAGCAGATCGAGGGACGTGATCGTTCCCCTCTATTCGACATTGGTGAGGCCTCATCTGGAGTACTGTGTCCAGTTTTGGGCCCCACACTACAAGAAGGATGTGGATAAATTGGAGAGAGTCCAGCGAAGGGCAACAAAAATGATTAGGGGTCTAGAACACATGAGTTATGAGGAGAGGCTGAGGGAACTGGGATTGTTTAGTCTGCAGAAGAGAAGAATGAGGGGGGATTTGATAGCTGCTTTCAACTACCTGAAAGGGGGTTCCAAAAAGGATGGCTCTAGACTGTTCTCAATGGTAGCAGATGACAGAACGAGGAGTAATGGTCTCAAGTTGCAGTGAGGGAGGTTTAGATTGGATATTAGGAAAAACTTTTTCACTATGAGGGTGGTGAAACACTGGAATGCGTTACCTAGGGAGGTGGTAGAATCTCCTTCCTTAGAGGTTTTTAAGGTCAGGCTTGACAAAGCCCTGGCTGGGATGATTTAACTGGGAATTGGTCCTGCTTCGAGCAGGGGGTTGGACTAGATGACGTTCTGGGGTCCCTTCCAACCCTGATATTCTATGATTCTATGAATGGGGTATATCTGCTTGCTCTGGTGGTAGCATCATTCAGTGGTGGCACAGATGAGACTGAGAAATGTGAGCCAAGTAGAATCCATGATAAAAACCCCCTCCCCCAAATAAAATAAAGCTTTCTTAAATATATTTTTTGAAGCTCAAGCCCCCCGTCTCTCATCCCTGAGGCCCTTTATCTGTGGCACCATGACTAGCTCATAAATAGCAGAACTATATCTGAATTGTACATGTTTACACTTTTGTTCAAAGCTACTTGGGGAAATACCAAATTGCTCTTTTAGTCTTTGTTTGGTCAGCATCATCCGTTCTTTATCATGTAAATTATAGTCCAGTAATTAAGCACGCACTTCTGATCGCGCTATATAGAATAATCCATATATAAATAAATATTTCGGTTAATGTCAAAGTTAGTGATGAAAATTAGAGGTGTGAGAAGAGTTATCAGAACTAATTTGCTGCAAACAAAAACGTGGAAAGCCCTTTTGTATGTAAAGGTTTAGGCTACAGTTCTGGAAAGACTTATGCAAGCTCTTAATTATGAATGTATGAATAGTCCCACTTACGTCAATGTGACTATTTTCATGTCCTTAACTGTAAGCACACAAGTCTTTGCAATCTTATAGCCTCGCAGCCTGAGCCCCACTAGCCCAAGTCAGCTGACCCTGGGCCAGCTGCCAGTGTGTTATTGCAGTGTAGATATACCCACCTCTACTGCTGACTAGCTTTAATAATGTTTTTCACATATACCCCAGTTTACAAATATTATTTTGTTGGACTCCACCATACTCCTGTGAAATTAAATATTATTTCTCCCATTGGACAGATAGGGAAACTGAGGGTCAGGTAGTAAGTGACTTGCCTTAGGTCATATAACAAGTCACACCTTGGTCTGTCATTGACCCAAAGTCTTCTGAATGCCCTGCCTTGTGTCTAATCCACTACACTACTGTGCCTGCCAGGTAAGTCCCTTTGGTGACAATCGGTGCCTGTAGTGTTCAATGGGAGCCCTTCAACTCATGTCAGTGTGCAATGGAATGCACCCCAAAACTGTCTTACAAATTGGGAAATTGATACATTTATTGAAGTTAAGATGTCCACAGCCATGAGTTGGTGGGTAATAATGATCCCCATGGGTTCTTCTCCTGTTTCTAACTGTAGACATGTACTACCCCTTTAAGGGTCAGGCTGGAGCATACAACCTACAACTTGAGGGTAATCAAGAAGTCTCCCTGCCCCACCCCAGCATTGAGCTATTTAAGGAGGACCAGAAAGCAGAGCAGGGGAGAGAGGAATAAGAGTCATGAAGGCTGCAGTGGTTGAGGGTTTCTCTCTCAGGATCCAGGAGACTGGCCTAACCTGACTGAGGCTTTGTTTGGTGAACATTAATTTGAGGAACTCCGAACTAGGGTACTGATGATCTGTTTATTGTAATTACACCTGTCCTGAGACCTTATTAAAAGTGGACATGTTGTTTGGTTAGTGTGTGTTGGCTTCTCCTCGCCTTAGGTTCAATTTAACAGCCAACACTGCCCCTTGCAAACTGAGGCAGGCACGCCTGCAGTCCCGCAGGGGAGGGGGGGCATGCGGGGCTGGCACATGCCTTTACAACTGGTCACTACAGTATTTGGGATCAGGTTCTGTCACTAACTTGTTGTGTAACCTCAATTAATCACATATCCTTTTTGAGACCGTTTCTCCAGTTATTAAGTGGGGATGAATTTTATTGGGAGGGTGGGATTTCAAATGAATATTTCATCCCACACTCATAAAAAATGTTAAATGATTTTCTTAACCCTTTCAAGAAGGTTCAGCACCTATCTTCAGTTTCAATGAATGGGAGGATTAGCTATTGGGCAAACTGGTGGAGGGGGAAGAAGGAAATCTTGGAGTGCCTGTCAACAAGGCAATATAAAAGGAACATTGGGGAGGAAAAGGCCAGGCACCCTGGAGAGAAGCAGAGGAGACAAGTACTTCATGAGCAAGATAGTTTTAAATGAACCTCACCTACCTTTTTCTGTCTGCTCTAGGCTACTTCTAGTGTATAACTCCATTGCTACTCACCGTTGTTTCTAGCCTCTGAGTAAAGGCCCAGGGTGAAACTCGTGGCTTCACTGAAGACAATGGCAAAACTCCCATTGACTTGGAGAAGTCAGGATTCCACCCAGTGAGTTCTTCCCATATCCCAACCATGTTACTTTCACCATGGTCAGCTTGCATAGCCCAAGGTTTCCAAATTAGTTTCCCACACCCTCCCAAGCAATAATTGAAGTGGACTGGGTGCATCCTTTCCAATTTAAGTAGGTGACCAACCAAATTGGGAGAATCTTGTCCCTTAACTTATAAATTCCTTTTTTGTAAAAAACAAAACAAAACAAACAAACAAAAAAACCCTTAACAAGTTCATAGCACAAGCCCAAGAAATAGCTGAAACTCCCAAAGGAGAAACATTCACGGGGAGTGGAGAACAAAACAAAACTCATAAAAGACTATTTCAAAGAAAATGAGAGTTCTGAAAAGATTTGCATTTCTTTTATAAATACCCAATATCATGCCACTATCTCTAGGGGGGAAAATATTAGAATAAAATGTATCATTCCATGAAGTATTCACAACAGAGAAGCAATAACATTCTCAAGCATGAAAATGAAAGCAGTCATTCCCAATTATAAGCCATAGTCATATTTGCAGAACCTGTTGCAGAAGAAAAACTTCCAAATGAATTTACTTGCTAAAGGGAAAAAATGTAGGGGTGGAGAGAAGGCTATTCTTAGTAATATTTTCCCTAGAATGTGCTCCAGTAACCAGTGATGCATTATATGGGCCCTCAGGTCAATACAATACCATAGCAGATTCATATGAAGCATAGAATTCTAAATAGTTCTTACAAAATATGCAAGAGGATTTATGAAGACAGGCAGTCTTGTATAGGATGTATTTATAAAACAGTTTTTCATTTTAGCTCAAGTGTTGGGTTGTGAATGAATAAATTAAATACAGCCAACTTTTCCTGTCATATCACTAGCTATGATTCTCTTCTTGGGTAATGGTATTCTGAAGTTGGCAAAATTCATATTGTTGTAGTGTATATAAAGACCCAAAACAGATGAGAACTTTTTATTCTGGTACAGGTTCACATAGACCATGAATCAGCCTTGGAAAAACTTCTTCACACACATGCCCTCAATCCCCTGGAGCATGCTTAAGTAGAGCCTTACGGTATCTAACAGTAAAATAGCTATTCTCACATAAGTCACCAGCTGGCAGTAAGAATAACAAATATCTACAATTTCCTTACACTCCTCCTTTAAATCATTAGCAATAAACTTAAATCATTAATACTATAACAACAAAACCTCCTGAAAAATACATATCTCCCTGTTACAGTGCGTGCCCGCATCAGTCAATTTTTGAAGTACCCACTTCAAGCTTTGCAAGTGTTTTGAGTCAAAATTCCCCTATAATCAGAATATCAAGGCATACACAGATATGTGGCATGCCTTGTAATAAATTTTCCATGGCTATTTGAAAAATACTTGCAGCTGCTACCACTACAAATGGGAGTAGTTGTAATGAAACAAGCCTCTGGGAGCATTGATCATTACATAAGGTTTAGATCTATAGTCCAGAGGGATTTTGAGGTATGCGTTACTTAGATGGACTTTTTATTTGTACTTACATTTTTCCAAAGTCCTTTGTTTCTGTTTCAGGAGCCAGGATGGCTTCCTGGGGCTACAGTCTCTGACCCCGTCATGATCATTAAGTGGACATCTCTGCCACTTGCCAGTTTGATGGCTTTGTTTACCTTCTATGTAAACGTATTTTCATTATTTCTGGCCTCATCTTACTTAATTTACATTGGATACATAGTCAAAAACAGTATTCTTTTGTCTGGGACAGGCTGCACTTAGGCACTGCTTGCCAAACACATTTTGAGAACATATTCCTAGCAATCCTCTATTATTATTTATACACCACCTGTACACACACCACACAGTAATATTAAGGAGCAGAGTCTTATAATTTGCATATGACACCTTCTAGATACAGATTTTGACAACAATGAGATGGGCCAATGAGTGTCTCAGCCTGATGTGGGTATGGTGTGTCCTCTGCCTGTTGGAATTAAGGTGCTCCTTCTTCAGTCTTCCTGGTCCATGGAAACATTTTCTGAATTAATATTTTGGCTGTCTTGTACATTAGTAGGAAACAGAATAGTTCAGTGTTTTTCACTGTCAACGCCTCCAAGACTGATCAATTAAGAATCCAGCTGTGAGGGTCATTTGCTTTATTAAGAAAGTCTAGCATGACTCCTTGGGTGGGATCCATGAAGGGACTTTGCAGCACTGAGTGGCACAGTGCCTAACTTCTGAGTGCCTAAAAAAAATCACAGGAACAGCACTTGATCCACAAAGCTGAGTTAGGCACTTAGGCTCCCCGTTTAACAAATGGGGGGAGAAAGGGGCCTTAGAATACAATCCATAAAAAAACAACATGCTGGTTGTGGGCCGTCTAAGCTAGCCAAAGGGAAGTGCTGATGAAAGGGTGTGTGCTGAGCTCGACCCTCTCTGAGATTGTTGCCTAAATCCAGACTACAGCAAAGTGTCTGTCTCTGAGATCCATGAACAGAACCCACTGCCTGGAGTCAGGTAACTTAGGGCCTATGTTGTTAGATGCCTGCCCCCAGAGGTGAAAGTAAGCCGGTACACCCCGGTACGGTATACCAGTTAGAACCAGTGCACTGTACTGGGGCAGCCCGGCTTCCCCAGGGGGCAATTTAAAGGGCCTGGGGTTCCCAGCAGTGGCTGGAGCCCCAGGCCCTTTAAATTGCCTCCAAAGCCCTGCTGCTGGAGCCCTGGGGTAGCGGCTGCAGGGCTCCGGCAGCTATTTAAAGGGCCTGGGGCTCCCCTGCTTCTACTGCCTGGTCCCTTTAAATAGCCACTAGAGCCCCGCCGCCGCTATTCCAGGGCTCTGGGGGCTATTTAAAGGGCCAGGGCAGTAGAAGCAGGGGAGCCCCAGGCCCTTTAAATAGCCCCCGGAGCCCTGGGGCAGCGGGGCTCCAGGGGCTATTTAAAGGGTTGGGGATCCAGCTGTCTCTGCAGCCCCAGTCCTTTAAATAGCCGCTGGAGCCCCGCTGCTTCCCCAGGGCTCCGGGGGCTATTTAAAGGACTGGGGTGGTAGAAGCAGGGGAGCCCCGGGCCCTTTAAATAGCCCCCGGAGTCCCGGGCTGCTGCTGCTGCTACCTGGGAGGGGGCACTTACCTTACAGGGTGGGCTGGGGCTGGCTCTGACCCCCTCCACCCTGCCCCTTCCGCCCTAGGCCCCACCCCTTCCGGGGGCCAGATCTGGCCCCAGAGTACCGGTAAGTCACTGGACTTACTTTCACCCCTGCCTGCCCCACACCATGCACACAGGCTGGAAGAGAAGCCACTCGCAACTTTTAGCTCAGTGGTTTGAGCACTTGCCTGGGCTATGGGAGATGGAGATTAATTTGCCTCCTCCCCCTGATATAGAGAAGGTATTTGAACTTGGGTATCTGACATTTCAGGAGAGTGCCCTAGCTTCTGAGCTATGGGATATTCTGATGCAGGGCTCCCTCAATCTTTCTTGTTGAATCTGTTCCACTGTGGAAATAATAAGAGTGAATGGAGCAGAGGGACTGGACCTGTGGTCTCCCACCAGGCAGGGTGCTCTAGCCACTGGAATACTATCTTCCCATCTTCCCCTGGTTTATGAATCATTCTGGGCCTTAGACAGGAGAAAGGCATCCAGAAACAGCAGTGTGAATGCCCCAGGGTCTAAAACCTAGGTGCCTAGGAATATTTTACAGTGGAAAGTTAAACGCTGCTTAAATTTAGGCACCTACAGGGATAGGCAGCAGCCAGGTGGGAGTTTTGTGGATGACAGTAGTGCCACACATGGGGATATAGGCATCTAACTTTGGCACCTAAGTTGCTTTGAGGAGTTCACCCCTTGTGTCTCCAAGTGTCCCCCCCCACCCCTCTCCAGAGGAAATACTAAAATTGAATGGTTTGTACAAACTAAAGGAGTTATTCTGAGGCACGTTGTCATGAAGTTTTAACTTCCTATCCTTTTTTTCTTTGATGCGTATTAAGATATTAGGTCATGAGTTAGCAAACAAAACCCAGAATTCAGACTGACTAAAAAGACAAGGTCATGTCACTTAATTACTAGATCAGACCAAGATATAGTCACTTTAAATGAAATGTCCTTTTAAATACTATTGAAATCTTTTAAATGAATATACACAGAGTTTGGGATGACTCCACTTGTTAGCATAACTGCCAGCATGATGCCTAACGTTTGAAAGTAGCTGTAGCCTAAAAAGTTCTGGTTATGTAACTCTGGTCTCTAATGATTTTTCCAAGTCACAGCTCTTCAGTTTTTTGTATAATATATCAAGAGTAGTTTAGCAAAGTTTTTGGTGGATATTGATTTCTTCAGATATAACACAAGTTGCATATGCAGATAATGTGTAGCTTGCTGTGTTTATAGAGTATTTTGATTGCCATAGTCTTACTTTCTGCATCAAAAATACTATTTTCATGTAAACTTACTTTCAATTACAGTCTTACAGTGGAATCACAATAGGAGAAAATTATATTGCAACATAAAAATAACAAGACTGCATCCACTGTTGCCAACATGTTCTAAAATCATAAAATTACCTTCTCTTCTCCCATTGCTTTATTATAGTCTTTTAAAAGACTTTGTCTCTTAGTCCATGGTGACTCTGGTTGGTCAGAGGGGGAAACTCCCTCCTTGCTTGATGTTTGAGGCCTGAGGGGTTCTTTTCAATTTCAAGTTGTCTCAATGTCTTTCCATTAACTGGTTTCAGAGTAGCAGCCGTTGTTAGTCTGTATTCGCAAAAAGAAAAGGAGGACTTGTGGCACCTTAGAGACTAACCAATTTATTTGAGCATAAGCTTTTGTGAGCTACAGCTCACTTCATCGGATGCATTCAGTGGAAAATACAGTGAGGAGATTTATATACACAGAGAACATGAAACAATGGGTGTTACCATACACACTGTAATAAGAGTGATCACTTAAGGTGAGCTATTACCAGCGGGAGAGCGGGGATGGGGGGAAACCTTTTGTAGTGATAATCAAGGTGGGCCATTTCCAGCAGTTGACAAGAATGTCTGAGAAACAGTGGGGAGAGGGGGGATAAACATGGGGAAAATAGTTTTACTTTGTGTAATGACCCATCCACTCCCAGTCTCTATTCAAGCCTAAAGTTAATTGTATCCAGTTTGCAAATTAATTCCAATTCAGCAGTCTCTCGTTGAAGTCAATGTAATACCTTCAAATCAGCGGCACTGTTATGGGTACCCGCATGGCCCCACAGCATGCCAACATTGTTATGGCGACTTAGAACAACGCTTCCTCAGCTCTCGTCCCCTAATGCCCCTACTCTACTTGTGCTACATTGATGACATCTTCATCATCTGGACCCATGGAAAAGAAGCCCTTGAGGAATCCCACCATGATTTCAACAATTTCCATCCCACCATCAACCTCAGCCTGGACCACAAGTGTCCACACAAGAGATCCACTTCCTGGACACTACAGTGCTAATGAGCGATGGTCACATAAACACCACTCTATACCGGAAGCCTACTGATCGCTATTCCTACCTACATGCCTCCAGCTTTCATCCAGACCACACCACACGATCCATTGTCTACCGCCAACCTCTACGATACAACCACATTTGCTCCAACCCCTCAGACAGAGACAAACACCTACAAGATCGCTATCAAGCATTCTTACAACTACAATACCCACCTGCGGAAGTGAAGAAACAGATTGATAGAGCCAGAAGAGTTCCCAGAAGTCACCTACCACAGGACCGGCCCAACAAAGAAAATAACAGAATGCCACTAGCCGTCACCTTCAGCCCCCAACTAAAACCTCTCCAACGCATTATCAAGGATCTATAACCTATCCTGAAGGACGACCCATCACTCTCACAGATCTTGGGAGACAGGCCAGTCCTTGCTTACAGACAGCCCTCCAACCTGAAGCAAATACTCACCAGCAACCACACACACTACACAACAGAACCACTAACGCAGGAACCTATCCTTGCAACAAAGCCTGTTGCCAACTGTGCCCACATCTATTCAGGGGACACCATCATAGGGCCTAATCACATTAGCCACACCATCAGAGGCTCATTCACCTGCAAATCTACCAATGTGAGATATGCCATCATGTGCCAGCAATGCCCCTCTGCCATGTACATTGGTCAAACTGGACAGTCTCTATGCAAAAGAATAAATGGACACAAATCAGACATCAAGAATTATAACGTTCAAAAACCAGTCAGAGAACACTTCAATCTCTCTGGTCACTCGATTAGAGACCTAAAAGTGTCCAATCTTCAACAAAAAACCTTCAAAAATGGACTCCAATGAGAGACTGCTGAATTGGAATTAATTTGCAAACTGGATACAATTAACTTTAGGCTTGAATAGAGACTGGGAGTGGATGGGTCATTACACAAAGTAAAACTATTTTCCCCATGTTTATCCCCCCCTCACCCCCCACTGTTCCTCAGACGTTCTTGTCAACTGCTGTAAATGGCCCACCTTGATTATCCCTACAAAAGGTTCCCCCCTTCCCCCTCCCCCCCCCGCTCTCCTTCCGGTAATAGCTCACCTTACCTGATCACTCTGGTTACAGTGTATATGGTAACACCCATTGTTTCATGTTCTCTATGTATATAAATTTCCCCACTGTATTTTCCACTGAATGCATCTGATGAAGTGAGCTGTAGCTCACAAAAGCTTATGCTCAAATAAATTGGTTAGTCTCTAAGGTGCCACAAGTACTCCTTTTCTTTTTCCATTAACTGTAATGGTACATTCATCTGGACAATGGAAAGTTACTTGAAGCTGGTTTCATGTAAACAACTGGCTTGGGAGGTACTCCCCCTTGCTTGACTGCTCACTGCCCTGCTGAGAGGCAGGGCTGAAATTGCACCACGAATTATGAGCACAATTTTCCTTATACACAAATGCATAAATTCATAACCAGTCTGTATACATCTCATAATCATCCAGTTCAGTACATTACAAGCTTTTATGGAAGACCTTACTTGCTATATTTTTATGGTACAATAACAGTATGCAATTAGTTGGATAGCTGCTCATTTTGGGGGTTGAAACCTTCTGTTCTCCCCTTGGGGTCTCTGGACCTGACTGTCACATTTCACAATCAAGCAACTCGGTGTGACCACATGACACAGTGGACTACAACTTTATAATATGGACTCTGTCCTGTAGAGAGAGAGACAGGAGATCCAATAAGGCTGAGGAAAAGAGAAGCAATCCTGACCCCCTGAAAATACACTGACCAAATCCCGAAGGGCTCTGGGAGTGGTGAGGAAACTGAGGCAGTGATTTTATATGTGGGTTTTATTGTTTTTTCCATAGGCCTGTGTATCTCTCATTGTGTGTGTGTGTGTGGTTACTTGTTTATATTGTCATGTAGTCCTCAATGGCTACTCACAGACTTTCAGGCCTGAAGGGACCATTGTGATAATCTAGTCTGACCTCCTGCACATTACAAGTCACAGAACCTCACCGATCCACTCCTGAAATAGCCTCTGGTTGAGTTACAGAAATCCTCAAATCATGATTTAAAGACTTCCAATTACAGAGAACCCACCATTTACACTAGTTTAAATCTGCAAGTAACCCATGCCCCATGCTGCAGAGGAAGGCAAAAAGCCCCCCACAGTCTCTGCCAATCTGACCCAGGGGAAAATTCCTTAACTCCAAATATAGCGATCAGTTAGACCTTGAGAATGTGGGCAAGAACCAGCAACCAGACACCTAGGAAAGAATTCTCTGTAGTAACTCAGAGCCTTCCCCATGTACTGGCTATTGGAGATTGGCTACATCCCATTGTAGGCAGTCCCACCATACCATCCCCTCTATAAACCTATCAAGTTCAATCTTGAAGCCAGTTAAGTTTTTTGTCCCCACTGCTTCCCTAGAAGGCTGTTCCAGAACTTCACTCCTCTGACAGTTAGAAACCTTCCTCTAACTTAAAATCTAAACTTGTTGATGGCCAGTTTATATCCATTTGTTCTTGTGGTCACATTGGCACTTAACTTAAATAACTCCTCTGCCTCCCTGGTATTTATCCCTCTGATATATTTAGAGACCAATCAGATTTCCCCTCAGCCTCCTTTTGATTAGGTTAAACAAGCCAAGCTCTTTAAGGCTCCTCTTATAAGGTAGATTTTCCATTCCTTGGATCCCCTTAGTAGACCTCTGCACTTATTCCAGTTTGAATTTCTTAGACTTAGGAGACCAAATGGCACACGGTATTCCAGATGAGGTCTCACCGATGCCATGTATAGCGGTACTAATGCTTCCCTATCTATACTGGCAATACTTCACCTAATGCATCCTAGGACTGCATTAGCCTTTTTCACGGCCGCATCACATTGGCAGCTCACAGCCTCATCCTGAAAAATAGGGGTGAGGACACAATGGTGCAGGCTGCAGCAAGGACTGCACAAGTGAATATGTATCTGGGGGCGCAGAAGGGCTTGTGCAGGCCATGCTACAGCCTGTGCTGCTACATGCTCACCCTATTTTTAGTGAGCTAACTAGATTAAAACTAGCACAGGTAAGTCTACATAAACTGCAAATCACATCTCCAGCTCCAGTGTAGACATACCCCAAAGAAGTAAACCAGAGCGTCCACACAGCTTGAGTGGAATATTGACAGAGTCCTCTCAGTCCTGCCTTTGGACAGACCTTTATTATTTTGTTTGTTCTTTGTATGAAGGCAGAGCCTAGGAGCCTCACTCATAAACCAGAAGCGTGTTGTGCTAGGTGCTGTACAAAAAATGAACAAAAAAGACTGTCACAGCTCCAGAGCTCTTGAAAAACTCATTCTTATCAGTCGATTGGATGGATAAATCCTGCTTTCTGTATGTACATTTTCCATGAACAGATTGCAGAAACTTTGGAATGTGTTCATCATTCCACATTTCTGTGAATAATTCTTGGCCCTGTTGCTTGCTTGTGAGCAGGTAATTCTATTTACTGTTTGAAATTTGAACAGTTCTGAGTTGTTTACACTCACGCAACCCATGAAAAGTAACATAACTATCTTAGTCATAGTTCTGAGTTTTTTAATTTTTCCCCACTAATTCTCTGAAATATTTGCATAAAGCTTGCTGTTTTGGCAAATGTTCCTGCCATTAAACTAAATAGCTAGAATTCTAACTGTTGATTGAAACTTGACTGTATTAGGCCATGGAACTGATACAGTAGCTATCAATGCTTAAAACCTGGCACATTTTGTATCTCTGTAACCTGTCTCTCTTTTGGTAGTTCAAGTAATACATAAAAGCTGTATTTTTTTAAATATATCTTTTATACTTTCCAAACATCTTTGCAACAGACTCTTATTACGATAGTGATGTTTGAAGTTCCTTCTAGCTGCTGGGAGTTTAATCAACAATTTGCCTCTTTTTAAGAAGGGGAAAAATATTCAGGTTCTAATTTCTCCCTCCCTAGTGATATAGTTTTTATTGCTGAGCAGCATAACAAGTCCCATGTTACCACAACAAAGAGATGGAAACTTACTATATATAATATATATTTTCATTATGAATCAGTCTTCTACGATCTTAAATGAGTGGTAATGATAATGGTGCTAATGGTCATTAATGGGCTTTGCTACTTTTAGATTAATAGAATTTAAGGCCAGAAGACACCACCAGATCATCACAGGTCACCAATACCACCCAGCCCCTGCACACTAAACCCGGCAATTGATATTAGACCAAAGTATTCTTTCCTTTAGGACAGTGAAATTTGGAAGACAAAGAATGGGATATTTAAACTAAAACTACATCAATATAAATGTTTTGTTGCAACCTCAAAAACAAGGGCATTTAAGAATGAAGGCCATGGACTGTTAATTTATCCATAACTCATATTGCCATTCTGACATTCTAGTAATCTCAGAACATGACATGATTGATTGTATATACACACAATAGTATGAGCTAATAACAGAATGGTAAATCATATAGCTGAAAATGTTGTTTATCAAAAGATGAATATTACTGAGAACAATGAACACTACAATTCTGAAGCATCTATGTTTCTTCCAATTAGCGTATCCACTCCAGTGTCCCTTTCTCATTAGTACAACATACTGTTCATAGCTACACTGTATTTACTCATGGATCACTTATAAAATAGAATAAAGTGTTAATGTCATTTATACATGATGTATAAATCAGTGTGTCCACATTTTAAAATTATTCTTCTCTATAAAACATTGGGAAATAACATTCATAACTAGAAGTCATTAGGAAACTCTTCTCATCCAGTATATCTTCAAACTTCGGGGAAAAAATCTGACTTTGTTAGTATTTGATCTTCAGCTGATCTTTCCTTCTTAAGCCAGGATGAGTAGCTGACATTCCCACCTTGATCAGAACAGAATCTAGCCAGTTTCTCTGATATACACTAATTGCCTTATGACTCTCTGACATTCCAGAGCATTGCAGTGAATCTAGGCAACTATGGGTGTGGTTTTACTGCTTTGTAAAATCAAGCTATAACTCAAGTTTTGCCCGTAATCCAGTGCTTGTCCCCCATGTCTAGTTCAAGTTAAATGTTGTGTCATAGGGTGGCTGGCCCATGTAACTGAAGTAGGTCCAACTACCCTGTGCTGGAAAAGGAGCTTCCAGTTTGCAAATTGAGAGCAAGGCAGTAAGTGGGGCTACAAAAAGCCAGGCTGTCAGTAAAGAATGGGGCCTTCTCTGGGAAAGACTACCAAAGTCCCTAGGGGGAAAGAGGCAGTGGGAAATCTGCTGTGGAAGGGCCACCAAGGAGAAAGCCCTGGGATGTGGTGCTCAGTTTAAAGAGCAAGGAACACTCCTGTGGTAGGTCCTCAAGCAGAAAGAAGTGAGAAAGCCAAAGGAGAAATTCCTCTGGAAGACTGCAGTCCAAGGTGGGCTGAGGAACTGTTTTTGTGTTGATTTATGTGCCTATGTTTGGTTAATAAAACTGTGTGCTTAGAAAGACACGTGGTGCGTGACAGTGGGCCCTTTATGGGTTGGGAACAAGCCAGCACCTGACATAGTTCTTTAAACTTGAGCTAGCTAGCCTATCGGGGAGAGGTTGAAGCATGAGTGCTGCTGACACTTGAAATAATAATGCAGTGCGAATGCAACCATTTGAATTACATAAGAACATAAGGGCCATACTGGGTCAGACCAAAGGTCTATCCAGCCCAGTATCCTGTCTACCGACAGTGGCCAATGCCAGGTGCCCCAGAGGGAGTGAACCTAACGTGATCAGTGATCTCTCTCCTGCCATCCATCTCCACCCTCTGACAAACAGAGGTGAGGGACACCATTCCTTACCCATCCTCGCTAATAGCCATTAATGGACTTAGCCTCAATGAATTTATCCAGTTCTCTTTTAAACTGTGTTATAGTCCTAGCCTTCACAACCTCCTTAGGCAAGGAGTTCCACAGGTTGACTGTGTGCTGAGTGAAGAAGAAATTCCTTTTATTTGTTTTAAACCTGCTGCCCATTAATTTCATTTGGTGGCCCCTAGTTCTAATATTATGGAAACTAGTTAATAACTTTTCCTTATTCACTTTCTCCACACCACTCATGATTTTATATACCTCTATCATATTCCCCCTTAGTCTCCTGTTTTCCAAGCTGAAAAGTCCTAGCCTCTTTAATCTCTCCTCATATGGGACCCGTTCCAAACCCCTAATCATTTTAGTTGCCCTTTTCTGAACCTTTTCTAATGCCAGTATATCTTTTTTGAGATGAGGGGACTACATCTGTACACAGTATTCAAGATGTGGGCGTACCATGGATTTATATAAGGGCAATAAGATATTCGCCGTCTTATTCTCTATCCCTTTTTAAATGATTCCTAACATCCCATTTGCTTTTTTGACTGCCGCTGCACACAACATGGACATCTTCAGAGAACTATCCACGATGATTCCAAGCTCTTTCTCCTGATTAGTTGTAGCTAAATTAGCCCCCATCATATTGTATGTCTAATTGGGGTTATATTTTCCAGTGTGCATTACTTTACATTTATCCACATTAAATTTCATTTGCCATTTTGTTGCCCAATCACTTAGTTTTGTGAGATCTTTTTGAAGTTCTTCACAGTCTGCTTTGGTCTTAACTATCTTGAGCAGTTTAGTATCATCTGCAAATGTTGCCACTTCACTGTTTACCCCTTTCTCCAGATCATTTATGAATAAGTTGAATAGGATTGGTCCTAGGACTGACCCTTGCAGAACTCCACTAGTTACCCCTCTCCATTCTGAAAATTTACCATTTATTCCTACCCTTTGTTCCCTGTCTTTAGCATTTCTCAGTCCATGAAAGGATCTTCCCCCTTATCCCATGACAACTTAATTTACATAAGAGCCTTTGGTGAGGGACCTTGTCAAAGGCTTTCTGGAAATCTAAGTACACTATGTCTACTGGATCCCCGTTGTCTACGTTTGTTGACCCCTTCAAAGAACTCTAATAGATTAGTAAGACATGATTTCCCTTTACAGAAACCATGTTGACTTTTGCCCAACAATTTATGTTCTTCCATGTCTCTGACAATTTTATTCTTTACTATTGTTTCAACTAATTTGCCCGGTACTGACGTTAGACTTACTGGTCTGTAATTGCCAGGGTCACCTCTAGAGCCCTTTTTAAAAATATTGGCAATACATTAGCTATCTTCCAGTCATTGGGTACAGAAGCTGATTTAAAGGACAGGTTACAAACCAAAGTTAATAGTTCCGCAATTTCACATTTGAGTTCATTCAGAACTCTTGGGTTAATGCCATCTGGTCCTGGTGACTTGTTACGGTTAAGTTTATAAATTAATTCAAAAACCACCTTCTATTGACACTTCAATCTGTGACAATTCTTCAGATTTGTCACCTACAAAAGATGGCTTAGGTTTGGGAATCTCCCTAACATCCTCAGCCGTGAAGCCTGAAGCAAAGAATTCATTTAGTTTCTCTGCAATGATTTTATTATCTTTAAGTGCTCCTTTTGTATCTCGATCGCCCAGGGGCCCCACTGGTTGTTTAGCAGGTTTCCTGCTTCTGATGTACTTAAACATTTTGTTATTACCTTTTTGAGTTTTTGGCTAGCTGTTCTTCAAACTCCTTTTTGGCTTTTCTTATTACATTTTTACTCTTAATTTGGCAGTGTTTATACTCTTTTCTATTGACCTCACTAGGATTTGACTTCCCCTTTTTAAAAGGTGTCTTTTTATCTCTCACTGCTTCTTTTACATGGTTAAGCCATGGTGGCTCTTTTTTTAGTTCTTTTACTGTGTTTTTTTAATTTGGGGTATACATTTTAAGTTGAGCCTCTATTGTGGGGTCTTTGAAAAGTGTCCATACAGCTTGCAGGGATTTCACTTTAGTCACCTTTTAATTTAATCTTTTAATTTCTGTTTAACTAACCTCCTCATTTTACATCGTACCCCTTTCTGAAATTAAATGCCACAGTGTTACCACTCATCAGCTGGTAGTCCAGTCCCTCCGAGTAGATGGAGCATTTCACAGTGTCACTTTCCCGCCATTCTCACTCCAGCAAGGCTAGCTCAAATGAAGTACCTCACGTGTAACTTCTGTGGCAGTGAAGAGAAGCCCTATATGGAGTCAATCTTTACCGGATCCTGCAGTGTGGGTTTCTTGATGGCTCTATCAACAATAAAAAGTAATCAGTCCAAGCATTCTCTCTATCCCTGGCTGCTGCTAGGGTTTTCCTGTGGAGAACTCTCTCTTTAACCCTTTCTCACTAAAGAGTTATTTCCACCTCCCTTGTACTCAGAGTGGAATTTACAAGAAACACCTGCTAAAATGAATCAGGAAGACTCACCGAACCCTGCAAGGTGCCAAAACTTGCTAATGGGTGGGTTAGTCCAAAAGCCCTGTTACATAACTTCCCACCAACCCCAACAGATGAGTGCCCAGGACATACTTCCCCTCCCCCCCCCGCCCCACAGTCTCGTTCAACCCATTTAAGTCTGATCTCCAGATAGTCCATGTCACTGCTAGAAGATCCTTGCTGCCCATAGCACAGTGATTCTCAAACTTTGGTACTGGTGACCCATTTCACATAGCAGGCCTTTGAGTGCAACCCCCCTTGTAAATTTAAAACACTATTTTATATATTTAACACTATTATAAATGCTGGAAGCAAAGCGGGGTTTGGGATGGAGGCTTACAGCTCATGACCTCCCATATAATAACCTCACGATCCCCTGAGGGGTCCCGACCCCAGTTTGAGAACCCCTGCTGTAGCATTTTCCATACCCTGGTCCTGAGTAAGCACCAACAAAGTGAACAAAAGTATGGCAGGGATTAATTTGACTCCTGTTTGCTACTCCATATGAAAATCTATTTACTAAATATCTTTCGCATAGGAAAATTGTTACTCTTCATAGATTTATGTTTTTAAGGCCAATAGGGACCACTGTGGTCATCTAGTCTGACCTCCTGCACAGCACAGGCCATAGAAATTCACTTTTTAATTCCTGCCTTAAGCCTCCGCTCAGTAGCTGATCTTTTCACAAGACTGATAATTAACATACTTTCAGATTAGTTCCAAAGATACCTCATAGTTTGCTTAAAACAATTGTGGTACAACTTTGAAAAACTTTATGCGCTGTAAACAATCATTTTAGAAGACATAGTATTGTATGTTGCGGAGAGGATATTGTTTTGTTTATTAGAACAGACATATCATTAACCAGAAGTCTGGATCTTTAATGCTAAGATTATGAATTGAATAGTGTCAAATCTCAACTTTCTTTTAGCTCTGAAGACTTTAGAAATAACAATAAGGATGGCTGATAATGTAAGATTTTTGTTTAAGCAATATTAGGTAATGAATCCCTACAGTTAATTGTAATGTGCCCTTTAATCCAATCCTAAATAGTTATAACTAATGTATTAGTAATATCACAGGGAAAAAATGGCATTGGAGCTTTCAAATAGTGAGATGTTTCACTTTATGAAAGCCCTTTGATTTTGGCACAAGAAGTATCCAAATGTCAAAAATTCTCTTTACCAGACGAATGAGGAAAAAAATCACTCTGATATTTAATGAAATGTAATCTTGTACAAGGTAGCCATTGTCACATAATTACTTCCAGAATTTCAGTTTAAACACCCTCTCAGTTGGAGGCATGCCAAAAAACATTGAGGCATAGGAAAAATACAACATCGTTACATAAAAGTGATCTAACTTAATAAATTCAAATTTTATGAGAAATGACTGTATTCCTGAAAAAGATTAATTTTTTTAAAAAATAGGCCAAAGTCAATATTTGTAGTCCCTTTTTTATAAAATCTTCAAGAACAGGATTGATGCTGGCTAAAATTGCCCCCAGGTTCTACCCTTTTGGATGAATGTCTCCTCTTGCATTTCTGTAGTAGCTCTTCTGCAGTTTTTCTTCAAGAAATCAGTTGAGGCAGTAGACTATAAAATGGAAATCAGTTTACTTGTGTTGACGACTACTAGTGGCTCCATGGTATACTACAGCATCCCACTTAAGGTAAAAAGAACAAACCAAGGTGAATTTAGTTGGGGATTGGTCCTGCTTTGAGCAGGGGGTTGGACTAGATGACCTCCTGAGGTCCCTTCCAACCCTGATATTCTATGAAAGCTTTCTTGATTAGGAAGTGTTTGTTGTATTGTAGAGGGTTCAGGTCTGCTTGTTGTCAGGGGGTAATCTGCTGTTTTCATTTTATTTTTGTATTTTTCAAACTTATAGCAAGGCCCCCAGCTATGTATATAGTTGCCTTTTTTATATAGGAATCAAATAGTAGAACTTTGTCATGACTTCATCAATGAGATAGTGTACAAGGACTTAATTGCTGTAGCATGGATTTGGAAACACATGGCTATTCAAAGGCATGTATGATAGAAAAGAGGGATAAAATCAGTGGTTCAAGATTATCAAGACATATGGCTTTGAAAAAATGGAAACTACTTGGCACTGTTTGAAAAGATTCCTTTCAGAACTAATAGATTAATAAAATATAGTACTTGTTTATAAAACATCCTTTTCTTTCATCCTAAGATGTCACCATAATGCTAGCAGCATTAGGCTATGTGGGAAGCAAGGAGGCAAAGAAATAGTAAATAGCAGAAGGTATATAAGGCAGACTGCAACCTCAGTCCCTTAGAGCTAGACTGTTAGCTATATGTCATCGCACAAGCAAGTAAGGGGCCATAAGTTAGTCTTTTACTCTGTTGCATGGGTCTACCCATACCACCAGCTGAAGCACAATAGGTGAAGCAGGCTCCATTGAGCTACTACATACTTCCTTGCAGGTGGGACTACCCAAGGCTCTACCTCCTCTTCCTCGATCCTACTGTAAACTGGGTCATGTCCCAGGCAATATTCCCTCCACGTTTTATTTTGTTCTTAACAGGCTACAAAGTCCACTGAGAACTATATTTTTTGTCCTTGGGCAAACTTACACTTTTTATATTTTGAAGTCTTCTTACACTATATTGCATTGAAAAGTGTAAGCTATTTTTAAAGTGACACTTCAGTAATACATACACATAGGTACTCAAATCCTTGATATGTTTGCCTAATAATCTCCAAGGGCTTTAGAGTTTAAAAAGATAGTTACAAAACCAAGGAAAGCAGGACTCCCTGCCTTCCCCCACCCCTCCTTACCCTTACCTGCTGGCTTGAGGCTTCTTTAGGGGAAGGGATTTTCCTTCTGTCCCACAGACAGCTCTGCTCCCCGTGGGAGAAAGTTGCCATTGCTCCCAGGATTGGCAACAGCACATGGACCAGACACCTCTTGCCCTGGCAGAGGTGCAGCCCAGGCTCCCCAACCCTACTCCCACTCCACAACTTCCTGCTGGGCTGGGCTTCTGGGGGCTCACTTCAGCACTTTTAACCCTTGGATGATGCTGCTAGTGGCAGGGACCAATCGCTTCATAGCCAAGTCTGTGCAGCCTGGGACAGGGCCATGAATAACCTTCCCCCACCAACCTAAGTGGCAACCCGGCCCTGCCTCCCTATCCCACTCCTTACCCATCCCTGATGGCTTGAGGCTTCCGACAGCACCTAGGGGAGCTGCAGCAGGTTTCAGCAAGAGGGCCCAGCAACCAGAGAGAGGTGTGTGTTGGGACAATGTTTCATGTGAAAGGATCAACGTGGAAGAAAAAGAAGAGATCGTTATTGCAGGTTGGAAATTTTTTGACCTTTTTTTTTTTTCCCCATCAGAAAATGCCGATTCATTGAAACCAAAGCTTTTTCATGGAAACAGAGTTTCAATGAAATTGTCATCAGGAATGTCTTTCCGAAGTTCATTCTGGAACTGAGAAAGGGCACTCACCTGGTATGTAAGAAACCCACATACAAGTCCCTGCTTTGCCTGGTTCTGGCCAGCACTAGAGATAGTGGTAAGAAACTCTGACAAATAAGTGGCTTAAAGATTGTGAGGTGCTAAGATTCTTTTGATGGTGGCCATATCTATACCTTGGACAGACATAGAGCATGTAATGAAATGTTCTGTTGCACTGGCAAAGGGGAAAGTCACTGTCATTGGCTTTACTTTTCCAGATCGATCTCCTGTAGAGAACTAAACTGTTGTTCTACCCAATACCTACAGTGTTTCTTAAACCATGGAACCTAGCATCATTGGCAAAGCAGAGGGAGAGAGGGGTGATAGGATAGGAGACAAAAGAGATAATTGAGCTGAATTAATAACAATTGAAACAATTCAACTAATTACCAGTGTGGTGTCCCCCCCCCCATCCCTTTCCTATTTCTGATTAACATCTGTTTATTTTCATTTTGGTAACTCTGCACTGAATACAGAAGATACCATGTCTCACATACTGTTTATATTTTTTAAAAACATCACTTCTGGCTCCATCTGGTTCCCTAATGTACCATGAATAACAGATTTGTGCTCATTGCAGCTGGCTTTGAGACTTAAACTCTAATTAATTAAATGATAGTGATATTTAAATTGACACTGGCACATAGCTCTGGGAGACACTCTGATACTGTGGTAATGGATGCTATTATTAAAACTTGGAGAGAGAACTAGATAAGCATCAGTCATTTGGTGGTAGGGTTTGCCAGTTTTGGTTGGACATATTCCTGGAGGTTTCATCACATGATATAATATCTTTAATTCCTGGAGACTCCAGGACAATCCTGGAGGGTTGGCAACCCTATTTGGTGGTCTCCCCACTGCCCTTCAGTGTCATATGGCGTTCAGACATGAGAAATAAAATACTTATTCCCTTTTGCTCTTTCAAGTTTTATGTGGTTTTAGGTTTACTGTAGGTATTCCGCTGTGCCAGACTAATCAGTGTCTAGTGCAATTGAGATACATTGGCTTTGGAATGCCAGCTGTGACATCTGTCAAGAAAGATCTTAAAAATTTCAAATCCCCTTTCACTGACAGATACGGTGGTGCATCATCATCATCCTTGACGTTTATGCTTTGCTAATGCTTCATAGAAGGCATTGATTTTTTCAGATAGTGATTCAGGGGGCATGGAGACTCCTAATGTCATTTTTTTTAATCTCACCTGAAATTCCATAGAACTTTAAAAATTTAAAACAGAAATTTATGCACTCTTCTCTTTCAAAAGACACTTTAAAATTCATAAAGGCTACAGTAGCAGGTCTAGCATCTTAGATTATCACATCTTTTTTTGGAGGTAAAACATTTGATTTAAACAATGTCTTTCAAGTGGAGATTCTCATTGATTTTTCTGTATACATTTTTTTTTCAGTTTTTGTTGTATTTAACTCCTTGGTGCTTGGGAATTTAAAAAACTTACACCCTGAGAATAAATTGAATGTCTTTGAAAAGAAGCAAGTTTTAAAAGTAATAATGGGACAGATCCTGGCCCTTAATTCAGCTGCTTTGTGGTGCTCTGAAGGAGCTGTAAAACTGGAGAATCTGGCTCCCTGACTATTCCCTATGTGTGTGGTATAGGACTGTTGTTCCTAAACTGTTCCACTCCTTGTTCTAGGGATGGGGTAGGTGGGAGAAAGCAGATGGGGCCAAAGTGTTCCTGATTACTGATTGCTGTGTGATTGAGGCCAATGGGCATAAATTTGAGCGTCCTTGAGGCTGCTTTAATTTTAGTCAGTGAGCAACCCAATCTCCAGCCAGCCGTATTCAGGAGTAGTTGTCAAAATGCCCATTTTAATCTTGTCCGAGTAGGAGGGACTACAGTAACAGAACCTCTATTTTGCACCTCATATTTTCCTGAAATGTCTCAATATATATTACAGGCTGAATATCTTGGTGTCAGTAACCTACTGTATGCTACCATCACTGCAGTAAAACACAGCTACCATTTTGTACCAGCAGCTCTGTAGGCTTTTAGAGGAGAAAGTGACTAAAGACTAACAACCATGAATGAAAATACAGGGAGAATTTTAGGCAATAACAAAGATTGAAACTTGTTCTAGGCATCAGGATAAGTACATAGAATCATAGAAATGTAAGACTGGACCTCATTAGGTTATCTAGTCAAGTCCCCTGCACTCAAGGCGGGACTACATAATAACTAGAACATCCCAGATGGGTGATTGTCTAACCTGTTCTTAAAAATCTCCAATGACTGAAATTCTACAACCTCTCTGTTCCAGTGCTGAACTACCTGACAGTAGTTAAATTTTTCCCAATGTCCAACTTAAAGCTCCTTTGCTTCAATTTAAGCCTCTTGCTTCTTGTCCCATTCTCAGAGGTTAACAAGAATAATTTTTCACCATCCTTGTAACAGCCTTTCAGGTAGTTGAAAACTGTCCTGTCCCCCCTCAGTCTTCTCTTCTCCAGACACCACAAACCCAGTGTTTTCTATCTTTTCTCACAGGTTATGTTTTCTAAACCTTTAATCATTTTTGTTGCTCTTCTCTGGACTTTCTGCAGTTTGTCCACATCTTTCCTGAAAAGTGGCACTCAGAACTGGACACAGTACTCCAGTTGAGGCCTTATCAATATGGAGTAAGCAGAAGAATTGCTTTTCTCATGTCTTGCTTACAATGCTCCTGTTGATACATCCCTGAATTATGTTCCCTTTTGCATCAGTGTTATATTGTTGACTTATATTTAGCTTGTGATCCACTGCAACCTACCCCTTTCCCCCCTCCAATCCCCTTCCTAGGCAGTAGTTTCCCATTTTGTATGCGTGCAGTTGACTGTTCTTTCTTAAGTGGAGTACTTTGCATTTATCATTTATTGGATTTCATCCTATTTACTTCAGATTTGTTTGTTCAGATTATTTTGAATTTTAATCCTAACTTTAATCTTTTTGTATCATAAAACTGCAGAGATGTGCCACTACACAATACTGCACATTAATGGATCTTTGAAATTTTGGCTGTAATTACAGAACTCATAAAATAAAACAATATATACAATGCCTACTGTGTGTATGTATGTATATATGTGTGTGTATATATATATAAATAAAATTTGGTTGTATCCATCTCTCTCACCTGTCACATGTTCCTTGTCTTAGATTGTAAATTATCTGGACAGAAGCTGCGTCTCTTTCTTTGTGCAGTGCCTCACACAGCAGGGCCCCAATCCTGTTCCAGTCTAACTGCTTAATCACAATGACTGATGTGTCTTAAAATGTTATATCATTTAGGTCTTACTGTTTTAATTTATTTGTTATTTCACTGTATAATTAATCAACTATTTATAATATGTAAAAACAAATCAATCATCACCCTGTTAAACATTACCAAATTTTGCCCCAGGAAAAGACTCGCTATAATAAAGAAAAATAATTCTGTCGGTCAGGAAATTGATTTTCCCAGATAATCTCTGAGATTTGAGAAGTATGTGTAGCCAGATGAGCTGAATTATTTAATGAAGACTGTCAAGCAACTACTACAGGGATCACAAGTTGCTTTTGGACTCAAAGCATGTTCTTTGCTAGTGTCCAGAAATTCTACAGATAGTATCTTTAACATTACATTTTCTTTGATTTCAGGGGAAAGCATTTAATCAGTTTTATTCATCACACAATCTTCAGGACTGTTCTCTCCTCTGACAAATGGTTAGGGTTAGGTTAACTGTAGACCCAGTTTGGTTTTTGAGACCCACATAGGTGTAGTCACATAATAAAGGAACAAGACTGAGTAAACCTCGAAAATCTAGCTGTTGGAGTTGATAAAAAATCATGAATTTAAAGAAGTGGACAATTTTTGTTTTCCGTTTTTCATAATTTTATTTTAAGGCCAAAAAAGCAGTCTTAGTTTGGTTCATTGTTCTTCCTGTTTCCCCCTCTTTTACTCCTTCGATCTTCCACACCAATATTTTTCAAAATCCAGTATTTTTGACAAACATTTTTGTAGAAAATTCCAAACAAAAAATTTCTCCTTTTTCAAAACCTGGGAAATGAAAATAGTTAAAATTTGACACGATTTCCCCTCCATCCATTGTCAACCAACTCTACTCCCCTATACTGTTGGAAAGCACTGCATCTTAGTTTGGGCCAAAAGCTGCTCCATGGGGGAGTCATGAATGCACGTTCTGTGAGGGCCTTATAGTACTTTTGGTGGATAGAAGGGGGCTGCACAAGACTGGTCTTTGGTAAAGTTGAGATGATGCATCTAAGCAAACCACTGTCGGCATAGACTGGTTCATATCATTCTGATTGCCCAACACAGGGAAAAATATTCCATCTTGAGGTTCACATATATTTACATGCTGTTGGCAACTGAATAATTTTATGAACTATGGTCCAAATCTGCTTCTCATTTAAATTGGTGCACCTCAATTGGAATCAGTGGGGTTGCACTGCTGTAACTGAAAAAGGAGAACTTGGATGTAGATACATTTGGACCTAGTTAACAAGTTACATCTATTTATACTTGTCTAGTGTAAATGCTTGTAGGATGTAAGTTTAAAAATCCCTTTCTATGCATATTTGAGCATACAAGCAAGTGTAATGCTGACAGACCCCAGTTGTCAGCAGGCGGGATTGAACCTGGGACCTCAGTGCATGAGCCTCTATCTCATGAGCTAAAAGCCACCTGGCTGTTAGCTAAGGCTGCAGAGCAGATGTCTGTGTCCCACTAGATGGGACAGAGTACCACACCCATGATGTGTGTGGGTTACACAAGCATTAATTAACGCTAGTAAAACCCTGAGCCCATGAATATCTGAACATTATATGTGCAAATATGGTCAGAATGAATGTATGCATTCAAAGGAGAATTTGTGGTAAAGCTATTGCAGTATTTTCCCCGGCTCTATTAAGAATGAATGTATTGTTCTTTTACTGTTTGCTGCTTTAGCGTGTGCTCATCTTAATGAATTCTGTTGTAATTATGTTATGAGGAACAAGGGTCTGATCTTTCACCCACTGAAGACAACTGAAAAGATTATTGACTGTGCAACCTTAATTCAGCCCCCTTGTGCATGTGCATTATGATACAGTCTTTAATTACATGAACAAATACTACTTTTCCCAAAGAACCTCTGCCTCATTCACTGAATGAGTATTCATTTTTATAAAAAGAAAAGGAGTACTTGTGGCACCTTAGAGACTAACCAATTTATTTGAGCATAAGCTTTCATGAGCTACAGCTCACTTCATCGGATGCATACTGTGGAAAACACAGAAGATGTTTTTATATACACAGACCATGAAAAAATGATTGTTTATCACTACAAAAGGTTTTCTCTCCCCCACCCCACTCTCCTGCTGGTAATAGCTTATCTAAAGTGATCACACAATCTTCAGACTGGTTTATGAATGTTATAATTCTTGACCAGTCTGAGAACACTTCAATCTCTCTGGTCACTCGATTTCTGATCTCAAAGTGACCATCCTTCAACAAAAAAACTTCAAAAACAGACTCCAATGAGAGACTGCTGAATTGGGATTAATTTGCAAATTGGATACAATTAATTTAGGCTTGAATAGAGACTGGGAATGGTTGATTCATTATAAAAAGTAACCTATTTCCCCTTGTTTATGCTCCCCCCCCACTGTTCCTCAGATGTTCTTGTTAAACCCTGGATTTATGCTGGAAATGGCCCACCTTGATTATCATACACATTGTAAGGAGTGTGATGAAACTTGTGGGTACACAAGACAAATCACAGTCTTGCAAGGGGTACAGAACTAGGGAAAGGTTGAGAACCACTGCTGTAGGAGAATGTGTTCTAGTTGTTTATAGACCCTGCTGGCATTGCCAGATCCTGACTCCAACCCCATATCCTCCCATCTGCCCTCCCACTCCTCACCTTTCTTCCTCTCCACACCTATGTATGAACGACTTTTGCTGAGGCTTTCCAAAACAATTCAGTTTGAGCCAGAAACCCAACATGGGAAACTTCAGCCTGAATGGTTAAAGTTTGGCAAAGTTATAAGTAACTGAAAACAGAGTCTTATAACGGGAAGTGTTGGGCAACCTTAACTATAGGTGCTGCTCTGAGCTCCACCTAAATTATACATGAAGCTTTATGAATATAACTTGCAAGACAGAAATGTCTATAATCTTTCAGATTTTGTCTCTTTTTGCAAAACTTCACCTGGACTTCAGAATAACTGAGTGAGCAATGCAATGTGTGTATATGTGATTTCCTCCCCTCCCCCCACCCACAAAAGTCTTGGAAGCAACTGAATTTATTTGCTCAGGAAGTAAGTTTTAACTGAAGTTCTTATTAAATAACATCACCTTCCTCAAAATGTGGCCATCTGTTCCCTGGGGTGGAATCCCAATTTGTGTAGTATATTCATTCTGACACTGGAGATAGCAAAGTCCTCTGACTTCCCTACATACTGTTCTGAAGCTGACAGCAAAGTAACATTTTTAGATAAAAGCTTTTTTTGCATCTTATAGGTAATTTTACACTCTGAACACACACTGTCTTTTAACCTATGCATATATAATGACTAGTGCAAGGTGACCCTAATTCAGTTTGAGGTCTTTAATGGTGATTGTAATACAGGTAGTAAATAATACTTGTATTCATTTTAAAAAAAAAAGAGTTCTAGGCACTGGGAAAGATGATCACTTGATCAGTTCCAACAGTAATCTAGATTTAGAAATCCTGTGTCAAAATCTCTGCTAGTATAACTGCATTGATTTCAAATGGCATTACAACAGCAGAGAATTGGACCCCTCTCCAGATAATAGGCCAAACTCATGGTGGCAAAGTTTACAGATGATAAAAAAAAAATACTCCAAATACTTAAATCCAAAGCAGACTGTGAAGAGTTACAAAGGGATCTCACAAAATTGGGTGACAAATGGCAGATGAAAGTCAATGTTGATAAAGGCAAAGTAATGTGTATTGGAAAACACAATCCCAACTGTACATACAAAATGATGGGGTCTAAATTAGTTGTTACCACTCTAGAAAGAGATCGTGGAGTCATTGTGGATAGTTCTCTGAAAACAGAGGCTCAGTGTGAAGCAGCACTTAAAAACGCTAACAGCGTTAGGAACCATGAGGGAAAGTATAGATAAGGCAGAAAATATCATAATGCCACTATATATATCCATGGTATGCCCACACCTTGCATGCTGTTCTGGTCCTCTTCCACCCCCATCTCAAAACAATATGTTAGAATTGGAAAAGATACAAAAAAGGGCAATAAAACTGATTAGGGGTGTGGAACAGCTTCCATATGAGGATGGATTAAAAAGACTGGGACTGTTCAACTTGGCAAAGAGATGACTAAAGGGAATAAGATAGAGGTCTGTAAAATCATGAATGAAGTGGAGAAAATGAATAAGGAAGTGTTATTTACCCCTTCACATAACACAAGAACCAGGGGTCACCCAATGAAATTAATAGGCAGCAGGTTTAAAACAAACATGAGGAAGTATTTCTTCACATGATACAGTCCACCTGTGGAACTCTTTGCCAGGGGATGTTGTGAAAGCCAGAAGTATAAACTGGGTTTGGAAAAAAAATATTGATGCATTAATGGAGGATAGATCTATCAATGGCTATTAGCCAAGATGGTTAGGGAGCTACCCCATGCTCTGGTTGTCCCTAAGCCTCTTATTGCCAGATGCTGGGACTAGCTGTCGGGGATGGTTCACTCAATAATTGTGCCATTCTGTTTATTCGCTCTGAGATTAAATGAATCTTGAAATGAAATGTCTTTTTTTTGGGGGGGGAAATGAACTTTTCCAAATTGAGATTTTTTTAGAAAATACATTTTTTGTGGAAAACATTGAAATCAATTCAACTTCTAGAAAAAATTCTGATTTAGTTGAAACAGATTTTTCTGTCAGAAAATTGTTTTGACAAAGTTTCTCATCAGCTCTACTAGATTGCTAAGACTCTCCTTAGAAACAAACAAAACCTTATATTAAAATTCAACTGTATGTGTATCTGTCTTTCTGTGTTGATCAGCATAGTATCAGAGCATCACCATAATATATGTGCTCAGCACTTCTTACATGAATTACAGAAAAAATAACTGTAATCTAATAATCATAGTACATGAAAATCTGTTTTATTTCTGTCTTACAGAATATGTAATTGTGTGATTAATACAGAAAGCTCCTAAGAAAAAGGGAGTGGGAGAAGAATAGTTCACATGATTTTTCCATCTAATGTATTTAAATCCACAAACAAAGGTAGGTACTGTAGGAAAAATAAATTTAATTTAAAAGATCATTCTTAAGAGTACCAGTTTCAGAGAAAAGAATGGTAGAGAATGGACCAATGACATTTCATCCATCAGGATCCTAAGATACCCCACTCTGATCAATAATACTCTTTATTTTGTTACTTCTATATTCTCCTAATATATATTGACTTGATCTTTGTTTATAACTCCCTTTCTCAGAACTTCTCTATATTTTCTTGATGTAGATGCTGCTTCTGTCATTGCTTAAATTTGTCAATAAGCTGCGAATTTATTTTTTCAGGGGACATTTTTTGTTTTATGTTTTATGTCCCACTTCCATACAGAAACAGACAAACTGGAACAACCTATCCAAATTCCAGTGGTGGGTTGGAGCGTTTAAGCATTCAAGTTTATTAGGAATTAAAGGAGGGTACTTTTTTATTAGTTGCACAAGTGTTTGACTCCTCAGTCTCAATCCCTTTCTGAAAGTCTTTGGTTCACATTGCTCAAAGGTGAATATAGGAATTGGTATAATCACTCCCATGTAAACATGACATTACCTCATTGGCATGGTCCATCCCATAATAGTGGCTGTTGGATAATAAAGTTCATTAGAAAATTGACAAATGACATGTTGATGTAAAACAGATGATTGGCTCATCAGTGCTATCACCGCTCGGGTCAACTGCACCTGTATTTCCCCTCAGTGGTCCAGCAAGTGTTCCCAACTCCAGGTTTGTTCAGGATATTGTAAGTCACAGAGGCTGGCATCATTGCTGAAGCACAGAGGAAGATATGAAGTCACAAAAATGGCTAATTAGGAGTAGTTGTACAGGGCCTTGAAGATAAGAATTAGAAGCTTGAATTTGAGGTGGAGGAGGTGTGACATGATCAGATTGAGTAAAGAAGAACACCAGCAGTGTTTTGTATACCCTGAAGGCTGGTAGGGAGGATAGACAGACAGCAGGAGGAGGAGGTGACAGTATTGAAGAGGGGAGATAATGGAGGCCTGAACAAATACTAAATTTTAGTAATTTTATGGAGGAAGAAGCAGCAGTTTACCATAGCTTAAGCGTATCAGGCTAAAGAGTGGGAAAAACCAGAGACGACCTCAGGTTATGAACATGAGTGACATGCAGGACAGTGGTTATGATGAAGATGGAGAGGCTTGGGGAAGAAAAGGAGTTCAGTTCTGACCTTGTTAAACTTTAGCTTCTTGATGGTGAGCCATCCAAGAAGAGGTGTTGGAAAAAGAGGCTGAGATATGGGATTGGATGGCTGGAGAAAAATAAGGAGTGAATGAGTAGATTTGCAAATCACTGGCCTTGTGATGGTAAATTGAGAGAATGTCCGAATCAACTGAGGATTAGATGAGAGCTCTTGTCGACTGAGAGCTCCCACTGAGAGAGAGTTGACTGTACCTGCTGAAAGGTTGTTGAGGGCTCTGAGAATCAGAATATTCATCAGCCACTAGTAGTGGGCCCAGCCATTTTGCCAGCCAGGGCAGAAAGTGTTTTTGTTGCCCTCCATTCTCCAGCATCTGAGCCAACCCCTCCCACCCTCCACCACCTGCACATACATATCCCCACACCACAGCCAACCAATCAGAACAGAATAAAAATGGACAGCCAATCAGAGTAGAGGGAAAAAAGCATAGCGATATGGTACCCCCCTGCACGTTGGTGCCAAGGGAAACTTCTCTGTTTACTCCCCCTTAGTACTGGGCCTAGCATTCACAAGCATTCATGGCAAAATTTCTTCTTGTGATCAGTTAACTTAGTTGACAGCTTGTTGAAAACATGAATAATTTTTTCCTTTGCATGTAACATAAAGCTTTCTACATAAAACCGCCAAATAAGAGGAGCCTAGAACAAATAGTCTATTTGTAAATGTCTAAGTAAAAGATTACATATGGTCTACAAGCTGAGAACTCTGGCTAGTTATATACCTACAAAAGTAGTTCAGATATCACATAAACCCACTGGCCCAATTCTCACTTACACTGGTGTAAATTGGGAGTCACTGGTACAAAATTGTTGTAAGTAAAAAGGACAATCAGGCACAATATTATGAAAATTTCCATAATGTAAAATCTCATTTATTTTTAAAGGGGGGAATGTGAAGAAGCAGACGCTTCCTGGGCCACACCCTCAGCTAGTAGAAGTATATGGTACTCTGCCGTCTTATATGGGCTTATGACGATTTACAGCACTTGAAGATCTAGCCTCATGAATCCCAGTCTTTTATTTCTTTTTAAAAGTCCCAACATGTTAGCTTGTATTGTATTGCAACCTTCCTCCTCACTCACTTCATCTTCTACCCATTCCCTTTGCTAAATCGCATTTGTAGAATAATTTGAGAACAGGTGTCCACCAGCTTAAGTAACTATGAAATGCAAAAATATTACCTTAGGAACATTGTTTATGCCCTGCTCGGTGTGGAAAACTGCCACTGAAAACAATGAAGAATTTTGTGGCGGTGTCAAGGGTAGATTATTGCCCCAAAATATAACAGAAAATGTCAATTTAAAAGGGAAAAAAAAGGCCTAATCTACAATCTTTACTTCTGCCAAACTTCCATTTACCTAAAGGGGACTTGTGTGTGTGTAAAAGCTGTAAGAGTAGGCACTTGTATAATAATCATCCTACTCTTTAAGCTCATTTGGAGGCAAAAGACTACATTGCCACAGCGTTAATGTTGCTTGGTGATCTGTCATCTCTTTGCAGAATGTTGAGTTGAGCAAAAACTCAAACTTCTGAACAGCAGGAACCAACCCCACAGTTGCTGAAATGGGCAAGCTCCTCACCTCCTTTATCATGTTTATTCTCACCCACAGGATTCTATCTAACATTATTAAAGGGGGAGGGAAGAAAAAAGCTGATCATGCCACTTTCCCTGGAATTGGCAATGGGAATTACCTGGATATACTATAGGTGGAGGCAGCGTGTCACATGTAGCTACACGAAATGGTGGCGGAGTAGTTGGGCCTGCTTGATAAAGACATGGTTATGAGCATATGAGGACGTGGGAATTACTTTGAGGTGTGTGACAGAGCTGTGTCTGTGATATGAGGAGATCTATAATTTCTACCCTTGTGTGTGAGGAAAGAGAAGAGGTGCATTCGTACACTCAGCATGCATCATTTCTATGCAGAATTATATGGCTTTCATTACAAAGGATGTAATGAGTGAGCAGGGAGGTAGAATGCGAGGAGTCTAATGCTTTAATGATGGTTAAGTGAAAGTGTAGGTTGAGATGGTATCCTGTGCGTAAGTTTAAGGGACTTGTAAAAGGCTGTAAAGTGGTTCTTAAATTGTCCACCCTGTGTTGTTCTCTCTTGAGAGCTGGCTGTGTGTGCACGCGCACCAGGATCTGGAACCTCCTGAATCTTGAACTGCCAAGGGGCAGTGTGAATGTGTGCATATTGAGGCATTGCTTGTAGAGAGATGGTAGGTAACCATTCTCTTCCCTCCTCCCCCATCCTTAATAGCATTGGATGGAATCCTGTGGGTGAGAATGAATGGATTGTAAAAGAGGTGAAGACCATATAGTTTCAGTAACTGTGGGGTTGGCAATGTAAAGGTATGTGTGTTAACAGGGCATATTGGGGCATTGCTGAAAGAGGCCAGATTTAATGTTGCATGGGCAACCTTCACAGTTCGATTCCTGGTTTTCAGAAGTTTGATTTTTACTCCACTCAATTTTCTGCAAGGGGACAACATACCACCAACCAATCCCAACTCTAATTCCAATTTTTTTTTCTCCATCAAATTTCCTAGTCTTTTTGAACAGGAAAAGTTATGTTGGTAGCAGTTAGTAGTCATTTACGCAGTTGTGCTTATGTCCTACAGTTTACATGCATGAGTCATCCAGCTTGCCCCCCCACATCAGCTGGGCCGCAGGAGCCCCACTTTAGTACATCTTCCCAGCCATGCCCCAACCCATTCACTCTGTGTTGCCCCTACCCACTACAAGCAAGGAACCCGTCTGCAGGAACCCTCAACTCCCTGATATACAAACATTTCTATTGCTATTACTTCCTTCCTTCCTGCAACCTGATTCAGATGCAGTGTCTGGAGTGAAGGATAGCTATGTTGCAGTTGAATGGTGTTCCTGGTCATGTTTCAGAATGGTTGGAGGGTAGAGTTTGTGGCAGGGGGCCAGTAAGAGAAATTATAAGCAGGGTTTCTGTTTCAAAACACTTGCAGTTTGAGAGAGAGATCCTCTGACCCCTGTCCAATAGCTGTACCCTCTCTCTGAGAAACAGTGAGGTGTCAGTTTGCAATGATTCTATGCCATACAGTATACATTTTCTGATCAGCCATGAACCCTCCAATTTCCTGATTAAAGTTCTTCCAACACTTTTTTTAATGGCTTTAATATTCTCACTGCAGCAATTCATGTTTGGCCAAATCAGAGAAAACTTTCAGAAGTCCTGGGTACACCCCAGATCTCTTTGGCCTGAGTGAATCACCACAAAGTCCAGCAGGTCACAACCTCTAAAGTCACTGGTTAGACACTGCTGAGTGAGCAAAACATGATGCCAACCCTCTCTGCACCCAAATCAGCCTGTACTCAGCAATTCCAGTGTCATGGTATATTCTTTGCAGTCCCACAAGCTTATGCAACCTAGTGATCCAGGAATTACCCAGAATCCACACATTGGCAACTCTGACAGTGCACATCACTTTTCCTTCAGCAGCCTGGGTTCCTGCACTGTCTGTTCCAAATCTCTGTACTATGAATCTTTGGAAACACCACGTTAATCTGCCCCAAGATCAGGAAGTAGCCACTTGCCCCTTTCTTCCCCCAGAGGCTAGTGAAAATACAGATTTTTTTTCTTCTAAACAACCAATGCAAGGCTTGCCTACCATCTATCCTCATTTCCCTTCCTCTCCCTCCAAAGACAAAGTGTCATGGGCAGCTGTGGGAATGGGGTAAGCTGTTCAGTAATAGGGCTGAAAAGTCAAAGATCAGTCCAGGGCCAGGCCAGGTCAAAATTAAGTCAGTCTGTTGCCAAATAGAGAGTGTGAGGTGAGAAGGTGTCAGGTCAGGCCAGGCCAGGGTCTTGCACCAGGATCAGCAATGGTCCTAAGCCAAACACAATAAACCAAGAGGATTGGGAGCTGGATCGTGGTCAAGAGCCTAACCCTGCACACACCCTGATTTTTGGATGAGGGGCTGTAACTTGGGAATCCCTCAGTCAAATTACCCCAAATTTGGATAACTAATGATACCCCATGCCTTCTTTTCAGAGCAACGCAAATAACCATTCAGATCTAAAATCTGAATGAATATTATGCTTTAACGCATGTTAAATGGTGGGAATGGAAACCCCTAGCTGTTTTTCTGTATTGGCACATGCACACTGTAAACAATGTCTTTAATTGGGACTCTTCCCCCTGCCCAAAAATTTAGTGGGTGCTGTGTGCTACTTTTGATAAAATTTGACAGATTGACACCACTTTGCTGACATCACACCATAGCTTAATCTCTAATTCTGCACACACAAAATTAGGAAACTTTGAAAATGGCTAGTGTGTGTGTGGGGAGACTTAAGTCTCTACAGCCCTTAGATCAATTGGCCCAAAATTTGGGTCACTAACCCAGCCCTGCACCCTCCTGAGAAACCCACAATTTCAAAGGAATCCAACTGAGCGTGTCAATTTTAGAGGATTTAGAATGGTTGACCTTTAAACAGTTAAGGTTACAATACAACTTCTATAGTGGTGCTCTAGCACCACTAGAATATAGAGCCTGATTTTGCACCACTGAAGCTAATGGAGCTGTGGCATTTACTTCAGTGGGCACAGGATCAAGAATATTTTCCCCAGCAGGCGACCCATAGTTTCAAAGTTGATTGTATCGCTGCATATCGTAGTCTCAAAGTTAGCCTTGCATTGTTTCCCTAAGAGTTTTTTCAGTCTTCACATATGCTGCTACTATTCTAATATCAGTAAAAAAGTGTTCTTGTATATTAGATCTGAAAACTGATACAAGAAAATTAGTACAGATTTCATCGGTACACAAGTGTGAATTCACCGTTAGTGGCAGCTGACAGACACCCTGAAGGGACACATTTTTCTTTTATTAAAAAAAAAGCTCACTTGCATACACAATTAAATTCCTGCATTTACATCTGCAGTTATAGTAATTGCAGATGTAAATTGGGTAGATGTATTAATGGTCATTTAGTTGCCTCAATGGGTATCTGGGCCTGTAAATACCCAATTCATAAAAACAAGCACATAGCTTTATTTGCTTATGCTGTACAGTTTTATATACGCTTCTGCATATTGTCTCCTATTCTTAAAAATGTGGCCTTAGGGTATCTTAAGTTTTGCAGTGTAGCCCTTTGCACAACCATTATCTCACCTTACCACATGGCAAGAGCTGACACATGGTGGATTGTCATAGCTGATTATTTGGAAAAGATACTTCTGTAATCATAACACATTGCAAGTATCTGTTGTGTTCAGTGGCCTTCACACTCCCTTGTTTAATTGTGTGATCTAGAAATACTAGACCTGACTAAAATATTACAGTGATAACAAGAAAACTAACTTTTAAAATGTGCAGCCATGTTTCATACATTTGTGTCCAGGTCCGTTTTTCTAACTTTTCCTTTGTTCCTGCCTTTATATGCATTCACTTACTGTGGCAAAATACCTTGTTCGCCTCAGGAGGCTCAGTCCTTTTAGCCTTGGAGACTCAGGTTTGGGGCAGAGAGGTGGTTCTCTCTCCTCAGTGGATAGGGAGGGGCCTTTTAATCCCCTGGGACTAATTACTACCCCCCTTTTGTAGCTGTTTGTCCTGAGTTTACCACATTACATATTTATTATAATTCTAAGATGAATTCTAGAATCTTATGTAGTGGCCAAAAGTATTCCAAGCATGACTGTGATACTTTGGGGTTCAACCCAGACCGTCTGTCAGCATCTGCTCTGTAACCCTGGGTGTGTCTGTTCTGTGCAGCTTTGGTTCACAGACAGTATATTGCACCAGACTCAGCATTTGTCTGAGGATTGTACATTTCAGTTTGAAAATACTGCAATGGGAGGGCTATGTAATAAAACAAGATCTTAAGTTTATTAAGAACAGATATAGTAGAAATAATTGTGATAGAAATGATTACAGAGAAACCAAAGTAAAAGTCCTCTTATAAGACAAATCTAACTTAACAAACTAGAGTCTTTTGTCTGAAGTAGTTTTTTCTCACTGGTTTTTTCAGCATGGCTGACCCGTTCTTAGCCAGGATACAGTCAGAGCCCAATGTGCATGGTTTCTTTGACTCTTCAGGTGAAGGATGCCAAAATGGCCTTTTATTTTTGCTAGTATCTTCCAAAGTTCAATGAGCTTGCTTTGAGGCTGTTTCTTGGAGCTGCAGCTTCTCTCCCTGTGGAGAGTATTAAATTGCCATAATGCCAAACTGGTTTGCCTGATGGCTTTATCTACCTTGCATGTAACTTCATTTTCTCCTTGCTCATTTACATTGGAGACACATTCAAGCAGGTGGAACCAGTCCTCTGTCTAGGGCAGGGTGACTTAATCCTTGCCTGCCAAACATGCTTTAAGAACATGTTTCCAGCACATATTTATCATTTTTCATGTTACTCGTTGTAGCAGGGGTGGACACCCACTCAGACCCAGAGGGGTTTAAAATAGCCCTGAGAGAGGGCTGTTGTAGAAGGAAGGCAGTGGGGCTGATTGGGGAAGTAGCCTCAGCTGGGGGCCATGCCCCAATCAGGGCCCAGCTGGCTCTATAAAGGCTGTGAGCCGGAAGCCTAGAGAGAGTCTCTCTCTGCCTTGAGAGAGAGAAGGGCCTGGCTGCAGGGGCTTAAGCAAGTATCCGGAGGGGAGCAGGGCTGGGTATAGGCCAAGGGAGCTGGGGAGCTCCGGCCTAGGAAAGCCCTAGGCTGTGGGCCTGGTAAGGCCTATGAGGTATGGGGGGCTTGTAGGGGCAGCCATGGGTAGGCAGAGGCAGCAGGTCTAAACCCAACCTTGCCTGTGATGAGTGGCTCATACTGCAGTCTGCCCTAGGGCATGGGGGCTACTTGGTGACGGGCAGGAACCTATGGCTGAGGTGAGGTAGGGATAGTGGGTGGGGGATTCCCCTGGGAGGGGGAGACCCAGAACTGTTGGGTACTGCCAGGGGGCAGCACTTGGTGAATGGGGTCCTGGGAGGGACATGGGAGCCAGCAGCAAGACACCAGGCTGGAGAGGGCGCTAATTCCCTGGATGACCAGCAGGAGGCGTCGCCAGTGAGTCTGTGCACAGCTACACTGGTACCTACACCACCAATAATATTAATGACCAGCATGTTGCTAGTTTGCATATGAGACTTTAGGTAACACCTTTTAGATACAGATTGAAAACAGTGAGTTGTAGTAAACTGAGTTGGTTAGGCCATTTGAGAGAGACTGTTACATCCTGGGCAAGCCACTTGCTTTCTGGCATTGGCGTGCTATTAGTGTCTCAGTCATGTGTTTTGGTACATCCTGATAGGACTGATTTCATATCCTGGATATCTTTGCCTGTGAAGTAAGATGGATACAAGCCTCAGTTTACCAAGCTATAAAGTCAGAGCTAAATGGTTTGACTAAAATTATTTGCAAATTAACAGGCAGAATCTGGGATATAAATATTACCAGATAAACACTCTTCCCTGTGGTGTCCTCACTGAGCATCAAAATCAACCTGTAATTGGATATATAATATTGACCACTTTTTTGTGAAAAATTGAGCCTATTATGGAGACCATTATTGTGGGCAAGAATTTATGGAGGGCTACTTCAAAACTATGAACAACCTTAGCCCCTGATAGTGTTCCCTTGAAGTCAATGGGAGTTTTGCCCTCTACTTCAGTGGGAATGGCTTGGAGCTCTTAGCTAAAGCTACTGAGTGTTAAAACTATTTGGTCAATAAATACTTAGTTTAATGGCTTTGCCTTGATTGGCTGTGTTCAAGAGCTTGCTCGTCAACCGGTATATATTGGGATATTACACTTCATAATTTCTAAGCTTTTTAAGCAATACATCACTGGAATTATTTTTATTACATGGTTCTAAGTCATGGAAAATTCTGACATCAATCAGAAATGTTTCCTCCTTCTCTTGGAACTTACAATGCCTGATTCAGTAGAATAGTTAACCTTCCCCAGTCCTCTCAGCAGTTGCATATGGAAAGAACAGACTTGGCAGCCGCACTTTTAAATGTTCTCTTTGGTGTTAAACAAAATACCCTGTTCTTCTTGTACAGATAAGTGTACTTAAAAAAATCTGTAGCAGGAAACCCAGCAGGATGGAAGATTTTAGGCAGAGGCTGTGAAGTGAAGCAGAGAGCGAGAGATATGGACAGACAGGGTAACTTTATAATGCTGTTTTTATTCTAATAAAGTTCCTTGTTTAGCGTTAGACAGAAACTCTTTAATTCCTTGCCATTGTTGAAGAACAATACTGTGAACACTGGAGAGTGGTTATTATATATAGTGGGAAAACTTCATGTTTTATTTAGCTATTCTAATTATTAAGTTTCAAGGTCATTACTCATTTATGGTTATTTCCTGGCTCCCTGGAATGTTTACAATTAAGAGTACTATTAATACAATATAAACTGACCTTTCTAAAGCAGATATCTGCTCGTTGTTAGGCTATGTTCTCTGTATAAGTCAGTATATCTCTTGATTGTTTAGTACTGTATAGTGCTTAGTCAAGTAGATTTTCTTTTACAGCATGTCATCAAGTCATACTTGAGTATGACAATCTCATTTGAATTCAGTTTCATATGTATTCAGTTTCTTAGACTAGGGAATCAAAAAACTAAGATTGGTCTGCAGTTCAAAATTCAATCGACCTAGCTATGTGTCTCAGAGCTGTGAAAAATGGTGTGCCCTGAGCGCTGTAGTCTGACTCTACAGCTTGGAGTAGACATCGCTAGGTCAAGAGTAGAATTCTTCCATCACCCTAACGACTGCCTCTTGGTGAGATGGATTAATTACATTGATGGAAAACCCCCTTCCATTCATGTCAGAAGCATCTACGTTACAGCACGACAGTGGTACATTTGCAGTGCTATTGCTGTTTCTCTGTAGACTTGTCCTCAGTTTGAATAGAACAGTAATAGTAGTTCTGCTGAATGTTTCTCCTTAAATACAGTCAGTCATGTTGACAGACTTTACATCAGTGATTGTAAAATATTGGCCTAACTGGAGGGTTGCGGGAGAGGGAAATAATGTCTTTGGAAATAATGAAATTTGCCCAAAGTCAGGCTGAGGGCTATATGCATAGTGGAAGGAACTTTTTTTTTTTCGCAAGGGGCAAAGTTGTCCCTTCTGTTAGTCAGTACTTTTGTTACATACTTACTGTTACTGTCTCCCCACAGTCTGTCTGTTTCCATCTTCATGTATTCCCTCTGTTTTTTCCTTCCCCCTACTACCCTCTCCCTTTCTCCCCTTCTCTGCCCCCTTCCTGCCTCATGGGCCTTTGTCTCTTCCCACCCCTTCCTCATTTCAAGGCTACTTTCATCAGCCTGACTGGCAGGGAAGGGGCTAATGTGCCCTGCTTTCATGATGTTATTGTACCTATAACAGAAATTAGTGATGCTGTGTTTTATAGGCCAGCCTTGTTGGTTCAGCAACTAAGATTTCCAGTGTTATGGAGCTGAGGGACTCATAGCAACATAGTTTAATGGTGGTTGAGTTGGTAGATGAGGGTGGGGGGCCTTCCAACCCTTGCATTAGTATTAGTTTATTGGCAACTTGCAGAGTCCTCTGCCTTTTGAAGGAGATTATATTACGTATCTAGTTCAATTGGGTGACCAGATAGCAAGTGTGAAAAATTGGGACGGGGGTCAGGGGTAATAGGCACCTACATAAGACAAAGCCCCTAATATCAGGACTGTCCCTATAAAAACAGGACATCTGGTCACCCTAAATTCAATGTTTTTGTGTTTAGCCTGAAAGAATTAGCACAAAATATTTTCATGTGGCAGGTTTTAACCAATCAAAAGATACAACACAAGTCTTTATTTTGTACACAGTCTTTCATACAAGCAACATCTTAAATTAGTTTACAGACAGCATCACATGATGTTGCTTCTTTTAGCTTTAGTCCCATATGTATAGGGTTGGCTATTCAAGTCCTTCTCCATTCCAGTCTGTCTTGAAGCAATTCCTCAAACTCCACACTAAGCAAATCCTTCTATATGCCATCCATCCATCTAATTTTGTGCCTTCAAACCTTTCTCCTATTAAAGAGATGTTGGTACTCCTGTAATGAATGAGGTATAACAACCTACATGGAATAGACTAACAAAGGGAGAAAAACTGTATCTTCTTAGAAGAATCAAACGGATGGTGATTTGATGTAAGAGAGGCTGTTGCAGTAAGTGGGAGTTGTAGAGGAGAGGGCTCTTGCTCCAGCAGTGAAGGGTATCAGGAGGGACAGATAGGAGGTTTGTTTGTTTTATTGACTACATTCCCCACTCCTTCCAGTAATCTACAAAGTCCAATAGGCTGGAACAAGATGTATTCTAGACTAGAGATGCCAAAGAAACTGTGATTGTTTGAGATTAGGTTCAGCAGTGGTTATTTATTCGTTTTTTTAAAAAAACTCTTCTTTATTTCTATAGAGTGCAGCGTGAAGCAAAAGTGTTTTCTTATGCTATGTACTGGCGATTGCACCTCATTTATCTCAAATGTCAAGTAGATTCTTTTGATTATTGAATTTTTGTCATCCATTCATATGCACAGCCATACTGTAAATTCCTAAGTTCTGACTGTTTCATTTTCTAGTATATCTTTGTTGACCTTGTGCCTCCCAGTGCTTTGTAATATTTGTCTACCCAAAAATGCTAATTAAAAGAAAGTATTTCTGTGAATGTCAACCTGTTGTAAAATAACTTGAAAACACATTTGGTTACTATTCATGTTTTATAAAATATTTCAGGCTTCAGTTTGAAAATAAACACATATAAATAAGGTTTATTGGAATATCAGAATTGACATATTTGTGGTAACTGTCTCTTTCCAGTGCCTCTAGCTAGCTGTGCTTCCATGTTTTGTTTTCTAAACTATGTAGGGAATACAATATTTTTAAGAGGAACTTGCTATGAGAGATGTTGCATTGGATAGCAAGCACTCTGTGAAGCAGAGATCTTGCAGATATCACTTTAAACTACTGATTGGCATGGAAATAACATGGAGATGTTAAACACTTAATTCTCCTACCAAAAAGAATTATAGCTAGCTGTTTTGGGGAGGGGGTGTAATTTTTATTATCTGTGTAAGATACTGAACGTCAGCCATTCCTGGAGAATGAAGCCACTTTCTATCTATAGTAAACCTTGTATGGAAAAAGGTAGTGCATCCTTACTCATAGCATAGTTTAGAGATTGCTGCTAGGGCTAACAACTAGCAGTCTCCATTTCCCTTAATATATGGCTTCTCTTTTGGGATGGCCAATGAGGGTACCTAATTTGTATCCATGCCGAGGGCTTCTTGGACTTATGATGGAGGCTGTGTCACTGGACCTAGAGGTGCAAAAGTACTGTAAAGGTATTTTTGCCTTCACCCCAGTTCTCGGTTTTGCCTTCTGTGCTCCTCTTATTGTGAGGTGTAGCATAAAATCTTGCCCCTAATTTCTACTCTTTGCATCTGCTAAATCACTTACAAAGAATTCAATTGCAAGGTTGCACTTCACCTCTATGCCTCAGTTTCACTTTAACCAATGTGGAAATAATGACAATTGCCACCTTTGTAGCTCACTTGGAGTTCCATGGATGAAAAACATTGTATAAGTGGTAAAACCACTGTAATACAGCACAGAATTAGACATAATTGGCTCCATGTCTAGTTGGCAGCTGGTGTCAAGTGGAGTGCCCCAGGGGTCGGTCCTGGGGCCGGTTGTTCAATATCTTCATAAATGATCTGGAGGATGGTGTGGATTGCACTCTCAGCAAATTTGCGGATGATACTAAACTGGGAGGAGTGGTTGATACGCTGGAGGGCAGGGATAGGATACAGAGGGACCTAGACAAATTGGAGGATTGGGCCAAAAGAAATCTGATGAGGTTCAATAAGGATAAGTGCAGGGTCCTGCACTTAGGACGGAAGAACCCAATGCACAGCTACAGACTAGGGACCGAATGGCTAGGCAGCAGTTCTGCAGAAAAGGACCTAGGGGTGACAGTGGACGAGAAGCTGGATATGAGTCAGCAGTGTGCCCTTGTTGCCAAGAAGGCCAATGGCATTTTGGGATGTATAAGTAGGGGCATAGCGAGCAGATTGAGGGACGTGATCGTCCCCCTCTATTCGACATTGGTGAGGCCTCATCTGGAGTACTGTGTCCAGTTTTGGGCCCCACACTTCAAGAAGGATGTGGATAAATTGGAGAGAGTCCAGCGAAGGGCAACAAAAATGAATAGGGGTCTGGAACACATGACTTATGAGGAGAGGCTGAGGGAACTGGGATTGTTTAGTCTGCGGAAGAGAAGAATGAGGGGAGATTGGATAGCTGCTTTCAACTACCTGAGAGGTGGTTCCAGAGAGGATGGTTCTAGACTAGTCTCAGTGGTAGATGAGGACAGGACAAGGAGTAATGGTCTCAAGTTGCAGTGGGGGAAGTTTAGGTTGGATATTAGGAAAAACTTTTTCACAAGGAGGGTGGTGAAACACTGGAATGCGTTACCTAGGGAGGTGGTAGAATCTCCTTCCTTAGAAGTTTTTAAGGTCAGGCTTGACAAAGCCCTGGCTGGGATGATTTAATTGGGGATTGGTTCTGCTTTTGAGCAGGGGGTTGGACTAGATGACCTCCTGAGGTCCCTTCCAACCCTGATATTCTATGATTCTAAATATAGGGTGAAATCCTTCCTCTGCTAACTTCACTGGGGACAGGGTTTCACTTAACTTTTCCAGGCTCAGCTACTACTCCCATTCTCTGCCCTAATTAGAATATCAGGGTTGGAAGGGACCCCAGAAGGTCATCTAGTCCAACCCCCTGCTCAAAGCAGGAAAATTCCTAGTTGAAATTACATTTATGTATATCTAATTCACCATGCAACTAATTTATTTCTAGATGAGGAGTGTGATATTCTGGTACACAAATATTCACCACTATCATATAATCAGGATATGTTTTGCACAAAGTATGCCTTGTGTGAGGTATCATTTAAAAAGTCTTGGTCTGCTAGATAGGATTGTGTGTGAAGTTATGATGTTTGGCTATGTATGTGTCAAGGTTCCTTCCCCACTCTGAACTCTAGGGTACAGATGTGGGGACCTGCATGAAAACCTCCTAAGCTTACTTTTACCAGCTTAGGTTAAAACTTCCCCAAGGTACAAATTAATTTTACCCTTTGCCCTTGGAATTTCCACTGCCATCAAACTTTATCTGGGTTTACTGGGAAACGTAGTTTGGACACATCTTTCCCCCCAAAATCCTTGCACCCCTCTTCCTGGGGAAGGTTTGGTAAAAATCCTCACCAATTTGCATAGGTGACCACAGACCCAAACCCTTGGATCTGAGAACAATGAAAAAGCATTCAGTTTTCTTACAAGAAGACTTTTAATAGAAGTAAAGGAATCACCTCTGTAAAATCAGGATGGTAGATACCTTACAGGGTAATTAGATTCAAAAACATAGAGAATCCCTCTATGCAAAACCTTAAGTCACAAAAAAAAGACACACAGACAGGAATAGTTATTCTATTCAGCACAGTTCTTTTCTCAGCCACTTAAAGAAATCATAATCTAACACATACCTAGCTAGATTACTTACTAAAAGTTCTAAAACTCCATTCCTGGTCTATCCCCGGCAAAAGCAGCATACAGACAGACATAGACCCTTTGTTTCTCTCCCTCCTCCCAGCTTTTGAAAGTATCTTGTCTCCTCATTGGTCATTTTGGTCAGGTGCCAGCGAGGTTACCTTTAGCTTCTTAACTCTTTACAGGTGAGAGGATTTTTTCTCTGGCCAGGAAGGATTTTAAAGGGGTTTACCCTTCCCTTTATATTTATGACAGTATGTGTTACTGAAACATGTTTTGAGGTTGAAAACACCCACAAGCAGCCTTTCAGGTACAACAGTAAAAAGGCCAAACAATGTTAATGGCTTATTGAGGAAATGCACACAAGCACAAGGATTACCCCAGGAAATGGTGTTAATAGAAATCTCTCAGAGATAGTACTACACAATGGGAATGGTTTGACCCAGGTCACAACAAAAGAGCTTTCCAGCAAGTGGGAAGAAGATATATAATGGGGATCATGACATCATGATGGTATCTCATCTCCCTACAACAACACACCTGGAACATCTGAGGAATAAAGATTGAATAGGGACCAAGTGATGGTCCTAAGATAAGGGATTGCTAGCCTGTGTAGGAAAACCTGGGAAATCCAAGACCGCTTGTACCTTAAGAATCTGCCATCCTGTTTATCACTCAGGGTAAGAATTTGCTAATTCATATCCTACCTATCTAGTGTGTTAAACTCAGTTTGCAGTTTTGTTTGTTTACTAGGTAGTCTGCTTTGATCTGTTTGCTATTACTTAATCTATCTTTTTGTAGTTAATAAACTTGCTTTTTGTTGTGTCTAAAACCAATGTGGGGAAATTATAACTCTGGGTAGAAAGCTGTTGCATATCTCTCCCCACATTGAGGGAGGGGGGTGAATTTTATGAGCTTGTGCTGCACAGGGAACCATACAGCATAACACCAGTATAATTTTGGGCTTACACTCCTTAGCAACTGGGAGGTTCCTTAGCTGAGCCTTCCCATGCAGATCTGATCTCAGCATCTGTGTGAAGCTGCAACTGGCTGTGTCCCTATTTGTATGTATGCTGGTGAATGAGCAAGCTTGGAGAGCTTGGCAACTTATCACAGCACCACAGCATGAAAGGGAGCCCAGGATGGTGAGATAGGCAGGCTCATTGGTACCCCAGTTCCAAGTGGCACCCCGGGAGAGAACCCATCACATGGAGTTTTTGTACAACTCCATATCACAGGATGACACTGGCCCTTTAAGACATCCACATCAGCTTACCCAGAATAGGCTTTAAAAGAGAGCAACTGGATTTGCAGAAATGATAGATGACCCAGTCAGAGACTGGTGAGTCAGAGCTAGGAAACACAAGTGTCTGTCTGCCCATCCTCTGGGAGGGGAGGCAGCAAGAACCTGAGGTAAAGGGGCAAATCCCTTGAGTACCACAGCCCAAGATGATGCAATTAACTGTTTTTGTTTCTTTGGGACAACAAACCTGGCTAAAGGAGACTGTGGATGGGATAGTGAGTCCTTAACAAGCTGGGGAGATGCCTTGCCTTGTTTCGCTCCCCCACTACCCAGTGTAAATACAGCCCTTTGAATCACTGATTACTCTGGATCTTTAATCTGCTGGGAGGAGATTGTTTTAGATGGAGTATAATGAATACAGGTGGTAAGATCTCTCAGATTTATAGTTCGGTTGGCTTTGTACTTTTTGCCTTCCAAAGATAGGTCATTCAGTGAAGGCTAAAGATATTAGTTGGCCTGTGTGACATTGCCCTAAGACATGCTGAAATGATGACAAGATATATTTTTGGGAAAAGGCCACAGCTTTAAATAAAGCAAGACTGACTATAAACAATGATATTTATACAGTAGCTTTAGCAAGCTGCTGGTGCGTGATTTTGGATTGGAATCCATCAATAAGCTGTGTGGCACAACCTAACCTAAAACTAGGGAGGTCAAAATTGTCCAATTCAATTTCCTTACAAAGCTGATGCTTGTCTTCGATTTGAGACTCTTCTTTTTTAAGAATTAGAATTAAATCTGAGTTTCACTGGATCACATTCCCTTACCCCGGGATGCTGTAATGACCCCCTGAAGTGGGGGAGCAGTCTGGTTGTCTGCTGTCTGTGCACCTGATAGATGCTTTCAGCGGTTTGATTGTTGAGCCTCTCCTTTCTCCTGAATCCTTTGGCCAGATTCCAGAAGGCTAGCTGCCCCCCGCCCCCTATTTGGATACTTGGGGATATGGCAATGGCAGACCTTTTTGCCTCCATGTTCAGGAAAGGTCATCTTGGGTGGCCTGCCCCTGCCCATCTCCCACCCTTCTTAAAGAAGCAGATGATTCTAATGGGCTCCAGCTAATACTACTGCTGCCGTTCCAATGGTCTTTTTTACATTTTATTTAGCCTGAGGTCTGAGATACTCTGTGGAAGTCCTTAATGACACAATGCAGTTTGCGGAGCCTTAGGCCTGAAGTAAGAAGACTTTGAAGTAGGGAGTCCTACCAGTTAGGAGTGAGAATGTGGGCAGGTCACTTACCCAACAGGAGACCCTTTTTTCCGAGATGTAGGGGTAGTAGCACTACCTCTTACTAAATGGGGGAACAGATGTGCTGGCAGCCTCCTGAAAAGTCTGGGATTAAGCAGGGATCAGATATGTGTTACCAGAAGACATCATATCTTGGCTTGGGAGTTAGTAGGCTACAGGCTTGCTTCCCACTCCTCTCAACCTTTAAAAGGCTTCTTGAGGTCCAGAATCCCAAGGCTCGCTTTGCTGGAATTTTCTTGAGATTTACATGGTATTTTCAATTTCCTTCACTGAAGCTTCAAGTTAAAATGAAATGGTGTAAAATCCAGATATGTTAAACCTTCACAAATCTGAACATGAACTAAAACCAGATTCTACACAACCTAGTTATCAAATTTACTGGCCTCTAAAACTGTTATAAGCCAGTGCTTGGCAAACCCATATGCGAAGTGTAAGCATTATGTTCACCATTTTAAACCTCCCTAAACAATCTTCCAGCCCAGCCTCTGTGTATGCCACGTTTCTGTTTCAGACTCGCAAGCTGATCTTTGAAAATGAGCAGGCCTGTGAAATGTCATGTAGAACAAGAATTCAAGTGCATAAAATCTAACCAAGAACTAGCCAAATATGTCATGCTATTTAGCTGGGCTGTGTTACACCAGTGAAAAATTCTCAAGTGAAAGGGAGTGGCTTACTCCAACAGACTACATGGAAAAGAGATCCACTAATAGTTGCTGTGGCAAAGCTCCTCCTGGACTACAAGAGCCTGGAAAAGAAAGCACCATTTAATACAAAGTATTAGGATTTACCACCACTAAAAATATTTTAAAAATCTTGTGTGACTGGAGTTAGCATTCACCAGTGTTTGCTAAAATGTTCTTCAAGAGTTGCACTTTTGATAGGCAGTTCCCTACAGTCACTGCATTAGTGGTAACAGCAGCTCTTCTACCATAGCTCAGATCTGCTCGATATGTAACTCAGGCAGTGTGTGTGGGTGTATGTCTTTTCAGAGGCTGGAATAACTTTATCTCTGTGAAGATTTCGTCTGGTTTGTTATAGTTCAGTCTTGAACAGTAGCTATTATGCTGTCTTCCAGATTTAAAATCCATCTAAACTTCTCAACTTGTCAGAAATGCAAATAATTTCATAACATACCAAAATAAAATAATGAACCTCCAAGTCTCTCTCCTCTCATGCCTCAAGCAAAAAACCAAAACTAAACTAAACATGCATACCAAACAAAAAAACCATCCACACTGTCTTGAATGCTTTATAAATTAAAAGGGAAAAAAAATCCTGTAGTTATACTGAAGATGAATCAATTAAGATAAAATCTACCACAACCCTAAACATGTAAGGTAACGGTTATTACAGCTTTTATGAGGTTCTCGTCTCTTAATGCTTTCCATTTATGTGGGTCCAGGGATTTTCAATGGGAGTTGGATGCCTACATCCCTTGGGCTCATTTGAAAAATCTCAGCCATAAAGATGTTTGCTCAGGATTTCAGAGTACTTTACAAATATGAATCAACTCCTTTTGTGAGGTAGAACTATCCCTGTTTTGCTGATGGGCATACTGAGGAAGGGAGAACCTAAGTGGGTTGGTAAAACAAGTTAATGGTAGAGCTGGGAATAGAACCTAGAGGTCCTGTCTTCCATCGTTTGCTCTAATTGTTAAACATCAGAGTGAGAAGCTGTCCACTTTTATACCTTTTTGGAGAAAATGCTCTGAAAAGTGCTGTTATGGCATAGGTGCTAGAACTAGGGGTGGTCGGGGTGCTGCTAGGCCCCCGGGCTTGGAATAGTTTTCATCATAAATAGTGAAAAGAAAAGGAGGACTTGTGGCACCTTAGAGACTAACAAATTAGCTCACGAAAGCTCAAATAAATTTGTTAGCCTCTAAGGTGCCACAAGTCCTTTTCTTTTTGCGGTTACAGACTAACACGGCGGCTACTCTGAAACCTGTCGTCATATATAGGGTTTACAGTTTGGTTCAATGGCTCTCAGCACCCCCACTGTACAAGTTGTTCCAGCACCCCTGTGTTAAGGGCTTCCCTTTTCTCACCTCAATTTCTGTTTCTCTAATGCTTTTTGACAAAAACAAGAATACAGCTTTGTTTTTATAAATGTGCTCCCCATCTTTCCTTTCAACTTACCTCCTTGGAATCACTGCCTGTCTTAGGTTCAATCCATTACCAGCCTCTTCTCAAACCACACACAGTTTAGAATAAAGTCCAGATGTGTTTTTCCCCCCATATTATGTTTCAATTCCATTACTCTGCTGGATCCCACTTGAATATCAAACTCTCTGTTTGGTTTTAACACCTTTCTTTAGGTTCATTTTGATGGGTGACTTACAGTATACATATTACTCTGCTTTCTACTGGTCAGTTCTGCTTAAGGTGTTTCCATTCAATACCCTGAAACTGCTTGTATATTAGATGTTGAAAGTCACAAGTTCTGATTTTGTGCTGTGTGAATGTGATTAGCTGACAAGTGTAGTGTCTATGTTGCCAAGAATCATTACACATCTTCATGAATAAGCTGAATGGATGTATTCTGGCTCATCATGAAGAGCAAACTGCCTATATAAATGGCAGGACATGTGTGAAGCAAAGCTCAGGGAAGTAAGAAAATAGAAGCTGAATTAAATGTTCTGGTGGTGAGATTTCACTCTCTCCTCCCCTCCAAGAGAACTTCACTGAACTTTAAGCATCAGTTGACTAATCATATCTCTTTTTCTCTTCTATTTCATTTTTGGTCAGTTTAAAAATCTGTAAACGAGCTTAGGTAATCAAACATTATGGGAACTCTTCTAGAAATTGAGTTACTAGAAATTTGTGCTATTTATCAGTTTAAAGGATGACAGTAAACCGAATATGTACCATTATAATTAATAGAAAAATGGAATACTTCTGTTTAAAATTTGTATCTGTAGGATAAGCAGTCAATGAGAAGTTGAATAGACCTTTATTGTAATGAACTGTAAGCTTATAGTACTAGCTTCTTCTGGTGTCTCCTTATCTTTCCCAGGCACGGCGTGCCTTCCTTTCAGAGCTCTTCTGAATCTTCACTTGCACTGAACTCTTTCACTGGGCTTGTGACAGTCCCATAGTTAATTCATTAAAGAGGAAAAGTTCCTTAGGCTATTGAAAGGTCAGCTCATCTCTCCACACTCTCACAATTGGGTGACCTCCCACTTGGTAAGGCAACTCCCATCTTTTTGCATGCTGTGCATTTATACCTGCTACTGTATTTTCCACTCCATGCATCTGATGAAGTGGGTTCTAGCCCAAGAAAGCTTATGCCCTAATAAATGTGTTAGTCTCTAACGTGCCACAAGGACTCCTCATTGTTTTTGCTGATGCTGATTAACATGTCTACCACTCTGAAACCTGTCACCATTTGCTCTAAGAATACCTTTGATAAGTAGACGACTGAAGCAATCTTCTCCTCCCATTTACTCCAAATGGCTAATGGGGAAAACCAGTGGGGAGAGCTCTCTTTTTTTTTTGCCTGTGGGGGGACAGGAACAGAAGGAAGTGGAGGAGGTGGAATCCAGCAGGAGGGGACAAGGCGGGAGCACAGAGGAAGAGAGGGGCAAAGAAAGTTACCAAATCTTCATAACCTCATCAGTTTCTGGGCAGCAGTTGCACTGTTTGGAGGATCCAAGAGGTTGCTCCTTCATGTAAGCCTTCCCAGTCGCTGCCCCTCTCTCACCCTTATTCTTCTGCTCATATTCCTGCTAGTATAGCCAGCTGCCTGCCTGCCCTCTCCATTGTCTTTTCCTGGGAGCATGTACAGATCAGGAGAGCAGCTGGCACAAGGCCCACCTCCTTGGGCATGCTGCATCTCCAGGTAGCCACCGGAGTGCCAGGTAACTTTTGAGGATGGAATAAGATCCCACAAGAATGGGGGTGAGGGAAAAGGAGGTTGTGAGGAGAAGGCTGAGGAGTGATTAGCACCCCAAAAAGGAATTTGTGAAGAGATTTCTTCAGAGCCCAGTGTCTTGAACTCCATCTGCAATTTTTCCTAATACAATTATAATAATGTAGTATTACAGAACAAATATCCCGCCTGCTCTTCTATCAGCAGTGGGGATTTTCATATCAATTGATTTGTTTAGTTTTGAATGCCATAAGAGCAACAACCAGACAAAACAAAGTTGCTTTTACTGGTGTGGTAATTACATTTAATGCTGCACGGAAGGGAGTGGGTCACTCACCACTGAAATGCAGCCACCTCTGGAGCAGCCTTTTTGTGCCAACACTGCTTCATAACAATATATTAGAGGTGGGAAGAATATCTTCTCCAGCTGCTCATCTAATCACATTAGACAGATTAGATAAGACTTCATTTAAAATACATAACTGAATCTTTTGTGCAGCAAGACACAGACCTGTCTTGGGAAGTGGAGCAAGGGGGTAGGAGTGTGGAGATTTACAGCTTAAAAACCAGAAGGCATTTGGTTTCAAGGAAGCTGAATGTTTCCAGGAGTTTCTGTACATGTATAAACAGCGCACATACACACTGCTATGTGCCTTGTGGGTTGTAGTTTACTTTCTCAGGTAGGGGGGCAGAGCCTATCTCTTCCCTGCTCCGTGAGTTTAATTACAGTTGTTCCTGTCCGTAATATGTGACACATAATATAGAAAGCTCTTTATGCCCACACCTGCATTTCTGTTAGGGGCTAGCCACAGTCTAAAACACCGTGTATACAATTAGGGACTAAAATGGGGGAGGAGGGAAGTCATGACTGATCCGCAGTCTTAAATAGAAACAAATGAAACATGAATCTTGACCATACAGGAAGCAGAGTGTCATCTTAGGAGTTGAGAAGAAAGCACTGGATGTTAAAGGACTTGTTTCAGTCTTTAAAATAAATGGGTGTAAAACCTGCCCCATTGAAGTAAATGGGAGTTTTGCTGTTGATTTCAGTAGGGTCAGGATTTCACTTTCAATCTCTTGATACTGGGAGGTGTAGATAAGAAACTGGATGCCAAGAAAAACTGAAAATGCGTTTGGGTTAGGAAGGAAGAAGATGTTAGAGGGTTTGAATTTTGTAGTTTTTCGGTACTGAAATATATACCTTTTTATATCGAGGTTTTTTTTCTGTGCTTAAGTCGCACACAAGGGCTAATATGAGCATCATTTTATCCAGCTTTCATTTAAAAGATGTTTTGGGGGAACAGCCATAGAGGAAAAGAGACAACACTAAAGTTCTTCCAGTGGGGAATTCTATAACCACATATTTTTACAAATAGGACTGGATGCTGCTGTGATAAATGGGACCCTGAGCACTGACACTGACTGGTAATATCATTGAACAAGTTCTTGGAGCCCTGTGTCTTGTGAGGGACTGAACATTAACTTCTATTGACTCCCATGGGAATTAAGGGTATTCACTCCATGCCTCTTAGGAAGTCCTAGTGTCTTGCATGATAGGTCACAATGTGTTGCCAGTAACACTCAATTCTTCCCCTTAGGTATGTAACATCCTCCCTGCTGCCAAGCTACCATATGCTTCTCATTTGGGCATTGACCTAGCAAAGCACTTCTATTTAGGTACTTGTATAGCCTTCACCACTGTAGTATCTGACATACCACAGTTCTTAATGGATTTTAACATAACCATCAGCAACAGAGAAATTCTATATCCCCATTTTGCAAACAGGGAACTGAAGCACAGAGAGGCTAAGTGATTTGGCACGTATTAAGCCTGTGGCCAAACCAAATACTGAACCAGGTCTCCTGAGGGCCGTCTAGTGCCCCAGCCCCTCAACCATCCTTTCTACTCCTGTAAAAAGAAAAGGAGTACTTGTGGCACCTTAGAGACTAACCAATTTATTAGAGCCCACCTGATGGCCCACCTAAATGGCCCACCTGATGATCACTTTAGATAAGCTATTACCAGCAGGACAGTGGGGTGGGAGGAGGTATTGTTTCATATTCTCTGTGTATATATAAAGTCTGCTGCAGTTTCCACGATATGCATCTGAGGAAGTGAGCTGTAGCTTACGAAAGCTTATGCTCTAATAAATTGGTTAGTCTCTAAGGTGCCACAAGTACTCCTTTTCTTTTTGCGAATACAGACTAACACGGCTGTTACTCTGAAACCTTTCTACTCCTGTGTAACTTGAGAGCCAATTTTATTCCTTAGTCAAATGAAGGGAGGTGAAATTGACTGTTTTGCATAGTATTGTTCACCATATAACATCAAACAAGAAATAACATCCTGTGTACCTACATTTCTAAACTGCATCTTTTCTTAACAGTTTAAATCCCTTGAGGCTTCAGAAGCTTCTGCTTTTGGCCCCATGCCCTATGCTGTGAGGGTATATTAAAAATGTTCCCTTATATTCCTTTGAGAAAATTAAAGGTTTTTTTTTTTTTTTTTTTTTTTGGTACAAGTTGAATGGCCTGATTCACCTCTCTCAAGTTTTACCTGGTGTAACTCCATTCACTTCAGTGGACTTACTCCAAGTTTACACCAGTGTGAGATCAAATTCTTGCCCTAAATTCCTTAAATCTCTAAAATGCTTTGAAAATAAATATAGCATTTCATTTTGTTCTTTTTAAAGCTGCTGAGGAATTCCTTAAGCAAGCTTGAGGCAAACTTTATTTATTTTTTTTTAAACAAGCTTCCTCCACATACTTTATCTTAGACAGCCTGAAGTCTGTTGGCATACAGTAGCTGCTGTGTCAAGTAAAGTGCTGTAAATCAGTTATCATTTTACACAGTTTTCAGACGATAAAGCCAGCAAACTAAAGCCTGCCATGTTAAGCCACGCCTTCTACATCAAGCAAAAGCACTTCTGTTTGGAAACAAAAACACAGTACTGTTCTCCTAGGCTTCAAGTGTAAGACAATATTACCCAGTGTAACACACATTCCATTTGAATTGATTGATATGTGAATATTCTAAAGTAATTAGCAATCCTGGGGAGAAATATGAGATGAAACAGATATGCCAACCAGATGGCACCCACTACTGTTAGCTCACACTGTGAAGCATATTTAATCTGCATTTTTCATATTACATCATAAAATGCATCCTGGGCTACAAGGTGCCATTAGATCTTAGCCAGCGTGTGTGTTAGCTGGCAATCTATTGTCAGGATCTTCTGCCCTAAACAAACCTACATATAAAATTGACAGCGTAGCAAACCCACTGAAATGTAGCGTACAAGTGCTGAACTGTCACGGCTAAAGAAAAAAATAATAAAACAGAGCATTACTAAGGAACTGAAGGAAATTGACAGACTCTTCTAAAAATATTGGCTTAAGATTCTCAGCTCTACTCATATCCACTGAGCACAAGGGAGGAAAGTGCTGCAGCTGCAAAGGAGAACAACAGTTCTGTTTTTCCATCAGTCCCGTCTTGTATAGTTAAGCACCTTGTATGGTATGGTATGTTGTTTCCTCTCAGTCCAGTATAACATTTTCTATACCCATATTCCTCAAGCTACTTCTGCTATAATGAGGACATAGTTCGAAATGTTTGTCCATAAGGTAAGCATTGTGTCCATTACAAATTGCATATTTTTCTTCTGGATCATTTTCAGTTTGACCAGCACAACATAAGGCACGCAGAGATATTGATAAACTACATTCTCTGTATTACAATTAATGAAATGCTTCATTTCAAAAGGCACTGTTATTCTTGTAGAGGCGTTTTTAAATTTCTGAAGGCTAGAATCTGCCATCCTTATATTGTGTAGTGCTGATTTCCATGAATAATCCCGTTGAAAACAATTATATTATTCAAGACAAGGTATTACCTCTATGTAAGAAAGATAGGCAGAAGCTGGCACATAGCAGAGCTCTGCTCTGTGCAGGAGGAGGAGGGATTCTGAGAACCAGCCCTGGCCTTGATGCCATTTAGAACTGCTGCCAGGGGCTTCTAATTTATGCCAATGATTTAGGGTCTGACCCTAAACCAGTAGAGATTTGATGTAGCTGAATTCTGCCACTTCCCCTTCCCACCATACCCCTCCTCCTCCCTGTAGTCCATGGTGCTAGCTTGCTAGATTATATAATCTGTTTTTCTCTATTGGTTTGATTATATTTTTTGTTTATATTTTTGTATTGAATAATTTCAGTAGATGTTGTTTTATTGTATTTGGCTGTAATTCAAGGAACCTACAGGCCTGTATCCTGTATGATTAGGTAGAGCAAATTAGCATAAGTGTTTTGTGACCTTTGGCATAGATAAATGGCCTACGGGTTACCCTTTTTGACTTTGGGAAACTGAATGTGTTTACCAAAACTCTGGGATGTACCAGTAAACCACAAGGTACACAGCAAGAATGTGGAAGGAATGGTTCAAGCCAAAGGTAACAGTTTTGAGAATGAGATAATCAGCATTAATATTTATGGATATGTTATTAATATATAAGAATGTTAGCCTATAGAGTAAGTGTACCCTAAAATTTATCTGGGTGAGGAAATAAGATTTCGCAAAAAGAAAAGGAGTACTTGTGGCACTTTAGAGACTAACCAATTTATTTGAGCATGAGCTTTCGTGAGCTACAGCTCACTTCATCGGATAAGTGAACTGTAGCTCACGAAAGCTCATGCTCAAATAAATTGGTTAGTCTCTAAGGTGCCACAAGTACTCCTTTTCTTTTTGTGAATACAGACTAACACGGCTGTTACTCTGAAATAAGATTTGTGCATGGAACTATTCAGGATAGGGCCAAGATCCAATAAGAGGGCAAACCACCATGTGGAGCGATCCTTCTTTTAACTTCAAGTTCTCTTTTGTTTAGCTATTAGCTCCGCTTTTGCAATATAACTTAGCTACTTAACATCCAACCCTGACCTGCACCATCTCGGGACTGAGGAACCTGGACCGTCAATCTTATTTGGCATGCTGAGATGAGGCTGGTCCTTTGTCTCTCACTAGCAGGTCTCCAAGGAAGGGTGTGAGTATGCTAGTTTAAGTACCTTTTATAAGGGATGGTACCACAAGTGCCTATAAAACTGTACTATTACTTTTTGGCTCTAAACCTTTGTCCTCGGTGTGAATGTCCTTGCCACACACCCCAAAGGTCCGTATTGAACTCTCTCTACACTTTCTAATTCTGTAGCCTGATTTTCGGGACAAGAATCTAAGTATCTTCTGGTCAGATCATTGGTGAGTCTATAATAAATCAGCCCTATAAAAATCAGGTTAACACCGCAACATGTTCCCTGTCCTGAGAGGTGGGTAGAAGGTGAGATGTGGGACCTGAAGAGGATTCTCCACTGGTAAATTGGGGCTGGATTACAGCCTCTTTATTCCACCTGAATAGTGCAAAGAAGCAATAACAAGGTTTGAGAATCTGGCTACTGGTTTCTATCCTGAACAATAGCTACAGTAGCCAATTGGATTTTACAAATAAAATACTGATGAAAATATAAAGGCCAATACTAAGAGCCATGTTTTAGTCCATCCCATGGGACAACCAACATGATCTTCATTGCTCGCCAAATCAAGGAAAAGTCTTGGGAGCAAAATCAGGACCTGTACATAGCCTTCATCGATTTGACAAAGGCCTTTGACTCTGTCAATCGCAAAGCCCTGTGGAAGGTGCTGTCCAGATTTGCCTGCCCTCCAAAATGTATTAAGGTCCTAAATCTTCTCCATGATCAGATGAGTGCCACGGTTCTCTGTAATGCCCTTGAGATGGAACCTTTTGTCATCAAAACTGAGGTTAAGCAAGGATGAGTTATTGCCCCAAGCCTGTTCTCCATCTATTTAGCAGTCATTTTGGTTGTCGTTAAAGATCACCTCCTCAGTGGAGTTGACATACAATACAGAATGGATGGGTGGCTCTTTAATCTTCAACGTCTCCACTCAAAGTCTAAAGTCTTCAGGGAGTCCATTATTGATCTTCAGTAATCTGTTGACTGTGTCATCCTCATGCACACTGAGAATGACCTTCGGTAAGCTCGTACAAGAAAATCCTGTATGGACTGAAGTCTAGGACTCTCACTCAATATTGAGAAAACTAAAGTACTCTTATCAACCTGCTTCAGGCCTTACATGTGACTCACCACAAATCACCATTGAGGGTCAGACTTTGGAGACAGTCGAGCACTTTTGCTACCTCGGTAGCCAACTTTCTCAAAACACAAAAATCAACAGTGAGATCCAGCACAGGATCCAGTGTGCAAGTGCTTCCTTTGAGAAACTGCTGATTCATTTTCATGGACCATGATCTATGGCAGGGCACCAAGATCCAGGTCTATAAGATAATTGCTGTTCCTACACTCCTCTATGGATGTGAAACCTGGGTAACCTATCAACAGCACCTCAAGAGTCTGAAGCCAATGTCACCAGCATTGAAGCAATGATCCTCATGTACCTCATGGTGGTGGTCATGGAGCAGCAGCAAATGGTGGAGTGCTGCTTCTGGGCCTGAGAAATGGTGGGATTGCATCATTATGCAGACTTGGGATGACTAGCAGTGGCTGCAGACCACTTGGATGTGCAAGACCTCATTCCTGGATCAATGGGCTGAACTCATGTCAGCCCTCCAGTGCAGGGAAACCAGAATGAGAGCTGTACTGACAGTGGAGAGGGAGTGGTGACCACACTGTGGAAACTTGCCATGCTGCAGTGCTATTGGTCAGTGGGGAATCATTTTGGAGTTGGAAAAGCCACTAGTGGGGGCCCTAGTCATGCAAGCATCTCCTGTTACACAGGACTGTGAGACTTGGCAATGTGCAGGACATTGTGGATGGAGTTCCCAAACTGTGATAGAGTGATAGAAGGCACGGATATCCCCATTTGGCACAAGCCCAGCTTGCCACTGAGTACATCAATAGAAAGGGCTATTCTTCTGTGGTTATGCAAGCACTGGTAGATCACTGGGGATGCTTCACCAACATCCATGTTGGCTGGTCAGGGAAGGTGCAAAACACTTGCATCTTCAAGAACACAGGACTGTTCAGAAAGCTACAAGCAAGGACTTTCTTTCCTGACCAGCGAATTACCATTGGCAATGTTGAAATGCAAGCAGTGATCCTGGAGGACCCAGCCTGCACTTTGCTCCCTAGCCCATACACTAGTCACCCCTACAGCACCAAAGAAAGATTCAACTACTGGCTCAATAAATGCGGAATGACAGTTGAATGTGCTTTTGGTAGATTGAAGGGATGCTGTCATAGTTTTACTCACAAAATTGGACCTCTGTGGGGGGAAAAAAATCCAAATGGTTATAGCTGCCTGTTGTGTCCTTCAAAACATCTGTGAAGCAAAGGGGGAAAGTTGCTGCAGGGTGGAGGGGAAAGGTAGAGCAGCTGTCTGTGGAGTTTCAGCAGCCAGACACAAAGGTGAGTAGAGCCCAACACAGAGCTATACAGCTCAGGGGAGCTTTGAAAGAACACTTTAACAGTGAGCCACAGAGATGCATTGTGGTGTACTGTTCTCTCCCTGGCCGTGCTTTTCAGGAATTTTGTGGAGCTTGCTATACTTTTGATTATTTCTGTTTGTCACTGCTCCTATGAGTTGTCACACTGTACAGTAACAAGTGAGTGTTTTCAGTACCTCTAGGCACTCTTCAGGATATTTTGTGAACTAATAAAGATAATTAATTTCCAAATTAAACCAGTTACTTAAGGAAAAATGTGTAATTTAAAAGCAAATACATTAAAAACTTAAGTGCTGTTTCAATAATTTATTAACATTCATGTCCATTTTAGCTACCCCTACTCTGCTCTGTGAAAGCCATGGTTACTGTATGTGAAGCAGTGGTTCCCTCTATAGTCCCTCTTGTCTCTCCTTTGTCCCTGATGCAATTGCCAATGTTCTTCCCCCCCACCCCCGGATTCCAGCCCTTTACCCAGTTCTCCATGGTTCAGGTTTACCTGTGGCCTTTTGTCTCCTTCCCCTGTTCAACCTAGTTTAAAGCCTGCCTCAATAGGTTAGCCAGTCTGTATCTGAAAATACTCTTCCCCTTCCTTGATAGATGGGCCCCCATCTCTGCTCAGCAGTCCTTTTTCCCAGAACAGCATCCCATGGTCAAGGAAGCTAAAGCCTTCCTGGTGACACCATCCTACACAGCCATGAATGCACCTCCATGCTGTGTCTGTCTCAACCTGGACCCCTGCCCTTGATTGGCATGATCAATGAGAACACACCTGGGCCCCCAACTCCTTGACTCTCACTCCCAGAGCCCTTAGTCACTTCTGATCTTCTCAGGGTCACGCCTTGCAGTATCATTAGTCCCCACATGATGAGAAGCAGGGGGTAATAGTCAGCGGGCCAGATGATCCTCTGCACGCTATCCAGAACAGATGACTGTGCTCTCATCTACACAGGGATAAAAAAATCTACAGCTGGCCCAGGTCAGCTGACTTAAGGTCATGGGGCTCAGACTCTAGGGTTGAAAAATCACTGTGTAGACACTTGGGCTTGAGCCTGAGCTCTGGGACCCAAAGCTCAGGCTCCACCCTTAGCCAAAATGTCTACACAGTGAGTGTTAGCCCTGCAGCCTGAGCCGCCCCACAAGCCTGAGCTGGGCCACTTATGGCCAGGCTGCGGGTCTTTCATCCCCGTGTAGATGTACCCACTGTCCCCCAGTGAGGAGTAGTAAGGATAGGGATGCGGCCCCTGAAGCCATGTGGAATGTTTGGGGTTGGGGGTGCAGGGAGGTGCTACAATGGAGTTCTCCAGGGACTGCAAAGGGAGGTGAGCCCATGATTATTGAACCTGTAGGTCCATGTGAGTCTGCAGCGTCTGTGTTTGCTGATGGAGTAGCCCCATTATGTCCTGGTGCATCTCCCTCTCCTTTTCCTGCTGGGACTTCTGGGCCTTTCTTCTGTCTACTGCCTGCAGTATTCGCCATCCAGGCCCTTTGCTTATGGGCTGATGCAGCACTGGCTCGCAAGATCTCCCTGAACATGTCATCCGAAGTTCTCTTCGGTCTCCTCCTTATCTGACTCAAGCATTCCTCCAGTGTGGAGGGGGAGCCCCGCAAGGCCACAGTGGCATCAGCTACAAATAAAACAGAGGTACCATTGTCACAACAGAAAGCAAAAGTTAAGATTCAGAAATCCCTTCCCTTATTCCCCTAAAGTTTTAAACAAAACATATTTCCTGACCGTTCTGCTGGGGTGTGCTTGTGCACGGCACCACTCACAGCACCAGCCATTGTGAGTATGGACTTCCAGAGGTGAAGGAATAGCTCAGTTGCATGAAACTGAGTATAGGGCGACGACACTGAATTCTGGAACCATTGTCCACAGGGGGTGATTTTTGCTGATATCTCACTCCTGTGGATAAGAAAGGCACAGAGAAGCCACCGAGGCCTATATGCTGCTAGCCTGTTCATTGCAATGGTGCCTGCCAAAATTATCACTGACTAGTGTGGGAAAGTGTCCTATCGTGGAGGAAGAAATAAGGCTGCTGTCCCTAGAAAACTTTGGTAGAGGACTGCAGGGTACCTCCGTGAAGGTACCTCTCAGGAGGATTTCAAGGGACATTGCTGTGTATATAAACAAACTACTCTGCATGGTCACCCCTACCTAACCATAGAGGGGAAATAAAAAGCTACCACTTCTAATACCTGTAAATTTAATGAAAAGTTGATACCCCCAGTTTAACAGGACAGTTATCATCCATATGTCATTGTAGTGGGAAATATGTCTACACACTTATCTGAGATTACTTCCCCTTCATCGGACTTACCTGTGTTCAACTACCAGGACTGACAGAACTGCAATGGAGTCTCAAACAGGTCTTGCCTCGCAGCTGGATTCCCTGGTCACATGTCCCTCTTCCTCCTCCATCTCTTCATGTTCCTTGCTGTTCATGCCAGGGGCCTATGATGTGGGCTTCTCAGAGGTATCCATGGTGGTCTTCTAGGGGTGGCCAGTCTCCACCAAGTATGCTATGCAGTTTTTTGTAAAAGAGGCAGGCGTGCAGCTTAGCACAGTGTTGACTGTTGTCCTCCCTGGCCTTCTGATATGCCTGCATAGTTCTTTCACTTTCACTGGGCACTGCTTCTGATCTCTGTCAGATACCCTTTTTTTCCTGCATCCCCCATGCAATCTTTTCATTGATGTGCACATTTCTATGGCTGATCTATAGCTGTGCCTGCACAGCCTTTTCTCTCCACAGTCACAGAAGGTCCAATATCTCCTGATTACTCCCACTCGGCATGGTCAGCTGGGCAGTTGCACACAATAATGAAGAGCTGCTAGGTGTGCTCGCCAAGCTGGACAGTCTGGAAAGGGCATTTCAAAAATTTGTGGGACTTTAAAGGGGAGCATAGTGGTGGGTCTTCCATTCTCCATGACCCCTAGGCAGTGGAGTTTGCAACTGTGGCTAGAGCAGTCAGCGTTAGGCATTGTGGGACAGCTGCTGGAGGACTGTTAGGGTTGACATAGATAATGCAGCGTATACACTTATGATGCATCAACTTCAGCACGTTGACCATGGTTCAGTGTTGCTTAGGGATGTGGAGTTACCGTGTTGCTGTAGCAAGGTGCTTATATTGGTGGGTGACAAATGTAAGTGTAGACACATGCACAACTAGGTCTATACAAAGTGGATTATGCTAACCTAACGTTATCTAACTCAGTCTAACTTTATCCAACTGAGATAAACATTAAAAACTATAAGGAGAGGCTAAATCCAGAAGCATAATCGTTTACTAATAATTCAAAGACTTAACTACCCTACCTCCTGGCTTGCAGCCAGTATGTCACAAACTCAAAAGATGACTTTTTATCATCCTCTGCCTATTGACTAAGTATTAGGAGAGTCTTACAAACCACTACATGTAACCACTGGCAGCCAAGCTAAGGGCTCAGTTGTGCAAATTCTGAACTCGTGTATGTGTAAGGATTACTTGGATGAATAATGGTTTCTGGGTTTGGGCTTGTAGCGTGGCAGTTACCCTGCTCCAGTGGAAAAAGCTAGGCTGTCTGGGGAAGCAGCCACAGCTGGGGCCATGCCCAATCAGGCCATAGCTGGCCCTATAAAAGGGCTGTGAGCCAGGAGCTAAGTCAGTCTCTCTCCAGCCTTGGGAGGAAGAAGGACCTAGCTGTCTGGAAGAAAAGGGTACCTGAAGCAGAGCAGGGCTGGGGAAAGGCAAGAGGAGCTGGGGAGCTCTAACCTGGCAACTCCCCAGGCTGCAGGCCTTGTTAAAGACCCAAGGCAGGTACTGGGGCTAAAGAGGTGTAGCCCGGGGTTAGGCAGAGGCAGCTGGTTCAACTCCCTTGCCAATGATGAGCGGCCATGGCAGCCCGGTGAAAGGGGGGCTAGATGATGACTGGCAGTAGCCACTGAAGCAAGGTGGGCTTAGAGGGTTGGAGGTTCCTGGGGGAGGGGAGACCTAGAGCATAGGGACTGCTGTGGGGCAGAACCCCTATGGTAAAGGGGCACCCGGGTTCCGGAGGGATCAGGGGCCTGAGGTAGGCCAGCCAGCAGAGGGCGCTCCGAGGCTGGAAAAGAGCTAATTCCCAGACAACTAGCAGGAGGCATCTTGGGCTCAAGGTGGCCAAAAAGGGGACACCATGTCTCAGATTGCTAGAGTCCTTTCATTGAACTATTCTCAGTAGTAAAACAGAATATTAGCAGGATTTGAGGGATTTATTGGAAATACATTGGTCAAACAAAATGGTATTTCTGTTTTGAGAGAGATTGATGGCATTCCACATTTGTATTTCAGGGGATGTTTCTTAAATTGGCACGCTTTTAAAATGGATGAAACTTTTTCACTCTCGGTGTAATATCCAGCATTATTAACGATCAGATTTACATGAACTAAAATCTTTCAGGATATCCTGCAGCATGTACCAGGTCAGTTTAAGACCTGATAACTATTCAGGAATTCTCCCTCTGTTTCAAAACACTGGTTTGAATAAGGTGTTTCCAGGATGTTAGAACATTTCTGTTCGCTATGTATGTTCAAGACCCAACCAACAGTGAAATCCAAAACTGCAGCCCCCAAAACATACAAGACCAAACTGTGCATATGTGCAATCCTGACTTCTATGTTCTGTATTCACAAATTATGCACATGATGTGCTCTGCCTTCTCAAATTATGCACACAACTTCTGCCCATGGACTTTTAAAAATTCAAACCACAATAATGGTCAAATAATAAAGGGTTAGAGTGAGACTTTATGTTGAGTCCTCTATAAGGGCTACCCAAGGATATTTTTAACCATCTGCAGTACCACCAACAATTTTTTAAATATTATACATTAATTTTAGTAAATTAATATTGGCCTTTCTCAAGAAGGATTATCTTGTCATACATACGGTATTCTGATAAAAGTTTGATATGATTCTGTCTGTCTGGGTTGTGTGGCTTTTTTTCTGGTTCTTCTGGGGGCGGGGGGAAGAGGGGTGCTAATGTCAGGGTGTCCTGTTGCCCCCCTGCTCTGTGGAGATTAGGTACAGGGGGACAGGGACAGGGCTCAGGATGGAGGCATTGTGCTGGCAGCAGCTGCTGTCTCAACTTGCTCATCTACTTAAAAAGGAAGTGTACTTAGAGTGGGGTCAGCGTATTTAAAGGGGCAATGCGCATCTCTCTCTCTCATGCACGCGCGCCCACACACACACACTGTGTGTCTGTCTCTCTCTGCCATGCTGTCTCCCCTCCCTCCATTCGTGCTGCCTTGTAGAGTGTGAGAGGCTACATTGTTGTTAATGTATTAACCCTTGAGGGCTCAGCCAAGTGCTAGTTCATCATTTAGCAGTAAGGCATTCCTTAGGAAATATCCCACCCTCTGACTGCACCACCTCAACCAAGCTTCACAATCATCATTGCTGTGTACAGTATTAAATTGTTAGTTTAAAACTTACTCGTGTGTGTGTGTGTGTGTGTGTGTAAGTAAAAAAGTCCCTGGAACCTAATCCCCCCATTTACATTAACTTTTATGGGGAAATTGGATTCACTTAACATCATTTCACTTAAAGTAGCATTTTTCAGGAACATAACCACAACATTAAGCAAGGGTATAGATTTCCTAATTACTATATCTGTACCTTTTCAGGAAGCAAATAACTGGAATATTTTGGTGCAAGTGTTATAAGTCCTTATAAATAATGGGAAAGTTTATCATATATAATATTCTATTTTGGTATAACCCAAAGGATGTGTAAAAATGTACGATATCTGCTGAAAAAAATGTTTTTGTTTATTCTTGTATTGCTCCCATCTGAGCTTCTATCATGCTTTTTCTGCTAAAGTAAGCAAGCTCAGACTGTAAAAATATTTGCTTTATTTAGTTGTCCTAAGAAGTCTGTCTGACTTTCTTCTTTTTTGGATAATAGCTTTCATCTTTTTGCTGAGCTCTGTAAATGCTGGAGTGCCAGTCCAAGAACAGAGAGAAACACACACACACAAAAATCAAAATACACTTGACATGAAGTCAAAAACATGCCATTTTTGTTTTTTATTTTCTTAGAGTGAACCTAATGGGCTCTGTCTTCTTTGAGACATATCTCTTGCAGTTTATTTGTTTTTGGTAGAATGTGCTCTCATAAAGGTTCCAGACTGACCTAGTCTGACTTGTAAAAACCTCCAGCATTCATTTAAAACAACAATTTTTACATTTTTTGACTTGAAGACATGGGATTTTGTTCTTTTCGCTACTTCAATATTACAGTAAATGAAAATGCTTAATATGAAGCAATCCAGTTTTTGCAGGAAATGTTCATTTTTTATTGTAACCTTACAAATTAACTTGTATGTTTGCTTTATGCATTGTAAAGTTCAGGGATGCTTTTTTTGAAATGTCACGACTGTTAAATTACATGATGGCAAATGGAGGTTTTCATGAACACTTTAGCCAGAGACCTTCAAGAATCAGGGATTTAAATTTACAAAACATAAGACTTCCTTCAGCAATGAGAATAATTGACTCAAAGCCAAAACTCACCATTCATATTTCATGAAATTAAAATATGAATGAAAAATCTGGTGGCAGGTACAGTTATAATGTTTACCCACTTAAATGTCAAAGCCTTGAAACTAATTGCCCCCTAGGTTTTTCAGTCCTGACATACCTGTCACATTTGGTTTTCTTAAAAAAGAATGAGTGGACATCACAGGTGTGAACTGCAAACTTTGTAAAGAAAAATTAGTGCGCAAGACTTCCTGATTTCTTATTTGCTTTAGCATTATTTGGTATCAGACCCTGTTGGTTTTGTTCTTTTCCTACACAAAGCAATATGTACATTAGACAACTATATCCTGACTAGCCAACTTGCTTACATAGGCCCTGAGCCTTCACAGAGAACAACATGGGTGGGCCATACAGAGCCACAGTGAAGTCAACAGTAGTTAATGGAATTTCCACTTGGACAGTTCGCTTTGCAGGATTTAAGCCTTAAGCAATAATGACTCACCAAGTGTCTTATTGCTATTATTTTATTTATTTAGATGATACAGATTGTAATAAAACAATGCTCATCCAGGGTACTGGGCGCCCTTGATAATTTCTTTAAAAACACTAAAATAAAATTCTCCCAGATCAATTCAAATGAACAGTGAAAACATAAATGCCCATAGGTGCCAACTCCATGGGTATTCTGGGGGCGGAAGCACCCATAGGGGGAAAAAAAGGGTGCTCAGTACCCACCAGCAGCCCTCCCGATCACCTCTTCCCACACTGTCCAGCACCTCCAGCCCACAAGCAGCCCTGCCAATCACCTCCTCTCCCACCCCACTTTCCAGCGCCTCCCACCTGCTGTGGATCAGGTGTGCAGTGGCATGCAGGAGGTGCAGGGGTGGGGGGAGAGGAGTGAGGGCAGGGTGTGCTCGGGGAGGGAGTGGGAAGAGGTGGGGTGGGGACTTGGGGGAAGGGGTAGAGTGGGGGTGGGTCTTGGTGCTTAAGGTCTGCTCTGCCCCCCTAGGCAACTCCTAAAGACTGTGCCTATGTAAATGACTGAGTTAACTCACCTCCCACATGATCCGCTTGTGTTCCACACTCCGCTCTAATGAACACCCATTTCCTCACAAGCCAGGGAGAAACAGTGGGTCATGCATTGTGCCCTAAACGCTAACCAACGTAGGCGATTACGATCCAAGGAAGTAGGGATGGGAGGTGGTAGGAAGTAGCGATGGGAGGTGGTAGGAAGTACATTCCACAGTTCTGGGGTCTTAATGGAGAATGCCCTGCCAATCACCCTGCTTCTCTTCAGCTCGGACAACTTTGCTGATCACAACTGTGGTGGTATGTCAGACGGGAGACAGTGTCTTTGATGGGTGGGTCCCAGACCACTTAGAGACATACCCAATAACACTTTTAGAAATGTTTCTGTAGAAAAAAAAATCCATCCCTGTTTTCCCAGTTTGAATTTCTAAATGATGATGATTCAAACAGTGTCATACTTGGCTGAAACAGACTCTGGCTTTTTGTTTGTTGGCATTGGACAGCATTCCTTAACTGCCCAGAGGGGATGCTATTGAGAAAGATGTTTTATATGTAATTTAATTGTTGATCTATGGAAAAATTCTCTGTTTGGATGTGTATTTGAGGATGATTAACACATGGCTTTACATACGTGTGTGTGTGTGTGTGTGTGTGAGGGAGAGAACGCGATTGAACTATACTATGCCCTATCCTCCTTTGGCTGTGCAGAGGTATCAGAGAAAATAAGCAGTGTACTGTGAAAGGCAGAACAGAATTGTAGACCTTGCACTCAGGAGAGCATGAGGAATGCACCCCAAATGCTTCCAATGACTGAAAATAAGTGGAGGGAGAGTAGGAAGAGCCATGTCTCCATATCTCCTGCATACACCCATCATGTGCTGATCAATGGAGCCGGCTGTGTTCTCACAAGGAGGAGTAATGCTCACCATTTGAATGGGTGTATCCCTCTCCATGAGCTACAGCTAGGGTGTGCTGAAGGCATTGTGAATCTCTCAGGCAAAATTCCTTTTGGTGTCCCCCTTGGGGTGATGCAAACCTATGCAATCTCCCTTACAATGGGTTGCACGCTAAAAGCATAGAATCATAGGAATGCAGGACTTGAAGGAACCTCAAGAGGTCATCAAGTCCAGTCCTGTGTGCTGAGGCAGGACCAAGTAAGCCTAGACCATTCCTGAGAGGTGTTCATTCAACCATTCTTAAAACCCATCCAGTGACAGGGATTCCACAATCTCCCTTGGAAGCCTACTGAATCCACCTTAGAATAATTTAATCTAAACCATATTTGCCTAGTTTACTTATGAGAATGTCATGTGGGACTGTCAGAAGCCTTACTAAAATCAAGATATATCATGTCTACTGCTTTCTGCCCATCCACTAGGCCAGTAACCCTGTCAAAGAAGGAAATTAATTTGGTCTGGCATGATTTGTTCTTGAGAAATCCATGCTGACTATTACTTATAACCCCATTGTCCCCTAGGTCAGCGTTTTTCAATCTTTTTGATACCAGGGATTGGCTTGCTGAACTGTGCCAGGGAAATCTCAGGGACCAGATCAGTCACTGAGAAATACTGCTCTAGATGCTTACAAATTGATTGTTTAATAATTTGTTCCAGAATATGTCAGGTATTGAAATTAGGCTGACTGGTTTATAATATCATAGGTCCTCTGTTCGCCTTTTTAAAGATAGGGACTATGTTTGCCTTTCTCAAATCCTCTATGAGTTCTCGTACATAATTAACTGTTCCATGATTTCTTCAGCTAGTTCCTTGAGTACCCTAAGATGAATTTCATCAAGCTCTGCTGACTTGAATACATCTAACTTATATAAATATTCTTTAATCTGTTCTTTCTCTATTTTGCCTTGCAGTCCTTCCTTCTTGTTGGTAATATTGTGTAGTGTATTTGGTCATCATTAACCTTTCAGAGTGAAGACTGAAGCAAAATAAATGTCAAACACCTCAGCCGCCTTGATTTAATCGGTTATTAGCTCTCCTTCCCTGCTAACTAGAGAACCAACACTTTATTTTGTCTCTGTTACTGCTAATGTATTTACGTATGTACTCTTCATATGCGCTTTTATGTCCTTTGCTTGTCCAATGTTTGTAGGATTCCTTTTTTATTTTCAGGTTGTGAAAGAGCTCCTCATGGAGCCATATTGGCCTCTTATTCTTTTTACCTTTCTTTCACACTGAGATAGTTTTTCAGTTGTACCTCTAATATTGTCTCCTTGAGAAACTGCCAGCTTTCTTGTGCTACTTTATCTCTTACATTTTCTTCCCATGGGTCTTTATCTACCAGTTCTCTGACGTTATTAAAGTCTGCTTTTTTGAAGTCCATTGTCTGTATTCTGAATGAGCTTTTCCATAATTTTCAAATTACTTTTTCAGAAGGGTGCTGTGTTGTGTGTATATTTTGAGGCACACACATACATACCCATAAGAGGATGGGACTAGAACTGTGTTCTTACAACTCCAGAAACACAGGCCTCTACCTCTTGATCTAAAATGAGGCCTCAGTTAGCTGCTGAATAGCCAACTCACAGGACAATACATGGAATAAAGTTCCCAACAGTGACAGAATTTTATTACTGTTCTTTAGGTTTTTCTTTCTTTAACAAGAGAGCTCAACATTAACTCAAAACAAATATTTTATAGCCTCCTTGATTCCTTCTTGAAGTCTGGGAACTGTTATCTGGCCTTTTTAAAGCCTCACTCCATTAAGCCTTCTACCACTGCTCCCTGCACGTCTATCTACTAGACTTCCACCCACCTGGTACAAAAACCTGCCTAGGTTCTACTCCTGACTTAACAGCTTCCTCTCTGACTGAGCAAGTTCCTTTTTATATGAAGTGCTGCCTCTAAGCTGTTACATGACCCTTGGTCATCTGACTTGACCAGTCAACCAGAGCCTTGAAATAGAGCACTGGGTCATGTCCATGCACCTCAGAACCAGTTTCTTTTTATAAGAACATTTGCTAATATCCTCTTTATAAGCTGCAGCCAACTGATAAAGGATAATGTGCCCTCTGTGCACAGAGTGCCTGATCATGTTTGTGCTTTCACTGAAATAAATAAATCAACCAATGACAATGAGAGCAGGACTGTGGCCAAGCTATCCACACACACGCACAAATCATTAATACCATTGCTTAATGGCAAGCTAGTCCCTTCAAAAATGTGTTTTTAAAATCTCCTTAGAAATGCATGTAACAATATGAAATATTTAAAAGGTTAGTAACTGACAGTTTTTGTACAAGAAATAGGTAAAAAAATTTTACCAAAGTCAAAATTTCAGTTTAGTGTAACTGTGTCATAATCTGTAACTCGAAAACCATCTGAGAAATTTCCTCCAGATTTTGTGTAAATGTTCGCCTTTGCGTTCAGAGCGAATCTGGCAATTTTTAGGACAAACCATTTTTCCAAAAAGTTATAAAGAAGTAAAACTAGGACTTTATAACAGAGGCTGTTTGCAATTTTCGCTATGGAAAGGCTGCTGTTTCTCTAAAACAACAATAATAAACATAGTGCTGCTTCTCTTGCCTCTGTCAATCAGATCTTGCTATCTTGAAAATGAAAGGAAGGCACAATCTGTGAAAACAGAATAGATCAGATCTCTGGTGAGGCAGGATTATTATTTTACAGACTGTGACACTCTGTACCTCAGGGGAACACCCTGCACCCCCAAGTTCATCCTTATAATATGATTGTATGGTGTCCAATGCAAAGTTTGTCATGTTGGGTGTCTTTGGAGGGCTCATGATACACTGAGCATTGTTGTTATAGTCATATTGTAGGTTGTAATTTCTTATATATAGTTATGAGGCTAAAAATGTGTCCTCATGGCTTAAAACAAGCCCCGGCAAAACTCTCGAGGAGCAGAGGGGCAGTTCACACCTCACCAGGGCATGTATGGGACAAACCCAGCCCAGCCTCACAGGAACAAAGAACACTGGCCTAGGCAGCAACAAAGGATCTGTTGGTCTCTCGAGTGAGTCACCCCCCTTCCCTTGGTCAGTTTGGGACTACGATGAGGTAATTCTCACCTGACTCCGAAAGGTGGTGGTGGGGTGGGGTGGAGGTCCAAAGCCAAGGGGGAAGAAAGAACATGATAAAAGGAAGAGATGTTTGCCATGCTCTCTCTTTTCCACCTCCATCTACAGACACCACACCAAGCAATTGAAGCGCTGATCAAAGGGGAGAGCCTGGCTGAAGGGCAACCAGCCAGACTGTGGTGAGAAGCATCTAAGTTTGTAAGGGCACTGAAAGTGTTAAGATCAGCTTAGAATGCATTTTGCTTTTATTTCATTTGAACAAATCTGACTTGTTGTGCTTTGACTTACAATCATTTAAAATCTATCTTTTGTAGTTAATAGATTTGTTTGTTCTACCTGAAGCAGTACATTTGGTTTGAAGCACTTCAGAGATACCCCTGGGGATAACAATCCTGGTACATGTCAATTTCTTTGTTAAATTGATGAACTCATATAAGCTTGCAGCGTCCAGTGGGCATATCTGGACACTGCAAGATGGAGGTCACTAGGGTTGTGTCTGGGACCAGAGATATTGGTTAGTGTCATTGCACAATCCAAGCAGTGGCTGGCTAAAAGTGCTCACTCACGTAGCTGGGAGTAGCTTGCGTGCTAGAGGCTGTGCGTGAACAGCCCGGGAGCGGGGGTTCTTACAGCAGAGCAGGGTACTGCTGGCTCCCAGAGTTGAGGATTGGAGTGACCTAGCAAATCACCAGTCCAGATAACACCAGGGGAATGTCACACAGACACCCACCACTAGATTCACATTGAGAATCTTGAACCACACAGAATCTGAATTGGGGCAGAGAATGTGGCTCAGTGTAGTTAGTGGAGACGCAGTCATAATGGTGATCAGTGAACCTTCAAAGCACTCTGAGCAAGATGCATTCTGTCAGAAATCAATAGAACATCTATACGTTGGAAGAATAGGTAAGAAATACTCATCAACAAAATTTCCACAAAATTGACCAACACCGGAAAGCATCAGAAAAACTTCAGGAAGCATCAAAACATAATGGAGGATCATGCCCCAAAATCTGTATAGAGAGGGGACCCTTTGCAATAGCTCCCTATCCTGTGCAGAATTGGAACTGAGCTGTCTCCTTGGTACCACTCTTGATACCACTAGTATCCATGAAGGCTGTAACGCAGCAATGAATCACTGGTGTGGCGCCTCCTGCTGGTCATCTTAGGAATTAGCATCTCCAGAGTTCAGAGCACCTCCCGTGGGCTGGAGTCTCACCTGTCGCTGGCGCCGTGTCCCTCCCGGACCTCGATGCCCCTTTATCTCGGGGTTCTGCCCCCAGCAGTAACCCACAATCTGGGTCTCCCCTCCCAGGGGAACCCCCAACCCTCCGTCCCCACCTTGCCTCAATGGCTACTGCCAGTCATCATCTAGTCTCTGCTCACTGGGGCAGACTGCAGTCTGTAAACCACTCATCAGTGGCAAGGAGGGTTTGGACCTGCTGCCTTTCCCTGCAGCCCAGTACCTCTCTTTAGGCCTTGCACAAGGCTTGCAGCCTGGGGAGTTGCCAGGCTGGAGCTCCCCAGCTCCTCTTGCCTTTCCCCAGCACTACTCTACCTCTGGTACCCTGCTCCCAGGCAGCTAGGTCCTTCTCTCTCCATCACTAGAGAGAGACTGACCCAGCGCCTGGCTCACAGCCCTTTTATAGGGCCAGCTGTGGCTGCTTCCCCATTCAGCCTAGCTTTTTTCTCTAGGAGTGGGGTAACTGCCCCACTACAGAGGCCTTTCTGTTGGTGTGGTGATCCAGATGAAGGGGGCAGGGAGTGGGGAAAGTGTTGATGGGCTAAGCGTGGGAGGGGATTTACGTCACTTTCTTCTCTTGCTGTGCAGAAATTATCCAGAAATGGTAATATAGCCTGGGACTGCTATCTCCCCTGTCGCACCTTTCACGTTTAAGGGAGATCCCTGAGGCCACAGGGAATCCAGTGGAGTTGTGCTTTCAGGGAGCATAGATAGAACATACCAGTGTCACAGAGCTGCAGCAGAAATGTGAAGCTTTGTTGTGGGTGGCCCTGGACTCCCATGGATCCCTAGGGATTATTAGGTTTTGTTTTTGTTTGACCTAGTCCATTTTCATTTAATTGTAACTGTAATACTATGGTGATTTACAGTCTAAATGCTATGATAACTGCGTTATCGAGTCTGCCTGATTTCAAAGTGTTGGAGGTCTCCAGAGGATCTGTAACATTAACAGGAAGATGCACTTACAAAAGTAAGGTGCTAACATTTTTAGAATACAATAATGGTGATAGTTTATATCTATAAATTCTTCAAATTTAAGAATTAAGGCCAAAATTTGAAGGTGCCTCTAAAAATCAGGCCATTTTAGGTACCTAAGTGTGTATACATACATCTATACACCCAAGTTTTAAAATGTTGGCCTGTCTATAATACAAATGAAGTTATGTTTCAAAGTTCTGTTGCAAAGAGTCAGAGGTAATCTTAAAAAGGGTTCCTAGAATAAAAATGACTGAATTTTTTTTATAGTCAATGGTAATTTTGTTTAGATACTTTAGTCTAACCTTCCCTCCCCCCTAAGATTTTAACCTACTTTTCAGTGTAAGTGTTAAAATACAACTAGAGGCATAAATCATAGAAAGAGTATTGTGTTAAAGGCTTTATTCAATTCTCCAGATCACATTTGGCTGCTGCTGATTAATAATAAAAAAAGACCACCGACCTTCACATTGAATATAATCCTCAGGTCATCTTTCCAGTAAGTTTGACTTGTATGCATCAGTCCAAAGCCCCAGGAATCTGTGTCTTTCTAAGTAAGTAAGGATTAGAATTGGTAGAAAATTTACTGTATCCATATCAACTGCAAGGATCAGTAGGAATCTGGAACCAAATAGTCATACAGAGAAAAAGATTGTTTTTATAATCCTATTGCTTCTTTGCATTTCTTGTTCTAAAAGTTTAAAAGTTTCTAAGGGCACATGCACAATGTGTTTCTTTCGGGTCCAGATTAAGACTCTATATTGACTAAAGGTCTGATTTAAAACCTGTTGAAGTTAATGGAAATCTTTCCATTGGGATTTGTATCATGCCCAAAAGTAGTTCATTTTGCAGGGCTGAAAGAATGTTGAGTTTTAAACAAAGATTAATTTAAACAATTTTGACACATTTGTTGTTCATTCCACATTTTCATTGCTACTTCATCATCTGCAGTGGTCAGACACGTTAGTCTGTATTGGCTGTGAATTCCATTTGTATCTCTTGAGAAGCGCTGAATGCCCTCAACTCTCATTGACTACAGTGGAAAATGTGAACGCACAAAACTTTATGAGATCAAGCTCCTGCTCTTAAGGGCCAGGCAGGTATCACACACTGTGGCATATCCTGTTAGGTGCTGAGAACCCTTGCAACTAAGTCATTGCAACTGATACTCAGCAGCTCATAAGCTCTGGCTACATGCTGTTTTAAAGCACCAGATACATTTACAGTGCCAGTTAATTGTGAAGGGATTTTTTTTTAAATAAAATTTACAGTACCAGTTAATTTCACATGCCCTTTGTCCCTATCCCACTGCCAGAAAAATCACTAACATGGAATTACCAAATAGAGATTGTCACTCAGAGCCAAGCTAATGCTGACCTAGAACATCCCTTCCACAACATCTGGAACCTAATCCAGAGCTTAACCACTCTTATAGTTAGAAAGATTTTTCCTAATATCTAATTTAAATTTCCCTTGATGCAGATTTTAAGCCCATTACTTCTTGTCCTACCTTCAGTGGACACAGTTATTATGGGATACCTAGGGATCACAAAGATTGGGGGACTCATTGTGTTAGCTACTATATAAACACAGAGTAGCAGACAATCCCTACCTTAAAGAGCGAGAAAGGGATATAACATACCTCTACCAATATAAAAGGCAGCAGATAAGATTCTCAGTCCTGCAGATACTTCAACATGAGCATAACTTTACGCATGCAAGTAGTCTCAACTCATTGTTATCTGGGGGGGGGGGGGTTATCTTGCTACCATTGACGTCAGTGACAAAACTTCCTTTCATTTGAATGCAGGATCAGGCCCTATGAGATTACATGCCTGAGTAAAGTTACTCATTTCCCATGTTCTCAAAACTGAGCTTTACAATAATTGGTGAGAATCTCGTATACCTGTTAATACTGGAAATTTTTAAACTGGGACATTTTGAGAGACAAATCAAGGACCAACCTTTTAACTGTGGAGAAATACACTGCAGTTAGGAGAGCTTTTTGGAGACAGAATTGTAAAATGTGAACTATAGTGCTAAAAAAAAGTCTGTCCCTCTTAAATAAGGACAGTGTAAAAGAATTGTAGTAAGGATGCAGAGCTATATGTCACTGAAATTAACTTAAAAATAGATTAAAGCAAAGCAATCTACCAAATACTTCTGAATGGCTACATCCAAAAATGTGCATAGCTTTTTCTTTGACCCACCTTTTCACAGAAACGTTTTTTTTTTGCATCCTATAGACATTTAAGACTTTTTTCTTCTTGTAGTGCAGAAGTCTCGTGCACAGAAAGCATGATAGTTGCTTTGTTTCTTCTTCTTTTCACATGTAGGGTCATTCAGCCTATCATTATGAATACAAGTTCTTCTTAGTTCTTTGAAAAGGAAGGGAACTGAGAGGTATGCCAAAAATAATGAATGTCAGATGTGTCCTGTAGCTAAAATAATGCCTGGTTCCTCTGCAGTTTAGAACTCCAGCTTGGCAGAAGTCATGCGGTTCATAAACCTTTCCTTATTTTGAAAAACCATATCATATCATGAAGATTTCTTTTAACTTTGCTCACAATTTACAGATAATACAGATTTGATATCATTGTAACTGCTAACATTAATTTGTCATAGGTTTAGGGTTTTATCATACTACACATTTTCTCCTGGTTAATAAAAGGAGCTATCAACACAGAATGCTGCACTTTCAATTTGTACTTTAAGAGTTAAGGAAGACTTGAAAATCAAATAATCAAATAGATAAAAATGAGGGAATTCCAATGCACATTTGCCAGGTATTGGGCACAAAATATTCATTTAGGCAGAATTCCAGTTCATCATATTTTACCATGGAATATATCAAGTCTTGTGCAGCTATAATTAATTCTTCTATTTGACATATAAACACTAACAACAATTCCAGTGTGACCCTTATGAGATATCGGTTCTTGATTTCTGAAGCCCTCTCAAAATGTAATCCTGAACTTATTGTTCCAAATTCCATTTTCTGAGGAATTTGCTAAAGGGAACTAAGGAATGTGGATCAAATCCTGTTCACCTTACTCATGTGAGTAGTTCTCACTCTGTGCAGTCTCTGGATTACTGTCTCCTAGGGTGACCATCTGTCCTATATAGTAAGGAATGTCCTTACTTAGTGCCTATTTCTCTGCAAATCATACCTGGTAAGTTGCTACCAGGAAGCAATCAGTTAGGTAATATGTGTGTTTAAACAATATGTATTCAAAGGTTTGTGTACTGCAATACAAATGTATTATATTGGGCCATAGCTGTGGGACAGCACCTGCAAAGGGAAAAATAAAAAGGTTTGCTCTATAGTTCTGCTAGATTTGCTGTCCTTTTTAATATGATACAAGAACAAGGACACATTCAGTCAAGTTGAAAGACATTACATTTGCATTACAACATTGCATTGAGTCAAAGCATTATAACAATGCTTTGACTCATCTCGATTACTGGCCTTATGGGTATATCAGGTGAAAGAGTAGGAGGAAGAGCCAGAGGTCTTGAACTTAGTCTGGCAATAATGTTTCAATTTAAATTAAATAAACTAGTTAGGTAAAGTATTGTCAAAAGCTGAAGAAACCACTTCAGCAGCTCACTGTAGCAGGAGCCGGTTGGGCTTGGCTGTTTTGTTGTTGTTAATAATGTAAAAAGTTTGATCTAAACTCCAGAGATTTAATCTGAAGGAAAGAGCTGCCTGAAACTGGAAGATGGATTAAAATGAGGCTAAAGAAATACGCAGGAATTTCTGAGGACAGTAAGATGAGTTAATGGCCAAATCCTGCATAGTGTCTATTTGAAGAACTTCTGATGAAGTCCCATGACTTTTTCACTTGATGTTACCAGGAAGGTCACAGCAAACTTTCTACTTTCATGAAGTGAAATAAGCTGTAAATGAGTGAAAAGGGGAGAGAGAGAGAGAGAGAGAGCAACTTCAGTGAGGTTTTACACATGTGTAGTAGGGCTTGCAGGCTTGGGTCTTGTTTTTAACTCCAGACGATGTGGCCTTTCTGGAACAGAAGGAAATAATATTTTAAAAAGCCTTTTCCTTATGATGCAAACAGCAATAATTTTTGTTTTCTGACAAGAAAATAAAAGGTTTTTTGGTTATATGAACTGTAATGCAGAGAAATTAATCATAACACACTTCATCATAGGCTCTCCTTTGCCCAAGGGCACTTCTCTGCTGTTCAAATACTTTTGGTTCTTCTCACCAATGGAGCCTGCCTGTTAAAAGTAGGAAGTCTCTCTTTGGTATGAGGCTGCTTCTAAGGAGTAGTCTGTCATTTCCGAAATCTCAATGCCCCAAGCAGAATTTTAACAAATTTAGGGGCAAAAGCCCCATTTCCATTCTTAAAAGTGTATGTATTTTTTTATTCCTGTCCACAGGCTAGACCTGGAATCAAAGAGCCACATTCTGATCTAAGTTGCAATGAAATTGGTTGAGTTACTCCAGGTTTATATTCATACAACTGAGGGCAGATTCTGACCCAGTCATTTTTTTTCTATTTAGGTCTGTACAGAGGAGGGGGAGAGAATTCTTAAGTAATAACAGAGATCCAGGACTCAGTGGGGGTGAAGTGTACAAATGTGTATATATAGAAGTTGGAATGGACAGGTAGACAGCAAGCAATAGCATAGCATGGAAGGTAGAAACTCTGGTCTCCTGCCCTATTGCAGAGTTTTGCTTTCTTTTTCTCATTTTGATCTTCCACAGCAAGTCTGCATAAGTTGGTCTGCTTTGAAGCCAGTATCCGTATTCTACTGGGACTCGTTCTGCATAGAAGGCTGTGGATATTTCGGCTCAAGAATGAAGCATGATATTTCCATGTTCATAAACAGTCTTGGCTGATTTTTTGCTGTTCTTCATAAAATGGTATTAAAAATAGAAACAGGGACATTGCAATTCGGGATGAGTGAGTGAGTTTAGAGAACATAAGAATCAACCTGGACCTTTGCTCAAATCTAAAATGAATCGAAACTGAACCTTCCTTGAAGTTTAAGAACTTGTATTATTTCTATCAGCCCATTTTAAAAAAATATTCTTGAAACCCTGTATTTCTAAGGGCTGGCGAGAAATGAAAATGCAGAACAGCATGAAAGAAGTTTTTGTTATGGTACTTTCCAGCCTGACTAAAAGCAAAAGTTACTAGGAATCTCATTAAAATTCTGTTGTGAGACTTGGAGGTCCAAGAGTTTAGCATGCTTCAGATAGAGCAAACCAAGCATAGAAACTAGAAATGGACCAAAACCAAAAATCCCAGCTCTGAATGTCCCCCAAGTTTGGATTCATGCCCAAATCTGAACTTGTCGGCTAGTTTTTAACTCCATAATGGGCTATACCAAAAGCCTGGATCAAAACAATCCCAGACTTTGGGACCATAAAGATCTAGTATGAATTTGAAATCTGTGGCTAGGGAAAATGTGTTTTTATCCAAATTGAACTGGACTGCTGTCTTCTTTGTGGTGGCTACGTTGCTAATTACACTCCCTGTGATAAAAATATCATCTCATGGTTCCCTGTTTAGGAATCTGTGTTCATATCCTGCTAGACTGAACACAGGAATATGTTGCATGGTGGTGACTCAGTGATGTACAATTGAAATATTTGGGGATACATTTTCAGCATGCTGAGCTGAATTTTTCTCTAATTTACGCTGTTGTAAATCAGAGTAACTCCGCTGAAATCAACAGAATTACACATGTATAAAATATGTATGAGGCTGTTATAAAGAATGAGGTGGAGACTTCCAATAAAACTCCTATAAGTACTTAATATTCCAGCCATAGTGAGGAAAAAATTGCCCTTTACTAGTTTGTCTTCTTTCTACACGTTATTGAAAACAATGTTTTTGCATTTTAATAACACTTCATTTTGTACTTTAGTCAACAATTCAGCGATAGTTAAACTGTAAAGTATTTTTATAAAGATGACATGTCTGGCTTTAAGAACACAAGCATATGCTTTATTGTGAGAAGCTCACTTTAGATAATAAACTTCTTTGGAAAATTTGAAACATATGCTGTTAAAGAGAGACTTACTGGATCAGTAGATTATAGTTTTCCTTTCCTTCAAAGTCAGAATTGAACCAACACTAGTATAGGTTTAGGGGGCAATTGTGCTTATGAAGAGGCTACCTCTCTAAATGAAACATAAAACTGACCACCTGAACGCTTCTGGCAAATTCCCATTATACTTTTTTTTAAAAGTAAGAGCACATGTGATGGGATCCTGACCAAATTCTAATCTGGGCAATACATACTGGCTACATAAATTTCCCAGCTGCTTTAATTGGATACATTATTTTCACTTAGTGTCATCAAATTGTATAGTGCTACTAGTGCTGTTATGACTTCTGCATTCAACCCCAGAAGTGACTGCATGAAATCAAAGGGTTTTTTAGGGCTATCATGCGATTAAAAAAATTAATGGTGATTAATTGCGCTGTTAAACAATAATTGAATACTATTTATGTAGATATTTTGGATGTTTTCAATGTTTTCAAATATTGATTTAAATTAAAACACAGAATACAAAGTGTACAGTGCTCACTTCATATTTATTTTTTATTATAAATATTTGCACTGTAAAAATAAAATAAATAGTATTTTTCAATTCACTTAATACAAGTACTGTAGTGCAATCTCTTTATCATCAAAGATGAACTTTCAAATGTAGAATTATGTACAAAAAATAACTACATTCAAAAATAAAACAGAAAAGTGAGAACAGGGGTTCGCATGGCACTGTTCTAGCCAGTGTTGTAAGATATTCACATGCCAGATGCGCTAAAGATTCGTATGTCCCTTCATGCTTCAACCACCATTCCAGAGGACATGCATCCATGCTGATGATGGGTTCTCCTCGATAATGATCCAAAGCAGGGCAGACCAACACATGTTCATTTTTATCATCTGAGTTAGATGTCACCAGCAGAAGGCTGATTTTCTTTTTTGGTGGTTTGGGTTCTGTAGTTTCCACATCGGAGTATTGCTCTTTTAAGACTTCTGGAAGTATGCTCCACCCCCTGTCCCAATCAGATTTTGGAAGGCACTTCAGATTCTTAAATCTTGGGTTGAGTGCTGTAGCTATCTTTAGAAATCTCACATTGGTATCTTCTTTGTGTTTTGTCAAATCTGCAGTGAAAGTGTTCTTAAAATGAACAACATCTGGATCATCATCCAAGACTGCTATAACATGACATTTATGGCAGAACGTGGGTAAAACAGAATAGGAGACATACAATTCTCCCCCAAGGAGTTCAATCACAAATTTAATTAAAGCATTATTTTTTTAATGAGTGTCATCAGCATGGAAGCATGTCCTGTGGAATAGTGGCCAAAGCATGAAGAGGCATACAAATGTTTAGCTTATCTGGCATATAAATATCTTACAATGCTGGCTACAAAAGTGCCATGTGAATATCTGTTCTCACATTCAGGTGACATGGTAAATAAGAAGCGGGCAGCATTATCTCCTGTAAATGCAAACAAACTTATTTCACTTAGTGATTGGCTGAACAAGAAGTAGGACTGAGTGGACTTGTAGGTGATAAAGTTTTACATTGTTTTGTTTTTGAGTGAAGTTATGTAACAAAATCAATATTTGTAAATTGCATTTTCACGATACAGATTGCACTATGGTACTTGTATGAGGCGAACTGAATAAAACTATTTATTTTGTTTATCATTTTTACAGTGCAAATATTTGTAATAAATATAATATGAAGTGAGCACTGCACACTTTGTATTCTTTGTTGTAATTGAAATAAATATATTTGAAAATGTAGAAAAACATCCAAAATATTTAACAAATTTCAATTGGTATTCTATTGTTTAACAGCATAATTAAAACTGTGATTAATCACGATTAATTTTTTGAGTTAATCGCGTGAGTTAACTGCCCTAGTTTCTTTAAAAAGGCAATTCCAACACAAAGAAATTCCTTAAAGTTAAGGTTAATAAGTGCAATTCAAGAGATAGTATACTATTAAAAGCGTCCGTTTTAAAGACACATTAAAATATGAATAGCACATATTAAAGTTCTATGAATAATTCTGGCACCAACCTTGCCACCTAATTTGTGCACGTAGGCCATTAAACAGAAACATTGTCAATGACCAGCACTCAAACATCTTAACAATGTCCTGCAACTAAACAGTCATAATAATTGCAAACTCTAAATGAAGCACATCAAATCATTAAAAAGCTCCCTCCGAGGACTGTACAAAAGAACCAGAAGACCTTACATCTTATTTCAAAGGTGTAAAAGTTTGCTCTTTCTTAGCCTCCTATATAAGCTATAGTTTTTTAGATGTTCTACCAGTTAACTAAATTTCCTCTAAAATCATCTATATTTTCTCTTGTACACAAATAATTTTTGAGTTAGCGTTTCTAGAGTGAAGAGCTTTTAACTCACACTTACTATCTTTGTCCTGATTGGTCAATGACCTCCTCCCCTGTTGGGAACCAACAATCTGACATTGCTTCAACCACTTGATCAGATCACATTTCAGTTAGTATCTCTCTGGCTGACCATTTCACCATAAAACTGCATTTTGCTGAAAGACCCAATACATGCTCCAAAGACTGCTGACATTCTATGGGGGAAAAATAGCATTCAGTTGCTTTTGAGAGGTTCTTAAAGCAATGATTAGTTGAAGATTAGTATTTTCAGCCTTGTATTTAAAAATGTAAGGTAGGGGGTTTAGCTGCATTACTTCAGGCTGTGGTTTCTCCTGCCAAAGCAAACCTTGGTTCGGGCTAGTTCCATCCAGTAGCAGCCAATAAGGGCCCCTGCTCAGGGTTACAAGCAAAGGCCAAGGGCGGACCCAGCAGAGAAGGGAAAATACTTCCCAAACAGTGGTGAAGGTGGATGATGAGCCACCTGCTTCATGCAGAAGGGATTGTCGGAAGGGTGGTGGTGTCCCTAAACAAAATCGCCACTGTACATCGCCCGTACCAAGGAGTTGGACTGAATCAAAGGGCATCCAATATAATATGGGCCATGCTTTAGATTGAACTCCATAATGCCTGATTGATTTGAGAAAATCCACCAGATTTGTCACCTGGAATATGCTAACCCTAAATGAGGTCACATACCAGATTTCATTAGTCCTCTGTCCACCTCTGGTAAATCACTAAGAATGTGACATCCTATTTCTGATCAACTGCCAGGTTGATACATTGCCATGGGCAACGTTCCATCATTGTAGCCTGCACTCCCACTGAGGAAGCTACAGACACTAATAAAGTAAAATCTATCAGCAGCTAGCAGCAGTGAAGCAATCTAGTCCACTCACGATTAACTTCTTAGGAATGTTGCACCAAGTTGTCCTGTGAGACTATTCTCAGACCATTCTGCTCTGGAACAATAAATGATAACTCTGTGAGATTTCTCTCCTTTTATGCTTCTCATAATATTACCATCACTGCCAGTTCAGGTGCTGAGATATGTGTTGGGAAACCTGGATATCCAACAATGGCCAGATGAGGAAGAGCTGAACCATACATTGGTCTAGAATTATAGTATAGTAGGGTCATATTGGGTCTACAGAGGAGCAGAAGCTCCGTCAAATACTAATCATCATCTCACTGTTGCTAAAATGGCAATTAACCCCGATTTCAACACAAGAGTGCACCTGTTATGACATACAAAGCACAATGTATCTGTGAAAATTCAGCACTTGCTAACAAGTACTCTGTCAGGGTGCATAACAAAATTGACACACTTGGTGCTTTCCTGGATGACATAGACTCAACTTGGACAGCCATAAGCATGGTTATCTGAGAAGCCATAGATGCCACTCCAAATAGGGAATGTTACAAGTGATGCCCTTGACTATCTGATAAGATATTTCAAATTCTGTCAAAGAAATCTGAGGCCAGACAGCTCCATGATGCTGCTTAACATGAATGTTTACAAAATATTTTCTGGGGAAAGAAAAAGTGGATCTCAAAGCTTATTTGAGAACTTAGTAAAATATGTGGTAGAGGAAATTATATAATAAATTATGACCTGCATTTAAAGCTATTCAATCACTTTGATCCAGAACTAGACTTTGTGCAGGGTTTATGCCAATAAACACAGCTGATGGTAAAACATGCTCAACCCAAGAAGTCCTGCAAAGATGAGAGTGCACTTAACCATCCTGAAGTGACTCTGTGCCCAGATCTGGACGCATTAGCAGTAGATGCAACCCCTAATCCTAAAACCTGTGTAGATGTGCCTATGTTAGAAAAGGTTCACTCTGCCATAAAGAAATTGCAAAGTTGGAGTACTACTGGACCCGACGGCATAACACCCAAATGTCTCAAGCGTGCCACAGAGCCCACTAATGTAGCATTACACCAACTTTTTGTTGAGGCTTGGACTACTGGGTAGGTGCCAACAGAGTGGAAGGAAGGGATCATCATCCCACTATATAAGGTGAAAGGCCCACACACTGAGTGCAGCAGCTATGGGCCCATCACTCTATGTTTTGTTCCCAGAGAAGTTTTTCGTGTGTCCTACTCACCCGGCTCCAGCCTCTTCTTGTGAAACTCCATCACCCAGACCAATCAGGCTTCTCTGTTGAGCTATCTGCAATGAATGCTATACTTGCTCTTCATCTTTTATCTGACATCGCTTATGAATTTAATAGTCTTCTGACAGCAGCATATGTACGCCTAAAGGCAGCCTTTGATTCTGTTAATAGAGCTGCCCTGTGAAAGGCCTATGAGGCATAAGCATTCCTGACATCCTCTTGTGGTTAATTCAAGAGCTATATAATGACTTGGGGAAATGTGTGTGGGCATAACTCTGACAGGTTTAACACTGGATCCAGGGATATGTCCTGACCGCAGTCCTTTTCTGCTATACAATAGATTGGCTCCTTGGAATATCTCTGCAAATATTGGTAAAACTTTCAGTTCAACTTTTACCAACCTGGATGAGAGAGCTTCCAGCATGTGGCAGCTGCCCTTGGGCTAAGGGTTTCTTGGGAAAAAACAAAAATCCAGTGTTGGCGCAAAAGTTGTGATACAAGACATCTGTGCTGCTGGGCAAACTGTGGAAGTAGGGGATGATTTTGCCTATTTAGAAAGGAAATTGTCATTAAATAGGTACAGCCAGCCAGACATCCTAAGGAGAATTGGTTTAGCAGCCTCAGCCATGAATACCTGGAGCCAAAAGAAGGTGAAATTATATAGAAAAGTAAAAATTAATCAAACCTGTGTACTTTTGATCCTCTTATGCAGATCTGACACATGGACTTTGCTTAAACAAACTTTGGGAGGGTGGAGGCATTTCATGTGTGTTGCAAGCAGCGACTCTTGGGCATAAGGCGATTTGATTTTATAAGTACAGGAATTCATCACTTAACGTTGTAGTTATGTTCCTGAAAAATGCGACTTTAAGCGAAACAATGTTAAGCGAATCCAGTTTCCCTATAAGAATTAATGTAAATGCGGGGGTTACGTTCCAGGGAAATTTTTTTCACCAGACAAACGGACACGCACAGAGTATAAGTTTTAAACAAACAATTTAATACTGGTACACAGCAATGATGCTTGTGAAGCTTGGTTGAGGTGAAGTCAGAGGGTGGGATATTTCCCAGGGAATGCCTTACTGCTAAATGATGAACTAGCCCTCAAGGGTTAACTCGTTGTTGTTAATGTAGCCCCACACTCTACAAGGCAGAAGGAATGAAGGGAGGGTAGACAGCATAGCAGACAGAGAGAGACACCCTGTGTGTGTGTGTGTGTGTGAGAGAGAGAGAGAGAGAGAGAGAGAGAGAGACGTGCATTTCCCCTTTAAGTGTGCTGATTCCTGTTTTAAGTACACTGCCTTGTTAATTAGATCAGCAAGCTGAAACCCACCTCAGCTGCTGCCTCTGGGACTGTCGTGTGTCCCCCTGTGCTCTATGGAAGATGGGATAAGTGGGGTGCAGGAGCAGGGGGGAGGGACACCCTGACATTTGCCCCCTTTCCCCCCACCTCTGCACAGCAAGCAGGAGGCTCGGGGAGCAGCTCCAAGGGAGAGGGCAGGAGCAGCACATGGCAGTGCGGGGAGGGACAGCTGAACTGTCGGCAGTTGATAGCCTGCTGGGAGGTTGCTGCACAGGGAACTTAGGGGAGCCAGGAGCTGATGCGGGGAGCTGATAGGTGGGCTGCTGGTCCACCCTAGTTCAAGCCCCCATCAGCTAGCTCCATCGGGCAGCTCTTCCTGCAATCAGTTGACAAAGCAGGCGGCATAGAAGGGAGCATTGCACAACTTTAAAGGAGCATGTCCCCTAATAGGTCAGCAACGTAACAACGAAATGACGAGATGTATTATTGAGAACTGGCCTTGAGAGGATTTCTGGTTAACTGACCAATTTAAGAAAATAAATGCTTAACTTGACAATTGTTGGAGAAGCACTGAAATTTGAGAAACTATAGTCTGAATTCATCACCAGTGTGAAGGTACAAGATATAAGCTCCCTGCCCATATGTTTTTATTGGAGTTGAACAAATAATTTGCAATGACTAAGGTATTCAATTAACTAAATCTTTTTTGTGCCTCTAGTAGATCATGAGTTCTTCAAATGTCTTTAGTATTTCATCATGAATTTGACTTCATTGACTCTACTTATGTAACTGCTTAGCAGTGGGAATAAGATATTCACAATATGTGAACTCTACTAGTTGATCATGAATGGGCTCTGTATAGCTTAATTATGATTGGTCAGAGAAGTCACATGGTAATATTTATGTTCCCCTCATTGGATGAGTGCATAAGTAATTGTGCAAGCAAATTTGAAACTCAGTTTCCACGCATGCTTACACATATTACACTGCTCTTTATCTTCCTCAGACATATTTGCCACCAAGGGTATTTGGTCAACTTTTTTAGAAATTTGTAACTATACGATTGTTATGCTGCTTTCAATAAGTATAGCCGAGACCCTGCAATCCCTACTCAGCTTTGCCTCAGAAATTATTGCAGAATTGGGCACTTTATGTGGTCCATCAATCACTCTGGATCTTGTAGGCTGATCAGACTAGGCAACTCCTTTGTGTCTTTCTGTGCTCTTAATTACAGTACATTATTTCATTATTATTGTAATTGATGATTTTTCATACAGGGTTGATTTGTATATGTATATGTTTGTGTTTAGTTACGAGATTCATTTTTTGTATATATGATTCTATAGATGTAAATCCCTTTCTGATCTGTTCCCTGATTTACGAAGCTATTTAAGCACATGGCATATTTAGTCTCACATATTTAAGTAGAGACATATAGGTAAGCACTTTGCTGAAAGAAAGCCTTATCAATTGCTAAGCCGTTTTGTCTGTCTTTCACCTTTATAGTTGCTGGTGCTGGACCAAACCATTCCAGTTACTTTTATATTAGATCATGTCTGTAGACTTATTTACGTAAGTCTAATTATACAGAAGGATTAATGTTCATTATTCTTTATTGCTATATATTTTTTTGTAAACGATTGGAATCTCCGTAAATATTCCTTTCTCCTATGCAAAACTGGAACAAACCTATCAGGACTTTATTTAGAGATTCTGTGGAAAAGTGGCAGATTTTGAATATTTCCACTTATTGCCCCTAAAAGTTATACCTTTTGTGACAGAACCTAAAATAATGTGCAGAGATGCATGGAGAGTTAGTGACATTTTTTTTAAAACATGCAATGATTTTTAAGGAATATTCACATTGTATGATAAACACCTGGAGTTAATGGTTGTGCTGCTGCCTAGAACTAGTTTTCGTTCTCTGTAACATGAAGTGAATTTGTGTGTGTGTGTGTGGGGGGGAGTTACACCTACACCCAGAATAGTGTTAACATCAGTGAAAACTCTGAACATTAATGTGTCTTTTCTGAGAGTAAGCAGGAAAAAAAAGCTTTGATGAACCCTTGCTTATTGCATTTTCTTTTACTAGAGGCACATATTGTTATAGCAGTTCTGGAATTCACCTTTTATTCTCTCTATGCATCACTTGTTTAATAAAGTATGGGACAGACTCCTCACAGAAAAAAAGTCCAGCCTCAGGCAAAACTCACATGCTTGGTATTTTGACACAGAGACCCCTCTGTATTCTATCTTAGGAAAATGATATGACCAAAAGCTAAACTTGATGGTTTCCTTAGTGCCTTATTATTAATCAACTGACATACTGACGGTGTATTTTTTTTCTCACAAGCTCCTGTTAATCACTGTGCTAAATAATGGCCAGATAGATACATGTCAGAATGTTGACTGTGGTCCTGTATATAATTAGTTTACAGATCATCAGCATACAATAAGATTATGTGTGCATAACAAATTATCTATTTTCAGTTATAGTTTGATTCTTTTTATGTCTTTGACTTTATCTCCCTTTATCTCTTTTTTTGTTCTAGATTTGTGTTTTGCATGACTGATTGTGTCTTATCATTATTCTTTTAATTTTATCATTCTTATAATCACAAAAGTGCACACTTTCAAAATTAGTAGTTGCTTTTTGAATACACAGTTACCCTTTGTAGCAACATTATCTGAAGTTGCATGCCTCACTACCTTGTTTGGACATGCAGATATTGTAATTATGTAGGAAAATTGTGACACATTGCAATTTAGAAGACAAATTGAGGCTGTCTGAACATTTTATATTGTTTATGCTGTCATTTATAGTGTTTATTTCTGTTTATTATCTTTACTCAGTATATGACAGTGGATCTTAACTAGCTGAAAATTCACACATGTTCAAGGCCAGATTTGCAAAGTGGCTGAGATTCCCACATAGGACCTCCCATCCTACCAGCCAATTGTCACTCATCTTTCTCTTTCTGCTTCCTCCAATGAGAGATCTGGCAGACCTGGGGGATAAGAGTACTAAGCAACAAGTTTGGGAAGGAAAGAGAAGCAGGACGGTAGCTGAAGCTGTTTCTGCTATGAAGTCCTTTGTTTTGGGGCCTGATGGGGTGTGTGTAGGGATAGAGAACTAGGTGGTGGGAAGGAACTAACATAATGGGGAAAGTGAGGATCTAGGGTGGAAGGGGATTTGTGAATTAGCAATAGGATTAGTACCTGGCTCTCCCACATCCAAGTAAGTGCCCAAACCACTGGGCTGTTGGCTGTTCTGAGGTCTCTCTCCCTCTTATGGGTTTTGTGTTAAAAGTTTGAAAAGGTTTCATTTTTGTTCTGAAGTGGTATTAACTTTTTTTTAAACTCTGTTTTTCACAGAATGGGATTCTTTGTTTTCCAGCCAGCCCTGGTCCAAATAACCAATCAGACATATGAGTTAAACAAAAGGATGGTTTAGTGTGGCAGGCAGAAGAGGTTGGACATTTCTTAGGTTCACTAACTTTAGTAGTTGCAGTTAAACAACAATAATGTAAAAAGAAAAGGAGTACTTGTGGCACCTTAGAGACTAACAAATTTATTTGAGCATAAGCTTCCATGAGCTACAGCTCACTTCATCGGATGCATTCAGTGGAAAATACAGTGGGGAGATTTACACACATATTGGACATGAAACAATGGGTGTTACCATACACACTGTAATGAGAGTGATCACTTAAGGTGAGCTATTACCAGCAGGGGTGGGGGGAAACTTTTTGTAGTGATAATCAAGGTGGGCCATTTCCAGCAGTTGACAAGAACCTCTGTCTCTGGTTTGGTATTTGGGAGTGTCCAAAAGAAGATTAGTGTTTCTCCGGGTCTAGTAATTGCGTGCCCCCTCGTAGTCCCTTCCTCTGTTCGAGGTAGTTAGGTATCCTGTTGTCCTGGGTTGTGTCTTGTGTTATGTTGCACTGAAGGCTCATCTGTGTTCTTTTCATGTCAGTGTAGCAGCTACCTCATAGCTTCTGCCACCAGTTGACCCAATGTCCTTCTAAATGCCACCCAATCCTCACTCTCCTGGGGACCTCTGACTCTCTAGTTGAGGAGGGAGAAGAGCAGCAGTTTCACTACTTAGCAAATTAATCAAAGCACCTTCTCCTTTAGGGGACTTTTGGGGGAAAGGTCAGTGACATTCTTATTCACTCTTCCTCAGGTTTCTTTGGAGAGCAACCAGCTGTGTCATTTCACCTTCAACTTTTATTGGAGGGGAGAGAGAGTGGGTCCTCAGTATAGTGAGGGGGGTGGGAAACAGAGTAAGGTTTATGTGATTCCGTGGTCAGTGTGTGTGTGTGGTTCTGTGTCTGATCCACAGAGAATGTGAGTCTGTTAGAGCCCTTGACTTATGAGCCTGACTCTTTAGCACAGCAGTTCATGCTTTTAGCTCTGGAGCATCCCAAGTTCCATCACCAGTGCCAGCGAAGATGGTGGGCGTCATATTCACATTCTGCTCAACCACCTATCCTGCAGCAGCAAAATCTTAAACATTCCTTTAGATCTTGGTGCTTGAGCTGCATTGTCTTTAGAAGTTGGGGAAAGAACTGTCATCTTGGGCAGACTCCCAATGACCTTTTTTTTTTCCTTTGGTGATGAGGATTTAGGCATGTCTTTGTGCCCGCGCCCAGGATGTACTAGCTCAAAGTGCATTAAAGGCCAGTTTTATTCGAGAAGTGCAACCATGATATACACTTTAGTGCAAGGTCTTTGTGCTTACAATGTACAGGATTGGGCCCTCCAGCATAGCTGTCCTCTCCTACAGTGCTCAGAGTGCGGTGCAGTAACAGAAACCTATTGGACTCCCTACTGGTCCCTGATGCCCAAATAACAGCACCGGCCAGAAATCTTTGGCTGGTCATATTGTTAGACTCTAATACTGACCTAGCAACACAATTTGTCACCCCTAAGTGTACTGTTCCAAGGTGCACTCTCAAGGCTGACCCCCAAACCACCCAGAATCTAGGGGTGGCGTGGCATGCTGCAAGCCTCCTATCACAGAGGGCACACCAATGAGGAAATATTGCATTATTTCTCTGCACTCTATATTGGCTGCTAACCACCACTTCAAGATTCTGATGTTTATTGTTAAAGGCCTAAAGGGACTAGAGACTCAGCTGTCTCAGAGGCCACTTAACTCTCCACATCCACCACCTTAGCTATACCTAGTAGGGGCTCTTTGGTCAATGAGACTACAGTTGTAATCATGATGGCAGTGGACAGGGTGCTCTCGCTCATGGTGAGATACAGCTGAGCTCGAATTGCATCATCTTTAAACATGCGCAAGGATTCACCTACTTATATAGACCTTGCACAATATTTCAAATTCCTTTGATATTGCATTTCTGGAAGGCAACTTTTGATATCTTTTGAGAAGAAAGTGTTTTAAACAGAAGGTAGGGAGAAGAACACTCCCTGTTAGAGAATGAGGTAACTTTTGATATATCTTTTAATTTTGTAGAGTACCCAGATAACTTGGGTGATGAGCATTTTGAAAATACCAGAATTGATGGACATGGTTTTCATGATTTTAAATACCTTTGAACCAGTAAAAAGAGTGTGCAGATGTGACCAGTGAGCTAATTAGCTCTTAGTCCTAGCTTTTAATAGAACTAGAGCACTTTCATTGCGAAAGAATGAAAACAAATCTTATTCTGATAGAGCATAAACTCTTTTTTGCCATGAACAGCAGTGAAATAATCTCTCTATTGCCCATTCTGTTTAGTTGTTTGTTATACAGTCTGTTATTTCACACAGCTCATCACAGATCTATGACTGTTGCTTGCCAGCCTCACAAATTAACTATTCCAGTAATTCCTCAGCAAAATGTATTTTCAGTAGGAGAAACTAAATCCAATTATCAAAATATTTGGAACTGGTAAGATAAGCTTTGGAATACACAGCTTTCACAACAATATTCTGATATCATGCAGTGCAATATGTATTTATGTTTAAAGGAGAAATCAAATAGACTGTGATGATAAACTGACAAAACAACAATTTCTTATCTAATATACTATAAAATTGACAATCTCATAAATATATTTTAGGATTTTATTTTTGGTACATGCAATGAAACATTAAAGTACTGATCTACTCTTGAAGAAGTAGTCTATATTGGTGATCTTTTGCTCTAGGTGGAATGGTATAGATTTGCAGAAGAGACTGGGTAACAACCGTTTTCAGTATGAAAATTATTGGGGCCAAGAGGCACCCATTCAAGTTTAAGGAGGCAAGAGATGTTGAGGAACATTTACCCAGAACTTACACCATTCACTTTGAAATAGCTGAACACCAAGTTTCCATAAGCATTATTCATTTCCTTATGCATGTGGCAATTCTGGTCTTGAATTTCAGGACTTCATGGAAAGACAATTACACATGCTTCATATATCTGTTCATTTGTCAAATATTGTTCTAACAAATAAGCAAATATACTGTGACAGAGAGTAGTAAATAGAAGAGGGAAATATAGATAGACCATAGAGATGTTGAAAATGTATTTTAAAATAACTCAAAGTTCAAGAGTTAGCATTTCCCCAAATATTCAATTGTTTTGATCAAACTCTAAAACCTATTGAAAATGAAAATAGTGACTTTCATTCATTTTATTTCAATAGTGAAAATAGCAAACGGGAGTTTGAGAGGGAGATCCCCTGCTGAAGAAGGAGTGAGCACTAATTCATGAGGTGAGCGATTGAGCTTGATAGTCAGCTTGCTTTTTCTGTTGGCCTGCTTAAAGTTTACACGGTGGTTGTTGGGAACTGTGTGTTTGAGGACTATGTGGGAATAGGAGCCAGAGGCCTACTAGTTACTAGCTGAGTCGGTACTAGCAATGCTCTAGCCTCCTGTACCTTGATCCTTCTTGTGCTCATCCTTCTCCTGTGTGTTAATGAGGGGCAGGACTGACTTAGAAGAGAAGGGCTTAAAAGCCAGATGCTAAATGACCAAGAGGAGTTAGCAAATAGGTGGCTGCAAACAGGGAAGTTTGAGGGGAAGATTCCCTACTGAAGAAGGAGTGAGCAGTAATTCATGGGGTGAGCGGGCCAGCTTGTTTGTCTCTTCGGTTTTTCTTTTGGCCTGCTTAAAGTTTGCAGTGGATACATTTACGCAGGGATAAAAGACCTGTGTCGTGGCCATAGCTGGGTTGGGTCAGCTGACTCAGGTTCGTGGGACTCAGGTTCTGGGGCTGAAAAACTGCTGTGTAGACATTCGACTGCAGGTGCAGCCCAAGATCTGGGACCCTCCATCCTCACAGGGGTCCCTGATCTTGGGCTGTAGCCCAAGCCTGAGTATCTACACAGCGATTTTTCAGCCCCAGAGCCTGATCATTATGAGCCCAAGTCAGCTCACCCAAGCCAGCTGCAGGTTTTTTATCCCTATGTAAATGAGAGCCCAGTTGTCTGTTCTGGATAGTGTGCAGAGGATCATCCAGACTTCTGACTAATATCCCACACTGCTTATCCATGTGGGCACTAATGGTACTGCAAGGTGTGACCCTGAGCAGATCAGAAGTGACTACAGGATTCTGGGAGTGAGGGTGAATGAGTTGGGGGCACAGGCGTGTTCTCATCAATCCTTCAAATCAAGGATAGAGGCCCAGGATGAGACAGACACAGCATGGAGTTGCACGCACGGCTGCACGGATGGTTTCACTAGGAAGGCTTTGGCTTCCTTGACCATGGGATGCTGTTCTGGGAAGGACTGCTCAGTAGAGATGGGGGTCCATCTATCAAGGAAGGGGAAGAGTATTTTCAGATTCAGACTGGCTAACCTAGTAAGGCAGGCTTTAAACTAGGTTTGACAGGAGCAGGAGACAAAAGCCCACAGGTAAGACCAAAACATGGAGACCTGGGTGAAGGGCTGGAATCTGGGGGGAACATTAGCAATCACATCAGGGACAAAGGAGAGACAAGAAGGACTACAGAGGGCAAATCTAGTGAACATATTAGATGGCTGTATACTAATGAAAGAAGTATAGGGAATAAACAGGAATATCTAGAAATACTAGTGAATAATCACAGCTGGCATCACAGAAACTTGATGGGATAATTCACATGACTGGAATATTGGTATAGTAGGGTAAAGCTTGTTCAGGAAGGACAGGCCAGGAAAAAGGGAGGAGGTGTTGCTTTATATATCAAAGATATATACACTTGCACTGAGGTTGAACTAGAAGTGTGAGGCAGACCTATTGAAAGTCTCTAGCTAAGGATAAAAGATATTTAAAAAAAGCTAGGGTGATGTCATGGTAGGTGTCTAGTATAGTATAGGAAGAAGAGATGGATGAGGTCTTTTTTTGAACATCAGTCACCCAACACACAGGACTTGGTGATAATGGGGGACTTCCACTACCCAGACATCTGTTGGGAAGACAATGCAGCAGAGCACAGATTATCCATCAAATTCTTGGAATTCATTGGAGACAACTTTTTATTACAGAAGGTGGAGAAAGAGATGAGGGGAGAGGCTATTCTAGATTTGATGCTGATAAACAGGGAGGAACTGGCTGAGAATTAAAATGCAAGGTAGCATGGGTGAAAGTGAACATGAAATGATAGAGTCCAGGAACAGTAGGAGGAAAAACAGCAGAATAAAGACAATGGTCTTCAAGAAGGCAGACTTTTGCAAACTCAGAGAATTGGTAGGTAAGATCCCATGAGAAACAAGTCTAAGGGTAAAAAAGAGTTCAGGAGAGTTGTCAGTTTTATAAACAGATGAGCCCTTAATAACAAGAGAAATCTCCTAATACATAAGAAAGATGGGAAGTAAGGTAAGAGACCATCCTGGCTAGCCAGGAAATCTTTAATGAGCTGAAACGCAAAAAAAGAGTCATACAAAATGTGGAAACTAGGTCAAATTGTGAAGCATGAATATAAAAAACACATAAGCATGTAGGGACGAAATTAGAAAAGCCAAGCAAAAAAAATTAAACCAGCTAAGGACATAAAAGGTAATAAAACATTAAAAAAAATATATTAGAAGCAAGAGGAACACCAAGGACAGGGTAGGCCCATTACACAGTGAAAAGGGAAAGACAATAATAGAAAACTCAACAGTGCCTGAAGTGTTAGATACTGTTTTGTATCAGTTTTTACCAAAAAAGTAATTGGATGACTAACATATTGAACAACCATGGCTTGAGGCTGAAATAGGGAAAGAACAAGTCTTCAAGTGGTAGGGCCTGATGATATATGTCGTGGAATGGGGATGATATACATCATAGAATACTTAAGGAACTGGCTGAACAGATCTCTAAGCCATTAGCAATTTTTGTTGACAATTCATGAAGGACAGGGGAGATCCAAGAGGACTGGATAAGGGTGAATATAATAGCTCTCAATGAAAATGGAAATAAGGACAAACCAAGGAATTATAGAGCAGTCTTCTTAACTTTGGTACCCAGAAAGATAATAGAGCAAATAATCAAACAAACAATTTGTAAGCTCCTAGAAGAAAATAAGATGTGAAGTAACACTCAACATGGATTTGTCAAGAACGGATCACATCAAACAATCTGAATATCCTCCTTTGACAGGCTAACACACAGCGTGGATAGTGGGGAAGCCATAGATATGATATATTTTGACTAGTAAGGCTTTGGATACTGTCCCACATGACCTTTTCATAAAAAAATTAGAGAAATATAACCTAGATGAACCTACTATAAGGTGGATGCACAAGTGGCTTGAAGAGTGTACTAAAAGTAGTTATCAATGTTGCACAATAAAGCAGAAAGGGCATATTGAGTGCGGTCCCACAGGGATCTGGTTCTTTTCAACAACTTCATAAATGATTTGGATAACGACATAGAGAGTACACTTATACAGTTTTCAGATGACACCAAGCTGGGAGAAAGCGCTTGCATCCCCTCCCAGCTTGGTATTATCTGCAAACTTTATAAGTGCACTGTCTATGTCATTATCCAAATCATTTAGAATGATTAGAATTCAATGTGATCTTGATAAACTAGAGAAATGGTCTGAAATAAATAGGATAAAATTCAATAAGGACAAATGCAAACTACTACACTTAGGAAGGAATAATCAATACCCAAATGGGAAATGGCTGCCTAGGAAGGAGTACTGCAGAAAAGGATCTGAGGATTATAGGGGATCACAGACTAAATATGAGTCAACAATCTAATACTGTTGCAATAAAGCGACCATCATTCTGGATATATTAGCAGGAGTGTTGTAAGCAACACATGAGAAGTTATTTTTCCACTCTACTCAGCACTGATAAGGCTTCAACTGGAATACTGTGTCCAGTTCTGGGCACCACACTTTGGGAAAGATGGATAAAATGGAGACAGTTCAGAGAAGAGCAACAAAAATGATTAAAGGCCAAGAAAACATGACCTTCAAGGAAAGATTTTTAAAAATGGGTTTGTTTAATCTGGAGAAGAGAAGACTGGGGAGGGGGAACATGATAACAGTCTTCAAATACGTAAAAGGCTGTCATAAGGAGGAAGGTGATACATTTTTCTCCTTATCCATGGAGGACAGGACAAGAAGCAGTGTGCTTAAATTGCAGCAAGGGAGATTTAGGTTAGGCATTAAGTAAAACTTCCTAATTATAAGGGTAGTTAAGCATTGGAACAAATTACCTAGGGAGGTCGTGGAATCTCTCTCCTAGGAGGTTTTTACTAACAGTTAAACAAAAACAGTCAGGGGTGGTGTAGATAATACTTAGTCCTACCTCAGTGCAGGGGACTGGACTAGATGCCCTGTTGAAGTCCCTTTCAGTCCTACATTTCCATGATTCTATTTCATAATTAAGTTTCTATACCTTGCTATCTTATCTATTCCTAAAATGGGGCAGTGAAATACCATATTGTGTTCTTCATTTAATTGTCTTTAGTAGCACAGTCCTGAGTATAATCCCTACTCTGTGCAAAAAAAGTCACTGGACATAGTTTATGCTTATTGATTTCTATTTACTTTGTAGGGATCATAGTAGTAGTAGTAGTTATTGGTCTGAAGAAACAATATACTCTGTGTGCAGGATACCAGATGTTTAGAAAATTCAGTCAAGAATTAGGATGGGGCTGTAAGTTGTACTGCGTAGGTGGTAGTAGTGGAAGGAGAAATGGTGGTTTGCAATGAACGTTGTAAAACTGTTCAGGAAAATCTAAGAGTGAATGTCTGTTTAAATACAAGTGAAAGACTGCATGTTATTTATGGTATTGGTATCCACCCCACAACAAGGTGGCCCTGAAGAAGTCAGGCAGATCTTGCAGAACCTGACAGATATGGCTGTAGTAGAGAAATTACTGCTCACTCTGGGAGATTTCAACACTCATATGGGCTCAAGTTGATCAGACTATGAACAGATGCTGGGATAGAATGCACTTTGGTATGGCATAACACAGAGGGTACTGCACTGCTTGACATGTGTTTAAGCAGTTAGGGTGAGGGATTGCCGACACTTGGTTTAAGAAAACAGAAACTCATCTTTACACATATTGACACGGCAGAGTAAGCATGCAAATAGATTTCTTACAAACCCAAATGTACTAGAGGAAGATGCATAAAGATTGTAAGATTACCCCAAGTGAAATGGTCACATCCCAATACAAGCCATTTGTGGTAACAGTCACAGTTGGCACATGGATCTGGAGTGAGCTCTCCAATGAGACACATATCAAGATGAGGAGACTGCCTGGCATCTCTGCAGACAAGTTTAGGGAGAAAGTTGCAAGGTTTGAGCCAAAAGACACACAAATTGGAACAGTAGAAGAGGAATGGTATATCTTCAAGAATGTATTGATCCCAGAAGCTGAGGCACTATGTCACTGTGCTACACTGGGTAGACCATAATCTCATGAAGAATGGTGGTATAATGAAGAGATGCAGAAAGCAGTATGTTGTATCAACATCACTCCAAGACTGAATAGATTTCTGAAGTTGATGGGCAAGGATCCACTGGTGAGGATTCATACTGGGACTGATGACACTGCATTATGGGATATCTTACAGATAATAGATTACTGCAGAGAGCTTAGAAGTGTTCCAAAGAAGAATAATGTCCAAGTGATCTTCTCTAAGATTCTTCCTGTCCCATGAGCGAAGGATGACAGAAGGCAGAAGATTCTAAAAGTGAATCACTGATACTGAAGGTGTAGGGTTTTGGTCCACTTTCTATGGGGCGAGGCAGCTGTATAGTCTGCATGGCCTTCACCTCAGTAGAAGGGGAAACAATTTCCTTGGAAAAAGGTTGTCTAGAGTAGACAGAAAGGCATTAAATTAATAATGAAATTGGATGGTTAAAAGAGGGAAGATATGTGTACTCAGCATGAAATCAACATATTAAGAACAGAGTTAATCCAGGAACCAAAAGCTATGAAGAGACAAAATTATTTAATTGCCTATTCACCAATGCTAGGAGCCTGGGTAACAAACGAGGAATAGGAATTGCTTATTTATGAGCATAAATTCAATCTAGTTGGTACTACTGAAACCTGGTGGGATGACTCGCATGACTGGAATGTTAAAATCACTGGTTATCTATCTAGGAAGCATAGAGTGGGCAAAAAAGGAGGGGAAGTGGCACTCTGTCAAAAATACCATTACCTGTTTCCAGATGACTCATAACTTGGAAGAAAATGACTTTGAATGCCTATGGATCAATATACTAAAAGATAAAGCAAAAGATGGGGTATTAGTCGGTGTCTGCTACAGACCAACATTTCACACTCGGGAACCGGATGACTGGCTACTTAAGCACTTATCTATAATGTGTAGGAAAAAAAGCTGTGTGATCATGGGGGCCTTCAGTCTGAGTGACACATGTTGGAGGTCTCACAGTGACAATACTAAAACATCCTTGGAATTTCTAAACATTATAGATGACAATTTCCTGACTCAAACAGTGTTGCAGCCAACACAGGGGAATTCTATATTAGACTTCATCTTGACAGATGCAGAGGAACTGATCACAGAACTAAATGAATAGTAGCTTAAGTACAAGTGATCATAACTTAATCACATTTATAATGTGTAAGCAAAATAAAATCCAGGCCAGTAATTATATATATGGATACACACACGCATACTTGGTGCTTTAATAGGTCCAGTTTCACAAAGCTAAAAAAAATGGAGTCAAATCAGCGGAGAGGAGAATTTAATCAGAAAAGTGTGAATGATAACCGGGTATTGTTTAAGAAAACATTACTAGATGCTCAAAAAACCACAATTGAGGAAGAAGGCCATATCAGTTTAAAAAAAAAAACTTGTATGAACCCAATTTACCACAAGTTCTTCCACCTTCATTGCCTTTTCTGATAGTCTGGTCCTTCAGTTCTGTTCTTCAGTTTCTGATTTGGTGTTTCTCCAGTTTGGGCCCAAGTTCACTGAGATCTTTTGTACATTTCCATGTTACACATTATGTAATCTTTATCCAACTGGCTTTTAGCACATCAACCCTTTTGATTTTAGATAACTCTTGTATTATGCATGCACAAACTTCAATTACCCAATTTCTGTATTTTTTTCTGATGTGTTTGCAATGCTTGGATCATGTTTTTGTCACCCTGCTTTTGGTCTTCCCAGAAAAAGTTGTGTTTTTTTTAAATTTATCAGTACATATTTGTGTCTTTTATGTACATCTTCCAACACAACATGTTACCTTTGTTCTGTCATCAATAATATTTTAAGGAGATTAACATTTCTATGTAAAAAAAGAATTGGAGAAAACACACTTATGCCAGCTAGGACTTGGCGTAAGTGTTACCTCATCCGTACTCATTCACTATACATAATTACAAATTATTTAAAATATAGCTATCAGCATAAGCTTTTAATCTTACCATTAACAATCATTTTATATTTCAATATTATGAATCAGTTAGTACATGTTGTTCTTTGCAACCCTTAATTGATTAGAAAAGGGCAGGAGAGTTATGGAAAACATGATTTTTTTTTAATGTTGACATTTCTTATCTTCTTTAAACATGGGATTTTTCATTCAAAGTCAAGTTTTATTTGTGAACCATTTCAAATAAACTTCGTTAGAAATTTTCCTGTGAATGCATTGTGAGGAGCGTCTCAATGTTAGTGCCTGTAGAGTGGCCTCCCTCCGGACAGCAGAGCGAGGGGCCACTATACTCGACCTAGTGGGCAGAGCCAAACCCATCCTGCCCTCTCGCCAAAAGTACCAGGGTAGGACAGGAAGTATAAAAGGAGGTCTCAGTGGAGCAGGAGCCAGGGAAGGAGACATACACCACCACTCTGTTGCTGCACCCTGGAGCTGAACCTGCACCCTGCAGTACCCTGCCCCTGGAGGTGACTGGGTCTGAAGAGGAATTGCTAGGACTGCCAGCCTCTGTGTATCCAGAGGAGCCAGAGAACCTCCGGATTACAGAGGTACCAAAACTCATAGAGGTAGAAAGTAGCACGGGGCAGCCGACCACTGTCTGGCTGCTCTGCCGACTGACTGTAAGTCAGTGTGTTGTGGCTGGATCCCCACTGTCCCAATGGTGGACCACTCCACCACTATTAGGGCCCTGGGCTGGGATGCGGTGGAGTCGGGCAGGCCCATGTCCCCCTACCCCCTGCCACTCCACCCCTAGGGCAGCAGACTCCCAAGAGGCCTCTGTGAATCTACTGTCCATCAAGCTGGGAACTAGACTCAGTTTGTTCTCACCCCTAATGGAGCCCCTAGACTGTGGTAAAGCCTGCTCCCTGCTCTGCCCTGTCCAAAGGGCTAGAGCACTGGACTGTGTGTGTTTGTTTGCTGACTGCCTTAGCTCACAAGCTGTGGCTACAGCCTGCTCCCCGCTCTGCCTTACCCAAAGGGCTAGCACCCCAAACTGTGGGTGTTTGCTGGGTGCCTTGGTCAGGAGGCTTAGCCTACAGCCTGCTCTCTGCTTGGCCCCACCCAAAGGGCTAGAGCTACAGACTGTTAAGTATTGCCAGCCCCAACTGAGGGGCTGCAAGCTAAAGACTATTCTCCACACTGCCCTGCCTGAGGGTGAGGACAAGAACACCAGACTATTATTGTTTATTTGCCTCTGTTAGACAGGCACAGAACTATATACTACTTATGACTCAGTCCGAGTGTTTTACCGCCCAATACAATGAGGCAGAGTGGCCTCCCTCCCCACTGGAAAGAGGGACCACTACAGGGCCTTAATATTTAGTTGCTTTTAAAGGTACCCAACAGACTAAAGTAAGACAATTTAAATGAGCGGTCTGAGTAACTTGAATCTAAGAATTTAAAAAGAGCTGGCTGAGCAGCTTGCTAGACCATTAACATTGATTTCCTATAAGTCTTGGAACATTGGGTAAACTCCAGAAGACTGGTAGAAAGCTAATGTTGTACCAATATTTTAAAAGGGTAAAGATCATGAGCTGGGTAATTATAAGTCTGTTAGTCTGACATGGATTGCACTCAAAATAATGAAGAGGCTGATATGGAACTCAATTAATAAAGAGTCAGACGAGGGCAATATAATTAATGTCAATCAACAGGGGTTTATGGAATAGATTCTGTTGAACTAATTTTATATTTTTGATGAGATTACATGCATGATTGATAAAGGTAATAGTGTTGGTGTAATATACTTACACTTCTGTAAGATGTTTCACTTGGTACCACATGAAACGTTGATTAAAAGAACTAGAATGACATAAAATTAAGAAAATTAAAGACCGCAACATGTAACTGTAAATGGGGAATCATCATAGGATGGGTGTGTTCCTGCAGGAATTGGTTCTAGGCCCTACGCTATTGAACACTTTTATTAACTATCAAGAAGAAAACCTAAAAATCATTTTTGATAAAGTTTGTAGAAGACACAAAAATTGGGGGTGTGATAAATAATTAAGAGGCCAGAGCACCTAAACAGCACAATCTGGATTACTTGGTAAACTGGGCACAAGCAAACAATATGTATTTTAATACAGCTATATGTAAACATATACATCTAGGAACAAGGAGTGTAGGCTATACTTACAGAATGGGAGACTCTATCCTTGGAAGCAGTGACTGAAAAAGATTTTGGAGATGTGGTCGACAGTCAGCTGAACAGCAGCTTCCAGTGTGATGCTATCACCAAAAAGGCTAGTGCAATCCTGGGATATATAAACAGGTCAAGTGCAGGCTTTATGCATCCTGTCACATTGACATCCTATATCTATTCATTAGTTTTTTTTTTTTAAGGAACATCAAGTATATCCATATGAAATATATGAATATGTAGCTAGGCTATTGTAGATAGTCTCTGCTCTGCCATTCCAGATAGACCTCAACTAATACATAAATACAATTATTTAAGATAAATTATGAAATTCAACCCCCTCTGCTAAGGAATGTTTTCTGTTTATAATATAGGCTCTCTAATATTAGAAAAAATAAATTTACTTGAATTTATGAATTAGCAGTACTATTTAATTTAAGAGAATAATGATCCATTGTTTTACACTTGTGGGTTTTCACCCACTTTAGTGAGTCAAATTAATGGTTTGTTGTTTCTTGCAACTATCCAGTAATCTTGGCCACTAAACCTAAGAAAAGTTATATGAGCAAAGATTAATTTATATAGGAATAAAGTAAGAAGTTCAAAATATAGTCTGTTACAGAAATCATACAGAGAGACTGATCCATGCTAGCTCACAATGTTTAAACCTATTAATCAGTGGAAAATGCTAATGAATATCTCAAGGGGCTTATCTTTAGCTGGTGATAATCAGCATAGCCCTGTAGAATCATAGGTCAACATATTTCACCTTCACAACTGTCAGAGGAATCCTCTCCTAAAACTGCAGTTGTCCTGAAAACCACATAGATGTCAGAGGGGCACCAACATTTGTGTGGAAGCCAAGTCATGAGTCTCCTGAACAGCTCCTTCTGCTTCTTATTGTCCATGGCAGTTATGGCCTCCAGGTCTCTACAATGTGCAAGGTCTAGGGGTCAAACTGACATTTTGCTACTGTCTGCATGTCTGTTCTATAATGGGCCACCGATTGCTTGAAATAAGCTAGTTTTATTAAGTAAGCAAATATAGTAACTGCCTGCCTTCCATTCATCATGTTATTGTTGCAAACATGAGTTTTCACTGCTTTTGAATTTTAAACAAATATTCTTGCCTGGTAACAGTGTATAATTTTTTAGTCAAATAATTTGACTACGTGGTGTTATGAATGTATCTTTAATTGTTTGTGTGGTGTTCAAAGAAGATGTTTTATAAATAATATTAATAATTATTATTATAAAGGTGGTGAGAGCTGTAGAAGATACCTCAGTAGATAAGCAATTTTTTTCAAAGTTAGCAACCCCTTTCCTTTTCTCTCATGTTAGGTTTTTGACAGTTAACGTTTTGGATAAAAAAACTAGTGGAGGAAAGCACAGTCGTTTTGTTAGAGCAGGAACTGCCATTTCAAATTCCAGTGCTTTTGTATTTGTTCTTGTACTCACTCCTTGCCTAATCACAGACACAGTTATTCAAAAATACCCTTTAGTTTTGGAGACATCAATTTCTGGGTGCCATACTTCAGACGCTTCAGTTAGGTGCCTAAATATGGATTTAGGTGTGTAACTTTAGGCACCCAAGTTACAAAATTTTGGTGTAGGAGCTAGATTTCTAAAGGTATTCACCTAACAATTCAGATAGATTTAATAGGAGGCTCTTCAGTCTAGCAGAGAAAGGTAATCCAATGGCTGGAAGTTGAAGCTACACAAATTCAAACTGAAAATAAGGCGTAAATTTTTAACGGTGAGAGAAATTAACCATTGAAACAATTTACCAAGGATTGTGGCAGATTGTCATTGTCACTGACAATTTGTAATCAAGACTGAATCTTTTTTTTTAAAGACATATTCTAGGAATTATTTTGAGGAAGTTCTATGGCCTGTGTTATACAGGAGGTCAGACTTGATCATCACAGTGGTCCTTTCTGGTCTTAGAATCTATGGAATCAGCTACCCTGATTTGAAATTAATGGTAGTTAAGCATCTATCTCCTCAGGTGCTTTTGAAAATACCACTAGGCTCACATCTACATCTTTAGGCATCTAAATACCTTTGAAAATCTGTCTCTAGATGTCTGAAGTTGGGCACCTAAAATTAGGTCACTTTTTAAAAATTGGGTCAATTTCTATGTCTCTGTTTAGCTATCTAAAAAAGTAAGATACATGTCTATATCTGAGGGAGTTCTGATATTTTATTAATGTTTGTAATGCACTATAACATCATTAGATAAAAGGCTCAAGATGAGTACAAAACAAAGCCCTTAACCAGCTATTATTCAGATTTATTTTAAATATTGAAGTCAATAGGGCTCCATGTAGGTGCAGGGATCTGCCCGTACAGTCAGTTGCCAGTTCAGTGGCTATAAACTTACTTATAGCTCTGAAAGGTAGTGGAGTCTTGAGGAAAGCAGGTTAACAGGTAAAGTGTGCAAGCAGTGGTGTAGAGAGGCACTAAGGCTGGGTAAGGCATAATGCCTCCAAGGTACTGTGAAGAGTGCAGTCAGCTATTCATTTTATCTGTACCAATAGCATAACAAATGTTTCACCCATTGCACATGTTCTGCTTCCCATTGCAAAAAGAGATGGCCAGGCAACAGAAGTACTTTCCCATAAAGAAATTTCACATTTTGGGAAAAAATCATTCCAAACAAGGACAAAAAGCCAAAAATGCCATTTTTTTCATAGGTAGTATTTTCAAGAAACATTGAGTTTTGAGAGAAACCAAATGGAATTTTTTCTGCTGGAGAGGCTGAGGGCTTCAATGCTCAACCTCCCTCCCCACTCCAGGACTGGAGAGACAGAGAGCCTAAATGCTTAGCTTCCCCTTCTCACCCCATCTGCAGGGTTAGGATGGAGCATTTACTCTGTGAAGATAGTGCATGCACAGTGTACTGGACTTGTAGGAGCTATGGAGGACTGGAGCATGTTCAGTGCAGATGGAATCTTTAGAAAATTTAGCACGTATGAAATGGCAATTTTTCAAAGGTGTAAGGTGTTTTCAAAGGACAAATTTGGGCATTTTTCAGTGGGGATGGCAAAAGGTGACAAAATTTTAAATCTCCTCTCCAAAGGATGAAGGTGCTAAACTTTTCAACAAAACAGTTGTTCAGCATAGGCAAAACAAAGTGTTTTTTCCGCTATGCTCTGGCTACTCTCCACTTGAAGCCAGCCTCTTTTGGAGTGTTGCTGGCTGATGTAGGTTAGCTGAGCCCCCTGAACTGCTCTACCATCATGCATCTGGGTCAGGCAGAGAATCAGGGAGTCAATGCAATCCATCTTTCTTCTGTGCCAACCAGATTTTGGCTGCAACAGAAAAACTAGCCAAAGTAGCCTGGTTCTCCTGCTGCCCAGTTTTACGATAGTATGACTGCCTTGACTTCTGTCACCATTCCCCAGGTAACTCTGATTGCTTTGGCGCCTCCAATTTAGATCTCAGGTCTGTAGCTGTCACCTTTCTGGAGGGGTGGAGTACCATGACTTTCCTGGGCCATGAGCTGCAGAATCGTGTAATTTATTGTGATAATTTCAGCAGGTCTGACTTCTTACTTCAACATCTGCAGTCCTGTTCTCAAGATTAGCCTGTGACCAGCCAGCTTTCATTAAGCAAGTACTATTTATTCAGAAGAAAAGCATAACAGAGAAAATATGTAATAAAAACAATAATCATAAAACAATCATCAGCTTATATACATTGCCTGGCTTAACAAGCATTTCCCCATTTTCCATATAAAGACCTGGATAGTAATAAATTACTTCAGGCCCTTTCTGCATGGTTCATCTCTCTTGGACAGGGCTTCATGTCAGTTCCTGGACTGAGTAAAAGTAAGAAACAAGAGCTGTCTGTTTATATAGTTCACAGTTCTTTGTCTGCTAGCCTCTTGAACCACGTCAAGCTATTTGCACAGAGGATAGAAGCTCCCACAAACATAGAATCATAGAATCATAGAATATCAGGATTGGAAGGGACCTCAGGAGGTCATCTAGTCCAACCCCCTGCTCAAAGCAGGACCAATCCACAATTAAATCATCCCAGCCAGGGCTTTGTCAAGCCTGACCTTCAAAACTTCTAAGGAAGGAGATTCTACCACCTCCCTAGGTAACGCATTCCAGTGTTTCACCACCCTCCTAGTGAAAAAGTTTTTCCTAATATCCAACCTAAACCTCCCCCACTGCAACTTGAGACCATTACTCCTTGTCCTGTCCTGTCCTGTCCTGGGGAAGCGGGTTCATAAAAAACAGGGACTGCCCTGTGTCTTCATCTCAAACTCAAATGGAATCTTTCATTTTCTTATATATGTAATAGGAAAGTAAAATATTTAACTATTTGTTTTATTTTCATTTTGATAATGATTCATTATGAGGTTTCTTATACCTTTCTATGAAGCATCTACTGGTGGAGCAGGAACACAGGTCTGACCCACTGTAGCAATTTCTGTGTTCCTCTGGTATTAAACATGAGAGGGGATATTCTTGGGGCATTTCTGACTCAGCCTGAATTGGGAGATTTCCTATCCTAGTGGTTCTCAACCAGGGGTCTGCAGCCCCCTGGGGGCGGGGGGGGGGGGCTGTGAGACCTTTCAGGGGAGCCGCGTGACCCCATGTCTGAAACCCAGAGCCCAGGCCCTGGCACTCCCCACCGCAGGGCTGAAATCCTAAGCCTTGGCGTGGCAGCTGAAACCCTGAGCCCTGTTGCCCCCTGTCACAGGGCTGAAATCCTGAGCCCCGGTGTCCCTCACCATGGGGCTGAAACCCCAAGCATTGGTTGCCCCGCCCCCACAGCACCAGATTGGGGTTGTCCCCGGGGAAGCTACACCCCCCTTCCTCCTCTCCCCACCCCCAGGGCCCCACCCCCAGCAAGGTTGGAGGTGGGAAGCTGTAATCGGGCAGTGTGGGCAGCTGCTGCTCTGGCTGGTGTCATGGAGCAGGCAGCCACAGAATTCCCATCAGCTGCTGAAGCCCGGGGTTGTGGCTGTTCCTCAGTTCACACAGCCATTGAGAGCCACCCAGGCAGGGGGACTTTTGGGGAGCAGTGACCATAGGGGAGCCCTCCTGCACACAGCCTCCAGCTACCTCCTCCCTGCACCCTGAGCTACCCCCTACCCACACACAGCCCCTAGCTACCTCCTCCCTGCACCCTGAGCTACCCCCCTGCCTGCACACAGCCCTAACTACCCCCTCCCTGTACCCTGAGCAGTTTTCAAACTTTTTGAGCTGAACCCCCACCACCCACAACCCAGATAGGCTGCGTGGCCTGCTGAGGTGAGTCGCGGGTAGAAGTGGCATTGCCTTCCTGGACCCTGCTGTGTGGAGCTAGCCCAAGCCCTTCCAGCCCCTCACCCCCCCAAAAATAGAAGTCAAACTATGCCTGTGCCCGAGGGCCTACCCCTAGCTCAGAGCCCCAAGTCCCCCCTACCCCACTGGGCCCTGGAGTTTTTATAGCATGTTGAGGGGGGCCTCAGAAAGAAAAAGGTTGCAAACCCCTGAGCTAAAGGACAGCAAGGACTAGGTCACCCTATGAGCACCCATCGAATTTGACAAGGCTCATCAAATAATAAATGAAGTTTCTATATTCCACTAGGGAAGTATATGCCATTTATATACTTGTTTGTATATATGCATGTTTACAGTAAACATTAATCCCTCTGTGATAGCCTTTTAACATTAGCTAAACATTATTTGTTAGAATCTCATTTCAAAGACCTTATACGGTAGCTTCAAAGAGTCAGAACAGGCTCACAGATGGTGTGTGATGGTGTTGACACCCCACTCCAAAGAGGAAGGGGTTAAGGGAGGCCTCATGGGCCTGCCACACCCTGTCTCAGAGAGGAGCAATGGGGGCGAGTCTTCCAAGCAGCCTAGGGAGGCTACACAGGAAGCAACCAGTTGGAGGGAGGCTACATGGAGCAGCCAATTAGGGCCCAGCGGACTCCCATAAAAGGGAGCTGCAAGGTGGAGCAGGATCAGTTGCTGCAGGGAGCCTGGGGAGAGAGGACAGTGTTCCTAGAGAGCTACAGGAAGGTAGCACCTTGGACAGAGCAGTTGCTGGCAGAGACCAGTGGAGCAAAAGGACTGGCTGACTGCTGGGACGTGTTGGCTGGAGGCTCTGAGAAGAGGGCGAAGAAGGTGCTGGGTCCATGAGGAAGTGGCCAAGGAAATTAAAGCAGCTCTGGCAGAGAAGTTAAGGAGAGGCAGCAGGAGGCTGTTATCTACAGGGTCCCTGGGGTGGGAACCAGTGTAGTGGGCAGGCCCGGGTCACCCACTTGCACTGGGGAAGTGGCAGGACTGTTGATAGTGATACTTTCTCCTAGGAATGGGGAAGAACCGGGATGGTGACACAGCTGGATGGCTGAGTCATGAAAAGGACACTGCAGTTTCTGGACTGAGGCAGGTCTGCAGATGGAGAAGGTGGCCTGAGAGGCACTATCAGGAAAGGGCACACTGGCTGAGACAGCTAATATCTGAGAAGATTCCCAGCAGGAGGTGCTGCTTTGGTGAGACAACTCTGTCACAGTATGAAATACAATTGATTCAAAAGAGTGTCCTCCATATATTCTGGTACAAATGTAGACAAAGTGTTGAACATAACAGAGTTTTCTTACAAGGATAGAAGCAAAGGTTAAAAATAACAAAATGGAAAAGAGAACCTACTGAAATGCAGTATCTTACTTCTAAATTACTAGAGAAGACTGTTTACATATCGTGATTATGTGCAGAGGAAAGACATCTGTAATAATCAGTAGAAATGTGTAGTGTTGCCGGTAGTCTAAGAACTGGATTTTTTCCTCAATAGCATGGAAAAAACAGTCATGTAATTTGTAATCTCTGCATTAACACCCAACATACTCCTAGACACTACTATTGTAATGCATAATGTACAAGACAGACATAGCTATTTTAGTCATGGAATTATTTCTGTGACAAGGGCAGAAAGGTGAAGTGAGATTGAGATCCAAAATGTCTGTAAAAATCAAAAGTATCCATGATTTTCTTTTCTGGCTAAAAAGAAACTTTTTTTTGGCTAAAACTTCTTTTCTGGCTAAAAAGAAAAGGAGAGTCTCCACTGACTTCGATGGGATTTAGATTAAGCCCTTACTGGATACGTAAAACAATATTTTGTACTGTGAACAATTCCGTTTACCTTTACTTACTAAGAAATTATCATATATAAATGCAAGCATACTCAGATGGTACATCCCTTCCCTGGTTCCTCTCTCCTTCACATTCACACATGGAACAGCTATCTTAGAAGGGAAAAAAGGAAAAAGATTTTTCTGCATCTAGAGAGAACAGTTGTTTTTTCAGTAGCTTTGTAGGGTTATAACTGAAGAGATTAGTGTTTTGGGCTTATATTTTCATGAAAGGTCAAATAAGCGTTAGCATATTTGTGACTCATCACAAGACTTGCTTTAAAATAGCCTAGGGTATCTATTGTTCTAATAATGCTAGAATTGGTATTTTAAAATGCACTGACTTTATGATATCTGACAGTGTAGTTTATCCAGTAGACGTCATAGGATGAGAGCAAATGAAACATATTCCATGCTTTGCAAATTTCGTCAGTGTGATCATTCTGGAATTTCTGCTACAGGAAAGGAAAAACAAACATCTTCTAAATTAATCTACCTTAATGGAATTTAAAACAAAACCAAAAAGAGAAAAATCATCACATTTTTAAATCTCAGCCATACTTATGAATAGTATTATTTATTATATGTATTATGGCAACACTTAGAGGCCCCAATCAGGATTGGGGCTACCTTGTACTAGGCATTGTACAAACACACCACACAGTAGAACTTGTTTTCTTCCCTGAAGAGCTTATAGTCTAATTATAAACATCATTTATTCATGCAGGTCTTCTCAGTGGGAATGTGGAAATTCAACTTCACCACAGCCACAGATTCTAGTACTCCTTCTGATTTTTTCACATCTTCTATCTGCAGAGATAGTGGAATTGTTTCTGCACCTTTCTCCTCCGCTCTGGCCACAGGTCTGAGGATTGCTTCCGAACCTTGTGGCACCACTGCAGATTCTAGGGTTCCTTCTAATTCTTTCACATCTTCCATTTGCAGAGACTGCAGCATTGCTTCTGAATCTTTCACCTTTGAATTATAATAATCATTTATTTGTGCAGGTCTTCTCAGTGGGAATGCGGATATTTGGCTAACAATTTAATTTATTTATACTAAGAGCCCTAGTCATGGAACAGGCCCCCAGTGTGTTAGATAATGTACTAACAGAACAAAAGGAGGGTCCCTGCCTAATAGAGCTTACAGTCTAAGTGCAAGACAAGAGACAATAGATGGATAAAGACAGACTGATGAGAACTACAAGAAAACAGTGAGACAGTATTGGTTGGCATGATTGTCAATGGTCTCAGCACACCAGCTGCCTCGCCATTGTCATAACCCTAACCCGTGGCTGAGCAATAACCCTAAATGTAACCGTTGGATGAGCACTAGCCCTAACCCTAAGGTACCAGTAACTTCTGTTCTGGTTATTACAATTACTTGGGGTTTGGTTGCAGATATGCCTTTAGATATATATATTTTTTTAATTTTTAGGCTCCTTCTGACTAGCTTCATTACTCCAGTCCTAGTCTTGGCTACCATACAGCCTGAATATCAATTAAGCAGATACTTAAAGGATTTTGAGTATGTGCTCAGTGTAAACTTTAGGCGTATACTCTTCCAATATGCATGGAGACTTTCTATTCTCAAAGTAGTATTTAGTTTTTAGTTATTCAATTATGATTTAATAATTCAATTTATATAAGTGTGCACTGGATGCTTCAAGTCTATAAATGTCATTTTTGTATCAATATTTGCCTTAAAAAGATAGGTAAATAATAGTAGTACACTACAAATCATTATTAATCTAGTAAAGTAATGTAGCATCTCCAAGTCTAGGAAATGCACATATGCCTAATCTTGTCATAAATTAATGGGCCATCTTTCCTTTGTTTTGGAGGCAGAGAAGGGAGAAATGAAATATAACTTGTCTTAATGTTCCAACCTAGCATATAGTTCAATAGCTAACATTTTAACTTATATGGTTAGAGATAAAACAGAACAGATCATATTGAACAGTCTCAATTTATAGTGGTAAAATGGTATGAACAGCTAAACTGTACTGACAAATGCTTGTTCAGGTTTAAACAAATCAGTTAATCACTAAATTCAGTCAGTCTTAATTTTTTTCTCAAAGGCAAATGCTGATGCAGGATCCATCTCCACTACAAAAACAACTGAGCCAGGGAGACTGAGTAATTATTTACGGACCAGATGGGAGCTAACTGTGCTGTAAATGGGTTTTAACAGAACTGGGCTTGCATTCTCAAAAACTTAGTCTTGTTGCCATCCACACAACAAACTTTACACTTTTAATCCTTTTGGAAACTGGACCCAGTTCAAGATACAGTTAAGTTGTTAGATGAAGTTTATTGTGCATGATACCTATACTTCCTGATTTGCATTGGCTGACTATTGGTGTCTGGGTGGGGCTTAAGTGTGTTGATTTTGATCTCTAAAGCCCTAATAGATGGCTTGAGACTTGCATACCTGAGAGACTGCTTCTATACTGATGCAATTCTGCTGGAGAGGATGCTAGTGGGAGTCCCTTTGTCTCTCTGTTAAGATAGACTCAAGGAGCTCAATCTAGTTATCACTGTAAGGCAGGTTTTCTAATCCTTTAATCATTCTCATGGATTTTCTCTGAATCCTCTCCAATTTAACAGCATCCTTCTTGACTTGTGAGCACCAGAACTGGACAGAGTATTCCAGCAGTAGTTGCACCTGTAAGTATGGCCTACATTTTTTATTTCCAGATGTATACATTTACATTTAGCCCTATAAAATGCATATTGTTTGCTTTGTGCCAACCTTACCAAATATTATTAAACTTCAACTCTTTGGGCTGAAATTTTCTATGCAAGGTTTTTGCCTCAGGCTGAATTTTCTGGAAAATTGCAGCAGACGTTTCCAAGAACATGATTAGGGAAAAAATATTTTGTTTTGCCCATATTAAAAAAAAAATCACAACACTGTTTTGCTGTTAAGTACCTGCATCCTTTGGAGCAGGAATTTTGAAATTTGGTCACCTTGGTGTCAGGGGTGTGCCTTTTGCCTTCTGGTGTGCATCTGGGAAGTTGAAAAATTCATTTCCATTATCTCAGAATCACATTGGATTCTGGAAGGGACCTTGAGAGGTCATCTAATCTAGTCCCCTGCACTCATGGCCAGACTAAGTATTATCTAGATCATCCCTGACAGGTGTTTGTCCGATCTGCTCTTAAAAATCCCCAATGACAGAGATTCCACAACTTCTCCAGGCAATTTATTCCAGTGCTTAGTGCGCACCCTTCCCCGTCAGTTAGGAAGTTTTTTCCTAGCCACCAGGCTTACACCGTCAAGAAAGTTATTAGGTTGGTTTAACATGATTTGTTCTTATCACCTTATTATCTTCTAGGTGTCTTCAAATTGATTGCTTAATTATTTGCTCCATTATCTTTCCTGGTACTGAAGTTAAGATGACTGGTCTGTAGTTCCCTGGGTTGTCCTTATTCTCATTTTTATAGATTGGCACTATATTTGCCCTTTTCCAGTCTTCTGGAATCTCTCCCATCTTCCATGACTTTTCGAAGATAATCACTAATGACTCAGATATCTCCTCAGTCAGCTCCTTGAATATTCTAGGATGCATTTAATCAGGCCCTGTGATTTGAAAACATCTAACCCATCTGAGTAATTTTTAACTTGTTTTTTTCCCTATTTTAGCCTCTGATCCTTACCTCATTTTCACTGACATTCATTAAGTTAGATGTCCAATTGCTATTAAGCTTTTTGGTGAAAACAGAAACAAAAACCTCATCTAGCATTTTTACTATTTCCACATTTTCTGTTATCGTTTCCCCCACCCCCTCCATTGAGTAATGGGTCTAACCGAGCCTGGTTCTTCCTCTTGCTTCTAATATATTTGTGGAATGTTTTCTTGTTACCCTTTATGTCTCTAGTGAGCTTAACCTCATTTTGTGCCTTGGCCTTTCTAATTTTTATTCCTACATACTTGTGTTATTTCTTTATATTCATCCTTTGTAATTTGACCTAGTTTCCACTTTTTGTAAGATTCTGTTTTGTGTTTCAGATCATTGAAGATCTCCTGGTTAAGCAAGAGTGGTCTCTTGCCATACTTCCTATCTTTCCTATGCAGTGGGATAGTTTTCTTTTGTGCCCTTAATAATTCTCTTTGAAAAACTGTCAGTTCTCTTGAACTGTTTTCCCCCTGATACTTTCTTTCCTTGGGCTTTTACCTACCAACTCAGAGTTCGCTGAAGTCTTCCTTCTTGAAATCCATTTTCTTTATTGTGCTGTTTTCCCTCCTACCATTCCTTAGAATCATGAACTCTACCATTTCATGGTCACTTTCACTGATGCTGCCTTCCGCTTTCAAATTCTCAATCAGTTCCTCCCTATTTGTCAAAATCAAATCTAGAACAGCATACCTCCCAGAATGCCATGTCAGGCTGACAGATGGGTGCCTCCATCCCCCACAGAAGAGAGTTACCAACCACCACTACCTTACGTTTCCTCCTGGGAATAGTGGCTGCGATCCTCCCAGCCTTGGGGGCTTCTCCTCCTCCAATTTTGGAGGTGATTCCTCTTCACTTGTTGCCAGGGCAGCGTAACCGTTCTCTATCATCATGGTGGGTGTGGTGGGAGTAGGGGTGGAGCACTGCCTGCTGCCAGATGTAACCAGCAGCCAGTGTCCTCCCTGTGACAGAACCATATCCTCCTCCTGTAGCGGTGTGACCGCATTCCTCTAGTTGGATAGCGTCCTCAGCCTTGGACATCTCCATATGAATACTCTCGATGAATTCCTTATGTGCATTGATGCTCCTTAGCCTAGCCATCTCCTCCTGTAGCTCTCCCTCCTGCTTCCTGAGAGATTCCACCAGCAGACCGCTTTCACATTGGATAGTCCCCCTGACCTGGCTTTCTGAGAGTGGGAAATGCAGGCCACAGTTTCTGCAAAACCACGCTAGTATCTGGGTAGAAGCATCCATGGTTACGTTCTCTGTATGGATACAGGTGCAGGTGGAGGAGACAGAAGCAGTGTTGATACTGGCAATGTGGCCTTTCCTAACCATAGAGATTATATTACGACTCCCTCTTAACAAACTCCTTCTCAAACTCCCCTGTTTGTAGTCCCTTTGGTTGTTTAGCCTCTGGCTTTTAAAGCCTTCTCTCCTAGGTCAGCCCTATCCCCTAGTTAATCACACAGAGGGAGGGTGATCACAAGGCTGATTGAGGCTGATCAAAGATGATCAAGGTTGATCCAGGGAATAAAAGTTCACAGTCCCCAAACACACAATCCCAACTGACCTTGTACCTTTAAAATAACCTGAAAGAGAGAGAAAACCACAAACAGCCAAAAACCAAACAGCCCAACAAGCTCACTCACCCCTTGATTAGTATTCACACCTTGTTCGTTAGGCAGGGGGATCTCCCTCTCTTCCTCTCAAACTCTTTTGTTTGAGGTCCCCTGTTCGCTGTCATTTTTAAAAAACTGTTCTCATTAAAGTGTTCATGTTTTTGGAGTTTTGTCCTGGTTTGGGATTTTTTTTCAAACATGCAAAATTCTGGGCAGGAAAGTATTTATTTTATTTACTTGAGAAGCTCCAGCATCTTCATGGTAGGGAGGTCACCCTGCTGTCCAGAGGAACCTTTTCGTGTTTCCATGAAAATCTTTTCAAAGTTGTCCAAGTTACAAGCTTCTGAAAATTGCAGTTTGCACATGTTCAGTAAGGCTTGTTAGGGATAGGCAGAATTATTCTCCAAAGATTCCATCTGCACAGAGCAAGCTCAGTCCCTACAGAGGACCAAATGTGTTCCATCCCACTGTGGAAAATACATACAAACCATGAAAAAGTGGGTGTTTACCACTACAAAAAGTTTTCTCTCCCCACACCCCACTCTCCTGCTGGTAATAGTGTATCTAAAGTGATCATTCTCCTTACAATGTGTATGATAATCAAGTTGGGCCATTTCCAGCACAAATCCAGGTTTTCTCCCTACCCCCCCCAACCCACTCTAATGGGTTTAGATAAGCTATTACCAGCAGGAGAGTGGGGTGGGGGGAGAGAAAACCTTTTGTAGTGGTAAACACCCATTTTTTCATGGTTTGTATGTATAAGAACATCTTCTGTATTTTCCACAGTATGCATCCGATGAAGTGAGCTGTAGCTCATGAAAGCTTATGCTCAAATAAATTGGTTAGTCTCTAAGGTGCCACAAGTACTCCTTTTCTTTTTGCGAATACAGGCTAACACGACTGTTACTCTGAAACCTGTGTTATGTAATTTACCTTGTCAACTTGTTTTTGAGGACCACTACTGCTTTTGCCTGTAGAGGACAGAGACTTTCACTTATTTCAGTTGGAATATTACAACGTGTTCTGAAAACTCAGTTAGAAATTGAGTGGGTCATGATAGCTCCAAAAAATTTCTTCACTGTGAATCATAGAATCATAGAATATCAGGGTTGGAAGGGACCCCAGAAGGTCATCTAGTCCAACCCCCTGCTCGAAGCAGGACCAATTCCCAGTTAAATCATCCCAGCCAGGGCTTTGTCAAGCCTGACCTTAAAAACCTCTAAGGAAGGAGATTCTACACCTCCCTAGGTAACGCATTCCAGTGTTTCACCACCCTCTTAGTGAAAAAGTTTTTCCTAATATCCAATCTAAACCTCCCCCACTGCAACTTGAGACCATTACTCCTCATTCTGTCATCTGCTACCATTGAGAACAGTCTAGAGCCATCCTCTTTGGAACCCCCTTTCAGGTAGTTGAAAGCAGCTATCAAATCCCCCCTCATTCTTCTCTTCTGCAGGCTAAACAATCCCAGCTCCCTCAGCCTCTCCTCATAACTCATGTGTTCCAGTCCCCTAATCATTTTTGTTGCCCTTCGCTGGACTCTCTCCAATTTTTCCACATCCTTCTTGTAGTGTGGGGCCCAAAACTGGACACAGTACTCCAGATGAGGCCTCACCAATGTCGAATAGAGGGGAACGATCACATCCCTCGATCTGCTGGCAATGCCCCTACTTATACATCCCAAAATGCCATTGGCCTTCTTGGCAACAAGGGCACACTGTTGACTCATATCCAGCTTTTCGTCCACTGTAACCCCTAGGTCCTTTTCTGCAGAACTGCTACCGAGCCATTCGGTCCCTAGTTTGTAGCAGTGCATGGGATTCTTCCGTCCTAAGTGCAGGACTCTGCACTTGTCCTTGTTGAACCTCATCAGATTTCTTTTGGCCCAATCCTCTAATTTGTCTAGGTCCCTCTGTATCCTATCTCTACCCTCCAGTGTATCTACCTCTCCTCCCAGTTTAGTGTCATCTGCAAACTTGCTGAGGGTGCAATCCATACCATCCTCCAGATCATTTATGAAGATATTGAACAAAACCGGCCCGAGGACCGACCCTTGGGGCACTCCACTTGATACCAGCTGCCAACTAGACATGGAGCCATTGATCACTACCCGTTGAGCCAGACAATCTAGCCAACTTTCTATCCACCTTATAGTCCATTCTTCCAGCCCATACTTCTTTAACTTGCTGGCAAGAATACTGTGTCCAGATAGCTCTAGTGTGTATCTGGAAATGTTTACAAGTACAATCATAAAAAGGTTTGTTTAAATGTCTCCAGTTTTCTCATACAGCTTTAAGGATATTGGTTTCCTGTGTCATTTGTTGTAAAGAACGTCACTGTAAGATAAATGACCTCTTGCATTTTGTGGTTTTATGACTTCCCAAGGTTTTTTCCTGGTGTGTACTTTAATTACTAAGGTCTACTGTGATGTCTGCTCTGCTATTCACCTCGAGTTGCTGTTCTTTAAGGATAGCTGAAAGCTAAATATCATTTATAGAAGTTAATCTGAACACAAAATATGCGCCATAATTCATAACTGTTCTGTTTTATTTTTAAAGATAAGATGCTTAATCTATGGAGGTGTTTTAAAATAAGTGCATCAGTATGGAATAGTTAAGCTTTAAAGAGTTTTTTTCACTAATCATGTTTTTTTGAGTGATCTGACACTCTTATTAGTTACAAGAAGTACTGATGAGCTCACAGGAGAAACAGATATTTAGATATTAGTATGGCAAGGTTTAAGATCTTATAGGTTGTATAAAAATAGACTTTTTATGGGTCAAGAAATAATTTGTTTGCCAGGAACTATTTGTTTTCTCTAAAGTGAAATGGAAGAATATGAACTAATTTCATCCCTGGAGTAACTTTGCTGCTGTAAATGGAATTGACAGATATGGCAATTTTCTGAAATCTATGGAAGACCTTATTGTATTAAGTGTATGTATTATTGTGGAACAGGATTGTGTGTAACCTCTCTAGGGGAGAGGTATAATAGATATGAGACCTAAAAAGAAAAGGAGGACTTGTGGCACCTTAGAAACTAACAAATTTATTTGAGCATAAGCTTTCGTGAGCTACAGCTCACTTCATCGGATGCATTCAGTCATGAAGTGAGCTGTAGCTCATGAAAGCTTATGCTCAAATAAATTTGTTAGTCTCTAAGGTGCCACAAGTACTTCTTTTCTTTTCGCGAATACAGACTAACACGGCTGCTACTCTGAAACCTGTCATTATATGAGACCTAGGAGTTCAAAAGACTAAGTTGAAAATGTGCCAGACAAGTATTCACTTTGGGGACACTAAGTGTTAAATGGATTTCCTGGGAATCCCTAGGGAGAGCTTAATGCAATTTCTTCAACTCTGGTTGTGCAAAAAAGCAGCCTTTCAAATCTGTGCCCTAAGGAGATGGTCATTGTCAGCTGATCACTTGTTACAGAAGACCAAGGTCAAAGACCTGAGCTGTATAAAGAAACAGCTGATCTGCTTAGGCTCTTTTCTGGATTCAAGATGGATGAATTTATAACCACCAGGAAATCCCAGCTGCAGAGTTTGAAGGACTGAAATCTACCAGATCCCTAGCTCGGAGTTAGGGGTGACCTCTTGTAAGCTTTTTAGCATGCATATAGATTCTTCATTATTTTAATGTTTTTCCATAATGTTTTTACCTTAAGAATAAATGTGTTTGCTTATGGAAGATAGGTCCATCAATGGCTATTAGCCAAAATGATCAGGGACCCAATCCCATGCTCTGGATGTCCCTAACCCCCTGACTGGCAAAAGCTGGGATTGGATGATGGGATAGATCACTCGAAAAATTGCCTCATTCTGTTCATTGCCTCTGAAGAATCTAGCACTGGCTACTATTGGAAGACAGGATACTAGGTTCGAATGACCATTGGTCTTACCCAGCATTGCTGTTCTTATGTTCACAGAAAGAGCTGTGTGGTAACTTATAACTGTGGGTCATAGCCCTCAAAGAGAAAGAAAAGCATAGTTGCTGGCCTTTTTCGGCAGTCTGGGTTGCTGGGGATGGCACAGTGTAAAAGCTTATCATAGGATCACAGAACATCAGGGACCTCATAAGGCCATTTAGTCCAACCCCCTGCTCAAAGCAGGACCAATCCCCAATTTTCACCCCAGATCCCTAAATGGCCACCTCAAGGATAGAACTCACAACCCTGGGTTGAACAGGCCAATGCTCAAACCACTGAGCTATCCCTCCGCTCTCACAGCTCCCTGCTTAAACTCCGTGGTAAGGAGGCAATGAGACACGGGTCTCCACCCAGGAGAAGTGATGACTGGAAGCTGGAAACCTAAAGTGGGTGTCCATGATATACCACAGAGGGGGAATACCGGTACAGTTGCCCTTAAACTGTAACAGGAATTATATGAAGCATAAATTCAGCTCTACAGATATAGACTTAAAATCCATTCCATCTTCATATAACCCAAGTGTGTTGCATGCATACTGAAGCTGCAACTGTGAGCATTGTTGGTTCATACAGAATCCATGTATAGATAAATGTCAGGGCCCCTCCCCCAATCCACCCCCCCCATGTTAACTTGTTGCATGAGCCTATGTGGGGCTAGGATGGGGAGAGGATGCACAGGCACCTCTACTCAGACCCTCCACCCAGTTCCCTTACACAGTCCTTCTACAGAGTCTGCACTGGCCCTCTGCACTAAGGTCAAATATAATCCAGGGTATAATAATTGTTACCGTAGTCTAATAATCAGACTAGTGAGGGAAATATAACATTCTTTAGAAAACAGAGCCCTGAGCTGCGCTTAAAATTTAGGCTCGGCATAGCTATGGCACTCAGAAGTGAAAAATCCACATCCTTGCGTGCTGTGGCTATGACCGGTGTAATGCCTGGTGTAGATGCAGCCAGGCTGATGGAAGAATGCTTCCATTGACTTAGCTACTGGGGTTTTCCCATCAGTCCCCAAGCCACATCTATCTCTGCAGTCTGCTTCTACAATGCAGGGTTATAGTAGCAAAGCTATGGCATTATAGCTATGCCACTATGATGCCTGTAGTATAGACCTGGCCTGAGTGCTAATCAGCCAAGAATTGATTTGCCACATATTCAGGTTAAAAATATATGTTCAGAATGGTTGTGAAGTGTGTACATTATATAATTAACTGCACTTTTTAAGAGTTACTTTATGGAAGTTTATTATAGTATATTATCAATGACATACAGACTGTATAGATTAGAAAATCTGGAAGTGAATATTCACTCTGAGACTTTATCCGACCCTGTTTTCAATGGTCAAACTTGCTTCATTTTTCTCTTTAGTTTTTTACATTTTCTTTACACAGATAGAGTTGTACAATTTGCACAATTTATTTGTCCTCCTCCCTACTCCTCTGGATAATGTTGGTGGGAATTAAATATTTCAACACTGGAACTACATCAGAGTTTGCAATATGAAGGCACAGTAGTACCTCCATAGTGTTCTGATATCTGTTACAAGCCCTGTTTTCTTCCTGCTCTACCTTTGATAGGAAGAAGTGATATGTCTGAAAAACTGTGAGATTTAAATTAGGCTAGAATAATTTTAATATTTTACTGAGAATTTGGAAAAAGTGGTATATGACAGTTAGTCAAAAATCATGTTTAATATTTAAAGCATATTTATCTCATGATTCTTTGATCACCTTTTTCTCAGAGCAGGAAATATTTCATAGCTCCAGATTTCATGTGTCTGTATAGATTTCTATGCACTTGAGAATAAGAGTTTTTCATAGGAAGTGTGTTCTTAAAATAAAATTGAGTACTCATAAGTGACTTTATCTTTGAAAAAAATACCATTTACTCTCACTGTTATTTTTCTTCATTATAGGAAGTCTCTTGTCCGTACGTACATTTTGCCACAGATTCCCATCTCACTGAATTTCACAAAGAGCTTATCATGCCAAACTCTATTTAATGCTGCACTGAAATTCAAGAAGGTTCCTATTGATAACTGTGGTGGCTTTTGTTGACTCATTGCTAATAGGCTGACAGATGGCCACCAGTCGGTCTGTAATTAAGCGCAAAGGCCTACATGCCATTTTTTTTAGAAGCCACCATAAAAGCCTTTTCATTATCTGAGAGGTGACTGTTAAAGATACAGGCCAATAACTGCCCAGAGAAGAGGGAACCTTGACAGTCTTAAGAAGAGGAACAATAACTTCTGATTTACACTGATTAGGTACCTTTCCTTTTATCCATGTTTTGTTGATAATGTCAAACAACCTGGCTTTAGCCATTTTCCCAAGGTTCTTTATCATATGGCCTAGTTGAGGTCAAGTCCAGGGGACTTGCTTGATTAGAGCTTCTCTAATGAATCTTCTATTTCATCTATGAGAAATGTCTTTCTGAAACCAGGGTACTCAGTTGGGTCTGTGGGCACATTTTAAGATTCTCATTCCTCTATCCTGTGTGTTTTGCAGTGACTCTATGCTCATCAGGGATGCTGGAACATTTTTATAGTGGGGGTGCTGATGATGGAAACCATGTATTTGGTGTTTGTTATTACTAATTCAAGCTGGGGGATACAGCAGCTCTCCCAGAACCCCTAGTTCCAGCACCACTGATCCTCATTGTTGTACATAAGCATGGTAGTCCTGGAAGAATATCTTACCAGCACATTCACAGACTCTTTATCATTACACCTCCATTTTTCAGGGTACTGGTGTTTATGTTTAGATTGCAAGCCTGTCTGTCTGTTCTCAATTAACTTCAGTATCATACATAAATCTTTCCTTCTCTGAGGATCCAGCCTTTCACAAGTCTCTTCCCAATGCTGTCATCTACAATCACATATTTTCACAGCAACAAATGTATTGCAAAATGAATTGAATGAGGACTTGGAAATTTTAACCAGCTGGGCAAAGGAATTTAAATTCTGGCTGAAGCCAGCAAAAACAAAGTCCACCTACTTTACCACAAACCATAAAAGGTTCAACTACAGTCTAAATTGACATTAGATGGAGAAGTTATTGCCATTGAAAGAAACCTGGTATATGCTGGAGTGATCTTGGACACAGAACAAAGGTTTTAGAACATAAGTATGGCCATATTGAGTCAGGCCAATGACCCATCTAGTCCAGTATCCTGTCTCCTGACAGTGGACAGTGCCACATGCTTCAGAGGGAATGAACAGCACAGGACAATTATTTAATGATCCATCCCTGATCGTCCACTCCCAGCTTCTGGCAGTGAGAAATTTAGGGACACCAAAATCATGGGGTTGTGTCCTTGACCATCTTCGCTAATGGCCATTGATAGACCTATCATCCATGAACTTGCCTACCTTATTTTGAGCCCAGTTATATTTTTGGCCTTCACAACATCCCCTGGCAATGAGTTGCAGAAGCTGGCTGTGTGTTCTGTGAAGAAGTACTTCCTTATGTTTGTTTTTAAACCTGCTGCCGATTAATTTCATTGAGTGACCCCTGGTCCTTGTGTTATGTGAAGGAGTAAATAACACTTCCTTATTTACTTTCTCCACACCAGTCATGATTTTATAGACCTCTCTCATCTCACCTCTTAGTCATCTCTTTTCTAAGATGAATAGTCTCAGTCTTTTTAATCACTCCTCATATGGAAGCTGTTTTATACCCCTTATCATTTTTGTTGCCCTTCTCTGTACCTTTTCCAATTCTAATATCTTTTTTGAGATGGGGCAACCAGAACTACATCAGTATTCATGTTGTGGGTGTACCATGGATTAATATAATGTCATTATGATATTTTCTGTTTTATTATCTATCCCTTTCCTAATAGTTCCTAAAATTCTGTTAGCTTTTTTGACTGCCTCTGCACACTGAGTGGATGTTTTCAGAGACCTATCCACAGTGACTACAAGAGTGCTTTATTCAGTAACAGCTAATTTAGACTCCATCATTTTGTATTGTTAGTATCTGTTAGTAAATATTAATCCTTAGTCCTTTTTCTTTTTGTATATTTTATTCATTTATACATTAACTATATTTTAGAATCTTTATGATGTTAACAAAGAGTATGTTTGTTTGAATTCAAAGGTCTAGAATACTAGTCCTTAAACTATAAGTAACCCTATTCAGGAATTGTATGCATTAGGCTGTGTCTAATGGTTCTTGGTGCCTCCATGTCTATAGAACGTCAGATATTTATGGAAACCATACCCTTAACACACACCTATATAATGCTTACATAAACATATATAAACATGGGAGATTGGCGAGGGATGATTGTTAAGGCAGATATTTCCTAGTGGGAAATCAAAGGGGAAGAATGATTATGGGGGAAGAAGGACCCATTAAAAATTATTATCTTGAAGAATGTTGATCCTCTCAGCTGTAAATAATTATGCCTTCACACATCAATCAAGTAAATGGAGAATGTAAATATTTTAAAAGATATGACATCAGAACATATGGTTTTGGGAGAGTATTTTTGGCAAAGAAGGGTCTCTTTGTCTTAAAACGCTATATAATAGAAGTAGTTTTGGAAGTTAGTTGGGGAATGAAACTGCCACATCCCATCAGTTACAGTGAAGAAGAGACAAAGAGTTAGCTCTTTACCTTATATCCAGGGTGGTAATGTATCCATTCTTTCTGTAGCTGTACTAATCTCTGCTTGATAATCTTTGATTAAATATTTCCAATTAAACCTATTTGACAATCTCAAATTGTCATTAACTTCAGACATGCAACTGTATGTAGAGTTGGGATTATATTTTCCAATGTGCATTACTTTGCCTTTATCAACATTGAATTTCATCTACTATTTTGTTGCCCAGCCACCCAGTTTTGTGGGATCCCTTTGTAACTTTTCACAGTCAGCTTTGGACTTAATTATCTTGAGTAATCTTGTAATGACTGCAAACTTTATCATCTCAATGTTTACCCCTTTAAGGACCCTGCTTACCTGATCAGTTTTCCCTACCCTTTGTTTCCTGCCTGTTAACCAGTTACTGATCCATGAAAGGACTTTCCCTCTTATCCTATGACTACTTCCTTTGCTTAAGAGCCTTTAGTGAGGGACCTTGTCTTTCTGAAAGTCCAAACACCACAAGTCATAAAGATGGCTGCCAAAGCAAAGAAGAGACTGAATCTTCTATGATGTATTGTCAACATGAATTGGGGTTCATATGTTAGGATACTGAAAACTACATACTGCTTGATAGTTTGCCCAGTACTTGAACTGCCTCATCTGTCTGATCACATACTACTCCCAGTAAGTTTGCCAAGATTGACATGATACAGTTGTCCATAGTTGACACAATACCTGGAGCTGTAAAATCCATTCCAACTGCCAATTTGTGAGCCTGAATCTGATGCTCAACCTCTTGAGTATCATATAAAATAACAGCTAATATGGTATGGAAATTGTCTTCATTTCCTACCTGAATATCATTGCTGTTCAGAGACACAAGGTGACTGAGATAATATATTTTATTGGACCAACTTTTGTTGGTGAAAGAGACAAACTTTTGAGCTTATACAGAGCTCTTCAAAAGGAGTTGGTTCAATAAAAGATATTATGTCACATACCCTATCTCTCTTATATTCTGGGACCAAAATAGTTAGAACAACACTGTAGACATCACTGTTCATGTCTGTTCAAGAATTGGAAAACCAAATCAAGGTGAAACAATCATCTTGTTTTGAAAGTTGTGTGACGGCTACTGAAGAAATGGAATAATTTGATGTTAGGAGGGTACAGTGTATGAAGAAACTTGTATGCCCAGTAATTCCTCCACATGAACCTATTTACCTTAGTAAATGTCTCTCCCTCTTGGTTCCTTGCTTTAAGGAACACACAGACTTGACTACACAAAGGAAATTTGTAGTAAAAGACCATCCAACAGTATGTCAGAAGGCAAAAAGATCCATTGTACACTCATGGTTCGTCAGACAGATACTGCAAGAATTGTGGTTGTGGTGTCTTCATCTGATAGCCTAATGGCAAAAGTATAAAAATGAGCATTAGTTTGGAATATATCAGGTCAAGTTATATGGCTGAAATGAAAACTATTCTCATTGCACTGCAAGAAACAGAGCAGAAATAGAGGCAAATGTTGTGATTGTTTACTCTGAGGCAGCAGTCCTCTGTTTCCTTCGAAGAAATCAGAAGGCTATCATCAATGCAATTCATAAGGAGGCCTAGAGGATCAGTAAGTGAGGCAATATATTGACTTTTCAATGGGTTCCATGACATGTTGGTGTAATATGGGAGTGAGGTAACTGGAAGTTGGAAGATCAGAAACTGTGATAGGAATGACAATGGTCAAGAATATTGATGCCCTATCAAAGAAAATATAGCTGAAATAGATAATTAAAGGATTAAAAAGACCCTCTAATTGATATCAAAGCATCTTGGAAAATAACTTCCTCTACCATGACACTGCAGACAGAACACATTGCAGGACAAAAGACTCTATAAGAGTCACCAAATTCATTCTTGAACTTCATGGTCTGATATGCTTATCATGGGACAGGACAACAACCACCACCATCACTAAGGTGTGGATTATTTGAGCAATTGGGGAGTTTGATTGGTCAAGTATTGAAGCTAGCAAGCCAGTAAAACTTTAATACCTGCTCCACAAACATTCTGAATATCTTACAATGAAAACGGACACTTAAGCTTTCACCAGACAATGTCCAAGGCTTTTCATGTGAAGTAGGAGGCATCTAGTATTGTAATATATCAGATTTAGCAAATTTTAAACACAATTTTAAATGGAAAATATTAAATTCTAGTTAAAATTGCTAAATAAAGTTACAGAGAAGATGGTCCATTAAATACATCTGCTAATGCCTCCTCCCCAAATATTAACATTTTGGAAATAGTTAAATAACAAGCTATGGTTATGAAACAAAACTGACACCAGCTTTAACCAGCAATTTACACACATGGAAAATCAACACAGAAACATTCTTAGTGTCCAGAACTCAAACTAACTCTGCCTGTGTACGGAAACACAATACCTATAAAAGAACTCAGAGTTTTCTCTCTGTCACACACAGGCTTTCATAACTTACTCATACAAACGTTGCAACAAGCTTGGTTTTCCATGAAACCATGCACGACAAAATCAAAGATACTTTAACAATTCAAGACCATTCATCTGTTTATTGTAGGATTCTCTATCACTGTAGCTAACACCATAGATTAAAAACACATCCAAATAGCAGTCTTTTCCTATAGAGCAAAATAATTCCATGTAATCCTCAATAGACAAATCATAACAAACCAAACTACTTTATGAGCATAGACTAAACATTACATTACTTTTATGCAAGAGCATCAAAATTTGTCCATTTAAACACACACAGTTTGTCAGAGTAAACAATTATATTTGATACTGATGAGCAAATGACATATGCATCTGCTCAATTAGCCAAATTATAATATTGAAAAGTCATAAAAACTCAGCCTCACTGCCTTTAAAGTCAAAGAATTTTAATGGGCATGTGATTTGGGCCCTAGTTAACAATAAATGTAGGAGAAGAGTTACGATTACTTTGCTGCTGGTCAAGGAGAACATTTGTTTACTAGACTGATTACATTTTAGTTTAGATGCCTAATTTTAGGCACCCAAATTTGAAGGTTTATGGTGATACAATATAATTTATTTTGTAGGTCTAGTATCATAGAATTTCACTAGTTCATATAAGTGACAGTAAATAAGATGGAATAATAGTAAATCCAGTAAATAGTAAATAGTTTCCTTTAAAAATATAAGAAGAGAGAGCTGAACACTGTTATGATATTAACTCTAGTGGAAGGGTGAGAGAACAAGTTAATTTAATTTTAGACTTTCTATGCTCTGTGCACGTTAAGTTTAGTGATGAAATCTGGGGGTAGAATTAGAGGCCTGCAAGGCTTATTGGAGTGGGAGAGGAGTGAGAAAAATTGAAATATCCCATGAAGCATGACGTGTCATGAGAGCTTAACAGCAAAAAAGAATGAAGTTAAGAAATGGAATGGTGGAGAAAGATAAAAGGAGAGAAAGAGCTTAAGGACAGAGGATGAAATTTATACTATGGAAGGCCCCCAATACCTTGTAAGTACAGCCATTATGGTATGTAAGGCAAAGACAGATAGACTGTGTTCACTTAGGGGCCTCAGCACTCTCTGAGCTTGGCAGAGACTGACTCAACACTGTGTTGGTAGGTTGGTACAAGGCCATTTAGTTCATGATTAAACAGATCTAAAGGCCGCAAACATGCACACAGGGGTTAAAGCCTGCTTTACAGTCCAGATGCTAGAGTAGCTGCTGTATGAGAATAGTAGACAATTTTTTTCAGCTGACCTATAGCAATATAACTTATAGAAAACAAGCTTGCCATATTAACTGCATAAGAACATTTTAATATCTTTGTCAGGTGATGCGGAGGAGAAAATAAATGGTTAGACAACTTTTAGGCAGCTGGTATGCTGAGACCACTCCCTATCAAGCTGATCAATATTGTTGTCTTCTTTCCTTGTGCTTCCCTGTGTGTCTGTGTCCACCTGTTGACTCTTGTCTTTGACCTCTCTGTAAGTCCAGTTCCTGTTTACAGAGACAGATCCTATTTTATGTTTCAGTTTAGATGCAGACTACTAGAGTGATCACTGTGGAGTTTTCTCTCCTTCTCTTGGAGGTTTGGTATATTTTCTGTCTATTTTTCCTTAATTTGAAATAAAAATAATCTAGATTGAAAAATGCCTTTTATGCTTTGTGTGCATGAAAGATAGTGATTTGTCTCACTGGAACAACTAGAAGTCTTAAATTCAGACTAGACTACAAATACAGGACATATAGAGATGGCATGCTATATGCTTGTTTCTGATAAAAGTTAATCTCCTGAGCCGGCATGAGTCCTGGAACTCTGACCTACTTTCAGTTCTCAGCTTTATTCATCCTACGTCACTGTAGCATATACTTTAGGTGTTTTTTTTTTCTTACATGATTAGTGGACAGACAGAAATGTGTTAAAATTCACTTCTAATGAATTTTGTTGCTCTGCAGACTTCTTTAGCTGTCATGTTTGTATCAAAATAAGATTGTTCTCTGAAGAAAAGATCTGGTCCTTTTATGGTTAAAGGGTTGATCAAGAATGTAAAGAATAGAGCTTTACCAAACTAATTTCACACACAAAATAAGAGGCAGACATTGCTTTTTAACAGCTTTTACAAAAAGACAAGAATATGCAGTGTTGCAGGAGAGCTGAAAGGTGTCTGAGACTTTTTATGTTTTGAAAATAGTAGATGAAGTCTAGTTAAGAGAACATAAGAACATAAGAGCAGCCATACTGGGTCAGACCAAAGGTCCATCTAGCCCATTATCCTGTCTTCTGACAGTGGCCAATGCCAGCTGCCCCAGAGGGAATGAAAAGAACAGATAATCATCAAGTGATCTATCCCCGTCGCCCATTTCCAACTTTCATTATGCCATTATGGTTCTGTAAACCATTTTATATAGACTTAAGGTACAATTTTCAGAAGTACCTCAGTGTCTTTGTAAATCCCCTTTTCAAAAGTGACTTAGGCACTTAGAAGTCTAAGTCCCATTGGAAGTCAAATACAGGTGTAACACCTCTGGAGTTGGTTGTCCTGACATATTACACTAAGCCTTCCTGGACCCAGGCACAGAAGACAATGTTCCCTGCCTTCATACATGTGCTGCTGATACTTCCAGATCATGTTCCCCCTCGCTTCTAGCTGAGCAAAACTGGATTGAAGTCGTGGATCAACTGGATGAAATCATTGTGCTGCTGCTCCTTATTGTGGAACAAACGTTTCTGCAGTGGAGCAGGCAATCGGCAAAATGCTAGATGGCATTTTGGCAGCATTTTCTGACTCACAGAAAACAACAGGCCTTGAGGGACAATGACAATTCATTCATGGTACAGTGGACCTACGTTAAATGCTGCTACTGCCACAGAATCTCTCTTGGTGTACCGTCACTGTCAGTGCACGAGAATTAGCAGAGGTTGTGGGATCACATCATCCTACAGATTTGGGATAATCAGGAGTGGCTTCAGAACTTCTGCATGAGGAAACAGACCTTTGTCTATCTAAGTGAGGAGCCTGGACCCACTGTCCAGCTCCAGAACACTCTGTTCAGGGAAGCCATACTGGTTCAGGAGCAGGTTGCTATTGCCCTGGGGAATCTGGCTACCCCAGACATCTAAAGGTCTGTTACAGACCACTTCAGAGTTGGAAAGTCCATTGCTGGGGTAATGGATATGGAGCTTGATGAGGCAATGAACACTGTGGTTTACCCATGGGTGGCTAGCATAAGAAACATTCCTGAAATAATTGCTGGTTTTCACAGATGGGGTTCCCAAACTGTGCTGGGCCATTGATTGCACTTGTGCCAATAGTTTGCCCACGACAAGGATAAGGTGGACCACAAAGGATACTATTCCATCATTCTGCAAGGCTTGGTGGACCACAGAGGCAGGTTCATGAGTATTAATGTGGGTGTTTGTAACATTGACACCTGTACAAAACTCATCATTACAGGTTGACTTGAATGTGTTTACACGTGGTGTGATGTTTATGCTGGTGACAGTTGCAGATGTCTTCTGATGCATTCATTTCTCAATGTGTTTATGCTTCTCACAATTCATGAGTATATGTAACCCATTTCTACAGCTTTGCTACAATGTGATTAAGTCTTGGGATGGGTCTGTTGCTGACAACACTTACAGCCATTGTTTCATTGCATTGCTTCTCATAATGTGCTTATTCCAATTTCCAAGGCTATGGGGAGCCTAACTTATCAGGATTGCTACAATGCTTTGGTAGCTGGTTCAGGGGACAGTTGCAGTCTTTTTGTGACTGACTGGGTTTAGATTCCTCTAGCAACTGTCATTATTCACAGCTGCATGGAACCCTTCTTCAAGGTTTTCCGCTATGTGTTTATGGTCTGAGATTGATCTGGGGACAAATCCAGCCATTGTGTGGCTGACTTCTTTTTCAGTGTCTACAGTGCCTACCACAATTCACACCAGTTTAGATCCCCTATTAACGGATTTCATGGAATGTGATTAAGATATAGGGTGGGGTTGCTGCAGGGGCCAGGGAGAATACAGCCATTGTGTGTGTCACTGTTTTGGCTGTTCATTGTCATCTCTGCTAGGAATTGTTTGAACAGCCTCTCCTTGTGCTGCAGATACTGCTCCCCTCTGGCCCTGATTTCTCTTCTCCATCCCAGAAAACGGATCCTGCAGGACCCTTCTACATCTTCCTCTCCCTTCTCCCATGTTCTTGCTCTGTCTTCTTGTTGAGAGAATTTCTGTCTTCTCCAGAAGGTCCTGACAATTAAATGGACAAAAAGGAAGATTATATTTTAGGCCATGGGGAAAATTTAACACATCCCTCCACATAACCTTGCTTTGCAGTAGAATGCCACAATTTTGCTACTTTTGAACGTAACTCTCTCTCTCTCTCTCTCCATTAAGTGCCCTGGTTCTCATAAAGTCCTTGCTGCTTATGAGGAAGGACCAGACACACACAATAGTGTGATACATGTAATAGTATTTTTCACAAATTATACAGTTTATAATGTGAGAAGGTGAAGGGTGGGGATAATTTCCTCTATGTTGCCAGTTTTACTTTTCTTTCTTTAAGACTGGATCACCTATTGAGCATATTGGTGTATTTCAAATACCAGAATAGAAAAAAGAAGTGGCTTTTTGATTCAGCGGTACTGGATTCCTTACACTATTCTAGGGATATTTTTATGAGAATGGTCACATCATTACATATCAATGGATGGAGAGGTTTAGTGAGCTAGGAAGGTGGCCCTAACAAATTTGCACACCTGCTAAACCTCAAGGACCAGCTTGAATTCATGCTGCATGAGAAATTTGCTAAAACAAGCTTTCATGTCTTGGAAAAATAATTATAGAAATGGACAAAATCCTAAGCTGGGATATAGTTCTTTGATCTAAAGGAGATTTGTACCCCTGTCCTGAAAAGCTTATGTGTTTGCCTGCCAGTGGGAAATGGAGATGGAGGCAGAGATGCTGCAACTCTACTACAAATATCATGGGACCCAGGACAGTGCCATAAATCCTTTCCCTAGACAACTTGAAAGATATGCTGAACTGTTCTGGGGCTGGACTGGATACCATCCCCAGCTCCACTCTGTCTGGCTCAATAATAGTGGGGGATTTCAATATCCCCATATTGACTGGGTACATGTCACCTCAGGGCAAAATGCAGAGACAGAATTTCTCGGTACTTTAAATGACTGCTTCTTGGAGCAGCTGGTACAGGAATCCACAAGGGGAGGGGCAACTCTCGATCTAGTCCTGAGTGGAGTGCAGGATCTGGTCCAAGAGGTAACTGTAACAGGACTGCTTGGAAATAGTGACCATAATATAATAACATTTAACATTCCTCTGGTGGGAAGAACACCTCAATAGCCCCAAACTATGGCATTTAATTTCAGAAAGGGGAACTATGCAAAAATGAGAAGGTTAGTTAAACAGAAATTAAAAGGTACAGTGACTAGAGTGAAATCCCTGCAAGCTGCATGGACAATTTTCAAAGACACCATAATAGAGGCTCAACTTAAATGTATATCCCAAATTAAAAAAACACAGTAAAAGAACTAAAAAAGAGCCACCGTGGCTTAACAACTATGTAAAAAGAAGCAGTGAGAGATAAAAAAGCATCTTTTAAAAAGTGGAAGTCAAATCCTAGTGAGGTAAATAGAAAGGAGCATAAACACTGCCAAATTAAATGTAAAAATGTAACAAGAAAGCCAAAAAGGAGTTTGAAGAACAGCTAGCCAAAAACTCAAAAGGTAATAACAAAATGTTTTTAAGTACATCAGAAGCAGGAAGCCTGCTAAACAACTAGTGGGGCCCCTGGATGATTGAGATACAAAAGGAGCACTTAAAGACGATAAAGTCATTGCAGAGAAACTAAATTAATTCTTTGCTTCATTCTTCATGGCTGAGGATCTTAGGGAGATTTCCAAACCAGAGCCATCTTTTGTAGGTGACAAATCTGAGGAATTGTCACAGATTGAAGTGTCACTAGAGGAGATTTTGGAATTAATTGGGAAACTTAACAGTAACAAATCACCGGGACGAGATGGCATTCACCCAAGAGTTCTGAAAGAACTCAAATGTGAAATTGCGGAACTATTAACTATGGTTTGTAACCTGTCCTTTAAATCAGCTTCTGTACCCAGTGACTGGAAGATAGCTAATGTAACGCCAATATTTAAGAAGGGCTCTAGAGGTAATCCTGGCAATTACAGACCAGTACATCTAACATCAGTACCGGGCAAATTAGTTGAAACAATAGTAAAGAATAAAATTGTTGGACACATAGAAGAACATAAATTGTTGGGCAAAAGTCAACATGGTTTCTGTAAAGGGAGATCATGTCTTACTAATCTATTAGCGTTCTTTGAGGGGGTCAACAAACATGTGGACAAGGGGGATCCAGTGGACACAGTGTACTTAGATTTCCAGAAAGCCTTTGACAAGGTCCCTCACCAAAGGCTCTGATGTAAATGAAGTTGTCATGGGATAAGAGGGAAGATCCTTTCATGGATTGAGAACTGGTTAAAAGACAGGGAACAAAGGGTAGGAATAAATGGTAAATTTTCAGAATGGAGAGGTAACTGGTGGTGTTCTCCAAGGGTCAGTCCTAGAATCAATCCTATTCAACTTATTCATAAATGATCTGGAGTAAACAGTGAGGTGGCAAAGTTTGCAGATGATACTAAACTGTTCAAGATAGTTAAGACCAAAGCAGACTGTGAAGAACATCAAAAAGATCTCACAGAACTAAGTGATTGGGCAACAAAATGGCAAACGAAATTTAATGTGGATAAATGTAAAGTAATGCACATTGGAAAAAATAATCACAACTATACATACAATATGATGGGGGTTAATTTAGCTACAACAAATCAGGAGAAAGATCTTGGAGTCATCATGGATAGTTCTCTAAAGACATCCACTCAGTGTGCAGCGGCAGTCAAAAAAGCAAACAGGATGTTAGGAATCATTAAAAAAGGGATAGAGAATAAGATGGAGAATATGTTGCCTGAGGAGGTTGTGAAGGCTAGGACTATAACAGGGTTTAAAAGAGAACTGGATAAATTCATGGAGGTTAAGTCCACTAATGGCTATTAGCCAGGATGAGTAAGGAATGGTGTCCCTAGCCTCTGTTTGTCAGAGGGTGGAGATGGATGGCAGGAGAGAGATCACTTGATCATTACCTGTTAGGTTCACTCCCTCTGGGGCACCTGGCATTGGCCACTGTCAGTACACAGAATACTGGGCTGGATGGACCTTTGGTCTGACCCAGTATGGCCATTGTTATGTTCTTAGAAGCCTGTCTGTCTCCTGGTTAAGAGAGAGAAATTCAGGGAGAGACACTACAACTTTACTAAAAGGTTACTCAGACCCAGGACTGCAATACAAATATTTTCTTAGTCAAATTTAAAGATATGTTACAGATATGTTGAACTAAGATGTACTCTAAATGGCCTCAGGATGCCCCCTGCCTGACAGTACAGATACAGAAAAACTGATTTTTAGTTTCCCAAGTTTCAACAGAATGTGATCTGATTGCAAGATACATATTCTGTAATGCTAGGAGTAAAGTGGTCTCATTTGACATGAAAATATTCAAGCCTTGTGCCCTTCCTTTTTTTTTTTTTTAACCTCTTCTGTTCCCCCTCACCCACATTTCATTCTGGAACAAACTTAATACTTGTAACCGTTCCCTCTACCTTCTGCCAGAGCTAATTAAGCAAACCTGCAGGTGAAAAAGAAAATGTTAATTTGGAACTGGCTAAATTGATTAATATAAATAGTATCCAAAAATTCTTTAAAATTATGGTTTTTGGAGTTGATGTCTGTATACTAGTTGCCAGTTGCTGCAAGCTGTGCTAAATATCAGTTTTGGACTGAAGGCAGTTCCAGATGTTTGTTTATGGTTAACTATCTAAACAGATGTCAATTACACTACATGTTCTTGAAATGTTGGCTTCAGTGGGACTAATCATGGAATAAACTCAGTGTAAGTAAGGGAGACAGAATTAGGCCCAGGTGATTGTTTGCATTGATTTGGTTGAATTTTTCTAACGATCAGACAACATCACTAAAGCATTTATAAGTAGTAAAATATATATATAATAATTTAAGCATTGGAATGCCAGTGATGACAGAACTGATATACATCCTCCACAAACATTCTCATGATTACCATCGATGAACAAGTGACATACTTTCAAAGAATATGTACGATTGCCATAATTGCATGATCCACATCAGAAAAATCTACTAGCTGCATCTGCTGAATCTTAGGTTCTGGTAAAAGGCTAATGTAATCCTTCCCCACCTCTGCCCACTTTTGAGCAAACCTATCATAACTGCACCTCAGAGAATGGAAGCTGGTAGCATACACTCCATATAATCAGGATCAAATGCCTAAGGCTGTCATTTTCATATTTTATTAATTTTCAACTAGATCAAGGAAGTTCTTGGTGGAGTCAAAGAGCATTTTAATAAAAAGAGAGAGAGAGCAAGAGAGAGAGAGATTGGGGAAAGATGCAGAAGTGTCCTATGTATAATATATGGGAAAATAACCACAGCCAGGAGGTTCTCAACCAGCTGAGGAGCATATGACTTGTCAAACAAATGATAAATTAACAATTTTGTCATCTTGCCCTAGCCAGAAGTTTATAAGCCTATTGTCATTCTAAATCCACAAATTTTAAGTGCCTGTACAATACTACATTTTCTTCTGTTATCTGTTCTTTAAAGTGTAAGCAGAGTGTGAATGAGCTCTCCCCAGACATCTAGTGGTGAGCTGTGGAAGAGGACTTCAGGAGCTGATCTCGTTTGTATGGGCGCACCCACCCTGCTTAGGTACTCAGCATGATGGGATTGCTTGCCCAAATGATCACTTTTGGCTGGTGTTGGATCCCAGTCTCCTTGTTATTGGGACAGGAGTAATAAAGGGTAGTTATCCTTGTGGTGTGAATCGAGGGCAGCAAAACTGTACCTGGCATACCCCGATGGAGGGAATCACCCACAACTAAATGACACTTGCTAGTGGGACATGGGTTCCAAAGCCAGTGAGCTGAGAGAGGGTAGGGGACAGGTGCTTGTATCTGGTGGTGTGAGCCCTACCTGAGGGCCCCAGACACCATTTGACCCTTCCTCTCTCCACTGTGTAATAACAGAGCTCATTTAGACTCAATTGAGAGTCTTGTTACATGCTGCAGAGCTGAAATCACTGATACCTAGGTCTAAGTATTAGATCTGTTTTGGGACATTGTCTCTGATGCAAGAGACTGCCCCTTGTGCACCAGCAGTGAGGCTCCCCCACTAACAGCTGAAATCACTGAGAGCTGTGTTTATTGGGGGGCCCTGAAAACATTGTGGCCAGCAGGACAGCTGGCAGAAGGGCACAGTGAGTGGCTGGTTGAGAGGTGCGGCCAGCAGGGTGGCTGGCGGAGAGGCATGGCAAGCAGCCAGCAGGGTGGCTGGCGGAGAGGTGCAGCTGGCAGAGAGTGCCAGAACAGAGCCCCACAGAGAGGGGCAGTGAGTGAGTGAGTGACCAAACAGAAGAGCGAGTAAGGTTCTTCCTTACCCCCTGTTCCCCCCAGGTGAACTCTGGAGATGGAGCTCTGAACTCTGGATCTGCACTGTCCAAGGACAGCAACTGTGAGTAGGGTGCAGAGACAGGATGGGCACATCAAAGGTACTTTTGGGTTGCTGAACTTAAGAACCTGAGGGGAAAAGGACACTGCCCAACTTACTTGGTGGTGGGTCTTTTGCTCATGGATTGTGTATATGAGTCCTAGTTGTGGTGTTTCCCCAATTTAATGCCACGTTATTTCCTTCCTTTTATTAAAAGATTTTTGCTACACTTAGACTCTATGCTTGTGAGAGGGGAAGTATTGCTTCTTAGAGGCGCCCAGGGGGTGGTATGTAATTGTCCCAGGTCACTGGATGGGGGCTCGAGCTGGTTTTGTATTGTATTGTTGAAGAGGAATGCCTAGATACTGAACCTGGCCCTTGTTGCTGCCAACTCTGACTGGCAGAAGGATTACAAAAGTAATGAAATTTAAAGTGGAGATTTTGGCCAAGCTGAAGGAAACCAAAACTTGTTCATGGGCTGAAATGCTGGGGAACATATAAAGTTAAGAGACTGATTCTCAGAAGTGCTGAGCTGTCATAGTTCCATTGAGTTGTATAACTGGGGGTAATTTCAGTAATATACAGTACATCCTTCTAAAAACATTTACTACAAAATGTAGCTTAAATCACTGTTATCTTCCTTGTGGTCCCATTCTCTTTGTCAAGGGAATAGCACTTTTAACCCTCAAAAAACTATCATAAAACAATATAATTAAACCACTGGCAAGTTACTAATATGGGGACAGATCACCGTCTTCAACTGGAAAACCTGTGAAAGGTGTTTAAAGGATGAGGAAATCTCTGTAAGATTCCCCTCATGAATGCTCCCCCTTGGTAGGAAGGGTTACTTTCTCGTTGCTCCTTACTGTCTGAATACTTATTTACTGTACAGAACTACTCCTAAAACACTACAATCAAAACCTTCAGGGAAGGGATTTTCAAAGGCATGTGGATTTAGGAGCGCAAGTCCCTTTGACTTTCAATGGAACTCATGGCTCTAAACCCCTTAAGTACTTTTGCAAATACTTCCCCAAATGTACATACTTAATGATAACAGGGATTTTTTATTTGTTGTATATATGCCAATCATTAATATATGCATATATGGTTTTTTGTCTATCAGTTTCAGTAGCTCCCACCACCAGATTATCTGGGCTCTATACAAAGTGTTAAAACAAACAGGAGTAGCCCAATGGTTCAGTTCTACTTTTATTACAGTATTTCAGTAGGTTAGTTTAGGCTGCTTTTCCTGGCAGATTTAAAGCTTTCCAGTTAGGTCAACTATCATCACATTTTATCTGACATTGCTTGCTATAGTACAGGCAATCTGTATCCATCAGCAGAACATTTCAGTGTTCCTTCCCAAACATCAATGTCAGCATCATATCTTTACTATGGTCAAAAGTGCAGGACAATCTTTCCCCTGTCTTGATGCTGGCAGTTGAGACCAATGACACTTCATTAATCATGGGTACATTGACAAGTCCTTTTCTGCAGGCTGACCATAATTTACCATACTTTGTAATGGTTCCTAATATCAATTTGCTCAAGATTCTGAATTCCAAATTTATTTTCCAGTAACAGGTTTATCAACAAGTGGTGTCTCATGCTGCTTATGTAACACAATACACAAAGACACTAGATTTGGCCCAAATTTACCCCCCCCCCTGCTTTCTGGGGTTTGCTTTTATTGTTAACTTAAATAACAAGCAAATAAAAAAATAAATAAACCTCATCCTAAACTCTTTATTGAGTTTGGCTGTGCCACTCAGAGACATTCAGTCTCTGGGTTGGAGTTAATACAACCTATCTGGTCTGACATCAGAGCGAGTCAGGAGAAAAGCTCTGCAGTTCTATTAAGATAATTTTGTTATGATTATGGCACAAAATAAGCTACAGATATATTGAGAATGTTAATCACATTTCATTTAAAAACCTCTTCAATATGTTCCATATTGGATTGCAGATCATCTTGTGGTTAAAATACTGGACTGGGACTAAGGAGATCGGAATTTTATTTTGAGCTCTGCCACAGGCTCAGTGTGACCTTGTGCAAGTGTCTCTGCTTCCCTCAGTTTCCCCATCTGTAAAAGGGGAATAACAATGCTTCCCTACTTCACAGAATTCATTATTGTCTGTGAGGAGCTCACATACTATGGTGATGGACCTCCATGGAAAAGCATATGGTAATACTGTATCCTAATGGCAAATAAACAGCGTGGCAACTATGGCAGTTCCTCACATGAAAATGAAACATTGGGAGAGTATTTAATATGCTTTAGCAACTAGAAACAAAGAGGAAAGTCAGTAGCCAGTATCATCTGCCAGTTCACCACAGACCAAAAGCAAGTGATCTTTGATTGCCCGGGTGTACTGGCCTCAGTTTGAAAACTGTTGTTATAGTTATTTTAATACATTTAATTACATATTGTGACAGACCCAGACCAGTGGGGTACAGGAGTCTGGTCGAAGGCAAATATAGTGGCCACTGGATGAATAGTTTTCTGTTCCCTGAGTGACCAGAGCGGGGTGCTGTACTAAAGCAATCAGGAACCTGCTAGAACCAATTAAGACAGGCAAGCTAATTAAGATACCTGGAGCCAATTAAGAACGTACTAGACTCAGTTATGGCAGGCAGACTAATCAGGACACCTGGTTTTAAAAGGACCTCCCATCAGTTAGCAGAGAGTGTGCAAGGAGCAGGGAGTGAGAAGGTGTGCTGCTGGAGGACTGAGGAGTACAAGTGTGATCAGGCATTAGGAGGAAGATCCTGCAGTGAGGATAAACAAGGTGCTGGGGGGAGGCCATGGGGAAGTAGCCTGGGGAGTTGGAGTTATAGCTGTCATGCAGCTGATACAGGAGGTATAGACAGCTGCTATCCTCAGGGCCCTGGGCTGGAACCTGGTGTAGAGGGTGGGCCTGGGTTCCCCCCAACTCCTGATCGGACGCAGGAGGAGTTGATCTAGTCTGTGAGCAGCACCAGAAGGGAAGGTCTAATTTGGAAAAGGATCTGGCCTGTCCCCAGCCCACTAGGTGGGTCAACAGAGACTGCAGAGATTGTTCTCCATTTCCCCCATGTTGGCTAGTGATGAGGTTAGCTGAGTGAACGGTAGGTTTGAGCCTCTAGCAGAAGTGGCCAAACTGAGGGCTGCTGTGAACCTCTGAGGTGAGTAAATCCACCAAAAAGCGCAGGACCCACCAAGGCAGAGGAGGAATTTTGTCACAATATCTAAAAACAAGACACTTCATAGCTTAGCATGCAAGAATGTAGGTCATGTTCTGTAAACTGGCTTAATTAGTTCACATATAAAAGAGAACCCCAAATAAAAATGTTTTAAACTATTGTATTTATTTTTGTAAAGAAATGGTCAATGAGAAGTACAAAAAATTCCTTACAGCTTATATACATTCCCAAATACTGTATGCTTCACAGAATCTCAGATAGTTATGCAATTTTACAACTCATCAAAGCTGCACAAATACAAGACAATACTACAGAGGTGTAATTCATTAGGTTGGAGATTATAGTAATAAAATAGATAGAAGCATACATGCATAGTGAGAAAAGGGAAAGATGGGTTGGGGGGAGGGGAAAAAGATAGGGGAGGGTTCGGTAGAATGTGGGCCTGGCATTTTTCAAATGGTGTCAATTTTTTTTTTATCCAACATATCCAGACATGGGGTTCAAATATCTTCAAATGTATACAGTTGATCTCTATGGCAATTAGCTTGTCTCTTTGGCTGCTAATTCAGGTCCAAACCACCACTCTATTCTGGGCATCACAATCACGTGCTAAAGAATAAGTTGCTATAAGAATAAATACTCTTCCATCTTTGTGAGATCAAACACTGGGTGATCACTGCAGCCCTCAAGAAACAAAGTCTGTCTTTATGGTGAATTAAATCCAGATTAGCAGGTAAATATCCTAGGATATAATTTTTCATATGAGGTTTGACTGCTGAAGTCAAGGATGATTTTAACTCTCATGTCCAACTTTTTCTACCACTGCTTTAGCACTGTGATTCCGAAACTTTTTAGTACTGCAGCTCTCTTAGAGATATTTAAAACGTGGTGATTCCACACAATGAAATACCTTTTTTAAAATCAACTCAGGACACTAGATTAAAGAGGGATAACAGAGTTCTGACAGTTTTTCCATTTTATTCAAATACATAGTTAAATGATATGATCTGATCTAATTCAGGTTTTTAAAACTATAATTTGAAAATATGGAATTTTTGCCTGTTTGGACACAGCCTAAGATTTTAGTGAGAAGAGTGGGCCTGTTTGGACCTGCACAGATACACAGTGTTTAGTTGAAGCTCTGATAGTGCCAGACATAAGTCGTTTTCCAAGTTTAAACAGTTTCTATGTTTAGTTTTCACAGAAATCATTGTTGAAAACCCAGACTCATATAGATAACTGGAAGTGAATGGAAGTAGCACTTTTGTAGCTTCGCCACCATGTTGTTCATGCTCTCCTTTAACAGAAATCCAGAGTTCCTGGTTTGTTACAATTGAAAACTTATTCTTTAGCATGTGATTGTTTGTTTGTTTGACAATTCTAAGAGCTTTTCTTGAGCCAAGATACTTAAGGTTGGAATGGAATCAGCTGTTACCAAGATAGGGTTTTGAATCCAATTGGTAGCTGGGGGCTTTCAGTTGAGAAACATCCTGCTGAATGCTGCCCCGAAGAGGAAAATATTTGTCAAAATGGGAATACAATTCAGACAAATAAAATAATATTTGGTCTTTAATTAGCATTTTGATAAATTTCTCTCTGTTCTTTTTAAAAAGTCTGATAACAGTGGCAACATCTAGGTAATTCCCTTTAAAATGGGGCATCTCCAAAGACAAAGCCCCTGATTTCTCTTTTTCAAATCAAGTATATTTGTAGTCCTGCTTTGAAGTGTTAGGTTTAGTGCTTCAATTTGTGAAATATGTCCACAAGATAAGCTAACATAGTCAAGAAGTCCACATTACACATGTAATTTATAAGGCCTGTTTTCCCCAGGAGGAAAATTCTTATTTTGTCACGCAGTTCAAAGATGTGTTGTGCCAGCCACCACCTGACTTTACTGTGAAACTGAGCTAAGTGTGGTCAGAGCCCCTCTTTTCACTTAGCATACAATGTGTGTTCACTGCCCAGGATTTTACTAAATGAACAATTTTAATAAAATGGTGAGGACCTCATGTACTTTAGACTATTTAGAAAAGCTGGACACGCACAAGTCCAGATCTAATGGGTCCAGTTTTGCCCTTCCCTCGCCCACTACAGAAGGGATGTGGACAAATTGGAGAGAGTCCAACAGAGAGCAATGAAAATTATTAGGGGCATGGGGCACATGACTTATGAGGAGAGGCTGAGGGAACTAGAGTTATTTAGTCTGCAGAAGAGAAGAGTGAGGGGGGGATTTGAGAGCAGCCTTCAACTACCTGAAGGGGGGTTCCAAAGAGGATGGAGCTCGGCTGTTCTCAGTGGTAGCAGATGACAGAACAAGAAGCAGTGGTCTCAAGTTGCAGTGAGGGAGGTTTAGGTTGGATATTAGGAAACACTATTTCACTAGGAGGGTGGTGAAGCACTGGAATGGGTTACCTAGGGAGGTGATGGAAGCTCCATCCTTAGAGGTTTTTAAGGCCGGCTTGACAAAGCCCTGGCTGGGATGATTTGGTGCTGGCCCTGCTTTGAGCAGGGGGTTGGACTAGATGACCTCCTGAGGTCTCTTCCAACCCTAATATTCTATGCTACTTTAGGCTGGAATTTCTTTGATGCCAGCAATTGATAATGAATCATGCAGTATGTCCAAATTGCTGCTGGTGCTACTTTCTTTACTCATGCTGCAACCCCACTGTTCTTTCTGGTCATCAACTGGGCTATGTGCATAGGGCTGTGCACTGATGAGGCAGCAGCTGTGAGCATGACGATTCTCCTCCTTTATCCCCATCTCCTCTCAAACCTCTGCTCTCCATGTTATCTTCCGCTGCACCGTTTGTGTCAGTATACTCTCTCCATTCATTTATGCCTGCGCTGTTGCTTTACCTCCTAGTGCCTGCTGCTTTCTCCAGGTCTTAATGAGCAGAGCGCACATTTTCACTGGTTAGCAGCTCTTCTGAAGTGCTCCATAGTGCCACTAAGACTCCAGGCTACTAAGGTTGTGTCCCAAGAGGATTGCTGTGCTGAAACAGCACATTCTGTTCCATACACTCCTGTCCCAGTTCTCTTTGAAACCAGACTATGGAGTGCAGCTAACTCCAGGCAGCCCACAGCCCTACTGTGATTGGGTGCCTTGGATGGATCACCCTGAAAATGCTACACTCAGGGCAGATTGCAAGAAACAGGGCAGATAATCACCCAAACTGTTTATTCTATAAATAGATTCACCAAACCAGTAACAAAGGAGCATCTGTAGCACCATACTGGATAACAAGAAGCCAAACACAGTCCCTTTTAGCTTTCCAGCCCTTGGCTTCCTTCCAAACAGATCTAATATAGTGAGAGGTTACCACAAACCCTGTTCATCATATATGAGCCTATTGAGCAGGGCAAATTCCTGCCAACCAGCCCACGTGGATTAAAAAGTTGGAGGCATGCAGCTTGTCCACAGTCTGCCATACATACTCTTTAGTAGAAATTGGCACATTGAGTAATTTTCTAACTGGCCCCACTGCATGGTATCATGGTAGAACTGGGAGTGGTCATTTTCCATTGGAAGCTGATGCCTGGCTTGCCTGCCTCTACAACCAGCCTCTGATGTCTAGAGGAATGCACTGAGTACCAGGAGCTAGGAAGCAAGTGCTAAAGTTGCTCCAAGTACTAGCCTGGCTCTGTTATATTGGAGACCTTGGTACTATCTTCAGCTATGCTAGAAATGACTTTATGAAAGCTCTCAGTTGTCTTCTCTGTGAAACTGGTTAAAGATAATTACCTCCCAGGGAATACAAATTTGACTCATTAAAGGTTGTGAAGGGCACAGAAATATTATTGGCACTCAGTGAAATAGCTAGGACTGGAACTCATGGCCTCTGGATTTACAGTTTAGAGCAATGTAAACTAGACTACAGATCATAGTATAGGAGAAATGCTTTCTTGCTCTTCCCCCCAAAATCATATGATAGCTGGAGCCTTTCACAACAACACTAGACTGCCTTTAGCAGGGGCCAAAACTGCACTACAGATGCTCCCTGGGTTACACAAGACCTGACTTACGCAAATTTGCACTTTCGGAAAAAGTTCCGTAAGCCAGAAATAGGGTTTTCGAGTTGTGGAAATTTTTGCATAATGTACAGATATACGTTTCCCACTTACGCAAAAATGGAGTTATGCAAGGCTTTCCGGAATGGAACGATTGTGTAAGTTGGGGGGGCATCTGTACTCACAATATATTTGTGAGAGTAGGCCATACTGTGCTAGGATCTAGCGGCTCCATCCTCAGTGGGTCCCTATTAACATGCAGGCATTTAGAGTAACACATGATTACTTTCCCAGGGCTACTGGAAACTAAACACAATTCCTTTAATGGTTACACAAGAAAATGATCCCAATGGAGTCCCAAGGATCGTTTAGTATGGGTGTATAAAAATAGGGCTACTCTGGGCTGGTAACAGGGATGCTTCCTCCAGTCATTCCTCTCCCTGAGACAATCACACATTGGGCTGCAGATCCCCTGGAGTCCAGTCCTTTGTTGCCTAGCCACGGTCTTGGTCAGGCCCATATGTACAGTCATGTTTGTATGCCCCTCCCAAGTATTCAAGTTGCAGTGGGGGAGGTTTAGATTGGATATTAGGAAAAACTTTTTCACTAAGAGGGTGGTGAAACACTGGAATGCGTTACCTAGGGAGGTGGTAGAATCTCCTTCCTTAGAGGTTTTTAAGGTCAGGCTTGACAAAGCCCTGGCTGGGATGATTTAACTGGGAATTGGTCCTGCTTTGAGCAGGGGGTTGGACTAGATGACCTTCTGGGGTCCCTTCCAACCCTGATATTCTATGATTCTATGATTCTATTCACCTATTTCAGCTTTCTCTGGCCCCCTGCCATCAACAGGTCCAGCTCTCAGACTTTCACTCCCAGCTCTCAAGTGTGTCTCCACACACAGCTCTCAGGCTGCTATCCCTGCTCCCAAGTCTTGACTCATCTGAACTGAGGATGCACTTCATTTTCTTTTATTCTGGAGCCCTCTACTAGCTGGATATTGCACTAGGGGAGGGCAGGGAGTGTGACACAAGGCCCAGTAATGAGCCAGTCCATTCATTGCAATGTTGCAAAATGCCAAACAATGTGAATATTGACTATAACTATTGAACCAAGTGTTTCAGAATATTAATAAGGAAATATTTGATTGCTGGTCCTTCCTTAATGTACATAACATAATGTGGATAAGTTTTAGAGATGGGGATTAGAGGGATATTTCCTAGCTAATTGGGCAGTTGAGTGTTAAAGTAAGTATTTGACACTCCCATCCATGATACCTAGAGAAGATGAGATGGGGGGATAATCTCTGTTTGTGTGCCAAACAAAAACACACAGGGAATACTCTTGTATTTTTGTAGTTCAGCGCAGGATGGGAAAAGATCGGAGAGAGAGAGAGCGTGCCAGAGCCACTCAGTATGTACTTCACTCCTTAGTGCACTGAGAGGGAGGGCAGGCCCACAGATGCATCTCACCATTGTGCATCAGATATAGAACATTGCAGATAGTGTTGATAAGAACAGCCATACTGGGTGAGACCAGAGGTCCATCAAGCCCGCTATCCTGTCCTCTGACAGTGGCCAATGGCAAGTGCCACAAAGGGAATGAACAGACAGGTTGTTATCAAGTGATCCATGCCCTGTCACCCAGAGGCTAGGGACACCATTCCTGCCCATCCTGGCTAATAACCATTGATGGACCTATCTTCCAAGAATCTATCTCGCTCCCTTTTGAAGCCCGTTATAGTATTGGCCTTCACAGTAGGCGTTCCAGAGATTGAAAGTGCATTGCGTGAAAAAATACTTTCTTGTGTTTGTTTTAAACCTGCTACCTATTAATTTAATTTGGTGGCCCCTTGTTCTTGTATTATGAGAAGGAGTAAATAATACTTCCTTATTTACTTTTTCTATACCACTCATGATTTTATAGACCTCTATCATATCCCCCCCCTTAGCTGCATCTTTTCCAAACTGAACAGTCTCAGACTTATTAATCTCTCCTCATACAGAAGCCATTCAATACCCCTAATTATTTTTGTTGCCCTTTTCTGAACCTTTTCCAATTCCAATACGTCTTTTTTGAGCTGGGGCGACCACAACTGCATGCAGTATTCAAGGTGTGGGCATACCATGGATTTATATAGAGGCAATATGATACTTTTTGGCCTATTATATAACCCTTTCTTGATGATGCCCAACATTCTGTTCGCTTTCTTGACTGCCGCTGCACATTGAGTGGATGATTTCAGAGAACTATCCACAAGGACTCCAAGATCTCTTTCTTGAGTGGTAACAGCTAATTTAGATCCCCTTCATTGTATATGTATAGTTAGGATTATGTTTTCCAATGTGCATTACTTTGCATTTATCAACATTAAATTTCATCTGCCATGTTGTTGCCCAGTCACCCAGTTTTGTGAGATCCTTTTGTAGCTCTTCGCAGTCTGCCTGGGACTTAACTATCTTGATATTGTCCCGACACTCACATTGGTTGACTGCTGAATTTAGTTGTGCATATCTAAACATTTTCAGCATTTTCTGACTGCCAGTGCTGTTTACAGTCTAGCCACCTATTTTCACCTGTTTGTCTTCTGCAACGGAAAATTGTTTTCAATGTGCCTTCTTTAAAGCTGCTTCTGCCTAGTTTGATTATTTTTAATTAATATTTATAAGAATCTTGCTTATATTTTCAAAGTGTGATGTTTTAAATCACTCTTTTTATTTTGATTTGAATTGAATGATTTCCTTTCTCACAATGATTTATTATTTGGAGCTATAGGCAGACTCATAGATTCCAAGGCCAGAAGAGACCACTGTGATCACATAGTCTGACCTTCTGTATAATACAGACCCTATAACTTATTCAAAATAATATGTAGACCATATCTTTTAGAAAACTGTCCAGTCTTTATTTTTAACATTGTCAAAATCCACAACAGTCCTTGGTAATTACTCTCACTGTTAAAAATGAATGCCTTATTTTCAGTCTAGCTTCAACTTCCAGCCGTTGGATCATGTTATACCTTTCTCTGCTACTTTAAAGAGCTCATTATCAAATATTTGTTCCACATGTACTTACCGATTGTAATCAAGTCACTCCTTAGCCTTGTCTTTGTAAAAATAAATATATTGAGCTCTTTGAGTCTATAACTAAAAAGGCATGTTTTCTAATCATTGAAGCGTTCTTGTGGCCATTCTGTGAACCCTCTCCAATTTACCAACATCCTTCTTGAATTGTGGACACCAAAACTGGACATAGTATTCCAGCAGTGGTTGCACCACTGCCAGTTACATAGATAAAATGACCTCTTTACTCTTACTTGAAATTCCCCTGTTTATGCATCTAAAGATCAGAATTGCCCTTTTGGCCACAGCATCACACAGGGAACTGCTATTATCCACCTCAACCACCAAATCGTTTTCAGAGTTACTGCTCTCCAGTATAGCGTCCGCCATCCTGTACATCTGGCTTCAGTCTCTAGCTCCCGAAACGGAGTAAATACCGTCGTGTTTTATCAGAATCACATAGCTTGCTAGTTTAGCTCTGTATTGAAAGGCAAGAAACATAGGCCTGATTTTCAGAGGTGCTTCACACCTACACCTTCCATTGACTTCAGCTAGAGGAGTGGGTGCTCATCCTATCAGATCAGATCCGAAGTTCTTTAATCAGTTTTTACACAGGCAAAGTAAGGACTGACTAAAAATTAAGTAGGATGCTCTCAGTAGGTTTGGGCTTGTAATGGCTGGCTCAACAATTTGAGTGAGGACTTATACAACTACTTTGTGGCAAACTGGGGTGTGAATCTACCCCGCACTAGTCTGCTGCCAACTAAATGGCCCTGTGGACCTTGTTGCCATATATTAACAGTTTGTTAGTTTGCTTTGATCTGGTTCCCCATGTAGACAAGCCCTTAATAAATGATCCATTGAATACATTTGCTACAAGACCTTATAGGTGAGGTCACTTTTGCCATTAAAGGTGAACCATGGCTTTTCTGTGGATGAGTTTCCAAAATTTCTTACAGGGATCCCCAGCGCTGTTTTGGAACAACTGTCCAGAATGTTTTTTGGGAATACCCAAAAGGAATTCCTATAGTTTAAAAAAATATATATAGGAGGGACCATTACCTCCAACAAATCAAAGCTAATGGTCTTTTCCCCATAACAAATCTTAGAAGTATTATATTGATTAAATGAACAAAGAGTGGTATCACTACTGTCATTTATACACTTTTAAAATTAAATCTAACTTTATTCAAGATTTTTCTCTGTCTCAAAATGCCCAACCAGGAAAGAAGCTGCTTCCATCATTCTTTTTGAAACTTACATTTGTATGAATATGAGCCTAATCCTGAAAGTTGCTGAGTACTCGTAACTCCCATTTAGGTCAATTGGCATTGTACTCCTTAGGATAATATTTGCAGCATAAGCTGTGTCCACTGAGATTTCTGCCTTGTGCTTAACAAGTTAAGTAGGCACAGATTTGAAGCCCCTTTTATAGCGTGCACTTTTACTTCTATTTGCTGTAGTTCCCGCATACATTTGTAAGCATATTATATTTTATATAAGCAACATTTTAAAAACTCTGCATGCCTTTTGTTCAAATCAGATCAATTTGATTTAATTTTAATAAATCCATATTGTCTAAGTTATGTTAATATCCCTTTGGTGCTTACAGACTGATGGTACTGTTTTTATTTATTCTAGTATTAAATATTTAGGTTGGACTAAGTTTAGTATTGTCAGTCTCAAGTATTAAAAAATCATGAGATTAAAAATATATTTTCTATTTTTCCTTCTGTTTTTGACCCATTATGTTTCTTATTTTTAAGTTTTACTCCATAGACTTGATGGGAAGAAATTTATTTTTAAGTGAATACTGAGATTCTCAAATAATCCCATTACTCCAGAAGCTGGGACTTCAAGGAAAACACCAGGAGAGTTTGTGACCCAGTAAGTGGTGAGTAATTTTCCATTTCTGAATGTTCACTATCCTTTTTTTATTCTGCAGAGGTTATAATGGTGAAAAAATTTAAAGAGAACATTTCCAAATGTTGTATGTTAGGAAAATAAAACCAAATACTTGAACCTGGTGGTCTGTCTACTCCTGCGCTGCTTGATGGTTGGCCAGTGTCACTACCAGAGAACATGCTGGGACATCATTTAGAGCAGTGGCTATTAGGCCAGTTCTCTGGAAGTTTGGGGGATTCATAGTTTGTGCCTGACTCAACCTAAATGGTAATGTGGAAACCACTGGCTTCTTCAGTGTGTCCAGTTTTGCCAACTCTCACAATTTTATCATAAGTCTTGTGATATTTGATGTTTTTCTTAAATCACCAGCTCCTTGGAGGTAAGAATCTCAGCTTTCATTTTAAAAGAACGTTTCTAGCCTTCATGGCTGAGAAGAGAGCTTGGCACCAAATGCATTGTAAACATTCAACACTCAGAAAGCACATGAAAAGAACCCACATTTTATTATTGTTTTTTAAATCTCATGGTTTTTAAGCCAATCTCAATCTTGTTTGGGGCCTGACTATGATTTTTGAACACAGGAGTTGGCAATTCTGTCAGTAGAAAAGTTAGAAGGAATTACACTATTCACCCAGTGTATGAATTGTTAAACTCCTTTGTCTCTCTCTGTGAGCCCCATCATCATAGTATCTCATCATAGTGAGCCCCATCATCACAATCTTCAATATATTTATCCTCACAAACTCCTCTAAAGTAGGGAGGTCCTATTATACCCATCTTGCAGATAAGAAACTGAGGCACAGAGCAGCTAAGTGACTTACGCAGGGTCAGACAGGAAGGCTGTGGTAGAGCAGGTATTGAACATGAGTCTCCCAAAGCCTTAGGCTAATGTCCAAACCTGACTCCTCTTCCTCTCTGCTTTTATGGGAGCATGACAAGTAGAACCACTTATCTCCTGCCCCCGTTCCCATTTGCTTCAAAATCTTCTAAATAGAAGATTCTGTGGAGGAGGCTGCCTGCCCCCCACATCCGCAGGTCTTCTTTCTATGGAGTGGCACTAAATATTCCACAGCCCACTGTGACTGCTCATAGCCCTTCAAAACACTTTGGGACTGAGGAAATCCATTGAAAAAGAGACAAGTGACATAATTCCTTGCATCTTTTTCTGTAACCCTTTTATATGTTAAATGTATTTTGAGGGGAAGGGGATTTTGTGCACCGTGGATTTCCCGAAGAGCCTCCACAAACTGCCTGAATTTGTATCTAAGGCTGGAAAAGAAAGGGCAGGAAACTGAAAAACTATTAAAATTAATCCTAACATGCTATTCACTCCTTATTGTTTGTTTGTTTTTTCCTGCTAGGTTAAGGCCTTTCTTGACTTCAGTTTTGATTTCCCAATATGGCACAAAGTGAAAGCAGATTTTCTTTCTTGTTCATTTCTACAAAAGATCAAATTAAATGGCTTCATGCTCAGTATAATTCTGAATATTTTGCTGTAAGATAAACACAGTTCTGCCATCAAAATCTGTTTTCTGCTAACCAGCTCTTTAATCAGTTTCACTGAGCTGCAGCTGGAACTTTTTGAAATTCAGCATTTCACTTTGTATGGGGTTATGTGAACATTTTATTTGGTTTCAAGCCTCAGCAGTATGTACTACCAGGTTTCATGTTGGGGTACTGGGTTTGTTTGAACCTGAATGTCAGAGGAAACTTAGAATGACTGATTTATGCTTTTTAAACAATATGAAACCCTGAATTCTATATGATTTTGATGTAACTCCCTAACTCTGTCCCGATTTTCTACCATGCTCAAAATTGGAGGCAGGAACACTTGAAAGGACTGTGAACTTTACTAAATCTGTAGTGAACACACTCTGCATTTGGATTTTGAAAGAAATCCTGAAAGCAGGTGAGTTTTGCTGCAAAAATGTCACAAAGCCCTAGTAGCAGCACAAAAAAGAGGACAATAGTGGGGACCATGCTAATATAAAATACCTTGGCGTTTGAAGTGACGTAACCTCTGTGAACTGTATTATAAGACATATTTAGAATGATCTTTTATCTGTTATCATCTTTCTTAAGAGAGATATGACCTTGTGCTCTGAGTGAACACAGGAGTAGAAGTAAGGAACACACATTCTATTCCCGTATCTACCCAGGACTTGAAAGGTGGCTTTGGGCAAATCTCTAACTCAATTTAACAGGACCAGATTGTGAACCTTTCTCCAGTTAGTGAGCAGATACTCACACAAGCAGTCACATGGATTTGTGCGAGTAACTGTACACTGATATGGCTCCGATTGTTATATTTTATTATTTCTTATTTGTGTTATGGTAGTTCTCAGATGTCCCAATCAGGACTGTGACTCCATTGTGTCAGGCACTGTAAAAACACACAGGAAGACATGGTCATTGCCCTGACCTGAAAAACTTGCAATCTAATTTGCAGTATGTGTTACACATGATGGGAGGGAGAGGGGATGAGGGAAGTTACTTAGCAGGTGTGTTGTGAGGCTTAATTCATGATTGTAAATACTTTGATTATGAAAAGCACTGCATCAGTGTTATCAGCTAAAACATTAATAATATGGTAAAAATTAACTGTTCTCCTTTTCCATCCACATCAGCACATCTACCTATGTGCTTGTAAAGAAAAGGAGAAGATAGTTAACATTCTGTTGAATGTCCACCTAACTATATAGATTTCATCATCCTGTACAATTATCTATTTTGATCAGGTTACAAATACAAATAGTGCTGGTGGTGTTTGCTGATTTCCAGAATCCAGGATGCATTAGTTGGATGAATTTGGATTTCCAGAATGCATTTGGCTGAACAGATGTTTATCCACCTAACAAAGACCCTCGATCCTGCCATTGATTTTTGTTTCAAGATGTTAACAGAATCCGCTTTACTAGGTCCATGATAAATTTAGCTTTCAGGCTGGTAGCAGTAAACTTGTAGCATTATCAGTTAACTGTCAAAAGAGTAAAGGAATTTCTTCACAGTGCTATTAGGTGATGATTGGTGTTGCTTTGTTAGTTCATAAGCAGTACCCATATATCTAATCCATTTGCATGGCTGGAAATAATGCAACTGGCAACCATAAAACAGTTTCATACATAAAATATGCTAACTATCAATACTCAAACTGTTTTGCATCCTGCTAAATCCTATGGTCATTTTTCTTAAATTGTGTCAAATCATTCTGGTAAAACTGAATAAATCATAATTTCACAAAGGAATAATTTTGGCAATTAGAGAAGCACACTACCAAAAAGAAAAGGGAGAACTTGTTACAGCAATACCCTTCCAAAAAAACCTGCCTTCTCAGACTCAATCACCACCATGTACCTCACTATTGCTAAATTCCCCTTGCAGTTTCTGTTGGACATTATTCTTCTTTTCCTGTGCAAAAGGAATAAAAGGGCTAAATTCACAGCAAATACTAGGCACAAAGAATAATATAACCAGCAATAATGCTGAGCATCTGCACCTCTATGCTGAGGACCTGTCAGGATTAGGCCCACTGTCTTTTTTTTTAATATATATTATAGCAGGCTTGGGTAGTAGCCATTATAATTGAGGTTAAATTCTAATTTATATATTCTAATAAGATGCCACTTTTTATAGTTATTCATAAATTCTTCAAACACATTTATTTTGGGATGACACTTTCCAGTATTGATTATAACCAAATGGAGAACATTTCTGGAGTTGTTTTAGCCAATTTAATTCAGCATTTTCTGTTTTTGGTTGAGTGTGAGGAAAGACAAGTGTTCACAATGTGTTCTGAACAGAAATTTTGCAATTGCATAACTAAACAATGATTGAAATTAGAAATGTCAGCCTGGGCTTGTTTTGTAGACAGAAGGTGTTCAAGTCAAGGTTGAAGAAAATTAGTGTTAAAGAAATTAGCATTTCAAATCACCATGTTGCGGCACGTGGAGTAGAATTTTTCTTGTCTTTTTTTAATGACGTATTTGTAAAGCTTGACACAGTACATGATATGTAATTTTAAAGCTCATTGTCTTCAAGCATAACTTGATTTGTACCAGTAGCTCGAGATGAGATCAAGCACGAAGTCTGAAGAAAAATCTGTTTAATGGAAATAAAGACATAAATGTTTGAAGTGGGCATGTGCACCCTGCACTGTTGCCACCTTTTGGGTGAACTGGGTCCTGAAAGCAGGAGGTGGGTTCTGAACTGGGGGGATGGTCCAGAGTTTGAGATGGCTGAAATTCTGGGATGACAGTTGGTTTGTGAAAGTTTTAACTTTGAGATGGTTCAAAATTTATGATGGCAGTTTATTTAGGAGGCTTCAGCTGATAATACCTGCGTTTAGGAGACTTCCTGCCAAAAAGCGCCTTGTCAAGGAAATTACATGCTCCAGAACTTAAACGACTTGGAATTTTTTTGTTCTTAGCCTCCTCCCCTCATCCCCCCCACCGCTCCCCACACACACACATGCACACACACTTTAAAAGGCAGGGCAATTGTATTCTGAAAACTAATGATAAAGTTGAGAAATCAATCTCCTAAAAATCCGGGAAATTCTCGACATTGACATTGAGTACATAACTTTTACTATTCCCCTTTTGGTTGTACTTAGTGTTTCTTATGTTTGGAGAGATATTACCAGTGGAATTCCCTATCTTATGTAAAGGGAATCTCTCTTTATATAGAGATCTTTATGATCTCCCTGAGTTTTCTGAAGCATCTTTTGATTGATGTGCCTACTTCTCCCTCTCCCCCATCTTAATTTGGATATGCACTCCACATGGATCTTTTTAGTCCAGTGCTGATGTGTGAGTAACGACAGGTGTTCATAGTTCTTCTGCTTTATCTTGAGCTAGATAGCCTAGAACATACCATACAGTGAATTAAACTTGAGAAAATATTTTCTCATCTATTCTGTTCTAATAGATGTTTAGAGTTTTGCATTCCATAGCTGCTTGTTTGTTTGTGTTCATTTTTGTTTTGTTTATGATGCCAAGTTGTCACAAGGGGTCAGAGATTGTTCCAGATGGTATCAGTTCCATCATGCAATGATCATAGGAAGGAATAAGAAGTCCCTCTCACCTTTTTGGAGTAGCTCCGATGCTCAAGATCATCCTACTTAAGACCGTACACGATTTGTCCATGTTGTTCACCTCTAGAGGAAAATGAGGAGGGTATGCCTATATAATGGATATATGACATACCAGTCCAGTAGTTAAAGTTGAAAATGGGGTTCTGCAATTTGTAACTCCACCCTGAAAGGGCCAAACACTGCATTTGGGGATGAATGTACCTGACAGAAGGATACTGTAATGTGTTCTAATTGGTAATTAAGGTATGATGGCTTTTCCATGCTCTACTGATTGGTTTGCAGCAGATAGAAGACCTAAGGCCATGGACATTGTAGACGTGTAGCCAGTGCAAAGAGATTCAAGCACAATAGTAGAGCATTGGCTTCTTTCAAGATAGTCCATTTTAAGATGAATGTGGCCTTGCCTCATTCATACAGCAGCAATATTTTCCCAGTTCTCACAGCTTACCAAGATTTATAAACTGTCACACCAAATACTTTTACTCTACCTTAGAGATCCGTTAATAGGCTAATAACCCCAACACTAATCAAATATATATAATTTCATTGTATGGCCACTTTATTTGGAGTTCCGTCTGCATTCATGGAACTCTAATTCTCAAAGGCTGTTAGAAGTGTCAAATCTGTCGTCCATCCCTGTGCCAGTCCCTTGCTTTTTTTAATGAGCTAACATATTTAAAAGAGTGCTGTAATAATCTTTGGTTGATGTAGTGATACATTTAATTATTTGTGTATTGAGACAGTGCCTGTGAAAGTTCACTTTCATAACTAAATTGTCTCTATAAAAAAAACCTAATAGCTCGCTTAACTCTTCAGACTTCTGAGGAATGAGAGTACTACAGGAATTTACTGTTTGAACTACAATAAGTTGATTGACCATGTTTCCACTTCCAAAACTGGAAACCTATAGCAGTGGATCTAGCAAGAGTACACAGTTGCCAGAGAGAGTCTGATGGTCAGAAATAAAATTTGATATGACCACTTGACATAGCAAGCAGTGAAATGTAATGTAAAGTTGGCTTTTCTTCTAGTTCTTGGGGACATTTAGCACATTCCTTTTTGGGGAAGGGGAGCAAGAGCAAGCTTTCCATGTCAGTGTTTCTAAACCTATTTTTTGGCTTACGGCGTCTTTCCTTTTTTTAAGCTTCACAGCCATAGCAAACATTTTTAAAGGATCAAAGCACAGCATAGCGTTGATGTATGTATGCAAAATGTATTTTAACAACCTTTATATTAACTATCAAATCAATTCAATCAGTATTTTACAACTAATTGGGTTGGATGGATGATATTGGGCATAGCTTTCCTCAGCCTTGGTGCCAAAGTTGTGGCCAGTATTTTCACATCACTATGAGTTAGGGGGATTGGTTTACAGTTCAAGCATGATGTGAGAGCCTGACATGATTTAGGAATAACTGAAATCAAGCCTTCCCTTTGCAGGGTGGTGGGGAGAGTACCCTCCTCCAGGGACACGCTCAACAGGGTAAACAGCTTACCTATAAGGGACTCAAAAAACTGTTCATAAACTTCAACAGGGAAGTATCTAGGCTGGGACCTTACCCCATTTCATGGATTTTGGGGTACTGGCAAGCTCTGATGTTGTTAATGGAGCATCCAAGCTCTCCTGCTGGGCCACAGAGAGTTGGGATATCTGTATTTTAATTAAGAAAATGTCCAGGGCCTCATGCAAAGGGGCAGAATCTGAATGGTATATGCAGATGTAAAACAATTGTTTGTATACCACACCCGGAGATTTAAATAATTTATTATATGTATCTTGGATTGTTGTAATAGTTGTCTCTGCTGTTCGTTCCACCAGTTGGTGAGTTAACAGTCTACCTGCCATTTCCTCTTGCTTCCCAGAAGTGTTTTCTTAACTGAAAAAGTACAAACTCAGCTTGGTTTTGTGATTAAGTGTGTAGACCCCACAATGTAGCAGCTAAGAAAGTGTTAATAATGGACCAATTACTCCTCCAGCTGTGTCAAAGGGTATGTCAACACTGCAATTAAAAACCCGTGGCTGGCCTGTGCCACCTGATTTGGGCCAAGGAGATTTTGGGGCTGCAGCCTGAGCTCTGGGACCTTCCCACCTTGCAGGGTCCTAGAGCCTTTCCCCCAGCCTGAGCCTGAATGTCTACACCGCAATTAAACAGCCCCTTTTGCCCAAGCCCCAATCAGCTGGCACATGCCAGCCCTGGGTTTTTAATTACAGTGTACACATACCCTAAGAGGTCAATTAGCAACAGCTGGTATAAAGGGCTGCAGCACAGAGAAGGGTCGCCGCCAGAGAGGCGGAGTGTGGCCTTGAGGAAGCGCCTCAGTAGCCAGGTGGGATGTAGCTGCACTCCCGCGTGGGAGGAGTGGAGTCTGTGATCCTGTGGAAAATGCAGACAAACCGGGAAAAGGTAGGAGTAGCCCAGGGAAGCAGTTGGAGATTGTAAGGAGCAGTCCTGAGCTTCCAAACATAGGGTCCCTGAGTTTTCCTAGTCCAAAAAGAGAGGAAACACAAGCCCCAGGATAAAGAGGCAAATGAGGGCCAAAGGCCTGGCATAAAGGCTATTAGACTCTTTGTGTTTTTCTGAATGGGACTGAACTGAAAGACGGGCCAGGCCACGGAAGCTGCAGACAGCTACAGCACCAGATGACAAACAGGAGACACTAGAGCAAAATAACCACTGCAACACTGCACCCTGGCACGAGGGAGTGTTGTGGAGATGAGTTCACTTCCTGGCAGGGTTGGGTGCAGGTTATTGAGCGCAGACCTGTTTCTGGTCAGTCTACATAGGAGTACTGAAGAAGGATTAGTGTATCTTGGTCCATCTCCTTGACTTTCCTTTTATAGAGTACCATAGTTTCCCTTGGCTCCCTTATTTTAGCCACAGTAAAGCTAATCATTCTGTCCCTAAGACAGACATTTAAAGTTTCCCAGAGAAGCTTGAGGAGGGAGTTGGGGGCTCACTGCATCCAGGAAGAGGTCAATTTCCTTATTTATCAATATCTGAAAATGGTGGGTCTAAAAGTAGTGGGGTGTTAAACCTCCATCTATTTTGTTTCTCATCCAGCATGATGGAAGTCAATTGCAGGATAATGGTGCATGGTCAGAGATCACTGTAGTGCCAATTGAGCAGCTGAATATAAATTAGACTAGCCCCTCTGAGATTACAAAAAAGTCAGTCTATGAATATATATTATAGACATGGAAGAAAATGTGTAATCTCTTTCTGTTTGGTGCACGAGCCTCCACATATGGCAGAAATGTATTTTAAAATTTGGTGCAGTGGTGTTTTGGGTCCAGCTATTCAGCAGTGGTCCTTAGCACACTATAAAACATTCTTTCTAACAATCTACCAAGTGAGGTAATCTTATGTCAAATGCTTAACAGTGAGGTATTTGTTTATTGTCACCCAATCCCAAAGAAAGATATACTGGAATTGGAAAAGGTACAGAAAAGGGAAACAAAAATGCTTAGGGATATGGAACAGCTTCCGTATGAGTTAAGATTAATAAGTTTGGAACTTTTCAGCTTGGAAAAGAGACGACTAAGGGGAGATTTGATTGAGATCTATAAAATCATGACTGATATGGAGAAAGTAAATAAAGGAAGTGTTTGTTTACTCCTTCTCATAACACAAGAACTAGGGGTCACCAAATGAAATTAATAGGCAGCAGGTTTAAAACAAACCTGTATGTGTATTGTATTTCTTCATACAATGCACAGTCAACCTGTGGAACTCTGGCAGAGGATGTTGTGAAGGCCAAGACTATAACAGGGTTAAAAAAATAACTGGATAAGAACGGGATGCAAAACCATGCTCTGAAGTGTCCCTAGACTCTGTTTGCCAGAAACTGGAATGGGTGACACAGGATGGATCACTTGATGATTACCTGTTCTGTTCATTCCCTCTGAAGCACCTGGCACTGGCCATTGTCAGAAGACAAGATGCTGCGCTAGATGGAACATTGATCTGACCCAGTATGACCATTCTTATATTTTTATGTTCAGTATAACATATACATATATCAGTATTTTCATCTTGGTCCTTTGAAATCTGCTTTCTATTTTATGCATGAATTATCTGAGGCTGAATACAAGGACAGACAGCCTGATTTCTTAACTGTAGATAAACTCTTGCATTTATCTAATCAAACTTGATATTTTAAAATGTATGCTTCAGAAAACTGCTGCTGTGGTCCAAATGTCACTTTCAGTCTTCAGACTTACACTGTGTCAGAGTGAAAAGAAGATGACTGATAAATGAAGTGTTTATATTTTTAAAGTCAATTGATTCAGGAACTACTTTGTGCATTTCACTTGCATTGTATTAAAGCTCTCCAAGAGATTGAAAATTGATAGATTAACTGTTGAATATCACTGATCAGAGTTTGTATATACATAATTTCACAACTAAATTTCTTCAGCTTTTTTCTCCAGCTTCCATATAAAGAAAATGCAAAATATTAGGATTATACAAATTGATTCCATCTTGCATGAGTAACCTTTTCTTCTGCAAAAATTAGCTTTTACAACATAAAAGGTAATTTGATAGCCATGCCCTTTAAAGCCCAAAACTGATGGAAATAGTATTTTGGGATCTGCACTACTCACCTTCAGACTTGGTTATCTCCGTTCGGAAGTAAGTTCCCTTTTATCCTGAGCAGCTAAACACATTTTGCACTATTTAGAGTGACTAAGATCTTGTTAGGTTTCAGAGTAGCAGCCGTGTTAGTCTGTATCCGCAAAAAGAAAAGGAGGACTTATGGCACCTTAGAGACTAACAAATTTATTAGAGCATAGCTTTCTTGAGCTACAACTCACTTAATTGGATGCATTCCATGAAGTAAGCTGTATCTCATGAAAGCTTATGCTCAAATAAATTTGCTAGTCTCTAAGGTGCCACAAGTCCTCCTTTTCTTTTTAAGATCTTGTTGCTCACTTTGAAAATGTAGAAATATTTTAAATCTACACTGCCCAGCGGCATCAGATATGTGCATTTCTTTGAAGGGCTGTTTAAAGAAGCTGACCCCAATTCTAAAGCTTCTATTATCAAACATAAATATTTTATATTTCCTGGATGGTTCCTTAAAGTGTTTTGTTTTGGTACCGAGACTGGTAACCTGGGGATAACTGTGGACAGGAGGCAGCTGGGGTTAACTGAGGGGACAGATGAGATACAGAGCTTTTTACCTTTAGGACACTTGAATCTGACCAGGATTTATATTGGCAACTGAAAGGTATTAACATTAATGGCCTCTGCAGAATGGTGGTCCAGTACTATTGTTCACAATGGCAGCAAAGAATCCAAGGACTGAGGCATGAAAATGGAACTACATGTTCACCCCAGAGGATGAAAATGGTTGAGACACTATTTGCAGTACAAGAAAACTCACATGACCGCTGCTCATGCTGTGATTTGTTCTGTAGATAAATAGGACTTCACTTCTCAAGGCTCTCAATCCAGCCAAAAGTCATGAGCATTAAATCTATTCAAAGTTTTTGATATTTATTTTTAGCCATTTTGTACTTCTTGCTGTAATCAATCCCACTTGCCTATGTAGCAATTCCCATGCTTCTCACTGGCAACACTGACTAATTCTGTCTGGCAGTGCAATCATATTTTTTGAGTTTGAGACCTAATTAAAATCTGTATGCTCCTTAGTATGAGACAGATCAAAGTCAAATTTGGAATTCTTAGCACCCAGCTTTTCTTTTCTTCCCAAAATCACTCTCCGCTGTCTAAAATTATTTTGCAGAAGTCTAGCACACTGTTACCTTCTCTGTTTGAAGATTTTCTCTCTGTCACTGGAAACTCTGACACTTTGATAAGAGTCTTATAAGAGGCTCAGTGGAATAGATCATACACTTGCACTTGTCTTCATACAACAAATGGAGTAGGGAACTAGATGAGACAGATCCTCAGCCAATGTATATCAGCACTGAAATATTGCTGATTTATAACAGCCAATACTCTTGCCTAGTGAATCTAACACGGGGACACTAGTACACTATTTGAAAGGATATAAGAGTGACCTTCTCCTATCTTGCCCTTCAGTATTTATAGATTAAGGTGTTAAATTGAAACTATTGGATGCCAAAGAAAATATTCAAAGCCAAACGTGCACCTTCCGCCAATTGCTGGAAATGCCATCATTCACCTGACAGTGGGAATATTAGATCTTCTATGTATGGACTCTTTATTCTTCTTGTATATCATGCCATCAAGCTGTGGTCTGTGTCATCTGTGCTTCCTGAGTGTAGTCAAGGATGCTTGCTTTCTTGTTTATTCCACAGAAGAAGGTGGCAGTCGAATGAATCTCTCTCTCTCTCTCTCTCTTGCAGCTAGTTTCGATGGGGGTGATTTGGGTGTAGAGAGGGGAAGGGATGTGAATGAAAGGGGAGTGTGATTAACCAGGCTTGTGGAAAAGAAGGCAAAGACAGTATTTATGCATCTGTAACACTGTGCACTCACTGTATTAAATGTCGTTTCTCAACATGGAAGAGCTGCAGTAACCCTTCAAGAGCAGCAACAAGTATGAAAAGTAATAGGATTCAAGGCCCCTATAACTGGTTCACAGAAAGGTAAAAGTCACAAGGGATAGCTTGGGAGGTCTCCCTCCTCAGACTGTCTTGGGTGGGTGAGGGAGATGTCTTTCCTCCCCACCACTTGCCATGGCGGGGGGGGGAATATTTGTCCGAGGGTCTTTGACAGATCTGCCTTGTTTTATGGGCTGTGTAGCCCCCAGTCTCCACAAGCTGCACAGTCCTTACACACTTCCCTTTCTAGCTGGGGAGAACCTGTGTCTCCTACAGGCATCTTAGAAGGGTCAGTTCATATCTGGTTGTCACTCTCAGCATGTTGTCGGCCATCGTTGAGAGTCATGGGGTGGAATAATTCATTCTTGATCTGGGAGAGGGTTTAGCAGCTGCATAGTGGATAGCCAGCCTTTGTTGTGTGAAGGAAGTGTCCTACTCATGATACAAGCAGCTATAGAGCATGGCGTGATCACACAGCTTCCCTCATCTCCACTGAGGAGTTATAGGCCATGGTTTGGCTCTAAACTTGCTTGGGGGAAAATATGCATGATCTTTAAAGAAAATGTATTGTAGCTGTCATACTACTGTTTATGGTAAGATGCTGCTTATATAGAATGGAAAGGGGGAAAAGTATCTAAACAGACTTTGGGGATAAGACCATGCAGAAGGGAAGATGGCTGCCTGGGATGTTTTCCCTTGTGCATAACTGCCCTTGTCATTTCAGCAAAAACGAAGTATGGTTTCTGGTCTGTGCAGAAAAAGGGATCAGAAGATAGTCAGGGAGTGTGAAAGGGGCAGCAACTCCAAGTGCTGTGTATCCCCTGTATATAGATCAAAGTACACAGAAAATGTCTTAAGTAATGCTTTCTGAAGCAACACTAACTTCTCCTTGGAGTGGATTATAGAGGACAGCATCAGGCCCAGACCCTAGCTGGTTGTGCTTCCAATGCTGTACCTTTGAGACATCTGGCTGAGAATCAACAGGATTGGGGCCAGTTTTTCCTATGGATCTCCTTGCTCACAACTTTTTCTGGCCCCCCCACACTTCTGCCAATATTACAGCCTCACCAGCCCCATCAAGAAAATTATGCCAGAAAAGAAAACCAGAAAAAGTGGTTTGGTCAGACACCTGCCAAAAGGGTTTTGATATAGTGAAACTTATTTTATCAATGACACCCATTTTGGCCAGTCCATATTTTTAGAATATGTTTGAATTTTATAATGATGCATCCGACACAGGCCTCGGAGCCCTTATGATGCAAACTGGGGAGGATAACAAGAAACACCCCATTGCATTTTTGACTAAGCACAATGGCATTTTTGACTAATACAATGGAGCATAGCTTTGCAGGAATATGATATGGAAATGAAACAAATTTGGGGTGGAGAACAAGGTAGCCAATGCCCTATCCAGAAATGAGGGGGCAGAGGTGAAGCTTACATCATGGCTAGCGGCCAAAACTCCAGCATCAAACTCACAAGAGGTGTGTATGACAATCAGGGCTCAGACACTGCAAGTGTAGGGTGGGGGATCTGAACACCAAAGAATAAGCAATGGTATTAACTGATGGTATATAATCTTATTGTGTATAAAAATATGTTGAGTAAGGTATTTTATGAAAGTAATGTTCTGAACTTGATGATCATTATGAGATATGTATACAAACTGTGGTTACGAATCTCTGTGTTTATGTATATAGAAAATTGTGCTCATAACCTATACTACGATTTCAAATACACCTCACAGAAGGGAGGGGCACCTCCCAAGACAGGTGTTTACATACAATGGATTATTATTTGCCTCTGGTTGTACAGCCCAGGAAGAGGTAACAATAGACCATTATAGTTAATGGAAAGACATTGAGACAACTGGGGATTTCCCCACTTTGAATATCTATAGTGACTGAGGCAAAAATATCTGGAAAAAAACCTTTAAAATGGAATGGGTTTGAAGTTAAAGGCATCCAGAAGCTGAAGGACAGTCCCTGCTGTACTTGAAAGGGAGCCCCTTTCCCTCTATGGCAGGGGGTGTGCTGGGAAGCTGTTCAGAGGCAATAGGTATCTTATTAGAAAAGTGAGTTTTATCTCATTTGAAAGTATAAAGCCTGTGGTTGCAGTCTGTTTATTTTCTGTGTAACTTGTTTTTGTTTGCTCTCCCTTACTATTTCATCTTTGAATCTGTGATTCTTCTATTACATAAACCAAAACTGCATAGCATAAAGGCACCCAGTGTTACAGGACAGGTGGTGATAGGACCCACTACTGATCTGGGTGATATCCAAAACATCACATCCTTTCTGTGATTGGACTCTATGAATAACTTCTTCATCTTTCCACATCTGTGCACACTTATGCAGACTGAGACAGAGAACATCTAAGTGTGAGTGGGGAGGCCATTTTTCCTCTTTCTGCAATTTCTAGTACAGTGCCAGTGTGAAGGTGACTGTGACCCATCCACTGATGACCGGACATGAAATGAGATCACCAGTTAATTTTCAGAGGCTGTAGGACACCAGACAGTAACCAATTTTTTGCTAGAATGGTGTGATGTCGACTTGTGTTCACAGAAGGCTGGACGAGGACAAGCCAGACAAAGGTGATATTTCTTACTTAAAAGAAAAAGAAAAACTAAAACTAAACAAAAGTTACACCCAATTAAAGAGGTCAAGATATGCTTCCACGTAGAATTTGGAATCTCAGTACATTAATACCTATCAAGCTATAGTGTGCTGTGTGTTACTTTACTAATTTTATTTACTTATCATGATTTAATTTGAATCCTCCATCTCTGGCTCTTGGTACTTTTATAATGAGTAAAATGTACAATTACTAAATTACAAATTGCACAAAATACAAATGAACTATTCATATGGAACCACAAAAATACTTGCCCACAATATCAATAGTTAGACGGTCAGATGTGGCGTTTACTGTCTGCCAACACCTTCCCCCAAAAGCTCCAGGGGAAAAAAGACAATCTTTGCAACAAAATCCAGGCCCTGGTGGTTCATGGAGGAGAGTGCCTTCTACAGAGAAACCCCCTCAGAAAAATTGACTTGCCAATAACACTTTTCAGCTAGGGTTCTGTTAACTTGAGCACCTTAATTGATGTCATGATATAATATGAGACCATAGCTTTTCATCAGGTAATCTGGCAGAGGTTATGCAGAATTGGTCAGTCACTAACAACTGTCAGTCTTACAAGGTGGGTGAAGTAATATTTTTTATTGGACCATCCTCTGTTAGTGATAGGGACAAAGTTTCGAGCTTTCCTAGACCCGAGGAAGAGCTCTGTGAAGCTTGCAAGCTTGAGTCTCTCACCAACAAAAGTTGATCCAACAAAAGATTTTGCCTCATCTACCTTGTCTATATAATATTCTGGGACTGACATGGCTACAACCACACTGCATACAATTGTCAGTCTGGGAATCCTACGTAGAAAAATGTACTTGGGGAAACGAATGATCACTTCAGATGAAATTCATCCCTGTGCTGGAGGCAAACACAAGGCTGGGCACCACTTATAGTGCCTCAAAACAGCGGGACATAAATGGTGCCAGGGCCTGGAACTCACCCTCTCCAATGGGTTGCAGGTGAGAGTGGGTTAAGTGTCAAAGGGCAAAAACAAACTAAGCAAGATTAGAGTAAATCTCTGCTCACTATTGGGGATAATGTGTTTCTCATTTTGCAGTTCAGTGTGGACACAGCACATGTGGATGCCTGTAGGGTTCTGAAATTAAATGTAGTGTGAAAAAGCTTTTATTTCAAAGCAGAAAAGTCTTATTTTTATAACAGTATACTTTGAAGAGATGGAACCATATTTTTGTATTGAATTTTTTCTGTCTGTCATGAAAAGAAAATCCATCCTTTTTTGTCCAACTAGGATGAATCTCTGATCTTAACCAATTAGCCCAACAGAGCATTGAAAAGTTCTATGTGAAAAAAAAATAGTCCCCAGAAAATTAATAGGGTTTTTTTTTGTTCTCTCCTACATTCACAGAAAACCGTACAGGTCAGAACAAAATAAATCCTAGGTGGCCACCTAAATCTGAGTACAATGTGTCAGAACAGACACACTGCAATTTGGCTTCTAATTGTTTCCTACATTTTATTTCCTACATTTTATTTAGTGCTGCTTTTATAAGAGACTTGTGGTGCAAACAGCTAGTGGTCACACCTTCAAGAGGACATCTGTTTGGCTTCATACGGACTTTTATTTCCCAGTGTCCAATTAATTGCCTCATTATCTTTTGACTGCCTAACCACTAAATGGTCCTGATGGTTATATTATTCTTATCATAAATGTTTTGTTTCTCTCAGCTTTTTAAATATGTTGCTTTCTAATTTTGTTCAAAGTATCCTGATTGGTACAGAACAATGCTGTATATCATTGTTCATTGGATGACAGATTTTTCTTCTACACCCATTTGATACCAGGTCACCAACTCCAAGGAGCCTTTTGAATTATCCTTCTAAATGTTGTACTACCACCCCCAGCCCCGCCCCCAGCTATTCCATGCAGCTGACACCACGGGGCACTGGCTCCTGGGAGCAGCAGCCCCACGTTCTGCTCCTTTCACCGCTGAGGTTCCTGGGAGAACGCTGCGGTTCAGTGGATGCTGTTTTCTATCTGTGGACAGCCACATGCGCGGGTATAAATTTATATCCACGCAGGACTCTTGTCATAAATATAAAGGGAAGGGTAAACCCCTTTGAAATCCCTCCTGGCCAGGGGAAAGCTCCTCTCACCTGTAAAGGGTTAAGAAGCTAAAGGTAACCTCGCTGGCACCTGACCAAAATGACCAATGAGGAGACAAGATACTTTCAAAAGCTGGGAGGAGGGAGAGAAACAAAGGGTCTGTGTCTGTCTGTATGCTGGTTTCTGCCAGGGATAGACCAGGAATGGAGCCTTAGAACTTTTAGTAAGTAATCTAGCTAGGTATGTGTTAGATTATGATTTCTTTAAATGGCTGAGAAAAGAATTGTGCTGAATAGAATAACTATTTCTGTCTGTGTATCTTTTTTGTAACTTAAGATTTTGCCTAGAGGGGTTCTCTATGTTTTTGAATCTAATTACCCTGTAAGATATCTACCATCCTGATTTTACAGGGGGGATTTCTTTATTTCTATTTACTTCTATTTTTTATTAAAAGTCTTCTTGTAAAAAACTGAATGCTTTTTCATTGTTCTCAGATCCAAGGGTCTGTGGTCACCTATGCAAATTGGTGAGGCTTTTTATCCAACATTCCCCAGGAAAGGGGGGGTGCAAGTGTTGGGAGGATTGTTCATTGTTCTTAAGATCCAAGGGTCTGGGTCTGTAGTCACCTAGGCAAATTGGTGAGGCTTTTTACCAAACCTTGTCCAGGAAGTGGGGTGCAAGGTTTTGGGAAGTATTTTGGGGGGAAGGACGCGTCCAAACAGCTCTTCCCCAGTAACCAGTATTAGTTTGGTGGTGGTAGCGGCCAGTCCAAGGATAACGGGTGTAATATTTTGTACCTTGGGGAAGTTTTGACCTAAGCTGGTAAAGATAAGCTTAGGAGGTTTTTTTCATGCAGGTCCCCACATCTGTACCCTAGAGTTCAGAGTGGGGGAGGAACCTTGACAACTCTAGTCATGGAACATTTTTTGTGAGGTGGGGCAGGGTGGAGGGCTCAGTACTGTACCAGTAAGAGTTAAAATCTACTTGCACCGTGTGCCTAACTAGGTGATGACAGTGCTGGTCATAAGGTCAGCATGTGCCACTTGCAAGGCATGCATTATTGGGTATACAAATCTCCCACTGGGCAACACAGGGTTAATGAGCTATTGTGGGCTCAATCAGCCCCGCCACACCACACCTGTAAGAGATGTCAGACTTGGGGGGAGGAGCTTAAAAAGGGAAAACATAGTAGGGTTGGTGGCAGACCAGATAGGAGAGCAGACCTCCAGTCTTCAGCTCCTGGAGAGAAGGGTGGGTAGGCTGGCTGAAGGCAGGAACTCTTAAGATGACTGCTGCCTGACAGCCCCTCCCTGAAGGGAGGGAGGACGGGCGGGCCTGATGGTAGGATTGCCAGGTGCCAGACTTTCAACCAGAAAGTCCAGTCAAAAGAGAGCTGTCTAGTGTCCAGTCAGAAGTACTGACCGGACACCAAAAGTCTGGTTACCACGTGTAAGGGCGCCGGAACAAGTTGGGGAGCTGCTTGCAAACTCCACCATCAGCCTGGCCCCTGCCAGCCTGGCCGGGAGCATGGGGACTGAGAAGGGCCAGAGCGGAGGACAGAGCAGTGCATGGGGAGGGTGCCGGGTTATCGACCCACGCCAGCCCCTTTTCAGCCAGGGCGTCTCCTACCTGCATCTTGTGGGCAGGTAGGCTCCACATCGGTTCTCAGCCTGGCTCTGCAGCCAGCAGGTGAGTCCCAGGGGAAGTGGGAGTGAGTGAGCGACAAGGGCAGGGGGCCTGGAGTGTCCAATTTTAAGAAATTGGAAAGTTGGCAATCCTACCTGATGGTGATTCACCTTTGATGGGAGTACTTCTCCATATTAGCCTGTGAAGCTAGCTGGGGCCAAAGCGTAACTGAAGCCCGCCGAAGAAAGAGAGCCTTAGCACATCTGTGGGACAATTCCTTTGTATTCAATGACAACCCTGGACTATCTGGGGCTCAAGTGAAGGGCTGAGCCTCTTATGACTGCACCAGAATGATGGAATGCCTGCAGACTGCTGAGCAGAGTCCTGTGTGAATGCAAAGGCCCAGCCCAAGGCCGAGGGGGGGTGCCCTGGGGAAGGAATTTGGTACAACATATGAATATATATGAATTTAGCTGTGACCTATAGCCAACACTGTGCAGGCAGATATTTCTGACATAGTGCAAAGGGTAAATCAGAAAGAAAGCATGCTTTTTATGGTGTTTTTAAGACCCTGACCCAAAGCCCACTAAAGACAGTGGGAGTCTTTCCACTAACTTTCGTGGCCTTTGAATCAAGCACAATATGACCACTTCTCATGATACCAACCATTATTTGCAGAACAATAAAGAGTTAGTTCTTAACATATATTAGGATATGTCTACACTATCACTTTTGCCAGTAAAACTTTTGTTGGTCAGGGGTGTGAAAAAAACACACCCCTCCTGACATAAGTTTCACCAACAAAAGCGCTAAGTGTGAACAGTGCTATGTTGGTGGGAGATGCTCTCCTGCTGACATAGCTACCACAGCTACCACCACTGTTGGGGGTGGTTTAATTATGCTGACAGGAGAGCTCTCTTTCCCTCTAGCATCGAGTGGCTACACAGGAGATCTTACAGTGGTGCAGCTGTAATGTAGACATAGCCTCAGCCCATGCACTGTACAAAAAAAAACAAAATGAGAACATATTTAAGAAATTAACAGCAGCCTCTATAATTTGTTGTTCCCCCAGCATAGGACAGGTATCTAAACAAACAAAAAAACAAAGTCAAACCAACCACCATGAAGTAGGACTAATGATATCAGAATATGGCTCTCATAGCTTACAAGGGATGGATTCCGAATTATATGGACAAACCAGAAGTGCTTGCTACTGCAGCTTTCTTTCTCTGATTCTCTTTCTTTTCCTCCTATAAAGTCCTTCCATAAACGTCATTCTTACAAAAACAAAATGTGGTGCCATTTAATGGCCTTCCATTATAATAATTCAGTAAAACAGTTCTCATAACACTTTTGTAACCCTTAAATGAAAAGTGAGGTTAATTTATGCATTTAAGGATCATCATTTGTATTGCAGTAGCGCTTAGAGACCTTGTAACATTAAGCTAGAAAGGGTTAAGTAACTTGCAGGCTAAATGGCCCAAATGCAACCTTTAAAGACATATTAGGAATGTATGTAAATGGTAATTAGGGCTATTCCTTATAAATAGCTAACATAGCCATGTTAAATAGACTCCAGCTTTGAAATGAAAACATGTATTGTTAGAGAATTAGAGGTAATACTAATTGTATGTGTTTACTTCTATGTTGTTTGCTGTTAACCATGTAAATGGTTCCTGTCTGTTACTATATTCTATTGATTCAGTGACCAAAAGGGAATATTAACATTTAGATGAAACTTGGGTGTAATAATGTCATTGTCTATATTTCTGTTAGACAGTTTACTACAAACTTCAATCAGCTGCTTAATGGCTAATTACCTTATGCTGGTGAATGTAACTAGTAACCTATGTATATATAGGAAATAGGTGATTCTACTTCAAAACCACAATGCTTCACCCAAGGAACACCTGCTGTCAAGAGGATGTCAATAGCCTGCTAGAGAACTATAAAAAGGACTCTTGGGCCCTGCTCCTGTTGTCTCAGATCTGCTTAAGCTTCATCAGGGGAAGTTTGAGTCACAAGACTGAGGTCTCCAGTTCCATTCTGGATTGCCCTGATATTGGTCATTGGACTATAACCTGATGAACTGATTCTGAAAAGGACTCTTTGCAACTTCAAAGCTCACCATCTCTACTATGAAAATGACCTAAGAACTTTATTCATATCTGTATGTATAATCTTTTAACCATTCTCTCTCTTCTCCTTTTGAGTAAATCTTAGTTCACTTAATAAAAATTGGCTGTAAGTGTGTATTTGAGTGAGATTGGAGATATTCATTAACCTGGTGGGTAATATGTCTGATGCTTTGGGACTGGTAGAACTTTTTATATGATCAAGTTTTTCAGTAATCCTCATCATATTTGACTTGGCTGTCTGGGTGGGAGCCAAGGCTGTGTTGCTTTAAGGGAACTGTGTTTTTGGAGTCTGGATAAACAGTAAGGTATTGTAGAAGCTGTTTTGTTGCTGGCTTGGTGAATCTAAGTATTAGAAATAACCACCACTTTTGCACATTGTCGGCTCCATTCTTTCCAGTTTGCCCTAATTGAGCAATCTCAGCGTGGCCCCCTTGGTACCCTGGTCACAGACCTTAATAAAGATCAGGGATTCATGGTGTTGGATCTTACATGTACGTATAGTAAGGGACAGTATTTGCTGGGAACATTTTACAATCTATACAGAAAAGCCAATCAAAAGGCTGGAGAAAATAAATGTATCTCCCCCATTTTAGAGAAGGTGATCTGATGCACAGAGAGATTAAGCAATTTGCCCAAGGTCACAGAATCCGAATAAGTGATGACTTCTATTTGTCATTGAAATAATATTCTTATCCTTCACCTATGAAAACAACAAATATTGAAGTGATTTTTTCAAAGCATATACAAACAGAATATTTCCCTGCATAGTTCAATAAATATCTGAATATGAAGAGAAGGAACAGTTCTAATCTAGAGAAAAGATACAGAACAATGAAGTTGTCATGGAATAGATGGAGTATGTACCACTATATACTGTGCATGTATATGTCAACCTACATTCATGGGAGAATGTCATGACTGACTGTTCAGAGGCTGGAACCATTAAGCAAGTCTCTCTGGATTCTAGGTGGTCTTTGGGAGGCAGAAACTTCATCCAATAGGCAAAGCATGGAAAGGGGCCAAAGGGCTTGACGTGGTTTGAGACCTCTATAATAAAAGAGCTGGGGTTTGCTCGTGGAGTTTATTAAACCATTTAGTTATGAAACCATTGGATCTGCAATTCCAATCCACTGGCCATCCCACCACTCCCATTACAGACAGCAGGGGCACGTGAGCCATAGAGGTTACACAGCAGCAGACTATAGTTGGGATTGCTGCAAAGTGGCTTTGTTGCTGCTCTGACATTCTTCCCCTGGCTCCTTTGGAACTTCTTGGCATACAGCTTGTGTTGGTATTAGAGTTTGGGGTTGAAGAACCATTAAAATTTGCTCTAAGCAGAGCGAGAGGTAGAGCAGAATCCTAAACTCTCTCTCCAGAGAGAGACTCATTTGAAATACCAATATACGAAAGCAAACAAACCTATAATAAATATGATTAAAACGCCATGAGCAGAACTCTGAGCTGCAAATCCTCCTCTCAAATAGTATTTCTGACTTACTGTTCCTGCAAAATGTCTCACTTGTTGCCCTGACTGAGGAAAGGTTTTAATTCTAAAAGAAACTTCTGGATCAATTAGAGCTTGTAATGAGGCCAGCAAAAATGGGTACTAAATACCGTAGAAGACACTCACTGTGTGTCCTTTTCTCCACCATCACCATCAGAATCTCATCTTCTGGAGTTTGTCTGATCACATATTTGATTTTTGGGACAACGCCACATCAGGAAAGTTCTCCTTTGTGCTTGACAGATTCCAATATAATTTATACATAGCTGATATGCAGGAACATCATGCCTAAACTGCCAGGTAATTTTTATTTTAAAAATCCCTGGCTGATTAGAGGATAAGCACAGAGCCTAAGTGAGATGAATCTCAGCTTTATATCTCCTGCCCACTGAGTGTTAGAATTGAAAGAAGTAGCGTGTAGAAATCATATACATGGAATTCTCTGCCTCCCAATTATTGCTGCAACTTGTTTGTAGGCCTGGAATTCTCTTCTAGGTGTGGGGAGGGGAATTTGGTGGAATTTAGCTTTCATGAAAAGATTAACTTTTTCTCCAAATATCACAGGCTGGCCTGCTGTTAAGCTATATCCACAGCCTGCCTCGGCATACATGACTCACAAGGTACCACATAATTTTTAGTTTTATCATACTTTTAGATAACTGATTCCTAAGCAATGAAATAAATTTGTTTTAAAGCTATATTTAGCGTTGATATGTGTTCAGCAAAGAATAAGAGTAACTAAAGGTGATGTGAAAGAGAGAGTGTTTTCTGTGTGAATGTATTTTGCTTAGTAATATAGCTAGTATGGCCTTCCAAATATAGGTGGAAGTTGACCAACAATCTGAACATTTGCATAATGCACTACTTGTCCTCTTTCTAGTTATTTTTTAACTGTTTGGACTTCTCTTTATTGCCAAATAATATTAAATAGCCCTGCCAATGTACCTTAATTCAGATCTTTAGCACCTCTTGTATTACAATCCTAGGCTTCTCTGAAGCAAAGCTTGTCTATTGTGCACATTGAGAGGTGACTGTAGTGTGCAAATAGGGGGACTAGGGTAATAGCACCCTTTTTAACTTGAGACTTTAGATAATAACCCAGTTCTCCCTAAGTGAAAGACTAGGGCCAGAACTGAAAGGCTAGTGAATCACCTCAGACATTTGTGTTTGATTCATTGGCTCATATAGGTTTTCTTGTGCCTGATTCTGATCTCACTTACACCAGTGTAATTCCATTTCCATAGAGTAACTCCTGACCTACACTGGTGTAGGTGAAAGAGAAATTAAACCTCTGTGTGCTATAAATTAGCTTAGTCAAACTTTTTTTTATCTTTACAGCTGTCAGGAACAATGTGTGAGCTGCACTTTGCCTCACAGGTTTTCCTGGTTTATCTTTTGCTAAGCATGCTCTTTAATTTTAGTTCACAACTTGTCATGAGCTCTTCTATTTTTTCCTGGCACTACTTTCTCACTCTCAAGCAGACTTTCTTTTCAAGTATCTCAACTCACCTTTGTAGTTCAGACAGGGTCAGTGCTTTTTCTCTTGGTGTCATCTCACCTGTTTGGGGCACACTTCAGTGTATTTGATGAACACTCCAAATTATGGTCCTGAAGTATCATAAAATTGATCACCTTCTCTATTTGTTTTCTTTTCATGCTCTCAGGACTATTTTTCATTTTGAATATCACATGTTTGTATTTGACATAGTAGTCATTTCATCTGTGCACCTGAAGCAATTATACTTGATATCAGAAGGCAATTTTAGTAGAGATGGATAATTTGGTTAGAATATAATAAGAATAGACCAGAATGGTTGGGCAAAGTCCAAACTGAACTAAACCTGAAGCTTGGAAAGGAAACCTAATTAACTCTTTATATGTAATGGGACATAATCCCTGTAGCCCTGTAACTTGTGTAATTATTTACAACAATGCAAAATGAGTGCGCAGAGTGTTCAAATAATCTTTCTGATTGGGAGTTTTACACTCCCTTTACAGTAGTGTACATGACTACATAGTGGGTTAGGCTGTAGAGACTCTGGCTCCCTCTTATAAAAACTATATATTATCATGCCATAACATTACAGATTTACTTGTAGCAGTGGTTGTGTGTTACATACTTACACAATTATACTTTATATGTATTATGCTATATATAAATACGCAGACATACACTAGCCATATTCTAAGTAATAAAAATATCATTACTGTTGCAGTCATGTAGGGTTTTATATGTAATTTAAAGGTGGGATTGTTGTGGTTTTTCTTTTTAAGGGCACCTCTAGTTAGCTATATGCTTTTTTGTGGGGGGGGGGGAGAGGGAGAGAAGGTCTTGAGATATCATTTAGTTCACCTGAAGTTCATATCAGGGCCTTAATTCCCCTCTCATTTTCCTCAGTGTAAATAAGGAGGGACTCTATGGAAGTGGAATTCCACTCATGTAAGTGAGATCAGAATCAGGCCCCAGAAAACTTACACGGACCAAGGAATCAAAGTTGGAAATGTCTGAGGTGATTACAAGCCCTCCTGTTATCAGCACCAGAGTATATAGGTCTTTTTATCCCAAGCTATTCACCACTTTAGTTCATTTACCTTACAAGCTAACTGAAAGGGCTTTTTAAAATTGGACTTGTAGGGCTGGAGTGTAGCTCATCCTGTATGCCTTCACAAGGGAATAAGCAATCAGAGAGAGCCCTTTCCTCCTCTGCCTGGATTGTGAGTAGCTGCAGGGTGAGGCAGAGCAGACAGGGCCACTGCATCCCCCCACCTCCCATCTACAGCCGTAGGCAGGACTGGGCAGAGTTTTGGCTACACCCTTCTAAAGTGGCACTGTTTAGCATGCAGGGGGATATATGCTGTATCAGGTCTAGGGTGGCTCAGGGAATGGTGTGAGGGGAAAGCAGGAAAGACAGTAAATACCACACATGGGGCTTGTGGCAAAGCCACAATTACATACTCTGGAGTTAAGTGTTTATCTAACTAGACACACTCTTCATTAGATATGAAGATATCTGCAGTGCATCTATACTTTATGCAGACCTTTAGATTTGAAGAAATTCTCTACTGCATGTACTCAGCACACAATTAAGTAAAAACTTATTTTTAAAAAAACAAAAATAAGTTTAAGGCAGTTGTCCTTAGTGAGGCCAGTGCCCAGGTCAAGTTGCAAACATTAAGTATTTTGGCTACAGCTGTGCCTAATACATGTTTCTTTAGGATTTATGCACAATAGGAAAATATTTAGATTTTATAAAGATGAGAAAGATAACATCTGTGCAAGTTCACCTACAGGCAGAGACCAAGAATAAAAAAAATTAGCCCAAAAGATGAATGTTTTTAAAAAATTTATTGTATGTGAGCAGAGGGCTTTCCAACAACAACTGGTTTGCAGTCTTAACTAAGCAGGTAGGACTAGTTCCTGCAATGATATATGGATTCAACTCAAGAGGTGAAAACTAGGTAAGACATCTTCTCCTATTACTTGCCCTTAATCTAAACTTCTCACCGAGACACTAACTTCAGTGATGGGCATCATATAAACTAATGACATAACATTTTCCAGGATCCTAGGGGTGAATCTTGATATTTTTGTGAGATCGCTCTTATAACAGTCATGAGGAGGAACCCTATGAAACTGCTAAATTACTTTACAAAGAACAATAAACTCTACCCTGACTCCCTTCTGGAATATATGGAAATACTCAGAGGGACTTTAAATGCCCACCGGAGCCCCACCGCCGCTATCCCAGGGCTCGAGCAGCAGGGCTCAGGTGGGGATTGAAAGGGCCCTGGGAGGGTAGCAGGGGCTGGAGTTCCGGGGCCCTTTAAATCCCTGCTGCAGCCCCGCCGCTGCTACCCCAGCACTTTCAATTGCCCTCTCAGAAAGCCGGTCCTGATACGGCACACCAGCTCTTACCGGTAGGCCGTACCGGCTTACTTTCACCTCTGTATGTGGGTCTGCATCCTGTGTGGCACTCCATAAGTTAGGGCAACTGACCTGGACATGTCCCCATCCTACCAGCCAATGATCACCTTGCAACCATTTTTTAAAATTTGAAGACAACACTCCTGCCAGCAAGAATGACAGTTTCATGACTGTCCATCATATTCAAATTAGAATGAATTCTAAATATTAATTTTTTCTATGAGGAGGGGTCCTGTACCTTTGCACAGAGAACATAAGGATTTTACAACAATTAAATCAAAGGCTACAACTCATGAAAACATTAAACTTGTTTTCAGTTTGTTCCATCCTATGTTAATGGATTCTGTTTTTCCATAGGTCTAGTGTCAAGAAATTTCAAATTTGGAAGGAAATAGCAGAGGCTCTTGTCTCAGCGGGCCTACACCAAGATGAAGGATAAAAAGCTAGATCAGAGAGAGAATGAAAAGAGTGTGTGGGGTGGGGGGGGGTTTCCTCTTCTGAGCATTTAGTTCAAGTTAATATTCGGCAGTTGAACTTTGAGGGGAGTAATTTGGGCAAGGAATTTTCTATTAAACTTGGCAACAGAAAGTTACGGGAATTGAGATACTGTAAAACTAAAAGCATGGATTAGTATATAGGCTATCCTAAAAGCAAAATTGGGCCAATAAATACAAATTTTCTGAAGGCAGAAAATTAGCTGCAGGCACACCGAACAGTGCATCAAATATCACAGCATCCATTAATTAGCATTTACAATTTTCAGGCAGAGGTTGCACCTCTAATTTCCTTCAAACTCTTCTGTGACCTTCCTTTGGACATAATCTTGATTACAGCTTGTCAAGTAATTCCTTGTGAATAATATTTGCTGGCATTTCTCTTCTACCCTGTCAAGAAATAACTATTCACAAATAAAGGGTTTCATTAGCTCTAAACCTGATCCTGTTTTAAGCCTAGACATCACCTGAAAACACTGAATAGTAGGTGATATGTCCTTAACTTTCTTGAGTTCTTGTACAAATGTTGATTAAACATCCTTTTGGAATGAAGTTCATGACTCTCATCCCTTCACATAGCCAAGTAAATGAAGAACTGAGCACGGGTTGTAGAGAATATGGGCATTCCACAGAATTCACCCTTCGGGCTGCCAGGGGGCTGGTCACTGAGGTAGAGCTCCTCCATGGCTGCTGCTCTGAATTATGGGCTGGAATAGTAGCATGTTCCCTATGTCTGAGGTTCTGCCCACTAGTTTTGCATTAGTGCAGATTCAGTGGCCATCAACCTGCCAGTCCATGGTCCACTACGAGTGCTCCTTCAACTCAGAGTGTGAGCAGAGAGTCCCATGTGTGTCCAGTGGCCACTACTTCTTCCCCACAATGTATTAGTATTAGGGTCACAGAGGGCTTTGCGTGGGTAGATTTTTATCTACATGGGGAAAACTAAAGTACTCTCATTTAAGAGATGGAAAATGTTATTTGTGAAACTCCCTGGAGATATGAAAGTCAATGGTCACACTTCTGCATAGGGCTGATGCAGAGATTATTTTAACAGTTGCAAAATGCCTGTGGGAGAATAACTTCACACGGTTACTGTCTGATTGCCATCACCAGCAACTATGCCTCCCAAAAATGAAAATATCGTAAGTCACAATTAACATGTGAAAATCTATCTCCAGTATGCATTCCACAGGACTGATCCAAGCTCCCACTTTGCAAAATTGCCATTTTATCAACTTTTGTTATGCAAAATGTCCTCCTGAAAAGGAGACACAGCAGTCCAACACAGTCTGGTAAATGTAATAGTATTTCATTTACTGTATAGATTGCTGGGAGTATATGAACTGGACAAGCCTCCATAATGGTTTAATATTGAACAATTCATTTATCAACCCATAAATATGCAGTATAATTGGTTAATAACTATGATTTGGAGAGAGATTTCTATAGAAACATTGATTTATAATTTGTATCCAATAATATATATTGCCAATGTTGTCCAGAAAAGAGTTTTCTCTGCTTTTAGCAAGGAAATGGCACAAGAGCCTGGGCTCTAGAATGGCATTTACTGCCTTTCCCCACTGCTTGTGGGGAGAGTGCTGGTCTATAACTGACATAGATGCAGAAGCCAAGCACCTCACTGACTATTTTTGTGACACTCTTTTCCACTGTGTTTCTAGAGAAGCTTTGTAAAATACAGTCTGACTCAGAGGGAAAAAATAAGATAACTACCTCACCCCATTCCAGCCCTTCTTCCGTTGCTTAATGGAGTCGTATTTTGCCTCCAGTATTAACTTGTTATATGTTTCAACCTGCCATCACTGGCACTACTACTTCTATCAAGGTGATGAGAATATACTTCTCCTGGCTCTGAAGTGCCATGTGCAACCAGTGGTTCAATCATTTTTCACTCAATTATATTACAGGTGAATGATTCTGCTTCCTTCACTTTGGGTATCCATATCCTTCCGGTTTTGTTTCTTAGTTATCCCATGTTCTGTCCACTATTGACTCCTCTAGCCTACATCCATTTAGCCTCTTATGCAAAGCCTATGTTGTATAGTGTTGATGAGGGAGGTGAAGACATAACATCCAGGGAACTAAATATATCTATACAGAAAGTAAAGAACACTTAAGTACTCTATATTCCCTACATACTCTGTAATTTATGATAGCTACATGCCTCTTTAGCATATCCCCTATCAAATTAAATGTTCCACCTTCCACCCTTGTTGCTTTTCCCATCTTTCCCAATCTACCTCAGTGTTATTACTTCTCTTACTGCCCAAGCAGTTATTGAGACACCTAAATTAGGGTCTTTAAATTCCCAACTCTGGAAGACCTGTCCTTTTCTATATATTTTCATGGGCCAAGGACAAGCGGGCTGTGAAAAGAGCAACTAGAGAAAGAGCATTTAGCCATGATAAGGGAGAACAGAAGTAAAAGAATATTATGTGAACTGGAACATCTCAGACACTTGTAGCTGGGTCAGATCACCATTCATAGATATTAAGGTCAGAAGGGACCATTATGATCATCTAGTCTGACCTCCTGCATAATGCAGGCCACAGAATCTCACCCACCCACTCCTGCAATAAATTTCTCACCTATGCCTGAGCTATTGAAGTCCTCAAATCGTGGTGTAAAGACTTCAAGGTGCAGAGAATCCTCCAGCAAGTGATCCGTGCCCCATACTACAGAGAAAGGCGAAAAACCCCCAGAACTTCTTCCAGTCTTCCCTGGAGGAAAATTCCTTCCCGACCCCAAATATGGTGATCAGCTGAACCCTGAGCATATGGGCAAGATTCACCAGCCAGATACCCAGGAAAGAATTCTCTGTAGTAACGCAGATCCCACCCCATCTAACATCCCATCACAGGCCATTGGGCCTATTTACCATGAATAGTTAAAGATCAATTAATTGCCAAAATCATGTTATCCCATCATACCATCTACTCCATAAACTTATCGAGTTTAATCTTGAAGCCAGATAGATCTTTTGCCCCCACTGCTTCCCTTGGAAGTCTATTCCAGAACTTCACTCCTCTGATGGTTAGAAACCTTTGTCTAATTTCAAGTCTAAACTTCCTGATGGCCAGTTTATATCCATTTGTTCTTGTGTCCACATTGGTACTAAGCTTAAATAATTCTTCTCCCTCTCCGGTATTTATCCCTCTGATATATTTATAGAGTGCAATCAAATCCCCCCTCAACCTTCTTTTAGTTAGGCTAAACAAGCCAAGCTCTTTGAGTCTCCTTTCATAAGACAAATTTTCCATTCCTCGGATCTTAATAGCCCTTCTCTGTACCTGTTCCAGTTTGAATTCATCCTTCTTAAACATGGGAGACCAGAACTGCACACAGTATTCCAGGTGAGGTCTCACCAGTGCCTTGTATAATGGTACTAAAACTTACTTATCCCTACTGGAAGTACCTCTCCTGATGCATCCCAAGACCGCATTAGCTTTTTTCACAGCCATATCACATTGGCGGCTCATAGTCATCCTATGATCAACCAATACTCCAAGGTCCTTCTCCTCCTCCTCCGTTACTTCTAATTGATGCGTCCCCAGCTTATAACTAAAATTCTTGTTATTAATCCGTAAATGCATCACCTTACACTTCTCACTATTAAATTTCATCCTATTACTATTACTCCAGTTTACAAGGTCATCCAAATCCTCCTCTATGGTATCTTGGTCCTTCTCTAAATTGGCAATACCTTCCAGCTTTGTATCATCCACAAACTTTATTAGCACACTCCCACTTTTTGTGCTGAGGTCAGTAATAAAAAGATTGGTTCCAAAACCGATCCCTGAGGAACTCCACTGGTAACCTCCCTCCAGCCTGACAGTTCACCTTTCAGTAGGACCCGCTGTAGTCTTCCTTTTAACCAATTCCTTATCTACCTTTCAGTTTTCATATTGATCCCCATCTTTTCCAATTTAACTAATAATTCCCCATGTGGCACTGTATCAAAAGCCTTACTGAAATCTAGGTAAATGAGATCCACTGCGTTTCCTTTGTCTAAAAAATCTGTTACTTTCTCAAAGAAGGAGATCAGGTTGGTTTGGCACGATCTACCTTTTGTAAAACCATGTTGTATTTTGTCCCATTTACCATGGACCTTAATGTCCTTAACTACTTTCTCCTTCAGAATTTTTTCCAAGACCTTCCATACTACAGGTGTCAGACTAACAGGCCTGTAGTTACCCAGATCACTTTTTTTTCCTTTCTTAAAAATAGGAACTATGTTAGCAATTCTCCAGTCATACTGTACAACCCCTGAATTTAGAGATTCATTAAAAATTCTTGCTAATGGGCTTGCAATTTCATGTGCCAATTCCTTTAATATTCTTGGATGAAGATTATCTGGGCCCCCCGATTTAGTCCCATTAAACTGTTCGAGTTTCGCGTCTACCTCAGATATGGTAATATCTACCTCCATATCCTCATTCCCATTTGTCATTATCTCTAAGATCCTCATTAGCCTTATTAAAGACTGAGGCAAAGTATTTGTTTAGATATTGGGCCATGCCTAGATTATCCTTAACCTCCACTCCATCCTCAGTGTTTAGCGGTCCCACTTCTTTCTTTGTTTTCTTATTTATATGGCTATAGAACCTTTTACTATTGATTTTAATTCCCTTTGCAAGGTCCAACTCTACTTGACTTTTAGCCTTTCTCACTTTATCCCTACATGTTCTGACCTCAATTCCTTGCTGATCCCTCCCATCTTCCACTCCCTGTATGCTTTCTGCTTTTTCTTAATCACCTCTCTGAGATGCTTGGTCTACAACGCCTGCCTATGAATTTTTTCCCCTTTCTTGGGATGCAGGCTTCCAATAGCTTCTGCAGCTTTGACTTAAAGTAATCCAGGCCTCCTCTGCCTTTAGATCCATAAGTTCTTCAGTTCAATCCACTTCCCTAACTAATTTCCTTCATTTTTTGAATGTCAGCCCTTTTGAAATAAAAAAAAACCTGAGTTGCAGCTTTATTTTTGTTTATCCCTCCGTTCAGTTTGAACTGAATTAGCTCATGATCACTTGAGCCAAGGTTGTCCCCTACAACCATTTCTTCTATGAGGTCCTCACTATTCACCAAAACCAAATCTAAAATGGCATCCCCTCTAGTCGGTTCAGCAACTACTTGATGAAGGAATCCATCAGCTATCGCATCTAGGAAAATCTGAGCCCTATTATTATTACTAGCACTTGTCCTCCAGTTTATATCTGGGAAGTTAAAGTCTCCCATGATCACGCAGCTTCCATTAGTATTTACTTCATTAAAAACATTAAAGAGGGCTCTATCCATATCCAAATTAGATCCCGGCGGTCTATAGCACACCCCAAGCATTATTATAGGTGAGGCTCTAGTAGTTTTCTTCCCCAATGTGATTTTTGCCCAGACGGACTCTGTCTTATCCATTCCATCGCTTCTTATTTCTTTACATTCTACCTCATCATTGACATACAGTGCTACTCCACCACCTTTCCCTTGATTTCTGTCTTTCCTAAACAGCACATACCCTTCAATAGCTGTAGCCCAGTCATGACGACTCTTCCACCATGTTTCTGTTATCCCTATAATATCTGGTTTCACTTCCTGCACCAGTAGCTCTAGTTTCTCCATTTTGTTACCTAGGATCCTCGCATTGGTGTACAAACATCTTAATTTTTGCTGTTTGGCCTGGCTTACGTTCTTTACCCGATTAGGCACGGTCATTCTACAGCCAGTATAACCTATTAGACTGGTATCCACTCTGCCCTTCCTCCTTATGTCCATTCTCCTACCCACGGCTGTATCCTTCCTTACTTTGTTTTCTTCCCTCTCAATGGTAAAATCCCGCATGCAGATTACCTGGACATTTCCCAACCATCTCCCCCAAATTCCTAGTTTAAAAGCTCTCTTAATCAGTTGTGCCAACCTCCATCCTAGAAATCTATTCCAAGAGAACAGTCCTCTGTCCATGAATGTCTCCCAGTGGCCATACATCCCAAAGCCCTCCTTTTAGCACCACTGCCTGAGCCATCTGTTGATAGTCATAATCTTGTCATGATGAGCAGGTAGAAGTAATAAAGTATAGAGACAATATGTTCACCAGTGGGTCTTAGAAGTCACAGGCCCAGATTCTCAAAGGTATTTAGCCCCTAACTCCCCTCTGCATTAAGTGTCTAAATATCTTTGGGGATCTGAGCCAACAACTCAACATTCCCTTTTTACCCTTTCATCCTTATGCAATCTTTTCATCCTACCTGTGGTCTAGTGGGACATCCCACACTCCTCACCATTGTTTATAAAGGCTAAAATATCCAGGTAAGGAATACAAACACTGTATCTATCTTATGGGTTTATACTGCTGCCCCTCACCATAATAGCCAAGCATCTTCTATGATGGAATCCCCGGGATGCAGCTGGGACTGTGGGACCACTGAGCCACCTCAACTTTCCAGCCTGGGCTGTCTCTCGCAATGCTTTGCTAGTTACAAGCAGCAAACACCTCCAGGTGCTGTGATCACTCAGCACAACTGCATGTGGAGCCCCGCACACAGCAAGATTGAATGAATGATCCCAGAGCCATTCATGAATCACACAGAGAAAGGCACCAGCCAAATCCCCCCAGCTCCCACCCTTGTACCATCTTGCATTGCCAATTGGTTCACCACTTCGTCAATGGAAAGTGGATATACACCAGCCTTTGTAAACCTGAGCAGATTTACCAAACACTTCAGGCAAATTCACTGGTAAGGATAAACAGTAAAACAAGTTTATTGACTACAAAAGATAGATTTAAGTGATTAGAAGTGATAGGCAAAAAGTCAGAGTGGTTACCAAAAGAAAATAAAGTATAAGCAGGCAGTCCAAACTCTCACCCTATTAGACTGGGCAACACCTAGATTAAGCTGTTTTTCTCACCCCACTGGATATTGCAGTTCTTAGTATAGAGGTTTCCTGGGCCCACTGTGTTCTGTTTTATAGGCTTTAGTCCATGTGATTGGAGTACACAAGTCCAGGCGTGTCTGGGTGCATTGTTGAGTCAGCAGGCAAGGTTGAGCAATTCCCCTGGTATGGCCTTGTGCAAGTAAGTCATTGCATTGTAGCTCCCTTGCTGAACAATAGCTGATGATGTCAGTTCGGCACTCACCCGGGCATTGGTTATCTCCCTTGTCATTGTCTCTGGAGAGCTAGTATCTGGGCACTTCACAAACCCACAGCATATTTTAGTGAAAACCATACAGCACAATTCTTATAATTTTATATGCATTAATGATACACTTATTTAGATGGAACAATGGCTTACAGCAGATCCTAATCTTTCCCATGATACCTCATATGGCATGCTTTATATGAAATATCACAACAATTATATACAAATGATGAATATGAGGGTTACAGGGTGCTCCCCTGCAGTGTAGTGTCACATCTTCCAAGTAAAATCAGTAGCAATAGGAAAGTCCCTAGTGGGGAGCCTCTAGCCCTTTTCTCTTTTGGGGGTAAAAACTCTGCTTGGGGTATTTTGAATGCTTTGTCCCCCAGTCTCATATACTTCTTCTTGGGGTTTGTTCACCAGTTCCACTGGAATGCAGTCATAGATAAAATCAGTCTTTAATATAGCTGGGACTTGGTCCACTAACTGCTTTGGAGATTAGGATCACTAACTGGCCTCTGAAACTGACTGAGAAGCAGTGGAGGGACTTGAGCATGAGCCTGATGTGCTAACAACATCTGGAGGAGGTGGGTACCAGCAGGAGCCTGTGGATTGTATTCACAATCAAAATCACATATAGTGAATTACAGCAATCCAGCCTGGAAGTGACAAATGCATGGATCACTGTGGCCAGGACCTTGGCCTGTAAGGAGAGGGTAAATATACTAGTATGTCACGTGGCCTCCTTGTGCAAGGGCACTTTGGGCTTGCCACTGTCTTAAGCATGGTATGTGGATTTTTACATATTTATAACTGACCAAATGCCATGATTCTGCAATGAGCTCTATGCACCTACACACAGTCCGGATGAGTCAGTGGGGTTCCTCAGCAGTGCACAGGTCTTTCTGAGTGGAATTCATTGTAAGTTTAGGGTCAAGTTAGCCAAATGATTTTTACAAAAATCTCCATATTTAACTGTACGTGAATATTTGCCTTAATTTGTCATGCAACAGAACAGCAAAATACAGATCTTCTATTGGAGGGCAATTTGACCTATGCTGGAAGGGTTCAGTGTTGCAGAAATGGCAGGTGCAAGATTCCTTGACACGTTTCAACTAGACAAAAAATCTGCAGTTGAGGTAAAACTGCTAAAATATAATGACAAGAGATTTTTACTGATGAAAAACGTGAAGAGAAAGGGAGAAGAAATGACATGCCAGACAGAACTTGAAGGGACAAAAATGAATAGAAAATGACAACGAAATTACCATATCAAATCACTCCAGGAATAGAGAACAACGAGGGAAGGGGAATAAAGGAGAGAGAGAGAGAAAAGGCTTTTTCTTCATTTTATGTTGCCTACTATGCTGTTGAAAGCACCATTATCCTAATAAAAAATCCTCCCTGTAACCCAACAAAAGGGAAGTATTTGGGCCAAACCACGAGGACATTATTTTGATTTATTTTAAATTAAGAAACTAGGATTCCCTGCTTGTTATTTTGTTTTTCATTTGCTCTCCTGCTGGCTTTTGTGACACCGCTGGGTAGCATGGAACTGTGAAATGTGTGTCATCCAGGGCACAGAGTTATTCTTCAGAGTCATTCCTTTCTCTCACATTTGATTTAACTATCCCCTGGGCAGCTCTTGTTATTTTCTGAACAGCTCCTTGCTCGCTTGCTCTCTGACAGACTACATGTAAAATATGGTAGTATGCTCTCTGTCTTTCAGGTTCCTGGAGGAATAATAAGTGACTAAAATTTTTCTCCTATGCAAATAGTTTGTACCTGATCTCTCTATTATTGTGGATTTACTCCTGCAGGGTTATGAAATATGAGGGGGTGGGGGGTGGGTGTCATCCTGCTCCAGCTGAAGTCAGTAGAAAACCTGCCATTGCCTTCAGTGGTGCACAGTCAGGTCCATAGAGCATAGCACTTCTTGCTGCTAGAGAGTTGCAGTGTTCTCCACTTGACTGTGTACTTCACATATTGCATTTTTAAGTTATGTGCACAGGTTCACATGGGGCTTATTCAAAGCTGGTATTCCTTGGGAAAGGGGGAGATAAATCTGGGTAACTAAGAAAAGGTCCCTTTAGTCCTAATTGGTTGGGAAGAGGGCAAGTGCCTAGAGGAAGGACTACTTAAATTTTTGTCTCAATCTCGCCATTATTAGCAGCATCCCAGACTTAGCCCTTTGCCACCCTTAAATGGAACAGAAACTTGAAAGGGTTTGAGTTTGGTCTGGGAATTAACCACCACAAAGTTCAAGTGAATTCTAGATTTCCTCCCCGCTCTCTACTTCACTCCATGCATCTGAAGAAGAGGGTTTTCTACCCATGAAAGCTTATGCCCAAATAAATCTGTTAGTCTTTAAGGTGCAACCGGACTCCCTTTTGTTTTTTGTGGATACAGACTAACACGGCTACCCCTTTGGTACTTGGCCCCTCTACTTCGTAGCCTGTTTTCATTTTTGAATCCATATTTTGCTTCATGCCCACCTACTACTGAATCAATGAACATTACTTCAGTAGGCACATGGGATATAGACACTAACAATGGCCACTAAATAGAACCCACTGGGTTTTTGCATAAAGGAAATAAAATAATTTGAATATTTAAACATTCTATTAAAGATTTCTGCACATTTATTGTCAAGCTGCATGGCAGCATGCCAGAATGCTCTGCAGGGAGTATGTAAAATGACAAATGAAAACTAATTGCAAAGAGTCTGCTTGCACTTCCCTTTCAACACACAAGGTTTTATTTTTTTTAATACTTTACAATTCTCTGTAGGGCCTGATCCTAGGCCAAGGGAGAGAGAGGATTTCTAGTGTAAAGGGGAGCTGCCAGAAGCTTTTCAGCCCTGCAGAGAAAACAATAAAAAACTGTCAGATCTGAATATGGAGGGGAAGAGAGGCATCATTGGTAAAGACAGATGGGTCAAAGAGTTACTCAGCCTAAATTGCAACATTTTTTTTTCTCTTTAGGGGCCTAATCTCAGCTGGAAGAGGCAAGACATCCCTAGGGTAGAGGAAGTCAGAGGCTACTGAAGAGAATTTGTGTATGTGTGTATTTATGAGGAGCAATTTGGAATAAATAGCAAAGAGAGGCTAAAATAGTTATGTTGTTTTTACATGGGGAGCGAAGCTGACGGGTACCTAGTATTCTCTCAAGGTGGGTGTGGCAGGGAGAAGACACCCAGAGAGATTTTTTTCAGAGTTTTTCTTTTCAAAGAAGACTCAGTATAATAAACGGATAGGAGGCAGGCTGTGGGCCATCCTGTGCGCACACACATGGCACCCCCCTAACTCTCCAGTGCTATTGCAGGTGGCAGCATGGGAGGGGTGGGAAGCGGTCTCCTCAGAATGGCTACTCCCCATGCTGCACAGGTGAGCGGGGGCTGGAGATGAGCACTCTTGCCTCCTCTCCCATCCCCAATGCACTTTGCCAGGATGGCACAGCGTATGTCCACCTGAGAATAGGCAGGGACCAGGGAGGCAAATTGTGACTGTCTGATTCAGTCTGCTTCCTGTGCTCCTTTTAGAGTAGTGCAAAGCCACAATTTAACCTTGAATAATAATAAGTGGCACACATGCAGTTTCTGTTATCAAGGATCTGTCTCAAGATGCCATTTTCAAGGTGTGTTTATATTGCACTTGACATGACCCAAATTGGGGAATAGAGGGAAGAACATGCATAATGATTAAGCCTTTTTAGGCCTGTATAAACAGAATAAAAATGCATAGGGCCAGATTCCACCATGTTCACTCACTTTGAGTTGGTTCCTTGCTCTGCAAATAGTCCCACCCACTGAAGTCAATGGGAGTCTTGATTTCTCTGGCCCCAGGGGTTCACCCACTGTGTTCAATGGGATACTGACTGCGTAAGGTACAAGTCAATTTAAGTATGGTTAAGATCTGGTCCTTTCTAAATAACTGTAAATAGTATATATTGTCAAACATATTAAACGAATATTGTCAAATTTGGTTTAAGGTTTAAATTTGCAGCAGCTTTTTTTAAACTTAGGACTAACAGAAATCTTTCCACAAGTAAAGTAAATAAAATTTAAAAATATTAAAGAAATAAACATTCCCTGGTGACGTCAGAAACCACAACACTGCAGTGCTCAGAATTTGAAAATACTACTTATACACAAAAGTGGAACTGATTCTAAGTGTCAAAGCTGAGAGAAATGCAAAAAATAAACAAAAAGCACAACAAGTGAGTGACAAGTTAAATTGGATTTTTGGTGTTACTAACTCTGACTACTTTTTTGTGCGTCTCGTGATATCTGGTTTATTCTTAAAGCCCCAGTCCTGCAGTCAGGTTGTCACATGCTCACGCTTCAGGGTTTCAGCTAGCCACCTGCAGAGACCAGGGAAGGGAATTCTTCCTCCCCCACAATGTATCCTGGGGTGTTTTTAGCTCCTTCCTCTGACGCACCAGGATGGCCATGGCTGGATCTGGGCCGGTGGGCTAGGCATCTCAGGTATTTGGCTGGCTGGTTCTTGTTCAGGGTTTAACTGATTGCCATATGTGGGGTTGGGAAGCAATTTCCCCCCCAAGTCACATTGGCAGTGACATGGAGGGGGGTGGCTTTCACCTTCCTGCACAGCATGAGGGTGCACATCTCTTGCCAGGATTATCTGAGTATATCTCAATCATTCCTCTGCTGTTGTGGGAGCCTCAGGCACTGGTGCACCTAGGTCCCTCCTATTCTCTGCCTGGGGCACATATTACAGTCCACTGGAGAATAAACTATTACTTTGGTGTAATTTGGTTATTGGGTTGTGGGTGGTGTTGGTGGCCTGGGATATTCAGGAGGTCAGACTAGACAATCTGGCTGTCCCTTTTGCCCTTAAATTTGATGACTCTATGAGAATCTGTTTCTATGTAAAAGAAATAGGAAGCTTTTAGCACTCGTAGAGCAAAGTTTGAAACATTACACCTAAAGATTCAGAAACCAGAAGGCAACCCCCCAAAATTATAATTTAAAAAAATATTATGATTTTTAAGTCAAGCTCATAATTTTTGGGGCCTGACTCATGATTTTTGAATTCTTAAATTTGGCAATACTGGATTGTAAATTTATTTCATATTTAACCTAAGGGGTTGTTAATAATATAGATAAATAATGTTTTCATTTACAAACAGACAACTTGTATGTACTTGAACAAGTCTGTGGATGCCCTGTTGTAATTATACATATATTTGTCTTCCTCTGTCAGTATGGTGGCCCTCAAATACCTTCCTTATTTGTATCTTCCTTAGTGCCATGGTGGTATACAACGCATGAAGCAGGAAGGTGGATAGTAAAACTAGCTGAACAATTCATGGTAAATAATTTGCTTGTCAAATTAGGCCTCTTTCAATTTGTGCATTGTTGGTCAATACTTTTGATTTTTCTCACACGTATAGGCTTATCACAATTATTGACCAAAGTATTTCTGTGAATAAATCTTGGTCTCTCTTATTTGTGAGCAGCTCCTTGAAAGTATTTGAAATGTAAAAGTCAGATTTGAGTTGTTTAGTTTGATTGAATACGTGGGTCACACAGTATGTTTCTGTTCCTAACTGGATGACCGTAACTCTTCAAAATCAATTTTTGGTGCAAATAATTAAGTTTACAAATTCAAAATTTTATATTTGCAAATGTTCAGCTACCTAAAACTTGCATTCTTTCTAGCACATCCATACATTGAATGGAAACCAGACACTAATGTGTGGTGAAGAGTCAAAGTGAATTTGGTTAATTATTCAAACAAATATTCATGGATTACATTTTGCAGCAGTCACCCAGTCCTAGTTAGTGGCTACTGTGCCACTGATAGACTTTGACCAAAACTTCCATTTGCAACACAAATAATTTTTTGTATTTTATACCATTGCTGTACTCATAGGTGCTGACTCCATGGGTGCTCCAGGGCTGGAGCACCCACAAGGAAAAATTAGTGATTTTTGGAAAATTGGCTGCACCCACCGGCAGCCAAGCTCCCCTCACCCCCTGCGTCACCTCCTCCTCAGAGTGTGCCGCATCCCCGCTCCTCTGCCTACCTCCTAGTACTTCCCGCCCGGCCACCGCCAAACACCTGTTTGGCAGTGTTAGCACACTCCGGGGTGGGGGGGGGGGGGAGCGGGAATATGGCGCACTCAGGGGAGGAGGCGGAGATTTGGGGAAGGAGTTGGAATATTGGCTGGGAGGGGGTGGAGTTGGGGTGGGAACTTTGGAGAAGAGGTTGGAATGGGGGCGGGGAAGGGCAGGGTGGCGAAGGGGCAGGGCCTCATGGAAGGGGTAGAGTGAGGGTGGGGTTGGGGGCAGAGGGAGGGTCGAGTACCCACGGGAAAGAGGGGAAGTTGGTGCCTATGGCTGTACTGGAGGCAAATAAAAGGTTCTTTTGCGTCCACCACAGCATTTGCAAAAATCAGCAGAACCTGGATTATCTTAGAAATAGCTCTTGGTGGTGAACTGCCTAGTGAAACCATGTTGTCTCTACTTATTTAAAATCAGGTGTTTCTTACTATGAGATTTTTCAGTCTATCTCCAGGATAAGGGAACTTAGATTTGGGCCAGATGTGGCTGCAGAACCATAATAATAGAACGAGGAGTTTGGTATAAAAACGTAGATAATAAAACACATCCCTCTAGGTTCCTATTATTCTGTGCATAGAGTATCTCATAAATAATACTTAATTATCACTTCACACTGAACTGTTTTGTCCATCACAAGACAACCAAAGTCACAAACTGATTTAACTTATTTGCATTCTTGTGGGGAAAATCTGTTCTGATGACATTTGCTATAAAATGGAGAGGACAAATCTTTGAAAGGTTATACTCAAGGGGATTAAAAATAGTTGAATCTGACAGTAAAATATATTGCCTGGAGACATTTCCTCCGCTGAGGATGATGTGTTTTTGAAACAACACATTGCTATGTTGAATGCTCAGAATTATATTAAAAACAGTAATACAAAAATTAGGCTTCTGCCCTGTAATCTTTGATTGCAAAAATTCATTTTTGATTTCTTATATTACATTTTACAGAAAAAGGTAACAAGAAAACATCGGTTATTTCGAACATTATGGTTAATGACACATGGCCAGGTCATTCATGTGCCCTATGGTACAGTGCACATTGATCCTAGCTTGACTCTGAAATAATACTTCTCTCTCTCAGGACCTGAAATAGGTGCAGATTTGGGGAAGGAGAAGAGTCAGCATTAGTATTAAAATATAAATCAAGGTGTAGCATTACTGCTGACACTCTTATTCTATAATTCATTTTCCAGACTTTTTGCAAATCCTTGCTCTAAAGTTTCGCACGTAAACTTTACACAGGGTAGAAAGTCAGTCAGTTACACTTCTCTTTTGGAATGCTGGGCCAGCTATTCACCTTTTGTAATTGGGTTCAGATCCATCAGTGAATCTGTGTCAGCTGAAGATCCAGCCCACAGAGTTCAGAGCATAGTTAAAACTGAACAGCTTGTCAGAATCCAAATGCATGTTCACAAACACTAGTTTTACAGGATCTGTTCAGCTTTCTCACTATCAGTCACCACAGTCATAAAAGCAGAAGTGGAATAAGTTATGCACTGTAATCTATGCTGAACGTAATGATGGTATTCATTCCATAAATAGGGTTTTCAATCACCTTCATCACTGTCAATAGAGATATTTAAAATCATGGTGTTCATACTGCTACCTGCATAATACTACAACTGGAACATGCTAGTGCATCGATCTCATTTGTTAGGTTGCTGTCGCTGATAAACTGCAGGATGATCACAAGCTCTGAATCCTGTTACAAAATTGTTCAACATCCATAAAGCCAAAAGAGTATTTTGGCATAATCCTCATAGCTGAACAACAAACTTTTAATCAGAAGACTATTAATAAAGGCGTCTGTCCTATTGGCAGGTGATATAGCCTTGAAGAAAAATTTTGGATTGTGCTTTCTGTAATGATGCTTACAATAGATATGGGTATCAGTTAGCCTGTTGTTGCTTCTAAAATATTTTTCTCTAAAAAAAAAAAAAAAAATATGAGTTTGGTTCTTAGGAAAAGTGAGGCCTTACTAACTCTGGCATAAATCAGAAAAGTGGGGGCCTCATATTAGTTTCCCACAAAACTCTGCCAGTGTCTTCACTCATATTTTTCCACAAAGGTATCATGGGAGGTGAGGTAAATAGCTATATATGGAGCAAGAAGTGAAGCTGCGGGGACAGGGAGGGAGTGGGAATACTGCAGGGCAGAGAGGGGAGCAGGGGCTTTGCGAGATCTGCAGTGAAGGGAGAATTGGGATGGGGGAATGGTGCTGGACAAAGTCCCTGTCTAGCCTGCCTAACTGGGGTTAGATGAGGAGCAGAACTGCTGCATCATGGAAGCAGATTAGGCAGTATTGAGAAACAGAAATAGGTAGTGGAACTTGACATATACATCAGGTTATATTTGCTAAAATTATGAATAACAATATTTTACTCTATCCTAAGGTCAGCCAGTCATTGTGCGAGGTGCTGTACAAATACATAGCAAATGACAATTGCTATCCCACAGAGCTTCTAACTGAAAAGAAAAGAATAAGTGGATGAGGCAAAGGTGGGCTAGATGGGGACTGGTGTAGTATTTAAAATAGCATTTAAAAAGAAGGAATAACTGGTATTTAGTTGCATCAAAATAGTGCTTTACATTGTTTAAAGAGATGACATCCAAATTTGGACTTTGTGTGTATTGTATCTTTTTAACTTGAGGGAGTGCACACAACCTTTCCCCCCGACCCTGCCCTCCACACCCTCGCAAGCAAAACTCATGGCCAAATTGCAAAAAGGCCTGTCAAGGTTCCTCCCCCATTCTGAACTCTAGGGTACAGATGTGGGGACCTGCATGAAAAACCTCCTAAGCTTAGTCAAAACTTCCCCAAGGTACAAAATATTCCACCCTTTGTCCTTGGATTGGCCACTACCACCACCAAACAAATACTGGTTACTGGGGAAGAGCTGTTTGGAAACGTCTTTCCCCCAAAAATCTTGCACCCCACTTCCTGGACAAGGTTTGGTAAAAAGCCTCACCAATTTGCCTAGTGACTACAGACCCAGACCCTTGGATCTTAAGAACAATGAACAATCCTCCCAACACTTGCACCCCCCCTTTCCTGGGGAATGTTGTTGGATAAAAAGCCTCACCAATTTGCATAGGTGACTACATACCCAAACCCTTGGATCTGAGAACAATGAAAAAGCATTCAGTTTTCTTACAAGAAGACTTTTAATAGAAATAGAAGTAAAGAAATCACCTCTGTAAAATCAGGATGGTAGATACCTTACAGGGTAACTAGATTCAAAACATAGAGAACCCATCTAGGCAAAACCTTAAGTTACAAAAAAGATACACAGACAGAAATAGTTATTCTATTCAGCACAATTCTTTTCTCAGCCATTTAAAGAAATCATAATTAATGCATACCTAGCTAGATTACTTACTAAAAGTTCTAAGACTCCATTCCTGGTCTATCCCCGGCAGAAACAGCACATAGACAGCCAGAGACCCTTTGTTTCTCTCCCTCCTCCCAGCTTTTGAAAGTATCTTGTCTCCTCATTGGTCATTTTGGTCAGGTGCCAGCGAGGTTACCTTTAGCTTCTTAACCCTTTACAAGTGAGAGGAGTTTTCCCCTGGCCAGGAGGGATTTCAAAGGGGTTTACCCTTCCCTTTATATTTATGACAAGGCCTTATTTTAAAATATTTTCTTGGTCAATATTAGTAAATCTTTGACCCCCCAAAAAATTATATAGAAAATTATAAGTTTTCCAAGAGTTAGTATGGTAAATTTGGAGACTAAGTTCAATAATTTAAGTATGAAATAAAAAGATTTTGATCCTGTTTTAAGTGCCAAGCTTATACAGCTGCCAAGCTGAACTCTAAAGCAACATGTTGACATGTATAACTAGAGTAATTTTCCTCAAAATGGTAAAAGTTCAACACTTTTTTTTGAAAATATTCACACAAAACACACACATTGACTAGTTTTAGCTGTAACAAGTATAATACTCCCAGACAAAACAGATTTTTTTTAAAAAGTGAAGCCCATGCAAAGCATCCTAAATAGATTTTTGGAAGTAGACCAATGAAAAATTAGTAGGAATAAGAACTTTACATTGATTTGCACTTTAAAAGAAGAAGCTGAAGAACGAGATTTGAACTAAGGAGATGCAAAAGGAAACCATTTAAATTAATAATGCAATAAATAATTAATAATTAATGCAAATGGAAACAATTTAAATTAATAATTTAAAGTTAAATTTAAATTATTATAAGTAATAAATTATAATATTTTGAATAACATGGTAATTTGATAGATTTAGACATCTGCTATACCAATAACTTCATAAACCTTATTAATAAAGAGAAAGGTAGGGAAAAAATTAAATAGTTGGATTCAGTGGGGGCTGAATTTTATAAGCCACCAGGGCAAGTGGCAACTTACACTACTTAGTACTTCACAGAAATAGACCAGAATGATTTCAACCTCTACAGTTTCTCTTTACTGTTAGTTGAAAATATATTGGAACATACATTAACTGGAAAAAGACTACAGGAGGATAGCGTGGAAGCTGTTGTCTCGATGCTGCGTCTGCGGTGCACTCAGCAAATGTGCACAATTTAATAATAAAGAACAATTTTCTCAAAGGGGAGAGTACTTACTGCAATATTATCTCTTAGTCACTAACATCAAACCATCACTGTCAGCCAGCCACAACCTCTGACCCATTTTTCTTTTTGCTAGTTTTTTTCCACTTTCTTTGAGTATTTCTTTTCTGTCGAGGTGTTCAGCCAAATCTAATCACCCCTGGAGTTCTGCCTTCTGGAAATCAGTTTCTGCTCTTTGATATTTTTGGGGCTGGAGATGTGTACATTTTCCATGTCTCAGTCCTCACCACTGAAGTGCAAAAGCTGCTCAGTCATAAACATAATTTTGCTTAAGATTTTTCCTAGGTCTGTGTGAGTCAGGTTTTGGATAACTGAGAAAACAAAACAGGTCTTTAAAAATAAACTAAAATAAAATAGAGGAAAGAGTGAATGAAGCAGCAAATATGGGCCAGATTCTGCTGTCCTTACTCAGGAAAAACTTCATCCCTTCATATCTCTTCTATTTCCTGTTCCATCCATGCTTTTCCTGCAAGAATTACAGAGTCCTTGTGCCCCAGCCCTCCTCACCAACTAGGGGAGAAAGGTTTAGTTGATGAATGTTCAACAGGAGTAGAGGAAAGAGTGCCTATATCTTTTCCCTACTTCGTGCTTTTCCCTACCTCGTGCTGGCCTAATCTCCACCTGACTGCCTACTTGTCAGGTTACAAACATTTCCATCTAGAGACTTGTGACAAATGGTGGGTTGGTCACCAGCCAGAGTGCCTCAGAGCCCAATCTGTCTGGGAAAATAACATAACTGGATCACTGTGAGGGGATGCCTGAACTCTGTAATTAGCTGAGTTTGGGTATGGTATGGCCAGTATTTGCAAGCTACCATCCTCAGCACACCCACCCAAGTCCAGGTAGCCATTCAGCACACTCTTTAAAAACAGTTGATTTTAGAGAAAAAACACAACCTGTTTACTTTTTAAAACGGAAATGTTCTCTTGCCTCTCATTTCACATATCCAAACTCACTGAATAAAATGTCCAAACTGTCCCACATAAAAGTGTTCAGTACTGTCAAATTTTATGAAACAGAAGTTCTATTTAACCTTGAAAATGAACTAGTTAGCATGCATTGAGCACTGTCTCCTCTTATGACATAATTTCAGCAATAGAAATATCCTGACGGTCCAAATCCCCATTGAAATGTCAGCTGGAGTCAAAGCACTTTGAAAGATTCTTGCTCTGTTCCCTTCCCCTCCCCAAAAAGTGAGGGAGAATGGACAGAGAAAGTGAGTTTTGGTCTGGGTTTCTGTGCAGAGTCAAGATATCATGGTGATAGATCCTATATAAAAACCTATGGTATCAGTCTGGGTTTGTTCGACTTAATCCAGAAGAAATCACCCAGGACATAGCAGAAACCCATAAACAGCTCTAGAAGGATCAAATGCTTTTTAGCAGATGTCACTTTGTTTGCTTCTACATAATATAAATATTAGCTGATGGAAATGAGTTTCTTCTCTTAAGGCATCCATTAAAGAGCAATAGCTTAAAAAAATTCAGCTAAGAGCCTGATCATGCAGTCCTTTTCATGTTTACCTCCAGCTGAAATCTGTGGGACTTCTGTGTGGATAAGTGCTGTAAAACTAGTATTAAGGCTTAGGGCTCAAACTGGGAAACCCTAATGGCCAGTGGCTCCAGTAGATTGAACATCAGGGGATGCTGTTATTGCACTTGTGTGTAGTTAGTCATTGGCTGTATGTGTGTGTTCTGTGTGCTGTGCCATCTCTGTTCAGATAGCAGACACAGCAGACCTCGATCGAACTGCCCAATAAAACCATACACCTGTTTCAGTAGCAAAGGCATCCAGCCAAGTTTATTGTCTAGTATCCTGTAGACTCTACGGGACCACTAACAAATGTACACCCATAACACTGGACCAGCTCAGTGAATGGCAGGACTTTTCATTGCACCTTAGGCCAGACAAAGAGACCCCCTGCGAGACCCCTCTTATACACTGATACATACAAGTTACACATTGCCTCTCTAATGTGGTTAATTACCACCCTTAGCTCTAGGTCAAAAGACTATCCAATATTTAATTACCCCTGTTATTAAAAATTTGATCCCTATTTCTGGATCTTGTTATGGGTGTGTCAACTAGTTTAAAGACCCCTCTATGATCAGAAGCCTTTTTCCCCTGTAGGAACTTATAAAACCCCCATTTGGGTTTTTTTCACCTCCTGGAGTGCCATTCTGAGCCTCTCTGAATCCCTACCAAAGGACCTCAACTAAGATGGCTACCAAAGCCGTCTGACCTCATTCCCAGCATGTTTGGATGGGGCCAGTTATGGAGGCTTCTGTACGGGTTGATCTGGATGAACTGCCCACTGGACCAATTGCAATCTAGGGCTGCACAGCCTCCAGCAAGTTCATTGGGAAGGGATGACAGATTGAGAGAGAGTTTTTGAGTTTAGAAGCTGAGAGAGATACAGTGTGGCTTAGGCAGTCGCTGTTAATTTCCCCCTCCTCCCAGAGGGAGTTTGTATTGCTCTGAGACTCTGGCTGCAGGATTCTGGCAGCTCCAGCACTGGTGTGACCAGCATCCATAGACGGAGAGATCCAACCCATACCAGCTACCTAAAGCCAGCTGAGACCCTAGGAGTATTCCAGGGAAACTGGTGAGCCTGGCCAGTATCAGGAAAGGACTGCCCCACCAAGGGGTAAAGAAAAAGGTGACTTTTTTTAACTGGCCCTGTGCTTCAATACTCCATCTCAGGAACTGTGACTTCAGTTGTAACATCTGACTCCAGAAGATGTTAAGCAGGGAAATGGGATTTGGAGGTGTTTGAGTGTTAGGAGGTAGGGAACTTGCTTATTTATAAATGTTGGTTAATTATTAGTTAACTTTAGGCCCTTTCTTCCCCAGCTTCTAGTGTCCTATTCCCAATAAATTTCTAACTCCAGTCATACTGTTATTTTTGGCATCATTCCTTAGATGGGTTTGTTTTATTTCCTTTGGTGTCCCCTGTGTGTGGGATTCTACACTTCTTGCCAGAATATATTACTTTCATTGATTTCTCAAGGGACAGTACCCCTGTGTATCTGGAACAGTGAAGAGTCATTCTGAGTGGAGTCCTCAGGAGCCAAGGAGAAATAAAGGAACCCAGGACCTGACCCGCATGAGGAGAGAGGAGAAGCCACTTAGAATATCGGTGATTCTAAGGACCTGGGAGAAAAAGGAGGGAAGCTGAAGCCCCACAAGCAATGATTTTGTTTTCTTATATGCTATCTTTATCAATTATCTATAGGATTGGGCCAAAAACAGATCTCTGCAAGACCCCACTAGAAATGTCCCCATTGGATGACTTTTCTCCATTTACAATTTTTTAGATCCATCAGTTAGACATTTTTTTAAACCATGAAATATGTGTGGCAATGATTTTGTATAGTGCTCATTTCTGAATCAGAATGTTGTATAATAAGTCAAATGCTTTACAGAAATGTAAGTATCTGATGTCAAAGCAGTTAACTTTGTCAGCCAACTTGTAATCTGATCCACAAATATCAAGTTTGTTTGGAAAGGCCTATTTTCCCTAAAAGCATGTTGATTAATATTAAATGATGCTGCCATCTTTTAAATCTTTACTGATTGCATCATGCATCAATCTTTCCATGATATTTTACCCAGGAAATAGCATATTACAGGTAGGTTGATATTCTCAATTCAAGATGGTTTACATGAAGGATTCACTGATTATTCATTGTGGATTTTATTCCTCAAAGAAGTGATAAGAAATGAGGTGAGCCATCTGTATCTTGCAGGACTGGCACACTGGAGGCTCAACATCAGAGGGAACAGATGACCCCGGGAAGACTTCAAGGAAAAATTTAAAGAAGGAATTGAAATATTGAAATATATATGTATTTCACTTAATATAAAAGTGAAGCAGTTACAGGTCCTGAAAAGAAAGATTAGACACCTGGTCTTAATTGTGTTAGAAAGCATAGCAGGTAAAAACAGAGAGTTTATACATAGTATTGGGATAAAACAACTGATTAAGCAGTTGGTATCACTCAAATTGATTTGGATCTTTAGATAATAAGGGGTATTTTGGAGAAGAAATAGAGTTACATATTAGAGTTGGGCTGTATCTGACCATAAGTGGCTGCTAACCTGTAAAATTACCATGTCACTCGTTTTACTTACAGATGAGGAATTAGAATTTGGGGGGAAGACTGTCTAGTTCACAATGTCATCCATGTTTTGGAAAACTTGTGGAATAGTAATAATAATAAAAAGACTGGAAACTATATATATATTCCTATATATATTACATATTAAAATAGGAGGGATATAAACTTACAAATCTGGGAATATGAACATAAATACAGAATTATAGAAATGTAGGAATATAAATATAAAGACTGTTGCATGATATCCCTGGAATAACAGATATACGGCTAAATAGGTAAATTTATTTGACAGGTAAATATCAAGATTTAATTTAACCAATGAATATGCAAAATAAGACAATAGACAGGATATGGTTGTGATACTGGGAATGATTTGATATTGACTCTGTAGAGAATATTATATACATATATCAGCTGACACAACAGACAGTTTTATGAGAAGTAAAGGACAATAGAGATAGTTTGGTGATTGTGGGCGATTGTAACTGACCTTTAGGATGTATCAAGAAGTGTTGTTATAAATGAGAGAGAACTACAAAAAAGGCCAGAACTCAGGTAATGGGGGATTTTGTTTATTCCAATATAAATTGGATTGAGTAAGTAAGAGAACATATGTCTAATCTGAATGGCTTTTTTAAGTGCTTCCGTCTTACACAGTTAGGTTTTTCTGAAATTAATTCTAGAAAATGAGCCAAGTATTTTACAATAAGACAACGAGAATCAAAGCTGTTAAAAGATTTTGGAATCATTGGCTTTCTTATAGTTATAACAGTGCAGTAAGTACTAGAAGAAACTACACAAAAGTTGACTTTGCGGAAACAGGAAATACTCAAGGTGCTTTATTTAAAGTTTTTTATAATGCAGGGGAAATATAGCACTGGAACCAATTATATGGAGACCTCTGAGAAACTCTATTATAATAATTTGAGTACAAACACTAAGCTATACTCACTGACACTTGTGTGTTTTGTACCTTTCTGCGCATCTCCATTACCAGCAAGGTCCTTTCCACCTCAGTTGTTATTCACCTCAGGGCAGACAAACCTTCAGTTTTTCCCTAAAGGGAAATCTTGCTTGAGCTTTTATGCAGCTTCATCAGTAGGAGCTGTCATGGGGTGGCACTGAATCTGCACATGCCATGACTTAATCAATGCTGCTCAGTCTTTGCAGTATGATGTCTCCACACAGCCTCCAAGAGATAGGGTAGTTAAAGCAGACGTGCCCCTGCCATGTCATACTCCCCTGTTAGTTTCTGTCATCAGGGACCTGGTCTGTGCTCTATGCTGATGGGTGCCCTCGGTGAATCCAGCTCCGGAAATGTATTCAAGATTATAAACAACATATGCATCAATTATCTTTTAAAATTCTAAGGGATTCATATTTCAATCCTGTATTTAAATATTGCTATGGTTCACCTTCAAATCCACAGAAACAGTAGACTACATAGTGAAGGTGAGAGTGAAAACCTCATCCTAATTATGTGCTTTTCCTGAGGGTGTATTCACAATCTACATTATTTTAGCGGTAAATTTTCAAAATTGCTATGCAGATTTTTAGCTAGATGAGTCATGTGGCTAAAACACTACATAATGCCTTGAAAATGCCTCGCTGAAGGTTGTTTTTGTATTTAATTAATATATTTAACCTTGTGCTATCTCTCTCTCTCAAAACCATTGTTTTCAAAATCATATTTCTGCGGATTTGACATTGCCTTGTATGAAGTGTATAAACAAAAAAATGGATAGCATTTAATTAATTCTGCATTTTAACACACACACAACACATTTTATTTATAACTCATAAACTCCATGATATTTTAAAGCAGGTAGCTTCATTTAATGATATCTCTTGCTATATGAACAAAAGTGACAGCAAATAAGGCTGCAGGCTGGTAATGACTGGTTATTAACACTGATGGTGGCCTATGAGACACTTTGACTCATTTGAACCTTTCTTGACTACATTACAACTAATCTAAGGGGTCTTTTAACAGTGGCCTTTCCCTAAGGGCTGGTGATCTGGGGCCAGACAGCCCTATTTACTAATTAGATGCAGTTAAGAAGGGAACAGGTGTTTCCTATGAAGAGCTACAGGCAGGGGCTCAGTTGATAGGGGAGTTGTCTAAAGGAGGTTGTTTGCCCTCCAGGCTAACCACAGCTGAGGAAAGAAGGAGGCCTTAAGATGGGCCTTGGAAAAGTCTAAACCCTAGCTAAACAGATTGGATAAGGATCTAGCCTAGGAAGAAGCAGACAAGGGGAAGAATACCATGGAGAAAGCCCTGTGGGTCAGTGGCTTGAGGGGAGCTGGGCCTCCAGGAAGGCAGAGTTCTGTAAAAGAAGCACGGAATAACTCTGCATAGCCTGGCAGAGTCTGTAGAGAAGTTAGCCCAAGAAGGGTGCTACATTCTGTTATGTCCACTTTGGAGAGTGGTACTGAAGATGAGCCCAGGAGGAGTGGAAAATCAGTGTTTCTTTCTTTTTTATTTGTGGGACACTATTTTGTTTGGACTTTGGTTGCTCTGGAAGGGGGAACGTAACCGAGTGTGACCACTGGACTCGGAGGGCCAAGTCACTGCACCAGGTCATCGGAGCCAGAAGAAGGGGGCTGAGTAGAGTCCCTGCAGTGCCAGATCTTGCTGTGAGGGGGCACCTCTGGGATGGTGAGTTTTGTAACAGAACTATATGAAATGAATAGTTGGTCTTCATTCAAATCACAGTGGACAGATGTCCATGTCATGTAAGCCTGCTGCTACATTTGGCTGTAGTTGGCAGACGCAGAAAGGACTCTGGAATGAATGAGCATGGAGACTGAACTACTCTCTAGGTGCTTCTTTGATGAGGATGGGCCATATTGAAGGAAGACCACAGTGCTAATTTTGCACATTGCTCATGCTGTAGTTGTGAGGCAGAATAAAGGGTGAAAGGAGCATGCTATGCTGGAGAAGAGAAGCAATAGAAATTGCACCTCCTCTAAGGATCTGGGCTTAGATTCACAAAAAGATTTAGGTGTCACTGAGATCCTCAAAGCCACTGGTCAGCTACCGCCTAACTCTGAAAGTGTCAGAAGCTGAACTGGATGTTCAGTCCTAGTGATTGGAGCAGTGGCAGCCCAGCCTAGTGGCTGGGCTGGGGACCAAACACAGGGGTCAGAGCAGAAATCAATATTTAGATGAGTTGATTAACACCCCCCCCCGCCCCCGGGAAGACCTTGATGTACACCCAGAGGGTACACTTACCCCTGGTTGAGAACCACTGCTAGAGTTTATAAATGAACTCACCTGGGATGTGGGTGACCCTGACTCTGTTTCTCCTCTGCCTAATGAAGAGAAGATATTTGAACATGGGTGTCCTACCACTCAGGTGAGTGTTCTAACCACTAAAAAATGGGATGTTCTAATGTGGGTACCTCAGTCTCTCCTGCTGAAGCTGTTTTACAGTATATAAATAACTAAATATGCATTGGGCCAGAGAGAGAGTGAGAATCACTCAATAGTCCTGTGGTTAGGGCACTCAGATGAGAGGTGGGAAATCACTGTTCAAATCCCTCCTCTGTCATGAAGAGGGCAAATTGAACTGGGGTTTCCCACATCCTGGCTGAGTTCCCTAATCACTGGCCTAAAGGTTGTAAGGCAGACAGTCTCTTCCTCTCCCTGGTGTTTTGTGTGGAGTTAGGCATGTGCCGCTACCATTCTTGGAAGAAATGGCTTAGGCACCTGATTCCATGCAAGAGTTCATGGCTGTGGATCCTAAGCACAGAGAGGTGCCTTCCTGCAGGAGCTAAGGCAGAAAACCATTTTGGGCTCATGTCTCCTCACCCCTCCGCTGACTGAGCCAAAACCCACCACCACTGCTACATATCTGGCCAATAAGAGTGAAGTGCTAACCGAAGTCCAGCAGTGTGGCGCTCCCTGGAAATTGGTGCTTATGTCAGCCGCCCTCCTTGCCTGCCCTTAGAACCATCCCTGCTCTCCTGCAACCTGGACCTAGGTGCCTACCTACCTGAGAGGTCCAGGGCTTAGGTCCTCTCCTCAGCATCTACTATGGACTGCTGTCCTCCTAATGTACTGGTTTTTGTGGATCCCATTCTTAGGCACCTCTCTCTCCTTGTGCGTTCTACAGAGATCCTACACATCTAACTCAGGGGTTGTGAGTTCCACTAGGTGACTAGACACCTAAGTTTAGGTGCTGCAATGCTCAGTATTGCAATGCCCAAGCTTCTTTATGGATTTGGGCCCTGCTGCGTGGTTTTTAAAAGCAAGGAGGCTGCATATCAGAGCCATTATTCCCTAGTTCTCAACAGGAAGTGGAATGGTCTTTAGCCTTCATTTCAATAGTGTTTGCTTGTGGACATTCTTTTCCTTTCTTTTCTTGGTTTCCTTTGACTGGGGTGCTGGACAAAGAAGATACAATAGTTGACAGAGGCTGAGTCAAGAATTCTGTGCACCCAGAGGAAGGATAAAAAGAACAATAGGGGATGGGGTTAGTATTATTCAGTATATTTTCAGGGTCCCATTTTATTATTTCTTCTCCTGTTTCCTGTGGGAGGAATCGAAAGTTTGTGGGCTTTTTTTGGTTGTTTGTTTGGAAGGGGTGGCCGATGCAACTCCCATTGGAGTTAATGGTAGTCTTTTGGCCAACATCAGTGGCAGTTCTGTTGTAAGATGGAACAAGGAGGGGATATAGGCCAATGATTGGCCTTTCTCAGTTTAGTATTGCAAATAGGAGATATTAATGGAGTTTAAGAAAAAATGTACATTTTCAGAATCCTACCACTTCTGTTGTTGAGCCCTAACTGTGACTCCTAGCAGTATGTGTTTTAATGCCCTTGACTAAACTCAGCTGTGATCTAAATGTGTACAGCCCCACCCTGAATTTGAACCATTATGCAACAATTAAGCTATAGCACATGACTCAGCTTCCTAGCCTATCCTAATGAAAAGGTGTTCTTTAGTGGTCTGGTGTGTGTGTCTGTCTGTCTCTGAAACAGTGGAAAAATTCCATGTCCTGCCCGTCATACAATTTTTTTCACTTAAGAGGGATTCCAGGATGAAAGCTGTGGAGGGATGATTTTGATACAGATGAACAGCAATAAAATGCAAATGTTCTTCATGTACATTACATTTTTTCTACACTTTACACTGTACTCCCACTTCATAATGTTTTGTTTGGAAGCTGAATGGGCTAAGTATTTAGTGCACGGGGTATTTGGCAAGGAGAGTCTCATCAGGAAAGAAGCAGAATAAGTAGAATTGGAAGCTGTTTGAAGTTTACATTTCCGGACTTTATCACTGAAGAAAAGACAAATGTATTGAAATAGCCCTCATTACTATATTAATTTGTTCTGAAGCAGGAAATACATTTGACTAGGGCTGCCGATTGATTGCAGTTAACTCACGCGATTAACTTAAAGAAATTAATCATGATTAATCACAGTTTTGATCTCACTGTTAAACAATAGAATACCAACTGAAATGTATTAAATATTTTGGATATTTTTCTACATTATCATATATTCTGTGTTGTAATTGAAATCAAAGACTATACTTTGCACTGTAAAACTTTTCAATTCACCTTATACAAGTATTGTAGTGCAATCTCTTTGTCATGAAAGTGCAACTTACAAATGTGTGTATATATATATTTTTGTTACATAACCATATTCAAAAACAAAACAATGTGAAACTTCAGCACATACAAGTCCACTCAGTCCTACTTCTTGCTCAGCCAATCGCTGAGACAAGTTTACGTTTAAGGGAGATCATGCTGCCCTCTTCTCACTTTTGGGGGGTGATGTAAAGAAGAACAGGCATTTGCATAGCACTTTTGTAGCTGGCATTGCAAGGTATTTAACATGTCTGGCACATAAACATTCATATGCCCCTTCATGCTTCAGCCACCATTCCAGAGGACATGCTTCCATGCTGATGATGCACGTTTTAAAAAAAAAATGCATTAATTAAATTTGTGACTGAACTCCTCGGGGGAGAATTGTATGACCTCTGCTCTCTTTGACCCTCATTCTGCCATATAATTCATGTTGTAGCAGTCTTGGCTGATGACCCAGCACATCTTGTTCATTTTAAGAACACTTTCACTGCAGATTTGACAAAACGCAAAGAAGGTACCAATGTGAGATTCTAAAGGTAGCTGCAGCACTTGACCGAAGGTTTAAGAATCTGAAGTGCCTCCCAAAATCTTTGGGGGATGAGGTGTGGAACATGCTTTCAGAAGTCTTAAAAGAGCAACACTCCTATGCGGAAATTACAGAACAGAAACTACCAAAAAAGAAAATCAATCTTTTGCTGGTGGCATCTGACTCAGATAATGGAAATGAACATTCATCAGTCTGCACTGCACTGAATTGTTATCGAGCAGAACTCATCAGCATGGACGCATGTCCCCTGGCATGGTGGTTGAAGCATGAAGGGACATATGACTCTTTAGTGCATCTGGCATGAGTGCCATGAGAACGCCTGTTTTCACTTTCAAGTGACGTTGTAAAGAAGAAGAGGGCAGCGTTATCTCCCTTAAATGTAAACAAACTTGTTTGAGTTATTGGCTGAACAAGAAGTAAGACTGAGTGGTCTTGCAGGCTCTAAAATTTTACATTGCTTTATTTTTGAATGTAGCTATTTTTTGTACATAATTCTACATTTGTAAGTTCAACTTTCATGATAGAGATTGCATTACAGTACTTGTATTAGGTGAATTGAAAAATACGATTTCTTTTGTTTTTTTTACAGTGCAAATACTTGTAATCAAAAATAATTATAAAGTGAGCACTGTATACTTTGTAATCTGTTGTAATTGAAATAAATATATTTGAAAATGTAGAAAACATCCAAAAATATTTAAATAAATTGTATTTTATTGCTTAATTGAGTAACTTTTTAAATTACTTGACAGCCCTACATCTGACTATGATATTATAAAACCTGATACAAAATCCATGAAGTAAATAGACACTCAAAGACTTCAGTGGATCAGTACTGTGGAGAGGTGACTCTTGCACCCTGTATCTAGAAGCTAGCATTGCCTTTTGGTCAGTCCATTAGGGCTTTTATATTAGAAAGGAAAACACCACTTATTTGAAAATATCCGTTCTGATGGTTGCTCGAGAGAGCTAGAGCTCACAAAGCACTAGAAGAGAATAATAACCTTGAGAACTCAATATCTACACCCCAAAAATTGATGTTTAAAATTATTTATGTGGTTTAACTGGAATGGTTTTACTATGGAATGAGACTTTATTCTAGATTTCATGGTACTGCATTTTATTTGCTTTACTAGCCCCATTTGACTCCAATAAACATGAAGTATAGTATGTTTTGCTGTTAAATTTCTTTGCCACTATAAACAATTTATAGATAATGGTGATGTACAAGTATGAAAGTTAAACAGAGCAAATTGTTAAACCACTTTATCTTCTGACAAATATGAATTTTCTTCGCCGTAGTTTAATAACTATTTATTTCAAAACATCTTTAATTTCGGAGACTTTAGTTTTACATAATATGATTTTTAGAGAAGCTATAGAGTAGCCAATTTTCAAACAATGTTTCAGACTTGCCAGTGCAATATACTGAAAAATTCCCTCCCTCCCCCAGTTCCCAACTATTCTTTTGGGACAACCAGAGGAAACTGCTGCAAATAATCTAGCCCAAATTTTACTCCATACTACAGCTGGTTTGAATTCCAAAAAGTATTTATATGTTAAATTTATTCTGGCCCTGATTCAGCACAAGACTCGCTTATCTTTAAGTGTGCGAGTAATCTCACCCTTTATTTTGTTATCAAATATTTGTTTACTGAAATCCAAGTTCTCAGAAAACAAGAGCTTTCAATAAAACTTTTTGATTTAAAAATTTTGTGAAAAATTTTTTTACAATGTTGACAATTTTTTTTTAAAGCAATGTAATAAAGCAGCTGCCTCTCGAACATTGCTTCATTACCAGAGGTTACTCATGTGGCACCCTACTTCTGTGTTCATCTCTTCAGGGCTCCTTAAATACAGCACAGTTCACAGTATTTCCAACAATTATGCATTTTTGGGTGCAGTCCAGTTTATTTAATCTTGTACATAGTCCCCAGTGGTCCTCTCAGCCCAGACCCTTCCTTCATGACTAAGGGAACCCCACACCCCTCCTTCTGGAGCTTGGACTGTTCTCCCTGGTCCCTGTGATTCACATTTCACCACTTCCACTCCAGGTTGGCAACAATCTGTCATGAACAGAACTCAATGGTGTCTCTTCCATGGTAGTCCAAGACCAAGTCTTTTATACCAGTTTTAAACTGGGCTCAGCCCTTCCTTGCCTCCTGATTTAACTGCCACTCCCAGGCTTAACTTAGCTGGAGCTTAGTCATCTGACGGTCTTCCACCTCCAGGCCCAAACCCAGACAGGTTTTCCTACAGCAACCTCCTGCTCACTGAGTTCTGCCTCCAAATTTCCATGATGCTAAGGTCTTTTGTGCAGAAGCCCTTCTCATTCCTGCATCTTCCTGAACTGCTTTCTTCTGCTTTTTATAGGGAAATTGCTTTTTCTCTATAGGGTATAGCTCATTTGGCAAGCAGCATTGGCTAGCCCCAGGCCCTCCAGCCCTTAAGGGGCAAGCCTCTCTTACAAGCAATTTTCATCCACAACATTTTATTCTAAAGCTTTCCACCAGTTCTACTGAGCACATTCTTAATGATTCACTGAATCAGAATATGAATATTGCTATTACTTTTCAAATGCTTTATTGAACAAATTTCGCTAGGTAGAATATTGGTAGAATATTAAAGAAAATCAAATTTTGACAAAAATCGTCAGAATTAAATGGCAACTGTTCTTTGGAGACAATATTCAGCTTTACACAGCAAGCTGAGATGAGAAAAATTGGGGAAGTTCATATGTCTGTAAGCTTTTCTTTGCCATGCAGCACTGTAGTTTCTGAGGGTATGTCTACACAGCCCAGGGCAGCAATCTGCCTAGCCCACGTCGACAGACTTGGGCTCACACTATCCTGCTAAAAATAAACAGCACTGTGAAGTTGTGGCTTAGCTCTAGGCTTCAGAGTCCAAGCTCCAGCTTGAGCTACCATATCTACACTGTTATTTTTATCACAGTCGCGCAAGCCCAAGGCTGTTGACTCAGGTTTGCTGCCACAGGGGGTGTAGACATACTTCATGTCCATTCATTAATTTTATTAATAGCTTCTTTTTTTTTTTTTTTAAGGCCGAAGGCACCACTGTGATGATCTAATCTGACCTCCTGTACAAGACAGGCCATAGGACTTCCCTGAATTAATTTGTTAGAAACATTCAATCTTGATTTTAAAATGTCTAGTGACAGAGAATCCACCACAACCTGTGGTAAACTGTTTCCTTGGTTAATTACTCTTATTCTATTCTAAATTTGTCCAGCTTCAACTTCTGGCCATTGGATCATGTTATACTTTTCTCTGCTACATTGAAGAGCCCTCTATTGCAGAATTTATGTTAACCATGTAGGTACTTATAAACTGTGATCGAGTCAGCAGTGACTCTTTTTTCTTTTATAAGCTAATCAGACTCAAAGAGCTCCACCTATTATTGTAAGGCATGTGTTTTTGAATCCTTTCATTCTTGTGGCTCTTCTCTGACTCCTCTCCAATTTATCAACATCTTTTGAATTGTTCACAGAGAACTGGGCATAGTCTTCCAGTGGCAGTTGCACTTGTGCCAGATACAGTAGCATGTTCCTATTTAATATTTCCCTATTTATGCATCCAAGGATCACATTAGCTCTTTTGGCCACAGCATTGCACTGGGAGCTCATGTTCCGATTATCTACCATAACCCCCAAGTCTTTCAGAGTTGCTGTTTCCCAGATAGAATCCTCCAATCTGTAGGTATGGCCTACATTTGTTGTTCCTGGATGTGACTTTACACTTGGCCATAGTGAAACACAGATTGTTTGGTTATTTGCAGCTTACCAAGTGATCTAGATCTCTATCAGTGACCTGTCCTCTATCTACATTATTTACCACTCTCACAATCTTTGTCTGCAAACTTTATCCATAATGAATATTTTTCTTCCAAGTCCTTGTTAAATAGTGTGGGCTCAACCTCTAGAAGCACATGTGCGATGGTGATTCCACATTTACTATTACATTTTTGAGGATTATCAGCTAACCTGTTTTTAAGCCACTTAATATGCACCATATTGATTTATGATTTTATGTCATTCTAGCTTCTTAACCAAAATATTACGCGGTACCAAGTCAAATGCCTTACAGAAGTGTGTGTATAATCACATCAACAGAATTACCTTTATCAAGCAAACTTGTAAATTCATCCAAAAAAATCAAGTTTGACACTATCTATTTTCCATAAACTCAGGTTGATTGGCCTTTAATTCTTTGTTAATCAAGTCTTGTCTGTGAATAAAGCTGAGTGGAAATGATTTTTTTTCCACAAATTTTTGACTCTTTGGTGAAAACTCACAAGCTGAAAACTTTCAGCGGAAACCCAGAAATTTTTAGCTGAAAAACTTTGATTTGGAAATGCCACCGCAGTCCCTCATGGGAGTTGCCATTTGGCCCCATTCTCCTCCAGGGGCTGGGATTTCTGTCTGTAGTGCATCACAGAATAGGTAGTCAAATGTTTCCTCATGCTGAACCACCGCAGTGCACCATGGAATACCCTGATTGTGTATCACAGGAGATGTACTACAGCAGTTGAACCCAGCACACACAGGAGAAAGTGGACCAGAGGCATCCAAACTGTAACTCCCATGAGGCCCTGCAGCAGCTTTGCTGATTCAGAAATTTTGGAGGTTTAGTCACTTCTGGGATGGTTTCAAATGAAAAGTTGTTGTATTTCCCCCCCCCCCCAAAAAAAAAGTTGAAATTTTCCACAGATAGAAAGGGGGGGGGTCATGAACAATTCATTTTTCGGAAAACTAAAATGTTCAGTGGAAAAAACATTTTTGATGGAAATTTTTTACCAGCCGTAGATTAAAACTAACTAGGTCAGACTTTCCAATGGCTACAGAGGGAGTCTGGAGCAAAGCTGGTAACAGAACCCAAACCTCTTAAGAGGGGTCACTACAGGGGAAGGCTAATCCCAAGAGCAGCCTCTCTCTCATTGCGCTGTGTATTCAGCAGTACGCTGGTATCTAGCTGAAATGGATCCACTCAGTCTGGATCACAGCTGATTAATACTAATTAAAACTTTATTAAAGACTTCTCGTAAGTTACACAGGACTCAACAGCCCACTTCTACATTCGTCTTCATTCCTATAACTTTCAGTGCTTTTCTCATTGCTCTCAATGCTCACTATTGGGCAAAATGAAAGATCATCCTAAAATGTATGTGAAGTACTTAAATGTTTTGTTACCATTTAAAGGGGGGATACCATGTTTCTACATTTAACCATTCTGAACAAACTCTCCTGATATTTTGTTTTTCCTTCAAACAAGGAACAAGCAGGAAAGAAGGCACACATTTTTGCATTGGAACCATACTCGCTTTTATTTTCTGAGTCTGAACCTGCAGATGAAGAGAGAAAAATAACAGTTTACAGTATCCTCTATTGCACATTAAGTGTTTAAGTTAGAATGCATGAAAATCAAAACAGGTAGTCAGTCCCAACAGAGTCAGTGCTAAGTAACACTGGAATATTAAATACAAAGCACAGTAATAGCTGGTATTTTTATGTTTAGTACCTTTGACTCGGTTTCTAGATTTAATAGCCGAGACTAGATGTACTAGCAGAACACCAAGCATTAATATAAATTAGGAGTAAGTCCAGTGGAGTTAGTGGTGTACAAAGAATGACATCAGTCAGTCCCAGTGAGTTCCAGATAAACTTGTTCAAGTTTGTTTTATAAATAACTGAAGATGAAAAGTACTGCATTAGTGAGACAATTTTGGGAAACCTTTCTATGTGCAACTTAAGAATTCATGTTGATATGAAAATTGTATCATGGAATGCTTCTTAAAACTGGGGGATTGTTTTGATTCTGGGTTTTGCATCACTTTCCTCTTCTTAGATCACTGAAGTCTTAGAATGTGGAGACAGAAGAAATTTCATATGCCACTGTTTTATGCCCTAGCTATTGCTCTTAAATGAAGATGGGTCTCACGACCAATGACTTAGATTGGTCAGGAGACAGATGGAGCTAGGAAAAGGCAAGCCGTGTATCATGGAACAACCAATTAGGTCACTCCCTCTTTCTTCCTGGGGAGGGCCAGAAACCATGCCAGCCCTACCACAACGTTCCCTGTCTCCTTTCCCCCTAGCAGCATGTGATGTATAGCTGCACACTAGTTCCCTTACTGAAGGGATTTGCAGCTGCAAAGAGGAAATAAGACTGCTTGGAAGTAGATATAGCAAATGATGTTAGTGAAAAATTAACTATTTAAAAGCATGATTATGCACCGCTAGGGGAAAGTAAGCAAATATTTTATATCATTATACTTAATACAACATCTTGAATCCTGGAACTGTGGGACTGGAAGGGACCTCAAGAGGTCATCTAGTCCAGTCTCCTGCACTCATGGCAGGACTAAGTATTATCTAAACCATCCCTGAGAGGTGTTTCTCTAACCTGTTCTTAAAAATCTCCAAATGACAGATTCTACAACCTCCCTAGGCAATTTATTCCACTGCTTAAGTACCCTGAGAGGAAGACTTTCCTAAAGTCCAAACTAAACCACCCTGGCTGCAATTTAAACTCATTGCTTCTTCTCCTATCCTCAGAGGTTAACAAAAATATTTTTTCACCCACCTCCTTGTGACAACCTTTTATGTACTTGAAAGCTATTATGTCCCCTTCAGTCTTCTCTTGTCCAGACAAAACAAACCCAACTTTTAAAATCTTTCCTCACAGGCCATGTTTTCTAGACCTTTAATCATTTTTGTTGCTCTTCTCTGGACTCTCCCCCAGTTGTCCACATCTTCCTGAAATGTGGCCTCCAGAACTGGACACAATACTCCAGCTGACGCAATATCAACATGGAGTAGAGTGGAAGAATTACTTAGTGTCTTGCTTATAACGCTCCTGCTAATACATCCCTGAATGATGTTTTTTTTTTTTTTTTTTTTTTTTTTGGCAACAGTATTTAGCTAGTGATCCACTATGACTCCCAAATCAGTTTCTGCAGTAGTCCTTTCTAGGCAGTCACTTCTCATTTTGTATGTGTGCACCTTCCTTCCTAAAGGGAGAACGTTGCATTTATCCTTATTGAATTTCATCCTGTGTACTTCAAACCATTTCTCCTTTTGTCCAGATCACTTTTGAATTTTAATCCTATCCTCCCAAAGCACGTGTAACACCTCCCAGCTTGGTATCCTCCACCAACTTTATAAATGTCCTCTGTACCATTATCTAAATCATTGAAGATATTGAACAGAACCAGACCCAAAACTGATTCCTGTGGGACTGCACTCGATATGACCTTCCAGCTTGACTGTGAATCACTGATAACTATTCTCTGGGCTTGGTTTTCCAACCAGTTATGCACTCCCCTTATAGTAGCTCCATCTAGGTTGTATTTCCCTAGTTTGTCTCATGTGACCTTACTAAAGTCGAGATATACCACATCTACTGCTTCCCTCCAGAGATGACCCATGCCTACTGACAGTAGGGGAGTCAGAGTGAGGGCAGTGTTACTGAGCATGCTTATATGGATTGAGCATGCTCAGTACAAGCCAAGCAGCAAATCGGGGGAGGGGGTATGTTACTCTACATGCCCCTCCATGGATCGTGTTACTCTGCCAAAAAAAGTTATTAGGTTTGTTTGACATGATTTATTCTTGACAAATCCATGCTGACTGTTACCTATCGCCTTACCTTCTAGGTGTTTGCAAATCAGCAAGAGGTGTATTGCATATTTAAAACAACCTTACCTCTCTGCTCTCGTCAGCAGCCCAGACTCAACATCTAGTGCAGACGCTCTCATGCATCCATACACCCTACCACATATATACTTTCAATGTAGGCTACAAATCATTCCCAATCTATCACATATGGCCTTTTAATCTAGAAACATTGGTAGTGGTGGTCATATGGGGATTTCCAGGAGAAGGCCACTGCCATGACCAGCCACAGACTATCCTCTAATTCATTCACCCACAATTGGCCAGAGTTGCCAACAAATTGTCTTACTCCAGTGGCATCAGGATCAAGACCACATGAAGTTAATAGGAACCTATTCACTGCCCTCGGTTTAAAGCACCAGCACTAAAGGAAACTATTTCAAAAGAATAATTCCCCCCTGTAATGAAATTACATGCATTCTGCTGCTTTCCCCTGACCAGATCTCACAAAAAATTGTTTTATGTGAGAGAGTGTTGCTGCAATTTGCCTTTCTCTCCCTTTAATTTGAATTTGCTGCTGTGGTATTGAACAATGAGTTAAGTACATTTTTTTTTAATTTTTATTTTTATCACTGCTGGGTCTTCCTTTTTGTCCCTTGCCATAGGACCTCACTTTCATTTTTATAATTTTAGCTGGAATAGACCAGATTCTTTAAAGACAAAAGAGGGTTTTTTCCTTTTTCACCCCTGATTTAACAGTTTTTAATAGTCCTAAATAAATAATTGAATAGCTTCAGATTTCTATATTTATAGAAAAATTGACAAGTCCCTGAAGAGAGAGATTTAAGTAGGCACTAAAGTGCTAACTATAAGTTAGGGCCATATTCTGCCTGGCTGCTCTGTGGGTGTATAAAGGGTAAGTAAGGGGTACAGTAGAGTTGGGGGGGGAGAGGGAAAAAAATTACAAGGAGGCCTTCCCACCCATCTTGTACAGCAGTCAATTTGAAGGAGTTAAACTCCACTCTTAGTATGAGCTTGGGTGTATGTGAAAGGTTGACATAGCATTATGTGGATGCTAGTGAGAGGGTGTTCCTGTTGGAATTGGGGAGCAGCTTCATAGCCCAGGAGGTTTATAGAGCTACTGTGGACTAGAAACCAGAGACAACTTTGTGCTGAAGTATAAACTTGGTCCTAATTTCGAACTAAACTAGATGGCTTCCATTTCATAACAGGTCACTGAGCATCTCTTAGTGCCATCAGAGACTTCTGCACTAGACTATTTCACATTTCTTCACCACAGGCTCCCACTTATAGAGATGTTTCATAGATAGACTGTCATACATTTTTTCCCTAAAGCAGTGACCAAGTGCAGACAATCCCTTGAGGAGACTGGAGTTTAAAAAAGAAATTACAGATCTGACCCCAAAAGCTTGCGAGAGTCTGAGCATCAATGTTTTGCAAGCGTGTGAGATCCACCGTTTTAGAAAGGTTTGGTAGCCTTGTTTTGCCCAAACCAAGTGATATGCTGACAAAATTGTAACAAGGAGCTGTCTCATACAGGTTTCCTTTCAGACAGTGATGCATGTAATACACTTGGTGTAAAATAATCTCTCTTTTCATGATATTAGAGCTGGTAGAAAAACTTAAATTTTCAAAATGTTGATTAAATTTTTCATGAAAACATTTTACTGTTTTTTTTCTACTGATTTACAAGATAAAATATTGATATTTCTACAAAAATGTCATGACGTTTTTAGTATTTTTCAAAGAACCCTGCCAAACAACCAGCACATCCACACTCCTTCCCCTTCCAGAAAATGATTCAATTCCATACTTTTCCCCCTCAACTGTGCCTATGGATCTACAACGGGCACTTGTGGCTTTTCACACTACAGGTTGGAGCTAGGCAGGCAAGTACCTGGAGGGAAGGAACTTCAGCGCTCAGATCATCATTAGCACTTCCCTTGCCCTCTTTCTGTCCTCAAGCCCTCCTAGATCAGTAGAGAATGACTATATACAATCGGGTATGTGGGTAATAATAACAAAGAGCTCACAAGTGAGGGTGTTGGTTGAAGCACATAAACATCATGAAGGCATAGTGAAAATGAAAACTGTAGCTAAAAGTTACTTTTGATGGCTTACACTGAAGCTCTGTCTACACTTAAAACGCTACAGCAGCACAGCTGCAGCTCTGTCACTGTCACGCTTCAGTGCAGACATTATCGACAGCAGCCGGAGGGGGTCTCCCATTGGTGTAGGTAATCCAGCTCCCTGAGAGGGGGTAGCTAGGTTGATGGAAGAATTCTTCTGGCTACACAGGGGGTTCAGTTGGCATAGCTACATGTTTCGGGTGTGGATTTTTCACCCCCTCAGAGAGACAGCATGCCCATGTAAGTTCCAAGTGCAGACCAGCCCCAAGATATCAAGGACAAAGGAAAATGGTCCACTGACCTATTGAAACATGCCAGAAAGTGCATCATTAAGCCCCAGCAAAAAAAAACAAAAAAAACTACACATTGATTTTGTGGCAAAGAATGTACTTGGCTATGGTGGATGCTCATTCTAGGTGCTACACATAATAGACACTTTTGCAATTTATACTATTGTAACACTGCATAATGTTTGCTGCATATGAGTCCCTGAGAGTCATCCACAGGTCAATATTACAAAAGTGCTGGAACTGGGGGTGCTGCTGCACGCCCTGGTTTGAAGTGGTTTCCATCTTATACAGTGTTTTGTTCAATGGCTCTCAGCACCCTGTCACTATGTTCTCGTTCTCTCTCTCCTGAGAATTTATATTTGTTCTTTCTTTAAACAAAAGTCTGTTGGACTCATGCTCTTTGTATAGTGAGGGGGGGACCCCATAAGATAGCTAATAATAATAATAATAATAATGATAGCATCGCAGTGTAAGCTTCAGAAATTTAATTCTGGGAGTACAGATAATGATTGCGCCAAGTGCAGCTTTTCAAGCCTGTTGGTGAGAAGACGGTGGGTAAATAATAAAATATACTGTATCTTAATTGCTTTAGACATATGACAGAATTATTAAACAGGATAAAAAGTCTTTTAAAGTCCAGCTTGTTCAATGTGTACGAAGAAGCCGTAGACTTTATTGCTGAACAACTGAAGTGCTGAGGGTGAATACCAATGGGGACATACTAGTGGCTGCCTTTGAGTAAGTTTTTTTTTTTTTTTTCTTGTGTCAAACTCTCAAAGAATACAAAGATCGTTAACTGCAAGTGCACGGCGGATACAGGGGAAAACTACAGTCTGATGACATGCAATTTGGAGTCCAAATGTCAAAACATAAGAATGATGTTTAGTGATTAGAAATAGCTTAAACTGATTGATTAACACACAGCTTGAAAATGAGAAATTGCCAATAAACAGAGATGCCTGCCAACAGAATAACTTTTAGAAAAGGATAATGCACATAACTGAGTGTGATAGTGATCATCACCAAGTGACACACTGATCAGCCTGTTTTTACACTGGGAAATACTGTGTGTTCTGACATCATAATTGTTGGCACTGATGGCACTAGAGTTAGGTGATGCAGGAAGGTAACTTTTGCTTATTACCCACCAGGACCTCTGAAAGTTCAAGGTTAGCTAAATCCATAGTAAAGAAGGATAGAAAATCTTATTAAACTACAAAATTAGCTTCTTTCTAAGTTGATTCAACTGCTTTGAAGCTATTATGGGCCTGGAAGGGCTCTCCTTGACTGCAATAGGCTTTGAATCAGGTACTGTATGAGTCATGGATGCTTTGAAATTGATGAGTTACAGAAGACTCACAGAGATGCCTTTGGAAAAAGTAAACAACTTTGCCTTCTTCCCACTAAAATTCACTGCATTTAAAAATCTTAAGGGGAGCTAAGAACTGACAATTCTTAAAAATAAAATAAAATTAAAGATGTAACGTCATTGCTTTGGGATGCAGTATATTCTTCTGCTTAGAGAATGTCTTAGATGTTTTAGATTACAATGAGCACTGGAAAGAAAGGATGGTCCAGTGATTTAAAGTGCTAGCCTGGGACTTAAGGCAACCAGCTTCAATTCCCAGCTTTCCTGTATGACCTGTCTCAGCCTTCCTGTATGACCTGCAGCAAGTCACTAAACCTATCTGTGCTTCTGTTCTCTACCTACAAAAGGGATACTAGTACTTCTCTACCTCATAGGACTGCTGTAAGGTGCTCAGTTATGATAGTAAGGGGGCAGGGCATCCAAATACCTTAGATAGCACTGGAGCTACTGATTCCTTTTTTGCAACTGAATTATTGCAGGTAGTTTGCATTACTAGATTTTTTTTTAATACTCCATTTTTAGCCATTGACCATATAGCAATACGTTATTCACACAAAAACAACAAGGAGTCCTTGTGGCACCTTAGAGACTAACAAATTTATTTGGGCATAAGCTTTTGTGGGCTAGAATCCACTTCCTCAGATGCATGGAATGGAAAATACAGGAGCAGGTATAAATACGTGAAAACACGGGAGTTGCCTTACCAAGTGTGACGTCAGTCTAACGAGACAATTCAATTAACAGCAGGCTACCAAGGGAGGAAAAATAACTTTTGTAGTGGTAATGAGAGTGGCCCATTTCAGAGTTGACAAGAAGGTGTGAGTAACAGTATGGGGAAATAGGTTTAGGTTTTGTAATGACCCAACCACTCCCAGTCTTTATTCAAACCCCAGTGCCGACTCTGTTCACATATCTATTCAAGGGACATCATCATAAGACCTAATCACATTAGCCACGCCATCAGGGGGCTCGTTCACCTGCACATCTACCAATGTGATATATGCCATCATGTGTCAGCAATGCCCCTCTGCCATGTACGTCAGCCAAACCGGACAGTCTCTATGCAAAAGAATAAATGGACACAAATCTGACATCAGGAATTATAACATTGAAAAACCAGTAGGAGAACACTTCCATCTCCCTGGTCACTCAATAAGAAACCTAAAAGTGGCAATTCTTCAAACAAAAAAACTTAAAAAACAGATTCCAGTGTGAAACTGCAGAACTGGAATTAAGTTGCAAACTGGACACCATCAATTTAGGGCTGAATAGAGACTGGGAGTGGTTGGGTCATTCCAAAACCTAAATTTATTTCCCCCTTCTGTTACTCACACCTTCTTGTCAACCCTTTGAAATGGGCCACTCTCATTACCACTACAAAAGTTATTTTTCCTCCCTTGGCAGCCTGCTGTTAATTGAATTGTCTCGTTAGGTTACACTTGGTAAGGTTACACTTGGTAAGGCAACTCCCGTGTTTTCATGTATTTATACCGGCTCCTGTATTTTCCACTCCATGCATCTGAGGAAGTGGATTCTAGCCCACAAAAGCTTATGCCCTAATAAATGTATTAGTCTCTAAGGTGCCACAAGGACTCCTTGTTGTTTTTGCTATTACAGGCTAACACAGCTACCCCTCTGAAACCTATTATTCATACAGACTCAGATTAATTATTTAGCTCCACATTGGGGGTGCATCTTGCATGGCTGCACATGTGCGGCTCCTTGCTCCCTATTGCTGGCCGTTTGGATTAAAGGTGGCAGGGCAGGGAGGAGAGCTGCCTCCATAGAGCTACTATGTCTCCTCCCCACTGAGAAGTGGATGGGAATGGGAAAAATGAGGTGGAAAGTGTTTAGAGGCTTGTCTCTCCCCCCTCTTCCCTCCAGTACACTAGCTAGTATTGATACACTCGGGGAAGTACACAGCACCAGGTATAGGCCTGGCACAGGGTATTTTACAAGAGGGAGCCCACAAAGCAGATTGACTCCAGGAGGTTTATGGTCACTGTTTCCATATTTGGTAAGACTCTCAGTTTTATGCATGTCTTTCGGCAAGGTAGTCTACTAGTATGTTAATTGTAGACAGTGAAATGTAGCAGTAAGTTTGCTTCTGATTTGTTTTTGCAGTGACCAGTATATTGGTGAGCTAATCTTAGACTATTAACATGAGTATGGTTTCATATAGGGGGCAGCAGTTTGTTCCACTGATCAAATGTCTAATAAGGCTGAAACTTGGAAGTGAGGTAATGATATAGTAGGGAATTGTTTCGTTTGGATTTATTTTTCAACTTCAACTGTCTTGTTGTGGAAGAAGTGTTTTGCTTCTGCATCAGTTCAAATGGCTCTAAAAGTCAAATGTTACAGTCTGATCTGCAGAGTAGCTAAGATCCGACCTTTCCCATTGATTCAGCACTTGAAAATTGAAGGCTTGTGTTTTGTCACATAATGCGTATGTCATTTAGTTAAAAAAGAGGATCTCTGTTCTTTCTGAGGTATCAGTTTCTGAACTGGGTACACATTCAGGAAGAAGCAGGATTCTAACAACTTTTAGACTTCCTCTCTACTATATTAGGTCTAGCCCTGAGGCCTCTGATAAAGAATCACAGTTGGCTATGATTTTTTATTTTCTTACATCCAGCAAACACCTTTTGGATGATCCTGTAATACAGTGGCCCTTGGCAAGGCAGGTAGGAGTGCCACTAAAGACCTCAGCAGCTTGCTTTATTCCATTTGGAAAATAGAGGAAGACAACCTTCATCTCCTGGCATAATTTGTTAGAGTCCTTTTTGGACAAAGAATGCTTCAAGTCCTGCATTTGCAGTGTTTACTAGGAACCATACACAACGTAAACTGTGAGATAAGGCTAAAATAGACCTGTCTACATTTACTAAAACCCCTAAGGCCTCTGTAAACAGCAGCAGGAGCAGAGATAATTTCTTCAATTCAAGCTATCATATGTACTACCAGAGATCATATGTCATTCTATGAGAGCTCATAGGCTATTCTAAGTTTCATAGTCCTTAAACTGGATGCTTATTTATTGGGGTGACCTTTCCTTGGATTTATTTTTCTAGGGGTTTTTTTCTTATTTATTTGGGGGAGTGGAAATAATAATCTTGTTTTACCATACCTAGCTAAATCAGAACCTGATCCAGAACCCACGGAAGTAATGCTATTCTTGCAACTGATTGCAGCAAGCTTCACATCAGGTCCTTTGTGACCAATATTGATTTGCAGAATGTTTTACAGTGCTGTTATATATATATATATATAGTATAGGTTTCTCAGGGCAGTGACTTTTTATTTGTGTCTTAAATATATTGACCACAATCATGATTCAGAAAAAATATTAGTGCTGTTTTCTGGCGACAGATTTCTTTTTAAAATTTTTATCATCTTGGGTTACAGACTAAATAGGTTTGCTTTAGCAGATATTGCCAGGGAATCAGTTATTTTCAAGGAGTCATTTGTGCTCAATGGCTATAACCCAGTACAGATGCATTCTAAAGGAAGGCGGAATTCTTTAGAGCTCCGTGTTGATTGCTCAGTGTCAGTTTCTCATTTGGCAAGCTCTATTGGTCATTGTTTCATTCACCAAGAATAAAGCTGAATGCAAGTTGAACAAGTGGAACTTTATTGATCTGTCCATGTGGCTGAGTTGCTTCCACCAAACTCCCTGCACTCTCTGCTTCCCTGGTGTACTGTCAATAACAGTCCCTCCACGGAACATGGGCCCTCTGACTCCAGTTTCACTAGTTATGATACAAAGTCTCCGTGTTCTGGTGTTTCCATGTCCTGGAGCTCTATTGTCTCAACCTGATACGATTGTTGCTTGTCTGAGACCCTCTCAAGGGGCACTGAGCCTGCCTCGTTTTGCATCTCTCTCTCTTCCTCCTGGGATTTGGAACAGGTATCTCCTATTCCTGTTCTGTATATGTCTATCTGGGGTGACAACCTCGTACAGCCATGTGGATACCTTTTATAATACCACTGCTGTTTGTGACTGTTGTTGTCCATCGTAGATATGCACAGCATCATTTTCACCAAGTTGTGGCAACTCTGTGTGCTGTCTGTTGCTGGACTCCGACTTCGAGTTCAGCATGCCTCTCTGCCTCAGGTCTCCTTTCTTAGAGTATTTTGGATTTGCTATCACAGTGTCAGAATACTGTCCATTCTCCATAAAATACCTTCTGGATTGGGTAACTTTATTTGCTTGGCAAATTCTAATAGCTTTGACAAAGGTCGATCCTAAGTCTTCCAGTAGTCCAGTAGTCTTCCCTGAGTGTTTTGTTTCTTTGTTCAGATCCCATTCACGATCTGGTCTCTTATCAGCCACTTAAACCCCCAAAATTGCAAGATTGGCTCTTCTGCCTTGGATTAATCACAGACTGTTCTATGGTGTCACCTTCTTTTTATGCTCCCTGTTTAAAAACGGATCTTTCATGTTTAATTTTTATGTGAAGTGTCCCCAAAATTCTGTAATACAGTTTTCATAGCCTCCTTGTGTAAACTATTAAACACATCAAGTGCTCCAGAACCAACGGTTCTCAGAAGTAAGGCTACCTTCTGACTGTCTTCCTTTTTGCTCACACTCATGGCTTGCAGATAGAGAGTGAGGAATTGTTTAAACTTTCTCCAGTTTTCTTCCACATTTCCAGAGATTTTCAACTCTGGTGTGGCTTTTAACTGCTCCATTCTTCCACTTGGTATTTTCTGTTTGTTTTATTCCTGGTATTATGTGGTGGTCAGTGATCACGCTGAGTGCAGGAGTCTGACAGAGATCTGCTTCATTTAGTGTCTGAATTCTAGCTGATCAGCATTGCCTAACATTGCACAACACAACAATTAATTTCAACTGGCTCCTGCCAGAGCCTCTTAAAGGTACAGTGCCCCACACCAGTCACAAGAATAAAGGATTGGGAGTTCTGAAAACCTGAGTTTTGTTCCAGATTCTGCCGTAGACTTGCTATCTGCTGCCTCTTCTCTCCCCACCCCCCCGCTCCTGCTCTTTGGTAAGTTACTTAACTGCTCCTTGTCTCAGGTTCCCTATCTACAAACTGGGGCTAATATTTCCCCACTTGTGAGATCTATGGATGAAAAGTGCTGTGTAGGTACTAAGATGCTCTTGTGGCTGTAGGTTGGATGAACATAAGAAGGGCCATACTGGGTCAGACCAAAGGTCCATCCAGCCCAGTATCCTGTCTACTGACAGTGGCCAATGCCAGGTGCCCCAGAGGGAGTGAACCTAACAGGTAATGATCTAGTGATCTCTCTCCTGCCATCCATCTCCACCTTTCTGATAAACAGAGGCTAGGGACACCAGTCTCACCTGTAATAGTTTCCTTGAGGACCAAAGCAATCTCATTTTTTTTCTTGAGCAGGAAGTATTTCCACCATAAGTCTTACCCCTAGACTTGGAATAACAACCTTATTAATGGAATAACAATCTTTTATTATGACCATTGTATGAAGCATATAAATGCATTATGTGAGTCTATTTTTGAGTGTAATATTTCTTTTTCCGGTGTAATGATCAATAGGTATTTTCATAACACCTGCATGGATCTGGTATTTCAATTTCTGTGCTTCTCTGCATATATTTTTTAAAGCTTTGATGGCCAGAAATGAAAACTCTGTTGTTTTTTTCCAATTTATTTAGTGTGTTTTCTTTCTTAATGTACCACAAAGCATTTGACAAAGTGCTGTGTTAGATATTGGTAGTGCAAACACAGCAACCCTTATGAGGTTAACAACACCTCTTTCACACACAGGAAACCTTGGGACATTAGAGTGTGTTTAAATGAGAGAGAATGTTTACTAGGACATGAGGGTTATTCCCTATACTTTACAAAATGTGTCATGAGATCTCTAACTTCCACATGAATAGACAGCAGAGATAGGCAGGAGGGACTTCATTTCAAATGGTAACTAAAGGACAACACATTTACCAGTGCAGTACCCCTCTAGTAGTGTTCTGTAATATCTGTGCAGACAGGAGCCCAAATCCTGAGATTGTACTGTCACCCACAATCTTTTAGCCCAGAGCCGAGACTGCTCCAAACTGAGCAAGGCTGATCTGTTATGTTAATTCACATGCCATTATATAACATTACATGCCACTCTTCTTGGCAGTTCTTCTGTACACAAACAGTTCTTGAAATGAAACTGTCAGATAAGAAGTATTTAAAATGGCAAGTACAAATCTACATTTTTATGTGCTCCTGAGAGTACAGTATACATATGTAATCCAATAGGCACATTCTTTCATTAGATGAGCTTCTGAATTTTGAAGAACTCCTATGTTTAAAATTGTGATCGATTTGCAATATTTTTTTGAAGACTGTGTCCTACTAAATCCAAATAAATTTAATATGCCATGTTTTCCAAACAGTCAGCTTTTGACAAACTTACGGTAATGAGAATATATCAGAATATTATTCTGTGATGCACAAATCTAATTATAATTTGAATGTATATATACAGTTTGCAAAGCCCACGATTTCAAACCATAAAAAGAAAGGAAACAGCAGTTAAATAATTGAACATCTCATCTACACTTCACTAAAAGAATAACTAAGGAAATATGCCTGTATTTCACATACCATCAAACCGATCTGGAAAAAAATACCATTTAAATCCAAACATTTCAGCTGACCTTCATTCACATCGTAGTTTCATAGAGTTTAAAGCCAGAAAGGAGCCTCTGATCATCTAGTCTGACCTCCTGTATATCCCAGGCCATTAAACTTCACCCAAATACCTATACTTCTATATTAGTCCCGAAGACTTTAGTTAGATGAAAACTGCGTCTTCTATCCAATTAGCTTTATAAACTTAACTATATATTTCATTGGAAAAAAACAAAATAAAAAACACCTATTGAAAATAAGAGAAGAAACCTCTTTTTGAGGCAATTTCCAACTTTGTTTCCTGCTCTAGCTTATTACAAAAAGCTTGATTTCATCTGTAGAAAGCTTTTGTGTGCTTTATTATATATTAACAACAGCCAGAATGCAACTAACTTGCAAACAGGGCAGTTACACTGTGGAGACTAACATACAAAGTGATAGATAGATGGTATATACATTACACCATATAAAATAAATTATCTCTGCTGTGTCAGGCTTAAAAAAGATGTCTTTCATCTGTGTAACTGCATCTGAGGTGATAGCAGCTTTGTAGCTAGATTATAACAATGTCAGGATCACAGCTAGCTACAGTATAATTAACAAGGAATTAGATGACAGTTCCTTTATAAAAGCAGTGACAGGAGAAAATCCTGCACTGGCAAGTAGGAGTTGGACTTGGGTTTGGGAAAGGAATAGTGACAGCTCCATGTTGGTTACAGATGTAATGCTATTGGCACAGGGAAGGATAGAGCAGAACTGGCAGCCACACCATGCACACTACAGCTCCTTTGGGGATAGACAGTAATACTTGGCACGTATATAAAGCCTTGAATGCGAACTTTAAACCCTGCCCTGGTTCCTGGAAGAAGGGCAGTGGCTACTTATTACACCCACTTTCCCTTGTACTCCACTTGAGCAACAAAGGCCAGGATGTGGACCACAATATTTGGTGCTTAATATCTCAACTTATAAAAAGCTTTGGGCAAAATTCTGTACCCTGTGCACAGCTCCCCCAAAATGGACTGTACACAGGAGACTTCTCCAGGGTTGTGGGGATGGAATCCTCAAACCCAGGTCTTAAACTCTTAATAGAGCAATAGCCTTTGTAGCTGCTGCAGCACCTGCTGTCTGGAGGTTATTGGCTGATGGAGATGCAATATTGTGGACCCCTTCCTTTGTTTTCTTCTAGCCTTCTCCTGTACCCTGGGGCAGGAATTGCCCCATGGAGTACAGCTACCTGGCATGCAGATCTTTGCGCTGGCTACCTGTATCCTGCCCTCATACTGCGCACATCAAAATGGCTCCATTCAGAGCCTTCCATACATGCAGGAGGAAAGATTTACCCCTTTTGATACTTCAGATACAGTTTTGCTTGGAATGGTTCAAAACTATGAAACAAGCAGAGATTAAGAATCTAAAAATATGTAATGTGCATATAGTTCTAGACTCTTTCTTCCTTATTCCAATCAAAAGGGGAGTCCTGTCAACAAATAATATGTAATGTTTTCTTTAAAAAATTGGAATGCAGTTGTAAACTCAGAAGGGCCCAAGAGACAATGGGGATTTATGAAAAGAGGATAGGACCAGTGGCAATTGTCCTGCATCTTCAGTAGTAAACTGGTTCCATTGTACCTGTACTACTTTACTCTTTTTATGACTTTTGAGAGTTTCCCACTACTAACTGTTTTACCCCAAATTAAAGCCCAGGCTCTGGTACTTGCCATTATCATACAACTGCTTATTGGGAGGCTTCCATGAGAGTTTCTCTTGAATAAGGGATTAAGCCATTATAAATCTACTTTGCAGTCTAGGCCCTGGGAATTATGTGAAATATTGCACGACAAAGTTCTAGATCAAAGGTAAATTAATTCTGTAGCACCTCTGTGGCACTCAACCCCTGTAGCTGTCTGTAGTTTCATTTCCATATCAAAACCTTAACCATTGGAATTCCACAACCTCTGTCTTCTGATTTACAAGATTTTATATGTTGTTTTGGGGAGGAGGAACTCTTCCCAGACAACCAAGCTAAGACAATAGTAACCCTTAATTTTGAAGGCATAAATGCAGGGCACCAGCACCAGCAAAACAGCCACATGCTTGGGGCACCACAATTCCAGGGGTGGCATTCCAGCCACCCTTTTTTTTCGCTTGGGGTGGCAAAAAACCTAGAGCCGGCCCTGCATAAATGTATTTTCAAAGAATAATGGCAACAAGATTATTTTGCCAGCTGCCAAAAATAAAAAGCCATTTCCTTGTCCTCTGTGTCTGATCAGTCCCTCCTCGCTTTTGTTATCCCTTGCTTCTCCATGTCAATTGACATGTTGACTGATTGGCAGGCAAAATAATGACATAGGTACATTTGCAAATTAACAATGGAGCATGGTTTGTACTCTGAGTTACTGGTACCATTTAATTAATGTATAGGCCTTTTAAAATCATAATTAACATTTACCATCCCAGGCACAAATTATACTTGCCTGTCCTTTTTCCATGTTGTTACACAGGTGTAAAGGAGAGAAGAATTTGGTCCCCTGAAACTTTACTTACCAATCAGAATATCAAAGTACAAATGGCATCTGAATTTTTTCTCTCAGATTGAGTTGCAGGGATAGCAGTGTTTTTGGGGGGAAAAAACAGCTTTTTTTCTTGTAAATTTACCGGATATGCTCTTGAAGCTATTGAGAGTCCATAAATGTGGTGCTGCACAATGCTCTTTTTACAAATTAACATTTCAGAGGAGAAACCCACTTTAAAGTAAAGAGTTGGTAGTTTTGCTAGAGGTCGGTCTTCATAGAACTAATGAGAACTCCCTGGTTGAAGTCCTGGCCCTACTGAAGTCAATTCAGAGTGTCCATTTCCAGAATCTACTGGATCTCATATAAAACTTAACATGGAGTCTTCAGGAGATAGCTGTATTCTGGCTGGTTTGTTAATGTGAATTAATTAGCAAATATTTGCAAAGTTTTTGAACATCATTGCTGCTGCTGATGATGATGCAAAGTTCTGGTCAGAAACACAGAGGGGATCTTTTCAGGACACGACGGCATGTACAGCAATAAAAAGCATTAAAGTATCCTGCAATGGGGTCACTGTGACAAGGTGGGGAGGTAATATCATCTTTTATTGGACCAATTTCTGTTGGAGAGACAGACAAGCTTTCAAGCCACACAGAGCTCTTCTTCAGGTCTTGGAAAGGTACTCCGAGTGTCATAGCTAAACGCAAGATGGAACAGATTGTTTAGCATAAGTAATTTGCATTATTCTAAGGGGTTCATGGGTTAGAGGTGGTTGTTATAAGCCATAAATCCAGTGTCTCCAATAAAAGATGTTACCTCCCCCACCTTGTCTTTCTAATATCCTGGGACTGACACTGCATACAACATGGGTTCTCTGTGGTGTTTTGGTTACTGTGGCTCCATGTTATCTCTGCACCTTGTTAAAATAGTGTTTGTTATTTGTTATATGGTAACTTCTACTAGTGGACAGTGGAAGGAGGTAAAATGTAATTAACAGTATCAAGAAATTGAAAAAAAAAATATTGGCAAGTCAATTTAGTGGCGGAGGTAGGGTGAGGGAATAGGGTCAAGTTACAGAGTGATTAGCAACTTAAAGGAATGGTGACTAGGACATAGAACTTCCAGTTTTAGATGACTATGTTAGAATATTATTAAGATGCTAAAGGGCATGCTTGTGTGCAGTTCATCTGGCAAATGCTTGGAAAGTAAATTTCAACACTGAGAATAGTCTTCCTGGACCAAAAGCTCCCTGTGTATTTCTGTTTCCTAGTGGCCAAACTCAGCACACCACAGCAAATCTTCAGATTCATGAACGATTACAATATGACACATTTTTAAAATCATGTGCGCTACTGAATATCACAGTGTAACAAAAATGTTATTTTAAATGAATGGATACAAAATATTTAATAAATAAAAAGTTAGAAAAAACAGTTCTGCCCTCTGAATGCCATGTGCCCCTCTCTTTAATAATTTCTCTATAGATGTTTGAAACATTGTCATGACTTTTTATAATGTAATAATTTTGTACTTCTCTGGCTCTGCCCATCCAAGGATCTCAGTGCTTTGCAAACATGAGCCTGCCCTTTAGCATCTGTGTGCATACTGTAAACATTATTTTCCCCATTCAGTTCTCCTGAATCCCAGTATGGTACTTAGTGAAGCCAATCTTGCAATCCTTACTTAGTCAAAACTCCCATAGATTTCAGTGGGAATTTTGCCTGAGCCAGGATTGCAGGATCTGTCGGAGACCCTAAATCTTGTCTGTGTTCTATTTATTTTTTCTGTACACATTTTTGGCTACTGGCTGTGGTTTCATTTTCGTTGTGAAAGTGTGTGTATAAAAATCAAAATCCTAAAGGCTAGATAGATCCCAGTATTTGTTTATTTTTATTAGATATTGTTTTTAAGAGATGCAAAACACCTGTTAGACCATTTAAATAATTCCTTACAATATTTTCCTCAGTCTCTTGTCTAAAGCAGTTTGGAATAATTCATGTGAAGACCTTCATAGAAGGACCAACTGTTTTTTAATATAGGTGGGGCTGGTAGGAACCACTAATTATTATTAAGGTTGACCAACACTCCCATTATAAGACCCTGTTTTCAGTTGATTATAACTTGATGATCACCATAGAAGCATTTGTGATAAAATTAATAATTCTGTCTTCAGAGCAAGGTTTGAGTGGTGTGCAGTAAATAAGGGCTGAATTGAATTGTTCCTTGTTAAGTGAGTACTTTCTATTCTGGGCAGGGGTCCTATTGAAGAAATAAATATAGTCCATATAATAAGACTGTGCCATAATGCATGCAAGCTAGGTGGCCAAATGAAAGTTGAGCAGGCAAGCTTAATTCTCACATTTACAGATTTTGAGTTTTTGACATGAAACCTCGATGATATTCCTTTAAGGGGTGTGTGTATGTCTGTGTGTGTGTGTGCAATATAGGTAGCTAGGATATGATATAGTGGGTGTGACGGTTTTGATGACATGAGTTTGGAATGGTCATATGACACACAAGCTACTTCAATAATGCAGGTAATCCCAAACAAGTACAATTAGAAACTGTGTTCACTCAATCAGATGTTCTGTATATGCCACCAGGAAACACATTTTACTAGTTAAGAAATATTTTTGAATTTTACATTTTGTACTGGCACTATTTTTTGTATCCCCCAATCTGTAAAACCAAGATACCTTATGACTATGATCTGAGATGACTGTATCTCAGAGGGAAGGGGAAAAAATGGAACTAATACATTTCAGAAACATATAATACTTACCTAAAATGGCTTTCCTATAAATATGTTACAATGTTAAAATCTAGTATTTGAGAATCTGTAAGGGCTGATATCAAAGTGGTACGTGGCCCACTGAAAAACTGACAGCTGCCTCTTTCAACGATCCAAAGTTCCTGGGGAAGATCTTCAGCTGGTGCAAATCAACATAGCTACACTGAAGATCTGTGCTCCTACTTCTAGCCCTGAAGCATCGTGACATTTGAGCTCATAAACTTGTCATTAGGCCATAATTGACTATTGATCATCTTGCACCTCAAACCAGTGTAATTTTTTTTTTCTTTTGCTGGTGAGATGTGGACAGGGAATTCCGTGTTGTTTTGGGGAACGATAGAAAGAAAGTTTGTGTTCATTTGTTATCAGGGAATGTCTGAAGCTATGAAGAAGTTTGGAATATTAGAATAAGTCCTGTGGGCAGAGTGCAGGTGAGATGTTCAGCTGTGCATGGAAAATGCAATTGATCAGATGGCTATATGAGCTTTAGATGCTGAGTCCTCTCGTGCCTATTCCAGTCAATGGGACTTGTGTGTGTGGCATATGGCTGTGCATGTTTTATATATTTAGACACACATACATTTTTTGTGTCTCCAGTTGGTTTTTGTTGTGCAACTGGAGTTTAAGCATTTGTGTGCCCAGGTGAATTTGAAAATTCGTCAGAACAGACATTTTGCTGTGCTAATGTCACATTTTAAATTCATTCAGAATAAAGCACACCATTATCTGGGCTACCTTGAATATGTGATATTTCAGTTGCTCAAAGGGATGTCAAGATCACTAACAGTATGAAGGCAGCAGTTGTTCTGACAGCTGAAGCATGAACTGAATCTGTCGAGCAAAATTAGCCTATGATGGTCAAATTACTTTTGCTTTTTAACCGCATGCAGCCGACAGAGAAACACATTTTGTACTACTTCAACAACAAAAGAGGTACATTTAAAATAATTTTATATTCGACTTTACTACCATAGGAGCCATTGATTAGGAAATATATATTAAAGTTAAATTATTCATTCCAATGGCCATTAATAAACTAAGAACAAAAATATATTACACACCACAGCTGGTTTTGTTTTGATGCACACACTTCATAGAAAAACAATCTTCCCCCCACAGCAATAATCGTTAAACCTAAGAACTGGCCCTAACTGATCAATTAAAATTAGGGAAAAAAGCCCTAAAGAATCATTTGTTTTTCCTTTTGATTTTTATTGTAGTAAGATAGCTTAGAATTTTACTTTATTTATTTATTTATTTATTTATTTTATTTAGCTAGAAACCCCTCCGGTTGTAAAGGAAGTGAGTCATTTTTTCTATATTTACCAAATAGCATGACACAGACCCATCCTGAATATAAATGAAACAATTAAATAACCAATATCCGTCTGAAACGTGTACTGTTTTTTTTCTCTCATTAGGATTAGCTCTTTTTTTGTAAATGTGGCACCAAAAGAATATTCAGTTCACCCTAAAAATGCATTCTCCCCCCAACTTACTTTGACACAGCACTAGGATTTTATCTGCTAATATTTTCTGCTTTTGTGTTCCTCGCATATATTCCAAATGAAAGGAAAGTCTGAAATATTATATTTTAACAAAAGAGAAGGGGTGTGGGGTGACTGTTTGACATTTATGCAATAGAATTTCCTTACTTGAATTTAATCTGTAATGCCACAGACTTTGAATGCAGATGGAGCCTGCAAATGAAAGCCTGGATCATCCCATCTAGATCCTCTAACCCAGGGGACCCTGCATGCCCCTCTTTCCTGAAAGGAAAGACACAGGGAAGCATCTGCCCTTGTGATGCTGTTGTCCCTATGCCTACAGACTGAACCAGGGCTACTCTAGGGAGTTGGTGTCTGCACTGGGGTGGGCATGGAGATGGGATAAGTTGTGGGAAGAAGTCCCTGGCAGCAAGGTTCCATTGGGACTGCACTAGCAGAGAGACCCCTGGCTGGGCCCTGAGGGTGGGGAGTACCGAAATGATGATGTAACCTCACACTGTGTTATCTTTTTGCTTCAAGTCTCTAGGGTTACAGGGGAAAACTTGTCTCACTTAGCCTTTCCCTGACCAACACACTCCTCAGGTGCTGAAAGGGCCTCTGTTGGGTCTGGAGAAGGAAGGTTGACTCATGCCTTAATGTCTTCCTCCATATGTGGAGTTAGTTGCCAGGGAAGGGGGGGGTGGTGGTATCTGGGCTTTAGTCATTGATTTGAATCCAGCCCAATTTAGAAGTGACTGAAAGTCTCTATCCTCTGCCAGCTCACTGGAAGCTTGTTTGAAATGTGTAAGTGGTTTCAGTGCAGGTTCTAGAGCACAGGTATGCAAAGTAAAAAGATTTGCAACGTACAATAATTAGTACCCGCCTGGGAAATGACAGCAGAGGCCAAGGACCGAATGGGCACAGAAACTGACTTATTCCTTTACTCTTATGAAGGACCCCAATATATTAAGAATGAACATAATGAGGCTTGATCCTGAGTGGAAACTCTGCAATAATAATAATAATTAATAATAGTAGAGCAGTGTGAGGACTCTTCTGTTATCTATGCTGAAACACTGGTAAATAGGCAATTTGAACCTACATGTCTATCAGTCCAGCATTAAACTCACTAACTTCCAGCCATTGAAGCAAAGGGCTTTCACTGAATATTTCTGTCCAGGAGATTCATTTAGCTTTGAAAACTGTATTGCAAGTCAGTGGCACTGGGTCACCTTTGTTTTACTCTGAATAATTTGTTGGCCAAAGACGCAATATAGCGAGGAGGACAGAGCCTAAACTCATCTGCAGCTGAACAGCACGTTCCTGATAAAAGGTTTGTGTGCCTTGCACTGTAAAGTCACGTAAGCAATTAATCATGTTAATACTAGAGAACTCAGAGATTTCGCAGGCTCTGTGATAATTCAGGACTGTATCTAGAGTCCCCAGAATTCTGAATGGGATGCAAGTTATCTATTTTCTGTTACATGCCAACAATGTGCTCAGGACTGTACAAGAGATAAAATACATCGTCCCGGCCTTGAAGAGTTCACAGTCGAAGCAAGACAGAGAGGAGACAAATGTCATGGATTCTACATAGTCAGATACGCAATTACACTAGTAAAAGTTAAATTGTCTGTTAGCCTAGGATAAACAAATCCCAGCCTGGACAAGTGGACTTCTGGTGGATGAACTGGTGGCCTGTGCTTAAAAACCCTGGGGGCATTAACTAATCACTGAGTCCAACATGAGGTTAAAGATTAACCACCCAAAGGCAAAAACCATTGTTCAGAATTTCAGCTTGGGAGGACTGAACCCCCCTCTTTTTTTGAGAACCTAGTGTCAGATTTGACACTGATCTAGAAGTAACTCCCATCCCTCTCAAAGGTGAGTAGCTGTCATCATACAAAGAAGAGGTACTCAGCTGAAAAGAGTGTGTCCATTCCTCAGCTATTGACACCCTAACCTTTCTCCAAAGGCTTGCACTCCAGCATCTGTTCTTTTGAGCTACTCCAAGAGAAGAGAAGTCTGTTCCTGTAAGTCAGTATAGCAGCAAAATATGCTGCTTAATATTGCTACTGATATGCCAAAAAGGCAGCTCAGATGGGCAAATGTGTATCCTGAAAATCACACACAGAAAACAAAGCTGCAGCAAGAGCACCTGCAGGCTTTAGGCTGGCTAATCTTAGAAGACAAAACTGTCACCCCTTCCTTCAGTTTATAATGCTTCCACGCTGAGCTAGCTCTTTCTATCAGCAGAGCAATCTACTGAACTGGGTTTTGATGATGACTCCCTAGATGATAAATTTGTTAAAGCTGCATTTATTAAGAATCATAATTGACAACTGTTAAGGACAGATCATTTTGTGTATTACTGTAAACTGCCAAGATGCTGTACAAATTGGTAAATCATTTGTCAGCAACTGTAGCTGCTCTTTAGTGATTTGCTGTAATTTAAGCACATTGGTCCAGCGCGTCCCCCGTGTTGGCTACTTCTGAATATGGGGCACAACAATTCTTGTGTATTGCCATTCATGTAGTTTCCAGTGTGCATTGGGGCAGAGGCAAAGGGTCATGGTGGGAATTGGGGTTGATTCCCCAAGATCCTTGGGGAATAGGGCTATCCACGTGGAGGCATTATGCCTTGGCAGTCCCTTCCAAATCTATTCACCCACTGTTCCTTTTAAGGCTGCAGAAGCATTTCTACTGAGTGAGATGGGAAGTAAAGATAATGCACTGAGGGAGGATGGTAACTGACTCATTGTGATTTTACTCACAACATTTCTGAGAGTTTCCAGGCAGGATTATGCCACTGTCCCTTAAGTCCCATTCCTCCCTACCCATACAATTCACCAATAGAGTGGAAGCAAATGGTTTGGGAAGAAAGGTTCATTGCTGTGGAGTCATGATTGTATCCCTACCGCATGTAACTGTAGTTATGAAGATATAAGATGAAATCCGGCTCCACTGAAATGAATGAGAATTTTGCCATTGACATCAATAGGACAAGGCTTTTACCCAACAGTCCTTAGTAGTTCCTCATTTAATTTCACATGACGTGTCATGGCATTCCTATAAAGGACAATGGATGTCACTGAAAGAAGAACTAAAAGAGATTTAACTCTAAAGATAAAATAGCATCCCCATTCCATGCTCTCATCTGTTGTTTAATCTCATATAGCACTAACAAATATGGTCCTGCAATATTTTAAATATCCTGAACTTTGATTAATCTGAAACAGATCAATATCTGATTGCATTCCTCACATTTTCCACACTCTGATTGGTTTAAAACACAGCACTCTGTTTAAGTGACTTTATAATGAAAAACCAAATCTTTCAGATTTGTGAGAAAGATCAGGAAGGTGCAAAAGCTTGGTGACCTTTAAAGCATCCCCAATTATATACCTCCCATAATGTTCAGCACTTCTGCATGCAATGCGAGTGTGTCTCAGTCATTATGTGACTTTCTAGACCCTTGTTAACTTTCCACTTTTATCTCTACTTAAACAAAATACTTAACTGCTTAAGTATCTCCAAAAATACTAGTGAAGCTACGTTGATATGTGAGGTGCCATTTTAAAGTTAAGAAGTCCTTCATTCTGTCTTCCCTTCCTATGGCCTTTTCTACCTCCTCTCTAACTAGAAAGAGTCCGGATGACACTGACACAAATAATAGCTTCTCAAAGGGCGGGGGCGGGGGGGAATAGGTTAACTAAAGAATAAGAGAAGGAACAGAAACCTCCAAGGCAGGAATTCTGATCAGATTTGAACTTGTCCATGTCTCACCTTAATTCTCAATCCTTGCAGGTATGATTGCTTAAGAGTTTTGTCTTAGAGTTTGAGCCATTTTATTGTAATAGTTTCTATATGTTCCAGAACCGATTGAAGTAACTACACTGCCTGATTTTCCATCTTTTCCAGTGCTTCAGAGTTCCTAATGTCACTATCTCTTGTGGCCTTTCAGCTGAGAAGTATAACCAAACTCTCTCCCCTCCCATCTACTCTATTTCCTCTAGTGGCTTTGCTGCTATACAATATTTTGAACTATTTGAATTACTTCTTCAAGTGTCGTCTTCCCCTGATTTCACTGTCTTTATTGAGTGACCAGGCTTTCTACACCATTATTCTCTATTCACATACTGTAGTCTAAACTTTGCCAGTCAACTATTTATTTGTAATTGTGAAGAGAGTTTCTAACAGTTCCAAGGTTCACCTCACTTCCAGTTTAGAAACCTGAAGATAACAGCAAGGAGAAAAAATAGTTCACTGCATACAGTAGCAGTTAGTTTATGGCTGTCACCTGTTAGTGTAGAAGGAGTAGCCAGTGATCCCCTACATTGATCACAACATTCTTAATCTTAACTCTTAAATCAGCCCTCGTTCTCTGGAGTGTTTGCTGACTCCCACCAGTTTAGGGTACAGGCTGGGGTAGGTAGAATATTTTACGTTATAGATGGGTACTTTTGTGTTTTGGGGAAGACGTTCCCACTATATAAAACAGTGCTATACCCTCACCTGGAATATTCATTTCTGGTCACCCTCTCTATCGATGGACATAGCAGAAAGAGTCGGGGTTCAGAGATGGATAATGAGAATAAGGGGCATAGAAAAACTCTCACATGAAGAGAGATTGAAATAATTGGGACCTTCAGAGAGAGGATGAATTTCCTTCAGAGAGAAGATGAATTAAGGAGACTAATAAAATTATACAAAAAAACCCAAGAAGAATGAATGGTATAGAGAAGATAGGTGGAGTACTTCTATTCATCCCTTCAAATAATACAAGAACAGGACAGTTAATGAAAATGAAAGGTAGATATTTGAAATTAATAAAAGAAAATACTCTTGCACACAAGGTACAATTAGATGATGGAATTCATTGCCACTAGATGATGATGAGACCAAGAGCTGAGCAGGATTCCAAAAAAGTTTTGACATTTGTGTATGCCAAGTAAATGCAGAGTTACAATATTAGGGATATTTAAAAAATTGAAAGGAATAATAACTAGGGCATAGGCCTATCTCTAACTTCTGGGTGTTAGGAAAAAAGAATATTTCAATGGGTAGGTTATTTCATTTCTGCCTGCTGTGGGGTTTCTTGCACCTGCTTCTTAAGTCTCACTGCCAGAGACAAAATGCTGGACTAGGTAGACCATTGTTTTGCTCTGGTAGGGTAGTTCCTATGTAACAACTTGGGAAAATATGTATGTGTAGAGAATCTCACTCAGTTTTCTTTTCTTGCCCTCTCCCACAGGATGGGGTTACTCACCATAAGCGAGGAGCTCAGGATTCGGTCCAGATCCCTTAGACACTGTACTTTAATGGTAATGGCTTGTCAATCATGCGTCACCTTTGGTTAAGCAAAATCTTGCCACAAAAACCTGTTCTGCTGCCAAATATTCTAGATCCAAGTCACTACCACTTTGTAATACCAATTTCAATAACAGTTTTACTGCTGTTTATATTACTTGAATTTCTACATGCAAAACTTTGTGCATTGTACTTTTTGATTGGTATTTATTAAATTCAGTAAACTGATCTGTTTTTCACACAAGCCAAGGACTTCTTGATGGATAGATAACTTTTGTTGTTTGAGTTTCCTATATGCCTTATTATATGCACCAGATGCTAATTAATATTATACCATGAGTCAAAGCAATCTACACCATTTTCATGTGGTGTCATTATCTAGATAGATAATTTGTTACATAATATATTCTACCCTACCATATATGAAATGACTATTGGGTTCTTGTCTTATTCTTGAGGCATGTTGTGTCCACTTTCATAGCTTTGGATTTTTTTTTTAAACTTGAGAGGGCGTGTTGTATTAACTTAAATGAAAAATAGGGGCTAATGGTGTTATCATAACTCAGTCACTGTCCAGTGTTAAACAGTGTTCAACAAGGGCCAGGTTTTGGTATATAAAGACCTCCGCCTGCTTATTCCCATGGCAAACACACTATAAAATCTGTGTCAAAGGTTAAAAATGTATCGATTGAAACACTCCAAATGAGGTAAAGAGCATTGAAACTGAAATTGATTGTTTATGAAAAACAAACTTAATCAAAATCTACCAAAGTCCCTTTGTAGAGATGGTGAATATTGGTTAAAGTCTCTTATTTAGTCCAACAGTCTTTCTTGGTGGGAAAGAAAGGGTTAGTTCTCTTGTTAAATTCTGAATTGGAAATGATAGTCCCCTTTCTGCTTTAGACAAAAGGTGAGACAAGATAAGATTGTAAAGATGGGGAAAATACATCTTTTGTTGATGTTCTCAGGATACAGGGTGGCTAGTCAGTCACAGATGGATGCTTTGGTCTGGCAGGTCAGTCACGGTAGCTGTTGCTCCGGACCCTGTTTTGTTTCCCCAGCCAAGGACATCATCTTGTTGTTCTGGTCAGATCCCTCTCCTTCACTGGTCCTTCTCAGGCTGGGCAGAGCTAGATAGGCTGTCTCATGTCACCGTGCTGTGCAGTACAGCTGATTTCAGGATCAGATGAAAGGCCAAGAGGAGATGGGGGAAGAAAGTAGCATAGGAGGGAGGGGAAGACTGAGCAGGATCTCACATGTATCAGGTTGGGGTCCTTACTGGGGTATTGAAGATGGTCAAATCACTGGATGGGGTTCTCATTGAAGTATCACGGTCTGGTGTCATAGCAACAGGCTGTCCATTGCAGATGATGTGATGATAAAAGAAACATCTTGTTTTGTTCTCCCCGAAAGCCTCTTTTTAAGGGTCCCAAACAGGCAATGGATGGAATAATCTATCCTTTCATTATTTCATCCCTCTAATTTCTGACATATCAATTTTGGTTCATTATTTTACAGTCCTCTACCCCTCTTGTTTACCAGTCATAATCTTAACCCAGTCCTTGAATGGTATCAGTGGATCCTTTCTGTTCAAATTAATTCAGTCTTTTTTCCTTTTCACATGTAGTCTTAAACAGTTTTTTATATATCAAATCCTTCTGACAATTCTTGAACCTTTACCCATTCTTCACCAGTTAGGTTAACAATTAAAGCAGGCCTGCTAGACCCCAGTTATTACTAATTGTATAATGTATGACGCTCTGGTAAACAAAGTGTCTCACGGCCCGCCGGCAGCTTACCCTGAACAAGCCGTGAACCAAGTTAGGGAACCCCTGCACTAGAGCATATCTTTTAAAAAGTCACCAGACTTAATTTAAACACTCCAACTAATGGACAGTTTTCCACACCTGTTGGCAAAATATCCCAAAGGTTAATTACCCTCATTTTCAAAACTGACATCCTATTGCTGGTTGAAGTGTGTCAACTTCAACTTCCAGCTAAAGGATCTCATAATGTCTTAAAATGGCAGATGGAATTCAATATTAATCAATGAAAAGTAATGCACATGGGAAAACATAATCCTGACTACACATACAAAATGATGGGGTCTAAATTAGCTCTTACCACTCAAGAAAGAGATCGTGGAGTCATCACGGATAATTTTCTGAAAACATTTGCTCAGTGTGCAGCAGCAGCAGTCAAAACAGCTAACAATGTTAGGAACCAATAGGAAAGGGATAGATAATAAAACAGAAACTATCATAATGCTAATCTATAAATCCCTGGTATGCTCAAACCTTGAATACTGCCTGCAGTTCTGGTTGCCCCATCTCAAAAAAGATAATTTAGAATTGGAAAAAGTACCGGAAAGGGCAACAAAAATAATTACAGAACAGCTTCCATATGAGGAGAAATGAAAAAGACCGGGACTGTTTGGCTTGGGAAAGTGAAGGCTGAGGGGGAGGGGAATATGAGAGAGGTCTATAAAATCATGACTGGTGTAGAGAAAGTGAATAAGGAAGTGTTAGTTACCCCTTCACATAACACACAAACCAGGGGTAATGAATAAAATTTAATAGACAGCAGGTTCAAAACAAAAGGAATTACTTCTTCACATAACACACAGTCAACCTGTGGAAGTCATTGCCAGGGTATGTTGTGAAGGCCAAAATAATAACTGGGTTAAAAAGGGAATTAGATAATTTATGGAGAATAGGTCCATCAATGGCTATTAGCTAGGATGGGCAGGGACACAGACCCATGCTCTGGCTATCCCTAAACCTATGACTGCTAGAAGATGGGATCAGACGACAAGAGATGGTCACTCGATAAATTGCCCTGTCCTGTTCACTCCCTCTGAAGCATCTGGCACTAGCCATTGTTGGAAAACAGAATACTGGGCTAGATGGACTATTGGTCTGACCCAGGATGGCCATTTTTATGTTTTTAAAAATCCCAGGATTGGTACATTCTATTAAAAATATTATTCCTCTACTGCTGGCAAGGTGTTTTGGGATGTATTGCTTCCAGTCTCTTAACCGTGACAGTACCACTAAAGAATCAATCCTAACATAACATTCTATCAAATATGTAACATCTTCACTTACCATTGCAATTCCAATATTTTAAAAAATGCTTTTCAAGAAGATACTCCTGAAATGATGAATGTTGCCAAACAGAACTTTGCAGCAGTCTTTCATGCTGGTTCATGAAGATACAGTATTTGTAGTACATACTTTATATCGAACAGTTAAAAAACTTGCCAGATAATAACAAACAAGGGAGGGAAGAAGTGCTATCTGGATATATTGTACTATCTTGGTATAATGTACGTCCTTTAAATGGACTTTATTGTGTGGCTGACACCTGCAGAATAGAGGGAGAAGAAGAAAGATTTCCTTTAAACAAATCTCTTTGCTCCTTTTCCCATTTGGCTTCAGCTATCAGCTGTGCAGATAATTGGCCTTATTTTTCTACTCTTTTATTTGCTAAGAGTTGGGTTAACTCCCATCTAGATCATAAGCTGGGTACCTGACTTTCTCTGGCAGCAGAAGTATCTTTCATTTTTCTGTATTAGCTGGATTCTACGACTGAGAACCTTGAGCAAGGGGAGGGCAGCAGGGGGCTTCTCCTTTTGAATAGCAAAAGGAGAATATCTGACATTTTAGAGTCTCTTTATTTATTTATTTATTTATTTTTTGGCTTGGTCCTCATGGTTAATCAGCAACAGGCTTTATGCTAATCATTGACCAAGTGGCCCTGAAATTTCAGCCTGTTTGACTGAGGTTAGCTAGTCTATTTTGTTGGTATCTGGCCTCATTAAATAGGAATATATATATATTTTTAGTGCAACTACTATTGACCAGGCCAATGCAAGCCCTGCAAGTTGTGTTTGTAGAAGAACAACTTTTGAAGATTAAGTTGGAGGAGTAGGTTCTACAAAATTTTTACTTACAAGAAAAAAAACCATACCCTCAGACTACCCGTTCCTATGTCTGTTGATGTATTTTATGTTTAGGAGCCCCCTAACTGAGTAGACACTATCAGTATTGGGAGGATTGCTTCCCGCACCCCCACTCCAAGAATAGTGAGAGACAAAGGTGTCTTGCAGGCCTCTTTGTCCCTGCTGACCACCACCTCACGCTACATGTCCTGGAGGGTCACATCGTACAACCCAGCTTCCTTCCCAGCCCATTTTTTGCTTGTTTTGGGGGGTTTTTTTTGCTTTAGGGGAGGCAGAAAGCCAGCTGTGGCAACCACTCAGACATCCTATATGAGGGAATAGCCACTGGAGGGAAGTATGAAGGGTGCTGTGCACTGTAGGAGAGCATCAGAAGGGTGAGGCGGAAGTTGTGAGAATGTATGTGGGGTCAGAAAAGCTGTGTGAACAACCTCAAACCACGTGGACAGAGGTTACAAAAATAACAGAAATGCCAAACTACTCCAATTTTATTTGTATGCTGGGATCTTGATGGGCCATTTGCACAGCCTTGCTAGGGTCCCACCAGAGTCTATTGGCAAGGTAGTGCCTGCTGTTTGAACAAGGTTTCTTCCCCCCGCCCCCGCCATATAATTGTGCAGACCAATAAATTGATTAAAGGAACTCTTACATATTCTGTGTGGGACATTCATAAGTCAGTGAACCCCAGCTTACATGAAGAGGAGAGCGTGAAAAAACAGTTGTCGTAAAAGGGAGTTTAGATCGTTTATGACAGTTCAGTTATTTCTGCTCGGAGAATTGTTCTAAGTAGAATTTCTCCAGCAAGAAGAGTAGAGATTTTAAAGATCCACTATTCTGTAGTCAAGGAGGGAAGGTATTTTACTTACCTGTAGAGCTGTGCAAAATCTGAATAAATCTGTCTGCTGAGTAAAGACATAAAGAATGTGCATGTGATGGGATACATCATTTAATAAATCTCATTACACAGAAGGATTTTTATATATTGGGTGGATTTTGACTGTCTCTCAGCCTATAGGTGAAGTAGGTTGATGAGGAATCAGAGGAGAATTCCCCTGAGACATGCACTGTGTTGGTCTATTATAGGTAACCCTACATTGCACCTCTACCCCTGGATGCCCTGGTGTGGGGGCATATTTAGAAGCAGGACTGGAAGGAGACAGATTAGAGGCAGAACAGTAACCAAGAATACTGAGAGTACAAACATCTCTTACAGCCATCTTTGCTCCAATGACTTCATACACCCACCGCAGGCTACACTTCTGGGAGGTGCAGCACAGAATTTAAGCCATTATTTTCTTCTTTCTGGCTTAAGTTGTTGAATAAAATGATATTATTCCACAATTTACCAATCATACTCCTCAGACTATCAGATATAGATATCATACAAGTGGGACGCTGTTCAAGAACACACATGTATTAACATATCCATAGCTATTTACATTTCTGTAAAGCACTCTTATTTGTCTTTTACATTTAGCTTTGTTGTTCTGAGATTTGCTCTTTTATTTTTTTAAGTCACCCATTGATGACAACAGCTGCTCATAGCCGTCCCTTGCCCTCTGACCTTCACAGGGAGTGAAGATGACAGGGTCAAAGGAACAGCCCATGCTAGCTCAGCAAAATATCAATTGAAAATGTAACCATTCCCTTTGTTTAAAACTAACGTTTTAAAAAGCCCTGTTTTCCAGAGTGTTTTTGTTCTTTGAGGCAGAAGAGGGCAGTGTTTAATAAACCCAAATCCCGGCCTCCCTATGGTCAGCGTCACAATGAGGTAGTGCTAACAGTAATGGAGCATCAGTGGAGAGCCTTAAAGCTCAATCAGAATGTTTTTAAATGACAATATCAGTCCAATGGCACAAAGTCCTAGTTATAATAGGAGGAAAGGGTTATGAGCCAGTTAAATTCACCTATTTAAAGCTTTTAGGAATCTCCAGAATGCTGCAGAAAATAGCAAAACTGGGCGAAAAAAACTATTTTTCATAAATTACAAAGAAAAATTAAGGTTGGCGATTTTTTGTATGTGGGTATATATATAATATAAATTTTCTTGAAAGCTATTGACACGCATGGCCATGCTAGCTAATGCTGATTTGCTGAAATAGCAAAGAAAATAGGAATAGCCAAAGAAAAATATCAATATACTTTATACAAATAAATGTTTTAGACAAGGAGGGAGACTATAGGAGAACTAAAAGTTAATAGCAGGTGATAGTGATTAAATTTAGTGTGTATAAATGTATTTTTCACCTTTCCAAGTAGAAAAGAAACAGAGTAACACATGGTGGACTGAAAACCAATATGGGATTTGGGATGAAATGATTCTTGTTAACTTACTAAAGACCAGTGTTAAATGAAAAGTTCAGACAAGGAAAGGCAGAAAAAAAGATTTTTGTTCACTACTTTTGTTCTTTTTTCCTGTGCATAAAAAAGAAAATACCACAAGTAAAAAATTATTTGCAATTGGCAAAATATAAACCTTGCATGTTATGTTATTGAAAGAAGTTAGCAGGAAAATTCTTCATGGCAGCCTTTTACTCTTTTTGGATACGATATCACATTCTGTACAATCAGCAGCAGTCACATTCACAACAGGACATGTGTCATGGTGGGATGTCAAGTGGGCCGTGTGAGTGAACCTGAATGAAAAACACAGCAAAATTTGTTAACTATAAACCAAACATTTCAATTTTTGAATCACTCTTCTGTTGCTCTGGAATGGAAACATTTTCCTTGAACTAGGGGAGAGAGCTGATGAATTTGGTAGGAATTAGATTTCAAATGGTAGCACAGAACAGCTGAGGGGGAAAGTATTCCACAGAAAAATAACCTGAAATGAAGGGGAAAGGGATGAAACAGAAGTCTCAAAGAGCAGAAAGTCTGACCTGACAAAGCAAGCCCCAAGAGTGCATCAGAGGTAACAATTATGGGACATAGAGAAGATAAGTGTTCCTGCAAAAGTCTGTAAATGTAAGATTTTTCTATCCAAACATAGTAACGATAGCAAAGAAAACAAAGCAGAATGGAGGTGAAGAGGGGTGAATATGTTTCAGAAATGAAGGGGCTGATTTTTCTGTTTCACTGGTGTAAATCAGGAGTTATTCCTTTAAAGTCAATGGAGTTACATCAGTGTACAGCCAGAGTAAATGAGAGAAGAATCAGGGCCATTATCCCTTACTTACTGTACAATAAAATCAGGAACTCTGAGTGATGCTAACTCTGGTTTAACTGATGGTAACAAATGGTCAGCATTTATCTGGAGTAAAATCAGCATAGCTATGTGATCACTGAAAATATTCCAACTTCTATTGGAGTCTTAGGTGCCCCACTATATTATCACAGATCAGAGTCCTTGAGTCTTATATTTCCCTCTGTCCTATGAGCAATTTCATGACCTGCAAGGGAAATTCCATGTGATTAACGGAGTTTCTGGATGGATAAATAATATTCCTTCCTACAGGACAAGAGGAATTTTAACATCCCAAGACTGTACATTCCCACATTGAGTTATTAACAAATAGGTTTATTTACTGGGAACTATTCTTTTATTTATTGTACAACAAATTCTAGTAAATGATAAAACAATGAGACAAATCCAATCCTGGGGGTAATTCCACTAACCCAGTATACTAACTGATTTAAGGCACTAAATAAAGTACCCGTTACTCAAATAGCAAACTGTAAATTCTGTCATTCATGTTTGCTGTGTCTATCAACATGATTATGTTTTCTGATCACTTTCCTTCTGGAGGTTTTTAGTCACAACACTTGAAGCAGAATCATTCATAGTGACTCTTGATGGTCTCAATAAATTCACAAAATTGCTTGTATGCATGATCTCTTTCTGATTCCTGTGCCACTGTAGAACTGTCTGGTTAACTCTGAAGCAAGAATAATAAATTATTGAGCAGCATCTCTTGATTTTTGGAATGTGTTGCAAATGTCTCAATAGTCCTGAATGCAGCTGTTTTGGTTGTACCAGTGCAATTGTCCTGCACAACAGCAGGCATTTCATAGATTGCAAGGCCAGGAGGGACCATCTATCATCCAATCTCACCTCCAGTAATACACAGGCCATAGAACTTCCCCAAAATAATTGCAAGAACAAATCTTTTAGAAAAACTCCCAATCTTAATTTAGAAATTGTCCCACCCTTAGTAAATTGTTTCAATGGTTACTCTCTCTGTTAAAACTCTCATTTCCAGTCTGAATTTTTGTCTAGCTTCAATTTCCAGCTATTGGATCATATTATTCCTTTCTCTGCTACATTGAGGAGCCCATTATTTAATATTTATTCCCCTGTAGACAGTGATGGATTAGCCACTGGGCAAATGGGGCCCACACCCAGGAGTCCCAGCCAATTGGGGGCCCTGAAAAAATAGGCGACCCCATGCCTTAACCCACTCTGCCTGCCTGGCACTCCAGCCAGGGAGTGGGGTCGGGTGTGGGGGCTTCCCCCTCTCTACCCACCCACCTGGCACTCCAACTGGGGAGCAGGGCCAGGCAGGTGGGTAGAGCAGGGCAAGCCCCCGTGCCCGAACCCCGCTCCCCAACAAGAAAACCTAGAGGTTGGGTGTGGAGACTGCAAGCAAAAGGGGTGGGGAAGGGCTCTACTTGTTCTGGCCCAGGACCCCACAAAACCCTAATCCACCTCTGCATGTAGATACTTATAGACTCTAATCAAGTCACCCCTTAACCTTCTCTTTGTTAACCTAAATAGATAGATTCAAATCTCTATAAGGCAGGTTTTCTAATCCTTTCATCATTCTCATGGATCTTCTCTGAACCCTCTCCAATTTATCAACATCTGTCTTAAATTGTGGGCTCCAGAACTGGACACTATTCCAGCAGTAGTCACACCAATGCCAACTACTTCTTCAGTTGTGTGGTTTTGGCCATTGGGTAAGGTATTTGTAGGCTGGTGGTCTTAATCGTTAGATGAAGACAGATAGTCAGCCATGACTGTTATAGTCTTTGTCTCTTCCTTCAGGGCTCTGTTTGTTAGAGAGAGAGAAACCAAAGGAGGGAAGATCCACAGGGTCCAGCTGCCTGCAGTTTCTTGCTCTGTCTATGGAGGAGTATGCTCCCTACTCTCTCTTGGTTTTCCCCCACCCCTTCATGGAGCTTGCCACTCATCTATTGTCCAGCTGAAAGTGTGGGCTTATAATGCTGTCATAAATATAAAGGGAAGGCTAACCAACTTTAAATCCCTCCTGGCCAGAGGCAAAGTCCTTTTACCTCTAAAGGGTTAAGAAGCTAAGATAACCTCGCTGGCACCTGACCAAAATGACCAAAGAGGAGACAAGTTACTTTCAAAGGTGGAGGTGGGGGGAAACAAAGGGTCCTCTCTGTCTGTGTGATGCTATTGCTGGGACCAGAGCAGGAATGCAGGTCAGAACTCCTGTAAAGGGCTAATAAGCAATCTAGTTAGATATGCGTTAGATTCTGTTTTGTTTAAATGGCTGATAAAATAAGTTGTGCTGAATGGAATATATATTCCTGTTTTTGTGTCTTTTTGTAACTTAAGGTTTTGCCTAGAGGGATTCTCTATGTTTTGAAACTGATTACCCTGTAAGGTATTTACTATCCTGATTTTACAGAGGTGATTCTTTTACCTTTTCTTTAATTAAAATTCTTCTTTTAAGAACCTGATTGCTTTTTCATTGTTCTTAAGATCCAAGGGTTTGGGTCTGTGTTCACCTGTACAAATTAGTGAGGATTTTTATCAAGCCTTCCCCAGGAAAGGGGGTGTAGTGCTTGGGGGGATATTTTGTGGGGGAGACGTTTCCAAGTGGGCACTTCCCCTGTTATCCTTTGTGTAACACTTTGGTGGCAGCTTTTAACCTAAGCTGGTAAGAATAAGCTTCAGGGGTCTTTTATGCAGGTCCCCACATCTGTACCCTAGCGTTCAGAGTGGGGAAGGAACCTTGACAAATACGGTTCTGTTCAGGTTAGTCCTAGCACCTGCCTTCTGGGCTTCTCCCTAAAGAAGGGTTGGCTGCTCCCTGCCTCCCCTCCCCCAGGCCATTTTAAGGGGCAGATCATCAAGTGTCATTCTGATTAAATTCTTCCTCCTAGCTGATTTGGGTGGTTCTGAGCTTTACGAAATAAATTTGTTAGCCTCTAAGGTGCCCCAAGTACTCCTTTTCCTTTTGACCCTATTAAAGCACCCAGTATATATATTACTATTACTACTCTGGACTTTACGCTGCTTGCACATTATAAATGTGATCAAATCATGATCACTTAAACCTGAGCTACCATTACTTTTCTACTCTGATCTGTTCTTCTTAATCTGTGAGTACCAGGTCTAATAAAGAATTTCCCTGTGTGGCTGCAATACGTTGTGAGTTAGGAAATTGTCTGTGATGGTCAGAAACTCCATGTTGTGTTTTTAGTATGGGCAGCATGAAACCTCCAGTACACGTCCCCCATGGTCACACTGCTTTTTTTCCTACATATTGTAGGTAGGTGTCTAAGCAAGCAATTGTCCTGTTCCCTCTGATTTGATGGTTAGTAGCAGACACCAACTAGTATCCCATCTTGTGCTTTGTCTGTTAGGACACTGATTCCTAAACATTCAAGATCATTTTCTTCCGAGTTATCTGTGACTTGGAAACAGGTAATGCCATTTTTAACATAGAGTACCACTCCCTCTCCCCTCTTGCCATCTCGATCCTTCCAAAATAGGTTAGTTTTAACATTCCAAATTGTTGTCCAGCCTCTCTCATCAGTCAATTTTCCTCTCATTCAAGTACCAGAATACAGCTCATATACTGCCCTTGAAGCATTCACTTTTTCAAACTGATATTTATATGCATTTTTTGATGTTTCATCAGTCTGATATTGTATATATTTGCCATTTAGGACACAGTTTGTTCTTTAGTATAGAAATCAGCATCCTCAGCTGTATCCTAATCATTGCATGTACTAGACTATGCTTCATGGTATTATTACAGTTGATCTATAACTGAAAGAAGCTAGAAATGGAATCCCTAGTGTTAGCTGACCAAACCACTGAGTATAGTCTCAGCCTGGGCATTAGCTAGAGGCTAAAGTTATACTTGTCCATAAATGACATAAATTGTTTTCCAACAAACTGTGGACCATTACATATGACAGGTTCCTAGACTTCCTCACCATGCAAACATATTCTTAATAGTATTTATGACACTTAAGCTGGAAAGGTCAGCTATGTATTTGATTCCTAGATACCTGGAAAAGTAATGAAGTGCAGCCAAGTGCTTCCATCCCAGTAACTCTTAGTTGTCAACCCCCACTGATTTCCAGAGTCTGACTGGCCACTGAGTTACAGAATTCTGTGTGACAAGTAGGTTTGGTTTCTTGGCAACGCTCTCAGTTAGCTACAATAGTTTGGACATCTTTCCTAATCCCAGGCTACAAAACAGACAGTTTGGCTTATTCATGACATTTAGTGATGCCAAAGTAGAGTGTGTGAAGTCTCAGAATAATAATTTTCAGCATAAGAGGTATTCCCTGAGTAGTTTCTCAGTACAGCTCCCCACTCTCACTCATATATTCCACACAAGCCTGTAATCCTGTAGAAAACTTTCCATCTGGAGCCATAGAAATCCTGCATCAATTTACAGAGCACACCGTGCGTGGCTATATAGGCATAAATGGCTCCATACTCCCTAAGTTTCTTCCAGCCACCAAAGCAATACATTGTGTAGCTCTTCAGCCTGTTTCCCTGGTGCTTTTTTAAGGTTAAAAATGTTTTTTTAGTTATATTAGGATACATTTTCTTTCTTTCTTTAAGATAACGACCTCAGTTCCTAGGACCTGTTAACTGTTGCAGATTATTAAGCTTGGCAAAATTCAATTCAATTTTTATTGTTTTTATAATTTTGACAAATGTAGCTATGTTTATTTTTAAGCATTTTTTTCTATTCATGTAGATTTAAATGTTCACGTTTATGCAAAAGTATGGAGTTTAAGTATTTTTCATATTGATGTAAACTTTCATAGTTGTGGGAAATTATGGAGAGGAGAGATCACTCAATAGCGAGTCAGATAATTATTTATTGAGATATTCAAAAAGTTAAAGTTTTATAACTGTTAAATCAAAAATTATCAAAATATATATAAAATAAATATCCATAAATCAAACTCTAAGTTCTCAAGAAGCATTTTTCTTACTTTTACTATCTATAATTTCAGTTATTAATTATGGGAATATGTTTTCATTGGTTTGCGTGTTACAATGAAATCAATGTTCACTGACATTTACCTATAAAAAAAAAATCTAATCCTTCCATGCCCACAAATGATGATGTCCAAAAGATAATTGATGTTTAAAGAATGTCCCTCTTATAGGTCATAGTTCTTCATCTCTGACCCTCATATTCATGCCTGAATTCCTTGGGAGTAGGGCCTATGCAAGGTGCTCCATCTTCTTGAGTTTAACAATTGATCTTGTAAAAATCAAGAAACTGAAATAAATTGATAGAAGTTCTGAAAATTCAAAGGAGAAAGTACAGATACTTCTGGTTCCAACATCTGTAGGCCAGCTACTCTCATGAACCATAAAACTTTATGGACTCCAGGTTTTTGGTGGCACTCTGATTCACTAGAAGAATAAATTGGATACTGGGAAGCTTTCAGATTTGATGTTGTCAAGGTTCCTTCCCCACTCTGAACTCTAGGGTACAGATGTGGGGACCTGCATGAAAACCTCCTAAGCTTACTTTTACCAGCATAGGTTAAAACCTACTCAAGGTACAAACTATTTTACCCTTTGCCCTTGGACTTCCACTGCCACCACCAAACGTTTATCTGGATTTATTTATTAGGAAAGCGTTGTTTGGAAACGTCTTTCCCCCCAAAATCCTCCCAACCCTTGCACCCCACTTCCTGGTGAAGGTTTGGTAAAAATCCTCACCAATTTGCATAGGTGACCACAGACCAAACCCTTGGATCTTAAGAACAATGAAAAAGCATTCAGTTTCTGAAAAGAAGGATTTTAATAGAAGTAAAAAAGAAATCACGTCTGTAAAATCCAGGATGGTATATACCTTACAGGGTAATTAAATTCAAAACATAGAGAATCTCTCTAGGCAAAAAGACACACAGACAGGAATATCCATTCTATTCAGCACAGCTTAATTTCTCAGCCATTTAAAGAAATCATAATCTAACGCATATCTAGCTAGATTACTTACTAAGTTCTAAGACTCCGTTCCTGTTCTGTCCCCGGCAAAAGCATCACACAGACAGACCCTTTGTTTTTCTCCCTCCTCCCAGCTTTTGAAAGTATCTTGTCTCCTCATTGGTCATTTTGGTCAGGTGCCAGAGAGGTTATCCTAGCTTCTTAAGCCTTTACAGGTGAAAGGGGTTTTTCCTCTGGCCAGGAGGGATTTTAAAGGTGTTTACCCTTCCCTTTATATTTATGACAGATGTATTCGAATAAGAGTCAATGTATTAAATCATTTGCACTGTTCCTGTATCCATCACAGTGGAAAAGCGGGTTTGCCTAATATCATCTTTTATTGGACCAACTTTCTGTTGGTGAAAGAGACCAGCTTTGGAGCTACACAGAGCTCTTCTGCAGGTCTAGGAAAGATACTCAGTGTTCACAGATAAATCCAAGGTGAAACAGATTGTTTAGCATACATAGTTAATGCATATTTTAAGGGTCCATTCAAGGTGAAGGGGCCCAATAACACCCTGTAGTCATGGGACAAAAAAGGAAGGCTAGTGGCTTACAGATTGTTGTAATAACCCATAACGCCATTGTCTTTATTAAGACCATGATTTTTGGTGTCTAGCAAAGTTATGCATTTAAGCTCCCAGCTTCATTTTTTTGAAGGTGTTGTTCAGGTTTCCTTTGTGGATGAGGACTGAGAAGTCCAAGATGGAGTGATTATTTTATGAAAAGTGTTTGCCCATAGGTGATATAGTGTTTGTTCTTTTTTTTATCATTTTCTATGTGAGTTTATTTGCAAGCATAGTGATTGCCTGGTTTCACCCACACAGTTACTATTGGGGCATTTAGTTTACTTGATGAGGTATACCGTATGTTGTGAGAGACGTGTAGGTTCCATGCACCTTGAAAGATGTGTTGTGGGGGCTTTTGATCATCAAAGCAGTGGAGATATGCCTGCAGGTTTTGTATCTGTTGTTATGGCCTGGTCTTGTGATGCTTTGAGCTGGTGTGTGGGGAGCTTGCTTGTCCAGCTCCTTGGCAGCCAAGGGTTTCAGGGTCTGCAGTTCTGGGTCAGTCTGCCAGGGAGACTGCCTCTGAGTTGAGTGCCCCAGTGTTTCCAGGCTCTGCAGCTCTGAGTCAGCCAGGCAGGTAAATGCCCGGGAGCCTAGGATCTGTTCCTTTTTCCAGATAATTTTAAAGTATTTGGTTCTGAAAATATTTCCCTAGCCTTGTTCTCAGAAATGGCTGATATGTTATGCTGAAATGTGATGGGATCCACCAGGACCTTTGAGTCCCGCCCCTGCTAGAACCCTTGTGATCCTAGCACACCCTGCCCCAAGAAAAGAACAGTGAAGGTGGGTCCTCCAGGCCTGCCTAGAAAGGCTGCACACAAGCAGCCAATCAGAGCCTACCAGGCTCAGACAAAAGGAGCTGCAGGAGCTGAGCAGGTCAGTTACTAGCTGGAACCAGAAGGGTGAGGGAGAGTTGAAAGGCTGAGAAATTCTCCAGACAAGGAAGCCTGAGAGAAACCCTGCTCAAATAGGGAACAGATGGATAGAACTCAAGGACCATCATCCTAAGGTAATTTGTGAAGGCAATAGGACCAAATGGAAAGAAGTCCAGGGAATGCAGCAGCAACTATTAAGGGAAGCAGTATGTGGCTGCTGTATACAGGGTCACTGGGTTGGGACCCAAAATAGTGGGTAGGCCTGGATCTCCTCACCAGCCAGTGAGGAAGTGATGTAAGTCCCAAAAAAGGGGATAAGACTCCTTACTAAAAGCCAGAGAAAGGGTCTGGAATTTAAACAGGCCCAGAGATGGGGCTAAAGACCCTGGTAAGGGCGAACTATTTGTTGAACTTTGTTTCACTGGAAAGGGTTCATCCACTCATCTGTAACTGTATGACTTAGCTAGAGGGCTAAGCCACTGAAGACCCACCTGAAAAGATTGACAGCCTTCAGGGGGCTCTCTCAGGAATTATATTCTGCTTGGAGGTAACATTTATAAAATTCACTACTTTTAATTATTTTTATTATCTGCATTTTCAATCAAGAATGATTTAAATATTTGCCCTTCTTTCTTTCTCAGGGCATATATAAAAGAACACAGCAGTACTTCCCCACTCAACTTATTTAGCTTTGGAGAGATCCTGTTACAAGTAAACTGCTGCTTCCAGTCAAACCAGCTGAAATCAAAATCCTCTGGTAGACTACATTTTGGCTTCCTTTTGTCATCAAATAAATCAAATATTTTCCCTTTCTTTTTCTTACTCCTTCTTAAATCGCCTTATTATGAGGTGTTTGATTCTGACATTATGTTGAATAAAACCACAGTCTAACAGTATGGGCAGCTGATAACCCGGCCATTGGGGGAAGCTAGCCCCTGACCCCTCCCCTTTTGCCTGAGGCCCTGCCTCTCTCTTCCACCTCCTTTGCCCCAATCCACGCAGGGGCCCTGAGCACCCCCACCGCAGCCCCCAGCCTTGGTGCACCGGGTGGTGTGGCTGCAGTACCCCCAGCCCCAAGTCCCCGTGGCTGGCAGGACAGCCCCAGCCAGACTAGGCCAGGGCAGAGCACTGGGCACTGTAGGAGGGGGCCTCCTGGGGGCAGAGTGTAGGCAGGACTCAGCCTCCCCCAGCTTATGATACCCGCTACTGAGGTCTAGCAGTGAATAAGTCTCTGCTTTATTTAAAACCAGGAAGCAGTTTATAAAGGAACAGCTTTCAACATTTCAATCTATATCTATGCACTCACTGAAAATGCGTCCCACTACTTCTTCTGTAGAAATTTTAAGTTCTCCTTTCATTTCCTGAGACATTATAACTCAACACTACACACACAAAAACCTATTGGCATTGTTTCTTATGTAGTAATCAAGATAACTTAGAATATTGCTTAACCACCAGTACTGGAAAATGACTTAGGGATGATCTATTATGGTATAAGACATCCTTCTACTTGCACGTTAAATGTCAGATTTAACAAAGTGCTTACACAGGAAAAGGGCTGTGAATCCCCATATAGAGGCTAAGGGGATTGGAGACCCCATGGGATAGAGACACAGATTAACCTATCTTTTGAAGGAGAAGGATTAGAGCTCTAACAGGAAGGTGGGTGGGAGTGTGCTGGGGCAAATGATATAGGCAGAAGCTCTACATGAAGGACAGTAACTTTAGGGATAATGTTGCTTTCCATATTCCAGTGAAGTTTCTGGTTCAGTGAAATGAAAGCAACTCTGACTGTGTTTCTTTACCACTGTCACAAGAGCTGATATGAGCCTGAACCCCTGGGCTAAAGGATTGTCTGGGGCAGGTCATTTCATTCTCTCCTGTTGAAACTGTTCCACTTTGTATAGATTACTTTGCGATTCATTGGATAGAAAGGGAACCTGGGTCTTAGAGGTGAATGTTCTATCCACTGGCTAGAGAGTCATTTTCATGCTTTCTCTGGCCCAGTAACTCAGTATGTCATGCAAAGTGGATCAGCTGCAACAGGCGAGTTTGAGATCTCTCCCCCCACCCTCCCATTAGACTATCCTATAGCCCAGTAGTTAGGGCACTCACCTGAAAGGTAAGAGACGTGGGCTTGAATGCCTGGTCTATAGCAGGCAGATGGGAATCTGAAGCCAGGTCTTCCATGTCCTGGGTGAGTGCTAGAACCACTGGGCTGTTGGGTATAAAGGAAGCACCACCACCTCCCCTACTGGATTGTTGTTCTTTATTTCAAGAAATGGCTGACTTGGCTTAGGCACCCAACTCTAGGAATGGGTTCATGGCTGAGAATCCCAAGTGGAAGGAAGCACCTAAGTCCCTTTAAAGATGGGGTTTAGGCCACACACCTCTTCTTGGCATGTCCCATTGGCTAGATTAGGCAGCTTTCCTTTACCATGCTAGCTTTTTTGAATCCCATTCTTAGGAACGCAACTGTCCCCATACAATGTAGAGGGAGCCAGGATACCTAAATCAGGGCTGTGGATTACCAAACTATCTATGATATTATGGTAAGCAAATCCTATAGTGCAAGGTGGCAGGTAGTATATATTTATTCACTCAGGCGTATGTACTGTACATATAAAAGAAGGAAGTACATTAGGATTAAAGCCTTGTCTTCCCTTAGAGGGAATAGCCTCTAACACTACTAGTTATCCTAAAAGATCTAAGATTCATAGATTCAAAGAATTTAAGGCCAGAAGGGACCATTATTGTCATATCATCTGACTTCCTGCATAACATAAACCATAGATTTTCACCCAATCATCCCTACATTAAGCCCATATGTTATCATTGAGCTAACACTTATTTTTTTAACACCCAATCTTGATTTAAAGACCTGAAGTAGTAAATTGTTGCAATGGTTAATGATCCTCACGTTAGGATGATTTGGTTGCTTTACTAAGACATGTATAAAGAACTAAGTGTATTTAATGTTTCCATTGGGTTAACTACGTTTGTTGTATTTGTTCTGTTTCTTGTGCATTCTGAGTGAGTGGTCCTCCTCTATGGATCTTACCTTCAGGGTCTCTCAGTGCTCCTCTGCTTTCCTGGTTAGTTCATTTGGGTAGTGAGTTTATTTGGTTGGACCAGGAGGTCCACTCTGAAGTCTTTGACTGACTAGTACTTTTCTAGTTGCATTTTACTTAATCATCTAGTGCCAAAAGCCCTTGACATGAGGGCTTATTTATTTTCAGATTTATACATCTTCCATCATTGGCTGATCTTGTTTTTTATGGGTGGATTTGTCATTATATATGTCAGGCATATTTATATTCGATAACAAATGTGTTTAGAAGGCAAAGGTTTGTGTGTGTATGAAGATAGAACAGATGAATTATCCACTATGAGAAGAACTTTGTCAGGGACACAATGCCCCAGCATTTTGCAGCTAATATACTAAGTAGCACACATCCAAATGCAAAGCATTTCAAATGTGTATGTATGATTAGTATGAAAGGTGCTCACCTCACAAGGACACACTGTCCTCCAAGGAGTAATGATGCTACAGCACCCTCATGTACAGAATGGAAAACAAGCACTTTGGAATTGTCTTGTTCACTCTTTACTTATTTTTTTTATGCTGCGTCTGATGGGGAATGCACAGCATGCTTTGCCTGAGGCCAAGACTTTTTTTTTTTTAAAGGCCATATCCACTTTTCTTACAGAATGCACAAAATGTGAGCAATCCACATGCATCACTTTCTAAGCCCATGTGCTCCTGATGAAACATAAGGGTGCAACCTGTTGTGTGTGATTTACACTATTATTTACCATTTGGGGTGTAACTTCCAGACTATATAGGGACTTCTATGTTTGAAATGCTCACTGTGTTTATTAGTCACTGAAATGAAGTGACTGATCAACAAATTCTCAGTGTTCCAAGGTAAATGAGTGGAGTGAAGGAGGGTTATCTGTGTTTTTAAATGATCAGGGTAGTCTATGCAAAGCCAAAGCATCCTTGGGTAAGACATTAGGCACAGAAATTTAGAGGCCCCATAAGCAGTGAGTTATCCTGGTCTGAGGTAGCTCAATCCCTTACCCACTACTTAGTTGCACTCTAGAGAAACAGATTGTGCAGTTTGCAAGAGACCTTACAGCAGCTGATACTGCTGACTGCCTTTCTGTTTCCACAGCAGTTCACTCAGTGCCTTTTGTGAGTATTACAGGTCACTAGGCACCTTTACTGAAAGGACTAGGTGTAAAATGAGATTTTTAAAATCACGATTAAAAATATGGCACTTGAAAACGGTCTGTTAAGGAAATACATTTACTTTCTTGTTGTGACAGATTGGAGAAGGGGAACAATTGACTTAATGCCACCTTAATTGCCATTGTCAAGCATGCCAATATGAAATGTTCCTAGTGGCTGTTGAAAGGAAAATGATGCTATAATGTGTTTCCTTGAATTCCAGCATCATGAGCTAAGTATTTATTTTCACTGTGTTACACTGAGATTTATTGGAACCCTTTTTAGAAGTGCTTCAGCATAAGCATTTTTTCCAGCACGTCTCTCACATAATACCATCTCCTCAGATGATTCTGAGCAGTGACAATCAGTAAAATATGCTAATTCTGCAGTCTCCCTCACTTACTCTCTTTAATCTCTTTTCTGGGCATATGATGTGCTATCTTCTCTGCTGAGTACCCTTCACAGTTTCCATTTCTCTCCCAACACAGGATGAGATAGTGATTCTGAAAACAAAATCCTCTGAAACTTGATAGGATCAAAATGCATACAGCACACACAGTAGGTTATTTAAACCACAGGAAAAATAATAACCTGCCTCTTTTTTTGTTTTCCAAACTCTTTTCATAGACTAGGGATGTTCTATTCTACTTTTTCCCATCCAAACTATAGCCCTGCCACTCCGTTAATTAATCTAATTATGGCAACCATCTTTCCAGGACTCATTAGTATCATCAGTACCATTCTTTTGGCCTAATTATGATTTCCCATTAGTTTTTCATAGACTTCACTGGTGTTACTCCTGATTTACACTAGAATGAAGTCAAAATCAAGCCCCGGTATCCATCATCAGAGAACAATATGGTGCACTCATTTATTGCAAAAACTGAGTGCATTGCTGCTGCTGTATGCATAATCTTTTGAAGGCCTAAGGGTTTGAAGTGAGTGTGAGATACAGATTTCTATATAGCTGGTTGTAATGTTTGAGGTGATAGAAGAAAGCCCAGAGGCAATTCATTTAAAAAAAAAAGTGACTGGTTAATTCACAGGCTTAAATGCGAATACAACAGCTGGAGCACTAGAAAAGTCTCTAATATTTGTCCTCTTGAAAAAAAAAAAAAAGATACCTACAGTAATGCTATATTTATTTATATGCAAAATTTTAATTCATTGTCTTTGGTCTTAAAGTATCCATCAAGAAACAAGGCATCTACGATGCTCCTGGATTTCCACTGTAGTACGCTGCTTTCAAGGTTGTAGTGAAAGGGCCTTCTACCTTAGGATTTAGCGTAATATTCCATTTAGTGCAGAAATAGCACATTTTATCCAGATTTATTCAAGGAGGTTTGCTGTTTTTTATTTTATTTTATTTATTTATTTATTTATTTATTGCTTTAACCTGGATCTAATAAATTAGATTTTTCACTTTTTAATCTGGAGAAGTATTACTTATAATTAGAGCCATTGCCTAAAAGGAAGCAAAATATTGAGCATAGACTACAAAAAACACTTTAGGAAGGTTGTGGTTAGGACAGTGCACTAAAGACATTTGCACAAATTATTGGCTGCAAATAAACCTTGGGTATAAAAATAGACCAGTGAAGTATAAATCACATTAGAAATATTTTGCAGTTTTTGACACCAAAGGAAGGACATTGATAATATTCAAAAGGTACAGCAGATGGCAACTAAATGATTCTGAGCATTGCAAGCATGTTATGAAGAAGGGTAAGCAGCCAGCCTATATATCTCAGTACAGGAATGAGATACTTGGGAGGGAAATCTTGCAGAGCTTTGTATCTTCTCCATTGACCTTCATGTTTCAAAAATAGATGGTGTTGTGTTACAAAATAATTTATTAGCATAATTTCAAAGTATTTTCCACCTTTGAGGTATCTGAGTAAAGGAAACTCAGTTGATCCTTAAAATGGTTAAATTCTTTGAGACAGAAGCTAATGGATAAGCAAAGGTCATGACCTGAAATGGGTGATGTGCCAGCATCAAAGCAATTAAGGTAAAAGGTTTCACAGACAATGAAGAGTGTGCTGCAAAACTACCAAAGTATGCATCTGAAGTACTGTAATGTGCACCAGTTCAAGAGGGAGCTGAGCATACATGTTTGAAAAAGGAGAAAATACAGAAGAATAGCCACCAAATAGACTCTTCAGGATGAAGGTCAAGTGGAATAGACTGATAGAGTGGGTTTTAGTAGCTAGTTAAAGTTGAGTTCTAATTTTCTGCCTTTTCCCCATTTTGTTCATAACTTTTTTAAACTAATTCATTTTGGGCTGAAATTTTTCATTTTTCATGCCTCCACTCAAGGGTGGAGTTTTCTGGAAAGGCTGAACAAATTTGGCTGAGCTATTTTGAAGGGTGTCTGTGTTTTTTTTTAAAAAGGGGACGTTCTAGCTGTGTTTGGTTCTTTGAATGACCATATTTTCTAACTGATCATCTTCCACTGCCAATTAGCGTGAACCAAGGCAAGTAATTACCATCACCAAAACAGGCCAACTGTTATGCTTACAGGCTTGCCTTAGAGCTCTACAAACCCTCCTGATTTTATAACATACTACTAATCTTCTTGTAGGTCCAGTTTGCACACACATGACAAGCCATATAGCTCTGTACAGTTTGGAAATGGTCAGTGCAAACAAGCCATTAGTGGTTCTCACACTGTGGTCATCAGTGATCCTCTTCAGAATCCTTCCTAGGGATGTGTAAAAAGAAAATGCTTTGAAAAACAAGCAGTGGGGAGCTCAGAGTGTTCAGAGGTGAAATGAGTCCATCAGAGTATCCCTGTCTTACAGGGTAGTCTGTGAAATGAAATAGTTGGAGAACATTTTTGTTTTTTCTCCTAAATAGCCAAATTGTCAATACACCAAGCAGTTATACTCTAGACAAGGTTTCACATGCATGAGAATAATTTGTCTTACATTGAACTATGTATTGATTACTTCTGCAATATTAAAATTAGTCTCAGGGAACTTCCCAGTGGAAAAGGGCCCACATTACCAGAACTACCAGGGTGGGTATCGTCACTGGCAGTCTCAGTAGAAGCTGATCCTGATCCTTCGCCATTGAAGTAAGTAAGTTTGACACTGATATCAATGGGCATAGGTCCAGACCCTAAGTTAGGATTGAGGCATATTGACAGAGGAGTGTGGGGAAGACTGTGGTGCTTCTCACCCAGATCTGTTTTTAGCTAGAGGACATTAGTTTTTATGAGTATCAATCTGGCACCTTCTATGCACGCTTAAAATGTAAGGGCCTGATCCGATGAAGTGACCTGTAGCTCACAAAAGCTTATGCTCAAATAAATTTGTTAGTCTCTATGTCTAAGTTCTCCTTTTCTTTTTGCAGATACAGACTAACACAGCTGCTACTCTGAAACCTGTAATTTATAGCAGTGAAAGTCAGACATACTGCCAGTGAATTCAGTGAAATTACAAATCCAAGACTGGTATAAGTAAGAAGAGAATCATGTCCATTATATGATATGTTTATATATATATATAGAGAGAGAGAGAGGGAATTTGCAACTGAGAGGAGATGGGCAATGGAAGAGAATTATTTTCCTTTAAAAATATTTATTAATCATGATTCAAAATGAGTGGCAGAGAGTAAGGAAAAGGAAAAATGACTGTGCCTCTAAATAATATATATATTTGGGGGGTTGCATTACTGCTACCCTTACTTCTGCACTGCCTTCAGAGCTGGGCAGCTGGAGAGCAGCAGCTGCTGGCCAGGAGCCCAGCTCTGAAGGCAGGGTCAATGCCAGCAGTAGTGCAGAAGTAAGTATGGCATGTTATGGCATTGCCACCCTTACTTCTATGCTGCTGCCTGCAGAGCCAGGCCCTCAGTCAGCAGCAGCCATTCTCCGGCCGCCCAGCTCTGAAGGCAGCAGCAGAGAAGTAAGGATGCCATTGTATGGTATTAACACCCTTACTTCTGGGCTGTTGCTGGCAGGGTGCTGCCTTCAGAACTGAGCACCCGGCCAACAGCTGCCGCTCTCCAGCCACCCAGCTCTGAAAGCAGCGCAGAAGTAACAGTGGCAATACTGCAACCCCCCTAAAATAACCTTGTGACCCCCTGCAACTCCCTTTTGAGCAGGACCGCCAATTTGAGAAATGCTGGTCTCTCCTGTGAAATTTGTATAGTATGGGGCACACAAAAGACCAGATTTCACGGGGGGGGAGGGGCTCTGTGACACATTTCATGGTCTGTGACACATTTTTCATGGCTGTGAATTTGGTAGGGCCCTAATTATTATATCCCCATTTTACACATGGGAAATTGAGGTACACAAATTAAAGCCCAAAGTGTTAACTAATTTGGGGTGCACAGTTTGAGAGGTCTATTGCTTGATTTTTTTAAAGTACTTAGCATTATATAACACTTCATATGTTCAGAGTAGAGCTCCTATTGACATCTGTTGCAGCTGCGAGTGCTCAGCAATGCTGCAAATCAAACTCCCTGGTACCTCAAGCTGAGTTCCCCCAGAAAATGAGGAACACATATTGGGCCACTATGAATATTTTGATTTACATAACTTGCCTAGTATCATATGATCACTCTGTGGAAGAGGCAGGGGTCGAATAAAATTTCCCAGCTGTGGAGGGATGTGCAAGCACTGTCTGGACAGCACATAGGAGCTGTAAAGGGATGGCACATGCTTAGTGCAGCCTAACTTCAATACCTGGGAAGATAATGAAGCAAATTATTAAACAATCAATTTGTAAGTACCTGGAGAATAATAAGCATTTAAGGAATAGTCGGCATGGATTTGTCAAGAACAAATGCAAAACTAACTTCCTTCTTTCATTGAGTATGGTCTTTCCACTAACCCTAGGAGCAGTTATCAATGGTTTGCTGTCAGTTTGGGAGTGTGTATCTAGTGGGGTCCTGTTGCGGGCAGTCCTGGGTCCAGTACTAGTCAATATTTTCATTAATGACTTGGATAATGAAGTAAAGAGTGTGCTTATAAAATTTGCAGATGAAACCAAGCTGGGAGGGGTTGCAAGCACTTTAGAGGGCAGGTTTAAAATTCAAAAGTACCTTGACAAATTGGAGAATTCATCTGAATTCAACAAGGTGAAATTCAATAAAGACAAGTGCAAAGTACTTCACTTAGGAAGGAAAAATCAAGTGTACAACTATAAAATTGAGAATAACTGGTTAGGTGGTAATATTGCTATAAAGGATCTGGGGATTATACTTGACCACAAACTGAATATGAGTCATCAATGTCATGCAGCTGCAAAAAAAAAAAAAAAAAGGCTAATATGTTTCTCGGGTGTATTAACAGGAGTGTTGTATATAAGACACAGTAGGTAATTGTCCCATTCTACTCTGCACTGGTGACATCCAGCTGGAGTACTGTGTCCAATTCTGGGCACCACCCAAATTTACCAAATTTCAAGTTTTTGCTCCAGAGCATGGACCTGGTAGATTTTCTGATTAAACAATTGTAAGATTTTTTTAACATGGACTAAACAACCATTTTTTCATAAATCTCATTCCCAGAAATGGCTGAACTTCTTTTGTTGAAACTTTGGGGGGAAAAAAATCAGCCTGAGGGGGAGAGATGTCTGGCATGGAAAATTTAGCTTCACATGGTTTAAATTTGACAACATTTCTGGCAATGGAAAGTATTGGGCAACCTTAACTAAAGGAAATGCTACCTGTGCTGTCTTAAAATATGGTACTTCATGGGACACATGTTGCTCTTGTCTATATTACTGCAGATGCCCTTGGTACTAGGACTGCATACGTTCATGGGAGGTACGTGAGCACTACCTTCATAGCACAGAGATGAGCACAACGGAGATCCCCTATGTGACCACACATAAGAGGCAGGTGGAAAAAAGCATGGGTGGGGACACTCAATTCAGTATCAAATATTTATATTACAGTACCATCTACAGGCCCCAGTAGGGGCTCTATTATGCTAGGTGCTGTACAAATTTATAGAAAGACACATTCTTCCCACTCCACTATGTGGAGGGGAATGCCTACTCCACCTTGAAGAGCCTCTACAGATCAGCTCTGCAGTTGCTTCTCAATATCTGTGAAGGATTTCCCCCTCCCTATAATCCCATACAACTGCCCAGCACTTAGGCCAGTTTGCCTCCATGATAAGAGATTATTTTAGACACATACACCAACCACATTTGAAGCAGACACACAGAAGTTAATACTAGAGCAGTTCAAAAGTTTTTGAACCAAAAGGCCTTTAGTAGTTGTTGAAAAATAGGGTTTCATCAAACACACATTTTTCCACGCAAAAAATCAATGAAATTGTTCATTTTTCAAAAAAAAATCAATTTTTTTGAGTATTGTCATAAAAATTCCTTGTGAAATTGTTTTTCATTCCCCACACCTTTTGCACCATAAAAAGGAGGAGAAATTTTAATAAAAAGGTTAAAAAGTGAAAGTAATTATGTACAATTTATTAATTCTATGTGAGATTGTGAACTCTCTGTATGTATCTATATCATACTGCAAAGTCCATTTTGAATGTGTAGCTTGTTTGCCTTCTGTGTTTTCTTTTTATCATGATGTTGGACTGAAATGTCAAGGGATAGTAACAGGGCTAATAATAGAGGGTCATTAATCTGAAAGATCATCCATTCAAAAGGAGCATCTTTAGACAAAGAAATGGCTGCCAGCCAAGGAACACTAGTTTTTAAAGCCTGAACTCCATGGGGAGGTAAATAACTAATGGATCACCTGGTGAGGTACTTTGGTCACCTGCTGAGGCTGATAGGGAAGTGAGTCACCTGACAAGAGTGGACCACAGCTTGTAAAACATAGGATCTCACAGGAGCCATTTTAGATAGAAAAAGATGAAATAAGACCAGGGACTCAATGCTCTGGATGAGAAGCCATGAACAGGAAGGAAAGAAAGTACCTTGGTTTCCACTTTAACATTTCAGAGTTATGAAGAACCTCCATTCCTGAGGCATTTGTAAATGTGAGGTTGTAGTGGGGTGGTCACCTCACTGCTGCCCTGAAGAGGTTAAAACAGCCCTGGGAAGCCAATAGTAAAAGCAGCCCTCAGCTGGGAAAAGCTAGGCTGATTGGGGAAGCAGTTACAGCTGGGGCCATGCCCCAGTGAGGCCACAGCTGGCCCTCATAAGAGGGCTGTGGACCAAAAGCTAAGAGTCTCACTCTAGCCCTGGAATAGGAAGGGCTAGCTGCCTGGAAGCAAGGTGCCTGAAGCGGAGCAGTTCTGGGGAAGTGCAAAGGGAGCTGGGGCACTTCAGCAAGTTAAACTCCTAGGCTCCAGGCCTTGTTAAAGGCCGAAAAGGTACTGGGGCTGCAGAGGTGCAGCCCAGAGATAGGCAGAGGCAGCTGGTCCTACTCCTTTGCCTGTGATGAGTGGCCATTTACCGACTGCAGTCTGCCCTAGTGAATGGGGGCTAGATGATGACTGGCAGTAGCCATTGAGGCAAGGTGGGCTTAGAGGGTTGGGGGTTCTCCTAGGAGGGAAGACCCAGAGAGTGGGGGATACTGTTGGGGTAGAACCCTGAAGTTAAAGAGCACCGGGGTCTAGGAGGGACATAGCCAGAGGCAAGCGAGACATCGGCCAGCAGGGGGTACTCCAAGGCTGGAAAGAGCTAATTCCCAGACGACCAGCAGGCGGCGCCGCATGAGTGAGTCATGGCTTCGCTACAGAGGTTCTACTGTAGAATGTCATGTGGTACTAAGTCAACTGCCTCACTAAGTCTGTTACTGCACTTATACACAGTTAGCTTTATCAACCAAACCTGTAATCTTTTCAAAGACCAGAAGACATGTTTGTTTGACAAAACCTGTTTTCCATAAAACCATGTTGACTGGCATTCATTATATTCCTATCCTTTAAATCTTTATTAATGAGGTGTTGGCAGCCATCGAAGGAATAACAGAGGCAGAAAAGCCAGAAAATTTGTCACTGTTAAGTGAAAGTAAAAGTAGTCTCTCATTGCCTCAGAGATGTTCTTACTCAGCATGATCAGGACTGGGTACCTATGGATGCTGGCACTGGCTGTATAAGAATGTACTCCTCAGTGGGAGATGGGCATATTCTGGTACTTTTAAGCCTCTTGCTATGATCCTACAGCTGGTAATGCAGCTGGCTGTGGTTATCACTGGGGCAATGGACAATATTAGCATTATGCCAACAGTGTTCAAGGTGTATTAGGTGGACATGAAGGTTCTTGGCCTAAATATTTTGACAATCTCTTACTGAGAAAAGATTGAGAAATGAGGCTGTGTTAATTGAAGATTATTTCTAAGGCACCTATCATCTTGGTATCCGAAGTGCCATTTATTATCCTCATTATTTTTACAATATTTTCATTTATCCTCCAATCACTAGAGCAGGGGGTCACATGCAGAAACATGTCTTGGGTTCTGACAGATTCTCTTCTGTGGTTAACTTGGCATGTTTAGTGGTTTTGGGTGCTATGGCATTTGCCTTGGCAAAAAGTGCTTGTGGGCTGCTGTGTGTTGTTGATCTCCACAACTACTTATGAACCTTGTCCTAATTTCTGTTTCTAATCATGCTTTTTGTGTATGTGTGGCATGTAAGTTTTTAAACAGGGGTTATTTAGTGTATGGTAACATGCAGTGCTGAGGTGGCTGCTACAAAGGAGAGATTTGAGGTGTTACCTAGACTACCTATCTTAACTAATCACTGCTTGACACTTGATGCAAAGGTCCAATATTGGGAACTTGCATCCTGCCATCCTAACTAATGGTCATGGTGTAGGCAGCCAAGGGACATATTTGAGCATCATTGAGTATTATTTGCATGATACACTGCAAAGAAAATGAAAATGTTCTCTCTCCTGAGACTTGGAACCTATATTTAAATAACTGAGAAATTCATAACACAATCCTAGGTAGGATAAAATACAGTATGTTCACATACTTTTGAACCAAAGTGTGTTCTACATAAACTGAAATGTATAATGGAAAGTAGCTTCAAAATCTTCAGTCAATATTGTTCTTGTACACTAATTACGTCTCTTGGAATAGATTATTTTATGCATACAGGAAAATTGACATTAGTGTGGACATTGTGAATGACTTTTGCGGTCTCAGTCCAGTTCCAAGCAAATAAGAGTCCACATAATTTAGGAATTTTTGAATGAAAAGGTTCCAAATCTTTGTGGAGGGAAGTCTGTTTATCCTATGCCGTTCTGGAAGCAGAGCAAACAAGCAGGCTGTTCTACTGGAGCTGACCCTGCACATTGCTCTCAAATTTGGTTTTGTCCCTAGGTCTACAAAGAAATAGAACATCCATTGTAAGATCTAGGAATACTGTATATACTGAATATTGTTCAGACTGCTTCCAAATTTATGGATTAGTAATTCTATTTCTCATAAGCAATATTGAATCCCCTGGTTCTAAGGAGTAGAAGCAGATGGTTCTTTTGACAAGTACATATCTGTTTATACTAATTACAAAAATGAGTTCACTTTTTATTCAGAGAAGCTGAAACTAGACATTCTTGGACTTTTAAGCCCAGAAGGGGCTATTAGATCATCTAGTCCAGGGGTCCCCAATGTGGTGCCCGTGGGCGCAATGGCGCCCGCCGGGGCAGTTGTGTGTGTCTGCGGGACACCGCACCGCCGAAATGCCGCTGAGAAGCGTTGCTGTTTCTCGGCGGCATTTCAGCGGCGTTGCTTCTTGCTGCTGCTACTTCTCTATAGCATTTGGGTGGCGGGGAGTAGGAATATGCTATGTCCACAGAAAGGTTGGGGACCACTGATCTAGTCTGACCTCCTGCCTAAGAGATGCCATAAAAGAACCTGTACTACCTGATGTATATTTCCTGTGAAGATAGTCAGCTCTTGATCTTCTGTTTGATAAACTAAACAGATTGAGTCTTTAAATCTCTCATTGTAAGGTCTCCTTCCAAACCATCCCTTTAAGACTGAGAATAGGACATACAGTTTTGGTAGTGAGGTTATTCGCATTGGAGCAACTTATCAAGGGATGTGGTAGACTGCATCATCTGAAGCCTTTAAGTCAAGATTAGATGTCTTTCTAAGAGACAGACTGAGTCAAGCTCAATCAGAAATTATGGGTTTGATGCAGGAACTTATTGGGAGAAATCCTGTGGCCTGTGTTATGGAGGCGGTCAGATTAGGTGATCTAATGGGCCCATCTCACCTTAATCTATTAAAAAAGAATTACTAATTCAAATATAGAAATTAATTTATTATCCGTGGCCTTTCAAACAGTGAAGTTAGTTACTTATTTGCTCAATAACCCCCTCAAGGAGCATGTACTGTAACTTCCTCAAAATTAATCTTCGATAGGATCACCCTTTTCATGCTACATTGCCAAGGCTACTGGTGTGTTGCTTCATTCCATGAGAATCAATTAAATGTTAGGAGGTATTTAAAAAATTTACCAGCAGAATAGGTGTGTGCCTCCTACAGGACAGGCCTGTAATGTTCTGCAGCAGACAAGTGACTTATGTAAAACATTGGCAGATAAGTCAGTACCTCCTCCGAAAATCCAAGCAAGAAGTATCTTTGCTGTATAGATCTCATGGGCAGATCCTCAGCCATTGCTCTATTGACTTCAGTGGAGTGATGACAATTTACAGAAGCTGAGAATCTGTCTCCCACCCTTCTGCATAGAAATGAGGTCAGCTGTCTCCATGACACTGTAGAGCAGGTATAAGGGGAACTCTAGAGCTGGGCAAAAATTTTCATACAAATTTATTTGCTGAAAAAATAGTTTTGGTCAACCCCAACTGCATCTGCAAATTTGTCATGAATTCTAAGGCCTGAAGGGGCCATTGTGATTATTTAGTCTATGCCTATTAGAAAGACAGAATGTCCTCAAAATAATTCAATTTGAAATAGAGCATATCTTTTAGAAAAAATATTAAACTTGCCAACAATGAATTCATCAAAACCCTTGATAAAGTGTTTCAATGGTTAATTACCATCGCTGCTAAAAATATATACCATATCCAGTTTGAATTTTTTTCAGTTCAGTCTCCAGCCATTGAATCACATAATACCTTTTGTCTGCTAGAGTAAAGAGCCCATTATCAAATATTTGTTCCCCATGCAGGTGATCAAGTCACCCCTTAACCTTTTCTTTGTGAAGCTAAATAGGTTGAGCTCTTTGATCAGAAAACAGGCCTTATAGTGATAGATTCATTCTCCCTCTTTTCTAAACCCTCTCCAATGTATCCACATCCTTCTTGGATTGTGGGAACCAGAACTGAACACTTTTCTAGGAGTGGTTGCACCAGTCCCAAATACAGAGGTATTATAATTATCCTACTCAAGATTCCCCTCTTGATGTATCCAAGGATCACATTAGCCATTTTAGCCACAGGGTTGTGCTGGGAGCTCATGATCAGCTGATCATCCACTATGATCTCCAAATCTAGAAGATACATATCTCATCTCAGTCCCAGAGAAGATATGGCCACCACATCATTAAAAATCCTGTTCTCTTTTTATTAGAGGTACAGAAAAGAAGAAAAAAGTTAAGGGATTTGAAATGTAAAGTACTAAGTCTTTCATTTTAACATCTGTTCCCTTTCCTGTTAGCTGGAGAGGTTTTTTAGAAGGAAAAATACCCTTGTTTGACAGTCCTTTAGGTGGTATCAGAGATGGTAATACCTGTTCTTTTGGGGAAAAGAGAAGTTTCTTGAGATAGGGTTGGAGCTGTTGCATCCCAGCTGGTGGTTGGGATTCAGCTGGAGCTGGTAGATGTGGTAATGTCATCTTGGTCCCTCTCTCTGGCATGGTCTGGTCAGAACACTGCTGAAGATCAGGGTCAAGAAAGTCTGGGCTCCTGGGAGAAGGTGGGCATGGCAGCCATGATGGTGAGGCTTGTACCAGTAGCCAATTTCAATCCTGATTTTTTTCTTTTAAGGGCCCCAAATGGGAGTGGTTGGCAGAATAGCCTATTCCCTTATTATTTTGTCCACCAATTTGGCCTAGTTTCTAATGCACCAATTTTAGTTCACTGATTACTGGTACCACATTTCTCTTGTTTACAAAACATAATTTTGTCACAGTACTTGAGTTATATCAGTAGGCCTTTGTTTGAATTGATTCAGCCTGTCTCCTTCTCTTACCTTTTTCTATCAACACTTGTTATAGGTTATTTTGACATCTTATGGAATTTTTCTTGCAAAACTGTTTTCCACCTGAAAAAACAAAACAAAAAAACTTCCCCTTGGGTAGGAAAATGTTGCATTGTTCTATTGCTTATCAAACACTGTATTGTATTTCTCAGTGGGTGGGAGAAACTATAGATAAATTACCGTCCATTATGTAAGGCCAATAATAAGTATTGACTCAAGACAAATGGGAGAAAGAACAACTGAATACACTATTGAACTTGTTGAGGAGTCTGGGATTGTCCAGTTAATACCAGTATTGAAACATTAGGCCATAGGAAAAGCTCAATACCAATAATCACATTCATGTAATAGCCTGGCAAGTTTATTGTATGAATCTAATAGATGCCTGCTCCTGAGACAGAATTTTTGTTAATATTAACACTGAATTTTAGTGTCTGAAAACTATCGGCACAACTCTCCCCTGCAGCTACTCCCCTTCACCCCCACAAAATACCCCAAAAAGCAGTATGGTCCAGTGGAAAGGGCTTGGAAGTGGAAGGCAGGAAATCTCTGTTCCTTGCTCTGCCAGAGACCTGTTGTATGCCATTAGACAAGTCACTTTATTTCTGGTTCCTCTCCTACCCGAGTCTTGTCTACTTAGATTATAAGCTCAGGGCAGGGAATGACCTAGTGCTGTTCATACAGTACCTTTCATAATAGGGCCCCAATCCTGATGGAGCCCCTTTAGGAGCTAACTTAAAGAACTGTTGTCTGTGTGAAATTTGCTCCACTCACATAAAGCCAGAGTAATCAGCAGATAAGTCTCATCCAGAGCTCGCTGCTGCAGATGAATTCCAAGGACTTTTAGTCAGGCCCCTCAACAGATAGAAAGGGGAAAGCCTATTGACTTTGAATAGAGGCTACACTCCCTCACACCCATTATGCATGATGTTAGGAGCAACTGGATCTGGTTAAAACTGGCTTATGTTGGGTCAGCGTGGACTCCCTTTCTGTCATATACAAGAATTGTGCAGGCACTCCTGTACTGGGAGCAGGATCAAACCCAAAATCTTATTTTTCTCTTTCTGTTTTCTCACTGCAACCTTACCAGGATGAATTGATACTTTATTACTTCTCTGAAAATATTTAATGGGAAGGCAGTAGAGTAGAGATCTGAGCAGGAGTGTACTGAAACTTTTTATTCTTTGGTCATAGAGAATAAATGATGCAACTGTAATTACCTGGAACTTAAAAAGATTGAACAATCCCATTAAAGGAAAAAGTTTTAAATTTCTTATGCAAGGCTGATTGCAGAATGGCTCTCCTGGAAGAAATCCATTTATCAGAAACTGAGCATAAGAAAAAATGGTAACATGAGTAAACCAGTAAAATCCAGTATTTTCCCCACATAAATGCAGTACCTTATTTAGAATAACTAGTGGCATAAGTATGATGGGTCTTACTTTTTGATATAGTTTTTAATCTTTTTCCACTTATTAGGCTTAACTAAATGCAATATTAGAATAATAACAGAATCATAGAAATGGAAGGCACCTTGGAGGTCACAGAGCTCAGTGATTTCCCACCAGCAGTCTGGGGTCCTCTGGGGGGGCCGCAGAAAGGTTTCAGGGGGTCTGCCAAACATGACTGGGGTTAGACTCGCTAGTGCCCAGGGCAGAAAGCCAAAGCTCTGCTGCGTAGGACTGCAGCCCAGGGCTCTGAGCCCCACTACCTGGGACTGAAGCCAAAGCCTGAGCAACTTTGCTTTGTGGTGCCCCCTTTTGGCATGGGGCCCCGGGCAGTTGCCCTGCTTGCTACCCCTTAACGCCAGCCCTGGCTCTTATATGCAGAAAAACAGTTGTGGCAGAGCTGGGCCATGGAGTTTTTATGGTATGTTGATGGGGGAGCGGGTGTGGGAAGGGGCTCAGAAAGAAAAAGATTGAGAACCCCTGACCTAGTTCATGACCCAACATTGAGGCAGGACCAAGTAAACCTAGACCATTCCTGATGGGCTTGTTTAACTTTTTCTTAAAAACTGCCAACAATGGGGATTCCACAATCCCCCTTGGTTCTTATTCTACTATATAACTATCGTTATATATTTTTCCCCTAATATCTAACCTAAATCTCCCTTGCTGCATGATTACTTCTTGTCCTACCTTCAGTGAACACAGAGAACAATTGATAAGTGCCCTCTTTATAACAGTCTTTAACATATTTGAAGACTGTTATCAGGTCCATCTTGTCGTCTTAATACTAAATATGCCCAGTTTTTAACCATCCCTAATAGATCAGGTTTTCTAAACCTTTTATCATTTTTGTTGCTCTCTTCTGGACTCTCTCCAATTTGTTCACATCTTTCTTGAAGTGTGGTACCCAGAACTAGATACAATACAGTACTTAACCTGAGGCCTCACCTGTGTCGAGTAGAGAGGGACAACTACGTCTTGTGTCAGTCTTAGGATACTCATAGTATGCCCCAGAATAGTATTAACTTCTTTTTTTTTTTTTGCAACTGCATCACACTGACTCATATTTCAATTTGTGATCATCTACAATCCCCACATCTCTTCAGCAGTATAACTGCCTAGCCAGTTATTTCCCATTTTGTACTAGTACATTTGTTTTTTCTTTCCTAAATGTATTTTTGCACTTGTCTTTATTCCATTTCATCTTGTTGATTTCAGATCAATTCTCCAATTTATAGACATTTTGAATTCTAATCCTGTCCTTTAAAGTGCTTTCAACCCCTCCTAGCTTGAAGTCATCTGCAGATTTTATAAGCATACTCTCCACTCCATTATCCAAGTCATTCATGAAAATATTGAATTACACTGGACCCACGATAGAGACCCCATGGAATCCCACTAAATACATCCTACCCATTTGACAGAAAACCACTGGTAAGTATTCTGAGTATAGTTTTTCATCTGATTGTGCGCTGACCTTACAGTAATTTTTGTTTAGACCACTTTTCCCTAGTTTATAAGACTGCCAAAAGCCTCACTATGTTTTTAAATCTTAGATCTTTTTTGTGAATCTGTCAAATTCATCATCTTATTTCTGTTTAAAATTGACCCACAAGGAGACTTCTAACACAACCTTCATCCAAAGCAGAAGTCTCCTCCTTATCAGTCAAATGTATTTTTATCAGTAGATTTTCTGCAATTATTGGTATTGAAAACTAGCAAGACAGATCCTCAACTTGTGTAAATTGTGATAGGTCTATTGACTTTAGATTGGCCACCCTTAAGTGTATTCTTAGGCTTGGTCTCCCAAAAGAGCGTTAGTTAGGTGCCCAATTTATAGTTAAAGTATGCTCCCCTAAGGCCTCTGAAATTCTCACCCTAAAACTGTCTAGGAATGGTCCCCAAGCTTCAAGCCAATGTCTAATTTTAAATTAACTGATTGCCCTCCTGTAATAAAAATACCCATAGCAACTATTAGAGAGGCAAGGTGGGTGAAGTGATATCTTTTACTGGACCAATTTCTGCTGGTGAGAGAGACAAGCTTTCGAGCCACACAGAGCTCTTCTTCAGGTCTGGGAAAAGAACTCCCAGCAAAATGCTGTGGGAACACATTATTTAGCACAATTGCTGTCTCTCTCTCCAACTGTTGGTCCAATAAAAAATATTATCTTACCCACATTGATTCTAATATCCTGGGACCAACATAACGACAACGACACTGCACATAGCAACTACTGATGAATAAGCACATAGTCATATTGTTACCAAAGGTACAATGTTCTGAAGCCTATTAGTGCTGCTAATTTTTAATGTTTTGACACCATTCTCATTATAAACCTGGTCTATAAATCAGAAACAATAAGGTAGCTTTTGGTTCTAGCTTGAAAAATACTCTTCCAAACTGATATGAAAGCATTTAAAAAGAAGAATGCTGATCTTGCAGGTGTTGCCTCTTAACCAGTACAGTTTTAAAATGTGGGGAGATCTTTCACTACACAGGTTGTGATCTTGCTCCTCTCTGGAGCACTAGATGGTGCTGTAATGCCCAAGCTGAGGTTCTCTGAGTCATTTTACCTGTGCAGTGCAAGGAGAGCTGTTCATGGATGGAGAAGCACATTCAATACATTTATTTCTGCACTTTTGAACAGTACAGAATTAACAGCACTGGATACTAAAGCCTTCATGTTAAGGGGCAGACAAGCCACTGAGTCCAGTATCCTGGTTAGATCCTTCTGACCCTAGTGAAGGACATATGGGTGGAGGAATCTGTCCATGCCCTTGATTGTAACTGGTGCTGGCTGTTCTGAAGAAGGATCTTTGAGGTTCTGGGGATTTTGGTAGTTTTCTTGGGTATTCTATTTGCTACCCAAGATCCATAAACCTGGAAATCCTGGACTCCCCATCATCTCAAGCACTGGCACCCTAACAGCAGGATTTTCAGGCCCTACGCTACCAGAACTCCCAGCTATCTTCGAGACACCACTGATTTCCTGAGGAAACTACAATCCACCAGTGATCTTCCAGAAAACACCATCCTGGCCACTATGGATGTAGAAGCCCTCTACACGAACATTCCACACAAAGATGAACTACAAATTATCAAGAACAGTATCCCCGATAATGTCACAGCAAACCTGGTGGCTGAACTTTGTGACTTTGTCCTCACCCACAACTATTTCATATTTGGGGACAATATATACCTTCAAGTCAGCGGCACTGCTATGGGTACCCGCATGGCCCCACAGTATACCAACAGTTTTATGGCTGACTTAGAACAACGCTTCCTTAGCTCTCGTCCCCTAACGCCCCTACTCTAGTTACACTACATTGATGACATCTTCATCTTCATCTGGACCCATGGAAAAGAAGCCCTTGAGAAATTCCACCATCAACCTCAGCCTCTACCAATCCACACAAGCGGTCCATTTCCTGGACACGATGGTGCTAATAAGCAATGGTCACATAAACACCACCCTATACCAGAAACCTACTGACTGCTCTACTTACCTACATGCCTCCAGCTTCCATCCAGGATACACCACATGATCCATTGTCTACAGCCAAGCTCTAAGATACAACCACATTTGCTCCAATCCCTCAGACACAGACAAACATCTACAAGATCTCTATCAAGCATTCCTAAAACTACAATACCCACCTGCTGAAGTGAAGAAACAGATTGACAGAGTCAGAAGAGTACCCAGAAGTCACCTATGACAGGATAGGCCCAACAAAGAAAATAACAGAACGCCACTAGCTGTCACCTTCAGCCCCCAACTGAAACCTCTCCAATGTATCATCAAGGATCTACAACCTATCCTGAAAAATGATCCCTCACTCTCACAGATCTTGGGAGACAGACCAGTCCTCGCTTACAGACAGCCCCCTAACCTGAAGCAAATACTCTCCAGCAACCACACACCACGCAACAAAAACACTAACCCAGGAACCTATCCTTCCAACAAAGCCCAATGCCAACTCTGTCCACATATTTATTCAAGTGACACCATCATAGGACCTAATCACATTAGCCATGCCATCAGGGGCTCGTTCACCTGCACATCTACCAATGTGATATATGCCATCATGTGTCTGCAATGCCCCTCTGCCATGTACATTGGCCTAACTGGACAGTCTCTATGCAAAAGAATAAATGGACACATCTGACATCAGTAATCATAACATTCAAAAACCGGGAGGAGAACACTTCAGCCTCTCTTGCCACCCTTAAATCTTTTACTGAGTGGCCATTTTGCAACAGAAAAGCTTCAAAAACAGACTCCAATGAGAAACTGCTGAGTTTGAATTAATATGCAAACTAGATACCATTAACTTGGGTTTGAATAGAGACTGGGAGTGGCTGGTTCTTTACACATGTTGAATCTATTTCCCTATGTTAACTATCCTCACACCTTCTTGTCAACTGTCTAAATGGGCCATCTTGATTATCACTACAAAAGTTTTTTTTTTCCCCTCCTGCTGATAATAGCTCATCTTAATTAGCCTTTTACAGTTTGTATGGCATCTTCCACTGTGTGTGTGTGTATATATATAATATATATATATATATATATATATACACACACACACAATCTTCTTATTATGTGTTCCATTCCATGAATCTGATGAAGTGGGCTGTAGCCCACGAAAGCTTATGCTCTAATAAATTTGTTAGTCTCTAAAGTACCACAAGTACTCCTGTTCGTTTTCCCCCCTATGAGTGCCTCCAACCTACTGGGACAGACCAGAGAAGGCCACAGGGCTCAGATAATAGTACCTTCCAATCCTGCAGCAGCAGCACCTCCTGCCAACTTTACCATTTCCTATTTAAAAATTTCTCCTCTGTTGCTGTGTGAGACCCAGACAAATAAACTGGGGAGACTGGCCGTAAAAGGGAAATAATGAAACTGACTATATACACAAAGTACTGTCAAATGCACAATGTTAATAAATTGAAATTAAAATAGAGAGTAGCTGTTTTCCCTCTAATCTCTCTGTCTTAGGTGGTACTTGTTACAATAGTAGGTAAATCTTTGTAAATGTAAAACTGATGGTGTTTGGTGTCCCTTTAAGAACATGTCTTTGCTTAGGCTGCATTTAACTGACTTCCACTTCTGTGTGGAGTTGAATTTTTTCATAGATCTTTGTTAAAGCAGTTAGAGGGATTGCCAGCCAGAATGTGCCCGTAGCTATGCGCTAATATCATTGTTTACCCCTCAAACTTCTGCAGTGATGCTGGTTGTTCACTCAGCTTTTGCCCATTTGGAGTCCCATTGGGTGTTCCATTCTATTTTAATAGGGTTTGTGTCTAAACATTGGTCAGATCAAGACACTGTGTATTGCAGCATGAGTAGCAGAGGATAGAAAATTATTTACCGTCCATTCTGGTGGCTTTGTTAGTTTGCTAAGTAAATGAACTTGTTGAACTTAGTCTTTTAAAAATGCTCCTGTTAGGCAAGTACAGCTAGGGCTTTTCAAAAGATCCTACGGGCGTTAGACATCAATTTTCTTTGCATTTCAGTGGGAGCTGAGCTGCTAACTCCTTTATTTTCCTTTGAAAATCTCAGCCTGAATAACTAAACTTGGAGGAAGGAAAGGAGTACTTGTGGCACCTTAGAGACTAACCAATTTACCACTCCATACGGCTAAATGCAGTGCCTTGCATAATTACAGGTTTCAGAGTAACAGCCGTGTTAGTCTGTATTCGCAAAAAGAAAGGGAGTACTCTAAGGTGCCATGAGTACTCCTTTTCTTTTTGCGAATACAGACTAACACGGCTGTTACTCTTAAACTTGGAGGCTTGTCCTATTGCTGACATAACTGTCAATAGTAGGGAAGCTCGCTTCTTTAGTAAATGAAGAGCTTCTTTGTGGGAGGAAGGACTGCAATTAATGAAATGTGTAATTAATAGAGATGTAGCCTTAATGCAAACTTGATTGTCAGTATGTGTTATGCGTGGAGACAACTATTATATTGGAGTTGCTGATGGTTTGGAATGTTAGCGTTGCCCTGATCTGACACTTTCTCAGAACTGGAGATGAGGCCAAGCTATCCAACATGGATCTTGATCCAAACTTCATCAAAATTCAGTGCCTCTGAATGTCAACAGTTTGGTTTCAGCCCATCACTGCCCACCATTGCAGCAAATGTCATGGTAAAAAAAAAAAATTAGGAAGAAGGACGAAAATAAACAGTAAATCTTCCATCTTGTTCTGCATCTACTCTGTTCTGCTTTTTGGTAATTTTATTGATCTCTGTTAGTCTGACCATGCAAGTTAATTTTTGCTATCAGAAGCTCCTGCCCTCTAGGAAACATGCTTACTAGCTAATAGTAATCGTCTCTCTCCATAGTCAGGATATATGGTATATGTGAAGTGATGGCTCTGACCTTCTGTGACTGCACATTCATTAGTTGTTCATTACATTGTGCCTTATACTTACTGCAAATATCAGAAAAGATCAGTGTTGGTGCTCAAGAAATCTGTATAATTAGCAGTGGTTTCAGACATTCAGCACAGATTGCTGCAGAGGCAAGTAAGCCCTGAAGGGGTGTGTTACTAAAATACTGATCTCAAATGAGAACATGTTAGCAAGATGCATATTGCAAAGTCAAACTTGACATTCCGCTATTGATCTAAAATGAGAAGAATAAGCACTGGAAAATTAGAAGTTGGTTTTAATAATTAGTTCATGGAGTGTCCAGGATGTGCAGCAAACATCTGGTAAAGGGGTGCCAGTAATATCATTCTATGAAAATAGAGGAATTGCTATATTGGAACAACCTGATGGCCCATCTAGCCCAATATTCTGTCTCCTACAGGGACAGATCTTGTGTACTTCAGATGAAGCACTCTAATCTACAAAATGTACCTAGTAGTACAGAACTATATCATAAGATGACATTTTTTCCAGATGCTAGTGGGTTAGTTTGCCATGAAGTATAAGAATTGCTAGCCTTATTCATATAGGTCTGACTATTTTATACTTTTACAATACTATTTGACTAAGTATATTACAATTTAAATTGAGTTTAATGAAAATAGGATAATCGCTAAGGTATGGCCCATATGAATAGGTATGTGGCACTCAAATAGGCTTTAATAACTGCTAGTACAGTATAGCTTATACTAAGCATTTATTATTTCTAAAAAGTATTATCTGATGGACAGCCACTGACCAGTCAAAGAGCCTCCTTTAACAGAAGGAAATTATTACAGAAGCTAGCCTAGGAGAGGGTTTGAGAACTTCTTGATATCTTTTGGCTATGATGAGTAATAATTTACAAACTGATCAGTGGCCATTCTACCTCTGTGGCCTTCCATGGCTCAGTGCATGTACAGCTGAATCTTGAATAGGCAGGAATAACAATATTTTCTGCTATGTTCAAAGGACAGTATAAAAATTCTCAACTCTTGTGCAAGGTACATAAAGTGAGCTAGAAAAAGATTCTCTCTTCATCTAGGACAGGTAACTTTTGACTCCAGTGTATACAACCACATATCCCCCAACTCGCTAAATCCGCTATCTGCTCACATTCCTTTCCAGTGGACAAAAGCATGGCAAAATTCTTCATATGGCGACATTAACGTGCCTCCACTTTGGTCTGGAGGGACCATCTCTAGAAAAGGGAGTAAGGTTACTCCTAGATTTCTTGGTCTCTCAGTTGCAGCTGTAGGATGCAGGATTGTGCCAATTTAATGAAACTGGAACCTGCCCAATAAGAACTTAAACAAAACAACACAGGCCACCGACCAGTGGCTTCAGGCCATCACAATGTTTGGTTATTACTGATCTAGACTGAATTTGAACTAATGATGGCTGATTTTTATCATTAGACTCAAGTGATCATAGAGGGGACTGAGGCTTACGGACAGTGGGGACCGGTGACCATTTTACAAAGAATTCCTATTGAAACAGTTAAAAATTGCCCTCTGTTATAGGGAAAAATCCAATCTGGTCAAAGTGTAAGCATTTACAAAGTAGCATGTCAGGAAGCACTCTAATTTTGCCAGTCAGAGAGTGTACAATTTTGGTTATTTCTGGGTCCGGTGGGCAGGCAATCTGGATGTTCACTTAATTCTCTGTTTTGGGGGTTTTTTATTTACTTTTAGGGTGTCAATTTTATGTAGCTAATTGAATAAAGGATAAGTTCCCTCGGGTCGTAAGGAAGGATGACCTTGGTTAAATTTTAATGACTCTCACTAACTATTATTTTACATTCCAGCCTTTCTTTTCTGTCAATAACAGTTGGCCTACTGCTTCATTTAAACTTGTTGTGTACTTCTGTTTATAATTCAGATAAAAGCCTAGTAAAAGATAGAGGTCCATTGAGTCCATCCAACTGATTATCTCCAAATCAAGAACAACTGTAAGCCATTTAGGTCAGAAAGCACAGTTCCTGAAACATTTATAATGTGACACGTGCATTCTGACCTAGTTTGAGAACACAAGGACTAAAAAAGAATATGGGCTTCAGTATCAGTCAAATGGAAAATAACTGAAAGTGTACTTCAGAATGAGAACACAATGAAAGGGTTTTACACTAAATGCCTCCTTTAATCAAAAGTTACAGTGAAACAAAGCTTAGAGCCACTGTTTTCTTCACATGCATTCTTTACTACTCATCCTAAAATTAGAAAAATATAAAACTGTATTCCTTGTTGTTTGTATTTATTATACTTCCTCCTGGGGTGCCTTTAGCAGGGTTTTGTGTTCAATAGCACCCACAGAAATCATTAAAGAAAGAGTCCAAATACATCATTCATGGGGGTGGTGAAACACTGTCTTCATTGAATGAGAAACCATGCATGGCTTCATAGCCTGGGCCCTTTGTCACAGTGGCACTGCTCCTGGCCACATTGCTGCACAATGCTGCAGTGTGGTCTGGTGATAGATGGGAGACTGAGTCAGGACCAAAAAGTCTACATGTGCTGTGACACTGGGCCTCTCTGTGCTATATTTCCCCTTCTTGTAATTGTGGGATAACAATGCTTACCCATCTTAAACCACTTTGAGATCCTCACATGGCAGGCACTTTACAAGTACAGATTTTCTACCCACACCCACAAACAGGCATCCCTCATTTATGTTGAGGTATCTGAAGGATAGGCAGTTTGCATCTGGCTGACTAGCGTTATTAAATTTTCATGCTTTGGAGTTTCCTTTGTGGGTCAAATGCATGCCATGGATTCTGTAGTGTCTCTGACCCAAGCATTACCACTAGAGCAGGTCACATGCATTATGAAAAGTATCAACTATTTGAGCAGTAATTGCTTGACCTGCTCAGACCCACAATGAGACTTATAAAATATCAGCTGCATGCTACTAGGTATCTGAAGGTTATCAGGGAATCCCCTTCCTGTACTCAAGTCCCAGTGTAATTCTTACTATTTTGGAGAGTCTTGCAAGAGAGAGGATGAGTAGTTGGTTTGTTGTTGTTTGTGTTCAACACTACCATACAGGAGTCTCTGGTCAATTTTTAATTCCAGTTACAGCTGACCAGGTATGAACAAATTGAGACCCTACCCTCTTGTCACTAAAGAAACCAGACCCAGAGTTAGTATTCAAGTTAATTAGTATAGCCTCCTTCAGATCTGTATTTATCAGTAATTCAAAAACAAAAATATATAAATCTGAGCCTGAGGTTCCTACATGAATTTAGCTATTCCTATTGTGGCCCTTTGGGATTCCCTCTGTCTCAACAGCCTAGCTCCCTTTTTCTAGAGCACCACTCCTACGTCTTTTATATCAGAGGTGGTACAAACAAGTCAGTAGAACTTCATCAGTTTTAAGTGAGGTTATAGCATCTGCTGACAGGGTATGTCAACAAAGCATTACCACTAGAGCTGGCCAAAAAAAATTGGTGAACTGTTTATTTGTCAGAAAATGTGGTTTTGGTCAACTCAAATCTATTAGTCAAGTTTGCCGAATAAAATATTTTGTTTTTAGTTTTGCTTAATTTTCTAATTTTGTCCCTTCACAAGCATGTAGGGAAGAAAATTAGAAAGGCCAAGGCACAAAATGAGATTAAACTAGCTAGACAAAGGGTAACAAAAATCATTCTACAAATGCGTTAGAAGCAAGAGGAAGACCCAGGATAGGATAGACCCATTACTCAATGGGGGATGGGGAGGAGAGAGACAATCACAGAAAATGTGGAAGTGATGGAAGTGTTAAATATCTTTTTTATTTAAGTTTTCACCAATCGGACATCTAATATAGTGAATGCCAGTGAAAATGAGGTAGGAGCTGAGGCTAAAATAAGGAAAGAACAAGTTAAAATTTACTTAAACAAGTTAGATGTCTTCAAGTCAGTAGGGCCAAATAAAATACATTGCAGCATGAGGAGCTGACTGAGGAGATGGGAGAAGTTCCAGAGGACTGCGAGAGGACAAATGTAATGCCGATCTATTAAAAGGGGAATAAAGACAGCCTGGGGAATTACAGATCAGTCATTTTAACTTCAGTACCTAGAAAGATAATGGCACAAATAATCAAGCAATCAATTTACAAACACCTAGAATATAATAAGGTGATAAGTAACTGTCAACATGGATTTCTCAAGAACAAATCATGTCAAACACACCTAATAGCTTTCTTCTGCCAGGGTACAACCCTTGCGGATAGAGGAGAAGCAGTAGATGTGGTAGTATCAAAAAGCCTTACTACATTCAAGATATGTCTTACATGAGCTCATAAACAATTGCGGGAAATATTGCCTAGGTGGAGCTACTATAAGATGGATGCATAATTAGTTGGAAAACTAGTCCTAGAGAATAGTTATCAGTGGTTAATTGTCAAGCTGGAAGGGCATAATGAGTGGGGTCCTGCAGGAGTGAGTCCTGGGTCCAGTTCTGTTCAACATCTTCATCAATGATTTAGATAATGGCAGGGAGTACAGTAGACCCTCAACGTTGCAAACTCCTCAGCAATAGAGGTTGTTAACTCTGAACAAAAGGTTATCATGGTTCTTTCAGAAGTTTACAACTGAACATTGACTTAATACAGCATTGAAACTTTACTATGCAGAAAAAAATGCTGCTTTCCCTTTATTTTGTTAATAGTTTACACTTAACACAGTACTGTATTGTAATTGCTTGGTTTTTTGGTTTTTGTCTCTGCTGCTGCCAGATTGTGTACTTCTGGTTCCAAGTGAGGTGTATGGTTGACTAGTCAATTTGTAACTGGTGTTTTTAACTCTGAGGCTCTACATAAAGTTTAGAGATGATACAAAGCCGGGAGGGGTAGCAAGTGCTTTGGAGGATAGGATTAAAATTCAAAATGATCTGGAGAAACCGTCTGAAGTATAGGATGAGATTCAATAAGGACAAATGAGAAGTACTCTGCTTAAAAAGGAACAGTCAATAGCGCGCACACATAAAATGGGAAATGACTGCCTAGGAAGGAGTACTGTGGAAAGGGATCTGGGGGTGATAGTTATCACGAGCTAAATATGAGTCAACAGTGTAACACTGTTGCAAAAAAAAACAAAAAACAAAAACTCATTTTGGGGTGGATTAGCATGAGTATTGTAAGCAAAACATGAGAAGTAATTCTTCCGCTCTACTCCACACTGGTAAGGCCTCAACTGGAGTATTGTGTCCAGTTCTGTCTGTCACATTTCATGAAAGATGTGGACAAACTGGAGAAAGTCCAGAGGAGAGTGGAAAAAAAGTATTAAAGGTCTAGAAAGCATGACCTATGAGGGAAAAATTGGTCTAAAAATTGTTTAGTCTGGAGAAAAGAAGACTTGGTGGAAGGGAGGGGACACATAGCTTTCAAGTACATAAAAGGTTGTTACAAGAAGGAAAGTGAAAAAATGTTCTCCTTTATCTCTGAGGACAGGACAAGAAGCAATGGGCTTAAGTTGCAGCAAGGGAGGCTTAGGTTGGGCATTAGGAAAAACTTAACTGTCAGGATAGTTAAGCACTAGAACAAATTGTCTAGGGAAGTTGTGGAATCTCTGTCGTTGGGGGTTTTTAAGAACAGGTTAGACAAACCTGTCAAGAATTGTCTAGCTATTATATAGTCCTGCCTTTAATGCAGAGGGCTGGACTAGATGACCTACTGATGTCCCTTTCTGTCCTACACTTCTATGAGTCTATGATTCTGGAAATGTTGAAAGAAAAAATTGTCTTGAACTACGTCAAAAATGTTGTGTAAACGTTGGGCACTTTGACAAAAGTGGAGGACTAGATTCACAAAAACGGGTATGGGGGCTGGGGTGGCGTGAAGATCGTAGGCAGCCTTCCTTATAACATTTCGCCCAGTGGTTAGGGAACTCACCTGGGTGTGGGAGACTCCACCCTGCTCAATGTATGGAGAGAACTTGAATTTGGGTCTCCCACACTGCAGGACACCACCATAGCCACTGGACTATGGAAGATTCTGGGGTGCATCTTTCTCAATCTCCTGTTGAAGCTCTTCCACTTTTATAAATAAGTAGTAGTTGGAGCAAGGACTTGAATTTGGTTCCTCCATATCCTCAGTTCTCTAACTACCAGGCTAGAGTCTCTAACTTTTCCCATGGCCCTTTGACTATTATTTGTCATTTGTAGTTGCAATTCATATTTATTCTTAATGTTGGCCTGTGCGTGCTGTTGCTATAGCTGTTCTACCATCCATTTGAGGTCTTCCAGCATTTTGTCTTTTGTAGGATGAGCTGAGTCCCTACTTCATTTCCCAATAAACCACACAGTCCTGAGTTAGGGTGGATCAGTAGAAGAGCCTACTACCTGTTGCATCAGGTTTGGAGTGATATGGAAGACTTGGTGAAGGCAGAAGAGATCTCTGAAGTGGAGTGTAAGAGAAGAATTTAAAGGAGATAATGTGGAATGGTAGTTGATAGGTCCACTGAGTTTATCCAGCAAGCTAATTGTACACATAAAGGGAGAGAACCAGGTTAACAATTGATGGAAAGGCCAGGATGAGATCAGGGTTTCTGGGTTGAGAGGTTAGGCAGGGAAGGGAAACAGAGAAGAGTGGATGGGGCATGAGAAGGCACTATAGGATTGCAGAGAATTCCTCTTTGAAAAAGCCTTTTTATCAGTGATGATCACAATTCAAACACCCTTTTTATTCCCAATCCCCGCGCGCGCTCTCTCTCACACACACACACATACACACACTCTCTCTCTCTCTCTCTCTCTCTCTCTCTCTCTCTCTCAAAAAAAAACCCTAAGCACAGTTTTTACCACGCGCCCCCCAACTCCACAAGTGGAAAATGCTGCGACTTCATGAAGTTCACTTGAGACTTGACTACTGCTATTGATTTTACATGGAAGGTGCTCAGATACTGTGGTGAAGATGGGCGGTATACAACCCTAAAACAGAAGAAAGATAGATAAAAGGTTCAAACAAGAATCTGAACGATAATAATCTGAACCTTCGGTAATAATGCAAGCAAGAATCTGTTCAACTACAATTTGATCCAGATCCTTGCACCAGTTTGATTACCAAAACAATCCAAAAATTGTAACCTCTTATTCCTGCTGAGGTCTTCACACAGTCTGGGGCGGGGTACTTATGATGTTTTAAATTCAAAGTAACAGTTTCATTTATAGAGTGAAGGATGAAACTGTTTTATTATGAAGGATTAATTTACAGCATGTGGCTGTGTCTCAGCCATCTGACCAGCAAATTAGATATTTTAGTGTTCATTATAAAGTTAATTATACTGCATTACAGGCTGTAATACTTCACAGATAATGTCAAAGAAACAGGATGCTGTCACAAAATAAGGGTTTTCAGCTTCTAAATAAATATTGAAGCACTGCCAAGTCACTCATTTTCAAAGCAGTAGGCATTGATCCTGTGACAATATTTTATTAGAATGACTATTTCTGTTATATGATGGATAGAGTTGTAATTTTCTTGCCTAATAGATGGTGAAGGAGCATGACAGTTGCTCAGCATTCCGTTATTACAAAGATAAATTTTAATAGCTTTACAGAACACACACTTGGACTTTAACTGATCGGAAGATTATCCATGGAAATAGTTGGGCTTGATTTGCTTGTTAAAAAGCATATACTATATTTTTCTGATGAGGCTATCTTTAATTGCCTATATGCCACTGCTAGAAGCCTGGGTAACAAACAAGAAGAACTGGAATGGCTCAATCATAAATTTTGCTCTAGTTAGTATTACTGAAACCTGGTGGGATGTTCTGCACATTTGGAATGTTAAAATCAATGGTTTTAACCAATTTAGGAAGGATGGAGTGGGCAAAAGGGTATGGGAGTGGCAATCTGCCAAAAATGGTATCACTTATTTCAAAATCACTGATTCAAAAGAAAATAATCTCAACCTGCTTATGGATCAATGTCCTAACAGATAAAGCACAAGATGGGGTACTAACTGGTGTCTGACCAGCAAATCTCACAAGGGAACAGGATGACTGCTTTCTTAGGGCACCTATTTACAATGTGTAGGAAAAAATGCTGATGGGGACTGATGTGGTGATTGGGACTTCAATTTGAGTAACACATGCTGGAGGTCTCATGCTGCCAGTACTAAAACATTCTTGGAATTTCTAAATATTATACATGACAATTTGCTAACTCAAAAAGTGTTGCAGTCAACACACGGGAATTTTATTAGATCTTGCCCTAACAGATAAGGAGGCTCTGATCACAGAACTAAAAATTGATGGTAGCTTAGATACAAGTGATAATAACTTGATCACATTCATAATGTACAAGCAGAATAACGTCCAGGCTAGTTATGTATGTATATATAAATGTGAAGCTTTAACAGGGCCAGTTTCACAAAGCTGAAAACAATTATAAGCCAAATCAGCTGAGATGAAGAATGTAATCAGAAAAATGTAAATGACAATTGGAAATGATTTAAGAATAGATTACTAAATGCCCAAAAAGCCACAATCCCACATTCGAGGAAGACGGCTGTGCTGGTTTAAAAACTGGCCTGACTTAAAGGGGAAATGAAGGCACCTGTGCAAATTTAAAATATATAAAACTAATGAAAGGGGAGTTAATAGTAATATAAATCAGAAGCTAGGAATTGTAGAAAAATAAGGGAAGTCAAGGGGCACAAGGAGAAATCTATGGTCAGCAGACATAAGGACAGTAAGAAGGAGTTTTTAAATATATATTAGGAACAAAAATAATGCTGATGGTGGTACTGGTCCATTATTAGATTGGAATGGTAGAATTATCGGTAATAATGCAGAAAAAGCAGAAGTGTTCAATACATTTCTGTTCTGTATTTGGGAATAAAACAGTTGGTATAGTCTCATCGTACAGTGCCAACACTCTTTCCATTCCCCTATCCTCTGGAGGATGTTAAGCAAAAACTATTAAAGTTGGATACTGTTCAATCAGCAGGTCCACATAACTTATGTACGAGAGTTTTAAAAGAGCTAGCTGAGGAGTTGCCTGGACTTCAAATGTTGATTTTCAATAAATCTTGGAGGACTGGGGAAGAATCAAGATTGTAAGCCATACTTATAGGATGGGGGACTGTATCTGGGAAGTAATGATCCTGAAAAAGATATGGGGTAGTTCTGCATAATCAGCTGAACATGAGTTCCCACTGTTACTCTGTGTCCAAAAGAGCTAATGTGATCCTGGAATGAATAAACGGGAATCTTGAGTAGGAGCAGCTGTTTTACGTCTGTATTTGGCACTGGTGCAACTGCTGTTGGAATACGGTATCCAGTTCAGGTGCCCACAGTTCAAGAAGCATGACGACAAACTGGAGAGGGTTCAGAGAAGAGCTGTAAGAATGACAGGATTAGAAAATATGTCTTAAGGTGATAGATGCCAGGAACTCAATTTCTTTAGCTTAATAAAGAGAACGTTAAAGGTGACTAGATTACAGTCTATAAATACCTGCATGGGGAACAAATATTTAATAATGGTCTCTTCAATCTAACAGAGAAAGGTATGGCACAATCTAATGGCTGGAAGTTGAAGATAGACAAATTCAGACTGGAAATAAGGCATACATTTTTAACAGTGAGTAATTAACCATTGGAATAATTTAACAAGGGTTGTGGTGGATTCTCTATTACTGACTATATTTTTAAATCAAGATAAACTTTCCCCAAATAACTGCTAGAGCCTATTGCCTATGTTATACAGGAGGTCAGATTAGATGGTCATAATGGACCCTTCTGGCCTAAGAATCAAGGACTCTATAAACAGGTTGTAGTTTGGATACTTTATCAATAAATACATTTCTCCCTCCCACCCCACCAACACTGTGAATAGCTGGAATAAATTCTGTGTGTAATTTATTAATTACGTATATGTCCTTTTTTTGGAAATACAGACAGCCCAAAAATAGCTATGCAGAGTTCCACTTGGATGTGTAAGCAGCCTTCAGTAAGGAATAATGCCTCTACTAGGCTTGAAAAAGAAGTGGGTTGAACTCATAAATATGTCTTGGTATTCAGAAGGCATTTAATAACTATGAAATCCTTGGTCAGTCATAAACGCACACTCTTAGGACTTGATCCTTCAAGCCTATTGTGCTACACAATAGGCTGTGCAAAGCAGTTGTGTGACAGTGCAAGAAGAGTCTGTACAAGGGCACAAAAAAGGCTGACTACTAGGCATAGGACCTCCAACCTGATTAGTAATGTCCCAAGTCCCTGGAATGCCCATTCCTTTATTTACTACTATTCAGTGATAAGGTCTTGTCTCTAGTGCTCACCCTTACTTGCCCTGGCTAAAATGGTGACGTGGGTGAAGAATCCACATTTGTGGGATGAAATGCAATCCATAGCATGTTAATGGGCTGCTTAATTGTACATTCTCTCCTTAGGTCCTACTTCTGGTATGGCTTGGAATAACACAGGACTACATTCCTCTGTGCTGTTTATCCCTTGTATCTCAAGTTTATATATGTAGCACTCTCCAACTATATCATGCCACATCAAACCTTTAGTTTTGGTGATGTGCCCTTTTGCTGCACAGATGTGTGTGGCAGGGGGAGGAGGACTCATAAATCTCTTCCTTGAATCTCTATGCAGCATTCAGACACACTTTTCAGTTGTGCTATGTTCTCCTTACTGCATAGACTGTTTTATGGGGAAAAAATCGGCCCTCTGCAGTAAGGTTATCTCATCCACATTGTGTATAAACAATTGTGTCTTTTACTTGGTAAAGGTCTACCTTACTATGAGATCTGTATGTTAAATGTATATCATGGGTAGGATAAGCAGTGCACCAAGTCAACATAGCTGTTAGAACCTTAGTGTGAGTACTCGTTTTCTCTAAACAGAAGGTGAATTGATTAGTGTTTGATTTTTTTTAATGAGATCCATAGGGGAAAAGCTCTAAATAAGAATTGCTTACTGAAGTAAAGAATACATTCCTATTGCTTAATCTATATATTTCTAAAGAACACTTTCTGGTAAGTATGTTAAGAGTTTTGGGATCCTTCTTGCTATACGAAAATAGCACTTCTATATTACATCAGATTTGCAGCAATGAGACAATATAATTTGTCATAGCATGATTACCGTGGCATCATATTTCAGGTTATTTGCTAATAAACCAATAATTATGAGAAGAAACATAGTGGGAGTTTGAACACTCCTCAAATTAGTAACCAATAGCTATCTCTGTTCATGACGTACCTGGATGAAAGTCAGATGTTTTAACATTTGAAATGTATGGACGCAACAGACACAAAGATCAATAAAGGTTTCATCTGGAGCACTGGATCTAGAAGCTTTTGTCTAAATAGCAAAGCCAACTGAGAGCTGAAGGATATGTTTCTCTTGCATGGTCAAGGATGAAGGAGTGAACAGATTGTGTATTCTGCGCTCTGAAAGAAAATGTGTATGTTGCACATGTAACACATGAACTAGTTAAAATGTGAGGTGCTGCTTTTGGTGGGTGGTCTCAAAGTGACAGCTTTTTACTAACTTCAGGTTGAAGACTAAAAAAACTAAACTGTGGGCAGTAACCAATATGCTCTTTGATTGTGTAACAGCGTGGTCTGCTCTTTAGAGATGTAAGCAGGTGAAACCATGACTAGGGGAATTTACCTCATGTAAAATAGTAAGGGTTTAAGTGTATCTAATCATGCATTTAATGGCTGGTATATACACAAAAAGAAAAGGAGTACTTGTGGCACCTTAGAGATTAGCAAATTTATTTGAGCATGCCTCGAAAGAGTTCTGTATTGTTGTTTTTTGTAAATAAATTGGTTAGTCTCTAGTCCTCCTTTTCTTTTTGCGAATACAGACTAACATGGCTGCTACTCTGAAACCGTATATACACAGATATCACACATTCGCTAGTAATATATAAGCAAGTTTGGCCTAATTTTTAGGATGGTCTTTGAATAACTCTTTTTGGAAAGAAGTGTAAGCTGAGTGGTTTCTTAGGATTTGGCTCATTGAGTAGCCGCTGTTCAATTCTTTAAACATCCTTGGTTTTGGGTACAGGACAAGGATGATGTTAATGCAAGGTTATGATGATCCTGCCAAATACAATCAGACTAAACAAGGAAAGTCCTGAGAGTTCCTGTCAAATACGAAGACTGATAGTGTAATGAGGAATCTTATATTTAGTCATATTTGCTATTAATATTATGTAATGAATCCAGAGGAAGGGGTTGTTGATAAAGTATGCTGTCATCTTGGATATAAAAGAACATACAGAGAGTTGCATTTTTGCCTTTGTGTACAGCTTTATTTGTATACACTCAGTCAAATCATTGGCTTGTCATACCTCAACTGATCACTGGGTGTGGCACTTTGTACCTATGCTGAAATAAACCTGTTCCTTGGATTTATCTGTCTGCTTTCTTAGGTTTGTAAGGTAGCCCGTTGGCCTGGTTGGTTAGTCCTAAAGCATCCTTATGAGAGATGAGTCCACTCCAATCTATGGCTCAGGACATCCTGGGGAAAGTTCACATCCAGATCTGTAAAATTTATCTTCACTTCTACTATTATGTCCAGATGCAAGTCATTCTGTTTGACTTAAGTGCCTCTGACAGAGAGCCATTTTTATGGTGACTCTCAAAACTCAGTACAAACTTTTGGGGAGTGTGGTACTGTACCTAACATCTGCCTATAATCCTAGAACAGGGTTTCCCAACCGTGGTTGGCGGCTTGTTCAGGGTAAGCCCCTGGCGGGCCGCAAGATGCTTTGTTTACCTGAGTGTCTGCAGGTAGGGCCGCTCGCAGCTCTCAGTGGCCGCGGTTCGCCGTTCCTGGCCAATGGGAGCTGCAGGAAGTAGTGGCCTGGCCTGCGCCACTACCTGCAGCTCCTGTTGGCCAGGAACGGCGAACCGCGGCCACTGGGAGCTGCGAGCGGCCCTACCTGCAGACGCTCAGGTAAATCATCTCACGGCCCGCCGGGGCTTACCCTGAACAAGCCGCCAACCACAGTTGAGGAAACCCTGTCCTATAGTAACTATAAACTGATGTTAAGATGGCTTGCAAGTCTTGTATGACTGCCTCTCATGCTGGTGTTCTGAACACCCAATTCTGCTCCCATTGAAATTAACGACAAAACATCCAGGATCAAGCCTCAGGGCCCTAAGGCCCTGTACCTACAATGAGCTCTGCATGGAAAACCCAGTGCCTGGTGGGATTTTGGGTAGGCAGAGGGTTCTACCAGCATGGACTTCTTTGCAAGATTGAAAGCTTAGTTATTTATGTGTATTATTGTAGCATCTTGGAGCCTGAGCCATGGATAAGTATAGAGCTCATTTGTCAATAAGGAATCAGATTTTCTAAAGTCTAAAGTGGAACTAAAATATTAACACATGGGGGGGGGGGGTATTGTCCTTGAAAAGTTAGATGTTCAGTGGAATAGAATGTTTTTGTGAAGGGATTTAATAGTTATTCGATTAGATTGTTTGTTTGGTATTAGATCCCATGGAACATTGTTTGAGTGCTCAGGCCATTAAGTTCTTTTTTTTTCCCCTCAGATTCTACTCCAGCCATTATATCGCCATCTAAATTTCTCCAGGAACCTTAGTATGTTTGTTTGTTTTTTGACAACCATATCTACTAAGACCTTCCACGTGTTGAAGACTTTGTGTGAACAAGTGTTACCTGAAGTCTGCTCTAAATTAGTTTTGATCTATTGTATTTTCCATTTATTACCTCTGATTCTATTGTCTGTGATATGGTGAAAGGGCTAACTCAGAATGACATTCTTTGCCATTTCAGATTCAATATTAATAATACATTCCCTTTCAGGGATTTGGAATCCATGCAATTTATACTTCAGTTGTCCTCAATGCTCATACCTGTTTACCTTTGCTACAGTATTAAGTGTATTGTCAAGCTGCTTCCCTCCCTCCCCCCACAAGAGTTCTGCAACATCTTTTATCATGCAGTGACCAGACATTAAACATTACCATTATAGATGCACCTGCTAACCCAACTTTAGTTGGTGCAGATTCTGACACAATATTTCCATTTTATAAAACCTTCTTTCAAAGGCAGTGAAAGAGTGTTCTGGACTGAAACGTAGTAAACAAGGTCTTGATTAGGAACACATGGGTCTTTTTAAAAGAGTTTTGAAATAAATTAGTTTGACTGTTTCTCAATAATATGGGGCCAAAAAGGTGGTTATCTTGTAACTTTAAATGGCTATAGGGTGGGATTTAGATCGAGTGGTTGCAGCACCTAACTTTTAGGTTCTAAGTAGAATTCATGATTTTGTTAGGTGCCCAGACTCCCTATACAATGTAGAGGAAGAGTTAGATGCCAGAAACTAGCACACTGAGCAGATAGCCACCTAAGCTAGAGAATGATGATGAGAAGAGGGTTGTGGTCTGTGCCCTAAGCCTCAATGGAGAGCTAGGTGCATAACTGCAGACCAGAAGGAGACCCCCTTCCTCCTCTCAGTAGTCACAGCCATGAATCTTCGAGACCCTGCTCGACATTAGGTAGAGTGAGGATTAGAACTCGATTTTCCCCCATATGCTGGATGACTGCTCCAACCTCTGGCTATTGAACAATGGGGTGGGGAGACACCAGTTCCTTCTCTGGGTGTGTGTTCTGATGGGAGTGGTCTAGTGAATGTGCTGTAATGTGGTCTCTGAGCACAGCTTTTAGATAGGTGGAGAAGTACCTGTTTGTGAACTCTACTGGGACTTATGCATGAGTCTTAGGGGCTGAGCAGCTCAGTGGTGTTGGGACTAAGCTGTGCCAACTGCCAGAAATATAGGGGCCTAGGGAACTTTACAAATCGAAATTGAAGCCCCTAGGGAGTTTAGATGTTCACAGGTAAGGCATCAGCTAAGCAGTTTTGAGGATCTAAATCTTGGAATTCTAGGTGCTTAACTTCCATTTTAGGTGCCCAAGTGCCCCTTGTAATCATACTTCTAGTGTTTCTACAAAGAAAGGGGAAGACAAGTGGCTTCCTCTTAATAGGTTAATAGAATATCACCCTACAAGGCAATGTGCAAGTTTTGAGTCCTACAAAACCCAGGAACTGTGCTACATATTTTTGAGTGCCATCTATTGGCTATGTAAGTATGTGTATTATGGAGATCTGTAATACTTACTCGCTTATGCTAGTGTAAATCAATTGTAATGCCATCAAAGAGTAAAACCCTGCATAAGCATGAGAAGAATCTGGTCCAATTAGTCCATAACATCAGGAAAGCTCCACTGGTATTTCTTTTAAAGATTAAAATCTCAGTTATTTAATTTAGAAAAGGCATTGGTTCTCATGTAACAACTACAGTTCATAAAAAGTCATGTGACTTTTTTCAGCACACAGCTCTATTGTACGTGTGAGAGGCATAGGTAAAGGTTCCTTCTGTAATCTTTGATATTATAGAGCATAATAGCTCCTTTTGAATCAACTAAAAAGAGTCACTGAGATAAATGGAGGTTTGAGAAAGTTTTGCAATATTTCCCTTGAAGTATCCTCAAAGCACTTCAAACAAGATAGCTAATATGTTTCAAATGAGCTCTCCATTGCATTTTATAGGGAAAGGAAAGAATCAAATTAGCCCACCAACATCATAATATTTGTTAATAGAGCTAGCTGGGAAATTTCTATCTAAAAATATTTTGACATGGGAAAATTTTTATGAACACTTCTACACCTTTTTTTCTTTTTTCCAAGCAGCTTTTTGCTGCCTGCCAAAAACGCTTCATTGACAAGAAGCAAGAAAGTTCTTTAGACCTTTAGTCTAAGATGTGGGTCTGATTCTGATATCCACTACATTGGTGTAAATCAAGAGTTACTACTATTGCTGATGGGGTCATGACAGGTAAAATTAGAGTCAGATCAGTGTCCATTCCTGTGACTGCAATAGAGCTGGCCAAAACATTTCTGAGGAGTTTTTAGTTGGCTCACATGTTTTCAGCACTATCCAAAGAAGTACCCATCCCTTCCAGGAATGGGAAGGGGTGAAGAAACTCCTTACTAGAGGCACAGATGCCCCAGTAAGTAGTACAGCAGTGAGGATTCCCATGCTATTTCCTCTGCTGACTTCAACAGGTGTCTATAACACTGAAACGTCTTTTAATAACAGTCATCCCTGCCGTTGGGTACAAGAGACCTACTGTACCAAGTCTAAGTAAATCTCTTTTCCTCAAGAACCACTTGTATTAATATTGAAAAGCCCAATGAGGCCTAGCTTAATTTAATACCTACTACATGCAGCCTGCTAAAATTGTTCTACTTCATAGCTAGCTCTCCACTAATACCTGTGCTGCTTCCTCTGGCTTTTCATTTTCTTCTTTTTTCTTTTCCTTTATCACCTGGAATTTCAGACTGACCTTTCCCCTTTTTCTTGTTCACTTTAGTCATTTCCTGTGAAATTCTGGTTCTATTGAAGTCGATGACAAAACTCTACTTCAGTGGGGTTGGGGTTACATCTGATTTCAAGTTTTGCCTTTTCTTTTTTCAGTTTGACTTTTCTCTTTCTATATTCTCTAATTTGGGATTCCTCTTTGGGACTGATTCAGAATGCATGGATCTGAGTAACCAGACAGGCTACTGCCACCTTCACAACCTAATCATCATCAGACTTTGCCAGTGTAAGCTCTAATGCACTCATTACAGCCTTTCCCAAATGCCCTGTATCCTTGTGTCTGTGGAAAGAAAGAGCATTGTTATGAGCCATAGCAGTCTGTAAGTTTGCCAGTGAGGTCCCAAGTTACACCAATATTTTTGCTGAGTTTACAAATTCTGTCCTACCAGTGAACTAACTTTGCTTTCATTTGCCACAAATTTCACACACCTTGGGCATGCAGATCTTAGATTTACTAAACTGTGATTATGATCTGCCATAACCTCTTTGTTGGATAGTGCTGGCAAAGGAAGCAGAACTTCATTTTCTGCACTGCAGGATCGGACCTCAGAAGTGCTATAAAAGTCATAATGTGATGTCTCCACTTCCATTGGTTCTTTTCTGCCATTTTCAGTATTCCCACAATCACGCTTCAGCAGCTTGGTCCCCATATTTGCTGTGACCATTTCACCAAGGAATATAATCTTTCGTTCTACTATTCTTTCTTCTGATGCTCTGCCCTGAAGATCTACAGTGTCCCTTTATTTGGCACTTGGATTCTTTATATTTATTTTTGCAGGAAAGTTGGGATGGTTTAACACATAATGCTCTTGCTTTCCAGCTTTGTTTATTTCTGAGCATTTTTGTTGAACCTCACTCCTCAGTAACTTTCATTTTCATGTTTCCCTTTGTTGTTCTGGAGTGCTCAGCTTTCCCAGCAACATAGACTTCAAGAATTTTCTTTGTTTCGTACACAGTTTTCTGATCTGATTTAGGCCTGATGCCAAAAATCATCTGCCTCACTTCCTTGGGGTATATAATGAAATTTCTTTGGTATTCACCACTGCTATCTGTCAACACTGTCTTAATGCAACATGAAATAGCTTCAGGTTACCCAAAATGGTTAGGCTATCTTCAAATGTAAAGCTTCTCAAAGGGATCAAGTGAAATATTGGCTGTATTGTCCATGACACACAATCTTCAGTTCCTTTGCAAACTTCTAGTTTTAACTCTCCCGCCCCCCCAAAAAAATCTCCCCCTGCTGCTTCAGTTGTCTCAGATGTGGGTCTGATTCTGATATCCACTACATTGGTGTAAATCAAGAGTTACTACTATTGCTGATGGGGTCATGACAGGTAAAACTAGAGTCAGATCAGTATCCATTCCTGTGACTGCAATAGAGCTGGCCAAAACATTTCTGAGGAGTTTTTAGTTGGCTCACATGTTTTCAGCACTATCCAAAGAAGTACCCATCCCTTCCGGGAATGGGAAGGTGTGAAGAAACTCCTTACTAGAGGCACAGATGCCCCAGTGAGGATTTCCATGCTATTTCCACAGCAGTGAGGATTTCCATGCTATTTCCTCTGCTGACTTCAACAGGTGTCTATAACACTGAAACGTCTGCCTGATCTGCCTCACTTCCTTGGTGTATATAATGAAATTTCTTTGGTATTCACCACTGCTATCTGTCAACACTGTCTTAATGCAACATGAAATAGCTTCAGGTTACCCAAAATGGTTAGGCTATCAGCAAATGTAAAGCTTCTCAAAGGGATCAAGTGAAATATTGGCTGTATTGTTCATGACACAAAATCTTCAGTTCCTTTGCAAACTTCTAGTTTTAACTCTTCCCCCCCCCCCCCAAAAAAAAATCTCCCCCTGCTGCTTCTGTCTGACTAAGGCAGCTTGTCTTTCTCTCTGGGTTCCTGTAGAGATGGCTCTTTCCCTTTGTTTTAATGGGATCTAGCCTCCTTAATCTAGCTGCTCTACTTTTGGCCTGCAGCTCATTTTCTCAGCACAGCTTCTTAAAGGAGTTCATTTTCTTTTTGCCTCGCTTTTAGGCATGGACTCTTCTTGTATTCACAACACTTCTCAGAGCCTTTTGGTGCCCTCTGCTTTCTCTCTTTCTGTTCAGCCTGGACAGCACAACCCAGACAAGGGCTGCTTCAGCACTTGAAAGGAAGGTGGTTGCCAAGAAGACAAACCCTCCCATTTTTGCAGAGAAGTTCCACTTTCTTCATTTATTCTGTTCCTACCAAGGTTGGATCCAACTAATACCTACGCATATATTAAAATCTCACTTAAGGCTTTTAGTTTTGATTAAGTCACACACTTGATTGTGATCTCTGTAAAGTATCATTTTACCGGAACCCATTAAGCCCTTTAGGAAATGTTTCCATTTGCTCTGATGAAAAGCAAAAGTACAACCTTAAAACATGTGGAAGTAATTTAGTCAGTACCTTTTTGTTCTCTTATGGGTCAATAAGTACTGTATGCAGATGGGAGAGACTTCTAGAATGCAGAGAGCTTTAACTAAAATGTGCTTGTAAAGCCTTGTTTTAAATTAGGCTAATGTGTTCTAATTGCAAAACAAGATCTCCATGTTAAAAGCCATTTCTTGTAAGTTAATATGCATGTGGAAACAAACTTTCTGATGAACTGAAGATGCAGTAAGTGAATCTATCCTCTTTAAAAACCTGGCTTTATGGGAAACACTGTAGCAAGCTATTTCTGAGGTTGATAAAAGTTCATCACTGAGGGAATATATTCACATCTTTGCCCAAAACATTAACTTATTTCATCTAAGTAAATAAAAGTGATTTTAAAGCAAATCTCTGTGCATGGATACTCTTCCCAATTCATGTCAAATTTAAAAGCCGGAATATAGATTTGATCAGAACTCTCCCAAAATTTAAAGAGATTTTGTTCCAGGGTTTTGATTTTGCCCAGTATGAAGCCTGAATTAAGCTCATTCCATTTACATCAAGGACTTAAGTTCAGGGTCAGAAAGAAAGTACTGCAATAAAACTGATTCTACATCCCCTAAGTTTGAAGGTATTCATATCTGGGGTTCTTTTTCAATATCCTCCATATTTGTTTGCTGCTATAAATATTCTGTAAAATATTGATAGGAAAATTTTAAAGCTCATTGTTCATAACCCTGAAGTACAGGTTCTTATTCAAATGTCGAGACCTGTCTAGAATCTGAACAGAACTGGCTCTCCTAAGGTTCCAGAACTACTTGCTTTTACTTAGGCTGGACAGATTGCAAGAGGTGGCCTCTCTAGTACTTTACTTCTGCCTGGGAACAGGAAGTACAGAGGCACAAAATAATTTTTAAAAAATCAAACCTCAAAATGGTTCATATTGAAGTTTCAAGTGTTTGTCACTAGTGATAGGCGTATGGCCCTGGGCCCTAAAATAGGTTCTATTGATTTAGGTTTCTAAATGCCTAAATCACTTTTGAAAATGCCACTTAAGCTGTAATGTAACTTAAGCACTATTGAAAATGTTACCCCTGTTCTTCCAGTATTTGCAAAAATGCATAGCAAATTTTGTTAACTGTTACATTTGCTTGTTTCCTTGCTTTTATAAAATATTTATAAACCGAATGAGATCATTAGTAGTTGCTATATTATTTCATCTACTCTTGCCCACTTTTTTTCCCATTCAGTTAAAATACAGGTGAGGTGTGTTTTTGTGTGTTGTCTTTGTCTTTTTGGGTTTTGTAATTCTCCTCCCCTTGTATTGTATTCTTTTGGAAGCAAATGAGGAGTGGGAAGTGCCATTAAGAGCTGTCACCCATACTTGGTGTGATTTAGGATATTATATGTTTCTGGCACTGCTGTGCCAAAATGGAATTGCTTTGCCTTTCAATCATCAGAAATTGTTTCTTCAGGTTGACCTCTAATTTAAAAACAACAACAACAAAACCTTAAAAATAAGTGGTCAGATACTCAGCTGGTGAAATCTGACATAGCTCCATTGAGGTCAACTGAATTGATGATGATACTTGATTCATCTGCCACTTTACTTTTGGGGCCAGGTCTTCAGTGCTCAAAATGTTTTTTCCAGTGAAATGTCTCTCTTGATGTAAAAGCCTAGTGGGGCCTAGGCACTGTAGTTTTACCTCAGTGTAGCTAGTTAAACGCCAGATGGGGGGTAGGTTTGCTATATTGATTAGAGGGGCAAGAGGATCAGACCCAAAAACCTGTTGTGGTCACTGAGCCTTTGTCCTCATTACACAACTCAGCAAAGCACTTAAGTATGTGTTTAAGTCCATCTATATTCAGTCAACACTTAAGTCTCATTAAAATCTATGGGAATTAGGCATTTGCTTAAGGGCTTTGCAGTACAGGGGTAGCTTGCTGAACTGAGGCAAATATGTCTTCTTTCTCAGTGCAGTTTTTCCTTTGCTGTCATGGCAGGGTGAAATCTCACCAGCATAGAAAATGCACACTTCACCCCAAGCTTGTGAATCAGGACTTAAGACAGGCCTAGGTAAGCAATGTGTAGTGCTTAGTGAGGGCCTGCCATTCTTGGATGGATTTCACCCTATGTATGAAATGTATCCTGGCCTCCTTTTAAGTGAAAAGTTTTTTGCAACAATTTCAGTAGTCAAGACTTTATTCATAGCATTTAAAAGATCATATGTGGTTCTTAAGAACGAGCTTGTGTATTTCAATTATTAGAACATTTCAGAAAGGATTCACTTATTGCCATTTCTTTCCATGGTGTTTGTGCTATTGAATATTTTATTTTAATATAAAATCTTTTTCAGTGAAATCCCATAGTATGCTATACTAAATTTGACTGTTTCATGATTGTGAACTTTGAACCACTGTCCATTTCCACCATCTCATAAGTTAATGAGGTGATATATGATGTAAGTAATGGAACAGCCAGCCAAATTGTTAGGATATAGATATTCAGGCCTGTCTGTAAAGGCCTATACTCTAAGAATTTAGGTGTATTTTATCACTTAGCTAGTTCTAGAGGTATAAAAGAGAGAATCAAAATCACTGTCTGCTGCAGTAAGGGCCTTCTCTTACTGTGACAGTCTGAAGCCAGTGGTGAGCTGGAGCTGGTTCGAACCGGTTCGCTAGAACCGGTTGTTAAATTTCGAATTTAATTTAATTTAGAATCGCGGAACAACTGGTTCTAAAAGGGCTTCTAAATTTAACCAACCAAAAGTGGTGCCTTAGGCGCCGGCTCCATGGGTGATCCAGACCTGGAACACCGAAGGGGAAAATTTGGTGGGTGCAGAGCACCCACCGGCAGCTCCCCACCTCACCCCCAGCCCCAGCCCATCTCACCTCTGCTCCACCTCCTCTCCTGAACGCACCGCCCCCTCCCTTCTCTGCGCCCCCCCCCCCCCCCCAGCCCCAGCTCACCTCCGCCTCCTCCCCTGAATGCACTGCCCCGTTCTGCTTCTCTGCCCCCCCCCCCCCCACTTCCCGGGAATTGGCTGTTTGTGCGGGAAGCCGGGGCGGGCTGAGAAGCAAGCCGCAGCTTCCTGCTCAGGCCCAGGGAGGCAAAGTGGAGGTGAGCTTGGGCCGGGGGGGGAGGGCACGAGGAGGGCCGCCCGTGCCGCAGCAGTTAACCCGGGGGGGAGGGTACAGGGGAACCGCTCCCTGCCCCAGCTCACCTCCGCCACCCTCGGCCTGAGCGGGAAGCCACGGCCTGCTTCTCAGTCCTCCCCAGCTTCCCGCCGAACAGCTGATTCGCAGGAAGGCGGGGGGCGGAGAAGCAGAGTGGGGCAGTGGGTTCAGGGGAGGAGGTGGAGTGGAGGTGAGGTGAGCTGGGGCCGGGCGCGGGGTGGGGAGCTGCACCCACCAAATTTTCCCCGTGGGTGCTCCAGCCCCAGAGCACCCAGGGAGTTGGCGCCTAAGGCACCACTTTTGATGTGATCAGTGGGGGGAGCGGCCTCTCCCCCTCTTCCCCCCCCAGCTACGCTCCCCCACCCCTAGGAGCCAGGACCTGCCGGATGCTTCCTGGGAGCTGCCCCAGGTAAGCACCGCTGGAACTCCCCACCTCTTCCCCCTGGCAGGTGCCTCTGGCTCTTAAGGATGGGGTGGGCACCCACTACAGTGGCCCACGAGACCCTCCTGCCCGTTCTGGGGGCAGTCAGGGGACAGGGGAGGAGGGGTGGATGGGGCAGGGGTCCTCATGGGGTGAGGAGGGAACCCATTAAGATTTTGGTAGCTCATCACTGTCTGAGGCCCTGTTCTTAGGCTAAGGCCTTTGGCTAAGCAGCAGAGGCAGCCATAAGCTGGGAAGTGACCGGTCACATCCTCACATTCCAAACTAGTCACATTGAAATAAGGCAATCTGGGGCTGTTAGAAAGGTGATCTGATCTATCACCTCCAGAGAAAGGGAAGAGCCTAGAAGATGTAAAAGGAAATTTAGTTTGATAGCATCCTCTCTGGCAAGAACTCACTTATCAATTGCTGGGATGTGAAATCCTCATTTCTTTGTTGTTCTATCACTGTAGTCCCCATTTCCCTATTGTTTGTCTGTATAATCTGTCTGGTTCTCTGATTATCTGTCTGCTGTATAATTAATTTTGCTGGGTGTAAACTAATTAAGGTGGTGGGATATAACTGGTTAAATAATCATGTTACAATATGTTAGGATTGGTTAGTTAAATTTCCATAAAATGATTGGTTAAGGTATAGCTAAGCAGAACTCAAGTTTTACTATATAGTCAGCAGTCAATCAAGAAGAAGGAATGGGGGGTGGGGAAATTGGAAATCATGTTTTGCTAAGGGTGGGAATGGGAACAGGGACACAGGCAAGGTTCTGTGGTGTCAGAGCTGGGAAGGGGGACACTAAGGAAGGAAATTGGAATCATTGCTTGCTGGAAGGTCACCCCAATAAACATCAAATTTTTTGCACCTTTGGACTTCGGGTATTGTCGTTCTCTGTTCATGCGAGAAGGACCAGGGAAGTGAGCGGGTGAAGGAATAAGCCCCTAACACAAATGATTGAGTAAAGCCTGCAGGATTTTAAAATAAAGTCTGAAAAAGGATCACAGACCTTATCCCTAAAGATCCCTTATCCCTAAAGAGGATGAACCAAAAACTGCTAATGAGAAAAAACCCCAGAGTCAAAGGTTCTGTTCTGTTAAGATGAACATAAAAAGATTGACTTTTTTTCCCAAACACATGTCCAAGCCTGGACTTTGAGTTGGGACTATCCTGAACAGGATTTCTTGAAAGTTTTGGGGTTTTTTGCCCCCAGTAATCCCTGGAGTTAAGCTAGATATAGCACTTGTCCAGGCATCAAACCTTTCCTCCTCCAAGTCCAGAGCACCTGCTCAAAATCTTCCCCAGACTGAAGTCTAAATTCCACACCTCTTCTCCCATTACAAGCACACTGAACATTGGTCTAAAGATGTCAAAAGATTCCAAGTAGTCCAAAGGAATAGAGTCGTGCTGCCTGTTTCTCTTCAGGGGAGACAGCGACTTTTAAAAAAGCTACCTCGGGGAGATGCTGGCTGTCATCCTGCCTCATGTGCCTGATAGGGGCCGGGAAGGACTCTGGCATCTTGGTGATCTAAAGTTCGGAGTCGAGGGGGACCCATGTGGCTCACATGCTGCTGCTGCTGCTCCTCCATTCTCCTGATCGTTGCCTCTCCCTTAGGGTGACCAGATGTCCCGATTTTATAGGGACAGTCCCAATTTATGGGTCTTTTTCTTATATAGGCTCCCATTATCCCCACCCCCATCCCAATTTTTCATGCTTGTTGTCTGGTCACCCTACTCTCCCTCCTGAAGGGAACTGGGGCCTTTACAAATGACCATCTACTGAGAAAGGCTAGAGGCCTTCTGTTGATGGAAGGAAAGGAGAGAGAAAAAAGACATCCCTTAAATCCTTTAACTCTATGTAACTTGCTATAAACATCTTTTGGGGACTACTTCATGAAAAATGTGGTGGTGTTCATAAAAAAAAAAAAGGCTCTCATGTGGTTTTAATGCCACAGCTTGCAGCCGATGGGCAAGGAGGGGCTCTAACACAGCAACAGTATTTAGAGCCATTACTGAGCCAACAGTCTCAATATCACTGCCTCTTTTGGAGGCCAAATAGATAGGGAGTTATGGAATGTAGCAACAGTTGAGAGAGGATCAAAGGTGGCTGAGAGTGAGTGGAGGCAGAAGAAGGGATGTTTCAAAAGCAGAATGCGGAGGATGTGAAAGTGAGTGTGCATATGAAATCACATTATAGCTTGTGGCCTGCACAATACAGAAGGCAGGGTTTCCTTAGTAGGGAAAGCCAATTAATAAGAAACTGGAGGGGGTTGTGGGATGAATCACAATTTGCAGTAAGTCTCTGCTAAGGTTTCTTGCTCTGCTCTTTCCTCTGCTTCTATTAGACTTGCAAGCTATTCCCTTGTAGCACATCTAATCATGTCTCCATCTATCAGTTAAATGTCTCTGATGAAGATACTACTTTGAGTCAAATCCTACAGTTCAATCAGCCAAAATCCCCAAATGCTTCCAATGAGAATTTTGCCTACAGAATTGATGTAGGCCCCTGGCTTGCAGTCCAGGTTCACATTTGATCTTTTACCTGACATCATCCTAGTTTTATTTCACTACTTGTGATTGATTAATTTGGTTTAAGCCAACTTGGCTTTGATTAACATCTCAACAAACCTAAATCCTTAAAAGCATATGCCTGACCCTAACAATTAAGACCATGTTTGTAGAAGACCATAGAGAAATTTCCATTTTGATGCATCTGTTTTTATTTCCTGATCTTTTGTTTCCTGATCTCTTTTGAAGTGTGTTTTCTTCTTTCATTAATAAAAAGGCTGTTTTAATTTGCCTCAAGCAAACTGAACTACATGAAGCAGTAATGATCTGACCCAATATTGAATGCCTAATAAGATTTATTCAGCTAAGCCTGAAATCAGCCCTAAGTAAAGCAAGTACTTGAATGCAGTAATTAACACACCTCAGTGGGAACTTGATTTCCTTTAAGGCTTCTGTGTTCAACCTTTATTGATCATCCAAGCAGCTTTAATTATTTTTTTTACCATATGTACATAGTTTCCAGCTGCTGCTCAGCAATTAAGCAAAGCAATTAACAACTTTCTTTGTTATTTAGAGACTTTAAAAGAAATGGGAAGATGTGACAATGTTTGATGCACTTATTTTCATTGAAAACCAATATGCCATATGGGTGAGACTGACTGTGCCACTGCAACATGCTGTCATGCATGGGATTCAAATTAAGGTCCTGCTCCCCAGGGTTGGCAGGTGATAGAGCTGGGAGAAGTGAAATGGTAACTCCTTAGGGATGGTGAAGGAAAGAATTCCAACCAGCTGCATCCTTGAACCCAACAGTGGTTTGGAGTAAAAGGAGGATCCATATCTGAGCATTGGATGATTGAAGGGGTGAACTAAGCCTCCTTCTATTCCTTGACGTATACCAAAAAGGCAAAGATATAAATTCCATAGTAATAAATATTAACACAATATTTGAAAAGTTTGAACCAAACGTCTTCTGTTTGGGTTCCCCAACCTTCTTAGAGTGTTTCCTTGTAGCATCCACCTCATTACTGGACACTCTCAAAAATGACCAGGTAAGCTGTCCCTAAAGAGATCTCATATAGCTGGAAGATTACAACTCAGGATCAGGTCCTTTATAACACAGCACTGTAATCTGTTTTTAGTAAAAACAAATAGAAGTTTATTAACAAAGAACAGAGATTCACAGATTCAAGTAAGAATAATGGAAACAAAAATGGTTGCAAATAAAACAAAAGTATAGTAATCTTTCTAGAGACTAAAACTAAATTAAATAGACTACAACTCATGTCTAAAGCACTTTCTCACTCTCTGCAGTTTGCTGGTTTTCAGTCAATCCAGGATCCCTTCTTTCATGAATCACCCTACTCCACCCAAGGGTGTTCCTCAGTGAAATGGATGACAAAGAGTTTCTTTTCCCTTCTTCTTACAGTCCAGTAAACTTTAGAAACGTATCCTTTTTGAAGGGTACCCCCAAATAAGATGCTTCTCTCCAATTGCTTGTTCTCCTGTGTGCTGGTACAGTGTTGAGTTCACATCCCCATCCTCCCATGTTTCCCCCTCAACTTGTTTTTCTGTTTACCCTATATACAAATAGGGTTTCATTTGTTGGCTTTACCATGTTTAATGTACATTTGTTAGAGAGAGAACTACATGCTTATTGTTGGGTGAAATACCTGTTTCTCTTTGGTTACAGCCTTTAAGCATAATATCAGTAACAATACACATCTACTCATACAGATCTCATATATACACTCAATGATATTCATGACCAGTTTTCATTTGGTACCTCACCAGACACTTTTTAGTTACACACTGTGAAAGCATGTGCTAGGTGTAATGAGTGTGTCAGGCCTGATGGGAGTTGCTGGCAGAACAGTGGAACTTTGCCAGTTGGCACTGGGGCCTTCTTAGTGTCACAGGGAGCAAATTAAGGTTGCAAGAACAACCTTAATTCTGGCATTTCCTACGTATTTGACTTTCCAACCTTTTAATGCAGCAGTGTGTAAGACTTTCTATACAAACTGGGGAAAAAAATATCTGTAGAGTCATATGACACCCGCGTGACCATTAGCTTGTCCTAGAATCATGAATGGTATAGAGCAGGTAGGTCACGAGCTTTTGTTCTCCCTGTCTGAAAACACAGGAACAAGGGAACAGTCAATGAAATGTAAAGGAGGCATATTCAAAACTGATAAAGAGATACTTTTTTGTGCCCACAGTTAAACCTTGGAACTTATTGCTGCAGGATGGCAATGAGGCCAAAAGGAAGGGCAGTGCAGTGGTTCAGGTGCTAGCCTAGGAGTTGGAAGATACAAGTTCAGTTCCCTCCTCTACCGCTGCACTGTCCTTGGGGAAGTCACTTAGTGTGTCTGTCTGGGACATTAGTTCCCCATACATAAAACGGTTATTATACCTGCTTCACAGGGATGCGGCAAAGCTAAATATATTAAAGATTGTGAGATGCTCAAATACTGTGGTGATAGGGACTGTATATGTACTACAAATACAATTTAGCAACATTCAAAAAGGGATTGGACTCTTATGGGGTAACGAGTTGTTATAGTTAAAACTAACACATTTGGGAGGAGATACTAAATCTTATGCTTCAGGTTTAAACTAATCTCTACATTCTAGTGATCAGGGAAGAGACTTAATGTGAGAATCAGATTAATCCATATCTGCATAATGTGATGGTTTTATACCTTCCCCCCACCCGCCCCGGCCACTGTTGGAGACCGAATACTGGACGAGATGGATCTGATTCAATATGGCAATCCCTACATTCCGTAAATAGAACATATAGAAAGACCCAAAGAAGAGGTCTCTGGAGCTTGAAAGCTTGTTCCTTTCACCAGCTGAAGTTGGTCCAATAAAAGATGTTACCTCACCCAACTTGTCTCCCTAATAAAAATATAAAAAAAAATCTTTTTATATTTTCCTAGAGAAATATTTCCTTATTTAAAAATAGAATGTAAGTACATTCCTGATCCTTAGAATGCTGCCTTTTCATTATTTAGATCAGGAGACCCCTTTCTACTGATGTTTATTTTTACTTAATATCATGCAGGCACATTCATATTGCATAACTAATGAATAAAATATGACCCATCACATGAATGTGCATTTCAAGCACCATTTGCTCTCAGGGCACTGGCATATTAAAATGTTTTAAAGTCGGCTCTAGCACCAGACTATTGCACAAGCTGAAACACACTAATTCTCCAAAAGATCAGCTATAAATTAACATTTTATAGACTTCTTCATTTTTCCCCTCTGATTGTGAAGGAATTGGTTTCATGATGCAAACTGTGTGCTACAATCTGACGTGTGGTTCAACATCACTAACAAATTTTCATCAATCATTTATATACAAGCCTATGTAGCATATGTCCAACTTTCTTCTTGTGAATGAAACCATAGTTTCATTCATACAAATTATATCAACATTGTAACCACCGAATATGGTTCACCCCTAAATTGTAACCAAGGCTGCACCTATAGTTAAAGCTGCACTTCATTTTCTATTACATGGCCATTTTCAATTTCAGCTGTTTGGGCTGAAATTTTCCATGCTTGCTGACTGACTCAGACTCAATGTTTTTAAAAGATTCAATGAAAATTATCAAGCCATTTTGGAGAACGAGGTTAAAGAAAAATAGTCTTGCTACTGCCAAAACTATTGTCCATCCATTTCTGTGAAGCACTCTAATGCCTCCAAGACCTTGACATTTGGCATGGAGATGGTCCTGGGATTGGAAAAATGCTGTTTGCTTTCCTCTTGAAAATCCACCCAGGTCTGGCATAGCTATAAGCACTGGAAAACTGCTGTTTGTTAGCAATGGGCACTCTCCGGAGAACTACCAACATGCATGCCAACTGTATTAAGCATTCTCCAGCCCTCGCTGAGCTGCCTATATGGTAGGCTTAGGCCTAGAGTTCAGACAGGGAAATGCTGCAGAACAGGCACCAGTCTTTTAGCCGAGGAAATAGAACCCTGGGTGGGTAGGAAGGAGGAGACTGTTAATTTTACTGAGGCAGTAACTGATGTTGCACAAAGCCACTTTTGGAAAAACCTGAGAATATAACCCAGATCTGTAATATGGCAAATTTCATGCACTTAGCCACACGGCTTTATGAATGAATACACTACACTTGTGTGTTAGACTGCCTAGAATAACTAGACCACACTCCACAAACACACACTCCTCTAGAGCCAGAAATAGAACTAGAACTGACAAACTGTGTTGCCTTCCCTTATAGCATCTGGGTCATCAAAAGAATAACAATCTACTCCTTGTAATGAATTGGGAGAATCTATCTGTACAATCAGTGTATAAACTTCAAAAACAGACTCCAGGGAGAGACTGCTGAATTGGAATTAATTTGCAAACTGGACACCATTAAATTAGACTTGAATAAAGACTGGGAGTGGATGTGTCATTACACAAAGTAAAACTAGTCTCCCATGTTTCTTTTTCCCCCCTACTGTTCCTCACATGTTCTTTTCAACTGCTGGAAATAGCCCATCTTGATTATCATTACAAAAGGTGTTTGTTGTTTTTTTCTCTCCTATTGGTAATAGCTCACCTTAACTGATCACTCTCGTTATAGTGTGCATGGTAACACCCATTGTTTCATGTTCTTTGTGTATATAAAATCATCCTACTGTATTTTCCACTGCATGCATCCGATGAAGTGGGCTGTAGCCCATGGAAAGCGTATGCTCAAATAAATTTGTTAGTCTCTAAGGTGCCACAAATACTCCTGTTCTTTTTGCGGATACAGACTAACACGGCTGCTACTCTGAAAAAAATCACTTCAGAGAGCTACCACTGCTTGGAGAGAGGCTCATATGTACTAATTCACACTGGATTCTTCAGGGACCAACAGACAAAGGGTTTTTGGTTAAATAGCCTGAGTTAAAATTGACTCAGGTCCTTCTTTATGATTGAGCAAACGGATAGGACGTCATGGTGACCTCAATCCTTAGGGAAAGGTTGGCAGGAACTTTGGCCTGCTGAGGCCTCACAAGACTGAGGGACTTGTTTTGAGCTGAAGCTGTGATGAATTTGGGACAACAGGAAAACCCTTACATGGGGTTTGAAGGACTAATTAAGTTCCTGCAAAAAAGAGATGAACCACAGTGAGAGGCTTGTTACTAGTGACTACTGGTACTAATACCATGAATAAGAGAAGCCCTGATTTCACTGCCACCACTAACACTTAATTTGGGGGAAAAAATGGATAAATGCCATGTGATGGGGTGGATAGCCCCTGCACTGTTAGAGCCCCTAAAGGGTTAATGAACTGAGCAACTTCCCCACCTGCCACTAATCATCTGACCAGCAACACTTAGGAGAAAAGGTTGATGATCAGGCAAAGGGTAGTGGCTGCCAGTTTCTGACTATCTTTTAGAAATGTTTGCAATTAAGCAGCTCTACCCTATAAGTGATGTATTTACTGTGACCACTATCAGTTTTTTACAAGCAAGGGTGCCCGGGGGGGGGGGGGGGGGGAGAGCACCTGCATTCCCAGAGGTAGTGAATTGCAGGATATCCACATGAGGCAAGAGCCAGCTGTATGGCAGCCCTCTCTCTCCATGCTTGCTTGGGGCTTTCTGTCAATCCCCTCCAATGGATCCATAGTATCACAGCATCCCCAGCTACCATGGTCTTTGGGGGTTTTCCCAAGTATAAGTTTTGCAGAAGAATCAGTGCAGCCTTATACAGTTAGCTTTCCATGAGCCAAGAAAACCTGTGTGTTCCCCTAGCCTCCTCCCGCACAATCCCAGCCATCAGCCTGTTAGTCCTATTCTTCACTTGCTGATCATAGAATATCAGGGTTGGAAGGGACCTCAGGAGGTCATCTAGTCCAACTCCCTGCTCAAAGCAGGACCAATCCCCAACTAAATCATCCAAGCCAGGGCTTTGTCAAGCCTGACCTTAAAAACTTCTCAGGAAGGAGATTCCACCACCTCCCTAGGTAACGCATTCCAGTGTTTCACCACCCTCCTAGAGAAAAAGTTTTTCCTAATATCCAACCTAAACCTCCCCCACTGCAACGTGAGACCATTACTCTGTGTTCTGTCATCAGCTACCACTGAAAACAGTCTAGATCCATCCTCTTTGGAACCCCCTTTCAGGTAGTTTAAAAGCAGCTATCAAATTCCCCCTCATTCTTCTCTTCCGCAGACTAAACAATCACAATTCCCTCAGCCTCTCCTCATAAGTCATGTGTTCCAGACCCCTAATCATTCTTGTTGCCCTCCGTTGGATGCTTTCCAATTTTTCCACATCTTTCTTGTAGTGTGGGGCCCAAAACTGGACACAGTACTCCAGATGAGGCCTCACCAATGTCAAACAGAGGGGAACGATCACATCCCTCGATCTGCTGGCTATGCCCCTACTTATACATCCCAAAATGCCATTGGCCTTCTTGGCAACAAGGGCACACTGTTGACTCATATCCAGCTTCTCGTCCACTGTAACCCCTAGGTCCTTCTCTGCAGAACTGCTGCCTAGCCATTCGGTCCCTAGTCTGTAGCTGTGCATTGGATTCTTCCGTCCTAAGTGCAGGACTCTGCACTTGTCCTTGTTGAACCTCATCAGATTTCTTTTGGCCCAATCCTCTAATTTGTCTAGGTCCCTCTGTATCCTATCCCTACCCTCCAGCGTATCTACCTCTCCTCCCAGTTTAGTGTCATCTGCAAACTTGCTGAGGGTGCAATCCACACCATCCTCCAGATTATTTATGAAGATATTGAACAAAACCGGTCGGAGGGCCGACTCTTGGGGCACTCCACTTGATATCGGCTGCCAACTAGACATGGAGCAATTGATCACTACCTGTTGAGCCCGACAATCTAGCCAACTTTCTATCCACCTTATAGTCCATTCATCCAGCCCATACTTCTTTAACTTGCTGGCAAGAATACTGTGGGAGACCGTGTCAAAAGCTTTGTTAAAGTCAAGGAACAACATGTCCACGCTTTCCCCTCATCTACAGAGCCAGTTATCTTGTCATAGAAGGCAATTAGATAAGTTAGGCATGACTTGCCCTTGGTGAATCCATGCTGACTGTTCCTGATCACTTTCCTCTCCTCTAAGTGCTTCAGAATTGATTCCTTGAGGACCTGCTCCATGATTTTTCCAGGGACTGAGGTGAGGCTGACTGGCCTGTAGTTCCCAGGATCCTCCTTCTTCCCTTTTTTAAAGATGGGCACTACATAAGCCTTTTTCCAGTCATCCGGGACTTCCCCTGATCGCCATGAGTTTTCAAAGATAATGGCCAATGGCTCTGCAATCGGCTCTGCAATCACATCCACCAACTCCTGATCTCCAACCAGGGCTCTCTCAACAGTGTATGGAGCATGTGGGGGGTGATACTAGGAAGGTATATGTTCCCCTCTCCGCTAAGTTAGAACAGGTGAGATCTATGTTGAGAATCCTCTGTGTGCTGGAAATTGTGGAGAGGTGATCAGTTGGCAGGCAACTTAGATTTTGTCCCTTGACTCTAACATTTGTGAGAACCATAAGCTTATTAGGAGGAGTGGCTCAGGCTTTTAGACTAATCAGTTCATTTCAGCCCCAGGCCATCAAAGAGGTTCTGGACCAATGTTGCTTATTAAAAGAAATGTCACTCAGAATCCATTTGCTTTGTAACTTTTTTAAACGCAAACTAAAAGAAAAATAAGATATCCCCAGGCTAAGCTATTAGCACTAACTAGAAACATGATGCTGTTAAATCAAGGTCAAATCAAACAAGTTAGTCTCACTAATGGAGTGGAGTTAAACCATCAAGGTACACGTTCCAAGGAAGGTGGCTGATCATCTAGTTATAAATCCCAACTAGAAAATTTTTACCAAAATCAGTCAAATCTCTAATTTGGTTAAACACTTTCATCTCCCGCTTACCCCCGTATTATCTAATGTCTGAACCACAACCTCAGCACCAATTATAAAGCTTCCATCTTCTATTCCAGACTTCAGTATGGTGAGTAACCCTTTTCTTCCTCCCCTGTCCCCCAACAGAAATATTATAATACAGATGTTCAGTATGGTGACTAACCTTTTTCTTCCTCCCCTGTCCCCAACAGAGATATTATAATACAGATGTTAAGAGAACATTCTGGTTAAGGAGAAGTTTAACAAGTCTTATTTGCCAGAAATTACAGATGACAAGCTCAGGACCTTTAAACACAGAGCACATTTTAATGTGTTCCTTTTGAGAGAACTTTGAGGACTCTTTAAGCCAGGGGGACTTTTCTTTCTGGCACCTTTTCCCCGTATGGATTTTTATGGGTGCTCATAAACACATGCATGCACACAGCCACACTTTCACATCCTGAAAATGAAAAGGTGGGGACATCTCCCAGTTAGTAAAAACTAAAGACAAGAAGCAGAAAGGAAAAATAAGATACTCAAGATAATGGGGGATCCCTAATTCTTTAGTTCTCTCTTCTGGACTCTATTCGACATTGGTGAGGCCTCATCTGGAGTACTGTGTCCAGTTTTGGGCCCCACACTACAAGAAGGATGTGGATAAATTGGAGAGAGTCCAGCGAAGGGCAACAAAAATGATTAGGGGTCTAGAACACATGACTTATGAGGAGAGACTGAGGGAGCTGGGATTGTTTAGTCTGCAGAAGAGAAGAATGAGGGGGGATTTGATAGCTGCTTTCAACTACCTGAAAGGGGGTTCCAAAGAGGATGGCTCTAGACTGTTCTCAATAGTAGCAGATGACAGAACGAGGAGTAATGGTCTCAAGTTGCAGTGGGGGAGGTTTAGATTGGATATTAGGAAAAACTTTTTCACTAAGAGGGTGGTGAAACACTGGAATGCGTTACCTAGGGAGGTGGTAGAATCTCCTTCCTTAGAGGTTTTTAAGGTCAGGCTTTATAAAGCCCTGGCTGGGATGATTTAACTGGGAATTGGTCCTGCTTCGAGCAGGGGGTTGGACTAGATGACCTTCAGGGGTCCCTTCCAACCCTGATATTCTATGATTCTATGACTCTCCTAGGATAGGAACAGGAATTGCAAGGATGGTGATTTGCTACAACAGTACTTCTAGCACTAGCAGATCAACCTTCAAGGGCATGGAGAGACTGGTCAAAAGCATGAGTGTCATGTCTGTTGCTGTTTTGAATTCCTCTCCCCCAGATGATCAGTCTTGGAGATTCTGGAATGTCAGTCTTTCCTCAGATGCTCCAAAAGGTGAGGCTTCCCAGCCTTGCCCTTGATTCTTATGGTTTGAGTTTTGCATGCTTCACCTTGCAGCACTTTCCTCAAAGGACATTGGACAAGTCAGGCAGAAGGCCTACATTGAAGCCATGCAACTCAGTCCAATCAAGTTTTGATTAGGTCATAATTGGCAAGTATCAACTTGGGGGGGGGAAAGTACCACTTAAGCCAGCAATAATAAAAATATCCAGTCTTTTTCACATTAAAAACTGCTTGCCCCCGAGGGGGAAAAAAAAATACTCGTAAGGCCACTTCTGAGAAAGATGATGTCTTATCTGGGTGGAGTGTCTTTAAACAACATCAGTAACTTATAGAAAATTCAGCTATAAAATAAAATAAGTTAAAAATAATGAATGGGCAATTCCCTTGCACAACAAAGCCACCTTATCTTCTGAAGACTGACTTTCAGTAGATACTGTGAAAGATATTGTGAAATGTCTTTCATCTTGATAAGCTTTAAACATTAAATTGTACAGGTCTGAATACCATACAAGCCATTCTTCTTACATTAATCTTATGTAATTAGTCAAGTCCTAAAAATACAAATTTTAAAAGAAATTGTAGGGCCTTTTTCTTTTTTCTTTTTTTTTTTTTTTTGGAAAATGTGCTGACATTAGTTGGGTTGCACAGGTTATCTGAGGACAAAATTTGGCCCTTAGAATGAACTCAAAGTGTATGTCTACACTGCAATAAAAACACCCACTAGCTGACTTGGGCTGCAGGGCTACAAAATTGTGATATAGATATTTGGACTCAGGTGGGAGCCTGGGCTCTGGGACCCTCCCCATTCATGGGATCCCAGAGCTTGGGCTGCAGCCCGAGCCCAAATATCTACACTGTAATTTTATAGTCCTGTGAGCTCCAGTCAGCTGACACAGGCCCACTGCAGATGTATTATTCTAGTGAAGACATACCATAAACTGTCCAAAATCTTAATGGCTAATGTTTGTATGCAGATGTAAATGTTTCAAAGCTTAACTTAAAGGTATGAGAGAAATTGTAAGTAGTCATATGTATAATTTGGGGAGGGTGGGCAGGGCGAAGAGTTGGTTTCCTTAACTCACCCATGTACAAACTGTAAATTAAAAACAATTAAATTGCTCTAACCTATTCCTACTGAAAACAGAAGGCCTTTTGCCAAAAAGGTCTATAGGACCAGGTTAGAATCCAAAATTAAGACCAGCACTTCTAATTGAGAGTCCCCACAGAACAAGTCATTTTGGAATAAATTTTTTTAAAATGATCATAGAATATGCCTATGCATATCTGCCTTTGCAAGATTTTTGGCCCTGATTTCAGCTCACTCAGGCAGTCATAACCTTGGCGTGATGGTAGGGTGTCAGCTTTCTTCTTCTTGAAGATGTCACTGTAGTGGCTATACTTGCGGGACAGTGCCAAAGTCAATTCTGGTGGTAATCCCACCTGACTCATGGCCAGGGTCCAGGAAGATGGGGAGAGCGTCAGGCAGTGACCATAGGCAGATGTGCTGGAAGAACTTGAAGTGGCAGCTAACCTGGTACTCACACTAAAGGATGTGTAGATCATGAGCCACCAGTCACAAAATTATGGGGAAGTGTGGCAAGCAGATCATCCCGAACTAAAAGACTTCCCAATGGTCCCAAATAGCAACTTCCAGAAGCACCGTCTTCTGTGTCACGGCCCCAACAACAGGAATGAGCCATCTATAGTTTCCATTAGGTCAGGGACCGTCTTTGGTTGACCCAGGATACACAGGGCTTAGGCTGTATTGGCATCTATAAAGTTGTCTGCTGCCACAGCATCCACCAGTGCCCACTGTGGGGGAATTCAATAAGGCTCCCCTGGAACTCAGAGGTAGACACAGATTTTAAAGTGTGGGGATCACTTACCATTCCTGGAGTGTGCCTTGGTGAGGGATAGGAGGCTGTTATCTCAAGGCTTGCTTAGGGCAACTCCCTACCAGGTCTGGGCATGGTCATTTCCCAAACTGGTTCATGCTAGAGCTTGAGATGGGCAGTTGGAAAGAGTGTGCCCAGATGTCCCACAATAGAAACACAGCCTGTGGTGGCAACAGTGTTCTTTTTCCTCTGGGGTCACTTAGCCCCATGTAGCTGGCTAATGCCCACTGCTGAGAGTAGCAGGAGAGTTCATGGTCAAGTTCCAGGCCAGGGTCTATACCTAGGGTCAGAGTCAGGTTTCAAGGTTTGGGTCAGGAGGTAAGGTACAAATTAAGCCAAGGTCAAAGCCAGGAGTTCAGGAGCAGGATTGGTCATGGCAACTACAAGAGATCCACACTCTTGCCTGGACACTTTCTGGAATGCCTCTTGGGTTTATACAGTGTGGGGAGCCAATCAGGAGCTATGAGGCTGCTGCCTGTCAGACCTTTTGAGGTGGAATTTCCCATGGTCTGTGTCCACAGTGGGTCATGAGTAGTGGAGTGCAAACTGGTTCTAGCTGCTGTTGGTATCTGATGCTTGGCAGCACTGCAGGCCCAGGTTCTGAGACCTACTGGGCCTCACAGTATGTGCCATATACACATTCATTAATACTAGCTAATAACTGTAGTAAGGAGTATTGATACACTTTGGATGCAGCTAGATATTGCCTTAAAGGAACATAATTTTTCATTCTTGAGCTGACCTTATTTCTCTACATCTGCTGACAGAGAGCATAGACCAGTATCAGATTCACCTTTCTTTTACTGGTTCAGACTTCTCTGCTAAGCTTGCTGTTGGGTAAGCATGTGGGTTTTTTCCATAAACAAAATAGTGTAAGCAGGGTCTAAATGAGCTCTCCCCTGCCATCTTGTGATGAACTGATCAAAGACTTCAGGAGCAGTGTGTCTGTTTGCATAAACACACTTACTCTGCCTAGCCATTCAGCAGACAGAGATGCTTTGTCAAGTGATCAAATCTGGCTGTTGTGGGATAAAATTCACTTTTGTATTGAATGCCAGAGTAATGAAATGTTAATCTTATTATAGCAGGGCAGCACAACTGTATTTACCTTAAAAAGAACAGGAGTACTTGTGGCACCTTAGAGACTAATAAATTAATTAGAGCATAAGCTTTCGTGGGCTACAGCCCACTTCATTGGATGCATAGAATGGAACATATAGTAAGAAGATAGACATATATACATACAGAGAAGGTGGAAGTTGCCATACAAACTGTAAGAGGTTAATTAATTAAGATGAGCTATCAGCAGAAGAAAAAAACTTTTGTAGTGATAATCAAGATGGCCCATTTAGACAATTGACAAGAAGGTATGAGGATACTTAACACGGGGAAATAGATTCAATATGAGTAATGACCCAGCCACTCCCAGTCTCTTTTCAAACTCAAATTAATGGTATCTAGTTTGCATATTAATTCAAGCTCAGCAGTTTCTCGTTGGAGTCTGTTTTTGAAGCTTTTCAAGTTGTAAAATTGCCACCCTTACCTTGATCCCCTCTGTCATAAGTATAAAGGAAAGGGTGACAGCCTTCCTGTATACAGTACTATAAAATCCCTACTGGCCAGAGGCACAAAATCCTTTTACCTGTAAAGGGTTAAGAAGCTTAGGTAACCTGGCTGGCACTTGACCAAAAGGACCAATAAGGGGACAAGATACTTTCCAATCTGGGGGTGGGGAGGTTTTGGCCTGTCTGTTCCGTGTGCTTGCCAGGCACAGATCAAGGAAGCAAGCAAGCAATCCAACTCCATTAGAATTAGTAAGTACTAGCAAGGGAATGCGTTAGCTTATTTTTGTTTTGGCTTGTGATTTTCTCTGCGCTGAGAGGAAGGTATATTCCTGGTTTTCTTTTTGTAACTTTAAAGTTTGGCCCAGAGGGAAATCCTCTGTGTTTTTGAATCTTTCATTACCCTGTAAAGTTATTTTCCATCCTGATTTTTACAGACGTGATTTTTATCTTTTTTTTTTTTTATAAAATCCTTCTTTTAAGAACCTGACTGATTTTCCTTGTTTTTGTTCAGTGATTTACCAGAGCTAAAATCACTAAGCAGGTCTAGGAACTGAGCCTAGATCTGGTGTATGGACAGTGTTGTAGTGAAAGACATTGTCGAGGCTGTAGTAGCAATGAGGTTCCCTGCTTACTCAGTGACATCACTAAGAGCTGACGACATGAAGAACCAGGCTATGTGGCAGAACCTCATAACATGGCATGGCAAAGGAGGCGGTGAGCGGCCTACAGAGTCAGAGAAAATAGTGGCAGTAGTAAGCAGTCACAGAGATGACCTCCCCCTCCACTTTCAAGGCGGGGAGGTGAACCCATGTGAATGCACCCCTGAATTCTAGGACTTCACTGACCTTGGACAACCAACTGTGAGTGGGGTGCAGTGGAGGGAAAGGGAAGTGACATGTTAAAGGGCCATTCATCCATCAGACTTTCACACTGAGGTGGGACACTGAGGCAAAGGAGACTGCCAAATACACTGTAGGATGGGTATTTATTTTTGGTTAACGTGCTTTGGATTGTTGTTGCAGTGTTTTCCCAAATTTATGCTGGATTCCCTTTCCCTTTTATTAAGTTTTCTTTTGTTAGACGCAGACTCAGTGTTTGTGAGTGGGGAAGTATTGCCTCTAGAGCAGGGATGGGCAAACGTTTTGGCCCGAGGGCCACATCGGGATTATGAAACGGTATGGAGGGCTGGGTAAGGAAGGCTGTGCCTCCCCAAACAACCTGGCCCCTGCCCCCTATCTGCCCCGTGACTGCCCCCCTCAGAACCCTCAACCCATCCAACCCCCCTCAGCTCCTTGTCCCCTGACTGCCCCGACCCCATCCACACCCCTGCCCCCTGACCACCGCTTCCCAGGACCCCCAGCCCTAACTGTCCCCCCCAGGACCCCAACTCCATCCACCTCCCCAAACCTCTGCCCCATCCAACCGCCCCCTGTCTCCTGACTGCCCCCCAGGACCTCCTGCCCCTTATCCAACCTCCCTCCCCCTTACCAGGCCGCTCAGAGCAACAGGTCAGGCTTATTGGAAAGCCTGGGAGGTGGGCGGGCGCAAGCTGCGCTGCCCGTGCAGCGGCGTCGCTGTGGGGGAGGGGGTACAGTGCGGGAGGGGCCGGGGACGAGCCTCCCCAGCTGGGAGCTAAAGGGCCGGGTAGGACGGTCCCGCGGGCCGTAGTTTGCCCACCTCTGCTCTAGAGGCACCTAAGGCCTGATGTTTAGTTTTCCCAGATTACTGGGTGGGGGCTCAAATCAGTTCTATTTTGCAATGTTAAGCATAAACTCTAGATATTGAACCTGGTCTTTATTGCGGCAACACCACCTAGCAATTGTAACATTACACTTTTAGGAAGTAAATGAGTAATGATTTGATTTTTTGTTGCAACTCTTGTACAGTAACGATAAATAGCAAGTCTTGCAAACATTTAGTAAAATCCAAGTGTGCAAGAGGGTGAACCTTTGTGTTATATTGTGCCATTTGTTATTAACCAGAACTCCACATTCCAACAACTTGCACTACAGCATGCCCCTTTGTAAGTAGTCAACTTTTTACAGCATTTTAGAATAAAATTGTTTTAACACTTGTGATTTCCTCCACAATACAGAAGTGACATTGATTAAACCTCCACAGAACAGACAATTTCTCTCATTTCTTCTTTCATGCTGAGTCAGTCTGCCTGACTGTACTGAGCACACAGTAATGGCTGTGTCAAACTGCATTTGGTGTTTTATGCTGTAGCAGTCTATTAAAGATTGAGATTAAATTAATCCTACTTGCAAGCATAGGTTTCACTTAAAATAAAACAAATGCCAGTATTGTGTGCACAGGCACAGTCATGAGCCAGGGGGACAATAGGCCAGGGGAGGCTAAAGCTGCCGCCGACCCACCGCCAGAGGCCATGGCTGTGGTGGTCCCGCCTCTTCTCCTCCCTGCTCCGCTCCTTCCCCAAAGCCCCCACCGCCTGCTGCTGCCTGACTGAGTCCCTCCTCTTCTCTATTCCACTCCATCCCCCCACTACTCGCAGGGACACAGTGAGCAGCAGGCAGGGGGGCCTTGCGGGGAGAGGGAGGTGGAGGAGAGGAGGGCTGTGGTGAGCAGCGGCCGGGGGGTGGGGGTCAGAGCAGAGAGGGGACCTTGTGGGAGTGGAGGCAGGGCCTGGGGTGGAGTCTGTGTGAGGCAGGGCCCATTGGCGGAAGAGGCAGGACAGGGAGCTAGCCTTCCCCAGGGGAAGCTTCACTCACCACCCATGGGCACAGTGTAATCTTGTCCTCTGTATTTTCCCCTTCTTATTACAGATAGTTAAAGGATTAAAATTACATTTGTACCCTATAATTTGAAGATAAGATTTCATAAATGTTTCTTGACAGGCTGCACTGGTTCAAAAGTAGTGAGAATCATAGAATCATAGAATATCAGGGTTGGAAGGGGCCTCAGGAGGTCATCTAGTCCAACCCCCTTCTCAAAAGCAGGACCCATCCCCAATTAAATCATCCCAGCCAGGGCTTTGTCAAGCCTGACCTTAAAAACTTCTAAGGAAGGAGATTCCACCACCTCCCTAGGCAACGCATTCCAGTGTTTCACCACCCTCCTAGTGAAAAAGTTTTTCCTAATATCCAACCTAAACCTCCCCCACTGCAACTTGAGACCATTACTCCTTGTTCTGTCCTCTTCCACCACTGAGAATAGTCTAGAACCATCCTCTCCGGAACCACCTCTCAGGTAGTTGAAAGCAGCTATCAAATCCCCCCTCATTCTTCTCTTCCACAGACTAAACAATCCCAGTTCCCTCAGCCTCTCCTCATAAGTCATGTGTTCCAGACCCCTAATCATTTTTGTTGCCCTTCGCTGGACTCTCTCCAATTTATCCACATCCTTCTTGTAGTGTGGGGCCCAAAACTGGACACAGTACTCCAGATGAGGCCTCACCAATGTCGAATAGAGGGGGACGATCAGGTCCCTCGATCTGCTCGCTATGCCCCTACTTATACATCCCAAAATGCCATTGGCCTTCTTGGCAACAAGGGCACACTGTTGACTCATGTCCAGCTTCTCGACCACTGTCACCCCTAGGTCCTTTTCTGCAGAACTACTGCCTAGCCATTCGGTCCCTAGTCTGTAGCTGTGCATTGGGTTCTTCCGTCCTAAGTGCAGGACCCTGCACTCATCCTTATTGAACCTCATCAGATTTCTTTTGGCCCAATCCTCCAATTTGTCTAGGTCCCTCTGTATCCTATCCCTGCCCTCCAGCGTATCTACCACTCCTCCTAGTTTAGTATCATCCTCAAATTTGCTGAGAGTGCAATCCACACCATCCTCCAGATTATTTATGAAGATATTGAACAAAACCGGCCCCAGGACCGACCCCTGGGGCACTCCACTTGACACCGGCTGCCAACTAGACATGGAGCCATTGATCACTACCCGTTGAGCCCGACAATCTAGCCAACTTTCTACCCACCTTATAGTCCATTCATCCAGCCCATACTTCTTTAACTTGCTGACAAGAATACTGTGGGAGACCGTGTCAAAAGCTTTGCTAAAGTCAAGATACAATACATCCACTGCTTTCCCTTCATCCACAGAACCAGTAATCTCATCATAGAAGGCGATTAGATTAGTCAGGCATGACCTTCCCTTGGTGAATCCATGCTGACTGTTCCTGATCACTTTCCTCTCCTCTAAGTGCTTCAGGATTGATTCTTTGAGGACTTGCTCCATGATTTTTCCAGGGACTGAAGTGAGGCTCACTGGACTGTAGTTCCCAGGATCCTCCTTCTTCCCTTTTTTAAAGATTGGCACTACATTTAGCCTTTTTCCAGTCATCCGGGACTTCCCCCATTCGCCACAAGTTTTCAAAGATAATGGCCAATGGCTCTGCAATCACAGCCGCCAGTTCCTTTAGCACTCTCGGATGCAACTCGTCCATCCCCATGGACTTGTGCACGTCCAGCTTTTCTAAATAGTCCCTAACCACCTCTTTCTCCACAGAGGGCTGGCCATCTATTCCCCATGTTGTGATGCCCAGCGCAGCAGTCTGGGAGCTGACCTTGTTCGTGAAGACAGAGGCAAAAAAAGCATTGAGTACATTAGCTTTTTCCACATCCTCTGTCACTAGGTTGCCTCCCTCATTCATTAAGGGGCCCACACTTTCCTTGGCTTTCTTCTTGTTGCCAACATACCTGAAGAAACCCTTCTTGTTACTGTTAACATCTCTCGCTAGCTGCAGCTCCAGGTGCGATTTGGCCCTCCTAATTTCATTCCTACGTGCCCGAGCAATATTTTTATACTCTTCCCTGGTCATATGTCCAACCTTCCACTTCTTGTAAGCTTCTTTTTTATGCTTAAGATCCGCTAGGATTTCACCATTAAGCCAAGCTGGTCACCTGCCATATTTACTATTCTTTCGACACATCGGGATGGTTTGTCCCTGTAACCTCAACAGGGATTCCTTGAAATACAGCCAGCTCTCCTGGACTCCTTTCCCCTTCATGTTAGTCCCCCAGGAGATCCTACCCATCCGTTCCCTGAGGGAATCGAAGTCTGCTTTCCTGAAGTCCAGGGTCCGCCAAACTTCCCACTCAACCTTCCTCCAAATCTTCATTGTTTACAACCTGGCATTCTGGCTCCTCACCTCCCATTTCAAGGAGGCTGAGACCTCCCCCTTTGCCTCTTCCTACTGCTCTTGCTGATACAGCCCTCTGGCATAGTGTTCCTACTATCTCTCCCTGTGCTTTAACTGTCTTCCAACTTTTCTGTTCCAATCTATATAAAGATGGAATTCCAGATGAAATGCCATCTTACGAAAATAAATTCAGGAATGAGGGAAATTAGGGTATTCAGTCCCCTCCAGCATTTCTGATCTCTGTTGCTAAATTAACCTCTTTTCATATTAATCCAAATTGGATGTGGGCATCTCAGAGAAAAGTTTTAAGAGTGCTGCTATGCTGTAAATCCTCTGAAAAGACAAGAACAGAGGGGAAAGGCAGAAGGAAGTGTCAGGCTTTGGGTTCTGGGTTAGGCCTGGTGGTTGGAATCTTGGTTGAACAGGTACCAAGGGTCAAAGCTTGACCCGTAGAATCAGGACCAGGCCAAGGGCAGCGCTGAAACCAGGGTGTGGGGGCAGGCTGCAGGTCAGAACCAAGGTCAGAGTCTGTACACTAGCCAGATCAGGATCATCGTCAGAGTCCAGATGCAAGTGAAAAGTTGAAGCCAGGTTGGAGTCAGTCTGAGGGTCAGGAGGCAGGTACAGGGGTTAAGCAAGGTCAGAAACAGGGCTGGAGCAAGGTCAGAGTTGGGAACAGACAAGGCTGAAGTGAGCTGGAACAAGGATTAGGCAAGGCTGGGGGCAGGAACTGGATCAAGGGATGGTTGGAAGCCTAGGGAGTCACTAACTCTACAAGGCAGCAGCAGAGTTCCTAGCCAAGTGGTGCTGTTGTACAGACAAATTTGCAGCTCTGGCAGGGTCAGTGAAATACCTGTGTCTGGGTGGGGTGGGGCAGGACGGGGGTCATCTAAGCTGTGCCCTGCCCAGGGATAGGCTGCTATGGCATGCCTGAGGGCTGAGTCGGTGCAGGCTTTGTTGGGGAGTGAGTCATGGCACCTATTGAGGGTCTGGTCTGGCTATCGGTTTGTCTCAGAGGAAGTTCAGGACACACTTTATCTGTGATATCAACAAAGTCTTGGGGATGAGGCTGAAAAGAGAGTCTCTTAACGTGTGGATTTCCCCCAAACTGGTTCGGCCAGAGGTAGCAGAGAGAGAATTGTGCAGTGAGAAATAGTGTCAGCCGGTAAAAACAATTGCCTTCAATCTGCTAAAAGAGACCATAAATAGAGCAAAACAACTAAGTTGCAGATACATCTGTTTTCAAACAATACATATAATCTTTTCAAACAAATTTGGAACAATAAATTTGATGCTCATGGAAAGTATTGGACTGAATCACTTCTTAACAATAGGTAGAAATCTGGGAATGGCAACGTAATCTTCCCACCTAACAGTCTGCCTCACACACTGCCTGAAGGGACCTCTTCTAGGGCTGAGAAAGTAGTCAGTCCCCATATTCCATACTTACTAGTAATCTCAACAGAGGTCAGGGATGCTGATTGAAACCAGTTATGATGATGTGATGTGGTTTATGAAGTTGACACCTACCCAATATTACACTACACCATTTCAATTCTCCTGCAGTAGGGCACCAAACAGGCATCAGGTGAAGTTTGATCTCTATTGGCCTATGCTGGATGTGGACCTCTGATTTAAAGGTAACTGTGTTACCCGCACACTCTAGGGCAACCCACCTTTAACCTATTAGCCTGGTTAATATAGGCATTCCCACCCTTTCCCAGTTCCTAGGGCTCAGGGTGTAATCTTTTGGGGGTTGCAGGCCCTGTCATAAATATAAAGGGAAGAGTACCCATCCTTGTGTATACAGTGCTATAAAATCCCTCCTGGCCAGAGGCAAAACCCTTTCACCTGTAAAAGGTTAAGAAGCTAAGATAACCTCGCTGGCACCTGACCAAAATGATACTTTCAAAGCTGGAGGAGGGGGAAACTAAGGGTTTGTGTGATGCTTTTGCCGGGAACAGATCAGGAACGCAGCCTTACAACTCCAGTTAAGTTAGTAAGTAATCTAGCTAGAAATGTGTTAGATTTCCTTTTGTTTAATGGCTTGTAAAATAAGCTGTGCTGGAAGGAATGTATATTCCTGTTTTTGTGTCTTTTTGTAACTTAAGGTTTTGCCGAGAGGGAATCTCTATGTTTTGAATCTGATTACCCTGTAAGGTATTTGCCATCCTGATTTTACACAGGTGATTCTTTTACCTTTTCTTTAATTAAAATTCTTCTTTTAAGAACCTGATTGTTTTTTCATTGTTCTTAAGATCCAAGGGCTTGGGTCTGTGTTCACCTGTGCAAATTGGTGAGGATTATTATCAAGCCTTCCCCAGGAAAGGGGGTGTAGGGCTTGGGGGGATATTTTGCGGGGAAGATGTCTCCAAGTGGGCTCTTTCCCTGTTCTTTGTTTAAAACGCTTGGTGGTAACAAGGCAAAGTTTGTACTTTGGGGAAGTTTTTAACCTAAGCTGGTAAGAAAAAGCTTAGGAAGTCTTTCATGCAGGTCCCCACATCTGTACCCTAGAGTTCAGAGTGGGGAAGGAACCTTGACAGGCCCTTTTACCAGTGATATCAGTAATATCCTTAACCTCTATTTATTAACAGTTGCCAAACCAGAATATACACAATAAGAATACAATACTCACCACTCACAATAAGACAGGAGAACATTTCCTGGTGGCGAGGGAGGATTAGATCATATGGGGTTCCAGCTTCTGCATGGTATGATTGGCAGAGGTCCCGCAGCTCTGATCTTGAACTGTGTTCTGGAGTTAGGTTCTAAAAGAACTTCCTTTTGGACCCCTAGTTTATATAGCTAACACTTGGGTCCTACTTTGGTGAAGGTATAGCTATCATTTTAAACTAAAGTACTACAAGACCGTATTTTTCACCAATCCTAGCCCATTATGAAACACTTCTTTAACCAATCAGACCCCACCGCCTTAGTTGATTTAAATCTTGCAAAATTAGTTATGCAACAGACAGAAACAATTAAAGAATCTGAGACCATACAGATAAACCATCAAGACAAAGCAATAGAAATATAGATTTCACAATCACAACTGTTAAGTGGTTTCTTGCCAGACAGAATGATATCAAACGAAGTATTCTTTAAACATCTTGAGATCTGTGTCTTTAACCAGCAATGGTGGGTACTATTAGGAGAGGTGCGCCTTCTTAACAGCCTGATACTATATTGTTTTGATGCAATTTTAGGTGGAATGTGAGGATGTGACTCTGCTTTTTAGCTTATGGCTGCTGCTATCCTACTATGGCTGCTGCTGCTTTATGCAGAAAAGGGCCTCAAACCTTACAACTGTAAGCCCTTTGGTCCAAGGACTGTCTATTTTACTATGTGCATGTGTGTTTAAAGTAATGGGGCCCTGATCAAGGCCTCTGGATATCACTGTACTAGAAATAATAAATAACAAACTATTTTTGTAAGAGGTGTATTTTATGAGTTATACTTTACACAATACATATCTTTACAGCAGTGTATTGTAATTCATCCTTATTTCCTACGCACTCTTATGAGCAGTGATCATTAGAATGACAACTTCATTGACATGTTTCTGTCTCTAGGAATGTACACCAATTAAGCAGATACAAGTATATTTAATCTTCCTTGCTGTTCTGTATCACTCGGAAAGGTTGCTGTGGAGCAGAAATAGATCATTTCTTCTGGATAAGTTTAAGGTCTTTTTTTTTTTTTTAGATGTTGACCCAGCCATACAGCTTCCCTTTGCAAGGATTCATAGTATTCTAGTGTTCCATTGTTAACAGTGGAGTTATTTAAGTTGCCTACATTGCTAGAATTAATAGCTGCATGTGATGTTTCCAGTAGCCTGAGCTCCTTATCGATTTCTGGCTTTGTAGTGCATTATGAGGACGGGGTTTAACTTCTTGTAAAGCATCATTAATTTATTTGTGGCACTAGTCATGATCAGGCAGGGTGACCAGATGTCCTGATTTTATAGGAACAGTCCCGACTTTGGGGTCTTTTTCTTATATAGGCTCCTATTACTTCCCCATCCTTGTCTCGATTTTTCACATTTGCTGTCTGGTCACCCTATGATCAGGTCCTCATTGTACTATGTGCTGTGCAAACACATGGGAAGATATGATCCTTCTAGCCCCAAAGAGCTTAGAGTGCATCAGGCATCAACCACTGCTGAAGGCAAGATACCAGAGTTGATGGACCAATGATCCCATGAGGTACCATTATAACAGTGTCTATGTATAAACAGATTCAATAGGTAATGACACTGAAGAGAAATGTCATCCATGAGAGAAGCAAGTCCACAATGAAGCCAATATGTCTTTGGATGGTGGAGAGCATAGCAGAGAAACATAAGAGAATAGGACAAAATGCAGAGAGTGGTGATATGGAGAGCAGCCAGAATACAGACTACATTCAGATTGGAAGGGCAAAGGGAGTTAGCCAGGGGCAAGACTAGAGAAGGAATAGATAGGGTTGAGGGGGAGAAAGAACAGGGTACAGATGAATGGTCAGGGGATGGTGACAATTTCTAAAAAGGTTCAGGAAACTTATAAGGACTCATCCAAACCAACCCTACAAATCTTCTGAGGTTCATACAGCAGAAGTGAATCATGAACGAAAATGAATGTTAAAGAGGGAAAGAGAGGCTGCACTTTCAGGTTTATAGTGTTGGCTCAGAGTAGAGTACTTCACTGTCGTAACTGGTTTTATTGTTGTTGTTGATTTTAGGCTGCTGGACAATAACTAAACCCTTCTTTATTTCTCTCCCATGCCCAGACTAATTTAAAATGCCTGTGGAGTTTGTCATATCCAGGTGTCGTCGTGTGGCATAAGCAACCAGTTCTTAGTGTCCAATTTATGGATAATGGGTCTGAATGCATTAAAATGGAGCTCACGAAGGTCACATATGCTCAAATTCCTCATTTTATGTTGACCAGTGCATAAGTATAACTCCCTTTATGCTTAGACATGTAGTAATGGAGGAAAAGATCCTTTTGATGGCATCATCCAACTGGCAGACAAGAGAAACAGTGACCATGTCTTTGGCCTTTAAGAGAGCATTTGAACCTGCACGTACTACAGTTTGTTATTCATTGCTAAATATACTGGCATAGTAACTTAACATGTGTTATCAGAGAAGTGATGAGTATTTATTGATTTGCTGTATAGATTAATTTAAATTGAACAATGTATGTGATAATCCATGTGACACGGCATGCTTAAATGATATCATGAATCAGTCATTGTACTCTTGCACTCTTAAAATAAAGGGCAAAGAGGGTGGGGCTGAAAAAGAGAGAGAGTTTAAAAAAGATTTACACTCTTTAGAATAAAAAGTTTGGTTAGAGATTCTAAATCATGTGTAAAGGGAGTACTATCTGGTAACAGATTTAACCAACATAGGCTATCTTATAGAACTCACTGCTATCTCCTTCTTTTTGTGACTCAGTCTTATGCTTCTGTCAAAGATATTTTTTTAACTGGAAGCCATTCATTATGTAGGTGGACTGATATCTTTCTCGTGTCTCGGTATGACTTAGTTACTATCAAGGTTTAAGAGATCTGTGTGTTTGTGTTTGCTTAAATATACAAGCTTTGTACCTGCCATATGAATATTCTGAGCTACATAATTAAAATGAGGACAATGCTAAAATGAAAAAATGACTCTCTTAGGAAAACTAATGCCATTAGAAGGGTAAGAGAAACTCATTGCAAGGGCCAGTTTAACATGATTATTTCTTACTTAGCATATAAATTTATTTGTGGAGAAATTTGTATTCTCTAACTGAGCTTCTATAATCCTCACTGGTTACCCAGAAGCCAACAACACAGTTCCCTTAAAGCAACCCAGCCTCAGGCCTCCACCCAGACACCCAAGTCGAATATGATGATGAGGATTACTGAAAATCTTATTTATCATATTAAAAAGTTCTACCAATCCCAAAGGATCGGACACATTACCTCCCAGGTTAATGAATATTTCACTTACCCAAATACACGCTTCCAGCCAATTCTTATTAACTCCATTAAAATTTATTTAAAAAGATAGAGCGCTTTGGTTAAAAGATCAGTATGCATACAGACATGAGTACAATTCTTCAGATTCATAGCAGTGATGGTAAGCTTTGTAGTTGTGAAGAGTTCTTTCAGAAATAGTTCATAGGTTATAGTCCAATGTATATATTCAGGGTGGTCCAGTCAGGACTGGAATCTCAGTCCTTATAACTTACGCTTCCCCTGCATGAAGCCTCAAGAAGATCTGAGATAAAAAGGATATGGACCCAAACATCTTTATACAGTTTTAGGCCTTCTTGTAATAGCTCAGAATTCTTTGGCGAACAATAGGCACTCGTGAGGACTTTGAAGTGGACCTATTTCGTAAGCATCACTGGTAATTATCCACACAGATTAACATAAGGCAATTGCTATTGTGATACATGGGGGGGAGTAGCTCCTTTGATGGACACCCAGCCAGCCAGTTAACAGACCAAGAGGGATTTTACAGCTATCTGCTTGCTTTACTTGTAAAGGGTTAACAAGCCTACAGGTAAAAGAAAAGGAGTGGGCACCGGACCAAAAGAGCCAATGGGAAGATAGAACTTTTTAAAATTGGGAAAGAAACTTTCCTTTGTCTGTTGTTCTATGGGCTGCAGGGATGGAGCAGCAATGCTGTAAGCAGCTTTAAGCCAGGTATGATTAAAGATTATCAATTCATATCTCAAACCTACTTATCTGAAGCCTCAGATATGTAAGTAAAATTAGGGAATGTCTAAAAAGACGCAATTAGGGTTATTTCTTTTATTTTTTTATTGGCTTGTGGACTCCTCTGTGCTAACCCCAGATGCTTTTGTTTGCTTACAACCTTTAAGCTGAACCCCCAAGAAAGCTATTTTGAGTGCTTAATTTTTGGAATTGCTCTTTTAAAATCTAGCAAAAGCCTAAATTCCAGATGTATTTTCTTCCTTTTTGTTTTTAACCAAATTTACCTTTAAGAACAGGATTGGATTTTTGGTGTCCTAAGAGGTTTGTGCATATGTTGTTTGATTAGCTGGTGACACAGCTAATTTCCTTTGTTTTCTTTCTGAGCTCTTCCCTGGAGTGGGGGTGAAAGGGCTTGAGGGTACCCCACAGGGAGGAATTCCCAAGTGCTTCTTCCTGGGTTCAAAGGGGGCTTTTTGCATTTGGGTACTGGCAGCATTTACCAAGCCAAGGTCAGAGAAAGGCTGTAACCTTGGGGGTTTAATACAAGCCAGGAGTGGCAAGTATTAATTTTTAGAATCCTTGCAGGGCCCCACTTTCTGCACTCAGCATGACGGAGTGGGGATTCAGCCTTGAGAGCTATACATTTCAAAGAGAGATGAATACAGCAATATCTTATGTTTACAGTTCATTTAAATGTTAAGATGTCCTTTTGATCTCTGAATTAAAAGAATACAGCATAGAATGTTTGATTACATTGTTGATCTCTACCAATATATATATATAAACAAACAAACATTATCTACCACTCTGCCTTTAAGGGTTGAATTTGAGTCATTTATCTTGCAGGATGCTTAACCCTTCCTGGTCATGCATCACATAGACCAACACACTTATTTGGATTATGTTGCTGGGTTCCCAAACTTCACTGATCACTAGTTGGCTAGTTACATTTGAACTTCTTATGGGGAAAGCAAGGTATTCTCACGTGAAACAAGATCAGATGAAAAAACAGTGGAGTCCTTGCACACTGCAATAGTGAGCAAGGGAGCCACACATTCATTAGACTAACTTCCCGGCAACCTCAATCTCGGATCCTGAATGAATTGAGCAGTGATTTTTTTTATTTGATTTGGGGTTCAGTTTCTTTGATGCCTTTTACATCATTTCTACGTATTCGTGATACTTTTCACAGTATCTTATTTTAATAGACACTATTAATGTGCAGTGGATCCAATTAAATTTTGGTGGGGTAGATCCTCAGTTAATCTAACTGGATGTCATCCTATTGGTGTCAGTGCAGTTATACCAATTTCCAGCAGCTATAGATCTGTCCCTTGCTGTTTACTGCAATATTTGAGGCATTCTTCATTTCAAGTAAAAAGTGCAAACACTGTGGATAAGATATTGTGACCCTAGGTACCCCTGTATCCACTCCCTACACACTACTGCAATGATATTTGCACAGATTATGCCTTGTGAGATATCATATGAAAGCTAACAGCATGCTGGTTATAAATATCATTGTAAAGTGCATGTTAACTTTATATGTGAAGTTACGAATTCCCTCTGTATGATGTTACTAGAATAGTTTAAGATAGGACAGGCTAGCCTAGGTAAAGGAGATAAACAGGTCTGCACTAGACAAAGGAATGTGGGTTTCCCTCAATTTACATATTAGCAGTAAACAAAGCTCTCAAGCTCAACCAGCAGGGGTTACCCTGTTTTTGAACTCAGGAGACAGAATTAACCTGGCTCCTGCACCCCAGAGAGACACAGGAGACTGATTCCCCAAAAGGCCTTCCTGACTTGTAAGACTAAGAGATCCCTTTTGCTATATATAATTATCCACCTTGATCCTTCACTTTAGGAAACGAAGAAACTAAGGGATTTGATCTCTGTGATGAGTCCTGGCCAGACCGGCTACTAAAAGTTTGGAAAGGAGACTGGGTAAAAGGAACCATATAGAATATATGTCTCTATATGTCTAGAATATATACATCTCTTTCTATACCGAGTTTTGAACTTTTAGATGCATGTTTCCCTTTTATTTGCTTGTAACCATCTCTGCCTTTATATCTTTGTATTACTTAATCCCTGATCTTTTGTTAATAAACATATTTTACTTTTACTATAAAACAACACAGTGCTGTGTTTGAAGTGAAGGGTGTATTTACCCCAGTTAAATTAATAAGCTGTGATGTAGTGACTGTCTAACAGAGCAGAAAATTTAATATCTTCTGTGAGGATTAGGTGCTGTGGATTACAGACAAAATATCTCTTAGGAGCTCAGGAGTGGAGTTCACTGATTGTTATCTGTGAGGCAAGATTTGGGCCAGCAGACCCTTGAGAAGTTTGCTGGTGAGGAAGACAGATAGATGTAGTAAGGAGTTGACATAGTCTAATCACCAGCAAAACTCTCTCTTGCTGAGGCAGAGAGGTACCTACAGCTGTGAACCACTGTGTATCTCTAGCAGCATGTTACAGTATATACCGTGTACAGTAATGTCAGTTACAACCTCTGCAAATGTCATGATTAAAGATGCCTATTGTAAAGTAAACATGATCTACCCTTGAGATGTAATGCACTTGGATTCCACTTGTGCATGTAAGAAAAGGAGTACTTGTGGCACCTTAGAGACTAACCAATTTATTTGAGCATAAGTTTTCGTGAGCTACAGCTCACTTCATCGCATGCATACTGTGGAAATTGTAGAAGATCTTTTTATACACACAAAGCATGAAAAAATACCTCCTCCCACCCCACTCTCCTTTGGTAATAGCTTATCTAAAGTGATCACTCTCCTTACAATGTGTATGATAATCAAGGGGGGCCATTTCCAGCACAAATCCAGGGTTTAACAAGAATGTCTGGGGGGGGAGGGGAAGGTAGGAAAAAACAAGGGGAAATAGGTTACCTTGCATAATGACTTAGCCACTCCCAGTCTCTATTCAAGCCTAAGTTAATTGTATCCAATTTGCAAATGAATTCCAATTCAACAGTTTCTCGCTGGAGTCTGGATTTGAAGTTTTTTTGTTGTAATATAGCAACTTTCATGTCTGTAATCACGTGACCAGAGAGATTGAAGTGTTCTCCGACTGGTTTATGAATGTTATAATTCTTGACATCTGATTTGTGTCCATTTATTCTTTTACGTAGAGACTGTCCAGTTTGACCAATGTACATGGCAGAGGGGCATTGCTGGCACATGATGGCATATATCACATTGGTAGATGTGCAGGTGAACGAGCCTCTGATAGTGTGGCTGATGGTATTAGGCCCTTTGATGGTGTCCCCTGAATAGATATGTGGGCACAGTTGGCAACGGGCTTTGTTGCAAGGATAGGTTCCTGAGTTAGTGGTTCTGTTGTTTGGTATGTGGTTGCTGGTGAGTATTTGCTTCAGGTTGCGGGGCTGTCTGTAGGCAAGGACTGGCCTGTCTCCCAAGATTTGTGAGAGTGTTGGGTTAGGCCTGTCCTGTCCTCTGTTAGGCCTGTCCTGTAGTAGGTGACTTCTGGGAACTCTTCTGGCTCTATCAATCTGTTTCTTCACTTCCGCAGGTGGGTATTGTAGTTGTAAGAATGCTTGATAGAGATCTTGTAGGTGTTTGTCTCTCTCTGAGGGGTTGGAGCAAATGCGGTTGTATCGCAGAGCTTGGCTGTAGATGATGGATCGTGTGGTGTGGTCAGGGTGAAAGCTGGAGGCATGTAGGTAGGAATAGCGGTCAGTAGGTTTCCAGTATAGGGTGGTGTTTATGTGACCATCGCTTATTAGCACTGTAGTGTCCAGGAAGTGGATCTCTTGTGTGGACTGGACCAGGCTGAGGTTGATAGTGGGATGGAAATTGTTGAAATCATGGTGGAATCCCTCAAGGGCTTCTTTTCCATGGGTCCAGAAGTCACCTACTACAGGACAGGCCTAACAAAGAAAATAACAGAAGGCCACTAGCCGTCACCTTCAGCCCCCAACTAAAACCCCTCCAACACATTATTAAGGATCTACAACCTATCCTGAAGGATGACCCAACACTCTCATCTACATGTGTGCTAATAAGCTTACCAGAGATCACCCCCAACATGGGCTCCGGTACGAGTCAGTCCTTGAAACCCCATGTCATAAATACAAAGGGAAGGGTAACCACCTTTCTGTATACAGTGCTATAAAATCCCTCCTAGCCAGAGGCAAAACCCTTTCACTTGTAAAGGGTTAAGAAGCTAAGATAACCTCCCTGGCACCTGATCCAAAATGACCAATGAGGGGACAAGATACTTTAAAATCTGGAGGTGGGAGAACAAAGGATTTGTGTGAAGCTTTTGCCAGGAACAGATCAGGAACGCAGCCTTACAACTCCAGTTAAGTTAGTAAGTAATCTAGCTAGAAATGTGTTAGACTTCCTTTTGTTTAATGGCTGGTAAAATAAGCTGTGCTGGAGGGAATGTATATTCCTGTTTTTGTGTCTTTTTGTAATTTAAGGTTTTGCCGAGAGGGAATCTCTATGTTTTGAATCTGATTACCCTGTAAGGTATTTGCCATCCTGATTTTACAGAGGTGATTCTTTTACCTTTTCTTTAATTAAAATTCTTCTTCTAAGAACCTGATTGTTTTTTCATTGTTCTTAAGATCCAAGGGTTTGGGTCTGTGTTCACTTGTGCAAATTGGTGAGGATTATTATCAAGCCTTCCCCAGGGCTTGGGGGGATATTTTGTGGGAAGAAATCACCAAGTGGGCTCTTTCCCTGTTCTTTGTTTAAAACGCTTGGTGGTGGCAGCCTAGGGTTCAAAGACAAGGTAAAGTTTGTACCTCGGGGAAGTTTTTAACCTAAGCTGGTAAGAAAAAGCTTAGGGGGTCTTTCATGCAGGTCCCCACATCTGTACCTTAGAGTTCAGAGTGGGGAAGGAACCTTGACACCCCACAAAGGATTTTTTCCATGATTACAAGTTCTCAATAGCCTTAGCGCAGGACCAGCACACCCATGTAAAGTTCTGCCTTTCCTTTATGCAGCTTGGGCCTTTGACCTTCAATTCCAGGAACAAGTGATCAGTGGTCCTCTCTTCCATGTGTAGCTTCAAAAGCCTTTGTGTAACTAAAGATGCAAAACTTGCATTCACCTCCCCCTCAAGATATTATATATAATCCTGGCCCATAATAATTCATAAGCCATTCATTTAATAGTATGGTCCATACTAAAGCTACTTAAACTTAATTCAATAAGGTTTCTAAAGGATATGGCAGGAAACTGCCCTGTCTGTCATACTGGGCAAAGAACTGAGTTTTCAGTTCCCTGAAATTGGAAAAATACATGCACACCCAAATCCACTTCAGTGTAATCCAAAACTGCAGATCCGTCCCCCCACACCCTCAAAAAATCAGCTAAATCAAAAAAAGTCAGCAATTTTGTTTCAGGTCACAATATTTCATTTGACCTGAAACTAGATGTTTCATTTCCTGGTATTTTCAACTTTTTCTTAAAATAAAAGCAAGAGGAATAAAGGGCTACATCCTTAATTTTTAACCTAGTGGTTAAGGCACTTAGAATGTGTAAACCGCAGGTTCAGTTCCCCCTTCTGCCTCATGTTGGACAAGGATTTAAACCCAATTCTCCAGAGAGTGGCCTAATCACAGGGCTACAGTGTATTCTGGGGGTGGAGTAGGGTGCTCTCAATCTCACCTGTAGAAGCTGTTACAGTGTATAAATTAGTCATTAGAGAATGGACTTAAATTTGGCTCTCCCGGTTATGTGTCTTAACCTCTAGGCTATAGAGTCATTTTCTCACATGACAGAGAGTCACCCTAGAATAACTCAGTGTTTAGGGCACTCTTCTGTGAGGTGAGAGATCCAAGTTCCAATCCCTGTTCCATATGATGCACGGCAGGAAATTGAACCTGGATCCACATCCCATGTGAGTACCCTAACCACTGGGCTAAAGGTTACGGGCAGGGGGCATGGATCAGTGTTCATGTCATGCTCCCCATCAGTATCCAGCTAATGATCCAAATAGTGGACTAAATTCGGTGATAAATCCTGGCCACATGCCGCTTGAGGCACATTGCATATATACTAAGAAGAAGGTTATGGGGGGCACCACATCCTCCTCTGGCCATTCTGTGAATGGTCCTTAAGTCTCCTTGTGAATGTAGCCTAAGATTTTTGGGGAGGACCAAAGGTATTTGACAAATTTATATCAAATTTGCAAATAGTTTTGGGTTGAATGAAACTATTTTTTTGGTGAATAAATCATATGTCTGAAAAATTTCACCTAGCTCGACTTAACAAACTTACAGTACATAACAAAAATGCTGCAAAGCAATCTCAGCAGCATGCAAATCTTTTGATGGGGTGACATCAAAAGGTTCTGCGTTTGGATACTTAATTGAACTGTCCAGATCTATGGAGGCAAAGCTGCCCTCTGTCCCCACTCAATCCAGCTAGCCCTACTTGTTGTGTAGAAAAATTGGTAGCCCGCTTCCCCTCTGGTCAATTTGAAAGATAGACCATTCATTCTTTTCTGTGAGCCATCAGCCTCCTAAAATCCTGGCTAGACTTGTAAGGGGGAAGAAGAGTCTGAAAAGCAAATCTCTTCCTCCACCATGCTGCATTAGGGAGCAGCATGAAGCTGTCCACTGATGCCAACCTTATCTTTCTGCATCACATTGCTTCCAGAGGAGGTAATGTTGTAAATCATGTAGAAAATAATTGCAGGACATTTGAGCAAGTGAAAGAAAGCAGTGCTAGTCATAGGGAAGTTATTGTTGTCTCTTCAAGAATTCAGCAAGGTCTTATAAGGGACTCAGGAACTCCCATATACACCTTTGTGAGCTGCCATCTTGATTTTTTGTTTTAGAGGAAGTAATTTTGTGGTTTTATTAATGCCTATGGTTAAATTAAAATAGCATTTAAAAAAAGACTTCTAAAGCAGCTGTAAGAGCTGGCAGCTGCTATTCTGGCTTCCTTCCATCTAAGGAAGCAGTCATTGCTGTAGAAGCTTTGTTTTAGTTTTAAAATAGCTCTTGGATCACTAGCAAAATTTAAGGCATTTGAAAAACAAAAGAAAACTTGGGAAGATTATGAAGTAGCTATTAGAGCTGGATGGAAAACAGAATTTCTGTTCCATGGAAAGTTCTGACATTTAAAAAAAAAATATCCAAATTTGGAATGCAAAGCTGAAATTTGAAATTTCCTGCCCAATTAAATGGGGGGGGGGGGATTATTTGGGACCATCAAAACATTTCTTTTTTATATGGGATGGTTTTGTTTTAATAATGTTCATACATACTATCAAATACTAGATGAAATATTTACATATATAAACATATCAAACCTAATATTTTAATACAAGTGAAAAGAAAGTTAATTGAAATAAAAAAAATACTTATCAGAACAAAAAAAAAACAAAGTGATTTCTTCTGACTCCCCCCCCCCCCCATCAAAAATTTCATCAGAAGTGACTTATTCCCACAAAGTGTTTCAATTTTGACAAAACTGCATTTTCCAATTGAAACCTACCCAGTCAAAAAACATTTTACTAGCTCTAGTGCGTTCTTTAGAATGAGGGAATCTACAGGAGTTTCTGCAACATGCTATAATCTAATGCTGTAAGTATGTTGAGTGCTCAGCTAAGGGTTAAAAACACTGGAGTAGTTGGAGTAGAACTGATCCTCCATATTCCTGTATAGTTTGATATCCTATATTTTTTCACTGTCGGAGTTCTGCTGTATGTGGTTGACTCCTGGGAATATCTGTGTGTATGTTACTGTGTCTTCATATATAAGTAATGCCTGTCGAGTTAGTGGCTGCTGTAGCAAAATTTTTCACATGAATAGTTTTTTTTTTTTTAACTGAAAAATACAGATTCAGGGTAACAAACTGTTGGCAAATGCAGGTTGATTTTGGTGACTACTTTTGGTCAAAAAGAAAACTTTCAGAAATGTGAAAAATGGTTCATTCTGGTATTTCTAAAATGAAACATTTTGATTTTGATTTGGAAAGATGTTTCATTTCTGAATGTCCCTACATTTTATTTAAAATATTAAATGTTTTTAAAAAACCCAAATTAATAAAATGTTGAGAAAATTTCATTTTGGATCAAACAAAATATTTTATTTGACATGAAATTAACACTGTGACCGCCTAGCAAGAGAATATGGATTATTTATAAGAAATCATATAGGTGGCAAGGGTTTGCTGGAGATCAAAGGTAGTGTCTGAAAAATTATCTATAGTCTTTGATGAGGTTTTCTTCAGGTTAGCTGTCCAGAATGTCCTAGAATGCACTCTTTAAATATGACCAGGCAGAATGCTACACTCAAGTCACTCTTGTGATGGCAGAAATCCTGAGCCAAGTCACATGTAAACTGGAAACCAGTGGCCAGGAAACTCCCACTGAATGACTTTCTGATTGAAATTGCAGTTTCTACAAAACCAGTGTTGCTGACTTTTGAATTTTCAGTCAGCAACCCAAATCAAATTATTTCAATTTGTTGAACCCAAAATATTTTTCTAGGGTCAGTTCATGGCAATTGTAGTTCAGACGCCATTGTCTCTTACGGCTTGTGCTCCCTAGTTAGACTACATCTCCTATCAGGCAGTCTTTCCTCTGAGTGTCATGGTGCATCATGGAAGTCTATGGCTGTAGGTGCATCATGGGAGGCGTAGTCCAGCCCTGTCAGGCTCCAGAACTATGATCCCAGGGAGCAATGCAACACCATAGGAGAGTATAACTTAATGTTGAACAGACTCAAAATGCTTAGCTTCAAGTCAGTTTAATAATCCAAAATGAAATGTTTTGATTTGGGAATATCAAAATATTTCATTTCAATTAAAAATGCCTAAACGAAATCAAACAATTACAACCCATCCTTGATGGAGACCACATCCTGAAAGAAATATTTCCCAAACCTCCTCTTTTGGCCTTCAGACAACCCAGCAACCTCACCAGGCTCATCAAAAGCAAGCTTTCCACAAACCAGGATACACCAACTCTAAGCAGCACCAGATTCTGTCAGAAAAACAGATGCAGAACCTGCAGACATATCTCCATTGCTATGATTATAATACCCCTCACAATACACCTTTCAAGATCTCTGGGCGTAACACATGCCTATCACAACAGGTTGTGTACCTCATCCAATGCATCAAATGCCCCACACCAACTCTGTGAGTGAAGCCAATCACTCAAATGAACTTGCACAGAAAAACAATAAGATAAAATCACCCTATCACCAATGGGTGAATACTTTTTACAGAGCGATTGCTCCATATCTGACCTATCAGTCCTCGTCCTCAAAGGAAACCTCCACAACACCTTCAAAAGATGATCACAGGAACTTAAATTCATAACTGTGCTAGACACTAAAAACAATGGTCTCAGACACTGGTTTCATGGCTCTGTGATGGGACTTAACCCCCATCACTTGCAAGGCTAGTGAATGCACCAAATTAATCAAGCCTCTGTTTGCCAGAAGCTGGGAATGAGCGACAGAGGATGGATCACTTGATGATTACCTGTTCTGTTCATTCCGTCTGGGGCACCTGGCACTGGCCACTGGTGGAAGACAGGATATTGGGCTAGATGGACCTTTGGTCTGACCCACTAGGGCCATTCTTATGTTCTGATGCTCTGTACCTGGGGAGGTGAGTAGCTAATTGGCTCCTGGCCTGGGCAAGGGGGAGAATTGGGGTGGAGCTAAGCCACAGTAAGTAGACTGATGGAGCTCAGTTTGGGAGGGGATGGACAGAATGAGATGAGACAGGTCTCTCTGGCTGAGACCATAACCCTGGGTTTCTAACAGACCAATATAACAGGGGCAGCTTAGGCTTCTGCCAGGGATGCCCTGAGAAAGGGTTTTGCAAATAGAAGAACATGACTTCAGTAGCTCAAGGGGGTAGAAGTATGATTCAGATTCATGATACTCTGGAAGGGGTTTGAACTTTGTGACTTGGGTGGAGGGCTGAGCCACAAAAGAACTGGAGCCAGAGGCAGATCAGAGGAGCTCAGGATCCCTGTGACATATGCCCAGATGGAAGGGGGCATTCCAAGCTTGAGTGTGCTCTCCCACAGGCTCATGACAATTTGTAACCTGCTAGCTCTCCTTTGTCCTATGAGTATAGAGGTGTTAATTGCCCACTTCATTTTAAGTGGTTTCTTGCAATGTGTTAACTCTTTATGCTTATCAGTCTGTCACACCTTGTATTTCACTGTAAGAAAAGGAGTACTTGTGGCACCTTAGAGACTAACCAATTTATTTGAGCATAAGCTTTCGTGAGCTACAGCTCACTTCACATGAAGTGAGCTGTAGCTCACGAAAGCTTATGCTCAAATAAATTGGTTAGTCTCTAAGGTGCCACAAGTACTCCTTTTCTTTTTGCGAATACAGACTAACACGGCTGTTACTCTGAAACCTGTATTTCACTGTGACACTCTCTGGTTATCTTTTCCAAACCTAAAGAATAGCTCTGTGAAGCTCAAAACCTTGTCTTCCACTAACAGAAGTTTGTCCAATAATTACCTCACATACCTTGTCTCTCTAGATGAAATGTTTCATTTCTGAAAAGCTTTGTTTCAATATGTGATGCTGGTAAACAAGATGCCAGCTCTTGTCAGGTCTGTAGGCATCAACGGAGCACTGACAAATTCAACCAGACCAGTTCACCTGTAGGTTAATGTTGTTCAAGATAGGTGTTAGACTTGTAAGAATGTGTTTAGACTCTATGAAATGCTTGTAAATTGCTGCACGCTTTAATCTTGCTTGTAATGTCTGTATCCTGTGCTATAAGGTAATACGTAAGTTTTGCTTCATAATTATAAAAATGCCTGCACCGAACTTGTGTATCTAGGCAGGAAAATTGGTTCCCCTGCCCATCCAGAAGAATTAAGTGGGCCACTGTGGAATATCACTACATAAAGCAGGGGTGGGCAAACTTTTTGGCCTGAGGGCCACATCTGGGTATGAAAATTGTATGGCAGGCCATGAATGCTCACAAAATTGGGAGTTGGGGTGTGGGAGAGGTTGCGGGCTCTGGGGTAGGGCCAGAAATGAGGAGTTTGGAGTGAAGGGTGGGGCTCTGGGCTGGGGCAAGGGGTTGGGGTGTGTGTGTGGGGTGCAGGCTCCGGTTGAGGATGTTGGCTCTGGGGTCGGGTTGTGAATGAGGGGTTGGGGGTGCAGGAGGGTTCTCCGGGCTGGAAACGAGGGGTTCGGAGGGCAGGAGGGGGATCAGGGCTGCGGTAAGGGGTTGGGCACGGAAGGGGTCAGGGGAGCAGGCTCTGGATGGCACTTAGCTCATCCTGGAAGCAACGTCATATCCTCCCTCCAGCTCCTACATGAAGGCATGGCCAGACAGCTCTGCGCACTGCCCCATCCGCAAGCGCCACCCCACAGCTCCCATTGGCCATGGTTCCCAGCCAATGGGAGCTGCAGAGACAACGCCTGGTGCAGGGGCAGCGTGCGGAGCCCCCTGGCTGCCCCTTCATGTAGGAGCCAGAGGGGGGACATTCAGCTGCTTCTAGGAGCTGCGTGGAGTCACAGCACAAGCGGAGTGGGGCAAGCCCCTGACCGTGCTCCCCAGCTGGAGCTCAAGGGCCGGAATAAATATCTGAAGGGCTGGATATGGCACCCAGGCCATAGTTTGCCCACCCCTGACATAAAGGCTGGTTTAATGGCCCTCTTACACCTATTAACATGCTATGTGACAGAAAACATGTCCCATCAGCTTGAATTCTGGAAGAGGGAAATAAAGATAGCTGACATGAAGATTTTCCATCTCTTTGCTGTTTGGACTCTTAAACTGCTGGAGCTAAGAGACAAAAAAAGCAGAGATCCCCAGGGTCAACCTAGGTTAGCCCTAAAAAAAAAGATTCAGTGCCGACCGATTATTGCATCTCTACCTTTTATAACCATAAACTGAACTCATTAGTGTATATATGTTGCCTGCTTTAACCTGTACATGACTCTCTCATTGTCCTTCATTTCAGGAAATTCTAATCTATATCTCTGCTACTGAAAGTAATATATTAATTTATGTTTAAAAAAAATAGCAAAGGAATTAACAAGCTATATAAAGGAACTGATGATTTCTTGTAAGTCTTCTCCATACCCTCCTATCCTAACATTTTTTTCTTTCCAACCCTTGTTCTGTTAGGCCTTATTTAGGCCCTATAATATGGTGCCCACCACCCCAGGCTCCCTTGTGGCCAAAGGTCACTCTGCAGCATCCTGCCTCTGTTTCCCCCCTCTTCACTGGGCAAAGATCCTCCTCATTCTTCCATTTTAATAGGGGAAATAGAAATGCCTGCATTCTTCACCGTATATACACTGCAGCTTCTTCCCATCTTAACAAGCACTCACTGGGACTTCTAGTTTCCTTTAAGTAGGTTAATTTGTCCAAACATAAGCACATAATGATAAAAAACAATTCCTCAGCTCACCTTTTGTCATTGCGTTTCACAGCCTCCCCTCTGAGGGGTCTGTGGTAATCCTGTTTCTTGCAGCTTCCCTGTCCCAGCCAGTTTCCCTTCTTATAACCAGTTCTGCTCCCTTTCTGGGGCATCAGCTACCTCCCTGAGCACCTGGCCCCTTCCCCCAAGGACATACCATCAGAGTTATCTTCACTCCTCGGTGCTTCTGTTCCCCAGACACTGCCTGTGCCAACACTCCTCCCCTTCTTCTTTTTGTGTTTTTTGGTGAAGCAGACTCACTTGCTGAGTCTATGAGTGCTAAGTACTGGGCACCATGCCTAATTCAAGAATTAAAGTCTTTCCCCTTTCCCAGTGTCCTTAAAGAACTGCAATATTGCTTTTTTATAGGTCCCGGTTTGCCTGATGCTCTTACTAGCTGTTGCTGTGAAAATTTTGATGCTTTAAGGCCTCCAAGTTTTTCATATACAAATCCCCTTTTGATGGTACACTGCTTGAACTTGCAAAGGAGATGAGCAACTGTTTCCTGGACCTTGCACATCCCATGTAATCTATTTTTATGTTTGTTTGTTAGAAACAAGTTACTGTTTAACCAGACGATCATTGGGTTTATTTTTTGACGTTTTCTTTTTCTTTGCATTATTATGCTTGTTTCTTTAGTTTGATGAATCCTGATAATAGAAACATGGCTCACTGGAGCTGAGCAAGAAGCTTCCCTCTGTTTCCTATAATTATATCGCTGCTTTCCCATGGCTTAGTCATAGTGCCATATGCTGCTAGTCAGAAATCCATTTCCTGTGCAGAACATGAGTCTTCTCTTCTAATCTAGCAATCGTGAACCTAGCATACTCATCTGTGACTCCTACTCATTGGAAGTCTCATGGTCAGGGCAGTATAAGGAGCTTTCCAACTTTTGTTTTGTGGTAAAGTGAAGCCACATGAAGTCTGCATATTGAAAGAAGAGAAATGGTTAAAATAGACAAAAACAGACTCTCATGAGAATGCGTAGGCCCAACCCAAACAAACGAAAACGTGATCACCATCACATTGCCTAGACTCAACTTCCATGCCCTATAGAGGGCCCAATTTTACTCATTATGTTCACACAAGAAAGCACAGGGAAGTAAATAGCCTAATTCTGCTCTCAGTTACAATGGTGTAGCTAAGAAAAGAATTGGATCTATTAGGACATAAGAACATAAGAATGGCCCTACTGGATCAGACCAAAGGTCCATCTAGTCCAGTGTCCTGTCTTCCGACAATGGCCAGTGCCAGGTGCCCCAGAGGGAATGAACAGAACAGGTAATCATCAAGTAATCCATCCTCTGTCGCTCATTCCCAGCTTCTGGCAAACAGAGGCTAGGGACACCATTCCTGCCCATCCTGGCTAATAGCTATTGATGGACCTATCCTCCATGAATTTATCTAGTTCTTTTTTGAACCCTGTTATGGTCTTAGCCTTCACAACATCCTCTGGCAAGGAGTTCCATAGGTTGACAACTCATGTAAGGCAAACAGACTTTTGTCTCATGTCTGCTTCTTTGTGAAAAATCTGCACCCTTGGAGCAAACTATAGGAGGGTTTATCCAGATGGAGTTTAGTGGTGTTGGGAAGGGCTTGCATGGAGGAGAAAGACAAAAATAGAAATGTATTCCATAAAGGGAAGAGATATTATTATTTATTATTGTCATAGTATGAGGCACCATAAAGTCACATAACAGTGAGCAGTAAACCCAGCACACGGGCGTCATAGGCCTAGGTGCTGCAAATATAATTTTTAATAAAGTGTTACAAGTTTGTGTACTGACTGCCCCAAATTACCAAGTTAATGGGGCATTGTAAGTCATTGTTTGTGTTTACAAACATTAGTAATTTTGTTTCCAGCTTGATGAAGTGCAAAATCCACATGGAACCAGCAGCTCCCAAGCAGTGACATACTCTTTGTAACTGATGTTACACTCGGATGTACAAACATCCTAGATGTTTTTTCCTCAATAGCCAGTGTGCTCAGATGGGGGATTAGAGGAGTTCATTTTGGATAAAAATGGTCATGGCAAGAAGAACATAATTATATACTTAGTTAAGGCCACAGGCCTAGAAGCTAGAACTGCTGCAAGAGACAGGGAACAGCAATGCTTACTGTGGCATTTTTCTCCAGGGTAGTTCAAGGCCACACGTTTCAAGTTTCTTAATTAACCATAGCACACTAACAGTACTTGAGCGGAAGTTCCTAAAAATAACAGTCACCTTTGCTGTATGCAGTATTATTTGCTGTCATGTAGAAAGATCATTCAAACTAAGCAGCTGGTTTTAAATGTTTCTTCTGCACTGTTCATTGGTAATACAGATTTCACAGTAGAGATTTCCTCTGCATAAAAGAAGTACAGGAGCAAATGTAGAAAATGCATTAATTTCTCCACCAGAAAACTGTTTATATCTTGTCATTAGACCCTGTTTTGATCTAGGGAAAGTAAAAAAAAAGTGAGCATGATGCCATACAATAGCAAAAATGGAGTTGAAGTAGGTCATGAGGTTAAAAGAAAAAAATGAAAACAGTGGTGAAGGATAATATTTTCTTATGCAAAGGATTTTTCAAGCACTCTGATCTTTAAACAAAGTCAAGAAAAGAAAAAAATAAAGTGTTTGAAAAGAAAATTTTCCTTTCAAAGCTGCTTATTTTCCACATTGAAAACCCCTCACAAGCTAGTTGAAAAACAATTCAAGGTCTTCAGGGTTTAAATCCCTACTAAGGCTGAGCCAATATACATATAAACATCTTGAGGGGAGAGAAGAGGAAAACTCACCTTTTTCTGCTCAGGTTCACCCTTGTGTTTTCACTGACACTTGACTCGCTAGTGCAGGGGTGGGCAAACTATGGCCCGGGGGCCACATCCGGCTCTTCAGATGTTTTATTCCAGCCCTCAAGCTCCAGCTGGGGAGCAGGGTCGGGGGCTTGCCCCACTCTGTGCGTGACTCCGTACAGCTCCCGGAAGCAGTGGCATGTCCACACTTCGGCTCCTACATGTAGGGGCAGCCAGGGGGCTCCGCATGGTGTCCCTGCCCCAAGCGCTGTCTCTGCAACTACCATTAGCCAGGAACCAAGGCCAATGGAAGCTGCAGGGGCGGCGCTTGCGGACGGGGCAGCGCGCAGAGCTGCCTGGCCATGCCTCCACGTAAGAGCCAGAAGGGGACATGCTGCTGCTTCCGGGAGCTGCTTGAGGTAAGTGGCATCCAGAGCCTGCTCCCCAACCCACTCTCACGCCTCAACTTCCTGCCCCCGCCCTGATCCCCTCCTGACCTCTGAACCCCTTTGTCCCAACCCGGAGAACCCTTCTGCACCCCCAATCCCTCATCCACAACCCCACCCCAGAGCCCACACCCCAAGCAGGAGCCCACACCCCCCAACCCACACCCTAACCCCCTGTCCCAGTCCAGAGTCCACTCCCGGACCCTGAACTCCTCATTTCTGGCCCCACCCCAGAGCCCGTACCACCAGCCAGAGCCCTCACCCCCTCCCACACCACAACTCCCAATTTCATGAGCATTCATGGCCCACCATACAATTTCCATACCCAGATGTGGCCCTCAGGCCAAAAAGTTTGCCCACCCCTGCGCTAGTGGCTGTCAAAAGCATTCTCTCTGGTGGTGGCCTTTTCAAGGACGAATGGAAATATAGATCCCAGCAACAACCAACAACCTACCACCTTAATGAATATTACTGTAGAAGGCTGCAGTGGGGATGTTCTAGACCAGTGGTTCTCAACCTATTTACCATTGTGGGCCACATATGCAGATCTCTGTGTTATGTGGGCTGCATTCACACTATATATATTCTACCTGTATGACTCTGAGGATATCACATGGGCTGTAGCCTTGTGCTGTTTGGCCCGCAAGTGGGCCACAGGTTGAGAACCACTGTTCTAGACCAATGGAAAGAAACCCATGAAAGTAGGCTTCTATGTCACCTGGGGAGTCTCTGTATGTGAAGGGAATCCCTAGGTAGCCAGATACACCAGGCTGTTTACGGTAATGCTGAGACTATATACACGCAGCTGGTTTCAGGTCAGCTCTGTCTTACTACTATAATTACATTGTTCATGCACTGTTGCTTTCATAACCCCCTAAAGCTCTGGGGTTCCAAAGGATAATGTATGACATGGTCTCACAATTTTAGCAAGCGTCTCACAATATTTAGTGTATTTAGTGTATTTTTTTTAAAAGCCCCAGCTCCTGGAAAGCTGTGATTAAGTGAGAATCTCAGCTTTCTTTTCTTTTCTTTTTTCTTTTTTGTAAAGTGTTCCAGCTTTTTTCCATATCTGGAAGGGCCAGAAACATATATCATCCAAGTGCACTCTAGAGGCTCATTAACCCAAAAGGCAAATAAAAGGAACCCTCAATTTATTTTATTAAAATCTCATGGTTATGAAGCCAATCTTCTCATTGTTTGGGGGGCTGACTCATGATTCTTGAACACTTAGGGCTGGCAGTACTGGAGACCTGAGGGGAGTTAGCCATCCACTCCAAACATTTTGAAGGATTGGTTGTTATCATGTAAAAATTCAAAAATATGTGTAAGATTTTAGAATGTCCAGAGAGAAAAGTCTGACTAAGGTCTTTTATGTGCTCTGCACTTTTTCCACTCCTGCAATATGAAGAGTCTTCCATTAAGTCCTCAGGCTGTGAGCAATCCTAATCAGCTGTGCATGTCTAAAATGATAACATGTAAAATCTATGAAATATAGCGCTGGATACAGAGTTTCTACCTGTCTCCACTTCTTACAGGCAATACATCCTTATATGCTGAAGGATCAGAGAATCTCTCTAGTCAAACACAAATAAATGCGTGAAGCTGGATCTAGGTTTGAACTCAGAAAGCACAAGCAGCCGCTCTATGATTTCTTCTTGTGCAGGTGCACTGCAGGAAAGGAAGAAGAAGGCTACTTTCACTCTTCCTCCTCAAAGCACACTAGTGCTGATGTTGGCATAATTTGGCTTTTTATATGGGATAACTTTCCGAGTAAGTTGCAAGCACATATGGTTTTTGTGAATCTCCATTAAGGAAATAGGCCTAAAATTGCTACCATATAGCGGATCATTGCCTTTGTAAATGAAGCTGATGGAAGCTCATTCGTTGCAAACTCCTCACGTGGTTTGTGATTTCTCCTTGTTCAATACAAACTCATCATATATAACTTGCAATTTATGGGCTACAGTATCTATCAAAGCTCTGTGTTAGAAAACCAGGAAACCATTTGCACCTGAACTGTTTTTGGAGCTTTGAAATATTGATGCTTTCATAGGCTCAATCTTGCAAGGTCATGAGTACCCTCTGTTCTTAGATACAATTTGCCCTGTGTAAGAGGCAATGCCTCAGGAGCACAACAGAGACAGAACTGTGCCTCAGAGACTTGAATTCTTCCCTGACTAGTATAAGATTACTACCACCCACCATGCTACTGATTCTCAGCTGTGCTGGCTGGTGTGTTATGCAGCATAATCAAGGTCTTACCCACCCTGCATAGGCAGTGTGGGAGACAAGTGAATACCTAGGCCCAAATCCTCAAAAGTATTTAGCTTTTAACTTCCATTGATTTCAGTGGAATACCTTTGAAGATATGGGCTATATATCTCACTTACCTTACCACACCCAAGCCAAAGGTCTCTGAGTAGACTGTGCAGGGAATAAAAATGGGTGAGTGCAGCTTACTTCCCCTGTGCGTCTGCATAGGTGCACAGTGCCTGTTTGATACATAGCTGGAGGAGTGGTTTCCATCAGTTGTTTTTGTGACAAGTACAAGATTACTTCCCTCTCTGCAATAGCTCGGTAGAAATATTTCTTTCCACCTGAGAAGATATTGATCCATGCACACCATGAATCTTATGTGAAGAACTCTGGCTTGTTTTTGGATATTGCCAGATCATGAGACATTTCTTCTTCTACATAAACAGGAATTCACACCACCTAATTTGATTAACACAATCTGACTATTTCCTTCCCTTCCCTTCAATCGTAAATCATGTTGGATTAGATATCTTTTGCAACCAGCGGGAGGCCATTGTTTGTCATAATGGCCTACATTAATTCTTAACAATCAATTGAGAGGGGTGCATTGTGCTGCTTTCTGTGCACTTTTTGTAACTAACAAGTTTGGCATTTCATGCTTTTTTGTATTAACACCGATTCTTTTTATTACAACACAAAGGGCTAGATTGGGCCAAAGAGAGAGACTAAGCTGGGCAATAGCAGATGTCAAGATGCAGGTGTGTTTTAAGCCCTGCTCCTCTCAGGGAGTTAGGTGCCAAAGTTTGGGTGGAGGGAGGTAACTATTTCTGTTTGGGATCCACAGCTGGGAAGCCTATCGTATAGTCAAGTGCCTAAACCATTTCTTACCCTCTTAGACTACTGGTCTATAGAGTAAGTGTACATCAAGCTGGGGTGTAAATCTACAGCACGCTAGCATACCACACACTAGAAGTTCTCTACTGTGCTTTAATCTACTCTGAATGGAAGGTCAGGAACATCCAGTGCACAGTAGCAGGATCCATGTGGACAGTTAGGGTGCATCATGCTAGTGTACTCCAGCTTGCCCTCGGCACTCACCATTCATCTAGACTATCCCAATTCTCACTCTTTCAGGCACAATGTGTATTTAATTATGTATATACAGTGGAACAGCTTCAACAGGGCAGATTCCAATATCGGAATATTGTTAAATTCATGGCATACAGAGAAGTTGGATAAAAACATAAAATGCTGTTTCTGGGAGGTTGCAATGTAACACTACTTTATTCCTTGAAATCCAGAATCTTAGCACACAAGAACCAAAACCAGAGTGATAAGCAAAACAGGCAGAGAGGAATAACCTTGTTAGGCTGGCTATTTGCAGACTGACTGCTGAAAGACCCAGATTGTGCATTTTCCTACCGCGCCCTTAGCTTGTAAACAGCACCAGGAAAAACCTGTGAGAATTTAAAGTGATAGCTTATAATTTGAACAACAGTTTTCAATACACTACCAATATCCCCATATTCAGGGCAGGCATTCTTCTAGGAAGTGGGAGATCCATATTCAAACCCCTTCTTCTCATCAGGCAGAGAGGATTGAACTGAGGTCTCCCACAGCCTGGGGGATTACCCTAGCCTTCAGAGCCCCACCTCCAGCCTAAGACAAAACATCTACATAGCTACTTTTAGCACAAACCCAGAGAGCTTGAGTCTGTTGAGCCAGGCTAGGTGTCTCATTGCTATGGGCTGTGTAGACATACCCCCAGGTCCCTAGACTAAGGTAGCAGTGCACATTTCTGGGGACAGAAACTTAGATACCTGGGGATCTTTAATGTTGGAAATTTAGGTGCAAAGGGAAGTTAGGCACTTCCAGGGTTAAGCAGCAGCTTAGCAGTGGTTTTGAGGATCTCACTGACACCTACATTTTGGACTTAGGCACCTAACTCCTAAAAAATTGCATATTGAGTCTGTGGCAGACTTAGGAGTTGAACTAAGGGCTTCTAACATCCAGTTCCACTTGAAAATGCAACCTTCTGTTTCACTTACATTTTAGGCATTTGGGGTTTTCTACTTTGTAAGCTTAGTTTTGTTTTGGATTTTTTTTTTTTTTTTTTTGCTTATTGCATGTATTTTAGTTTTGGAGTAGGCTTGTTTTATGCACGCTTGTTTTATGCACTTATTGTAAACCAAACTCCAGATTGTGGCCCAGCCTTAGAAGATGGTATAGTCAGTGTGTCATGAAGTAAGACACCCTTCATCTCAGTTCCACTTTTGGCCTCTCCTGAACACCATGCTGGGTATGCGAGGAAGGGAACAGAGCTGCTACCTGTGCAGGTGGGCAGGGAGTGGCTGAAGAGGGGCAGTGAGTGAGGAGGGATATGGTGAGCTAGCAGCAGGCGGGGGAGTGAGGAGGCCAGTGGGTGGGGCGGGTGAGAAGGCCAGGAGCAGGGATTTTGTTGCGGGAGGGGGGATGAAGAGGTGAGGAGGCAAGCGGCAAGCAGGCAGGGTCTTGCTGCAGGCAGGGAGGTCTGGCGGGGATGAGGAGGTGAGCGGCGGCCAGGCACAGGGGTGAGGAGACAAGCAGCAGGCATGTGGCAGTCTTGTGGTGGACAGGGGGCTCTGGTGGAGGAGTGAGGAGGCGAGCAGGGGTCTTGCAGCAGGCAGGGGGCTCTGATGGGGGAGTGAGGAGGAGAGCAACAGGCAGGGCAGGTGGGGGCGTGAAGAGGTGAGCAGTGGGCGGGTGTCTCGCGGCTGGTGGGAGAGTGAAGAGTGACCCAGCAAGCAAGCAAGCAGCAGGCAAAGGGGTGTTGGGGGGATTCTTGGGGGGGGAAGTAAGAAGGATGTGGTGAATGGCAAGCAGGGGATTTCATGGCATGGGGGGAGTGTGGAGGGATGCGGTAGGCGGGGGGGGTCTCACTGAGGGCGGGGGGGTGAGGAGGGACTTGGTGGGGGACACCGAGCAGGGAGTGGGCCAAGAGGAGGCAGGGCGAGGATGAAGTTTGGGTAGGGCTGAAGGCAGAAAATGGTGGGATAGGGAGCTAGCCTTCCCCAGGGAAAGTTTCACCCGCCACTCATGGCTGGTCTTGGTCAGAACCAGTGTCCAACATCAGGATTAACAAATGACAGTGCACTTCACATTGGCCTACAGTTTGTAGTGTATGGTATCTCTTGCTTAAATAGAAAGTATGAGGTGACAGCCATGTTTATTTGAATAAACTGTGTTGAGTCTCCAGCATTTTTAACAGCGTCATTAAGTAGTTCTAAAATTTGGCTTTGACTCGTTAAAAAGAGAGAACTCGTTAAATTCATGGAGGATATTTTCCTCAGTGGCTATTAGCCTGCCCATCCGGTGCAACACCATGCTCTGAGAGCCTCTGCTTGCCAGAAGCTGGGAGTGGATGACAGGGGATGGATCTCTTAATAACTGCCCTGTTCTGTTCATTCCCAGTGAAGCACCTGGCATTGGCCACTGTCAGAAGACAGGGTACTGGGCTAGATGGACCAGTGGTCTGACCCAATATGGCCATTCTTCTGTAAAAATTAATTATAATATAATAAAAATGTTTAGTACAGAAATTCCCCAAGATAACAACCTCTCGAGATAGCAACAATGTGAGATAATGACTTTGACAAATAATTCATTTTAAAATTCTTCGCCTACTAGAAAATGTATATTTATATAAGTTTCGGTGTCACAAATCTAACCTTCTGGAGCAAAGTCACTAAAACATAGTCCAACAAACAAATGTTCCTTTAACGTGTCCCTTCTTTCTCCCTCCACCACATTCTACTCATAGTTGTCCTTGGTCAGTGAAGACCTAGAGTTCAGAGGTGCTTTCACATGAGTTCATTTCCCACCTGTTGGGGTGCGAGGGAGAAGTCACCTTGCTCGTGCCTCTAACTGCTCGCTACTTACTCTGGCCGCTGTTGTTTGTCGTGGCATCATTCACTCCAGCACTCCATCACCGACAGCCCTGAGCCATCACCTTCTGCTGCCACCTGCCACTGTGACCTCTGTGGGTCAGTCTCTTGAGGTTCCACTCAGTCTCAGTGATTTCAGCTCTCCTTGGGGGAACCTCACAGCGAGTGCAGGCTGGGCTGTCTCTTCCACAGAAATGCTGTCCTGCAGCAGGTCTAAACACTTAGACCTGATTATTAGTGATTTCAGCTCTAGTGGTCACTTAACAAAACAAAAGACTCTCTATGGGGCCTAATACGCTCTATCTTTAAATAGGGGAGGGGGCAGGTCAAATAGTGCCTGTGACTCTTAGGCACAGCCAGCACCACCAAGCAAAACCCCTGTCCCATCCCCCCACTCCTCTTGTGGAAGAAAACAGAGTCTTCACTCTTAGGTTGGAAGCAACAAAATCAGAGACCGCTTTATTCGAGCAATTGCAAGGAAAGAATACAGCTAACAGACAGCATCTCTGCTTCAGTTTCTCTGAAATACAAGCAATATCACACAAGCACTTATACTCTTTTGTGGCATGCATTAATTGAAAACATCTACATTTTGTTTATATTATGTCCTGTCTAATCCAGCATTTTCTCACTTCCACCTCTCAAAACATCAGGTGTTATTCCAGGAGCACTAACAACAAATCGGCTAGGCATACCAGGTGGTCTAATCTCCCAAATGTCTCAGTGAATTATCCAATCGCACATGCATCCATCCCACGGGCCCGGCAGGATTCGGTATGTGGGAGCCCACTCCCCTCCGACCAGCCTCTATGCTGGGAAAGAGCACTGTGATTGCCTGCATTTCCACACTGAAAATCTTCAAGTGTGTCTCCATGGCCACAGATCAGATGGCACCTCTGAGCACTAATAAGGGTAGTGCTTTCCAATAGCTTTCCTCCCTTCCCAGCCCTCTGGCTAGAGATCTGGGGTACCCAGGAGTATCCCATGTGCAATATGGGAAGAGGGTTAACTTTTCATGTCTTTGCTTCCAAAGTCTGTAGGTGTGCAATTTAAACAACAATTTTCCCAATTAAAACGTCTGGCCAGTGAATTTTCCGAAAAACAAAAAAAAATACGTCTACCCCTTCTGGTGCGATCAGCCATTGCTTAAAATATTTCCTTTTTATACAAATACCCTTGCTGATTGCAGGGAAAAAAAAGGAATTATCCCCATATTTTCCTGTGTTTGTTTTACAGGCAGACCAGGTTTCAGTGACTTCTACCTTTATCAGTTAGGTAATTTACATTAACACAAATGCTTTCTGGCTTGCCTTTGGATCCAAAGCTATCCACAGCTTAAAGATTCTTACTTAAAAAGGGACACAATTAACCTTTACCAGAATTTTGATTGCCTTTTACTTTTAAGTCCTGCTTTCACAACACAAGTCTAAAAAGGAAAACACCACCTATTGTAGCCCCTTAGAGCCTAATAGAATTTTAATTAAGTTGCATTATATATTTACATTCCTTTATACATTTGGGCGGTTAAGTTCCAATAAAACCCCTTATGTTCTTTTAGCTAATTTGACTAAATTGTTCATAGCCAAATTATTTCAATCAAATAGTCTCTTGCCTGGATTTATTTACAGACATTCCGTTGGGAAAAGGGCCCATTTTTCCTTCAGAATGGCTGCAAAGAAACCAAGAATTATTTTTCTTTAGCGTTTTTACAAAATTCAACTGATAATTTCCTCCAGCAACTACAGAGTTAACTTCTCACTTTCTTTCCTTAAATCACTTGCTTATTTTCCCAACACCATGCCAATCAACTCAGATTTTACCATTCCAATTTGTTCCAGGGATTTAAATTTCCCATGCCTGTGATTACTTACTCCTTTCCTTCCACTATGCCCTCAGAGATTCCAACCTGTTTTCCAGTCTCTCTCTCTCTGTTGCCTGCCTGCTTGTCTGGGCCCAATCTTGCTTTTCTCACTGAACATAACTTTCCGTGGGCACAAGCTTTGTTCCACTACCAATTTAGCAAGAAGTGTGGCCTCCTCAACCAGCCCCCCACCCCTCCTGGTCTCTTTCTTAAACATTCTCACTCACAGGGAGTCCTCCCCCGTGAGACTTGCCACCTGGACAGAACGCACGGCCAATTGGCATTTTAACTGTTCAATTTCCTCTTATGGCAGACACACTGCTGTTTCGGCGTATGCTGAGCACAAATGGTTAAATTTTGAAAGGAGCGAGACTCCCCAAGTCCTCCCCTCCACCATCCTGGACTTCTACAACCAGGAGTACCCCCACTTGCACTTTATCACCAGCAACCGGGGCGGAGAGAGGAATGCTAAACCCCTCTCCGGTTCTCAGACCTACTGCAGCTGAGAGTGGGTCTCACCTTTAATCATGCAATTCTTAACATGTAATACCAACTGTGCCAAACAAAGCAAATGTGAAATATCAAGGACAAAACAGATAGATGGTGTGCACTCTGCAGGGTTCTCCCCCTCCTCAATTTTCCACTAAAACTATGACATATTTTCATTGTCAATCTGCCTGTGCCTTAGTTGATCAGGCTAAAACCACAGGATTGTAGGGCGGAGATGAAGAGATAAAATAACAGCAAAGAATATTAGGAACGCTCCCTCATCACTCAGGGGAAGAAAAACATTCATGCTCAAACCCTGACCCCCTTTTATACTCACAAACACGCTTCTTAGGCTGGCCAGGCCTGGGGGTAGGAGAGACAGAGAGAGAGAGAGAGATGGACGGGAGGTTATCCTGTGCACAGATTGTCCAGAGATACGCTGCAAAAATTTCCAACTTGCTTCTGCTCTTGGGAGGTATTCCAGTCCAGGCCAGCTGCCTGTGGCTTCTTCAGCAAACCCAAACCATACCGGCTCCAGGGTTGCAAAGGCAGACTGTTGGGTCTCACCGCGTGGCTACCCTTCGCAAATGTAATCTCAATCCTGCAACTTATTTGCCTTTGTTTTACTCCTGTCTATATTTTCTTCACAGCCAGCTGGGGCTGAAAGCAGGGGGTTTTTTTGTGCTTGACATGGTCTGTGTCGATTTTTGACCTTGAACGCAAAGCAGCTTTCTCTTTATCTCTAGGCCAAGCTAACTTTTCAAATTAACCCATTCCTTTCCCTCCTTGACTTCAGCCTTAACTAATTGGGAATATAAAGAAGTCGAGGGGGTTAACAAAATAGTTTGGATAGGGAGGCATCCGAATGCTTTACATTTCTTTTTAAATGCTGCATTTGAGTTTTCATTTTGCCTGGCTGTCCTTCAGACGCTGCACTCAAGACTCATGGAGTCTTTGTGGCTTCCTCTGAGGTGTATGATTTTATCTAAATTGATGGTACCTTCTAGTTGGGAAATTTGTTTAGATGGATCATCATGCGTGTAAAAATTCCAATTTTCTAAATACCTACAAATCCTGGAACTATAATACACATATAATATGTATGTGTCCTTCGGTGGCGCAGGAACAGTTTTAGACTGACCCCCATCCATATTCCAATCACACAGGAGTGCCCTGTCTGCTGAGTAGCGGCTCATAAAGCTAAAATTATCATACCACCTCCTATTTTCTTCTCGGGTCACACACACAGGAAAGGTTTCAGAGTAACAGCCGTGTTAGTCTGTATTCACAAAAAGAAAAGGAGTACTTGTGGCACCTTAGAGACTAACCAATTTATTAGAGCATAAGCTTTCGTGAGCTACAGCTCACTTCATCAGATGCATATCGTCTGATGAAGTGAGCTGTAGCTCACGAAAGCTTATGCTCTAATAAATTGGTTAGTCTCTAAGGTGCCACAAGTACTCCTTTTCTTCACACAGGAAAGGTTTATCGAGGATGTCCACGACCTTCCTACGCCCCCTTCAGCAAAGAGTGTCAGCTAGTCTTGCAGAGAACAATGCCGCTTACTCTGATTGCTTTCGGTGAGATGGTCAGACAAGTCAGTGGCTCAGGAGCGGAGGAGAGGGGGAGGAAAAAGGTCAAGGAAATGGACCTGGACTGTCCAAGAATGGGAAAACGATGGGGTCACACAATCCTAGACCCAGGCAGGCCCCTCGCCGATCAGGCCATGCAGAGCCAGCCCACCTTGGGTCGGATCTTTTACCGGTCCACTACGGTGCAGTCACAGGGCTTGCGTTAGAGACATCTCCATTCATGAGCTTGCAAGCTTCGCAGAGAGCTCTGGGCATCTTCCTGCAACCCTCAATTCACACTAACAAACACACACCAGATCCCACTCATTCATTCATACCACGATGCATCTTTTAACAATAACCTTAATGCTTTATGTTTGGACTTAACACAATCTTTTCCTTATATAAAGCAGCAAAAAAACCCTGAGCATCGATGCATTAACCTTACTGGGGGTGGCAAAACTATTTCCCAGTACCGCATATAACTAACCTTGTTGCGGGTGGCAAACTAAGTCCTCAGTACCACTTCAAACTGACCTTATTGAGGGCGGCAAACAGTTCCTCAGTACTGCTTTGTGTCTGATCTTGTTTCAAAAGCAATCAGTTCGGATGGTGTGAGTCCAAGAAGGACAGACGGCCCGGCAGGCAGTCCTCCTCTGATACCCCAATAGAGATTTCAAAAGGTCTCTTACCTCTTGTCTGGTACTTTGGAGTCGAAGGGGAACGGTCCATAGTAGCTGCTGCTGTCTCAGCTGGGCGTTACCATCTGAGTTACAGCACCAAATAGTGGAAGAAAACAGAGTCTTCACTCTAAGGTTCGAAGCAACAAAATCAGAGATCGCTTTATTCGAGCAATTGCAAGGAAAGAATACAGCTGACAGAGAGCATCTCTGCCTCAGTTTCTCTGAAATACAAGCAATATCACACAAGCACTTATACTCTTTTTTGGCATCATTAATTGAAAACATCTACATTTTGTTTATATTATGTCCTGTCTAATCCAGCATTTTCTCACTTTCACTTCTCAAAACATCGTTATCTCAAGGCTAGGTCACACTGACTCTGCGCTGCTGTTTTCCCACCCGCTTCTGACGTGAGCCGCCCTCCTTACAGGTCCCGCAATATTAGGCTAAGACTTAGCATAACAGTTGGTCTATTTCTAACAAATTAAAATGGCTGCACTTAAACCCTCTCTTTCTTTCCTGTTCCACTCTCTCCACTGGGATCTGCCATCCAAACTCCTTGCTTAGCGAGTGCAGTTCAGTTGAGGGTGACCGGTGCTTAATTTGTAACGAAAGATGTACGAGGACTCAAGCAAGTTTTTTACTTTCATAACTAACGTGGCAAACCCAGATGTCCCGGGAACTGCCAAGCCTAGAGGTGCCAGGGCTCAGCCCTGGCAAAAATTTAGCATTGAGGGTGACCCTCTCAATCAGGACAGGTTGCCCTTTACTCATACAATAAGGATAACAACAAAAATGATGAGGGGGCTGGAGCACATGTGTTATGAGGAGAGACTGAGGGAACTGGGATTGTTTAGTCTGCAGAAGAGAAGAATGAGGGGGGGATTTGATAGCTGCTTTCAACTACCTGAAGGCGGGTTCCAAAGAGGATGGATCTAGACTGTTCTCAGTGGTAGCAGATGACAGAACGAGGAGTAATGGTCTCAAGTTGCAGTGTGGGGTGTTTAGGTTGGATGTTAGGAAAGACTTTTTCACTCGGAGGGTGGTGAAGCACTGGAATGCGTTACCTAGGGAGGTGGTGGAATCTCCTTCCTTAGAGGCTTTTAAGGTCAGGCTTGACAAAGCCCTGGCTGGGATGATTTAGTTGGGGATTGGTCCTGCTTTGAGCAGGAAATTGGACTAGATGACCTCCTGACGTCCCTTCCAACCCTGATATTCTATGATTCTATGATTTCATGACCCCCACATTAAAATTTAAAAATTTTATTAATCTAATGTTAAAAAAATTATATAATACATAGGTTGAGAAAAGAGTGTTGGTACATCTGGGTGTAGTTCTTAGATTAAAAACAAACTTTGTATTTATGGATAAAGTCATAACACACATATAATGCATAATCAGCAATAACCCACATTTAGGTGAATGAATTTAAGAATACAGTTTAGATAATTAGATTCCATGCATTTGAGTACTTTACTCATGGAACAAAAAGGATTTTTTAGGTGATTTATAACCCAACACCAACCAAAATTGATCACTTGGGCAGCACAGCTTTGTCTAATGGATAACCAGGCAGAGTAGGTGAGTTCATGTAAATACAGTCTGGTCCTGAAGCCTTTTCCCCCACCCCCGGCTCATCACAGAGCTCACTCAGACCTTGCTTACAAATCATAATTTGAAATTATAAGGTTCGCTAACATTGCCAAAAAGAAGGTGCCACATTGTCAGAAAAAACAACAGCTGGGTGAAGAAACTTGTTTTTGTTCATACTTTTCAAACCTATTGCACTTTTTCAAGTACAAGTATTTTATCATACACTGTATATGCTTTTAAAGTGTGTATTAATATTTCAATTTCAATTCAAATGTCCAAACAATGAGTAAATTGGCAACACTGCATGTAACTAGTTGACCACAGGGAGGGTGTTGGGGAAATTCAGGGGGGGTACAGGGAAATCCCTGGCCCTTGCTCCTCCCCCAGCTCCTCTTGCACACCACTGAACAGCTGATCACAGGCGGGCAGGAGGCGCTGGTGAGGAGGTGAAGGAGTTGATCAGCAGGGTCCATTGGTGGGCGGGCAGGAGGCCCTGGGGGAGGAGCTGATTGCGGGGGCTGCTGATGGGTGCTGAGCACCCGCTATTTTTTTTTCTGTAGGTGCTCCAGCCCCCATGCACCCACAGACTTGGCGCCTATGAAATATACCCAGCCTAGAGCAGTGTTTTTCAAAGTTTGGGCACGACCGAGAACTGGGTCACGGCATATAAGACACTGGGGCGCCTTGCTCAGCGATCCAGAGGCTCTGTTCAACGCTGCCGATAGGGACGTTAAAAGTCCTATTGGCAGTGCTGCCTGGCTAAGGCAGGCTGGTGCCTACCTGCTCCGACACTGCGCTACGCCCTGGAAGTGGCCAGCAGCGAGTCCGGCTTCGAGGCAGGGGGGCCACGGGGCAACAACTCCGAGCACTGACTCCGCACTCCCATTGGCCGGGAACCAGCCAATGGGAGCTGGGGGGTGAGGGGAGAGGGCGGTACCTGTGGGCGAGAGCCGTGCGGAGCGGCTTATGCGCCTCCGCCTATAAGCCAGACCTGCTGCTGGCCACTCCCAGGGCACAGTGCGGTCCGCAGTGCCAGGACAGGTGGGAAGCCTGCCTCTGCACCCGACTGCACCGCTGACTGGGAGCCACCGGAGGTAAGTCCATGACCCAACTCCGTGCCCCAATCCCCTCCCCAGCCCTGAGCCCCCCCAACCCAGAACCCCTTCCTGCACCCCAAATCCCTCATCCCCAGCTGCACCCCAGAGCCTGCACCCCCAGTGCAGAGCCCTGACCCCTTCCCACACCCCAACCCCCTGCCCCAGCCCTGAGCCTCCCCCAAAGCCGGAGCCCCTTAGAATTATAGAATCATAGAATATCGGGGTTGGAAGGGACCTCAGGAGGTCATCTAGTCTAACCCCCTGCTCAAAGCAGGACCAATACTCAACTAAATCATCCCAGCCAGGGCTTTGTCAAGCCTGACCTTAAAAGCCTCTAAGGAAGGAGATTCTACCACCTCCCTAGGTAACACATTCCAGTGCTTTGCCACCTTCCTAGTAAAAATGTCTTTCCTAACATCCAACCTAAACCACCCGCACTGCAATTTGAGACCATTACTCCTCGTTCTATCATCTGCTACCTGTCCTCTTTGGAACCCGCCTTCAGGTAGTTGAAAGCAGCTATCAAATCCCCCTCATTCTTCTCTTCTGCAGACTAAACAATCCCAGTTCCCTCAGCCTCTCCTCATAAGTCATGTGCTCCAGACCCCTAAGCATTTTTGTTGCCCTCCACTGGACTCTTTCCAATTTTTCCACATCTTTCTTGTAGTGTTGGGCCCAAAACTGGACACAGTACTCCAGATGAGGCCTCATCAATGTCGAATAGAGGGGAACGATCACGTCCCTCGATCTGCTGGCTATGCCCCTACTTACACAGTGCAAAATGCCATTGGCCTTCTTGGGAACAAGGGCACACTGTTGACTCATATCCAGCTTCTCGACCACTGTCACCCCTAGGTCCTTTTCCGCAGAACTGCTGCCTAGCCATTTAGTCCCTAGTCTGTAGCAGTGCATGGGATTCTTCCTTCCAAAGTGCAGGACTCTGCACTTGTCCTTGTTGAAACTCATCAGATTTCTTTTGGCCCAATCCTCTAATTTGTCTAGGTCCCTCTGTATCCTATCCCTACCCTCCAGCGTATCTGCCACTCCTCCCAGTTTAGTGTCATCTGCAAACTTGCTGAGGGTGCAGTCCACGCCATCCTCCAGATCATTAATTAAGATATTGAACCCCTTGTGCACCCCAAACTCCTCATCCCAGGCACCACCCCAGACCCTGCACCCCCAGCCCAGAGCCCTCACCCCCTCCCTCACGCCAACCCTCTGCCCCAGCCCTGAGCCCCTTCCACACCCCAAACCCCTCATCCCCAGCTCCGTTGGGTCGTGGACATCAACAATTTTCTTCAACTGGGTCCCCAGAAAAAAAGTTTGAAAACCACTGGCCTAGAGTACTCCATAGCTCAGTGGTTAGGGCGGTCACCAGGGAGACTTGGGTTTAAGTCGCTTCCCTGAATCTGGTGGAGTTGGAAAATGATACTGGGTCTTCCACAGGCTGCTTGAGTGCTCTAACCACTGGGATATTCGCTATAAGGGGACCACCACTATCGCTTCCTTGATCCTTTGTGAGAAAGGGCTGACCTGGCTTAGGCGCCTTACTCCAGGACAGGGTTCCTGGCTGTGAATCTCAAATGGAGATAGGCACTTAACTCCCTCTGAGGCATAGGTGCTAGCCTCTGCCCCTCTCCTGTGCATTTCTTACTGGCTGGTTTAGGCAGCTAAGCAATTGGTTTGCTGGCTTCTGAAAATCTCATTCTTAGGCACCTAGCTCTCCCCATGCATTGTATAGGGAGTCTGGGTGTCTATGAAGTGTTCAGAATTTCATTGGGAAGTTAAGCATTGCAACATTGAGCCTAAGTCCCTTTTGTGGATCTAGCCAATGAGTTTGTTGCATTAGTGAGTCATGTAGCACTTGGTCAGACTGCTCCATTCCATTTCATCCTCTATTCCTGAGTCACTCTTAGTTCACTCCCATCATGTCTAGCCCCCAGCATCTCACTGAAGCCTCCCTTTCCCCTCCCTCTCTTCTACCCTTGGTTCACAGTTTAACTCTGTTCTCCCAGCGCACCAGAGCAACCCTCTACACTTTGTATTACAGATAGGCTGGATTCTGGGATGCTGAGGGACCACACAGACTTTGTGCCCTAGAAGCCAATGGCTGCCAGGGGCATAGAGAAGAGTTTGTGGCTGGAGGAGAGTGGAAAATGGGAGTCAGGATTGATATGCATTCTACCTCACTTGTTCTGTGTGTCTTTCTCTCTCTGAAGTAATATACAATATTCCTGCCCAAAAAGCTTTTTAATAGGGCTGTCAAGCACTTAAAAAAATTAATCATGATTAATCGCAGTTTTAATCGCACTGTTTGATAATTACAGAATAGCATTTATTTAAATATTTCTGAATGTTTTCTATTTTTTCAAATATAGGCTCAGGGCTGGGGGCTCTGGGCTTCAGCCCTGCTTGAGGCTCGGGACTTCAGCCCCTCTTCAGGACATGGGGCTCCTGGATCCAGACCCCCTCTGGACTTCAGCCCCCACTGTGTGTGGGGCTTCAGCCTGGCACTTCAGGCCCCACCTCCCTCCACCTGCCAAGCTGGATGCTGGGGCTTTGGCTCCCCGCCACCTTAGAAGTTCTATGCTGAGGCCCCCCCGCCCACCGCCAATGCCTCCTTCCCTGCCACAGGTATGAAATTAATGCATACATTTTGTTTTCAGTTAATCGGAGGCATTAACTGCAATTAATTGACAGCCCTACTTTTTAATGTTTGTGTCTTCATATAAAGGATCAAATAAAACCAACCCCAATCTTTCAATTGCACTAGAACCCATGCATTTGGCATTTTATATTGACCAGAATACTCTACTAATTAGAAAGCATTTGGGAATATTCAGCCAATCAAATCCCATGATTGAAAGAATATTCCTATCCTTCTAGATTTAAATAGATGGTGACTCACTGGAACAGTGGCCATAGCAACAGACTGACTGTAAGGGAGGGATGTGCAAAAATGTTGCTCCTCAGATGTGCCTATGCCCATATAAATAAATGTGCTATGAGAGCTTTATAATACACATACAAACTGTTCCAAGCTTCATCTCAGTGCACGTTGGGAATGCAGTTGAGAGTACAGACATCAGGAAAGAACCAGCTGTTTTGCTCTATGGTCTTTTATTGTGATGTTTGCCCTGCTCACTAAACACCCTTTAAATCAAAAGGAGATTAATTTTGGAACAGTATAAACAAAGTATTATGACAAATGGCTTAATATAGTTTATAAGTATAATTCACAAAAGTGAGATCCAAACACTAACAGAACTCAATTCCAATTAAAAAAAGAAAAGAACACCGGAAGGGTTAGGGATGTAAAACATCGCATGCCAACATGATACCCACACAATGATATTTTTAAACACTATCACCACAGAAACCGGATGCTCTCTTCACCTGCTGGTTTCCTGGTGTAAACTGACTCCCGAGGTTTAAATCACAAGTCAAAATATTATTTTTCACATTAAAGTAACAGCAATGAATAATGAAAAGTTCCCCATTTTGGTGAGCATGCCCATGAAAAAGAATGATTAGATCATTTTGTATACCAGTCTTTGAAAACAAAATACATAAATTTAGAAACCAAAATGCTGGAGGGAGTGCCATGTCTTTATGGAACAATGTTCATATCTTCTGGGAATGCTCCCAAAATAAATGTTTCTGTTCTCTCTATCTAAGGTACCTATATAGCCACCATTCCTGTGCTATCTGAGCACCTCACAATTGTTAACATATTTATTCTCACAACATGCCTTTGAAGTAGGGAAGCATTATTTGCCCCCTTTTTACAGGTGGGAAACTAAGGCACAGTGACTTGTCTGAGATCACAGAGGAAGGTGTGCTAGCATGAACCTAAGTGGCAAGGGTTCTAGGCTAGCGCCTTAACCATTGGACCATCCTTACTCTCCACATTAAGTAGAGAACATAGATGCAAGAGTTATTGCAAGAAGCTAGGGCCTGCTCCTGCAAACCCTAACTTCCTTGACTAGTCATGTTTACTTAACTTGACTTACTCATCTACGTGTCTACAGGATCAGGCCCATATTCCACAAATCCTTCTCTTTAAAAAAACGATTAATATGACAACAACAAAAAACCTCACCCTGCAACAGCAGTTTCTGCAGCTCCTGTCCACAGACAAGGCTCAGCACCCCACTGCAGCTGACTTCCCCTCCGTCGTCATGACAGAGGGGCATCTGGAGTAAACAGTGCTGCCACCCCATGTGCCAGGTCACAATGCCGCTCACTCAAATTTGGCTCATATAACAGCTAGGTTTCTGGGGACTCAGTTGACAGGCAGTCCAGAACAGTGTGTGTGTAGCCAGTTCATAAGGTGTTCTATTACATGGGAGCGGTATTGTTGTAATAAACCATAAATCCAGTGTCTCTGTTTAGTCCATGATTTTTGGTGTTTAGCAGAATAATGAATTTAAGCTCCCAGGCTTGTCTTTTAAAAGTGTTGTGCAGGTTTCCTTTGACTGCACATCCTTAGTTGTCACCTACCACCTCACTGGAACCTATCATCAAACAACTACAACTTATACTCCATGGGGTCCTATGACTGCAGCAGTGTTAACGGGCCACTCTATCATGAATGGTTTCAGAGTAGCAGCTGTGGTAGTCTGTATTCGCAAAAAGAAAAGGAGTACTTGTGGCACCTTAGAAACTAACCAATTTATTTGAGCATAAGATTTCGTGCGCTACAGCTCACTTCATCGGATGCATAAAGTGGAAAATACAGTGAGATTTATATACACACAGACCATGAAAAAATACACATTGTAAGGAGAGTGATCACTTAAGATGAGCTATTACCAGCAGGAGAGTGGGGTGGGGGGAGAGAAAACCTTTTGAAGTGATAATCAAAGTGGGCCATTTCCAGCACATTTCCAGGTGGGCCATTTCCAGCACATTTCTGGGAGTTAACAAGAACGTCTGAGGAACAGTGGGGGGTGGGGAATAAACAAGGGGAAATAGTTTTACTTAGTATAATGACTCAACCACTCCCAGTCCCCCCCCCACTGTTCCTCTAAGGTGCCACAAGTACTCCTTTTCTTTCAATCGTGAATGGTCCCTTACAATATGTGCTAAGTACTTATGCTAAGCAATCTGTTCCACCTTGCCTTTTGCTGTGATCCTGGGAGTTCCTTTCCCAGACCTGAAGAAGAGTGCTCTGTAGCTTGAAAGCTTGTCTTATTTAATAACTAACTATTTGGCATTTTATTTATTTATTTAATTTCACTCATTGGTGAGATCACAAAACAGCTACTAGTCTTTAAAAATAAGTTTCTTCCTTAAGACATCAAGTCATGCATGGAAAATATATATGTATTGTACCTATTTTGCCCCTCATAAAATTATTATAGCAGTTCTTCTTTAAAATACTAAAATAATCTATGGCCTTGATGGCTGTTGTGCTATTCTTTCCATTGGCTCTGTAATTCATAAGAGAGCAGTTATTGAAATATCTATATGGTACATACTCAGGAAATGTTTAAATTAACAATGCAAATGTTGGAGAGCAACAGATCAAGGGTGGTAAGCAGGTTTAGAATGTGTAGATAAAAATAGGTAGGAAAGAAAATCAATTATGCTAAACAAAAAGATCAAAAGATAAGATGGACTAACTTAAAATCAATAGATCCAAGAAAGCTTTCAAGTGTACTACACTATTCAGCAGGCAAGTTATGCCTTCAGAGCTGAGCTGAACAATAGATATACCGATTTCAGAGTAGCAGTCGTGTTAGTCTGTATCTGCAAAAAGAAAAGGAGTACGTGTGGCACCTTAGAGAATAACAAATTTATTTGAGAATAAGCTTTCATGAGCTATGCATCCGATGAAGTGAGCTGTAGCTCATGAAAGCTTATGCTAAATAAATCTGTTAGTCTCTAAGGTGCCACAAGTACTCCTTTTCTTTTTAATAGATATACAGTGGGGCTTGGAAATTCAAATAGCTACTTACAGGTCAACTCACTGATGCCTCCTCTTTCAATTGCTGTTAGCTGTGTGTGTTTTGGTTGGTTGGCTGGTTTTTTTACATTTTATTATCCAAAATGGTTTTCCCTAAAGCTTACATTTTATACTATTTACTCACATGTTTGTTGTGTTCGTAAATGTGACTTGATGGATCAAACGCATCTATGTTCTTCTCATAATTAAAAAAAAATCCATTCAAGTATCATAAAATTCTCTCTTTTTTTATGAGGCTACCTCAAACAGTCTTTGAGTCTCTATCTTTGGTGTCCGCATTATTGGGGCCTTCTTTTGTGATTGCCAGTCTGCGTTAGTGAGTTGCTCTTTGAGATAGATGTTCATTCTTAAAAAGAAAAGGAGGACTTGTGGCACTTTAGAGACAAACAAATTTATTAAAACATAATAGTCTCTAAGGTGCCACAAGTGCTCCTTTTCTTTTTACGGATACAGACTAACACGGCTGCTACTCTGAAAAATGTTCATTCTTATTACCACATGACATCCTTCTTGAATTAAATTTATATCTTGTAATTTAATACGGTAGTCATTTTCATTTCCTGATGTAGCCAAAATGTTTACACCAAAATATCATATTTCTCTTGAATGCATATACTTGCAATCCTTCTATCTTGTTGGTAATGTTCCTTGCTTTTATGAAGGGGAATTCATAATGTACGTTTGTGTGTTTCTTTTTTTTTAAATAAACTGTTCTAGCCTTCCACATTCTCTTCATTATTCTTTTCTAGTCTAAGAACAGTTATCTACCAGTAACTTCCTTTTAATTTTCACAATCTACTACTATCCTGAACTCGTTTAGTCTAGTCCAGTGGTTTTCAACTTATTTACCATTATGGGCTGCATATGCAACTGTCTATATGTTATGTGGGCTGAATCCATACAATATATATACTAGCTGTATGATCCTGAGGATATCACATGGGCCACAAGCATGCCGCCGGTTGAGAATCACTGGTCTAGTCTATTCTTTACACCAATCCTCTATACCAGTAGTTTTCAACCTGTGGTCCTCGGACCCCTGGGGGTCCGTGGACTATGTCCAAGGGTTCCGCGAAATATTTAGACTGAAAACTGACTAAACAGAATTCAACTATATATACAGACAATGGATTTCCAAACGGGTCTGCACTTCCATTTGAAATTGTTTTAGGGTCTGTAAGTGGAAAAAAGGTTGAGAACCACTGCTCTGTACATCCCAAATACCCCTGAATCCACAAATGTAACAACTGCAGACCTGAAGAATTTAAATAACCAGTCTTTTACTCCCCTTCCTCAGCGTCTCGCTAACGCATACTTCGTATCTGGTTTTTGTGAATGCTGAAAAATAATGTACATTTCTTTCCTTCACAGTTACAAGTTTTTGTTCTCTACAGACTTGTATAACCACAATTGCAATTCCCCTACTCTCTCATTTGGCATATTATCTATCTGGTTTCTCTATTGCCCCTAATTTCGATACACATTTTTCCCCTTTTTCTTTTAACTGGCTCTGATTCTGGTCTCACTGACAACATTTTTATTCTGATGTAACTCCATTTACTTCAATTGAGTTACTTTTGATTTACATCTGGCCCAGTATATGGATCAGCCCCATTTGCTACAAACCATGGCATCAATTGACTTGTGTACAGAACTCTAAAATTTCTCTTGTTTTGTCATCAACAATTATTTTAGCATTTCACATGTATTATATGTTTTGTCCACTCTTTGCTCACTTGTATTTTTTTTTTTTACTGCACTTATTTGTTTACATAGACTCGGTTTATTAGGGTGGCTTGCCCTGGACTGGGGAGCCTGAGGCTAAGCCAGCCCTGATTGCAAGATTGCAAGAGGCATCAGGTGATTCCAATATAAAAGGCTGCATGGAGGAGGGGTGTAGTTGAGAGAGACTAGCTGAGAGTGTCAGAGGTAGGAAGCGAACTGGGGGGAAAGCCTCAGGAAATAGTTGAGAGACTGCTGAGTGTGTGAACGGCTCTTGTAGGGAAGACACCCCCCGACCAAGGGATCTTCTAACAGAAAGGAGCTGCAGTGAGTAGAAGGCTCCTGTTAAAGAACCTCATGGGGGCCTAGAATCCAAAAGGCTGAAGAAGGCTGAGCAACAGCCACATAAAGCCCCAGAGACTTTGTATTGGGACTTAACTGAGGGAAGAAGGGCTGGGGCTTCTCTACCTTAAGGGTGAGGGTGACTGAACTGAACTGAGGGTGACAAACCCTGGCGGGCTTGTATGTATGGGCTCAACAAATGGGACCGGATTAACCTTTTGTGGGCCCAGCGCCAAACATGGAGGCAATGGAGCATGGTGCAGGGAGGTCAGTCCCCAGAGCGAGGGGCCAGCCAGAGTCAATGGGGCAGGACATGGCAGGGGTAGCCCCACTCCATCCAGCCCAGTGCGAGGGCACTATTTACAAACCAGCAGTTGCCAGATGCACAGTGGCCCTCCCAGCCCTGTGCTACCAGCATGCCCCTTCCCCTCAGGGGTGGGCCCATGGCATGCCACACATACACCCTGCCCAACAACTCCCCAACTCCCTATGGCCAGAGCCCCCCTGGACCCTCTATGCGCAGTGTTCCCCCAGACCTCCCCTACAAATGCACAGTGCCCTGCACAAAACCACCCCTGCCCAGAGCCTCCCTGTCAAGCCCCCCACATAAAATCCCCACTCCCTAGTGTGCCAACACACAGCTCTTCCCCACCTCCTCACAGCCCATCACCCCGCTCCGACCACCTGGAGACCCACTCCCCCACGCCCTGCCTCCTGGCCGCACTCACTAGCCCTGCTGGGAGGTGACTGTGCTGCCGGGCTGAGCCAGCAGCATAGCCAGGGCTGGTCCTGGGTCTGGGAATTGCTCCAGCCCTTCAGGAGTGGCACGATCATCCAGGCCATGGTTTGCCCCAGCCAGGATCCCTCAAGATGCACTTGCCTGGAGGCGCCCAGCCAAGCCCTGCACACTGTCATCCGCCCTCCCCCTCCCTGGCTGAGACTGGCTAGGCTTCTGCACCAGACCCAGGTGGCTCAGCTCTGAGGAGACAGGTGTGGCTCCACAGGTGGTGGGAAGCAGAGACTGCTGGGAGCCAGAGGTGCACTGGGATCTGGCCAGGGGGCAGAGAGAACCAGGGGGCGGAGAGGTCGGGGGCAGAGAGGAGACCTCAGCCAGCCAGCAAGCAGGCCGAGAGGAGCAAGTGGTGGGTGGAGGAAGTCAGCAGGGTCTTGGGGCGCAGTGCAAGTGGAGCAGGCCGGGGCCCCTTCTGAGCATGGGCCTGGCTCCATGGAGCCACTGGTGCCATTGTAAACCCTCCACTTCCCCCAGGAGGGGAGTGCTGTAATTACCTGTGGACTGTGAGTTAACGGGGGGAATGTGCAGCAGTGCAGCTCAGAGTGATCTCTAGTTGTGAGGAGGTGCCTGGGAGGCAGTAAGCAACTGTGGTGCTACAGACTGGCATTTTCTCCTCTACTTATTTGGTCTCATCTTCTCAAGATTTTTAGGTCCTTGTGTTGTGCCTCAACTATTTAATATTTACAGATTTCTTTCTAGGAGATATGGCCCCGTTAAGGAATTTTGTGCTTTATTAAGTGACACACACAGATATGCAGTTCCTCTCTGCATCCTTTATCACATCCCACACTATTGAGCATTTGCACTTGGATTAAGTCAGTCTGGAGCCTTTGGGGTCCTTTTGGACACAATGCTATTGGACTCCCATAGAGCATGGTGGCAAAAAAACATGCACTTCCCATGTCAGTGGCCGGAAAATTATATCACATCCTAGCAGACTCAAATCAGGCCACAGTGATCAATGTATTCATGATCTCTTACTATTGCAACTCATATCTGGCCATACACAACTAAAAAAGCCGCAGCTGGCAAAAAATGTAGCAGTGTGCTGGCTTAGCAACACAAGTCACTAGGGAGAAAAGTCACCACAGTGCTCTACTGTCTAATAGGCTCACCACAGAGTACAGGATCTAGTGTCAGGGACTCTGTCCAGACATTCAAAGCCCTCCATGGAACTAAACAAGGTTCTAGCCCCATACCTCACTATGACTTCCCATAACAGCTGTGTTCCACTGAAACAATTAAAGTGTCAACCAATAGGGGAAGGCTCTTGAGTGAGAACAAGCTTTCATAGGAGCAGGACCTAGATTATGGAGCTTAATCCTTCAGGACATGAGTCTCGCCTGCCCTGGAGTTGCCTGAGAGCGTGGCTAGGGAAAATGCTGGTTGGAGTGGCGAGGCAGCTTCCTTCCTGCCCAGGGAATTTTCCACGCCTGCTGGGAGTCCCATATCCCACTTACCATGGGCTGCTGCACACCATGTCCTCAAAGGGGCCATCTGAGCCAGTGCATTCATGCTGCCATGGGAGAATCATAGAATCATAGAATATCGGGGTTGGAAGGGACCTCCAACCTAAACCTCCCCCACTGCAACTTGAGACCATTACTCCTTGTCCTGTCATCTTCTACCACTGAGAATAGTCTAGAACCATCCTCTTTGGAACCACCTCTCAGGTAGTTGAAAGCAGCTATCAAATCCCCCCCATTCTTCTCTTCTGCAGACTAAACAATCCCAGTTCCCTCAGCCTCTCCTCATAAGTCATGTGTTCCAGACCCCTAATCATTTTTGTTGCCCTTCGCTGGACTCTCTCCAATTTTTCCACATCCTTCTTGTAGTGTGGGGCCCAAAACTGGACACAGTACTCCAGATGAGGCCTCACAAATGTCGAATAGAGGGGAACGATCACGTCCCTCGATCTGCTAGCTATGCCCCTACTTATACATCCCAAAATGCCATTGGCCTTCTTGGGAACAAGGGCACACTGTTGACTCATATCCAGCTTCTCGTCCACTGTCACCCCTAGGTCCTTTTCTGCAGAATTGCTGCCTAGCCATTCGGTCCCTAGTCTGTAGCGGTGAGTTGGATTCTTCCGTCCTAAGTGCAGGACCCTGCACTTATCCTTGTTGAACCTCATCAGATTTCTTTTGACCCAATCCTCCAAGGGGGTGGGTAGACTAAGTAAGTTAATATTTTTTCGTTAAAAGAAAAGGAGTACTTGTGGCACCTTAGAGACTAACCAATTTATTTGAGCATAAGCTTTCGTGAGCTACAGCTCACTTCATCGGATGCGTACCGTGGAAACTGCAGCAGACTTTATATACACACAGAGAATATGAAACAATACCTCCTCCCACCCCACTGTCCTGCTGGTAATAGCTTATCTAAAGTGATCATCAGGTTGGGCCATTTCCAGCACAAATCCAGGTAATAGCTCATTACCAGCAGGAGAGTGAGTTTGTGTGTGTATGGGGGTGGGGGGGGGGTGTGAGAAAACCTGGATTTGTGCTGGAAATGGCCCACTTTGATTATCATGCACATTGTAGGGAGAGTGGTCACTTTGGATGAGCTATTACCAGCAGGATAGTGAGTTTGTGTGTGTGGTTTTTGGGAGGGGGGTGAGGGGGTGAGAGAACCTGGATTTGTGCAGGAAATGGCCCAACTTGATTATCATGCACATTGTGTAAAGAGTTGTCACTTTGGATGGGCTATCACCAGCAGGAGAGTGAATTTGTGTGGGGGGGTGGAGGGTGAGAAAACCTGGATTTGTGCTGGAAATGGCCCAACCTGATGATCACTTTAGATAAGCTATTACCAGCAGGACAGTGGGGTGGGAGGAGGTATTGTTTCGTATTCTCTGTGTGTATATAAAGTCTGCTGCAGTTTCCACGGTATGCATCCGATGAAGTGAGCTGTAGCTCACGAAAGCTCGTGCTCAAATAAATTGGTTAGTCTCTAAGGTGCCACAAGTACTCCTTTTCTTTTTGTGAATACAGACTAACATGGCTGCTACTCTGAAACCTGTCATTAGTTAAATAAAACCAATATGCATTGTCTATGGTATTTACCCCAATGTTCTCACAAAATCCAAATAAAAGGAAGCTAAATATAGTCTCTTTTCTCATCATCACAGAAATATTAGGACTGATGAGATGAGTCACCCATTAGGTCAACTGCTAAAATATTTCCTTCACCTCTAATTGAAAGAATGTAATGGGATCCATGGACAGCCACTAAAATTACAGCGAGTTTCCTTCTGTTTTTTCCGGCATGGTGTCTCCACACTCTGCAGCTGCAAACACTATGTCCCTCACAGCTTAATCCCTTTGAGATCCAGGTGTGCCCCAGAAGTCTCTTCACCCAATGCCATGACCATGCCCTTTGGAATATTGCTACAGTTGGCACCAAGACTTCTGACCTATGTGAAAACCAAAGGTGACAGCTGCACATATATGGGCTTAAACGGGGACACTATTTCTGAAATGGTACCAGTATAGCTAAGGGACTAAGTATCCTGCCAAGTTCGGTGGAGGGCAAGAAAATATCAGAAAATATCAAATAAATGGAGCCTTGAAAGCCTGATTTATTACAGTTGCAAGACACTTCCAAAATTTTTTTTGGAAGTAGGTTTGGGATGCAGCAATGCCTGAACTTCTGAAATGGACAATTGACCACATTCACAATATTATACAACACACAGCCAATGTCAAAAGCTTAAGCTATAATCAAGGGTTTTACTTGTCAGAAAAGATCTGGTTGGAATGCAGTAGCTATTTCTGACCTAATAAAGAGTTGCTCTCAGGGAATGTTCTGTAGTGTTAAAACAACAAATCAAAAGGGTGGCTAGGATTTGATGTAGTCTTATTTTGGAATGAGCTCACATGTGAGCTATGAAAGCTATGTGACTTCACTAAGTGGTGTTAGCATCTTTGCTCAGCTACATCAAGAGAGCATTTTTGCATCAAATATTTTTGTTTTAATATTTACAGTAAGATTTTCTGTAATTTCACAGTGGAATATTTTTAGCTCCTTTAAAAGCCAGTACCTGAAAAGTGAGATGACTTTTACAGAAAATAGAGATGCTACCCAACCCTAATTTGAAATAAATTTTCCTGTGAACAGAAGCCAGCATGACTCAGGGAGTATCTGGAACAATATGTAAAACACATTGATTTAAATGTGGCTCTGCACACATACAGGAATCCACCCAGAAAGAACAACATGCATGATTGCAGCTCTAAACTTTGCAGAGACCAATGGAGCATTGCTTTAAGGCTATATGCCAAACAGTCTAATGCACTTTTGTTGAATAGTGTGCAAGAAAGTTTATCAAGAAAGGGGGAATAAACTAATAAGTAGAGTGAATGGGTTAATCTAAATAACTGATCTAGAGCAGGGGATTTAGAAAGATCGCCTGGGCCCCGGGTGGATTTTATTTGATTTTATATTTTATATTTTACAATATCCACTTTGTTCTAAGCAAACCTGTTTAAAATGAAATCTGAAGTTAATACAAAATAGGTTAAGGCCTAAAATGATCTCTTAAAACATCTAAATAAAAATATCAATGCTGAGTCCGTAAGCCTCTTTCAAAATGTGTTGGAGGCTATTTTACTATATAAAAGATGTTTTCCCCCTCGTTCTAACTTTTGAGGTCAAGATTTATAAATATGGAGCAAGAGGTCTATAATAAGAGCATGATCCTATGGGGATCCTTGATTTGTTGCTATGCTATGGGTGCAATAGACTGGCAAAGTCATCATAGGCAGTGGGACCATCCACTGAGCCCATTTGAATCATCTTGCATTCCTTTCTAGACTTCCTTCCTATGTGAGCTCTCCTATGTTGGCTCAGATCTCAAATTATGAATATTTGACTCCACCCATCAGAAAACTTATTCTCCAAGTCATGAAAAAATACTGATCTGCCCAATAACTACCAGTCTTGCTTCTGGATGGTTCTGGGCACCTTTATTATACCAATAAAATAAAAACCAGCAGGATCTTATTAAAGGGGATAAGACAAAATGTCACATTTGTTGTGAATACAAAAAGAATCATAGTAGGCAGTCAGTTATAGTTGTAACATTCCATTCACACGTTCATTCATACACACACACAGGTTCTGCAGCTGCTGTATAGTTACTAGTCCTGAATGTAGCTTGAGTTCGTGGCTTGGGTTCATAGCTTGTGGCGGCTAACTGGCCAGGAAAGCTGGACGCAAGGAAGAGCTGCGTCTCTGTTGGGCATGCACCGATGCCCTTCTATGTTGGCAGCAGAATGTTACCGTTCAAAGTCTTCCATCTCACTCATCCTTTTTGTAGGCTTTAGTTTGAATCCAGCGTCTATGGGTCTTGCTGTGTCACGCTACCTCTGGGTCCGGTGTGATCGATCACCCGTCAAATGCAGACATGACTTTCAGCCTAGGACCTGGCTTTGATGTTTCTTCAATTGTACTTTGGTTCTTTTCTTTTGAGGGTGGACTCCTCTTACTTTGTCAGGGCTGTTGTCTGCATCTTCAGCCGTTGGCTGTTTACACTTTATTTCATCAGGACAGGCTGGGGCTGGAGTTTGAGTCCATCATCCATCCATACCTCATTCACACATCTAAACTAAACTGATAAGATTACAGCAGGGTTTTGCAAAAATGAAGGTTGCAGCAAGCTTTTACAAAATGAAGTGAGCATTTTAAAATGGAGTTTGGGACAAGGTAAAATGGAGCTTGAGTTACAATATGGACAAGTGTAAGGAATGCCAAACTGTGAACAGAAGTTACAATGTTGAAACAGTGCAAGTTTCCGAGATTTAAGCAGCACTTGGATTGAAAGTGAAACTCAATTAGCCAGTTATTGGGGTAACCGGTTTTATGAATGAATGTTGTTTCATTCATAAAACTTTGCTTATGAAGTTATATTAACAAAGTGAAGAATTAAAAACAATTTCATTGATCAGTTCTACATCTTAGGTAAAGGGATTTGCTCTGTCCTCTTACATGTACACAGAAAGATACACAGATACAGAAATCCATTAATTTCTCAACTGCATCCCTCTGTCTCTAAGCAAATAAAATAGTGCAGTGTGAAAGGTGTGTGGGTTACATGAGCAGAAGCTTTCGATTGCAGTTCATGCTTTTGTTTTTTCTGGGGTTGGGGTTGGAGTGGGGGAATTAAGTAACAAGGGTGAAGTAGTAGTGTGTGCAACCAAAAAGGAGCAAACTGGTGTCAAAGCAGGCCACTGTGGGAAGAATAGACCACATTCTTCAGAGCGCAGCCTCTAGTGTTGATTGCAACACCTGGGAGCTGGAGGAAAAAGACCCGATTTGGGATATTTTCAGGAAATTTTTAGCTCCGGGTAAAAAAGGAACACATGTCAAATGCAAGCAGTGCAACAGAGAGACACAAGGCCTGGATGTCAGAATGAAACAACTTTATGAAGAATGCTCCTTAGAAGGCAATGAGTCTGAAGATGATGGTGTAGACATGTCTGAACAATCTGGATCAGCTGACCAGTAAACTTATTTTTGCATCATTCTTCAGTAGTCCCTACCATGTCTCACTAGTCTATTACATAACTTGTCATAAATTGGTTTTGGATGGATTACTTACAAATTTCAAAATATATTTTGAACACAAACTTAAGTTGTGGGAGTATTTATCAATTACATTTTTACTGTTACATAAGAATGGCCATACAGGGTCAGAACAATGGGCCAACTAGCTCAGAATCCTGTCTTTTGACAGTGGCCAGTGCCAGATACTTCAAAGTGAATGAACAGAACAGGGCAAATTATTGAATGATCCACCCCCTGTACATCTAGTCCCAGCTTCTGGCTGAAATTTAGGAGTACCAGAGCATGGGGTTACATCCCTGACCATCTTGGCCATAGCCATTGATGGATCGATGATCCATGAACTTATTTATTGGTTTTTGAACCCAGTTATACATTTTGGCCTTCACAACATCCCCTGGCAATGAGTTCCACAGGTTGACTGTGCTTTATGTTACAACTGGACTTCTGAAAAAAATACTTTTATTGGTCAATGTAATCAAACATCCTAAGTGAAGATTTCCTGTTTAAGGGTAAATATTTATTTATTAAGCATTTATAAATTGCAACATTTTAATTTTTTTTCCCTAAGCTGTTTTAGTATGTTGCCAAAGATACGGTTTTAAATAGATTTAGATAATCATTATCAATTACTAATTTTCCTTGAGAACTGGGCTTATAATAAATCATCATTTAAACAGTGGAACAAACAGCAGTAGCAGGAGGAATCTTTCATTTAAGATTTTTTTTTAAAGCAGTGCAGTGAGTAATATTCAATGAGCTTTTGTTTTAGGATCCAGCTTAAACATAAGGGGTTATGTGAATGTCCATCAGATAGGAACATGTGGGGGTGCATGCAGGGTCAAGTGCCTCCCCAATTTCTGCTTGGCCTGATGGGGGATGAAGAGGGACACTGTCCTTCTCCTGCTGCGCCTGACCCCCAGCATGCTTGGCTCCTGACCCTGGCAACTGAGCCAGGCAGGGAGTGAAAGGAGTGGGACCAGTCACTTTTTCATGCTGGCCGCTCAGGGTCTCTGTTCTGTGCAGCATGGTAGCCAGCTGAGGGAGCCTGACTGGGGCAGTGGGGGCAAGCTGTCCCCTGCCCACGCCCAGCTGCCAGGGACAGGGGCTGAGCAAGCTGGAGTCCCCTCTCCTCCCTGGCAAGTTTCTGGCTCGCTCAGCCCCTGTCCCTGGCCGCTGGGCTTGGGCAGGGAGTGGACCGCCTCCGCCACCTCCCTAGCCAACTGCCACCACCTCTCTCAGGCACCTGCTGCGCTGCACAGAGCCAGCAATCCGGAGCATCCAGCTTCAGCCACATGAGAAGTGTCTCCGTCCTGCTTGCCGCATGAGCCCCGCTGCTAGGGAGAATGGCTGAATGTGCCAGGGAGAGTCACAGAGGGAGAAGGACAGAGACCCTCCCGCCCCGCAGGTAAGTGGGGTGGGGGAGAGCGCAACAGTGCTGGGTGCAGAGTGGAAGGAGGTGGTCGCTGGGCAGAAGAGACACTATGGGCAGTCACATGTCCTCCCCTTTAGATTGTGCCCCCCTGCGGGTATGGGGAGGCACAAGTTGTATATAGTCCATCATCTATAGCTTCAGAATCATCTTCTGGTACCACCAGCAGTGCTGCAACTAAACATATGTCAGAAAGTAAATTACTCATATAAAAAAACAAAACTATCTTCATTATTCAATATAACCATGGATGAGTTCATAATCGAGACCAATCAATTCCAGCAAGGCTCCATCGATGAAGATTGCTCTGTTCATTTATACAATAAATTCACATTTTCATCTTGTTCAGAACAAACACTTCAGTGACACGGTTCAGTCATTATGACCAGGCTGACAAAATAGACATTGTTGGAAGGTTGCTGCATATAGTGTATCAGAAGGAAATTGAAGAGGGATTAAAAAACACTGATGGGACATTTGTTAATCTGCGTTTTGGTGGGTGGAGCAATGTATACAATGATACAGTAATGTGTGTGAGACAACAGAAGATGAGGTTGCCTGTCAATTGAAACAATTGATACGTCAGTAAATACACATGCACAGAATACTTAAAAGAAGTAGCAGTAAAAGCTTTAACAAAATTGAACAAAAATTCAAGTCAAGCGCATTGCTTTATCACAGACAATGCTGCAACTGTAGCAAAAATGAGAAGAAATCTAGAAGAAATGAAATAGAACCTGAGACATAACATCTGGGTGGGATGGTAATTTCAGATATCTTTTAGCCAAAGACTTAAGTACCACTCCTGGAATAAAGGGTTATAACCTTATTGAAATTGAAAAATACTTCCACAACAACCACTTTGTTTCAGCTTCATTGAAGAGAGCAGGAGGATCCAAACTAATTCTCCCCCAATCCCTCGGAGACAAACACCTACAAGATCTCTATCAAGCATTCTTAAAACTACAGTACCCACCTGCTGAAGTGAAAAAAACAGATTGACAGAGCCAGGAGAGTACCCAGAAGTCAACAACTACAGGACAGATCCAACAAAGAAAATAACTTAACACCACTAACTGTCACCTTCAGCCCCCAACTAAAACCTCTCCAATGCATCACCAAAGATTTACAATCTATCCTGAAGGATGACCCAACACTCTCACAAATCTTGGGAGACAGGCCAGTCCTTGCCTACAGACAGCCCCCCAACCTGAAGCGAATACTCACCAGCAACCACATACCACACAACAGAACCACTAACCCAGGAACCTATCCTTGCAACAAAGCCCGTTGCCAACTGTGCCCACATATCTATTCAGGGGACACCATCACAGGGCCTAATAACATCAGCCACACTATCAGAGGCTCGTTCACCTGCACATCTACCAATGTGATATATGCCATCATGTGCCAGCAATGCCCCTCTGCCATGTACATTGGTCAAACTGGACAGTCTCTACGTAAAAGAATAAATGGACACAAATCAGATGTCAAGAATTATAACATTCATAAACCAGTCAGAGAACACTTCAATTCTCTGGTCAATCGATTTCTGATCTCAAAGTGACTATGCTTCAACAAAAAAACTTCGAAAACAGACTCCAACGAGAGACTGCTGAATTGGAATTAATTTGCAAATTGGATACAATTATCTTAGGCTTGAATAGAGACTGGGAATGGTTGATTCATTATAAAAAGTAACCTATTTCCCCTTGTTTATTCCTTCCTCCTCTCCCCCCCCCCCCACACTGTTCCTCATACGTTCTTGTTAAACCCTGGATTTGTGCTGGAAATGGCCTACCTTGATTATCATACACATTGTAAGGAGAGTGATCACTTTAGATAAGCTATTACCAGCAGGAGAGTGGGGTGGGGGGAGAGAAAACCTTTTGTAGTGATAAACACCCATTTTTCATGGTCTGTGTGTATAAAAACATCTTCCTTATTTTCCACAGTATGCATCCGATGAAGTGAGCTGTAGCTCATGAAAGCTTATGCTCTAATAAATTTGTTAGTCTTTAAGGTGCCACAAGTACTCCTTTTCTTTTTGCGGATACAGACTAACATGGCTGCTACTCTGAAACATTTCTCTGGACTGTGGATTTACATCTAAAAGGAGTATTTTGAACAGTGGAATGAGGACCTTCCAATCTTTTGGAAGTTACCAGAGAGACTTTTGCAAGCCAGCAGAGTATTCCATCCTTGCTACAAACCTCATCTAAAGACTTTTTGCAATCCTTTATATACCTATGATCTTTTAACCATTTATAACTCTATTATTTTCTTTTATTAATAAATCTTTAGTTAGTTTACTAAGGATTGGCTGATGGCGTGATAACTGGGTAAGATCTGAAATATGTATTGACCTGTGGGTAAGTATCTGATCCCTGGGAATTGGTAAAAACTCATATATGGTTAATTGGATCTGTTTGACTGAATGGGAGCCAAGGGCTGGAATGCCTAAAGGGGACTGCATTTGGCTTCTTGTTAACCAGTGTGGTGCTATACAATCTCCTTTCTTACTGGTTTGGTGAATCTAGTTATAAACTAAACCAACAATTTGTGGGAATTGTCTGCCTTGTTTCTTGCAGTCTGCCCTGAGTGTGGCATTCTCAGTGTGGTCAATTCCCTGCACCCAATCACAGTCACTAGCTAAGCACTTGGAATCAGTGTTGGAATCCAGTGAAACCAGCTTCCGACAGTAATAGCCTCTTCTGCAATCACAGAGAATATTTTTCTTCATTTGGACTAATTCAGGTCAAAGTCGAGACAGCAATTGGAAGTTGAAAGAGCAGGAAGACAAGTCTCCCTGTCTATTAATAAAAATGAGGTGGTAGGGGTGAGATCTACTACTTTTAAAAGTCTGAAGGGTATCCTAAGTGACTTAGGAGCCTGTCTCATTTTCAAAAGACTTACATGGGTAGGAATTTAAGCTCCAGTAACTGTCACTTAGGTGTATTTGAAAATTTTCTCAGGTGGACCTGAAGTAATCAGTTTAACTTACTGACTACAGTTAATCCCTCTGTTCCTTTAGGGAGTCATTTAGTTGTAAATGTGAAACATGTCTTGATAAGAGAAGTTTATGTATCCAAATACTTAAGATTGGTTTTGTTTAATATAAATGTATATGCTGTTTTATGTGTTTAATTAACCTAACACAGCTTCACACAAATGATGAACAAAAAGTTCATTATCTAATAAATAAGCAAAATATCATTCACCATTTTTCTAACATACTAAAAATGTACAACTCGTAAGAATTTGAAAATGTTAAGCTATATAATTGCTTAAATAAATGTGTATGGTTACCCTCTGAGGCACCAAATCTAATGTAAAAGCTCTATTTAGTTGTAAATCAGCTGTTTTTAATGGTTCTATCAACTGTGAGAATACACCTTTGTTTAGAAAATAACTGAAGTACAAATGGAAAAGTTGCTTCAAATAGATTATGTATGGGATGCTGGTAAACCATGCACCAGTTCTAGTCAAGGCTGTAGATGTGAGCTAAGAACTGACAAACTCATAGATAGAAACCAAACCGGCTCAGCTATATGTTAGTTTTCTTCAAAATAGGTATTTAGTGTTTAGAGTCTATGAAATGCTTGTACGTTGCTGCATGCATTAATCTCACTTCTATTGCCTATATTCAATGTTATAAGGAAATTTGTAAGTTTTGCTTTATAACTTTGAAAATATTTGCTCTGGACTTGTGAGCCCAGGCCCAGGAATCATTGCCTTCCCCCCCTCCCCCCCAACCCATTAAGGAGGCCTACCAAGATGAATGGGCCATTAAGAGACACCACAATACAAAGACTGGTGAATGGCCCTACCATACCTTAGAAATGCTACATGCAAGGGAGCTCCTCTCTTGGACTGGAAAGCCAAATGTAAAAGATATAACAGGGTTGCAAGAAAATTTGTCATCGCTTTGCTGTTTGAACGGGGCTAGAAACATTAAACTAAGGCAGAGATCTTTAGGGATCTGGATCTGCCCTGAAAGACGCCTTGAACTGACAGATTACCTCATCTGTCATCTTTACGAATCATAGATGGTAACTCATTTGAGTATATATGTTTGCTTGCTTTAACCTGTAAATAACACTCTTACTAGTTTTTCCTAGTTAAATCTTTGGTTTATTACAGAACTGACTACAGGTTTTGATTTTGGTGTGAGATCTGGGGTAAATGACTGGTCTCTTGAAACGGAAAGCAACCTCATTGACTAGTTTGTGATTTTTGGTGTAAGTGACCATTTATCACTAAGTCCAGCTTGCCTGCGTGGCAAGGTAGATTGGAGAGTCCAAGGTAACTGTCTGACTCCATGTTAAGGCTGTTATAGTGATCCATGGGTTCATGTTTGTTACTGGGTTGGTGAAATTTAATTATAGAAAGTACCACTGGTTTGGGGTGCGCCCTGTTTTTGAAAAGTCTGCCCTGAGCTAGATATTCCAGCATAACAATTTAAACGAAAGGGTTCCACTTGGTAATTTAAATCAGTCCACCCTGCTTGGGCCTGCAGATGTGTGCACTATATACAAAGATGTAGGTTGCTGCTGTATAAACCACAGATTGCAAGGCATCTGACAGTGTAAAACCATATGGCTTGGGAAAGCAGCAGCTGAAGACACTAGGCAGGAAAGGGGGTGGGTAGACTAAGTAAGTTAATATTTTTTCGTTAAAAGAAAAGGAGTACTTGTGGCACCTTAGAGACTAACCAATTTATTTGAGCATAAGCTTTTGTGAGCTACAGCTCACTTCATCGGATGCATACTGTGGAAAGTGTAGAAGATCTTTTTATACGCAGAAAGCATGAAAAAATACCTCCCCCCACCCCACTCTCCTGCTGGTAATAGCTTATCTAAATTGATCACTCTCCTTACAATGTGTATGATAATCAAGTTGGGCCATTTCCAGCACAAATCCAGGTTTTCTCGTTGTTTCTCTAGATGAATCCTATGCTTTCCCTCCCTCCCTCCCCCTAAGTTGTATCCTTGCCTCACTTGCCTGGAAAAGTATCCTTGAACATTATTAGTGGTCCTTTCATTTTATTGTTGTTTTTCATGTTCCAAAGCGGGCACATTTAAAAGGGAAGAAGGATACAATGAGGTAACTTAAAATATATCTATCTAGGCAGGGTCTGAATGAGCTCTCCGTTGACATCTAGTGATAAACTGTGGAAGAAGACTTTCAGGAGATGATCTCATTTGCATAGGCACACCCATCTTCCCTAGGTGCTCAGCATGATGGGATTTCTTGCCCAAATGATCACTTTTGGCTGGTGTTGGATCCCCAGTTCCCTTGTTATTAGGACAGGAGTAATAAAGCATTATTTTCCTTGTAGTGTGAATCAAGGGCAGCAGAACTGTGCTTGGCATACCCTGATTGAGGGACTCACCCTCAACTAAATGAAACTCACTAGGCAGGGGACATGGGTTCCAAATCCCAGTAAGTTGAGAGAGGTTAGGGATAGGTAAGTATGTCAGACATCATGTAATCTTTCTTTTTTCCTTGTGTAATAACAGCTAATTTAGATTCAGTTGAGAATCTTGTTCTTAGGGTTGTTAATTAATTGTAGTTAACTTGTGATTAATTCAAAAATAATTGTGATTACAAAATTAATTGTGATTAATTACACTGTAAAACAACAGAATATGAAGTGAAATTTATTAAATACTTACAAATTAACTTACAAATGCAGAATTTTTTTGTCATATAACTTCACTCAAAAACAAAAAATGTAAAAAGAAACAGGCAGCATTATCTCCTACAAATTGTAACCAAACTTGTTTGTCTGAGCGATTGGCTGAACCAGAAGTAGGACTGAGTGGACTTGTAGGCTCTAAAGTTTTACATTGTTTTATTTTTGAATGCAGTTATTTTTTGTACATAATTCTACATTTGTAAGTTCAACTTGCATATAAAGGGATTGTACTACAGTACTTGTATTGGGTGAATTGAAAAATACTATTTCTTTTTTTTATGGTGCAAATATTTGTAATAAAAATATGAAGTGAGCACTGTACACTTTGTATTCCATGTTGTAACTGAAATCAATATATTAAAAAATATAGAAAATATCCAAAAGATTTAAATAAATGGTATTCTATTATTGTTTAACAGTGCAATTAATCATGTGATTAATTGCAATTAATTTTTTTAATCACCTGACAGCCTTACTTGTTATACACCACAGAGCTGAAATCACTGATCCCCAGATCTAAGCATTAAATCTGCTTTGGGGCAGTGTCTCTGATGCAAGAGACTGTCCAGTGTGCACCAGCAGTGAGGCTCTCCTACTCTCAGCTGAAATCAGTGAGAGCTGTGAGACCTGAAGATGTCTAAGCAGATTGGTGTTTGGATGGCAGGGAAGCAGGCAGAGAGGCCTGGTGATTAGCCAGCAGAATGGCTGGTGGAGAGGATTGGATTGGAGCAGAGCCCGGCAGAGAGGCATGGAGCTCGGCCAGCAGGGCAGCTGGTGGAGAGGATTGGATTGGAGCAGAACCTTGCAGAGAGGCATGGAGCTCAGCCAGCAGGGCGGCTGGTAGAGAGGTGCAGCAATCAGCCAGCAGGGTAGACACGAAGAGGAGTGGAGAGGAGCTTTACAGGGAGGTGTGGCGATTGTCCGGCAGAGCGGCTGATGGAGAGGATTTTGCCAATTATCTGGCAGTGCAGCTGGCAGAGAGGAGCAGAGCGGAGTGGAGCCCCACAGAGATTGGCCAGCAGGGCGGCCGGCAAACAGGAAGCGAGCAAGTGCTCGGGCAGCAGACTGAGTGAGGTGCCTTCTTACTTCTCGCCCCCACCCAGGCTGGGAGGTGAACTCTGCAGATGCACCTCTGAACTCTGGGTCTGCTCTGACCAAGGACAACAACTGTGAGTGGGGTGCAGAGAAGGGACAAGCATTTTAAGGGGACTTTTGGGTTGCTGGACTTAAGAACCTGAGGGAAAAGGCCACTGCCCAACTTACTTGGGGGTGGGTCTTTTGCTTATGGTTTATGTTTATAAACCCTGTTTGCGGTGTTTTATCAATTTAATATTGGGGTTACTTCCCTCCTTTTTAATAAAAGTTTCTTTGCTGCACTCAGACTCTGTGCTTGCAAGAGGGGAAGTATTGCCTCTTAGAGGTGCCAAGTGCGTGGAGTGTAATTCTCCCAGCTCACTGGGTCAGGGCTTGAGCGGTTTAATTTTGTATAGTTGAAAAGGAATGCCTAGATACTGAACCTGGCCCTTATTACTGCCGACTCTGACTGGCAGAAGGGTTACATTGATAATTAGATATATTTTCAATGATATTTTTTGTCTGTCCGCTCTCAATTTTGCATAATGTAAAGTTTGGGGGTTTTTTTTAAATGTTTTTATCTCCACAGTTGTTGCTACGGGCTTTGAAATAAGCCAACTGCATTTTTGAATCTAGCTGAGCTGTGACCTCTTTTTTTCCCTAGTCCCAAAAGCACTGCCTTTTAAAACAAACAATACAAATCAAAGACTCGCTGAAAGGTATTAGGATAAAGTGTTCACTTCTAGTCCATCAGTACAAACACAGCACATTGGATTACAATAATGAATGTGCTGCAGCTCCTGTGAGCCTGATCAATGGGTTCAGTGGAGTTTTGCCCAAGTGATGAATGCATAATCTCGTGCTGTATGAGATCATCACTCTGATGTTTCCTGTTACAGACTCCGTGGCTGCTTCACTGAAGCACAACCTCCATGCCCCCAACCCCTTGCTTTTGTGAGTAGAGTTCAGAGCTGTAGTATTCCTTAAAACAGTCCTTGTACTTGACTAGTTTTTTCATTTAAAACAGTGGCAACCTATCTGGGACTTTCATTTGTAACAAATAACTCCTTTATTTGGCCTTTGCTTTTATGGCTACACAATCTGGTAGTGTTTTTGTATTTACCATGCACACAGCCCCATAGATCTCATTGAATATTTAGGAATAGCTTCAGTATGACTTTGGCACACAGATTGAAATAACGTTACCAGTTGAAAAGAACATAGAGTAATAGGATGGCATTTGGGAGAGCTAGGTTCTATTCTCAGCTTTGCTACAAACTTCTGGACTGAGCTTGGGTAACACATTTAATCAATTTGTGCCTCAGATCCACATGTGTAAAACTGGCCTTTAGCACCCTTTGTCTGTTTATCTATTTAGATTGTAAGTTCTTGGGGCAGGGACTCTTATTATGTATTTGGATAGAACCTAGAAAAATGGGGCCCTGTTCTATGCTGGGGCTTCTGGGTGCAACTGTAATACAAGTTATTAATAAAAAAATATTCCCATATTAAAATTTCCCTTTTGGATCCAGTATCGTCAACCATTAAAATGCTTATACAACATGAAAATAGAACTTCAGTTTTGCTTCAGATGGTTCTAGTGGCCTTTCAGTTGCATAATATCAAGAAAGGGCACTGTACAAGGGAAGGAAGGTGTATTGAGACACTGAGCAGACTGCTCTGAAGTGATTCAATCATTGCATTTCCCACCCTTTGGGACTTAGAGAAAGTGGTAGCAGCTACCTTAATGGTGGCTCTGAATGTCCCTTTCTGAGCATCTGAAGAGCACTTGTATCCTTTGCTTTCTTAGCTAATGGATTTCCTCACACACAGGGCTGTGTACAGGTGAGAGGAGTAGACGGGCTCTTCTGCCTATAAGTACTAACAATCTAAGGCAGTGGTTCTCAACATTTCCAGACTACTGTACCCCTTGCAGGAGTCTGATTTGTCTTGTGTGCCCCACGTTTCACCTCACTTAAAAACTACTTGCTTACAAAATCAGACATAAAAATACAGAAGTGTCACAACCACATTATTACTGAAAAATTGCTTCCTTTCTCATTTTCACCAAATTTTTACCATTATAAAATAAATCAAATGGAATATAAAAATTGTACTTATAGTTTGGTGTGATACTTGACCATGTTTTTCACTTATGAGCCTTCTCTGAAGCCTGAGCCACAGGTGATGGGGCTGAAGCATGTAACTTAGCTTCACGGGAACCCCTGTGGTATCAGACTTTGAGCAATTGCCCTGCTACTTGCCCTCTTAATGCCAGCCCTGCACTTCCAATTCCCTAACTTTGTCCTGTGATCCTGACGGGGCTGCAACCCCCAGGTTCAGCAACACTGATCTAGATGAGTTGATGTACACCCTGGAAGACCACTGTGTACCACTGATCTAAGGAACAGGGAGTCAGCACAAGACAAATCAAGCTCAGTCAGTTACTCAGTTTAAAACCCTTTGGGTTAAATTCTGCTGTCAGTATGGAGCCCCAGTGGATTTGGCCACGTCTTTCAGTTCTTCTAACCCCACCCTGTTTCCCCAGGGTATGCTCTATCTGCATCTGTTTGTGTTTTAAAGAACACACATGAGATATGTTTCAGAGTAGCCGCCGTGTTAGTCTGTATCCACAAAAAGAACAGGAGGACTTGTGGCACCTTAGAGACTAACCAATTTATTTGAGCGTGAGCTTTTGTGAGCTACAGCTCACTTCATCGGATGCATAGAATGGAACATATAGTAAGAAGAGATATATACATACAGAGAACATGAAAAGGTGGAAGTTGCCCACGAAAGCTCATGCTCAAATACATTGGTTAGTCTCTAAGGTGCCACAAGTCCTCCTGTTCTTTTTACAAATGAGACATGAAATTCTTGTTCATTCTCAGGACTTCACTTAATTTCCCTTTCCCTAGTCTCAAACTGTAACCCAAAATTTCTTTCCCCTGGGAAAGTTTCCATCCATGTGACATCCTTGGGATTAACACTTCAGTCATGATTTCAGCTTACGTTCATAACTTTACACATAATATTGTTATATGCATTTTACCATGATATTATTGATCAGCAAGTTATGAATTTTCAAATGATACCTTACCAGGCATGTCTTGGAAAAAGATTATTACTGTAGGGTGTGAATACAGGGTTGCATTCATTCACGCTCAGATTCTAATTTTAAATCTCCAATGCACTTTTTCGTATGCTCTGCTTTGCAATGTAGACACAAGGTTTCTACAGTTAGTCAGAAGTATTTTTAATACAAATTATCACATCAAAAATGGAGCTTGTAATACAGTCTTTAAAGGTAGACTCGTATGTCTACCTACAGTATTAGGGTTTAAAGTGACCGCCTTCCCTTTTTCCAGTGGCTACACTGAAGTTTCCTTGATTCCGTCAGCAATTGCTTATCATATTCTTCTCTCTTTTAGATTAAATTTATGCTTTAAGAGATGGCTTGGGTGACAGATTCTTTAATTAACTTGCTGATCCAAACAGATCTACTACTTAACTGTTTCCACTGACTTATGCAGATTATAAATATTAAGCACGTTTTTGCAGATGCAGAAGCATGCATCTGTTTCCCTCTTACCACAAATCTCACACAAGCAATGGTAATAATTACTTTATTATGGAAACTTGCATATTAATCAAATGAGTATTTAGTTGATTTGATATTTGATAGGCAAGGAATTTGTTTGAATTCACAGTCGTGCACAGAAGCAGGTACACTGCTGTATTGCACTTCCATGCTTTAACCTCCAGGGCCATCACCCGCCAATCAACTGCAGATGAAACCTGTTGTATGTCAGTCTAGAGGTTTGGCCAATTAACAGACTTTATGGGATTTATTAAAGATCATCTTCTGATGTAGTTTTTCGGAATTCTGGTATCCCATACTAGGCAAAGGTCATACAGGACACAAAGCGTGACAAACAATGTTTGTACCACTGCTTGCTCATTAAAGAAACACAGACACACAAATGGGTGTAACAAAGCAGGTATTCAGCCAGAGTGGGAAACAGTTTTTTTACAAAGATATTAGCATAGCAGAGGGTTTATTGAAAGAAGTTTGATATCAAGATTCCAATCACACTGAGCAGTTCTTAAAACAAATCCCTTGGCCCTTTTTGCAATAATTCTACAATAGTTTGAGTGCTTGACTTTGCAACCTTAACATTGTTTTAATGTAGTTTTTTGGCTATAATTTTACAGAAAATGAGGAAGCTAATATAGTCCAAAGAATTTTTCTGTTTGGATTTTAAGTATTCCTCCTTCATAAAAACTTGAGACAGCTGCTTGGATTTATAACAACACACCTATGAAGGCAATGCTGCTAAACAGCTGTAACTGACAGCAGAATTTGAAGACATTTTGATTGCTCAGGCTTTGAATACAGAATTCTGACGATAGATATTGCCTTGTGAAATTTATATTGGTGGTGACGGTGCAAAAATAGGAAAGATCAGAGCTTGATTTCAAGATTCCAGGTTGAGATTGCACGAATGACAATTAGAAAAACCTTTTTTTACTTGTAAAAAGAGTAAATTTGGCATGCAAATCAGAGACAGCAGAAATCTGGAATTCCATGATATTGTCACACAGTTATTTCTTATAGCAGATTTACTCACTCTAAGGACTCTATTCTGCTCCAACTGAATCAGTAGGAAGGATCACCCTAAGGACATTATTGTTCCAAAATACTGGGATCCAAGGTCTGATAGGTGGCTCATGGCAGCATGACTGCTGACATGCTAGAGGGCTTGTATAAGGTCTCTTATTTTTAATTTGTATTAAAACTGTAATAATTCTGAGATGGATATTTAAAGCCCAGGAACCCATCAACATTCTGGTCTTTCACTTCACTTCATCAATTGCTTTGGGGGGAGTTAGTCTGAACTGCAATACCATTGTTCTATAATACCTAATAACAAAAACACATTTCAGATACATTCTTCTGAACACCCATCAAGAACCATCTTGCTCTCTCAGGTTAAATAAGATTGGAGCCAGTCTGTATCCAATTGTAGGTATTGTGGAGCCAGCTGTCGGAGTGCCTCCCAAGGCCCCCTTGCAAGCATTGGCATAGGGGGTGAGAGGAAGGCAGAGCTGTGATCAGAGGTTTATGTTGGAGGTGGCGCTTGGGTGAGAAGAGTGTTTCAGGGATGCGGCCACAGCATACAGTACCAAAGAGATTCTGGGCAGTGCTGCAGGGCAAGGAGGCTGCTATACCATATGAGGTCTCTCCAGTTCTTGGAACAGCCAAGGTTTGCGATGCTGCAAAGGTGACTTAAAGCCTCCTTTGGCTGTGAGTTTTGTGCTGCACTTCACAGAAGCACAGCACAGAATCTCTCCCCATGTGGCTGGAATTCCTTTTGCTGTTAACCTTAGGAGAAACAAGGCGATCACTTAAAAAAATTTTTTTTTGAACTAAGACGTTTTTGACATGGAATTTTTATCTGCCTGACTAAATTTTTAAATATATTTAACTGGTAATTTATATGTAGCTTTTTATATTGTTGCCCAAAATGTCAAAAACAGATGGGTGCATTAATATAAAATAAAGATGCAAATCCCTCTAAAACTTCTGCACCTGCTTTGATTTAGGCACATGAATAGTCTCATTGACTTTAGTGGGGCTAGTGATGTACATGCTTACATCTTTGCAATAGTGAGGCTGCAATTATTCCTCACTGTAATTTGTGTTTTAGAAAAAAAACTTTGGTTGCAATTTTATTGTTTCTTATAAGAAGTCAAAATCTGTTTATGCTCAATAAATTGGTTAGTCTCTAACGTGCAACAAGTACTCCTCATTCTTTTTGTTTGAAATGGACCATCCTGATTATCACTACAAAAGTTTTTTTTTCTCCTGCTGATAGCCCAATTTAATCGATTGGTCTTGTTAAGAGTTGGTATGGCAATCCCCATTTTTTCATGTTCTCTGTATATATCTATATCTATATATTTTCCTACTGTATTTTCCACTGCATGCATCTGATGAAGTGGGCTTTAGTCCACGAAAGCTTATGCTCAGATAAATTTGTTAGTCTCTAAAGTGCCACAAGTCCTCCTCGTTCTTTCTACTGATACAGACTAACATGGCTACCACTCTGAAATTTATCTACATTGTCTTCCGTTTAACTATCTCTCTGTTAAATGAGCAGCTGTTGTTTTATAGTGTACCTGGATTATCAGTGTATGCTTAGTAAGTAGGATGTTAACTTCAAAGTGATGAATTGTCAGTCATGCCTAAAGGGGTTCTTGTTAACCAGTGTGGTACTACAGAAGCTCTTTCGTTACTGGCTTGGTGAATCTAACTATAGAATAAACCACCAATTTTGGGGATTGTCCGCCACATTTCTTGCAGTCTCCCTTCAGTGTGGCATCCTCGGTGTGGCCCATCCAGGCACTTGGTCACAATCTATCTTTAAACAAACAAATGAGTTCATGGTTTTCCAAGCTCTCTCTACTGGTCTCCAGCATCATCATGTGGCTTTTACTTTAACCTTTAAAATCCAATGATAGCCCAAGATATGCTATAGATTTTATATATAGCTGGCAGCATTTAGGATCTTTTTGATAAGAAACAAGATCCTTTAGCTAATCTGAGGAAGCCCTGAATATATTTAACTTATATTTTGTGTTTTATTAGTTGGTAAGTTAAATTCTATGGTACGCATGATGATGTAATAAGTAGAGGGAAAAGGAACTATAAGAATTATTTTCTTGAAAGAAATCTTTCCCTCCTATTTTTATTAATTCTAGGTAAAATTCATCCAAGTGTGGAGTCCTTGCTACTCTCAGTAACAAAACGCAATAACATGCTGAACACCCCTCTGCATTGGCGGACTAGAAGGCTGTATTGGCTATACATGGTGTGGGGATTCTCCACACAGGGGGACAGCACAGAAGTAATGTTGAGCTGCAACTCCAGCTCTATGCTAATTCTACCTGCACTTGGAAGTATCCTCAGGAAGCCACTGATGATAGCTTTATGGGCACTTTTTGTTGACACAGTAGCTTAAGAGGATGGAAGAGTACTACAGCAAGGCCAAGTATTTGCTCCTAAATCTTTAGCTTTGGACCCAAGTTTAAATCTGGAATTATTCTTAAAACCTGTGGTATCATGAATACTATAGTCTGTGTATAATTTAATTTAAGAAGGCATATGAGATGGGGGGTGTCTAATATCCCTACTTTTCTATACTCCTCATATTGAATATTTGAACTATTGCCATTAGGTAATATCCAATTTTAATTATGTAAATGTAACATTTCTACATTCTATATCAATGTATTTTGATACCTGTGAAAGTTATTCTACTGTACATCAGTGATGTTCTTCAGCTATGGGGTGAAAGTTGTTTTTGGAAAGTTAACTTAGAGGCAGTACCAATAGGAGATATATATCAAAGTATTCCATCCCATGGTTTTCAGTTAAATTAGTCTCTGCTATATTTCTAATACCTTAGCATGAAATGATTACTTTAAGATATTTGTAAAAAAATGTATCCACATTAATACAAAATATTATCATACATCTGATTTGAAAAAAGGAAATGGTAATATCCTCTTTTATTGGGAGGATGAATATATTTTATTAAAATAAATATCCCATCTTATTTACTGCACTCTTTTCAGGTTTTTATAATCTCTCTACTGTGAAGAGAAGTTAGATCAGATGTATAAATTTTATACTGAGGAGAGAAAAACAATGATAACCCTAGACAAAATGCAATTACCCAAAACAGATGGTGGCCTAGTATTCCCTAGTTGACACACATAATTCGTCATATTCCTTTTGTAATGAATGATAATGGCTCCATTATAATCCATCTGTAAACTTTTATCAAATTCACATGCCGTCAAGAATGATAGTCATATAATTTCCCTATTACTACAAATTACATCCAAATTGTCACTTACTAAAAAACCAGCCTGTCAGAGTAATTACCAGTCACACAAGGCATAAAAGACAAGAAAACATCTTAAAACAACTGTGTTGTGTTTTAAATTTAATAAAGATTTGAGATTGTCAAATAACAGGCTCAAATGGAATTATTTAATCAAAGTTAATCCAATTAATACAGCACTATACATAAATCAGAAAGAATAAACACATTACCATCATTGGTGTAAGGTAAAGAGCTGGTCTCTGTGTCTGTCTCGTCTGGCTCTGATGGGATAATGGCAGTTTTCACACCCCAACCTACCTTTCAAGTCCTCTGTCTTTTATAGAGCATGAGACAAAGGGCTTGTCTTTACTACCGGGGAGATCGATGCTGCTACAATTGATGCAGTGAGTGTTGATTTAGTGGGTATAGTGAAAACCCATTAAATCAACGGCAGAGCACTCTCCAACCGATGCCAGTACTCCACCTCTCTGAGAAGAGTAAGATAAGTTGACCAGAGAGTGTCTCCCGTCCACACAGTGCCGTGAAGACACCGGGTTAAGTAAGTCAACTCCAGCTATGGAATTCATGTAGCTAGAGTAGCGTAACTTAGGTCGACTTATCCTGGTAGTGAAGACAAGTGCAAAGAAACTCCTTTCTGGAGGTAAAATTGCTTTCCCATGGTAAAGCACAGGTACACTGTGTGTTTTGTTTTTGACATTTTCAAATGACCTAATTACTCATGAAATTTCTTTTATGGTATCTTTAGGGTACATGATTGATAAACTAAAGGGAATTCTACTCTGGTCATTACTACTGACAGCTGTGACTACTGGCAGTTCTTAATGCATTAAAAATCATCTGTCAGTGTATCCTCTTTCTATCCATTACAGAAAACATCTGCAATAACAAGGACTCTTATTAATCATAGAGCATAATTAAATCATAGGTACCTCTTATCAAACACCCAGTCTTGTCAATACCATATGGCTGCAGACACTTTTTGTCAGTTTGAAGGTTTTTTTTCCTTAGACATCTATATTGCCACAGATGTGGAGGCACCAGCCATAATGAAGCACAGCCCGACACTCGATCACATGAAGTTCCTGAATACAGGCCACTGATATGTTAAGGACCAATAATCCAGCCCTAGAATTCAAACACACTTTTTGCAAATTTCATAAAGATTCTGAAAGAATAGTTAATATGTGAATGAGTTTAATGTACAATAAAAGATGACTAAAAAGGTTCATATTTATTAACAGGTACCAATATAACAGACTACAAGTAATCAGTCTCGCAGCTTCTATAGTGGGTTCAAAACAGTTTTCAACAACAGTACTCAATAACATACATAAATGATGTGTAAACAAAGGGTTAAAGTACATGAAAGATCATCCAAAATGAAAACATAGGCTCATCTGAACAAACACAATTCTGGAATTACTAATAAACAGCTTTACATAAGCCTCCAAATTATGCTCATTCGGTAAAGACCTGCTAGTTGCTGTCAGTTCAGCTGCAGCAAGTATTAGAATGCTTAATCACCCCCTTTAACCCCCAAAAACCTATCCAGGCAAATTTAGGGCCTGATCCAAGTCCTGTGAAAGCTGGATTGAACCCTGAAAGATGATGGTTTGAAAAGGAAAATAAGTTTTAACATTCACACCACAATCTTAATTTTGTGTCTTCTTCCCTCCTGCCCATTCTCCACATATGGCCCATGGAAACCCCTCCCTGGTTCTACACAAAATCTTTCTTTGTCTCTTACACATATTAATTACAATATTGTGTATTTGCTGCATAGTTTAAACTTCACCCACCCTATTGTACTGTATATTTAGAAGGCTGGGCACAGTTATTGCCTCATGTCTAATTTCACATTAAATCCCATCAGTATCAACGCTGGATGCTGAGTAAAACTATATGATTGATATCTGGTGGACTACTTACATAAATATGTGCATATTTCATGAGTCTTCAAAACAAACAAACAAAAAAGGGCATTGGTATAAGAATAGCCAGCTGAGAAACTGCACAGTTATGAAATTAAAAGAACTAGTGGGCAAGATCACATGGGTGGAAGTATGAATAAGCAATAGGAAATTCAAATCTTTTTGTGTCCTAAGGGACACTATCACCGAGGCAAAATGGATAACAAGTCTACTACAAAAGAAAGATCTAAGTAAAAAGCAGGTTTCAGAGTAGCAGACGTGTTAGTCTGTATCTGCAAAAAGAAAAGGCGTACTTGTGGCACCTTAGAGACTAACCAATTTATTTGAGCATAAGCTTTCATGAGCTACAGCTCACTTCATCGGATGCATGCAGTGGAAAATACAGTGGGAAGATTTTATATACTCAGAGAACATGAAACAATGGGTGTTACCATACACACTGTAACCAGAGTGATCAGGTAAGGTGAGCTATTACCAGCAGGAGAGGGAAAAAAACCCAACCTTTTGTAGTGATAATCAAGGTGGGCCATTTCCAGCAGTTGACAAGAACGTGAGACAAAATATGAGACAAAACACAACATTTTAATATATTAAATGCAAACTGTAAAATAAAATATAGCTAGTAGAGTGAGTCAATTAAAATGTTCTATAATTGCATCAAGGGTAAAAGAAAAACTAGGAAGGAGTTTAAATAAGATTCATTGAGAGATTCGCAGGAAATTAATAGCTAATGAGGATTTGAGCAAGACAATGTAGGTATTTGTGGGTTTCTTATCCTTCTTTTCCACAAACTAAAGAGCTGCCAATCAGCAGCATCATTGGATATTCATTGTAGGTCTTTGAAGAACTGCTCGGTGAAAATGCAGTCAGAAGTAGTCATCTTTAACACCTCACTAAATACAGGAGAAGGGGAATATGGTAACCGTGTTTAGAATAGAAAAGAAGGGAAAGTGAGGAAAATGAAGATCAGCTAGACTAACTCCAATGCCAATTAAAATACAGGAATAAGTAATAAAGAAATTGATCTTCAAGCTCTTCATTGAGCAGCCTGACTAAAACTAAGTAACGATAAGCAGCATGAGCTCAAAAAGAATAAATCAAGCCAGACAAACCAAATAGCGGTATTATGCTGTTACTGAAATGCAAAATGTGTAGTTTTAAGGCATTGCTGTGTTGGGGTAAGTAGGTGTGTGTGGAGAAAAGACTGTAGCAACTTCCAGGGGCACTGCACCATAGGCAGACGTACCTTCCTCCAGGAAATTCTAGGGAAATGCAGGGTGGAGGAAACTCCTGTTATACCTCAACAGTGAATGTAGAGTGTTTTCCCTCCCATTCCAGCCTAGCCTCACTACGCCCTGCTCTCACCAGCAAGCTGAGCTCCATAGCCTGCACTAAACTTCCCTTCTTGTTGTGAAACAGAAACTAAAGAACTGAGGTTGTCTCTGGCCTCTGTACATGCTCACTATCTAGGTTCCTGGGTATGTACATTTATTAATATGAATACAAGATTTCTCTCCTCTCTCTCTTCTCCTACCCCACTCCACAAGGATTTACTTTTAAGTGTGTGGTTCTGTGGGGTTACTGAGGGAAGGCTATGTGAAAAATTATGGAACAGGTCCTCAAGGAATCCATTTTGAAGCACTCAGAAGAGAGGAAGGTGATCAGGAACAGTCAACATGGATTCACCAAGGGCAACTCATGCCTGACCAACTGATTGCCTTCTATAATTAGATAACTGGTTCTGTGGATATGGGGAAAGCAGTGGACATGGTATACCTTGACTTTAGCAAAGCTTTTGATACAGTCTCCCACAGTATTCTTGCCAGCAAGTTAAAGAAGTATGGATTGGATGAATGGACTATAAGGTGGATAGAAAGCTGGCTAGTTCATCAGGCTTAATGGGTAGTGATCAATGGTTTGATGTCTAGCTGGCAACTGGTATCAAGCAGAGGGCCCCAGGGATTGGTCCTAGAGCCATTTTGTTCAACATCTTCATTCAGGAGCTGGATGATGGGATGGATTGAACCCTCAGCAAGTTTGCAGATGACACTAAACTGGGGGGAGAGGTAGATATGCTGGAGGTAGGGATAGCGTCCAGAGTGAGCTAGACAAATTGGAGGATTGGGCCAAAAGAAATCTGATGAGGTTCAACAAGGACAAGTGGAGAGTCCTGCACTTAGGATGGTATATTGGACTGCATTAGTAGGAGCATTGCCAGCAGATTGTGGGAAGTGATTATTCCCCTCTATTCGGCACTGGTGAGGCCACATCTGGAATATTGCATCCAGTTTTGGCCCCCCGACTACAGAAAGGATGGGGACGAATTGGAGAGAGTCCAGTGGAGGGCAACAAAAATGATTAGGGGGCTGGGGCACATGACTTATGAGGAGAGGATGAGGGAACTGGGCTTAATTAGTCTGCAGAAAAGAAGGGCGAGGGGGCATTTGATAGCAGCCTTCAACTACCTGAAGGGGGTTCCAAAGAGGATGGTGCTCGGCTGTTCTCAGAACAAGAGATAGACATGGTGGCACATGACAGAACAAGGAGCAATGGTCTGAAGCTGCAGTGGGGGAGGTCTACGTTGGATATTAAAAACTATTTCACTAGGAGGGTGGTGAAGCACTGGAATGGGTTACCTAGGGAGGTGGTGGAATCTCCATCCTTAGAGGTTTTTAAGGCCCAGCTTGACAAAGCCCTGGCTGGGATGATTTTAGTTGGTGTTGGTCCTGCTTTGAGCAGGGGGTTGGATTAGATGACCTCCTGAGGTCTCTTCCAACCCTAATCTTCCATGATTCTATGTGAAAGGAGTAGGTTTAAGGTGTGTTCTGAAGAAGCTAAAAATCATTGCCATTCTGCTCTTTTCTGACACTGAGTTCCACACTCATAAGTCAATTACTGAAAAAATCTCTGAATCTCTATCTCTTGTGCCTGTAAGTCTCACTGTTGAAATCCCATTGCCGTAGTGGAAAGAGTTGACATTGGAGGTACTGTGAAGTGTTGTTGTAGCTGTGTCAGCCCCAGGACATTAGAGAAACAAGGTGGGGGAGGTAATATCTTTTATTGGACCAACTTCTGTTGTTGAGTTAGACAAGCTTTCAAGCTACACAGAGCTCTTCTTCCGATCTGGGAAAGGTACTAAGAGTGTCACAACTACATATAAGATCAAACAGATAGTTTAGCATAAGTAGTTAGCATATATTTTAAGGGACCAGTAGAGGTTATGATCATGCAGGGTCAGGAAGTCTCCAAGGTATCTTAAGCCAATACCTTAGAGCAGTGTTTCAATGAAGCTTTCCATGAAGTGAGCCATAGCTCACAAAAGCTTATGCTCAAATAAATTTGTTAGTCTCTAAGGTGCCACAAGTCCTCCTTTTCTTTTTACATATTTTTAATAATTCTCAATTTCAAATTGTAGGAAAATGCCCCTCCTTCTCTCAATTTTTAACTTCCCAGGGGTCCTTTTTCCACTGGAAAAGTTCTTTAAAAGTTTTTGTTAAATTTTTCTTCCTGTGATGGAGTGTATATCTCACCCTGGCTCTGAAAGAGTTAACTGGAGCAGGAGAGATTAATTGGGGCACCTGGTTGTATGTGGAGGGTGGTCCAAGCCCAGCTTAAAATGAGTCCCATGTCAAGGAGGAACTGAGTGATTACTATGCAGAGAGGAAACCCAGAACAAGAGGGGGCTGAAGGAGTAGGAGGAAAGAATTCTGCAGTCTCTCTTTTAGCAGTAGAGAGTGGAGAGAGAGAATGGCAGGGTTGAAGCAGTTGCCCAGGGGAAGAGTTGGCCTTGGGACCCTCTCTTGAGTAGAAAACCTGGCAAGAAGCCACAACAGAAAAGCCCCCAGGGTTGAGCAAGGTCTAGTGGTGAGCCCTGGCAAAAGGGCAGGATCCAGACTTCTAGGGAGAGAGCCCTGGGAGGTGTTCAATTCAGGGATGGAGCAGAAGATGTTAAGAGAGAAGCAGTTAGAGCCTGAGGAGGGCAAAAGTGGGTTATTTTCATTTGGGATTTGTTAGACTGCAGGAAAAAGCTCTTCAAGACCTGGCCCTGAAAGAAGGTTGGATCTAGAGAGGCTGTAGAGGCCTGGAAGATAGAGATGGCTTGTAGCCTGAGAAAAACACAGGGTACACAATGACCCCAGAAAGGAAGGGCCTGATGACAGGCTGAGGTAGGAAGCAGCCCAGGGAGGTAGCAGGCAGTATGTGTGAATAGACAGACTTCGCCTGCTCACTAGAGTGTCCCTGGGCTGGAATCTAGAGGAGAGGGTGAGCCTGGGTTCCCTACAAGCTATTGGGGAAGGTGGTGTGAAGCTCTGATATAAGGGGATAAAGACTTTTGAAAGCCCTAAGACAAAAGGGTGTAAGGATCCTGGGGCCCACAATTGGGTGCTGAAGACCTGATGTAAGGGATATTGAAATATTGTTGGTGGGACTATAATGGAATGGGAGAACTCATAATGACCAGGCTGGAGGGCTGAATCATGAGAAGAAGCAGACCACTGCAATGCTACAGCACCTGTCATCAGAGAGGCAAAGGCTTATGCCATACCCAGCCATAAAGGGGTGTGCCAGCAGTGTGTACACTCTTCTAGATCTCTCTTTTCCAGTACAATGTGAAAAGCTAAACAAGTCAGGGAAAGAGAGGTTTTCCCTATTTTTCTCTCACTTTTCTGTTGGAAAAAGTGTGAACGATTAAAAAAAAAAATCCTCCACTCTTCTCCACCAGCTTAAAATAACAAAAAACCCTTTTCTCTTCACTTCCCAGAAAGGCAAAAAGTAAATAAGTGAGAAAAGGGAAGGTGGCAGGGAACCTGAAAACTGAAAGGTGTTTTGGTTTACAACAAAAAAGAAAAACACAAATTTCAATGTGAAAGCAACCAAATGGGTATTTTTGTTTGTTTTTTGAAAAAGAATATTTTTTCTCAGAAATAAAATAGGAGTTTTCAACTAGGAATAATGTGCTGCCAGGAAATTAGGGCCAGAGGCAGCAGAATTTGGCCATGCAGAAGGATAGAGCAGAAGGGAACTTCAGAAATTCCACTAGAAAATCCTCTCAGAATTTTCCAGCCTCTCTGGTTTTCACCATGACTTCCATGCAGGAATTCGGCTACTGTAATGTGCTCCTGCTCCACCTCCAGCAAATCATGCACCCTCCCCAAAACTTAGCAGAACTTCTTCTGTGCACAGTAGCAGCTCACTTGTGAGATCTTTGGAGAAATGTTCTCCCAGACAACCAATCTCTTCCTCCCCACTTCAGCATTGACACCGAGGTATGTCCTCAAAAGGGAATTTCCAGCCCTATAAAAACATATCAGTGAGAATGTATCCAGAAGAGGGAAACAAAATTATTTAAAGAGTTATTCTGTGTTGTACAGCACATAGCACAATGTGGTCAGGATCTTGATTGTGGCTTCTTAGTTCTACCGTTGTATGTACTACACAGTAACAATGACTAAGACAGATGATACTCACTTTGAATTATTCATCCATCTCAAGGTAACTTAATCAACTAATTTTTCCTGTTTTTCCGCTAGAAACTTGTCCATGAACAGACTGATTTTTTCTCTCTCACATCGATCGTTTTTTCAAAACTCCTTAATTATTTCTGTGAGTAATCCTTGGTCTGGAGCTTGCTTGTGAGCACTTTAATAGGAATATTCAATATTTGAAATTCAAATAATTTTTGATTGGATTGGTCATAGATATAATAGTGTGTTTCTGTTCTCAGAGTATTTTTAGAATCAGGTTACTGGGGCATATGTGAACATAAAATGAGATCTCGTGCTTGTAGCCTCTCTGACTTCGGAATCAAATGTGCCCAGTACTGTACAAATATTATAATACAAAATAAAGCTCTATAAGTAGATACATAAATAACCAATGATACCAAAGCATTTCACAGATGAGGAATATGAGGCTGAGATGGAGAAACTGAAGCACACAGGGGTCACTCGCTCAAAATCACAAACCCAGTCAGTACAGAGTCAGGAATAGAATCTAGCTGTCCTGACTTTGCTGGCCAGATTCTCAACCCCTGTTCTGCCTGCGTTGTGCTGCGTTAATGAGACAAAACAGGCAGAAAACTAAATGGACAGTTGAGGATCCCACAGACAGCTCTGTATGTGTCATAGACCTGACATGGCTGAATTTGTCTGACTGTGACTTCTTACCTCAATCAGGTTGGTGGCGGCAATACACAGCAGTGCTAATGGGTGAAAATACAAACTATTTGCTTTGTAAAATATTGATGTTAAAAAGATTGTCGAAATCTGGGAGACTGTTATAAGGGTATCACTCATCCAGCAATAGAGGTATGTCAGGTGCTTTACAAAAGATATAGCAAAGTCCCTGCTTCAAAGAATTTGGAATCTAAATTGGACATATGATAAAACAATAAATAGATTAAGCAAGATGGTGAGAGCAGACTACCAGCAAAAGAAAGGTACATTAAATAAGCAGCATTTAAGGAGAGGTTTTCAGAGAAATAGGGCCTGGTGCCAAGCACACCAACATCAGTGGGTATCTTCCCCACTCCAAACCCCCCCATTCACACACATTGATTTCAGTGGGCTTTGCATCTGACCTTTGAATTCCATCAGGGACACTCTGCACAATGACACTTAAGCCTATGCTTAATTACTGTGCTGAACTGGGGACTGGAACAGGAAGTCTTCTCTAATATATCACCAGAGTCAAAAGACGCTGAAGACCAGCATAGCCGTTTGCGATGGCGCCATGGTCTACACTGCAGGTCTCTGAAAAGTGTGTGAGCCAGTGGTGGTGAATGACACAGAAGGCAATGGAACAGAAGGAGCAATAAAACCAAATGACTCTGTGCATGCAGCGTCTATACTGTCATTTTGTTATGCAATGTTGTATACATTTTGTTTGCCATAATACAATCAGCCCTCTTCCTCCAGTTGTGCAGTGGAATGATTCCACTAATTAATTTTCTATATTAAAACAAAGAGTGGAAAAGACTGGCTTAATTTGCCCTTGGAGCTGAAGTGTGCAAACAAAAAACAAAACAAAAATATGGACGATTACAGAAATACTGCAAATTGTTATGAAGCCCATGGCATTTTGATTTAAAAAAACAAAACCTTAGAATACAAAATTAACATGGCACCCATTTTAATAAATTAAAAACTTGCTAACTGATAGGCCTCAAAATGTAATTCTAAAGGGGGAATTGCCATACAAGTGGGTGTGCTTCCAGTGAGGTCCTGCAGGGATGAGTTCTTGGCCCTAGGCTAGTTAAAATTTTTTATGACCTGGAAGAAAATGAATCACTGATATCGTTTGCAGATGGCAAAAATGGGGTTGGTGGTAAATAATGAAGAGCACAGGTCACCGACTTAGAGCGGCAGTTCTCAAACTGTGGGGTGAGCCTCCCAAGGGAGGCGTGGGAACGTGTCAAGGGAGGCATGAGCTGTGTGCTTTTTTTTTTTTTATTATATTATTTTTTTTATTAAGAACTCTGGCTGTCAGTCCCGGGTGGCTGGTGCTTGTGCAGAGGAGCCATGCACATCCAGGAGGCAGGGAAAAGGGGGACAGATGGAGCCCCACTGCCCCAGGGCTGACAGCTGGAGCCCCCCTCACATGGGCTCAGGCTCTCCTCTCCACCCCAACCCCCTCACCTGGAAATGGCAGAGCTCCAGCTGTCAGCCCCGGGGTGGCCCCAGCAGCACACAGAAGTAAGAGTGGCAATGGGATTCTAAGTCTGTTGTGAACAGTGATATTGAGAAATATCACTTTTCACATTGCCTCCCTTCCTTCTGCGGTGCTGCTGGCACAGCGCTGCCTTCAGAGCTGGGTGCCTGGCCAGCAGCCGCTGCTCTCTGTTCTGCCTTCGGAGCAGGGTGGTGGTATCTATACTTGGGGGGCATAAACAACAACAGACACAACGAAGGGGGGCGTGAGCAAATAAGTTTGAGAGGCACTGATTTAGAGCAATCTGGATTGCTTGGTAAATTGGGTGCAAGCAAACCATAGTCATTTTATCATGGCTAAATATAAATTAATACTTCTAGGGACAAAAAATGTTAGCCATACTTACAGAATGGGGGACTGCAGCCCGGGAAGCAGCAACTCTGAAAAAGATTTGGGAGTCATTGTGGATAATAAGATGAACATGAGCTCCCAGTCTGATGCTGTGGCCAGAAGAGCTAACGAGATCCTGCGATGCATAAACAGGGGAATCTCAAACAGGAATAGAGAAATTATTTCTCCTCTGTATGGCAGTGGTATGAATGCTGCTGTAATGTTGGGTCCAGTTTGATGCCCACAATTCAGGAAGGATGTTCATAAATTGGAGAGGGGTGAGAAGAGCCACAATAATGATTAATGGATTAGAAAGCATGCCTTATAGTAATTGAGTTCCTTGAGTCTATCTAATGATCTTACTAAAGAGAAGGTTAAGGGGTGAGTTGAATGGGGAACAAATATTCGATAATGCACTTTTCAATCTTGTAGAGAAAGGCATAACACAATCCAGTGGATGGAAGTTGAAACTAGACAAATTCAGTCTGGAATTAAGGTATACATTTTTAACAGTGAGTATTTAGCCACTGAAAAAAATTACCAAGAATTGTGACGCATTCTCCATCACTGACAATTTTAACATCAAGATGGGCTAGTTTTTCTAAGAAATCTGCTCTAGGAATTATTTTGGGGAAGTTCTAGGGCCTGTGTTATACAGGAGGTCAAATTAGATGATCACAGTGGTCCCTTCTGGCCTTAAAATCTACCTGAAATTCATAGATTCCAAGTTGCCGCTATAGCTAGAACAATAGTGTATGCTTGTAAGTCATACACAGGAAAGATAACAAGCTCAACTGAGGAAACTGAGTACACAGTATATAATGAGAGACTCTGTTTCTCAGCTAATAATGCTGCAGTCCCACTGTTCTTGCACACACAAGTCTTATGGCCTTGATAATTTACAGGAAAGACAACCTATTCAATACAGGAGACAAGGTTCAACAAGCATACCCAGAGAAAGCATCCCTCAGCCTAGAATATTCTAATCTGTGTTACTGCTATGACACACAACACATCTTATCTCCTGAATGTATGGCTAGAAAGGACAAGTTAAATATCTAGCAAAGGACCCCATTCCATAATGTATTTGAATTGGCACTTACTTTCCTCCCTCTACCCTTTGTGTTTGCTTTCTTTTGTTAAACATTGTACAATCCAAGCAGGTATCATCAGATGGGAGACCATATGAGCTGAATTCTTTTATAGTCACATCAGAGTTGGGGAGATAATTAAGGGCACAAAAGGACATGCAGCTTATTGCCCTCAGCACAAGTGAGACATAAAGCCCAGCTAGTGCCCTTTGTGGATACAACACGTTTCTTTTAACATGTCACATGAGAGGCGTCACTCACCTCAAGTGTCTCCGTGAGGATAGGTGCAGTATTGTAGTCCTTTCCTTGCTCCTGGTGCCCCCCGTAGGCCATGTGCCTGCCTCCTGTGGTTTGGATTTTGGAAGATCACATAGTCAAAAATGAACCCCCTTTCTTATGTAGCACTGATTCCAATAACTCAGCAGTCTATCTCGCTCATCAGGGTCTTCAGGCCTTTGATCAGGCTTCCAAATGAGCTCTGTGCCCTTTGGGTTATGGTTAGGCCTGTCCCCCACTTCTCAGGGTTTACATCACTTAGCTGGTGAGGGAACCCTGGCCCATCCACTACTCCAGGTTCTAACCTAGGGACCCTATAATTAGCATATTTACATGCCATATTCCATGTCCTTTAAGAACAGTTGGATAGATTTTAATTGTACCTGCTGTTATCGATTCAACCCTGTTCCCAGTTTAGTGATACAAACTCTGTGAAAATGTGGTCATCTGCAAATGCTGGATTTTTTAACTAGTCATTAGATATTAGAGCATGTAGTCCTACCAGCTGAATTTTTAAGCAAGTTCACTTATATAATAGTATTTTCCATTCTTTAGACTCTGACCATAGTATCAGCCTATTTGATACCCTTAAAGTCAGGCTAGTGTTCAAGAAATGGCTTTGAGAAATTTTGGTGAAAATCTTCTAGATAATACTCAGATAAAAAACAGAGTAAAATTTGCTTGTGGCTATAATCCCTTTACAATCGGGCTGCAGTTTCCCAGTAAATAATTCCTTGGGTGCATGATTTTCAACAGTCCATAGCACTGTTTTCTAGCATTTTAATCCTAGATCAAATATGCAAATACTTGAGAAAAGTGCTGGACCCATTCTGTTGATTGATGCCTTGTCTTTTCTTCCATTGAAGTCAATTACAGTTTTGCTGTTTAACTTCAGTAGAAACAGGCACTAGTCCTTGTCAAGGTTCCTTCCCCACTCTGAACTCTAGGGTACAGATGTGGAGACCTGCATGAAAGACCCCCTACGTTTATTTTTACCAGCTTAGGTTAAAACTTCTCCAAGGTACAAACTGTTTTACCTTTTGTCCTTGAACCTTTATGCTGCCACCGCCAAAGTGTCTAACAAAAATAACAGGGGAAGTGCCCACTTGGAAACGTCTCCCCCACAAAATATCCCCCCAAGCACTACACCCCCTTTCCTGGGGAAGGCTTGATAAAAATCCTCACCAATTTGCATAGGTGAACACAGACCCAAACCCTTGGATCTTAAGAACAATGAAAAAGCAATCAGGTTCTTAAAAGAGAATTTTAGTTAAAGAAAAAGTAAAAGAAAAACCTCTGTAAAATCAGGAAGGGAAATACCTTAGAGGGTAATCAGATTCAAAACATAGAGAATCCCTCTAGGCAAAACCTTAAGTTACAAAAAGACACAAAAACAGGAATATACATCCCATTCAGCACAACTTATTTTATCAGCCATTTAAACAAAACAGAATCTAACGCATATCTAACTAGATTGCTTACTAACTCTTTACAGGAGTTCTGAGCTGCATTCCTGATCTGTTCCCGGCAAAAGCATCACACAGACACACAGACAGACCTCCAACTCCAGCTTTGCAAGTATCTTGTCTCCTCATTGGTCATTTTGGTCAGGTGGCAGCGAGGTTATCTTAGCTTCTTAACCCTTTACAGGTGAAAGGGTTTTTCCTCTGGCCAGGAGGGATTTAAAGGTGTTTACCCTTCCCTTTATATTTATGACAGTCCTATTAAATAATTTGATAGTGGTGGAGACTAATCAGCCACCTTTTATGCATACAGAATGCACTTTTATAAAGAAATGAATTAACCCCCTAAGATTAAACAACTAAAAAGAGCTGAGCAACAAACTAAATTATGTTGTCTGGGATTTTTTTGCTTATATTTAAATGTCATCTCTCTAGGGTCTAAGGATTCCTCAGATTTAAATTCTGGCTACTAAATAAAATATGTACTAGAATCAGAAATGTCACTGTCATTATTTGAGATGACTAATAATAGTGGTCATTCCATATTAAGGACATGCGAAATTCCCACTTGTGTCCATGTGTCTTGCATGCAAGGATTCATAGTATTAGTGGATAGGGTATAAAGATTGTACATTCGTTCAGATAAAAGACATAATTTGCTCTGAAGCTATTCATAACTGGTTTTGTTTCCCTGAATCATTCATAGGAGTGATTTTTTTCTTTTCTAAGGAACATCTGCGAAATGTGAAAGTCCCACTTATTATTCATGGAAGTATATGTTATCACATCACTGGAAGTATCCATACAGTCATCTTCAAATCTCCAATTTCTGTCCTGTTAATTAAAAAAAAAATCAGTCATCCAGTCAGGAAGCAGAAACAATACCATGTGATTTAAGTGATCTATCACTTGCCTCAAACAGATGCTAACTGTCAAAGACCTAGTTGCAGTGAATAGTTCAGGAAGAAATCATCTCCTGAAATAATGTTTGTCTTCAAGTGTGTGGAATTTTGTTTTCTACCTACATCTCATAATTGCCCTCTTAAATCCCCAGCACCCTTTCTTCACATCAACCACCTTCCTCTAAAACAGATGGATGAAGACAAGACCCAGAACACATTCATATTGCAAGATTTCTATCACCAACTTTTGAATAGGATTGGGCCTAAACAAACATTCTGGATCTAAGCACCCATGGATTTGGGGTGTTTGGATGATGTTCCTAAGCTAATTACTATCAGTGTTTCTGAATCAGCTATGATGCCAGCTTTCTATTCTGCCCCCGGTAGAGGGGCACACTGGTATAGGAGGGCGCATAACTGGAGCACTGATGCACTCTGCCATTTCTCAACAGGCAGATGCTCCCCTGGGGCCTATTGCCAGTTGATGTAGGTTAGTACAGCTCCTGGGCTGTATACATTCAGGTCACTGCCATGGCTGGAACTCCCCAAAGAATAAGTGAGCTACAGGCAGCTCCCTAATGGATTATGTCCATTTCCTGTGCCAAGTGGACCTTGACCTATGAGGTAATCTGGTCCTAAAAGTTATTTTTGACTTTTTACAAAAAAGTGAAAAATTACAAAAGTCTATCAACTGTCCCTACACAACCTGCTCTCTGCCACATGATCTCTTAAATTCCTTTTATCCAGGGTTTCTAATGAAACCCTGTAATGGATAGATTTACTGGATTAAAGTTGGTACATTACAATCCGTCCTTCTTGGAGAATTTGGGGGGTCTTGTGTTTATGATTAGGCTTAGCTACATTTAGATTTAGTTGATCCTTACCCATGAGTGCCAAATAAACACTTTTGGAAGATAATTTAAAGTTCTACAAAATACCAGAGAAATTGGTTTCCACTTATTATTTGTTGACAAATTGTATAATCAGTTGCTTGACCACACTTTGGTTTCGTTTATTATGAAATATATTCAAGAGGCCAAATGAGCAGTGTCATTCAGGTTTATTGCTCTTAGCCAATAATAGAATAGTACAGAAAAAAGGTTAAATATGATACCAGTCTCCTAGATTGACGTTATAATCACCTTATGCAGAACATGTGGTCCCAAAGTCACATATTTCAGTTGGTATTATTTATGTGATGATTTTACAAACTACACTACTCCCTTACATGTCTCTAAAATCCAATCCATCAGTTTGCTCCTGTTCCCTAACTTGTTGTTCTGTTCTTTCCTTATCTTTGTTTTGAATACTAGCATTCCAGGTACTGGCCCATTAAGGTACTTCCCTAGCTTGTACTACGACATAAAACAAATGTGTCTTGATTTTGATGTGTTTCCTATCGGCTATGCCAAATGCTTACATCAGCTAGGGTGACCAGACAGCAAGTGTGAAAAATCGGGACAGGGTTGGGGAGTAATAGGCACCTAGATAAGACAAAGCCTCAAGTATTGGGACTGTCCCTATAAAATTGGGATATCTAGTCACTCTAACTTCAGCAAACACAAAGAGTTATGGGATATGTAGCATTAGTTAATAGAATTATGGTATAGGCTAAAAGAATGAGGAGTACTTGTGGCACCTTAGAGACTAACACATTTATTTGGGCATAAGCTTTCGTGGGCTAAAACCCATTTCATCAGATGCATGGAGTGGAAAATACAGTAGGAAGATATATATATATATACACTCACAGAGAACATGAAAAGATGGGGGCTGCCATTTAGGCTAGTTTAGACTATATCGCTGTTACAATATTTGTGCTTAATGTTATTGGTGTTTTAATGCATACTAATTGATATGTGTGTGTGTGTTGACTAATGTATGCTGGCTAATATATATATATTGCAGATAATACATATAGACAGATAGATAGACAGTGTATACTAGTCAACATCTTATTATAATTCTAAAAATGTGGGTCAGGAATCAGAATCTCAGCAGGATCCATCAAAAATACCTTGTCTTCTTGAGCCTGCTTAAAGAGAGAGTTCAAAACATGAGTCTCCTTTACAGGGAACTTCTATTTGCTGTAACAAAATAGGGAAATTTCAAGTTGAAACATGATAGAAAATTTTATCTGAACATTTTCATATATAGAGTAATACCTAGGCCTTACAGGGACTAGATTCTAGATTCAAAATTATGTATACTGAAATTATTATTGTAACAGAATTACAAACTTTGGGATTTTGGGTGTAAGGGGCATCTCTTATCACTCACTGGCACTTCAGAGAAGGGTTTTTGGATTAGTTTAGGTGTAAACTTTTGTTATATTTTATTAATATATTTGACATAACAGCATTATTGTAACCTACATACATTCATTTCAAGTTTGAAATTGTTATAAATACTAAATTACTAGTAATATGAGACTAAAGAAATGTAAAATTATTAGAAAAATGTGTCTCTGTTTTTCACTGTGGACTTGACAGCATGTGAAGGGGCACATCTGTGCTCTAGTAGAGAGGAGGCTAGTGACCTCTTCTGGGCTCATCCAGCACTAACCAGTGCATCTGTGAGGCTTGCTTTGCCTGAGGGCTGAGGGGCGGGGAAGGGGAGACTGGCTTAAAAAAGGAAAGCCTGCCACAGAAAGGGGTGGTGAACAGGAAGAAGACTACTGTATCTCAGAGACAGCTGAGCACAGACAGATCAGCCAAGAGGGAGACAGTTGCAGGCTTCACAACCCCTGAGACTGCATGGAACAGGTATGAAGTTGGATGAGTCGAGAAGAGAGGCTAGAGGCAGACCCTAATTAAAGACACCATATCAGCTAATAAATCAAACCCCAAAGGCCTGACCCCAAAAGACTGCCTAAGAGACAGATAACTTTTGCCTTTCTTTTCTTTTACTCTGATTCCCTTCTCTCTCTCTCAAGGGAAAGAAGGAGAAAAGGACCTTTTGTCTGTTTTTGCTTGATTAACCCCTGAGTTACAAACAGGGGAAGGACATTGCAAACACCTTGAATTGTGACCTGGTGGGGATTCAGGGGAGTCCCAATCTCCCTGCAGCACTTATTAGCCTTGTTCGCTACTTATCACAGAATACTGCGTAGAAGCCGCAACTAATGTTCAGGGCCTGTTGTGCCTCTGTACATAAGCACTGGTATGTAGACTCTGTACAAACACATAGTATGAAGCAGTCCCTCCCCTAAAGAGTTTTAAATCTAAATACACAAGACAAAGTGTGGGAGGGTAAATAAAACCAGAGAGATGTAATATGACCAGGCCAAGTTCACACAGTAGGTCATTAGCAGAGCCAGGTCTCCTGAGGTCCAATGCCTTATCCACAGTATGATGCCACCGCTCACTTTGTACGATCAGTGTCTCTTATATGGTCATTTTTAGTCATTTTCCATTGCGTGTGTTGCTTACTCAGCAAGTTGGGAAAGAACTGCATTTTAAATAATGTGATTGTAAAAAACACCCAAATTGGCAGGAGAGTCAGAGGACGGTGTAATGCCTGCAATAACTTTTAACTGAGTTTCAAAAAAACCTGACTTGATTACAAGTGCATAGTGTCCTTTAAGCATTACTGAAATTGAGAGCATTTTTTGTGCAATTTTAGTGTGAAAGGAACCTGTTGTGTGTTGAGAAAGAAGTCTTGAAATAAGTCTGTCAGAATCAACCTGATTGCCTCTTTATTTATTATTTGCACCTAGGATCCCCATTTATGGACCAGGACCCCATTGTGGTAGGTGCTGTACAAATACAGAACAAAGACAGTCCCTTCCCTAAGGAGCTTATAATCAAAGTATAAGGCAAGAGACAACAGATGGATACAAACAGATGGGAGAGTCCAAGTAAACAGTGAGACAGAGTTGGACAGTATGATAAGCAGTGGACTCACCACCCTCCTATTGTCAAGATTTTTGTAGGCATAGTGGCAAAGGGAAGTTTTGAGGAGGGATTTGCATACAGGTGGTCAGGTGAAATCTTACACCCACTTGCTTCTTCTCCACTGGGTGAAAGGACTGGAGCACTGTAAAGGGGCTCTAAAAACCTCATCACCACTCAGTGGAAAATTCCTCCAGTGTAGGAATGAGGGTAGGCAGTAGCAGGCTGTCATCTGAGGACCCCCGTGCAGCCCTTGGCATAAGGGACATGCCAGGTCCCTGCTGGGGTGGAAGGAGCATATCATGTGAACTTGCAACAGATAGTGCCTCAGAGAATCTGGGCACTGCTGCCAGCCACAGGGAGATGAGAACAGGTTGCTGTGATTTAAACAGTCCCCCAAGGGCTGTCTAAATTATGCCGGGAGGCCACTCCAGCCCCCTGACCAGCACAGAATCAGGTGAGCACAAGGGTGACTTTAAGCCATTTTAACCACACCACCTACTGGGCTGAGTGGTCTGTGCTTTACCTCTTTGAGCCATGGGGTATAAGCATAACTAGATTCTGGAGTTAAAAGAAGCTGCAGGATTTAGGTATTGGAAGATTCACATCACAGACATATGCTCTAAAGTGCACTAAGCAAACTCTTAGGATAGGAATGGGAAGGACATGGGCTGCGACGTGTCCCAATTTTGTTTCAGGGAACTAAGAGTAGACCCTTTCCTGAAACGCAGAGTGGAATTGTTGGTGTTATGTAACTGTTGACAGGGCTGATTGAAGCTGCAGAAGAGCTGGTGCATTCCCAGGTTAGCACTTAAGAACATAGGACTAGAAAAGACCTCCAGGATTAGTGAATCTAGTTCCCTGCTTTTGCAGGTAGTCATACAATCCTATTCATAAACGTATCTAGCTCCATCTTAAAACTAGTTAGGTTTCTTGCCCCCACTGCTCCTCCTGGGAAGCTGTTCCAGAACCTCATTCCTCTGATGGTTAGAAGCTTTCTTCTAACTTCCATCCTAAATTTATTCATTCACAGGTTATACTCATTTGTTCTTGTGCCAACAGTGTATTTAGCTTAAACAGCTCTTTTCCCTCCCTCATATTTACTACCCCACCCTCCAATGTATTTATGGAGAATGATCAGTAAAATACCTACCTCAAAGACTTTAATAATTAGATTAGAAATTTAAAATCATCAGTACAAGTTTAAAGTTCACATTTAAGGCACTGCTTTCCTAATAGACACTTGATTTTTATTATGTAATTAATAATATGTGGTCACAAACAGACAGTCCGCAACAGCCTCAAACCCCAGTATCCAACCAGATAACCAACCAGAGGCTCTAAACCAGATGAAAAGAACATGAAATGTACCATACGCAGGTCAATGGAGAGTTTGGACAAGAGTAGCTGTCCTCCTTGGGTTCATGGAGGATTAAATCCTGCATAATCTTCTTAAATGACATATCAAAGAAACTCCTGCATATGGAGATGAAGAATATAGGAGCCCAATGGGGGGTGGGGGAGAGAAAGGACCACTAGTAACCCCATCATTGTGAAGTCGTCTGATATAAAGGACAAGAAAAGGATATTAAGAGAGATGAAGAAACTATAAGGATTTTTTTCTATCTTTTGAGACCTGTGATCGAGGCAAAAAAATACTTTGTTTCTTTTAAAAGAAGGTTTTTATGCATCAGGGTTCAGAAGTCATTTAATTTAATCCCAGTGAAGCTGCATGCTACACTTGGAGAATATAAATAGTGCTAAATCTTTGTTAGAGAAGGTGTCTCCTTGCAGTGATGAAGATGACCAATAAGTGTTGAAAATTTCCTGAAACATGGGACTCTGTAACATTATTTGCTTAGTTTTTCTACTTGGCTCCCTTAAATTTGTATACAGCAGGGGGAAAAGGGGGAACAGCTTTTAAAGTTAATTCTCCTTCTTTACAGAACTGGATGCTGCATGTGCTGTATTAGCAAGATGCATGATTTCAGTTCATCTCTTGTTCTATTTGGGGTTCTTTGTTCAAATGCTGAAAAAGTCCTATTTAATTGTGATTAACGATTTCATGCTGATTGTTACAGATTTAATTAGCTTTTCTGGTTTCATACATGGATGACTAAGCTTCCTCCACCCCCAAAAACTTTGTATGGACTGTATTCAGACAGAGTCCTTTAGAGGGAATATTAGCTATTTTAAACCTTGAGTGTTGAGAAATAGGCTTAGCCACCCTCAAACAGCTGTATCTGGATATGCTTCTGAGCATTTACCCCACTGAACTGCTGTTATTTGGAATATTTTCATTTTAAAGGGTACGCTGTCTCATTTAAATGTGTGTGCTCAGCTGTAACACTAGCAAATATCTACTTGCTAAAATTTGGCAGTATGGTTGACGCAATGGATCTGTATTATAGTTTAGTTTTGGGGGGTGGCTTTTTTTAAAAAAAGCCTCAATGCTTTGGATGTAATGGGAGCCTGTGAGAGTGCAGGACTCACCTCCTGCTGGTCATTGGGAATTAGCTCTTTTCCAGCCTGGAGCGCCCTCTGCAGGCCAGTGATCCGCACAGCTCCGGCCCCTCTGTCCCACATAGACCCCAGTGCCCCTTTCTCTGGGGTTCTGCTCCCTGGAAGTACCCCCATACTCCACCTCTGGGTCTCCTCTTCCTGGGGAACCCCCAACCCACTATCCCCACCTTGCCTCAGTCTGGGCTACTGCCAGTCATCACCAAGCCCCAGCCCCCTGGGGCAGACTGCCATGTAAAGGCTACTCATCATAGGCAAGGGGGTTCAGACCTGTTGCCTTCTTCTGCCTCCCAGTACCAATATGGGCCTTGGACCAAGCCCTACAGCCTGGGGAGTTGCCAGCCTGGAGCATCCCCACTCAACCTGCTCCTTCCCCAGCACTGCACCACCCTCAGTACAACAGGCAAAAAGCTGTCAGGCAAACAGTCAGGCCCTGCTCTCTCCCAGCCTGGAGAGAGACTCCTTGGGCCTCTGGCTCACAGCCTTTTTATACAGGCCAGCTGGGGCCTGATTGGGGTGTGGCCCAGCTGCAGTTGCTTCCCCAATCAGCCAGCCACAGCCCTCTCCAGGGCTGCTTTTAACCCCTTCTATTTTAGGAGCAGGGTAGCACCGTATATGCTGTTTATGTCTATACAACCAACAATTAAAAAAAAGTATTCTGACTGAATGGAGAGCAAGGAAAATTACATATATAAGTATGGAAGAGAACAGCTGAGGGAAGATTGAAGGTATTTTAATATTTTTTTCAGTTCACAACCTCTCAGTGAAATGTATATGTGTAAAATTTCACATGCATATCTATCCAGAATGCCCATCACCATGGTATTTGAGCTCCACTCAAGCAAGGACACCAATAACCATATTTCTCTTCCTTCCTTGTCAGCAAGAGATTACAGTTTATTAATATTAAATATCAGTGTGCAAATGTTGATGTGTAAGAGCCCCTTTGAGCTTAAGCTTGAGTGAAGAGATAGGTGGTCGTTCTTATTTCTTCTGACAGCAAGTTCCAGAGTCTTGGTCTGGCTCCTGCAGTCACAGATAACTCTCTCGATTGGTTGATATGAGGAACATAACTGTCATGGGACAGTGTGGTTGCACAGAGAAGCACAATCTCTTAGCACTTGTCTCCACTTACCAGGGAATCAACAGCGATCAATCTACCGGGGGTCAATTTAGCAGGTCTAGCAAAGACCCACTAAATCGACCGCTGATCACTCTCTCGTCGACTCCAGTACTCCACCGGAACGAGAACCGTCGACTTACCTTATGCGAGAGTTTCTCCCATCGACCAGCACAGTGTAGACACCACAATAAGTCAACCTAAGGTATGTCGACTCCAGCTATGATATTCACGTAGCTGGAGTTGTGTAACTTAGGTTGACTTTATCCTGTAGTGTAGACCTGCCCTAGAGAGCCCTGTTCTGTCCCTTGGACAGCTTTCAAAAATGAAAACAGAAGCCTTGAAATAGATTTTCTGGCATGCAGTTAGAATGTAAAAATTCAAATGTCATGTATGAATACCATAAAAACTGAGAGCATTTAGCAACTTAAAAAAAAAGTGAAATAATAGTGACAGCATTAAAGTTTTGTCTTTTTGTTTCATTCCATATAAAAAAAATGCAGTCAATGGAGAGTTTAGGATCCTTACCTTGTCTCCAGCCCCATACTTCAATGTGAAGTTTAGGATCTTCATACAGTCCGTGTCTACTCTTATTTCACTGATGCTCTGAAAAGCATGTGAGCTTCTGTCCCTGGCTCCCTCTGCATCTCTTTACCCTGCCAAGCTTCAGAGACCCACAGGCTCCCCAAATCTCCCCCACTGTATGCTACTGAGGGGAGCAGTTTGCAGGGTTCTCATTACTTGCCTGGTTCTCCTGCACTGGCTTTAAAAAATACCCACCACACAGACTTTATACAATGAACATCATGAGTATCATAAGGCATGTTTTTGTAAAGTAGTATTTTGGTTTTCTCTCTCTAATTTTCAAGTGATGGCCTAAGCCCTTGATTTTTTTTAGGGATCATGAAGTTTTACACTCCAGCTGTATTTTAGCTAGTTAACTCCTCAAATGAGTTACAGAAACAAGGTGGGGGGAGGTAATATCTTTTTTTGGACCAACTTCTGTGAAACAAGCTTTCGCGCCACACAGAGCTCTTCCTCAGGTAACACTGCAGACTCCAATGTTAGCCACTTAGAAAGTATACTATTGAAATTCTTTAAGCCTCTCCAACTTAAAAGAACCACTTACCCCCTCAAAGTAGGCATGTGCCCTAGTACTAAAGACCTTCAGTGGAAGCTTTAGCCACATACAAGAGGGCAGACTGTTCATACAGAGGTACACAATGACCTTTACATTTAGTTACAATAATCATTAATATTTTGGTTTAATTACAGCCTTTTTTCTTCAAATAGCACATACACAAACTTTCAAGAGATTTACATGGAAAATTTGAAATGCTACCAACAAGCTGCATTTGGACTACAGTGACACAAAGCAACACTATACAGTAGTAGAGCTGGGTAAATGAATATTTGATACATCTAGGAATCCAATTTTCCTGTGTGCAAACTTTCCTCAAAGAAACAGATCATGATTTTCCTGATTTTGTGAGTTCCTCCTAATTCTTCAGCATATCATTTGCCTGAATTAATTGCTATGGATTAGCCACACACTGAGCGGTATGGTTCGTTACTTGTTATGTGTGATTGGCTGCCTAACTCACATAGTATCATTTTTTTATTCCTTGATGGGATTAATGTTTTTAAACAGGAAAAAAGTGACAAATAGAGAATAGCAACAACAAATATTCTTGTTTTCATGTGCCTGCTCGCTGAGGCGACATCTACACGGCAGCTGAGGGTGTGATTACAGCTTGTGTAGGTGACAGATCACAGGGGTACATCTAGCTAGCTCACTAAAAACAGCAGTTGAGGATGCAGCAGTTTGGACTAGCAATGCATGTACATGGTCGGGGGGCTTGTACAGCCTCCCCTGAAGCCCACACCGCCACATCCTCGCTACTATTTTTACTGAGCTAGCTAGTTTAAAGCAAATTAAATCCCCAGTAGATATAGCTGTAGACACCTTGAGACAAGGACTGTATTTACTTTTATGTACACCACCTGGATAGCTCAGTGGTTTGAGCATTGGCCTACTAAACCCAGGACTGTGAGTTCAATCCTTGAGGGGGCCATTTAGGGGATCTGGGGCAGAAATTGGGGATTGGTCCTGCTTTGGGCAGCAGATTGGACTAGATGACCTCCTGAGGTCCCTTCCAACTATGATACAATTCTACCAGAACAGGACCTCGTTGTGGTCAGTCCTCCGGGAGCTACCATAGCATAAATCCATTTGAAAGCAAATATGGGTATTATTATTTAGTATCACTAATTTAAAAAATTTTTAAATCAAAGTTTAGAATGGGGTAGATCACTCCAACTGCTCTGTTCTGTACTCTCCCCTGAAGCTCTGATACTGGCCGTTGTCATAATGGTTGGACCATTGGTCTGAACCATTATGGCCGTTCTTATGTAAATAAAACCGAACACTTGGAATTTATTCAACTGTTAGACAGAGCTGTCAATTGGGATTGCACTCACTTAGTGCACTCACACTTCTTGTCCCTTTGTCCATGGTAGCTAAAACTCTAGGACTGGTGGTTTAAATGTACATTTTTTTTCTATTTACATAAGGTGGGAGGCATAAGATTGATAAGACTCATGTAGAGGTGGGGTAAGTAGTAGGAACTTCCTACTGTAAGGAAAAGGGGGAAATGTGCCAGTTTCTTTAATCAGCCAGTTCTTGTGCTCTCTCTAAAAATGTGCACGACCATCACTGTAGCCAGAAGTGAATGTATTTGAGTTATGGACTCTGTATTAGTGTTAAACAGCACCAGGACACTCTTGGGGATTTAATTCTCTGGTTGTTATTCACTGGGTTATTTCCATCTCAATATCTGGCAGTTCCAGTAGTTTTTTGCTTTGTGTGCAAAATGTTTTGCAAAGCTCGAATTCAGAATCATTGCATGATCCATAATGCAGAGAAAGAAAAGGGGAATGTAAATTTTACTCTCACATTTTGTGGTGTTTAGATGTTGCTTGTAATTATTAGAATTGGGAGCACTGGCTGTTGGGAGTCTGAAAGGACAGGAAACAGGAAGGAGGGAGGGAGGAGTTGAGAGGCTGGGAAAAAGCTACAGAGGGTGCAGCCGCAGCTTGGTAAAGAGGTTTCCACTTTGAAAATAAAGTCCTGTTGAAGCTTGTTCGTACCTTGCCTGGTTGATACAACATTTTGGCGATGAGGATGGATCTTCTGCCTCTGAACCCACCTGCACCCTTTTTGCAAAGCCCAGGTGAGCCTCCAATTGCTTTTATTACCTGGATCCATATGTTTGAGACTTATCTGCTTGCAAACAGTGCTACAGAGATTTCTGAAGTAAGAAAGCATGCTCTGCTAATCCACTGCCTTGGAGCAGAAGGGCAGCGTATGTTTTACACTTTTCCCCTTGCAGATGATAAATATGAGACTGCACTCACTGCATTAAATATTTTTTTTGTGCCAAAAGTGAATGTAGTAGCTAATCGCTACAGATTTCGCCAGCGTGAGAAGAAACCAGGGGAAACTATAATGCAGTATATTGCTTCCTTGAGGAGTCTGATTGTAATTTGTGACTTTGGGAATATGGCAGATGAGATGATTAGAGACCAGCTCATTGAGAAAACAACCATGCTTCATGTAAGAGAACGCTTACTTCTAGAACCACAACTTACACTAGAAAAAGCAGTAACCATTGCAACTCAGATTGAGTCAGCTACAGCTGAAGCCAAAATAATGAGCATGGATACAGGAGGCACAGTCCAGGCTGTGACTTCTTTGCAGAAAAGTTCACTACCACTGCAGACACACAATAGCAAGAGGAAAACTAATGAAAAAACACTGAATCAGCAAATTCAAAATACAGTAAAAGCATGTTTTCGCTGTGGATCCCCACAACTCCTTGCAAGCTACACAGGATGTCTGGCAAAAGTAGCTCAGTGCAATCATTGCAAAAAGATTGGACATTTTGCTAAAGTATGTCACAGTAGCCAGTTCAATCAACAGATGCATGCAGTTACAATACCAGATGTTACTGTGATGAGCGTGGACAAAATCACTACTGCACATATTCCAGAACAGATAAAGTGCATGTAAACGTTTCCGTCATACCCTCAGGCAAACCACATTCTATTCAGCTAATGTTGGACACTGGCTCAGCAGTATCTATACTACCTGATTCCATCTATCTGCATTACTTTAGAGATGTGCCTCTTACTGAACCCAGCTTCACTTGGTGTGCTATTTGAAAAACCATATTCCAGTACATGGCTGCCTGCCAGTAAGAGTTACTTTTGGTGATTGCTGTGTAACTGCAGAGTTCTACATTGTCCACAACGGCACTCCTATCCTTGGCAGAGATTTATTGGCTGCTTTAAATCTCAGGGTAGTTAATGGACGAACTGATCTTCCTCAGCAAAGCACAGTACACACATCAGTTTCAGCTGGGACCCAACACCAGGTTGAGGAGAAACTCAGCTGTGCTTATGGGTTTCTGCATAAAGTTAAAATGCAGAATAATGTGATGCCTGTACGACAGAAGTTACGGTGCTTACCATTTTCAGTCTGGGAAGCTGTTTCAGAGGAACTTAGAAAACTTGTTCAAAAGGACATTATTGAAGAGATTAACTTCTCGGAATGGGTTTCACCTACAGTAGTGACACAGAAGAAGGGTGGAGGCATTCGCCTTTGTGTGGACTTAAGGGAGCCAAATAAAGCTATTGTGATTGACAGCCATCCTCTTCCTCACATAGAAGAAGTATTTGCAGAACTCTGTGGAGCAAAGATGTTTTCTACTCTTGATTTGCAGAGTGCATACCACCAATTTATGTTGCAAGAAGATAGCAGAGACCTCACAGCATTTATTACACATGAGGGATTATTTCATTTTAAACATGTTCCATATGGTCTCACATCTCATAGAATATCAGGGTTGGAAGGAACCTCAGGAGGTCATCTAGTCCAATCCCCTGCTCAAAGCAGGACCAATCACCAGTTTTTGCCCCAGATCCCTAAATGGCCCCCTCAAGGATTGAACTCATAACCCTGGGTTTAGCAGGCCAATGCTCAAACCACTGAGCTATCCTTCCCCCTGTCTGCCCCGTCTGCCCCAAGTGCCTTTCAAAAAATGATTTAATTGATTCTGAAGATTCAACATGGAGTTCAGTGCTATCTGGATGATATTATCGTGTTTGGAAATACTTCTGAGGAGCATGACAATAACCTGCAGTCTGTACTAAACTGCATCAGCACAGCAAGCCTCCAGCTCAGTAGGTCCAAATGCACATTTAGACAAACTGAACTCTCCTTTCTGGGGCATACAATTTCTGTACTAAAACCTGATCCAGATCATATCCTGGCAATTTCAAATGCTCCTCCTCCAACAGATTTGCAAACCTTATGTTCCTTCTTGGATCTTACCTCCTGGTATGCAAAATTCATTCCCAATTATGTTTCTCTCACTGAACCATTACGGGAATTACTACGGAGAAGTTCAACCTTAGTGTGGACAACGGATGCACAAGCTAGTTTCGAAACGGTGAAAGACTTGATTGTACATAATCCAGTACTTGCACTATTCAGTCCTGCATTGCCCACAATTGTAACTACCGATGCTTCTGATTATGGACTTGGGGCTGTTCTCACACAACTGCATGAGGAAAACACAGAGAGGACTGTTGCATTTCCTTCAAGGACACTAAGTAATGCTGAGAGAAAATATTTTACAGTTGAAAAAGAAGCATTTGCTTGTGTCTGGGCTACTGAAAAATGGAGAACTTACCGGTGGGGCCGCACGTTCAAGTTGCGCACAGACCACAGCCCTTTGACGACGTTGCTCACCACGAAAAGACTGGGAAGAGCAAGATACCATATTGCTCGATGGTCTGCAAGACTACTCTCTTTCAATTATGAACTGGAATATTACCCTGGAAACCAAAATGTGGTTGCTGATTGCCTTTCTCGCTTGCCTTTGCCTTCACCAGATGGTCCACTGGAGGATGAGGATGTAGTGGTTGCACTTGTAACTGCAGTGAGAGTGCTTGTAATAAGAGAACAATTTCAAGCTGCTTGTTCAGCGTGTCCAATTCAACAAAAACTACAGGAATTTCTGACAAAGAGATGGCCCAGTCACCCTAAAAACCTTGACCCAGTTTTGCTGCCTTATTTTAGAGTTCAGGATGAACTTTCTTTGTTTGATGGCTGTGTGCTATGAGGTACACACCAGCTCCGTGTGCCAGAAGAATTAGTCAAAATTCATACACCTGGCACACGATACTCATCAAGGAATTGTCAGAACCAAACAACGACTACGGGATCTGTATTGGTGGCCAGGGATGGACTCTCAAACTGAAGCACTCATAAAACCCTCTGTCACTTGCCAAATGTATGATAAGACAGCAGTGGCATGTACCCCTCCATTACAGCCTGTTCCTCTTCCTGAATCTGCATGGGGAAAAGTGGCAATTGACATTGTAGGACCCTTTGATACTGCTCCAACTGACTGCTGTTATGCCATCGCTTTAATAGATTATTTCAGTAAATGGCCTGAGGTAGCATTTACATCGCAGATCTCTTCTGCTACAGTAATTAAGTTCCTCTCCTCAGTTTTTAACAGGGAAGGTAACCCCAAAGAACTGGTTTCAGATAATGGTAGTCAATTTACTTCCCTGGAGTTTCAAACTTTTCTAGCACAGAGGAACATTTTACACAGAAAGGCATCCCTATGTTACCCTCAAGCCAATGGGGAAATCAAATGGTTTAACAGAAGTTTGAAAGAGAGTTTGCAAACGGCTAAACTGGAAGGGTGATTGTGGATACCTTCACTACTGATTTCTTGCAAGCATACCAGGCTACATGACATGCCACAATGCAAAGATCACCCACAGAGTTACTGCATGGGAAAGAGATGAATACTAAACTGAACATTGCTGGATTGTTAAAGGCATGACCTGATGCCCCAAACGAGAATGATGTGAGAAAAACAGTTGAACAGAACCAAGCAAAGTCTAAGGCTTTCACAGGCAAGTGGCGGGGTGCTAAGGAACCAAAGTTTGAGTGTGGTTCCTTCGTTAGAATACGAAAACCTGGAATTTTACGCAAAGGGGACCACAAATTCACAGCTCCTCTTAAAATCATAGAGAAGAAGGGAACTTACACCTATTGACTTTCTGATGGGTGGGTATGAAATGATTCTTATCTTGCACCTGCCTATGCACCAAGAGGAGATTATGCCAACACCCAGTCTGCATTGGATGACTTCACCGTAGTACCAACACAACAAGACATTGCACTGGAACTGGAGCTTGAGAGACGGCCTGTCAGACCCAGATGACCACCTGTCTGGACTAGAGACTATGTTATGTAGTATCTACAATGTTTTCAGCATAATATTTCTGCCAACAGTGTAGTGTCTTGTTTCATATTTCTTCCTGTGGTTAGAACAATAATGTTTATTTTAATTGGGAGAGTTTCTTAAGAGAGGAGGGAATGTGGTGTTTAGATGTTGCTTGTAGTTATTAGAATTGGGAGCACTGGCTGTTGGGAGTCTGAAAGGATAGGAAACAGAAAGGAGGGAGGAAGAGTTGAGAGGCTGGGAGAAAGCTACAGAGGGTGCAGCAGCAGCTTGGTAAAGAGGTTTCCATTTTAAAAATAAAGTCCTGTTGAAGCTTGTTAGTACCTTGCCTGGTTGATACAACACATTTCACTTCCAAACTACATGGATGACTGTGGTATATTGGAAACACTTCAAATGGAGCAGTGTACTTTAAATATCATTTAAACTTTGATTTTAAAACTCTTGGCTTCTGAGGCTCAGTTATCAGATATGCTTGTCTCAAAGATTAAGCCATGCGTGTCTAAGCACACGCAGCCGGTACAGTGAAACTGTGAATGGCTCATTAACTCAGTTATGGTTCCTTTGGTCGCTCCAACCCTTACTTGGATAACTGTGGTAATTCTAGAGCTTATACATGCCAACGTAAGAGGGAGGGTTAGCTCATTGGTTTGAGCATTGGCCTGCTAAACCCAGGGTTGTGAGCTCAATCCTTGAGGGGGACATTTAGGGACCTGGAGCAAAAATTGGGGCTTGGTCCCGTTCTGAGCAGTGGGTTGGACTAGATGACCTTCTGAGGTCCCTTCCAACCCTGATATTCTATGATATGACCACACTGGCTGACATTTTATTTGTTAAAATACTATATTGTTAATACCACACCATCTTAAATCTGACCTTGATCCTTATTCATCAAGATATATGCTTGGGGGGCATGGATCAGTGTTCATGTCACATCACGCTCCCTGTCCCTTCCCCCAGCCTAGGCTAACGAAGCAGGTTGGCTCCTTGGGCCTTATGTTCTCCAAGCTACTGAGCTTGCCCACCTACAATTCTGCCTCCCCCGCTCCCTGGTGGCGAGAATCCAGCTCTTCTTCTGAGGCTCCAACTCTTGTAGCATGTCCCCCTGGAGCAGTGCAAGAAACACACACTGTAATCTAATTAACTGCCTCTTGTGGGCAAAGGGGCAGAGCAGGAGGCAACTGCCGGTATGACCCATCAGGGAGGTTGATAGGCACCTGGCTGTAGCAAAATGACAAATTCCATGGCAGACATGCTGAATTTTATGGTGTCTTGGAAAAATGCCAAATTCTGCAATCAGGAAATTGATTGAGATGAATGGGGCATATTGCACCTCTTGGAGCTACTGTTTTAGGCTGTCTTTGCAGACGCATTTCAGAGTAGCAGCCATGTTAGTCTGTATCCGCAAAAAGAAAAGGAGGACTTGTGGCACATTAGAGACTAACAAATTTATTTGAGCCTAAGCTTTTGTGAGCTACAGCTCACTTCATCGGATGCTGTAGCTCACGAAAGCTTATGCTCAAATAAATATGTTAGTCTCTAAGGTGCCACAAGTACTCCTGTTCTTTTTGCGGATACAGGCAGCTGATACTGTGCTGCTTTACACTTGATTCATGTTTTTCAGGTTTTGCTCTGCAACTGGAAAAGCTAGATATGTTTTATGAAAGCTGAGATTCTAGAGTACAGTTCTGTGGCAAGGGGAGCTATTCTGAGATAATTTCAGTGGCTGCAGAATCCTAGATTATATCTGGCCCTGAACACTAGGTAATAAATATAAAAAGCCAGAGTGAAAACATAGAGCTTCTGGAAATGGATTTTCTGCTTTCTGTCTTTCAGCATTGGAACTCAAATCCCCCCCCACCCCTTTGTTAGAAATGTATGACAACCATTACACCAAGTAATTTCTGAAGCACGGTGGAAAGAAAACACCTAACAGAGTATAGCTTTTGTTGGATAGGAGGACTAAAACCTCATTCAGATGAAAGTAAGGAATGTGAATGTGAAGTCACATACATGGACTGTTTTTGACTAAGTGACCAGCTGAATGCTTTCTTTAGTTGCTATAGTCATTGCTCATCATTTTATATATCTAGGAAACAGGGCAAAATGTTTTCTTAGATGCAAAATTACTAATTCATCACTAACAAAATGGCTATGCTGAAACATAAAAACAGATGGGTGAAAAATAGCATTGCTTGATTTCATTTAGGCATAAAATTAATATCTGAAATCAAACAATATGAACACATTTTATATCCTCTATCTAGTTACTTAGATGGCCAATCTTTAGTAGCATGGATGTTGCAAGAGACTTATTTAATAATTGCATGCCCAAATATTCATTGAAATAAAATTTTAAATGTAAATTTTTGCCAGAAGTGTTTGCATTCTCAGTCAGATAGATCACACGGTATTTTTTTGGTCCATCACTACACTCAACACAGCTCAGACAGCAAATTTAGGATATCAAATACCTGTAAAAAGCTGTTTGCAATCAATCCATAGCATTTTAAAATAATGCAAAAATTAATTGGTTTCAAACCAATAAATGTGAGGAAATTGTACTGTTTGCATATGTTCCATGAACAAAAAAAGGCTTCAGATAAAATTATGCTTCGCAAATAATTCACCCATCTCTACCAGGTTGCTGCAACTAAACTTTAGTTAGCATCTCATTATAACAATCTTTCTATTATTGTAGAAATCCAAATAAAATAAAGCTCAGGAAGAACATGACTCTTAAACCGTTACAGAAATTAAAGGAGTTACTGGCATATACATTTCAGCCTTCCCCCAACACAACTCACCGGGAGTGCTCAAAACCCAAACGGGTAACCAAGAACGTAACATACAGGGTCGGACCAAAGGTCCTTCTAGCCCAGAATCTTGTCTTCCAACAGTGGCCAATGCCAGTTGCTTCAGAGGGAATGAACAGAACAGGTAATCATCAAGTGATCCATCCTCTATCGCCCATTCCCAGTATCTGGCAAACACAGGCTAGGGACACCATCCTTTCCCATCCTGGCTAATAGCCATCGATGGATCTATCCTCCATGAACTTATCTAGTTCTTTTTTGAACCCTGTTATAGTCTTGGCCTTCACAACATCCTCTGGCAAAGAGTACCATAGGTTGACTGTGCGTTGTGTGACCACATGTAAGTACATCAATCCAGGCAATAAATGAACCTATGGCACCCAAAACGCAGTACTTTTGGGAATTAGGTTACAGCGTTTGATAATAAGCACTGTATCACTGTGATTCCCAGGTGTCTCTTTGATAGCAGTTCTCAGGTATGTCAGATACAGAAGCTAATTAACCTAAAAACACCAGTGAGTCTACAAACAGCCCCATGTCCTGAGGTACTTGCAGCAGGTACTGTTTGCTTTGAATTACTTGTGCCCAATTGGTACGGTATATACAGCACAATTTAAATAAATTGGTGTGCTACAGTAATGCACAGATTTGAAAAGCAATAGTTTCCCCCTTGTATAAGATGGCAATGAATTTTCTTTTAACAATTTCTTTTAAAGCTGTTTCCAAAGCTTGAAAATAGCCATCCTTTTATACATACAGACAAATCATTGTCACATTTCTGTAGATGGTCAATTTGCTGCATAGTATTTGTTAACCCTGAGGTGGCATTATGTACAGTGCTAGCTTTCTGTAGATGCATGAAGCTGGTGACTCTCACTAGGGGTCTACTGCTAGGAGTACCTAGGGGAATTCTCCTAGAACCCCACTGCAAGGAATCTCTGCAAGTACTGGAGTTTACCAGATGCTCCTACATGCCTGGTAGCACTGTGGAACAGACTCCCCTATATAGTGTCACTGTGAGTGCTGTGGGACACCCATCACCTCTAGATGTCTAGCAATATGCTCTGTTTACGACAAGCTTGGAGCCCAACACTTTAGGCTCTCCAAGCACAAGGCTTTATTCCTCCATCCCTTGGTAGATCCCTGGTACTTCATCAGAATCTGAATATTGAGAGGATTATTTTAATAAGACTGCCAGAAAATTAAGGGGGCAGAATAGTGTTTCCCCACCTCCCCAACCCCAGCTTCTATATTTTGGGGATGGCTAGCCAAAGCCTCTGCTTCTCTCAAACCCCCAATTTCTCCTTGAAGAGCCAGGAAGTAGCCTGACCTCTGACAGGCTGGCTGCTCCTTCTACTCGTCCTCACACCAAGAAATCTCATGTGTATACACACACGTCATGTGTATACACACACATATCATAGGGAGCTGGGAGAAGGAAACCCTCTTTCTCATGCAGAGCCAGCTACTGCAAGAAGCCCAGGGCCAGGTATCAATGCACAAGCTTTAATATGGTAGCCTTAGCATGAGTTCCCTAGCTACCATGCTAAGCCTTGGATCAGGAAACTAGTTAAACCAGGTTGTTTTCCCATGCTGTAAGTTTATGAAGTCTTCAACATACAAAACCATTTTAATTGTAATGGCTCCTTCAAGACCCAGCCTGCTATTCACAGGCAGCTGGGTGAGTGGTCCCAAGGGACTCATAGTAGCTGTGGGACAGAGAAGCTCCAGCCATATTCTCTTGTCCCTCAAGCGCCAAGCCACACTCTCTCAAACCTGCCGGAGAGTGTGATGAGAGGTGACATAGGAGCTGTTATACTGGCTCTATGACACTTGAGAATTCCCCTATACTGGGATGATATTTTTTGGGCCAGATATGACAGCTTTAGGGTCCTTTGCCCCCTGGTCGGATTGTGCAAAACAGCCAATCGCATAGGTTTGCTGGCCCACATTCTCCCCTAACATTTAGTTAAATAAAGCCAAACATTCTCATTCCCTGTTGGTGTAAATGTACATAGTGCCACTGAAGGCAACAGAGCTATAGCAGTTTAGCACATTTGGCCAATCATCACTGTGATTCCAGATTACCACTGGTGTAAAACAGTGGTGAATCAGGCCCAATGATACTTGGAACATTCCTAGTTGGACTGAAAAGCTTTATCTTGATTATCAATCTCTTAGTGGTAAAGTACACTGTAACAGATCATTAAGGGTCAAAAATTAGATCTCTTTAGCTCTATAAATACATTGTGTTAAGGTAATGACCTGATGTTCCTTTGTTTGTGTCACTTTGTGGTCAGAGGCAGAGCGATACACCATGAAGTCATACCAAAGTTTTATTTCCTTAGGAGCAGCAATCCCAAGGCAAATGTACACTGTTTGTTGCTAGACTGATGTCAGCATTTTCTGTTGTCTCTGATAGCAAATCTTCACATTTTCGATGGCTGGGATCTCTCCATTGCTCTTTTAAAGTCCTTTGGCCAGGATCCAGAATGTTATACAAGAGTTATTGTCATCCATTAGATGAGGACACATTTTGTTTGTTAAAGATAACTACCAGTTGATCAAAATGATTCATCCCAAGGACTGAAATGGTCTTCTGATAGGTGTACATAAATTATTTGTGAACATCTTTTCTTTACTCCCCTGACCCCCTCCCTGAGTACCTTTTATAGTCACGAAGAGCTCAGCTAACTATTTACAGGGAATAGTTTGAGGAATTTTATCTTTTTCGTTCATGAACTGTCCTCAAAAAGGTTACACTATTCAAATTTTGATTACTTGGAATTTGCTATTTTTTTTCAGAAAATAATTCTTGGTCTGCAAATCATTTACATTGTGATCACAATTAGCATAATTTTCAATTCATAATGCAACATTCATTTGAAGCCATATTAAGTTGCTTTAAGCTAAGTTGCATAAGTTAATTATATATATAATATAATATATATATAAATATATATATTTTCCAGCCCAAATTGTGTATTTGATTGTAACATTTGCAGTTCATACTTCATGCTGCATTGGACATTTAAATTGGAAGTTTTACAAATACACACAATTCAAATAAGTTAAAAATGGTTTTCATGAATATTCATGCTATCAAAGCTCCAGCACCCATTGCCTGCAAAAAATGAACTCAAAAGGATCACAAACACAATCACTTTTAAATAAATATTCCTGGAAATTTTTCACTTAGCTTTAGTAAACAAACTTTTGCTTCTTATAGGAGATGTGTTTTGCATTTTTATCCACACTATGCAAGTGCCTGACGGCTCAGGAGGGCTCACTTGGGTTGACAAAAACATCTGTGAGGTAGCAGTAACTATCTCATTTGTAGGTAGCTCACCTGCTCACCCCTCATTTATACATTCCCATAATTTTACTTAAAAATCTTGGGCGTATATTAAGCACCATAAAAGTGCATGGTATTTTGTAGAAAAACAAAAGATAATATGTCTTACAACCTAGTTTAAGACATGACATTGTTTCATGTACTGCATGTTGGGTTATAAGGTGAAAGGATACCAAGTTTCTAAAACTAAATTGGCTTTTTATTAAGAGAAATATAAGATAAAGTGCAATTTCAGCTACCGTTCCAGCCACATGCATAGCAGCACACAGACTTAGTTCCTGATGCTTCCTCCAGTCTCTTCCCTCCTGCAGCCTATGCTCCTTCCTTCAAGTTCCAGGTAAGTTGCCAGAGACATGATGAGAGATGGTGAACACTGACTGAGGAGCAGAGACAAAACAAGAGCTGCAAGAATTAGAACTTTTAATTGCATTGATTAGTAATAAGCAGGTCTTGACTATTTCACTTTTTTTTTTAATGGTCTTAATTAATGTTTGATTCACATATTGATTTTTGAGGGGTCCTTATAAAATTTAGACAGATGTTAGAATAATTGTTTTTTGGTTCTTTTGGGTTTTTTTGATAGGCTGGTTGATTACTTTTTATGATTGTACAAGCTTAGCCAATAATTTTATCAGGTTATACATATTTGTTTTTTCCTTTACCTTGTTGGATTATGTGTGGGGTTTTTGTAACCTCAGAAATAATAATTTGGAATGGGGAATCTAAATCTAATTTAGTGGCCCCTGAAACATATTGGATATCTGAGACGGCTCTCAGAAACCCTTAGTCCTGGGACTGTTATACATGAAGAATATGAGTGAGTTCTGGTTCTGTTAAATCCTGAATCCATCAAAATTCCTTGTTGTGTTGGCCAGTAGATTTGTTGGGGACTGTAACAGTGTCCATGATCACTGCATAAAGATCATGGTAGGCTGATAAGCATATATTTACCACTTTAATTGATGAATTAAATACATTTTCTTTCCATTGGCCATGAGTCAGTAATGAAATACCCACCAGCTTACCTATAGACATGCCCACTAATACACCTCATCCTGTTCTCCCACTACATTGATTGACTCTTTCTGGATGTATCATTTCCTACTTATGGAAATTCTAATTCCCTGGTTGTGCTGAGCTTCTGTTCTGGAGTCCAAGTCTTTTATTCCTGATATAAGCAGGGCATTTCCTGGAAAAAATACTTTAGCACCATGAGTAAATTTTAATGTCAGCCCTTGTCATGGTCTGTTTACTGCTAATCTAATCTTTGTGAGCCCTAACATGTGCTTCATCCATAACCAAAACCAATCAGTTTTGTCCTCTAAGCCTCTTTATTTCTTCAATTACAATAATAAAGCAAAAATACTTATTTTTTTAAAAAAAAAGATAGAGCAGTTCCCCAAATAAGGGGAAACTGTAAATAGGTGAAGTAATAAAATCCTAGCTTTTTGTGCGTGATAAAGAGTTGTATCTCTTAAGCTCTTGGGTGAAGCTTTGAAGTGATGTTCTTATGTTGTTCTCTACTCAGTCTTCTGAAAATCCTGTTTATCCTGACAGTTCTAAGAGTTATACACAATTTATACAGCACACAGCTCATTTATTATCTGACAAAAATTAATTTGAAATTTTCTCACACTACCTGGTCATACAATAGATGGTTTGAAAATTCCAAACACCAAAGGAGGAGGGAGCAGAGGTATTGGAACAGAGTGATTTAATAGTCTTTTCCATCTGAACATTCTGAAGTTATTTTGCATACTGGTAATGGCCAGGAGCACAGAAGCTCAATGGAGGTCTGGGGTTGGTGGAACGTGTGTATGTGTAAGTCAGTGTTTTGTTTTGGGGTTTTTTGGCACACATTGGTTTGCATATATTTATATTGGCACAGAGCTTCAAATAACACAGCAATACCGAAATTAGCTTTTTCTGTTTTCTTAAGGCCTCAGCTCCTGGTGTCAATGATTACATGAGAATCTCAGCGTTCATGAAAAAAAAAAGTTTCTATCCTTCATGGTTGCAAGGAAAAGCTTGAAAACATGACAGCAAATGTCCCCAACCCCTCATATTTATTCTATTTAAAATCTTGTGATTTTTAAGCCAAACTCATGATTTTTCACTGCGCCTGACTCATGACTTGTGAACAGTGTTTTCCCCAGAAATTGAAATTAGTGTTCAAATATACAGGTGGGGGTGACAAGTGTTCAAATATACAGGGTATGAGAGGGACAACGACCAGGACAACGAAGGTGGGCTGTATTGCATCATAGTAAAAACTGAAAAATGTTTCACAATCACTTTATTAGATTTAATTCATGCTTTTAAATCATAACCCACATTTAAAAGTTTGCTACTCATGCCTACTATGAAGTTCTACATCTAGATCCTTCTTGATTTCTTGTTGTAATTTTTCATAACTCTGTTAATAAACTTCTCAAATGCAATGCATTCATCTTTGGTAGCTTCTCATGTGTCTGGTACTTCCAGTCCTTATTAATATGTTCATGATCAGGCAGAAGGAGACTTCTTTCTGAACACAAAATTCTATTCAATGAGAAGAAAGAATACTCAAAGGTAGCTGTTGTGACTGGGAGTAACAAGAAATGAATTCCTACTTCTTTCATCCCAGGAAACATAGCACAAAGATTGGGTCGATCCACTAGTCACGATAAAGAAGAAATTGAAGTCAAATCTTAATTTGTTCATCATATGATATTTTACTCTGTGTTCACATTCTCTATTCTGTCCTGATCACATCACAGATCCATTGCTGGTAGTGCATCACTCCACTCAACTGTCAGTGTTTTCTAAGACAGGCATCTGTAAAAACTACATAGAGGTTGAGTAGAATCCAGAAGTTGCTGTTGTAAATTTGTAAGAATCAAGCCTGTGTACTTTACTTTTTCAGCTGTCTTAACAAACACTTCTTGTCCTCTTCACTTAATGAGTCAGTATATGTGCCTTAATTAGTCAACTTCTGAACTGAAGTCTTTGCTTCTTCCAGTAAGTTTTTTTTTAATGGATCTTTCTCTGATCCAAATGTAGCTTCTATTGCTGGGCAAAGATCTACTACTGCTGTAGCAGATGCCTGGATGTCATTGTTTAAATACCCATGTGATTTCAACAGTTGACTTAAAAGAGAGAGAATGGCGATAGTCTTCTCTGAACTTTGAAAAGCCACCAGCCTCACTACTTGGATCTGTCCCCTCTCAGTAGATACTTTCCAAAGCCAGTAATAACAGTTGCAGTAATTTTCAGACAACAGCCAAGGATTGCTCATGAGAAAGCCAGCGGTTTTCCCAGGTTGTACTAATTTGAACTTCAGTCCCAGTGTATCTTCCACTTTTTCCAAGACGTTCAATCTGTTTGGACTCTTGCTCAAAAAAGAGTATAACAAAGCCATTAAATTTATGGCTTTTTAAATGTCTTCTGAGGATTCTGCAGCTCATTGAACTAGTAGAAGTAGATGGCCTCTGCAGTGTGTATAGGAGAGATTTCTTTGAGCAAAGCTTTTACTCCACTATGTCTTCTAGAGAAGTTTGCAGCTCCATCAGATGCACAAGCAGCCATCTCTTTGGGGTTCAATTTACAAGCATTTAACTCTTCTGAGATGTGGGTTTTGACATATGCAGCTGGTGTGTCTTCTATAACCTGAACATCAAGAAATGCATCTACTGACCTACCACTGACATCAAGATAACGTATGCTATGACTTAATGCCTGATGCCTATTTGCATTGGTGCTTTCATCAACCATGTATTCACATTTTCTGACAGAGTTCTTCACTCTTTCAACTGCTGAGACTTTCACAGTTGCACCGCATGCTTCTAACTAGTCAGTTGAATTTCTTGCAGAAAGATAGTGAGCATTTGCTGGTCTTTGTCATAACTAGTGTCCAACTTCAGGATTAACAAGTGACAATGCACTTAACATTGACCTCCAGTTCGTAGTGTGTGGTATCTCTCTTGCTTAAATAGAAAGTATGATGTGACAGCCATGTTTGTTTGCATAAACTGTGTCTCCAGCATTCTTAACAGCCTCATTAAGTACTTCAAAAAATGACTTTGACAGTGACTGGCTTATAAGGTTTTCTGCATGTTGATGACTGTTCTGCAGCCTTTTCACATAGGTTCTCAGCACTCCCTTTTTGGTCGGTCTGGCAAACCAAGTCCTCTACTTTTACTATATAAATCCATTGTACGCCCAGATCTTAAATACTATGTGCAGTTCTGATCATCCCATCTCAAAAAAGATATATTGGAGTTGGAAGAGGTACAGAGAAGGGAAACTAAAATGATTAGGGTTATGGAACAGCTTCCATCTGAGGAGAGATTAAATAGACTGGGACTTTTCAGCTTGGAAAAGAGACTAGTAACAGGGGATATGATAGAGATGTATGAAATCTTAACTGATGTGGAGAAAGTGAATAAGGAAATGTTATTTACTCCTTCACATAACACAAGAAGTACGGTTCATCCAATGATATTAATAGGCAGCAAGTTTAAAACAAACAAAAGGAAATACTTCTTCACAAACACACATTCAACCTGTGGAACTTTTGCCAGGGAATGTTGTGAAGGTCAAGATTATATAACAGGGTTCAAAAAAGAACTAGGTAAGTTCATGGAGGATAGATCCATCAATGGCTATTAGCCAGGATGAGCATTAGCCATGCTCTGAGTGTCCCCAGCCTCTGTTTGCCAGAAGCTGGGAGTGGATGACAGGGGATGGATTATTTGATAATTGCCCTGTTCTGGTCATTTCCTTTGAAGTACCTGGCATTGGTCACTGTCGGAAGAGAGGATACTGGGCTAGATGGACCATTGGTCTGAGCCAGTATGGCTGTTCTTATGTTCTTATGTAAAAATAATTTTAATAATAAAAATGTTTAGTACAGATACTCCTCAAGATGACAATGTGAGATAATGATCTTGGCAAATAATGGATTTTAAAAATCTTGGCCTACTAGGAAATGTATATTTGTATAAGTGTCCTAGTCACAAATCTAGCATTTTGGAGCAAAGTCACTAAAACATTCATTTAGTCCAACAAACATACCCCTCCCTTCACTGCACCCCATTCATAGTTGTTGTCCTTGGTCAGTGGAGACCCAGAGTTCAGAGATGGTTTTAAGTGAGTTCACCTCCCACCCTGGGGTCAGGGGGAGGGAGAAGGCATCTTGCTCATTCCTCCAGCTGCTCATGACTTGCTCTGGCTGCTCGCTCTGGCTGCTGTTGTTTGTCATCCCAACATTCATGCCACCTCTCTGTCGCTCATGACTCTGTGCTGTCACCTTCTGCTGCCACCTGTCACTGTGACCTCTGAGTCAGTCTCCTGAGGTTCCACCCAGGTCACAGTGATTTCAGCTCTCAGTGGAGGAATCTCACTGCTAGTGCAGGCTGGGCTGTCTCTTCCACAGGAACTTAGAGCTGATTATCAGTGATTTCAGCTCTAGTGGTCACTAAACAAAAGACTTGAGCCTAATCAGCTCTATTTCTTAACAGAGGAGGGGGCAGGTCAAATAGGGCCTGCGACTCTTAGGCAGAGCCCAAACTACCAAGCAAAACATTCCCAACCCTCTCTCCACTGGGATCTGCCATCCAAATCCCTTGCTTAGCAAATGCAGTTCAGTTGAGGGTGACCAGTGCTTAATTTGTAGCGAAAGAGGTACCAGGAATCAAGCAATTAGGTGCCTGGGCTCAAGCAAGTTTTTTTACTTTCATAATTGATGTAGCAAGCCCAGAGGTGCTGGGGCCAGGAACAGCCAAACCTAGAGATCCTGGGGCTCAGCCCTGGCAAGCCCCAGCACAAATAAGCTGGGGAGACCTCCTCATTCAGACAGGCTAAGCACAGTTCTGCTGCCCTTTACTCATACAATAAGGATAACAACATTTCATGACCCCCGCATTCAATACTAAAGTGATTTGTAGCCCAACACCAGACAAAGTTGATCACTTGGGCGAAACAGCTCTGTCTGCTGGATACCTAGGCAGAGCAGGTGTGTTCATGTGAATACAGTCTGGTCCTGAAGCCTTTCCCTCCCACTCACCGGCTCATCACTAGATGTCAGCAGAGAGCTTATTCAGACCTTGCTTACAAATAATAATTTGAAATTATTAGATTGGCCAACATCGCCAAAATGAATGAGCCAACGTTGTCATAAAAAGCAGCAGCTGTTTGAGGTTGCTAGTATTTGTTCACACTTTTCAAACCTATTATGCTTTTTCAGGTACAAGTATTTTATCATATACTGTATATGCTTTTAAAGTCTATATTATTGCTTCAATTTCAATTCAAATTTCCAACCAGTGACTAAACTGGCAACACTGCATGTAATTAGTTGACCCCTGGGAGGCGGGGGTGTTGGGGAAATTTGGAGGGGGGGGTGGGGAATCCCTGCTTGTGAAAGCTTGGGGCTGACCATACTGACTTTCAAAGTAACACACAGGAGACTAGTTTCAGAGTAGCAGCCGTGTTAGTCTGTATTCGCAAAAAGGAGGACTTGTGGCACCTTAGAGACTAACAAATTTATTCAAGCATAAGCTTTGAAACCTTATGCTTGAATAAATTTGTTAGTCTCTAAGGTGCTTCAAGTCCTCCTTTTCTTTTTGAGGAGATTAGTTGCAGACTTTAACTGATTTTATCTCTGTGATTCTCTGTCCCTGCCCTGGTTCAGACCCATAACACATCCCCAAGAAACAAATTTGCCAACAATCACCGTTTTGACTTAATTTTAGTAGATTTTTAGCTAATTGTAGTAATCCACTTGTAAACATTAGCAGCCCATTAGTAGTCTGTTTGTATCTCCTTTACTTTCCTCCTCCAGTTTCAGAAGTCATTTCAGAAACCCTTAGCCCTGAGACTATTACCAAAGAAACAAACAAAAAGGGTTTGTCGCAGCAACTCTAGTTCTGTTAAAAGAAAAGGAGGACTTGTGGCACCTTAGAGACTAACCAATTTATTAGAGCATAAGCTTTCGTGAGCTACAGCTCACTTCTAATGTCTAGGCAGAGAGAGAGGAAACAGAAGAGAAGAGCTAATGGCATGAAGAGGGAATGAGGTTAGCCACAACCCGAGGAAAATAAAGACCCAGTCAAAACTACATTTTGCAACCCAGAGCAGGTCCTTGTAATATGTCATCAGACTGTTACATCTTATCATTAAGATGGACTTGGGGCATGCCCTGTTGGTTCTTCAGATCCAAATAGCTAAGGACTCCCAAATGCACTATGCAAAATACCAGAAAAGACTCAAGGTAACAACATGGCTTTGAACAGGGAAAGTGATCTCATTCTCTTTGCATGCGAGTGTACGATGTATTTGATAGTTGGAGAAATTGTTTGTGCAGGCCATGTCACCCATTACTAAAGGGGATCATCCCAGACGTGCAATACATGTTGCAACTGTGTGGGGGGGGAGGGGCGGGGGGAATGCATCAGCACTACATAACAGTTCAGGGAAAAAGTGGAAAACAATACAACAATCAACTCAAACTTTGTGTAGGCAGAATGCAATTACCTGGATTTGAACTGGGTCGTAACTCTCATATTCTTTCAATAGTATCATGAAGTATTTTTAGCATTTCAAGTACTAATATCTTGATTATATGGCTTATCTGAGAAACCTGTCCCCTAACATAGTGCTGCAGAATTTGGATCAAAACTGACCAAAAGGGAAGAGGACCACCTCCTAATTCACTGACACCACTTCTTGAAGTTCTTGCTGGTCCCCTATTCAAGAACCAACCAAACTCAAATTTGCTTAGCTTGTTGCATATGTTGATTTTACAGCATATGCTAATATGGCTGCAAGTAAATATCAATATGGTTTTAGCATGAATTCTTTAACTAACAATGCAGTTCTACTATGTTAAAATATATACTTTTTTAAATTGACACATAAAACATTTTTAATTTACCCCTTTTAAAAAAGTAACAGCAGTAACCCTTCCAGATCTCCCACCTTGAATCAGCAAGCAAAAACTCTGTAATACTTAGTATCATGGCAGAGTCAAAGGCTACTATCCAACAGCCTGGCCCATGATAATAGCAGTTTACAATAATACCTGCATACTGTGCAAATCTGGAAAAAAAGGAAAGAATCTGGATTATAGCACATTGAAAATAAATAAATTGGCTGAGGAAATAGGACCTCAATAGTTCAAAATAATCCACTGTTATTTGGGACTGATAAAACAGTTGAGATGTGATCTGTGAATGATTCAGTCACCCTGTGGCTTTGAGTAGTCTTTACTTTATCTGTGATGAACTTGCATGGCAGCTACAGTAAGCAGACCCAGTCCCACACAAACATGATTAAAATCTAATTGCTTGGTACCTTACATGATTTATGAGGAGAGGCTGAGGGAGCTGGGATTGTTTAGTCTGCAGAAGAGAAGAACTACCTGAAAGGGGGTTCCAAAGAGGATGGCTCTAGACTGTTCTCAATGGTAGCGGATGACAGAACAAGGAGTAATGGTCTCAAGTTGCAGTGGGGGAGGTTTAGATTGGATATTAGGAAAAACTTTTTCACTATGAGGGTGGTGAAACACTGGAATGCATTACCTAGGGAGGTGGTAGAATCTCCTTCCTTAAAGGTTTTTAAGGTCAGGCTTGACAAAGCCCTGGCTGGGATGATTTAACTGGGAATTGGTCCTGCTTCGAGCAGGGGGTTGGATTAGATGACCTTCTGGGGTCCCTTCCAACCCTGATATTCTATGATTCTATGATTCTTTAAAGAACCATCAACTGCTAAAGAGATTTAATCTGAAAATGCAAAGAGAGACTGAAACCAAAAGTGTCATAGGCAGTGTCAAGGTTCCTTCCCCACTCTGAACACTAGGGTACAGATGTGGGGACCTGCATGAAAACCTCCTAAGCTTACTTTTACCAGCTTAGGTTAAAACTTCTCCAAGGAACAAACTATTTTACCTTTTGCCCTTGGACTTTCGCTGCCACCACCAAATGTCTAACCGGTATATTATTAGGAAAGAGTCCGTTTGGAAACGTTTTTCCCCTCTCAAAAGTTACCTCCCCACTTCCTGGGGAAGGTTTGATAAAAATCCTCACCAATTTGCATAGGTGACCACAGACCCAAACCCTTGGATCTTAAGAACAATGAAAAAGCCTTCAGACTCTTAAAAGAAGAATTTTAATAGAAGAAAAAGTAAAAAGAATCACCTCTGTAAAATCAGGATGGTAAATACCTCACAGGGTAATTAGATTCAAAACATAGAGAATCCCTCTAGGCAAAACCTTAAGTTACAAAAAAGACACAAAAACAGGAATATCCATTCCATTCAGCACAACTTAGTTTCTCAGCCATTTAAAGAAATTAGAATCTAACAAATATCTAGCTAGATTACTTATTGAGTACTAAGACTCCATTCCTGTTCTGTCCCCAGCAAAAGTATCACACAGACAGACAGAAAGGCTTTGTTTCTCCCTCCCCCCAGCTTTTGAAAGTATCTTGTCTCCTCGTTGGTCATTTTGGTCAGGTGCCAGCGAGGTTATCCTAGCTTCTTAACCCTTTACAGGTGAAAGGGTTTTTTCCTCTGGCCAGGAGTGATTTTAAAGGTGTTTACCCTTCCCTTTATATTTATGACAGGCAGATTTTTAGACGTTTCATCCCAGATGGATCTTTTGACAAGTTAAAGTATTTAGTTTGAATTCTGCAGGAAAGAGTTGTCAGAAAGAAATGCATTACCTTTATTAGATGTGTGACCAACACACCTTCTAGATGTTCTAGGAATATTCTATGAAGATTAAAGAACTGAAAGAGCTAGAAAGAATTACTGCTTAGCTGGGTAAATAAGATGAACTTTTCAACAGAAAAATTGGTTTCATGGGAGGCTGCATTTATAACTCTAGGTAAATTTTACTTTGCATTGTAGTGAAATAGTGTAGTGTCAAAGAAGCTGCTCCAGAACACCTCCTTGCAGCCAGATGCAGTGATGCAGCAACTTTTGCCTCAGTTTCCCACACTTATTTGGCCTATTCCAACTATTCCTGGTCCCCTTGCCAGACCACGTTACATAGTCCTGTCCTTTCTGATGCCATAAGATCCTATGCCAAAGTTCAACCAAAATATATAATGAAACCAGGCCTTCAGCTCGACTGGGCACTGCTGGCAGCAGCCTCACTGCACATATGTCTCAGCTGCTTTAGATTACCCTCTTTTTCCTTGATCAACCCCAAGGCCCAGGGGTTGGCCTTCTTTTACTCAGGGGTTCAGGCAAGCTGTAATTCAGGGTTCCTGCCTCCTGGCAAGCTTCTAGCTCACCCCTAGAAATGACTGGCTGCTCTTCTTCTCCCTCCGTCTATGTCTACCTTCAGGCTACTTCTCTGAAAAAGGGCACTCCCCAACCTTGTCACCTCACCCATCTCTTTATAACAAGCCCCAGCACTCCCACCAGCTGGGGCTGATAACTAGGTGCAACTAGGCAAGTTAATTGGCATCTCAAGCATACATCATTAACCCTCTCATGACTTGTGTGGGGTGAACACACCATCACGAACCTCATAAAAATTGAATTCTACTTTTTTATCCTTTTGATTATTGTTACCAAACTATTGTCCTGGGGAGCATCACTGTGTATGCAAATGACAGATGTGACTTATAGACACAGGACCACATGGTCCCCATGTCAAACTATAACCTTGTTGGAGAGCAGGGAAGGGAAGGTGATGGTGAACACATTGTTGTATTCCAGGAGCCACGACCTCCCAAGTGAGGCCACAGTGCATCCATTTTCCCCATCAGGTGAATTACGGTCTTCCTGAGAAGATACATGGAGCCTATTGAAATCAGCATTGTGATTTTGTATTTTTAGGGCTGGCATGTTTGTAGATTAATGCTTGTTTATCAGAGAATTTCAATCATCAGTAACTGTGTAGAATTGAACTATTGAGAAAGAAGTGGATTCACAGATCCCAAGGCCAGAAGGGATAATTGTGATCATTTAGTTTGACCTCCTCCATAACATAGGCCACCATACTTCTCCCAAATAATTTGTGAGCATATCTTTTAGAAATATATCTAATCTTGATTTTTAAAATTGGTGGAGAATCCTCCAAAATACTTTGCAAAGCGTTCCAGTCATTAATTACTCTCATTATTAAAATACTCCTCATTTCTATCTGAATTGTCTAGCTTTAACTTTCAGTCACTGGAACATGTTATACCTTTCTCTGCTATAGTGAAGAGCCCATTACTAAATATTTGTTCCCCATGTAGATACTTAGAGTGTAATCAAGTCACCCTTATCTTAACAAAGAGAAGGTTAAGTAGATTGAGTTCCTTGATGCATGCTTTCTAATCCTATAATCATTCTTGTGGGTCTTCTCTGAACTCTCTTAATTTATCAACATCCTTCTTGAATTGTAGGCACTAGAACTGGATACAGTATTCCAGAAGTGGTGGCACCAGTGCCAAGACCAACTGGGAACGTTAACAGAGGTAAAATAACCTCTCTACTGCTACTTGAGAGTCCCCTTTTTATTCATCCCAGAATCGCATTAGCTCTTTTGGCCACAAAGTCATACTGGGGGTATGTCTACACTGGCAGAGTTACAGTGCCGGCAGTTATAGCACTGCTCAGAGAGCTCTGAAGGGAAACTGCTGTTGTGTGTTCACACTGTCAGCTGCCTGCACAATAGTGTGTTCACACTTGTGGCACTTGCAGTGATATTCAGAGTGTTGCACTCTGGGCAGCTATCCCACAGAGCATCTCTTCCACCACTAAGAGTTGTGGGAAGGCAGAGGGAGTCGTGGGGCTTTCTCGGTCCTATCTCAGTGCCCCATGATGCATTGCTTCACATCCTAGCAATCCCTATGCTTCTGTCCGCATTTGGTGCCATCTTTCAATGGTTTGTGTACTGCGTGCTCTGCCTCTTTGGTCTACAGAAATGGATCCCGAACTGTTGACCAGTATGCTGCTCGCTCTGACTAACCCGTCACGAGTGACAGTGGAATTATTCATTAATCTACAAAGGCAAAAGGAGTGTGACATAGCTACTATGCGTGGCGAGATCGACATGAGATTGCTTGTGGCATTCACGGAGGTGCTGACCATTGTGGAACACCACTTTTGGGCTCAGGAAACAAGCACTGAGTGATGGGATCACATCGTCATGCACGTTTGGGATGACAAGCAGTGGCTGCAGAACTTTCGCATGAGGAAAGCCATATTCATGGGAGTGTGTGATGAGCTCGCCCCAGCCCTGCGGCTCAAGTACACAAAAATGAGAGCTGCCCTGCCATTGGAGATGCATGTGGAGATTTCACTGTGGAAGCCTGCTACTCCACACTGCAACCAATTGGTCACTAACCAGTTTGGAATGGGCACGTTGACAGTTGGACTCGTGTTGACAGAAGTGTGCAGGGCCATTAATCGCATCCTCCTCCGAAAGACCATGATTCTGGGTAATGTGTGAGGTAGATGGCTTTGCATAAATGGACTTCCCTAACTGCGGAGGGGCAATAGATGGCACGCATATTCCAATTCTGGCACCAGACCATCCAGCCACTGAGTACATTAATCAGAAGGGGGAGGAGTGAAGTGCTGCGGGTACAGACTGGAGCCAGGAGGTTGATAAGAGTGGGTTGGTGGTGTCTGGGGGGTGCATGGGAAAGAGTTTTTTGTGACAGCAGCCACAGGGGAGGGAGGGAGAGGAGCTGCTCGGTTTGCAGTTCTAGTATCGCCTGGAGCATGTCTGCTTGGTGCTCCATAACATTTTTAAGAGCCACTCTGTGGCTTCATTCTGGCGCGCCATGTTCTCCTTTTGGTCCCGCTTCTTGCTGTCCCACCGTTCCTCCAATTCCTGTTTTTCGGCCACGGAGTGCATCATAACCTTACCCAGAAACTCCTCCTTAGTTCTTCATGGCCACTTTCTAATTCTGCATAGGTTGGTGTTCAGTTGGTGATAACCTTGGGAGCCCAGCCTCCCTCTTTGCTATCTCTGAAGCCAAAAGGCAACATTTTACAGACGCAGTATTGTTTGCGACACACAAAACACTGATTCCGTGATTTAAAACACAGTCACTATTCACATACCTGTCACTAACTGACTGACCCCAGGCAGGCACACGTGAGCCACAAGACCCCCAAAATGGTGAGTAACCGAGGGGCAGAGGAAATCAGTGTTCCCAGACCTTAGTGTACATTGGGCATGTGGCTCTTGGGGAGAGCCAGCATTGTAGGGGGGGGTCTTGATAATCATCCATTTTCCACACACTGTGTTCATTATGGAAGATATCTCGCTGCTGAGGGTGAGCAAGGAATCAATGGAGTGTATTCTCCATGATTGCAGCTTCTGCCCTGGCTCTTATGCGGCTCGCCTGTGTGCAGCAATGGTAGTCTCGCCCTCCCGGCCCCACTGTGACGGCAGAGTGGCACAGGAAAGCACAGCTGTGACTGGCTAGTCTCCTCTGGGGTAGAAAACAGTTCCTGGATGCGTACATCTCTGACCTCTGAGTCGTCCTCTGCCTCTTGGTTCCCCTCCCCCTCCACATCCTCATCCAAGATTTCCTTCTCCTGGCTTGGTCCACCGTCGACTGACATGCGAGCCACTGAAGTATCCACAGTGGCCTTCGCAGTGGAGGTGGGATCACCGTCAAGTATCACATCCAGCTCTTTCTAGAACCAGGAGCTCGTGGGCGCAGCACCGGAGCGGTGGTTTGCCTCCTGTGCCATGTGGTAGGCATTCTGCAGCTCCTTCACTTTGACCCTGCACTGCAGTGTGTCCCAGTCATGGCCCCTTTCTATCATGTATCATGAAATCTGTCCATAGGTATCATAATTCCTACGGCTGGAGCGTAGCTGGGACTGGACAGCCTCCTCTCCCCAAATGCTGATAAGGTCCAGCAGCTCGGCATTGCTCCAAAGGAATTTACGCAATGGGGATGATAGTTGGTCACCTGAGGGCAAGGCAGTAGAGTTCAAACTGATGACTAGAGAGGCAAGAATAGGCATTGTGGGGCACCTCCTAGAGGCCAATCACAGCACTGTAATCGACCAGGGTGTCTACACTGGCACCGCAGTGCTGTAGCCTGGCGCAGAAAGTGGTACGCCTCTCCTCGGGCTGTTCTTTTTACAGTTTCTGCACACTAAATGGCTTGGCAATGTGTACACCTCGGGAGTTACAATGCAGAAAGCTGCTTTACTGCACAGAAACTTGCCAGTGTAGACAAGGCCTCTGAGTTCATGTTCAGCTGATTATCCACCACTATCCCCAAATCTTTTTCTGAGTCACTGCTTCCCAGGATAGACCCCATCCCCTCACACCCCCGCAGCCTGCAATTATGGCCTACATTCTTTGTTCCTAGCTGTATACATTTACACTTTAGTTATACTAAAATGCATAGTTCACTTGCAGCCAGTTTAGCAAGAGATCCAGATCGCTCTGTCACTGACCTGCCCTCTTCAATATTTACAAATCCTTCAGTTTTTGTGTCATCTATAAACTTCATCTATGATTTGTTTTCTTCAAGGTCATTGATTGAAATGTTAAATAGCATAGGGCCAAGACCCAATCCCTGCAGGACCCCACTTAAATATATTTGATGATGATTCCGCATTTACAGTTACATTTGGAGACCTATCAGTAGATATTTTAATCCATTTAATGTGTGCCATGTGTGTTATCTCTCTCAGAAGCAAGTCAAATGTCTTACAAAAATCTAAATATATTACATTAATACTATTACCTTTATCAGCAAAACTTGTAATCTAATCAAAGACATATCAAATTAGTTTAACAGGATCTATTTTCTGTAAATACACATTGATTTGCATTAGTTATATTACCCTCCTTTAATTTTTTATTAATTGAGTCCCATATCAACCACTCCATTATCATGCCACTGATCAATGTCAGAATGACAGCTCTATGATTACCCAGCTCGTCCCTTTTACCCTTTCTAAAAATTGGCACAACATTAGTTTTCTTCCAGTCTTGCTGGCAGTTCCCCAGTACTCCAAGACTTATTAAAAATGAACATTAATGTTCCAGTGGGCTCCTTAGCCAGCTGTTTTAAAACTCTTGGATGTTGTTTATCTGGACCTTCTGATTTAAAAATGTCTGATTTTATTAGCTTTTGTTTAACATCCTCCCTCCAGGGATACTAGTGGAATGAAAAGAATGGTGCTCTTACCATATGAGGAAACTATATCATCTGTTTTATTCCCCAAATACACAACATAAATCTTTATTGAACACGTCTGCTTTCTCTACGTTATTGATAATTCTACCATTTCCTTGTAGTAATGGGCCAATGCCATTTTCAGGATTCTTTTTCTTCCTGATACATTTTTTTAAAAGGGTGTTTCCACTCCCACCTTCTTTTTAAAGAAATACTACAAGATGAATGACATTTAACATAATGTGTGGTAAGAATGATTCATAGACTTCACATACTCGGTTTATTTGAAATTGAAATGTGTAGTTTATTTTTCAGGACATATCTAGAAGCCTGTGTTAAAATAGCTACTGTACGTTCCATCTAATGTGGAAATATTCATTTTCCCTAGAACTTCCTTATAAGTACTACCATAGACAACACAGTTTCAATTCTACTGGGGAAATGATCATAGGGCAGGCGTAGGAAGCACCATTTTAAAGAGGTTTTTCAAATTATTTATTAAAATGAATTCATAAACCTAAATGTCCCACTGAGGCAATTCTCAGAGGACTCCTGGCAGCAGCAATGTCCTGGCAAAAAACAGCTTAGCAACTCAAATCAAACTGTTACATGTTTTCGAAATACAAAATTAAAATCTTCTAAGAAAACACTAAAAAAGAAACAAACAAAAAAAGAGAAGTCCTTGTGGCACCTTAGAGACTAACAAATTTATTTGGGCATAAGCTTTTGTGGGCTAAAACCCACTTCTTCAGATGCATGGAGTGGAAAATACAGTAGACAGGTATAAATACACAGCACATGAAAAGATGTGAGTTGCCTTACCAAGTGGGGGGTCAGTGCTAACAAGCCAATTCAATTAAGGTGGAAGTGGCCCATTCTCAACAGTTGACAAGAAAGGGTGAATACTGTGAAAGTAGAATGAATTATATTGAAATTATAATTCATTAAAGAAATGCTGCTTGAAAGGTTTGTTGAAATATAGTTGTCAGGAAGAGAAACATTAAGGAGTGTGAGACAATGGGTCCTCAAACTAATTAACTTAGAGCTCCTACTGAGCTAGGAGATTGGTAAACGTTAGTATGCAAATAAGATATGTATGTATATTTGTCAGTTTCTGCTTCCTTTTGTCTCCTATGTTAAACTGGCTTTGGCTTATCTGTATAAATAAGTTAGCTTGAGCTTTTGCAGGGGTCTTACATATAATTGGGTGCATTGGCAAAGCACTTTGCTAATAAACAGAGTGGTCTGACAAATTCAGTGAGTCTTGAATCTGACTTTGACAATACCAAGGGAGGGGGAAACCACTTTTGAAATGCTAATGAAGCCAATGCAATCAAAATGGTTCATTTCAAACAGTTGACAAAGAAGGTGTGAGTATCAGCAGAGGGAATTTAGTTTTTGTAGTGACTCATCATCTCCCAGTCTCTATTCAGGCCTAATTTGATTGTGTCCAGTTTGCAAATTCATTCCAGTTCTGCAGTCTGTTTTTGAAGTTTTTTTGTTGAAGAATTGCCACTTTTAAGTCTGTTATTGAGTGTCCAGGGAGACTGAAGTGTTCTCCTACAGGTTTTTGAATGTTATAATTCTTGATGTCTGATTTGCGTCCATTTATTCTTTTGTGTAGAGACTGTCTGGTTTGGCCAATGTACATGGCAGAGGGGCACTGCTGGCACATGATGGCATATATCACATTGGTTGATCTGCAGCTGAACAAGCCTCTGATAATGTGGCTGATGTGATTAGGTCCTATGATGGTCTCCCTTGAATAGATATGCGGACAGAGTTGACAAAGGGGTTTGTTGCGGGGATTGGTTCCTGAGTTAGTGTTTTTTGTTGTGTGGTATGTAGTTGCTGGTGAATATTTGCTTCAGGATGGGGGTCTGTCTGTAAGCAAGGACTGGACTGTCTCCCAAGGTCTGTGAGAGTGAGGGATCATTTTCCAGGTTAGGCTGTAGATCCTTGATGATGTGCTGAAGAGGTTTTAGTTGGGGGCTGTAGGTGACGGCTAGTGGCTTTTTTGTTACTTTCTTTGTTGGGCCTGTTCTGTAGTAGGTGACTTCTGGGTACCCTTCTGGCTTTGTCAATCTGTTTCTTCCCTTCAGCAGGTGGGTATTGTAATTTTAAGAATGCTTGATAGAGATCCTGTAGGTGTTTGTCTCTGTCTGAGGGGTTGGAGCAAATGTGGTTGTATCTTAGAGCTTGGCTATAGACAATGGATTGTGTGATGTAGTCTGGATGAAAGCTGGAGGCATGTAGGTAAGTATGGGGTCAGTAGGTTTCTGGTATAGGGTGGTGTTTATGTGACCATCGCTTATTTGCACTGTAATGTTGCCACTGTTGAGAATAGGCACTTCCACCTTAATTGAATTGGCTCGTTAGCACTGATCCCCCACTTGATAAGGCAACTCCCAACTTTTCATGTGCTGTGTATTTATACCTGCTACTGTATTTTCCACTCCATGCACTGATGATATTGGTTTTAGCCCACGAAATCTTATACCCAAATAAATTTGTTAGTCTCTAAGGTGCTACAAGGACTCCTCGTTGTTTTTGCTGATACAGACTAATACGGCTACCACTCTGAAACCTAAGAAAACACTTAAGAAACACATAAGAAAGCTTTTGCTCAAATAAATTTGTTAGTCTCTAAGGTGCACAAGTACTCCTTTTCTTTTTGCGAATACAGACTAACACAGCTGCTACTCTGAAACCTAAGAAAACACTGTTTGCCAGGCTCTCTCACCTCCTGTTTTCATCCGTTCAACCATGGACCTGACCCTATTCCTGGGAATTTTGCTTTTGACTTCAGTGGGAGCAGAGCTGGGCCCACAACAATAAATATCATGCTATAATTTTTCCCAGTATTTTCAAATGAATAACTGCTTATACTTATGATGATGATGGAATTTATTTGCATTTGGATTTCAATGATGAAAGCAGTGTGAAATGTTGAAATAATGTAACCTTTTCATTTAGAAATGCTGACATGTAAGTTCCTATCTCTGCTAATTCATTTGATACTCACTATCTGAACAATTCTCATACGTGGCCCATATCATAACATATCAGAGCTATGCTCCAAGGGAAGGACTATTTTCAGTAGGGCAGCAAGCAGGAGACACAAAGTGTGTGTGCCTAAAAGAGCCATACCATTGCTGCTTTGCTGCTTTATATACTCTGTATTTATCAACATTCACAAAGGTTAATTTAAATTTTATCTGACTTTTTCTGCTTCCAGAATATTTTACCCTGTAGTCCATTACAGTGTTTAAATGATGTCTGCCACTTTAAATAACAGCAAAGTACTTTTTTACCATGTAAAATTGAACATTTCAATGAAGTTTAATGACTCCGGGCACATTCTTACAGCTTTTATTCACATGAACAGTACTTACTACTCACATGCATTAAGAATTGCTTTCATGAGTAAGGTTTGCAGGATCAAAACCTTAAACTGAAAATGCAGAATTTGCTAAACTATTTCTGTTGCACTGCTCAGTTGGGTTTGATTTCATGTTGGTTAGCTAATAAGAAGATTGGAAGAACTGCATGTATTTATTACCTGATTCTGCCTTTATTAGATCAAATATATAGTAAGTAGGGTTGGTGGCAACACCTACTAATAAAATTGCCTGAACTTCCCACTAGAAGACAGTTTTCAGTTGGTTATACCTGAAAAGTTTGGGCTGATATTTTCCATACCAGGTGCAGGGTTGCTAGAACAGAGGGAACCAGGGGACCATGGCCCCATCACTTTTTACCAGCCATAAGAGTGAGAGATGTGGGGGTCAGAGAGGAGTAAGCAGGGGCGGGGTCTCGGGGAGAAAGGGCGGAGCCTCAGGGAGAATGGGCAGTGTGGGGCAGGCTTGAGGGGGGGAATGCCTCCACACTCATACTTTTATGGAGCTTCCACTTCTCCTGACCAGGTGTCTGTCTCAGGCTGAATTGATTTTAGAAAATTTTGACCAGAATAGTTCAGTCATTTGCAAGAATGAAGTTAGGAGAAAATACATTGTTTTGCCCAGTTTAACAATTTCTGGTGAACTTTTCTTTATGTTTAGGCTCAGGGACTCAAAACTTGGTAGGTGGGAGGCCTCTGTGCCTTTTTCCTTCCTCCACGAACTCTGTACAAATTCGACCACGTTGAACAATCCCTGTTCTCATGTACTCAGTACAGACGTCTGAAATGTAGCTGCTAACTTTGCTTAAGTTTCTGTCGGCACTGGTCATACTCCAGCCTGGAGAGCAGCTCTGGACTGCTATGGAATGTACTAGGTCCGGGTCTGGGCACAGGCACCTGAGCAAATAGGGTAGAAACTCTCTCCTGCATTCTCAGTGGCTCCCTGCTGGGTCTACACCACATGAATGAGACAGTTGCCTGATATGATTGCAGAGGGCACAAGGCTTGAACCTTGGGGAGTTAGGAAGAAGCAGTAAATTGGAATAAGCAGCAGGAAGGCAGAAACTGGGAGCAAAAGCTGGCTGGGCAGAGAGGGAAATTTGGGACTGGGAGCTTGGGGTGAAGGACTGGCTAGGCAAGGAGCATTGAGATGTGGGGCAAGGGATAGTGAGATTGGACAAAGAGACTAGGGAGGGAGTTTTTGGACTGATGGCCAGGGGGATGAGGTTGTGGGGAGACTGGAAGCCAGAAAGGGGATATGAGAGTGTTACCTATCACTCTGTGTTCTTGGGGACCCAGGGTGCAGTACCCAGCATGTCTGACTCACAAAAGACCTTCCCCACCCCACCCCACCCCAGTCTCTGCTTGAACCAAAGCCGATCAGAAGAAAGACTTACAAAAAGCAATGAAAAGGCAGTGGAAGACACACTTAAACCCTTCCAGACAAGGGTGACAGGATTAAGGAAACTCCCCTAGCCTCATTTGCATCAAAGATGGAACAGGGAGGCATCGCCATTAGCATACAGAATGGAGAACAGAGATTCCAAGGCAAGAACCACACTGAACTCTGGGACCAGGAAAGCACTGCGTGATGGGGAATCTCTGCTGCAGCTGTTAATGAACCCATGCCTGCACACACCCAGCTCAGTAGTTATCAGACCAATTCTAGTATTAAATCCTTTATTGGTATACTGAAGCTGCCTAATTGCATTTGTGAGCCTCCTCAAAGGAACACTGCTCATAGCCAGGAATGATCAGTTCCTATTGTCTAGCCTGAACAAAACAACTTTGATATGCTCCCTTGAGCCATCAGTTTACCCATAAACAAATCTAGTGTTCTCCCTTGAACCATTGTTCTTTCCCTACAAAACCCTCTACCCATGCTCAAGTAAGTGTTCCGATGCCTTGATCCAAAATCTGCATCAGTTCCATTGGGACTTCATCTTCTCCTGACTGATCGTGCTGGGGACTCTGCCTGTCTCCAGCACTCCAGACCCTCAGCTACCACCACCACCTCGGACCCCTGATTGAGTCAAGCTTCACAAAGTGGTGAGAACCCAGCTCTCTGTCTCAGTATAGCCTTCTGACCCTGACTTGTGTGATCAGTTATAGTTTTCTAAACCTGACTTTTATAGTCAAATTTAAGTTAGAATTGATATTATAACTGTTTTGTTTGTTTGGCTCCCCTTCTATGATTATTACCTGGCAATAAATAACTTTCATGGTTAAGCTGGTTGCTTCTCTCCTTCTACCCCTCTGTGTTTTTTTGACTCCCCATTCACTCTGCAGCAACGCTCCTCGTACCTAAGCTAAAGATCCCTACAGTGCCCAAAAATCTTGTGGATTTGCTCATCAAGTGGGCTACTACCAGAACAACTGTAACATGAAAGTGGGGATAGGGATGTCCTGAACCTGGGGCAGATGAGGGGTCAGCTTGGAAGTACTGTTTGACCCAGCCTGCTCAGGCATACTCTATTCCGGTGCGGTTGTTGACTTGAATTTGATGGGTTAGTTGTTATGGCTCGCCACTGATCGCATCCAACCAGAAGATTTATAGGCTCTTAACCAATTCAGACTACAGAGTTCAAGAACTCAGAGAGATCTATATTGGGAGAGGAGTCTCAGGGTGCTTGGCAAGAACACGTACGCTGAGGACAATACCAAATTGATAAAAACCTTTATTGAAATTAACATAAAAATAAGAAATGCAATGAGACTTGTAACTGCAAAACAGTAAAAGAATTCCAAAACTCCTGGTGGTACCATTTTTATTATACCTTAACCTAATATACTCACACCCTTCCTTGAGGACCCAGTAATAGGAGGTGCAGGATCAGTCTCACTCCTGGCATGCCCGATTACGCGATGGTGCTGGCTTCCCCAATGGTTAGGAATGTTGGGTAGTTATACTATACTGCACAAGCTGAGCTGATAGTGTGATAGAAGATAGAATAGATAGATAGATCTTAGAGTTTAGAAGAGCTGAACTTAGCAGAACCCAACTACTAAGAGCTCTCTTACAAGATATTTTATAGGATTCTGACCTATGTAATTCAGGCCCAACCTCCTATACCCAAATCTTATTTCCGTACGCTAAGAAATTTATGGGTATCCTTCTCCTATAGGTTAGTGGATTATAACACTTACTTTCTCAATATATTAATAAGGATTATCTCATTCCAAAACTGCCAGCCTAGGCTCTCTTGATGACCTCCAAGCTGTGGTGTACCCTGCAGTTACCAACTGATGTAGAAGCTGGATAAACCTGTGATGTGTTGTGGATAGTTCCTCTGTGGCAGTTCAAATACAAGACAGCACAGAGCTTTTAGCAAGCAAGCAAGCTGGTCTGCAAACCGACTTCTGCCTGTCAGCTTTCCACCTTCCCCTTTATTCTTTCTCTCCCCCCGCACATTACATTCTCCAACAGATAAAAGGAATACACTGGCTTTGTTTAACATTCTTATTTACCAATTTCTATCTACCGCATTCCTTGCTCTCGGGCCTTGAGCCCAGTCCTGGGAGGCTTCCCACGGTTCATGTCATCTGGGCAAGATTCCAAGGTTCATGCCCTTGAGAAGAGCTGTGTGTGCACAGCTCCTATACAACACTCTGGGTGTGCCCTGTTGCTGTGTCGCATCGCCAGGAGGGGGGATGGCTGCAGGAGCGGACGGGAGTGGCGAGAGCACCAGCCTCGCGAGGGAGGGCCTGTCCAAGGTGACACGCTGTATCGCGTCGCGGCAGAGGTGCCAGGCATGTAGAGCCTGCACGGGCGCCCGAGGCTCTTTGTGCAATGTCTGGCCCAACCGCTCCCAGTCCGCTAGCTTAAGGGTTCCAGCTTCAGGGTACCACGGGCATTGGGCACTCACCTCCTGTAGCAGGAGAAAAGGAGTACTTGTGGCACCTTAGAGGCTAACCAATTTATTTGAGCATGAGCTTTTGTGAGCTACAGCTCACTTCATCGGATGCTGTAGCTCACGAAAGCTCATGCTCAAATAAATTGGTTAGTCTCTAAGGTGCCACAAGTACTCCTTTTCTTTTTGCGAATACAGACTAACACGGCTGTCACTCTGAAACCTGTAGCAGGAGAGTGAGTTCTCGAGTGGGGCAGTTATGCTGAGCCTTACGCAGCAAATACTGTAGCTCACTGCGGTGTTGCACTTGCAAAGCAGAGAGGGAGCTTCCCATACTTACCACAATGAAAAATACTCACCGGGATCCGTGAAGCATCTGAAACCCTTGCCGGGTGAGGTGAGTGCTGAGGGCCCCACGTTTGGGCGCCAGTTGTGGCAGTTTCAAATACAAGACAGCACAGAGCTTTTAGCAAGCAAGCAGGCTGGTCTGCCAACGGGCTGGTCCTGTCAGCTTTCCACCTTCTCCTTTATTCTTTCTCTCCCCCCGCGCATTACATTCCCCAACAGATAAAAGAAATACACTGGCTTTGTTTAACATTCTTATTTACCAATTTCTATCTACCGCATTCCTTGCTCTCGGGCCTTGAGCCCAGTCCTGGGAGGCTTCCCACGGTTCATGTCATCTGGGTGAGATTCCAAGGTTCATGCCCTTGAGAAGAGCTGTGTGTGCACAGCTCCTATACAACACTCTGGGTGTGCCCTGAATGTTGCCAAGCGCATGAACCTTGTATGAATCCTACGGTTCCTCCCTTTGGGTCCCCAAAGTTCAGAAACCATTCTTATCTGTGCCAAAGGTTGCCAGCTTTTATGCTGACATATTCTTAACTGATTATACTTTTACTATATAGCAGATCTTACCGGATCTTACAGGCCAGTAGGATTCTTGCATTTCAGCAAAACTTATTATTCAGAAACACATGCCTCAACACATCCTAATTAATTAATACTGATAAAATATAAGAATAAAACAGATTAATTTCAGAAAAAGAAACACATTAATTGATACTGCTGGCTGGATTAGTAGGATATAATAGCTTCCAAAATAATCCTGTGGGCTACACAGTGCCCACAGCATATGAGGGTGACAGCTTGGAGGTGCTGTTCGACCCAGTCTGCTGAGTCCAAGGGCATTTGAGGGTGACAGCTTGGAAGTGTTGCTTGACCCAGACTACTGAGTCCAGGGACATATAAGGGATCACCTTGGGAGTACTGATTAACCTGGTCCTCTCAGACGTGCTCTGTTAATGTGTGTGAGTTCATCTGATTCTGGGGCTGGAAGAACCCAGCCCTGTGGAACCTAGGTCCTGCAGGATAGCTCCACTGGGAGGGAACTTGCAGCAGGGAGAAGTAGAGCTCCGTATGAGAACACAAGTGACATAAGCTGTACATTAATAGCATTACAGACACCCCCACCCCAGAAGAGTAACCCTAATAAATGAGCGCACCCCAAAGTAACAGACAAATCTGTTTGTTTTTTTAAAAAGGAGAAATAGCATAAGAAGAAGGGAGTGGATGATGGGGTCTGGCAGGGCAAAGAGCCTGCAGATAAGAAGCTGTGAGGTAGGGGGAAGTGGAAATGGCTGGGCAAGGGGACTGGGACTATGGGGGCAGGAACACTGAGATGGGCAGTCTGGAGTGGTAACACAAGGACCTGCTGGACAAAGAGATTGGGACTAGGAAGAGAAGCTGAAGAGTGGAGATTTGTGATGCATGGCCCAAAAGGGCTAAGCATCCTGCAGGATAAATGACTCAAATTCAACCCTTAAAGACATATGGGGAGATAATGTTTGTGTTTTTGTGTACTTACATATATATGGGCAAGGATCAACAATGTAATCATTGTTAGGCCCTGTCTAACCTGTATTCTGTTAATTCAGCGATCAAAAGCACATCCTAGCATTGAAATGAACTGGAAACACGGGATATCGCTGTATTCATCTCTCTTTGAAATGTATAGCTGCTCATCTGCAAATGGTGAAAAACAGGCAATTGCCTTATGTTAATTCATGTAGCTAATTACCGGTGAAGGACCTATTTCAAAATCTCTCTGATTACCTATAGTAAGCCAAGGGACTCCGGCCTGTCAAAGGCTTGAAATTGTATAAAAGATGCTTGGGTCCTGATCCTGTCATCTCAGATCTGCTTAAGCTTAATCAGGGGAAGTGTGAGTCGCAAGATTGAGATCCCAGGTAAGCTGGTACACCCTGAATATGCAACTACAAAGCTCACCATCTCTGCCATGAATCTGAACCTCAAGAATGTCTGCATATATATTGATTTTTTTAACCTATACGCTCTCTCTCCTTTTTTTTTTAATAAATTCACTTTAGTTAATACGAATTGGGTGTAAGCATATATTTGGGTAAGATCTGGAATATTCAATACCCTGGAAGGTAATGTGTCCGATCCTTTTGGATTGGTAGACCCTTTTTCTTTTATATGATGAAATAAGATTTTCAGAAATCTTCATCATGTTTGACTTGGGTACCTGGCTGGAGGTCTGAGGCTGGGTTACTTTAAGGGAATTTTGTTGTTGGCTTCTGGGCAGCCAGTGAGATGAAGAAACTGTTTTGTGCTGGCTTGGTAAATCTGAGTATTGAAATATCCACCAGCTTTGGGGATTGTCTGCCCCATTCTTTGCAGTTCACCTTGAGTGACCTCAGCTCGCTCCCACTGGGATCCCGGTCACAAGACTGAAACTGGCTAAAGGAGTATAGGATTGGGATGAGGAGCCAGGGGTAGGGACAGGTTGCAGGGGAGGAGCAGAAGGGGTCATGTCTGGGAAATAGGCAGCGGAGTTTGTGTCCACTGCAGCACACTCCCCTCCAGAGCCTGGAATGGACCTCAAGATTCCTGAGGCTCACCATTCCTCTGCTGCCAGCAAATAGCTGTTAAACACACTAGCAAAGTGTCCCACCTTTCTGTAGTGCTGATTCACAGAGAGGATGACCTACTACTACTGTTATCAGTCATTGCCTTAGCTCTCGTGGCAGAGGTCTGTGTGGTGGATAAGCCCTACTTATGACTCATGGGGGTGCCAATATGATGGCACATGACAGATCTTCTGAGTTTTTTTCACTTTTAAAAAAAAAAACCTAAGAAATCTATGCTCAAAAAACAAAACCTGTTTTAAATGACCGTGACATTACAAAGCCAAGCACTCAAAAGATAGACAATGCCAGAATTAAAGTTGCCTGTGCAACCTTAACTTAGTCCCCTAATGACTATGCATTATGATTAATCACAGGATCACAAACCATTTTTTTTTCAGCTGGGCCCCAGCCTGATTCAGAGCCTAGGATGGACTTGCTCTGGTGAGGAATCAGGGTTGTGTAGGGAAGAAGGCTGTCTGTAGAACTTCTGCTTTCTTTTTTGCAGAAGTTGGAAGGTGTTTAGTGAATGAGGCAGGGGACTGAAGGGAAAAAAAGAACTGTCTCAGTCTTAAGGCAGCTCAGCGCTGCCCATGAGAACCGGACAATGCTGCAGCCTCTGCCACAGAGTTCCTTTGTGATGCCTGTCAAGTCACCTAAACCAAATGTTTTACGGGTGATTACTGATTTTGTGTTCTTCATTTTCTGGGTCCCTGGGGGGGGGGGTCTGATTTGCAGAAGGACTGAACAAACAGGATCTTGAATCTACAGAGTGCTATATAGTGCAAAATGCTCTGAAAAATCAGATCATAGGTGAATTGGTGAATATTTGTTTTACCTTCATCTCTCTGCAATTCTTCAACAAAAAAAACTTCAAAAACAGACTCCAACGAGAGACTGCTGAATTGGAATTAATTTGCAAACTGGATACAATTAACTTAGGCTTGAATAAAGACTGGGAGTGGATGGGTCATTACACAAAGTAAAACTATTTCCCCATGTTTATTCTCTCCCCCCTCCCCCCGCCCCGGCTGTTCCTCAGACAGTCTTGTCAACAACTGGAAATGGCCCACTTTGATTATCACTACAAAAGTTCCCCCCCCACCAGTTTTCCTGCTAGCAATAGCTCAACTTAAGTCATCACTCTCCTTACAGTGTGTATGGTAACACCCATTGTTTCATGTTCTCTGTGTATGTAAATCTCCCCACTGTATTTTCCACTGAATGCATTCAATGAAGTGAGCTGTAGCTCACGAAAGCTTATGCTCAAATAAATTTGTTAGTCTCTAAGGTGCCACAAGTACTCCCTTTCTTTTTGCTTAATCTCTCTGTGACTCAGTTTCCCCCCCTCACTTCACAGGAGCGTTGTGGAAATAAATTCCTATTTGTGAACCACTGAGCTACTGTCGTGGTGGGTACCATAGACAAGCCCATGAGGACATGAATAATTCTGACTTCAGAGCAAGGTTTGAATTGTGTGCAGGGGTTTGAGTAATGTGCAGTAAATAGGGACACATCAAACAATGAGGAGAACACAAATAATTGAATAGCTGCTCAGTACATGAGCTCCATACATTCTGTGCCCTAAGTAAAGCAGAGGTCTCTGGAAAAATAATATGCAGTCATTTAATTACAGATTGTCTCATACTGCACACACACAAGGGGATGAATTGAGGGTGCCCTGGGCAACCTTAATTCTTGCATTTCCTAACTTTGGCATGTTTGACTTTGCAGCCTTAACATTCTTTTAATGGAGGATGAGGCGATCTGTATAAAAATAGGATATGAAAACGTCTCAGTGGAGGAGCCTGCATCCGTGGAACTTTATTGGTACAATATTTTTAAGTTATAGGAGTTATTAAAATATTTATAAACCCAGTACTTCATAACTGACAATTATCGGGCTCCAGCCTTTTTTCCTTGTATAAAGAATACAGGATCAGCGCCCGCTATTTTTCCCCGTTATATTCATTAACCCTGTTTCTCCCACTGGCAGTAGAGCAGCTATTCTCAGTAGCTGAAATGACATTGATTCAAAATTGACTGAATTTGATGGTCAGCCCTGCAAACTGGAGACAAATTTTTCAGTGTTTAAATACTGCTAAAACATTGCAAAATGCTTGATTTTGTTATTTCCATCTTTATGCACACAACAACAAAATAAATATAACTTATTAAGGCCTTGGGTTTCTTGGTCGTTTCCAGTATTGCCAACTCCACACATTCAAAAATGAGTCAGGCCCCCAAAATAATGATTTAAAAAAATTGGGGGGTTTCTTTTTGCTTGTCTTCGGGTTTCCCAATGGTGACACTGTGGTCACATTTTCAAGCTTTACTCTGCAACAAGGAGGGCTAGAAACTTGCTTTTTTGTTTTAAATAAAAGCTGAGTCACTCATCTAGCCACTGGACTCCAGGATCTGTGACTGAAGAACAACAGATGTTGCCAGATTCCCAATAAAATCATGACCATTGGGAACATGGTGTTTCATGTCAGTGATAGAAGTGCAGGGAAGTATGTATTTAATACCTTAGCTATACTATATAAGAGGGTGTAATCACACATCCTGGGTTCAAAATCCCTTCCCCTCGCAAAGAGCTTATGTTCTCTTGATTTTCCTTAGTGCCTTGTATTGGATGAGAGAAATCTTACTTAGACCCTGATACTCTGAAGTCAAACCAGAGCACCTGTATGGAGTCCCATTTACTGTTTCATAGATTCATAGATATTAGTGTCAGAAGGGACCATTGTGATCATCTAGTCCGACCTCCTGCACAACGCAGGCCACAGAATCTCACCCACCCACTCCTGTGAGAAACCTCTCACCTATGTCTGAGCTATTGAAGTCCTCAGTTTGTGGTTTAAAGACTTCAAGGAGCAGGGAATCCTCCAGCAAGTGACCCATACCCTATGCTACAGAGGAAGGTGAAAAACCTTCAGGGCCTCTTCCAATCTGCCCTGGGGGAAAATTCCTTCCCGACCCCAAATATGGCGATCAGCTAAACCCTGAGCATATGGGCAAGATCACCAGCCAGATACCCAGGAAAGATTTCAGAGTAGCAGCCGTGTTAGTCTGTATTCTCAAAAAGAAAAGGAGTACTTGTGGCACCTTAGAGACTAACCAATTTATTTGAGCATAAGCTTTCGTGAGCTACAGCTCACTTCATCGGATGCATAAAGTGGAAAATACAGTGAGGAGATTTATATACACACAGACCATGAAAAAATGGGTGTTCATCATACACATTGTAAGGAGAGTGATCACTTAAGATGAGCTATTATCAGCAGGAGAATGGGGTGGGGGGAGAGAAAACCTTTTGAACTGATAATCAAGGTGGGCCATTTCCAGGAGTTAACAAGAATGTCTGAGGAACAGTGGGGGAGGGGTGGAGGGCGGGGGAGGAATAAACAAGGGGAAATAGTTTTACTTTGTATAATGACTCAACCACTCCCAGTCTCTATTCAAGCATAAGTTAATTGTATCCAATTTGCAAATTTACAAGTACTCCTTTTCTTTTTCCGATACCCAGGAAAGAATTTTCTGTAGTAACTCAGATCCCACCCCATCTAACATCCCATCACAGGCCATTGGGCCTATTTACCATGAATGGTTAAAGATCAATTAATTACCAAAATCATGTTATCCCATCATACCATCTCCTCCATAAACTTATCAAGTTTAATCTTAAAGCCAGATAGGTCTTTTGCCCCCACTGCTTGCCTTGGAAGGCTATTCCAAAAGTTCATGCCTCTGATGATTAGAAACCATCATCTAATTTCAAGTCTAAACTTTCTGATGGTCAGTTTATATCCATTTGTTCTTGTATCCACATTGGTACAGAGCTTAAATAATTCCTATCCCTCTCCAGTATTTATCCCTCTGATATATTTATAGAGAGCAATCATATCTCCCTTCAACCTTCTTTTAGTTAGGCTACACAAGCCAAGCTCCTTGAGTCTCCTTTCATAAGACAGGTTTTCCATTCCGAGGATCATCCTAGTAGCCCGTCTCTGTACCTGTTCCAGTTTGAATTCATCCTTCTTAAACATGGGAGACCAGAACTGCACACAGTACTCCAGATGAGGTCTCACCAATGCCTTATATAACGGTACTAAAACCTCTTTATCTCTACTGGAAATACCTTGCCTGATGCATCCCAAGACCACATTAGCTTTTTTCACGGCCATATCACATTGGCGGCTCATAGTCATCCTATGATCAACAAATACTCCAAGGTCCCTCTCCTCCTCCGTTACTTCTAATTGATGCATCCCCAGCTTATAACTAAAATTCTTGTTATTAATCCCTAAATGCATCACCTTGCACTTCTCACTATTAAATTTCATCCTATTACTTCAGTTTACAAGGTCATCCAAATCTTCCTGTATGATTTCCCGGTCCTTCTCTAAATCTCCCAGCTTTGTATCATCCGCAAGCTTTATAAGCGCACTCTCCCACTTTTTGTGCCGAAGTCAGTAATAAAAAGATTAAATAAGATTGGTCCCAAAACTGATCCCTGAGGAACTCCACTGGTAACCTCCCTCCAGCCTGACAGTTCACCTTTCAGTATGACCCACTGTAGTCTCCCTGTTAACCAATTCCTTATCCACCTTTCAATGTTCATATTGATCCCCATTTTTCCAATTTAACTAATAATTCCCCATGTGGCACGGTATCAAACGCCTTACTGAAATCTAGGTAAATTAGATCCACTGTGTTTCCTTTGTCTAAAAAATCTGTTACTTTCTCAAAGAAAAAAGAAAAGGAGTACTTGTGGCACCTTAGAGACTAACCAATTTATTTGAGCATGAGCTTTCGTGAGCTACAGCTCACTTCATCGGATGCATACCATGGAAACTGCAGCAGACTTTATATATACACAGAGAATATGAAACAATACCTCCTTTATTTGAGCATGAGCTTTCGTGAGCTACAGCTCACTTCATCGGATGCATACCGTGGAAACTGCAGCAGACTTTATATATACACAGAGAATATGAAACAATACCTCCTGGGAGAAGGTATTGTTTCATATTCTCTGTGTATATATAAAGTCTGCTGCAGTTTCCACGGTATGCATCCGATGAAGTGAGCTGTAGCTCACGAAAGCTCATGCTCAAATAAATTGGTTAGTCTCTAAGGTGCCACAAGTACTCCTTTTCTTTTTGCGAATGCAGACTAACACGGCTGTTACTCTGAAACCTTTCTCAAAGAAGGAGATCAGGTTGGTTTGGCACGATCTACCTTTTGTAAAACCATGTTGTATTTTGTCCCATTTACCATTGACCTCAATGTCCTTAACTACTTTCTCCTTCAAAAGTTTTTCCAAGACCTCGCATACTACAGATGTCAAACTAACAGGCCTGTAGTTACCCGGATCACTTTTTTTCCCTTTCTTGAAAATAGGAACTATGTTAGCAATTCTCCGATCATTCGGTAGTAAGGGTCCACCACAAGGATCAGCTTGTAGGATCAGGCTGGAATTTGTGAAATTTCTTCCCCTTCATTGAGAAACATCTGCTTTTGTACCCCTTAATTTTTAGCATAATCTTACATTTTTAAAAGTTCTGCAATTCTGTCGTTTGGTAGTTTGAGAGGGATGGTTAAACCTGTTGATACATTCTTTTTTCAAACGTGGGGAGTCATGGACGTAATCAGCTAAACACGAGCTCCTAGTGCAATGCTGTGGCAAAATGGGCTAATGTGAGTCATAGGCTACACCTACATTTGGACCTGGGGGTGTGATTCCCAGCTCGAGTAGACATACTTGCGCTAGTTCTCATAACACTAGCCCTCTAAAAATAGTAGTGTAGCCATGGTAGCACGGGCAGCAGTGAATGGTGTTGAAAAGGATGCTTTAATGGTCCACAGTTGTGCAGGGGTTTTCCGATACTAGTGAGAATCTGGAAATCAGTTCACTTAATGCACAGTCATTTATTTGAGAGAGAATCACTCAAATGTACTTAAAGTTACATGGTGTACATTCTTTTCCATAAGCCTCAGTTCCACAAGCCTAAACCCTCAGTAACTACGTTGGCTTTACACAGTATCCTGATTGGCAAAGAAAGCAGATATATCTACCAGCTCTAGATGGAGACTACTACTCTTTCTTCTTTCCCCTCTCTGGCACTTGATCTGTCCCTCAGAGCAGGGTCTTGGTTACCCTAATGACCTCTGGTTCTAAGGTCCCTTGCGGCAGGGTCTCGGTTACCCCGACGACTTCCGTCTCTCAGTCTCAAACCTCTGGATATTAATTGGGGATTGAACTGATTTCATTCACTTTGCTTAGCATTTATATACCCTTTTATTCTCAAAGGAGTCACTTGTCACAGAAATATGCCTTGTAGTCGTTTATTACTGGTTTTCTTCATAATTTTGGAAGGGACTGCAAAGCGAACACACAGACAGACCAAAGCTCATCCATAATTTACCCTCTCATAAATCATTCACTCAAGCTCTTAGTGTGAGGTTATTCAAAAAGGGTCATTTTGACCCATGTCAGCTATGTCACCAAGCCCACTGATTGCATGATCTTACATGTTCTTTACTTTGTGAGCAGGTTTTTCTGCTGATATATTCCGAAGTTCAGAGCTAAAACACACATGCCCATTAAGCTGTTGTTAGCCATTCCAGTGCAGTTTCAGCACCTCCAGTAGTATACAACTCCATTTATCTCATGCTAAGAGAATCCTGGTCCCAAAATCTTCTAGCAGCTTCAGCCATACCAAGCCAGACCAAACTCATGCTTGCCACATTTATCCAGATCAATCACAGCAATTCATAATAATTTAGCACCGTCTCAACAAATGGCAACACAGGCTAGCTGCCCTGACTACACACACTCCCAGACCCCGGTGGGACTGGACTCAGGGTGGCTAGCCCATGCCGCAGCTCACCCTGCCCTATGCTACCACAGCTACACTACTATTTTTTAGCACACTAGCCTAATGACAAACATAAGTAGGTCTACTTGAGCTGAGACTCACACCCCCAGCTCCGAGTGCAGCCATAACCTTAGACACATAAACAGGGGGACCTGGCCTAGGAGCAGAGAAGTTACAGTACCACTGTATTTGGGAGTGGTGCAACTGCTGCAGGACTATTGTGTCCTGTTCTGTTGGCCCCAATTCAGGAAGAATGTTGGTAAGTTGGAGAGGGGTCAGAGAAGCGCTATGAGAATAATTAAGGGATTGGAAAACATGTCTTATTGTAATAGACACAAGGAGCTCAATCTATATAGTTTAACATAGAGACGGGTAAGGGGTGACTTGATCACTGTCTATAAGTACCTACATGGGGAACAAATATTTGATAATGGGCTCTTCAATCTAGCAGACAAAGGTATAGCTTCCAATGGCTGGAAGCTGGAGCTAGACAAATTCAGACTGCAAATAAGGTGCACGTTTTTAACAGTGAGAGTAATTAACCATTGGAACTATTTACCAAGGGTTGTGGTGGATTCTCTAGCACTGGCAATATTACATTCCAGATTGGATGGTTTTTTTTGAAAGGTATGCTTCAAACAGGAATTAATTCAAGGAAGTCGTGTGGCCAGTGTTATATAGTAAGTCAGCCTAGATGATCAAAGTAGTCTGTTCTGGGCTTACAGTTTATGAAGCTGTGGTGTGCATACTTGTGTATTCACTTTACACTTCCATAATTACATACAACCAGGTAATGACAGCAGAGCTGGCTGAATAATCAAAACAATTGAAAACACTGTATGTGAAATTGTTCTTCAATATATTATACATTCATGAATTAACATTCAATTAAAATCTTACAAGTCATTCTCCAACATGAGGAAGTTATGAAAAAAGTCCATTTATTTTTAAATTTTCACAAATTTCATCCAAATTAATGATTAGACAAATGTTATTCAACAAAGTCTTGATCAAACGATAGGTACTCATAGAATGACACATAACAGGTGAAGTTTGGGGTTCACATACATTTATGTAGCTGTTATGAAATTCAGTGTAACTGAAAGCAGAATTGGGACCATCAAGTTCATTAAACTGCCATTTCAGTGTATGGTGAGGAAGTTCCAAACACTCAGCCATAGGAAATTTGCAGGTAAACATATAATTGTAATAACGACATATTTATACTAGCTTGGCAGAACAACCATTTATAACCTACATATTTCAGGCGATTAAGCAAATCACTCCCTGCCTGGAAACTCCTCTCATAGCTACTTTATTGTGAAGAAGTTGGTCATTAAAGAAGTTGTTCGTCTTCTTCAAACAGTAGTGGCTAATGTCAGAGAAGATACTGACTAGATGGACCATTGGTTGGATCCAGTATTGAGTGAAGCCATTAGGGTAGCTGTGCTAGGGAGGAGGGAAGGCCCCTGGGAGGGTAGGCTGAGTTGTGTTTTCTATCTGATGTGAGTCTTCTCCTTATTGGGAACCAAAACACCACCTCCCAGCTTGCTTTCTCATGGTTTGTCTACACAGAGAGTTCGTACGTGGCAAGCCAAGGCTGTGAATCTACAGTGCACTAGTTTTTTGCACATTAACTGGCCACGTGGACCTTGCTACTGTGTGCTAAACGTTCCATAGTGCCGTTCCAGAAGTCCTGTTTCAGTGCATGCCAGGCAATAATGTTCCATGTAGACAAGTCCTCGGTGAGAGTTTGTTTCCTCCTGATCTTTAATCCTGGTCCCTCCCTCAGTCCAGGAAGCAACAGGGGAGGGTGTCATGTGGCTAGAGAACAAGATGAGGGGGTGGGCAGCAGGGTAAACACCTGCATTTCACGGAAATAAAAGCAAACTGTATGAAATATACAGGACACTTCTGTTGAAGGAACATCACCTCGTGGTGGTTTATTCATGGTACAAAAAATAGACATTGGCATCACAGTGCAGAACCCTTTGTGTGATTATTGCTTAAACTATATATTTGTATCTGATAAAATGCTTATCCATATTAGGTATGGATGGAGGACCATCTGACATCCCTTAAAATAAAGGATTGGTGGTTACATTGGGCTGGGGTATGTTGACACACAGCCGACAGCACTTCTCATGACAGAGTGGATTGGCTGCTGCGGCCAGGTGGGTGGGGAGAGTCAGGCTGGTAGCCTGCTCAGACATGGGATAGAAAGGGCCATAGTTTGGAATATGAAATTAGAGAAGGGTTAATACTTCTCTAAGGGAGGGGGAAGGAATTATCCTGGAATATGGCATGAGCCACATACTGGGTTGGGGCAGCATATACATCATCAGTGCAACTATCATCCTTCTGTTCCAAGGGCTGTATACTGGTCTTTTGGATTTAAACATGCATATTTTGATATATATCCTGACCATAGATGCAAAGTCCACGTGAGGATAGTACTGCAGAGTTGGAATAGTTGCCGTATCTAAGCTGGTGGAGCATACCTTTTAGCATGGCTTGAAGAAGTCCTTTCAATGTGTAGCCCATGTAGTTATATGTAATTTAAAATATTTCAGTTCTTTCTTCAAAATAACCATTAGTTATACTTTGTGTGTTGTGAGGGTGTGACCTAGATAATACATCACTAAAGATTGCACAGAAGTGTAATTGTGTATCCATGTAACTATTTGATTTGGGGAGGGCGGGGAAATCAAGCTTACCATTAGCAGTATTATCACGTTGATATGATTCTTGTCCATCCTTGAACAAATTCTCCAACGTTTCATCTGTCACACTTTCTAATTTATGGCTTCTAACCAGTAATTTAGGTTACTATTCTAGGGCTTGATCCTGAAGCAGTTAAACAAGTAGTTCTTGCTGAAGTCAATGAGATTACTCCATTTTCATGAGAATACTTGTCTGAGTAAGAGTCTGAGTAAGAGTTCTCAGGATCAGGACCCCATCTACATGTTTGTAATTAAATGCCATCCTTGTGCACCCATATGGGGACGTGTGTGTGGCATGTCTATTTTCATACATCCATAGAGTTACATAGAGATGATAATTTCCGGATATCTGCCAAAAGCTTGTAGGATTTCACCAATATAGCAACAATGAAATATGGCTAGATAACAGAAGTTTAATCAAGCCATTGAGTTAATATATTTACTTTATTTAAAAAATAAATCACATAGACAACTCCATTGGATGAGGTTTATTTTGCAGAGATTTCGCAGGCAATTTCACATTCCTCCACAACCTTGGTATAGACCTGGATAGCTGACAGTGATGGTTTTTTTAAAATGAAGAGAGAAATGTAGCTAGTGTAATGGTATGCTAGGTGTCCTGTACATGTATGAAAGTAAATATTGCCAGATCCTCAGCTGTTATAAATCAGTGGGGCTATGCTGATTTACATTAGCTGAGGAGCTCGTCTTTCATCTTTAATATTAATATATTGGCATAGTTTGTTTATAGGCATGTTATACATAATGTATCATAAATATTATGGTCAATATTCAGTAATATGGCTGTTTTGGATTGCCAATGTGTATTAAAGTAATCCCAGATCAGTTTTAACATATGCGCCTCTTCCTTTCACCTTTCCTTTCTTTCTTCTAGAATAGAATCTAAGAGGTGTGTACTGTGGGCAAGTTATATCCTTTTTTATATAATTAGAATTTCCCAGAAACATACAAAGTATTAAGGTAGGATTTTTTTCTTATAATTGAAAAAACTGAACCACAAAATGGGGTTCTCATTTAAATTAGGCAAAAATCTGAGTTATATTACATGGCATGTGAGGCCATGACTAGTGTGTTTTTCTACAGGTTCTGAATTGGCAAGCAAGTTTATCTTTGCTGGCACATATCCAGTCTAAAGCCTCAGTCAGCAAATGGCAAACAGTAGCAAGTCTTAATTCTTTTTAAAGTGCTGGGAATTATTAATTATGAGCAGAAAGAAAGTGCACATATTGGAAAGGGATTAGAGAATATCTGTTATTTTGCCTTACTACTGGTTTAGAAACAAGCTACTTTGAAGGCTCTGGTTTTAGGCTTTTTACATTGTGACTGCAACATACATTGTATATATGTTGTTTGCTGTGCAGTTTCAATGGGCCAATGAATTCCTTTGTGTCATGATTCTTTTTGAAGCTAATCAACAATAACATTGCAAAAGTAGTTCAAAAGCAATCCAAAGGTGCCGTGTAGACTGATCTTAGCAGGAGGGGGTTATTTGTTTCTACACAGACTGATTAGAATAGAATAGATTATTAGGGATTATTGAAAGATAATCTTCTGAAACATAAAGAAAAAACCAATAACAGCTTTGTTGTTGCTTTGATGTCCACACAAAATAACACATTTTTTTTGCTGTTTTTCCGTGTTGTTCCGTTAGTAGCAGAGTGGAGCGAAAGAAATATGGCAATGAGCACTATGAGTAAACTATTCAAAATGAATGTACATAGCTGCAAACAATCACTGCGTAAATACTATAAACACTAACTAATATTAATGTGTTAATATTTTCTGTGCTAGTTAAAAGGGAACAGTGCTATACGTTTGTGTTATAGGAAGCTTGCACTGAAAATCACCACCCATAAAATGACTGTAACAAACACAGCAATAGTGTTATTCAGGATGTGATGACACACACAGACTGACTGTTAGCACAGCCAGGATCCTACAGAAAAAAGAATTTTCATAGGGAAAATTGAGACTCATTTAGCCATTGATCCTACAATGTGTTGCACCTGGGTGTATCCCTGCTCATGCCTGGATGTCCACTGGCTTCACTGAGGCTAAGTTCAAATGCAGAGGTCTATCCATGTGTAACACATTGCAGGACTGGGTCCTTAAAGAGTGAAAATCACCCCTATTCAAAGGGCCTATGCACCACTTAAGCCTCCAAAATACAGTTTAATTGGATTAAGTGGTGTAACAGTCCTATGCTGGTCTTTTACACAGGGGTGAATTTCATCACTTTGAAGGTAAAAATATCTTTACTTATATCTTAAGGGATCATCCATTTGTACAGTTCAATTGCAAGACTTGTTTGGGTAAACCCCCGTAACTGCCGGAGCTTAGTTCTATTTTTACTGAGAAAGAAGCATCCTATGTTCTCCAGGCATTACTTGTTGATTATAGATGGCCCAGTTCTGTGAGGTGCTGAGCAACTTCCAACAGAGGCTGTTCATCATGTTGCAAGCACCTCACAGGATCAGGCCATAAATCGTTCTAGGGAACTTAAACACTAGTACTTTGGTTTTAATTTGCAGTTGTTTTGCATTTGGAGGTGCTGTTGGTTGGGAGTGACTTTGGAAACCACTCCTAAAAACATACTATGGAATGGTCGAAAAATAAGCAGAAAAATTTGAAGAGGTCAGCAAATAATTTCCTAAAAGTTCCAGCCAGCTGGTCATCTGTGTTAATTTGGAGGCAAACAAATAGCTACAAGCAACAATACCCCCCAAAAGAGCAAGGGATTAGTCTTTTTACAATTATTGCTCTATTTAGCAGCTCATATCATCACCAACATACACAATTTCTGTAGTTTTAATATTAATATAAATCCTTCAAAATACCAGATCTGAAAAATGTTCTCAATTTTAATTACAGGCCTGTTCACCAAAATATAGACCTTTGGTATAATATATGATTTATTGTGTCTAGCAAATGAGTTTTATTATAATCAAAAATATATTTTCGCACTTGTGAATTAAAAGGGATTTTAAGTCCTCAGATAACCCACACTAATGGCTGTTTCAAGGCTTATACGTGTGTAGAAGTGATAAACATGTAAGCTTCCAGTTTGAAACGGGCAAGTGAAAAAAAACCTTTGACAATACTACATTCACTGATGATTAGGCTACTGAAACTACGTTATCAGATTCCCCACAAAATATTACATTGTTTTAAGTGAAAATATTTGTTTTAAATAAGGCAAGACTTTTTGTAGTAATTTAAATAGTGTATTTCTTATGTGACTCATATAGGGTGGTCTTGCCTCCCTCATTATTGTGCTATAACTACACACTATAAGCAATGCCAGTACACGGCTAAGCATCCTCTAAGGATGAAATCACTGAAGGAAGCTGTGATGTACTTTATACTGTTAATCATATCACATGATGATACCACAATAGAAGAGAACTGGTTATTTACAGAGCGGTTTTGACTGCCCACACAGATCTGAATGTAAACAAAGATGAGTCAAACACCTTGATAATGCATTGACTGGCCTGTTCATCTGGACATTGTTTCATCATTAGTTAGTTAGGTTCATTACAAGCCTGAAGTGAGTGAAGGACAACAGGAGGCACCTGTTTTTAAGGTAAGAAACTGTTCAGTTGCCAAAATGTTAGTGTGGTTTCAAGTATGTATGAATGTTCTGTTTAGCTCATAATTTATATTAAGCCAAGTGTACAATAATATATGCCCAAAAGACATGAGATGCTTTTAAGGCTGTCTACAGTGAAGGAATTATAGAACACAGTGAGTATTTAATGTTTTCAAAGACATCTAACGTGTTGAAATCCAAATCTTTTTCTAGTGTATCATGTAATTATTTTAATGAACCAGTTTCAATATAGTATATATTTCAACATATAATAATAAAATGCTGATAAACTATTAAAACCTTTTAGTCTCGTAGAGATGGCTGGAACTGTCTTGGAAAAACTCAAGCATCAGTGATTGTGGGAAGTAAATATATTCCAGGATAGGATGGCTAATGATTAGAAAGCTATGATAGCTGAAACCCTTACAGATCTAATTCAGTGATCACTCCTTTTAATGATAATGAGAGTTAGTGAGAGAACAATCCTTGCATAGTGTTTGAAAGGATCTCAGTCCATTAACTGAAAAAGCTGAAACCTACTCTTGTAAAAAAAAAAAAAAAAAATCACCAAATGAGTTCACTGTAAGTGGAGATTCACTGTAGAAGGCCAAGGCCTGCCTAGCTGCACTTCCTCCCTTCCCCACCCTCTTCATCTCTTGCCCATGCATGGAACACATCTATGGGTAGGCCACATAGGGAGTGGCTGGTCCAATACTGGGAACCATCTATTCCTTTGTCCCTCTACCACAGGGTAGTGGTGCCTTCTCTTTTCTCTTCTCTATTATTCTGGTCTGTTAATCTCTCTAGGCTTTTATACCATTTTCATCACTGGTAACTATGGATGAGGTGTTTAGATACCAACATTTCAAAAAGCTTTTTTGGACAATTTTGAGAAGCAGCCAGGGCTCTAAGGGCTTCTAGAGGTTAGAACAGGGTCACAGGCTCGTTTTGGGAAGCAGTAAGTGAATCTGATATGCTTATCTCAATCCTCCAGGCTTCATGTGGTTGAGAGTTCAGCTAAGCAGTCAGAACCCATGGAGGCCCTGTCACTCCCCCAAACAAACTCCCATTCCCCTCAGGTGCCCTCATAAGTGCATTTGGCTTCTTGGTCCATGCCTGGCAATTCCCGCTGCCACCCATAGGTCACAGACGAGCAACAGGCACTTCTCTCTACTATCTCCAGAGGATATCTGCCCCATTCTCTCCTTTTGGGTGGCTTCCAAGCTTCTCCCATTGTATTTCTCCTGGACATTAGGGAAGTTGGAAGTTCCCATACCTCAAAATCCCCCCATGTTCTTTGAGTTCCTGCTGAACCCATGTGTACTCCCTGCCATCCCCCAGCATGCCCCTAGCTGTTCTATAGGCCCTTGTAGCTTTTGAGATAAACAGACATGCATATTTTTCCTCCTAAAAACAGTTTTAAAGAGGAGAACTAAACAAGGGCTGTGTAGTTACCTGAAAGAAGTGGTAAGGCTTATTTGCCACAAAGTTATGACTACTCTAGGAACTTAAATATATAGACTGAGATTCTTAGTGAAACATTTCAAGTATTTTCCCTCCTCTTTTCATGTTCCCGCACACTGGAATAAATAGCTCCCATTTTTCCTTTAACAGAAGTTGTTAAGGGTGTCAAGATCAGTACCATAACCTGCCTTGCAATTTAGGGAGTCCAGATTGATGCTTTTTCAAACAGCCAGTTAATATGGCAGTTCAGTTCCCATCCATCTTCAGTTATCGATGTTAAACAGAAAATTTAAAAAAATTCTGTAACCCTGTAATACCTTAAGCATATAAGTCAGTCGTTATTTGAAAGACATATTGTACAACAGGAGGCTCTTTATGTCAAGGCTGTGTTACTTTGGCTCACAAATACTGTACACAGAACATTGTCCAAGTACCTTTCATATAGGACTAGTATTTCAGTACAGCACTTCAACTGTGTAGCTAATAAAACAGAACTAGTGTTTGAATGTTGTAGATTGGCAATGGTGAGGATCCCAATTTCACACTGAGTCTACCTTCACTTGATTGTTGTTTGTAATCAGTGGTGAGGGTTTGGTTTTCATCCTATCTGCTGCATCATTAGAACTATCCTGAAAGAAAACCTTTGCTGTACAAATTGTGACAATAATTCTCTTGTATTCTCGTCTGAAATTCTGGTTCAGAAGTCCATATATGATAGCATTAAGGCAGCTGTTGAAATATGCCATGTAGTAACTGGATACAAACAACCACTCTGGAATCCTGGGGATTATTGTGTCTGGGTCGACAGCCACAGCCAGGCCTATGAAATTCAAAGGAGCCCAGCAGATCGCAAACAGTACAAATACCACAAACATGGTGATAAAGTTCCTAAAGTCATGTGGCTTCAGCCTGGGCTTGTTGTCAGGTTTAACCCTTCGCCTTACCTGAATAACAAGGATCCATATTCTCAAGTAACAGAAAGTAACTATGCCTATGGGAAGCATGAAATGGAAAAACACCACTGCTATTGTATACGGTGAGCTCACAGATTGTGCAAATGTGCACGAGTAGATTCGTGGATCATATTGTAGAGATCCAACAAACAGATTAGGAACAATAGCAACAAATGTCAGGATCCAGATGAGAATGACGTAGCACAGAGAATTCTTGTCACTATACAGCTTGTCATACTTGAGGCTGTGGCAGATGTAGCAATATCGATTAATAGCAATGCCTGTAATGTTGAATATTGATCCAATGACACTTAGGCCCATCAGGAAACCACTAATTTGGCAGTGGAGGTAGCCCAGATTCCATCCATTATGAAATACAGATGTCAGGACCAGTGGGTATGGGTAGATCGCCACTACCAAGTCTGCAATGGCCAGGCTTACAACAAATATATTTCCTGCAAAATAAATATGAAAAAAATATTTATTTCTCTTTTTTCTTTTGTTCTTTCTTCCTTTGTGTATTTCCAGATTTTTAACAGCCAGTCTCAGAGGAAAACTCTACTTTCTATTAACCCCAAACTTTATTTTCATGTATCAGAAATAAGACACTTATTTTTCTTTACAGAGGAAATGGTTCAATTCTAAGGTGTACTTTTAAAACAAAGGTTTTATTGGGTTTAGTTACCATAAAACTTCTATTTTTATTATGTCATTTACTTGGTTTCTCCTAATCACACAGATCCAGAATTCATGTCTTATTAAAACAGACTCTCTTGAAAAATGAGCATAAATAATATGACGATGAATATGGTGCCATTTAAAACTCTCTTTTCACATTTAACTCCATTGCTTTTCCTTAAATTATCCCCAAACTTTTCTACTTCTGAAACTTAAATCTGTTTTCCTGTTTGTATCTCAAGCCTTTATTGGGTTATATTACCTTAATAAATTTCAAAGACTCCAGCTACAATACTGCAATTGTATTAATATTTAGAGACAACATCCTTCTGGTATTTTTCAAGGAAAGAGTTTCTAAAACCCTAAAAAAAAAAAACCCAAATCCCAATTTTTTCATCCTGTTTTTAAAATCATCTAGGGCTGACAAAGATAGTTTAAAGATCTTCAGCATGGAACACTGATGCCACGTACTCTTACTCCTTCTTCCTGATTGTTCTACCTAAAGGTAAGCACAGCAGATGCAGCAGCAAAGAGAACTTGCTGAAAAGATACTAAAAGAAAAGGAGTACTTGTGGCACCTTAGAGACTAATCAATTTATTTGAGCATAAGCTTTTGTGAGCTACAGCTCACTTCATCGGATGCATCATGAAAGCTTATGCTCAAATAAATGTGTTAGTCTCTAAGGTGCCACAAGTACTCCTTTTCTTCTTGCAAATACAGAGTAACACGGCTGCTACTCTGAAATCTGAAAAGGTATTGCTGACTTTTTAATGGGCTTTGGATAGGGCCCTCAATCAAGCAGGTAAATCAGAATCAATCTATTTTAGACTGTAGCATCTGAGCACCTCATAATCCTTCAAGTATTTTACAAATGTATGAGTTTATGTTCAATTAGTTTATCCTCATGCGTTTTTAAAACACTAGTCAATCTACATGTTTATTTGCCTCTATATTGCAAGCACGAAGATTATTATTCTCATGAGACATTTACGTCATACACTGTAGGTCACATGTGAGGTCTTATTGCACATATAGAGACTATCTTTCCTCTAGAGTGCTCAATCCCTGGTCTATTGAGCACTCACAGAACTCTTAGTTCTACTAATCCCAAAGGAATAGTCTACACCAGGTTGTAAAATTCCACTTGGGATAACAACTTTACTTAACATACAATGCTTAGATATAGTGAAAACAATAAGTTTATTATCAAACAGAAATTCAAGTGATAGAGAGTGAGAATATTGGTAACAAATGGTTGCATATAAAACAAAATCATAACATGTTTTCTAGAGACTAACAAAACAGCTTACCCCAAGTCCTTTCCACAGTGTTTTCAACTAATTTAGTTGAGACCTTTGCTCCTGAGATCAAGTCCACTGGCAGCTTGTCTTCACAGACTGAAGTAATCACTGGGGGTTCCTCTGCACCTCCTAGATATAGTCTCTCAAACCATTGTTTTAGTTTGAGATCAGGATATCATTCTGCACAGCTCATTTTTCCCTGTGTGCTTTTTTCATTGATTTCACATCCCTGCATTAGCATTTGACTCAGTATGTAAATGTGTCTCCACTGTAAAGCTTACAATACTTCACTTTCATGTAGCCAGACAGCTAAACATTTCTTACTTCCTGTCTGGTGGAACCATTCTAAAACATGTCACCTTATATGCTTTAAGAACATAATTTGTGTACATACATACACAACTCTTTAAATATCACCGGTACATACATCGCTCAATCATTGAGATGACCAGTATGACACAGGCTTTCATTAGAGACCTTACTTGACACTCTTTCGTCAACTAGAATGTAAATTCCGGACCAGGGGATCCCTGTAACCCTAATGCACTGCTAGCAGTTGGTATCAAGAGGTCCCTACAATAATAGGTGTTCATTGTCCAGAATATTATACAATGTAGGGAAGCATGAAAAAGAAAAGCCCTGTAGAAGCTGGAAAGCTTGTCTCTTTCACGAACAGAAGTTGGTCCAATAAAACATATCACCTCATCCATCTTGTCTCTCTGGGACCAACACCTCTACAATCACAGTGCAAATTAAAACCAATGACAAGCAGAACATGGAACCAAAATTCAGATAAAAGAATTGTGGATAGATTATTGATTATAAGGGATGAAATCATGGCATCATGGAAGTTAATGGGTATTGGCTATTGACTTCAACGAGGCAAGGATATTTTTTTAAAACAACCCAACATATTCTCTCTCATCTTTCTATATTTTTTTTAAAAAAGCCAACTTACTAAAAGCAGATTTTTTGGGACAATGTCTTATTCAAGTTTTTCAGCATGTAAGCAAGCACCATATTGTTAAATTATAACTGAAAATCAGCTTTAAAATGAAAATACCAATGCAGTATCAAGCCCTTTGCACTGCTGCAATTCTCAACATTGTGCTCCACTTCTTTTAATATAATTACATTAATTAAAACATGGAAAAAAGCATTTTCTCCTGCTAATCCCATGCTTTAAGTGTTCATAGGGAAATACTAAATCTCAAGACACATGCAAAGATGCAGAAACATGGAAATATTTGGCTCAGAATAGTATGTATTTTTTTGTATTTTAATTTTATTCAATGCAGGCACATGATGCCCATTAACTGTTCCTACAAACAGAAGCTGGGATAAATGGCCTTATTTAAAAGATTAAGATATACTGGTTTTTATAAGTTTTGTACCTAGTTTTCTAGATGCCTTTCTCTTGTTGATTTGTGAAATTGTTTCCTCTTTTTGACTGAGGGTCTAATGCCATCCTAGAGTCTGCTTGTGATGAAGCCTGTGGCAGAGGTCCTATTAATTTCAGCGGCAGCATGAAAGGAGGAAGTTTGAATAGAAACAGAAGGAAAATATAAAATTCATTCCCTCTGTTGGTCTTTGCTCACAAAATCTGTCCATGACCCACTGGAAGATTGTTTGCAGAATGCTGTAAATGTGTAAATTCAACACTATATAAATTACAGGTGGGGCTGAGTCACTTCCTATTATAAGGCTCTGTTTCATTTGCCCATAGCTTTGCCAAATTTTTACTATTTGGGCTGAAATTTTCCATGCTGGTTTCTTCTGCAGGCTGATTTTTTTCCCCCAAAAACTTTCAGCCACAATGGTTCAGCCACTTCCAAGAACAAGACGAGGGAAAAATAACTGGTTTGCCCATATTGAAAAACTTTGATCTTTTCTATGAAAAAAATGTGCTAGCATCCCCAGACTTTAGAGCTGGGGCTTGACATTTGGCAGCAGGGGGGACTTCTGTGTCAAGGATTTGCTTTTTGCTTTCCTTGTGAAAATCAGTCCAAATTTGCCCAAATTACAGGCTCTTGAAAAATCAGTTTGCATGGGCTCAGTAGAACATGCGTAGATTTTTAGTCGTTAAATCCCCAAAAGATTCTGTCCACACTGGGCAGGATCCAGGGGCTGAGCAGAATTCTGCCTATAACTGCAGCTCTGGTCTCCTGTAGGCTGGGCTGAGGTCTGGCACCAGACCTGAGAGCAAGGAGCTTGTCAACTTGTGCTGATTTGAATCCAGAATTCACAAGAGCTAGACTTCATGGGGGCAGAAGCCAGAGGGGAGTCTGGGCAAGGAGGCTGGTGGGAGGGGAGAGAACGCTGTGCAGTAAATAAGCCCTGTGGCTACACTTCGAACAAATGCTGAGAAAACAAAATATTAAATAGCTGTTCATTAATTGAGCACCTTCCATTCTGTGCACTGAATGAGCAGGGGGTTCTGTGGAAAAAATAGTACGCCATCATGTAATTAAAGACTGTATTGCAATGCATACACACAAGGGGAGTGAATTAAGGTTTCACATGCAGTCTGAATTCTGGTATTTCCTAACTTTTGAGGGCTTGACTTTGCAACCTTAATAATGTTCTTTAAACTTGTAAAGAAGTGTGGAGAAAGCTGAGCTGGTCTGACTAGAGTCAGTAGGCTCTGCTTTTAGATACAGTCCAAAGAAATGCTCCAAAAAATATTGGCATTGCTGTGAATGCGGAAGAAACCTGTGTGACTGCTCATGCACAGTACATGTTCCATATCAGACCATTCTGCCATCTTACAATTTTTACCAAAGAAAACAAATGATCCACACAATTCCACTTTCCCCAAAGGGAAACACCGCATAAAATGAATGGAATAAATGTGACACAGGGAAGTTGTAGGAAAGACTCATACTATTAATTTTCATGATGCCATTGCCAAAATAGATGGAGAAGCAGCACAGAAGATCCACAGGCTGTTGTACTGGCAGTAATTGATATCTGTGTAACACATTGTATTTTGTATGCTCGTAATGATCCCATAGACTCTGTATTTGGGCTTGATCCTTTAGCACTGAAGGTAATCAGATTTTTGCCTGTGACTGGAATGGAATCTAGCCCAATATGACTAGAACCAATAAAGGAAGAAATTGCCAATGTCAAACCTCAGACTTAACGTTCAGGGAACTCAGCACCATGCAGCCACATTACCAGGGGAAAGAAGCCCAAATTCTGCCCTCAGTTTTGCTGACACAACTGAGAGCAGACTTTGGCCTGGAGACCTGAGCTCCCCAAATGTCAAGAGGCAGGTATTGGCAGGGGCAGAGTTGACTTTCTCTCTGCTGGAAGGAGCGGTAAGAATAAGAAATTTTGGAAGTTTTAGATCTATGATGCAAAATAACTAAGTTTTATAAGGTTGGCGAGTCCTATTTAAGATTTTGGGATTATGGAAAAACTTTAATTGAGTAGTAGAATGGGAGGACTGGAGATCTTATTTTAGTGGCAACAGTGATAAGGGATTGCTATTATTTTTCAACACATTTATTTAGACTAACATTTTTTAGTTTGCTGTTTCTACTCTTCACTTTCTTATGCTAACTTTTTATTCTTCACCCAAAGAATAAAATTATTTTATTACTAAATTTATTTTCAGGTGGCTTCATGGTCTAGCCATGTTGTTAATCCTTAGTGAACACAGCAATCTGGTTTCTGACTTTCAGGGACCACTTTTGGCCCCTATGAAATTTGGCTATGAGAAACAAGCAAACAAATAACCAGCACAAGCAAAGCAGCAATAACTTAAATATGAATAGAAACAAAAAATCTAGAATCATCTCAATGAAGAAGAAAAGAAAAACAGGCAAGTAATTATTTTACATGTATAGAACAGCAGAACGTTCACACTTTGTCAACAGCCACAAATTATTCTATGCTAGAAAGAGGGAAAATATTTTCCACCTAAATAGATAGATCAAATCAAATATCTGCATTCCCCCCTAAAAAGTTATTATACACCTGTAATTGATCTTCTCCCTTTCAATCTTCTTTACACCTAAACCCCTATGCTTACATTGGGGTTTAGGAAAAAAATATTTTCCTGAAAAAAGACCAGTTTGCATCATTAACATAATTTAATGACATATTTAGTATTTGTATTGTATTAATAGCTAGAGGCTCCAGCTCTAACGAGATACAAGACTCCATTCCCAATATCTTCTAAACCTGTATGATGTGTATGCATGTTTAACATATTATCTGTAACCTTCTTCTAGCTTCTTGCTTAGGGACCTCCCACACCCATCTGTTGTTTACTGGGTATCCAGGAGCCACAAATACAGACTGTACTGCATTCAGGTAAATAATGCCTTCTCTTTCTTTTAATGGACTGTTCACATCTCATATTCACCTAGGTCTGATGGGACCCAAGCATGTTTTTACATTTTTCTAACTTTGAGACATTTTTTCAACCTTTCCTTTTTTATCAGAAGTGTTTATTTTGAGGCAGGACCTGATCCTATGGCCACTGAAGTCAATGGGAGTCTTTCAATTGACTTTAATAAGAGCTGGAGCAGGCCCTTAGTGCTTACTTATTAATTCCCCACTCCCTAATGATAGTGGTATGTAACATTTACAATCTAGGGTCAATTATGAAGTCAAATATAGTTTCTGATTAGAATGTCTATGCAATTCCTAACTGCTTTTTTATCACCTCTCAAATATGCCCAGATGTGAATGTCCAAGCACTAGCTTCTGATCTTGATGTAACTAATTATAGGCTAGGCTTAATTATTGGGATTTTTTTTTCTATAAATGTAGGTCAAATTCTCTAGAGGTATAACTTGTTCAAAATGCTTCACTGCTAGGATTCTTAGGACTTGGTACTCTTATCAGCATATCTTCATAGTAAAGCACCTTGAATTCTTCTAGTGACATCTTATAAGATTTCTGGTAACTGCTAAAATTTCTACTGGTTATGTCCAGGGGTCTCTCATTGTATTTTATCATAAAACTATATTTTCCCTTTAGTCTAGATATTTTCTCATTTAGTGCTATAAAATGCACAGGCTCAAAAGATAAACCCAAAGTTGTGCATTATTAGATAGACATAAACAACTAATTCAACATTATGCTCACCGAACACGTGTGCAGCAAAGAAGGGAAAGAGTCAAACATTGGGCTCCATAGTCATAAAACCAAAAATACAAACACGCTGATATTCTGTAAAAAACTAGCAACACTTTAATAAACTAGCAATCCTACTCCAGAGGAACACAATGCTAGGAGTGACCATAGTTCCAGATTACAGTACGTCACAGGGAAACCAGAAAGTACTGGTCCAGATTGTATGGAAAACAAGACTAGAAAGCTAAAAACAATACAAAGTGAATTCACCTTTACTTTTGCAGAACAGGCCATGAGCTACTTTCCTTTGGATGCCATTTTTGTTTTGTAAAATAGAATGGTGCATAGTCTTAGGAAGCATATCATGCTGCCATTTTCCCTGTGACCACACTGTTTTGTGAGGTCAGTGTCCCCTTTTGGTTTGCACATAACGGCATTCAAAAGGATTAGACCAATCATGAACAGGCTATCTTTATACTGTGTGACAAGGGATGCCCTAAATGTTCCTTCAATTTTAAAATGTGTTAATTAATAACTGCTCTCCAGTGGTTTTCTAAGTGTCCAGTGCTAGTTAACTAACCTAGTCTTCTTTGCATTCCTGGTCCTGTAAACAAGTAATTTACAAAATGCTCCATTTACTTTCAAGGTATCAATATGTTTGTTACTTGGTACAACTATGATGGGCTGTTAGAAATCAGCTACAGTCTCTGATATAGTTATTTCCTACACAGTAGGGGGATGATCCTGCATTCCATGTGCCCACTGATATCCCCCCACAAACAATTAGTTGATATAGGGTGTTCAAAAGGAAAGCAGGATCAGCTCCAGTCCAGTATCTTCCTAGTGGCAATGCAGAATGTGAAAACTGCTACATCTAAGTAGCTAAGTATCTCATTTGGAATTCCACAAGGGTTAAAGTGCCCCAAAAGTATTATATGGAGAGGAATAGCCTGCAAGTTGAGTCAATTACCATTTCTTCCCTTCAGGGTTACTTCTCAGCCACCATTTCAAAGCCAAATAAGTTTGCTTAGATTGTTTGCACAGACAGTCCCCAGTTTCACTGAAGCACAGGTCCTAGAGGATTAAGAAACTAATGGTCTATACAACTCTGCATCAAAATGGTAAAAAACCATTGAAAAGAAATGCAGAAATAAATATTGTATAAACTCCAGTTACTCTTGGGAACTTCATTCATTTTACAGATCATAATATCAGCTCCCTTAGATGTGAAATGCCTATTTTTAAAATCAAGACTCTATTTCTAAACCTGGCTTGCATCAAAAATTCCACGTGCATATTCAATTTTAATTGCGTGACGGAGGCCTTTGGGGTTTACTCCTGATTAACAAATTAAATCTGGTACCACAGGTGGTCATGCAAGAGGATGTGAATGGCTTTAAGCCCAGTGTGTATATTTCAGCATCAAACACGTGCATGAAAACATCTCTCTCTAATTTTCTTTTTAATCTGAAAAGAGGCCTCACATTACATTAGGGCTTCATTGTTATAATTGTTATACAATTTCTCACAATAGAAACAATGTTCAGAAGGGCATGAAAAATCCAGTATTGTGATCCTTGACCTTTCAGGCACATGTCCTCTTGTCATAGAAATATCACCTAGTGACGGCTAACCAAGCCTAATGTGTAATTATTACAACCATAGAATTTGACACATCCATAATGTCAGGCAGGAAGCTTGTTAGCACTCAGTAGACAGTATTAAATATTTACACTTCCACTCATTTATAACAAGTCTAGTAAGGCAAATATTTTGAATACCACAGTACAGCTCAGATTCTGGAAAGAGCTGAGTCGCTTCAGCTCCTATTGAAGTCAATGGGAACTCAGGGTGCTCAGGACTGGACCCCAGGTGAGCAGAAACAATATACTATACGTGAGAGATGAGAAAGAATAGATACATAGCTAGTGTTGCATATAGGAAAGATCATAATACTGTGTTTAGATTATACTTAATTGTATACTGCAGAACAGAGTTATCATACACAATCTTCCAAAGAAGCAACAGCAACAAATTGATTTGAAATGCCTGCTCATCCTCTAGCCAAGGATATTATATGCAAATTAGAGTGGTTGGAGGAGAGCAACAATAGGGACTCCCACAATACAGGGAATAAAATATTAGGGATCAGTTCCAGATTGGCCTTGGCCAAATAGGTTGTGCATATGAAGAAGAGTGACTAATAAAACAAGTTTGCAAATAAAGGATAACGTTTACAACAATGGTGCCTAAAGTTAGGTTCAAAGGTCCATATTTAGGTTCTTAAATAAGTTGCCCAATTTCCAAAAGTGCTGAGCAGCCAGCAGCTCCCTTTGACTTGTACAGAAAAACACATGTGAAATGCTGATCATGAGGACAGCATCTCTGAATTAGAGCTAGTGAACAGGGAAGATTTCTGCAAACAGTTTTGCAAAAATTTGTTCCTATTTTTCATAAAAATTTACAAAATTCAAAATTTTTTGACCAGCTCTACTCTAAATACTAAAACCTGTATAAACAGAGTTCCTATTATACTAGTAAAAAGAACAGGAGTACTTGTGGCACCTTAGAGACTAACAAATTTATTTGAGCATAAGCTTATGTGAGCTACAGCTCACTTCATCGGATGTAACTCACGAAAGCTTATGCTCAAATAAATGTGTTAGTCTCTAAGCTGCCACAAGTCCTCCTTTTCTTTTTGTGGATACAGACTAACATGGCTGCTACTCTGAAACCTGCTATTATACTAGTATTCTAGGTTCTTGTGGGCTGCAGAGAACCGAAAACTGTCACCCAATTTTACATTCCTGGGTAACATATGCTTAAGGACACTTCTCATTCTGATGTCTGTATTGTTCTTCTAACACAGACCTCACTTGGTGAAAATGATCAAACCGTACTGGAGTTGGGAGAACATGGAAAAACCCAATTGGGAACCTGGGCAAAAACCAAATGTAAATAAATGCTTGCTTACTTAACCTTTTCCATGCCTTAGTTGACATACAGCGCATTAGTCAAACACAACGTAGGCTATTATTATTATTTTGAATGTATTTATGGGGCAACAATATAATGCAGTTGATGCTTTACATAAAAGATAAGACACTATCTATCCTAAGTAGCTTACAGTCTACTTCACTTGTAGACAAAACAGATCACACCCAAATACTACATAGTGTACCAAATGATTTTGGAAGGGTTTAAGTATCTAGCAGTGGTCAGCTTTATAGGCTTTGTACAAATGCATTTTCAAGAAGGATTTGAAGGAGAAAAGGGTAGGTTATCTGGGCTACTGAAAATAAACAAAACCTCTGTGCACATAATCATTCTGTTTTTAAAAATTTATCATGCCATAACAAATATTTTGGCTTGATCGTCCAATAGACGTGGCTTGATGTTGGTGTACAAGGTTTTTTGCTTAAAAAAGCAGCATCAAATCCATATAAGAAATATTCTCTAGCTTTTTAATTCTGGGGTGGAAAATCTGTTGCATTAAATTAAAACTGAGGTATATAAATCAATAGATTTTTAATGCGTTGGAAGCTATTGAAGAAAGTCACACTAATTAACTAAACAAGAACATTTCTAAAATCTTCCTATGCCAACAATTGAGATTGGCTAACAATCCATTACCATTGTTTGCAAACCTGCAATAACCATTGAAAAAAACTGATTACTATTTAATCATTATTTTACAAATATTTGAAGTACTGTATGCTAAATAAAACTTAGTATCTTCTACGATAATCAAAATCAATATAATTTATCGTATCACAATGATAATCTGAACCATTCATTTTATAAAATGGGTAGAGAATTTCACAGCTGTACAGATTAACAGACGTTTCAGGTTTGTCAATAAAGTGTAAAAATCCTACATTACCAAGGCGTTCCTATGTTTTAGCCCTCTCCCAAGGTCGTATGATCTCCTTTGATGCATGGTACGGAAGAGATCGAACAAGCTCAAATAATAAGCCAAATGAGGCCAGTAAAAACAGTGTGGGAAGCCGTATTAACTGCTGTCCCCCTGAGAGGGTGAAGGCACATATACATCTCACTCTTGGATCAAAGGACCTAATCCTTACGCAGCATTATCACTGGCTAAACCTGTGGAGTGTCTGGCACCAATCCAATAGTGTGTTCAGGATTAATGCTGTTGATGCATTCTGTGGCTTCCACACCCACCCCCTCACTGGGGATTGAGGGATAGGGTGAACCACAGAGAAGCCCCAACGGCAGCACAGCTTGTGTATGAGCCATGTTGTCATGGGGGTTGGGACTGGAGTCCAAAGCAAACACCATGGCATGCAGGCAGATTGCCTGAGTACTGTGGTACTGGTTTTGGCTCTCAGGGCATCTGCCAGGATGGGAATTCTTTATGGATCCCTGGGCACAGAGTGGTTAGGAGGTACCACCGTTTGTCCTCTTCAAATGTCCACTAGCCCCTCCTCCTGAGAGAGAAATGCATCAGAAACTGAATGGATTTACCTGAGTAACTTATCCACTTTCACAAAATGGATTTATATTGATCATTTCCACCTTTCATTTCTATCATCCATTTACAAAAAATTCCTACAGACCAGCCTGTGCTCCAGTGCTATTTCTTTGCCTAGATGTTTCAAAACACTAGTGTTGTTATCACAATTGTAGAAACTGTATGCAACTGCTTAGAATAACAATACTACTTAGTGCCACACACTGCTGCACTGGACCACTGCAGAAAAGTGAAATGTAAGGAGATAAGCCTAGAGTAAAGTCCAAGCAAAGGGAGGGAAAGGAAATGAGGGTGGGGCCACAGACTAAAAGAAAGCAAAAGGAAAAAGCAGGGTATGACAGATAGAGAGAGACCCCTGAACATTATTATTATATTTGTATTGTCATAGAGCCCAGCCAGGATCGTGCCCCCCCCCCCCGCGCGTGCTAGGTGCTGTACAAAAAATAGGAAGAAATGGCCTCTTTTCCTGAGACCTTACAATCTAATTCGCAGCATGACAAAAGTTAACAGACAACGGGGGCGGGGTAGAAAGGGTGATGGTAAAGATAATACCAATCATACAGTTACCGAGATTGCTATGTGGAGTTACAGCCATGTAACTGACAGCAGAATTTGACCCGTTGTATAAAACTCAGCCCAATAACATGGAGGACCAGATTTAGCTCTCCGTGCAGCTACATTCAAGTCATTGGTGTCACATGGGGTTTATGGGTTGAATTTGTCCATGGTATTTATCCCAGGGAAGGAAAAAATTAAAAAAAAAAAAAAAAAAGAGCAACACAATATCCCTCCCACAGCCCCCCCCACAAATCAGAAGTAATATAAGCATAATTAGCCATCAAAGCAATCCCAACATTTAACAACAGGTTCCAGGGTAGAGAGCCAGCAAAGTTAATTAAACATGAGTTCTTAAAATAGCCACCCCACTGCTTTCTCCTAAACGCAGCTATGTAGGACACCCACCAGGGAAATACAAAATAATGTTACATTAAAGATCAACTGACTAGGAGTGGTGTGCGTTTACTCTTGCTCCCCCCAACCCATTCCCCTTTCATTTCTTTATCCCTTTCCTTCACTCTTGGACTTATTCTATCTCCTCACTCCTCTCTATCTTTCCCCACAGCTCCTCCTCTCCTATCTGCCTTCCCTCTGAATTCCCTCATCTCTCCATTCAAATCCTTTTTCTCCTTTTGCCTCCTAGTTCCTCTTAGTGCCCTGAGTCCCTGAAAGAGGTGGGGAGGAGCAGAAAGAAACAGTCCTTATTTCTCCCTTCAGAAAAAAAAGTTCATGATGCCTTAGATAGGAGCACTCAGCTCTGCTGTTACTGAGGGGAGTTGGTGTAGTGGCCTGCAGCTGCCTCTTTGTCTACCTGCAAGGCAGTTGGCATCCCTAGATAACTAAATAGAGCTGTTTTAATAAATTAATTAGTAGGAGTTGTTTGTGTCGGTAACTTTACAGAGGGCTCTTTGGCAATGGAACATTGCTGATGTGCAAAGAGGGGGGAAAACTAATTGTGTGCATGGGAGGGAGAGGGAAGCGATGCAAACAGGGATTAGTCCCTCTCGAGAACAGCTCCCTGCTCATCAGTGCATAAGTGGAGAGGGGAGACAGGAGGTTGCCTGGCTGGGCCAATGGAAGGAGGAGTAGATGATCTACTACTATATGACAGGTTTCAGAGTAACAGCCGTGTTAGTCTGTATTCGCAAAAAGAAAAGGAGTACTTGTGGCACCTTAGAGACTAACCAATTTATTTGAGCATAAGCTTTCGTGAGCTACAGCTCACTTCATCGGATGCATACTGTGGAAAGTGTAGAAGATCTTTTTATATACACACAAAGCATGAAAAAATACCTCCTCCCACCCCACTCTCCTGCTGGTAATAGCTTATCTAAAGTGACCACTCTCCTTACAATGTGTATGATAATCAAGGTGGGCCATTTCCAGCACAAATACAGGGTTTAACAAGAACGTCTGGGGGGGGGGGTAGGAAAAAACAAGGGGAAATAGGTTACCTTGCATAATGACTTAGCCACTCCCAGTCTCTATTCAAGCCTGAATTAATAGTATCCAATTTGCAAATGAATTCCAATTCAACAGTTTCTCGCTGGAGTCTGGATTTGAAGTTTTTTTGTTGTAATATAGCAACTTTCATGTCTGTAATCGCGTGACCAGAGAGATTGAAGTGTTCTCCGACTGATTTATGAATGTTATATTTCTTGACATCTGATTTGTGTCCATTTATTCTTTTACGTAGAGACTGTCCAGTTTGACCAATGTACACGGCAGAGGGGCATTGCTGGCACATGATGGCATATATCACATTGGTGGATGTGCAGGTGAACGAGCCTCTGATAGTGTGGCTGATGTTATTAGGCCCTGTGATGGTGTCCCCTGAATAGATATGTGGGCACAGTTGGCAACGGGCTTTGTTGCAAGGATAGGTTCCTGGGTTAGTGGTTCTGTTGTGTGGTATGTGGTTGCTGGTGAGTATTTGCTTCAGGTTGTGGGGCTGTCTGTAGGCAAGGATTGGCCTGTCTCCCAAGATTTGTTAGAGTGTTGGGTCATCCTTCAGGATAGGTTGTAGATCCTTAATAATGCGTTGGAGGGGTTTTAGTTGGGGGCTGAAAGTATATAAAAAGATCTACACTTTCCACAGTATGCATCCGATGAAGTGAGCTGTAGCTCATGAAAGCTTATGCTCAAATAAATTGGTTAGTCTCTAAGGTGGCACAAGTCCTCCTTTTCTTTTTACTACTATATGGATCTTCTTCCCTGTGAGAAGCTTGTATAAGGGTCTGCGGAATCTACTTCAGACACTGAGCTGCAGTAACCTTTCGAAAACAACTAGGCACACACCGGGTGGGGGGATGGGGGTGTTTATCACCCAACATGTCCCTGCCCAATACTCATCCTAGCAGCTAGATTCTTGCTTTGCCCCTTACTATTTTAACAAATGTCAGAACAAAATGTTTAACCTGAACTACATATACAGAGTACCAGTCAAAACTTGAATGTGTGAAGGCTACAATTTATGTTTCAGACACCTGGCTTAGGAATAGCATGTAAGCTAATAAATGACAGTCTATAAAATCTGTGTAAGAAAGCAGTACTCCTCCTAAAGCAAGCAAATCAAGTAATTGCAATGACAAATATGGTAATGTCAAAAGCATTGTAGCAGTTGTATAACTTGACTCCTTAGCTCTCCCTTACAAGAACCCTAGATTCAAAGATGTGATACAACAGAACTGTTTAATAAAGGTATTTTGGGAAGAATGCAGTTTTTCATGGTGTTGATTTAACAAGGTACTTAAGCATGTCTCTAATTTTCAGCATGTGAGAAGTGTCACTGACTCTCAAGGCAACAGTTATTAGCTTGAAATTAGGCACGTGCTTAAGTAGCTTGCTGAATAAGGGCATAGAAAAGTAACATATCTGCAATCAACGTTTTGCGGTGGGGAAGGTAGAATATGACTTTCAATCCAATATGTATTGTAATTTATTTCATAAAGTTTGGGAAACTCTCTACTCAGGAGTTGTTTTTTTTAATTAGAAGTTTTTAAAAAAAATTATTTGGTCTTGGGTACACTATCAATACTTTCATACCACATCACATCATGATGTACAATTTCACAAATAGAAAAGGAGTACTTGTGGCACCTTAGAGACTAACCAATTTATTAGAGCATAAGCTTTCGTGAGCTACAGCTCACTTCATCAGATGCATATCGTGGAAACTGCAGCAGGCTTTATATATACACAGAGAATATGAACCAATACCTCCTCCCACCCCACTGTCCTGCTGGTAATAGCTTATCTAAAGTGATCATCAGGTGGGCCATTTCCAGCACAAATCCAGGTTTTCTCACCCTCCACCCCCCCACACAAATTCACTCTCCTGCTGGTGATAGCCCATCCAAAGTGACAACTCTTTACACAATGTGCATGACAATCAAGTTGGGCTATTTCCTGCACAAATCCAGGTTTTCTCACATCCCCCCCACCCCCATACACACACAAACTCACTCTCCTGCTGGTAATAGCTCATCCAAACTGACCACTCTTCAAGTTTAAATCCAAGTTAAACCAGAACATCTGGGGGCGGGGGGTAGGAAAAAACAAGAGGAAACAGGCTACCTTGCATAATGACTTAGCCACTCCCAGTCTCTATTTAAGCCTAAATTAATAGTATCCAATTTGCAAATGAATTCCAATTCAGCAGTTTCTCGCTGGAGTCTGGATTTGAAGTTTTTTTGTTTTAAGATAGCGACCTTCATGTCTGTGATTGCGTGACCAGAGAGATTGAAGTGTTCTCCGACTGGTTTATGAATGTTATAATTCTTGACATCTGATTTGTGTCCATTTATTCTTTTACGTAGAGACTGTCCAGTTTGGCCAACGTACATGGCAGAGGGGCATTGCTGGCACATGATGGCATATATCACATCGGTGGATGTGCAGGTGAACGAGCAACTACAAGCTCATCTCTGCTAAGTATCTGAACCTCAAGAACTGAATTCAAGTCTGTAGGTATACTGATCTTTTAACCAACACTCTCTCTTTTCTTTTTTAAGAAATTTTAGTTTAGTTAACAAGAATTGACTATAAGCATGTATTTTGGGTAAGATCTAAGTTGTAATTAGACCTGGGTGTGTGGCTGATCCTTTGGGATTGAAAGAACCTTTTATTTTATATGATGAGATAAGATTTTCAGTAATCATCATCATACATGACATGTGTGTCTGGATGGAGGCCTGAGGCTGGGTTACTTTAAGGGAACTGCGTTGTTTGGACTTCTGAGTAACCAGTGAGGTACTACAGGAGCTGTTTTGTACTGGCTTGGTAAATCTAAGTATTGGAATATCCACCAGCTTTTGGGATTTGTCTGCCCCGTTTTGTTTGCAGTTCACCCTAATAGAGTGACCTCAGCTGGCTCCCACGGGCAACACCATCACACATGTACATTGGTCAAACCAGACAGTCTCTACATAAAAGAATAAATGGATACAAATCAGACATCAGGAATGGTAACATACAAAAGCCAGTAGGAGAACACTTCACTCTCCCTGGACAGTCAATAACAGATTTAAAAGTAGCCATTCTTCAACACAAAAACTTCAAAAACAGACTTCAAAGAGAAACTGCAGAGCTACAATTCATTTGCAAACTTAACACCATTAATTTGGGCTTGAATAGGGGCTGGGAGTGGCTGGCTCACTACAAAAGCAATTTTCCCTCTCATGGTATTGACACCTCCTCATCAGTTATTGCGGGTGGACCGCATCCAGCCTGACTGAATTGGCCTTGTCAACACTGGTTCTCCACTTGTAAGGTAACTCCCCCTTCTCTTCATGTGCCAGTATATCTATTCCTATATCTGTAATTTTCACTCCATGCATCTGAAAAAGTGGGGTTTTTTACCCATGAAATCTTATGCCCAAAGAAATCTGTTAGTCTTTAAGGTGCCAATGGACTCCTCCTTATTTTAGAGCTCATTATAGGGGATTAGAACTGCACTATTATTTGGGGAAATGTGAAATATGCATTAACGCTTGTGATTATATCTTTTCCCAATATAATCCTTCCTCCATTAGAGTGAATGATAAAACTTCCTTAGACTTTGGTGGGAACAGAATCAGTCCCTGAGCCCTGGTCTACTCTACAAACATATGTCGATATAACCACGCAGTTATATCGACCTAATGCCTGGTGTAGACAGCGATCTGTTGTTGGGAATGCTTCACTGCACTGCTCCTGCCTCTCGGGGAGGTGAAGTATTTACACTGATGGGAGAAGCTCATATAGAGTTCTGTTTCTTCCTACCCAAGGGGATTTTTTACTCTACTTAAAAGAAATTTATGGAGCAATGAATATACTCCAAAGAACATTCAAGATGTGACAGAAGCTAATTGACCTTCTGTACCTAGCCCTAATGGGGTGACTCCTTAGCTATTTCCATAATGCACCCCATTGTGCTTCGGTCATTTGAAGTCAGGCTCTGTCTACACTACCCAGCTTTTAGCGACAGGGCTGTGCCATTACAGCCAAGGCACGCAGCGTAGCCGCTGTTTGTCATCAGGAGAGAACTCTCTTGACGACAAAAACCTCCCACCCGCAACAAGCAGCAGAAGCTTTGTTGGCAGGAGCACCCCCAACAAGCAGCAGCTTTGTCGGCAAGAGGGCTCTCCTGCTGACAAAGTGCTGTTCAGACTGGCGCTTTTCACTGGTAAAACTTTTGTCCTCCGGGGAGGTGGTTTTTTAAACGATGACGTTCCAGCCTTAGGGTATGTCTACACTTGTAGAGTTTTTGCGCTGTAAGTTTCACCGGTGATAAGGCACCGGTGAAAGTAAAGCGCTGGTTTGTGTACTCACTCAATTCCTCAGGCGGCAGAGAGTAGTTACACGAGCAGCACTTCCATCGCCGATGAGAGCAGTGCTGTAGGGCAGCTATCCCACAGTGCAGCTCTCTCGATAGGGCTTGCGAGAAGGGGGGTGAGTGGAAAGCATTCTGGGTCCCTGCTCAGTGCCCCGTGCTGCCCTGCTTCATGTCCCAGCAGCCCTATTACTTCCTTGTTTCGTTTGTGGCATTTTTTTTTTAAACCCCCTGATGTCTGGGTGCTTTCCCTGCCATATCTACAAGCAAAGGGAAAGGGAGTTTCAAACTTCCCAGGGCCTACAGGGGGAAAGGCAGATGTCCGTTTAGCTTGCGTAAGAGCAGCCGAGATGCTGGCCAGAGTGGTCACTTTTGGAACTGTGGGATATCCTTCAGAGGCCAAAAGGAGTTTATGCTGGTAGAACGTGTCTTCGCTTTCACAACAGCACAGCTAGAACAGCGGTAAGAGCTATATGCCTCTCATGAAGGTGATTTTCTTTTTGTGGCGAAACTTCAGAGTTTCGCCGCAAAAAGTCATTAACCAGTGTAGATGCTTTCGTGCTTTTACTGCAAAAAAGGGACTTTTTGCGCTCTAAATGGTAAGAGTAGACATAGCCTTCATCTCATAAAGAAACTTCCTTCTTTTTAATACCTTCTGTCACACAGTCTTAACATTTGTCAATGTATTTTGGTTAGTTAATTAAATAATACATGGCTTTGTTGCACTTATGTATTTAGTAACATTAGAATGGGGTTAGAAAGTGCACATTTCCTCCTATCAGCACTGAACAAGGTACTGTACAATATACAAAGCTATACATCACCAGTGCAATGCATGCATTGGTAAATACGGCAGCTTATGCTTCGAATAGGCTGGGAAATTAGGACCAAATTCTGTTCTCTGTTAAAGTGATGCAACTAACTCCACTGACTCAACTCAACAAGTTGAACTAACCCAATGTCCTGAATGCCCCTCCTAAAGTGATTATTGAGGATATTATTTTGATACACCTGAGCCTAGATTTGATAACTGTAATCTTGCACACTTATCTAGGCTTTTCCTCCATGTGTAGTGGAGTTGAACTTTTTTAGAAGCTTCTGTTTAATGTTTGATGGGTATGACTCAATTACTCTCGGTTCATACCTGCTGTGATGCACCAAGCAATTCTGGCAGGTGCAATGCAATAAACAAAGGTGCCATAGCTGTTGGAATTTTTATTAGTGTAAGTCCTACCTGGATAGTTTCTAAGGACTAGAAAGAAGGATCTCAGTTTACTATCTCAGCTGAAATATTTGTAATCATTGACTTCTTTTTCATGATACAGAAATGGTATCTGCTCATTGCAAGAATCCAAAATACTCACTGCAAAATCACAAGTTCAGAGCTTGCCATAGAAATGTGAACATAGCTTCCTATGCAAAATGAAAATAAATATAGAAAATCATACCTACAATATAATCCTGTCTCATTTTAGACTCATAATATTGTGTCTGTTATAACTTTGCTGATAAGAGCCCTTTCTGCTTTTTTATTTCTGTTTTATGCAGTTTTTTATCTCTGTTTAAACATGTAAGAATAAAGACTTACACCAAAAAAAGCTTTTAAGGAAACTGAACAGCTAAATATAGACAGCTAAAGATAGTTTCCTTTTAAATATTCAATGAGAACTCACTCAGCCTGTTCTCCCTCTGAACCTTTATTTTGAGTTCTCCATCCTTTTTTTAGCTACACATCTATATGCAAACCTACTTTATTATTTAACAAGATTTAACAAACCAGAAAACAACAAGGAAATTCTTCACTTAGGAAGCTAAAAATAAAAAAGGGTGCTGACAGAAGATGGGATAATTATCTCAATGGATAACAATCAAAAATTCCATTACCAAATCTTGAAATGATTGCAAAATGCTGAGAAAATGGAGAGGTACTGCCTAACTAATGGCCTACTATAATGGCACCACTGTGATACAAATGCATTATAACATTAAGTTTATTATTTAAATAGTGCATTGTGTCCAAGTTATATAACCTTAGTTCCTGCCTGGCCCCAATGACCAACCAAAGTGACCAGTTTTAAACTCATCCATTTGGTTTTCTTTGAGAAATCTCATTTCAGTAGGGACAATCACCTTTAAGTCTTTTAGAATGTCCACGTAAACTGGCTGAGCTCTTCTAAAGAGGGCTGAAGATTAAAACTTGGCAGTAACCCCTTGGCATCCCTACTAGGGCCTTCTAGCTTTCCTTGTTTCTATAAGCATCTCTTTATCCAGATTTTTAAGTGAAGTGGGGTCCCTGGCACAAGGTGGGAAGTGAAAGAGTTTTGGCGCCTCTTGGAGAGCCACTTAAATGTGATAGTGGGTATTTTCACAGGTGAACACAAGACCCTATCCTGTCTGCTGTTAGGCAGAAGCAGATGAATGCCTTTGATAGTAACAGATAGGTTAATAGAAAGGTTGCGCCCAAAGAAATGAGCATGTTTAGTTCTTTAATCTTGTAAACAAGAAACAGAATCACTTACCTCCACTAGCATTCTTCGTGGAATTGCTCTGCCCCCATGATGCTACAGGGGTGGTAAAAGGAAAGGGCTTTTTGATAATCTGGAGAGGTGGCTCCTTCAAATCCATTTTATAAAACTTGGGGGTGTCAATGCCAGCCATTGAAAAGAGAGAGTGCTATTTGCTACATCTCTATATATTCTTCTCCATAGGCTAGAGTTCATTACAAGTACCAATTCCAACCCCTTCAGTGAATGACAGCAACATTCTAAGTGTTGCAGGTTTTGTTTTCTCCGGCAACATACGAGTTAGGTCAAGCCATTTCTTCACTGATTGAACTTTTATCTTCTTAACTGCAATTACTCTATTTGTTACGATAAAGACTAAGGCTGTCAATTAATCACAGTTAACTCATGCAATTAACAAAAAAATTAATCATGATTAAAAAAATTAATAGTGATTAATCGCACTAAGAATAGAATACCAAATGAAATGTATTAAATATTTTTGGATGTTTTTCTACATTTTCAATATTGATTTCAATTACAACACAAAATACAAAGTGCACAGTGCTCACTTTATATTATTATTTTTTATTACAAATATTTGCACTGTAAAAATGATAAACAAAAGAAAAGGTATTTTTCAATTCTCCTCATACAAGTACTCAAGTGCAGTCTCTTTATTGAGAAAGCGTAACTTACAAATGCAGATTCTTTTTTGGTTACATAACTGCACTCAAAACCAAAACAGTGTAAAACTTTAGAGCCTACAAGTCCACTCAGTCCTAATTCTTATTCTGCCAATTGCTAAGAAAAACGAGTTTGTTTACACTGACGGGAGATACTTCTGCCTGCTTCTTATTTACATCACCTGAAAGTGAAAACAGGCATTCACATGGCACTTTTGTAGCTGGTATTGCAAGGTATTTACATGCCAGTTATATTTAAACATTCATATGCCCATTCATGCTTCAGCAACCATTCCAGAGGGCATGCTTCCATGCTGATGATAGTTAAAAAAAGTAATGCAGCAATTAAATTTGTGACTGTACTCCTGGAGGGGGGGGGGAAACTGTATGTCTCCTGCTCTGTTTTACATTCTGCATATATTTCATGTTATAGCAGTCTCGGATGATGACTCAGCACGTTCCTTTTAAGAACAATTTCAGGGCAGATTTGACAAAACGCAAAGAAGGTACCGGTGTGAGATTTCTAAAAATAGCTACAGCACTCAACCCACAGTTTAAGAATCTGAAATCAGATTTTGCCATCCAAAATCTGAGAGGGAAGACGTGTGGAGCATGCTTTTAGAAGTCTTAAAAGACTAACACTCTGGGGTGAAAACTACAGAACCCAAACCACCAAAAAAGAAAATCAACCTTCTGCTGGTGACATTTGTCTACACTATGAAATTAGGTCGATTTTATAGAAGTCAATTTTTAGAAATCAATTTTATACAGTCGATTGTGTATGTCCCCACTAAGCGCATTAAGTCGGCAGAGTACATCCTCACTACCATAGCTAGCATCGACTCATGGAGCGGTGCACTGTGGGAAGCTCAGTGGGCGGGAGAGATAGCTCTGTCTGTTTGAGCATTGGCCTGCTAAACCCAGGGTTGGGAGTTCAATCCTTGAGGGGGCTATTTAGGGATGTGGGGCAAAAATTGGGGATTGGTCCTGCTTTGAGCAGGGGGTTGGACTAGATGACCTCCTGAGGTCCCTTCCACCCCTGATATTCTATGATTCTACGGGCTATGATTCTGGGGGGACTGCATGGTCACCTGTGCTGCTGAGTTTGCCACGCTGACCAAACAGGAAATGAAATTCAAAAGTTCCCGGGGCTTTTCCTGGGTATCTGGCTAGTGTACCGGAGTTCAAAGTGCTGTTCAGAGCGGTCATAATGGAGCACTCTGGGATAGCTCCTGGAGGCCAATACCGTCGATTTGAGTCTGCACTATCCCAAATTCGACCCAGCAAGGTCAATTTTAGCGCTACTCCCCTCGTCGGGGAGGAGTACAGAAGTTGATTTTAAGAGCCCTTTAGGTCGACGGAAGAGGGTTGGTTGTGTGGACTCAGTCATTTTTAAATCGACCTAACGTGGCTAAATTCGACCTAACCCCATAGTGTAGACCAGGCCTCAGATGATGAAAATGAACATGCATCAGCCTGCACTGCTTTGGATGCTTATCAAGCAGAACCCATCATCAGCATGGAAGCATGTCCTCTGAAATGGTGGTTGAAGCATGAAGGGACATATGAATCTTTAGCGCATCTGGCATGTAATATCTTGCAATGCCAGCTACAACAGTGCCAAGCAAACCCCTGTTCTCACTTTCAGGTGACATTGTAAACAAGAAGTAGGCAGCATTATCTCCTGCACATTGTAACCAACCTTTTTTGTCTGAGTGATTGGCTGAACAAGAAGTAAGACTGAGTGGACTTGTAGGCGCTAAAGTTTTACATTGTTTTATTTTTGAATGCAGTTTTTTGGTACATAATTCTATATTTGTAAGTTTAACTTTCATGATAGAGAGATTGTACTTACAGTACTTGTATGAGGTGAATTGAAATATAAAATTTTTTTTACAGTGCAAATATTTGTAATAAAAAATAAATATAAAGTGAGCACTGTGCACTTTGTATTCTGTGTTGTAATTTAAATTAATATATTTGAAAATGCAGTAAACGTCCAAAAATATTTAAAATAAATGGTATTCTATTGTTGTTTAACAGCACGATTAATCGCGCAATACATTTTTAAAAATCGCTTGACAGCCCTAATAAAGACCAAACCCTGCTCAGTTATACCACTGCCTGTATATCAGAACGATGATATAGCTGCCATTTTTGCTTATCACCTTTCTCTTTCTTTTATTATTTGTACTACTATAGTCCAGAGTTGGAGCACTTGTGTACGGGGTGCTGTACAGATACACATTAAAAGACAGTTTCAAAGGAGAACTGAGAGGATCCAAACACAATCAGCTTCCACTGACAATTAAGCTGGTCCATCCTTCCTCTTTTGTGGAGGAGGGGGGATAAATATGGCCCCATTTCCCATAAAAACAGTTCTCTTTGGGTAAATGGGAATGTTTCTTTTCCCTTCACCAACCCACCTGCTGTATGTAGATGGGAAAAAAGGGCATTGGGTCACATGTGCCTGTCCTGTTCCATTGCCTCCATTACTGCTGGTCTTTTTCACGGGTGTGGGAGGGGTTGATCCTAAACCCTCTTTCCCCAAAGAGCTGCTAGTTCTTCTCCTTAGTTACTTAGTTGCTAGCTTCTGCTATGAGGAAGATCTAGGTTTCCCATCAGGTGTCATCAATGGGAGACAGGCATATTCCTGTTATGAGGCAGGTGCCTAAATATTAACCCAAACTGATTTGTTGTTAATTTAGGTCAGATTGGAATCTAGCTCTTCCTGACCCTCACATTTCTACAAAATGAGATTCAGGAATACTGCAATGCTTTAAGACCATTTTCAACACCGATATTCCTTTGCTTTGAATTTCCATGCTTTCAGGTGTTTACGTTGGTCATTTTAACATACAATACATATCCTGTCTCATTTTTCCCTATGAAAATGTAGACATATTCAGAGGTTTCCATACATATACAGATTTGCCTGTATGAGTGTGTATTCTAAACCCTATGTGAACATAAATAAATGTTTCAGTTGCATTATAAATGGCATAGTCATATTCATATTCACTGAAAAGAATATTTTAAATATGACCCTTAACTGCCCGGAAATAATTATATCTAAATTCTAAAGACCAGAAGAACGAAGATTTTTTTGGGTAGTAACTGAATCATGACATCGAATGAAATCACTGCTGTCTCCAATCCATAAGTGAAATTTGGAATATTAAATGCAATGTACTATACTAATACAACAGTAACGTTGAGAATTGAAAATGGCTAGACGTCAGATAATTCAAATAAGTTCCCAAAGCAACCTTTTACAATACACAGTATTTTGCATTATTATTTATACTGTTGAATTTATGTTCAAGTATGTGTTTATGTGGTGATGTTATTGTAAGATATCGAGTTCAGTGGGCGACCTGATGCCACCTTTTAACTCATTAACAATCTGAGTATATCTTTACTGACTAACCACAGGACTCTTGCACCAGGCTGTGTTCTCCTGTTGGCCAGTTGGGTGAGGGACTTCCAGGAAACTAACAATCACATTTTGAACCAATACATAAAAAAAAATACAAACTTTATCCTTTATGAATAATACTACTCAGTTCTTACATAACGCTATTCTCACACAGCAATCAAAATGTTTAACAAAGAGAGGGGCTGTTTAATTGCCATGTAGACATTCCAGCTCGGGCTGCAGCCTGAGCTCTGGGACCCTCCCAACCTCACAGGGTCCTAGTCCCTGAGCTCCAGCAGGAGCCCGAACATCTACTCTGCGATTAAACAGCTCCTGAGCCCTGCAAGCCTGAGTCTGCTGGAACAGGCCAGCTGGTACAGGTTTTTAATTGCAGTGTAGACATTACCCTTAGATGCCTTATGCCACTAGTAAATATTTGTGCTTAACCACTCCTCTCCCACACACCAAGCCCTGTCAGCAGATCAGAACACATGTACATTTCCGTTGGTTATGTTTGTTTGCAGTTGCCCTTTCACTCTTGATTCTTCATCCCTGTTACCAAGAGGCAGTAAGACTGGAGTTCACAGCTTTCAGAATACTGCTCTATTGTTAGAATACTATGCCTGGAAGTAATAGAATTAAAATGTTAGCTTTTGCTCATCTGTGTCATTCATCGTCTTGAGAGCTACTTGAAATGTTGTCTTTGTGGACAGTAGCTCTGGGTTATTTTTTTTTTAATGCAGTTCAGAAAATAAAGAGCAGGTTTATTTTTTATTTTTAATTGAATTGAAATGGAGCATGAATAAATAACTACATATTAATGGTAAGATATTGATCTTTGCAAGTTCCAATGCTGTAATCAATATTGGACCCGTCCCCAGATTAGTATACCTGTCAAGTCTGACATTCTCTGTTGTATCCACATAAAAGTTAGTTATTCTGTGAATGGAGCTCACTTACCTGCACTGAATTTAGGTTAGGAATAAATGCAACACAGGAGGGTCATTAAAATGTAATTCTGCATTCACTTTTGAAACAAATTCGAGGCAATAGGCAGAAAGCACAGAATGCTGGGAAATGGATTTTCAGAGTTCTGAAAAATATATATAGCTGAGTCCCCAAGTCCTCCAGTCTAGAGGCTGAATCAAATAATGGCTCACAGAAATAATTGATAGTGAAACCCCTAAGGTACTAATTTGAAGCCCCTTTTAAGAGCCCTTTAAAATGAATGATAGTACATGATTGTGTCACTAGTTGCTGAATGCTCTTAGCTAACAGACATGGTTGTGAATATTTCCCATATACTGAGGTAGGTGCTGGCTGTAGAACTTTCCCTGCTTTTCACTGCTTGTTGTCCACGGAGAGGGACTGGATTTTTTTGTTTTAAAGCAGCAGGAACACTAGACTGGGTTGAGAACTTGGTGTGAAGCGGTAGCACTGAGCTAAGACACCTGCCTGAAATGTAGGTTCTACTAAAAGGTCAGAGGAAGAAGCAGAACTCCCTCTTGCGCAAGAGCTGCTCCCCTTGGCATTTTCAGGGGTAGAGAAATGAGAAACTCCCCAGCCCTAAGGCTATCAGAGAGCTGCAAAGCTTTCTACTGCACATCTCCACCAGCCAGAGTCTGAAGCTAGATGTACGGCGGCTGAAGAAACTAGAACTAATTCCCTTATTAATAACGTTCAGTTGAAGGGATTGCAGCCAGAATGGACATTACATGAGGCACATGGGGGAAGGATTTCTGTTCTTCTGGGGATGATAGAGGGGAGAATTGAGGAGGCGCATGTTCCAGCTCCAGTGAATGCCTCCTAGATCGAGATCTGACACTGATCAACGTTTAGAGCTGCTCTTTTTTCTTCTTCAGTTCTTATTATCATTGCATCTTTCTGACGTTTCCTTCAAGTAGACGCTGCGGGGGAGGGGGCGCAGAAATAGCATGTGTCAGGAGCATATACTCCATGATTCTGGAGCAAAGAAAGACAAAAAGACAGAAGGCAACTGAGAATATGTACCTAGCATTGGTGACAGTTATTTTGATCCTCTTTCTTGGTAGCACACTGCTCTGCTCTGATGGGCTGTAGACAGTGTGACAGGGTCAGCCCGATGGCTACTGGAGAGTGATAGAGTTCCAGAAGAATCAGGAACTTTCTGGAAACAATTAAGGCAGACAGGCTGATTAGAACACCTGCAGCCAGTCAAGAAGCTGCTAGAATCAGTTGAGACAGGCAGGCTAATCAGGGCATCTGGGTTTAAAAAGGAGCTCACTTCAGTTTGTGGTGTGCGTGCGAGGAGCTGGGAGCAAGAGGCACAAGAAGCTGAGAATGAGAAGGCGGACTACTGGAAGACTGAGAAGTACAAGCATTATCAGACATCTGGAGGAAAGTCCTGTGGTGAGGGTAAAGAAGGTGTTGGGAGGAGGCCATGGGGAAGTAGCCCAGGGAGTTGTAGCCGTCACGCAGCTGTTACAGGAGCCACTGTAGACAGCTGCAATCCACAGGGCCCTGAGCTAGAATCTGGAGTAGAGGGCGGGCCCGGGTTCCCTCCATCCCCCCAACTCCCTACTTGATACCGGAGGAGTTGACCTGGACTGTGGGTTCCACCAGAGGGGAAGGCCTCTGGCCTGTTCCCCGATCCACTAGGTGAATCGGCAGAGACTGCGGGGATTGTTGTTCTTCCTTTTCCCCATGCTGGCCAGTGATGAGGCTAACTGAGTGAATGGCAGATTTGAGCCACGAAAGTGGCCAAACTGAGGGCTGCCGTGAACCTCTGAGGCGAGCAAATCCGCCAATAAGTGCAGGACCCACCAAGGCAGAGGAGGAACTTTGTCACAATAGTTAAAGGAGACCCTCTCCATAACAATATACTCTCCATAACAATATATCCTATTCTCATTTCTACTAGGCAGACACAGAACATTATTGAACGTCCCAACTTAATTCTTGTCATGAAGTATTTGTAGATGATACAAGCAGTTAAGAGGGAACACAACTTTTTCCAATGGCCTACATCATGCTAAAGGGGTTGTGATTGTACTCCTGATATCCTCACGTAAAGCTGCACTGGGAGTCTTATACAAACTGTAGTGTAAGTGTCCTTTACTTGAGATCCTGATTTTTCTAAACACATGGCAATAATCAATTCAGACTGAGGCTGTAAAACGGTTACTGGCTGCAAACTATTCTCAGCTAGTGTAAATCAATGTAATTCCATTGACGTCAATGAAGCTATGCAGATTTTCAACAGCTGAGAATTTGGCTAGTTTAAGTTTGGTCAAATTTTAGGCCAAACAACCTTGACAATATCCCTGTAACAAAAAATAAAGCCAGTCTCTACTGACCTACCAGAAAATGAAAGTGTAAAAGCCCCAAACTCTGCACTGTAATGCAATACCTTTGAAGTCTATGACATTACACCAGCATAAAACACCTTCATGCTTTCTCCCATGCTTCTTCTCCTGGTTGGGCTGAGCTCCCCATAAACATTCACAAAGGTACTTCACTATCTTTCTTCCAACTCTCCTTTGCTAGGATAACTACAAAAAACTTGACAATGGTAAGCTCACTGGTGCGCTGAGACCACTGTCTACCCTGCTGACCAATACTGCCTCATTATTTTCTTGTACTTCTTAGTATATTACTTCTGAGGAGGAGATCCAGGTTGGTCAGCCTGTATCCATCTGTTGTCTTAGCCCTGGTCTACACTACAGGGTTAGGTTGATTTTATAACGAATGCGTCTACACAAGCAACCCCATTCTGTCAACCTAAAAGGCTCTGAAAATCGACTCCTGTATTCCTCCACAGCGAGGGGAGTAACGCTAAAAATCGACCTTCCCAGGTCAAATTTGGGGTAGTACAGACACAAATCAATGTTATTGGCCTCCAGAGTGCTCCAATGGGACTGCTCTGGACAGCACTTTCAACTTCGATGCACTAGCCAGGTACACAGTAAAAGCCCCAGGAACTTTTGAATTTCATTTCCTGTTTGGTCAGCATGGCGAGCTCAGCAGCACAGGTGACCATGCAGTCCCCCCAGAACCACAGACGAGCTCCAGCATGGAGCGAACGGGAGACACTGGATCTAATTCCTGTATGGAAAGAAGAATCTGTGCAGGCAAAACTCCAATCAAAAAGAAGAAATGCTAATATATATGCCAAAATCGCACAGGGCATGGTGGAGAGAGGCTACAACAGGGACACACAGCAGTGCCATGTGAAAGTTAAGGAGCTCAGGCAAGCCTACCAAAAGACAGAGGAGGCAAACGGTCACTCTGGGTCAGAGCCCCAGACATGCCGCTTCTATGATCAGCTGCATGACATTCTAGGGGGGGACCCTACCATCCCCCTGCAGGTGCAAATGTTTCTATGCTCCCCCTATCATCTCTGTCCCTGAGGTTATCACAGATTAGAAGGCGAGAAAACTGCACTCGCGATGACGTGTTTTCCGAGCTCATGCAGTCCTCCTGCACTGATAGGGCACAGCAGAATGCATGGAGGCATTCAGTGGCAGAGTCCAGGAAAGCATTAAGTGAGTGCGATGAGAAGAGGCAGGATGCAATGCTGAGGCTAATGGGGGAGCAAATGGATATGCTCAGGCATCTGGTGGAGCTGCAGGAAAGGCAACAAGAGCACAGACTGCCACTTCATCCATTGTACAGCTGCCTGCCCACCTCCCCAAGTTCCATATCCTCCTCACCCAGATGCCCAAGAATGTGCCGGGGGCGGTGGGGAAGAGACTCCGGGCATCCAGCCACTCCACTCCAGAGGATGGCCCAAGCCATCAAAGGGGGCAGGTTTGCATCAAGGAGAAACACACACAACTGTCACACCGTAGCCTGGCCAGTCATGAAACTGGTTTTCAAAGCTTCTCTGATGCGCAGCGCGCCTTGCTGTGCTCTTCTTATCGCCCTGGTGTCTGGCTGTTCAAAACTGACAGCCAGGTGATTTGCCTCAACCTCCCACCCCGCCATAAACGTCTCCCCTTTACTCTCAGATATTATGGAGCACACAGCAAGCAGTAATAACAATGGGAATATTAGTTGTGCTGAGGTCTAATCTAGTCAGCAAACAGCACCAGCTAGCTTTTAAACATCCAAAGGCACATTCTACCACCATTCTGCACTTGCTTAGCCTATTGTTGAACTGCTCCTTACTACTGTCCACGCTGCCTGTGTATGGCTTCATGAGCCATGGGAACAAGGGGTAGGCTGGGTCTCCAAGGATAACTGTTGGCATTTCAACATTCCCAACAGTAATTTTCTGGTCTGGGAAGTAAGTCCCTTCTTGCAGCTGCTCAAACAGCCCGGAGTTCCTAAAGATGAGAGTGTCATGGACCTTTCCCGGCCATCCCACACTGATGTCAGTGAAACATCCCTTGTGATCCACCAGTGCTTGTAGCACCATTGAGAAGTACCCCTTGCGGTTTATGTACTGGTTGGCAAGGTGGTCCAGTGCCAAGATAGGGATATGCGTTCCATCTATCGCCCCACCACAGTTAGGGAAACCCATTGCAGCAAAGCCATTCACTAATACCTGCACATTTCCCAGAGTCACTTCCCTTGACAGCAAAATGTCAGTGATTGTATTGGCTACTTGGATCACAGCAGTCCCCACAGTAGATTTGCCCACTCCAAATTGATTCCCAACTGACCAGTAGCAGTCAGGCGCTGCAAACTTTCACAGGACTATCGCCGCTTGCTTCTCAACTGTCAGGGCAGCTCTCATCTTGGTATTCCTGCGCTTCAGGGCAGGGGAAAGCAACTCACAGAGTTCCAGGAAAGTGGCCTTACGCATGCGAAAGTTTTGCAGCCACTGGGAATCATCCCATACCTGCAAGACTATGCGGTCCCACCATTCTGTGCTAGTTTGCCGGGCCCAGAATCGGTGTTCCAGTGTATCAACGAGCCCCGATTCTGCCATGATGTCCCAATTGCCACATCCCGTGCTTTCAGGAACGGCTGTATCCATGTCCTCCTCACAATCGTCCTCGTGCTGCCGTCTCTTAGCCAGGCTCTGCACATACTGCAGTATAATGCACAAGATATTTACAATGCACGCAACAGCAGCGGTGAGCTGAGCGGGTTCCATCCTTGCTGTAGTATGGCGTCTGCACGGGTAACCAGGAAAAAAGGTGTGAAACAATTGTCTGCCGTTGCTTTGATGGAGGGAGGGAGGGAAGGGAGGCCTGACAACATCTACCCAAAACCACCCGCGACAATGTTTTTGCCCCATCAGGCATTGGGAGCTTAACCCAGAATTCCAACGGTCAGCAGAGACTGCGGGAACTGTGGGATATCTTCCCACAGTGCACCGCTCCATGTGTTGATGCTAGCCATGGTACTGAGGACGTACTCTGCCGACTTAATGCGCTTAGTGGGGACATACACAATAGACTGTATAAAATTGATTTCTAAAAATCGACTTCTGTAAAATTGACCTAATTTCATAGTGTAGACATACCCTTAGATTGTAAGCTTTTTGGGACAGGAACCATTTTTCTGTGTTTGTACAGCACCTTGCACAAAGAGATCCTGGTGCTTGACGAGGGCTCCTAGACACTGTGGTACTACAAATACTAAATAATAATAATTAATCTATACTTTTAGCCTTAAATTATCAACGCTATGCAAAGAAGGATAGACACACAATTCTTATTAAAAATTAACATCCAAACCCTGTCCGTTATTCTATTCTAAAACAGTCTGTTAGGAATATTGTTATAGATGTGAACATTCAATTCTTAAGAAACAAAGAGCATCTGAATGACTTATTTGTTCTAGGGCCTATTCCTCAATCGCATTACTCAGTGGATGGCATGGCAATGAGTATGAATGTTCTTCAAATCACCCTATCAATCATGCTGTGAGTTATCCAAAGGGTCCTGCTCCTGGACGGATAAACTTGATATGAGAAGCTTGCCATTATAAATGGCCATTTATTAACACAAGCATGAAACAGAACTCAAACAATTAAGCACCTAAGAACAGGTCAGCAATGACTTCATAGCCCCATTCCAGCATACTGGATCTAGTAGGTACAATCTCAGGGATTCCAGAACTTCTGTTCCACAGCCAGAACTGACACAAGGAAGAAAGGAAAGCAGTAGAATTCGGACCCTGGACTTCAGAAAAGCAGACTTTGATTCCCTCAGGGAACTGATGGGCAAGATCCCCTGGGAGAATAACATGAGGGGGAAAGGAGTCCAGGAGAGCTGGCTGTATTTTAAAGAATCCTTATTGAGGTTACAGGGATAAACCATCCTGATGTGTAGAAAGAATTGTAAATATGGCAGGTGACCAGCTTGGCTTGACAGTGAAATCCTTGCTGATCTTAAATACAAAAAAGAAGCTTACAAGAAGTGCAAGATTGGACAAATGACAAGGGATGAGTATAAAAATATTGCTCGGGCATGCAGGAGTGAAATCAGGAAGGCCAAATCACACCTGGAGTTGCAGCTAGCAAGAGATGTTACGAGTAACAAGAAGGGTTTCTTCAGGTATGTTAGCAACAAGAAGAAAGTCAAGGAAAGTATGGGCCCTTTACTGAATGAGGGAGGCAACCTAGTGACAGAGGATGTGGAAAAAGCTAATGTACTCAATGCTTTTTTTGCCTGTCTTCACGAACAAGGTCAGCTCCCCGACTACTGCACTGGGCAGCACAACATGGGGAGCAGGTGACCAGCCCTCTGTGGAGAAAGAAGTGGTTCAGGACTATTTAGAAAAGCTGGACGTGCACAAGTCCATGGGGCCAGATGCATTGTATCCGAGAGTGCTAAAGGAGTTGGCGGATGTGATTGCAGAGCCATTGGCCATTATCTTTGAAAACTCGTGGCGATCGGGGGAAGTTCCGGAGGACTGGAAAAAGGCTAATGTAGTACCCATCTTTAAAAAAGGGAAGGAGGAGGATCCGGGGAACTACAGGCCAGTCAGCCTCACCTCAGACCCTGGAAAAATCATGGAGCAGGTCCTCAAGGAATCAATTCTGAAGCACTTAGAGGAGAGGAAAGTGATCAGGAACAGTCAGCATGGCATTCACCAAGGGCAAGTCATGCCTGACTAATCTAATTGCCTTCTATGATGAGATAACTGGCTCTGTGGATGAAGGAAAAGCAGTGGACGTGTTGTACCTTGACTTTAGTAAAGCTTTTGACACGGTCTCCCACAGTATTCTTGCCAGCAAGTTAAAGAAGTATGGGCTGGATGAATGGACTATAAGGTGGATAGAAATCTGGCTAGATTGTCGGGCTCAACGGGTAGTGATCAATGGCTCTATGTCTAGTTGGCAGCCGGTATCAAGTGGAGTGCCCCAAGGGTCGGTCCTGGGGCCGGTTTTGTTCAATATCTTCATAAATGATCTGGAGGATGGTGTGGATTGCACCCTCAGCAAGTTTGCAGATGACACTAAACTGGGAGGAGAGGTAGATACGCTGGAGGGTAGGGATAGGATACAGAGGGCCCTAGACACATTAGAGGACTGGGCCAAAAGAAATATGATAAGGTTCAACAAGGACAAGTGCAGAGTCCTGCACTTAGGACGGAAGAATCCAATGCACCGCTACAGACTAGGGACCGAATGGCTGGGCAGCAGTTCTGCGGAAAAGGACCTAGGGGTGACAGTGGACGAGAAGCTGGATATGCGTCAACAGTGTGCCCTTGTTGCCAAGAAGGCCAATGGCATTTTGGGATGTATAAGTAGGGGCATTGCCAGCAGATTGAGGGACGTGATCATTCCCCTCTATTCGACACTAGTGAGGCCTCATCTGGAGTACTGTGTCCAGTTTTGGGCCCCACACTACAAGGAGGATGTGGAAAAATTGGAAAGGGTCCGGCGGAGGGCAACAAAAATGATTAGGGGACTGGAACACATGAGTTATGAGGAGAGGCTGAGGGAACTAGGGATGTTTAGTCTACGGAAGAGAAGAATGAGGGGGGATTTGATAGCTGCTTTCAACTACCTGAAAGGGGGTTCCAAAGAGGATGGCTCTAGACTGTTTTCAGTGGTAGCAGATGACAGAACAAGGAGTAATGGTCTCAAGTTTCAGTGGGGGAGATTTAGGTTGGATATTAGGAAACACTTTTTCACTAGGAGGGTGGTGAAACACTGGCATGCTTTACCTAGGGAGGTGGTGGAATCTCCTTCCTTAGAAGTTTTTAAGGTCAGGCTTGACAAAGCCTTGGCTGGGATGATTTAATTGGGGATTGGTCCTGCTTTGAGCAGGGTGTTGGACTAGATGACCTCCTGAGGTCCCTTCCAACCCTGATATTCTATGATTCTATTCTATGATTCTATGAACTGACATCTGCTCAATTTCCTATTTAAAATGTTAATTGTAAAATAAAAGTTTAATTAGCTAATCTTTGGCATGGGCTGATGATTATAAATCATAAAACATGTGCAAAAATCAGCAAAATCAGTGTTAGAAGAGTTTTTGAACGCTAAATGATTACCTTTTTGATGCATTATACTGGCCTTATATATGTTAGATAAACTCTCTTTTGGCCCCAGTGTTAACCTATAATTTTGAGACTGATATTACTTGAAAGAAGCAGAAAGGGCTTATCATGGCAGCTCAGTCACAACTTGAACTACACAGCTGTTACTGCTAATCTACAATGATTATGCCTGGGGGAGTGGAGGGGTCAGGGAGAAGAACGGATGAATACTTGATAGCACAAAGACTTATACATTGAAGGTGATCAACAATCTTGGTACTCCTCTCCTTCTTACCTGGCTGAATCTGAATGGTTCAGTGTAAGAAACTTTAAAAGAAGGGAGAAGGAGACATACAAAAAGAAATAAGTGGTGCAATGTCCAAAAAGCATTTACATTTGGACACAGCATGCCTGCTTTTGGAGGCTCAATATGTGAATTTAGAGCTGGATGGGAATTTTTGGGGGAAGCAGGTTTTTGTCAGGATAAGCAGATTCATTAAAACATTTGGCAGAAATGTTTCGGTTTTGATGAACTTTTGCTGAAACACAGTCAGGCAGGGTCCTGACAGAACCCTGCCTGGTTTCCTGCTGCCTCGCCTAGTGGGCTGCTGAGGAGCCCGGAGTTTCAGTGTCTCTGGTTCTGGGGCAGCTCCAACATGCTGACTGCCTCAAAGTTGGGGACCCCAGGACTTCCTGGTCCATGGCAGGGAGGCTGGCAGTCCTGGAAATGCTGAGTGGACTTCTAGGCTCCCCCACTCCCTTGCCTCACAGGGCTTCCCACAATTCCAGGGAACTCCTTGGGCTGTTCTCTGCTCTCTGGGAGCAGCACAGGGAGTGCCATGGGGGAAGTGTGAGTAATCCCTGAATTGGGGCAGCTGGCTGCTCTGGTTCTTTTTGGGGGGGCGAGGGGAGGGAGAACCAAATAGCTCAGTTTTTCCAAAATGAAAATTATTTGACATTTTTTGCAAAAATGTCTAGGTTTTATTTCAATTTGAAACTAAATATGTTTGAAATGTCATAAGATCCTGCAGAACAGAAATTTCAAGTTTCTACTAGCTCTATCTGAAATATAAATGGGCCCAACCCAGAGAATTTGGACCTGGAATTCTAATCCCCTACCCACAAGGTTAGGTTGGAGAGGGGGGTTGGTTCTGGCCCATATCTAAGCTGCTATGCAGAAGAAATGTCTCTGGAATGAATTAGCAGAATACCAAAGATCCTCAGTTAAGTAAGGCTTATTGTGAGTGAAAATGCTCCAAAGAGTCATTTTTTAGAGACAGAAAGTCGCATATCTGACAGCAAAATTTTGCCCAGGGAGTTTTGGAGAGCACAGATTTACTTGAGAAAAGTTCTGCATAGAGCCAACCATAGCCACCATTATGAATACACTCAGTTAATTCAAAGATCTTATTAATTCAATGAATAATTTTCCCCTAAAGAAGATTCCTGCTGCTTCATAAAGTTTTAATTTACATTTGTAATATATTTTAAAAATCCTAAACCGCTCTGTGCTGTGAGTTAAAAGACATGGAAACATCTTCCACGCACTTGTTTGCTCATGCAATAAATTACGTACAGTATTTATGTACCTGCCAAGCTCTACTCATTTGAAGTGAGACTAACAGCTGGCATGCATTCAAAATTCATTTGCTCAAAGAAAAAGTTATGTATAAAGAAATGTTGACATACTGTACCTAAAAAAGAAGCTTTGTTTGAGCAACAGTTGAGTATCCAAATTGCAGTAGTGGATCTATTCTAGGCAAATATTCAGTAAATTTAGCCATTTAAAACATACATTCCATGAATAGAATCTAAGATCTGTTTTAAAAAGTAGAACTAAGTGACCTGAAAATTGAGCCGTCAGGTTGCTCTCACCTCTTAATGTTTGGGTATTGAGTTAGTCTCTTCCCTCTAGGTGGGATTACAGACAAGAGAGGTGGTGGATAGGTTCATAAGTAAATATAAAGTGGAAAATAAATCTAGAACGTACTTGTAGCTATTGACAAGGCAAAGGATGTTTTGGATACATTATCTTTTAGTTTTTGTTTATAAAGACACAATTTTTAATATATTGAATATTTTTATCATTTTTCTACAAAAATTACCACCTATGCAAAAATCTTCCATGATATTCCAGAATTCATGGTCAACTGGCATGTGATAACTAACTCAGTAGATGTTTACACTGTATCTTAATTCTTTTTAAAGCTGGGACTAGGTTGAATGTTGCCAGCAGTAAGGGACAGTGGTAGGCATACCACCCCAAGTAGGAAATGCACAATCTTCCTGAGGCTCCCTGCTGTGCTGGAGCAGGAAAGTAATTTGCAAACCTCCTATTCAGGAGGCAGCATACTCCTCCTCTGCATCTTCAAGCTAGTGCATAGGGAGGCAGCATTATGGTTTCCCACCTGTTCTCATGTTGAGCGGGAGGGGGTAACGTGGCATGCAGCCATTATGCTCCCTCGAATACCGGAGCTTCAGTTAAGGTAGCCCTAATGCAGGACCTGTGCGGGTGTGTTAAGGCTAGGCACAATCTAGCCTTTAGTCTTGTACACACAAAGCCACTCTCAACAGTTTAAATAGAGTGTAATTAGTAATCACTGATTTAAAAGAGAACTTGATAGTTAAATTTGTAATTCTAGTCAAATCTGAAACAAGATAAATATCTGTTTCATAAGGCATACATTATAATGTGTGATTCAATACTGTTGTTTTTTGTTGTCTGCTCTGGGATGTACATTGAAATGGAACTGCCAACTCATTCCAACTTTTCTGTAGAAAAATAATTATAATAATAGACTATACTGAATCCAGTGACAAACATATAAATGAGTTTTTTTCCTATAGTCCAAGATGCATGAATTTTATAAACAGGAAAACCCATTCCAGGCGGATTGGAGGATTTGGCACTGTAAATACAAGTTTTAAATGGTCATTTTAGACAAAAGATTTACTGACAGTTTTGTAATAAAACAAATTACCTACAGCCACCAAACTGAAAGCCAACAAAGTGTAATATGTGGAAGCATATTATCTTTAGAGATGTACATCTGCATTACAAGAAATGGAGATGCTTTGAAGAAATGAGATTCAGCTCCAATGGATGAGCCTTTCAGCATCTAATTACAGGCATGTACTCCCAGTTACAGAAATTCAAATAAATCATCATCATCTAAACCAGTAGTTCTTAACCTTTACTGCAGCCTGCACCCCTTTGGTTCTCAAAATATGTTCTTGCACCCCTTATCAAGTAGGTCAGTTCTTTAAACCTAGATATATTTTTTGTTTGTATATTACAGGAATCGTTAAAAAAATTATAATGTTAATAAATACATAGGTTTGATGAAACAAAGTACAGTAGTTGTACTTATGTGCCTGTGCTTAATTTGTGTTTTCAATGATTTACCTTCTAAAAAAATCTGGCATGTCTCGCACCCCCAGAAAGGGCATCTCGCACCTCCAGGGGATGCGTGCACCCCAGGTTAAGAACCACTGATCTAAACCATAAGAACAAATTAAGGTCTGCACAGTAGTAAATGACTGAAATACAGTAATTTAAAGACTAGTATTTTCCTACTAGCTGGACGCACGATGAAAAAAATTATTGTAATTTGGACACGTCGTATGTAATTGCTTGAAGTAATAACGAGACCAAATTATGCTGCCAGTGATCCACCACAAGTATAAAGCAAGTGAAAAGCATAACTACTGTCAGGTACTTCTAATGAATTAAAAGTTTAGTAAGCTGCATTTCCTAGGCAGTAAAAGTCATAGCCAAATCAGGTAATGGGTCTGATTCCCTTCTCACTCACCCCAGTGTAAATTAGGAGTAATTCAACTAAAGGCAATAGAGATTTGGCCAATGTAACATTATTCGGAGAGGTGAATCAATCTCAGTGTTTTTAATGAATATTTAGCTCCGAATCATGGTCAAAGCTGCATGGCTATGCAGCGGGGTAAGAGGGAGTTAGACCCCTCTCTCTGCTTCCATGCAGCATCCCTGGTCCTTGGGTCTGGGAGCATAAGGGTAAGCGGATTATGAGCGCATGCAACTTCCCCTTTTGAGCAGGTGGGCGGGATGGGCCATAGAGTACACAGAAACTAGGTTCTCACCTCCAATCTGCCAGCAACTCAGCTGAGACAGCAAGAAGGAGTAATTCTACTGTATTGATTTGGGGCCAGTAACCAAGAAGCCACTGGAGCAAACTGGGTTGCAAGGAAGGAACACGTTTTGAGACCCCTTTTAATGAGGCCAAAATAAATGCTGAGGAAGAGCCATAAAGATTCACTAGATGAAAAAGATAAAACAGCATTAAAATTAGCTACAAAAGGCCACATGTTTGTCTCCATATGAAACAGTCACATGTAGCAGAAGTATCTCATGGCCTTTTTCACTCCAGTGCAGCTAATGGATGTGGCAAGCAGCTTATCAAACAAGTCAATCTGAATTCCATTACAGCAGTATCAACCAATCAGTTATCTATTTGGAGCTAATGGCTGATGCAGCAATGAAATATAAAAAGCAATCGATGATATATATTTCTCCAGTAACAAGAGAAAGCACTTCCTTGGTGGGTTATATACAGTTATATACTGCAAATGAAGCATCACCCTTTTCCCCAGTGGCATAGCACCAACTGGTGAGTGTCAGGAGGAAGGTTAATCTCCTTCAGAAAGGACCCTGGTCCCTTAATCTCATTGAATGATACTTTCAAAGCTACCTTGGGTATTTGCATTCACATTTGACATTAATTGTAATTGGAAAAAGAAAAGGAGGACTTGTGGCACCTTAGAGACTAAAATTTATTTGAGCATAAGCTTTCGTGAGCTACAGCTCACTTCATCGGATGCATTCAGTGGAAAATACAGTGGGGAGTTTTATATACACAGAGAACATGAAACAATGGGTGTTACCATACACACTGTAAGGAGAGTGATCACTTAAGATGGGCTAATACTAGCAGGAGAGCGGGGGGGTGGGGTGGAGAAAACCTTTTGTAGTGATAATCAAGGTGGTCCATTTCCAGCAGTTCACAAGAACGTCTGAGGAACGGGGGGAGAGGGGGAAATAAACATGGAAAAGTAGTTTTACTTTGTATAATGACCCATCCACTCCCAGTCTCTATTCAAGCCTAAGTTAATTGTATCCATAGAATCATAGAATATCAGGGTTGGAAGGGACCCCAGAAGGTCATCTAGTCCAACCCCCTGCTCAAAGCAGGATCAATTCCCAGTTAAATCATCCCAGCCAGGGCTTTGTCAAGCCTGACCTTAAAAACCTCTAAGGAAGGAGTTTCTACCACCTCCCTAGGTAACGCATTCCAGTGTTTCACCACCCTCCTAGTGAAAAAGTTTTTCCTAATATCCAATCTAAACCTCCCCCACTACAACTTGAGACCATTACTCCTCGTTCTGTCATCTGCTACCATTGAGAACAGTCTAGAGCCATCCTCTTTGGAACCCCCTTTCAGGTAGTTGAAAGCAGCTATCAAATCCCCCCTCATTCTTCTCTTCTGCAGGCTAAACAATCCCAGCTCCCTCAGCCTCTCCTCATAACTCATGTGTTCCAGTCCCCTAATCATTTTTGTTGCCCTTCGCTGGACTCTCTCCAATTTATCCACATCCTTCTTGAAGTGTGGGGCCCAAAACTGGACACAGTACTCCAGATGAGGCCTCACCAATGTCGAATAGAGGGGAACGATCACGTCCCTCGATCTGCTCGCTATGCCCCTACTTATACATCCCAAAATGCCATTGGCCTTCTTGGCAACAAGGGCACACTGCTGACTCATATCCAGCTTCTCGTCCACTGTCACCCCTAGGTCCTTTTCCGCAGAACTGCTGCCTAGCCATTCGGTCCCTAGTCTGTAGCTGTGCATTGGGTTCTTCCGTCCTAAGTGCAGGACCCTGCACTTATCCTTATTGAACCTCATCAGATTTCTTTTGGCCCAATCCTCCAATTTGTCTAGGTCCTTCTGTATCCTATCCTTCCCCTCCAGCGTATCTACCACTCCTCCCAGTTTAGTATCATCTGCAAATTTGCTGAGAGTGCAATCCACACCATCCTCCAGATCATTTATGAAGATATTGAACAAAACTGGCCCCAGGACCGATCCTTGGGGTACTCCACTTGATACCGGCTGCCAACTAGATATGGAGCCATTGATCACTACCCGTTGAGCCCGACAATCTAGCCAGCTTTCTACCCACCTTGTAGTGCATTCATCCAGCCCATACTTCCTTAACTTGCTGACAAGAATACTGTGGGAGACCATGTCAAAAGCTTTGCTAAAGTCAAGAAACAATACATCCACTGCTTTCCCTTCATCCACAGAACCAGTAATCTCATCATAAAAGGCGATTAGATTAGTCAGGCATGACCCTCCCTTGGTGAATCCATGCTGGCTGTTCCTGATCACTTTCCTCTCATGCAAGTGCTTCAGGATTGATTCTTTGAGGACCTGCTCCATGATTTTTCCAGGGACTGAAGTGAGGCTGACTGGCCTGTAGTTCCCAGGATCCTCCTTCTTCCCTTTTTTAAAGATTGGCACTACATTAGCCTTTTTCCAGTCATCCGGGACTTCCTCGGTTCGCCACGAGTTTTCAAAGATAATGGCCAATGGCTCTGCAATCACAGCCGCCAATTCCTTCAGCACTCTCGGATGCAACTCGTCCAGTTTGTAAATTAATTCCAATTCAGCAGTCTCTCATTGGAGTCTGTTTTTGAAGGTTTTTTGTTGAAGAATTGTCACTTTTAGGTCTCTAATCAAGTGACCAGAGAGATTGAAGTGTTCTCCGACTGGTTTTTGAATGTTATAATCCTTGACATCTGATTTGTGTCTATTTATTCTTTTACATAGAGACTGTTCAGTTTGACCAATGTACATGGCAGAGGGGCTCATGCAGCTCAAGGAACACAGCAGTGTATCTGGGATGTTGTATGATATTTCAAACTCCTCACTATACCTGAAGAAGATCTACACCAGCAATGCAGGGCACTAGAGACAGTGTTGATGCATGATGACATGCGCGATATTGATTCGAGTGATTTAGGTGATGAACTGAAAGCCCTTTCATGATACATTTCAGCAGGATCAACTCCAAAGGCTGTTCTGGAATATATGTGCACAAATAAGATGATCACCCTCTTTCCAAATGCTTTTGTTGCTCTGCGCATACTTCTAAACACTTCTTGTAACAGTTGCCAGTGGAGAACGCAGCTTCTCCAAGCTAAAGTTAATAAAAACACATCTACGCTCCACAGTGACACAGGAGAGGCTGGTCGGCCTTGCAACCATCTCACTAGAGCATGAGCTGGCCCAGACTGTGGACCTTCACGAAGCAGTTCAAATCTTTGCAACCAAGATGGCACGGAAAGCACCACTTTGATTATTCAAACTGATAAAAATGCCAGTGTTTACTATGCAGACAAGAAAAGTTACATTTGCTGTTCAGGCGTTTGAAAGTTAAGTGTTACTTAAAATTTTTGAACAAGGCATTTTAAGTTGTTAGTTCTCCTTTATTGGGGTAAGTAGCAGAGCAATACCATGAGAGGAGCAGAATAGGAAGAAAGCAGAATTGAGACCTTTCAAAGTTTTGGCCCAAGCGAGGGGGCACCGGGGCATCGTTTGAGTTCCCTGCCTCAGATGCCAAAATTTTATGGGCCGGCCCTGCCCCCTGTGCAACTTACAAGAATAAGAGAAGCAGCAAAAGACAGGGAACAAAACCACAACCATACCAAACCCAGATCCTGGAATTGGTTACACTAGCAACATGCCAGATTTCCAGGGAGAGTCATTCTATCCTCTAAGTTATGTGGTTAGAACTGAGGCAGCTGTGACCCTCAATTAAAAAAAAAAGTCACCTTGCAGTTTGCAAGAGGCTTTTTTCTCCCTCCCCTTTCTGATACTTCCTACGTGAAAGCAGAATCTGTGCATGTCAATGTGTGGGGGGGAAACCCTCCCAACATCCCCCTCCATTTCAATTACTCCACTAGAAGCACTTCATTCTTGGGATACATCTCTCACGCGTGCAATATCATTCAAATCAGCAAAACTGTTCTTGTGCCACATTCTTAACTGACAGGTCAAGAAATAGAATGAAAAACTGCACTCCAAATAGTCTGATCGCTCAGGAGGGACCCTTTCCTCACAAACTCACTTCATGTCTATCAGAACATTTAGATATACTGTATGGATCAGTCTCGTGATTGAACTAAGTTGCCACTCTCTTTTGACTAAAAGAAAAGGAGGACTTGTGGCACCTTAGGGACTAACCAATTTATTTGAGCATAAGCTTTCATGAGCTACAGCTCACTTCATCGGATGCATAAAAGTGGAAAAAGCAGTGAGGATATTTTTATACACACAGACCATGAAATGGGTGTTTATCACTTCAAAAGGTTTTCTTCCCCCCCACCCCACTCTCCTGCTGGTAATAGCTTATCTAAAGTGATCACTCTCCTTACAATGTGTATGATAATCAAGGTGGACCATTTCCAGCATAAATCCAGGGTTTAACAAGAACGTCTGAGGAAGGGGGTGGGAGGAGAGGGGATTGGGGGATGGATGATGGACGGACAAGGGGAAATAGGTTATCTTGCATAATGACTTAGCCAGAGAAAACCTTTTGAAATGATAAACACCCATTTTTTCATGGTCTGTGTGTATAAAAATATCCTCACTGCATTTTCCACTTTTATGCATCTGATGAAGTGAGCTGTAGCTCACGAAAGCTTATGCTCAAATAAATTGGTTAGTCTCTAAGGTGCCACAAGTCCTCCTTTTCTTTTTGCAAATACAGACTAACACGGCTACTACTCTGAAACCTCTCTTTTGACTATCAAGCTGTATACTGTATATACAGAAAAGGTCAGAGAATGTCAAGCGTATAAAAGTGAGATACCTACCGAAAATAGCAAATAGAAAAGGGTTAACCATTTAAAATCTTAAGACACAATTGGAGTTACTACCCACCTTTCTCCCCCACTGCTCTTTGTCTCTCTCTCCCCCACCACCACCCCTGCCACACACACACACAAACAATATTTTCCACTCATGTTTGGGAACTCATCTCCAATAGAATCTCTTCTACAAACATTGACAAATACATTAAAATTGGCATAAAATCTGCAGAGTTTAAAGAACATACACCTAGTTCACTGCACAATATACACATTTATAGTTTCATTAAAATCAGTGTTACTTTAGTAAGGGCTTTTTTCCCCGGTAGAATTTCAGTGTAGATTTCCAAAATTTTGAACCGTTTACATGTTAATGGGCTACAAGCAACCTGGAGGACAAAGAGTTAATCCTTTTTATTCTTGCAGACAACGTAACTGGTCTTTATGTTCTGATGTTGAATCTCCCCAAAAGGACATGATTCAAAAGTAGGTGCATTTAATACTTCGAGGGTCAGATTCACAATAGCGTCCACACAGGCCCCACCAAGGGGGCCACCAGAGGCTGAAAGCTCATCAGTCTTGGGAAAAAGTCTACGGAGGTTATTATTTGGGTTTGACCATTCATAACCATGAAATATGATCTGATCATGTCCTGAGGTATTAAAGTTGCAGTCTATAAAGTTTGGTACCATAAAACTTTTAGAAGATTATCAGAAATATGTAAATATACTTTTTGAGGTTTCCCAATGGTCATTTATGTTACAGTCTTTGAGAAACAAATGGAAGAACCACACACATAGACTGTAGACTAAAGTTTTACTCAGAATTAACCTTTATATCACACTTTTATTTGTTACATTAATTATCAACATACCATATTGTATGCAGTGAGAGAATGAGTTTTTAATCACTGGGTGCATAAATAAGGATTAGGACTACATAAATCTTGAGAGTTGAAGCTGGAGTGGAACATTAAAGGGTTTTTTTTCTTGATCTATCTTTTCAGATTTTGCATTCCATTTATGTGGCTGTATGTTGGACACCTACAACTTCATAACTATGAAGACGATGGGAATTGAGGGCACTCAAACACCACACAGGATCAGCCATTTGAAATCATGTGTTTGATGGAATTTGATGGGCTGTATTTTTAGAATAATTTCAGAGTCATGAGTATAATTGTAAGTGGCAGACGTCCGTGAAATTCATAGAATAAGTACGTGCTGGGCCATGTAAGTTTTCTTTTTTAATATGTAATATGAGAAATTATATTGAACATAATGTAACTCATGCTTTTGAAAGTTTGCTGGGAGATTAACTATGTCCTCGGGGGGTCAATTGTATTGGATTTGGAAAATAGTTTTAGTTGCTGTGAAAATAATGGTTTAGCAGTATTTTGTGCTAAAACTATTACCAACTGTATAGTTATCTATACATACATACATTGTGACACAGAAAGACTATGACTTCTAATTTGATTTCACATATGCCTCCATATAGCCTAGAATTTCAGCTAAACAATATTTTGTTTTCTTTTTCCTCATAGTTTATCTCAGGGAACTTGATAAGTACATTAAAAGAAAGATGAATGTCCAAGAAAGTCATGGAGACAGTAGAGAAAAATGAGAAATTAACCTACACAAGTAAAGTACATATAGATGTATATAGGTCTAGTCTCTGTTTTTAATTCTCAAAAAATTGGTTGCATAAGGACATAAGAAATTCAATAAGGACAAATGCAAAGTACTCCACTTAGGAAGGAACAATCAGTTGCACACATACAAAAAAGAGAAATGACTGCCTAGGAAGGAGTACTGCATAAAGGGATCTGGGGGTCATAGTGGACCACAAGCTAAATATGAGTCAATAGTGTGACAATGTTGCCAAACCCCCTCTCCTCCCCGCCCAAAAAACCCCAAAGCGAACATCATCCTGCAATGCATTAGCAGGACTGTTGTAAGCAAGACACAAGAAGTAATTATTTTACTCTACTCTGCACTGATTAGGCCTCAACTGGAGTGTTGTAACCATTTCTGGGTGCCAGATTTCAGCAAGGATGTGGACAAATTCGTTAAAGTCCAGAAAAGAGCAATGAGACTGATTAAAGATCTAAAAACATGGCTTTCTACCCAGCTCTGCGTGGCTCCTGGAAGTGGCCAGCATGTCTCTGCAGCCCCTAGGCAGAGGCGCAGTCAGGGGAGTCTTCACGCTGTACCCACCCCAATCGCCTGCTCCGGTACCTGCAGGCAGAGGCAACACGCAGAACTGCCTGGCTGTGCCTCCACCTAGGAGCCAAGGGAGGGACAAGGGCTGCTTCCAGACCTCCATGACAGACTCACAGCCTTACCTATGAGGGAAGATTGAAAAGACTGGGTTTGTTTAGCCTGAGAGGGGATATGATAACAGTTTTCAAGTACATACAAGGTTGTCACAAGGAGGAGGGAGAAAAATTGTTCTCCTTAACCTCTGAGGATAGGACCATAAGCAATGAGCTTAAAGTGCAGCAAGAGAGGTTGAGAGAAAAACTCCCTGTCAGGGTGGTTAAACACTGGAATAGAATGCCTAGGGAGGTTGATGAATCTCCATCATTGGAGATTTTCAGAGCAGGTTAGACAAACACCTGTCAGAAATGATCTTCATAATACTTGACATGAGTGCAGGGGACTGAACTAGATGAGCTCTCAAGGTCCCTTCCAGTCCTAGGATTCTATGATAAACTGAAACTGTCCTGAAACAGCTTTTACAAGCATGGCTAACACTTACTCAGAGAGTCAACATGAGCTTCCAGGACCTTGGCAATCCAGCAGTGGTATGTCATCTCACAACGAGTAATTCTTGAATCATTACATTTATTAGATGCAAACAGGTTTTCCAAAACTATCATGAATGCAAATCATTTTTCCACCTTGGTTTTTTTTTAGGAAAAAAATTAACATTGGTATTGTTAAGAATCTGCAATTTTTTGTAAAAGTTTCAGTTTCCCCATATGTCTTAGGTTACAGAGGGAATGCCAAGCCTTATTACACAACCATTTCTTCTTCTTAAAGAAGTCACCTGAACTTAAGATACAGCCAAACAAATAATGTCAACCCACTGACTAGCACTAATTTTTTTTTAATACAAAAAGTTCTCTCCCGTTCCAAACAGTTATAAAATCATATCTTTTAAAATAAGTAGAAAATACATGCCATAAAAATGACATAACCACAGCAGAAAAACCACTGGATACTATTGTGCTAATAGTAACTAAATCAATTCTGTACTTTTAATTTATATTGTAAGACTTTTCAGTTTCATTATGACTGATTTTCTCAATGAGAATTTCTTTCATTGAGGATCGATTGCAATGCAATGAAACAACAGGCTTGGTACTGAGTAGAGCAGAGTTCAATTTTGTGGAATGCAGGTTAATCCTTCTTGAATTGCACTTAATCTTTGTTACTAGATTAACAAAATGTGTATTTCTGCTTCTTGCAGATTACATAGAAATGCTTGCTGTAAACATAGATGGGAGCTCAAGATCCAGATCTTCTACAGTTATGGCTAGAACAAAAAACATTAACTGTCATTGGCAAACTCTTTATGAAATATGAAGACACAGCCAAATCAGAAAAATAACATTTATATAAAGGCACTTCTTGATGTATCAAGAAATTCATCTTTTAAGGTCTTCTCCTGTTCCCACACTTAAGTCAATGGGGCCCTTAGTGCTCTTTTAAAAAATTATATACTTAGGGTCAAATTCATCAGTGGCATAATTACAGTGACACAGTGTAACCCAAATGATAAACTTGGCGCACACAATGCTGGTAGACATGTGAGTGGTGGTAATGTAACTATGTACTGCAGGAGGTACTAAACCCTCACTTGAACTTTAGGTAAATTCAGAGCCATATCCAAACGTATGGCTCAAGCCCATCTTTGTTATTAACCCAGATCAGCCTGGTATTTTTTAAAGATGCATTTATCTGACCCAACCTGGTAATTTGATATAGAAATTGTTAAATAAATAGTGTTAGAGAACGGTGTGATACACTAGTATGCTCCTTGATTGTTTAATATTATTCATAAATCTCAGCAACAGGACTCATGCGTTAGGGATATATTTTCTCCTTGTTGAGCATACATCAGTCTCATTAATATTACTTGGACTGATTTATGCATATTGGGAGGTGAAAAGGACATTTAGCAACTGCATGGATATGTGCTGAAACAAGCCTATCACTTACTTCTGTGTACTTGTAGAAGTCATTATCTGCAATTTTTCAAATCATGCTAAGTAGGACGGCTTGCTGTCTTTGTAAATATTTTCAGTCCATTACTTATAATGCCTTTCAAAATGTGTACTTTAAACATCTCCTGGATATATTTTACATAGTATTAATTATATCACTTCTAATTTATTTAGCACCCTAAAAAGTTCTTCTCATTAGGCATATTAGTCAAGTCATTATAATACAAGAGAGCCAAGCACTGGCAAATAATTGGTAGGAAACAAAGTTTCAAAGTCATCATACAGTCACATTCCTAAGAGATTAAATGAAAATTATAGTCTGGTAATAACTTTTAAGAAGTTTAAACTAACTGTAAAACTCCAAACATAAAACTTCTAATCTGGTTAAATATATACAAAACAGTCCACTTTCTTATGGAAACTGATCAACTTGTAGAACTCCTTTCATTAATATTTGGCTGCTTTTGACTATCAGGACATAAGCGCTTAGGCTCCACCCTTGATACTCTCAGCTCGGAGCACGAGGGACATCACAGTACATATGTGGCTGCCCCTAAGGGTACAGCTTAAGAAAACTCTCCTGCACTGGTGCATGAGACATGCACTGCCTACAGTATAATAGATATGTGCAACATATCTCAAAGAACATTAGTTACAAGAAGATGAGTAACCGCTTCTTGTGGAGAGACGGATATAAAATAAAGAAAAGCTAGCACTGAAGAAGCATGTAATTTTCATTTTGAATGGCTGCCAGCTATCTCAACCAGTGAGATAGTGAGAGGAAATACAGTTAAGTCTGTTGATGAAAACTAGGCAATAGTAAGAATATTCACTAATAGGTCCTATATAGATTAACCACTATAAGAAACTTAATACCTTGAAAATCTTTTTACAGCAAATAGTAATTAAGGCAAGCACGTAACAAAATCCAGACTTATTTTTACACTGGTATATTATTTTGGAATAATTAATAGTTAATGTCATTTCCAACTGCATTTTCAAAAAATATACTAATTTTTCCTGTAAAAAACTGTTTGCTTCATAGAAAACTGAACAGCATAGAGCAATGCAAAGTAAAGGCAAGCAGGAGAAACTGAAATTGCTGAAGAAAATCACAGCCTATAATTTGGACTGGGAGAGCCATGAAGAGTAATTTAGCAACATGTTTAGTATATTTTTCATCAGGCCCGTGAAGAGTGACTTTATTAAAATGGTCTTAAATTATCTATAGAAGAACTCTGTTCCCTTCATATTTTCTTGGACTTCATAAGAACTAAATAAGAATCAATATAAAAGGATAGCCGGTGGTTCTATTGATATTGTCGGAAAATAAAAGTAGGAATACCCCATACATAAATGGAACGATCCTTTTCAAGTATTCAAAAATTAACAGAAAACATGACTTCATATTAACAGGAAGGACGATTTTACCTATAGATTTTCTTTTCTCTTACATAACATGACCATCAGTCCTTCCAATGGACTTGCATCCTTCTGTGCAGAAAAGCTCTAGAGCGGTCAGTCATGAGTTGGTGGATAAAATGAAGCAATTGCTGTTTCATTCCACTGAAATGAGTTCTGTTGCCACAAGAAGGATTTTCTGGAGGGGAAGGTTCAGGCCTCCAGCTCATTATTCATTGTGTAATTTTGGCTTTGAGTTTTCTTTTCCTTTGCTTGCTTATTTTACTTATTTCATTTCTTTTCACATCAGCGTTCAACCCTGTTCCAAATCTTTGAGGGTGCTCAGGAAATAGATTTGCTTCTAGATGGCAATAAAATGAGACAGTGTGGTTAGTGTTCGTATCTTCCTTACTCTGGATTTTTTTCTTAGTAACCCAGTTTTGTGGAACAAAACGGTGCCCTCCCCACAGCATGACCTTGCATGCCCATAGAGGACAACATTTTGTAGTTTACGCCTTGTATGCGAAAAAGTTGTGGCGTGCTTTACTGAAAGTGTCATGGTATGCCACTGCTCAGGCTGAGTTTCAAGACATTCAGGTGCTGCATATCCTGTTCTGCAAGGCTTTCCAGATACGACCACGTCACTGTTTGCCTATACAGTACATGGACTCATTTTGTACTATATACGCATTCCTCCTTTCAAACTGTAATCTCTTCAGGTTAGAGATCTGGTTCTTTATTCAGCACAGTCTTCCGACTGTAAAGCACTAATGGCAAAATGTAAATAAGAACACCAAGAGCAGCGGAAAAGATATTGGCTGATCAGTTATTTAAAAACTCATTAAAATAACATAGCTGTTTTCTCTCTATCTTCTTTGGTGGACTCTGATAATAATGATAATGATGGAAGAGGCTGCTGCTAGGGTCTTCTCTATTTTTTCACTTGTGAAGAACAGAAGTACAGTAGCTTTCTTAACTGAAAAATAAAGTTCATCATGGGAGAGCCATACTGAAGAGAAGAGGTTGTAAATGCCATTCTTTCTCCCAGGTTTGGATTACTCTCTTCCCTTTGAAAATAATCACATAGCAAAACTGGATAAGTCAGGAAACTCTCCTCTTTAGGGTTACTATTTGTAATCAGTGAGAGTCTGTCTCCCTGGGCAGGAAGGCTCATTGTCAGCTGGATTGTAAGCATCCCTGCAGTGACTACAGGTGTATATAGGATAGGTATCCTAACATTCTGTCTCTTGGTTGTTTAGAAAAGTGTGATTAGAAAAGAGTTGTGGCCTCTGTTCATTTCCTAGCAAAGAGATGTTTGCAGATCACAAAAACCACCACCAGATGATGACTCTGATTGGCAATCTCAGCAGAGAGGCCAAGTAGTGAATGGATCTGAATTGCACGCTCACCTGTAAAGGTCCTCAATCAAAGGAGGCAGCATATTGGCAGTATGGGGAAATGTGTGCTATTGGCAGCTAGGTTTAACTTTAATTTCTAAATTAATTTTAGAAGAAAACAGTCAGATGGAGAAAGTTTCTCCTGAGAATCCAAGTCAAAGTCCTTATTACCAAAACAAGAAGTGAAGTACTAACACTTTTCTTATTGAAAAATAAAACAACAAAAAACCAGCCGCTTGTGGAGGACCTTTGCTGGATTCAGAAAAAAAAAATGTGTAGGTTCTTCTGGGGTCATACTTTCTGCTCAACACAAAACAAAAGGAAGAAGTATTGTCTCCTGAAGCAGTAGACTTTTGGCCCTGTCTTCTTCCCTTACTTGCTATTACTATGTCAGGTAGTGGAGGTGCTATTTCATTAACAAGATTACAAAAATTGTTCCCTGCAGACATAGCAAAAAGAAGGAAGTAGAAATTTGGGTAATTCATTGTTAAATGAAAGAACATTCAAACAAAAACTAAATCTCTCTGAGAAAGTGAGTGCCAAAATATCAGGACTGACACACATTGAGGGCACAATATTCTGGTAGAAACAATAGTAGGCTGCTCCTTCATTTTAACTGACTAATGATTGATAGCTTTAAAACTGCTTTCAGTTCTCTGCAAGGAAGGCCATAACTAAGTAGTAATGATTAGTAGACATTTTCAGAAAAAAAAAAAAAACGCAGCACTTATAGTCAAGTGTGTCTATTGTACTGAGAAGAAGGGAAGAAAGGAAAACATTAAGCCCTGGTCTACACTGGGACTTTAGGTCGAATTTAGCAGCGTTAAATCGATGTAAACCTGCACCCGTCCACACGATGAAGCCCTTTATTTCGACTTAAAGGGCTCTTAAAATCGATTTCCTTACTCCACCCCTGACAAGTGGATTAGCGCTTAAATCGGCCTTGCCAGCTCGAATTTGGGGTACTGTGGACACAATTCGACGGTATTGGCCTCCGGGAGCTATCCCAGAGTGCTCCATTGTGACCGCTCTGGACAGTACTCTCAACTCAGATGCACTGGCCAGGTAGACAGGAAAAGAACCACAAACTTTTGAACCTCCTTTCCTGTTTGGCCAGCGTGGCAAGCTGCAGGTGACCATGCAGAGCTCATCAGCAGAGGTGACCACGATGGAGTCCCAGAATCGCAAAAGAGCTCCAGCATGGACCGAACGGGAGGTACGGGATCTGATCGCTGTTTGGGGAGAGGAATCCGTGCCATCAGAACTCCGTTCCAGTTTTTGAAATGCCAAAACCTTTGTCAAAATCTCCCAGGGCATGAAGGACAGAGGCCATAACAAGGACCCGAAGCAGTGCCGCGTGAAACTGAAGGAGCTGAGGCAAGCCTACCAGAAAACCAGAGAGGCGAACGGCCGCTCCGGGTCAGAGCCCCAAACATGCCGCTTCTATGATGAGCTGCATGCCATTTTAGGGGGTTCAGCCACCACTACCCCAGCCGTGTTGTTTGACTCCTTCAGTGGAGATGGAGGCAATACGGAAGCAGGTTTTGGGGACGAAGAAGATGATGATGATGATGAGGTTGTAGATCGCTCACAGCAAGCAAGCTGAGAAACCGGTTTTCCCGACAGCCAGGAACTGTTTCTCACCCTGGACCTGGAGCCAGTACCCCCGAACCCACCCAAGGCTGCCCCCTGGACCCAGCAGGCAGAGAAGGGACCTCTGGTGAGTGTACCTTTTAAAATACTATACATGGTTTAAAAGCAAGCATGTGAAAGGATTACTTTGCCCTGGCATTCGCGGTTCTCCTGGATGTACTCCCAAAGCCTTTGCAAAAGGTTTCTGGGGAGGGCAGCCTTATTGCGTCCTTCATGGTAGGACACTTTACCACTCCAGGCCAGTAACACGTACTCAGGAATCATTGTACAACAAAGAATTGCAGTGTATGTTTGCTGGCATTCAAACAACATCCGTTCTTTATCTCTCTGTGTTATCCTCAGGAGAGTGAGATATAATTCATGGTCACCTGGTTGAAATAGAGTGCTTTTCTTCAGGGAACACTCAGAGGAGCCCATTCCTGCTGGGCTGTTTGCCTGTGGATAAACAGAAATGTTCCCCGCTGTTAGCCACAGGGAGGGGGGAAGGTTGAGGGGGTAGCCACGCGGTGGGGGGAGGCAAAATGCGACCTTGTAACGAAAGCACATGTGCTATGTATGTAATGTTAACAGCAAGGTTTACCCTGAAAGAGTGTAGCCACTGTTTTATAAAATGTGTCTTTTTAAATACCGCTGTCCCTTTTTTTTTTTCTCCAACAGCTGCATGTGTTTCAATGATCACAGGATGTTCTCCTTCCCAGAGGCTAGTGAAGCTTAGAAAGAAAAAAAAACGCTCTCGCGATGAAATGTTCTCCGAGCTCATGCTGTCCTCCCACACTGACAGAGCACAGACGAATGCGTGGAGGCAAATAATGTCAGAGTGCAGGAAAGCACAAAATGACCGGGAGGAAGATGGCGGGCTGAAGACAGGGCTGAAGCTCAAATGTGGCGGCAGCATGATGAGAGGAGGCAGGATTCAATGCTGAGGCTGCTCGAGGACCAAACCAGTATGCTCCAGTGTATGGCTGAGCTGCAGCAAAGGCAGCTGGAGCACAGACTGCCACTACATCCCCTGTGTAACCAACCGCCCTCCTCCCCAAGTTCCATAGCCTCCACACCCAGACGCCCAAGAACGCGGTGGGGGGGCCTCCGGCCAACCAGCCACTCCACCACAGAGGATTGCCCAAAAAAAAGAAGGCTGTCATTCAATAAATTTTAAAGTTGTAATCTTTTAAAGTGCTGTGTGGCATTTTCCTTCGCTCCTCCACCACCCCTCCTGGGCTACCTTGGTAGTCATCCCCCTATTTGTGTGATGAATGAATAAAGAATGCATGAATGTGAAGCAACAATGACTTTATTGCCTCTGCAAGCGGTGATTGAAGGGAGGAGGGGCGGGTGGTTAGCTTACAGGGAAGTAGAGTGAACCAAGGGGCGGGGGGTTTCATCAAGGAGAAACAAACAGAACTTTCACACCGTAGCCTGGCCAGTCATGAAACTGGTTTTCAAAGCTTCTCTGATGCGTACCGCACACTCCTGTGCTCTTCTAACCGCCCTGGTGTCTGGCTGCGCGTAACCAGCAGCCAGGCGATTTGCCTCAACCTCCCACCCCGCCATAAACGTCTCCCCCTTACTCTCACAGATATTGTGGAGCACACAGCAAGCAGTAATAACAGTGGGAATATTGGTTTCGCTGAGGTCTAAGCGAGTCAGTAAACTGCGCCAGCGCGCCTATAAACGTCCAAATGCACATTCTACCACCATTTTGCACTTGGTCAGCCTGTAGTTGAACAGCTCCTGACTACTGTCCAGGCTGCCTGTGTACGGCTTCATGAGCCATGGCATTAAGGGGTAGGCTGGGTCCCCAAGGATACATATAGGCATTTCAACATCCCCAACAGTTATTTTCTGGTCTGGGAATAAAGTCCCTTCCTGCAGCTTTTGAAACAGACCAGAGTTCCTGAAGATGCGAGCGTCATGTACCTTTCCCGGCCATCCCACGTTGATGTTGGTGAAACGTCCCTTGTGATCCACCAGAGCTTGCCGCACTATCAAAAAGTACCCCTTGCGGTTTATGTACTCGGCGGCTTGGTGCTCCGATGCCAAGTCAGGGATATGGGTTCCGTCTATGCCCCCCCCCAGTTAGGGAATCCCAGCAGCAAAGCCATCCACTATGACCTGCACATTTCCCAGGGTCACTACCCTTGATATCAGCAGATCTTTGATTGTGTGGGCTACTTGCATCACAGCAGCCCAACAGTAGATTTGCCCACTCCAAATTGATTCCCAACTGACCAGTAGCTGTCTGGCGTTGCAAGCTTCCACAGGGCTATCGCCACTCGCTTCTCAACTGTGAGGGCTGCTCTCATCTTGGTATTCATGCGCCTCAGGGCAGGGGAAAGCAAGTCACAAAGTTCCATGAAAGTGCCCTTACGCATGCGAAAGTTTCGCAGCCACTGGGAAACGTCCCAGACCTGCAACACTATGCGGTCCCACCAGTCTGTGCTTGTTTCCCGAGCCCAGAATCGGCGTTCCACAGCATGAACCTGCCCCATTAGCACCATGATGCATGCATTGGCAGGGCCCATGCTTTCAGAGAAATCTGTGTCCATGTCCTGATCACTCACGTGACCGCGCTGACGTCGCCTCCTTGCCCGGTATCGCTTTGCCAGGTTCTGGTGCTGCATATACTGCTGGATAATACGTGTGGTGTTTAATGTGCTCCTAATTGCCAAAGTGAGCTGAGCGGCCTCCATGCTTGCCTTGGTATGGCGTCCGCACAGAAAAAATGCGCGGAATGATTGTCTGCCATTGCTCTGACGGAGGGAGGGGCAACTGACGACACGGCTTACAGGGTTGGCTTCAGGGAGCTAAAATCAACAAAGGGGGTGTCTTTACATCAAGGAGTATTTCAGGCAGGACTTCATGGACGGTTCCAATAAGAAATGGTGCACCTAAGTTATTGTTCTTATTGGAACAAGGAGGTTAGCCTGGCCTCTGATTGATACATGGCTAGATTTACCTCGCTGCACCTTCTCTGTGAGTGACTGCAGTGTGACCTAGAGGAATGAGTCCCCTAGACAGGGGAGGAGGCAAATGAGTACAAAACAAATCTGGTCTATTTCTTGTTTTGATCCACTCCATCTATCTTTTACATCTTTGGCTGGCAGCAGACGGTGCAGAAGGACTGCATGCCATCCACATCTCATGGCTGCTTGGCAGAAGATGGTACAGTACGACTGCTAGCCATCCTCATCTCTTGCCTGCCTGGCAGAAGATGGTACAATACGACTACTAGCAATCCTCATCTCTTGCCTGCCCGGCAGAAGATGGTACAGTACGACTGCTAGCAATCCGTATCGCCTGCCTGCTCACCATAAGACGGTTCAATAGGACTGACTGCAGGACTAAAGAGAATGACCTGGTCAAGTCGCTCCAAATTTAGTCCCTGCGCCCATGTCTGCCCAGGCGCTCCCAGCCGACGTGGCCAGGAGCACCTCGGACATGACGATGACGGCTACCAGTCGTACTGTACCGTCTGCTGCCACAAGGCAAGGGGTTGCTGCTACTGTGTAGCAATGCCGTACCGCGTCTGCCAGCACCCAGGAGACATAGGGTGACGGTTACCTGAGTGGTCTCCATGCTTGCCGTGGTATGGCGTCTGCACAGGTAACTCAGGAAAAAAGGTGCGAAACGATTGTCTGCCCTTGCTTTCACGGAGGGAGGGAGGGAACGGGGGCCTGACAATATGTACCCAGAACCACCCGCGACAATGTTTTAGCCCCATCAGGCATTGGGATCTCAACCCAGAATTCCAATGGGCGGCAGAGACTGCGGGAACTGTGGGATAGCTATCCACAGTGCAATGCTCCGGAAGTCGACTCTAGCCTCGGTACTGTGGAAGCACTCCGCCGAGTTAATGCACTTAATGCACTTAGAGCATTTTCTGTGGGGACACACACACTCGAATATATAAAACCGATTTCTAAAAAACCGACTTCTATAAATTCGACCTTATTCCGTAGTGTAGACATACCCTTAAACTAGTTCTCTTTTGGCCTAATTCTACAAGGTGCTGAAGTCCCTTAATTGTTGAAGAGAGCTAGAGTTGAGGGAACTCAGCACTGTACAGGAGTCATTCTGATTCTGTACCTTAAAGGATCAGAGCTTCCGGAAAATTCAGACACCATTGTAGAATATGAGACTGATCCAGCACTTCTTAGGCAAAATTCCCACTGAATTCAGTGGTGGTTTACCAAAGTAAGGACTGCAAGATCGGGGTTTGTCATAGGCTGATTGCAAATGACTGCTCAGTAAAGAAATATATGTTTATGGTGCCAGTGTTGTTTGAAATTCAAGCACAGTGCTGATTCAAGAAGCTATTACAAAATTACTGCTGTATAATCAAACAATTTTTACAAGTGCTAGAATATGAGTAACAAATCCTATTTAAGTAACAGTATTCTATTTATGAAAAGTGGTGGGTAAGGTGAAAAGTAGTACATTTTGGATTGTTTCTCTAGGCTCCAAAAATGTGGACTATTTTTCCCTCTGGTGTCTGATAGGTGAAACTACAACTGCTTGAATGGATTTTTGAGAAATTTCAGTATTTTAATGGATATCTAAAGATTATGAAACTTTGCTATAGGTCAATAGCATGTTTAGCTATAATTTGAATTTATTAGACTTTATTTTCTAATTAACTATAGATTATCGGCCCAGTCCTCCTCCCACTGAAGTCAAGGAGAGACTTGCCATTAACTTCAATGGATAGTACATTCCTCATTATAATAAAAATAATGGGGTAGGGGGAAGCTACTACAAATTAACGTACACAGCTAATTTTTGTATCATACTATTGAGTCATAAAAACAATAAAATTTTAGTAAATGGCAGTGAACATGGCAAGAAACTCCTGTTGCACAGAGAGAGACTAGAAAATGTGGGTAATTTAATAGGGGAAGATGTAGAACAGTGCACTGCTACATATGCCAGTATAATCTGTAATAAAAGGCCATAGCTTCTAGACATGGCCAACACTTTCCCAAGCCCCTTGCAATCTGAGATTAAGCCTGCCACTGAGCCCCACTATGTATCAATGCGTCTTACATGCTTAAGATACTCACTTCTCTGTTAAATTTTACCACAGGACTCTGCATATTTTTGCCCATAAATTAATGCCACTCAGGACAGTCCCATTTTCTGTAACTTACTTGCCCAAGTAGTATTTGCAGCACTTTGCTGGTGCTATCTGACTCCTCACACATTTTTTTCAGACCAAACTCCTATTTTTTTCCGATGAAGGGCCTGCCCATTTCCAGAAGCAGCATGTGGAGGAAGGTGGAGAAAAGAACAGGCCTATGGTTCCCTCCTACTCCTCACCATTCCCCACACTCTTGCTCTTGAAGGATTTTGGAGAGGGGGAGGGGAAGGCACGTAACTTTACTGCTCTCCCTCTACCCAGACTCATGATCTGAATAAGACTTGAACGATCACACAGAGGGGAAGTGTGGAAGAGGGACTTCTTGCAGCTGTGTAGGACTGAGTCACAATCAGGTTGTCAGGTGTTAGTCCCACTGTTGCTATTCTCACAGTAGCATTGCAAGCCTCACAATAAAATCAGACATTGCATGAAAATCTCAGCTCCCTGATCTGAACCACTTTCCTAGAAATGAAAAGCTTACTTACTAATTCCAACTGATTTTCCAATTTAGTGTAGAATCATGTCAGTTTCAGTCAGGTTCCAAAGTTTCATGGAGCATATGTCATTTAGAAACACCATATGTTAGTGCTTCTGAAATGAATTTTTTTTCTTTGTTTTTTTTTTTTTTTTGGAATTTTCAGTTCATGGAATTTTCTAAGCCATATCTTCTAAGCACCAGAAATTCTGAGTTTCGGACAGCTCCAGTTAAATCTCAGGAGAACAGCTCATAAGATTTCTGTGCCCTTGATTCTGAACCCATCCCCTAGCCCTGATCTGACTTCGAATCTATTCCCAGACTCTATTCAGTCTCAAACCTGAACCCTACTCTGAACCTCATCTAGTTCTGGAATCAAATTCCATGCTTTTGGTCATCTCTATTATTTACTTTGATCAACTTTTCATATCTGTTTTCCAAAATCTCAAATACCATTATAGCAACTTTTTTATTGGATCTGTAGTATTACAAATATGATTTTGCTGTCCCCTAGGTAAGAAAAGATGCACTGGACTAAAAAAGGCAAGCCTCTAGATGAAGTGGAAATCATATTAAGGTTTCTTTTTATTCTCAAGCAAGTAACCATTCATGCACAATAGTCAAAAAGAGCGAGCAAGATGATGTACTTCATTTCACTGAACCAAAATAAGCAGAACGAAACCTTTGCTCTTCAGTAGTGCACATAGTCACAATACAATCTGTTAGGTATATATCTACATCCATACCCGGAAGATATTTACCTCCTCCAGGGGAAAAAACAAAGCCAACCATACAAATATACAAAACATACAAACATACAAAATTTTGTTAGTCTCTAAGGTGCCACAAGTACTCCTTTTCTTTTTGCAGATACAGACTAACACTGCTGCTACTCTGAAACCATAGAAACATGGGTTTTTGTTGGAATTGAAAACAAGAAAAAGAATTAGTAACTCAATCTTTCCATCAAAATATTTACTTTACCGTGATCATGGAATATCATCTGCTGACAAAGGCTTAAATAATTTTTTCTGAAAATTCAAAACAAATTGAAAAATTTGTTAGAATATTTATGCCTACACTCTAAAACTGGCGATGGTTAATTATAATTTGTATTAACCTTCACAGCTGATGGGAGAATTGTTTTCAATATATACAATATTATCTGCTTTGTATGACAAAGAATATGCATCACTGTTTCTACTGCAGTTAAGCCTTGCTTTCCCACCTGACCCCAATGAACAAACAAACAAACACACACAAACAGCAAAACAGGTACACATGGACTATTTACTGGAAAGGAGAGTAATAAATGTTACTTTTATTTTATTTTTCTGCTGAATACATCCAAACCATTGTGCATTACTTCAAAAACAAACATTTTTACTGATCTCAAGTTGAATGTACCATATGGGGCAAATGTAAAGAGGCAAAGGATTTAGGAAAAGTGCCATCAAATGAAAATTAAAAACCTAGCTTCTTATTTCATAAGACCATATTGACATAAGAGTGGCCAGACTGGTTCAGACCAAAGGTCCATTTAGCCCAGTATCCTGTCTTCCAAGAGTGGACAAGGCCGGGAGCCCCAGAGGGAATGAACAGGTAATTATCAAGTGATCCATCCCGTGTTGCCCATTCCCAGCTTCTGCCCATTCCCAACATCCCTGCCCAACATCTGTTTTGTCACAAAAAGACTTGCATTAGCTCTGCAGGGTTTCAAGTAACACCAGCAGTGGGAGAGATCATTTTCAGTATGAATGAATAAAAGGATACCATCCTCCCAACTAGTTTATCAAAAACCTTACCTGTCCTCTTTTCTTTCTGTTATCTTTGTGTTCTAAAGTATACAAAAAGGAAGACTAATTTTGAAGTAGGTTTTAATGCTGGGTTTAATGTATTTGAAAGAGTAAACTACTGTATTTTATTTAAAAAATATGGATTAAAGTATGGAAAATATTTGATTCTAATGGGTTAAGTTTTGAAAAGGGACACAACCTAAATCTGCATTCAGAATTTTGTAGAAGAAAACCATCTGTGGTTGCTAATAATAGAACTCATATATATCTATCTCACTTTCTGACTGCTTTCACAAAAGCTTCTACTGGAGTAAGTCCTCTACCATACACTTTCTCCCAGTATGCAGTTGTCCTTTCTTCATTCAGTTCCACTGGACAAGTTCCACTCTTCTCTGATGCAGCCTCATTCCTTTGATCCTGCTTCTCTTATCTACGCTCACGCATTCAGCGCCTTAAATCCTGTTCCCTTTCCATTTCTTTTCCTTCTCTTTCTGCCCATGTTCCCTGTCTTCCCTTGCACTCTCAGTTATTCATTCCATGGCTTTTAACTTCTCTCTCTTTTCTTGCTTCTTCCTTTCTGCACTTACACATGCTGTTATTATTCCGATCCTAATAAAACCCTTACTCAACCCACCCCCTATTTCTCTTTTCTCCAAGCTCTATCAATGAGATGCCTACTTCCAGAGTCTCAGCTTAATCTTCTCTAGTGCTCTCCTTGATTCTCTCCATGCAACCTAAACTGTCCGTGAAGTTACTCATAACTCTTCCTTTCCAAGTCTCCTCTCTATATTCATTCTTCACAATCACTCTCCTGTATTTGATGTTGTGGAGAACCCTCTTTTCCTTAGGCTTCTGTGACTGTTCTTTGCTTGTTCTCCACCTATCTTGGAGACAGCTCCATCATTACTTCTACATTCCTCCTTCCTCTTACTCTGCACTTGAATTTCCCAGTCAGTCTGTCATTAGTTCCCTCCTTTTTTCCCTTCTGTGCTAGCTCTCTTGTGGCCTAATCCACTCCCACTCTCATCAGCTCTGCGCTAATTACTCTCAGATCTTTCTCTCCTTATTACCTCTTTGCCCTGAGCAGACTCCCATCTCTACTTGTTGCTCTTATATCGCCTCAAAGATTTCTTACAGCTCCATAAAAATCAATCTGGAGAAAAAACAAACTTCTCATCTTTCCTGCTAACTCTCTCCTCTGCCTCCTTCTCCATCACCACTGACAATCCCTTCCTTATGCACCCAGTCACTCAAGCATGCACTGTTTTTGTGAGGATATGCCATTACCTCTGTGATAAGAAAAAAGAAAAAAAAACAGGAATATTTACCAGCTGGAAGGAACAGAAATGTAGCAGAGAGCTGTCAAATGGACACTATCTTTGCCTAATGGAAAGGACCAACGATCAGAAAAGCATGTTGGGAAAGATAATCAACATATTCAGCCAGTTATCATTACTATTCATTATTTGTACTACAGTAACACCTACTTGAAATTCATAATTCTAATAAGGGAATGGATCTGATCAGCTTTGCAGTCTGACAGCTAGTTTTCTCCTTAAGAGACTCTCAGTAATTGCAATATAGACATACTTGCAGTGATATGTAAAACTTACTAAAAATAAGAAGAAATTATATACCTGTTGAAGCAAGTTCCAATGCCTTGTGACAATCCAACATAAATATACTCTATGTGCATCAATAACTTCTGTCACTAGATGTTGAAACTAAAAGAAGCCGCATCATATTATTTCTAATGTACTTTAATGAAGACAACTGCCCTAGGGGAAAAAAAAGTTCCAAGGAGTGTTCCATTCAATATTATTAAAGTGAACAGATTTTTAACATGGTAACTACTGCCAAAAGCACCGCCAACAGATTATTTTCAAAATCTCAAGCAGCAAAAAAAATCTTATAAAGCTCTGGTGAGCTGTAAAAATCTGATGTTTGTTGAACCTTTGGCTAAGTGGTGCCAAAGGAAGTATAAATCAACTACTTTGCCTAAAATGGCTTTTAAAGAAAATCCCTCAGAGTTTGCTGTAGATGAATTAACAAGCAATTGGTTGTAGAGGGATTTCTCTGTATGGCAAGCTAATGAAATCTGACAGGTTGAATGGTGCAAAGATAATGGGCTGAGCAGTCCACTGACTGTAAAGCAGAAGATGATTAAGGTTAAGATTTTGAAAACAAAACAAAACCCCATATCCTAGAATTGGGTCGAAAGGAACTATGTGTTCAGTTTAAGGGTTCAATTGCATAGGTTCAATTTTCTTACTAAAGTATTAATCTAATTCAAGAAAAATAGCACTCTCTACTTTATGTTTATTTCATCACTGTGTAATTCACCATTGCCTCTATTCTCATGGTATCATTCACCTCTTCACTCTAAGTGTGAGCACACAAATATAGTTATATTTAGGCATTCTAATAGAATACCTGAAACATCTCTCTGATTCAGCTCAGCATAGAGATTCTATCATCACTGCATCAGAACACAACCATTCCTTAGAATAATTTTTCAAAAACACAGATAAGTCCTGAATCAGATTGCAGAAGTTGAAGAATTACAATAATAATAACAACAATCCACTAATTCAAAGAATTGTTGAGCAATTTAACTTATAGCAGAAAAAGCACAATTTGGTGCTTGTAAAGTAATGGGCTGCTGTCAGCAAGGCTATATGTAAGAAAAAATATAAAAGAGATATGTGAGAATGGTGATTGACTTTTGGCTGACCCAGAAGTGGACAAACATAGTGAGCTGTATAATCAACAAAAGCTATCTCCCCACAACCACAGCTCAGGTGCCAACCAATGCAAAGAGTTCTTCTTATCCACCACAGAAAAGGTTTGAAAGTTCCACAGGGTCATACTAGAGCCAAGATAGAATCTGAATAGAATAAGGTGACCACATAGTTTTGCCAAGTTGAGTCAATCACAGGAGACTAAAAGTGCTGATAAAAGTGCTTTTTACCACAAGAGGTATTAAGTACTAACATCAGTAAGATGCAACTGACAAAGCCCAGCGAGAGCTCTCAGGGTACAGAACTCAAGGATAGGGTTTTCTCAATGGAGAGCTCTCAAGTTTGAAACACTACCTTGCCAGCAATCAGGTTGCGTTGTGACTTGCCACTCTCAAAACATGACACAAAACTTGCTTCTTTCTCTCAATAAGAAGTATTGTAAAATAGGTCAATGACATTTTTCCCTTTGCAGAGAGAAATCTATCACCAAGCACACCCCATATAAATACAACATAACTTTAAAAGGAGCAGAGAATTTTGGACCCAATCCTGCAAACACTTAAACATGCATAGGTTTAAATGGGACTACTCATGTGAGTTAAGTTATGAGCTCACTTAAAATTTGCAGGATCAAGTCTATGGTCTTTAACTGGTAGAACTGTTTGGGCAATTTTCATTAAACGTTTATGGGTGAAAATAGAGGGAAATGGCATACCTTTTGGTGATATATTCTTCATATTTTTCTATCAGTTCTATTAATTAGAAGTCAGTTATGCTTTTTTAAAATCCTTGTATTAGAGTCACAGATACTGATGTGCAAGGCACATCAAGGATAGATTAGAATAGGTTTTATTGAGGTATGGAGACCAATCCAGCATTCCTCTGCATTGCTGTCACTAGAGCATTTCTTAAAGTATGGGTGGGTGGAGGTGAGGGTTAGCAATTCCAGCCAAGAAAACAAAAATAAAAAAACAGAGCAGGTTGACTGAGTGGTACACTGCAAAAGCTGAACTACCAATGTTGCTGCTTCCAGATTATGATCACTGTAAGCACTGCACTAGAAACAGGAAGTAAGGAGACTAGGCAAATAACAGACAATTTCCTGGTGAGAGTGAGAAAATGGGTACCACGTTCAGAGACTTAAAGCTGATCTCTGCTATTCCTAAACTCCACAGTGTACACAGAATTAATTTAACAGGTTGTGAGAGAAAGTGATGGACTGGAAGTAGGAGATATATCCAGCCTGAAGATGTAAGAGGGCCCTTCATGGTTTATCCTAAAAGAATACAAAGATTAACAAGATGCAGGACAGGAGGATGTGGCAAATCAGAGTTTCTTGCCAAAAGCAAATGCCATAATTAATATGCCTTAGTGCCTGACAAATGCCTTAATGCCTTTAATTACGCAATTCATCCATTCTTCATCATTATTATTTATATTACAGGTGCAGTATAGCCCTACTCCACTGTTTGCAACCAAAAAAGCACATTACACTCATTACAGTCTATCAGCTAGAAACCAGAAAACAACTCATATGTACACTTAGTTTCCAGCCTCTTCAAATATGCTGATGTGAAACATGTTTCTAGTTAGATAACTAGAATGCCTAAGTATAATGACAGATGGAATGTAAGAAGGGTTCCCATTCAGTGTGGGTGTCATTCACAGTAATAGACAGTTTATCCATGTCCGGAAGAGGCATTCCTTTCTTGAAAGTTTAGTTCAGAAGTCCAAAAATGAATGAGCACCAGACAGATACTACTTTATCATGATGGCCAGCCTCTTAGAAAAAAAGTAGCTGTGTGACCTAGCGCGTGAGACACAATCAAAGCATTAAGTCATCAGATGCAGTAGTGAAGCAGTTTATCTGGTCGAAGTGATCAAATCTGACCTATTATTACATGAACCTTAGTAATACTTTCTGAAAATGGAAAAAGATGCCTATATCAGGGTCAAATAGAGTTCTTAAGATGACAACTATTCCAAGATAGAATGAAATGCATACTGAGACAGATGGACTAAAATCATCCAGAAATTGACTTTACAACCAGGTAATCTAACCTCCAGAGACCATCCTGCACTTCAGATTGAATGAGATGGAAAAAGTGAGTTTTGACCACCCAGCAAGCAAACAAAGGTATCACAAATTGTATGTTGATTAAATGCAGTTGCAACAATTAACTTTTGTGAAAAATTAAGACACTATAAGAGCCCTACTCCCATCTGTAGGAAATCCCACACTGGTACCGTTAGATACTCTATGCCCTTTGGACTATTGATGGCTGGATTTTGTTTTAGTCACCTCATATTTTAATATTCAGTCCCAAGTCTATGAATGATAAGGGAGACAAGGAGTAGAAGAAGAATGGTGCCATTTGATTGGGGAGGGCGGAAGGCAATGGTTCGGAGGAGATGGCTGACCAGGGGCAGATAGCAAGAGGACATAAAATAGGAAGCAACTGGAGAAAGGAAAAATCATGGCATTAACAAGACATGCCTCACCCTTGGTGTTAGTCATTTTGCTAGTATGTTTTGTGTATGTCCATTGTTTCCTTTGTTCTACCCTTTTCCATTGTTCAAAACTTTTCAATTTTCTATTTGGATCCTAAACTCTTTGAGGCAGGGATTTGTCTAATTCTATATACGTGAGGCACCTAGCATATTTTGGCACTCAATAAAATAATAAACGATAATAATACCAAAGCTGTTCCTGGATTTTTTTTTTTTAAAATCTTATGAGAAAGATTTATTCTTTTAAACTAAATGAATTGATCTCTGGTTGGGAAAAAAAAAACAAAGCAAACCCATATTTAAATTAATCCTAGGGCCAGAGAACAAGATTCAAAGGTTTTGTGTAATTTTCCTCCCAAAAGCATGTGCTCCAGTGAAGTGGTTATCTAAGGTCTGTTCCTGCTCCATGGAAGTCAGAGTTTTACCACTGACTTTAAGGGGAGAAGGAACCTACAATAACCTATTATTTCTTAAAGATGGATTAGAACAGCAGTTCTCAAACTGTGGATTGGGACCCCAGAGTGGGTGACAACCCAGTTTTAATGGTGTCACCAGGGCTGGCTTAGACTTGCTGGTGCCCGAGCCTCAATGTCTGGGGCCAAAGACTCGATTAGAACATGCAAAAATAATTACAAGGGGGCATATCTTCAGCTGATGTAATCTGTCATAGATAATGGAGCTATGTCAATGTACACCAGCTGAGGATCTGCCCTCAAGATACTAATCAACTGGTTAAAGGGAAGAATTGCTTAAGTCTGTCATGACACATGAAACTCCATTATCACACAACAAACTATGGGCAATGCAGGCATTACTGACACAGTTAAGTGTAAAAATTCAGCAGGCTTGAACATAGTTTGGCAGACTACACTGAACTTCCATCATAGAGATGAAATACTACAGTGAAGTGAAAGAACAGATTGAGAGACTCAGCAGGAATCTCTTTTAAATCCTGTTCGAAGATAAATATACCAGTAGAGTTGCATGTATTGCGAGGACAGCCATTCCAAAAACCTGCAATTAAAGGTGTGAATGTGTTAATTAAGATCAAATGATATTCTGATGATTAATAATATATAGATGTTTTTATGAACCTGTTCACTTGCAGTCTGCCATCCTCTAACATACGTAAAATACAATTTAAGGCTGCAATACATAGACCTAGAATGTAGGACAGACCCAGAATACTTATTTAGCTAATTTCTAATTAACTGATTGTAAGTCCTCTGGGACAGGGACCAACTTTTTGTTCTGTGTTTGTCCAGTGCCTGCCACAATGGGACCCGGGTCCATGACTGGGGCTCCTACACACTAGTACAATACAAATAATCAATAATAATAGTAATGGCCATGTCATAAAAATAAAGGGAAGGATAAATCCCTTTAAAATTCCTCCTGGCCAGAGGAAAAATCCTCTCACCTGTAAAGGGTTAAGAAGCTAACGGTAACCTCGCTGGCACCTGACCAAAATGACCAATGAGGAGACAAGATACTGGGAGGAGGGAGAAAAACAAAGGGTCTGTGTCTGTCTGTATGCTGCTTTTGCCGGGGACAGAACAGGAATGGAGTCTTAGAACTTTTAGTAAGTAATCTAGCTAGGTATGTGTTAGATTATGATTTCTTTAAATGGCTGAGAAAAGAACTGTGCTGAATAGAATGACTATTCCTGTCTGTGTGTCTTTTTCGTAACTTAAGGTTTTGCCTAGAGGGGTTCTCTATGTTTTTGAATCTAATTACCCTGTAAGGTATCTACCATCCTGATTTTACAGAGGGGATTCCTTTACTTTTATTAAAATTCTTCTTGTAAGAAAACTGAATGCTTTTTCATTGTTCTAAGATCCAAGGGTTTGGGTCTGTGGTCACCTATACAAATTGGTGAGGATTTTTACCAAACCTTCCCCAGGAAGTGGGGTGCAAGGGTTGGGAGGATTTTGGGGGGAAAGACGTGTCCAAACTACGTTTCCCAGTAAACCCAGATAAAGTTTGGTGGTGGCAGTGGAAATCCAAGGGCAAAGGGTAAAATTAATTTGTGCCTTGGGGAAGTTTTAACCTAAGCTGGTAAAAGTAAGCTTAGGAGGTTTTCATGCAGGTCCCCACATCTGTACCCTAGAGTTCAGAGTGGGGAAGGAACCTTGACAGGCCATTCTATCCTAGTAAGCATAGTCCTCTTTTTTTCACCTTTTTCTGAACACTACAGTATATCACAATCTCATGAAAAACAGAACAAAAAAAGAGTAAATAAAAAACAAGACATTCTTCCTTCTAAACACTCACGTAAGTGGGATTGGAGAGAAGGGAAGAAGTTTTATCTTGGGAAAGTGGAGAGGTCTAGATCTAGTGAGCTTTTCATCCTGGTGAGTTTTGTATGTGTTTATAATATCTGTACAGCAAACAGAGCAAATAAATATACGTACAGGAATCTGACAGTCTAGATCCTCAACCCTCCTGTGTTGTACATGGGGAAGCACTACATCAACCTGCACCTGATACCATAGCACTCAGAATATACCCTGGAATTTCTACACACAAAACCCAATGGGACTAAAGAAAAGTCTGTCATCTGTACATGGAAATGTTAAAGTTTAAAACTTGAAAAGTTTCACATATAAGTGGAGGTCAGAGTCTGCTAATCAGGTTCTTACTGACTACCCAGTAGAGTATCATTATACCATTTCACTTTAAAAGAGAAATAAGTAAAAAAGATTTCAAAATTAAAATCACTGACAAGGCAACAGTAGAGGTAATAATTTATATTAATTTATCTTTCCACTGTCATGGGTATTACATTGTTTCAGCTGTGCACAGGAAACAAGATGTCTTATATTAGGGAATTTAATAATGAACCACTGTGATTGATAAGAAGAGCATTAAAACTAGGAGATGAGGGGAGAAGATTGAGAGAGAGTCAGGAAATCTCCATGTCTGGCTTCACAGGGGAATGAGTATATAACAATGGAAATTACCACATCTGAGGTGGGAGAAAAACTTAAGGGAGCTTAATGAGCTCAACTGGGTATAAGAGGATAACTTCCCATCACAGAATGCTGAAAAAATTGGCACATGAGAGTCTGGTAGCAAGAATGTTTCATGAATCCATGTATCTATCTATCTATTTGGGCAGGGGTGGTGGCTGAAGAATAGATAACATCAGACATATATTTAAGAAAGTGGGGGTGGGGAAGTGATCTGGGCTATTACAGTGAAGAGGTTTTAGAACAAATTGTGAAGAAAAGAATAATTAAATTAAGGGAAGTAAATGGTAAAGGGGAAGTAATGCAACCAAAATAGATCGTGCCAGACTAACCTGATTTCTTTCTTTGAGAAAATAACGGATCTTTTAGATAAGGGAAACACAGTAGATCTAATATACTTGGACTTCAGTAAAGCATTTGACATCATACCACATCGGAAATTATTAGTTAAACTAGAGAATATGGGGATTAATATAAGAATTGTAAGGTGGCTGAAGAACTGGCTAAGGGGGAGAAGGTAATGGGCTGTGCTGAAAGGTGAACTATGGGACTGGAGGGAAGTTACTAGTGGAGTTCCTCAAGGATCAGACTTGAGATCCATATTATTTAATATTTTCATTAATGACCTTGGCACAAAAAGTAGGAGTGTGCTCGTGAAATTTGGTGATGATACAAAGTTAGGAGGCATCGTCAATACAAAGGAAGATCAGAATATTACACAGGAAGAGCAGTATGACCTTGAAGACTGGAGTGACAGAATTAGGATGAAATTCAATAGCGCAAAGGCCGTGCACTTGCTCTTTAATAAGAAATTCTGCTACAAACTGGGGTCTCATCAGTTGAAAGTGACAGAGGAGGAGAAACCTGGGTGCGCTTGTTGATCACAGGATGACTACGAGCCACCAGTGTGGTGCAGCTGTGAAAAAGGCAAATGCAATCCTAGGATGTATCGGGCAAGGCATTTCCAATCGTGACAGACAAGTATTAATGCCACTGTAAATGGCACTGGTAAAACCTAATCTGGAATACTGCATACTATTCTGATCATCTATCTCTAGAAAGGTGAATCTAAACTTGAACAGGTGCAGAGAAAAGCTACAAGGATGATCAGAGGAATGGAGGGCCTATCCTATGAGAGGAGAATGGAAGAGCTTGGCTTGTTTAGCCTAAACAAAATGAAGGCTGAGAGGGGATATGATTGCGCTCTATAAATATATTAGGGGAATAAACATTAGGGAGGCTGAAGAGCTATTTAAGCTAAAGGAACAATGTTGGCAGAAGAAGAAATGAGTAAACTGGCCCTGAACAAATTAAGGATGGAAGTTAGAATGTGGTTTATTATGAGGGGTGGAGGGGGGATGGGGAGGGCAAAACAAATTAGTTTTAAGAAAGAGCTGGAGAAATGTATGAGTGGAATTCTCTGACAGTGATCTTGTGATGGTAGGGGGCAGGGCAGTAGCACTGCAGATCCCTTATGGTTTGTCTTATGTCAGGGGTGACCAACCTGAGGTTCCTGAGCCACATGTGGCTCTTCAGAGGTTAATATGGGCTCCTTACTTAGGCACTGATTCCGGGGCTGGAGCTATAGGTGCTAACTTTCCAATGTCCTGGGAGTTGCTCACTGCTCAGCCCCCTGCTCTGCCCCAAGTCCTGCCCCCACTCCACCACGTCCCCCAAGGTCCCTGCCTCTTCCCCTGAGCCTGCCATGCCCTCGCTCCTCCCCTTTTCCCCCATACCCCCCTGTATACGTGAAACAGCTGATTGTGGAGGGAGGAGGTGCTGATTGGTGGGGGCTGCCGGCAGGCGGGATGCGCTGGGGAGTGGATGGGGGCTGCTGCTGAATTATTGTGGCTCTTTGGCAAGGTACATTGGTAAATTCTGGCTCCTTCTCAGGCTCAGGTTGGCCACCCCGTCTTATGTTATTAAAGCTCAAGCTTCAGTTCAGCCATGCACCTGCAGAGGTCCAGAAAGCATTCTCTCCCCACATTCTCCCTAAAGTTATTTTGTTTTGGCTTGGTTTGTTCTCCTTCCTCTGAAGCATCACAGATGGCCACAGCTGGAGATTGGGCAATGGACAGGGAGGGCTAGGGCTTTGAGGTGGCACTGAGCATTCTCTCTCTCAGGGCTGGCTGGCTGGTTCTTGCTCATGAGCCTAGGGTCTAACTGATCCCTATATGTGGGTTCGGGGAGGAATTTTCCAGTGGTCAGATTGGCAGTGACCTTGGGGGGTTTTCACCTTCCTTTGCAGTGTGAAGCTGTGGGTCACTTGCCAGGATTGCCTCAGTGTATCCCACTTAGTCAATTCCCTGCCATTGCAGGGGCTGCACATATTGGTGTATCTCAGTCCCTCTTATTCTCTGCCTGTGACACATAACAGTTTAGTCTCTTTAGAGCTGTAACACTTTATTCTAATTTTAGTGTTGGATTTAGTTTGTAGTTGCTGGGTATTGTTGGTGGCCTGTGATATACAAAAGGTTAGACTAGATGATCTAGATAACTAGATGGTCCCTTCCAGCCTTAGACTCTAGGACTCTCCTTCCAGCAAGAGATTTTTAATTTTTAATCATTAAACACATTTTATAAATAACTTCCACTGCCTTAGACTAAATACACGTTCCATTATTCAGTCTTTTTACTCCACTCTTTACTCCTAAAGTACTCAAGCTGTGTTTTTAAGATTTAACACATACGACTTGTTTGACTCAAATACAGGCTAGAATTTAATCAGGGACTATGGTATATCCTAAATGCCAGTAATCAAAATATAAATATAAGAGCAGCACTACCTTTCTGGCCTGGATACCCAAATACTGTAATATTACCTAATATTGTGCCAAAAAGTATATTTTCACTAATTTTATTGTAAACCTTTAACAGATTAAACAATGATTGTGCACTATTTGCATCTTCTCATTTACTTAGGCCTTTCAGCTTTACTCTCACCTATGAATTATTTCTGTAATATGGGCATGGGAAATAATTGAACTATTTCCTCATGACATAAGCTCATCATATATGTTCCACTTCATTCTCCTGCACTAAAGGTTATGCACCTCATGCTTTAATTTTCAGTGTAATGCTTAGGGTTTTTAATAGGGTATCCATTTTTTTTTTTTTTGTAAACAACATTACTTTGGGATGCCTGTGGAGCTTCATTAAAAGATGTTTTGAACCTTAACTCTTTTTAAATGCAGTTTGTTGTTTGCAAATCCATAGTTAAATTGCAAAATTCTCCTAAGACTAAGCTTTGTGGGGCAGGAATTGAGTCTCCTTCCATGTCATGAACAGCATCAAGCTTGCTCGGGTTGCACAACAATCAAGTACGAATGTGTAAATGAAGTGCTGTGTAAATTAACTATATTATATACTTTGGTTTTTGGGTTTTTTTATTTTTAAATTAATTATTGACATCTGTAATTCTCTCTAGAACACTTCATAACTAACTTCACTGTTTTGATGAGCCACTAGTCTTGGGGTAATTATGTATCTTATGGTTCACAGAAGCATTACTATCCACCAAACTGAATTACTAGTATCCAGATTTGAAAAGGTCAGTTCAGTGAGTGTGTCAAAAATTTAACCTGGAATGCTTCCAGCTGGTACAAAATACATACACCTGACTACTATGGGCAATAGGTGAGTTTACAACTACAACTTAAATTGCCTTACACCTTCAGTTTGCCAGAGACCTGGACCAAGGCCAAACAAAGGCAAAAGTCAGGTTGAGGGAGTTCTGTAGTGTAACCCGTGGTCAGTGTTAGAAATGATACTAAAGCTTCTGCGCTTTTAAATGTCACACAAAGCAGCTGGAACATATTTGAAATGCCTCACCTAAAACACACAACACAAACAAACAAGGCTAAAACCTGTTTGCACATTGTTCACTTCTGCATAAGCACCCAGTCAGCAGCTGATGAGGTGTAAGACATCCCTACATTGTGTGGCTATGGAGGATTCTGTTTAGTGGTGACCTTTGTACTTTAGCTCCCACGGGGACAAAGCACTGAGAGTTGAAGAGGTAAGGACTGGACACAACAAGCATTGCCAATTACTCTGTTCTGAACTCGGACTTCTAGCCAAATGCTGATCCTTGCCACTAGCAAAGAAGGGAACAATATTCATTTGGTGAGCTGTGGGATTTTGAGATGGCACAGCTACATGTAAGGCAGTGGAGCCAGAGGGCAGCTGCTCTGGATTACATGCTCCTCTTTGAATCCCACAGAAATCATGTTGCTCAGAGCATCATTAACTCCATGCACTTTTTATCCCTGTGGGGTTAATGCACAGCTCAGGAGACGTTGGAGGGGAGACTGAGCAAGCTGTGCAGCAAGAGGGGGATCCACAACATCATGAGAAAGGGAAAGCAATCCTGGAATCATCAGGGCTAGTACAAGGGTTCCTTGTAAATATCTGAGCTCTACAAAAATGATAGGGACCATTCTTTGCTCCAAGTCTGTGGCCTGTGACTCTGTTGTCCCAACCCACCACGGAGGAAAAAAAGTGTCAAATTTAGTTTTCCCCCTTCTGCCCGTTGCTGCTTTGAAAAGAATTATTTGGTTTATAATACTTTATATGCTGCAAGCAAGACACCGACCGCTCCTCTGGCCTTTCAATAGGATTCCCTTGTGGAGCGGCACACACCTTGTTTGTAACTGCTAGATTTCTACTTGTGCACAAAGAACACATGGATTAATGAATTGCGTTAAATACTATTGGCAAGTGCCTGGAACATCTCTGGCATTCATAACAGAAGAGGCAGCTCATTTTGGCCTCCCAGAGAGAGCTGAAGGTTAAAAAGCAAATGAAGGGCAAGCAAAGAACTTAAACCACAGAATTAGCCTAAAGGCTTCTTAAGGTCATTGTCTTTAGACGCAGAATTTTATACATACGGAGAAGAAAAACTAAAAAGTAATATGTGGAGAGTAACAAATATTTCTGCTTTTTAATATAGGTTTAAGTTTCTAAGAAGGAAATTAAGGAGCAACTTGAAACAACTGCTGTTATGACAAAATTATCTTTTACTGAGAAGGTACAACCTAAAGAATTAAATGAGATTCTCAAAATAACCCACCATTATGAATGTCTCATACTCTATGACGACACTGAGGAGGAAGAATTAGTTGGAAACACACAAGAAGGAAATGTTAATCTCAAGGCTGTAGGAAATTGAGAAACATGTTTTGTTGACCTGGGGCCTGACACAAAGCTAAGTCAAGACAATGGGAGTATTTACAGCTATCATGACATACATTTTACATTATTTAGGTGTGGAGGAAAAATATAGAGTCTGTCTGTCACAGATCCAGTCAAGTACCTCATCTTGGCCACTCACCAGACGCTGGGAGGGGAATCAAACAGTTTTAAACTTCCAGAGTCTGAACCCTATCTAAGGGTACACTCTCAGGGTGCAGATCCTCTACCGAGCATCCCCTTCTGAAAGCGGAAACCTCTGTCTTGCCCTTTACCAGTGCTGACCCACTCAGACTCCTCCTTAGCTCAAACGTACCTGCTCCAAGAATTCCAGCCATGTGCATGTTCTAGGTCCGCAGGTTAACTCTTCGAACGGCACACAGTAAGCATAAGACATAAAATGCACACGATAGACTTTGCACAGGATTCTAAAACACCACTGCTCTTTATTTAAGCACAAGAAATACACAGAGTATATATAAAAACAACAAACATTCTGAACACAATGCCCCTGACTCTAGCTCATTCTTCCTTTGAGGGACCATCTGAATTCAAGGCAGGGTTCCTCCCTGCCACATCAGACTCCTACAGTAGCTTCCATCTGTTTGATCTGGTGAAAATGGCTAAAGACTATGAACAGATCAGCTCCTGCCTTTTGTAACCTTCCAGTCCCTCTGTCTACAGGATAAGCCTGCTCAGGTGATCCCAGATATTTACCATGTGACTTCTTTGCCCCGTGACCTCATTTTTGATAAACCAGTGCTCTTGGGTGGAAGCCAGTCTATTGTTTAGTATGTTTGTATTTGAATGAAGGGCCACCGAGATTTAATAACCCTCTTTTGTCAGCCCTGTATCATAACCCTTTGGAACGTTAGTCTAATATGGAGGTAAAAGGACAACAGAGAAGACAAAAGGTTGCACCTTTAAAATAGAGTTTGCAGCTTGGTCAAGACACACAGACTGAGTTCACAACCTCTCACAAAATTCATAAATTGTACAAAACAATTCCCCCAAATCATCACAGTGTTTATTTTTTATTTACTAGAAGATTTCTTGCATGCTTAAAGTTAAGTACATGTATATGCTTTTTCAGGATTGTACTCATCACATTCACAGTGACTGCAATGAGCATACATGGAGTATGCATGAAGACCACTAAGGCAGGGTTTCTCAAACTGGGGGTTGGGACTCCTCAGAGAGTCACAAGGTTATTATATGGGGGTGGGGGTCGCAAGCTGTCAGTCTCCACCCCAAACCCCGCTTTGCCTCCAGCATTTATAATGGTGTTAAATATATTTAAAAATGTTTTTAATTTATAAGGGGGAGGGTCACACTCATAGGCTTACTATGTGAAAGGGGTCACCAGTACAATAGTTTGAGAACCACTGCACTAAGGGTATGTCCACAATGCAATGTGAGCCCAGGATTAGTAGAACTTGAGTTAGCAGATTCTACATTTGTTAATGTGGAGCTTGAGCATCTCCATTCATTTGTAACCCAAGGTTAGGAATAGTTAAACTCTTGGTCCCAACCGGTGGCTCCAATGCCTGGGCCTGCATAATGCGGCATGAGTCCAACCACTCATATCCCAGATTTCTTAGCGCACTCCCAAAATGTGGCCACCTTTGTTCAGGGTAAAGTGTGGAGAAACCTGACTATCCACCAAACTTGGGCTGATTTTCTTTGTCCTCTGGACAGTTATGAGCTTATGGGATACTTTTGGCGGATGTCCAGAGCACGAGTCAGGTGGGCCTGAATTTTCCCTGCAAAGCAATATGGATTGGACCCTAACTTGACTCAGACTTCGATTCTCCATCCCCCGTTGGGTCCTGGGACCCTGAGTCTGAGCCCTTGGTAAGCGCGATTTGTCTGTAAATGGAAGGGGGAGGGGTTAGACTAGAGCTGGAGTTTGAATCCTAGTTTACGCTGCAGTGTGAACATATTTCAAGAACCTTCAGCTTGCTCATAATGTAGCCAGGGTGAAAGAAAGATAAAAGACTTACCGGTATGGAGGCAGGTCCTTGGGCACAAGTGGCGGGGGGGGTCAGCCTCCTCCAGCCAGTTCTTCCATGCTGCCTTGCCTGCACCACTCGGGGCTCCGGCGGCGATTTGATCAGCCCGAGGCTCCGGCCACTGCTGCAGGCCCCAGGCTCTTTTAAATCACCAGGCCCCAGGGCAGCTGCCCCTTTTGCCCACCCCATCAGCGGGCCTGCTGGTAGGGTGCCTACCCGTCGGCTGCCCTGGGGAGGCGAGGGGGGCAAAAGGGGCGGTGACGTTAAAGAGCAGCACTTTAACGTCGGCTGTGAACGGGCCAGTACCGGTGGCCACTTCTTACTGGTATGCTGTACTGGCCCACTTTCACCTCTGAATGTAGCTGAATGAGTACTAAGCAGCATTGCTTAGACAGGAGAATTTTACAATTGCACGCCCACACAATGCCCTTCCTTCCTTCCTATCCAACAAAGAGCGAGTCTGGCTCTCTGTGTTTGACCTTTACTATACTGGTGGTTCTAGCATCACTGCCATGTTATTCAACTCATTTCCTGCCTGCACCAGTTTCTTTGCACACTCTTCAATAGCCAAATGCTAGGAGGAGAAAAGAGAGTTCTGTGTGTGGATGAAGCATAGAATGTCAGTTTAAGAGCAGATTCTTACTTGGAGATTGAGGGCCAAACTCTACACTTGTTCACACTCTGAAACCCCATTTAAACCAATAGGATTGCATGATATAAAATCAGTACAAAAATTTTGAATTTATCTCAGGCATTAAAAATTAGAATATGACAAAAACAGCCGAGTAGAAGAAACAAAAACACAAACATGACAAAAAACCTAAACAAACTTCTGCTTTGAGGGTGATGGATTTTTGTTTTTTTTAAATAACAGTCTTCTCTCCCAGATTTGGGACCAGACACTTAGCTGGTGAAAATCAGAACAGTATCATTGATCAATACAGTGTATAGAAGCTGAGGAACGAGCCCTTTATTTTTAAAATAGTATCCACTAGTAAATGTCTGCTGAAACTAATTTGAAGACATTGATAAATAAAGTTATATACCAAGAACAACATTTTCTGTGCATCTCCAATCCCCCCCAAACGTGGCCTCAATTTTGCTATCTCAGGTCGGTAATTTCAGTAGGCAGAGGAATTGTATATTGTTTTTAATGCAACAGAGGTGGTTTAATTTAGGAGGGTATTCTGCCACTAATTCTGTACCCACACTGTAACCTCAAAAGAGTGTAAATTCTTCACTGATTTCCTTTAAATCAGAATATTCATTGTCTGTTAAAATTAGCATCAAATTAGCAAAGTAATAGCAAAGGCATAATATAATGAACTGCTCTAACTGCTTTTGATGGTGTAAAGAAGTAGGATGAGAATTATAGTAACATGTATTACTATCATTACCTGCTACAATTTTAGTGCCAGGCCATGCCCTTGATCCATGACTGAACTCCCTTGTTGTCAATGGGATTTTCACACAAAGATTGAGGGCAGTAACTGACCCTCAGCTGGCATTTTATACTGCTCACAAGAATATAAACAATTTCATCAAATGCTTAAAATGATTCTTAAGCTAAAGAATCGCTGTATTTCTCACTGTAAATAGGTTTCATGGAAATCTTTTAGTGGGAACATCTGAAGGACAAATCAAGGACAATATTCACTTTTGAAGCTGTTCAAAGAAAAATGATGTTTAAAAACTGCTACAAGTTAATCCACCTGACTTTCATAGGTCAGTTTAATTTCAGTTTATGAATGTTTAAAAATAAATATTTGCTCCCTTTGATTTGACATCACTATATTGTTATAAACATGCCTAGAATGTGAAACAATGAATTAACACGTCAGAGGAAGCCTAAGCAGTAGGAACAGATGAACCATCTGAGTGGAATAATCCCTTTTGTCCCATAACTGACTAAAAAAGGAACACAAAAAACACAAGGAAAGGAAGATAAAAGTATAAGCAAAATTGCTTTAAGTATTTTTAGCCTCCTTGTCTTGGTAGGTGAATCTCAAAGGGTTAAAAGGTTTGTGATATGATTAAAAACCAGTGATTAAAGTGGAATGTCAGACACAGCAGAATTCTAAACACACCAATCCATTCTCTGTCCCCATTACATTGTGCTAATTGCCTAGCAAAATCACTTAGAACAGCATTCTCTTTGGTTTCTGGAGACACAATTACTGACTGATGAGTGAGTTTATAATCCCTGCCCAGGGTAGGGTGACCAGATGTCCCGATTTTATAGGGACAGTCCCAATATTTGGGGCTTTGCCTGATATAGGCACCTGTAACCATTCTGCCTGTCAGAGTTGGCAGCAACAAGGGCCCGGTTTAATATCTAGGGGATCCATTCCAACAACACAATGCAAACCGGCTCGAGCCCCCACCCAGTGACCTGGGACAAATATATACCACCCCCGCTGGGCGCCTCCAAGAGGCAATACTTTCCCTCTTGCAAGCACAGAGTCTGAGTGTGGCAAAAAGCCTTTTAATAACAGAGAGAAACAATATGGCATTATGTTGGGGAAATACCACCAACAGGATTCATATCACAACCCATGAGCAAAAACCCACCCCAAGCAAATTTGGGGCATGCCCTTTCCCTTTGGTTCTTGAGTCCAGCAACCCCAGATCACCCGAAGTCCCAAAAGTCCAATGACCCAAAAGTCTCTGTCCCTGGTCAGGACAGCCGCAGAGTTCAAAAGTTTATCTGCAGAGCTTTACCTCCCAACCTGGGTGGAGATGGGGGCAGGGGGGGAAGGGGGAGAGGTAAGGTGACCACCCCACAGCTCCATAGGCTTTCGCTCTGCTCCGCCAGCTGCCCCACGAACTGCTTTGCTCGGCTCTGCTCCCCACAAGCAGCTCCCGCCGTCCCACGAACTGCTCCACCAGCCGGTCCACAAGGCACTCCAGCCGTCCCAGAAACCGCTCCACAATATATCTTCAGGATCCCCCACTACTTAACACAACGCTCAGCGATTTCAGCTCTTAAGTGAATTCAGCTTGTAGTAGGGGAGCCTCAGTGCTGGTACACCATTAGCCCAAAGGGAGCTCAGCAGCCTGTAACTAGACTCCTAATGGAATCAAAATTAGCTCTGATATTCCACAGTGGAGAGAGGAGGAAGTGCAATAGCATGTAAGGCCCTCACCAAGGGGCCCATATCACCAAGTATTAATACTTGTTCCCAGCCTCTCTCAATTCACACAGTTTTGGAACCCATGACCCTTGCCTAGCGAGTGCTACTTAGTTGATGGTGAGTCCCTCCATCATAACAAAAGGCCCAGTACAGTTCCAAGCACAGTTCCCATAATCAGGGTAATAACAATTTATTCTTCCTGCCCCAATAACAGAGACACTGAGGATCCCACAGCAGCCAAAGTGACATTTGGGCAGCTATGGCCTCATTCTAGGTGGGATGGGTGTGCCTATGCAAATGATATTGGCCCCCGAAGTTCTTTTTCACAACTTGCCACACCTCACCACCAGATGTCAGGGTGGAGCTCATTCTGACACTGCTTACACACCTATTACCCCCCACCCCGATTTTTCACACTTGCTGTCTGGTCACCCTAGCCCAGGGTATTCTTGAGGTCAGTATCTTGTCCACACAATATCACATTTTACACAGCAATACAAACCTGGGTCTCACATTAGGCACTCTGACCACTCCTTCAGACTTATTTTCCCAAAAAGGCAGGAGGAAGCAGTCCTCGCGTGTTTACAGGGGCTATTTAGTACAATTTGGCCCGATTTTACCAATGAAAGACTACCTTCCAAGAAGCTAAATTACCCTCTCCAAAGTCTGCTTCTCTTGGCTCTAGTTCGACTAGAACCGTTTTACAGAATGCTCAACATTTTGATTTACTCAACATGCATCATGGAATCCTAGTAATTAAATTTGCAAGATTTATTTGTCCAAGTTTTACAGCAAAATGAAGTCTCCCAAAAGAAGGAAAAAGCTGCTTTCAAGTTTAAAATCCCTGGCCATGACAATACAATCTGATTTCCTGGCACAAGAACCTTCTGTATGTGGCAACAGTGTGAATAATAAAATCTTAGAACTTTGTGCAAAAAGCTGCTTGGTGCAAGGATGATACTTCCCAAGCCCAAGGATGGCTTCTACAAATTGTTAGGGGATTTTTGTTTATGGAAAAATAGGATAATGAATTTGTCCACCAGAAATTGACAAAATTCCAGTGGATATGCAGCGGAAACAAAACAAAAATCTTGAGTATCTCAAACAAGCCATGCCACGTGTACATCACATTGTAGTGACTACCAGGCTACCATACTTGAATAAATAACTGGTTGTTTTTTTGTTTTTTAAAAAGGGAGGGAAAACTAGTATTTACTACTTTGTTTATTATTAAACAAGCTGCACATAGAGATGCAGGCCTGATTTTCATACAGATCTTGAACCAGCTTCTGATCCCATTGAAATCAATGAGAGCTTTGTCATTAGAGATGAAAAACACCAATTAGGTTAGCTAGGAATGCATCCGATGAAGTGAGCTGTAGCTCATGAAAGCTTAACTAAATAAACTGGTTAGTCTCTAAGGTGCCACATGTACTCCTTTTCTGTTTAGGTTACCTAGTTCACTCTCGTAACAGTGAAGGACGATATTCAGAGAAGGCTTTCTAGTGCTTTCTCCAGTTCACTGTTAAATAACTCACTTATATCACTTTCCTTTACAAGGCTGTTCAACATTGACACAGATCACACTGCTAGGAAGTCTTTCCCTTTCTTGATATTTTCCCTAACTATTCCCCTCTCTTAATTACATCCCATTACAATTACATTTTCACCCTAAACAAATCCTCTCATATATTAGTGTTTGCATCTTTCAAAATATGTGTAGAGGGCAAAATACAGTACAGATGTATTTTGAAGCTGCTCAGTACATTCCATATTATCCTTACAATACCAGTTTTCCTCCTCTTGAGCAAAGTAATGTCCCACTGCCCCACACAGAGAAGCCCTCAACCTGTTCTGTTTTTTGCTTATATTTTTCTCAGTACCACCTGGGCTAATAGCAAGCAGAAAGAAAGCAATAAATCTCTCTCACTTTGAAGCAGAACATGGAACGTTCTACAGATCAGGATTTTTACTCATTCTGTTTTGCTACCAGTTCAAATGAAGTATTATGCAGCAGCAAAAGAGGGGGAGAGAGGAACAGAGGAGGGAGAGGAGGAGGAAGAATAGAGGAGAGAGAAAGTGTGAACACACCCAGGGAAGGAAGAACAAAGAAGGAGGGGGAAAACTCAAAGCAGGTAGAAAGGGGAGCATTAGAAAAGTCTACCTGGACTAGTGTTCTGTTTCAGTTACAACGCTCTCTCCCATGTGGTCCCTTCCCAATATTAAAATGACAGAATAAAACCTTCCACATCTCAGTGTCCAGGAATCCAGTGATTATTAAAATTATCAGACTTTGAGGATAAGGACACTCGGTGCTCCCTAATTGAAACGTTCACTTTCAGCTCCATTAAGTCTCGGAAGATTAAAACAGAATGAAAGCTTTAAAAGTTAGGAGAAGAGACACCGTAAGTGGTTTTGCCAGAGAAGCTGATATGCGGTTCCAAGCTGTTCTGCTCCCTAAGCATCTACTGATTAGAGCATTTTTTAAAAGTTTCTAACCTGATCACGTAGGAGCTTCTGTTTTATGTACACTGTAGTCACAAAAACAAGTAATGACGACAGCTTATCTGATTATTACTGAACCACTTTACGGTCACCGTTGCTCTTCTATGCAGATACTTTGCAGTATTTGCATGTCCCTCATTCAAATCATTTTTCTTTGGCCCACTAAACTAAGAAATATTTTTATATACTGTCTGATAATCTGAAGGTTTTCCAAAGAAGTTTAAAATGTCATCTAAACAATGGAGTGATGATCAACATGACAAATTCGCCCTAGCAAATGCAATAGTAATGGGACTGAACTACATTGCTCGGGCATGTAGGAATGTTATCAGGAGGGCCAAATCGCACCTGGAGCTGCAGCTAGCCAGAGATGTCAAGAGTAACAAGAAGGGTTTCTTCAGGTATGTTGGCAACAAGAAGAAAGCCAAGGAATGTGTGGGTCCCTTACTGAATGAGGGAGGCAACCTAGTGACAGAGGATGTGGAAAAAGCTAATGTACTCAATGCTTTTTTTTGCCTCTGTTTTCACTAACAAGGTCAGCTCCCAGACTGCTGCGCTGGGCATCACAAAATGCGGAAGAGATGGCCAGCCCTCTGTGGAGATAGAGGCGGTTAGGGACTATTTAGAAAAGCTGGACGTGCACAAGTCCATGGGGCCGGATGAGTTGCATCCGAGAGTGCTGAAGGAATTGGCGGCTGTGATTGCAGAGCCACTGGCCATTATCTTTGAAAACTCGTGGCGAATCGGGGAAGTCCCGGATGACTGGAAAAAGGCTAATGTAGTGCCAATCTTTAAAAAAGGGAAGAAGGAAGATCCTGGGAACTACAGGCCAGTCAGCCTCACCTCAGTCCCTGGAAAAATCATGGAGCAGGTCCTCAAAGAATCAATCCTGAAGCACTTGCATGAGAGGAAAGTGATCAGGAACAGCCAGCATGGATTCACCAAGGGAAGGTCATGCCTGACTAATCTAATCGCCTTTTATGATGAGATTACTGGTTCTGTGGATGAAGGGAAAGCAGTGGATGTATTGTTTCTTGACTTTAGCAAAGCTTTTGACACTGTCTCCCATAGTATTCTTGTCAGCAAGTTAAGGAAGTATGGGCTGGATGAATGCACTATAAGGTGGGTAGAAAGCTGGCTAAATTGTCGGGCTCAACGGGTAGTGATCAATGGCTCCATGTCTAGTTGGCAGCCGGTATCAAGTGGAGTGCCCCAAGGGTCGGTCCTGGGGCCGGTTTTATTCAATATCTTCATAAATGATCTGGAGGATGGTGTGGATTGCACTCTCAGCAAATTTGCGGATGATACTAAACTGGGAGGAGTGGTAGATACGCTGGAGGGGAGGGATAGGATACAGAAGGACCTAGACCAATTGGAAGATTGGGCCAAAAGGAATCTGATGAGGTTCAATAAGGATAAGTGCAGGGTCCTGCGCTAAGGACGGAAGAACCCAATGCACAGCTACAGACTAGGGACCGAATGGCTAGGCAGCAGTTCTGCAGAAAAGGACCTAGGGGTGACAGTGGACGAGAAGCTGGATATGAGTCAGCAGTGTGCCCTTGTTGCCAAGAAGGCCAATGGCATTTTGGGATGTATAAGTAGGGGCATAGCGAGCAGATCGAGGGACGTGATCGTTCCCCTCTATTCGACATTGGTGAGGCCTCATCTGGAGTACTGTGTCCAGTTTTGGGCCCCACACTACAAGAAGGATGTGGATAAATTGGAGAGAGTCCAGCAAAGGGCAACAAAAATGATTAGGGGACTGGAACACATGAGTTATGAGGAGAGGCTGAGGGAGCTGGGATTGTTTAGCCTGCAGAAGAGAAGAATGAGGGGGGATTTGATAGCTGCTTTCAACTACCTGAAAGGGGGTTCCAAAGAGGATGGCTCTAGACTGTTCTCAATGGTAGCAGATGACAGAACGAGGAGTAATGGTCTCAAGTTGCAGTGGGGGAGGTTTAGATTGGATATTAGGAAAAACTTTTTCACTAAGAGGGTGGTGAAACACTGGAATGCGTTACCTAGGGAGGTGGTAGAATCTCCTTCCTTAGAGGTTTTTAAGGTCAGGCTTGACAAAGCCCTGGCTGGGATGATTTAACTGGGAATTGGTCCTGCTTTGAGCAGGGGGTTGGACTAGATGACCTTCTGGGGTCCCTTCCAACCCTGATATTCTATGATTCTATGATTTACTCCAATATCCGCCCTCCCCTCCCCCCCACACACCTTTAATGGGAAAGAGAAGCGTTGCTACTGTGTTTCACTTGCCAATTGTTTGATGGAAGAAAAAAAAAGTGGTTGAACTAAGCGTCACTTTAATAATATACAATGCTGAACTTCAGCACACACACTAACCAGTCACAGAGCATTAAAGTGCTGTGGAATCTTTCATAACTGATATTGCCAATTTCTAAGGTACCTACATAGCTCAGCTTTGGCTTCTGTTGGGTTACCTAAAGCAGAATCATGCCATGTTGTTTCTGGCCATGCTTGAGGTACTACACACACTGTAAACTCATTCGACTTGTAATCTAATTCAGCTCTGAGGTTTACAGATATGAAAGGCAAAAGCATTATCCTGCTGTACCACCAGGCATCCAGAAGGCAAAAATTCTTCATATTATGTCTCTGGGAAGCTTACTATATAGCTTCACAGATTGTTAAATTAAAGTAGCCAGCCCAACAGATATGGTTGTTCCTCAAAGATCACTTACTATCTCCTAAGACAGAGACACAGGAACAGGTCTCCTAATTGTCACCAACCTTGTCTCCTACGCGTAACTGTCTAGCTCAGTGGTTCTCAAACTTTTGTACTGGTGATCCCTTTCACATAGCAAGCCTGAGTGCAGCCCCCCTTATAAATTAAAAATATATTTAAAAGTGTTTTAATACCATTATAAATGCTGGAGGCAAAACAGGGTTTGGGGTGGAGGCGGACAGCTCGCGGGCCCCCCCTCCACGTAATAACCTCACGATGCCGAAGGGTCCCGACCACCAGTTTGAGAACCCCTGGTCTAGCTAAATGCCTATAATTCAATCCTTATGCATAAAAACCTCTTAAGAGAATAATCTATGCAGTTCTATAAATCATGGGGTTTATCATCATTTACTACCAGAAAAAAATCTCACTTTGTTAGAAAGCATAATGATTTCTGGAAGGCAGGAGATTAAATGTAACTGGATGAAACATTTTCTGTACATCATGCTGGACAACAATGTGCTAACATCCACTGTAAAACTTCAGAATTGTCTTTCAAGTTAATGCTCTCATCAGTAGGTCAGCCACACATGAGCTACAGTGATGTTTTTATCACAACTGTTTAACAGAACTCTTTGCTCAGTGATACCCTTCTTCTTGATTTCTATGTCATACTCCATAATAGCATCCTATTCAAACTGCTTTGCTGACTTTCTACAAGGCAGAACTTAATAAACTTAACAAAATAAACTTGAAAATAATACTGCGGGCTATTCCCTGAACACTCAGATATTTCCCTAAATTATGTCAAGTAGGATGGATCCAACTTTCTTTCACTGCATTTCATAACATTTTTTGGAATCCATTTTAACTATGAACTCATGTCTCTATTTTCCATGTTCCATTCTCACACCATGATTCAGTAAGGTACTTCATGACTCATCTAACTTTAAACATAGGAGTAATTCCGGTGAAGTCAGTGAGACAACACTCATGGTTAAAGGTAAACATATGACTAAGTGCTTTTCTGAACCAGGTCCTATATATCCCTTGGTTTGTTTTCACATAAGGTACAAAAGCATTTTAGTAATGTTTCATTCTAGAACATTATAATCCACTAAGATTTCTGTAAGTTTAAAAAGACATTTTCAAAGTTTGGGACCTTAGAATTTATGTACCTCAACACCTCTCTCATTTGCTATATAACATATCCTAAAAATCTGTTAATGACTCATCAGAAAATATTTTGTTTAGATAACATTTTATCATATTTTCTGACCTCTCTTCCTATTTGTTTTGTTAGGCAAATTTGCATTAAAAGTTTATTATTTAGGTTTTCATCTGCTCCCGAGGTTTAGTCCTCAATTGAAGTCAGAATCCAGTTTGTGACCATGGACATCAAGCAACAACGTCCATGATACACCTTCCAACATTGGGAAGAGCCAATGCCACCCATACCTCCTTTAGTACCAGCAAGACTGGTTCTGTTTTCTTCTCCTTGGTTGATTCAAGCAGAGATCCTTTTGTTAATCTGCTCCAAGTGCCTCTCTTGGGAGCCATTAGGTCTTTGGACTGCCATCAGGAACGTAGCTCAAGGCCATTGCTAGGGTTTATGAGTATCCTGATTAAATTAAGTCTTCTTATCCTCTTACTTCCTTTTCCTAATCCAGCATCTATTTTATCCAGGCCTAAGTCCTCTGGTAATACAGATTCATGGAGGCTTTCTGGACCTCTCCATCATCATGTAGACATGGGTTCCTTTGGCTTTTGTGGTACGGCAATATTTAGAGTCCGAACCAAAGGGCAGATCTCCAAATAGGCTAGACAGATGTCTCCTTACTGAAAATCGCCACCTAAGGAAGTAAGATCTATCAGTCCTCCTGGTGCTGCCAACTCAGCCTCCCCACAACTGTTGGTTTAGACTGAGATCAATAGTAGAGAATGAATGTAGATAGGTCTGATGAGCCAGTCAGAAAGACCTCCACCATCCTCATATTTCCCAGAGGAGTTTGTAGCCTCCCTATCCCCTCCCATCTTGAATCAGTTATAATTTATATCAAATCCCTTTGAAGAGCTTCAGTATCTTTAACCTACATCTGACAGGTTTACTATAAGTAGCAGTTGCCCATGGGAAAAAAACAAAAACAAAAAACCGAATCTGACAAGGCTGGATCATTTAGATCCATGTTCAAAGATAGTCCTACTGCCCTTTATAGTCATTATTGCTGATATCTGTTTTTGAGTACCAAAAGTATGATTGGGACTTAAATTGCCCCTGCCCAAAGGAGTGTACAGTCAAAGATGAAGAGAAAAGAATACAGACTCAAATAGTGCATAGTATGTAAGTGTGAGTCAGAGGTGGCACAGGAAACTTGCAATGACCATTTCTGAAAGGATTCACAGAAGTAGTAAATGGGAATTTTAGTGCACAGGGACTGCAAGTTCGTATCTGTAATATCTTTAATTGAATCACTTAGCTCAAACTCATTTTCAAGATTCATATTTTCCCTTTACACATTGCCACTATCCTGGGAACTCTTAAAGGCAAAATGAAGTCATTAAAGGAAGTGATCTGTTCGGACAACTAACAAAGCATTAGTTATTGCATTAAACAGCTTAGCTGCTGCAGCTTTTTTTCCCAAAAGGTTTGAAGAATCCTTAATCCAACTAATTTAAAGGAGCAAGAAGCAAAGAACACTGTTCATTAAATCTCTTCAAGAGCCTTGCACAACAATACCGTATTTAAGATAGACTGGTAGTAAATTGAGAGAGAAACACAAAGTGTTTTTCCTTCTGACATTCCTTTGTCATATAAAAACTGCTGTTTCTTTTTTTCTGTTTCCTTCATTATTCTATTAACTGAAATAATAAAAATATTGTCTTCATAGAAAAGACTGATCTGAATGGCTGAACATCTGGGGGCGCTTTACACGGACTTATAAACGGAAGAGATTTGATATGGAAGTTACTGAAGGAGAATATATAAAAATTACAGCTTTGACATTCCATAAAGTCACTTTTTTCTAACTGTAGTCATACTTTAAAATTTTGTAGTGCTGTGTACTGCTTAGAGAAGTAATGGATTGAAAAATGCAGAAAACAAAAGGAGCCTGTGATGTTTAGCTATTTTCTATACTGAGCTAATTTAAGTATAGCAGCAGAGTCCTATAAGAAATGAACCTTTTCCAGTGCACAAAATTCTGTCAAAGTAACTTTCTTCAATCAAAAATTACAATACAATGTATTTTAATACAGCATTTTTCATGCAGAGTATCACAAAATGCTGTACAGAGTGAAAATTAGGACAAAAAAGGAAAAAAGGTTTAAAGGTGAGATTTAAAGAAAAGGAAGGACTCAAGAGAGCATTAGTTGAGAAGGAAAATGTAAAGGTAATTGAGACAGATGGAACAGCAAAAATGAAAGAACTGCCCCAAAAATCAAAAGTCACAGGGGGAGAGAGAGGAGTAGAGTTTCCAGGTGTGTGTGAGGTCAGAATTATAAGATGCAACAGGTCCACAAAGAAGCCTGAAATACAAAAGGATAGTTTTGAACTCAGTTTTGAGATGGATGTATAGTTAAGTCAATGAAGATTATAAAGGATACAATGATATGGTCCCATTTCCTGGAGGGAGCAGGAAATCTCACTGTAAAATTCTGGACTCTATGAAACAGAGTAAGGCTGCAGGAAGACTATAGAAGAGTTAATGGAAGAAGTCATAATAGAAAATCATTAAGGCACGAATGAGAATTTTTTCAAGAAGCACAACTAAGTTAAAAAGAAATTACAGTACTGAACCAGAGGTGATGACAAGGAGATGTGGCAGAGGACAGGGAATAGAGAATTTTCAAGGTAAAAAATTCCTGAGATTTCTAGCCTTGGGAGCTATGTTTTTGGAGTTAAGAAAACTAACAAAGGCAGCAACATGCATGAAGAAGAACTTTTTTACCTAAAGAAAGGATGTCAAATGTTTAAAACAATATATGTAAATGCTGTAGATGGGAGACAAAGGGATAGGGAGGATGAGTTGACAGAGATAATAGAGCTGAATGTCAAGTGGGAAACCACCAAAAAAATTAGACATCCCAGGGAGTCTGAGGCATTCCACAGGAGAACAGCTAGGGAACAATTTAAAATCTCCACTAGAAGTGAAAGGGATTATGTAAATAGGATTAAAACCAGGATAGGAGAATGCTGGAGAAACTGGCTTCTTGAATGAGGTTCTCAAAGCATGATAGTGTGAGCCATATACTATAAAAAGGTGGCACTGAGAACAAGTAGGAAATTAAGAAATTCATGCTTAAAGGCAAAAGTAAATCATTAGCCACTAGAAGAAGTAGATTTAAAATCAAGACAGAAAATAATCAAAGAGGTTGCTAAGTAAGGAGAGAGAAAGTCTTACAAAGGGAAAGAGGATGGAGGTAGAACATTTGTAAGCAAGTGAGGACTTTTTTCTACAACAGGCATGAGAATTGCAGTAAGACACTGAAAGATCCATTAAATATGGAATGGTTGACAATGGCAAATGATGTAAAGGGCAAATGCAAGGAGGGCATAGGAATTATTATCTAGCTCTGTTGAGGACTGTAACCCAATGTCATAAGAAAAAAAAAATCATGCATTTGGATGATTATAACCATGTTAAGCCAAATCCTCAGAGGACGTAAACTGACACACCTCCATTGATTTCAGCGGACCTATTCTAACTTGCACTAGCTGAGGATCAGGCCCAAAGTGTCTTTTTGCAGGAACCCATTGCAAATTCAATTAATGTCACCTTTCCAGCAGGGTGAATTTTTCAGGCTCCCAGACTAACAGTTGACATACTTGCCTACCCTTCTGAAGTAGTATTTTAGGTTTAATTAAGTGTTTCCTTTAGTCCTAAGAACATGTATTCCTATAGTCTTGATTGAGTAAGTGCAAAATGAGTGGTTTCTGTTATAAACCAAAACTACATTTAGTTACATTTAAAGTTGCATCACAACCCGCCTTATCAACCTGCCAAAAATCTTATGAGTGTGAAAACAAGAACCTAAGAGAAGAGTGTCCAGTATTTCTTCAGACACACCTCTGAGCCACAATTCTTCTCCTGCTTCCTCCTTGTTCAATGGGGGTAGTAACTGACTATTGGCCTACCCCAGCACTAAATGATTACCCCCTCCCATACCTCTACTCATGCTAGGTCAACTTCTCTACCCAGTGAGGGTTGAGATGGAACCAACGCTTATCCATTCCCTGCCCACCTGTTCCAGGAAGGGAGTATGCAGGCGTGCACTTATATATAGGCATCAAGTCCCAAGGTCCAGGTAATCACAAAATGATGTAAACAGAATTCCTAGTTCACTTAGGCCCAGATCCTCCAAGGTATTTAGCCATTGAAGTCAATGGATCTGGACATTTGAGGATCTAGGCCTTAGTCCTTTGTGTGGCTATGTAATCTAAGCCACAATTTAGCCCTTACTAATCAGCTAAATTGGGAGTGTAATGTCAATCATGAAGTGTTCTCTGTAAATTCAGATTTTTTGCTATTTAACAAGTATGAAATGCCTGCAGTGCTTATATATTTAAGATATTTGTGTTTGAGTCCTCTATTTTTAGTAACATGCTAAAGCATACATATTTCTGAGAGTTTATAGAAGAAATGATCAGTCACATACTTCATACTTCAAAAGCACCTTTCATACAGGCACTCTAATATAAAAAAAGAAATAAAAATTTAAAAGCCATATTTAAACTTAACCACATGATGCAACTGCTGCCCCATGTTACTTACATAGTAGCTCCTGAATTTCCATTGAATATCCATTAAGGATGTAGCAGGAAAGAACAGCTCTGAAGGAGTAAATGATTTGAAGATCAATTTGTGAAAGAAGCAGGTTTGATGTTTTTAAATAAGGTAAGCAAAAGATGTAAACACAAATATTGTTGCCCTATCACAAGGAATTGTCAGCAGTTCAATATAGAGACAGGTGAACATAATGGAATGATGATTAAGAAGGTTTTATGAGGAAATATGGTAGGAAAAGATAATGGAGAGTTCTGAATATAAGCAAATATAATAGAAGATCTGCTGGTAATCTGCGACATTCAACACAAGAGTAACATGCTCAGAGACATTGACTCCAGTCAGCATGCTGTCAGCCATGCTGTAGCTGCTAGAGCTCGAGGGAAGTAAGAGGGACACCCACTAACAAAAACTTACAATGAAGTCATGTAAAAGGGCTGTGACAAATGAGTGATATCCTGAAGAGAAAACAAATACATACAGGCACTTGGATTGCCAATTCACCCTTTCCTGAGATCCTTGAACACAGCTTACTTACCATTACCTTAACTTCAACCAACGTACCTACATTAATCAGGTCCAACATCTTTTTTTAGGGCCTCATGTTACTTGTGGAGACTAAGATTACTCAGGGTTTCAGGCTTTATATCAGAGAAGCACACAAAGAGCTCCACTCAATTTGACAGTCATCTCTAGATTGTCTTTATTATGTTACAGCAAGTCTTACAAGGAAAAATTACAGGGGAAGAATAGCGGTCCCTTTTAAAATGGCAGTGTGCTATGCCCTGAGAACATTTCAATATCCTAACATTCCAGAGACTAATAAAACAATATCAGAGAATGTCTAACATGAGCCTTAAAGGAAAGCCCACAGTCAAAACCAGCTTGTAATTCCACAAGATTTCAGAGCAAAACTGAAAGATCCATCATCAAAACAACAAGAGAGAAAAGTATTATTCAATTAAACACAGCAGGCAACTTAAGAAAGATAGTACAAATTTAAACCTTGCTATCAGAAAAGTAATCCTGCAATATGAGAGTGGTCAAAGAAGCTACAGGAATCAGCAGATATATCAGGGTGCCATCTTCATACTTGCATATTAAACCTATGAAGTATCATTGAAAGCATGCAAATATACAACAAATAGAACCAGGAAAAATTCTTAGGAGCTTCCAGAAACTACTGGAAAAAACTGGATACATGAGACAAACATATAATGCTGTATGGACTGAAAAAAGTCAAATCTTTAAATAATGAAAGTTCTGTGCCAAGAAAGCAATGAATGTTAATGTAAGTGTTCCAGCAGCCACCAAAACACCTATAGTCAACATTATTTTCAGACACTGCAGAGATTCCCAGTAGTAGGATACGCTGACTGTGGAAGAGACAAGGCAAGAAGTAGTGAGCTGAAAAGGTAGTGTGAAAAGGTAGGCAAACTTATAATGGAAGTAACCAAAGAAATGCTCACTAAAAATAATGCTCGTTAAAAATAATGTTTAAAATAACACTTTTTTTGTAGGAAACAGCAAGTGCGAGAATCTTATGAGCTTTACATCAGTTAACACCAGATACTGGGACACATCCTCGGCCCTGCTCCACTCCACTCTGTCCAAGCTATGCATAGAGGATGGAAAACCAGCCATCTGGAAATTATCCTTGTTGGCTCTACAGCACCCATTCTTGAGCCCATCCCTGATAGACTCTGTGTGCACACATGCATGCAAACACAAATGCATATATATATATGCAGATCATGTACATATACACTCACACCAGCAGTTTTATGCAAACAGCTCATACATTTGCAAAATTTGATAATCTGGAGCATTTCCTGTGAGTAGAAAGCAGAGGGGGGCAAAGAACATCAAGAACAGATTGATGTTATCCATCCAGACAACGTGGGCCAGGCAAACTGTCCTTGATCCACTGAACACAAAATCCACTTACTGAAATGGTTAGACAAGGGAGGTATTGCAACAGTCTGTGGTCTTCTCCCTGCCAAGATAATCTTGAATCATCAACATCTGAGTCATAATTTGTTTGTCTAACATATATGAAATTTCAACTGACTTTCCAATATATACTGCCCAAAGGGTAAAGGGACTGGTGAAGGGTGAAGGGACAGCTAGAGTATATATGGCTAGGTATGTAGCCATGTACTTCCACTAAGTGTACTAGTCCCAACTATATAGCTCTCTGGGCATCTGCACTGACCGTCAGCCCCACTGTGAGCTGTGTAAGGAGAAGGGGGACCAGAAAGCACAGCTGGCTTGGTGGTGATAGTCTAGCCAGGACAGTTCTACATTTTTAAAGATGGTCCCAGGGCACACAAAGGATGGGGAGAAAGATGTTATGTCTTGGTCCCTTACTGCAGTTACTATTCATGCATAAAAAGGGCAGTGATGGCAGGATCCCCAGTGCCTGGTAAGTATTTGGATCCTGACTATGGCAGATCAAGATTCCTGCCTTTCATAGACCAATTATTGCCCCATATAGATGTTGAGTGGGAAACCTTGAACTCAGAGTTTTCCCATTGACTTCACTGTAGCCAGGTTTTCACCCTGAGTTTGCTGGGACTGGTGAAGAGGGATGGGGGAATTTGTAAAGAAAATATTTCCCAGGGAGTACTCATTTCCCAGAATACTCATGGGACACAGAGCTGGGCAGATGGGCACATACGGAGGGGGGAGAGGAGACAGTAATAAAACAAGAATAGGGGAACCCCAAACCTTTCCAATCCCTAGAAAAAGACGACCAAAGTAGCAGAGACATCACGCACACAGCCCTCCACTGGAGAAAAAGAATGCAGAAAATAGATTAATTAGATATCAAAGTGAGAAACTGGTTGCTGATGATGCCAGTTGAGGAGGGAATTGAAGGTCACTGGGCCGCCCCACAAGAAGAGAATCATCTGTAGGTGAGGGGGCACCAGTTATGAGTCAGAATTTTTTTTTTTTTTAATTAAAGGGTGAAGTGGGATCTTCATGGGTTCTGGCTGCTTAGCTGAACTCAAAGCCAGTTGAGGCCTTGAGAATTAAAATATTCATGTTGCAAATCACTTCAAATTCTCTTCAGAAAGCATGCACGTACCCTTTCCCTCCCACTTCCCCTGAGCAGACTCCAGATTATCCCAGCTTGTTATCAGGATCATTTTTTGAAATGCTGGCATCTCTGAGCAGCCACGTTGCTTTGGTCCCTCTATCTAAGGTAGAAACAATGGAATTCAAGGCTCCAATGAATACTATTAACTTCTGCTGAGCTTTCGGTGGGAAAATCTACAGGTTCCGAAGGGGAACATTCTGTGTTGAGAAACTGTTCCCCAGACCCATGATATTTCAGCCAGTCACAGTACCTCCCAAAAGCTGCAGAGCCCCAAACACGTTTTCTTCGTGTGGAGGGCTTCACAGCTCAGGTGCCGGGAAAGCACACTACAAGAGTCCACTCCCCTGCTTTGTAGCATAATTTTCATGATTTGATGAGGTCCGCTCTGCTCCATGCCATGTAGTTTTAGTTTCACTTAGCTCGGAGCCAAAAATATTCAAATTTCATGATCTCAAAAAAATAATGTGTTTAAAGAAACAGATTAATGAACATCCGCATGCTCAATTGGAATATGGAAAAACATTTATTTTGTTTCTTTAAAACCATTCACATGGTAACAACAAAAGGGTTGGTACGTTTTAACTGTAGAAAAAGCCATCCTGGAATCCCACAGTTACAAAAATATTACACTTCCAGTCTGTAAATATATCAGTAATTAAAAACAATTTGCAAATTGAATCATATTAAAAACTGTAATTATCTAAATGCCCTATTATTAACCACTGCATTACTAAAACATTAACACAGATTGTTAGTAAATCATAATCATATGAACCTGAATGTTAGATTAACAGTATTACACTGCTGAAGTATTATAATCAGATGGAATCCCAGTAAAAATGAATTCAGCAAAAGATAATCTGAAGAGATACTTTCTATGTAAAGATTTCCCATAATTGAGCCATGACAAATGCATGCACATTACTAATAAAATAAAAACAATGTTTAAAAACATTTTATTTGTAGATCACCCATACTAATTTGCTCCCCATTCAGTATTAGAAAGTTGCCTAAACTAGAGAAACTCCTTTTGAAGTCAATGAAGTTGTACCAGGAATGAATTTAGTCCATATGAATTTATACAGAGAACATTTATTTAAAGTTAATGGCCAGTGTCTAGCTCTTCACCAAACCTAAAAGATCTTAGGGTCCTATCCTAGCAAAGCATCACCACTGTCTCAAAATAAGACTGTGGATATTGACACAGGCTAACCTATCCAAGGGGAGCTGAAGAAAAGCAAAAATGCTAATACACCGCTCTAGCTCAACAGCCAGGAATTACAGAGCTGCTCAAAGAGTGAAGGGGTGAAAGGTGTCATGTAATGAGAAGTGAACGTGGAAGTAACTTTTGTCCTTTCAGGCTTTCCAGGTGTACATGCTAAACTTGTTCTTTCCCCACCTCCAATTGGGTCATACCACTCTGTCAACTCTAGGGGTGAAATAAATTCACTTATTTGCCCCCAAGACAGATTGGGAAAGGAACAGGTCTTTATAATTAGCTGGAAGTAGGAAGGCTCACTCAATCTACCTTATTGATGTTGACAGTAGAGGCATTAAGTAAGTTTGTTGCTGCTGACAATGGAGAGGAGACTACCCACAAGGGCTGCTCAAAGTTTTCCACTGAAACTGTTTTTCAGTTGAAAATTGCGGTTTGCATTAAACACATTTTTTCATGAAAAGCACCTGCTTTTGGGGGAAAATTTTAGGAAACAAATGCCTGAAAGGCAAGAAGTTTTTAGCTTTGGACTGAAATATTGCAGTTTTTGGATGGAAAAACATTCATTTTGGACAAAATGTGTCAGTTTTTGGTGTTTTGACAAAAAACACTTCAGGGAAAATTTTGATAAAAAACCCCACTTTTGTTGAAATTTACTGTAGCAAATTTCCTACTACTCACATAAGCAGTCTGCTTCTGGGACTTCCAGTATTCCTCCTCCACACACTCATTACCTTCATCTCCCATATAAAGACTGCATGGAAATCTTCAAGACTGTACATGGCACTTACCCCTCCATCTGCTTGGCCAATAGCTCCTGAGTGGTCAGACAAGGAAAGACCTGCATGGGCTTTTTTACCTATTTGTCAAAGGTAACGAATTATCAGAGTTCCCATTGACTTCAAATGGAGTTTGAGTGTTCAGCATGTCTGAAAATCAGGCCCTAAATGCTTTCTGTGGCTGACTAATACAAGATTGTACAGTAGTACTGTACTCCTATTCAGGTTTAGTTGACATGGCCTACTAACAAAAGCTATGTTCTTGATTAGTCACATGGAATATCAATCAGCAAGATAAGAACTGATTCCTGTGTTAGGACATGGGGAGGATTTATTTACTTGGAAAGTCCTAACCCAAGGAAGTCCTGCTCAGAAAATACTGCTAAACCTGCAGCGGGCTCCATCCCAACAGTGACAGGCTAAGGTGATAATGCAGTTTACCATTCACATTCCAGTGCCTGTGGCATGGAATGAGAGCTCTGTGGACATAAACTGAGTCCCCTGGGAAAACACATTAGTTTTGATCAAATTCCCAATTGGACCTCGCCCTCTGGATCACAAACCTTCCCCCTGTTTTTATGGCAGAGTTATTTGAAGAAGGGTGAAGATGTAGGGTCCAGAGAGAAGTATACACATGAATCTTGGGCCTTGCAGATGGCAACCCAATTGAATAGCTTTATAGGAGTCCCAGATTTGTTTGCCTTTCAGCCACCATGAAGCACTATTCCCATAAATCTGATTGTCATATAGGCCAGTTAAGTGAAGTGAAGCTGAAATCCATTCTTGAAAGGGGAAGAGGGCCGTCAACCACATACATTGCATTGCCAAAGGGGATTTAGCTAATTAATTAATTAATTCATTCATTCATTAATATCAATGAGAATCTTATGAGTAAATGTGGCGACATGAGTCAAAGGAAAGAATAGTTTGTATCCTGTTTTCTACCTTTGCAAGGAATGTCATCTTTAATGACTGAAAAATGGACGTTATACATTTAATGCATAGTACATACATAATCTCTATAAAATATCTATGTAACATGATTTTATGATCAAAATAAACTTTTCAATTCTGAGTTGCTCCAAATGTTAACTGTTTAAAACTCATTGGCTTTACAGAAGTATGTTATAAAAATTTAAAAAAAACTTTGAAAAGCCGATAAACCATAAAAAGTACATTTGAAATACAATTACTTTTTGGATCTCCTTTTTGTCATTAGAAGAGAAAATGATCGTGCATCCTCTTCAAATTTTGTACCCGGACTTCAACTTCTAAACCAACAGGCGGAAGATCTATTTCTCCACTGTCATGTAACATGTACAGTCACTTAGTCACACACATGCAAAGTGTGGGGAAATGCCCCTATTCTAAACTGATAGCATTTTAATCTCATTTTATTTGTACTGGTGGAAACTACCAAACCAGAGGTCAATTTCCTGAATCCCGCTAGGACACTCCCTACTGGTTTCACGAGCATATGCCTCTATCCAGGGCTGGCTCTAGGATTTTTGCAGCCCCAAGCAAAATCATAGAATCATAGAATCATAGAATATCAGGGTTGGAAGGGACCCCAGAAGGTCATCTAGTCCAACCCCCTGCTCAAAGCAGGACCAATTCCCAGTTAAATCATCCCAGCCAGGGCTTTGTCAAGCCTGACCTTAAAAACCTCTAAGGAAGGAGATTCTACCACCTCCCTAGGTAACGCATTCCAGTGTTTCACCACCCTCTTAGTGAAAAAGTTTTTCCTAATATCCAACCTAAACCTCCCCCACTGCAACTTGAGACCATTACTCCTCGTTCTGTCATCTGCTACCATTGAGAACAGTCTAGAGCCATCCTCTTTGGAACCCCCTTTCAGGTAGTTGAAAGCAGCTATCAAATCCCCCCTCATTCTTCTCTTCTGCAGGCTAAACAATCCCAGCTCCCTCAGCCTCTCCTCATAACTCATGTGTTCCAGTCCCCTAATCATTTTTGTTGCCCTTTGCTGGACTCTCTCCAATTTATCCACATCCTTCTTGTAGTGTGGGGCCCAAAACTGGACACAGTACTCCAGATGAGGCCTCACCAATGTCGAATAGAGGGGAACGATCACGTCCCTCGATCTGCTCGCTATGCCCCTACTTATACATCCCAAAATGCCATTGGCCTTCTTGGCAACAAGGGCACACTGCTGACTCATATCCAGCTTCTCGTCCACTGTCACCCCTAGGTCCTTTTCTGCAGAACTGCTGCCTAGCCATTCGGTCCCTAGTCTGTAGCTGTGCATTGGGTTCTTCCGTCCTAAGTGCAGGACCCTGCACTTATCCTTATTGAACCTCATCAGATTCCTTTTGGCCCAATCTTCCAATTGGTCTAGGTCCTTCTGTATCCTATCCCTCCCCTCCAGCGTATCTACCACTCCTCCCAGTTTAGTATCATCCGCAAATTTGCTGAGAGTGCAATCCACACCATCCTCCAGATCATTTACGAAGATATTGAATAAAACCGGCCCCAGGACCGACCCCTGGGGCACTCCACTTGATACCGGCTGCCAACTAGACATGGAGCCATTGATCACTACCCGTTGAGCCCGACAATTTAGCCAGCTTTCTACCCACCTTATGGTGCATTCATCCAGCCCATACTTCCTTAACTTGCTGACAAGAACACTATGGGAGACCGTGTCAAAAGCTTTGCTAAAGTCAAGAAACAATACATCCACTGCTTTCCCTTCATCCACAGAACCAGTAATCTCATCATAAAAGGCGATTAGATTAGTCAGGCATGACCTTCCCTTGGTGAATCCATGCTGGCTGTTTCTGATCACTTTCCTCTCATGCAAGTGCTTCAGGATTGATTCTTTGAGGACCTGCTCCATGATTTTTCCAGGGACTGAGGTGAGGCCAAACTTTTTTGGCCGCCCCTGCTTTTATTTCGTGTCCCCCCACCCCCTGGCTCACCCCAACTCCGCTCCTTCCCAACCCCTTCCCCAAATCCCCAGCCCTGTCTCCTCCTCCGGGCGTGCCGCATTCCCCCCCCCATTGCTTCCTGTGGCTCCCCCCCGCAACAGCTCACCTCCACTCCGCCTGCTCCCCTGAACATGCCGCCGCTCTGCTTCTCCCCCTTCCCTCTCAGGTGAGGGAGAGGCAGCGCGTTCAGGGGAGCAGGCGGAGCCGAGGGGAGCGGGGGTGGGGGGGGAGCACAGGAAGTAACGGAGGGGGGGGGGGGAAGAGGAACCGCTCCCTGCCCCAGCTCACCTCCGCTCCACCACCGCTGCCTCCCCCGTGCGAAACGGCAAGCCTGGGAGGGAGCGGGGAGAAGCAGAGAGGCGGCGACATGCTCAGGGGAGTGGGCAGAGGCGGAGTGGAGGCGAGCTGGGGCGGTGGAGGCACATTTCTAGGGGCGGCATGGCCGGCGCCAGGATGCCGCCCCTAGAAATGCGCTGCCCCAAGCACCTGCTTGTTTTGCTGGTGCCTAGAGCCGGCCCTGCCTTTATCTCCTGTTTTTGCTGGAAGAGCTGGGGCATGAGGGAGAGGTGCTCCAAGCTTGAATCTCCATATTTTGAGTCCTTTAGGTATGTCCTAGAACTCTAAGTTATAAAGACTGTTCAGAGTCCTCCAGGAGTTTGGAGAATGGTCCCTAATCTAATCACATGGATGTAGCACCGCATAGTGTGAAGTAATCACTAAAGCCACATCTCCGTAATCATGTGTAGGTTAGGGACCACGCCTTAGGAAGAGTCTATATAGTTAGTATGTTATGGAGGGAAACAGGAGTGTCTGAATGGGGAAAAACAAGCCATGGATGTTGGGGAGGAAGAAACTTGAGGAGGGAGACCGAGAAAGGGAGGATGATGGGAAATCTTTGGGGCTGAAGGGAAAAGAAGGTAGCAGTATGCAAACAAAGTAATGCAGTATCTCCGTATTTCTGTAACTGTGGCTTTACAAGGTACGCCAAACAAGGCAGTAAGCACAGAAGAATCAAGAACAGAATTCCTGAGCAGGTGCTAACCCTGCCTGAAAGAGTGTGGAACCAGAAGCTGTGATAGTCAGGTATGATTTCTTTGTTTCAGTCTTCTAGCTATTGGGGTGAGTTGGTTGAAGACATTTCTGGTGGAAAACTGCTTTTAAATGGAAACTGACATGGTTTTGCGCTTTTAAAAAAATACTGAACTTGGAGCTTTTGTATTATTTATTATTGCACATATTACTGCACAATGAAAGGTGTCCATCCAGTGCTCAAAGTAACCCATCCCATAAGTTACAAATCACAATATAAACCAAAGATTGCCCCTAAATATATTTTTTCCAACCCACACCCTCCTCAATAGCCTAACATAGGAGAGGAAGATGGGGTTTGCAGCATGCCCACAGGGTTGACAAATCTGTTCTCTGGCATACCATAGGATTCTTATTTAGTTTGTTTCATTGTATTTTCCATCCTTAAAATGACATAGTTCAAAAGAATGGGGAGACTCATTTCAGCATGAAAGATACACAGCTTTACAACCCTATTCAGCTCAATCATTGCTCCCAGTGCAGGTGGACTTTGGAAGAGCTACCCTACTGAAAGGGTACTATTATCTTGGTAGTATTTATATAATAAAGTCTCAAGCATTATTTACAAACATATTAAATACATGTTTATTTGTTTACAAAAGACCCATAAATTTTTTTTAAAAGCTATTAACACACATTTGTGTCTCATTCCAAAAAGAACTCATTTAGTAATCATGTCCTACCTGGAGGAGTTCCATTACTCAAAAGTGGAACTTTAGTGAGATATTTCAGGAAGTTTTGAAGCAAGTACATAAGAAAAAGAGGTTGTCAACAGAAAGGGTGCAAGGTGTTTTTTCAGACTGCAAAATTGCACTCTGGATGTGTTAGTCTCTAAGGTGCCACAAGTCCTTCTTTTCTTTTTGTGGATACAGACTAACACGGCTGCTACTCTGAATCCTGGTCTGACATTGCAGAATTTTTATTTCCCTATGAAAGCAAGCCACAATGTCTAAGAGGGTTTGTTAGTGGTCCTACTGGTATCTGATATCTACTGCTGGTAGCATTTCTATCATTAGAAACTAGAATTGTCATTATGCTAGAAACATGTATAGTGGTGAAGGAAAAGAAAAAACAGCAAAGAGTAAAAGAAAAAGAGTAGCAGAGTACTGGGGGGGAGTGGAGGAAGAGAGGAAGTTAAAAGAGACTAGAGACAACAGACGAAGAATAGAAAAAAAAAACCAGAAGAAAAAACAGAAAAGGGGTGAACCAAAATCTAGAAGAGACAAAGAAAAGTGTTTCCAACCAGAAACAGTGTTTCATGACAGCAAGAGACAAGAAACAGTGCCTCCAAAAAGGTAAGCCAGTTCATAAAATTAAAAACTGGCAGGAAGAGTAAGGAAAGACAAAAACTAAAAAAAAAAAAAACCCACACTTTTTTTTAAAATGCTTACCCCTAATTTTTGGTTACTGAAAGGACAAGGTCCCACTTCAACAAGTTGCTGAAGTGAACCCTAAGCTTGAACAAATTATTAACCAAAAACCACCATTTACTACTCTAAAGGAATTGCTTTGTCCAAAACTGTACATTTTGCTTTGTAATTCTGTCCATCAGGTGGACAAGTTCAACAACTCAGCTAGACATTTCCCCCTCCACCCCCAATTGGCTTACCATTTTTGCTACCTGAAGTAACTCAAGTCTGAAATACCAATGTTCACTGCCATCAATATGTCAGTCAATTTTCTTCGAGACCCTTATTTCACGTGCTATTATTTGGTCTTCTACAGCTGTTCTCTCTGATGATCCAAACATTTCTTGGGCTACCCATTTTCTCCCAGGGTATGCAAAAGTCATCCAGGGAAATCTGTAATAAAGACAATAATTCCTTTAGTCTGTTTCACAACAGAAGAAGTTTCATTTCTTTTTGTAAACAGAACATGACAAATACTCTGTTGAAGAATGTCTTGACATAAAAAAACAGATCATCAAGAACAATTAACAGAATGAAAAGGCTGAATGAAAGCTGCTCTCTGATCATCTGAAAACCCCCATGTATAATATTTCCAATAAATGTAAATACTGAAACTAAGAAGTCTCTTCACCAACCAGATTAATATGCTGCTATGCAACATATTTAATTTTTAAAAAGCAAGAGCCCAATTCTGTAAGCCCTCCACATGCAGGATTCCAACTGACTGTGCCCCGGATTCTAAAAATACAACAGTATTAATAAAAATACTTTAGGTTATTTTTTATTTAAAGGGACTTTTTAAAAACACATTTCACATAAGTAGCTGTCCTTCATTTTTTCCTAGATGTCCCAAATGAACATACAAATTTAATTTGAGGCTGCTCTCAACCTCACGCACTGACATTCTTGGTCCTGTCTTTACAAACTATGCTCCCTGAACCCAATTTAGCTCCCCAGGAATTCAGTGGGTGGCTCTTAAGACCACTTTATGACTCCTTTATGCTGGCTCCTCCAAGTAGCCATGCAAAAACAATTAACTTGGCCAAAATAATACAGTTTGGAAGGGGAAGAGGAAGATCAAGAGGGATAAGACTGAAAGCAGCTCCCTTCATTAACTAGTAAGGTCCCAAACCTGCAGTCCTTGTGTATGCAAAGCTCCCAGTGATTACAATGGTCGTTTTGTGCATGTGCAAAGAGTGTAGAATGAGACCCTAATAGGGGAGAAATCATTTTTAACTTACCACGTAATAAGCTAATTTTTACAACTGCTTCATCGCCTTGTTCTTGATGCATTGTTTTCTTGACAAGGAGAACAATGAAGGCATAAGGACAGTCAATCATATGAATTCTTACTTATACCATTTTATAAACTTCTTTAAGTTACCTGCTTTCTACATTCACTGAGGTGCTCTAATATATTGCTTTTTTAGTAATAACATTATGCAATGGTTTGAAAACTATCTGTATTTCCCCACTTACCTTCCCTGAGGCCAGTCACTTTGGCCCAGATTTTTAAACTATTTAGGCATTGCTCTACTCAGTGCTGAAAGGCCTAAGTGACTCAGGAGTCGAAGTCTCATATTCACAAGTGATTTAGCTAGAGCCTCAAAAGCTATTTAGGCACCTAACTCCCCCTGATTTCAGAATTTAAATGTCTTTGAGAATCTGGGCCTTACGCACTTAAGAGCCTAAGTCACTTTAGCGTTTGCAACACTGAGCAGAGCAACTCAGCAAAAATCTGTGTCTTTAATTTTTCAACTCAGGACTTTTGTTAAAAGAATTTATCAGGCAGAGCTATAAGCATTAACAAAGAACCATGAAATACATTCCATGATTTATACTGAACCTCTTTATAAAAAAATAAGAAAGCAAGCACATGAATGGCTTACTAAAGTTTCATCGACCTGGACATCAGGTCAAGACTTAAAACATCAGAATCCTTATGCCTTGAATGTTTCCCATTAAATCTGTGCCAAAGTTAAAAGACATCAGGAGCCAAATTCAGTCCTGGTGTAAGCCAATGGGACCTAGAACACAGCTGCTTGCACCAAGACTGAACGTGGCCTAGTAATATGTTGATCGTAAAAATCACCATAACATTAGGTCAGAACTATGAAATTCATTACAGTCAAGTACATTAAATAAAAGAGGATCCTACCAGTTGCATCATCGGCTTCTGTGTCTAGAAGAGCATCTACTGAAGCCACGTCTGTGACTATGAAGGAGTCTGTTGTATCAGACACTCCTCGCGTGCTGAGACAAAGCTTCTTTGAGATACTGACTCCTTTGCTTTGATCACAGTACCTCACTAACCTTCTGACTGGCAGGCAGGTGATACCACTTCTTGTGAAGGTTTTTCTAGGTTTTCCTACTATTCCCCAGGGCATATTTTAGCAATAAAAGAAGTCCACAGATTGACGTTGTAGTGATCTTCCAAAAAAAGTGCGTGTGTGTGTGTGTACGTATGTGTGCGTATATATATATATATATATATATAATAGAGAGATGGAGATGCAAGATATTTTCCCCCACCACATCCACCTGTTTTGGTACAATGTTAAATATTCCATAGTTCAGTTTGTCCTCTTTTTCAGAAGGAAGAGTAATCTTCACTGAAATACATATTCTTCAGAAGGCATCTTCTGCTCCTCCCTGACCTGTTTCAGGTGGAATTTTCAGGCCGTGTCCTTTTTTCCTCAAGGAATGGGTCAGCAAATGACTCATTAATATATGATGCTGCAAAATCAGAAGTTTCTTTCTCATTATGGCTCTGCAATTAGTTGCAACTTTCCTTATAATTAACAAATTATAAATAAGATGTATCAATAACCTGACATTTAAAATTTAGCCTGTTACTAAATATCCTGATTTAACAGCACTAAAATTAAAGAAAATCCTCCTTTCCCCAATCAAAATAATATTAGGCCCGGATCCTGGAAATACTTACATACATGGATAACTTTACTCATGAGTGGTCCCACTGAATTCAGTGTAACGTTCAATGGGGCTACTCACATCATTACGGATCAGCTTAAATTTTTGCTGGGTGGGGCCTAAAAAGTTACAGGATTATAAAATTTGTTCGTTTAACCATTTTCTATGTTTCCCAAGATCCTGAAGTCCATACATTTTCTTTCATCAAAATATTCAAAGTTTTTCTTACAGGACAGAAGTTTTAATCTATCTCCTAGGAAACTACTTTGTTTTACTAGTAAATTATATCCTAAAACACAATATGAATTATTTCCTACTATAAACCAGTTTCTTAGTTAAATTACAGCAGTATCTGTCCCACAACCTAGCCTAATACAATTCAATATCCCAAAACGTTCTCTGGCCTTAGCTCTATGTTATCATAGTTTGCTGCAGTTCTCAATAGGCACTGAGAAGAAAAAGGCAGAGAGTGAGAAACGTGAAAAGTGAGCATTTGAAAGAATATGAGTGGGATGTGCTGAGAGCTAAAGCAGAACAAATATAGATATAAAAGTCTAAGGAGTCAATTCTACTCTCGGGTACACATCACTATATTTTGTGGGTCTGTTACTATGGATCTCTAGACTTCAAATTCCCAAGAGAAGAACTGAGGAATGTGAATTAACATGAGGGGTTTATCTAAATCCATTAACTCTCACCCACAGACCCATTAAAAATATACACCTACTTCAACAAAAAATCCCTAAGATAAAAAGAAAGGTCTAAATGAGAAAAAATGGCAAGACAAAGTTCAGCTTGACTTGGAATTCTAGAATCTGATTCTGATCTCACACCACTTTTGGTTTTGATGGAAGTACTCCTTATTTACATCAAGGTAAGTGACAGAAGGCTCAGATCAGTGATAACTACATAAGAAAAGAAGTTTGCCTTCATTTTAATCATGCTTATTGACATCTTCTGTATTTTCCACAGCATGCATCCGATGAAGTGAGCTGTAGCTCACGAAAGCTCATGCTCAAATAAATTGGTTAGTCTCTAAGGTGCCACAAGTCGTCCTCTTCTTTATTCCTTGAAATGAAAACTATAAACGATTTTAATTACCTTACTTAGAAAGTGACCTTAGAAACCTTTTATGCAGTGTCAGTTAGATTTATAATACAAACAGAGAACAGTTACATGGCAGTTGTCTAGATTCAAAACCAAGCTTCATCTCTAACACCAGTCTCAAGCCAGTCTAACTCAGCTGACTTCTGTGGCGTGAACACGAAAATTCTGCAGGCCATTCATCAATAACCGGAACCAGTCCTTTACAACAGTTAAGGGCAGGGGTCTCCAAACTGCGGCCCCAGGCTTCCATTTGTCCACCCTTCGACCAACAGGGGAGAAGCCGCGAACAGCTGAGTAGGCAGGAGGAGCAGGCAGGGGGAGGGGCCGCGGCAGGAGCTCATGCAGGGGTGAGGGCAGCACAGCTGAGCTGTGCAGGGGGTGAGTGCCTCTGGGAGCCAACTTAGGGACGAGTTGTTGCTGCAGCCAAGCAGGAGAAGCAAACAGGCGGGCACAGATAGCTGCAGCCTGCCTGCTTTGTGCTGATGGGTGAGTAGGCACGCGGAGCAGTCATTTGAACTTCAAATGGAAGTGACTGACCTGCAATCCTATGACATGTTGAAGGACAAACATAAGGAAGGAAGTCTGGTAGAGTTCTATAAATGCCTGTCAAGTGATCAATATGCTCATGTAAAAAACTCTGTCTGTGGATTAATGTCAGTGTTTGGCACTACTTATGTGTGCGAAAAAACATTTTCGATGATGAAATATGTGAAATCCCACTACAGATCGACCTTGTCTGATGAACATTTACAATCAATTTTGGTGCTAGGGAACGCTAACTTTGAACCACAGCTAAATGCGGTGTTGTCAGAAAAACATCAGTCCCATACTTCTCACTAATTCTACAATAATATTTCTTTAGTTTTGAATATGTGTATTTGTATGATACAAATGTGAGTTTTTAGAAATAAAAAAAATGTGAAATGATTTTTAACGTATCAACAAATATTGTGTGATTTCACAGTACCTGCATTGATTAATTTTTACACCTGATTTAGAATTTAATGCAACACTGACACAGAGTAGAGTAGTGTTTTTTTTAAATGATTTTGCAAATATTTCATTTATTTCAGTTACTTCAGCCCGCGAAGCCCCTTCAAAAAATCTAATATGGCCCTCCTCTCATGAAGTTTGGAGACCCCTGGTTTAGGGGGGAGGAAAAAATAGCAACACAGAAATAGCTGTTTTGTTTAGCACCGCAGCTCCCTGCATATATTCCCTCTTTTTTTTTTTTTTTTCAATGACAGTTTCGAAACGGTTTTGAGTGCACAGATTTGGTACACGTGCGCAGCAGCTGGTCTGACCTGATAAAGCAGAGCCTCTGAAGGAGAAGTTCCTGTCTGTCGGACCAATAATCAGTAAACTAAGAGGGATTTACCCAATAGCCCGTCACAGATCCTATCCTGTCAAAAATCCACTTTTCTGAGGCATGCCTAAATCTGATTTTCTGTCAGATGGCTTCAGTCTTTAACAGAAGTAAACAGCAAGTAGTTGGTGAATAAAGAGAGATGCTGATCAACTTTGTGCTTTTATTCTGAATTATGCATCAGCCATAACTAAACCTTTGGACTTTGTCAGGTGTCACAACCCTGTTCTTTTATGCAGAGAGACGTATTAAGCAATATTCAACTTAGAGATCGGTAGCGTGACATCTGGTCTGTTCACATACTACAAACTCCGGCATCCACCCTCCACGTTTCATTCTTTGCAAAGCAAAGCTTGTTTGTTATACCGGCTCACACTTTTACTGAACGAAAGCTTTAAATAGCACCACGGTTTGGCTGCAATTGCTAAAAATACACATCACAGAGCTTGAGCGCCGATTTGCCGTGAAACATCTGTCGCATACTGTATCCGCGGTCTTGCAGGGACTTTTAAACCCCCACCCCCCGAATACCCATCCCGAGTTTTAGCTACAAACGAGCAAGGCTCCAACAGCGAGAAAAGCGCCAGTCGAGGCCGGTTAAAAATAGCTCTGCAGAAGTGGGCTGACCTGAGGCTCGCGTTCTGCACCGCTGCGGAGCGGGACGCGTTTGCCACAAGCTTCCCACGCCGCAGCGCCAAGGCAATGAGGACCAGCCCTCCCGGGGCCCGAACTCTCCGTGCCCGTCAGGTTGGCGTGAGACAGCCGCGGGCTAGCAGCGCCCGACGCCTGAGCGAAGCTGGTCAGCTGGGGTGAAGGCGCTGGAGCTGGCAAGCCCCCGCCCCACACACACACACACTGCCCCCCCCTTGCCCTTAGACTCATATCAAGGTTGGAAGGGACCTCAGGAGGTCATCTAGTCCAACCCCCTGCTCAAAACAGGACCAATCCCCAATTTTTGCCCCAGCTCCCTAAATAGCCCCCTCAAGGATTGAACTCACCACCCTGGGTTTGGCCAGCCAATGCTCAAACCACTGAGCAACCCCTCCCCTCTCCTTACCAGCGTTCCGCAGCTTCTTGTTCCTGTACACGGACAGGATGACCAGCAGGTTGCCCAGCACGTCCACCACGATGGTGAAGATGAGGATGGCGGCCAAAGTGGAAGCCACCCAGGCGGGCCGGTCCAGGCTGAGCTCCGCGGGCGGGTGGGAGGCGTTCAGCCCGCTCCCATTGCCGCTCATGCTGCTGCTCCTCCTCGCCCCCGCCTCACTCGCCCAACATCCCAGGGCCACCTTGGGGCAAGGAGCGGGCTCGCCTGCAGCCCTCGGGGATCCGCCCGCCCGGCTCACAGGGAGGGTGCCCGGCGCGGCGCAGGCAGCCCCAGCGCCTTCTACGGCCGCGGCCGGGCTCTGAAGTTTCCCTGAAGTGTGCACGTGCCGCGGAGTTACTTTTATAGCCTCCCCTCGCCCCCGCCCCCACCACAGCAGCGGCCTCCGCCACGGCTGCCTCCAGGTGACATCTAGCGTTGGCGGCGCTCGGCCTCCTCCGCCCCGGCCACGTGCGCGGCCGGGGGATTCCACCAGCCGCCGCCGCCGCCGCCGCCGCCGCGGCGGGGCAACAGCGCCCCGGTGCGGCGCTGGGGCGCCGCGGCCGAGGGGCGGTTCATTCATTGCGAGCGGGCGGCGTGTGGCTGCGCAGCCGGGCCCCATTCATTCTTTTCCCGGCTCTCCCCATTCATTCATTCATTCATTCATTCCTTCATTGATTCCTCTGGACAACGCCGCGCGCGCGGTGCAAGCGTAGGCACCCGTCCTTCCTCCCCTGGCGCTGTAAGCCGAGGTCGGTGCCCTTCGAGCTCTGTGTGACAGTATTTGGGGCTGCTTTTTTATTTACTTGGTTTTTGTACCGGTTGCGTTAATAGCTCTTGGTAATTGCACTCGTACTAAATTGCACCCTTTACTGACGGACAAGCGAACTCAGCCACGAAAGTGAAGCCGACGAGGAGAGCTTGGATCTGCTCTGGGAGCTATGAAAAGCTCTTTGCGAAGCTGCTGGCTGGGGGGTAGGGAAGAAGAGGCGGGGAACCTCAGGACCCGAATCCCCAGAGCGGCACATGCCATTGCTTCACAGAAAAGCGAGACAGAGCGAGAGATGGCACCCGACCGTCTCAGCTTTGCATGAAAATACACAGTGGAGACGGTTCTTCTTTTGCAATGCAGCCTCATCTCCTTTCCAAAACGTGATTCGGGGCGGGGGGGGGGAATGCATGGGCAAATATACGAATCTGACACAGTCTGCCTTCGCCGCTCCCCAAAAGCACGACAGACAAAACGAGGTGCCGTTGCTAAAAAGAGAGTGAGGATCTGATTTTAGTGAACGTGTTGTTTATCGTGCGTAGTTACATTGGCTTCTATAATAGGAACTTCTCAGCCCCCAGAAAGTGTTTTCTGCTGAATGTCAATCGCTGTATTGAAATACCTCGTTTATGTGATGGTATGTCGCATGAGACTAAAATATATAACCCGAGAAAACTGATCTGCACAAAATGTCCTAGAAATCATACTTCTATTCGGGACCTATCAGCTGTGATTGAAAATGGTAATTCACGTTGTGCTGTGATAAATGCCATGCCACAGTAGTGGCTCAAACCCAGTATTTGCACTATTCAAACAGCCATGAACGATCGCCAGCCCCTGAAATTTATCTTGAAACCTTCAGCCGGGAGCTGTCTCTTTCGTGGACGTGAAATCGAGCGGGGGAAGAGATGATGGAAGCCTAAAGTCTTCTACACAAAGTTACATTGTGAAGAATGACAACTGTCATTAGTTCTATTTGTGTAATTTGGGAAATTGCTGTTTTCAAATTGCATTAAATATTCTGCATGTGATAGCGTGCTGGTTATGATTTTATGATTATAATGGAATGTGCACTATTTGAAGTCCTTGCTGAGCAGTAGCAACGTAATTATGGATCCATAAACCACTTCAGTCACAAAGAGTCATATATTTTACTCCGAAACTAAGTTACCTTAAAATAAGCAATGTTTTAGGTAGCCTTTGTTTGCCAGATTGTGACCCCTCATTTATGAAGAAATTAAAATAAAAATAGAATCCAAGGGTAGAAAATTCACTCCCTGTTTTTCAAAATGTTTTGATGATAATGTTGACAGATATTCACATTAAAAACCTCAACAGTAAAGCTACAGGTGCCTTATCCTGCTTCCACTGAAGTCTGATAGCAAAACTCCCACTGACTTCCATTGGAGTAAGATTGGACTAATTTATACCAGAGCTGCAAAAGCTGTTAGAGTGCAATCCCATCGAGAACCCTTGGCTCCCATTGAAGTTCCTATGAGCTGAGGGTGCTCAACACCTGAGAGGAGCAAGCCCTAGAGACAATTCTGTGGTGGATCGTGTTTAAGGCTAAAATCCTGCTGGCCTTACCTGAAGGCAACTTTTGTTTGTTTGTTTCGTACCAGACCTGATGCCTCCCACTGCATTCCTTTCAAGTTTTAAGTCTGACTCTGGCATCTAATCATCCATTCCAAGAATCCTCTTTCACTGATGAAGGCACTGTCCACCCCTCAATAAATTCTCCATCTCCTAATTTGCCCTTAGTTCATGGAGTATGGCTGCGACTGAGGAAGTAGCTGACTGCCAAGTACAAAATACCCATCCTGAGGGCACGACCCAGAATGTGAAGCAATAGATATCACATCTTATGCAGTAGTCTGTATCTGCTTTGGCTTCCCTCCTTTTGCCTGGGGTCTTCCATTGCACTACTTAACTGTGCCTCAGTTTCCCTGGTAAAGGAAGGCAGTTGTCTTACCTCTTACTGGGATTTGGGTAAGCTTTCTCACACCTTCCCTGTATCATCTGTGTGAAGCACCACTCTTCCTTAAACCTGCCACACTGGAGACTGAGACTCCTACCTGGTGAGGCACTTGCCACACCATACACCTTCTCCACGCAGGGGGGCTGCACTCTCAATGGCCTTTGGCCCTGCATTTCCTCTCCAAGTTAGATCAAAGCTGGCTGATCAGTAACATGGTGCCTGTAGAAGATTCCCCCACTCCGTTGGCTGCAGCGCAAACTATACATGTCCTGCAGGGTACCAGGCTTCACTACCCCTTAGTTTCCAGACACTAGGATCTGGAAAATCCCCCATCACTATTTCCAAACCCTGCAAATGTCCCTGCCCATCCCCCATTCTCTTTCCTGCCCCTCATAGCTCTGTCATGCATGGTGGGAGGGGACAGGGGTGAGGAGAGCCCAGTAAGCCATCCTGGCTTACCAGGAGCCACTTCTAGTCCACTTCTGGTCAGAGGGCTTACGGGAAGGGATTGGAGGACATCCTGTCTGTGTTGTGATGGCCCTTAGTTGAACTTATTCACTGTAGCTGCTTCGGGGTCTGCCCCATAGCATAGGCAGCAGTGGCTACATCAGAATGTAGCTCGTATAGAGGCATGTGGACGTATGAACACAGAACATAGTAAGGAGAAAAAACTGGCAGTTCAGCCTGAGTTAAGTCTGCACTGGAGACTAGACCTAAGAATGTTAAACTGAGGTTAGGACTGACCTGGTATTTAACTAAAGAAAAAAAGTGGATCCCAGCCACTGAGCACTGTAAGATTTTTCTAGATGCAACACAGGTGATAGTGCTTTAGGCCTGGCCAAATGCTTGCCAATACTTTGCACTGAAAAAGTGAAGGGAGCATTCTCCTCCTGCTAACCAAATGCAAGTGCAGTATTAAATGCAACAGTTGATGAGAGAATTGCTCAGAGGACAACATCCAAAAAGAGAACTAAAGATGTCCTTATCTTACTATCCTTCAGCACTTAAGGATCTGAGTGTCTTGGCCAGTAGACACCACTGAAAAGATTAAATGGATAGATTGAAGAGCTATTGAAATGGCAGGTGCCTGCATGCTCTGCTGCAGTAGGTATCTTCTGAGGGGCAGCTTTGTATGCCCGAAGCTGCAGATCCTTTCAGGAGGCTGCTGGGCGCTGACTTCCTTGCCTTCCAAAAAGAGCAGGATGGGACTTACTGCTAGATTCGACTTCGCTTCAGAGTGGCCTTTGAACATACATATTCAAGCATTTGCAGTGGAAAATCTCTGAGTGCAAATTCTAGTCTTCCATAGTTACTGCCCCCAAACCCCCATTTGATCTCAACAGGGAGCCATTCTGGAGGTTTCTCTGGCTCATCTCAGAAATTCCTATTCACGCTTGTTTTCATTCCCATTGCTGTGAGGTGGCAGTTTTTGAGAAGGACATCTCACCCTTCAGAAGTTGTTACTGCTACTCTTGGAGGGTTGTAGACAGACAAATCATTTAGATGCCACCTGATAAGCAGTATATGAAAATGTCACGAATAAAATAAAATAAAAACTCTCTAATTCACAAGAGTTGGAAAACACAAGTCAGGCAGTATCATGGACAGTGCATGTGATATCATGATTTCTGCCTGCCAAACAAACCACATCATGTGCATTGCTCTTGTCCTTTTATAACCTCTCTAGTTAGTGTTTTGGAAAACTGAAACTCTCTGTTTTACCACCCCTAAATCAGTTTTGCATTTTGGATTTGTGATTTTCCACAATGTGACCTAATGAAGTACAGACAGACTTGAAAAGAGTAACAAGGAAGTGATACAGTAATGGTTGGTGAAAGTGCATAACTGAGAAAATCAGGTTTGAGATTTTTACTTATAGCCTGATTCTTCCACTTATATTTGTGCAAATCAGGACAAGCTACACTGTGATCAATGCATTTAATAAGTGTGAGGTCAGAACCAAGCCTTTGGCAATTTTGTTTTAATGCATTAAATAACACATCATAAATATCACTGATTTGACTTGTTGGTGTATGAAAAATAGGTCAATGAAGCTGCCCAAGTATCCCTGGCAGGTGATGTACCCATTCATTACAGCAAGACTACACACATGATGAGGTAACTTGTGAGTAGATTCATAGATTCCAAGGCCAGAAGGGGCCATTGTGATCATCTAGTCTGACCTCCTGTATAACACAGCCCAAAGAACTTCTGCAGAATATTTCCTACGACATATCTTTTAGGAAAATCATCAATTTTGATTTAGAAATTGTCAGTGATGAAGAATCCACTCTTGGTAAATTGTTCCAATAGTTAATTAGTCTGTAAAAATTTATTCATTTCCAGACTGAATTAGTCAAGCTTCAGCTTCCAGCCATCAGATCATGTTATACTTTTCTCCACTAGACTGAAAAGCCCATTATTAAATATTCAAACTCCTGTAGATACTTATAGGCTGTGATCAAGTCACCCCTTAACCTTTTATTTGTTAAGCTAAATAAAGTGAAAGTGAACTCTTTGAGTCTATCACTTAAGGAATGTTTTCTAATCCTTTAATCAATCATTTGGCTCTTCTCTGACCCCTCTCCAATCCATCAACATCCTTCTTGAATTGTGGGCGCCAGAACTGGACACTATTCCAGCAGCAGTCACACCAATGCCAGATACAGAGGTAAAATAACCACTCTATTCCTACTCAAGATTTCCTTGTTTTGGCACCCCAGGAGGGCATTAGCTCTTTGGCCACAGCATCACACTAGGATCTCATGTTTAGCTGATTATCTACTACAGGCCCCAAATTATTTTCAGAGTCCCTGCTTCCTAGGATAGAGTCCCCTAAGTTGGGCCTACATGCTTTGCTCCTAGATGTATACATTTGGCCATATTAAAACACATATTGTTTGCTTGTACCCAGTTTACTAAGCAATCTAGTTTGTGCTGAATCAATGACCTGTCCTCTTCATTATTTGCCACTGCCCCCAATTTTTGGGTCTTCTGCAAACTTTAATGGCTTCTTCAAACTCATTGATAAAAAATGTTAAACAGCATAGAGCCAGGAACCGATCCCTGTGGAACCATACTGGAAACATTCTCTCAATGATGAGTCCCTGTTTACAGTTACATATTGAAACCTGTCAGTTAGCCAGTTTTTAATCCATTAAATGTGTGCCATGGTTAATTTTATTTTGTTCTAATTTTTTGATCACTATGTTATGCAGTATCAAGTCAAATGCAAGTAAGGCTTGTAGGATTGGGCCCATAAAGAGGACAAGGAATTATGCATAGGTCTATAATACTATACAGTAGTAGTTAGGGGGCTGTTCTGCCTTTTGTATAGCAAAGAAGTGAGTCTGTGGCTGCTTTTCTGAAAAGCATAGCGTCCATTGATAAATACTCCCTCCCACATGACACTGAACACATCCTGTGAGATTGAGTGCCTTTAGCAATTCTCACAGGTGTTAGCACCGTACAAGATTGAGCCCTTATGGCCCTACTTTCAGAGATGCTGATAGGAAATTCCACTTTTCATTTTACAGGAAATTTGTTTTCATTCCAAGTCAGAACAAAACCAAATATTTTTCCAGTTACTGTACAATGGTAGAACGAAAGTGAACAGTAAATAGACAAATGATTCCAGGCTAATAAGGATATTGAACACAGCTGCATCTCTCACTAGAACACAGTACTTAACTTATTTCCTAGATCAAAGTATCAAACTGTTTCATTATGATACAAACAGGAGACACTTTGATCTAGGAAATAAGTTAAGGCATTTCAATCCATATGAAGTACAGATTGAAATGCCTTGACAACCTTAAAAATAAAATGTTTTGATTACAGTGTCTCATCATGTCACATCAGTAGTAGTGTTGGATCATATTATCATAGAATCATAGAATATCAAGGTTGGAAGGGACCCCAGAAGGTCATCTAGTCCAACCCCCTGCTCAAAGCAGGACCAATTCCCAGTTAAATCATCCCAGCCAGGGCTTTGTCAAGCCTGACCTTAAAAACCTCTAAGGAAGGAGATTCTACCACCTCCCTAGGTAACGCATTCCAGTGTTTCACCACCCTCTTAGTGAAAAAGTTTTTCCTAATATCCAATCTAAACCTCCCCCACTGCAACTTGAGACCATTACTCCTCGTTCTGTCATCTGCTACCATTGAGAACAGTCTAGAGCCATCCTCTTTGGAACCCCCTTTCAGGTAGTTGAAAGCAGCTATCAAATCCCCCCTCATTCTTCTCTTCTGCAGGCTAAACAATCCCAGCTCCCTCAGCCTCTCCTCATAACTCATGTGTTCCAGTCCCCTAATCATTTTTGTTACCCTTCGCTGGACTCTCTCCAATTTATCCACATCCTTCTTGAAGTGTGGGGCCCAAAACTGGACACAGTACTCCAGATGAGGCCTCACCAATGTCGAATAGAGGGGAACGATCACGTCCCTCGATCTGCTCGCTATGCCCCTACTTATACATCCCAAAATGCCATTGGCCTTCTTGGCAACAAGGGCACACTGCTGACTCATATCCAGCTTCTCGTCCACTGTCACCCCTAGGTCCTTTTCTGCAGAACTGCTGCCTAGCCATTCGGTCCCTAGTCTATAGCTGTGCATTGGGTTCTTCCGTCCTAAGTGCAGGACCCTGCACTTATCCTTATTGAACCTCATCAGATTCCTTTTGGCCCAATCTTCCAATTGGTCTAGGTCCTTCTGTATCCTATCCCTCCCCTCCAGCGTATCTACCACTCCTCCCAGTTTAGTATCATCCGCAAATTTGCTGAGAGTGCAATCCACACCATCTTCCAGATCATTTATGAAGATATTGAATAAAACCGGCCCCAGGACCGACCCTTGGGGCACTCCACTTGATACCGGCTGCCAACTAGACATGGAGCCATTGATCACTACCCGTTGAGCCCGACAATTTAGCCAGCTTTCTACCCACCTTATAGTGCATTAAAAAGAATTAAAGAAGTTCTGTATTAAAATCACAAATGAGTTTGATTCCCCATAGTTTAAATTCCAGGGTATTACTAATTAAGAGGTCTCTTGGTTTTTGGTACTGTTTCTCTCCCTCTGTGTGTGAAACTTGCAAGCTGCTAATTGTGTTAGTACATTCTAAGACAGAGTCTGTTCTCAAAGCAATTCTTTGTAACAACAACTACTCACACAGAGAGAGACTCAAAGCAATACTCTGTAACAATAGAAACAGCACCCAGAGACTCCCCGCCCTTTTGTTGTATTCATCTCTCTGTGTTAACAATTGTGATTAAAATGGAGATAAAGGATGTATGTGGATGGATGCTTGGTGCGGATAATAACGGAATGATCAGGGAGGTGCCAGCCTAAGAATCCAGTGTCCATTGACTGAAGAAGGCGTCAAGTGGAAATAACCAGAGGACCCCCGGAGGGCAGACTGGAATCCACCCAACAGCCTCAAGAATGGGAAAACCAAAGAACAAGATAACATCTGGCAGCACGGAGCCGTCAGGAATGTGCCATCTGCTGATTGATTCAGCAACAGCATGATGAAGCAATTCAATAGACTGGCATAGGAAGAAATTCCTATAAAAATGAACTCTAGAAAGTGAGAACTTTGGGGGTCTGATTCTGCAAACCAAATTCCAGGAGCATCAGATGTGCATCTGACAAGGCCCTTCTCCCACCTCATACCTGGCCAGTGGCTTGGCATGAGCAACTCTAAGGCTGGTAACTATGATAACAACCTTGCAGAACCTCTGTGTGTGTGTGTGTGTGTGAATAAATATGAGATTGAATGGAATGTTATAGCTATAACTAACTACTTACTTTGATTCTTTCTGTATTCACAATAAATGTGGTATTTTGCCTTTTCCCCTTTAATAAGATCCTGCTGGTTTTTACTTTATTGGTATAACAGTAGCATATAACATTATCCACTACTCATGATGTGTCGAAATAATGTTCAACATATAAGTAAGTAAATTAATGTAAAACATTTTGAAGTGAAAATTGTGTTTCCAAACAAAACTTACCTTTTTTTAAACAAATTTTCTGAAATGAAGAGCACAGTATTGAACCACAGTCTCCTAAGCACTGCACTATACATAATTTCCCTTACGGTGAAAAAGGAAGTATCTTGTATAACTCCCACCATCATTTTACAACAAAATGTGAGTACACTAGAAGAGTGGTTCTCAAAGCCAGTCCGCCGCTTGTTCAGGGAAAGCCCCGGCGGGCTGGGCTGGTTTGTTTACCTGCCGCATCCGCACGTTCGGCCGATGACGGCGCCCACTGGCCGCGGTTTGCTGCTCCAGGCCAATGGGGCCTGCGGGAAGCGGCGAGGGATGTGCTGGTTGCCCTTCCCACAGCTCCCATTGGCCTGGAGCGGCAAACCGCAGCCGGTGGGAGCTGTGATCGGCTGAACCTGCGGATGCGGCAGGTAAACAAACCAGCACAGCCCGCCAGGGGCTTTCCCTGAACAAGCAGCAGACTGGCTTTGAGAACCACTGCACTAGAACAGGATCAACATAGCAGTGGTCTAGCACCTGGAATATTTTTAAGCTTAAGATTGAATAAATAGTTCTATGTTCTATATGACCATTCTGACCCTGCCTGGGATAGAGGGCATGATAACTGGATGAAGGAATTATGTAGATCTGTGTGAATAATGGATGTTTTAGTATTTGGTCATTACCCAAAAAAATGGTTTCTGGTCAAACAAAATGTTTGATTTCGAGCATTTTTAATATTTAGTCTTTTAAATAAAATTAAAGAAAATTGTTAAATAAAAAGTAGTTTCAAATTAAAAACATTGAATTTTTCATTTCAAAGGTGTTAAACGAAGGTATTTTGATATTTTTAATGTTTCTTTTGACTGAAACAATTCAGAAAAACCGACATGAATTCATGAAATGTTTTGGTGTTGCTGAATCAGTATTTTTCACTTAAAAATTGGGCCCAGCTCTAGAGTTACAGCTACGTGGTCTTCTCTGAGCTTTGATCTTTCATTTCAGGTGGATGATTCCAGAACTCTGTCCTAGTATAGTTGCTTACACTGAAAAATCTAGTCACGAGGATGAAGTGTACCTGATTTTCAGAAATGTTCAGCACCTTGTTTCCACTGACGTTGGTGGAGTTCTTAAAAATCAATTATAAAAAAAGCTTTCCTTATATAATGCTTTTCTTTTGCTGTTGAAAGACCAACAACATTATTCACAACTTTACTGTTTCAATGGTCTATGTCAAGGGCAGAACTTACATGATTCTATTTGACAAGAGATTTAAATAAACAGAGTGCATTTATTTCATTACCCATCTAAATAACCAACTTGTGTGATACCTGGAGTTGTGAGCCTGCTCTGTGTATATCTGTGTACTGTGTTCCTACACGTTACTGGCTCCTGTTGTCCACCCTTAGGAGTTGATTGTAGTTTACTGGGACTTGTAAGCTTGTTGTTTAGTTCAGATGAACCAAGGGTTCTGGATACCTGGTAGTATGTATCTCTGTGTGCTATGGTGGTTATAGTCAGAAACAGTTGATGGAACCCTACAGTAATGCTGCTGTGATCTTTTGGCCACCTCCTGCATTCTCCATTTGACACCCTACAAAGATATCAATGGGGGTTTCAGGTGACTTGGCATCTCTTTGATGTCATGACATGTCCTCCTTTGGTGGCCAGATATGGTCTTTACAGTGGCAGTTCTGGGTGCTTGTTGTGCAACCCTAACACACAGAATCCACTTTTACTAACTGTGGAAGCTAAGGTACTGAATCAACAGCTTAACCATCTGGTAAGCCTAACTGAAACTCTCTCTGTCCCAACACATCTAGTTTATTAACTCTCCCATCCACCTATCACGCTGCTTTGCTGCCTGCCTAGGAGTATCTAGCTTTGCTACCTTATAAACTCTGGAGTGCATACTGCCTCCTACTCACAGATTTATTGTCTAGTTTTCTCCCTGTGTGTGACCAGATGCAGGGGGCTTGCTGCTCATGGGAAGGAGTAAGTGATTTGGGGCAAGAGGCTGATATATTTAGGGCCAGAACCGTTCCTTTCATAACAGGAGAAACATGCTAAGCAATTTTATTGAATTCAGCAACAGCAAGTTCTCTCTTTACTACTTGCCTTTTTATTTTTCTTTCAGTGGTAGTCTTCTTTCTCCTCAGAAACTGCAACAGCATCTTGTTTTTCCTTGAATTCTTTTCAATGGAAGCTGTTTACTCAATCCAGTTACTAGTTTCTGAGTTTTGTGCTTTTGCGGAAGAGCCAGGGGACCGTGTTTAGAGTTGAAGGTTACTGAATGGAAAGAGATTGCTCACGCAACTGGTACTAGCTATCAAAATTCAGCCAGTTCAATTTCCCATCCAATGGTGAAGGGTGGAAAATTAGATATTGGCTCAGAGTAAAATGAATGGGGAAGGAAATATGAAGGTAGTGAGGGAGAATGGGAAGATCTGGGAGGATAAGACTCAAACCAAGTTTGATGAGAATATCAGTCAGCAGGAAAAGAGAAGGAAATAGTAGTATTTAAGACTGGATGAGATGCAAAGGGCCTAAGTTGTCACTGCAGTATTTAAGTTTTATGCCTCCGATACACCATTGAGCTCAGTGGAAGTACGTTGGCATAAAATTGGAGTAAAACTGTGGTGAATCAGGCCTGTTCTGTTTATTTGGAAGTAAATCTATAGAATATCTAGCATTGGACATTACTGAGACAAGAAATATGTAAACAAATATGGTAGTAGAAAAATCACTAACAGATTTTGAAAATATGAATTAAAATCATCTGAGGTTGCATCATGTGTTAACCAACCTTTGACAGAACCCAGCAAAAAAGGAAACCATGCCATGGCTGCTTTTTTTAACTTCATCCAGCAAACATATGCTGAGCCATTTGCATGATTTAGAATATCTTCATCAGTAAAGGGTGCTTTAATAATATCTTTGTTATGCTATACAAAGCACATGGGATCTTTTATAAGAGAGAAGGCAAATACACCATATTTATTGGGAATACAACAGTTAGCATGTGCTTTTCAGTCAGACACACATACACATCATGCACACAGTCCTGCCAGTTGATGTTTTTATAGTTACGATTCTGTTGTAGCTTGAGTCAATCTAATGGCCAGTTAGACTGAATACGAGCAAGGAGCTGGGCTCTGTCGGTCGCGATGCTCCGAGGTTCTGGCAGGACTGAACCCAGAGTTTCATGTCAAAACACCCCAGCTTTATACTTGTAAATTCCCATTTGAGTCCATCATTTTGCAATGTCATCCTGTAATCATTAGTCTTTAAGTGGTGGTAATCTTGCGGTTTTCCGCTGTTATCATTTGATGGTTATTGTCGGGCTTCCCATCGTTATCTCCCATTTGTTGTCTTTCCTTCGGGGGTGGTTGCCTCACCTTTGAGGCCATCAATGCTGCTAACATGTTTAGCATCTGATACAATGGATGTTTTCTGATTGTCTCCTGGTGTTTCCAAGTCTCTCACTTTTTCTTGACCATCTGGACATTTGTGATGGCTTTCACACCTTATCTTTTCCTGATGCATGCCTTCCTCATTCGCACAAACCATCTCTCACAGAGAAGACAGCAGTATTTTATATTCAGCAGAATACATTGTAAATTAAACTTCACTACATCTTGTGGTCAAAACAGTTTACATTGTGGCTCAGGTCTCTAACTTTCCTTTAATCTAATTAACATAGACACAACACAAGATCCTGTCTTTTACTCACTAAATCTTAAACCAAAGAAATGACTAGAGGGAAGTTTATAATGCATATAGGAAACAAGATCTCAGTCTCAGACAGTCATTCCTTTCTTTTATTCAAAAAGGGTGGCTGGCAGAATTAATTCAAAGTTTACATCAATTTTTATAGTACAATTATAAAATCCTGTCCCTACATCTTCCTTGTCTACAGTGTACCTTAGATTTTAGCATGGACTGAACCTATTATGACAGTAGACACTACTGGCTTTAAAATAAACATACCATATGGCCAGGATAAATTTTGAAAATGGGTGTAAAGCTTCACATGGGTGGTTTTGCCTTTCACGCTGCACCTGTGAAAATAACCATATGCATAGCACACAATTTCTACAGATTCAGACAGGTGGTATACTACTGTGAGCATTTTCTAAACTTTTCCTAAGAGAACAGAAAATCTGTACAAACAGATGGAAGCTTGGAAACCCAAGTAGGTCAGTTTTCTAAAGATATCAATTGTGCCCCTCAGAGTTTTTTCTTCCAAGTACTTGATCATCTCCTGACAACTTTCTTGCTGCCTTTGGTAATTTATTCCACATACTTTACCTAATGTCTCTGTTAACACATTTCTTGATAGTTACTGCTATTTCCAGATCACTAATAAAGATGTCAGATAAAACCAGGCTTCATGACAATTCTTTCAGTAACCTATTCATCACCTCCTCCCCAATACAATGCATTGTTTTTTGTTGTTATTCTTATGTAATACCCCTTCTGCTAGTTAGCAGTCCATGGGACAATGTAAAGCACCACCACAAAGTAGGCTCTGCTCATCAGCTGAGAAAAACATCGGAATGGTTATTAAATCTTTTAGTGGCTCAAGGTCAAAAATCTTCATCTGCGTCTCACCAAGTGACCACACAAATAACACACCTGAGTGACTTCAAAATGGAAGCACCACATCCCGCAGTGCTCAGTAATCAAAGGATCCTTTTCTTTGTAAAGTGAATTCAGTGCTCTTTAAAGGTACCTCACTGACAGTTCTGAAGACTGAAGTCTTCTATACATAGAAAAGATACAGTGTACACAGTGGGTAGTAGTACAGACTCCATTGTCAATGTGCCTGAACTTCTACTAAAGGGACAATTTATAGGGATGAGAGGGTAGTTCTGTCTCCATGCTGATTCAGCCCTTGGCATCTCTGCTGAAACTACAAATTGTGATAGTGGTTATATTGAAATGAACAGTGGTATGCTAGGATCTGCCAGGAGATAAATCTATTTTATTCTATTCAGGTTCTTAGACCATGCTGATAATCTGAGATCAGAGTACTTAGTTCTCCCAGTTCACACTAGCCATCAATCAGCTATGAAATTTTGGACAGTACTGACCTATGCTAAATTTGAAAAGGTGAACTAGAGGTGAAAGTCTTCACATGGGACTGGGAATTAGGACTCCTGAGTTTTAATTCTAGCTATGCCAATGATTTGCAGGGTGGCTTTAGCCAAGTCGTATAACCTCAGTTTCATGTTCCCTACATGCAAAATGGCAATAAAATACTTTCTTACCTACTGCACAAGTTTATGAGGATTTGGTGATCAGATTCAATGGTGATGGGCACGTTATAAGAATGTAGATTAGTGTTTTGGTAAAGTGCTATATAAATGCCACATATTATCAATGATTATCTAGGGCTCTCTACTCCTCCATAAGCTATTTTTTCATGTTAGTCCCCCTAGACTGTCAGCAAACGATCCACTCGAATCTGTACAGAAGAGATGAATGTCACAGCAAAAGATAATACATTAAAACCAACACAGAAGTGTAAAGACAACTAATAAGTCACTAACTACCACTCACAATGAATACAATCATCATTAAGCATAGGCCAATTACGTTTAATAGATTAGAGGTTTTACAAGGAACATGTCCGAAGCAATCCTTGTGTTTAAAGTCCACATTTCTGTATTCTTTATAACTACTTAACTTTTTAAAACAAAGGAATTAATTATGAAATGCAAACAGCAAAAAGCAACGGTGAAAACAAATAATGCAACAAAAACCCCACTGATTCCAAATTAATTTTGAACGATTTGACCCAATTAGCACTGGGTATTGTTCACATGAAGGTTAATTTCCAGCTGTTTACAGAAGAATACTGTACTCAGAGGCCCTGATCCTGAAAATACTTGGGAATACTCACATAAGATTACTCACATGTGTAAGCGTTTGCGGGATTGAGTTCCTATACTGTTATTTAAATAAATCCATTTACAGAATTAAAAACCCTCTTCCTCTAATATGGCAAAATGCTTCTATTTACAGCTCTCAGAAATCTTTAGAGCTCTTGAAACCACACAGGCCAATACCAACTCTTTTGTACTCCATGAAAAAAGTCAAGTTGAAATGAACGGAGCAACAAGGATTCACTCCCTTACAACAGCAACAAAGTACCCAAAACTAATAAGTAAACAGATATCATTTCTGGCTTTTTCAGATATAAAACTTTTTCCAGTTTCAGTAAAAATGTCAAACAAACCAAATGCCCATCCATAGCCCCTTCTAGCTATATGCCTGGCTCTGTTGTAACATAGAAAAAAGGAGACATTTAAATCCAAGTCTCACACGATGCACAATTAGCTTCTTTTGCAGTAGCATTCCCTTTTTATTTCTTGGATATCCTGCACACTGAAGGAGAAAACAAGTGGTACTTTTGAGTTTAAGGAAGTAATGAATGCTGGAATTTGCACTCTTGTTATTTGTTTCATTGTGCTTATCTTATACTAAATTTACTTTAAAAACAGAATGTTAGGTGCAATGCTCCACCATTTGAACTGTACAGTTACACTACGGTCTACTGCTAAACATTTCTCAGCCCAAGTGCTTTCTTGCCTTTAGACAGAGGCTTTTTTCAGCCTCCCATGATTTTATTTCCCCATCTATAGCTGATAATGATTTATTTAGCCAGCTTGGCTGTGTTTGTAAGGAATTGTGACTCCCTTTAAAGAGAGAGAGAGTGTGTGTTATATCCAAGAGGGCAAAAACTCTTCAGGTGATTAACTGGTACCTGAAGTTAATGTGTCTCAGTACTGGGGAAGGAGTGTCCACCAAACAGTCTTCCTTTAGAGCTCATCACTCCAGTTAAACAAGATGAGGGACCAGGAGAGAACACTTAATCTATTTGGGGCCTGAGATCATCCTGCAATTCCCTTTCCCCCACTGTATGTAGAGCCCTGGGGGCCAAATTCTTTACTGATTTACACTGTTCATTCCTACTGACTTAGAGGTTGTATGGTGCATAGACTACTCCTGGGGGAATTGTGCACCAAAAAATTAAAAATTTGGTACCTAAAAATTTTGCACACAATATTTTAAAATTCTGCATATTTTATTTATCAAAATAATGCAATATAATCATGCTAATTTCAATTATTTTGATAATTTATTTAAACTACAATACAATGGATGTAGAATGGGAGTGGGGAGCATTGGAGAAAATCCACAAATCCCCTTGCTGAATAGTAATGTAGCTAGGTTTGACCCTTTATTTCTAGTTATTTGTCAACAGATAGATGCAGCCATATGCTCAGTGTTACAGCACAGAAATTGAAGAGCAAATGGGGAATCAAACTTACAATTTATACTGGCTGCTCACCACCTCCAGAAAGGTCAGTAGCAAACAGTTCATGGAGCAGAGTTTGATAGGAAATTTTTTCAGTCCAAAAATTTATTTCATTTCTAATCACTAAAGCATCATAAGCATTTATAAGGCCACACTGTTCTTTTCACCACTCTGGCCATGTAAAGGAGCCTTAAAACTTTTACACCTGTTTTATACTCCTGAGGAAATTCACAGAGACAATGGGAAGAATTTACTAAGCAGGCAGGCTGCTATATTCTGCTCCGCCTGAGGGGACAGAGTCTGCTCCACACCTATCTCCTCAGAAACACCCTGATGCCCTGCTCCTCCATGCTGAGCATGCTGCAAAAGCAAGCAAGCAAGGACAGTGTCTCTCTCATACACGCACAACTGCCCAGACCTCCCCACCGCCAGCAATGATTTACGTCTCTACTGACTGCTCCAAATACCTGAACCGACCTTTCTGCGCTGCTGGAGAGGGGCGCGTGACCACTCTCGTGGCTTCCCTTTGCTTCCACATCAGAATTCTTTTTTTTTTTTTTCAGGGAAACAAAGAAATCTGCAGCGGGGGGGGGGGGGGGACGCAAAAATTCTGTTCATGCACAGTTACACAAAATTCCCCCAGGAGTAACAGACATCAGAGAATTTGTCCACAGAGACTAACAGATACTCTTACCTCTAAGTTGTGGAAATTGGACACTGGATCGCCTTCTGTCCCTAATGAAGCGATTGCCTAATCTTGATCTCATTGAAATCAAAGGCACAGTCAATAGATCAGAATCTCACAGTCATTACAGTGAGACCAGATGAGAGAATCTATTTAAAATGCACTTCAAAGTCATAGATCTTTGTCACTAGCATTCGTGAAAGAAAATGAAACCTTAAGTGAGAAAGTGAAGCCCTTGAAGAATAATTGAGAGTGGTAACCTACGCATTTTAGTTATAATTTAACCCAGGTTGAGCTACGGAAATCTAAATTCTGTTTAGGGCTTTATATTCTGTTTTGGAAAAGAAGCGTGCCGCCTCTAGAAGTTCCGTGTTGAGCAGGGTCTGTCCTTATATATTATTATACCCCCTTTGGTCCCTTGTGCAGTAGCATGTGGACCAGTTACTGTTAGTCCCTTAATCATAGTTATGTACCTATTCTGGTGTAAATTTATTTTAGTGGAGCTGTTTTGATTTACATGAGCTGAGGATCTGATTATCCATAATTGTTATCAATCCTTACCAGAAAATATATTTTTAAAGTAAAACATTAAAATGTTCTTAACTCTGAAATAACTGACATGTTATTTTGAAGAAGGAATTACAATTGTCAAAGTGCAAAATGATTACGGCACAAATAAGGATTTCAAAATGTGCAGGATGACAAAAAGTGCTTTGGTCTTAACTGAATGTGAAGAGCTACAAAGGGATCTCAGTAAACTGGGTGACTGGAAAACAAAATGGCAGATGAAACTCAATGGTGATAAGTGCAAAGTGATGCTCATCAGGAAAAAAACAAGTCCAACTACAAACACAAAATGATTGGATCTAAATTAGCTGTTACTACTCAAGAAAGATTTTGGAGTCATTGTGAATGATTCTCTGAAACAATCTGCCCAATGTGAAGCAGCAGTCACAAAAGCTAATAAAATGTTAGGAACCTCGAGCAAATGGGTAGATAAAACAGAAAATGCCACTATATAAACCTACAGAACCCACACACCTTGAATATTCTATGCAGCTCTGGTTGCTCCATCTCAAAAAAAGATATTAGAATTGGAAAAGGTACAGAGAAGAGCAATAAAAGTGATTAGAGGTATAGAACAGCTTCTACAGGAGGAGAGATTAAAAGGACTGGGACTGTTCAGATTAGAAAAAAGATGACCAAGGGGGATATGATAGAGGTGTATAAAATCATGAATGGTATGGAGAAGGGGAATAGCAAAGTGTTATTTACTCCGTCACATAAGATAAGAACTAGGGGTCAACTGACAAAATTAATATGCATCAGGTTTAAAACAAACAAAAGGAAGTACTTCTTTCACACAATGCACAGTCAACCTGTGGAACTCATTGCCAGAGGATGTTGTGAAGTCAAAAGTATAACTGGGTTCAAAAAAGAATTAGATAAGTTCATGGCAGATAGGTCCATCAATGGCTATTAGCCAAGATGGTCAGGGACACAAACCCATACTCTGGGCATCTCTAAACCTCCTCCAACCGCCAGATGCTGGAACTGAACAACAGGGGATGAATCACTCGAAACTGCCCTGTTCTCATCATTCCCTCTGAAGCATCTGGCACTGTCCACTGTCAGGAGACATAGACCCTCGGTCTGACCCATTAGGGCGATTTTAGGTTATTAAGTACTTAACAGCGACTTTCTGTAATTTTTCCCCACAAAAAAATTTTTTTTTATTCTTGAGCTGCTCACTTTGGTGTGCAGCACCAGAGTACAAGGAATTCCCACAGCATCCTCTCCCTGGTCCCTCTTTGTGTTGGTATTACAAGCAGGTATTGCTGCGTTCACATCTTTTCCCCCTCAGCTCACACTGTGTGGGTGTACTGTACAAGCTACACCGCCACTCCAGGATGAAATAGGTTACCAGTGACTTGGCTGAATACTTTTATTTCTCCTTCTAGTGAAATTACATGAAATAATGTGTCCTCTGCTTACAGTACTTGACAACTGGCCCTGTGATTATTCCTAGAAACATTGCAACATGAGGAGGAAAAGCCAAGGGGCATGTTAACAGCTTTTCGGATAAGTACTCAGGCACCTAGATAAATACTTCACCACTGTGAAGAGCTACTCAGCTGTTTGCAGATGCTTGAATTTTCGCATCTGTTCCTCATGGTGTCTTTGAAATTTTTCTGGGAGTAATTATGTTCAAAATATACATTAAATAGGTTCAGTAGTTTGGGATCAAATGTCAGTGGGACTTTTTCAAACTTGGAGTTTGCAGGTTCTTGTACCACCAGTGCAATTGGACAGAGAGACAAAGAGCCTGACCACCAACCTGAACATCAACTGCTTCTCCCATTGTCAAGGAGCAATTCCAGACCATCCATCTTTCCCAACATCTAGCATAACTGTAGGTCTCTTGTGGAATCCCCAGCTAACAGGATTCCATACCTCACTTAGTCAGTCCCTAGTGTCAGGTAGACCACAGCTGAGGCAAGTATCGTATATGCTTTAGCAGCTAACGTCTTTTTGCCTCTAGCACCTGGTGTGTTCCAATAACATCTCCCAACATCTTTCAACACCATGCTTCTCCCAGGGCCCCAAACACCCTGCTCCTAACTGTCAGAGACGTATCCTTCCCCACCCCCCACAGGAGGAAAAGAACAGCCACTTGGGATAGCTCAGTGGTTTGAGCATTGGCCTGCTAAACCCAGAGTTGTGAGTTCAATCCCTGAGGGGGCCATTTAGGGATCGGGGGCAAAAATTGGGGATTGGTCCTGCTTTGAGCAGGGAGTTGGACTAGATGAGCAGGGAGTTGGACTGAGGTCCCTTCCAACCCTGATATTCTATGGGGGGGAGGGATAGCTCAGTGGTTTGAGCATTGGCGTGCAAAACCCAGGATTGTGAGTTCAATCCTTGAGGGGGCCATTTAGGGATCTGGGGTAAAAATTGGAGATTGGTCCTGCTTTGAGCAGGGGGTTGGACTAGATGACCTCCTGAGGTCCCTTCCAACCCTGATATTCTATGAATCACCATTAGCAGGTTCATCATTCTGCCCTTTCCAACACTGCTCAGCCAATTCATCACTCTAGTAAACTTTTCCTTGTTCAGGAAGACCCACATACACCATTCTTAGCCTCCAAATCCTCAGACCTTTATCCTGTGACGAATACCCTTAACCAAATGCCAAAATTCTCCTACTACTTGAGATGCCAACCACTCAGACCAACAGTACTTGTAGCTCCCAAAGCTACCCCATGACCTGATATGACCTCCATTCTAGCTGCCAAATTCCCAAACACCCTTATTGCCAAAATCCATCCTACAACCTATGTGGGTGTTGGTGGTCTGTGATATACAGGAGGTCAAACTAGATGTTTTAAACACTGGTCTTAAACACTATGACTTTATGACAACTTCCAGTGTTAAGCTACTCTTAACTGAACTTCCTCCCAGCTGCCAAAACCCACCCGCCACTCATAGCCAGGCACCCCAGCTGCCCACATACCAGCTGCAAGAATCCCAGGGAAGAGTACTCTCCCATTTGCCCAAATTCCCTTGCTGTTGCTCACCTTCCTGACACAGTTCTCCAGCCACACCTCTGCATATCTCATAGCCACACTATCCCAATGCCAACAGCCTTGCAAGGTCCCATAACATAAGGCTGCCCTCACTTTCCTGGCTATCAAAACCAACAAGACACCCCAATAACAGACCCTCCCCTCAAGAAGCTTAGCATCTAAATTAGAAATAATGCAGGCAACGGAGGGGAGGATGCCACAGAACCAATGACTTTCTTCATGTTTGGCACCTCCCTTGTTAGTTCCTCGTTTTTAAAAAGCTTAGCTATTTGTAGCAAAGCTTTAATTGTAATTTCAAGGCTCTTTGCTCTGCCTGGAATATCAGCTCTAGTAAACCTCTATTCTTTCTCCCATTCCACTCATGTCTAAGGCTACAAATTTATTGCACAAATTGACAGCATAACTAAAGATGGTGTCAGGCTCTACAATCTGAAGCTCATTATCCAAAGCCACAGGTCTTGAGTCTGCAGAGTCTGAATATGCTTGAAAAAACTAATTTTACAGTTATTTATACTACCAAGGCAGGAACATATTATAGAAGAATTAAGGTCTGAAGTTGCTTATTTCCAAACACTTCTCAAAAGTGTCAATTCCAAACACCATTAATTGTCAGCTTTTATTTAGAGAAACTCGTTTAGCACTCAGGGAAATTTTTCATTCCATCTAGATACACAGAGCCAAATCCATTCCAGGTGCAACTCCTTTGACTGCCAGTGGAATTATACCTGGGCAGAATTTGGTCCACTCTCATTCTTCTTACATTTGTATTTCAATTATGTGAGTTTTAGGGCCCAGGAAAGTGAAGGACTAGCAATTTCAGGACAGCAGGCAAGAGCAACAAGCAATGTTGCCAACCCCTTCCCCCTGCTCAAAAATTATGGGCCAATCGTGAAACTGGCTTGCAAATTATGAGATTTATTTTTTATTTTAAATTCTCATTTTTTGGTCTGTTTTCTGATTTTCCTGGTTGTATTTCAGAAAACTCAGTCTAAAATGCACAAAATAATACTTTTAAATGCGGGGAGAGGATTCCCTTTTACTTCCTCAATATCTTTCCTTGATCCCCCCTCCTCTCTCAGCTATGCCCTAGGCCTGCAGCACCTCCAATGGACACTCATGGGACAATAAAAATAAATGGGAACATTTTTATTAAACTTTTCACACACACAAAAACCCATTCCTTTTTTGTTGAAAAATTCCAAATTCAGCTCTAGGAATGACTCCCCCTCCCCTGACACTCTCCCCCGACACTGCACTTTCTTCTTACATGGATATTTGCCCCTCTAGCTCCCACCCATGGATACACTCCCCTGCCAACCAATATCCTCCCTTTCCCTCCCCCAAATCTGGACATTGGTTCTCCCCAACATCTCCCCCTGTTCCCTCCACACCCACCCCAGGCACAGTGACTGCTGATCCCTGCCCAGCCATTACCCCTGGCTCTCACCCAGCTTTCTCCCCTTGGATACTTCCCTGACCAATTGTCCTCCTAGTTCCCATCTTCTGGATATGTCTCTTCCATATAGCAGCTCAGTAGCAGTGGGATACACAGGGGAGAGTGCAAGTGGGCTGGAGCTGAGTCTTTGCAGGCCAGAGAGGAAGGGGGCAGACACTCCTGGGATTCCCCAACTCCTCCACCCCTTTGCTCATGTGCCCCTGCTGCCTTCTTCCACTAACTGACACCCCAATGCTGTCTCTATCACCCTAGGCTGCTGCTCCCAGGCTTTACAGAGAAGGCAGCCAGTGCAGCAGCATCCTTTCCAGGCTGCATCCAGAACTACAGCCCAATGCCTACCCTCTTGCTCCCAACAGAGCCTCTAGTAGCTGCAGCCAGAATTGCAACATCTCTTACAGCTGATGCAGAAATTCTGAGCTGCCAGGAACTTCTTGTGAAAGCACAAGAAGCCAATATTATGGCTGCAAAATCATGGGGCTTGCAACAGGGTGACATCCTGCTTCTGTCTTCACAGACTCAGAGACCTTCAGTTGTTAAACAGCCCAGGGAAGTTGGCCTACATTTGTTCTTACACAATAACTATTTCCACTTTCTCCTAAGTTCTCTGCCAAGGACCAGGATGAGCACTCTCTTCCCAGAGATCCTTCATAGTCTAACTCTGGAAGACTGTATTTCCTTCCTATGCCTTCTTAGATCTCCTGTGTTCATGGACTAATTTGCTCATTAGTCCTTCCCCAGCCCATTCTAACACACTAATTAGGCCCCATCAAGTCCACCCTAGGGGGAATTAATTCGTGTTTTTGTGACCAGAATGCTGGCTCAGCTTTTAGTTCCCAGCACTCTGTAACACACCATCGTGTCTTGCCTGTTGATCCTATTTTTAATTTCTTTGGGCTCTCCCTCCCTTGCCATAGGTGTTACGCCACCTGAGTCTCTTCTCACCCCAGGATGGTCATCTGGGGTCCCCTTGTGGGGGGTCTAACCCACAGAAATCACATTTGGTGGGTGGAGGTCACCCCCACAATTCTGTTTCTGCCCACAAGTCCTCACACTTGGGGGCAACCTAGGGGACCAGCCTCCCTACTCTTGACCCATTCACTTTGTTATGGGGCCTGAGGCCTCTCCTCCTCCACCTGGTCGCGCAGGGTCCATGTTTCTCCAAACCCTCCAAACTGTCTGGGCTCGGTCTCCTTGGTGTTCTGCCATGTGGGGTGGGGGAGGTTCTGATGACCACTCAACCCCAGCTACCAGTCTTGGGCTATTTACTACCCCTGCCTCAAATACCATATTTTTCTTCTCCTCCCTCTCTGTTTCTCAAGGGACGCTGCTTTCATTCCCTTCCTGATGGCTTGTTGTCCTAACGCCCATTGTTTGCCCATCCACCTACTTTCAGTTTTGGTATTTCTTCTTCTCAGTTTTATTTCCTCCCACCTTGGTTTCATTTTCCACTGCTTGGGCTCCTTGGTTCCACACTGTGCCCTAAATGGGAATAGGATCCAATCTGTGCCCAATACAGTGAGGAGGGCAACCTGTCTACTACCCCAAGCTGTTTCCACCCAAACCTTCCTTGGATCTCCAGGGGTAGCTGGGCCAAAGGGTAGCACCACTTCTCCCCATGGATACATTCCAGTTCTAATCCCCATCCTGGAATCATCCAGTGGGGTTTCATCAGCTCCTGCTGAACTAGTAAACAGCTCAAGGCTGTGTCCACTAAGTCTCTTAGCTTCCTCTTCCCCACTATGATGGATGTGGTTGACAGTTTTTTTGCTTTCCCTGCCAAGTGGTCCCAGCACAACCACATTGCTCATACATGCAATGTTGCTGGGATGAATTGTCTCTTCTTATGTATCCCTGATGCCCACACTGGTAGCAGGATGACCCAAGCCGCCGCTGGGGGTTCTTCTGGGCTCTTCTTTTTTCCCTCCAGGCCTTTTCTGGGGGCAAGTTCCCCTGCCTTACTCCCCTGGTCTGCCCCCCCCCCGAAATGGTCAGCCTTGTTTCCTGGGGACGGCTGCCCCTATGGATTCTGTCAGTTTAACACCCCCTCCAGTGTGGCAGGCTGATGTGTCCTGACCCATACATGGGTGTTCTGAGGGAGGCTCTGTAGAAACTGTTCAAGGATCACAGCATCCATAATCACCCCTGGATTCTGGTTTAAAAATAATAATGTTGGGGTTCTTTGCATTTGCCTTCTCTGTTTTTAGCCTTTTACTTTTTCAAACTTTTCTTTGTGTTGCCGTGAGGGCTACAGTGTACTTTAAAAAAATGGGAACTGAGGTTTTCATGCATTCACCTGATTCCAGGGACCAGGGCTTTAAGAAAAAACACCAAATTTCATGGATTTAGGAAAACATTGCAAGAGTTTTCAAGACTGAAGCTCATGTGATGTACTAGCTTGTGTAGTACATGCTGAAGCAGCTCCTCCACCGCACTGAACAAAGGGCTGCATTTCTGAAGCTGAAGGACTTAAGTTTGAGTTTGGAATATACAGAACATCTGTTCTGAGTATTGATAAAGAGACATGTATACATGTTCTAGGTTGAACAAAAGAAAACATTACCATTCTATCCCATTGGTTTCCCTGCCCTGAGAATTTTCCCGTAGCCCTATTCAGCAAGTGAAGCAGAAAGAGCCAGAGAAGGATTGAGCAAATCTAAGGTTTTGTCTACACTAGCACTTTTGTCGGTCAGGAGTGTGGAAAAAAAACCAAAGCACGCCCCTGACCAACCTAAGTTTCACTGACAAAAGTGCTGGTGTGGACAGTGCTATGTCAGTGGGAGACGCACTCTCCAACCGCTGCTCGTTGGGGGTGGTTTAAGTATGCCAGCAGGAGAGCTCTCTCCTGCCAGCACGGAGCGGTGTGGGAACCTTACAACAGTGCAGCTGCAGCAGTACAGCTGTGCCACTGCAAGGCTGTAGTGTAGACATAGCTCTGGAGAGGAAGAAAACAGTTCTGCCACCCAGCGATTCATTTTTTTTCTTGAGACTGTTAATACTCATTTATAGGAGAGAATTAACGGGACTGTATTCATTCTGTGTCTTTGGCATGTTCTGCAATGTCAGATTTTGAGTTCCTCTGGCAAAGCAGAGAAAATAATAATTTTTGGATAACGAAAATGCCATTTAAATCCTCAGATTTAACAAGCCAGCAGGCTAGATTGTATGGAAACCGTGTATAACCACGCTTAAGGCCAGATGCTCAGCTGGTGTAAACTGATGGCCTTCCTTTGAAGTCCGTGGTGCAACACTGGTTGGCAGCAGTTGAGGACCTGGCCCTTAGCATCATAATGAAACAAGCTGCCTAGCTGGGATGTACAGATGATATCAGTAACTATGCAGTAGGAAATGAATCTGAAGACAGTTTTATACTATTTAACTGTGCTGTGAAAGAGGATCAGTTCTGAGCTTAAACAGTTTGATACAAATGTTGCTACATAAAAATGAGGGATAGGCAAACCAGTTTTGGATGTAATAAGAACTGGACTGCACCTTTCCTCAGAATTCAGATCAAACCTTTACTGCAGTTCGAGTAAGTCCAGCTATCGTTTGTTTCCTCATTTTCATGCACCACTACCCTCTCTGGTTTGGGCCAGGGCTGGAAGCAGAAGCAATGGAATACAGTGAAAGGGCATCCCTCTGGAATTCTCTGACTAGGACAAACGATAATATATCAGAAATGCTGCGAGACAGTTTGCACTCCTGAGACTTCCAGTTCCATGTCAGGACCAAAGAAAAAGAGGTGAGCTTTGGAGAAGTACCTAAAGTTTTGAGGTACACCCATCAAATTCATTGATACACGTGCTATCACCTCAGACTGCAGAGAACTAGATGCTTTTAATTGGACATTACAACCTTCAACAGAGTACACAGGGGATTGGTTCATAGCAGGGACAAGCAGCACTCCTGGAAGTTACAGAATTACAAGTAATGTCTGAGCTGACCCTTAAATAGATGGTGCAGATGGCATGCCACTCTGAATTAGTGAAACTGCAAGTGATACAGCAAGATAGTGCTGGACGCCTGGTGCATCAAGTAGGGAGGAAATCTTTCCGCTGTGAGGAAGAGAGAAATAAATGAAAACTCAAGAGGATGCAGGTATTGTTTTTGTGAGGGAGAAATGCAGCTGTTCCAGAAATGTAGAATCTAGGACAGAAAAGGTATTGACAGAAGAAATAGACTATTGGGAACTTTTTCTGTGTTTCTGGTCCCAAGCTAAGCTTAAAGTGTTAACCCAAAGACAATTAACAATGTTGTTTAACTATGAGATAATTTGGGAATGGATGCAGCTGTGGTGTCAGACGTCCAGAACAGAGGTTTAAAGTGGAAGTGAAGGAACTACATCTGTTTTTTTGCTTCTACTTCTCTGTTGGTGCTTAGTACCGTCTGCAAAATGAGTTAAATGATATATAGGTATCCAGAGTCTACCCCGATAAAGGCTAGGATTACTGGACAGTGTTTTCTTTGAGTACTACACTGCTCAGATAAAGTCTAGACAATTAAATGGATCTCCATGAAAGAACTGCATGGAAGAAGATGGAATTATATTGAGGAATAAATTGCATTAATTGTGGCATTACATGTTTGGTTATTTCCATTAAAACAAGAAGTCCCTAGCCTATGTGGTCAATGTGGCTGGAAGAGTCTTCATAGTGGTGAGAAACTAGAGCAGAAGCAGAATGGCATAACATAGTCATGGGATCATTACATGTAATCTTGTCTCCATGAGGGATGGTTAGAATCAGGCATTTAAAAAACCAACAAGGGTCAAACCACAGGATACATCACTTAAAACTATCAAGTGAAATAAAAATAATTAATTACTATGGTGATTTATCACTCATATGGCACCCAGAAGGGACAAGCAAAAAGGAGGAGAGAACTTGTGTTAAGCCTGTATCTTTGGTTGTTTCATGATTTTGTTTGGTATATGTCCCCTTTGATACCTGTCCTAGAAAACCAGGTTAGAATTCATAGGCCATATAGAATATGTGGATGTTGAGCAGGGATCTGAGAGAGAGTGTGACAGACTAGGTGAAGGAAAGAGTTTCAGGTGTATTGTGCTGTTTGGAAGAAAGCATGAGTGGAAGAAAAACACTCATGAGTTGGTTAGACATAGTGATTTGAAGAGGGGCTAACCAGGGTGAGAGGGGTGGCTAGTTTTGCAATAGCATTTTGGGAGGAGTGGAATGGAATAAGGTAGGAATCAGGAAGGCTGGAGATGAAAAGATTGTAATAATATAAGAAAGATGATCAGGGTTTGGACAAGGGTTGCTATGGTAAGAATGGGAAGGAACAGGTGGATTTTTGGAGATGATGGGGAGAAAAAACTAACAGGATTTGGCATCAGTGTGAGCAGAAAAGGAGGGCGAAGGTTTGAAATGATATAATAATATTTATTATTTAGAGATATTGACAAAGTCAAACATTCGTATGACACAATAGATATTGCAGAGTATCACAAGGGATTAAACTTTCAAGCAACATTAAATTTCTCTCTCTTTCTATCTCTAAACATTAAATTGCAACACAATGCTAACTAGGGAGAGGCTAATAGCTACTATGGATGCCTCCATGATCTCTCAAAGCCTTTACACTATTCTTACCACCATCTAAACAACAACTATTTAGAACATGTAAAAGTATTACAGATTTAATCCCCTTCATCCCCATACCCTACTAAAGAGAGTTAAAATCTCTCTTCTTACATTTGTAAACTAAACTTGCTGCTCTGGTCCATCCAAAATGCTGCTGCCATTATCATCTTTCTCATCCATTGATTCAGCCATATCCTCCATCTCTGACACCTTTCTCTAGCTCATTCTAATACTGTAGATCAATTTCAAACTTCTTGTCCTTGCTTCCATGGTCCCACACCACACAGCCCCTGCCTACAGCACTGGTCTTGTCCCCTTTTGCATTCCTGCCACGCTATCTTCTCCAGCAGTGATGACAGCCTTGATGCCTCTTTCATCTCCTCCTCGGCAAATGTCTCCGTGCTTTCTTCCATGCTGCCCCTTGCGCTGGGAATGTGTTCCCTAAATCTATTGTCCAAGCTATCTTCCTTGCCTCATTCAAATCCTTCCTTCAATGATTCACTTCTGCCATCACACCTGTGTAAAGTGAGGGAGGAGAGGGATATTAAATACATAGATTCATAACATTTTAAAATAAAAAATTATTCTGGAGCCATCATGTTGTGTATACATCTCACACAGTAGCTACAGGATAATGCTACCATCTCTCTTCTCCTTATTAACCTGTCTATAACCTTTGTCGAGTTCTGAGTCTCCTTTATAGTCATGCTGAATTTAGAGTGTATTCGCTTCTGGACTGGAACCATGTCTTTACATTTGTTTGTTTGTTTGGTTTTACTTGCATATTTTTGGGCACTCACAAAATAATAAGCTACAACAATAACACATTATCCTTGAAGGCTTGTCTTTCTCACCCTAATTAATCGCCTTGTTTGACTAGCTTGCTAGAGAAAGCCTCTTTCCATGTTTACTTCACATAGGTTCAGAACAGCAATGAAATTTTCCAGTTTGTTCTTACTGGTGAGAGTTCCCTTCCTTAAATTGCTCAACTCTGTCCTGCTTGTTGACTAATCACCATATACACTGAGCTTTTAAAGCTGGGTTGAAAGTTCAACATTTTCCAGTTTTTCCTTGACTAACAAGACAACATTCAGAGATCTTAGCACACAGCATCCCTTGTGACTCATTCATTGGTTTTAACAACACAGATTTTCCTCTCACATAAGTACATTGTACAGTTCCATGTGCTACAGAATCCTCCAAGATGCCCCAGAAATGTGGACTTATTCTAACAGCTATACAAAGGCAATACAGCTTTTTGCTAAACTCATTTATGGGGAAAACACCGTTACTGTACTTGCTTTATCAAAGTGTTATTTTGGCAGCCCAGGTGCTTGTGTAACATATACTTTGAAGTGCTGGTATATTGTTTCGTAAGGGAAAAACAATGCTTCATAGGCACAGCCTGTGGCAAGTAATGGTGTGGAGGCACACCTGGGGAGCATTGTCCAGAGACAATGTGTCTCAGACAGACAGAACATTTCTGCAATTCCTTTGATGTGCAATACAAGGAGTGATGATTACACCTCACTAAGGATCTTCTCATCTAAGTTCAGAAGCTGGAATTTTGGCCAGCCCTTTCATGAGGGAAATCATGCCTCACCAATCTATTAGAATGCTTTGAAGGGCGAGGGGTCAACAAACATATGAACAAGGGTGATCCAGTGGATATAGCGTACTTATACTTTCAGAAAGCCTTTTATGAGGTCCCTCACCAAAGGCTCTTAAGCAAAGTAAGCAGTCAGGGGATAAGAGGGAAGGTCCTCTCATGGATCAGTAACTGGTTAAAAGATAGGAACCACAGGGTAGGAATAAATTATCAGTTTTCAGAGAGAGGTAAATAGTGGTGTCCCCGAGGGATCTGTACTAGCACCTGTGCTATTCAACCTATTCATAAATGATCTGGAAAAGGGGTAAACAGTGAGGTGGCAAAATTTGCAGACAATATAAAATTACTCAGGTAAGTCCAAAGTTGACTGCGAAGAGTTACACACAAAACTGGATGACTGGGTGACAAAATGGCAGATGAAATTCAATGTTAATAAATGCAAAGTGCTCTTCAATGTCTTCATCAATGATTTAGATAATGGCGTAGAGAGAACACTTATGAACTTTGCGGATGATACCAAGCTGGGAGGGATTGCAAGTGCTTTGGAGGATAGGATTAAAGTTAAAAATGATCTGGACAAACTGGAGAAAGTCTGAATTAAATAGGATTAAATTCAATAAGGGCAAATGCAAAGTACTCCACTTAGGAAGGAACAATCAGCTGCACACTTACAAAATGGGAAATGACTGCCTAGGAAGGAGTACTGCAGAAACAGATCTGGGATCATAGTGGCTCACAAACTAAATATGAGTCAATAGTGTAACACTGTTGCCAAAACAGCAATCATCATTCTGGGATGTATTATCAGGAGTGTTGTAGGCAAGTCACAAGAAGTAATTCTTCTGCTCTACTCTGTGGCCTCAGCTGCAGTATTGTGTCCAGTTCTGGATGCCACATTTCAGGAAAGTCCAGAGAAGATAAACAAAAATTATTAAAAGTCTAGAAAACATGACCTGTGATGGAGGATTTAAAAAAATGGGTTTATTCAGTCTGGAGGAGAGAAGACTGAGAGGGAACATAACAGTTTTCAAGTATATAAAATGTTGTTACAAGAAGGAAAAAAATGTTCTCCTTAAACTCTGAGAATAGGACAAGAAGCAATGGGCTTAAACTGCAGCAATGGCGGTTTAAGTTAGACATTAGGAAAATTTCCTAACTGTCAGGGTGGCTAAGCACTGCACTTACCTAGGGAGCTTGTGGAATCTCCATCATCGGAAATTTTTAAGAGCAGGTTAGACAAACAATTGTCAGGTATGGTCTAGATCAGTGGTTCTCAAAGCTGGTCCATTGCTTGTTCAGGGAAAGCCCCTGGCGGGCCGGACCGGTTTGTTTACCTGCCGCGTCTGCAGGTTCGGCTGATCGCGGCTCCCAGCGGCCATGGTTCACCACTCCAGGCCAATGGGGGCTGTGGGAAGGGTGGCCAGCACATCCCTTGGCCCACACTGCTTCCCATAGCCCCCATTGGCCTGGAGCGGCGAACCGCAGACAGTGGGAGCCGTGATTGGTCGAACCTGCTGATGCGGCAGGTAAACAAACCGGTCCAGCCCGCCAAGGGCTTTCCCTGGGCAAGCGGCGGGCCGGCTTTGAGAACCACTGGTCTCGATAATACTTAGCCCCGCCATAAGTGCAAGGAACTGGACTAGATGACTTTTTGAGGTCCCTTCCAGTTCTATGATTCTAAACCTGAAAGCCTTTAATTTAACTCATTCTATTGTGCTTATTAGCCTACATTATTATTAAGTACATCTGGAATATTATGAAAGATTTCCTAATGCCCTGTAGTCTCCCCAGACATAGAGCTAGAGGGCCATATGAGTGATAATATTTTGTTAAAACAGGCTGAGTTAACGACAAAGACAAATTCTCCACTGATTTGCATCTTGGGAAACCCTGTTGACCTTATGATGTCAGTAGGACTGGACAGCGTCTAAATGAGCACAGAATTTGCCCTGGAATTTAACCATACACCTCTGACTTCCTTGGTTTGGTTGGCATGAGCTTTTTCTTTACAACACCAGTATGTGAGTGTGATTTTAAACGTGTGTGTATATTTCTGAAACAACATTAATTTAGGTGCCATTCAGAAACTACCTGGTAAAATACAGGACAAATATTATAAAGATAATAAAGAATGCAACATGCCTTTCCCTTCAGTTATAATATACATATATTACTTGCAGTTCTAGGCAGGGCCAATTCAAGGAGATTGGGAGTGCAGATCACAAGTGGCTCTTCTGCAGATGCTGCAACAATTGAAAGTGACATGGAATAGTATAGAAGAGGAAAAGAATGATGGATCCTGTCCAGCCAGTTTCAAAGAAGTCTACTCTTAAAATCTGGAGTCCTCCCTTCTCCAAATTCATTCAAAAGGACTATTTGTATGTAGAGAAATGTGCTTGATGCCAAATTCATTTCAAATGGGGAGAGGAGCCATGTTGGTGCAGCGAGGGAGGGAGGGAGAAAGGGAATCAGCTAATAGAGAAGTCTCAGATTTCAATCTGCCATTCCAGATGGGTCCAGGATGACCAGAACAGTTCTGTGTTGCTTGGTCAGCTTTAGTGAAATAGATTTTGGAGACATTTGGTCACCTCTCCTCTCAGCCCGCTCCATGGATCAGAGGAAGGAGGCAGACAGTAAAGCTGCTTAGCACTTGTTTTCCAGAGGGACATGAGGAGCTAGAAGCAGTAGCTCTAAGAGGAGGGGAATCAGGCACACAAGGCCAAAATTCAAGAGGAGCTGGGGCATACTCAGGGTAGGAGCAGGGCAGCAGAAGCCCAGCAAAGAAGCAGCAGTAACTGATTGACTTCATGGGGAGAGGAAGAGAATTGATTGGGTTTGGTGGTGTTTTTCAGTCTGTGATTTTTGTCACTTTTCCACTTATATAGCAACTTGTTAGTATCCCCTTAAATAAAGTGTGAGCCCTCTAGTGGCACTCTCAGTTTCACTGTATTCCTGGATTAGGATCCCATCCTTGTCACTAATTGGTGTGTCTTTTGTTCTTTACACAATAAATATAATATGAAGGACTCAAACAGGCACAGTGGGGTCAAAATAACCATATTTACTAACTATATACAGTAGAACCCCGGAGTTACAAACTGACTGGTCAACCACACACCTCATTTGGAACTGGAAGTACCCAATCAGGCAGCAGCAGAGAGCAAAAAAATAGCAAATACAGTACAGTAATGTGTTAAACATAAGCTACTAAAAATATAAAGGGAAAGTTTTAAAAAAGATATGTCAAGGTAAGGAAACTGTTTCTGTGCTTCTTTCATTTAAATGAAAATGGTTAAAAGCAGCATTTTCCTTCTCCATAGTAAAGTTTCAAAGCTGTATTAAGTCAATGTTCAGTTGTAAACGTTCTGAAAGAAAAACCCATAAGATTTCGTTAAGAGTTACGAACATTTCAGAGTTACAAACAACCTCCATTTCCGAGGTTTTATTGTACAACATACAAGGATCAGCTACAATATACATTGCTTCTCTGGCAGGTGTATGTACACAGACCACAGTGGATGCTATCTGAGGACTCACAAATTATTTAAAGGGATACTACTCAGTTCCTATAAACTATGCCAATTTTTGTTGGGGTGGGGGCCAGGGGAAAGTCAATTCACTCTTCTTGATGTGCATGAGAGCTGAGGGACTCTACATTCCTAAGACTGGCTCTGGCAACTAGATAGAAAGTATCTTGAAGCTACACCTGTGCTCCTAGAAAATCTTTGAGCCACTTTTGACCCAGTGCTAGGAGAGAATCTTTGGGCCATTCTGAGCCTCAGAAAGAGAGCTGAAGTTCTGAAGTGGGAAAATATGTTGAGGGGAGGAAAGGGGGCAAGGAGAACAAGGGGTAGGAAAAGAAATCAGAAAGAAGGATGCTGAAAAGAGTGGGGGGGGGGTAAAAAGAACTGGGGGGAGGAGAAATACAGGGAATATAGGAAAAGAAAATTGGAGTAAAGATAAGAAGAAGCAAAAGCAGAAGAAGCAAGAAAGAGGTGACAGACTTGGGGGAAGGGAGAAGCAGGAGGGGAATGTATCTGAACATTTTCGGGTCACATTAGGTTAAAAGGAAAGTGAGAAGGGTGACCAGCAGAGAAGAAAGTCAGCCAAGGACGCAAGTGAAAACACACGGCAGCAATGAGGAATATAGAGACAGAAGGAGTAAGGAACAGAGAGAATTTTTTGTTTTGAAGAACTGGTCTCCCTACTCAGTAGCCATCGCCTAGTCTGTGGAAAGAGGAGTGGAGCATGCTCAGAACAAACTGCAGTGATAACGGAGCCTATCCTAATTGCAAATTCAACTGTTAAAAAGTAAGTGCAATTTCCACTCCCTTTTTGGGTTCTGAAAGAGACTTTGGGGGCGGAGGGGAATAAAAAGAACAGACGGAGTCTACTGAAGAAAACTTCACCATCCTGGCTGCCACCTTCATCATGTCTTCGGGCCCTGGGCCTTCATCATCATAATCATGAGAGATGTCCTTACCAGACAGGGCCAAAGAGGGACCCAGATGACACCGCCACCTCTATCAGCTCCAGATGAATCCTAACCACCACCTGGGATGAAACAGGATCGGACTTTAACAATGACAGCAACACCACCAGCTCCAGCCCCTCTCACCTAACTTCTTCCCCCCCCACAAAATCATAGAATATCAGGGTTGGAAGGGACCTCAGGAGGCCATCTAGTCCAACCCCCTGCTCAAAGCAGGACCAATCCCCAACTAAATCATCCCAGCCAGGGCTTTGTCAAGCCTGACCTTAAAAACTTCTGAGGAAGGAGATTCCACCACCTCCTAGGTAACACATTCCAGTGTTCACCACCCTCCTAATGAAAAAGTTTTTCCTAATATCCAACCAAAACCTCCCCCACTGCAACTTGAGACCATTACTCCTCGTTCTGTCATCAGCTACCACTGAAAACAGTCTAGAGCCATCCTCTTTGGAACCCCCTTTCAGGTAGTTGAAAGCAGCTATCAAATCGCCCCTCATTCTTCTCTTCCGCAGTCTAAACAATCCCAGTTCCCTCAGCCTCTCCTCATAAGTCATGTGTTCCAGGCCCCTAATCATTTTTGTTGCCCTCCGCTGGGCTCTTTCCAATTTTTCCACATCCTTCTTGTAGTGTGGGGCCCAAAACTGGACACAGTACTCCAGATGAGGCCTCACCAATGTTGAATAGGGGGGAACGATCACGTCCCTTGATCAGCTGGCAATGCCCCTACTTATACATCCCAAAATGCCATTGGCCTTCTTGGCAACAAGGGCACACTGTTGACTCATATCCAGCTTCTTGTCCACTGTAACCCCTAGATCCTTTTCTGCAGAACTGCTGCCCAGCCATTCGGTCCCTAATCTGTAGCGGAGCATGGGATTCTTCCATCCTAAGTGCAGGACTCTGCACTTGTCCTTGTTGAACCTCATCAGATTTCTTTTGGCCCAATCCTCTAATGTGTCTAGGGCCCTCTGTATCCTATCCCTACCCTCCAGCGCATCTACCTCTTCTCCCAGTTTAGTGTCAGCTGCAAACTTGCTGAGGGTGCAATCCACACCATCCTCCAGATCATTTATGAAGATATTGAACAAAACCGGCCCCAGGACCGACCCTTGGGGCACTCCACTTGATACTGGCTGCCAACTAGACATGGAGCCATTGATCACTACCTGTTGAGCCCGACAATCTAGCCAGATTTCTATCCACCTTATAGTCCATTCATCCAGCCCATACTTCTTTAACTTGCTGGCAAGAATACTGTGGGAGACCGTGTCAAAAGCTTTACTAAAGTCAAGGAACAACACATCCACTGCTTTCCCCTCATCCACAGAGCCAGTTATCTCATCATAGAAGGCAATTAGATTAGTCAGGCATGACTTGCTCTTGGTGAATCCATGCTGACTGTTCCTGATCACTTTCCTCTCCTCTAAGTGCTTCAGAATTGATTCCTTGAGGACCTGCTCCATGATTTTTCCAGGGACTGAGGTGAGGCTGACTGGCCTGTAGTTCCCCGGATCCTCCTCCTTCCCTTTTTTAAAGATGGGTACTACATTAGCCTTTTTCCAGTCCTCCGGGACCTCCCCCGATCACTATGAGTTTTCAAAGATAATGGCCAATGGCTCTGCAATCACATCCGCCAACTCCTTTAGGAGTCTCGGATGCAGCACATCCAGCCCCATGGACTTGTGCACGTCCAGCTTTTCTAAATAGTCCCGAACCACTTCTTTCTCCACCATTTCTGCCCTGCCTGTCCTTCCTGAACAGTTTATATCCATCCATGACAGTACTCCAGTCATGTGAGTTATCCCACCAAGTCTCTGTTATTCCAATCACATCATAATTCCTTGACTGTGCCAGGACTTCCAGTTCTCCCTGCTTGTTTCCCAGGCTTCTTGCGTTTGTGTATAGGCACTTGAGATAACTCGCTGATGGTCCCGCTTTCTCAGTATGAGGCAGGAGACCTCCCCTCTCGCGCTCTCCTGCTCGTGCTTCCTCCCACTTCCTCACTTACCTCAGGGCTTTGATCTCCTTCCCCCCGTGAACCTAGTTTAAAGCCCTCCTCACTAGGTTAGCCAGCCTGCTTGCGAAGATGCTCTTCCCTCTCTTCGTTAGGTGGAGCCCGTTTCTGCCTAGCACTCCTCCTTCTTGGAACACCATCCCATGGTCAAAGAATCCAAAGCCTTCTCTCTGACACCACCTGCGTAGCCATTTGTTGACTTCCATGATTCGACGGTCTCTACCCAGGCCTTTTCCTTCCATGGGGAGGATGGACGAGAACACCACTTGCACCTCAAATCACTTGCACCACTTGCACCTTATCCTTCTTCCCAGAGCCACGTAGTCTGCAGTGATCTGCTCAAGGTCATTCTTGGTAGTATCATTGGTGCCCACGTGGAGAAGCAGGAAGGGGTAGTGATCCAAGGGCTTGATGAGTCTCAGCAGTCTCTCCATCACATCGCGAATCCTAGCTCCTGGCAAGCAGCAGACTTCTCAGTTTTCCCAGTCGGGGCGGCAGATAGATGATTCAGTCCCCCTGAGGAGAGAGTCCCCGACCACCACCACCCGCCTCCTTCTCTTGGGAGCGGTGGTCATGGAACCCCCATCCCTAGGACAGTGCATCTCATACCTTCCATTTGGCGGAGTCTCCTTCTGTTCCCTTCCTTTAGATGTATCATGTAGTCCACTTTCTGCATTAGTACCTGTAGAGAGAACATGAAAATGGTTGCTTACCTATATCTGCGTTGCTGGTACATGGATGCTCCCCTTTCTTCTTCTGGAAGTCACATGCTGCCAAATTTCTTCACCATCCTCCTGTCCCTGCTGCGCAGCCTTCTCTGAATCTTCAGAGCATTGTGTCCATAGAAGCATATCCTGACATCAGTTATGCTGTTAAAAGGACAGTTATGACCATCTTTGATACTAGGAGATTGTCAAATGGTGGAGGGGAGAGGTTTCATTCTAAAGACTCTCTCCAGTTAAAGGGAAAGGAAACAAGGGATGTAGTCAAAATGAAAGTCTTATTTAATATGGAGAGAGACAAGGTGGGTGAAATAATATCTTTTATTGGACCAGCTTCTGATGGTGAGAGGAACAACTTGGTTCAATTACAGATATTATCGCTCCCTTGTCTCTCTAATATCCTGGGCCCAACACAGCTACAACTACATTGCATACAACAATGGAAGTGATTTAACACATTACATTTCAAATGCTTTAACTGTTTTTCGTTCTTTTCTTTATCTTTTAATGAAAGTTAAAAGGATGTTTAATGGTGTGTTTGCCATAGTACTAAGCAGGATGCAGTCTCGGTATACCAAACCCCAGACCTTGTTTAACACTGTTTAATGTGGGGCACTGACTGGGTTATGTGAACGCCTTTGGCCTATATATTCCATCTAAACTAATACAACAGTCCTTCCAGTATTGGTCCCCCCACAACCCACTGCAGGTTCTGCATCCTATGCCTGAAATTTTGGTCAGTCTTTCTGGTCTGCTCTTTGTTTGAATTCAGATTACTTTTTTTTTTTTCTAGTCTTCCACTTCACTGTGGAATTTAGCATTCATTAAGGAAAAAAAAACAAAAAACAAATCTGTTCTATTATCTTCCACAGACAATAAGTTATATATTTCCTTGATTTTTCAACATACTGGAAATACTCACATTTTATTATCATCTTCATTATAAGTTTTGATTCTGCTGTACTGCAATTGGCCTTGCGCTTCAATGATGACATCTTTTCTGGGTTGCTGCTTCCAAATTGTTTCTGAAATAACTTAATTGTGCAACTAAAACACACACATTGCATGCTTATTGGAGGCAATAACACATTCACATCCAATATTGTCATGCAAATATAATTAATTTAATGATCACGCATAGAAAAAAGTATTAAACAACAGTTGATCAAATTAGTGAAACCAAAATTATGCTCTTAAAAAAGGCATTGACATCATTGTACATTGCCTAACACTGGAAACATTAACCTTGTATGTATATCTATAGTAACTTTATGTATGTTCATATAGGGATGCAGCGTGTCTATAAGGCACAGCTCTAAGTATGGGACACAATCCCTCCCTAGGCTTGTCACTGTGCAGATGTGCACATATGTAGGCTGATCCATGAGCTCTTCCCACCTTGCTCCATCATCAGCTCTCCCCTGCCTCCTTGCGGGGCTGTGCACTCCCAGGACTGCATGGTGGGAGGCTCCCCTGCATTCACGATTGTGGTTAAGCCTTTGCACCTTTCCCAGTGCTCCATGCCCCCTTCCCCACTGCTCTCCTACACAAGAGCCAGTCACATTGTGGCACTGAATATATGATATAATCATTGCTTTAATTGTATTTATTGGCATTTTCAGTACAACTTTCACTAGTCTGGAAATAGACTAAGAAATTATACTTAAACCAGGTATCCAGATGCCAGAACATTTAAATCAGCAGTTCTCAAAGCACGGCCTGTCAGCCGCATGCGGCCCAATTAGCACACAGCTGTGGCCCAGCTTAACTGTTGCTAAAGGCCAGCATGCATGCCAGAGTATGTCAGGTTCCCGGCCTTCCAGCGCAAAGGAGTCCGGGCTGCCCTGCTGCCTGGCTCAGAGTGGTCAGGGCTGCTGGCCCACCCCGCATGGAGGGAGTCTGGGGTTGGGGCTGCCAGCCAGCCCTGTAGAGTCGGAGGTCCAGGGCTGCTGGCCAGACCTGCAGTGTCTTGGGCCTGGGGAATCTGGCCAGCCCCACAAGCTCTGGGGTCCAGGGTCAGAGTACAGATTGTGCTACCCTGCCACCCAGCGCCTATGGCCCAGGTAACACATTGTGGGCCACATATGTCAGTAGGGATTCCATCAGAAGGGATTCAACATGGCAGGTTGACCTATAATAATATTTCTGCGAATAACCCACTGTTAGGTTGGGTTCACTTTCATATGTTTTGTGAGTACAGGAATCCATGTTGGTTCCAAGATGGAGTTTTTATGCCCACGTGAGCTATAAATTAATTTTCCCCACTCTTTTATTTCTTCTGGAGTTGTAAACAACTTCCAGTCAGAACTGGTTTTCCTAAGGGGTTTGCCGGGCAAGAGTATAAAAGAATGCCCCAAACATGGCCTCAGGGATGTCCATCTGAGTGGCAGCCAGGGATGGCCACGGGTCCTACCTGCAGGCATCTATCCACCATAGTGATAGGTGGGCTAGGGATTGTCCTTCAACAGCTTCCTCACCTGCAAGAAAGGGAGAAAGAGAAGATACATCATCTGCCGCTGTTCTCCTGGATGCATCATCTGCTCTACCCCGTGGTCCTGAAGGAACATCAAGGGACTCCTTGGAGATCCTCTCCAAAGGCTTACCATTAGCCAGAGGATTGAGGTCACAAGCAACCACCGTTGCTTCAATCCAAGAGAAGGGTTTTTTTTTAATATATATATCTGTTTATAGGGTTGAGTTTGCGGGTAATCACTGTATTGTGTTATTTTGATGTTTATTCCCCTTCTTATCTGTCCCACCCTTTGTTATAAACCCTTCAATACACTTTATTTGATTTTATTTTTATTGCTTGACTCCTCATTATTTAGGGTGGGAGGGTCCTCTTTGCAGGAGAAAGGGGCCCTACCAGATGATAGATGCTGGACAGGGAGGCTGAATCTAGGGAGACAGGAAGCATAAGGGTCTCTTGTTTTAACACACACACACACACACACACACACTCCTCCTTTGCCTTTCAGTCCTTTCCCCCTCTAACACCACCCACACCTGAAATAAATCAAAGTAGGAGATGACTTTAGGATGAGGAGACCAATAAATGGTGCATCTTGTACATTTGGAAAAAAATAAAATGAAAATGTGTAACAAATAAGAGTTAGGCACAATAACATACATATTTTTGACTGTGAGACAAGCCAAACTCTCTCTTTATGTTCTTGTATGCACCCATCAATATAATACCTGAGCCCTCACACAGACAAGGTGAGAAAGTCTGTTTAATGGCACTGTGTACACGCACATTGTCAATTAGATAAAAAAAATAAAAATTATTATACAAATCAATTAACATTTCCAACCTCTTCAGTTTGAAAAAAGAAATCAACCCCCCCTACCGGTGACAAAAAATCCCCACACACTTGGCTACACCTTATTCCTCAGACATATGTGTTTTCTGATAACCCCCCTCAGCCTGAGGTAGGCTTTGCTAAACCAAAACCATGTGACTTAGGTGACCAATACTAAACTATCAATCCAGCTCAAACATCAAAACTGTAACACAAAGATTTATTGCAAAATTTCATCATTATAAGGAAAAGCTTAGTGGACATTTTTTTTCAGATTCAAAATTCATAGCCATTCTGTAGTTACATGGAATATCTGCCAATTCAAAAACAGACAAATATCAATTAAAATGTTTTTGCAAGATATATTTTACCTCACATCTTTGGCAATGGTGTAGAGGTTCAGAGAAGATGATTTTAAGTGAGTTTTGTGCTTGCAAAAATTTCTGGATAGATAACAATGGAGAAGAAAGCCTTCTTTTTGCAGATCAAGTAAAGAGTGGGAATTAGCTGTGCAAGCATCCACAAAACACCCTGACCCTGACAATATGATTTAGTTCTAGAGTTAGAATTTTTAATGCAGGAAGAAAAGGAGTACTTGTGGCACCTTAGAGACTAACCAAAAAAAAGCTCATGCTCAAATAAATTGGTTAGTCTCTAAGGTGCCACAAGTACTCCTTTTCTTTTTGCGAATACAGACTAACACGGCTGTTACTCTGAAATGCTGGAAGAGTAATTCATTCTTCATCCTCACTCACTCCTTAGTCTGTCTTCTGAATTTGCCAACAAGAATAACTGTTAGTGCTAATATGATATTTTATTGGTGATATGGACACTCGTCTCCTATGAACTCAATTGAAGCCACCAACTCATTTCACATAAGTCACTAAAAATGAGCACCTATCAGATGGCTAACACAACCTGCATAAGCTTAAGCAAAATGGTGGTTTCTTTATAGAAGATGATGCGCTCCATTGAAGTCAATTGAGCTAGACTGATTTATACCAATTGAGGGGATAGACTTACATTTTCTATAGTGAAATTGCAAATTTGTTAAAAAATGACTCCAAGAGTATGTGAACTTAACAAATTGCAAAAACATAGATATTATATTATTATTAATTATTTAACCAGTGCCATGGTCTGCTATGAGTTTTAAAGATCAAATAAAAGGCAGGCCCCCGCTCTGAGGAGCTTCCACAGCAATTCAGATATAACACAGCAAACAGTAACAATAAATTAAAGAAAAGGAGTACTTGTGGCACCTTAGAGACTAAAATTTATTTAGCTCACGAAAGCTTATGCTCAAATAAATTGGTTAGTCTCTAAGGTGCCACAAGTACTCCTTTTCTTTTTGAGGATACAGAATAACACGGCTGTTACTCTGAAACCAATAAATTAAAGTATGTGTAATGTTACTGCTACAATGATTAGGTTATGTCATAGACCACATAAAAGCTTACAATTCAAGTATTATGCCTTGGCTTACTATCTTTAGCCATGTCAATTACATTAAACAGAGATGCATCTGTTGATAAAGATGTTGGAATGTACACTGACTGATATTTAAAAGGAATCCACAGTAGGGAATTGGGATTTTAAGGGAGCACAGCATTCCTTCAATTAGCTTTCAACTGATTAACCATTGGACTACATCAACAGTGTCAACAAAGCGGCTGTAGGTCTGATCAGCGTAACTCAAACTGACAGTGCTAGAAATTGCTGTCTGGTGTGTAACTGTTAATTACCACAGCTGACTTGTGAATGAAACCTGTGCCATTTCATGTTCAGGTTATTGAAGCAGAATTTTTCCGCACCAAATCACAAAGGTCTTGGGACGGCAAGAATTAGACATGATGAAACCGATGTCAAATAGCAGATGGAGCAACTCATCCAATTTCATTTCTTATACAAATAAACATACTTATCCATCAATGCTGTTATACCAGCAGAGTTCACTATTTGTTAAAGAAACCCCTTGGTCAGGAAAAGATTAAAGAGCTTTGTCTAAAAGTATTTTTATGACAATTAGCTTTCTCAAAATAATGGCAAATGTTAACCTGTTGCCATTGATTAACATTTTGGTTTTAGGCTTGCCCCTTTTGAGGTGGTTGCATTACAATACAGTGTGATCTGATGTGTCTGTTAACATACATTGTGACTGATATACTGGCAGCTGGGATACCTTCGGGAGTTTTTTCATTTGGTGAGGTTATAGACATAGGACTGTGCATACAGGTGCTGAACCATTCATTCTGCTGCCTCTGACTCACTGGGTCAGGCCAAATAGGTCTTACTGACATTGCCTAAAGGGCTGGCTGAGACTCTTCTAAAGCAGGAGGGGCTAGAAGAAGGAACAATTTCTGAAAGGGGCTCTAGGAACAGTCAGGTTCAGGAGGTAGCTCAACCTGAAGTTCATGCTTGTTTTTTAGTTAATAATAAAGGGAAAACCCTAGATGGGGGCATTGGGGGGGGGTGAGTTTTAACAATATAATCCCTTTGTAGTAAGAGCAGGTAGGAATGCCATCAATTTAACGTAAGTTACTTCTAGTACACTGAAAATACTTAATATTTTATTTGATCTCTGCAAAAACTGTGAGTAATTGAGAAAGCAAAGAACACAAAGGTTCAGCTTCGTAGCAGACAAATCTATTTTATTGTTTGGAGCCCTAATCCTCCCAATCCTACAATGAGAAACAATTTTTGCATGTGATTACAAAAAGGTTTGTGAAACCTCCTCTTCACATCCTACTGTATGTTGGTTTTCTAGTATTAATGACAGATTTTTCAGTATGGATGCAAACTATTTCAGTAGCACATTAGGTATAATTTAATAGAAGCCAGCAGCTATTAAAGTAATTTCTCAGCAGGGATACAGTAATACTTCAAAAATCCAAGGACTTCATTAGTGCTCACATTTGGAGTTCTTAACTTCACAAGATAAATTTTAAGCTATTGTGGGGTAGGGAAGAAAGGAAAATTATCATATCTTGCAAAGTCTTTAGACAATGCTGGAGGATGCTCTAAAGATGTGGACACTCACATAGGAACAGCTGCTGCCATGTTTTGGGCACTTCAGGGTCTCTGTGGGACATTATGACACCAGGCTTGTTATCAAGCTGCAGAACTACAGAACCACAGTTATACCCACTCTATTGTATCCGTGAAATTTAGGCACTGAAGAAGTCTGAAGAGTGATGGACTGATGTTTTTGATTCTGGTTGTCTTCCTAAATTCTCCATATTAAAGTGGCAGGACAAAATCAGCCATGAGGCTATTTATAGACAAACCCAGAAAACTCTTCCATCAGCACTGTTTTAGTTTTGGTAGCTTTCTTAGTAGAGACATATTATTGGAATGGAAAACCAATGAATTACAAAGCTTGTTTACCAAAGAATGCCACTACACTGTTGGTGATCACATCATCACCAAAAGCTTGAGTGGTGTAAATATCCAGGCCGGTTCAGGCCAGTTACCTTCAGGACCTAGCTAGAGATTGAGCCAGGTGGTGCTTGATCTGCAAGGAGGTTACATCCCTTTGAGATTTGCCATGATGATGAAGATAAGTAGAATGGTCCTTAGGGAGATCAAACATGTTTATCTTAAAAATTGGCACAAACAGGGGAAGTAAATTTCATATAACACAGTTATTGTTCATAGATTCCCTTACCCTATGTCAAATATCTGTAACTCACACCTTTAGTCAGTAGTGCTGGTCCTGCCTTTCCCTACGATCACAGATGTATAGTCTGAGTAACTAAAAGCAAGTCTAGCTCACTGAGTAGCACTTACTTATGTGAGTAGTACTTTAATGGGGGCTACCCTCAGAATAAGGTACTATTCAGTGAAAGGAAAGCAGGAGTGGTGTGATGATTTGGGAAATCTATGTACAGTTTATGAATTCTCTTTGACATGGGGGGGATCTTTATGTGTATCTGTCAGACTGCAAACTCCATTTTGAACGTGGGGCTTCCTGCCTTTGCTGTTGTCCTTTATCTGCATGTTGGACTGAAATTTCAAGGGATGATGGCACAGGGCTGACAATAGAGGGACGTTAAGCCTTGGTTGTCCTCTATTTGAATAGAAGCAACCTTGGAGAAAGAGCTGGCTGTCACTCATAACAACTAGCCTGGCCAGGTGGAAAACAGATAATTTGATGAAGCTGAACACAAGGTCACCTGACAAAGGAGCTAAGAGATTATAAAAGACAGGGTCTCTTACCAGCCATTTTGAGAAGAGACCAGAAGCAGCAGAAGCTTGGTTAGGAGAGCAAAAGGGCATTGACTGCAGAGCTCAGGGGAAGGGACTCCATGACTCTATGAGAAGCTGTGTGAAGAAGGAGCAACCTGGACTACTCAGAGAACTCTGCCCTAAAATAAAAACTCTGTGGACTGGTGAGGAAACAGACAGGGAAATGGGTACAGGTGTGTTTATTGCTTTTGGAAGGAGTAATGGTGTTTAGAATCCTGTGCAAAGTCTGTCTGTATGTCTGTTTGCTTTTGCTGTCGCATGACCCTGAAGAGTTAAACTGTAAACCACAGTACCCCAAGGTGGAATTATGGGAGAGGGTGTATCTAAGATAAAGGAACTCTGGTGTGCCAGCTGTAACTCTATGGGTTAGGCAGTTGGACTGTATGGTCAGAGATCTCAGAAGTGGGTGCTTGACATCTTCACACCGAGAAAGTGCCTAGAGATCCCAGCCAGGGACAGTGCCTAGACTCTGTTCAGACTCAGAAGGCCTAAAGCACACAGGGCCGAAGGAGGTGGGTTCCAAACACAACAGCCTTGTGAGTGCCCAGCCAGGGAGAGCTCAGCCAGGGCTCTGCATGTCCCCCAGGCGGGCTTGCAGTTAATAAAGCAAAAACTATCTGTAGGTAGAGATTTTACAACTGGTACTTCAAGGTGTCCTTTGATATTATTGTGTGAGTTCAGTTGCCAGTTTTAATTATTTGTCTTAGCTAAATAAAGAGCCTTGTATGGATATAAGTTTGACCTATTTTTCACCTTTTAAAGCTCATCAGATTCCTGCTATTTTTCTATATTAAGATTTCTTTATGTACGTTGAAGCTGTCTTCATTACTAGGAAACATTTTGCAATTAACCTTTTTCATTTCTCTGATGTATTTGTTCTAGTCATATTGATAAAACCGCTTCAGTTTTCCTGTCTTTGCTTTTGATCAAATTTTAAATATTGAAAGTCGTGTTCCAGTGTTGGATCATATTAAAGAAGTTCTGTATTAAAATCACAAATGAGTTTGATTCCCCATAGTTTAAATTCCAGGGTATTACTAATTAAGAGGACTCTTGGTTTTTGGTACTGTTTCTCTCCCTCTGTGTGTGAAACTTGCAAGCTGCTAATTGTGTTAGTACATTCTAAGACAGAGTCTGTTCTCAAAGCAATTCTTTGTAACAACAACTACTCACACAGAGAGAGACTCAAAGCAATACTCTGTAACAATAGAAACAGCACCCAGAGACTCCCCGCCCTTTTGTTGTATTCATCTCGCTGTGTTAACAATTGTGATTAAAATGGAGATAAAGGATGTATGTGGATGGATGCTTGGTGCGGATAATAACGGAATGATCAGGGAGGTGCCAGCCTAAGAATCCAGTGTCCATTGGCTGAAGAAGGCGTCAAGTGGAAATAACCAGAGGATCCCCGGAGGGCAGACTGGAATCCACCCAACAGCCTCAAGAATGGGAGAACCAAAGAACAAGATAACATCTGGCAGCACGGAGCCGTCAGGAATGTGCCATCTGCTGATTGATTCAGCAACAGCATGATGAAGCAATTCCCATAGACTGGCATAGGAAGAAATTCCTATAAAAATGGACTCTAGAAAGTGAGAACTTTGGGGGGCTGATTCTGTAAACCAACTTCCAGGAGCATCAGATGTGCATCTGACAAGGCCCTGCTCCCTCCTCATGTCCAGGCCACTTGGCTAGTGGCTTGCCATGAGCAACTCTAAGGCTGGTAACTATGATAACAACCTTGCAGAATCTGTGTGTGTGTGTGTGAATGAATGAATGAATGAATGTGTGAATAAATATGAAATTGAATGGAATGTTATAGCTATAACTAACTGCTTATTATGATTCTTTCTGTATTCACAATAAATGTGGCATTTTGCCTTTTCCCTTTTAATAAGATCCTGTTGGTTTTTATTTTATTGGTATAACACCAAAACATTCAAGAGGGGAAAAATCATCCTTTAGTTAGTAGTTAGGCATCATGGTGATAGGAAGCTTAGAAATGCTAATGATAGATAGATACATGTAGGTAAATTTTGCTGCCTCATTCATAGACAATGTTGCTCATGCTGGGGCATAGGGTTCAGGAGCCCACCAGACACAAATGTCAACTATGGAGGAGAAAGGACAAGTATCTGTCTTATATGGTCCTCATAACGATAGTATCTGAGCACCTCTAATCGGTTTTATTCTTACCTCTGTGACATAGGCAATTAGTGTTCCCATTTTTAGAGAGGCCTCACTTCAGTCCCTGGAAAAATCATGGAGCAGGTCCTGAAGCACTTGCATGAGAGGAAAGTGATCAGGAACAGCCAGCATGGATTCACCAAGGGAAGGTGATGCCTGACTAATCTAATTGCCTTTTATGATGAGATTACTGGTTCTGTGGATGAAGGGAAAGCAGTGGATGTATTGTTTCTTGACTTTAGCAAAGCTTTTGACACGGTCTCCCACAGTATTCTTGTCAGCAAGTTAAGGAAGTATGGGCTGGATGAATGCACTACAAGGTGGGTAGAAAGCTGGCTAGATTGTCGGGCTCAACGGGTAGTGATCAATGGCTCCATATCTAGTTGGCAGCCGGTATCAAGTGGAGTACTCCAAGGGTCGGTCCTGGGGCCGGTTTTGTTCAATATCTTCATAAATGATCTGGAGGATGGTGTGGATTGCACTCTCAGCAAATTTGCGGATGATACTAAACTGGGAGGAGTGGTAGATACGCTGGAGGGGAGGGATAGGATACAGAAAGACCTAGACAAATTGGAGGATTGGGCCAAAAGAAATCTGATGAGGTTCAATAAGGATAAGTGCAGGGTCCTGCACTTAGGGCGGAAGAACCCAATGCACAGCTACAGACTAGGGACCGAATGGCTAGGCAGCAGTTCTGCGGAAAAGGACCTAGGGGTGACAGTGGACGAGAAGCTGGATATGAGTCAGCAGTGTGCCCTTGTTGCCAAGAAGGCCAATGGCATTTTGGGATGTATAAGTAGGGGCATAGCGAGCAGATCAAGGGACGTGATCGTTCCCCTCTATTCGACATTGTTGAGGCCTCATCTGGAGTACTGTGTCCAGTTTTGGGCCCCACACTTCAAGAAGGATGTGGATAAATTGGAGAGAGTCCAGCGAAGGGCAACAAAAATGATTAGGGGACTGGAACACATGAGTTATGAGGAGAGGCTGAGGGAGCTGGGATTGTTTAGCCTGCAGAAGAGAAGAATGAGGGGGGATTTGATAGCTGCTTTCAACTACCTGAAAGGGGGTTCCAAAGAGGATGGCTCTAGACTGTTCTCAATGGTAGCAGATGACAGAACGAGGAGTAATGGTCTCAAGTTGCAGTGGGGAAGGTTTAGATTGGATATTAGGAAAAACTTTTTCACTAAGAGGGTGGTGAAACACTGGAATGCGTTACCTAGGGAGGTGGTAGAATCTCCTTCCTTAGAGGTTTTTAAGGTCAGGCTTGACAAAGCCCTGGCTGGGATGATTTAACTGGGAATTGGTCCTGCTTTGAGCAGGGGGTTGGACTAGATGACCTTCTGGGGTCCCTTCCAACCCTGATATTCTATGATTCTATGATTCTATGAATTGACAGGGAGACTATAAGTGATTTGTCCAAGTTCACACAGGAAGTCTGTATCATAGCTGTGAATTGATCCCAAAGTTCCAGTCCAATGCTTTACCACAAGGCAAGCCTTCTCATTTTATAGATTTTTTTAAGTGGTATAACTATTAGGATAACCTATTTACAGCTCATTCCTCAACTGTAGGCATTTGGAAATAACCACCACCTTATCTGTGCCTGCAAGGAATAGCTGATGATATGTTAAAATTGAATTAATATTCCCAAGTTTTAAAGTGAAGACATGGATAAACATCTCCCAATTTTGGTGTATACATGGATGTGTTTGAAATCTGAACCCAGATCTGGATTTCACACATTGTCCCTATCATTATAAAGGCTCATGTTACAGGAAGAGTGGCAGGATTGGCACCATAGATATCCATCCTATTCTACAGTAGTACCATAAAATACTCCAACTTGATTTTTTTAAATAGCCTTTTAAAAAATGAAAGTAATATTTTGTTTGCCTCCGTCTAGCTAAAGAATATTCCAGCAGATTAAAATCCAAACTAATGGGTGGGAAATGTTCATATGGCCTTTAAAACTTCCATGCCAGTTTAAGCCTGTTAGTTAAAATGGTGGCAATAGAGATTGCTTAAAAAACGAGAGCTCATAAGAGAAATTTTGCATGGACTGTTAACTATAAACAGCTTGCCTTGGCACTGCTGTAGTTACAACAATTTCCCAAAATGGCCACCACAATACATATTTCAGTAATGAGGCATAAAATACAGCATGGTTATCACAAGGTAATCCAACTCCTATGCTATCAGCAAGCAGGAAAGGACACAACCGTATATCCATAAGGATGCGGCGTGACTGGGCTCTGGAGTTGTCTATTGTTGTCTTGTTAATTATGTCATTGCGTGTTCAAATGAATTATTTAAAAGAATCATATATGGATATGCTTTTGTTCTCGTAAAAATGCTAAATTATAAGCAGAGTCAGGGTGCAAAACTAATAATCTGCTGCTAGAGTTTCGAGCGGCCAGTCAAATACTCCTTGGTATAAATTATTTGATAACTGCCGTTATTTTTCAGCCTTGCTATTGTAGTTTAATGTGCTTGCAGAATAAACATTTCCTGAATGTACATTCTATTGATCATGAGAGAGATGAAGTAGCCTCTCCATATCTGTGATGAGATTACAAGCAGAGAGAAATTTAAAGCTTTCTTGAGCTTGCTACCAGTCTCAGTTAAATGTTTGATTGGAATATTTATATTGTATGTGTTCCAGGGTAGGCCCAGTCTATCCAAGAAGAGCTTTATGAGAATGAGTCCATTTCCGCCCTCCTGTAGGTAATTAGCTGCCTACGTGGCTGCTTGGCAACTAACTGGCTAAGAAAAGGCTGCCACAGGTCAGTTATAGGGATTATTTCTAGAGAGAAAATGCAGGAAACAGAACAGGAGAACTCCTAAGGAAAGACTTTAGGGGGAAGTTCTCCATGACAGCTTCAGGAGCTCCAGCCTCTGAGAAGCTGTATGTTGCCTGGAGAAGAGCTGCTGTCAGCAGGTCCTGAGGAGGTCCTGGCTCTAACAGAGGAAATCAAGGCTGAGAGTATCTTTCAGATTCAAGGGCCTGAATATGGGACTGGTAGACTCAATTGATGTCTGCCTGGGTGAAGGTCTTTCTTGTATTGCTGTTGAACTTTCTATTAATAAATGAGACCCTTGGAAGACGGCTACTTTTAGCACTTAAAAGCCTGGTTAACTTACTGATGACTTAACTGGGAGAAACTAAGGTAGGGTACCTATAGTGCTGCACAGGAATGTGTGGGAATGGCACATTATTATAGCATATACAAGGCTAAACAAGGTCTGGAAGGGAAGAGCTAGTTGGAGCACTTAAAGACAATGGGCTCAGTCTGACAACGTGTTGAGCATTCCTCTAAGGGAGTGAGTTATGTCAACTCTTGTTGACTTCAGTAGATGATGAGGGCAATCACGACTTCACGGGGAACATTCAACACCTTGCAGGATCAAGGCCATTGTATCTCTGATTCAAAGGGAATGAGAAGCTGCTGCTTCACCTCTTGACTGGACTGTGTAAAGTGTGGCATTTCACTGTTCCCACCTGAACTATGTAGCCATCTCTACTGGCAGATGTGGAGCAGGGTGGAGGAAGCATAGCGGTATGACTCTGTCCCTTCTGTACCCTTCCCTGCCCAATTTGGTGAGGCTACTACCACTGTGGCTACTGTTATCACTTAGGATACAATGCTGCACCATTGAAGTGAATAGAAATGGAGCTAGTGACTTTAATGAGAGTAGAATCAGGCTCATAATCCTGGCATTTCCTGAGCAGAAAGAATGCATTTATGTCTGGTCCCTGTACATGGATGCAAGGAAGGAAAGCTCATTGTGCTGTCTTCCCCCTCCTCCCACCTGCCTTCTCTGTATCCATACAGGGATGGACACAGTTGAGCCCACAGTAAGCAGTTGTTTGAAATAGGCCACATCAACATTGTGTCAAAATAAAATGCTTACAATTACAATAGCTTAGTCTTTATTTAAATTAGCTCTTTAAAATGATATTGGAGCCTGATCCTGTAATGATGTATAGTAACAATGTGACTTTGTAAGGCTGGGAGTCTGTTTTCCAGATACACCTTTTCTATTGTTTGTTTGTATTGTACTGATCTCCTCAGTAACCTGATTGAAGATAGTTCATAAAGTTACTGCTAGGCAGGTGTGATCTGTTCATGTGTAATATAAAAATATATTAAGGAATTATGCAGAAACTCATGGGACAAAATAAACATCCCCTTGAAGAGAAGGGGGCCAAAAAAAAAAAAAAAAAAGACTTACAAGCTATAAAGTGTCCAGTAGTACCAGCTTTGGTCACTTATGACTGTCCTTACTGATAGGCGATTGTGAGTAGGTCTTCATTCAGGAATGATGTTTGACAGGTTTTGGTAGGAGGAGCTGCTGCTTATAACGGATGCTTTCTGTGAATCTATAAGCAGTGGTGATCTGTTTCCCATTTATCTGCCTAGTTCCTAGTTGCAGAATAACTCTCATTTAGTAAATTCTTAAGAGATTGGAATTCTCCTTATGATAAAACAGTACTCAATAATAAGAAAAGATTCTACAGATACATTAGAAGCAAGAGGAAGACCAAGGACAGGGTAGGTCCGTTACTCAATGACTTTAGTAAGGCTTTTCATACTGTCTCACAAAGTAGGGAAATATAACCTAGATGGAGCTACTGGTGGGTGCATAACTGGTGGGTGCATAACTGGCTGGAAAACCATTCCCAGAGAGTAATTATCAGTGGTTCACAGTCAAGCTGGAAGAGAATATCAAGTGGGGTCCTTCAGGGATCAGTTCTGAGTCCGGTTCTCTTCAATATCTTCATCAGATTAGACAATGGCACAGAGAGTATATATATAAAATTTGCGGATGAGTCTAAGGTCAAAGGGGTTGCAAGTGCTTTGGAGGATAGGATTAAAATTCAAAATGATCTGGACAAACTGGAGAAATGATCTGCAGTAAATAGGATGAAATTCAATAAGGACAAATGCAAAGTATGCCACCTAGGAAGGAACAATCAGTAGCACACATTCAAATGGGAAATGAGGGCCTAGGAAGGAGCAGAAAGGGATCTGGGGGTAACAGTGGATCACAAGTTAAATATGAGTCAACAGTGGAACACTGTTGGAAAAAAGCAAACATCATTCTGGGATTCATTAGCAGGAGTGTTGTAAGCAAGACCAGAGAAGTAATTCTTCCACTCTACTTTGCACTGATTAGGCCAGAGCTGCAGTACTGTGTCTAGTTCTAGGTGCCATATTTTAGGAAAGATGTGAACAAACTGGAGAAAGTCCAGAGGAGAGCAAAAAAATCATTAAAGGTCTTAAAAACATGACCTGTGAGGGAAGATTGAAAAAATTAGATTTGTTTAGTTTGGAGAAGAGAAGACTGAGAGGGGACAGAGGGGACATGATAACAGTTTTCAAGTATGTGAAAGGTTGCTACAAGGAGGAAGGAGGATCAACATTAGGAGGAAGGAGGATCGACATTAGGAAAAAAACTTCCTGTCAGGGTGGTTAAACATTGGAATAAGTTACCTAGGGAGGTTGTGGAATCCTCATCATTGGAGATTTTAAAGAGTAGGTTTAGACAAAGACTTGTCAGAGATGGTTTAGATAATATTTGATCCTGCCATGAGTGCAGAAGACTGGACTGGATGACCTCTTGAGATCCCTTCCAGTCTTACGATTCTATGATTCTATCTTTCATTGTTTAATCTGCTATGACTCTCCTTAAAACCTCAACTTTCCTCCCTAGGCTATTGATTTTAAAGTAATCTTTTACCTTGAAAGTTTCTTCCCATATCTTCCTGTATTAAGTCTGCTTATCATCTGTTACATATACTGCTAGCTATCTTGAGTAATTTTGTATATGCAAACTTTGCCACCTCACTGTTCTTTCCCTTTTCCAGATAATTTATTAACATGCTGAACATCAGAGGTCCCATTGTAGATCCTTGGGGGACCCCCATATTTACCTTTCTCCATTGTGAAAACTGACCATTTATTCCAACCCTTTGTTTCCTATCTTTTAACCAGTTACTGATCCAAGAGAGGACCTTCTCTCTTACCCCATGTCAACTTACTTTGCTTAAGAGCCTTTGGTAAGGGATATTGTCAAAGGCTTTCTAAGTCCAAGTACACTATATTGACTGGATCACCCTTGTCCACAAGCTTGTTGATATCCTCAAAGCATTCTAATAGATTGGTGAGGGATGATTTCCCTTTATAAAAGAAGTGTTGACTCTTCCAATATACCATGTTCATCTGTGTGTCTGATAATTCTGTACTTTGCTGTAGTTTCAATCAATTTGCCTGGTACTGAAATTAGGCTTACTGGCATTTATTGCTAGGGTTGCCTCTATAGATTTTTTCATAAAATTATTAAATTAGCCACCCTCCAGTCATCTGGTACAGATGCTGGTTAAAGCAATAGGTTACATACCACACTTAGTAGTTTTGCAGTTTCATATTTGAGTTCCTTTAGAACTCTTGTGTGAATACAATTTGGTCCTGGTGACATATTACTGTCAAATTTACCAATTTGTTCCAAAACCTCCTCTATTGACACCTCAATCTGGGACAGTTTCTCAGGTTGGTCACCTAGAAAGAGTGGCTTAGGTGTGGGCATTTCCCACAGATCCTCTGCAGTGGAGACCAAAGCAAAGAATTCATTTAGCTTGTCTACCATGGTCTTGTTTTCCTTGAGTGCTCCTTTAGCACCTCAATCATCCAGTGGTCCCACTGACTGTTTCGCAGGCTTCCTGATTCTGATATACCTAGAAATATACTTGCTTTCAGTTTTTGTGTCTTTAGCTTGTTGCTCTTCAAATTCTTTACTGGCATATTTTATTATATTTTTACATTTGACTTGCCAGAGTTTATACTCCTTTCTAGTTTCCTCACTAGGGATTAAACTTATTTTTAACTTTAGGCACCTAATTTTGAAAAATTGGCATTCAGTGCTTGACATCTCCATCATGACATTTCACAGTCTTCTGAAAGCCCCAGTGCCTGGAGTTACATGAATTCATGAGAATCTCAGCTTTCATTTTTAGAGAAGTTTCTAGCTGTCATGATTGCAAAGAAAAGAAAAGCTTGAAAGCTTACAGAGAAAACATGAGCCCTAAAGACAGGTTTCAGAGTAGCAGTCGTGTTAGTCTGTATCCGCAAAAAGAAAAGGAGGACTTGTGGCACCTTAGAGACTAACAAATTTATCTGAGAATAAGCTTTTGTGAGCTACAGCTCACTTCATCGGATGCATGCAGTGGAAAATACAGTGGGGAGATTTATATACATAGAGAACATGAAACAATGGGTGTCACCATACACACTGTAACAAGAGTGATCAAGTAAGGTGAGCTATTACCAGCAGGAGAGCCGGGGGGGGGGAGGGGGAATCTTTTGTAGTGATAATCAAGGTGTGAGGAACAGTGGGGGGGGGAATAAACATGGGGAAATAGGCTTGAATAACGACTGGGAGTGGATGTGTCATTACACAAAGTAAAACTAAGTTTATTGTATTCAGTTTGCAAATTAATTCCAATTCAGCAGTCTCTCGTTGGAGTCTGTTTTTGAAGTTTTTTTGTTGATGAATCACCACTTTTAGGTCTGTAATCAAGTGACCAAAGAGAGTGAAGCGTTCTCTGACTGGTTTTTGAATGTTATAATTCTTGACATCTGATTTGTCCATTTATTCTTTTACGTAGAGACTGTCCAGTTTGACCAACATACATGGCAGAGGGGCATTGCTGGTACATGATGGCATATATCACATTGGTAGATGTGCAGATGAACGAGCCTCTGATAGTGTGGCTGATGTGATTAGGCCCTATGATGGTGTCTCCTGAATAGATATGTGGACACAGTTGGCAACGGGCTTTGTTGCAAGGATAGGTTCCTGGGTTAGTGTTTTTGTTGTGTGGTTGCTGGTGAGTATTTGCTTCAGGTTGGGAGGGCTGTCTGTAAGCAAGGACTGGCCTGTCTCCCACGATCTGTGAGAGTGATGGGTCGTCCTTCAGAATAGGCTGTAGATCTTTGATGATGCGTTGGAGAGGTTTGAGTTGGGGGCTGAAGGTGATGGCTAGTGGCGTTCTGTTATTATCTTTGTTGGGCCTGTCCTGTAGTAGGTAACTTCTGGGTACTCTTCTGGCTCTGTCAATCTGTTTCTTCACTTCAGCAGGTAGGTATTGTAGTTGTAAGAATGCTTGATAGAGATCTTGTAGGTGTTTGTCTCTGTCTGAGGGGTTGGAGCAAATGTGGTTGTATCGTAGAGGTTGGCTATAGACAATGGATCGTGTGGTGTGGTCTGGATGAAAGCTGGAGGCATGTAGGTAGGCATAGCGGTCAGTAGGTTTCCGGTATAGGGTGGTGTTTATGTGACCATCGCTTATTAGCACCGTAGTGTCCAGGAAGTGAATCTCTTGTGTGGACTGGTCCAGGCTGAGGTTGATGGTGGGATGGAAATTGTTGAAATCATGGTGGAATTCCTCAAGGGCTTCTTTTCCATGGGTCCAGATGATGAAGATGTCATCAATGTAGCGCAAGTAGAGTAGAGGCATTAGGGGATGAGAGCTGAGAAAGTGTTGTTCTAAGTCAGCCATAAAAATGTTGGCATACTGTGGGGCCATGAGGGTACCCATAGCAGTGCCGCTGATTTGAAGGTATACATTGTCCCCAAATGTGAAATAGTTATGGGTGAGGACAAAGTCACAAAGTTCAGCCACCAGGTTTGCTGTGACATTATCGGGGATACTGCTCCTGATGGCTTGTAGTCAATCTTTGTGTGGAATGTTGGTGTAGAGGGCTTCCACATCCATCGTGGCCAGGATGGTGTTTTCAGGAAGATCACCGATGGATTGTCGTTTCCTCAGGAAGTCAGTGGTGTCTCGAAGATAGCTGGCAGTGCTGGTAGCGTAGGGCCTGAGGAGGGAGTCTACATAGCCAGACAATCCTGCTGTCAGGGTGCCAATGCCTGAGATGATGGGGCGTCCAGGATTTCCAGGTTTATGGATCTTGGGTAGCAGATAGAATACCCCAGGTCGGAGTTCTAGGGGTGTGTCCGTGCAGATTTGTTCTTGTACTTTTTCAGGGAGTTTCTTGAGCAGATGGTGTAGTTTCTTTTGGTAACCCTCAGTGAGATCAGAGGGTAATGGCTTGTAGAAAGTGGTGTTGGAGAGCTGCCTAGCAGCCTCTTGTTCATATTCCGACCTATTCATGATGACGACAGCACCTCCTTTGTCAGTCTTTTTGATTACGATGTCAGAGTTGTTTCTGAGGCTGTGGATGGCATTGTGTTCCGCACGGCTCAGGTTATGGGGCAAGATGATGCTGCTTTTCCACAATTTCAGCCTGTGCACATCGGCGGAAACACTCTATGTAGAAGTCCAGTCTATTGTTTCGACCTCAGGAGGAGTCCACCCAGAATCCTTCTTTTTGTAGTCTTGGTAGAAGGTCTCTGTAGGTTAGTATGTTGTTCAGAGGTGTGTTGGAAATATTCCTTGAGTCGGAGATGTCGAAAATAGGATTCTAGGTCACCACAGAACTGTATCAGGTTCGTGGAGGTGGAGGGGCAGAAGGAGAGGCCGCGAGATAGGACAGATTCGTCTGCTGCCCTAAAGGTTCAGAAACCTGAGGGAATAAAGAGAACCACAAATTTATTTTAAAAATCTCATTAATTTTCACTAGTCTCATGATTTTTAGGGCCTGATTCACGATTTTTTGAGCAATTGGGGTTGACAGTACAGAGGCATTAACATTAGTGTTCTTCAGCTGCCAGGCCCCTACACCAAGTTTAATTTAGGAGCCAGCCTACCTCCAAAGTCTCTGTTTATGTGTAACCAGTTGGACTGAGCCAGTTCTTTGAGGAGAAGAGAAGGAGACTGCGAATACAGCAACATAATGGAAAAATAGAGGTTCCCCCCCATCTTTAATTTCCACCCTCACAGATGAAAATCTGGAAGAAAAGATTAAAATGGGGACCATTTAAAGGAGAATCTTGTTTTAAAGGACATTTGTGTATTTTATTGTTACTATCATTTGTTTTCCTTGCTGCAAAGCATAGTGTGTACCTGGGGTTATAAAATCTTGCCTCAAGCAAGCTGAGATTTCTATGATCAGAAGAGGGGCTGCTAAATTGACAAGTAATTTAAACATGATTATTTTTCTTTAAAAATTGGAATCTATATTTCAAGCAGTCAGCTTTGTATAAAACAACAAACAACGAACAAGCTTAGCACTCTACCAAAATGGCCTTGGCAAAGATGTGGTATTTTTTCTCTTTAAGAGAAGAGAGCCTCCTTATTAGACTGCCTACTTTATCTTCTATGGAACCCATTTATGGAAAGCACATCATCAAAAAAAACAGCGTTATTGAAATGTTGCAGGTTAATATGCTTTCCAACTGCATTTTCTCCCTAACTCCATGGTAACACTTCTCCCTAATTATTAAGCAAGTGCCTACATCTGCTTACACCAATGGGAGAAAAAAATGCCCAATTTTCAGCCCAAAGGGCTTTTGTATGTTATTTCTGGAGCATGCCTTTCTTTGCCGTTACATGAATATGTACTTGATGAAAAGAGCTATCCAGATTAACAAAGAAGAGAGACCTCTTAGTTAACTTTACTTCATACAACAACAGGCTTTGCTTAATAAACCTCCATTGTTGTGTGGCTTTAAGCAGGGATCCAAGCATGGAATGTAATGTATAATGACAACACAAAGCTCCCTGGGACATTTTAATATACACCTGTACTTGTTAAATTTTTCCAGGTTATTTTTATCCTTCTCCACAAGAGATAAAATCCATATTATCATTCTGTAATTGAACTGAGCTTCAACCCTTTCCATATTTTTAACACTTATTGAGGTTATTTACCTTTTGTTCTATACCTGTGATCTCCCTCTGTATTTAAAGGAGCAAAATAGACAGGCAAAGTGGAGCGGGACCCTTCTTTGTCATTACTATTCCAGCTGCAAAGTGTTTGCAAATAATCTCATTGCCCTCGTTTTACTCTCTGCACAGACTCATCACTGACAAAGAACTCACATCCGCATACTGTGCCTTCTTAATGAAAACAAACTGTACCTGGGACACAGAATCCCAATAGCTTTGGACAGGTGTTATCAAGTAGAAAAGCACAAGTAATTAGTAAGCCCTCATAGTGATGGTCTGTCATGTTTGTAACTCAGTATCTTACACTCTTACTTCTATTCCAGAGATTTCACGTTCAGGTCCCAACTGAGGCGCACACATGCTTCAACTACCATCAGCCTAGTCTCTCTCATACCACATGGCTCACATTCAGAAGTTCTTTCAGATGAAATTAATGTGCATATCGCAGGCCATTTAAAAACAGTCATGGCTCGGCCAGTTTCATAGCTCTTCCCCATATTCAAAACTATATTTTACATTTGTCCTTTCCCCAGAAGAATAGTATAATTATACTACAGACTAAGCACCTGTCAATGTCCGCTGAAGTGGGTTAACATGTAGAGTGCTCGACGAGGCCTCAGGCGTCCTGGCTTATATTCCCAATCGGTCTGTGGCCTGCTGGATGACCATGCACAAATCTCTGTGCTTCAATTTCCCTGGCCTACCTGGATAAAAGAGATGGGTTGGGGGGATGCCTAGATACTACAGTGACTGGCATTCTATAAATACCTTAGTAAGTAGATAAATGAGCATCATCTGCCCAAACATCAGTGGAGAAAAGCTAGCAGAGATTTAACACAGCCAGAAGTTACATTGATTGATCAGAAACCTCCTTTGCATTGAGAAAAACAAGCTGGGGGAATCCTGACAACAGTGGAGGCACATAATTATTTGTGTAGGCCCAATTTAAGTGACTTTATAAAATAGCTATGATTGTTTTTGGAAGATACGTTTGCAAACTTATACTTTGATAGTATTGATCTCTCTATGTTGTGGAAACAAGCTGAAGAGATTGTTAGAAACCTTTTGTGACGCTCTGTCCCTTGGGGGAACCCCCATGTTCATCCTTGTAAAACGATTGTGTGGTATCCAATGCAAAGTTTGTCACATCGGGTGTCTTTGGAAGGTTCATGATACACTGAGTATTGTTGTTACAGCAATATTATAGGTTATAATTTCATGTATATAGTTATGAGGCTGAAAATGTGTCTTCATGGTGTAAAATAAGCCCAGGCAAAAACTTTCCAAGAGCAGAGAGGCAGTTCACACCTCATCAGGGCATGTATGGGACAAACCCAGCTCAGCTTCACAGGAACAAAGGATGCTGGCCTAGGCAGCAACCAAAGGATCTGTTGGACTCGAGTGAGTCACCCCCCTTCCTTTGGTCAGTTTGGGACAGCGATAAGGTAATGCTCATCTGGCTCTGAAGGGGGGGGGGGGGAAGCAAAGCCAAGAGGGAAGAAAGAACATGATAAAAGGGAGAGATGCTTGCCATGCTCTTCTTCTCTCTTCCACCTCCATCTACAGACATCACCACCAAGCGACTGAAGCACTGATCAAAAGGGGAAAGTCTGGCTGAAGGGCAACCAGCCAGCCTGTGGTAAGAAGAGGAGTACTTGTGGCAGGGCATTGAAAGTGTTAAGATCAGCTTAGAAGGCATTTTGTTTTTATTTCATTTGACCAAATCTGACTTGTTATGCTTTGACTTATAATCACTTAAAATCTATCTTTGTAAATAATAAATCTGTTTGTTTATTCTACCTGAAACAGTGCATTTGGTTTGAAGGGTGTCAGAGACTCCTCTTGGGATAACAAGCCTGGTACATATCAATTTCTTTGTTAAATTGACAAACTTATATAAGGTTGCAGCTTCCAGCAGGCATAACTGGGCACTGCAAAATGGAGGTTCCTAGGGTTGTGTCTGGGACCGGAGATATTGGCTAGTGTCATTCAGTTGAACAATCCAAGGAGCAGCTTACGTGCCAGAGGCTGTGCGTGAACAGCCCAGGAGTGGGGGTTCTCACAGCAGAGCAGGGCAAGGCTGGCTCCCAGAGTCAAGGATTGGAGTGACCTAGTAGATCACCGGTCCAGATAAGACCAGAAGGGAATGTCACATCTTTATATATCCCTGTTGCAGAGTTCAGATAAAGTTTTACTTCAGAATGATCAAAGTAAAATAATATATTTCAATGGTACTTAAATTTATCTGTTAATTTTTTTTTTGCAATACCAATGGATGATTGACATTCAAACAGCATATGACACTGTACACGTCGTTATTTTAAACATAAAATATAAACAAATGTATATACTTTTCTAACCTAATTAGCTCTTGTACTTTGGTTATTAACCTTATAATTAGAGATGGGTGATAATGTTTAGAAAAAATAAAACCAAATCATTTTATGAGTGCATTAGGTAACTGTAAGGGTGGATTATTGGAAGGAAACATAATTAAGCCTGAGTAGTAACCATTTCAGTGATTTGCATTCCACCCCACATAGTCTATTAAACCATTTCACAATATTTGACATTGTATAAATATTATCTTTCATAATATTTAAGCCATTTTAAAATAGAAACCTTACATACTCATTTAAACCTCCATTGGCAAATTATTGTGCAAGTGTATAACAGGGACAACATGCTTATCTGATTTTTCTTCCTAGTTAATTTTAGGAATGGTAAAGTACAGAAATTGTTATCTCCAAATTTGATTGAGTTCTCTTGGTCTATCAGGAGAAACAAGACATCATTGGTATGTGAAAATATTTTACATCCTCATCGCAACTTTAACATCTCTCTCAATAATTCTTTTTCCAACTGTCACAAAAAGCAGAGATGACCTTTTGTGTATTTTGCATATTTATTTAGTTTTAGTTTCTCTCCCTTTTATCATTTTCTTTATACACTTGTGTGTGTGTGTATATATATATATATAGAGAGAGAGAGAGAGAGAGAGAGCTGTTCAAGCCATTCTAATATATCCTTATAAAATCTAATCACTAAGCCATTTTGACAAAGGTTATATTGCAGCCATTATGAATAACAGATAAGATTAACCCAGAACAATTTGACTCCCTCCTAAAAATCTTACCCACATGTTGTACTGTTCAAAAGTATGAAAGTAAGAGCCCCTCTCTACTTCACTACCCATTTAAATGTCTTCTCCACATTGAGATAAAATGGTGCATTGATTCATGTACTTGCTTGCACAGGCTACATGTAGGGATGTAGCTCAGTAGTAGAGCATACGCACGTGTGAGACCGGTATGAAGACTAGTTATGTTCCAGTTTTGAGGAAGGATGGTCCGGTGATTAGCGCACAAGCTTGGGTTGGGAAGAACTGGGTTCAATTCCTGCTGCATCACAAACTTCCTGCTTCACTCTGGGCAAGTCATGTGGGATACTGAGGTAGAGAGAGACTATCTGTAAAATGGGGATCACAGCACTGCCCAACCTCACAGGGATATTATGAGGATAAAGACATTAGAGATTGTGTGGTGCTCAGATAATACAGTGATGAGGGCATGTAAATACCTATGATAAATAAATAGGATGGTACCATGCAGATCATTCCTCTGTCAGGGAATCAGCAGTGCCCACTGCACTACAGCTGTGCCCTCTACCCCCAATCTCCTCACTGACCTTTGCCTCTCTTGCTGACTTCTCCTTGTGGATTTCCAGCTATCCACTTAAACTCAGCATAGCCAAAACAGAACTTCAGACTTTTCCCCTCAAGCCCTCCTTACTCAGTAATTGTGGTCAGCAGCACAGGTCACTCAGGCACTGTTTTTGACTCAGCACATGCTCCATGCCCACCCCTCCTGCCCATTTTTAAGTGTTGCTGCTCCATCTTACATAACATTTCAAAGATCTGGCCTTTCATCCTTGCCCAAACCACTAAAACTCTCATCCAGGCCTTTATCATTTTGCATTTTAACTCCTGAAAGTATTGCTGTGCAGAGAAAGGTAATTCCATTGCATCAAGGATTTCGATTATTTCAGAATTTTGTTTTGTTCCTATTGAAAACCAACAATTTCAAAATTCTCCATGAAAAGGAACGGAACCCCGGCTCTGGGGCAGTCTGACAGCTGCCCTGCAGCTGCAAACCCTGAGAGCCCTGGGGTCCTGGATTCAGAGGCAATCCTCAAGTGGGCTACTGAAGAGCTTGGAGCCCTAAGTTCCTCTGCAGCCCAGCAGGAGGGCTGCCAGTGAACTGGCAGGAAACCCGGCAGGTTTTGAAACCTGCTTAGAGCAGGCTGGGAGTTTGGAACCCTGCATGGGCTCCATGGGAAATTAATCAAAATGGAACCATTTCTGTGACATGTTTCAATTTCAACAAGTCAGCAAATTCTGATGAAAAATAATGTATTGTCAGAATTTTTCTAACCATCTTTAACTGCAATGTGGGACACCTGAAGTCTTGGATCACATATGGAAGAATTATTTACAGTGCAAGTTAAATATTAAAAAAGGAAAAAAAGGTGGAGAGTTTGAAATGTTTGATACAATATAATTTCTTCCAATATACGCCACTTCAAATTTATGCCCGCTCTGAAAACTGTTCACACTACTTATTTTCAAATTGGTGCACTGGGGCTTACGCGAATGAGTCATGCTACCACTAATGAGCGGTGTGAGTGCAATTCCTCATACATACTGCAAAATTCTTCTCCCCAAATGAATACTCAACTATTGATAAAGAAATTCAAAGTTGATCAACAGCAGCAGGGGGCTTACAAGAGATGTTCATGAAACAAAACTATAATCTTTGAGAACTTTTTTTAAAAGCAAACTGCTTGCTTCTAGCTCTGATTACAGTCATTATATTTGTATAGTCATGTTGGTAGCTAATCCTACAGACATTTTTATTAAGTTATATAAGGTTGCCATCCAGTAGGCCTCATTGTACCAAAAGCTCATGCAACATAGTGTCACGAGTGAAGAATATTTGTGGTGGGTTAGACAGCAAATAGACATTGATCTTTGATATTCTAAGGCCTGCTTTAATAACACAACTTGTGACAAAGGCATTCAGGAACTTACACTATTACTTGATATAAACTATCCTAATTAGTCAATTTCTCTCAAACTAGCTCTGCCATTTTAGGTTTCAATCAAGATCAAAGCAAGTAAGTTACACATTCACACTTCAATATGCTACATCATATACAAAATCCTTGCTGACAACTGAACTTTATTTTCAGTAGCAGAAGAATGATTAGACCTGTCAAAAATTTGTTAGCTTCATGATGGGCTCCATGAGCACCTTTTTCTCTCTCTCTTTCATTTTTGTTATTTTATACCCATTTGTGTGGATTTGAATGCCAAATCCCCCCCCACACACACACCCCTCAAAATTAAACAAAGCAAGAGCCATAAAGTTTTGCTTTGCATCAGGTAGAAACCATGCAGAACCACTGAGTTGCACATGCTTTCCAAATGAAGCCATCAATCGGCCCAAGTTCACAAAAAAGCCTGTCCAAGTGTGCTCAAAACTAAGGTAAGGTTAACAAACATCTGCAAATTTGGCCCAGTGTTTGGGTTTTTTTTTTAACAAAACCCAGAATGAAACCTTCATACTGATCTCAATAGGATGGTGTTCCAAGACCCCTCTCACATGAATATGTTGATCATCAAGGCTTTTGAAAATCCCACTAGGCTCCTATCTCCATCTTTCAGCACCTAAATACCATTAAAATTCTGGCCCTGCAAAATTAAGTTCAGATTTCCCCCCCAAAATATTTTAAAAGACTTCTGCAGTAGCTCATTCCATGATCTGGCTGTGTGTACAGCAAGCTACCAATAAGACAGATGAACTGATTGATCAACCTTCTCCCAGCTTGTAAATTCATTGAAATTTTACCTAACCATCTCTGAGAAAGAACAAGTGAAAACCACAACAGTGTGAGAACAAATTGAAGGGAGCATGAGAATCTTCATGTTGCTCCTCTCAGAGCACATTTAATTCCTCCTCCCCACCTGTAACTACAATAAGCACAACGGGGTGGGGGGAATACATAAAGTAAGCAATTTTTCTCACAGTTTGTTTATTTTAAATGTATTATACACAATGCAGGGACAAGTCTCATAGGCATTCCCTGTGTGCCGTCTACCCTGTACATTGAATGAAGCGAGGTTCTGCTAAAATGATTGTCTAAATTAATTAGTTTTTCTTCTGATTTAACTGAAAGCCCCTATCCCTGACTTTGGGCACTTTTAGAGCAATTAAAATGCAGCTACAAAAACAGAACTCACACCATGGAAACACATTGTGGACTGCACACGTAACAATTGTCACCCGCAATGCCGACATGTCTGACCCCTTTACTCATGAACTCAGATCCCAATCCAAATGTCCAAGAAACAATGATGATCACTGCAACATGCTCTGCAAGTGCCATGTCACAACCTCTCAGCCTCTTAAGCTGTGTGTGCATAGACACAAGGATGCAAAACTTTAACGGGGACATTTTCCTGATGTTTGAGTAGCTAACTTTGCACCCACAACAGTCTTTAATGTAGATCGTGTATGGCATTTATTTGTTGAAGTTTTCCCAATTTTTTGTGGAGCAATTTATCTAGTAGTAATAATTGCTGGTGCAGGGCCCAACTGTGCTGGGGGGAAAACGGAAGTAAAACCCTACACTCTACCCTGGGGCTTCTCTGGATTGCTGCTCTGGGAGTGGGGAGAGCAGGTTAAAGAGACCCTACTGTTCTTCACAACCTTCGTTTACCACAACCTACAGCCTATTATACTCACTGTTCTGAACATTTAGGATTCGCAGTACTGAAATTCTTTCCCTGGACTGCTGAAGGGCAGTCCTTTCCTTAAACGGAGCTAGATGTAACGGCATCATCTAGCCCACCAAGATTAATATTCGTAGTTATTGTAGCTCATGCTAAAAGCAGTATAACCCCCCCAACACATCCCTTGTGTCATAACGAGCTCACAAAACAAACTGTTAAGATTCCTTAGAGGCTGTCTGAGACCAGTTAGGAAAAGCAGTTGCCTTTTGGTGCATCATGTTAAAACTGTTGCAGCAACTGCAAGCCTTGGTGCGTTCCCTGAAAGTTTTTTTTCAGTTGCAGGAGTAGAGAGTACAAAAGGTTGAAAAGGAACCCCCGGAAATCAAATGACATGGTTCCATGGCAGCATTCAGACTCCCCACAATTCCTGACTGTTGAGGGACCAGGATCCAGCCAAATAGCAACTGAAGTGTCAAGTCTGTGTTTTAAAACGGTTAAAAGTTTCAGGTTGTTTATTTTGCATTCCTCAACATATTCATTGCATTTTTAATGATAACAAGTTTGATCAGAACCATCACACTCAAAGCAGGCAATAGATTCTGGCACTCATGACACGGCAGCATGTACTGCATTTCTTCTCTACTGTTCGAGGGCAGGCTAACTCTTCACCCTCCCAAATAATTTTACAGCACATCATCTTCTCTGCCCTTGATCTCTCCCTTCCCTTAAATCAGGGGTTCTCAAACTTCTTTGCATCAAGACCCACTTCTGACTACAGGACCCAGGAGGGGGGACCCAAGCCTGAGCCCTCCCAAGCTCCACCACGCCAGGCGGGGGTGGGGCCAAAGCTGAAGCCCAAGACCTTCAGCCCCAGGCTGGGAGCCTGTAACCTGAGTCCCACCACCCAGGGCTTCAGCCCTGGCCGGTGGGGCTTGGGCTTCGGCCCCAGCAAGTCTAATGCCACCCATGGTGACCCCATTAAAACAGGGTTGCAACCCACTTTCGTGTCCCTACCCACAGTTTGAGAAACTCTGCTTTAAATAAATTACCAGTATAATGCCCTTTTGTCTGTAAAAGAAATCAGTGGGTAGAATACTTTGCCTAATAATATAGTCATTGTAAAGTTATTAGAGGTATTCAATCTGAGATTAGGTAAGTATATGGAAAGTAGAATATAGAGTTGGTCCTCATTGATGCAATGAATTGAACCAGAGTTGAATGCCTTGCATCACTTGAGAGTAACTACGCTATCCTTTATTTTTTTTATACACTTACCTTTTACAAATGACATCAACTGCACTGTGATTCCATTCATTTTCTACTGCTGTCCATTTTTCACAAACCATAATTAAAAGTTTGGGTTTTTTTAGTCTCAAAATTCACAGCAGTTTTCTTCATAGACTAAAAAGCTTGATTGACTTTCAGGTTTTCCCAACTTGGTTGATTTAGATGTAAATTTAATTTCAGTTAAAGCACAAACCCATTGAATAAAAATGTATGCTCCCGTTTATATCAACCCTTTGATTTGCTCACCATTTTTGTTCTGTTTCAGTTGTTTAAGAAAATGTCAGTCTAGTATATTAGACAGATTGTCACCTCTCCCTTCTACTGGGGTCATGCCAATTAGGAAGCAGCTTTAGTTTGCGCAGAATTATGTTTTCCTCACACTGACAGGGTCCCATGCTGGTTAACTTTCAACGTTGAATCCTACAGAGAACCAACCACTAAGCAATCCTGAGCAAAAACTGTCACTGGTTTTATCATTAATAGGACAGTCAGGGACTGACCCAAAATACTGTCCCAGTTTATTAAAGATTGCACCAGTAAACTTCCCAATCAGCTTCTCAACACAAGATTTATTAACAACTCTAAGCCATTTAATAAACAGATGCTTTTATTAACAATGTTATTTGAAATAATTGTTATATCACAGTTCTTTTCTCATAAGAAGAGATGTAAAGGAAAAAGGCCATCTGATCCAACATCCCAGTCCTTTATTTGATTTATCTTAATCTCAGTCTCCTGCTTTTTCACTATGTCATACAAAAAATCTACTATAATTCTCGTTTATTTACACTTTCAACTGCAATTGCATTGTATTAGTGTAAATTATTACATGATAAATAACCTTTGCATATAATATTGCTATATTCCATATTTACTAATGAGTTCCTAAATTTTCAAATGATGTTCATTAGATTTTGAAAGCCTCACCCCCATGGGATACAATTTATGTCCATAATTTACGTGTATATTTTCTAAAACCTCCATAAGGTCACCTTGAAGTCTCTTCTTTTCCAACATAATCTTTATTACCCTAAACTGCATCCTATGTATGGACCCAACCCAACACGCTGCAATCATTGATTGGAAAGACTCCCATTTACTTCAATAAGAATTCAGGCAAACCCCATGGCAATAAGATCCTGTGTAGTGCTGTGTATTGCAGTGACCAATACACCACTTAACATTCCAATGAGATGTAACAAGTGCTTTGTACAATAATAGCATCACCTTCTCTTGTTTTGCATTTCATCCCTGTTTGCTTTTTTGACTACAGCCCAGCATTGGGCTGACAGTTTTATTTATGTGTTTTTACATTTCCCTTTCATTTGCCCATCTTATACGTATGTCAGTGAGAGGTATTATCTCTGACAGCACGGTTACGTAGGGCCAGATTGCAACATTTAGTCACTAGCTCATGTTGTCAAAGGTGTAGAACTGCATTGTCCCAATGCTCGCTGGCACACAGGGGAGTGTGCAGGCATATCTATGGGGATGGTGCAGCCAACTTCCCTCTGTTCACCATAGAATCATATTCCAGGCCAGGAACAGAGCGGGGTACTTTGGCCCAGCCCCTACCCCACTTCCTTAAGTGTGGATTGAGCATCTTGGGGTACATGGAGGGAAGGTTCCTTCTTCAAGGGGCAGAGAAGCATCTTGCTTCCTCTCCCCACCTGTGCACCTATTCTGTACCAGAAACAACTGGCCCTTCTGTTTTTCAAACTCCTTTCTAGTTCTATAAACAAACACAGAGCAATAAATAAATAAGTACAAACAAAGTAGCTAGTTCTACCATGGCACATTTCTTTCCTTGCACACATTTTATATTTATCAAAGTCAAATATTTTGAGCCAACTATGATGCAATAATGAATATTTCAGTAGTAGATTTTTTTCTTCAGTGACATAGTGCTTAACACAGCAGGGTCTGCAGGAAATAACACTGGAACATCAAACAGTGGAAGTGAATTAGCAGGAAAGAAAACAAAATAACCAAAAAGCAGATGCACTCTTTTGGCAACACTTGTAAGAAGTTGCATGTATGATACAGGAAAAAAGTGGCTTGTGAAAAATACTTAGCAATCTTCCGAAGCTTTTTATATGTATTTTTTGCTGTGGGTTTAAATGCTTCACAATGTAGACATTTCGTAATTCAATTACTTCAAATCTGTTTTCAAAAGAAAACGTGAACTAGTGAGAAGGCTACTTAAGTTTTGTACCTATGTTTATTCATACCAGCCAGATTTCTTTTGAAAAGCAAAACAAAAACAGTAAGGAGCCGCACACTCCCATCTAGTGGGCATCTGACATAACTGCAGTTTGATTTTTGAAGAAGGAAAATGTGCTGCTTGGAGCCAATATTACACAATACAAAATAAAGAGAGATTTCAAAAAAGCTGCACTGAATGCCTTGCCCTTCTTTGTATAATACATAACAGATACACAGAGGAAAGCTAAAGTATTTTATTAATAATTTATTGTCAGTAAGAAAGACTGGCTAATGATAGTTTTCAGTAGAAACCTTTACAAGACCATTGCATCACAAATATACAGACACTATAAAACCTGTGTCGTGGTGGGTTTGGTTCTAAACAGGTATGCAGAGGGTCCCCAACACACTTTCCAAGAAGGGGAAAATGTTTACAATTCTAAAATACAGCAACCCCTTTAAGACATTTCCATATATCTGACCCAGAAAATATCAGATCTCGTCTAACCTATGTACAGCTGGAATCACATGAACATGCTGAAATCCTTATAATGAAATGCCAAACCTCAGTGGGAAGAAATGAACAAACAAACATACAGTGAAGCCCTGATTATAATAATAGTCAGGGTGCTAGTTTAATGGCACACTAACACCACTAGATTCAGTGGAAAATAAATTCACAAAATATCTACAAAATCTAGTTAAAACTATTAAAATCAAAACTGTACATAAAATTTACAAAAAAGATTGGAGAAAATTAATTTGCATTAGAACTATATAAATACATGTATCATGCTAACATGGTGAAGTGGTATGTCGTTTGTTTTTTTAAAATTTCTTTAACAGACAAAGTGAGTACAAAAAACACTTTCAGAAATGGCACAGCCAATGGAAACCTTTGATCTGTCCAATTACAGTAGGTCAGGAAATGGAAATAGGCTAATATGTTGAAATGAGCTGCATGATCCAGTGCAGCCATGCCAGTTTTACCTCACTAAACAAAAGCGGTCAAGCACTGCTGCTAAGGAAAAAAAAGCTCCTCGAGAATCCTTAAAATTCGTTAAAGCCTAGGCACTTTTGTTGAGCGTGAGTGTCAGACTTCTGTATGTTGTTGGGAATCAAGTGGAGGAATTGTCACGTCTTCAAAGTGGCCATCATCTCCACTCTCATAGTCACTCATCATTACCTCAGACCCCATTTCACAGCATGCTGACACATCGGAGCACGAAGCCGTGGAAGTGTACACAGACAGGGACATGTTGTCTACAGTGGGTGTTTCGAAGTCTCTATTGTACCCTAAAGTGTAAGGAGCATAAGGTTCTCTATAATTACTGTTGACTCCACTGGTTGTGTTCTGAGGTTCTGACATATCTGCTGGGTAGTGATGGGGAAGGTATTGATTAAGGTTGAACCTCTGTCTGCTTCTTGTAGAAGAACCCAAGCTGCTCACCGCTGGCATGTCTCTGGGTGGCTGTATTGATTCAAACTGGTCACTGTATTCTGGTGGTAATGGTGGGAGCTCATCAGGTGCAGGAAAGTCATCAGGTGGAGGTGGGAAATCGCTTTCTATGTCATAGCCTCCAGGATAGTAATCTGTATCAATGGCATTTGGATCTGTGTAAAGGGGAGCTGGCTCTTCAACCACCTCATAATTCGGGTACTCCTGGATACCTGGCAGTTCAACACTTGGCATCCAATCTGATGTATCCCAGTGATAACCTGCAGTGTGAAGTGTTTTTTTTTTTTTTTTTTTAAAAAAAAAGCAGTATTAGTATTTTGCCCTCAAAGTATACTTGTACTGGAAAATCAACACACTGTACTGAAGACAACATGACCACTAGTAATAAGGACATAACTTATGTTAATTACTTCTGGAGCAATCTGCTCCTGGTTTCACAAAGACATTTAACACAAAACAACTTCATAGTACGCCATGCATTAGATATTTTATTATTTTGCCCACATTTAGAGTTTTAATATTTTGAACATCTCTCCAAAAGTGGGAGGTGCTGCAGTTCACATATGAGATGTACCGACACACACAATGGTATACAATCATTCTTTTGGTTAAAAAAATATAAAATAAAATAACCAAAACAGCCTCCCTGAGGAACCTAAATTCCTGCGGAACAACATTTGTTGTGTAGTTACTGATTACACTAATATCAGTAGTCTTTTTTCCTATGAATATATATATTTAGCATATATAAACCTTGTGTTTCCTACTAAAAGTAGTAATCTATGTTTGGTAAAGTATATAGACGGTTTAAAGTAACTTTACCATTCTACTTAAGATTAACATACTGATTCCACTAATTACTGTCCTTCAACCCTATGACTTTTTCATTAATGGAATCCTGCAGCATATAATTATTACACATATATGTAAAACCTTTTCATCTCAATTAGTAAAGACATTTGCATTCAAACATAAAAACAAAATCACAAGATTAAATTTATCATGCATAAATAACAGAACTGCTCCCTGTTTGTAAGCTTTTTTTCTGAGTAACTATAAAATGCTCCATTAGAGACTGGAAGCCAAACTAGTATCAACGGTGGAAAAGACCACTCAGTTTAAAGCCTTTTTACTTTTCAGATAGGCACTAAAAAGGAAAAATGTTACAGGATCTAAATAAGATGCAAAGTCTAGCAAATAAATAGTAATTACTGAAAACAAATACACAGCAAACAACTGAAGGTGAGTATTAAAACCAAATATTAACAAAGAGTTAAGTGAATATCAATGAACAACAACATGCAGAAGTCACCTCTTGAATTGCTGAGGTCAGGAACAGCAAAAGACTCTTTAGATGGCAAAGTGAGAAGAAAAAAGGAGAAAACATTTGAATTAGGAATCAAATAGGTGAACTAATGTGAAGGCACACAAATAACAGCTGTACAGCATGTGCTGCTTCTGATGGACATGCTACGCTCCCTTATTTTTCTCTATTATAATATTGGGGAGGGCAAATCTGCCATTAAGGGCATGTCTACACTGCAAAGACACCTGTGGCTGGCCGGTGACAGATGACTTGGGCTTGCGGGACTCAGACAAAGGGGCTGTTTAATTGATTTACGGTGTTGGTGTTTGGACTCCAGCTGCAGAACTGGCTCTGGAACCCTCCCACACTGCAGGGTCCTAGAACCCAGGCTCCAGCCTGAGCCCAACCTGAGCGCAATTAAACAGCTCCTTAAGCCTGAGTCCCATGAGGCCAAGTCAGCTGGCTCAGGCCAGCTGCAGGTTTATAATTGCAGTATAGACCTACCCTAAGTTATACCTGTGCAACCAATGTAATGGGTTACTGGGGTAACAGAGTGCAAAATTTGCTTCCTGTCCTGTTGAATCTAGAAGGGCTGGAGAGCCTACCTTAGAGAAATGGATTATGAGAACATGGGGAAAGAGAGAATGAATAGAAATTTAGAGACTTCTCAAGATACTGCTGAGCAAAGGCAAAAATCAGTCCTTGCTTAGGCAAAACTCCCATTAAAGTAATTTTTGGGAGTTTTAACTGAATAAGGGTGGCAGGATTTGGCCTGATAATTGCTTCTTTGTTCTGCATGGTTTTATATATAGTTCTTCTTACAAACAGCTCTGGGTTTTCTTTTTAAGCACAAGTCTATCACTAAATGCAGAGAGAAGATGTACATTTGCAGGGTATTTGGTGAAGCTTCAGGGTAGTTAAAATATCAACCCAGGTAAAATATTAAATGATTAAAAATAAAAACCTGAGTCTCTGAAGAATTGTTTTAAAGGGTACTAAATGTCTGCACCTCTCCATCTTATCTTGATACTTGGCGACTGTTCAGATCACTTGTAACTCCAAATAAAAATCCCACAAACATCAACTTTTCTCATTTCTAACCATTAGAACCACAGAAAATTGCATTAATCTAATTTTTTCAAAGGTTTCTTACCACCCATTCTCACAACCCTGCCCATTTATATGTGGAATACACTGTGATTTTGAAAACCTTTGATCAAGCACTGGAAAAGTATACTAGTGAAATGTTTTCCTGGCACTTGTAATTAGAAGGGGAAGTCTTTGCTTTAATCTACTTGCCCTTCTGTTTATATATTTACTATAAATACTAGACAGTACTCAGTTTTTATAGGGCAATAATTCAAATGGCAGCCACAGCTACAATAAACAATTTTATATTCTAGAGGTGGCTTCACTCTGAGCAAGGGTTTAACTGATAAATCCTTTCTAGGAAAGCGTAATACTTCCTTTCAAATTAAGGAATATGGAATAATCAGAGGGGCAGGAATAAATTTTTTCTCAGTAGCTGATCCCTGGATTCTATTTCAGTCCAATGCCTAAATCAGCCTCTGCAAATCCATGGAGGGGATGGGAAGGAATGGGTTATTTGCATTCCATTGGATCCTCTGGCCTGCTGAAGGCAACAGGTCTGAAATGGGATTCCATGCAGTACATAGGGTATGCACTCCTGCATGGACTTGACTATCTAGTCCCTACCTCGACTATCCAGCTCTCACACCAGAAATACCTTGGTTTTGCATGTAGGGGGACCTCCACAGCCACAAAGCAAGGGCATGGGATTTGATCCACAGTCAATATTTTGAGCACATCATTTTATAAGGAAAGCAGTCTTTGTGTTACAGATTCTCAATATACCAAAGAGTCTGACAGACTCATTGGCAATGTTTTGTATCTTCTGGAGATTACTGAGCGTAAATAATTACATTATTGAAAGTTGTGTTTGTGTGTGAGGATGAGAATAGCGGCTGTGCACTGGCCCAGATCCAAAGACCACTAAGGTCAGTGGTCTGATTCTCACAGACTTCAAAGGGCTTTGAATCAAGCCCATTGTGCCTAAGGCAGGCAAAATGCACGAGTCCCACCGCTCCCCTTTACTTGGTGCAATGTGTGCCAAATCCCCTCACTGCTGGCCCAGCTCTGTTACGTGGTTTTGAAGGACAACTAGCCCATGGCAGCCTTCTCTTCCCACCCTGTCTACATGCTAGAGCCTTACGTAACAAGCCTATAAGGACTAGGATTGTGCCTGACCCGCTGCACAGGTATTTGTGCAGAGGAGACACCTCTGAAAAACAGGCCAAATTTTGTTAGGTGCCTAAATTTAGGCACTCACATTTGAAAAATTGTAAATACATTTTATATATCTGTACTGAGAATATATACAACACACAGGAAAACAGACGCTACTAAAAATACACACATTTTTTGATCAGTAAACAACATTTCATAATTGCCCATCTACTTTACTACCACATTACTACAAGACAAAAACATGCAATATTCTGCCAAAGCAGTAAATAAAAAAGTGAAAACACATATATACCTTCTTTTTCCACCGAGTCAACAACAGCATTGACAAGGTGTATTACAGTCACTATGGAAGCTTGTAAATGGTATGGAAGGAGCAAATTAAAACAAACCTATAGTTAGTATCAATTTAAACAGCATACATGTATATAAAGACATCACAATAAAAATAAGTTTTCAGTGCTTTACTACCTTAACAAATAACAATGTAATAATAAATTATATATATATAATCTTTAATTTATTCTTCTGTATAAAGGCAATTTGATACCATAGTTAGACCTGAAACCAAACAATTTATGCACAGGGTTCCTTTGGTTAGATAGGAATTTCTGAAATGTTGGGTCACCAAATGACTGTAGCTGTGGTACTTATTCTAGAAAGATTATAAAATGGACTTTTCTAAAGGACACCAATGGGGAGGTTAAGGGTATTGAACTAGGGCTCCCATCATACATACATACATACAATATATATATATATTATATATATATATTCCACTTTAAAACCAAAAATTGTTGGGGAATCTTCCAATGAAATGGGACTGAAATATAAAAGGATATAAAAGAGAATGAACAAGGAAAATACCAAGTATCTATATTTTACCTGAGCAATGTGTTTTTATTGTAGCAAGCTGCACTAGTAAGTTAAGTGGTCTTGTGCATAGCTGAATTTCAAAGGCCTTAGCACTTGCAATGCCAAATCAGTGTCACAATACTATTCTACTTAAAAAAAAGAAACAAACAAACAAGAATATAAATGAAAACAAAAAGCTTACTAGACTGTTTTTGTGTCCGCTCTCTGCCTAGGGAGGGGAAAAGGACCAGGAGAAAAAGGAAGTACTCTTGCAAAGTCAGATTCTACCTCATATACACATTATATATGACTACTGTTCTGGCCAAAACTGTTCTAAACGAAGGTCCAGACTTGCCGTTGCTTCATGTCTAGAACTCCTACTCAAGCCAATGGGAGTTTTGTCTGCCTCAATGGCTTAAAGTGGATTAAAGGTTAGTCTCTCCCCTATAACTACATTTTCACTGCCTTCATTACTCCATGCAAGATATTACTTGACATATGGTACCTTTCACATCTACCTTTAACCATTCACTTTCCCATTAATATGTGATTGAAATTCTGGGCAAAGATATTTGGAAATTATGAGGTGAAGAGTGCTATTAATTCAACAGCAGCTTGCTTTTTAATGAAAACAGAAGTTTAAAAATATAATACCTGCTTACATATGTCTCAGCATTTTGCCAATAGACATCATTTTACTTTGATGAGCTCTAATATATACCACTGATACACACCACTTCACACTAATAAAAAGACAACATCATTCTACTTTGGTGAGAAGTAGAACTTAGTTTGTTCCTAAGTAATTAAGAAAGCTCAAGTAGATACATAAACAGACATCTTAATTTAATCATTTTGGATTTGTTGACACAGGTAAGGTTACTATCCATTTCGAAAACCGTGTTCAACCATTTTCCTTAACCTTGAAACTTTGTAAATAAAAATGATGTGTTCATATAAAAGCAAAAAGTGTCTGTAATTAGAACGAAAATAAAATTGAGTGAAAGCTTCCCAATTAGTAAAAAGCAAAGACTGAAAATTAAGTTCACTGAGTAATTTTTGGTTGCCCAGAGTCACCATCAAAATACCATTTACAATGATTATAGAATAACATTGGCATGTTTTTGATATACGGAGGTTTTCTATATATTCATATCTGGTCACGACAAAAGTCAGATAATTACTACTATACTTCTACAGCAAAATCCCTTTTGCACAACTTCCTTCATTACTAATATAATCAAACTTACAAGCCGTCCCTTAAACTCTGCTCTCACTCAGTATTGATCTGATCCATATGGGAGCTGAGGCCGCAGCAAGAAAAAAAAAAGGAAACAAATGAAACTGTAACACCAAAAAGTTTTACTGAAAGCTGAATGTCAAAGCTAAAACTACACTTGTGCAGAGGCTAATTTTTTATAGAGCAGATATGGATAAACTTGTAACCAATGATTACGTATATCAAGAAACTTTTGTACTTCCTATCAACACCAAACATCTAATTCTGAATTTGTCATTGTTAGTATTTTACAGTGGAATAAATATTTTGTCAGGATACAATTCTTAACATGAAATGTAATACAGCTGAAACACTTATTTAATTTTACAGGTTTAAGTAGCCTTCAGGAACTAACCAATAAAGTAAAGTATGTATTATATAAAATCTATCTATCTATGGATATAGATAACGATATACATCTATATGTGGTGACAGGCAGGGAGGGAACAAATGAGTGTGAGCAATAGAAAAGAATGATTAGGCATTACATACCATTGTCATCACATGACTCTGACTGGAAGGAGCTAAGGGACTGAACCTCAGACATACTTTCTCTAGTGCTGTAAGGATGAGAGGCCTTTTCCTCCAGAGGCTTCTTTGAAAGGCAAGGATCAAGATCTACTACTTTAGCTGAAAGCAAAAAGAAATGTAACGTCACAAAATTAGTATACTCTGGATTGAACATCTTCATAAAAATTAATGCCCCTCAGCAGTCTGAAAGTATTTGTGACAAAACCTCAGAGCAAAAGGCAACTCCCATAACCAGTAAAATATATCCGTGTAAACTGTTCCTCATACGTGATGCATCTTGTGTCCTGCTGTTTACAATAAAATCTAATGGACTCAATATTTTATCTTTGTGTAAAACACATTCATAAACTCATAGCCCTATATCAGTACTACAGACTCAAACTCTGAATTCTAAATATAGTTGTACCACAAATATATTTTAACAAAAGAAGATTGCTTACTGTCATAATCAAAATCCCAGCTAGGTTTCTGAATTGAGTCACTGTCTGAAGGAGAGTTAGACGGAGGTGGGGGAGGCAAGTTAGGTGCCACACTGCAGACAGCTACTGCCTTTCGGTGGCCATGTACAGAATCTGGGTTAAAGGTACTAAACTCCGGATGCTCTGGGATGGTCGATCCCTCAAAAGAATTCCTATCAAGATTGTTCCTGGAGTCACTTGGAATGCTTGGAGTATAAGAAATGGGACGAACAGGCACCTGGGGTGGGATGTCTGAGTAAATGTTCTTATTCAGTTTTGAATCAAAATATGGTCTTTGCAAGAAAGCTGTTGTTGTTCCCAGGTGTTTATCTTCAGACTCTGGCTGGCGTTTCTTCTTTCTACTGATCAGTTTGCGGCAGAAAACAAAAATCCCAACTAATAATAAGATTCCCGCTATGAAAACAATAATTCCGATTACTTCTGCTAAGCTAATGTTCCAAGACGTTGAAACATATTTATTGAGAACAATCTCTGCACAATATTTTCCTCCAAATCCATGGCTACAATTGCAATGATATGAGCCATGTGTGTTCTCACAAAGGGCACCATTGAGACATGGGTTTTCTGTGCATTCATCAACATCAGTCAGGCACCTGCCAGAGTAGAGAAATAATAGTGAACATTGATGCTACTTAACTAATACTACATGAAACTCCTAGTACTCAGCAGTTGTAGGTTTGTTTTCTTTTTTAATATACGGAATTTACATTTTACTGAACAATTTCTATTATATTGTTTTCTTATGTGAGTCTTTATTTTGCAGAGTACAGATACCACTTTTATCTGAATTTTTTCACTGCTGTTTCCCTCCAAAATAATAAAAGGGGGAATCCATTTTACACTTTCCTAAAATATAAGCATTTCAAAGATGACAAGGCTGAGACACCAAATTTTCTTCACTATTTCTACCTTGTACCATCAACATATTATCTGAACTGCTTTGTCTATTTCCAAAGTAGATTCCGAGTCCCTAAACCCTTATCCCATAATGGGATCTACTGATGTGAACCCCTAAGCATTCCACATAGGTACAGGTTTCTGAATAAGTGAATCCCACTGGAGGAGCTGGATCTTCAACCGTCAGCTTCATGCCTCCTTATATGTGTTGGGCATGTCACTTTAATTGATTGTGTCAAGATGAAAAACTATTTTATTTGGGCAAGATTTGGCCATCCTTATTTATGCTGAGCAGCACCTTATGTTGCAAATAGCAGGAGAACCCATGCTTGAGGTGGGATAGGGAAGTTCTAATGCTTTTTGCTGCCAAGCTGCTGCAAAATTATGTTTCTGAGCAATTTGCTCGGAAACAACTGAAATATAGTGTGAATAAGGAAAACACATTGCCGGAGTTTACAGAATGAACTGCAAATGACATTTTCAATTTTCCATGAAGGCATAAGTTGATTAAAAACAGATTAGGATAAAACTGCCTCTTTTGATCCTGATACAAAAATGTTAGTGCTTCCTTATTTACAAATGTACAAACTGAAAATATTAACATACTGATGAGTCTTTCCTCCTCCCAAGAGGAAGGGAAATTAGGTCTATAAATTCAACACTAGGCTGATATGGAAAAGACAGTCCTAAAAGAAATTCTCTTCTCTTAAGACAGTGCGGTTACAATGATCAAATGTGCAAAGAATACAGCTTCCAAATTTATGTTGTTTGCATTGTGATGTACTACTATGAGAGCTTTGAAGTTTTAATATTCTGGACAGTATTTATCATGAAGGAATCCAGATATACCTCTAATGTGTACTTGAGTAAGATATAAACATTGTGCATACAAGGTAATCACCTATTTTAGAACTATTAAGGGTGGGAAATACTGAGCATAATTAAATCTGAGTGACAGAATCCTCCCGCAATTTTTTTTTTTCATTGTTACGAAATTCTAAGGGTTCTGGCCCAGGCTAAACGTTCTTATGTTTGTCAGCATATGTGCTATGTGCTAATAAAATCAGCTATGTGCTAATAAAAGTAATGTTGCTAAAACTGTAAATATAACCAGATGTACAAAGCTACTAACCTTTCTCCACGAAAACCAGCCTCACACTCACAAACGGGCCCATCCAAACTATCAATACACTTGCCACTGTTTTTGCAAGGGTTATCTTTGCAATATGGACCCAACTGACACCTGGAAAGGGAAAAAAAATGTATAAATTACTACTTCCCATAAGTGGTACAAACTACAGGCCTGATCCTGTAAGGTGTTGGGTGCCATCAACTTCATCTGACTTCAGTGGACACAAGGGTGTCCTCACAGGGTCAGGCCCTAAATAAGTAAATGGGAGAGGATATACAGACTCTTATTTATATTGTAGGACCCCAGAGGCATTCTTGTTACAGTACCACATTATACATTTATATGAAGAGTATAGTTATTGAATGTAATGACTGCATTTTTATAACAATGAAGACGTACCTCTGACCACTGTACTGTCCTCTGCATTGGCAGACAAAATCATCACTGACCGAAATACAAGTGCCACCATAAAGGCAAGGATTGGAGGCACATGGATTGACACTCACTTCACAATGGGTTCCCATAAACAAAGCAGCACACTTGCAATAATAACCTAAAATCAAGCAAACACTGTATGAAAGGTATGCCTTTAGTGCATTCAAAGAATCTACCATTTCAAACTTACCGGGGGGGGGGGGGGGGGAGAAGGAGCAGGGTTTGCAATCAGTATCTCCTTTGAAGGGAAAGGAAGTCTAACTTCTCAAGTTTTTTAATCAGACAAATAGAAAAAACAACATGAAATGGCATTTGGATAGAGACAATATTTGTTAATAGCAATATAAACAATTCCAGAACCCACAACCACTCAACAACCCTCTTAGAAAAAACTTAAAAATTCCTCCGGAGGCATCTCCAGCTGGCCCAGGATCAGAGGATTGGAAAAGTGACTTAAAACAACCAGCAAAAGAATAAATAAAGCCTACCTCCATTGGGCAGTGGATTACATATGCCTCCATTCTGGCAAGGACTGCCTGAACAGCCTTCAGTAGCAATCAGTAAACATCCAGGAGATACATCTACAGATTCTTCCATATGTGCATAATTCCGCGGTTTGCTGTTTAGTGGTAGCTCTTGCCCATTAAGTACAATGGAATCCATACATCCTCTGAAACCATTGCTGACCTGTGGACTCCTCCCATGCCTTGTACCTTGTTGCCGAACATGTCCACCAAAAAACACATGGTTATCTAGGTTTAGTGTTCTAAGCGTGCCAGGAGCAGTACCAGATGCAGTGTGCACCCTGTCTAGAACCAGCCGGGCATAGTTTCCATCCACTTCAAGAGACACTGAATGCCAATGACCATCATTAATCTGAATACTCTGAACTGAGACAATGCCAGGACCACTGCCGCAGTCAAATTTATATTGTAGCCTCCCATGGTGAATCTATACAGGGGAAAAACAAAAACAGAATAAACACCAACATATCATTAGCTTTTCTGTTACTCTGTGACAATCAACCAACACTGTCACCTTAAGCAAATATGCTAAATATTTATGCCAGTAGAGGTTTCCAATTATGTTAAAGAAATGACAAAGCATTATTAAATGTTCATATGGCAGGTTTATTGATGTTATATTTCAAACACATTCATGATGATGATGATGAATCATTGCGCATATGGCTCTTTGTCTGGCTTAATTAAAATGTGTGTGCTTTACTTTGTCTTTATTTTTTCCTGTGGTAAAGGACATGACAGACTGTTTGAAGAACCAGGGTCTCCCTCTTCAATGTTCCCACTTGGGAGCTGTTTCAAGAATATATCTTAAATATCATTTCTGTATGATATATCAGTATATTTAAAAAAAAGACTGATCCTTATTTTAAAGTTGATAGTTTTAGACAAATACCATCAGCTGCAACAAGAGCGAAGGATCAGTTTTATTAAAGAAAAGGAATTATTACACATTAAAAAATCTTTTGATAAATGTTTGCTGTCATCTGGATAAATAACAATTTTTTTTACTTTGAAGGCAATAGTCATTATGAGAATTCTGCAATGGTGGAATTATTAAATCTTTAAACTCTGGTAATAAAAATATCTTTTAATTCGGCTGATGTAAAAGCAAACTATGAGGTAGAGATCTATGCAATGGTAGATTATAATATACCTCTAAGATACTATAGTCTGTTCCTCGGGCATACATGACAACTGCATGGGTTGAATATGTTCTAAGCCTCATTGTGAGCTTCATTTCCTCTTTGTTTTCATTTTCCAAGAGACGATATTTTACATAGCTGCTCCCAGTAAATGTCACCGATGAACCAACTGATGCTTAAAAAAAGATAGACAAGCATGAAACAATTTAAACACAAGATTAAAGCCAAAGTTCCCTTTCAAAGTACTGCAGACTTATCCAAAGACTTATCAGAATTAAAATCTCACCATGACACTGGCCAGGTTTGTCACTATGGCAAACACAGGTGTACTTTCCTTCCTTAAGATCTGCTATACATTCAGTACCTTCGGGGCATGAGTTTCCTTCACACACATTATTCACAAGGGGGCACTTCCCTTCTGTAAAACAGAACAAGTGGTTTATTTTTCGGGCATGGTAATTTAAAGCAAAACCACCTTGAACTTAAAATACAAAACAAAATTCTTAACTTTAGACAATGGGAGAGTAAAGTGGTAGTTATGTTGGGTAATTGACAAGAAAAATAGACTAGGCAGCAAGTACATTCGGTAGCTATGGAATTCCTGAACAGTCATGATTTCAACTCCTGCCGGCAGAAACTTTGAAACAAAAATGTGCCTGTTTACTGAGGTAAATCCAGATAGATATTATTTTAGTGTGGTTTTTTTTTTAATCCCCCAAACTGTGGAGGTTTTGGGTTTTTTTTGTGTTTTTTTTTTTTTAAAAAGGCCATCAAAAGATGTGATCCCTCACCTACTATAAAACCTTAGTTATTTTAGAAAATAATACTGTACCTATTTTTTTTTTTTTTTTTTTAAGATTCATAGGCCAGATCCGCACCTGCTGTAAATCAGCATAGCTTCATTTACTTCCAGGAAAGGTCCGGCCTGATATCTCTTGTTCTGCAGCCATGTTTTACTATCCCAGTTGAAGGTAAGGCTCCTGGCACTGTCCAGATGTTGTGTGGAGCAACATTCTAAGCAGCACCCGGGAGATAGACAGGTGCTTTGTGGGGACTTGCATGTCAAAAGACAGGCAACTATCCTAGCCTTCAATCATGAAGCAAGGTAGAGCTGCAAAATGGGATGTTCACTTTTATAAAACAAATCAGTAGAATGCTTGAGAAACAAAAAACCCTCTTATGGGTTTACACTGGATAAGCTATCAAAATGTGGACAGCTGTATGTGGGGCAAGAACTACCCTGAAATCATTTCCTTATTCTTCTCTTATTTAGCATGAAATGGCGCAATCGTGTCAATGGTGGCTATAGCATATTTTTAGTGTTTGGACTATTAAATGAACGTATCATTAATGTCTCTGGTTTTTTGAAATTATACCATTTATTTTCAGGGTACATCTTTTCCTTACCTTTGCAAAGACAAACTGCTGTTCTGTGATGACGTGGAGTGACAAAACTCAGCCTGGCTGTGCTGTGGGTTGACATGGAATTCTTGTCTAGTGTCACTTTTTCTTCACAAAATTTCCAAGGACAATCCAGGCCTGCACAAAGCTTGTGGAAAATGTCAAGTATCCGGACACCTAAGATCTCTTCAAGGTCAGCTACAGAGGAGTTTATCTTCTGGAGCAGAATTCTGGTTGGATGTTGAGAACTAATAGATTTCTCAACAAGCAGTAGTACATCGAGGTTTGAAGGAGGATCAGAGGGTTGCAAACTAACAATCTGTATGTCACTTCTTCTCACACCCAAAATATTTCTTAAAGCTCTCTGGAAATTGCGCCAGTAGTCACCAATGAATTCTTCAGGAGCGAGGTTTGCAAAGCGTATAGCAATGCTGTGGTTTAGCAAGTCTTCTGTGATTTGTCTGATGTGCACTGTAATGTCAGCTGCAGTAGTAAATCTTCCATCTGTAACAGTGACATTCAGGAGGTACTGTCCTATGTCTAGCCTTTTGTGTGCTATCAGTTTACCACCTGTGCTAGAGACAGAGAATAAGGATTCCATCTTGGGATCCAAACTGTATGTTAAAGTATCATAAACATCTTGATCTGTTGCATGGATTTTCCCAATGACACCACCTGAATATTCGTCTCCAAAGGCTGTAATAAAGATTTCTAGTGGCAGAATTGCTGGAGGATAGATGCTCTCCTCAATAATTCTAATGTCAATGTAAGTCAAAGATGACAACTGTGGTTTTCCATTATCTGCCACCTATTAGAAAATAGAGAGATAAAGAATGGATTTTTGCTTTGTTTCATCAGCTTTTAACAGAAACATTTACTATACTGTAGAGAGTAAAACACCCTTGCAAGATACTGATTCAGGAACATATATTGTTTTTCTTATAAGAAGATGCCTTATTAAAGTTTCACACATAACACAGTGCTTGAGAGAAAACCTAGTAGCAACAATGTAAATAATTCATAATCAAAATTATAGATTATGTATATAATTATGAAATTATTTATGTATTTCTATTATCTGTGCAATAAAATTTAAACTGATAAAGCAGCAAGGACACTGTTTAATACCGTCACTGCTATTTATTAAAATAGGGAGAAAAGTTGTCAATGTGAAGCTCCAAACACACTATTATACAATACTAGCCACTGATTCATAGTTTTCAGGCAATAATATCACAGCAACTATGAAAAGCTAAAGATCTGAAATAAAGTTTCAAGTCCTAGTGATTCACTAAGTATCTAAAAAAAATTCAGATAATCAAAGATTAAACAGATACACTGTTTATAAGAGTAGATTTCTTTGCATTTCCAGGTATGTGTTAACAAATAAGAAATGCACAGTAGCTGGTTTCAGACAGCAGATGGCGCTTGAAGTATTCTTGTATTTCAAACATGGAAATATCCTACAAAGCCACAATGATTCACGCAACAAACATCCAAACACACTTCTCCATACAGTCATTGGGAGAACCTCAGTTAAAACAAATCCAAATTGTGAAATGCCAAACATTACATTAAATTGAAAAGGCAGAAAGTTATGTTTAATTATATTGTGTTTCATGATTTGTCATTGTGATGAAGAAAAACATCCTGTGATGATATTTGCTTCAAATAACTATAATAATTATCTTCAACAGTATCAGACTGTCTAGCTGCAACAAAATCCAAAGATTTTTTTAAACATGATGCCGGCGAACCTACAACCCATTCTAGCACAAGGACACATATTGTGATACAAAGAGAGGAAAAATAGAGTGAGATAATCTCCTCCCCTCCTTTCCCTTCCATTTTTCTCTTCCTTCCCTTCTCAGTTCTTCTCTTTGCATTACCTCTCTGGAGCAGAGTTCTGTCACAGATAGCAAATGTGAGCATTGTAACTCTAATAGCACACACAATACAGAGTGGCACAGGAAAATCCTATGTTGTAGTAAAAAGCATCCCTACAGTTATTGTATTACTGCTAGAGAGGGTTAGTGCTCTTGGAGACAGGCACAGGAAAATCATTTTATATTTTCATACAGAAACAGAAACCCAAACTTATGAAAATCTGAACATAAGATTATAAAAAGGTTTTACACGTATGCAATAATTTACCATTTTAATATAGTATAATTATTTTAGAAAGATGGGCTTATGTCTGGAAAGCTGACTTTTAGTAACCCATATGTTTACAGAAGGAGACAGGACTCAAGCACATGTTATGTTTGGTTTTGCCTAGATTTCTGACTGGTTGTTCTAAAACAAAGGGCAGAATTCAGATCTGGGGGATAGGTAAAAATGGAGAAAAGAGAGAGAATAAAAAAGAACAAAGGGGCATGTAGAAAAAAAGTAGTAAGAAGAATTAACTAATGTGGCTATATTTAAAATAAATATATTGATAGTATTTTAAATGGAGCTGGTTAGGAATTTTGTGCCACAACATTTTTGCCAGAAACTTCTTGTGGAAACGTATCAGTTCAGACAGTGCTTTAATCAGGAAGGTTTCTCAGGTCCAGGATGGAAATTTTTGTGCAAATCAGAGATACACACCTCAAAAAAGCCTACCTCAAAACCCTGCTCTGCCTGGTGCCCTAGCCACGAGGCTATAGGATAGTCTTTCCCTCGCTAAGTTAGAGTACGCACTTGGGATGTGGGAGATTCAGGATGAAGTCCTTGGTCTGACTCAAGACTCAGGTACAGCAGGTCCCCGGTATACATTGGGGTTGTGTTCTTGAAAAGGGCAACAGATACCAAAACGACGTATACTGGGGACCCGCTGTTACAGCAGCGGAGTAGGCAGGAGGGGACATTTGGGTGGGCGGGCAATGATGGGGTGCGGCGCGGAGGGGTAGGAGTGAGCTGGCCGCCTCTCCACCTGGTCTTGCGGGGGAGGAGGCATGGATAGATGCTCGGCCCAGGGGCTCCTAGAAAATTGGGGGCCCCCAGAAAAACATCAATTGTCAGAGGCTATTGGGGGACAGACTGACACAGAGAATAGCTCTACAGAGGCATCTGAAGGAGCTCTATCTTTCTCTCGATCCAGGGAATCTGTAAGCCTTAGGTAATGCAGGAATGTAGAGACTGTTTTTAAGATCTGTGTTCCTCAAATGCTTTTCTTACCCCGACCACCTCCTCCCTACATCCCAAGTCTTGGGCTGCATTCAAATGAAGATTCTGTCTATACTGGTTCTTATACTGGTGCCCATTATCATAGCATCTGTGTATGACACTCAAAAGTAAACCACAGCTCTCTCTTTTCTCTTCCTGCTTAGGATAAGTATGGTATGGTTGTTATCTCAATATGGACTGAATCAGCATACACAGAAGAGTGGACAGGACTTCTCCAGGCCCCTGCATTAAGAAGTAGGAGGTACAGCTTATCTGAATTTTTTGATGAAGCATTATTTTGTCTGAAAATGCCAATTCGTCAGACAAACTTTCTGTGGGAAAAGGCTGCTTTCAACAGGGTTTCTGAGGATGGAATTCCTGTTCAAAACCAGAGAGAAAGACACTCACCGCAGAGTAGCCTGGCAGCCGAGCGGTTAGGGAAGTGGGAGACCCTGGTACAAGTCCCTACTCTGACTGGTTCAGAGGTCTCCCACATCCCAGGAGACTTCCCTAACCACTTGGCCGAATACCTATTCTTGGGTGCCTCTCTGTTCATGGAAAAAATGGGAAAGGTTGCAGTTTCATCCCATTGTGGAAAAGGAAAATGTTGGAAATCTCAATTTATTTTTGCAGAATGGGAAAACAGTTTCCACATCCAGCTTTAGTGGAAAGCAAAGCTCTGTTTTCTCATGCATGTTAAATATTAGTTACAGGAATAATCTGGAGCTTTGGGGAGAGAAATTGTTATTGGCTTTTAAAGAATGTGTAGGAACAGAGCAGAAGATTTCTCCCAAAACAAGAAGTCTAGAAATGTCTGAGTCAAATGAAATAAGTCCTGAAAACTTGTAAAATTTTGGGAAAATTTTTTTAGCCCTAGGATCTTAATTCCTCCGTTCATAGTTATCTTATTTATCAAATTATAGCTGAATTAAATAACATCTGATAAGACAATGAAGAGTCGTCTGATCTTTTCTTATGGCACAGTCATCTAACAGATATAAAAACGTATCTGGGAAAACTAAGCTATCAAAGAAAGTGAGATTTATTGAGTTAGATCATCTTCCCTTTATTGTAGATTGCTTTGATAGCAGCCTGTTGGGTTAGAGATTAAGCCAAAGTATAAAAAACATCTGGCACTTGAAAAAGTTACAATATCAGAGCCAGATCTTCAGCTGTTGTAAAATCTGTGCAGTTCCATTGACTTAAAGAGAATCAATGAAATATGCTGATTTACATCAGATGAGAATCTAATCCATTGTGTGGAAACACTGTTACAATACAACATGTAAATTAGTATCTGATGTGTATCATAAGAACCAAAACTGTATTGCTATTGTACTTATATAGAGCCATGTGAAAAGAAGATTGTGCTATATAAAAGTGTTTTTTAATTCATTACGTAATATTTCAGCGCTGCAATGCTGTGAAGCCTTTATTAACCCCTGTTATGAGCATGTGAGCATTCTCTAGCTTATTCCTCCAGGTTTCAGTTGGAAGCCACAATAGGAAGAAGGATGCAACAAGACAATGCCCTCTATTACCACCAGTAGATGGTCTCAGGAACAGCACTACAGATCTAGGGCAGGGGTTCTCTACCTTTTTCTTTCTGAGGCCCCCCAACATGCTATAAAAACTCAACAAACCACCTGTGCCACAACAACTGATGATCTGCATACAAAAGCCAGGGCTGGCATTAGGGGGTAGCAAGCAGGGCAACTGCCTGGGGCTCTGTGCCACAGAGGCCCCCACGAAGCTAAGATGCTCAGGCTTCAGCCCAAGGTGGCAGGACTCAGGGCCCCCAGCTTCAGATCGGGCTTCAGCTTTCTGCCCTGGGCCCCAGCAAGTCTAACACTAGCCCTGCTTGGCGGCTCTCCTGAAACCTGCTTGAGGCCCCCCCCCAGGGGGCCACAGACCCCTGGTTGAGAACCACTGATCTAGAGTATGGCTGTTTTCATGTGCAGTAAAATGCCTGATAAGAAATGAAGAAGAGGGACAGAATTCTGAAAAATAGACACAAAACAAAGGGGTGAACAAACACCCTAGGACAAATGTTCACCCTATTTACTCTTCACATATGCCTTAATCCTCCAATGAAATCCACAAAGACAGACCCCGGACCTGCTTGGAGTCCTGCTGATGGGGTTTGCCTGTGGAGTCAATGGGGTTTGCCTGTGGAGATCTCATTGCAAGAATCACTACTTGGGATATCCGGGTCATGTCACCAATATGCAAATGGCTATCCTCCAACCGCAGGGAAAAAGTGAACTGGGTAATTAAACTGGTTAAAAATGCAAACTGGCTAGAGATAAGCCTCTCATACCTTAACATGGAGAAAATAATGATCCTTCACTTTGCGTTTCAGTGCAACAGATGTGGTAAGCACTCCTTGGTGGTTAATCTCAAAAGCGTTCTCTTCATTTCCACTCAGCATGGTGAAGATGAAAGGTGGACCATTATGGGAAGAATCCTTATCTGTCACTGTAAGCTGGAGCACACTAAATCCAACAGGCTTATTTTCCTATAAACATATACGAACATTACATCACACAGATTCATTATAATAATGTAATTAGCGAGATACTCTGATTTGGATTTCCTTTCCACAACAGAAAAAAGTCAATTGGTATCACAGTAGTGTCAAACAACAGTTGTTTTTTCTACTTCCTGGAAATTTTTCCAGTTCTTCTGGCTTATTGTGTTAAAAAATGTCTTGGCCTTGAAACAGGGCTGGCTCTAGGATTTTTGCCACCCCAAGAAAAAAAATTTTTGGCTGCCCCCGCTTTTTTTATGGAGAACTTTGAGCACCTAACTATTTTTATTTTCATATGCAAGGACAAAGGCATAAACCACAACAGGCAAACAGACAAGTTAGCTATGATCAGTCATCAACATGAGTGAAATATGGTTCAGGGTTTCCCTAAGTCAGGAATACTTGCTTATTTAATCTCTTTTCCAGTGCCATTATGTTCTGCCCAATTCAAATTTGTGTCATGCCCCTGGCATACATATGAAGGGCATACCCAATGAAAAAAAGTTTCTTATTTTCAGAGAGTTACTTTAATATCATGTTATTTTGTTATATTTTATTCTGAGTATTCCTGCTACCTCTATCTCCTTGTTTCAAAACTTAAATCCTCAAAACATCAGTTCACATCTACCATCTGTACCCTGTGAGATGTGAATGACATTTCCTTTACAGCTGCTCAGCCTCATCTCTTAATCAGCCAAAGAGGGCTATGGAGCTACATGAATTAAATAATGGTCTATGTGCAGGAGTACAGAACACCTACTTTACAACAGAGCAGCCAAAATATAGTTTTCTAAGCATAATCTCTATCCGTGATTAGCAAAATAGGTCAATTTGTAATGTATGTATTTTTAAGCTGTACTGTATATGTATGTTGAATGTTGTACAGTGTAACCCAAAATAAAAATAGAATAACGTACATGTTAAAAGTGACACAGCCTATGAATGAAGTATTTCTCTGCAACTTTTGTAATAAGGCTGCACAATATGGTGCTGATTTTACAACACTTATTTACACTGATAAGCACTTAGGTAAACAGTCCCATTTATATTAATTCAGCCTTAAATAATAAAAAAATATATATTTTTTTCTGTTGCAAAAATTTTCAAGTCACAGATTAAATCCAAAAACTGTACTTAGTTTGATTGTCATAAAATCTATAGTGCTATGTTTAGATGTGCTAGATTACCTGGATGATAACACTATAGTTCCCCTTTGAGAATACTGGAGGATTGTCATTTACATCTGATACATCAATGTTTACAGTAGTTGTGTTGACTCTGGATGGATTTCCATTATCTGAAGCTTGAACTGTCAAGGTGTATCCTGAAATCTTAAAAAAAAAAAAAAAAAAATCCACACATTCATTAAAAGAAAGAAAAAAGTGACAAACTGAAGAATTTTTATTAAGTGAGAAAAATATTTGAACCCACATAATACACTGGTACTTCAGACCAAGAACAAAGCTCTAATATATATCAAATACTACAATTAATAAAAGACCCTCTTCCAATCTGAATAAAACAAACACAAACTAATGCCATAAACAGATGGCGTCACTTCTTTAAAGTGTCCGTATTGAAAAAATTACATTTACCTATATTTTAAAACACCTGAAGTCATCAGAATTTACATAAATATCACCTCGGAAAATAGCAATGTAAATTACCTGTATTTTAATCGTACCAACTGAATTAAAAAAAAAAAAAGTATAAAACTTACTTACCTCTTCTCGGTCTAGAAGTTTAGTCACTTTTATTTCACCGTTGGTATGGTCAATTGTAAAAGGACTCCCCTGATTGCCATCTATAATTGAGTAGTGAATGTGACTGTTTGAAGGTCCATCAGCATCATCTGCCATAACCTAGAGGACGTCATATTTTCATTTAAAACTCATCTAGGTAGATACTGGTGCTCTTTCAATAAATTCATTCTAATGGAAAGCACAGCTGTTTCAAGTCTAGCATATTACAGAGTTATCAAGGCAAAAACTCCAATATTTGGATTTTACGGAAATCAGCTAAATTAATTTCCCTGGAATCTTTCTGAAAATGAAATCATAATTCACATAAATGGACTACAACTAGTACAAAATATTCTGCACTTTCCCTATATGTTTTATATTCCCAGTTGTGAAAGATTTCTTAAAAGGTTAACAATTTACTACATAGCAAATCGGTATCCATTCATTTGTGGCCACCTTCAAATTAATATTTATTTCTCCAAGAGAGAAACTATGATTGGCACAACTGAATAAAACAGACGAAAAACAAAACCAAAACCACATGATAATACGTACCGTAATGACCGATTGTTCAAGCATGGCATCCTCACTTATTACTGCTGTGTAGGTGTCTTGGCTGAACACTGGAGTGTTATCATTGATATCAGTTACATTGATATTCACTGTTACAACATCACTTAGTGAAGGTGTGCCTCCATCTGTGGCTTCCACTGTCAAGTAATACTCATGGGAACTTTCATAATCCAGGCTTTCAATAATAAAAATGGCTCCTACAAAGAAAAATCACATACTTTCATACTTTGATATTACTGTACTATTACATACTATTGCTTTTCAGTTTGTTTTAATTCATTTCCAAACAGCCCAATGACCTGATTAATCCCTGTGTTAAGACAGTGTAAAATGGGAGATACACAGCAATGAAATGCTAGAATCTCCTTCCTTAGAGGTTTTTAAGGTCAGGCTTGACAGAGCTCTGGCTGGGATGATTTAGTTGGGGATTGGTCCTGCTTTGAGCAGGGGGTTGGACTAGATGACCTCCTGAGGTCCCTTCCAACCCTGATATTCTATGATTCTATGAAATCAAACCCTAAACATTTAGAAGCTACTGCTGCTGGAGCGAAAAACTGTCTCGGATCCAACTCACTTTCTAGGAAAACAAGAGTCAGAAAAAACATGTCCTGTTTTCATTTTCCATCAAAATAAATAAAATATGAGAAATAACCTTTGATTTCATTTAAACAGAAACCAGCTTTGATGTCAAAAATACAAGAGTATTATGTCAAGTGTGTAGTACGGAGTGGGAGCAATAGAACTGCCTGGGCTATACACAGGTTTTGTAGCAGTAGAAGGATTTTGGTTAGGAGTCTGGTTTTTTTTTTTTTTTAAACCAAAATGGTACCACACTGTTATACCAGACACAGTTATATTTACATGAAGGTGCCTAATTCCAGTATAGTTTGTTTCTCTTCCCATATGAGAATAAGTTATACTGGTATAAGCACTTTTATACCAGTGTAACTACATGTGGGGAGTGGGGAAGGAGTTGTACCATTTTAACAATAACCAAAGTAGTACAACTTGTGTGTGCAAATAAGGCCTTAGGAGAGAGAAACTCTTTTTCTTGAAAACACCTTTTGCAAAAACGCTACAGAATATACAGGACTTATGCTGTAAGGAGAACTGAGGTATAAGTTACTCTTTACTATAGTAGTAGAACTGGACACAATTTTCAAAAGCAACTAATGACAGGTTTCAGAGTAGCAGCCGTGTTAGTCTGTCTTTGCAAAAAGAAAAGGAGGACTTGTGGCACCTTAGAGACTAACCAATTTATTTGAGCATGAGCTTTCGTGAGCTACAGCTCACTTCATCGGATGCATACCGTGGAAACTGCAGATGCATGGTATGCATCCGATGAAGTGAGCTGTAGCTCACGAAAGCTCATGCTCAAATAAATTGGTTAGTCTCTAAGGTGCCACAAGTACTCCCTTTCTAAAAGCAACTAGGTGACTTAGTTCCGCAGTCCCATTGACTTTCAGTCCTTAAATCCTTCATCTTTAGGCTGGATACATTGATGGGTAACATAGTTCTATCTTTCCCTAATGCCATACCAACTCTTTTAAAATTTTCATCTTTGAGGACCAATGATCAATTTTCCTTGTCGGTTTAATCTCAGGTCTTTCTTTGACAAAACCTCATTTAGATTATACATAATGGCTTTTATGAACAGACTGTTACCTGTCATTATAGTAGTTGTTTTTTGTTTTTGTTTGTGTTCTTTTATTTTTGGCATCGTGGAGAACACACCGGTTAGGAAACTTCTACTCTACTTTGTAGACTAAGTAAGGGTATCCTAAATAGCAGCTATCAAAAACATTACATACAGTTAATTTTTCATATATTACACTCCTTTCCAAGACTATTTTTAAACGAATGAACATTTCAGCAGACACTAACAAAACACATCAGGCTAAGATATCACTGACTTTACAGGACATATGTTTTAAGTCTATCTGCTTGGCTTATCAGTTGCATGATGTGTAATAACACTGCTTGGTGAAAATGATACAGCTAAATATACATTAACACACATGCTTCTGTTAATTCACCCTTATGTTCTGTTACCTGTTGCTGAATCAATACTGAATTTTCCATGTTCATTTCCACTGACTATTGAATAGGTGATCTCAGCATTGGCTTCAATGTCCCTGCTAGCAGCATAAATCTGAAGAACTTCTGTTCCAATTAAAGTGTCCTCTGATACAGTGGCACTGTACTCTCTATATTCAAATACAGGTGGATTGTCATTTATATCCAAAACAGAAACCACAAGACTACCAATAGAGGACAGCCTTCTAGGTAAACCCTGATCTAAAGCTTTTAAAGTCAGAGTGTACACTGCCTGCAACTCCCGATCCAAAGGCTTCTCCAACCGAACAATTCCAGAGAATTCATCAATAGAGAACTGCCCATCAGCAGAGTTCACTAGTGAGTAGCGAATTTTATGGTTCATCCCTGCATTTAAAAACAGAAAAGCTTTTTATGGAACATGAAATGACAGCTAAAATGCATAGCTATAGTGATTAATCTAGATTACACTTTTTTCATGTGTATTCTTAACACTGACATGCACATTAAAGCAAATTTATATAACTACAGTGGCTACAGTCAAGAGTAGAAGCTACTCATATGGTATAAACTATATCATAAGCTATAGATTTGTAACTTCTACTCCAGAAAGACTGAAGTAGCTATCTGTTTTATTCACAGTCTCTGTTAATATGAAAATATCGGGTAGTAATAGAAATTTAATTAGAACTTCAAAATGTTAATTTCTGCTTTAGAGGGTGAAATCCTTTAAAAATATTATATTATACACACACACACACACAGGCCAGGTTGCATCAAATAACTAGGCTCTAATCCAGTAAGTTTATTTAAGAATCAAGTACACAAGATGAACGACATTCTCTGGCAAGAGTTCTGTATTAAAATAACAACATAGCATTTTGTGCCATTCAGTTCGCTTATGAGCCCCAGAGACTGGCAAAGTATGAAACTGGCTCTCTGCTGCTACCTTCTATTATGCAATTTAACTTTATCATTATAAATAATGTTTTTCTTAGCACTGAGGCAATACCAAATATTACAACTTGACTATCAAGACCTGACACGTATGGGACAGTGTTGTGCCTTCAAACACAGAAATCATATGCTTCTGTAATTCTCCTGTTGAGTTTATAAGCACAAAGCGTAACTCTAAGTTAGTTTTAATGTCAAATTCAGGCCATATTCACACAGCACTTTATAGCTAAACAATGATGAACTACTTATCTCAATACCACTGCATATCATATAACAGTACAATACTGTATGATACTGTCATGATCTATTTGACTGAGGGTCATTTTTTAAAAACGTCACTTCTGTTAGACACTCCCTCGAGCACAGAGAGCCTGAAAATAAGGACTAAGCCAACGAACTTACAACATTGTAAAATTAGTGTACTTGAGAGGAGACTCGGGCCCACACTTTTCACTCCCCTCCATATTTTGCACACAATTAGTTACAAATAGAGCTGGCTGGGAATTTTTTGATGACACAGTTTGTCAGAAAATACAGATTCATCGAAACCTGATATTTCTCAGGACTAGGATGGAAATTCTCATCAAACCAGACAGAGGGAGAAACCCACCCTAGAACAGCCATCAGCCTGGTGCTTAGGGTACTCACCTGAATGTTGGAGACCCAGATTCAAGGCCCTTCTGAATCAGGCATAACAAGGACTTAAACGAGGGTCTCCCACTTGCCAGCTGAGTACCTTAACCACTGGGCTACTGGCTATTCTGTGGTGGGTGAGCCTCCCTCTTCCTCTGTTTTTTTCACAAAAAAAATCCAGAAGATTTTGGTTTCATCCCGATGTGTAATGGGAAAAATGTTTGAAGTTTCAAATTTTTTTCAAGTGTGAAAACTATATCCTGCACAGCACTAGATACAGGCACAAGTACACACTTTCAAAGCTACTAAGATGAAAATTGTATTGAATTTACTAGACCTAAACATACCATTTAGCGACCTGATCCTGAGAGGTACTGAGTTCCTACAAGTTCCACTGAAAGACACATCTACATCTCCACTAGCTAATGATTACTATAATTAGTAAATATAGTTAAGTAACATGTACCTGCATCCACATCTGTAGCCTGCACTCTTGCCAACAGTGTTTTAGGCTCAGTGTTTTCAAACACTGTAATGGAGTAAGGATCAGCTGTAAACTCTGGGGCATTATCATTCACATCTTCTAGAGTGAGAATAACATTAGCCTTGCAGAATCTTCCTCCTCCATCTATGGCTTTGACTAAAAGATTATAAACTGCTTGCTGCTCACGATCAAGTGGTGCTAATGTGGTCAGTTCACCTATAAACAGAACAACAGATGTAAAATAAATGGACTTACTTGAGTCCCCAGAATTAAGCATTCCAAAATGATTTGTACCATGATGTTTTTATAAAATCTTTCTTCTTTTTTACTTACAGAAGCTAAATAACCATTTTCCTTTTGAGGATAATTTTGTCAATGGCTGAGACAACAGCTGCACTACACTAATGAGCCCCATACTGGGCAAAACACGTCAATGGCTGTCTGTTCAGCTTATAAACATTAAACACTGAAACCTTTTGCTTTCTAAAAAATTCCTCTAAAATTGCAATTGACCAAATATGTAGCACGCAAAACACAGAACATATACATCTATGCATACACATACATGGTGCATTATTTGAAAACAAACATTTTAAATAAAAGAAACGTTTGCATCCTTGCTTTAATGAAATGCAAAGTTAGAAGAAAATGTATGACATGTTATCCCTGGAGTGAGGAAAGGAAGAGATGGTCATGTGAAGGTTACAAATGGTTTGGAGTAAGGGAAGGCTTCATTATGTACTAAAAACAAAAATGAGAGTTTTTGCCAGTGATTTGGTAGGGGAGACCTCCCCTTTGCTCAAACACCTAGGAAATCCACAAGCTCCTCTCTCAGGCCATTAAGTTGCAATCCTTGCATGGGGAACCTACCCTTGGCTCTGTCCCTATGGCTCCACCATTTACTTTGCTTTATTTTTGTCACCCTTTGCTTCTGCACCCTGCATTGCATTGGACTGGAGAGTGGGATGCTTAGGCCCTCAAAGTGGTCCAGCTTGACCTAACTCTTGCTTAAGTAGCTCTGAGTGGCATGGAAACCAACCAATAAGAGTGTGACGGAGTGCAGACCACTCACTTAATGCTTCCAAGCAAGCCTGGGGTGGTTCTGGTTCACTCATCCTATTTAATTCCCTGCCACTAGCTGCAAAGCTTTGAGAACACTGGACCTCCCTTTTGCACTATTTTCTATGTGTACAGCAAGATTTAAATCCAGCCAGAGGGTTGGCCACCAGAATCTGACTGAAATGAAACTTGCTATTTTTCAGGTCAAAAGCTATGGTTAGTAACCAATACATTAAATATGAAAAAGAACAATATTTAAGGTATCCTTTTATTCTGAACTTCTTTGGCATGAAGTCTGATAGCAATTAAAGAAACATGACTTTTGGCTTCAAGGTGTTTTATATTTTTCAAGAACATAAGAATGACCATACTGTGTCAGACCGATAGCCCATCTAGACCAGTATCCTGTCTTCCAACATTGGCCAGTAGCAGATGCTTTAGAGGGAATGAACAGAACGGAGAAATTATCGAGTGATCCATCCCCCGTTATTCAGTCCCATATTCTGGCAGTCAGAGGTTTAGAGACACCCAAGGCATAGGGTTGTGCTCCGACCATCTTGATGGACCTATCGTCCATGAATGTATCAAATTTTTTTTTTAAAACTCATTTATATCCTCGGCCTTCACAAAATCTCCTGGCTATCCACAAGTTAATTGTGTGTTCATTTCTTTATTTCTTCTCCAAATACTGAATGTTTACTGCTTTCCTCTAAAACAATTTAACATTGAATTAACATTTTAAAAATAAACAACATTTGTTTTTGTGCATACATATTGATTTAAGTATCAACATTTACATACATTTTATTTAGTTGTAAATATTTTTTAAAAGGTAGTGTATGCAACTTTATATGTAATATTATATATTCTGAATTTTACCTGTGTCTGGACTGAGCTTGAATTTTTCTGCTCCAGTGCCATGCAGTGTATAAGTAATTTCTGCATTGGAACGAATATCTGCATCTGTAGCAGAGACTTGCATGATCAGTTTGCCAGGAGGGGCATCCTCTGGAACAGTATCAGTGTATAAAGCCTAAAAAGTTTTAAAGAAAGATTAAAATGCATTAGAGAAGCAATGCTTAATTGGGGAGGGAAAAGAGGACAAGGACAGATGAAATTATCTGCTTGACATTAGAGGATTCTGGAACATGTGAAGTGAACCAGAGGCTGAAACATCTGAAAATGATAAAGACGTGATTTTCTAATTAATTGCCTCACCATTAATAAATTGTTCAGTGAAGTAATTATTTATTACTGACATTCACAAACTCAAGGATTCTGAGTGCCAAGGCACAGCCAAGAGCTTCAAACACCTGAACATCTGATTAATTATTTCCTGATATCCACACCCCTACTGTTGTGAATTTCATTCAACTTCCTATCTCGAGCTACTGATAGGTCATATTGCCCAGGTCTGGTCTGACCTTCAAAGAATTGATTCACCCCTTTTATAAAACAGCTTAAGACCTATAGGACTCCAGTTAAAAACAGAGACACAACACATACAGGCTTTAAAGACGTAGGTGAGATCTCATCGGTGAGATGGCAGAAGTAAATTTTTTTTTTAAATCAGAAAATCAAAAGTGGAAAAGGATGGCTCTGTCAGCAGGCTTGGGGACATACATGGATTACAGAATTTTAGGACTTTGACACTGCAATTTCCTTGCCTGTACAACCTTTCCACTCCTATCAAGGATAGCTCCGGCACCACTGAGCACAGCACTCTTTTAATTCCACCTCTATTAGCATGTGCACAGCAGTATCATCCTGCCAAGTGCAGGTACCTGGACTTCTTTGGAGCCACACTTCCTATGGAAATCAGTTAGTATCCACTGCCATGGCAGCAGCATAAAGCATGCTCTCTCCTTGCTTTATCTTTGCAATGCCTGCATTAACATGGGAACTTAAGAACTGAAAATCAATTCACTGTCTTCCAATCCTCCGCATAGTGGCACAGTGAGTTATGAATAGGTTGCTGGGTCAGCCCTATGAGTTTTTAAATTATAGTGAAATGTAAAGAGACTGCCCTTATTCAGCAACCTCTTGTCTTAGTGGCCCAAATAATTTCTTCTCCACATTTATTAGAAAGTCACTTCCATAAAAAAAACAATTTTTCTCAGTCTCTTGAGTGGTCACCTAGGATAAAGAGGATTTTACAATGGAAGTGTACATATACTGAAAATGGCTGCTCATGTAAAATTCAAGCCTACCTTTTCACAAACAGGACTGTTGTCATTAGCATCTAGGACTTTAACCTCAACCACAGCTTTTGTTGCAAAGGTCCCATCAGTAGCTGTAATGTTTAGAAGGTAATTGTCCTTTTCTTCCCTATCCAGAGGTTTTCTGACATAGACTTTCCATTCATTCTGCAAGTTTTCAACTGCGAACTGTCCAAAGGGATCACCTCCTAAACAGTCAAAAATGTGTCATTCAAGCAAAAAGAGATAATGGTACTATTTAGGAGAAAAAAAATAATAAAAAAACCCCCAACAATCACACCTCATGGCTTTCTGTAAAAAAAAAAAATCTTGATTTTTTTTTTGGGGGGGGGGGTTAAAGTAGCATTTTAAATCAGGTTTTATATAAATACACATAAAAAGAATTTAAGTGCATTCAGTATTTGCTATTAATGTTGCCATGGTGATTAATGCAGCATTATAGAGGACGACATATTTAAACAATTACACTAAACAGAAAAACATTTTTAAAAAAATCTACTGAAGATTAATTAAAACTATGTTCCATCTATTATTTTATGGATTTTTTTTGCTTTGTTTTTCATTGCACTAATTTATTTCAGTCTAACTATCTCCTCCTGTAAATATAAATATCACAAAGACAAAATGAATGATAACTAAACTATTTTTAAACAAGGTAAGTAAAAAAAGTGATCCATCCTGATGGCTTCTGAAACATTTTAAAAATTCAAAAAAATATCATATATGCCCCATTTCAAATATTTTGTAATCTTTTTAAAGCGGGTTACCTCACTTCATTCTAGTTTTATAACTCAAGTTAATATTAAATGTTTTAAAACATTTACCTGTAACATAATAGGTGACTTGTCTGTTAGATTCTTCTGTATCAGCATCAGTGGTACTTAAGATAGCAACCACACCACCAGGTGGATCGTCTTCACTAACTGTCCCTTTGTATATCTCCGCAGTAAAGCGTGGAGGATTGTCATTCACATCTGTAACAGTAACTTCAACCACTGTCATAGAAGACAACTGAATTTTTTCACCACGATCAGATGCAACCACTGTAATTTTGTACTTATCCCGTTTCTCATGGTCAAGCGCTTTGAGGGTGGTAATCCAACCTGTTTCCATGTTTATGGCAAAAGACTCTGTGATTTCCAGTTCTTGTGATGGATCTAAACTATACGTAACCTGCCCATTCAGTCCTGAATCCAAGTCAGTTGCTTTCACTTGGATGACTCTTGTTCCGCTTGGCATGTTTTCAACAACGAATGCTTCATATGGACTGGACTCCAAAACCGGTTTATTGTCATTTACATCTTTTATCTGAATGCTTATATCTACTGAGGAAAAAACATTATAACCTTCGTTCGTATAATGTGCCAGCACTGCAAACTGATACCACTTAGTTGTCTCATGATCAAGACTCTTCTCAAGTTTCAGTCTCCCATTTTGTCGGTCAATCACAAAGCATTCATCCCTATTGCTTTCAGGAGTGTTCCCTTTAACTAGAGTGTATACTAATGTTTGATTATGTTCTGCGTGTATAACATCAATCTCAGCGCCAATAGGAATGTCCTCGGAAACAGTATAAGAATAAAATGGCTCTGCAAATTGGGGAAGAGTCACTTCTGGTGGGAGTATTCTAATATAGATAGGAACCACTGATTGTTTTTGGGGAGATCCACCATCCCGGGCTTTAACAAAGAAACTCAGAAACTCATTTTCTAAACCAATTAAACTTTCTTTTGTAGTAATTACACCAGACAAAGGATCAATTTCCAAATTCTCGTTGACACTTTCAGACTCTGCTTCAATGGCATATGTAATGTCTGCATTTGTACCCTCATCAGCATCAGATGCCAAAACTTTAGTGATAAATGTTCCTCTTGGAACATTAGATCCAATATTCACTTCATACTCTGTTGCTCGGAATTGAGGGGCATTATCATTATCATCTGTAAGTATCACATTAACATTGCAAAAAGCAACTTTTCCTCCAGCATCCTTGGCCATTAAACTAATAGAAGTTACTTTTTCTGTTTGTGTTTCACGGTCAAGCTTTTCAGAGGTAAATATTTGCCCTCTCTCATTAGTATAAAATCTATCTTTGGCAAAGTCATTTACAATATGATAAGTGATTTGTCCATAAGTCCCAGAATCTTCATCTGTCACTTTAACTTCAGTCACCAAGGTATGCAATGGAGCATTTTCAGCTAGTTCCACTTCATATTCATTCTGACTGAAAACAGGGCTATGCAAATTGGCTCCAGTAACAGTTATCTGTACCTGAGCTGAACTTCTAAAGACCCCATCAGACACAGACACATTAAGATTATAAAGACGCTTCAGAGTCTGTTTGCGTGGGTTTGAGATGGAGATAATGCCAGTTTTGCTATTAATTACAAAATTCATGTGATCATTGCCTGTCAGAATTGAATATTCCAGTTTGTTTACATCTGAACTGTCTGCATCTGAGGCTTTTACACAGGTTACAAAGTGTCCACGGGGAGCCAGTTCACTAATTTTAGCTTCATAAAGCAGTTGGTTAAATAATGGTGGGTTATCATTGAGGTCAGTTATATTGACAGTTACAATGATGTCACCGCTCAGTGGGGGCATTCCACCATCTATGGCCCTTACTAGTAATTGGTGTTGCTGGATCTGTTCATAATCCAAAGTTCTTGCCGTTAGAATGAGCCCACTGCTGCTATCTATGTGGAAATACTCGTGACTCTTGCTATTATTTTCAACCAAGTGATAGGAAATCCTTCTGTTTGTTCCAGAATCAGCATCTGTAGCACTAACTTGTACAACAGATGTTCCAATTACAGATGCCTCAGAAAGGACTGCAGTATAAGATAGCTTTGTAAACAGAGGAGGATTATCATTTATATCTTCCACTATTATATCTACAAACACCTCAGCGTGAGCCCCAGTTAGAGAGTCAGTTGCTCGTATGCTCAGTTTATAGGCAGGATGGGACTCAAAATCCAGAGTGGCAACAACAATTATAACTCCAGTATTGAAGTTGATAGTAAACTGATTGAAAGGATCTCCATCTGTGATACTATAAAACACCTTAAGTCCTTCTGGGCTGTTTGCCTGTACATGGACAACAGGGCTATGCAACTGGATGTTTTCAGGTATCTCTGCACTATAGAAAGGCTTTTCAAAAACTGGCATGGCTTTATTCATAACAGTGATTGGGACTGTAACTTCAGCAGAAAAACTTGGTTCTCCTCCATCTTTTGCCACCACTGTGACAAGATATTCCTTATTTAGCGTGTCTGGTTCGAACTGTCTCTTGAGTGAAATTTCACCAGTGGGCCCAATATGGAAGTGTTCATGATGGTCTTTGAGGTAATAGCGTACCTCTCCATTACTCCCTATATCTTTATCTACTGCTGTAACACGTCGAATAACGTGGCCCACTTCAGTGTCTACTTTAACAGCAGCATAATATGGAAGATTGACAAAAACTGGAGCATTATCATTTACATCTTCTATAGTGACCTTCACCACAACATGTGCAACTACTGATGGTTTATGCTCCTCTGTCACCTCTACCACTATATCAAAAGATTCTTGTTGTTCTCGATCAAATGGTATTCCTGTGGTTGAAAGTACTCCTGAAGTGTAGCTGATTTTAAATCTACTGTCTGGATTTAGAATATGATAAAACAAAGGCTCATTTATTTGATTCCCTACAGCAGTAATGACAGCTATGGTTTTCGCCTCAGTGGAATTCTCTCGCACTACTGCAGAGTAGGAACTCTGTGTGAACTTGAGTTGACTTGCTTTGCTTTCCTTCACATTAATTTTTACAGATGCAGTGCTTGCAAATCTCCCATCAGATGCTCTGACTGTTAATTCATATCTGCTTCTTAACTGAGTTGTATTTTGTACAGTTATAGTTCCAGTCTTAGGATCTATTGAAAATTTGTCTCCAATATTGCCTTCAGTGACAGAATAAATTAGTTGTGAAAAAGCTCCTGAATCAGCATCTGTAGCATTTACGGTAATGACTTTCACTCCTTTATATGTAGGCACCAAAAGGGATGCCTCATACAACTCTTTTGAAAACACAGGAGGACAATCATTGATATCAATTACATAAATAGTCACATTAGCTGCATATTCTGCAAATAAATGTGGTGTCCCCATATCATGTACTTGTACTGAAAACTGGAAAATGTTTGTCTCTTCGTAGTCCAAACTCATAATGGTACGGATGGCACCAGTGCTAGAATCAATGGCAAAATACTTGTGCACAGATGGTTCAACAATTTGATAAACCAGCACAGCATTTGATTCTTGATCAGCATCTGTAGCTCGAATTACTAATGGGATATTCTTGTCAGTTAGAACTACACTGTTAATTGAAGCTGATTCACTGATGATTCCCGTGTATTCTGCCTGCATAAAAACTGGTAAGTTGTCATTCTCATCCCGAATATGCACCAAAACAGTTGTATTAGTCGACAACCCAGCCATGTTGGTTCCCTGAACAGTTAGCGTGTAAAAAGACAAAGTTTCAAAATCAAGTATCTTCTTAGAGATGATGACACCTGAGTTTGGATTGATATCAAAGGCATCACCTACATTACCATCTTTTATCTGATAAACTACAGAAGACTGACTATACGCAGTAACCATTCCAACAAAGCTACCAATGCTGACACCTTCAGTGACTTCTGTAGAATATTCCTTCAGTGTGAATTTTGGTGAGGCATTATCAGAAATTGTGACAAAGATAAGCACTGACGTTACTTCGCTCATTGGAGGATTTCCTTTATCTGTAGCTTTCACCATCAAATTGTACTCTCCTTGGTTACTACAATCTAGTTCTTTTGCAATTCTAATAGTGCCCAAGATTGGATCGATAGTAAAAGAATTTCCAATATTTCCTGCAGAAAAAAAAAAGAAAAGAAACAAAAAGTTAACAATGAAAGAGACAAAGATAAATGTACAAAAATTAAGAGTCTGTGCCCAACTGGCCATAAACTAGAAGAATGAATAAATGTTGAGAACCAAGGGAGGTATTAATGTTTCTTAGTTTTGTTCTAAAACAATTTCTAGTCATCTGGAATTTTCCTATAAAGAATTGTTAGTACTAACTTTTGTTTTACTGTAAGATACTTTGCTTTAACATAACTGGAAAAGTTGTCCAGGACTAAAATAAAATGCAGAAATGTAGACTGTCTTAAAATATGCCAAGTTTTCTATAACCTTAAAAAAATTACAGGTGATGTTACTTCTTTAAATCAATCTTCTTAATGAGCTCATGGTCAATCAAATCAAAGCAGCCATTAAACATAAAAACATATATTTAAGAACTCAGGTTAGTAGCATTATAGTTATATTTCAGGAATTAAAATTAATTGCTGCGTTTTTGGGAAAAAACAGTGCTTTTAATGTGCTCAAGTGCATCTCAATTAACTGTTAATGCAAATATCCTTTAAATCATTACTTCTAAATTAAAGAGTCCTTAGTGAATTAGACACTATGGAATCCCTCAGTAATTGATGAACATCATTCAGAACAGCAATGCACATATGACATGCCAAGTAATACATAACAGCGAACTGACTGACACCTGTAGTAACCTCAAATAGCTTAAACAATGATGTCTTATGTTACCCACGCTCTTTTAATTAGTAGTGGACTGGGTAATGAGAAAGACCACAGAACAATCAGGGGCATACAATAGAATTTCACACAGAAGTTAAAGGACCTTGATTTTGTAGATGACTTCAATTTGCTATCCCATACCCATAGGATTTTACATGCAAGCCAAAACAAACCATCTGCAAGATTGAAAATCAACACCAAGGAAACAAAAACCATGAGAATCACACAACAAGAAACCCCAATAATGCTTTTTGTGACTGACAAAGAGGAGGTCTGATATTTTGCATATTTCTGAAGCGTTTTAAGTACAACAGGTGAAACAGATGAAGAAATTGAAGCAAAATAGCAAGAGCTAGTCAAGCCTGTGCAACTCTTAAGCTGAGCTAAGAGAAACAGAAACCTTGCCTTACAAACTAAATTTTGAATATTTAACACCATTGTGAAGTCGGTCTTACAATATGGCACTGAAACTTGGAGTCTTATTAAGACCTTACTATCTAAATTCAAAGTTTTCATAAACAGCTGCTTTAGACAAATCCTCAAAATCAGATGGCCAGGGAAAAACCCATCACACATGAACTCTGTAGGAGAAGGAAACAAATCGATAGGCCAGGAAATTATGGAACAAAATGGAGATGGGTAGGACTTGCATGGATGAAAGTCCCAAATAACATAACAAGACAGGCATTGGACTGGAACCCCCAGGAGAAGAGGTGATGAGGCAGACCAAAGAACACACACCGGAAGCAGAACATGGAAACACACAACAGAAGCAGAATTGAAAGCTATCCAAATGACATGGGAATAAGCTAAGACTGCAGCAAGACACTGGCAAAGACAGAACGTAGTGATGAAGGCATGGAATAGAGAGGCAACAGAGAGAGAACTAGAGCAAAAATTTCCCCCCTAAATTGCTACTAATTAATAGGCTATACCCTGTGCTAAAAATGACAGCTTTCTGAATATTACCAGCTGCAATTTGATATAGAACAGTTGAAAACAAGTTGTTATGAACAAGCCCTTTACAAGTAAAGAAACTGTAACGGATTTTGCAGCCTGTAAGATTTCAACACATGCACTGAATTAGACTAGAATTTGTGGTTCCTCAAAAGTTTAATTAAAGAACAAATATAGCAACTATTACTAAAATCATGTTCTCAACAGGGAAATATTTTATTTAAAATGTTTGAATTATGCAGATGAGTGGGCAGTTGATATTTTCTTTTCTGTTAGTTAAGGCTCTAAGCACAGTGGTGTTCTTAGAATATCCCATTACAAATCCCATCAGCCATTACAAGCATTTAAGGAATGTTCATTCCATATGCTTAGGATATCAGCCATAATGCTTTAACTTCCCAGTAGTTGACAATTCTATAAAAAAAAACTAAGCTAAGAAAGATAAAGTTTAATATTTACTCCCACAAAAATCTGGAGAGACTTGGGAGGGCAGGGGAAGGAAGGGATGAAAGAGAAAGAGAGAATACTCAAACTCTTTTCTTGAAATGCTTTGGCATTCATAAAATGGAATGCACTGTTTATCCAGGTAAGTCAAGAATAGAGTTACATGAACACTTACATATTGCCTTAGGAAATATGTAATATTTCCACAAATAGAAAACAACTGATACATTTAAAGGAGTTTATCATGTTTACTGGTTTTCCTCCTTAGAGTATCATAATCAAATTTATTTAAAAAATTATGAAAATAAAGCATGTATTATATTATAGTTGCAATGGCTTTTCATATTTGAATGAAATTTCAGCAATAAGAATCTCTTTTTTAATATAATAATGAATCTGTATGGTTTAAAAATCCTTTTATGGCTGGGACAAATCATAAGGTATAATTGTCACTTGCAAAATCACATAGTTTTTGTATTTTTTTATACTTTTTAATAAAGTTTCTGATGCTTGATACTGACTTTTGTTTTATAACATTTTGTAAAGCTAAAAAATAAATTTAATTCCTTTTCCAATGGTGGGTTTTTTTAAAATTGGTAACAAACGCAGAGCATGTTCATTTTGCAACATGTATAGTTGGTTCAGGTGCTTGGCAAGGGGATATGGAGCCATTCATATCTAATTCACTGGTGTGACCAAAAATCATTACCAACTGGCAGATGCTTGGTAGTCCAAATAAAATGAGGTAGTGATTTCAGTCTGGCTCCTGTGGTATTTATTCACTTCTTAAAGCTACCTATCATTGCCACTTGTGGGCACCTTAGGAAAGATGCCAACAAGACAAGCATTGGAATGAAGAAGCATGAAAAGTGAACTACCACCACCAATGATCTCTCCATGTAAGGGATGAGAAACACTGGCGAGTCGGGTATGGGATGCTGTTCATACTTTCATTACTTTGTGGATAAATGGAAGACCCCATTTTCTAATGCTTAGAAATCAAGTGCAATTAATTAATTAACTAACAGAATGAACAAGGTAATGTATTAAAGAGATACTGTGAGGTTAAAAATAAGTGGCCGAATCCTAGATTCCATTGTGGCTGCTTTGCACTGGTTTGCCAGCACAAAGCAGTTGCAAACCCAAGTTAACAGGTTACCCAAGGACTCCCTTCCATCAAGGACAATCCTCAGGTGGTGTAGGGCTACCTGATAGCAAACTCCCACCCCTTTTTAAACCACCTAGTAATGGGTCATAGCTTGGGAGCCGCTACGTCTCCTAGACTGGAACCAGGCAGTGCTCCATGGATTGCAGGAACATGAAGGTGATTTAAAGTGAACTTTCTGTACCCCTCCCTCCATGCTGTACCATATATCAATGAACCAGATCCAAGAGTCTGGCCTAATATTTTTAAAATTAAAACATTTACTTATCTATTTTACAAAATACATCAGATAATAAAATCAAAACGTATTTAAAATCTAATTTACTGTTCACTAATTATAATGTTTATGCTCTTTTAAGAGTAACTTTTTTTTCCATTTTCTCCACTGGGAGAACAAAAAACAGATGAGTCAGTTTCACGTTGATTTCTATTTGGTTTCTAGTCATTTTCACTTTGAGGTTCTCAAGCAGCAGCCAAATGAAATAATGTTTAGGATTTAATATGTCCATTTGGTGTTTTTTTAAAACATTATAGAAACATTTATATTGACCTTTGATTCTATAATGGCTTATTTTTACATACTTACATTTCAAGTCAACGATGACCAAAGTAAATTTTAAACTATATAGAGGACTTAAGAGACTGTGGATATACCTGATTCAATAGAGTACACAATTTCTGCATTTTTCCCTTTGTCTTTGTCTAATGCTGTTACTTGGAGTACCGCTGACCCAACAGCTGCTGACTCATATACCCGTCCTTCGTAGGGAAAGCTGGTGAACCACGGAGCATGATCATTTGTGTCACTAACATTAATGACAATTCTAGCAAAATTGCGTTTGACAGGAACATCTTGATCTCGTACCTAAAATGATGAACACATTATTAATAATTAGCAGCAAGCTTTATTTATACTACTACTAATCCAATTTCTGAGAGAACTATTACGAATTTAGGCCTCGATCTTTACCATTTAAATAAATGGGACTACTCAAAGAGAGTAAAAGTTAAACACATTTGTAAATTTCGCCAAGATCAGAACCTAAATGTATATCAAAAGCATTCTAACTGTAATGTGAAAAAGGTAAGCATGTTATCTGCTGCAGAGTAACAGGTAGGCTTGTTTACCATCACTGTAAGTATATGTTGGTGGATGGCCTCATGGTCCAATTTTTCAGAAGTATAAAGAGAGCCCGTTCCAGGATCCAAACGAAATTTCTTGAGACTGATGGGATCAATGCTACTCTGCATTGTGTAAATTAGTTTATTCTTCTCATCCCTGTCGGTGGCACTGACTTGCAAAATTTCTGTCTCTGGCACTGTGTCCTCAGGTATAATGACTTCATATTTTGAGGTGGAAAACTGAGGTCTGTGGTCATTTGTATCTATCACTTTGATGTATACCTGAAACAACACAATGGAAAAAAAGATTATGTTGATAAATATTGGTGAAAATAAAGAAGAAAACAGGACACTCAGGAATTATGGAGGAGGAAAAAAAAAAAGATGTACAGAATAAATCCAGAAGTCCAGACAGTTAAAAATCTTTAAGAGGAGGTCTCTTAAATGGAAACCATTCATGTATACTGTACAATTAAAAGAATGTTTACTTATTTTACAGTAACTGCGGTTCTTTGATATGTTGTAGTCAGTGTGGATCGTGCTGTAGGTGTTCATATGTCTTATTGGAAGAATCCCATCGGGAAACTATGTCCAGATTCCACGCTCTTTGCGCTGCCAGAGCAATGCAATGCAATGCAATGGGGACAGAGCAGGGCACAGTACCTGGCTCAAAGTATCTCAAAACACTGTGCAAAGTACTGAGTTAAATATCAGCAGTGCTATGATTGTGTAAGCAAATATAGCAGCTCAACATTCATTCCCAAAGCCATTAACATTAGAAAAAATGGTTACCTACTTTTTCATAACTCTTTTTCTAGATGTGTTGCTCATGTCCATTCCATTCTAGGTGTGCACACACATCCACATGCATGGCCGTTGGGAGTATTTTGCCTTAGTGGTATCCCTAGGGTTGGCTATGGCACCCCCTTGAGTGCTGCACTTATGCCTCGGTATATCAGGCACCGCCGGCCCTACGCCATCTCAGTTCCTTCTTGCCGGCAACTCTGACAGAGGGGTAGGAGGTCGGATAATGGAATGGACATGAGCAACACACCTCAAAGAACAACAAAATGTTCAACCTACGAAAAGGTAGGTAATAGTTTTTTCTTCGAGTGCTTGCTCACGTTGATTCCATTTTAGGTGACTCACAAGCAGTGTCCATGGAGCTGGGCTCGGAGTTCATGGTCATGCAGTTTGCAGCACTGCTCCGCCAAAGCCAGCACCGTCTCGAGCTTGTTGGGTAGGTGCATAATGAAATGCAAATGTGTAGATAGATGACCAGGTAGTGGTCCTACAGATCTCCTGGTTTGGAACCTGCACCAGGAAGGCTACTGATGATGCCTGTGCTCTAGTTGAGCATGCCATCACGACTGACAGCAGAGGCACGTTTGCCAGCTCATAGCAGTATTGGATGCAGGCAGTGATCCAGGACAAAATCCTTTGAGTAAACCCTGGGCGATTCTTCATTCTGTCTGCCACTGCAACGAACAACTGTGTCGATTTATGGAACGGCTTTGTCCTATCTATATAGAAGGCCAGTGCCCTCCTGACATCCAGGGAGTGCAACCTGCATTCCTCATCTGACATATGAGGCTTTGAAAAGAAGATAGGTAAGTATATGTCCTGGCCAGTATGAAACTGGGAAACTACCTTGTGCAAAAACACCAGGTGCAGTTGCAGCTGGACCATATCCTTGAAGAATACTGTATAGGGTGGTTCTGAAGTAAGTGCCCTGATTTCGGACATCCTGTGGGCTGACATTATCACAACCAGGAATGAAACCTTTCAGGAGAGGCGCAGGAAGCCAGAGGCTGGAAGGGAGGCCCCATGAGCCTCGACAGCATGAGGTTCAGGTCCCAGGGAGGGACGGGATCCCAGACATGCGGGAGGAGACGCTCCAGACCTTTCAAAAACTGGGCTGTCATGTCGTGAGCGAAGGCCGACCTGCCTTCGAACAGACGGTGGAAAGCCAAAACAACAGCCAGATGGACACTGATCAATGACAAGTCCAAACCTTGGAGTTTGAGGTGCAGAAAATAATCCAGGATCTCCTGCAGCGAGGCCTGCTCAGCGCAGATACTGTGTTCTGAGGTCCAGCACGTGAACCTTTTCCACTTGGCTAGGTAAGCTGCTCTGTTTCCTGCTAACAAACAAGACCTGCTGAACGTGGGCCACGCATTCCCGTTCGTACACATTTAACCACGCAGCAGTGATGCTATCAAGTGTGGCACCGCCAGGTTTGGGTGCAGAAGGCTGTCTTGGTTCTGGGATAGCAGATCTGGCCAGAGGGGCAGCTGCCGAAAGGTCCAGCAGTGTGCTGAACCCGTGTTGGTGAGACCACGCAGGGGCTATTAGGATAACTTTCGCCCTGTCCTGTTTGGTCTTCACAAGGACTCTGTAAATCAATGGCGCTGGTGGGAAGGCGTACATCAGAGCCCCCGACCGCAGGGTGAGAAAGGCATCTGATGGAGCCCCTGTCCCTCCCCTGGATTGAACAAAACACGTGGCACTTCCTGTTCTGCCTGGATGCGAACAGGTCCACCTAGAGAGTCCCCAACCTCTGGAAGATTGTATTAACTACCTCTGGATAGAGCAACCACTTGTGGTGAGATGAGAAGGGCCTGCCAAGGTGATCTGCTAATACGTTCCTGGTCCCAGGCAGGTGTGCAGCTACCAGATGAACGGCCTGCTGCACACAAAAGGTGGAGAGCTTCTTGGCAAAGGGCCAACAACCTGGCTCTGCCCTGCCTGTTGATGTAAAACATGGCAGCGGTATTGTCCATCAGGACCTGCACCACCTTGCACTTCAAGTGGAGCAAGAAAGCCTGGCAAGCCAGACTAATTTCTCTGAGCTCCCTAATATTGATACAGAGGGCCAGATCGTCCGTGTGTGCAGAGCTTGCCCAGGTGGGTTCCCCAGAGCAGGTCCAAAGCATCGGAGACCCTTGTCAGTGACGGGGACAGGGCCACGAAGGGAACTCCCTCCAACACTAACCACGGAGGTCCAACCACCAATCCACAGACAACTGGATGTGATCCGGTACCCTGACGCCAGCCACCCTTGCAGAGGCTAGAGATGAAGCCAGGCAGGACTGACTATGTATGTAGTGTGACAAAGTTCCTCCTCTACCTTGGTGGGTCTTGTGCTTATTGGCGGATTTGTTCGCCTTGGAGCTTCACGTTTGGCTGTTTTCATGAACCCACAGTCCAGGTCAACTCCTCCTGTGTCTGACCAGGAGTTGGGAGGTTTGGGGGGAACCCGGGCCCGCCCTCTATTCCGGGTTCCAGCCCAGGGCCCTGTGGAATGCAGCTGTCTAGAGTGCATCTTGGAACAGCTGTGTGACAGCTACGACTCCCTGGGCTACTTCCCCATGGCCTCCTCCCAACACCTTCTTTATCCTCACCATAGGACCTTCCTCCTGGTGTCTGATAATGCTTGTACACCTCAGTCCTCCAACAGTCCACGTTCTCACTCTTAGCTCGTAATGCCTCTTGATCCCAGCTCCTTACACGCACACCACAAACTGAAGTGAGCTCCTTTTTAAACCCAGGTGCCCTGATTAGCCTGCCTTAATTGATTCTAACAGCTTCTTGATTGGCTGCAGGTGTTCTAATCAGCCTGTCTGTCTTAATTGTCTCCAGAAGGTTCCTGATTGTTCTGGAACCTTCCCTGTTACCTTACCCAGGGAAAAGGGACCTACTTAACCTGGGGCTAATATATGTGCTTTTTATCACTTTCCTGTAGCCATCTGGCCCGACCCTGTCACAGTACATATGGCCCAACAACCGTAGGCAGGTGCAAGCCATGGTGAACAGGTGGTTTTTCACATGGGAGATCAGGTCTGACATAGCCTAAAAACGCACCTCCAGAAGGATGGCTCTGCTCCACGTGGAGTTGAGAACTGCTCCAATGAACTCTAACCGTTGCACAGGCCTTAAGGTGGATTTTTTGTCGCTTATCAAAAGGCCTAGGTTGCGGCAGCTGGAGCGCCCCCAGATAGAGACTCCTCTGCACTTATTCTGGAGATCTGCCCTTGATGAGCCAATCGTCGAGATACGGGAAGACCTGGACCGCTTGACATCTCAGGTAAATGGCCACTGGCGCCATACATTTTGTGAACACCCTTGGGACTGATGAGAGGCCAAAGGGCAGCTCCATAAACTGGAAATGGTGCCCGTCCACCATGAAATATGGAAATAAGCGTCCTTCAAGTTGAGGGTGTTGTACCAGTCTTGTGGATCCAGGGATGGGATGATGGAGGTCACGGAGACCATATGAAATTTCAACTTCACGAGAGACTTGTTGAGGCGTCACAAGCCTAGAATAGGCCTGAGGCCCCCTTTTGCTTTTGGCATCAGGAAGAAGCAGGAGTAGAACCCCGTTCCCTCCATGTCCCGAGGGACCTCCTCCACTGCCCCCAGGTGCAGTAGGTTCTCGACCTCCTGAATGAGGTGTTGCTGATGAGAAGGGTCCCTGAAGAGGGATGGGGAAGAGAGGGAGTGGGAGAAAGAGGCAGCCGACAATTGCAGGGTAAAGCACTGAGCAGTCCAAGGTGACCCGCGAACCAGAGCGAATGGTAGGGATGGAGACGGTTCAGGAAAGAACCAAGTTGATCTGGGGGGATGACTGGGATGCTGGTCTCGAGCACACCCTCAAAACGAATGCTTTTGGCCCCCTGTATGCTTTGCCAGACTGGGCTGCGTGGGTGAGCAGCAGGAGGAAAGGCAGCAACAACTAAAGCTCGTATCTCTATCCCTTCTCCTTGCAGACCCCTGTCAAGGCTGCTAAAACCTTGGTGAAGGAGATGGCCGAAACTACCTCCTTGCAGACTGCGGTGTATTCATGCCCAGTGAGCAAAGGGTAGACCGAGTGTCCTTCAACCCATGCAGCCGTGCATCTGTCTGCTCTGCTAAGTGTCCATTCCCATCAAATAGGAGGTCTTGGCTTCAGATCTGTGTTTCTTGGGAGAGGCCAATGGTCTGAAGCTAGAAACTTTGCCTCATGACCACCGCCGATGTGACCACCCTAGCCACCGAGTCAGCCCATCCTATATCACTTGAAGAGAGCATCTTGCTGCCATAGTACCCTCCTTTTCAGCCCTTTTGGAGGTGAGAGGGATGGATAATGGAGTTTGCCAGAGAGCCGTGGCAATTTTCAGGACCCCATCATGCACTGGTAGTGTGACACAGGCAGGGGTAGAGGCCGAGAGCACACTGAACAAGGTGTCCACCTGCTCAGCCATCTCCTCCACCTACAGGCCCAAGTTCTTGGCTCCCCGTCAAACCAGGGCCTGGTGTTCTCTTCGTCTAGTGGACTGGCGCTTGAGGGTCCTGCCACCATCTTGTCTGGGGATGAGGATAATGATTTTACCGCTGGGGGATACCCGGGAGCATCATCGTTTTGGCATGGGCACTGACTCCTCTACCCTGACCTCAGAGTGTGTTTCCCGAACTGAGCCTGGTGCCGTCAACTGTCGCTCCAAGGTGGTGGCTGACGGGTGGTGTGAAGGGGTCATCGGCATCACAGGCATGCCCCACGCACTCCAACAGGTCACTGGTCATGCTGCCAAGGCAGTGCTGTAGAAGTCGACACAGCCTCTAGTGCCCAGTCACATCAGTGTTGCCTTGGCAAGGGGCTAAACTGACCTTCGATGCTGGAACAATCCCCTTCTGGTGACCACAGTGCAGCCGTCAATGCCTGCGTTTGACAGCTGACTGTCGCTGCTGGAGACTGGCGCTTCAAATAGGAGGACCGCTGCTGGGGCAACCAGTACTGGGATGGGAAGATGACTGTCGGGAGGCTGAATGGTGCCGGTAATATGGAGACCAGCACCTCCCCCTAGGCAACCCGCTTTGAGAGGGTGGAGACTTAACATGGTGCCAGTGATCTAAGGTGAGCCCCCGAGGATCTGGGCTGCGAAGCCGGAGATCTATAGCTCGGAGTTGGAAAGCACTGCCTTGGCATAGGAGATCAGCAGTGCTCCACTGTGCTCTGGGCGGGTCTTGGTGGCTGGCTTGCCCATGTAGGGAGCCTTTGCCGCTTCCTGCAACACACATGGAGCCAGCGGTGCTGGTAGAGGCCTCTGCTCTTTAGGCACCGGAAGAGCATCGACCTCGCCACAAGTTTGGGTCCCCTTTGAGTCAGCAGTGGATCCTTTGAGGGGCTAAGGGCCTCAACTGAAGGCATGTCCATGTGGCTCAGGTGTGGGTGGTTGGCCAGAACTGAGCCCTTTGTCCATGGCCTTTCTTGCCCAATGCTAGGAAGCCATGTTTCTTGGTTTCCTTTCTGGGTACCAGTGACAGAGAGCGGTGCCGAGTGGAGCTTGGTGCCAGGGGTGTGCTATGCACCGAGGCCAAGGTACTAGGGTAGAGTCCAGTTGGGATGACTCAGAAGCTGTTCGGAGAGCAGCCTCCATGAGGAGAGCCCTCAAATGTACATCACGCTCTTTCTGGGTCCTGGGTCAAAAGTTTTTACAGACACAACACTTGTCTTTCACGTTTCATTTCCCCAAGCACTTGAAGCAACTGTTGTGGGATAGGCCTGTTGCAGTCCGAGTAGGGCTTAAACCCTGGAGACCGAGGCATATCCCGCCTGAGGCAAAGTCCCCGATGGGACTCTAACTTCTAACTACACTTAACTACTATAAACAAAGTATTTACAAGGCCCTAAGGCTGAAATTCAGAAGAGACGAAACCACTAGCCCTTGCTATAGAAGCTTCGAAAGGCACTCCAACTAACCACCTTGGGTGGTAAGAAGGAACTGAGAGGGCGTAGGGTCAGTGGCGTCTGATATACCGAGGCATGAGCTCTCAAGGGGGTGCCGCAGCCAACTCTACAGATACCGCTAAAGCAAATATCACCGACGACTATGCACATGGGCATGTGCACACCTAGAATGGAATCGACATGAGCTAGCACTTGTAGAAGAACTGATTTAACTGAGAAGGGGAATGCTGAGCACAATACCAGTATTATCACCTTTAATTTCCCCTAGTACTACCAAATGACATAAGCAGAAGGGACCTCAGGGTTAACTCTTCATTAAGGAAGTGAAGGACAACTGTCTTTATCAAGGAGGATTTCCTTAATAGTGTACTACATTGTTAATGTTGAATATGAGCTCAAGTCTTGCTGAGGTACTGAACACATCAGCTTGAATTCCAGCCACGAAAAGTGCTGCCAACTAAACAAATTAAGGCTAGGTCCTCAAAGAGAATTTAGACACAGAGTTGCAACACCTAACATTTAGACACACTGCCACCTAATGGAATCCACAGCTCCAAGTTAGGTAGCCAGGGTCCCTCTATAATGCATGGGAAGAGTTAGGGAACAAAAGCCAGCAAGCTGAGTGGGGCGCTGCCTAAAACCAGACAATAGGAAAGAATGAGGAGGGGGTGTGGACTATAAACCACACACCAAAGAAGGATTTAGGCGCCGCTGTACCACTTCAATAAAAATGCTCTCCGCTTTTGGCAGAGTTATTCCACCTCCCCGAGAGGCGGTACCTATGTTGACCGGGGAAGCTGTCTCTCCAACATAACGCTGCCTATACCGGGGTTAGGTCAGTATAACTACATCACTCAGGCGTGTGGATTTTTCACACCCATGAGCGATGTAGTTATACCAATGTAAGTCTGTAGTGTAGATTAGACCTAAGTCTGGGCCAGAGGAAGGTACCTCCCCCTGCTCGGGATTCACAGTTGCACTCTCCTGGGGTTCTGTGCCTAAGCTCTCCCATTTTTATTTTAAAGAAACGCAAGGAAAAGAACATGCCCCTTTTTACCCGGTACCGTAGTGGTGAGAGGATTAACTCTGTCCACGGAAGACAAAGGTTCACCATCTGCCTAATGCGGAGCAAGAACTTGAATTTAGGTTTCCCTCCACCCAGGTGAGTGCCTTACCCACTGGGCTATATAAAGTATCCTGCTGTAGGTGTCTCTCAAGCTCTCCTGTTGAAGATGTTCCACTGTGTATAAGTAAGCATTAGAGCAGGGACATGAACTTGGGTCTCCCAAGCGAATGCTGTAACCACTGAGCTACTGAGTCAGCCATTTGCACTCGTTCTGTCTCTGGCCTAAAACATCAGTCAAATCACAATCAAGCCCAAAAACTTAAGACTCACATTTTATGTTTGACCTAGTTATGGAGTTGAAAAACTTAAAATTTAAAGTTTCAGGATGAATTTCTCAACCATTGGTTTCAGAGTAGCAGCCATGTTAGTCTGTATTTGCAAAAAGAAAAGGAGTACTTGTGGCATTTTAGAGACTAACCAATTTATTTGAGCATAAGCTTTCGTGAGCTACAGCTCACTTCATCGGATGCATAATGCATCATAATGCATCTGATGAAGTGAGCTGTAGCTCACGAAAGCTTATGCTCAAATAAATTGGTTAGTCTCTAAGATGCCACAAGTACTCCTTTTCTTTTTCTCAACCATTAAGGTTATTATTTTGTGTCTACCTACTTCCATGATGGCAGTGTACAGTGTCTCTGGAAGTGTATAAAAATAAAATAAAAATGTACATGGATCAAATTTTCAAAGCTATTTCAAATCAGTCGCTATCTGGCACTGACAATTTTCACAAACAAGTTTTTCACATAAAATTTTCAGATCCTCATTTTTACACAACAAAAAATGGATGCAAAAAAATTATAGGTGTAATTTTAGAGGCCACTCCAGAAAACATAGGCTTCTGGGTAAGCACAATGCAAACCACAATCTGTATGATACCATCTTAAACTGAAATCCATAATACAATAAAAATAGCTATATAAAGCAGAAAGCAGGGTATGGATTACATTTAAAAGAAAATATTATAAAATTGCTTTGAATACAATAAGGTAGTAGCTTGGAGGGAGAAGATGCAGATCACAGGAGCATACCATAGAAATGCTTGATGCTAATAGATCATAATGGGACCTCTGAAATAAAGCAACCTTGAACCACAGATTTTCAAATCATTTTACAGAGGTATATAAATGGCTTTATCACACCACTGATCTGCACACACATTCTCACTGACATCAGTGAGATCTGGGCAGGCAGATCTAGGGAACAACAGAGTTGAAAGTAAGCTGGAACACAAGGATGAAAACCCATTAATGGTATCACAGGTGACAGCTAAATTGTGATAGAAATATACTAAGATGGAACTTATAGAGAAAATACTTGTCATTGCCACAACAAGTAAAACTCCAAAATGAGAATATTCATCCACAAAAAAATCTAAATGTTTCATCTTTTGAATACATTCTCCCTTGTAAAATATAGTTTAAAAACAATTATTTTATTTGTTGTATTTTTTACATTTAGCCTCGTTTCCTTATGTAGCTTAAGAAATATTTTATCTCCTTCTTACTCATAATTATATCTAACTACAGTTATATTCTTGTTCATGAATAGTCTGTTTTAAAAGTTAATGCTTGTGAGATAAAAGTAACCTTATTCTACTACCAGAGAAGCGTTTCTGTGGAGCAGTGTGGTCATTTGCAAAACGCAAATTTAACCAATAGCGGCATTCTAGCCTCCTTTCCCAAACTGACCCCAAACAACATATGTATAAATGGATAGCAATACCAATGACTAAAAGTGGCTGTGGCAGTAAACAGTATTTTTCACAAAAAAACAACTGAGTAGTTCATGCATTTGTTCTTATTTCCCATGCATAATCTTTCCCATTTAAGGCCAAAACACTATAATCCAAAAGGATTAGTACTTTGAATGAATCTGATTTTTTTCAATGCTATTCCTCCCAGTCATCTCCACCACTGTCAAACATCATTACAGGAGGCCTGGAATTTGTTTATTCTCTTTGTGCATCATGCATTCAGCATTTAGCAGCATATGAAACTCTAACAGCTTCACAACCCACTGCCTGAATATTTTTCAAACAAGCAATTTAAATAAAGTCACGAAAGAGTCAAATATTCCACAGATGTTCATGGCTTGCAGCCAGCCAAAGCCTTATAGTTTAGAAGTCAGACACAATGAGTTATTTTTACATAATGGGGCTGTATATTTTATTTGTTATTTTTCTATAGACAATAATATGATAAAGTCATTTCCTTTTGAAAGTTAAATTTAAGATTACTTGAGAAATAACTACTGTTAATCAAGGCTTGTTAAATTGTTCTTTGTATTCAAGTGCTTAGTCAAAGTATTTTCCATGTTAAAAAGGTGTCCATGAAGGTTTATTATACTTAATATTTCTGAACACACACAATATTCAGATTTACAATTTGTGTGTATCACAATTTGCTTTCTACTAATAAGTTCTTACAAAGATCCAGCATGATTTCAGCATTTGAACTATAATCATTGTCACTAAAGGTGTCAGGATTTAAGTGCAACTCAGTTTTCACACTGGTAGTCCTAAATAACTCATTTTCAGGGGAAATAAATTAACATGACTGTGAAATCAAGTAAGAGATGAGGTGGGTGAGGTAATATCTTTTATTGGACACAAGCTTTTGAGCTACACAGGAGCTCTTTTTCAGTGAAATCAAATGTGAGGATGCATTCCTGAAACATACCCTCTTAATTCTAGTCCTGTGGACTTTCTTAAATAGATTGGTGCATTTGGGTTAGGCAGGGATTATGAAAGAGAGGAGGAAGATGAATGAGCTCTGAAAGGTGATATATCCAGAGTAAAGCCAATGAACATTCTGTTCATGCACCACCAGTTTTATAGTTTCTACTAATGGACACTCGTCAATCCATGTGCCACAGTCAGATGAGATTCTAACAGCACAGCCATGCTTCTGCCACCAATAGAGGAAAGAGAAAGATAAGGAAATGGAAGACTGTGTGTTCTCCTGCAAAAGAAACCACAACCTCTGCTTCCGCCAACTCTAGATAAGAAGGGAAAGGCCAGAGAGAGACAGACAAAAGAAAACCACAGGAAGCAATCAGTGAATTTAGAGGAAAAAAAGACGACCAGTTAATTACTTCCAGTCTAATTTTCCTGGGGGAGATTGCAAAGTAAGTATTTACAAAGTTCACCTTGTTTTACAAAATGTAGAACAAGCAGCTCATTTAAACACAATGGATGAGAGTCTGTGTGCATCTAAGGGTATGTCTACACTACCCGCCGGATCGGTGGGCAGCGATCGATCCAGCGGGGGGTAGGGATGGGGGGGTTGATTTATCACGTCAATTGACCCCTGAGCGCTCTTCCGTCAACTCATGTACTCCACTGCTGCAAGGGGAGCAGGCGGAGTTGACAGGGGAGCGGCAGCAATCGACTCACCGTAGCGAAGACACTCTGGTGAGTAGGTCTAAGTATGTTGATTTCAGCTACTATTCACGTAGCTGAAGTTGCGTAACTTAGATCGATCCCCCCCAGCGTAGACCAGGGCTAAGAAGCACAGAGCAGAATCATACAATCCCCAGTTGATGGAATGGCCTTTGGGGGGCACTGGCAGCCATCATAACTTAAAGCAGTATTCAGGATGCTGTGATTTCTGCCACTATCTTCTTTCCCTAGGCTCAGGAAGACCTATATGTAGCTTAATATAATGCTGGTTCTGTCATAACACATATGCCATAAATGCATGCAGGAGTGTGCAATGCTGCAGGGATGAAATGGTATTCAATCCTTCACTTTATCTTTTCTTGACATTTATATTTTAACTGTATACTTCACTTTAACCTATACTTCACATTGAAGAATTTTTCCACATTTAACTGAAAAATAAAAGATAAATAGCTATAAGTGATGCATACTTTATGAGCTAACTGAGAATCATATCATACTCTTCCAGTTCAATTCAGGGGTCTTCCATGAGTGGATCTACTCCCTTCGGTGTGGAAGGGAGACTCAGCCTCCATGGCATTGCAACCTGGACCTGGCAGAGTGCTCTCTGTGTATTCAGGTCCACACTGGGGGAGGAGATTGGGATGGGGGATGGGTTCTGGGGATGCACATCATATCCTCCCTGGCCACAGGCTGCATTTTCTTCTCTGCATAACCTCCCCAAAGGCTGCCAAGCCAAGAAGAACTCCCTGCTAGTGAAGTTCCAAGCAAGCCAGAGCTGGTACAGAGACACTTGACCTCTCCTGGGTCCTCCAGCCCTACACCCTTTTCCATATGTGGCAAACCGCCCCTCCCCTGAAAGGCAATTCAAGGGAATCTTCACAGTGGGATATGCTCACTGAAATGTCATCATACAGAACTTGTTTCCATGGCTTTCACTGCAGGAGGGGGAAGAGATGGCTCATAATATGTTGCAGTTAGCTTTGTTTTGCAGAACAACAAGGATATTGATTCTATACTGAAAGTTTTCCATCCACAGCTCTCAAAGTGATAGACAATGATTTAATGCCTTGCTGAAACACTCATGGAGGTTGCTGATTTTTAAAAATTAATCCTTTTCTTGTAAGTGAATCACATATGTAAGGCTGAGCTCCTGTTTTTCATTTACTTTGATAATATAGGAATAATTTGAAAGTTGTTAATTCAAATTGTACTAATCTATTTACCACAACCTTTCCACTTCAGATATGAAACACTAAGGCAGTATCAATGTCATAATCCACTCCTTTTTCAGATGCAGTCCCTAATTTATACATACCATTTGTATGTCCAGAAAAAGAAGGGCTACAAGTTCTTCATTCACAAGTTCTTCTCAAAAACACTATTAGAAATCCATTACCTGGGTGCTGATAGAGCTGGTTCCATCTGTCGCCTCTACTGTCAGGTTGTAATTTGATTTCTGTTCTGCATCAAGAGGTCTAGCTACAATGATGGTTCCAGTGCCCTTGTCTACATCAAACCGGCTGTCATAGTTGCCACCTGGTTCAAAAAATTGAAAGAGACAGAAGTTCATAAAGCACTGCAGTGGTGTACTTCTTCGTGTACATACACTTTGTTGTCTTAAGATATTTAAGCTTGGGTCTGAGTTAATCCTTCATATGTCTTTTTGCTGACTTATGGGATGGCACTGATTGCATCCTGTGGGAAAATTCTCAACTCTCCATCTTTTGAAATCTTGATTTAAAGACTGGATCTTTTCTAAAGATATGCTCCAGCTCCAACACAAACTACTGAACTTGTTGCAGGAATTAGTGGTTGAAATAATATGAGCTGTGTTTTGCAGGAGGTTCTTTCTGGCCTTAAAATCTATGATGAGTAGCAAGTCCTCCTAACCAAGGGGGTTGTCGCTATTAGTGTCTTTGAGATCAAGGTAGAGGAAGTAATAAAAATGATGGAAACAGTCAAGAAAAATCACAAAGACATAGCTCCTTGAAAGGCACTAAGCTCCTTTTCTGAAACAAATTTGTTTACTTATAAAACTTCAAATTGCCCGAAGAAATATAGTTCAATAACCACATTGAAATGTAGCTGAGTAACCAGCAGCCAATCATAATAATATTTGTGATACTTTAAGCAGATTGCCCTGACAACATACTACCCAATAAGACCAAATGTTGTTAGCAGTGATAAATACTGGCCATTAACATCAATTGGTTTAGACTTTTAGATGAACTATTTAAAATGAAGAAATTAGTTTCTATTGTTGTCAACGTAATGTTAGTTGTGGCTAAGCCATTTATCCTAATTACATTGTGTACGTGTTTTTCTAATTATACATTTAGAATCACATTATTCAGACATAAGTGGAGTGATTTTTTAAGATATTAAATGCATATCTTAGGAAATCACTACATTTCAACTATAAAGAGACATGCACAGAAGTGAGGGAGTAAAATATCATGGATGGTAAAATTCGACTTAATCAAAGTAAGAACAATACTGAAATTAGTGCCATTTCCTGAAAACGTTTTACCTTCAGAGGTTGTTCTGCAGGACAGATATATCAGACAAGGATAGACTGTCTGGAGCAGGAGTGGGCAAAATACGGCCTGCGGGCCGGATGCAGCCCGTCTAACATTTCTGTCCAGCCCACCAGGCTCTTTGGCTGCCCCCTCGCAATATCTGGGCTGCTAAAAGTCCCGCTGGGCAGCGGGGCCTCAGGCAGACTGCCTGCCTGCTGTGGCCCCACACCACTCCTGGAAGCTGCTGGCATGACTCTGCCAAGGGGCGCGCAGAGACTGACTGCAGACGCTTCTGGGAATGGCGTGGGGCCACAGCATGCAAGTAGCCTGCCCGAGCCCCGCCTGTGGTAAGTGCCTCCCAGCCAGAGCCTGCACCTCGTAACCCCTCCCATACCCCAACCCCCTGCCCCAGGTCAGAATCCTCTCCTGCACCCAAACTCCCTCCCAGACCCTGCACCCCCCCTTGCACCCCAATCTACTGCCCCAGCCTGGAGCCCCCTCCTGCACCAAACTCCTCCCAGAGCCCATACTGCTCACCCTCTTCTGCACCCCAACACTCTGCACCAGCATGGAACTCCCACCTGCACCCAAACTCCTTCCCAGCTCCTGCACCTCCTCCATTAATATAGTAGAAATGTGAGGCCCGTGATGACTTACCAAAATTCGTGGAGTGGCCCCCCTGCAAAATTACCCACCCCTGGTCTGGAGTCTGCCTCACTGATTGACAGATATTTAGTAACTATGAATGATAAGTGTATTGGTGACTTGGGAGTCTCACTACACCCCAGCTCCTGTCCCAGAGGAAGTTTCCCTAGCATGAACACAGACATAAATTGAGTAATGTGACACTCAGCAGTTTTGGTTTGAATGGGTTTTATATATAAAACGTTGGTTTGGTTTTGGGCCAGAAGTCAAACTTCAGAAAGTGTGCCCCTAAAATTAACTTTTACTACTTGTAGGCCATATAATCTTTTTAGATGACAGAAAGGGAGAATTTCAGGTCTCGGTTTAGTCACATACACCACTACAGGAAAACAGCAGAGTGAATAGATGAGAGCCTATCCAGCTGCACTTCCTCTGAAATGAAGACAATCCCAGCAGCAGACTTTTAGTTTCTGGCCAGGAAAGCACACAAGTCTTGCAGTGTTTTTACGAGGAAATCACATATGCTTTGCCTTATATAACTGTTCTATTAGTGCTGATATCTGTCAATCTCCTGAAGCAGCACCCAGTCCATCTGGCAAATTAAAGGTGCAGAAGCAACAATTGAGGACAAAATCCAAAACTAGAACTCTGATGTGGTGCTGTGTGTACTTATAGATAACTTACAACAAAAAGTCACAAAAGCATCTAAGCAAACTTTCATTCTCGAAGAGATAATAAGATATTCTAAAGTTGTATGTTTTATTTCAGATCTCATAATTGGTTAATAAATTATGTGATCTCAGCAGATACCTTCTGCTGTACAGTTCAGGTCACAAGTCATCTGAAAGATGTAAAAAACTTCACTAGCAAGTTTGTCTCCTGGTACAGCCAAAAAGAAAGAAAGCATGGAAAGCAAGCACAGAACATAAAAGAAAGTTGTCAATCAAATTATGTCATGCTATTAGAAACAGTAAAGAGGTGCAGTAAGAATCTGTAAGAACAGCTGATAATTTGACAATGTGATGTAGTCACATAGCTATCAACCTATCCAAAATAATTTTTTATTAAAAACAAATTTTACAATGAAAGTAACAAGTTACACTCCCTGGACCCAGTACTACCATCAATCCACACACAAAACCCCAGTAGGAGCCGTGCTTAAGGAACAATAGCAGGACAAGGTTAACTGTCTTCAGTATGTTCACAAAGGGTTAAGCATATAAATATGAACATTAAATGTTTAAACTACGCAGCACGCCGAGAAGAAAAATCAAAAGAAAAGTATTAGAATACTAATACTCTATACACAGTACATAGTAGTTGAAATAAAGGAAACAAATGATCTAAGTGTCTAAAAGCATAGCTAGGGCCCTACCAAATTCAGGGTCCATTTTGGTCAATTTTCATGGTCATAGGATTTTAAAAATCGTAAATTTCATGATTTCAGCTATTTAAATCTAAAATGTCATGGTGTTGTAATTGTAGGGGTCCTGACCCAAAAAGGTGTGTGTGTGAGGGGGTGGGAGGGGGGAGGAATCACAAGGTTATGGTAGTGGGAGTTGCGATATTGCTATCCTTACTTCTACGCGGCTGCTGGTGGCAGCTCTGCCTTCAGAGCTGAGCTGCTGCAGAGCGACAGGTGCTAGCTGGGAGCCCAGCTCTGAAGACAGAGCCACCCAGCAGCAGCGCAGAAGTAAGGATAGTATAGTTTGGTATTGCCACCCCTACTTTTGTAATGCTGCCTGCAGAGCTGGGCCCTCAGTCAGCCGCCGCCACTGTCCAGCCGCCCAGTTCTGAAGGGAGCAGCACAGATGTAAGGGTGGCATGGTGTGGCATTGCCACCCTTACCACTGCGCTGCTGCTGGTGGGGCGCTACCTTCAGAGCTGGGCGCCTGGCCAACAGCCGCCGCTCTCTGGCCGCCCAGCTCTGAAGTCAGCGCAGAAATAAGGGTGGCTACACTGTGCCTCCCCCCAAAATAACCTTGACACACCCCTGCAACTACCTTTTGGGCAGGACCCCCAATTTCATAAACACTGGTCTCCCGCATGAAATCTGTATAGCCCAGGGTAAAAGCACACAAAAGCCAGATTTCATCGTTCGTGACACATCTTTCATGGCCATGTATATGCAGAGCCCTAAGTATAGCATGTTCCAAAACCAGGGGTCACAAGATCCTGTTTCATGAGACATCCCAGCAAATACTATTGCTTTACTCCACTGAAACTGCCTTATAAAAGTCACCCATAACCTCCTTCTTTCCTAGTCTAAGGTCTTTTCTCTGGACTTATTTTTCTTGCTCTCTGTTAACCACTCCTGAAACCATCTCCCACTTACGTCTTTATGATTCTTTCCTTTCATGGTTTTCTTCTGTCTGCCTGTGGCCAGCAGGAGATTTCTTTTCCCATCACATTGGCTCAACTGACCGACTGGCTCAACTGGAACACTGATGGGAGCAGCCTCAAATCTCTGCTTATATCCCACCCCCGCCCACCTCTTCACTTACCTATTCCCCTCCACTGTCCACCCACATGTGCATGGGGATAGGAATAGCAGTCCCTTGCTTGTTCTCTCCCCTATGCAGTTACCAACAATGCAATCAGCCCTTAGAGGGATGCAAGGGGGCATCTATGCTTCCTCTCTCCCCTAGATAGGTGTGTAGGGCAGAAGACTTCTCTACCCCTTCCCTTTGTTTATTTTCATGCATTTGTTGAAATCTGATTGTAATCTTTGAACAGCGACCTGTCTTTTAAAATTCTTCATAAAGTCCCACACAAGTGTATGGTTTGGTAAATATTTAATGGTAACAACTGCATCACAACCACCACAAATCTCACTTGAACATGAAGCCAGCCTAAATAGGACTATTCTTGAAATTCTTTCCTCACAACTCAAAAACAGTCCAGCTCCATGCACACGGCTAAAATTTTCAAAGGCAAGTAAGGGAGTTAGGAAACCAACTTTACTGGTTTGCATATGCTCCCACTGACTTTACACTGAGTTTGGTGGCTTATCCCCGCAGATGCCTTTGAAAATCCCACTCCTAGAATATGTACGGATTAGGTAGGTTGTGACATGTCTAGCAATAGTGCATCATGGGATATCTCCAGAAGCAGGTGCTGGCAATCTCTGATTTTGAAAGACATAAGTGGCAAAATAAGTTATTTTTAATATTGGTTTCATGTTGAATTCTCCCCACATGCTTGCATTTTGGGGTATCCAGCAGATAACCCTGCAGTTACTGGGTCCAAATAGGGGTGCTGGACATTAGTGATGGGTGAATCTTGGGCTCAGGGATGCTAGCCTGCGGCCCAGACTACTCCTTCTGCCCGTGGTCCCTCTCTTCTCCCTTTCTTCCCCTGCTGGGGCCCAGAGGGCCAACCTCCATGGCTGCCAGCTCCTCCTCCCCCACAGCCCACCCAAGTGCCCCCAACTCCAGAGCTCTGGGATGGCAGGCGGTATTGCTCCCAGCCCTGGAACCCGGGGCAGGTGGCCAGAGCCTTGACAATCCCCCCACATCCTCCGCGGAAGAGCTGCAGCAGAGTGCCGGGAGGCGGAGTGTTGGTGGGGCCATGCAGAGCTGTTTGGGGAAAGCCATGGGCTGCGGCAGCACCTCCTGAACCCTTATTTCCATCACCTATGGGCCCCTTTCACTCTACCAGCACAGTGTCTGCCCCTCAGTGGCAGAAATTCAACCCCAAATGGGGTACGAAGGGGAGTTGCAGTGGGGCAAAATGCCTATTAGAAGCTATTAGTTTGGCTCCAAGAATTGGCAGCACTTTAAAGCTTCCCTCTCCTGGATGAGCCTAGGGTTGGGTGTAAGAAAGCAACATGAACATTGCCTGCTCTCTCCCACAGGTGAATCTATCTTTAGCTGCAGCAACCCTGACTAGCACAGAGAAGAGCCATTTTTCATTGCTTCCCCTCCCCCACCACAAACTTTAGGAGTAACTTAATCCCACTTAGTTTACATGCAAAATATCTGCACGGCGTTTTCAAAATGGTCATAACAGAATGTTGCAGTGTTATATTTTATGTTTACAGGTAAAGAATTTCAACTCCTTATAAGGTTGTGAGCTAGGGTAAGACAAAAAGGCTGCAAGGAATAATGCAAAATATCAGCTAGCACAACATTCACCAATATATATTAATAATTAATAACTTTAAGGCCTCCTTACCGGTAATGTCAAACCAGAGTGGTGTGCCAAGAGGTTCAACAGCTATTACACCTATCATGTGAGCTACTGGATCACTTTCCATGACCGTAAAGGAAAAAAATGTTTCCTCAAAAGAAATGGGGTCTCTGGGCGGGGTGGGTTTTGAAATCCATTCTATATGAAGCCGAGTAGTTGAGGACCTTTGTGGGCGACCATTATCCACAGCCTTAATCTATGAAATACAAAAAAAAGACAACTTTTGTGCTAAAGCAATCATGTAATCTTTGTATCACAAAAATGAAAATATAACCAAAAAAGCCCAAATATGCTCATCACTAGCAAACAGATCTGAAAAGGTTTGAGTGCCTCTTGAAAGGTGCTATGTGCCCTCAAACACCCGTGAAGCCAGTCAGAGTTGAGGGCACTCAGCTCCTCACAGGTTTGTACTTTTGGTTATCATAAATTTCACACTTATTTCACTAGCTTCCTTGAAGAAAGTTAAAGCTTAGTTGCTTTTGTTTTCATTTCTGCAATATGTCACCATCAACCTAGCTCTTGAAAAGAAAAGCGCTGTTGGGATTCATGATCTCAATGTAAGTGACAGTTGAATTCACAGTTTGGGGGAGGAATTTTCTGGTCCAGTATCAAGTATTGTCTGACACTTGTTAAATTGCAAACACTAGAAACACTCATGCATCAGCTACTGAATAACAAGTGATGAAAGCACAGATAAAAGAGCACTTTAACAAATTCATGGCATAGGAGATCTTGACTCACTGAAAGAATATCATATTCTCCTGCTCCAGAAAACTTCTTTGATGATACCACTCCAGTTTTCGGTTCAATAAAAAATTTGCCATGTTCATCACCATCTTCAATACTGTAAGATATCTCTGCATTGGGGCCTTCATCTTTATCTGCAGCTATAACCCGATAAATAGGTTCTCTCTTGGCAGTTCTCTCACGTTCTGGTTTCTCACGCTCTGGAAGCCTGATTTTGTAGAACTTTTGCAAAAACTGAGGTTTATTGTCATTCTCATCTAAGACTTTCACAACCACCCGGGCAATAGTTGACTTTGCAGGAATACCATTGTCCGTAATGGTTACCTATTTTTATAAGAAAAGATGATAAGGTTAGTCTTCAACTCAAGCATGGTCTTTTCAAGATTATGCTAATGAATTTTTTTATCCAATACCCTTCAAATACACAGATTTCTATTCTAACCATAGAATAATTCCTCAACTATGTTTACTCAAAGAACGCTAACTATATTCAACGAATATTTTAAAAAAAGCACTCGATTTATTCAGCTTTTTGTCCTCACATTTTGACGCTTGAAGCGTGTCATGTAGGAGTTAATAGGTACACATTAAAGCAACTGCATTATTTTCCAGCATTCTAGTTGAAATACTAACTTCATGAATGTCAGCAACAGTGAGCAAGTCTAATACACTTTTTCAGTAAATGGCTTTATTGTAATAACATTTTTATATATATTTTAGCATAGTATTTTCTTAAAGGTTTTATTTTGCAATTATTGGCTTGATTTCCCTGTTCAAAAGATGCAATTTATAGGAAGTGCATAACTTTAAACATTTGACGGGATTTTACATTAAAAGATAGCAACACTAAGACATAAAAGCACTATCCAGTTCGAATTAACATTAAAAAGAGATAGTATTTTTAAAAAAATATTAGGCACGGAACACGTATTTCCCGAACTTAAAGGAAATGGGAAATGAAAATCTACCCCTACTCTCTCAGCAGTCACAATTTCTAGAAAGGCCACAAAACTAAGTGATCTTTCTCAACATTACTTCCAGGGCTGACCTGACATTATTGAGGATACTGATGCACAAATAAATAATAAAAATCTTATGTTAATTTGAACTTATTTAGAAAGCAAAGAGGAAATCAATAGCTATGAAGTGGGAAAGTACCAAATGTATAGATGAATTTAACACATCTAAAGAGCATTACAAACAAGGTGGTGTTAAATATGTATTTTAAATTACTTTAATATCTGTTGTAAAGAGATAACAGACTTGAGTTTAATGCTCCTGACCCCGCAGCTGTCACTCATGTGAACAGTTCCATTAATGTAAAAGCTAGGGAGTCAGGCTCAATGTTTGTATGTTGTACCTACAGCCTTTTACACAACCAATACGTTTAGAAATTGGGTGGTAATGGGGGAGAATTTAGCTTCTAGCATGATCAGCATTCTTAAAAAACAATACCAGTACAAAATCAACAGCAGCAATTTAAGTCTCATAAGTATTCTGTGATTGCCCATCTGCCCCATGCCTTCCACTTGATGTTGTGGATGTTTTCCAGACAAACAGAATGAAGATTTATAGAACAATGTTCATGAAAACAGATCTAAACCTTGCTCCATTCATTCATTTTTCTCTCATTCTCTTTTCGTTCCTTAGTTTCTCTTTTCAGTTTCTCAGGTTTTCCTTTTTGTTTTTTGTCTTTTATGTCTCTTATAAAACACGTACAATAATATAGAGTGTTTTTTTGACCCAGAGAAGCAGTCTCTTCTTCCATATAATCTGTTGTATCCTCTACTAGTTTTCTTTCCTTTGCCTCTCTTTTTTTCCTTCTTGGTTCTCTTTCCTTGCCTTTGTGTTCTATGTCTTTACTTTATCTTCTTTGTTATAATAAAGGAAACACAGGAATGCCTGAGGGTCACCAGTATGTAATCCCAGGAAACTGATAGAGGGGAATATGCTCACTTTATCCGAATGGATACTTGCTTGATGGAAAAAAGCAAACCAAAACCCAAGGACTCTGCCAGTAGGTTCTGGGGGAAATTTCTTCCCTACATCAGTTTAATTCTATATGGGATTTTATGGGGGAGAAGGAGTCTGTCTGTGAGAGAAACTTCTTTTGGTAGAAGGTTGCTGCAATACTGTTGAGGACTTGCCCTAGGGAAGATTGCTGCTAAGCTGCTTGCTGTGGTATTATGGAGAATATTGGTGCGGGGTTCAGTATAGGGGAGAACAAAGGGTTTTCTTCCAGATCCTTTCACAAATTAGTTGGATGACCTCAGGAGTCTGAATATGAAAATGATGCAGGAGGCAAGGAGATCATGAATATAAAACAAGATCCTGGGAGAGGGGCACATCAGATTGGAATCTCAATATGAAAAGGGAGCTAGGCCATTGACTTCACTGCGGATATGATTTCACCCTATCTACATATGAAGAGGGAAGGGTTGTTTGACTTCTGGGTAAAGATGGGATTGGAAATGTTGTATAATACAATCTGTAAGCATAAATAATAAATCTAAGCACTTACACTTCTTCATTTTATCAATGACAAATACATTAAACGATATAAATTATATTTACTCATCCTCATATCCAAATATATGGCAGCTTTCCTGCACTATTAAATACTATTTCCCTTAAGAAGGTGAATGGAGAAAACTGCACACTGGCTTCTAGAGTAAAGCTAAAGCATGATGAAATCACGCTGGAAACAAGAAAATAGGCAATGCCAAGGTTGTACAAAATAACAGATCTGTTTGCAAAAATAATAGCATTACACTTGCCCAACAAAATAAGTTGAAAAACTGAAGAAAGTCAAATACAATCTGAAAACTAGATCAATTGTAGGTTTCTTAGGTGTTACTAATAACTAAGTAAAACAATTGTTTAAATGTGAATTTTGAGACAAAAGTATCACTTTTAGCGATAAGAAAGGTAAGATCCAATAGTAAAGGACAACATGAAGACAGCCTAAATTAAATCAGCTATGTTTAAAAAAAAACCCATCATTTAATACACATGTATAAAATAGGGAAACAAAACAGAATGGAGCACATTATTTATTACTATGCAAACAAGAGTGCAATCAAGGATCAATTTTAATCACACACAAGGAATAAACCCACCAACCAATCTGGACAACTTTTCAATGCTCAATTAATTAGCCAGATGCACAGCCCTTGGCTTAAGCTGCATATTATATTGCCACCATTCTGTGAATTTCTGGGTTTCTTCCCAACCTGTTTTCAAGGTTATCAGCATAAAATTAACAAAATGGGGAAATGTATATTTCAGACATTTTGGCTTTCATTATAGTATAATGGTAAATAATTTTTCCTTTGATACTTTGCAGACTCTAATTTACCGCTTTATTGGTTAGGTCACAATGGCCTAGAAAGGGAAAAGGAGAACTAAAGGAGAAGGTATACCAATACAAGGAGATAACCAATAACCAAAATCAAAGAGGAATCGGTACTTTTATTATTATTGTTTGCATAGAGCACATTACAGTAATATTTATATAATGCTAGGTGAAGTCCTAATCTAAAAATCGTGTCCTATTGCCTTGAAATAACCTCAGATCAAAATTTGCTCTGTTTACAAGTTATTTGTTGTTATCTTTTATTTGTATTGTGGTAGCGACCAGAGGCAAATCAAGGATCAGGGCCACATTGTGCTAAACACTGTTTACACAGATAATGGAAAGATGATCCCTCTTCCAAAGAGCTTACAGTTTGTGTTGTGGGTCATATCAGAGATCATAGATGACTTTAGGGAACTCAGAAGCTTGCGAAGAAGAAGAGTGTACATGCAATCTTCTCAGAGATCCTTCCTGACCCACAAGCAAAGGAAGACAGAAGGCAGAAGATTCTGAAAGTGAGCCGCTGGCTTGGTAAGTGGCATAGGCAGGAAACTTTTGATTTTGTGAAAGACTGATCTACCTTTTGTGGGAGAGGGGGCTGTATAGTTTCAATGACCTCCATTTCATTAGAAGGGGGCCAATATCCTTGGGGACAGGCTGGCTAGAGCAATCAGGAGGGTGCTAAACTAAAAACAAAAGGAGTGAATGAAGACAGAGGATATGAGGAGGAAGCACAAAACTGAAATGTTGAGAACAAAATTAATCAAAAGAACCAAAGGACATGATGAGAAGAAATTCTTTAGTTGCCAATACACCAATGCTAGCTAGCAGCCCGGGTAATAAACACGAGGTCTCACAGTTGCTCATTTATTAGCATAAATTTTGATCCAGTTGGTATTACTGAAACCTGGTGGGATGATCTGCATGAATGGAATACTAAAATCAATGGTTATAACCTATTTAGGAAGGACTGAATGGTCAAAAGGGGAGGGGAGTAGCACTCTATATCAAAAATGGCATTATTTGTTCCCAAGCCACTGGCAACTCAGAATGATCTCAAAAACTCATGAATCAATGTCCTAATAGATAAAAAACATTATGGGTATTAGCTGGCCTCTGCTACCGATCACCATTTCACACTAGGGAACAGGATGACTTCCTCAAACACCTATCTATAACGTGGGGGGGGGGGGGGGGAGACTTTGTGATCATTAGGGGGTTCAATCTGAGTGCTATATGTTAAAGGTCTCATGCTGCCAGTACTAAAATATCCTTGGAATTTCTAAATATAATAGATGACCATTTCCTAACTCAATAAGTGCTGCACCCAACATGGGGAATTCTGTTAGATCTTGTCTTGACAAAGAAGAACTGATCACACAACTAAAAATTAATGGTAGCTTAGGTACAAGTGATCATGATTTGATCACATTTATTAATATGCAAACCAAACAAAATCCAAACCAGTAATATGTTTGGTGCTTTACAACGTGCAATTGCACAAAGTTGAAAACAATTATGAAGCCAACTCAGCTGGGGAGGAAGAATTTAATCAGAAAAGTGGGAATGATAACTGCGAATTGTTTAAAGAAACTTTACAGATGCTCAACTAGCCACAACCTCACAATTGAGGAAGAAGGCCATACAGGTTAAAATAACACCTGGTTTGGAAGGCAAGTGAAGGCAGCTATGAAAATTTAAAAAAATTATAATATGTAACAAATGGAAGAAGGGGGAAGTTCTATGGACTGTGTTACAGAGGAGGTCAGACTAGATGACCACAGTGGCCTTCTGGCCTTGAAATCTATGGAAATATAGGACAAGAAACAAAAGATGCATACAACAAATAATGGTGAAAAATACGGAACAAAGGAACATTGACATGATTATAACCAGTGTAATAAGCAGTGGGCACAAACAGCAGCTGTGTAACCAATCCCAACAGTTTTGTAGGGAACACTGTATAAGTGGGTTTTAGGAAGCGATTTAATGCAATGGCTTTGCAGATTTACATGGACAAAGATGATTTTTCCAACTAATACATCACACTTGCACATTCAATCTGAGCTCTGTAAATCAAGCTGTGTATCTTCCTGTTCATTGTTACCAGTAAAATATTCTGCAGCCTAAATTCTGCCCTATTGTTAGAGCTGCATAATCCCATTGTCTCCAAAGGTGATAAGAAAATTAAACTGATAGCAAAAATTGGCCCTGCAATTGGAACTGAATGGCTAAATTCAACCCGCAGCTTCATGGATGTAGACGGGGGTCAAGAAGATGGTGTGAACAACCAGCACATTGTGAAGATCTCTTGTGCTGTAGGTAGCATGCAGGGGATCACAGATGATATCTGGGAATAAGTTCCCCAGTATATCTAGTTTAGTTTATTTCTTGCATTTTTTTCATAGAATCCTTCTAGAGGCTTAGTGTCTTTCTAAGTTTTGATTAAACCCAAGATTGATGCTGCTGCCCTATTGTTAGTTTCCCTAGCTAACACTGCAGTCCCTTTTTATCTCCTTAGAGCTCAGGAACAAGTAAATGCCCAGTGAAGTATTAGATATACTGTGAATATCAGTGCCTTCACTGTGGATGTTGGAATCAGCACTGTGCCATGACAGCACTGAGAAAGCAAGACTGGTGTGGGAGCACTAAGTAATCCAAGAATTTAAACATTAAGATAAAATTTCAACCACCTTTCGCATTTACAAGTACACAAGAACCAGAAGAAACGGAAATATACTGGATGGGATATTAAATATAGCCTACAAAACAAAACCTGATCAGACAGAAATTCAGGGTGATGAAACTCTGGGATATCAATAAAGGTGATGAGATAAGACAGACAGAAGAAGGGCTCATCTAACACATCATATTCTGCAAGATTCGTGTCCATCTAACAAAACCCCAGATCTTACTGGGCAGATGAAGAAAACAGTGACCTGTAATATGAAGGCCAATGGAACAGATACTATGATGTTACATGTGAATGAGCTCTCAAACTTAGTTTGGACAAGATTGTGAGTCAACGTATGTGTTTATGAGGAGGGTTTTGGGGTGGAAAGTGCCTTCTTACTCACCTGCACAGACTACCTATATTGGGGGGATACACTGAGGAGGGAGCAGGAAGCAAACTCCCCTTCCTGAGCAGGTAACTGGAGCTTAGACTCATCCACCCTTACACGCAAACACTGGTCACCACAGACAGATTTTCTTATTTCAACAAAGGTGCCATCAGCTCTGTACTTCTACCTGATGCTAATTAACCCACCCCACTAATTAAAACAAAAAGCCACCCTCTGGTTGAGTGATTACAGTAATTCTTACCCAGGGGTTGCATGAGGTTTAATTAATGTTTATAATGCTTATAAATTGTGTTGAGAAGTTCAAGTAACAGCACAATTCTTGATTGTTAACAAAGCATTGTACTAGAAAAAGTAAAAAAACAAGCATCCTTTTATTGTATTTCTGGATCAGAAGTATTTCATCTGCCCAGAAACTGTAGATCTTGAAACTCTTGAAGTGGGAACAGATTCACTACTTGGCAAATCACATTTAATGAAGTTGACTAAAGGACCGGTCTACACTTTTACAGGTTTGTGTACAAATGTGTGACAAGATTATGACTATCAATAGATGGCTTAGGCAGTGGTGCTATAAGGAGGGCTTTGGGATGTATGGCCATTGGGAGGCATTCATGGATAGAGGACAGTTCTCTCGGGATGGACTTCATCTGAGTAGGGAAGGAAATAGACTTCTAGGATGGAGGCTGGCACAACTGATTAAGAGAGCTTTAAACTAGGAATTTGGGGGAGATGGTTGGGAGATGTCCAGGTAATCTCCACGCCAGAATTTAGCATAGAGTGGAAAGAAAATGAAGTAAGAGTGGATACAGCTGTAGGTAGGAGGAAGGGCAGTGTAGATACAAGTCTAATAGGTTATACTGGTAGTAAAATAACCGTGCCTAATAGGGTACAGAATGTGAGTGAGGCCAAACAGCAAAAATTAAGATGTTTGTACACTAATGCAAGGAGCCTAGGTAACAAAATGGAGGAACTAGAGTTACTGGTGCAGGAAGTGAAACCAGATATTATAGGTATAACAGAGACCTGGTGGAATAGTAGTCATGACTGGGCTACAGGTATTGAAGGGTATGTGCTGTTTAGGAAAGACCGAAATAAAGGTAAAGGTGGTGGAGTAGCACTGTATATCAATGATGAGATAGAATGTAAAGAAATAAGAAGCGATGAAACGGATATGACTGAGTCTGTCTGGGCAATAATTAAATTGGGGAAGAAAACTATTAGAGCCTCCCCTGGGATAGTGCTTGGGGTGTGCTATAGACCGCCGTGATCTAATTTGGATATGGATAGAGCCCTTTTTAATGTTTTTAATAAAGTAAATACTAATGGAAACTGTGTGATCATGGGAGACTTTAACTTCCCAGATATAGACTGGAGGACGAGTGCTAGTAATAATAATAGGGCTCAGATTTTCCTAGATGCGATAGCTGATGGATTCCTTCAACAAGTAGTTGCTGAACCGACTAGAGGGGATGCCATTTTAGATTTGGTCTTGGCGAGTAATGAGGATCTCATAGAGGAAATGGTTGTAGGGGATAATCTTGGCTCAAGTGATCATGAGCTAATTCAGTTCAAATTGAATGGAAGGATTAACAAAAATAAATCTGCAACTAGGGTTTTTGATTTCAAAAGGGCTGACTTTCAAAAATTAAGGAAATTAGTTAGGGAAGTGGATTGGACTGAAGAATTTATGGGTTTAAAGGTAGAGGAGGCCTGGGATTATTTTAAATTAAAGCTGCAGAAGCTATCGGAAGCCTGCATCCCAAGAAAGGGGAAAAAATTCATAGGCAGGAGTTGTAGACCAAGCTGGATGAGCAAGCATCTTAGAGAGGTAATTAAGAAAAAGCAGAAAGCATATAGGGAGTGGAAGAAGGGAGGGATCAGTAAGGAAAGCTACCTTATTGAGGTCAGAATATGTAGGGATAAAGTGAGACAGGCTAAAAGTCAAGTAGAGTTGGACCTTGCAAAGGGAATTAAAACCAATAGTAAAAGGTTCTATAGTCATATAAATAGGAAGAAAACAAAGAAAGAAGAAGTGGGACCGCTAAAAACTGAGGATGGAGTGGAGGTCAAGGATAATCTAGGCATGGCCCAATATCTAAACAAATACTTTGCCTCAGTCTTTAATAAGACTAAAGAGGATCTTAGGGATAATGGTAGCATGATAAATGGGAATGAGGATATGGAGGTAGACATCACCATATCTGAGGTAGAAGCGAAACTCAAACAGCTTAATGGGACTAAATCGGGGGGCCCAGATAATCTTCATCCAAGAATATTAAAAGAATTGGCACAAGAAATTGCAAGCCCATTAGCAAGAATTTTTAATGAATCTGTAAACTCAGGGGTTGTACCGTATGATTGGAGAATTGCTAACATAGTTCCTATTTTTAAGAAAGGGAAAAAAAGTGATCCAAGTAATTATAGGCCTGTTAGTTTGACATCTGTAGTATGCAAGGTCTTGGAAAAATTTTTGAAGGAGAAGGTAGTTAAGGACATTGAAGTCAATGGTAAATGGGACAAAATACAACATGGTTTTACAAAAGGTAGATCGTGCCAAACCAACCTGATCTCCTTCTTTGAGAGAGTAACAGATTTTTTAGATAAAGGAAACGCAGTGGATCTAATTTACTTAGATTTTAGTAAGGCGTTTGATACTGTGCCACATGGGGAATTATTAGTTAAATTGGATAAGATGGGCATCAATAGGAAAATTGAAAGGTGGATAGGGAATTGGTTAAAGGGGAGACTACAACGGGTCCTACTGAAAGGTGAACTGTCAAGTTGGAGGGAGGTTACCAGTGGAGTTCCTCAAGGATCAGTTTTGGGACCAATCTTATTTAATCTTTTTATTACTGACCTGGGCACAAAAAGTGGGAGTGTGCTAATAAAGTTTGCAGATGATACAAAGCTGGGAGGTATTGCTAATTTAGAGAAGGACAGGGATACCCTACAGGAGGATCTGGATGACCTTGTAAACTGGAGTAATAGGAATAGGATGAAATTTAATAGTGAGAAGTGTAAGGTCATGCATTTAGGGATTAATAACAAGAATTTTAGTTATAAGCTAGGGACGCATCAACTAGAAGTAACGGAGGAGGAAAAGGACCTTGGAGTATTGGTTGATCATAGTATGACTATGAGCTGCCAATGTGATATGGCTGTGAAAAAAGCTAATGTCGTCTTGGGATGCATCAGGAGAGGTATTTCCAGTAGGGATAAGGAGGTTTTAGTACCGTTATATAAGGCACTGGTGAGACCTCACCTGGAATACTGTGTGCAGTTCTGGTCTCCCATGTTTAAGAAGGATGAATTCAAACTGGAACAGGTACAGAGAAGGGCTACTCTGATGATCCAAGGAATGGAAAACTTGTCTTATGAAAGGAGACTCAGGGAGCTTGGCTTGTTTAGCCTAACTAAAAGAAGGTTGAGGGGAGATATGATTGCTCTCTATAAATATATCAGAGGGATAAATACCAGAGAGGGAGAGGAATTATTTAAACTCAGTACCAATGTGGACACAAGAACAAATGGATATAAACTGGCCACTAGGAAATTTAGATTAGAAATTAGATGAAGGTTTCTAACCATCAGAGGAGTGAAGTTTTGGAATAGCCTTCCGAGGGAAGTAGTGGGAGCAAAAGATCTATCTTGCTTTAAGATTAAACTCGATAAGTTTATGGAGGAGATGGTATGATGGGATAACATGGTTTTGGTAATTAAATATTCATGGTAAATAGGCCCAATGGACTGTGATGGGTTTTTAGATGGGGTAAGATCCAAGTTACCCGGGAAAGAATTTTCTGTAGTATCTGGCTGATGAATCTTGCCCATATGCTCAGGGTTTAGCTGATCACCATATTTGGGGTCGGGAAGGAATTTTCCTCCAGGGCAGATTGGAAGACCCTGGAGGTTTTTCGCCTTCCTCTGTAGCATGGGGCACGGGTCACTTGCTGGAGGATTCTCTGCTCCTTGAGGTCTTCAAACTACAATTTGAGGACTTCAATAGCACAGATATAGGTGTGAGGTCTTTTTTAGGAGTGGTGGGTGAAATTCTGTGGCCTGCATTGTGCAGGAGGTCAGACTAGATGATCATAATGGTCCCTTCTGACCTAAATATCTATGAATCTATGAAAATGTAAATTTGGTAGTTTCATGTCAGAGAAACTTGCAGCACGCAAAGTAACAGTACAACATATTGATCTAGTTGTATATTTAGGTTATATATAGCACAATGTTTTGAGTTTCTTTTCTAAATAATGTTTTCCAGAGCGAATAGATGGTATTAGCTGAGCACTAAACTCCAGTTCATCCATTAAAAGCAGATATAAGTAAATAAAGGAAATGGCCAAGGGTTTCCATACCCAGATTACTGGACTCTGAATCCACAAGACACATGTTTAATTTTTTACCTATTAACTTACCAGACATATGTTCAAGTTAAAATGCAGGTTCCCAAGCAGAATTATCCTTAAGTTTTGAATGTGACAGATAATTGTGTTACAACAGGTGGAAAAATACCATGTCATCCTTCTAACATATCATCCATATATTTTAACATTAAAGGTCTGCATCTGTCCTTTCGGAGATATACAGACACATTCAGCCAAAGACAGTTATGAAACAATTATTCTCACATTTATAGACAGCAAAAAGGAGAAAAGAAAACCAAAGTATTTCCACAGCAATGCCTCTGATCTCAGACCATATTTGGAAGAACCATACCACCTCAGTTTCGAGTTAAAAAATTAGCATGCATGTTAGTTCTGTCTTGCATCTGTTCTAAAAATAACAATATTGACACACTTTGTTACTATCAGGTGCTTAGTTCCGTGAATTGTTATCTATTAAAAATAAGGATTAATTTCTCTCTCTAATTCTGTTTCCTGAATTCATTATGTAGAGTAGCTCATATTGTAAACATTATATTCCTTGTAAACTAATGGGTTCTATGTTCTATGCAGTTGTTATATTTCAGAGATCTAAAAGAATCATTTACCTCCAGTATGTGTTCACTTTGCTGTTCTCGGTCTAGCTTTCTTGATGTGGTTATAATTAGCCCTGTAAATATAAAAGAGTAATTTATCAGTCCTTGCAGAAAAGTAATTGTGATGGAGACTGAGCCAGTAATCAGCGATATGCCCAACCCGGACGTCGTCTTTGGTGGTCTCATTCATGTCTGCAGAATTTAAATTTTCATTAAAAAAAGTTTCTAGTCTGTAATTGTGAAGATATCCCTTGGAATGTGAACCAAAGAAGAGCTGTTTTAGTGTCTAGACAGCAGATCCAATTTTGTTCTCAGATACATCTGTACAGCTATGAGCCAACAGGAATTGCATGTCTCCATCTCACATACAAAGACATATGTGAACTGACCCCATTCATTGCAGGGGGGTATTCACTCATAAGTCAATTGTAATGTCTGTCAATCGTTTTAGCAGAAGACAGCTAATCTAGGACTCAAGACTAGGCACTGATCCTCTCCTGTGTCAGATTAAAGCTGCTCTACTAGTGCAAAACAGCTTTAAAGTTGGTTTAGTTGGCCACCAGAGGGAAATCTATGGTGCAGACACATAAGGAGGAGTTCACAGTAATCAAGAAAGGAGATGACATGGAGCCAATCATTTTTAGCTGTAGAGAAATAAAGAAATGGGTGGATGTTAGAGATGTTATGGGGGAAGATGTAATGGGCATTACACATGGCTTGGTATTGCAACAGGGAGAGAGGAGCCAAAGACAAACGCCAGGCTATGTGAGTGAGTGATGGTGAGAATGGGGAGAGTGACGAGCATTTTGAATATGATGTCAAGAAGAAAGGTTCGATCAACAGTATCCAAAGCAGTGGAGAGGCCAAGGAGAAAGAGAATGGAATAGAGACACTAATATCTGACTAGGAAGAGGTCCTACCCAAATTAATCATTTCTAGGGTCAGGTTAATGATATTAGTCATTGAGACACATTCATGTGAAAATGAAATAAAATAATACCACCACCACACCAGTGGCGTAGCCAAGATGGAAATGACTCGGAGGGGCGGGGGGTGGGAGAGAGAGAGAGAGAAAGAGATCTGGGCACGCCTCCCTTCGACCATTACCAGTCCACCTTGCAGGGGGTGATGGATACTCTGGCTAGGGCCGCCTAGAGCCCCAGGTCCACTCCCACCTCCGGGAAGAGAAGCCGCTCTCTAGCGGCAATGGCCCCTGGCCCAGTCCCATGCTGGGCCTGGCTCCCCAAGTGGCAGGCCTACCTCTCTGAGGATTCCTGTGCCTCCACTGGGTCGCCTGAAGCTCGCCCTACTCCCAGTGGCGAAATAGCCACTGGGCCAAAGGGGTGTGCCCAGGGGCCCCAGCCAATTGGGGACCCCCAAAAAAACAGGCACCCCACCACAAGCCCCGACCCCACTCCTTGGCAGAATCACTGGGCAGATGGAGGGAGCTGGGTAAGCCCTCGACCGTGCCCCCGGTTGGAGCACCAGGCTGGCAGAGTGGGGCAAGCTAGGGTCGAAGCAGAGCCAGGGCCCCTGCACCAAAATGCAGGTCCACAGCACCTCTTATCTGAGGATCTCTAAGCACTTTGCAATTATGGGTAAGTACTATTATTCTTGGCAGAATTGAAGTATGGAGATGTTAGTGACTTGCTCAAGATCTTGCAGTAAATCAGTGGAAGAATCAAGAATAGAACTCAGGTCTCCTAATTAACAGTTCTATTCTACCTCTTTTTTATTATAAACACACCTTTCATAACAAAAACATCACAAACTTATCAACTAATGAAAACTGAATTGCTACACCGAAAAAATCTATTTTGTGTCACAGCCCTGATAGAAGTAGAGCTTGAAACTCAAAAAATGAACATCAATAAGTTTCCAGTTTTACTTACATAGAAATGCCAATAGAAGTAGAATTCTGGCATAGCTAGCAAATACCCTGCCACAAAAGAATTCTAGCCTACATACACCAACAAAAATGGACAATCACATCTAAATAATATGAGTAACTCCTATATATGACAATACCTGTCAACTATACAGACGACTATTATTCTTCAAGAAATGGGTAGCATAAATCACAATCCTTTCAATTATGGTCAAAACTGTCCTCGGTTTTCCAGCAATTTCATTCTTCCATTGTAGTGAGTACTTTTTTCTATCTAACATTTGCTGACCGTTCCTCCCATTTTGTTGTATGCACCTCCCCCCTCCCCATAATAATTATAATAGCTTTTAGTAATATATGCAATGGGTACTTACAGTTAAGGCTAAGATTTTGCCTCGGTTATTTTTAGTAAAAGTCACAGACAGGTCACAGGCAATAAACAAAAAGTCACAGAGCCCCTGACCTGTTTGTGACTTTTACTAAAAAAAACTAAAAATAAGTGTACAAGCTGCAAGGCAGGGGAATGTGCACATGGTGGGCTGCAGCCTTCACCGCAAGCTGCGGGGCAGGGACACGTGGCCCCGGCTGCAGGCTCTAGCAGAAGCTGGTACCCCCACACTGGAACAGGGGTGCATGGCCCTGGCTCCAGCCCCAGCCGCAACCCCAGCTTCAGCTGCCGAAGAAGTCACAGAGGTCCAGTAAAGTAATGGAATCCATGACTGCCGAGACCTCTGTGACTACATCATAGCCTTACTTATAGTTAAATATATGGCCACCATACAGTCCAAAGAGAATGGGAATCAATTAAGTACATTAATGAAAGAAAACAGAAAAAATCTGAAGAAAAAACAGAAAACTATAGAAGAGCTATACATTGGGGATGGGGGGGGGGGGGGGAGAGGAAAAAGTCAGATGCACTGACTGTGTATTCAGTTCCTCAGAGTTACATCTTCCCACACAGAGTACAGAGCTGTGAACACTGGCAAGCTTCAAACATTTCATACACGCAAAGACAAAGCATTTACCAAGCCTCTTGGCTGAGGCTGATCATTCCATCCCTTTTCTTGTCACCTGCACACTAGGGAGCGGCTTGGAATTGTTAAATGGAAATGAACAAATGAAGGACCAGATGCTTTCCTCCCCTTATGTAGGCAAAAGGAGCAAATATTTAGATAGAACTTTGGGAAGCAGCAGCTCTGCTGTACGTCTTGTTCTGGGGAGCCCATAAAGTGCTTCTAAGGAAATTTTACATATGCAGGGGGGAATGAACTGCTCTATGAAGCATGAGCACCTTGAGACCCCTCTGACTGAAAATCTGAGATGGGACTGAAGCTCTAGCCTTCTTTCTGCAGTTACAACCACCTTCACAGAAAAACGCAGAGCAGAACAGAGTGTGCCAGCTCAGCTGCTGATGTGTCTTGCTATTGAGGGGTTGGGGATCAGGGCAGGGAGGAGCCCACCAGAGACCACAGTGAAGGGTAAACTCATTCTAAGAGATCCACGTGCTTATGCTTTGTGTTGCCCTGTGGATCCTTAAGATTCTCAGACTCCACCTACTCCACAAGGCTGGGAAACCCTCCCTTTCAACAGTGGCATGCAGACCTAACTCCATAAGGTGAACCCTGGGAACGACACTAGTGAATGCCAAATACTGCCAGTAAAGGCTTACATCATAAGGCAAATATACACTAACATATCCCGTCTTTACTGCAAATAAATGCCCCAAACTAGAAGTTCAAGGTCTAACCTACCTCTGCATTTGTGAAATGAATTTGTCAGGTTAGACTTTTCTGCAACTGAAGTTGATTGATACATTTTGGAAACAGAGAAGTAAGCAATATACTTAAAATTAATATGCTTTGCTGTATTAATAATCATTTTCTAATAATCTTTTGACTAAGTTTTCTGATGTTGCATGCCACACAGTTCTGTTAAAACACTTCAGACTGTTAACAGAAGGGTTTAGTCTTCACCATATATATCCTGTAAATTCAGCAGAAACTAATGCCAACAAAGGAAATATAACACCTCTGGATTTAGAATCTCTCTCTCTCTCTGACAGCCACACACCATTCTTTGCATTTAACTCTTTACTGGTATCCATTTTCCTAAAGAAATAAGTAGTATTTAAACATTTATCTGAATAGGATAGCTGCTCTGCTGCAATGTAAATCAAACCCTTTACACATATTAAACACAAACATTCTGAATGTTTAGTGCAGTCCTGAATAGAGATGGGTGAATAACTGATGTTTTAGTACACTGGAAATTCCAAAAAAATGGAAAAAAAAAATCAGTTCAGGTCAAACTGAATAGAAAAATTGCAAACTCCCCCCCCCCCCCCCCAAGCAAACTGAAAAAAAAATCAATTTAGGGTCAAACAAATCAACTGAAAAAATATTTTTTCCAGGTGGAGGAGGAGAAGGCAGCAGTCTCACTTGTAACCGTTAGCACTGTGATTAGGGTACTTACCTGGGATGTGGAAGACCTGGGTTCCATTCCACACTCTGCCTGATGTGGAGCAGGAATTTGACCTTGGGTCTCCCATGTTACAGGACAGTACCCTAGCCATTGTGCTATAGGATATAATGCTGTAGGTCCATCTCAATCTGTCCTGTTGAAGCTATTCCACTGTGTATAAATAACTGAAGTCACTGGAGCATGGATTTGAACTATGAATGACAACTCATTGCCTCTTTGAATCACAATTAACAGCTATTGGACCTGGGAATTAAGAGTAAGAATGACTCTATAGCCTGGTGATTAGGGCACCCACCTAGGCTGTGGGAGAGTCAAGTTCAAACCCTTGCTCCAATTTATGCAAAGTGGAGCAGGTTCAACAGGACAGATTATCCACCAAACTATGGAGTATTGTAACCATGGAGAACAGAGGGCTCCACTCAAATGGGGAAGATCCAAGTTCAAATCCCTTTTCCACATCAGGCAGAGAGTGGAACTGAACACAGATCTCCATATCCCAGGTGAATGCCCTAACCATTCAGCTAACTGCTTTAAAAGAGAAGAAGCCTTCCCCTTTCTCCCACTTTTTTGGGGGGGCTGCCAAAACTATTTGGCAAATTCATGTCAAATTCTCAAATAATTTCAGGTTGACCAAACCTGAATTTTTCAGCAAAGACACTACTACTCCAAAAATGTTTACTCAGCTCTAGTATTAACTCAAGGACGTGTCTTTACTAAGTTGGGGCAGAGGACTTAGTAATAAGGCCCAATGCTTCCACGGACATGCAGGCAGCAAACTCCCATTAATGTCAACAGAGATTGTGGGTGAACACTGGCTCCAAATTCTCAGTAACTTTTCAGTGGGGCCAGATGAAGGTCACAACATGACTTTTGCTAATCATGGGTTTTGTAGTGTTTTAAAATCAAGTTACTTTCTGTACTTAGGTAAGGATAAGTATACTCAATGGTCCAGCTATCAATGTATTTTGATAGAATACATTTTCAATATTGTCAGGATGCTAGTACACTTTAAAAGGTTTCCTTTGTTTCCTTCTTGCCACTCTTCAAATCCCCATCCACGTTTGTTATGGGTGTCAATATCAGGAAACAATTTAGATTGAAAATGGGGGACAAGAATTCAAAAATTCTAATTAAACATGTTTACATACTTACCTTAAAGTCAGAAAGGAAGGAAATACAGAATGAATGCCAAAGTGGTGGAAAAGTAAAGGATGAAGTTTAATTGAGCACTGAAGTAGTTTATGTCTATAATTAGGTCTCTTCTGAAATCCTTATTATCTGTTGGTGACCATCTTCTGAATAAGGGAAGTGAGTATTGAGCTCTGACAAAACTGGCAGTTTTTGTTCAGAAAAGGAGAGTGTCATTTTACAATCAGATTTTCCTATTTTTTATTCTATCTGCTCTTGCTGAGTGAAACACACACAAATAAAGTCCAATAACTTACAATATTAACTGTGATTTTGCATGTGAATCAATACATACACTCTGTACAGAGTGGGCGAGATAGGTCAGGCATCTTGGGAAAACACAACCTTACGAAAAAATCGTTATTGAGCTAATGATGAAACAAGTGATATTTCTAGAAAATTGGTGTGATTTTACAGTCGGTAATGTTTCAAAACTTGCCACATCAGTAACACATTTTCATAAGGCAGCTTAATTACTTAGAGAGTCTTTGAAGAGATCACAGCCATGCCACACTAAACAAAAAATGCCAAGCGTAGGTGAGGCTCTATCTAAAAATCCCAGTCATCCTACAAATCATAGAACAAAATATGATTAACACTTCTCATTGCTCTCCTTCCTTCCTTTTTTGAGTTCGCACTCTTGTGATAGGTTTCAGAGTAGCAGCTGTGTTAGTCTGTATTCGCAAAAAGAAAAGGAGTACTTGTGGCACCTTAGAGACTAAGCAATTTATTTGAGCATAAGCTTTCGTGAGCTACAGCTCACTTCACTGGATGCCTCTTGTGATACTGTCTGCTTGAATTTCTAAACAGCTCTATTCGAGTTTCGAATCTCCAGATTAAAATCACTTCAGTTTTGTCTAGCCTAGGTTAAGTACCATTGAAATGTTTGGGGAAAAAATATAGAAGAACAAAAATGTAATAATTTAGAACTTTACGTAAATAGCATAAATAAGACAGTCCCATATGCAAACAGCATCACTCCCTAGATAAAGCATCGTTGGCAAACCTGTGTTCAAATGTCAGCTCAGCTACCAGTTCACTGTGTGAGCAAATCACGTGTTAACCTGGCTATCTCAGTTTCTACAAGTATAAAACAGTATAGCGCCCTACCATCTCCCTTTGGCCATTAAGGGACTATTAGTTAAATCCTGTAAAGTGCTATGTAACTCTTAATGCATTATCATATGAAAACTAAGATTACATTAAAAAGATATTCAAGAAGTTGGATCCCAAGTAATACTTCATTTAATACCCATCAGCAAAAGCTTTAATTAAAAAAACAAAAACTAAAAAAACAAAACACTGCCTATTCATTTTATAATGTCATCTCAGTTTCTGCAAAGGAAATGGAAACTCCTGAATTTCACTCTTGGCAAATAAGGGGAAATTTAATTTCAAATATGTTTTAAATTTACATAAAGGATTTGAAGATGTATTTAATTTAATACATTTTTTTGTTTTATTCTATCATAAAAAACTGGACCATTTACTTATGCAGTATGGCTAACAAAAATGGCATAAAAAAGGAGGAGAGGTTTCAAGATTTGCTGTTTTGTTGAATTTTATGCATCAAGCATGTTCAGTTTACAGGTTAAAAAAAACCCATCTCCTCCTCCCTCCTTCTGCCAGCTTTGCGAACTCAACCTGGGATCTGAGAATTAAGGGAATTCCTCCCTCCTCCCCCAAATAAATCATCACCAGTAATAAAGGTTCTGCAGTCTAAAACAGGCCCTCAATGACACCAATTGTTTTTAATGGCTTTGCACAGGTGTAAATAATTAGAATATAATAAACAATTCTTTCTAGAACAAATTCATAAGAACCAGCTCACTCTTGGCTCTGCAGGCTTAACAGAAGTAAAAAGCAGTAAAAACATATTTTGGGGTCACTAAAGTCAGCAGATACAATACACTGGGAGGAAATCTGATTAGTGAGGTGCTATTGTTTCAGTCACTTGTTTGAGTAGAACCACACTTTAAAATAGTTTTAATCTGACAGGGACCATCCTTTTTCTTTGTTTGCTTGTTTTGTTGGTTTATTTTTTTCTTATAAATTCACCAATCTGACTCTGAAACACAAAAGCATAAGCAACCAGTGTTGATGGATTATGTTCCACCACTTTTTGTTTTGTTTTGCTGAAACAAACAGCCATCCAGTGAGCAGAGGTGCAATGATCAAACTTTAGTCCTAGAATCGTGCAGGCACTAATGATGATGCTTTTCGCAAATACCACGTAAATAATTTATCACCAGGTTGACTTGTGCAGAAACAGAAGGGAAAGTTTTTCCTAAAACGATCATTAACTAAGAAAAGGGACAAAACTCATAGACGTGTAAATGTAACATTTATTTCCTCAAGAGAACATTACAAACTATGGGAAATGAAAAAAACCTCTTTTGAAGTGCTGAACGAGTGGACTATGCATATAACTAAATAGTCACATAGCTACTAGCAATGCAGTTCAAATACCTGCTTAACTTTAAGCACATGCTTAATTCCATCCCTGTTCACCAAAGCATTTAAGCATGGTCTAGATAAAATAGTACTTAGTCCTGGCTCAGTGCAGGGAACCGAACTAGCTGATCTATCGAGATCCCTTCCAGTCCTACAGTTCTGTGATTCTATGCGTGTAACTTCAAGTATGAGTAGTTCCATTGATTTAAATGGGACTTAAGTACAGTAGAACCTCAGAATTACGAACACCTCAAGAACAGAGATTGTTCGTAATTCTGAACAAAATGTCATGGTTGTTCTTTCAAAAGTTTATAGCTGAACACTGACTTAATACAACTCTGAAACTTTATGAGGCAGAAGAAAAATGCTGCTTTTAACCATCTTCATTTAAATAAAACAGTAACAGAAAAAGTTTCCTTACCTTCTCAAAAACTTCTTAAAAATTTCCCTATTTTTTTTTAGTAGTTTACATTTAACACAGCAATATGCTGTATTTGCCCCTTCCCCCCTCCCCTTTTTTGGGGGAAGGGGTCTCTGCTGCTGCCTGATTGTGTACTTCCAGCTCCAAATTAGGTGTGTAGTTGACCGGTCAGTTCGTAACTCTGAGGTTCTACTGTACTTGCTTAAGTACTTATGTACATGGCTCCAACACTTAGGACCAGATCCTGCTATTTTCACTCAAATAGTGCCTTACTCTGAACAGTCCCATGGAACTGTGCAACAAGATAGGTAAAAATAACATGTAAATGGGATTTTGTCATTGACTTCAATAGTGACAGGATTTCACCTAATGAGAGTAAAAAGATAGCAGACTGGCCCTTACTGATGAGCTTGTATCATAAAGTTAGAAATTCAATAAAGTACAATGATGTCAATGTTTATGAGTGTTGTGTGTGTTGCCATGACAGACTGCAGGACTTTATATATCGGATCAAAGGTCCATATCTTTATACCATATCTAATATTTCACAGAGTCACTTGCGTTATCAGTAGCCAAAGAACTTTACTCAGTCTAGTACATAATTTCACATCTCTCTCAGTCAGACCTACCTCCCCGCACTATTTCAACAGTCGTCAGCAACAAAGATTTGGAATTTGCTGATCATAGAAGGCATTAATCATTTTAGTGATTTCACTCAGGAAGTACAGACAGGACCTGCAGCCTCCCAGAGATTAATAATGTATGGGCTGCAGACGAAAAAACAGCATTACACAAACATCTGAAAGTCAAAAAGAAAAGGAGTACTTGTGGCACCTTAGAGACTAACCAATTTATTTGAGCATGAGCTTTCGTGAGCTACAGCTCACTTCATCAGATGTTTACCGTGGAAACTGCAGCAGACTTTATATACACACAGTGTGTGTATATATACTGTGTGTATATAAAGTCTGCTGCAGTTTCCACGGTAAACATCTGATGAAGTGAGCTGTAGCTCACGAAAGCTCATGCTCAAATAAATTGGTTAGTCTCTAAGGTGCCACAAGTACTCCTTTTCTTTTTGCGAATACAGACTAACACGGCTGTTCCTCTGAAATCTGAAAGTCAGTCAAGCGAATAAACATTTTGAATCTTTAACTTTTTGTATTAGAAGGCTGAAAACTAGTTTAGTGAGTATATTATGGTAAATTGCTTATATGCATCATCAAAATGGCAACTATGCAGATTTGAGCACATCTACTTTCAGGCTATACAGACTCCTTTTATGAAGGCATAACTTCTTGAGAAAGTAATATCTAGACTTAAAAGAACTGTTTTCACACTGGAATATTTTAGGGCTCAAACCACAAAGGGATTTAAGATGTTTAATTGCAACTACTTTAGGTGCCTAAATCAAAAATTCAAGTCCTCAAAACCCCTGCTTAGCACTCTCTAAGGACTTTAGGTGCCTAAATTTCCACTAGTAAATTCTCCATGGCACCTAAAAGTCTGCCAGTGAGCATATGCACATGTCTCTGTCTAGATGTCCAGGCACCTATCTTATGCCAAAGTCCCACCACAATCCGCAAACTATGGTTCTCCCACCTATCTTGCCTGTGGACCCCAACCCAGTAGGCATGCTCAGAAGTCACCACCTGGATCAGGACCCACAAAACACAATGCTGGAGTAGGAGTTGCCCCTTATAACCTTTAGCCTAGTGGTTAGAGCACTCATCCACAATGTGGGAGACAGATTCAATTCTCTCCTCTGCCTGACGGGGAGAAGAGACTTGCTCTCCCTCCTGGCTCCAAAGAAAGCGCTTAGGCATCTAACTCTAGGAAAGGGTTCATGGCTGTGAATCCCAAGCAGAAGGCGACTTTGGCCATTACTCTCTTCAGCATTGCCTATTGGCTACCTGAGGCAGCTCCCCACCCAAAGTACTCGTTGTTGTGGCCTCATTTCATAGGTGCCTAACTCTCCTCATGCATTGCTTAAGGAGCCTGGGTGCCTAATTCAAGGATGGGGATTCCAGGTGTTGGAACACTGAGTCTAAGTGCTCTTTGTGGATCTAGCTTTTAGTGTGAACTGCTGGAATTTTAAACTACAGAGATCAAAATCACTGTTGTGGATTTAGGAGAGAAAGACATCTAAATGAAAAAAAAAAGTAGAATGAATAATTTTGTTTTGATAGCAATTATTTGGTTTTACTTTATTCACAGATTACTGAAGGACTAAATAATATCATCATCATTTTGTCTCCACCAAGACTTTGTTATAAACAAAACTTCCCCCAGAAAGATAACGATTCCACAACCTTCGGACTGAGTGTAAACATTTTCAAAAATTGTTAAGTCCCATCAATTTACAATGGAATTTAGGTGCTTTTGAAAATTTTATGCTGTTGTTCAATTGTCTTAATTTCTTGTGGTGGTTCACATACCCACTCAGATGAGGCAATAATACAATATATCTTAATAAAGGTGCAGAATGTACATTTCTGCAAAACACATTTAGATTTTCCTGCCTTAAAGAAGTGGGAGTACAAGTGATTAAATTAACTTTCCTCAAAAGGTTGTTACGAAGAGGACAGTGATCAACTGTTCACAGTGTCCACCGAGGACAGGACAAGAAATAATCAACTTCATTTGCAAGTGAGATGTAAGTTAGATATTAGGAAACTTTCTAACTATAAGGATAGTTAAGCACTGGAATAAGATTCAAAGGGATGTTGTGGAATCCCCATCACTGCAGGTTTTTAAGACCAGGTTAGACAAACACTTGTCAGGGATGGTTTAGATATACTTGGTCTCGCCTCAGTGCAGAAGGCTAGACTAGATGATCTCTTCAAGTCTCTTCCAGCTCTACATTTCAATGATTCTACATCATCAATTTAAAAATCATATTTCCTTCTGGATTTAAACTATTATCATTACAAGTAACCACAAAGGCTTTGTCGTCACTAGAAAGTGGTACCACTTTAAGCAAACCACCAGTACAGTTAACGCAGGACACACAACTCTGTGGATGCAGGTTATATATGAGTATAAAAATGCTTTACACTGATCTAGCTATTCCCACTCCGGAAGGGGCATAACTATACTGGTATATCGCCTTTATAAGCGGTGAAACTACATCTACACTAGGGCCACATCTCCATTAGAAAGTTTTACCGGTAGCATTAGTGCTGGCATACAGCTGCCGACAATGCAGTTTTTCTTGGCTGTCTTTGCTGCTGCTGCAGTGCATCCTCACAGCAACAGGTTATATCAGCAAGGTATGCTGCAGTGTGGGTAGGTATCCCAGTTATCTTCCATGCCACTGTCTGGGGAACTGCCTCATGGAAAATTTTTTCAGTGCATTGTGGGACATCAATGTGCCTCTCAGGGAATTGTGGAAGCTTAAGATGAAATTCCCACAATTCCCTCTATTCCATCCCATAATATTATTTTTGTGTTTGTTTTTTTAAAAAAAATTCTTTGCAATTCCTCCATTGCATCTTATAGCTTTTTACTGGTCTAACTTTTTTTTTAAAACCAAAAGGGGGTGGGGGAGGAGAACACCCCACACATTCTCTCCCATCTCCACCACAAACCAAACAGTTATATTAGTAAAACTTTAAAATGTAGATGAGACTTAAGGTTTCTGTAACTGAAACTGATGAGTGAGAGAACAAATTTCTCCCAAGTTTTTCCAGTCTGCTTACTCTTACTCTGTATACTTGTGCATAGTCAGGTTCCTTCTAAGTATTCATGTTTGCTTCTGTTGCTATTTTGTTAACAATACATAATTTCCTGTAAAATGAGCCTTGGTTTTGTTGGAACAAGTCTTGGTTTTATTACCACTAGGTAGCAAGTAGCATTGAACTCCTGTTAAGTCTCCTCTCTCCTTGCAACAGTATACTGCCTTCAGTGACATCCAAACCACCAAAGCTACAACCAAATAAAATACCAACAGTCCAAGTCCATTCAGAAATCAGTATGTGAGGTTACTTCCTTTTCATTGTTCGCCAATTTCTTCCTCTTCTTGAGTCCTAAGCTCTTTAATAGTAAGCTCACCGCTATTTGCCCAGTGTCTCATGATACCTGGCAAGACAGTTTCAAGCTGTCATAATCGTATTGTTTAAACAGCTAATAAAAATTATCTCCTCTATAAAAAAACTTAAGGTTTATTTCAGCTAATGCAAATATATACTACTCTACTCAAACAGCAAAATCTCAGTGAGGCCAACATTTTAGTTGTTAATGTGTAATAAAGTCATGATCAGCTGAAAGCAGAAACATAAAAGAGTAATGATTAAAGGATTAGTTAGTTTTAAGGTTCACTTCATCTGCTCCAGATGTTTTTATACTTCATGATTAAACTGCCATAAAATGCCTGCACCATAAGTATGAATCTCAGAAGCTTTTGATGAATTCTTCAGGATAGAAAAAAAGACCATACATAACTCTTTGGACTTTTCTGCTCAGTGTAAAACTTTGGTTGATGGATACTGGATCTGACATTTACTGTAGCTAAACAAACTTGAATATTTAACTTTTTTTCTTGCATTCATTAAAGACACCCCACCTATTCAACTCAATACATTTGTATAGTGGAGCCAGCTATCAACCACCATAAATTTGGACTCAGTATTTATGGTGGCTTCGCCCTGCTGTGCAAACAGTTTATGAACTTTAAACCTGCCATTTTAATGTTATTTGGTAATTAGCAATATCTTGTTTCAGAGAGAAACATCCCAGGCATTTTAAAAATATAGTGAGCAGTTTTTCCAAGCTGTTACAATTGTCAGGAAACTTATTTTTACTACAATTAAACTGTTTTTACTTAGGGAAAAATACTTCCACAATGTTCATTTGTGCTTTATTTTCAATTATAGCACAAGAAAAATGGCAACATTATTGAAAATTGTAAAAACGACAACAAAATAAAAATCTCACCAACTGAAACTCTTTTTGGACACATGACATTTCTACAGACATCAAAATGCATCATGGAACATAAACAGAAAATGTATTACTACTTGAAAAAAATCAATCTTTTGCTAGCTACAAAAGTAGCACAGAAACTCTCTCATTAAGTCTGACACACCAAGATACGGCCAAATTCTGCTCTCCTACATACTGGTGCAACAGAGCAACAGTTGGTCCACAGAAGTTTATGTAGTCAGCTGCATGAAATCAAAAGATTTCAGGAAAATTATAGTGATGTGCCTTAAGCAAAATAAGAAATTAAAATGTGTGGTTTAACATGTAAGCTTCTTAGTACTTAATGTATTATATTAAAAGGAGCTGCCTTTTGGGAAATAAGACGTTCCAACATACCCTATACAAGATGTCAGATAAGGCAACAGCATGCAGGTTTTATGTTAAGTTAGTCTGCCCTATTACAGTGTTGTAACTCTATCCTTGGAAAGCAAACTTTAAAGAGCAGATTTTCATCTCAATTACCTTGGTCTACTCTAGAGCCACTCTAGCTTTACACAGAATGATCAAGAACAGAATTTGGACCTAAATGTAAAGAGATACTATATTCAATTTTGCCCTCAGAAGGGTTCATTGTTAATTGGTGAGAGTCCCCGTGGCCTAAACAAGGCCAAAATAAACTCTATTATATAGGAAATCAAAAAGAATGCAGATGCAGCTGGTAATTCAGTTGCAGTCCCCGTCCCCCCCACCCCCATCACATTCAGTGTTACCACAGTATGCCTTATAACACAAGCAGAGAAAACGAAACACATTACATGGTAAATATTAATTTTAGAGAAGATGAAGCAGCAAATTAGTTTGATTTGAGAAGATATTTAAAAAAATGATTAAGAAATGTTATCCACTTTAAAGAAAAATCTCAAGACAAAGGATGAAAATCTAAGCTAGTTTGATTGCATTCTGCTTAGGTAACAAAAACATGTTCCTTTCCTTTCTGTTTAAACTACACATGGGACAGGGAACACAACTTTCTGAGCTAAATTATTAGCTTTTGTTTGATTGTTTTGCTATTTTTACCTGTTTTAATTTATCTGATTTACAGGGATTTTTTTAGGATACTAAACTTTAAATTCACTGCTTCCACTGAAAGCTTTTCAGTTGTAAAAGATGGATTTCCTTCATCAGCTTTAACAACTTCTGTACTCTATTCTAGTTGAGAATCAGGTCTCCTGTAGCAACTTTGAGAACTGATTTTTGGCTTCACACACAGAAAAGTTAATATACATAACTCCCTCTCCAATACCAAGAGAAAAGTGGAGAGTTTTCCAAAAGATTCAATATGCATATTAAAACAGCAGATTTGGATGGAGCTGTGCCTAGACATGATACATTTCTCACGAAACTGAAACAGTAAGTAATGGCTGGTTACCCAAAACAATAAAAAGAGATGTAAAAATATAGCATTAACCAGCCTGCCTCACAATGAATTTTTTTTTTCCAGCAAAAAGAATTCTTGTCTTTGAAAGGAAAATATGAAATTCCAAACATTTTGGTGCTTGGTTTTTTGTTTGTTTTTTGCTGGGCTGCTATGAGTTTAACACTCATCTTCTTGAAATTTTCTCTGACTACATATCTAAATCTTCTCAAAATGAAAGAAAAGTTAACCTGAAAGGATAGCAACTCTCTGAGATGGGATTCTCATCCACTGTCTTTTTATCCTTTGATATTAAGAATGGTTTATGTTGGACATATGCACACTGACAGAAATCCAGAGGAAGCAGGAGTTCAAAATGATATCAGGAATACTCCTCCTGACAGCTTTATACATTATCTTAAGATTTCTTTTTGTGATTTGTGTGCGTGCATTGCTGCAGGCTACTAGTTCCATATGCATGTTATTAAAATAATAAATTAAAACAATTCAAAATTAAGAATTAAAACACAAAGAACCCCAATATTTGTCATCTAACTTATACTGCCCTGTGTACACCAACTGACAAGTAGGTTCAATTAAATAAAAATAGGCAACACACACCGCCCATACTTGAAAATGGAACTTGAAGCTTCCCCCTCTCTTCCAGCGCCTCTTCTTCCTTTTCATGAGCAAATTTACTCCTCTTCCTCTATTTCTGTGGTGGAATTTCAACCCATACTAGATGCTGAAAGTTTCTTTGAGGGATTTCACAACAGCACAGCCCTAGAATACACACTAGCCTAAAGATAGTGCTTTGTGCTGCTAGTAGGGAGAGAGAAGGACACAGAACAATGCCAGACAACGTTTGAGTATAAAAATATTTCACCAAGAAGAGTTCTCCAGCCATGCCAGAAGAAAGACTGGAGGCAAGGGATGTGATTTAATTAGGCTGCAACTTTATTCACCAAAAATATCTGGGAATACCTGGCAATAAGTTGTACAGTGCAGGTTATCATAATTTCCTTAACCATTTACACATAATCCCCTACCTGGCTCCAGCCACACTGTAGCTAGAACCCTGCGACCCTCCCCTCACAAGAGGAGGGTCGGCTCTCCACTGTACCAGACACAGATGCCCCAAAACTCCCCCTTCTTAGCTCCCTAAGGGATGCTTTCCCTCAAATACTCCTCAACTCCACTTTGTCTGATAAATGTATCCCTTCCATAACAAGAACTTGCACGGAACAGCTGCCACAAGTTTCACTTACTAAATTGTGAGATTATAACGTAACTCCCCAACACCACTCCACCGGGTGCCAAACCTGCTGTGTGGAAGGGGAAAAACCCCCACCATACCTTGGCCAGTCTGGCAGAGAGAGAAAAATTCCTTCCCTGGCCCCAAGGAAAAAGGGTGATAAGTGTGATGCCCACAGCAAGTCACGAGGAAACTCGGTCCTTTTGCAAATTTCATGGGTAGGTGCTGCCAACCCAATCCTGGTAAGTTCTGTATGGGGAAAAATACTCCACCCACCCAGTCTCAGTCTCCCGGTCAGAAAGAATGGCAGTGCCTTCCTCCTGAGTAAGCCCAGCTGCTTCCTCCTCTTCTCCACAAACTTCCCCTTCATCCCCCTCTACTCCCATTTGGGGGGAGATGGGGGATAGAAAAACCAACTTAAATGCAACAAGTACCCTTTTCCTTCATCATCAAGGACTCACTCCATGGATGCTGTAGTGAGCACATTTTGAAAGCAACAAGGGGAAGGCCTACATATGAGACTACTTGCTCCTTCTAGCTGGTCTTTAATTCTCAGTGCAAGTCCTGTAACTTGATTGTGTTTGCTCAAATAAAGACAATCCAAAACAGCAGAGGTGTATTCTCATATCTATGCAAACATGAAATAAATAGGTGCAACCTAACAGAAATCTGTCCTATTTTTTTCTTTTCAAATGCTTTTAATAGTGTGTATACATAACGGTGACAGAATTAAAAAGAAATTCTGACAAATTTTTTTCTGACAAAGAAAAAAAAAATGCCCTTTTTGCACAACCAAAATCAAACTGATGGTACCCTGCTAGAGGACTTTTGTCATTTCACTTTCTGTCAGTGAAACTGACAAAAACTTTCCTGGAGGACTGCTAAGCTGAGTGGCCAGGGGCAAATTCTGGGGCTGGAGCACCAGACAGCCCAGGCACTCCATCTGCCCCCAAGCCCTTGGAAGACCAACCTGGGTGCTCTTCCCCTCCAGTGCTGGAACTGTGGACTCTGACTCTCCAGCAGCTAGGCAGGAAGGCTCTTGTCAACTTTACTTGTGAAGATCCAAAACAAAATGAAATTGAATTTTTATCAAAAAACCTTCCCAAAAAAAAATGTGGTTTTGACTTTTCGTCCCATTTTGGGGCAAAATGTTTTTCAGAAACACAAATTTTTTTTCATGGGAAGGGCTTTCAATTTTCCATCTGGGTCTACACTGTGCACTTACAAAAATCAGCTCTGTGCAAGGAGCAGTACTTACCATCCAACAGGGAAGGAACCATACCTCAGAAAGGCAAGATACTCTTCTTGATTCCAAAGGTGGTAATGTGCTTTCTACCTTTCCAATGTGCTATGATTACTATTATTTCCACATTCTAGCTCAACTCATCTGTGATGGCATCCAACCCCCCTCCACACAAGCAGAGTTCCAAGTACATAGTACCATGCCTGCAGCAGGGATGTGAAGTGGTTCCACAATAGCATGGGAAGGGGATCTTATTTTTCCTTATGCCTCTGCAATGCTATTTAAGCCAGGCCACAAGATGGCCTATCCTGTTGCAATTTAGAGTGACAACAATTCTGGGGTAGTGGTGTTCTTTCATTTTCTTTATTTTTCTTGCTTCATACCCCACCTCTTTTCTAAAAAAGAATATAGTAGAACTATATTTAAAAAAAAATATTCATTTAAAAGACTACAGACAATGTCTGAAATAAATCTGTCAATAGTCTAGTCACATATCTTCAAACGCTTGCTAGTACTTTTATAAAGAACAGTAGTCCTGTGCTAAATTAAATTCTGTCTTCAAATGCAGGGCTATATATTGACCTCAGTCTGTATGTGCAATCCCCATTGACTGAAATGGCAGTTTTGCAGCCTATTAATTTCAATAAGACAAAAATTTGACCTGAAGATAGCAAGACTGCACATCTTCATTTATTCCTCTCCCCAATATATGTCAAATAAGCAACAGCTAATTACTATATACCTTCCGAGATTTGTGGCAGAAATGGATAGGGAATATATTGGCACAATCTGAACAGCTAAAAATCGCAGCTAAATGCAATTTTGGTTTTTCAGAAGATTTAGCATATGATTTAACAAAAAATGTTTGATTCTAGTTTTGAAAATGTTAGCTCAACCAGGATGAAGAGCCACAATGTTAAACAATGGAGATTTCCTTTGTTAAAAAGAAGTATATACCCCACTGTAGCCACAGGGCCTTCATTTCCTAACTAAGCAGTTCTCCAACAATATCGGAAACCCTTGGAAGTTGTTTGCAGCTGTAGCCATTTCCTATTACACTTTGCTCAGTCTCCGGATCAGCCACAGCAAACTGACATTGCTTTGAATGTTAGGAACAGTTGTAAACTGATATGAGCATGTGACCTGGATGATCTGCCATTATACCCACTGACTATTAGCATTTTATGACTTCACAATACTCTAAGGATTAGCAAAGACTAGTCAATTGACAGGAGAATCCTTACACTAAGCATGTCCAAAATTTTAATCTCATTGTCTGAGGCTAAACTTTTTAAATTAAATCTGCATTATACGGTGGGACTTTACGTATAAAAATAAAGGTGACATTTTCTAAAAAAAAATAAAAATAAAATAAAATAAAAAAAAAGCCTTTAATTCAAACACTTTTTTCGTGCTCAAATGTTATGCACATTTTAAGGTCCAAAGGCTATGGTTTGAACTACAGGAGCTGCCACACATTAGCAAAATTCCTATCAGACTTTTTTAAAAAACAACAACATTCAAACACAAATCAAACCAAAAAAGTGCAGCAAAACTATCAGTGTTACATCAAAAAGATTATTTTAAAAGAACACTAAGATTGCAAACTCAAGCACTCACAAGTTAGGAAATACCAGGATTAACACTGCCTATGCAACCTTAATTCGCTCCCTTTGTGTGTATCCCTCCTCTTTCAGGGAGGATTAAAAAAATGGATGATTTTAACAAAGAAATAAAGCAGGTTTTTAAAATTGTATATTTTAATAAAAATTAAATACAGATTTATTTTAAAAAACTATATAAAAGTACATTTGAAATTATTAGAACCTGCCTTAAGCCCTAACCTTACTATAATCTATTCAAATCATTTTTTTTAAACACACACACACAAAGTGACACGTTTGCTGCCAAAGTCCAAAGAAAGCCAAATGACTGAATTGGTTGAAGTCACTTGCTGAGCATCTGGAACCAGAGTTTGAAGTGCTAAGTCAGCGTTTGAAAGCACTAGCTTCTTCTACAGGTACGGAGAGAATGTTTCCTTCATTTAAGTATTTTCAAATAGTTCAGTGACTAGTTCACTCAAAGTTAAGCAACCAACTGGGAGTTCAAAAAGCAGAAAAAGTTTCTCTCTCTCTCTTCCAGTCTATGAACAAAAAGTAGGCGTGAGATGATTACATCAACTAGCTAGAAGTACCAATGTGAAACATGATTAAAATAAATTGTTTAAATCAAGATTTCCTGGTTGGTGATTTAAATCAGCCCACCCTGTGGTCTTTAATTACATGACACACAGTTTTTCTACAGCCCCCTGACTCATTCAGTGTACAAGATGGATTATGCTCACTGAATAGATAGCTATTCAATATTTCCTTTTATCCTCCATATTCAATGTGTGGCTCCCAGCTGTATTTGCCACCTACCATCCAAACCCTGTACTGAATACAAAATTATTAGTTTCTTTATGGGTATGGCTATGGTGTTCTCATCATAGTATCAGAGTATTTCACAGAAACAAATGCATTTTATCTTCATGACACTTCATGACATAAGAGTTTAGGTGGTTTTATTCCCATTTTATAGCTGGAGAACTGAGGTGCACAGAGATTAAAGCAAAAATTGTCAGTGTCCACTAATTTTGGCTGCCCAGATTAAGATAGCTACTTCCGGATTTTTCAGAGTTCTTAGCATCATCATAACATTTTATATGTTCACAAAGCACAGATCCAACTGACTTCAGTTGCAGTTATGACCACTCAACACTTCTGCAAATCTAACCCCAGATGTCTCATATTGGGCACCCAGAAAACAAGGAAAACACAATTAATGACTACCTGTGATAATTTGGGCTTAAGTGAATTGACTAGGATCACATAGGAACTCTGTGGCAGAGGCAGAATCCAATTCTCCAGGGTGGCATTCAACTTCCTTGCACAGGAGACCATCCTTTCTCATCCTGTAATCCCGTCTCATTCTCTGTACACTACCTGACTTCTACAACAAAATGTGGCAGAGATTCCTACAGACAGTAGTGTCATTCATTGCACATGCCCAATTCATTCAGAATGCAGTCTGTCCTGTGCATTGAATGAGGCAGGATTCCTTTGGGAAAAGACTAGACATATCAATCTAGCAAAAATTAATTTTATTCTCCATTCTAATGGACAAATCCCTGTCTGAATAGATGGATCTCTATTGGGGAAGAGAGTGCATGCAGCCTTTTCACCTCTCTGGCAGCCGAACAGGATTCTAGCCTCATGCTCAATGATATACTTGGTGGAAATCAGCTACCAAGGTAACTGGTACCCCATTTGCACTGTGGCCCTCTGTCCTAACATGGACTGGCAATGCTGTTCCCACCCTCCCAATGCACGCCCTCCAAGTAACAGAAGGCAGCACAGGCCTCTTTTCCAGACAGCTCAAAATATCATCCTTTCATGTCTCACTCTTAAGGCTGGTCTACACCTAAACCATAGGTCAACCTAGCTACTTCACTTCGGGGTGCCAAAGTTCACACCCTAAGAGCCATAGTTAAGACGACCTATGCCCCAATGCAGACATGCCTAGGTAGACACTCAGGTACAAGTGACTGAAAAGCCCCTTCCGGCAGAGTAGCAAGTGTCTATAACACAAGCACTACACAGTCACGTAGCTGGAGCACAGCAACCGTGCCGCTGTAGCACAGACATACCCTGAGTTATAATACAGCTTGAATTCTTTAACAAAGAGCCTGGTTTATACCACAGTACAGCAGAACTAACATATCCATGTGAAACATATATTCAGAGGCTGCCCTGCCAAAAGTCAATCAAACCCCTTTGTTTGTGGACTACAACTTAATGGCTCTAGGCCAGAGGTAATTAACAATACTCAAGTGTTTTACCTGCTGAGCCATTATTACTTAGTCAGTTAAAGCTCAACCCTTTCCTTTCAGTGGAGTTTTCAGGCTAACAAAAAATAACAGACACAGTACAAAATTACAGGAAGTAATAATAGAAAAACAGCATCCTGCCACAAGGGGATTTTACCTTAAGGAAATATATAATTTAAAGTAATTGCATTATGTAAAATAAATCATAAACAAAAATATACAGTGCTTTACAAAAGAATTCACGAATACACTCACCAAACCCCTGTAGAATAGATAAATATAAGTCCTCTGTAAAATGAAGATTAAGTGACTTGTCAAAGATCAAGGCAAACACAAAGTCAGATTTCCTGACTCCACCAGTTCTGTACTTTTATTTAGCTATCCTAAGGCAAACAGGAGGTTTGGAAGTAGAGAATCTAGTAGTACTTGTTTTAGTGCTGGGTGCTATATAGCATCTCAAATACACACATTTCTCTGAATCTCAAGTAAATGTATTGTTCCAGGGGGTCCCAGTATGTTGGTGAAGGAATGGATATGAAGAAACATCAAAACTCATCTTGTTTTAGACTTTCTTCCCCAACTGAAATGCACCACTGGAAAAAGTCTCTTTCCTCTACTCAACTATAGCACTATGCTTGTATTTAAATAGTCTCTTTGTAAGCTGGCAGTATTTGTAAAAGGTTAGTGCTATATCATTTTGTGGAGTTTTTTTATACATTTGTCTCCTATATAGCAATTTGTACCTCTAGAAGGCGCCTCATTGCCTCCCAAGCACCCCCTTGTGACTAGACGTTGCTCTGCTGTGGCCAGCCTCAGTTTCTCCCCTTAATAAGGGGACACTGAGGTCACAAACATCTCGGTCAAGGAGAAGCCACTCTACAGCAATAAATAAAGCTTGCTGAAAGAAGCACTTGTACAAGGGTTTAAAGGCTTTTACTTCAGAGCCTGCATAGAACTTTAAAGTCCCAAAACAAAATATCTCTAGGTTCCAGCAGCAGCTCCTTCTACTGTAAGGCCTCAGGCTGTATAGCTTTGTAGTCTCTCTCCTGGTTGTTTAGGGTCTCTCCCAGGCATCCTTATCTGGAGAGCTTTTGCCTAGTTCAGATTCCCTAGGAGCTCCCCTCCCCTGGAGCTTCCTTTCTTCTCAGGAACTTTTTTCAGCTGAGCTCTCTCTCCTAAGCTTTCTATTAGGTCCATGTGCTTTTTAATTAATTAATTAACTGCCTTCTATCTACTTAGGCAGTTAACTATCCCCAGGTGGACACAGGTTGGCTCATTCTCTTCGGTGGAGCTTGGCATAGGTAGACTAGGCTAGGCATCTGACTCCCTTAAAGGGCCAGCACTATAACAAGACCATAATAATATCTGAAATCTCCCAGTTGTAGTAAATTGCTAATAAAGCAATGGGGAAAGGATCAGAGTCAAATGTGTTTAGTCAGTTGTGTTTGCCAACATGAATCCAGCAATTTCTTATTTGAAAAACTGGATCTTTGTGACTTTGGCTCCCCATTCTCAAAGTAACAGAGAAACTCCACATTTCCATATATAAAAGCTAGTAACTAATTGATATTGTGTGACTATGCTACAAATCCTTGCTATAAGATGCTTCCAGTGCTAAGAATCAGAAAATGAATAACTGGACTGCACTTAATGGGTAGGGAAAATGGGTAAAATGCTCCCTATCAGACATATCAGGGGAAAATAAAAGATCTGAACATGAGCCTACAGTGGTGGACCTCAGTCACAGGAGTCCAGATTTTTTGGTACTCAATTATTTCTGCTAAACATCTGGGTGGAACACAGCAGAAGTGGCTACATTTTAGTAATAGGTAAATTCAGACACACTGCTGAACAACCATTAGAATAAAAAGCAATATATACATATAAGATGCTATAAGGACAAAGTACAATCTCTCCACTCTGGCTTCCATTTCTGAGCAGTGGTAGGATCAAACTGATTGACTGGCCTGAGCCACATATTCTGAAAGGCTATTAAATGTTGCTATTTCAACCTCCTTCTTCCAAAATCTCTGAGTAGGTCTGGAGTCCCACAATTTTGGTTAACCTGGGCCATATTTAGCCTTAATCCATTTCTGCAAAGAAGAATGAAGGAACAGTGAAGGGCTCTACATGTGTTAGTGAATCGGGAAAGTCATCCTTTCATACTGATGGATTAAATGATCAAAACCATAGAATAGTTATCATGGATTGCATATTTGGCTACAGTCTAAGACCAAGAAAGTTTTGCAATTAATCTCTGCTTTGATTGTCAGTTGCTAAATGACCAATACTATGATACTAGTCTCATTCTTGCTGGCTAGCTTCTTTGTGCAGCAGCTTTCTTCATTACAAGTGAACTCCAAGATCCAAAAACATGATAATACATTAATCTCATCAAAGCACAGATGTACTTGAAGTAAATAAGGTAGGAAACTGTTGCATATAAAGAGGAAATGTGCTATGCTTTCTCATTTCATATGGAGCTACTGCATAGCATTTCTCTTTACAATATAAGGAAATATGTTAGTAAAAAGTTTTAAAAATGCACAGTTGTGTTTATAAGTAATTAACATAATCAGAGAAATTGCTTCCAAGGGCTACTAAATGTTTACTGAAGGAGACGATATCTGATACCTGGACTTCCTTAGGCACATGGGAGATACCACTTCTACAGGTACCACTTGTTGAACAAAGATCAGTTCACCAATAGTTATGAAAATAGATTTATTTGCACTTTAAGGTCATGCAACATGACACCCCTAGATAGGTGATTGTCTGTGAGGACTGAACTCAAGACCTTGGGATCTAAAAAATATAAGCCTCTCCTGCATGACGCTAAGGCTATGTCTACATTACAAGCAAGGGGTGTGATTCCCCTACTTGTGTATATATACACATTTGCACGCTAACTCTCAATGAACTAGCACAAGTATAAATAACCACGTTGCTATGGTAGCACAGGTAGTAGCAGCAGCAGGAGAATGCTTGAGCCATGCCACATACCAACCCACCTGAAACTGGTGGGTATGTACATGAGTCGTGCCTCCGCTGCCATACCATGGTTACACTGCGATTTATATTTGGACTCACCTGTAGTGTAGACATAGCCTAAGAACAAGGCCCCTTAGTGTAAAGGCTGTAAGGGCAGGTCCTCACTACCTGGCAGATCGGTGGGTAGTGATCAATTTTTTGTGTCTCGTCTGTTACAAATTATACCTAATACAAACCAAAATGGAGTCACATATGCACATATACTAACTTTTCCTTAACACTTCTAGATGCGATAAATTGATCCCCGAACGCGCTCCCAGTCGACTCCGGAACTCCAGCTCGCAAGAGGTAGAAGCGGAGTCGAAGGGGGAGTGGCAGCGGTCAACTCGCTGCCGTCCTCACGGCCAGGTAAGTCAACCTAAGATATCTTAGGTCGACCCCCTACCCCGTCCCCCGTAGTGTAGACCAGGGCTAACAGACCCATAAAGCTCTGTATACGGATTAGCCACCAGCAGAGGACAAGAACCACTGTGTTAGCACAGGTTACATCTAGGTTATTATTATTTATACTGCAGCAGCACCTAGGAGCACTAGTCGTGGAGCAGGACCCCACTGTGTTACTTGTGCAAACAGAATAAAAAAGACAGTCCATACCTCAAAGAGTAGGTGACAATCTGAAATCATTTCAAGCGTATTTCCAGTATACACTTTAAGAATTATAACATAATGGCTCTAAAGCATATACCATTAATAATAATTTGATCATTTATTCCTGGTTTATTAACATAGGGCTTGACCTGAGTTACCACAAGATGCTACCTATAGGGCTTCACATTGCTGTGCAGTCCCAAGAGCAGATCAGGGGCTGAACTGTGACACACAGAATCATAATGCATGCTTGTTTCCCCTTTCCCCGAAGGAAGAAAGTCATCTGCACCAGCCCCTTATCTGGCACCATTTACTTCCCCTTCTGTGATGGCTCAGATGTTGGATGGTGTGGTGGAGCAGAGTTAAGTCTCTCTCCACCTCTGTCTATCCATGTGGGAGGGAGCATAGGTGCACCATGAAGGCCGCTTTTCCCCATGCAGTAATTCTTGGTTCAGTAGCCCTTATAAGGAAGCAACTTAAACCATTTAAACCCTCTTATATCCACTATGTAGGCAAGTGGAGCAGGTTACCATCTCGCTCATAATGAGATCACTTGTACCCAGATGTACTGCTCAGTTCAGTCCTATTTTAATTAAAATACTTATGACCTTTCTATTATAGAATGATGTAAATTGCATTCTGTAGTTAACACAATATCTAGTGTCTTTTAAAGACATTTTGAAACTTTTTTACATTCTAATCCATTTGAAAAAAATTAGCCCTAAACAGGGCCTAATCAAAGTATATTTGATTTCCAAGAGAGAGAATGGATACTTGGAAGACAATGGCCCTCATAAACTCAATCCAAATGCATCTTGATCACTGACTGGGGATCTGGTGCAGATCAATACTCTAAAACCAAACAGTCAGGCAGAGAGCCTAAGGCCTTTTGGGGGCATGGCACTGAGAATAAGGAATTCTTACTCTCTAATGCCAGCTTTGACCCAAATGCTCTTTGAAGACTTGGACAAGCCACTTAACCTCCTTTGCCTTAGTTTTCCCACCTGTAAAATAGGAGCAATAATATTTATTTGCCTACCTCCCTGGATTTTTGAGTGTAATAATTAATTAAAATTTGTAATGTGCTGTCTATGCTAAGTAATAATACAGAGCAGGGATGGCCAGCCTGAGAAGGAGCCAGAATTTACCAACGTACATTGCCAAAGAGCCACAGTAATATATCAGCAGCCCCCCATCAGCTTCCCCTTCCCCCCCGCCCCCAGCACCTCCCACCCACTGGCAGCCCTGCCATTCAGCACCTTCCCTCTTCCCTCCCCACACCTCCCGATTAGCTGTTTTGTGGCATGCAGGAGGCTCTGGGGGGACGGGGGGAGGAGCGAGGGCACAGCAGGCTCAGGGGAGGGGGAGGGAAGGGTGGAGTGGGGACAGGGCCTGTGGCAGAGCCGGGGGTTGAGCAGTGAGCACCCCAGAGCACATTGGAAAGTTGGCGCCTGTAGCTCCAGCCCAAGAGTCGGTGCCTATACAAGGAACCGCGTATTAACTTCTGAAGAGCCGCATGTGGCTCTGGAGCCACAGGTTGGCCACTAGTGATGTAGAGGGAGGGGAGAGACTGATGAGGAATGCTGAGACAAAAGAAGGAGAAGAAAGAATGTGACATAAAAGAAAGCAAGGAGATGGACAACTAAGAATAGAGACAAGCAAGAAATAGAGAATGTGAACCAAGGAAATGTTGCTTTACAGAGACAACAGAGAAGGGGAAACCAAAACAAGAGAAAAAGAGTAGACACAGTGACAGGAGAGAATGTGTTTTGGTGATGGAAATAATGGGTCAGCCATGAATGGAGAGAAAAAGGAGAAAGAAATGGAAACGGAATAAGCAACAAAAGGCACAAAAATTTTGGTTAGGGCATTATAGTTTAATTTATTTATGCTTTTTTATACTGTTGTACTTCCTGTCAGATGTCATCCATCTGTGTAAGGCTGGGAGCAAAGGTACAGGATAGCTATGTTAGTCTGTGATCACCACTTCCCAATTATATTATTTAGATTTAGAAATAGGATTTTAACTTTAAGCTTTGGTCCTTTGAATCCCCTGTGACTAGCCCCTGTGTGAATGGACAAGGGCAGTGGGGGGTGAGGGTAGGGGAGGGAAATGCAGAATTACTTCCATTGTTCCCTAGACTTTGTGTGGTTGGAGAGTGAAACCACTGCTTGTACTAGCAATGCAAGCAATACTAACCTGCCCAGAAAGGGAGGCAGGGTGTGGGTGAAGACAAAGCACAGCTGCAGTATATACCTCCCTGGATACCCAGGAGGCATTTCTGGTTGACTCAGTCAGAAGTGCTTCCTGGGACTCCCACTGTAACATAGCAGCTGCACATACCTCCCACATACAATGCAGAGCTGTGCCCTAAGCAATGATATATGATTAAATTAAGAATCATTGACAAGTCTCGGCATTTGCACCACTTCCTGTACCTTTTGTAAAGACTAATGAAAAAAACAGCATACATATCTTGAATGTTTTCTACAGTCATCCAAAGGCAGATATTATTGGGTAACCTTTACATTGTTCTAAGTAACATTTACTTTCTTTTAGTTCATTGTTCTGTTTCAGTTAAAACTAACAACAGGATTTAGCTTCCCATCTCTCCATTCTTACACACATTTCAGTACTTCTAATTTCAGCATCACCCATTTCTTCTATTTATGCTTCTGTAGAAACTGCAATATTTCTAGGTGCCCCCAAATGTTAGCCATAACACTGCAACAGAATTGTATCTGGTACATTTTGAGAATAACAACATTCTCCAGTTTACCATTTTCAAATTATGTGCTAGATTACTAACTCTTTACACAGGTGAACAGTTACACAAGGACGGCAGTCCATATTGATTTCAGTGGAACTACTTGTATGAGAAAATGGTTGATAATCGTCCCTATGCGATTTGCCTGTCAACAAAAATCTCAAGTGGAAAAAATAAACACAACAACTTGAAAGAAAATTACATGAGGGTCATATTACGCCCAACAAGTTTAAAAATCACTGAAATCTGGTTTTCTCTTTAACTGTGTGATGTCAAAGTATGACTAGAACATTATAATCAAAAAGCTACTCAATAGGTAAAAAATACTTTCTTAATTATGTCCATTCCACAGCATTTACACAGGACAATAAATTAACTGATACACAGGTCACATAAAGCTATGATATACACGTACCAGTTTTGGGGTTTATTGAAAAGAATCCCTGTGGGTTTCCACTTGTAATCTTGTAGGTCAACTTTTCACTAGAGCTGGAATCAGGATCAAATGCCTCAATCCGAATGACAGATACATCCTTAGGTGAATTCTCCAAGACTTCTGGGTAATAAACAGGTTCTGTTGTCTGCGGAGCATTATCATTAACATCCCCAACTTCTATGTAGATTTCAATGAAGGAAGATAGAGGCACAACACCCTGGTCTGTTGCATAAACAGTTAACCAGTAATGTGAGGTAGTCTCACGGTCCAGCAGATCAGCTGTCTCTATTACACCTGTTCAACAGAACGGAAAAAAGCAACAATATTAAATGCTCCATAAGTATAAAAAGTTAAAAAAAAAAATTTAACCCCCCCCCACCAAATCCAACACAAAAGTCACAAATGAATGGCACAGATTCTTGTGTGCGTGTGTGTAGGGTTAACCTGAAAGTTTAAAAATGAACGTCCTTAATTAGTACTAAAAGGGTCTGAATTTTTATATTGTATTGTTTCAATATTTATAAATCTATTTTCTTTTTTAACCTCTCTTGAGAATTATCTGATCATTTAACATCATTCCTGAAACTATTTCTGCCCAGAAGATATTAATTATGAGTTATCTGAAGTCTTTGGGATTTGATTTACCCTCTCAATTCATCACTCCTGACAATGAGAGTTTAACACTGTATTAAATTATCTAACTGATTTAGTACCAAGGTTTTGAACTATTTATCACCATTTAAATTAGTGAGAACCTATTTAAATTTGGTTTCAGAGTAGCAGCCATGTTAGTCTGTAACCGCAAAAAGAACAGGAGTACTAACAAAGGTATTTGAGCATAAGCTTTTGTGGGCTACAGCCCACTTCATCAGATGCATAGAATGGAACATACAGTAAGCAGATCTCTGTATGTGTGTAGCCTCTTACAGTTTGTACGGCAACTTCCACCTTCTCTGTAACTTCTTACTATATGTTCCATTCTATGCATCTGATGAAGTGGGCTGTAGCCCATGAAAGCTTATGCTCTAATAAATTTGTTAGTCTCTGAGATGCCACAAGTACTCCTGTTTTTATTTAAAATTTGGTGACATATACACTCATATGTATCTATGTGTCTGCGTGAATTATGTAAATGAATGTTTCTTAATGTGTATAAATACTTGAATCCATATACACAACCTTTTTGAGAAATCTGAAAATAGAGAGAGGTTTATGTTGCCCTTCTCAGCCTTAGCTACAGTGTTTGCCATTACTTTGGCAAATGAAGGTGCTCCTCTCACCCTCATTGCGTATCCCAAAAAGATCTAAAATTCACTATTTCTAAAGAAACAGAGGAGCAGCTACAGAATACACACTTAATACAATTTACCTCCCAAATCTACAGGAGTTTGTCGGAACAAGGATACCAAAATCTGACCCAATAAAGGGAAAATACATACAGCACTATTTTACACGCATCTTACTGCCCAAAGTAAAATTATAACGTATATGTTTCCATGCCAAGAATGTGGCATATAATGTAATTTATTTGACAAGTGGGATAATATCAAAAGGTTTCAAAGAGCAGGACACACTAAAATCATTTCACCCTCTTTCCTTTGAGCCAATCTTTCTTACATCATCCAGACTCTCTTCTCCCAGGCATCATTTTCTAGCTAGACCCAAAGAGGACCTGACATAAAAACACCTTAATATCTACAAAGAGAGGGACCAAAAAAAAGCAACAGTATGTGATAATCATAAAGGGGCACTGTGAAGGCCGGTCATTATTAACCATCATCATTATTTTTTATGCTACAGTAATGCATAAAGACCTAATCGTGATTGGAGCCCAAATGAGCCAGAACAGTGACATGCCAGCTAGGTTTGGGATTGTGGACACATTTACATGATGTGCATGTAATATTTTCTACTATCCTGTGCCTATCTGTTCTGCTCATGCATGCTGTCAGTAAAATTGGATCGAGGTAAACACACATTTATGAGTGTACCTTCTGGAGCATGATGTTTGTAAAAATAGTACTGCTGCATTTCCCCTGCTTTAGGGGCACTGTAACCCCTCTCCCTTCATTAAACATAATTAATGTTTGCTTTTAATAGGTGGGGGGGAATATTGCCCCTCACCAAAACTACTCTAAGAGGTTTAAACATTGTTAAATTTATATCTTCAGATTGTGTATCTGAGGACAAATTATGGTCCAAATATAACTGCCACTGAGGTCCCATTAGGAGTAGTATGAACAGAGAGCACAATTTGGCCGATGCAGAAGATAATACGATTAACAGTTTCTCAAACTCTTAATTGTGTCTTTGTCCTTACGGAAAATTGCATGAGAGTCTGATGATGAAAACCCTGAATCCAAAATGAAAGCAGGGTTATTTTCTGAAAAAGCTAGCTTCTAATACAAGAAAGAAAATTCAAGTAACCTTTTACTGTTAAAGCAGAAATGCACATCATTTCAAACACAGTATTCAACATTTTAGAATTACCACCAGATGTCACTAGGGAAACTGGTTGTGTGAAATGTAGAAAGCGGTAGGGCTGGAGTAAAGGACAAGGGCAAATGAGAGTTCTGTATATTAAATTATATTATGTATAGGATGCTCTTAAAAACAAAATAGATAATAGTGTCTGTCTAGGTACTTTTTCTTTTTGCAGAGGAATCCACTAATACCAGCAAAGTACTGAAAAGATAAGGTATTACTTTAAAATAAGTTGGTATTTTATATTTTCCACTTTTCTATTTTGTATTTGTACTTTGTTTACCTAGGATTTTCTTTCAAAAAACCATAATCATAATATGCAATCACTGTATCTCTGTTAAGCAGTTGCCAATTAGCTATGCTCTTCATCCTGCAAGCATAATATCTAAATATCACAGAGAACATAAATTATTTTTAAGTGTATCTGTCTGATCTGTATTCCCCCCGAATGTCCAGGATCTATTTTTATTATTTACTCCTGTTGTATTTTTTATGTCTTTTTACTTATTAAGAAGACTTACTTGAGAGTTAATGAACCAGATTAAGAATCCTGACTTCACTTTTAACCACAGCATTTCCATAGAAACCCCATGTGCTGAATGTGGCATGCAAGAGTTTCAGTTGTACAATCTGTGCAGGCTGTGCCCTTATTTATCCTGTGGCAACTTCGCAAAAGCTACATGCCCTACTGACCATAAGGCTAGATTACATTAATTCCCTCCTAGCAGGGCTTTTAGCAGGGCTTCTCTGTTGCTTGCAGCTTGTGTAGAATGCAGTGGCACGCTTATTTATTAGGTTGAGCAACTATCATCATAATATGCCTCCCCTGCATTCTTAACACTGGCTATCTCAAAATAAAATGGCAGATTAATATTAAAATGGCCCTGTATGGTTTTAAAATTCTCAGAAGGGTAGACTTTAAGACAGACCTCCTCAAGGCACTCACCCACCCCCTTTTACAAATTCCACCTCCTCTCCTTAGTTATGGTGACTCCTAGCTACAGACAGACTGTCAAAGTCTTGCTCCCTTGACATCTCTCTCCAACACCTGAAAACTTTAAATCTACTATTTAAACAAGAAAAATGTTTTTGCACAAAAACAAAAGAAACCTAGATTCAGAGGGGAACCATATAAAATAGGTTGCTAACTTTCTAATTGCAGAAAACTGAACATCCTTGCCCCACCCCTTTCCCAAGGCCCTTCCCCTTCTCTAAGGCCCCACCCCCCCACTCTCCCCCACCCTCACTCACTTGCTCCTTTTCATAGGACGGGGGTAGGGGCACAGGCTCTAGATGGTGCTTATCTCAGGTGGCTCCCTGGAAGCAGTGATATGTTCCTCCAGCTCCTAGGCAAAGGGGTGGCCATGGGGCTCCACGTGCTGCCCCTGGCCGCAGGCACTGCCCCCACAGCTTGCATTGGCCACGGTTCCAGGCCAATGGAAACTGCTGAGCCGGCACTTGGGGCAGGGGCAGCACACACAGACTCCATGGCCGTCCCTCCGCCTAGGAGCCTTCCGGGAGCCGCAGGGAGCCTGCCAGCCTCACTGTGCTGCCAACCGGATTCTTAACGGCTCGGTCAGCAGCACTGACCGGAGTTGTCAGGGTCCCTTTTCAACTGGGTGTTCCAGTCAAAAATCGGACACCTGGCAACTCTAATATAAAAGGATTATCAGGGTAACAACCAGAAACATGACACTCCTGAAAATGTTAGTACATTTATGTTTAGTTTTATTTCAAATTCAGTCTGGGTCCATAAGATGATTTCTACAAACTCTTCACTTTGACAAAGCTATGATTTTTGTGAAAATTTACAATGACAAACCTACAGTGCTACTGATTAATTAACCAGTGAACAACTCATCTAGCACAGATGTCTACCCAACAGGATAGTGTTGGCTTTCAGAATTCTTCCAATTTTAACTTGCTCTAGGGTCACCTGCACTGTAAGTCTGCATTAGTGATTAGCATCCGGAAACCTGAGCTACCTAAGCTGACAGTGAGAGTGAAATGAATCATTCTTCCATTTTTTCCTGTTGGAACAAATCCCAAACTGTTGAACAAATATTTCTTCAATAGGACTGCTGTTTAAAAGTTTGAATCAGATTAAACAAGTATGAAAGAAGTTCATTCTATGGAACAGTTGAGAAAACAACAACACTGATATCTGTATTGGGACCTGAACTTAATGTTAAAAAAAAAAAACACTACCTGATGCGAAGATTCCTCAAATTTGCAAACAAAATATAGTAGAAAAACAAACTTCTCCACCTCCCTTCACTTCAGAACAGCTATCAGTGATAGGCACATTAGAGAAGATAGATACCTCATTACAAATGGACACATACATTCTAAGAATTAAGTTAGTCTGACAATATTAAAAACGAAAATACAAAAAACCACTGCTTCAGTATACGGTACATGCAAAAGGGAGCTGGAAGAAATGAGGCCAAGCAGCTTTCCCTCACACATTGCACACAGGTCAGCCACAATTTCTTTTGGAACCAGACCCACTACTCCTGGTTAGTAGAGCTAACCTGGTGAAAAGGATATGGGAGGGGTAAGTGCGAGGGTATGACTCAGCTTTCCCCCTTTACACCAGGACAGCTCTGAGGAGTACATCTTTCAAAATGGGGCAGAGCTACTAATCCAATGTGCACTCCCCCCGGAGGAATTCTGGCTGTGACAAGCCAGATTTTTTCCAGGGCTCCCCCTACAGAAATATACAACCCAAAATACATTCAATAGTTTAAAAATCACAGTCCAGTTTGTATCAGAAACTATGCACAAAGCCACACGTTAAAATCTCTTACCAGCCCCTCTCCTTCAGATCTGACCTTAAATGTTTTAAATCACCAATAAAAGAATAACACTAATAGTCGCACCTTAAATCTCAAGGGACACTGGACCACACAAAAACACACACAATTCAATAGATTTTTCAAGCTCTGCTCATGAAGTTACAGGCCTGGAACAGATCAAGCTAAACCAGGATGAAGATGCTTTTCACAAAGATAACAATATTTTCTTCCCTATCACTAGTCCAGGACCAGTGCTCCCAAAAGTGAATTGGTCCTTAAAGGTCTTGTGCTGGTCTGCCAACTATTCCTCTTTGCAATCTTTACTATATTATTCTAGTAGCCCATCTCACGCAGTTTTAGAGCAGACTAATGCTTTATGCTAGCTAGACTAATTCTTTATGCTATTTGGAAGCCAGCATTCTAAGCTTTCAGACCTAGTAAATCATTGGATTAGAGCTCCAGTGGTTTTCAAGAGAGCAGTCACAAAAATTATGTTTCATTTCAAATACTAAGAAGAAGAAAGAATCAGAAAGGTGTGATTTCTGATACCTTGTGACCAGCCAAGTCCAGTAAATAAATGCTCTTTCCACTGGGATAGCTGTGGGTAGAGTTTCCACCTCTTCAGCAGTATGAAAAAAAAATATATATTTGTTTTTAGCTCTGGTGGTTTACAAGGTATCAGGTCTTAAGCTACATTAGATCTACATTTATCCCTCCATCTTCCATTGCTTTTTTGGCATGGGTCCAAGAACAAATATAGCAAGTGCTGGACTTTAGATAAATGTAAATTTCAATTCCTGACTGTGCTACACTTGGCTCTAATCCATGCTGCAAATCCATCACTTTAACAAGTGCTTAATTCACATAAATATAGAACATTCACCACCATATAGAGTTTGGGATTTATATTTCTGATTATTTTCCCTTAACACACCTCCAACTGACCTGCTCTCATGACAAAAGATGAAGATGCTGAAGGACGATTTTTCATATCACACTGACAGTAAAGCCAGTATTTCAGAATGAAGAGGAAAGGTAGAACATCAAAATGCACATACTGTGTGAGATTCTCGTTTATATTAAGGCCCTTTTACATCAATCTGGCAGTGTAATGAGGTCTTGAAAGTGGGACTAAGTTACACTGACACCTACTGAAAGGTCTTTTTACGCTGCCAGGGTGGTATAAAGCAGTTTTATGTAAACAAGAATCTGGCCCTTCATAAGCATCACTAATATCTTTCAGTGTTAGGCAGTTTTTAAATGGAAGGTGGTTGAATGGCCTCCCCTACATTTTAAACACTTTACAGATAGGCACTACTACTTCTTATCACTTTTCTTTCATAGAAAGGAAATTTTATCAGTGAATTCTTCACCCATTTTTGCCTAGGCAGCCTGATAATCTTGCCTTTTTACAATGCTATGCTCCCTTCCCTATCTTGCCCCTAGACCTAGTTGCATTCTGCAAAGAAGGAAAATCACTATTAAAAATTTCTTTAGTTTCTGTATCTGCTAAAGAATTGTTGTCCATCAAATACAGCTCTGTTGGGGGGATGGTGAAATCTGAAGCTCCAAAACCCTTTTTCTCTAGGCGAGATGAAGAAGTTCTTCAGCCTTTCAAGAGATCAGGACAAAATTAGGGTTTTACTCCTAGACTAGTGAGAAGAAAACATAATTATGTGATGAATCTTATCCTAGACTGTAATCTGCAAAGGGACATCAGAACTGATATTTCCTTTTGGGAAAAAAAAATACTAACCTAGAGTTAAGAAAATTCACTAGTGTTCTCCAATTAGAGCTGAGCATGGGGCCATGTTCTTCCCTCATTTACACACAGTTGCAAACTTAGGGCCAGATCTTGCTCCCACTGGAGCTAATGACTTCAGTAAGAGACGCTCAGTAAGAGCGGATGATCCTAAATTAATTCAATGGGATAGCATCGATCTGGAAGAATAAATTACCCCAAGAGCACAATATTTGAGGAATTAGGATTGGAGGTTGAGAGGTACAACCCTCTTTTTCCTTCACCACCGGGGCCACATGTTTTAGCCACTTCACAATTTGGAGAATATCATGGATGCTGTAGGTTACAAAAGCCATAATGGATTTATTTAAAATGCAGTACATTTCTCATTCTCAACAAAAAAGAACTGTTGACAAAAATGTGAATTTTCAAGGTCTTAATAGTATGTCTAATTTAAATTAAATAGCCCAAACCACTATGACCAAAGTCACTAATAAACCAAGAATAAATGTATAAATCTAACGAAGGGCAGACAGTCTTATATACACCAATTCCAACCAATTAACAAATGCTCCAACTATAATACTCCCAATTCCCAAGGATGATCCTCCTTAAGTGTGCTTATCCGCGAAAACTCTCATTAACAATATTAATGACTCTGTAATGGAAATCAAAACCTGCAATCATTTCTCGGCAAAGCATGAAAATGCAGTTTAACAGAGCTTGCCCTGGGAATGACATTTGAAACAAACAAAGAGAAATCCCTGGCCTGGAACATGATGCTTGAAATCTGATTACAAACTTAATTAATCTAAATTCTAATAAGCTTGGTAAATCAAAACCTTCCTCAGCCACTTTTAAAGCCTGTTACTGCTATATGAAGTAACAGCAGTACTATTTTGAAAACTGCGTGAACATATACTTTGATCAAATATGACCTTCAATAGACAGTTCAAATGAAGGATTAAAAATTAAACAGATTAAATCTATTACAAACCAAGACGCATGCTTTCCCTACTGCCACTTGTCTGTATTGACAGCAAAACAGTATGCTATCTTTTAACTCATTAGTGAGACATAAAAGTACAAAACATTATTTAAGCTGTATACTACCCATTTTCAAGTAGCAAAAGAAAAAAACAGGAGGCGGCTTTAACTTAATGTTTATTGAAATTCACTCTCTCATCCAGTCCCTCCCTGCTACGTACATGTATGCACAGCTGTATTTCTCCTATGCACAGTTGCCAATATTTGAAAAATAGGTTCAAATCAACCTGAAGGCCCATGGCCACCAGATGACTGTGTGGCTATTCTGGTCAAATTTCTGGTTTGTTCTTTTTTTGTTTTTTGGTGTTTTTAAGTGTATGAATCACGTAGGGACAGATTCTGATACTTATATGATGCTCATTAGTACCATGCTCCTTGAGTGATACTGATGGGACTTCTGGGGAGCATGAATAAGGCTACCAAAATTTCTCTGTTCATTATAACGGCTTCAAAATAGATACAATTTTCCGGCTGTTCTTAAAACTCCACTCTTCTACAATAACAAAGGTCCAGGGGAAAAAAATAGAGCAAGAGAGATATCCTCCAACATTTGCATCCTCTGCCTTTTTATATTACATAATGACATCACCTTAATATATGATATAATGATGTTACAATAATGATGTTTCAGTGCAAATTTATACAAAGAATGATGGGGGTAATCCCATTTTATATGGTTTCGTTAAAAATCCTAGTAAGATTTGGATTTTCCTATTAATTCATCCTCCGCACCTGAACACAAGTACATATACCCACACAGTCTCACCTCACTGATCCAAATAATCTGGAATTCTAGCTCCTGTTTGTGTCTTTCTGGGGCAGTTTGGAAGAAGTGTGGCCCCTACCACTACTAGATTAGATGGGAATGTTTGCTGGCCTGCTCCTCCTCTGTCTTGGCAAGACGTATTTCTCTCTCTCTTCCTCTTCACAAAATTCCCCACTTTTGTCTCTTCCTGTGCCATTCTCCCTTTCCTAAACTCCCTCTGCATCTCCGTTTGCAGTTTATGAGTTCCTCCTCTCCCTGGCCCTAACCTTAAGGTTGCTGCTGCCCCTGACCAAGGCTGGCTAGATGGGAGAAAGCTCCTGATGCCTCTTTACCACCTCCTCATCCTACATGCCTCACTGACCTGTAAAGTTACTAAGAAGAAGCAGCACCAGCAGGGTGAAGGAGTGAAGACCATCTGGAAAAGGAGGAGAGACAGTGTTTGTCTGCTGTTCAGCAGTCTCAAGAGGCTTCAAGGAGGAACATCACAACTGTTTCCCCTTCAAGTAGGGACAAAGACAAATCAGGAGAGTTGGCACGTGTGATTCTATGTGTTACGTGTCCTTTAGAGCCTCATACTCACCATCAGACATGGTAAAGGAAAGCAAGGTAGATGGATAGAAGGCAAAACGTTTCGTTTTATGTAGGGGTGGGCAAACTATGACCCAGGGGCCACATCCAGCTCTTCAGACGTTTTAATCCGGCCCTCAAGCTCCTGCCAGGGAGCGGGGTTGGGGACTTGCTCCGCACAGCTCCCGGAAGCAGCGGCACATCCCCCCTACAGCTCCTACACATAGGGACAGCCAGAGGGCTCCACACACCTCCCCCCAGCTCTCATTGGCCAGCAAACAGGGCCAATCGAAGCTGCAAGGGCGGCGCCTGCGGACGGGGCAGTGTACAGAGCCGCATGACCACGCCTCCACGTAGGAGCAGGAGGGGGGACATGCTGCTGCTTCCGGGAGTTGCTTGAGGTAAGCGCCGCCCAGAGCCTGAACCCCTGACCCCCTCCTGGGCCCCAATCCCCTGCCCCAGCCCTGATCCCCCTGCCGCCCTCTGAACCCCTCAGTCCCACCCTACTGCACCCCAGAGCCCGCATCCCCAGCCAGAGTCCTCCCCTCCCTCCTGCATCCCAACCTCCAATTTCGTGCACATTCATGGTCCACCATACAATTTCCATACTCAGATGTGGCCATCGGGCCAAAAAATGTGCCCACCCCTGATTTAATGTATTTACCTATGTCATAAAAATAAAGGGAAGGGTAACCACCTTTCCGTATACAGTGCTATAAAATCCCTCCTGACCAGAGGCAAAACCCCTTCACCTGTAAAGGCTTAAAAAGCTAAGATAACCTCACTGGCACCTGACCAAAATGACCAATGAGGAGACAAGATACTTTCAAAGCTGGACCAGGGCCGGGGGGGACAACGACCAAAGGGTCTGTCTGTCTGTGTGAAGCTTTTGCCAGGAACAGATCAGGAATGCAGACTCAGAACTCCTGTAAAAACTTAGTAAGTAATCTAGCTAGAAATGCATTAGATTTCCTTTTGTTTAATGGCTGGTAAAATACGCTCTGCTGAATGGAATGTATATTCCTGTTTTTGTGTCTTTTTGTAACTTAAGGTTTTGCATAGAGGGATTCTCTATGTTTTGAATCTGATTACCCTGTAAGGTATTTACCATCCTGATTTTACAGAGCTGATTCTTTTACCTTTTCTTTAATTAAAATTCTTCTTTGAAGAACCGGATTGCTTTTTCATTGTTCTTAAGATCCAAGGGTTTGGGTCTGTGTTCACCTGTACAAATTGGTGAGGATTTTTATCAAGCCTTCCCCAGGAAAGGGGGTGTAGGACTTGGGGGGGGATATTTTGGGGGAAGACGTCTCCAAGTGGGCTCTTTCCCTGTTCTTTAACACGCTTGGTGGTGGCAGCCTAGGGTTCAAGGACAAGGCAAAGTTTGTACGTTGGGGAAGTTTTTAACCTAAGCTGGTAAGAAAAAGCTTAGGGGGTCTTTCATGCAGGTCCCCATATCTGTACCCTAGAGTTCAGAGTGGGGAAGGAACCTTGACAACCTATATTTCTAACACACGGAGATAACAGTCCAGTATATTCTGTTTACAGTGTGTAAAAATGTAAAATGACTACTACTGTAAAGTTATAGCCACTTCCATGCTTCTGATCCTTTGAAAATTTAACGAATCTTCTAGAAGATTCGTTAGACTAGATTATGCCTGACTGTGCCAAGGGTGGGTAAGAGAAAGGGAACAACCCTGAGCCACTGCCATGGACAGCCACAGTCTTGTATGCCAGAAGGAGTTCTACCTTTGGAAAGGAGTCTGAAAACATTTAACCTACAGAATTCCCAAAAGTAAAATTATTTCATGCCCTCAATCTGGGGTGGTGCAAGTCCCCACACCTCCCAATGTGAGGCATTCCTTGTAAGGTACAATTGAGCCTTTTGTCTGCAGTTTCACTAAAACAACATCCAAGAGTAATGTCAACAAAACTGCATATTATTTGTCCAACCACATAAAAAACCCCACCACATAATCTTACTGGATCTTTAAACTAGGCAAAACGATTGCCCCATAGCACTTAAGCTGTAATGTCCCGTCATGGAGACAAGGAACTATTCAGCACTTAAAATGTCATTTGAAAAGACCAAAATCTCGGTGCTGTGAACTCTTTGAAGCAATCTCCTGCTAAAGAAGGAATGGAATGAGATTCCTTTTGCTAAAGTAAAATGTCAGCTTGTCTACTGTATAAACAGGGCAGAGTGCCAAAAGAGGCACAGTCTAAACTCCTAAAATGTTGAAGATCTGTGGTGGTCAATGTGAGCTTTTAAAAATGACACACAAGCTGACTTAAATAATGTCTTGATAGCATAACTGAGCCAAAAAATGCTGGCCTTTCCCTTTCTTTACTTATATCACATATATACTTTGAATAGAAAGTATTATTTGATATTTTTTTCTGAAGAATAAGGAGCGATAGCCATACAGAAAATATTTGCTCTCAAATGCTAGGCAGTTTAAGTTTTATCATCAATAAAGATGGATTACACAGGTAAATCACCTATCAGATTTCTTAAAACTGATTTAAAATTGCCTTTGTTTCAAAATATAATCTTTATTTGCAATTTTTGAATTACATGTGCACATGCTTTTTCCTCTGCTCTAGAAACTTCTAACTGGGCATAAATAAGGAGACTGGTAACTTAGCAACAGCCAGCCAATGTAATGCCAGCCAATTTACTAATTCATGCAAATTAGTTGTTTGCAAACTTATAAGAAAAGTATGAATGTGCATAATTAAGAAATCAATTTAGTTTCAAGTATTTTCACTGATTTGTATACTTTTTTGACATTTCAGTGGCCCATTTATTTTATGTCTGAGCAAAGATGAATCTTACAACAACATAAAACATTTCTAATTTGTTAAAGAATTCAATTGTGTTCTCATTTTAAATGTATTCAAGTTGTATTCAAGTTTAATGCTTTCAAAAGCAATTTAAAAGACTGATAAAAAAGGATGTAACCCAACAATGCAGTGGGGTGTATATTTAGAGATTCTCTAATTTACCACAGCAGTCCTTAGATAATATTACCTCACCTTTCAGGTCATTTGATTTTTTCTCCAATTTTAATAATTTTTGGTCATATTTATGTTTAAATTTTATAATTAAATAAAATATACCCTCCTTAATTTAATAAGTTTTCTATGAACTGGTCTTATGCAGCATTGCAGATTCAATATTCCCCTCTCAATAAGTCAGGAGAAGGGTATTAAAATACATAAAGATTTCGTTCCTACACTTTCTAATTTCTGCTTCAAAGGACTCTCAGAAGAATGTTTTGCTGGTGCAGCTAGGAATAAATAAAGCAAGGGCAGGTTTATATAACTAATTCACTTTGAAATAAGAGTATACTGGAATTTCAATTTCTTTTTCAGCCTTAAATAAAGACATAGTAAACATACAAAGAAAATTAAATGATGTCAACAAAGATTTTTTTAAAAAGAAAAGGAGTACTTGTGGCACCTTAGAGACTAACCAATTTATTTGAGCATGAGCTTTCGTGAGCTACAGCTCACTTCATCGGATGCATACCGTGGAAACTGCAGCAGACATTATATACACACAGAGATCATGAAACAATACCTCCTCCCACCCCACTGTCCTGCTGGTAATAGCTTATCTAAAGCTCATGCTCAAATAAATTGGTTAGTCTCTAAGGTGCCACAAGTACTCCTTTTCTTTTTGCGAATACAGACTAACACGGCTGTTACTCTGAAACCAAAGATTTTTTTAGTTACCACTAAAGATGATTCTTTAATATAGCTGTATATATTCATGCTAACATTTACCTAAACCAGTTACTAATATATCCTGCTTAGACAGGGTTAATAAATGAAAGAGGATACTGGTAACTGTTCTAATAGTCCTTGAGAATATCAAACTGCCCATTCTCTAGTATACATAACTTTCTCAGTTTCTAGTAACTAATCACTAGCAATATCGGCAATCTGTTACAGTTGAAGTGCGTCTGCACTAAGAAATTCATTAACAGGTAGATGACGGTTCCACTTTGCACTGGAAGGGTCTTCACAGCATGACTGGACCTTCTCCTCTTCTAAGTAGGAACAGGTATATGAGAGAGGGGGCAGAACACTACTCCAGAGGGAATGAGGTGCTTGGAGTATACATTATCTACTAGCCATTGGTGCAGTTGGGTACATATACTTTTTGCAGCAGAAAAATACATTCACGTCTGTTTCATAAGATGATTTTGCTTTAACACAATACTTGCTACTACTGCATATTCCTCTACAATATATAGTGACCTGTACAGAAAAATATAAGCAACATTTGCATGATCATATCTAATGCTCTATTTTAAAACTAACTGAACAAAGTAGAACCTCAATATTAATAAAATAAAACAGTTCAAATTCAGTCCTGATTTATACCTCAAACAACTCCACTGAACTTAGTGGAAAAGAGAGTAGAATTTGGTCTAGTGTCAACACATTAAGTAACTGTGATGTGAGTACGTATTTTTCAAAGCTGTTAAATGTTGTAAACTGCTATATCAGTGGCCCCAAAACTTTTTCCATCGCCTCCCCCACTTTATCAGTAATGGAACCTGTCCGCCTCCCCTCTCCCCATCAACTGCGGTCAGGAGCTGTAGCCGGGAGCAGAGCCAGGGCTGCAGCTGGGAACAGAGTGTGGCTGGGTGGCACTCCCTCTCTCCACCCTCCCTTCATACTATATGAAAATGAGACTATTTCTGCATATTGTTACTACAGTAGAAGAAAGCCCCCTTAGCAGAAGAATTATGTATATCAGTATCTGTTCTGAAACTTTTTATTAAGGCAAAGATACCATGAAACATGAAAATATTACATTTTGCATTACTTATACAGGATCAGGTTAATATTTAAAGAATCTGGCTAAAGAGACAGGCTTCAAATCTCGACAGCCTCAATACCACAAAGTAAAGCAACTGAAAATGCATACACAGTAAAATGTTGCTTCCAAACAAAACTGGACAACCCAGAATGCTCCAGCATGTAGTTGAACCAAAACCCTGACATAAAACTTAAGAAGCAGAATTGTTTGGGACTACCTCACTTCTCTACTATGAACAGATGGTAGCAAGATAAATTGTGTTCAAATATGGAGGAAAGAAAGGAACAGTCACTCTGGACTGGCACTACATGTAGCTCAAACAGTCCAGAACAAGTTGGATACAGTGGTACGGAAAAGAAATTCTGGAGTCAGCTAATGGCTAATTGAAATTTAGTTGTGTTCATAAAGAGGATACAAAGTTTTACAGGCTAAAGTTGGTCAAAACTGAGCATTAAGCTAAGAATATACTTGTAAACATTGAGAAGAGACTTTACAAATCTTAGTTAAGACTAAAAAAAGTAAAACTACATCTCAACAAAAAATGAGTGATCACATTCCTTTCATTCTTACACAAAAAGTCAAAATTACGTTTTTTAAAATAGCCTTTTAAAAAGTTGTTCACAAAAATTATGGGTCATCAGAACCATATCTGGGTTAAAAGAAAAAAAGAGCATTAGGGTACAAAGTGAGCATGCATTCAGAGAAATAGGGGGAAAAGTTGATGCAATCAATCAGAAGATCCCTGATGTAGCTGCCTTAGAATTTAGCCTATTACTTCCAGTTCAGGAAATCTTTTGGGACAAAGGCAGACAGTTCCTATTATCTTTCTAGTTTACAGTTATTTTAATAGCTCCAGCTTATTTCTGTCAACTAGGCTACTTGTATGTCAGATTTTTGGACAAGCAGTATAACTGCTATACCAGAAACAGTTTATACTGCTGAAACCTTGATGTAGAGAGGCATTTAAAAAAAAAAACAAAAAAAAACTTAGTGTATATTAAATGAAATGTTAACTATTATATTGCTAGGAAAATGTAGTCATGCACAGACAACTGCAACCTGATTTCTTGGCAAAAAGGGGAAGGAAAAGCAGCTTTTGTTATTGTCAAGCAACATGATTTCTAAAAAGAGAGAAAGGCCTGAAAGCCATGGTTATGCTACTGTAACAATGAAGCACTACAATGGTAATATTATTGAAAAAAAAAAAAATTGCCACAAGACTTTGGGCCAAATACTGCTCACCTGACTTACTAAAGCAGTCCAGCTAACTTTATTGGGGCTATTAATGAGAGTATGTTCTCATGATTTGGCACAATCTTTTCTCCAATTATCCTTACTGGCATTCAGGACACATTCTTGTCTTCAGGGACAGACAAAACTGGTATCGACATCTAGATATACAAACTTCCCAGACATGCTGCTATTGTCACCATCGTTTTTATAAATGTCCTGGGAGGAGGTAAACTAAAGGTAATGGGCCAGCAGTGGAAACAATATGGGTCTGTTGTAAATCTGAGGAATCCCAGAATGTGAAACTATGCATCTTTCAAATCATCTGAGAAAAGAAACTTCTTTTGACAATCACAGCTATGGTGGCTTGGAGGGATTCCATTTTGAGCTTCTGCTATTTCTCAAACTGATTCAGCTACTTTAAATCTAGAATTGACCTCAGGTCCTACAATTTTCTGAACACTACTAAGTCCCTTGATTACACTCCCTGTCCTATCTGACTGTGGGGATCAGAGAATATGATCACCACTCAACAACAACAACACTAACCCAGGAACCTATCCACGCAAGAAAGCCCATTGCCAACTCTGTCCACATCTATTCAAGGGACACCATCATAGGGCCTAAGCACATCTGCCACACCATCAGGGGCTCGTTCATCTGCACATCTACCAATGTGATATATGCCATCATGTACATGGCAGACGGGCATTGCTGACACATTGGCCAAACCGGACAGCCTCTACGCAAAAGAGTAAGTGGACACAAATCAGACATCAAGAATTAGAACATCCAAAAACCAGTAGGAGGACACTTCAACCTCCCTGGACACTCAATTTCAGACCTAAAAGTTGCAATTCTCCAACAAAAAAATTTCAAAACCAGACTCCAATGAGAAACTGCAGAATTGGAATTAGTTTGCAAACTGGACACCATTAAATTAGGCTTATATCACATTGGTAGATGTGCAGGTGAACGAGCCTCTTATGGTGTGGCTGATGTGATTATTCAAGGGACACCATCATAGGGCCTAATCACATCAGCCACACCATAAGAGGCTCGTTCACCTGCACATCTACCAATGTGATATGAGCCTAATTTAATGGTGTCCAGTTTGCAAACTAGACAAGTCCTTAGATATAAGTAGCAATTTTCAGTGTTTTTCCAGTGTTCATTGGATAATACCAGTGTTCCCTCTAATTTTTCCCACCCATGTGCGGAATGAATTTTGTTATGTGTACCGATATGGAGGTGATGTGTGGCACATCACTTCCATATTGGTGCACATAACAGAATTCATCGGTGCACATAAAATTCGGGGTGGGACCGAGGGGTTCAGAGTGTGGGAGGGGGCTCAGAGCTGGGGCAGAGGGCTGGGGTGCAGGGAGATGAGGGCTCTGGCTGGGATTGAAGGCTCTGGGGTGGTGCCAGAGGACTCCCTCCCCCAACCCCGCTCTCTTCCTGCAGCAGCATCGGAGCAGGAGGGGGGGGAGAAGAGAAAGACGCCTCTCCCCGGCCGCAGCAGGTCCGGGCCAGGCTGGGGCACCTGTCCCCCGGCCACGGCAGGTTTGGGGCTCGGCTGGTCAGGGCTGGTGCTCCTGTCCCCTGGCCACAACAAGTTTGGATCTGGGCTGGGGCCAGGGGAGGGGTTCTTCCTACATTGATTTAGGTACTGCAAGTGAAGGATCACTGTTATTGTAGGTAAACTATAAACCATTGACAAAACTGAGTTTTCTATTGAACCATTTTAGAAGTTTTTTATTTGTTTTTGAGAGAGATTCACACACTCTCAGAAATTAGAAATGGAAGAGACCAGTAGGTGACCTTTTCTATCCTCCTGCCAGTCCAGGACTGTTCCCTACATTATATTCTCAAGTACTTTGTATTCTCATATTAGAGTAGATAAAACAACTGAATTTTCAAAGGACTTTACATTCCCTGAATTACACACATAACACAGCATACATTCCCAGCTCTATTCAACCTAAAGGTCACACGCTGGATCAATATTCACTTTAAACCTAACCCTTAATAATCTACAGCGATCACCATATTCTCTTAACTGTAGACTCATTAACCAGTGCACATCTGTAAATTGACTCCCTTGTAACTTACTTCACAACTCATTTTTTTCTATCACTGTTTTTCCAAACTCCTCACACTGACTTTCACCTACCTCCTCTTAAGCAGCAGTGTCTCTTTACAATGAAGCACTATTCAATGTCAGCATGTTAGATTAAGAACTTCTGACATTATCCTGTCCTTTGGATGGATTTAAAAGAAAATTTAAATTCCACCACTAGCACACACTGCAGATGGCTATTCCAGTCAGTGTTTAGCACTTACTTCTCAGAAAACATAGGGATCTATCTGGCCAATAAACATGCAGTTGAAAATATTTATGAGTACAACTCCAGATCTCTGGACCTTTGTACTTTAGCCCATGTGACTCCTCATTATGAAACTGATTAGGAGTGGTATGAAGCTGACAGTATGGCAAATGTCTTTCACAACACCCATACCACCTCACATACCTACCAAAAATTCAGCACTTCTGACAAATGTGCATTTTCTCCCAGCAAGTTTTTACCATAAAATGTTTTAAACAGAAAAACCAACAAGTCCAAACTATATCCCCTATTGGATGATGTGCAAATCACATGCATAGGCAATACTATTCAAAAATATCGAAGAGGCTCCTTTTCCACATCTGAACACAGTGAATTACTTAAATTATAACTGTGATATGCAGTCTAGTTTCAACAGAGTGAACTAACTATGGTACAAACCTTCTTTAGGAAACTACACATAATTACCATGCATTTTCTCAAAGCAATCAACATTCCTTACATAAGTAGCTGAACAGCTGTTAATCATTAGCTGTTCAGTGAATAAAAAAAAAGGAGGGAGAGAAACCACATGCTAGTATACCCCATCTTCATAATGGATGCACAGAGAAATAACTTTAAAATAAAGAACTGAATAGTATGATAGGGCAACAAATTTACACCAAAGAAGTAATCCAAGAGCAGTTCCATCTACCACTTGAAGTGCAGTTTTTACTTACTGCAAATGCCAGTCTCTGATACTTTGGCAACTCCTTTTATGTCTTAAGCGGAGTCCGGAATTAAACAATAAAACCTCACACTTGTAACTAAAACAGTGTCATTAAAGGGGTTAAAATAAATGAAATAGGACTGTCGCTAATCTCTTGGGCAAGTATATGACCAGAGTTTTAACACCAAAAATTATAGCCATATAACACCACACAAATTCAAGTCTTATCTAGCCTCACTTTGATTCGCCACCCTACCTTGCCTTTGTTACAGGAAGGGCATGACTTTTGGATCAAAGAGAAAATTCCACAGACAGAAGTTTTCACATGCCTGCTACTACAGCAGACTAAGCTCCTATCACAGGGAAAACTAACTTTCACAGACAGAATATACAAACCTACAGGTACAGTGTGACATAAGTATTTTTGGGAACGGCTGTATTAAATTTATGAATGGGGGTTCATGTATGATTGTGTTCCACTCCATGGGTAGGTTTACAACAGCTCCTCCAGGAACTAACAACAGTGAGGGGATTATAAACAACTCCAGAGCACAGGGAAGAGGTCTCAGACTTTTCAAGAAACTAATGGGGGGGTGGGGGGACAGAAGCAGCAATTAAGAACCAGTGAAGAAACAGCAGCTGTTGACTTCATTTTGTACCAGAAGTAAGATTAATTTCTTCAGACCAGCAGCAAACTAAAGGTGATAAGCCAAGCTATGTTCCCAGGATTTGAGGCAGAATGGGAAACCTACTCCAGACAGGGATCTAGGAGAACTCCCTTTTCCTCCTATAGGGGACCAAGGAGATGGTGCCACAGATGGTCCAGCAGAGGAAATAGTGAGAGGACCAGAAACATGGAGGCTGGAGCTGGAAAGACCCAGGAGCGATGGATGGAGCTGGAGTGACAAAAGCTTGCTGACCAGGACAAATACCACTGGCTCAAAGAAAAGAAGATGGTCAAGTCACACCCAGGAGACTCAGAGAAAACACAAGGGTGGTGTACCTAATCAGGGCTAGCAAGCAGGCAGATTTGGATATGTTGAACCCCAGCACTCTGCCTGTAGCCTGAGTCAATATGAACACCAAAGGAAGTTCTGGGATTCTGACTGCAGGAATATGTGAGGTTACATCTTATGACATGTTATTTTTGGAAATGAAAATGGGGCTCTAAACCCAAATTCAGCTTTTCCAGCAGCAAAGACGGACAGGGGCTATGCCTACCTTAGCACTTTTGCCCGAATAACTTAGATCACTCAGGGGTGTGAAAAAAGGGGAGTGACATAAATTACGGTGACAGAAGAGCCAGTGTGGACAGCGCTATGTTTGTGGGAGACACTCTCCCGCAGACACAGCTACTGCCACTTGACAGAGGTGGTTTAATTATGTCGATGGGAGAGCTCTCTCCTATTGGCACAGAGCAGCTATACAAATGATCTTACAGCAGCACAGCTGTATTGGTATAGCTCTGCTGCTGTAAACTTGCTAGTGTAGACGTGGCCAGGATGATACAAACACCTCTAGCTGACTCAAAATGCAGAAAGGTTTCAGCCTGAATGAAAGAGGAGCTGACACAGAAAAGGCGTGGGGAGGGGGAGGGGACTGGAAGTAGTGTAAGTAGCTAAGAAACTGATACATAAAACAACCAGAGAGGTGGGAGAACTTCTTCCCCCAGTCTGACTTCCTGATGGTCTGTGAAAATTGTGGTGTTTAGATGTTGCTTGTAATTATTAGAATTGGGAGCACTGGCTGTTGGGAGTCTGAAAGGACAGGAAACAGGAAGGAGGGGGGACGAGTTGAGAGGCTGGGAGAGAACTACAGAGCATGCAGCAGCAACTTGGAAAAGAGGTTTTTCCACTTTGAAAATAAAGTCCTATTGAAGCTTGTTAGTACCTTGCCTGGTCAATACAACAAAAATGTAAAGGACCTTGAAACAGGAGGGGGAAGAAACACTGATCACCTTGACTCAGTGTGTGCGGAACAAACTGCCTACCCAGGGTGTGCGGGTGAGTCAATACTTCCTCCTTGCCTTAGAGACCCTGAGGTTATGTCACAAGACTCCCCAGGCCCTGACCTCCCAGAAGGTGGGACAGAGGAAGAAATCTGGCTATGGGGGGAGAATCTTTATTGCATGAATTGTTGAAATTTGAAGGTATAAAAAGGAATTGGCAGACCAATTCACCATCCAGGGAATAAACCAGTGGATTCTCCTCATAGGCTAAAGAGCTGGCATGGCCAACCAGACCATGACCCAACCACTTTTTGGCTGGACACTGTGACCCCATGTCAGTTGCAACAACATTCACTCAAATTTGGATGGGGTGAGTATAGGGGCCCAGGGGCAAGAGAGGAGGGGTCAGGCAGAAGGAGAAATATCCCCACACACACATAACACTTTAAATGGCACTCCACAGCCCCTGGTTCCCTTAGGATGCCAGTCAAACACCCTACCATTTCTTTATGGGGGAAGATGTAATATATTACAACCCCATGCAGTAGTATTTCCTAGAGACAAACAAAGAAAGGGCTTTTGGTACAAAAAGCTAAGCTTTAACTGACACAGGGCTTTCATATTGATTCAGCAAATGGACAGGACCATGGGTTCTCAGGGGCACCTCTACACTGCAGCTGGGAGGTGTGAATCCCAGCATGGGTAGACAGACTCAAGCTAGTGTGCTGGATGTTGCAGCACTGGTTGTTCAAGCCCACTCAACCCCTGGCACTGAGCTCAGGCACCTAGCATGAGCTGCTCCCAGTGCCACAATGTCTACACTGCTATTTTTAGTGCACGAGCTTGAACTGAGCTAGCGCACATCTGTCTACCTGCACTGGGAATCACACCTCCCAGGAAACCTACACTGGGAAACCCCAACCCTTGCTGAAGGGTTGGAAAGTCTGACACCTACCAAAGCCTTATGCAGCAGTTGGAGGAGACCTCTGGTAAACTCTCACTGAACATGTAAGAACTTTTATTGCTTTTTGTGTTTCCTCTGTGTGCATTTTGGTCCTTAAAATAAATGTATTCTGTTAAGACAGAGCTGTGTGGTCACTTGTAAAAACACAGTCATTGTACTAGGAGAAAAGGCACAGCCCAAGTGCTGGGCTTTAGGGAGGCTGGCTTGCTGGGGATAATCGCCACATATGGCAGGGGGCAATGCAGCTTTAAAAACCTCCAGTCAGAAGGGAATGGGACAAGGGCCTCTACCCAGAGACAGATGATTGCTGAAGGCCTGAGACCAAACAGGGCACTCTTGGAGTGGACCATGGGGGGTGGGGAAGTACAGTGCAGTTACTGTGACAGGGGAGATCTGAAGAAAGATCTCTGTGAGATACTGATTCACCCCACCCATCCACCGGAAAGGCTGTGGAGCCCATCCCCAAACCTCCCAAATCCAGATCATTCTTGCGGAGGGGGGGAGTGGAGGGCACAGCCATCAGCGTGAAAATCACGTCTCCTTATTGATTCTAGATCCTGTGGACACACCCCAAGCTTCCTGGTAGCACAGGTCCATTGAGCTGCTCAGTCTAGGCATAGCTACTACAGGGACAATTAGGAAGAGCTATAAAAGGGAAAGACACATTGGTTAACACAATGGATTCCCAGGTTAACCCATACTTAACCTAATTTACCTGCCTAAATTTATTAATTTTATAATACCAGCACTCAGTTACCAATGACACCTAAATCAAAAGTCTAGTTTGTTACCTGTACAGACTGTTTTCCTTTTGTTGAAGCTAAATATAATAATGGTCTCTTCACAGTAAAACAGGGACCCGATCCTGCAAATCAGTCTAAGACAGACTCAGCAGGCTCTGGTCCTTTATTTTTTTTTAAAGTAATAGCATGGTTTTTTAAAATCAGCAAAATGGAAATGGTCTGTAGTATAAGTAACTAAACTTGTCATTTATGTATTTGTAACTGGCTGATGTAATTAAAAAGAGCCCTTGGAACTACTCCCGCCTGTAAAGATTACTCAGGAGAACAGGAAACTGTAGGATTGGGCCCTAACAGAGTACAACCACTGAATTTTATATATAATTTTTCATCGTATAGCTATACATGCTCAAGTTGTGGATTCTTGATGGCAAAATGACAATTTCTGTATAGCTACAGACCTCTGAATGCAAAGAATTCAAATTATCTTCACTATTGGCTGGTCAAGACAATTTACATCCACTGGTCAATAAATTTCTTCTTCATCACGAATACCTACCAAAAATATACAATGCTCTAAAAGAAATATAGTTTATTGTTTGAGCCTCGTCCAGATATAAGTTAAACTGAAATGCGGGCAGCTATTTAAGTGTGAAAGTATCAAGTGGTGTGCAAGGTGAAGTGCTAATAGAAATTATTCCTTTCTGAACCATGAAATATTTTTTGCAACCATTTTTTTGAATTCCTTGGCTACTTTAGAATTTCCCACAAGCCCTCTTAAAAAAAAATCACTAGTATTTTAGCACATTATTTTTTTAGTTAGGTTGGAGCACACAGAGTTGAAAATTAATCTTCATATTCAGACAAGTATGTTTAAATTATGGATGCAATAAGTATTATAAAACATTAAGAAACTGACATGCGAACCAGAGTTTCAGTGGGATCAAGAATTCAGAATTAATTCAGAATTCTAAAGTTATGACTACTTCTTGCTATAAATATATCGGAGCCTGCCAAATACATGTGTAGGATTGCCTTTTGTTAAACTTGTCCAAATGGTGTTTGATTAAAATTTTAAATCTCAAAGAAAAGAGTAAACATTACAAAATAATTTTCAAATTCCCCTCATTTGACCTTAAAACTTACTTCAAGTCAACAGATGTACCAACAGTGATATGGCAAGATGCACCTTCCACAGCTTTTGGCAATCATTCCTTTGCTCACAAGTGCTTTTCAAGACAGAGAGCGGACTGAACAAGTTAATGGGCCTGTAACGTGCACTCTGCTGCCTGCATTGATTCCTGTTTATAAGGTAATCTTGAGACCACATGTGGCTGTTTCACACAGTGTGTCAGTAAATCTCCTACAGTGAGACAGCCCGTGGGCAGCTCTGTTTTCATCAGACCAGATTGTGACCTAATCAATAGGGTTCACAGCAAAACAATCCCTACTTTCAGCAGCCATGCAGAAGTGGAGGTTGAGGCAAGCCCAAGCCTTTGTATAGAGTCTCTATTTACCTGTCACCGTGATGGTTTACCCAGCAGGATATTTAAGAAAATGATCAAACTACCTTACCATATGCCTTTGCCAGCAGCAAAACACAAAATAAACATGTTTGTTTAAGACTAATAAAACTTATTCCAAGGGATAAATTTCAAAATCCAAACAATTACAGCACTTTAATTTGTCTTCATATTATTCTTAAATCTCAAGAGATGTAGATTACAAAAAAAGAAACACTTATTTAAAGCCCTGTCCATACTACCATTTTTAAACTCTGCTTAAGGATGTTCTGCATCAATCTTACATTCAGAAATGGTATATCAGAGCTGAGTTTCTGCTCTGCTGCACCTGGGGTTAGATCCTTGATCACACTTCTGATTTAACACTAGCTCTCCAGGAGACTGAGGGATCATCCTCTCAGCGTTAGTGGAAATCTTGAGTGGATTTAGAAAGATAGCAAATAACCACTGTCATCAAACTACCATTAGAGATATTTGTTCTATGTGGTCAAAGAATCCCAACAAACACCAACTACCTCATTTAAACAAGCACAACAGTTTGGTGAAAAAATTAAGAAGCTATGAAATTTTAAGCTAAGGCTTTTTAAACTTGACTTTTTAACCTAACCCAGGTAGTGCAACCGTATGCAAGTTTCTGAACACCAACTGACTTTACATACAATAGGCCAAACTCCAGTGCAATTCCTCTTGACAGGCAATCTTGCCAAGACTACTAGCAGGAGCAAAGAACTGAAACCACACAGAACTTCCTGGCAACAGACTTCTCCCCTACATTCCACATCATGCTTATTTCCCTATACATACCCCCAAGGGATCATTACATACAGAACACAAAAACACTTCCCATCCTATTTGAATATTAGTTTAAAACCATGGGACATTAAAATGTCTATGTGACTGTGCAATCTTAAAATTGCCCTGCAGTTTCATGGTTCCTTAGACAGGAGAGCCTGCCTTGCAGCAGACCGACTGAGCCAGGGCCCCAGATCCACTCCCACTCACGCCTCTCAACCTTCATCCCTACCTGTGTAGAACACAAACCCATTCAAATGGGTGAAATGAAATTAGTAAGATGTGGTGCCCATTTTTTGCTGAGCAATATAACTGATGGATCATTATGGTCTGTAACTATAAAATCTGTTTTAAGGAGGTTTTATGTGCAAATCAAATCAATCAGTTTTGCAGTCTTCAGGTGGGTGGGAGGAAGGTCCATGAAGGAAATTCCTGCATGGTCTTTTCATGGCCACTAGGGGATGCAGAATTGAAGACATCGGGATAGTCCTTGTTCCCCAAATCAATTCAAGTTGCTTATCCCTCCTCAATGCAGTTTATGCAGTCCCACTTCCCCAATTCAATTAAGAGGCCAGGGTAGATAGATACTGCAAAATCACCAAACAAAACAAGCTCATTATTACTGCCAGAACACTAGAAACAGAAAATTATACAGAATTATCAGCACTACAAGAGCTCTCTAGGTCAAACTGCCCAGTAATCACAATACTCACACTTTTTTTTTCTTTTCTTTGTTAAGTCCAATAAATAGTTATTTAATAATCATTATAAATTCTCTGCATATGAATGTGCAGGAGATAAGGTAGTTCTGCGTCTGTGGCCTAACTTTCCCCCTTACATAAAGCAATTATCCTTACCATGAAATGAAATACAAAAATATCTTAAGGAAATATTTTCTTTTTTTAGTAACAAAAATGGTCAGTTAAACAGAGACAAACATTTCATGCAATGTTTACAGTTTCTCATAAATGCAAATATTTTTCTTTTTGTTCTGGTACAAGTAACTCCTATCACCAAAAACTTAAGAGAAATTACGGAATCTCAACCAGATACTACTACATAAGAGATGCCCCTTGCATTCTAAACCTGGAATCTTTAAAGGTTTTCCACCCATTTTTGCTTTCAGATATCAATGTGCGAAGTGTCTTATCACATCCATATTCCAAGGAATAATCCTAAGAAGAAGTTGTTAGCAAAAATGCCTCTCCACTTACTAGCTTTTTTTTTCTCCTCCCCAGAAAGTACATCTTCATCACACATTCTCCATAGACAGACAGTTCTGGTTTTCTTAATTGATACCCAAAATGTCAAGGTTACCTACCAATCATTCAAAAGATTTAATACATTAAATGCATTTACAGACTATGTTGGGTAACCTCAAATGTTATTTCCTTTAATACAAAATCCTCTCATGAATCCAGATTCTGATCCCACTTAAACTAGTTTTATCCTGGTACAAATAGAGTTATATAGAATTTACACCAGCACTACTGAAAAAAGAATTTGGGTCATTATGCACATTGTCTCCAATTTCCTCAGCAAACCTCCCCCCCAAAATCAGGATATTTCAGATACTGTTCTGTCATTTTCGATCTGGCCATGCAATGCAGAATTGCTGTTTGTATTAGGATTTAATTAATATAAAAAACTGGCTTCAAGTGCTCCTTTGTCCAGGATTCTACTAAGCTCTGCTATCTACTGGCTTCTTGGTAGGCTGTTAGATTCAGATGTTCAGTAACTTCAGTTCTCGAACGGGTCCGGATCTTTGACATAGCTATCCTCCTGTGGGGATCTGTTAGACTATATAGAGTGTCTGATCCTGGCATAGTATTCACAGAAGTAGTTGGGAGGAGGGAGGGACAGAAAAATCAGGGAAATTCCCCATAACTTTCTGATCAGCTACTGTTCTTTCCCTCACACTAATCTTACATTACTATTCTTTGTGGCTTAGCATGGTCATTCATATGCCAGTTTGTTTTCACCATCTATGGCTTCATCATTACTAGCCTGCTGAACTCTATTCCCTCAACATGGCAGGGAATGGACTCAATCTTTACACCACTAGTAGTGTCCCTTTCTGCCCTTCTTAACACCATCTCATGGAACAGGAAATCAGAGAAGACACGCTCATCCACAGCAGCCACATGGATTAACTACTTCGTAAGTGAATCACTTGATTCCTCTTTGGGCTGCTTTAGTAGGCCCTTCATATCTCCTTTTAGAGCATTTGGAATGGCTCCACACATCTTCCTTAAGGCAATAAGAGTTGCCTTTGGCTTGCAAGCTCCTCCACATTTTTGACAAACTAGGGGAAAGACTCTGCTAAAGGCTTCCCTGTCAGTCATTCTGTTGATTAGTTGTAGGTGATCAAACTAATCTCAAATTCATGCTCAGGAAAAGATTGGAACCCTTCTAATAACCTGCCCTGATGACAGGTATACAATGTAAGGGTAGAGAGGGATGGGGTGAATGAAGAAAAATGTTTTACTAAATTTTCCAGTGTCTCACACATGCAAATAATGTAATATATAAATACATTTTCCCCAATCAACTAACAAAGCCTCAATCTCACACTTAATACCTTCTATAAAAAAAGTGGTCTGGTCATCAATTTTTCCACTACAAGTTTCACTGAGTGTAAACCATTAAAATATGGAGATTTATTTAAACAGAATTCAATTATTAAAACAGCTGACAGATTTAGCATGATTAGAAATACACACAAAATATGCAACAGATGGCTTTGATAGGAAGATGATCTGAGCCTGCTCCATTTAGCTTAAGTAACGAATAGTCCTTAGCACCACTTAGGTGTAAACTCTGGAAATTACTGTCTTCTTTAAACTTGAGTAAAGCATGAAGTTCTCATATTTCCTTATGATTGAGTTTTATTATTTTTTTTTACAAAAAGAAACAAATTAGAACGTATTTAAAAAAAATTCTCAAGGTACAGTTTTAGGGCAAGTAGATCAAATTGGTTTACTATATGAATCTGAGGCAAATCTAAAAAGATCTGTTATAGGACGGCTGAGTTATAAAACTGATTTGCTTAAAGGAAATAACAAGAGGTCCTAAGGTTTCAATTCTGTATCATAAATCTGGATTAAAAAGCCTCTCCCAACTGTGACATGAATTTGGTGATGTGCTCATTTAATGATCACAATTTTTAATCTTTGTAAATGTCCACACTCATTACAGTATTAAAATTCAACAGTAATGAATGGTGTAACAACAAAAAAAGTTAAATAAAAGCCAAAGGGCAGCCATTGAAAATGTAGAACTTGACATAATCCTTTTAAGTATTTAATCATAAATTTAAATCACGTTCCTTTAAAAAAGGATGTAATTACCAGTTGTAAGCACATTTTAATATGCTCAGTTTATTATATGCCCGGTTAAGACTGTCCTGCACCTATTAGCAGCATAATTCAATATTTTACTCTAAATCTTATTCACAATTCTAATGAATTACCTCCTTTCACTCTTGGAAATAGGTTTGGTATTGTGTTGGAAATAGGATGTCTGATACCCAATAAGTCTTACTGATGATATTCTATGGCACACAGAGACAGTCCTGTAAAGCAGATTTTTGTGTGTGTATATATAATTTCTACTCTTCAATAAATCTTTACCATTTTTTACACTTTTTAGCAAACACACAAAATCTTCTTTCTCAACTTCATCTAATCTTATGAGTTTGGCAAGTGTATTAACCCTCTGAATTTCAACTAATCACAGGGATATAAGATATTCTGAATCACTTGAAAGCAAAACAAGGGTTGATTGTTACTTTCAGGACAAAATTATTGTTATTCTGTAATACACAAAAAATAACTAACACAAACGTTAAATTGCACTGTTCAGATGATGATGCTAGAACCTCATTAATATGGTTATGGGAATAGGAAGGGAGGACAAGAAGAGACCCAGTAGGTATGTGGATTGAATGTTGGTTGCGAGGTTATTGTGAGCCATCTAACCCTGACCCTGCCTGGCACTGGCTAAGGCTTTGGAACATATATAGAGCACCTGCTAGCTGGAGGACCAAACTTACAATCCAGAGGTTAACACAAAACATGGGTGGCCTTGATGAGAAATTCAGCCTCCCAACCAGAGCTGAAATGGGTGCTGGGATGCCTATCAAACACTATTCCTGGAAATTGTTTAGGGGCCCTGTTTCATTTCAGTCTCTGGCTGATTTAAATGACTGACTGATGGAAAAGGGGAACAAGCATTCTTCTTTGTTCTCCCTTCCCTCTGTAGAGCATCATTTTAGGACCAATATAGGACTTGGGACAAGAACAAGGAGGGAAGGGATTTCTGTGTTTCTATGGCCCTGAACAGCTTCTGCTTTGCGTCTTCCTCACCTATGACTAGTTCTAGTATCTGCCTCTGCCGCCCCTCAGAGCTTCTCCAAACAGCAGCAGCAGCTGCATAAAATTGGAACGATTTATCTCAATTTCATTGTTCAGTGCGTGTATTTTTAACAACACACTGGAATCTATATCAAGGTGATACATTCTATCATTAATATATTCCACTGTTAAATTCCTCAAATTCTTTAAGAATACATTTACCTCTTGTTTAGTAGATATACCTGATCATCTGAACTTGCAGACTGCTCTTCAACCTAAGAATGTGGGACTTTATTTTCTTTTATTCCAAGGTCTACTGTGTGGTATCTTCCTTTCCAGATATGCCAGTGTGACTTTGCTGGATAGCTTCACTTTGTGAAACAATCTTAGTTTTTAATTTTAACATTGAGCACACACTAATCTTTGAGTATACTCGATTATTTTGCACTCAGCTGCAGTATTTATTTTGAAATGCAAATGTGTTTACTTATTTCAAGTGTCACAAACAAGTCTGTTGTAGTTCTTTCTGCATCATTATCTAAGACCTTTCTTCACCAGTTGTATGTTCATTAGTATATTTTGTGCCTGTATTTATTTGTAAATTGTGCTGGGAGTGACACACTTGCAACCAAGAGAAACACCAGTAAGAGCCTGATCATTATTTCCTGCCCTCAGACACCTGACCTGGGTCAGGGTTATAAAAATATAATTCCAGTGTCACACAATAGAGGTCAGTTTATGTTGATTTTAGTGGCTTCTGATCCAAATGTCATCTTTAACCTCTTTCCACAGCTGGACTCAACCCCTCGAGGATCAGAGTCAATTTATCTAATAGCCACACCACTGCTGAAGGGGAACAGAGGTGGGAAACTGCCTCACTAGAGTCCCTCACTCCACATAATGATCTTGGGCTACTCTCAGTTTCAATGGAAGTCACACAAAAGCTATTATAGGAGCAGTCAGATTCTGACCTTGCCTTAAGCAACAGGAAAGAGAGAGATGCTGAGCAGAAGCAGCAGCCAATGCTGTAGACCTATTGTAGAGCATTAACACCTAGAATAGAATGAGGAGAGGGGATAAGTTCGTTCACCCATTGGACCACATGGTACATATCACCTGCATTTGCTCTGCCATGGCAGCAGCACTTCACCATTTTGTGATCCAGTAAAGTATGAACATAAAAATGCATGATCAATGAAGATTCATTGGTTACTGAAACAAGGAGTAGCAAGGTTATACTGTATTTCTCCCCAGAATATAAATTAAGCTATTATACATTAATATTATAAAAAACTTGTTTGTTTCAGTTAATTAAAAATAAAATCAATAAATACAATAAAGGACAAGTGACCACATAAAAATTAAAAATATATACTTAATTAAACATATGTTTCAGTGTATTCAATTTGTTTTAGCAGGTTTCTGAAAAAACACTTTAGCTTGTACTATAACGAGCGTTCAAATGAATAATAACATTAAAATACCGATTGATGATGCACTCAAAAAATATGAAAAACTTTAGGTTTACCACAAAACTACAAAAGCTGTTTTACTATTATTAGTAATCCCCAGTATCTGAAGTCTTTATTAATAAGCAAATCACAGCAGTTGAAGTTGTGGACACAGTTAGCTATACTGCTGGAATTCTTGATGTTTGACAAATCATCTTATATTACCAAGATACTAATTGCTATCACAACTGGATGAAAATGTTATTAAGCAGCTGATAGCTGGCCATTTTCAAAAGCTTCTACAACTACTCTACATTCACCAGACTTTTGGGGGTGTAAATATGGCAAAGAATCCATAATATAAGTTCTGCCAGCAGTAGTATGATGTTAACTTTTTTTTTTTTTTAAACCCAACCTTACCAGGGTTTACAGAGAATACAGAATTAAGCTATTTGCATGAGTTCATCTGTTTAACTGGGGAAGCTCTCCTTAGGCTCAAGTGACAGACAGTTTTGGACCTCGAAAGCTAAAGTATTCTATCTCCAGCGCCCCAGGTGCATGTGTACGATTTATACAATATTTTTGTCTGTAGTACATATATTTATTATGGAACACATTGGAGCTTTCATGCTACACCTCTGGAAACTAGTTCAGAGGTGATTCTCAACACATAGAACTAGCTATGGTATCATTTCCTGGAGCAACGTGAAATGTGTATTTGGGTTCACACATTTTTGGTGAACCTAAACTGGATGGTCCCAGCTGTTTCCCCTGAGGTTTGCTTGAAGTTTGCTTGTTTTGGTTTCCCAGCAAATCTTGAGCCAACCCCAATGAAACACCTGTTTCATAAAGATCTGAATAGGTTTTACCCCACTACACCAAATAGTCTCCAGTAGGGCCTCCTGACCTTAAGCTGTCTTCTAGAATGAAGGCAGTGACTACAAACTTCCCACTCAACCTTCAAAGATGGCCAGCTGCCCCACTCTAGGTTTTTGGTAGCCATACAGTAAACCTGTCCCATGTATAGATCCAAATAAAATACTGAAAGGGAAATGCAAGGGGTGCCCAACTTCCTCATCACCATTCAATAGCAGTGAGACTAGGAAATACGCCTTCATTTTTGGAGTTCTTTCTCACCACAGGGCATTCTAGGGCGCAGTAGCTCCAAAAAAAGGAGGGGGGGCATTTAAAACGACAGAAACACATCTAGGGGATCATTTCCCAATCCTCTGGCTGCCAAGGTGGGGAGTTGGGGTGCACAAGAACATGGCTCCCTGAGAGTATATCTTATAAGGGTACGTACATACTAGTACATGAAAAAGCATGTTCTAGAGGAGGGCAACTGGCGTGAAGGCATTAGAAGAATATTAAGGTGGCAAAAATCAGTCATTTAAAAAGATAGGAAATGGCTAATTTAAGGTTGCACAGACACTCAGAAACCAATCTTAATTCTAGTACACTAGAACCCTATTTTATTAACTAATTGGGGACAGAGTAGTTCATAAAATCAAAAAGTTCATAAAACTGAACATCTCAAAAGTTGCAGTAGGTAATGTGTTAAGTATTAGTATAGTGCACTGCATCATTTTCTTCTTATCCTTTCAACCGCTGCAAAGTGATTTTCAATCCACTGAAGGAATTGGAATGTGAAAAGATGTTGTTCTTCACTGACATCGCTTCTATTATTTAATTTCTCCCCTCCCCCCCACAAAAAGGGTTCATATAAGCGATTGTTCATAAGAGACTGGTGTTTGTAAAATTGAGGTGCTACTGCATTTCCTAACTTTTGAGCTTGACTTTGCACACTCAAGGTTCTTGTAATCTAAGTTTTGTAGGTAATTTCCTAGCTTTCTGAAAAAACAAACTACCTCCAGCCCCAAGAAATTCCATCATGTTGAACTGTTTTCTCTCTAAAAAAGAAAAGGAGTACTTGTGGCACCTTAGAGACTAACCAATTTATTTGAGCATAAGCTTTCGTGATGCATCCGATGAAGTGAGCTTATGCTCAAAATAATTTGGTTAGTCTAAGGTGCCACAAGTACTCCTTTTCTTTTTGCGAATACAGACTAACACAGCTGCTACTCTGAAACCTGTTTTCTCTCTCCCTCACACACACACCTCTCAAAGGTTTTAAATTCCCCACATGCACTTCATGTGATTCCCACCTTCAATTTCTTAGATATAAGATAAGTGGATCCCTTTAGATACTTAGTATCTTAGTTTTGACTCAAAAAAAGCTTCCTAAAATATGAAGTCTACCTACCTTTGGACTGGGAGTAACATGAATGAAGGAATATGATGCTGCCAGAGGAGAATACCTGGGAGACACAACTGGCTCAAGGAATAAAGGGCTCTTCCCCTCCTCCTCAGTGAATCTAGAAAATCAGCCACCCAGCTGTTTGTCAGAAGTCCAATCTGGTCTGTCCCCCGGGTCCAATCTCTTGCTTCTGTACTCTGCCTCCCGGTCACCTATTTATCAGCCTATTCCCTATTACCAAGAGCAGAGGCAGAATACCACGGTCATGAGTGGTATGAATACTTAGACATAGAATTGTAATAGAGTCCTCATAAGGTCTCCAAAGAAGCATAATTAAAAGGTTTTATTTTTAAGTGGTGTTTCAGTATCAAAGACTTCTATATTCTTAAAACATACTGTGAAGAGCTTGGTAACTTTTCTCAGCTTTCTTTTCAGCCTTTTTTGCAGGGGGTGAGGAAAATTGCCCTCTTTTCCCAAAAAGGCTGAAAAAGAGACTGGACATAGAAGTAAGCAATCTAATTTCAACAGCATGTATAGTAGGGCCTCCATTATTAAAATCAAAACATAGAAATAACACTAAATATCAGCTATGAAAATAAGGTTAGCTAACAGCAACTTTTAAACTTGAGTTTACAGATATCCACTACAACACTATCCCTGCCAAAATTATTAAATAGACGCCTTGGGACCAAATCCTGCTTGCCTTACATGAGTAGTCCTATTAAATTCAAAAAAGTAAGGCAAACAAGGTTTTAAAAAAAAAGTTAGGTAAATGAAGGAGTAAAAGGAAACATTAGACACGTGATTCTGCCACCTACTTAATAAGAGTGGCAGAATCACGGCCCATACACAAATGAACTGGCGCTGAAGAAGAAAGAATGGCACCTAGATAGTAAAATGGCAAAACTGGATTAATTCTACAGACCCACACATGGGATTAGTAAAACTCTTTTCTACATAAAACTTTGAAGCTCAGAATAAAGCAAACTTGAATATATTTGCACTAAGGAAAAGGCAAAATACTGAAAAGTGTCAGTAATCTGTCAAGCAAGCCAAAAACTAAATGTGAAATTACTAAGGCTTTGAAAGTACTTCATTAAACTTTTCTAAACCTATTTCGTAATCTTAACTGTGTACTTTGTACAAATATAAGGTAAAAGAGGAGAGACTTAATTACAACTCTGGAGACCTGCTCTTTAACAAGGTCCAATATTATTCTGATAAATGGTTGACTTTCTAAGCAATGTTTCAAGTGACATTTTGCGCTTCTAAATTTTGAACAGGTAAGCAATCTTATGGGCACAACTTACCAGTACTCATGGGACACTACCAGACATGTATAAATAGGGGTCTAACTAAACTGCAGCAAAGTCACCATTTTTTACAGGTTGGTTAGGGCATAAATAACAAATTTTGTGGAGATGTTCATACAGTTTTATATTTCATGCCACCTCTACTTCTGTGCTGCCGCTGGCGGTGCTGCCTTCAGAGCTGGGTGCCCAGATAGCAGCTGCCATTCTCCAGCCACCCAGCTCTGTAGGCAGCACAGAAGTAAGGATGGCAGTGCCGGTACCCACCCTACAATAGACTTGCGACCCCTGGTTGGGTTGCGTTGCGTTGAGACCTCCAGTTTGAGAAACTCTGTGTACTTTCACTGTAGGGTAAAAGTACACAAAAGACCAGATTTCACGGTCCATGACATGTTTTTCCAGAGGCACGAATTTGGCAGACCCCTAGTATAATATATGGAATCATTATTAAGTGAGTTGTAACTAGAGTTACCCACAGACAGGAGGAATGTCTACACTGCAATTAAAAACCCGCAGCTGTCCCATGCCAGCTGACTCAGGCACATGGGACTTGGGCTGCAGGGATATTTCACTGCTGTGTTGGACTTCCAGGCTCGGGCCTGGGCCCTGGCTCTAGGACCCTGCAAGTTCGGAGTGTCTCAGAGCTCAGGCTGCAGCCTACACCTAAGTGTCTACATTGCAGTTAAACAGCCCCACCTAAGCCACATGATCTCAAGTCTGCTGACACAGAATAGCCACAGGTGACTAACTGCAGTGTAGACATACCCTGTGAGACCAATTAACAAAACATGAGCGAAATCTTCAGATACCAATGAACTAATATGAGTTATGACAGATTACCAATGGTGTAACAGCGCAGAACTTTGCCCATGATTGCTGCTTAACTTTGTTATTTGTACTTTGGTAATCTAACACTGAAGGTATGTGAAAATCAATACAATTATTGAACACAAACTATCGGAGACTGTACAAGATGACACTCTAAATTTCTTTGCTTTTAAAAAATAAAATAAATATTGTTAAATTTCATAAAGGAAGAAAACTGTATGGGGGAAGCTAGAAGGAGTAGCAATTTTCATTTTAACTGTGCTGAGACACTTATTCAAGAAATAATTAATAGAATTTCAATCTTTTACTGAGGTTATGATGATAGCCCCTTTGAATGAATTACACTGGAATAAAATGCCTACAGCAGTTCTTAACCTATGAATCACCGACACAACAAAGCAACTCCTCTAAATCTGTTATACCAATGCATGTATAGATCCTTTATCACCATGATATTTAACAAACTGCAAATGTATTTATATTCTGTTTGGAAGAAGTTTATTTCTGTTTGTTCACCAAAAATATACAGTTACTATTGTTAAGGTGAACAGAGAAAGCTATCAATAAATTTACCCAAAGCAGCAAATATAATCATCACAGATATATCATTGCTATCCTTTGAATATAGCTTCTCTAACAAAGAGAAAAAAAGCAAGAAAATTCCAGAGTTAAAGCTTCCACTCTTTCCCTAAGGCCAGACTGTGGCATTCTGATGAGTCATCACTTATGGAACTATTCACATGAGTAAGTTCTCAACAAGGTAAGAGCTCCACAATCTGGGTCCCATGTAATATTCCTTTTGGTGCTCATGTGGGAGAGGTTTTGAGACCAATTTATTATATGTGCTGTAAAAATTTAATCCAAGTAGGAAAAATGTAACTTTAGCAAACATTTTCACTTTGTTTCACTTCCTAACACTGTGCATCCACTAAAACTGTGAATAAATTATATATAAGAAATGTTTAATAAAATAATGTAAAAACACATTCTTATTACTGTTAGTGCTTTAGGTTTGGTGTTTTTTTTGTTTGTTTGAAATACTGGAAACAGAATAAGTGAATTAAGATGCTGACAAAATTCTTACCTTTTTCTTCATCTATTCTGAAAATGCCAACACCAGATCCATCTCTGATTGAATACCTAATCTCTCCATCTCTTCCTGCATCCTCATCATAGGCAGTCACTGTCATCACAGATGAACCAATAGGGACATCTTCTTTTACAAAACCCTTATCCACAAAGCTGGAAAACCGTGGAGGGTGCAAATTTTCATTTACATCAACTACCTCAACCTCAACGTAACAGGTAGAAGATAATGAAATCGGCTTTCCTTTGTCCTTGGCCCGTACAGTTAGGTTATAAACTTGTCTCCTTTCAAAATCCAGTCTTTGTACAATACGTATTGCTCCACTCAATTTATCTACATCAAAGGTTCCATCTCCACTATCTAAAAGGCTGTATCGTATTTGACTTGACTGGCCCACATCAGGATCATACGCTTCCAGCCATGTGATAATAGTTCCTTCTGGAAGGTCCTCTCGAATTTTCACATGATAATTCAATGGAATAAATTTAGGAGGATTGTCATTGACATCTTCTAAAGACACTTTCAAAAGTACAGTGGAAAACAACTGAGGTTCTTCATTTGGCTGGTCCCTGGCTTCTATTTTCAGGAAATGCACGTGTTGGATTTCACGATCCAAAGCCCCTACAACGTGCACAACACCTGTCGTACTGTCAATAGCGAACATGTCTGTATCTGTAAGAAGAGAATATTTCACTTCCCCATTGGATCCCAAATCTTTATCTGTGGCTTCAATCTGAATGATTTCGCTGTTCAGCTCCTTGTTTTCACTCACTTCAACAAAATAGCTGTCCTGTAAAAACTCTGGTCTGTTATCATTGGCATCCAAAATTTTGATATCTAAAAGATGCCACGCAGACTTTTGTGGTATTCCCAGATCATACACAGTAATATTCAGAGTGTATTTATCTTTTACTTCTCGATCAAGGGGAGATAAAACCTTTAACATTCCTGTTTCCAAATCCACAGTAAAACTACTATCATTATTACCTCCAGAGATAGCATAAACTAGTTTTCCATTGAAGCCAGTGTCAAGATCAGTGGCATTCATAAGTATTATGCTGGAACCCACAGGCAGGTTTTCCTTTACTTCAACACTGCTTGAAAGAGTACTTCGAAACTGAGGTGCATGTAGATTCATAGAGTGAGTATCAAAGAAAGCATCCTCAACCTCACCATGAGAGTGCAGCTTAGTTGCCTGCAGTAATTTCTCTGCCAGCATTTTGGCTACACCAGTCTCTTCACATTGCAAGTTTACTGGTTTACGACTGGCAGCTACAGTTATGTTGATATATAATGGTACTGCAAAGTTCTCACCATCTGTAGCTGTAATTCTCAGACTATGAAAAGATACTTTAGCACCTAAACCATCTATTAGAGATTGCTTCAGGGAAAGCACCCCAGAGTTTGGATTTAAGATAAATAAATCTAATTCATTTCCAGATTCAATCTGGTATCTCACCAACTGGAGCTCATCAGCATCAATAGCAGATACAGTAGTAATTTGTTCTCCAACACCAAGATCCCTAAGGATTGTTCCCTCACAATTTATTTTCTCAAATAGTGGTGTGTTATCGTTCAAATTATTTAAAATAATAGTAACGGGAACTTCAACTTCTCGACGATATGGTATGCCCCAATCAGATGCTCGAATCCTTAAATTGTAAACCCTTGGCATCAATTCATAATCCATGTCTTCTGTGGTACTGATAATACCATTGAAATGGTTAATCACAAATGGTAAAGGATTCAAGTTTGCAATGCTATACGTCACATAACCATTCTCACCCTCATCAAGATCTTTTGCATTCACACTCAAGACACTAGTACCAACTGGCACATTTTCATCGAAGGAAGCTTCATATGATGTCTGAGTAAATTCAGGGGGATTACTGTTTGTGTCTTTTACTTTAATCAACACTTTTGCAGAGGCTTTTCTGTCACTTGTCATGACTTCAAGTTCAAAATGGGATGCATATTGTGCTTTTATTGGTTCTAAAGTGGTAATAAGACCTGTGTGCGGGTTTAAGTTGAATCTGACTTTGCCTGGTGCATTTTTAAAAGTATATTTTAATTGGGAATAACTAGGTAAAGCTTTTACCATTATCACAGGAGTGTTTGGAGGGGAAAATTCACTTATCTCTGCTCTGTACACATCTTTTTCAAATCTGACCGGTCCAGACTTAAACAGTGGAGATGTCACATGAATAACTTTTACAGAAGAAAACTGTGAAGGATTTCCTTTATCTTTAGCCTGAAGAGTCAGATTATATCCAAAAGGTTGGCTCTCCCAATCAATGTGGCCGACAGCTTTGATTTTATATTCTTTACCTCCTGGAACAGACCTCACCGTTTTGAACTGCTGAAGTGGGTCACCAGCCACAATACTTAATGATGCTATTTCTCCATTTGAACCCTGATCAAGGTCCTCAACCGTTACAATTGCATATGTTGGATCCTTGTCCAATTCTGAAGGAGCCAATACAGCAGCTGTAATAACAGGAGCATATTCATTTGCTTGCTCTACGTGAACAGTTAGCCTTGCCATGCTGCTAATACCGCTGCTGCCGTACAATTTCATTCCACGATCCACTGCGAGGATTTCCAGCTCATAAAGCTTAGTTTCTGCATAGTCGAGTCTTCCAGTTAGAACCACTGCACCACTTGTTGGATGTATAGCAAACATATCTGTTCTTTCTTTAAAACTGTAGTAAAATTCTCCATTGGTTCCAATATCTGCATCTGTTGCACTTACTCTTGCAATGCTGGTCCTTATTGCTGTATTTTCAGGCAAAGAAACACTGTACGATGTTGGAGAAAACAAGGGTCTTAAGTCATTTGTATCCAGTATCTGCACCCTGACCTGTGTGCGTGCTTCAGCATTAGTATTCTTTTCAACTGCTTTTACAGTCAATATGTAATGGTCTTTCACCTCTCTGTTAAGAATAGCTGTATTTCCTCCCTTGGTCCGTATTCTCAAAAAGCAAAAGTTTCCAAGAATATACTCTTCAGCTTTGAACAAGTTTTCATTGTCACCAGAAATAATTTTGTATCTTATATCCCACAGTGGATTTGCAAGGTAAATGCCCATTTTTACTGGCTGCTCAATATAAGTCTTGGCTGCAGAATTTTCATACACCGTGGCATTGTACTGGACTTGTGTAAATTGCACGGATGAAGTATGATATGGTCTTTGATTTCCTTCACAGTTTCCAAAATGCTGCACCAGCAGCAACAGCAGCATGGTCAAGGGTCTCCCCATGGTGTCAATTATCAAAATCCCTGAAACAAAATAAAGAATCATTAACTGAGGCTTTGCAAAAATTACTGACGTGTCATTTTAATTTTGATTAATTATGTGATTTAAAATACAAAGGATTTAGTTAAAGTCTTACATCTCTAATGTGGCTAAAAGTAACATGACTAGATTATGATCTCTCAATAAAGTTTCCATATGTTTCAGACTATTTAAAGGTAGTCAGATAATAAAAATCTTAAAAATGTAACACTTGAATGATGGAAGTTCATAAACCAGAAAAATAGGGAATACCGCTATACCATGGAAGGATTAATAAATTAAAAGCCAAGGTTAATTACACAGTTTTTTACTCTGTCTTGAAAGGACCATCTGAAAGCAACTACTAAAGAAATCTAATAACTTCAGTTTGAATTTTCTTGCAAATATTAAGTTTGGCTATATAACACTAAATTTAAGACTACCCTAATTTTTTACTTAAAGGGCTTTCATTTATTGTAATTTGAAAATCAATTTGGAAAGTATTCATTTAATATAACTATACCCATAGCTACCCAAAGTTAATATGCTTTGTCATATAGCTTATTAATGCTGTATTTCTCACATCTTGACCTTAAAACTAGTGGCCTAGTAATGGCTTCAGTTGTGCACTTTCTTTATCCATATGAATAAAATTCCTCCACATGTAACAAACATTTCTCATTCAAGCCCAAATAAAAAGCAGACAATGATTAGCTGCCGCAAGTGTTATTAAGATTATACCATACTAAAAATAGTCTTTGAAATGTCACCATTATAGGCCATGTGTTATTGACTTGTTTTATAAATAAAAAATTAGTGGTGTCTGGATGACCCCAGTGCTTCATAACAGACTACCGAACCTTTCACTTCAGGTTACTGGGTCACATGTGGCATTGGTACAATAGTGACAGAAAGTCATTCTCATGCCTTCTAATTTAGGCTGTTCAATGGCTAATGTCAAAAGATATTCTAAGAATTGGACTGAGACTATGTTAAGAGTGTAATCATTCACTCCTCTGGACTTCCGAGTGCAACCACTCTGTTCTAGGTCTGTTTTAGTTACTTTACAAGCTTTCTGGGACAGGGACTGTCCGTATATTGCATCTTGAGCAGGTGGCAGTGCACACCACAATGAATACTTTCCCAATTAACACTAAATTGGAGAAGATGAGGATTCAGCATGCGGAGGGAATGAATTACTTTCTTACCCTTAGATCTATCCCCATCAAAACAAAGTTGAGGCAAACAAATGTTATAAAGGAAGAAAGGAGGACTGGCCCAAAAAATTTGGGAAGGCCATTAAAATTACCTTTCTTAAAGGACCTCTCCAAACTTTTTTTTGACATTCCCCATATTTAATGGACATGGGCAGAATCTTCAAGTCACCATTAGCTTTCTTTTCTGCACCAGCAGGAGAGCCCAATATTGTAAACGTGTTGATGCATAATTGCCAACATTTCAATCCAGGACAAATTGTGATGAGAGGGAAGCACTTTGAGGACCTCACAACTACTATAGCACCACCTTTCATTAGGAATGTTTGCCCTCATACCACTATGATGGTCATTCTAAAGGTCTTTGTGGACTCTGTAATGTTATTAGATACCCAAATATCAATAGATAAGGAATCGACTCTGCCACCTGCAGCAGGACCAGTGTGTGTTCCCCATCCTAAAAGATTCAAAGTTAACCACAGACATCTTCACATTCATGGCCTCCATGCTTCATCACTGCAATGCAATGCATTGTTGGAATTAAGTCACCAACCGTAAAAAAAAAAAAAAATTAAAAAGTAGCAGCCTTGATTATTCAGCAAAAAAGAATGGTGAGACCACATCACTCCAGTCCTCTGAATACTAATGAATAGAGAATCAAGTTCAAGGCTTTTGTCATTCTCTTCAAAGCCCTCTAAAGGAATGGCCCACATTAGCAGAGATTCTTCCTCATATAGCATGCATATAACCTCATAAAACAGCCAGTTTACACTGGAAGAACGGAACCATCAACCACAAGAGCAAGACTCTAGGGCTCAGGAGGCAGAATTTGCTCTGCAGCTGGCCCATGAATATGAAACTTACCCCCAACAGATGTCAGAATCACCCCAAAACTCAAAACTGTCAGATCAAAATGTTAAAACCCTCTTCTTTGACATCCCTATCCTACAGTAATAATTGCTAGCAAAAAATAAATATATAGTTTTTCTGACAAAAGACGAGATGGACAGAGATCCTTGTGTGGTTAATTTAGATTTTACAAAGGTATTCAGATGCCACAATGCTGAATATGGTAAAAGAACCACAACAGATAGTTTGGAGATGTTTGCAGTGGACCACACTCCAGGTAACCTGAGGCTTTGGGAGCTCCGTTTCCTTCCCCATAAAATATAGGCTATTACATAGGACATCTGCCAAGAAAACACCAAAAAAAAAAAAAAAACACATAAATTACACAAAATTCACTAACCCAGGTATTTTAAATCTTTTGTTTTTTTTAATCCCTTCTTCAATTCCGTTATCCTATTTTTTTCTCCTATGTTTGACTATTCTCTCTTGTTTGGTATTCTCTTAATTCATTACCTACCATACGTGGTCTTTCCTATTTTCACCCATTCTCCAGTGTCACACTGACTCTTCACTGTGCTCTTCCATTGTTCTTCTTCCTGTGATCCTCCCCTCCTCCTGAATTCTATTATCTCTCTCTTCTCCCTCCCTCCAGTCCTTGCTTCTAGCGTGGCTTCAGCCCCCTCCTGTTGTCTCTTTCCAAAGTCCTTCCCATTGTGCCTTCTTTTTCCATCTCTCCTCACAAGGATTCACCCTCCTCTAGTTCCCACTCCCTTAAGCAGGCTTCTGAAACAGGACAAGTAGGCCAAATCCCCACTACCTTTTTACCCTACACACTGATAAGCACCTGACCTAGCTCAAGAACTAAGCTAGTCCATCTCATGGCTAGATGTCACAATGACAACTCAGAGAGAGAGAGAGAGAGAGAGCTCATTCAGGCAGCCAGATAATGGCTCACCCACAACCACGAATCAATTACTCAAAGTCCCTGAAAGCTGTGGGACTTAAGGCTTGGACCATGAAGCCTGTGGCCATATGAAACCATAGAGGGAATGGTTGATAACATGATCAGTAATTGTTTGGGGAAAAAAAAATCACTGTGATAATCTTTCAAACCAAGTAATTAGTTTACACGAGCAAGGCTATTTCCACAACCAAAAAAGACTACAACCTTTTAAAAATTAAATCTAAGGTTAGAATTGGTACTTAAATTATCTTAAAATTGGGGTGGGAGGTATGATTTTGTGGGCCTCAAATGACAGCTTTGTCAGGAAGCTTGCACACTTTACCTGGGCTGTCACCTGTTGTGTGTCCTTGGATCCCCAGGACTTTATTTGCAATAAATTCACTTGAACAAGATAAATAAATAAATGAACAGTTTCACCCTAAAATTACTCCAATAATTCTAAAACTCAGGGCAATTTAAGAGGCCATTAAATTGTGCTAAAGGCCATGTTATAAAATGACTAAGCCATTTTTTAAATGCAATCAACGAGAGACTAAACAAAAACATATCTCACAAAAGTGCTTTGACTATACAAGGATCTCAACTGTATCTCTGCTTTTGCAAGCAGGCACTGCTTTCCGTGGCACAGAAACATAGGAAGGGTTGTCACCTCCACAGTCGCGGACCCCTCACTGAAGCTGTTCACGTTTCACTTTTCATCGGTATAGACAGGAGTGGAAGAGTTGTCCAGATTATACACATGCCTTATCCATCTCTCTAACGTATTTATGGAGCACTGATCATCTTAGTATCTAAGCAGTGAAGCAGAGCTGAGGCTTGATGATTATGGTCTCCATCCCCTTAGAAGGGGCAACAACTTTAGCAGAAGCCAGGGTCAAGCACATGGCAGCAGTACAGAGGGGCACACCATGCATGCATGGCACTAATAATCCCCTTTCTGTGCATTAGTGAATCTTCTTCCTCTGTGCCCTCCCTAAACTTTCCCCACAGACAGGATGATTTCATGGAAACTCCACAAACTCACCCTTACAGAATTTCTTGTGCCCTCCTGTTACCATCCTGTGGCTATTTTCACATTAAGGTATGGTTTGCCCAATTTGTTAAAATTAAAGGGCGAGGAAGGAGTCTGCCTCTGAATTTGTCTTTGCATTTAAGATTATATTTTAAATTCCTCCAATTCTGAGGTGGTGGTGGTTGTTTTTTTTAATTCAAAAGCAAACTTTCAGAAACCACTCTTTGATACAGCTTACATTATGTGTCACAATGCACATTTCCCCTTTCCTCCCTCAATAATATTATGGAATTCTTCTTTTTAGAAAGGTAATCAGACATGCCAAACCCACGAAAAAAAAAATGCAGAAATTGCACTTGTTTTTGGCTTAATCGGCTTGTTGGCTAGTAGCTGGTTGCTTTTTCTTTTTCTTTTTTTTTTTGGAGGGGGGGAAAGAGAGTGAGGGGTGTACAGCGGGTCCACCAAAGTCCCAGACTGCACGCCGGGGGGCGGGGTAGGGAGGGGAACTAGTCACAGAGTGTTGGGGTTCTTAGGGATTGGCTTGTTTCTGTCTTGTTTTGAAATGGAATTAGCTTGATTTTTGGCTTATTGTGAAAGTCGGGGTGCTTATTTACCTCGTGAAAGTTGGCAACTGTGTGTTTCCATTACTGATAACACTGCTGACTTTTGACACTCCTGCCAACCTTAAACTTACCACTAGCTGTTCATATGGTACCAAAATTTGAAAGATCATATTCCCTTCATAAAGAAAAGTGAAGTCTGTTTACAGATGAATGCATTATTATCCTGTCCTCCTCACATCTCACTTTGACTGAAAACGTGAATCTTGAATTTATGAAAATACATTACATCTATTCAACTCAGAATTCTGAAAAGTGTAAACACCATTAGCATTTTAACTACTCCAACATTATTATGTGACATCTAATAATATTGTATTATACTTTTAAGCAGTTATTGCTTAATTTCCATAGGAACTTCAAATATAGAATCTGTCACTTCTAAACAGTACACAAATATTTAAATCATGATTGCCTGGCTGCCAGTAAGGAATCCAGCCCTGAACAGCAGCTTGGGCAAATTGCTGATTTAAAACCTGGAACAAGAGATGTCTATCAGTTACACAGAATAATATCCCACCTAGATAAAATTACTAATTGATATTTCTGTACCTCAAAACATGAAGTTTTAAATGTGGGATTTTTAGTTTGTGACATAATTTAGACAGATATTGGAAATTTTAAATAATAGATCTCGGATTATCTGAAGACCTCTATGTAATATGTCTTGATTAAGACCCAAAGATATGAAATAATGTTAATTCTATAGACAAAAGAATTATGGGGGGGAGGGGGGAATCTAACAATGTAAAGATGTCAGGTGATGTAGTATACAATGCTTTATAAAAACATCAGGCTGTATTTTAATCACCTATAACTCATTCTTAGTGAGCCAAAATGACTACATTCCAGAAACATTTTAGCCAAAGCTACATTTTAAACTCTTAAAATGTTATCTCTGAAATATCACGAGTCTACGATTTTCTATCCATTTTCAAAATATAGCAAAACAGTTTGCTTAACTAAATTTCATTGCCACATGTTCATAAAAGTACACAGTATACTCCTCTGAAATGCCATAACCAGACATTCTTTGATTTCCTATTTGGAAGAAATTATGTAACTAATATTCACATTTTTCTTCAGCGTTTCATTTTTAAATATATGATGCAATTGTTTTTCTGTAGTGGAAGCTTTCTTACATAAAAGGAAACTTAACTGATAAAGATACTATATCACTCTGAATAAGAAAAAATACTAAGACAAATTAGTAAATATTCAGACAGCAATAGAAAGAATGAAATTAGGCCAAAAGTTAGGGCTAGTATGCTTCCACCACTACCATAGCTGTAAATCACTGAATTAAACTGGGCATCGATCTTTCACAAACGTATGCAACTTACTATTATTTATACACTAGTGCCTACAGACTATAACCAAGCTTGGGGCCCCCCATGTACTAGGCACCACACACACACACTTACTTTAGTAAGAGCCAGTTCCAACACAAAGGAGCTTGGGACTATGGAAGACATTTAAAGGAAGTTTAATTGTCCCCATTTTATACATGGGGAACCAGACATGACCTGTGCCTGCTGATAGTGGAGGGTGCGGGCGGGGTGGGGGCAGAGTAAAGGACGCCAGCTTCAGCAGTGTTACAGACCATGCTCTGTACAAACCAAGCAGCAAATCTGGGGGGCATGTGACCACTTATGCCTCCCCTCTCCTCCCTCCCACCCCACCTCTGTGGGGAACTAAGACAGAGAGATATGCCCAAAGTCACATAGAATGACCATGAAAAAACCAGGAATTAAAACATAGATTTCCTGAGCCCTAAGTCGAGCACCTTAACCACAATACCATCCATCATCTACTCACAAGACTATCCAGTTGAGTTCAGTGGGACATGCATACGTGACTACAGGATTAGGGTCTTTCTTATTAGCACAGTTTGTCCTATAGCTACAGGGAAACTTCAATGGGAGTTTTGTGTACTCAAGAAATGCCTCTAGTACATTCTTCTGCCAATGAAAATTGGGCTCTATAGTAGTTTCTAGCGTTTTGTTCTACTGAGATTTTTCCCATGAATTTTTAATAAGTGGGAACTAATGTGTGTGTGTATATAGATATATACAGAGAGAGAGATAAATGTAAATATACATGCATACACACACACACTTACGTTAACAACTTCTTTAATTTATATACTACCTTAACAAGCCAAAACATCTTTATGCATCAACATCAACATCAAAAAAGCTCTGGTGAGTACAATTTGTAAACTTTTAGGATATGAATCTGCAAACGCTTTTTTCATTCAAAAAGTTGCTATTTGAGTAAGAGCTTGCATGACCAGGCCTTTGCTGCAGAGCCTGAAGAGGGAGACAAAGACAATGAGTTTGTAGACCCTACCAATATATTTTCATTTCTCAGCAATTAAGCATTACCTGTTTAAAAGAATAGTTGCTTATAGCCCTGAAGTTTCCATATTAGACTGTAACTGTTTAAAGGTGAGTCAAGTTTTAGGTCAAAATCCCGAGACTAGTTTGCCGGGATGGGTGGGGGGAAGGGTTTGTATTCAAAAAATTAACACATGATGAAAGCTTACAGTTGAATTATTTTATTAAAGCCAGAAAGTTATTTGGAAAATGCACATTGTTGGGAAGATTAACATAATAGTTTAAACTTGTGGGTAAACACAAGCCCTATATGCTATAAACATTTTGGCTTATTAAATCCCTGAAATTGACCTATTTCCTAACTACTCTATGTAGTGCACAAATACTCTGAAACTCACAACAGGCAAAAAGAAAATGTAGAAGTTTTGCATTAGCAGCGATATTTGCTTGAGTAAAGGTTGAAGGACTGAACCCTCACTCCAGGAAAAGGAGACTTTAATCTTTATTGTGTCTCAAATGGCTTACTATGCCAAAACAGCTCTGTAACTTTCTTATATTCATATGTAACAGTGGCTTTAATGATACTCTATCATTAAAAGACTCTTAATCAGCCATTATTGTTGATGAGTTTCACAAGGGAAAATTGTAATGAGATACCATATAATCTCTTGTGCAATATACATAATGCTTTTTTTATTATAATATACAGAAAACTATCAAATACCTGAAAGTCTCAACGTAGCAAGTGATTATCTTGAAACTTTTGGTGACCAAACCACTTTATCTAAAAGGGGTAACATTTTAAGTGCAACTTTGTTTTTTAAGATTTTTCTTTTAAGTATTGTACTCCTTTCTTCCACAGAAGGGAATGGGAGTTTTGCCACTGACCTTCAAAGGAAGCAGAATTGGGCCCCTATAAAGCTTTTCTTCAAGTGAAGTTATTAGACCATTGGCATAACTGACACCCATTATTGCTTCTCTTTTAAAATGAAGAGACATTACAGTAGTAATAGATGAAGTTTCAATCAAACAATATTTAAATCTGCACATATAAATCAGAGCTTTATGCATAGTGTAAGGAACACAATAATTAAAAAAATGAATGTAGCTATCCCTCCCATACATCTATTAATACAGTAATTTAAAACTGTGTAAAATGTATCGTAAGTTTAATATTCAAAGATATCAAGGGCAGTATAATAGCTTTTAAGAAATTCCCCTAAAAATAAGTGACATTATTAACATTATGCTTATTATTGTGTCAAATTTGTAACTGTAATAAATACATGGTAAGTGAAAACTTACTAAAGGGGTTTTTGTTTTTTTAAAAAGTACATTTTTGGTAGTGAAACTTCACAATTTATTATGGTTGCTACACAAAATGTAAACTCCTGAAGAAGAATTTCAGCTTGAGCATTTTAGAAACAGAACATGGGGGAGGGAGAAGAGGGAGGAATCAGAAACCTTGAGTTCTTCAGTGCACGCTTTGCTCTTTACGTGTCAAAGGAATCCAAGGGACAAACAATGGTAGATACATTGCAAAAGCGCAAACAAAGAGGAAAATCAGCCGGAGATATTTATTCATTGCGAATCTTCGTCGGCTTACCATGGATATTAAGTTTACAATGGGCCATTAAATGCATAATGCGTACAGACAGACACCTTCCCTTCAGGGTACAAAATTATCTCCTCCTCTCTTCCTAGGCGTAATTTAATAGACTCCTGCAGACAAAATTACAGCCAACTCTCTGACTATTTCTCTGCTCATTTAAACTCGTAATAACAAGACCCTTTTACAAGCATTAAAACGAGAGAAGCTGTAGCTTCATAGTGAACTGACCAGAAACAGCCACCATGCCACACAAAAAGAAGTCTCTAAAGCATAGCTGGGAGGGATGAGAATGGGAGATCTTTCACATTTTTCAGCTCCGTTTCCGCGATAACGTGGCCTGATGGAGCCAGGCAGGAAAAGAGACTCGTGAGCGCAGGTTTAACTCGTCCAGGTCTTCTCCCCCCACGCTCCCCGCCCCTGCATCGTGGCTTTGATTTGATTGTGTAGCAAATGAATCCAGGCCATTAACGCCGCGCCAGCCTCTTGTTTCCAAGCTCACTTCCAGGGACTTACTATTCCCCTCACGTCTCCTCTCACCCACCCCCTGGCCCCCACCATGCTCATCGACCCCGGGGGAGGCAAGATAGTGAGCGGCGGCTGCAATCAACCTTGCAGGAAGGAGGTAGCGGCGGGGGGAGGGCTACAGGCACCTTCCCATTCACCGTCCACCCCCGAACGCCCCCTCTTGCCCCCAAACTCCCTGCCCAACTTCCAGGACACAGTCCCCTCCGGGGCCGGGGGCTGCAGCCTTTGCGGGCTGCGTGCGAGCGGGGCAGCGGGAGCAGAGCCCGCGGACAGCAGCCCGGGCTCGGCAGGCTCTGCACCCTGCCGGCTGCGCTCCTTTCTCCCGGGCCCCCAGCCCCAAACTTCTGCCCCACGCCTCAAAGTCGCCCGAAAGTTTCCCCAAAGAGGCCGCCAGAGCCAGGCGCGCCAGTCCCTCACCTCTCATTGCCGGCGGGGAGGAGATGTGTGGAGGGGCTTCGTGGGCGCCCAGCGCCGCATGGTGACCTGCCCCACTCCTTCTCTTTCTCCCCTCGCCGCCGTCCCGCTCCCCTCTCCCGGGCCGCTGCACTCTGCATTTCTATATTCCTCCGCAGGCCAGGCCTGCCACCACCCCCCCCCCCCTCCGGAACTAATTTCCCTGGCATGAAAACCTAAACCACACTTCCAGAGACTCCAGGGCTCCCAACCATCTGGCTCCTAAATTATTATACCCTTCACATCAAAAGATCCACTATCTCTCCTCGATGGCAGGACTCATTTCACTGGTTTTTGCTTAAAAAAAGCTTTCGGTAACAAAGCAGAGGCAGCGAAAACTCAGCCTTCGCCCTGCTAATTTTTGTTCTTATTTCTGTTGGTATTTGCAAGTTAAAAAACGAGCAGAGCGGGGTATGATGTTAGTAATCTAGAAGCTGAAAACGGGGGATCTTTTCTTTTGTTATAAAAACTTCAGAGTTTGCTGTTTCAAACCGTCCGAGATTATTGCAATCGGCATTTAAATTTATCTCCTCTCGTTTACAGGACCATCATTGCTTTATAGTTTCCTGCTTATTCAACGAACCCTAAAAGGAATCCGGCTAGAACCGAATCAACCTCCTCCAGTGATAACACACCACACAGTACAAAGTTCCCAGTGCAACGAGTGGGAGTGTTTCCCCAAGACTTGTATGCACAGCTGGGTAAGAAAACCTAACCTCTGCAAACTCCAGCTCTGGAAAGTGGCATGCATACTACGCCCTGTAGCCCAAACACCACTAACCTCCTCATTATCCGGCCAGAAATTGAAGACGGAAAAGACAAAAATACCAACTTGGGAGACAAGGACAGCTTTGCATTCCATTGTGTACAGTTATTTTATTAGACGGCTTATTTAAAACTTGAAAAAAGCAGAACTCTTCAGACAGTAGTCTGGACATTTGTAAATATCTAAAAGGAAGTCCAAAGATACACCAAAAACAAAACAAAACCTTATGCATAAAGATTATCAAGTCCAAAATGTAAGCGACACCGGACCAAATCCTGGACGCCTTACTCACACGAGTAACCACAGTGATTACACTGAAGAGAGCAAGATTTGGCTCAGTGTAAGAATCTCTCTTGCCCTTCGCTTATTCCCTCAACCTCAGAGACAAGTGTTTAGGGTGTTTAAAAGAAGAAGTGGAGACCTAAATCATGGGAGCCAAAAAGATTGTTCTCAATAGGGAGCTCTCCAGAAAGGGTTTTTTGGAAGGGGAGGGAAAACCAAGGTCAGGTATTTCATGACTCCCAGCTGAATTCAGTTATCATCATTCAGTAGCTGTGTACATGAAAGTCTCTAACAAGTTATGGAAAGGGGAAAAAATAAACAACTACGGGGACAGCGAGACAGAACACTATTGCTCCATGTAAAGAAAGAACTTTTACACTGACCTGAAATTATAACCCTGGGCTCGCTGGTACTTTTATTTGTAGTAACAGTGTACAATTTGCGGTTTAGTAGATAATAGCGTGCAACCTAATATGCATACACACACATATCCCTGTTCTCTAAGATAGAAAATCTTAACCACAGGAATGGGTGGGATTGGCCAAATTATTTATATAAATGACCAGATGTAAAATGTGGTTACCTGAGTGGATCCTGAAGTCTTATCTTTTACAATGTTTGCGAAATTCTACTGCACGTTAGCTATAAGGTGCATTGGTTTTGAAAAGGTCCAACACCTTTGATTTAGTTCCTAGACATTCCTTGAAATAGTAAATGCTACCAATAAAGAAATAGCCATTTGGGATAAAGCTGAAATGATATCGTCCTGGCACGTACATGTAAATAACATTAAAGATTAATACTCCCAAATGTTCCTTGGAGTGATCGCCATTCATTAATAAATGATAAACGCTTAATAACGATCAAACATTTGTTTAGGGAATTCTGACTCGGCAGACTCACTGAGAAACCTAATTGCCTGGAAGAAACCGGAGTTCATCGCCACAGGAAGCAAGCAAGCAAAGGGCGAGAGAAGATTACAGGAGCACGTTTATTACGCATTCGCCGTGCACCGTTTTTTTCCTAGCCAAATAAATCAATCGATCGATGCGGCAGCACTGGGAGCCCCAACGATTCCTGCTTGATCTATGACTAAATCTTCACACATTCAGGACCGGATCAGAAGTAATCGACTCACAAATATCTCAAGTTTGCCTTTTTAGTGGCTTGATGGAAATGATTGTAAAGTCCTGACGCAAAGACCCCGCGACCTCATTTATGGTTCTAGACAGAACTGGAGCACCTCTGGAGCAAGGACCAGCGGGATAAGAGGGCAATGGGGCTCCTCCCGGTCCCTTGTGTCTCCAGACAACGCTGAACTTGGCAGCCGTGGGGGGAAAAGGAGCCGCCGTACCCAGTGCGCAGGCTAGAGGGCGCTGCACCACAACACATCGCCCCGGACTCCTTGTTCTTCTTCCACAGGCACCATTTCTAAAACAAGTTACACTTTAAAATAATGCAAAACCCAGTCGAACATCTTTGCAACAAGCCTTCTGAATTTGGTTCCGTATTGTACAGGTTTTGACTGAACTATCTAGATATCTTTGTCTATATCGAGGGAGGGAAATAGATGTGTGTCTGTTGAGGGATCAAAACATAGGTATACATAGGAGTGTGTGTATATACCCACACACACTAGCCAGACAAACACAGTAGTGTGTACTTCATTAAAGCCTATTTATGCTACTGGACAACATAAATACAATTAAATATTTTTTTAAAATCCAGGGAAAACAAAATCTAAGAACTCACCAGACCAGCTGGACTTAATACTTCTCTCCCAAAGTCCACTCTAGTTTAGTTGATTCCCCGCACACTTTGTTTAATTAAAAAAAATTGTCAAGCGTCTAAAGTATGAACTTTGCCACCCTTCTGTTCTTCAGCACAGGTCCAACGCGCAGCAAATCCAGCGCCCCTGCCCATATCCCGATGGCCGCATTTCGGCGTGTACCCATTCGATTTTCAAACTTGAAAGGGGGTGGGGAGGGGGAGAGAGAGAAAGGCGAGGGACGGAACGACCCAAGTGTTTCAAGACATGTCCAGGCAAAGAGCGGGTAGAGTTGAGCAGCAGGCTCCGCAGCAGCAGAAAGCGAGCTGCAGCGGATCACTGACTCACTCCCTCTCCTCTCCCTCGCTCGCTCTTGGACATCGCTCACTGGAGCGCCGTCCCCTCCCTCTTCCAAGCGTTGGATTGAAGGGATTCTCCAGCGGCGGCAGCCTTTCCTCCTACCCCGGCCCCAGCGGCTCCCTGGGGGCGGATCTCTGCCTCCACAGCAGGCGCTATCAGACACCTGAGCCGGAGCCCCTCTCCCACTACCGCTCGCAGCGTTTCCCGAGCCCGTGTGTGGCAGCGGGTGAAGCGCCGCCGCCTTTCCTGGAGCTGGGGCTCAGTGGGGATGCGTCCCGGGTCTAAGCCCCTGGCCCGGGAGTCGGGCTCCGCTGTCACGGTTCCAGCCCTCTTGGCAGCAGAAGTTTGGGCTGTTGCCGTTCCCTTTTCCAAAGCGCTTCCTCCACTCCTGTATCGCCCCCTCCCTCGGCCTCTGCACTACAGCAGCCCAGCCCAGCCTGTAGCAAATGCTGGGTAACTTTCCCCTTATAAACCTTTGAGCTACCACTCCGCTCTCATGATTTACTCCTCAAACGCTTTACCAATACCCCACCCCTCGGGGGGTACTGCACATGCACCGGGTGCAATTTCCAGCAGGTCATACCTGGATCAACTCCAGGCCATTTATCAACAGGACAGTCAAAAAGGGCGATTATGCTAAATTCCAATACCCCCTCCCTCCCCCCAGCTGTTTTGGCACTAGATCTGCATAAATAAAAGAGGGAAGAGTTGGTTTTGTTCCTAACGGGGAAAAGATACGTTTTTCTCCCACTCTCTTCATAATCCAATACATAAATAAACGGTTTTGCTCACCCATTCAAACAAAAAAAAGCATCCTCCAGCAGAAACCAGACTGGAAAATTTCAGCCTCAAAGGTCAAAATTTCAGAAAGTTGCAAGTAACTGTAAAGAGGGGGTCAGAATGGTAAGGCATATGAAACAGAAAATGCTACTTGCCTATGTGACTTTGACTAGAGCAGTCACTGCTGCTCCTACAGTAATGCTTACTTATGTGCCTCACAAGGGTGTTGTGAGACTAAATTTGTAAAGTACCCTGAGAGTCTCAGGTGGATGATGGAGTAGAAGTGCAAAGTAGCATTGTATAGCACCTTTCATCCCTAAGGATTTTCAATCACTTTACAATCTATGGCCTTGATCCAAAGCCGGTTGAAGTCAATGGAAGGATTCCCAGGGTCCAACCGGAATAGCATCTACAGCCCCTTTCTGTCACACACTTAAGGTACTGGGGTTACTGCATCTGTATAAAAATGGAACTGTAGCCTCTGCTGTAGTTCACCTCAGGTTTCTCACAATGTAGGCTTCTATAATGGACTACACAGGGTGTAGGAGCATTGGAGTTCAGCAGATACAGGGTGATGTGTCAGCAGACCAGAGGCAATGGCATCACGTGAGGCCATGTGCCCCTCCAGATTTCTTCCAGGGTGGGAGTTGGGCTGAGCATGGCTGAGAGGGATGTGGTTGGGAAAGGCACCGACACCTAGCATTCGTGCTGATCCCCACTAGGAGGTGCCTGGAGCAGGGAAGAGAGATGGGGCTGGCAGTGCAGCTCCACCAGAGGGGACACAGGGAAGCCGCCTGAGTCTCATCCCTTCTTCACCTGCAGCCACAGTTACCTGCGGTCTCTGTAGCTCGCTCTGGCTCATGCCATGCCTGCAGCAGGGAGGCAATAGGAGAAGTGAGTGGGGAAGGAGCTGTGAAGGGAGTGGGGGCAAGGTGGCACTGGCTTGGAGCAGGTGTGGGAGGTGCAGGGGAAGTAAGAAAGGGGCCAGAAGCAATGTGTGGGGTGCTCAAGTGCCCCCAAACCTTTAAATTGTATCCCCTCCCACTATCAAGAGTTATGGATCAACTCTGCAGCAGATCCTCCAGAACAGCAACTATATGGCGCTTAATTGGTACAGAAGGCCTTGCCCTCATGGTAGGCCAATTTAACTGGATAACAATAAGAAATTAACCCACATCAGACTTTGCAACAGATGGTGATTATTCATACCCTTCTTTCTTTACTTTGCCAGGGAAGAGGTGGACACTGAAGGAAGATGGAAATACTGGGAGGGAGCTATGAGCCTCTGGTGAAACAAAGGTGAAGCCTCCTCAATGGTTGATTAAGTGGGAGTGGTTTCTCAATCTGGATGATTCATCGTCTCATTCCTCATTTCATATTATTCCAAGACTAAGCATGTGGTTTCTTCTTCACATAAATGGCTTACTTCCTCAATTGGATTAAATTGTCACATTTATATATTTTATGAAATAAATACAACCACATTTGAATTACAAGACTATAATTCAATTTGAGGGCTCTGGTTTCTACACAGGCCTTTCCAACTTGAGTGGCTTGTGTGGTCACTAATAGCTAGAGTTGGCACAATTTGATTTTTACTTTTTTATAGTTTTGATGAATAATATTGATGTTTAGTTTTAAGCATTTTGTTCTGATTTTTATCAATTTAAATGTTCACAGTTGGGCAAAATTGAGGGTCTTAAGCATATTTTATTTTTATCGATCAAAATTTTCACAGTTACAAGAACTTATGGAGGGAGTCAGACAAAAATTATTTAATAGCAGCACACACTGAGATTCAAAAAGCTAAAACTTTAGAAACTGTTAAAACACACACTGTCAACCTCACATATTAAAGCGTATTAGGCAAATATTCTTAAAATCAAACTCTAATAAGTTAATAAGCAGCATTTTTCTTACTTTGATGGAAAAATATATCCATCAATAAATCAAATTTTCAGATAGGTAGTCTGTGTGTGTACATTGTAATCAAAGATTATCAGCAATTACCAATAATTATCTAATCTTTCCAAGTCTTATTATAGCCCAGTATTTTGAAGCTGACTATTATATATCTTGTTGGCTGTGTGACAGACCTAGACCAGTGGGGTACAGGAGTCTGGTCCTATTGGGATCCGGGAAGTAGGCAGGGTACAAGAGTCTGGTAGAAGGCAATATACTGGCCACTGGATGAATAGTTTTCTGTTCCCTGAGTGATCAGAGCAAGGGCTGCCCTAGAGCAATCAGGAACCTGCTAGAACCAATGAAGACAAGCAAGCTAATTAAGATACCTGGAGCCAGTTAAGAACTTACTAGAATCAATTATGGCAGGCAGGCTATTCAGGACACCTCGTTTAAAAAGGACCTCCCATCAGTTGGGGGGGAGGAGGGGATGTGCTGCTGGAGGATTGAAGAGTATAAGCGTGATCAGGAGGAAGATCCTGAAGTGAGGATAAAGGTGCTGGGGGAAGGCCATAGGGAAGTATCCCAGGGAGTTGTGGCTGTCACACAGCTGATACAGGGGACATTGGAGACAGCTACAATCCACAGGGCCCTAGGCTGGAACCCCGTGTAGAGAGTGGGCCTGGATTCCCCCTATTCCTCCAACTCCTGAACAGACAGAAGAAGAGTTGACCTGGTCTGTGAGAAACACCAGAAGGGAAGGTCTATTTGGAAAAGGGATCTGGCCTGTCCCCAACCCACTAGGTGGGTCAACAGAGACTGTGGAGATTGTTCTCCATTTCCCCCATGCTGGCCAGTGATGAGGTTACCTGAGTGAACGGCAGGTTTGAGCCTCTAGCGGAAGCGGCCAAACTGAGGGCTGCCATGAACCTCTGAGGCAAGCAAATCTGCCAAAAAGTGCAGGGCCCACCAAGGCAGAGGAGGAACTTTGTCACAGCTGGTTTTCATGGGTCAGATAATAACTGGTCAAGGTAGTAGGTTAGCCTTGTAGGCTTTGCTTCAGACTCCCAAGATCTAGAGACATTTACTAGCTAGTTGATTAGATGATGACCATCCAAAGGAGGGCCAGTGAACTTCTCTTAGGAGAAGCTATAAAGGTGTGCATATGTCCAGAAATTCAGAATTTAGAAGGATTGAGATTTAGGTGAGTATCACTACTACTCCTCATAGAACACCCTATCCTATCTCATCCCCACACTATGCTGTGTGGTTCATAGGGAGTTAAAATAGAGAACAAAGGAGACACAAGGTCACTCTGACACATTGAGTGGCGATATTTATAAGAAAAAGGATAAGCCCAGATCTCTAGTCATTGGTGTTTGTAAGTTTTATTATGTGTATAATTTTTATGATCTTCTGTAATAGGTTTCCAAGATAATGAACCATACTGACTAGGTAATTTTTGCAAGATGGTTACTCAATATTCTATTTTCATTTTATGTTTTCTCTCCTCTTTGATTTTTTGGTCTTAAAAATAATGTCTATACAAACAATTATAATTATATTTGACTGCACCATACTTAAGGATGTATCCTTGCAGGGTGACTTCTTAACATGTTATCCAAGAGAAAACTGGTATATTATGATGGTATTTAACGAACCCACTAGCAAGACAGAGAGGCTAGCATTCAAAATACAGGCACCAGCGTATAGTGAGAATATTGTTTCATTCCAAAACAAAACAGGGTGTCTGTACAAGAGAAGAACACTTTGGGTGTCTCTGAAAAGATCAGACTGAGTCATGTGGGCCCATGGTTATGAGACACAACATTGAGAAGTCTGGGAGAAGAGACCTGGACACTACTTTAAAAGATCTTTAACACAGTGCATTTTGGAGCAAAGAATATTCTGGACTAGGTAATCACACACCTGATCAATGAATACAACAAGGAGTCCGGACTCCTTGTTGTTTTTGTGGATACAGACTAACATGGCTACCCTCTGATACCTGATCAATGAATGTGACAAGCCTTTGTAAAGGTGCCCATAATGGATTAAGCTTTAGCTCTGAAACCTAGTTCCACTGTCTATTATTAATAATACTTAGCTCTTTAGACAGATTTATTTTTTTAAAAAGAAACATACACCCATTGTCTAAAATTCTGGGCATATTTAGAGCAACTAAGAGACAGCTAATAAAATTTTCAACATCATACTCCAAGCAACTGACTACATAAAAGGACGCATCATAAAAAGGAGCAAAAACTCAGAAATAATATCTCCAAACACAGTAATCAAAAAACCTTTTTTAAGGTCCTAGCACTTTTCCACAACAACCTATCTCAGGCAAAAGCCTAAGCACACAAATGAACTTTTTACTATATAGTTAACAAATTAGAGTTCTGATGGATCACTTACAGAAGTGAAAGTAAATACTGAAGTCAAGGGTTCTCTACAGAAATAACCTTGTCGCCATCCCCCAGAAATTTACATTGAGGGACTGCTCTCATGCATTTCAGCTGATCATTCAACTATTGCGATTGTATCTGGGGAGAGTCGCAGTCTCTTAGGCTAGAGGGACCTAAACTACATGAAGATTTAAAGATGAAAATCAGCGCTTTGAATTACATCCAATTTAAAGATGACAAAGACACGAATAATTGTGACAAGGTCTGTATCAGAGAGAAAAGGTGGCAATTGTCACACAAAGTGCAGATGATAAAAGGTACTTCTGAACATCAACACTGTCTGGGCCTTCAGGAGTAATCAAGGATCCATAACCATCTGTAAAATTGTGAGCCTCCATGGCAAAGGGCTAATACACCTTTTCAGTAATGGGGTCAGGCACAATTTCCAGCAAATTCTCAGTTAGTTATATATGAAGTGATATGATAAGACTGAAATTCACTCCTGTGCAGGGCCTATGTACTACTTAAATCCCACTTATGCCCTCAAAGGAGAAGCAGAAAAAGAGGGGATGCTACAGTAGTTGGCACAAATTGTAGTCTGAACTTGCTCTCTTCCCCCATTTAACATCAGTAGCTTAATCATCACTTTATTCCTCCCACCCCGGACAAAGAAGATGCTCCATAGTGATCCTGGTTTTGGACAGTAGGAAGGGTTCAGCAGTTCCTCATTGTGGTCTGTCTTTGGTTTCCCTTCCTTACAGGTCCAGGATGAGGAGGACAGAAGGTCCCAGCTGCTGCGTGATTCCTGGCTCTGACTCTCCACAAACCTAGTAGACTGGAGCAACCCCCCTCACCTTCACTTATCTATGGATGCCACCACTATGTCATGGCAGGAGAAAGGTGAGATTTGCGTAGCCAATACACATCTGTAGGATTGGCACTGAACACACTCAATTAGCTGACATTATTTAGGTAGGAATATTTTATTTTTCATAATGTAGCTTTTTGTTGAAATTATAGCCAGGGACTTTACACAACATAGAAATAACGCATCTGTAGTTACTGTTTTATTGGGCTTATACAGACTTTTCAAAGAGATACTCTCAAAATAACAAATCATATATCACCATGAATACCATGGAAATGCAAAAGCCCTCTCAACTATTTGGTAGTATGTCATGTGTACTCTGAGCCTGAAGACAAGTACTGGAAGCAACTCAAACATTAGACCCTGTGGTGGATTCCCACTAAACATACTTGCATTTTGTAATAAAGATGTCTTTTGGTAGGGTTACAATAAAAGGTACAATATCCCAATTATTTCACTTTTTGTTTTTTGGTTGAACTCCAATTAACCAAATGTCTTGGGACAACCAAAATATTTGGATAATCTCTATTTGATTAATTGGGAGAACTAGCTAATCTGAGAAGCCAGCTGTTCATCTCTCTTAACAGCAAGTTTGGAAAGTCTACAGTGCATCTCCCACTCAAATGCCAACTGACCTTGAGCAAGACAGGCAACCTTTTATTCAATGCATTTCAAGGGTACCGATTACCCTTAAGTACCAGCCAACAGTTGGGGAACAGCTTCACTGTGCTTTGGAAATGTGAACCTACTTAAGAACGCAACACTCTTCCCCACCAACCTACTTTAAAACCTGGGCCCACAGATGAGCTATTGATTATATAGTGAACAAACTGGAATTCTGATGGATCAACTGGCTCTTTATAATGCCATCCATCTTACTGTTCATTGTGTTCTGGGGCTGGCAAACCAATGTGTAGCTGCAAATGACTGGGGCATGGGCTGTCAGGCCTAGGGGTCAGAGTAGAGGGACAAAACCAAAGACAGTGGCAGGTACCAAGCCGAAGGTCAGAACTAGAGAAAATGTCAGGGATAAGGCAGATGAGCAGGGGCCTGGAGTAGAGCAGGAAAGCAGGAACTGGGAGTAGACAGGAGTCTGGGATGGGAAGACAGGAACCCGGAGCAGGTGGGGAAGCAGGAATTGGGAACTGGCAGGAAGGGTCCATAGTAGCAGCCAGCCAAAGATTCCTTTAGTTGCTCAGACAACTTCCTGAATCCTGATGTGACTTCCTGGCTTATATAGGTCTCCTTAGCCAGTCAAGGGGCTGGATGTTTCTTCCAATTGGGAGCTTTAGGGGTTGGACCCTGTCATAAATATAAAGGGAAGGGTAACCACCTTTCCGTATACAATGCTATAAAATCCCTCCTGGCCAGAGGCAAAACCCTTTCACCTGTAAAGTGTTAAGAAGCTAAGATAACCTCGCTGGCACCTGACCAAAATGACCAATGAGGAGACAAGATACTTTCAAAGCTGGAGGGGTGGGGGAAACAAAGGGTTTGTGTGATGCTTTTGCTGGGAATAGATCAGGAATGCAGACTCAGAACTTCTGTAAAGTTAGTAAGCAATCTAGCTAGAAATGCGTTAGATTTCCTTTTGTTTAATGGCTGGTAAAATACGCTGTGCCGAGTGGAATGTATATTCCTGTTTTTGTGTCTTTTTGTTACTTAGGGTTTTGCATAGAGGGATTCTCTATGTTTTGAATCTGATTACCTTGTAAGGTATTTACCATCCTGACTTTACAGAGGTGATTCTTTTACCTTTTCTTTAATTAAAATTCTTCTTTGAAGAACCTGATTGCTTTTTCATTGTTCTTAAGATCTAAGGGTTTGGGTCTGTGTTCACCTGTACAAATTGGTAACGATTTTTATCAAGCCTTCCCCAGGAAAAGGGGTGTAGGGTTTGGGGGGATATTTTGGGGGAAGACATCTCCAAGTGGGCTCTTTCCCTGTTCTTTAACACGCTTGGTGGTGGCAGCCTAGGGTTCAAGGACAAGGCAAAGTTTGTACGTTGGGGAAGTTTTTAACCTAAGCTGGAAAGAATAAGCTTAGAGGGGCTTTCATGCAGGTCCCCACATCTGTACCCTAGAGTTCAGAGTGGGGAAGGAACCTTGACAGGCCCTTCCCTGGACCTTCCCTAGTTACTCAGGTGAACTGGGTGGCAATTATGGCCTGAGCACTACTTTACGGCCCGTGATCCCTCACAGTAGTCTGCTGCTCAGTGCTAGGCAGACTTGGCAACATCATCTGCATCAGTTTTCAAATCCCCAACCTCAGGGAAGCTAGCCAGTGGCTCTTCACTGAGCTTTATACTGTATTTGAGGAACTCAGAGTGCAGTAAACAATACAGTACAATCCCTTATGTGCTACAGTGACCATAACCAAGTTTTGGTTATCCACAGCTCAGTCAATCTGTGTTGGACTGTGTTTATATTATGAACACTTGACACTTAGAGAATATCTTTGAAAATCTGGGCCTAAGGGCCCAGGTAGCTTTGGGCATGTCTACCAGGGGAAACACAGGCTCCTAGTAGAATTCAAATGCCTACAGCGTTATGTGGCAGCTGAGCAGTGGTTTTGAGAATGTCAGTGGCACCTACATGTTGGATATAGGTGCCTAAAGAGGCAGTTAGTTGCCTAAGTATCTTTGTAGATCTAGCCTTAAGTGCCTAAATCACATTTGAAAATAAGATTTAGACCTTATAACACTAAGTGGGACTTGCAACACTAAGCCTTTGGCCCATTTGAAATGAATGGGAGTTAGGTGCCTAAATACCTTTGGAGGGTCTGGGCCCTAGTAATTAAAATGGTGAAGTACATAAGACAGTAAGAAGAAAAAGTCTGGCCTTGGGATACAGGAGTAGAAGAGGAGTAGTCAGTGGGCTCAATGACTGTGATATAGTGAGGGGATTGAAAGTGGGAAGCTGAAGGTACTGTGTTGTTACGAGTTGGATTACTTTACTTTCACTCAAAGTGATCAAGTGATAATTCCTGTAATGTACCCAGCAGAGCTGGATATAACCATTTATTTTCCGGTGCTCATTCACTTGCACAATGTTGCTGTGTCCCCAGTTTGCACACTGGAAAGGAATTTGTAAATTAAAAAAACCTTCTTTTCATGGAATATTTTTTTTAACTCATAGAGGGAAAAGTCTATTTATTTTCTTCCAAAGACAAACGTTGCATCTAAACTCCTTGACGGTGTCCATTTCAGCATGGTTTTATATTCTCTTAGTTAAGGTTATTTCAATTCATTGAATAGTTTACAATATACTAGACTTAAAATGTTTGTTTTAAATTAGGGTGGTCTTTTTACATCAGTGTCTCAAACAGTTCTTAAAAATATTTAACATTCTGTAGTAATAAAGTTTTATATTTGCATCATTTCAGGCAACTGTTTTACTAAACACTACCACACTTCTGAGGTATTAATTTCATAAATATAGTGAAAGACATAAAATTAGACATTTTTTGACAACCAACACCACTGACACTAATTAACTGATACAGTGACATTCTAACATTCTTTAATATAATATACAGTTTTTACACATACATATTAAATAGCGATTCCCTCAAGCCAACATACAACCTACAATTACATGAATATCTATATCAGCGGTTCTCAACCCGTGGCCCAATTAGCACACAGCTGCGGGCCAGCTCTGTGCTAAAAAAATTCAAAATTTGCTTCTCTGGTCTGACAAGGGGCAGAGCTGGCCAAGGGGGAGACAGCGTCTTGCAGCCTGCACCAGTGCTCCTGCCAGCAGGGAGCTGGTGAGTGCCGCAGGGGGCAGGAGAGTGGATCTGTGGGCACGCTTGGGGTGGGGGTGAGGGGCTCTGGGCAGTGAGGGGGTGGGTATGGTGGGAACTAGGGGTTTGCCGGGGTGTTGAAGCAGCCCCAGGTTTTAGGTGGCACTCTGCTCCTGGCCCCCCTTCTTGGGTCCTGGCTGCCAGCCTGCATCGGGCGCTTCGCTCCTCCCCACACAGCAGGGTCCCGTGGTCTGGCCACCTGGCCCACACCCAGGGCTCCGTTCCTGGCCCCACTCTTTGCAGGGGGGGTACTGGGCATAGGGGACTGTGGGCGTTTTGGGAGGAGCGCTGTGGTTCTCAACCTGTGGCCCATGTAACACATTGTGGGCCACATATGTGGCCCACAATGGTAATTAGGTTGAGAAACTATATATCTATATATACACCACATTAAAAATATATCTAGGTGTAATTAAACTGTATTTAAATCCAGGCTGATTAGATTTTGTTGGCCAGTGAGTAAGGGTGTTTATTTATTTTATTTTATTTTATTCTTTCTTTCTCTATTCCTGCAGCTCCCTACTCAATGGAATCACATGCAGAAGACAGCAGCCTACCCAGCAAGCTGCTTTGCTTCGCTTCCCTACCTCATTCAGAATACTTTAACAACCTCTCTCGTCACCTACTGTTCTGCAATATGGTCCTAATCCAAGTCCAACTGAAGTAAATGGAAAGAGTCCCATTGACTTTTGCGGACTTTGAATCAGGCCATATGGCAGTAGTCTAAGGGCCTATCCACACAGAAAGTGTGTGACAAGCCAGGGTGTGAATCTACAAGGTGCCACTCATTAACTGGCTGTGTAGACCTTGCTAGGCACAAAGTGCACTGTGGAACTTTTAGTGCACAGTACCAGGATCCACACAATGACTCAGTGTGTGGCAGGCTGGTGTGACGTAGGTTCAAACTCTGGCTTGTTGTGCACTAACTCTCCATGTAGGCAAGCCCTAAGTATGTAACCAACAAGAGACGCTCAGAGTAGCAAGGAGCACTCCTCACCTGGGACTTCTGGTACAGCAAGCAGGGAATGGGGAAGATGGGAGGTCTCTGGAGGACGGAGGAGGAGCCATAAAGGGATAGGGAGAGATATGGTGAGGAAGAACTAGGGGAGTGATTGGTGAGAGAGGCAACCTAGCCTCCTTGGAAGCAATATATTTCTTATGGCATTAAACAGCTAACCTCCAACTAAGAGTAGCAATGACAGAGATGAGGGTAGCAGGGATCACTCTGTTGTTGGGACTCAGTCAATTAATAATAATTAATAAATAAATTCCCATAAAAAGTAAAATATCTTCACCACTGTTAATGAAAATGTAGGTGAAATGTTTCAAAGCGGGGGCCAAATATTCCAAATACAGATACCTAAACTTAGGCATCCAAATCCACTTTAAGGCTCTTAAATAGCCCCCAGCAGTTTTCAGAATATCTGAGCACTGCAGCTCCTATTATCTTCAGTGGGAGTTGTGGCTGCCCAGCACTTCGGAAAATCAGGCCAGTTTTATACAGGTGCCTAAATGTCGATTTAGATGTTTAACTTTAGACACCCAACTTTGAAAATGTTTGTGTTACTATACAGTGGATACAGTATTTTTGCATAGTTTAAGAGCGGCACAGTAAAAAGCACTTTTTTGGTAGGAAAATGTATAAAATTGTACTGTTAATGGAACAGATTCCTCATTTTTAGTATGTTCAAGAGATTCTGGCCACAAAAGTAATATGTACATTAAAATGAAGATTAAACTAAAAGGATTTAATGTACATGTAAATTTGATTTTCCTACCTTCGTTTTGAACATCTAAATTGAAAATCAGCATTTTCAAAGCTCCCACTAATCTTTCATTATTGTGTTAAAGAAATTTTCTCCCCACACCTTTTTTTTTTGGGGAGAGCTTTATATTATGAATCATTAAATCACCAAAGGCCACATAGACAGTCCGAGGTCAATGTAATGCACCATCCCCCATAACAAAGCTATAATGTCTTGTTTGGTCTCTATACTATATTTAGTAGTGTTACGGCACCTCAGATAGGGCTGTTACTATGTAAATTAGACAGATAATGAACACTGTAGAATTGTTCATTTAGACCAATATTGCATTACGTGACTGTACTCAAGAATTTCTTCACCTAAATGGGATCATATAAAGGTCAATGGTTGTAAAATAAAAGCATATATGTTCTTTTCTGATTGCAGTTGTAACATCATTTTATATTTACCTACTTTTATTTACACAACAGGCCTTCAGGCGTGAGGTGCCCTACAAATAAAAAATTACTGTATTATTTTTTACGGCGACAGTACTTATTAAGTCAGTGTCTCAAAAACAAATTCTGCAGTAAAATCTGAAATGGATCTGAATGCCACACAGGCTCAGTCCTACAGTCTTGACTCACATTGAGTGATCCCATTGACATAATTGAAATTACCCTTTGCTCTGATTCAGGCTGGGTGAGGAGGCAAAGTTTGTTGCAGGGATCTGGACAAGGAAGGGAAGATAGAGTTGGGAGACGAATCCAGACTGGGATGAGCCAGGGTGGGTAGAAGGTGAGAAATGATGGCTGTGAGAAAGCTGGCTGGAGTGGAGAGCTGAGGCAGGGCTGGGAGGAGAAGCAGCAGCCAGACTTCATGGACGAAGACAAGAGAGAGATGGTGGGGCATGACTGTGCTGAGGCAGAAGGAGTTTGGAGTGCAGAAGAAAGAAAGGAAGAATCCTCTCCTCAAATGAAGATGATACAGAAGAACAGGCCTACCATTTGTCCCAGTAAAGATGTGCAAATGTGTAATACTATGGGTTTCTTGTAATCCCATACAATGCAAATGTATGCAGATTATATGCAGATTTTTCAATGATCCAATATAGTTAACTATGGCTGTGTCTTAAAACTACAATCTTGCCCTTAATACTGATACCCAAAGACGTTTGTCCTGATACTGTCTCTTATGTATGGACTGGTGCAGCCCTATGGAAAGAATTCCACAGAGATTGCTTCAGGCTGTTGAGACAAAACTCCTGCCATGCTGTTGCTAAAGCTCTCGCTACTGAAATGAAATGTTTTACAAACCCAGTTTTTATAATTCATGGTGCATATTAATTGACACACTAATACCCAAAGGAAAAAAATATTGCAGTTGATTTGTGAACAGAGAAAATCTAGTAACAGCATTATTGTGGATCATTAATTAATATTTTATGTTTGCCATTACCAATAAGTTATATCAGTATAAAGTCACTTTGAAGGAAATTCATATTTAAACAACATTTTCTTTGATGGTGTTGTCCTTGTGATTTTTTTTTTCCATTTTGCAGAATATTCGTATTAAAGCTTTCTTTCTGACAAGTAGTTACAGTCCCGTGCTTACAAAAGGAATTATGGTCTGAATAAGTCAGGAATGCCTGTCCTGAGTTCTAAACCTGATACGAACTCCCTCGCTGGCCTCAGGCAAGTTATTTATGGAGCTCTCCATCTCAGTTTTCTCTTCTGTAAAGCAGATATAATGTTTATTTTGGGTTGGTGCAGTATGTTGTTCCCTGTCTGAGAATGGGGCATCAGTCAACCTGAGATGTAATTGGTCGCTTTCGTCTCTTGCAGCTCTCCAAGCAGACTTAACGGCAATGGAATCTCTGGCGGAGCTTATGTGCACTAGGACATACAGAGTGGAGGCTGGGGTATTCTTCAAACTGTCACTAAGAATATGAGCGGCCAAATTCAGCTCCATGTTGATACACTTATTGTGGTGGCTGCAACCAAGACTGCAGAACAGGATTCAGCTGGAGCAAACACCAGGGCCAAAATAGATGCCTAAAGGGTCTGCTCCCCAGGAGGTTCCCAATAGCTTTTCAAGGCAGTATGGGAAGATGTCTTCCTTTTCAGATGGACCTGGTGAGCCTGGTATGTCAGGCTATGTTCAAGTCTTACTCCCAAGTATGTGGCAATTGGATGGAGTGGCAGTAACTGTCCTTGGACATGGATCAAGATGAGTTGATTGGCAAGACAATTGTTTAGATGGAAACTAGTTGCCACTGTCTTGGTTTCACTGTAAATTAGTCTCCATTGCTGGAAGTAAGTGGTCAAAGTATCCATGTCTTGGCTGAGATTCTTTTCAATCCTCTGGAAGTTGTTTCCAGTGTCAGCAATACAGATGTTATCAGAATACACGTATTTATTTCCTTGCATTTCAGGAAGGTCATATGTGCATATTTTGAAAAAAACAGACCAAAACTGACCCCATAGAAGGCCATTGTGGGGACACGTAAGGTGACTGGTATTCTCTCTAACTTACAGAATGAAGCTTCACTTGCTAATACTTTCTTGCGTGAACCACACTGTTGGCCTACAAGGAATAACTTGCAGCAGCTTGGCAGTCAGCCCGGCATGTCACACGGTGTCGAAGACTGCCCTCAGATCAATAAAGACTGCACCAACTTTCCTTCCTGAATCAAATGTGTCTACATCTCAAGTCAGATGAAGTGTCTGATCTTGGGTGCATCACCCCTTCCTCACTCCAGTCAAGTACAGCTGCAGTGGCTCAAGCAGCATGAGGGGCTAGCTACCCCAAGTACGATCTTGTCTGAGACCATAGGTATGTGTTCAGAATGGCTAGTCCTTCCTTTCAGCACTGCTACACTTCTCTTTTTTAGCATGCTAGGTTCATCACAGCTAGCATGATTATGTCTCATCAAGCTGGAATTTACCCCATCCAGCTCCAATGTAGACACACCCTTGTCCAGCTTAGCGCACACATGGTGTAAACAGGGAAGCCTGCAGTCTCACTCTCTGTGGTGTACTTGTTCAATGGACTGAGGGATTCAGTTTCTAAGGCGGTTAACTCAGTAAATTCAGGCAGGTGGTAAATTCACTTTAAAATAAGGTTTTATTTTAAAAGATGCCCCTTTAAAAATTAAGGGTCAGTTCTGTAACTCTCACTGAATGGAACTTCCTGCAAAAGTGCCACCAACACAAGTAAAGGGGCAGAACTGGGCTCTAAGCAAATAAAGCTAGATCAAAAGGAAAATTGTTCACCAAAGTCTTAAACCACATATGAATCCAATCTGTTTGATGGGAGTGAATTCAGTGAAAACATGTAATATTCTCAAAGTAAATTTTGTGATAGTTTATTCCATATGTGGACACCTTTAAATTTTTCATTTGTGGGCTATGCAGTCATCAAACAGGAACACAATTAGCCAAGAATTGATCTTTTTAACTGTTTTCCCCATTAAGTTTAAAATCTTGAAATATTTTTAGAAACAAGCATGTGGAATAGAATATCCTATTCTAAAATAAACTGACATAGTTTAATTATGCTCCTTTTCAATCTTCTATTAAATGAATAGGTTTTACCATGGTAACCCTTTTCTTAGTTAATACCTATCCTGTTACACAAGTATGAAGTAGACACACATTAACATGTTGAAGTGTTGAAATTAATCGAAGTGCGCAGAAGACACTTCAGTGGCTAGGCCCTTTGTAAAAAGAAAAGGAGTACTTGTGGCACCTTAGAGACTAACAAATTTATTTGAGCATAAGCTTTCGTGAGCTACAGCTCACTTCATCGGATGTGTCCCTCGAACATCCAGCTTATTTGACAAATTATTTCCTTGAAATCATTTTTAGTATATTGGCACCTGTTGGGCTATACACTTTCAGATGGCAATGAGGGAAAATACTGCTTGTCTAAAAATACAAAAACAAAACCACAACACTTTAGGTAGAATTTCAGAGTGATCTTTTGTCCTCAGCCATCAGCCCCTACATGCCTTCGTCCCTGGCTTTGTCATCATGGTGTAGTTGTGGTTCATGAAACATGAAGTGAGTTAGAAGACAGCTAGAGTGCCAGTGATAGAAGTCTAAGGACTGATTGCAACAAAGATTTATCTGTAATTATTATGCCAGGGTGTCCAGAAGATGAAGAAAAGTTTCTTCATCTCTGTGAAGGAGTCTCTGTCACATTCTGGGGTGCAACCCAGACCACTGAGGGGTTGTGTCACTGGCTGCCCTGTAGCTCTGTAACCTCAAAATGCTCGGTAGTTGTTGCACACTCCCAACCAGCATAGAAGCTTGTGTGGACTGTGTATTAAACACCTCTGATTCAGCAATTTTGATTTCAGCAGCCTGCTTGTTACAGCCCAGCCACATTCTGGTTACATATGGCAAGATGACCCCAACATGCTCTAGTCCCAGTTTTTCCCCAAACCATTGCTCTGCAATGTCCAGCCCTCTTAATTAACCCTGTTAATTTTGTATGTAAATAACTCTCCATTGTGTTAACTTACAATGCATAATTTACATGCCAGAGAGACAGGTGAATAAACATCTTTGGTCTGACAGAAAACCGATTTGTCAACTTTGCCTTGATACAGACTTCAGGAACATATTTTCAATATATACACATAACTTCTTGCACAGTATCTGTACATACATTTTACAACAATATTAATAACCAGTGTGACTTTGGCTTTCATTTAAGACTTCATATGATATTCTCTGGAAAACCAGAATGCACAGACCAGGAACAGAGTATTCTTGTAACGCTCTTGCCAGCTGGCATTGATGGATTATAATGGTCACTGAGGGATAATCATATGTTAGAGATCTGCTCAATCTATTCTAGGTGGCTTCTCATTTTAGTATCCCAAACCAAGAGTTGGGTTTGGAGATAGAGCGTCGGATAGTAGCACTATATTTTTTTCCAATTTGACCCCTGATCTTAAATGCAAGAAATCTCCATGAAGTAGTTCCAGAAGACATCTAATCAATCCTGGCAGCTAAAGGGGATTACACAGATAACTTGCTCCTTTTCAAGTTATATAGTACATTAAAACTGATATGGAGCAGGCAATAAGGCTGAGATTTTCAAAACTATTTGGACAAAGTCATAGGAGACTAGATGCCCAGTTCCCAATCATTTTAATTTCCTATGACAGGTTTCAGAGTAACAGCCGCGTTAGTCTGTATTCGCAAAAAGAAAAGGAGTACTTGTGGCACCTTAGAGACTAACCAATTTATTTGAGCATAAGCTTTCGTGAGCTACAGCTAACTTCATTGGATGCATACTGTGGAAAGTGTAGAAGATCTTTTTATACACACAAAGCATGAAAAAATACCTCCCCCCACCCCACTCTTCTGCTGGTAATAGCTTATCTAAAGTGACCACTCTCCTTACAATGTGTATGATAATCAAGTTGGGCCATTTCCAGCACAAATCCAGGTTTTCTCTCCCCCCCCTCCCCCCCGCAAAAAGAAAAGGAGTACTTGTGGCACCTTAGAGACTAACCAATTTATTTGAGCATGAGCTTTCGTGAGCTACAGCTCACTTCATTGGATGCATACTGTGGAAAGTGTAGAAGATCTTTTTATACACACAAAGCATGAAAAAATACCTCCCCCCACCCCACTCTCCTGCTGGAGAAAACCTGGATTTGTGCTGGAAATAGCCCAACTTGATTATCATACACACTGTAAGGAGAGTGATCACTTTAGATAAGCTATTACCAGCAGGAGAGTGCGGTGTTGGGGGGGTATTTCTTCATGCTTTGTGTGTATAAAAAGATCTTCTACACTTTCCACAGTATGCAGCCGATGAAGTGAGCTGTAGCTCATGAAAGCTTATGCTCAAATAAATTGGTTAGTCTCTAAGGTGCTACAAGTATTCCTTTTAATTTCTTACTATTTTAAACTGCTTTGAAAATCTTAGCCCAAGTTGCTAATTCCATAAGCATACGTGCCATTCTGCAGTGTCTTTTACACAATGAGTTTCAGTGGGTTACACAGGGAGAAAATCAGTGCAGAATCTGTCCTTTAGTTTTAACCTTTGCATGCGATTTTGAACAAACTCAATGTATGGTCACTTGCTACATACCATTATCATTATTCCCTACTGACAAAAAAGGCAGTACATTTACAACCATATAATAAAAATAATACATCAAAAAGAACAAGCAGCTATGATCTTTACATCTACTTAATTGCACATGGGAAAGATTTAGACCATGAAATGTGGAGTAGTTAGTTTACTGTAAATAATTAATAACAATAAAAACATTAAAACCAATGAAACATTGTTTTTCATTGTTCCTTCAAAGATGAAAAATACAGACTCCTATGGTTCAAACAGCTGGGAAGAAGGTTACTGCATGGCATGACTGACTCCTTCTTGGCTATGTCTTTTTGTTCAGCATGGTCTGAGAAACACTCACTTTCCAAGGGCGTCTCAATAATTGAACTCATAAGCAGGTACAAGACTTATATCTTCCTCAAGCTCTATTTAGAAGTCAGTACAGATATGTTCATACAAGTCAATAAAGCATGATGCATAATAATTTATATTACCTAATAAAACAAAGATCCATTTATTAAATCTTACACCAAACTACATACATTAGTTTGATGCCAGATTTTCTTGGGATCTGTGCAAACCTTGAGGACACACATGAAACCGTATGGGATGATGGGGAACATCTAAAGAGAAGAGTATGAAAAGAAATACAATGAAAAGCTACATTGAATTTCATAAATACAATGAAAAGCTTCTGCTCCTTTCCTTTTGCCTAAAACGTCATGGTCTAAAATGAAACTTGTAAGATATATGTTTCATATTATAATTTGTGAAATGTACATCAAATATTACTCATACATAATATACAACTATTTTTTCCCCCAGTTATACTTTGACAAAACCCCAGCCAATTGGCATGCATTAGCACAAAATAACAATCTTACAACAAATGAATTGCCCTAATGGGCAAAATTCTCCTCTTGGTTACATGGCAATAACTTACATATGAGGGTCTAACCTAGGGCCCATCAGATTTCACAGATCAAAGTACTGATATTTTGATTTTTTTTTGTTCGAAGTTACTTTTTCCATCTGTTCAGAATTTATACATGGATGTATGCCAGTGAGCCAGTCACTGAAGATTTGAAAAATTTAGAAGAATGAAATCAGAACGGTGATTAAGTACTTCCATAAGAAAGGCTTCCCAAAAGGAAATCCATGAAGACATGGTGGCTGATGACACAGCGGGATGATACCCCTTCATATGCCTAAGTGAAAAACTGGGCTGCTCAATTTAAGTGCAGGAGAATCAGCACCAAGAAAGAGTCATGGTCAGAACACCTCAGAGAGGCCACTACCCCTGAAAAAGTTGATGCAGTTCACAAGGTGGTGGTGAATGAAAGAAGATCTACAAGTCAGACACATAGCTGAGACAGTGGACATCAAAACTGGGTCAATGCACGCCTACCTTAAAGAAGATTTGGGCTTGAGAAAGGTGTCAGCAAGTTGGGTGCCCAGAATGTTGAGGGATGATCAGACGAGAGAGTGACTTGACCTTTTCAGGGAATATTTGGAACTTTTTGCTTCTCCAGTACAATGAATCACCTCACACATCCCAGGTTGCAGTGACTATAGCAACCAAATGTGGCTTTCAGCTGCTTCCCCATCCAGCTTATTCAGCAGATTTGGCTCCCTCAGACTTCCACCTGTTGCCCAAGTTGAGGGAATACCTTGGAGGGAAGAGTTTCGGTGATTATCATGAGTTACTTTTTTCGGCTGAGAAATTTCTGGACATGCAGGACAAGAACTTGTACAGAATAGACATAGTCAAGTTGCAGCTTCTCAGGACCAAATGTATTCATGTCAAGGGTGGAGGATATATAGTGAAAATAAAACAATTGAACACAAACTATGTATTTTTCTTTGTAAGGCAAGAAACTTTCTGACTGCCCCTTGTATTAAGCCTCTCTATATAAAGGAAAACAAACATATTGAGTAGTTATAAAAACATATTTCAGTTATTGTTATTTGAAGGATACCTTTTGGTAAAAAGGTCACAGAAAATGAGGTTTATTCAAATACAAGCAAAGCATGACTTCATATTTTTTTGACTTTTTGCTGCATACAGAGATCCAGCATTGTCTGTCATGTCTTTATTTAAGCTTGAGGAGCCATAGCTGCAGTGAATGACATTGCCCTCCGGTCCTTAAAATATCATAGTTCAGATGTTACAACACAATTCCTAGGATAAGTTCACTAAAGGGAAGTGGTCTTACTTCATGGAAGTTGCTTAAGTTACACCAGGGATGAATTTGGCCCCAGGGGTTATTTAAACACACTATAATGTTATACAAACTGAAAACAAGAGTGAACTCCTGGCTCCTATTGAAGTCAATGGGAAAAAAACCCTCCCATTCACTTCACTGGGGCCAGGATTTCTTCCTACATATTTAAGGCTAGGGTGTGTCTCTCTTATACTCCTGTGAGTAGCAGCTCACAATTTGGCCATTTCATTCTAGCTTAGGGATCGGCAACCTTTGGCATGTGGCCTGTCAAGGAAAGCCACTGGTGGGTCAGGACAATTTGCTTATCTGCAGCGTCCGCAGGTTCGGCCGATTGCAGCCCCCATTGGCCTGGAACAGTGAACTGCAGCCAGTGGGAGCTGTGATCAGCCGAACCTGCAGACACTGTAGGTAAACAAACCGTCCTGGCCTGCCAGTGGCTTTCCCTGACAGGCTGCATGCCTAAGGTTGCCGATCCCTGTCTAGCTCAAACAGCTAAACCAGAGCAGTACCAATGCCAAGCTTACTTGTTTTGGTTTGCAGTGGGTTCACTTGAATCTCTTTTCCAGTTTCAGTTCACTTGACTTCTCCCCTCCTTAAGTTTAGGTGCCTGAACATAGCAAGACACAATCTTCCCACAATTATGTAGGGAATGGCTTCGCCTGTATTTTCCTTTCTGTATGGATACTTTATTCAGATTCATATAGGGACAAAGCCATACCTTAAGGGATTAATCCACACTCTCCTTATTCTCATCTGTTCAAGTTGTCACACATTTGACACTCTGGCTTTGATTATGCAAACACCACGGGGCCCAGAGCTGCACTATAATCAGGGACAGCACTAGGAGGTTGGGAGGGAATGCTGTCTAAAACATCTCTTCTCCTGCTCCTCAGCTGGCTGGCTGGCTGTGCTGACTGATGCATAGAAAAAACAGAACCATAGCTCTGCCTGCTCCTTGCCCCTCTTTTCTCCCAGGGAGGTGCTATTTGGTAGTACCCAGAGTCGAAATTCTGGTTCTCTTTTCTACATGAGGAGAAAATTTCTTTCTCTCTAACTCTCCCACTGAGCACCCACATGGGGTTGGTCCTCCCTATGGGGGAGGAAGGACACAATTTAGTCTTCTTTCAGAGTAGCAGCCGTGTTAGTCTGTATCTGCAAAAAGAAAAGGAGGACTTGTGGTACCTTAGAGAGTGATGAGTCGTCCTTCAGGATAGGTTGTAGATCCTTGATGATGCATTGGAAAGGTTTTAGTTGGGGGCTGAAGGTGATGGCTAGTGGCGCTCTGTTATTTTCTTTGTTGGGCCTGTCCTGTAGTAGGTAACTTCTGGGTTCTATTCTGGCTCTGTCAATCTGTTTCTTCACTTCAGCAGGTGGGTATTGTCGTTGTAAGAATGCTTGATAGAACTCTTCTAGATGTTTTGTCTCTGTCTGAGGGGTTGGAGCAAATGCGGTTGTAACATAAAGCTTGGCAGCAGACAATGGATCGTGTGGTGTGCTCTGGATGAAAGCTGGAGGCATGTAAGTAGGCATAGCGGTCAGTAGGTTTCCAGTATAGGGTGTAATCGAATGACCAAAGAGATTGAAGTGTTCTCCGACTGGTTTTTGAATGTTATAATTCTTGACGTCTGATTTGTGTCCATTTATTCTTTTACATAGAGACTGTCCGGTTTGGTCAATGTACATGGCAGAGGGGCATTGCTGGCACATGATGGCATATATCACATTGGTAGATGTGCAGGTGAACGAGCCTTTGATAGTGTGGCTGATGTGATTAGGCCCTATGATGGTGTCTCCTGAATAGATATGTGGACACAGTTGGCAATGGGCTTTGTTGCAAGGATAGGTTCCTGGGTTAGTGGTTCTGTTGTGTGGTGTGTGGTTGCTGGTGAGTATTTGCTTCAGGTTGGGGGGGCTGTCTGTAAGCAAGGACTGGCCTGTCTCCCAAGATCTGTGAGAATAAATGGACACAAATCAGACGTCAAGAATTATAACATTCAAAAACCAGTTGGAAAACACTTCAATCTCTTTGGTCACTCGATTACAGATCTAAAAGTGGCAATTCTTCAACAAAAAGCTTCAGAAACAGACTCCAACAAGAGACTGCTGAATTGGAATTAATTTGAAAACTGGATACAATTAACTTAGGCTTGAATAAAGACTGGGAGTGCATGGGTCATTACACAAAGTAAAACTATTTCCCCATGTTTATTCCCCTTCACACCCCCCACCCCGCTGTTCCTCAGACCTTCTGATCAACTACTGGAAATGGCCCACCTTGATTATCACTACAAAAGGTTCTCCCGCCGCTCTCCCCGCTCTCCTGCTGGTAATAGCTCACCTTACCTGATCACTCTTGTTACAGTGTGTATGGTGACACCCATTGTTTCATGTTCTCTATGTATATAAATCTCCCCACTGTATTTTCCACTGAATGCATCTGATGAAGTGAGCTGTAGCTCACGAAAGCTTATGCTCAAATAAATTTGTGAGTCTCTAAGGTGCCACAAGTCCTCCTTTTCTTTTTGTGAATTTAGTCTTGTGTGATTTTCACATGTTCTTCATCGCCTGATTCACATGTGAAAGTCTGTGAGATCCTGAAGGAGCTTGCTTGCCAGCCCTGGAATCTGTCACAAGCAGCATAATAAGACAGCTCTTTTGATGCCTGAGCATGATCAATTGCTACATAAAAGATTCAGGTCAATCATACTTTTGCCTAGCCTCTTCTGTACCTTTCAGCGCAGTTCCACTATCTACATCAGTAACAATCAAACCAGTTTATTTTTCATTAAGAAAGAAGCAGCATGTTACCTGTTCTGCTCTGTTATGTCATGTCATCTTTTCTCCTAACAGAAGTTCAATTGTTAAGAGAGGTTTGTGTTTCTACATGTCTTTAATTTTTTTTTGTTAAAGATATGAGCTGCAATGTTTAATGTGGGAAGGCCAGTGGGTACACGACAGGAAATGAATTACATTAGTGACATTCCTTTCACCAGGCAGAGCAAATCAGAAAAAGGTAAGCCTTGTTCTTTTAATTACCCTATAGCACAAGTCTTTTGTATTAGCATTTAATTAAAACTAGCATAAATGCAGCAAAATGATGACGCCAAACAATCAAAAGTCTGAGCCTGTATTTTCTTGATTCATTGACTTCAGAAGTTTGGCATGAGTATGGAATGCAGGACTGGGCCCTCAGTGTTGTTGTGAAGATGCAGAGGTGGTACCTGCACAGGGCTTAACATGTCATCTGTTAGTTTTTTTATCTGCTGTTTGTTCTACGTTTCACCCCACAGGGTAAAAATCTGTTTCCTCATTTTAATTAGTTAAGTTTCAATTCAAGTTTTCAAAACTACTTGCCATGAGACTGAAAGATTATACACTTCTGTTTTAACTTGATCCTACTGTTTCCCTATTGGTCCTTGATGCCTAAACTTGAAATTCATTCAAAAAAGTTTGGGTCATAAGATCCAAGCCACCTAGTGCAACTCACCTTCTTTAAAGCCTTTTGCTCCCTCTCAAAACCACAGCAACATCCTGAAAGAAAAGGCACTTCAAGTTTTCTTATTGTTATTTTTGTAGGTATCCTTGACCATCCAGATGTAATATTTCATTTGTCCATGTCATGAAAGGTGCCCTAAGCATATAATGCCACACAGTGAAATAATGACTTGACAAATGCTTCTAGACACATCTCTGGATCATTGTCTCACAGTAGCTTTTTAATGCAGTTATAAAGTTGTATTTTCCAGTTAGCAAGAAGAGACATCAGTTCTCTGGTGGCAATAACAATGTTAAAGGCTTTTAGAAGGTGGGCAAGTGCTTGAAAACATTTCTTTTGGTTTTGGTGTAGCAGCACCATGTAATGTGGGATGTTTTTGACATTGTGGCCTACACATGCATTTTGTATCTCGTCCCCTTTATCTCCAAAAATATTTCTCTTTAATGTGTGGTGCTATGGAGGTGATTTAATGATCTAAAAGGTCAAGAACAAGAATAATAACAGACAGATGCAAAATAATGTAGTTCTAGTGAGCTGTTCTTTTAAAGATAAATAGCACCTATTTGCCTTGAAACTTTGAGAGCATTTATATGATATAGATTGAGGCAGTGAGCTGGATCACTCCCTCCTAGAGCCAAAACCCATGAGAGGCATCCCCTTACATTTTCCTACCCCTTTTCCTGTGTAGTGATCTCTGGTGAACCCTCCTTACCTACATAGTTGATCTTGAGGTCCATACATATCTATTGGGCCCTGATGTGCCACTTCATAAGCAAAGTGTTGTGCATCAGATCATGCAAGAATCTGGGATATGCAGGGCCTGATGTCACACAATCTGGTATCACATGGGATTTGGAACCCCCCAGAATCTACCGGGTGCTAAAATATGCAGCAATTCAACAGGAAGGTACCATATCCAACATTGATACAGCTGGGTACCAAGTTCATCTTTGAAATTAGGGAGGAGTGCTCAGGGGTGTTGCCTGTATTTCACTACAGACTTCTTGGACTTCATGTGCTGCCTTTTGGCTATCACTGATTCAAATTGGCTTTCAGCAGATATATCACAAAATGTGATGAGACTACAAATACTCCTCTCTATCAGTTTAAAATTCTCTGATGCTTTTAGCTTTAACTATGTCCCTTGGCAGACTCTTCTATATTTTAACAAGACTTTGGATGAAACATTTATTTTTTACGACCCAGGTTAAATATCTGTTTTATCATTTTAGTTTATTCCTCTGAATTTTATTATAACACTGTACTGAAAGCAAGTGGATTCCTACTTCATATCTTCCCTTTCCCCAACACCTTACCCCCACATATACTCGTATAACATTATTAAGTCACCTTTCAATATTAAGTCTTTATTCCAATTTAACATCAGCTCCTGCTGATTCGTGATGAGGCCTAAGCAGCATCTCTCATAATGGAGTCATTATCTCCTGAGATTTAAATTTTTAATTTAATTCCCCAGTTGCAATGTTATATAACTGTCAATAGACAGATACTGTTGGTCTTAAAAAGAAAGATGAAGGCAAAAGGAACAGGGAAGGACTATAAAAATTAAGGACTAGATAGAGTATAAATCAGGGTAGCACCACTGAAGTCCATTTACAGCACCTGAGGATCTGTTCCAATGACAATTAACACAGTTTGCAGAAAAGTTAAACATCACTTTAGTAGTATCTGATTAAAAACTCATTGCGAATTAACTTAAATTAACTTACTCTACTTTATCCTTTTCCATGAGATAAGTGTACTCACCGTTTTCAAATGTACTGTGGCATTCTTCAATACTGGTTCAAAGCACTGGGAGTATCATTTCCCAAAGCACCTAAGGACTATCTCCACAAAGGGGGTTTCTGCTCAGAGTTGCAATACCTAACCTTAGGCACCCTGTCATGTGGTAGAATTCACAGCTTTGAGTGAGATGCCCAGGCTCTCTATGCAAGAGAGTTAGGTGGGCAGAATTAGGTGTCTTGGAATTTATTTGAGCATAAGCTTTCGTGAGCTACAGCTCACTTCATCAGACTCAGTGGAAAATACAGTGGGGAGATTTATATACATAGAGAACATGAAACAATGGGTGTTACCATACACACTGTAACGAGAGTGATCACTTAAGATGAGCTATTACCAGAAGGAGAGCGGGCAGGGGCGGGGGGAGGGACCTTTTGTAGTGATAATCAAGGTGGGCCATTTCCAGCAGTTGACAAGAATGTCTGAGGAACAGTGGGGGTGGGAGAATAAACACGGGGAAATAGTTTTACTTTGTGTAATGACCCATCAACTCCCAGACTCTATTTGAGCCTAAGTTAATTGTATCCAAAGCATATGCTCAAATAAATTTGTTAGTCTCTAAGGTGCCACAAGTATTCCTTTTCTTTTTGTGAATACAGACTAACACGGCTGCTACTCTGAAATGTGTCTTGGAATGAGATTCAAAGAAGCCAGCAAGCTGAGCAAGGAACTGCCTAAGAGAGCCAGTGGGAAATGCCAAGGAGAGGGGTAGGTCCTAATTTCTGCCTCACAAGGGAACTTAGGCCTCTAAACCCCAGGCTAGAGGGAGGTGCCTATCTCCACTCAGGATTCACAGCCACAAACCTGCTCCTAGATTTAGGTGTCTAAACCCTTTCTCACAATGAATAGTGGTGGAGGTTAGCACTCTCACACAGGACCTAGCTTCAGATTCCCACATAAGTCTGATTCAGAGCCAGAGCTTGAACCCAGGTCTCCTAGCTGAGTGCCTTAACCAGTGGCTTATACAGTATTCTAGGGTTGGGTTTTCTCTCCTGTCAAGGCTATTCCACTTTGTATAAATATTTCCTGGAGCGGGGACTGGAACTTTGGTCTCCAAGAGAATATGCTCACCCCTAGGCTATAGAGGCATTCTCATGCTCTCTGTGGCCCAGTGACTAATTAAAGTATTTTATAATAGTGGAACAGCTTCAGTGGGAGCATTTGATGCCAGCTCCGAATACCCTATAGCTCACTGGCTAGGACACTCACCTGGGTTCAAGTCCCTCCTGAAAATCAAGAAGAGAAGGATCTGAATCTGGGTCCCCAAGGTGAGTGCTATGTAAAAGGAGGATATGGTTCACCACCGTTTCCTTGCCTGTCTTTTGTGCAGGTTAGCCATTCTCTGAGAATGCTTACTGGATCAGGCAGGATAAGCAGGGGAAAATCTAGTGTGTTGAATCCTGCTGGGTTTAGGCATGAGCTAGGTGCCATGTAGCTTGGTGGTGTTAGGCCTTAGGCAGCTTTGTGAATGAGCACTGACAGAAATGTAGGTACCCAGGGACTTTACTGATGAAAATGTAGATGCCTACAGGATTAGGTGTCAACTGAGCAGGTATTGAAGATCTAAACTTTGTGACTTAGGTACCTAAATCTCTTAGTGGGTCTAGCTCAATGTGACTTTGAGGGTAGATTTTTAAAGGTATCTAAGGGCCTAAAGATGCAGATAGGCACCAAGAGGATTTTCAAAAGTGGCTAGGAGTCAGATTTTTAAAGGCATTTAGGCGCCTAATGAGAGAAATAGGAGCCTGCTGTGGTTTTCAAAAGTGCCGAAGCAGGTGAGATGCCTAACTCCTACTGATCTTAGGAATCTAATCTGCTTAGGAACTTTGGAAAATGTTACCCTACATATTATAATAGCATTCAGAGTGTTTTGGCCAATTCCTGGAAAATACTTCAGTATTTGTATAAGGCTAGAGCTCTGCCTTATAAATGCATTTCTGTGTTTTTCAAAAGCCATTCAAGTGTCTCTGTGCTGGGCAATTGAGGCCAAGTTTTCAAAACTGGACTCCTAAATTGTTCCTGAAACATATGTGAATTTGGACACATGAAAAAAGTGACTGCAAATACTAACTTGTGTGCATAACTGCTTTTCTGTGTGGAACTTCTTGTTTTCATTGTAAAGTTAACTGCTTCTCTTCTCTTTTACATTTCTGCATGCCTAATTTAGATGTCTTTTTAAAATTTGGGCCTTCTTGTCCTTCTTGAAGCATAAGAGGAGATTAAATTTATTGTATTTGCTTCTTTGCCTTTAAAGCCTATTAGGATTTAATGAAGAATAGAGATTTGGGCGGTGGGAGGGGGGCAAGGAAGATCTAAGCACAATACAGTATTATGCAATCCCAGCTGTGTCACTGATTCACAGAGTAACCTTGGAAAAAAACAGTTAACCTAGTAGTCTTTCTTTCCCCATCTGTAAAATAGGGATAGTAAAACTTACCACACAGATGCACCACAGTGATTAATTATTTAACGTTTGCAAAGTATTATGTAGTGGTAAATGCTTAGTGTTTATTATTAAATACTATTTTTATTTTATTAAACAGTGGGATTGGTGACATCTACTTAAAACATTGCTCTAGAAGAAGAAACTCGAAGAAGTAGACTTGAAAAATGAATGCTAGAGCCCTCTCTCCCCTTCTCTGAGTAATAACTCTAAACTCTCTTAAAGCAACATAATTGTGACCAAAAATAATATAACACAATGAACAATATGACAAACCTATTGGCTAATCAACCAAATACATTGTAGTTAATTAAACAGTAAGTGATATTATTCTTCATCTTTTTCCTCTCTTATATTTGTATCTGCACACTTATGAGCGTAACGGTATGTCTACACTAAGAAATTAGGCTGATTTTATAGAAGTCGATTTTTAGAAACCAATTTTATACAGTCGACTGCATATGTCCACACTAAATGCATTAAGTCAGCAGAGTATGTCCTCACTACCGTGGTTAGCATCAACTTACAGAGCGATGCACTGTGGGTAGCTATCCCACAGTTCCAGCAGTCTGCGCTGCCCATTAGAATTCTGGGTTAAGCTCCCAATGCCCGATGGAGCAAAAACATTGTCGTGGGTGGTTTTGGGTGCATGTCGTCAGCCCCCCCCCACTCTCTCTGTGAAAGCAACGGAAGACAATTGTTTCACGCCTTTTTTCCTGGGTTACCCGTGCAGATGCCATACCATGGCAAGCATGGAGCCCACTCAGCTCACCATCACCATACATCTCCCGGGTGCTGCTGGCAGACGCGGTACTTCATTGCTACACAGCAGCAGCTCCTTGCCTTTGTGGCAGATGGTGCAATAGGATTGATAGCCGTCGTACATCTCCTGGATGCTCCTGGCAGACCTCGGTGAGGTCAATCAGGGGCACCTGGACAGACATGGCTATTCTCCTCATAGAGCACCAAATGGGAGCCAGAGACTCCAGGTCATTCTCTTCTTTAAGTTTTGTCTCATGGAGATTTAGTCCTGCCTGGAATATCATGCGAGCTGTAGGCTTCTGCCTCAGGCTGCTCTCCCAGATGGCAGCACCGCACGGTCGCACCTACCCCAGCCTACCCCTTGCTCCCATGGCTTATGAAGCCTGGACAGTAGTAAGGAGCAGTTCAACTATAGGTTGAGCAAGTGCAGAATGGTGGTAGAATGTGCCGTTGGACATTTAAAAGCTCACTGGCACTGTTTGCTGACGAGGTCAGACCTCAGTGCAACCAACATTCCCATTGTTATTGCTGCTTGCTGTGTGCTCCATAATATCTGTGCGAGTAAGGGGGAGACATTTATGACGGGGTGGGAGGTTGAGGCAAATCACCTGGTGTCCAATTTTGAGCAGCCAGACACCAGGGTGATTAGAAGAGCACAGCAAAGCACACTGTGCATCAGAGAGGCTTTGAAAGCCAGTTTCATGACTGGCCAGGCTACGAAGTGACAGTTGTGTGTGTTTCTCCTTGATGCAAACCCACTCCCTTTGTTGATTTTAATTCCCTGTAAGCCAACCACCCTCCCTGCTTCGAAATAAAGTAACTATTGTTTTGAAACCATGCATTCTTTCTTTCTTAATTAAAAAAAAATGAGATAACGGACAAGGTAGCCTGGGTACGGTGTGGGAGGAGGGAAGGACAAGCTTATTGTAGTGACACTAAAAATCAAAGTATTTGAATGACAGCCTTCTGTTGCTTGGGCCATCCTCTGGAGTGGAGTGGCTGGGTGCCCGGAGCCTCTCCACCCCGTGTTCTTGGGTATCTGGGTGAGGAGGCTATGGAACATGGGGAGGAGGGTAGGTGGTTATACAGTGGATGCAGCAGGGGTCTGTGCCCTTGTTGGCTTTCCTGCAGCTCCAACAGACGCTTCATCATGTCCGTTTGCTCCCCCAACAGATGCTTCATCATGTCCATTTGCTCCCCCAACAGATGCTTCATCATGTCTGTTTGCTCCCCCATAAGCCTCAGCATCGCGTCCTGCCTCCGCTTTTCATGCTCACTTAATTCTTTCCTGGCCTCTGCCACTGAATGCCTCCATGCATTCAGCTGTGCCCTATCAGTGCAGGAGGACTGCATGAGCTCGGAAAACATGTCATCACGAGTGCGTTCTTTTTGCCTTCTAATCTGTGATAACCTCAGGGACGGAGATGATGGGGGAGCGTAGAAACATTTTATGCTCTACAATTATGGGGGGACTGCATGGTCACCTGTGCTGCTGTGTTCACCATGCTGACCAAACAGGAAATGAAATTCAAAAGTTCCTGGGGCTTTTCCTGTGTACCTGGCTAGTGCATTGGAGTTCAAATTGCTGTTCAGAGCGGTCACAATGGAGCACTCCGGGATAGCTCCTGGAGGCCAATACCATCAATGTGCATCTGCACTACCCCAAATTCGACCCAGCAAGGTCGATTTTAGCGCTACTCCCCTCATCAGGGAGGAGCACAGAAGTTGATTTTAAGAGCCCTTTAGGTTGAAGGAACAGGGTTGGTTGTGTTTAAATCGACCTAACGCAGCTAAATTCGACCTAGTGTAGACCAAGAAATTTGGTACCACATCAGATGTCCAAATGTTCACAATATTGCATTTTTACAAGATTGGAAGAAAATTCTTATTACACACCATGAGTATAAAAAAATTGTTAAAAAACACTCTGCTAACTCTTTGTTGGAAGAGTGCCTGGATTCCTATGGATAATATGGAGCCTCTAGAAGCCAGAAGTGAAAAACAATGATTTAAAAGAAAATCCACCAAAAACTGGAACTCAATTCAACAAGATTTGCACATTTGTCTATAAAGAGATGAATTCTGTTGTGAACAGTCTCATTAAAGACAATGGACTATATCTGAGTCTGTACTGATTTACAGTGTGGGCAACTCTTCAACTGGGCTGCACTGCACTGAGTACAAGTCAGTGAACAATTTGACCCAACAGGAGAACTGAATTTGACCCTGGACTCTGTATACAGGCAATTTTCCATGCAATCTCCCCCAAAAATGTTGGATTTAACAGTGAAAATAATCTCAGTAAAATCAGAGGTCTTAGATGAACTGAACTGAAAACAATCTTTAAATGGGTTGATTTTTGTTTCAGCTCATGCAGAGATTTGCAAAAACATTCCTTTTTAATTTCTTCCCATTTCATTTCTTTTTTCTTTTATTCTGTTTTTAACTGATCTGTTCTTTTGCAACAGAAATCTTATACAACATGTTTTTCAACTTAAATAGATATAAACTTAGTATATACACAACTATACAATTATAAATTGGTCTTTGGAAGTCCCTAAATCTATCATGACAAGGCCTGCTACTAGTCACTTTCTTCAACCTTGTGATATTGATCACATATTGTGGTTGATGTGTTTCTATTCTTTTCTTCTGTCTTGTCAGTTGATAGCATCAATTAAAGTTTTTCATTATCTCATGGTTAAGTGCAAACTTCTGTTTTTCTTACATTTAGATGCATAATCTATTTATTAGCAGTCCTATCAAAACTCTATGTGATATTAAACTTTTCTCCTTTTTCATCCTATCTATAGTCCTCATTTTAATGTCTTAATGTTCAGGTTAATTTGGGCAATTGTTGATTGTGCCATTCTGGGTTCCAGCCAGGACTGGAAATGGAAATGCTGAAAGGATAATAAATTTGTTCTCACAGAATTACTCTTTAAATATCCATTGACTGCTTCTGTACCTGGTTTCTAAGTGGTTCTTCATCTCAGTGCATTGGTCCAAACCTTTACAGTATTTAATTGTCCAATCATATGTTATTTATTATTTAAAGGTTTCCTAAGGTCCAACATTGGTTGCCTTCATTTCCAACCACAGAAAGGCAGTTTGATGCCAGTAATTGACTTATCCATTGCTCAGTCATAATTAACTATAGATACTGCTTGTGATGGGTTTGGGCACAGAAACCCCTTGGGGACTGCTACCTGATGTGCTGAGACTACCTCTGAGCCCATTATCCCTGGCAGCTTGGGACTTCAGTACCCTCTCTTGTTGAGCCAGACATGCTAGCCTGCTGCAAACACAGACCCAGATTTGAACCACATCCCCCAAAAGCTGCAGGTTTAACTGAAAACAGTTTAAGAAGTGTTCCTGTCTCCAGCACCAAGATATCCAGTTCCCAAAGGGGTCCAAACCCCAAATAAATCAATTTTACTCGGTATAAAGCTTATACAGGGTAAATTCATAAATTGTTCACCCTCTCTAACATTGATAGAGAGATATGCACAGCTGTTTGCTCCCCCAGGTATTAATACTTGCTCTGGGTTCATTAATAAGCAAAAAGTGATTTTATTAAATATAAAAAGTAGGATTTAAGTGGTTCCAAGTAATAACAGACAGAACAAAGTAAATTACCAAGCAAAATAAAACAAAAACATGCAGGTCTAAGCCTAATACAATAAGAAACTAAATGCAGGTAAATCTCACCATCAGAGATGTTTCAATAAGCTTCTTTGACAGACTAGACTCCTTCCTAGTCTGGGTCCAGCAATCACTTACACCTCTGTAGTTATTGTCCTTTGTTCCAGTTTCTTTCAGGCATCTCTTTGGGGTGGAGAGGCTATCTTTTGAGCCAGCTGAAGACAAAATGGAGGGGTTTCCAGGGCCTTTTATAGTCTTTCTCTTGTGGGTGGAAACCCCTTTGTTCTTCTATGTAAAATCCCCTCAACAAGATGTAGTTTGCAGCCACCTGGGCAAGTCAGATGTCTATGAATGATTCAGCTTTTTGCAGGCCGACGCCATTGTTTACATGCTAGTTTGAATGTTCCAAGGAAAGCTCAGATGTGGACTAGTGTCTCCCAAAGTCCATTGTCAGTTAAGTGTTTATTGATTGGGCACTTACTGAGAATAGTCCTTTCTCAGAAAGCTGACCAAATGCTTCACTGGGGCTACTTAGAATCAAACAAATACATAGACAATATTCATAACTTCAAATACAAAAATGATACACACATACAGACAGCATAATTATAACCAGCAAACGACAACCTTCCCATAGACACCCCATGTGGCCTCCTCTGTATAAGAACTGGTGTAACCATAGGATCCTGGTTGCAACGATGATCTAGACGGTCACAGTTTACGTCAATAATGTCACACCACTTGAAACAGATATATCATAAGAAAAAAGGTGCCTTAACTACATTTAGGATGTCATTTGTGATGTCTATGTCATGTTTAGTCATCATAACCAAAGTAGTGGGAAGTTTTTATGGTCTAGCAGAAAGGCAACTATAGTACTGGGAGTCAGGGAATAGGGGGATCTATTCCTGGTTCTGCCATTTACTTGCTGCATCACTTCAAATCTGTATGCTTCACTTAGCCCATTTATAAAATGGGAATGGATAATAGTACTTTATAAAATGCTATGAGATCTACTATGTAAGTGACAGTTATTGTTGTTATTACATAAGATCAGAAACATACGGTCAGTTTATCTACACCAACTAAACTTGTTTATTCTGCTATGCATACTAGTTACAATTGTCAAAGAACTCACATTTACCCAAATCTCTTTGCCACCTGTATGACAGAATCTTTAAAATGAGTGGAATTTCAATTTTAAGAAGAAGAAAAGGAGTACTTGTGGCCCCTTAGAGACTAACCAATTTATTTGAGCATAAGTTTTCGTGAGCTACAGCTCACTTCATCGGATGCATTCAGTGAAAAGTACAGTGAGGAGATTTATATACACACAGAACATGAAAAAATGGATGTTATCATACACACTATAAGGAGAGTGATCACTTAAGATGAGCTATTAGCAGGTGGAGAAACTCGTACAGATACAGACCAGACATCATCTTCCTTTCCAAATGCAAACAGATGGACATCGTACCAAAAGGACTGAAGGTAAAAAATCCATTACAATCTACATACCATACAGACTATGCTGACAGCTTGTGCCACACGCTCTCAAAGAAATTGTGGAATCACCTGATCAACATCCTCTACAGTAAACAGGGAAAGATTAAGAATGAGCTCTCAAAACTGGATACTCTCATAAAAACCAACCTTCCACACAAACTTCCTTGTGGCTGGACTTTACAAAAACTAGACAAACCATTTACAACACACACTTTGCTTCTCTACAAAAGAGTAAGGACACTAAACTATCTAAACTACTACATGCCACAAGGGGCCACAACAGTGGTTCCCTTAACCCACCCAGCAATATTGTTAATCTATCCAACTATACTCTTAGCCCAGCAGAAGAATCTGTCCTATCTTGGGGCCTCTCCTTCTGCCCCTCCACCCCCATGAACATGATACAGTTCTGTGGTGACCTAGAATCCTATTTTCGACATCTCCGACTCAAGGAATATTTCCAACACACCTCTGAACAACATACTAATCCACAGATACCTTCCTACCAACACTACAAAAAGAAAGATTCTAGGTGGACTCCTGAAGGTTGAAACAACAGACTGGACTTCTATATAGAGTGCTTCCGCCGATGTGCACGGGCTGAAATTGTGGAAAAGCAGCATCACTTGCCCCATAACCTCAGCCGTGCAGAACACAATGCCATCCACAGCCTCAGAAACAACTCTGACATCATAATCAAAAAGACTGACAAAGGAGGTGCTGTCGTCATCATGAATAGATCGGAATATGAACAAGAGGCTGCTAGACAGCTCTCCAACACCACTTTCCACAAGCCATTACCCTCTGATCCCACTGAGGGTTACCAAAAGAAACTACAGCATTTGCTCAAGAAACTCCCTGAAAAAGCACAAGAACAAATCCGCACAGACACACCCCTGGAACCCCGATCTGGGGTATTCTATCTGCTACCCAAGATCCATAAACCTGGAAATCCTGGATGCCCCATCATCTCAAGTATTGGCACCCTGACAGCAGGATTGTCTGGCTATGTAGACTCCCTCCTCAGGCCCTACGCTACCAGCACTCCCAGCTACCTTCGAGACACCACTGACTTCCTGAGGAAACGACAATCCATCGGTGATCTTCCTGAAAACACCATCCTGGCCACTATGGATGTAGAAGCCCTCTAAACCAACATTCCACACAAAGATGGACTACAAGCCGTCAGGAACAGTATCACCGATAATGTCACGGCAAACCTGGTGGCTGAACTTTGTGACTTTGTCCTCACACATAACTATTTCACATTTGGGGACAATGCATACCTTCAAATCAGTGACACTGCTATGGGTACCCGCATGGCCCCACAGTATGCCAACATTTTTATGGCTCACTTAGAACAACGCTTCCTCAGCTCTCATCCCCTAATGCCCCTACTCTACTTGCGCTATATTGATGACATCTTCATCATCTGGACCCATGGAAAAGAAGCCCTTGAGGAATTCCACCATGATTTCAACAATTTCCATCCCACCATCAACCTCAGCCTGGATCAGTCCACACAAGAGATCCACTTCCTGGACACTACAGTGCTAATAAGTGATGGTCACATAAACACCACCCTATACCGGAAACATACTGATTGCTATTCCTACCTACATGACTCCAGCTTTCATCCAGACCACACCACACGATCCATCGTCTACAGCCGAGCTCTACGATACAACCGCATTTGCTCCAACCCCTCAGACAGAGACAAACACCTACAAGATCTCTATCAAGCATTCTTAAAACTACAATACCCACCTGCAGAAGTGAAGAAACAAATTGACAGAGCCAGAAGAGTACCCAGAAGTCACCTACTGCAGGACAGGCCCAACAAAGAAAATAACAGAATGCCACTAGCCATCACCTTCAGCCCCCAACTAAAACCTCTCCAACGCATTATCAAGGATCTACAACCTATCCTGAAGGATGACCCATCACTCTCACAGACCTTGGGAGACAGGCCAGTCCTTCCCTACAGACAGCACCCCAACCTGAAGCAAATACTCACCAGCAACCACACACCACACAACAGAACCACTAACCCAGGAACCTATCCTTGCAACAAAGCCCATTGCCAACTGTGTCCACATATCTATTCAGGAGACACCATCATAGGGCCTAATCACAGCAGCCACACTATCAGAGGCTCGTTCACCTGCACATCTACCAATGTGATATATGCCATCATGTGCCAGCAATGCCCCTCTGCCATGTACATTGGCCAAACTGGACAGTCTCTATGTAAAAGAATAAATGGACACAAATCAGATGTCAAGAATTATAACATTCATAAACCAGTCTGAGAACACGTCAATCTCTCTGGTTACTTGATTACAGACCTAAAGGTTGCAATATTACAACAAAAAGACTTCAAAAACAGATTCCAACGAGAGACTGCTGAATTGGAATTAATTTGCAAACTGGATACAATTAACTTAGGCTTGAATAGAAACTGGGAGTGGATGGGTCATTACACAAAGTAAAATTATTTCCCCATGTTTATTCCCCCACTGTTCCTCAGACGTTGCTGTTAACTGCTGGAAATGGCCCACCTTGATTATCACTACAAAAGGTTTTCTCCCTCCCACCCCCCTGGCTCTCCAGCTGGTAATAGGTCATCTTAAGTGATCGCTCTCCTTACAGTGTGTATGATAACACCCATTTTTTCATGTTCTGTGTGTATATAAATCTCCTCACTGTATTTTCCACTGAATGCATCCGATGAAGTGAGCTGTAGCTCACGAAAGCTTATGCTCAAATAAATTGGTTAGTCTCTAAGGTGCCACAAGTACTCCTTTTCTTTTTGCGAATACAGACTAACACGGCTGCTACTCTGAAATTTTTAGAAGGAGTTTCTTTTCAACATGTGTTCTTGCTGGGTCCATAGATCCAGGCCATACATTTTTACATTGGATTGGAGGTATATAAACTTACCTGTCTCTTTAATATAGAATTGTTGGGCCTGATTTTGCTCCTGCTTAAGTTAGTGACAAAATTCTTATTGGTCTCAATGGGAGAAAGATGAGGCCCAATTCATTTCTTTTTCCATGAGTGTATAATAAACACATTTAAAACAAATGTTTCCTGGGGATTGTGATAATATACAATTGTCTTTACTACCAACATCCATACATTCATATTTATAGGGCTTTACCACCAAGCCATACTTAAACGACTTTCATCTGCAAAGAATGTGCATATAAACATTCCATTCTTTTCTGGGAGTTTTCCTATAAACTATAATATCCTTAACCAAAAATAACAGCTGTCCAGCCTCACTCTGTTAATGGGTTTCATTTTTTTTTAAATTCCTTCATTGCTTTAGGCATTATGTGTATTGACACAGATGAACACAGTTGAAAGATTGGCTTTAAAAGGAAATCATGGTCCACTATATTGTGGAATTATATCTGGCAGGGAGAAAAAAAGTTCATTCTTTCCTAAATACTCTTTGTTGACCTAGCCTGGTAGGAATGTGAAAAAAATTCAGGCTTAATAATTCATGTTTTTATATCTTTCCTACTCTTTAAAGCAGCTACTTCCATCATAGGAGGATATTTCACGTGCAGGGTGTTATGTTTGTATTGACCTAGACCCAAAATTTAGAGAGAAATTGATTTCATGAAGACAGCTACATTATTTCTTCATTCATTTTAACATGCATACTGTATTACCTACAAAAGTGTAATCAATGGAGAACAATTAAAATCTGCATTATTAACCTGTGGTTTTCATGCAAATGTCTAAGAAGTTTTTCAAAAGCTGAAAGCATGACAGTCCTTCTAAATGCTGCTATTTTTCAAAAGTGATTATTGTAGCTGGGTCTGTGTAATTTCACTGAAAGATATTATTCAATCCCCTACTACCTATCTGTGTTTAATCAAATACATATCTTGAAGGAACAATTCACTCAGAAGCATGAATGTGCCACATCAGTGGTAATTACAAGCGACTTATTTAGTAACCACAGATGACTTAGATTGCAGGTTATTACATATTAATGTAACATACTATCTACAGTATTTGAATTATGCAGAAATCCACCAAAATGGAGTCATTTCTGCAATTATTTTCTACACATTCAGCATGCTTCCTACACATTTTCCTAACCATCCATGACAAAACTTGTCAAAAAATTCAATTTAATAAGAATATTTATACCAGTTTGGTTTGCATAACCTCTGTCAAAAATGTAGTAAAATAACTTTCCCTTCACCTCTGCTTCCCATAAATTTTATATGCCTGCTGTCATTTCTTGAAATAGTACAGTAGTATTCTATGCAATTTAGAAAGCTAAATTAGATTTTAAGTCAGGAATTTTACTTACATTTCTGGGTGTTATTAAATTTTTTTCATGTTGGTAGAAAGCAAGTTTAGCTCAGGTAAAAAATATTTTTGAGGCTGACATTCAATGGCTATCCCAGCATAAATGCATTCAAACTGTATTAGAATCGGAATCAGACACATAACATCTACTTCTTCTGCATCTTGGCTTTCTTCAATCTTTGAGACTATTTAACTTCTGGCTCCCATATTTGTGAGAGCTTCCAATAACAATTTAGAAAGGATGTGGTTTTGAAGGTGTTGCTTCCAACAGCAGAGTAAGTGCTTGATTTCTGTTCGGTAAGTTAGTAGTGTAAATAATTTTCTTTTGTTCTGTAATTTCTCTCTTAACTGCAGAAATGTGCAAAGTTAAATTACACCATATCTGTCAGTGTTCTTAAAATATATGTGCTGTAAATGCAAACTAATGTACACGGTTATTAAAGAAGAGTTAATGACTGGACAGGTATCTGATTTAAAACTGCAGGTCTGATTTACATCAGTGTAAATCAGCAGCAGTAACTCCACTGGAATCAATGGATTTACGCCTGGGTAACCTAGTAAAAGTGAAGAGCAAATCAGGCCCAATAGCCACATTTCTCTTATAGATCCCAAGTTGGCCAGACACCATAAATTAAATTGTGCAGTTACCGCTGACTGTGATTACTTACAAGCACTGGATTTATCCTCCTTGTGAAAGATTTTTTTTGTCTGTGTGCAGGTATTCTTTTTGTGTCAAATTGGAACTACTGTACCGTAAACAGGATAATCTCATTTTGACTTGGATCTAGGATCCTAACAGTTTTTAGGGTATAATATTGTCAACTCCTTTGAAATATTTTGGAACTATCAAAGGGAAGATAGCAAAATCTGGCAGAGGGAACAAAAGACATAAAACTCACAGCTCAGCTAAATTCTGTGTCAGCAGTCATGATATGTAAGTAGTGACAATTCTTAATTTTTGAAAGGATCCTCCATAAAAGATCCCTTATTTCCTCCTCAAGTGAGAAGAGAATCAGGTCCCAGACCTGCACATGGATCTTGAGTCTCTTGTATAGTAGAAACAGAGTACTAACTGTTGCGACATTGAAAAAGCAAGAAAAGGCGTTAAGTTTAGACAGTTAAAGTTTAGACAGAATGAAGATTAGGAAATCTACCAATGAAGTCTCTGTACCAGAATTTTGTAATTAAAGTACATTGCTTGTAATTAAAATAACTATTATTTTTATTTGTGTTACCATACTGTCTAAGAGCCCCAGCCATTCAGTAGGACCCCATCGTGCTAGGTGCTGTACAAACATTGAACAAAAAATGGTCCCTGCCCCAAACAGTTTGGAATCTAAGTATAAGATGAGCCAACAGAGGGAAACACACAGACATAGGAGAATAAGGAACCAGTGATACAGTACTGGTCAGCATGATAGGCCTATTTAGTTTGTTAGATTACCGCTTTAAAAATCTAACTGGCACATCAGCAAATTCATAAAATAGACCCCATTCATGTTTATGTAATTTGTAATACTTTCAGGGATTCCTGAAGCACTTCACGGTCAGATCCTGAGAAATACTGAGGACTGAAGTTAATTGGGGTAGCCTGTGTTCTCAGGATCAAGTCTTTAAGACGGAAGCATGTTTCTGGGATTGTTTTCTTCTCAGTGTATATACACATTCGATAACCACAGACATTATTTAAATCCATCTCAGCAATCAGGTCGAGTCCATTTTGCAGTTTAAATAAAGATATATCTTATATGATGGACAGGATACATAGAAAAGTTTTGACAGCACACGTGGGTATCAGATCTGTTGTGTATAAACACAGAAAGTATCAGAAAAAATTCACATACTCAGCAGTGTTATTTATATTTTGTTGACAAACTGGAGTGCATAGATTTTAACCTTTTTTGGGAGACACTGTAAATACCATGAAATAATTTACAGTATATACTAGCCTAATTCAGTATTTAGGAAGTTTTGGTTGTCCTTCACTACAGAAGTTTGATTATTCTCACTGAAACTATTTGTTCAAATTTGAAATAACCCTAATATCAACACTTGTGCAAACTGTCCTTTCTCATGAGAATAGTTTTGTTGATGTCAATGGGACTACCCATGTGAGGAATGTCTTGCAGAACTGGACTCTTAATTTTCTAAGAATCTAAACTAAAAACAAATAATAGATCATTTTTGTTTGGAAGAATCTAGCTCAAAATGTCAGGAGATAGTCAAAGCTACCTGTTTGAAATCTCTTCCTTGGACCTGCTGCTTCTTTTAGCATTAAAGGGCCAGACTGTGATACACTAACAGATTGTCTGCAAGGTGAGGGACGGGGTACAGCCTACAGTGGTGTGATTTCTGAAGTGCACTAACATGTTGTATATTAACTAGTCTGTGTAGACCTTGCTGATGTGCTTTAATGTAGTGCTGTTTGTAACTGTACTATGTTAAGACACACCAGGGAATCTTTTGTGCACACCAGAAGAATTTACATGGACCAATAAATGCACCACATGTTACTATGTTTAGAAATCATGTCCTCCATAGAGAGCATTGCCCCACCATGTAGACAAGCTCTTACTCATACTGAGTAGTACATTATTCCTCAAGTAGTAACAGTTCAACTGACTTCAGTGGGACTATTAATGGTTTCAGGTACTATTCAGTGTGAGCGAAGGTATCACAAACTATCCTAGAGAAGCAGATGTAAATAATGTCCAAAAATGCACATATAAACACAGGGCATGATCCTGCAGCTCTTGATCATGAAAATAGTCCAATTTAAATCAATGGGACCCCTCACATATATACAGGCTGTAGGATCAGGCCCATGAAAACAAACAAACAGAAAGAACAGGCACAGCCCCCATTGGCCTGCAGCGGCGAACCACGGCCAATGGTAGCCGTGATCGGCTGAACCTGCGGACGCGGCAGGTAAACAAACTGGCCTGGCCCACCAGGGGCTTTCCCTGAACAAGTGGAGTCCCAAGTTTGGGAAACACTGCTTTAGCTTATCCCATTGAAGTCTATGGGAGTTTTGCTGCTGATTTCAAAGAGAGCAGCCAGGATGAGGTCCTTAATCATTGCTAACTGGATGAGTGAATGATTGTTTAGCTATCAGAACAGTCTCTACAGCTAAATCATTTACCCAATAATATTTACCCATTCAAAATACATTATAGCGCATTGTCACAGATATGTATCTCCCTTTTATGTTTTATCTTGCAGTTACATTTTATCTTTAAGCTCTATGAAGTGAAAAACTGCGCATGTGGATTTGGTGAATGTCGACAATTTCATAGCAGATAATAGCATGTAATAGGAGGATGCTATTTTAAAGAGATTAACAGTAAAAATGAACTTTTTTTTGAACACACATCCAAGTAAATTCTTAATGACCCAGTCACAGACTCCAGTAGTTTATCAGAATTATACACTATGGATCAGCAAGCACCTTGACAAGAGAACTTCTTTATGTCTGATATAAATCAATGGTTGCGGCCTTAATTTAAAAACTGGATGATGATAAGAATGCTGTGACTCAATAAATTTGAGCTTCTAATATTATGCAGAAGAACATAAAACCTGTTTGTGCATTATAATGCAGCAATAATGTATTCATTTCTAATCATTGGCATATCTAAATTTATTAGCTTGCCTATAGCATGCATAATAAAAAGTGCGCAAAATGGGGAGAATTTTTAATTTTCATATACCTGCAATTTTAATCCCTCTAGCTCTTAGAAAACTACTAAAAACATGAAACTGAGTGAATAAAATATAATTTGCAGACTATATTTTCTTATCATTGCCTCTGAAAACAGCATCAAATTGTCTATATGAGCATATAAAATTTTCTGAGGCCAAGAAGATACATGTTAACACATTTATCTTTATTTTCTTAATAAAAAAAACAAAGAAAGAGAGAAAAAACAAACAAAACTAAGCAATAGCCTAATGTTAGCTTAAATTGCCTTAGGATTTCAGAATTGAGGATTGTGCTTTGCTGGCTTTATCAGGAATTTAAAATAAACAACTTGCCAGATCCTCAGCTGATGTAAAACTGGCATTGTTTCATTGACATCAATGGAGTAAGACTAATTTACACCAGCTGAAGATCTGGCCCTTTATGTGGGGCTGACGAGCTGCCCAAGCTCTAGAATTAACAAGGGATAAGAACTAATTGTTCCACACATAAAACTGTTAGGAGGGTATTAGCTACCAATTAGTTCATGTTGACCTTGTATCTTGAAGTAGTGATCTGAGAGGAAAAAAATAAAGTAACTAAAACAGATATGAAGGCAGAAAGAGAGAAAAATAGGGAATGTGCAATATTTTTTAGTTTAAGAGTTCAGTCATTCAAAATACACTCAATGGGCTTCAGAGGGTATGTGTGTCTGTTAATATTTCAAAAATACAAAAAACAACACTATAGAACAGCTAAGCAGAAGGGAGAGAATACAAACTACAATATACAAATGGGGTGAATCTATCAAAGAAAAAAATTGTTGCCTACTTTGGAATCACTTCACAAAGAACATTTTCTAGAAGGCAATTCAATATAAATCACATCATCCTAGTTCAAAGCACTTAATGTAAACAAATATATAAAATATACAAACTTGCAAATTCAGGATACTAGTTTATCTCTGGTGGTTTATATTTCTCACCCCATTTTGCAGAGTACGGAATGCTAAAAACAACTAGATAGACCACAGACATTTTAATTTTAGCAGAAGGGAAGGAAATAAGAAATAAGAAGTTGTATTTTACCCTAACATAAGTAAAGATTTATAACCTGCATCTTTTCTTTTGAACAAGACATGTTTCACAAACTTAAAAAAAACCTTGGCATAGATAAACAATATTTTTATTTTAGCAAGGGGGGGGAGGAATAATTTTGGTAAATAGGCTTAGAATTGGTTTTTACAACATCTGCTAATGACCTCACTAATGGAAGGTGGATTATGCAATGTATTTTGAATCAGGCTTATGCTTGTAGCAGCTATCATCGGGCAATCTGTCTTAAATTTTGATATTTACTTTTAGACCTACAATTCTTCAAATAAAAGAGCACAACTTATGCCAAAGATTGCTCTTATAGTGGCTGCAATGGCCCACACTGCCACACTTGTTTTAAGAAGTCTGGAGCTTGCGGGTATACACACGTTTTGATTAATAGAAAATATACTTCTCTAGCAATTCAACCGTAAGTATGAAAAGCCCTTAAAAGCATGCATGATACTTACATTTCATTTGTGTCTGTTTCTGACCATCTCTTATATGAGCAGATACTCTACCACATTTTAACACTGTATGTGTCTTTGGGCTGGAAACTTTGAGATTTATGGCATAGATAAATAATCTCTTTTAAAGCACTGGAAAAATAAAGGAGTCTGGTAAACATGCTCATAACTGATGTTTATGTGACCCCACTAATGGAAGACAGATTATGGAATGTATTTTACAGCAGGTTTACGCATGTAGCAACTGTAGAGCACAACCGTGATCTCACTGTAGTCAATGGCAAATTTCCCGTTGACTTCAGTGGGAGGGGGATCAGGCATGACTGGATGAGTCATTGCCAGTAGATTTTGCTGCTTACTTTTAGAGCTCAATTTTTTTTTTCTCTGTTAAGAGTCAGATTGACTTCTTGGCTTGCCTCTCCTCCTATGGCATGGGTGTATACATTGTAACCCCTAGCCCAATAGGGAATCTATGCTGTCAGAGGCTTTCACCCCGGGGTAGGGCTGGTGGGAGTATTGTTGTCTGTTCCACCCAGGAGTTCAGCTATGGAGGAGTGGCGCCCTTTTTGGTTTTAACGGGTGGTATGGCTTCATAAAGCCATGCCCATAGAGGCTCCCTAATGAGCGTACTGAATGAGTAAAACTTTCATAATCACCCTGATTCTGCTTAAATCTGGGTCTAACTAATCACTGGCTTTTTCTCAATTCCAGGAGTTATGGACAGCATAGAGCAGGAGTTACTGCTGACAGGGACCCACAGCCTGGGTTTTGCCAGCTTCCATTAAGGGGTGAACCCAGGTCAAGTTCTAAAGTGAGGTTCTATGCTGTGCTTCTAGGAAGTGCTCCACAGAACTCACCACCTAGGGGCTCTGGAGGTGGGAGAGAACCCTCGCATAATTTTAACAGCCCTGGAGGCCTGTCTACATTACAGCAGCCTCCTTGGGCTGCCCAAGGGACGCAGTGCTCCCTGGAATCTCCGGCAGGGTTTGTGAGGGGGTTCTCAGAAGGTAGCCTTATAATTGTCTGCTGCAGTACTTGCAGTGGAGGAATTCTCCTGCAGCTGCACACAGGCCTTTTACAGTCCCTTTATGTTGCTCCGGCACTTGCATATGGCATGAAGAGGCCAGATCTTGAGAGAGGCCCTTGGGCCCAGAGCCACAAAGATAATTAGTGCCTGAACACCAGATTTAAATTCCTCAATCCCAGATGCAGGTGCTACAGTGAGTCACAAAACCCCTGCTGTGGATCTCCCTCAGTCTCTCCCATTAAAGCTGTTCCACTTTGGAAAATATTTAAATAGTTATTGGGCCAGAGAGAGAAAAACTCTGTTGGCTGGGTGTTAGAATGTCCCAAGGGGAGGCAGGAGACCCAGAGTCCATCCTGCTCAAATGACTTTTTAGTTATTTATACACAGTGAAACAGCTGCAACAGAAGACATTGAGAGAGAACCTTTGTTGGAATACCATACAGTGCAAGCTGAGAGGTGGGGAACCCCTTATTCAAATCCTTCTCCTGCTGAGGCAAAGAGGGAATTGAACCCATGTGTCTCGAATCCTGAGTAAGCACTCTAACCACTGGACTAAATATTGTAAGAGAAGCTCTTGCTCTTTCTCCAGTGTTTCAGGCAAGGAACAGCTTAGGACCCTGAACTGCCTTACTCCAGCACAGGGGGTTCTGGCTGTGGATCACAGGCAGAGATAGGCGCCTATCTCTGTGAGAGGGGAGTGGCTTAGTATTGACACCCCCCCCCATCACCATCTCCCATAGGCTGCCTTAGGCAACTCCCCACCTAGCATGTTGGCGTTTGTAGAACCCATGCCTGGGTGCCTATCTCTCCCCATTGTCTCCTGTGGGATGTACTGGCCTCCACTTCCAGCAGCTCCCATTGGCCTGGAGCAGCGAACCACAGCCACTGGGAGCCGCGATTGGCTGAACCTGCAGACACAGCAGGTAAACAAACCGGCCTGGCCCGCCAGGGGCTTTCCCTGCACAAATGGCGGAACAAGTTTGGGAACCACTGGGTACCTAACTGAGGGTTTGTGGATCCCATTGTTGTTCCAGCAATTTTCCAGGTGACACAAAGATAGGTATTGTGATGGTGAGCATCACAACACCCAAGTCCCTTTGTGGATTGCGGCCTTACCCCTTATCTATAATGAAACGTGGCTGATATCAGGTTTGATTGTGTGTGATTCACTCAAATATGCAATAAAGTCACATAAAGCCCAATGCTGCTCCCATTGAAATGAATCGAAAGTTTGCTGTTGATTTCAGTGGCAACATGATCAACTACTGAGGGCCTGATTCTGATCTTATGTACAGTGGAGATGCAATGGCATAAAACTGGTGTAAGTGTCAAGAGAATCAGGGCCTGGGAGCAATTGTGTAAACATGGCTATAAGAGCTGAGCACTAGTTGTCAATGCCAGGATTTCAAAAGCTTGTGCTTGCACAGGTGACCTGTTGTGAACTTCAAAATGACTTCAGGTGATTTTCTGAACAATTTGTACCCAACGCTCCTGAATCTTGAGTGATCTGGGGGTAGAGATCTTCAAGTGGATGGTGCATGAGTGTGATTAAAAGGGTGGCTGCCTAGTTAGCAGTTTCAATAGCACTGAGACCCTTACTCAGTCAGCCAAGAGCAGTCAGGGACACAACTAAGTCACGGATTGAGCTACTCAGTTCCTCTGCTTCTACATCTGTAAAATTAAGCTCCTTCTTCCCCAGCATCTATTTGCCTCTCATATCCTTGCCCTGGTGCAGAGTTAATGCTAAGTGGGTGTAAAATATTACCAAATGAGAATGGATTGGACCTTTACTTAACACTCAGTTTGCACAGAGGTAAAAGGCTACACAATGTGCAAGGCAGTGGAGAATAAGGCCTGGAATATATTTTTGTGCATCTGTACTTTTATGGTACTTTTGTATATTGCCATATTTTAAATAAAATGTACACCAAAGCTTTGAATAGATTGCACACCAGTATTTTTTAACTGATGTCATTCGAATGTAATCTCTGGTGTGTATATTAGCATCACATCTGTCTACTAAAGCTGCTATTGACATAGACTATAATATTAGCTCGAGAGCGCTTTTTGGCTTTCAGGAACAGCACAGTCACTGCCTTTCTTCTCTGAACCCAAAGGCATGAGAACCATATAATCATCACACTGTGTACAACCAGGGATTGGTTTACATTATTGTCCAAAATGCAAATAATTTATTGAAGAGTTTGGAAATCTATGGTAGAGGACAGTGACGCATACTGAACATTTTACAGAAGGGCCCTGGTGTAAATCTATTGACATCACTAGAGAGACATTGATTTTGTCAATGAATTTACACGTCAGTGTCCCTCTGGTGATATCAGTAGATTTACACTAGGGATAAATTTGACCTCATTTATATATTTGAAATGGGTTACTGAAATAGCTGATAAAAGTTACAGTTGATAAGACTCCCATTGTTTCTTTGCAGTTACACATGACTTATACCATTATTCAGAGACCCTTGTGTTATGCCATCATGCCTTCTTCCAAAGAGTCTGTGTAGTTCAAAAGTGTGTCTCTTTCATCAACAAAAGTTGGTCCAGTAAAAGATAGTACCTCACCCAGTACCTTGTCTGTCACCTATCCTGGGATCAACACAGCTACAACACTGCAATCTGTTAGTAATGACTTTGCCAGTTTAGTCAAGATTGCAGCTAATGAGTGATCTAAAGATAGGAGACTCTATTAGTTCATTGCCAGTCCTCTGAGCCCTTCATTATACTCCCTGACACACACACATACACACAAGTATTATCTATTAGGTGTTTTTTTTAAAACTGATGGGTTTTGCTATTTGTAATTAACTATAAAGTAAACTTTTTTTTAAAATCCCCATTCACTATTTTATCATCCTTCAGATACTAACATTTTAAATGACACTGTATGCAAAAGCAGATATTATTTATTTTACTCTTTTGTGGTCCTTTAGTTCTCACATATTTGTGACAAGCCTTGGAAAATGAGACAATTTTTGAGGAAGGCCGTATGCATGTAAAGAAGTATGAACAGCGAATGTGATAAGAACAAACCTGAAGAAGACAAAGAAAGTGAAAATAGAAAGAATTCAGCTGGGATGTGAAAACTGTTTAAATTGATAAGGGGGTGCGAGGAAAATTAAAAGGAGAGAAAACACTTTGGAGGTTATATTTTCAAAATATTCCCCACACATAATGAAATGTTAATCTGCTGAGAAAATTTAGGAATGTAGCAATTTGCATGAATGTTGGGTTTGTAGTAAGCAAATATTTGTGTGAAAATAAAATATACATCCTTATAGTTAAGATCTAGTCTTCTCTTACAATCTGATCTTGCTTCCATTGGAGTCAATGGACCACATTCACCCAGGGTCTGTACCAGCTTTCGAAGGCTGCCTGCAAACTGTTCCTTCCCCTCAGGGCTTTCAGCCAGTCAGTGTAGCCCAGAAAGCCGGCAGCCAAGGAGGCAGCATGTACTGGGCATCTGAAAGAAATGTTGCATTATTCATCTCCTTAGCAAATTTTCAAGGAAGGACTTGAGTCCTCAGTGGAGATTAAAGCTGCCCCTAACTAAGAGGTGCAGGCTGGAACAGGACAGGCAGGCACAATGTGCTTCTCTTTGCACAAGTAGGGCAGAATATAGCCCAAAGGGAGTTACATATTTATAAGGGGAGGACAGTGGGTGTCAGAATATACATAGAAAGGTGAGAAGGAGGAAGAACTGTTTTGTATGAGCAACAATTTTCAATAGCAAATGTGCACAAGCCTTGCCATTTCAGGTATATGTTTTTGGTATATTTATGTAGTGTTCTTCATCTAAACCTTATACAATATCTGTCTACAGATATACACATGTATATATCAGTATAATGATGACGTATAACAGAATATTACCATATCTGCTAGGAAGCACTAAAACTAATTTTGCTTTTTAGAAATAATTATCTCCATTTTCTCTGTGGGCTTCCTCTGTCAAGGAAGAGCTGTCAATATACGTCTTTCCAACATGGCTCATTGTTCTCTTTAACTTTATTTCACTTTTACTTATATGGAATCTACCCAGCAAGTGGCTGTTCATATTTCTGACTATTTTCATGTCTTCCCTGTTGAGGGATTCCTTTTCTCGGTTTGTATTATTATAATTATTATTATTTTGTAGCTCTTCCAGCTTTGAGCTATTAGGGATACAAAGGTGACTGAAAGACGTAATGTTGTCATCCTTTGTTCTGAGTCAGTCAATTTTCCTTCCAAGATTTTACATCCAATTATGGATGGTAAAACAAACTCTAATAAGTTGCATATGTCATTCTTGTGCTTTTGTTTTTTAACTAAAGAACTTAGATTGCACGTACACATACAAATACACACGTACGCACTTAGAGACCAAACCAATGCTTATTGAAATCATTGGGAGTCTTTCCAGGTATGTCAGTAGATGTTGGAGTGGACCTATAGTTAGTGGCTAGGTCCAAATTTTCATGGGTGCCTAACGTCAGCTAAATCCATACGTAGATAACAAAGTATTTGGCCTGATTTTCAAATAAACTGAGCACCTACAGCTTTCATTCACTTCAGTGTCCACAGCATCTCTGAAAAAAAATCAGGCCAGTTATTTATGTGCCTATATGAGGATTTAATTGACTAGCATTAGGCCTCTGCATTTGAACTAGGGTGACCAGATAGCGACTGTGACAACATGAGACAGGGGGTGGAGGGAAATAGGTGCCTATATAAGAAGAAGTCCCCAAAACTGGGGCTGTCCCTATAAAAATGGGACATCTGGTCACCCTAATTTGAACACTTTTGTAGAACTGATCAGAATTATTTGCCCTGCCCCATCCCAGGGAAAATTTTGACTTTTTGGAGAATAATAAAACCAGAAATATTTTGGCTGAAAACTTTGAAATAATTTAATTTGGAAATGCCTCTGCAGTGCCTCATGCTCCGATTTTCCTCTATACGATTACATCTCCCATGACATGCTGCCATTTCCCCTCAGAGTGAGAAGCGGCTGCATCCATAAATGGAGTCTCTGGCCATAGTGCATCATTGTGGATGTAGTCTGGCTGGGAAGCCTGGCCCATAGAGGAGAATGGGAACATGAGGCAATTGGACTACATCTCTCATCAGACACTGTGGCAGCATTTTGGACTACTTGGACATTGATTTTTTGATTGAAATTTTCTGCAGAAATCGTACACTTTTAGTGAACAATTTAGTTTAGTAAAAAAACAAATTTTCATTTAAACTGAAAATTTTCAACCTGCCCTACATAGTTACCATAATGCCAAACTCTGATGAGTGTGGGGGAAAGTGGTATAATGTGCTCCCAAACCAGTACACATAGATACTGCAAAAAAAATCTGTGTGATAGAGTGCAGTGTCCTTACTATACTACTGGCAGTAAGGGGATATCTGGGCCTTCATCCTTGGATTTAAAGAGATCAGGGTAATCCAAGCAGCTCCATAAAAAGAACGCTTAGGTTTCCTGGGTTGGTGCTGTGAGGAGGCTGAGTACTAGATCGGATGGAGAAGCGGTTCTTTATCTGTAACATGACTAAGGATTTTTGTTTTTCTGCTTGTTATAAACCCTTTGTGTTTTGTTTGTTTTTAAATTTAGTTAATGCCACAAGCTGGATAATAAAGATTTTGGAGGGAAGCCATGTTTATGAAAGACTCTTTGTTTTACAGTTTGGATCACATGAGTCAATTCTGACAATTTACTCAGTCTTAACATCTTTATGAGCAGCCTAATACCCAACACCTGCCCCCAAATACTTTGGATATCTCCCTACATCAGAACAGCCCCTTCAAAACAGAAATGATCTGCATGGATAGATGTGCACAGCAGCCAGGGCTAATTCAGTGAATATGGGCAAATTAATATGTGGATCATGTCCTGGTCCCTTCATTATGTCCTATCACAACCCTTCTTCACTCCTGTCTCAGAGAACTGGAGATCACCAGCACCATATTTAAGAAGACTTAAAATTGACATAGCTAATTTCCAGTTTATATTTCTGCTGCCAGCCAAAGGGTTGCAGATATACATCTATATACATCATGAGTAGAATTTGTCCTATAGAGTGTGTATAAAGAAAACTTCACAGAGTCCCAACAGAGATAATACACTATTTGAAGTAGGAAGAAATCTAAGAGGGAAAGTGCACTAATAGTAATGAAGCAATAAAGGTAGAGGACAATTTTACTCTTTTGGACATATAATTGTGATTATCTATGTCTAATAGGTTGGCAAGATGAAATAATTCAGAATCTCTCTGTGCTAAATGCCTTGATGCATTCAACTTCACACGCTTAACATGCATATCTAATGTGAGATGGTACCACTATATAACAAACAAGGAGGTGTGCCAGAAAAGCTGACTAGCATCTGTGTCTGATATTACTGGAGAAAGAGGACTGCTGGCTTGGACATATTACAACTTTATCTTGTAGTAAAGTTACTCACTAACATGCAGATTGGAGTCCCTCTGATAAAGAGTTATAGAGAAGACCAGTGAGTGAACTGGTAATGAATCAAGGTAAGAAATACTCATATTATGGAAATAGTCACATTATGGAAGCCAGCACCCATCACAGTGGAATCTAGATGCATCACATATGGGAACAAACATGAATATAACTAGAAAAGTGAAAGTGGAAGTGTGGAAAGCAGAGCTACTTAAATAGTAAAAAATGTGGTTCATGAATATTTTTGGAAATAATGTGGCAAGCATGTTGTGTTATTTGTGGGGCTATATTATTCAGTGTTCAGATGACTGTCATTTTATTCATGAAAATATTTGCCAGTCCTGAAAATTTATCCTGGAAATGCATTATTTGCTATTTATTATTCACTACTCATCATTCATCATTTCATAGAATCATAGAATCATAGAATATCAGGGTTGGAAGGGACCCCAGAAGGTCATCTAGTCCAACCCCCTGCTCAAAGCAGGACCAATTCCCAGTTAAATCATCCCAGCCAGGGCTTTGTCAAGCCTGACCTTAAAAACCCCTAAGGAAGGAGATTCTACCACCTCCCTAGGTAACGCATTCCAGTGTTTCACCACCCTCTTAGTGAAAAAGTTTTTCCTAATATCCAATCTAAACCTCCCCCACTGCAACTTGAGACCATTACTCCTCGTTCTGTCATCTGCTACCATTGAGAACAGTCTAGAGCCATCCTCTTTGGAACCCCCTTTCACGTAGTTGAAAGCAGCTATCAAATCCCCCCTCATTCTTCTCTTCTGCAGGCTAAACAATCCCAGCTCCCTCAGCCTCTCCTCATAACTCATGTGTTCCAGTCCCCTAATCATTTTTGTTGCCCTTCGCTGGACTCTCTCCAATTTATCCACATCCTTCTTGAAGTGTGGGGCCCAAAACTGGACACAGTACTCCAGATGAGGCCTCACCAATGTTGAATAGAGGGGAACGATCACGTCCCTCGATCTGCTCGCTATGCCCCTACTTATACATCCCAAAATGCCATTGGCCTTCTTGGCAACAAGGGCACACTGCTGACTCATATCCAGCTTCTCGTCCACTGTCACCCCTAGGTCCTTTTCCGCAGAACTGCTGCCTAGCCATTCGGTCCCTAGTCTGTAGCTGTGCATTGGGTTCTTCCGTCCTAAGTGCAGGACCCTGCACTTATCCTTATTGAACCTCATCAGATTCCTTTTGGCCCAATCTTCCAATTGGTCTAGGTCCTTCTGTATCCTATCCCTCCCCTCCAGCGTATCTACCACTCCTCCCAGTTTAGTATCATCCGCAAATTTGCTGAGAGTGCAATCCACACCATCCTCCAGATCATTTATGAAGATATTGAATAAAACCGGCCCCAGGACCGACCCTTGGGGCACTCCACTTGATACCGGCTGCCAACTAGACATGGAGCCATTGATCACTACCCGTTGAGCCCGACAATCTAGCCAGCTTTCTACCCACCTTATAGTGCATTCATCCAGCCCATACTTCCTTAACTTGGTGACAAGAATACTATGGGAGACCGTGTCAAAAGCTTTGCTAAAGTCAAGAAACAATACATCCACTGCTTTCCCTTCATCCACAGAACCAGTAATCTCATCATAAAAGGTGATTAGATTAGTCAGGCATGACCTTCCCTTGGTGAATCCATGCTGGCTGTTCCTGATCACTTTCCTCTCATGCAAGTGCTTCAGGATTGATTCTTTGAGGACCTGCTCCATGATTTTTCCAGGAACTGAGGTGAGGCTGACTGGCCTGTAGTTCCCAGGATCTTCCTTCTTCCCTTTTTTAAAGATTGGCACTACATTAGCCTTTTTCCAGTCATCCGGGACTTCCCCGGTTCGCCACGAGTTTTCAAAGATAATGGCCAGTGGCTCTGCAATCACAGCCGCCAATTCCTTCAGCACTCTCGGATGCAACTCGTCCGGCCCCATGGACTTGTGCACGTCCAGCTTTTCTAAATAGTCCCTAACCGCCTCTATCTCCACAGAGGGCTGGCCATCTCTTCCGCATTTTGTGATGCCCAGCGCAGCAGTCTGAGAGCTGACCTTGTTAGTGAAAACAGAGGCAAAAAAAGCATTGAGTACATTAGCTTTTTCCACATCCTCTGTCACTAGGTTGCCTCCCTCATTCAGTAAGGGGCCCACACATTCCTTGGCTTTCTTCTTGTTGCCAACATACCTGAAGAAACCCTTCTTGTTACTCTTGACATCTCTGGCTAGTTGCAGCTCCAGGTGCGATTTGGCCCTCCTGATAACATTCCTACATGCCCGAGCAATATTTTTATACTCTTCCCTGGTCATATGTCCAACCTTCCACTTCTTGTAAGCTTCTTTTTTATGTTTAAGATCCGCTAGGATTTCACCATTAAGCCAAGTTGGTCGCCTGCCATATTTACTATTCTTTCGACTCGTCGGGATGGTTTGTCCCTGTAACCTCAACAGGGATTCCTTGAAATACAGCCAGCTCTCCTGGACTCCTTTCCCCTTCAAGTTAGTCCCCCAGGGGATCCTGGCCATCCGTTCCCTGAGGGAGTCGAAGTCTGCTTTCCTGAAGTCCAGGGTCCGTATCCTGCTGCTTACCTTTGTTCCCTGCGTCAGGATCCTGAACTCAACCAACTCCTGGTCACTGCCTCCCAGATTCCCATCCACTTTTGCTTCCCCCACTAATTCTACCCGGTTTGTGAGCAGCAGGTCAAGAAAAGCACCCCCCCTAGTTGGCTCCTCTAGCACTTGCGCCAGGAAATTGTCCCCTACGCTTTCCAAAAACTTCCTGGATTGTCTATGCACCGCTGTATTGCTCTCCCAGCAGATATCAGGAAAATTAAAGTCACCCATGAGAATCAGGGCATGCGATCTAGTAGCTTCCGTGAGCTGCCGGAAGAAAGCCTCATCCACCTCATCCCCCTGGTCCGGTGGTCGATAGCAGACTCCCACCACTACATCACTCTTGTTGCACACACTTCTAAACTTAATCCAGAGACACTCAGGTTTTTCTGCAGTTTCGTACCGGAGCTCTGAGCAGTCATACTGCTCCCTTACATACAGTGCTACTCCCCCACCTTTTCTGCCCTGCCTGTCCTTCCTGAACAGTTTATAACCATCCATGACAGTACTCCAGTCATACGAGTTATCCCACCAAGTCTCTGTTATTCCGATCACGTCATAGTTCCTTGACATCACCAGGACCTCCAGTTCTCCCTGCTTGTTTCCAAGGCTTTGTGCATTTGTATATAAGCACTTGAGATAACCTGTTGATCGCCCCTCATTGCCAGTATGAGGCAGGAGCCCTCCCCTCACAGACATTGCTGCCTGTGCTTCCTCCCGGTATCCCGCTTTCCCACTTACCTCAGGGCTTTGGTCTCCTTCCCCCGGTGAACCTAGTTTAAAGCCCTCCTCACTAGGTTAGCCAGCCTGCTGGCAAAGATGCTCTTCCCTCTCTTCGTAAGATGGAGCCCGTCTCTACCCAGCACTCCTCCTTCATGGAACACCATCCCATGGTCAAAGAAACCAAAGCCTTCTCTCCGACACCATCTGCGTAGCCATTCGTTGACTTCCACGATTCGACGCTCCCTACCTAGGCCTTTTCCTTCCACGGGGAGGATGGACGAGAACACCACTTGCGCCTCCAACTCCTTTATTCTTCTTCCTAGAGCCACATAGTCCGCAGTGATCCGCTCAAGGTCATTCTTGGCAGTATCATTGGTGCCCACGTGGAGAAGCAGGAAGGGGTAGCGATCCGAGGGCTTGATGAGTCTCGGCAGTCTCTCCGTCACATCACGAATCTTAGCCCCTGGCAAGCAGCAGACTTCTCGGTTTTCCCGGTCAGGGCGGCAGATAGATGACTCAGTCCCCCGGAGGAGAGAGTCCCCGACCACCACCACCCGCCTTCTCCTCTTGGGGGTGGTGGTCGTGGAACCCCCAACCTCAGGACAGCGCATCTCATGCCTTCCAACCAGCGGAGTCTCCTTCTGCTTTCTTGCCCCAGACATATCATCTGGTCCACTCTCCGCAACGATACCTGTGGAGAGAACATGAAAGCGGTTAGTTACCTGTGTCTGTGTTACTGGAACCCGGACATTCCGCTTACCTCTTCTGGAGGTCACATGTTGCCAAGCTTCTTCACTGGTCTCTTGGCTCCTCTGTGCAACCTGCTCTATATCTGTAGAGCTTTGTGCCCCTAGAAGCCTATCCTGAGTTTCGTCCAGGAAATCCTCAGTTTCCCGTATGCAACGCAGGGTTGTTATCTGTTGCTCCAGACCTTCAATCTTCTCTTCCAATATGGAGACCAGCTTGCACTTTGTACAGACAAGTCGCTTCTGTCCTGTGGAAGAAAGACAAACATGGCACATCCAGTGCAGGTCACAACAGCTGAACCCCCCCCTTCCATATCACCTTCCTACTATGAGCTTCCTCAGAGCAGTTTGCAAGACGTAAGCCTCACTGGGCTCCCTCCAGGCGAACTCCCAGGCAAACTCCTGCTGTGTGCTGCTCTGCTGTCCCCGCTGCTCAGCTGGTTCGCGAAGCTCTGGCTATTTTTAAACAGCCAGGCTTCCCTGTCGCAAACAAACAGACCCCCTACTGCCCGCCCCCTGCAGGCTAGCAGCCAATCAGACACTCACTCAGGCTCTCACATTGCCCCCCCAGCAAACACACGCTCGGATACTTCCTCAGCAAGCAAACAAACACAGACTCGGATACTTACCAGTCCCAGGCAAACTCCTGCTGTGTGCTGCTCTGCTGTCCCCGCTGCTCAGCTGGTTCTCCGCCGCTCAGCTGGTTCGCGAAGCTCTGGCTATTTTTATTTGCCTGTTTATAAAGTTTGTTATCCACTCAATTAACAGAACTACCACCATTTGATTTCTGTGACCAGTTACATACCACAAATAATGGATAGCAAATGCAAAGAAGTTAAAGACGTTGTTAAATTAAATCATTTGCAAACCACAAATAGGCTGTATTTGTTAACAAATAACACCAGGCCAGACAAATGCAGGACTAGGAATCTGTTGGAGTGATGAAGAAGCCTCTACACCATAGAGGTAAAAAGCACAGCCACTCCCCTTCCCTGATCTTCCTCAGGCTCATGATGATCTGAATGCCATGCTGGAAAATGGTGAGCCAAAATCATGTCATGCGAGCCATTCAGGCAGGCCTAGGCTATATAAAAATTCCATGAAATCATGGATGTTGCTAAGTTCATTAGCTGTCTACTTTGCATTGACTAGCACTAGCCAGGGTTAAGTCCACTGTTAGACAGTGAGAGGAGTGGAGGAAATGAATACATCTTCTAGCTTGTTTTAAATATCTTAGAGCTTAAGCGGAAATGTTCTCACAGCTGCCATAAAAGGTCATGGATTCAACTAATTGTCATGTTTCTCTTAGCTCTTGACATGTGAGGGCAATAAACATTCATCAAAAGTTTAATATTTAAATCTTAGGGTTCATGGGAGGCTACAAGAATTGTCAGTAACAACAAGGAAACAACATATAGGACTAAAACTCTTTCTGAAAACTTTAAATCCCTAAGGGTTGAGAAGGTCCCCTCTGTCTATTTAAATGTGGGGTCTTTGGTTGAATTTGCAAAAATTGGCTGTGGTCTGGGAATTCCTGTATTCCAAATTACTCACTGTTATCACAACACATGTGCTATTCTTGTTATTCACCCTAAACATGAAAAGATAAAGGTAATTTCAGACACAGAATAATGCCTGTGACTTTGGACATTTTCAATCTTGTGTTTCTATGATTTTGCCCCTTTCCCTATGAACACCCTTCCTAAAAGTCACCATGGCAAATCACAGACCCACAAAAATAGAAAAGACAAAGATATGTGAAACCAAAGTCACAGTGCTGGATCAAAAGAATTCAACAAAGAGGAAATGAAATAACAAAGCATTTCAATTGCTAATTACAAAGATCCACATTTAGAAGCCCAGTAATGGACTCTCCGCTGATGAGAATATATGTATGTATGAACAGGTGCAAAAAAGTAATTATATGTCATGTTATATTAATCTACTTGGGAATTATGATGACTTTTAGGCATACAATTAGAAATATGAACAAAAAGGTCTGGAGCAAAAATTAGAGATGACAAGCATGGAAATACTTTGTGCAGGTCTGGGATGCTCTCCTAAGGCATATCATAGAGTTTAAAGCCAGAGGGGACCACCACCAGATCATCTGCTTTGACCTCCCGCATATCGGCGGAGAACCAGCTGAGGAGCGGCGGAGAACCAGCTGAGCAGCGGGGACAGCAGAGCAGCACACAGCAGGAGTTTGCCTGGGACTGGTAAGTATCCGAGTCTGTGTTTGTTTGCTTGCTGAGGAAGTATCCGAGCGTGTGTTTGCTGGGGGGGCAGTGTGAGAGCCTGAGTGAGTGTCTGATTGGCTGCTAGCCTGCAGGGGGCGGGCAGTAGGGGGTCTGTTTGTTTGCGACAGGGAAGCCTGGCCGTTTAAAAATAGCCAGAGCTTCGCGAACCAGCTGAGCAGCGGGGACAGCAGAGCAGCACACAGCAGGAGTTTGCCTGGGAGTTCGCCTGGAGGGAGCCCAGTGAGGCTTACGTCTTGCAAACTGCTCTGAGGAAGCTCACAGTAGGAAGGTGATATGGAAGGGGGGGGTTCAGCTGTTGTGACCTGCACTGAATGTGCCATGTTTGTCTTTCTTCCACAGGACAGAAGCGACTTTGTCTGTACAAAGTGCAAGCTGGTCTCCATATTGGAAGAGAAGATTGAAGGTCTGGAGCAACAGATAACAACCCTGCGTTGCATACGGGAAACTGAGGATTTCCTGGACGAAACTCAGGATAGGCTTCTAGGGGCACAAAGCTCTACAGATATAGAGCAGGTTGCACAGAGGAGCCAAGAGACCAGTGAAGAAGCTTGGCAACATGTGACCTCCAGAAGAGGTAAGCGGAATGTCCGGGTTCCAGTAACACAGACACAGGTAACTAACCGCTTTCATGTTCTCTCCACAGGTATCGTTGCGGAGAGTGGACCAGATGATATGTCTGGGGCGAGAAAGCAGAAGGAGACTCCGCTGGTTGGAAGGCATGAGATGCGCTGTCCTGAGGTTGGGGGTTCCACGACCACCACCCCCAAGAGGAGAAGGCGGGTGGTGGTGGTCGGGGACTCTCTCCTCCGGGGGACTGAGTCATCTATCTGCCGCCCTGACCGGGAAAACCGAGAAGTCTGCTGCTTGCCAGGGGCTAAGATTCGTGATGTGACGGAGAGACTGCCGAGACTCATCAAGCCCTCGGATCGCTACCCCTTCCTGCTTCTCCACGTGGGCACCAATGATACTGCCAAGAATGACCTTGAGCGGATCACTGCGGACTATGTGGCTCTAGGAAGAAGAATAAAGGAGTTGGAGGCGCAAGTGGTGTTCTCGTCCATCCTCCCCGTGGAAGGAAAAGGCCTAGGTAGGGAGCATCGAATCGTGGAAGTCAACGAATGGCTACGCAGATGGTGTCGGAGAGAAGGCTTTGGTTTCTTTGACCATGGGATGGTGTTCCATGAAGGAGGAGTGCTGGGTAGAGACGGGCTCCATCTTACGAAGAGAGGGAAGAGCATCTTTGCCAGCAGGCTGGCTAACCTAGTGAGGAGGGCTTTAAACTAGGTTCACCGGGGGAAGGAGACCAAAGCCCTGAGGTAAGTGGGAAAGCGGGATACCGGGAGGAAGCACAGGCAGGAATGTCTGTGAGGGGAGGGCTCCGGCCTCATACTGGCAATGAGGGGCGATCAACAGGTTATCTCAAGTGCTTATATACAAATGCACAAAGCCTTGGAAACAAGCAGGGAGAACTGGAGGTCCTGGTGATGTCAAGGAACTATGACGTGATCGGAATAACAGAGACTTGGTGGGATAACTCATATGACTGGAGTACTGTCATGGATGGTTATAAACTGTTCAGGAAGGACAGGCAGGGCAGAAAAGGTGGGGGAGTAGCACTGTATGTAAGGGAGCAGTATGACTGCTCAGAGCTCCGGTACGAAACTGCAGAAAAACCTGAGTGTCTCTGGATTAAGTTTAGAAGTGTGTGCAACAAGAGTGATGTAGTGGTGGGAGTCTGCTATCGACCACCGGACCAGGGGGATGAGGTGGATGAGGCTTTCTTCCGGCAGCTCACGGAAGCTACTAGATCGCATGCCCTGATTCTCATGGGTGACTTTAATTTTCCTGATATCTGCTGGGAGAGCAATACAGCAGTGCATAGACAATCCAGGAAGTTTTTGGAAAGCGTAGGGGACAATTTCCTGGCGCAAGTGCTAGAGGAGCCAACTAGGGGGGGTGCTTTTCTTGACCTGCTGCTCACAAACCGGGTAGAATTAGTGGGGGAAGCAAAAGTGGATGGGAATCTGGGAGGCAGTGACCAGGAGTTGGTTGAGTTCAGGATCCTGACGCAGGGAACAAAGGTAAGCAGCAGGATACGGACCCTGGACTTCAGGAAAGCAGACTTCGACTCCCTCAGGGAACGGATGGCCAGGATCCCCTGGGGGACTAACTTGAAGGGGAAAGGAGTCCAGGAGAGCTGGCTGTATTTCAAGGAATCCCTGTTGAGGTTACAGGGACAAACCATCCCGATGAGTCGAAAGAATAGTAAATATGGCAGGCGACCAACTTGGCTTAATGGTGAAATCCTAGCGGATCTTAAACATAAAAAAGAAGCTTACAAGAAGTGGAAGGTTGGACATATGACCAGGGAAGAGTATAAAAATATTGCTCGGGCATGTAGGAATGTTATCAGGAGGGCCAAATCGCACCTGGAGCTGCAGCTAGCCAGAGATGTCAAGAGTAACAAGAAGGGTTTCTTCAGGTATGTTGGCAACAAGAAGAAAGCCAAGGAATGTGTGGGCCCCTTACTGAATGAGGGAGGCAACCTAGTGACAGAGGATGTGGAAAAAGCTAATGTACTCAATGCTTTTTTTGCCTCCGTTTTCACTAACAAGGTCAGCTCCCAGACTGCTGCGTTGGGCATCACAAAATGCGGAAGAGATGGCCAGCCCTCTGTGGAGATAGAGGCGGTTAGGGACTATTTAGAAAAGCTGGACGTGCACAAGTCCATGGGGCCGGACGAGTTGCATCCGAGAGTGCTGAAGGAATTGGCGGCTGTGATTGCAGAGCCACTGGCCATTATCTTTGAAAACTCGTGGCGAACCGGGGAAGTCCCGGATGACTGGAAAAAGGCTAATGTAGTGCCAATCTTTAAAAAAGGGAAGAAGGAAGATCCTGGGAACTACAGGCCAGTCAGCCTCACCTCAGTCCCTGGAAAAATCATGGAGCAGGTCCTCAAAGAATCAATCCTGAAGCACTTGCATGAGAGGAAAGTGATCAGGAACAGCCAGCATGGATTCACCAAGGGAAGGTCATGCCTGACTAATCTAATCGCCTTTTATGATGAGATTACTGGTTCTGTGGATGAAGGGAAAGCAGTGGATGTATTGTTTCTTGACTTTAGCAAAGCTTTTGACACGGTCTCCCATAGTATTCTTGTCAGCAAGTTAAGGAAGTATGGGCTGGATGAATGCACTATAAGGTGGGTAGAAAGCTGGCTAAATTGTCGGGCTCAACGGGTAGTGATCAATGGCTCCATGTCTAGTTGGCAGCCGGTATCAAGTGGAGTGCCCCAAGGGTCGGTCTTGGGGCCGGTTTTATTCAATATCTTCATAAATGATCTGGAGGATGGTGTGGATTGCACTCTCAGCAAATTTGCGGATGATACTAAACTGGGAGGAGTGGTAGATACGCTGGAGGGGAGGGATAGGATACAGAAGGACCTAGACCAATTGGAAGATTGGGCCAAAAGGAATCTGATGAGGTTCAATAAGGATAAGTGCAGGGTCCTGCACTTAGGACGGAAGAACCCAATGCACAGCTACAGACTAGGGACCGAATGGCTAGGCAGCAGTTCTGCAGAAAAGGACCTAGGGGTGACAGTGGACGAGAAGCTGGATATGAGACAGCAGTGTGCCCTTGTTGCCAAGAAGGCCAATGGCATTTTGGGATGTATAAGTAGGGGCATAGCGAGCAGATCGAGGGACGTGATCGTTCCCCTCTATTCGACATTGGTGAGGCCTCATCTGGAGTACTGTGTGCAGTTTTGGGCCCCACACTTCAAGAAGGATGTGGATAAATTGGAGAGAGTCCAGCGAAGGGCAACAAAAATGATTAGGGGTCTGGAACACATGAGTTATGAGGAGAGGCTGAGGGAGCTGGGATTGTTTAGCCTGCAGAAGAGAAGAATGAGGGGGGATTTGATAGCTGCTTTCAACTACCTGAAAGGGGGTTCCAAAGAGGATGGCTCTAGACTGTTCTCAATGGTAGCAGATGACAGAACGAGGAGTAATGGTCTCAAGTTGCAGTGGGGGAGGTTTAGATTGGATATTAGGAAAAACTTTTTCACTAAGAGGGTGGTGAAACACTGGAATGCGTTACCTAGGGAGGTGGTAGAATCTCCTTCCTTAGAGGTTTTTAAGGTCAGGCTTGACAAAGCCCTGGCTGGGATGATTTAACTGGGAATTGGTCCTGCTTCGAGCAGGGGGTTGGACTAGATGACCTTCTGGGGTCCCTTCCAACCCTGATATTCTATGATTCTATGATTCTATGATCATAGGCTACCATCACCACCCAGCACAGGCACACTAAATCCAACACATACGTTCACCAACTCTTCTCTAGAGAAAGAACATAGCCTATATGACACAACCTAATTGGTGATGAAGTATGCACTTTGACCAATGCATTGGATACAGGACAAATGGAGAACGTTATGGGGCCTTTGTGTGCACTGGATCTCAAACACAGGATAGACACAAACACCAGTTCTTTATTATGCAAGAAAAATTTACAAGTACAAAACCATTGAAAGATACCAGTGCAGAGAAAACAGGAGTAAAGGACACCATGTAAATGATCAATGGGGGAAAATATGCTGTAAAAGTAGAGTCTCATGCTTATTTATATGACATACAAAATGTCATGTATTGAATTATCCAGAAGTACACTACTAATTATGACGCTCTGCACTGATTGGCCTTTTTTTCCTTTTCTAAGAATATAAATGCTTTCTTCATTAATTACTTAATGTCTTATGCTCCAGGTGACAGGAATGGGTGACGCAGCTGGTTACCTTTACCTGCTTTATACCAGTGGAAGATTCCCCCTACACAGTGAGAATTGTCCAGGGGAGTGTCTAGTCAGTGTATGTTCACTTGTGCTGCATTCTCAGTGCAAAATGAGTGTAGCAGACTTGAGAATCTAGCCTTAAATATTTGAAGTGCTGACAATATATGATCCCTTCTCCTCAATTTATTTTTATTCCTCCTCCACCCCCCCACCCCGGCACAGTTGTTTCTTCAAATAGCAAACTTTTTGTTATTTAATGCAGTGAAATCCCCCTCTTATGTGGAAAAACTAAAAAAAAAAAAAAGGGGGGGGACCCTTAAGTTTCAAAAAACACTTGAATAAGAGCATAGATAATGCAATGGTTTCCATGGAGGAAGAGAAAAGAGGCAAGCCCCAAAGGAACCTACCCTTTGACATGCTCTTTAATGTCTCTCTTCTTCCTGATAGCATGATCATCTCAATGGCCCCTACAAGAGTGCACTGCATCACCTTCTTAGGAGGCTAGCAGCTGTGAAGTATGATGTAATAATATAAAGAGAAAATTAAAGGACTGAACTCGATTCCAATTAAGTCAGTGGGTGTTTTGCCATTAACTTGGCTGGATCAGGAACAGGCCTTAAGGAACACAACTAGTGTCCACTGAAATTGTGTGGTATTGGTGTTCCTCTTAGCACATTCCTTTTTTCATGGTCAATCTCCACACAACACTGAACATTTTAATAGCAAAACTATGGTCCTGTGGTTAAGGCACTGGATTGGCCAAGAGATGTGGGTTTGATTTCCAGTTTTAACACACACTTTCTGTGGCAAATTACTTCTCTCTCTATGCCTTAACCTCCCCTTTTGTGAAATGTGGATAACGTTTTTCCTACTTCACAGGGGTGATGTGAGGATACGCTCATTAACAAGTGTAAAGCTCTTAGATGCTACACTACTGAGCATCGTAGGAAAGCTTTGGAAGCAAGGCAAGTATATAGCATGGCTACTGTATCCTTTTGAACTTGTCAGCCACATTTGGCTTGTACTTACATATGTTTGCTACTCTCTGTGCTAAGCAAGAGAGGTGAGTCTTTGACCTTGTTCATATAAAAGTGCCAAGTGGTATATTAAAAAAAATGAACAAGGATTTAAAATTATGGATTAAATGCTAAAATATATAAATACAAACAGGCAAGTTTCATTTTGTGAACCTAATAGGAGATTGGTTTATTTTGCGGAGGAATATAATACCATTTTGATAACAGAGAAATAACTAAGGAATATTGTGGGCCCTTTTAATGAAAAAATTAATTGTCTGATAACATTTTTGCAGAGTTGCATGAGAAGAGTACAGAATGTATTTTTCCTACATAAGTTCCAATTTTTTCTTGGTTTATCAAGCTGCCTTGTGACCTGCATGTAATAAAACCTGACCACAACACATGAATATGGAAAAAAATAATCACAAAGCATGTAAGGCAGGCCAAAAGAAACAAAAAGGACTGTAAAGTGAATTTCTGCTAATGTTAAAAGAAAACCAAACAAAATCAAAACCCACCCTGCTTTTGCCTCTAAATATGGGTGTAAGTAATGAAAAGTATAAATGTATAAGTAACAATTTATATGCTTGACACAAGGTGGGTAGGGTAATATATGCTATTGGATCAATTTCTGTTGGTGGAAGAAACAAGCTTTCAAGCTCTACAGAGCTCTTCTTCAGGGTCTGCGGATCTCGAAAGCTTGTTTGTTTCACAGACAGAAGTTATTACCTCCCCCACCTTACCGCTTTATATCCTGGGGCCAACACAGCTACAACAGCACTGCACACAATTTATATGCTTCTCAGTTATGTACTGTATTGCACTGCAGGATGTATCTGGGGCAAGTCATGCAAATGGAACACTGTAGGTTTCTCTTAATACTATATTTGTTAGACTATCCAAAGAGAAATTCCCATCATGAACATCTCTTATAGAGCGATACCATCTTCATGTGGATTGGTTATTGACATGAACAAGAGCCAGGTATATGAATGGAAAGTGGTATATAGCCCACACAATGGACCTGAAGTAAAATTCCACTTCTGAACACTCATGAACTTTGGGGAAGCTTGTGTATGAATCCAGATCTGCTTCTTAACAGCATTCCACAATCCTCTCTAGCCCATATTATATAGAACATATGTTAGAACATAATATAAGCCTTTGGGAAAAATCCTACTCCTAGATCTGCCCACAAACCTGAAAAAAGGAAAAAAATAACAATTTTAGTGGCTGAGAACAGCATCCATGCGTCTTTTTTATTTTTCAGTGTTCTGACAAACTACCAAAAATTCAAGCCTCCATCTCTTTATGTCTTCTGTATTTATGATGGCAGTTTCTCCTGGGGCATGTTTAAATGAAAGGTGGACACAGTTAGCAAAAGAATTAAGCTATTCTTATCCTGCTGAAACTGCTGAGTTTTGTTGGAATAACTTATATTTAAACTTCAAAATGTATAACCATAACTGCCTGCATGAGATTTTAAATATCTTTAATCTAATTAAGAGATCTGAATTTAAAGCTTTCTTGGGGGCTACAGATAGATTTGTGATACCAATAATATCTTTAGGACTTGGTTTCCAAAAATCAATTAATGGATAAATTATGAATAAATGTATTATGTTAATCGGTGACGGATACAATCTTAATCTTATACTTGTCATGCTACTTAACTGTTTCAGTTTGTGTGAGAGATCAGATGATAATGTATATTGCTTATGCTAGGGGGTGCTATAAAGAATTGGGAACCAATCTACATCCCCAGATCTATCAGTTTATTTCCCAGCAAGCACATTTTGATTTTTAGGTTCCTATTCAGCATTCTCCCTCCCTACTTTTATGGCAAATGCAGCCCCCGTGACTGCAGCTGCAGGAAGACCTCAAGCTGCTGAGATGGTGCAGTTCTGCCATGGAGGGAGGGCTGAATGCTGGGGGACCACTGTGGGAGCATCGCTCATGAATGAGACAGAGATGAGACCAGAACTGCCATATGTGAATCCTTCTATCATGTGACCTGCAGGGAGGGGACATTTAAGGACCATTAGGGTGCAGTAGACAATTTGGAGTGATTTGGTAGCCTGGGGAAATATTCCTCCACCTTTCTCACAGTGGCGCTTTGGGAATATGGATCCAATTTAGCAAAACACTGAAGCAAAACACACTGCTTGTGTGTTTTGTCAAACTGGGGCCCATGTGCATATATTTTAAGCTTGCAGGATTTCCTCACTGTGTTTCAGCTGCAGGTATTATGTCCAGCTTTGTTAATGTAAAATATGCATCCACTCAGTTTTTATTTGGAGGTTTTATCTCTGTTTTTTCTCTCTTTACCACCAGTTACAAAATAGTGTACTACATCTCTGTTCATTCATACATGATAACTTAAGGATCACCTGTTTTGTATGATAGGGTGCAAAAGAGAAGAGACATTTGGGTGTGTTTCAGAATTCTTTGCACTTTTTTTTTTCCAAAAAGCACAATGGTTACAATGGCACATAAGATGGGGACAGTGCTAGAGACTCCGGGAATCTCTGTGGGGAAGACTCAGAGCACTCTCTTGAGGTGGCTGAGAAAGCTTGCACAGAAGGTAACAGATCCATATGGATCTTCCACCTCAGTGCACCAATGTCTCTCACACTTTGGTGCTGATACACAAGAACCTTCTGTGGCATTAAAACAGTCCATGGTTTTGTTAGCCAGGAAACAATAGAGGAAAATCATGAGTAAAAAACCTTTGATGCATGGATCTTTACATTAGAGAGCACCCTGAACAAGAAAATCTTCAAACTGTAAGTTCTCAGCACTGTATTAAAAACAGAAACAGAAGCCTCAGGTGTAATACAAGATAATACATTGTTTAAAAATGGAACAACTGAAATAATTGAAAAGAAATTACCGATAAGCATCATCTGCTATTAGGCATTAAAGAAGGGCTTGAGGCTACTGAGTCTTAAGAGGGATAATTGGATTTACTGGAGGCTAGCGTTTTGGAAATAAAATGTGATCCCTCACTGGAGATCAATAACAGTATCTTACTTTGTATAGTGTCTTTCATCCTGAAGAATCGATATACACTTTGGAGCAAGAAACGGCACAGAGCAAACTCATATTTACAGTAAGCAAGGTGAATTTGCATTGCCTTCAACAGCCTTGCATCTGCTTATATCAGATCTGAATGTGGTCCTGTGTTTTTAACAACACATAGCAGCACTACACAATAGTTTAGGACAGAAAGAGAAAAATAATTCATTCATCAGAAACTCAAAGGGAAAATTACTTTAGGTAAATAGAATGTATTCATCTAAATTAGAACTTATCCAGGATGCTAAGGTTAATACTAGTTAGAAGGGTGATTAGTGCCATATAAGTATGGATAATTAGATAGGCTAGAACTCAGTGAAATGTGCTGTGTGTTCTAAAATGAGAATTTGTCAGGAGATCAATTCTAAGTTCCATATGAAAAATGGCACCTCTAACGGATGTTCCTAATACCATACTGGGTGTTTATTTCAGTGATGATTCAAAATAATGAGTACCGCCTACTAAATGATCAGCACCATTTCCTGTTGCACTTGATCTTTAGAAGTCTCCTGTTTAAATACCAGTCCAATATGATTCTACTCAATTTGGGAGATTGACAGCATCACAATTTAACGTGGAATGGATATAGGCTTTTTAAATCCCAAGTTTACAAATTTGTACTTCAGAAACTTTGATAGAAAAGAATTATTGTTCAATCATTTGTATTCATTACTTGCACAGGTGACAGAGATTGGGGAAAACATAATTAATCACAGAAAAATTGTTACAAAGAAGACGGGGTACATGTGCTTCTTGGATTTGTTTTGAGCATCACAATAGTGAAAGCCTTCATTTGATATTCTGAAGTCTTTGGATGAAATCCTGACCCTGTTGAAGTCAATGGCAACAAAACCAGGTCAGGGGTTAATTCTGTTTTTCCTTCTACTGTACTTATACAGAAGTAGTGTTATTTACCCTTCCAAACTGTGTCTAATCCCGGATGGCACCAAATCTCCATATACTTTTTATTTTTCAGATATAAAAAAATAAATATAGACCAAACCCAAATAAAAATGGCTCTGGATGCAAACTGCCCCAACTTTGGTTTTGCAATATCTGAATTTGATGCACAACATTTGCATAATTGAAAGCAGGGCTGGTCCTGGGCCTGTGACAAAATGTGTGGAGAAATGATTTTGATGTGGGCTGGCTATTTGTATTATTCATAACATTTACAAATTGGAAAAAAAATAAATAATGAGAAGGGGAAATATTTTAGCACTCAAAAGCTTTTGGCTGGGTGAGTAATAAATACATTTCCTTCTACTTTATAAAAAGATTTAATGACACGGAAGGCATGTTGAACTTGGAATAGCCACTTTCTCAGGCTGTTGTCCATAAGGAGAAAGGTAATTGCAAAATGCAGCTCCTTTCCTACTAATGAAACTAATATACCTGCAAATTCAGTGTTTGTTTGTTTTCCTGATTCACTCTGTTTCTTCCTCTGCTGGTGAACAGGCTGTTCTTTCCCCCGCATTTTCTGTTATTAGTTTGCAGCCTGGAGGGAATCCAGGGCCACACACAGGCTACTGAAGCCAAGCACAGAACAACTTATTTTCATCCATGAGAAACAACATTTTGTAATGCTGTAATACAGCACTGTATGAGAAATGTTTGCCATTAACTTACTTGAATACCAAAAATGAAGATTGAAAGAAGAATTTAGACTAGGGTGACCACCCGTCCCGAATTGGGAGGAACAGTCCTGAAATGCAAAGTTCAAGTCCCAGTCCTGGGCTGAATGACTCCAAGACAGCATTTGTCCCGGATTCCCTGGGGGCCCCGGCTCTCTGTGCCTCTTCTCCCTGCCAAGGCCCCACCAGGCCAGAAGTCAGAGCCAGGCAGTAGTAAGAGCTGCCAAGGGAGCCCACGCTGCTGTGAGGATCCCCAGACCCTCCACCTGCCCTGGCTGGTGCACCCCAAAGGGTGGGGACACAGGCCAGAGGCAGCTCTCGGGACCCCAGTACTCTGCCCAGGGCAGATGGAGGGTCTGGGGCTCCCCACAGTGGCCTGGGCTTCCTGGGTGGCTCTTACCATGGCCTGGCTCCTGCTTCCAGCCTAGCCAGAGGACAGGGCACTGAGGGGGGGGGGGGGGGGAGGAGGGAAAAGGAAAGGAGGTGCAGAGGTGGGGCCTTGTGTGAAGAAGTGCGGGGCGGGGCCACAGAAGGGGCAGGGCTCCTTCATGTGTACCTCTTTTGCCTTTTGAAAAGATGGGCACCCTAATTTATACACAAGGGGAGAGATCTGTGGAGAAAAAGGAAGAACATTTTACAGCCAAATTACTAACCTGGAGGACATCCTTCATTCACCCACACACCCCAATTCTTCTCCTTCTTCATCCAGAGGAAGACAAAGAAGAAGGAAAGTGGTGGTGGTGGGGGGAGGGGCAGTTGCCAAAGGAAGTAGAGGATATCAGTAAAATTAAGAATAAATCACCACAAGTAAAGGAAAGAAGAAAAATATTACAAATTCTGCTTATATGCTGTAATATTATTAAAATGGTGTCAGCTAATGAAATTATGTGGAATGGAAACATGAATGTGCTAGAAGTACATAGCCCTAAATCCTGCCCTGTACAAGTGTTTACAAAGTAAAAAGGGTCTAAGCAGCAGTGCATATAACATGGCCAACCAGATAGCGTGCAGCTTCTTGCACAACACTGTGCTCCTCGTGACTATACCAGCCTAGTGCTGCAGGAGGAGACACCTCGCTGATCCACAAGCCAGCTAATGTGTAGTGGCAACACATGCTGTCACGTACGCAGTGGGTCAGTATGTGTCACTGAGAGCATATTTATATTGTGGATAGAAGCAATAAGAAGTGACTTGCAGTGCAGTATGCTAGGACAATATGTAGCATCCTATCCTGAGCTGGGAAGATTTTGGTTGGTTTTAGCTGTAACCCTTCTGCCTGTCAGAGTTGGCTGCAACAAAGACCGGGTTCAATATCTAGGAGTTCCATTCCAATAACACAATGCAAAACCAGCTCGAGACCCCACCCAGTGACCTGGGACAAATATATACCACCCCCGCTGGGCGCCTCTAAGAGGCAATACTTCCCCTCTCGCAAGCACAGAGACAGAGTGTGGCAAAAGCCTTTTAATAACAGAGAGAAACAATGTGGCATTATGTTGGGGAAACACCACCAACAGGATTCATTACACGAACCATGAGCAAAAACCCACCCCAAGCAAATTGGGCCGTGTCCTTTCCCTTTGGTTCTTGAATCCAGCAACCCAAAAGTCACCCAAAGTCCCAAAAGTCCAACAACCCCAAATTCCGCCACCCAAAAGTCTCTGTCTCTGTCCTTGGTGAGTCTAGAGTTCAAAAGTTCATCTGCAGGGTTTTAACCCCCCTCCCAGCCAGTGTGGAAATGGGGTGGGGGAGTAAAGGGGCACCTTACATGCTCCAATGGCCGACTGCCCTACCTCTCCATGGGTTTCTGCTGCAGCCTTCGCTGCCAGCCATTCCTCTCCACCAGCTGCTCCTCTCCAGCAGCCATCCTGCGAGCCATTCACCAATATATCTTCCAGCTTCCTACTACTTAACACAGTACTTAGTGATTTCAGCTCATAGTAGGAGAGCCTCAGTGCTGGTGCACCATTGGCCCAAAGTGAATTTAGCTCACAATCTGTAACCAAACTCCTAGTGGAATCAAAATTAGCTCTGCTATTACACAGTGGAGAGTAAAGAAGGTACACAGTTAGTATTTAGGGCTCAGAAGGTGACCATACCACAAAGTACAAATGCCTATCCCCAGCCTCTCTCCATTCACTAAATTTTGGAACCCATGTCCCTTGTCTATTGAGTGCTACTTAGTTGATGGCAAGTCCCTCCAGCATAACAAAAAGCCAAGTACAATTTCACTGTCCTTGATTCACATAATCAGGATAATAACATTTTATTCTTCCTGCCCCAATAACAGAGAAACTGGGGATCCCACAGCAGGCAAAGTGAGCATCTAGGTGGAGTGGGTGTGGCTATGCAAATGAAATCAGCCCCTGAAGTTCTTTTCCACAGCCTGCCACAATTCACCACCAGATGTCAGAGTAGAGCTCATCCTGACTCTGCTTACATCGCTTTACGGTACAGCATAGTCATCTACCCTCCCTCCCTTGCATACTGTTAGGATTTGACCAATATTTTGGAAAGATTAAGAAAATAACTGGCACAACAATAAGACACAGTGTCTCCTGGAGGTCTTACTGGTACAGTGCAGCTCCATCCATCCCCCAAGCTAGTGCAGTAATTAATTGCTCAGCCTGTCCCTCTGCCTTTCAAGACTCATTTGAGGTCATGCTGCAGGACCTTGAAGCCTTCTTTCAGTTATCATTTTCTCTTGCATATTTGACAGTTGCTATTTTGGCTGACACACTAGAGACTGAATCAAGGACCTACAGAGGTAAAAGCATGAGTCGCTACAGCTTGAGCTAAATAGCCTGGCTCTGTAACAGACTCTTCCTCTGTAGATCAGGCAAAGATGACAGGCATAACACGTGCTAACCAGCAGATTACATATCTGCTCCGGACAAAGGAAGCTTACCCTAGCCATCGGGGCCCCCAACAATTTAAAGCATGGAATTATGTGAAGCTGCTATGTTGAGTAACACCAACAATCGAGACAGAGGCCTCAAGAACTGAACACATGACTCTTTGTGGCTTGAGCTAAACAGCCTGCTGGGGGAACTCTATTACTTACACACACACACTGTACATACACAAAGGGCCAGAGCTTCAGCTGATGGAAACTAATGTAGTTCCATTGGAGTTACTAAAACTGAGGATATGACTCAAAAATCTTAGTATATCCCGAATTTTAAGACAGGGAATTGAAAAGGGGCTGGAAGATAGGCTGTTGGACTGCATTTTTAGAGATAGATGGAACAGGCTTGAATCATAGACTCATAGGAAGGTAGGGCTGAAAGGGACCTTGATAGGTCTATTCCAGTTTCCTGCACTGAGGCAGGACTATGTATATTTAGACCATCTAGATGATCCCTGACAGGTGTTTGTCTAACCTGCTCTTAAAAACCTCCAGTAATGGAGATTCCATAACCTCCCTAGATATTTTGTTCCAATGCTTAACTACCCTTACAATTAGGAAGTTTTTCCTAATGATTAACCTAACTCCCTTACTGCAATTTAAGCCCATTACTTCTTGTCCTGTCCTCAGTGGATAAGAAGCAGAGCTGTCCTGTCCACAGGAGGAACCGGGAAACCACCCTGGGCGCTGCGCTTTGTGGGGGACCTGTGCTTCAGGGGGATGCGGGGTCCAGGGCGGCCTGGGGGATAAGTGGGGACCTTGGCCCCTGCAGCAGTGAGCGACCCAACCCCAGGCTGCCCCTGCTCCACTCCACCAACTCCAAGCGTCACTCAGAGGAGGGGGCGGAAGCTGGAAAGAGGCGGGGTGAGGGAGGGGAGGTTTGGGGAAGAGGTGGAGTGGGGGTGGGGCAGGGTCAGAGCGGGGGTGAGAAAAGGTGTAGGTGGGTGGGCACTTGGGGGACGGGGGGAAGTGGAGACGGGGCCTGGGGCAGAGGTGGGGGTTGTCTCAGGACCCCCCTCTGCTAGGGACAGCCCTGATAAGTATTTATCACTCTCCTCTTTATAACAACCTGTTATATACTTGAAGACTGTTATCTTGTCCCTAGCTCAGCCTTCTCTTCTCCAGACTAAACAAACCCATTTTTTTCAACCTTTCCTCATAGGTCATATTTTCTAGACCTTTAATAATTTTTGTTGTTCTCCTCTGGACATTCTCCAATTTATCCACATCTTTCCTAAAATGTGGCACCCACAACTGGACACAATACTCCAGCTGAAGTCTTATCAGTGCTAAGTAGAGTGGAAGAATTACTTCTTGTTTCTTGCTCACAACAGTCCTGCTTATACAGCCCAGAATAATATTTGCTTTTTTAGGGAACAGTTTGGCATCCCTTTTTGGCATCATTCACAAACTTTATAAGCATACCCTCTATACCATTATTCAAATAATGTATGAAGCTATTGAAAAGAACCGGACCAAGGGCAGATCCCTGCTGCACCCCACTCAATATGCCCTTCCAGCTTGAGTGTGAACCACTAATAACTACTCTCTGAGTATGTCAAGTATCAGAGGGGTAGCCGTGTTAGTCTGGATCTGTAAAAGCAGCAAAGAGTCCTGTGGTACCTTATAGACTAACAGACGTATTGGAGCATAAGCTTTTGTGGGTGAATACGTCTTGCATCTGACGAAGTGGGTATTCACCCACAAAAGCTTATTCTCCAATACGTCTGTTAGTCTATAAGGTGCCACAGGACTCTGCCTCTCTGAGTATGGTTTTCCAACCAGTTGTGCACCCACCTTATAATAGGTTCATCTAGGCTATATTTCCCTAACTTGCTTATGAGAAAGACATGTGAAACAGCCTTGCTAAAGTCAAGGTATATCACATTTACTTGTTTTGCCCCCTATCCACAAGATTTATTATACTGTCAAAGAAGGAAATTAGATTGGTTTGATATGACTTGTTACTTATAATTTTATTATCTTCTAGGTGCTTACAAATTGTTTGATTATTTGCTCCATTATCTTTCCAGGTACCGAAAGTTAAGATGACTGGTCTATAATTCCATATGTTGTCCTTATTTCCCTTTTTTATAAATGGGTGCTATATCTGCCCTTTTCTGGTCTTCTGGAATCTTTCCCGTTGTCCACAAATTCTCAGGGACCTATTCAGTCAGTTTCTTAAGTATTCTAGGATACATTTTATCAGGTCCTGAAAACCTAAAGACATCTAACTTGTCTAAGTAATTCTTAACTTGTTCTTTACCTATTTAACCTCAGAGCCTACCCAATTTACATTGATGTTCACTATGTTCCTTGTCCGATCCATTGCTAACCTTTTCTGTGAAAACTGAAATAAAAAATGTATTTAACACTTTGTCCATTGCTGCATTTTCTGTTATTGTCTTTCCCTCCTCATTAAGTAATCAGCCCACCCAGTCCTTGTTCTTCCTCTCACTTCTCATGTATTTGTAAAATGTTTTGTTATCCTGTACGTCCCTAGTTTAGTTTAGTCTTGTTTTGTGCCTTGGCCTTTCTAATTTTGTTCCTACATGCTGGTGGATTTTTTTTATTTATCCTTCATAATTTGACCTAGTTTCAACTTGTTGCATGACTCGCTTTGCGTTTTAGATAATTGAAGATCTCTTGGTTAAGCCAGAGTGGTCTCTTATCATACTTCTTATCTTTCCTACACGTTGGAATAGTTTTCTTTTGTGCCCTTAATAATGTCTGTAAAAAGCTGCCAACACTCCTGAACTCCTTTTTCCTGTAGACTTGCTTCCCATGAGCTCTTATCTACCAATTCTCTGTGTTTGCTAAAGTCTGCCTTTTTTGAAATCCATTGTCATTATTCTGCTGTTTTCCCTCCTCCCATTCCTTCGAATCATGAACTCTATTATTTCATGTTCACTTTCACCCAAGCTGCCCTTCCACCTTCAAATTCTCAACCAGTTCTTCTAGATTTGATTCTGACAAATAGGGAATTCCTTCTCCCCAGTCACTTTCTCTACCTTCTAGAATAAAAAGTTGTTTCCAATGTACTCCAAGAACTTGTTAGATATCTGTGTCACAGTGTATTATTTTCCCAACAGATGTCTCGATAGTTTAAGTCCCCCATCACCATCAACTCCTGTGCTTTGGATGATTTTATTTATTTTAAAAAAGCCATCTCTTCTTCCTGGTTAGATTGTCTATGGTAGACCCCTACCATGATATCACTTTTGTTTTTTTTAATCTCTTTTATCCTCACACAGAGACTTTTCACAAGTCTGTCTCCTGTATCCATCTTAACCTCAGTGCAAGTGAATACATCTTTGATATAAAAGGCAACATCCCCTCCCTTTTTTCTCTGACTGTCCTTCCAGAACAAGCTACACCCTTCTGTACCAATATTCTAGTCATGTGAATTATCCCACCAGTGTGATGCCAACTATGTCATAATTGTGACTATTCATTAGTATTTCTAGTTCTTCATGTTTATTCCCCATATTTCTTGTATTAGTATACACACACATGTAAGATGGTCATTAGATTTCCCCCTATATTCCCTCTTGTCTCTCCTTTGTCCCTGCTGCGATTGCCCATATTCCCTCTAGATTCTGAGCCTTCACTCGGATCTCCATGTTCTGAACTTCCCTGTGGGCTTTTGTCTCCTTCCTCTGTTGAACCTAGTTTAAAGCTCGCTCCACTGGGTTAGCCAGTCTGTATCTGAAAGTACTCTTCCCTTACCTGATGGGCGGATCTCATCTTTTCTCAACAGTTCTTCTCGGAACAGCATCCTATGGTTAGAGACGCCAAAGTCCTCCTGGCAATGCCATCCAGGCAGCCATGTATTCACCCCCAGATGTGTCTGTCTCTGCCTGGGCTTGTACCCATGACTGGAAGGATCAGTGAAAACACACCTGCACCCCCACTTCCTTTATCCTCATTTTCAGAGCCCTGTAGTCACTTCTTATCTGCTTAGGGTCAGACCTTGAAGTATCATCAGTGTTCACATGGATGGGCAGCATGGGGTAATGGGCAGAGGGCCGGATGGTCCTCAGCAATCCTTTTGTAATGTCTCAGATATGGGCCCTTGGCAGGCAGCACACCTCCCCAGATACATTGTCAGCCTGGCAGACGGATGCCTCTGTCCCTCTTAGAAGGGAGTCACCATCTTCCACCATCCTTAGTTACCTCTTGGGAGTGCTGGCCATGATCCTTCGAGACTTCAGGGTATATGGTTTCTACTCCTCCACCTTTGGAGAGATTCCTCATCCCTTGATACCAGGGCAGCATACAGTTTTTTTATTTCTATTTTATTTCTGCATTAGGAGCAGGGGTGGAGCACTGCCTGTTTCCAGAAATAACCAGCAGCCAGCTTCCTCCCTGCGAAGGAACTGTTTCTTCCTCCCTTGGTGGTGCCATGGCAGTCCTCACCAGCTATATTGCATTGTCAGCCTTGGAGCTCTCCATATGCATAATATCAATGAGTTCCTCATGTGCATGGATGCTCCTGAGCCTAGTCACCTCCTCTCACCTGAGAAATTCTACTGGTGGGCCCCTCTCATGCTGGATAGTCCTCCCTGCTTGGCTTCTTATGATGGAGAAATGCAGGCTACAGTCTCTGCAAATCCACACCAGGAGCTGGGTAGAGGAATACATAGTTAGAATCTCTGTCTGGACACAGGTGCATTGGAGGAGCCAGGAGCAGTATTGGCTTTGGCAATGCAGCCTGTCCACATAAAGGGGGAGGGAAGGGGAGAAGCCTGCATGCCAGGAGGGAAGCAGGGCATGGCTGAGTTTGGGGAGAGGGTTTTTTTTAATGATGTTGTATTCAAATCTTCATAAAAAGCATAAGCAAAAATTAGCTTAAAAAAGCATCTGAGGAGGGTGACCAGATGTCCCGATTTTATAGGGACAGACCTATTTTTTGGTCTTTTTCTTATATAGGCTCCTATTACCCCTCACCCCCATCCTGATTTTTCACATTTGCTATTCGCTCACCCTAGTCTGAGGTGCAGGCTGGTACTTATTATGTTAAGCTAATTTTAATTTTCGTGGTGTATCTCACAGATGAATTATGTTTTATATACTTTAAGTAAATGTAATCAATTAAACTGTCTGGTGACATCTTGATGTTTATTGCAAGTCTAATTTTGTTTCAGAGATAATAGAAGGGCATGGGACTGAAATCCAGTTACTCACTTAGTATATGTTACAATTCAGTTACAAGTGCAGCAGGCAACTCGAACCCACAAGGCTTGATTTCTAATTATGCAAGCAAGTATTCCGATTAATTGTAAAATGATGCCTAAATAACTGAGATACAATGACATACACTTGTTACACACAAGGAAAACAAATGTCACAGGAAAAATATATTATGTCAAAAATGTACTTTGTAGTAACTAAAGCTGTAGTACTTTGTAGTATCTAACGTACCAGAAGCTGAAAGGAAGATAACAGATCCTTAATAAGCCCCAAACTCAGCTGAATGATCTTTTCTGCCCATCTCAAATTAAACACTCAAAGAGCACAAATCGTCTGCCATTGCTTTTCTTCTTCTGAAGACTTCAAAGCCAACAGCTGAAGGAGATGCTTTAAAACTAATCATTGTTACCTTGTGCAGCTGAAATATCTGCCTGTTCTTTTCTTTAACAGATATAGGGCTTCGTGCTGATGTGTGTGTGTGTGTTCACATGCCTGCGTGTCTACACTTTTAACAATCTTTCCTCAACTAGCAGCATATTTTCTTCAGTCTGATTGCTCTCTCCCCATGACAACAGTAACAATCCCTAAATAACTCATAACTTTTCTCTTGGGATAAAAATAAGTAAAAACATTTAAAGGAAATGATTGACCCTGATGTAATGCTTGAAAAATTGTGTATGTGTATGTGTGTGTGTGTGTTATATTTAAGGACAATAGTATTGCCTTTTCCGTACTAGTTGGTTAAAGGACCAAATTCTGTCCTGGGTTGCATGAAGAATTCTTATTAAAATGGGGGTTCAGTGCACATTAATCCATGTGCAAAATTTGGCATGGAATGTGGAAAACAACTGGAGTAAAAGAGCAGAGACCCATATGATCATTACACCATTCAGCTAATATATTTTGGAGAATAGACTTTTGAGATGGAAAGTGCTATCTATACTGGAAAAATGAATATAAAAATCAAATCTTTTGGCTGCTGTGAAAACGTCCCCTGGAAGGAAAACTTGTGCTTTTAGGCAGGAAAGTATGAATACTGATTTGTTTAATGTAACTTTTGACATACAAAAGTATGAGTAAGTGGAAAGAGTGGACAAATAAAAAATATTGCAGTTCAAATTTCTGTTGTAAATCAACCCAACAAAAAAGGTCCTGCATGCTGATGAGGGAAGAAATAATTGTCAGCTGGAGAGAGTGAAGCAATTGTTCCAGTGCAACCATTCTAATTAGAAATGTACAGGTAATGAATTCTACACAGAAACAAACAATCCATGAAGAATTCGAATGAGCTGCTTTTCAAAGAGACTCAGATTCACCAACAATTCTATGAAATTGTGATATCCAACTCCTGCCACCCTGGCATAGTGCCCTTAGCACTGAAATAATATGCTAAAGGATAGCGGTCTAGTGCCTCAAGGCATCATCCCCTGAGCCAGGGAACCTTCAGGCACCAGCACAGGTGGACAATGCTGGTCTAGGAGATGTGTGGCTAAGACACTGGGAGATGTGCTAATTAGGCATATCTGCTCCTAAGCCATTGCTGCCTGGGCTCCTTTGAATCTGCCGCAAACCAGCAGAACTGAAAGCTCCTCTACCCAGTGTACTGCCCAAGAGTGGCCGGCAATGTAAACGCTGCCAGGATTACCTCCGAGGTCAATTCTGCTCTTCCTTCCCTAGGGATGCAGCAGCCCTTCAGTGGTGCCATTTTCATCACTCTATATCAACAGGGTGCATCTGATGTGAGGTCAGATGAATGGAACACAGAGTATCATTATGCCACGTTGTGTCACATTTGGACATGCAAGTTGCTCTTCCTTGTGCTCAATAGTACTTTACTCCATGAACGGTCCAATTGAAATCAGTGGGATCACTCATACAATAAGGCTCCATTCAATTCATTCTGCAGGGTATCTGAATCTGGTCCTTAAATTCTGATCTAGCCAACATAACCCAAAATGAAATGGCTACCATTAAATTAACAGATGTGTTGAGAAGACAGAGGCCAAATTCTGATCTCATTTACACCCACAGCAATCTACTAGCTTCAGTGGAGCTATATGGAAATAAATTAGTACAAAAGTTTCAACTTGGGTCTTTTTTGTGGCTAACCTGTCAGTCAATCAAAAAGCATCTTAGCTAACTTTTGCTCACACAGCATGTGATTCTATTATGTAAATCAGAGGAGAATTTGGCCCTTCGTGGGGAGGTATTTTCTGCACCTGACAACCAGTAGATGCTACGACAGATCTCTAAGAACACCATAATTTTTCTAAGGTTTTAACTTGTTCCTTCTGCTGCAAAGCTCAGCAACAACCCCCTCCAACTTGTTACTATAATTAAGGAGAAAACGGTTACGATGTTTGCTTTGAATCAGGAAAACGGTATTTGACTGATAGTACCAAGTGATCTGGGGGAAGTTATTTCATCTGATGCCATGCATGCAGAACATGCCCAGCTGGAGAAGCTTCAAGGCAAACTAAAAAGGAGAGAGAGGGTTTGTAATATAATTAGCCTGGAAAACAAAGACTGTCTGGAGTCAAAGATGCTCTCATACTTAATCATTGCTGTTGCTTTCTTAGCCACAATGATTGGAATCTGAAGGAAAAGCAAAGAAAACTACTGCCTGAGGGCCATGCCCTGCTGTCATCCTTGATGCAAAACTCCCATTGACTTCAAAGAGGGTTCTGAGCATGAAGAGATGGCAGACATGGAATCATTGTGACTATGGTACCTTGAGTTGTATGTGCTGTTAGGCAATGAAAGAGTTAACACTGTGGCTCTCTTTACTTTAGCTTTAATTCAGCTACATCACTTTGGGGTTATCATCACCTAAGCAACTTACCTTGCTGAAACCACACATGCCAATGCTCTTTGCTCCTGACTGCACCAGAACATGATATGGAACATTGGTTGCTTTCTGTCCTCCTCTCCAGAGGTGATGGCATTTCAGTTGTGCTGAATGTATGTGTGTGTGTATATATATATATATATAGTGACAAAGTTTCTCCTCTGCCTTGGTGGATCCTGCACTTATTGGCAGATTTGCTCGCCTCAGAGATTTACGGCAGCCCTCAGTTTGGCCACTTTTGCCGGTGGCGCAAACCTGCCGTTCATTCAGCTAACCTCATCACTGGCCAGCATGGGGAAAAGGAGGAGAACAATCCCCACAGCCTCTGCTGGCCCACCTAGTGGATTTGGGGACAGGCCAGAGACCTTCTCCTCTGGTGGGACCCACAGTCCAGGTCAACTCCTCTTATATCAAATAGGGAGTTGGGGAGGATGCGGGGAACCCGGGCCTGCCCTCTACTACAGATTCCAGCCAAGGGCCCTGTGGATTGCAGCTGTCTACAGTGTCTCCTGTAACAGCTGTGTGACAGTTTCAACTCTCTGGGCTACTTCCCCATGGCCTCCCCCCAGCACCTTCTTTATCCTCACAGCAGGATCTTCCTCCTGAAGCCTGATCACGCTTGTATTCTTCAGTCCTCCAGCAGCATGCCTTCTCACTCCTTGCACACCCTCCACTAACTGATGGGAGGTTCTTTTTGAACCAGGTGTCCTGTTAAGTCTGCCTGTCATAATTGATTCTAGTACGTTCTTAATTGGCTCCAGGTGTCTTAATTAGCGTGACTGTCTTAATTGGTTCTAGCAGGTTCCTGATGCTCTAGCGCAGCCCCTGCTCTGGTCACTCAGAGAACAGAAAACTGCTTATCCAGTGGCCAGTATATCTGCCTTTTACTACTCTGCTGTACCCAACTGGCCTGGGTCTATCACTATATATATATATATATATATATATATATATATATATATATATATATATATATATATATATATATATATATTAAAGCAAGGTTTGAATCCATAAGATGAAATGCACTTCAGAAATGGAGAACAATTGCTATTGATTAAGATGAAGCTTGGGGAGAATGTGAGAGGAGGAGCGGTACTAGAATGATATGTTAGGGTATATGCGATACTGAAACAAAAACATTAAAAAGAGTTCAGACGGAACATGTGTTTCAGTGAAAGCCAGGCAACACTCAAAACACAACAAGCCAGATCCTCAGCTGGTATAAACTGGCATCAGGTGGTTGAAAGTCAATGGAACAGCAAAAAATTACACCAGCTGAGGATCTGGCTCAACATCTCAATTCCTTTACAAAAAGTCTATCATATATAAAAATATCAAATGTTAGAGTGACTGGAAATGAGCAGTACATTACTATGAATACTCCATAACAGAGTGCCACCAGGTAGATCATTCTGTATGTTATAATAAGCTATTTCCTGACAGAATACTAAATTAAAGAAAGGGCTCTATTCTGTCATGACTTCTGCTCCATGTCATTTAAATAAGAGAGATCTTATATGGATCTTACCTTTAAGGAGTCACCGTCGAACAGAAAGGCTCAGCATTTAACCTACTGTGAACCTTATGCATGTTATTTTTAACTGACCCTCAGTGCTGGAAGCTCCCATGTTATGAACTACATGGAAAATATTGTAGAGAAATTTGGATGGAAAAGAAATTTGCAGACAGAGCACTGCAGGGGAAACAGTGATTAGGCAAATCATGGGCAGACAGGGCAAGTGTGGAAAAATCACTAAGCATTGGAAAGCCATGGAGAACTACAAGTGGGGAAATGGGAAGGGGGCCAGGTAAAGGCAAAGATTGAGTCCTCAGAAAGGAGTCATATGCCTTTGAAATCACATAGGAAAGATGTGGAAAGATCATAGAACATATATGCTTCTCCAAACCACATTTTTAGTTGCTGGGGAAATAGCCCAGTCCTATGGTGAAGACAATATGGTTATGTCACAATAGGGCAAGAATAGTGAAGCTTGACTTTACCTGGAATAAGGGTTGAGCAGTTTACCAACCCTGTACCAACTCGGTGCATTTGATCCCCAATGTGATTATCAGATGAACATAACCTTGCACTTCTCATATGGATCAATCATGTAACTGTACACAGGGAATCGTCACTGAGTGGGTCTGTTCCTAGTGGAGTCCCACAGTGAGCAGTTCTTGGCCCAATGCTATTGAGCATTTTTATCAATGAGCTGGAAGAAACCATAAAATCATTGCTGATAAAGTTTGCAGATGACACAAAAATTGGGGAAATGATAAATAATGAAAAGGACAGATTAGTGATTCAGAACTATCTGGATCACTTGGTAAACTGGTTTCAGAGTAGCAGCCGCGTTAGTCTGTATCCGCAAAAAGAAAAGGAGTACTTGTGGCACCTTAGAGACTAACAAATGTATTTGAGCATAAACTTTCATGAGCTACAGCTCACTTCATCGGATGCATGCAGTGGAAAATACAGTAGGGGGATTTTATTTTTTATTGTAATATTGCCACTTTTAGGTCTGTAATCAACCAATGTGATATATGCCATCATGTGCCAGCAATGCCCCTCTGCCATGTACATTGGCCAAACCAGACAGTCTCTATGTAAAAGAATAAATGGACACAAATCAGACATCAAGAATTATAACATTCAAAAACCATTCGGTGAACACTTCAATCTCTCTGGTCACTCGATTACAGACCTAAATGTGGCGATATTACAACAAAAAAACTTCAAAAACAGACTCCAATGAGAGACTGCTGAATTGGAATTAATTTGCAAACTGGACACCATTAAATTAGGCTTGAGTAAAGACTGGGAGTGGATGTGTCATTACACAAAGTAAAACTATTTCCCCATGTTTATCCCCCCCCCCCCAATGTTCCTCACACGTTCTTGTCAACTGCTGGAAATGGCCCACCTTGATTATCACTACAAAAGGGTTTTTTTTTCTCTCTGGCTGGTAATAGCTCACCTTACCTAATCACTCTTGTTACAGTGTGTATGGTAACACCCACTGTTTCATGTTCTCTGTGTATATAAAATCCCCCTACTATATTTTCCACTGCATGAATCCGATGAAGTGATCTGTAGCTCACGAAAGCTTATGCTCAAATACATTTGTTAGTCTCTAAGGTGCCACAAGTACTCCTGTTCTTTTTTTGGTAAACTAGGTACAAGCAAACAACATGCATTTTAATACAGCTAAATGTAAATGTACAAATCTGGGAACAAAGAATGTAGTCCATACTTACAGGATGGGAGCTCTCTGCTGGGAGGCAGTGATTCTGAAAAAAATTGCGGGGTTGTTGTGGATAATCAGCTGAACATGAGCTAGTGCAATGCTGTGGTCAAAAGAGCTAAGGTGATTCTGGGATGCATCTGAGAGAGGTGTAGAGTTCATTTTACCTCTGTATTTGGCATTGGTGCAACCGCCATTGGAATCTTGTGTCTAGTTCTGGTACCCACAATTCTAGGATTTTGATAAAATGGAGAGGGTTCTGAGACAAGCCATGAGAATGAGTAAAGGATTAGGAAATATGCCTTCTAGTGATTGACTCAAAGAGCTCAATCTATATAGCTTAACAAAGACAACATTAAGGGGTGACTTGATTACAGTCTTTAAGTATCTACCTGGGGAACAAATATTTAATAAAGGGCTCTTCAATCTAGCAGACAAAGGTACAACACAGTCCAATGGCCGGAAGTTGAAGTTAGACATACTCAGACTAGAAGTAAGGTGTACATTTTAAATGATGAGAGTAATTTACCACTGGAACAATTTTCAAAGGGTCATGGTGGATTCTCCATCATTGACAATTTTAAAATCAAGATTGAATGTTTTTCTAAAAGTTCGCTGCTCTAGGAATTATTTTGGGGAAGGTGCAATGGCCTGCGCTATATAGGACATAAGACTAGATGTCACAATGGTCCCTTCTTAGAATCTATGACTCTATGTCGTGATTGACCGTGTGCCACATGCTTGCAAATACTAGTGTTTATTTAATCAAGCAAAACACACTCGTCCCTTATATCTCCATAGAGACAGATACACTCCTCCCCTCATATGTGCTATCGGCTATTGGATTCTTTCACACTTTTTCAGGATCAGGGTGCATTTCCATGCCCACGCAGACTGCTTCATATGCACATCTCCCCTTTCAGTGCATCTGAGGGGAAGTCTGTAGTTCCACAGCTGTTTTCACACATATTTGTCTGCCTAACTGCACTCCCTCCATGTCTCTTACATACCATAGAAACATATGGACCAAACAAATCTGTGTTTACGTCTTGTCCTCCTTTGCGTAAAGGCTGTAGAATTGCTAAATCCCAGAGCCAGAGCTGGGGTACCGAACATGCACATAACGCTGGCACATGGGTTGCCCACTCTCCATTCTTGCTTTGCTTTCATGAGTAGGCCAGGTATTGATATTCTTTTCATAAAAATGACAAGGAGACTGGAGGAAGGGTGCAACACCTATGCACTGATTACTGAAAGACATCTCAGCTGAGATTTTAAGCATGTTTTCGCCTTCATTTTGGAGCCTTCATTTTCATTTGGATAGACTCCTCTTTGTCAAAGGTAGAATAAGTTTCAACTATACCCTTTAAAGAATGCAAAATTAGTATTTTCCTATTAGAGAAATCCCATTTATCCTTATTACCTTTATATTTGTGTGTGCTAGGAGGATGAGGAAGGAAAATAATGTGTGTTTGTGTGAGTGCATAACTTGCTGAAACTAAAATTATGCATTACAAACCATGGAAAATTAGTAACTTTCATTAGACACACAATAACCCATTTGCTGCTGTTCTCCACTGCAGCCTCTTTGTGGAAGTAAAACATAAAAAACATATTTTGAAGCATCCACTTAACATGCTGAGAGAGGCTAGGCCAGACTCAGATAGTGGAGAAAAACTGGCAAAATTGAGTAGGACTGCAAAATATAGAATTGTACTAGAGCTTGTCACAACAAAATAAAAAAAAGTGTGATGCTGTTATAATTAAAAGTATTTTTGATTTCGGCAATATTCAGCACAGTTGGAAAAAGCAATTCTTGTGTATATTGAATATTATAACCTTTAATTTTCCTGAACTGAAGAGTTGTTGATTTATCTGAAGATGATATTAATGTGTACCAGTTCACACCTCTATTCAAAAGCAACAGTCCTTTATTTACATCACAGATGTACATTGTCATTTTCCCTTCTAGATACAAGTACAATTTTAAAGTAATATGTTTAGTCACCTATCTATATAATAATACTTACAGCAGTTAACCTCCCTAAAATTCTGAGTGCCAGAAGCTGGGATCAGACAACAGGGAATGGATCACTCGATAAATTGTCCTGTTCTGTTCATTCCCTCTGAAGCAACTGGCACAGGCCACTGCTGGAAGACAGGATACTGGGCTAGATGGACCATTGGTCTGACCCAGTGTGGCCATTCTTATGTTCCTTTTTTATCCAAGGATCACAAAAACATCACTGCAATTAATATATTAAGATTCACAAAACCTCTGTGAAGAAGCTATTACTATGCTTTTTATCCATCCATAGAAAGGGTATCTCAGAGACCTTAAGTGCCTTGACTAAGGTCAGACAATAAATAAGTGGAAAAATTGAGAAAAGAGCTCAGAAGTCTTGACTAGCATTTTTGTGCTCTAACTACTAATTTCTATTTCATTTAGTGTTACACCCATATATTTCCTAATGAACATATCTCTCCTACTTCTTTCTTTATCACAGGACATTTAATCATATCATATTTGTGTCTATATATATGGAAAGTAGCTAAGACTATTCTTTGGTACCTAAAAGTTCTTGAAGTACTAAAGCTGCTTCTAGACAAATAATGTGAATTTTCACTGAAGGACACTGCTGGGAAATATGCTAATCTAAGGACTTGTCTATACTTACTGGGAGATCGACACGCGATGGTTGACGGTCTAGTGAACACCTGCAAATCGACTGCAGATCTCTCCCGTTGACTCCTCTACTCCACCAGATCGAGAAGTGTAAGTCAACGGGAATGTGAACCCCGTGGTAAGTAGATCTAAGCAACATCGATCTGAGTTATGCTATTCACGTAGCTCAAATTGCATAGCTTATATCAACTTTTCCCTTTAGTGTAGACAAGGCTTAAGTCATTTTATTCTTGGATTGTGGAGAGGGAATGAAAATGCTTCTGTCCAAACTGATATGAAAAGTTAAATGAATGTGTGGATGTAAACTGTACATTACTAAACAAAATATATATTTGTTAATGAGATACTTTAGTCAAAACAGAACTAATGGCAATATAATTTCAGCAGCACTACTGTAGCCATATTCAGCAACTTTTTAAAGTGTATCTTTCTTTGCTTTATCATGGCCCTACAATAGCAGGGTCCAATCTTACGCCTACTGAAGTCAGTGCCCAAATTGCTATTGGGACAGGCCCTAGACTAGTGGAAATTTCTCTGCATTTCCTGGAGGATTCTTTGGATGGTGAAGTGAATGGTGAATCCTGCAACTAGCCTGGATTGTGGCCAGGGAAAAGGGTTTTGGCCAAGGTGTCCCTGTGCTCTGGCAAATCCCAGTTGTTGAAATGGCCTTTTGCACCCAGCACAATTTCTGGCTGTTCTAAGTAGCATGGGAGAGCTGGCCCTGCACATACTGGCCAAGAAGTGAGAGAACAAAAAAGGAAACTTAAAATCACATTTGCACCCTCTGTTTCTGAGCTTCACTGATTGCTCTGTCATTGCAAATCAGGATTTTGCCAAATGACTTTAGGGGGACTATAATGTTTTAAACCAATGTCTTCAGAATAGAAAATTTCTGCATTATGTGAGTATTATTAAGGAATTCCTTAACAAGAAAAAATATCCATTCATACAAGAGAGGGAACAGTTACTATTAAGATACTAAAACAATATAAAGCAAGTTGTTGACACTGTGAACCTATGTTCTGCTGCCACATGTCCATTTCAAAACCAAGTCTGGTTTTGAGTTAGAGGAGGGGAAAAACATTTCCTATACACCAGGACTAGGAGTGTCTCCCCTAATTATTTTTTCTTCTTATAAAAAGTAAGAATCACTTCTGATACTGAAAACTAGTCAGGTTCTAGCCCCAGAAGATTTCCCCTAGAGGTGTGAATCCCTGAAAATCAGAGTTTACAAGAAACTAATCTATTCCTGCTGTTTCTTACCACAGAGCCTTAGGAAAATCCCGGATCCATCACTGAACAATGCATTTAGCATGATTCCTGGATTTTTTTCTAATGTTATGCTATCAGATAAAAATTAATAGACATTTGTTTAAGAGATGCCTAACAATCAAGTCTGAGAAGCTCTGTATTATTCTTACTGACTCTATTGAATAGGCCTATGTAATCTGTGAATTTTAGAGGCTAGCCAAGAGGATTTGGCAGGTGGCCAGCTGCCTCACCAAGCTGACGGCATGAAGAAGGGGCTAGTTGTGATTTGAGTGTGCTGGGCTGAAGTCAAGGACTTCAGCAAAATAGAAGCTGCACTCAAGATTAAATGAATATGCAGCGTCAACTTGCAAGGCAGTGGAGAATCAGGCCCTCCATCTTAACATGGACAAATATTGTCTCATCCTGTGTCCTAGGAATTTGGGCGAGCGCTTTGAACTGGTTAAACAAATACATGTACTGTGCTAATTAAAAGCGAAGTGTTTACAGCAAAGACCCGGTTCCTGTTCCCTCTGAAGTCAACAGGAGTTTTGCACTGGCTCCAGTGGGACCAGGATTGGGCTCCAAATGTAAATAATATTGTCCCTTGATGCCATGATATAATTTTTTTGCATAATGCTCTCTTTAAAATTGAAGTTACCATACTGCAGATTTAATGCACTTCAGGAGTAACCTGCAGGACAATGCAAACAGGAGCACATATTTCTTCAAGGCACTTGTAGCTGTCATTTTACTTCTTGAGGCTTAGGAATGGATGTAGTTGCATCCATTTTAAAGTTGCAAACAGCTGTACCATGAAAAAGTTTAAGCAAGATATTATTGCCTGTGGCATTTATTCTCAAAATGTTTCAAATACTGAAATTACAATTTACAGATGTGAAAAATGCAGGCTACATGTGGTCTAGTAGCATTTTTACTCTGCTTATCGTTTGTTTGACAGATTCTACACTAACAGCATTACTCCTAACCAATCATCAATGTATTTTTAACCCCACTTAGTTTGAAAGGAATTACTGTTGTATCCCTTAGAGCATGTTTTTTTCTTTTTACAAATAAGATGTGTCCTGCAAATTACACAATGAATTGAAAAAATAGCAAAAAAATCATGCTTCTAGGAGAGTAATTATATTTAATCTATTTCCCCCTCCCCAGAAATATTAATTGTCTTACCACAGACTTTGTGAAATGCAAATGGCAAACACTCACAGCATAGCAGAAATTATTTATAAAACTTGAAATGACTGATTATGTAGATCACAGACATCAGTATAATTTCATCTGAATCTTCTTGTTGTAGCAATAGCTACAATATGGCAAAATTATCTTTGAGGTCAAGCGTAGTTCAGTTTTACAGGAACAGAAACCCGTCTGGTATATTATTCAGCCACTTATACCATAGCTGTTTCCAAGACTTTGGAGCATAATATATGGAACTGCTACCAAATGAAAAGGAATCCCTTTCCCCACTCTCTGTAAATCATATTTTTACAAGTCAGGAGGAATTTTAAAAGATCAGGAAGCTAGTGGTTGAGACTGTTTTTCCATTGACAATACTAAGGAAAGGTAATATCAGTTGTCACTTATGGAATTTTCAGAACTGCATTCAGCTCTATCCTGCCGTTCCATCAAAACTACCTTTGAAATCAATGGGAGTTTTGGCCAAGCAAGAACTGAGGGCTCAGTCCTGTGTGCCCATTACTGATTTCCTTATTATGTTATATAGGACTACCCTGGATCAGAATACTTTGTGGAGTTCCTTGTTGTACCAAGGGAGAGCAATTTGCTAAATTCATTTTTAAAGTGCAGCATATTCCCTCCTCCTTCATTAGGATGCAGCCAGTTTAATGCCTGTGGGCTGATGCCTAGAAGGGGTGGAGCCATCACTCCACTTACTCCTTGCCTCCCCCTTTCTGGCAAGTTGCTCCCAGAGGATTAGCTGGATAGTAACCCCTAACATTTTCTGGGGCACAGAAGCTGTAATTCTGAGCCTCCTTTATACTGGCCATGCAAGGTGGGGGAGGCACTTTAATCCGTCTCCCAACAATGTGTGCCTGCATGAGATACGTGATTTAGCCCCATGAGAATAAGAGGCTGGTCTGGACCTTGAATGTGGAGGTTGTGACTGGGCCAATTGAGGTTTATACATAGGTCATCATGATACAAAAGAAAAAGGTACAAATATGCTTGTATAAAACACATATATTGGACCCTGCCCTCCATTCCATATATAATCTAAACTCCTCTTTACCTCAACGAGCTTTGGGTGCCCAGGAACTCAGGGCCAGCCCACAACATTTTGGCATCTGAGGCGGGGAGCTCAAATGACGCCCCCATGCCCCCTCGCTTGGGCCAAAACTTTGAAAGTTCTCAGTTCTGCCTTCTTCCTGTTCTGCTCCTCTCATGGTACTGCTCTGCTATCTACCCCAATAAAGGAGAACTAACAACTTAAAATGCCTTGTTCAAAAAATTTAAGTAACACTTAACTTTCAAACGCCTGAACAGCAAATGTAACTTTTCTTGTCTGCATAGTAAACTCTGGCTTTTTTATCTGTTTGAATAATCAAAGTGGTGCTTTCCGTACCTTCTTGGTTGCAAAGACTTGAACTGCTTCCTGCTGAAGGGCCACAGTCTGGGCCAGCTCATGCTCTATTGAGATGGTTGCAAGGCCGAACAGCCTCTCCTGTGTCATTGTGGAGCGTAGATGTGGTTTTTATTAACTTCAGCTTGGAGAAGCTGCGTTCTCCACTGGCAACTGTTACAGGAACTGTTAGAAGTATGTCCAGAGCAACAAAAACATTTGGAAAGAGGGTGATCATCTTATTTGTGCATATATGTTCCAGAAAAGCCTTTGGAGTTGATCCTGCTGAAATGTATCTTGAAAGGGCTTTCAGTTCATCACCTAAATCACTCATATCAATATCGTGCATGTCATCATGTGTCAACACTGTTTCTAGTGCCCTGCATTACTGGTGTAGGTCTTCTTCGGGTATAGTGAGGAGTTTTGGAATATCATACAACATCCCAAATATACTGCTGTGTTCCTTTTGCTGCATGAAATGTTCTTCAACTGACTGTATTGCACAATCTAGCACCTGGTTAAAGAATTCAACCATTAAAGTCATTTGTTCCGTATGGCTGATGTCAGGTGTGCAGTCCAGAATAACAGAGTAATATCTTCCTGACTTCAGATCTGCCACAATCTTATTTTTGTCACAATTTTGTTGCCAGTAACAGTATGATCTCATTTTGAATTGTTTTTCCAACGTAGTGGTATGTGTACATTTCTTGGGTGGTGACTCTTCTTAGATGCTCCTGGAGTACAGCATCAAACTCAGCCATCAGCTCCACAATTTTAGGGCACTTTCCATTGTTTGGCACATACAGCTGATCTGAAGTGCCACACAGTGCTAGGTTTTGGGTAGCACACACTCTCACAATGGCAATGAGCCTTTTCAGAACATTTTGCCAGTAAAGAGACTCTGATGCAATCTTCTCTTGATGCTGATCATCTATGGTGGCCTTTAACTTTAGTCTCAACTCAAGCTCTTTCCACCTATGGAATGCTCTCTGGTGATTTGCTGCCTTCTCATGGCATGCCAGATTTCTAGCCAGATTTTTCCAGTCCTTTGTTCCTGTAGAATCCAATGTGGCTGGAACATTAGACTGGAAGAGTTTGCAACAAAACGGCATGCAACATTCTGGGTTTTTGAGTACATAAGCCATGGCCTCTCCACTTTGTCAGCACTGGGGATTTCACGCCAGTAATGTGTTGGATGGAAACTTCTATTTTCATTGTCTTTGGGGAACATGAAGTTTTTCACTTGCTGCAGCCCATGCAGTACAAGGAAGTCCCTCAGGCTACTGCTCAAGTGGGTCCACAGTCCTGGATCATCTAGACTTAAGGAACTAAACTCATCAGCAGCTGTTTCTTGTGCCTCCACCACACTCTTCTCTGATCTACACTTTTCTTCAGGAATGTGCATGGTTACATCCATTTGAGATGGAGATATGGATGCTGCAGTAGCTGCCAGGTCACCTGCACTCTGACTAACTGGAAGATCAGGCATCGCCTCATCACTCACATCCTCACTGGGGCTGGAAGGCTCACCGTGAACATTTGTGTCTATGCATCTCAGGAGAGCTCCTTCCTGCTTCGATAGAAAAGCTTCCTTTGCTTTCTTTCTTTTTCTGAATGCTGCCCCAGAGGGGCGTTTTCTTCTTTCACTCATGACTGCTGTTCTGTGCCAGCTATAGTGGCTCTCAACACTCAATTGAAGGGGCCAAATAAGTAGGCTGGTAGCAGGGCCTGAGTGACGGAAGATATCAGCGTCTTAAGGGCCTAAGTGGCTCCTACTACTTCAGTTGACTTCCTGTTCTCCTCAAGTGGGTTCAGGGAAGCAGCAGGAAACAGGAAGCTCCCTGTGAAGCTGAGATTAATCAGTCCAGGCTCCTGGGGGTGCAGGAGAGGTACATAAGAGATTTCTCCTCTCTCTCCCTGCAGTTCCTGCTGCTTTCTGTTGTTCCCTCTCACTTTTCTCCTCCCTCCCTGTTATGTCTCTTGTGCACTCTGTCCTCCAGCACAGCACTCCACCATCTCTGTGCATCTAGAGCAGAGAGAATACATATGCACCAGCAGCAGACACAATTTTCTACACTCTGGGTCCTAGTGGCGCCCTCCCCCAGTCTGGCACCTGAAGTGGCCACCTCAGTTCGCCTCATGGTAAGGCCAGCCCTGCATGAACTGGAAGACTGAGCCCATTATGAATCATTAAAGCAATCTGGAAAATCATTATTAAAACAATTATAAATGCAGCCCTTAATGAGCATGATGCAATGGCTAGCCATAGTCTGTTTTATTACAAGCAGAATTTTTGTTTGCTGTACTTCTCCAAGGAAAATGTGTTTTTAATATATTTTTTACTAAACTTCTCATTATTTGTGAAGCTCATTAAAGTCTGTGGGTGAAAAAATCAAGACAAAATAATAATTTGTTCACAGTAATGTGTTTATAGAAAATGCTACAGTTTGTTCCCACACTTTTGCAGGATATTCTGATGTAATGTAATGCATCCTCAACTTTGTCATCATAATCTTTTTCTGGTTAGACATCTCTGAGGTCTACCTTCAATGAATAACTGGCATAGCATTCAATGATTGCATTCTTCACAGAGCTTTGCTAATCACTGTCAAACACTCTGTTTACAATATCAGTTTCAATTTACTGAAAGTCTAATTGGAGATGGTTTGATATTATTATATTCCAAAGATGGATAATGTTAATTAAGAGGCTCTTTTGCATTTTTTTATCCCACTGAGCAGCCCTTATTAAAGAAAAAGAGCACTCTGAGAACACTCAGCACTTTCAGAAAACATTTGTGGACAAATGCTGATTCTCATTACACCTGGGCCACCCCCTTAAGGGAGAAGAATTTAGTTCCAAATGTCTACAATTGCAATGCTTTCAAGCAGAGCACCCTTTGACATGAACAATGTGCCCCATGAAGTGGCATGTTGTAAAAGCGAGCAAAATTTGGCCCCAAATATTTGATAATAATTTGCAACATGACACAGCCATAACCTAGATACAGTGGTCCAGATCCTCAAAGTTAGGTAGATGCCTACCTCCTTCAGTGGATTTCAATTGGAGTTAGGCACCTAAATACCTTTGAGGATCTGGGCCTCTGTGCTCATCAGAATAAAATAGTACTTGGTCAGGAAATGTGTACTGTTTCATTAAAGACAGTCAAAGACAGTCAAAAGCATACTCTAGATAGGAAGAGGACAACAGAGAGACAGAGAGGAAGTAGCTTTAGTCAGCTATTTTCTTATTCTAGTAATGTTTCTTGTTTAGTGTTAGAAGGCAACTATGTTTGTGATTCTTCACCCTGGTTGTATGACAAGTAACTGAAGCTATAAAGAACAAAAATGAAGGGAAAACTTCTGCTCTGATCCTTACTGTAGATTTGTATTATACATTTTGTACTCATTTCACAGGTGGAACAAACGCAAAATGAGGAACAGAGAGTCATACTGCAGATAACAAACCAAAGAAAATAATTTTATCCATAAATACCCCAGGAGTGACATCATCTGATATATGCAAAATGTTTTTATTCAGAAATGCTGGAAATATTAAAATAGAAGTACTGTACTATGTTTACATAGTCCTGATAATTCACTATCTTACAGTTTCTGCACAATATTCATATTGAAAAGAATATTAGAAAAACACTAGGGGTCTGATTCTGCAACACGTACTCACATTGGGCCAAATTGTGAACCCCTTAGTCCCACTGATGAGAAGCGACTTGTATAAGAAAGCTCATTGAAATCAGTAGAATCACTTATTGAGCAAGATACCATTCAGTGTGAGAAAGAGTGACAAAATCTGGCCTTAAGTAATTTGGAAACAACACGGCTTGGCTCACAGAGCTAGGAAATATGAGATTGTGGCCAAAAGGTCACTAAATTCATCAACGATTAGTGCTTTCTCCCATGCTGCCTCTCATGCTTGGGAGGAGCTCCCCAGAAATATCTGCAAAGCCACTTCATTGTCCTCTTTTACAATTCTCCTTTTCGTGATGCTTAAAAAAAAATCAAAACTATTAGGCAACTGGTGTGCTGAAACTAATGAAATTAGTATTGTCTCCTAGTTTCCTCATGCTCCCTTGTTTATATCCAGCTTTTGTCTCTTGTTTTACTTAGATTATAAGGTCTTTGGAGAAGGGACCATCTTTTGTCCTGTGTTTGTACAGGACCTAGCACAATGGGATCCTGGTCCTTGATACAAATTAAATAATTTTTGTAAATCTCAACCAGGCCAATTTATATCCTGCCTGTGAATTGACTGTACTGAGTTCTGCTCCAGCAACAGCCCTGGGAGATGATTGTCACTCAAAGTCCTAATTCCTCCCTGTGACCACTACCATTACCAACCCACATCTCCTGCTTGGCTTCTCCCTTTGTTTTCTACTCACCCCACCAGAAAAGGACATTGTAGTCTGTGCCCTTATGAATGCGAATGAGTAGTGGTTGTTGGGAGGGGGAAGGGGTTAAGGTTCCAGAAACTGCAGTAAAAGATTCTGGAAATTGAGCCCAGCTGGTCATTCTGGAGATGATGATGATGTGAAAGACAGAATGGAATTACAGTTCTCTGCAGCAAAAGTGGCTCTTAATCTGTAGAGCTGATCATAGTTAAAAAAAAAATTGCATGTGGCAATAAAATATTTATATATTACTAGGGTGCATCAGAGGGCACAATTCTGCCCACAATGACACAGCTGCATCTCTACTGAAGTCAACAGGGTTTCAAGGTATCACTTAGGGCAGAATATACCTCATTACATTTAACAACATTTCCAGGTAGCTGCAGGCTGGATAACTCAGGGGATTGGCAATGCCTAAAGGAAACTTTCACTTAGTACATCAGCTCAAATCCAGTTCATTTTGTAGTAACCAAATACATTTTTATGTTCAGTTGCACATATGTGTTGATTTAAAGGTTTCAGTACAATTTCTAATATGGAGATATACAGAGCTTAGCTCAAAAACTCCACCACACTAATGGAAAAAAAACTTGTACTAAGGACCAAATCCTCAGGTCTGTGCCCAGGCTCAGTATTTGGGTATCCTATTGGTTGAAGTAGCCCTTTGAGAACCATAACATGGCAGAGGCCTACAGGAGTCACATAACATTGAATCCTCTGCCCCTGGCTACACACCTGCCCCATTCCAACTGCCCCCTGTACTGCTGTGTGTGTTAGTGTTGAAGTAAATTGGTGGTGGGAGTGTAGGGCAATTTGTACTGTTGCTGTGTCCCTCTTTTGCATAAAGGAATTAAGTTTCCAGGACTATCAATCCAGTACCTTTATGAGCACACGAGTCAATACATTTATATTTTAGAAAGAAGAAAAAGCTTCCAGAGAAAATCCAGTTGGATTGTAGGATCAAGGAATATCTTCAGAAAACACACATCCCTTGATAGGATTTTGCTGTAATATTGTTTGAAATAGAGGGACTGATTATGGATGCAAACTTCTGCTGAAAAAAAAAGAAGAATATATAAATGTAACATTTAGTTTCTGAGTACAGTAATGTGAACTATCTTTTTATCACAAAATAAAAAAATGAAAATAGTTTACAACTTCTATTGAAGTACTGTAACAGGAGCAATAAGACTAATAATAAAGTCAGTTTGTTTTTCAGGAAGATTACTTTACAGAAACACAAAGTGTAGGCTGGTGCATTGTTCTGATTGCAAACATATAATTGAATCCACTTATGTGCAAAGCTGTCTCACAAGGCATGTTTTTCTCTCTGACCTCCTAAGCTCCCAGGTATCAAGTGAATTTTCTTAATTCACATTAAAAGTTTGCTGTGCTTTTGCTTACACAGCAGTCAGGCATGGTAAGCACCATGAAAAGGGCATTGTTATTGGGCTATTTTCTATTGTTTTGTTAGAGCATGCCTCTAGACAGATTTCTTCCTCCTTATTAGGAAGCTGGTGCTCTTCAGAGATATGGAATGTACAGTAATTATAATAATCAAGTAGCTGAGTGCTTTGAATGAGTTCCTAAAAATTATGGATAATTGGTATGATATGTGCGAATATTTCATTAAATGTTCTGGAGCACTCTTCTTTCCTTCCTAAAGACAGCACTATTATATAGCGACTTCTTGCAACATCTTGTATTGAAAACCCGATCAAGGCATTTGCCAGAATTATCGTTTCTCTCTTACCCACTGAGTACAAGAATATTAAAGGAACTCATTGACTGAGTTCTGCCACAGTAAGACCTCCTATTGGTCTATGAAAAAAAACTTGTACCTAGGCAGGAATACATATTCCATCTCTTTTAAAATAAAATAAAAGGGCTTACTAGAGCAAAGGTCAGAGCTATTATAAACACATTGATTGTCCTGTTGCCACCAGTGTAGGCTAGTCATGAGTTGCTGTCTTGCTGAATCACAGTCTCTCCCCCTCCTCCCCCGCTTCTCCATTTACACTGTGCACCTGAACGGGCATCAGAAAATGAGAAAAATGTAGTAACCCTTTGAAGAGAAAAAGTAAATTATTACTAATACAGCTGAAAGAGTCGCTGTACCAAATGAACAAGATTGAGAAAGAGAAGGCAGATTACAAGAATTCCCTAAAAGCAGGAGTGCATGATGCTTCACTGATTAAAAACCTGAAGCCGAATCTTTTCTGCATCTTAATCCTTCCAAAGAGGCATCTCCAGAATTATTCATTTTAGAACTTTGCAAACCTTTTAAGTTGTGTCAGGGTGCATGAATAATTCCTGCCAAACAAATCCAGAAAGTCTGTTTCTTCACTTAACATAACTTTAACTCTCTTCTCCCGGAACAAGATGACTCTGTAGGAGGATTTATCTGAGGAACACTACAGCAAACATACACAATTTCTTGTTCTTACAGGGGATGTGCTGAGGTTTGGTATGAAACTAACAGAGTCATTTTAAAAATTTTTGAATCTGAGTGCTATAAAATGAAATCATCTCCACTCTCCCCAAAGATGGAAAAGTCAGGAAAGTTATTTTACTTTAGCCTTCACTCTCTCCCCGTCTCCCATTATGCTCCCTCATAGAGCTGGGCAGGAACAGAATTTTCTGTTTCAGAGGAAATGCCATGATTTTGAAAATGTTTCTATTCCAAAACTGAACAGAATCAAACATTTTAAATGTTGTTTTCAGGAAATTTTGAAAGAAATGTGTTTTGGACCCCTGGAAACATTTTTATTTCATGTTATACAAATGAATTTAAATACATTTGGAAATGAAAAGTCATTTTGAAATGGAAAATCGAAACGTTCATTCTGAAAATGTTATAAAAGTTTGTTTGTTTTTTCATTTTTTCCTGCTGGAACAAAATGTCATCAAAACGGACAGGACCCCAGAAAGCTTTTAGCTTTTGAAAAAGGAGAATTTTCTGACAGAAGGATGTTCTGTCACATTTCCAACCAGCTCTACTCACTGGGCTTCTATTTGTGCATTGTTGTCAAGTCTTTCTTTCTTGGGGTTGCCCCTTCTCCTCCTTAAGAGTTCCACATTTCTCTGGCTAGACTTGCACCACCTTCCTTCAATGGGCCTGAAGTTTATGAATGAGGAAGGAGGGGGATTAGTTTGCAGCTTGTATAAGCACAGCAAAACCTTCCAAAGGGCCAGATTCCAGTCTTACATTCCACCTGCTTTACAGCAGCATAATTCCATTGGTTTCGTGGCATTATTCCTGATTTCTACCAATGTATGTGAGATCTGAAACAGGCCCTGAATGCTCCCTTCCCAAGGGTTAGTTTTAAGATTAAGTCCCCTTGTTGGCAGCCCTGTGGCAGACAGGCAGCTCTTTGTCATCAAGTCAGCTATCTCAGTTTGCTTAAAAAAAAAATCTGTAACATTAAAAACAAAGAATAAATGTCAATGTGCTGGCTACAAGATAAAAAACGATTTCTAAAACAAACACTGGAAATGGTAAATATGATTACAGATTATGGCTTGCCTAGGGGCCTTTTTCAGTCTGCAGGAAATAAGAAGCACATAGTAAAAGTGAAAAGGAAAACACTGGGGAGTCAATACCCTTGTAAAAGAAGAGGACAGAAGAAGGGGATAGATATGTGGAAGTTAAGTGGTCAGATTACATTCAGTGAGGGATAAAAGGCATTTAGGATAGGATCAGCTAAGTGCTAGAAATAAAAAGGTTATGGTGGCCATGGGCAGACAGTGCGAGGCACAGAGCTGGGGGGATATCAGACAACAGTGGCAGAGACAATAAAATGATAAAAATAAACAGAGGAAACAGGCTTAAAAGAGATACATGAAATTGACTAAAATGTTGCTTAATTTATGCTATTTAAATTAGAATAATAATTATATGAGAGATCATCTGAACAGCAGCAAACTTCAGTTAACTTTAGCAAATCACATGTGTGTTTAGAAGCCAAAAGGAAGTGTATTTTAATTGTATGCTTGACTTGCCTCGCCATGTTAGATTAAATCACTACAGGAAGCAACCATTCTGGGAGAGACATCACATCATCATCTGCCAGTGCTGTAGGTGGTGCAGCTCAGGGAGATTTTATAACAAGGCAGCTCCCTGGAGAATCTGGACTCAATCCAGCACCTATTGAAACCAATAAAAAGGAGGACTTGTGGCACCTTAGAGACTAACACATTTATTTGAGCATAAGCTTTCATGAGCTACAGCTCACTTCATCGGATGCATTCCAATGGGAGTCTTTCCATTGATTTCAGCAGGTACAGGATCAGGGGCTCTTGTGTACAAATCAAGGGTAGGAATGTCCCTGTCATTGTTGGAGGTTAGCTAACATCCTTCTCTCTTATACATATTTTGTATTTATTACCAAAGGACACTAAGCTCAGTTTTACAAAGCGTGAAACACTTGAAGTCAGTGGGATTCCACAGGATGTACACCAGTGTCAATGAGGTCAGGATCTGGCCCGAATTCTCCAGAGGAAACATTTATTTAATAATAGCCCGATGGGTCTTAACTTTGAAACAGTGAAATGACTGTTCTGATCATATAGGGCCAAATGGTCCCCTCTATTCTGTGGCAAACCATGGAGGAAAGCAAATACATGAAAATGAGACAGGGTGTGAGAAGTGGGGGGAGTCGAGAAAAAAACACAACCTTTTATGCTGCTGCTGTGCATAAACACATCTGAATCTCCACAAAATCTAAGAGGAAGTGGCTGATAGGGGAAGCACTGTGAGTCAGTTGGTCTAGGGGGTATTCTGACCTAAGTAACAGTGGAAAGTATAGTATAAATTAATATTGCTTTAGCATTAATTTTGTATCGATGGCTTGTACCATTTTTGGAGGGGATTGTACTGTGTGGCCAGTGACTAAGGGACCAATGATGGCATAGCCATTGATCTGACCATTTTTACAAGAATGAGGGAGGTTAGAATAGCACATGGAGAAGTAGGACTTGGCATTCCACACGGAGATCCACAGGGTCAGGAGTCTCTGCACATTCTCATGCCTCTGGTCTTTCTGTGCTAATTGTCCCCCCCACATCAGGGGATAGTTCTTCAGATTTTCTATATGTTCAGCAGTGCAGGATTTATGGATTAGTCTTTTTTCATAACTGTTCTCAGTACACATTTATGTTCATGAAATATGAGCAACAATGATGCCTGAGTTATGACAATTTCAAGAAAATGATTGACATATGATAGCAGATTTAGGGGCATTCAAAGTGCAATAACATCCTGATCCAAAGCTCATTGAAGTCAACAGGAGTCTTTGTGTTAACTTCAATTGGCTTTGGATCTGGCCTTTCTGGTAATCTGATAACAAATCTACCAAGAAACCTCCAGATGACAATCTGGGGCGTACTAAAAATGGAAAAGGTGGGGACAACATAACACGATATTATAAGAGCATAATATAAGGGCTGCTGTAGTGCTTTTATTATTTGATTTCATACCTGATTCAATAAAACCTCCCTTTTAAAAATGTCTCGGAAACTGCACTAGAATGTGCAATATTTTTTGCCAAATTGCTGCAGAATATAGAGACTAGAGCCGGTTGCAAATGTTCAAAAATTCAATTAAAATGTTTTTACCAGCTCTCCTGGGTCCTTGCTGCAAAACTTAGATCCAGCTTGCCACAGAATACATAGGGTCTTGTCTTGTTTATTACCGAACATGAGAGTTAAACCATCCAAGAACCACTTGTATTTCCAACGCCAATCCATGTTATGCCCTCTCAGTATACCAACTTCAGCCTTTTCAGTTCTCTCACTAAGAGAAATGTACAGACCTAAAGATTTTAAGTCTTCAGTAAGAAGGTGATAAGCATTACAAATAAGCATTGACTTGCTACGAGGAATAGATAGTAAAAGATGATATTCTAAGAGCACATTTGGTAGATGAACAGGGTGAAATACAAGCAATATTGATTGCTGCTCACAGGTAAACAAAGCAGTGCAAATACAAACAGTTCTTTTACACAACATGTCCCAAGGTGCTTTACTCTCTGTCAATTTAAAACAAAACAAACAAACAAAATATCAAAACTTGTATTGAACTAGATAAGACATGGAAAACAGATATTTTCTTCAGTAGTATTAAAAACAGAGACCCAGATCCTTAGGATTCCACACAAACTGACTGAGATGCTGGATCTAAGGAGCAGAAAAAAGTTTCTCTATCTGGCACTGGTAAAGCCCATGCCCCAGATCACCACCAATATGCCCTCTACACTAGGGCAGTGGCATAACACCAGTTACAATAGCTCTACAGCTCTTGAGGATTCTCCTGTGGTAGGGCAATCCCCAGGTACCCATCTTTTCAGGTCAGTTTGTGTTGCCTGAACAGCAGAGACTACTTGGACAGAGGGCTACGGATGTAGCCCAGAAACAATATCTGCCTCTTGGATCCAATATGGGGGGACAACTCCAGTCCCCAGAATGCTGTAACCAAATACAGAAGCAAAACTCAAAACTCTTCCTTGACTTTGCATCTCCATTAGATGCAAAATTGGATATCAGCACCTACAGTAGCTCGGCATATAAAAAGTCTGCTACATACTGGAGAAATTCTTTAACAAACCCCTTCTTTGGTTATTGCTTTCTGTACCCTAACCATGGCACTAACAGTTATAAGGGAGACTGTTGTCCTTCTCACTCTTTCCCCATGCCATTTTGTGTGGAGGCAGGCACCTGCTTAACTCCTTCTTGCAAGAAACAGCTTAAGCAGCTAAGCTGCCTGACTCCAGGAAACCATGGATTGCAAACAGAGATAGGCACTTTCCTGCATCCTGGCATTAGGCACTGCACTCCCTGAGAGCAACAAGGCTTAGGGAACACCACTCTTGTCAGCATCTCCCATTGGCTGTCTTAAGTGGCTCCCCATCTAGTATACTGGCTTTTGTGCATCTTATTCTTAGGTGCCTATCTCTCACCAGTCATTGTATGGGGATCCTAGGCTCAGGCTTTGTAGATCCCAACTGCTATTCCACTGACTTCCTAGGCATTTTACTGCCCATCTGTGGATCTGGGCCATGATGCTTAGGGGATTCCCAGCTGTACAGTTCATACCTGCTCCTGCTAGCAGAACTGTGCCAACAGTGGTTAAGAGGCAAAGTTAAAGAAGGAAGTGCATCCACCGGAAAAAAAAAGTAAATGCAGAGAAAAGGGAAAAAATCCAAACTAATAGATAAAACTGAAAAACTACAACATGAGATGGATGAGACAGACCCAAGTGTTTCTGTGCCACCAATTCTAATGTTTGCACATAGCCATTTTCACTTAGTCTTTGTTAGCAAATAATTATTTAGGAAGGCACAGTTAAAAGGTAATCATAACCAGATAGTATTTTCATCTGCCTTTTAAGCCAATTCATATTGACAAGGACATGGACAATATAGTCTTAAAAAAAACCCTATCTAAATGTAGTTGAGTTATGTTCTATTGTAAGTGAAGTCACATAAATCCCCTAATGTTTTCTGTAGAGTTCAGAGAGGTTTGAAGGAGTAAGTTAATTCCTACATAATACAAATCAGCTAAATTGCAGATTTGGGAATTTGTTTTGTCCCCTTATATTTCCCATTTGTAGATGATTGCCTTAGCACATGATAATTTCCAGTAAACATGAATTTGAAAGGAGAAAATGTTGCCACCTTGACACTTTCATCCTCATTTATCCACATTTTCTCTACCCAGATTAAGAGCCCTTGGCATCTTTCTGGGAACTGAAGTTCAATTAAAATATTTTAAATTGACAAAATATTGTAGCTAAGTTATAATTGCAAAATCTTATGACATAAGTGACTTCAAGAAACATTCAGACTAGAAAGTAAAAAAGAATTGTAGTTACCTGCAGCTCCATGTCACCAATTAAATTTCATCATTATTGCTACACATTTAAATTCCCTTGCCAGAAGGATAAAATATTTTTAAAAGGACATGTCTGAGCATAGACTCTTTGCTTTTATAATACACATTAAGAGATCCGTTGAGATCCTAATTTGAAGCTTGTATTAGCTTTGGACTAGACCTTGATAATGCTGGTATTATCATTGTTCTTTGGTGAAAAGCAATGATAATGCAGTCTTAATTGGTCTTTGAAAACAGCACTTTTCAGATGGTAATCCACTTGAAGAGCTTAAAATTCTGAAGATCTAAAGGCTGCTGTTATAATTATAATGGTTACCTGATAGTAGAGTTAATACAGAGCTAAGTGTAAGCTTAATTCATATGACTGAGCAATCACAAAATGGCTCCAGTTATTTGCATTTTGTGTGGGAATCATGCATATTTTAAGAGCCACTTTCCGTAGCTCCATAGAAATGAACAACAAAAAATCTTTTCATTGTTTAGCTCCACAGACCCTTTTGATGTACATGAGGAACTTTAAAAATGAAGGTCAACATATTGAAAATTTGCTCCGGCAATTGTTTTTGTTTCAAAGCAGGGTTTGTACACAATCAAATGATCATAGACTGTAATGGAGGTACTGTAGGAAGATTGTACTAGAGGCACTGTTGACAACTGGTCATCCATTTTATCTTTCAGTGAAGCTACAGGGAACCTGGAAATGTTTCATATGTGTGTGAAATTATACAAATGCATAACAAATGCATACACTGCTCTTCAGAAGTACAAATATCACTGTTCTGCCCTTGTATATTTGTCCACAACAAAATTCCATTAGTTTACTGGGACAGATGAGGGCTGAGTGGAATCAGAGACTTTTTTCAGAACTTGAAAAAACTCATTGCCAAGTACTGTAACTGATACAAATTAAAAAGGGATGTAACTAAGCCCACAAAGCCCTAACACAACCCTATTTTCACTCACCCTGATGATTTTAATGCTCGTAAACAGAGAACGGAACTCACTGTTTTGAGAATAAAAACCACAAGTTCATTTGAAAAGATTTAGGAATGAAATGTTAATAGCACCCATTTTATGTAATGCAAATATTTCTTTAAAGATTCATAAGGTATCTATATCATGCCCTTCCTGAAACTAGAATTTGTGATTAGCAAATATTATGATATATGATTCAGTATAAAAAGGCTTTGAAAAAACAAGGTTGACAATGTGCATGGAAATCTCTCCATGTAAACAAAAATTTACTGATTTCAGACAAGATGGTAGGTTTTCTCTGTTACTAGACCACCCAAGACCATTAAGCAGTAGCAATAGTAAGGGGAAAGCTTTCTTAGAAGTTTTGTCCATCTCTCTTTTCCATCTGTATTTATTTTTGATCATTTGTAACATTCTTGAAATGCCATATTGGAGTCAGGCTGGTGTCTCTTTTTAACTTATAAAAAATGTTTGCTGGTTTTAAGTTGCTTCCTTTCCATTCATTTTCTGTGCAAGGTGGCAATTTTAAGGGGTATATATTTAAATAGCAGCATTTCAAGGCAGTGCAATTTGCAAACATATCCAGCAGCTAAGTCAGGAGTTGGAAAGAATGTTGCAAGCTATAAAGAAAATTCCAGTTTCTCTCGCTTATCACATTGTCACATTCCACATTCTTGAGACAGACTCTGCAAAAGCATTACACAATACTTCATGCTCTAACAGTTAGATTCCCACGAAGTATACTGCAATCATGTTATACCTTTTATGGTCTGCTATATTTATCTCTTTCAGCAAGGATGTATGCATGTACCTCTCTGAATATTGGGATGTGCTGTACCTGTAAGGCTCAGATTCCAGACAGAAACAGAATAAGAGAGAGGTAAACCAATATCCATAAATGCCTGTCCTTTCCCACAGAACAAAACCAATCAATATTCCAAACTGGCAAGGTGCTGACACCCCTCAATTCCCAGTCAGTTTAATTCAATGATTGTTGAGAGTATTCAGCACCACACAGGATCAGGACCCAAGTGAGCAATGTCTATTTTAGAGAAATGCTAATTCCAGCCGAGTATGCCAAATGAAAGCAAAATTTCCCCCAAAGTCCATGCCAATATGCCAAGTGGAAATTCCTTGTTGTTCACTAATTTGGCAAACAATTAAACCTCATACAAGCAGCTAATCCCACACATGTAGATCTCAAGTGGGTCGTCTATATTGTCCTGTATATTAAAAAATCTCCCGCCGTGCTGTTTCAATTTATTGCTATTTGTTTGCCCAGATTGGATATTTTAAAAGTAAAGCTCCAGTCCTACAAACACTTTTACATGAGTTTATCTTTAATGGGACTACTTAACTTAACAACATATGAACAGCCATACTGGATCAGACAAATGGTCCATCAAGCCCTGTGTCCTGTCTGTGACAGTGGCCAGTGGAACTATTCACATGAGTTAAATTCACCATATCTTGGTATTTCTTCACTGCAGAGTTTGCCTGGGTGGTCAACACCCAGTTCTGTTTAGTCACACTCGAGTTACTCTGTCCTTGGGAGTGCTGCACTCTTTGGTATGTATTTGCTAGCACTTCTGAGGCCATATCCCATCATTTTTGTGCTGTAATAAGCTGAGCTGCTCTGATTCTTTACCAGTCAATTGGGGGGAACCTGTCTGTTCTTCTGAGCACACAGAGGGAATTGTGGGAAGACACTGGAAGGCTATCAGCTCTCAGGTGATTTAGCCTGTGTCAACACACAAAGTGGGTGGGTTACCAGCCTGAGTGAGAGGGGAATCTTGTCTGTAACCTGCACCCCTAGCTAGGCAGGCTAGACAGTGTTGAAAGCAGCACTAAACTTGAGGAAGAGGTTTTAGGGTGTGGATATGAGGGGTGTTAAATGAAACACTCTAGTAAGAGCCCAGGCTAACTCCAAAGTGAAGATATACCCTCAGTGTTAGCAGTAGTGGGCCACATTTCAAATAATTCAGTATTCAAAGGAAAACAAAGTTCCTGAAGTCCTAAGCAAAATGGGAGCAGGGCTAGTAAAAGACAAAAGTAAGTGAAATTTGGTGCACAATATTGGCTGCTGAATACATGCAAAATCCAAAATCTCATTAGTCTTTCACATAAGATTTCAACCATTCAACTGCCTTATTAAGATACAATTTAGAATTTTCTTCATTTTGACCCTTGCCATATTCAGAGTGATATGCCAACACAAGGTTCTCCACACCACTAAGTCCCATACCAGTTTGCCAGCTAAGTGATCACACAAGGATGTTATGCATCCCCGGGCAATGCTGGAAAGGGCTCTTCATATTATATCAGTAATGCTATTTGTGAATAATGAAGTCACCTCTCTCTTTTATTTGATTAATTGCCATGTGGGTTCCCGGACCCACTGTGCATTCCCCCATCCTATATAGAAGGATACTATTTAATTGGTGAAGTGCATTGTTAGTATCCACAGCCTCAATTTTATGTCTCACACACATGCTATCTCCATCTGTTCACCAGGGTGATTAATAAGGGCTCCGTAGCCCTTTGACAATTCCAAGATCCTGGCCAATGAGGATCACACTGGTGTTTGCCAGGTCATTCCAGTTGATTTTCCTGTTGGAAAAAAAATGAGCTCAAGTCCACATGGTGCAACAAGAAAAAGGACTATAGGTCTGGCAGAAAAAAAAAAGTGGATTTCTTGGCTGCTAACTGCCACCTTAGTGAAATATGTGATCAAAAGCACTACGATTGTGGACCCCAATTTAAAAATACCATGGGCTCCTTCTTTGTGCCTGACAGAAAGAGACAGAAAGCACTGTAAGCAAAGAATAATTGACACAATGGCTGAGTACATCTGACAGGGCCCTGATCCAAACACTAGACAGCATCATGCAGCTTGGAAAGAAGCACAGTAGCAACAGCAGCCTGACAGCCGAGGTCTGGGGAGTGATGTTTTCCCACATACACAGAGGAAAACAGATATTGTCAGCTTAAGGAAACAGCAAGCAAAGAAATGACTATTAGGCAGAGACAGAAATCAGAGTGACTCACTCTAACATTCTGCATCTGAACTGAAATACAAAATGGCAGATGTCCCTTGCCTGTTGAGGGGGTTTCTGAAGTTGAACACGTGGCGCACGGAAAACACTGACATCATCTTCTGGTTACATAGCTACATAAGCCACAAAGAGGCAAAAAGAAAGAAGGAAGGGAGGTCTCTATAGAATGAGCCCAATGATTTTGTCCTTGTCGGTGTTACTCCCAAACTCCCAGAGGATTTAGCTGAAGCTAGGGCTGAAGCTGAAGCCAAATAGATGCTTGAGGGATACTATTGTTGTGTCTGCCAATATTTTACATGGCAAGATGTGTCTGTGGCTGGTCCTATCTCACGTAGCCATACAACATCAACTCATCCCTCCCTCAGGCATTTATTGTTAGCTGCTCTTAGTCTTCAGTGCAAAACTTAACATTTAATTAAAAAAAATAACTTAAGCTTATACTGATTTTATATTCTTCAAAGCGAGCTCCTGTGACACAAAACTACAAAAAATAAAAGCAAACAAAACAGAGTGTTTGGCTAAGAGTATATTTGGGGCCAGATTCTCAGCCGATGTAAGGTGGTGTAGTTCCTTTGTCAGTGAAGTTACACTGTTTTACCCCAGCTGAAGATCGGTCCCTCAGTTTTCAATTTGTTTAATGGGGTCATGTGTTTGCTGTATATGCACACATTGTATTTATAGAAGATGGAATACAAAGTTATTCCTTGGGATATGAATTTTTGAAAGTCTGTCTTTACTGACAAACAGCTTGCAGTGAATCACTATTTTCCTCTTCTCATTTGGAAGGATGATACAATTGGCACTGGTTATCCAACTGCTGGAAAAGCTCCTCTCATTGCCCCCCTACGTTCTCCAGCTTCCACCCCCAGATCTGTAAACTCACCATATTTGCTCCAAATGAATGATTCACACATTCACAGCAGGGGTGGAATGTGATTATGAACTCTTAAAAAAAAAGATCATCAGTGCAATGGTACTGTAGGGGACAGAATCGTTGAATATGTATGGGCTATAACTTTAATCTATTGTTCAGTATCTCCAATATATAATCTTTCAGCCGACTGGAAAGGAAAATGGCCACAGAGTCCCAGAAAGGCCCCTGAATTACAAAGCATTTAAGAGTTTGCCTTAATCATATTCATATATCCATAAACAATTCATACATCTATAAATGTGGGGGAGGGATAACTCAGTGGTTTAAGCATTGGCCTGCTAAATCCAGGGTTGTGAGTTCAACCCTTGAGAGGGCCATTTAGGGATCTGGGGCAAAAATTGGGGATTGGTCCTGCTTTGAGCAGGGGGTTGGACTAGATGATCTTCTGAGGTCCCTTCCAACCCTGATATTCTATGAAACAACATCAGTTCAGAAATAGTCAATCTAATGTTACTAGTTCCTGCTGTTTATAATGAAAAACCACATACATTTATTGTGTTTTATGTTCTGAGGATAGCAACATACACACAATACTTTGCATTTGTGAGGGTAAAGGTTTTAATTTAAGGAAAAGGCCAAACAGCTATCTGGAACTCAACTAATTTACCTTAGTCCTTGTGATTCTGACCCATGTTGCAATTTGAAAGAATAACCCAGTTTGGTGTACTTTTTGTGGATTTTATTAAATAGAATAAGCAAGCAAATATTAAAATTAAACAAATATATCACTAAGGTTAAAGCTACTATTACTTCACTAAACTAAGAATGAAACAATACAATGATCAAATCAAGGTCACAACTTAGATTGAATCAATAGCTCAATGGGTTAATAATGATATTGGCTTAGATCATCAGTTTATCAAATCACCATATTAATTCAGTGGGTAATCAATTCATGAGGCTGACATAAGAAAGAATTGCCTTTTATTAATCCTGCATCAGGAGACTAAGGGAGGTATTGTTTTGCTTTAACCTAAACAAACCCAACTAAGAGATCCTGTCTCGACAGTGAAATCAATTTAGCTGGTGTAAGACGTGACTGTCCATTTTGGTTTTAGGCTACTGCCTGGAGCAATAGACTCCACTTAGGTCTTAAAGAAGCGTGGATGCCAAACTGAATTCTTTAACCTACAGTCTCAATGCTACTCCACACTTCCTCCTTAAATCTTACTGTTATGGCAGCTAATATTTTTCTCTGCTTATTCCCCCACCCACAGACTATGCCAGTTTTACTAAGTGACTTCAGAACAGAATTAGTTGCTGAACAATGTTCACAGTTCACAATAGCAGCTTCAAATAATACTTTTTTAACCAAGGAAGCACTTCACTGATTAAGTGATAGATTTTGGGTTCAATTTAAGATAATTATTAATGCTGTTGTTTCCCAAAAAGACATGCATGAATGCACACATACACTCAGTACACACATTCACAGCCTAGAACAACAAGGAGGCATCCCTCTCAAAATAAAAATATGAAACTGAGGGAAAAGGAAAAATAAGATATTTAAGGTAAAGGGTTCGAACTGCTTTAGGGTCTTGTGATCTTTGATTTACATGGCTGCAGTTACTGGAATCAGGTGACAGAGTCGCTGGGTTAGAGCTTGACACCAGATGTGGAGGCGGGAGACTGGTAAGGAAGGCACAGCTGATGACCAAAGTCTTCACCTCTACTTCATCTGGGTAGCCTGCCTAGGGGAACAGAAAGAGATACTTCTCTGCTGTTGGTGAAAGAAGAGAACACATAAACTAGTCTGCCTGGTCTTGACCCTTACAAGAGGCAACTCTCACTTACTTCACCTGAGGAGCCACATTCATTGTTTTGGGTCCAATTAGATAGTCCATATGCTCTGGTTATAGTTAACCTGGTCCAATTTTGTCACAATGGACCGACTTCAGGCCTGTGGTCACTATGGAAAGTCACACTAAGAATGACTGTTAGGAAAAATCTGCTGTCACAACCACATGCTATCTGTTCTCTCAGGACTTGCATGGGACCCTCTCTTGGGGAAGCTGCTACCAGTTTTCCCTCTGGGGTAAATGGACACGGGATCCACTTCTGGCATCAGCATTTGTTACAGACCTAAGCTATTTCTTTAAAATAGCTTAAAAAAAGAAAAAAAAGGTCGCTCCTGCAGTCTGCTGCTTGGGGCAATCCTGCTCCTTCCCCCCCACCCCATGACTAAAGTTTCCTCCTTTCTAAAGACCTTCTCCCCATCATGGATGATTGACGTGGCAAGAGGGGTGGAACTAGCACCATGACCAGGGCCTCTCTGGGCTCTTCTTCATCTGTGTGGGGCCATGGTGATATAGGAATGCTTCATTCGTTGCAAACTGCGGCCGGTGTACAGTGCAGAGAAAGGCTAAAAGGGCTAGCTCCCCAAGGCACATGAGATCTGGGATATGGCTGGGGATCCTTTTGCCTGTAAAAAGAAGGGGCGTCCTGAAGTCTTTGCCGACTGAAAACTTGTTTAGTATCCTCTGCTCCCCTCACAGGGAACAGGGTGAGAGCATTCAAAAGTGAACTAAGTCCTAACGGTAAGATTCAAGAGGGTCTACCTTCAGTTATTGATTATATAAATGTGTGGGAGGGTTAATAGTGCCCTTCCCCATTAAGTTAATAATGTTGTGCTTGCCACTTAAATTGATACGTATGTCCGTCTTTCATTCACCAGTGTGCCCTGATCAGCTACTTTCTTATCCCTAGATATGCTCCTTGTCCAAATCACAGTTGCCTTTTTGTTTCTGAGACAGTATAAAAGAATCTCCACTGCCTACACTGTACTAAGGATGCCAAGATGGCTTAGTTCTCCAAGGATGCCAAGCTGACACCATCACAGGGACTCAATTTATTTAAAAAATAAATGACAACCTTCCCTCATTGAAATTTGGTCTAATATCGGGGTAGAAACAAATACTCAAGGTACATTTTGTGATAAAAGTAATGCTAAGGATTGTCATTTGCTATTGCTGATCAGCCTGGTAGCACTAATAGAATGGTTTTCACATAGTATTCTAGCATTTCTCTTTGTGGACAATCTACAGCCAAGGAATATAGAGGTATGTAAAATGAAAAAAAAAAAAAAGGTTGCTGAAATTTTGAACCTCTTAGAGGGATTCGATTGGTTCAAGGGAGTTGGAAAGGTTTGAGTCAAATATGGACATGGTTTGTCCATCACTAGTTCTTGACACACTGAGCAAAGTGATTTTTTTTTCCAAACTGGTTTGGAATTCTCTTGTTTGAGAATTCTCCTGTTTCTCAATGAATCCTAATGGAGAAATGTCCTGTGCAGATGTGTGGAAACACAGCTGAGCAGAATATATTTTCTTCACTAATTTTCATGTTTCAAAGAGAAGATCAATTCAAGATGAACTCTTTCACCATTCTCTTTTGTAGAAAAGTATAATATGTTCATGGTTAAATGTCCTCAGAAGTTTGTTTTATGGTTTGGCTTCATATTTCCCACAGCCACTAAAATGAAATATTGCTGCAAAAATGAATACCACTGGCTCACAGAAATTAATTGTGTTTCTATTGAGCACAAAATGGCTGTTATTCATCATATTTTTAATGTGAAGTATTTGTCTTGTTTTTGCCTTCAAAAGGAAACGGATGACATTTTATTTTAAAAAGTTAAAAGAGAAAATGCCATTAACAGTTTGTACTCCTGTGTTTGGGCCAGAATTTCTACTGTAAACTAGGAACAAAACCACAGAATTATAAAGCCTCTACCCAAAATTCTAAGAAATAAAGCCTCTACCCAAAATTCATTTTAAGTAAGTGGTTAGTGAATTCATTTTAAATAAGTGGTTAGTGAATTACAGAACCAGATAAATATTGCAAAAGATTTTCCATCTACAGCAATTCAACTTTGTTTAAAATATGCTACTACTATGATCACATCCTTTTTATGTTTTCTTTCAATTAATATTGTAGCAAATGAGTTTTCTAGCAGGAATGTGTGCCAAAATAGCAACTTTTAAGTGAGTATTACAGAACATAAATGGAAAGAAGTTTACATTTGTAATTGTGAGTATTTGTATAAAGAAACCTTGATTCTTGCCCTGATTCAGCAGTCTTAAAGATATCATTCTGTGTTAACAGAGTAACTGCGTAAAGCAATAAATAGTCCAATTTATGAGTACATTCATCAGCAGTTTTTTCTTTTAACCAAAATCAAGCATTTTAGAAAGATCTGGCCTTGATTCGGGGAATCATTGTTATTGAGGAGAGCAATTAAGCATATGTTTAACTTTAAGCACATGCTTATGTCATACTGAAGTCAGTGGGATTTAAACACAGAAGAGGGGAAAGATAGAAGGTAGCCCTTTTCAGAATGAGAGTTCCATGAATTCAAATTCTTCCATCCAAAAGAAACACAGGTACTAACCCATAACTAACAGGAGAGAAATCTTTGGGTTATCATAGCAAGCCAAATTCTGCAGTTACTAAACAAAACTTCCATTGCCTCCATTGAATCTCTTCTAAATATTAGGTCTAGACAATATTGCAAACACATTTCTAGAATTATTAAATTAATTTGCTTTGACTGGTTGGTCCAATTTTCCATAAATACGCTAGAAAATGTGTGTACCTGACTCAAATATTTATGAAAAGAGCAAATTTAAATTTTTAATATTGCAGAATATCCATGGCAAGAAATGCTGAATTCATAAGTATGAGTATTTACACCAGAAACCAGATGTTAAGATTTACACTTATCTATTTAAGAAAGTGACATATAATACAATCTATGTTTCCAATCAAAAACAGTTGAATTCTGAATATTGAAATCTCACAATGAACTTGTAATCAATCTAAAATCCTTTTTTTTGGCAGAAATTATTCAGTGAGTAATTTTAAATAATGACATTTGAGAAAACTGTAATATGTTTGTGGACGATTTGTCAACAGAAAACTGGCAAAAATCGTTACAGTAGTTATTCATTATGATTTTTTGTCTAGCAGTGAGCAAATTATTCAGTAACATGAACAAAATAGAATTAACGTTTAATTGGTTTAAGTAGAAATTCTACTCATTGTTTATTAAATCAAATATATTTAAAATTTTAAATAAAACACTTCTTGCTCCATTTTCAGAGACCTATGTACAGTTTAGCCATGTGACTCCCTTTTATGGTTGTGATGCATCAAGCTCAGTTCTTTGAAAATGTATAGGTTAAGGCTGCGATCCAGTAAAGAACATGAGAATGTGCTTAACTTTGAGTCTTTTAAGTAGTCTCATTTGAGTTAAGTCCTTTAAGTGCTTAGGTCAGAGGTCTCCAAACTGTGGGGTGTGCCCCTTTAGGGGGGTGCAGTGCAGTGGGGAGGGAGAGCCTGCTCCACTCCCAGCTCTGCTCCAGCCCTGCCCCCAGCCTCAGCCCCCAGCCACAGCCTGGCCACGGCTCCGCACCCAGCCCCACTCCCAGCTCCAGCCCTAACCCCAGCTGCAGTCCCCTTATCCCTGCCACGTTCCCCCATTCCAGGAGCCGTGGCTCTGCTCCTGTCCATGGCTCTGGAGTGGGGGTACAACAATGAAAAGTTTTGGGACCACTAGCTTAGCTGGATTGGGGCCTAAATGCTTCCCTTTTGGGTCAGGAAGAATTAAAACTCAGCTCTTTACCCCCATATATGAATCTCCAATAACTTAAATACATAAATATTTTTTATCGTGGGCCTGATCCTGAGCTACTTCCTGAGACAAAACTTCCATTAAAATCAATAGAAGTTTTGCTTGAGAAAGGACTGGGCCCTATGTGAAGAATATCTAAAATACAAAATAAGTTGTTTAATCAATATTTAGTTATTTTCCTGCCATTTCTTTCAATGGTTTAATATAGAAATGAATTAATACACCCACAACAGTGACACCTACAACAATAGTGACACAACAACAATAATAATAAACTTTTTTGTTTTAAGGCTTTGCCACTTAAATTATTCTTTAACGTTATTTAGGGTTTCAGTATTTTTGGGTACTTAGAAACACAGTGTTTTATTACGACCTTCCCTTTCTATATTAAACAAAGTGGTACAGACTGGCAATGTTGATATGTTTTGTATTCACCAAATCTGGGAGTTTATGTTTCTGGTAATAACCAACATCAACCGTCAGTTCAGTCCAGGGCTGAAAGAATTAAAAGTAGTTTGTTTAGGACCAGAGCAAATGTGTGTTGAAGTCAATGGGAAGTCTCCAAATTGACTTCAATGGGCTTTTAATTGGGCTCAGATCCTAGGAAGCAGGATTTATAGTATTTCTGAGAATTATGACAGCACTGAACTGGGATTGAAGTAGAGGAGAGTTCTAACATCGGTCCTATTTGTGGGTTTCTCTCTCTCCCAAGTTTCTGGTACGAGTGCTAATAACATTCCCCGGTTCAAACTCATTTCCTTGATCAGATAATTATCTTCCCCTATAGATGGGATGGTGTTTTGATCACCACCAGACATCACTTTTGGTTTTACTATAACTCATAGAAGATAGCCAATATATTCACCAAAGTTCTCAGACACAACATGTATTCAGTTCAGACTTATTACAGGTCACAACCTTTCAAAAGGAAGGAAGGAACAAGTCAGAATTCCATTTCTAGAGTTTTATATAATTGATCTTGTTCTCAAGGTCATTTGAAGTGCTCCCTTGTTAAATGCAGGCTTGGATACTCCAACAGGGTTTTAAGGGTTTTGTTTATTTTTTGAAGAGGGAAGAAAGCGAATTCTTTGGTGTGGCTTTTTACTTCTAATTTTAGTATGACAGTAACAATTAAGTTTGGTATGTTTCTCATACCAAATTAAGTATGGTATGTTTGATATTGTTTCTCTAAGGCCAAACAGCTATATTACACATCTCCAAAGTAAAACACCTTCAAAATAACCAGCAGTACGTTTTCAGTGTTTAGTTAACCATCAAAGTAAGGAAAACACAGCACGTGCTTTTTAAAGCAAAGAGTGCACAAGCCCTGGCCTTTAGGAGATTTTCCCATGATTTATTTATATTGGAATTTTCAAGTTGCATTTCATAAGCTGAGAATATTTTTTCTTGCTTCCTGTTACTAAGGGTAGAAAAAAAACCTTCCCATGTAAGCATTCTCATTTCATGTAAAAATATTTATAATTTTAAGTTCTCACAAACCACTTTTTAGCTGATTGAGTTCCACAATATTATGGTTTTTCAGGCCTACTTTTTTTGGTGTTTCAGATTCTGAACAATCCCAAATTGCCTTACCCGTCATATAATTTAAGATTCTGAGTCATTCCACATTCCTCCAAGAAAGCTTTTTTTTAAACATGATTATATACTGTGAAAATGGATATGCTCATTTTTCAACCTGAATTTACCATGGTTGCTGTCTTGATATTATTTTAGCATTTTTTGAATGCACAGTCATTGCAACAGTCATTTTATTTATAAGTAAACTACAGAAAAGTGATTACTTTTGGCTACAATTATATTTACAGCAGGGCCAAAATCCATAGCTGTAGCTGAGAAGTGTTCAGTGGAATTTGGTGTACAAGCATGTTGGTGTGTACATGCAAAGGTAGCACAGAGTACTCCCCAGATCCTAGAACTGATGCACATTAGACCAGATCTCTGATGTAAACCGGAGCAGTCTGAGGGCTGCTTTAACTTTTACTGCCTGCAATCTATTCTAAAGGCAGCAAGGGATCAGTGTGGTGAAGATACACAAACATGTCCCCTTTCCCTCTTATTGCAGGGAGAGATGATTGGGTAAGAGCCACCATGTCAGCTCTGTATCACTAGACCCTTCTCTGACACTGAGGTCATCTTTCCATGGCCCAGCTATTGTGACTTTAGGGCTGATTTGCACATGCAGTACAAGTGGAAAGCAGCTGCAGCTTAGGCTAGGATCTGGGCCCAGAACTCATTAGAGTAGGACCCGTTAACTTCACTGTCTTCAAGGGTCAGCCACTGCTTCTGTTGCTAATTATTTAGCAAGATGTATGGCACAGCTATTTCCAATTGTGAATGGCTAAAACTTGTCATAAAAACTGACATATTAAAATATAATAAAACTAGCGTTAAGACATTCTAGGAACACACCAATTACCAAAAGAAAACAAAATAATGCTGCATCCAGGCTAGAATACGGTCTCTGCCAGTGGCCAATGAAGGAAATGACAAAAAAAGTGCATCTCCCATCATCCACAATACACATAATTGTGCAATACTATATGATGGATAGGGAAGGAGACGGAGAGATACCCACTTGCGTAGGGGGTTGCATGAGTGTTTTGTTATAGACAGATGTCTGTATACTGTATATACAAAAAGCAGATAAGGTGCCAGTAGATGGCACTCAGTAATATGCAGCATGGTCCTTAGGTTTTGTAGACCAATAAAACGTGTTGTTTTGTCCTGCAAATGCTTTTCTCTGTGTAGCTCTTTACATTCAGATCCTAAACAGGCAGGAGAGAGATCCAGTGTTTCCACCATTGTGATTTTAATGCAAGTCTAGCAATTTTTGGTGATTTTCCTAAAGTCTCAGTTGCTGGAGTCCAGAGAATTTAAAAGAAAGGAAGTTTCTAGCTCTGGTGGTTGTGGTCAAAAGCTGGAAAATGTGAAGTGAGTTGTAAGGGACTGCGGAAGACTGTGTGACGGCTTAGCTAGGGAAGAACGCTTTCTTGTGCAGACGGTTACTATCGGTCAGTGTCGGACATGAGGAACCGGTCGAAACCGGTCCTCAACCGGCCTTGACTGCCTCGTGTGGCCCCTTGCCAGTAAAGGAGCACAACCCCTTAGTAAATATACATGAGCTGATAATGTTAAGTGTATATTAATGCCTGCTATCCGCCCCTTCGTTGAACTCCGTCCAGGCATTGTTCCGGTGCACTGGGCTCTCTGCCTCCATGACAGCAACGCTTGAAGTCCCTGTTGCGGGTGTGTCACTTGCCTTCAATAAAGCCAATAATTCACCGCTTTGCCACATGTGAGCCTCGCTTTTTCAGAGCACCACTGCCAGGCCTCCCGGGCCTAGGACAGAACATTTGGCGCAGCGAGTAGGGTTGCTCCGAGAGCGATGCCTCCTTGGCCAAAGGTGGGGGAAGTGGGGAAGCTGTTGCTGTCCCTACAGCACATACCAGGATGGCCCCTGACGGAGAGCTGGGGGCCGATAGCACGTACTATAGCCGGGTGGGCTGCCCCGGCGGAGTGGCCAGAGTTTCAACAGGCAGCCGGGATTACGTCCGTGCAGCTGGCTGGGACAGAGCGGCGGGCGATGGGGGAGCTAGGGTGGCTCTTCCTGACCACCATCCGGGCCCAGGATGAGGAGCTGCTCCGCTTACAGTGAGCATTGGAAGGGAAGACTCAGGAATGCATGGCGCAGGCGGAGGCCTGCGCCGTGGCACAGCAGGTTGTCACCTCCCAGGCGGAACGCACCCAGGAGTTGACAAGACGTTGTGAAGTCTTAGTTGTCCGGGTAGCGAACAAACGGCGTCTCAAACACGGGCAGCGACCGGTGACCGCCGCCCAGGTGTGTGCGGTGACAGCCGCCCCCTATTGGGACCCCGAGACCTGGGATGGGAATATTTGGGATTCCTCGTCCTCCTTGGAAGATGAGGAGGAGGAGTCCTCCGTGCTCAGGTGCAGCCGGTTCGGGAGCTGCGAGCAGAAGGAAATGTCCTAAAACCAGAGATCATATGCACGTTTAAGACAAGTGAGCTGCAAGAGATCATGAAGACGTTCCGACAGGAGCCCGGGGAGACCGTCCTGCAGTGGCTTGTGAGGGTGTGGGACAATGCTGGTAACACGGTCATGCTGCTCTGTTACGAGCTTCAACAGTTGGGCGTTCTCTCACAAGACTCTCAGGTACATGTGCAGTTGGCTAACCCCCCCCCCCCGCAGCCACAGGTGGAGGGAGAGGTGATTGAATCTCCCTCTCTGTACCGCTGGCTGGCGGGAGCAGTGGAGGCAGCATATCTGTCGGTGGGGGAATTGGAGGCACAGGCACGCGCCCCTGGAGGACCGTGTCCGAAGGGGTGCAAACACTCCATCAATTGGGGATGGCTTGGGCCGTCTCCATGGGTGGGTTGGAAGGCCCAGACGATGTACCGGTGACAAAATCCATCGAAACCACCGTTTTACGCCTAGCCCCTGACAAGTTGCAACCCTCCCTCCTTGCAGTCGTTATGGCTGTGGACGGGTGCATAGAAGACCTGGCTGCCACCCTCATGCAGCTGGAGGTCACCCTGGCGGGTGCAAAACCTAAAGCCATCCAGGCTGCAAAAGGGCAGCAGGGCGGAGGGCAGGAAAAGGGAGAGATATGAGTGCCCTGGAAAACCTTGTGGTTAGATCTGTTAAAGGCTGGTGTCCCCCGAGAGAAGATCAATGGAAAGCCAATGGCGGACCTCTGCAAGCGGTGGATGCAGCTGCCCCCTACCAAACGTAGCGCGGGAGAAAAGGGGGAGGAGAGTGGAGTGTACGAAGCCAGTGGAGCCCTCCGCCCCGCCACCTGAATGGAAACTGCCACGCCCGTACTGAGGGCACGGTGGGTCCTCCGTCCCGCATGTTGCGATGGCCACACCCGATAGGGAGGCGCAGGACCAATGCCCTTATGTTCCCCTAGCAATTCGCTGGCCTAGGGGAGGGGTGTAACACGTTTTGGCGCTGGTAGATACGGTAGATACATCTTACACTCTGCGCAGACCCAAGGCCGAACCACTGTGGTTAAAGGCCTCGGAGGGGCGAAGACCCCGGCCTATGAGGTCACTGTTACCCTTACCCTGGGAAAGGCTCCCCCGTTCCGGACCACGGTTCTGGCAGCCACTATCGGAGAATACATACTGGGCATTGACGTCCTGCGGGGTCGCTCTGTGGTTACCCAGTACAGCCTCTTCACGTTCGGATATCCCCAATATGTAAGTGCGACCCGGGCGTGAGAGGTACGGGCGTTGACGATCCTACGAGGCTCTCCCCGCTGGGAGCCCATGGTGTTGCCTCCCCTGACCGCCGTGGTGTCTATGAGACAGTATCGCCTCCCCGAGGAGAAGAGGAGATCACTCAAATGATCTGCGCGCTGTTAGAGGCCAAGGTTATCCGGCCCACCCTAAGCCCATATAATAGCCCCCTTTGGCCAGTGCGGAAACCGAATGGAACCTGGCGTATAACGGTAGATTATCACGAGTTAAATAAGGTAACCCCCCCGCTGACAGCCGTGGTATTGGATATGGTAACCTTGATTGAGCGTATTGCGGCAGCGGCCTTGCCCTAGCACGCCATCATAGATCTTGCTAATGCCTTCTTTTCCATCGCCATCGCCCACGGGAGTCAGGAACAGTTTGCATTTTCGTGGCAAGCGCACCAGTACACCTTTTGTGTTTTGCCCCAGGGCTGGAAGCACTCCCTAACTATTTGCCACCAGTTGGTGAGTGCAGACCTTGCCAGAGTACGGTTGCCAGACGCAACCAGTTGTTATCATTACATTGACAATGTAATGGTCTCTGGCCCCTCACGTGAGCAGATGGCGGATGCGTTACATGCGGTCGTTGCTGGCCTGGAGGCGCGTGGGTGGGCCCTGAACCCGCAGAAAATACAGGGCCCCGTGCAGACAGTGGTGTATCTGGGGATCGTGTGGGCAGGACCAGAGCAACAAATTCTGCAGAAGGTGCAACAAACGGTGCAGGGTTATCCGCCGCCCCAAACGAAAAAAGAGTTGCAAGCCTTCCTTGGTCTCCTTGGGTTCTGGCGCGCCTTTATCCCCCATTTAGCTTTTCTGATGAGGCTGTTACAGGCTCTAGTACGAAAGGTGGTGCCCTGGCAATGGACATGGGGCCATCAAATTGCATTTGACCTGTGTAAAGAGGCCCTGCTTACTCATGCTCGGCTCCATGCTCCACAGCCTGGAGTCCCTTTTGAACTTAAAGTTACCACGGTGGCTGACGTGGCCTCTTGGGGGTTGTGGCAGAGGGTAGGGGCCCAGCAGAAGGAACCCATTGGGTTCTGGTCCCGTATGCTAAAAGGAGCTGAACCTGGGTACACCCCTCTTGAAAAGCAAATTCTGGTGGTAGTCTGGGCGCTGCAGGATACAGAGCCCATGATGGGCTCCACACCGGTCATTGTGCGCACGCCCATTCCCTTGGGGCTTTGGGTACGGGCAGAGGCACAGACACAAACAGGGGTTGCGCAGGCTGCCACCCACTTTAAGTGGAAACATTTGCAGCAGCGCATGCTAACGGGCCGGCCCTCTCTCTCTACCTCCCATGCCCTGTTATAGGGGGCCATCAAGTTGGAGCACATGTCCTCCCTCACCGATGAGCTGCCCCCAGGGGAGGACCCTGTGCCTTCCTCCCCTATAGAGGAGGCCCCTCCGGTGGACCAACTGTCCACAGAGGAGTGGAAATATGCGTGGTTTACGGCCGGGTCAGCATCCTACACAGCTCAGGGGGCCCGGCAGTGGTGGTCCATAGCATATGCCCCCTGTGCAGACATAGTTGCCATGGCTTGGGGAATGGCCAGCTCCAGCCAATGGGCCGAGCTGCGGGCCGCCACCCTAGCGATTGAGAGTGCCCCGCCACGGGCGTACCTGTATACAGACAGCTGGGTACTGTATAAGGGCCTCCGAACCTGGATAACTGCACGGGAGGCGAAGGGCTGGGAACTTGCAGGCCGGCCCCTGTGGGGAGCCGCACTCTGGCAACAACTGCTATGCTACGCCCGGCAGGCCCCTCTGGTCGTGCGACATGTGAATGCCCACACTAAGGCTAGCACTTCCAAGGTCCACTGGAATGCGACGGCCGATGACATGGCCCGAGGAAAGGTCTTGCACCTGGCAGAGCGGTACCATGTGGAAGGAGGCCACCGCGGAGCACGAGCAATGCAATTTGCGGCCCTCCACCAAGGCGCCTCCCTGCCCTTGGCAGCATGTCGAACGGTTCGTGCCAGCTGTCCGGTTTGCTCCCGGTTGGCACCCATTGCCCTCCCGGGACTGGCCGGTAAGGTCCACCGAGCTACTGGCCCGTGTCAGGATTGGCAAGTGGACTATATTGGCCCCTTGCCTCAGGAATGACGCTGGCAGTATGCCTTTACGGCTGTCGACACTTATACCAGACTTTTATTCGTGTGTCCTAATGCAACTGCGGCCACAGCCACCACGTTAGCTGCGCTACAGCAATTATGCTCCTGTTACGGGACTCCACGCACTCTGCAGAGTGACCAAGGAACCCACTTTACAGCCCAGGCGGTGCGGACCTGGGCCGCAGACATGGCAGTAGACTGGCATTACCACCTTCTGTACATGCCCACAGCAAGCGGCCTCATTAAACGCCTGAATGGGCTATTGAAGAATCAGATCCACCACCTTACCCCCACCCATATGCTCCGCGGTTGGTCAGGGGTACTGAACCAAGCTGTCTGGCTGCTAAATAATCGTTCCCTGGGTGGCCAAACACCCTTCCAGTGTTTGACCTTGTCCCCTACCACACCGACCTGCCTACGGGTAAACCTCCTCCACACACCGGGTGTGGTCGACCCCATGCAGGGTCTAGTGACCTTATATGCGCCACACCCCTCTGCTCTGCAGTCCAGGCAAGAGGTGGGCCCTTGGTCCGCCCAGTTGCAGCTACAATGTGAGCCCCCACGCTTATTCTTCATCACACCATTGGTTTCGGGCTTAAGATTTTATCCCCCATATTGGTTGAGTTTGGACCGCTCGTTGGGCGCCCTCTTTTGTACTAACGTTATAAACGAGACGTTGCAATGGAAGCGAGGGAAGGCCCTGTGTAAACTCTTTCCTTTGCCTCCCATAGGTCTGGAAACCAGTGCCCCGAGCGAGGCCAAGTGGCACATGCTAGCTAGCGTGTGCTGAACGCTACCGCAGCAAGAACCACAGGCCGCCGTGGTCCTCACTACCGGGAAAGGATGGGCAAACATACTGCCCGTATGGTCTCGCTCTCCCGCTTATCGCGGCGCTCTCTCTGAGTATTGTAAGAGGAGCTGCAACTTCCTTGGTGAACGCCTGGCTGGTATTAGCCCAAAGTGTTGTTAATGCGACATCGTTTTGCCTACCACTTATGTACGCCATGGGTGCCTTAATGGAAACCTGTTTCATCGGCGTCTGTACAGCACCGGCCCTTATGCAGAACTATTCCTTACTAAAAACGAGTAATAAAAATATTACCTATGCAAACTTGTATGCCTTAGGTCCAGCCCAAAATAACCTGGATGTGTCTATGTATTCTTTTCGTCTTGCTGCTGTAACTGTTGCCCCCGCCTGTATCTCCTTTGTAAACTCCACGACAATTGTGACAAACCTCACAAACAGGGACTTGGTCTGTAATAAAAACACTGCTGTTCCGTTTGCATATGGGCATAAGAAATTGCCCATAGGATGGTTCCTCTTATGTGGCAAGGCCACTTACACCTACATCCTAGCCAATAGTTCAGGGGGCCCCTGTGCTCTTGGCCAAGTGGCCCCCCTTATTTTTCCACATTCCTCATAGTTCCCGGCCCGCCACAGGAGAGATACCATCCCTCTCAATTCCTCCTGTAAATCTAATGTAACCTTATTTTCTGAACCGGAGGCGGCGGCTCTTGCTTTTTCGTTAATTGGCATTCCCGGGTTGGTGGTACACAATTATCATGCAGTGGAGCACTTTGCCTGTACTGTTGCAAAAGCCATTAACCTGACCTCTACAGTCCTTGCACTCCTTTCACAGGAGTTGGGTAAGGTACGTCAGGGAATGTTGCAAAATAGACTGGCTGTTAATTATTTACTACTGCAACATGGCCAACAATGCCAAAAATTTATTGGCATGTGTTGTTTTAATGTAACAGATGCCGGGCCCTCCACTGAGGCCGACTTATACCGCCTCTGCCAGTCAGCAGAAGGGATCGCCAACAGCAGGGGGACGCCTAGCTCTGGTCCTGGCTCTCCTCTTTATAAGGTTGGGCCGCACACCTTATCCAAGGCCTCGTTTCGGGCCTTGTGTGCCTCTTTGGCTTATATTTATGCTGCCTTTGCGGCCGTGGCTTGGTTTCCCAATGCTGCACGTGGCACCCCCGCCGTAACCTATCCTTGTGGTCCCTGACGTCACTCAAGAAAGCGAGGAGAGGAGTGTAAGGGACTGCGGAAGACTCTGTGACGGCCTAGCTAGGGAAGAACACTTTCTCGTGCAGACGGTTACTATCAATCAGTGTCAGACATGAGGAACCGGTCGAAACTGGTCCTCAACCGGCCTTGACTGCCTTGTGTGGCCCCTTGCCAGTAAGGGAGCACAACCCCTTAGTAAATATACATGAGCTGATAATGTTAAGTGTATATTAATGCCTGCTATCCGCCCCTTCATTGAACTCCGTCCCAGGCATTGCTCCTGTGCACTGGGCTCTCCGCCTCCATGACTGCAGCGCTTGAAGTCCCTGTTGCGGGTGTGTCACTTGCCTTCAGTGAAGCCAATAATTTGCCGTTTTGCAGCGTGTGAGCCTCGCTTTTTCAAAGCACCCCTGCCAGGCCTCCCGGGCCTAGGACAAAACATGAGTGTAACCCTAAAGGCTCAGAAACCAGCAGGCAAAAAGAATGCCCAATTTTTTAAATAAAAATCTTGTGATTTTTAAGCCACTCCTAACTGAGTGTAACTGAGTTTTTGTAACTGTCCCTACTACTTCTGTTTTATATCTGGCAACCCTACTGAGCAACAAGGAAAACTCAGTAGTGGCCTTCTTCCAACTCAGTACAGTAGGAAGGGAAGCAGAAGCTCCTCCTCCTTCATGTAGTGGTGAAATGAATGGAGGCTGAATTAACAGGCACATCTCTCTTGTCTCCAAATTCCCCCAACAAAACAAAACCCCTTCTTCTGCACTTACAGGAATTGGATGTCACAGTCGGGTCATGTAGTCAGAGCAGAATTCACTGTCAAGACAGGAGTCAGGATAGCAGGAAGTCAGAAGCAAGAGACAAACTGGAGATCAGAACCACGTGTCAGGAACCAGAGTCAGGCCAGGTCAGGGTACCAGTGGGGGGGTGGGAGGGAGTTAGCATCAGGAGACAAACTGCAGATCAGAACAACAAATCAGATGCGAGGAAATCAGGGAGCGAAGATACACACTCCAGAAAGGAATGGATCCCAGTTGTTCAGATAGCTTTTTGTTCCTGCTGCTGGCTTAAAAATGGTGAGCAGGCCAGTCAACTGTTCCAGGACTCCACCAATAGTATTGCAGAGGCAGAGCCTCAAACTGGGGCTCGGTTTCATGGGTCCCTGGAATAGAAGGCTGCCAGATGAAGATTTGGAGCATGGCTATCCCATATGAAGCCTGCAGACCCAGATTTAAGACCCAAGGGTCATGACACTGGAGGAGGGGAGAAATGAAGGAGAGGGAATAATTTTGGGGGAAGAAACAGATGGAGTACATCCTGAGATGGGGCCTGCTGACTTCCCTGTCCACAAAGGAACAGTCCTAGGCCTTTTCCCTCCACAAGACAACTACTGATAGGAAGGAGTCTGCTGTGGGGAAAACAGCTACAGGGGAAGAGAGAATCACAGGATTGTAAGAGCACCTCCATTGTTTCTTGATGCTGCTTCCCCCCCACCCCCCCATGACTTCTGAGGGTCTTGCAGCATTCATTTTAAATTATGCAATATCAACAGTTGTGTGTATGATTTAATATAGGCGCATATCAGTTTTGAGCCCCTAATTAGATTCACATTAAAAGTAAACTAACATTCACTGGACACAAAATAAAGCACAATAATGAATCTTTCCCTTGTGATGGGAAAAGAGCTTGGGCAGTAGTTCCACTGTGTATTATTGCTGAGCCAAGAATGTCCTTGGGATTCAAGTTTGATTAAAGCTTGAATAGATTGTGAAATCCTGACCTTGACCCTTAACTTCAACACTGGCTCTAACAAACCAGGGCTCCCCCACTAAGTTTCACACTAGGACTTGGGAGACCCTTGGAGACTAATTGTGCAGGATTTTTGTTGTTGTTGTTTGCAGTCAAGTTCTACTCTTTAAAACAAAGTCTCTAGCACCTAACAGAAGATGTTGTACATTACTGGAAAGGGATCAAGTAAATACCGGAACACAGCCACATAAGCCAAAAGAAAAAGAAACATGATAATGGAGACAGTTTGCTGTAGGGAACTAATAGGAAAATCAAACTGGGTGGTGGAGGGGACAGGGGGGGCAGAAGAGGGAGGGGGAGGGATTTTCTTCACCAGTACTTACCAGTTTTCCAGTGTGCAGGCCAGTCACCAGTCTGCAACTGCTTTTAACATTGAACTTGTTGATTTTTGGGGACAAACAAAAAGCTTAGTGAGTATGCAGTTTTCAAGCCTTCCAGTCATACATGAAGGTTTGATTAATGGAAAATTAAACTTATGACAAAATATTATGATCCTGTATTTTGTTAACTCACATGAAGAGAAACAAGATAATCTTACAGTTGTGAATAGGGAAATGTGTTGTGTGTGTGTGTGTGCGTGCGTGTGTATACGCTGTTTAAGAAATTATTTATGAATGTTCAATTTTTCTATGGATGTGTGTGTTCCATGCTTTTGTTGCTAACAAAAAGGAGGTAAAGAAATCAAGACAGTAATAAATTCATGAATCAAGGACATTAACGTTTTGTCCCCAGATTAAAGGCAAGTTTAAATATATAATTTTTATAAGAATATGCAGGTAAATATAGTTTTGTTTTAATAGAATTTTTATTTATTATTTTATTACCAATTTGTGTCCAAGATTCAAAATCAGAATTAAGAGTCTAGTTAGTGCTTTTTCCATTGACTTCCATGGAAAAAAGAGTTTCTTTCTGTCCTGATTTGTCTGACTTACTGCTTGTCAACATTGCAGCTAAATATAGTTTTGTTTTAATAGAATTTTTATTTATTATTTTATTACCAATTTGTGTCCAAGATTCAAAATCAGAATTAAGAGTCTAGTTAGTGCTTTTTCCATTGACTTCCATGGAAAAAAGAGTTTCTTTCTGTCCTGATTTGTCTGACTTACTGCTTGTCAACATTGCAGCTGTTGTGGAATATATTTTATCTTTTTGTTTAGGTTAAGGCTAATTTTATTTTATGTTGCTTTGAAAAAGTCTCCCCCCACATAAGATTCTCATTAATTCTAAAATTTTGAAATTCACTGGAATTGTTGTATGCATGTATTGTATAGTTCATTTTCGTATGTTCAAACAGTGGCTAATAGATGAAATACAGAAGTGGTTTAGAAAGTCTCCTTAAAAACAACCAACCAACCAAACAAACAAAAAAAAAAAACAAAAGCATGGCAAAACCCACAAGAGTTTAACGTATTAGGCCCCAGTCCTGCAAAGGAATTCACATGCACATACCCTTTTGCCCATGTGAAATCCCATTGACTTCAGCTGGGCTCTCTGTGAGGAAAATTGTCCAGGTAGGCAGTTCCCTTCACGGTATCCCAGTCCTTATATGCTTTAGTCACACATTTGTTATTGGCCTCAATAAAGGAGTTATTAGAAAAAGTTCTATGGCCTGTGATATACAGGGTGTCTGACTAGGTATCAATGGTTCCATCTGGCCTTAAAAATCTATTAATCTATTTTACTATGTAGCTCGTAGAATTTTTCCACCGTCATCTTTTCCATCTCCCATTCCACCCCTTCTCCTTTTTCTATTTGTTTGTATTCTTATTTATATCCTATTTTTTAAAAATGTGCAATTTCTCAGGTACGAGTACAACTCCAGTTTATTGTATACCCTGCTGTTAATTGCTTTTATAGCTACACACCTCACTTTCACTACCTCAAGAACTGATTTTTGATCACACTAGGGTATAAAATAGCATGAGATGAAAATCAGAACCTCCTCCTTGCACGACTTACATTTATTTTGCCACCCACTGAATATAAATTGCTGCCAGTTACTCTAAATTATAATTTATACCCATTTTTTCTGACAAACTACTACCACTTTTTACATCTCTGCTGAATTTAGCCCCAGGTAACCAGCTTTTTACCACAGTAATGTGACTGACTGAACACAGCAGTGAGCTTTCAAGACTTAAGGCTAAAAATCAAAAGAATGATAAATGGTGGAGTAAGCTACATGTCTGCAAGTGAGTGTAAATTACAAGTGGCATAAGAGCTGGTAAAAATATTCAAAATTCACAGGGGGTGTAATGGGATGTGTAAGATTAAATATGGGGGTATCTTACACCTGGCTATGCCCTCTTGTTAGTGGATTTTCCTGATCCTTTCTCATTTCTGTCCCCTCAGCTTGTAAATTAAGCACCCTTATCACTGTGTAATGTTCACCACCATTTATATTGCCTCTGAATTTGGCCCTGGAACTGGGATGCAGAGGGGATCCACCCTCACTTTAGACTTTGTAAATCCTGTATGCAGCCCTGATTAAAACACATTATTAAATAGCTTCCCTAAGAAAATATGTCTCAGTAGGACTGATCAAAGTTTTTCAAATTAAGGAGGTTCCCCCAGCCCCACTGTCTCAAAAAAGCTTTCTTTAGAAAAAGGAAAATTTTGTGAGATGATGCTGATGTCTTAAAAGTTTTCATGTTTTGCAACATTTTTCTTTACATTTGTAATTGTCTTTTTTTAAACTGGGAATTACAAATTGTCCCTTACTTTGGACTTAGGATAAAATATAGTGTAGCCCAGAATGGGCAACTATTGATTGACAAACAAAATTTGAACAATAGGACATAAATCCAAGTTTATTTTTCAGGATTCTAAAACTGTATTGTATCTTGGTACCTTGTCCTACTCTTTTTTATTGGAAAATTATTCTGACTTTTAGAGTGAGGCAGAAAAGTGTGAATTGGGACTGCATGTTTTTTATGCTATTAGGCTTGGGGCTTGCTGTGAAGGTCAGATCTATGTTTTTCATAAGATGCCCTGATGTTTCTGGAGAATAAAAAGAGAGGACAACTGTATACACAAACAGTGGAAGGAAGATTCAGGCACCTGAGTGGACTTTCCCTTCCTAATATATACTTTAATTTGCTTTTTCCTCTTATCTAGATCTACATGCCACTCAGAGTTTTTTGCAGAATTCATATGATGTTGTACGCAACTATCTGGTATTATACTTGTCATCTGTAACTGCTGATACTGGAAAGCGATGTAAGTGTCTTACCAGAGGAGATGTTTCTCCATTATTGTATTATTTATGTTTAAAGCAAGTTGGCAACAAGTGGTATAGTGGTGAAGAAAGGAAACAAGGAATCTAGACTAAAGGCTTTTATGTAGTAAAATAAATTTGGGATTGGAAGACCATTTGATGGCAATTTAGTTTCAGTTAGCTTATGGGAACATTTCCAACATTAGGTAGGTAGAATGGCATTATAAGTAGTCATTTTTGCACACAGCAATTTAAAAATGTGCTAAAAAGGAGGATTTGGGAGAAAGCCTCCTACTGGAAACACTTTATACAAAATAGTGCATTTTGGAAATAATTGAGAAAGAAATAAAATATTTTGGAAATAATTGAGAAAGAAAACATATATGCCATTGTCAGAGACTCAGAACACAAGCAACACATTGCATCACAAGATTGCAACAAGTCTGAGGATACAATGTCAGCCTTAACTATGTTGTTAATCAGTGTATAGTTATTCTTAATGGCCCAACTGAAGGGATCTGTTGAGACAGTGCCAAATTATTATGAATTGCTGTGATTTATATGTATAAATGGGGCAAGCATGAGTTTGGTATGGCTTGGTATGTCTGAATGTGCTAGAGGATTCTGGGAGCAGAATTCTCTTAGCATTAGATGAATGATGTGGAAAACTATTGGAGGTGCTGAAACTGCACTGGAATGGTTAACAACGACCTGATGGGTGTGTGTGTTTTAATCCTGAACTTTGGAATATATCAGTTGAGAACCTGCTCACAAACTAAAGAACATGTAAGATCATGTGATCAGTGGGCTTGGTGCTGACATAGGTCAAAATGACACTTTTTGGATAACCTCACGCTAAGAGCTTCAGTGAATGATTTATGAGAGGGTAAACCATGAATGGGCTTTGATCTGTAGGTCTGCTTTGCAATCCCTTCCAAAATTATGAAGAAAACCAATAATAAATGCCTATAAGGCATATTTCTGGAACATGTGATTCCTTTGAGAAAAAAAAGGTATATAAATGCTAAGCAAAGTAAATGAGTCAGATCAATTCCCCAATTAACATCCTAAGAGGTTTGAGACTGTGAGACCAAAGTCGTTGGGGTAACCGAGACCCTGCCTCGAGGGAACTTAGAACCAGAGGTCATCAGTGTCACCAAGGCCCTGCTTCGAGGAACAGACCAAGTGCCAGAGAGGGGAAAGAAGAAAGATAAGTAGCCTCCTTCAGAGCTGGTAGATATATCTGCTTTGTTTGCCAATCAGGATACTGTGTAAGGCCAACATAGTTACTGAGGGTTTAGGCTTGGGGAACTGAGGTTTATAGAAAAAATGTATACCATGTCACCTTAACTGCTTGGTGTGATTCTGTCTCAAATAAATGACTGTGCATTAAGCATATTGGTTTCCGAATTCTCTCTGGTACTGGTAAACATCTGCCCAGCTGTGGGCTGTTAAAAGATCCGTTTCAACAGGATCCATCTGCAGATCCCAGCTGGAAGGTATGGAACTTGCCTGGCTATAAAGCAAAAGCATATTACGCATCTGTATAGTCTTATTTTCAACTCTGTCCTGCTATATTTATTCTTAACTACATATCATGTAGAATAACTGTGTCATTTATTTTGGTCACAATTTTTATTAAGATTCAATTTGTAAATATTTTATAAAGGGTTAATACTTGATTAATAGTTGTGTTAATAAAAAGTTAGTCAATTGTTATAGAATATAACAGGACAATATGTTGCTTATCGTCATGAGTTTTAACTACTGAGACAACACCTTCTGTGTTCACAATCATTTATAAACACATACTACTACCGACAACTATATACAAGAAACCTGTGGATTGTCATACTTACCTTCACAGATCCATTAACCACCCCAAACACACCAAGTAATCCGTTAAATACAGCCAGGAATCAGATATACAGAATATGCTTCCTGGGAAATTCTGGGATACACACATAAAACCGCCTCCGCCAAACAAGGACACTACACCAGAGAAGTACATTGCATCATGGAAGGGGCCACCCAAATACCCCGAGAGAACCTGCTTCAGTAGACTCCCCTGCCACCAATTGAACACCCATAACTGTCATCTACCACCTGACGCTGGAACTCATACAGGTTATCATTAAACAATTACGACCAATACTGAAAGATATCTTTTCTGAATTCCCTCTTCTGACTGTCAGACAATCCTCCCAACCTTGCCAAGCTTGTCATTAGAAGAAACCTCCCACAGATCAGGACCCACCAACTCAAATCTGCACCAGACCCTGCCATAACAACAGATGCAAAACCTGCAGACATATCTCCACTTCTATGATGATGGATGCCCTCTGCAACATACTTTTCAAGATCCTTGGGTCCCTCACATGCCTGTCACAACATGTGTTTTATCTCCCCCAGTGTATTAAATGTCCCAGTAACATCTATGTGGGTGAAACCAAACAATCACTATGTTTGTGAATGAACTCATACAGAAAAGCAATAAAATACAAAAACACCATATTACCCATAGGCAAACACTTTTCACAAAATGACCACTCCATATCTGACCTCTCAGTCCTCATCCCCAAAGGAAACCTCCATAACACTTCCAAAAGATGAGCCTGGGAGCTTAAAATCATAACTTTGTTACACACTGAAAATCATAGACTCAACAACACTGGTTTAATAGCTCATTAAAATAACTTGTAACCTACTAACCAACCCTCTGTTGTCTTATGATTGCAGAGGTGTTGACTGCCCACTTCTCCTAGAATGGTCTCTTACAACGTTAACTCTTTATGCTAAACAATCTGTTCCACCTTTTATTAACTGTGATACTCTGAGTGTCTTTCCCAGACCTGAAGAATAGTTCTGTGTAAGCTTGAAAGCTTGTCTCTTTCACCAACAAAAGTTGGCCCTATAAAAGATATTACCTCCCCCACCTTGTCTCTCTAACATACTGTTAATATCTGCAACATGCTGTCACCTTATGGAGTGCAGCCCAGGCCACTGACAGGTTGTGTCACCACCTGCCCTGTAATTCTGAGTGTCTTTCATGCTCCAGGCTGTGGGCCACAACCTGGACACTGGCAGCCAGCAGACAAGCATGCACTGAGTGTCTCTGTGTTAAGCAGCTCTGGCTCAGTGTGAGCAACAAGAGTGATGTCGTGGTGGGAGTCTGCTATAGACCACCGGACCAGGGGGATGAGGTGGATGAGGCTTTCTTCCGGCAGCTCGCGGAAGCTACTAGATCGCATGCCCTGGTTCTCATGGGTGACTTTAATTTTCCTGATATCTGCTGGGAGATTAATACAGCGGTGCATAGACAATCCAGGAAGTTTTTGGAAAGCGTAGGGGACAATTTCCTGGTGCAAGTGCTAGAGGAGCCAACTAGGGGGGGAGCTTTTCTTGACCTGCTGCTCACAAACTGGGAAGAATTAGTAGGGGAAGCAAAAGTGGATGGGAATCTGGGACGCAGTGACCATGAGTTGGTTGAGTTCAGGATCCTGACACAGGGAAGAAAGGTAAGCAGCAGGATACGGACCCTGGACTTCAGGAAAGCAGACTTCGACTCCCTCAGGGAACGGATGGGTAGGATCCCCTGGGGGACTAACATGAAGGGGAAAGGAGTCCAGGAGAGCTGGCTGTATTTCAAGGAATCCCTGTTGAGGTTACAGGGACAAACCATCCCGATGTGTCGAAAGAATAGTAAATATGGCAGGCAACCAGCTTGGCTTAACGGTGAAATCCTAGCGGATCATAAAAATAAAAAAGAAGCTTACAAGAAGTGGAAGGTTGGACATATGACCAGGGAAGAGTATAAAAATATTGCTCGGGCATGTAGGAATGAAATCGGGAGGGCCAAATCGCACCTGGAGCTGCAGCTAGCGAGAGATGTTAAGAGTAACAAGAAGGGTTTCTTCAGGAATGTTGGCAACAAGAAGAAAGCCAAGGAAAGTGTGGGCCCCTTAATGAATGAGGGAGGCAACCTAGTGACAGAGGATGTGGGAAAAGCTAATGTACTCAATGCTTTTTTTGCCTCTGTCTTCACTAACAAGGTCAGCTCCCAGACTGCTGCACTGGGCATCACAACATGGGGAATAGATGGCCAGGCCTCTGTGGAGAAAGAGGTGGTTAGGGACTATTTAGAAAAGCTGGACGTGCACAAGTCCATGAGGCCGGACGAGTTGCATCCGAGAGTGCTAAAGGAACTGGCGGCTGTGATTGCAGAGCCACTGGCCATTATCTTTGAAAACTCGTGGCGAACGAGGGAAGTCCCGGATGACTGGAAAAAGGCTAATGTAGTGCCAATCTTTAAAAAAGGGAAGAAGGAGGATCCTGGGAACTACAGGCCAGTCAGCCTCACTTCAGTCCCCGGAAAAATCATGGAGCAGGTCCTTAAAGAATCAATCCTGAAGCACTTACGTGAGAGGAAAGTGATCAGGAACAGTCAGCATGGATTCACCAAGGGAAGGTCATGCCTGACTAATCTAATCGTCTTCTATGATGAGATTACTGGTTCTGTGGATGAAGGGAGAGCAGTGGATGTATTGTATCTTGACTTTAGCAAAGCTTTTGACACGGTGTCCCACAGTATTCTTGTCAGCAAGTTAAAGAAGTACAGGCTGGATGAATGCACTATAAGGTGGGTAGAAAGCTGGCTAGATTGTCAGGCTCAACGGGTAGTGATCAATGGCTCCATGTCTAGTTGGCAGCCGGTGTCAAGTGGAGTGCCCCAGGGGTCGGTCCTGGGGCCAGTTTTGTTCAATATCTTCATAAATGATCTGGAGGATGGTGTGGATTGCACTCTCAGCAAATTTGCGGATGATACTAAACTGGGAGGAGTGGTAGATATGCTGGAGGGCAGGGATAGGATACAGAGGGACCTAGACAAATTGGAGGATTGGGCCAAAAGAAATCTGATGAGGTTCAATAAGGATAAGTGCAGGGTCCTGCACTTAGGACGGAAGAACCCAATGCACAGCTACAGACTAGGGACCGAATGGCTAGGCAGCAGTTCTGCGGAAAAGGACCTAGGGGTGACAGTGGACGAGAAGCTGGATATGAGTCAGCAGTGTGCCCTTGTTGCCAAGAAGGCCAATGGCATTTTGGGATGTATAAGTAGGGGCATAGCGAGCAGATCGAGGGACGTGATCGTCCCCCTCTATTCCACATTGGTGAGGCCTCATCTGGAGTACTGTGTCCAGTTTTGGGCCCCACATTACAAGAAGGATGTGGATAAATTGGAGAGAGTCCAGTGAAGGGCAACAAAAATGATTAGGGGTCTGGAACACATGAGTTATGAGGAGAGGCTGAGGGAACTGGGATTGTTTAGTCTGCAGAAGAGAAGAATGAGGGGGGATTTGATAACTGCTTTCAACTACCTGAGAGGTGGTTCCAGAGAGGATGGTTCTAGACTATTCTCAGTGGTGGAAGAGGACAGGACAAGGAGTAATGGTCTCAAGTTGCAGTGGGGGAGGTTTAGATTGGATATTAGGAAAAACTTTTTCACTAGGAGGGTGGTGAAACACTGGAATGCATTGCCTAGGGAGGTGGTGGAATCTCCTTCCTTAGAAGTTTTTAAGGTCAGGCTTGACAAAGCCCTGGCTGGGATGATTTAATTGGGGATTGGTCCTGCTTTTGAGCAGGGGGTTGGACTAGATGACCTCCTGAGGTCCCTTCCAACCCTGATATTCTATGATTCAGCACTCTCAATCCAGCAGCCCTCTTGTTACACCCCAGCCACATTCTGGCATCTACCAACTAGGGGTCATCTTCCCAGGTGTAATCAAACACCCCTCCCAGTCTGCAATGTCCAGCCCATTCCTGGACCTTCAGAGGAATAAGGTGGTTTGTTTGCTCCTGTAAAGAGACAACTTGCACAGTTTATCATTTTAACTGAAGTTAACAATCACTTAAATTCAAACAGCATTGGGCTAGTTTAGAATAAAAGTAAAACAAGTTTATCAACAAAAGGAGATAGGATTTTAATCGAATTCAAGTATAAAGGATAGAGTTATAAATGGTTACAAGCAAATGAAAGTGAAAAATGCTTTCTAGAGACTATGACTTAACAAATCTATAGCTTTGGTTTAAGGTAAGATTCTTACCACACTTCTTTCCATCAAGATGGCTGATTCTCCTTCTCTCCCCTCTTTTGTCAGGATCTCTCCCCCAAAACAAAGTGCTTGGTTCCTTTGTCTTCTTATGTGAAAGATAATGTAGAGTTCTTTGTCCCTCTCTTTGATAGTCCAGTGAACCTTTGAAATAGATTCTTCTGATGGTTACCCCCCCCAAACAAAGTTAATTAAAGCTATGAAGAAGGAGACATGGAGTCTGGTACTGAAGGAAGTTCCATGTTGGTTTCTTCCCCCACAGGTGTTTGCTAAAAGACAAATTGACCTGTTCCTGCCCTGTAAAGGATGCAAATGAATGGCCACTTTACATGTGATTGCTAATAGATTCTGATGACACCTGTCTGGAGGCATTGCATGTCTTTTGTCTGGGATAAACCTGTTTACGCACTCCCCAGACTTGTCTGGTAAACGTATTTTGTTTTCACATTTCTTTCATATTTGTATGGCCTCTTGGGCATTTACTATACAGACACCATGCAATAATATTAATGATTAGTTTATTATTTGTTTTCCAAAGCTACCTTACATGACACATATCATATACACTTTATAACTTTAATGCATTGGAGTACACTCAATTGATCAGGCCAGCTGAAACTCAATACCAGATACCAGGTTTCAGAGTAACAGCCGTGTTAGTCTGTATTCGCAAAAAGAAAAGGAGTACTTGTGGCACCTTAGAGACTAATCAATTTATTTGAGCATGGGAGAGGAGGGTGAGAAAACCTGGATTTGTGCTGGAAATGGCCCAACTTGATGATCACTTTAGATAAGCTATTACCAGCAGGAGAGTGGGGTGGGAGGAGGTATTGTTTCATGGTCTCTGTGTATATATAATGTCTTCTGCAGTTTCCACAGTATGCATCCGATGAAGTGAGCTGTAGCTCACGAAAGCTCATGCTCAAATAAATTGGTTAGTCTCTAAGGTGCCACAAGTACTCCTTTTCTTTTTACCAGATACCAGTAAGCCCTTGCTCTCTCGCACTGAGATAATGTTAGGGTCACACATGCTCATAAGATCTATTAATTTTTAATAGAAACCTTTCTAAGCTATTTTAAAATGGCACCTTAATAGAAAATGACCCCTTATTTTATGTGAAATATCATTAAAAATGAAAAAAAAAAAAAGAGTTTTAGTACTGGCATTATGTAATAGCAACATCTCCTTAGGATGCATAGTTATCCAGTTTCAACTATTTTAAAATTAAATATGTAGTACTGTAAATCTGAACTGATGCTGTAAACCTAGTTGCAACAATGGTTATATGCACATTGGATAGTAATTAAGTAGATAAACCATATTTTTGAGTTTAAGTGTCTGTATAGTGACTACATACTTATTAATTATTTGAGAAATTTCAGGATGGAAGTCAAGAATTGGAGGAAAAGGAAGGAGAAGATTGGAGCTTTTCCTGGTGTGTATGTGTGTTTGTGTCTCTGTGTGTGCGCACATACATGTGTGTGTTATGGTCTCCCCATGATGACATTTTGGAAGATAACTCCTCTGAAAGTCCACTTTTACACTCTATGTGTCATGTAATCACATAATATTGGACTCATCTGTATCTGAATTATGTGATCTAATTCACAGCAAATATGTACACATAATTTACCCTTTTTCTGATTGAAGAGTGTCCACAAGCAGATCACAATTCCCTCCTATTTATTATTAAAACGTACCCTTTTAAAATGTCTTCTCTCTTGGGATTGATCAGGAACAACTTGCTGTGGATATTTGATTCACAATATGTAAACTGTGTTGGAGTTAGATGTGGTTGGTCACATAAGTCACATGTTACTGTTTCTGCACTCTTATGGTGTCAGTGTAAGATTTATACTCTTGAGGAGCATGTGAAGAGGTCATTGCAGCAATGAATCTCTCAGGGAGAGGAAGAAGTTTAGGTAAGGAAACTATAAAACACAATTGGGGAGTTATATAACATTTTTAAAGCTTTCATTTCTTGGCTACACGAGCTTTGCCCAAAGCCTCATTCCTGAATATAATAAGTTACTTCAAAATTTAATGGCTGGGTGTAGATTTTAGATTTAATTGTCTCTCATCACATTTATAGATGTAACTTTACAAGCATGCTGTCTTGGTTGCAACCTTGACTGGCTCATGAAATGGATGGTGTGCCACAACTCTGGCAAGGGGTTTTGAGAACACTGGCCCCTGCTGTGTTAAAATGTGTTTGATTCCATACAAAATTGTCACGTGCACTGCATTTTTGCCTATATTTTTCCATCTTTTTTATTCTGACACCCATCACTGCAATATTTAAGTACTTTCCATGTAAAAATCAATAGCAATAATGTCCATAGTGGAATTTATGGAGTCTCTGGCATGTCTCCATTTTTGGGGGGAAGGGGGAGGGGCAAAACTCTGCATGGGGTAGGGTTTTTTTTAAACAAAGATTTTATTAATTTATTTTTGTTTCTTTAGTAGGGGTTTACAGGTAGCTAAGATTCTCAGTGTTCTGGCATTCTTACAGTGGAAAGCATTTTTTTTTTTTTTTAGAGGAAGCTTTTGAAGAAAAAGACTGTCAGAATGTAAATTTTCCTGGAGCACCTGCAATGGCTCCAGGGATGGTGTAAATTAGAGCAACCTGCTCTAATTTATGCCAGCTAGACACAATCTGCAATGGACTATAAACCGGTCTGTCAGAGTGGAGTGCCTCTGGCTATGTCCCTTCTCCACTCAGTGCTGGGTTGTGGGATAGGGACACTGGAAGGAATCCTCGCCTAGTCCATTACAGCTGCTTTCTATCCCCTTTTCACTGCTAGAGAGGTATAAAGGAGCTAGAACGTAGCTGAGAATCTTGCCCCAAAATTCATTTATTTGCAACCATTCATGTGAATTTGACTCAAAACAATGCATGTTCATGGAAAGTGAACACAATAGTGGGCTGAGCATAGCCAAAACAAATTGAAATACTCGTGGAAATATTTTTGTGGTATTCTCCCAATTCTACACTCAGCCATAGACCATAGAAAGAAGATAAACAATGAAAAATAACTGCTAATTTCTCTACAGATAGATTAGCATCCACTATAGGAACTCAAAAACATGTTAAAAATTCAACCTTGCTTACAACTGTTTACCAAATCTAATACAAAAAGGATAAAGCACTCCAGGAAAATATTCATTTTATGTTTTATTCATGAACTTCTTTTTATGAATTGGTTGCTATAATAATATATATACCTTTCCATTTACTTCCAAGAAGTTCCTGTAATTATAATTGTGAAAGATAAAATATAATGATAGAAATAGGGATGAGTGATTAGCATAAGGTATGCACCAATCAAACTTTCTCTTCAGAAATCTCTTCTTCTCCCTTTAAGTGACTATAATAATTACTTTTTATTCAAAGGAGTTTAAAGCAGTGAAATGTGCATCCCTTTGACAGCTTTTGCATTTCATTTCAAATGAGATGCCTGGCAATAAACAATGTTACCCATCTTCGTTCTACCTCATTAATTGCAAGTGAGATTTCACAGCTGTAATTTTTCATGGTCATTCAAGCAATAATCCTTAAAGGGATTTATTACTGAGGTAAAGGGTTTGTTTCTTTTTATTCAAAACTTTCTTTAAAGTATGAAACTTTCTTTTCATAATGTACTTTTTTATTTGAGTTGAAGAATTTTATTTCTTAATAGATGACAAAGCTTTTTTATACTAACGTCTTTTTAATGTATGGAAAAAGTGTTCTATACATTCTATCCCTTAATAGAACTATGAGAATGGGAAGTCAGGATCAATTTCTTTCCAAGGCTCAGTCTGAGACAAAGACATAGCATAAGACAACTGACTTTTTTAATATGCAGTTTCCTCAATAAATGGGCATAGGCTGGGTTCACAGTATGTATAAGCCTCTAAAATCTGGTTTGGTTCATATTAGTTCAAATGAGGACAAAGAGAAGAAACTTCAAATAAATGCCCATCCCACAAACTGATTTTCTCTCAATTTCAACAGCTGAAAAAATACAGCAGAATCAAAAACTGGCACAAAAACAATGCTTTCTCATTGTAAGCTTCCTTTTCTGATGATCATGCCTGGCCACAACACTGGCTGATTTGTACGATTCAGGACAATGCCCGTGGCATTCAAAAGCAGAGCACAGGACATAGAAAATGATGTCTTTCCACTGTGGCTAAATTAAGAAGAAAGAAGTTTGATTTCCTCATTTTGACTTTAATTTCCTCTATGTTGGTGCAATACTGGAACTGAGTTGCAATTTCAACTCTTCCTGCAGCTGCCCTGTGCTAACCATGAAAAGGGAAGTACAATAATGGAGAGCAAAAATAGAGATGAAGTCCTTATTGAAGCAAAACTCCCTTACACTAGACAAATTAACTCAAGTGAGAATCACAGGGTCAGGCCCACGGACAATTACTAAGGGCCTGATACGAATACCTGTGCACTGAATTGTGCCATATACCATATGAACTCTTATTTAAGTGACTGGGAATGCTTTTGCATTAAGGTGTGACTCAGGAAGAGCAAGGGTATCAAAATCTGATTTTAGAATGTGACAGTTGATCCTCCTACTGAATGATGCTGTAATGATGCTATAACCAATTAGCATCCAATATCGCTACTTTGTTCTTGTCATTTCAACATATGAACCGGAGTCTGAAATTTCTTATACAAGATCTTCAAAAACCCACTTCAGGTAGAAGATTATTTTTATAGATAAAAATTTGGCCTTCCTGTTCAACTATTTTATATCTGAACCTAAGATGAAGACAAAAAACTTCAATGAATATTAGCTGGCAACAGTCCTCTTGACACCATAGTTTATGCTTTCTGTTTTCATTATTTCACATGACTCAGGTTCAAGCATCTCCTTCAGCATTTAGTTTCTTTGAGTACCCTTCCTGTCTTTGCAGGGAAGAACAATTAGTTTCAGATCTTCTGACAAACGATTGAAACAGTAGGCAGAATGAGCAGGAACATATACATAGTTATCTAATCCCTTCTCCCAAAGGAACAAGACTTTCCCGATTCTTTTTTTCCACTGACTGGATTGTGACTACAATGCATAATTTTTTGTTGTCTTAGAGCAGTGGTTCTCAACCTCTGGCCCAATCAACACACAGCTGTGGCCTATGTAACATTCTCAGGGCCACAGAGATAGTATACATATATTGTGTGTGGATGTAGCCCACATAACGCATAGGGAGCTTCATATTTGGCCCACAATGGTAAATAGATTGAGAACCACTGTCTTAGAGTCTTCAGAAAGGATATATGAAGTTTCTTCAATCTAGTTTTTATTGGAGAATATGAGGTCTGGTTAGTACTAATTTAATTTCTTTATCTACTTCTTGACCTCCAAAGAGTTTTATTTTCCAGAAAAAAACCCCCTCATCTTAGAAAGATGGTTTTCAGACTACTTTTTCTGAATCTTCCATTATCAGTGTGGTCCAGCACATATGGAACTCTTTTTCTGATGAGTGGACTCTGACACCTTTTCTGGTGCGATGACAAGTTTGGTTGATAAGGGTAATAGTGTTCATATAGGTTTCAGAGTAGCAGCCGTGTTAGTCTGTATTCACAAAAAGAAAAGGAGTACTTGTGGCACCTTAGAGACTAACCAATTTATTTGAGCATAAGCTTTCGTGAGCTACAGCTCACTCATCGGATGCATTCAGTGGGACTTCTGTAAGGCATTTGACTTGGTACCAAAAGACATTTTGATTAAAAAACTAGAACGATATAAAGTTAACACAGCACTCATTAAATGGATTAAAAACTGACTAACAGAGAGCTCTCAAAATGTAACTGTAAATGAGGAATAGCAATCAAATGGGTGTGTTTCTACGCACTTCATGCTTGGCCTTGTGCTATTTAATATTTATACCCATGACCTGGAAGAAAAAGTCATCACTGGCAAAGTTTGCAGATGACCCAAAATTATGGGAGTGGTAGATAATGAAGAAAGTAGGTTATTGATCCAGAGCAATCTGGAAAGCTTGGTAACTAGGTATAAATACATGCATTTTAATATGGCTAAATGTAAATGTATACATCTAGGAACAAAAAATGTAGACCATACTTATAGGATAGAGGAATCTGTCCTGGTAAGCAGTGACTCTGAAAAATATTTTTTATATCTATCTATCTATCTATCTATCTAAAATCAGCTGAACAATGTGACTCTGTGACCAAAATGCATAAACAGGGGAATCTTGAGTAGGAATAGAGAGGTTATTTTGACTGTGTATTTGGTATTGATTTGACCACTGCTGGAATACTGTGTCCAGTTCTGGTGCCATAATTTAAGAAGAGTGTTGACAAATTGGAGAGGAGTCAGAGAAGAGCCACAAGAATGATTAAAGGATTAAAAAAACTCATCTTCCAGTGATAGACTCAAGAAGCTCAATACACTGAGCTTAACAAAGGTTAAGGGGTAACCTGATTTGTCGATGAGTACCTACATATTTAATAATGTGCTCTTCAATCTAGCAGAGAAAGTTATAGCATGATCCAATGGCTGGAAGTTGAAGCTAGACAAATTCAGATGGGAAATAAGGCATATATTTTTGACATAATTTACTAAGGGTACTAATTTACATCACTGACAATTTTTAAATCAAGATTGGATGTTTTTCTACAAGATATGCTCTAGGAATTATTTTGGGGATGACCTACAGCCTGTGCACTTCAGTAAGCCAGACTAGGGGATCACAATATTCTTTTGTGACCTTGGAATCTATGAACTCAAGAGATTTAGGTAGTTTTCTTGGTTCTACCACTGGCTGGCTGACTGACCTTGAGCAAGTCACTTTGCCTTTCTATGTATCAGTTTCCCCATCAAAAATGGGGATAATGAGACTTACGTCTTCTATAAAGTGCTTTGATAGCTATGGATGAAAATCACTATAGCAGATGTTGGAAGGTATTATTATTAGTTTTACAATGGCATTTTAAATTACAGAACTGTGAACTAATTAGAAGACATACCTGAAGTGCAACTCCTATCTTTGATGAGTGCAATTTTGTCATTGTTACTGTACCTTTCATCTTGCTGTCATACATACAGTATAATCAATCTCAATTTCTCTCATATAAAAACAGACACTGCTGTATCCTACAGCTGCAAGGTATTGAAAAAAACATTTCCTAGATATGGAGGCCACTCAGATTCATAGCAAGTGAAACAAGTGGAAGGAAATTGGTACAATGATTAAGTAGAACCCATATGTCATGAATGAAGGCCTGCAGCTGAGCCTGAGATAGCTAGTTCAGTCTCCAAGTAGAGTAATGAGCCCAGATGGGCTGCAGCAGGGCAGTTTGATTGGCCAACAAACCTGATTGGTGGAAGGGAGCCATCAGGCATCCTCTTAAAGCCCAGCAGCACCAGCAGGTCATTGGCTCCTCAATGCTTCCCCCACAGTCACAATCACCCCTGTTCTTGCCTTCCTCATGACTTGTTCCCAGCCTTGCTCCTGCATTGTTTCCAGCTATACTCTTGCCTTGTTCCCACCAAAGCCCAGCTCTTGCTCCTGCCTAATTCCCTGCTTCTCTCTCTAGTGTGTCCTGGCTCGTGACCCTTGGCTCCAGCTCTTGACCATTCCTTGCTCCAGCTCTAACCCTCTATCTTTGATTTCCAATCCTTCCTTGTTCTGGGTTCAAACACTAGGTCAGATCACTCACTTTCCAGTCCTGACACCAGATGAACTTCTTCTCAGTGATGGAATATTTCATGTTTGCTAAGATACTAATGAAGACTTAGCCCTAACAATATTTGCTTGCCTTCTATTTGATCTTCTGTAAAACTCTAAGTCACAACAATATTTTTCTGAATTCTTTAGTCATTTTAAAAAATATATTGTTCAACCATATGTTGGTTTGGATTAGCTGGTTTTTGAAGGTGTTCCCATTTGATGTAGGTACTGCCTCTGCAGATGTCAAAGCGACATGTTCAATGGTCAGAAAACTCTGTGGAAATAGAAGATGTTTAATTCCTTTACTATATTTGACTGATGCTTGGAGGGAGGGTAGAGAGAGAAGGATGATTGCCTCCTTCACAGAAAAATGCCTGGATGAGAGGATGGCAGGGGAGGAATCAAGTTTTTGGTTTTTTAACCATGGTGGGGGGGTGATGGACCAATGTTGGCTCCTTGGGAGGAACAGAGGGTTGTCTTCCAATCCTTACAGCTTCTCCAAGATCTGCTGGAGAAACACTGTCTTCTTGGAGGAGGCCCAGTGCCTCTACACTGGTTCTAAGATCTCCACTTTGCCCAGGTTGTGATATTCCAGTAGATCTACATGACCAAGGATTTCTCCTGACAGCAGATGCCACCACAAACTTCTCTCGAAGTGGGGCAGATTTACCAGGTTAATGGGGGACAGATTTACCTGGTGAATGGGGACAGATTTATCTTTGTGTCTAGTTGGTAAGCCATGTATAACCTCTGGTACTTCCCTATGCATAGATCATAGTTCTTTGTAGGGAACAAGCAGGGCTGTCTTTCTTGCTCCCATCACCATGCAAGTAGTATGAAGGGTCCCTCTGCACAGATCCTGGTGACACTGTTCCTTCCCCTACTAGTCCAGTGTAATCTGGTGATTCACCATTGATGATTATACCCTATAGGCCTACAAAATGATAAAGTCCAGGCAATCCCTTTCAAAAATAGTGCACATTTCTTTGAGTGGAGTGGAGAGAGTTTAGCACAGGCACACAAAAGTATACTCATCCACTTTATCAGGAAGAGGTTTTAACAAGCAAGTGAGATGTAATTAGTTTTCTCATTATCATCACAGTAAAAAGCAGCAGTAAAATTCTGGTCCCATTAAAATCAATGGGAGTTTTGTCATTGATTAAAATGGAACCAGAATTCCAGGTGCAAGAATGATGTAAAGGGCCTTGGTATAAGGGTGAAACAGCTTCACTGTATTTAGGGAAAATGTCAAGTAACTGTATCATGTGAATTTTCCATAAAAAATAAAAATAAGATATCCACTTTTTAAAAAATCTATAGGAATATCAAAGAATATATAGAGCATTCTAAGACACCCTTTTAAAAATAATAGAAGTCCTAGAATCCTTATTTTCCATTGGTTTATGAGAAAGTAGCTGATGGTCATTGCCTTTTCAGACAGCCTCTTGTTGCTCTTGCAAGCTGGATAATGCAGCCAACAGACAACTGCATGTGAGTATGGGACACGTAGACCCCTTCATACATCTGACATGCGCCATCTATTGGGATTGTTGTTCATGGTGAAAGAACACAGATCTCCTCCTATAGCAAATGCGCAGGGCCTTTGGGGAGATTCCCATCATGGAGTGTTTCACAATGTTCCTCTTGGGGGTAGGGTTGTCTGCCCCATCACAGAACAAGTGGGTGGTTGTTCCATGGTGGGGTGGCAATCTTGCCTTGCAATGGAACAGTCAAGAATAGGATAATTCCCAGCCTTTTTACACTGCGACTTCCTTTGGCCTGAGGGAAGGGTGGTCAGGTGCTATCCCAGGGGACAGTAAGTTTCAGAGACTGTGCTCTGCACTCACCCTGCAGTGGTGTCTCCTGTGGCTTCTGTCACATGGGGCTGGCTGGGCATGGCTCCATGTTCTGGGAATCATGACCTGACCCCTGGCACATTGGATCTCAGCACTGCTCAGGTTTGGCCTGGCCGCCCTGATGGGGAAGAGAAAGAGAGTAGCCAGGCCAAATTTGAGTCTGGCAACAACACTGAAATTCTCAGCAAATTCAGATCACTAGTGTCCCTGTGCATAATTACCCCAAAGGAACTTTTCATTCTTCAAGCACCTACATATGAGATGGTGCACAGTCTATGTGTAACAACTTCCCACAAGCTGCCACAGAAATTAGAGGCAGACTCAGAATGGTAGTTAAGAGGAATGACTAAATTCTCAGGGTGTCTCATCTAAAAGAATATGCTGCAAGTTATAACAGATAAATCATAACCATTTGAGAATTCCAAATATATAGGGGAAGGTATTAATAGGCAGGGTTTGTGTTAAAAAGACCCTTTGGCAATGCACCAATAGGATTAGTTGAAACAGGCAAATCTTTTCATGCATTTTTTTGTACTGAAATAACTCTATGGGCAAATACATCAGAATCGTATGAGGATTAACCAAATCATCTTTCAAAACTGATGTCTTTCAAAGCCATATTCAGGAATTAGAATGGTAATTGTTTAGTACAATAAGTTCAAAGTTGCATGAAAAACTCAAGCATGGAACATTTTTCATTTTGTTTTGTTTAGTGTAAAGTAGTGGATTGACAGCCCTGGGGACTAAATCTTATTACAGAATGGACAGTGGCAGCACACATTTTCCCACCACTTGTTCCCAGTAATGCAATAAATTTTTATCTTTACAAGTGTCTTGCTAATAATAAATCACCTCAGTCACCAATACATATCACATTTCCGGAGTAAAATCATCTATTAATTCCATATTCTTCCCCACTCCTGCAAACCCCTCTGCCCTTCCATCTGCCTCAGTCCACCAGATTTCCAACTCCAGCATCTCTTGGTGGATCCTCTAGTTGACTCCCTTGGGAACTGTTCCTTAGAGTGTCTGCAATAGGGCTAGGCACATGTCCTATGGCCACTAGCTAATAAGTGTTAGACAGTGAATGAAACAAGGTCCATTCAGTGATAGACTGGGTGAGGAATGGGTTCCCTTTGCTTCTTGGGATGAGTGGGGTCTTCTCTGCTCCTAAATGGGTGTAGGCACGAGTGTCAAGTGAAAGACTGATCTCTGTGGCTAGAGTCTGAGGCCAGGCAGAAGTGCAGATTTTGCCTGCTTCTTTGAACTCTAAACGGAGGCTGGGCAGAGAGACGTAGGTGGTAGTGGCTGGAGGACTCCACTCAGTGCAGCATTAGTTGAACTTACCTCCTCTCCCCTTCCTGTTGGGGCAGCTGGGAGTATGTGGGGATATGTAGGGACAGAGGCAGGATGGCTGTTGCCCTTGCAGAAGCTGCAACAGCACTGGGTACACACATAATGCAGCTGGTGCCAAAGGGCTAGGTTGTATTTATTTGGCATAACCCTGCATAACAGAGAAGGGTGCATGTGTACAGATTGCACTATTCCTTAATATAGTGATCTCCTGGTGTGCCAGGCTGTGCTGTAGCTGGTACAGAATAAGGGAAGGGTCATGCCTTGCATTTTCAGTGTGCACTCCCAGAGACTATAATTGTTCTGACCCTTCAGGGCCTGGTTTTAAGAAGTGCAAAACTCAGCTCTCCTATTAAGGAGCTTGTGAGAACTTCCTCCAGCTCATCAATGAATGTTCCTCAACTGTCATCTGGAAGGACCCCTGCTAAGAAGTTCATGTTCCATGCCCATTTCAGTTAAAGGCCTTGCAGTTAAAGAAGGGTGTCAAATGCAATGACTATTTTTGTCCACTAAGAATTAGAGTGGAACTATCAATCCAATTCTCACTGAGCATCAAACACCTATGAGATTATAACAATTTTTTTTCACTCGAGAGAGACCTGTTAGATAAGAGATTTTGTGTCCCGTTACATACCCCTAATCTGGATAATTGGTTCTTTACTCAGATTTTTTTGTACACTACTGTCTGCTAGTTAAACTGTTATAGATCTTTTGTAGTGGGACATGTGCTTTTTATGGGGAGTGAATAATAACCCTGATGAGTAACAACAGGGGCCAAATCTTCAGCTACACCTGAGGATCATACATAGCAGGTTAGGAGGGCTGCAAAACGGATATAAGAGTCACCACTACACTTCCTAAACAGTGAGCTGACTGCTGGGTTGGTCAGTCTTTGTAAGTTAGAGCAGCTATGGCCATAACCCCATAACTGTCCTTTAAGGTGATAGTACATTTCTTCACAAGCTGATAAACTGTCACTATGCAAACAAAGGCTCCCTCTGTTTTGAAGTGATCCTTCTGGGGCCAGACACACTGGCTCTGGGACCAGATTCCCCTGGCAGTGGAGTACGAAGTAGTCACAACAGACATAGGAATCTGACCCTGAATGTGTACAATTGGAGGTGCTGAATATACACCCTGGACATCTCTGAGCATGAGGACACGCACTCCCCTCTGGGTATGCCATATACTCTGCCACACCTTTGCCCACTCATGAAGGAAGTCCTGATTCATATACCATCCCTGCATTTGTCACTCCTCTAAAATGATACTTCTAGAAAAGGCTTCCAAACAGCAGGCGCTGGAATTACAGGAGAAACAAGGGGAAGTGCGCATTTCTTGTGGGTAGCTGGTTCTGGATAATACAATTAAACCTTCCCATTCCTTTAGGGATTGAACAAACAGATTATGCTGCGGCCATTGGTAATCGGGAATTTCCAACTGCTATTGCCTCTAGGTTAATCGGATTCTTTAGAAACTCTCTTTAATAAAAGAAAAGATGAAGAAAAAAAGCATATCACTGCTGCGTGGGGGCTGAGTAGCTGAACTCTTGCTAATGGCACAGGTTCTGCATATCTCTTCTCTTTGCTCCTGGTCACCACTACTCCACAAGTTAGCAAAACGTCAATGATCTGGTCCTCCAGGCTGATTTGGGATGAGTTCAAAATTGAAATTGTGCAGAGTTGTGCCATTTGTTTCAGTGGCTTATGCTAAGAAAAGGGTCTCTTGTAAATAAAGAACTGTTATTTATGTTAATCTGGCTGAGTCACTACATGTGAGAGGAGGCAAAAAACAGCCTTTCTGACAGATAAGTGGGCATCAGCGGTCAAGCAGGGCGGTAGGGTCCGGTACGCCACGCCAAAAGGAGATTTATAGCTGGTCAGGCATACTGGAAAGAGGAGGAGCAGAACGTGGGGCCACTCGGTGGCTGCACCGCTCCCACCCCTTCCACACAGGCTCTCCCCTGTCTGCGTAGCAGCCCCACCGGAGGAGAGGGCTGGGGGCGGGGTTAGGGGCAGTCCAGCCACGCCGGGGGAGCAGCGGGCATAGGCCCTGTCAAGGTTCCTCCCCCACTCTGAACTCTAGGGTACAGATGTGGGGACCTGCATGAAAAACCTCCTAAGCTTATCTTTGCCAGCTTAGGTCAAAACTTCCCCAAGGTACAAAATATTACACCCGTTGTCCTTGGACTGGCCGCTACCACCACCAAACTAATACTGGTTACTGGGGAAGAGCTGTTTGGACGCGTCTTTCCCCCCAAAATACTTTCCAAAACCTTGCACCTCACTTCCTGGACAAGGTTTGGTAAAAAGCCTCACCAATTTGCCTAGGTGACTACAGACCCAGACCCTTGGATCTTAAGAACAATGAACAATCCTCCCAACACTTGCACCCCCCCCTTTCCTGGGAAATGTTGGATAAAAAGCCTCACCAATTTGCCTAGGTGACCACAGACCCAAACCCTTGGATCTGAGAACAATGAAAAAGCATTCAGTTTTCTTACAAGACTTTCAATAGAAATAGAAGTAAATAGAAGTAAAGAAATCCCCCCGTAAAATCAGGATGGTAGATATCTTACAGTGTAATTAAATTCAAAAACATAGAGAACCCCTCTAGGCAAAACCTTAAGTTACAAAAAAGATACACAGACAGAAATAGTTATTCTATTCAGCACAATTCTTTTCTCAGCCATTTAAAGAAATCATAATCTAACGCATACCTAGCTAGATTACTTACTAAAAGTTCTAAGACTCCATTCCTGGTCTATCCCCGGCAAAGACCAGCATATAGACAGACACAGACCCTTTGTTTCTCTCCCTCCTCCCAGCTTTTGAAAGTATCTTGTCTCCTCATTGGTCATTTTGGTCAGGTGCCAGCGAGGTTACCTTTAGCTTCTTAACCCTTTACAGGTGAGAGGAGCTTTCCCCTGGCTAGGAGGGATTTCAAAGGGGTTTACCCTTCCCTTTATATTTATGACAGGCCCCATGTTCTGTTTCTCTCCCAGGAACTGCTGCGGGGAATGGAGCAGAACCCCTGGCTCCGCCCCCGGCCCTTCCACAGGGCTGCGGCTCCTCCGGCTCGCAGCAGCAGCATCCCGCTGGAGGACAGGGCCTGTGGGGTGGCGCTGGGGCAGTGCAGCTGCTGAGGAGCTGCTGGCATTCTGCTCTTTTCCCCGCTGCGGTTGCTCTGGCGGGGCTGGTTGCTGTACAGACGGAGGAGACGCTGCCTGAAAGGGCTGGGGTGGTACAGCTGCACAGGCTCCCCTCCCCAGATAAGGGGGGGGGTGGATCATGGGGAGGGGACAGGGAAAGTGTGGGGGCCCTGGGCTGGGGCGCAGGACGGGGAGGAGTCACGTGAAGAGGTCACATGCCTCCCGTGGGCTCCCTCCCGAATTGGTAAGTGGATTCCACTTGCACCACTGGTGGGTATCCTCCATTCAGAGCAGCCTGGCAGCCGAATTTCTTGACATCCTTCTCTTGACACTTTATTATTCACCTCAGGGGATGGTCATCCAAAGGGAATGATTGTAATTGCAAGGGGACCATCCTAATTTGGTGCTGTATATCAATTAAACATTGTATTCTGTTTAGACCATCCCTTGTGATGGACCCTGGAACAGTGGGGATAAGTCAAGTAAGGTACAAGTTCTTGAATTTTTTATTTTTTTTTTTATCCGCAGAAGAAAGAAAGGTCTATAAAAGATTAGGATAATTTTCAAACCTGAATAAAGTTCATAACTCAGAGCAGCAGGAAATACAAAGTTTTAAAGGTGTGATTTATTTTCTGTTAGTTTTGATTCAAAAATTCATCTGTTGTATATTGCAAATTTCTGTGACATTAAACACAGTATGATATAAATCTGCTAAATGGTATTCCTAGCTCAGAGACAGCAAACTGCTGACATTATAAGTATAACAACTCCTTATTTCTTTATAAGGTTGTAAAATGCAGCAATATAGCAGCAGCCAGAATGGTTTTAAGGATAAACGTTTTCTTAAATACGTAGTTTTTATATTAAAATACTCCTGTTTTAGCCAACTTTGTGCTTGACTGATGACGCAGTAATTGCTGAGGCTGTTTCTGGTCATTTGCTATTTTTGCTGAGTGCCAGGTTTCAGGTAGGGCTGTGATGGTGTAAAATACCTTTCTTTTTTTGTTTCCATCTCATGGCAGTTTGTTACTGTCATGTGATCCTTTCATAAATGGGTATGCTCTGTTACTGCCGTTTGGCATCATTATCCTTGTACGTCATCTGAGCTATAGGATGGCATGGCTGCTTTATGTTAAACAAACAATAGGAGATACTCTTGCCCAAGTTTGTATTCACTGGACATGTCTGCCTCTGTCTTGATGCAAGTAAACATCTGTGCAAACTAGATATGTTTCCCAGTCATAGAGAGAACACTAGTCAATTGGCCTTATAGTATTAGTATAAAAGACAGTAATGATGTTAAAAAACATCCTATGATCCATTTATAAAAGCTTGTGATTAGTGAATCTCAATGAGAGATTTTATTTAGTTCTCCTCAAAGAAGTTTTATGTTCCCAGTAAGTCATGAGTCTTTCGATTTTCATGACCCCATTTTTTTGCATCTCATGCAATCAGATGCTTTTCCTTTCTCCAAATTTCCATGACATGGTTTTCTCCCTCCCTTCAAGTATATCAGCTGATAAACCCACTCTGCCCTGCCTCTGCCCTCTCGTCATTTACTTGTCTTCCCTCTATGTCTTGCCCTTCTCTAATAGGCCCACCCAGTATTGCCATCATGATGCCTCAGATTCCCAGTAGGTATAGTAGCCTCTGCTGGGCCTGCACCAGATGCTCCATTCCAGTCTCACAAGTTTCAGAGTTTGCTCAGAAGTACTGGCATAGGACATCCCTGGAGCTGTGAAACTTTAAGACAGCAGCCAATTTGAGGTCCAGCAAAGAAAGCCAAACTTACTAGGAGTTAAAGGTAATGTGGACTACAAAGGGAGCCCTATGCGTAAGTGCTGAGAGTGGGGTAATGTCAGTGGAAGAAACTGAAGCATGGGAAGAACAGAAAATAATTAGACTCATTGGATCCAGGTCGGTTATGTGCATTCAGAATGAGGTAATGAAAAGTGGGTGCAGAAGAACCAGAGTTCAAAAAGGCATGCAGCGTTGGGGAGGGTGCTAGTTGAAGGGTTGAATATGTTTTGCTAACTCTTATCCCCCCACACTCTCTTCCATTATTTGTCATTTTCATACTCATCTACAATTACTGGGTCTACCCAAAAACAGAAATAGAAGTGCCAAAATGCTGTGAGAGGGACTGTTTTGTCTTATTTCCAGGCAGAACAGAAGTAAAAAATAAGAGAATCCTTTTGTGAGAGCCTGTTCTCATCAGATTTATAGAATAATTTTGCAGATTTAAGGGGGTTGGAGTGCACTTTGGATAAGCATCTAAACTTCTGAGTGCTTATTCAGTCCAAATCTCTGAACACTTTAAGATTTGGCCATTACTTCTCAATATAAGCCTCTATTCATTTTCTTTTTCCCTCTTTCTCTCTCACACACATCCTCCCCCACCAGTCTTGGTTCACCTCAGATACCAGATAAAATGAATATCTGATTCAGAAAACATCCAGTCAGAATGAGTGATCTGGTTCTGAGAATTTCCAGTTGTTTCTGCAATTCCATTGGCTTCTCCTCATCCCTAACAGAAAGTTCTATGGTATGATAATGTTAATTTCACATATACGATACAGTGAAAGCCGAATGGACACTTTGAGGGACACTTTTCTTCAGCGTTCACATTTGTGGCAGCTCTCCTTCAATATAACAGAGAATGTGTCTTGCTTATATATTGAATGGAGAAAATAAATTTTAGAGGCATACCTCTTGTTAAAGTATCTTAAGCAAAGGTGCATTAGTTCTTTTAAATTAGTGGTTTCCTAGCCTCTTAAAAATAGCAAGCAATGGTTTGCGCTTATATTCTTTACAGCCAGAAAATTGTGAGAAAAATGTCGACACATCTGAGAGGCCTATAAAAGTGATCTATATTGACAAAACACTTCCTGATGCTATTTTTATTTTGTGTTTTGGGTCATAAAAGGTTGGGACAGCAGAGGGACAAAGACAGTGTTTATTTCAGTGAATACACAAGCAGGATTCTCAGCTGATGTAAACTGGCATAGCTCCATTGACTTCAGCTGAGGATCCAGACTATGATATTTAATTAATTCTGAAAAAAAAAAATCTTCTCCAAAGGAAGCATTTTTCTGGCATGCTGCCTGAAAGAAGAGTAGCTAAATCAAGATTGTTATGCTGCATTTTTTTTCTTCCCTTTCCCCTAAGTGAAAATTTTATGGTAACTTGGAAGAAACAACTCCATTCTCTTGCATCCAAAATAGCTGAGCAAGTGTTCATATAAACACTAGAGGCTTCTCTTCTCTCCCACTCCAGCCGAAGTGGGAGAGAAGCTGACAATCGGAGTGTGCTGATAGAGAATTTTGCCTGGGTTTTATCTTGAAAACATTCTTTTTTTAGTGACAATAATACTTTCCTGCATTGTTCAACTGTTAAAATTAGATTAGGTGGCAGACAGAGTAGAAGAAGGAAGAACAGATTAGGTTTTCACTTCATTTGCCTCCCAATAATTAAATATTTGAATTGAGCCTGACTAATCTATATATTAGAAATTCTTTCATATTTTTCTCTGCCCTGTAGTGAAGCTGGTAGAGAGCCCAGTGAATCCTTTTTGAGAGTTCTGTACATGTATATTTTATGGTATCAAGAATCTTGAACATTATAATGACTGTCTGGTGGACTGCCATGTACCATGGATTTAGGCACTTAACCACCTCTTCAGGCACCTCAGTCCTACGTTTAGGCATCCCTAAGACTGACAAAATAACCACCCAGCTGTCTCTTGTAATCACCTAAACTCCTTAATCTCTAAGTTTCTGATGGTAAAATTCCTTAGGAGCCTACATTTCTGCTGGTAGGCATTCACAAAGCCAGTTACATCCTCATGCCACCAAGCTTCTTGGTGCCCTTTCTCACACCTGAGCTCTGGCAGGATTCTCAGACTAGGCATTCCCCTACCTATTTCATCTTTGGGGCCTGATCTGGTGGGCATGCTCTGAGTACACCTAACTTGCACAAATGACAACCAGGGGCAAGAATTTTTAGGGAGTTCATTGTTAATCTATACCCAGTAGATAGGGCACTCGGCCCTTGAGAGGCCCAGGTTTGAAAAACCACTATGCCTAATTTGGAGTAAGGACTTGAGCCCACATTTCCCATATCCGTAGCTATTCTAGGGTGGGCTTCTAAGACTCTCCTTCTGGAGCTGGATTATTATTTGAATTATTATTCAAATAATTAAATATTTGAATTTGGGTCTCCCAGGTTCCACATGAGTTTCTTAATCACTGACCTATTGTCTATAATGGAGTGGGTCTACCTCCTTTCAACTGCTAGGGCTCAGGCTACTGAAGCAGGCCAGGATACCTCAGGTGACTAACTCCAGAAGGTGATTCATGGTTGAGAAATGGGGGTAAGGCCCCACATCTGTTTTCTGCATTTCGTTCATGTCTTGCTTAGGTGACTCCCTACTTAACCGCTGAATTCTGGGAATCCCTTTTTTAGGTGCCAAACTCTTCCCCTACAAAGCATGGGGAGCCTGACTGTCTAACTCAGGGCTATGAATTCCACTGGATGGCAGGACATACAGGAGTCAGGTGCACCTAAGTCTCTTTTATGAAACTAACGCTTTGTGGCTACCAAGCTGTCTTCTTTTGTAGAGCTCAATATTGTTTTCACAAGTCACTCTTGTCACACTGGGAGCATAGAGCACAGATGCTCTGGAAGGAGATAATTGTAAAGCTACCCTAAAGACTGTAATCTCCTCATCAGCCCTGTCATAAACACTGAGGTGACACTTGCTGTTCCAGCAGATTGAGCTGAGGCTTCATCAGGGAACAGAAACAAATGGACCTTCTTTTTGGGAATAAAAGACAAACTGGACCTGCACCCAAGTGCTCAAAATGATATGTCATGCAAACGGTAATGATGTGATAGAAATAAGCCAACTAAAATACATGGGTGGTTGAAATATTATTATTCAGAATATAAAATGCAGTGCTAAGCAAGTAAAATGAACCTGTAGGCTAACTAATTTAATAATTATTTACCTGCATGTATATGCTAGAAATTCAATACTTTGTTCTTCAGCCCCCATTCACTTCTTGATATGAGCACAGCTGTACTAAAATGCAGTGAAACCTGTGTTAAGAAACCGCCCAAGGAAGGGACCTGAAAAAAAAAATCAATTGCCTAACAGAGGAGGCCTTTAGCTAAAGGTCATACAAAATTGTACTGAAAACCTTGGGGATTCTCTAAAGTGGTTATTTAAGACAGTTGCCTTTTGGAGATGGTATTTATTGCCAGTTTTAGTGTGCCTGCCAACAGAACTGGTATAATGATTTGGGGGATACACAGATTTAAAGGCCAGATGGGACCACTGCGATCATCTAGACTGACCTCCCGTGTAGCACAGGCAATAGAACTTCGCCACAATAATCATCAGAGCAGATCTTTTAGTCAAAAACATCTAATGTTGATTTAAATATTGCCAGTGACAGAGAATCCACCCTGACCCTTGGTAAATTATTCCAGTGGTTAATTATTCTCACTGTTAAAAATTTACACCTTATTTCTAGTCTGAATCTGTCTAGCTTCAGCTTTCAGCCATTGGATCGTGTTATACCTTTCTCTGCTATATTGAAGAGCCAGTTATCCAATATTTCTTCCCCATGGAGGTACTTACCTAGACTAATCAAGTCACCTTTTAACTTTCTCTTTGTTAAGATAAATAAATAGTACTCCTTGAATCTACCACTATAGGATGTGTTTTTTAGTCCAATGAAATCCAAATGGAAGGTCTTTCCTCTCCATTTATAATAATAATTTACACACATAGGGAAGATGGACTCTCATGAAGCAAGAAGCCAGGCAGACCATCAGAGCCGACAGGGAAATTTAATCTATTTAAAGAAATTGCAAACATCTTTTTTTAAAGGCTGGAATGCACTAAAAGCAGTTCCCCCCACCCCCCATCCCCACACACACATCTATCTCATCCATCAACTTGGATTTAAAAAAAATGTTTATGGTCTGATTGGTTACAGTGGTAGTTTGTCATGTTTAGTTTCATCTTCCTATGATTGCTGAACAAAGCAATTGAAAATCCTACAGATTCCCCTCACCCTCTTGAAATGCTATTATGGTATTTAACCTGGAGGGTTTTTTTGTGTGTAGGATATTTGCTTAATGAGATAGCCACTACCACTGAAGAGATATGCATTGTAATATATGTCCCTATTCTGATACTACATGTCCCAATAAGAACAAAATAGATGGACTAATAACTAAGCTACAGTAGCTGCCTGTGGATCAGCTGGTAATGATCCCACTATTATGACACTTTTTATTCTGTGGTCTTTCTGGCATTTGACAGCCTGAGAGTTTAGTTAAATATGTCAAAGTTTTAAAGACGAAGAATTAGGAGACATGGCTAAGGCAGATACAGCTGTCCATTTGCAACACACTATTGTGATTATAAAAATAAATTACTGACAGTAATAGTACTTGCCTTGCCTCTGGGAAAGTTTAATACTCACATTTAGGTCTGGAAAAGTATTGTTTTGTTCTTGACTTAGCCTGACTAGTTTTCTGCCCAATTTGAGCCATGCTGTGATGACTTGCAATTTAATGTTGGATATGTCAGACTTTGCCTGAAGACAATTTCTTCTTACTAGCCATTGTCATTCCACACTTCTGTTGTTCTGAGTTTACAATAAAGACAGTGTATCTTTTCAGAAATAACAAAAAAAGGAAATACCCCTTTCCTAATCAGTTCATGTGAAATGCTATTAGTTAGTACAGCTCCGTGCCCAATCACTGTTTAGAAGCAAGAGAAAACCATTTGGTGCCTACAAAAATTTAGTCCATGTTTTCATTTCAGTGAAATGGATGTAAATTCTGCTCCAAAGTAATGAACTTTACATTATGAACAGTACAATAGGGCAACCAGCGCACTATATACTGGTGAATTTCTGTCTTCCTTTCAATAACTACATTCTTTCTGTGGGTGGAGAGCTAGGGAGCGCATATTAATTATTTTTATTATTATGCTGAATGTATTGTCTGTATGGATCTAATCTTACACTCTTTACTCATACAAAACCTCATCTGAAATAAATGGGATTATTATTATTTTTTTTTTTACAGAGCAAGAAGTGCAGGATTAGACCTTTATGACCATGACCGAACTTCTGCTACAAAATCCATGTATGGATTAGGATATTTCCTCCCTCACCAGAAAAGTAAAATAAAATAAAATGTTAAGGGCATTTGCTCTTGGGTCTTCATTTACACTCATCTGTAGTTAACCTTGACAAAATGAAATTTCTTTATGTGGTTCAACAATGCAAAAAACAAGTATTTTAAAATTTAAAAATCACAATAAGAAATTTTTTGACACATAAATAGCACTTCGAGAGACTTGTGGCGACCACAGCCACACTCCACTTCTTTCCTCTCTTAGGCCAAGTGTGTGATTCCCGTTCCCTCCCCTCCCACGCTCCCCACACATGTAGTTACACTGATGCAAATCCCAACTGTAGACATGCTGTGTCATTGCAAAGTAGGACCAACACTGATGCAGTATGTATACATCAGGAATTTGTATGCTACCTTATGTAGCTACACTATTGCAATTCTCCCTCTCCACTCCCCCACCCCCACAGTGTACATATGTACACACACACACACCTTTGCTTCTTTTATATCTTTCCCTGATAGATTAAAGAGGCCTTTAGTAACTGGTATTTTCTCCCCATGAAGGTACTTCAACCTGCTAGTCAAATCACTTCTCAATCTCCCTTTTAATAAAATAACAGATTGAACTCTTCAAGTCTCACTGTAAGGAATTTTCTCAAGCCCTCAAGTCATTTTTGTGGGTCTTTTTCACTCTCTCCATTTTTGCAACATTCTCTTCTGAATGCAGACACGAGAACTGGATGCAATATTCCAGTATCAGTCTCACCAATGTTGTATACAGAAGTAAAATCAGCTCCCTACTCTACTGTTTGTACCTCCTAGGATCACATTACTCCCTTCTGCCACAGCATCACTGAGAACTCATGTTGAGTTGCTGTTCGCTGTGACTCCTAAATCTTTTTCAGAGACACTGCTTTCCAGGATACAGTTCCTCCTTCTGTAGATATAGCCTGCATTCCTTGTTCCCAGATATAATTTTGCACTTAGCTGTAATACAATGCATTTTGTTGGAATGGTCCCAGGTTACCAAGTGACCTCAAATCATTCTGTATCAGTGCTTTGTCCTCATAATAATTTACCATTCCACGAATCTTTATGTCATCCACAAATTTTATCAGCAGTGATTTTCCAGATCATGATAGAAAATGCTGAATAGTACTGATCCCTGCAGAGCTCCACTAGAAACACACCCATTCGATGATGATTCCCCATTGATAATTACAGTAACTCCTCGCTTAATGTTGTAGTTATGTTCCTGAAAAATGTGACTTTAAGCAAAACGATGTTAAGCGAATCTAATTTCCCCATAAGAATTAATGTAAATGGAGGGGAGGAGGGTGTTAGGTTCCAGGGAAATTTTTTTCACCAGACAAAAAACTATATTTTAAATTGTTTGTTTAAAACTTATACTCTGTGTGTGTGAGTGAGCGCATGTGTGTGTATATTTACACACACATATTTACACACACCTATATATATACACACGCACACACACACGTGTAAAAAGAACAGGAGTACTTGTGGCACCTTAGAGACTAACAAATTTATTAAAGCACCCACGAAAGCTTATGCTCTAATAAATTTGTCAGTCTCTAAGGTGCCACAAGTACTCCTGTTCTTTTTGTGGATACAGACTAACACGGCTGCTACTCTAAACATATATGTGTGTAAATATATGTACACACACATACAAACACACAGTATAAGTTTTAAACAAACAGTCTAATACTGTGCACAGCGATGATAATTGTGAAGCTTGGTTGAGGTGGTGAAGTCAGAGGGTGGGATATTTCCCAGGGAATGCCTTACTGCTAAATGATGAACTAGCACTCGGCTGAGCCCTCAAGGGTTAACTAGTTGTTAATGTCGCCTCACACTCTACAAGGCAGCATGAATGGAGGGAGGGGAGACAGCATGGCAGAGAGAGACAGAGACACACACCCTGTGTGTGGGGGAGAGAGAGACATGCGTATTGCCCCTTTAAGTATGCTGACACCACATTTTAAGTACATTGCCTTTAAAAAGATCAGGAAGTTGAAACAGCAGCAACTCTCTCTGTCCTGAGCCCTGTAGTGTCTCCTCCCTGCTCTATATGGAGAAGGGGTAAGTGGGGGGCAGGAGTAGGGGGGAGGGGGACACTCTGACATTAGTCCCCCTCTTCCCCCTCCCCTGCACAGCAAGCAGGAGGCTCCTGGGAGTAGCTCAAAGGCAGAGGGCAGAAGCAGCACATGGTAGTGGTGGGGAGGGACAGCTGAACTGCGGGCAATTGGTAGCCTGCTGGGTGGCTGCCACACCGGGAACTTAGGGCAGCAGGGAACTGATAGGGGGCTGCCGGTCCACCCGGGTTCCAAGCCCCCTCCAGCTAGCTGCAACTGGCTGCTCATCCTGCAAGTGTGGACAAAGCGGGCAGCTGCCAAACAACGCTTTAAGGAAGCATTGCGCAACTTTAAACGAGCATGTTCCCTAATTGATCAGCAACGTAACAACAAAACAACATTAACTGGGATGAGTTTAAGTGAGGAGTTACTGTACTTTTTTGAAATCTGTCAGCCAGTTCTTAATCCATTTAATGTATGCTTTATTGATATTGTATAATGCTAATTTTTTAAATCATAAGGTTGTGTAGAATTCACTCAAATGCCTTACAAATTGTAAGTATATTACATCTATACAGTTATCTTTATCAAATTAATAATCTCAAAGAATGAAATCACCTTTGTTTGACAAGCCCATTTTCCATGAAACCATGTTGACTAGCATTAATTATATTCCTAACCTTTAATTCTTTATCAGATAAATCGCATATCAGCTTCTCTATTATTTTGCCTGGTATAGAAGTTAGGTTAAATGGCCTATATTTACCCAGGTCATTCTAAAGGAGCAGCCCATTTTAAATATTTCCACAACATTAGCACCCTTCCAGTCTTCTAGAAATTCCCTGGTATTTCAAGATTTGTTAAAGATTAACTTCAGCCAACATTATCTCCTCAGCCAGCATTATCTTCTAAGAACTTTTTCATAGATTCCAAGGTCAGAAGGAAGCATTGTGATCATCTAGTTTGACCTTTTGTATAACAGGCCAGAGAACTTCTCCAAAATAACTTCTAGAGGAGATCTTTTAGAAAAACATCCAATCTTGATTTTAAAATTGTCAATGATGGGGAATTCACCATGACCCTTGGTTTGTTGATTTAATGGTTAATTACTCCCATGGTTAAAATTTTACACTCTATTTCCAGACTGAATTTGTCTAACTTCAACTTCCATCCACTGGATCATGTTATATCTTTGTTGGCTAGACTGAAGAGAAAAATGTTAAACATGTGTTTCATATGTAAGTACTTGTAGACTATAATCAAATCACCCCTTAATGTTCTCTTTGTTAAGCTAAATTGATTGAGCTCCTAGAGTCTATCACTATGAGGCATGTTTTCTAATCTTTTAATCATTCTCATGGCTCTTCTCTGAACCCTCTACAGTTTATCAACATCCTTCTTAAATTGTGCACAGCAGAACTACACTCAGTATTCCAGAAGCCATCATACCAGCGTCAAACATAGTGTTAAAATAACCTCATTACTCCTACTCGAGATTCCCCTGTGTATGCATCCAAAATATTATGCAGTATCACGCTAAATGATTTATAGAAGTTTCAGGATATTACGTCATAATCACTATTACTTTTATCAACCAAATTTATAAGCTCATTTAAAAAAATCATCAAGTTAGTTTGACAATTCTATTTTCCATACACCCATGTTGATGAACATTAATTATATTACCCTCTAATTCTATATTAATTTAAAGTTTTGTATCCACTGATTCACTATCTTGCCCAAGATTTAAGTCAGACTGGCAGGCCTATAATTACCCAGGTCATCCCGTTAACCCCTTCAAAATATTGGTGCAGCATTAGTTTTCTTCCAGTTTTCTGGAACTTTCATGGTGCTCCAAGACTTATTGAAAATAATCATTAACAAGCCAGGGAGCACCGCAGTCAGATCTTTTAAACTTCTTGGATACAAGTTTATCTGGACCTGCTGATTTAAAGATATCTAACTATAGTAGCTTCTGTTTAATATCCACCAGAGATACTAGTGGAACGGAACATAAGAATGGCTATATGGGGTCAGACGAAAGGTCCATCTAGCCCAATATCCTGTCTTCCAAAAGTGGCCAATGCTTCAGAGGGAATGAACACAACAGGTAATCAAATGATCCATCCTCTGTCGCCCATTTTCAGCTTCTGGCAAATAGAGGCTCAGCATACCAATGGAAAGAGTATCATCATATGATATGACTACCTCAGGTGTATTCCCCCTCAAATACAAAACAGAAGTATTTATTTAACAGTTCTGCCTTTTCTGCATTATTATGAATAAATTCTACCATTTCCACCTAGTAATGGACCGATATCTTTGTTAGAATTCTTTTTTTCCTTATACATTTTAGCTCTGCAGGCCATAGATTTTTCCTTGTGTCCCTTTGCTTACTCTATCAATTTTCTACAGTTCCTACCTTCTGATTTATGCTTATTACTGTCAACTTCCCCTTTCTTCCAGATGAGATATATACACATCCGAGGTAGCCATCTGTAAAAAAAAAAATCCTTTGAGAAATCTGGATTGAAGAGGAGTGGCTCCTGATACAATCGGTTTTTCAAGGTGTTAAAGACCTTTTTCACAGTAGTTGCTCCAGTAGATCTTCTGACTTCCATCTTTTATTAGGTCCTTCAGATGGGCTGCAATGGTATTGAAACCAGGAACAAATTGCTTGTAATAACCAGCTAGCCCAAGGAAGTATCTTATCTGTTTTTTTGTTGGAGGAATAGGACATGCCTGCACTATGCTAACTAGTGGCCTAAGTTGATCTTCTTACATGTTATAACCCAAGTAAGTAATTTTTTTATTCACCAATTTTCATTTGGCCGGCTTGGCCTTGCAACCTGCTTTAGTCAAGGACTTATTGCAGGTTCATAATGATATCATTCAAATATGCAGCATCATCCCACCGATGAGGCCTGAGCACCATGTCCATTAACAGTTGAAAAGTTGTGGCTGCTCCAAGTAAGCTGAAAGGCATTGTTCGGAAGTGGAAGAGCTCTAGAGCCTTTAAGAAGGCCACTTTGTCTTGTAATGCAGGTGGCACAGGTACCTTTTTGTAAGATCTATAGTACTGATATATTTGGTAGACCCTAGATGTTCTAATAGCTCATCCATTCATGGCATCAGATATGTGTCAAACTTTGAGATTATGTCAAACTTTTCTGAAGTCTATACCAAAGTGCATTGAATTATCAGGTTTTGGGACAAGAATGATGGGACTTTGCCAGACACTTTGGGACTCCTCAGCTAGCCCTAGATCCTGTGAAGCCTGCAACGTATCCTGAATGATCTCCCAAATCTTCAGAGATAAAGTGTGAGGCTTCCCTCTAACCTGCTGTCCCAGGACTCATGATGTAATGGTATAATCAGCTGGGCCCAGCCAGGTGCAGAGAAGAATATATTTGGAAAGACATCAATGAGATTTAAAACCTGGCCTCTTTGTTCAGGTAGGAGTTTGCTGCACTTGTGCTGGCTCTTGATGAATGGGCGCTTGAGTTCCCAGCTCCAGCTCTGGAGTTAACATCCCAGCTCTGGTTTTCCAAGAATTAAGCAGGTTCACATGGTAAAACCTAGGTTTTTTCCACCTCCCCAGCAGGCAGATTTTGTAGTCCACAGAGCCAACTTAACAAACCACTTCAAAAAGTGCTTGCCATGTGGTTAGCATTATGGATTCCATGCTGGGAAGCAATAATAGTGCTCAGTCCTCAGGGGTTGGAAGAGCCGTATGTATGCATCCTTGCTGTAAGTTTGTTTTTGCACCTGCTAGTTTCCAGCAGGTTTTCACAAACCAAACCTCCCAGCCTCTTGAGGTGCTCCTAGAACTATGTTACAAACCCAGTTGTTCTTATTGCCTTCGGATCCTGCTCTTCTCAGCCCTCAGGTAAAATATTCCTTGAGACAATCACCTGTATAACTGTTTAAAAAGGAGAGAATCTGATGGAGGATTGTGCTACCACCCTAATGGTAAACAAAATCCCCATGAAATCATTGTCGGAAGATTGTCTCCCCTGTCTAATTACTTCTATTATGCTCCTCACCATGATATCTAAGCACTTTACAAAAATAGTTTCAAGGCAATCAAGTTAAGTAGGCTGCAGCTGTTTACAATTTCTTTTAAAATATATTGTTTTTTTTTAAAAAATACAGTGGTTATTTCTTTGTTTACTCTTTTGGAATCTCATAGGAGAGTTTTAGTGATTTTTATAAAAATACCTGTGCATTTGACCTTTAAAAGTTCTGTTTATGGTGCATTGCTCCCACTCTCATTGATGTCACTAGCAGCTTTGGGCCTGTCTCACCTCCCCCTCAAGAGAAAAAAAACATCATATTAGAGTGAAATTGATGTTCTGTTGGATCCTGTGGATTAGTTTCCCTGTAGGCTAGCTTAGACCAGAGTCTGAAACTAAGAACCTTCTACTGCACCTGAAAGGTGGATGCTATTTCCACTGATGCAGTGATAATTGTTCATGCTTATCAAGGTCAATTTTTGTCAGGTTTTCATTTTATGTTAAGCCTTTTAGAAATGGTGGTTATGATTTTCTCTCAGCAGTTTTATGCCTGTGTAACTCTGTTTAAACAGGTGTGTTTAAAATCAATGGCATAGAATGGAGTGCAGAAACAGGCATATTTTGTATAGTCAGAAATGCAAGTAAGCATAACACACACTTGCAAAATTTGAAGGTTCTCCTTCTCTCAGTTTTAAGCATGGGGAAGGTGATATTTCACTGCAATTCTACTGTATTTCCGATTGCCAGGCATCTAATTGCAGTTTTTAGACTGAAAACCAGTCATGATAAATGAATACTTTTATATGTATTAAAAAAAGTAAAAAGGAGAAGGGGCAAAATGTGATTTTATAGAGAAGATGGGTGCCAGACCCCTGGTCTCCTCCCTCTTCCCCCTCCCCCCCCAACTAATTCTTAACAATGTGGGGCCCCCAAGTATCTAAATAATAAGTTTCTGTCAGAAATTTACTAATTAAATGAGGGGAGTCCTTCTTGTTGTGTTATTATGGATCCTGATGGGAAAAATAGGAACACCGGACAACCCAAGACTGAGTCTCCAAAGAAAGGTAAGGCTGAGGAAACCCAGCAGTCTCTCTAACATAACTTTGCAGCTATGAAGGACTTCAACTACCAAATTTGATCTTTTAGCTCAAGATGTACATGGGCTCTCTAAAGATGTGGGTAAAATCAAAGCTCGTTTAACCTATTTAGATAACAAACTATGAAAAATTGCCATAGAATTGAAGGTTAAAATGGAGAATGCTCCCTTCAGGCAAAGACTAACCAATCTTGAGAAGAAACAAGGAGATCTTGAAAACAGATCATGCAGGAATAATTTGCAGTTACTGGGGGTCCCTGAAGGGCTGGAAGAAAAAAACAACAACACTGTAGCTTTCTCTACAACACACTCTCTGAGGTACTGGGACTGGATCCCAGTTTGCGTCCCCTGGAGATTAAAAGGGCTCATCGAGTGGCAGGGGCCAGAAGGAGAGAGAACAATAATAACCCAGACCCATCATGTTTAAATGCTAAGATTTAATGACAACGTTAAGATGGTATCTGCTGCTAAGCAAAAAGAACTCTTAAGTATAAGGATTTTAAATTTTCTTTGTATCCAGATTTCTCTGTCAATTTAAGCAAGAAGAGAGCAGCAACAAACGAATTCTCAGAGGATCAGATATTAAATGCAGCCTCAAATATCCTGTGATCTTCATAATGAAGCTGACAGATTCTGTGAAATACTTCAATACCCCATCAGATGCTCGGCAAGCACTACAGAAATTGAGACCAAATCTCACTAAGGGTAAAGGCATCATCCTTTCATAAGGGAAAAGAAAATGGAGAGTATAAGCCCTGAAGAAAAGGACTCATGATTGGGAAAACCAGGTAACTCATGGACATATTTGATGTTAGATATTTAATAGTTTTATAAGTATAACTAGTACTTTAGACAAGCTATTTAGCATAGCTTGATAATTAATACTTTCAATTGATAAGCCAATATAGGGGACAATTTCCTGGTGCAAGTGCTAGAGGAGCCAACTAGGGGGGGTGCTTTTCTTGACCTGCTGCTCACAAACCGGGTAGAATTAGTGGGGGAAGCAAAAGTGGATGGGAATCTGGGAGGCAGTGACCATGAGTTGGTTGAGTTCAGGATCCTGACGCAGGGAACAAAGGTAAGCAGCAGGATACGGACCCTGGACTTCAGGAAAGCAGACTTCGACTCCCTCAGGGAACGGATGGCCAGGATCCCATGGGGGACTAACTTGAAGGGGAAAGGAGTCCAGGAGAGCTGGCTGTATTTCAAGGAATCCCTGTTGAGGTTACAGGGACAAACCATCCCGATGAGTCGAAAGAATAGTAAATATGGCAGGCGACCAGCTTGGCTTAATGGTGAAATCCTAGCGGATCTTAAACATAAAAAAGAAGCTTACAAGAAGTGGAAGGTTGGACATATGACCAGGGAAGGGTATAAAAATATTGCTCGGGCATGTAGGAATGTTATCAGGAGGGCCAAATCGCACCTGGAGCTGCAGCTAGCCAGAGATGTCAAGAGTAACAAGAAGGGTTTCTTCAGGTATGTTGGCAACAAGAAGAAAGCCAAGGAATGTGTGGGCCCCTTACTGAATGAGGGAGGCAACCTAGTGACAGAGGATGTGGAAAAAGCTAATGTACTCAATGCTTTTTTTGCCTCTGTTTTCACTAACAAGGTCAGCTCCCAGACTGCTGCGCTGGGCATCACAAAATGCGGAAGAGATGGCCAGCCCTCTGTGGAGATAGAGGCGGTTAGGGACTATTTAGAAAAGCTGGACGTGCACAAGTCCATGGGGCCGGACGAGTTGCATCCGAGAATGCTGAAGGAATTGGCGGCTGTGATTGCAGAGCCACTGGCCATTATCTTTGAAAACTCGTGGCGAACCGGGGAAGTCCCGGATGACTGGAAAAAGGCTAATGTAGTGCCAATCTTTAAAAAAGGGAAGAAGGAAGATCCTGGGAACTACAGGCCAGTCAGCCTCACCTCAGTTCCTGGAAAAATCATGGAGCAGGTCCTCAAAGAATCAATCCTGAAGCACTTGCATGAGAGGAAAGTGATCAGGAACAGCCAGCATGGATTCACCAAGGGAAGGTCATGCCTGACTAATCTAATCGCCTTTTATGATGAGATTACTGGTTCTGTGGATGAAGGGAAAGCAGTGGATGTATTGTTTCTTGACTTTAGCAAAGCTTTTGACACGGTCTCCCATAGTATTCTTGTCAGCAAGTTAAGGAAGTATGGGCTGGATGAATGCACTATAAGGTGGGTAGAAAGCTGGCTAAATTGTCGGGCTCAACGGGTAGTGATCAATGGCTCCATGTCTAGTTGGCAGCCGGTATCAAGTGGAGTGCCCCAAGGGTCGGTCCTGGGGCCGGTTTTATTCAATATCTTCATAAATGATCTGGAGGATGGTGTGGATTGCACTCTCAGCAAATTTGCGGATGATACTAAACTGGGAGGAGTGGTAGATACGCTGGAGGGGAGGGATAGGATACAGAAGGACCTAGACCAATTGGAAGATTGGGCCAAAAGGAATCTGATGAGGTTCAATAAGGATAAGTGCAGGGTCCTGCACTTAGGACGGAAGAACCCAATGCACAGCTACAGACTAGGGACCGAATGGCTAGGCAGCAGTTCTGCAGAAAAGGACCTAGGGGTGACAGTGGACGAGAAGCTGGATATGAGTCAGCAGTGTGCCCTTGTTGCCAAGAAGGCCAATGGCATTTTGGGATGTATAAGTAGGGGCATAGCGAGCAGATCGAGGGACGTGATCGTTCCCCTCTATTCGACGTTGGTGAGGCCTCATCTGGAGTACTGTGTCCAGTTTTGGGCCCCACACTTCAAGAAGGATGTGGATAAATTGGAGAGAGTCCAGCGAAGGGCAACAAAAATGATTAGGGGACTGGAACACATGAGTTATGAGGAGAGGCTGAGGGAACTGGGATTGTTTAGCCTGCAGAAGAGAAGAATGAGGGGGGATTTGATAGCTGCTTTCAACTACCTGAAAGGTGGATCCAAAGAGGATGGCTCTAGACTGTTCTCAATGGTAGCAGATGACAGAACGAGGAGTAATGGTCTCAAGTTGCAGTGGGGGAGGTTTAGATTGGATATTAGGAAAAACTTTTTCACTAAGAGGGTGGTGAAACACTGGAATGCGTTACCTAGGGAGGTGGTAGAATCTCCTTCCTTAGAGGTTTTTAAGGTCAGGCTTGACAAAGCCCTGGCTGGGATGATTTAACTGGGAATTGGTCCTGCTTTGAGCAGGGGGTTGGACTAGATGACCTTCTGGGGTCCCTTCCAACCCTGATATTCTATGATTCTATGATTCTATTGTGATAGACCCAGGCCAGTTTGGTACAGCAAACCGTTTGGTAGCCTTATTGGGATCCAGGAAGTGGGCGGCCTAAGAGGGGGGTCCACAGGACCTGGAAAACCAAATAATTACGGGGAACAACTAATGAAATAACAGGGACAGGAGTGCGGTCAAAGGGTCAAACAAAGGGAACCAGACGGGGGACACTGAGGAGAGAACCCCGGACAGTGCCCACTGCTTCTCAAAGGCGTCAAGGGAGTGAGTGGACGCTGCCCAGAGGAACTCTGCCCGGATATGTGAACAGGCGGAGGATCGGAAATAGGCCCCACAGTCACAGGAGACTCCATCGGCCAGCCTCCTCACCCTGGTTTTATAGATGGCCACTTTAGCCAGGGCCAGGAGGAGGCTGACCAGGAGGTCCCGTGACTTAGTGGGGCCATGGATAGGGAGTGCAAAAATAAGGAGGTGAGGGGAAAAGTGCAACCAAAATCTTAACAAAATGTTTGTGAGGAGCCGGAATAGGGACTGCAGCCGGACGCACTCCAGGTATATCTGTGCCAGGGTTTCCCTCACGCCGCAAAAGGGGCAGGTGTCTGGGATGGGGTGAACCGCGCCAAGTACACGCCCATGCTCACGGCACCGTGAAGGAGCTGCCAACTGATATCCCTGGCGGGCCGTGGGACCAGGGTGGAATATAGGCTGGCCCACTGGGGCTTCTCACCCTCTACAGCTGGCAAGAGGTCCCGCCACTTTGTGTTGGGGCTGGACGCGAGGGTGAGGACATGAAGGGTGTGGAGCATGAGCTTGTATAGATGTTTCCTTGGCGCGGTCTGGAAATGTGCAGCCGGCTCACAGTGAAGGGACGGGGGGGTTGGTCGGGTCCACGGGGAAGAGGCCTGATGAAAAGGTCTGGAGGGTCTGGGGTGGAGGGTGGGTGGGGCGCACCCTCTCTTAGGGCCTGGTCGAGGTAAACCCAAGCAGTGGCCGGCAAAGTGGCCCTCACCTCCTGAAGAACACGCCGGGGAGTACAAGGCCTGGACAGCCCCATGCACTGAGTGAGCGTCAGGGGATCCAGCCAGTCTCCCCTGTTGTAGTCCAAGAGGTCTTCGACTCTGGTGACTTCAGCCAAGACCAACCTCTGGCACACCGAGGGGGACTCCGCCACCTGCACACGGAGCTGGGAGTTGTGTAGCAGGGGCTCTGTGAGGAGATCTGCCCCCATGATGGCCACCACAGACCTGGTCACTGAAAACAGTTTCCAAGTCCGGAGGAGGTCCTGGTAGAAGACCGGTAGCCCGGAGAAGTCTCGTGGAAGACCTCTCGGATGGAGATAAAGGAGCTGCCCTCGGAAACAGCGCAGGAAGGCATGCGCCAGTACACTCCACACCAGACTACCTGCACCATAAAGGAGCCTCTGCAGGGCCTGGAGGCGGAAGATATGGACCTGTGTGTGGAGACACTTCAGGCCCTGCCCTCCCTCCTCCAGGGGTAGATGGAGAACCCCTGCAGAGACCCAGTGCAGTCCTGACAGAAGAACTCCAGAATCGATGTCTGGAGGTTGGCCAGGAAACCCGGGGCCAGGACCAGAGTGTTGAGGCGGTAACAGAGCATGGACAGGACTAGTTGATTAAGCACCAGTGCCCTCCCTCAAAGGGAGAGGCACCGGAGTAGTCCTGTCCATTTCCGCAGCTGCTCCATCACCCTGCCCTCTAAATCGTGCCAGTTCTCCGACAGAGAGGGATGCGTGGCAGAAAGGTAAACGCTGAGATAGAGCAGCGGACCCGCACTCCACTGGATGGCTTGAAGTGCGGGTGGGAGGAAGCTCGCCTGCCACCAGTCCCCTACCACCAAGCCAGAGCTCCTGACCCAGTTGACCCGGGTGGAGGCAGCTGCTGAGAAGATGGCCTGGCAAGCCTCCACCCGTGCCAAGTCGCCCGGGTCATGGACCACGAGGAGCACATCATCGGCTAATGCCAACAGGACCAGCCGCAGCTCCAGCTCCCCCAGCGCCAACCCCATCAACCTCCTGCGGAGGAGACAGGGGAAGGGCTCAATCACCAGAGCGTACAGCTGGCCTGAGAGGGGGCACCCCTGCCGTACTCCTCGCCCGAAGCTGACCGGTTCAGTCAGGGTCCAGTTGAGCCTGACCAGACACTCTGCAGAGGCATACAGCACCTGGAGAAAACCCACTAACTGGGGTCTGAAGCCAAACGCTCGCAGAGTGCTCAGGAGATACCTGTGGTCCACCCTGTCAAACGCCTTCTCCTGATCCAGGGACAGGAGGGCGAACGACAGACCGTCCCTACACCCGAGTTCCAAGAAGTCCCAGACCAGATACAGGTTGTTGAAGATGGTGGGGCCCGGGACAGTGTAGGTCTGGTCTGGGTGGATCACGGATGGCTTTCGCTATGACCTTGTAGTCCGTGCTGAGGAGCGAGACGGGATGACAATTTCGTAAATCGCAGAGGTCCCCCTTCTTCAGCAATAAGGCAAGCAAAGCTCACCTGCACGAAAGAGGGAGGGCCCCACTCCTCAAAGACTTGACTGAGACAGTGACTAGGTCTGGGCCGAGGACATCCCAGAACACGCAGTAGAACTCCATGGTCAGCCCGTCCATGCCTGGAGATTTATTGGTGGGCATGCGGCGGAGGGCTTCCAAGAACTCGACCAGAGTGAGAGGCAGCTCTAGCTGATCTTGGTCGCCCACGCTGACCATTGGGAGTTCGTCCCAGAGCACTCTGCTGTCGGATCCTGGGAGAAAAGGCCTGCATAGAAGGCCCTGGCTCTTCCGCACATCTTCGCCGGATCCGTGAGGGAGGTGCCATCCTCTGCGAGGAGACAGGTGACGTGTCTTGGCCCCCCTCTTTTTCCCCAGGGCATAGAAGCCGCGATCCATCTCCCGAAGGAGGCGGAATTGAACAAAGGCACCCTGGGCCCGATGGTCCTCAAGGGCCCAGAGCTCCTCCTGCTTCTCCCAGCATGCCCTGCGGAGGGATGGACCTTGGGGCTGGCGGCCAGAAGACCTCCCGTTCCAACTGCCCTATCGCCGCATCCCTCCATCAGCTGGCGCCCCGGGTGTAGTCGAGGCAGAAGAGTCGGGCGCGCACCTTCCCCAGGTCCCACCACCACCGTGCCGAGGGAAAGGCACGCTGCTGCCCTCGCCAGGCCAGCCAGAACTCCTGGAAGGATGCCACAAGGCCCACATCCTCCAGCAAGCTGTTGTTAAAAATGCCAATAGACCGGCCCCAGCCTCTCTGCGCAGAGAGAGACCGTCACGGTGGCTAAATGATGATCGGAGAATGGGGCCGGCTGGATGCTGGAGGATTGGGCCCTTGAAAGGTGGAAACATGATAAGCAGATGTGGTCCAACCGGGAGTGGTGCGACCGATGGGCCTCCACCCTGACAAAAGTGAATGTCGAGACGTCGTCTGGGTGGTGGTCCCGCCAGATGTCCACCAGGGAGTGATGGTCGACTATCTCCCGGAGGACATCTGCGGCGGCTGGGCACTGCTCAGTCCCCGAGCGGTCCCACTCCTTGTGGGTAGCATTAAAGTCTCCACCCAGGACCAGGCACTCGCAAGGATCCAAGGTGCCGAGGAAGGCGGACGCCTGCTGAAAGAAACACAGCCACTCCGGGCCTGATGTTGGGGCATAGACGTTGACAAGATTGACCAGGAGCCCCTCCATATGGACCCAGAGGTGCAGCAGGCATCCCGGCACAGCCTCGGCAACGCCCAGAACCTCGGACCGTAGGTTGGGGGAGAACAGGGTCGCCACTCCAGCCGTACGAACTGTGAGATGGCTAAAGTAGACCCTGTCCCCCAATTCCAGCCGCCAGCTACCTTCAGCGGCTAGATCTATATGGGTCTCCTGCAGGAAAACCACAGAGTACCCCCCTCCCGAAGGAAGGAGAGCACCTGGCACCTGCGGAGACCCATCCTACAGCCCCGGGTGTTCAATGTTGCGATGGTGAGAGGTGCCATGAGGAGGGCTGGGGAGTATCCTCGCTGGCAGGGACACTGGCGGTTCCCAACGGGCCGCGCAACAATCCGTAACCTACCCTGTAGGTGAGTAGGGAGTCACGGAAGAGGCGGACCCGCTGGTAGGCCGCAGCGGCCTCCTTCCCAGTCCTTTTACCCTCCCCCATGAGGGTCCTCGCGGCCCGGAGGATTTGATGGAAGTCCCCCCATCGCTGGAGAGTGAGCTGCACCTTGTTATGAGAGCCCGAGACATTCTCAAGGAACTCCTGCAGCTCCTCTCACAGCATATGGGGGCCAGGGTCACTAGCCCTCGGCTTTCCTCCGGAGGGACCACTGACACGGCCCCGTGGCCCACCGAAACGGGCAGGCAAGGGGCGGACCCCCGACATGGTGCCCGATGGGCTGGTGCCATGCAGCCCCCCTCAAACCCCAGCTCGATTGGGGGGTGGCGGAGGGAAGATAGCAACCCCTGGTGAGTCGGGACTGGGAAATACAGAGGCCGCTCCCTGGGGGCTATACTCTAGGAGCGAGGAGATGACGGCCCCAGGGGCAGCAATGATATCACAGGAGGTGGAGGGAGCAGGGACAGGGTTGACATCGGGGCAGGGCAGGGATCCAGAGTAGGAGCAAGGTAGGGGTCAGGTGCAGAGTCAGGGAGAGGGGCAAAGGCAGGACCCTGGGCCCCAGTAGCCAGACTGCCAGGAAATGGCCCCTCTCGATCGAGCTCAGGGAGCTGGGGGCGGGGAAGGGGGCCCTCCGTGATGCTGGGCTCTGGCACCACAGCCGGCGTAGTAGCCACGGCATCTTCAGTGGGGTCCCCACCCGGGAAGGAAGTCGGTCGCCCCACGCCTATGAGGGACAGCCTATGGGGCTCGGGTCCCAGCCACACGGCACCGGCGGTCGCCTCGGTGGGCTTGGCGGCCAACAGCAGGGGGCCACCCGCGGCCAGGCAGATGGAGGAGCCCAAAGAACCCTCGGAGGCGGGAGCAGAAGTAGCAGTTAGGGGGAGGGAGCATGGAGAAGGCGGGGCCGAGGTGACGTCTCTCAGATCAAGGCCCGCTGGCAGAGGGTCATCCTCCCCCTGGGTGACTGGGGTCAGACCCAGGGCCTCGATCTCCTCGTAGATGGAGGGTAGCTCTCCTTCCACCACCCCGGAGGTCTCCCCGCCAGTGCCCGAAGCGACGCTCGCCCTGGGGCTCACAGGGGCTCCGGATGGTAACGGGGCAGGAGGGGCTCCATCGGGGGCCTTGGAGGGAAGGGACTCCAATAGAGGGACGGTACTGGCCACATTTTCCCCAGCTGGTACCAGGGAATGGCACGCACCCGCAGGCAAGGCAGAGGGCTCGGCATTGGTGCCCCCCTTTCTGGTCTTCCGGGGGCTTCCGCATTGGTGGAAAGGAGCGGAGCTCGAGCCTTCCACTTGCCCCACTTCCCCTGGACTAGGGCCCAGCCCTCCATGGCATCATCGGGGGGCCGGCTAACAGGGGGCGGGTCGGGGGGCGGGGACAATGGCTCAGGGACTGTGGGAGGCAGGGGCGGGCCCTCTCTCATGCTTGGCAGTATCCCTGCTGCACCCTCCTCTAGGGGCCCTGCTGGATTGCAGGCAGTGGCGGCAGCAGCAGCAAGAGCCCAAGGCACAGCAGTAGTCTCCCTCCAGGCCAGTTGGGTTCAGCAGAGAGCAGATCTACTAGGTACTGGATGAACAGGTTTCTCTTCCTGACTGACCAGAGCAGGGGCTGCTCCAGACTAACGAGAACACCTGACTCCAATTAACCTGCAAAGAGTCAGGTGAGGCCATTAAGCTACTGTGACCACCTGACCCCTCTGATAATATAAAAAGGCTCACTCCAGTCAGGTAGAGGGGAGCAGAAGTATGGCTGAAGGGCTGGTTAGTGAAGACACCCTTGAGTCATTGGTAAAGAAGCCCTAAGGTAACGGTGAAGAAGGGAAAAACAGGAGAGCTGTGGGGAAGTGGCCCAGTGCAATGTAGCAATTCTGGCAGTGAATGGTTGGCTGCTAACATTAGGGTCCTTGGGCCGGAACCCAGAGTAGAGGGTGGGCCTGGGTTCTCCCCAACCCACCACTACAGAAACACCTCCTGGGAGGGAAAAACAGGCCCCTGTCAGGACAGGAGACTAAACTGTTTTGGCATGAGCCTGTAGGAGTAACAGAGACTGTGGGAATTCTCACCAACCTCCATTGCTGACTTATGATGAAAAGGGCTCTGTAGACTGTATCTCTGACCCTAGAGAGAGTAGGGCTACGTGGAGGGCTGCAGTGAGCCTCTGAAGCTAGCATAAACTGCCTGGAAGTGCAGGACCCATGGGGACAAGGTTGGAGCTCTGCCATGCTATATATTCATAACTATATTACACTTTGTCAAGGTTCCTTCCCCACTCTGAACTCTGGGGTACAGATGTGGGGACCTGCATGAAAACCTAAGCTTACTTTTACCAGCTTAGGTTAAAACTTCCCCAAGGTACAAACTATTTTACCCTTTGCCCTTGGACTTCCACTGCCACCACCAAATGTTTATCTGGGTTTATTTATTAGGAAAGCGTTGTTTGGAAACGTCTTTCCCCCAAAAATCCTCCCAACTCTTGCACCTCACTTCCTGGGGAAGGTTTGGTTAAAAATCCTCACCAATTTGCATAGGTGACCACAGATCCAAACCCTTGGATCTTAAGAACAATGAAAAAGCATTCAGTTTCTGAAAAGAAGGATTTTAATAGAAGAAATAAAAAAGAATCACCTCTCTAAAATCAGGGTAATTAGATTCAAAACATAGAGAATCCCTCTAGGCAAAACCTTAAGTTACAAAAAGACGCACAGACAGGAATATCCATTCTATTCAGCACAGCTTAATTTCTCAGCCATTTAAAGAAATCATAATCTAATGCATATCTAGCTAGATTACTTACTATGTTCTAAGATTCCATTCCTGTTCTGTCCCCGGCAAAAGCATCACACAGACAGACCCTTTGTTTTTCCCTCCCCACAGCTTTTGAAAGTATCTTGTCTCCTCATTGGTCATTTTGGTCAGGTGCCAGTGAGGTTATCCTAACTTCTTAACCCTTTACAGGTCAGAGGATTTTTTCTCTGGCCAGGAGGGATTTTAAAGGGGTTTACCCTTCCCTTTATATTTATGACACACTTACCTGTTTATTTCTACTTATATAGCTATATGTATGTCTAGATCAGGGACCAGCAACCTTTGGCATGTGGGCTGTCAGTGAAATCCGCTGGCGGGCCGGGCCGATTTGTTTACCTGCAGCATCTGCAGGTTGGCCGATGGCAGCTCCCACTGGCTGTGGTTCATTGTTCCAGGCCAATGGAGGTTGCGGGAAGTGGCGTGGGCTGAAGGATGTGCTGGCCGCAGCTTTCCAGAGCCCCCATTGGCCTGGAACGGTGAACCATGGCCAGTGGGAGCTGCCATTGGCTGAACCTGCGGGTGCTGCAGGTAAACAAACCATCCGGGCCCACCAGTGGATTTCCCTGATGGGCTGCGTGCCAAAGGTTGCCAATCCCTGGTCTAGATGTTTATTAGATATACATGATGTTAATATATTCATAACTATTTACTTGCATTTTATTTGTGATTACCTATATCTCTTTATATGAGTACTTGTGTAGTTTTATGCTTCTATCCATATGTAAATCTTATATTTATAATATGTATGGTAATATATTCACATTTATTGCCACACACATAATCACTTATGTCACTTCATGTTTACCTTTTTCATTAGTCTATGGGTATAAATATTTATATATCATGTGAATATTAGCATTTGTATACTACATACTATTTCTTATGCATTCATATCTATGAAGCAACAGGTTTCATTCATTTATATACCTTGACACATCTATTTTGTTAAATATAGATATATTTCTGGCAGATTTCTAATTAATTCATATTGTGCTTGTGGGGAGGGAGGGTGGGTGCTGGTGTTTACCATCTGGGATCTGAATGTACCCTGTCATAAATATAAAGGGAAGGGTAAACCCCTTTGAAATCCCTCCTGGCCAGGGGAAAGCTCCTCTCACCTGTAAAGGGTTAAGAAGCTAAAGGTAACCTCGCTGGCACCTGACCAAAATGACCAATGAGGAGACAAGATACTTTCAAAAGCTGGGAGGAGGGAGAGAAACAAAGGGTCTGTGTGTCTGTCTATAGTCGTTTTGGCCGGGGACAGAACAGGAATGGAGTCTTAGAACTTTTAGTAAGTAATCTAGCTAGGCATGTGCTAGATTATGATTTCTTTAAATGGCTGAGAAAAGAATTGTGCTGAATAGAATAACTATTTCTGTCTGTGTATCTTTTTTGTAACTTAAGGTTTTGCCTAGAGGGGTTCTCTATGTTTTTGAATTTAATTACACTGTAAGATATCTACCATCCTGATTTTACAGGGGGATTTCTTTACTTCTATTTACTTCTATTTCTATTAAAAGTCTTGTAAGAAAACTGAATGCTTTTTCATTGTTCTCAGATCCAAGGGTTTGGGTCTGTGGTCACCTAGGCAAATTGGTGAGGCTTTTTACCAAACCTTGTCCAGGAAGTGGGGTGCAAGGTTTTGGGAAGTATTTTGGGGGGAAAGATGCGTCCAAACAGCTCTTCCCCAGTAACCAGTATTAGTTTGGTGGTAGCGGCCAATCCAAGGACGACGGGTGGAATATTTTGTACCTTGGGGAAGTTTTGACCTAAGCTGGTAAAGATAAGCTTAGGAGGTTTTTCATGCAGGTCCCCACATCTGTACCCTAGAGTTCAGAGTGGGGGAGGAACCTTGACATGGTGGCATAGTGGTGGAATTAACCTGCAATCATTTTGAGATCCAGTTGAGATTTTTTGAACTAGAAATACAGATTTTAAAAAGGAATTTTTTTTTCCTTTGGAAAGGAAGTCCAGAAAGCAGCTGAAACTGAAAGCAGCTTGTTTTTTCTCTGCTTTGTGGCCAAGCAGAGACAAAAGGGGATTATCTTTGTGAATTGCAGGTTTTCTTTGCCTGGAGGCAGGGTACTTAACTCCTGCAGGGAAATTCACAGTCTTCCAACCCAGAGTTTTTTTTTTCTTTTCTTCCTAAAAGTAAATAGGGTGTGTGTGTTCTACCCATTTGCTTTTTCTTTGGGCTGGGTAAGCAGGTTTCCAAGTAGTTGGAGGTTTTTTGCTTTAATTTGGGCCCAGAGCAGAGACAAGGGAATTGTCTTTTTCTGTAGGCTGACAATCACTATCAGAGAATAGGTATTCTATTCCAGCACAGCAAAATTTTATAGCCAAGTTTTGTTTGTTTATTTCTAAACCTCAGGTGTAAAGTTAGTTAAAAACAGAGAGGTTAGAATGACCAAATCCGCGGCTCGACTACAGCTGGAATTAGCCAAATTTCAGGCTGAGGAAAAACAAAGGGAACATGAAAGACAGATAGAACTCATGCGGCTGGAGAAGGAGGTACAGGAGGCTGCCCACAAGAGGGAAATGGAGGCAAGGAAGCATGTGGAGGAGGAGAAGGAAAAAGAGAGGAAGCATGTGGAGGAGGTGAAAAGGATAAAGGCCCAGCAGAATATACCAACAAACCCTAGCAATCCTTCTCCAGGTACCACTTCCCATCCCAGAAAGTTCCCCACCTACAAGGCAGGTGATGATACTGAGGCCTTCTTAGAAAACTTCGAAAGGGCCTGCCTTGGGTACAACATCTCTACTGACCAATACATGGTAGAGCTGAGGCCGCAGCTCAGTGGACCCTTAGCTGAGGTGGCAGCTGAAATGCCTAAAGAACACATGAACAAGTATGAACTGTGTAAATCCAAGGCGAGAGTCAGAATGGGGATAACACCCGAGCAGTCTCGTCGGAGGTTCAGAGCCCTAAGGTGGAAAGCAGACGTGTCATTTACCCGACATGCCTACCACATTGTGAAACATTGGGATGCCTGGATATCAGGAGCAAGTGTTGAATCTCCAGTAAATTTGCCCTTCCTAATGCAAATGGAACAATTCTTAGAGGGTGTTCCTGAGGAAATAGAAAGATACATCCTAGATGGGAAACCCAAAACTGTAATCGAGGCAGGAGAGATTGGAGCCAGATGGGTGGAGGTGGCAGAGAAGAAGAAAACTGGTCACAGTTGGAGCGGAGACCAGAAGGGACAACCCCAGACCACACCCTATTACCGGGGGCCGCCCAAAGCCCCACCTACCTCCCAAAGAACCCTCTAGACCCCTTATTGTCCCACCACCCCGTTCTCCAGCAACCCTCCTCGCCCCAGTGACCCGTCAGCTGGACAATGTTTTAAATGTAACGAGCTGGGGCATGTAAAGGCCAACTGCCCCAAGAACCCCAACAGATTGCATTTCATTGCACTGGAATCACACCAGAGGTCCACAGGCCCAGATACCTCCCAGATACCCTTGGAGCGGAGGGAAACTGAGTGTGGGCGGGAAGAAGGTCACCGCGTGGAGGGACACCGGAGCACAAGTGTCAGCTATCCATGCTTCCTTAGTGGACCCCAATTTAATCAACCCAGAGATCCAAGTGACGATTCAACCCTTTAAGTCCAACTCTTTCAATTTGCCTACAGCCAAGTTGCCTGTCCAGTACAAGGGCTGGTCAGGAATGTGGACTTTTGCAGTCTATGATGATTATCCCATCCCCATGCTGTTGGGGGAAGACTTGGCCAATCATGTGAAGCAGGCCAAGAGGGTGGGAACGGTCACCCGCAGCCAGGCTAAACAAGCCGTGAGGCCTAGCTCTGTTCCGGAAACTTCTATCAGGACCCGGTCAGAGGTGATGGACCCGGACCCCAGGCCAATGTCTGCAACAGCAGTAGTAGATCCAGTCCCAGAGACCCAGACGGAACCAGTCCCAGAACCGGAACCAGCCGAACAACCAACACCAGACCCCGTGTCAGCACTGAATCCAGTACTTGCAACCTCAACACCAGAGGGCCCCACCGAACCTGAACTGGCAGCAGCCGATAACCCTACACAAGAGGCTCAGCCGGAGCCTGAATCCCAACATAGTGCACCAGCGGAGAGCGGTTCACAGTCAACAGAAACAGCTCCATCCCCTATATCGCTTCCAGAGGGACCAAGCCTAGGTCCACAATCCAATGAGGGACTGATGTCTTCAGCATCAAGGGAACAGTTCCAGACCGAACAGGAAGCAGATGAAAGCCTCCAGAGAGCTTGGACGGTGGCACGGAGCAACCCACCGCCTCTCAGCTCTTCTAATCGATCCAGGTTTGTTGTAGAAAGAGGACTTTTATACAAGGAACTCTTTCTGGTGGACACCAGGAAGACAGGCATCCTCAGAGACAGTTGGTAGTTCCAATTAAATACCGGGCCAAGCTCTTGAGCTTAGCCCACGATCACCCTAGTGGCCATGCTGGGGTGAACAGGACCAAAGACTGTTTCGGGGGGTCATTCCACTGGTAGGGAATGAGCAAGGATGTTTCTACCTATGTCCAGTCTTGTGAGGTGTGCCAAAGAGTGGGAAAACCCCAAGACCAGGTCAAAGCCCCTCTCCAGCCACTCCCCATCATTGAAGTTCCATTTCAGCGAGTAGCTGTGGATATTCTGGGTCCTTTTCCGAAAAAGACAGCCAGAGGAAAGCAGTACATACTGACTTTCATGGATTTTGCCACCCGATGGCCGGAAGCAGTAGCTCTAAGCAACACCAGGGCTAAAAGTGTGTGCCAGGCACTAGCAGACATTTTTGCCAGGGTAGGTTGGCCCTCCGACATCCTCACAGATGCAGGGACTAATTTCCTGGCAGGAACTATGGAAAACCTTTGGGAAGCTCATGGGGTAAATCACTTGGTTGCCACTCCTTACCACCATCAAACAAATGGCATGGTGGAGAAGTTTAATGGAACTTTGGGGGCCATGATACATAAATTCGTAAATGAGCACTCCAATGATTGGGACCTAGTGTTGCAGCAGTTGCTCTTTGCCTACAGAGCTGTACCACACCCCAGTTTAGGGTTTTCCCCATTTGAACTTGTATATGGCCGTGAGGTTAAGGGGCCATTGCAGTTGGTGAAGCAGCAATGGGAGGGATTTACACCTTCTCCAGGAACTAACATTCTGGACTTTGTAACCAACTTACAAAACACCCTCCGAACCTCTTTAGCCCTTGCTAAAGAAAACTTACAGGATGCTCAAAAAGAGCAAAAAGCCTGGTATGATAAACATGCCAGAGAGCGTTCCTTCAAAGTAGGAGACCAGGTCATGGTCTTAAAGGCGCTCCAAGCCCATAAAATGGAAGCATCATGGGAAGGGCCATTCACGGTCCAGGAGCGCCTGGGAGCTGTTAATTATCTCATAGCATTCCCCACCTCCAACCGAAAGCCTAAGGTGTACCATATTAATTCTCTAAAGCCCTTTTATTCCAGAGAATTAAAGGTTTGTCAGTTTACAGCCCACGGAGGAGATGACGCTGAGTGGCCCGAAGGTGTCTACTACGAAGGGAAATGTGGTGGTGGTGTGGAAGAGGTGAACCTCTCCATGACCCTTGGGCGTATGCAGCGACAGCAGATCCAGGAGCTGTGCACTAGCTACGCGCCAACATTCTCAGCCACCCCAGGACTGACTGAACGGGCATACCACTCCATTGACACAGGTAATGCTCACCCAATTAGGGTCCAACCTTACCAGGTGTCTCCTCAAGCTAAAACTGCTATAGAATGGGAGATCCAGGATATGTTACAGATGGGTGTAATCCGCCCCTCTGAAAGTGCATGGGCATCTCCAGTGGTTCTAGTTCCCAAACCAGATGGGGAAATACGTTTTTGCGTGGACTACCGTAAGCTAAATGCTGTAACTCGCCCAGACAACTATCCAATACCACGCACAGATGAACTATTAGAGAAACTGGGACGGGCCCAGTTCATCTCTACCTTGGACTTAACCAAGGGGTACTGGCAGGTACAGCTAGATGAATCTGCCAAGGAAAGGTACAGCCCGAGATGTGTGGTGAAGGCTGACGAATTTAATGTACTCCCTTTCGGGCTGCGAAATGCACCCGCCACTTTCCAAAGACTTGTAGATGGTCTCCTAGCGGGATTAGGAGAATATGCAGTCACCTACCTTGATGATGTGGCCATACTTTCGGATTCCTGGGCAGACCACCTGGAACATCTACAAAAAGTCCTTGAGCGCATAAGGGAGGCAGGACTAACTGTTAAGGCTAAGAAGTGTCAAATAGGCCTAAACAGAGTGACTTACCTTGGACACCAGGTGGGTCAAGCAACTACCAGCCCCCTACAGGCCAAAGTGGATGCTATCCAAAAGTGGCCTGTCCCAAAGTCAAGGAAACAGGTTCAATCCTTCTTAGGCTTGGCCAGTTATTACAGACGATTTGTACCGCACTACAGCCAAATCGCTGCCCCACTGACAGACCTAACCAAAAAGAAACAGCCAAATGCTGTTCAGTGGACCGAAAAGTGTCAGAAGGCCTTTAACAAGCTTAAAGCGACACTCATGTCTGACCCTGTACTAAGGGCCCCAGACTTTGACAAACCGTTCCTAGTAACCACAGATGCATCTGAGCATGGTGTGGGAGCAGTTTTAATGCAGAAAGGACCTGATCAAGAATTCCACCCTGTAGTGTTTCTCAGCAAAAAACTGTCTGAGAGTGAAAGCAACTGGTCAGTCACTGAAAAAGAATGTTACGCCATTGTCTACGCTCTGGAAAAGCTACGCCCATATGTTTGGGGACGGCGTTTCCACCTGCAAACCGACCATGCTGCACTGAAGTGGCTTCACACTGTCAAGGAAACTTCTTCGGTGGAGTTTAGCTCTCCAAAATTTTGATTTCGACATCCAACACATCTCAGGAGCTTCTAACAAAGTGGCTGATGCACTCTCCCGTGAAAGTTTCCCAGAATCAACTGGTTAAAATCATCCTTGAGATGTGGAAAATATTGTTAGTCTTTATGTACTTGGTAGTATATTTAGAGATGCATGTGTCTTATTAACTCTGTTTTTCCTAGAGCTCCAGGAAGAAATCCCAGCCAGTGTTTCACCCTAGCTGAGATTTGGGGGGCGTGTCATAAATATAAAGGGAAGGGTAAATCCCTTTGAAATCCCTCCTGGCCAGGGGAAAGCTCCTCTCACCTGTAAAGGGTTAAGAAGCTAAAGGTAACCTCGCTGGCACCTGACCAAAATGACCAATGAGGAGACAAGATACTTTCAAAAGCTGGGAGGAGGGAGAGAAACAAAGGGTCTGTGTGTCTGTCTATATGCTGGTTTTCTGCCGGGGATACACCAGGAATGGAGTCTTAGAACTTTTAGTAAGTAATCTAGCTAGGCATGTGTTAGATTATGATTTCTTTAAATGGCTGAGAAAAGAATTGTGCTGAATAGAATAACTATTTCTGTCTGTGTATCTTTTTTGTAACTTAAGGTTTTGCCTAGAGGGGTTCTCTATGTTTTTGCATCTAATTACCCTGTAAGATATCTACCATCCTGATTTTACGGGGGGATTTCTTTACTTCTATTTACTTCTATTTTTATTAAGTCTTCTTGTAAGAAACTGAATGCTTTTTCATTGTTCTCAGATCCAAGGGTTTGGGTCTGTGGTCACCTATGCAAATTGGTGAGGCTTTTTATCCAACATTTCTCAGGAAAGGGGGGGCGCAAGTGTTGGGAGGATTGTTCATTGTTCTTAAGATCCAAGGGTCTGGGTCTGTAGTCACCTAGGCAAATTGGTGAGGCTTTTTACCAAACCTTGTCCAGGAAGTGGGGTGCAAGGTTTTGGGAAGTATTTTGGGGGGAAAGATGCGTCCAAACAGCTCTTCCCCAGTAACCAGTATTAGTTTGGTGGTAGCGGCCAATCCAAGGACGACGGGTGGAATATTTTGTACCTTGGGGAAGTTTTGACCTAAGCTGGTAAGGATAAGCTTAGGAGGTTTTTCATGCAGGTCCCCACACCTGTACCCTAGAGTTCAGAGTGGGGGAGGAACCTTGACATACCCATACTGGAAATCTGGGATATTAAGGGCAATTTAGGTAGTGTATGTTTTGTTTTGTTCTTTGTTTTGCATGGAGAGGCACTTACAGGCTGTAAAGCTATTGGGCATCAATTAGCAGCTGACCAATCAGTGATTTTTTATGAACTGTAGTAAGTTTTTTGTTGTTGTTGTTGTTGTTCCTGGAATGTACGGGGTCTTAACAAACCCTCCAAGAGATTCAAAACTTTGAGGCACTGAAAATTAAATAGATGTCATATAGCTTTTCTTCAGGAGACCCATGTAAGCAATGAAGATGCAGGAAGAATTACACTGTGGAGGGGACATGAATATCACTCTTCCAACTCTAGAAGCAAGGGAGTAGTGATACCAAAGCACAAGAGTCTAATTTTTCAATGTATTCAGTCATCTTCAGATCCAGAGGGAAGATACATAATAATTGAAGACATTTTCTACACTAAGATTAATTTTGGGGAATGTATGTAATCTTAGTGGTGGGAATGCACCCTTTATTGCAGAAATAACTGCCATTATTTCCAATAGGGCTGATGTTCCAGTGGTATTAGGAGGAGATTGTAGTGCTGTCATGGATGATATCATAGACAAATCTAAAAGTTCTAGGCAAAAATATCAGGCTTTTGCAAAACCATCCATTACCCCTGCTGGAGGATATTGGATTAGTGGACATTAGGAGATTAAAGCATCCTATGAAGTGTGATTGTATATCCGCATAGCTCATGCCTCCTACTCCAGATTAGATATTTTTATGATAGCTGAAGTGCTAGCTCCTGTATGTCTGGAGGCAGAAAATGATAATATCATCATCTGTAATCATGCTCTAATTTCTTTTCATGCAGATACTGGTAATAGTGCTACAAGATCTTCAAGATGGAAGTTTAAACACACTTCTGCTTAGGGACCCTACATTTTGTCAGATGATTGAAATGTTCATTATCTGCTTCTTGAAGGAAAAAACAAATAGACTCCTATACTACTTTATGGGAACCACTGAAGGCTACCTTAAGGGGTGAATGAACGAAATTCACATCTGAAATGAAGAATAGGAATAAATTCTTTGGCAGAATAATGAGCTACTGCACTCTCTCATCCCTCAAAATACACATATAATGAATGTGTGTCCACTCAGACTGAGTGCATGCTTAGCACAGTTAAAGAGAGGCGTTATGAATAGGGGAAAGAGGTAAAGCGGACATATACCTAGGGAGGAAAATGACTTAATCCAATAACACTATATTCTTTTTGCTACAGGACAATGGTCTTTTTGTTCTGGAACCTGATAAAATTAAGACCATTCAAAGACTTGTATGAATCCTTTTACACAGATCATGGTGAGTTCAACTGCAATCTACTTGACCCTAAATACATTCTCAGTACCTCAAATAAATTATATGGATGAAGATCTCTCTCTACTAGAAGTTAAGCAAGCAATTAGCTCACTCAACTCTGGCAAAGTGCCTGGGTGTGATGGCTTTCCAGCAGAATGGTGTAAGACATTTATTAATCAGTTAGTACTGTTAGAAGTCTATAATGAAATGTTTACAAAAGAAATAGTGTCACGGGACATGAGGATGGTGATAATTAACCTCGTCTAAAATAGGACAAGAACATTTGTGGCAATTACCACCCCACCTCTCTGTTGAACACAGATTATAAAATCCCAAACAAGGGCCTTGCTTCATGCTTAAACAACATTCATTCATGTGGACTCTGTGGATTTTATTTCTGGCAGATTAGCAGAAGATAACACTGAGAAGATATCCCGCTTAATCTGCTGGGCAGAAACAACTGATGCTCCAGCTATTATCCTACTGTTAGATACTTAATAGACCTTTGAATGTAAGGGCCATAACTACAAACAATCCTGAGACAATTAGGATTTGGACCTACATTTTTGACCTGGATTGATATTATTTAGAACCATTCCTTCCTTCTGTTCTGACAAATGAGTTATCACCTCTATTTTTCAAGGAACATGTAAAGGATACCCTCAATTGCTTCTACTATTTGATATAGCCATGGAACTGCTAGCAGATAGAGACCCTCTACTGAAGGCCTTACCATCCAGGATAAATGGTTGACGGATGTGGAGGACATTCTGCTCACTCTCTCAAAAATCCCTCTTCCTCACTTCTTCCAGAGCTACTATCTGGATTTCAGATAAACAGGAACAAGTCACAAGCGATGGATATTTCTCATAGACCAAATCCATGTCAAATACAGTCATTCTCCTTTCATTCATGCAAAGAGATATCCTGATATGTAAGTTCTGATTTATCAAAGATAGTATCTGCAAACATGGATGTCATACTCAGAGAAGTGACATAAGAAATGGAGAAATGAGATTCACTGACAATATAATTATGGGGAAGGTAGAAGCTATTAAACTGAGTGTAGGACCAAGATTAATGTGTATGTTTATCTTAATTTCACTTAAATTTCCTGCTTCAACTTTCACAGGAATAAAGAGTTGTACAACAATTCTTCTGGAATATGAAAACGCTAGAGTTATCCCATAAAATACTTAAGAATCATTGCCAAATAGGGTGAGGGTGCAATTACCTAATTTGTGTTTAGATAACCTAGCTTTTCAGTTAAGATTTTTAACAAAATGATTCTGTATCATCAGCTGTTCCCAAACTGCATTATGGCTTGACATTGAAGAAAAAAAAATTAGTGAACAACTTTTGGCTTTCTCTTTGAACTTCCATTTTTAAAACATCTGCCTGCATTTTTAAAGAAAAAACACAACACTTACCTGCTCTTGGAGCATTCTTCAGAAAATCAAGTCCATTAGTACTTCTAATTTTACCAATTTTCCATGCCAATGTGGAATAATCCCCAATTTAAATTTCCTAATATCTTGAAACTCAAATCCTCTTGGCTAACCAAGAGCATATTAACCATAAAAGATTCTTTAACAGATAACTTTATCCTCCTTCACATATTTTCATGATAAATACCAGCTACCAATAAAGCAAGGTCTTTTCTACAATATGATTTGACTCTAATTGTGAAGGAGCTTGGGAAATCTGTTTGGCAGTCCACAAATAATATTCCGCTTAAAGTGCTCCTTAAAAAATGATACCTACAATGTTTTTGGTGAACACATGCAAATGGCTGAACTCCTTGATTTATCCTGTTGACTGTACCATAAAAGAAAAATGGGAGAATGTGCTAAACAGCTTAGTTTCTTCCAAAGGCTGGACTAATATCTGGCACAGTATACACATACCATCCACTTCTGTTTTTGTCTTTCTTTCAGAAAGAAATTCTAAATAGTTATCATTGGCCTCCTGAGTGATTGCATACAGCTGGACTTGATGCACATAGTAAATGTTGGACATGTGACAGCTCCAATGTAATCCTGTCTCAGATAGCCTTTGAATGTCAAAGTATTCACATTCTGGAAGGAAGTGTGTGGTGCTCTAATGTGACTGGGTAGGAGTTCCCCCTACATCAAGCCTTTGTGTTTTGGGCTTTCTAGAAGATCTACCCTATTGGAGTAATGCCAGGAAAGGGATTGCTGCTGTATTTATAGTGACCAAAAGAGCCATTTTACAAAAATGGAAATCTGCTATTATCCCCAACATTCTTTGATTGGCTAACTGAGATAAGCAACACAACCCTCATGGAAAAATACTGACAATCTGTAGAGGTGCAAGATCCAATCATAAAGACAGATGGTCTTTCACTTTGAACATTATAAACTGACTCCAAGTAGATTGGGCTTCTGATGCATCTATTTTTTGGGGTGGGAGTAGTTAGGGAACTATTTATCTTATAATGCTCAAGAGTATTTCTCCATAAATATTTCATACTATATTCTTGTTAAGTCTGTATTCCAGCTGTGTTTTCTGTCATTGTATTTGACTACGTCTGTACAGATATGTTAAAACATCTGAAAAATCAAACCTGGAAAGGCCTTTTTCATTTTTAAGTAGGGGTGACTGAATTTGAGGTATGACAACTAAATAAAGAACAGCTCTTTTTCAGGGCTGAAGAGAAACAGCAGAAATGGCAGCTCTGTAGTGTCTGCTATTTCCTCTCTTCATCTGCAAAAAAGAATTCTTCTGACAGCTGAAGAAATACTTGGCATCTATTATAAATTGAAAGGCCCTTTTGAGGGTAGAAATGAGAGGTATGCATTTAAAAACATGGGACGCCAACAGAGTTTCCAAAGGACTTTGCAAGTGGGGTCAGAAGTCTATAGGCCTCTCAGTAGGACATGTTTCTTAGTTGATAAAGAGCCAATGGTGTATAAAGTTTGGTCATCCATTTCATTATATTAAGAATGAGGATTGTGTAAATCAATTATGGTGGCTGTTTTTATTCTCACTACACAGAGTAAGGTCAGATAGTTTATCTGTGAGCCCATTGTGTTCTGCATATTCCTAAGCCCTGGCCCAAAATGCTTTATGGTGGTAAAGCTGTGTTAAAGTGGCAGCTGAGGCTTCTCCCTCTCACAGGGAATCCTCAGGTAGCACAGAGCCAGAGTAGCCAACTCTATTCCTTCACTCTCTCTACTCTTGTTGTAGGAGATGAGATACAATAGGGAGGAGCTCTGGGTGGAGTGCATGGTGCTGTCAGATCTTTAGCCAGTGCAGCATAATTTAGAGAGCCCTATAGGTGCTCCAAATTACGCCAAAGGCTGTTTTAGCCTCCAGCCAGTCAGTGATTAGTGGAGTGTAAAGTGTAAGGTCTGATGTCTTTTTCTACAATAAGCAGCAGCCACCACATTAGGACAGCAACAGCCACCAAGAACTAAGACGCAGAGAGTTACATCCTTACATTTCATCTAAATTTCATCAAAACAATGAAATATCGTGCTGTTAAGAAGGCTCTTCTCTCCTAATAGTACCCACCATCCCCAGATAAGGTCTGTTTCTTTCTTTAAGATCTTTAAAGAAAACTTTGTTTGATAGCATTCAGTCTGACAAGAAATCACTTACCAACAGTTGAGATTGTGAAATCTATACTTCTATTGCTTTGCCTTTATGGTTCCCAATTCTCCATTGTTTATCTGTATGGTCTCTGTCTGATTCTTTAATTATTTCTGTCTGTTGCAAAACTAATTTTGCAAGACTTAAATCAACAAAGGTGGTGGGGTCTGATAGGGTAAAGAATTGTTTCATAATGGGCTAGGATTAGTGAAAAATATGGTTTTGTAGTACTTTGGTTCAAAATGGCTGGTTAAGGTCTAGCAAAGCAGGACAGAAATTTAACTATATAAACTGGGGTTCAAAAGAAAGTTTTTTGGAACCTAACTTCAGGACACAGCCCAAGATCAGAGCTGCCAGACCTCAACACCCCTCCAATCACACTGTGCAGAAGCTGGAGCCTGGATGACCTGATCCTGACTGGCCACCAGGAAAAGTTCCACTACCTTATTGGGAGTGGTAAGTATTGTATGCTTAGTGTGTGTATTCTGTTTTGGTAACTCTTAGTAAAAAAAGAGATTAAGGGTATTACTTTGCAAGGCTTTTTCACTGGTAAAAGGCGCAGCAAACCCACAGAAGATTACACTCTGAGCTCTAGGAACTGGATAAGGGTTGGGGTGCCTAAATTAATTGGGTTATATCTTGACTCCTGTCAAGGTTCCTTCCCCACTCTGAACTCTAGGGTACAGATGTGGGGACCTGCATGAAACCCCCCTAAGCTTATCTTTACCAGTTTAGGTTAAAACTTCCCCAAGGTACAAACTATTTTACCTTTTGACCTTGGACTTTATTGCTGCCACCACCAAGCGTCTAACAATATATAGCAGGGAAAGAGCCCTCTTGGAAACGTCTTTTCCCCCAAAATCCTCCCCAAACCCTACATCCCTTTCCTGGGGAAGGCTTGATAAAAATCCTCACCAATTTGCATAGGTGAACACAGACCCAAACCCTTGGATCTTAAGAACAATGAAAAAACAATCAGGTTCTTAAAAGAAGACTTGTAATTGAAGAAAAAATAAAAGAATCACCTCTATAAAATCAGGATGGTAAATACCTTAAAGGGTAATCAGATTCGAAACATAGAGAATCCCTCTAGGCAAAACCTTAAGTTACAAAAAGACACAAAAACAGGAATATACATTTCATTCAGCACAGCTTATTTTCTCAGCCACTTAAACAAAACAGATTCTAACGCATATCTAGCTAGATTACTTACTAAGTTCTAAGATTCCATTCCTTTTCTGTTCCTGGCAAAACACACAGACAGCGAGACCCTTTGTTTCTCCCCCCTCCAGATTTGAAAGTATCTTGTCTTCTCATTGGTCATTTTGGTCAGGTGCCAGCGAGGTTATCCTAGCTTCTTAACCCTTTACAGGTGAAAAAGGTTTTTCCTCTAGACAGGAGCGATTTTAAAGGTGTTTACCCTTCCCTTTCTATTTATGACAAGCCCATGGAAGGGTAAAGGTGGAGTGCCCTAGAGTGTGCAAGTAACAAAAGATGGCATTGAACCACCTTCTACCATTCCTAAAATAGGGAAAGAAGAAGTCAAAAATTACATAGACAAGTCAAATGTCTTCAAATCACCAGGGCCTGATGAAATGCATCCTAGAATACTCAAGGAGCTGACTGAGGAGATATCTGAGCCATTAGCAATTATCTTTGAAAAGTCATGGAAGACAAGAGACATTCCAGAAGACTGGAAAAGGGCAAATATAGTGCCCATACATAAAAAGGGAAATAAGGACAACCGGGGGCGTTATAGAGCAGTCAACTTAACTTCTGTACCTGGAAAGATAATGGAGCAAATAATTAAGCAATCAATTTGCAAACACTGAGAAGATAATAGGGTGATAAGTAACAGCATGGATTTGTCAAGAAAAAATCATGTCAAACCAACCTGATAGCTTTCTTTGACAGAGTAACGAGCCTTGTGGATCCGGGGGGAAGTGGTAGATGTGGTATATCTTGACTTTAGTAAGGCTTTCGATACTGTCTCACATTACCTTCTCATAAACAAACTAGGGAAATGCAACCGAGATGGAGCTTCTGAAAGGTGGGTGCATAACTGGTTGGAAAATTGTTCCCAGAGAGTAGTTATCAGTGGTTCACAGTCATGCTGAAAGGGCATAATGAGTGGGGTTCTGCAGGGATCGATTCTGGGTCTGATTCTGTACAATATCTTCATCAATTATTTAGATAATGGCATAAAGAGTATACTTATAAATTTGTGAATGATACCAAGCTGGGAGGGGTTGCAAGTGCTTTGGAGGATAGGATTAAAATTCAAAATGATCTAGACAGACTGGAGAAATGATCTGAAGTAAATAGGATGAAATTCAACAAGGACAAATACGAAGTACTCCACTTAGGAGTAATCAGTTGCACATATACAAAATGGGAAATGACTGCCCAGAAAGGAGTATTGTGGAAAGGGATCTGGGGGTCATAGTGTATCACAGGCTAAATATGAGTCAACAGTGTAATGCTGTTGCAAAAAAGCAAACATCAATCTGGGATGTATTAGCAGGAGTATTGTAAGGAAACCACGAGACGTAATTTTTCTGCTCTACTCCATGCTGATTAGGCCTCAACTGGAATATTGTGTCCAGTTCTGGACACCACATTTCGGGAAAGATGTGGACAAACTGGAGAAAGTCCAGAGAAGAGCAACAAAAATTATTAAAGGTCTAGAAAACATGACCTATGAAGGAAGATTGAAAAAATGGGGTTTGTTTAGTCTGGAGAAGAGAAGACAGAGGGGACATGATAGCAGTTTTCAAGTACATAAAAGGTTGTTACAAGGAGGAGGGAGAAAAATTGTTCTTCTTAACCTCTGAGGATAGGACAAGAAGCAATGGGCTTAAATTGCAGCAAGGGTTGTTTAAGTTGGACATTAAGAAAAACTTCCTAACTGTCAGAGTGGTTAAGCACTGGAAAAAATGCCTAGGGAGGTTGTGGAGTCACCACCATTGGGGATTTTTAAGAGCAGATTGGACAAACACCTGTCAGGGATGGTCTAGATAATTCTTAGTCCTGCCTTGAGTGCAGGGGACTGGACTAGATGACCTCTCAAGGTCCCTTCCAGTTCTATGATTCAGCTATGCTGAATATTAATTAATTTTTGTTCCTTTTATTTTGAAGAACACCACACTGAAAAATCATATTAATGAAAGTAAGTGTCCATGTGCAATGGTACTATAAACCTATCTACTCTAATCATGTGGAAAAGATGTGTATTCTTTCTGGAAAATGTGTGGTGGTAGAGGAGAAAGAACAGCAGAGAGTCTGGTTATTTAGGTATACGGAACTTTTCACAAGCCTTACAATACCTTCATTTTCTAGCAATTCAATAAATTCACTCTATTTATAAACTAGAAATTAAATAATTGCAATAGCACGAAGGCAACTCTGGGTATTGTGGTTACTGTGATCTGAATAATACACTGGAGATTTTTAATTAACAACTTGCCTCACACTAAGCATTCCAGGTAAGCTTAAGTGCTGAGTAGGTATACTACATACTAATGTTACATTGATCATAACAGTGAAAGGGTTAAAAAATCCCCTGCTTGTCAATTTCTTTGTAAGTATTTTCCGTTTTTTTTATTGTTCCTTCTGAGATGCTTAGAAGCACACTAATGTATTTTTTTCTTCCTATTTGGCAGGCTGCTTTCTCCCATCTCCCCCTAATTTCTAGTGAAAATGAATTTAACATTAAAGAAGCAGCACATTCTTGTTTGTATGCCAACCTAATTGATAATGTTAACAAAGCTTTTGCAGAACCACATAAGGATCATACACATTGTCTTTGTATAACCAAGAAAGAGGCAATGACCATTTATGACTGGTTTAAAAAAATCGTAACACAAAGGAGTAACAATTTATAATATAAATATGTCATGGTTACATTTCAAATGTTTTCATAAACATTTGTAAAATCATTTAATTGTTGCCATTGGCTCTAAATTAAGTATATTTGGGATTGCTTTTCCATGTGATGGCCTTACTAGTTTTGCAGCACTGCAGTGAATATCATTAAGGAAACAAGTTTCCTATCAACTGCATGAGTAAGTCTTTCTTCTCACTGAAGCTCAATAATCCTGATTGTTGTAACTGTCTGAAGAAACTAGTATAGAGTAATCAACAAAATTCCCACTGAAGCAATTTATTTTGAATGAATTACTTCACAGAAAGGTCATTCGATCTTGTGTTGATTGAAGGAGCTTATCTCTCCTGTACAAACCCCAGCTCAATTAGAAATTATTTTCCGATTAACCACTTGGACTTTGTTCTTGAAAAGCATTATCTACAGTCAAATCTAGCTTAGATTTCTTCAGAGTGATGCTACCCAAGGCCTTAATCCTGCAATGCAGTCTGCCAAGGTGGATGCTTCACTTGAATGGGATGCTGCGTGGACATAGGGGTCTCAGTTGTGGGAGCAAATCCTTAGCTAAGAAGCCACCTAAGAGAATAAAGTTATTTCCACTTGTGGGATATGTTCTCAGTACTGCTGAGGGCTGGTCTACACTACTGGGGGTGGAGTGATTGATCTAAGTTAAGCACTTTCAGCTATGTGAATAACAGAGCTGAAGTCGATGTACTTAAATCTACTTACTGTGCTGTCTTCATTTTGGTGTGTCTATGGGAGATGCTCTCCCCTTGATTCCCTTTGCGCTTCTCGTTGAGGTGGAGTACTGGAGTCGACGCTAGAGCTATCGGCGGTTGATTTATCGTGTCTATACTAGACATGATAGATTGACCTCTGCTGGATCGATCGCTGCCTGTCAATCTGGCCGGTAGTGTAGACAAGCCAGTGCTGTTTGGAGTCACATGAGTGTCCACTTGCAGCTCCAAACATTGACAGCTGAATTTATAAATAGCCATACAACCTCAACTGCCTGGATTCATTTCCACCTGTGGGAGGTGGCTTATTTCCATCACAGTAATGTTATTGTTTTGGGTGGGGGAGGGAAAAAGTTGATTCAAATCTCCCACTGTTTCTAGTGTTTGTATTTTATTAACTAATTTGTTTAATAAATACTTAGGCAGATTATGCTATTACATATTTAAAGTGCCTTAGTGATGAATGAGAGTGTCCACACAGGGGTTTAATGCAGTTTAAGTAATGCACTTTAAATTCACACCCTTGGTTAATTTGGATTAATTTTTCTGAGTGTCCCTGTGTAGACAAGTTCTTGGTAAACATACCTCCAAGGGATACTGTCCTAGCTTTATACCTAATTGAGAGTAAAAGAAAAGAGTGACGCACGACAAGGGGAAATTAGTCACTGGTAGTTTTCCTGTTCAAAAAGGATTTTTAAAAATCTGGATTGTTTTTTTTTTTGATGCACAGCCCTGTTCCTAACCCTTATTGAGCAGGTTAGCAACACACACAGTGTCATGCAGTGAAACATTCCTATATGTCTATTTCACATTCTGTCTTTCCATTCTGTACCCCTTAAATATGAAAACATAGAACAGCTGCCTTATGAATTATGTATATTGCATAACAAAAGCCAATTGCCACATGTATTTTGATATTGAATAATTCATGACTAATCTGCTACAACTGCAGTGGGACTGATCCACTTGGCATTGTAAGAGACATTTAAATGAACAGAGTTAATTTTGCTTTGCCCTTTGAGATATTTTAAGCATACAGTACACTGAAATTACACTGGCTTAGGTGACCAGCTGGGAAAATAGAAAGCAGCAGGCTATTTTAGTAAAAACTGTAGGAATTTCTCATTCTAGCCACCAAATCCACAGAATTTCTGTGGAGCTTTTCCCCAAATCTGCATGTTGTTGGAAGGAACTATTCACATTTTATATTTCTGTCATATTAGCCACTGGATTCAATGAACAGTGACCTGCCATGTAACTGGAATACAACCTTTTGCAAACCTGACCCATGTCATGTGACTGGGTCTAGGAAATAAAGATCAGCCTCGTACCAGTATCCCTGTGTGTCATACCCTTATTAAAATTGTGTCAAAACAGAACTTAACCTTTCATAAAAATGAAGCCACCTAAATCTGGAAGGAAATCTGGTTGAGAATTACAAGCGGGGGTTGCAGCTACATGTGTCATGCCCAAAAGCATTGGAGATCTACAGTGCATTCCAGTGGGAGCATGAAGGAAACCACAAATTGGAAGACAAAGTCATTGAAAAAAGCTCAAAAACACTTTGATCCAAACAACAATGCCTCTTGGGAAAGTCATATTTTCTTTACAAGAAGCCAGCTGCCAGGTGATACCACTCATAATTGTTGTATACCTGCACAATAAATCATGCAAATCTGAACAGTTATCAGGACTAAGTAGAAACTAATTCATTAGGTATAACTGATAACTAGGTAAAACAAGGCTACTGCTCATGAAAATGATGCGTCCCAAATAAAAGTATTAAGAAGAAATTAAAGAAATGAAGTGCATGCAACTAAAGAGCACAAGGCATGAAGACAGAACACAATGGTAAACAAATGGCAGACACTAGCCTGTAAATTTATAACAATTCAAGTACAACACAAAGCACATATCCAGCACAATGGGTGAAGTGTCATAGACACAATAAAAACATTTTCAGAAGTGTGCACAAACTGCAAAGAAATACTGGATCAAAGTACATTCATGGATTTAGAGTATACTGTTAGTTTCAAAATGGTTTTTAAAAGGCTTATGTTGAGAATCTAAAACAGAAGAAAGAAAACAAGAATGCCAACCACTTACATCCATTGAAGTGACACACCATATTAAAATTCCAATCAGAGTTTGACCAGTAACTAGATCTTGGTGTTTGTTTGTTGTTTCGCAGGGAAGTTAAAAATTTTTTTCCCCTAAATTCTGGAAAAAATAGTTGAGTCAAAATATTTTGTACCAGTTTTGACTTGAAAGTTTCATATAAAATAATCTAAACAAAAACAATTTCAAAATGGAAAAATCAAAGTGTTCAGTTTTGAAGATGATGAAACGGTTTCAACATTATCAATTTTTCATTTGAAATGAACTTCTATCAGAAATCAATATGTTTTCATAAAGTGTTGCACTTTCCATTGGTACTTTTCAATGGAAAAACGTTAAGATATCAACTATACCATCTTCATCAAGGTGATACTTCATAATCACCTCTGCCACTCAGTCCTATAAGAGGAATAATAGACATCCAAATAAAACAAAGGACACCAGGTCTTTGTTTCATGAAGACTCAGAATGACAACAGTAGTAATCTTGTGGTAGTAGAAAGAACATGTGCCCCCAGTTGCAGCAAAGACAGGGCAGCAGGTGGCAGATCCACCTTAGCATTTGAACAGGCCACTGTAAGAGAAACTTCTGAGAACAGAGGTGTGATCAGAAAAATCACTAAGATTCAATATCCTATATCCTGACCTCCTAGGAGCCTGAGGGAAAGCTTAGATTCTGAAGAAAACAATAAAATCCACTGAAGGTTTATGGTAAGATCCTAAATCTTTAGAATGCATTGATTCTTTATGATGGGATTTGTATTGTCCATGACAGCTAAAGTTTTGGATAGATGCCAGAGAAATCAAAATAAAATAAAGATAAATGATACAAAGCTGGAACCAGCTGTTATTTACAGAGCTGAAACAGAAGCCAAATCAATAATTTTACATGTAAAACAAATATGAAAATGACATACCCAACAATCAGGTAATATATACTGTGTTTGAGAGATGAGCAGTTTGGTACACAAAAAGTCTTGATCACAAAAGTACACTAAAAAATCCTAATGAGAAAAACAAATATTTAACTAAATCATTAAATAGCATTTGTCATTCCTGTTACTTCTTGGCAGCTAGTTATCAATTCTTTTTCAGTTATTAAAACACTAAGGATTGACAAGCAAAAATTATGTCTCTATTTAATCAGAAGGGTGCAGAGTTCTTTCAATACTTTTTACTGAATCATTTTAGAGTGTACATAAATTATCTAAATTTGTTAGAATACTCACTGTGCTGACAGGCTACTCTTCCTTCCTCTTATCTATATTAAATGTATAGCTGGGAGTTGGGGCTCTTCCAATTCCCTTTCTAAAGAGAAATTGAGGTTCTCCATCATATTAGGAATAAAAGTCAAATCATAAGAGATCATAGTTGAGATCAAGGACAGATCTTAAGTTTCCCTATTAAATGATTTCTGGGGTTGCAGTTGGAGGCTCTCTCCAACACCTAACAATTAAAGGGGTTGCCTAAGCACCCTTTTATAGAACCATTTACTAAACATGAAATTCTTCCTTTACCTGTGATGAAAATCTAATTTTGGCACCTGATTGACAATAAAAGCTTTTCATGCTATTTTAATTTCTTGGTTCATAAGGTTTCATAATATAGGTGGATTGTATTTGTATCTAGGGGAACCATATTTTTCACTTTCTAGGTAACCACCAGTATCGTTAAACTGACATCAAATCAGCACCATAGAACTGCTAAACCCAAATGCTCAAGGTCCCCTTTGCCTAAAACTAAGATGTAGCCTTCCCCCACAATTCAAAATGAAGTCACCTGTAGGAATCACCATCTATATTGGCCTCCTCCATAGTTCAGACTGCTTCTTTGAGTAGATTTCATCAGGTACACTTGATGAGTCCCCTACTTTCTGGGAAGATTTTCTCACATGCATTCACAAGGACTCAAAATAACATCAGTACTTTCCTTCCTCCACCATGTCTCAGTCCCAGAGCACTTCACAGCAATGGATCAGGCACAGACCCAGCACTGGGAGCATCAGCCTTTACATCCTCAGCAGCACTTAGATCTTGAGCCCCTCCATCTCCTAAGATAGTCCTGCATTTGTACAGGAAAGAGCTAGTGGACAAGAAAGGGAATTTGAATCTTGGGAAGACAATGTGGTGTGCAAAGCTTAGGGTCTCAGGGAAACAGAAACAATACCATGTGACTTATGTTAACATCTAAAGCACACAAGCACAGATACTTGCAGTAGGGTTGCCAATTTTGGTTGGACATATTCCTGGAGGTTTCATCACATCACACAATCTTTAATTAAAGATTAATCTTTAATTCCTGGAGACTCCAGGATAATCCTGGAGGGACAGCAACTCTAACTTGCAGTAAACTGTATGCAATCAATCCAGTCAAAAAGATATGTAGAGAAATCAACGAGATATTTGAATATACATTGTGGAAATTGTGGTCTTTTTGCAGACAGTCAGCTCTCGTGATATCCCCTTAAAGTGAAAGATAATGAGCAATTTCTCTAAAACATACAGAATTGCCTGTTTTTAAAATCAGAGGGAATCTGTTCATTTCTTCAAGAGTAGATTTTACCTCAAATAAATATGCAAGCACTTACCAACTTGATCTGTAGAATGGATACTAGAGAGGGCTTTTGCCCTTATTTAGAAATGTATTTATGTTTTACTCTCTCCTTGATGTGTTGGATTTCCAAATTTGAATGCCTAGGGAAAATTCTACTTTTAGATGATCAATCCTCAGAATTATTGGTTTCAAGATATGTGTGAAAACTTAACCAAGCTAAAAATAAATATTTTCCCACTCATTTCACTCACTTTCTCCCAAAAGGAGTATTCAGAAACTTCTAAGTAATGATAGATGAAATAATGCAAATATAGCCCCTGGAAAGAACGGGTGTACACTTTCCAGAGTGATAATGTCAAAGTTATCTCCATCAACTTATCACCTAAGGAAAGGAATTTCTCACACCAGGCAGAATGGGAGCGAGAGCTGAGAAAATAAGGTTAGGAAATGCTTCTTGACAAACCATCTGAAATATTCACCACTCCCCGAAGTAACAGAATCAGACATGCGTCCAGATTACGAAAAGTATTACATATGTTAAAAGGTAGATGACGTTGCTTGTTCTCCAGGTTACTTTTTAAGATTTTTAACTATGCAACATTGCTTCTGTATAGATTACTCAACATCCAGGGCTGCAAACACTACTTTAACAAATCAAAAACTGCAATATTCCCTCAGTATTTATATGACAATTTGAGTTTTAGCAATTTACCACAGTAATGAAAAGTATGTAAATAACGAAGGTGCTATAAAAGACCAATAGAAGCATATGATAATTGGTTTTAAGGGAAACTTACTTAAACATACTTTGAAGTAAGAATGTGACAACACAAGTCTCTTTCTGCCCTCTCTCCTCCTTTGTGGATTGTGAAGAAACATGAGGTCCCAATTAAACGCTGTGGCTACAGGGCTAATGCAATCATGGGCATTTAGAGTAGGAGCAGAGTGGTTATTTTACCTCCATTTGGCACTGGTGCAACTCTTGCTGGAACACTGTGTTCTGTTCTGGTATCCACAATTCAAGAATGATCTTGATATCTTGGAAGGGGTTCAGAGAAGAATCATGAGAATGACTAAAAGATTAGAAAACATGCCTTATAGTGATAGACTCCAGGAGCTTACTTTATTTAGCTTAACAAAGAGAATGTTAAGGAGTGACAAGACTACAGCGTGTAAGTACCTACGTGAGGAACAAACTTTTGATAATTGGCTCTTCATTGTAGCAGATGAAGGCATAACACAATCTAGTGGCTGGAAGTTGAAGCTAGACAGATTCAGACTGGATACAAGGTGTACATTTTTTAACAGTGATGGTAATTAATGACTGGAACAGTTTACCAATGGTTGTAGTGGATTCTCCATCACTGGGGATTATTTTGGGGAAATTTTATGGCATGTGTAACATAGGAGGTCAAATGAAGTCCCTTCTGGCCTTGGAATTATGAATCTGTGAACCCTCAAATATCTCATACAGTTCAGAATGCATTAATGCCAAGTACATTAATTGTATTTAGTATTCTTGAAAGTACCTACCGATGTGCTTTAATACTAATAGGAATTTCTAAAGAGTAGCTCATCTCAATTTCCAAGAAGGGAATTTTGTAATTAAAGAAACAAAAACAGATTTAGCAAAATAAACAATAATTAAAGAATCCCAATCATACAGCATATGCTTTTCCCTTTAAGTTCGCTGAAGTTTAGAACAACTCACTTTGTAAAGTGTAGGATAACCAGAGCTGAATAAACACAAAGATAAAAGAATTCTATGAAATCTACCATTAATTCTACTCTTTATCCAATATGAATTACTGACAGAGTAAAGACTATTGAAAGTAGGTCTGACGAGAGAATTACAGTTCCATTTCACAGAAACTTCATGGAATGAAAATTATGGTTGTGTTTTGGTTTCGAAGAAACAACATATTTTCGCAAAAGTGTTCCAACCAGATTTTAAGTCTTTACAACAATATAATGTGATGGGTCAGCTTAAGTGTCTCTATGATGTCTAGCACACTTTCGAGTGTTTATTGAATTAATAATTAACATTGGTGCCCTTCCATAAATGGAGGCTAATGAGTTAAGAGCAGAAAGCTATCTATAACATGATCCCAAAAGTCACTTGGCTACTATGATGAATATTAGGATTTGCAATCAAATCCCCTTTCCAAAATATATTAGAATCAGTGGCTCCAAAGGATAACTAAAGATAATTGACCTATATCAGCAAATAAAAAAAACTCTAAGGCTTTCTAAAATTCTGCCAATGGCAACAAAACTAGAAAGTTATATTTTAAGCATATATTTGGGAATGAGTGCATATGTAGAATGAGTAAATGAATATTCACCTGGGTTCATCCAATTAGAAAATAAGGACATACCAGGTGACCAATATGTCCAATGGGAAACTAACCAACACAGCTCATATTTCAGATATTGAATACTATGAAGTGGCTGCTCACATATGATTTACAAGTGAAGAATTAGTTACTAAAAATATTTGGCGCCTACCACCTTTACTCACCTTGAGTAGTACCTTGGCTGAAAATTAGGCCCATTGATGTAATTAGTGCAGAACAAGGCACACTTAGCAAAATATAAACTAGAGTCAAGTTGTCTGATTAGACCTACTACAAATATTTTCATCAGAAGAATAAACCCAAAGCATTTGACAAAGTGTAGTCTGCAGGTCAAATACATGTAAAAGACTTGTGTAAAGCAGCACATGACTGTTTATTTTGAATATGGAAGTGCGCTCTGTGATAATTCCTGGTTGAAGCATAGAAATTCTCTACTTTGACCAAGTCAGAAAGCTGCTTGCATGATGGAGGACTGCATTCTGGGACTACAGCTGTGTGAATAACTGATTCTTCAGTTTGTTGGCAGTTCCGGAAAAAATGTTTTGGGTTAAGCCCCCCCACCCACCCCAAGTTTGGGGAGGCAGGAGGGATTTTCTGGCAAAAGCTGACAAATCAGAAAAAAAGTTCAGGCCACAGGGAATGTTTCATTTTTGGTCAAATGTTTCATCTTTAACCAACCATTTTTCAAATGAAAGCATAGGAAGTGCTGGATTCATAAAGCTAAGGAGATGGTGCCCCCCTCCCCTGCTCAAACACTACAGCCCAGTGGTTAGGATACTGAGCTGGGATGTGGGAGACCTGTGTGTAAATACCTACCTCATCATCAAGGACTTGAAATCTGAGTATAACTCAGTATAACTGAGTGTAACTCAGTGGGTCAGTCCATCTCTCCTTTTGAAGCTGTTCTGCTTGTTATAAAATAAATATTTACTTGCAGAGGGATGGGATCCTTAGTGTTCCCCTTCCAAGGTGATAGTGCCCCAAACCACTAAGCTCTAGAATCACTCACTCTCTGGCCCAATGAATATTTAAATTTTATAAAAATTAGAACAGCTTCCCAACAGGAGAGATTGAGATCTATACAACCACATATACTTAGCAGTGTTGATTCCTTCCTTCTGAATTCCATACAAAGTTATTTTTACCATAGGTTATGAGCAGCCTGCTGGTTAGGGCACGCACCATCATTACGGGAGACCTGGGGTCAACTCCCTTCTCTGGAGCAGTGAGTTAAACCTGGTCTCCCACCTAGCTGTTGGGGTATAAAGGGACCACTACCTACCCCTCAGTTCTGAAAGTAGCACTACATCCCCTTGCACATCTATCCCCAGAAAACTGTTTCATTCTGAAAATGTCAAATGAACCATTTCAACAATTCTCATTCAACTTCTTCCCACCACTCCAACTAATACAATTTGCCAGAATTGACACAGATTTAGGAAATGTTTTGGTGAAGAAAGTTTTGTCCAGCTCTATCTGGGACATGTACTTTTTGCAGGCCACTCCAAATTCCAGTTCTGCTCTCACTGAAGTAATTGGCAAATATTCCATGACTTCTTCAGTGGTGCAGAATCAGGCCCCCATACATATTAAAGATAAAGGTGGCTTTATTCTGTTCCATTTTATGCAACTAAATATGGTGCTGAAATCCCTGGCAAATTTCCAAAGTGGCATTCAGCTGGGAAAACAATGGCAACTTTATTGTCTAAATTACACAGGTCTTGACATGGTTTTGTAGATTGACGGAGGACTTTCTTTTGGTTCAGATCCAAAAACTCATCAGGTGTTTTATTAAGATTAATCATTTGTTTTCCCCACAGAAATATTTGGCAGTGTTGAGCCCTTCCTTCTGAATGCCATACAGAAATGATTAGTACCACAGGTTATGAAAAATGACAGTCCTGTAGACAGATGGAGATTAGTTCGTTTTCAAACCCCAGCTTTTTTCCTCTGGTCTGTACAACTTCCAGCTGCCTCAAAAGTTGAATGATAAAGTGCATGATCTTTCTCAGATATTTTCAATGTGTATGTATGGTACATTGTTTATGATGCTTTCATGATATTTGGATGATCATAAACTATGAAGACCCAAAACCAAAACTTCACTATAAAAATAATTCATGACAGAACAAAGCTTTTAGAGGTTACTCAATTATAAATTAGATAAAAGTGGTAAGGCTTATATTGACCTAGACTTCTTGCAATCATGTTTGGCATCGACTTTATTTTCAATTTTTACTCCCTCAGTAAAGGGTTAGAGCAAGAATAGATTTTCCTTCAGTTTTGTGAATGCCAAGGCAGAGTCAGGAAGAAATTAGTTTTAATGTGACTGTGTTATGATAGAGTGTTATGGCCATTTCATATTAAATAATTTAAAAAAGGACATTTTATTGTCAATTTAGTGGCATAGACTTAAACCAAAAATATGGCAGACTGCTTATTACTTTGAATTATTTTAATATGATTCAGCAGTCTTCGGAAAAGGAATCTACTTACTGGGGATTTTTTTTTTGTCTTTTATGGAAAAAGCCTAGGAAGAGGCAAATGACAAAGAACTCTTAGTAGAACTGTCAAATTCTTGAAGATATGGACTTCTACATATTGACTGTAGGCAATCAAAACCCAGTGGCCAATTAAAAAGCACCATGCACAGTCCTCATTTTTTTTGTTCACAATAAATTACACGTTAGTGGAAACTGATTTATGTTTTGCTGACAAAGTATGGTCTCAATGTGAAGATCTTTGATGTGATCTCTAGGGAGTCTAGGCTGAACTGAGCTGTTTCCATTTTCGTACAAAATGTTCTGACAAGGCTCATGTACCTTTTTTTAAAAAAACGTGGACTGATTATATATGAGCACTTTTATTACTTGCTAGCAAGATTCTGTCTTCAGGAGCATGTTTTGGCTATCATTTATATAAATAAGAAATTGTTTGTTGATTAAGGTATTTTATAATAAAGCAAAATTTTAAAAGAAAACTAAATTAAACTGCATGGATTAGGTTTTTATAAATGAGAAAATTGATCCTCTTGAACACAAATTAAAGTCATTGAATTTTTTTTCCTCTTGTTTGAGAATATTTGATAAGTAGTACCTTTACTCCTAGTAAGTAGGTGTGGGATGCGTGGCGCAAAGTTAGTGGTTTCCCCTTAAAATTCAGCAGACATAAAAAAAAATCCTACCTTGTGAAACAAAATTACCAGACAAGGCAAGGAGATTACCTAGTTTTAAAAGGTAGTTGTTTTGTTATGCTTCATATATGAATAAGGTACCTAGACCTGTGGTACAATTCTCCAGGAGGATAAGCCTCTGTAAGTGAAGTTTTTCCAAAGGAACCTCAGGCAGATTGAAGGGAAGGGAGATTTCCTTAGGAGAAGTTTGGCTTCAAACAATCAGAATGTAAAGATTTAGTTCCCCACCCTTGTTAGTATTCCATTCTGTCTGATGCCCTGTAGTTCAGAACCACTGAACAAACACAGTGTATAGGTACAGTAGTTAGTTGTTCTTCCTGGAACTCAGTGGAGTGTCATAATTAAAAAATATTTCAAAAAAAGTCTTTACTTTTCAAAGATAGCAATTAACTTTTGTGTTCTGCTTCAGCTACCATGATGGTCAAGAGCTACTTTAGTCCTTTTGATTGACTGCTTCCTTCCCACGCTCCCCTTGCCTATATAGTTCTTATCCAGAGCAATGAAGTATAACCCAACCATTTGCATGGTAGCCGTATATTTTAGCCTAGAAAGAAGATGCCTCAGACACAGTTAACAGGGCTCTAGAGACACTCATCAGGCTAATTACCTGAAGAGCAGAATGGATTTTCTCTTTGATTTCAAAGGCTAAAAGAAACTCTGCCTACCTTTCTCTTCATAAAGAAGACAGTGATCCCACCTTCAGGGTACAAAATGTGGTAGGGTTGAACTGGAAGAACACTGCTATAGAACAACTGAAACATAATCTAATACTCTTTCAATATGGCAAAATGCTCTGAAGTTTTTAAATATATTTTATTACTCACTGGACAAAGGTATATTATATATATAATCTGGCTAAGTGTGTCAAATCCCTTTCTACTTGTTAATCCACAGAATAAAAGCCTACTACTTCTAGTAATGCATTGAGTCACTCCTTTAGCTCACCTGGTAGCAGCCTATGCTTTTGTGCTGAAGGTTTCAGATTCAACCTGTGTTGATGACCCAGGGCAGCCTTTTGATTTGCATTACATTGCCAATTATACAGTGAATGAAACTATGCAATTTTGTGTTTCTATTACTATTATCCTTGACTTCCACTTCTCTTCCTTGCTCTTTCAATGAACTTTTATGCCTCAATCACATCTCATCTTTATTTAGATTATAAACGCTTTCTTGCAGGAACTGTCCCTTCTTTACATATATTTCTTATCACAATTGGATTCTTATTAGGATACATTATTACAGTAAGTGCCATTCATTGGTACTTGAAGTGCAGGAAACATGGGGAATCTTCATAGGGGCAAGTTATTTTTAGTCTGTTTTTTGGAGGCAAGGAAAGTGGTGTTGATTTTTTTAGGTGAGTTGGAGCATAACCATTCTTTCATTCCTGCTGCATAAGGTTATATGTAAGAGATAAGGTGTCAAGGTTCCTTCCCCACTCTGAACGCTAGGGTACAGATGTGGGGACCGGCATGAAAAACCTCCTAAGCTTATCTTTACCAGCTTAGGTCAAAACTTCCCCAAGGTACAAAATATTCCACCCGTCGTCCTTGGACTGGCCGCTACCACCACCAAACTAATACTGGTTACTGGGGAAGAGCTGTTTGGAAATGTCTTTCCCTCCAAAATACTTCCCAAAACCTTGCACCCCACTTCCTGGACAAGATTTGGTAAAAAGCCTCACCAATTTGCCTAGGTGACTACGGACCCAGACCCTTGGATCTTAAAAACAATGAACAATCCTCCCAACACTTGCACCCCCCCTTTCCTGGGGAATGTTGGATAAAAAGCCTCACCCATTTGCATAGGTGACCACAGACCCAAACCCTTGGATCTGAGAACAATGAAAAAGCATTCAGTTTTCTTACAGGAAGACTTTTAATAGAGATAGAAGTAAATAGAAGTAAAGAAATCCCCCCTGGAACATCAGGATGGTAGATATCTTACAGGGTAATTAGATTCAAAACATAGAGAACCCCTCTAGGCAAAACCTTAAGTTATAAAAAGATACACAGACAGAAATAGTTATTCTATTCAGCACAATTCTTTTCTCAGCCATTTAAAGAAATCATAATCTAATGCATACCTAGCTAGATTACTTACTAAAAGTTCTAAGACTCCATTCCTATCTATCCCCTGCAAAGCAGCATATAGACAGACAGACCAGACCCTTTTTTTCTCTCCCTCCTCCCAGCTTTTGAAAGTATCTTGTCTCCTCATTGGTCATTTTGGTCAGGTGCCAGTGAGGTTACCTTTAGCTTCTTAACCCTTTACAGGTGAGAGGATTTTTTTCTCTGGCCAGGAGGGATTTTAAAGGGGTTTACCCTTCCCTTTATATTTATGACATAAGGGAAAGCACAAAATGCTACTCCAGTGCTCTCCATTGAAAGAATACTCAGTTCTTTCCCACCTAGTTATGTGTTCACTGAATTGGAGGGTTTCAGTTCTGGAGTTAGTTGTGATATCATTCTCTGTGTGAAACGTTTGACTTACAAAGCACACTATTTACCATGAGAGGGTAGGGAAAAAAATCTTGTGGCTTTGACTGCAATGAATAACGTTGTCTTGGTGTACTAAAGTTGCTTCAGATCCACTTGTGCCTTTCTAAGTGGGAAAACCTGAGACTGAAAAATGACATAACTGGCATACCAGCAAATTAAGTGCACTAATATAATCTGGCTAGTGATGGCAACCTCAGTGAAACTACTTTGCTTCCCAATGTTACTCATATTTGCAGGATTGGTGCCTTCATTTTGATTTAGTCTTAAGGAACAATGGCAACATAAGATAATTTTTTCTCCTAACTTTTAATAAGGTGTTGCATATAAGTGACTCTTAAAATTCTATTAAAATGGTGCAATTCAGTACTTGATTGTGGCTGTATCTTCACAGTTCCCACTGTCCCTCCTCCTTCCCTTGGGCTCCCAAAGAAATAAAAATACTCCAAGGAAAGCAAAATCTCTTTTTAGTCATTGTTCATATGGAGGGGAAAAAACAAAAACCCAAAACCAAAAAGAAAACTTCTTATAGTCTTAAGCCCCTTGCTTTAAGATTACATACTTTGGCCCCGAGACCCCTTAGAGACTTCTATAGCGCCAGTCTTATCTGTAAAAGATATTCATGTGAATAAATGTTTACAGGATCAGAGACTAATCTAGGACCTAACACCATTAGCATAATGGTATATAATCCATTGTAACCCTTCTGCTAGGTGAAGTCAGCAGCAACAAGAGCTAGGTTCAATATCTAGGGTTTTCTCTTAACAATAACACACAGAACCCTCTCCAGCCCCTGGCCAGTAACCTGAGAAAACTGACCACCACCCCTGGGTGCTTCTAAGAGGCAACTTTTCCCCTCTCACAAACACTGAGCCTACGTATAGACAAGAAAACTTAATAAAAATGAAAAAGGAACCCAATATTAATTTGGGAAAACACCACAACAATTCAAAAGCATATGACCATGAGTAAACACGCACCCAAGAACATATTGAGCAGTGTCCTTTGCTTTAGTTTCTCACCTTGCAGTGTGAAATTCCAACAAACAAGTGTTCCTTTAACATGCCACTTCCCTCTCCTCCCACTCACAATTGCTGTCATTGGTCAGTGAAGACCCAGAGTTCAGAGGTGCATTCGTGTGAGTTCATCTTCCACCCCTGCGATGGGGGAAAGGGAAGGCATTGAGCAACACCTGAGCTTCTGTGGCCACTGTTTGTTCGGTTATTGCTGCCGTTCATTCTACTGCCACTGCCATCACATCACGTTCTGATGAATTTCACAAAAAGAACAGGAGGACTTGTGGCACCTCGAGACTAACCAATATATTTGAGTATAAGCTTTCGTGAGCTACAGCTCACTTCAGCGGATGCATTCAGCGGGAAAACATCCGATGAAGTGAGCTGTAGCTCACGAAAGCTTATGCTCAGATAAATTGGTTAGTCTCTAAGGTGCCACAAGTCCTCCTTTTCTTTTTGCAGACACAGACTAACATGGCTGCTACTCTGAAACCTGATGAATTTCGGTTTCACAAGTGAGTTTCAGTTTAGAGTGAAACCCTCAATTAGGGCAGGATAAGTACAGTTCTGCTACACATGTAATAAGGATGACATTTCATTACCCCTGCACTCAGTACTAAAGTGATTTATAACCCAACACTAGCCAAAAGTGATAATTTTGGCAAAGGGGCTCCATTATGCTGTGCACCTGGGTAGATGAGGTGTGCCTATGCAAACATGGTCTGTTTCCCCTAGCTCTTCACGAGACGTCAGGGGAATTTTCTGCTTCTGAAGTTTTACATATTGAATATTTGTACATGACTAGAAATAAGTCATTAAAAACAAAATAAGAATAGCTGAGTAAAAAGATTAAGAGTACCATGTTGGCTCTTTGGAAGAAGGAACGTGTGTTTTCTAGTGGTAATAAAAGTGAATAGTTGGAAGGAAGTAATTAACCTGATTTCCTCTATTTTAGTGACCTATTTTAATTGAAATAATGTGCCAACAGTACAAAGAACATTATATGCAATAATATATTCATAGATACATATCAATTACTCAGTGATACCATTCAATCCACTATTAATTTAATCTTAAAGAGGAAACGGAAGATAACTAATGGCCAAATTATTATCAATTAATACACTGTAAGACCCAGAGTCTGTCTATTGGTTCCCCCCGCCTCCCTTTTCAGAAGTACAGTGACTTGGTGTCACCTCGTCACCAAATCAAGGTGAACATCCAGCATCCATGAACTTACTGGACAAAGTTTTCAAAGACTGCATCTTTGTCCATGTGCAATTTTCTCCCAGATTTGTGCTCCTTTTTAGATGACTAGGTATCTGATTGTAAGTACAAACCATATGGTCAAAGGTGCAAGTACACGACTTTCCATCCGCACCAGGAAAGCATTTTTGCAAGTGCACCACTACAGGGGCAAATTGCGCCTGCATAAAGAGACCGGACTCACTTGCAAATGTACCCTTAATCAGCTGATTGGAATAGTCAGGACAAAAAGAGAAGGAGATTAGAAAGATACTTTCTTCTCGTAGAAGAACTCGTGGCTCCTGGGTCAAAACCAACTTCCCTAGAGAGTTATTTATAAATGGGTACTTGTTTTGGAGCCAGTGGGCCCCAGCCCTTACACAAGCACGGATGGGATCCAAACCCAGTGCAGTCATGAGTGGTGGGAAGGAGCACAGAAAAGTGGCAGTGACTCTGCTGCAGGCTCCCTCCCTTTCAGGCCATGTAGTAGAGCCATGACCCCCCCAAAAAACCAAAACCCAAAGAAACAAACACCCCACCCCACCCCCATTATAGGGAAATGGTGATTTAAAAAAAATCAATTTACCATTTTTTAAAAAAATAAAGTGAAAAGTTTTGAAATTCATTTTCAAACTGAAAAAGGTTGGGTATTTTGGGTCAAAGCAACTTGGCTTCAAATAATGTAATTTATAGTAGGAAAGGAATAAAAAAGGTCAAAATTGAAACAAGACATTCTGAAAACATCAAAACTAAGCATTGACTGATAGGATTCAAATATTCAAGTTGAGTTTTTGTCCTGATTCAGGATGGGAATTTTCAAAGTCTCAAAAATGGGGATGGGAAACCTGCTTCCTTCCTACCCAGGTCTACTGAGTAGCCTCTCCACAGCCGGTCCATGTGACTGGGGCTGTGTACTGGGAGCGGTGGGCAAGAGGTAGAGCTGGTTCTAGGAGCAATGGGAACGAGGAACAGTATTTCTATTAAAAAGAAAAGGAGGACTTGTGGCACCTTAGAGACTAACCAATTTATTTGAGCATGAGCTTTCGTGAGCTACAGCTCACTTCTGAAGCTGTAGCTCATGAAAGCTCATGCTCAAATAAATTGGTTAGTCTCTAAGGTGCCACAAGTATTCCTTTTCTTTTTTGCGAATACAGACTAACACAGCTGTTACTCTGAAACCAGTATTTCTATTACATACTCTCCTTAAAGCTTCTTTCATTAACCTGCCCCTGCACATTAAATAGAAGCACCCTGGGAATGCTGAGGGGAGCCCACTCTACATGCTTTTAAAGTGGCTGCGGCTAACTTCATAAAGTGATTGGCCTGCCAAGGAAACATGTAACAAACCAGAAGGAACATTATGATTGTCTGATCTCCCGCATAACACCGGCCATAGAATTTTACCCAGTCATTCCTGCAGATAGCTCAACAACTTGCAGATGAACTAGAGCATATATTTCATGCCTGCAAGTCATGGATGATTGGTCTGACTGGGAGGTAGAGTGTTCAGGGGAGCAGTTTGCCTCCAAATCAAAATGATTCTATCCCCATGTATCTAATATTTAAACTCAGTCCTTTACACATTAAATGTTATTCTCCATTACATATCAGCATGCAATTCTACCCTTGATAAACACATATAACTTCAATTTACAATGTTGGGAGTGATCTACATCTATAAGGGAGAGAACAGGGTTCTTAGAACAGAACAGCAGAGGAATTATTATACTGGATAAGATCATCGTCTTCATTTCAAGACAATCCAACAATGCATTACCTGGAAAACCCTATGATTCAAGTATTTGTTTTGGCAGAAGTATTCAGCTCATCTCGCCTTGTATCAAATTGTAGCTGTACAGGCATTTCAAGTACAAAGAATTAGCATGTCCCCCACCCAAAAAGTGTTTTTAAAGTAACTGGCAGTTTAAAGCCTTTTAGAAAAATAAAGAAAAATATCATTTAAAGATGAAAAGTTGAAAATAAAATAGATCCACTCTGTTATCTCCACAATAACTTATTGCTGAACTATGACACTGTATAACTTCCATGGGAGAGTTACAGATTAGGGAGAAGAACAAATCCTTTAGAAATTATGTTTTATCAAAAAGGAATAAAACAGAATATATTAGAATTCAATTTTAGAGAACTGCTCATACCTATGATATTGGGAAGTACTTTACAGAGTAATGGCAGTGGTGAGCTGGAGCCGGTTCACACCGGTTCGCACGAACCGGTTGTTAAATTTTGAAGCAGTTTTATATCCAATTGTTAACCAGCTTCCCTGCAGGGGGCGCTGAGGCTTTGATGGGGTCTGGCCGAGAAATGATATAATTCCTCCTCCGGCCACTGGGGGTGCTGCGCTGCGGGAGCCATATGGGCTGCCACCTGGCCCTGGACACAAGCCCTGGTGCTGCTGCTGCTCCCCTGACCCCTGGCCCTGGGGCTCCCACTGCTGCCTGGTGGGTCCCCGGCTGCTCCTCTGGGCCTGGGCTGCGTCCTGCTGCTCTGGCTGCTCCGATCCGCTCACCCCGTGAGCACCGACCATCCTGCCCACAGCCAGCCCCTGTCTCCAGCCCCTGCCACACCCCCTGCCCTCCCGCAGCCAGCCCCTGTCTCCAGCCAACCCCGCACCCCCTGCCTGCAGCCAGCCCCTGCCGCACCCCCTGCCCTGTCTCCAGCCAACCCCTGCCGCACCCCCTGCCCTGCCTCCAGCCACCCCTGTCTCCAGCCACCCCCGCACCCCCTGCCTGCAGCCAGCCCTGCCGCACCCCCTGCCCTGTCTCCAGCCAACCCCTGCCGCACCCTCTGCCCTGCCCGCAGCCAGCCCCTGCCGCACTCCCTGTCCGAGGCTAGCCAGCCCCACAGCCCCTGTCTCCAGCCGACCCCTGCTGCATCTCCCTGCAGCCCTGCCCGAAGCCAGCCAGCTCCACACTCCCTGCCTCCAGCCAGCCCCTACCTCCAGTCAGCTCCTGCCCTACCTCCAGCCAGCCCCACACCCCCTTGCCTCCAGCCAACCCCGCACCCTCTTGCCTCCAGCTAGCCCTGCCCCACGCCCCTGGCTGTAGCTGGTCCCACGTCCACTGGTGCCCTGCAGTTCCCAGGGCAATAATCCTGCACACCTGCTTCAATGAGGGGGGCAGGGAGAAGCTGGGACCCACACATGTGCACACCCTAGGGTGACCAGACAGCAAGTGTGAAAAATCAGGACAGGGGTGGAGGGGTAATAGGAGCCTATATAAGAAAAAGACCCCAAAATCGGGACTGTCCCTATAAAATCGGGACATCTGGTCACCCTAGCACACCCCCAGGGAGTGGCGGGGACCCACACATGTGAAACGGAGCTCATTTCTAGTTCAGGCCCATCTTTTTAAAAAAGAACTTTAGGTAGGGTTAACATACATCCGTATTTTCCCGGACAGGTCATACTTTTTGGTTCCTAAATCGCCGTCCGGGAGGAATTTTTAAATTTTAAAAATTCCTCCCTGGAAAATACAGACGTATGGTAACCCTACTGGTACAAAAAATACTGTGGCACATCCCTTAAACTAGAACTTTTTATAGGGAATTGGTTGTTAAGATTTTGGCAGCTTATCACTGAGTAATGGTATAAATACTGGTAGTGAAGCAGTCACTGAGAATGGAGTAGTCATTACAGGGGAATGGTGTGACCTGTTTGAAACATTGACCATGAATTTGCAGTCTGATTGCTAGGCCACTAAACTTTGTTCCCACCTAAGAGTAACTGTACTTGGAAAATTGCAGATGCAAATAACTGTGGGTAGAAAATTCTGGAAACATGATTAGACGTTGTTTTTGAAATGTTGGCCTTCTATGTTTAGCAAAGGATCATGAACAGCCTTATACATTAAAACACCTTAAACAAAAAGCTGAAAAAGGGAATCTTATCCTCAACACTGAAGTTTTTCTAGTGGAGCTTTTTGAAAAGGAGGAGAGTTAAAGTATTTTGATAGTTTTTTGTGGTGATTTTTCCTCCATATTTCAAGTTCTGATTTATTACACATGATATAGGGGAACTTTTCAAATGAAACATATCTAATTCTGTACCTAATTGCAGATATTGAAATAGGGGATTCAATGAGATAAATGAAATGGAGTGAGTTGTTAGTGCTCATTTACAAGCACACAGGCTGTTCTGCCAGTCACCAAGAAAGCCAGCAGCTCTCCTAGCCACTTTACAGACAGGGAAAAGTAGGAAAAAAAGGTATTTTCTTACTGGGATGTGTGTGTTTCTGAATGGTAATTTCCCTGGGTACTTACGGTAAATTGATATCAATAGGTCTAGATGCGGTCTACAACTGATGTGACTAAACTATTTTGGAAAGGGTATTTAAATAATTGGTTTGTCTAGGTTGCTAGATAGCTACATTTTCTAAAGTTACTCTGGCTCCACCCCTCCCATCCCCCTTTCCTGTCTTTAGGAATGTGACTATTTGAAGTGATGGTAGATGCTATGGCTCCTTCACTATTTCCAGCCAGGAACTTTCTCTTTTTCCTTCTTCAGTTGGACAAATTGAGGATCCATTTGCATTCTGGCAGCCCAGTCACCATACCCAGAATTGTTCACAGCTGGATGAGGTACTTACTGTCTATTTGTTTCTTCCCTCTTCTTTGTTGAAGTGCAGAATTATATTCACAATCACACCATTCTAAAAAAGAATTTATTAAAAGATGTTTTGATAAGTCTTCCCGTAAAGATTTAAAAAATCTAGAAGGGCCTATTACTCAAAGCTTGCAATGAACTAGAACCCCAATATAGGCCCCTGATATGGCCATGTTCTGTTTTCCCTTTCTCCCTATACGTAGTTCTTGGATTTATGCCAGCCAAATACAACTATACATAGGCCGATGATACATTCAATGAAATTTACTAACCTAAGAACCATGTCTTGCCTTGCTTGTCTTTCCAATTTAGCCTTTACTTTGATGTCTATATACCTATCTGCCTACAGGTTGTCTACAGTGCTCATCACCCTTTTCTAAACTCACCTTTCATTTCTCCATTTACCCTTCTTTTCTTTTATCACCACTTTTCTTTAAGATCTTTTCAGTATTTTATATTTTTATTTTCCCTTTGTTTCTTCTTTTCTTTCTACAGAAAGAATAACAAATACACAGGTAAGTTTTTCCTTTTGTGTTTTGTACCTTCTGACTCATCTCTGTCCTTGCTTTCTTTTGCATCCTATTACTGTATCTCTCGGTGTCTATTCTGTTACCTCTATTCTCTGTCTTGCTTCAGATTGTCCCTTTCTTTCTTCAATCACCTCTGGGTTAAATTTTGTCTCTCCCCAGATTTTTCCCTCCCTGAATCTCTTTTAAATCACATTTCAAATATTCAGACCCAGAGGAGGCAGCATTCACAAACAGTGCTTTGGCAGGAGTGGAATGGTGAGCCTGCAATAGGGAGTAGTTTCCAATGGTTAGCCAAGTTATTCAAGAACATTCACTAGACTTCTCAGACAAATGCTCACTGTTGTCAAACGGTGGAACAGACTGTTACTGAATGGAGACTCCAAGGAGTCTCCTGTCTCAAAGAAATCAAGCTCAATTCAGAAAGGGTATCAAACAAATTCACAACCTGATTTTTGGATGTAACAAGTGATGTGATATAACTGGACTTGCAAAATCTCTTGAAGCTGTGAACAAAATACTGTCTTCAAGATTGTTTGGCATTGTGGGCCCCTCAAAAGAAAAAATTTGGACTATTGAAGTTCCATATAATGAATCTAAAAAGCATTGCTTGCAAAGGAAGGACAGATTTTGGGGGAGGGGGATATTTCATAGCAATGTTCTTCAGGTGGAAGGGCTGTCAATTCTCTTTAGGAGACTATGTTGTCCAAATGAGGGTGTGATTCCCAGCTTGCATACACATACTCATGCTAGCTCTTATCAAACTAGCATGAGTATAAATGGCAGCAGTGGCAGCATGGCTTAGGAGTGCTGAATACAAACCCACCTGAAACCAGTGAGTACATACTTGGCATGGCTAAACCCTGCTGCTGCTGCTGTCACTCCCTGAGCTGCTGTGGATACCCAGAATCCAACTGACTTGCAAAAATAAAGAAGTAATCATCTTGTCTGGTCACACTGCACTGATGCACAATAAGGCTTGGATGTTAACCAGAGACTCGTCAGGGAGATTAGGCAATGTAACAACCAACTGCCATGGAGATGCTACTTTAGCACAGATATTAAAGAAAATTATCAGCTTCAATATATAAGGAAAGTCTACACATTGAACATTTTAGAAACTGTATCTACAGAGTTTCTGGACAAATGCGTATTAAATACAGCCTGGTATGAAGAATTCAAGACAGAAACCGTCATCCAAACATTAGTATGGACTATCCAATAAAATAGTATGTTAACATTAAACTTTTTCACTTCTAGTTATTTGATTGCCTGCTAACCCGAGGTACTTAACAAGTGGACACTTGTTATATTTTTGTTGTGAGCTGCACATTTGTTCCTAATCCTAAAAGTCAGCCATGAGCAAAGAACAAATGTTTATAGCCTGATTAATGTGGACACTTCCCACATGTTATATCTTTAAGTACCTCAAATTAACTGGCAATCAATTAACTTGTGGGAGAAGTGACTAGTATAGGTATAATGTGGAGAAACCCAGAAGTGGCTTCTGAAGCAGAGAGATATAGGACAGAACCATACAATCTAGAAAAATAAATTCACATAGCCATTTTGTCTATCATTAGACTAGGTACAGGCCCCAAAGGTCATCACTCAAAATTACTGTAAAGGAAGCAGGTTTGGCCACAAGGGCAATCAAAGTAAATTTGTTTCCCAGAAGATAATGACTAATCCCTATGTAGTCTACTTATACTTCTTCCTACAGAAAAACTGTTTATTGTGCCCATTATTCACAGAAAGGCCTCAATCTCTTACTTGTTAAGATATTTACTTAAGATTATTTTTTTCAAATTTGAAACAAAATCTTAAAACTTTTGCTTAGTTAGTTGACACCACTACTACAGTCATGACCAACCCTTATGCCAGTTCATAAAGGGCATTGTAACTTAGCCTCCTCTTCCGGAGCATCACAAAAAGAGCTGTACCAGAAGTACTTGTTCCTCAGGTCTATTTGAAAGTTCTCAGGATCTGTAATTTTTGGCCTCATTTGGTGGATAGTACTTCTTGTTTTATATCTAAATTACAGGTTTCTCTCTTCTTCTATAAGGTCTGATTCTTTTTACAGTTTTAAGTATGCTTCACGGATTTCAGTACGTTCAGGCACCAATGCTCATGAAATAGCTATGGATATACTAAGTAATTTCAGAGAATGAGACAAAGAGACTTAGATACATAGCACTGTTAAACTATGTTCTGTTTTTGTTGTTACTGAAAACAATTTTCAGTATCAACTTTGATCGAAAAAGAAGTCTTGTCTTTGCAATTAGATATGTTCAATAGTCGGATAAGTAAGGCTCAGAGTTTACAGTCTCTGAATGTTTTCTCTAAGATGTGTACATTTGTCATTCATGCAGCTTTTGTTGTCACCCTATCTGGAAGCTGGCAGGAAAATGTTTAGCATAGTCACCGATGCTGGTGATATTATCTTGAGTTTTGCAATATTAAGTAGCTTTCTTTAAGCTAAACAAAGGACTACTTGTGGCACCTTAGACACTAACAAATTTATCTGAGCGTAAGCTTTTGTGAGCTACAGCTCACTTCACCTCGTTCACCTGCACATCTACCAATGTGATATATGCCATCATGTGCCAGCAATGCCCCTCTGCCATGTACATTGGTCAAACTGGACAGTCTCTACATAAAAGAATAAAAGGACACATCAGACGTCAGAATCTTCACATCAGAAGAATTATAACATTCAAAAACCAGTCGGAGAACACTTCAATCTCTCTGGTCACTTGATTACAGACCTAAAAGTGGCAATTCTTTAGTAAAAAAAGACTCCAATGAGAGACTGCTGAATTGGAATTAATTTGCAAACTGGATACAGTTAACTTAGGCTTGAATAAAGACTGGGAGTGGATGTGTCATTACACAAAGTAAAACTATTTCCCCATGTTTATTCCTCCCCACCCCCCACTGTTCCTTACATGTTCCTGTCAACTGCTGGAAATGGCCCACTTTGATTATCACTACAAAAGGCCTTCCCCCCAACCCCCGCCCCGGCTCTCCTGCTGGTAATAGCTCACCTTACCTGATCGCTCTTGTTACAGTGTGTATGGTAACACTCATTGTTTCATGTTCTCTGCATATATAAATCTCCGCACTGTATTTTCCACTGCATGCATCCGATGAAGTGAGCTGTAGCTCATGAAAGAGGTGGTTAGGGACTATTTAGAAAAGCTGAACGTGCACAAGTCCATGGGGCCGGACGAGTTGCATCCGAGAGTGCTAAAGGAATTGGCGGCTGTGATTGCAGAGCCATTGGCCATTATCTTTGAAAACTCGTGGCGAACGGGGGAAGTCCCGGATGACTGGAAAAAGGCTAATGTAGTGCCAATCTTTAAAAAAGGGAAGGAGGAGGATCCTGGGAACTACAGGCCAGTCAGCCTTACCTCAGTCCCCGGAAAAATCATGGATCAGGTCCTCAAAGAATCAATCCTGAAGCACTTACATGAGAGGAAAGTGATCGGGAACAGTCAGCATGGATTCACCAAGGGAAGGTCATGCCTGACTAATCTAATTGCCTTCTATGATGAGATTACTGGTTCTGTGGATGAAGGGAAAGCAGTGGATGTATTGTTTCTTGACTTTAGCAAAGCTTTTGACATGGTCTCCCACAGTATTCTTGTCAGCAAGTTAAAGAAGTAAGGGCTGGATGAATGCACTATAAGGTGGGTAGAAAGTTGGCTAGATTGTCGGGCTCAACGGGTAGTGATCAATGGCTCCATGTCTAGTTGGCAGCCGGTTTCAAGTGGAGTGCCCCAGGGGTCGGTCCTGGGGCCGGTTTTGTTCAATATCTTCATAAATGATCTGGAGGATGGTGTGGATTGCACTCTCAGCAAATTTGCGGATGATACTAAACTGGGAGGAGTGGTAGATACGCTGGAGGGCAGGGATAGGATACAGATGTACCTAGACAAATTGGAGGATTGGGCCAAAAGAAATCTGATGAGGTTCAATAAGGATAAGTGCAGGGTCCTGCACTTAGGACAGAAGAACCCAATGCACAGCTACAGACTAGGGACCGAATGGCTAGGCAGCAGTTCTGTGGAAAAGGACCTAGGGGTGACAGTGGACGAGAAGCTGGATATGAGTCAGCAGTGTGCCCTTGTTGCCAAGAAGGCCAATGGCATTTTGGGATGTATAAGTAGGGGCATAGCGAGCAGATCGAGGGACGTGATCGTTCCCCTCTATTCGACATTGGTGAGGCCTCATCTGGAGTACTGTGTCCAGTTTTGGGCCCCACACTACAAGAAGGATGTGGATAAATTGGAGAGAGTCAAGCGAAGGGCAACAAAAATGATTAGGGGTCTGGAACACATGACTTATGAGGAGAGGCTGAGGCAACTGGGATTGTTTAGTCTGCAGAAGAGAAGAATGAGGGGCGATTTGATAGCTGCTTTCAACTACCTGAGAGGTGGTTCCAGAGAGGATGGTTCTAGACTATTCTCAGTGGTAGAAGAGGACAGGACAAGGAGTAATGGTCTCAAGTTGCAGTGGGGGAGGTTTAGGTTGGATATTAGGAAAACCTTTTTCACTAGGAGGGTGGTGAAACGCTGGAATGCATTACCTAGGGAGGTGGCAGAATCTCCTTCCTTAGAAGTTTTTAAGGTCAGGCTTGACAAAGGCCTGGCTGCGATGATTTAATTGGGGATTGGTCCTGCTTTGAGCAGGGGGTTGGACTAGATGACCTCCTGAGGTCCCTTCCAACCCTGATATTCTATGATTCTATGAAAGCTTATGCTCAAATAAATTTGTTCGTCTCTAAGGTGCCACAAGTACTCCTTTTCTTTTTGCAGATACAGACTAACATGGCTGCTATTCTGAAACCTTTCTTTAAGCTGTTTTTTATCTCAGGGGAAGCTGGAGCCCCCGTGCAAATGTCTTCCCTTATTAAAAATGGCCACCATAATCCATTATTCTCAATGTGAATGAATCTAGGCTACCCTCAGTTAATATGGTTACCAGTTCCCTACAGCCTTCCCAAAGAAGAGGGGAAACTGGGAGAGAGCACAATAAAGTGAGAGGTAGTACACTGTGGAGAAAAGAATTAGGAGCAGGTTAATACAACTGAATAAAGGGGAGGACAAAAAGGGGAAGGAGGAAAAAAACCCACAATTTCCCCCAAGGGAGACATCCATCTCTTCCATCCTCCACCCCTCTTACAAATGCTCACTAATTTCAATTCACTGACTCCTGCAATATACGTCACTGAAGGAGCTTGTCAAAACTTGGCAGCCATCGAGACTTAGGGGTGGGGAAGAAGGAGCAGAAGCAATTTAATGTGAACTTCAAAACAGCCTGATAATGGCACAGTCTGCCTTCCAATTCTGCCAATGAGAAGCCAAAAGAAGAGTTTTAATGTGTTTACATTAATTTAAAATGGAGAACCAATCACTAAAATATACATCTATGCATGACTGACTCATGTACTAGAACAATACAACACACAGCTGCAGCGGCACAGGAGCCAGCAAACAGAGCTGTAAACAGGGGAGTTTGAGTGGGAGTTTGTCTTGTGATGCTTGTTTGGGGTTTGTTTTTGCTGCGGGTGGTGGTGGTGTTTTGGTGTGGTTTGTGTTTCCCAGATTAACAGGGTTTAGGTGGGAAGGCAATGACAGATACAGAGGCAGCAGTGGGAGTGACCCATGTAGTGGAAGACACAATGAGGATGACTGGATGTGGAAGCTGCAGTATGTACATGATCCTGGAGGGGGTACCTGGTAAGAGTTTTGTCTACATGAAATGCCATCTGATAGAGCTGATAAAGATGGAGGAAAAGATCCGAGGTTTGGAGATGCAGGTGGAAAGCCTGGTTGAGTTTAGGAAGGGGTTTGAGCAGATTATGGAGCAAAGACATGAGGTATCTGAAGGGAAAAGCTCAGACTTGCAGATGGAAGCAGGGCTGGGGAATTCTGAGGGGAGACTGGGTGAGGAAAGTGGTCAGTGGAAGTATGCGACTAAAAGAACCAGACAGAGGAAAAGACGGGCTAGTGAAGGAGAAATACTGCTCAAGAACAGGTTTGCAGAGTTGGAAAATGGAGAAGAGGCTCAGCAGGTAGTCGCTGAAGGTGGAAGGACAAGGAAGAAGAGAAGAGCGGCTAGTCTTATAGGAAAAGGGGAAGAGTCAATGGAGACTACACCAAATATGAGCTCCAGGAGGATACAGGATGGGTTGAAGAGGATTACAAGGGAGAATAGGAATGGAAAGAACTTGCAGCCAGAGAGAACAGGGGATAGACTGAAGAATAGCACCGTCACCAGGAAAAGGCAGGTCTATGTGATCGGGGACACTTTACTGAGAAGAATAGACAGGCCTGTAACCAGAGCTGATCCAGATAGTAGAAGGGTATGCTCTCTTCAGGTGCTAAGTTACGGGATGTAGACCTGAGGTTGAAAAGGATCCTAAAGGGAGCAGGAAAGAATCCCCTAATTATCCTTCATGTGGGAACAAATGATATGGCTAGATTCTCACTGGAAAGTATTAAGGGAGACTATGCTAGGCTGGGGAAGACACTTAAGGAAATCGAGGCTCAGGTAATCTTTAGTGGGATTCTGCCTGTTCCTAGAGAAGGGCAACAAAGGTGTGACAAGATTATGACTATCAACAGATGGCTTAGGCAGTGGTGCTATATGGAGGGCTTTGGGATGTATGGCCACTGGGAGTCATTCATGGACAGAAGACAGTTCTCTCGGGATGGACTTCATCTGAATAGGGAAGGAAATAGACTTCTCAGATGGAGGCTGGCACAACTGATTAAGAGAGCTTTAGACTAGGAATTTGGGGGAGATGGTTGGGAGATGTCCAGGAAATCTCCACGCCGGATTTTAGCATTGAGAGGGAAGAAAACAAAGTAAGAAAGGATACAACCGTGGGTAGAAGAATGTATATAAGGAGGCAGGGCAGTGTGGATACCAGTTTAATAGTTATACTGGCTGTAGAATGACCGTGCTTAATAGGGTACAGAATATGAGCAAGGCCAAACTGCAAAAATTAAGATGTTTGTACACCAATGCGAGGAGCCTAGGTAACAAAATGGAGGAACTAGAGCTACTGGTACGGGAAGTGAAACCAGATATTATAGGGATAACAGAAACATGGTGGAATAGTAGTCATGACTGGACTACAGCTATTGAAGGGTATGTGATGTTTAGGAAAGACCGAAATAAAGGTAAAGGTGGTGAAGTAGCATTGTATATCAATGATGAGGTAGAATGTAAAGAAATAAGAAGTGATGAAATGGATAAGACTGAGTCCGTCTGGGCAAAAATTACATTGGGGAAGAAAACTATTAGAGCCTCCCCTGGCATAGTGCTTGGGGTGTGCTATAGACTGCCGGGATCTAATCTAAACATTAGAGCCCTTTTTAATGTTTTTTAATAAAGTAAATACTAATGGAAACTGCGTGATCCTGGGAGACTAACTTCCCAGATATAGACTGGAGGATGAGTGCTAGTAATAATAATAGGGCTCAGATTTTCCTAGGTCTGATAGCTGATGGATTCCTTCATCAAGTAGTTGCTGAACCGACTAGAGGGGATGCCATTTTAGATTTGGTTTTGGTGAGTAGTGAGGACCTCATAGAAGAAATGGTTGAAGAGGATAATCTTGGTTCAAGTGATCATGAGCTAATTCAGTTCAAACTGAATGGAAGGATTAACAAAAATAAATCTGCAACTAGGGTTTTTGATTTCAAAAGGGCTGACTTTCAAAAATTTAGGAAATTAGTTAGGGAAGTGGATTGGACTGAAGAACTTATGGACCTAAAAGGTAGAGGAGGCCTGGGATTACTTTAAATCAAAGCTGCAGAAGCTATTGGAAGCCTGCATCCCAAGAAAGGGGAAAAAATTCATAGGGAGGAGTTGTAGACCAAGCTGTATGAGCAAGCATCTCAGAGAGGTTATTAAGAAAAAGCAGAAAGCATACAGGGAGTGGAAGATGGGAGGGATCAGCAAGGAAAGCTACCTTATTGAGGTCAGAACATGTAGGGATAAAGTGAGATAGGCTAAAAGTCAAGTAAAGTTGGATCTTGCAAAGGGAATTAAAACCAATAGTAAAAGGTTCTATAGCCACGTAAATAAGAAGAAAACAAAGAAAGAAGAAGTGGGACCGCTAAACACTGAGGATGGAGTAGAGGTTAAGGATAATCTAGGCATGGCCCAATATCTAAACAAATACTTTGCCTCAGTCTTTAATAAGACTAAAGAGGATCTTAGGGATAATGGTAGCATGACAAATGGGAATGAGGACATGGAGGTAGATATTACCACATCTGAGGTAGAAGCGAAACTCAAACAGCTTAATGGGACTAAATCAGGGTGTCCAGATAATCTTCATCCAAGAATACTAAGGGAAGTGGCACCCGAAATTGCAAGCCCATTAGCAAGAATTTTTAATGAATCTGTAAACTCAGGAGTTGTACCATATGATTGGAGAATTGCTAACATAGTTCCCATTTTTAAGAAAGGGAAAAAAAGTGATCTGGGTAACTACAGGCCTGTTAGTTTGATATCTGTAGTATGCAAGGTCTTGGAAAAAATTTTGAAGGAGAAATTAGTTAAGGACATTGAAGTCAATGGTAAATGGGACAAAATACAACATGGTTTTACAAAAGGTAGATCGTGCCAAACCAACCTGATCTCCTTTGAGAAAGTAACAGAATTTTTAGACAAAGAAAACACAGTGGATCTAATTTACCTAGATTTCAGTAAGGCGTTTGATATTGTGCCACGTGGGGAATTTTTAGTTAAATTGGAAAAGATGGGGATCAATATGAACATTGAAAGGTGGATAAGGAAATGGTTAACAGGGAGACTACAACGGGTCCTACTGAAAGGTGAACTGTCAGGCTGGAGGGAGGTTACCAGTGGAGTTCCTCAAGGATCGGTTTTGGGACCAATCTTATTTAATCTTTTTATTACTGACATCGGCACAAAAAGTGGGAGTGTGCTAATAAAGTCTGCGGATGATACAAAGCTGGGAGGTATTGCCAATTTAGAGAAGGACCGGGATATCATACAGGAGGATCTGGATGACCTTGTAAACTGGAGTAATAGTAATAGGATGAAATTTAATAGTGAGAAGTGTAAGGTTATGCATTTAGGGATTAATAACAAGAATTTTAGTTATAAGCTGGGGACGCATCAATTAGAAGTAACGGAGGAGGAGAAGAAGGACCTTGGAGTATTGGTTGATCATAGGATGACTATGAGCTGCCAATGTGATATGGCTGTGAAAAAAGCTAATGCGGTCTTGGGATGCATCAGGAGAGGTATTTCCAGTAGGGATAAGGAGGTTTTAGTATCATTATACAAGGCACTGGTGAGAGCTCACCTGGAATACTGTGTGCAGTTCTGGTCTCCCATATTTAAGAAGGATGAATTCAAACTGGAACAGGTACAGAGAAGGGCTACTCTGATGATCCAAGGAATGGAAAACCTGTCTTATGAAAGGAGACTCAAGGAGCTTGGCTTGTTTAGCCTAACTAAAAGAAGGTTGAGGGGAGATATGATTGCTCTCTATAAATATATCAGAGGGATAAATACTGGAGAGGGAGAGGAATTATTTAAGCTCAGTACCAGTGTGGACACAAGAACAAATGGATATAAACTGGCCACCAGAAAGTTTAGACTTGAAATTAGACGAAGGTTTCTAACCATCAGAGGAGTGAAGTTTTGAAATAGCCTTCCAAGGGAAGCAGTGAGGGCAAAAGATCTATCTGGCTTTAAGATTAAACTTGATAAGTTTATGGAGGAGATGGCATGATGGGATAACATGTTTTTGGTAATTAATTGATCTTTAGATATTCATGGTAAAAACGCCTAATAGCCTGTGATGAGATGTTAGATCGGGTGGGATCTGAGTTACCCAGGAAAGAATTTTCTGTAGTATCTGGCTGGTGAATCTTGCCCATATGATCAGGGTTTAGCTGATCGCCATATTTGGGGTCGGGAAGGAATTTTCCTCCAGGGCAGATTGGAAGAGGCCCTGGAGGTTTTTCGCCTTCCTCTGTAGCATGGGTATGGGTCACTTGCTGGAGGATTCTCTGCTCCTTGAAGTCTTTAAACCACGATTTGAGGACTTCAATAGCTCAAACATAGGTGAGGTTTTTGAGGAGTGGGTGGGTGAGATTCTGTGGCCTGCGTTGTGCAGGAGGTCAGCCTAGATGATCATAATGGTCCCTTCTGACCTTAGTATCTATGAAACAGAGTTTTATACTGACTGTATTAGACTTCCTCCAAAATGAATAGAATTTACACAGGAGATAATGACTTGAGGTGCAATACAGAGAAGGCATCCCTAGTACATATGGTCTTCTATGCTTTTATACCATCACTCTCTTCTGGGATATTACCTTTGACCTAGAATCCCAACTAATGCCATAGTTTTACTGCAGGAAATAAGCCCATATGTTCCTCTTTGGCCCCAAATCACAGGGATGGGAATAAACTAGTAGAACACCTCTGCAACTTTTACCACTTGGTCATCAGGACAGACAGGGATGCAGATTGGAAGAGGGGGTAGGGACAGAAAATATAGAATAGAACATATTGTGGGAAACCAAGTCATTAGCCCATGACGTCCTTCATGCTTTCCTTTGCCCGCATCTTGAACCATTACACCAGCAGCTCTGGCAGATGTAGCAGATGTAGCTTCTATCAATTCACACAAGTGTCAGTGGGGAATCACAGACTATGCAGTTGAGTTAAATAATCATATAGTTAGAGATGGAATATACCTATTTAAATTATTCAGGCCCCAACCAGCGCAGAATTGTTCTTTTAGTGCTTTGCCCAGACTCATTTTAAAAACCCCAAACATTAGGGCTTCTATTACTTCCCTCAATTATTTCCTTCCTTCAAGCACCATTAATTTTTAACATTTTTACTGTGGCTATTACACAGTCTGAGGGAAAAGGACAAGGAGCATTCTAGATTTTTTTTGCTGAGAGAAGAGAGGTCTATGTGGAAGGTGGTAAAAACATGTAGCTACCTCTTTTCATAGTGGCTCTCTGTACTACACAGTGAGATTATACTAGTTATAATGTTATAGAAAGGTAGCTAGTAGGTTTAGGACCTAATCCCATGGCTGTTGAAATCAGTGGCAAAGCTCCCATTTTTCTCTGTTGTCCTTAGGCCCTAAGGGACAACACTGCAAGAATAACCACTTTTTGGTAGGGACAAAACTAATTTATTATATATCTTTAAAGTCTATAGGACTCTTCCATAAACTTTCTGTAGGTTCTCTAAACCATCCTCTAGAATTTAACAGAAAATTACATCCCTGTTGTAGAATACAGGGTAAAAACACAATAGAGAAGTTATCATTTCCTGTTAATATATACACTAAGTTTTTAGAGGGATTTATACAACTCTACAACATTTCTAGACTGCTAGTTTCATTCACCTCTAAAGTGTTTCCATAAGAGTGTTTTGAAAGCTGTTCCCCATAAACTCCTTCCCTTAATATGCTTTTCTGTTAACACCAGACAAGCATGTTATTTCTATATTTTTCTATTTGTTTTTATTTATTATTTTATTCTTATTTTTTCTAAGTTCTGATGAAATAGATACCCTTCCCCTCATTTGACTATTTAATTGGTGCTATTACTCAGTTAGATACATGCATAGCTAACTATTTTTGTGTATCTTAAAAAGGCCTTACAGATTTTCATTACTAAATCCGATGTTCTACATTCTTTTTATTCTGAATCTATCTTCTGAGATGTTTTACTTTTCAACTGCAACAATACACTCAGTGCGCTCAGCCTATATGAAATTCCTGTTTAGTCACATACTTCACTATTAAAAAAAGCTGAATAAAACATAATTCCTAACAATTATATGTTAATTAAATGTGTTAATTTGCAAACTAGAAATAGTCTTGAAGTCCAACACTCAGATTAAAAGTGAAAGCTAAGTTATTCAAAGCGCTCAGAGCAGTTGTTTCATACTGACTAGCTAGTCAACAAACCCTGAATAATAAGTAAATTGCAGAAAAGAATAGATGTAGGGGGACACTATATATGCCTGAACAAATGTATATTCAAGAGATTTCAATAATGTCAGCTGCTCCATCAATTAAGCAATAATGATCACAACTCAATGCATTTCCTAGGGATTAATAACCAATGGGGAGAATTAATGGCCCAAGGTGAACCTGAGGGCTATTAAAACCATTAATTCCCCAAGAAATCCATTTAGGATGAGACTTTTTGCCAGTGTAACAGAACAGCATATATTCTTTCCTTTTTTCTGTTTTATTCTCCACTACATGTATGCAACATGTGTGCTTTCACTTTACCTGGCCTGTCTGGAGAATCACTGTCCATTACATTAGTCAGCCTGGTTTGCTGTTCGTTTCCTTAACCTTTCTTTTCATTTACAGCCATCATCATGCTTTTGTTACCTGATTCACAATGCCTAAAAGAAGCAATCTTCTCTGAGCAGGAAACTCCGGAACATTTACAGAAATATTTTTAAAACAATAAACAAAATTTCATGTGAGTGCAAGGACTTAACCTGAGCCTGAAACCTGTGTTGAGTATTTGGTCTGGTGGGTGGGGTCCTATCAACTATCCCTGGCCATTGCACAGGGATAACTTAGCCTGAAAGGTTTCTAGTTACAGTATAAACAAGAGAAGAAGCTTTAATGGATTTATTTTAATATCGAACTTTTCAATAAATTCCTATAGATTTTAAGGATTAAAGTTCTATGGAAGTATTCTAAAATATCATACAAGTAAGTAGATCATCATTTCTATAGGGTTTTTTTTTTATCATCCAATAGTATTGACTTTATTTCTACGACAGTATTCATTAGGATTGTTAAATAAAGCTCTCTGGAAAGGATATATATACCATACAATCCAAAATAAAAAAAACAAAAAAAAACTGTTTGGGCTGTATTTTATTATGAAGAAAACAAAATAAGCCACACAGTTAGGTTCCAAAAAGCAATCAACACAAGTGTGAGAGAATAAGTGAGGCTAGCGATTTTATATGTGATTAAATGTGAAATGAAGAAGTTCCATTTTTTAAAAGTATTTCTCTATGGATGAGAGTCAGGGAAAAAGGGACATGGAAAATGTTGGGTTTACAGCGCGGATGCTGAGTGGTGTTGATGGACTATGAGACATAGGAGGTCAGTCTAGATGACTTGGTAGTTCCTTCTGACCTTAAATTCTATGGTTATGTTGTCAAGGCCAAGATTGAGTTGCTCTCCATGACTACACAGAAGACTAAAGGATATAAGTTACTCCTTACTCCCCCTGCTGTGTGGCCTTCCAGCATTACTCTTTTGTATGCAGTGGGGTTAGCAAAATCCACAGGGCAGCTACGAGAGCTGAGAAAACAGGTTTTTTGGTTTGCTGGAAATTTTAAAAAATAGAAAAAAGTCAGTTTAGGGTCAAAGTAAAAATAGTCATTTCAGGTTGAATGAAAAATTTCATTTTAGCATTTTTAAAAATAAAATGGAAGGAAATGTAAGAGTCATTTTGAATGAAAAAAGTTTTGGTTTGAAAATGTCGAAACAAAATATTTTGACTTCTTTAGAATTCAGCAAAACTGATGGGAATTCATCAAATGTTTGGGTGTCACCAAGTGTTCTTTTTCTCCTGAAAAAATGTTTTGGTCAAAAAATTTCATCCAGCTCTAGCTACTCCTTCCCCAGAAAGTGGGGAACCTTGACTCTGCTTCTCCACTGCACTGGCCTGAGTTGGCCCTTAGGTGAAGTAATCTACTTTCATTGCCAGCCAGAAACAGACTACTCCTCTTTCCCCAACCATTCCTGAGTCAGTGCAGCGATGTCACCCTGTACTCAGGGCTACAATCAAAGAGAATCATTATCCTTGTTCTTTCATCTCATCAGTGGGAAAGGAGTTTTTTTTTTTTAAAACATATTTGGAAGAAATATCCTGCTTAATATATTTTTGCAAGTGCCCTTGTTTTTCTACGCATGCCAAAGACAGAATAAAGATGCTGTGGCTGTTTAAAGATGGACTTATTTCTCTGAAATTTTCTTCCTCTCCTTCTTCCCTCTGTAAAACCTTAAGAGGTATTTGAAATGTAGTGCACTGTTATTTACCTGTTAAATATGGTTATTAGCTGTAATGTCTGATTCTAGTTATTTGAATGTAACGTATCTGCTTGTGATGGTCAACTTTTTCTTTCTTTTTCCTTAAAAATGAGATCTTTAGTTTTGATACTATTTGGATACGATTATGATAGATGTTTGTATAGATTATGTTGATTTTTTTTTCTTGTGGTACTGATTCACCATAACTTTGCAATGAAAGATACCGGTATAATAAAAAAATCCAGCATAATCAGACCGTGTCACAGAAGCTGCTAGCAGCACACTACCCTTGTATGATCCTCAGTCTAGATGGGGTGGGATCTGAGTTACTACAGAAATTTTTTTCCTGGGTATCTGGCTGGTGACTCTTGCCCATATGATCAGGGTTTAGCTGATCGCCATATTTGGGGTCAGGAAGGAATTTTCCTCCAGGGCAGATTGGAAGAGGCCCTGGAGGTTTTTCGCCTTCCTCTGTAGCATGGGGCACGAGTCACTTGCTGGAGGATTCTCTGGTCCTTGAAGTCTTTAAGCCACAATTTGAGGACTTCAATAGCTCAAACATAGGTGAGAGGTTTTTCGCAGGAGTGGGTGGGCGAGATTCTGTGGCCTGCGTTGTGCAGGAGGTCAGACTAGATGATCATAATGGTCCCTTCTGACCTTAGTATCTATGAATTTATGAATCTCACCGTATTTAAGAGATTTTTATCCTCACAGAACCCTGTGAGGAGGGAAGGACTATCTGCATTTCACAGGTGGGGATCTGAGGCAAGTGGCTGATCAAGTTACATAGCCACAAGCTCTCTCTGTGACCTTGGCTAAGTACAGAAATGAAACCCTCTCGAGTCCCAATCCAGAGCCCTATCCACTAGGCTGTCCTTCTTACTGTCGAGGCAATGAGAAGCCCAGACATGGTAACTAGAGAATTGCAGCTGGCACATTTCTCAGCAGTGAGTACAAGCTGTTACAAAGTGTAAGAAGGAGAAACAAAAGATGAGCTGTCCCTGACTTACAGACAGCTACTCTTACTGCTGATTAAAAAAAAAAGAATTTTGACAAGCACGGGTTCTGCACTCAGTGGATATCCGATGTATAACTTTGTAACCCAGAACTTGTGTACTTAGAACAGAACTATTAATAGTCTTGTATTTTTCCATCACTTTCTCCACTCTGAATAGATTTAATAGAGAGAACTCAGAACAAATGGTCATCATCTCATCACTATAAATGGATAAAAGTGAAAATAAGATGAAAACATCCATGAAGCAATAATAATGAACTACTCTGAAGAGGTTTAGAGAACTGGTTTGAATCAAGGAAACATTTCAGACATTTGGCTCTACAAAGCTTTTCTGAATTATACATAGCTGAGGTTCCAACAGCTCTTAATGTTGCCTTGCTCTCCTAACTATCAACTGAACAGCCCTCTCTCCTCTGAGAAGACCAGATTTATAATTCACTTTGTGAATATAATGTATTGGTGAGATTTTCAGGAAGACCCTTTTACAATGTACTATACATCAGATTTGAAACTAGGATATGCTCAGGGTTTAGCTGATCATCATATTTGGGGTGGGGAAAGAATTTTCCTCCAGGGCAGATTGGAAGAGGCCCTGCGGCTTTTTCGCCTTCTTCTGTAGCATGGGGCACGGGTCACTTGCTGGAGGATTCTCTGCACCTTGAAGTCTTTAAACCATGATTTGAGGACTTCAATAGCTCAGACATAGGTGAGAGGTTTTTTGCAGGAGTGGGTGGGTGAGATTCTGTGGTCTGCATTGTGCAGGAGGTCAGACTAGATGATCCTAATGGTCCCTTCTGACCTTAATATCTATGAATCTATGTCCTCACTAGAGGTTTTCACCAATGCAACTTTGCTAGTGGCTAAACTTCCTGGGCAGATGAGATGTTACTCATGCAAAACTTTTTCATGGTCAAAGTTGAGTTTTGTACCAGTAGGCCTTGAGGATGCTTTCCTGCTGCTCCCTTTTGTGTTTTAATCTGGATCAAAACTAAAACTAGACAAACCATTTTCAGGATGCAATGGATGTAATGAATTTAGCCCCTTGTGTATTTTATATATGAATTACCTGTTGTGACAGACTCAGACCAGAAAGATATAAGGGAGTTGTCCTACTGGGATCCAGGAAGTGTTAAAGGATCCCCCCCCAGCCTAAGAGGGGTGTCCATTGGACCAGGAAACCAAATAAGTACGGAGGGACAGGAGGGCAGTCAAAGGGTCAAATGAAGGGAACCAGATGGGGACACCGAGCAGAGAACCCTAGACAGCACCCACTGCTCCTCCAAGGCATCAAGGGAGTCAGTGGACGCTGCTCAGAGGAACTCTGCCCAGATACGTGAATGGATGGAGGATTGGAAATTGGCTGATGGAGTCTTCTGTGACTGTGGGGCCTATCTCCTAACTCTGGTTTTATAGATGGCCACTTGAGCCAGGGCCAGGAGGAGGTAGACCAGGAGGTCCCATGACTTACTGGGGCCACGGATAGGGAGTGCATAAATAAAAAAGGTGAGGGGAAAAGTAACCAAAATCTTAATAAGATATCTAAGAGGAGCCGGAATAGGGGCTGCGGCCTGGCACACTCCACGTATGTGTGTGTCAGGGTTTCCATCATGTCACAAAAGGGGCAGGTGTTCAGGATAGTAGTGAACCTCACGAAGTACACACCTGTGCTCTCAGCCTTGTGAGGGAGCCGCCAACTGATATCCCCAGCGAGCCTTGGAACCAGGGTTGAGTATAGGCTGGCCCATCGGGGCTTCTCACTCTCTAGAGGTGGCAGGAGGTCGCGCCACTTTGTGTTGGGGCAGGACACGAGGGTGAGGACATGAAGGGTGTGGAGTACGAGCGTGTATAGATGTTTCCTTGGTGCGGTCTGGAAGCAGACCGGCTGCAGATTGTGCAGCCGGCTCACGGTGAAGGGGTGGGAGGGTCAGTTGGGTCCACAGGGCAAAGGCCCGATGGAAAGGTCCAGAGGGCCTGAGGTGGAGGATAGGCAGGGCGTGCCCTCCTGCAGGACCTGGTCGAGGTAAACCTGAGCAGTGGGTGGCAAAGCGGCCCTCACCTCCTGAAGTACGTGCCGGGGAGTATGAGGCCTGGACAGCCCCATGCACTGAGTGAGCGTCAGGGGATCCAGCCAGTCTCCCCGGTCGTAGTCCAGGAGGTCTTTGACTCTTGTGACTTCAGCCAGGACCAACCTGTGGCACACCAAAGGGGACTCCGCCACCTGCACACGGCGCTGGGGGTTGAGTAGCAGGGGCTCCACGAGGAGATCTGCCCCCACGGTGGCCACCACGGACCTGGTCACTGAGAACAGTTTCCAGGTCTGGAGGAGGTCCTGGTAGAAGACCGGCAGCCCGGAGAGGTCTCGCGGAAGACCTCTCGGATGGAGATAAAGGAGCTGCCGGTCATATCGGAGCCCTCGGAAACAGCGCAGGAAGGCGTGTGCCAGTATGCTCCACGCCAGACTACCTGCACCATAAAGGAGCCTCTGCAGGGTCTGGAGGTGGAAGACACGGACCTGAGTGTGGAGACACTTCAGGCCTTGCCCTCCATCTTCTAGGGGTAGATGGAGAATCCCCGCAGAGACCCAGTGCAGTCCTGACCAGAAGAACTCCAGAATCGATGTCCGGAGGTTGGCCAGAAAACCCAGGACCAGGGTGTTGAGGCGGTACTAGAGCATGGACAGGACTAGTTGATTTAGCACCAGCGCTCTCTCTTGAAGGGATAGGCACCGGAGTAGTCCTGTCCATTTCTGGAGCTGCATCATCACCCTGCCCTCTAAATTGTGCCAGTTCTGCGGTGGAGAGGGATGCGTGGCAGAACGGTAAATGCCGAGATAGAGCAGCGGACCCACGCTCCACCGGATGGCCTGAAGCATGGGTGGGAGGGAGCTCACCTGCCATCCATCCCTGACCACCAGACCAGAGCTCTTGACCCAGTTGACTGGGGCGGAGGAGGCTGCCGAATAGATGGCCTGGCAAACCTCCACCTGCAACAAGTCACCTGGGTCTTGGACTACGAGGAGTACATCAGTGTACGCCGACAGGACCAGCTGCAGCTCCGGCTCCTGCAGCACCAACCCTGTCAACCTCCTATGGAGGAGACAGAAGAAGGGATTGATCACCAGAGCATACAGCTGGCCTGAGAGGGGGCACCCCTGCCGTACTCCTCGCCCAAAGCTGACCGGTTTGGTCAGGGTCCAGCTGAGCCTGACCAGACACTCTGCGGAGGCGTACAACACTTGGAGAAAACCCACTAACTGGGGTCTGAAGCCAAACACTCGCCGAGTGCTCAGGAGATACCCATGGTCCACCCTGTCGAATGCCATCTCCTGATCCAAGGACAGGAGGGCGAACAACAGGCCATCCCTACACCCGAGTTTCAAGAGGTCCTGGATCAGATACAAGTTGTCAAAGATAGTGCAGCTCGGGATTGTGTAGGTCTGGTCTGGTCGGACCATGTCCGCCAGCACGGACCCTAGCCGCAGCAAGGTGTCTTTTGCTACGACTTTATAGTCCGTGCTAAGGAGCGAGACGGGATGCCAATTTCGTAAATCGCGGAGGTCCCCCTTCTTCGGCAATAAGGCGAGCATGGCTCACCTGCACAAAAGAGGGAGGACCCCGCTCTGTAAAGACTCAGCCCAGACGGTGACTAGGTCCAGGCCAAGGACATCCCAGAACGCACGGTAGAACTCCACGGTCAGCCCGTCCATGCCCGGAGATTTATTGGTGGGCATGCGGCGGAGGGCTTCCGAGAACTCGGCCAGAGTGAGAGGCAGCTCTAGCCGGTCTCGGTCGCCTGCGCTGACCGTCGGGAGTTCATCCCAGAGCACTCTGCAAGCGTTAGGATCGGTCGGACCCGGGGAGAAAAGGTCTGCGTAGAAGGCCCTGGCCCTCCCGCACATCTCCACCGGATCCGTGAGGGGGGTGCCGTCCTCTGCGAGGAGGCAAGTGATGTGCTTCTTGGCCCCCCTCTTTTTCTCCAGGGCGTAGAAGAAGCGGGAGCCGCAATCCATCTCCCGAAGGAGGCGGATGCAGGATCGAACAAAAGCGCCCCGGGCCCGATGGTCCTCGAGGGCCCGGAGCTCCTCCCGCTTCTCCCAGCACGGTCCGCAGAGGGATGGATCCTTGGGGCTGACAGCCAGAAACCTCTCCAGCTCTAAGACCTCCCGTTCCAACTGCTCTATTGCCACATCCCTCCGTTGGCTGGTGCCCCAGGTGTAGTCACGGCAGAAGAGCCGGGCACGCACCTTCCCCAGGTCCCACCACTGCCACGCCGAGCAAAAGGCATGCCGCTGCCCTCGCCAGGCCAGCCAGAACTCCCAGAAGGATGCCACAAAGCCCACATCCTCCAGCAAGCTGTTGTTGAAATGCCAATAGGCCGGCACCGGCCTCTCTGTGCAGAGAGAGGCCGTCATGGTGGCTAAATGATGATCAGAGAACGGGGCTGGCCAGATGCTGGAGGAGTGGGCCTGTGAAAGGTGGAAACATGATAAATGGATGCAGTCCAACCTGGAGTGGCGCAATCGATGGGCCTCCACCCGGACAAAGGTGAACATCGAGACGTTGTCCGGGTGGTGGTCGCACCAGATGTCCACCAGCAAGTGATGTTCAACTATCTTCTGGAGGACGTCCACAGCGGCCGGGCACTGCTCGATCCTGCTCCTTGAGGGTGGTGTTAAAGTCCCCGCCCAGGACCAGGCACTCACGAGGATCCAAGGTGCCGAAGAAGGCGGGCGCCTGCTGACAGAAACGCAGCTGCTCTGGGCCCGATGTTGGGGCATAGAGATTAACTAGGTTGACCACGAGCCCCTCCATACAAGCCTGGAGGTGCAGCAGGTGGCCTGGCACAGCCTCAGCAACCCCCAGCACCTCGGGCCATAGATCGGGGGAGAACAGGGTCACCACTCCAGCTGTATGAACTCTGAGATGGCTAAAGTAGATCCTGTCCCCCCATTCCAGCCGCCAGATGTCTTCAGCGGCTGGATCCGTATGGGTCCCATCGGGCCGTGCAGCAAACAGTGACCTACCCCATAAGTGAGCAAGGAGTCATGGAAGCCGCAGACCCGCTGGTCTGCTGCAGCAGCCTGCTTCCTGGTCCTTTAACCTTCCCCCATAAGGCCCTCGCGGTCCAGAGGATTTGATGAAAGTCCCCCATCACTGGAGAGCAAGCTGTACCTTGTTGTGGGAGTCTTCAAGAAATTCCCACAGCTCCTCTTGCAGCGCATGGGGGGCGGGGGGGTTACTGGCTCCTGACCATCCTCTGGTGGGGCCCCGGCACAACTCTGTGGCCCACCGAGACGGGCCGGTGCCATGTCGCCCGCCTCAAACCCTGGCTCAGAAGGGGGTGGAGGAGGGAAAATAGCAGCTCCTTTTGTTTCCCTGTCCCGACCCACTAAGGCCACTCACTGGGGGTAATCTGACAGAAAAGGGAAGGAGACAGCCCCAGGGGCGGCAATAACATCATGGGAGGTGGAGGGAATAGGGACAGGGTCAGCATCAGGGGCAGGGCTGGGGTCAGGGACAGGGGCAAGTTTCTGGGCTCCAGAAGCCAAGCAACTGGGCAGTGGCACCTCCTGGTCAGGCTCAGAGGTTCGGGGGGCTGTCAGTGATGCCGGGCGCAGGCTCCATGGTGGGATTGGCAGACATGGCATCAGGAGGTGACTGTCTTCTGTAGGGCCCCTGCCCAGCAAGGAGGTAGATTGCTCCACATTAATGAGGGGTGCCTGTGGTGGCTCAGGTCCTGGGCACGTGGCACCTGCCGTCGCCTCAACAGCCTTGGTGGCCTGAAGTGGGGTGCCATCTGTGGACGAGTTGGTGGAAGAGTCCAGGGGCTTTTCAGAGGTGAGAGAGTGGAAGCAATGGTTAGGGGGAGGGAGCATAGGGAAAGAGGGGCCAGAGTGAGGTCGCCCAAATCGAGGCCCGCTGGCCGAGGGTCGTCAGACCCAGAGCTTCGATCTCCTCATAAACGGAAGGGAGATCACCTTCCACCACCCCAGGGTTATCTCCTCTGGCACCCGAAGCGATGGTCGCCTTGGGGCTCACGGGGACTTCAGATGGTAACAGGGCAGGAGGGGCTCCATCGGGGGCCTCGGAGGGAAGGGACTCCCTTGGAGGGGTGATACTGCCCTCAGGTGCTGCCACGTCTTCCCTAGCTGGCACGGGTGGATAGAATGCACCCGTGGACAAGGTGGAAGGCTCAGCATCAGTGCCCCCATTCCTGGTCGTCCGCGGGGCCTCCGCATTGGATGGAAAGAGTGGAGCTCGAGCCTTCCACTTGTCCCACTTCCCCTGTACTAGGGCCTAGCCCTCCATGGCATCATCTGGGAGCTGGCTAGCAGGGGTCAGGTCGGGGGGCAGGGGCGATGGCTCAGGGACTCGGGGAGGTAACAGTGGGGCAGCACAAGGGAGGGAAGGTTCTCCCTGGAGCAGGCCCTCTCCTATGCCTGGCAGTATCCCTGCTGCGCCCTCCTCCACAGGCTCCACCAGAGTGCAAGCAGTGGAGGCGGGGCTCTCCTGCACATCTGGGTGTACTGAGGGAGGTGCCCCTTGGTCCTGAGCAGGGACGGTGGTGGGTTGGGAAGGAGGAGGGGTGGCTCCGGGTGCCAGGCAACCGGGGCGCCAGCAATGATGGGGCTGGCACCCTGCCGGAGCTTGGGGGTTCCGGATGCCCCTCCGTGCCGGCTCAGGGGGCAGTCCCTCCGGACATGCCCCATCGCCCAGCAGAGGTAGCACCGGGCCTCTCCAATTGAATAATGCACCCGGTAGTGGACCCCCAGTAGGGGACGAGGAAGGACCCCTCGAGTGCCTCTCCATCACGCGCCAGCAATGGCAGTTGAAGCTGCACTTGCCTGTGGAACGAGAGAACTTGACGGAGGGCAGGGTCTTTAAAGCCCAGTGGGAGAGGGCTTACAACTGAAATGGGTTTCCTCAGGGTAGAGAGGGCAGGTAATAGGGCGGCATTGGGAAGGAAGGGAGGGACAGAGGTCGGCACCAGTCGGGCGCCCAGGTCTTCCAGTGGTTCCAGGGGGATGAACACGCCCTCCACCACCAGGCCCTTCTCCACCGCCTCCTGGGTGGCGGCCTCTGATGCTAAGAAGAAGACGACCTTTCCAGAGATTTTTGAGGCCGCCACGATGGCTGTGGGCCCCACCACCCTCGCCAATGCCCGCACGTAGGTCTCCACGTGGGGTGAGGCGGGCACCAGGAGGCCATGTACGCTGTGCTTCCTGGTCATGGTGGGGAAGGGGCCCTAGCCCACTATAGATAGTAGCGGAGGTGGTGGGCTGGAAAGGTGACCTTGCGGCAGGTGGGGGGGAGCTGCCGCTACCTGGGCGTATGCCCTGGGAGCTGGGGGAGGGGCACCCGCAGAGCTGGTGGAGGGAACAGCGGGTAGGGACGTCGCGGCAGGTGGTGGGTCTGTGGCAGTGGGGGCAGCTCCTGCTATGGAGGGCTTGGTCTTTTTAGCGGGGCCCTTCCCCTTCTTCTTACCCTTTCCCTTCCTGCCAGCTGGGGGGGCTTCCCCAGAGTCAGAAGGGGCGAGGGACGTGGCAGCAGCAGAGGTCACCCCGGTGTCTACCGCTGCCGGTGCCCCAGTGGGGACAGTAGCAGGTGGTTGGGCTGCAGCAGCAGAGATAGAGGCTTGGGGGGGGGCAATGGGGTAGCAGGTGGGGGAGGAGCTGCAGAGTCTGCTGGAGGGGCCCCACCCGCCTTGTTCCCTGCCATAATGAGCCAGAAGGGAGGGGGAAAACACCAGAAAGAGGAGGGGAAAGGGGAAGCAGATCAACCACTCCTCTCTGCTAGGCTGCAGGCAGGGGAGGAGGGCACCAAAAGGGGTGGGCTAGATGGGGGGAGCAATCAAGGGCTTGGGGTCAGTCACTGACACAGGGTGGAAGTCTGGCTCCTTTAGTTGCACTAGTGGAGGGGGGATTATAACAGCATGGAGGGCTTCAGTGAAAAAGGGTTAAACTAAAATGGGGAGGGGCACAAGCACATGGGAGGGGGCTTAGACGCACTGAGTAAGGGGCTAATCAGGGTAGGGGAACTGCGGGGGGAGAGCAGGGAGTACCAAGCTGGAGGTAGGACAGGGAACCAAGGGGCTAGCTTCAGAGGCTGGGGGCGGGGCAAACAAACAAAAGCTGCAGAGGGAAAAGGGTGGGGCAGGCAAACAAACTGAAGCCAGTAAGGGGGGGGCTGGGGCAAAGGGGAGGGGCAAAAGACTGCAAGGGGCAAATGGGGCAGGTAGCAAGGGGCAAAGCTGTGGGGGTCATTCCAAGCAGGGAGGGGGAGGGACTGTGTGCCCACAGGCACTTACAAAAGGCAGTTTGGGCTGGCTGCTGCTTCAGGCCCAAAAGGTGGTGAAAGGGTGTGGCAAGCCAGGGGAGCAGCTGAGTCTCAGAGGCAGGAGCTTGAGGCAGATGGTAAGTGTCCACTGAGGGTGGTGGAAGGGGCAGCAGCGGTGGTGGTGGTGGTGGTGATGGGGTTGGGAGGGGGGGACACAGATGGACCAAGGGCAGGCTCCACGCCATACCCCCTGTGTCCCCACAAACACAGTCAAAACCCTCACCACAAGAGCACAGTTACTCAGTGTGAAAGGCCCACCTCCACAGTGGTCTGCAGAGTCTGTAGGTGCTCCCCCAATGGCAGATGGCCCTCTTCTTCTCCTCCTTGGAGCTCCAGCAGCTCCTCAGCAGTACACACAGCAGCAACTCCAGGTGGCAATCTGGTGGTCCAGACAGGCAGAAAGGACCCCTTACAGGGGGTGGCGGTGATGGTGTCTACAGCAGCAATGGCTGGGGCCCCACGCTGCCCTCCTCTGGGGAGCAGGCCAGCAGCTCCCCCAACCAAGGGGCTGTAATTGGAGCAGTAGCAGCATCCAAGGGAGCAGGTGGGGGGGGGGTCCAGCAGCTGGCCAGCAACTAGGTAGCAGAGAAGGAGTGGTGGTGTCTAGCCCAGCCATGGGGCAGCAGCATCAACAGCGAGGGCCAAGAAGAAGAAGCAGCAGCAGCAACCCTCCAGGCCAGAGTACTACAGGAGAGTGGTGGAGGCAGGTATATCAGCCTTAGAATGAGCAGGTCCCTGTTCCCTGGATAGCCAAACAAAGGCTATGCCAGGCCAATCAAGACACCTGATGCCAATTGAACAAGATAAGGTTGTTAGGCTAATGGAGACAGCTGGAACCAATTAAGGTTCATACTGCTTAAAAGCTCTCCTTTCCAGCTCTTCTTCTCTTGAGAAGCCCAGGTGAAGAGAGCTGGAGGAGAGGAAGCATTGCTGAATCCTGAGATAAGGGTGAAGCTTTGGGAAAGGGGACTATGGGCAAGTGGCCTAGGGAATCAAAGCAGTGTCATTGGTGATGGGGAAAAACTGCCAATGGCTGCTATCATTAGGGTCCCTGGAACTTGGAGTTGAGGGTGGCCTAAGTTCTACAGAGAGCCCCTTGAGAGGGGAAGTGGCCTTTGGTCCAGGCAGGAGGCCAAACTGAGCCTACTGAGCTCTAAGGAGCAACAGAGACTGTGGGTATTCCACCTTCCATACTGGCCTGTCATGAAAGTAGCTCAATAAGCTGTGACCTTTGCTGCTATACTAGGAAAGGGAGGTCATATTGAGAGTCTTAGAGAGCTTCTGAGGTCACTGAATCTGCCTGGAAGCATGGGATCCACCAATACAGGCTTGGAGCTTTATCACACTGTGATGAGACTTGAAGTCTGATTATCTATTGCCTTGTTCCTTGCTTTGTCATTTATGCCTGTGCATGTGAGTGCAACACAGCACAGTATGATAATGGTCACATATTACACCTACTTTGCTTTCACATGGCTATCCCTCAATATAAGGATGATGTCTTCTGGGGGAGAAAAGTCAATGATGAGAAAAGATGACTGAGGATCTCAATCCATGTTTTACAGGTTTTTCCACATATGTGACCAGTTAGTGCTTGGAGAGAGCACAACTGCTGGCTAGGATGCTGTACCCTTTCCTTTCTCCTCTGCCATTTCTCAGCCTCTTGAGAAGGCAATTTCTCTTCAAAGCGGGCTGAGGCTTGATGCACAATATGATTCCATTGCAGTCTGTTGCCTGACAGCTCTTCCCAATTTATGGGGTCAATGCCTCCCTTCTTCAGATTTACTTTTCAGGGTGTCCTTGTAGTGTTTCCTCTGTCCCCGAAGAGTCCTCTTACCAGGACTAATTTGAGAAAAGAGGCCTTGCTTTGAAAGATGAGTATCGGCTATCCGCACACAATGGCCAGCCCAGTGAAGTTGATGTTTCGTAATCTGCACCTCAACACTGGTGATGTTAGCTGTAGAGGGAATGCCGGCACTGGTATGACTATCTTCCCATCTGATATAGAGACTCTTCTTAAGGAAGCACTGATTGCACCACTCCAGATGCTTAAGACACCTTCGGTATGTGTAGGAGCATTGTCAGCAGATCGAGGGAAGTGATTATTCCTCTCTATTTGGCATTGGTTGGGCCACATCTGGAGTATTTCATCCAGTTTTGTGCCCCCCATCACAGAAAGGATGTGGACAAATTGGAAAGAGTCCAGCAGAGGGCAACAAAAATTATTAGGGGGCTGGGGCACATGACTTATGAGGAGAGGCTGAGGGAACTGGGCTTATTTAGTCTGCAGAAGAGACGAGTGAGGGGGGAATTTGATAGCAGCCTTCAACTACCTGAAGGGGGGTTCCAAAGAGGATGGAGCTCAGCTGTTCTCAGTGGTGGCAGATGACAGAACAAGGAGCAATGGTCTCAAGTTGCAGTGGGAGAGTCTAGGTTGGAAATTAGGAAAAACCTTTTCACTAGGAGGGTGGTGAACCACTGGAATGGGTTACCTAGGGAGGTGGTGGAATCTCCATCCTTAGAGGTTTTTAAGGCCTGGCTTGACAAAGCCCTGGCTGAGATGATTTAGTTGGTGTTGGCCCTGCTTTGAGCAGGGGGTTGGACTAGATGACCTCCTGAGGTCTCTTCCAACCCTAATCTTCTATGATTCTATGTCATCTGTGTCTCGCACCCATAAAGAAGAGTGGGAATGACTACTGTACTTTAGACCAGGATCTTATTTTCCATCCACAGATCTCTGCCAATAAAGACACAACAAAGAAACATTCTGAAGGATGCACTGGCACAATGGATCCCATGTTCAGTCAAGACTGGGTATCTGGGGGAGGTAAGGGAAATGGCTCAATGTTTTCCAAGGGGTTCATGGGAAACGGACAATTTGTGTGGGGGAAGGCTGGTGGAACCCCTTAGTCTTCCCAATGTTGAGGGAAAGTCCCAGGCTATGATAGGTCCCTGAGAAAAGATCTAGGGTGGATTACAAGTTAGCTTTGGTATGCACAAGGATAGCACAGTGGTCAACATACTGAAGGTCTGTAAAAACAGACCTTAGTTTTAGAATGAAGACCCCATAGGTTGAAGAGCTGGCCATTCAGGCAATACACAGTCTCCAGTCCAGAAGAAAGGTGGTCATGAATAAGAATCAAGATCAGGGCAAGATAGATTGGAAAAAAGGATTGGGGCAATAACACAGCCCTGCTTAACACTAGTACAGATAGTGAATGGGTCCATTTCCAACCCATTACAGAGGAAAGAGCGTAAATAACGACACAAGGCAGTGTAGATTCTTATAAATGTGTTCATTTAAAAGGATCTGATGGATGAGATATGCATATGGACTGCTCATAAACAATCTGTGATAAATTCATGGAAGAAATTATTTGTAATTTGCTATGACCCTTCAGAAGGCCAGGACTTATTTGAGAAAAATGCTTCCATGATTGCTTCCCTGCAATTTTTTGGCACTTTGGTCTGTTCATGAACAGACCAAACTACCTAATCCCTTCAGAGATGGAGGGCTGGTCTATACTAGAAAATTAGATCGACCCAGCTACATAGCTCAAGGGTGTGAAAAATTCCCCTCCCCTCCCAGCAATGTAGTTAAGCCAACCTAATTCTCCATGTAGATTGTGCTAGGTCAATGGAAGAATTCTTCTGTCAACCTCTGCCCCTTGGGGAGGTGGATTACTGATGGGAGAACCCCTTCCCCATCTGTGTATGTAATGTCTACACTGAAGAGCTACAGCGGCACATCTGCAGCCGCACCACAGTAGTGTTTCAAATATAGACAAGCCCTCATACACCAGGGTACAGACAGACGCTGCAGAAGAGAAAATCATTCCATCCCTTGCAAAGATCACAAAACTTGGATCCACTATGAGCTGAACCTAAGGCAGCTACAATATCTCTGTCTGAGTCTTGTGTGTCCCTAAGACTTCTGGTTTCATGCCACAGTCTAGTCCCACATCCACACTACCAAACATTTCAACACTTCCTTATAGAGATCCTCCAAGTGTCAGGTAGGTCTTGGGACTAATCCAGATCTTAGGGCCATGAAGAAGTTTCTTTGCAGGTAGTTGGTTTGGGCAAAACAGTTGGAAGGAACCCACATAGCTTCACATCTCAGCAAATGCCAGCTGCATGGCTGAGGGAATAGGGGACATTCGCTTCTCAAAGGGGCGCAGGAGAAATATTCACAAATGGAGAGACCTTTGCACTTCATTACTCTGGAAGCTCAGGCAGTTTTCCTCCTCTTCCTCTGCCTAAAGGAGCACAACAACAGGCATGTTCTGATTGGGACAGACAGCATTGTGATAGTGGGTTAACTGAACAGTCCAACTGAACTCTTCTCATGAAGTTTTTCCTGTCTATTCTAACAAGCACAAAATCCCTTGTGATTTGAAATGGGTGATTTTTTGTGTGTGTAATCACTTATTTGACAAAAAAAAATTGGGTCCACCAAAACAGTTCCCGAATTCCCAGTGGTGTCAGCAATTTTTTTCTGAAATAAAAGAAATCGGAAGTGTCAAAGTGGTTCATTTTTAACATTTCCAGGACAAAAAATTTTGATTTTTCATTTTGGAAACATGGGTTTATTTTTTATGTCTGGTTGACCTGAACTGATTTTTCTTCAGTCTTTTCTGGTTCAGCCTCCAAACGAGTGTGTGGGAGGGGGGAAGTTGTTCACACAGCTCTCCTTGTGAGCCCTACCAAATGGCAGTGTGCACACTTCAAGTATGAAAATTTGTGAAATTACGTGTTTGCACAAGAATTTGCAATACTGTACATTCCCCTAACCATTAGCATTCTCTTCAACAAAATTTTACTCATGCTAATATTCCTAAACAGGGAATAAAAGGGGTTGTAAAGATAATTTAAGTGAATTTGTAGTTTTTAGTCAAATAGGTATTAGTGATTTCTTTAGAACATAAGAACAGCCATACTGGGTTAGACCAAAAGTCCATCTAGCTCGGTATCCTGTTTTCCGACAGTGGCCGATGCCAGGTGCCCCAGAGAGAATGAACAGAACCAGTAATCACCAAGTGATCAGTCCCCTGTTGCCCATTCCCAGCTTCTGGCAAACAGAGGCTAGGGTCACCATCTCTGTCCGTCCAAGCGAATAGCCATTGATGGACAATTTTGTATCACTAATTCAGCGCGAAACAAAAACCAACCAAAAAAAGCCAAACTGTCTTCTGTGCTCAAAGTATTGACTAATGTTTTGACTGAGAGGTGACTTGTAGGAAAAATGGTAAAAAAAAATAGTGTGTTTTAATTTCCTATAGTGGAAGACAAGTAGACAAACACACAGATCATATAAGGAACTGGCACCACTCAGTGATGAATAGTATATGTATTTCCTCCTCGTCTCCCATGAAGCATAGAACTGAATGCAAAAATACCTCATTCCTCAATGATAACCAACCATTTGTAAGTCCGGGGGGGGGGGGGAGAAAAGAAAAAAAGGAAGTTATACTTCAAATATTACTGTCTGGCCTCTCCAAATTTACTATCGAGTTTGTCCCCCCGCCTCCCCCAACACACATATTCTACACAGCTTTCAAACCTTTAATGTTACTCAGAATATTTCTTCCCTGCTTCCGTAGATGCTGCACATTCGTCCGCTGCAGGTGGTTTTAAGTAAAGGTCAGCAGCAGATCATCTTTGGAATAAGATTTTGTCATTCTGGCCAAAGAAATCAGTTTAGGACGAAAGGTTAACTGTTAACTTTGTTTACACCAGTTTTCCTACCATGTTATTAGCAGCCCAGAAATAGAACCACTACAACTGATTTTCTTAGAAGAAGGTAACATTTTTGTTCCATCCCTTGTCAAGAACTAGGATGTGGGTGGTCAGGTCTAGTGGTTGGAACAGGAGCCAGTAAGCAGAGCCAAAAGGTCAGAACCACAGTCAGGAACTGAAGCCAGTGGTCAGAGCCAGTGTCCACAAACCAGCAACCAGGGTCAGAGGTGAAGTCAGGAACCAAAGCCAGAGTTAGGAAGCAAGGGTAGAGCAAATTGGGCAGGGCAGCACAGGATCAAGCCTAGGAGCAAGGCAGGATCAGCAGACATCACAATTGCAGGCATGTTCATTGAGCACCAAGAAATCAGTTGTTGATGTTGGGCTTCAGAGCAGGACTGCTGACTTCCTTGGACAATTAGGTGAAGTGCTCAATCAGGCAGTACTGCTGTCTCAACTGTGCTCATAGGCTGCCAGACATTGGGCAGGCAAAGTTGAAAGTTTTCATTCCTGACATCCCTGGAGAGAAGGGATCATCTGCTTCTTTTTGTAGCACCCCTTGCTGACAACGTGAATTTGGAGAGGTGCCAGCTTCAAAGAAAGCTGATAACTCAGTCCACTGAACTAGTGCTGTTAGAAAATGGCATTTTAGGAGCCTGTGATTCCAAAAGCAAGATTCAGGTCAAAAGTCTTCAGGTCTTCAAATGAAAATTGTGAAAAGAAGCAGATTTTTGTTTTACCCCCTCCATGAAGTAGACAAACCAGCGTGAGTGGGACCTGACACTCATTTCTTCCCCTTTCATAACTTTGACGTTTGCCTAATTGTTTCTTTTTATGTACTTTTCAAATATTGCTCATCTCATATTTGCACTGAATTGCCTGAATGTTATTGTTTGCATGATGAAGAACTTAATAGTACATGGACTATTTGCTTAGCATTAATTTGCCATATAACCTCTTCATTTTCCAATACCTCAGTACACTCTGGGTATGGTTACCATTTCTGGCCTGCTCTGTTTCCAGGCTGTCAAGATCAAAATCCAGAAACAGAAACCTGCACTGATAGATAGGACTTCATGATACAAACTGGCCACTTTGACCCCTGAGGCAGAGGATTATAGTTTTTGCATCAGCAGTCCCATAGTCTAAGGAGGAAGGTTGGGCAGGCTCTTAAATAGCCATATTTTTGGCTCAGGCAGCTACTGATGGAGCACTATGGGATAGCTGGCCAGGTGCAAAACTGGTTGGAAAACCGTTCCCAGAGAGTAGTTATCAGTGATTCGCAGTCATGCTGGAAGGGCATAATGAGTGGGGTCATGTAGGGATCAGTTCTGGGTCCGGTTCTGTTCAATATCTTCACCAATGATTTAGATAATGGCTTAGAGAGTACGCTTATAAAGTTTGCGGATGACACCAAGTTGGGAGGGGTTGCAAGTTCTTTGGAAGATAGGATTAAAATTCAAAATGATCTGGAGAAATGGTCTGAAGTAAATAGGATGAAATTCAATATGGACAAATGCAAAGTACTCCATTTAGGAAGGAATAATCAGTTGCACACATACAAAGTGGGAAATGACTGCCTGGGAAGGAGTACTATGGAAAGCGATCTGGGGGTGTTAGTAGACCACAAGCTAAATATGAGCCAACAGTGTAACACTGTTGCAAAAAAACCAAACATCATTCTGGTATGTATTTGCAGGAGTGTTGTAAGCAAGATATGAGAAGTAATTCTTCCACTTTATTCCAAACTGATTAGGCCTCAACTGGGGTATTATGTCCAGTTCTGGGTGCCACATTTCAGAAAAGATGTGGACAAATTGGAGAAGGTCCAGAGACAAGCAACAAAAATGATTAAAGGTCTAGAAAACATGACCTGTGAGGGAAGATTGAAAAAATTGTGTTTGTTTAATCTGGAAAAAGCAGTTTTCAAATACGTAAAAGATTGTTGCAAGGAGGATGGAGAAGAATTGTTCTTCTTAACCTTCTTAACCTCTGAGATTAGGACAAGAAGCAATGGGCTTAAATTGCAGCAAGGGAGGTTTAGGTTGGACATTAGGAAAAACTTCCTGTCAGGGTGGTTAAGAGCTGGAATAAATTGCCTAACAACGTTGTAGAATCTCCATCATTGGAGATTTTTAAGAGCAGGTTAGACAAACAGGGGATGTTCTAGATAATACTTAGTCCTGCCATGAGTGCAGGAAACTGGACTAGATGACCTCTCAAGGTCCCTTCCAGTCCCATGATTCTATGATGTGTCACAATGAACTGCTAAGTGGAAGAGTATTTTGGTGATACCTGTGCATGTCAGAGTGTAGCTGGCCTTTCAGGTCTGGCCTTTGTTTAATTTTATTTTTATTTTTTAATCAGAGGAAGATCCCTGCACTTCTTAAATTGAAATAATTGTGTCTTCTGGTTATCATATTTTTCCAGCTTTGCTGTAGCTTAAAAAAAAAGTGCACATCAAAGTCTAAATCCTGAAAACACACATCCTGGATTATTTCTCATTTTGTAATGCCAGCATTTAGGCTATTTGCTTGTAATGACAGAATGATCAATTTTTTGTTCAGGCAATTTTTATTTTGCCTTTTTGATAAAGGCTTTGTCTACTCATGAAAATTACTCTTAAGATAAAAACAAAAGGTAAAAGGCGTTTTTTCCCCACTGTACGGTTCAGCAGATGTGTAAATTGCTATAATGAAACCCAGTCATTAATAGCTCTGAACTATTAACTGGCTAACAGTGTTTTAAACAGTGATGGAGAAAAAATTCTTGGGGACCATTTCTCTAAATGTAGTCTCCTGTTGGTATTTTATGCAAAGCACTATTAGTTATGCCTTGAAGAGCTAAGTGGCATTCACCACCGATTTCAGTATATTAGTTGGATTAAGCTAAATGTTAAGCAATCTATTTCTTGTTAATATAAATGGAGCAAATGACAGCTGTAGATACTAGAGTAGATACAATAGAGGAAGAAGCACAAGTATCTCAAAATAGGTGTGATAATGCTCTTAAACTGTGGGCAGTACTCCTATTTCTCTGCTTAATAAATAACTAGGATGCATTTAATGCAGGACTTTACTGTTCTGCATTCGATACATATCTGCTCAGACCACACCTGAAACTTATGTACAGTGAGAACTGGTTTAATCTGATGCAAAATAATGGCAGCAGTGTACACATGATTGTGCAGCCACGGCCACATACTGGAACTTTATGCTGAAGCAGTACAAAAAAACCAGTAATTTTTCCTGCCTGGTCCAGCCCCTGGGCTTTTCCCATTCTTCTCCATATTTGTGTTTGCCTGTTTTTCCCCACAAGAAATAGCTCAGTAGGTTTCTTGTGGCTGTATTACTTAGGAGGAAAGCACAGGAGACAGTCACACAGAGATACTTCACAATTCATGACAGCAAAGATGACAAAGTAGACCTCTCCGATGCAGATATACCAAGTAAGCTTCACTGACTTGAAGGGGACCTGTTGGAGCCTAGCATGAGGTGCTAGCTCCCATCCAGGCTCTTGCAGGGTCTTTAGCAATGAAGACTCACGAAAGGCTTGAAAAAGGTGCCTTGGAATGAGAAGATCTGAAGAAGTGTCTATAAAATGCCATAATCTTGTAGGTCCAGATCCTTTTGTGTCCATAAACTGCTCCCACCCTCTCACCGAGAATGTCTAAAGCCCAGGGCCTGTGACTTGTGGACATTTATTTGGGTATGTAACAGGGTCTTCTGGCTCCTGCTTCTGTCCTGGTCTACAAACTATTCAGAGACCCTTGTGCTGATCGAACATCTTGGGCAGTTTATTTACAAATGGATTCCCATCACCTTCATAACATATACAGATCCTGTAACAAGTAGGGGAGAGCAATCAATCAGTCTCGCACTCCCTCCCTGCTGCCTGCTTCCCCCCTTTCCACTTCTTTTCTCTGCCTATTTGTGGGCTCTTGCTAATGGCTTAATTAGCCTTTCTGCCCTGCCCCACAAATTAGGCACAGCTCTGCTTAGTCAGCTCCATTCTGCCTTGCTTGATTGGAGCTGCTATGAACAGAGTGCTGACTCAGCTTTTCTTGCCTGTCACTGTCACAGGGCACTTTTATGTTAATATTGTGTCAATGAGGTTTTGTTAAGTCTGGTTTCTCTAAAATGAGAATTTCTCTGAGAAGCAACATGAGATGCATATTATAAACAGAAATATATGTATGTATAAATTATAGAACAAGATGGAGATTTAGGAAAATAGGGATTAGTTGTGTATTGCTGATCAAGAGACTAAGTACAGAAAGCAGATATTACAGTATAACAGTCTGAACCCTTGAACAGGGTGTGCAGGGTGTTCCATTCCCCACATGCTTGGGAAGGTCTGGCATTTAGTTGAACTAGTTAGCATGTGTCTAGGCTAAGCTAAATAAGATTTCAAATGCCTTAACAGACATAACAATATGTGCTCACAGTCTTTAGGAAATTTAACCGAATAGAGACATTTTCAAAAATCTCTCTTCTCAGGCTGCATAAAAAGAGAACATACATGTGGCTGATTCTCATCATTCTTCCTTCAGTGGTTCTTTTAAATCCATGACGGATAGTGCATAATGTAGTGTACACTAAATTCATACAGGGACTTATCCTATTTACTCCAGAACAAAATACATGTACACAGGTTTAGGCATGTACTCCATTTTGTGATGGATTTGGGGGGTAGTCCTCCACCAAAACCTGAGAAGTGGTTAACAGCTGGATTGTATGCAAAGACTCTTTATTATAAAAATAATACTAGTAGCTAGCTAGCTGTCTTCTGCCTCTCACTCTATTGATTTCAATGGGCTATGGATCAGGCCCTAAATGAGGAAAGATAATACTTTGGGGGAATGTATTTCTAATGAGCACAATTTCAGAATCAGTCAGACATTACCCCTAAACAATTAGAGTTCAGTGAATAGTACACGGAACTGGGCTCTTTTCCCAGTTGAACTAACTTATCTGCTCTATGACTTTGGGCAGGTGATGTCACTTCTCTGAACCTCTGATTCTGCCTCACTCCTTTTGTCGTCTTTATATATTGTAAACTCTTTAGGTTAAGGGACTAGGTTTGTCCAGTGCCTCACACAATGGCACCCTGATCTTGTTTGGGGCCTTTACACACTATTGAAATGAACATATTAAAAATCCCTATTTATGTAGGTAATTTTTAAAATGAAAGTGAAGATTAAAAAATGATTGAAGAAACATTTAAAATGCAATTTATGATGAAGCTGTACAAAGTATTGCATTGACAAAGGAAGTACAAGCTGAGCAATAAAGCAAAGATGAGATCCTTCTGTTGTTAAGACAAATGCTTCCTTATCATAGGCATCAATTAAAAGTTCCCTTAACAAATGAAAGAGTTTAAATACCACACGTCTTCTGGGCAGCTGTTCTTCAGAATAAGTTTTTCTGTCATATCTTTTAATTTTCAGGAGTATAACAGGGAAATAAAATTATCTAGACTCTTACTAAGGCTATGTCTATACTATGAGCGCGGGGTGAGAGCTTATGTACAGCTCTCACGGAGATAGCTGAAGTATAAATGGAAGTGTAGCTGCAAAAGCACAGGCCATGGGAGTGGAGGCATGCCTTAGCTGTGTTGAATACCTATCTATGGGTTCAGGTGAGTTTGTACTTGGTACTGCTAAGCCATACCTCTACTGCTGCTTCACTATTTATACTTGCACTAGCATGATGAGTGCTAGTGTGAGAATGTGTATGCAGGCAGGGGGATCACATTGCTCGCTCCTGGTGTAGGCATAGCCTTAGACTGTAAACTCCTTGGGGTAGGGACTATGTTTGTAGAGCACCTTCCACAATGGTCTTGATCCATGACTGGGGCTCCTAGCTGCTGAATTCAAATGTAAATCAACTGTATACTAAAACTGTAAATATCTAAAACAATCCAAAAGTGCTTTCCTGCTATTGGGTTTTATAAAGTTGGTTTGCTTTAGTCTTGGCTTAGTTCTAGTTTGATTTCTGGCTACCTTAGAAACTCCCTCCCACTTAATTGTGATTCCACATCATTTGCAGCTAGCAGAGGCACTCAATGTAACATCCCTAATTGAACAGAAAGGAGGCTGGTGTCAGTGCATTTTTACTGTGATGTCCTCAACTCTGGAATGCGTTTTTTCCCTTGGTCAGAGAAATCTCTGAGTTGGTGACCTTCAGGGCATGGTGCTTGGCCTATCTCTTACGAGCAGCTCGACTGTTCAGGGAGTTGGTGAGAGCACTGAAGCTGGTTGAAACCACAAAATGTGGCTCACTCTACTACTGTATGATAGATCAGGAAGGTACTTTTAAAATGTGTATTACAGAAATAATGCAGTTACTTGAACATTTCACTTCCCTCCCCCCTACACAAATAGAAAGAGACATAGTTCAGTCATATTGCCTTATGTTTTTTCCTCATATTTTCTTTCATTGGAGATAAAGCAATATGCTTTTATTCTTTTAAAGAATAAAGAATAAGCCTAAGGGGTAAGAATACATTGTATATATGCCATATAAAATCTTCTCAATCCCTCTTACTAAATACACATTATTGGAAGTAGCTACGTATAGAAATTAACTTCCAAAAGATAAAATAAATAAGAATCTTAATTATAAAAGGAATGAAACCATTATAAGAATATTTACTGTGTACTTATATATTTTTTTATTTTTATTTATTTTATGTATTTTATTGGTGCTGGGTATGACCCTAAACTGCATCTGACGGGGGGAGGGGGGGAGCTGTTGTGATAATGTGGTGGGCTACTCATGGAAGAGTAGCTTCTATAAAAAAAATACTACAATGTTGCAACTTTCAGAGCAAGGCGAGTATTGGGATCCTTAAAACCCTAGTCCCCACTGCATTGTGGCATTCCTTGGTTGGAGCAAGGCTAGGGACATCACCCCGACAGAAATGCATCCTTGCTGAGGCGTTTAGGCAGTCAGAAGCAGTTCTAAACTGTTCCTTTCTGGTAGAAGCTATAACCATTGAGGTACCAAACATCTGGACTTGGTCTAGCCTTTGGACTCTGTCTCAATGGTCTAAAGGGGGATGGCAGGTCTAGTGTAGCCTCCACTCCTCCATACTCTTGCCTAGGCATATGCATTTAAGGTCTTGGTGTGATGATCACAGACTGTGTAAGTCGCATAAGGAACCTGAGGTAGCTGCCAAGGCATCCAAGCAGCTACCGAGGCATCCTAGAAAAGGTGGGCCAAAAAAGCCATGCCCCAGCTCAATTTATCCTGGCCAAAATGAAATAAAGAGACTTACATGTTGGAATGTTCAGATACTTGTAACAAGTTGCATTGCTCTTGAATTGGGCTTGTCAACCATAAGCAGTTTCAACTGGCACCTGACTAGACCTCTTAGATGTACACCATGATCCAGTGGATTGACGGTTGCCAAATATCTATATTTGATAGTAAAATCCACATAAATAAGTACCATTTTAATGAAATAACTTATCTAAAGAAGACACATGGTGCATTAATATGATGGTTAACAAATTTCTACGATGCAAAATCTCTAATTGCTTGATCAATAATGCAGATGAAAGCTCTTTTAATTTCATAGAGCTGTGAAAAGGACTGAAACAAAATTTCTTACTATGTACACAGAACATATCCCTCCTAGAACTTACAGGACGCTGCTGTGATTTTTCTAGAAGACGTATTGAACTACTGAACTTAGATTTTTCCCCTGAAATTTTTTAAGCAATTTCAAATATAATCCCCATAGTAAAACCCTTTGCAGTGACTGTCAGCTGGAAATTCCCTATACACCGAAGAAACCATTTTCCTTCGTTAGTATGAAATTCCCCATGCATCCAGAAATGCTTGCTAGCTTCAAACATGGACATCATACAGCGCATTTTTCAAGGAGTGCTAAATGTTTAAGCCATTTTTGGCTACCAGCCTTCTCACGCAGCATGTCATGAATCCAAAAAGTTATGTGTTTGTGTTTGGCAGGGAAGGGAACAATGAAACCAGAGATCCCAAATCAAGCTGCAGCAGTTAGCTGTCTCATATCACTGGTACAATAACACATTATTCTATTCTAGTAGTAGAAACTGACTTGAAATCCTTTTATTTTTCTTTCCCTCTCCCTAAGGCCAAAACTCTAAGAAACAGACCAGTTGCATGGTGCTGTATATCTAGATATGTAAATTTACTCTACTGCCACCAGCACTGTGCTTGCTTGATGATGTGATGGGAATAAGTCAGCTGAACAATATTCTGTTGGATGTAGCAAATTCTATATCAGTCAGCCCTTAGCATGCTGTGCCATCCTGCTGGCAATTTTAACATTTTTTCAGTTCCACTTGAATATAACAAGGCATGACAAAGAAATGGTTAGATTAATCTTTATGTGGATTAGGAACATTCTGAAAAGCATATAGCTAAGAGCTTGCCATTTTGCTAAATACGTTTCTCTTTCAATAATTATCTTTCAGGGAATTTTTTTTCCCAGCTGAATAGCTAGGGTAGTTCTACTGTGGGGGGGAAAAAAAGGAAGGCTATTTTAACACACACAAAAACAGAGTATATGCAGGGTCACAATTTCTGGCCATATAGAGTATTGTTGGCACTTACTCATAATATTGCCCTCAGGCTACGCATGGAGCTTACACAGATAACAGCGGGAGTGCTATGCAAGGATCATGAGTGATGATCTAACACGCTTGCTGATCACGGCCCTAATTTCTAATATTTCAGTTTTGTGTTTCTCCATGGACTAATGGAAGGTCTTACAGCAGAAAGAACACATAATCCCCACGGTGTGGAATGGGGGATTCGAACTGAAATCTGGGGGATAGCTCTGCACTGAAAGGCACTGGACAGCCCTTCAGCATAGGGCCTTTCTCACTTGAGGGAAAACAAAGTAGTGCCTGTTTTCCCACAGCCTAACTGTAAATGCCTAATCTGTTTTTTATTTGTAGAATGTTTGTTTTTGACTCCAACATGAACAAACAAACAAAAAAAACCCCAATGTTGTAAGACATTAAAAGTAAACTAGCAAACAAACCTCATCTTTATTCAAACTGTTTAACTTTCCGGTGCAATCCCAGTTGTATAAATGTGATAACTGATGATCTGTGATGAGCATAGCATATATGAGAGAGATACTTGTGGTGTTTGTACTGCTCCTAACATGCCCTATGCGCTAATCCTCTGTTTATCTGAAGATTTGCAGTCTTCTCTTTTGCTTGGAGTACTAGTCATAGAGGGCCATATAATTCAATGGAGTTGCACTTAACACTGAATTGGCCATAAGAGGCTGGAAGCACACTAGAAAAATAACATATTGCGTTAATCAAGAGAGAAATTCAAATGATCTTAATTTTAACTACTTGAACGAGGACATGCTGGTAAATTCCAGAACTCTGCGTGCACAATGATCCTACAAGGCCAAAACTTGATAACACAAAGCGTTCAACCAAAGAAATGTAAGAAAGAAGCGATACATCATCAGAGCAACTCTTATTAGATGGGTAGACTGTTAGCTGGCAAATGTGGAGAGGTACTGACTATTAGGCCTGAAGTATTTTTCACGGAAATTGGGTCAAATCTTCAACAAGCTCAGGACAAGTTTCAGAAATCAGTAAAGAATTTATCAGATGAAAATTATGCCAGGCTTGGAAGTTTCAGATGAGTTTTGTTTAAACATGAAACTTGTGGAGGTGTAAAAAGGATAGGCATTTTAAAAATGCCTGCACAAAATTCCTATGATTCATTCCGTTTTGCCCGGATTTCCTCAGCATTCCATAGAGGCAAAGTTCAATGACTTCAGAATGATTGCCTTAGTGGGGGAACCCAAGAAAAGATCAAGTGAAAACATGTCTCATCCTCTTAAATGTTTTAAAGAAACTACCAAACATGCAGATGCTATTGGGAATTTCTCCAAAAATCTTGAAAAACCTACTTTGGTATTAGCAGTTTATTGGGCAATTTTTGAATCAACAAGTAATTGGGCAAACTTCCTTCTGATGAGGAAGGAGAGACAGCTCTCACAAGCACACCATTCCTTCAGTCAGGAAGAGGAAGGAGAGGAGTGAAGTCCTACTTCCAATGTTCCGTGTCTCTGTGGCTTTGGTGAACTCAAGTACAAAATGCATATTCCTTGTATGATAATTATGCTGCAAAGCCAGCACTTTAAATAAGAGGTGTATGGAATACAGTGGTTTAAGTTCACAGATGGTTCAGTTAACCTTTCTTAGGTTTTGGATTGTGTGAGATCCCCTGTGTCTGAATCTTGCCAAAACTCAAAGCAAAATTCAGCCACACCTGTTGAATTTTGTTTGAGTTGCTCATGAAATCAGAACTCCCTCCCTGAAAGTCAGCATGAAACTCGGCCAAGGTTTACTGCAAGGTTCAGAAGCCTCAGTAACTCTGGGTAGAGTTTCAGACTCTAATTTGTAAGAATGTACTGAGCTACGTATATAAATATAGGATGGGTCAATCTCTCTCTCTCACACACACACACATACTTCTATTTAGAGACATGTTCCACCTTACTTCTTGTTCATTTTGGCATACTATTTCTTCTAAGGAAAATTTACACAAAATCCCTTGCCCCCCAAAAGTTTACATTCTGAAAGACTGCATGTATAAGGTGTGTAAATCTGGAAATAGATAATTATTTACATTAGTGTACACAACTACCAAATTGGTATGTATCGCACCATGTATGTATATTAGTTATGTAGTCGCCTTCACATTTTGCACATGCAACTACACACCTAACTTGATTAAAATGAGGTCTTAACTGTTCTAGCAAAGTGACAAAGAACACAGAAAATGTCTACTTGCAGACATCTTGAATACTGTAAATCATTTTAAAATGGCAGGGGCACCTTCACACTGGAATTTATTTTAAATTAGAGCAGTTGTGGTCATGACACATCTTAACATTAGTTCTTTTCCTCTAAAATATTCAGAACAACATATATATCGACTCAGGCTATTTGAAATTTACCAAGTGAAATACTTCACTTCCCCCCCTCCCCCCGCCCAACGTCTTCTCCAATCACTGGGGAAATAAATGTTTCTTATGAAAGGAACCACACTGAAACAATTCAAATATATCAGAGCCCAGGGGTACTTGCCAGGGCTCATTTTAATGTATGTATTTTGTAAATTTTAAACAAGGGACTATATATGTCTACTCTATCACATACACTTTACCCTTGTTAAATAGTTCTGGAGGCTAGGCATTTTCAGGGCTATAAAGAAATATGTTTATAAATCACATTCTAAAATGATTTGAGAAATCCTACATCTGATTAAAGCACAGGGCTGGGAGTCAGAAGATCTCAGTACTTTGCCATTGACAACACTCCGTGCATTCATTCAGAGAAAAAAGGAGAATAGGAAATGCCAGGGAGGGAGAGGGTTGGGATAAATGTGCTATATGTGCTGTATTTTCCCTTGGAAAATAGATATCCTTTGTAAGCTGCCCTGATGCCTCTTCCACATTAAGGACCAGATGCTGTGAACAGCAGAGTGCCTCTTGTGAGGCCAAGAATGACCTCAACTTCAGTTGAAAAAGTGGAGTTGAGAAAATTACCCATTTTGTTCAAGTCTCTCAGAATTTACAGTATCTAGGCCTAAGGGACAAACCCATCATGCATCTGACCACAGTAGTGCTGGACAGCCAGTGGAAATACAAAGGCAAAGCTATGCTGCTAGCATAGGGGGTCTGGGAGCCATAGTCACTAAGCATTTATTATCTGGGGTTTGCAGATCAATATCTTGATTTCCCTACAGACCATCAACCAATAGAATTTGGCAGGCAGGCCATGACACCTGCTTTTTATGTACCTATATTGTGCCAATTTCTCTGGAGAATCTATGTGGTGGCTCTTCACAGAACAGAGATTTGTGGGGGGCGGGGGGAGGGGGGGAAGTGCAGGAAGGGAAAAACATCCAAAAGCAATGAAAATATTAAACACTGTTTCCCTCCCCCCTCCGAAACCTTCTAATATTTGGGGATGTTTTTTTCCTCTAGTATTTTATTTTAAATTGAGTAATTCTCCTTAACCATAAAGCATGATTAATATGGAACAGCTGCTGTTTCTGCTGAAAAAGGTTAAGAGTCACAAAACCTTCTGCAGCATTCTCTTCACAAAGTTAGTTATTAACTTGAATTGTCACACTTGATGAGTCCTGCACCTACAAGTAAAGGATCATAGAATATCAGGATTAGAAGGGACCTCAGGAGGTCATCTAGTCCACCCCCTGCTCAAAGCAGGACCAATCCCCAATTTTTGCCCCAGATCCCTAAATGGCCCCCTTAGGGATTGAACTCACAACCCTGCATTTAGCAGGCCAATGCTCAAACCACTGAGCTATCCCTCAGGTGGGAACCTGACTAAAAGAGCCAGTGGGAAGGCTAAGACTTTTTAAAATTGAAGAAAGATTCCCCTTTTGGCTGTCTGTGGTTGTTCTCCCAGGGAGAGGCAGACAGGGCAACAGCTATGCTGTAAGAAGCTTGAGCCAGGTATGAAAAATCATCCGTATCATACCTAGAAACTACTTATTTAAAATGCCAGCTATGTAATTAGATCAGGAAATGTCTAGGAAGACGCAATTAGGTTTATCCCTTTTATTTCGTTATGGCTTGTGGATTCCTCTGTGCTAACCCCAGGTGCTTTTGCTTTTCTGGTAACATTTGAGCAGGACTTCAAGAAAGCTATTCTTGGTGCTTAATCCTTGTAGTTGCTCTTTTAAAATCTGGCAATAGTCTGAGTTCCTAGATGTATTTTCTTTTTTTATTAATAAACTTTACCTTTTTTAAGAACATAACTGGGATTTTGTGTCTTAAGAGGTTTGTGCACATGATGTTTAATTAGCTGGTGGCAACAGCTGATTTCCTTTTCTTTTCTTTCTCCGCTCTTCCCTGGAGTGGGGGTGAAAGGGCTTGAGAGTACCCCACAGGAAGGAATTCCCAAGTGCCCCTTCCTGGTCTCTCAAAGGGGTTCTGCACCTGGGTGGTGGTAGCATCTATGAATCCAAGGTCAGAGAAAAACTGTAACCTTGGAAGTTTAATACAAGCCTGGAGCGGCCAGTATTAATTTTTAGAATCCTTGAGGGCCCCACCTTCTGCACTCGAAGTACCAGAGTGGGGAATTAGCCTTGACAACATGTAGCTAGGAGCATATGACAGTAGGAAAGTACACTTACACATTACTATGGCTGAATGCAATTAACAGACTAGAACATTTTATCTTCTATCAAATAAAAATGAGCAAGAATAAGCTGACTTAAAACAGTAACCTGAGCTGATTCTCAACAACAGACTCTTGATAACTTGAAGCTAGAGGTTTGTCATCTCATTCACAACTATGACAGCTTCAACAACATTTAAGTTGAACAAATAAATTTCACTATAAAATGAATTTCAGCAGGAAAGGAATAATAGGAATTGAAAATAAGAAAAACATAAATGCAAGCTAGAATGATGGTTGTGAGTTGACCAGATCTATGCCTCTTATGCTGTATCTGAGGGCTTATTTGCCCTACCCTACAGTTTGGATTATGGGGGTGTGAATAGAAGTACATACAAAATTGCTGCTCTATAACTCTCTTATGTGGATGCTGCAGGCGTGAATTAATGGGTTCCTAGTTTGCATTCATGTAACCCTCTTCACAGTGGACGACATGAATGCAAACTAAGAACCTTTTAGTTCATGCTCACAGCATCCACACGACGGAGTTGCAGTAGAGTACTTCGGTGTGCAATGATCTTTCCCCCCAGAATCCAATCTCCCAGGGAGTGCAGAAATGCCTTTATTTGGAGGCAAATGGGTTCTTTAAAGGCATTTAAAAATTTCTACATGCATTCTATTAGCAACTGCAACTGTCTCTCCATCATGTGGATAGAGACTTATCCTACAGCGTCTCTGGCTTCTGACAGTACAAGATTTACATTACCTTATAGTTTTTCAGATTCATACTGCTAATATATAAAGGTGCTATTATTATTGATCTGTATTACAGTAACCCCTAGGGGCCCAAAGGCTCCATTGTGCCCCCTCCACGCGCTGGAGCCCCAAGCCATCACCAAGCACTCCTAGCTCGGAGCCGTCCGCGCCCACTGGAGCCCTGAGTCGTCCCCCCCTACAGCCGGAGGAGCCCCAGCTGAACAGCCCCATGCCAACACCGGGCCACCTGCCAGCCACAGACACCTGCTGGCCTCCGATGGGAGCTGAGCTTCCGCCGGCTTGGAGGAGAGGGCGCAGCATAGAATTATAGAACTGGAAGGGATCTCGAGAGGTCATCTAGTCCAGTCCCCTGCACTCAAGGCAGGACTAAGTATTATCTAGACCATCCCTGACAGGTATTTGTCCAACCTGCTCTTAAAAATCCCCAATGATGGAGATTCCACAACCTCCCTAGGCAATTTAGTTCAGTGCTTAACCACCCTAACAGTTAGGAAATTGTTCCTAATCTACAGCCTAACCCGCCCTTGCTGCAATTTAAGCCCGTTTCTTCTTGTCCTATCCTCAGAGGTTAAGAAGACCAATTTTTCTCCCTCCTCCTTGTAACAACCTTTTATGTATTTGAAAAACTCTCAGTCTTCTCTTCTCCAAACTAAACAAACCCAATTTTTTCAATCTTCCCTCCTAGGTCATGTTTTCTAGACCTTTCATCATTTTTGTTGCTCTTCTCTGGACTTTCTCCAATTTGGGGCATTGTACCCAAATGCCAGTCTAAGAGTGGGAGAATTGCACAATTCCTCCCCAAGACAGGGAAGGGCTACCTGTGTAAGTGGCTCAGTGACACCAGACAGGGGATAGACATGTGGGCAGCCCCATAACCGTGACATGAGCCATTATGTTGAACATTTGTCTGTCGTGACTAGAGGTTCATTGTTACTTAGTCTTTCATTGGCTTCACCTTCTGCCTCTTCAATCACCCAGCTGTTCTCTTTCCCCCAGCACAATGCATAGTCTCCATTGAGCCTTAAGGCTTGTCTACACTACAGATACTACAGCAGCACAAATAGAGCAACTTCAGTGCAAACACTTTTCACAGCGACAGACGGGGATTTTCCATTGCTGTAGGTAATCCCTCCCCTCCCAGAGGCAGTGACAAGGTTGATGGAAGACATCTTCCAATGGTGTAACAATGTCTACACCGGGCAAAGGTTGGCTTAACGATGTCTCTTAGCGACATAAATTCCCCCCCTTCCCCACCATGTGACATAGTTAGGTCGACCTAAGTTTTAAACGTAGACCAGGCCTTAATTATTTTGGACCTAGATCATTGATTTCTCATTGATTGCTCCCATTGATTTCAATGGGAATTAGGCACCTAGACACTTCATGGCATGGGTGAGGCCAGGGCTTGGCTTAGGGGAGGCTTAGCCTCCCCTGGCCTATTATACCTGCCGTCCATTTGTAATCTTGTTTAATCACAAGAAATGTGCACAAAATCCTGCTTCCATGAACACAGTAGAAACAGCAGGCAGTTCCCTTGCTCAGAAATCCCAAAGTCTGGAGCCCCAGCAACCTCTATGTGCAAGAAGTTCTGTCTTTCTGTTTTCTCTCAGAGTCATGCTCACAAGTCATAGAATCATAGAATATCAGGGTTGGAAGGGACCCCAGAAGGTCATCTAGTCCAACCCCCCGCTCGAAGCAGGACCAATTCCCAGTTAAATCAAGTCCTCCTCTGGCTTTCTCTGCCCAGATACATATACATATCCTCACACTTCTGTTTGCGAACTGGGAACCCCTGTTAATCTATCTGGCTTTGTCTACACTACACGGTTAAGTTGAAGCAAGGCAGCTTATGTCGATTTAGCTGTGGATGAGTCTACACTTCAATTTCGTTCCTGCTGACGTAACTGTCCCACAACACTGACTTAATAACACCACCACCCTAAGCAGCATAGAGTCAAGATCAGTGTAGTTAGGTCAATGCACTGCCAGTGTTGACAGTGTGTTACTTATATAGACTGTTCTGGGCCTCCAGGAGGTGTCCCAAAATGCCCCCCCTAACTGCTCTGGTCACTGTTGTGATCTCTGCTGCCCAGGGAGCAGATGGATTGGAAGCTGCCCCTCCTCTTTAAAGTCCTGTGAATTTTTGAAATTCCTTTTCCTGGTTGCCTGGCTTGGCGAACACCACTTAGCAACTCTCCGTTGTTGTGTGCAACTGCCAGTTACACACAGGAGAGAGGCTTCTGTCTGCAGTACACGGGAGGTGTTGGCTCTCCTGGGTCTGTGGGGAGAAGAAGCTGTGCAGGCCCAGCTCCGATCCATCTGTAAAATTGTCAACATATGCACCATCAGCTGCTGCTCCATGACCTTGAATTGTTGCTTTCTGTCCCACAACAATCTATCCTCCAAGGAATCATCATGTTCCCCACGTTTCCTCTTGTAGCTCTGCAAACACTGCAGGATCAGGCATCCTGTGCTCACAATGCTCATCACAATAATGCAAAGCTGTGCAGAATCCATGCTTCTGTCACAAATGGCAGACAGCGAGGAGGGACGTGTTGGTTTGTGGGGATTTTGAAAAGAGATGCAAAATGTTATGGGATGGAGAATGCTGCATTATGGGAAGCTGAACCCATGCTCCCAGTTACCCTTGCATGACTCATTTCAGCCCCATAAGGCATTGCAAAAACTTCCCAAAACACCCTCCGCTGGATGGTAGTGAGCTGTACAATGGGATAGCTACCGAGAGTGCACTGCCCCGTACATTGATATAAGTGCTCCTGGGTGAGAAACCGCATGGTTGACACAAAGAGCATAGTGTGGACACGCACAAGTGATGCAGTAACTGTGGCGATTGTACACCAACGTAACTTAGGAAGACATCATTTTGTAGTGTAGACATGGGCTGGGTTAGCTTTGCTCAGGCCTGGCCATGGAGTTTAGTGCCTTAGGCTATAGCCTGCATTTTCTGCAAAAGATTTACATAAAGGAGCTTAATTGCTCTTTCCATTGAGGCTGAAAGAGAGTGCTTGGCACAACTGTTAGCTTTAGCAATGTCCATGATTGTCTTGGAATCCAAGACCTCCTTATGGTAGCCATCAGCACCTTTCAGAATAACGCCTACCATCATGCACATCCCAGGACTACTGCCATCTGTGAAGGTACACTATACGGCAGGGGGTGGCCAAACTGTGGCTCGTGAGCCACATGAGCTTTCTTATGGTTAAAATGTGGTTCACGGAGGCACCTCCCCGCCATTATTTGCCTACTCGACTGGGGGTGGGGGGACATGGGGCTTCTGCCCTGCAGTAGGGTGGTGAGGTTTTAGGGGCTTCTGCCAGAGATGACTGGTGCCTGCTGAAAGTGGCAGGGGGCACAATTTAAAGGTTCCCCCACAACAGCTTGAGTCACATCCCCAAGGCGATTCCCTCTGTCTTACCCTCAGTGTTTCCTTCCTGCAGCTCTGAGGTGTTTGTCACTGCTTCTCCATGCAAAGCTAAGAGCTGGGAGCTGCAGGGAGGGGCCACGGCTTTAGCTCCGTGGGGAGAGGCAGTAGCAAAAGCAGCGTCTTTCCCTGCTGCTCCCAGCTCTTTGCTGCTCCCTCTCCCCACAGCTGCAGCTCCCAGCTTGCCGGCTTCAGCAACTGTCATGCAAGGAGTGGCCTGGTGGCAATATGTGACCAAGCAGGGCCAGCAAACCCTGGCAAAAATCTGGGGGGCAAGTGTCCCCATGTGCCCTCCCCCACACATCACCTCTGGCTGAAGCCCCAAGCCATGGCAGGTGCACCCCATGGGGCTGAAGCCCCGAGCCCTGGTTCTTGAACTTCTGAAGTTAGTCATAAGCGGCTCAGAGGATCAGGATGTTTGGCCAGCTATAGGGGGACAGAGGAAGGGCTTTTTGTGACTTCTCCCCAGCCAGTGCATCTCTGGTGGAGTGGCCATAATTAGGGCCAGAGTTTGGATTTGAAATTCATTCAATTTCTAATGTAAACCATTATGAACTCCAAAATATGATGCCAAGAGAATATTCTGGTTGAAAAATGTACAAAAATATCAATAAAACATGACAAACCCTGCAGTCAGAGAAGGAGTTCTACTTGTCTGGCACAGAAATGATGACCTTACAGAAACCACAGAATGTGAAAATACTAATTTTTACATTAAAACACCAGAAAATTCAAGCCAACAGTTTCTAACTGTGGTTTTATCTACTATTAAAAGATCTATAACAAGCAACTTCCAGAATCAGCATGAAACCTAATTATAGAAGATCTCGGCTGTAGCTGCTTCTATTTACGTCTCCAAAACCACAGAAGCAAATAATCCAGGCTGTCCTACAACATCAGCATGTTCCTGCCCTTTCTTTTGCTGTCTTGATGACACTTTTGAATGCATTTGTTACATGTCTCTGGCACTGATCATGTTCGCTTTGAACTCTATTGCAAAACTTCAATTAACTCCATAGGAGAAAGAACAAATCCTTTATCTAAAATATTACCTACCACTAGACATCAGAAATGCAAATACAATTTTATTTTTAACAGTGTTAATTGTTTCTTTTGAGCACAGTCATTCAATGAACCATTTACTAAAAATAGGTGAAATTCCAATTTCCTATGCAAAGGCCTAGTAAAAGTCTTTGCATAGAAGAATTACACAGGTGTTGGGGGAGACATGCAGACTGGGATGTAGCAATGGTTCTTGCCTGCTGATAACCCTTAAGCAGGGTTTTAGCCCAAAGGATCAGCACAGGTCTTTTGCCAGTGCCTGGACATTTGATCAGCTAACCCACAACCATGTTTGGCTATGGGGCTTGGTTGTGCAGCACAAGTCACTCTATGTGGCGTCTCCATTTCCCAGATCCAATCACAAAATTGCAGTATTTCCATTGTGTTTTGGCTCTTCCATGGTCATGCCAGGGGCTGCAGGGTTTGAACTATATAGTATTTCAATTTAAATAAATTACATTCAAAATCTGCGGAGAAAAGGTGTCAGTTCTAATGCAAAAAGAAAAGGAGTACTTGTGGCACCTTAGAGACTAACCAATTTATCTGAGCATAAGCTTTCGTGAGCTACAGCTCACTTCATCGGATGCATACTGTGGAAACTGCAGAAGATCTTTTATACACACAAAGCATGAAAAAATACCTCCCCCCACCCCACTCTCCTGCTGGCAATAGCTTATCTAAAGTGATCACTCTCCTTACAATGTGTATGATAATCAAGTTGGGTCATTTCCAGCACAAATGCAGGTTTTCTCACCTCCCCCCCTCCACACAAAAACCCACTCTCCTGCTGGTTCTAATGCAGTTTTGTATCACCCCTGTCTGGGGATACACAGTTGTTTCAGGAATAGTGGGCTGTGATAGCTAGGCCATAAGCTGGGAGGTCAGGCTCAGAGTTTCTTGCCTGCCTGGTCCTGCCTAGGAGGTGAGCAGGTGACAAGTTTTCTCTTCCTTCAATCCCAAACCTAGACAGGGAGATCAAAGAGGCCTATGAATTTCCAAGTCACAACAGAATCACAGAGCTTTAAATGCATAGCCTCTTAAAGGATACATCTGCCCTTACTGCAACTAAAAACCTATGGCTGGCCCATGCCAGCTGACTCGGGCTCATGGAACTGTTTAATTGTGGAGTGGATGTTTGGGCTTGGACTGAAGCCTGGGCTCTAGGACTCTGCAATGTGGGAGTGTCCCAGAGCTTGGGCTGCAGCCTGAGTCCGAACATCTGCACCACAATTAAACAGCCCCACAGCCTGTGCCCCATGAGTCTGAATCAGCTGGGTCAGCCGCAGGTTTCAAATTGCAGTGTAGCCATACCCAAAGTATCCCTTAGGCTGCTTCTGCTGAAGGTCATCCCTGTCTCAATGAGTACATAAACTGTTCTGTATTTATTTTGAATGTTTACACATAAATTATGTTACTGCTTAGAGATCTTGAACAGTCTGTTAATTGAATATTTTAAAAATACTTTTCAATTCACCTTTAAAAAACTGGCCAGTTTATACAGTACCTTTATACTAACGTTTTTGCAATGATTGCTTCCTCCCTTTCCCCATTGCTTCCTCCTTTTGTATTTATCTCTTCAGAGTTAAAGCATTTGCTTTGCTGACATCAGTGCTTGCAGCTCAGTAGGCATCCCTTGAGTTGAATATGTAATCATTTATGAATGGTTTGCATCTGTGGCATTTATCTACTGTTGCCAGCATTACATTGGTTTTATTTGTTTTTATGTTATTCTGCACAAAACTGTAATCATGATATGTTTTGTGTCAATATCCAATGGAAAGGCAGAATAATAATTGGGTCAAGGTTATGTTACTGGCATTGTCTTTCAGCTTGCCAACACTGAATCTCTAAGGTAGCTCAGAATATGATTATAAACTTCTAGTAACAACTGTAAAAATGTTTTACACATATGGAAGCTTCTGACTGTGTTAGGTGCACTAGTGGTGGTGACAAGATGCTTTCGGAGACTCTGTCAGGTCAGTTGATGGATAGATACTTTTACAGAGAAACAAGATGTTAAATTCGTATTCTGAAAAAAACCCAATAAACCTGAAGCACCTGCTTGGCATTATCATTGAGAAGACATGAAAAAAAAACAAACAAACAGACTGACTTCATTGGGCCACTTTTCTTGTGACATGCAAGTCACTGGGGAAAAGAATTATATTATGATAAGATCTTTCAGATAAAGGGCTATTGAACAAGTTGAGAGCACTTATTTGCAGGAGGTTTGTCGTTTTCTTGGCCAGGAGATATCAGGTAATCACGGTCTTATCTTTTGTGGAAATTCTGACTTTATGAGCCTTATAATGTTTGACTTTCATGAAACAATGTACTAGGCATGGGGACTGAACAGAGTTGTGATGGGGACTGAACAGAGTAGCCCTCCAGCACCTTAGCCATAATAAAGGATATCTTGTCAGAATCATTTCCCACTACAAAAGAAATATGTATTGATAATTTTTATTCAGAAATCACTTAGACTAAGCAAGAGTAAGAAACAGATCTTTTTGGGTGATAATCAAGCGATTTTCATTATAGGTAATTTAAAAATCATTAGAAAATCCTAACTTTCTATGTCTATATGTCTTTTCAAGGAAGAAATCTTCTTTCTGTACATCATTCCCACAGAGTGATCCTTCCTAGAGCTCAGCTCCACAGCTAGCAAGAATAAATAAAATTCTGCAGCACCACCGACTGCTTGAGGTTCCTCAACAAACCTGTTCCTGCCAGTAGATCTGAAATCCAGGATTTTTCATCTGACTCTTGGTTGGTTTAGCAAAAACAGGGATCACCAAAAGAAGATCTTGGAAGTGTTGTGTTTAAGTAAAATTGGTCAAATTGGAGGTGATGACCCTTGTGGTCCCTTCTGGTCCTATGGGTCTATAATTTTATGACATTATTTTCTGTGGATATTCTTTGTGAGGTTATCTCTTGTTTCTATTGGTGAACCATTTATGAGCCAATCCTGATTTCAAGAAATGTATTTGATATTTGTAAATATTTGCCCAATAGTTTATACAAATAAATTTCAGCCTAACGTGCTCAAATTGTTCTCTTCGTCATTCACACTTCATAGTATGTTAAGTGTCGCCAAAGTTAGTTTCAGCTCCCTGACTGAATGACTTGAACTTTTAAAATAAAAGGATAAGTACTGAATTGCAAATATGAAATAATGAACTTTTAATATGAATTATTGGATTAATAATCATTAGTGCTAAAATTCACAAAAAACTTTCAAGATTCACAAATATTCCCATAAATACCTGTCAGCCACATAAATACTAATAAACAATAAATAATATAACCCCAAAAATAACAGTATGTCAAAATCCACTGTTATATTTACAAAAAAAAATTCAATTGCTTTTTTATAGTATCCAACCAGTTTAAAGTTTGCTATGTGGTGAGATAAGGAACTAAGGGGGCCCAGTGGTTTTGCTTGGACAAGCATCAGAATGTATCCGAACCTTCCTTCTTTTTTTAAACTTCCAGTAACCCCCAGACCTCTCAACATTTATTATTTTAATTATACCTACAAATGTGCTCGTCCCCTTACAGGAACAAGCTTCTCCTTTTATCCTCTTCCCCTCATCCATGGTTGTGAGCTTCTTGAGTGACAGACAAAATGTAAGGTTGTCAACAGCAATGAGGATGGACTTAAAAGAAAGGCTCATCAGATGATACACCAACCCAGACTCTGATTCCCAACAGGCTTCCAATATAAGGTGACACCTTAACCCTCCTCTTCAGTAGGCATTTATTAACTTTCCTTCCAACCATCTGGCTTCCTTCCAGCGCTCTTTGACCCTTCTCTGTGTGGTGTTACGCAGTTTGACGAAATCAGAGACTATTTATATGTGGCTGTGCAATCTGTGACAGCTTGGAGTACTGTCCCTGTGGGTCATAAATTCCAAGAATAAAGAAGATTCTTCAGCTGTATGGTGCTTTTGCTCTATTCTAATTCAAGTATATATGATTTTGGCAATGACAGGTTAATTTTTATGTTGTACAGTATCTATTCTCATTTTATTGACTATTATGAGCATCATACAAAACACACTCTTTATTCTGAGTTTTATCTTCATAATGGAAGGTGGCCTGGTGAGGTGTTTTATTGAATGTCTGCTACAGGAGCATATAAAATCAACATGAAAGTGAAGGCAACTAATATTAGTATTGTGTGTACTGTATGGGCTCATAAATTAACTTCTGTTGTTCATTACTGGACTTTTACAGATATGTAGATGAAAAAGTTACCTATTACTGAAAGTCTAAAAATGTATCAGTGTTCCTAGCGCACTCCAAGTGAATTGACAGGAGCTTCTGCTGGCAATAGCTGGCCGTGGTGCTTATTATTTATTGTGGTTGTGCATCAGGATCCCAATCTGGGATTAAGGCCCCTCTGCACTAAGGATTAATCCCAATCTGGGATTAAGGCACTGTCCAAATATGTAAACACAAAGATGGTTCCTGCGCTAACTCCTCCAATGTGTAGCTGCATCTTCAGGCAGCTCCCTCCAGCACCTCAAGGTGCTCTGCCCTGGCTAGCTGCTCAGGTCCCTTCCCCAAATCAGTCTGATTCACCAAACTGGGGGGTGCTGGCTACTTCCCATTGGCTCTGGTCTGGAGCTCTCTCACTGGCCTGAGGCCTTGCCAGTCCCATAATCATGACTCCTCCTCTGCCCCTCCTCTCCCTCCTGGCATGGGGAGGGGACCAACGAACCAAACTCACAGAATTTTAGTAAGGGGTCAACTGTGCCCTTACATTTGCATAAATTGTTAGTCTCAGTAATTACAGTAGACCAAAAAAATTAGTAGATTCCTGTCAATAAAAATTCAGTACCAATAAACTTAAAATTTATTGATATTGAATTTGCATTGACAGGAATTTACTAATTTTTTTGGTTTCTGTATCAATCCTGGTTACTCTCCTTCTGGGTAGAAATCCACTTTCCTAGTCATACTGTCCTTTTAACAACTTTTTGAAGAATAATTGGTCCTGACCGTTTTCCTTTTCTTTTTTCTACACCCCAGTCAGTTCACAAAAAATGTGCTTTTTTTCTCCTCTTATTATAGTACAAAAATAGTAATTTGACAAGCTACACAAATTTAGTACTCATGATCTCCAAGTGCCAAAGTCCTAAAGAAAATCTCTTTAGTCTATAAAAATAATTTATTAGATGAAGAAAAAAATCATGAATTGTTTTGGCAAGAATATAACACCCAACTCAAGAGACCTTTAATTTTCTTTTGTAGGACATAATAGAGTTTGTTTCATATGGAGCTTTTCATACAGAGGCTATCTCAGGTTGTTCACAATAATGAGCTAGAAGCTGCTACAGCATCTATTGAGCAGGCAAAAGAGACAGCCATTATGTGTTCAGCAATAGGTTACACAAAATCTTACATTATTAGAGCCAATTTACTGAGATGAGAGGAAATGCTAGCCAGGACGCTGAAGACATGACTCACCAACTCTACTGAAATTACCCATTGCTAACAAAGAACATCAGCAACTGGTGCTGTTGAACCAGTGCGGAATATGGTTTAACTGCAGGTTTAACTGAGGCCAAACTGTGTTTATCACCGTTTCAGAAACTGTGGTTAAAATATTACAGTTAAATCATATTCAGCACCAGTTCAGCTGCACCCATTCCTGTCAACTGTTAATAATAGCAATTCGCTACCCAAGACTAGTGGTTTGAGAAACATCAGGCAGTCTTTTTATGACTTAGCTATGTACTCCTGTGCCTCCAAAGACCTCAAGCCACCATCCAGAGGACAAGCAGGGAGGGGTAAGAAGCTAGAATTTGGTGTGAGGATAAAGGTAAGACATAGGAGAGATTCAAAGAGGGGAGTGATATAATCAGAACAACAAGTGAGGAAGATGATGTTGGGAACAAAAGAGACTGGTCTAGCTTTGCACCAATCCTGCTAACCAATCTGAAAGTAGACTTGATGAACTCCAACATAGTTCCATTTCATGTCCCTGCAGCTGGAAGTTAGGTCCCTTTGTGGTAGACCTGGTTGAAATTGATCAAATTTGTGAAAATTAAGAATTTTGAATTTAAAAAATGGGAAAATGACAATAAAATGTTTGATTCCTCTGTAGAGGACACTAGGTAAATTGCTTAAAAGGGTTTTGTTTTCTTCACAGAAAACAACACATTAACCAAGTGCAGTTGGTGAACTGTGTGTCTGGCAGACATACCCCACTTTTGCAAAATCATTATATCAATTATTTCAATTCAGTGTTAGTTAAAGCACAAGATTTGCATGGGGTTCAGCAGTGAAATGTCAGGGTCACATTCTCCTCTCAGGTACAATGAGGCAACTCCATTGACTTTAAAGATGTTGCGTGAGCCATCTGCACTGACTCACTTAGTTTCTGTTTGGTTTCTATGGTGCCACCCTAAATGTTCTAGTGATTCAACTATAATAATTGAGTACTTTTGTATACCTTTTTGGTAACTTCTATTTTTTAGGTGTTTAGTGATTTAAGTGTAGTAATTTTGTGCATTTAAATGTTTTTCTTAATCAAGAAAGCATTTAAGAAACTTCAAACATCTCTATTTTGAATAATCAGTGCAGTTATCTTTTTGTCTTACTTTAAAATAAGTTTTTCTTGTCAGATATTTTAAGATGATTACATTTTCTCTTGGGCACATTACTTTTGTTTCAGTTGTATTATTCTATGAAGATGATCGGTTGGTTACTACACTAATGTGCTTTAATTGTGTTCTATTCACCTTCCCGTATCTGTGCGTGGTCTAGTGAGACTGTAAACTCAAACTAGTCTGGCTGTCTTCCTAACTGTAAAGAACATCAGTACATTGTAGAAGCTGTAAAGATAATAAATAATAACATAACAGTAATCAATAATGCACTAGCTTTTGCTTCGAAGGATGTACATTCCATGATAGTCTAGATGATTATGAACGAGTTTGGTGTTCTCATTCTAATTCCCATTTGTGTACATCATAAAACCACTACTTTAAAAAAAATCAACTGTGGTGTGTTCTTTAATGTAGCCCAGGAGTGCAATAATAAGGGTGAGTTAGGTAAGTATTAAGATGCATTGGCAGAGTTCTATAGGAGAGCTTACACAGCATTGTCTTGTACTGCTGGCTTAGATTAATGCTATTAATTCTTCATTTTCATCAGCACTGAATTTTGTCATAAATACTAAATAGAAACAAAGCTTCTTTATTTTTCTCATTGATTACATACACACACACACACATATATATATACACACACACACACACATAAATACATAATCAATGGAAAAAGGAAAAGTAAATATATATATGTATGTGTGGTTTTTATGCTAAATATTAACATATATATGAGTGTGTAGAGATATATCTAAGTGGAACTGAGAGGAGTATGAAGCCCTGGCCCTTTATAATCAACTCAACATAGTTAAGACTTCTTTCAGTTCACAGTTTCTGCTTTCTTCCCAAATTTAATAGGATGTCCTTTTCTTTTCAGCTCACTGATCCTCTGTGGAATTCAAATTAAGTAGCTGACACACATGCATGAGACGTCTTCTGTCCCTCTCCCAACTTAATGGCATAAAGACTAAGTGAGGTCAGGAAAGAATTGCCCCCCCAGATCAGATTGGCAGCGACCTTGAGTTTTTTCTCCACTTTCCTCTGCAGTGTGGGGTGCAAGTCACTTGCCAGGAGCATCTGGGTATTTCTCACTTAATCCTGCCATGGCAAGGGCCTTGGATGTTGGTGCACCTCAGTCCCTTTTATTCTCTGCATGTGGCACATATTAGGCTGTAATACCTTGGTCTAATTTCAGTTGTTGGGTTTAATATGAATGCGGGTGGGCTGTGATACACAAGAGGTCAGACTAGATGAGCTGGTGGTTTCTTCTGGTCTTAAATTCAACAATTTTACACACAGATACAGACACAGAGATCCAGATTCTCATGCTCCCCCACACTAGATTCAAGATATTTTGCCAATGATTTTTAACTATATTACACATAAAACAGTACATTAAAAGAAGGTTGCAAAGTCAAGCATTCAAAAGTTAGGAAATGCCAGAATTAAGCCTACCTATGCACTTGCCTGAGCACCAGCAGAAAAACCACTGAGCACATGAGAGGCAGTCTCCCTGCTCTTAGTTCCTGTTTCTGGTGCCAAAATGTCCCACTGTTTCACAGGAGTCAGAAGGAACAATTGCAGGGAAGGTCTTGCTTAGTCCCTGCAACCTCAGGCTGGAATACATGCAGTTGCTCTGTGGGATGATGCACATGTAGTCCTGTCACATGTAGTTGCTGTGTGGGAATAGAGCATGCTCAGTGCAGCTAAAATCTTCAGCGAATTTAGCTACCAAAGTCAAACAAGTCTCTACTTAGCATGTATACACTGAGATTTTTTCAGAGGACATATACTTTACCAAAGTTGGGTGATTCTTCATGAGAATAACAAAAGACTCATCCCTGACACAGTGGCGGCCCTCCTGCTAAATTTCAAGATCCTGTTCCAAAGCATTAAGACCCTACAGCTTCTCAATGAAACAGTTATAAGACTATTTATTTATCATGAGCAAAACAATGTATGTCCACTACTCTCATTCTTGGAAACAGCTGAATCATGTCAGATGAAACTTTTAAAAAATTTCAGCCTGAGACCGACACCTGAGATGGGAAATTTCAGCCCAAATGGTTAAAATTGGATGAAGTTATGAGCAACTGAAAATAGGGTCTTAATGGAAAGTGTCACGCAACCTTAAACATAAACAATTTTACCTGCTCTGAATATAATATGTGCCCAGTCCTACTACTGATAATCACTTTTAGGAATTTTATTATAAAAAAACTAGTATAAGGGATTAGATTATTTCACCTCCAGGACTAGGGTCCACATCAATTCTGAGATCTTATATGAAGTTTTAGTATGGAGATATACCTATCTCATAGAACTGGAAGGGACCTTGAAAGGTTGAGTCCAGGCCCCTGCCTTCACAGCAGGACCAAGTACCATCCCTTATTTTTGCCTCACATCCCTAAATGGCCCCCTCAGGGATTGAACTCACAAACCTGGGTTTAGCAGGCCAATGATCAAACCACTGAGCTAACCCTCCCCCTTTTTTGAAAAAAAAAAAGAAAAGAAAAAAGTTGTAACCTTTGGGTTGTGTATTCCCAATTAGTAAAAATAAGAAATAAAACCAAACTGAATTCTTTAAGGTTTGAGCCTCCAGGGTGGTTACAGATAATTTAAATTTAGTGGGGGAGTGTGAATGCAACAGTTAGCTAAGCAAACAGACATTACAAAATAACCATACCGTACATTTATACTCATATTCTAAGATGAAATAATACATTCAGGGATGATCAATCCCTGAATGAGAAGACTGGGTATAATCCTTTGTCTAATGGTACCTTGATGATGGATGGGTGCACATATCTAAAATCAACATATTACCCTTTTTATAATCAATTATAATACTATCCCTTAATTAACTAACATTAAATCTACCTTTTTTACCAGAAATTAAATATTTTCTACTTTCTCATTAGCCATTGAAAATTAAGCTTATTTTTATTTAACACTCCATGTAAATGCCATACCAATAACTATAAATATAGATACAATGTTAATGTTTTGGAAAACACTAACTACAACACTTGTAAAAAAAATTAGGACTAAAACATGTTTACAACATAACCTAGAGTTATGTCCTCTTATCTCCAACTTACCTCTAAATTGTGTCACTTCATTTTATTCATATTTTACCAGGCCTTGCTTCACTATTTTAGGAAATAGATTGTTGGGCCTACATACATTTCAACACATTTCTATATAAACATAATCAAGCATCATCTCTGTAGGCTACAAAGTGAATGTGGTAGTCTTGGCTCATTTCTCACAAATTGACATCACAAACACCATAATTTGGTGTTGACGTTCTCCTCTTCAAAAAGGATCAGTGTTGATCATGTATGGAAATATAACCATATATTTCCTCTAGAAAAGGTGTCCATTTTCAGAGAGGGTTGTAGTTGTGGAATGCTATTGGGAAAAAACATACACTAAAGCTGTCATTGTCCCTAACCTATGGACTAAACAACTAAACTAAAATAAAAAAATAAAAATTAGCAGTATCTATACAGATATTGCTATGACCCCAATCACCATAATATCAACACTTCCGTTACTGATGAGTCTATTTCTTCAAGCATCATGGAAACAACTATTTGAAGGAGAGTTGGGGGAGAGAAACAAAAAGAAATAGTTCTGTTATACGTTGAGACCTTAGAGTACACTCCTAGTAATGTCTGCACTAGACTTAGGCCAGGTCTACACTAAAAAGTTAAGTTGACCCACCTAAATTGCTCAAGGGCATGAAAAATCCACACTCCTGAGGGACACAGTTAAGCTATCCCTCAGTATGGACAGCACTAGGTCGACGGAAGAATACAAATCAAACTTGCTATAAGCATGTAGGACAATTTTTCAGCTGGTGTAAATCATTTTAGCTTCATTCACTTGGAAATTGGTTTATGCCAGTTGAGGAGCTCGACCATTGCCATTCAAAACAATCAACAAGCACAGACCATTAAAGCAGACATTCTTATTATACTATTTTCTGGTGAGGCTTCACTTTTCTTTCTGCTAAAGTTCCAACTCAAGTTGTTTCTATCAGCCTGTATTCACACACGGGGGTATTAGAGGACTCTATGAGCCAGCAGAGCACTACTTTTTTGAGGTTCAAGGGAAAAGGAATCCCCCCATCCCCATCCAATCCAGGATCACTACAGGACTGCAGTTTCAAGGCTCCATTAAGCAACTTTACTGGTGCATGGAGAAAGCAGGTGGGTTGCCTGATGGAGTCACATAGTCTTGAATGCACTTTCTTGCATTCAAAAATTCTTATTGCTGTGACACTGAAATGGACTTCATAAGGCCCAGGTACAAAGAAGGCAAGGGTGCAGACCCAATGCGCAGGGTCTCCTACCTATTGCCATTTGTGGAGTGTGGAACTGCAAAATGGTAATCAGATAACAGGGTGATAGGTGTAGTATAAGAACCTAGAACAATTAGAGTTCTGCTGCTTATTAGATTTTCATTCCCCTCTAGGATGAGTGGATGCAAGACACAATTTGCTTCCTAGTAAGCACTGGAGTTTCAGCTTCCCTTCAGTGCATCTTGGGTAATCACAAGTAATGGCCTTCAACAGTAATAGCCTCTCACTGTGCTGACATAGACTTCTTTTCAGCTTCACCACACATGTTCAATAGGGCTGTACATTTGGACGATCATGCTCAGATGATGGTCACAACTACAGTTCATCCATCTTTCCCAGTCCCATTATAATCAAAATGCTTGATCATTAAAGTCAATCTTCCAGCTGGAAACCCTGACCACTGTCTCACTCTCTCTCTCAATTTCCCGTGCAAGATGTAGCCTGGCAAAAATTAAAATGGTGTCTCTCCTCTGATATGGCAGGAAGTAACTGTATCAGAGAAGACAACTTCAATTATTTACAGAATGCTTTTACATCTTTGAGGCCCCAGTTAGTTAAGTCACTTCAGTGAAGCTAAACCATCAACATCCCTACAAATCATTGTTCATTTGTGCACAAGCCATTGTTTCTCAGACAAGTACATTTAATAAGTGGAAATACAACCACTTTTTTTCTAGATGTCTTGGAGTCAAGTACACTATCATTTTGATGCATTGTACCTCAACGTAGCACCCTGAAATCCTCATTTTCATCATTTGTATATGTTTGTGATGTTTCATACAAAGCATGCCTTTCAAACAAACTCATTGTTCTATCAAAATATGTGTATCATAATTGTATATGGAATTATGATATATTGTATGTCCAGGAGACGCCCAGAGCTAGCTCTCCAGTGGCAACAAAGGAGGTGACCCACACCCAAACAGGCGTTAAGTGGCCATCACCAGCTGAGCTACTGACCAGCAAAACAAGAGATTTACAATTCTGTAAGAGACAGTTGTGCAAGCACCACACAAAGAGGATTGCTCAACTCTGACTCAGCAAGGCCCACCAGGCATGCCTGGGCCAGTATCTTTCCTAGAACATGAATTGAGAGTATAAAATAAGGGACAGTGGCATCATAAGATCACCTCTCTCCTCCCCACACCTACTCTGAAGGCAACAAGAATTTTGGGAAGACAAAGACTTTGAACTGGGGAGATTGGTCCCAGGCTGAGAATGGAATTCAGCCTGTGTATTAAGAACTGTTTCCTGCCTGCAACATCCAGTGGGGTCAGAAAAGCTGTTTGATTCAAATCTTGCTTAGTCTGAAAGTTTAGGATTTGAATGTGTGGTTACTTTTTATTTTCTTAGGTAACTATCTCTGACATTTATGCGTATCATTTATAATCACTTAAAACCTTTCTGTGGTTGATAAACTTATTTTAACGATTTATCCTTACCAGTGAGTTTGTCTAACATGCTTGGGGAATCTGCTCAGATTATAAAGGCTGGTGCATGTACATTATCCTTTGATGAAGTGGTGAACTAATTAATGAGCTTGCATTGTTCAAGAAAAGGTCGTGAGCAGTGTAAGATGGTACATTTCTGGGGTAAAATGTTTGGGGGGAGGGGTTTGCTGGTGTTTCCCTATGTATAGTTCATGAATGGCTTAAAGAGTATTCATGCTACTTAGCTGGGTGCGTCCCTGCATGTTGTTGACTGAGTGATCACAGCACCAGAAAAGGTTTGCTGCTTGTTAACAGCAAAGCATTTGAGAGACAGCCCAGATTGGAGAGTTAAGGGGGCACAGCGGCCCCATAGTTTCAGGTTGTACCCTGGGGACCCCATCACAATCATCAAGCCTACTGTACCATTACAGAATGAAAAAAGAGATTTTCTTTTTCCACTGGCTACAATCTTATTACGGCTTAGCTATAACGGTTATGGCATCAGGCCAAGAATATGCAAACAAATTCCTATGCTCCATAGAACAACTGTGTTTTCCATTCCAATGAGGCAAGTCACGGAGTTCCCCCCCCCCCCCAGAAGTAACATAGTCCAAGACAATCATAATAAACAACTTTTTACTGACAGAGACATTTCACTTTGGGCAGTGACTAGCTGAGATAATGACTCATTATACTAAGAGTATTTATTTTCAGTGGTGATTTAGAAGAATTCCCCCTTAATATTAATAATTATGCCTAGCTCAGATATAGCACTTTTCATCAGTAGATCTCAGAGCACTTAGAGGTGTGTGCTTCACTTCCAGTATTATTTTGTTGCTGGAAGACTTCTTTATGAGTAGAAATCTGTTAACGTGTTTTCTGTCAACAAGAAAGGTGTAAGGTCTGCTCCAGCCAATTATTTCCCCAGCCTTCTTTTTATCATCTCCAGTATCATATGGAAGCCATCATTGTTATAAAATTAAAATAATATTTGGAGCAGACATACTGACTCTGAGTAGGATTTTATTTTGGATGTACATTTGACATGCTCACTATAATAACCCACTCCTATTTTAACTGTAAACACTGCAATGGTAATTAGAGTGGGGTTAAGGAGATATGAAAGACCAGCTAAATTGTGCATAAACACTGAGAAAATGTTGGGGAAAAGAAAATGTAATATAACATATTACTAGTTAGATGGCTTGGCCATATAAATCAGTATGTTTGACTTTCGGACTTATCATGCTAGGATCATTTGGATTCCTTGAGAGAAAAAGATAATTCCATTGTTCTTCAGCACTTTCTTTTGGCCAATCCATGGACCAATATAAATACAAATTTGGTAAAAATGTAATTACACAAACACTTCTTGTACCTTGTTTGAGTCAAAGCAATTATACAATCTCTGTAATATAATAAAGTATAGTATCATAGTATCATCAGGTGCAAGAAAGGAAAGTGATGTGGTCACTTTATAGACCATTTACATTGTGATAATTGGGCCTACAAATTTACTCTAATTGTGAGCTCAGCTGTAAAAAGTATGTGAAAGTTCATAGATGTCACAGTAACCTAGAACAACAAATGTTAACGGGAACAGGTATGAAAAGGAGACAGAAAGACTGCATTAGTCTAAGCAAAAAGGCCTACTGATATAACTCAAGGACTGTGTTAGGATTATGTTTGATAAACAAGAAAATGTGAGTGCAGAAATCAGTGAACCAAAATTGGTGTGGACAAAAAAAAAAAAAGAAAGAGGGGATGGACTATTCCACTCATCATTTCCTTTGTGGGTCTTTATGGGGAAAAAATGAAGAACAGATGAAGGCTACTAGAGTGAGATTCATCATCATGACTGCCACCCGCACTGTTTCCTAAGACCCTGGGCCTTTTTCATCATGATCCTGAGAGATGTCCTGACCAGATTGGGCCAGAGAGAGGGATTCAGATGATACTGCCACCCCTACCAGCTCCAGCTGAATTCCAAACACCATCTAAAATGAAACAAGATTGGACTTTAACAGCAGCAGCAGCGACTATTCATCTCAACTAACTTCTTGTCTCTTACCCAAAAGGACAATTGCCACCATCTTTGACACTATAGAAGATAGTCAAACAAGGGCGGGGGGGTTCCTTCTAAAACCCTCTCCAGCTAAAGGGAAAGGGAACAAGAAATGTTGTTAAAATAAAAGCTTTATTTAATACTTTACATTTCAAATTTTTAACTGTTTTTCCTTCTTTTCTGTATCTTTAATAAAGGGTTAAAAGGGTGCTTGCCATGGTAGTAAGAACACTGAGGACCCTGTAAACCGCACCTAGACCTTGTTTAATACCGTTTAATATTGGACATTGACTGGATTGTGTTAACACCTCTGGCCCATGTATTCCATCTAAATTAATACACAGAATGTAAGAACATAAGAACGGCCATACTGGGTCAGACCAAAGGTCCCCAGAGGGAATGAACAGAACAGGTAATTATCAAGTGAGCCACTCCCTGTCACTCATTCCCAGCTTCCGAATGTATAGTGGCCAATCTATGAAACAATATATAAAGTATTTTTAAGAGACTACCCATTCTCCCGTCCTTTCTGTATTGTGAGAGTATGAATACAGTTAATTGTATGACAATATAGTTTCTCCATTAGGTGTAGACATGCTTGACCATTCCAGGCCAATGGCATCTTCTCTACAGCAAGTTCAGACTGCAAACAACATCTCAGAGTCCACTTGTGTTCCACATGTGTTCCAAGATTTCTTTCTGCTCTCCTACAGAAAGTAGCAGCAACCTATGAGCGACTGAGGAGCCAGGAAGACTCTGGGTTTTAATCTGTCTGAGTCACTGACTTATTGTCTAACTTTGGTCAAAACATGTGAGTTTTGTTTTTCATTTAGCTTTGCTAGCAAGCAAATAAAAAGCAGGCCCTCACGGACAATCAAATGCTCAGCTGGAATGAGATACCCAAAGTTAATTATTTTTAAAATAGTAAAATTAAGGGTGCTTGGAATGTTCAGGCCTGAGTCAAATAGCAACAAGTTTATTTTTTAATAATTTTTTCAGAAGTGACAGTTTAAAATGGGAATCAAAGTGGCACTGAGTAGCTTTGGCAGAATTGCAAGAGTCCAATGAGTTATAAATACATTTCCAGCAAAAATATACTAATCATATCTTAACTGTTTGGGAAAGAATTTCACTACACCAGTAACAAGTTACATGACTTGGAAATGTTATGATAGAAAAACCACATACCCCCGAATAAAAAGTGGACACAGTCCAAAACCAAAAATGTTATTTCTGTCAATCAAAAGGCATTTAAAATAGGCAGGATTTGAAGGACCATGGACCATCTAGGAGTTCTCGTGGAAAAAAACGTAGACGGGTTAGAGATCTGGAGAAGCCAAAAGCAGTGTCAGGAATCTGGACCAGCTTAAACTAATTCATTATCACAGACACCACACAAAACTAGACCCATTTTCTGGGCTATGGTTGTTGGAGAGACTGTATATGGAGAGTACTCAAAGTTATATTTTAATCATTAATGCGTAAGTGTAAATTAAATCCCAAATTCAGAGGATGATAAAACAATTGCTGTTGTAAATTTCCTGTTTTCTTACTGCAGATTTGTTAAAGAAGAAAGGGGAATAAGTTGGCCTGTTGACATTTTGAATGCCATAGCAGGTGCAAGGGGAAGATGGAATTGAGCAAAACAACAATTGCTTTTGTCCCTTTATTTTAATGGTGCTTATTATGGAATGTTAGAAAATGGTGCTCTTACTGCTTACTATATTAAGGTAACACATATATGCCACCTGATTAATGCTTAGGAAGACCAAGATGTTCCCTAGATTCATATTAGATTTCCAAACAAATTCCATTTTCCTAAGTGACTTCCATAAGAACGTACGCATTCATGCAAGTCTGCCAGTTTTCTTACAGTTGTGTGCTTTAAAAATATATCCTTCGAAAACGCTGCAATTAAATACCCATGTCCATCCCATGTCAGCTGACTCAGGCTCACAGGGCTCGGCTTAAGAAATTGTTTAATTGAAGTGTTGTTGTTCAACAGCCCCTTAGCCTGAGCCCCGTGAGCCCAAGTTGGCTGACATGGGCCAGCTGTGGGTATTTAATTGCAGTGTAGACATACCCTAAATTTCTGTTGGTGAAGTCCCCTAGGAGCCTACATTTCTGCAATTGGCATGTGCAAAGCCATCTGAGTTCTAACACCACCAAGTTGCTTAGCTTCTAAGCCCCTGCAAGGTTCTCCAAGTAAGCAGGGAACAACTATGTCACCTGTGGGACCCTATTTGTATAACTACTTATATTCATTGGGCCAGAAAGAGAATGAATCTGCAGCCCAGTGGTTAGGGAACTCACTTCAGAGAACCAGGTTCAAGACTCTCTTCCAAATAATATTTAAGTATTTTATACAAAGTGGAACAGCTTCAACAGTAGAGACTGAGATAAACTCATCTCAGACTACCCTATTACCCACTGGCTAGGGCACTCACCTGGGAGGTGAGAGACTACCTGAGTTCAAGCATCTGCTCTAAATCAGGCACAGTGGGGATTTGAACCCAGAGTCACCACATAACAGTAAGTGTGCTAATCACTGGACTATAGGATATAAGGTGGAAGGAGGCTGTTTGGAAGAAAGGGCTGACCAGACTTACATGCCTAACTCCAGAAGACAATTTACAGCAGTGAATCCACAGTGGAGGGAGGTTGCCTCCCTACGGCCCAGAGTTAGGGATTAGGCCACAGTCCTTTCCTTAGTATTTGCTACTGGCTTGAATAGGCAGATTCCCGCTCATCTTGCTGAATTCTGTTAATCCAATTTTTAGGTGCCTAACTTTCCCCATGCGTCATATAGGGAGCCTGGAGGCCTAACTTGGGGCTGTGGATTCCACAAGGTGGTAGGGTGACTAAATATTAGGCATTGCTATGCTCAGTCTGTGCCCTAATTTTGCCCTCTGGCATGACCAAACCAGAGCACTGTGGAACAGTTCTGAGTACAAATTATGGTATGCAGTGTTTTTATAGCTGTGTTGGTTCCAAGGTATTAGAGAGACAAGATGGGTGAGGTAATACCTTTTATTGGACCAACTTCCGTTGGTGTGAGAGAGACAAGGCTTCAAGCTTACACAGAATAAAAGATATTACCTCACCCATCTGGTCTCTCTATAGATTATAGTGTCACTTCTGATGGTGGAACAAGATCAAATACAACTATAAATGGATTTTGCAACCATATCATTTGAAAATTTGACCCTTTTAAATTTCACATATAGCAAGTTTTTGAGGCAAAATCCACTCCAAACCAATGGGTAAACAGTGCCTCACAAAATTTTGTGGGGAAAAAAAAAAGTCACTAATTTTGCCCAGCACTAATATTAAAATACTTAGCAAACATTGGCTACTTAAGCTTTACAACAACCTTATGAGGTACATAAAGGCACTTATTCCCACATTGCAAAAGGAGGAACCAAGAAATTGAAGGTGTCAGCGTAGCTAAGGTCACATTGAGCTAGAAAGGTAACACAGGACTTTTGATTCATAGTGCCCTGCGCGAACCACTATAGCAAAAGGGGATTCCATGCACACATTTATACAATGAGGATCATCATACAAGTTTAGTTAGAAACATAAAACAAAATTAAAAACAGAAATACTATGCATATATGTGACTGCTAGTCCACATGCATTTACTCTTGAGATCTTAGCGTCTTTGCATTTAGAATACATTTGCAATATACTTTTCTTAAATTTGGATACCCATGAGGCTGGGATAGATTTGAAAGAACCCACAAACATAAATCAAAGTGCTTTCCACATTAGTGTCTTTTCATGTTGTCTTTCTCTAAGTTCTGTTCAAATTAAGTTTTAATGTAGCTTTTGTTAGTGCTCAGAAGTACTAGGCAAAGGATGCCAAATGTGCTCCAAAGACAATTTCCTTCTCTTCTTATATGGTGAACTACATGATCTCAATTGTAACTATTGTAGTGCCCAAGTATTACTTTGATCCCAGATTGCTGAGGATTATTGTGGTACTGAAGTGCAAAAAAAGACCTGTGATGACTATAAATTGAAACATCAATTTTCACAGAGTCCAAGTATAAAACAGGTTCACCATAAAAAATTAGACAAAAAACCTGTTTTACTTTTTGTATATTTCACTGATTTAAGCTGCTAAAGTATGTTCACAGCAATCTAATTAATTTCAAACGTACAGATAACATTGTTGTCAAACCATACTGACTTAATTTACAGCTTGCTCTTTAAATGAAGAAGTACATAAAATCCAAGCTGTTAACTATTATTTTCAAGAACTCTGTATCATGCCATTTTTCAACTAAGAGTATAGCTATTTTTCAGTTCTATGTAAGTGAAAAATGGATTATGTTCCCCCCCCCACTTTTTACATCCACATAACTTGTGGGCTTTGATTGAAAAAGGAATGTTTTGTAGAACCGTAAATCCATAAATAGGATTAGTTCCATTTGATATTTTTAAAAGTGGTTATGAAATTAAATTTAAAATGTTTAATATTTATCACCCGCACAACCTCCCCCCCAAGACAAAAACCCCCCACCAAAACCACACACCCCATAGGATTTCCATATGCAGACTATGATTCTTAATCATTTAGTTTTGTAAGGGTAACCATTCTAGTGCGTTGTGCCTATTATTTTATTTATAGAAACCATCCAATTATATCTTTAACCAAAACAGAAATAAAAATCTGTTAAGACTTTTGATGGCTTTTTATCTTAAATACTTAAGGACAGATTAGAGTTGTCCATAATTAATTAAAAATACAGCAGCCATGATTCTGTTAGCCATTGTCATGGAAAATGTAAGATCTCAGTGAATCAAGAGTACATGCACTTAGGGGCTAATCTTGCAAGTACTTACTTTCAAGCACTCAAATTGCTGGGAGTACGCAGAGTACTAAACACTGTTCCGTACTTTGCTTCTGCAGGATCAGACCTTTAGAATGATGTGATACTTTACTTAAATTTTATGGGCCAGATTCTGATATCAGTTACACCACTGCAAATCCAACACAAGTCCCTTTTCTTCAGTTTGATTTATGCCAGTGAAACGGACATCAGAGTCTGGCTAGATACGTTCTATGATAATCCGGGGTGTGTTAGCCTCCTCTGATGTTTAGTATTTGGCCTCTGCAGATATTCAAAAATTCTTGTAGTATCCTTGGGTGGTAATAAAATATTTGGGCCTGACAGTGTCTGAAGATTTGCAGAGGCTGGCTACAGTAGGGAAAGTTGAACTGTCCGGTGCGTAGTTGCTATTGGATGTCATTTAATTTCTCAGGTTTACATTATACTTTGACCAACTAGTCTCAAAAAAAAAATAATTCACAACTTTGAGATCTTATCATTCTCTTGCTGATGACAAACCTTGTTGAGCTGTACAGTAAGTGGAACCACACAATGATGTCAGACAGACATGTTCCCTTGAGACTCACTGTGCAGTAGGTGGTATGGGATTATTTTATCTTTAGATCCCCACCCCTCAAATTGTAAATGATCTTTATTTAAATAGGATGAAATCTTTGCAAGATCTGGATGAATAATATTAATTTAACATTTTAAATCATTGAGTTTTGGTTAGTTAAATTGTTTAATTAATGTTTTTGACATTATTCAACCAGCTTTATAATATGGTTGAAAAATATTCACAAAATATTTATTCAATTAGTTTTTGCATCATCTGTCAGATAAGGTATTCTTGACTCATTCTGTAGTTTGATCATTGCTAGTCTTTACAGTACATTCAGATATGTCTTCTGCCTACTATCATATTCTCCAAGCCATGCTCATTTTTTCTGCCATATGTTTAAGTGGTTTCTATGACTATTTTCTTTGTTCTCTAGACCCAGTCCTGACTTCCCAACCCGACATAACTTATTCCTACAGATCAGATCTTGAGTTTTGGTCCAAGTCTACCATCCCAAACTTTGGGGTCCCTGAAATACAGATATAAGTGTTAAGCCAAACTGAATTTCACAACTGGAGTTCATGTCTACGTTTTTCTTTTCTCCCACCTTCTCCAACAAATCATTAACATGCTGGTTAAAAACTTCTATTTGGGTATCCAAGCAGACAGATTAAGAACCTCGTCCAAAGTCTTAGCATTCTATCTTTCATCACGTCTTGTCACTTTTCCTTCCATAATATTTCCAAAATTTTCTAATTCCTTTCTGTCTGCAGTGAACCCCTAGAACAAATTCTCAGCTGGTGTAAGTGACCTGTTTAAAAACAGATATTTGTGGGGAGGGATAGCTCAGTGGTTTGAGCATTGGCCTGCTAAACCCAGGGTTGTGAGTTCAATCCTTGAGGGAGCCATTTAGGGATCTGGCGCAACAATTGGGGATTGATTCTGCTTCAAGCAGGGGGTTGGACTAGATGACCTCCTGAGGTCCCGCCCAACCCTAACTTTCTATGATTCTATTTGTGACCACTTCTGAGCTCCTTACTCTGATGAGAGTTTTGCTTGAATGAGTAATGCAGGATCAGGTTCCTAGTTTCATAGGGGCATTTTTAAACAGCTTGAATGCATGTTTATATAAGAAGCCGCAAAGTGTCTATTAGGTCTATTTCATCTACTGTTTTGAATTCGTTGTATGTCGAGTATTCTTTTCAATTCTCCTTCTTTCCATATCCAAGGGAAAGAAATGCCCACAAAACAGCCATTTTGATTTCATTAGTAAATACTAGACTCCTTACTAGTTTTTCCCCCACCTGGCAGCTATGCCTCCACCTCCCTCAACCCCACACTATCCCATTCCCTTTGGAGATCTCTAGAGTAGCTGATGACAGTAACCCTCCTTGTATGCAGATTGTGTGAACAAGAGGATTCCAGGTGCCACTTGCATAGGCAAGTGTGTGGGGGAGGGCTTTCTGAACCTTTTTTCCTGCCCCTCCACTCCCCATGCACTGACACCGAAATAACCAGAATCTCATCCAAAGTTTGTGCCACAAACTGACAAAAGCCAGGAAATGGAAAGATACAACTGCCAATCTTCTCCTTAAGAGCAGCTGTGCTATTTAATGTCTTACTATTTGCCTTATGCATGAATGGAGAACAGAATACCAGCCTTAACTTTCAACATCCTGGTTTTTGTCAGTTCATGACACAGTCTTACTGTTTTTCCAACTTAATTTTCTGCCCTGACAGTAATTTGTTCTGTGTGGTTTTAACATGTGTGCGCTGGAGATATGGGAGGTTATTGATAATAATAAGGCTTTGTTACAGATTTCATCTCATTTTCCTTCAAGCAGTTTTATTTTTACAGTGCTTCCTTCATCAGACTGTTCCAAACACTGTGACTAACAGCTGTATGGAAGGATTCTGAAAAACCGCAGTGCAATTCATCATGAAAGATAAGATGCTAAAGCACACACAAGGAAAATGGTAAATCATATTTAAATTAACAGTTCTTGAGGGCCTTTTGACTAAGGGGGTCCTTTTAGTTGTTATATTAATGTATCTCCATGCTTCAACAGAAATCCAAGTCTGTATTTCAACAATGCTAATATGACAAAGGTCATCCAGTAACTATGGAATATAAGCAGACTCAGAGAACATTAATAATTTGAGAACAAAATGATGTAAGCAAATAAAGATTAAGATAAAGATGCACAATTGCAAGAAACTTTGTGACCAGAATTGAGATGCAGTTAGTAAAACTACTCAGTTGGGGGTTTTGGTTCTTTAATATCTTATTGTCTTGGGAGGTTTTTACTCCCAGCTAGTGATGTGAGCATGAACTATCCATTGTGCTTCCCCAAAAATACCTGCTTTTAGCCTGCTGCACTGACCCTATGCTAATTCCTGAAGTACAGTGGTATGTTATACAATGCTTTCAGTAATTACCTTTGTGTTTTAGCAAATGGGGTTCTGGCACTGAGATGCCTTTTTTAAAAATCCTTAACTCCTGCAGGGGATTCTTTGAGAGGATTAAAGTGCACCAAGAGACATAATGTTGTCCCCAAGACAGTAAAGTACTGGATTAAGAATACATACTCACCACCATCTTTCCATGAGAGATCAAATACTCATCTACAACAGAGATCTACATTTCTGGAATGTTATTTTATAGTCACAGTCTTTCCAATTTAGAAATGAGTCATTCATATCATCATTAGCAAGGCCCCCCTTTTTTTCTCTGGAAGGAAACAAATTCATGCTATTGTTCATTTAGAATCTTCAGTTTAAAACTAAATACAAGGAATTTATGGAGTTTTTTTACCAAAATGTTATTACATTAGTCAGACTCATAGAAAATTACCTAGTTCATTTCTTGGTCAACGAAATTGTTCCCTACAGTTCAGCTTTGTTTGTTCCCTTTGGTCCAGCTTTGACCCTATTTACATGCCTTGTGTCCTCCACTCTGCCATTTCTACTTCCCTTCATGCTCCCTTTGTATCAATCTTCTAAAAAATGCCTCCATGTTTCTGTCATAATTCCTCTTATCTGGAAAGGTCTCTTGATCCAATATTCCATACAACCTCCTTTAAATACCATCTCAAAACCCACCACTCCTCTCCCCCTCCCTGCAAATTATTTAAGGCTAACATCCACTCCCAGGCTAACATAATCAAAATAAACTTTAGGAGCCAGATGGTCAGCTGGTATATATTGTCAGTTTCACAGAAATCAGTGGGAGTTATTGCCATTTCACATAAGCTGAGAATGTGACCCACGATGCATAAAAGTGCTAATATGATACACACTGTGTGAAAATGAATGACCTCATGATCTTAGATTGTGTAACGCTCTCTGCTGTTTTCACCCCATTGCCTATTGACAGCTCTCCCTGTGTTGAGTCTTACCTAACCTAGACTTTAATCTTTTATGTTGCTTTTCAGGTCCCTGAAGTCAGCCTTAGGCCTGGGCTACACTAGGGGAGGGATCGAACTAAGATACGCAACTTCCGCTACACTATTCACATAGCTGAAGTCGAAGTATCTTAGTTCGAGTTATCTGGCTGTCCTCACGGTGGCGAGTTGACCACGGCGGTTCCCCCGTTGACTCCGCTTACTCCTTCTGCTGAGGTGGAGTACAGGCATCGATCTATCACGTCTAGATGAGACACAATAAATCGATCCCCGATAGATCAATCACTACCCGCCAAGCCGGCGGGTAGTGAAGACGCAATGTTATCCTGAAACACAACTTTATGTATATGTGTCAAACATTTATATTCACCGAGGGATCTTTTTAACTTTGAGGAACCTTGAATACTATGAGAGCTCAGCAAATGATACAAAAAGAAGATCTGTCAAAAATTTACTAGAAAAATAATCACAAAATATGTTGCATAAATCAATGAATATTTTTCATACGAGCTCTAATTGTTAGTGCTTAAGTGCCACTAAATTAATTTGACTTTGCCTTCTCCTTTTTCTCTTACCCAAGAGTAGTATCTTGCTTATACTTTTAAAAAAAATTAATCTCCTCAAAACTTCTTCTATCAGTCATGGTAATTACTGTTTCCTTAGCTGACAGCTTGACACAAACTATACTTTATGGCATTGAACAAGCATTTGTTCAATAGTTACAGCACTAGCTAATCTCAATCCGTTTTCAAACAATCTACATTTTAATGTGATTCAAAACAGAACAAAAACTATCTTGGGTGGTAGACAGAGAGATGGAAGAATCTTGGCTAAGACAGGAAACTGTGTTTAAGAATCCAAATGAAAAATTAAGACAAAATTTGACAGATAATTAGGATTCAGGCCAAAGGTACACTGGGAGCTGGATGAGGCCCACAGAAGTCAATGGATCCTACCCAGTTCACAGTGGTGGAGGTAGGGATGTAGAATATTTTTATAATAATAACTTCTTTACATTTAATTTTCTAATTTTTGCAGGGATATTGTATTGGGTTATCCAGTAAAGGGTCATCAAAAATAAAAACATCAGAAAGTTCAATGTTGGATAGGTTTTTAATGTGGTGTGATAATGAGCAACATAAAACCAATACAACAATATGAAACAATGCAACTACAAATAAATAGCTTTGAATATGAAGCGAAACTTGTAGATTTTGAAAAGATTTTCTCCAAGTTCATGCACTGACACTAGAGCTTTGCAAGCTTTTGCCAGTAAGAAAAGAAGAGTAATTTTTGCAGCAAAGCTATTTTTCCCTCCTAATAAAAATTAAACTTATACATCACAGTGAAGGGTGTGAGCTCAAGGTCAAATACTATATTCTACTTACCATGGCTTAATTTTACAAACGTGGCCAGCAGCTTTTAGATTTGCCACATGGAAAGATTTGTGCGTTGTGCAGGGATGGATAACAAACTTAGGAGAAAATCCACTACTGTTTTTCAGTTGTTTTTTGTGCAGGCTTGGAAGGAAAATAAAAATAGATTATCTTTGATTTTAAGAGCCTTCAATTCTTTTTATCTCTGAGGAATAAAGACATAGTGGGCAGCATTCTTTTTGCCTTCAGATATACAGATTCAAAAATGCATTAACTATAAGAAGTTGCATGAATGTAACTGAGGGCAGAATTTGACCCATTATCAAGCTATAAACATCAAACTGCACAAAATGATGTTTTAGAGTCTAATGCCCCAAAAGCTCACATCCATGCTTACCTATAAATAGCTCCTGCACCATTTGAATTAGAAGCATGAGGGAAGATTAGAATGACTGTTACACTATGACCGTTTCCTCAACTAAGGAAAAAATATACTCGGCATATTTAAGAATAAACGCCAACAGCATCACGAGACTTATCTGACCAATCACAGCTAAACAACACAGCTCACATTGGTTCTAATTAGGGCTGGCCAGGAAACAAGAACTCAATTTCATGACAAATGCTGAGGTTTCAACATTTGTTTCTACTTGGATATACAAAGTTTTTTTTTTTTTAAATTTGCATAGAAAAAAAGATAGTGTGTACACCCACCAGAGAACAGCCAATACAGTCGAGTAGTTAAGGCAGTCATGTGGGAGACCCAGTTTCAAGTCTCTGCTCTACTTGATTCAGAGTTTAATAAAAATTTGAAGCATTAAATATGACTGAATAAAAGTTAACAACTTATCACTTATTTATAAGGTTGGGAGATGGGGGTTGTTGGGTGTCCTATATCTTTATGCTTCTCAAATACAGCTATATTTTCATTAACTGTCAATGTCCCAAAGTTGAATTTTTTAAATTTTGTTTTTACAAAATTAAGTGAAATTTCAGTGCAAAAAACCCCAAAACAACAAAAACACCAAAGGAAAGCAACATTTCATGAAATAAGAACAAATTTGCAAAGTGCGATGAAACTGGCTAAAATTTGATAGTGAATGTGTGTGTTTCAGAAAGAGTTTGGTTGCCCTGTGATTTTCTTTTCCTAAAAGAAAAAACTTAATTTTACCTATAGCATAAGGACCTGATATTGCAGTTGTCACTCATGCAGGTAACCTCTTTGACTTAAAATGGGGCTACTTTGGGGCATAAAAGATGCAATATCTGGTCTTAACGATGTTTGATCAATGGTCTGTCTCAGTAAACTTTGATTAACAATCTGTGGCAGATTTTGAACTGGTGAACTAGAGCTGAAAAGCTTTAAGTGCCAATCCCCCAAGCAATCCACCTATTCCCTTTATGAGAAGGCTCTATTTTAAAATGTCAATAAGAAATAAAAAACAACTGTAAATGTTTTGGAAAAATGTCTGGGTGCAACCACAGCTTTGGTCTGTGAACATTCCTGAGATTGAGACATTTGCACATGGGACTGATTTGTGTGTGAAATCACTATTTTAATTTTGAGTTTGGAATCTCAACAGCAAAGACTGAGAACAAGCTAGAGGAAAGCAGAGTATTTTGCTACCTTATTCTCCTTCAAATCCCTTAAGATGTGCCTATACTGTGATCAAGTGCAATTCTGTTTTACCTCCAGCCGCTATTTCTACGGAGGGCGTCCTGAAGCAGGGCACCAGGACGCATGTGTCCCACCAGTCATGTGGACTTGGGAAAGATAAAAAGCCCTTAGAGGAACCAAACAGGGACTCAGCAGGCAGCAAACCCAGAAGCAGCTACAGTAGGGATCTTCAGTGACTGATGATGTCATCAGACCCTTTTCCTAGTTTTTACTCTGGACTTTTTTTTCCCCTCTGTGCTGATTGTGCAGGAGTAAACAGCCAGTCACCTCATTTCAGCCTCACTTCACACCCTTCATGCCTGCTTAACCCTCCTGTCTCGCCTCCTGCTTCCCCTCAGCATCTCCTTCTTTTCTCATTATCTAATCATGCTCTAACAAATTTCCCAGACTTCCCTCCATAAAAAAGTAAAATGGAAAAGCCTCACTGAAAAGAAAAAAAAATAATGGAACTAACACATCATTTGCTGATCATCACATTGTTCACTATGCTGTTGTTTTCCCCCACCCCTTGTCTGACTTGTGTATTTAAACAGTAAGCTTTTCAGGGTAAGAACTGTCTCTCACTATACAATGACTAGCACAATAGGGTCATGATCTTTGTTAGTCTCTAAGAAGTACCGTAACACAAATAGTGAGAAACTGGTGAATAAAACCGCTCTCATCTGACAATGGCTAAGCAAGTGGAACTGAACTGAGACATAAACTTGCTATAGCAAAAACATGTGTTTACTATATTCAACTTTGTTCATTTTATTGTTCTCTCATTTTACCAGTCTCCCCTTCCCATGCTTGTCTATTTCATCCATCTTCTGTCCCCTGTCATATACCTAGATTGTAAACTATTTGGGGCAGTGACTATTTTCTCCATGTGTTTGGACAACGATGGCACAATGGGATCCTGATCCATGCCTGGGGTCCCTAAAAGTTACCCTAGTATAAATTATAACAACAACAACAGTTTACCTATGCCACTAGCTGACAGGGACAACATCTTGTTTTTCATGTGTTATTTCAGGACCTAACACTGCCCTGCTCAGAAAAAAATGGCCTTTCAATATGATAGCAGTGTGTTATAAATGGCAATTGGTCTCCACTGTGGCATCATCCTACGGGTAGAACTTCTGGGACTTACATCAAAATGTGTTCAGTAAACTATAGTCACAGAAAATAGAGTTTGTAGTCATCTAGCAAGTAGTTAAATGCCTACCAGGCAATCAGTTCTGACAGTGACTTCTACTCTTCATAGGGTACATCTTTCAATTTCTCATGAGTTGATTCAAATCTACAGAACTAACAAGGCAATAATATACAAAATTACAAGAATCTAAAAATCATAATATCATTAAAACTATTTGGAAAATATAGTGCTCATTCAAGAGGTCAGATTAACAATCCTGGTTCATGATATTTAAATTTTCTACTACAATCTCACATAGTTTTCTGTGACTGGCATTTTGTTAGTAGCAAGTGTGGACTAGCATAAAGGGATTTAATTTATGAAGAGCTTGGGGACATTATCTGATTGCTTAATACCTTCTTGATTGATGCTCAAACAAGATAATTGTTACTTGGTATTTGCAACTGTCCAAAGCTTACTTGAAGTGTTTTGTGTAATCCTTTTAATCCACAGGAAAAGCTAGAATAAAGAGCCAGATAACTACCTGACAGCAGTTCAAGATTTGTGATGTTTTAAAAAACAAAAAGGAAACATTTTTATTGAACTGATGCCCTAAACTATATGGATTGCCTTAGGGCTAGGCATGCTATGGTTAAACATGCAATATAAACAGTGTTGCTCTGAACAGATTGTGGTGATCAGATGTATTTAACATACCTTGATTTTTGCTGTGACAGATATGGCAATTTCCTGCAATATCGTTAAACTTATATTGAATTAAGTTTAAGTATATTTGGGATCCATTGTACTAAATACTAAAATGTATATAGTATTATGGGCTGGGACTGGATGTGACCTCTCAGTACAGTCTAGATGATCAAAGGAGTATACTGAACAATGTGCCAGACAAGAATAGACTTTAGAGACCATAGGCACCTACTCTTTGGGTGCTCCAGGGCAAAAGCACTCATGGAAAAAAACCTAGGGGGTGCTCAGCACCCACCAGCCACGCTAGTTTTGGCCCCGGGGCTGCCTGCTGATCAGCTGATTGGTGGGGCCCTGGAGCTAGCCACCGATGAGCTGTATAGGCGCTTGGGGAAGGGGGGGAGGAGAGGAGGGAGTGGTGGGCTGGTGGGGTGGCCAGGCATAGAGCAAAGGCGGGGCCTTTGGGGAGGAAGCAGAGTGGGGGCAGGAAGGGGTGGAGTGGGGGGCAGGGTTTTGGGGCCGAGAGGTGGCAGAACACCCACCGGAAAAAATACAAATCAGCGCCAACGTTAGAGACAGTGTGTGTGAAGTGGATTTTGTGGGAAATCCTGAGGGAGGTTAATGCAAATTCCCCACCTCTGGTTATGCAAAAAACCTGCCTTGTGACTCTATGCCCTGAGGTGAGGGTCTTTGTTTGATGTCAAATGCCTGAGAACTGGTCATCAGCAAAGGCCAGAGCCATATAAAGAAACAGATCAACTGCCCTACTGTTCTGATTCTGATTCTGAGACTGTTGTGAATTTGTAACCAGAGGAATACTCAGTGTGAGTTCTGAATGACTGACACCTACCACAGCCCTCAGCTGGAGTTGGGGTGACTTCTGATAAACTTTTTAGCATATGTGCAGGTTCTTTCATCATTTTTAATATGTTTTCTTTGTAATGCTTTCACTTTAAAAATAAGTGCACTTGCTTAGAAAGAGCTGTGAGGTAACTATTGTCTTTTGGCAACTACACTATTTAGAGCCTTCAGGGAGAAAGGAAAATGCAAGACGCTGGCCTGTTTAGGCAGTCTGGCTTGCTGGGGAGGTTGGCAGAGAACTGCACAACCTGGAAAAGCCCTGGTCAGGAGTGAGTGTGACATAGGTGATGACAGGCCCAAGAGAAGTGATGGCTGAGGAGCTCAGAGCCTAGAGTGGTTTCTGAGGGACCACTGATCGGGGAAATACAAGTGCATTTGTCCCAAACTCTGACATCATTAAATTAAGAGAGTGGAAGGTTTATCCATGCCTTTACTTTTCCACAGGGCTGATAAGGTGTTTCCAGATGTACTTCCTGGAAGCATGACTTCTAGGAAAAGTGCAATTATAGTATTATAATTAGCATACCTTTCATTGTGAAATATCTCAAACCATTCTAAAAGATTTATGCAGGAATTACTCTGTCCTCCACTGAAATGACGCCACATCTGACTTGAAATGTAGCATTACCCTGATGAGCAGTATTACACAACAATTTAGAATAATAAGTTCATACCAGATCTAACAAGGAGAGTGGTAGGAAGGCAGAATTAGGAATTTGTACATCTTATACGTTAATATCCATATTCTTGTGACAAGTACCGTGAAACTTTAGTGTCAGAGCTTAGGGAATAGTAGTAGATGTATTTCCCGTTCCCCCTCTTAGTGCTGTGACTCTTGATGCCAACTGGCAGAGGGGTGCATAAAATTACAGGGATTGCCAGGGTCTGATATTTGCATTCTAGTTCACTAAAGAGTATCATATAAGGTTTCTACTGAAAGCCTGTGTCACACTGGTCATAATTACTTTGCGTATTATCTACACACACATTTTGCAAAGAGATATGTATGTATATTGGAAATTACGTTCTTAGGTCACCCAGGAGTAGCTTGCCTTAAGGCAGGTTCCACCACACAGGGGGTGTGAGACACTTATCTCCCTAACTGACTTGGGTATTGTGAAGTTTAGTGGAAGTTGATTTGCATACGGAGTCAAACGGTAATGAAGAGATTGTGGGGCCCTCAAGAGAAGAAATTAACAGGAAGAGGTGAATAGCAACAGAGAGAACCCTGTTTATAGGTAAAGAACAAAAGACTGGTTAGTATATCTAGGGGTGCAGAAAGACACCATGGCATCCTTCATCTGTGGAGACAGGCTGCCAGCAGTCTTGTTCTCACCAAAGGAGGATCTCACCCAGTGGAGAAATGCTGTGAGAAGGACTTTGAGTATGTAGTACCTTGTAAGATATCAGGGCATCTTGTCAGATAAATTTAGTCTCCAGAATGTTTGTTATCATTTTATACAAAACCCCTTTGTTTCCAATATTTATGTTCACTAGCACTGATCTGTTCTTTGTTAAATAAACTTACACTGGCTTTCTCTATAAAAAAATATGTGTGTTAAGCAGAGCTATGTTCTGAAGGTGTGACTAGTAAGCTGTGGTGTACTATTCCTTTGGGAACAGCAGACCTGGTAATTCTGTGAGTATCCAGTGGTTAGGGGGCTGCATGCCACAGGAAACGCTCAGAGGACGTGGGGGTTGGAGCATGCCTCCCACTAACCTGCATGAGGGCCAGCAAAACCCGTGTGAAATGAGAGGGGAGTGCTTGTGTTGCCTGTGACTGGGAGGGCCATGGATCTGATCCCTAGTAGGTACAGATAAGGCTTCTTTAGACCAAGGTCAGGTGGTGGTGGAATGCCTCACAACCCTGGAAAGCATCACAATTGCCTCTAGAATACTTAGTTTTTTTATTTCACTTTAGTTCTTTTTTGAAATCCGTGCAAAAATTCTCTGCTCCTGAGGTGCACAGAAATGAACAAAGCATTCCAGGTGCCTCCTAAAGAGGCCAAGGGACTACCACCACCCTATTCTATATCATAATGGGTAACTCATTTTTGTTGCCATATTACCTGACAAGCTCATATCTGATGAGATACCTATTACCATCACTAGATCTCCATCGTTACCGATTTCCAGATTTCTTCCTCCCACTGCATAGATACATTTCCAATTATTTTCTGGTCCCATATTAGTTTCTCCCTTAAAATTATGCTGCAGCATGTGGAAACATTAATATGTTGGGGCTCGTATGTTATGTCTAAAAACATCACCTTCTGGAGAAATTCACTAACAGCAACCAGATTTAGCAATAAAGCAGTTTCAGAATCAATCTATTGGCTTATCAATTTGCTGTCTATTTTTATTATGCTTAACATACACTCCATGCAGGACTGGCCTACAAGACAGCTTCAGGTTCTTGGAAATGTGGAACATTAAAACTCATCTAAACAATGTCCTTGAAGATTATTTTACTTGGAGCTCTATAGACTGAAGACATCTGAGACTATATTTATTCATTTGATTCTCTTGCTGCAGGCTGCTTGCTTGCAGATACGTTTTTCAAAGGATGGATTTATATTTTATTTTCAGAGTAAAATGTATTTTCAGAGTAAGGAAAAATAACATTTTAAAAAGTGTTAAAGTTCTTTAAAAAATGCTCACTAAAATCTGGATAATTACAGGAATCTTAACTCTTTTCATTATCTTTCTCAAATTTTGGTGACAGCTGGTAATTTATTGAGGCTGCAGCCATCCACCACCACTATATGACAGCGTGATGAGATGGGTATCTCACTCAGTCTGCAAAAGGGTAATATGGGCATGAGGCCCATTACCCAGCCTAGGTCCACCGAGCAGGTAGGCCAGGACTAATTAGAAATAAAGCCCAGCTAGGAGAACAGACTTTTCTCTCCATGAAGACAGTGCCCCACTGAGCCTGGATGGGGATGCATTGGGAGAGCAATTTTGCTAGAGGCAGAAAACCATGCACAATAGAACTGAAACAGATTTCTGTGGCATCTCAGACTTTCTAAGTAAAAACACCCTTAAACATATGCTTTCTGGCACTAGTCTCAATAGTGTTTCTCATGTCTTGTGAACTTCGGTAGACTGAAAATTGGATACATCTTGTTTTGTTCTTTATGCACATGTTGATTGGTGCCACCCTTCAATGATTGCCATTAATTGCAACTTATACACACAAGCCTTGTTTCTTTTCCAAAACCTTTTCATAGAGATACTTTGGTATCTGGGTGGGTGATATCCCCCCAGATGAAACCCTCTATGTGGATCTTCTGGCACAGGGAACTCTATGAGCAGGAAGAGGACTGCAACACAATACTCCCCAGTGTCCTGAATCCCCTGCAGGGGGCTGCTGCATGGGAAAGAGGTGGGAGAGGGCAAAGTCAGGTTGGGAGTATTGTGTCCCATTGTAGAGGGGAACAGTCACCTGGACTGTTTCCTTGCAGCTGCATACCATGCTGCAGTCCTGTTTGCACTCCCAGAACTCCTGGGCCTTGCACCTCCTTTTATCTGAGCCTGCTGGGATCTGATCGGCTGTCCCTAACCCTCTGAGTATCAGGTCTCTACATTCCAAGATGGCTGTTCCAAAGAGACTTCTCTAGGCAGGCCTGAAGGATCTACCTTCACTGCACCCCTCCTCACATCTTGCTTCCTTTCAGGTGCAGGGTGTAGTAGGACCACGGGGCCTCCTCTAGGGAATCACAAAGACCAGGTACACTCTATCACATACATTCTTCCTCTTGGTGCCAGTGATCAATATACTCCAAAGTTAATACAGTCTGAGGCTGCACTGACTTTAACATAAGGCAAATACTCCCAGAGATTTGCAGGGGCAACTTCCAGTAGCAGAATCCTTTGCAGCACATGGTCTCTTTACTTAAGTGCCTGTGTCCCTTGTACATGTGCTAGGGGCTAAACCTTCTGATTATTCCATTAGAAAAATGTGGAGGAATCCATATGAAGGCTTTTTCCTGCAGGCTTTGCATTAGAGAGATGTGAGGTGGAACGGGGTAGTCTTAAATTGTTGGATGCTGAGTAATTTTATTTTAAAAATTACTGAGTGTTTAAAGTCACAAGAAGTTGTAGGCAAGCTCCAATTGTTTCTCTTTCTGCCAACTCAGGGGTGTGGTTCCCACTCTTTAGGCACAGGAGTTAGGGTTAGGGTTAGACATTGATCGAGACCAAGGAAGTTAACCCTGGCTATATTAAAAGAAACAAATGACCGAATACAAAATAAACTGGTTACTTCTGTAACGATCCCTTGCATGTATCTCTGTGGAGAGCTTTTAACAAGGATTATACATTTGAGAGTGAATCACAACTAGGGGTGCTTCTCTTGGTAAGCCAAACCCAAAGTATCAAAACTGTGAATTCAGTTTTAGAATCTTATTAGACACTTAACTGTTTATGTATGTGTAAGGGGACTGTTGCCCCCTTACTAACATTCAGTGGGGGTGTTTTGGTTGGCTAGCTCCGAGTACTAAAAAGGGGGAAGGGTCGATGGGGAATCAGGACCCTGAGACTGACAGCCCCCAGGAACAATGGGGAGAGGCCAATGCTCCAGGTCAGCCTGAATGACAGGGCGAGCAGGCTAATCAGGGAGTCAGGAGGCCAGGGAGGTCCTGTCCTCCCTGTGAGCTGGATTTGCCTGGGTCAGACAGAATGGCGCCGAGCTAAGGAGAAAGCAGGGGCCCAAGCTAAGCTGGGGAGCAGAGCTGTGCCAGATCCAGAGAGAGCAGATCCTGTCCTGGGAGCAGAGCTGCAGCTCCAAAGCCAGAGGCACAGCCCAGAGAGAGCAGACTTGCCCTGGGAGCAGAGCTGCAGCAACCAGAGCCAGAGGGGCCAGAAAAACAGCCCAGGAAGCAGGTCAGTGCTGGGAGCAGAGTCACGGGAGCAGAGTCACAGATGCAGCCCAGGGAGCAGACCTGTCCTGGGAGCAGAGCTGCAGCAACCAGAGCCAGAGGGGCCAAAGAAGCAGCCCAGGGAGCTGGAGGCAGAGCAGCAGCAGCAGCAGTGAAGAGACAGAGTGGTGGAGGTGGGGCTGGAGCAGTCCGGAGCTGGGTGTGGTGAGCAGCTGGGGAGAGCGAGGGGGACCCTGCGCAGCGGGCCCAGAACAGGGAGATGCCTCAGCCAAGGGGCTCTGCAGGCCAGGCTTGGATCATAACCCCGACAGGGCGGGGGCGATACAGGGAAGAAGGGTCCTACCACTTAGAACCTGAGAGCATGTGGCCAGCACCAGAGCAAGTGTCCAACCCACAGCATCCCTACAGCACAGCCAGGGCCTGAGAAGAAGGCCTGGGACTTACAAGGAGCAGACTGTGAACTGCCCGGACATTCCAGAGACACTGTTTGTGATGTTCCCTGCCACAGAGCGGGTTGATGGGTTTCCTTTAACCTTCCCATTTTTCCTTATTGTTGATTAAATAAAGCAAATGCAAGTTAACTTGTATGTAATGGTCAGTGGGTCAGAGAAGTGCCCTCTGCAGAGAGAGTACCCCGGAGTGGGGACACCCTAGCCCCTGTCCTAGGTGACCACAACAGGGTTGGGGGTCGAGCCCCCCAGGAATCCTGGGGCCAGCCCTGTTGCGGTTATGAGGACTCTGCCAGACAGGAGGGAAAGTCCTCAAGGGCAGGGAGGCCACTGGGAAAAGGAAGTGGGAGCGAGGACTCAGATCCTTTCGCTAGCCCACTTCACCGGGGTAGTGCAGAAGCCAGGAAAGTTCCCCACAAGAGCGGGATTATTCCCCTGCTTACATATGGGCAAAATTTCTTTAAGGGCAATTGAAACTTGTCTAGTTAGTAATAACCTAAGCAGGTTACTTACTATAAAGTAAGCAATTTAAACTAAATCTTATGTATCGAAGAAACCATTTAAGGATCTGTTTTAAGACAGGCCAATTATGAATCTTAAAGCCAGTTCCCACAACATTCTGTTTACCAGTATTTAAACTGTTTAAAATGTCTCTTCCCAAGGAATACATGGTCTAAACTCCTGGTGACTAACAGCAGAAACTATTAGTGTTTCGAGTTACATTTCAATAGCCCAAGAAAATCATTACAGGAGTTTTAAATCTAATAGTTTGGGAGTATCTTAAATTAACTTCCTCTCACCAATCCATGGGAAGATTTTTTCCTGGGTGGGTTTCTTCTTCAGTCTTTTCTGTTTTTAGAGTAACAGCCGTGTTAGTCTGTATTCGCAAAAAGAAAAGGAGTACTTGTGGCACCTTAGAGACTAACCAATTTATTTGAGCATAAGCTTTCGTGAGCTACAGCTCACTTCATCGGATGCATACTGTGGAAACTGCAGAAGACATTATATACACAGAGACCATGAAATAATACCTCCTCCCACCCCACTCTCCTGCTCGTAATAGCTTATCTAAAGTGATCACTCTCCTTACAATGTGTATGATAATCAAGGTGGACCATTTCCAGCACAAATCCAGGTTTTCTCACCTCCCCCCCCCCCACTGTTTTTTTTTGTCTTGGGAGACAGGCCAGTCCTTGCCTACAGACAGCCCCCCAACCTGAAGCAAATACTCACCAACAACCACATACCACACAACAGAACCACTAACCCAGGAACCTATCCTTGCAACAAAGCCCGTTGCCAACTGTGCCCACATATCTATTTAGGGGACACCATCACAGGGCCTAATAACATCAGCCACACTATCAGAGGCTCGTTCACCTGCACATCCACCAGTGTGATATATGCCATCATGTGCCAGCAATGCCCCTCTGCCATGTACATTGGTCAAACTGGACAGTCTCTACGTAAAAGAATAAATGGACACAAATCAGATGTCAAGAATTATAACATTCATAAACCAGTCGGAGAACACTTCAATCTCTCTGGTCACGCAATTACAGACATGAAGGTCGCTATCTTAAAACAAAAAAACTTCAAATCCAGACTCCAGCGAGAAACTGCTGAATTGGAATTCATTTGCAAATTGGATACTATTAATTTAGGCTTAAATAGAGACTGGGAGTGGCTAAGTCATTATGCAAGGTAGCCTGTTTCCCCTTGTTTTTTCCTACCCCCCCACCAGACGTTCTGGTTAAACTTGGATTTATGCTGGAAATGCCCCACCTTGATTATCATGTACATTGTAAGGAGAGTGGTCAGTTTGGATGAGCTATTACCAGCAGGAGAGTGAGTTTGTGTGTGTGGGGTGGGGGTGAGAAAACCTGGATTTGTGCTGGAAATGGCCCACCTTGATTATCATGTACATTGTAGGGAGAGTGGTCACTTTGGATGAACTATTACCAGCAGGAGAGTGAGTTTGTGTGTGTGTGTTTTTGGGGGGGGGGGTGAGAAAACCTGGATTTGTGCTGGAAATGGCCCACCTTGATTTTCATACACATTGTAAGGAGAGTGGTCACTTTGGATAAGCTATTACCAGCAGGAGAGTGAGTTTGTGTGTGTGGTTTTTGGAAAAAAAAAAGGGGGGGGGGGGAGGTGAGAAAACCTGGATTTGTGCTGGAAATGGCCCAACTTGATTATCATACACATTGTAAGGAGAGTGATCACTTTAGATAAACTATTACCAGCAGGAGAGTGGGGTGGGAGGAGGCATTGTTTCATGGTCTCTGTGTATATAATGTCTTCTGCAGTTTCCACAGTATGCATCCGATGAAGTGAGCTGTAGCTCACGAAAGCTTATGCTCAAATAAATTGGTTAGTCTCTAAGGTGCCACAAGTACTCCTTTTCTTTATTCTGTATTTGTTATCAGTGTCTATGGCAGGGTGCTTATAGAGTACTGTGTTTCAGCAGGATAGCTAAATGTGCATGAGGAGTGCTCACATCAGAGTTTAAACCCTTCTCCTTACTATGTACATGGAATTATAGGAACACACATCTTTTTTAGGCTTGTTAGATTCAAAGTTGATTTCTTTCTACCCTTTCATTGGCTGGTTGGCTTAGGTGATGCTTTCATCTCCTGAATAGGCAGACAGTTGAATGTTCTTTAATTGCCTTTGTTCTTGTGGTAGGAAAGATCCAGGTAACTTTTAAAGTTTTAACTTTAATTCAAACCAGTTTGAGATTTCTTTCAACTGTATTATTCGATCAGAAGAGAAATTCTGCTTTCAAAAACGTTCCAGTGCTCCTGTTCTTTATCCAGAAAGTTTAGTTCTCAAAATGTCCTTTTTTTTTTTAATTTAAGAAGACACTTACAAATTCTTCATTTTTAAATAGTTCAAAATTGTTCACTTCAGAAGACAAGAATTCTGTCTCCAGGGTTGGTTAAGGCTTTGTTTGTGCACTGCCATAATCGATTCTCCATTAATATAGGTATTCTATTCTATACCTAAATGGCCTTTTATTAGTTTATTAGTTTAGCAAAGTCATTAGAATTCATGTTGGTACATAAAGCATTTTACTATTCACAAAGAAGTGATATGAGGAGCTCTGCATTTAGCAAACATTTGCAAGTACGCATTTCAGAGGTGTTTGTTTTAAACTTATTTCATAAGTGTTTCATATTCAGTTGCATATGTTTTCCCTCAAGTTAAGAACACACAAGTTTTCTTGCAAGATAGTAAGGGTTGGTAGAGCCTACTTTAGCCAGATTTATTGCTCTGGTAGCACACTGCATTCCTTTTTACAATTAGACCTCTACTTAAAACATGAATGTTGCACATGGTCTATCTTCTTGACATTTGCTTGTCCTTTGGATATAGAAGCAGACACCTTTTGGAGCTTCTTTAAATAGCTTTATCATTCTGTAATATAACTAGCTAAACATAGGCATTATATTTTCAAGTATCCCGACTATAACATTCTTGAAGCTATATTTTAGTATTTAGTAAAGGGGCAAACAAACCTATAATGACTTAAATATGAAGTTGTAATACATTATTTTTTGGATGGATATTGAAGTCTCTCCCTAAGAGGGACTTATTTCTATGTCTCTTCTCTTTTTCCCCCTCTTCATGTTTTTCATTTCAGAAGTCCCTAACTTACCCTGACATCATTCCTTTCCCCATTCCATCTGTTAGTATGATCTGTAATAGTTACACAGGCTTTCAGAGTGCCACTGACTGAGTAAAGTGAGGCATTAACTTGATGACGTTTCTGTCTGATACTGCTTTGGGCCAGAGATCCCTCAGCATGATTTTAATGAGTTACACAGGATAAACTTTATTGTAACATGTAAACACACCAAAAAAGGCTTCCTTTAGTGACGGCTAAGGTATCAGTACACACCCCACCAACTCAGTCCGAGATGCAGGGAAATAAGGGGAAAGTCTCCTGAATTCCTTGTAACTTTCACATCAAAAATAATGTAGGCAACACAGTAGCAAGTTCTCATTACCACCTCCAACGGATTCCAAAAAGCATTATGTACCCCCAGACTCCCACTCTAGCACAAAATCTTAACAGTGATCTCAGATGCTCTCATATCAGCATGATCACATTTCACTGTCACACATCCCATAAACTTGGAAAGTTATTCTGCTTCAGTATTGCAGAGATCACAATAAGTGTTTCATAAACTCAGCGCTGGTCCTCTACAAAGTGATGAATTTGATCCTTTCTGAACAGTCCCTGCCCTGATCATATTGTAGATTTCTTACATGTAAGTGTCCATTGCTTTATCTTTACACCAGGTCAATTGATCAACTCACCCTGAAGAAAACTCACTCCAAGCAATTTAGTGTTCGATGTAGCTAAATTATCTCCATAGGGAAGCTCATGCTTTCAGGGCAAAGTGGCATCCTTCTACAGTCTTAGTCTTATGCCAATTCTTTTTTCCTGTTTCTCCTAGTTTTCCTTGTCTTCAATTCCTTCTCCCACATTGTCAGTCTGAAATAGCCCCTTATCTACTTTCAGTCAAATAAACAGTAAGCTGCATCATTGGTAGTCTATAACCAATGCTCTGATTTGTTGGCATTTCAGGAAAATAGAAGATGTTAAGTTCCTTCAGGAGAGTACAGTGCAGTTTGCCACATGCTTAGATTCTTCTCTGGACCAGGCCTGGAGCTCTCAACTTTTTCTTTAACTTTAGTTTCACAGCGGGCAACAAGAGGACTTTGGGCCATATTATCGATGGGTTAAAAAAAAAGCTCAGCTTTACTGGAGTTGCATCCTCTTACTTCAGCAATGAATTTGTCCTTGTACAATCTCTTTTTAACAATGTGTTTTAGTCTAGCTCTTCCTTTTTAACCTAGAACCAGTGTTTAATACAAAACATCACTGTATGAAATGTTTACTTTAAAAATTTACTTTAAAAAGTTATAATTTCTACAGCAGTCCTTTTAAAGTCGTATTATGCTCACAGTTGAGGCACTCTTTGTACATAGGTTTACAAGACATTTCTAAAAGCATATGTCCATTATCCTGTCAGAGGAGAACATTTTCTTCCTGATTTCAGAGCTGCACTACCATAGAAAAGACAACAATGTGCCTTCAATCCTTCTTTTGTAATTATACTCTAATAGTGTTGAGGAACGGAAAGGATTTTTGAGAAACTAACAGTCAGCAGATCAATAGTTTGATATTTTCTTATCTGAAGTGTTGTAGTACTTTACCAGAACTGATCTTGTGGCATGGAGCCCAGAGGAAGCTTCAGAAATGGAGGGGATAGTGCATCTCAATGTATTCCTTCAGATAAGTCTATTTCACTTCTTTAGAGAGATCTAATGGTCCCTCCTTGCCAGAGCAGGGAGCTATTATCTCTCTCCAAGGTACACTCAAGTTACGTGCCGTGAATATGGTTTGGTCTATATACATCATTAGAAACTGTTAAAGTTGAATAGCTATTAGCAGCTGTCCTACAATATTTGACATCTAGCAAAGAAATGCACGTGGGAACTACTGAGAATTCTTCACCATGTCGATTAATATCTAACAAGTGTGGGAAATGAAGTGTAATGACTATCCCTGTACCAATTCATAATGTTTACAAAATAAGTATTGAGTTTTTCTCCCAAATGCTGGGATTTTGTTTCCTCTGGGTTTTTGTTTTGTTTTTTGTTTTAATAGCAGTGGTGACTATGAATAAGTGGCAGGAAAATTACTTCTCCTGTTTCACAATGCGTTTCTTATCTAGCAGGCCCAGCTGTCACATATCATAAATAAAAGCATTTAGGTGTCTTGCTAGACATACTAGTGCCTATGTCCCTTAAAGTATTTTGTGAATTTTAACTACTTTGCGAATTTTAACAAACATGCCAATTTTTGCCCCACTATAGATAGTGGTTGATGTATCTTTCTTACAAAATATATGAAAACATCTTATTTTCCCTCCATATCACATTACAGGGTTAACTGTCTGAGGTGTACCTGGGGTACTTACAGGTCTTCCAGGGGGGTACATCAACTCACCTAGGTATTTGCCTAGTTTTACAACAGGCTACATATAAAACCTCTAGTGAAGTCAGTAAAAACTAAAATTTCATACGACTTGTTTATACTGCTCTATATACTATACACTGAAATCTAAGTACAATATTTATATTCCAATTGATTCATTTTATAATTATATGGTAAAAATGAGACAGTATGCAGTTTTTCAGTAAGAGTGTGCTGTGACACATCTGTATTTTTATGTCTGATTTTGTAAGCAAATAGTTTTTAAGTGAGGTGAAATCTGGGGGTATGCAAGACAAATCAGACTCTTGCAAAGGGTACAGTTGTCTTGAAAGGTTGATAACCACTGATATAAACTAACACATGCATATATTAAGGTCAAACTATTTCTAGTCCTTTTCCCAGATTCTATGAAAAGCAAAAATAAAGTGTCAAAAGATGTGCCTAGTAAAAATATGTTTTTGTGTACACTAGTCTTTGGGGCAGAAAGAACACTCACAAAAAATTAAATATAATTTACTTTTCACAATTTATGCTTGGTATATATACTTTTTGCATTTAATTCAGTTTAGTAAATGACATTAGATTTGTCCATTTCACTGTTTCTTAAACCAGTGGTATATTATTATTATCTATGGATTTCCAATGCTGCAACAGAATGTTTAACACTGCAATTGTATTTTTTTAAATCTGTTTTAGGTTTTCTGAAACTTAAATATTTATGCACAAAATTCTCTAAAATTTGTCTTCATCTTTCTGTGAAATCAGTCGTAAAGTTTAGAATTTCAGAATGAAAATCCATGTATGATATAAGTTGTATCAAATGGTATTGAGGGAGATTGTTTTTAACCAACTAGCTTCCAGAGAGATCCTGATGCTAGTCCAAGGGATGGATACGGAACTCCAGTCTCAGTTACTCTAGGGGAAATAGTTTTAAAATGTAAATTGTTAGTTTTTATTATCAAGATTGAGGGTTGACAAATATCACAATTAAAAAAGACATTTAAAATTAGGAAATTCCATACAGAACTACAATGAGGATATTATTGCATGGTTAATGACTCAAGTCTGGAATATCTATCCTCTTTTGGGTATGCATGATGATATCCTATAATCACATCACATCATCCTGTTAAATAATACACACTTATCTCATAATTCACTGGATCAATCAGTCTTCAGCTGTCGTTAAGACTGCACCGATCACAACATGTCCGCCATTCTTCTCGCACTCTTGCCTTTCTTCTCCACGTTCGTCCGAAACGTTTAACAGTGTCATCTTCCCATCTTCTTGGAGGCTGACCGGGTGGTCTTTTCTGTTCTCACAGGTACCACTCAGCAATGATTGCGGTCCACCTATTGTCCGTGAGCTGTGCTGTGTGGCCCGCCCATCGCATCTTGTTATGTCTGCTTTCCACGACAATATCTTTCACACCATTGCGTTCTCTGATCATTTCATCCAGAAGGGAAATTCCCAACATAGCTCATTCCATTGCCCTTTCAGCTACTGACAGCCGCTGCTCTTCTCTCTTTGTTAGTGCCCACATTTCACTGCTATACAGCATGGCTGGCAGCACTGTTGAATTGAAGATATTTGTGGTCTTGTCGATTTTTCCTTTGAGGACGTCCTTGATGGAATTAAACGCACACCATCCTGCCTGAATCCTTCACGAGAGTTCTCCATTCAGGTCTTGGCGCATATTAACTTCTTGGCTCAAATATATGTACTGTTCCACTTCTTCGATTTCTTCTCCTGTTACCATTATTCGGGCTTTTTGTAAGACATCTGATTGCATGTATTTCATTTTGCAGCAGTTCATTTTCAGGCCAACCTGTCTGCTTTTCTTGTCGAGTCTTCGTAGCATGCTGGGCAGTTGGTTGGTACTTTCGGCAATTAGTACAATGCCATCCGTGAATCTGAGATGAGATAATCGTTCTCCATTTATGTTGGCACTACTCCACCAATTGATCTTGTTCATAACCATTTTGAGGCAGGTGATGAATAGTTTCGGTGAAATCGTGTCTCCTTGCTTCATGTCTTTCTCGATTGGGATGCAGAGGGGAGTTTTGAGGAGAGTAATGTCTGCTGTACATCCAGTATTCACTTCCTTCAACAAACTGATGTACTGTGTGTTAATGCCCTGCTCTGCAAGCACCTTTAATATTGCGCTAAACTTGACGCTATTGAAGGCCTTTTCATAGTCGATGAAAGCAATGCACAGCGGGAGTTTGTATTCCCTCGCTCTTTCTCGGATCTGGCTAAGAGTAAATATATGGTTGGTCATGCTGAAATTTCTTCGAAAACCCTGCCTTCTCTCTCAGCTGTTGTTCATCCAGACTCTGCGAGAGTCAGTTCGTTATCACCTTTGTAAAGAGCTTGTAGATGTGAGAGAGCAGGCATATAGGGTGGTAGTTCTTAAGATTTTCTCAATTGTCCTTCTTGTGCAGCAAGATGGTATTTGACTCCTTCCAGCTTGATGGTATTTTTCCTTCTTCAAGATATCAACTGAATCTTAAAGCGAGGGCCTTCCAAAGTTTTTTGCCTCCTGCAGAAATCATTTCTGACATTATTCTATCTTTGCCTGGAGCTTTTCCCTTCTTCATCTAGTGTAGTGTGCTTCGGATTTGCTGGCAATTACTGGGGGGACATGTTCTTCTGACTCTTGGAGCATTGATTCTTGATTTGAACAGTTCTGTATAGAAGTCCTTACAGACCTCCTCCATCCCTGCTCTGTTGATTATTGTCTCTCAGTCCTTGTTCTTCAATGCTGTTATGCTCAATCTATACTGCATTAATTCCTGCTTGTATATCCTGAGGCTCTTGCGTGATTGAGCTGTTTTGAGGAGCTTTTCTTTCCGGAAGTTCTCAAAGTCATCCTTCAGTTTTCGCCGTATAAGCTTGCACAGAATGGAGTACTTGAGATTGTTATCCAAGCTCCTTTTCATGTTTCTCCGATTCTCCAACAAGCTTTTCATTTCATTCAAGATTCTTCCTTTCGCCTTTTTCAGCTTTTCAATTTCAGCTGCTTTTATGCAACGTCTCAGCTTGTCAGCGAAGATACTATAGTCGTCATCACACTTTTCCGTCTGGCTCCAGTCAAACCCAGAAATCACTTTCTTCAGCTTGTTGAAGTTGATTTTTGATGAAGCAGTGGAAAAGAAGGTGTTACAGATGGCAAACAGGAAACAGCGGCCGAAGACATTCAATGAAGCAAAGCTGAAGAAAGCGATCTCATAATTAAATTCCCCATTCCCTGAAGAGTACAGAAAAAAGACTTTTCTCGCTGAAGGAAGTGCATGACACATGTCTGCTATTGAGGGTCAGATTCAGCTTCTCTTAGGTCTGGTCTACACTGCTACTTATGTCGATGTAAGTTATATTGCTCAGGGGTGTTAAAAAAATCACCCCCCTGAGCGACGTAGCTTTCATCGACCTAAAGTGGTGTCTAAACCATGCTATGATGGTGGAAGAGCACTCTCCAACCAACTTACCTTCTGCCTCTTGGGGATGTGGAGTAGTGAAGTGAATGGGAGAGCATTCTCCTATTGACTCTTCGCATTTTCATCAGACCTTTCATCAACACCACGGCATCAATTGCAGCTGCGCCAATTAAGCGTGCCAGTATAGACAAGCCCTTACTCACACGTAATACCTTACTCCAGGAGCAGTCCCACTGCAAACCATGTGGGAAGGCAGATTCTGGTTTTAAATTATACCAGTTTACACCTTTAGAGAAAAGAGAACTTGTCGTAAAGAAGTCCAATACTTTTATAGTGATGTCTTAGACTGCCTACATCACCACAGTATTTGGGCATCTTCCAATAGTGCAGTAAGTGACATGACTAACACTTGTTGTGTGTTTCATTCTCTCTCATCCTCTCCCGAGCGGTAGAATTAGGTTTTGGTAGGGTTGAACATAGAAAATATATATTGTAAAAAGGATCAATTTGCTGTTTGTTAGAGAAGGCAAGTGTGTCTTGCATGTGGTGTGGAAGGTGGTAAGATTTGTGATGGTCATAGAATCATAGAATATCAGGGTTGGAAGGGACCCCTGAAGGTCATCTAGTCCAACCCCCTGCTTGAAGCAGGACCAATTCCCAGTTAAATCATCCCAGCCAGGGCTTTGTCAAGCCTGACCTTAAAAATCTCTAAGGAAGGAGATTCTACCACCTCCCTAGGTAACGCATTCCAGTGTTTCACCACCCTCTTAGTGAAAAAGTTTTTCCTAATATCGAATCTAAACCTCCCCCACTGCAACTTGAGACCATTACTCCTCGTTCTGTCATCTGCTACCATTGAGAACAGTCTAGAGCCATCCTCTTTGGAACCCCCTTTCAGGTAGTTGAAAGCAGCTATCAAATCCCCCCTCATTCTTCTCTTCTGCAGGCTAAACAATCCCAGCTCCCTCAGCCTCTCCTCATAAGTCATGTGTTCCAGACCCCTAATCATTTTTGTTGCCCTTCGCTGGACTCTCTCCAATTTATCCACATCCTTCTTGTAGTGTGGGGCCCAAAACTGGACACAGTACTCCAGACGAGGCCTCATCAATGTCGAATAGAGGGGAACGATCACGTCCCTCGATCTGCTCGCTATGCCCCTACTTATACATCCCAAAATGCCATTGGCCTTCTTGGCAACAAGGGCACACTGCTGACTCATATCCAGCTTCTCGTCCACTGTCACCCCTAGGTCCTTTTCCGCAGAACTGCTGCCTAGCCATTCGGTCCCTAGTCTGTAGCTGTGCATTGGGTTCTTCCGTCCTAAGTGCAGGACCCTGCACTTATCCTTATTGAACCTCATCAGATTTCTTTTGGTCCAATCCTCCAATTTGTCTAGGTCCTTCTGTATCCTATCCCTCCCCTCCAGCGTATCTACCACTCCTCCCAGTTTAGTATCATCCGCAAATTTGCTGAGAGTGCAATCCACACCATCCTCCAGATCATTTATGAAGATATTGAACAAAACCGGCCCCAGGACCGACCCTTGGGGCACTCCACTTGATACCGGCTGCCAACTAGACATGGAGCCATTGATCACTACCCGTTGAGCCCGACAATCTAGCCAGCTTTCTACCCACCTTATAGTGCATTCATCCAGCCCATACTTCCTTAACTTGCTGACAAGAATACTGTGGGAGACCGTGTCAAAAGCTTTGCTAAAGTCAAGAAACAATACATCCACTGCTTTCCCTTCATCCACAGAACCAGTAATCTCATCATAAAAGGCGATTAGATTAGTCAGGCATGACCTTCCCTTGGTGAATCCATGCTGGCTGTTCCTGATCACTTTCCTCTCATGCAAGTGCATCAGGATTGATTCTTTGAGGACCTGCTCCATGATTTTTCCAGGGACTGAGGTGAGGCTGACTGGCCTGTAGTTCCCAGGATCCTCCTTCTTCCCTTTTTTAAAGATTGGCACTACATTAGCCTTTTTCCAGTCATCCGGGACTTCCCCCATTCACCACGAGTTTTCAAAGATAATGGCCAATGGCTCTGCAATCACAGCCGCCAATTCCTTCAGCACTCTCGGATGCTACTCCTTAGCCCCTATTGGAGTTCATTTTCTCGTCTTAGTTTGACCACTGTCTCTTGTACCAACAAGCTTTAGGCTTGTGGTAGAAAGTTATGTTCTGCATGAGGAGGGAAGTTATGATCCATAGTCCTCATCATAGAGCTCTATGTGATCTTTTAGATATGCTGGACCCAGACAAGTGAGCACCTGGTAGAGTTGGACTGATACACTAACTTACTATGGACAACGAAATTACTTTATGCCCAAGTCAATAAAAAGCTGACAGCTATACATGTCCAAATGATGTGGAAATTAGTACATTTATATTATATAACTGGAGATCTAATATGATCAAATAATTAAATGCCATATTGTAATGGATATACCTTGGCAGTTATTCCCCCATTTGTGTGACGAATTAATAAAGAATGCATGAATTTGAAACAACAATGACTTGATTGCCTCGGCAAGTGGTGATCAAAGGGGGAAGGGGTGGGCGGTTGGCTTACAGAGAAGTAGAGTGAACCAAGGGGCGGGGGGTTTCATCAAGATACAAACAGAACTGTCACACCGTAGCCTAGTCAGTCATGAAACTGGTTTTCAAAGTTTCTCTGATGTGCAGCATGCTCTGCTGTGCTCTTCTAACCGCCCTAGTGTCTGGCTGCACGTAACCAGTGGCCAGGTGATTTGCCTCAACCTCCCACCCCGCCATAAACGTCTCCCCCTTACTCTCATAGATATTGTGGAGCACACAGCAAGCAGTAATAACGATGGGAATATTGGTTTTGCTGAGGTCTAACCGAATCAGTAAACTGCGCCAGTGCACTTTTAAATGTCCAAATGCACGTTCTACCACCATTCTGCACTTGCTCAGCCTATAGTTGAACAGCTCCTGACTACTGTCCAGGGTGCCTGTGTATGACTTCATGAGCCATCGCATTAAGGGGTAGACTGGGTCCCCAAGGATAACTATAGGCATTTCAACATCCCCAATGGTTATTTTCTGGTCTGGAAAGTAAGTCCCTTGCTGCAGCCATTCCCACAGACCAGAGTTCCTGAAGATGCGAGCATCATGTACCTTTCCTGGCCATCCCATGTTGATGTTGGTGAAACATCCCTTGTGATCCACCAGTGCTTGCAGCACCATTGAAAAGTACTCCTTTCGGTTTATGTACTGGCTGCCAAGGTGGTCCGGTCTCAAGATAGGGATATGCATTCCGTCTATCGTCCCACCACAGTTAGGGAATCCCATTGCAGCAAAGCCATCCACTATGACCTGCACATCTCCCAGAGTCACTACCCTTGATAGCAGCAGGTCAGTGATCACGCTGGCTACTTGGATCACAGCAGCCCCCACAGTAGATTTTCCCACTCCAAATTGCCTCCTGACTGACCAGTAGCTGTCTGGCATTGCAAGCTTCTAGAGGGCTATCGCCACTTGCTTGTTAACTGTGAGGGCTGCTCTCATCTTGGTATTCTGGTGCTTCAGGGCAGGGGAAAGCAAGTCAAAGTTCCATGAAAGTGCCCTTACGCATGCGAAAGTTTCGCAGCCATTGGGAATTGTCCCAGATGTGCAACACTATGCGGTCCCACCAGTCTGTGCTTGTTTCCCGGGCCCAGAATCGATGTTCCACGGCACGAGCCTGCCCCATTGCCACCAGGATGGCCAAATTGCTGGGGCCTCTACTTTGGGAGAAGTCTGTATCCATGTCCTCATCACTCTCCTCACCACTCTGCTGTTGCCTACTTGCCTGCTTTTGCAGGTTCTGGTTCTGGTTCTGCATATACTGCTGGATAATGCATGTGGTGTTTCGAGTGGTCACAACTGCTGCGGTGATCTGAGTGGGCTCCATGCTTGCTGTGGTATGGCGTGAGCAGGAGAGCAGAGTGGCAGTGGAAGCGGCGGGTAGATGACGATGCTGACAGCAATATGGCGCCCTCATGGAAAAAGGTGCAAAATGATTGTCAGTCGTTGCTTTCACGGAAGGAGGGATCAAGGGGTAGGCTGGCTAGCAGTCATACTGCACCATCTGCAGCCGTCGTCGTTGCCTGGGTGCTTGCTAGCAGACAGTGCAGTATGACTGCTAGCTGTCATCGTCTCCTGGGCACTCGTGGTGCTGCTTGCTGGGAGAGCAGCCTGAGGCAGAATGGTCCCCTCAAGGATTGAACTCACAACCCTGGGTTTAGCAGGCCAATGCTCAAACTATTGAACTATCCCTCTGCCAATAGTCCAGGCAGGACTGAATCTCCATTAGACAAAACTTAAAGAAGAGAATGACCTGAGTCACTCCCATTTATGTCCAGGCGCCCCTGGCAGACCTCACCAAGATCTGCCAGGAGCACCCATGTCTGTCCAGGTGCCATGACCGACCTCACCAAGGCCGGCCAAGAGCACCCAGGAGACGACGAGGACAGATACCAGTCGTACTGCACCGTCTTCTGCCACAAGGCAATGAGCTGCTGCTGTGTAGCAATGCAGTCCCACGTCTGCCAGCACCCAGGAGATATATGGTGACGGTGAGCTGAGTGGGCTCCATGCTTGCCGTGGTATGGCGTCTGCACGGGTAACCCAGGAAAAAAGGCTCAAAATGATTGTCTGCCGTTGCTTTCACAGAAGGAGGGAGGGATGGAGGGGCCTGATGACATGTACCCAGAACCATCCGCTACAAAGTTTTTTGCCCCATCAGGCATTGGGATCTCAACCCAGAATTCCAGTGGGTGGCGGAAACTGCAGGAACTGTGGGATAGCTACCCACAGTGCAACGGTCTGGAAGTCGACGCTAGCCTTGGTACTATGGACGCACTCTGCTGGCTTAATGGTCTTAAGTGGGGACACACACAATCGACTGTATAAAATCGCTTTCTAAAAAATCGACTTCTATAAATTCGACCTAATTTTGTAGTGTAGACATACCCTTAATTTACATCACCACATATACAACTAAGAAGGAATTCTCCAGAACTTCATGAGTGTAGAAAACCATACCCATTCATAGGGCTAGAAGGAAGACCTCTCTTCATTTGGGAATAAGACCATTCAAGAGTACCAGCTTCTCCCACCTATGTAATAGACACAAACTTCTCCATTTGGGATTAATTATTGCACTCTAAATGGAGAAAACTCCACCATCCTGTTGCATAAAAATATTAACCAGCTGATATAGGGGCCTGATCTAAAGCCCATTGAAGTCAATCTTTTCTATCTCTTGATATATGGAAATGAATAGCCTTGTACACTCAATACATGAAAGTTCCCCTGTAGCCAGCAGATCTCCCTAAGCTTTCAAACACAAGGAGATATAATTGAGAGAACGCTGCTTCTAGAAAGGTCCAAGTAATTCAGTTACTCATTACAACTGGGTGAATAACTCACTTTTTTTTATCTCACAGGCATTTTGAAGAAATCTTTCAGTTTCATGTTAAGCTGAAAAACTCCAAAGCTTTTGGGTATTGAATTGACTCCATTTTGGGAGAGACCCAAGTTCAAACCTCTCCTCCAATGACTAGTTAAGTATTTTAAGAACATAAGAATGGCTATACAGTAACTCCTCACTTAAAGTTGTCCCAGTTAACATTGTTTCGTTGTTATGTTGTTGATCAATTAGAGAACACGCTGGTTTAAAGTTGTGCAATGCTCCCTTAGAAGGTCGTTTGGCAGCTGCCTGCTTTGTCCACTGCTTGCAGGAAGAGCAGTCCCTTGCAGCTAGCTGGTGGTGGCTTGGAACCAGGGTGGACCGGAAGCCTGCCATCAGCTCCCCACTCCCCTAAGTTCCCTGTGCAGCAGCCACCCAGCAGGCTACCAGTTTCCAGCAGTTCAGCTGTCCCTCCCGCCCACTGCCATGTGCTGCTCCTGCCCTCTGCCTTGGAGCTGCTTCTGGAAGCCTCCTGCTTTCTGGGGAAGGGGGGAAGGAGAGAGGGTCTAATGTCAGGGTGTCCCCCTCTCCCCAGCTCCTGCATGCTGCTTATCCCAATTCCATAGAGCAGTGGGGGACACAGGACAGGGCTCAGGACAGAGGGAGCTTCCTGGCAGCAGCTGCTGCGGCCTCAGCTTGCTGATTAACTTAACAAGGTAGTGTACTTAAGAGTGGTGTCAGCATACTTAAAGGGGAAATGCACATCTCTCTCTCACACACACAGGGTGTGTGTCTCTGTCTGCCATGCTGTCTCCCCTCCTTCCATTCATGCTGCCTTGTAGAGTGTGAGGCTACATTAACAACGAGTTAATACTTGAGGGCTCAGCCAAGTGCTAGTTCATCATTTAGCAGTAAGCCATTCCCTGGGAAATATCCCACCCTCTGACTCCACCACCTCAACCAAGCTTCACAATTATCATCGCTGTGCACAGTATTAGACTGTTTGTTTAAAACTTATACTGTGTGTGTGTGTATATATATAGTCTTTTGTCTGGCAAAAAAAAATAAATCCCTGGAACCTAACCCCTCCCCTATTTACATTAATTCTTACAGGGAAATTGGATTCGCTTAATATCGTTTTGCTTAAAGTCACATTTTTCAGGAACATAACTACAACATTAAGGGTCAGATCAAAGGTCCATCAAGCCCAGTATCCTCTCTTCCGACAGTGGCCAATGCCAGGTGCCCCAGAGAGAATGAACAGAACAGGTAATCATCAAGTGATCCATTCCTTGTCACCCATTCCCAGCTTCTTGCAAATAGAGACTAGGGACACCATCCCTGCCCATCCTGGCTAATAGCCATTGATAGACGTATCCTCCTGTAGTGAGGCAGTGTGGTTCCCCGCTGTCCTGGAGAGAGACGAGTCCCTCCGGACACCAGAGTGGATAGAGCCAGGGAGCTCTGAGCCCGCGCTCTAGAGGGTCAGGCATTGCCCCAGAAGTATAAAGGCCCAACCTCAGGGCTTACTGGGAGAGCAGCCGCCGGGGAGACCAGAAGCCTGCGGCCTAGCTCGCAATTGGGAAACTCCAGCGGCCTGTTTGCTTTTTTGACTTCTGCTGCAAATTGAGTGGATATTTTCAGAGAACTATCCACAATGACTCCAAGATCTCTTTCTTGAGTGGTAACAGCTAATTTAGACCCCATCATTATATATGTATAATTGGGATTGGAAAACATATAGTGTGCATTACTTTGCATTTAAAAACATTTAATTTTATCTGCCATTTTGTTGCCCAGTCACCCAGTTTTGAGAGATCCTTTGTAGCTCTTTGCAGTCTTCTTGGGACATAGCTATCTTAAGTAGTTTTGCATCATCTGCAAATTTTGCCACCTCACTGTTTACCCCTTTTTCCAGATCATTTATGAATATGTTGAATAGGACTGGATCCAGTACAGACCCTGGGGGATACCACTATTTACCTCTCCATTCTGAAAACTGATTATTTATTCCTACCCTTTGTTTCCTACCTGTTTCCTATCAGTTAACCAGTTACCAATCCACGAAAGGATCTTCCCTCTTTTCCCATGACTGCTTACTTTGCTTTAGAGTCTTTGGTGAGGGATCTTTGCAAAGGCTTCTGAAAATCCAAATATGCTATATCCACTGAATCCCCCATGTCCACATGCTTGTTGACCCCCTCAAAGAATTCTAGTAGATTGGTGAGTCATGATTTCCCTCTATAAAAAACATGTTGACCCTTCCCCAACAAATTATGTTTATCTATGTGTCTGACAATTTTGTTCTTTACTATAGTTTCAACCAGTTTGCCTGGTACTGAAGTCAGGCTTACCAGCCTGTAATTGCCAGGATCACCTCTGGAGCCCTTTTAAAAAATTGACGTCAGGACTACTAACTGTAGTCTGTAACCTACCATTTAAATCAGCTTCTGTACCAAATGACTGGAGGATAGCTGAAACCTCCCATTATCACTGAGTTTTTTTATTTTAATAGTGACTCTGAAAGGCTCAAAGAGATTAGAGAGGCTATCACTATCCTGGTCAGGTGGTCAGTAATATATCCCTACTGCTATATTCTTTATTTGAGCATCGAATTACTATCCATAAAGATTCTATGGCACAGTTTGGTTCATTTAAGATTTTTACTTCATTTGATTCTATGTTTTCTTTTCACATATAGTGCCACTTCCCCACCATCACTACCTGTTCTGTCCTTCTGATATATTTTGTACCCTGGTATTACTGTGTCCCATTGATTATCCTCATTCCACCAAGTTTCTGCAATGCCTATTATAATAGGTATTGCAGAAACTTGGTGGAATGAGGATAATCAATGGGACACAGTAATTTAATATGAGGCACTCTAGTTCACCCAGCTGATTATTTAGACTTCTAGCATTGGTATATAAGCACTTTAAAAACTTGTCACTTTTTAGCTGTCTCCCATTACATGATGTAATTGAATGAGACTTTTTTTCATTTGACTGTTTTAAACTTAGTGGAACAACAAGAGACCATGGGGGAGACATGCTCTGGAATACCCCAGAGCACAATGGTTAGGGCACTCTTGGAGGTGAGACCCAAATTAAAATACCTGCTCCATATCAGGCAAAGGGTAGGCTTGATGCTGGGTCTCCCAAATCTTGGGTGAGTGCTTTAACCACAAGGCTTGAAGTTCCAGCTATTTTGTGATCAGCGCCAAAGTCCCCTTGTGACTCTAGTGCAATTTAAAAAAAAAATCTTCAGCAAAATTGTCAATTCAAATATTTTTGACCAACCAAAACTGCATATGTCTGAAAATTTTTTCCCAGCTCTACTCATTAACCAGGCCATTCAATTAGAATCTCCAACATATTCCACAAATCCAAGTTCACACAAGCATCGAACTACAGTAAGACATGGAAAAAATTCTATTCCCTCAATTCATCTTACTCCCATTGCAGGATTTTTTTTTATAATAGTTGTTCCTAAGCTTTTTTCTAAGGCGACCCATCAACTGTATGTGTGGTTTTTTTTGCAATCCACCATTATAAATACACACTCTCTGCTCTGGCATTGAAACCCTAATCCCAGCCGGGGGTGGGGGGGCGGTGAAAGGTGATGGTGTGGGATGGTGTTGGAGAGTGAGACTCCCCACACTTACATCAGATGCTTCCATCCGAAGGAGCTGGGTCTAGTTCCCTGCTCTAGGCATTGCAACCTGGAACAAAGGATTGCAGCACCCCACAGGTTTAACCTGGCCAGCCCTCCATCTTAAGGCAAGTGGCACTACATTTTCTGCCCCTCCCCATGTTTAAACGTCCAGAGTGGGGAGCTGGGCCGAGCTTCATGGAAGAGGACCGGTGAGTTTGCTCTCTACACTCCTCCCCTCCCTTACCCCATGCCTTTCTTCTGCATTGAGCCAGGAAAAGTATGTTTGCTTAGGCCAAGGACCAATGATGGATTAATTGGTCTCTGGATGTGCTGACCAACCACCTAGGAATCAGTCAGGCATTGTTGTTTGGTGAATGTTACTTTATGGCACACTTTAGTGGTTTGTCCGGATTTTTAAAGTCCCAAGTGAGGAGGGTTTCGCTACTTTCCTCATGAGAGTAACAGTCTAATATATCTCACTATCAGACAGTTATCTTTAGTTCACTAGACATGCTAATATTGATTAGAGTGGACTGGGCACCACATAGGTGGAATAAACCTAAACCTTCTGTTTCAATAGTATCATGCTTGTATAAAAGCCCCTGTTAAAACTACCACTCTCTTGACAATGTAACTACATACAAATCATGTTCTTTCATGGTTGAGGTATTATAGGAAACAGGGAAGCATTTCTCCCCATTTTACCATTTGAGGTTTTTGAAGCTCTCTCAAACCTACTCGGAGGCTCTCCAGTGTTCTGTATCTTTTTGACCACACATGGACACTCATTCATCACTGACAAGTATATTGTAGCCTGTCTCCAGCCAGCCAGTAATCCCAAATTCATTTCTTACTACAAATGCCTCAAGGCCTTGATGCAGCAAAGCCTGTAAGCATATTCTTACATTTAGGCAGTCCCACAGTAAAATCATCAACAGTATTGTGTTAAATGGGACTATTCACATGCTTAATTTTAAGTACATGCTTGAGTGCTTTGCTGGGCTGGTCCCTGAAAACCAGCATAATGTTCAGCCCTAGATTTAAAGTCTTTTGCTTCAATCGGACAAATTGACCATAGATAACTAAGTCTTTTTACCACCTCTTTCTGGTTGGATATTTTATTTTTTCCTTTGTCCTCTTTTGGCTGAGTGTTTCCTGCAGGATTTAATGCCGAACTTCAATTATTTTTGATAACCTTTGTACAGCACCAAGGCAGATGGTGATGGGTGATGTGCTTTGTAAACCAAATTAATTTTAGTTCGCTAAAGGGGGAAGAAAGCACACACATATGCATCTTAATACCTATAAAGCTATATTTGAATCCATAAAACCAAGAATCAAATGAGTCTGATATTCTACAATAAGTATGTTAAAGATTGACAGAAAATCATGGTATTTGAATTCATCGCAAATAGAATTTACTAATTTACATGTTTTAAAAAAATCTGTTTTAATGTGACTTACTTGTGTTACTGTAGCACCCAGAGACACTAACCAAGGTCAGGGCTGCATGGTGCTGGGCACTGTAAATAAATATAATAAAAGGAGAATCCATGCCTTGAAGAGCTCATGATTCCAAAGACAAAACAGACTGAGGTGGGAGAAAGGCGTTACTTGTTTTCCCATTTTGCAGATCGGGAAGGGAGGCACAAAGGTTAAATGACTCACTCAGGGTCACATAGGAAGTGTATAGCATAGACAAGAATTGAATCCCTATCACATGAGTCCCCATCGAGAGTTTGAGTCTACATTATTCGAGCTATGCATTATGATTCTACTCTACTGTAAATAGTCCCATTAAATGGGAATAAGAATATGTAAATGGAGACATTATAGCTGATATGAATTAACTATAGTTTTACTTTCAGTAAAACCAAGTATGTTCACAATAAGTATGGAATAGGATTACTTACATAGTGCTAAAATAAGCACTTTGTTTAGTCTCTTGCAGGACTAAGCCACCAGTGCTTTAGCCACAGGCCATTCTTTCACTCCAAAAATCTCCAGTTACACGTATTTCAGTTCAATAGAATTAAGGAAATCTGGTCTATTTGCTTTAGCAAGCTGGAATTTAGGTACATTCCTGGTAATTAAATCCTTTATAGGTTGACCAAGACAAGAAGGTGAATGATAGACAGACAGGTGGGATGGGTTTAAACAGCAGGCCCCAATCTTTATTAATTATGCCCTGGGGAGGGGCAGTATATTGACTGCCCCAGCTCTCATGTACCAGACATTTAATTGGTTCCAGCACAGTTACAGGGCTTTTACCACAACCCAAAGAACTCCTCAGGGTAGACCCTCTCCTTTCTACTCCACAAACTAAGTTCAGTTGTGAAACCTTTCCCTGCCTCCCAGTAGAAGGGGAGTGGATTGATAGAGGCTACAAGTCTAGATTGAGAGAATCTTTCTCCACAAAGACTTCAGAAGCATAAGGTCAACTGCACAATTTCAAGTCGTACTTACCTCTGGGATATAGTCTATTTAGCCTTTACCAGCACTAGATGCTAGCCATAAATTGCAGCCAATCAACAATCATAACAGCATTATATGAACTTTGAATCCTATTACATCTGTGGTCAGATGTTGACTCTGTGTGTGTGTTCATTCAGTGTGCTATCCCAGCTCTGTGCAGATAGCAGACCTCAATTAAACTGCCCAATGAATCCACCGACTCAGTTTTTAGTGAAGACATCCAGCCAGGTTTATTGTCAACGAGGTACTGTCCTAGTATCCCGCAGACTCTATACATCCTCTAACACATGTATGCCCGTTACAATGGACCAGCTCAGTGAATGGCAGGACTTTCCATTCCCACCCAAAGCCAGACAAAGATACTCCTTTTGAGATACATCTTTATACACCAATAAACAAGTTACGTATTGCCCCTCTGATGTATTTGGGTGCCACCCATTGCCTTGTAGCTGTTGGGTCAATCAAAACTTCTCAGTCCATCATCCTGTGATCCTGACCTTATCTTTGGGATGGGTCAAGTGTGTTCCTGTTTATCTTTGGGGAATGTGCTGGTATTGGGGTGTTCTGGTACTACCCTTCTAGAATGTGTTTGCGTGAGCATTCTGTGCCTAGTACCTCTTAGGAATATGTGTTTCTGCAATATCAGCCCTATTCTTGCCCCATTCTGTGAGCAGGTCCTGCCTAGTCCACAGCCTAACTTTTCTTTATATCAACAAAGTTTTGACCACTACTTTAGCCCAGGCCTCAGGACTCATAACAGGCCTCTGACACAAGGGCTTACATTTCAGGCCCTCTTCCTACTATAAGACCTAATCCAACTGTGCTACCAGGAGGTGACAAGGAAAGCAAAAACCCACCAGGGTACATGACAATTTATCCCGATGGGAAAAATTCCTTCCTGACCCCTAAAATAGGCAAAACAGCCTGATCTACAGAACCGTAAATGGCACAGTTCCTAATCTTCAACTAAGGGAAGACAGGGCAGGGCAGCTAACCAGGCAAAGGCTTTTGACAAGCCTGGGCTAAGCTCAAATAGGCAAGGTGGGGCACTTAGCAGTCAATCAGCTGGCTCCAGCCCCATGTACATAGCCAATAGCTAAGCAGAGAATCAAAGCTCCCTTCTCTGCCATGCATGCATTTGGACTTCTCTCATTCCCTGCTGTCTAGTCAATCACTAAAGGAGTTTTCTCATAGTTAATTTCTTTTGCCATAGTTTGCTCTTAGCATCTCGTTTCCAGTCTTCTCTTCTCTCTCTACCTTCTTTGGAAGCAAAGAATCCTTTTAACATCTACATTCTTTCCAAAAGCAATAAAATAAATTTAAGAAGAAAGAAAACGGAATCCTTCCAAGAGCAGAATATCAGCAGGAATTCCATGCAGGCAGCTGCCAAGTTATAAAATTCAGCTCAATAAAGATGAGCAATTACCATATATTCATAAGTTCTCCTTTGGAGTAATAGATATTTTCTTTTAATAGAAATTCTTTACTGAATAAGATTAATAGGCTTTCTATTGAACTCACCAGATTCTTTGAAACAGGGTGGTGGTGGAGGGGGAAGATCTTCTGGGCTTACTTGAATCAAGGAATGGAGTAAGTGTGAGAGAATTAATATGCATGAAAATACGTTAAGTAAAGGCTATAGTCCATGTGCTTGATCTTACATCTACTGAAATTGGAGACAATACTCTACTGACTTCACTAGGCTTAAGATCAGGTCCTATGTGCTTCTGGGTAACAAAATGAACTAAAAAGCTACTGAAAAAAAGCTACTGAAGCATAGGAATGTGTCTATTTATAGCCCACCTATGCTTCCCCAAACAAAAATCATAAAACTCAGTTAGGGGTGAGTATATACATTTATAATTTAGGGTAAACATATAATGACGGGGCTTAGCTACTAGCCCAAAAAAGCAGCATTATAAACCAGGAAACTCAGAGTTGGTGTTAAACTTTGAAGAAATCCAAACATGTTAAGGTGTGGAAATTTACAGTTAGGGCACTTGGACAACCTTGACTCTGCCCTGGAGTGATGGCATGCAGTAACAGGCACACAGTTATGCTTACTGCATATTTGTGTTTGTGGTCCCAGGTTAGATTACATTGATTTTAAGAACATATTTGATTTTTCATATTTTTAAGGGTGTGTTCCCCAAAAGGAATAGAGCCCAGCTGGCTAAATTAGTTTGTCCAAAAAAGAAACTTACACAGAGGTTGCATCATTCTGAGATGAGGTTAAAGGTCTGTGACACAAATAGCTAAAGTACTGTCTTCTCAAATTAAGTGATCCGTTTGAATTAGCAGTATCCAAACATTTATGAAAATACATATAATATAGACGTCATTTATTTCTCAAACTCCTTTATTTCAGTTGCTTTCTAATTTGGAATACATGTGGAATTGTTTGCACTATATCATTTTGAGCCAAATTATTCTCAGTCACACCTGTGCATCTTCATTGATGTCAGCAGAGCAGCAGAATTTGGCACAAAAACGCTTCCTTACTGAGAAGATGTGTGCAGATTTCCTTTAAATCTGTAACAGGAAACTAATCAGGTGAAAAGGCTTTGAGAGAAGCTCCAAACTGAAGCAGAGTGAGAGAGTCCTGCAGCTTTAGGGATAAAACGGCTTGATGTTGGACGAACTCAACTCTGATTTTATACTATTATCATATGGCAATTATGATATCATATAGGATAAAACCGGTACTTATGACCACCTGCTCAATGCAGTTTCTGTCTTACATATTAAAATTCTCAGTTTCTATCCCCTCCATTGTAATTCATGCTGAGTTATGTGGCCAGCTGCGTAATGTGCTCCTGACCACCTGGTGCCCCACATTGCTGTCTACAAAGACTTTCAAAGATCCTGCTAGGACAGGTGGGAACGGAAAATGTTGTGGACCCCCTATTCTCCTTTCCTCACAAATGGTCACAAAAATCAAGGTGTTCCAACAGTTTGAAAAAACTTTAGACTAATGTTACCAATACAATTAAGTTTATCCTTAATATTTTAGTGTGCATTATTGCCAACTCCAAAGTTGGAGACAAGCCCCTCAAATAATTATTTATGATCCTAATTTAATCCATTAAGCTAACACACACAAAGGCACTCAGCGTTAAATGAGTGTGCACACAAGGACCTAGTGTGGAATAGCTATGGTGCTTTGAATTCACTTATTTCACAATAGCTTCCTTGTGTAGATAAGCTAATTTGAGAGACGATATATAAAATAAAAAGAACAGTGAAACCTGCTAAAATTAACAGCCCTTAGAATTCAACCCCACTTGATAACAATTGGCACAAGAGCCAAGAAATGGCTCATTGCAACGTTAACTGTAACCTACTCACCCATATCACTTATAATATGGTCTTTCATTGTACTGAGGGGTTCTCAAACATTTTCATAATATGGACCACATCTTAAGAGATATTGCTTTGCAAATCTCCCTGTCCAGTTTGCACAGGACACTGCCTCTCCCATTCCTGATTGCATTGATCATCTGCCCTTCTGTTTGGGATTGCATAGCATTCTTGTAATAGCAGCAATAGTTGTTTACACGGAAAAGTATTTTTAGATTCTTGCCACTGCAGTTTAGCCCCTGGGAAAAAGGAATAGAATCAAACACCCTGTGTCTGATCCAAAGTCCATCAAGTCATTATAAAGTCTCCCATTGGTCCAACGGGCTTTGAGAAGTAGGGTCAATGGACTACCTTCACTCTAGATGCACTCTAGTTTGAGGACCAAAGCGTTGTGATGGTAAATGATATTTTTCCCCCCTCCTTAATTTATGTTAAAAGATTGATACACCTACTTCTCAGGTCCTTTATACATGGTCTATTTTGTGATCAAGTAATTTTTTTTAAGTTTGTTGATTAAAATTAGTAAATTATGTAAAAATAAAATTATCCCCATCCAGGGGATCTGATGGAAGCAGAAATCCCACTGCAGCAAAATGCTTCCATAAGCACTACACAATTCAGGCTATTCAGGTCATGAGAGTGAGCGACTTAGTAGCAATAAAGACAGACGTAGCACAAGCTAGGTTCAGATGTGGTATGGACACCTGCAATCCAGGTTTCCTTCAAATAGATTTACTGTTGTAAAATAAGTCGGAATCCCAGCAACTCTCCATCAGTGTTACAGACTTGTAAGTTGGAGTAGATACTGGCAATTTTAGTTCAATTATCCAGCTATACATGTTAGATATGTATGTGGCCTCCATCACTGTAGTGGCTTAGTGTCTCTGTAATCTGAATAGATGTTTTGGGACATGGTCAAATGCCCATCAGGGACTTAGATGAAGCACCAAACTCATTTTCATTAGAAATCTAAGCAAGAACTTAGTCTCCAGAGGTTCCAGAATAAAAATAAAAGTAGTGTATTAATCCAGTAATACACTTATGTCTTCAAGATTAATGTATATAGAAATAGGAAAAGAGTGTAATTTCCTTGCTATTGTCAATGTAAGTCTGTCCCTTAACGTGATTTATTAGAGTTATTTTTATCTATTTTACCTTTCTATTTCCATATAGAGTATTCTTATCTTGAAATAGAAAGATCGAATGGAAAGATAGGAATAACTCCCCTAAATCAACATTAAAGATTTAATATAAACCAACTATGGCAAGGGAAATTTATATTTTTCTGTGCATGACTCACACACAGAAGTAGCAATGAAACAGTCTGGCTGTTAAAAGTATGGCAATATATTGAATCTATCACATCACAAAGAGTAATGAAACCTCGGCAGTTGTAGTATCTAAACAGGGCAAAGTGATATAGAACCGTTTATGGAAGTTTGACTCTGAATTTCCTATTTTTTTCCCCTGTATTTCAATCAGACCATGAACATTTACTTTAATGCATAGGTTTAGTACTTGGTTTTCTTTTGAAGTAAAAAATTCTTCCCATTCCCTAGACTAATTAAACTGGCAACATCACTAACAAAATACAATTAAAGGAAGGGGGAACATCTTTTTAATAGGTTCCAATTCTCTCATATGATGATGGCTGTCATTTCATAATCAAAGAATGTTGGTTTTAGGGTTTGTGAATAAGTATACTGCCGTAGGGTCCAATTTATGACTTATACAGCCTACTTAGAGACAGCAGATCTGTTGTTGCTTCTGGAGAAGGAGATATAGTCAGTTTTATTGAAGTTTCAACTTACATGGTACTTTGTTTCATGATCAACCAGGAGTTATTTTCAACAAGCTTCAAACACTCCCCCCCATCTTTTCTGGTTCTTCACCACCAATTAGTTCACTCTGCAGCTACAGAGCAAATGGAATAATGAAAGTTTCTCAAAAAAAGATTCTACCACAATGTTGTATTGACAAAAGTGTCCTATCATTTGAGTGGCACATATTAGAAAGTGACCATGTTGCTCCCAAACTGGTACAAAAGCAGAAATTACTCAATCTTGAACAGTGATGCACAGCAGTTATTCATGTTTTTCTGTTGTGCTCTGTGTGAAAAGTGGGTATAGGCTGCTGAAAAGAGGACATGATCAAGGACAAATCCCTTGGACTGAATGATCCCCTCCAGAAACAGTGCAAGAATATGGGCTAGCAGCAAGCAACTTCAGATGAAGACAGCTTCAGAATAATCCTTTCTAGCTTTACACACAAGAATGTAGCCATTGCTGATGTCACATTTAGATTAGTACTACCTGGAAGCAGGGGGACACTGCATACTGGTGAGACAGACTGGGTTCTTACTGACAGTGATGTATTTAACTGATGAATTGGCCACCCACGATTTGTGACACCATCTAGCACCTAAAGGTTAAGGGAACAGACTTGCGAATACATTTTCACAAGTTGTGTTTTCTTCTAGTCCTTTGGATGGCTCTTTAGTCAATTAGAAAATACATCCAGTGCGTTCTGTTGTATATCTGAAAGGTTTTGTGTTTGACAAATTCACCACTGATGCATTAGGCAGCCTATAAAGGGAGGAGCAAGAATTTCACTTCCTACCCTTCCTGGACTTTCAATCCCATCTTATTATAAGCTTTTCAGGGGAGTGATCATCTTTTTGTTCAGTGTTTGTACAGCATCTAGTACAATGCGGTCCTTTTCAGTTACTGGAGCTCTTAGGTGCAATGGTAATACAAATAAATAATATTAACAAAAAGGTATCTCCCCCCAGCTCATTCTTGGACATTTGTAGGGGCCAGATTCTGCCACCCTTATTCATGTTGATTAATATTTTGCCCTGCAAGCAGTGCCCTCAGTTTCTGCTTGTGCAGACTCAAAGTTCGGGAAATCCTGCAAGGTTAAAAAGGGAGATTCTTACTACCCCTTATCACCTGACATAGGGGTGTAGGTAAAGTCACACTATAATGTAATATACTGTGGTACTGTCTCTGTCATGCTGTCTGGAATGGCTCACCACCATGAGAGCCTACCACAAGACAGATTGCCAAAAGCAGGGGAGACACCCAAAATTGGTGCCATGTTCTATAATTAGATTTCACCAACCCTGTACCAAATGTGAACTCCCAAAGTACTACAGGTTTCAGAGTAGCAGCCGTGTTAGTCTGTATTTACAAAAAGAAAAGGAGGACTTGTGGCACCTTAGAGACTAACCAATTTATTTGAGCATAAGCTTTCATGAGCTACAGCTCACTTCATCAGATGCATTCAGTGGAAAATACTTGTCTTTTTGCAAAGTACTACAGTAGTTTATAATGGAGTCACATGCAGTCCCCTTAGACACTCTAGTCTATCTTTCCACCAAGGAAGCTGGACTATGTGATAAATATATTTTCTATTATTTATTTGGGGTTGGACCTGCTTTGAGCAGGGGGTTGGACTAGATGACCTCCTGAGGTCTCTTCCAACCCTAATCTTCTGAGATTCTATGATAAATGGTCAATTTATTGTTGTATGAACCACAAAATATTCAGGTTGCATCCAGTCCCAAGAGACCAGTCACTCACCCAGATCGATATGCATCCTACTGCTCACACCAAAGACAAAACGGGTAGCCAATTCTACAGTAAAACAACTTAAGGTTTATTAGCTAAGAAAAAGGAATGAGAGTTACTGAGAGGTTAACACAGGTCAAAACGTATGTACAGGTGAGTCACAGTCTATACATTCAAAAGGTAGCAGAGATGTAGTAATCTGCCAGTTTCCCAAAAGTCTTTTAGGGCTGTCCAGAGTAACTTTGGGGACATTCATCTTTTTGTTTGGAATCTAACAGGACAGAATATCTTAAGAGTCCAGAGATGAAGAATTTTAATTTGTGTTCATACGAATAGCTTTTTCCTCATGGAAAACAAGCTGACAGGGTCACCACCCCCAGGGGCTCTTTCTCTGATGGAGGAGAGAAAGGAGTGCATTTTGAGTGTTTTCATCTCTGATAAATCCCACACAATGGCTACTTGCCTTCAAATGCACACAAATCCTCACTTTCCTCATAAAGTTCTTGATTTGCATTACACAAGGCTTCTCATTTGAAGAGTTATTTAGTTACTGGGGTATATCCCCTGTAAATTCTAATGGGATACAGACAAGTGAAAACAATGCATGCAGCATCTCATCAGTTTTCATTAATTTAAACACCAAATATATTCTTATATATTTGATAATCTCTTTGATTTATACTAATAAATATATTATTAGTATATAATAATATACTATGAATTGGCCCGACTTCTAGCTGCAAGCTTTTCGATTCTCAGCTGATGCCTAGACCTTGGTCAGAGCTGCCTGGTCTGCCAGCATCAGAGTCTCTTTAAAATTGATCATGTGTAATCACTAGAGGGTCTACCATTGTGAGGCGTTTCTTGGACAATGCAAACATTCTGCATGTTAAGAGTTTGTAGGAGCCTTCTTGTTATGTAAAGAACAGAGAAAGCTCTAATTTCACCTTCTTAGCTCTGATCTCTCTGGGTTCCTGAAGTACGAAGGAAGCAGCATATTCACAAGGAAGATTCTGTCATCTGCCTATCCATGCTGGAAAGCACAGCATATCCCATTAAAAAAAAGTAGTTTATTTGGTTAAATTTTATCTCTTATCTGTTTGTAAATTGACCACAAACTGACAATGCACATGACTAGTCTCCTAGGCATTAGTTTTCTAGGCCACTGAAATTTCCTAGGCAAAGTTATTCATTTTTGCCCATTATCTGATATTGGGTTCTTTAGTTAAAACAAAAAACAGAAAGAATCACTCCTCCCTTTTCTTTCCCTCAAAGGATCTTTCCATTGATTTTCAACACTATTTGGCTTTGGTCTAGATTTCATTCTTCAAAAGGAAAGTGACATAGAATGTAGAATGTATTCAAATGAGGTTAAATGATCCCAGCTTCCATCCTGAAAGTGTCCCAGATGATTATTTTCAATTATGATATATATTGAGTTCATTTACCTATACTTCATATTGTCATAATTGACCTGAGCTAGAATTTTACTTTGCTGTGGGAAGATATTCTTTTGCAAGAACCACATACATATGACCCTGCAAGCACTCCAAACATGGAACCACCATTGAAGTCATTGGGACTTCATGTGAATAAAGAAAGAATAAAAAATTAAAACAGATGTATCATGTGTAAGTAAGACTGTCTTTGGCCAGGCCACTAAAGTCCTCCCCTTTCATATGAAGAGAATTCATAGTCTTTCTGGACCTGCAGGCTGGCTGGCGCCTCCAATACCCTTGCCACTCCCCAGTGGCTGGTAGGGGAACCCAGGTTCACCCTCTACACTGGGTTTCAGCCCAGGGACCCTATAAAAAGCAGCCACAGTCCCTGTACAGTCCTATCTCTTGCTGCTGTTTCTCTGGGCTTCTTCATACTTATCTGGCTTCTGCCCTCTCTGGTTTTGCCAGCCTCTACTTCTCTATAGCTTTTCACATTCACAGCCACCCCCCCGCAACCTACTACCTGGCTTTACATAGGCCCTGCCTGTTCCTGCAAAGGGGAGGCTGTCCTTAATTAGCTGTCTCCTGCCTAAATCACCCCTGCTTGCAGTCTAATTAGCTGATTGGGTCCACCTGGCCTAATTCAGCTCTTGCAGCGCTAGTGTGGGGAGTCCACCCCATCACAATTACCCTGTAACATGAGTGTTACTAATATGGTCACCACAAATCTCAAAATAAGGTTAAATACTATAAGTCAAAAGGTTTTGGCTCCACCACCTTCTTTGACATTAGGGACTCCCCAATGTCCCCAGGCTGCCTTCAAAAAAGGCAATAGCATAGACAATTCCCACCCACCTTGGCCTTACTAAAAGTCTCACACTAGGTCCTTTACTTGGTCCCTATCCCTTCTACAGGGCAGTGGCCACAGGTTTCCTCCCTTGGGCCCTCCGTCACACCAGTACTCACAGAGATTGACAGAAAACATCCACTCTGCAGTCTGGCTTTCTTCGGTCTCAGGTAGCTCCCATTTCTGTGCCCCTTATACAGTACAGCAGGCACTGGAGTCTTCCTTCCTGGAGTCTTTTCTCTGCTCTAGGGATTTCTACAGGACACTAACCCTTCCTATTGTTTTTCCTGCAGCTTGTTATTAAAAAAACCCTGCTGCTTCTCAGATTAATCTGATTCATAAACAGGGCTGGCTGGCCCTAACCCCCTGGCTCTTAAAGGACCACACCACCCTGTAACAGGGACCTATAGTAATGGCTGTAGCAAATTCTTTCTGAGAATTTGCCATTTCCATTATTATAGTTAATATTTCTTAGATGAGCATTTTTCTTTAGAAGGAGCGGGATACTCTTTTACTAGACTAGCAGTATATGGCAATAGCTCTGAGAATTGAGAGTACAAATCAGATGCTCAGATTGAAAACAGGACTTGAACAGGAATCTTGGGTTAGGGTGCATGATTCACAATTCAGGTGATAAACAAAACATTTGATATATTGATCATTCTTAAAAAGTTAAATATAATTGGCATTCATAGTAAGAATATATCAACTTCTAGAGCATTTAACGTAAATTACTTCTTTTATTTAACTGTAAAAAAACCAGCAACAGCTGTCTCTGATGAGAGTAAGATTGGTCCCAGTGGTTAGGGTGCTAACCTGAGATTTAGCAAAGTAGGCTTCCATTCCCTGTGCTACCACAGATTTCCTGGTTGACCTTGGACAAAACACATCTAGCCTCTGTGTGTCTCAATTCCCCACCTGTAAAATGGAGGATACTAGCACTTCCCTACCTGACAGGGATGTTGTGAAAATAAATGGATTAAAATATGTGAGCTGCTCCGACAATCCAGTATTGGGTGCCAGATAAGTAATAAGTCCCTTCTGTAAATTGTTCAGTTCCTTCATCTCTCATTGACTTCCATGGGAGCTGAAGGAAAAGAACTGAAGACTGAATTTAACTGTCTGTGTTTAATATTGTACTGGCATCCTGGAAGCCATTGTCTTAAAGAAATGCCATTGCACTATTTTTATCTATTTTGGACTTAAAATACAAGTACACTGTGGGGAAAATAATCTACCTTGAGCATTTGGTTCTGGGGTTGCTTAAGAAAATTTGTAGCTGATTTTGTGTTAATTTAACTTTTTTTGTTAATAGGGATGTTTTTTGGGAAAAATGCAACAAAAGGAAAGTTTAAAGAAAATAAAAGAGGTTATAATGTTAGATTGAGATTAATTAAAGTTTTATCTCCTTGTGCTGTAGTTGTGGAAATTAATATGCAACTTTCCAACAGTGATATTTTCTCTTTACTATGTATTAAAAACATGTGATTTCTTTGGTATCATTGAAGATTGTGACAGTGAAGTAAAACAAAATCATTTGACAAAGTTTTGAATGTGTCTGGTGTGATGCTTCCAAGGGGTACCCCAGGTTGTGAGGTACCTCACTACCACCTTCCCTTAGCATGAAGAAACCATTTCTGTGCCTGCTATGGTCAGTGCCCCAACCACGGGCTGCACAAGCACTCCCTTCTAGACCTTGAAATCCCTGCTATTACTTTACATGTTAGTGGTTGACACACTCCAACCCTTGAGCCATCAGAAACAGCCTCTGGTCCACTGGACACTTGCAGTATTTCGAGATTCACTGCTTCCAAAAAAAAGGGTACCCCACAGCTTACCAATTCCACCTCAGATCACTGCTGTGCTTAACTCCCAGAACTTATATATGTTTATAGTGAAATAAAATGTAAATTTATTTAACAAAGCACAGAAATTCAAATAGTAGCAAGTAAAAGTATTGGAAACAAATGGTTACACATAAAGTCATAATACACATTCTAGAGCCTAGACTTAATAAACAAGATACTCTCATGTCTTGCAGAGTATTGCTCACCAAAAAACTTTTCTGCATTTTACAGCCAAGCTTGGCTGTGACCCTCCTTTTATAAGACAAGCACACTGTCAGTTTGCCTGCTAGGTAAAGGATTCTATGTGTTTCTTTGCAGCCCAGGATAGACCAGAACAATCTTTGTTTTTTATTCATAAACGGAACACCTATTTATTTCATCCTATACATTTCATTTCTGGTAGATTTTGCTATCTTTCATTCTGCCCCTGCTCTGTATGTAAATAGGCATACATTGTGAGGTACTCTATGCAAATAACTAGTCAGAGTGACTGTTATTTACTACCGCCTGCCTGAAAGGAACATTTCTGTGGTATGTCACCTCGTGGTGACCTGTCTTAACTCCAAGACCTTAAGAATATATATTTTTTGTATAGATACACAACTCCTTAAACATTATCTCTACATACATTTTGCAATGATCATGACCATCAGTGTGTTACTAGCTTCAGTAGAGACCTCATATGCCACCCTAGAGTGAACTATTATGCATATATCCAACCCACAGGATCCCTGTAAAACTCTATGCACCTCCAGTGCCCTCAGCCAGTTACATCAAGGGGTCACATATGGACACTAGAAATCTTTCAGACTCTACAAAAATGTATCTGTCATTTATTTTATTTATTAAACCATCCATTCATTCTGCTTCAAAACTTGACCTTTCTTTCACATCACCCTGCACTGTAACTGTTTGCAAAATCAATAGCAAGCCTACAATAATCACCGTGAGTATGCATGCTATGGAGGAGAACATATTTTGGTAAGCCAATGGGGCTCCATTGTCAACCTTCCAAGTGGTTATGATAAACAAATTATTTTAAAGATTATTGAAAATACACTGATAAGGTCCTTTTAAAATGATCTGACTTTGCTGTCAGTGCAATGCAAAGGAAATTAAATCAGTTGCAGTGCCCAATTGACTTTGCTGTCATTGCAGCTTATGATGGTGTCCGACTGCCCAATGTGTCTAGAGCCTGCTGAACTTTTCAGCCAAAACAATTATATTTCTTCTTTCCTATTTTATCCTTTATTTTCCAACATAAAGCTATGTGACCTTTTCTGTCAGAGCAATTTATTGAAAATGGCAATATGAAAAGTGCCTGGCCAGGACAGAACCTTCATACCAAGAATATAATAATTTTCATCCTTTTCTTCTCAGTTAAATCTATGTGGCATTCCTGTCCACCTAGTGAAACAAAAATTAAATCAGTGCCCAAATGCTGAAACACTAAAGAAATATCAAGGACAATACAAATGCAATGATTTCACTTTTATCTTTATAATTTAAAGATAATGGACTTTGCTATGGTAGTTTGTTATCAGATTAAATTGCACTGCATGGAGTTTCGAGAACTGTGATGCTTGTGGATTGTTTCTGCACTGTTTTGGCCCATTCTCAGTGGCAGGGTACACAAGACTTGTCAGATGGAAGCAACTGCAGTTGGGTGGAGTTGGAGACTGAACCCAGACATGAGTTGGGGCTGGACACCGCTTGAAACACAGACCTTTTCACAATGTTAACTTGATTATTACTTGTGGCACCGTAGAGACTAACCAATTTATTTACCTCACGAAAGCTTATGCTCAAATAAATTGGTTAGTCTCTAAGGTGCCACAAGTACTCCTTTTCTTTTTGTGAATACAGACTAACACGGCTGCTACTCTGAAACTTGATTATTACTATTGTTCAGATTGATTAAAGACATTCCACTAATTAGAAAGCCATATTTCACTTAATTGGTTGCAGAAGACACAGAAAAGGAAATCAGTCGGAATCAATTTGACCAAGTGTTACAACTTTATAGACATAGTCTGTTGTGAGAGGTCCCAATCACTAGGTCCCATGTTCTTCCAAGTCATCCGGTTCTGGGTAGAGTTTAGTCACGGTTTCTAGCTCTGGGATTTGAGGGCATACTACCAGGATGAGACCTCTTGTCTGACACCCTTCTGTGGGACTTGGGGTGCCACTGCCCAGACACCCTAGACCAGGGTTTCTCAATCCATGGATTGACACCCAAAAGTGGGGTTGGGCTAAACCTGAACAGCGCTGTGACCCCAATGCCTGGAGCAGGGAGCTGAGCAAGCCCCCCGGGACAGGAGCCAGGAGAGAGTGGTTGGTGTCCTGGTAAGTTCTGATCCCTGATGAATCACTCCCCGCCTTCCAGCTGGGTGACACCCCATCTTCCATACCCCCTCTCCAGCCCCGTAGTACAGGCACCCTGATGTACCCCTCTCCCACAGCTGGGTGACTCCCCTTCTGTCATGCTACCCATATTGGCCCTACAGCCTCTCATCTCTTCCCCCACTGCATCCCCAACCTCTTCTGTCCCCACCTCCCTTCTGTCCCCACTTTCCCTTGTCCCCCACACTTATCCTTAGGACATCAAACCCCTCCACTCCTTCACCCTCTCCCCACAAAAGGCTATGTGTGGGGGTTGTTCCTCCCCCAGACTCCTTAGTCCCATACCCTTTCCCCACAACCCTTCTATACCCCCACAACTCTCCTCCAGCCCACACAGAACCCCCATTATATCTGCAGGCCCTCTGATCTTCCCACTTCACCTCCAGTCCTCTAAATCACTCCCCTTACCCGCTGCCCCCCATGGGCCTGTGTGTTTTAGGGGGTGTCTCTGTTCACCACCCCTTCCCTTGATTACCAGTGGGGGCATTCCCCAGCTGTTCACATCTGGCTGGAATGTCTGAAATCTTAGCTCTGAGCCTCCCCCGGCCCCAAATCCCTGCAGGGGTTGTGGGGGCATCAAGTCCAGATCATCTTGAGAGGAAGCTATTGTGAGTCCAAGTCTTGACAGTGTTTCAGACTGTGCAGAGTCAATGCTGCTGTCTCTTCTTGTAAGTTCTTCTTTCCTGGTACTATGATCAGCCCCCACAGCACAGAGCCCTTTTAGATAGTGCCAGGGTCTCTGAGCTATGTTCTCAGACTAAGACGCTCTGGCACCACTAATAATATTTGTACCATCCCCCTCCAGTTGGCTCCTAAGCAGAAAACCCATTGACTTTGGCCCACCCCCAGGTGGGGGTCCTGATGTCTCTTAGTGTTAGTCCTTCAACAAAGTTTCAAATACCTTTCCCTGGAAGGGCAGCCACTTGGAATGTAGTACAATGGAGTGTCTTTGAGCATATCCAGGCTTGTGTAGTCACAGTGTCTAATATTTCCACACATGGTACAAAACTGAGTCAAATTGTGAGCTCTGACATAACCCACCAAGTATCTAATGTACTAAGACAATACTGAATTTTAAATAAAACATATTCTTGCATTGCTGGCAGTGCACCACAATAAAAATACAAAGGTTGGCAGTGGGAGTGGGTCTTCCTGCTCAACATTTCCAAGAAATTTCAAACAAAAAGAAGACATTTCTTTACAGTAACTATGATTAGTTGAGACCAGTGCCTCTATGTATTATTCACGGTAGAGCAACAAGGTGGGTGAAGTAATATCTTTTATTGGACCAACTTCTGCTGGTGAGAGGGACAGGCTTAGAGCTGTTCTTCAAGTCTGGGAAAAGTCCTCAGTGTCCCAGTTAAATATAAGATGGAACAGATAAGGAGTTATCATGTGATTCAAGATGAAGGGGCAGTTAATGCCCTGTGCAGTTGTAGGACAAACGATGGTTAGTGGATTACAGGTAATTGTAATGAGCCATAAATACAGTGTCTTTATGAAGTTCATGCTTTTTGGTGATTTTGGTTGTTTTCGTGTTTGTAGGCTATGCAGCTGAGGTTTTGGGAACTGTCTAGAGAAACAGTGTGGGTCAGGATGAAAAGTCACCCCTCACAGTGCTGAATGGTTGGATGCAAGGTTAACAAAATCATCCATGCCTTCCCCTCTGCTTTAGCTCCTAGTGCTGAAGCCCAGAGTCCTTAAGAGATTAGAATTCAGAAGGAGAGAGGGGTTAGTATGAATATGATGAGGCAACACCCAAAGAATTACAGATAAATAACCTTTATTTCTACTTCAACGTGGCCTCTGCTCATTCTTATTTGTGGGAGTCTTGCAAGCAGTACAACCTGCAGGTAGATGAGCTGAAGAATTCTAATGAAACAAGGCTTGCAGAATTGCTTTGTGACAGAGAACATCAGATAGAGATGCCCAGCCAAGAGAGAAGTGCTGTGTTAAAATGTGAATACATCTCCCAGTAGCAGCCCTGCAGATTTCTTGGATGGAAAGATTATGGAGAGATTATCCTCGTTGAAATAATGCCTTCAGGCACTGACATCAAAGCTGTAAGATAACAAGGCAAATCTTTTGCTGTGTCCAGCTTGAGGTGCAACATTGCATTATTGTGTCTGAGCGCTTGTACAATGAGACCTTTGAGTAACAGAAAAAAATCAAGTAGAGCCCATATGAGGGCTGAGAGCTCTAGCCCATTTACTTGTATTTTTGCTTCTATATTTCTAGGTTCTCAGATATAAACTCCCAATTCCAGAGGCAGGCATATGTGATGAATCCAGTTGAAGAAGAGATGTAGGACCGAAAGAGAATCCCTTCAGATTGTTGCCCTGTAATTCCCACTAGTGACAATTTGGAATTCTGAGCTCATAGTCAAAAGTACAATCATATCCTGTACATTTACATTTAGGGTGCAATTTCCTTCCACACAATGTTGTGATGGTCTAATTTGCATATGGTATCAGATTTCTGAAGGGGGCCTTGAGACAACAGAGAAAAAAGAGCTGAACAAATGTTTTGTGGCAGTCCTGCTTTCATGCACCCTTGGTGTCATTTTTCATATTAGGATGTCATCACCATGAGAAAAGCTTAGGTGACACCAAATGGCTGCAAGGCAAACATGACAAGAACCTGTCTTATCTGAATTGGAATGTATTGACACTCAGAAGAAAGAATGAGTTGTCAGTTGCATGTGTTGACGCATTGCTAAAAACCCTGTCATATTTTTAAAAATCCTAAATTAAAAAATATAATTAAAGTACCTCCTCCATTGCAATGAAATGATCTAGAGTTAACTTATTACCATTGGATGGGCAATCTGTTTTTAAAACTATGAATTACAAATGTTGTTTTCCTCTTAATCAAAATAATTGTTTGATTGACATGAAGTAAAAGAACTTTACAAAATTACAAATAATTGAAATTAAAAGTGAACAAAAAAACTTAAGTTGCACAGACCTGAGTTTAGTGATATGTTTTTACCATACAAGTATTGCTGGATAAAACATAAGCAGTACAGGGTGATACTGTGTAGTACCCTGCATTCTGTATACCACTTTAGGTACTAAAGTTGACATCAGCCACGTCAAGGTTCCTTCCCCACTCTGAACTCTAGGGTACAGATGTGGGGACCTGCATGAAAACCTCCTAAGCTTACTTTTACCAGCTTAGATTAAAACTTCCCCAAGGTACAAATTATTTTATCCTTTGCCCTTGGATTTCCACTGCCACCACCAAACTTTATCTGGGTTCCTGAAAAAATGGAGTTTGGACATGTCTTTCCCCCCAAAATCCTCCCACCACTTGCACTCCACTTCCTGGAGAAGGTTTGGTAAAAATCCTCACCAATTTGCATAGGTGACCACAGACCCAAACCCTTGGATCTTAGAACAATGAAAAAACATTCAGTTTCCTTACAAGAAGACTTTTAATAGAAGTAAAAAGAAAAGAATCACCTCTGTAAAATCAGGATGGTGAATACCTTACAGGGTAATTAGATTCAAAACATAGAGAATCCCTCTAGGCAAACCTTAAGTTACAAAAAAGACACACAGACAGGAATATTCATTGTATTCAGCACAGCTATTTTCTCAGCCATTTAAAGAAATCATAATCTAACACATACCTAGCTAGATTATTTACTAAATTCTAAGACTCCATTCCTGTTCTGTCTCTGGCAAAAGCATCACACAGACAGACACAGCCCCTTTGTTTTTCTCCCTCCTCCCAGCTTTTGAAAGTATCTTGTCTCCTCATTGGTCATTTTGGTCAGGTGCCAGCGAGGTTACCTTTAGCGTCTTAACCGTTCACAGGTGAGAGGATTTTTCCTCTGGCCAGGAGGGATTTTAAAGAGGTTTACCCTTCCCTTTATATTTATGACAAGCCATATCAGGAGTAGCACAGAACCTGGGTCTTGGCAGATCAGTCCTGATGGAATTATACAAATATTTTATTTCAAAACTTGTTTAAAAATTGTTATAAGTTTGTATACAGTTCGAACTTTGTGACTGGATGATTTTGAATTTAAACAGATTAATTTCTCTCAGCTTCTATATTACAGTGAAAATCAGAAGTGGCCATTATAACAATGGATGAGTTCCTACTTCCTTTTTAGCTCTCTTTCTAACATAAGCTTCTTTGAGACAGAAGTTCTCAGTCAACAGATGAAGATATCTTGAAACTGTAACTGTAATTGGTTGAAGCATTTTTGAACCATGGAAGTCTAAATAAATGAGCTTAACTTCTTTTTCCCCATTTGGTTGTTTCCAAAACACTTTATAAATGAAACTTCAAACTTATCTTGTTTTGTAGATCTTGTTGAGACTTGGGCCAGATCTTCAGCTGGTGTAAATCAGTGTTGCTTTTCATTGTAGTCTTGTTGACTTCTAGCTGACTTCAATGGAGCTATGTCAATTGACACCAGTTGAGGTTCTGTCCTAAAATTATGTTCTAGTCTCAACAGTGTCCATGTAAAATGGCACATTCTTACCAAATAGATCTATCCACCACGCATGTTCAGGGATACACTCGCTTATTTTAACAAAATAATTGTTTACTGATTTTTGCTCCTGTTCGCACTGCAGAGCCAACAGTGGTAAGACTCAGTGAGCTAAGTTATTTTTCTTAATCACCATCAACAGAAATTGTTTGTAAAATTGCAGATTACATTTGTAAAACATTGCTGAAAGTAATAGGTTTGCAGCAGGGTCACAGAGCCTAATTTGACTTGCAGAGCCTTTATTATAATAATAAGTGAAAAAGACAATACAGCTTGACTCTCAGATCTCAACATATTTAATATGGAAGGAATTGAGAAACAATATGCATGAAACTTCATTATTTTTACAGTCAGCTTTGACTTCAGTTTAACTTCAGTTTAAAAAACAGATTTTTAGAGATGTGGTTCAGTTCAGTATTATTTAAAGTTATAAACATGCAATCTTTCTGCCAGGAGCCACGGGCAGTAACCAAGGCAGAATTCAATAATATGCCTAGGAGACTCTTTCCAAAATAAATAAAACACATGGATCAAGCCCCTACCTACAACCTTATCTTCTCCCAGATTTTAGTAATTTAAATACCCCAGACACCTTTACAACTGTTTCTTTCCCACTTGCAAACAACAAGACTCCTTGGGATTATGAAACCTAAAATACCTTTTATTAGGGGAAAGCACAGTAACCATATATTTGCATAAAAATAAAAAAGAGCAAAACCTAGACAGTGTATCAGGGGTATGATCAATTTACAGGGTCAATTATTAATTGCCTGGCTTGTAAATAAGAGTTCTAGGTCTCAACAGGACAATCCCCGCCATCTAAAATCTCACTCAGGAACCCAAGTAGACTCAGTGGTGGAGAAGTGGACCGCAGGATGGCTCTCTGCTAATGTCCAGCTATGTCCACACCACCAGATCCTGCTCCAACTCATCGCTATGTGGTCTGGCTCCTGAAAATCAGCTTCAGTTGCTGTCCATTCTGGTGTAGTTTGCAGAGTCAGCTCCGCTATTGCTAATCTGGTCCTGAACATTTAGTTCTACTGCTTCTAGTTTTGGCCTACCAAATCAGCTCCACTTCTGCTGGCAGTCTGGTCCAGTCCTCTCCAACAAAGTCAACTCTGCATGTTCGGGTTCTCTAGAAGGGATGAATGAATCAGAAAGAATCAGGACCCTTGCACATAACCCTAAATCTCAATACCCTGCCAGCTTTAGGTGACCAACTTTTTAAGAGGCTATATCTTACACAATTAATATCCCTTTCAGAAATACATACTATCATCAGTCACAATATCAGAACATAAATCAATTCCAATGTAACACAACAAGCTATATAATTTATGTAAATAAAGCCTGCCAGAGCATGTAGACTTTCCCGTTTCTCTGATATAGGGAAGCAAAGAGTTCTGTTCCTTTATGCTTTGTGGACCTGGGGCTTATAAACATTCCAAGTCAACAGTTTCATGTTGGAATCTTCCCTCATGGTTGGTGTGTGAGAGTCAGTTTGTTTCAGTGTGTCTTCTTGTATGAATGCAAATCAATGATGGATCTGCTGGTGTTCCCACACGTTGGGCAGACATGGCTACATCATGAAAACTCAGTTAAGAAAAGTTCTATAATATTTGCTGGGGACAAAAGAGCTCATAAATTCTACAGAGGAGAGCGCCAGCTGATACATTTAGAATAGGTCTTGGATCAAGGAGCTTCCAAGTTTCATTCATGAAAAATGTAAGCTTTCCAAATCATATAGTCCTGGAGCCTTTTTTTTTTCTAGGTTTCAGAGTAACAGCCGTGTTAGTCTGTATTCGCAAAAAGAAAAGGAGTACTTGTGGCACCTTAGAGACTAACCAATTTATTTGAGCATAAGCTTTAGTGAGCTACAGCTCACTTCATCGGATGCATACTGTGGAAAGTATAGAAGATCTTTTATACACACAAAGCATGAAAAAATGGGTGTTTACCACTACAAAAGGTTTCTCTCCCCCCACCCCATTCTCCTGCTGGTAATAGCTTATCTGAAGTGATCACTCTCCTTACAATGTGTATGATAATCAAGTTGGGCCATTTCCAGCACAAATCCAGGTTTTCTCCTCCCCCTTCCCCCCCCTCCCCACACAAACCCACTCTCCTGTTTGTGGGGGGGGGGGAGTGGGAGAAAACCTGGATTTGTGCTGGAAATGGCCCAACTTGATTATCATACACATTGTAAGGAGAGTGATCACTTCAGATAAGCTATTACCAGCAGGAGAATGGGGTGGGGGGAGGTATTGTTTCATGGTCTCTGTGTATATAATGTCTTCTGCAGTTTCCACAGTATGCATCCGATGAAGTGAGCTGTAGCTCACGAAAGCTTATGCTCAGATAAATTGGTTAGTCTCTAAGGTGCCACAAGTACTCCTTTTCTTTTTCTTTTTCTAGGTTTTAATTGCTTAACAAATCCAAAGGGGAAAATTGAATGACAAAAAACAAAACATAAGAAAATAAAACAAACAAGCCAAAAACCACAAAGCCATTAATAAAAAACTAAGATTCCTAACACTTAAAAATAATTAATTTCCAAAAAGAAGTTGCTCAAAATTGTTAATTTTGTAATGCAGAAATTTTCTAAAAGGTAAAATTACCTGAAGCTTTTTTCACTGTCGTACACGACATACCAAAAATATATATATAGCAGGATTTTCAATAAGGGTGATTTAACATTGTGGTAGCAACTTTAATGTCTTGATATTAATTCTCTGAGTGGTAGACACTTTAATGTTAACATGACAGTTGCCCTATTTTTTAACATAATTAATAGCAGTACAATGAAGGTGTAAAAGAGCCTTCCGCTTAAAATGGTTCTTATTTTATAGTGCAACTTAGTTTTCACTCAGTGCTTTTGCTTTTTCTAGACCCTGCAACTGCACTGGAATGCAGCAATTAAGCAAATTGTTTGGTAAGTGTGGCATAACTAGGGAACACTTCGGCTTGATGGAGTGGCTAACTGACAAGAATGGTCAGCTAATCAGATCACTGTTAGTTGAGCATTACAAATACCTCTTTCCAGATATCCTAGGCTTGGCTTTTAAATCTTATTGCCAAAGTTTATGTAGACCCATGTAAATGCCTACTGAGTTTAGATGGCAGGTCCACCACACCTCATGCTGGAAAAGGGTTGGTGTTAGATGCTTTACTCTAAACAGCTTTGGTAAATTCAGGAAGAGTAAAACCAACAAAAAACCCCAAACTTTTCTTACTTGAAATTGTGTTCATCTTGTGTGTTTTGCGTACAATGCCTCATTTTCCTGGATGAAGACAGAGATGGGTGTCACTGTGCTGATGCACAGGCCAGAACAGTGTTGAGAGAGCTGATAGTCTCCTAGCTACTAGACAGAACTGAAGCCAGTAAATAAAGCCCTTATTTGTGCATCTTCCTTCTTTAAGGATAAGCTTGGTGGTGGTGGGGAGAGATGGCGAAGAGTAGCAACTGGATATCAGAGTCCCAATAGCTAACTGAGGGAATCCACCAGTTGACTGGGGGATTGGTTGGTTGTACTAGCAATGCTAAGAGAGAGGGAGGGAGAGGCAATTCTGAAAGGCCAGTTGGGCTCCTGGCATGTCTCAAAAACTTTGAGAACACGGCTGGGAGATTTCCATCCTTGTCCTTAGTAACCCTCGCATGGCATGCTACCAGGACTCCAAGCCTACCCAGAACTAGCTTGGGTTCACTCCCAGACCAAGGACAAGTTTAAAACTGGAGTTTTACCCTTAAAGGGATAGGGCACAGGTAAATCTAACCCTTCCATTGTCACGGACTGGGGCATGGGTGGTCAGAGTAGGGGTGGATAGGCTTGCAGGTCAAAATAGGAGTCAAGAGCTAAGAGTCAGGAACCAAGCAGAACAGAAGCAAACCTGGAACAAGAAAGGCACAAGAGCAGTTGCAGGTGTAAACCCTGAGCAGCCACTGGTCTAGTACTATTGCTGGGTTTAAGTCCTGGCAACACTGCTCAGTCAATCAGGTAATCTGGCCAATTAGGGATCTCAGCTGTAGTTAGCTAGCTGATCCCAGACCCAGCTGCAGGCCCCCATTCCAGACAGTATCCCACCCCACACCCTTTGAGGGTATGCCCTAGGACCTGGTTTCTCAGGATAAGCCCAGTGGAAATCCTATAGTAGATCCACGGGGTGGATGTTTTCAATTTGTTTCCAAGATTGCTCATCTGGACCATAACCCTCCCAGTCCACTAGGTACTGGTGTTTTCTCCTAACAAATTGGGAGTCAAGGATTTGTCTGAGAAAGCATTTTTCTTGCCCCCAGGGTTATGGGTGCTGGTAGTGGGGCAGCAGTAATTCAGCAATATATTCTCAGTATGGGGTTTAAGGAGGGAAATGTGAAACACCCAATGGATCTTGAGCAAAGCAGGTAGTTGCCACTTGAAGGCTACGGGATAGAGATGTTCCAAGATACTGGTACTGGTGATCAAGTTTGGCTGATGGGCAGGTCAAATTGAGTTCCAGGTGAAGAACTAGACTCCCTCTAGCTGGGCTGGGAGAAATCTAATGGGCCTAGTCTTCATTGTATGTGTAAGTTTCCTATGTGGATCTTAACTGTACTTGGTACAGCTGGGTTGCCCAGTCTATGGTTGCAGGTACCAGGGAGTGGGTGGGTATATCAGGATGGAACTGAAGATGAGAACCATAGCTCACCAACAATGAGCTTTGTTGTTTGAGGTGTGTGTTGCATTGTGATAGGCAAATTCTGGAGCAGAGAAAACCAGGTGTATTGGTGGTCATTCAAGAAACAGTGTAGGTTCTGGTCTAGAACCTGGCTGACTTATTGTGTTTACCCATTAGTCTCTGGGTGTAGGCAGATGATATGATGGACTGTAAGCAAAGAAGCCACAGAAACTCCCACCAAAAATGGGAGATGAAGTTGAGTCTATAATTTGACACAATGCCAGTTGGTAGTCCACAGTAGCAGAAGATATTCTACAGAAAGAGGTGTGCTATTACTGGGATGGTAGGGATGGTGCAGCATGGAACAAAATGTGCCATATTAATTAGGAGATCAACTATGACTAGTATCACCCTGTGCTCATGAGAGTGAGGCAGATCCACAATAAAATCCATTGATACAGTAGACAAGGGTAGAGGAGGAAATGGGTAAAGGCTTGAGAAGGCCAAGCAGTTTCAAGCAAGGGGTCTTGTTTCAGAAGCAAATGTTGCAGGATTTTATGTATTCCTGAATGCATTCATGTAAGCCAGGATACCAGAAACTCCATGACATCAGGCCCCATGTCTTAGACTGGGCAAAGTGACCAGTGAGTGGCATGTCATGGCATAATTTCAGGACATGGAGTCTAGGTTGACCTCTACAATATAAATATGATCCTTGTAATAGAGGAGGCCATCCTCTAGCCTGAATTCAGAGCTGGATTGGGCAACTTCATTATCCAGGGTCTGGAGGAGCTGGGTTATGAAGGGGTTGTGGGGCAGCTGAGAATGGATGGCCAGACATTAGATTGCTGTTGACTGACACATTGACAGAGGTGGATGCCTTTAGCACTGTGGAGAGAAGTTCTTCTCTAGGCTCAAGGTACTCTTCTTTGTGTGGTAGAGAATCTGTTTTCCCATTTCTAGCCCCCAGGTGACAGGTTACAATAAAATCAAATCAATTAAAAGATAGAGACTAGCAGATCTGACATTGATTGAGGTGTCTGGTCATCCAGAGGTACTCTAGGTTCTTATAGTCAGTGAGAACCTGGACTGGGACCCAAGATGCCTCCAGCAGGTGATGCTATTCCTTAAATACTTCCTTGGTTGCCAATAACTCCTTGTCCCAGATATTGAATTATTTTCCACTGAGGTCAGTCTGCAGGAGTAAAAGGGTGAAATTGACTGTGGGAGCCCACTGACCAGGACAATACCTTGCCTATGGCAAAGTTTGTTGTGTAAACTTCCATAATAAATACTTTGAGGGATAAGAATGGGCACTGTGGTGAATGCCCTTTTCAGCTGATCAAAGGCAGACTGAGCTTCTAAAGGCCAAAGGAACTATTCTCCTTTTCACAGGAATGCTGTCATAGAGGCAACCAGGCTAGGAAATCCTTTGGTGAAACATTGGTAAAAACTGGTGAAACACAAGAACCGCTGTACCCTCCTATGGCCTTGCGGGCTCCCTGCCATCTTGCATGGGTCCATGGTTAGTCTCTTAGGGAAGTCCCTTAGTACCATAGGAATTCAACTGTGCTCTGGTCAAACTTACTTTTCTCAAGCTTTGCATATTAGTTGGTTTTTGCCAGAGTCTAACTAGGGGCACATGTTGTTCATGCGGATCCTGAGCCTCAGAAAAAAAAAAGACTATTAAGGTAAATGACAAATTTGTTCAACATGCCTCGGAAGATATCGTTAATGAATTGCTGAAAGGCATAACCAGGTATTTTAAATGCCCATACCTGGTACAGAAAATGGTCTTCCACTTGTCTCCTTCTTCCATCTGAACTAGATTATAGGCTCTGTAAAAGTCCAGATTGCTGATGACCCTGGCAGAGTGCAGTCTTTGAAAAAGCTAATTAATAAAGGGTAATGGTCTTGAGTAGTAACCATATTTAATGCCTGGTAGTTCACATAAAGTACTGGAGAGAGGAGAAAGATGCCAACCCAGCTCAGACACCTCTGTTGGGGCTGGAGTTTGCCATTTCGTGAGCAGAAATACAGACTGGACTTTTCCAGGGCAGCTTGATGTGAAGTGTCCCAGTTCAATGCAATACAGGCATAGGCCTGATACTGTAAGCCAGTTTTAATCTGTGTTGGAGAGACACGGCCAAGCTTGGCAGAGCTGCATGGGTTCCAGCTGGATGAGGACACCAGGTGCTGACAGATGGGACCTGGCAAGACCAGTGAGGGTTGGGACTGCCTGATGGAATACTGCCTAGAAAGAAAGTCAATCTTAATACTGAGCTCAATCAAGGCATCCAGGCCAGCTGGTGGCTCTATGCATGCCAGTTCATCTTTGGTCTCATCTTCATGGCCAGATCAGAAGAGGTAGCACTGCACAGCCTCACTCCATGTGGTATCAGCTACCAAATGCTGAAACTCTGCAGTATAATTAGAACTGGCCTGTGTTTCTGTGGCAAGGTCTGAAGTGCAGCCTTGTCTGTGAACATGGCTCGGGTCATCAAAAAATAGTGCCTTGAACAAAGTCCTCAAACTGATTCAGGAGGGGGCTATACTTTTCTAGGAGTAGGGAGTGTTAGGATATAGATATTCAGGCCTGTCTGTAAAGGCCTATACTCTAAGAATTTAGGTGTATTCTTATCACTTGGCTAGTGATAGAGGTATAAAAGAAAGAATCAAAATCACTGTCTGCTGGTGTAAGGGCCTTCTCTTACTGTGACAGTCTGAGGCCCTGTGCTTAGGCTAAGGCCTTTGGCTAAGCAGCAGAGGCAGCCATAAGCTGGGAAGCGAACGGTCACATCCTCACATTCCAAACTAGTCACATTGAAATAAGGTGCTATTGGGCTGTTAGGCACTATCAGGACAGGATTGTATTCCTATCACCTCCAGAGAAAGGGAAGTGCCTAGAAAATGTAAAAGGAAACTTAGTTTGATAGCATCCTGTCTGGCAAGAACTCACTTATCAATAGCTGGGATGTGAAATCCTCACTTCTGTATTGTTTTGTCATTATAGCTCCCACTTTGCTGTTGTTTGTCTGTATAATCTCTGTCTGGTTCTGTGATTGTTCCCGTCTGCTGTATAATTAATTTTGCTGGGTGTAAACTAATTAAGGTGGTGGGATATAATTGGTTACATAATCATGTTACAATATGTTAGGATTGGTTAGTTAAATTTCAGGAAAATGATTGGTTCAGGTATAGCTAAGCAGAACTCAAGTTTTACTATATAATCTGTAGTCAATGAGGAAGGGTGGGGATGGGGATGTGGGTGTGTGAGATGGGAACAGGGAATGGGGGTAAGAAAATTGGAATCATGTTTTGCTAAAGGGGGAGATGGGAGCAGGGAATGGGGGTAAGAAAATTGGAATCATGTTTTGCTAAAGGGGGAAATGGGAACAGGGAATGGGAGTAAGGAAGTTGGAATCATGTTTGGCTAAGGGTAGGAATGGGAACAGGGACACAGGTGTAAGGCTCTGTGGTGTCAGAGCTGGGAAGGAGGTTACTAAGGAAGGAAACTGGAATCATGCTTGCTGGAAGTTCACCCCAATAAACATCGAATTGTTTGCACCTTTGGACTTCGGGTATTGTTGCTCTCTGTTCATGTGAGAAGGACCAGGGAAGTAAGTGGGTGAAGGAATAAGCCCCCTAACAGGGAGGACCAAGCCAGCAACTCCTTGGTCAGCAGGCTATTAGTAAGTCCCACCTGGGACTGGTCAGTGAGGGAAAACTGCTGCGCAGCAGGAATAAGCACTCACTGATTCATAAAACTGCAGAGCTGGCTTATTTGGTAGGAGAAACTGTAGGTTCCAGAGAGGGAGGAGTCACAGGTGAAGAAGCCTGGGCCTGCAGCATGGCATTCTGCACCTGCAGGGCATTTACCTGCATCTGTAGGTTCTGTAGGGCACCCACTAACTCTATCAGGATTATTTTAGCCTTAGTGGGATCCATTCCAGTAACCAACCTGTTCCTGTCCCCTTCTTTACCTCCTTGTTTGTTTGGGCTGCTCAAACAGTCATGAACTGGGGCTTGGGTGGTCAGACCTAATGATCAGATCGGTGGCAGTCAATCCTAGTGATTGGAACTGAAGTCAAGATCCAGAAGCCAGAGTCAGTAAAACAGGAGTCAGAAATCGAGCCTGGCAGAAGCAACGCTGGGAACAAGGTAGGCACAGGAGCAATTGCAGCTCTGGGCATAAATATTGAGCAGCCACTAGCCAAGTGCTACTGCTGATCTTAAGAGCAGCCTTGGCAATGCCAGTCAGCCAATCTGGCTGATTAGGTATTTCGGGTGTGATTAGCTAGCTGATCCCAGGTCCAGCTGCAGGCCCTCATTCCTGTCTATATTCCCTTATGAGTGCTGTAAATGAAATGTTCTCCTGACAAGTCTATTAACAAAATATAACAGATAGTCCATCCTTTTGACTTATTAGCAGTAGTCCACAAATTCCACAAGCTCATAACCATCTTTCATTTGCTGTTTCCATTTCTCACAGTAATCTTTATGGTGTACATACAGAGTTCATAGGTAAACCAAAGGCAATGTCAATGGGCAAAAGGGGTGATTTCCAAATAATAAATAGAAGGGTGAGAACCCAGTAGCTTAATTTTGTGTACACTTATAGGCATAGATGACCTTATTAAGGGAACCCTTCCAGTTTTACTTTTGTTCCCTTAGCAAAGTTCTCAATGTAGCTCGCTGAGCTTGGTTCAGCCTTTCTATGTCCCCCTTGCCCTGGGGATAAAATAGGGTGTGTAAAATGTTTCAGTTTTACAGTAGCAGTGTAACCTTCTAAATACATTATTTGCAAATTCTGCCCATTGGTCATGATGAATCCTTTTGGGGAATCAAATTTTAAAACAAAGTCATTGAAGATCTTGTCTTCCACAGTCTTTCTTGACTTGTTGATGATAAGGGAGGTTTGGAAAAAGGAGATGAAAGAAGTCTATTGATACAAGTGCAAATGGTTCTATTGTAACTATGTTAGTTAGCAAAGTTGGTGAGGTTTCTTTTGCTTGATGCATGTACAGACTAACAACAATGTCCAATGTCCCACTTTATCTTTGGCCAATAAAACTGATCTCATGCCCGACTGATTACTTGCTTTGCTCCTGAGAGTCCCATCTCTTCCTGTGACATTCCTGATTAAAACAAAACAGCTTTTTGCTGCAGTTTCACTGCAAGTCATCCTAGAAGTGCCCAGAGATTCAAAATCTCTTCAGTGCTAATCATTTAGATGGTATAAAAATCATCCTACCCGAATGAAGGTCTTCTAGCTCTCTCCTGGCCATTTTACTTGCAAATAATTAAATCTTCCTTGGCAACTTTTCCTGGAGCAGACTGCAGCAGCTGTAGGTAGGTAGGTTTGTCTCTTGGAGAGATCAGATAATTGCAATTCAGCCTCTCCTGCCTGTGCATCCCAACTGTTATACTCCTAGACCCCGGGACAGTTTTAAACTAATTTAGTGCCAAAAATACAAACACATACAGCTTGCACAAGCCCAATTGCTGCTTAGTCCTTTCAAAGGACACACAACCAGATCTGTCCTCTTTGGCCCCTCAACAGACCTTCAATCCTCAAAGGAACAGGGCACAGGTTAATCTAGCTCAGACATTCCCTTAGGAGTGCTATACTTGGAACTTCCCTCCCTAAAGATCCCTCTTCTTCTGTTTCCCTGACAAGTAACAATCATCCAGCTTGGCTTTAGTTGCCTTCTGGCAGCTGACTTGGTAAGAGTGATATAAGACCTTTGGACCTAGCCCTTTTTCCAGAAGGCGGTTTAAGGTAAGAAGTAATTGTGGGGCTGATTAGGAGAAGAATAGGCCCAGTGAGAAGGGAAGAGGAATGGATGTTCAATGTGGTAGATATTTATAGTGAGGTATCATGAATATTTAAATGAATTTGTCATTGAGAGCCTCTGAACTCAAATATCATCTGAACCACCAGTTATTTTCCATCTCTAGTTTAAGTATTTTTTTCTTTTTCTCCTAACAACAGAGGCTATGTTAAGTGTGTGGTGTTTTTTTTTTTTTTTTTTTTTGCTATTTATGGATACATTCTGTTGTTTTTAAAATTTCAAATAGACAATTGGAACCTTAAAAAAAATCACTGGGACAGGTGTTAATCACTGCTCAGAAATAGCTGAGAAGCTGTTCGGCAGTTTCCCAAGGAGAATTGAAGACAGACATCATGTGGTGGCCAAATGAATGTTTTGATATCAACCATTGGCTCACTTTGGAAACAGCTGAGAAGAAGCCAAAGGCTTTGGCTGCACTTTGCTGTTTCCAGTATGAGCCGAAGGATGATGCAAAGCAAATGTAGAACTTCCTTTGAAAAATCAGTTGTGATTTTTTTAAAGTGAAACACATTTTGCTAGCAACACAACCATCAATATAAGCCTTTGGCCTCTTTTTGCAGTTGATTGGTGAGCATTTTTGTGCTGTAAAATCTATTTTCCCAAGGTTGGTACATACAGTAGATAAAACACATAACACCATGGACCTTTAAAAGAATGTTCTTTGGATATTGAAACTTCAAAGTTCTCCGCTGTGAACTGGAGTTGGTCTTGCAAGATCAGGCTCTAAGACTAAGTTCTTTTGCACTGCAACTTCCTTTATGTTATGTGCAGAGCCTGTCTGTGAAGGTCAATAAATTATAATGCAATTCTTGAATTTGAAATGGCCTCCTGTGCACCATCTCATCATAATACAACAAAATGCATTAACATATCAGAATAAAAAAACAGCATAGAAAAGTTTAACACACTAAAACAGAAAAAGATTTTTTTTAAAGGTGGAGATGGACAAAACAATTTAGGGCCAAAAGTGGCCAAATCGGAAAACAGCTGTAAGTGCTTGTGTAGACATGAAAATTACAATAGTACGAAACAAAACATTTACAAGCTTTCAAACCTGTAGGTTTCAAGGACAATTAAGAACATGACCATAGTTTTTATTCTGCAGCTAAATCTTGATCTTGAACAAGAAATCAAAAAGTTCAGTGACAAGCAATTAAAGGTTGGAAGAGTAATACATTACAGGCTTCAGAGTAACAGCCGTGTTAGTCTGTATTCGCAAAAAGAAAAGGAGGACTTGTGGCACCTTAGAGACTAACCAATTTATTAGAGCATAAGCTTTCGTGAGCTACAGCTCACTTCTTCAGATGCATATCGTGGAAACTGCAGCAGGCTTTATATATACACAGAGAATATGAAACAATACCTATTCCCACCCCACTGTCCTGCTGGTAATAGCTTATCTAAAGTGATTTCCAGCACAAATCCAGGTTTTCTCACCCTCCACCCCCCCACACAAATTCACTCTCCTGCTGGTGATAGCCCATCCAAAGTGATAACTCTTTACACAATGTGCATGACAATTAAGCTGGGCTATTTCCTGCATAAATCCAGGTTCTCACATCCCCCCCACCCCCATACACACACAAACTCACTCTCCTGCTGGTAATAGCTCATCCAAACTGACCACTCTTCAAGTTAAAATCCAAGTTAAACCAGAACATCTGGGGGGGGGGGTAGGAAAAAACAAGAGGAAACAGGCTACCTTGCATAATGACTTAGCCACTCCAAGTCTCTATTTAAGCCTAAATTAATAGTATCCAATTTGCAAATGAATTCCAATTCAGCAGTTTCTCGCTGGAGTCTGGATTTGAAGTTTTTTTGTTTTAAGATAGCGACCTTCATGTCTGTGATCGCGTGACCAGAGAGATTGAAGTGTTCTCCGACTGGTTTATGAATGTTATAATTCTTGACATCTGATTTGTGTCCATTTATTCTTTTACGTAGAGACTGTCCAGTTTGACCAATGTACATGGCAGAGGGGCATTGCTGGCACATGATGGCATATATCACATTGGTGGATGTGCAGGTGAACGAGCCTCTGATAGTGTGGCTGATGTTATTAGGCCCTGTGATGGTGTCCCCTGAATAGATATGTGGGCACAGTTGGCAACGGGCTTTGTTGCAAGGATAAGTTCCTGGGTTAGTGGTTCTGTTGTGTGGTATGTGGTTGTTGGTGAGTATTTGCTTCAGGTTGCGGGGCTGTCTGTAGGCAAGGACTGGCTGATTTTCAGTGTGGGCAAACAACCTTACATGCACATGCACTGCTATTAGGATTTGCATGCATAGCATTGTTTTTTATTAGTAAACTTTTCCTCTAGGAAAATTGCCTGAATGTGCAAATGTTAATATAGCACAAGTGCACAGGCAGCTTTAAGTATTTGTACAGTTGTACGTGCAGAAATGGTGGTTGGGTTGTGAAAAGGTTGTCGGGGTAAAAAAAAAACACCCAAACAATTATATTGTACAGACCCAATGTTCAATGCACCTAAGTCTCTTTGCAGACCTTATTGGTGTTATGTTTGTCCCTCATTTCATCATATCCATTAGTGCCCATCAGTCTCTCTGTAGTGTATGGACTTCTGTTGTGTGTGTAAACTCAGTCACTTTTTCCTGTTGTAGTGCATAAGCTGTATACAGTTTGCTCTGAGCAAATATTTTTAACCATTTATTTGATTGATTTTGACTTTCTGTGCATAGAACAAGCAGATAGAATAGGTGAACAAGAAAAAATTACTATCTGTGACAGGACGTACAAGTCACATGCCATTGTTTTGTTTTGTGATAGGCTGAATGCCCTTCATAAAGTTTCTGCTGTAAGTGCTTGAAGACGTCTATTTTAAATTTGCTTTCCATAAGTTTTCAAGCCTGTGAGTTTACAACTTGCTTTCAGTAAAAATTCATACTAAAAAGATTTATTATATGAATGTTCATGGGAAGTGACTATAAAAGGAAAAAAAAACAGTCAAATGAAATTATTATTTATATTCAAACAAATATTCATGAAAATATCTTTCATTATTTACCCATCTCTAATGTAGATAAATGTGACTTTGAAAGTCTGGTTATGAAAAGGCAATGTGCAAAGAATATTAATATCTACATTTGTGCAAGTCACACTTTAACCACTGAACTATCAGGTTCCACAGCAAATAATACCCTACAATGATTTAAAATTGCATAAGAAGTTGTCAAAAATACAATGGAACAAATAATGACATATAATTCATTGTTTAGAAAGGGAGTCAAGTAAAAATAATTTCACAGAATTGTAAAGGCAAATTGAATGATAAATTCATCTTTTCTTTTTTCTTTCTTGCTAATATATATACTAGAGAGAGAGTTGATGAAGCTTAGAGCCAGAATACAGGAAAAACTATACTTGGAGCTCACCACAGTGCCTTGCCACACTCAGATTCCCAAACAGAATTCCTCAGACACCAACATCTGGTTGTCAGGATGTGTATTAATTATTTAGACTAAAGCTGTGAAATCATTGTGTGGAGGGCAGGAATCAAACCAAACCACAAACTGTATGATGGGGCCATATAAGAAAAGACCAGTCATGATGCATGATTACACCAAAGCTCTTGTGAGAAAAGGCCACAGGTTATTAAAAGCAAGATTCACATAAATCAAGAACAAACATTAATCACTACAACATCTTGTACTACCATACACAATAAAAATGACATCTTTTCTTTACTAGCAGCATTTACAAACATTCCTTTAAATTCGAAGCCATTCTTCAAATCAACCATATAATTTGTGGCTCCTCCAATTTTATCATTGTTTTTTGTTACACACACACACAGACACACATACACACACACACAGCTCCACAAGTTAATTAATGTAGTTTTTTTCATGTCCTTTTTATCAGAACCTTACCTCAGGAAGAGATGAAACTAGGAGACTCCTGACAGTGTATAATTATTTTTTAAAGTTCTAATTCCAGCAATTAAAGATCGAATTGGTTGATGAAGTGAGCTGTAGCTCATGAAAGCTTATGCTCCAATAAATGGGTTAGTCTCTAAGGTGCCACAAGTACTCCTTTTCTTTTTGCGAATACAGACTAACACAGCTGCTACTCTGAAACATATCAAACAGGGAAATCTTGGATCTTTCTGAGTTTGAATTATGATCCTTCAAACCTTAAGGAATGGATCATGACAGCTAAAGATATCCATCCAAGCAACCTTGTTATGGAGAGAGTCTGCCATTTAGGACATATGGCTATTGTACACAGGGACATGTTCTATTCCATTACAACAGTGTGAATAAGAGTCATTCCACCAACGACAAGGGAAATGACTCCAGATATAAACTTGTGTAGCTGAGAGCAAAATCTTGTCCTCACTAGGCCAATTTTTTTTCAGTCCTCATTAGGCAAAACTCCCAGTAGACATAAATAGGAGATTTGTCTCAGTGAAGACTGCTAGATTTGCCCTTCCAAAAATACTGAATGACAAGTAGTGGGGGAGGAGAGGGAAACTTAATGTGTTGGAACAAGCTCTTCTATTCTTTATAAACATGCAAGTCAACTGAAATGTAATGGGGTTGCACATTTTTATGTCTGAAAGCCAGGAGTTTTGCCTGAATAAGTGAACGGGATTTGGCCCTGAGAGCAAAATGTGGCCATTGGGGTTTCTTTGTACATCAATAATAAAGAATTTTTTCCCCTTTAAAATCCTGGCAAATAAAGCAGTGCAAATTAAAAAGTAAGTGCATCAATCTTCTGTGATCTACACTGGGGATTTCATCTCACTATGCTGCACTCATGCCATGTGCTAAAATCTCACTGGTCATGACGTTCTATATGTGAAGCAAGTACAGAGGGTGTAAACTAGATTCATGCTGTGACTAACAGGTCGGCTTTGTAGATCAGAGAGAATTTTGACCTATATTTTTTAATCAGATGGATATTAGTCAGAAAGTGGACAAAAACCAGGAGCTTTCTGCTGGGCATTGTTGTTCAGTGTCTCATTAAACTTACAGTTTTCCACTAACTTGAGTAATCAGTTTTGAATATTGAATGCCTATTCATCACATTAGAAATTACACTAACTTTGGGGCAGAACAACCTATAATATATTTAGGAATAAGTCTTCTTGATCCAGAGAATAAATCATTTTCAAATTTCTGTAGAAGCTGGCAAGGTAATCTTTTCAAAGTATGCCCTACTATACTTATCTCAGACATCTAGACAGAAAAATAAGTGCTAAATTCACCTCTACTTTGGAAAAAAGCCTTTTCTGTCATTAGCAAAATCTGTAAATAGATGTGTAGGAAGGAAAGTACCTTTTTAACACTGCCAAATACCAAATCATTACTCACTTCTCTATTACTTGATTTATTTGTTACAATACCTGCTGAGATTAGGTGGAATCAGATGTTTGAACCAGATTTAAAGAAACAGTGTCTAGTAATTTATACGCTCTCCTACCTTAAATTTGCTTTAATCAGATAGGAAGGGAGATCTAGTTAATACATATTCCGCTTATTTTAAATTTACCTAAATGTAATTATTTATGCTCAGCCCCATGTTACTTTATCTACCAGTGTAGCGGTCTGGAGCTAAAACATTGAACATAAGCTAATAATAAACCAATACTTAGAGCTGTGCTGACTTAACAGATAATATTATTGATGACTCTCTTGCATCCGATGAAGTGAGCTGTAGCTCACGAAAGCTTATGCTCAAATAAATTGGTTAGTCGCTAAGGTGCCACAAGTACTCCTTTTTTTTTCCAGACCTGGGTAGAGGGGAAAGGAACACCCATGTACTGACATGAATGGATCAGGTCTTAGGTCTCACAGCTATTGTTTCGGGTTGTATTCATCTCTCTTGGGTATTGTCTTTCAGCTGGGAACATCTCATTGAGAGGAACGAGCCACTTAACACCTCTCTGAGGCAGCTATGCAGTTGACTCATATGTAGACCCTGTCCACTGCATTCTCCCTCCAATTTCATTCAATATTAAAATGGGGCACCCAACTGTGTTCTTGCTGAGGGCTTGTCTACACTTAAACAGCTGCAGATGCACTGCTGTAATGCTTCTCCCATCAATGTAGGTAATCTACCTCCCTGAGAGGCAGTAGCTATGGGCTTATCTACATTACAGGTTACGTTGGTATAACTCATGTTCCTCAGAGGCGTGAATAAGCCACCCCTCTGAGCAACATAAGTTACACTGCTCTAAGCGCTGGTGTCGACTGCGCTATGTTGGTGTCTCTCCGGGAGGTGGTTTTATTACGCTGACTGGAGAGCTCTCTTCTCTCAGCAAAAAGCTTCTTCAGCAGATGCGCTACAGGGGTGCAGCTATGCCGCTGTCACATTTCTAGCATAGACTAGCCCTACATCAATGGGAGAGGCTCTCCAATCAACACAAGTTGTCTACATGGGGAGTTAGGTCAATTCCATGTTTTGCTCAGGGGTGTGGACACAAGTTGCTAGTGTAGACCAAGCCTAAAGTTGTGAAGCCCTTCTTGTTCAAAGGATGACTCTAAGCCCTGGTCTATACTAGGACTTTAGGTCAAATTCAGCAGCGTTAAATCGATGTAAACCTGCACCCATCCACACGATGAAGCCCTTTCGTTCGACTTAAAGGGCTCTTAAAATTGATTTCCTTACTCCACCCCTGACAAGTGGATTAGCGCTTAAATCGGCCTTTCCGGCTCGACTTTGGGGTACTGTGGACACAATTCGATGGTATTGACCTCCGGGAGCTATCCCAGAGTGCTCCATTGTGACCGCTCTGGACAGCACTCTCAACTCAGATGCACTGGCCAGGTAGACAGGAAAAGAACTGCAAACTTTTGAATCTCATTTCCTGTTTGGCAAGCTGCAGGTGACCATGCAGAGCTCATCAGCAGAGGTGACCATGATGGAGTCCCAGAATCAGCATTGACTGAACGGGAGGTACGGGATCTGATCGCTGTATTGGGGAGAGGAATCCGTGCTATCAGAACTCCATTCCAGTTTTTGAAATGCCAAAACCTTTGTCAAAATCTCCCAGGGCATGAAGGACAGAGGCATAACAGGGACCCGAAGCAGTGCCGCGTGAAACTGAAGGAGCTGAGGCAAGCCTACCAGAAAACCAGAGAGGTGAACGGCTGCTCCGGGTCAGAGCCCCAAACATGCCGCTTCTATGATGAGCTGCATGCCATTTTAGGGGGTTCAGGCACCACTACCCCAGCCATGTTGTTTGACTCTTTCAATGGAGATAGAGGCAACACAGAAGCAGGTTTTGGGGACAAAGAAGATGATGAGGAGGAGGAGGTTGTAGATAGCTCACAGCAAGCAAGCGGAGAAACCAGTTTCCCCGACAGCCAGGAACTGTTTCTCACCCTGGACCTGGAGCCAGTTCCCCCTGAACCCACCCAAGGCTGCCTCCTGGACCTGGCAGGCGGAGAAGGGACCTCCAGTGAGTGTACCTTTTAAAATACTACACATGGTTTAAAAGGAAGCATGTGAAAGGATTAATTTGCCCTGGCATTCGTGGCTCTCCTGGATGTACTCCCAAAACCTTTGCAAAAGGTTTCTGGGGAGGGCAGCCTTATTGCGTCCTCCATGGTATGACACTTTACCACTCCAGGCTAGTAGCACGTACTCGGGAATCATTGTACAACAAAGCATTGCAGTGTATGTTTGCTGGCGTTCAAACAACATCCATTCTTTATCTCTCTGTGTTATCCTCAGGAGAGTGAGATATCATTCATGGTCACCTGGTTGAAATAGGGTGCTTTTCTTCAGGGGACACTCAGAGGTGCCCGTTCCTGCTGGGCTGTTTGCCTGTGGCTGAACAGAAATGTTTCCCGCTGTTAGCCGCTGTTAGCCGCGGGGTGGGAGGAGGGTTGAGGAGGTAGCCACGCGGTGGGGCGAGGCAAAATGCTACCTTGTAACAAAAGCACATGTGCTATGTATGTAATGTTAACAGCAAGGTGTTAGAAAGAGTGTAGCCATTGTTTTATAAAATGTGTCTTTTTAAATACCGCTGTCCCTTTTTTTCTCCACCAGCTGCATGTGTTTCAATGATCACAGGATCTTCTCCTTCCCAGAGGCTAGTGAAGATTAGAAAGAAAAAAAAAACACACTCTGATGAAATGTTCTCTGAGCTCATGCTGTCCTCCCACTCTGACAGAGCACAGACGAATGCGTGGAGGCAAATAATGTCAGAGTGCAGGAAAGCACAAAATGACCGGGAGGAGAGGTGGCGGGCTGAAGAGAGTAAGTGGCGGGCTGAAGACAGGGCTGAAGCTCAAATGTGGCGGCAGTGTGATGAGAGGAGGCAGGATTCAATACTGAGGCTGCTGGAGGATCAAACCAATATGCTCCAGTGTATGGTTGAGCTGCAGCAAAGGCAGCTGGAGCACAGACTGCTGCTACAGCCCCTGTGTAACCAACCACCCTCCTCCCCAAGTTCCAGAGCCTCCTCACCCAGATGCCCAAGAATGAGTGGGGGGGCCTCCGGCCAACCAGCCACTGCACCACAGAGGATTGTCCAAAAAACAGAAGGCTGGCATTCAATAAATTTTAAAGTTGTAAACTTTTAAAGTGCTGTGTGGCATTTTTCTTCCCTCCTCCTCCACTCCTCCTGGGCTACCTTGGTAGTCATCCCCCTATTTGTGTGATGAATGAATAAAGAATGCATGAATGTGAAGCAACAATGACTTTATTGCCTCTGCAAGCGGTGATTGAAGGGAGGAGGGGAGGGTGATTAGCTTACAGGGAAGTAGAGTGAACCAAGGGGCGGGGGATTTCATCAAGGAGAAACAAACAGAACTTTCACACCGTAGCCTGGCCAGTCATGAAACTGGTTTTCAAAGCTTCTCTGATGCGTACCGCGCCCTCCTGTGCTCTTCTAACCGCCCTGGTGTCTGGCTGCGCGTAACCAGCAGTCAGGCGATTTGCCTCAACCTCCCACCCTGCCATAAACGTCTCCCCCTTACTCTCACAGATATTGTGGAGCGCACAGCAAGCAGTAATAACAGTGGGAATGTTGGTTTCTCTGAGGTCTAAGCGAGTCAGTAAACTGCGTCAGCGCACCTTTAAAAGTCCAAATGCACATTCTACCACCATTCTGCACTTGGTCAGCCTGTAGTTGAACAGCTCCTGACTACTGTCCAGGCTGCCTGTGTACGGCTTCATGAGCCATGGCATTAAGGGGTAGGCTGGGTCCCCAAGGATTCATATAGGCATTTCAACATCCCCAACAGTTATTTTCTGGTCTGGGAATAAAGTCCCTTCCTGCAGCTTTTGAAACAGACCAGAGTTCCTGAAGATGCAAGCGTCATTTACCTTTCCCGGCCATCCCACGTTGATGTTGCTGAAACGTCCCTTGTGATCCACCAGAGCTTGCAGCACTATTGAAAAGTACCCCTTGTGGTTTATGTACTCGCCGGCTTGCTTCTCTGGTGCCAAGATAGGGATATGGGTTCCGTGTATGGCCCCACCACAATTAGGGAAACCCATTGCAGCAAAGCCATCCACTATGTCCTGCACATTTCCCAGGGTTACTACCCTTGATATCAGCAGATCTTTGACTGTGTGGGCTACTTGCATCACAGCAGCCCCCACAGTAGATTTGCCCACTCCAAATTGATTCCCAACTGACCGGTAGCTGTCTGGCATTGCAAGCTTCCAGAGGGCTATTGCCACTCGCTTGTGAACTGTGAGGGCTGCTCTCATCTTGATATTCTGGTGCTTCAGGGCAGGGGAAAGCAAGTCACTAAGTTCCATGAAAGTGCCCTTACGCATGCGAAAGTTTTGCAGCCACTGGGAATCGTCCCATACCTGCAACACTATGCGGTCCCACCAGTCTGTGCTTGTTTCCCGAGCCCAGAATCGGCATTCCACCATATGAACCTGCCCTATTAGCACCATGATGCATGCATTGGCAGGGCCCATGCTTTCAGAGAAATCTGTGTCCATGTCCTGATCACTCACGTGACCGCGCTGACGTCGCCTCCTCGCCCGTATCGCTCTGCCAGGTTCTGGTGCTGCATATACTGCTGGATAATGCGTGTGGTGTTTAATGTGCTCCTAATTGCCAAAGTGATCTGACTGGGCTCCATGCTAGCCTTGGTATGGCGTCCGCACAGAAAAAAGGCACGAAACAATTGTCTGCTGCTGCTTTCACGGAGGGAGGGAAGGAGGGAACGGGGGCATGACGATATGTACCCAGAACCACCTGCGATAATGTGTTAGCCCCATCAGGCATTGGGATCTCAACCCAGAATTCCAATGGGCAGCGGAGACTGCGGGAACTGTGGGATAACTATCCACAGTGCAACACTCTGGAAGTCGACTCTAGCCTTGGTACTGTGGAAGCACTCCGCCGAGTTAATGCACTTAATGAACTTAGAGCATTTTCTATGGGGACACACACACTCGAATATATAAAAACGATTTCTAAAAAAACGACTTCTATAAATTCGACTTAATTTCGTAGTGTCGACATACCCTAAGTACTCTAATACTTGCATGCTTACACAGATTGTCTTGAAATTAGCCATCATGCGAGTTCAGGGAAGGGTTAATGATCCAAAGATGGGGTCATTTGAGCAACAGGCTCCTCAGATACAGCCCCCGGGGGGAGGGGGAAACAAAAAACAAACAGCATTTCATTAAGGGTTGTATATACTACAAGAGCCAAACAGAACAGCTGGCAGTGCTACATCTACGCCACTGTCGTGTAGACGCAGTTGCAACAGAAGGGGTTTTCCCCATCACTGTAGTGAGTCCACCTCCTTGAGAGGCTGTAGCTAAGTTGATGAAAATTTAAAAGGGAGATGCCATGGAATGTTATGGTGGCAACATTACAGATGCCAAGGAATTCAGTAGGGCATAGATTCTAGAAGCAGCCCAGATGTAATGATTGGGCCTACAAATTTACCTTCATTGTAAGTTTAACAGTAAAAGAGCAGAAGTTTCTAAAGTGTCACAATAACCTATAATAATAAACATTGATGGGAAATGTTGCAAAAGAAAGAAAAACCCCTGAACGAGTTCAAGGACTGTTAAAATCATGATTGGTAAACAAGACAGTTTAAAACCAAAAAATAATGAACCAAAATTGGTGTGTCAAAATTTAGGCCTATTGATAAATAAAACTGTAAAAGGATAGACTATTCCACCCATATTTTCTTTAGGGGATTATTTAAAAGAAAAGACTTTGGCGGGGGTGGGTGGGAGGGATATGAATGAACAGGTGGAGGCTGCCACAATGTTGGCTGACTGAAAAACAAGAGAAGAGGAAGCAGTATGGTTCACCATCCAACGGTATCTTGGGATCCCGGACCTTCTCTGTCCTAATGCTAAGAAAAGTTTTGACCAGAACAGGCCAGAGAGACACCATCACCTCTATCAACTCCAGCTAAATCTTGTATACCATCTAAGACGTGTATACCAACTAAGGGTTTCTCTCCCCCCCTCGCCTCACCATGTCCTTTTTCTTCCACGATTTATTTCTTCTCTGTACTATCCCTCTCATTTTTCCTTCTGTCTAGTAAGAATCTGGCTTTGCCAGCCAAGATTGTGTATTTTGCAACACTGCTGTAAGCCTGTAACCAGAAAGAGGCAGATAAAAGCAAAGCCCTAAACAGCCTGATGCTGGTACATATTTACCAGGTCTCAGACCAGCTAGTAAGACAGTGTGCTGTGCCTGCGTTTCTCTAGCAATGAGACTGCGAGTAAAAAGTACAGTTTCTCTCTTTCCTGTTTTTTCTCTCTTCCTTTTTGTGGGTGTTTGTCTTGTTTTCCATTTTAGGAAAGAGGATCAGACTTTAAGAACAACAGCTCCAGCCTATCTTAACTATTTTCTTCTCTTTTCCCCAAAAAGAATAATGATTACCATCTTTAACACCATCTAAAAGACTGTCAGCCAAGAGGATTTTTCCTTCTAAAAGCTCCCTCCAGCTAAAGGGAAAGGGAACAATGGAGGTTGTTAAAATTAAAGCCGTATTTAATACTTTATATTTCAAATTGTTAACTGTTTTTCCCTCTTTCCTGTATCTTTAATAAAAGGTTAAAAGGATTTTTAATGGTGTGTTTGCCATAGTACTAAGCAGGCTAAGGTCTCTGTGGTCAGGTCTACATTACAAACTTACATTGGTATACTTACATCAACTAGGGGTATGTACACTGTTATATGGACCTAACCCCAGTGTAGACAGTGCTGTGTCAATGGGAGGGCTTGTTTTAAAATCCATAAATGTATTTGTTTGGAACAAGCTGAGATGGGTTGGACCCCCACCCCCATCCGGGATGCCACCTGATGTACTGGGATTTCACTGAGCCCGCCTGCTCCACTAGCCTGGGCTCCCTCTCCCTGTTTTGCTGAATCAGGCTCTCCAGCCTCTGGCAGCATACATACACAAGTAGGGACACACCAGCTGTAGAATCACACAGAGTCTGCAAGCAGCTCTCTATGGGAAGATTCAACTAGTTGCCCAGAACTCACACCCCCTTTGGGGAGTGAACCCCAAAAGTATAGAAAAGTCTGCACAGTGCAAGCTCATAAAAATTCGCCCTCTCCCTCAATGTGGAGACAGAGATGCACAGCTTCTTGTCCCCCTCTCCCCCAGATATGAACTGCATAAACTGGATTATGTTACAAACAAGAAATAAGTTTATTCACTATAAAAGGTAAATCTTAAGTGATAAGGGATAGCAAACTGAACAAAGCCAATTACTAAACAAATAAAACAAAACATGCACACTAAGCTTAAGATCTCAAAGAGACTGGTTTCAAGAAGTAATTTCTCACCCTAAATGTTGATTTTGGGCAGGTTTGGAACTTCTTGAAGGTTAGCTACTCTGCTTGAAGCTTAAATCTTCAGGTATCTTATTCACAGACCAGATCCCTTTTCCAGCCAGAGTTCAGTATTCCTCCCCCTTTCCCTTTGTCCTTGTTCTTTATGTGTTTTGAGCAGTCATCCTGAGTGGGGATTCAGTGAAGAGTGAACCAAGATCAACTTACTCCCCAGCCTTAAATAAGATTTACATAAGGCAGGAATCTTTTGTTTCCCAGTCTTGACCTCCCCCTCCTTTTAGTGGAAAATTACTATAAGTCCAAGATGGTGTTTAGTCACACCAGGTGACAGGACTAACTGATGTAACAGTGTCACAGCAACATCCCAGGACCCCTCTCAGGAAGGAGAGAGATTAGTATCTTCAAAGTCTTATTGTTTATTTCTAATGGCCCATAAAGGCTGATGGCTTGTTGTCTGGTGGGTGTTTCCCAAGTACACACCCAGTTGTAATTGTTACATAGTCAATATTCCTAACTTTAGATACAGAAATGATACATGCATACAAACTGTATAATCACATTCAGTAAATTATAACCTTTCCAATGATGCCTTACGTGACCCATCTTGCATAAAATATGTCTCAGTTATGCCATATCCATATCATAAGCATATTTCCATAAAGAATATGGGGTGTAACATCACAGAAGCATGCAAAGCAAAGCATGTAGGTACCTATGACATAAGGCAAGGTAGAAGAGAGGTCATGGAGGCCAAATTTAGGCTGATAGGTAAGAGATTAAAGTCCAGGACCGCCTTGATAAAATTCTCTGAAATGCTTTCAGTTCCATGCACAGGGCCAGATAGAAATGCAGAAGTGCAGGGTTTCAGTGCGTAGATGAGAGGATAGTGTTTGGAGGAGGGATTTAGGCTTATTAGGCACTGGGGAAACATTTGGCAAAGGTAGAGACTATACAGAAAGGACGGGCTCCATCTAAACCAAAAGGAAACCAGATTGCTGGCATGTAAAATTAAAAGGGTTGTAAAGGCTTTTTAAACTAAGGGCTGTGGGAAGCTGACAGGGGCAGAGGAGCACATGGTTCAGATGAAGACATTCTTTACAGGAGGATTTATTGAAGAGGGTACTCTATATCCTAGTAAAGAGGAGAGGATAGAAGTTGATAACGGACAAAGTCCCTCTCCAAAGGCTCTTAAGCAAATAAGGCAATCATGGCATAAGAGGGAAGGTCCTCTCATGGATCAATAGCTTGTTAAAAGATGAGGAAACAAAGATTATGAATCAACAGTTTTCACAGGGGAGAGAGGTAAATAGTGAGTCTACCAAGGAACTGCTTTGGAACATGAGTTGTTTCAACATATTCATAAGTGATCTGGAAAAAGGAGTAAGCAGAGAAGTGGCAAAGCTTTCATTCAATTCAAAGTTACTCAAAATAGTTAAGCCAAAGCTGACAGCAAAGAGTAACAAAGGGATCTCACAAAACTGGATGACTGGGCAACAAAATGACAGATGAAATTCAATGCTGATAAATGAAAAGTAATGCACATTGGAAAACATAATCCCAACTACACGTACAAAATAAGGGTGTCTAAATTAGCTGTTACCGCTTGAGAAAGAGATCTTGGAGTCATGTTGGATAGTTCTCTGAAAACATTCGGTCAATGTACAGAGTCAAAAAAGCTGAAAGAATGTTAAGAACCATTAGAAAAGGCATAGATAATAAGACAGAAAATATCATAATGCCATTCTATAAATTCTTTATTACTGCATGCAGTTCTGGTTACCACACCTCAAAAAAGATACTGGAATTAGAAAAAGTACAGAGAAGGGCAATAAAAATGAGTAGGGTATGGAACAGCTTCTGTATGAGGAGACTCAGACTGTTCAGCTTAAAGAAGAGATGATTGCTGGGGTGGGGTGAGTGGTGGAGGTTTGTAATTTGTACTGGTGGTTTAATGCAAAAGGCTTACAATTTTTTTAAAATGGTGTTTTACGTTGAAGAAGGCTAAGCTGCCAAAATAAATTTTTGGTAAAATAACACAGTGGGCAACGGCCAGCCCCCCATTAACAAAATGCTCTCTTAATTCAGGGCCTCTACTGCATTGACTGTAAATTACATCTCTAACATCCAAAACTAAGGGCTGTTGCAACACCAGACTGAGTCATTGTTTCATTCTAACATTTTTTTCCTTGATATTTTTGCATTTTTTGGGTGCTGTTTTGTGTTTTTGCAGTGGTTTTTATGTCAATGGTTTTTGCAATTCTTTGCATGTAAGAGAGCACTGTGCTATTATTGCAGGTTATATCTCCATAATGACTATTTTGCCACAATGGCCATTTAGTCCTTACACCTGTTGGTGGTAAAAAAAGGGTGGGCAAGATCTGTCATAGACTAAAAAGGCCTGCTAAGTTTTACCAACTTTGAGTGTTGCAAATAGGTCAAATGCAAAAGTGGTTCCAAAAAAACCCATCATTTTGTTTTTTCTTTGTAATGGAAGGAACATTCTTTGATAAAAATGCCACCAAGGCTAAAGATTTTTCTCCAAGTAAGCAAGCTTAACAACTAGTGCATAAAAATTCTTATGATTTGTGCAAATGTAGAGTTTTGACTGTGTAAACAGCAAAAAAGGGGAAAGTTTTCCCCATCTTTACCCATCCTGGGCATTACAGCCAAAAAGGTAACAAAAGCTAGCTTGTTCCTAAACATCTTTCAAACACATAACAAAACCAAGAAAATAAAACCAAAATTTAAAACTGCAGATGTTATATGTAAAGTTTAACTGTAATTTATTTAATATTTAATCAAGTAAAATTGTAAATCCCAATTTTGGATTAAAAAACTTGTAAACCTTAAAATATATCTAAGTTCCATTTTTCTTTTCCTTTTTGCTTTATGGTTAAATAATATTTGTTTGTAATTATAATTCTATGACCAAAGTCAGATCCTAGATTGTTTCATAAAAGTAAGGGATTATGTTGTAATAATTGGGCCTACAAATTTACCTTAATTTTAAACTCAACTCTAAAAAGCAAGTGAAAGTTAATAAAGTGTCCCAATAACCTATAATAATGAATATTGATGGGGAAAGTTGCAAAAGGGAGACAAAAATTGAAATAAAACAAAGGAAGAGTTAATAAAATTCAAGGACTGCGTTATAGTGATACCTGGTAAACAATACAGTGTAAAACCAAAAAAATAATTAATCAAATTGGTGTTCCAAAAGTTAGGTCTATTAATAAAATAAAAGGATGGTTAACTCTACCCACTACTCCCTTTTGTGTGCGTATGGTTTTTTTTTTTAAGAATCTTTGGTTGGGAAATGTGGATGAATAGATGGAGGCTGTGCAACGCTATCTGACAAAGACAAGACAAGGGGAAGAAGTGAGGTTCACCATCATGGCTGCCTACCCCATAATCTCCTGGGACTCTGGACCTTCTTAATTCTAATCCTAAAAAGTCTTTTGACCAGACTGGATCAAGGGAGCAGGACCCAGATGACACCATCATCTTCACCAACTCCAGTTAAATCCCAACTACCATGTGGGATGTGAGACTTTGTCTTCCTCCCCGTCCTCCACATTTTTTCCCTTCTCCACCTTATTTCTTCTCTTTCCTATCCCTCTTTTTTCTTTCTGTCTAATAGGAATCTGATTTAGCCAGCCAAGACTGTACATTTTGCAAGATTGCTGTAAACTGTAACCAAAAAAAGGCAGCTCAAGCACTCCACTAAACAGCTCAATGCGGGTACAAGTTTGCCAAGTCTGGAAGTGGGTAATAAGACTGTGCTGTGCCTATGTTTTTCCAGCTGTGAGGTTGAAAGTGAAATTCAACACTAGTGGCAGAAGCTGCACTTTCCATCTTTGCTATTCTTTTCTTGTCCATTGTGTGTGTTTGTCTCGTTTTGTCTTTTAGGAAACATGATCGAACTTTAATAACCAAAGCAACAGTGACAGCTCCGGTCCATCTTATCCAACTTCTCTTTTCCCCAAAAAAGAACAGTTATTACCATCTTTGATACCATCTAAAAGATGGTCAACCACGGGGATTTTTCCTTCTAAAAACTGTGTCCAGCAAAAGGGAACAAAAAAGTTACTGAAATAAAAGCTGTATTTAATACTTTACATTTAAGATTCTTTAATAGTTTCCCCTTTTGTATATCTGTAAACGTTATAAGAATATTTAATAGCGTGTTTGCCTTGGTACTAAGCAATCTAAGGTCTCTGTATACCAAACCCCAAACCTTCTTTAAAACTGTTTAATGTTGGACAGTAACTGGGTTATATATGGCCCATATATTCCATCTGCATTAGTACAAGAGTCCACAAAGGGAAGATATGTCAATTAAGACAATCTGAATAGAATCTTTGCTTGGAGTGGAAGCAGTTTCTCAGCTTTCTCAGACGAGTAGACTAAAAGGCTGAAATGATTAAATTCAATGATTCTATTGTTCCTCTCAAGGACTAACTAGCAGTTCAAGCTGTAGATTTCACTGCTGTAGTTTCTCCAGTTCTCAGGCTATATCTACACTACAGCCTATGTTGGCATAATTTATGTTGCTCAGGGATGGGAATAAACCACCCCCGTGAGTGACGTAAGTTACACCAAAATCAGCACCTATGTGTACAGCGCTATGTCAGTCAGAAAGCTTCTCCGGCCAACATAGTTTCTGCTGTTCATGGTAGTAGTTTTTTTATGCCAATGGGAGATGTCTCTCCCACCAGCATAGCAGCGGCACAGCTGCATCGGTACAGCCTCGCCGCTGCAGTGCTGTATATGTAGCCTGGCCTAGTAACTGGGGGTATGTTCTATACTTAAAGGGCTACAGCAGCTCAGCTGCACTGCTGTAACACTTCATTGTAGACATTACTTATGCCAATGGGAGGGACTCTTGTCATCAGAACAGGCAATCCCTCTCCCCAAGAGGTGGAAGTTAGGTCAACAGAAGAATTCTTCCATTGGCCTAGTGCTGTCTACACTGGGGGTTAGTTGTATTAACTATGTCACTCACAGGTGTGTATTTTTCAACCCCCTGAGAGACATAGTTAAGCCAACTCAATTTTTCTAGTGTAGACCAGGCCTGAGACTGGGGATAACAACTGATTTTAGAAAGACATCAACCAAATTTTAGTTTATTCACTATTTCCTGAATACATGTTTATTTTATTCTTAATTTTATTTCTGATTCTCTTTCCTTATTTTAGCATACTTGCACATAGCCTTTTCGAAGTGCAAATAAATCTTAGATTTTTATCTAGTTTCCCTACCTTGTGGGCATGTCTTTATTTGAAGTGCTAGGAGTAGCATACAAAAGTGGAGGAACATAATCCAATATGATCACCTTCAAAGCATGTGCCTTAATATTATAGAGAGATTCAAAGAGAGATATCTTGGACCCTCGTAAATTTAAACATTTAAAATTAATTTTAATTAGTGGAGCTTAAAATGAATTTATTTTCCCATTTTGAAAAAGATCCACCAAAGTGTATTATGTGGGCAGCATAATAGGTTTAAGAGTAGGATAGGGATGAGAAGTCATCTTTTCATCTTACAAAGGTGAAAATCCCAACATAGTGACTAATATCCCATCTCATTAAAACAGGTTCTAGGACTCATAAACTCTGATTAAGCTATTGCTAAAGGCATACTGGTTGGCACACCTTTCCTGTATAGTCACCACATCATCTATATTTAGTAAAACTTTACTTCATGAAGTTCTTTGAAGTACTGAGTATTATAAGCATTACATATAAACCAAATTCTGTTCAGTGGCCAAACCCTCAGTGAGTTCAATGGGAGGAATTCTGCTTCCACAGTAAAGAGCAGATTGTCACTTGCACTAGTTTGAATGTTCAGGAGTAGAAGAGACAAGGAAATGTCAGTCTTACCCATGTTCCCTTCACTAGGGCTGGGGACAGCTTTGTACTTGGAGGAGCACAAGGACTACTCCTCTATGAAAGCCTGGGCAGAGGAGGAGCCTAAACTGCTCCCAAGCAGAAGGGAGAAAGTTTTAGGCCATGGTCCAGACTCTTAACTGACCCGAAGAGACGTGGGAAGACAGGGAGCAAGCTGCACTATACCACTGGATGTCACAACTTTCACATCTTCCCCCTCACAGCCTTTCCTCCCACTTTTCTTGGTGGCACAAATCCAAAGCACCTCCTACGACAGAATGTGGCTAATTGATACAACATATTCCTAAATGAAAGCTTCATATAGACCTAGAACCCAGGTTTCTCCTGTCTCTGTTTTGATCAGTTGATACATGGTCAATGATGTTCACAATGGCATAAGCTTGAGATATACAATGCTCAAGTTAGGAAAACCACATGCTTAGTATTTATCCTAGTAATGGCCTTATAAAAGAGAAATAGAAATGTACTGAAGCTGCTTTCCTCTGCAGTTCAGTGGTTCCACTGTTCGCATATGAAGACGTTTATCTTTATTGATCCAGTTCTGCTGGAAATTTAGAGAACTTTGGGATTAAAAAAGGACATAATGTCAAATATGAAAGGAATAACATATACCGCTGAAATAATTTTTACCCCTAAGGATCTCCTTGAAATTCAGTTTTAAAATGAATTGTGGAACAATAGCTTGAAAAAGATAAGAATTTAGATTTAAACGTAGTTTATTCCGAATCCCAGGAAATCATCCAAAATGTAGCAGGCTGTGGACGCAGGCTGTGAGTCAAGTGGCAAAACATCATTAATTTATGTTCCCTTTCTCATGTATCAATCTGTTTTTTTTTCTTTTTTTGCAAAACTTTGTGTGCTATGGGCTTTATAAGTTACCGGGTTAAAGATGTCATGAAAGGTCATGTCTGCCTCGTACATCTTTAAAGATATATGCAATCGAGTTCATCTCAATTAGCTCATATCTATCTGAGGCTTGTTATACCATATTTGAAAACCAATACATTTTTGCCTAGCTTGAATTAAGCTGACACTCTGCCTAACATGCTTCATCCTTTAGAAAATTGTTGTCATGTATTAGAATTCAAAGAGAAGGCCATCACCATATTACAATAGGGAAGACAGGATGCTTTGCACACTTGAAAGGGGTAATTTATTCTTCTTGAATACGATATTAAAGGGTGAAATCCTCTTGAATTCTCCCTAGAAGGAATACTCTCAAATTCCTAACCCATATAGAGGTATTGTGGTAGAGTCTTCAAAGACATTGCCTTGTGTTTGGAATAATTAAAAACTGGGGCCCTGCTTGCTGAACTGATAGCTTTAAAAATTAAGCTGATTTTTACTGTTTCAGAGCAAGAGAATGGAGCAATGAGCCAAGATAGCATTTAATAGTAAAATTTAAAACATCTGTGACATGAACCCTGATATTTTTTTCACAAAAGGACTGTTGGGGATAAATCATCCCATCCCAGGGTGGCTCACAAGAGAGTGTGATGCAAAATGTACTAGCTCAAAAATATTGTGCTCTTCCTTAGTTGCATCAGTGAAAGGCAGTGAGTCTATCCATGTTGCAGTCCATGGCTTTGAGCATATCAAAAACAGTCAGGGACTTACTTTAAAGGGGTAAGGCCATCCGACAAACCCCTGAACTCTACTGTTGTGTTCCTCAGTTGTGCATGTGTGATCCAGGCATAAGGAATGCATAAAGTAAGGCAGCTCTGATTGCTTTAATACATGCTTTTTGCTGGGTGGGTCCCTGTGGCTACAGCAAGTATAGTAACATAGGAGGTGAGCAAACACCAACTAATGCTAATAATGATGACAAGGAAAGAAAATGAGGACAAAAAGAACAGGACTGATCTTAGAAAGCAGGGCGTGTTTGGTGTGCATTCTCTCTCTCTATCTCACCCACCCACCTCTACTAAATCTCTGATCTGCCATGAAAACCATGTTACAAATGAAATATATTATTGCCACATCTATCAGACATGGCCTGTGCCATGAATCTCTGGCAAAGCCCCCTCAAAGTGTGACATGTCATCTGCTGTCTGACCACCACAGACTGGTGGAAGCTTGTGCACCCAGATATTAGTGAATGAGTTGTACAATGCCTCCCACTATTGGGATATGGACTGTGTGACAAAGTTCCTGCTCTACCTTGGGTCTTGCGCTTATTGGCAGATTTGCTCACCTTGGAGCTTCACGGCAGCCCTCAACTTGGCCGTTTTTCTGAATTCACAGTCCAGGTTGACTCCTCCTGTGTTTGACCAGGAGTTGGAAGGATTTGGGGGGAACCCAGGCCCGCCCTCTACTCCGGGTTCCAGCCCAGGGCCCTGTGGAATGCAGCTGTCTAGAGTGCCTCCTGGAACAGCTGTGTGACAGCTACAACTCCCTGGGCTACTTCCCCATGGCTTCCTCCCAACACCTTCTTTATCCCCACCATAGGACCTTCCTCCTGGTGTCTGATAATGCTTGTGCACCTCAGTCCTCCAACAGTCTGCGTTCTCACTCTCAGCTCCTAATGCCGGCCCGCTTCCCCGGAGGGGGGGGAGTGGAAGGACCCAGCCCCCAGACCCAGCCGCTTGCTGTTTGTCTGCGGACCCATCTCCGGCTGAGAGAATTTCTTATCATCCACTCCGGCATCCCTGGAATGTGAAAAAGAAAGCCCGGAACAAACAGAAAAACAGCCGTCTACTGGAGGAACACCGCGCAGGGAATCTACAAATCGCCGTGGAGGAGGCCCAAGACTGAGTAACTTTCGAACTGTGCACTCGTGTGGGGGGAGGCCTTGACTGTGTCGTGACTGTGTTTGTAGGGACACAGGGGGTGTGGCACGGAGCTGCCCCCCGATCCATCTGTGTCCTCCCAACCCCCACACCACTATCCTCATCACTGCCCCCTCCATTGTCATTGCTGGCTGTTTAACATCTGCCTCTGGACTTAGCTGCTTGCCCTGATTCCACCGCGTGGGCCAGAAGCACCAGCCAACCAAACAGGACTCTGGACAAGTGTACGGTGGTTTATGTGCCCCCCCAAACTGCCCATCCCACAGCCTGTCCCTTTTTACCTGACCCCAACTCCTGTTAATCACCTGCCACCACCCCCGCTGGGGCATCAGCAATGGAGGGCACCAGGGCAAGGGGAAGGGCCCCGCTAAAACCACCAGGCCCTCCATGGCAGGGGCTCCCCCCCACTGCTGCGGCCCCGCCACCGACCACAGCGTCCCTCCCTGCTGCCCCCTCCACCGGCTCTGCGGGTGTCCCTCCCTCACCCCCCTGCCCCCCGGCCTGCCGCCTCATCATCTCTCCCGCCCACCACCTCTGCCACCATCAATAGCGGCCGGGGCCCCTTCCTCACCATGACAAGGAAGCACGGTGTCCAATGCCTCCTGGTGCCTGCCTCTCCCCATGTGGAGACCTAAGTGCGGGCGTTGGCGAGGGTGGTGGGGCCCTTGGCCATTGTGGCGGCCTCCAAAATGTATGGGAAGGTCGTCTTCTTCTTAGCATCAGAGGCTGCTGCCCAGGAGGCGGTGGAGAGGGTCCTGGCGGTGATGGGGGGGTGTTTGTCCCCCTAGAGCCGCTGGAAGACCTGGGCATCCGCCTGGTCCTGACCTCTTTCCCTCCTTTCTCCCCAATGCTGCCCTGTTACCCGCCCTTTCCACCATGGGGAAACCTGTTTCTGTCATCAGCCCTCTCCCGTTGGGCTGCAAGGACCCCACCCTCCGTCACATCTTTTCCTTCCGCCTGTAAGTGCAGCTTCTACTGCCATCGGCGGCACGTGACGGAGAGGCGCTCGACGGGTCCTTCCTAGTCCCCCACCAGGGGGCCCATTACCGGGTGTATTTCTCCAAGGGGGAAGCCCGGTGCTACCTTTGCCAGGCATCAGGGCATGTCCGGAGGGACTGCCCCTTAGCCCGGCAAGGAGGGGCACCTGGGATCCCCGAGACCCGGCAGGACATCGGCCCTGTCATTGCTGATGCCCCTGGCCACCCGATACCCAACCCCCCCCCCCTCTTCGGACCACCACTTCTCCTGCTCAGGCCCAAGGGGCACCTCCCCTACAACATCCAGACAGGCGGGAGAGCCCCAGCCTCGCTGCTGACACTCTGGTGGGGGTCTATGGAGGAGGGTGTGGCAGAGATACCACCAAGCATGGGAGAGAGCCTGCCCCAGGGAGAATCCTCCCTCCCTTATGCCACCTCACCGTCCCAAGTCCCTGAGCCATCGCCCTTACCCCCTGATACGACCCCTGCAAACCAGCCCCCAGATGATGCCATGGAGGGCTGGGCCCTAGTCCAGGGGAAGCGAGGCAAGCAGAAGGCTCAAGCTCTGCCTCATCTACCCGAGGCAGAGGCCCCCCGGAAGAATAGGAAGGGGGGCACCGATGCTAAACCTTCTGCTTTGCCTACGAGTGCGTCCCATCCACCGATATCAGCCGGGAAAGACGTGGTAGCACCGGAAGGTAGTGTCTCCCCTCCATGGAAGACCCTCCCCTCCGAGACCCTCGAAGAAGCCCCTTCTGTCCTGACACTACCTGAAGCCCCCGTGAACCCTGAGGCAACCGTCATGGTGGGTGCCAGGGGGGAAAACCCCGAGGCAATGGAAAGTGTCCTCTCCTCCATGTTCGAGGAGATCGAGGCCCTAGATCTGACCCCGGTTGCCCAGGGGGAGGACGACCTTTTGCCAGCAAACCTTGATTTGGGCGACCTCACTCCACCCCTCTTTTCCCCATGCTCCCTCCCCCTAACTGCTGCTTCTGCTCCCACCTCCGAGGAGCCCTTGCACTCCTCCATCGACCCGGCCGCTGATGGCACCCCGCTGACAACCACCGAGCCTGCTCAGGTGACAGCCGGCGCCACGCGGCTGGGACACGAGCTGCCAGAGGCACCCCCCGTTGGTGCAGAGCAATCGATTTCCTTCCTGGGCGGTGGCCCAACAGAAGATAATCCACCTCCTGATGCTGTGGCCACTAAATCCACCATAGAGCCCGCGCCCAGTATCACTGAGAGCTCCCTCCTCACCCCCTTAACCCTCGAGCCTGATTGGGAGGCGCCACCATCCAGCTGCTTGCCTCCTGAAACCCAGAACCTCGCCTCTGCCCCTGCCCCTGCCCCTGCCCCTACCCCATCCAGTCTACCTCCTGCGATGTTATCGCCGTCCCCGGGGCTGTCTCCTTCCTTTTCCAACTGATGACACCCAGGGAGCGGCCTTTGCGTTCTCCTGCCCCGACCCATTAGGGGCTGTTATTTTCCCTCCACCGCCTCCATCGTCCCAGGGCTTGAGGCGGGCCTAGAAGCTCCAGCCCATCAGGCACCCTGTCGGGGGTCCGCACCCTGCTTGCCCATTTTAGTGGGCCACGGGGCTGCATCAAGGGCCCCACCGGGGAACAACTGGGAAACCGTAACCCCACCCCCCCATGAGCTGCGAGGAGAGCTGCGGAAGTTTTTAGAGGATGTCCATGGCTCCTGCAATAAGGTACAGCTTGCTCTCCAGCGATGGGGGGATTTTTTTGAAATCCTCCGGCCACAAGGGCCCTCATGGGGGAAGGTAAAGGGACGGGGAAACAGGATGCCGCGGCCTACTGGCGGGTCTGCGTCTTCCGTGACCAATTACTCACTTACGGGATGGGTCAAAGACTGTTGCGCGGCCTGCTGGGGGATGCGAGCGTCCCTGCCAGTGAGGATCCCCCCCGGCCCTCCCCATGACACCTCTCACCATCGCAAAGTTGAACACCAGGGGCTGTAGGATGGCTCTCCACAGGTCCTAGGTGCTCTCCTTCCTTCGGGAGGGTACTCTGTGATTTTCCTGCAGGAAACCCATACGGATCCGACCGCCGAAGATAGTTGGCGGCTGGAGTGGGGGGACAGGGTCTACTTTAGCCATTCCACGATTCGGCAGGCTGGAGTGGCCACCCTGTTCTCCCCCAACCTATGGCCTGAGGTGCTAGGGGTTGCCGAGGCCGTGCAGGGTTGCCTGCTGCATCTCTGGGTCCGTATAGAGGGGCTCGTCGTTAACCTCATTAACGTCTATGCCCCGACATCTGGCCCGAAGCGGCTGCAATTCTATCAGCAGGCGTCTGCCTTCCTTGGCACCTTAGATTCTCACGAGTGCCTGGTCCTGGGAGGGGATTTTAATACCACCCTCGAGGAGCGAGACTGCTCGGGGACCGAGCAGTGCCCAGCTGCCGTGGACACCCTCCGGGAGATAGCTGAACATAACTCCCTAGTGGACATCTGGCGTGACCACCACCCAGATGACACTTCCACGTTCACCTTTGTCCAGGTGGAAGCCCATCGGTCGAGCTACTCCCAGTTGGACCGCATTTATTTATCACGTTTCCAGCTCTCACGAGCCCACTCCTCCAGCATTCGGCTGGCCCCATTTTCTGACCATCACCTAGCCACCGTGACAGCCTTCCTCTGTGCGGAGAGGCCGGGGCTGGCCTATTGGCATTTTAACAACAGCTTGTTCGAGGATGAGGGCTTCGTGATGTCCTTCGGGAATTCTGGCTGGCCTGGTGAGGGCAGCGGTGTGCCTTTCCCTTGGCGCGGCGATGGTGGGACCTGGGGAAGGTGCGCGCCCGGCTTTTCTGCCGCGAGTACACCCGGGGCACCAGCCAACGGAGAAATGCGGCGATAGAGCAGTTGGAACGGGAGGTCTTAGAGCTGGAGAGGCGTCTGGCCGCCAGCCCCGAAGACCCGCTCCTCTGCAGAGTGTGCCGGGAGAAGCGGGAGGAGCTCCGGGCCCTCGAGGACCATCGGGCCCGGGGTGCCTTTGTTCGATCCTGCATCTGCCTCCTTTGGGAGATGGATCGCGGCTCCTGCTTCTTCTATGCCCTGGAGAAAATGAGGGGGGGCAAGAAACATGTCTCCTGCCTCCTGGCAGAAGATGGCACCCCCCCTCGGCGTCAGAACCGACGGAGATGTGCGGGAGGGCCTGAGCCTTCTATGCAAGTCTTTTCTCCCCGGATCCGACCGACCCTAACGCTTGCAGAGTGCTTTGGGAGGAGCTCCCTATGGTCAGCGTGAGCGACCAAGACCGGCTAGAGTTGCCTCTCACTCTGGCTGAGTTCTCGGAAGCCCTCCGTAGTATGCCCACTAATAAGTCTCCAGGCATGGACGGGCTGACTATGGAGTTCTACCGCGTGTTTTGGGACGTCCTCGGCCCAGACCTAGTCACTGTCTGGGCCAAGTCTCTGCAGAGCGGGGTCCTCCCTCTTTTGTGCAGGCAAGCTGTGCTCGCCTTATTGCTGAAGAAGGGGGACCTCCGCGATTTACGAAATTGGTGTCCCATCTCGCTCCTCAGCACAGACTACAAAAGCATAGTGAAAGCAATCTTGCTGCGGCTAGGGTCTGTGCTGGCGGACGTGATCCACACAGACCAGACCTACACCATCCCGGACGGCAGTATCTTTGATAACCTATTTATGGTTTGGGACCTTTTGGAACTCGGGTGTAGAGACGGTCTGTCGTTCACCCTCCTGTCCCTAGATCAGGAGAAGACGTTCGATAGGGTGGACCACGGGTACCTCCTGAGCACTCTGCAGGCGTTTGGCTTCAGACCCCAGTTTGTGGGTTTTCTCTGGTTGCTGTACACTTCCGCAGAGTGTCTGGTTAAGCTCAACTGGACCCTGACCGAACCGGTCAGCTTCGGGCGAGGAGTACGGCACGGGTGCCCCCTCTCGGGTCAGCTGTATGCTCTGGCAATCGAGCCCTTCCTCTGTCTCCTCGGCAGGAGGTTGACAGGGTTGGTGCTGCGGGAGCCAGAGCTGCCGCTGGTCCTGTCGGCATACGCTGATGACGTGCTCCTCGTGATCCAGGACCCCGGTGACTTGGCGTGGGTGGAGGCTTGCCAGGCCATCTATTCGTCAGCCTCCTCCGTCCGGGTCAACTGGGTCAAGAGCTCTGGCTTGGCGGTAGGAGACTGGCGGCAGGCGAGCTCCCTCCCACCTATGCTTCAGACCAGCCGGTGGAGCGCGAGTCCGCTGCTCTACCTCGGCATTTACCTTTCTGCCATGCATCCCTCTCTGCCGGAAAACTGGGAAAATTTAGAGGGCGGGGTAATAGAGCAGCTCTGGAAATAGATGGGACTACTCCGATGTCTCTCCCTCCGAGGGAGAGCTCTGGTGCTTAATCAACTAGTCCTGTCCATTCTCTGGTACCGGCTCAACACCCTGGTCCCAGCCCCGAGTTTCCTGACCAACCTCCGGACATCGATTCTGCGGTTCTTTTGGTCAGGAATGCACTGGGCCCCTGTAGGGGTTCTTCATCTACCCCTGAAGGAAGGAGGACAGGGCCTGAAGTGTCTACACACTCAGGTCCGTGTCTTCCACCTCCAGGCCCTACAGAGGCTCCTCTATGGTGCAGGCAGTTTGGTGTAGAGCACACTGGTGCACGCCATCCTGAACCGCATCCAGGGGCTCTGATATACACGCTCGCGCTTCACGCCGTCACCCTAGTGTCCCGCCCCAACACAAAGTGGCGAGACCTTCTGCCACCTTTGGAGGGTGAGCAGCCCCGGTGGGCCAGCCTATATTCCACCTTGGTTCCGAGGCCCGTCGGGGACATCAGTTGGCGGCTCCTTCATGGAGCTGTGAGCACGGGCACGTACTTGGCGCGGTTCACCCCCGTCCCAGATACTTGTCCCTTTTGTGGTGTGAGAAAAACCCTCACGTATATTTGGAGCACGCCAGGCTGCAGCCCCTGTTCCAGCTCCTCACAAATCTCCTATTACATTTTTGGTTGCATTTTTCCCCTCACCTTTTTATTTATGCACGCCCCATCCGTGACCTCACAAAGTCGCGGGATCTCCTGGTTAACCTCCTCCTGGCCCTGGCTAAAACGGCCATCTATAAAACCAGAGAGAGGAGGTTGGCCAATGGAGTTTCCTGTGACTGTGGGGCCGTTTTCTGATCCTCGGTCCGTTCACGTATCCAGGTGGAGTTCCTCTGGGCATCATCCACTGACTCCCTTGATGCTTTTGAGGAGCGGTGGGTGCTGTCCGAGGTTCTCTGCTCGGTGTCCCCGTCCAGGTCCCTTTGTCTGACCCTTTGATTGGGGGAGAGTGTAAGGGACCCCAGCCCCAGCCACTGCTGCTGCAGACACCACCACCTTAGAGGGGTCCTTTCACATGTGGGTGCACGTGCCACCCCCCCCGATTGTTCACCCCACAGCCTGCCCCTCTTGTTGGGTGTTTTCAGAGGAGGGAATTGTTGGTAACACTCGGGCGTGGCGCCAGGTAACTCAAGGGAGTGGAAGACCACAAGAGTCAATGAAGCCTCCTCCTTGCTCTGGGCCACCAGGTAACTCAGAAGGGTGGAAGACCATGAGAGTCGAGGAAGCCCCCCGCTCTGGGCCCAGGCAAGCTTTTTTTCATAGATATTTTGGTCAGAAGGGACCACTATGATCATCCAGTCCGACCTCCTGCACAATGCAGGCCACAAAATTTCACCCACCACTCCTGCAAAAAACCTCACATCTATATCTGTGCTATTGAAGTCCTCAAATCGTAGTTTAAAGACTTCAAGGAGCAGAGAATCCTCCAGCAAGTGTCCCGTGCCCCATGCTACAGAGGAAGGCGAAAAACCTCCAGAGCCTCTTCCAATCTGCCCTGGAGGAAAATTCCTTCCTGACCCCAGATATGGTGATCAGCTAAACCCTGAGTATATGGGCAAGATTCATCAGCCAGATACTACAGAAAATTGTTTCCTGGGTAACTCAGATCCCACCCCATCTAATATCCCATCACAGGCCATTGGGCCTATTTACTGTGAATATTTAATTACCAAAACCATATTATCCCATCATACCATCTCCTCCATAAACTTGAACACTTCCCTCCCCTGAAGCTAATGAGAAAACAATTGTGATTGGTTGCTGTGTTACACATTGCATATGCTGCTGTTTTTACTTTGTAAGTGTGTTATGCAAATAAAAAAATTACTCTCCTTAAAAAAAAAAAAATTACTCTCCTATAGCCATCTAGCCAGACCCTGTCACAACTGTGACAGATATAATTTTATAAGGTCTGTAGCCAGGGATGTCCTGTGACATAACTGGTTGTCGCCCGGGACAGGCTGTAATCATAATTTTGCAGCACTTGGGATAAGTAAGTGTGACCCTTATGACTGGTTTAAAAATGCTATGAAAAATTTCAAATGAAATGAAACATTTACTGTGTTTAAAAATTTTCCCAACTTTTTAAAATTTAATTTAATTTTTTGACAAAACATTTTTTTTAAAGTTTTGTCTTCTTTGTATTTTCTCTCATTTTCTTAATGGAAAAGAAGAGGAGGAAAACCCAACTAAACAAAAACCTCAACATTTTATGTTTAGATTCAAGTTGATTTGAACACATACACACACACACACATCACTTAATTTCATTTCTTCAGAAAACTGGAAATTGTGAAAAGGTACATTGTGTAATTCAAAAAGGCATTTTTCTTCAAAAACATTGATAGAAACTTCAGTTATCTGTATGGACCACGATATAAATGACCAGCTGTATGTCTGTGAATGCTTTCCATGCTCTTTGTGCACACGGCACTTCTTTAGATCAATAAGTGCATATTGTCTTTGTTGGCAACATCCAAGGCTTTGTGTCCATGTCTTTTTTGCTTTGACCTTTAGAGTCCCAAAGTCCCTTTTTTCTTTTTGTTGAACTTCTTCCATCTTTCCAGCTGACTATCCTTCAGTGCTTGAATGTGGCCATGGCGATTATTCTCGCAGTTGAATTACCTAGTATCTCTCAGTTCATAACACCATCTCTGCCAGCATAGATAGTTGTTGCCAAAGCATCTAGGCCTGTACTCTCTCAGGGAGATTTTCCACATATTGTTCCAATATCTGTATGTCCACTGTTTCCCTGCTTTAAGCGTCTCAAGCCTAATTCCACAGGTTAGCCATTCTGTCAGGTATCTGATGAAGGAGTTAAGAAAATGGTTTATTTCAAAATCTCTGCCAATATTTATCTTCTGTGATCCCCAACCCATCCAAAATAACTTAGGTCATGATCTGTGTGTAGCAGTGTCCTTATCCAGAAGTCAATACACAGGTTGTTCCTATCCCATTAGAAAACCTCAGGATACTTTTCCATACTGATTTACGGTAGCTACCCATGCAGAAGTGGCCCGGTAAGCCTCTTGGTCATCTAATGATCCCAACTGGAACAGGAAACAGCTAGGGTTTACTAGTGGCCAGAGTGGAGCCCCAGAGCCACTATTGCTGCTGTTGTTCCTTCACAAAGTGCAGCAATGCCTGCAATGTTGTCGTTGGGCTGCAGTCTGACTTGCTGCTGTTGTCTGAGTCCTATTATTCAATTAATCACTTCTTGCATTTTGTCCTTTGTTTAGAAGGTGTGACACCCATGGAAGCAGGTGGCATTCATACACACACCATGAAGTAGTCCAGACTTAGCCGTGTTTGTTATTTAAATTAACAATTAAAATAAACCTCCAAACACAAACTTCTACCTAGGTTTCCTTCCACACATAGCTGTTCCTAGTGTTTTTTCAGTTCTAAGCCTTATATCTATTCACCCAATTTTCTCTGCCTTAGACACACAGTGGGATAGAGCTAAACAGACCCAGCTAATCTGACTGCTGGGTGAGTCAGCAGAATCCTATATGTCATGCTGTCAAAAGACCTGTCAAGGTTCCTTCCCCACTCTGAACACTAGGGTACAGATGTGGGGACCTGCATGAAAAACCTCCTAAGTTTATCTTTACCAGCTTAGGTCAAAACTTCCCCAAGGTACAAAATATTCCACCCTTTGTCCTTGGATTGGCCGCTACCACCACCAAACAAATACTGGTTACTGGGGAAGAGCTGTTTGGAAACATCTTTCCCCCCAAAATACTTCCCAAAACCTTGCACCCCACTTCCTGGACAAGATTTGGTAAAAAGCCTGACCAATTTGCCTAGGTGACTACAGACCCAGACCCTTGGATCTTAAGAACAATGAACAATCCTCCCAACACTTGCACCCCCCCCTTTCCTGGGGAATGTTGGATAAAAAGCCTCACCAATTTGCATAGGTGACCACAGACCCAAACCCTTGGATCTGAGAACAATGAAAAAGCATTCAGTTTTCTTACAAGAAGACTTTTAATAGAGATAGAAGTAAATAGAAGTAAAGAAATCCCCCCTGTAACATCAGGGTGGTAGATACCTTACAGGGTAATTAGATTCAAAACATAGAGAACCCCTCTAGGCAAAACCTTAAGTTATAAAAAGATACACAGACAGAAATAGTTGTTCTATTCAGCACAATTCTTTTCTCAGCCATTTAAAGAAATCATAATCTAACGCATACCTAGCTAGATTACTTACTAAAAGTTCTAAGACTCCATTCCTGGTCTATCCCCGGCAAAGCAGCATATAGACAGACACACAGACCCTTTTTTTCTCTCCCTCCTCCAAGCTTTTGAAAGTATCTTGTCTCCTCATTGGTCATTTTGGTCAGGTGCCAGTGAGGTTACCTTTAGCTTCTTAACCCTTTACAGGTGAGAGGATTTTTTTCTCTGGCCAGGAGGGATTTTAAAGGGGTTTACCCTTCCCTTTATATTTATGACAAGACCCTATTATTATTCATTATATCTATACCACTCAAAGTGGGCCTGACACTTACAGAATGACATGAAAACAAGTTTCTTGCCCCAAAGAACTTACAAAGTAAGGGGCAGATCATGGAAGGAGCCAAGTGCCTACTTATATATTGCTGAACCCCCACCAACTCCCTCTAATTTCAATGATATAGGAAGGTGTTCAGCCCACACAGGAGAAGCTCAGCACTTTCAGGATTGGAATATACATTTACAGCACACAAACACAACAGAGGCAGTGAAAAAAAGCCAAAAGCAATGTGAGGGAATTATTTGTTTCATTTATAGGTTTAGAAAGAACTTCTTTTTCAGTAAGTTAAATGGAAAGGCCATGTAGGGCTAGGAGGAACTTGAAAAAGGTGGAACTATACCAGATGGGGTTAGGGAGGTGGTTTCAGGAGCATGGGGCATCATGGAGAAAGAGTGGGCACCAACAGTAGAAAAAAAAACAATGAGGAGTCCTTGTGGCACCTTAGAGAATAACACATTTATTTGGGCATAAGCTTTCGTGGGCTAGAACCCACCTCATCAGATGCATGGAGTGGAAAATACAGGAGCAGGTATAAATACATGAAAAGAGAGTTGCCTTACCAAGTGTGAGATCAGTCTAATGAGACAATTCAATTAACAGTAGGATACCAAGGTAGGAAAAATAACTTTTGAATTGGTAATGAGAGTGGCCCATTTCAAACAGTTGACAAGGTGTGAGTAACAGTAAGTGGAAATTAAAATGAGGGAAATTAGGTTTAGGTTTTGTAATGACCCAACCACTCCCAGTCTTTATTCAGGGCCTAATGTGATGGTGTCCAGTTTGCAAATTAATTCAAGTTCTGCAGTTTCACATTGGAGCCTGTTTTTGAAGATTTTTTGTTGAAAAATTGCCACTTTTAGGTCTGTTACTGAGTGACCATGGAGATTGAAGTGTTCTCCTACTGGTTTTTGAATGTTATAATTCCTGATGTCAGATTTGTGTCCATTTATTCTTTTGCATAGAGACTGTCCGGTTTGGCCAATGTACATGGCAGAGGGGCATGGACAGCATATATTACATTGGTAGATGTGCAGGTGAACAAGCCCCTGATGGTGTGGCTGATGTAGTTAGGTCCTATGATGGTGTCCCTTGAATAGATATGTGGACAGAGTTGGCACTGGGGTTTGTTTCAGGGTTTGGTTCCTGGGTTGGTGTTTTTGTTGTGTGGTGCGTAGTTGCTAGTGAGTATTTGCTTTAGGTTGGGGGACTGTCTGTCAGGGAGGACTGGCCTGTTTTCCAAGGTCTGTGACAGTGAGGGATCGTCCTTCAGGATAGGTTGTAGATCCTTGAAGATGTGCTGGAGAGGTTTTAGATGGGGGCTCCAGGTGACAGTTAGTGGCCATTGTTGGTATAATCAGTTGGTATAATCAGTCAGTAATAAGCCACTCTGTTTCTCTTACAGGAGTGTTCTTTCCCATCAGCAGTATTTAACTCCAACAGTGTATTTCTTTCCACTTCTGTCACATTGTAGCTTTAACAAGATTTTAAGGCTTTAGTTATTTTATATATTATTTATAGCAGATGGTGTGCTTTGTGCTAGTGAATCTAAATTCTTTTAATCTATAACCCCCCCCAACACTGTTCTATTTCAGTGCATTCTCCCTGCAAATGGTTCAAATTATTCCCCTTATTCAACATATGGCTTGCATATGTTAATTCACAATACCAATAACACAATGACCAGCATTTGCAAAAACAGCTATTATTTTCAGTATTCATATCTGAAGAGAAATAGGATGTGTTCATTAGTTAGTCATTTTTTAAGTTACAATAAAACAATATTTTGATATGTCTCTATCAAATTAGTACTTTAGAATTAGGAACAAAGACTCTCTCTGATCCCTCAAAATGATGATTAGCCTCAAAGTCCATTGTCTTCAAGATACCATGGAGATAGATTCTTTACAAGTATCCTTGCTAGATACATATAGGACACTCAGGACCTTGCCAAAAGTGTCAGCATCCTACAGGAGCAGATTTGCATAATATAGTCTGAATAGATGTCCTTCTTTGAGCTTGTATCAAATTCCTCCTTGTAAAAGATGGCTTTGAGACATGTTTTACCTTGGTTGTTCCATTTTATTTGTAATCCTGTTTTCCTTGACACGGGTAACAGTCCTGTCCTGCTCAACTAGGAACAGAGGAAAAGTTACCCTTCATGGACAGGAAGTCTTCTGCCTCCGATCATCTTATATTAGGGATCGGCAACCTTTGGCCCGCGGCCCACCAGGGTAAGCCCAGTGGCGGGCCAGGCCGATTTGTTTACCTGCCGCATCCAGAGGTTGGGCCGTTCGCAGCTCCCACTGGCCATGGTTCACCACTCCAGGCCAATGGGGGCTGCGGGAAGCAGGGGCCAGCACATCCCTTGGCCCACGCCACTTCCCGCAGCCCCCATTGGCCTGGAGCGTGGAACTGGGCCAGTGGGAGCTGTAATCGGCCGAACCTGTGGGCACGGCAGGTAAACAAACCAGCCTGGCCCTCCAGGGGGCTTACCCTGGTGGGCCATGTGCCAAAGGTTGCCGATCCCTGCCTTATATCAATTAACTCGCCAACACATAACATCAGTTGGTCAGGCCAAGTTACTTATATATGTGTGTATGTATAAAACTTTCATTTAAATGTATCTGACTGTATGTCATACTAAAAATAAATATAAAGAAAATCATATATTCAGTTACATGTACTCAACACTGTCCAGCTGGATACACTGCCTTCTCTGGACCGGGTCAGAATCTCTCCGAAATGTCTACTATGTGTCAGTCTCTTGTAGACCCTCCCACAGCCAAGGATTAAACACCATCCCAAAACTTCAGAGAAAACCCTGTTAAGGAATCATTTTGAGAGAGTAAACCTTGGTAAGATTATGTTTCTCTCCCTGAAAAGTATAAGGGACCAATCTGTCAGCAGCCTTGTTGCACTGAATGAGCATTGTCCCTGGCTTTGCCTGAATCTCCCTTCCTACTTCATTTTCCAGTCCAGCACCAGAGGCACTATACAAATGTTATATATTTCTATGAAATAAAAACAAACAAAAATCATTGCCATGATGGTTTAAAAGTTGTTGTTCTATTGAGAATGTTAAGGGAAATCAACAGCAAAAATCTATACTCCTATTTCATTTCTTGGGAAAGCCCTGACTCATAACCAGTTTATTACCTCTCATACAATTGTGATTATTGCAGTTTTTTTTATTAAAGGAAGAGCTAATGTGTTCTGTGGATGTTCACTATACTGAAAAATGTTAGAGATATATACATTTTAGGTAATAACTGGTAATTCATTGGTAATAACAGTGCAAGCTTCCTCACAGTGTCTTGCTAATCTACCTCAGTCCTCTTTTAGAGGAACCACCAGCATATGTGGGAAAGTGGTTCCTTTTATCATGTTCAGTCTGTCTTTGGTTTCAGTGCTGAAATTACCAAAGTGGACATTTGTTCACCATGAACTGGACTGAGACCACCAACTCACTAAACATAGGACGGACAGATAATAAATTTCATTCCTACTGATATTTGTATGATAGAACGACTTCAATGAGAGATAGGTGGAAAATCCCCCTAAGCACCTATCTTCATCTGAAGATGCCTAAATACCTTTGAAAATCTGACCGTCTCTCTTTCTCAGTGGTTCCATTGAAACAGTTTGGTTTCTCTTTCATATATTGTTTTTTCCCCCAATCTAAATAACTGCTGACACATGAAGCATCATGTAGAAAACTTCACTGAGTTAAACTAACTTAAATTGCCCCTCTGAAGCCAAAGTAGCCCAGTGCAAGGAGCCACATGGTATTATTACACCAGGAAAGATGTTTAAACAAAAGTCTTCCTATTAAATTTCAAGGTGCTGCTTTTTGGAAACTTATATCACTCAGTCTCTCTCAACACTTCTGCTCTAGGCTTTGGATATAAAGGGTGTAGACAAGGGTGGCATGGCATGGAAGCTGAGTGAACAAAGGAAGAAAAAATGGAAGATAAGTAATTAAAAGCATACATCACACTCTTGTTATTGGGCATTTAGATGTTGGCTGATAAACTAATATTGAGTCAAGTATCAAGGTTTCATTGTTGCAGAAGATAGTTCTTGTAGAACAAAACTAGGCAAATATAGCTTGTGAGTATGTATGGGGAAACTAAGAGAAATTTAAAAATACATTTTAATATGCTTGGAAGCATCATGCATATTAATCACTGGATGCTTTTTCTTACTTAAATAAAATTATTAAATTATATACACATACTGAATGGTTTGTAAAAAGAGTCTACACCATATTAATTTATATACATATAGCTGTATTTGGAACTATAGTGTGAATACTGTCTTCAGAAAGCAAACATTTTGAATCTACACCATTTTGCATCCTTTTCATTTTTAAAGGAAGTACATAGTTTCTAGCCATATTTTCACAGAACTTCCTCAATTGTGCTTAAAAATATTTGTGAGCACATTCATTTCCTTGTGCAAAATTTCACAGTTGCAATGGCAAATTGGGTGATTATGCACTAGTTTTCATGTTCTAAAGCAGGGCTTTGTGTACACAAATGGATGCATTTACACATTGAGATGACTTTCTGAAAGTTTGACCTTAAATGCTTAATAAAGTTGTTTTGAAATGTAATTCACCTGCAGTCAGACTGCTGTGTATAATATATTTACTGGTTTCTTTAAAAAGGAAATAGAAGATACATCTACATATCTATCATTTGTTTATTACTCTCAATACTGCTTTATTATTACAATTTCTGGGTGTTATTTTCTTAGTTATAAATTGTCTAGACAAAGTAATAGAAATCAGTGAGATTAGAGATGGGCTCAAAGCAAAAAGTTAGAATCCATGTCTAGATTTTAAAAACTTTGAAGTTTATAAGCATTTAGCTCTGAAGTTATAGTTCAGCTCACTATAAAAGACAGGGATTGTTTGTAAAACTTGGATTCAGATTTCAATTTTGAACACCCCAAAACTGGTGGTGTTCAGATGGCTGGTTTTGGGCCTCTCTAACTGAAACAACAAAATCTCAAGCATGACGTTCCATTGTTCTTTCATGCTGCATTCTACCTTTTGACCTCTCAGTACAAATATGTTTTTCATGTGATCTGCATTACAGTCTCTCATTAGAAAAAGGGAATTCTTTTGGTTACATTTTATGACTCTAGTTAATGCTTTGTACTCTTGATAGTTTAATTTTCTGGGTCCTGCTCTTACCAGGAATAAACTATATATATATATATACACATACACACACATGCTGAGAAAATCTGATTTTCATGTAATTTAGATGAGAATGCTTCTATCTATGGTATTTATTATGTCTCCCTTTATTGTAGTATCTGAGTGCCTCACATTCTCTGAAGTATTTACCCCTCTGAGGTGCTAACTGCACTTTTTTCCCTAACAGATGGGGACCTGAGAAAAAGAGGCTAAGTAAACTGCCTGTGATCACACAACAAGTCTGTGGCACGGTAGTCTTGAACCTAGCTTTCTCAAGTCCTAGGCTAGTGCCTTAACCACTGAACAATACTTACTCGCTACACAGTGTGCTTATCAAATTCAAGTGAAAGTTTTATTCAGTAGGCTGGAATTTTAGCTATGTCAGGAGGCAGATTGCAGGTTTGGTTTGCAAGAAAGGAAGGAGAAATCACTAGTGGATGGAGGATATCAAAAAAGGGGAGGATTGAACTCCAAAGAATTTATGAAACTTAAAACAAAGTTTTCAAGACGTGTTATGACCTGTTGTCTACTTAATCTACTACCTGCTCTGTTCGTTTCCTCTGGGGCCCCTCGCTTTGGCCACTGTTCGAAGACAAGATATTGGGCTAGATGGACCTTTGTTCTGACCCAGTATGGCCATTTTTATGTTCTTAGTACCACTGCAAGCCAATCTTTACAACAGCACATCTGGTGTTGAAAACCTGACAGAGTCACAGAGGCAAAAATATGTTTTCTATTTACATTACACATATTCCATTGTTGTTCTGCCTTTTTTTATATTTTTGTACAAACATCTGTTTACGGTGGATGCTGTCAATAAACTTTGCACAAGGGAGTTCTATGAGGGTCAATCAGAAGAATAGAATCCTCTCTCCCAGAGTAAAGTAGTATCACTGCTCTTCTACGTAGCAGCCTCTGTAGTGTGTCTGCCCTCTGCAAAGAGGTTTGGCCAGGAATTGTCAGATACCATGGTTACACTCATGTTCCCAGTATGTTTACCAGGGTACCATAGATAGCCCACACAGAGTACATCACAGGAGGGTGTGGATGCCTTTTACAGGGTCGCTACATTTTGTTGTCTCCATGTAGTAGAGCTACACTCCTTCCCCTGCCCTTTGGATTATATTTGCTATGAGGAAACAAAATGAAGCTGGATTTAGGCCTATATATGTCTGAATTGCTCTACTCTCTGAATTCCCAAAGGCAATGATATGCAGGGTTTCTCCAATATATATATATTTATTAAGTATGCACAGAGGGGTAGATTTTTATTCAGGGTTTGAGTGGTCCTTCTGCTCCATTTGTGAATAATTACATATATATATCTTGGCCTATAAACGTCCAGCTTAGATTTTGGCTCATCGCCAAAGAGAGGACAATGATAAAAAAGAAGGATTCAAGGCCCACAGTGTATATGGTATCAGGTATAACAGCATATTAGCAGACCACCAGACTAAAAAGCATTTGCTGGTTTGTAAATGGTTTCAGTGACATTTTGTCTAATATCACAGATTTATGAAAGAAGATTGAACAAAATAGCATGGACAGAAGCCTGTCAAAGAATTTTCATTACCTCATCACAACCTATCAGAGAAGTCTATTCTGGCCCCTCCAGATTGACTAAATGTTTGAGCTGTTCACCCATGCATCCAACACAGGTCTAGGAGCAGGATTGATGCAACCCAGGGAAAGTAACAAGTAAAAAACTGACACCTAATGAACAGAATTAGTCTGTCATAAAAGAGAATGTCATGAGATTGTATGGGCCATCAAATAGTTAAGGCCTTGTCTATTCTGAGACAATTTAGAGTCCTGACAGATCATTCTCCATTGGTATGGCAACACAGAGCAAAAAGGTACCAACTCCAAACTGCTACTCAGGAGCCTCTCTCCAAGAATATGACATGGAAATTGTACATTTAAAAAAGGTAGAACAAATATAGAGCAGACACATTGCCAAGGCAAGAGAGAGTTTTGAACCAATATCTATGGATCAACCAGTGAGTGATTCTACTGCATATATATCTGGAGGGGGGTTGCCCAGAAGCTTCTTAGTACCAACTGAAGTGCACAAGGTATACTGAGGGGATGCACGGAGTTAGAAGAATCTCCGAAGTCTAGTATTTACATTCTCGTTCACCAAGTGTTGTGTGAGGTCTCTAATAAAAGCCTTCTACTCTAGTCATCACTGTTGTGGAATATATGTATAAATACTATGCAAGGAGTTATGTACAGATACTGAATATATGTTCTCAAAGTCTGTGTCTAGGGACTGGACTGACTTGCTGTCAGACAAGAAAGGTTGATCTCGCAGGATGTTTACATATAAATTAAGTATTGTTTCCCTGTGGGTCTCCTATTACCAGTCTCAAATGAATGTTAATGAAGGACTGTAAAAAATTCCAAGGGAGAAAAGCAACTGGAACACAAACAGCAGGAGGTGGTGGGGCAGGGAGGACCATATACTGAGGTTTACATCAAAGGTTTTCTCTGCTATATTTGAGGAACAAAGTAGACACCATATCATTCCTCACCTAGGAAGTGAATGGACAGAGAATTTGCTTCATAAAAGTGAGATCTCAACCAGGCTTGATGGAAAATGCTAGAAGGAACAGTGAGTGAGATAACTAATAATTTATCCTCTTGTTGAAAGAATCTTAAGTTTTAGTCTCTATAAAGCATGTTATGATTTTGTTTGATATGTAATCATTTGTTTCCACTATTCTTACTCACTATTATATGAATCTCTGTTCTTTGATAATAAACTGATTCTTGTTTTTACTATAGATACATCTAAAGGGGGTGATCCTGAGATGATTTTTACAACCTGGTGTGTACTTTTACATTCAAAGCAGCAGGCCTGGTAACTCTGTGGGTGTTCAGCAGATAAGGGGCTGGACATCTCAAGGAATGCTCTGAAGGCTTGGAGGTTGGTGTAAGCATACAGAGCAAACAAGGCTTGTAGAGGCATGGAAGGCACTGCTTGTGCTCCCGGAGCCTGATGATTTCAAAGAACTGATCACAGCAGGCACAGACAAGACTTCCTCACTCTAAGGGCAGGTGGTGGTGAGGTGCCTCACAACCGTGGGTACCCCCGGGGAGAGTCACAGAGACATCTATGTAACAAGGCTGCTTTAAGATTGGATTGGTTTCCAAGTACATAGAAGGAAATCATTTTCTCTTTTGCTGAAAAGTGGTTTTTAAAATTGTCAAATTCCCTTATATGTTTAATGCAGATTCCCCACATCCATATATGAAATCAATGCTCCATTATCTGATTGCCTGATCAACATTTATACTGCTGTACAATTAACATTCTTTTTACTTATTACCAATGTACCATGCAGTTAACACTATTTAAATGCAGTTCCCATTACTGCTTCACAAATTATTTGCACAAAAGAGATATATTCTTATCTAATTTCATAAAGCCAACATGGAGACCTTAGTTGCTGGTTTGAAGTGATCCAATTCAGCACTGTTCTGACAATCATTCTATTTACTTTCCTTATTGTCTCAGGTCTTGGCTTCTCCAGAGTTGAGTAACAATTGCGATAGTTTGAATTATATTTCTTGTTCTGTTGTATACTTCTCAGCCTTATAGAGAACAGCTTGTGCTCATCAAATTCACTTAAGACCTAACTCCTTTATCCATTAAGCCCTCCAGCTTTCTGAATATGATCTTAACCCTTTACAAGATTGCTGCCATTGGCACCAAAGAATATCCATTAGTGATGAAAAATAATAAACTATCGCTAAGCTCTCTGCAACCATGTCTTGCAGTCAGACCCAGATTAATAATAAAAATTATGGAAATAGGTTTTCAAATATTGCTGTACACTGCTGGCCTATCTCCTCAGCCTAGAAAAGATTGATACCACACCCAGGGTCTTTTATGGCTTTTTTCTACATCAGGACTTAAGTTTCATTTCTTCTAGGTAACACAAAGTCATCAGTTGTCCCTCTCCCCTCAACCCAGGGCTTTTGGCTGGAGCCTATTAATTTCCCACATGTTTCCACTCTACTGACCACTTGCCTGAGAGTCATCCTGCCCCAAGACCAATCTACTTCCTGTACCTCCCCACCAGGGCAACCAGTCTCAGCAAGAAGGTAGACGATCTGTCACAGGTGAGGCTATGCTCAATTCGCCTTAAGGGCTAGGCATCCTGTGGCAGTTTTTTGTTTTTTTATTTTTAAAAAAGAAAGAAAAGGTAACATTTTGGGCTACATATTGCTTGATCCATGAAACTCTTACTAATATCAATTTAATGTTACGCAAGATTTACCAAGCGTGCCTGGTTGATCAAGATGAGGAAATAGCCATTGGTTGTATGCATTATTATTTACTGCATACTGTCAGCATCTCAGCCTGATATATGCAAATAAATACATGGACACATCACCTGAAGTTATAGTTTAATGGCCCCGTCATGAGAGTTGATGACCACATACAAATGAACCATCAGCCATCCATCTTTCAGGGGACATCTCTTTCTAGTGTTTAATGTCCTATCTCCAGTCAGGAGTTATTTGTATTGTAGTAGCACTTAAGCTATCAAAACCCTATTGTTAGGCACAGTACAGACATAATAAAAAAGACAGAGTTTACAATCCAATTATAAGGTGAGAGACATCAAATAAATACAACAGACAAATGGGAAAGACAAGGTAGCAATGATGTGATTTTGTTCAAGTCAATCTAATCTTGTATTTCAGCATTAATTATACAATGGGCCATGCTCTCTGAAACAAACATATTTTCATTGTGTATTATTGTGCCCCAAATGAAATATTGTGGGGTGCTGACCTTTAAAAATTAAATAAAATGGTTCTGCAGAGAGTGGAAGTGTCCAAATTGGTGTGATCTAATAGGTTTTGTCTAGATATTGGGGATTGGTCCTGCTTTGAGCAGAGGGTTGGACTAGATGACCTCCTGAGGTCCCTTCCAACCCTGATATTCTATGATTGATGGTGAGACACTTAAGGCACATATTATGCATGTGGATAGTGATCTGTGGGTATTGCATGGCTGGACATTGCTACATAAAAATAGTGGTAGAAAACCACATTCAATATTGATGGATGTTTTAACAAGTCTGGGATTAACTCAGCAAACTTCTCAAGCAATTATCCTGACATATGCCATATAATTAGGATAGTCTAAAAGCTCTTTCCCACCATGCATATAGGGGGAGATTCGCAAGTACAGAGATTTCGGTACATTACATTGAAGTATTATTGATGCCATTCTAAAACTTGAGCTGACAGCTGTAAGCAGAAAGAATATGAGCATTACTTCTTACGGCAGTATTACTTGGGTCACTATAGTTACTATTGTGTCAGCACTTCTATTATCAGCCTATTTTTCAGGGGTTTATAAATCATCCTCATAATTTCACTCCCTTCTTGCAACTGGCATACACAGTCCCTCATCATTATCCCTCATCTCTGTTTCTCTGTCACACAAACATACAGCTGCCATCACTGACTTGCCCAGGAGACCCTCACAGTTTTAAGAGAGTTGTTTTATTCACCTCCATGTATAAACATTAAAAACTCAAGGAAGTCACATAAAAATGCACATGTATAATGATAAGGTTGTGACACAAACTGACATAGGCCAGGAAATAAAGTCAAGATTATCACAGCATCTTTAATGCATGTTTATCTTCTCTCAAGACAATGAATATTCAAGATTCAGTGACAATTATAAGATTTGTTTCTTAGCTGGTTGGTATGGCTCATACACCCAAACTAAAAGTGTGGTTATACTCCGAGGCACAAAATTAAATAAATTGTTCCATAATTGTTATTCTTATGTGGCAAATAAATTATTCACCCACAAATACAGAGCTGGTGGCACACTTAAAAAAAACCTTTGGAAAATGATGAAATTTAACAAAATTTATTTTTCCAGTAGATTTGAAAATTGGCTGTAAATTTCCATTGTTCATTTACATATTTGTTGCCTCAGTGACTTCCAACTTAAATTTGCTAACTACAATTAAAAAGGTAACAGAACTTCATACCTAATCTGGTATTTGAGTTCTAGGGTAACATGCATGTTTTCTGGCATGCACATTAGGAGACGTAATAACGATTATGAAAAACAAATTTAACTATTTAAAGCAGCCTGCTTTGTCTCTGTTTTTGACTTCTGGTGTTGTCATTCTGAATTCTAAGAAAGAAAGTAGTTTTATGCTGTAACTTTCCAGCAAGAGAGAGTATTTATGTTTTTGTCTAATTTCTCTGTGTATGGTGTGAACATAACAAGGACCAGATCTGTTTAGCAAGAAGGTGTAATGTTTGAATAGCCACTTTTCTGATAGTAACTGCTGTTTAACTTTATTCCAAGTCTATTTTCTTTGCTAAAGTTCATTCATTTTGAATAAGTTTTGTTGCACTTGAGCTGGATCAAAGAGTTCCTACTCTACTGAACTTTGCAGAGTCAAACTTGAACTAAAATGGAATTGCAAATCCAAATGCTTCCACGGCTTTACTTCTGTGCTCTAACAATATCGAAATACTGGGTATGAATTTGTTAGTTGGCCCATTCTAGTTTCCTGATTCAAAGGAATGGTGTAGTGATACTTGGAATTAGCTTCATTTTGACACAATTTCTATTAATTAGATCAAAAGTAAACAAACCATTGTTTTAACTGTCATGAACTGTGTGCGAGGACATTAGCTCCTCCTCCTTCACAATGAACTGCTGAGGTTACATCTGTAATTTTGGGGGGTATTTTTTTTAAATAACAAATGTGTGAGCATGAAGTGCATGAAAGGGTCAAATGGATTTAGTTCCTTCACATGCTGCCATCAAATAAGAGAGAGGGTTTTAATTATGTTAGTTAGCACTGTATGTACAGCCAGTCCCATCTATGATCTGCCTGCTCAATTTATTTTATAGCATTCTAATAGCAACACTTGCATGTGTCAGATAGTACAGCATTGCTCCCTGGTGAAATAGCAATGTAAGAGTAAATGAGATTCTAATCGTTATGGGAGACAACTGAAAGTAGGGTCAGGAATATTACATTTTCCCCCTATTAACTATCTTGTATAGGTGCCATATTTGTAATTAATCATTACACTGATTTGTGTATATGCTAGTTCAGCACGGTGAAACAAGTGATTACGTTACTCCAAAGGAAATTCATATGCTCTATACCATAAGATAATCACACATAATTATGTAATCAAAATAGGAGAAAAGATGAAGAGAATTGTTATCAAAGAACCATGTGATAATCATTTTACTAGAAAGCAATAGAGCCAGATTTACCCCTTGACTTCCACCAGCCTAGTCCACTAACAACTTTTATTCCGCTGGTGGACTTAAAGCCAGCTGGTTCAGGTCACAGACTGGCCTTAGGAGAAGTAACAATACTGTGTACCTTCTGAGCACCCTTCACAAATGTAGATCTTAAGTAGACTTGTCTGCAAGATATAGCTTATAACTGTGATTGGATGCTAGTCTAGAAGGGCAATGGTTCTACCACATGTCCACCCAGGATGAGGACAAAAGAATAGGATTGCTGGTAGAATCTGTGGAATGTGGGTGCAGTAGAAGAAGCAATTTACATCAGCTTGAAACCAGATGAGGGGATGAATTTGTCTAAAATATTTATCCATCCACATCATCGTGGACACCATTGTCACTATTAAGCTATAGCTCTGACTTTTAGTCAAATTGAATTTCTTCATAGTGAGGAAACATGTATAGGGAAATGAAGATGCTATCATTGCTTTTAAGGAAAATATCATGGGTGCCATGCAACCCAAGCAACCCCATAAGCTATTTGTAAACCTCTCCTCCACTTTGCACAATGCCATCTACTTGTATGTCAGGTCATCTCAGTTGGAATGCCAGCTCCTCAGGGTAGGAACCTTGTCTTCCATTTCTCTGTACAGTGCAATATACACTTCATGGCACGTTATTTAAATATTAAACAATAATAATTTTATAACTATGTATTATCGGTAATGCCATTTCCACACCCACCAGACCCCAAAACATGCCTCCCAACCCAAACATTTCACACTTATAATTGAGAGGTTACATCACAATGGAAACAACCAGTTAACTGGCAAAATGCATCAGTATTGTGTATACTTGCTCCTTTACCCTCTTAAAAAGTCAATAATCTATAGCCAAATTGCAAAATCACTGGAGGAATAGGAGAGGCAAAGAGTGGAATTTCAGATGGAGTGTTAGAGGCTCTCTTTCTAGGTAGAATTCTATCCTCAAAACTGATGGTCAGCAATAGAATAATGGTTGCTACCTGCAATAGATTGTCATGTTGTCTTTCCTGACAGAAGCTAGAAAGGATTTCCTCTGTGGCTACAGCTACACTGCACACAACTCATGGGGGGATAATAAGGTATGTGTAGTTACACACCGAACACAGCCTGCTTTTCATTGCACGCTGCTGTGTGTAGCTACATATGTCAGTGAAAGGTTCTGGCAGTGGGGAGGCAGCAGGGAAAGACTCTAGCAGTGAGGAGTTGCTGGAGCCTTTCCTCGCTGCCTCCCCCCTCCCCCCCCCCGAGAGCATTTCCCCACTGCTGGAGCCTTTTTGGGGGGCTTCAGAAGCATAACATTACACTGCTAAAAGTAGCAGTGTAAAACAGGGGAAACACTGCTTGGATATGTAGAAAGCTATGTAGGAGGACAAACACACAGGGTTCAGGTGTGCTTTTACTTGCCTAAGCAATGCCTCAATATCTACATTGGTATTTATACGAATGCTAGGGGGGCTGTATAGTGTACATACTTTCCATGCTACCATAAAGAGTGTGCAGTATAGATTTACCTTTCGTGAAGTGTAAAATGGTGGCTGTACTGCAATACGAGATTTGTGATCTGGAAGGACAAATACAGACACTATGGATCACAGAGGCTGAGGAGTTATTGGAAGACCAGATTTGGAAAGCATCACCAATCCAAGATTCAAGAAAGGAACTGGCCATCAAGGAATCAGAAAATGGAAACCAGAGGAAAGGTTTGGTAATTGATAACCACCAGACACAAGAGAACCAGATGACATTACTTCTCTGCCTACAGACGTATAGCTGGTCAGGCTGGGGCCTGAGAGGAAAGAACCAGGATCCCACACAACAAGAAGTATCCATGGGTTATGTTGTCAGTATGGAAAGTCTCTCTGAAGATGCAGTCTGATTGAATAGAATTGAGATCTATATAGGACTTACCTATGGATAGCTGCTCAGCCCAGCAGAAAATCAAGCATGTCCACAAAGATCTACAACCATCCAAGGAAGACAGACTCTCTTGCTGGAGATGCTATATTAAGAAGAATGGAAAGAACGTTTTGCAAGGGACAGGCAGACAAGAGGATGGTGTGCTGTGTTCCTGGAGCCAAGACACCATATGCAAGATTGGATAGGGATCTGAAGTCTGTGGGTAAGGATCCACTGAGGATGGTGATTTAGTAAGTAGTGACACTTTCACATGATACCTCACGGTTTGTAGATGACTTTAAGCAACTCAGAAGGACGCCAAAGAGAAGAATGGCCAAGTGATCTTCTTGGAGAACTTTTCTATCCTGCAATCAGAGAAAGGCAGAAGATTCTGGAAGTGAGCAAATGAGTAGGTAAGTGGTGTAGGCTTTTGGTTTTGTGGAACATTTGTTCACCTATGAAGAGAAGAAGCTGTATAACTGAAGTGGAAGGGGAACCAATTTTTCAGGGGACAGGCTGGCTAGACTAGCCAGCCCATGTTAAACTAAAAACAAAAAGGAAGGGTGAAAAGGAGGAACAAATGAGCACTCATTTAGAACCAAATCAAGGTATGGGAGGACAATGTCAAGGCACATGAAGAGAAGAAATTAGTTAATTGCCTATACACCAATGCTAAGAGCCTGGATATTAGACAAGAGGTATTAAAATTGCTCATTTATGAACATAAATTAGACCAAAGTTGGTATTACTGACAAAACTGGTGAAAAGAATAACATGATGTTAAAATAGGAAGGATAAAGTAGGCTTTTTTTTATCTTGCCTTCTGTAATATAAACACATAGCAAAAGTATATTTAAAAATAATAAAATAAAACCTACCAAAGCAAGATACTCCTCTGCACATACTTCTCCCTCTGGGGAGAGGATGAGACAATAAACATGTGAGGGATATGTAATCACCTTGATTAATGCACTACTGGAGGGTGCTCAGGTAGTGTGATGATAAGCATGGTATAAAATCTACATGGAGCAGAACTGAATAGAGTGGCACTCTTTATAAAAATGGCATTACTTGTTTCTGAGTCACAAGTCAGACACAAATGGTCTTGAATGTTTACAGATCAAGATACTAACAGATAAGACACAAGATGGGGTACCAGTTGGTGTCTGCTATAGACCACCAAATCATATTATAGAACTGTTTCTTAAGGAGCCAGTCATCCTATTTCTAATATGCAGAGGAAGAAAAGCTGCATTATCATGGGAAACTTCAATCTGAGTGCCAAGTGCTGGAGGTCTCATGGTGTCAGTATTAAAACATATTCTGAATTCCTAAAAGTTATGGATAATTTTCAAACTCAAAGCGTGTTGCATCCGGCATGGGGAAATTCAATATTAGACCGCATATTGACATGTTTTAAACAAACATGGGGAAGTAATTCTTCACACAATACACAGCCAACGTGCAGTACTTGTTGCTGGGTATGTTGTGAAGGCCAAAAAGGAATTAGATAAGTTCATGGAGGATAGGTCTATCAATGGTTATTAGCTAAGATGGTCAGGGATGCAACCCCATGCTCTGTGTCCCTAAATCTCTGACTGCCAGAAGCTGGGACTGGACAATATAGGGTAGGTCACTTACTAATTGCCCTGTTCTGTTCATTCTCTCTGAAGCATCTGGCACTGACCATTGCCAAAAGACAGGATCTGGGTTAGATGGACCATTGCCCTGACTTTGGCAATTCTGATGTTCTTAGATAAAGAGGAATTGATCACAGAAAGAAAAATTAGTGATTTATCAGGTGAAAGTGATCATGATTTAATTATTCTGTTTGCACACAACAGATGCAAAGTCCTATCATTTTACAAAGCTGAAAACAATTATGAGCCAAATCAGATGGGAGAAATCATTTAAACAGAAAAATGTGAAGAGCATTTTACTAGCCATCCAAAAAGGCATAGCCCTATAATTAAGAAAGAGGAGCCACATTTTTGATTAAAAAAAAAGGTTAAAATTCCTCTTAGAGAGGAAGTGAAAGCAGCTGTACAATGTTTTGTGTACATAAGAAGAAGAAAGGGGAAGTCAATAGTAATGAAGATAAATAATATGCTAGGAATTGTAGAAAATTGATAAATGAAGCAAAAGGACACAAAGAGAAATCTATGGTCAGCGGAGTTAAGTTTTTCATTTGTTTTTTTGTTTTAAGTATTTTAGGAACAAAAGGAATCCTAACAATCATGTTGGTCCATTATTAGATGGAAATGATGTGATTATCAGCAATAATGCAGAAAAAGCAATGGTCTTTGATAAATATTTCTGCTCTGTATTTGGGGAAAAGCCAGATAATGTGTTCATATTATATTAGGTCAATGAAATACTTTCCACTCCAATACTAACTTAGTAGGATGTTAAAAGCAGTAAAGCTAGTAAAGATAGACATTTTAAAATTAGCTCCTTTTGCATACAAAAATTTTAAGGGAGCTGGCCAAAGAGCTCTCTGAACCTTTAATATTGATTTTCAAAAAGTCTTTGAGCACTAGGGATGATCCAGAGGATGAAAGGCTAATGTTGTGCTAACATTTTAAAAAAAAGGATAGTAGGATGATCTAGATAATTATAGGCCTGTCAGGCTGACACCGATCTCAGGCAAAATAGAATGGCTGATTCAGGACTTGAAGGTAATATAATTAATGCTGATCAACATTTATACAAGATAGATATTGTCAGACTAACTTGATATCTTTTGGATGATATTACAAATTTAATTGACAAAGTTAATAATCTTCATGTAATATACTAGACTTCTGTAGGGCATATGACATGGTACCACACAACATTTTGTTTAAGAATCCAGAATGATACAAAGCCAACAGGTCACCCATTAAATGGATTAAAAACTGGCCAACTGACAGGTCTCAAAATGCAATTGTAAATGAATAATCATCACTGACCATGTGTGTTTTAGTGGGGTTCTGCGGACACTGTTTCTTGGTTCCATGCTGTACTTTTATGAATGAAATGGAAGAAAATATAAGAGCATCACTGATAAAGTTTGCAGGTGACATAGAGATTGTAGAGTGGTAATTAAAGAGGACGGGTCACTGATATAGAGGAACCCAGATCGCTTCACGAGCTGGGCTCAAGCAAACAATGTGTGTTTTTATATGGCCAAACGTAAGTCATAGGAACAAACAACGTAGGCCATACTTATCGGATGGATGACTATCCTAGGAAGCAGTAACTCTGAAAAAGACATGGGCCTCATGGTGGATGATCAGCTGACCAGGAGTTCCCAGTGTGATACTGGCCAAAAGAGCTAATGTGATAATTGGATGTATAAACAAGGGAATATCAAGTAGAAGTAGAAAAAAGTTATCATCTCTGTGTTTGACACTGATGAAAGCACTATTGGAATACTGTGTTCAGTTCTGGTGCCCACAATTCAATAAGGGTGTTGATAAATTGGAGAGGATTCCAAAAAGAGCCATGAGAATGATTAAAGTATTGGAAAAAACTTGCTTATATTTATAGATTCAAGAAGCACAATCTGTTTATTTTCTCAAAGAGAAATTTAAGTGACTAGATCACAATCTGTAAGTACACACATGGGGAACAGAAATTTGATAAGAGAGGGCTGTTCTACCTAGCAGACAAAGATATAACAAGATCCAGAGACTAATTCAGAATTGAAATAAGGCACATTTTTTAACAGTGTCAGGGTCAGACTAGGCTACGGACAGCCTCTGTGCACCAGCCAGTTACCAGGATGCAGGTATCAGGTAAGTAAGTATCAGGTAGCAGAGTCAGGGTTGAGCCATGTCAGGATACCAGGAACTCAGGGTCAGAATACCAGGTTGCAGACAGCATACAAATTGCAAAGTCAGGAACAAACTAGAGCCAGAAACCAGAGCTTAGGATCCACAGCATTGCTCAGACAACTCCCTGTCATGTAGCCTGGTTTATTTACCAGCATGAGCAAATCAGTGGACTGTGCAGGACCACCACTCAGGTTGTGCTGGGTGGTACTTCCTGCAAGGCCTAGCTTCATGGGGTCCTCCAGCAGAAATGTCCCCTAAGCTTCCCATGATGCTGCAGAAATGTCAGTCCCCCACAACCCTCTAAGTCCCAGGTTCTAGTCCTGCAGGATCTTAGAAACAGTGAGGGTAATTAACCCTTGGGGAAAAAATACAAAGTGTTGTTCTGGAGTCTTCCTCCCATGAAATCTTTAAATCAAGATTGTATGTTTTCTAAAGGATATGCCTTAGTTCAAACAGGAATTAATTCAGGGAAGTTCTTTGGCTTGTGATATGCAGGAGATCAGACGAGATGATCACAATGGTCCTTTTCTGGCTTTATAATCTATGAATACGACTGACCTAACTGCCTGACACATTGGGCTGCATGAGTTTTTCAAACCTTTCTCTCTCCTTCTTAGTGCTTCCTCTTTCTGTCTGATCTCCTTTGTTCCTGTGTATTCCAGCTGTGGGGCACCTGACTGGTGAGCACACAAACACTGATCAGTGAGACTCCATGAGGGATCAGTAACAGTTTCCGTGAGGCAGGGGAACTCCTGCCTGCCTGCATACTGATGGTCCCCAACAGAAGGGTGAGCTCAAAAGGGACATTGTGTTTAGGATGTTTGCTCTATTCTATATGAAATACTTGCTTGTGCTTTATATGATTATGTATAAAAGAACAATAATGTGTTAGACTTTTGTAAAGTATTTCTCTGTGTAGAATATTTTATAGCTACTATGTTGCCTCCTGAGAGATTTAAACTATAAATCTGAAGCTTCACACCATTCTGGGAGAGGGTGTGTTTAAGTAACTGAGGTATTTGGGGGGCCGGTGCTGGTCCTCGCAACATGGATTGAGGAACTACATTTCTGCGAAGGGATAGTAGACTGAGAACCAGGAAGAAAACAGTGCTGCAGCCTGCTGAGACCTGGGGATGCTTAAACTACTTGGGGATCCAGAGACCTACTGTCTTAGATTCCCCTCACACAGTCCAGTAAGCAGCTACTGTTGGAATGCCCTGCTCTATCTGTGACACCAGGATAGTCATTGTCATTGTAATCTAAATGGAATTTATTTTAAACATTTCCCCCCTTCAGTCTAGTCACATACAGAAGAATAAATATTGGAATAAGTCAATCAAAGCATTTACATCAAAGGCTTACAGTCCTTCTTCAGTTTGAATATCCATATAAATCAACCTTGGATCGCTAAAATAAGCTATTATTTATTTATTTCTGAAGAACTTAAAGGCCCCAACATAGATTGGGAGCCTATTAGTCTAGGTACCCGTGCAAACACATGGTAAGAGAAAGTCCCTGATCTCCAGAAAAAGTGGTTGGTGACCCTAACAACAAAACTAATGCACCATTAATTTATTACATTCCATATAGCCATCCAGTTTTTCTTTATGCATTGATACTTTATTCTTCCACTTCATCAATATGCTTAAATATTATTAATCTTATAATGCAGTATTTCCAAACCCAAGCACTCAAATATCATGAATCAGCCCCCACCCTCATCATGAGAATATCCTAACAGTAATACATATATTAATATTTTTTAAAGTGTGGGATTCTTCTTATTTCGCTTGTGATTTTTGATCCTTTAGGGTTTATATTTTCAAGCTGTCCTCCACAAGCATGAGGGCTAGAAACTTACTTTTTTAAAAAAATGAAAGCTGAGAGTCTAATGTATTTGCATTACTCAGGAGTTGGGGCTTTAAGAGAAACACCAAATATGACAAGTCTCACAATATAATCATAAGAGCTATAACACTATAGTGTTACCGGAGTGCTTAGCAGCCCCAACCAAAATTAAGTACCTTTGTCAACTTACACAGAAGGCCCCTTCCCAGAAGAACTTACAATTTACATAGACAAGACCAGACAAAGAGTGGGGAAAAAAGAAATATTACTTGACTTATATTCTTGAGATAAAAGCCAACAGCATATTAACCTTTACTGCTGCTGTACCTTGGACCAACAGTTTTAATGCCCAAACTATCAGTACACCTACATAACTTTCATGTTATTAATAATTCAATGCCATTTGCATTACAGAATACTGAGTTTGGGGACTATTTCTACCCCAGTGAGATACTTCAAACTTAGACACATTAAATTTCATATTCCACCATTCAGCCTGTTCACCCAGTCTCTTAATATTATGCTAAGAAACTACAGCCCTCGGAGTTTTAACCACTCTTTCTACTTATTTCTAATTTGCTAATTACTTGTTACAGATACAGATTGTTTAAATATTTACAAGTACTGGCACCATACTGTCATCAAAAAGAAAAGGAGGACTTGTGGCACCTTAGAGACTAACCAATTTATTTGAGCATGAGCTTTCGTGAGCTACAGCTCACTTCATCAGATGTTTACCGTGGAAACTGCAGCAGACTTTATATACACACAGAAATCATGAAACAATACCTCCTCCCACCCCACTGTCCTGCTGGTAATAGCTTATCTAAAGTGATCAACAGGTGGGCCATTTCCAGCACAAATCCAGGTTTTCTCACCCTCCACCCCCCCACACAAATTCACTCTCCTGCTGGTGCTAGCCCATCCAAAGTGACAACTCTTTACATAATCAAGTCGGGCTATTTAAATAGCCCGACTTGATTATGTAAAGAGTTGTCACTTTGGATGGGCTAGCACCAGCAGGAGAGTGAATTTGTGTGGGGGGGTGGAGGGTGAGAAAACCTGGATTTGTGCTGGAAATGGCCCACCTGTTGATCACTTTAGATAAGCTATTACCAGCAGGACAGTGGGGTGGGAGGAGGTATTGTTTCATGATTTCTGTGTGTATATAAAGTCTGCTGCAGTTTCCACGGTAAACATCTGATGAAGTGAGCTGTAGCTCACGAAAGCTCATGCTCAAATAAATTGGTTAGTCTCTAAGGTGCCACAAGTCCTCCTTTTCTTTTTGCGAATACAGACTAACACGGCTGTTCCTCTGAAACCTGTCATACTGTCATCAGTTACACTGGTAAAGTGTGTGTCACATCCCCTGCTGGTGGCTGCTGCACTGGAGGATATCAGTCTACTGCTGCTACTGCCTATGGAAGTTACTTCCTTAGTACAAGTGATATATGGTAGGTCAGATCAATTTACTCCCTTGTAGGTTTAAAATCTGGAAAGTTTGAGCTGTGTGCTGAAGTTCCCAGATTCAAATTTGTCTAACAACTCTTGGAAGAGGAAAGGGTTAGCACTCTCTCTCTCTCCACATACATACATACATGCACACCCCTCCTCCCCTTTAATTACAACTTTCTATTTACTATGGGGTTTTTTTGTAATGCACTGAGCATGCTTTTGAGCACTGCAAGAGGACTCTTTAGACCTGTGGAGACAGGGTGAAGTTTGCGTAAAACACTATAATACCAACTAATTTCTGGAGATTCAGGGTCTCGATTGTCACAAGGTTGCGGACGATATCTCCTACAGAAATACCAATTGTTCAGTGTTCTTTATGCCTTAATCTCAGTTCCACAGCCCTTCTTGTCTATGCAATGATTTATGTAGAGAAGGAAGAAAAGTCCAAGTTCAAAAGGTTCAAATAAATACTAACTTTCAAATTAAAAAGAGCAGACAGTAAGCACGGTTTGTGCACTGCATGTGTTGATACTCCATAATATGAATGTTTCATGTGGAATGTGTAGCTTGTGAAATATAGATTAGAAAAATAATATCAGGGAAAATGTTACAAGTCAGCCTTTTGCATGTGTAACTATTAGGTCAACTGAGATTAGGAGTGAATTCTGGTCCATGCATTTTATAAATGGACAGAGTCTCCGAACATCAAGCAGATATTCTGTAGAACACTCAGTCCCTGCCAACAGGTTCATCAAATAGTATTGGCACCCACTCCTATGAGAAGCACTGTCCCACTTTTCTAGCAGAAAGGGCAAATACTGCAGTCATTACCTTGAGCAGGAAGCTGGTAAGGAAATAATGATAGTAAAACAAATCAAAAACAAAAACATAACCAAATAGAACGTTGGCTCTGCAAAAGCAAAGATTCTTTACCATGAATGCTATAACAGTTTTAGATATTTTCTTTTAAATCAAGGAAATGGGACAGACTTGGAGCACTAGCAAACATACACATTATTTGCAGTGACTGCAAACACACATTTCCAGGAAGGCCTGCCCTGTATTTCTTTGACTTGATGCCTTTAAGGGTTGTACTCCCCCCCCTTTCTTTTGCAGCAGAGAATAGAATTATATTATTTTCTTTTTGTGAAAGAAAACTTGGCATGTGATGGCCTGGTTGTGCTTTGTTGCTGGGATGTGAAGAAATTGACATGACTAAATGACAGAAACAAAATAGCAGTTCCAAGCCACATATTAAAGACTTGAACACTTATTTTTGGTTGCAAGAAAAGCTATTAAATCAGACTGTGGCTTTTTATAGCTGAAGGGCTTGAAGAATGGGAGGGATGTGAACACTTGCAAGAAAAGGATATTTTATCTGCTGCTCACAAGGCAGCCACAAACCCCTACTGAGCTGTACCCATATTTATTCTTTATAGTTCATTGCACTGTCTTTGGTAATGTTATTTTTGTTTTCAAATAATGTTCAGCACATGAACATTTTAAATTATGTTATTAAATGTTATACTAAAAACTGGCCCTCCAGGGAGGGACACTGAATTTAACCTTTTAACTCAAAAAACAGAAGAATTAGCATGAACACAGTTGGGTTTTTCTTCGTCCACCTTCTTCTTTGGAACTCAGGCCACCTTTCCCAGCCTCTGACTTCTCAGTATTCTCTAGGGGGCAAATACTGCCCCCTTTCTCCACAGGTCCAGAGGACCCTCTTGCAGTGGAACTGGCATAGCTCCACAGCACATGTGATTTAGAGAGTGTGTACCCCTTCTGTGGATGGAACCATGGGGGCTCCATCCAGGCTGTCGTATCCATCTGGAGGAGAAGCAAGTGTGGAACCAAAGGATTGGGGGATATAATAAGAATAAAACTATACATTCTTGTTTTCTATGCTGCACTGTACTGCACGTTCTAAGGATTCCTCTCTCTATCTAGGTCCTTATGTGTCCCTCTTCTTCATATCTGAGTGCCTCAGAATCATTAATGCATTTTTTCCCCAGAAGACCCCTCTGAGGGAGGGAAATACTATCCCCATTTTACAGATGGGAAACTAAGGCACAAGGTAAATTGAGCAACTTGAGACACTATGACCTTGTGCAAGTCCCACTCCAGTGCCCAAGCTGCTAGAAAATCCTTCCTACCATCTTGATAAGCACTTCTGTTTCTAGCTATTTAATGTACTTATATGGCCCCCATATAAGTAGTATCTGAGCACATCATAATCTTTATCCTCACAGAACCCCTGTCAGATAGAGAAATAGTACTATCCCCATTTGTCTGGGGTCAGTACTCAATGTACGGACATATATTCTACGGGGACAAGGATAAAGACAAGTTGGGCTATATTGTTTCACCCTAGTCACTGCTCTGCTCTTGGATTACTGGTTAAGGCTTTCCCCCCCGCTATATGCTATGAATGAGTTTTATTAATAAGAATTGTTAAAGTTCTGTCTGAGAGCTTTTCTGTACCACCTTGGCTAAGCTAAGCAGTGACCAGAAGCTCAACTGGTGTCCATTAAAGGAGGATTGATTTCATATTGTATAACAAATATAAAATCTTATTACAAAAGAAGCAACACATCTGTAGTAAAGACTGATGTGAGGCTAGTAACTTGATAGGTAACACGCTCCCTTCCAAGTTGCTACTGAACCAGTACCTCAGCACAGCATTAAGGGCAGTCTGCTGTGGAAGGGGCTATAAATTTGAGTGAAACAAAACTAAGCCCTGACAATCCATCGTCTAATAATTTACAGGTGCATATCAAGGGGCTGCTTTTGACTTAGGAAGCCATAAGTAGTTTGGATTCTGACTACTGTTTTACACCTGTGCAAATGGAGTGAGTTTGTGCAACACATTACCTTTCTGATTTGGCAGCCACTTTGCCCAGGTGTGAATGATTACACAGGATGCAGGGCAATGGGGAATCATCACTGTGTGTGATGATACCACTGATGAGATCAGCTTGAAGAGAGTGATCACATGGACTCTAGAATTTTCTCCAACAAAGTTTGAAGCTATTGACACTCAGAGTATTTTGGAAGGTCTCCCGGGCTCTCAAGAAGGGGAGGAGAGGAGTATTATGAGTTCAGGAGATTAGAAGCTACTGGCAGTGGTATGGGTGAGGAGTTATAATTATTTTTATACTGTTCATGCATCTACAGCCCAGAATAGGCATATTTTATACATGATATAGGTACAATTGCACTTTTTATAAAGAATAGTGATGCCTTGTTCAAATTCCCATTGAAGTAATTGCATTCTGCTTACAAATAATTCCCTAGTAGTTTCACTTGTAAAAATTCTTCTTCATGTCCCGTTCTAAATAGAATTACTGTACGTAGTGTTACTGCAGAAGAACAGCTGAAAAATTCCACTCAAAAATGAATGCATTTTGTCTGAGTATCTAATGTTTATTGAAATCTGATGTTCCTGAATCTAAACAAGGTTCTCTCCTTTTCTTGGGCTTTATCTCTCAAATAGTAAACCTAGCATAAATTAATGAACCCCTGGCATTCAAATGTGTCAAAATAACTCACCAAAATGGTTAGACTTACCTGTCTGTACTATGTTTCCCTTTTTCAATATCACCTGCAGACTAGGATTTCCAATTACTTTATTGTTGAAAATCTCAGCTTCTGTTTTTAGATTGAATATCAATTGCATATACTAGATGTAAAAAAAAATAATTTATAGATATCGTGCTTTCAAGCATGACAACTTTATAATTGTTGGTGTCAGAGTTTCGAGAACAGTTCAAGACATTTTTGTAAGACTGATTTTTATTTCATTCAACTACAAATGTGTATATGGTTAAAAAATAAAGCAAACAGAAAAAGTCAAGACATTATTCTCTATTTCCTGTTTTGAACCATTAAACATACCAAATGGTTTCTCCTACATTGTTGAGAAGGTTTTCTGAGATAGAGTTCTTATGGTTAGTACATTTCACCCCTTCTCCTTCCTCCCCATTCCGTCTAAAAAAAAAATCTTTACTTTATACATATTTTCTGTAAACGATCAACCTGTGAAATGTTCATTATAAGTGTGTTACACATTTCCTCAGTCTGACCTCTGAGCTGAATGTAGGGCTATGAGACTAAATATAAATTGCAAATTGCCCTTGTATTTTAAGAATGTCCATACCGGGTCAAACCAATGGTATAAATAGCACAGGATCCTGTCTTCTGAGTGCCGGTGCCAGATGCTTCAGAAGGAATAAACAGAAGAGGACAATTAATCAAATGATCCATCCTTTGGTGTCCTGTCCTAGCTTCTGGCAGTCAGAGGTTTAGGGACACCCAGAACATGAGTTGCGTTCCTGAGTATCTTGGCAAGTTGTTGTTGATGGACCTATTCTCCATGAACTTATCTAATTCTTTTTTCAATCCAGTTATACTTTTGGCCTTCACAACATCCCCCAGGACTGAGTTCCACAGGTTGACTGTGCATAGCGTGAAGTACTTCCATATGTATGTTTTATACATACTGCCTGTTAATTTCATTGGGTGACTTCGGGTTCTTGTATTATGTGAAGGGGTAAATAACACTTCCTTATTCACTTTCTCCACATCAATCATAATTTTATAGATCTTTGTTATATCCCCCACCCCTTAGGCATCTCTTTTCTAAATTGAACAGTCCCCGTCTTTTTAATCTCTCCTCATGTGGAAGCTGTTCCATGCCCCTAATCATTTTTATTGCTCTTCTCTGTGCTATTTTCCAATTCAAATATCTTTTTTGAGATGGGGGTGACTAGAATTGCATTCAGTATTCTCAGAGTGGGGATGCTATGTATTTAGATAGCAGCATTATGTTATTTTCTGTTTTAATATCTACCCCTTTCCTAATGGTTCCTAACATTCTGCTAGCTTTTTTGACAGCTGCAGCACGTTGAGCACATGTTTTCACAGAACTAGTCACAATGACTTCAAGGTCTCTTTCTTGAGTGGCAATAGTTAATTTAGACCCCATCACTTCCCCTAATGTGTATTACTTTGCATTTAACAACATTGAATTTCATCTGCCATTTTGTTGCCCAGTCTTGGGACATCACTCTAACTCTTCGCCGTTACATTTGGCTTAACTATTTTGAGTAATTTTGTATTGTCTCCAAATAGTGCCACCTCACAGCTTATTCAGATAATTTGGTTATATTGAAAAGCACTCATCCCAGTACAGATCCTGGGGGGACCCCTGCTATTTACCTCTCTCCTCTGTGAGAGCTGACCTTTTATTCCTACCCTTTGTTTCTTATCTTTTAACCAGTTACCAATCCATGAGAGGATCTTCCCTCCTATTCCATGACCGCTTACTTTGCTTAAGAGTGTTTGGTGAGGGACCTTGTCAAAAACCTTTCTGTATCCAAGTAAACTATATCCACTGGATCACTCTTGTCCACTTCTTTGTTGACCCCCCTCAAAGAAATCTAATAGATGGGAAATCATACTCACCAATTATACAAGCTTATATGTATGTCTATATAACTTAGAATCATAGACTTTAAGGTCAGAAGAAACCATTATGATCATCTAGTCTGACCTCCTGCACAATGCAGGCCACAGAATCTTACCCACCCACTCCTGTATCAAACCCCTAATCTATGTCTGAGCTATTGAAGTCCTCAAATCATGATTTAAAGACTAAGTAAACAGAATTAGTATATGATGTACAGCTATATATCTAGAGGTGCAAGATTGAGATGCCAATCATTAGTGGTTATTAACTGTTCCCCTGCCAACTGTAAAGAGTAAGGGTACGCTATTCTGTCTTAAGCTGTTGTGCAATTTTGTTGTGGGCAGGAACACAGCAGCTGTTTGCCCATCACCTCCATATAGTTCAGGAGCACTTGAAGTAACTTGTATCCGAATACATAGGTCTTCATGTTGCCCTGCCAGCACGCAATTATAGGTATGAGAGAGCTCAAGGAGCCTTCACTCCACCTTACTCTTCACCCAGAGGAAGAGAACACACAAGACCTGTGCTTTGGGGGGAATTTAGGGACTGTTCCCTGTGTATCCTTGTGACAGCATCTGCTCTACAAACCACTGAGCAGCAACTCCTTGTGGCTCACCTGGTCTGACACCCCTTCCTGCAGTTACTCAGCCCACCATTCCCCTCACTTACTCCATGGTTTCGTATGTGCCAGGAGCTGCAGTGCTTTCCTCTTCATGGCTTAGCCCTCCAGCTAAATCACATTAAAGTCCCCCCCCTTTTTTTTTAAAAAATGGGGATATACCTATCTAACAGAACTGGAAGGGACCTTGAAAGGTCATCGAGTCCAGTCCCCTGCCTTCACAGCAGGACCCAGAACCATTCCTTCTGGGATATCATCAAAGTCTGCTTCTAGCTATCCCAAGTGTGTCACTCCAGCAGTGACTTGCAAAGGAGCCCGTGGCCACATGCACATCCACCCTTTACATTGGGTTCCAGTCCAGCCCTCAGCCCAGCAGCTCTTACTCTGCCACCCTTTCTGCTCCTTCCCTGGACTGCTTCCTGTCTTCCTCACCTTGTATCTAGGAGTATGAAGTCAGATCTCTTCCTGTCAGTCTACCAACTTCCTCTCTTTATAGATCCTGCCCAGCTGCTCCCCTAGTAGGACTTCATCAGCAATTAGGCCCTAAAATGCCCTGGATTTCCTCCAGGTGCAGCTGAAGATTAATTAGCCTAATTTACCTTTCAGGCTCTGTATGGGGTGGACAGCCCCATCACAGTCCTTATAAGTGCAAACCACTGCAAAATGCATAGGAGTGATATGTGGCTAAGTCATTTTCACTCAGCATTGATCCATCCAGATGGGCATCCTGTGGGGGTGAGGGAGAAAGGAGCAGGCTGCACCATCCTAATAGCTGATTTTATTAAGAGTACTTTCCCTGTACACAAAAGATCTTGGGAAGGTGCTATAGGTGGGATCCATAAAAGCATTTATGTGCCCAAACCCCAGGATTAGGTGCTTAAGTGCCTGTGTTAGGGATCTAAGTCCCAATTTTGACTCCACTGCGATCCACAAAACTCCAGCCAAACCCTGTAGGTGCCTAAACTGACTCAGGGCTTGAGTTTTTCGGGGTAACGCTTCCCTAGGTGCCTATGTTTCTACCTCTGGGAATGTGCACTGCTGCCTAATGGTGCAGAACCTAAGCCTCAGGGATTCATGAACCAGGAAAGAAAATCATTTGGCTGTTTAAATCATGTGTGGGGCCTGATCCAGTAGGTGTGCTCAGAGACAGCTTACCATATGGGGTCCTAGTTACAAATCCCATGAGAGGAGAATGGGGAGGTGGTCATGTCCACCTTATAACTGTTAGCCCAGTGGTTAGGGTACTCATGTGGGATGTGGGTGACCTAAGTTCAATTTCCCCCTCTTAGACAGAGAAAAGAATTAAATAGGGGTCTCCTACCCCTCAGGAGAGTTCTCTAACCACTAAGCTGTGGGATAGCTTGTTGTGGGAGGGTATACTCTCTCAGTCTCTCCTGTTGAAGCTGTTCCACTTTGGATAAATAATGAAAGAGTGGTTGGAAGAGCGGAACTGGACCTACGGTCTCCCGTCTCCTAGGTGGGTGCTCTAGTCATTGGGCTACAAGAGTCATATTCTCTCTCTCTCTGTCTGGCCCAGTGACTATTTTAATATTTATCCTGAGTGCAACAGCTTCAACAGAAGGGACAGAGGGCACAGTACCTCAGACTATCCCATAGTTCAGTGGTTAGAGCACTCTCCATCGGAAGACCTAGATTCAATTTCCCTGCTGGAGAGGGAGAAAGGATTTGAACAAAAATCTCCCTTCTCCCCCTCTGGCAGGGTCTCTAATCCCAAATCTGGGTCTCTGACATCCCTGAGGATTGCTCTAATCACTGGCATAAAAGGTGAGTATCTCCTCATCCTGTCATTTCGTATGTAGCAAGGCAGCACCTAACTCATTCCCTCAAGAAATGATTTAGGTGTCTAAGCTGCCTAACTCTAGACACTGGGTTCCCATTCATGGATCATTAAGCAGGGTTTGATGCCTCCATGCAGCCTGGACTTAGGAGCCTCTCTTGGAGAGAGGGGAGGGGCTTAGCACACGTCTCTTATCAGCATCTCCTATTGGCTAGCTTAGGTGGCTCTCTGCCTAGGGTGCTGGCTGTAGTAGATCACATGCTGAGGCACTTATCTCTCCTCATCCATTGTGTAAGGAGCCTAGGTGTCTAACTTAGCTTGATGGGTCTCAGTATTTTTCCTTTGATTTTCTAGGCACCTAAAAGTTGGGTGCCATGACGTTCAGCGCTGCAACACCTAAGTCCTTTTGTGGATCCCGCCGTGTGCCTTTTCTTATACCTTATCCCAAGGATGTTCACACAATCTGGTCCATAAAGCTCAGAGAGTCCTTGGGATGAAAAGTCTGTATAAATATAAGGTGTGAGACCATGCCATTACCTTAGAAGTGAGAAAGGGAAAACAGGGGAAAGTCTTAATAGGAATTAAGAGTATTTAATAGCTGAGACACCCAGCAAAAGCAGGAAATTGCAAAATAAATATTTTAAGGCAGCAGCTGCTTGACTCTGCCAAGGACACCCCTGCCCATTTTCTCTTACCCCCAAGAAAAGCATGCTGGGGAAAAAATCTATAAGAAAGCAACCCTGCATTCCAGAGCTTTAATAGGCCCTAGGCAGTCTTGAGGAAAGGCTGTCTGAGAGCAGTGAGAATGGTGATTGTATGAGCAGCAGAAGTAGCTTGTATGTGCTGTATATCACACAAGATATTGGGATTATATAGTTGTTTTGTTCTATATTGATTACCTTACAATTGAGAGTATTAAATTTCAGCACACTTCAAAAGATAAGCATAGATCCAATTACTGTGTCCAATAACTTGGCATACGTGCCTCAAATAGTACAGATTTTTGGTTCACGGTAAACAGATTGCAATATTCTTTATGTCAAAACAAAACATTAAAATGTGTGTGTGTGTCCGTCCTGGGATGAATGTATTGTTCTTATGGGAGCTCAGAAATACTTATGAGAATGTTAATGTTGTCTTATGTTGTACCCACATTTCTTACAAGTACTCTGCATTTATTACTGTGGCTTTGGGCACAATATAAAGAAAAGAAAGACATGGGAGGCTGTGAAATTATTATGATTTTCAGAGTTTAAAAAAAAAAGTAACTTTAAGGTTTCTTTGCAACAATGTCTTGTCTAGTGCTCAGAAGCAGCCAGAAAACAACATTATGAATTCATGCTCATAGGAAACTCATTTTTCAGCTGTTCTGCTCTTCAAAGATACATGAAAACATTTTTTTTTGTTTTTGATCTGCTTGAGTTTGCTTTCCCTGTCCCTGTTTTCTCTGCCAAAATGACCAATTTTTACCCACTTTTATATTAAAGCTATTCTCTGCAAAGTAGTGAATTTCTCATGCAAAATCATAAATTTATCAATAGTTGCTAGAAGATAGATGGGTAGGAAAGAAAAGACCATAGAAGGATATTATGTTTGCTCTGATTTATTTGCATTTAGTAACATCATTCCAGTCAGCATGAACGGAATAGCAAGCCTGTCTTTGTTCATGAATTGTTCACAAACAAATCCTGATTTCTTTGAATTCATTAATTATTTTTAAGCATTTACTGAACACTTGGACATATAATATTCAGACTATGGATATTTACTAATGGTTCACATCCAATATTTCCTATTTGTGTTTGGTCACCTAAGTCATATAGCATTGTTTGTTTTCTATGACTGAAACTTTTAAAACAGGAGAGTAATGAAAAACAAATATCAAATAATAAATGTTTTGGCTAAACAATCATTTCATATCCAAATTTAGTGACCATTCTGGGATTGTGTACCTTTCATGAATACCCAAATACCTGTGAGCCGTGAATAAATTGACTACATGAATACTAACAAAATAATTGTTGAAAATTAATTTCTGAAGCTTACTGGGGGGCTCAGAATCAGAAATTAATTTGCTACTTGTGTTTTTCAGTATTCAACCAGCTCTGAAGGATCTCCATCCACCTACACCCTAGATAGTACACTGAAAATGTACCTCTTAGAGTTATGCATGTTTATGACAAAAAATCGTGTGTGTGTGTGTGTGTAAAGTACCAAACTGAGATACCTGGAAATCAAAGTTCTCTATTTTATCTACAGAAAAAGTAGTGCAACAATTCAAGCTTTCTCACATTGTCCCCATTCCTGCAAAACATTCAAGCATGTGCATAACTTTAAGCATGAGAGTAGGGTTGACTATTCTGGGAAAGACTACCCATGCTTAAAGTTAAGTGATTTGCTGGATCAGGATCACTGTGCCTCAATTGTGATCTGATCACTCTTTGGTCCTCTGCTGAAAATTCAGAAAGATTTGCCAGTTCTGATGGTGCTTTTTACAATGTTGGACATCTGACTACCTGAAAATAGGCCAAGACCACTGACTGATTTGAATACACTACCACACAGCCATGAAATGATAACAACATTTTGTCTTTATCATGTAAGCAGAATTTGACTCTGATCTAATGGTGAAAAGGGCTACTTGCCGTTACTAATATGTTGAATATTCTAGTCCCCAATAAGTGGTTTTATGAAGCTCTTTTATTCTTGCTTTCTCCATTTACTTTCTTCTCACATTTGATTAATTTCAGTATGGTTGAAATTCAAACAGCAGGCAATTAGTAAATGTAAATTTCTTATGCTGTACTTTTATTGCGTTGACTGTTATTTCAGTGTTTGATTAAAAGCTTAGAAAATGGTATATTAGCTACCTTGTCTTGCGAATCATAATTAAAATGAAGTGTATAATATAAATAACTAATATATCAATGTAGGCAAGATATAAAACAATTTTTGAATCAGTTCCTAATATGTGGATCAAATCTCAGTAGAGTATTAAGTACTACATTAACTGTGAATTTCACACATTCTTTGTTCTCTTAACCATGCTTGTCTACTGGGATAAGAAGTTAGGCTCAAAATCAAATACTCTGTCCCTGCTTCTCTTAGTAGAGTCTAATGCTTATTCATTTATGCACAAGAAAATTTGAGAGCAGGAACAATGATTCCTAATGTGCGCTTTTTTTTTTGAGTTAAGGAAGATTTAATGAAATTCTTTATACCATTCATCTACCTGTCATGTTAAACCACTATAATATTTTTCTCTTGGCGATTACAAAATTGAGAATTATGGAGCACAGTCTTCAGCTCAGTAATTTTAAAACAAAAAAGTTGTCCAGCTGCTTATTTCATGGATTGAACATTTAAAAGTAATGGGCTAGGTTAGGAATCACAAAATAGCTGCTCTTTCCAATGCTGCATTAGGGATTTTAGAATTTCTCATGCTCCATACCTTTAGCCCTATTTTTTGTGATGGTCACAACCTTTTAAATTAAGAACTTTACATTTTTGCTAGTTAAGGAACACGTGTTGCTTTTTCTATTGACTAATGTCAGTGTATTTGCTGCATAGTATGAACAGTTTTCACTATCTGAATGGTTCTAAGTGATGGTTCATGTTGATAATTAATTTTTCATTATTTGTGAATGATCAACTAAATTACATGATATTTCTTCTCTTTCCTAAGCTGAAATTTAGTATACAGAGCAGTAAAAATTAACAAATGAGGAAAAAGAAAAAAAACAATTAATAGTAATCATGTTTGTTTGTGTTCATGAAAATAAGGATATTCATGCACAGAGCAGAAATTCCCCAAACATTTGTGCTACTAAAAATGTTTTCATGCAAATATTCATGAATAGTATATGATATGGAGTTTGAACATCAAACTGAACAGCTGTTCAGAAAACTGATAAATTTGGTGGTGTTTGGCCAGCAAACTTTGACAAAAACATAAATCCTATAAGAACCAGAATTCCTGGTTCCTCCGAGGAAGTCAAAAAGCCAACATTTGGCATTTTCTCCACCTAAGAATTGATTTCCTAACCATGAAGAGTGATTGGTCAAGACCCTTAGCAGTCCTGGAAGACTAACAACACTCAAAATAGCAACAACAAGGGAACGGTGGTGATTGTACTGTGTAGGAATAAGGTAGTAGCTTTTTCTCTTATGTGGGTTAGAAGCTGCCAGAACCCAACCAGAGAAGTAGTATATATATGTTTCTAGGCCTTGCATGTTCTGTATGTTCAATAAACAACATTATTAGACCTCCATTGTGCCTATGTGGGTCTTTTATATTATGTTTATGTAAAAAGCAAAGTATACAACAATAGTGGTGGTGGGTGGATTAAAAAATATCCTCAAAGGTGGGAGCTGCAAAGGAATGCAGGCATGGGGATGCTGTGTGGCTGGAAGCACTGGCCCCACACTCCAATTTTTGCACGTCAGGGCCACACCCAAGAAAAGTGGAGAGGCAAAACCAGAGGGTCCATCTATCTCAAGATCCTGCTTGAATAGCCCAACTCCGTGCTTCTTCAAGGGAATTTATGATAGAAGCTACCAATGACTGCATCATTGTGAGGGTTATTGGGAAGGGAAGACAGACAATATGCTCCAAATCTAGCAATTTCATTTTTGAAATAAACAGAAAAAATTGCATAGCTCATTAGGGCTCATTTCCCTTGGGATTCTCAGCAAGAGGCAGACTGCCATCTCATCAACTAGTATCCACACCCTTTTCACTTTTTAATAGTTCCACACATGCTGTGGAAGCACCAGGGAAACTTCATGACAAGAATGTAGTTTGTTTACCTCTTTTATCTCTCCTAACTTGGTAGACTCTGAAAGTATGATCAATATATACTGGTGGTGGATCTGCTCACATAGCATTATAAGTTTCGTATACACCCATAATTTAAATGAGAATGGGAGATGGGAAATGGTGGTTATTGAGTGCAGAAATCTTTGATCCCTTTTCAGCTATTCTTTTACAGACCCTAACACTGAACAAAAATGTCTGATGCAAACCCATCTTTCTGAAAGCCTCAGCAAGTAATCCTTGAATGATACAAAGCCTTAATAACTCTACAAAACTGATGAGGGATGATAGGCCAGGCACTTTACATTTGACAACCACTCAGTAGGGTTTTCTGAATGAATATCATCAATTGTATGACACCACTCTGAGACCTTTTGAGATGAAAAGGGATATTGGCATTTGAATGAGTTTGCTGATATTACTGCAGTGATTTCCATGGACAAGTGAGTCACAATGACAGAAGAATTTCACATGGAGCACAGTGAAGATTTTAAAGAACAGAGGGTCCAACCCTGCAGGTTTTACACATGCAAAAGTCCTATTAACTTCAATAAGAATTCTGAATGCTTGTAAGCCAGATGATCCTCATATTGCAGCCTCTATGCAATATAGCACTTAAATCTTGTGGTAGCAAAACCCAAGTGAGGGATCATTCAACATAAGGGGTGTATGTTCTAAAAGGGAAAGCTCAGGAAGCCCTTTCACTCTAGCTATCCTAAGTTAGGTTTTCAGAACTTTGTTATTGCCACAAGCCAGTGTCACTTTGAACAGTCCCAGGCTCTTATAACACAGTACATGGTAGAAGCAGTGAACAGACCAGCATCAAGATGATGGCCTCGTGTGACTCAAAGACATCTAGATGCCAACTGATAGAGCTCACAAGAGGCATACAGATTACAGTGATCCCCAGGGTCTGATATCTACATTCTAATTCACCAAAGAGGTTTCTGCTGGAAGCCTGTGTCACACTGGTTATAGTAATCTTTGCAAAATGTATATATGGACAATATGTAAGGAGATAATTTACAATATATATATATTTGTGTTCTTAAGGTCTTTTAGTTAAAGGCAGGCCATTCAAGATATGTCTACACTGTAATTAAAAAACAGCATCTGGCCTGTGCCAGCTGACTCAGGCTTTCCCCCCGCAACCTCAGCGCCCCCAGCTCCCCCCAAACACAGGGTGGGCAGCCCCAGTGCCAGCAGCCTCCCCCCACCCCGAGCACTGGGCAGTGTGGTCCTAGCGCCCTGGAGCCTCCCAGCTCTAGGCGGCCCCAGCCACCCGAGCATGCTTCCCTGAAGAGGAGCATCCAGCCTACCTGGGATGGGACAAGGGTCCAAGGGCAAGCAGGAGGGGGCCTTCTGGGCAGAGCATGTGCAGGGCCATGCTGGGCTGTTTGGGGAGGCATAGCCTCCCCCAGCCTATGATATGCACCACCCATGGCTAAGAGGCTATTCAGTGGCTACATAGACAGTCGGGCTCGGGCTGGAGCTTTGGCTTTAGGACCCTGTGAGGTGGGAGGGTCCCAGAGCTTGGGTTGCAGCCCAAGCCTGAATGGCTACATCACAATTAAACAGTGTCTTAGCCTGAGCCCTGTGAGCCCAAGTCAGCTGGTGTGGGCCAACCATGGGTATCTAATTGTAGTGTAGACATATCCTCAAAGATAGTATGGCTTGAGTCAGACTTCTCCAGACAGGAGGTGGGAGACACTTACCTCCCTAGCTGACCATTGTTTGTCTTATAAGAGAAGTGCATTCACATTCTGAGTCAAATGCTAATGAAGAGCTTAAGACACTTCAGGAAGAAAATTAACAGGAAGATGTAAACAGTGGGGTTGTTTTCAGGTGCAGATCAAAGGTCTGAGGAGCTATAACAGGGGGTGCAGAAAGATGCCCAGACACTCTTCTTCAGGGGGAGGCTAGCTGTCATGGACTCCATGAAATGAAGGTCACAGCCATCATGGTTGAGAAATGCAGTGAGAAGGATGCTGGGGTAAGCAGTACCTTATTAGACAGCAGGGCATCTTGTGAGTGGTGTTTAGGCTCCACACAGTGTATTATGACTTTATTTTATCTGTAACTCCTTGTTTCCAATATTTCTGTTCGCTAGCATTTAAAACTCTGTTCTCTGTTAAATAAACTTTTATACTGGCTTTCTCTATAAGCAAATCTAAGTGCTGTGTTTTAAGCAGCATTGTATCCTATGGTATGACTAGTCAGATACAGTGTACTGTTCCTTTGGGACCAGCGGGCCTTGTAATTCTGTGAGTGTCCCGCATATAAGGGGCTGGACACTGCAGGGGGATGCTCGGAAGACTCGGGTTGGTATGTGCCTATCGCTAGCCTGAGTGAGGGACAGTGAAGCCTAAAGAGAGTACTTGTGTTGCCCACGTCTAGTGGTTTGAGCATTGGCCTGCTAAACCCAGGGTTGTGAGTTCAGTCCTTGAGGGGGCCATTTAGGGATCTGGAGCAAAAATTGGGGATTGGTCCTGCTTTGAGCAGGGGGTTGGACTAGATGACCTCCTGAGGTCCCTTCCAAGCCTGATATTCTATGATTCTAAGTCAGGGAGCTGACCCCCTGCCAGGCACAGACAAGGCTCCCTCATGCTCAGGGTAGGTGCTAGAGAAGTGTGTCCCAACCATGGGTACCCTCGAAAAGCATCAGACATGCCAGCTTTGTGGTGCTCAGGGTACGTTGAAAATATCTGTTGAGGGGGGTTGGGCCTTTTGGGTGGGATTTTCAAAGGTGCCCCAAAATAGCTTAATTCTGTTCCTATTGAAGTTAATGATAAATTTGCATACCTTTTTTTGTCAGATAAAGGTGGCAAAGTGAGATAGAGGGCTAGAGGAAGCTGTCATCCTCACACCTCAGTGATGAGCTTCTCCTCTATTAAAGATAGTAATTTTAAGCTGTCACTATGTACATGCTTGATGTGGGGTATCTTACAGGTCTACCCACAAACCCTTGCTCTGGGTATGTTTGAAGTGTTGTTGGAACTTCACTAGTCTAAAGTTCACTTGTCACTAGTCTAAAGATTTATTTATTTGACATATGAAAAGAAAACTTATAGTCATAAAAATAAACATATTTTGAGTGATAGACTATTAATATTTCTTGAATAATGCTCTCTAGGGCAGGGGAGGAAGAGGAGGAAAAAATAATGAAGAAAACTCAGAGGGATTCTTTTGTCACTGAAGATATGAATAGAAACAAGTCAAAAACTATTAGCCCAATAGGCAGGCTTTTCAGATTTTTATTTTTGAGCTAATTTGTTCATAACCTCTTTCCTGTTTTAAAACCTTGTTTGAATTCAAAGCTCATGAAAGTGAGAAATTTATATCCCTTTCTACAGCCAAACTAACTAATGTAGGAGGAAACTAACACGGTTTTGCCAGTATACTTAATCCATTACTGAACTATCCAAGTCTTGGCATAGAGAGAATGCTAATTGTGTTAATTTGTGTGGTTATTTTATAATGTGAACAAACCAACATCCATGAGGGGCTGAGTGAATTCACCCAACTCACTTCCTTCTCAACAACTTTTGAAAGTCTCTGGTGAACCAACAAAAACAGAGTGGAGGACGAAGTGAAAGTGCTACCTAGTAAGTGCTATTGCAGAGATTCATTATTTCTACTTCATTCTAAGGAAGAAAATTACAGATGATTAGCAAATACATTCCCAATGCCACATCCCTCCAGAACATTTAAAAGTAAACCTAATTGCAGGTCCTATCTGAATACAAATACAGTTTAGAGAAAAGCAAAAGCTTTTTGCTTTAGTCAAGTTATATCTTTACTTAAAAGTAATTCAAGACGATGAACGTAACATTATCAAATCTTTCCTAAATAATCTACAGAGCCTACCTCAATTTAAATACACTACCAATCAACAAACCCCACTGCTCCATTCCCCTGCAAGACTAAGACAATTTAATGAAAACATCATAACCAACTGGGTTTTGAACCTTGTTTGTAAGGGGAAATCCTACAAAGGGTTTGGAGAGAAAAATCTATCCACAATTGTGAAGGAATTTCTTGAAGAAATACTAATGCACAAGCTCTCCAGTTCCTGGCAAATTGCCATTATCTCAGTCACTCCAAAAGAAAAGATCCCACACTGTGTAGTTAGTACAGACCAATTTCTCTTTTAAATATTGACCTTAGACTATTAACAGAAATAATAGTGAAATAATTAGAACTGTTGGAAATGCTCATTAACACAGATCAAACAGGCCTCATAGCTAACAGACTCAGAGTCTAGAGTCTGAGGAGCAATTGTTTAACATAATGAAAAATTCAAAAATGGACAAAAGAAAATGTTACTTTCCCTAGATGCCAGATATGCACTTCACTGAGTAAATTAAAGTATTGAATAATGTGTGATATCTGCTTAAATATATCACTCAGATTAAAACACTCTAATCACTCTCAAAGGTATAGTTCAGAGTGAAAACTCTTAATTCAGATGTGTTTAAACTACAGAGGCATGCAGTAAGGTTGTCCTGTGTCCTCTCCTATTTATCCTAGCAATTAAAAACTTGACAGTCATAATTAGGGAGAACAAAAATAATCAGGCGAAGGTGGGGGGAACAAAGCTAAACAAACTTTCTGTGCAGATATCAAACCATTATATATTTCTTAGTACAGAGAGTCCATCTCCAAATTATCCTTTACACTAGAGAATTTAGGAGCACCATTTGGTTATAAAATCTATCGCATAAAAAAAGTGGCCATGATGATATGTGCCCAGAAACTTGCTGATTTTATGGGAAAAAAAGAAGGCTTCTAGAATTTAAGACCTCAGGTAACAAGAAATCAAAAACTCATATGAAGTCAGCAGTGATAAACTTGTCATTATAAATTAAAATGCTCAGGCTAATGGAAGAAACTTCCTGTGACAGATTGACATCCTGCAGTAGCCTGGATGAACTTTATTGAACTGAGTTAAACTTTATTCAATTAAGTTTAACATCTTTGACATTCATTAGATAAAAATACAATTGTCTATGCGTTAATATGGAATTGCCTGTATATAGAAACCTTCTCTAGGAGATTGACTGATGCAATCTCTGGAAAGTGTTAGGAACTTCAAAGGACTTTTTGGAACAATATATATGAAGTGGATTTCTTAGGAAGTGTTTGGGAAATGCAGATGACACACTTTGAACCTTCCCTTTTCAAGCTTTTCCTGGGAAGGAAAACCCTTTTTCTGCTTATTAATTGTTATTTGATATTCCAGAGCGGAGACCTTGAAGTGTGTGAAGACATAGGTGCCGACTCAGTGGGTGCGAAATAATGGTGAGCGCTGAGCACCCACCAGCAGCCCCCCTATCAGCTCCCCTCCACCACCCCCAGTGCCTCCCACCTACCAGTGGGCCCCACAGATCAGCACCTCCCCCTCCCTCCCTGCACCTCTCAACTGCCACAATCAGCTGTTTCGTGGCATGCAGGACAGAGGCTCTGGAGGGGAGGGATAAGGAGTGAGGATGCAGCATGATCGTGGGAGGGGGGTGGAGTGGGGGCAGGAAGAGGCAGGGTGGGGGTGCAGCTTTGGGAGAAGGGGTGGAGTGGGGGCCGGGCCTCGTACGGAGCCGGTGGTCGAGCACCCCCAGCACTTTGGAAAGTTGGCACCTGCGTGAAGATGAACTAAACATGTTATCAGTGTGATTGTTCTGAGCTGAAGCTGTGATGAACATGTAACCAAAAGGAATCCCTTTGGGTGGTGGTTTGAAAGATTGTTTCTGCCTGAATCCATTTTAGGATTCGTGTTAATACTGGTAAAATTTATTAGCATTGTGTAGGTTTTTAATTGTTTTAATATGTTTTTTCTGTAGTGCTTTTTACCTTAAGAATAAAATCGGCTTGCATAGGAAGTGCTGTGTGGTACCTTATAACTGTAGCCATTAGATCTGTTAACTGTCTCTGAAGAGAAAGTAAGCAGGTGTCCTTGGACAACTTGTCTGATGTGTCTCCACCCAAGAGAGATGAGAGCCTGGAGAGCCAAAATTTTGAGAGTGGGTGCCCTTGCTGGACCACTGAGGGGAAATACAGATGCAGTTGCCCTAAGCTATGACACTTGCAGGTTGGCAAGATAAAAGTACTACTCAAATTTCAGGAGGGGGACATACTTTTAGAGATCTAAAATTTTGCATGTAAGATAGTAATATTCAGAAATCAATAAGGAATTGCATGGGCAAAAACTCTTTTTGCCCACACAGCTCTGTCTTTGCATGTCTAACTGAAACATCCTGGGTCACCTGGGATCATACTTTGGAAACAGTGGTCTTTATTTTTACTCCAATATAATGTTATTACCTTTGACTTTTTAATGTATTACCTTTTTCATAGAGTTAATAACTACATATCTTGTTTTCCACCCTTGGCTCCAGGCCAAGGATACAATACAAAATCCTACTAATTCCCAAACTAAGCCTTGCCCAATATTTGGCTATCAGCCAACTAAAATATTTAACCGAGCAAATTGGAAGAAGACCAAATATTAAATTGTTAGCAAGTGAACAGACTCCATTTTTTGTGCATACCCTCCCTTTTATAAGCATCACCACAAAAGCCACTCGATGACACAAACCTTTTGTATATGGATTCCGCTGTATGAAAAATGGAATTACACATCTTTAAAACAACCACAATTCCTACTGTTCCTAGCTTTAAGAACGATTGAGAAACTTGAAATAATATACAAGCCAGTTGTACTGAAATATGAGCGGGCGAGGGAAAGTGTGTTTGAAATACAACAAAGGAACAAGTAGAAATGTCATTAAATATAACACAATATTTACAAATTAGATAATTGCACAATACAAAATTTGGAACATAATGAAAAGAGAAATGTCTCCTACTGAACTCTTCATAAGCCAAATAAAAAACAAAGAAACAAAAACATCTCTTCCACAAATTGGCCAGATTACGAACAAATGGGAGTACATATGTAAAAAACCCACTAAGCCTCCCACCCCACCAGTACATACAAAATGCAGACATCTTCCTTGTCTATCAATGTAATTTTGTTCCTCTCCTCCTTAACTTTTGCTGGCTTCTCATTTGGTATCACATCAAATTCAAGCCTCTTTCCACCTTCCAAACTGTACATAATTCTGTCCCTCATACTAATCCTCTCTTGTCGAGATTTGTGACACCCGTGGTGCCCTCTGGTATGCCAGTATTCTCACTCTCATCTGTACATTTGTCAGTTTCTTCATGCTCTCTTCTCTGCAGCTACTTGTCATAGAAGAATCATAGAAGATTAGGGTTGGAAGAGACCTCAGGAGGTCATCTAGTGCAACCCCCTACTTAAAACGGGACCAACCCAAACTAAATCATCCCAGCCAGGGCTTTGTCAAGCCAGGCCTTAAAAACCTCCCTAGGTAACTCATTCCAGTGCTTCACCACCCTCCTAGTTAAATAGTTTTTCTTAATATCCAGCGTAGACCTCCCCCACTGCAACTTAAGACCATTGTTCCTTGTTCAGTATTTTCCACCACTGAGAACAGCCTCTTTGGAACATCCCTCCAGGTAGTTGAAGGCTGCTATCAAATCCCCCCTCACTCTTCTCTTCTGCAGACTAAATAAGTCTAGTTCCCACAGCCTCTCATCATAAGTCATGTGCCCCAGCCCCCTAATACTTTTTGTTGCCCTCTGCTGGACTCTCTCCACATCCTTTCTGTAGTGAGGAGCGCAAAACTGGATGCAATGTGGCCTTACCAGTGCCGAATAGAGGGGAATAATCACTTCCCTCGATCTGCTGACAATGCTCCTACTAATCCAGCCCAATATGCTGGAGCCTTCTTGGCAAAAAGGGCACACTGTTGACTCATATCCAGCTTCTCATCCACTGTAATCCTCAGGTCCTTTTCTGCAGAACTGCTGCTTAGCCAGTCGGTCTCCAGCCTGTAGTGGTGCATGGGATTCTTCCATCCTAAGCGCAGGACTCTGCACTTGTCATTGTTGAACCTCATCAGATTTCTTTGGCCTAATCCTCCAATTTGCCGAGGTCACTCTGGACCCTATCCCTACCCTCCAGCATATCTACCTCTCCCCACAGCTTAGTGTCATCTGCAAACTTGCTCAGGTGCAATCCATCCGCTCATCCAGATCATTAATGAAGATGTTGAACAAAACCAGCCCCAGGACCGATCTCTGGGGCACTCCCCTTGATACTGCCTGCCAACTAGACATTGAGCTATTGATCACTACCCATTGAGCCTGACAATCTAGCCAGCTTTCTATCCACCTTATAGTCCATTCATCCAATCCATACTTTTTTAACTTGCTGGCAAGAATACTGTGGGAGACCGTATCAAAAGCTTTGCTAAAGTCAAGGTATATCACATCTACCACTTTCCGGATATCCACAGAGCCAGTTATCTCATCATAGAAGGTAATCAGGTTGGTCAGGCATGACTTGCCTTTGGTGAATCCATGTTGACTGTTCCTGATCCTTCCTTTCCTCCAAGTCTCAGGAGCAGAGTTAGGCCACTGGTGTGTGCTTTTCAGAATCTCACCCATATTTGTAATTCCAGAGTTGTTCTTATTGGATGTGGAGCTTGACAAGCCAATTTGTGACAGCCTCATCAGCGAAGTGCAGAGCTCTCAGGCCACCATCAAATCTGGTCACAGGGTAGTCGTCAGTGATGTGTGATGGCCACAGCTGCATGTGGGATGCTTTTGCTGGTCCCAAGTGAGAAGGCTGCTTGCACATTGAACCCGGGCACACACTTGGGACCAGCAAAAGCATCCCACATGCAGCTGTGGCCATCACACATCACTGACGACTGCCCTCTGACCAGATTTGATGGTGGCAATGGATCGGTGGTCTTGCTACACACCCTGTGAGTATCCAGTTTCGTGTGGGGAAACTGATGATCTAATCAGTGGATCATATTCAAAGTCCTTTCTAGGGCTGAAGCTCGGTCACTTGCCAGCCAACATCCCTAATGCAATTCAGCTTTCCAATATTCAAGCCATCAGGCTAGCCTGAGAATACTGCAGCTCTAGGTTGAGGGATTATCAGCAGCCAGATGCAGCATTGTCAGTGATAATTCCAGTTCCGACAACTGTCAAAAGTATAACACCATATTTGTTACTGAAAGAAATCCCTCCAGTTGGAAGCTGCTAAATAAACTGGATAATCATCAGTTTTTGTGTACCCTAAACTTTGTCTTCTGACATCATTAGCAATGGTGTTTTCATTTGCTAGAGTGTTTATATACTTATAACTGTGCTACTTCTTTACCTAGAGTGCAATATGTAAAATGACTATAGATGCAAAACATGACAGGCTATGAACACTTTGGCAATACCCTCATCCCTTAATGTGTCCAATTGGACTGTTGTAATGGACATATTCAATACAAACTTTTGTAACACCTGTAATATTAGCAACCATCATATGGGAAAAATAAATGAATTACTCTGCAGGTAAACAGGAAAGACAAGGATAACTAATTATGACATCATCCAGAAGCTATAGACATTTTCTTTTCTATATTTTGTAAAACAGATTTTAATAAGTGGTTTGGGAAATTACATTCCCAGGTATTCTATTTTGATTTATTATCTCCTAATGGTGGTTTATGTAGAGCATACAAAGCTCCAGAAAATTAAAATTGATAACAACTGTAGTTAGGGACCAGCTATGGAGTTCAAGTCTTAAATAGATTTTTAGATTAATGTAAATGGTGTGAAACTGAAAATGTATGTGGCTTATTCATTAAACTTCTGTATGCCCTTTATAAATCCTTTAAGCACTGAAAACACAGGGGGTAGGGGGAAAAGCCTGAGAAATTGTTGAACAATCCTGAAATAAGTTAAACTTTGTATTAGAGCAGTGTCAGTGGTTTTATTGTCATAAACCCTAAACTCTTATATATTATGTCCCTAAGTAAAAGAATAAAATCTGGCATCAAGCCTGTACCAGCTACAATCCTCTGCTCCACAACAGCCTCTCCTCTCCCCAATACCCAAATGAAAAAAACATTAGAAGTGCAGCTAAACTTTCTGGCTTCCAATGGTTGGACTGGAAAAAGAACACTCATGATTTACAAGTTCACAAAGTTGGCTGGGCTATTAGGAAAGGCAGTGGCAGCCCTGTATTTCCACAGTATTCTCTTCTATAGGCATTGCTTCATCTCATAGCCAGTTACAACAGGGTAACATTTATTCTGAGGATATAACAGTAAAACATCATCCCCAAGGAAGAGAGAAATAGTGGATTAAACTGAATTTAATGTAAAAAGTGGTTTTTGCTTGATACGGATTTGAACAGGTGCCCTGTTAGTGCAACAAGTTTGTTATTACTCACAAACCCCACCCTCCCAAATGAACCCTCTATGTATTACAGAAGAAAAAACATAAGAAGAAAACTTTAAAGTGGTCTTTGTACAGCACAGCAAATCATTCTAGAAGTACTTTAGTAGGTAGAGTTAGTCTGTCAGCATTTCCATTATAAACTCATATTTTCTGGGGTTTATAACTTGGCAGTAAAATTCACTCCAGACTGGAACTTGGCATAGAAACCTTTATGACAAAGTAGTATATTTGTAATATACTTATATGGATATACTACAAGCGAACTTGCAATGTACTAAAACTATGGTAAGAAGACTATGGGTTTTTTCATGATGGAAGTTAGCCCAGGATTTGTAAAAATCTATTGGAAAAAAATGCTCAAACATTTTTTTTCTTAAATATTACAGGAGAGTAAATATTTGGGGCCAAATGCTTTTGTTAGTTCAGTCATCTTGCACTAGTCTAACCAAGAGCAGATTTTTGTTAGGAACCACTTTGACGTCCGGTAACTTGAAAATGACTCTGTCCAATGGCTATTCTTGAATGTACATAACATAGGAAAGTCTGTGATGGTTCTCAGGGTAGCCAGGACTGAGTCACCTTGTTATCCCCTGTATACAGCAAGATGGAGTCTGTTTTGTGATAGTTGGGTGTCAGCTCTCTGGCATCACCAGCCTTTCAACAATAAAGTACCCTCCTCTGGGCTATGCCAGCCCTGACTTCTCCTTGCAGGTTAACAATAGTTTCAACCCAGTCCTCAGATCCCTTTCAATCCTTCTCCTGTGACATCCACCCCTGACACTGGCTACTCACAGAAATTCCAGATCCTCTGCATCCAAAGATGCAGTGTGCCCCAGTTTACTAGTTTTACCTTCAGCCATTGTTCTTGTAAGCCACACAGCACTTGTGAGCATTTATGATAAAACAAAAGTAAGTCTACTTAAGACAAAATAAAGATTTAACTAGAAACAAGAGAGTCTTGGAAACAAGTGGTTACAATAAAAAACAAATATCAAACTCAAACTTGGGCCTACATTCATTAATAGTTACCTTTCCTATCCAATAAAGTAACTGACTGAACTTTTGGGAGAAAATCTACAGAGCTGGCTCGTTTCCTCATAATCAGGATCCAAAATGTTCATGAAAGAACCTCCCTCCACAAGGGCTTTTCCTCAGTGAATTGATCCCAGATGTCCTTCCCTGCACTCTTTTCTACTGAAAACAGACAGGCTTTGGTTTCTATTCAAAGCCATGGTGAAGCTCTGTCTGTTGTAATGTTCCTTTTTCACTTCTAAGAGATTATGATTAATTGGTGGTGCCTCTGATGGTTTTCCATTGACAGTTTTGGGAGGGAGCAATCCTGGTCAGCTGAGCCTTGCATTACCCCGCTAGCTGATTAGGGAGGAGTGACAACTCCCTATTGCTGGGATGGGCCATTCCCGAGGTCCATTACTTCTTCCTGATTACTTTCTACTCCAAGCCCATAAATCATACTTTCAATATAAGTTCATTGTTCCTTAAATATTACTCATATACACATTTCACAGTGATTATGAGTAAGGCTAAGATTTTGTCATGGATATTTTTAGTAAAAGTCATGGACAAGTCATGGGCAATAAAGAAAAAATCATGGAAGCCTGTGACCTGTCCCTGTCTTTTACTAAAAATATCCATCACAAAATGGGGTCCCTCTCCCATGGGGCTCTGAGCTGTGGGGTCCCCTGCTACCAGACGCCAGGAGCTGCGTAGGCGGGCCAGGAGCTGTGGGGTAACCTGCATCCATGGCAGGTGGGAGCTGCAGGGAGCTGCCAGGTGGCAGGGGGACCCTGCAGCTCCCAGGTGGCAGCGGGACCCTGCAGCTCCCAGCTACCGGTGGGCTGAAGGCATGGAGGTCTTCGGAATTCCATGACTTTTGCAATCTCTGTGATAAAATCATCATTTAAATTATGAGTCTTGACAAGTTATGAGCTTTCTGTAGACACTTCACGTGATCTCCCTTATGAATATATATGGATAAGTGTTACAGGGCATGGTGGGAATATAATATACAAGCACATACTTTAAGACTGCCTCAACTCCTATCTCAAGGAAAGGTCAAGTAACCAGTTGGGAGGGGCAAGTGAGGATTGGGGGGAAGGTATAAAACACAAAAAGGCCAAAGAAATGCCTGTCCCTGACCATAGCAAATCTCATTCCTTACCCCTCCCACAGAATATGAAAGAGGTGGGACAAAGACCGCAGACTCACGATCCCCCAAAACAGAATATGACCATAAATTGTAAGGGGTGGGACCAAGGGCATGCATTTCAGGTATAATTATGCCTGCTAAGAGCGGGGGAGAACAGGACACTGGGAAACAAGATTCTGTAGCATCAGAGTTATGGGCATGCTTGCTGAGAAACTAATCCCAATAAACATTGCATTGCCTTGGACTTCTGGCCTTCTGCTTTCTGTCTGTGTGACAAGAACCAGGGGAGAGGGTGAAGAGAAAGCCCTCTAACATTACCTATAAATACATCTCACAGGGATTATGAGTAAGGCTAAGATTTTGTCATGGATATTTTTAGTAAAAGTCATGGACAAATCATGGGCAGGTCTGAGGTGAGAGCTGTTTACAAAGACATGGATACCCTTTGCCAAGAAGTCTCTGTGTCACAAACTCACATAGGCAACAATGAGAACTGTGTGCATAAATCTGAGGACAGAATTTGGATTTTCATTTCTTAAAAGAAAATTGCATCTGTCATCAACAAAAGTGAGCAGAGGTGAGAAAAAGAGAGAAAAAAACATTCTTTTTGAGTTCGTTCGGGGGGCTACTTATTCTGCCTAAATGAATTGATTGTGTCTATTTGTCATGTTTATAGGGCTAGCTGCACCTTTTTCCTCTTTGTGGTTTCTCTGAATGCACATCCTCAGGTGTCAGGCCTCATGTCTTTATCTAACCCAGGGCAGAATTTTACAATTTGGCAACTCTTGACCTAGAAGAAAGCATAAAATCATCACTGATAAAGTGTGTAGATCACACAAAAATTTGGGGAGTGGTAAATAATGAAGAGGATAGGTGACTAATACAGAGCGATTTGGATCACTTGTAAGCTGGACTCAAGGAAAAATATGCATTTTAATAAGTAATATGTAAATGTATACCTTTAGGAACAAAGAATGTAGGCCATACTTACAGGCTGAGAGACTCTATCCTGGGAAGCAGTGACTCCAAAAAAGGATTTGGAGATCACAGTGGATAATTAGCTGAACATGAGCTCCCAGTGTGATGCGATGGCCGGACTAGATGATCACAACTGTCCCTTCTGGTATTGGACTCTGTAAAACTCTCCCAGTTTAATACCAAGCCCTGGGCTACTTTGTGTGTCAACCACTTATTATTCTGCAGGTCTGATTAAGTCAGCTTCTTTGTTTCTAGCAATAAACAGTTAACAGGAAGCCTTCTTGAAACAAAGGCATTGTTTATTTTCACTGTCAGAGCAAAGGTCTAATGCAATCTACAGCCTCATGGTAGTCACCCAGGCTCCCTATACACTGCAGGAGGGAACTGGGCCCCTAAGACAAGATCCACAAATGCCAGAATGCTAAGTGGGGAGCCACCTAAACTAGGGTATAGGAAATGCTGAGGAGAGGAGTGAGGTCTAAGCCCCACCCCTCAAAGGAAATTAGGCACCTAAGTCCAGGTTGGAGGAAGGTACCTACAGGGTTAGCCGAGCAGTGGTTTTGAGGATTTAGGCATCTAAAGTGTTAGTTATGGGCCTACATCCCTTTGTGAATCTACCTCAAAGTTTTCAGGAAAAAGGATGTTAAAACAACAAACAGTGTACATACGTGTATCTAACCTAGACTCTTACCCTTCTCTGATGGTAACCCAGGCAGGCCTAACTTCTTCAGACACTCCCAGTAGGTTCCTGTGTGTAAGTCTAGTTCCCCAAAACAACTACTGGCTCTCTGTAGAGAACGTGTCCCTTTACATCCTGCCAGAGTTTTTTGTTCTTCTGTGTTTGGTGAATGCTTGGTCATTCCTCGTCAAAAGCCGTTTTTAAGGTTGACTGGAGACAGAGGTAGAATCACTGAGACTAACAGTTCAGGTATTGTCCCTTAACCACTCTTAAGTGTCAGTTGATTAGAGAGTGGCTGGAGCCATCCAATCCTTTCTGCCTCTGCCAGGACAGCCCCCATGAATTAAATTAATATAGACACAAAGAAAACATCTCAATAATTAGGACAATGTCCAGTATCAATAAATTATGACACAGCAACTCCAAATCTATCATGATCTATCATGCTATTTTTCATAATAACATAACAATGGACACAACTGGGTCAGACCAATGGTCCATCTAGCCCAGGAATCTGTCTTCCAACGATGATCAGTCCCAGATGCTTTAGAGGGAGTGAACAGAAAAGGGCAATTATCAAGGGATCCATCCCCTGTCATTTAGTCCCAGCTTCTGGCAGTCAGAGTTTTAGCAACATTCAGAGCATGCAGTGCTTAGCTTTCCATGTCTTAATAAGAACATGAACACAGAGTAGTATGCACTTCCTTATAAATCTCAGATCACTTGCTCAAGACCATATCCTACCACTCAGTGACAATGTCTGCTATCCCACAGATATTTTTTACAGACAAACCTGAAAAGACTTAGGACTGAACCAGTAGATTTCCCCTGATATGTTTCATAGAATGATAGAATCATAAAATCACAGAATATCAGGGTTGGAAGGGACCTCAGGAGGTCATCTAGTCCAACCCCCTGCTCAAAGCAGGACCAATCCCCAACTAAATCATCCCAGCCAGGGCTTTGTCAAGCCTGACCTTAAAAACTTCTAAGGAAACAGATTCCACCACCTCCCGAGGTAACGCATTCCAGTGCTTCACCACCCTCCTAGTGAACATTTTTTTCCTAATATCCAACCTAAACCTCCCCCACTGCAACTTGAGACCATTACTCCTCGTTCTGTCATCTGCTACCACTGAGAACAGTCTAGAGCCATCCTCTTTGGAACCCCCTTTCAGGTAGTTGAAAGCATCTATCAAATCCCCCCTCATTCTTCTCTTCTGCAGACTAAACACCTTTGCACCTCATTATACCCACCATTTAGGAAAACCGCATTAAAAACAAATGTACAGATTCTGCCTCCACCCTCATTACTGAATTAAGGCAGGAATTTATCCAATTACCCTCTTCCCCTCTGCTTAGGTTGGGGAGAGAACTCAATTTTTCCCTCCAACTGCAAGTGTGGTTTGTCTTATCCAAAAAGCAAAATAGACCAACCAAACGGTGGACCAATCTTTCTTCCCCACCTATCCTCACCTATCCTGGAGGTATTATATTTTTTTGGCCGAGGGAAACCCCATGGTATACAGAATAACCCCTCAAGTATTTTAGCTGCAGAAATCCCACATCTGTGGCAGTTAGGTACCTAACCCAGTCACTTTTATAAATCCTAATAGGCATCTATCTGCATCTTTAATCAACTAAATACCAGAGATGGTCAGGATTTTTTTTTTATAAAAACCTTTTTTTGTATGAAAATGCTTCTGGTCCCTGGTGAATGTTCTAATCACTTAGCTAGGGGATCTCCTGGGGTGGATTGGGCTCATTTTTTGTATGAAAAATTTTGAAAGGTTTTGGTATCATTCTGATGAACAAAAACAAATTTCAAAAGCTCCACGTTTTTGATGTAACTGAATTCTGGTTTTCTGGCCAGCCTCACTAAATACCATTGTAAATCTGGCTCTGAGCATTTTTATTGCACATACCATCATCTGCTATTACAACTTCAACAAGTAGCTTTGCTACTCTTGTGTTAGTAACATTGGTTGTTTTTATTTTCTCCCTTGAGTACTGGGCTAAGCACTTCCCCCCAACAGACTGACCTTATACTCACCATCTACAAAGAGCTAGAACGTCCCATCACATTTCTGCTGCATGGGGCTCCAAAATTACTGCTCCTCACAAGACCTTGCTGTGGCAACTTTTTGTATAAAGAGCAACTAGCGTTCATGTGCTAGTTACAAAATTGAATTAAGTTTATTGTGATTGTCATAATGTCAAATCTCTCCTGGCCAGAGGCAACATCCTGTTACCTGTGAAGGGTTAAGAAGCTCAGATAACCTGGCTGGCACCTGACCCAAAGGACCAATAAGGGAACAAGATACTTTCAAATCTTGGGTGGGGGGGAGGTTTTTGTTTGTGCTATTTGTTTACATGGTAGTTCTCTCTTGGGACTGAGAGAGGCCAGACAGAAATCCATCTTCTCCAACCCATCCTAATCCAAGTCTCCAATATTGCAACCAGTATAGGTAGGCTAGGCAAGGCAGATTAGTTTATCTTTTGTTTTATGTGAATTTTCCCTGTGTTAAGAGGGAGGATTATTCCTGTTTTCTGTAACTTTAAGGTTTTGCCCAGAGGGGGATCCTCTGTGTTTTGAATCTGAATACCGTGTAAAGTATTTTCCATCCTGATTTTACAGAGATGATTTTTACCTTTTTTTTTTAATAAAATCCTTCTTTTAAGAACCTGACTGATTTTTCCATTGTTCCAAGATCCAGGGGTTTGGGTCTTTGATGATTTTGTAACCAATTGGTTAGGATATTATTCTCAAGCCTCCCCAGGAAAGGGGGTGTGTAGGGCTTGGGGGGATATTTTTTGGGGGAAGACTTCTCCAAGTGGTCTCTTTCCCTGTTCTTGGTTTAAAACGCTTGGTGGTGACAGCATATTGTTCAAGGACAAGGCAAAGTTTGGGAATGTTTTTAACCTAAGCTGGTAAAAATAAGCATAGGGGAACTTTCATGAGGATTCCCATATCTGTACCCTAGAGTTCAGAGTGAAACTATCTGAATATCATTTCTTAAGGGTTTTCAGTTGTATTTTCTTATCTATTTGTGGTGTTGTTTTTGGGTTTGATGTGCTGGCAAAATAATAATAACACCATTCAAGTTCCTTTGAATTTGATAAAATGAACAGGACTAGCTTAATCAATTACAAGACTACAGATGCAGGAAGCTTTTCATGTTAAAAGCTCACTCTTGACTAGATCTGTTCAGTTCCAAATAGAGATGGGACTGAACCAAAACCCAAGATTCAAACACTGCAAACTTGTGGGGAGGTTCAAAACACAAACTTAAATCTGGATCAGAATTTCACAGGTAAGAGCCATCTCTCAGACCAAGGTGAGGATTATGATTTCTGATCTTTGTGAATATCATTTTATGGCCATTCTTTATCAGTCAAAAATATTCTCTTGCCCTTACTTAAATTTATTCAATTTAATTTCTATTTTAATCTTGGATCTACTCTAATCTTGGCATATAGATAATTTGCATAAGGAAGTACATAGCTACCCTGCCTTACAATTAATCTACATGTTATGACATGTTTTGGTTTTTTATTTACATTTTCTGTTTGCATTGTCTGTGTATAGGAGCATATCAAACAAAATAACTAAGGACAATAGCTTAATAAAAACATATATTTTGAGTGGGAGCTATTTTTAAAGTTTGAAGTGAGATGTTCATTGGTTTTCCTGGTAATAACTAAGATCAGTTCTAAGTTTATATTATGGAATCTGATTGATTCATTATTTTTAGTCTCAAGCGACCCACATGAGTGATTTTATAATAAAATTGAGTTACTATCACAAATTATGTCAATTATGGTTTTAAATTGAACACTAATTAAAAATTAGAGTGTCTTTCACAAATTTATAATGAATTTTTTTTCTACCAAATAATTTTAATAGTGGCTAGTAATAGCACTGTTGCAGTTAAGGGTCTGTCAGCTTTCCCATTAAGAACCCTCTTATTCAGGTCCCATAAATATGAAAGAAAGTCATTGTAACAATTCCCTTTACCTGAGAGTGAGCATGTGTTGTTTCATTCTCGAAGGACTGTATGTGTTAAGGCCCAGATTCATCAGCGCATCTCTATTCAGCAAAGCACTTAAGCATGTGCATAATTTGCAGCACATGCTTAAGTCCCATTGACCTTAATATTGAGCATGTGCTTAAGTGATCTGATGAACTGCAGCCTAACATTTTCACAGTGAGTGTCTTGCTATCTGAGGGGCTTCACATAAGCAGTTTGAGCAGTTAAAAATAGGGTGACCAGCTGCCCCTATTTTATAGGGACAGTCCTGGTATTTCGGGGCTTTGTCTTATATAGGCACCTTTTACCCCCCACCTCCTGTCCTGATTTTCCACACTTGCTATCTGGTCATCCTAGTTAAAAAAGATTTCAAGTTGATGTCCAAACTTAAGGCAAAATTATCCTCTCATATTGTGGCATGAAGGCAGTGCAGCATATATGGAGTAGGAGAAGAACATGGCACGGTGATCTTGGAAGCTATGCCATTGACTTCTAAGGGTCCAGGATTTCACCCCATGGTTGTGAGAAAAAAAAAATCTGATTGTAGAGGAGAATTTTATGCTTAGAAACCACATTGTTAACTTCCAAAAGTGACAGCTACCTCAGAATATATAGATAAAGATGCTCAAATATAATTAATAGTCTTTCATTAGTTTTTTAATTAAAAAGATTAAATGGTAAAAATAAAAAATAAAAAGTTCATTGCCTGTGCTCTAAGCTATGTGATGTTTGTCTAGATTGTTCAGTGATCTTTTAACTCTATGTAAGATACCCATATGTAGATATTTTAAAACTGCCACATATAAGCTATAACCGTAAAACAAAGTGGATTTGATTCTTCTCACACTTTCATAATTCTCTTGAGTAGATTTGAAGTCGTTTCTGATTTACTCCAGCATAAGTGAGGGAAGAAGCAGACTCAGTGAATGCAAGGTGGGCAAACACATGATCCACTTTGGAAGATTAGTTATAGAAATGGGTGAACCTTATAGATAAAATAGGACTCAAACCTTCGACACAAACTAAAACCACAACCTAAATGTTGCATCATTTTTATTTGTACACTTGCAGATACTACCCAGAATGAGAATTTTCTTCCTAAGAGGCTTGTATTTGTCAGCTTTACAGAACCCAAAATCCACATGTGTTATAGATCTAGGATAGTTAGGCTAAGCCCCAGGTAAGCATCTGAATGTTGGGGAAGTTATCTGACATGAACCTGAACAGTTTGGGTACTTACCCAACTTTTTTCAGTTTTACAAAGGAAGTTGATTTGGGAAAAGAGCTGATATTTGGCATCCTATGTTCTCTATCTTAACCAGCTTGCCCATCAATACTGTAACTGCCATTTTTTCTTTATAATTTTAAACTGTCATGAGAAAATGAATGTAGAAAGAAATACCAAATACTAGATCAAAATAAGATCAAAATTCTAACCTCATGTGCCAAGTAATTAGGTCTCAATTTCCCATCCCGACATTATATGCTTACATACTGCAGCACATGTGGTACTGTATATGAAATGACTACCATAGGGCAGGATAAGGACTAATGAAGTATCAGCATTAATGTCACATTTCTGGCTCTATTTATTTTATGTTGAAGGTGAACCTTAATGTAATTTTAATTCACGTACGGACTTTTAAGACCAATGACATTTTGATCTTCTCATACAGAACTACTAATATATTCTCAGAAATAAGTATCTGAATAGTGCCATAAAAGAAATATTGAGCAAATCCTTATATCAAAAGTGTAAGATGGTGTGTACATTTAAAAAAAATAATAATACCAAGACCTTTTAATAAGGAAGCAACAAACTGTAGCTCACTTTTGGAGCTTCAGTTATCTTTGAGCATAAAAATGGAAATACTGATACCATGACAACACAGCTGAATTTTCTGCTTTGCAGACACCAGATTTATTTTTAAATGGTGTTTATCAAATCTGGGCTGAGAGGCCAACTTCAAAACATAAAGGGAAAATTGGCAATGGGAGATTTTCACTGTTTTGGCTGAAGTAAAGCTCTCCACAGCATTTCAGACTAGTAGAGCACCTAACTGTGAAAATCGTTCAAATTGTAATTCTCCTTGGCTTGCCAAAAGGGGATTATGAATTAAAGTCAGTGTTGCAGGAAATGTCACCTGTCCTTCTGAAAGACTAACAATAAATCAAAAAGCTCTTTGTTCATCTAAAAGAAAAAAAATGGCCATGCCATAGTTTTTGCTCTTTATTTAACATGGTAAGTAAATAATGTACCAGGCATTTAATTGTATATTCATTACGTTCCCTTTTGTGGCAAATCAAGCCAGTATATATATATTTAATTTGCAATTAAATATATATATACTGGCTTGATTTGCCACAAAAGGGAACATAATGAATCTCCTTTCAGTGTATGCTCATAAAGAAAGAAGCACAGAAACAGGCTAGGGGACCCAATGACATCTGATGAGGTTGTAGCATAGATTATTCTGACAAAGAGTTTAGAAAGAGTGCCTAAGAGTTTAAGTCTATTAGTGTATTAGTCTATAAGGTGCCACAGGACTCTTTGCTGCTTTTATAGATCCAGACTAACACGGACTACCCCTCTGATACTAAGAGTTGGAGCTTTGTTTATTTCTTCAATCACTGTGCCCCAAACACAAGAATGATAAGAAAACAAAAGCAGATTCTGGAGAATAATACTGTCAGAGATCCCAAATCAATATACCACACTTTAAACTAAAGGAGGAAAGATTATGACAAGCAGCACAGAGATTTTCTGTGCCTTCTCATTTGCTCTTCTCTTATTTTAATCATCTCTCCAGAGACATTGGCAATAAATACTGCCTGTGATGAGAACATTTTATCACAGCACTGAAAGAAAGCTATATACCCCTGGGATACTCCTTGTATTGTGGGTATTTGTGAATATGGGGACAATGTCACTTCCTCTAGCAGAACTACAGTGAATAGTGTAGGGTTGTCTGTTATTCTAAAAAGACAGAGGAGTGTAAGTTTTACATGATGGTATATTTACAAAAGCTATTTTCATCCACTAAAAGTTACATTCAGGGAACATTAAGATGACACAAACACAATGAAAGAAATAAAATTCATAGGTCAATATATTCAAACGTGCTATACAATTTATTCACTAATACATATGTACATGGTGTGCTTTCAGGCCCCAATTCAAGAAAGTGTCTTTATTCAGTAAAGACACAAGCATAGAATCATAGGGACTTTGAGAGGTCCTCCTGACCAGTCCTCTGCACTCATGGCAGGACTGAATATTATCTTGACCATCCCTGACAGGTGTTTGTCTAACCTGTTCTTAAAAATCTCCAGTGATGGAGATTCCACAACCTCCGTTGACAATTTATTCCATTGCTTAACCACCCTGACAGTTAGGAAGTTTTTCTTAATGTCCAACCTAAACCTCCCTAGCTGCAACTTAAGCCCATTGCTTCTTGTCCTATCCTCAGAGGTTCAGAAGAACAATTTTTCTCCCTCCTCCTTGTAAGAACTTTTAATGTACTTGAAAACTGTTATCATGTCCCCTCTGTCTTCTCTTTTCCAGACTTCTCTTTTCCAAACAAACCAAATTTTTTCTATCTTCCTTCACAGGTCATGTTTTATAGAACTTTAATCATTTTTGTTGCTCTTCTCTGGACTTTCTCCAATTTGTCCACATCTTTCCTGAAATGTGGCACCTGGAACACAATACCTGAGTTGAGGCCTAATCAGTGTGGCGTAGAGCAGAAGAATTACTTCTCATGTCTTACTTACAACACTCCTGCTAATACATCTCAGAATGACGTTTGCTTTTTTTGCAACAGTGTTACACTGTTCACTCATATTTAGCTTGTGGTCCACTATGACCCCCAGATCCCTTTCCATAGTACTCTTCCTAGGCAGCTGTATGTGTGCAGCTGATTGTTCCTTCCTAAGTGAAGCACTTTGTATTTGTCCTTATTGAATTTCATCCTACTTACTTCAGACCATTTCTCTAGTTTGTCCAGATAATTTTGAATTATAATCCTAGCCTCCAAAGCACTTGCAACCCTGCCCTCCCCCTCCCCTGCCCTCCGGCTTAGTATCGTCCACAAACTTTTTAAGTGTACTCTCTATGTCATTATCTAAATCATTGATGAAGATATTTAACAGAACCGGACCCAGAACTGATCCCTGCAGGACCCCATTCGTCATGCCCTTCTAGCATGACTGTGAACCACTGGGAATGGTTTTCCAACCAGTTATGCACCCACCTTATAGTAGCTCCATCTGGGTTGCATTTCCCTAGTTTGTTTATGAGAAGGTCATGCAAGACAGTATCAAAAGCTGTACTAAAGTCAAGATATACCATATCTACCGCTTCCCCGCTCTCCACAAGGTTTGTTGCCCTGTCAAAGAAAGCTATCAGGTTGGCTTGACATGATTTGCTCTTGACAAATCCATGCTGTTACTTTTCACCTTATTATCTTCTAGATGTTTGTATTATCTTCTAGAAGCATGTGGTTCAATTCCACCGAACGCAATAGGATTTAAGGTTGTGTATAAGCAATAAATGTGTGTGTATGTCTACTGTGCAAACAGAGCTGTGACTGCAGCATATGTAGACATGCCCAAGCTAGCTGTGACCTAGCTAGCTTGAGTAAAAAGAGCAATGAAGCCGGGGCAGCACAGATGGCTGCATAGGCTGTACAGCTCAATCTGGGACCTTGAGTATGTAATCGAGCAGCTAGCCTGTACTGCCACTTGGGCTGTCAGGGTTTCACTGCAATGGTTTTTCAAGCTAGCTAGATCAAAACTAGCTCAGATATGTCTACATGCACTGACGTCACCTTGCATTGTAGACCTATCTTTAGGTATTACAAGACAGTTGGTGCATTTCGATTTAATTGTCCATTTCTTTAATAGATTTATCGCACACACCTTAACAGAATTGTAATACATTTTTTGTTGGAAATGTTCCTTTATCTTCTTCTGATGTTTAAAAACCGAGTAAATAAGTACAGAACTGCACTTAGGCCTGATTTAAAGCCCATGTCAATTGAAGTCAATGGGGGTCTACAATGAGCTTTGGATCAAACCCTCAGTGCTCAGTCCGACAAAGAGCTGAGTAACTCTAGAAGTGCCGAGTGCCTTCAACTTTTATGGGCAATGGGATTTGAGTTGTTCAGCACAATGCAGGATTGAGTGCTTACTTATTATCACAATCATTGTCTGAAATAATGAAAGCAAATGATCAGTCTAACATAGTAATCTAGTTAGTGAAGGGAAAATCTCAAAAGGATCAGAGCTTTGAGTCACAGCTATGCTATTCAAATAGTTTTAGTGTCATAGCTGAGGAATATGGGTGTACTGCTATTATTTCATTGCCAGCAGAAATTACTTTTCATTTTCTAGTCCATGCAACATCGTATTCTGCTTTTAGTATAAAGGAAGCTACTTTGGAGCTAGACTAGAGATGGGTAAAACTCAAAAATGGTTCTTTTTGGTTATGTATCCAAAAGTTCAAATATTTCTCCATACCATCCTGATTTCTTGAATATGCACAATTGGTTGGTAATGTCATAGGAAGTGCCTTTTTCAGCTTCTTAGCATTCTCTATCCCAGTTCATCCAGAAATACCAAGTGTGTGTCTGTGTGTGTGTGTGCGGGGGGCAGGGGGTGGAGAGAGGGGAAATAACTTTATCTGAACTTTTAAAATTTAATTTAGTAACTGATGAAAACTCAGGTTGTGGTTCTTAGTTTTCCTGAAGCTGTTCACCTATCCTTCAGTAGGATCCAAATATTAAGGTGTGGGAGGAAGAGTAATAGAACTTCCAGAATAATGTTTTTGCTATTAGGAAGGAAGAGAGTGCTATAACATGAAAACTGTATTTAAATACTGCACAAACTTCAGCCAAAAAAAGAACAAAAAATTACAAATGATATGTAACCATTAAAAAAGCTAAACTCAGCTGGATGTGGAAAATGTCAAACTTAAAAAAACCCCACCTCTGTTTGTGCAGCTTTCAAAAGGTTAGAAACACTTCAGGTTTTTGTAAAGAAAATAAATAAATAAAAAAATTAGTACCAAAGCATACAAAAGTCTTGTGCATCAGATTGAAAAGGTGAAGGCTTTTCAAATTGGGCCTTTTCTGAGGCAATACATTTCTTTTATTGCCTATTTTCTTTCTCGGTAAATGCTATTACTTTGAGACTGGACTGGTATTTTGCAAGCAATAAAAGAAGGCAAACAGTGTTCCTTCCTGCAAATTGTTCCAGTCTTGTCATCTGTATTCTTATTTAAAAGAAAGGTGTAAGTACCAACATTCAGCTTCCATTCACTTTGATAATTGTTACATTTACAGGCAAATAAAGTAACAGAGATTTCCATTAAGACATGAGAGTTTTTCACTAGGCTTGTCTCAGATGTTTTTCCTTCATATTTACAAAGGCAGCTTTCTGGAACTTAGGAGAAGGGATGGGAAAACCAATCTGGAGTCATTTCAGGAATATGTTTCAAAAGCACTTAACCCTCATTAAGGAGCCTAAGTCCCAAATGAAAGCCAATGAGACTTAGGCTCCTTCCTTGTTTTAGACAAACATTAGTCCATTGCTCAGCCTCAAACCAATAGAGATATTCATAGCTGTCCCCCAAGATGATCCCAAAATGCTTTATATTCTATTATGAAAAGGCATGACCCATAGTTAATTTTGTAACCAGACTCCATTTATAAACACTGTATTTACTTAAAACACTGTACCTTTGACTTGGAAAATTGGATTGGCCAGATTTAAAGTGCCAGATTTACTTTGATTTAAAAAAGGAAAATATTTACATGCTACGATGTTCATAACCATTTATTTGCTAGATTGGATTGCTTGGATTTTGCAGATAATGTGATTGGTAAGTATTTGAACTGGTCAAAAATGTTCTGATGGAAGTTCTCCATTGAGAAATGCTGATTTGATGGAATCTAAATGGTCTGAAGGAATATGTTGATGCCACTGAAACTTTCCTGGTTTCCTGCCAGCCCAGCTGGCTGTCCAGATGGCTGAAATGTAGGCTGACTAGATCACAGGTTGTCCAAATACCCACTGCCCATCTGAGCTCCCAGGCTGCTTGGATTGTTATCCCAAGAACAGACGCAGGGATCCCAGAGTAGCCTTCCTATTGCTTACTTGCAGGTTCCCAAGATGTTGACCTATTAATCTCTTCCTGCAAGGTGAAAGGAAGAGGCCTGCCCTAGTAGAATTTCCAGAGTTTACCCAGGATTTCCATATGCTCCTCAGGAAATTCCCCTACAACAGATAAGATCTGTTCACCCCTAGGAGGATCTCCATTCAAAGGTTTGACACCCAGGCAGTACATTCCCAAAAGGAAGTGTTTTCTTTATTTAGTGTAACCAATCTTTCCAAATACAATTAATCTAAACCTAAATTAAGACACACACATAAATCCCTTAGCACAGGTATACAAACTAAAGTACCCAAGGCCATAATGTCATACAGTTGGCATGGCTTACGTCCTGTACATGGTGATTAGTCATATGCAGGACACTGACAGCAATCTTAATAAACTCTAAACTTTATATATAGTAACATAAACGTACATACCACAGACACGCATCAAATGCTGTTTCTATTCTATATCTTATATGGTGGCTGGCATGCTTACTATCCTTAGGCTTCTCTCCCTCTGTCTGTTAGGGTCCTTCCGCTCTGCCCCAGCAACACCGCTGCTGCTGCTGTCACCCAGTGGTTGCTGACAGGGTTGCTACTTGCGATGGTTGCCTGGTCCATCACAAAAACCGAACCCAGAGTTCTGGCCTTGATCTTCTCTCCTTACGCTTCTGTCTTCTGATGTCTCCTTCTTCTTTTTCTCCTCCGAACTTGACTGATTTTTGCCTGCTTGTTTTCTGTCTTTTATACAGTTTTTGGCTTATTTTTCAATCCTAGCTTTAGCATACTCTATCCTCTAATCACATTCAGACCCTCTCTAATAGGTCCATACTTACAGACTAATCATAACTGCTAAATCTAACTGTCACACAGAGCTGAATTAAATGTAAACATAAATCTATAGAAGCATGTTTTACGTTGGGTAATACAATTGACCATTGTGGAACCTTTAAAAGTAACTCCATCTCTGTATCCCCGGTAAAAACCCAATTTTAAAATAACTATCAAATAGAAAAATCACTGGGCTCTAAAGCTGAATTATAGTATTAATAACAAAAGATGGATTTGGATATAGAAAACACCAAGAACTAGCCTTCTGATATCAGGCTTTGTTTGATTCAGGAACAACAACAAACAACAACAACAAGAAAATACAGTGTGGTGGATCCCAACTAAAATGTATAAGCTTAAAATGTTTAGCAAATATGATGCTAGAAGGTTGGAGAAGTCAGTACAGAACTCCTAGATGTACTTAAGCTGTCCAATACTAATCCAGTCCATGAAGAATGTAATTAGTCAGATTAATCCAATTTTAAATAATGATCTACCAAGTGACCAGAGGTGTTTATACTTGAAGGTTTAGCAGAGCAGCGGCAAGTTGCAAGAGGTATTTCTATTGAAATCCAAGTTCTTTGCAAATAGATCCATTGTTAAACATTAGAAAACTGTTATATAGTTTAATACTACATAATGATACACAAGGTTGTACAATCTTATTTCTTCTTAGAAATGTATTGTTGCCCTGTGGCCTGAGCAGTTATTCAATAAGTGGGGCCTTGCCAGGTTGTTTCCATTAGGAGGAGAAATTGATTATTTGAGTACAATCCTGTTTATTTACAAAGAATATATACAGTCCTGTTTCCCTGAACGTAGTAGGAACAACTAGCAGACAGTTTCCTTGTGCTCAATTTCCAGCTAGTACTGTGTTGACACACACTAACAGTTCCTTAGTGCACTTTGCTCTGAAAGCACATTTAGGAACTGCTAGTGCATGTCAACAGGGTCCACATGGATAGTTAGTGCAAGGTAAACTAGTTGGAGGTAGATTCACACCCCAGTTTGCTGTGGAATAACTGTTTATGTAGTCAAGCCCCCAAGCTGCTAGGGGACTGTGCTGAATTCATCTCCTGGCTGCTTTGTCACCTCTGGTAGAGTGGAGATTTCAGCTACTTTGTATCTCCACAACTTCCTTCCTGGCAGACTTTCCTCCATGAGGGCTCTATGAAACCCAGTTCCCATCTTGCCTTTAGTATAATTTTAAACACATTCCACTGGCACAAAATCATTCACAGAAATTTTCATTTTATGGGTCTAATTGTACTAACAAACAAATGACCGTTAACATACCCTGTTATCTTTCTGTCTCCTGCAGAAAGAAATCGATGATGAAACTCTAATTTTTAGTTCAATTACAGATGATCTATATTTGCCACCCCGCCCCCTCATTTTCATAGAAAAGGAGGGCTTGAAAGATTGTATTCCTACACTGCTTGATTTTTACATTTGCTTTTCACCTCTTAAGGGCTAATTGTAAAGCAGAAATATCTTCAGTAAGACTTCCAGATGTAATTAGTCTGTGCAATATTTGACAATACCTGCTCTTGGTATTTAGTATGATGCGGTATTTTATTTTTTTCTCTGGACTGATTTATATAAATGAGGAAGCAGCAGACGTGATCTTTGCATGGTATGTTGAAGGAAAAATGAAACATTGTATCATGTTCTTGTAAGAAAAATACCTCTAGTGTGCTGTTGGTGTATTTTTTTTTCAACAGTGAACCCGAGACAGACAAAACTCAGTTTTGCAGGGAGTTGATTATTCCTTAAAGCTTAAAGAGAAGTCATAATAGAAACAGTGAGACGATACTGGCTGGTTGGTGAGTAGAACGTTTTCACAGATGGTAGGGCAGCTTTTTAACATGCTTGGTTTCAAAATTCTGTCTAGGGCCAGGGAGAGCAGCTGGATGTTTGAGTTCTTTCTAATAGGTGATATCATTGATAGCAGTCAAAAATTAGCAATCCTAGGAGACAACAAATAGGAAAGATCTAAGAGAAAGAGCTTAAACCCTGACAGGTTCCAAGAAGAGAAAGGGAATCATCTAAAGTAAGAAGTCGCAGCTGTGACTCTGAGTGACTAACAAAGGATCTGAAGGAGGCCTATATGGAAAATGTCCAGGGTCCCTATTTATATACTAATGAATAAAGCTATCTTTAAAAGAAAAAAAGTCACTTTGCCTGAAAGTGACATCTTCAGGTAAGAATCCTGTGGCAAAAAAATGAAAAGCTTCTAGACTTCCTATAAATACCATATGTCTTGCCTGCCCCATCTCAACACCTCTGACAATCAGGCCACTTTTATTCAATCAGGCTTAAATATTATTCATCTAAGTTTGAAAAAGCTGGCCCAGGTTCAAATGGGCAGTAAAAACCTCTTCTCTCAGTTTAGATTCTTTGGATTTAAAGTAGGTGAAATGACTCTTGAGTCCCAACATTCTCTGATTCAAAAGGAATTCATGACTGGCATTTATCAGGAAGTGACGACAGCTGTCCACATCTCCCAGAATTATTCAGCCAGGCTTCTGGAATTTCTAGTGTCTCTGCTCTCTATCTCTTCTGTGACCATTCTCTATTAAAGAGTCACACAGAGGTTCTTGCTGGACATAAGGAAAGAAATCAACTGAGAAACAGATAAATGCCTGTCTCAGGGCACTTATATAGATCTAAAGTGGTAGGAAAGAACCCCACTCTTTTCTAGTCTTTATCACTCTGGAATTCAGAGACAGACGGCACAAGACATCTTCCTTCCATGTACAGATCGATGACAGTGGTTTGGGAGCAACCCAATCAAACTCTTTGAGGTCATTCAAGTTTTATTTTTTGTTCTGTCCCCTTTCTTCACTCAACTTCCCTGGGGCTCAAATATAACAAGCCAGTTTTCTCCTGTCTCTAAACTCTTTGAAGTCAAATTCTGTTCTAGCACTTATCATCCCAAGAATATTTGTATATATGCAGTTGCTTGATCAGCCTATTTTCTAAATATTTGTATATTCTTTTTTGATTTTTCTTAGAAACCACTTGTTTTTAGATAACGGTCTGCTCTGACAATATTACTTTGCAGAGTTATGAGATAATTTCTGAGGCAATTTCATACTTTTACAGAGAGATTGCGAAAGATCATGGAAAACCTTGGCTCAGCTGTTCCGTGGTTTCAGTGGACCTTGGGAAAAAGTGGAAGCCAGATAGGAGAATACCTTAGTATGGAACAATAACTAAATATCCACTTCAAAGGATGATTATACATGGAATAGACAACACTGAGGAGACACCAGGGACAAAGTTAGTTATTTAGCTGAAGATTCTGAGAGGGAAGAGCATCTTTGCCAGCAGGCTGGCTAACCTAGTGAGGAGGGCTTTAAACTAGGTTCACCGGGGGAAGGAGACCAAAGCCCTGAGGTAAGTGGGAAAGTGGGATTCCGGGAGGAAGCACAGGCAGGAATGTCTGTAAGGGGAGGGCTTCTGCCTCATACTGAGAATGAGGGGCGATCAACAGGTTATCTCAAGTGCTTATATACAAATGCACAAAGCCTTGGAAACAAGCAGGGAGAACTGGAGGTCCTGGTGATGTCAAGGAACTGTGACGTGATCGGAATAACAGAGACTTGGTGGGATAACTCACATGACTGGAGTACTGTCATGGATAGTTATAAACTGTTCAGGAAGGACAGGCAGGGCAGAAAAGGTGGGGGAGTAGCACTGTATGTAAGGGAGCAGTATGACTGCTCAGAGCTCCGGTACGAAACTGCAGAAAAACCTGAGTGTCTCTGGATTAAGTTTAGAAGTGTGTGCAACAAGAGTGATGTAGTGGTGGGAGTCTGCTATAGACCACCGGACCAGGGGGATGAGGTAGATGAGGCTTTCTTCCGGCAGCTCTCGGAAGCTACTAGATCGCATGCCCTGATTCTCATGGGTACTTTAATTTTCCTGATATCTGCTGGGAGAGCAATACAGCGGTGCATAGACAATCCAGGAAGTTTTTGGAAAGCGTAGGGGACAATTTCCTGGCACAAGTGCTAGAGGAGCCAACTAGGGGGGGCGCTTTTCTTGACCTGCTGCTCACAAACTGGGTAGAATTAGTGGGGGAAGCAAAAGTGGATGGGAATCTGGGAGGCAGTGACCATGAGTTGGTTGAGTTCAGGATCCTGACGCAGGGAAGAAAGGTAAGCAGCAGGATACGGACCCTGGACTTCAGGAAAGCAGACTTCAACTCCCTCAGGGAACGGATGGCCAGGGTCCCCTGGGGGACTAACTTGAAGGGGAAAGGAGTCCAGGAGAGCTGGCTGTATTTCAAGGAATCCCTGTTGAGGTTACAGGGACAAACCATCCCAACGAGTCGAAAGAATAGTAAATATGGCAGGCGACCAGTTTGGCTTAATGGTGAAATCCTAGCGGATCTTAAACATAAAAAAGAAGCTTACAAGAAGTGGAAGGTTGGACATATGACCAGGGAAGAGTATAAAAATATTGCTCGGGCATGTAGGAATGATATCAGGAGGGCCAAATCGCAACTGGAGCTGCAGCTAGCAAGAGATATTAAGAGTAACAAGAAGGGTTTCTTCAGGTATGTTGGCAACAAGAAGAAAGCCAAGGAAAGTGTGAATGAGGGAGGCAACCTAGTGACAGATGATGTGGAAAAAGCTAATGTACTCAATGCTTTTTTTGCCTCTGTTTTCACTAACAAGGTCAGCTCCCAGACTGCTGCGATGGGCATCACAAAATGGGGAAGAGATGGCCAGCCCTCTGTGGAGATAGAGGTGGTTAGGGACTATTTAGAAAAGCTGGATGTGCACAAGTCCATGGGGCCGGACGAGTTGCATCCGAGAGTGCTGAAGGAATTGGCGGCTGTGATTGCAGAGCCATTGGCCATTATCTTTGAAAACTCGTGGCGAACGGGGGAAGTCCCGGATGACTGGAAAAAGGCTAATGTAGTGCCAATGTTTAAAAAAGGGAAGAAGGAGGATCCTGGGAACTACAGGCCAGTCAGCCTCACCTCAGTCCCTGGAAAAATCATGGAGCAGGTCCTCAAAGAATCAATCCTGAAGCACTTGCATGAGAGGAAAGTGATCAGGAACAGCCAGCATGGATTCACCAAGGGAAGGTCATTCCTGACTAATCTAATTGCCTTTTACGATGAGATTACTGGTTCTGTGGATGAAGGGAAAGCAGTGGATGTATTGTTTCTTGACTTTAGCAAAGCTTTTGACACGGTCTCCCACAGTATTCTTGTCAGCAAGTTAAGGAAGTATGGGCTGGATGAATGCACTATAAGGTGGGTAGAAAGCTGGCTAGATTGTCGGGCTCAACGGGTAGTGATCAATGGCTCCATGTCTAGTTGGCAGCCGGTATCAAGTGGAGTGCCCCAAGGGTCGGTCCTGGGGCCGGTTTTGTTCAATATCTTCATAAATGATCTGGAGGATGGTGTGGATTGCACTCTCAGCAAATTTGCGGATGATACTAAACTGGGAGGAGTGGTAGATACGCTGGAGGGGAGGGATAGGATACAGAAGGACCTAGAGAAATTGGAGGATTGGGCCAAAAGAAATCTGATGAGGTTCAATAAGGATAAGTGCAGGGTCCTGCACTTAGGACGGAAGAACCCAATGCACAGCTACAGACTAGGGACCGAATGGCTAGGCAGCAGTTCTGCGGAAAAGGACCTAGGGGTGACAGTGGACGAGAAGCTGGATATGAGTCAGCAGTGTGCCCTTGTTGCCAAGAAGGCCAATGGCATTTTGGGATGTATAAGTAGGGGCATAGCGAGCAGATCAAGGGACGTGATTGTTCCCCTCTATTCGACATTGGTGAGGCCTCATCTGGAGTACTGTGTCCAGTTTTGGGCCCCACACTACAAGAAGGATGTGGATAAATTGGAGAGAGTCCAGCGAAGGGCAACAAAAGTGATTAGGGGTCTGGAACACATGAGTTATGAGGAGAGGCTGAGGGAGCTGGGATTGTTTAGCCTGCAGAAGAGAAGAATGAGGGGGCATTTGATAGCTGCTTTCAACTACCTGAAAGGGGGTTCCAAAGAGGATGGCTCTAGACTGTTCTCAATGGTAGCAGATGACAGAACGAGGAGTAATGGTCTCAAGTTGCAGTGGAGGAGGTTTAGATTGGATATTAGGAAAAACTTTTTCACTAAGGGGGTGGTGAAACACTGGAATGCGTTACCTAGGGAGGTGGTAGAATCTCCTTCCTTAGAGGTTTTTAAGGTCAGGCTTGACAAAGCTCTGGCTGGGATGATTTAACTGGGAACTGGTCCTGCTTCAAGCAGGGGGTTGGGCTAGATGACCTTCTGGGGTCCCTTCCAACCCTGATATTCTATGATTCTATGATTCTGTTTGGCCCAGAAAGAACCCAGTTGGAAGCACCTGGAGAAATCATGGTGGACAAAGCCAAAAGTGAGCTCTGCATTTTTTATTAATTTGGGAAGATGGGCCTGAATTTGTCAGACTGATTTGTCCAATTCTCCCACCTCATACAACAGCATATGAGTCTGTGGTAAAAATTAAACACATAGGTGAAAAATAAAAACACGGGGGTAAAACTGTGAGGATACTATGTGAGTATCACTGAAAGGTGGTGGCGGAATATTGAAAAATAGCCTGAGGAAGTGCCTAATATTTTTCTTTTTGGGTAAAATTATATATGCACATGACAACAATAGAGTTCCTCTTAACCAGGTATCTTGCAGTTTGGGAAAGTAGAAATAGCATGAAGACAATAGTTCTTGATCAATTTTGGAGGCTTTCACTAGGAGCTGTAGTTAGTGCAAGAGCTAAATACAATTTGTTGTCTGATATACCAGTGGATCTACACTGACAAGCTGAAGTTATATCTTTCAAATCTATTTGTAACATTGAAGAAAGCAATTGAAGGGTGTCAAGTGTTTCTGACTGGGAATAAAATGCAAAACGTAACATTATTTCTTAGAGAAGGACATTTTTGTTAAACAAAATTTGCTTATGAAAGCTGTTGGATTGACAGCCCTGAAGAGAAAAAATACTCTGTTTATCCACAGAAAAGGTACAGCAGGATTGCAATCTTCCCCATGCTGCCCTGGTAATGTGCTTTCACCCTGCCTTAGAAGGACAACAGAGAAGAACCTGAAGTAATTCAATGTCCACATGTTGGACTCTTAATACTTATTTTTGATGGTTCCTGTCAGAACTATGGGTCATGGGAAAGGGAAACTGATTCCACTTCCCTTAATTATAACATTTGAGAAAAAAACAGCACTTTATTTTATTAGCCCCACTTGGGAAAAAGTGCGGCAAGGGTAACTGTATTTCACTGGTCAGATATTGTAATTCAAGTTCTTCCTGAAATTAAGACCAGCAAACTGAAGGATTCTGTAAATTCTTTGGTATGGAGGCATACTTAAAGAGATCAGGACAGAGCAAGGATCTAGTTTCATGTCCTAGTTATTAATCCCTTCATTCCTGCACAACTCTTCAGTGGTCTGCCGTGGCTGCTCTCAGATCAAGAGTTCTGTACAGCTCTTTATATTGAATTGCATTGATGTAACCAACTCCATTCCCCTGCTCATTCTTCTGATCCTCCCTGAACTGTCTCAACCTTCCCAGCCCTTCTCTGCAGTCTCTTCACTCCCTATCACAGCCCATTTTCCCTGTTGTTCCAACTCCTATCATCCAAGTTCCTACTATACTCAATTCTTCCATTAGCAATTCCATGCAACGAGCCCTCCAGCCATCAGCCTTACTATGCTCCTTCCCTCCACCTTCTAGCTGACTCTCCATACCCCATGCCACCCAAATCTCTCCTCTTTTCCACATGGCTGTCTCCAACACTCTTATAAACTGCCTTTCTGCTTCATCTACCTCCTACTCCATCTACCACCTTCACCTTCATTGAGGTTTCAATATTAATCAATTAATTCAGAAATGAAGATACTAAAGGAGCTATATACATGGTCTATTTAAAGCTCAAGGTTAGTCCATGGAATGACAGATTAATTTTAGTAGGTTTTGGATCTGGCCCAGACTGCATTACATCCATTAGGACATTATAGAAAACATCCTCCATACAACTGTGGGAGAGCTGGTCAGAGAAACATCAATGGACCCATATTCCACGAATATGTAGTTCTGTCAAAATCAAACCATTTTGAAAAACTGGCCAATTCTGACAGTTTTGTTTTCGGGGAAAAGGGGTGGAAGTTCCAACAATATCAGAATGTCTGGTTTTGACACATTCAGAATTAATATTTCAATATTGTGTTTTGAAATCACTTCTTGTTTAGATTTTTTGTATTGTAATGTAAAATTATACAAAATAAAGAGTCAAAATCAAAATTAAATGATTCTGTCAAAACTGAAAGGTTCAAATGAATTCTTTTTTTGTGTGGAATTTTCCTTCAGGGAGAATTTCAAAATTTTGCGGCTTTGCTCTGATTCAGAATGAGGCCAAACTTTGAAATCTCAAAATCATTTGCTAAATGGAACTTATGTCCTTGGCACAGCTCTACTTAGCATTTTAAAATGGCTCTGAGCAAATGTCTCATCTCCCTGACAAGCTCCCTTTCCTCTATAGATCATAAAAAGCAAAGTGTTCTCTAAAACTGAGAAGAAAAAATCCTGTGTTTATTCAAATGGACTAGCTGTCTACCCTTAAAATGTAATTTCATAAATGGTTTATTTACTTTGTTCTCAAGGTTTGTTTTTCACAGTTTTATCACTCACACAGGGTTCCAGCACATTCAATTAAAACGATACTAACAAATCTCACCCACACATTAGCAATATTATATTATTTACCCAAAACATTATGTGACATTTTTACTAAAAATAAAATAAACCTGCTGAGTGTAAACAAAGTAGAGGGGAAAAATCTGTGATGTATTTTCTGCACAACAGTTCAGACATAATAGATTTAAGTTTGCCAGGTGGTTTGAAATGTAAGTCTATGAATCGGAACAATTGCTTTGTTCCATTTCCTTTTGACAAGACAGGTCATAATAGTGAAATTAAATTTAAAAACATCACAAGTGGAACAAAACTTAGCAATATAAAACATTCAAAAAACGTATACAGTGGTCACTTGAAAAACTTTCCAGTTGCCTTCGATAAACAGTTGCCTCCACACTTCTCATGTTGTCTATGAATTTTCCTTCTGGGAGAATTTCAAAATGTTGTGATTTTGCTCTGATTCAAAATGAGGCCAAATTTTGAAATCTCAAAATCCTTTGCAACATGGAACTTCTGTCCTTGGCACAGCTCTACTTAGCATTTTAAAATGGCTCTTGAGCAAATGTCTCATCTCTCGGACAAGCTCCCTTTCCTTTATAGATCATAAAAATCATCAGCTTAATACCTCATGCTTCTCAGCTACACTGAATAAAATAAGGTTGAATCAAATAGTAATTGTGATGTTGGCAAATCAGATGCCAGATCATGCCAGGGTCCTTAGGTCTCCCTGAACAAATGCATATCTGGAAGTCTGGCTCACCTGTGTGTTAGCATTGTTAAAACAGAGGAACGCATTTAGTGTTTAGACTTGATGAAGTGCTTATAAGATGCTGCATGTATTGATCTCACTTACAACATCTGAAGCCCAGGTGATAAAGTTATATTGAGTGCATTGTAAACCTCTGTACTTGTATAACTAACCAAACAGGAAAGAAGCCATAATTAATGTACAGTGCTAGTCCTGCACACAAGAAGGCCCAATTAAATCAAACAAGCCATTGTGAAACATCAGACGACAAAGACTTTGCTTATTCCCCCCCCCCCCACACACACACACAGCCAGGAAGAGGAGACAGGCGCCAACACTTGTTCCATCAGTTTGAATTCTGGAGGAAGGGAATTCTGCTTGAAATTTGGAGAGGACAATATTTCTAAATATAAGCAAGGGATCCCCAAGCTGCTTAGCTTGGGTTAGCTCTAGAGGACATAGCAAGTTTGCATATCACAGCAGTTTCTATTATCTTTTGGAACCTAAGACTATAACTCATTTGTGTGTGTCTGTTTATCTGCTTTAATTTTATAAATAATTCATTTGTTTCCTTTTTCTTAGTTAATAAATCTATAGTTAGTATTATAGGATTGTTTGAGATCTGAGGTACAATTGACCTGGGGTAAGAGTCTGATCATTTGGGACTGGGATTAACCCAAATATTGTTGTGACTTTTGCTATAAAGGACCACCTATCACAGAGGCAAGCTTGCCTGGGTGGCAAGATAGACTGGAGTACCCCAGAGGATAGTCTGTGACTCCATGTTCAGGCTGCTGTAGTGCTTGAGGAGTTCACACTTGATATTTGGTTGGTGAAATCTCAGTATTGAACACACAGTTTGGCGTTTGTATGCTGTATCTTAACTAACTGCTCTGAGATTGGCACTCACGATTGTGAGGCACTCTACACAGCTTGACAGTAATAACCAATTTACTTAGAAGCACAAGTGTTCTCTAAAACTGAGAAGAAAAAACCCTGTGTTTACTTAAATGGACTAGCTGTCTACCCTTAAAATATAATTTCATAAACGGTTTATTTACTTTGTTTTCAAGGTTTGTTTTTCACAGTTTTATCATTCACTCAGGGTTCCATCACATTCAATTAAAACGATACTAACAAATCTCACCCACACATTAGCAATATTATATTATTTACCCAAAACATTATGTGACATTTTTACTAAAAATAAAATAAACCTGCTGAGTGTAAACAAAGTAGAGGGGAAAAATCTGTGACATATTTTCTGCACAATAGTTCAGACATAATAGATTAAGTTTGCCAGGTGGTTTGAAATGTAAGCCTATGAATCGGAACAATTGCTTTGTTCCATTTCCTTTTGATAAGACACGTCATAATAGTGAAATTAAATTAAAAAACTTCACAAGTGGAACAATTACTCTTCCCTCCTCCCCCTTTATGAGCACTTGCTGAGATGCTGGCTAGTACCCTAGTTATTTGGCTGAACTTTGAAGTGCTCTCTAGTTCGAAGTTTTCAGATTTGTAGCACAGCAACTGTTATGCTCTACAAACTTAATAAAATCAGTCAAGCAGTTATGAATATACTTAGCAAATTGTCAGATGATGCTGTTGAGATTATTTTGTTTATATAGATTTTAAAATGTGAGTATATTGCCATCACTGCTGCTTTCCCTTAATATGAGCTTTGAAAAATGAATACAATGATATTGAATTAATCTAAGTCCAAAACTGACTCTGGGCACTGATTTTTCTTTATACATCGATTGGATTGCAAACTAAAAATGATACACAGTTAGGAGAGTTTATTGCTAGCCTCTAAGAAATCTGAGCTTTGACTTTTTTCATATCTAGTATGCAAAAGACACACACTTTAAATCAAACAAATATATTTCTAAAATATAATTATACAAAATCCTCAATCAGCTATTAATAAAGTACTCAAATATACCTAAGAAATATATTTAAATGAGATAGAGCAAGAGATCAAAGTCTCTAAACAGGAAATCAACCAAACAATAGCCAACCTCTCCTTCCCCCTCGTCCTCCACTGCTACTACTCTGTATACCTATAAGATACAGAGTCAAAGTAGTGACCAGCAAGCTCCAGCAACACGTGATATCTGCTAGCATCCTGGCAAGCTTCACAACAGGCTAAAAACAGAGCCACAGTATGGACACATGTTAGTAGCATTACAAGACGTCCCATTTGAAAATGCACCCCTCCCCTGCCCAAAAGGCACTTAGAAGTATAAAATCTATTGACTGTCAATGGGACCTTGGCTCCGACGAGCAAAGGATTGCTGCCATATCTCAATGCTCATATTTCTTTTACTCCAGCTTTTGATTCTGTTGATCACAAAGTGATGTTGCTGATGTGCCTGCACGACTGGAGTAGATGGCACAGCACTAAAATAGCTCCAATCAGTGTTCTCCTGCAGGATCCAAAGAAAGGTGATGGCCATTACTCCTCTTCCCCAAGAACTTCTAACTGCAGGGTCCCACAGAGATTTGTCCTATCTCCACTCCTCTTCATGAGACCTTTTGGGGTGGATGGTGAGATGACACAGGCAAGATAAATCACTCATTTAGCAGGAGAATCAGGACAAGCACCTGGGTCTTTTAACTCTACAAACATAGGCCTTTGGCCCTGGAATTAAAGAGCTCTCCCTGAGTGGCAAGTAGTAGCAGGTTCTTTGTCTTCTCAGTATGCCAACCATTAGAGGATGATGTTATACATACACTCACTTGCATACGCACACACACATACACACAGACTCACAGAGCCAGTACAGTGCCACACAGCTTGAGGCCATTCCATTTACTCTCAGATGCTATGGTGATGGGTACATTAGAAAACTCTGATTGCTACTGAAGTTGGCATAAGGTTCAAATGATCTCTGACAGTCTAGAGATTTGTCTGCATATAACCTAGCCTCTGACAAAACACTATATAGCACTGTTGGTTTCTGCAGGTTCAAGTTGCCAGCACAGAAAGCAGGGGATTCTGCTTGAAATGAAATGGGAGTTGGCCATGCCCCTTCACAGAAGTCTTCAACCCTCGAAACTAAAAATACCCTTCAACTCCAAGATACACAGCTCATGTCTTACAAAGGCTGTGCCTCTGAATATGGAGTAGGACTTTCTCTGACTTCCCTGCATACTTAAAGAACTGCAATAGGAGTTATTTCCCTTTTGTACAACAGTATTGAATTGAACACCAGCTCAATTAAAGAGAGAGAATTAAAAAAGGAAACTAAGCTATTACCTGATAATAAAAAATGCACTTCTACAAACAGAACCAAGTACATACCTGGAAAACTAAACAATTAAGATTTTCAAACCACTGGTAATACAAATCAAAGGAGAAAGGAATGCAATCTTACTAGTTCTATTAATTGGACTTCTAAATATAACTGTCAAGATAAATAAGATCTTTATTTTTATTCATAAATAGAACCAGAATGAGCTACCATTAAAGAAACATACAGAGTGGTCACTTGAAAAACTTTCCAGTTGCCTTTGATAAACAGCTGCCTCCACACTTCTCGTGTTGTTTATGTATTTGCAGTACTTACTTACCTCAGTCCTGGCAATATTCTCAATGCACTCCCTTGTAAGAAGGGGAAGGTTGGAAAATACTTGTAATATTGAGGTAACGGTGTTTAGTTACATAAGGCAACAATCGTATGTTTTTAAAGGTCCACCTCTATCTCCAATAGAGAAGGAAGTCCAGAGGAAAGAGCTGGGTAGCAAAATTCTGTGTACTCTATCCTTACCTTTCCTTTATCAAAAAGAAGCTAAATATTCAGTTACATGCTATCTTTACCAAAGTTGATAGGGAATGTTAATCTATAGATAGACTCCGCTATTGGACATCACCATCCTCCCTTCATGCAAAGAAGTCTATACTCATTTGAGTGTGTCAGCTCATAACACACAGGTCAGATTATCTCCTGTGTCAGCACTCTGCTTCATGGGGGTAGAGAGGTGTGAGCCTCAGGAAAACAGTTCTAGCTCCTTGATTCTAATAGCTGGCACAGGGCCCCAAGACCTCTTAGAGCTGCTTACAGGTATTCTGAATTCTACAATTGGCCTCAATTGACCTTATGTCAGTGGAGGATAGGCATAGTGAAATGGAACCTTATCATCTGCTCTCCTACCCTACTCATCAAGGGCTAGTGGGATGGGAAACAGAGACACAGGATTTGGCAATGGTATAGATATTCCATCAAGGCGTTTCCCCAAAGGGGTCATAAAGAGGTTTAACAATCTGGCCCATAATATTCTTTTGTACTAATTTTTTCTAGGTTTTTTTTTAAACAGAACTTCTATTGCAATCATTGGCAGGGAAATGATGGGAAATAATGGAAAAGATGGAAATAGAAAGTTCACTTGCAAAACTTGGGTAAAGGAGACTCATAATAGAGACTATGGTCAGTAGCTTTGTCTTTTGTGGGGTTTCATTTCTTTAAAAACTTTTGCATGGGGCTGAGGACATGAGAATTCCATAAGGTATGGCTTTAACGAGTGCGAGAAATTAGAATAAGGTTTCATTGGTAGCCCTTGAAGTTATGTAGTGAAAAGAATGATGCCAATACTCATGGACTAGTGAGTCAAAATGCTGTAGTCCCACTATACCTTGTTTCCATATCAGAGCTCAAACTATTTCCTAATTCAATTAAAACAGCATAATACAAGTATAGGGAAAAGATGCAATATTTTATAATATTTCTTCTATAACAGTGAAATGAAATTACTGAACCACTGTGCACAGCCATCATCTATGTTATATGTTTTATTAGGCAGGTACCTTTGTCATCTGACTTATTATTTCTCTGTTTGTACTTTCCTGTCACATAGCTCCAGACTCTCTGTTTTTCCTCTCCGGGAAGCCTCAACCAGGCCTTATTATGGGCAACACCAGTTAGATTCTGTCAGTTCCCACTATAATAGCTGTCGTGATGTGTTAGTCAAGGAAAACCAGCATCAGTATACCCTACGTCACAGTCAGCCTACCTGCCGCAATCTTTTCCCTCCCTTCCATAAGTGTGGTAATTAGTTTGAGTGACCAAAGATCATTCCCGTACATGTGCTTCAGAAAATATAAAACAAAGAGCACACAGATTGTAAACATTAAATTAAAAATACCGATATGTCCACTTAAAGATCAGCCACCATTTCAATGGCTTGAACACATAAATGAGCAAATATTCCATTCCTTTTCCTCTACTGGCAGCAATAACCCTTTCTTACCCTCATACACTATTTGTTTTATGTCTTGTTAGTTTAGTTTATAGCGGTTATATGGTATTTTTAGCTTTATGGTTTTATTGTATGTATTAATTATTATAATGCTGTAACTCCCTTGGCAGGGAGGCACTATGTTATACTATTAGAATTACTATTCATTAAAAAGGCAGTAGGGGATAAAATGCTCCACACTTTACTCTCAAAAGTAAAAAGAGGTGATTCATCCCAGTTTGGTGACATAGTTCACTGAAATGTCCAAAGATCAGAGCACGTGTTCTATTCCCTCCTCCTTTCTGGGATTGGAGGGTCTTGGTGGTGAGGTTTGTACTTCTGGAGAAGGGGGAAGTTTTATTCCTCTGAGCTAGAATGTCTTAAAATACACTCTTAGGAACAGAATGAGCTTTTGTATCATTCATTTTGCAGTGGGAATCATCGCAGGCACAACTGATGTTAGCTATAGCTATAGACACATAGGTCTTGTAAAACCATCAGTGCTACTAAAATACTTTCTGTTATTATTGCAACTAACTCATTTTTTCCCCACTCTATTCTCTCAAAGTTAAAAAACTCAAAAGGCCTCTGTTATGATATACTCTAGATCAGGGGTCGGCAACCTTTCAGAAGTGGTGGGCCGAGTCTTCATTTATTCACTCTAATTTAAGGTTTGGCGTGCCAGTAATACATTTTAATGTTTTTAGAAGGTCTCTTTCTATAAGTCTATAATATATAACTAAACTGTTGTTGTATGTAAAGTAAATAAGGTTTTTAAAATGTTTAAGAAGCTTCATTTAAAATTAAATTAAAATGCAGAGCCGCCAGGACCAGTGGCCAGGACGCGGGCAGTGTGATTACCACTGACAATCAGCTCGCGTGCTGCCTTTGGTTGCCATAGGTTGCCTACCTCTGCTCTAGATATATAAATTAATTAAAGAAATAGACTCAAAGTCTGGGACTCCACTGAATTATTCACTCATTCCTCTCATGCTTTCTGTTACTGATTAATGCCACTGAATGCTACTGTTGAATCTCTATTGGTGGGTAGCAGTTGTGTGAATGGGCAACTATACCACTTAATTTTCCAAACTCATTTCTGCATCACCTGTTCATCATGCCATGTCAGTAAATTTAATGAAGCAGAAGGAATTTATTTTTATTTCACAGTTAATATTTTTTACTAGTGATGGGTGAGCCTGCAAAAGCGTGGCTTCTAGCTACAAATTAATCCTGAACTTCTCTTCCTTGGCTGGAGGCAAAATGCAGTTGAGCTGGGCGAAACAGGTTAAAATCTGTCAAATCCAAAACTGAATTCTGTTACAGTTTGAACTGCTCCAGTTTTTATTCTCTATTGTTTTCTGTGGAAATTCTCTTTTCTAAAGGTTAGGCCAGTAGCAAGCTAATAGGACTGCTACTGATCAGCTTCTTACATCTACAGTGTGCATAGCTAATCTACATCAAAGCATGATTTTAGGCTTCTAGGTGCTACTATAATAGAAATTATTAACTAAACACAACCTATTAAAATTATAATTTCTAGAATAGAATATTTCCATCTCGGAGTGGAAGTAGAAATATCATAGCAGTCTGGACTGGCTGTCTTTCTCCCATGTTACACCACTGCTGTCTGTAGCCCAGAGGTACAGTCTATTCTTGCACAACAGGCATATCAGTTGAATCACTAAATTATGACAGGTTTCAGAGTAACAGCCGTGTTAGTCTGTATTCGCAAAAAGAAAAGGAGGACTTGTGGCACCTTAGAGACTAACCAATTTATTTGAGCATGAGCTTTCGTGAGCTACAGCTCACTTCATCGGATGCATACCGTGGAAACTGCAGAAGACATTATATACACACAGAGACCATGAAACAATGCCTCCTCCCGCCCCACTGTCCTGCTGGTAATACCTATTACCAGTGGGGCGGGAGGAGGTATTGTTTCATGGTCTCTGTGTGTATATAATGTCTGCTGCAGTTTCCACGGTATGCATCCGATGAAGTGAGCTGTAGCTCACGAAAGCTCATGCTCAAATAAATTGGTTAGTCTCTAAGGTGCCACAAGTACTCCTTTTCTTTTTGTAAATTATGACAGACTCATCTCCACTGACTAGCCTCACAGCATATTAGAGATTGTTTTTAAGTGGCCCAGCTGAAGGTGTCAAGTACTGTCCACTGTCTTTCTGGGTTTGAATGGAGTCATGCAGGGAGATATTCTGTATGGCAGTGTGCTGTTCACAGAGATGGTCTATTCTATGAAGAGTGGAATTTCACCTCATTAAACCCTCCTTTATCTATTGTCAGGGAAATATAATGTGCAGCAGAAGTTTTTAGAGAACGTGATGGACACTTTGTTAAAATGGTCTTAGATCTTGCAGGCCATGGGCACAATGCACCCATATATCCCTTTCCAAAAACTCTTTCATGAGTGCACAGGCCATATGAGTGAAACGGTCCCTTCACTCAATGCCTTCATCACATTCTGCCCAGTGAGAGGAGAGGAGGGTATCAACCAATCATTGACAGCAAGCAGTTCCTCTAATATACTGCAAGCAAGTTGTTGGTTCTTGCATCGACACATGGAGATTGGTGTGCAGGCGAATGTTTATATTGTTACTGCTCAGGTTCTCCTAATGTGCTGTGATGAATATGTAATCTGGGCTTTCCCATAGTCAAATATACTGTCACAGAGTTATTGTGCTGGTCGGATCTCTATGTGTGTGACACATCCACAGACAGCCCCTAAAGGAAGGGGCTCTTCCCAAAAGGTAAGGATCCCTGACTCAGGAAGCAACCCTGAGAGGAAGGTCAAGGGAGGTGTTACTCCCTGTCTGTGAAGGGTGGAGTCAGCAGCACCAACAGAAGTAGGGGAGCTGCCTCTATACCCTTTTACGTTATCAATATATACTGCTTGTGCCAGGGTCATCATTCCAGGGACTGAGTCTGCTTGTGCTAACCCACACACAGGAGCGTGTGAAGTCACATAAAAGTACCCTCACAATTCCCAAGGGCATGCTGTACTGTGGTCTTCCTCACCCAGCACTGATCTGGCATAGCTATTTTTGGAGAACAACAAAAGTGGCTTGGGCCCTGCTACTCTGGAGCAGCAACAGCCATCAGCTGACAGAAACCTTTGTGCTTCAAGTGGAAGAATGCAAGTGGAGTAATCACTAGTGTTTCCATGTGAACAGCATTCAGGAATTCAGCATTCTGGGGTGTGTTTGGTTGTAAATTTGTTTTTTAGCAAATGCCTGTTTGAGTTCTGATTAGGGTGACCAGACACCCTGTTTTTAAATGGACAGTCCTGTATTTTAGCCCTCCTGCAGGTGTCTGCAAATCCCATATTTTCTGTTTCCCCCTCATCAGTACTGGTGGGTCCTGCTGCTGGCTGGATCCCTGCTTGCCACCCACCAGCGGTGAGTGGCTGGGGTCCAATGGCCGACAATGGGGATGGATGTTCAAGGCTAGTGGCAGAGCAAAGCTGCAGCATGTGGGGCTGGCCGCTCCCTCTGCTGGTGCATTAGCGCAGCCCCCACAGCATGCTGGCTCTTGTCTGGCTGTGGCTGCGCGTTGCGTTGGCTCATGACTGCAGGCAGATTCCAGACAGCGGCCGGTTATGTGTCGCCTCTGCTGCCCACCCATCGGCCCTTTACATGCTCCCCCTCTTTCTGTCCTCTCCCTGCTTTGCCCCTTCACCCACCCTCCCCCCAGCCCCACTACTCTTCCATATCTCCCCCCACACACATACCTGGTGGGGTGCATCCCGCTCCCAGAGCTGTGCGGAGAACCAGCCCCTGGTCGAAGCGCTCAGTTCACCAACAGCCAGCATGCTCCTTCCTTCCCCCATTGCCTCTGGCTGGGACACCTGCAAAGGGGAAGCCTCTCTACCCCTCAGCTAAACTCTGGAGTGGCTGGAGGTGGGAAGTGATTTTCAGCCTGTTCATGCCCCAACTCTGCAGGCTCCATCGCACCCTCTTCACACACTCCCTGCCCTGGGTCCTGCCCCCCAGGGAGCACGGGGCTGTTCCATCCCCTAGGCACCCTCCCCTGCAGAGCCATCTTTCTGGCCAGGTTTGCTGAAGCCCCTGCAGTCAGGTTCCCTGGGCCCTGGTGCACAATGCATTCTTAGGGCTTAACTCATTCCCGCCCATGCTGTGGCCGGGGGACAGGAGGCAGCTGGGTTATGTCAGTGACCACCAGCAGCCTGGATGTGTTATCTGCCTTTCAACACTGTGCAGGCAGGAAGGGATGGGAGCTGCTTCCAGCCATGGGTGGTGTGGCGTGGGTAAGAGATGAGCTCTGCAAAGACACAGGCCAGATCATCCCTTCCCCACCCCCTCCTTCTCTGCAGCGGGAAGCAGCTCCCATCCCTTCCTTCTCGCACACTGCTGAAAGGCTGCTGCTGGCCATATTCTGGTGTGGACTCTGACAGAAATCATGGGAGGAGGGCCATGTGATCTTGCACGCCCCCCATGCGTTGCCTTGAGAAGATGCGGCACCAGGTACCAGGAGAGGCAGGTCCGTCCCAGGGTCCCAGCCAGGAATAGAGGGTGGAGAGTACCAGGCAGGGAGGGTCAGGTTGGTCAGTCACCTCCCCACCCCCATGTGAGAGAGGTGTACAGGAGTGTGTGTGTGTGTCACCTTGCTCCGTGTGAACCCTAAAGCCTTAAAGATAAGAAGGTAAATAAAAAGAATCCAACTATGCAGTATTTCTTTTTAACAGGGGCTCAGTCAACTTGATGTTAATTTGAACGCTTGTACTGCATAGTTCTGATTGATTGCTGTTGAACTCACTTAAATATGACTAATTTACCAGTTGTCCTGTATTCAGCATAGAGTCATAGAATCATAGAATATCAGGGTTGGAAGGGACCTCAGGAGGTTATCTAGTCCAACCCCCTGCTCAAAGCAGGGCCGATCCCCAATTAAATCATCCCAGCCAGGGCTTTGTCAAGCCTGACCTTAAAAACTTCTAAGGAAGGAGATTCCACCACCTCCCTAGGTAACACATTCCAGTGTTTCACCACCCTCCTAGTGAAAAAGTTTTTCCTAATATCCAACCTAAATCTCCTCCACTGCAACTTGAGACCATTACTCCTTGTTCTGTCATCTGCTACCACTGAGAACAGTCTAGAGCCATCCTCTTTGGAACCCCCTTTCAGGTAGTTGAAAGCAGCTATCAAATCCCCCCTCATTCTTCTCATCTGTAGACTAAACATCCCCAGTTCCCTCAGCCTCTCCTCATAACTCCTGTGTTCCAGTCCCCTAATCATTTTTGTTGCCCTCTGCTGGACTCTTTCCAATTTTTCCACATCCTTCTTGTAGTGTGGGGAAATATGGTTGCCCTAGTTCTGATCAGACTGTTTTGATCAAGGTGTCTGTGTCCTCAATAATGGCTGCACTTTGCTGCAGGAAACAGGTACATAGTGTTGAGAAAGGCTCTTCTCCATCCGAGACACACTGCTGATATATGTGTATATATGTATGTATGTATGTATATATATATGTATTTATACATATGTATATATGTGATAATGCTCCATGGGATTAGCATACATCAGGTACATAATGGCTGGGCATTGCATTCAATGTTGTTTCAGACCTGACAAATTGCCCAACTTATATCATTGGACTCAAGGTAAAAAAACTACCAAATCTATGATGCAGGTCTTGATTCTTGAGCTGGTTCTAGCGTAATCCATAAACCTCCTGGTGGTTGTTGCTTAGATGGAGTACTAAGAAGAGCACTGTGAGAATCTCCCCTATGACTCTTGCTATTCCTTGTGCCCCACCCCAAGCATTCCACTAGCAGTATCCTCCTTTACCTCCATCAGAATGGTAGGTATACAGACTCATGCCACACAGCTGAAGTATGTTAGCTGGATACTATGGTGAGCTGGTGGCGACTGGTCTCTGCTAACACCTGCCCAAGACCACCTCACACAGGCCTACATACTTCTCTGTCATCATGTGACTAAGCGGATCATTCAAGTCACATCATACAATTATATGAATAAACAGAAAAAGTGCAATCTTTTTTTAAAAATGGACCAGCTAACATGCTGATTTTTGTGTGTGTAGTCTTTTTGTAGGAATTTTTTGGAAAAATCAAATTCTATGGAAAAATATGGCTTTGAAAAAGGCCTATTTTTTTATTGAAGTAGTAGAAATTTCTGTTGAGCTGTGATGCTGGCAATGTGTCATATCATAAATGTGTCATCACAATTTTATTTCTGCCCAACTGAACCAGCAAACATTTCGGCTTTGACAGGCTTAACACAATCAGGTCAGGCTAATGAAGCTCTAACCAAACATTTACTGAACCCTAATTTCTACTAATTGGCAAGTGGGGAAGAGGGAATCCACAAACATAATGGAAAATGAATTAATCACATGACTGCTAATATTCCTGCAATCTGTAATACTTAGATCTTCTTCTCTGAAGTTATTCCTGTAAAACAGAATAGTCTAATGAAAACAGGAAATAACCTGTTGAGGTAGAAAATTGTTGAAAAAAAGTTGAAAGCTAATAAATACGTAAAAGTTTTAGAGTTTTAATAATCATTAAGCTTATCTTTTACATTGTTTTTCTTATGTTCTAATTGCAAACAGAAGTCCCTCTTTCCCTTTCATATCTGATCCTTTTAAAGCTATTTTTTAAAAAAAAAAAACCTACAAAATTTCCTGCTGGGCCACTTCCAATCTTTTGCTGCACTGATGAAAGTAGGGAGGTGTAAAATGGAAGTTGCTATGTTAGCTAGTCTACTACATATTACAGAAATGAAGGCTTTTACAGGGAACCCATTTGTATTCATTCTGGATTTCAAAATTATTTCCATCCCCTGACAGCTTTTGGAATCTATGTTGCTATAAATGGAGGAGTACAGATGTGAAGGGAGCCTGTCAAGAGTCTGGAAAAGTGGCAGAAGCTGGTGTTGTCTGGTTTGATCAGGAAGGGGTTGACAATCGAACAGTGCAAATAATCCTTTTTGTGTGACAAGATATATTTTCATTAATAGGGTATTGGTATGTATGATTTTTATTCTTTTTCAATCTTGAATACAAGTATGCTCAAGAGGATTTGCCTATGTACTGTAGCTTGGAAAGATTCACTGCAATGGCAGATCAGCATATAACATGACAACAGAGTAGACCTGTTCTGGAATAGTACAGAGATGGTATTTAGTTTTATCATACTCTAGTTTTTATAAATCCAACTGGTCATTTTCTGTTTTTGGAAAGCTGGAGTCTGTGCCTTCTTGTCTCTTTGGAAAATACATAGCACATTTATAGACATTACAAGAAGTAAATTATAATTACAACAAACTTAATCATAATTTGTCTTTTAATCTAGTAGTCAATGGATTTCAGAGGTATAAATATTGGCAATACTTTCCCAATAAGTAACCCAGATACATACTTATTTCAAAACTTCTCATTTCTTTAGTTGCAAAATAGCTTTTTCATTGTAGCCTATGACAGGTAGGGACATTATTGATTCAGGATGTTGAAAAGAACTTTCCTTTGTATCTAGTGAAAGTTAATCTTAGGCTTCTTTGCCTTACAGTCATTAGACGGTACGTGTTTCTGGGCAGCGGTTTCTAGAACAATTTTGACCTCACACTGATGTAAATTAGTAATAACACTATTACAGTCAATGAAGCTACTTGTAATACTGGTGTGAGATTAGAAACAGGCCATTTGTCTTATTATTATCTAAATAATTTAGCACGCTTGACAACTTAATAATTAATAAATTATTATTATTATGGCCTACTGCCATACCACCTAAAGTAAAATGGCTACCCAGTCCAAGTCTCATTAGCTAAGAACAGGCATGATGGATTAATGTGGGATGGGAGACATTCAGGAACACCTGCGTAGTACAGGCAGTGGTTTTGATAAGCCATCAGGTGCAATACTCTTTTTTTTTTCCTGTGTTGATATTTAACCAATGGCCCAGAAAGGTGGTAGAAAATACTATGAGTCTGGAACTAACTTGTTTGGGATTAGACGTAACATTTAGATCCTGATTATTTCAATAGAGGTTTCATGGCACTTTTTGTAACAATAGGAACATTATACTCCTTTTCTTTTTGTGAATACAGACTAACACAGCTGTTACTCTGAAATAGGAACATTAACCCCACTGTTAAGCTTGGACAGTGAAACTCTACTTACTGGCATTTCCTCTAAACCACAACAGTATACAGCGTTCTTGTCTTTCGTCTTAGCCTGTTAGGTAGTTTTGCTTTATGTGTTTTTGAACAGTCACAACATTCCAACTAGAGCTGGCTGAATTTCAGTGATGGCATAAATGTATAGCTGAAGTTTGTAAAATACTTTGGGATCCTTTGAGTTGAATGACACTACAAGAAATATAAAATATTTTTATCAAGATGTCAAAAATAATGTCCAGAAAATTTTTCATAAATTCAGTAGCAGCTAAATACTAACCCTGATCAGAGTTTAATATTTTTGTCCAGAAAAAAAATCAATTTTTTTATAAATGTTTATAAATTTCTGTATATAAATTTATTTAAAAGTTTTCTAACAATGTATCTCAAAGAAGAATTTTTCCATAATTTTTTTTACCCTTTTCCATAAAATTCAAAATGAAAAGTCTTTTTGAATAGAAAAATCAAAATTTTTCATTTCAAAAGTGTCATAATGAAATGTTTCATTTTTTCAGATTTTTGTTTGTTTGATTTATTTGTTTTATGGAAACAATTCTGCAAATATAATATAAATTCATTAATCTTCCATTACAAAATGTTTCATCTATAAAAATTCATCCAGTTGTCTACATACACTATATAACAATAAAGGTATTGTGGAAAATGACTGTGCATAAATCTATAATCTTGGAGTCTTGGTGTGAACCACTAATTAACTAAGTGCTGTGAGATGTATGTCTAACTTTGCTCACTGTGCTCACATCTATTCCAAACACAAGATGGTAGACATGTTATATATTTACATGCTATTGCATGCTCTGCATTTGCTTGCCTGAGCTACAAAGTTTGAGGGTGTTCAGATGTGGATTTTGGACTGAAGCCTGAAACCAAGTTCTGTTATGTTTCAGATACATGGGAGGGGTTTTGGGCCCAAATAGTGATATGTATTTAATTGGACTACAATGATGGCTTCAAAATTGGCTGAATCTTGATGAAAACTACAGTAATATAATTGCCTTTTCTCACACCCTAGAGCTGAACTATTGTAATATTGGAACCCATAATCCCAACTAAATTTATAAAATGATGGGGTCTAAATTAGCTGGTATCATTCAAGAAAGAAATCTTGGAGTCATCATGGATAGTTCTCTGAAAACATCTGCTTAATATGCAGTACCAGTCAAAAAAGCTAGATAATAAGACAGAAAATATTATAATGCCACTATCGAAATCCATGGTATGCCCACGTCTTGAATACTGCATGCAGTTCTGGCACCTCATCTCAAAAAAAGATATATTAGAATTGGAAAAAGTACAGAGAAGGGCAACAAAAATGATTAGGGATATAGAACTGCTACCATATGTGAAGGGATTAAAAAGACTAGGACTGTTCATCTTATAAAAGAGATGACTGAGGGGGGATATGATAGAGATCTATAAAATTTAAAATCATGAATGATTTGGAGAGAGTGAATAAGGAAGTATTTTGTATCTTTCACATAACACAAGAACCAGGGATCACCCAATGAAATTAATAGGACGTAATTCTTCACACAATACACACTCAACCTGTGGAACTTGTTGCCAGGGTATGTTGTGAAGGCCAAAAGTATAACTGGATTAAAAAAAATAACTAAATTTATGGACGATAGGTCCATTAATAGATAGTAGTCAAGATGGTCAGGGGTGCAGACCCATGCTCTAGGTTTCTCTAAATCTCTGACTGCCAGAAGCTGGGGGGGGGTGACAGGGAATGGGTCTGTCATAAATATAAGGGGAAGGGTAACCACCTTTCTGTATACAGTGCTATAAAATCCCTCCTGGCCAGAGGCAAAACCCTTTCACCTGTAAACAGTTAAAAAGCTAAAATAACCTGGTTGGTACCTGACCCAAAATAACCAATGAGGGAACAAGCTACTTTCAGATCTGGAGGTGGGAGAGGAACAAAGGGTTTGTCTGTCTGTGTGATGCTTTTGCCAGGAACAGATCAGGAATGCAGCCTTACAACTCCTGTTAAGTTAGTAAGTAATCAAGCTAAAAATGTGTTAAATTTCCTTTTGTTTAATGGCTGGTAAAATAAGCTGTACTGAATGAAATATATATTCCTGTTTTTGTGTCTTTTTGTAACTTAAGGTTTTGCCTAGAGGGATTCTCTATGTTTTAAATCTGATTACCCTGTAAGGTATTTACCATCCTGATTTTACAAAGGTGATTCTTTTACCTTTTCTTTAATTAAAATTCTTCTTCTAAGAACCTAATTGATTTTTCATTGTTCTTACGATCCAAGGGTTTCGGTCTGTGTTTGCCTGTACAAATTGGTAAGAATTCTTATCAAGCCTTCCCCAGGAAAGGGGGGTGTAAGGCTGGGGGGGATATTTTGGGGGAAGACGTCTCCAAGTGGGCTCTTTCCCTGTACTTTGTTTAAAACGCTTGGTGGTGGCAGCATAGGGTTCAAAGACAAGGCAAAGTTTGTACCTTGGGAAAGTTTTTAACCTAAGCTGGTAAGAATAAGCTTAGGGGGTCTTTCATGCAGGTCCCCACATCTGATAGCAAGTATGAAAAAGTGGGATGGGGTGGGAGGTAATAGGAACCTATATAAGAAAAAGCCCCAAATATTGGGACTGTCCCTATAAAATTGGGACATCTGGTCACCCTCTGTGTGCCACACACTGGCATGTAAGGGTTAATAGAGCTGCGCAGAGCAGGGTCACTCACTGCCTAGAACTCAAGGAGGGAGGAGATGGATGGAAGCTAGCACCATGGACAGAGCAGTTGCTGGCAAGGACCGGGGGAGCGAGAGAATGCTCCTTGCAGGCTGCTAGGACTGACACACTGAGGCCATGAGGTAAGGATGAAGAAGCTGCTGGGACTGCAGGGAAGTGGCCCTAGGAAATATACGGAGAAGTTGGAGGAGACGCAGCATGTAGGTGCCATCTACAGGGTCCCTGGGTTGGTACCCAGAGTAGTGGGTGGGACTGGGTCCCCCCAGCTCACCACTGGGAAGTGGCTGGACACTTGAAGTGCTGTACGAAACTCTGGAAGGGGGGGAGCACAGACGGTGACACAGCTGGAGGACCATGTCATGAAGAGGATGCTATCGTCCCTGGAGTGATGCAGGCCAGAGAGCAGACGTGACAGTGGGTGAGTCACTCTCAGGAGAGGGTTACTGACCTGCGGAGCTAATCCCCAAGATGGCCATCAGGAGGTGCTAGCGTGGTGAGTGGAGCCCTGTCACACCCTGCAGAACAATGTGTCTATGAGCAAAGGTTTTATTCACTGAAACTACTGAGGAGTTTCATTCTACTTTACTATAAATAGATTTTCGCTATAGTCAAGGTCACTTCAAAGAGACTCAACTGTTTGCAAATAAGCAAGCTGCTCTGCAGTTTTAAAAATATTTCAGCAAGTGGTTCAATTGTACTTACAACTAATGACCTTATTTTCAAAATTGACTGGATGCAATTACAGGCATATACTTGCACCTAATTCATGCATGCAAAGTGATACCTAGGCCAAGATTTTCAAACTTGATTTGCCTAATGCCAATATGTATTTGGTTTGGTTTTCAGAGGTGCTCATCATGCACATCTTATTAAAATCAAGAGGAGCAACTGGTGCTGCTTTGGCCCTAAATTTTAAAATGGCTAATATCTAGGCTGGGTGGTGGTGAGCTCTATTCAGAACACATTGGTTGGGCTGAGGGACCAGTGGGGAATGTTATAGTTATTTATTTATTATTTTTTTTAAAATGATCTATAGTTCTTTATAGATTTGAAAGGAGGATGGTCTGGTGGATAGAGCACTCACCTAGAACTTGGGAAGCCAGGCTTCAAGGCCCTACTCTACCAAAGACTTCCTGTCTAACCATGAACAACTCAGTAAGCTATTCTTTGCATGAATTCCCCTTCGTAGTATTTTTTTCCTACGTCCCAGGCATGTTGTGAGGATAAATACGCTAAAAATTGTGAGGGGGTAAGATAATAGACTAATGGGGGCCATACAAAGTATCTTATCTAGATTCATATCTATCAAGTTATGTTCATAGCTGTCCTGTATAATTTGTGTTCTCATTACTGCTATCCTCTATCCTTCTCACCCATTATTTGTCATGCTCATTTGTTGTGTTTCGTTTTATATTAGGTCCTTATCTGCAAACTCTTAAACATAGGGTTGACTTACTCATATGAGTGGATACAGTTGCAGCAGATTAATTCTAATATGGTAATTTGCTATGCAAATGTCTCATTGATTTAGAGGGACTATTCAGTTCAGTATATATGTGTTTGCATGATTGGAATCTTAAACTATAAGTTCTTTAGGCAGCAACCCTGTCTTTCTACATTTTTGTAGAGCACCTACCATGGTGAAACCCCACACCTGATTGGAGACTTTGGACACCATATTACTACTATGAATAATAATATAAATAATATTGGTCATGCTTTATCTAATAAATAGAAAAAGTTGAGTGAGAGTCTCTGACCTTTTATATATTTGGTAGATCAAATTCACAAAGACTCTTTTAAAATGTACCAGCAACAGACAGGGAAATGTATAGTTGTATTTCTGGTGGTGTGAAAACACAAATGTCTGTGCATGCAAACCCATGTCTTCAGCTGAACAAAAGTATGTACTCACAAATATTGTGAAAACATTGTCAGTAGTCTGTTGAAATTGACTCATGATGACTTTCCAATTTATTTCAATAGTTGCTTTTTTTTCTCCCAAAGTCCAGTTAGTGAGGTTATGTATACCAGAGAAAATATTTATTTCATCAATATAGGCTAACCCTGGGGAATGTGATATGTATCAATGTGTTATATACAGCTCAGGCTACACATTTATAATGTATTTGTGCAATCAAATGACATAATGCAAGTAAACATCTGGGACTATGAGAACAGTTACATTGTTTTAGTGTATTTTATTATCTTCTGTCCTACCATGTTATTTCTTTAGGGAGTACAGTATCTATAAGCATTAACTGTAGTGTCAATAAACATTAAGTAAAGGTTTTTTGTTTTTGTTTTGGCAGTTGAAAAATATAGAGGGATTAAAGGAATACCCATATTGCTAGCAAGCCACTCACATTTATCATCACACCAGCCTGACATGGTGGAGGGGAGTCCCAATCCGTATTTAATTAAACTTCTTATTTTTCCTCAAACAAAAGTTCAGAGGGTGTGGGGGTAAAGTAAGAGGAAATATGGACTGCAGTTGCATTTAACATAATTCATTTGTGACTCCTCATTTTTAAACTCACAGTTTAAAAATAAAACAGACTTACTCCATGTTTTCCCCAAGGTTATTTTGTCTTAGAGGAAACCAGAGTTTATTTTCTCCTGTATTTACTTGGGTGGAATCAAAATTGGAATAGCCTTGCTTGGAAATAAAGATTCAAGTCAGTCTGAAAACAAACTAAATGAGGTTAAAATAAAGTCTTCACAAAAACGCAGTAGAAGCAAGATTAATCCTAATGGGGAAATTCGCCATGCACTCTGTGAATATATGTGCTTTCCCTGTACCTCCGGCAGCCTAAGCACCAGCACATTTCAAACCTTTGTGGAACTCAAACCATCAGCATGGATGGGGAAAAAATTAATGGGATTTCTGAGGAGATAAATCAAATTTACTTTCTCAAAGTAAACACAGCTATGTTATGAGCTGTATTGGATTACTACCTAAAGGATAAAACAGTAGAAACATATTCAGATTCTATCAAAATACTACAAATATTGTAGTATTTAGATGCAAACATTATGAATATCATATTTTACTCATGTAACATCTTTAATCCAAGGTCCTCAGAGTGTTTTATAAGCATTAAATAAACTTCACAATGATTTTGCGAGTTAGGCAAATATTTTCATCACTATTTTTCAGAAATCAGGGAGGATTCTGGTCTGATCAAAGAAATTAACTAGCTCAGGTTGCCTCCATCATGAGTGCTGCCCAAGTTAGCACCCACTATCTAACCCCTCTTCAAGGTTCTAGGGCCCATCCCAGTGTCACCTTAGATATGTTTTGGGGAATACTGATGATCCAGCCCTTCCATTCTCTCATAGATTCAGGTGTTTAATCCTGAATATCCCATTGTGGAGGATCTGACAGAATCGTCATGATGAATGGCCTTGATGCCTCCATCTCCTTTCCAAGAGCAGCAAGGAGTTGCCAATCCCATTCTCTACAAACAGTGCAAGATCCAGTCTGTGTAAGCCACAGGAACCCAGCCCTGTTCCCAAAAATCAGACAGCAAGTGTGCAGAGTGGGGGTGGGAGGGAATTGAGACAGAGGCCAACATTTTCGAGCTTAGTCTCCTACATCCATATTCAGGCCTATAAAAATGGTGGTGAATAATAATTTTCAGTGGTGAAGAGCACCTGCAGTGGTTTCAGTGGGAGCTGTGAGCGCTCAGCAGCTCTGGAAAGCACAATATTTATTTAGGTGCTTAAATCTTTGAAATCTTTGTTCTTTAAAAAGAAAAAGTGCACACACAATAGCTCTTCCACCTACAGCACCTCCTAAGTGTGAAATTGGAACTCAATAGTTCATTCATACCATTTGTGATCACCCATGTCAGTCCTATCAAGTAGTGATTGTTAGGGACAGTCTTTTTGTCTCAGCCTAGTGTTACGTTGTACCCCATAATGCTTTATGGAAATATGCTTATGAATTTGTAGATGACATAACTGGAATATGTTTTATGCTACATATGCCATCTAACATATCTATGTAAAGGTTATGTTCTACTTATATTATATATTCATCCTATTTGTATGCATGTATCATTATCAAATATATTCATCTTATTTGTATGCATGTATCATTTTTGTATTTGAATTTATGAATATTGGCTGTGTACTTGTTTGATTTTAAGTAGCATTAGTAAGGCATTTGGTCACCTTCTTTAGAAAGGAATTTGCAAGTTAAATGCCCAATCAAGAAACACTTAAGCTAACAATGAACTTTGAGACACCAGTCCACATCTGAGCTTTCCTGGGAATGTGGCCTGACTCGTAAGGACTGAGTCATACATGGATTCTGCATAGCAGAGGGGAAGGAGTTTCCACCCACAAGAGGAAGTCTATTTAAGCCCCTGGAAATCCCTCCATTTTATCTTCAGATGGCTCAAGCGATAGCCTCTCCACCCACAAAGGATACCTGAAAGAAACTGGAACAAAGGACAGTAACCACAGAGGTGTAAGTGATTGCTGGACCCAGACTAGAAGGAGGCTAGTCTATAAAAGAAACATATTGGAACCTCTCTGAGGCTGAAATTTCATCTATAATCACTTTCTTACTGTATTAGGTTTAGACTTGCATGTTTTATTTTATTTTGTTTGGTAATTTACTTTGTTCTGTCTGTTATTACTTGGAACCACTTAAATCCTACTTTTTGTATTTAATAAAATCACTTTTTACTTATTAATTAACTCAGAGTATGTATTAATACCTGGGGGGGCAAATAGCTGTGCATATCTCTCTATCAGTGTTATAGAGGGTAAACAATTTATGAGTTTACCCTATATATACTTTATTCAGGGTAAAATGGATTTATTTGGGGTTTTGGACCCCATTGGGATCTGGGTACCTGAGTGTTGGAGATAGAAGCACTTCTTGAGCTGTTTTCAGTTAAGCCTGCAGCATTTGGGGGACGTGGTTCAGACCTGGGTCTGTGTTTGTAGCAGGCAAGTGTGTCTGGCTCAAATCAGGCAGGCCACTGAAGTCCCAAGCTGCCAGGGAAAACGGGCTCAGAGGTAGTCTCAGCACATCAGTTGGCAGTCCAAAGGAAGTTTCTGTGATCCAACCCCTCACACCTAGGTTTCTGCATTTCCATAGAAACTTGTATCTTTCACCCATAGGCTGCACATTGTTAACACATTTCCTACTGGCATTCCTCTACAGCAGGGGGGTCTCAAACTTCATTGCACCATGACCCCCTTCTGACAACAAAAAATACTACATGACACCAAGAGAGGGGACTGAATCCTGAGCCTGCTTGAGCCCTGCCATCCTGGATGTGGGGGCCAAAGCCTGAGCCCTACCCCCTTGGGTTGCGGGAGGGAGGGGAATTGAAGCCCAAGGGCTTGAGCCCCAGGTAAAGGGCCTGTAACCTGATCCCCACCACCCAGGGCTTCAGCCCCAGACAGTGGGGCTCAGGCTTCAGCTTTGGCCCCAGACCCCCACAAGTCTAAGTCAGCCTTGGCAACCCTATTAAAACAGGGTTGTGACCCACTTTGGGGTTCTGACCCACAGTTTGAGAACCACTGCTCTCCAGTCAAAACCAGTTCAATTCTCTTCTGCAGCAATGCAGCATACATAGGGCAAAGAGACAGGAGGGGAATTTTTCTCAGTGATTAAGTACTCTTGATTGCCTGGCAAACAGTTAGCAGGCCCAGTGGTTCTGATCACCTGTTGTGTTTTTTGCTCTATGCACAGCACAAAGAATGTTAAGAAACCACAAAGGCATAGCTGGTCTCAAGTAACCATGTTTAATAACTATACACAAACATGCAAAGCTGAGCTATGTAGATATTGTTGCTCTGAGTGGTTTCTGACTACTTCCAAAGCATAGAACGCAGTAAGCACCACTATGAGGTTCACAACTATTTAAAAGGATATTAACCTCATCCTATACATTATAATATCAAGTATCGTTTTGTTTATACAATTCAATATTTATTGTGCTTTACTAATATACACATAAGGAATTTATTTCTCTTCCTTTTGGAGACTTATTATATTATGTGGATTGAACTAACCATAACGGCTTCCTTCCATTTGAGTTTTACCTGATCTATTAGTATATTTTTAATATCTTGCTCTACTACATTTTCCATTTTATAGTACTATCTTTTAACATAACAGAACATGCTTCAGGATGGCACACGTAGCTCTGGGTCTAATTGGATAGATCTCTGAGTGCAAACATTTAAATATGAAATTGTCGTTTCCCTTTTCTATAAAAAGCAAGGAACCCATTTTTCACCTGCCTTGCACCTTACTTAGTCATTCACACCAATTCAAAGTAAATGTGAAGTGGTTGTAAATTGCTCCCAAATTCAATGGTACAAAGCCCTGAAGAATTAGGCCTCAAAAGTTCAAAATGGAAGGTAGCAAATGGGTATTGTGCTTATATTTTGGAAAAGTACAATTTATTTTCTATACCCTGTGTTGACCAGGAACAGTGTTTATGAAATAACTTTTCTTCATAGATTTAAAAATTTTCTCACTCCCTTTTTTAGAATGTCTGCTTAGTCCGTCTCACTGATCAGCTGATGATATACAAAAGCTAGCAGAGAAATGTTCTATCTGGCTATCAGACAGAATACAACACACTGTCCTGTCAGTTCTCTGGTCTTATAAATAAGAAAAAATAACATTTAAACAAGTGGTTTCCCCTTCAATTTGGATGACAATAAGAAATATTCTTGCCCCTGACTAGAGGTCTTCTTGGGCCTAATTTTAAAGTGTGACTCAAACCTGACTGACCCAACCAAGCCTCAGCGCATTGAGTCATTTTCAGACCCATCTTGAACCTGACCCTTCCCCCCGAACATGAGTCAGTACTGCTATTGCCACCTCATCCAGGGGGTGTGACTTGGTGAAGGCTTCCCACCCCCAGTTGCCACCACCTTGCTGAACTGTGTGTGGTGTGGAATGGGAGGTGCTGTGATCCATCAGACCCTCACTCTGCAGTGCACACAGTACAAAGAGATGGTGGTGGCTGGCAGGGACAAGGCACACAGCCGCCACTGCATTGACCCCTCAGGCACAAGGAGATGATCAGAAAGTGTCCAACTCAACCCAAGCCCGAAACTTGTAGTTGCAAGGCTCTACGTCCGGCAGCTAAACATTACAGCCATTACATTTATTTCCATGGGATATTTAATCAGTTGTTGCATTTGGGATAAAATTATTTAAAGAAAAGTTTAAATTATTTAAAGAAAAGTTGGTGTGTGAACTGAGAGGCAAAATTTGCTACACATTTTTACAACTCATTTATTTTATATTAATGTTTAAAATATGTAAATAAAACTTAAGGAGAGTATTTTTCTCAAACTTCTCTAATTTTCAGCTGGGAGCGTGGGGCATGGAACTGTAAGTGTTTGCATTTTGCTTTGTTAAGATGATGTATTCTGAAATATGGAATTGGGTGCATTGTATGAATTGTAACAGAGTGGCTTGCTTGCTGGGCTGGAGAGCCTGGGATTAATTTGATTATAGAGTGAGCCCCAACTGAGGTGACTCAGGCAATTCCTCATAAAAAGAAGAAGGTGGCTGCAGTAGAGGGAAACTCAGGCCTAAGTGGTGATAAAACTTACCTGGGAAGAGATCTAGAGAGCTTTGTTTTGTGGCTGGTCCTTTAAATTTGACACAGCTGCATTATGTGGCCACTGTAACACTACGGTGGCCATTTTGCAATTGGCTGCTGATTACTCCCTCTGTTCCTGCTTGTAAGTATTCTTAAGTATCCTCTTATGTTTTTACCTAGATTTGTTTAGTATTTCTGATGAGAGGCAGCTTGTAGCAAATACTTTATCAGAGTAAAGCTTATTGTACTTACTTATACTTACTGCATCAATCCAGATAGGAGAGACAAATGGACTCGGAAAGACAATCTAGTCTTCGCCCGACAACCTGCAGGAAAAGGTGAGCTCTGAAAGGTGTCTCAATTCTATGTGACAGGGACAGGAGAAGGATTAATTGTTGCCATAGTTTGGAAGTAGGGTAGCCCTGGATAAGAGTAAGGGTTGAAGCGGGGAAGACAGGGAGAGGAAGAAAATGAACATTGAAGAAAAAGGAAGACAATGGGGAATGGAGGGAGAGAGGAAATAATGGAGAGGAGGAAGGCAAGGGCAGAGGAAGAGGAAATAGGGAGAAGAACAGAGAAAACTACAACAGAACAGTGTCCATCTAATGTTTTGCATGTCCTCAATAATCATTTAAAAATACATTAATAAACAAACAGACCTGTCAGTTCCCCCAGATCAAATCATATAACTCAGTGATAACATAAACATAAACATAAGGGGCATTCATTTTTGCCCTTCCCCCCGATTACGCACCAGAGTCCTACACCACCACCACCCATCTTCTCATGGTCAAGGGGGGAAAGGTGAGCCTTGCAGAGCTCCCTGGAGGCTAATACACATGTTTGAATTGGGAGAGTTTAAGTTCCAAAGGTCCAAAACGAGCATAGTGCAATAAGTTAAGGAAGCAGTTGTACATGACACAGCACTTTAAGAGATACGTATTCTCCCAGATATTACACACTACTTAAGTGGTTAGCAAAACCATTTAATAAATATTTTAGGAGAAACATATGTTTCCCACTATCATTTGGCTTTTACACAATGTCTTTTCACCAGAACATGTATAGTGTTATGCATGTTATTCATTGTTCTATCATCTCACAGCCATTATTTTTCACAGTACAATGTCATTTATCATAACTTCACATAAATGAAACATGTGTTACAAGAGTTCACCTAACGTATTCATCTGATTTCATCCAGTATGGAATTGCACACCCATGAAAGCACAAAGCAGTGGTTAATACAACTGTGTATTCACAGGCACAAAGCAGTGGTTAATACAACTGACCATAACAGGGAAATTCAAAAGTTTAACTGAATACCTAGATCTTAATTTGCTTTCAGTCTATCCTGCTGTTACTAGGTATTGCCTGATGTTAAGTTCCCATGTTTACTGAACTATGGTACCAACATATTTCGGGGTTTTAAAACTCCGAAATATGTTTTTTAATACTGTCTGAACTGGCATTTGTATTCTAATTCTGTAACAATACACAATATTTTTTTCAATCATTTCCTTTTTTTCTCTAATGCTTATTTCCTGATGTGTACCTGGGTAATGATGGGATAAATTTCAGTTGTGTTCATTTAAACTCTGAGAAAATCAGATATATATGAAATACTTCTTGTTTTCTGTTGCAGTCACTCAGCTTATGCTTCTTTGTACGTAACTTGTGTGATAGATTTTGTTATTTGTCAATAACTAACATTTCATATAGAGTGGAGGTTATAAACTAATTATAGAACTATGTAAACCTGCTTCTCTGAGAGCAGGCCAGGAGGTGCATCATTTGAATTAATATCTTTAAAGAACTTCCTCTGTCAATGGATAATCATTCTGCATAAGATGCAAAAGTATATACAGACAGGTAGGCCCCAGTGCAGGTGAGCAATTAAGTTTGTGCTCAAATCATTCCTTATTCAGCAAAGCACTTATTTCTCTAGTGACAAATGTACACACATTATATAAAACTCATTGATAGGACACATTGAGTTAAATTAGATTTAAGTACGAGTTTAGGTGAATTGGGGCCACTTTTGGGTATATAAGCATTCAATGGTTCTGTGTACATTAGAAAAGATATAGAGGAAAATGGGAACTTACACTGTGTATAACCACAATGGTTAAAATTATGAAAACAAGAGATGCTTTACTAGTATTCCTATGATAGAGACACTGGAGGAGGAGAGGTCTGAGATTATGATAAATTGGGCATATCAAAAGGAACCCAAAACAGGCTGGGAAGAAGTGTGAGAGACACTGGAGGTCCTGACAGAGCAGAGATGTGAATGTGACAAGTGGGTTGATCAAGAATTAGGAAAGAGAGAAAGTGTGCTCTCTACAAATTTAATGCTGTTACTTTCCTGTACATAGACTTAAGACTCCTATCTAGCCCAAGGCTAGGTATGGTATGAAAAAATCACTTTCTGCATTTCAAGCTGATTGTACTTTTCTCTGTTTTTAAGAAACTTTGCCTTTAATGGTATCATTTGAATATGCACTGTTGTTTAGGGACTGTTCTAAAATACCTTCAAAGAGCAGGAGCCTTGTCTTGAAATGTTCTTTCCCATCCCTACTCCCTTAGTTCAAATAAAGACACAGATTAAAGAACATAAGAATGGCCATATTGGGTCAGACCAAAGGTCCATCAAGCCCAGTACCCTGTCTTCTGACAGTGGCCAAGTGCCCCAGAGGAAATGAACAGAACAGGTAATCATCAAGTGATCCATCCCCTGTTCCTCATTCCCAGCTTCTGGCAAACAGAGGCTACGGACACCATTCCTGCCCATCCTGTCTAATAGTCATTGATGGACCTATCCTCCATGAATTTATCATGGTTTTTTTAACCCTGTTATAGCCTTGGGCTTCACAACATCCTCTGGCAAAGAGTTCTACAGGTTGATTGTGTCTTGTGTGAAGAAATATTTTCTTTTGTTTGTTTTAAACCTGCTGCCTATTAATTTCACTTGGTGACTCCTAGTTTCTGTGTTATGAGATACTTCCTTGTTTACTTTCTCCATACCAGTCATGATTTTATAGACCTCTATCATATCCCCACTTGATCGTCTCTTTTCCAAGCTGAAAAGTTCCATTCTTATTACTCTCTCCTCACACAGAAGCTATTCCATACCCCTAACACTTTTGTTGCCCTTTTCTGAAACTTTTACAATTCCAATATATCTTTTTGAGATGGGGCACATTGAGTGAATGTTTTCAGAGAACTATCCACAATGACTCCAAGGTTTCTTTCTTGAGATGAAAAGGAGTACTTGTGGCACCTTAGAGACTAACCAATTTATTTGAGCATAAGCTTTTGTGAGCTACAGCTCAGCTCACGAAAGCTTATGCTCAAATAAATTGGTTAGTCTCTAAGGTGCCACAAGTCCTCCTTTTCTTTTTGCGAATACAGACTAACACGGTTGCTACTCTGAAACCTCTCTTGAGATGTAATGGCTAATTTAGACCCCAGCATTTTATATGTATAGTTGGGATTATGTTTTCCACTATGCATTACTTTGCATTATCAACATTGAATTTCATCTGCCATTTTGTTGCCCAGTCACACAGTTTTCTGAGAATCCTCTTCTAAAAGGTTTGTCATTATGCTGAAGACACATGGGAAATGTCTACGAGCCAGAAACAAGAACTGAGTAAAGGTCTGCTTTCTGAGGGCAAGTTTTCAATTATTACATTTTTGTATTCAAAAAAGAGGGGGGAGTGGTTTTGACATAAGAAACTCTTGATTAGATTGTGCCACACACTGCATAGGTGTACAAGGTGGGGAAGTGTCCAAGAATCCTTCTGCCTCTTGTACTCTTTCTAATTCTGGGACCCTTCTGGCTTGGGACCAAACTGACCAACGAACAGTGACACTGATCCACATTGGACTTGTCAGTGGCTGTATTGTCCCCAAAAGCAACAAGGAGAGTTAGGATGTGGTTGATGGTGAGAACATGCAACCTGTACCAGCCCACAGAGCTGGCCTAGGGCAGGGTATGTGCTGTCTTGGGGTCTTCTCCTATTAAAATCAATGAAAATATTCTATGAAACTCAGTGGGATTTGGATCAGAAACTTGGATCTCCTGGATGAGTTTTGACTGAGTCAGCCACAGTGCTTCCTATACTCCTGCCCTCACCCCTCCAACCTGCCCTCACCCCTCCAATTCACTCTGTGATTTAAAGCCGCTATTTAGCCTTCTCTCTGCTGATTTGTAGCTATCATATAAAGCATTGTGAGTTCATGTACCTCTGCTTAATGGCTCCTAGGGAATCATCACAGTTCATGGTGTCAGTCTGGCTGATGCACATATGCATTTAGACTGCGTTGTAAAAAGCCTTTGGACTACCTTATTTAGTTTGTAAAAATCTAACATGGTAGAGTTTTTAAACCTCAGTCTTTGCTGTCTTCAAAAAAGTTCACTATGTTAAATATGCATTGACTATAAAGCTGGCTAATCATTTACAAAATATCATTCTAAGTGAAACACATTTTTAACTGTAGGAACACAATCAAAATGAAAGTAGTAAACAGTGAATTTTGTGTACACTTGTAAAATTACTGCTTTTATTTTCTTAAAAAATTGGTAAAAACTATTTTTCAGAGGGGCCTGCATCGTGCAGGGAATTGATAATAGCATAATGAGTCCTGTTAGGAGATTGGTTTAAAACTGTTCCACCTTACTAGTGAAGAAATGTTGCTACCATCTAATTGGCATGTTTGTCTCATAACATTTCCAGGAACACAGGTGTCACAACATAAAAACCAGAACCACAATTGCCACTAATTGGTAGCCTTGTTGGCAATGTAAGCATGGATTGAACGGGAACAGAATTACCCAGTGTCTCTTTCCAAAATTTTCTTCCAAGTCATTTTTGAGGCATATTTGAGTCTTGCTTATCAACAAAAAGCTTCAGTCTCCTGGACTCACTAATGAGCTCTCACATTTTAATGAACACTAAATTCATTGTTTAAAACTTTCTATTGTTTTATACCTTAAGTTTTGGATGAGTGGAATTTTTCAGCTGAAAATAAGGAGTCCCTAATTTACAGTAAAGCTGAGTAAATTGGTGATGAACCACAAGCCAGTACAAACCAGCCACATTTTAATGTGGTGGCTGCATCTGAAATTCAGTTCTCCAGACTTACTCTGGGATCCAATCCCTAGAATTTCGGCAGAAGAAAAAAACATCGAGAGGAATTCTGTACTGTGGGGTACTGATTATCCTCCATATGTACTGATTTGACTTGAATAAAATTACATTGGCATAACACCAGTGTAGCAGAGTGGAGAATTAGGCCACGGGAGACCAGTCCAAATATTAGGCTGGTTTAGGGTTCTGTTGCTTTACCAGACTGTGAGGTCAACAAACCCAGTGCCCAGATCTTCAAAGGTATTGAAATCAATGGGAGCTATGTTCCCAAATATCCTTGAGGATCTGGACCCAAATCTAAATTTCTCTTAGTTGCTGCTGGAAATTCTGGAACTCCAACAGTGAAAATACTGCTGCTAAATTAAACAACAAGGGAGGTGATCTCAAAGTGTAAGAAAACTACTTACCTACCCTATAGCTATAATGAATAAGTGCATAAAACATGCATTACTATATCATATTCTGCAGAGGCAAAAGCAAGTGGATCTCTTACAGTGGATCTCAATCATTTAATTACAGGTATGAAATAATTTAGTAGTATAGTAAAAAAAGGTGCTATAATAAGATGGTGCCTTGTTCCTTGCACTTCTCTGGTCCCTTTGCATACCTGCTTAATTTATGGACCCAAATCCCCTCCACTTTCTTACTACTGTTAGCACTGCACAATCCATATAGCCTGCCTTCTACTATGCTTTGTGCATTACCATAACTACATAATGCCTCATTCCAGAATTCTTATTGTTCAAAAAGGTGTGCTGTTCAGGAACACAAACCAAACCAACCAAACAAACAAACATAAAAGAAACTGCTTGATTCTGAGATGTTTACACTGACAATAAGAACATTCTTGCTTTGACTTTTACTTGGTAACTTTACATAGACATCATATGAGAAGACAAAAGAATTTTGCAATCACTTCTCAAAGCATAGTCTTCAGTCAGACTTTTGTCTCTGTGCTCATTGCAGACATCTAACATATAAAAAGTGATCTTAAATAAAGGGTCTCAGAGTTTAAGGGATATACTCTACCATACTTGATGAACATGTTTAAGTCTGAGTTCATGGACTTTACTTTTGTGCAACATGAGGAGCTTAGATTCACTTAGGTTTGTCTACATAAACAATTAGGTTTCAGTAAGTTGGGGTGTGAATCTACTCCATACTACCCTGCTCTGCCGTGCTCCGTCCATGTGCACCCAGCTGATACATGTTAACAGTTTGGTAGGCCTGTTTTAGGAAGTTTTCTTTTAAATGGGACTAGCTCAAAGCATTCTCACAAATTGTTGCTGTGGGTCAGCAGGGTGCACATGGACAGGTAGACCATAGCAGGCTAGGGCTGGCTAGATTCACATCCCAACTTTCTGAAGTCTAATTGTTCATGTAGACAACTATGGCATATCACTGTCTTACAAATTACAGTAGTTATTAAAAACATTTTATAGCTTCAGTAGGAGTTATGAGTGAGTGATGACTAAACAAGGACTCGACCCTAAATATGCTACCATTTCCACAAGCAAAGATTACGCCTGGCCACAATGCAAAATCTCTAGTGGCCCAAAGTGCTAAGGCTTGCTTTTGGCAAACAAACAAACAGAGACAACTATTCTCTTATCACTGGAGATTCTTCCTTTGGAACTGGAACATATCTTTTAGAAAAACATCCAATCTTGACATAAAAATTGTCAGTGATGGAAAATCAGCCACTACCCTTAAAAAGTTGCTCCCATGATTACTCTCACTGTTAAAAATTTCCAGTGGAATCAGTCTAGCTTCAACTTTCAGCCATTGGATCACATTATTTCTTTTTTCCTGCTAGTTTGAAGAGCCCATTATTAAATATTGTTCCCCATGTAGATACTTATAGGCTGTAATCAAGTCACCCTTTAACTTTCTAAACAGATTGAGCTCTTTGAGTCTATCACTAGAAAACATGTTTTCTAATCTTTTAGTCATTCTCTGCTCTGAATCCTCTCCAATTTATCAACATGTTTCTTGAATTGTGGACACCAGAACTGGACACAGTATTCCAGCAGTGGTTGCACCAGTGCTAAATACAGAGGTAAAAAAATCTCTCTGCTACTACTTGAGATTCCCCTATTTATTCATATAAGGATTGCATTAGCCCTTTGCGGCCATGGCATTATACTGGGAGCTCATGTTCAGCTGATTATCCACCACAATCCCAAAATTTCTTTCAGAGTCCTTGGATAGAGTCCCCCATCCTCTAAGTATGTCCTAATTTTTTTCCCCTACATGTATACACTTACATTTAGTCATATTAAAACACAAATTGTTTACTTGGGTCCAGATTACCAAACAATCCAGATTGCTCTGTGTCAGTGACCTGTCCTCTTCATTATTTACCACTCCCCCAATTTTTGTGTCATCTGAAAACTTTGTCAGTGATGATTTCATGTTTTCTTCCATTATATAATTGAACATACTATATAGTGACCAGACAATACTCAAACCCCCAGGACTCTACTAGAAACACACCCATTCTTTGATGATTCCCTGTTTACAATTACATTAACTATCAGAGAGCTTTTAATCTATTTAATGTGTGCCTTGTTAGTTCATATCATTCTAGGGTTTTAGATGTGATATGGTATGAAGTCATATGCCTTACAGAAATCTAAGGATATTACATCAACACAATGATCTTTGTCAACCAAATTTGTAATCTCATCAAAACAAAATATATCAAGTTAGTTTGACTGGATCTATTTTCCATAAACTTATGTTGATTTCTCTTAATTATACTACTCTGTTTTAATTCTGTATTAATTGAGTCCTATATCAACTGCTCCATTATCTTGGCCAGGATTGATGTCAGAATGACAGGCCTATAATTACCTGGGTCATCCCATTTCGCCTTTTTAAATATTGGCACAACATTAACTTTCTTCCAGTCTCCTGAAACATCCCCAGTTTTCTAAGACTTAATGAAAAATAAACACTTATGGTCCAGTAAGCATCTCCAACAACACTTTTAATATTCTAGGATGCGAGTTATCTGGACCAAATGATTTTAAAATGTCTCCCTTTAAGACCTGCTATTTAACATCGTCCTGAGATACCAGTGGAATGAAAGAGTGTTATCATATGATATGACTACATCATCTTTTTTTCCCATATACAGAACAGAAATATTTATTGAACATTTCTGCATTATTATTGATAATTCTACCATTTCCAGCTAGTAGTGCATCAATACAATTGTTAGGGTCTATCTATCTATCTATCTATCTGCCTTCACTTCACTCCCCCTCTAAAACCAAGCTAGTTTTTAACCAATACAGCTTTCTTCCTTGACTGTGGATTGTGGTTCTCTGGCCTTCTAGTATAGTGTTCTTAAACAATCCCAGTTATTGTTCACATTGTTCTGATTAAATTCTCTCTCTTAGCTGATTTGGTTAGACTCAGTAAATGACTGTTGTTTTGTTAGAAAGAAATATAGTTAATTTCTGCATACAAGCTAGCAGAGTTTCAATTATGTAGCTAAAAAGAAAAGAAAAGCCCAGTGGATTGAATACATTTTCATGTGTGAAAAGTATTAAAGTAACATATAGGAAAATACTGCTTATGTATACAAAACAGAAAGTGACTAAGAAACAAACATCCACATTTAAACGGCAATATTTTCAAGTGAAAGTGAGGAAAACTCTGTTGATGAAAATAACTCAGAGGATTGAATTGTTCAATATATGGTATATATTTCAGTATATAAAAAAATTAAAAATTACCAGAAGCACAATACAGAACCAGCCCATGGATGGGCACAGGTTGCATCAGTATCTTTGCTGCCTGAATAAATATATAAGGAAAGATTTAAGCAACTGCGATCTCCTGACCTAGATGTCAAGCTGAAAATTTTCACAGGTTAAACTGTCTATGATTGTAAAAATAAAGGCAGCAGGGATCTATAAAGAGATAGGGTAACATTACCGTTGCATCTATTTTGGTTCAGAAGTCAGGATTCTTTTAGGTAGACATTTTCCTCCTGTTAAATTGATAGATATGCTGTCTGAAATATGTCTGTGAAAAATTGCTATCCTCATACTATAAATATGGCTGTAAATAAATGGGACAATGTAGAGGGTGCTATGCTGATCACTTTGAAAGGCAATGAAAATAATATACACAACTATTCTTTGTCATATTCTGAGGATCACAGAGATACCTGAGAAGGCTGAAAAGTTTAGATATTATAGAAAAAGTAAACTGATTGGAGCAAGATACATCAATTTTTGGTGTACGGTCCATTTGACTGTAGTGACTATAAAATGATTATCAGAAAGGGAGGCAAAATAGCTCAGTACCCATTTCCTAGATCAGAAGACTGTTTTATGATACAGTATGATTCCTAAGGGTTATCCGGTGCTTGTGAAAATGCTGTGACCATATTTAATATACTACAGCCACAGAACAGTTTTCTGAATCCTCAGGCCTAATTAATGTGACTATGCAATATGTTTTAGTTCTTGGCATCTTAGGCTGTCTACACAGCAGGAGGGAAGTGTGATTCCCATCTTGGGTGGACATATATGTGCTAGCTGTGCTCAAGCCAGTACACTAAAAGCAGCGTGGCCGCTGCAGCATGTGTAGCAGCAGATCAGACTAGCTACACAAGTACGACCCCATCTGAGATCCTAGGTACATATTCAGGTGGCTAGCCCAAGCTTCCACCCATGCTACACTGCTATTTTTAGTGTGCTAGCTTGACCCTGGAGTTAACTCAGGTATGTCTACCCAAGCTGGGAATCGCACCTCCCAACTGCTGTGTAGACCTAGCTATGAATGTATTGACTATGATGGCGTTTGTGTGATGTTAACAAAATCCACTGAAAACTGAACTAAAATCACCAGTTCACTTCACTCAGGCTGCTACCTGATAAACATTTGATGGTAATGGTTTTGAATCCACCAACTGGAGTTAGAGTCATTGACCTTAAAAAGGATTTGAGTTCAACTAGATTTGATTCAGAGAACAGCTCCACATTCCACTGAGCCATTCAGTACATCATGCTGTATTTCTATTTTTTTTTAAATGTAGTAGACTGTTCTGTTGCCTTATAGAGTTGTAGTTTGAATATACATTGATTGTGGAGTCTGCTGGAATTTGCTGAGTGAGTGTGACTCCTATACTGTTAATCCCAAGAGCTGTTGCCTTCAAACTTCAAACTAATAACTTTTTCTGTGGCTCAATCAGATGTTTTAGCATAATGTATCAAAAAGATAGTGTTGTATCAAAAATAGTAAGTTCACTAAAATGTGGTCATGTAAATATTGTAAAACTGGAATAGCCCACACAGAATTTTCCTTAATTCAGAATTAAAACAAAACTGTACAGCTTGTAATATAGCAATGGCCAAATGACTGAGAGCCATGAAACATGATTTAGAAGCAAATTTTAGGTAACAGCAAATGGTTCCTAATAGTTCAGATTAAATATAAAAGCTAGCATAATGAAAATGCAATACATAGAATACTGCAACAATTATAAGCTACCTCCTCTGTGATCTAGGTACAACATTTATACAGACAATGAAATAATTTCAGAACCCACAGATCTCCCTAGAGATATTCAGATATCTATGAAAACAATATTACCCACTGAATGACTGGTAAGGGTTACCCAGCAAGGTATAGTGTTTTCATGTTAACGTGGGTCCTTGACCATGCTCGTAGCCATCTACGCACATGGTAACATTGATCCAAATCACAGTTGCCAATTCTGGAAAAGTAATGTTTAGTGAGTGAACCTGTTTATGTGTGATTAGATATGACATGTAGGCAGTTTAGAACTCTTATTCTTGAATCTGCTTGGGGCAAGCTCCATGCCTTCCTCTGTTCCATACAGAAATGGGTAAACTTTTGGTGTTCAATGAATAGTATATAATAAAAATAATAGTTGTCAGTGCTCTAATTTTTGTTGGGGTTGGCCTCTGCAGCAGCTAGACATTGGGTGGTGCAAAAGTAGCTTAAAGCCACCTTTTCTCCTCCTTTGAGCTGTGCCTTCTCTGCTGTGCCTCTCAGGAAAGGTAAGTCAGAGTCTGCTCTTCAGAATCAAATTTAGAAGGTTCTGTTTAATTTTCATTGTAATTTCCCTGGTATTTAAACTGTGGGCACTAGGACATAATTTATTTCTTCAGTGTATGGAAGAAGACAAGAGCAGATGAATTTCCAGGAGAGGTGGTGCGGGGGGCGGGTGTATTTGTATTTATATATATAGGTTTGCATGTGCTGGAGGGAGTGTAGTAAGATGCTTCTCAATCACTCTGACTAAGAAGTATAGTAAACTTACTTTAAATCCTTTTCATAAACAGCCCTTCATCCTCTCTTGGCTATTAGTCTCATTTCAGATGATATAATTTTATTTTTTAGTGCAACACCAAGGTTGTCTAATTTGTCATGAAAATTCAAATCCCTTAAAGGGCAATGTATGGCACTAAGAGTTGGGAAGTGCTGTAATCGAATATCGGTGTATCTTCTGTACCTGCTTCTCCTTTCTTTCTGGATTTGGCTTTGAACAATTTGTATAAAAGGGGTAACCAAACAGATTTTTACAAATAAAAATTGATGTGCTCTAGCTATCCTCACTTGTAAACATGTTGCATGTGGATTTGACATAAAGACTGCCATCGTCTCACTTCTCTGAAGCAGAGGTTGTGTCATTCAGCAAAGAGAGAGAGGGAGAAACTTCACACCATTACTTTTTGGATTGTCCCTTTTCACAGCACTATCCAGAGGAAGTGGAGCTGTTGCCTGCTTTGTTATGCATGCGGATTCTTTTATATTGGAGACAACTTTCTTTTCTTTAACTTCGGTCACTAAGGTCAGATGTACACTAGGAGTGATTTTCAACATAGCTGTACACTACACCAGCAAAGTAATCCTAGTGTGAACACAACTTATACTGGTAAAACTGCACTTTCACTGGCAGAAGTTGAAAAATCCATGCTGGTGTAACCCACACACCTCCTGGGTGTGGTGTTTGGGCCCATCTAATGGCACTGAGGCCACTTAGAGAGATTGAGTCTGCTCTAGAGCCTTAGCTAACAGGCAGTTGGCTTTTAGCTCATGTTGTGGAGGCTCATGCACTAAGCTTCAGAGGCCCCAAGTTCGATCCCGCCCGATGATGACCGGGGTCTGTCGGTGTTACAAGAGGGAGCCATATGTAACCCACACACCTTCTGGGTGTGGTGTTCTGTCCCACTAAGTGGCACTGAGACCACTTAGAGAGAGAGATAAAATTAGTCTGCTCTACAGCACGAGCTAAAAGCCAACTAGCTGTTAGCTAAGGCTGTAGAGCAGACTCAATCTCTCTCTCTAAGTGGTCTGGTGCCACTAGATGGGACAGAACACCACACCCAGGAGGTGTGTGTGGGTTACACTGGCAAAAGGGGAGTTTTGCCAATATAACTATGTCTCTACTTGAGGCTTTTGCCAGCACAGGTGTTTGTCATAAATCACACCGTCACACCCTTGATTGACATAGCATAAACCTGGCCTGGCCAAAGGCTGCAAATTTTTGCAGTTGCCTATTAAACAGATGGAATCTGTCAAGGTACATAACTATGGAGGACTGGGTAGCAAAATCAAAAGTTTATGGAGGATGGTTGGATGGTTTTACATAGACTTACACAGGAAAACAATTTATATAAATGTTTGTATTGTACAAATTAAGTATAGCTGCTCAAAAACTGAAAACATCCATTAATTTTTTGATCCCATTTTTCATCAAAATGCTAAGCTTTTTAATTTTCTCTGCAACCAGCTTCGGCAGTGAACATAAATGTTGTGTATCTTAGATACTGTAAAATTTGAAGTCAATAATGATTTTTTTAACATCAATTCAAACTTTGTTTTTTCACTGGCTGATAGGATTTCTCTTACTTTTAACTCAACAATGGTGTATTTGTAAGAACTAACAATCCATTATTTATGGCCTTGCTTTATGAGATGTTTGCATGCTATCCAAAAGTTTAACAAGATAAGCTATGCTTTTTTGAAAGATGTTATCTTGTCAAAACATACAGCAAAATGAAGGTAATATATATTTGTCAGGTTAAAATCCTATTGACGCAACAACAAATCACTTACAAAAATGATCTTTGGGAAGAAAAGGTGAAAACTGACATACAGCCATACAATATTGACTTGGAGAAATGTAGGCCTGGAAGGAACCTCAAGAAGTCACCTCCTCCAGCCCCCTGCATTGAACAAGGCCGGGTATTCTAGATCATCCCTGACAGGTGTTCATCTACCATGTTCTTAAAAACCTCCAATGATGGGGATTCCATAATCTTCCTTGGAAGCCCAGTCCAGTGCTTATGTGGAATATATATGGAATCATTAAACAAATGTCATACCAATGAATGAAAATGCTGAAATGTTGTCTTATTTTCAAAGTATAAATGCAATAAGGGATGCCTAATTGTGCTCCAATTGAATTTCAATTAAAATGATTAATTCCTGTTTCTAAGTTTTCCTTCAGCATTAGTCAGTACAGGGCAACTACAGTACCAGGTATCTTCAGTAATAGGGATGATTTTAAGTATATTAAGCTACAAAGTTTTCGCATGACTAATGTGTGATGGTTGCAGAGGGAATCTAGTACCGCCATGGGCGGACATGTCAAGGCTCATATGGTGATAGTGCAAACATTCTGCACAGAAAGCTGATTTTGTGCTATGTTTTGCATGTATTTTAGAAATAGGGTCATATTATTTATATTTATTAATTTTGAATTGTTTGGTTTTATATATAGTGAGATAAATGTATGACAGGCAGTGATTATTGGTGGTGCAGCATAGTGGTTAGGTATCTGGGAAACAACTCTCTAGATCCCCTGCTAGTGGTTACTCTGGTACGGTGGTTTTGTCCTTTGTGGGAGAAGGTGACACAGCCCTCTGGCCAGGTCACCAGTTGAGGCTGCTGCCTTCTAGGGGATTAACAGAGTCCATCAAATACTAAGTCCAATGTCCCCCACAAAAGAGTCTTCAGCCCACATTCAGTCTTCTGTGGGCTGCGCACCCGTGCCTCAGGGCTTACGTTGTCTGTATCCCCTTTATCGCTGGAGGGGAAAGGTGTTTCTGCCACCTTTGCAGGAGGGGGTTTGGAAGAGGATCCCAGGCCCTTCATCTCCACTTGGCTCTGGCCCAGCATCCTATGAGAGGTAGCGATATCAAACACCCAGGAGTGCATCTGGGCGGCCTTCCTGGGCCACTTCCTGCCACTTACCCTCCCATCTTGGGCATGGTCAAGAGCCTCACAAATGTCCATCAGAAGATGGAGTGAAGAGTTCCCTAGTCCTAGGGAAAGGCTAATCCCTCCTCTGGGGCCTGGGATAACTGCTGCTTGCAGACCTCTCCCCTGCAGCCAGGATATAAAAGGTTGCTACAAGGAAGAGGGAGAAAAATTGTTCTCGTTAAACTCTGAGGATAAGACAAGAAGCAATGGGCTTAAGTTGCAGCAAGGGAGGTGTAGGTTGGATATTAGGAAAAGCTTCCTAATTCTCAGGATAGTTAACCACTGGAATAAATCGCCTAGGGAGGTTGTGGAATCTGTTATTGGAGATTTTTAAGAGCAGGTTAGATAACCACCTGCCATGGATGGTCTAATATGGATAATACTTAGTTCTGCCTTTGGTGCAGGGGAATGGATCAGAAGACCTCTAGAGGACCCTTCCAGTCGTACAGTTTTATGGTTCTATGACTCCAGCTGTACCCTTCTCAGGATAGATCTTTTCTGTCTACTCCCCTTCTGAGACATCTGGCTTTTTAAGCTCCTCCTCCAGCTGGAGCAAGCTCCGCAGGTGGGGTGGGGTGAAGTCACCTGGGCCCAGAACTGCTCCTTAACCCCAGCGTGGGGTTTATACGCACATCACAAAACGACAGAACAGAAATGGGGAATGCCCCTTTAAGAATAGGGTGACGGTATGGTGAGTGAGCTGTTGCAGAGGTTGGAATGTTCAGAGTATGCTGCTGCGGAAAGAGGAGGCTGGCCTACATCTGGGCACTGGGAAGATGCTGTCTGTGAGAAGCTTCAAAAGAAAAAGGCTTGCACTCCCAGAATAAACAAAGGTCTCCATAAAAAGCAGAGCCTTGTGATTAAGGGTAAAACACGTGGCTTAGTTACATACCAGGCCAGCCGTGAGGTAAGATTTTTTTAATATCATTTTAAAAGAACTTGTTCATTTGTAAGGTTCACGGTACTGCATGTAAGTGCACTATATTGGCAATTCATTACGCTGTCTAAATTCATTAGTTTTATAGTTTTACAAATATTGCTTATTTTAAAGATAATATTTCAGTATAACACTGCCCCTGTTGATCTGACCCTTTCAAAATGTATGACAAGTCCTCAATTTCACAAGCAACCCAGTATTGTGACATTTCAGGAAGATACAACACAATATTTGAAAACATTCTGTTTTGCCTTAAGCTGCCTTTTCTGAAGCCCTAGGAACTCTGCAGGCTCAGGCAGCTGTTACCAAAAGAAAAACATAATAAGAGCAGAATCCTTCATTGCTGAGGTTCCAGCTTCCCAGGTGTCTCATTAATATGTAAAACAAAAATCTCTGGTGGTATGGGCACTAAAGAGTTAGGTTTGTCAGAAGAAATGGCACAGCAGTTTTTCAAAATGCACAGGCATTCGGATCAGTTTGCCTCTTCTCAGGCTTTTAAAAACATCTGTCACACGTGCACACTCAGAGGCTTAACATACATGCTCATTGTTACTTCCCGTCAATCTCTTACTAAGATTACATCTTCTCATTTACATAGTCACTCCCATACTAGCAATTTGTCCCTCCTTTTTAAGGTACCTTAATTTCACTTTAAACTGAAAATAAAATAACATAACCAGTCAATAGACTTGCAAATACTTTCAAAGTCATTTAATTAGTCATAGTTATCTCAATCCTGTATATATCTGACTGGTTTGTCAGATCTATTAAAAATGTCTGTTTTAACCATTCGCCATGAACCATCATCACAGTATGTAGGGACCAACATGTCTGCTAATAACAGCTCATTCCTGGCTGATTATGATGTAGCTTCAAAATGGTATTTCTTGGCCTTGGCAACCTTGAAGATGCTGACACCTGTAATAATTCTGCACTTGGTGATCTTGGTAATGCCACTGCCTGCAAAATTTCTGCTGGTACTGACACAAGCTATCTCATACTCTTACTTGTTTCTTAAGGAACTAAGTTCTACCTTCTACTTCTGTATGAGCAGGTACCTGAGATGCCATACAAAATCTTGAGGATTTCTCAGGCACTATCAATATCTTAAAAGTTACGGAAAAAAGCAGAAAATGAAACTGGCTTAATCATATCATGGTATTGCAAAACTGGTGGATCAATGAACAGTGTTCAACTACTCAGCTGTCCATTTGTCTGCTTTACCACCTATGTTTACTAATTGGAAAACTAAGCAATACTTTAAACAAAATTATAATATTACTTTCAGCAAAAGCAAGTAATCATATTATATAACAAGTTTGCTAAGAATTTTGGTTAACAAAAATTACTATTTGTTTGCAATCTCACATTTCTAAGCTATACAAATCTTTAGAATGTTTTTATTTTTGCCACTGGCAAAATTTGTTTAAAGGAAATCTACACTCCATACCTGATTGACAATACTTATGATGTATGAGGTCTGTCTGTATAGTGCTCTTTGTCTGAGTGCTATATAAAACTGAAAAAGATCTAATAGATTTATTTGGGTGTTGCCATTAGTTTTCTAGAGAAAATTTTTCATAAATCTACTTAGATTTTGTAACACAGTATTAGTTACACATAAAACAGAAAAATGTATAATTTGATGAATCAAGTAATACAATATGAAAATTGGAGCCTTTTCAAGTATTATTTCAAGTATTGGGTTTGTTCCGAGTAGGCAAAAGACCTATGTCACTTCATCCTCAAAATGTAATGACTACCATTAAGCTGGCATGTTCTTTGTCTTGGAGTGCTACTGTGATATGGAGATTATTTTTAAAATAGGAAAACAATTATGTAAGCAATTATGAGCAGATTATCTTCTTCTGAGTTTAAAGCAGATTTATAATATGTTATAGATTACATAATTTAGATTTTGCACTTTTTGTTTCCAGATAAAAATGAATAGAAAATAGGCCAACTCAGTCCATAGTTTTAAACATGCACAAAAGGCTTATTTGATGAAAGAATGTTGACACTGTTACCTAACATGTATTCAAAGGAATTACTTTATTTTTTTAAAAATACAGTACTTATACATTACAGGCAAGAAAAATAAAGATGAATATATATTTTACACTTTACCAATGGATTGTATATATTTTTCATGTAATTTCTTTGTGTATACAGCTGGGAGCTGAAATTTTAGTTGGATGAAAACTGCAAAATGTTAAGGATGACTGTAGCTTGAGGTCCATGTAGCAGACATTTGAAAATATTTCAGGATCCTGGTGACTGTATGTGAAAATTTTCCTTTTGAAACTTGCAAGATTTTCCCATAGACGCTTAAGTGTTGCTGTTCTCAAACTGAGAAACCGGCATATTATGGGGATTTATATTCATTTAAACAATGGACATTTAAAAAATACCAAAAGGTAAATGTCCTACAGAATAAAAATACTGGTGTGTTCCCTCCCTTACTTTTCCCATGTTCACCTGTCTGTTCCAGGATACCCCAATGTGTATATGATAAAGCTATTCTCTATTAGACTATAAAGAAGCATCCCAAGGGAAGTTGTAGAAGACTGATAGCGTGGCTAATTTAAAACTGGATTAGACAAATCACTGGAAAATATACAGTGGCAAATAATCCTGCACTGACAAGAGGATAGAGTGGATGAATTAATAGGTCTTCTCTATCTCTAATGTTCATGTTTTTATGAAGAAAAATGATAATGAGACAAAAAAGTGAATTTAATACTTCTAAACTGCGGTGTAAAGGACCCCCTAGCACTTGTGTCAAGGTTCCTTCCCTACTCTGAACGCTAGGGTACAGATGTGGGGACCTGCATGAAAAACCTCCTAAGCTTATCTTTACCAGCTTAGGTCAAAACTTCACCAAGGTATAAAATATTCCACCCTTTGTCCTTGGATTGGCCGCTACCACCACCAGACTAATACTGGTTACTGGGGAAGAGCTGTTTGGTCGCGTCTTTCCCCCCAAAATACTTCCCAAAACCTTGCACCCCACTTCCTGGACAAGGTTTGGTAAAAAGCCTCACCAATTTGCCTAGGTGACTACAGACCCAGACCCTTGGATCTTAAGAACAATGAACAATCCTCCCAACACTTGCGCCCCCCCTTTCCTGGGAAATGTTGGATAAAAAGCCTCACCAATTTGCATAGGTGACCACAGACCCAAACCCTTGGATCTGAGAACAATGAAAAAGCATTCAGTTTTCTTACAAGACTTTTAATAGAAATAGAAGTAAATGGAAGTAAAGAAATCACCTCTGTAAAATCAGGATGGTAGATACCTTACAGGGTAATTAGATTCAAAACATGGAGAATCCCTCTAGGCAAAAACTTAAGTTACAAAAAAGATACACAGACAGAAATAGTTATTCTATTCAGCACAATTCTTTTCTCAGCCATTTAAAGAAATCATAATCTAACACATACCTAGCTAGATTACTTACTAAAAGTTCTAAGACTCCATTCCTGATCTATCCCCGGCAAAGCAGCATATAGACAGACAGACCAGACCCTTTGTTTCTCTCCCTCCTCCCTGCTTTTGAAAGTATCTTGTCTCCTCATTGGTCATTTTGGTCAGGTGCCAGCGAGGTTACCTTTAGCTTCTTAACCCTTTACAGGTGAGAGGAGCTTTCCCCTGGCCAGGAGGGATTTCAAAGGATTTCCCTTTATATTTATGACAACTTGTCTTTCCAGTCTGGTAAAAAATAAACAGTCAAAGAGACTGTGAACATAAAAATAGTTCAAAATAAAAACGACAACAAAAAAAAACCAAGGTAGTTCTTAAAGAGAATCTAAACAAGAATCTTCATCTTTGCTGAACTGGTCCTAAGAGGAGAATGTGGAGCCAGTGTCTGTGGAAATAAAACTAACAGGCCAAATTCTTCAGCCCTTTCTTAGGGAAGTTCCCACTGAAGTCAATGTGCGTATTTCTTGAGGCAGGGCAGCAGTATTTACTTGTTCTCTGGTTATTACATAAAACCATAGTTTAAAAGAACACTGTGACACTTAATTATACATTACAAATGGTGAATGTACAAACTTAAATGTGATTGGAGGTGTTTGACTTGTTTGTTATTCATTAAGTGGTTATTAGGCCTGTCAAGAGATTAAAAAATTAATTACAATTAATCGTGCAATTAAAAAAATAATCGTGATTAATCGTGCAATTAATCGCACTGTTAAACAATAATGGAATACCATTTATTTAAATATTTTGGGGTGTTTTCTACATTTTCAAATATATTGATTTCAATTACAACACAGAATACGAAGTGTACAGTGCTCAGTTTATATTTATTTTTGATTACAAATATTTGCACTGTAAATCACAAAAGAAATAGTATTTTTCAATTCACCTCGTACAAGTACTGTAGTGCAATCTCTTTATCGTGAAGGTTGAACTTACAAATTTAGACTTATGTACAAAAATAACTGCATTCAAAAATTTTAAAAATGTAAAACTTTAGAACCTACAAGTCCACTCAGTCCTTTTTCTTGTTCAGCCAATTGCTCAGACAAACAAGTTTGTTTACAGTTGCATAAGATAATGCTACCTGCTTCTTATTCACAGTGTCACCTGAAAGTGAGAACAGGTGTTTGCATGGCACTGTTGTAGCTAGCATCGCAAGATATTTACATGCTAGATGCGCTAAAGATTCATATGTCCCTTCCTGCTTTATCCGCCATTCCAGAGGACATGCATACATGCTGATGACAGGTTCTGCTTGCTAACAATCCGAAGCAGTGCGGACCAATGCATGTTTATTTTCATAATCTGAGTCAGATGCTACCAGCAGAAGGTTGATTTTCTTTTTTTGTGGTTCAGGTTCTGTAGTTTCTGCTTTGGAGTGTTTCTCTTTTAAGGCTTCTGAAAGAATGCTCCACACCTCATCCCTCTCAGATTTTGGAAGGCACTTCAAATTCTTAAACCTTGGGTTGAGTGCTGTAGCTATCTTTAGAAATCTCACATCGGTACCGTCTTTGCATTTTGTCAAATCTGCAGCGAAAGTGTTCTTAAAATGAACAACATGTGCTGAGTCATCATCTGAGACTGCTATAATATGAAATATATGCAGAATGTGGGTAAAACAGAGCTGGAGACATACAATTCTCCCCCAAATAGTTCAGTCACAAATTTAGTTAAAGCATTATTTTTTAACGAGCGTCATCAGCATGGAAATATGTCCTCTGGAATGGTGTCTGAAGCATGAAGGGGCATACGAATGTTTAGCATATCTGGAATGTAAATACCTTGCAATGCTGGCTACAACAGTGCTATGTAAATGCCTGTTCTCACTTTCTGGTGACATGGTAAATAAGAAGTACGAAGCATTATCTCCCATAAAAGTAAACAAACTTGTTTGTCTTAGTGACCGGCTGAACAAGAAGTACGACTGAGTGGACTTGTAGACTCTGAAGTTTTACATTGTTTTGTTTTTGAGTGCAGTTATGTAACAAAAAAAATCTACATTTGTAAGTTGCATGTTCACAATAAAGAGATTGTACTACAGTACTTGTATGAGGTGAACTGAAAAATAGTATTTCTTTCCTTTATCATTTTTACAGTACAAATATTTGTAATCAAAATAATAATATAAACTGAGCACTGTGCACTCTGTGTTGTAATTCAAATCAATATATTTGAAAATGTTGAAAAACATCCCAAAATATTAAATACATTTCAACTGGTATTCTAGTATTTAACAGTGTAATTAAAACTGTGATTAATTGTGATTAATTTTTTTAATAGCAATTATTTTTTTGCGTTAATCGCATGGTTTAATTGCAATTAATCGACAGCTCTAGTGGTTATACTTTGTCTGCTGACTCTGCTTCTGCAGATTCTTTGCCTTCACCCACCATTAATAAAAATATACTTTTGGAAAAACTGTTGCTGATTTCTTTTATAAGGATGAATGTTCTAGGCACTAAATATTTTTTTGTACATCTTTTGTTGGTAGGCTCTTGATGAATGGAAATAGCAATAATCAAGTGACCATAGCTAATTTGGGAACTTTGTATAGTTTTGTGCTGGTCTGTAAACACCACTTACATTTGGTATCCTTGAGCTTGTTTAAAAATAATCAGATCTAATAGTAACTCAGAGCTTTATATGAAATATTTATATTTTATTCAACAAATTCCTAGGACAGTGTAAAACACATATCTGTTTCTTTGATGAAGGAAAATATGTTGATGTATTAGGACTTTGTAAAGCACAATAAGTACTGTGATTAGCCTTGATTCAGCAAGTTGCTTTAAGCATGTAAATAGTCTCATTGAAGTCAATGAATTCATTTGCTTAAAGTGAGGCATGGCCTTTCGTACCTTGCTGAGTCAGGGTCTTAATGAGAATATTTAGCCTACACAATTGCTTATATTAGACAACTTAATAAGGCTTTCTTTATTTAACAATTTATAGTAGCACTTTTAATAACAAAACAAATGATCATGTAGGACACTTCTAACAGTTTTCTTGTCTGACAAACCGGTGGCCTACTGGGTTTTAATTTCTACCCTCCACAATCATGGCACATCCATTTGTTTTAGTATTTAAGATCTATGGCATCCCCAATTAGCATAATTTTACTTTGTAGGAAAACATTGTTTTAAATCCACATTTGCATAATATTTGAATAAAAAAGAATATTTGAAGATAAAATGACTGTTAGCGGAAATGCTGTATTTCTTCCTAAATTAAAATAAGATTACAATACCTTAGGAAATAAGAAACCAAGTTCTCCAGTGATTGTTTTCTTCCCCTTTGAGTTGGTCATAATTTTAGCACTGCATTTTAACAGTTTATTCCTTTATCCTGAAGAGATTAAAATAGGATTGACAGAAACAATTTTTTAGTATATTTAGAACAGCGGTACTTTTCACAGTGATCCTTTGAGATTGTATGATCATACAGTATTTCTGTTTATAAACAATTGTTTGTTTCATTGCTAGTGCATTCAAGGAAAAAACATTCTTTCAACCCAGACAAAGCACTGTGAGTTGTAGGGACTTTTAATATGTTTTATATTTGACATATAAAGTGTAGTATCACTTAAATATATATTTATTTTCAAATAAAAGCTGTTTATACACGACATAATTGCTTCAGACATGGATTTATCATTATAGTCTTCCTGGATTTGTGAGTTTGCAAAAGAAGAATAAAGCAACATTAGCACAGGGCACTTGAGCAGAAACTATTTTCTTAAGATTGAAGTTGACAGTAGTTTGTGAAGCCACAAAGGTATTCTTTAGGAAATCAGATGACCATGATTCAAAGAACAGCAATTTGATTTTGGTATCATTTGCTTAATAAATGCTATGATTCAGATTCTTTGCAACAGCCATTTTGATAAACTAGAGAACTCTAAAAATTGGAGGTCAGACTAGACAATCATAATGGTCCCTTCTGACCTTAAAGTCTATGAATTCAGGGGCCTGTTGGCTTTAGTAGGGCTTGGTCTGAATTGGGGATCATGTCCCATAGGAAACTCTGGGTGCTTTGTGCAAAGTCTTCTAGAGGGTCCCAGGGTACATGGGGTGTGTCATTGCTGCACCATCTGCTGCACTGGGACAACAAGCTCTCCCATCTGCAGGTGGATACTCTGCTGACTGGTACAGGAAAGGCAGGGGGTGGTCCCTGGGCTCACCACACCCTCACTGCCCAGACTGAGCTGATGGTGAGTGCTCCTAGGGGTGCTAGCAAGAACCAGTTCTCTTGTCCTCAGGAATTACAATTGTGCCTGATGCTGACCTTGGGATATTTTCAACCCCTCTTGCACACCTACGCAGGAGCCAGGCAAAAGCTTGCCCTGAGTTTGTAAAGACAAGAAACATACAGCTACAGTTCTGCTGTTTCATAGTTTAGTTTGCATAAAACTTGTGATTATTTCCTTTTTCAAGTCTAAATCCTGAACTCTGGAGAATATATTAAACACATTGCTGGTGTGCAGAGATTGTACTGATTTTGTAAGAAACCTACAAGAACATGAGAAGTCCTGAGTCACATTCTGTGCATGATCACCAAATTCTCCAGCAGAGTCACTTGATACTAGAAGAGAGAGCAGGCCTGTCAGCCTCCAAGAAAGCCAGATGAGAGTATCAAGTGCCCAATCCTTTCCACCAGGAAGAACATACAGGGCAAGTTGGCAAGGGAGAGAGGGTTGTGTGGGGAAGGAGGGCTTGCTTGGGGAACCTCCTTAGGTTTGGATAAAACACTCAGTTTTGGCTATGTATAGAAACTGAACTCTACATCTTTCAATGTTTCCCCCATTATTAGCTTTATAAACATTTTTCTAATGGTTTCTGGTATGTATTTACATATGGAATTGAAAGGGGGTTGCTGTGTGCTCTAATAGGTCCCAGTTCAACAAGGAGTTTAAGCACAGGCCTAACATTAAGCATGTGATCAGTCATGTTTGACTGCTTCCTTCTCCCACACATGGTACAAGTTACTTCTCCTCGCCAGCTCGGCTGTGCTGGGTGATATGTTGAGTGATATGTTGATATTTATTCCCTGTCCACCTGCAAGTGGCCTTGTGGAGGTACCTCTCCCACATGTATAGACCAGCCGAGGCATAAGGGGGTAAGGTGTCATAAGGTAGCTCACAACTGAGCCCTTAAATGAAACATCATATAGTAAAGATGACAACATAATGTGTTAGATTCTCACACTTTCCACCAGTGCTCCTCTAACCATCTGACCTTCATAAGAGTATCTGTTTTGCATTTTGTTGTACTGCCAGTACCACTCCAGAAGGTACATGTTAATCTCTTAAAAGAGTACTGTATTTAATTGTTTTAAACTACGGGTTTCCATAATTTTCAGTTGCTATAAACATTAAAAATACTTTAAAACCACAGAAGTCCTTCAGTTACCCAGAAGAAATAAACTTTTATGTTCTTTCTTTTCTAGCTTGAATAAGTACTACATATGAGAGAGAGAGAGGAATGTCTCTGTTAGGAGACATAAATTTTACAATATGTTCAGGACCAGCTCTTAGTGGCATAAACATTCTTCTCCCACTCCTGAGGGACTAGATTAGGGGAAAATGCCATCATTTCTGTGTTTATTTCATGAAAGACCTTACCCGATGATTAATTATATATTGGTATACTGAGTATGTTTGTTTTGTCTATATTTATCTTGTTTACTTGTTGTTGTCCAGACTAAATATATATTTGTTCCATCTATCAATAAGTAATTTATGGTCTATGTGTGTAACCTATAATCTCTTGTTATGACTGTAATGAGCCTCCAAAATGCTTTGGGTTATTGATTTATCTGGAATGTATTTAGTGGAACATTGTGCATTATACTTTGTAGTGGTTTCTTTTGATTTTTGCAGTTAAAAATAAAGGGCTCATTCCTACAGTCTTTTACTCAGGCAATCTTCCATGAACTTCAGGGGGGGCTTTGCTTGCAGAAGGATTTCAGGACTGATGCTTTAATAAAGATTTAATTATTTTTAAAAAGTAATTATGCAAAGTGTTGAATATCATCATCATGGTAGCTTACTCCAGTAACAGCCAAACACCAGCCTAACCTGATGAAGTGGCTAAGTCATTATGCAAGGTAGCCTGTTTCCTCTTGTTTTTTCCTACCCTCCCCCCCAGATGTTCTGGTTTAACTTGGATTTAAACTTGAAGAGTGGTCAGTTTGGATGAGCTATTACCAGCAGGAGAGTGAGTGTGTGTATGGGGGTGGGGGGGATGTGAGAAAACCTGGATTTGTGCAGGAAATAGCCCAACTTGATTGTCATGCACATTGTGTAAAGAGTTGTCACTTTGGATGGGCTATCACCAGCAGGAGAGTGAATTTGTGTGGGGGGGTGGAGGGTGAGAAAACCTGGATTTGTGCTGGAAATGGCCCACCTGATGATCACTTTAGATAAGCTATTACCAGCAGGACAGTGGGGTGGGAGGAGGTATTGGTTCATATTCTCTGTGTATATATAAAGTCTGCTGCAGTTTCCACGATATGCATCTGATGAAGTGAGCTGTAGCTCACGAAAGCTTATGCTCTAATAAATTGGTTAGTCTCTAAGGTGCCACAAGTACTCCTTTTATATTTTTCTGGGTAGCTTGGAATTGCTTGAGTTTTTCTCTTCTTTTATCTTCATGCCTATTTGAGTTTTGGAAGAAAAAACTGTGTAAGGAAAGCAAACTGCCACTGAGAAATAGAAAACAGGTAACCTAGGTCAAATGAGTCTTTGTACAATACAGCCTTAGAAAAGGGAACACTTTAGAAAGGCAAAGATGAGGGGACCCATCTATTGTGGGCTGAGGATTGTGTTCAGCAGACTAAGTGGTAACATGGATGCAATTTCACTTGAAGTCAATAGAGCTGCTCTGGCTTACACCAGTTTTTAATTGGGTCCTCAAACTCCAAGGCGAAAGTACCTGGGAAAGGGGGCATTTATTATAATAGCAGGGCTTAGAACTTCCAGCAGCCTCACACCGTTAAATGCAAAAAAGACCACCCTCATACTTCAGCCGAAGTCACAAACTGAATCAAACTAAATCATGTCTTTAAAAAATAGGGCTAGCTCAAGCCTTTCCTCAAAGCCATGTGCATGGGTGGCCTACATGCAGCTCTCTGGAAGGAAAGGGTGACACTGAGAGCCACAATTCCGTTTCCAATCCCCCTTGCTCCAGGAGAGAAGAAAGTTATTGTGACCTTAGATTGTAGACCTTAGATTGTAACACTCCCACTGTTATACTGGTTCAGATCAGCTGATTGTTGTGTAGCAAGACACAGTCCCTGTCCTGCCCCTTTCAATTCCGTCACTGCCCACCGGCTCGTGGGGTGTAGTAGCAATCCTACAGAGCCTGCTACCCCTGTCTTCATGCCTGGACTCATGATCTGAGCAAGCTGTGCAGGGGAGTTTACATTCTCTTTCCTCTGTGTGGCAATATAAGGATGAGAGACAATCTTGTCCTTTAATATAATTAATTTAATTTACACTCATTTTTGGAATAAGCTCACATAATTACTCCCAATATCCTGTCCTCAATGAGCCTCCTAGCACTGAAAAATTTAAGTTAGAGTTTCAGGATCCAGCAATCTGAGTTGTGTTGCTTTCCTGGGATCATTGAGTTCTCAGGAGTTATGCACTGGAGCACATGGAATTGGAATAGAGCATCCTGGTGGATCCCGTATAGACAGTGCCTGCCATAATATTACGATACATGGGGAACCTACTGGCTATCGGAGAGTAGAAATTTGGGATTAGGAGGAAAAAGAAAGGGTGTGATTAGATTAGGAAAGGAAGACAGACAGGATGAAAAGAAAGGTGGAAGGAGGTTGAAATACCCTGTCTGTATCTGTGGGATGTAGTGTCTGTAAGGGTATGGCTACACTTGCAGATGTAGAACACTGAGAGTGAAACCAGCCTTCAGAGACAGGCAGCAGGGAAAACGCTGCTGTGGGTTTACACTGTCAGCTGCAAGCGCAGTGGCGTGACCACATTAGCAGCTCGTGCAATGCCACAGAGAGCAGTGCATTGTGGTAGCTATCCCAGTGTGCAAGTGACTGCAGCGTGCTTTTCAAATGCAGGGAGGGGGGGTGGAGTGTGACAGGCAATGTGTTATGTGTATGTTGGGGGAGAGAGAGTGGGTTTTTGGGGGGCTCAGAGTGTGTCAGCATGGTGTCTTGTAAGTTCAGACAGAGGCAGACCCCTCCCCACACACACACACTCACAACAGCAGCATTCCACACTAATGGCTTTCTTTGTCCTGGAGCAGATAAGCATGCCGGCTGTCATAAATGGAGCTTTGAAAGGCCATATCCACATTCCTGTAGCCAATTGCAAAACAATGAGAAGAGTGGCCACTTGACTTCAGGGGATTATGGGACGTTTCTGGAGGCCAATCACAGTGCAGTAATGCAACACCTTGTTCACACTGATACCCGGGCGTTTCAGCCGGGGAGCAGCAAGCTTTATGCTTCTCGTGGAGATGAATTACCAGGAGTGCTCCAGCTGCAGAGTCCAGGTGCTCTATGTGCCTTGCCAGTGTGGACACATCAGGAGTTAGGGCACCCGGGGCTGCTTTAATGCGCTCTAACATGCAAGTGTAGCCAAGCCCTAAGTGATTGAAGGAGGGATGCTCCACCCATCCATTTACTGAGACTGTCTTCTCTGTGTGCTGATGGCCTCTTCCTTGTCTCTTGCAGTCAGTAAACTAGTGCAACATCAACCGAAACTGAACCTTCTCTAGATAATTGTTGGTGTTGACTGGCGGCCTTAGCCCCACTAGTCCCTTGCATCCAATCACATTCAATTATCAAGTGACTTTTCACTTTAATGGTAGGTTTCTGAACACTAATTGTATGAATAGTAATATGAGTAATGAATATCTAGTATCTCAAGCTAGAGAGCTGCAGGATCAATAACATTTATCTGACTCTGATTCTTGTGTTCTTTGCAGGCAATGAATTCAGTCCCCAGATTTAGAATTCAGTCTACAAATGCCAGGTTTCAGTTCATTAGAAACAATTTATCTTAATTAGTATGAGTAACTGTTTTAACAAGAAATAAATATTAGCATAGAAAGGAAGTTTTGTGAAATGTTAATGCTCATTTAAAATCCTGTTCAAAACAAATGGCAATTGAGAATTTGAAAGCTTAGAGAGGTGACCTCTTTTATGTGGTTTTGTTTCCTGGAACTGCAGATGTCAGATAAACTATACAATAACACACTATTTCCCTAGATCATACTGAATCATATCAGAATCAGCAGCATCTTCATATCTTTCAGTGCTCATTAACCTTTTAATAAACCAAATTCAAGGGCTGGAGTTCCTCTAAGTGGGTTATTCTCATATTGTTGAATGAAAACGCCACAAGAACGAACTTAGAAAGTTTCTCCCTTATAATTCTTTAAGGTTAAGGGATTGCCTTTGTCCCTTTACAGCACTGGCATGGGATTCACCACTTGAAACATTCACATTTCTGCTGATATTTTTGAAAGCATTTGCCACCTCTGTGGAATCCCTGTATGTCTACACAGTTTCCGGTCCCAATGACTCTACCTAAAAAGCCAAGCTGATAAAATCTGTGTCTACTGGTGACCCTTCCCCCTCCCACTTTTCCAGAGAGAAGGGGATTCATGTGATGAGGTCAACATTAACTTGTAAAGAAAATCCCTTCAAGGTTGAGTATGAAATGTTTTTACCCCCCAAGCCCTGCTCCCTCTGCCTTCCTCTTCCCAAGTTGTTCCTTTAGAGGGGCTTCCATAGAAACAGGGTAAAGGGAGACCACCATGAAGCCATCACATTCTATGCCAACTCCAACCCAGAACCATGCAATCTGCAACTCTTCCACTTGGATTAGCAGAGGGGTGATTGAGCTCCAAGTTATTAAGGCTTTTATATAAAATCCATAAAGTAATCATATCTTCTTCCTTTCCAGTAGCTAGTGGTTCACATTGCATCACTTAACCATCACTTAATTGGCACAAACTGGCACCCTTGTTGATGGTCTCAGAAGAAAAGTGAAGATTAAATGGTATACAACAGAAACTTTCGGCCACTCCTTCAGAGTTTTCTTCATCTGTGTTGAGCTAAATTGGCAAGTCAGTTTGGGGAAACCTGCACTGCTACAGCAGTGCTCTACTCCGTGGATGACTTCTGTTCTTAGGGTTGCCAATCAAGAACCTTTCAAAAACACTGTTCTCTTAATTATTTTTTAAAAAAAATCAGATCAGCTGGTTCACAGTGGTAGTAAGAAATGCATAACTCATAAGTCATATTGGGGAAATTGGGGAACTCCTTTTTGTGGATTGAGTTCAGGTTTTAAAATGTACATATGAAATGCTTTTTCATGGCCTCCATTCAGTTCATAATCAACCATCATTCATGCCATAAATCAATAAATAGCATTCACCTGGGATAACACATTCTGTGATCTTTTAGGGGGATAGTAGGTCTTGAGTCATGGACCTTAAATCTCCTTCCTGTGTTGGCATAAATCTGACTGGTAAGCCAGTGAAAAAAGGATATGTTTCCTCATCCCAAACCAGACTTGAGTTGTGGATTAACTGAACCTAACTGTGATTTTAATAATGTATTAATTAAGGATACACTGAAAGATCTGAGGGAAAAATATGGTCACTTCACAACATTTGTAACTGTAATTTACTACCTGACAATTAATTACCTTCATCTGCTACTTGATGTAGTGATCCCAGTACATCCAAACTGAGGATAAAAGAAAAATAAAAGAAGATATTTATTGATAATATTACTGTCTCATTTATATCTTTCATCTGAGGTTCTTGAGCCTCACCACATAATTGAACCTCGCAAAAGGTCTTTGTAATAATATGTACTTATATTGCAGGCCTGTAAACTTAAGCAAAGAGAGGGTAAGTAATTTCCCCAACATTAAAAAATGAGTCCGTTGCAAAGTCAGAATCTGAACCCAAAGTCTTTCTGATTTCCAGGCCCTTTTTTTAACCACTAGAAAACATTGTCTAAAAATTGCCACCTTGTTGCGGAAGTTAATCTTGTATTTCTTTGCTAATGAAGCTTATAGCTTTTTAGATAGGTATATTTTAAAATGTGCCAGCAGGCCATTTTAGACTTTCAGGAACATAAAATAAAAAGAAATAAAAATAAAAATTAATGTTTCATTTATTTAGGTTCTTTTGCTCAGTAATAGTGATGTGCAGGTAACAAGCACTCTAACAATTTGCAGCAGATGTTATAAGTACCTATCATTAGACAGATAAGTCACATGCTTAGTGCTCATCTAATAAAATATCTATATGAGCTTTTTCTGTGAAGCAAGCTAAGTAATTAAGCCAAAATACTCAAATTTGAGGCCTACATTTTCAGATTTATATGCCTTAAGTTTAGCATCTGAATCTATATTTAGGATCCTAATTTTCAGTCCAGGTTTTCAGAACTACTGAGGATCTTCAGCACGCATTGATTTAGGGCATCTTTAAAAACTCTTATATTCCCCTCTCAACTCAATGGAAATAAAAGCAGAGGTAATAACTATCAGATTTTTTTCCTTTTTGCAAATGGATGAGATAGACTTCTGGCTGGAATTATATTGGTATGTATTATTCTTCATAGGAGAAATGACTCCCAGGCACTCCTTGTTGTATACTTTTGTACCAATGCCAATATTTTCAAACTTGTGTGCCTAAACTCCTTGATCTACATATAAACACCTAAAAAAGGGTAGGTAGGTCACTTGATTTCCAGCATTCCTGTGGAACATGACTCAACACAATGGGAATCAGAAGCATTGTATAGCTATAAATATTTGCCAAATATACAATTGTGCTACTTTGTCACTGCTTTTATAGGACTTTATATAGACCTGCCCACACTAGGAATGAAACTTTGCTAGCTGTATGTTAAAATGGAGATTTTTTTTTCTGAAAACTGTGCTATTCAGTCTTAATCTCTAGCATGGTTTTACAGCAGTTATGACATGATTAGAATGGTAATGGACTAGAACCATGCTAGAATCTTGCATATCATTATTATTTACACTACGGCCCTGGTACATCTGGTACATATTCTGGCAGTGTAAAGAGACACTCATCCATCAAAGCAACGGGTGGAACCCATCCCTCTAAAGAGACACTAAAGTGTGCATAAATTAAAAGTGCAGTGTCTTCAAGGCCCCTTTATGCTACCAAAGAGCTTTAGGGTAAATGAGAATCAGGCCCAATCATGTCTAAGCACGGTCACAGTTAAAATGCTTTCAGCCCAGGGGGCAACACCAGTTTACATCAACTGAGTATATGGTCCCTCGTCTGAAGAGAGGCAGAGAGCCCGATTCTCCAGAGCCTTGCACCATTTACACTGGAGTAAAGCAGTGTAAGCAGTTTTGCAGTTCTCATAATTATTATGTCTCACATGATTCTTTTTTCAAAGCCCCAGCTCCTACAGGCTTGTGATTAGGTGACAATCCCAGCTTTCATTAAAAATAGTAAATTTCTAGGCCTCATGGTTACAGAAACATGCTTCAACATGTACCCTAAAGGCTTAGAAAACAGAGGACAAATAAAAAGAAAACAAATTACATTATTTTTAAAATAAAATCTCAAATTTCTTTTGTGACTTTTTATGCCGGGGGGGGGGGTAATTCATGATTTTCAGGATTTGTGGTATACAAAACTGTGTAAGATGCTACCACATCAGAATATAAGAATTCTACAGCTACTTTGCTAAAGTGAAAATGACAATACAGAGTGAAAAGCAGCATCAAATCAGTCCCAGAGAGTCCATATGACAATTTAAATATAGAAACATGCTTATTTCAACTCTATATTTCCTTTCTGTCATTCGTTTTTCCTCTTTTTTGTGACAACATCATTGCTAAATGCTAATGAGATAATACATGGTCTAACCCAGACTGTAACTGTATGGAAATGTATTTCAGATCTCAACAGCTGTGGGTTCTTTGAGAGCCAGCAGAATCAATTTCTGTTTTGCTACCTATAGTTATAATACGAAAATAAAAATGGGTGTTTGAGCCTAGCATCCTCCATCTCTGTTTTGTAGATTCATCAGAATTTTGTCTTGCAAAACCAGAAAAGAGTGTGGTATGGGTGGTAGGCAAGGAGGGACACATGCAAAAGAAACAAAAGGAAGGGAAAGCCATGGTTCACTGGTCATTCTGATCTGGTTATGTTTAAGGATAAATTTCACATTGTGTTATAAAGGGTTGTACCTATTTGACTCTAACTAGCATAATATCTAGCACTCTTTTATAGGTATATAAACTACTTGCAATGTAATTAACATAGAGTATTTTTTATTATTGGCAGCTCCTTGGTAATAGTTTGTTTTTTTAACTGCTTCTTTATCCTTCTACTTTTATTTATTTATTTTTTTAAAAGCTTTGTTCCTATGTTGTAAACTCGGTTTGACTTTCCATTGTCCTTTCTCTGCTCTATGGATCAGACCCAGACGGAGAATCCAGGAATGTGAATTGCAGAGGTGACTTTGTCTCTCTGTGTTAATGCTGAAAGTCACATACCTTCTTTTACCCTCCTATCTCTGAGGCATATTTTATTTCTGACAAAATATAACAACAAAAAATAATCCATAAAATATAATTTAGAAGCATAAAGATGAATTCCAGTATCACAAAGTCAATCACTCATTCCTCTAATGAATTTGGTAACTCAAATGACTGCAGCATGAATGAAATATAAACAGGAGAAAAAGGGAATAATTCAAGAAGTGTTTACCGGTTTAATATTGCTGTCATATGAAGTCAATGGGCTGGAATCTCCCTAGTGTCTATGCCAATGGAAAGCCAGCCACGGAAGAAAGATACAATGGTGGAAGTGATCACAACCTCCATTGCTCCAGGGGTCATGAGAGCAGCACAGCTCACACAACCTTCCAACCTTCAGGATTTATTAACCACCCACCCCCACTATTTGTGGCCTGGGAGGGGTTGTTGCAAGATCAGCTGCCACCCAGAGGGCTCCTACAGAGTTCCCAGCAGGAGTTAAAGCTGCCTCCTTTAACAGAAAATATGAGCGAACGTAAAGGAGGGTGGCACAGTGTGACCACTGGGTCTTCCTGACAGAGCTTAATGAATCTGGTCCCAATGACTGTATGCAGAGCAGTTCACTATAAAACTCCCATACAGAACATGAAAGTGACTTGGTTTTGTGTTCCCTCAAAAGCTTGAATCTCAGGCCATGTTCCTCAAAAATGTACACTTAGCCAGGTTTCGGCCAAGTGCAGCCTCTATTTAAAATTAAAACTTCTGTGGCAAACTACAGTGATTCCAGCTCCTGTATTGCTTCAGTTTTAAGATCAGTAGGCCTTGCATTACTGCCTTACCTTACTTATATAGCTAATACACACTAGTCACTCCTAAATACTTGTTAGTTTTATATTCCTATAATCCTATCATACGTATATCCATTCATCACACATTGATCATGTGTGAGTTAAGCACAACAATAATACAAATAAATGATAGCATGAGCTAACTGGCTACACAAGCCTGAGCTGACATTCTGAAGTCATTTGACATTCACAGCTTCTCATGGTTTCAAAGTATAAACCAGGTGAGACTCAGCACTTTCAACTGAGTTCCATGCTGAGATTTTGGTACTCAGAACTTTCATGGTACATGAATGCTTATGAAGTGACACGATGATGTTTGCAGAGCTTTACCTGTTTGAAGTGCACACAAGCACACTCATGCTCTTGGTGGAATAGCTGCACACAAATAGAAATATTTCTCTTTCATTCTTAACCAGGTAGTTGTTTACAAGCACCTACAGAATCACAGAAACATGTTGGCTATTGTTTTGTAAAAGTTCCAATTACTTCCTTTTGTAGAGAAACAGACTTCAGCTCTTAAACATGACAAACTAAGAATCTCAATCTGATCCCACTAGAATTTTCTAATGCTATACTTGGCACTGCTAAGAAGGTTTAATGTAGTAGAGGTAACTTGCATAGTAGCCAAGCCACTCTTTAATGCATCAGCGTCTGACGTGGTTTATGCTGCCAGATTTTAGTTTTTAAAATGCCATCAGTTTAACATTAAACTAAGGATAAAAAAAAGTAATTATTCTCAAGTTTCACTATGCTACCGAGAACACAAAATAGTTTTTGTGAGGATTTTTGGAAACTGCAGAAGGAGACAAAACGTTGTGTTTTAATGACCTTTTGGAAGAAATTCAGGATTCAAAGTGAGGAAGTAAATTAATTTTTGAAAGATATGGGGGCCCCAGGGAGCTGGAAGTGGAGAGGAAAGAAATCTAATTCTCTGGAGAAGTAATTTGTGGTCAACAAACTTGCACACCATACCATAGTGAAGTAACTCTCTGTACTGTTGGTGTTTTCGAAACAATTGTTGCTGCTTCTTGGCTCTCAGAGGGAGAGAAGAATTAGGTATAGATCAACATTTTGATGTATAAGAAATATGAAATAAAATATTACATTTTCTTGTACACTTCTATACTGGCCAGTGCTGCGAAGTGATGCTAATTACCAATTATTTCTGCATGGGGTGTTCTCAACCTTTGGTTATTTACAATGCTAAATGTATCTCTGATGTTAACATTTTTATGACACTTTTATGAAACAGTGCACAAAGTGTTCTGTTGTAGTATATCATCAAGTGATATTGAGCAGTACTGTAATTTAAATAACTTCAACTGGAAAGTCACTGTTTAAACAGATCGTGTAGCTCTATCATTTTATTTCATTGACTGAAATATCCCACTCTGATTTCTGAGCTGGTTGGGCACTAATTAATTTTAAATCTATTTAACTGTTAGAAAAGTTAATGTCATAATCCATTGAAAATAACTGCAGTGGAGGGTTTTTTTAATTTAAAGTTCCAGAAAGCAATAGCCACAGTTTAACAGCACCAAACTACGTGTCCTATTAATGTACATAATTTCAGTTTCCATGAGCTGACAAACATATGAAAAAGATATAAGGAAAGAGAGAGGATTTCACAAGGGTTGAAAAACATACTGTAACAAAATTTAATTGGCTGCATTACAATGCAGGGCTTGAGTGTAGTAGAAAGCATAACAAGATAAAGCAATATTCCACTGGGCTGTTATGTGGAGAGAATTTTTTAACTAGTCTTTACACTGATGCGTTCTTTTTGGTAGCGTTTTGTAAAATTGCATACTTTATTATGACAGGTTTCAGAGTAGCAGCCATGTTAGTCTGTATTCGCAACAAGAAAAGGAGGACTTGTGGCACCTTAGAGACTAACCAATTTATCTGAGCATAAGCTTTATTATTATGCTGTTTTTCAGCAAAGTGGTGGGAAATGTAATATATGAATAAATCTCCTTCAGCTAAAAAAAAAAATAGCCACCTGCTGATGCCCATCATACACATACCTACCTGCGAGTACTGTAAAGATATGTGTACTGAAATGGGCTTTAGGAAACTAGGCAGGAATGAGGACTAAGTTCTAGGCAGAGGCTCTACAGTGAAGGAAAGAGAGAGAGAGTCTTTGGAGAGTTAAGGATTGCCTATTTAATTTCAGCCACTACCTATTTTCCAAGATTTGTGGGTCAGTAGACAGGTTGACAGGCCAGAGAAAAATTAAATGGCATTTGTTTCTCATTTTGGAAGTCTGTAAGAAATAATTACTGACAGAAGGCCACTTTGTTTTCAAGGTCTGAATTACAAGCTATGGGGCTATAGAATGATTTCATGCATATTACTCCCAGCCCCCATCACATACAAAGGAACAAAATGTTACAGAGAGCAGTGCAGACTGGTAAGGGAATTCTGCAAGAAAAATACCTTATATAAGCTCTTCTAAACTAGGGCAACCCCACAACAATCACTGGAATGAGCCTAGCTCAGCTGGTTATGGAGCAGAGGATCTGGTCCAAGAGATGCAAATAGCTGAACTGCTCAGTAATAGCAACCATAATGTAATTAAATTTAACATTCTTATGGAGGAAAAAATACCAAAGAAACCCACCACAGTAGCATTTAACTTTAAAAGGGGGAACTGCACAAAAATGAGGAAGCTAGTTAAATGGGAATTAAAAGGAACAGTCAAAATGGTGAAATGCCTGAAAGCTGCGGGGAAACTATTTTAAAACACCATTCCACAGGCTTAAACTAAATGTACACACAAAATAAAAAAGAAGCAAACAACAAGAGGACAAAAAATGCTGCCATGGATAAGCAGCAGAGTAAAAGAAGTGGTGAGAAGCAAAAAGGCATCCTTTAAAAATGGGAAGTCTAATCCTAGTGAGGAAAATAGAAGGGAACATAAACTCTGGCAACTCAAGTGTGAAAGTAGAATAAAGCAGGCCAAGAAAGAATCTGAAGAACTAGCAAAAGGCACAAAAACTAACAGCAAAAAATGCTCAAAGTAAATCAGAAGCAGCAATCCTACTGAAAAGTCAGTGGGGTTACTGGATGAGAGAAGTACTAAAGGATCACTCAAGGAAGACCAGACCATTGCGAACAAACTAATTTAATTCTTCACATTGGTCTTCGCTACAGAGGATGTGGGGAAGATTCCCACATCTGAGCCATTCTTTTTAGGTGAGAAACCTGAGGAACTGCCCCAGATTGAGTTGTCAATAGAGGAGATTTTGGAACAAATTGATAAATTAAACAGTAATAAGTCACTGGGATCAGATGGTATTAACCCAAGAGTTCTGAGGGAACTCAAATATGAAACTGCAGAATTACTAACTGTGGTATGCAACCTATTGCTTAAACCAACCTCTGTACCAGATGAATGCAGGATAGATAATGTAACATTGATTTTTTTTAAAAGGTTCCATAGGTGATCTTGACAATTACAGGTCAGTAATCCTAACTTCCTTAGTAAAGAACAGAATTATCAGATGCATTAATTATTACAATATTTTGGAAAGAGTCAATGTGACTTTAATAAAGGGAAATCCTGCCTCACCAATCTATTAGAATGCTTTGAGGGTGTCAACAAGCATGTGGGGAGGGATGATCCATTTGACATAATGCAATTAGACTTTCAGAAAGCCTTTGACAAGGACCCCCACCAAAGGCTGTTAAGCAAAGTAAGCTGTCATGGGGTAAGAGGGAAGGTCCTCTCATGGATCAGTAACTGGTTAAAAGATCAGAAACGAAGTGTAGGAATAAATGGTCAGTTTTCAAAATGCAAAGAGGTAAATAGTGGGGTCCCCTCAGGGGTCTGTACTGGGACTTGTTCTGTTGAACAGATTCATACATTATCTGGAAAAGGGGGTAAACAGTGAGGTGGCAAAATCTGCAGATAATACAACATTACTCAAGTTAGCTTTGGTTTTAACTGACTGTGAAGAGCTACAAAGGGAACTCATTAAACTGGGTGACTGGGCAACAAAATGGCAGATGAAATTCAATGCTAATAACTGCAAAGTAATGCACACTGGAAAAAAAAATAACCCCAACTAGACATACAAAATTATTGGGCCTAAATCGGACCATCTAAAAAAAGATATATTAGGACTGGAAAAGGTACAGAGAAGAGCAACAAAAGTGAGTAGGGATATGGAATATCTTCCATATGAGGAGAGATTAAAAAGACAGGGAATGCTCTGCTTAAAAAAGAGACAACCAAGGGGAATAAGATAGAGGTCTATAAAATCATGAATGGTGTGGAGAAAGTGAATAAAGAGATGTAAACCTATGACTGCCAGAAGCCGGAACTGGATGACAGTGGATGGATTACTCAATAAATTGCCCTGTCTGTTTATTCCTCTGAAGTATTTGACACTGGCCACTGTCAGAAGACAGGATCCTAGGCTATATGGACCATTGGTCTGACTCAGTATGGCCATTCTTATGTTTCCATGTAGGGAGCTAAGTGGCCATACCAAAGACATCAGAGATGAAGGGTTATTGCAAGCTGCCCAAAGAAGATAATCCTGTGTAAGGAGGTTGTGGGGCCCTAAATCTTATTTGGGGAGGGATCTGTGGTAGAAAGTAGTCTGGTATATGATCTGAAGTAGAAGACGTGTCACATTTGATTGTTTTGGCTGGGTTTGCTTTGTTGTTTTTTATATTTGTCTGAACAATCAAGTCATAATACAACTCAGGGAAAATGCATGTGAACTGACACCACTGAAAAGCCCCTACAAAGCAACAACCTGACTCCTGCACAGTTGTAATATTAGAATGAATTGTTTTTTTGAATTAGAAAGAGAAATATGTGGATTTAACATAGCAATACGCTACATTTCGAAATATCCAGGTTAGACCTTTAATGCAAAGTTTCAGCCCAGAGTAAATGATTATAGATAGACTTTAAATCTTTGAAAAATGGGTTTATAATGGAAATGCTGACACTACCTTAGCTATAGTGACGCAAATGGCTTCTGCCCTGCTACAATGCTATAATTAATAACTTCAGTCTTAACAAGTGTTCCTTTCAAACAGGAAGGGTAAAATCCGGTTTTCTATTTTTAAACTTTCCTTCATCTTTCTTTCTTTAGATGCAATATCTGCATAACGTAATGTCCTATTATTCAAAAGTTGTGCAACCACTCTGTGATCTCATTAACATTCTTATCTCCCTTGTGGTACATTGTATGAGACCTGTCTGGTTATTATCTCTGCCACCCAAGAACTTAAAGCATTACAATCTTTACCATGCATGTCTAGTGCATTGCTGATATCTGAAGCTCATGTGCACTAGCTATCTCACATTCACAAAATGTACAGAGTTCCAATAGGATGAGAACAGAGTGAAAGGGAAAAAATACTCCACTTTTTTCTTAATTCCATGTATGTCCTCATTTCACTTTTTAGAAGAGCATGAAATCAGTTAATGTGGTACAGAGCAATGAAAGGTTTGAGAGTAGCAGCCGTGTTAGTCTGTATTCGCAAAAAGAAAAGGAGGACTTGTGGCACCTTAGACACTAACAAATTTATTTGAGCATAAGCTTTCGTGAGTTACAGCTCACTTCATCCGATGCAATGAAAGTGAGTTCACCACAAACTATATTATCTGGGACGGTACCCCCTCATTTCAGCTGAAAGATAAGAGTATCGATTTATGCTAATTTTGAGATTTGGTGCTAAATTTGCTTTTGCAGAAGGAAAATGTCATATTACAGGACATTTATGGGGCCTCTGAGTTTACTAAGATAAAAATTATTCTACTGCCTCTTTAAAATAATGGGAATTATAGGAGTAGTTTATGTGATCAGAGGAACAAAGTCAATTTAAACAAAAATAATCAGCTGGCATAATAAGGCCATGTAGAAAAAATTGCAATCTATATTTCCACTACAGTGTGCAGGCAAATGACATGCTAACCCTGGATCCTGTTCACATTCTGGGCCCTGATACCTGTGAATTGTCTCATATTGCCTCAGTGGAAATTGCAAACATGTATTGGTGGGCAAATAACTGTTTAAAGCACTGACATATGGTCTTATAGTGCAATATAGAGTGTTTGCAATAGGGTGCCATCTATTTTTATGGACATAGCAATAGGCATAGTGTGTACTGGGCACATCTGAAAGAATAATTGAACAAACATTTCCTTCTGAACATTTCCTTCTGAAATGTTTATTAAATAATACAATAAACATTCAAATGGATGGTTGCACTGACATGTTCGTATCAATCACTGCTGCAGGGTACATTGTATGACTACTGTACTTAGTACTGTATATAGAGAGCAGTGTTTGAAATGGATATGAGTCAGAGAGTCAGTGTTTGGATCTGGAATGCTAGTGTTTATGTTTGAAGGAAAATCAGGGATATACTTTATGGCTGGATTTAGCAGTACCTGAATTTATCAAACTCTTTGTGTGAGATTATGGACATTAAGGTATGGCTATACTGCAGCTGAGAAAATGATGCCCACACTCTAGCTCAAGCACAGTTAGTGTGCTAAAACCAGCAGAGTATCCTGGGGTATCACAGGAGGCAGCTCGGATTAAAGCCTGGGTACAACCTTGCCTTGGGTACATACTTGGGCAGCTAGCCTGAACTGCCATCTGTGCAACCCCTGACTACACTGCTAGTTTTACCACAATAGCTCAAACACAGCTAGTGTCTGTCTGTCTACCTGCCCTGGGAAATATGCTCCCAGCTGCAGTGTAGACATATCCTGATTTAGATCAGAAGCCTATTGTTAGGTTGAGTTCTCAGAGAACAGCTGTTCTCTTGCAATGTTCTTCTACATCTAACTTGAGGGGGAAGAAAAGCCCCATTTTGATTTCGATCCAAACTAGAACCAAAATCAAAGGGGCAGGTTTGAATCCAGGGATACTGATCCAACACCCTGCCCTCTGAAATATGAAGGATCTTCGATTCTAGATTCTGGTTTTGATCCTTCTTTGATTTGAACTAAAAATGCACTATAATTCTTTTATGGTCTTTATGCTTAACTGATATGGAGTGTTTCTCTACCAGATTATTCGCTCTAATTTTAATTTATCTCTGCCTCTGAAATTGAGGACTTTTCCTGCAGAGTAAGTCCTCTCTGAGAAATCAAATTACTTGTAAGCTTTCTCTCATTTTATTTAACAAGTTGATGACTTTGTGTTTGAGTCCGGTAAGTCTTGCTCATCTCCTGTTAATGTGCCACACTTGCATGATTGCCTAATACTGCTGAACTAAGATTGTGGCATCATGTGTGATGCCAGAATTCTTGCATCATTAGAGATGGGTTATGAATTACATGCCATTAGCTTGTGAAGAAAAGAAGAAAAACTGACAAACCCTCATTGACAAACATCATTCCATGTGTTCACCAGTCTTTATTAAGTAATACATTTAATATCAACATCCCTCCCTGAGACAAGCCTCTGAAGTCTTTCACCATTAAATTAAAATTAAACTTGCCTTTGGGTTTCATTTAAAAAATAACATTGTAATTCTTGTATGCTATGTTGTGAAGCCTTTATGAATATTAGTAATGCTTGCTAATGGTAATAACAAGTGTTTAAAAAAACAGTCAGACTGTCACTTCATGCAGCAAGTTGTGGATTAATGTTGAGAGAAACAAACAAACCAATGTGTTTGTTTCTGCATTTTTTTCATACTGGAAGCAAAGAACAGTTGCAAAACAGGTAGGCAATAGCAAAAATTTGAAGCTTTACACGTAGATTATCCAGTCAGATTAATTTCATTCTGAATATTTATTCACTAACCACCTACTTGATGCAAACCTATGGATTCATTTCTGTAGCTGAGTGCATTAGAGATGTTTAAACAGTTAGGACCAGATCCACAAAGATACTCAGGCACCTAAATGCCCCCTATATCCCAGTTTTAGGCTCCACTGTGATCCACAAAATTCCTGCTCAGCTGCCACCTAACTCTGTAGACACTTAAACTCACTTGGTGCCTACATGTCCAGAGTAAAAGTTTCCTAGGCACCTATGTGTCAGCCTTTGGGCATGTGCACTGCTGCCTTCCTCTAAGTTTCTGGATTCCTATGTTATGCCTAAGCCCCAGACCGATCCATGAAGCTGTCGGAGATGGGGAGGAGAGTGCCTATCTCACCTGGGGCCCCAATCGAGCTGGTGTGCTCAGAGGCCTCCTACCAGATCAGGTGCTATTAAAAAATCTTGCTGGAGGAGGTGGTGGTTATGGTGCCCACCTTTTCTAACTTTTAGCTCAGTGATTAGAGCACTCACCTGAGATGAGAAACACCCAAGGTCAATTCTTCCCTTGGGTAAGGGGGAATAGGTCTCTCTGCCTCCTGTATGAAGTCTAGTCTCGCTTATGGAGCAAAAACTTCTTTGCTGTGAGACAAAGTTCAGGGTCTATTAAATGTGTGTACTACCTGCATTACTATATGGGTCACAAGCCTGGATCCTTTTACAGGTAGACATTTCATGTGTGCTGTCAGCGCCAAATCCAAAGTAGTTTGAATTTGCGCAAAATGTCATAATTTTGCAGAGATCTGGCCTTCCCTCAATAACTCATTATATTCAAAAGCACTATTGCATGCTCTTTGGCCATGTCACCAAGATGGACAAATCACCCGAGCACACTGGGCTCTCAAACTGTCCATCAACATGGGAAGGAGTGCACACCCTGTCCCTACTTGGCGCCACTCACAGAGATGTGTGGACTTGTAGGATTGAGTCAGATCTGGAGCTTCACTACCTGATGCTTGGCCTGATGCCATCCACCCTGACTGACACAATAATCTTCAGTAAACTATATGTGTTTGATGATGATGATGGTTTGATGATGTAGAGGGAGAGAAATTATTTGAATGGGGTTCTTTCACTGCTGAAGAGAGGGCTTTAATGATTGAGCCAAGGGATAATCTGATGAAGGGCTCCCTGAAGCTATTCCACTTTGTATAAATATTTACAGAATCAGTGAGAACGAGTGAAAATAACTCCATAGTCCAGTGGTTGAGGCATCCACCCATGAGATGCAAGACCCAGGTGTCAAGCTGTCTGGAGTAATTCACGAGCATCAGTGACAACCTCAGTGCAGACTATCAAGAAGCAGGGCATGAACCCCAAATTGGTTGTGAATTCTATACTTAGATTTCACCAACCAAGTAACAAGCGTGAACTCCTCAAGAATTATAGCAGCCTAACTATGGAGTCACAGACAGTTCCCCTGAGGTACTCTGGTCTATCTTGCCACCCAGGCAAATTTGCCTTTCTGGTAAATGGCCCCTTACACCAAAAATAACAATAATAGTCAGGTTAATCCCAGTTCCAAAGGACCAGTCAATTACATGAGCTGAATTGCATCTTAGACCTCACACCAAAAACAATGCTTGAAGCCAATCCTATAATATATAATATAGTTGTACCACAGCTCCTCCTGTAACCCTATAGTGCCTTAACATGCTCTGCTGGTGTAGATCCCATTCTGGACACTTCAAGACAGCATACAAGCATGCACTGAGTGTCTCTCTGTTAAGCAGCCCCGATACAGCAATTCTGACTCCAGCAGTCTACTTGTTAAACCACAGCCAGACTCTGGTATCCACCAGCCTTGGTTACTCCTAGCCAAGTGCCGCAAACACACCCCCAGTTCCGAATTTCCCCAAACCCATCTTCCCTGAAGTGGAGCACTCAGAGAAATAATGTCCCTTATATTCCCAAAGAATTGTCTTTGTTTTCAAAGTAAGGTAGACCTCCTGGAGAGTCAGTCTCCTATGTTTCGGTGGGATGCAGGAGCCAAGTTAATTATCCGTCTTGCTCAAGTTCTGGCTCAAGAAAACCCAACTGATTTACCTCAGTAGCTTTGCTTATGAGTAATATGTAAACTGGGGTAAACCCATTTTCCTTTATCTAGGACAGACATGTTTATCTCCTTTACCCAGGTTAGGCTGTCTATGTCTTTAACAAGTTCTGGTAACATTATACAGAGGCAGTTCATAACTTCACATATGAGATTAACACATGCATTTTACAGTGCTATTGATGACCAGTGTGTTATTAGTGTTCAAATGGTAATTTACATGGCATATTTTATATAAACATCAGTAGTTGCAGTAGTGTGTAAATACAGGGGTGCTTAATGTCACAAGCCCCACATCAGAAATTCTTATAGCTCAGTGGATAGGGAATGCTTCTGAGAGCTGGGGAATACTCCTGTTGAAATCCTCTCTCCCCAGCAAGCATATGGGGGAATTGAACCTGGATCTCCTGCATCCCAGGTGAGTGCTCTAACCAGTGGCTAAAAGTTATAAGGTGGGCATCACCTGTTCCTCCTCCCTCCCTGTTCTGTGTGGAGTTAGGTGCCTGCCTAACTCACTCTCACAAGAAACGACTTACGTACCTAAGCTGCCTCAGAATCCTTGCAGCCTTGATTTAGGTGCCTATCTCCTTGAGAGAAACAGGGCTTAGGACACACCTCTTTCATCAGCATCTTCCATTGTCTAGCTTAGGCTGTACCCTGCCTACTGGCTGGCTTTTGAGGATCACGTTATAAATCACTTGTCTCTTCCCTTTCATTTTATGAGGAGCCTCGGTGCCTAACTTATGCTTTAAGGATCACTGTGCTGTTTCAGTGATTTTTCAGGGTACCTAAAAGTTCAGCATTTCAATGCCTTTGTGGATCCAGGCCTAGTGCATTGACATGAAATGTTGCATAGGTATTTCATAGCAAACTACTTGGGAAAGTCAAAGAACAGTGGCACCACCTTACATGAGATACCTGTAAAGAAATAGACTTATTTAAAGAATACCTATTTTCCTTCCAAGAAGGCATCCTTTTAACCAGCTGCAGTGGAGTTCCCCTGTTCTGAAACAGTAGCACAAGAATGGGTTGTAGTTAATACCTCAAAGCCAGGATTTGTGCCTGTGTAAAATAACCTGCTACCATTTAATTTATCATTTGAATTACATGAAAACAGGTAACTGTCATTTACTTCATGGCCAGGAATCCAGTTTTTACAGCCCATCGTGTTAGATTCTACTTTTGATATTAAGCAACAAATAGCACTTATGACTTTTAAGATGGGGAAAATTGCTTTGTCCTTCATCTAAAGCCTGCTTTTGAGGCAGCCTAAGGTATTTTGCCTTGTAAATTGCCCCCACTCCCGCTCTCCATTTTTCTGTATGTATGGGGATGGGGGAAGGAGGGTCCGGACAGAACAAACATTTTCTTCTCTAAGTATCTTTGCTAGATGCAAATCCTAACGTGGTTCAGAATTAAGTAAATGTGATCTAAATAAGTGCTGTACTGCAGAATACTTCAAAGACAACCTGGTAAAAGGGGGGGGAAAGTTATTGCAATGAGTAGAAGAGGTTCCCTAGCTGTATGTAATAATAGCATATGTAATAATAAGTCCTAATACCAGCAAAGGTCACTTTTTCAGTGATGATGGCCCCTTTGGTATCTGGATAAGGGAAATGGCTAACCTCTTCATTTGGTAGCTGGTGGTTTTTTTCTGCATTAACCACTGGATCTATGTGTATAGATAATATGTCACCATTCTTTTCCTGGAACAGCTGAATGTGCAAGTTCTTCTGGGGCTCCTGGAGAAGCACACATGCTGAAACATCCTCACCTAGGACACAAAGTGCCTGGCCTCTGCAATGCAGCTAGCGAAGGCAGCCTTTGCCTAGATTGCTGTTATGAAGAGAAAGAAGTTGAAAGCTGTAATACAAATGGATGCAGGAAGGGAACAAATGCTCTGCTGTAGCTCCCCAGCCTACCTAAAGACATGAAAATCTTATCATTTGGAAAATCCCTTTAAAGCATCTTTAGAGGAAGTACTCAACTGGTCATGCTACTGGTTTGTTATTGCAAGTGAAGTTGCAGGTCATAGGAAGAGTCATAGGAAGTTGACTTAAAAAAATCAACAATTATTTAATCATAATTAGCAGTAATGAGGGGGAGGTGGGACAACACAGAGGGCATAGGATGCTATATATAATATTTTTGTTATGTTTGTGTGAGTTTGTCCTGTTGGCAGTAACTCTACACCTAAAAAATGATTCAGAAACAGAGACTCAAGCAATGAGTAACTTTTACTGGTAATGTGCACCGTTTCTATAGGAAACTACATCACAGCTAGTGACCAGCATTTCTCCGGTATCTAACTATCTATACATTCAATTAAACAAATTATAAAATCACCATCTAGTGACTTCCTGGATTAATGTAGTTTGGAGCCACTTTGCCCATGCTTCAGTTCAAGAGTGTGAAGCTAAATATCCGGAGTATGAGTAGGAGGACGAGGGTCCAGGGACAAATGGCTTCTTATCCTACCTATTCATTCCCTTTGAAGCACCTGGTATTGGCTGATGTCAAAGGACAGGATACTGGGCTAGATGGATATTTGGTCTGACCTAGTATGGCTGTTCTTATATTCGGTGTGCTCTTTCCCTATCCAAACCTCAGGTCAGAGACCTGGCACCAGTGCAGTTAATCACTGCAGATGGACAAAGCTACATGACAACTCCATTTGGGTCAAGCTTACATGTGACTACGAATAAAATGTTACAGTGATTGCAGTGACGGGTAACATAAAAAATGCATAGCAAATTAGTCAACGCACTTGGTAAGTATATGAAATATTGTTGCACATGGCAGAGGATGCTGGTCAGCAGTTCCCCACTCCCCCCTGTTTCTTGAAGAGAAGTCTGGAAGGCAGTAAGTCAATTAACACAATGAGGCAGACAAGACTATGAGACTAAGTCCTTGGCTAATTGGAATAAGCACAAACACATCAACACAATTAATTTGTGCGAATGTGAAAAGAGAAAATGTAGTTTTATAAGCAGCTTATAAATCTGGCTAGTGTTTTTGTCTCTCACGCAGTCAGTAAGGAACCAATGTATTTTTAAATCTTGCATATTTATACTTAGCCAGGTATAAAAATCTCCTCATTAAATTCCTTATGCCTGCTTATCTCTCTTAAGTGCTTCCATCCTGTCACTGAGAGAATCAAAGCCACATAGTACAACAAGTACCGCTCCTGTTAAACAAAGTTATCCAGTCAGGGAACAGAAACGATGTCATCTGAATTGGATGACCAGTCACACAGCTCTTCTTTATGAGATCCAGGCACTCCGTTCTCTCATTTATTTAGTCTTTCATCTTTTTTATTTCTTCCTTCACTTCTCTTTTTTGAATGTTTCCAAACTCTTCTTTTTCTTGCTCAAAATTTCTTCTTCTTCATGTGTCTCCAACTCGCTTGTTGTTTCACTTTTTTGTATTTAAAGTATATGAGCCTGATTCTCATTTATACTAAGTCATATTTACACTACTCTGGCCTTGAAGAGTATGTCTACATTGTGTTTTAAAACACGTGCAGTGAGTGTCAGAGCCCAGGCAGTGGTGCTGGAACAGGGGAGGGGCAGGGCGTCATGGTCCACCCATTTTTTGAAAGTTGACAGGTGTGGTCCATCCATTTTTTGCATGGTGGATCCTGCCCCCTTCTCTTTCTCCTCCCCGCCCCCCATGTTCCCACCCCCTGAGCTCCCTACCCAAGGCAGATAGAGGAGGAGGGTCCATGTCGGCTCCTCACAGCTGGGCAGATCTTACCCCAAGCCAGGTCCAGCTGAGGGGTGGGCCTTGGAGCTGCAGACAGCTGTGGGGACCTGCAGCAGACTCTCCACCTGCCTGAAGTGCGGGGAGCCCGAGCAACCCCAGCCCATGTCCCCGCCCCTGGGATCCCTACCTAGGGCAGGTGGAGGGTTTGTGCCATGGCTCCCCAGAGCTGCTCGCACTGCTCTTACCATGGCCAGGCTACAGAACTGTGGCCCTGCCCCCTAGCTGGAGCTGGGTCAATGTAAGGGGCGCAAGAGCAGCTGTGGAGAGCCTGGATCCCTCCACCTGCACTGGGTGGGGACATGCTTTCGTGTCCCTCCCTTCCTCCCCACCTCCCCGGCAGGCAGGAAGGAAGGGCTGGGTTCTCCAACCAATGTTCCCTCTAATTTTTGACAGGCCGTGTGCACAAAAAATTTCTTCTGTGCAAATTTTTGTGCTTCTGTGCAAATTTTTGTGCACATGGTGTTTTGCCTTGTGCACAGTGTTTAGGATCTGTGTGCACACGCACACATGTACAGCTTACAGGGAACAGTGTCCCCAACCCTACTCCACTTCTGGCTTGGCCGGGGCGGGGCCTTCAGGGGAGGTGGGGATGTGGTCTCAGGGGAAGAGGAGGGTTGGAGCCCTGTTCCCTTCCCCCCTTAGAGGAAGGCTCTGCTGCCCTTGAGTCCAAGTCTACAGACTCAGACTCAGGGGGCTTGTGCTGTGGTGCTGAAAACAGTGGTGTAGACATTCAGGCTCTGACTGGAGATAGGTCTCTGAAGCTTGGGGATAGAGGTGAGTTTCAGAACCCGAGCAGCAGCCCAAGATACAACACCTACACATCTGCAACATCTGCTGTTTTTAGCACTGTAGCATGAAGCCCATGACTCCAAGTCTGTAGATATAGGCTCTGACACTCACAGCCATGAGATTTAAAACACAGTGTTACTGTAATTTACATCTACTTTATAGCACCTTTATAGTGCCTGAAAGCAACAAAGGGGACTTGATGTAAATAAGAATCAGGGTCTGTTTTTTCCTCTTTTCTTCTTCTGTATTCCTCCCTTCTAAACTTCATTTTGTTTTCTGCTGCCACTTGTAGAGGCAGACGTGACAATGGCATCTCTCAGGGGTCTGGGATGTACTATACATGATCTAGATGTTTTTGAAGAACTTGCCAGCAACATATAAGCAATTAGAGGCCACTTGATTTCCTGGCAGTACTGAGGGTTCCTGCTGCCTGGTTTAGTGCTGGCAGATGCAAATAAGGCTTTGAGAGGATCACTGCAACTCACTCAGACTGATGTAGCCCTTTCATTCCCCCACAATACATTCAAATCCACATGATAATCTGGCTCACAAGATATCAGTAGTCAGCCAAAGCCTGTCCCCTGCTTTCTTCCTTTATGGTAGAAATCACATATTATTCACAGGAGAGAGACAGAGACAGAGACAGAGAGAAGGAAATCCAAAGTACTATTCTCTGAGTACAAATTGTAGGAAAGTTTTGTTAACATTCTGTCAGAGTTTTAATTATTTGAGCTTGCACCTTAAGAAAGCGAGCAGTTTCACAGCTTAATTAAGCAATCCTATTATATGGCACATATAAGGCAGCGGACAATTAACATTTTCACCATAAATAAACAATTAAGTAACATTTTGATTTTTAGTTATACTTTTAGTCATTCACATTGCACTGCAACTTCTATCTGCAAGGGGTTTGCTCTTTAAAATGTGTCCCATCTCACTACAAGATGCCCAGTTGCTTCTCTTACTGTATGTGCAATATGGAAACAGGAAAATATTAAACATTTTTAATTCAGTGATGTCATAAAAGACAACGAACCAAAGCAAAGGCATACCTAATTTTAATCTTGCCACAATCACTTTGAAAGCATAACCAGAATCATCTCTCATTTTATTCTCCAGTTAAATTGGTGCAACTGAGAAAAGAATTTAGTCCACAGATTTGCAGGTAAGCTTGTTCCATCATCTTGTCATTACCTATTGTTTAGCTAACACTCTGAAACTGTGAAGTGCAATATAATTGAGAAGTGTTATTAATATTTCTGTTAAGTCCTTTTGATACAGCAAATGCTTTCATCTGATTAACTATTTATTTGAATGGAAGTTTGTGATCTAGCAGTAGGAGCAGGGAAATAAGATTATGACACCTTTGTTCATTTTTGTGGGTCTGATATTGACTCCTTTTGTGACCAGCTATTTAATTTCTCAGTTTACACATCCATAAAAATACATGCAATACCTATTGCATAGAGATAGATTAAAAATAAACAATCTATCATTTATATTTCAGTTACGCTGAGGTACCTTTCTCATGGGATCGGGGCCTCATTTTTCTATGCACTTTGTAAATCAGTCTCTGCCCTGAAAGATTGACCGTCTAAGGGCCTGGTGTTGCAATGAGGTGCAAGCAGGTAGATTCTCATGCCCAGGCAGAGAACCATCAAAGTCAGTGTGGTTGTGTATGGACACAAGGGTCCACCTGCACATGTCTCATTGCAGGATCAGGCTGTAAATGGAAACTAGGTAGAACAAGTATGTGTGATAAATAAAAGAATGAAGGGAGAGGAGGAGGACAGTGCTTTGAGATCTCAGGGTGTAAGGTGCTATAAATGTAAGTATTATTAGCCACATATTTGATGTTAAAAATACCTGCAATATAATTTGAAAGTACAGTTGTAAAATGATAACAAAGACCATGTGCCTACTAATATGCACCAGCTCTTATTAAGGGTTAATAACTAAAGAAAGAGTAACCAAGGTGTACATCTTATTTCTGTATGTGCAGAAGAGGGACCACATGATCTAACAGATCTTTTATAATCACAGAACCATAAAAATGGAAAAGAGAAAACTTTGCAGGGTCCCTTGTGGCATAAACCCACAGGTCCTCATTTCTCCTCAAATATACATGCAAAGAAATCCACAGACCCCAATGACTCTGTGGGTCTTCTCTATTAAATGAAACTTGTATGTTGAGATTCACTATATTTTCAGACAGTAATGCAGATCCAATTATTTTTATTGTTTACATTACAGTAGCACCTAGAGGCCCCAGGAAAGATAACATTGTGCTGGGTATTGTGGGAGCTAAAGCTACTGTGACACTAATCTAGGGGAACAAATATCCATTCAGATGTAGGTCTAGCCGGGTTTGCTATGGCATATATAAAGGGAAAAGCCAAAAACCTCAGCAGCTGGTATATGCTACTCCCTTTAACTTCAGCCCGCAAACACTTCCAGTTTGATGTCAACAAAATATAGACATACTCTGCCAATAAAATTAAATTAGTGAAGCTCTTAGCCTGTTTGTCCCAAGGAGAAAAGCTCATTTTCTTTCCTCTCAAAGTTGTACCATATGTGAATAATCTGAGCAAAAAAGTGGCAAAAAAGCCCAGTGGGCAAATTATACCTTCTTTGAGAAGCCTCCTCTGTAAATCGTAGCAGTTGCAGTATTATGGTGCAGTAGTTTTTACTCTCTCTAAGCCATACACATCGTGGAAATGGTCTGTATATCTGGCATGAAATGTTAAGTTGTCTGAATTTCAATTCAAGTACATTTGAAAACTGTTTTGCAATTGTTAATAATATACATTTTAGGTTAGTAGTTTTCATTTGTTACTAAATACTGTGCCTCCTCCAAAGAAGGTAAACAATATGAATGTTGCCCATATGTTTTTGTATGATTTTTATTTTGAGGCATTTTCAGTTGATTTGCAGGGTCTGGCAACTGAATAGAGTAAATTTGGAGGCATCTGAAATGCCCTGTACATGACAAGTTTCAGGATTTCCTGAAATTTGCAGTCCACCTTCCGACACATTCTGTAAAATATATGCTGGTGGGAAAACAGATGGACACAGGGCTGGGCATGTAGTCAGGGCACCAGTTAGGCAGGTGTTTCACAACAGCTCATTTATGTGAGTAAGAGTTTTGTCTTGGAGATCAGAGAGGAGGAAGTTTACTATAAATGCCGATGATATTTGATCTGGTGGATAACAAACAATTGGACCTTAGATACCAAAATGATTCATACACAAAATAAACACTGTAACAACATTCCCAGACTGGAAAGTTCAAAGATTGGTATGTCTGAAAATTCTCTTCTGTTCAACATATTTCAGAAACTGGACCAGTTTTGTCTCTGACTCAGCAAGTAAAACAGCTCCTATGCTGTCATTTATAATGTTGATTGTTAAGCTACAGTCAAACAAATACAGCATTCAGTTTCTCCAGTGACAGTATTTTATTCTGGCCCTGTTTTTTTTATTTTTCTTAGGAGGCAGAGGCTATGAAATTACAATATTCCATCTGGTTAAGCTATTTTGTGTCTTCCTTCCCCCTCACTTCATTATCAGTTAAGCACTAGGAGCATCATTACTCTGAAATCTGGCATCAGTGGCACTGATATTACCAGTGTCCAAAGTAACAGAGGGGAGGAATGCAGACACTTACTTCATGCTATTGAAATGTTATTTTCACTCAAAATATGCTGACCCTGTTTTACAAGGCCATCCTAATTACCTGCCGGCAGTTTCCCTATAGCTTCAAACACAAAATACTTTGTATAGAATATCAAGCTTCAGAAACTGAGTACTAAAATGTTAATTGTTTTGGAAACAGAAATAAGAATTCAATCGATTATTCAGGTATAATAAACTGCCCAGTAGCTAGCTTCAACTTTGCAAACTACTTACTGCCACAAATGACTTTGAAAGCCAGTTCAGAACTTAAGCATCTAGCTAGCTTGTAGATTTCTGTACTTAGTGACGGCAGGTCATGCATTCCTATAATGGTAACCCTTGTCTTCCCCCTTCCCCTGGCTGTTGTATGCTACACCAACCAGTTATATCTTATCCATAATTAGGACCTGATCCAAAGCCCACTGAAGTAAATTGAAACACTGGACTTTAATGAGCTTTGAGTAAGGCCTGTAGGATGTGACTCAGGAAGGTAATTAAGCACATGCATATTCCCATTGCAGTCAGTGGGACAACTCACATACTTAAAATTAGGGATGTGCTTGAATACCTATCTAAATTGGGGCCTTGGATTGTAAACATAAACAGTCTTTTTACACACTAAATCTTAATTACAGAAATGCAAATGACAATACATTGCAAAACAGTAAATCCATCATTTTCAAAATGGATTTCCAGTCATACAGGTATTATTTAAAAAACAACAACTCATAAATCCAAACATAAATCCAAAGACTATGATCTTACTTGGCTACCATTTCAAGATTATCTCAAGATCCTGGAACACCTTGGATTTACAGTTGTATAACTGAGAGCAGAATTGGCCCCAGATCTTTTCTCTTGAATCAAGGCACTCAGGATTTACAGTGGTGTGATTTGTAGCATAATTTGTTGTCTGAACAGCAGCCTGCAAGAAACAACCATAGACTGTGAAACAATAGCTTATGGCATATACATGAGAATCTTACTTTTTTCACACTGTCCCTGACGTATAGCTACACTCAAGAGAAAAAAAAAAAAGAACTTACTTATATTATTGGTAAACTATTTCTGTTGTATGAATTCTGACCCCTGAAACTTCTGAGGTCAGTCCTGTTCCCACTGAAGTCAGCTCTATATTTATGGCACTTCTACAGACTTGTACAAGCTTCTTTCGTAAGGAAGTAGCATTTATTTGTAGTGAACTAAAACTTCAGTGATTAGAGAATGTCTTGAACCTAGTAGCTTCATATACATGCAGCCACACTTACTTTAACTGAAATTCATAGTTGGGACTCAGGATGGGGAATCAAATCTAGTAAATTGCATTACAAACAGCACCAGATTTATTTCAAGAGGAACTGCAAGATACAAGTATGGGTGCCAATTTTTTCAGTCAAGCGGTTCCCCTCCCCAACCAAAATTTTATCACCACACAGCCCTTTTGCTCATGAATCCCCCACCTCCCACACTTATTCTTTCCATTTTGTCCCTATTTTGAAAAGAAAATACTAAATACACATTGCCACTCATGTATCAGGAGTTCAAACAGTCACAGAAAACTGAATGTTCTTCCACTAAGGGTATGTCTACACTGAAAATAAAACCTCCCTGGGGCTTGGGCTAAGTGGCTGTTTAATTGCAGTGTAGACTTCTGGGCTTGGCCTGGAGCCCAACCTCTGGGACCCTCCCACCTTGAAGGGTCCTAGAATTCTATGCCTGAGTCCTGCAAGCCTGAGTCAGCTGGCATGGGCCAGCCATGGGTGTCTGCAGTGTAGACATATCCTAACAGGCCTTGCTGCTTCCTGCATAAAGTCCATGTCTCGCTTATGAATGCAAAAACATCTTTGTGCTGAGACAAAGTTCAGGATCTATCAAACCTGTGTATTATCTGTATTGGTATACAGGTCAGAAACCTGGACTCTCTTACAAGCAGATTTGGAGTGGCCAGAGGTATTCCATATGTGCCGTCAGTGCCAAAATCCTAAGCATAAAATGATTTAACTTTTTATGAAACATCACAAAGATCTGGCCTTCCTTCAGCCACTCATTGTATTCAAAAGCAGCTCTAGAGTTGAGGATTGGGCTCTGGATTAGTTTGACCTGAGGAAGTTGCTCCACAGATGGATTCCTCCTATCTGCTACCCCCTGGGCTGGTGTGCCCTTTATCCCAGAGAAGTGCACCTGAATTGTCATATCATGAATGAAAAGGCAATTGCTGATGTAGCTAGCCCTGACGCAATGAGAACACTGAAGATCAGGCTCATGGCCATGAACTGGCAAGGGAAGTGCACTGGGATCCATTTGTTGGATCACACAGCCCAAGGCTTGTGGCTCATGATGTCCCAGCCCATTGAGGAGGCATTTTGGATCATTAGAGCTACTTGATTGTAAAGACTACATGAAGAGTTATCAGGACTGGGAGAGATCAAATTCCTTTGACAAAGGGTATGGCAGATGTTGTGCTCTTCATGGAAGAGCAGTGTCCTGGCTAGTACACTGAACTGTTTCCCCTTTCTGGCCTTATCTGGATTAAGTGTCTCTTCATCAAGGAGCTAATTTCCCTTGAGAAATGTGACATCTTTGCAATTCCACTGGTTACATTATTGAAAAATGAAATATTAATTGTTACTAATGGAGCCCATGGTGTTTTTCCATCTCCCCACCTCATCTCATTTACATACTCAAGTGGAGATAAAACAGGAGACAGTGTTCCACAGGCATTCCTTTGGGGGAAAAGAGCAGTTGCCCATTATCACTCCATGGGTCCTTTTGGAGAGGAATGGTTGGAGACAGTATAATGCATTCTCAACTATTCCAGCCATGTCATGTAAGTGAGTTAGTAGGGCTTAGTGAATGTCTATTTAAAACTGCAGAACAGTTCATAGAATCATAGAATCATAGAATATCAGGGTTGGAAGGGACCCCAGAAGGTCATCTAGTCCAACCCCCTGCTCAAAGCAGGACCAATTCCCAGTTAAATCATCCCAGCCAGGGCTTTGTCAAGCCTGACCTTAAAAACCTCTAAGGAAGGAGATTCTACCACCTCCCTAGGTAACGCATTCCAGTGTTTCACCACCCTCTTAGTGAAAAAGTTTTTCCTAATATCCAATCTAAACCTCCCCCACTGCAACTTGAGACCATTACTCCTCGTTCTGTCATCTGCTACCATTGAGAACAGTCTAGAGCCATCCTCTTTGGAACCCCCTTTCAGGTAGTTGAAAGCAGCTATCAAATCCCCTCTCATTCTTCTCTTCTGCAGGCTAAACAATCCCAGCTCCCTCAGCCTCTCCTCATAACTCATGTGTTCCAGTCCCCTAATAATTTTTGTTGCCCTTCGCTGGACTCTCTCCAATTTATCCACATCCTTCTTGAAGTGTGGGGCCCAAAACTGGACACAGTACTCCAGATGAGGCCTCACCAATGTCGAATAGAGGGGAACGATCACGTCCCTCGATCTGCTCGCTATGCCCCTACTTATACATCCCAAAATGCCATTGGCCTTCTTGGCAACAAGGGCACACTGCTGACTCATATCCAGCTTCTCGTCCACTGTCACCCCTAGGTCCTTTTCTGCAGAACTGCTGCCTAGCCATTCGGTCCCTAGTCTGTAGCTGTGCATTGGGTTCTTCCGTCCTAAGTGCAGGACCCTGCACTTATCCTTATTGAACCTCATCAGATTCCTTTTGGCCCAATCCTCCAATTTGTCTAGGTCCTTCTGTATCCTATCCCTCCCCTCCAGCGTATCTACCACTCCTCCCAGTTTAGTATCATCCGCAAATTTGCTGAGAGTGCAATCCACACCATCCTCCAGATCATTTATGAAGATATTGAATAAAACCGGCCCCAGGACCGACCCCTGGGGCACTCCACTTGATACCGGCTGCCAACTAGACATGGAGCCATTGATCACTACCCGTTGAGCCCGACAATTTAGCCAGCTTTCTACCCACCTTATAGTGCATTCATCCAGCCCATACTTCCTTAACTTGCTGACAAGAATACTATGGGAGACCGTGTCAAAAGCTGAATTGAAGTTGAATAATATGAGACCTGAAATGTGGCTCCTTCTGTTGACATGATGGCAATCTTTTAGTGCTACAAAAGCTGCCTCTGTGCTGTATCCCAGTCTGGAGCCCAATTTTAAATCCATCCAGATTGTTGGCATATGTCATACACTGGAGCTAGGTTGAAGTCCGATGAAATGAGTTGTAGCTCACGAAAGCTTATGCTCAAATAAATTGGTTAGTCTCTAAGGTGCCACAAGTCCTCCTTTTCTTTTTACGAATACAGACTAACACGGCTGCTACTCTTAAACCTGGAGTTAGGTTGTCACTGCTTTTTCAATGCTTTTGCCTAGGAATTGGAGGTTGGGTAGTTGAACAGGTTTTCTTCATCCAGTGCCCTTTTTTTAGGATCAGGTGGAATATTGCATTTTTCCACATGGATAGGCAACATAAATGTTATTCTATGTCTGAGACATTTATGTTTATAAAAGGATCATTTGTGGGTAAGTAAAAAGAATGGTACAGTATTTAACTGCATGTAATCATCATTAAGCAGATGATGTAAAGTGTATTTAATTTATAAAATTAGAATAAATATCATTTTAATAAAATGTTGCCTCTGAGTAGTAATGCAATAAATTGATTGGTCATGAAATACTGACTCTTTGGTGACATATACTTTTACTGTATTACAGCACTGGCTTGCTTTATATTCCATTGGGCCATCTAAATCCCCCTTGTAGCTTTAATAAGACTTCAGTTTACATAAAGTTTCCACCAGGGAACTGGCTGTAATGAATAGAGAGATTCTGTTCTTCTCCCTTATATATATTTATATATATACAATTTTATATATTTTAATTTGAAATATTCCGACCACTAATGTAATGATCTAATAGCTAGATTTGATTTGCTTTGTTTTAAATATGGTTTTGGGTTCTTTTTTCTACATTGGAAAAGTTTATATCCTCATTTATGCATCTTAAATAAAGTCTTTAATATGCATGTCAGACAGCTAAATAAAGGCACTTTGGATTATTAAGACGAAGGCCAAGTAAAACGAAAGGGATTGTGGAAAAAAAATGATGCATTAGTAGTATCTAATTGGTTTGTGTTGTTAATAAGACAATGCATTACATATGGTTTAGGAAGATATAAAACATGGTAATATTTACTAATTCATATGAGAACATTAATCCCTAAGGATGAAATTCACCCCAACACACATACTGAAGGATGAAAATCAACCCCATACATTAAAAGTGACACATTGTCTAGAAAATCTGTCTTGTAAATAAACAAATCAACTCTTTGTAGAAAACGAAGTCCTATCATTTCATGTCTTCAAGTAAATTTAACCTAGAAAACACCTAATGTCTAATGTTACCTACAGATGTTACATAGAAAACCAAATTAATCCTTGGTGTAATACTCACTGGATAAATTGAGCCCATGGTGTTTAAAGAAATATATCTTCCAACTGTGATGAACTACCCAATCCGTCAATAATTCTTTAAATTGTAGAAGGTTGTGACAGAATGGTCCACTCACCAGAGGGGAAGCACCACCTCCAGGCTACTCTGGGGATTAGCTCATGAGGTTGAAGCCCCTTCCCATGGTCTATCTAGTCTGCAGTCCCCTCTCTCACTCTAGGAACCACTGTCTCCTCGTTGTGTCTTGGCTCAATCACCAAATGGTTTCTTCTTCGGAGGTTGGAAAGCTTTTCCTCACAGGCAGTCCTAGACAATCTTCCCATTTACTGATGCATAGTGCAACTCCCTCAGTGGCTGGCAGGGAAACCCGGACCCACCCTCTACTCTGAGTTCCAGCTCAGGGACCCTCTAGCCATCATTTAAGATGTGTTCCCTTCTAGACCTTACTGTCTTTCCCTGAATCCTATCCTACTTTCCTGGCTTATCCCCAAAGGTGGATTATACTTTTGTGGGACCCTGGACTAGAGCAAGTGGGGGCCCCTCCCCACCCCTTCCGCCTGCAGTCCCCCCACCTTCCTGGTGCTCCTGCAAGGGAAATGGCATCAGGCCATGGGGGCTTCTCCTGCTCCCTGGCAGGAGTAGTGGGAGGGCAGAACAGGGCAAGCCCCCGCACACCAACCCTACTCCCCAGCTGGAGCACTGGTAGGGCGGAGTGGGTCATGGTGCAGGAGCGCCCATTTTTTCAGGAACCCCCAATTGGTCAAGGCCCCTGAGCACAGCCCCTGTGTCCCAATGGCTAATCTGCCACTGCTTCTCCCCCTCTCTGGTTTGCCAGCCCAAACACACCTCTCTTCTCCCATGGAGTGACTAGAGACTTTCCCAGTAGCCTCTTCTGTTTCCAATTTCATGTCTTTATAGTCTCAGCCGAGCTCATTCCTCCTCAGTGGGCTTCCTCATTCAATCAAGAGATTGCTTAGCCACCTGATTCCCCTCCGCTCTGGCCTGTTGGGTTAATTAATCCCCTTCTTAGTCTGCATTTACCCTTTCAGGGCAAGTGTGGGGTGAACACCTTGTCACAGATGTACTGATAGCTGAAACAGGAAAAACATACTACTACATTATGACATTCTATACCTTGAGGGAGTGCCCTGTACCCCCACATATTCTTCATTTACATGTAACTGTAATATTACATATAAAGCATGCCATGTGAGGTATCATGGGAAAGGTTATGGCTGTAACCATAGGCTGTAAAGGCTGTAAGCCATTGTTCCATCTAAATGTGTATCATTAAATTATATGAATTGTGTTGTATGGTTTTCACTAAAATATGCTCTGGGTCTGAGAAGCACCCAGATACTAGCTCTCTAAAGACTATCACAAGGGAAGAGGTAACCAATGCCTGGGTAGGTGCTGAACAGACACCACCAGTAATTGTCTGGCAGAAAAGTTACAATTCAATGACTCACTCTCAGGAGACACCTTCTGACTCAGCAATGCCCACCAGACATGCCTGGACTTGTGTTCTCCAATCACATGGACTAAGGGTATAAAACAGAGCACAATGGCCCCATTCTTGGCCTTTTCTCCTCTCCCCATCTATGCTGCAAGCAACAAGGACACTCAGAAGACCGAAGACTCAAATAGAGGAGATTGGCCCAAGTTTCAAGGGTTAAAGCTGTGTACTATGAACTGCAATATCCAGTGGGCTGAGAAAAACTGCTTAATCTAGATGTTGCCCAGTCTAATAGGGTTGAGAGTTTAGACTGGCTGCTAATACTTTATTTTCTTTTGGTAACCACTCTGACTTTTTGCCTATCTTTTGTAATCAATAAACTTATTTTACTGTTTTTCTTTACCAGTGAGTTTGCCTGAAGTGTTTGGTAAATCTGCTCAGGTTTACAAGGGTGGCATATATCCACTTTCCAGTGATGAAGTGGTGAACCAATTAGTAAACTTGCATTGCTGAATAAAGGGTCTTGAGCTGTGAAAGATGGTAGATTCCTGAGGTACAAGGCTGGGCTCTGGGGAGATTTGGCTGGTGTCTTTCTTAGTGTGATTAATGAGTGGCTCTGGGAGCATTCATGCAGTCTTGCTGTGTGTGGGGCTCCACATGCTGTTGTGCTGAGTGTTAACAGCACCTGGAGAGGTTTGCTGCTTGTCAATAGCAAAGCATTGTGAGAGAGAGTGTTATGCTTATAAGAAGCACAGGGAATTTTTTTCAGAGGAAAAGGCAATATAACATGTTTATTAGAGATACAGTTAGCATATGCATTCAATCACACACACACACACACACACACAGAGTGTCCCATCAGTTGATGTTATAGTTACCAGTTGAGAGTCCGGATCAATCTAGTGGTCAGCTAGGTTGATTACAGGTAGAGAGGAGCTGGGTTCTGTTGGTCGCAACATGATGCTCCGGGGAAGTTTTGGCAGAACGAACCCAAAGTTTTATGGCAAGGCACCCTGTTAATACAGTGATCTTTGTTCATTGGGACCAAGAGTTTTGCACTGTTATGCTGTAATCAATTGCCATTTGAAGAGTGCTTGTCTTCTTAGATTTTTTTTTGTTTGCTTGTTTTTCTTTTTCTTTTTGTTTTATAGGGAGTTACCCCATGCTGGTTTTGATTACAGCTATCTTGTCTCCATTGATGGGTGCCTGCCACATTTTTTAGAGTCATGAATTTGTCCTCCTCTGTCCCCAATATTGTCCTCAATAAGGGCGTATTTCAATCTCCTGGTGCCTTTATCTCCGTCCTTGATTCCTTCCTAGAATATTGGGTCTGGTGATGGCCTTCTCATTTATTTTCTAACACACACATTCCTCATTCACACACAAAACAGGATTGATTTACACAAAGCATTTGAACAGGAACATAAAATTGCAATGCAGGAGAAAACAATCACTGCATTATTTTACTTATTTCAAAAATGCTAAAACCTACAACAAAGTAGGTGCCCCTAAAGGTCTGTTACTGCCTTGAAGTCATCTTTAGACACAAGATTCTGGCTGATGCATTTTTACCAATGGCACTCTAGGCAATATCTTTCTGCTTTCAGAAAGGGTGGCTGGCAGGATATGATCAAATCATACACCAATACATTTAATGCATGCTACATTATTATTTTTTAAATTCTACAAAATACAAACATAAAATCCAACTACTACAACAGCCCAAGCTGGAGAGATAGGGGGGCACAGTGGTCCCACGATCCCAGGTTGCACCCTGGGGATCCCACCACATACATATTAGGAAAAAAGCCACATACAGTGAGGTATTTAAATAAAATCAGAAAATTTAGATTTATAGATAAGAAAAAGCAGTTCCTAGGTTTGATATAGGACAGCATATTCTGTATCATAAAAACTCACGGATGACTTTACAAACCTTCATATCCAACAACAAAAAACAAACCTAGAGAGAGCACTAGACTCCAGATAGGTTACATGCAGCAGGTTCACAAGCAATAACATCTGCTGGAGATACAAGCAGAAATTGAGATCTTAACACTTGTTCTGGGGCTTTACAAAAGATACTGGCCTCTGGAGAGGATCATCACTAACAGAACTTTTCATGAACACTAATCTCACATGACAGCTATGTCTCTTCGTATTCTGACATATTGCCTTAGATCCACACCTTCCCAAAACAAAATAAAAGTGATTATGATGTTTTGTCTAGCTCTAAGATTAGAAAAAAATGCCTGCAAAAATAAACTTAACAAACATTCCAGACTGAAATGTAAGAGTCAGCCGTAGAGCTGTGCAGGAACCAGAATTTGTGTCCTGTGGAAAATTTCACATTTATCCAAAAATGTTCCAAAAGGAAAGTATGATATGCAAAATTTTCCATGAGAAGGACATTTTCACAGAATTATGTTTCAGAAGAACTGAAAGGAATGCTTATAAAATGTCCGGTCGCAAGCGAATGAGGGAGCTGGTTGCCTGGAGAGCCGGGGAGCCCAACAATCTGACTGCCCAGGGAGTGAGCCAGCCCAGGGAGCTAGCCAGCCAACCTGCCTGCCTGGTTTCCATCAAAAGTTACCTGAAGTGACACATTGCTGTGGAATGTTTCAATTCCGTCAAATCAGCATTTTCCAGTGAAAAACTGGTTTGTCAGAAATTTTTCCACAGACTCTTAACTACATAGAGCAAGAATTGTACATTCCTGATATTCTGATTAGCATCCAATGGAAACTAACATTACAAATAAACACCCTATACAGTATGTTGTCTGAAATGAACTAGAATGTACTCACAGTTGCAGGTATTCAAGTTAGCAGTAATATAAAGATTGGAATGCAGTATTCAGTTGAAGAAAAGAAGTAATTGACTGTATCTGAAGGGTATTATAAGAAGACAAGAAAAACTAATATTAGTGAAAGGTGAATCTCAAAAGGTTCAGATATTGTGTTCAATTTAGTTTAGATAAGTAGCACCGCCAAAATTGGATGCTAATGTAAGCTTTGTCCAAGCTAAACAAACTACTGGGGTCTACAAAAATGGGCTAAAAATCCCACAAGAACATAACAGTTTTTCTTTGATTATGTCAGTATTCTGCTTCCAGCCCTGGCTATAACTAGCAAATGCAGAGATACACATAATGAAAAATAATGAGAGAAAACTCTTTGAACCTCATCAAGGATTTATATTTCAGATTCAGAAAAAAGCAATGAGTGAAAGCTAGGTGTGGCTCGTATTCCATCTGAATTGGTTTGCATGTCTGTAATAATAAATAATAATGTCTTAGATTCATATAGCATATTTCCTTCTGAAGAATCCTCAAGTTCTCCCACTGGCTTCTGTGGCCTGACTGGATAGCCATATGCAACTTTTACAAGCAGAAAAGTTTGAAGAATTCATCAGGGTGCTGAATCTCTCACAAAGAGATTGGAAAACACTTTATGAAAAAAGTTTAAGGAATAATCAGGTCTTGGAAATTCGAGGGCTTTTAAAATGTTTCTTCTATGTGCTTTTTGCACAAAAGAGCCGCGTTATATTTGGCTCTGTATCTGGAGCCCAGATTTACATTTAACAGCTTGTTTCTGTCCTGAATGGAGACATTAAGAGAAAAAATTAGCCGGATACATTATAGATGCAGTCAGCTTTCTCTTGTCATTCTCAGCCAGTCGTGTGTGTATGTATGTATAGGATGGCAAGACAAGCACTTCCAAATGAATATGGTTGTTCACATATGAATACACTAATTCATGCACAGCTGTTTGCATATGTCTGTGAAAAAAGCTCCTCCCCAAACTTTCTGTGAACAAAAATTTGTTGCACAAGTGTTCATGGCAAAGTCAACAGAAAGAGTGCAAATATGATGGCCATCATCTTGTCCAACATACTGGGGAGTTGAATTGTGAAAATTCATTAAATTTACATTTTCCCACTCTTCACTCAGATCTAGTTAACATTGATTATTGTTCACATGAGCTAGTTTATATGAACTGTCAGATTTGAATTTGGGAAGAAACTTCAAGGCATATTGCTGGGGGTGGGCGGGTTGTTTTTATTCTTTTTAAAAATATTTCCTGTGGTGCATTGAACAAAGACCATATCTTCAGATTAATTGGGTGTAATATACACTGTCAGTTTCCTTTGATTGCATGGAAGACTTGGTGGTCCTTGGTCTAAATTTGTTCCTTTACAAAAACAAAAAGTCCAATATAAACACGGAATTTTTTTTTTACTAATCAGTATGGGTCAGATCCTCAGCTGACAGAAATAAGTGTAGCTGCATTGACTTCAGTGCAAATACATTAATATGTACTAGCTGAACCTCTATCCTATGAGTGTAACATACAAGCAAAGATGCAGCAATAAGGAAAGGTGATATATTTGCATTCATAAGACTCAAATGCCAGTTCTTTTATAGAGCTAAAATAGTTGCATATCAACTTTAAATGATGTGTCAGTACAGAAGAGTTCCCTCATACAAGTGACTGCTTTTCATTTAAGATGAACTCAACATGTTCTTAGATGTTTACAATGGTTACAATTAAAAATTAGAGCTGTGCAGGAATTGGAAATTTCCGTTTCATGTGAAATTCCATTATTTTGACATTTGTTTTCATTCAAAATCGAAACAAAAACAAAGAACTTCAAAATTTTCCATAAAATAAAAGTTTGAAAACAAAAAATATAATTTCAAGTCAAAACACTGTTACAATAAAATTGAAATATTTTGTTCCAATTTTTGTTCGTTTTGACTTTATTGCACATTACATTAAACTCTGACATATAAAATAAAATACATTTCAAAACTAAAAGTGGTTTTCTAATGAAAAATCGGAATGGTCCATTCCAATAAGGTCGGAATGTTTTAACCTCATTGAAACACTTCATTTAGATTTTTTCCGCAATATAATATTTCATTGGAATTGACACATTCACACAGAAAGTTTCAGTTTTCACAAAACTGTATTTTCTGATGGAAAAATGTGCAGTTGGAAAATTTTCAACCACCTCTATTAAAGTCAGCACTTACCAGCACTTGCCACTTGAATACTGTAGATGTTTTCCTTATGCATGTTTTATGAGAGAAAAGGCTCCTATTAATCTTTTGAGATATAATTTTTGCCCTGCAGAATCTTCAACTGCAGAGGAGAGAGAGATTGCATAAAGATATTGCCATTAATTATGGGATCAGGTTTGATATTAGCCCAGCCCTAATTCTTTACCTACAGAATTGAAAATGACCTCTTTTTTAAAAAACGGATCATGGACAAAAACGTACATTACTGCTTTAGTGTTTAGTAAAAGCAAATAATGTAATGATACTTAGCAGCTGAAATATTATACAAACTTGGAAAATGCTCAAAATTCTTGAAAATTAATTTTAGATTTTGTGACTTTTCAGTGTTAATCTGCCACTGTTTTATTTCAGATTAAAAGGGGGAAACCAGCAGTGTAAGATTAGATTATTATTTATCTGTTGTATTGTTCTAGCCAAGAAGCCATTATGAACATGTAGTAAAAATATCATTAAAAAACCCACCTCAGGGTCCTATCATCTCTTTCTGGAGGAGGAAAAAATATTACATTAAAAATTGCACAGAATCATGCAGAGTTCCACATGCATTATCTCCTCCTAGATTATGGTTTGGGGTCATATGAGGGGTTATTGAACCACGGACTATGAAGCTGCCAAGATCTGTGAGGAAAATTGAAGATGTCTCGGCATCCATGAGGAGAGCCAGCTCCTCCATACGGCCCTGCCCCATTACAACTCATGCAGTGGCCTTGCTCTCCTTGTGGCCTGATATTAGCTCTGAATTCTGATGATGTATTATTTGTATTGTTGCAGTCCTTAGAGGCCCCAAACACAGATCAGGGCCTCACTGTACACAGAACTGTACACGCATATAACATAAATGATGATTCTTGTGCCCAAAAGCATATAATTCTAGGAGAAGCTGGTTGCGTTCCCATTATAAAAGATTCTTGTGATCTCTTTGTTGAGAAGCTCTGATGCCTCCATTGTTTGCATTAGCCCTTTGATATTCAGCAAGGGAAATCTCCTTAGGCTATAGCAGTGCCATTTCTTTGTCCCATGAAATTCCATTCAGATATGGCTGAGATAGAAACAGTTAAAAATAACCATTCCCCTTCTCTCACTTGTGTTTTACAGGAAGCTTTTGGCAGCTAGTAAAAGTTGCTGAACATTCGAAGACTGGGCTCACATCTGTACCCAAGCAGCAGCAGTCACACACTGCAGTCCGAACACCAGGGAGCTGCACCTGCTACCACAGCTGTGGAGAAGAGAGACAAACCAGATCAGGCTTCTCTTGACAAAACCCTGGACCCAGCACATAGCCCCAGTTGTTCATAGGGCCCATCCCCCTGGGGACACCACATGGGGCAGGCGGTCCTCCCAATTCAAGGAGTGTGAGGGAGAGAAAGAGACAGGTCATGCTGGGCTTCTCTCATAAACTCCAAACCCAGCAATTCATCTCCCCCTCTGGAACAACAGTAGTGCTGTTTAGAAAAAAATCCATCAAAATTATTTTGACAGAAAACTGGATTTTTGGCAAAAAAGAGTTCTCACTGAAAGTGTTTGCTTTCCTCAAATATTTTCAATTTTTTGTCAGAAAACCAGGAAGCCAAAGGTTCAAATCCTGCTCATTATACAGCTGTGTTGATATAGTCCTTAATTAAATGATCACATACACTTTTTTCCACAAAACTTCTGCTCTATTCAGTGAGCACGATGGATGGATAAGGGGGCAAAATTACGGTGGCAAAGGTAACCATAAATCTGGCATTTCTTAACTTTCAAGAGCTCGACTTTGTAACCTAATTTTTTTTTGTGCTGAGGGATAATAGTGCCTCACAGTGCTCTTCAATCAATAGTGCTCTTCAATCTCCACCTCTGTTCTGGGTTAACAGGCCAGATTTGGCCATCATCTGTGCTGCTTGCATCCCTCTCTGCACCTCACAGCAAGAGGGCATGATATCATAGGCATTGACTCCATGGATGCTTCGGGGCTGAAGCACCCATGTTAAAAAAACTAATGGTTGCTCAGCACCCACCAGCCATCTGCCAATCAGCTGTTCGGTGGGTCCTGCCAATCAACTGTTTGGCAACGGGCAGGAGATGCGGGGAGGAGGGGGTGGAGCGGCGTTGGGAAGAAACAGGGAGAGGGTGATGCGTTGGGGGAAGGGGTTGAGTGGGGGTAAGGCTTTGGGACGGAGCAGGGGTGGAGCACCGACCTGGACAGAAGAAAGTCAGCACCTGTGCATTATATGATCATCTCTCTTTACTGAGCTGTATAACTCCATGTTTGTTTTCTCTCTGCCCCTGCCTCTGCCTTTTCAATTTCTTGTTGTGACTGCAGTTGCCTACAAATTTAGCATTTTCTTATAGTGTGATGATAAACCAGGTGTCATGCTCTCCCTTTGTGTTCCGGGGTCCGAATCACCTGCTTGCACCACTGCCCCATGAGCAGGCCTTTTCATAGTATAATCACCTTTCTTTGTGCCACCTGTGTCTTTGTCAACAAATCATGCCTAGGGCTTTTGCTGTGTTTGTAGCAAAATAGAGCAAAATACCTGGGGATGAAAAGGGAGAGTTCTAAACTATTGAACAAGGTTTAAAAATAAGCAGTGATGACAAAACTGATGAATGTACTCTAGATTGCTTTTCAGGGTCCTGCTAATATGCTGCACTTGAAAAATCATAAAATCTTGTTTTATATTTCAATCAAAAGGAGCATTGGAACTTCCTGAATATTTCTATTCTCAATTCTCATTAGGACAGGTCTGGATACATTTTAATATCTTGCCTCATATATTGTGAATGAATTAAGTTGCTGTGTGTAATTACCATATCTTACCAGCAAACACAAATCTAGGCTCCTAAAGAGTGGCTCCCACTGGAATTAAACACTATGTCATGGTGCACCACGAGCTTGCAATGCTCTCAGTGTATGCTGGAAATGGTAGAAACTGAATTTAGCCTTTCTTAGTACGCTGTATTTACCCTTTGCATACTTTACAAATAAATGTGTGAGGAGTAAGCTCCCTGAACAGGATCCAAATCCTGTATTATGAATAGTTTTGCTTTCAATGCACCAGCATTATTAGGCCAAAAAAAAAAAAAATCTGCCAAAAATTCCAAAACAGCTCATAAAATCAATGGTCATCTTTCCATTAACTTCAATGGCCTTTAAATGAAGCGCCTTGTGATCATAGGCTAAGGGCTTGTTTACACTTATATTTTATAGCCCTCTAACTTGCTGGCTCAGGAGTGTGAAAAATCACCCCCCTGAGCACATCAAGTCTGAGCGCTTTAAAGCGCTAGTGTGGAAAGTCTCCGAGTGCTGGGAGCCGTGCTCCCAGTGCTTGGCGCTAATCCCCTCGTGGAGGTGGATTGCCAGGAGCACTGGGAGAGCTGTCTCCCAGTGCTCGTGCTCGACCACACTCGCACTTCAAGGCGCTGGTGCGGGAGTGCTCCCTCGGCAGCACTTTGAAAGTTTCCGGTGTAGCCATGCCCTAAGATTTCCAGTGTCGCTCAATGGATTTAGATGCCATTAAAATATGGTTGATAAATGTAAGAGCATTGATGTATTATACTTAGACTTCTGTAATGCATTTGACTTGGTACCACATGGCATTTTGATTAAAAACTAGACCAATATAAAATTAATATTGCACACAAAATATATTAAAAGCTAGTTAACTGATAGTTCTCAAAACATAATTGTACATGGGCAGCTAAGTTTCTAGTGGGGTCCTGCATTCTTTGCTATATACTATTTAACATTTTTATCAATGCCCTGAAAGAAAACATGAAATCATCACTGATAGACTTTTCAGAGGACATACAAATTGGGGTGGTAAATAATGAAGACAACAGAGCACTACTAATACACAGTGATCTGATCGGTTGGTAAGCTGGGCACAAACAAATATTATGCATTTTAATATGGCTAAATGTAAATGTATACATGTAGGAACAAAGAACGGAGGCCATACTTAAAAGAAGAGGAAACCTATTCTGGGAAGCAGTGACTGAAAAAGATTTGGTTGTCATGGTGGATAATTGGATGAACATGAGCTCCCAATGCAACACTGTGGCCAAAAGAACTAGGCTAGGGATCTGCAACCTTTGGCAAGCGGCCCGCCAGGGTAAGCCCCTTGCTGGGCCGGGCCGGTTTGTTTTTGTCTGCAGGTTCGGCCGATCGCGGCTCCCACTGGCCACAGTTCGCTACTCCAGGCCAATGGAGCCTGCGAGAAGTGGCACAGGCCGAGGCACGTCTGGCCACCACTTCTCGCAGCCCCCATTGTCCTGGAGCGGCAAACCGCGGCCAGTGGGACCTGCGATCAGCCAAACCTGTGGACACGGCAGGTAAACAAACTGGCCCGGCCTGCTAGGGGGCTTACCCTGGTGGGTCGCATGCCAAAGGTTGCCAATCCCTGGGCTAGGCAGTCCTTGGATGCATAAACGGGTGAATCTTAAAAGGAATAGAGAGGTTATTTAACCTCTGTAATTAGCACTGGTGTGACTGCTCCTGAAATATTGTGTCTAGTTCTAGTATCCACAATTCAAGAAGGATGTTGATAAATTGGAGCGGGTTCAGAGAAAAGCCATAAGAATAATTAAAGGATAAGAAAATATGCTTTATAGTGATAGATTGACTCCTTGACTCGATTTAGCCTCAGTCTATTTAGCTTAACAAAAATAAGGTTAAGGGGTGACTTGATTACAGTCTATAAGTACTTGCATGGGGAACAAATGTATAATAAAGAGCTCTTCAGTGTAATAAAGAAACATACAACTGGAAGCTGAAGCTAGTCAAATTCAGACTGGATGTAAGGCATACATTTTTAATAGTGAAAATAATAAATCACTAAAACAATTTACCGAGCGTTATGGTGTATTCTCCATCACTGACCATTTTAAAATCAAGATTAGACTTTTTCTTCCAAAAGATCTGCTCTAGGAATTATTTTGGAAAAGTTCTATGGCCTGTTTTATACAGGAGGTTAGACCAGATGATCACAGTTGTCCCTTCTGACCTCGGAATCAATGAATTTATGAAAATTAACAGTAATTGGGCTTTTAAAGCCTCTAGGACATTTTGGAAATCACAGCCACAGTCTATATAAATGAGTAACCTGTGTGTGAGACATGGATAATTATGTTATTTTATAGTTACCAATATAAGTTGTTCCAGTTTATGACAAAAAAATATTCATATTGCTTTACAGAACAGTCTACATTACTTCACAAATTCTATTTTCTGTATTGCACAGTGTAATACAATTTAAAGAGAAAAATCTACACTAGAGATATTATTTACTGACTGTTAAACATTATCATAGAATTGACCAAAACCATTATACTCAATGGCTAAGAGGGTTTAGTGATTATTAAAATGAGTAATGTGACTAAACATTTGGGGTTAATTCATAGTGATAGTTATACTTCTAATCACAGAAGTAAGAAATGCATACTATTGCACAAATAATTCATTATAAATAATTTATCTGATGATTTTTTACCTTTTGCTTTTTGCAAATTTTCAATGAAGAGAATGTGATATTCTCAACTATATTTTTTTGTTTTAAATTCACAAAATTATTAGCAAATAATTCTTGGTCTGCACCATTCTTTGAATTATAAATTTCAAATATTAACAATGGAATGTACAATATCGATGCTGCATTTTATTAACCCAACTTATATAATGTATGCAGTTTGATTTACAAGCTTTCATTTTATATAATATAAAATACTAAATTAGAATGTTAAAAGTAAAAAAAATCACACTGTTTGATTAGTTACATACATCATGCAATCAGAGAGACAGGTCTTGATTCAGCAAGTTACTGAAATACATGCCTAACTTTAATCCCATTACTAGTTTCATTGACTTCAGTGGAGCTATTCACATGTAGAACTGGTTGGGAATTTTTCACATTTTTAATGGGAAAATACTGTACTGGTTTCAACAAAAAGTTTCTTGGAAAGTTTTCCATGCTTTAGGATGGAACGTTTAGAGACAGAGAGGCCAGAATAGCCAAAAGCCCAGTGATTAAGGCACAAGCAGGTTCAGTTCCTGATCCAAATCAAGAACAGCAGGGACTTGGAACCTATGTCTCCTACATCCCAGCTGAGAGACCTAGCCACTAAGTTACAGAATTAGTCTCTCTCCAGCCTATGGAATATTTATACAAAGAGGAATAGCTCTGTGTGAGTAAGTATTTGCAGGATTTGGGGCCATGCTAGAAAATTTGTACTCATTAACTTGAGTTTCATTCAATATTTTGTAGTTTTAGATACAAAACATACTTTGGGCAATCAGCAAAGGTCTCAGTTATACAGCTGTTCAGAACTGTGTAGCGTGTAACAGTAAATGCAGTATGTTCTTAGATTTAATATTAAAATGTAAGTGATATAGCGGTGACATGGATTACATTTAAACTAGTCATGAGATTTCACCTGATTTCCCAAGAAGTTTTGTGAATGGATTATTATAAGTGCAGAAGGTGATCTTTATTCTCATAAAATAAAGTTACCACTTTACCACCAGAAGTATATACAGAACAGTATTGTTGCCTGTAAGGCAACATAATACACACACACACACACTGAATTTACACAAAGTAAAAGGAAAATATAACTTAAAAATGACATATTGGCAAAAATATATAAGCTACAAAATAGTCAGTTGGCACTGCCCAGCTGGCACACGGAGCTACATAACTATTTATTTGTCAGCTTAAAATTTGCCTCCTGTTCATCTGATGTCAGGAGGGTGTGTATATTCCAGAGGTCAATAGTGATATACTGAGCTTCCAAGAAGAAGAGTGGCAATTGCTTTCATTATTAGCACTTCTTCATTCTGGATGTCTCAGAGTGCGACTGGTTTCTGCTTTAAAGGCAGCTGCTTTCCTGCCCACTTCTCTGGACAAATGTTGCTAGGAAGGTTTCACAGATGCAAATATAAGGTAGGAAGGGAAGGAGCCAGTTCCCAGATGAAGAGCCTGGGATGAAGAGCCAGTGAAAGAACTGTCATAAGAAAAGGACAGTCGAAAAAAATGGAATATCTTCAGTAAACTAAGTCTAATTAAATTAGAGTCAATAAACAATACTGATGGGTATTTTGTAAAATGTTGCCACAAAACTTGTATGAATCACTTACACTGAAACATATTTCTATATGTACATACAATTAAATTAATTAAGCTAAACTCTGCTCTTAGTTACATATATGCAACTTTGTTAACTTTAATGGAGTAACAGTATAGAAGTCAATTGTGATGGTTCAGCTCTAAAAGGTTTGAAGATTCAGTGTAGATAAATATCCAGATCTTGTATAAATGTCTTTCGTCAAGAAATCCTTCTGGAAATATGACAAATATAGCCTTCCCCACAGGACTGTAGTTTTTCTATCTCTGCTCCTAAATGAAACCCAGCATTTGAAAAAAAACACATTGAAAATTAAATTTAAAAAACAAACAAAAAAAACCCAACAACCATTTTTTGAACCTCAAGAAGATTAATTTTGGGTACTCTTTCTGGGTAATCATTTAGCTTAATACCAATTTACTCAAACCATTTTATCCATCTCTGCCAAATATTCTACTAGAACTGTACTCACAATGTTTTTTAGAAAGGGTTACTGAATTGTCTATTAAAAGATATCACAGATACTTTAATAATGCAATGCTCATTTCCCATGTTGGAAAAGATACTCTGTGAGACTGTGGATAAACAAATAAATATTAAATGGACGAAAAAGAATGTAAGAATGACTTCATAGTCTGGTAGAGAGGGCACTCACCTTGGAGGTGGGAAAACCAGGATCCGGTCCCCCTGCTCCAATAAATCTTTAATTATTTATCCTCAGTGGAACAGCTTCAACAGGAGAGAGCAAGGATCATCCACAGCAGAATATTTTATAGTACAATGGTTTAGGAAACTCACCTGAGAGGTGGCAGATTCCTGTTCAAATTCCTTTCTTTCATCAGGCAGGTGGCGGGGGAGGGGGACTTGAATCATAGGTCTCCCACATGTCAGGTGAGTATCCTAATGATTGGATTAAAAGTTATGAGGGAAATCCTTCCCCTCCTCTTAGGCTCCTTGCAAGAGGCAATGCCTTAGGTGCCTAACTCCAGGAGAGGGTTCACAACTAAGAATCACAACCAGAGATGCACTCCCCTTAGAGACTGGTGGGGTTTAGGACATACCTCTGTCATCAACATCTCACCAAAGGCAGCTCCCCACCCAGTGTGCTGGGTTTTGTGACTACCAGTCTAAAGCACATATTTCCCCCCAGGCATTGTAAAAATTGCTTAGGCACCTAACACAGGCTTTGTGAATTGCATGGTTGTTTCTATGATTTTCTAGGTGCCTAAAAGTTAGTCCTTTGTGAATGTAGCCCCTAGATACTACAAAGAAGAGTATAAGAACAGCTCAAAGCTACAGTCGCAGGAAAAGTCCTGCTTAGCCCTGGCCTGGAATATGCTCCTGTGGACAGAATCTTCAGGGAATTTGACTGCTACACTCTGTCTCTATCGAGCATGTGCAAACTGTGATTTTTCTCTTTACAAGGCTTATAGTATGGCTAAATGTAAGTGGATTTTTATGGAGACAGCAAAAGGCACATCCCTAACAGAAATGACAGCCCCCTGCAAAACTTCAAGATTTTGCTCTAAATTAGGGTGCTATAGCTTTCTAAAAAGGTAGCCAGAATATTTTTTTAACTTGGGAAAAACAATGCATTTTCCCCTGGCCTGCCTCTTCAAAATGGCTTAACTGTTTTGGATGAAATATTGGAATAAAAAAAAAAAATTAGCCTGAGGCAGACACCCAGCATGGCAAATTTCAGCCTCCATGGCTACATATTGGCGAAGTTATGAGTAACTGAAAACAGGGTCTTATAACGGGAAGTGTCAGACAAATTTAGGGCTTGTCTACACTACCCGCCGGATTGGCGGGCAGTGATCAATCCAGCGGGGGTTGATTTATCATGTCTACTGTAGACGTGATAAATCGACCGCTGAGCACTCTCCCATCGACCCCGGTAATCCACCAGAACGAGGAGCACAAGCGGAGTTGACAGGAGAGTGTCAGCTGTCGACTTACCACAGTGAAGACACCGCGGTAAGTAGATCTAAGTATGTCAACTTCAGCTATCCACGTTAAAGGTTTCTAATACCTCTAATTACCTAAGGCTTGTTAAATATTCAGTTCATTATAACAAACACTTGCATTACTTTGTGCATAATTTTTTTCTTTCATCACCACTTCTAATTTTTTTTGTTTATAATTTTGCTCTCTGTTTAATATTCTTGTGTCAGCAACACAAACATATTTTTGTCATGCTTGTACTTTGTTTCAGTTTCAAACCTCCTTTATGAATGTTACAGGAGTTTTTTTCATAGAGCTCACCTGGCATAATCAGCCCTCCCAGGACCCAATCAATTCCTACATCAGTTAGGTAATTTAACAGCAAGTTGAACACATTTGCCAATTAGGGCTGCAGACACTTTGTAAGGTCAACTTCCAAACCTTATTCAAATTCTTCCCTCAAGTTTGTTGAATGGAAAAATAAGAATGTATATGCAAATCTATGTGATGCTGTGTACATGACACTATTTTTCTTGCATTATTATAAAATGTTTGAAAGGGGAAACACCCTTATTCTATGAAAAAGGTAAAAAAATGGGGGGTGGGGGTGGAGGGAAGGTTTCTATATTAAACTCTGCAAGAGAAGAAGAGTTAACACCCTTGACAAGGGCTTCCCTGTCTATACGATACAACTGTAATCCAGCCAAAATTCTCTTGATGAAGGAACTGAATGGTGAGGAGAAAGAGTGTGAAAAGATCTTTTATGCAATCTTAATCCCTCCACCCATCATAGATTTGGCCAGGGGCTGATTTGGGCCTGACATAATTTATAGTAGTCTCAAGTTTGCTCTGATTTGTGCCTGGCTACTATGCCCCCCAAAAGGGGCTGGTCCATGCACATGAGGATTGTCAACTGCACTTGTAGTACACTGGCCATGCCCTTCACACCAGGAGCTGCCAGGGTGCATGACATAATATCAGTCACTGAAATATTTCCTTATGCAAGAGGTATCCTCAGGTGATCATGTAGGTCAGGTTCAAATTTGCTTTGTGGCATTGATGTGGTGCACAACATATTCTGGGGCAAAAATTGGGGATTGGTCCTGCTTTGAGCAGGGGGTTGGACTAGATGATCTCCTGAGGTCCCTTCCAACCCTGATATTCTATGATTCTATGATTCTATGAAAGGACGAAGGACCTATTTCTTTATTATAATCCTCACGGCTAATACTGCTGCTGTGTAGTGTATGTACCCGACGAAAGCTCAGCAACCAAAGGGTTAATACAGACACTTTTGGCCACTGATGATTGGAAGCCTCACAGCAGCTGGGAGGATAAAAGGAGTGGGAAGCAGAGGGGCGGAGTGGCTACAGAGGAATGAGCAGGCTGGAAAAAGGAGTGCCCGCTAGCAATATACTACAGAGCTACCCAGAGACAACAACAGCTCAGGAGGGGAAAAGACAGACAGAGGAGCCTGCAGAGATCCAAAAGAAGGCAGAAAGAATCTCTGTTAGAGCCAAAGAACCCTGATCTTGCTTATCTAGCTTGAGGGCCATGAGCTGGAACCCAGTGGAGTGGACAGACCTTCATTCTCCTACTAGCCCTCTCGTGGATTTGGGAGTGAAGAAAGAGTTTTCAGACTCCTGGGTACCAAGAATAGACTGACTGCTCCACAAGGCTATGTGAGCCCAGGAGCTATCCAGAGGGGGCACCACTGCACTTATGCACCACCGCACACTGTCTATTACTAATGGCTTGTCTACACTACCGCTTGGGGTTGATCTAAGATATGCAAATGTTAAAGCTTCATTGGCCACATTTAAAGAAAGTGATTGTCAATTGATTTTCATTATATGGAATCTGAATATTTTATTCACATAGGGCCAAGTTGTGGCTTAACTTGCATGGCAGCAAAAAGGAGTAAGGGGGTGTAATGTACCCTCTTACTCATAAGATTGGATGTAACTAGGGAAACAGGGCCAGGACCATACAGCCATCATGCCCCTTTCATCACTGATACAGGTGTAGACAAGGAGTGGTAAAGACAGACCTCTGTGAGAGTGCTGGGAGACTATGGGCATAGTATGGTACTTCCATCTCAGAATAAGATGGGAAACAGGATACAGATGGTGGCTGGAGTGTCCCTTGCTTGGGGCTTATGGGAAAGCCTCCACTGAGCCCATACAAAATACCTTAAAGCAGAGGTGGAAGTAAGCCGGTCCGGTCTGGTATGGGGTACCAGCAAGAGCCAGTACGCTGTGCCAGACTGGACCGGCCTCCACAGGCAGGTGCTTTAAAGGGCCCTGGGCTCCCCGCAGCGGCTGGAGCCCTGGGCCTTTTAATGTGCGACCAGAGCCCTGTCGCCGTTACCCCGGGTCTCCGGCAGCAGGGCTCCGGCCACGCTTTAAAGGGCCCAGGAATCCGGCCGCTGCGGGGAGTCCCTGGCCCTTTAAAGCACCCCCGAGGCTCCCCGCAGCAGCCGCAGCCCCCAGGCCCTTTAAAGCGCGCCTGAGCCCCGCTGCTGGAGTCCTGGGGTAGCGGCGGCAGGGCTCCGGCAGTGATTTAAAGGGCCGGGGCTCTGGCTGCTGCGGGGAACCCCGGGCCCTTTAAAGCACCCCCCCAACCCCCGGGACTCCCCGCAGCGGCCAGAGCCCCCAGGTCCTTTAAAGCGCCACCCGAACCCTGCTACCAGAGCCCCGGGGTAGTGGCGGCAGGGCTCCAGTGGTGATTTAAAGGGCCTGGAGCTCTGCTGCGGTAGCAGCGGCCAGAGCCTGGGGCCCTTTAAATCGCCCTGGGGCTCCTAGCTGCCTCTGCAGCTGGTAGCTCCCGGAGTAATTTAAAGCCCCAGGGCTCTCAGCCGCAGCTGGAGCCTTTAAATCTTGATTTAAAGGGCCCGGGTATTTAAATGCCCCTCATCTTCTGGTTGAGGCCATGCCCCCCTGCTCAGGACTCTGGAGTGCCAGTAAGTCCTTTAAGTTACTTTCACCCTGCCTTAAAGTCTTATTGAAATGGAACAATGGGGGTCACAATGAAACAGAAGCTTGATAGAATTAAAGAAACCATTACTCAGTGAAGGCTATCAGAGTAAAGTACAGTAAGATGTGTGTCAGACCTTGGGTTTGAGATGGTCAGGGTTGGTGGTTGGAGTGGTGGTCAAGAACAGGTATTAAGGGTCAAAGCCAGACACAGAATTGGGACTGGGCCAAGGGCAGCACTGAAACTGGGATCCAGGGATAGGCTGTGAATCAGAGTCCATAGATAAGCCAAATCGGGGTCATAGTTAGAGTCGGGAAACAGGCCAAAGCCCGGCTCGAGTCAGTCCAGTCACAATGGTCCTGGGGGTCAGGAAGTTGGTGCAGGGCTGGAGCAGGGTAAGAAAGGGCACAGACATAGATGAAGTGGGCAGGACCAAGGCTGGGTCAGGAAAAGGCACAGGATCAAGAGCAGACTGGAAGTCTAGGGAGTCTGTAATCCTACAAAACAGTAGGAGAATTCCTAGCCAAGTAGTACCATTACACAAAGTAACTTGTGGCTGTGAGAGTGAAATACCTATGGCTGGGCATCATCTGACCCAAGCATTGCCCAGGGATAGGGTGCTGTAGCATGCCTGGCAGGGGAGTCACTGAAGGCTGTTCTGGAGGGGTGAGTCCTCACAACTGAGTGAGCAGCCCTGGTCTGGCTGAGTTTGCCTCATAATCTTTGCCTCTATCTTTATGTTGTCTCTGATCATATTTATGCAGGACTAAACTTGCATTCCTTGCTCACACTAAATTCTCATTGAAGTCAGTGGGAATTTTGAATGGCCAGAATGGCCCAAGTTTTAAACTTTGCCTACTCGCTTCCAGATGTTGCCAGTCTCCACAGCTACTACTCAAAAATCAAGTCTTATTAACTCTTTTTTCTTGTTTACCTTATATTTTGGGGTCATTGGCTTTTATGTAAACCAGGAAGGAGAGCTTTTCATTTCCCTTATTTCACCAAGCATATATATGGTTTGACAAGTACAGAGTTGCTAGTGAAAAGGTTTTTCCATGTAAAGTGTAATGACGGATGTAATCTTCTTTTCTGTTTTTCTTCTCTAAACACATGTTCAGATAGGATGGCAACATTTTATTTATACCCAACATTCAGACTGAAATAAAATACAATGAAAATGATTACTTTTTAAATTTATTTTCTTTCCCCTAAATATTCAATATATATATTACTGCAATCAAACATTCCAATGCCTCTAAATAAGCGTCAGAAACAATGAGAATTGCTTTTGCATGCATAAGATGTCTCAAGGCTTTTTATAAAGTAATGCTAGTGACTGTGTAAGGAAATATATGAAGGGGGGAAAAAGGGTCACAACATCTCTTCTAACAGCCACCAGGATTGGGAAGAAATAGCCTTAATTAAATATGTGATCTGAAGAATGAAGATGATACTGCCTCTTTGCAGGTTAGAGACATTAGCTGATATATTGATACAATAATGTACTCAAAACTTAGGCAATATAGACACTAAGATTATATGTGTCCCCATTGCTTTACAGCATACAGAAATGGGGGTCAGTCAATGGATATTCAGCCTAAACAGGGCAGCTGGAGTGTTTATAGAGCCTTCTCAGATTCACCACCACATTATTCTGTACCCTGGAATTCCTCTTGTCATACGCTGCCGCTCATCTCCATCCATAAAACAGGCTCTCTTCAGAATGAATGCCTGTTGCCTAGCAGAGAAATTGATGATGACTGCTTTGGGTAGTTCTGACCAGCAGGGTGCTTCTGCCGAATCCTGTGTCATCATTTTTCCTTGGCTACTCAGCAGCTGCTCCATTCATTCTGTGAGAAACCTTCTTTCCAGATGGCATTTGGGAGGTGAGATCAGGGTCTTCATCATGGGTAGTATTCTATTACAATTAAATGGAATAATTTTATGTGAAATGAGGTTGTTGGATGTGGGCTAGATCGTTCACAGACCCTTCAGGTGGACCTGTAAATATATGCATTTTTAGGAGAGGAAGGTTGGGAATAAAATGAGCTGCTGCCTTTGGCACAATGACAGAAAGTACGTATTAATAGAGGAGACCCCCCCCACCCCATCTCCATCAATTCATTAAAAAGATACATTGTGCTCTCACGTTACATCAGCAGATGCATTTTGATTTAACTGGGGTATTAATCAGTAGGGTAAAATATCTAGAAAGCACTTATCTCTCTTCCTCAGATGCAAGTGCCCTGCCATCATTTACTGAAAGTGGCTCTTGTGCAACAAGCAGACTTTAAAGTTTTCATCAGTCCAAGCTTCTGTTCGTTTTTGGCCAGTATTGACGAGGAGGGCATATACCAGAAAGGCCATGTCAGTAGTCTGAGCAATCTTCATATCCTCTAATGCTCACAGAGACCATGACAAAATGATGCCTGGGAAATTTGGTACAGACTATGAACAAAAGAGCTGCAAAGTTACTGCAAACAGTGTAATTGTGGTTGTATTTAGCATGAATCAGATGATTTGCCAGTGTTCTCCCTTGCTTTTCTAGATGTAGGTAGTTTAGATTGTGTTATATTATAATTTTACAGCTAAAATCAAATTCAACCCTGGTATAAACCAGTCACAATTCCAATAACTTCAGTGAATTTTGCTCCCAGACTCTGACCTCCCAGTGTGCTGTCAGGAACTGTGATGGGGATGACCAGGTTTAGTGGTCAGAGCCACAGTAGTCAGGTCTTGTGTCCAGAGTCAGCACTGGAATCAGGAGTCCAGAGCAGGACTGGAATGAGGCTAGGATGAGAGCAAAGCTGGAGCAAGAGCAGGCTAAGGGTTGGAGGGTCTGTTGCCACTATGAGACAGGAGAGAGTTCTAAGCCCTCGAGCAAGCATATAGATCTGCTGTTCCTCCTGTGCGGATTATATATCTGCCCTGAAAATAACCAGACTGATTCCTGGTTTATGGATTGGCTGGTGCCTAGCATATGAGTGACTCATCACCTGGCATGCTGTGGCTTACCTGCATGAGTTACAAGTATTTGCAATCTACTTTGGGTAATCATGGATTGATTTTAAGATATTTGTTTTAACATAGAAAGTCCTAAATGGCTCTAGACCTACCTGTTTCCCTCCCCCATGACACACTGCCATACCTGTGGTCCTGGATGTTCCTGAGCTGGAGCACTGTTAGTACAAGAAAAATGGTGTGTGTGGCCGGGTGCTCTCCATTAGGGCTCTGGGCCTTTGGAATTTGCTCTTCACCCCAGGGTCCATAAATGCTAGCGTTTATTTGCCTTCAGGGCTCTCTGCAGGGCCCTCATTTTCTCCATTGCTTGTGAGAATATGGTTGATAATGGTGAAGTATTGTGGTGAGAATAGTTTGGGGAGGTTGGTTAGTTTTTGTTTTATTTATGTTCCTGCTGGGTTATTTTGAATTCACCCTTTGACCTGGGATAGTTGGCAGGTTTGTTTATGATTAGTATATTTGTACTAACGATTCTCCAGGGCACCCAGAGCACTAGATGGGCACTCTTTTCTTGCAATCCAATAACGGTGTTTTTTTTTTTTTTTCAATTTGTGTATGTATGTGATGATATTACAGTGGCTACTGTGCTCAGCTCTGGAATCTCTTAGGTGTGTGGCTCAATCATTCTGAATATACCGCTTTCCTTTGGCACTCCTTTTTAAAGGCCAAATGCTGAGCTACTTAGGGCAGAACGGTGCCAAGCAAAGTACAGGTGTGGCAGAAGAGGAGCATCCCATCTGGCACCCCACTTAATTTATCACATCCCTGTATGGGGTGCCAGATGGGATGTCCCTTGAGCGGGTTGAGCGGGCTCAAGGGGCATCCCATCTGGCACCCCATACAGGGATGTGATAAATTAAGTGGGGGTGGGGTAGCTCCCTTTTATGGACACCCAGCAGCCAGTTAGCTACAAAATCCCTGTTAGTAGCTGTTCTCTACTTGCTTTACCTGTAAAAGGTTAAAAAAACCCATAGGTATAAGGAAGGGAGTGGGCACCTGACCATAAAAGCCAATGGGAGGGCTAGACCTATTTAAAATTGGGAAAAAACTTTCCCTTTGTCTGTCTGTTGTTGTTCTCTCCGGAGAGGAGAGACAGAGCAGCAGTGCTGTAAGAAGCTTGCGCCAGGTTTGAAAAATCATCAAATCATACCTAGAAACTACTTATTTGAAACCCCAGATATGTAAACAGATCATAAACCTAATCATATCTTCCTAGACATTTTATCTCTTATTTCTCTAAGGATTGTGGACCCCTCTGTGCTAACCCCAGGTGCTTTTATTTGCTTGTAACCTTTAAGCTGGACCTCAATAAAGTTATTTTAATGCTTGATCCTTATAAGTGGTTCTTTTTAAAATCTAGCAACAGTCTGAGTTTTTAGATGTATTTTCTTTCTTTTTGTTTTTAATAAAATTTACCTTTTTTAAGAACAGGACTGGGTTTTTGTCTCCTAAGAGGTTTGTGCATATGTTATTTAATTAGCTGGTGGCAACAGCTGAATTCCTTTGTTTTCTTTCTCAGCTCTTCTCCGGGATTGTGGGGGAGGTAAAAGGGTTTGAGGGTACTCCACAGGGAGGAATTCCCAAATGCGCCTTCCTGGGTCAAAAGGGGTTTTTTGCACTTGGGTGGTAGCAGCATCTACCCATCCGAGGTCAGAGGGAAGCTGTAACCTTGGAAGTTTAATACCAGCCTGGAGTGGCCAGTATTAATTTTTAGAATCCTTGTGGGCGCCCACCTTCTGCACTTGAAGTGCCAGTGTGGGGAATCAGCCTTGAGAAGGGACAAGGGGATAGTTCTATTGTGGAGCACTGGTATGGCTCCTTGACAGCACCACTGCTGTCCAAAGGAGAGTATGTATGAAAGATCTGAAGCAGATAATAGGATACAGCCTTGTATGAGTAAACTGCAGAAAGTCCTAAACTGACATTCATGTTCCTTCTCAGCCAAAGCCCACCCAAATGTCCTTGTGATTTTGTGTTTTGGAGGTTTGATTTCATAAGTGCCAGGCACTTGTTTTTCTAAGTATATGATCTTATTAGGGAAAACTCGCTAATGATACATGCAGCTAGGTATTTACAAAATATTCAGCACAGTGTAGAAGATGGCCATAATCATACAATACCTAAGCATTAAGCTGATAGTGTTTCATTTTCATTTGTCAGCATATTATAGACAAAGAAAAGGTGGAATATATTAAAAAAGCCAACAATTACAAACAGTTCTTAAATGAAGAGAGAATGGTACGGCTTGATATAAAATTCATTAACTTTAAAGGCAACTGGGATAAAAGAATATAAAATGTTCATGTTTAATTGATTTGTTCATTTGCTATGTATGAAATTTATTCAGGGAATATAATTAAATTTTCACTATCTCAGATGGACAGCACACCCTATCTCAAGAATTAATGAAATTACCTATAGCTTCAGCAATGTGCTTGCAGTTTATAGCCCAATATTTTGGTTGCCTAGTGACCTGATTTCTTTTTAACTTTGAAAAGCACGGAAAAAAAGAAAACAAACCCTGTACTGTGTGTGATGTAGTGGTGAAATGTGTACATAAAATATTACCTTTGCTGACTGGTATGTGCAGTTCAGCCAAATTCTTCATTAATTACCCTTGTAGTGAACAGGAAACCAACTTCATTTCTATAACAACTAAAGAGATTGTGGGTTTTTTTTCCACTAGGTCTTACAGTGATGAATACTGTCTACTGCGTTGTTTAAAATGTTTAGATTGACTTCACGATTCAGATGTAAGGATAGAATGTTAAACAGTTACAAGCACAGTCATTGTGATTTTTTTTAAAGCTACTGAAACGCCATACATTACATCAGTTTATTTCCATGAAAACAGTAAAAAAAATATTTAAAATTATGAGCTTTCCACTCAGACATTTACAGTGTTTTAAAAGGATAGTAAGTTGCCATATTATGATAAGGAATTTATCTCGTTGCGGACCTTTTCTGGCTTTCTTGACAAATCTTGCACAGTCTGAAACACATGTGCTAATATTTACTGCTGTAGAATTGGTGTCAGCATACTAATTTTCTTTCTATTCCCTAATCGAAAATCCTCAGACATGTAGGGAGTTAAACTTTTCTCCCCCACAATTATAAACCAAAAATGAGACTAAAGCAGTCAGTTTTTCAAGCACGTCTGTAATCTTACCTTTAATTCTGATTTTCTTTCTAAACTGAACATTAATAAAATAAATTTGTTGCTGTGCCACATCAGTGCTTTTACCAGAGCTGTGTAAAACGTTAGTAATTAAACCAGAACCTCTGGCCAAGTTCACTAATACTTGTGATCCTTTTGGGTGAGCGTATTTCAATTTATGATTTGGGATGAGAAGCACATGAAACCAGGTGGATTTTGCCCCTCCCCCACAACCAAGCAAAACTCGGCAGTTTGGGCTGTCTGTTGTTTTGGGGTTTTGCATTTGGGGCTGGAGAAGTAGTTAAGCCAGGCAAATCTGGTATTTGTCTGTTCCCAGTAAAGTTCTTTTAGCTGAAATTCATCCTTGACTTACAGAGTTTGCGGTTCTTCTGAGGACACAGTCAGCCCTATCTTTGAGGCATAATGTGCTATGTTTGCACCATGACCCAACTGAGCTCAGAAATACTTGTTTTCTATTCTGAACACTCAGACATTGCTGGCTTGGGCAAGTTTCAGATTTCAGCCCAAATCATTCCCCCAGTCAGTCCTATAAAAATACACTAAATATTAGGCTAATTCAAGTCATTGCAAGGTAAGCATTCCATTCCATTTAAAAATAGTTGCTTTTTCTGTCACTTCGTGTTAGTGTACGGTAACTATCCAAGCATGAACGAATCCTCCAATCCATTTTACTAACTTCAGACAAGAATAGGGGTACTCAGGGAAACATCTAACCCATCACAAGATGCCATAACTGGTTGTGGGAATAGTTCAATGTATATTTTTAAAAATCATTATAAAAATAATGGAACACAGATGTAGAAATGAGTGCTGTGCTTATCAAGACGAGATCTTATGTTGGAACTAACTTTAACTTCATCAGCTGCTTTGTAGTTTTTATATTTGTCATTGATTTGAAAATTGATTTTAAACTTTGACATAGAATTAGGTTTGAAATATGTTTTCAGCGTCACCTATTTATTAATTCTATTAACAATGTATATGATAAGACATCTTAAAGTTGCAATTAATCAAAAGATCAAAGCCTATCTTCTTTCTTTTATTTCATCCAGGGATACAGCACAGTGAGGGCTGGTCACCCAAAGATGTACTGTATGTTCTGAACTGTAAACAATATTTTTTTCAATAAGTCACAGATTAATGTTTGGTTCAGAGTGTTTTATCTGAGCAAGTTTATTTTCCATGAACATTCAAATGGACAAAACTTACCGTCTTTTCTGCTCAGAAAAAAAAACAAAAAACCTTCTCTCTGTTTCATGTTTACTTAGCATAAAGAAGTGCCTATTTTCCTATAGATACTTATTGACAAGTGCAGGGAAGGAGTCCAATTATTAGTGAAATCTGTAGAACCTGAGAGAGGCAGTGTGGCCCCATAGCAAGTGCACTGGACTTGGACTCAGGAGACTCAGGTTCTAGTCCTGGCTTTGATAGTGCTTTTCTGTGCCGCAGTTTCCTCATCTGTAAAATGGGGAAAATTATACTGATCTCCTTTTAACAGATCATCAATATCTCCTGATGAAAGTGATATATAAAGGCTAGGTATTTATTGTTATTATGAGTCCATTATTAGTATCTGATTAAAAATCCACTAAAGTCAATATGATTACTCCTGTTGATTGAGCTTTGGCTAAGGCGCCCAAAGAGGATCAAATATGGTTGAAATAACATTAAATTTAGAAATTGCCAACATGTTTAAAATAAAGTTTTACAGTTTGTTCACCTCTAGTCCCATCTTATATCAATTGTACCATGTTTGGCACAAATGCTTCGGTTTGCAAGATTAAAGTTCAGTTTTCACAGACCTCCATGTGAGTAAGGGCTTTGTCTACATGGCAAGCCAGGGTGTCAATCTATAGCACACCAGCTTGCTGTGCACTAACTGCCATGAGGACTTTGCTATGGTGCACTAAAAGTTCCATAGTATGATACATCAACATACACCATGGAACTTTTAGTATTGCGGAATACTAAGTACAGGGTAGCAGGGTCCACTCAGCAATTTAGAGCATGAACAGACACACTCTAGCTTGCTGTGCACTAAGTCTCTGTGGGGAAAAGCCCTAAAACTCAGTTGCTTAGATATTTATCTTCAGTGCAAAGGTAACTCGATTCTCAACCACACAGCATACCTGTCCCAAAATGAATTTCTTTTGAAATTTGAACAAATGTTTTCTTCCCCAAAATGTTTTTGTCGAACTTGCCAGCTCTTTAGAATATATAAAAGCTAGAAAAATTAAAGTAAAGGCATCCAATTCACATCTGCTTGTCTAGTTATTGTAGAGAGACTATGGTTTTACTATTTGGCAATAAACAGGCAGTGGTGTGAGTTAAGAACAACATTTGAAGTTGTAACTTTACTGTGGCTTATTTGATTAAATGAGGCTCACATAATGTTTTTAACTGGTCTGGGATTGGGTGGTGTGTGGGTGGATGGCATACTGGTACCTCTACTAACATGTCATCTTGTGTTCCATGAACTCAGCTTTATATATATATATATAAAGTCTCTAGGTGTCAAGGTAGTGAAGAAAACCTTAAAAATGTGAACCAAATGCAACTGAACTAGTGAAGTCTACCAGACTCTGGAATGATAGGTCTGAGAAACATGAACTGCCTCATACATCTCACTGAGGCATTAACTCTGAAGCCCAGTGACAACGTTTTAAACATCAGCAATAGCAACTATTTTATTTATGCTCATGAAAGCATGCAAGGAAGGAGGTGAGAGAGTCACGGATAGGCACAAACTATTGTGAGTGATGCCCCTTTTTGGCACCAGGGTTGGGTGATATTTGGAAGAATACCAACTCCTTATTTTCTGCCAATTATGGAGGAGAAAGGCAAATGACATTGGTTAAAATGCATTTGTCAAAAGATGAATACAATTTTCTTTCTGAATGATTGTCATTTAGTATTCTTGCCATACAAATTCAGGCACTTCAATTCCTGGCTCTTGCGAATTTTAATTTCTCTGTTCCTCAGTTCCCCATCTGTAAGCTGGGGTAATATTTTCCTACTTTACAGTAGTGTTATGAGTATAAATTCAGTAATGTTTGTAAAATCCTCAGATACTAGTGATGAGGATGGTATAAGTACATATATAGATTGGGAAATTTAGATTGAATGTTCAGACTGATACACATGCTTAGTTCCATGGTTCAAGGATTCCAAATGACTTGACAGAAGATATACTGTAACAGGACAATTTGGGAACTTTTAGCATGCAAGAAGAACAGAGGATAGGCACAGTATGATTTCTTCTGCTGCTGAGCACAGCATGCTCTTACAGTTTAAATGGCCTTGTTCTACTTCTTATTTTCCAGTAGTATGTGAATCACAACTTAAGAAATTTGGAGACTTATGTCAAAAATTGCTTCTATGACAATCCAGTTATAGGTTTAGCAATCCATTTATGCTGAACAATCTTAAAAACTGTTCATTTACATGTTCAATGGGACATGTTCTTAGCCTGTTCTTATCAACTTAGCTTTTGAATTGCTAAATTGCCCAATAGCAAGTGTATGTTCAAAATGGATGTAAAGCACGGCAATGACTTCTGGCCCAGATCCTCAGAGATAATTAGGTTCCTAACCCCCAATGAAATCAATGGAAGCTAGGTGCCTTTAGGGGCTAAAGCAGCAAAAATTAAAGCTGGTAGACAAAAATACAAAGCATCTTGCATTTTTGAAAGTGAACCTCTGGTATTAAGATTTGATTTTAAATATTAGTACTCTTTATGTATGTATTAATACATGTCTGCTGGAAACTGCCTGTAAAGAGGATGCCTGTGTGTGGCCTAACTTGCCACAATGGAAGAACAATTTGATGTGAGCTGAGGGTGGAGGGACAATCTGGTCCACTCTGATTTTATATTCTCTCATGGTTAGACCAAGCTGCACAAAAAACCTGGCTTGCAGAACTATGATTGATTGATGTTTTTAGTATCTCAGTTTAGTGTTGTTACCTTATCTTTTATGTTTTTCAGAGCCAGGGGTTAATTGCTCAGGTCCAGCCACACTTCTCCTTAAGTCAGTGGGGGAGATGGGGATAGTCTAATCTGGCTCTGTATCCCCTTGCCATTAGAACAGGGTGTACCCAAAGTTTGCATAATGAACTAGGATTGATTGATATGAGTTATCTCAAAATAGATGAACAGTCCTAATTTTCAGAATTTAGAAAAAATGCAACAAAACAACCAACCACACCTAATTATAGAACTCTTCCATGTAAAGCTACAAAGATGTCCTATGGCTTCAGAAAAATGCATTGCCTTAGGATAACAATAACATCATAAATTAGCAAGGCCATAACAATGGCTAGAAATATCACTGTTGCTATTTTTTTTAATTGACTGGGCTCTGAATATTTTTAAGTGCAATTTTTTCCACAATAAATTCTACTTGAGGGCTTATCAATTTTCCCCGTGATTCAACAGCTACTCTGTCTCCACAGTAACTAGTGACCATTCTGGGATTATTAGTGTTTCAGAAATGAAAAACAGTGTACAATGTTTTCTTTTTGGTATTCTTCATTGTTTGCATAGCATATGCTTCTCTGGATAGACAAACATGTTTTATAATTCAGTCTCCGTTGTACACAACAAGGATGTTATTTATGGAAAAAAGATTAATTAAACTTGAACTTATTCTGTGAGTTTGCAAAACACTCTTTAAAGTTTGACATTTGCAGAACCATGGTGTTACAGGTTTCAATGCAGTCCTTTCCCAAAACTGTTATGTCTTGCTGATCTAAACTTGGATCCTGGGGTATTAAATAATTCTCTGGTGAATGTAACGTAAGGCCTGAGGTCAGACTAGATGATCATAATGATTCTTTCTGGTCTTAACATCTGTGAATAAAACTTATGAATCTGATAGATTCCATCCTATATATTTCATTCTGGAACTGAAGTAAATCTGGAGTCACTCCATTGAAGTTACCCTACACCATTGTAACAGATCAGAATCTGGTCCTGAACTGGAAATAGGAAAATAGATCTGCATGTCAAAATTACAGGTTTCAGAGTAGCAGCAGTGTTAGTCTGTATTCGCAAAAAGAAAAGGAGTACTTGTGGCACCTTAGAGACTAACAAATTTATTTAAGCATAAGCTTTCGTGAGCTACAGCTCACTTAATCGGATGCATTCCATGAAGTGAGCTGTAGCTCACGAAAGCTTATGCTCAAATAAATTTGTTAGTCTCTAAGATGCCACAAGTACTCCTTTTCTCATTTCAAAATGGTTTATTTACTATTAGCTTTGGGCCAGATTCTGTCACCCCTACTCATGTTAAGTTCTGTGAGTAGCCCCATTGAAATCAAGGGGATTACCTGGGGAGAATGGTGCTGTCCACATAAATAAGGGTGGTAGAATCTGCCCCTTTACTGTTAGTAATAATTACCTGATTATTTTTTAGAATTGTCTTGCAATTAGCATCAAGCTTATTTTGGTGAGTGAAAGAGGAAGTTAAGCTGGCAACTCTTGATTTTGTTTCTGAGTCATACAGCAAGACTGACGATGAGCTGACTCTGATGCGTTATATCCTCAGATGCTATTTTCTTTGATTCCTCATTGATAAAGAGAAGTTTCCATACTTTTATCCATTTGAGAATAAGAGTTGTGCAAATCCACAGGAGATTTATATTAGATGCATGCCAAATTCTTAATGAACGAGAACTCACCATTCTGCCCTTTAAGCCTTCCACATTTCCTCTCCTGTATCAAAGTTGTTTTGTCCCTTGAGGTAGATTATACAGTTTCTGTACCATTAAATAAAACTGCACTATTTGAGAGAGTATTCTTGGCACAGGGGGATTTAAGGTGGTATGTTCATTTACACAGTTATTTCTGTCTGGTGTTTGTATAGCATAAAAATGATTGCTTTTCTCTAGATACTTATTGTTGACTACAAGGTAAAAATCTGATTTTTTTTTTTAAATCTAGAGCAAATGCATGAGATACCTCATTTGAGTCCGTACTCAGGATTCCCTTTGACTTCAAAGGACCCCTTGTGAAGTTGGTGAATATCCTAAAACCTGTATCCTCTGGGAAAAGCCATTCTGTACACTGTTTGACTGCAGCATTCAGAGAACACAGTATGCTGACAGAAGGTTAGCAGCTGTGTTTTGAAAAAGTAGCTAAAGAATTTTACCTCCCTAACTTTGCCTTAAAATACTGATAAAGTTCAATTATTCTATTTGGACACAGTTATAAATGATAAAAGTAGCATAATATGGACAGCATACGAAGGAATAAGGAGAGGTGGCAAGAGGGACAGCTCAGTGGTTTGAGCATTGGCCTGCTAAACCCAGGATTGTGAGCTCAATCCTTGAGGGAGCCTTTTAGGGATCTGGGGCAAAAATTGGACTGGTCCTGCTTTGAGCAGGGGGTTACACTAGATGATCTCCTGAGGTCCCTTCCAACCCTGATATTCTATTCTATTCTAAGTTCACCAAGCTGCCACATGTGTCTAGAGGCATGGTTTGTTTTTTGATTCTGTTAGTAGAATAAATTCCAAATATCCCCATGTGAATCTGAAAGATGAACCAGCTTAGTTGTGACACTATGTAACTAACTGTATTGTTTATTAACATTAACACTCTAGCTCTAAGATGGGAGAACAATAAAGATTGGTAGAAATCCTACCTTCCCCATCCCCAATATCTCTTTGCAAAGTCCTTGTAAAAGAACGTGTAGTTTCCTAATGTTTCAGAGCTGTTAAAAACCAGTGCCACTAAGTCAGTACTCATAAGCAATCATAAAAATTCAGGTACAGAACATGTCTGACAGAAGGAAAGCTTTTAATAGTTTTTAAAGTTGAGAAAAATAGCATTTTTTAAAATTTCAGATACTATGGTAATAGGCACTTTGGAAATGTTAATGGTGAGAGACAAATAGATGGATACATAGATAGATACAAGTGTAATGTCTGTATCAGCCAGGCTCTGAATCCTCATTTTTGTTCCAGAAAGTGGTTTGTTGAATAAAGGGAAAATAGGCCCTTGTATTAAACAAAGTTTTAATATACACAATGGATGTATAACTTTAATAGTTGCAGCTGCTGATCCATGGCTGCAACAGTGCATAACTTGCATCCAAGAGAAATGTGGAAGCCTAAAATATTAATGATTAATTTAAGATGGCTAAACCTGCTTAAACAATGCCCAATCTGCGACTGCTTTGTTGAGTCATTTGTATTTCCTATATAATTGTGTTCTAAATTAAAATGAATGTCTTTTATTTAATATGCATGAAAAACTTACATAATGGTCTACAAATTTACTCCAGATGCATACTAACTGCTAGAATAAGCATTTCAGAATACGGTTTTACATAATACACTTATCTGCTTCATTTAGCTATCCCCATAAACTCAGTACACTCCAAGCATAAACAGGTTGTTAAGTACATTTAAGGATTTTAGAATGAACACCAGAGCTGCAGTTATCATTAAAATGAAGTGCTGATATTGGAGTCAGGCCACACAGAAGTGTTTACCCAGTGCTATACTAGAATTACAATTCTTCCCTTCATTTAGACTTTGGAGTATGGATGGATCTGATGTGTGTCTCATTAGAACCTGACATTTGAAGTCCAAATGTTAAAATGCACGTACATACTAGTCTAAACATGTAGTCTGCTTGAGCAGGATGGGAAGATACTATATCATTGGGCTGGCAGGTTATAAATTCTCTCTCTCTCTCTCTCTCTCTCTTTTTAAACTGTGGATTGTGAATGCTGGACATCCAGTGCAGCATTACACAGAATGCTGTGAGCTGACAAGTAATGTTCAATTAACTGATTGCAAAGCCCTAATGCCTTGTGAGAGAAATGATCATCATCACACAGTTCCACTGATTGTTCCAGATCCAGCTGATGAGACGGTCTTTTCATTCTTCAATGACATAAGAGAATAGAACAGATGAAATAACACCAGTCATAAAGAATAAGAAATAGTACAAACTGACAGACTATTAGAAAAGTCTATTTTTCCCTCTAAAAAAGATGGTTCTACTCACTATCAGAGTTATTTTTAAAGCTAGTTTGCTAATTGGTACTTGAATATATTCTACTTTTTAAACCTCCATGAAATACTGCATACAAATGGAATGTTTAAGTGAAGGAACACACATGCAAAGTCGGACACTTGCCCAGCTCTATATCGGAGCATAATGCATACACACACACACACATATATATCATTTTGGTTTAGTCTTCAGAGCATGCACCATGAGAGAGATCAGACTTTCGTATTTTACAAATAATGGAAAATATTTCAGTTAGCCATAAGAGCCAGTTTGTCATATCACCATAAACCATCCACAACAGCAACTCTGTAAAAATAGCAGCTGTCCCCACCCTTTCAGGTCATGGAAACTCCCCTGTATCTTAACATATTTGTGTTTTGAGTGGAGCAAGACACTGCTCCTCCCCTAGATGCCCTTTCCAGGTCTTTAGTGGAGTGTCTTGTGTCAGCCCCACTACAGCAAATTCCTTGTGAAGTAGTTACTTTGTATGGTCCACTGCCCTATCCAATCCACACAAGGTCTCTAAGAGGCAGGATGTCCCTACTCTCATTCTAGCTGCAGAAGCTAGGGGAAAACATCTATTCACACTTCCAGCGGGGTCTGTTCTGTGACTGCAGCATGTACACCCCATAATCTCTTTCTCAGTGGCTATAGAGCTTTCCAGGGTTCCTTATCAACTGCAAACTAAGAAAGGAAAGGCCCATGATCCAAACTAAGAAAGGAAAGGCCATGCCCATGGAGCTCTGACTGCTGCAGATGAAATGAGAGGAGGGACTGGCTCCACTGCAGAGCCTTGGTTGCATAGCACCAGGCCCATCTCCACTTCCTGCTGCAGCTCTCCTCTGATTGGGGGATAGGATTGTCATTTGAGAAGGAACTATGATGACTGCAGGAGAGGCATGAGCTGCCAGGGCACAGACACTGTAGGCTGAGGATCTGAGGTCAGGGCTAGGGGATCAGGCCCAAAAAGCAGCAAAAGTGTGTTGTCCATTTGAGCCTGCACCAAATGTAAAAACTGGTCACAGCTCAAAGGAAAGGAGGAGTCTTATTCTAGGACTACGGAGTCGAGGCTGGAGAGGTCACTGGAACTGTGATTGATGAAAATAGAGTTCCTTGTGGCCATAATCTGGGATTTATGCCATATTCCCATCCACTGTTCTATGCAATGATAGTGGGATGTTTTAAACATTATTAAAGGCACTGTACATTGGTGTAATCTCTGGATGAATTCCTGCCTTCCCAAAGGCTGACAGAGTTTGGATTCTCCTCCCACAACACTATGGAACCCTCAAGAGCTCTAGATACTGACTGAGGCATTATGTGTGTCTTTGGCCTAGTATGGCTGCAGTATTTCCCTCTACAATAGAGTGCATCCCCATCACCTGCTAGAGACTGGAAGAGAAAAAACAATTGGTGACATGCTTCACACTTGTGGGGTGACTGATAGATTGCATGCTGGCCAGAGTGGGGGAGGTAGGAGATGCGCCTACACCTTATAAACAGACTGAGGGAGCTCAGTAGGGAAAGATTGCAGAGAAGGCAGGACTCTAAGAAGGAACCCACATGTGTAGGTTAGGGTCTTGACAGGGGAGCCCTGAGCCAGGGCCTGGAAGGATCAGGGACATCCCTAGGGGAAGCTTCTGCAGTCCCTGGATAAGGGAGGCAGTGAGGGGAAATGTGCTACACAAGAAGCAATAGAGAAGGAATTTTGCAGGAGCAGGTTAGGCTCCTGGGAGTGGAGGGAGAGGGCGTGAAATAGTGCCAGTAAAAACACTTCACTAGAGCCTGAGAGGGGTGGAAGACTTACTTACATGGACTTTCAGTTGGACCTTTCTTTTGTCCTGGAAGAGGTTTTGAACTTTGTGAGACTTGGCCGGAGGGCCAAACCTCAGAAGAGGTGGCAAGACACACATGGGCTGCACATGGTGCTGGAGCTGAGGATACTGGTGACATGTGCACCCTGACACAAGGGGGTGCACTTGTGATGAATATGCTACATAACACACCCTTTTTTCTACTGCTGTCCTATAGGGGACAGCATGCACAGCCCTGTATGGAGCGGCAGAGATGGAATGCAGCAGCTCCAGTATGGCTATCCTCAAGAGTTCAAGAATCATGAGTCAGTCCCACCCCCCTTAAAAAAACAAAAAAACCAACAACACATGCAGGTTTTTCTGTTATCCTGAACCTTTTTGTTAATGAAAGCTGAGATTCTCCTGCGATGTCTTGATTCCAACAGTGTGATAAAATCACAAGAATTGGCAACATTGCAGCTCAAGACAGGCAGCTCTTCTAAAAATCCTTCTTGGGGGGAAGCGTGACCAACCAGTATCCCCTGAAGATCTAGCAAGAAGCACTGCGGGCACATATCCCAGGAAAGAAGTGTAAGGTGAGGAAACAGACATGCCATGTCTGTTGAAGATTTACTATATAATGGAGAGTTAGAGCTCTCTAGGGAGGAAAAATGAGTGGAGGAACCATCTGGGTGTCGAGGGATGTATCCTTGGAGCTTTGAGTTTGTGTAGAATCCAATCAGACCTGCAACCCCAGGAGAACTGAAAACCAGCCACAGGAAACAGATCCAGGAGGGTCTAGTCCACATGGCTCATACCAAGTGGCCCTAGCTCTTCCACAGCCCAAACTGGCCTTGCTTCATCCATCTGTGAAATGGAGGATAACAATCCATTCCTACCTCATGGGGTGGGGATGTAATCTCTTTCTACCCATGTAAAGCACTTTGAGATTCTGGGATGGAGCATTCTGTAAGTATAAAGTGTTGTTATTTCTATGTAACAAATAGCTCATTCAGCCTTTGCAATAAATCTGTGTTTATCAGATTTCCCATCATCTCAAATCGGTTTTCCCTGGAAGGTATGAAGACCTGCTCTTTTGAGAGTTATTACAGATAATAGCATAACCCCATTCTTTGCATTTTCACTTAAATGATGAGCTTTTAACCACCATTACATACCTGAGTAACATTTATTCAAATGCACTGTCAAGGTTCCTCCCCCACTCTGAACTCTAGGGTACAGATGTGGGGACCTGCATGAAAAACCTCCTAAGCTTATCTTTACCAGCTTAGGTCAAAACTTCCCCAAGGTACAAAATATTCCACCCGTTGTCCTTGGACTGGCCGCTACCACCACCAAACTAATACTGGTTACTGGGGAAGAGCTGTTTGGACGCGTCCTTCCCCCCAAAATACTTCCCAAAACCTTGCACCCCACTTCCTGGACAAGGTTTGGTAAAAAGCCTCACCAATTTACCTAGGTGACTACAGACCCAGACCCTTGGATCTTAAGAACAATGAACAATCCTCCCAACACTTGCACCCCCCCTTTCCTGGGAAATGTTGGATAAAAAGCCTCACCAATTTGCATAGGTGACCACAGACCCAAACCCTTGGATCTGAGAACAATGAAAAAGCATTCAGTTTTCTTACAAGAAGACTTTTAATAAAAATAGAAGTAAATAGAAATAAAGAAATCCCCCCTGTAAAATCAGGATGGTAGATATCTTACAGGGTAATTAGATTCAAAAACATAGAGAACCCCTCTAGGCAAAACCTTAAGTTACAAAAAGGATACACAGAAATAGTTATTCTATTCAGCACAATTCTTTTCTCAGCCATTTAAAGAAATCATAATCTAACACATACCTAGCTAGATTACTTACTAAAAGTTCTAAGACTCCATTCCTGGTCTATCCCCGGTAAAGACCAGCATATAGACAGACACACCGACAGACACACAGACCCTTTGTTTCTTTCCCTCCTACCAGCTTTTGAAAGTATCTTGTCTCCTCATTGGTCATTTTGGTCAGGTGCCAGCGAGGTTACCTTTAGCTTCTTAACCCTTTACAGGTGAGAGGAGCTTTCCCCTGGCCAGGAGGGATTTCAAAGGGGTTTACCCTTCCCTTTATATTTATGACATGCACATATTCAAGTGTATTCCATTTATTTAGTATCTTTTGCAGTTGTTTACAGTACTTTTGACTCTCTGATCTTCAGGCAGCTCTCATCCCCTGGAGACAAAAGTACTTTTCAAGAAATTAAGTACAAATGAAATAATCAACAAATAGGAGAATCAGAATGGTCTTCGCTTGGGTTGACATACTAGGTTAAAGAAAAAACAACACATAATGGAACGGTAATTTAAAGGGTAATTGCCTTAAAAGAACCTCTGGCCCTATCATAGCATCCAGAGATCTGTTTCAAATACTGAAACAAATAGATTTTGAAGTAGATGAACACAGTATGTATATATACTTTGTTGAAATATGGAGTGTGTAAAAACTCTTTTTCCATTATCCTTTTGATGAAACTGCTTCATTGTCTGCCCAATAAAAAGTTTTCTAACTGTACTCTGAGTTTTCTCAATCCCCCCCTCATTAAACTCACCTTCAACAAAGAAACTTGACTAGGTCATATGGCAGAAGATCATCCTAAACTTGCTACTCACGTATAAATCTTATGCAGTGCTTCAGTTGGACATGGCCATATTTGGGGGGAAATTACCACAAAAGGAAGAGAGGGACTAAAAGGAAATATAGTGACAAATGTCCATATTTACCACTGGTACTAATACAATAATAAGAATTGGTGAACTTTGAATGGCTTGGAGATTTGGCTAATTTTCTATAAACACCCATCTTTCATAAGGTGTGGCAATCAAAACTGGACACAATACTCCAGCTTAGGCTCCATCAGCGCTGAGTAGAATGGAACAATTACCTCCCCTGTCTTACATATGACCTTCATGTTAATACACCCCGGAATGGTATTAGCCTTTTTTGCAACTGCATCACATTGTTGGCTAATTCAATTTGTAATCCACTATAATCCCCAGATCCTTTTTGGAAGTACTACTGTCTAGCCAGTTATTCCTCATCTCGTAGTCATGTATTTGATTTTTCCTTCCTAAGTGCAGTATTTTACACTTGGTCTTTATTGAATTTCATCTTGTTGATTTCAGACCAATTTTCAAATTCAGCAATGTCCTTTTGAACTTATTTTACATAGGTCACTGAGCAAACCTGTCAGAAATTCCAGACATTACTAACCCAAGAAGATTCAAAGTGGTATCTTAGAGGTGAAAGACTTCATATACCATTTCCATTTTACTAAGCCATTCAGTTCCCTGCATTGCTCTTTTTCATTATATTTGACATTTTTTAGATTTAATCATGGTTACAGACTAGTAGCTTGTAGCTGTGGGCTGGTAAGATAAGACTTTACTGAGCTACAGAACATATTATTTAAAAGGGAAAATGTGAAAGATACATGAAAAAATCAAATGGCATGGTGGCTGAGACAGTTTGTTTTTGAGATATAGTCGCTTTGAATACAGAGTCTAGTGCACGGTCTTGGGCCTGATATTCAAAGTCCATGCATTGGTCTTAATACCCAAGAGCCCTTCCCGCAACATCCATGACCTTCCACAACAGCTACCTTCTTGCATTGTTGAAGGAGACAGTTACTGAGGCCATATCTACATGAGGACGCTCAGGAAACTTAAGGTGAATCAACTATAAGTGTGAAGTCAATGCATATAAAGTACGCTTTAAACTATGAAAAACTAAGACCACTTGACTCCTGAATGAGAGCATCCACACAGGCTTTTAACAGACTTTCCCATGTTGCCAAGCACTGGGAGGAGACAGATCTTTCACAGTACCTGGATCTAGACTATGGAACTCATTTCTATAAGAGGTAAGAATGGCCATGGTTTTCACCACTTTCAGAACTAATTTAATGTCTTCAATTTAGCTTTCACTTATTCATTTCTTCATATACAACCACACTCCCATCCACCCACGGCAAATATATAATAGCTACAGAATGAAAGATATCTGTAAACAAATCAAGCTATTTCTCTACAGATGGGAAAAGAAGGCAGAGTGGGAAACTTAGTATTAAATATATTTTTAAAATACATGTGAGGTGTCAAATACTAGGAGAGATATAAAGCTAGATAGAAATGACATCTGTGCCACACTGGATTAAACCTAATATAGTAGCCAGTGCTAGGACACCATACAACACAGCAGAGGAAAAGCCCTTGGAAGAAATCATTCAGCAAGCCCAGCTGATGGTTTAATATACCAAATGCCCAAACAGTAGGTCTGGTTTGAAATGTTTATATAGTGTTAGTGAGCAGAATGCAGATTAAGCAGCCAACGTTTCATGAGAAACGTAGTTAGTCACATGTCTTTGTAATGTATCATATGGATCTGACCACTAAATATAGGGTAAGTATAAGCATTTAGAAAGATTGTAAAACAAACTTGAAAGTTGTGAAGTCGAGCGCTCAAAAGTTAGGACATGCTAGTAGTAAGGTGTCTGTGTATCTTTAATTTGGCCCCCTCTTGTGTATGCATTATGTTAAAGTCTTTAATTATATGATCATATACTACTTAGCTCTTATTGGGACTTTGCTTTTTCTATACAAACTGTACTTAGGGATAAACTGTGCATCACCTTAAATCTCATGTAACTGCACTGATTTCATTTGGGTTGAAAAGGAGGGAATTTGACCTATGATTTTCTTCCTGATATTCTAAAGTTATGGTTTCAAAGTATAAAGAAAAGGAGTACTTGTGGCAGCTTAGAGACTAACCAATTTATTTGAGCATAAGCTTTCGTGAGCTACAGCTCACTTCATCGGATGCATACTATGGAAAGTGTAGAAGATCTTTTTATATACACACAAAGCACGAAAAAATACCTCCTCCCACCCCACTCTCCTGCTGGTAATAGCTTATCTAAAGTGATCACTCGCCTTACAGTGTGTACGATAATCAAGTTGGGCCATTTCCAGCACAAATCCAGGGTTTAACAAGAACATCTTGGGGGGGGGGGGTAGGAAAAAACAAGGGGAAATAGGTTATTATTTGAGCATAAGCTTTCGTAAGCTACAGCTCACTTGGGAGATCACTTTTAGCCCTGAAAATATAAATACATTTATTTTAAGTAAGTTGCTGGCAATGAAACCCTAATATATTTTACCTCCTTTGGAAACATCCCCCCAAACTGCAGTGTGTGGTTGGTGACTGGTTAAGGATTAAAGGCTGTTCCACTGAGGAATATGTGTGTGTGAGTATGTGCGCGCGCACGAGAGAGAGCAGGTATTATACATTTAGACCAATTGATTAATCTTTTTACACCTTCTTTATTTTTCTGCATAGTAGAATTTTTTTTTGTTGTGTGCATTTTGTGTAACCAGTTGAATAAAATTACGGTTTTTGCATTTTTTTTTCCCCACTGGACACCAGAAATGTAGTTTTGTCTATTTCTCTGCCAGAGGCCATGAACTGTGCGCAGTCACAGAAGCAAAGCTGTAATTCTGAAGCAAGTTGAAGCTTTTACTTACATTCAATTTTTTCAGGGTCAGTCCCAGGGACAGCCACAGAAGCAAAGTAAATTGCCACTTGGGGCTCTGCTTCTTTGCGGGCTCCACATGCAATGCCAGTAACGCAACTTTAAGGTTAGTTGTATCTCATTGTCAAGCAGTTTGCCATTAGACCCTTTCCTCCTCCTCCTCTGACAGCAGGATCAGAGAGGGAGAGAACTCATGGCTTGAACTTGATCTCCAAGAGCTTATGGGTTTCAATTGGCTGAGAGCCATACAAATCATAAAGCTGACCCTGATCAGTACATTTAATCTAAACTATCTAACCCCTTAGGTAATTGTACTTTCTGTAGCTGTCATCAGAGGAACTTAAATCCCACTCTTTAAAGAAAACATTTGAAATAAAAACAAGAGTAAAAATATTTGGTTTTCATTCTGAGGATCTGATTTATTTTAAAAGTTTCTCCAGTTGACATTATACCAGAGAGTATAATCAGAATGTGAATGTTAAAAGATGCATATTTTCCGTGGACCCAAAGGAGTATTTAAAAACAAAATCAATTATGCTCCAACTGTACATAAGATTTTTTGTTAGATTTTCTGCATTCTTCTGGCAGTGTTATGAAAGGAAAAGTATGAACTCTGTAGTGCAACCTAGTGCAGGACTTATGTAATCTCAGATTTCCATTAGGAAAAGAGCTTGCAAACCACATCTCTTTAGGAAGATCCCTCACTAAAAGCATAAAATATCATGTGTATTAAAACAGAAAACATTTGTAATATTTATTTTAATCAAAGGAGTAAATACAATTTTGTGGATTACATTTTTAATCATTTGAAGGGTTTTTTAAGGCTAGGAAAACAAAAACGCAGAAGAACTTTCTATCATTCAGGTTGTCTAAGGATACAAAATGTCAGGCAGTGGGAACTAAAATTCAAATTGTTATTCCTTAAATTAGTTGTGAAAGCAACTTAACTGTAAAGCTGATTAGGGCATCAAGCTTAGTTGCTAACACATTCCATCCCTTTTAGGTATTGCACCTTACTTTCTGTTAAAGGAAAACAAACAAAAAACTCCAAAACAATTAATACAAGTACTACCTGCTAATTGTGAGAAGAGTTGTATGAAATTCACAACTTTTGTTCAGCAGAAATTCAAATGAAAGATTTTAATCATTTCATTTGGCACAATATCCTCCATTCACTCGATCCGTATCTCATAAGCTTCATTGCTCACTTGCTAGCCATCTGTATACAAACAGGACCTGAGAGGATGACTCATGAGGAAAGGATTCTTAGGAGCCACCATGATCAAAGGTTGAATAAAAGATGTAAGTGTGTTAAGACACTGACAGAGTGGGCTATCAGATATGCAATCTTCTTCCTTACAAAAATCTGAACCTCGATCGGCCCCACCAACTAATGTGTAGACCAGTGAGAACAAGTCCTCTGTTCTGCTGAGCCCTAAAATAAGTGATAATTTGGATGAGTATTTTCTCACCAAAAATGTAATTTTACTAATGTATCTTATGACAGCCTTCTTTGCTTTATAAAATGGGCCCATTTTCACCTGATACTGGACTCTTGTTCATTAGAAAATGTCTGTTTTTCTCTGAAAAAAAATTGGATTCCTATCAGTGGTGAAATTGTCCCCCTGAAAATGGCTGGATTTTAGTTAACAACAATTATGAAAACAAAAGAACAATAACATGGTATTCAAATATGTATCTACTTTGTTGCCAGTATTTTCCACCCCAATATATATGAATTATCCCTTTCTTGTGTGATAGACCAAAAGTGTTACTCTCCTTCCTTTCCTTTCATGCCAAATACCCCACCCCTCAGGCCTGTTTCATCTAAGAGTAGGCAGTAAAATAAACTGCTCTATTCTTTCAGCAGGGTAGGATGCTGTTGCTGAGTTTGGTAAATAGACAGAACTTTTAGTTTATCTGGACTTATTCTCAGAATGAATAAAGAGCCAACCGGCTGAACACAGAGAAAAGCATGACTGAATCAAATTGAAATCAAAATAATTTACAGAACATAACCTGTGTATTCCTTTTCTTTCCCTTTTTTGACCACTCAGTGTTGTGTACCATTTAGGACCAAACCCAAACCCAGTACTCAGCCCATATAGCTGGGCTTGGTGCTTGGCATATGTATGTGCAGGAGAATATAGTGGGACAACACAATGGCAGGAACAACATCCACAATGCATTTGGTGGCCTAGGCATGGAGAAGATGGGAAGATCCACATACAATGGATCCTCCAGCCCCATCTATACCCCAGATCATCCATGTGTTGACCTCACCTGACCTTTATGAACTTTTGTGCAGGGAGCTCCTGGGGCTCTGAACTCAGTATTACAGATTTTCACAGTCTCTAAAAATTCTAGCCCCCACCCCTCCTGTCCCATAAAACGTTTTGCCAGTAAATCTTTTCTGGCTGCTGAGTTAGGCACAGAATTTGCTCCAGACAGTGATCTACACATAGTCCAGGTGGCCCAAAAGTTCATAGGTCACAGAATTCTAAGGAGCCAAGTGGAATGTTAAAAATACAGTAATTGCTTCTAAAAATATAACAGATATCTTGGGTGAAATCCTTTCCCCATTGAAATCAATGGTGGCAAGATTTCACTGAGGTTTGAATTAAGGTACCCTAGTGAGAGACAGAAGTGTCTTACATTGTCCCTTTATTTTTAAAGGGTTGCAAACTTTAGTTGCTTCACAACTCTGATTAGTGTCAATGAGAGCTCAGTGGTTAAAGCCCAGTCAACTCTTTCTGAAAATGCATATGCAACTGACTTTATGTAAATACTGTAGAAAGCTTTGCGGCAATACAAAACATTTTTATGATACTTTGTTCCCCTAAGGTCTACCCTAGAATTCCAATGAAAATTTACCAGTTACCTTGGAAAAAATGTATTTTGTGAAAGTAGAGCTTGTCACGTTAGAGTCAATTTTCCAGGAGATGGAACTTAACAACACTGGTCATAAATAACACAGCACATAATTTGGCAAAGTTTAGAATAATTTGCATATATTACTGTAGTTTCTCACAAGCAATTTAAAATGCATAGACCTCACAGATAAGAGAGTGCAGAGGATGCAGAGTCTATCATCAGAGAGAATATACCAGCAATTAGATGTGTGCTCTAACATTTAATCTGTAGGGCAAGAGCTCCACAAAGCCCTGGGAACTGGAACTGAAGACCTTCCAGCTCCTAGGCAACATTAATGGGGAGATTCTTTCAATAGTGGTTCACATGGAATCTTGAGTCCTACGTTGACTCCTAGGCAAGAACAGTTAGGGGCATGGGAACAGGTAGCACATTGCTAGTAAGCAAATATAGAATCCAATATATTTTTATTAAAACAGTCAGGCAGAAAGATTGATTTATGGGTGAAACAGTTGGAAACATTAATGTGGTTTGTGATTCATAGATTCCAAGGCCAGAAGGGGGGAATTGTGCTCACCTACTCTGAGCTCCTGTATAACACACATCTTTTAAGGGAAAAAATAATCAAACCTTGATTTAAAAACGGTCAGTGATGGCGAATCCACCACAACCCTTGCTATATTTTCAAGTGGTTAATTACCTTCACTGTTAAACATTCATGCCTTATTTCCACAGTCTGTTTGTCTAGTGTCAGTGATGCATTGAGGGTGCCCTCTGCTGTTGCTTCTCTGCCCTAGGAAAAGCTGGGGCTTTTCAAAGGGCACTCCCAGCAAGAAAGGTAGATAGAGGGCCCTGGCTCACTAGTCAGCAGTAGGGTGGGGATGGGGGGTCTCACCTCCTCCTTCTGGGGCTTGGGATGTAGTGTGGCTCCACTGGCCAGGTCCTCAGTGCCATCTGCTTCTCAGGCCACCTTTCTTTAAAATGGAAAAAGATTAATCAAATTTGGAGCCTACTGGCTTCATTTTCCTTCTTCTGCATTTCAAACAAAATTGATTTTTCTATATATCTACAGATGACACGGGCTCCATAGTATATGGAGTGATATATATTAAATTCCTACCCAGAATACTCATCTCAGGTTTATATAGCTCAAAGGCAGAAAGGCCATATTATAATATTGTCCTTGTTGCCACTCTAACACTACTCCAACCCTTGTTTTAACGGAGCCTAACTGAAGAAAACAATCAACCAGTCAGGATCTGTTTGATTTTTGTTTTTTTTACTCAGATTCCACAGTGGTTGTTGAATAGCTCAGAATGCTGTGAGTCTCCATGTGGGCAAACTCTCAACCATCTATCAAGGACTGGAGTTCCGTGTTCATTCCTGGCCAGTAAATGCCCATCTAAGACAATGCCAATGTGCGAGGCCTGGGTTTTTTTGCATGACATCCTTATGTAATGGGGGAGGGACAACAGCTGTCTGTCTTCAAAATATGATTCCATCCTGAACACTTAGCTCATTTTCAATTTGAAACTATAGTTCTGTTCCTACTGGTACTTGGCTTTTATCTTCTGGACACCCTGCTAATAACAATGTCTCGACAGCCTGTGGTTGGATGTCCTTTTCTGTAGCCTCTTTGATTTCCATCAGCTCTGTTGCTGAAACGGGAAGATAGTGCAGGATGTTAATGGAGTCAAGATCCTGATCCCCTTCCCCTAAATCACTGATGCTGGTTATGTATGCTGTGCTCAGGGTGTCAGCTAGCACCAGTAATCGTCCTGGACAATAGCTGATCTCTACCCGATAGCACTGGCAGTGCATCCCTATGCACTGCAGTCTCTTTGGGGCACTAAGAAAGGGCTTTGTCATGATTGCCTCTAGGGGTATTTGGTCTGATTGCACTATTACTGGGTGGCCACAGATGGACTGATGGAATCACTTTATCCAAATACCAGAGCCAGAGGCTCTTTTATTATTTGGGCATACACCTGTTCAGTCCCTGGCAGGGCTCTGCTGGCATAAGCAACGAGCTGCTTCTGCAAAAGAGCTACAGCCTATCCTTTCTCAGGTGCATTACACTGGAGTGTCAGTGGCTCTCCTGGCTGGTAGTACTTCAGGACCAGGGCATCTCTTATCATTTGTTTCAGCATGTCAAATGCTCGCTTTTGGGGATCAGCCCAGTCCCATGCAATATTTTGCTTTTTGAGCTGACGTATGGGTTCCGCTACTGCAGCCAGGTGTGGACAGAATTTGGACATAAAGTGTATTGTTCTTATGAAGTGCTGCACTCCTTTCACATCCAGTGGAGCTGGCATGTGTCTGACTGTCTTGATCTTATTGGGATCTACTTTCAGTCACACTGCTCTCCAGTGTATGTCACCTCATGCTGGAGTCATTTTTTTTCTGGGCTGAATAGATTTTTCTGTCATAATCTCACTTAGCTTTTGTATCATTGCTTTCTTCACCAACAATGAGTATATCATCAGCAATTATTTTCACTCCCAGGCCGTCCTTCCAGCACTTGGATGAGGTTCACTGGAACACCTCTGGTGTTGGTCTTATGCCATGGGCATGCACAGCTATCTATAGCATACAAATGGAGTTGCAAATAGGGTGACCATATTTCTCAAAGTAAAACGGGACACCAGAAGGCAGGGTCACCCAAGCCCTGCCTCCCCCATGTGGGGCTGACATCACTGCTCGCCCAAGACCCTCTGCCATGGGTCTGGCTTTGCTGAGCCCCTCCCCGAACTACCTGCATAGGGCTGGCCCAAGCTGCTCACCCCAGGCCCCCTACCTTGCATGGGGCTTGAGGAGATGTTCGCCTGAATCCACTTGCTCCCCCCGTGCCCCCTTGCAAGGGGCTGGCCTGAGCTGACTGGCATTGCCACTTGCCCAAGCCCCACCGTGCAGGGCTGAGGTCACTGCTCGCTCCCCTAAATGTTCCTCTGCACCCTGCTAGGGGGATGCATCCCACATTTTTGGCAAAACTGGGCATTTGTCCCATTTGATTTTGTCAATTTATCATCATTTGGCAAGAGCAAATGGGACAAATGCCCAGTTTTGCCAAAAAAAGTTGGCACATCCAGGACAGGACTTAAAAAGGGGACTGTCCTGGTCAAAACAGGACATATGGTCACCCTAGTTGCAAAGGTTGCCAGCATGCTGGACTCTTTATCCAGACTATGTACCAAAACCTGTTCTTTACATCAGATACCCTAAAGATTCTGGCTTTGCAAAGTTCTGGCAAGACGTCATCAATTGTGGGCAGTGGATAGTGGCATCTTTTCAATGACTGGTTCAGTGGCTTTTGATCCAAACAGGTGCGTAATTTGCCTGATGGCTTCTTCAAAACCACCATGCTGTGTACCCAGGCTGTAGCAGCCTCTACAAATGGTACAATACCTCTGCTCTGCAGACTCTTGAGCTCCATACTGGATTACATAGTGCCATTGGAATTTTCCTTCATGGTAAGCACACTGATTCCATTGTGGGGTCTACTTGCAGTCATATCTGTCACCTTTGAAAATATCCTCATTTGTTTTTACAATTGTCTCAATTGTTCATGAGACTTCCCTCTTTGGTTTCTTGCTCTGCGGTTATAAAATTCAGGTGCTGCATCCTGATCAGATCCATGGCTTGTATGGGTATATTCCCGAAGTGTGGTCTGTGTTGCTTATTGTCCATCACCACAAACTTTCATTGCTAGCATCTGTTATTTTTCAGGTTAGTTACTGTGAAGTCACATTTTCCTATAGGCTGCCTTACGCTCTCATTGTACATTGTGAAATTGCGTCTGCTGGTTGTAATGAGGAGGTTTGAGTCCAATTCACCCTGAGGAATCACAGGGCGCTTCCCTATTAATATTGTTGCATGCACTGGGGGTATGTACTGTCCCTTGTTTTCCTGCTTCAAGAGCTTGAACAGAATATGTTCTCGGTCTCAATAAAAAAAGCCATGATGTCATCTGATGTGCAATCCCTCTCTTGTACAAGTCTGACTGAGTCTTTCTGAGACCTTCCTCTGTGCTTGCACACTCTATTAAGATGGTTCAATTTGCCACATTCTCTGCAATGTCATCCACTGTGGGGCACTTCTTCTTTACCCACTCATGATGTCTCCAACAATAAATGCATCTCACTATGAGTATTGAGTCCTGGGCACCTGCCATCCTTTGATGTTGTCTTACAGCATGTACTTCTCAGGGGCTGTTGTGCCTCCTAGGGCTTTCATCCTTTCTCTTGAGGCTTCCACTGCATGCCCCATGTTTAAGCATCTGTCTAATGTGAAAGTGGCAAAGAGTCCTATGGCGCCTTATAGACTAATGTGAGAATACCTTCTTGGAGCAGCCGTTCCTGCAGATGGTGATCCCAAGTGCCACAGAGTATCCTGTGCTGAATTAGGGAATGTGGCAGTCCCTAAAATTATGTAAGCAGAGTCAGGATGAGCTCCACCTTGACATCTGGTGGTGAGGTGTGGCAAGTTGTGGAAAAGAACTTCAGGGGCCGATCTCATTTGCATAGGCACACCCACTCCACCTAGAATGAGGCCATAGCTGTCCAAATGATCGCTTTGGCTGCTGTGGGATCCCCAGTGTCTCTGTTATTGGGGCAGGAAGAATAAATTGTTATTACCTGATTATGGGAACTGTGCTTGGAACTGCACTTGGCCTTTTGTTATGATGGAGGGATTCACCATCAACTAAGTAGCACTCGCTAGGCAAGGGTCATGGGTTCCAAAACTCTGCTAATTGAGAGAGATTGTGGAGCAAATATTAATACTTGGTGGTATGGGCCCCTTGGTGAGGGCCTTACATGCTAATTGCACTTCCTCCTCTCTCCACTGTGGAATATCAGAGCTAATTTTGATTCTATTAGGAATCTAGTTACAGACTGCTAAGCTCACTTTGGGCTAATGGTGTACCAGCACTGAGGCTCCCCTACTACAAGCTGAATTCACCAAAGAGCTGAACTGACTAAGAGCTGAAATCATTGAGTGTTGTGTTAAGTAGTGGGGGAGCCTGAAGATATATTGTAGAGCAGTCTGCAGGATGGCTGGAGTGCCTTGTGGACAGGCTGGTGGAGCAGTTCATAGGACGGCGGGAGCTGCTTGTGGGATGCGGAGCAGAGCAGTTCGTGGACCGGCTGGTGGAGCAGTTTGTGGGACGGTGAGAGCTGCTTGTGGGACGCGGAGCTGGTGGAGCGGAGCAGAGCGGAGCCCTATGGAGCTTCGGGGCAGTCAGCTTCAGATCATGTAAGATGCCCCTTACCTCTGTTCCCCACCCCCACACCATAGAATCATAGAATATCAGGGTTGGAAGGGACCCCAGAAGGTCATCTAGTCCAACCCCCTGCTCAAAGCAGGACCAATTCCCAGTTAAATCATCCCAGCCGGGGCTTTGTCAAGCCTGACCTTAAAAACCTCTAAGGAAGGAGATTCTACCACCTCCCTAGGTAACGCATTCCAGTGTTTCACCGCCCTCCTAGTGAAAAAGTTTTTCCTAATATCCAACCTAAACCTCCCCCACTGCAACTTGAGACCATCATCTGCTACCATTGAGAACAGTCTAGAGCCATCCTCTTTGGAACCCCCTTTCAGGTAGTTGAAAGCAGCTATCAAATCCCCCCTCATTCTTCTCTTCTGCAGGCTAAACAATCCCAGCTCCCTCAGCCTCTCCTCATAACTCATGTGTTCCAGACCCCTAATCATTTTTGTTGCCCTTCGCTGGACTCTCTCCAATTTATCCACATCCTTCTTGAAGTGTGGGGCCCAAAACTGGACACAGTACTCCAGATGAGGCCTCACCAATGTCGAATAGAGGGGAACGATCACGTCCCTCGATCTGCACGCTATGCCCCTACTTATACATCCCAAAATGCCATTGGCCTTCTTGGCAACAAGGGCACACTGCTGACTCATATCCAGCTTTTCGTCCACTGTCACCCCTAGGTCCTTTTCCGCAGAACTGCTGCCCAGCCATTCGGTCCCTAGTCTGTAGCTGTGCATTGGGTTCTTCCGTCCTAAGTGCAGGACCCTACACTTATCCTTATTGAACCTCATCAGATTTCTTTTGGCCCAATCCTCCAATTTCTCTAGGTCCTTCTGTATCCTATCCCTCCCCTCCAGCGTATCTACCACTCCTCCCAGTTTAGTATCATCCGCAAATTTGCTGAGAGTGCAATCCACACCATCCTCCAGATCATTTATGAAGATATTGAACAAAACCGGCCCCAGGACCGACCCCTGGGGCACTCCACTTGACACCGGCTGCCAACTAGACATGGAGCCATTGATCACTACCCGTTGAGCCCGACAATCTAGCCAGCTTTCTACCCACCTTATAGTGCATTCATCCAGCCCATACTTCCTTAACTTGCTGACAAGAATACTGTGGGAGACCGTGTCAAAAGCTTTGCTAAAGTCAAGAAACAATACATCCACTGCTTTCCCTTCATCCACAGATCTCCATCCAGGTTGGGAGGCAAAGCTCTGCAGATAAACTTTCGAACTCTGGGGCTGCCCTGATCAGGGACAGAGACTTTTGGGTCATTGGACTTTTGGGACTTTGGGTGATTTCGGGTTGCTGGACTCAAGAACCAAAGGGAAAGGACACGACCCAATTTGCTTGGGGTGGGTTTTTGCTCATGGGTTGTGTTATGAATCCTGTTGGTGGTGTTTCCCCAACATAATGCCACATTGTTTCTCTCTGTTATTAAAAGGCTTTTTGCCACACTCAGACTCTGTGCTTGCGAGAGGGGAAGTATTGCCTCTTGGAGGCGCCCAGCGGGGGTGGTATATATTTGTCCCAGGTCACTGGGTGGGGGCTCGAGCCGGTTTTGCATTGTGTTATTGGAATGGATCCCCTAGATATTGAACCCAGCCCTTGTTGCTGCCAACTCTGATGGGCAGAAGGGTTACAATTGTATTTAGCAGCTACTGCGTGGAAGGCTATAACATAGGGGTCTGTCCCTTCTCCTTCGGATAGTCTCCAGTGAAGAACCTCTGTCAGTCCACAGTTTCATTCTGCTTTTGGGAACAATATTACCCGAGGGCTCCTAGGGCTGCTGTGAGACTTGAGGCAGTGGTGAGCTTCAGAGTGTTGCAGATCTATCTGCCTTGTTCCCCCGTAAGGTAAAATAACTGTTTTACTCTCCTGCCATTGTCATCCTCCTCCATGGCCAGGTCTGAATACAGCTGAAACTCCTCCTTCCGCTGGGTCCATTAATGGGCTATGTTTGTACCTGGAAAATCCAGGACTCCAGGGGGCTTCAGACCAAGTTCCATGGCTCACACGGCCAGCTGTTGCACTTAAGAGAACCCACAGTTCAGATGCTGCCACCATGTTTCAGTTGCAAAGAGAGAGGCTAAATGCATGTTAAGCTGAGCAAGTGGAACTAGACTATTATGTGTCATAGGCAGAGAATAGGAGGGGCAGAAGTCTGTCAGTTCTTGTGGCCCCCACAGTGGCAGGAATATTATTGAGATATACCCACATAATCCTGGCAGGTGACCCACACTCACACACTACAGAGGAAGGTGAAAAACCCCAAAGGTCACTGCCAATCTAACCTGGGTGAAAATTCCTTCCCAACACCAAATATGATGATCAGTTAGATCCTGAGCATGAGAGCAGGGACCCGCCACCCAAACACCTGAGAGAGCGAATGCTGGGTACCACCTCAGGCTACATCCACACTGTACACCACTTGCAGTGGTGTGTAGGGCATGTGTAACTACACATTGAGGTTAAAATGAAGCTTCATCCACACTTTCGTGTGGAGCTATGCATGTCAGTGAAAGGGTCTGATGGAGGGAGGCAGCGGGAAAGGCTCCTCCTGCAGTAGCCATTCCCCACTGCTGGCAGTTCCCTGCTATTGGAGTCTTTCTGCACTGCTGGATTGGTGGAGGAAAGACTCTGGCAGCTCAATACTATATTACTAAAAATAGCAGCATACACAGGGGAGGCACTCCTTGGGCACATAGAGAGTTGTATAGGGTACATATCCATAGAGTTCAGGCACATCTTTACTCACCTAAGCAGTGCCTCACCTTCTACACTGCTATTTATACCCAGGCTGGGGGATATGCAGTGTATGTATTCTACATGCCCCTGTAAGGAGTGTGTAGTGTAGAGATACCCTCAGAGCCCTGCACCTCCCTGTCCAAAGTCCCATCTCCAGCTTTGACCATCCTTGATTCTTCAAAGGAAGAAGAAAAAGAAACAGAAGACACTGGGGAGGGAGAATCCTTCCTAATCCTTGCAGGATCAGCTGAAATCCTGAAGCATGAGCTTTTAGGAACATAAGAAAAACCTTGAATTAGACTGTGTCCAATAGGGTCCTGATGCATGGAACTGCGTATTGTAGGGATGTGTTCCCGTGACCTGTATTTCTGAGCAGCTGTGCTACTTCATTCTGACCAAGCTAGGCCTTTCTCAGGCCATGAAGATTCCTTCCTAGGTATAGTCAGTAATAACAATCTGGTCTAACTGTTACAAGTAGAGATGGCGGGAAGTTTTTGATGAAATAGGGTTTTTTTGGCAGAACCAAAACTTTTTGTTGTAAGGTATCAGTTTTAACAAAACTTTCAAGAAGATTTTTCAGGTCCAGGATGGAATTTCTGGTCAAAACTAGAAAACGAGAAACCCATAACAGCCAATAGAGCCCAGTGGTTCGGGTACTCACCTGGGATTTGCAAGACCTAGATTCAAACCTCTGCTCCAAATTGGGTAGCGCAGATGTTACCCCAGATTTGAGGGGAGGGGGTGTACTCCATATTTTGATCAAGCTAACTGCAACCATATTGTGTGCATCCAGCCACCATGAATTAATAAAATAGAACACCACATAGTTAAGGGTTAACTGGAATAAGCAGGGCTTCTGGAGGCAAGGCTATAGGCTTGCATTATCTGCGAATCAGAATGGAAGGCAGGAAGAAAAAAGAGTCAACAATTTGCGATTGAAAGAAAATAAGTGGATAAAAACCTTGATTTGGGGCACCTTTGACACAGAAGTTTATTATGACTAAGATTGTTAGGAATGTTTGTTGATAAGTAGTTTATTGAAGTTAGAAGAGGTGATGACCCAGTAGGGTCATTATGAGTTGTGTGTTTTGTAAAAGTTAGTTATAAAAGACTAGATAATGGAGTGTACTATGGAGCAGTTCCCTGAAGTTTTTCCTGACACCTTACTCCCAGTGGGGAAGCGACCTGCTGTAAATTATTCAATACCATCCCAGATTCCAAGTAATTATTTGGGATGTTCTCAACCTATTGCTTATGTCTGTGTGCTTAAATCTAATACATTGTAGTTTTAGATCAGAGCACGCTAACTTGTATTAATCTTTCATCAGGCAGAATTGCTGTGTTCCAATTGATTTATTCCTGACATCACCTGCAGTGAAACAGTCAAGTTACCAATTTTTTGGGTTCGGAAAACCCTGGGAACCACAGAGGGGCAGCCCAGGTTCAAATAAAAGCTCCAAGCTAGGCAGAGCAGGGACTTGAAACTGGCTCTCCCACATCTCATGTGAATGCCCTAACTACTGGGCCATAAAATAAATCAATTGTTCTTGTAGCACTTTATATAAATAATTAAATAGTGATTGGGCCAGAGGGAGAGACTGTCTCTATTACCCAGTGGTTAGGAATCTCACATGAAATTGGGAGAGCCAGTTTCAAGTCCCTGCTCTGCCTAGCTTGGAGCTTTTATTTGAACCTGGGCTGCCCCTGTAGAACCGCTGGACTATTAGCTATCATGCGGTCTCTTGCTTTCTCTTCAGGCTTGAAAAGATCTGGGTTCCATCTCAAAGCGGGAGAGTAAATATTTTTGAAATCTCAAAAATTGACTCAGATGGGAAAACTGTTCTCATCCAGCTCTAGTTGTGACTGCATGGAGGGCTGTGCCAGCTCTGCTTTAGATAGGAACAGGCATAATCTTCCAGCCAGCCACAGATGGTGAGCATTTTTTTCACTGTTGTAGCTATTTAGGTGTCCAAATAGAGTGTGGAGTCTACATCAGGGGAAAATTTGGCTCATTGGTGAAATTTTAACAAAACATTTGGAACATTACCTTGTCCAATTATGTCACAATAAAAGCCTTTACAGATGGGGGTTCTGTAAATTATTATAATTTGCTTCATTTCCCAAAGGATCCAAACCTCATACCTTGTCCCAGGAAATAAGAAAATGCCCAGTTTTTTTTATATGATAATCAGGGTGCAGAAGTTAGTCCTGTCAAAAAAATCAAAAGGTCTCAGCTTGTACAAGTTTTGGAACTGTATGACAGGTAAAAGCTCAGGCTATCTCCACAATATATAAGCTTTTCATCCAAAGCTCCACAGAAGTTTCTTAAATTAGAAATCAGATTTAAAAGGGAATCTCTTAGGGTTAAGGAGGCTTATGTTGTTTGTTTGAAGGTGAAGGAGGGGTCATTTGTGAAACGCCTGAAGCCTTCAAAGTCACAATAGGGCTTGATTTTTAGTGCCTGTTTTCTGCTTCACGCTCACAGCAGAAAATTTGCTGAGATTAATTAAAGTGAAGGTAGAATTCTGAGTTCCTGCAGTTCTCATTTTGGTTCAAACAAAAGAGAAATTGACAACGATAAGCACACACCCCACTGGGTACTGTAGGTCAAGCTTTGTTATGTGAACTCAGTTTATTATAAGAGCTAAAAACTCTGCTTCCACCACCCTGTTCAGTGTTATGATGTGTGTATAATTTAACAGTGCTATTGAAGCTTTGAGAATAATTTAACATACCATACAAAATAACTGATGAATAAAAAGGTGGAAAAGTGCAATGCAAGGTGATCAAATCTGTTCAATATATTGCTGTTTATGTATACTCTATAGATGGAATATTTGTGTTTGTGTGAAATGCAACTCTAATGATGATTGGGAGTGTATTTGCCATACTGAGTGTATTGTAACATGTGTGTTACTGAGCTAGGCATTGCTTATTATCCTCAAAACTCATTAGCATCAATTATGACCATTTGCATAGTCTAGCTGATTGAGGTCTATTTGACTCACATCTCTCTGCTGTTTTAAAATTGTGCCAGCGATGTAAGTGACTATTAGTGATTCAGCAGGAGGGTCTATATATAGATTAATGATCAGTGAACTTCAAAATGTTCTGTTTGTTTCTTGCTAAGGCTTGGGCAGGTGATGCAAATCCTAGTTCTGTAACATTAATTTAAAAGAAAGTGAAAGAATTTAGCAGGCATTAAAAAAATGTTGTTGCAATGCCCATGCTGTTAGGCTGCATTGTACTTCCATGGGTACCATATCATACTTAATTGACTACACTGCTTGAGTACCCACCAGGTGTTGTCAGCGGCAACAAGGGCTAAGTTTGAATAGCATGGGGTCCCTTTTAAAACTAACAAACACCACCAGCTTGAGTCCCCACACAGAATTTCTTGGATCATTAAATATCTTCCTTAGGTACCCTTAACAGATAATACCTCCCCACTCACAAGTACAGAGTCTATGTATGAAATAAGAAAAATATTTATTAGGGATAAAAGGGGGACACAGCATCAACTTGGAAAAGACAGCAACAATCTAGCAAAATGCATGATTTTTAAAAAACCTTCCCCCACAATAATTTTGGCAGTAGTCCATTAATTTGGTTTCCTACCTTCTGGTGTGAACATCCAGTAGGCATATGTTCCATGTCACTTCCCCTTTCCTCATATGCGAAAAGCACTGGCAGTTTTGTGCATGTGGATAGAATAGTCCAAGAGCCCTGAGGTGTATTTGGGCAAGCCTCCAGTTGCTTGGAAAGCGATGCCTGGTCCCAAGCTACCTAACTCAGCTATAGTGATTTCAGCTTTATTTAAAGGTTGGGAAGAAGGGACCTTCCCAGATTTCACTCAGTTCTGCTACTATCCTCTGTGGCTTCAGCAAAGAGCTCTCTCTTCATACCCTGTTGAAGAGGTCACCTCTCAACTTTTGCATTATCTCCCCTCAAAGAGTCCTCCCACCAGTGCAGGATCTTGAATGTGAGGAAGTCAATGACACATGTAATTCTTAAGTAGCGTTCCTCCTGCAAAACAGAAGAAACCCTTCCTCTTTCTCATTTCAGTCCCCCTCCCCTCCCCCTCCCCCTCAAAAAAAAACAAACAATTCCACGTTTATGTGCAGTCATGGTTACTCCCAAAGCATCACTAATGGAATTCTGTGTAGAAAGCTTATGCAAATGAAGCCCACTCTGTGGCCATTTTCCCCCATGTGCACCAATAAATGGGGGCAGAGCTCCTTCTCCTCCAGCTTCGGTCCATCTGGAGTTCTGGGTAAAATAGCTTAGGCAGATGAAGCAGCTCTGTGGCCATTATTCCCCAAAAGATGGAAGCAGAGAGCTCTTTACCTTCAAGAGCTTCCAGCAGTCACTAGTATTGTAGTTTTGGGTAAATTTGTTTCTTCAGTTCCACTCAACATCAGTTCTTCTGCTCCTCTCTACCTTACTGAAACAGTTAATTTCTTGGCTGGAATTATGTCCTTTTAGTCAACAAAGGTACTTTTGTAAAAAGTGGTGAGAGGAAAATTGCATTTGTTCCTATTTCTGATTTCCACTTAAAGAATTCTGTCCCTTTCCCACTCAGACCAAGAGCTGTGTGAAACTCAGTATTCTTCTCCATTCTGTGTACTGTTCTAGGGTTATTGGATTTAACCATCTGACCAGCAGGGGAGGCTAGACCCAACACAGAAATCAAGCCTCCTATCATCTTTCCCAAGATCCGTTTTGATTCTTTCAGTAGCTGAAGAACAGAGATGGGTGACATTGATTTAAAAAATTGGTATGCAAATAGTAGTGAATTTATGCTAGTTCATTTTGAATTATTTAGCACCCTTTACATTTCAATTTTTCATGAAATTTCAGGAGACTAAAATGTTTTCATGCTGAGTCATGCAAAATTTCAGAAACTACCGATTTGTATGATAGTTCAGCTCAAAGGAGCAGTGCTTCTTCCAAAAAGGAATGTTACAAACAAAACAACCCCGCCCCCCGCTAACAGTGAGCAGCATATAAAAGTGTGCAAATACTACTTGGAAGTGATTGTAGTACTTCAGTATCTCCTAAGGTGGCCAGTGAGAAATTTTATATCAACTCTTATAATCCAAGAGGTAGTAGCAGTAGTATATGTAATGAAGAAAGGAGAACCAAGGGGCAAGAAAATGGCAAAAGAAGCTGTATGCCTGTTTGCATGGGCGTAGTTACACGTAGAAAATGTGAAGGTGATTAATATGATGGTTTCAGAACATCAGGACAGATTGACTAAATCATTACCAAATGGCCCAGTGCAAGGGGACTGAATTCCAAGGAGCTTTAGCTGTTCAGTCAGTGTTGGGGTGGATGCCATTGTGTAGGTTATTTGCAAGATACACAACCAAAAGATGGAGTTTGATGAGACAATAAAAGGTGATTTAGACTCAGATGGATAAATATGCCCAGAACTGGGATTGGTACATAATGTGTATTTCCTTTCTAGGCCACTAGTGTAAGGATGTTATAGAAGCTTGACCTGAATCTAGGATGCTGGGGATAGTTTATAGGTGGCCATGGAGCAGTTGGTTCAGGGAGGACTTGATCCATCAGGGACCCATCTTTCATCTCAATGTAATTAACTAGTTAATATTTGTAAAGGGTTTTGAAAACAAAAAGTGCTCTACAAATAACATTTATTTCTACTCTTAAACAGCAGCAGTGTCCTAGCTGCTAAACATGGAATATTGACAAAAACAGGAAACTCTTAAAAAGTGACTTCTTGTTAGGGTTTAGGAATCAGTTCTCTCTACAGAAAATCCTTCTATTTATAGTTCTGTATTCAGATATCTGTTTTGTTTTTCAGAACTTGAAAAGAAGCTTGAAGAGCTTTCAAAGAGAGAGAGATGGAAAGTCTTAAGAGCTGGGATTCTTACCAGAAGACTTAGATAAGAATTTGGGAGATGACCCCTTAAGAATTTACATTTTCACCATAAGGGGAAAGATTAAGAGAGTCTTTTTGGATTTCTCTTAGAATCATAGAATATTAGGGTTGGAAGAGACCTCAAGAGGTCATCTAGTCCCTTCCCCTGCTCAAAGCAGGACCAACACCAACAAAATCATCCCAGCCAAGGCTTTGTCAAGCTGGGCTTTAAAAACCTCTAGCGATGAAGATTCCACCACTGCCCAAGGTAACCCATTCCAGTGCTTCATCACCCTCCTAGTGAAATAGTGTTTCCTAATGTCCAAGCTAGATCTCCCCCACTGCAACTTGAGACCATTGCTTCTTGTTCTGTCATCTGCCACCACTGAGAACAGCCAAGCTCCATCCTCTTTGGAACTCCCCTTCAGGTAGTTGAAGGCTGCTCTCAAATCCCCCCTCACTCTTCTCTTCTGCAGACTAAATAACCCGAGTTCCCTTAGCTTCTCCTCATAAGTCATGTGCCCCAGCCCCCTAATAATTTTCATTGCCCTCCACTGGACTCTCTCCAATTTGTCTACATTCCTTCTGCAGTGGGGGAACCAAAACTGGATGCAATACTCCAGGTGTGGCTTCACCAGTGCCGAATAGAGGGGAATAATCCCTTCCCTCGATCTGCTGCAATGCTCCTACTAATACTAATAGGAATGAGAAGAAAATAAATTTGTATTCCTTAAATCTCATGAGGGCTAGAAAGTTGCATACAGTTATGACTAGTTCATCCAGGAAGTCAAGTAAAACTTCTTTGTACTGTCTGGAACAGTGTACAGGGATAGATAGCTTTTAAGTCATCTCAGATGCTTAAGAGCAAACCAGAAATATGTCATCTTCAGTTAAACCTCATTTTACAGGATTTGTCTCCGAGTTCTGGACACCAAGAGGGAACATCTTAAATGCATAATACACAGGCCAGATCCTCAGAAGGATTAAATGGACACAGTTCTATTGACTTCATTTACACCAGCTTACAAAAAGGCCCTATATTTCCAAACTGCATGCTGCAGTTCCATATCTCCTTGTTAAACATCAGTAGATATATTTTCTGCTCTATCTTCTTTTGGGAGGTGAACACTGCAAGTAATTGTCATGTAACAATTGCACCCTGTATTTTATTAACTGGAAAAATAGTCTCAGATATACAGGGAAATAATTTTTCATATATATAATATGGTTTAATTCAGTTCTTTGTACAAGTCCAAGGACATTCCCATTGATTTTTGCATTAAGCAGACTTTTCTTTACATAAGAAGTTTGGTTAGTTAGTTAGTTATAAGGGGGAGGATTTTTCTTTTAATATTGTCATTAGTGTTTCAGAAATGGAGTTTCTCTTACTTTGGAATTCATGAAACTAGGCTTAAGCAAAGGAGTGTGTGAGATGGGTTCAGTTTTGACTGTGTCTTCACTCTGCTGGTCAGAATATAAACCCCAGCAAGCCTTGACTCCTACAGAGGAAATAAATACAATGGGAAAACCATGAACTAGGAGGAAAAAAATCCATATTTCTATTAACAAATTAAGCTCCAGGTATAAGTTGGTGTAACTTTACTGAAGTCAATGTATTTACATCCATATACACCAGGCTGAATTGGACCACATATGTTGGTTCAAATACATCCAAACTCTGACAGTAAAACTCAGTCAAACTGGCCAGGTTTTAACTGTGTTTTTTTTTGGGGGGGGGGGGGGGGAGGGGCAGAATCTAGGTAAACACATTTAAATTCATATTGTTTCCACCTCAGTCTATATACTTCTTTTAAGAACCTTTAATTCTATTCAGGTTTAGAAACAGTGATATAAGAATTACTATACAAGATTAAACCAACGGTCCACCTAGTCTGATATTCTGTAGATTGTATCAGATTTGTCTGAGGAAAACCCAAGAAATGTCACTGTGTATAGGTATAGAATAACATTGTAGATGAGAAGTTTCTGCAAAAAAACAACCACAACCTAACCCAGATCTCTGAATGACTCTGGAATTGTGATGAATATTTCAGCAAACTTAATCACAGTTTTGGATTTGTTATGTAATCCAAAAGTGATTTTTTTTTCATGTTTTAGGCCTCTTCTGTACATAAATAAAATCCATTTATTCATGTGTGAATGATGGTGACATTATAACAAAATTTTTGGAAGCCTCTCAATCTGTTGCTATCTTTGAGCACTCAGCCACTAGGCTCCCAGTGATCTCCCATACACGGTGTATCCATCTCCTCACCGGTTGTCTCCTGCTGCAATGACCCACCACCATGATAACTTGCTCAAGGTTATTTCCATCTCTACACCTTATGCAGTCAAAGTACGTAAGTTTGCTCTTATTGATTTCTGACAGAAGGGTCTGTTTCTCTCCAAAAATATTTCTAACATAAGCATTTGTCTTCTCTTCTATCCAGGAGATACACAAGAGTCTTTCCCACACAAGAGTCTTTGCGAGCACCACAGTTCAAAGGATTCCTTTTTCTTCTTGTCAGCAGTAGTAACTCCCCGTGATTCACAGCCATAGGTAGCTATGCAACAAATACGCTTTGTAACAATTGAATTCTCATGCATTTTTAGATCCCACAGTTATTTTTGTAAGGGAGGCACAACTGAGTGGGCCATTCCTAGTCTTTCAATTTCTTTGGAACATCCTCTTGGCTATTTCTGATCCCAGAAAATTGAAACATACTACTTTTCATTTGACGTGACCATTCCTTCAGCATCCAAGGGAAACTCTGTATTGCAATCTTAAATTTGTGATTAGAAAGTGTTATGTTTTTAATATCTATTCTTCTCCTTATTACAAGCATTATCACAAGGACTGATTAATTTTCTGTCATTCTCTGTCCTTGTTATAATCCTTGTTCTGAGAATAAGACATTAAACTTTCCATGTACAATACATTATGCACTTCTGTACTGCATTAACCTTTCAAATCTTCAGTATTTTAGTTGGCTGACAATTTTATTCCTTTTTAAAGTCTACCAGGGTGATAGAAGGAAAGGGTACGAATAGCCAGATAATCAAGTTATAGAAAACTGACGAGGTCAAAGTAGTACACTTCTGTCTTTCACAAAATGCTTGAGAACTTAAAGCTTTGTTCCTCATGAAAATGTTTTGATGAGGACAGGGAAAGATACAACAGGGTGAGAAGAAGATTGGTACAAAGTAATTTGTGATTCTTTATTCCTAAGACTATAATTTTTACCATGAATTGGGACTTTGGGCTTTACTATACCTTGGTCTGTCACCAACAGCAAAGTTTCCTCATCTGGAATATTTTCATTCTAATGTGAAGCTAGAATTGGACATATATTGCAAAAACAATTCTGTGAACCTTTGTCTATATTCTTCTGCTGCATATGGCTTCTATAAACATTTGAACCACAGGAGATTTTCTAGCACAAATTTTCACAGAAAGTCAATTTTAAATTAGGGCTTGCATGCTCAAATATGGGCAGAGCTTAAAAATTGCTTTCCATGCATATTGTTATCAGCAGCTTGTTATATTTGTTCAGTCAAGGAATAGAAATGATACCATGTCCATTACTTGATTACTACCATATCCAGTGCTCAAATTTTACTTTTAAAATGTCAAATGAGCAATAGAGGAAACAAAATTTGTTTAAAAAAAAACGGGACTGATGATTTTGATTAATATGTATATCTGAAAAAATTGAAAATCTTCTACAAAACAAAGAAAAATTTTTGCAAAGGAATTAATTAATAATAATTATTTGCTCAGCTTTGGCTAAAGTCCTTGAACTAATTTACATATCAGGATTTTACATTACCTTCTTCTAGCTAAAAAATACCTAGTTCTTATTTAGGAAGAATGTCTAGGTGGTTAAATTTAGAATAACAGCTTGATCAGTCTTCTGGTTTAGAGGTCTTACTTTGCTAAGCTTAGTTTACAACAAAAAGCCTAATAGTAAAAAACAAATAATTAATGCCTTCTAGATAATAAAGTTCTTTGTTGGTTAATGCTTTGGTCCCATCAAGATTAAAATTAGCACTGGTCAAAAAAATGGCAATTATATTTTCCATTAAACTTTGAAAAAAAATCTGTTTCTAAAAATATCCTGTGTTTGCTGAAAAATATCATCTGTTTTTTAAAAAAAATATTTTAGTAAATGTTGGTTGGTTTTTGAAACCCAGAACATTTCAAATAAAAACGTTTGGGTTTGTAATTCCAAAAACCAACCCCCCCCCCCAAATTGTAACTTAAGAACTAAAAAACCTAACTGAAAAATGATTTTTTTAATTTAAAAAACTGGAACATGTTACCAAAATACAAACATTTTACTCCTATTTTTTTTTTATTTCTAATGTTTTCTTTAAAAAAAAAATGAAAAATTTTCAACAAAATAAATATTTTTCACAATAAACTTTTTTTAATCAAAAGTTTAAAAATGTGTCAGTGAAAAACTTTGACCACCTGTATTTAGAATACAAAATAAGTTTCAGTCTTATTTTAATCCCTAATATTTACTTCCTTGTGAACATATTTTTATATCTGAAAAACACACAGTTGCACTATATTGAGTTTTATATTACCACTCCTCCCTGTAGCATCAGAGCATCTTCCATGTAAAATCAATAGTGAAATGCCTAGTGGATTTCATGGAGTCTCTGGCACTTTTACCTTTATGAGAAAAATTTCTGCTTGGGGTAAGGTATATAACTAGCTGTATCTACTCAAGACAGTCCCAGGATTGATGGTAGTAAGTGGTGTTGCACATTGGGGTTGAGGTGAAGAACAAAGGTGAGTAACAAGGATAATACAGGACCTTGTCTGCTGTTCCCCAGGTACACCAAGTCTGCTACTAACAAAGTGCTCTCCAAAGCGCTTTAAAAAAAAAGGAAATTTAATTTTGAATTCATGTGTCTGTGCAAACAGTAAACTCATTTTTCTTTTTCCTTTTTTTTTGTTACCAGTTTCTCAGATTTTTCTTATACATTGAAACAATTAGTATAAACACTTCTGCTTTACTTTGATATTCAACACCAGACCTGAAAGAATAAGGTAAGAACTTTACAAATTCTGGGGACCAACTGGCTAAGCGGCAGTTCTGCAGGAAAGAACCTGGGGATTACAGTGGACAAGAAACTGGATATGAGTCAACATTGTGCCCTTGTTGCCAAGAAGGCTCATGGCAAATTGGGCTGCATTAGCAGGAAGATTGCCAGCAGATCGACGGAAGTGATTATTCCCCTCTATTCGGCACTGGTGAGGCCACATCTGGAGTATTGCATTTCCCCCCCCCCCCCCCAGCTTCACAAAGGATGTGGACAAAATGGAGAGAGTCCAGTGGAGGGCAATGAAAATGATTAGGGGGCTGGGGCATATGACTTATGAGGAGAGGCTGAGGAAACTGGGCTTATTTAATCTGCAGAAGAGAGTAGACAGGGAACTGACCACATGATTACTAAAATTTCTGAAAGTGGGACAGTATTATTATTTAAATCAGAACTACCTGCAAGTCATCTGTGTTTTTTTGAGATGGGGACTTCATTTTCAGATTTCTGAAAAATCTGTAGGCCTTATGAGTCATCTTTGACTTTCTACCTTTATCAAGCAATGATTACTTAAAGAGGTGAGATAAATTTTAGATTTCCTGTGGAAAAAGTCAGAAAGGTGGTGTTTGATCATGCCTGCCAGTTGCTGCTTAAAAGAACATTCTTTTTACAAACCTTCCCAAATCTTCATTAATATTCACTGCTGTTCTGTCATGGTTCAATATCTTAAATCCATTTAGTATCACATTTTAATTATTCTAACACCTGTGCCTTTCATAAGGTATTTTGTTAAGGGTGAAAAGTCCTGGGGCAATGGAATAAGTTAGGTTAAAAAAAAAATCAAGCAAGCTTTATTTTTATGATGAAGTTAATTATGAGGCATATAATTATCATTTTGATTAATATATCAGAACCCATACAAATGAGAACAATAAATATTTAATGCCATTCACTTTTTTTCCTATAAAGTCATATTCATTTCATGCTAATGTTTTTTATGGATAGGGATGTATTTTGGATATTGTAGATTGTCAGCCTACCTACTGGATCTACCTATCTAATAGCCATCCAACTGTACAATATACACTCTGGACTAAAGAGTTATACAAACTATTCAACAAGAGCAGCAAGGCCCCTTTGTTAGAAGAACACAAAGTGAGAATATTAGGCTCTCTCTGCAGTGTATTTTGGGTGTACATAGAGAAAGTCACAGAGGCCTAGATTCACAAAGGCACTTAGACATAGACATCACAATATCTAACTTTTAGGTGCTTCGAGAATAACAGGAACAACACTGTGATTCACAAAACTGGAGTTAGGCTCTGAGGCTCCTTATACAATGAATGGGGAGAGACAGGACCCTTAAATTGCCATTCACAAAAGCCAGCACGCTAGGTGGAGAGCCACTTAAGTTAGTCAGTGGGAGATGCATATGAGAGAGGAGTGTGATAAGCTCCGCCCCTCTCGTGGGGATAGTTGCTAAGGCTGGGCTGCCGGGAGGAGCCTATCTCTGCTAGCGATTCACAACTGGGAACACCTTTCCAGGAGCCAGGGAGCTTAGGCACCTATGGTGTTTCCTGTGGGAATGAGTTTTGCAGGTTCCTAACTCTACACAAAATGGCCAAAGGAGGAGACGGTGCCATTGCCCACATTACAACTTTTATCCCAGAGGGTAGAACATTTGCCTGCGATGTGGGAGCCCAGGTTCAATGCCCCACCTCACACAGAGGAGGAGAGAGGATTTGAGTCTCCCATCACTCAGAAGAGTGATCTAACCAATGGGCTGTGGAATAGTCTCACTCCGTGTCCCAGTGACTCTCGATCTCTCCTATTGAAGCTGTTCCACTTGGTTTAAATAATTAAAGCGTCACTGGGCCAGAGAGAGAGAGAATGAGTATAGGAGTGTGACTCTATAGACTGGTGGTTTGGGTGCCCATATGGGAGACCCAGGGTCCAGTACTTCTCCAATGACTCATTATTTATAAAAAGTGGAACAGTTTCAACGGGAGAGAATGAGGGAGCCCACATTAGAATATCCCATAGCTCTGTGATTAGACCACTCGCATGATGGGACCTCTGTTCAAATCCTATCTTTTTTCCCCTCTGCCTGAGAGGGGAATTAAACCTGGGTCACATAGTGTGCAAAGAGTATTGGGGCCAGGGGTGGCTATACACAACCACGTCCTCTGGCCAGACTTTGAATGGGAACATATCATTTAGGCTAACTTTAAGCACACCTACCAGATCAGGCCCCACTCCCAAGTTAGGTGGGGGAATGCCTTTCTTCCCCTGTTTTGTGAACCACTTTGGGTTTTAGGTGAAAGATAAGCATCCACACATCTAGAGTGAGGCAGCGGTATGCATACCCAGAGGCAGAAACTCAGATGTCCAGGGACCTTTGACAGAGAAAACTTAAGCTTCTAAGGACCATTTACAGTAGAAATTTAGGCACCTAGTGTGTTCAGACATTTGCAGGGTTAGGCAGGGTGGGAGTAGTGCATTGCAGTGGTGCCCAAACTGGGACTTATGCACCTAAATCAAGGACTTAGACATCTAACTCCTTTTGTACATCTAAGCCATGGTGTCTCTCCTGTTTCTTTAATTCACTGAATCTAACACATGATCAGTCTATAGCAGAAGACTTTGGTAGCTTGTTCTCAAAGAATTCGCAAATGAGTGTCTGCAGCTAACATGAGCTCTCAATTCCAGCTATAAAAGTCAGAAATAAAACATGTTCTCCTAGCCTCCATATCTGTCTGACCCTGGCCACACAACCTTCTGTAATTCTCCCAGTTAGTGGGAACTGTCTCACTATTATTTTACATTTTGGCTCACTCAGTTATATCCCAGTTTTACAAGGGAAAATTAGCTTCCCAAAGGTACGAGTTCTCTTGTTACATCAGAGGTGAGATCCAGACACTGTAAATTCCTGGCAGAGACCTATACTTTCCTGTTTTCTTCATTTAGAGTAAGCTATTCCAATATTATTAGTTTATATTTTGGCTCAGAAAATATGTATAACTCAGTTTTAGAAGAGGAAATTTATTTCCCTGAGATCAGCATCCTGTTTTTACATTAGATCTGAGGCTTAGTCCCACTTCTAGTTCTGGAGAACAAGCACTAACTCATGAGAATAATCATAAGCAAATCTGGTCTGACTGGTGTCTAGGAGATCTCATGAAGATGTGACTGTAGGTAAGTATTTTTTTAATATGAACTTTTTCAAGTTTCAGGGTCTGGAAACACATGGAAACTGGTTCTTACTCTAACGTTCACAAATATCTTTGAAGGATAATTTTGAATGTTTCATACCATTCTAGTCTGGACACTTTCTCAGACCATTAAAAATACATTGATCTAGTTTATGTGGGGTCTCTAACAACTGTCTTATTTCTTAGACAGACTTTAAGATTAGAATATGATTAGTTCAGGAAACTCATAATCTTTGACAAAATACAATCCAAAATACAATCCTTCCATATCATTTCCTAAGCTTCTTAAAGATACTTAATATTTAGGGTAGGTTACTTAAGGATAAGTAAGTTACACTCTGTCACTCAGTTTACTTATCTATAAAATAGGCATTATCTATCAAATCTATCTATCTATCAATTTCACAAAGGTGCTGTGAAACTTTAATGTATTTTAAGAAATATGAAAGTTATCTCAATGTACTCTAGATATAAGCATTCTTCTTAATCTGTTCTCTCTTATTCCAATTTTTTTCTATCGTTCTCTCCATTTTCTGCCTTTTGTTAAGCTATAATCTATCACGTTTCATTAGCTTTTCAGTTATTTCAATATTCTTTGAGCTGGTCAACACACAAATTTTACCAGTTTAATTAAAGGTGTGATTTTTATTTAGTGAAAACAGTGTAACTCTGTGTGTGTGGACACTCCTCTATCAGTTTAAACACCGCTTATATTATTATTTAGCTTGCTTGGTAAATTTACAGGAGTAAGCTAAACAAATATATAACCAGTAGTAAATTGATATGAGAGTCTGCAAGTAAAAGTTGCATTGGTTTAATTAAGCTGATTTAAGTTTAGCCAGAGCTGCATCTCTATGTAGCCAAACGCCCTCTTCAAGTTGGTATGTTTGTTTCTTTTTGTTTTTGCTCATTTTTCCTCTGTTTACTTTATTTCATTCCTTAGTTTTATTTTTTCCCCTTTCTGCCACTTTTGTTAATGCTTCTTCCTTTTCTCAGTTTCTGCTTCAGTATCTACTCTTTTTTTATTTCTATTTTAGTCAGCTTTTCCTTTGTTTTTCATTGATCTCTATCTATGTTCTTCTTCTCTCTCTCCCCTGCTTCTTTTCACCTCTACATCCTAGTTGTTTTTCAGATACTAGACTGTCATTCAAACTGTTATGGAAACCACTGTTTTCTTAGTATTTGGGGCAGTCAAAGCACACTTTGAAGAATGATCAGGCCCAGAACACCACAGAATGGTGTCTGCAGGTCAATATTATCTCTGGGCATCCCAGGTTTGAAGCTGAGGGACTGGGTTGTGAAAGATGGTAAAGGGTCAATGAAAGAGGAAGCTGTCTCAAATTATAACTTTTCCATCACTTCTAACTGTGACGTGCATTTTTATATCATCAGGAAGGAAAATATTATTTAATCTAAAATAGAAAAACAACAATGTTGGGACATTTTAATTTGCTTTAAATTCAGTACTGCTGCTTATAATTTTACAGTGAAACTCAATATTTAGGGTTGATGGATGAGATTTTCAAAGTTATCTAAAGACATTAGACACCCAACTCTCATTGAGAGTCAATGGGAATTAGATGATTATGTCCCTCAGGCATCTTTGAAATACCCATCCTAAAACTAGGAAAAGGAATGGGTGTTGGAGATTATTTTAAATCCTCTATGCCTCTTATTACACATAGTAAAAATTTTTTGAGATGCTGATACACATTGTTCTGTTCAATCTTTGGTCACTCTTGTTTTTGATGAGGAAAATGAAAAATCATCATCTTCACCAAAAAGATTTTAACTTTGTGAGGGGATAATGATCTTTGGAATGTATTGCAACCAAATGTTGTTAGAAGAAAGTTCAGTAATTAGATATGGTAGTCTCAGGATTAGTATCACTAGGTAATAATCAGAAGGTTTTGTACATTTAGTAAGACATATCTAAAACTTTTGGGGGCTAATCAGTAGGTTGGGAATCCTGCTGTCATAAGAGTAGGTGTCAGTGTCAGTATGTTCTATGTGACATGTAGGTGTCAGTATGTCCTTGTCCTGTATGGTTGGAATTACGGTAAGAAGGACTTTTATCATAGTACTATGGTGCTTCCTGGATATTGCCAGGACCAGAAGGGAAAAAAAAAAAAAAAAAAACCAGAGTAAAAACCATAAATAAATAAATAAAAAATGTGCAGGATACTTTAGAATGTAGAAGCTCTGAGGACCAGATTTTCAGAATTGGCCATAGGCAATGGCATATTAAAAAAAAAAAACCCTGCATAACTGCTCATTTGCACAATGCATCAATTACTTTTGTGCAATCACAGTAATAGGGTTTGAAATTTAGGTACTCTCTTGTTCTGGAAAGCTAGCCCTAAAATTTCTCCAATATCATGCTAACAGCATAGTACACAGAATTTTGACTAACAACACTGGGCCGAATTCTGTACCTCTCAGGAGGAACACCACAAGTACAGTCCAGATGGTACAGACAACAAATTTGGCATTATACTTTCACTTCCAGGATCCTAGGTCGGCTGAGGATCTGACACACCTCAACCTCCCCAACATATGTTAAAGAAGTCCCAGGTGCTAATTTAGAGAGGTTGCCAGTAGTTGCTAATAGGTTGTTCTGCAGCAGAGAATAGCTGTAGTGCATTGCTTGAGACCCTCCGCTATCTAGCTGGGCAGAAGGCAAATTTGGCTTTAGAACCCTTTTTTGCTTGGTCTGGAAAAATGACACACCCGGCAACATAAATTCATAGGTTACAAGCCAGAAGGGACTACTGTGATTATCTAATCTGACCTCATGTATAATATGGGTCATAGAATTTCCCAAAATAATTCCTAGAGCATACCATAATTTAGCCTCAGGTGCTAGTTTACAGGAATTGATAATAAATTGATTTGCAGCACAGAATATCTGGTGCTCATTTTGGCCCCACACTTTCCTCCCCCTCCCAGCTCTGTGAGGGTTATGTGTTAATAAAGGGTCATCAGTGGTGGTCTTATACTAACCTTGTGCTAGGATGGGTGGAGCACTTTTTGGAGGAAAAGCTCCTGCTTTTCCCCACTTCTGAACCATCTCTATACTCTGCAGGAGCAATCAGACTGATACACAAGCATAGTGTTAAGGATTATCACCATTGCATGATCATAGGTCAGGCTTTTTAGCCCTCAAATTAGACAAATTCAAATATTTTAGCATACCAGAGTTTTCTGCAAGTTACAGTAATCTATTATTCTATAAAATGCTGCTTCTGGTTTTCTTAAAGCACATAATTCTTTTCTACAAGCAGAAGAGTAGTCTGATAATTATTCAAAGAGGTCATTTCTGCCTGCTGCAAAATGACTTGCTAAATTCAGAGCAGTAAATATTGGGTATAAATTATTTTCTTTCCTGTGTAAAACTCTTCCTAATTTGTTCACTGCTATATATTGTCAATGGTTTGATTTAATTTCAATTCAAATGTAAATAAATCCATAAAATGAGCCTTGTGGTAAGATCACAAGAAGGGGTTTAATCATCATCTGGGAGTCATTCCTCTACCTGCAGCATGTAAGACCAGGTTAAAAGGCTGGAACAGCACATTCTCTGTTGTGGTGCGTGCTCCCTTCCCACTTTCCCTGGTGACTGCTGCCCCTCTTTCCCTGGAAATGGCTGCTTCCTTTTCCTTGGAGCTCTGGTGGATCCTGTAACACCCCAAAGAGCAGGTAAGAGGTTCTACAGGTTCTACACCTGTAGAACACCCCAAAGAGCAGGTAAGAGGCTAACTATTTTTCTGGCTCCTGATGCACTGTATGGGTTAGGGTAACAAAAAGCTAAGTTTCCTGTTATATGGGAAGGATAACTATAAATGGCTTATGCTAGCTATCGGTACAACTTCCTCTATTTCTCTCTTACTTCCCTTTCCCTGGGCATGAGGGGTAGCGTATGCTAGCCTCGCTTCCTTCCCTAATGGCTTACTTAAAGCAAGGGGCATAAGAAGGGATAAAGAGACCAAGTTCAGAAACAATTTAGCTACAAACTAATCAGGAAAGTCTTCCTAATGATAGAATCCATTTGTTAATGTTGGAGGAGCTCAGATACTACGGTGAGGTATGTAGATTTTTATATAATCAATCTCATTTATTGGAAATATGGATGATTGGAACATTTAAAACTAAAACAGACAGAGCAATAGAAGACATACTGAGGGAGCTCTGACAGTGTCTCAGGGGTTAGAGACAATTGCCTAAAAAGGTTTTTTACTATTGCCATCTATGATATTCACTGGCACTGAATAAGCACACTAGCTAGATATTTCTCCTAGTGATCATCAGTGAAATAGTAAACTATTTACATTTAATTATTAGGGTCCAAAGTTAACACCTACTTGAGATGAATGGGGACAGCTCATACTTCTGGGGATGGACAGTTCATACGCAGTTTCTCCCCCTGAAATATTTGCATTAAAATACCACACATGAGCCCAAGTCATGAGTCAGGACCCCATTGTGCTAGGCCCTATATAGAATGTAAGCCCTTGGGGGCAGGGATTAAGTATAAAACAAGAGACAACAAATGGATATAGACAAGGGAGTAAAAGGAAACAGACAATATTGGTCAGTATAGGAGGCAATGATTCAACCTATAAGCTACCTAAGCATAGTGAAGTTTGTTATAGACATCACAACAAAGGAGATTTCTAAGGAGAGATTTGAAGGATGACAATGAGCTTGCTTTGGGGATAGTAACAGGGAGTTGTTCCAAGTTTAAGGGATAGCCTCAGAGAAAGTATAAGGTGCTTGTTTGCAAATTAAACAAGGGGGCAATGGAGGCTGACATCACATGATTTGCTATTGAGATATTTACTCCCAAAGCCAATAAGAATTGATAGGCAGCATGGGGCTAATCCATGGAGGGCCTTGAAAGTGGAGGAAAGTACCTTATATGTGATGGGATGACAGAAGGAATAAATGCAAAGAAAGGGGTGATATGGTTAAATCAACAATCTAGGAAAAGGATCTTAGTAATTAGAACTAGATCAGTTCACATTCTGATGTGTATCTGCACAAGAAGAAGGGCCAGTACTATATTTTTTTATTTTAAATGAACAAAAATGCTGTAGAAAGTGATTGGACTCATTCTGGTTCACTCCAAACCCTATTACAAAGGAATAAGAACACAACTTTATTTTATGTCCATCAGTGAGTAAAGAGAGATGTACAATTTGCTTATTTGTTCTCAATACATGAAATGTAACAGGTTGCTACTACAATATAGAATTTGAAATTGCCTTATTTCCATAAATTTAACAGTTAAAAATACAGGTTTAAACCATATTTGATTTTGCCTAACTACATTAGTGAGATAAGAGTATAGTTTTAGCATTGTTAATGCTAAATTTACAGTCTGCCAGTACAAAATTAGCTATTTCGGATGCAATTTATTAAGAACAATTTAAACAATTTTATTAAGGAAAAATCATCATTGCTACTACTAAAGGGAGTCACCAACTTTATTTTCTAGAAAAAAAACACAACAGATAGGCTGTTATCCCATTTTACAAACTATTGAGAATGGCAAATGGATTTAGAGCAAAAACAGTTAATTAACTACATAAGACGTTGTTCCACAGGCCAGTAATGTCACCGTCAAATTATAACTCCCTTGTATTCTGTCCACGAATTTAAAAAAAAAAAAAAAGAGAGAGAGATTGACTGTTCTGCAGGAAAAGGGACTTGAATGACATGTTGTGATGCTCTTACCCAGGCCTGTAATGGGTTCAGTTGCCATCTGCTTTGCAACTCTGGGTACCTAGAATGCTTTGCTCCTGTGGCTCCCAGCACCAGCCAGCATACAAACCTCACCCTGACTTGCACTGCCCAGTTACTCTTTGCAGGGGGACCTCAATAACCTTTCCAGCCCTGAGTTCTCCCTCAAAACTTCTTTCTGAAGTGTCCAGTCACTCTCAAAAAAAAAAAAAATCTTATTAAGGTTGCTGCTCCTTTAAAGAGACAATACACAGCAGCTTATTAAGGTACTAACTCAATGTTTTGATTGGTGTGGAGGGTTTGTTTATGATAGAAAACAAAAAAGTGCATTCACAAAGGTACACAGGTTTAAGAGATACCAGCTATAAGGAATAAGGACAGTGGTTACAAACAAAGTAACAATACGCTTCTAAGATGAAAACTCAGTTTAACAAATTAGGGTTCTTTGTTCAAAGAAGTTCTCACCAGTCTTTCTTGCAGTACAGCTGACCACGTTCTTTTTTAGCTATGACCCTTCATAGAGCTCAAAGTGCTTGGTCTTGTTGTCTCCTCTAGTGGAATATAGGGCTTCTCTCCACCTCTTTATAGTCCGGTAAACCTTTGAAAAGTAAGTCCAGACAATGCTACTATCCCCTGCTGAGGTGTAGATGCCATGCTGTCTTCTCCTTTCCTTGTTTGTTTTGTTTACATTATACGTAAATGTACCTTCATTGTCTCTGCCTGGTGACCAGGCTGATCTAAGAAGCAAATACACATACCTTTGTCTATGGCAGTCTGGGCTTATGCATTGCTTGACAAACATTTTAAGAACATAATTCCAGCACATTTCTAACTTTGTACACAGCCCATCACACACAACAATGATTTTCAAGACAACCATGTTACCAGTTTGTATGTGATACCTCACCTGACATCTTTTAGATGCAGATTTGACAACAGGCCAGCTGACAATCTCTGTTAATTATCATTCTGAATCTCACTTCTAGATAGAGCCCCTTGCATTCTGGCATTAGGATGCTCATAGAGTCACACATATCTACAAATTAAAGTCCCTTCCATCTCCATGGAGTATAGGTACAACAAGAGCAGTGGTGATACAAACTTCTCCTGAACTGCATCTCACCAAATTTGCCCTTTGTGAGGGCAGTTCAAACTCCATTTCTATTTAGGCCTTGTCCTCTATTCCCAAAACTGCCAGCAAGAGTGCCAATTAATTTCTATTGTGGTGGTTTCTGTGCATTAGGAACTGGGTCGAGACATTTGCATCTTGGAAGCCATGCAATCAGATGGCCCATTTCTATCTGTTGTAATAAATTTTGCAAACCTATTCCATTTGGTGAATATCAGATGCAAAGTATTTTTCATCCCAATTGCTGATATATTCTGTTACGTTGTGACTGGAAACAGTAGACTGTTGTGTGGCAGGTCACAAACCACTGAGATATAGTTTAATTTTTTTTTTCTGAAATCAGTTTTCTAGGGCTTCCTCTCATGAGGACTTAAGCATTGCTGTTAAGTGAAGTACAGAACATCCCTTGACCATTGACGTGGTTTCACTGGGGGGTCGACACTCAGCACCTCACAAGAACTTGCTCTGGAACATTAAATGTTATAATCTGAGTTTTGGCCAGAAGTCTGTTGTGGTTGAAATGTCGATTATGCTATCTGTTCATACTGATGTCATTCTAAAGCTAGGAGTCTTGATGCCTGAATAATTTAATTATGCTGTAAGAGTGAAGTGTGGCAGAAATACAGTATTTTCAATTGGAGAAAATAAAAGCCTTAAAAAGTACCAAATTTTTTGCAAGCACTCAAATGGCTAAAAAATATCTGGTGAGTGCAATCGGATAGAATACTTTACATAGCTAAACACAGAATAACGTGCCCAAGGTAGTAATATTTTTTTAAGTGTTCATCCATAATAGGAACTACATATTTCATCCAAGCTAGGATGAAGCTATTTTAGGAAACTTGGTACAGTTCCTGCTAAAAAGGTTGAATTTAAATATGTATATAATCCATTCATCAGTAAGAAAAAATCCTCCTTCATCAATAAAGACTTGTGCCTTACTAATTGCTAGCTGATATTCACATTATTTTGCCATAGATGTCTACTAAAATAACTTCATCCTAGCTTGGATGAAATACATAGTTCCTATTATGGATGAACACTTTTTAAAAAGTTATTACCTTGTATTTTTGCCACACTTCATTATATATATATCCATGACAAAATATATAGATTCCAAAGCCAGAAGGGACCATTGCTCTAGTCTGACCTCCTGTATAACACAGGCCATAGAACTTCCCCAAAATAATTCCTAGATTTTCTTAGAAAAATATCAACCTTGATTTTAAAAATTGCCAGAGATGGAGACTCCAAGACCTTTGATAAGTTGTTCCATGGGTTAATTACACTCATTGTTAAAAATTTACACCTTATTTAGACTCTGAATTTGTCTAGCTTCCACTTCCTTCCATTGGATCATGTTAGACCTTTGTCTGCTACACTGAAGAATCTATTATTAATTTGTTCCCCTTTTGCTACTATAGATTAATCAAGGCACTCCTTATTCTTTGTTAGGCTAAATAAATTGAGCTACAAAATGACAGTCTCGCTTATTGATATGGAAATTTTGGAGCCCGTGTTGATGCCCTCTATCAAGTAGAAAGGGAGCATATTAGTCACATCCATCCCAGAAGGAGTAACTTAAAGAAAAGAAAGAACTATTATGCACCCCATCACCACAAGCAGAGTGCTGTCAGTCTGTGGGAACACGGTCTTGGCATGCAGTACTGCCTTAAGTTTATGAAGTGGGTTCAGAGTTATGCAAAATGAGGTAGTCACTGCTTTAGGTGCTGGGTGCATTGTTTTCTCCCTGAAAAAACATACATAGCACAAGCATTGTGCAAATGCAGACTTCATTCAAGTGTACAGCAAAAGCTAAGATCTGATTTTTCAGAAGTGCAGAGGACCCAGAATTTCACTTGAAGGCAGGGGGGTTGCCAATGCTCAGCACTAAAGCTGGGTGAATTTTTTAACCAGACACTTATTTTAGTCAAAAGATCCATATTTGACAACACCTAGATATATAGTGATTGTGTTAATTTTGCAAAAATGTTTGTTGCAAAAACCATACATTAAACTAAATTCTGGAGAAAGTCAAATTTTCATTTTGAAAATGGCAAAATGAAATGTTTTGATTTTTCAATTCAAAATTACAGTTCATTTAGAATTTTTTTTAACAGATTTAAAAATGTGAAATGATCCAAATCATAATAAAAAATGTGCTTGATTCAAGTGGAACAAAACATTGACCAAAGATTTGTTTCTGGGCAAAACTAGACTTTTGGATTAACTGAATTTTTTTTTAAAAAAAAAATTCATTTTGGTTTAATCCAAACCATTCTGCATCCCCCTCCCCTAAGTTTCAGAAATGTCAGTTAGACAAAAACAGAACATTATTCATCCAGCTTCTAAAAGTCATGCACCAGACGAACATGTGTGGATGCTACTGCAATGCTGCTATCAACAAAGGAAAAGGTGGGTGCTGCCGGAACACACCACGCTGAGAACAAACAGCTCAGCAGGTGCCAGCATATCAAAAAATGGCTGGGCAACTGCCAGCAGCTCCCAGGGGCCGGATAACTTAGGCTGAACATGGCTGTGGGCTAGCAAACGATGCTCTCCTGCTATGGATATTGGATTTCCTAGCCAGAGACCTGCTGTACTGTAGCTTGTCTTCTATTGGAAATAAACTAGCTAGACTGTACAACTATTGTGAATATACCCGTGGCCATAGTGAACTGGCTTAGTCAGTCTCTGTCAGTTGTGGACAGTTATATGATTTCTTACCTACAATTAGGTTCTACCATCATCACCACATCACTTGCATAGGAACACGTTTGTTTCTGCTGTCTGCATGCTTGCTTGCTAACCATGCTGCTATTGTTGATTACTTTTTTCTCCTCTGCCTCTCCATGGCCATAGCACATTCTCCTGGCTGCACACCTCGGCCTGCTGCATACTTTCTGTGGGAGAATTGGGTGTACAGACAGCTTCTCTTTTGCCACATTTTCTACATGAACACAGTTTTTGCTTGCCTCAGAATAAGAAGGTCAAATGAAGACTCTATACTACCTCCCTGGCTTAGCTTCTCTGTGTTGTAGAATCAGGTTGTCACTAAGGAAAGGATTTAAACTGCCTACAGTAGCAGTCTGTGTGCTGTTAGAACTGTGTGCAGCTTTACTGATCTCTGCCCTATAGCCTTTGCTCTGAGGAACAGTGTAGCTACTTGTGACTCCCTGCTGTCACATCTCAAGATGGAGAAGGCTCATGCCCCTTTTGCCCTACTTCATAGAAAGGCTTGGAACACTCACTGAGGGGGATCAAAGGATACCCAAGGTGACTAAGTCTGAGATGATACAGGCCTGCTGTGGAGGATGATAATAAAGTGGACTTGATTCTGTGTTAAACCCAGTGTCTAACTCGGTCTACTTTAAAGTGGCTTTTCACCTCAGTGCTCTCCTTCGTCTCCCCCACCCCTCCACACAGAGTTGAATAGGAGATTTCTTTAAAAAGGCTCAATGAATCCTTCATCCTTTCTGAAGGAGGTTGACTGCATGCTTTTATATGCTCTCTAACTTGAGGATTTTTTTTAAAAACAAAGGATTTTTTCCCTCCATCGTCCACTTGGCTAGTCTGATCCTATTATCTAAAATACATTATACAAGCTTATGCTCTAGGAGCAGCATTTTTCTAAAGGCTGTCCTCTCTGGGTGTGTTACAATGTAAAGGTCATATAGCAGAAGAAATTAGATAGATGGAAAACGGTTGTTGCAGGGGTTATTCTAGTATCCCCTTTAGGATACCCTCACTCTAATATCATGGGTGGGGGTGGCGGAGAAGCAAGGTGCATACTTAGCTGCTGTAAATTCTCAAGATAAGACCTTCAATCCATAAAGTCACTGGAATTCCCATACAGTAGAGATATGTGGCCAAAAGATCATAAGTACATATGAGCATTGGTTTAATGTAGACATTAGAACATTCATATACAGGCACATTTTTTTGCAAATATTTCTAATGTTTCATAAAGCTGTAGTGCCGGTCCCTAAGCAATCGTGTAATATAATATGGTAGTGCTCAACTACAGAATTTTCCACAGAAAATGTCTTTTTGAAACTGCCTATTTTCTCTGTGTGCAGATACCAGTTTGCTTGCATAAAATGTAGGTTCTATAAACCTAATGGGTGCTTTTGCAAAAGACTGTCATTTAGGGCCTAATTCTGCACAGTGGCCTCTCTGGTCAGAGGTGTCCATCAATGCAGAGCGGCTTGCAGGATAGGGACCTAAATGTCCACTTTTGAAAATATGGACCTTATGAAAGATTTTTAGATGAATTCCCTGGGCAAATGATGAAAATATGTGGCCAGCAGACAGTGTTAGTGGCCCATCAAGAAAACAATCTACTATCCCAGAGGCTCCTTAGAGAAGGCATGTATGGAATGGAGACTGCTTGACCAATGGGGACTGACTGATCCCCATGGTCCAGCAAGGATCTTTCTAGAAGCTGGAAGAAGGCATAAAGAGAGACAGTGACATCACCACTTGGCCTCTCGTCTCCTCCCAACACTTGGGAAATCATCCAGAAGGAAAAAAAAGACTTGGCACTAGGGAGATTGGGACTTGGTCCCAGGCTGGAAAAGGGACCAGTCTGTGTATTGAAGAACTGTAAGCTGATCATACCATCTGTTCGGGTCAGACACTCCTTAATTCAAATCTTGCTTAGTCTGTTAAAGTTAAAATTTAGACTGTTTCTATTTTTATTTCTTAAGCAACTAACTTTGATCTCTATGTCTGCTACTTATTTATAATCTGTTTTATAATTTTACTTAAAAGTGTGTGTTTTGTTTGAAGTGTTTGGGTGTAAGACTGGGGAGCTGGGGGGAATTGGCTGAAGGCTCCCTATTGATGATTCATGAGTGGCTGAAAGATCATTTGTGTAACTCAGTTGGGTGTGTCCCTGCATGTTGATGTCTGGGTGAAAGTACAGTGCCTCTCAGGGCTTGTCTGCATTACCTGGTGGATAGACAGGCAGCAATCGATCCAGCGGGGGTCGATTTATTGCGTCTAGTCTAGATGCGATAAATCGACTGCCGAGCGCTCTTCCGTCGACTCCAGTACTCCACCAGGACGAGAGGCGCAGGCGGAGTCGATGGGAGAACGTCATCCATCGACTTACCGCAGTAAAGACACCATGGTAAGTAGATCCAAGTATGTCGACTTTAGCTACATTATTCACGTAGCTGAAGTTGCGTAACTTAGATCCATCCCCCACCCCTAGTGTAGACCAGACCTCAGAGGCTTATACCTTGTCACAGCATCACAGTGAGAGAGGCAGCCCAGGTTGGTGGGTTTGGAGGGCTCAGTGGTCCCACAAACCAGGTTGCACCCTGGGGAACCCATCACATGTTCACTAGAATATTTTTTGTCCATACAATTTTAAGTAATGTCCATGTAATTTTAATACAGACTTCATATTTCCTTGTGACCTCTTTTAGGGGCTAGACTGCTCAATGAAGTGACTGCTAAAATGGTTAAAAGTCTCCCTCTAATCTCTATAATATAGAGAAACTCTCACCTTGCTGCACATCGTAAGCTATGTTTAGATATACTAAAACCACAATAGATGAATTATTAAACCTGTTTAGCTGGCAGTTTCACTGCTGATTACCATATATCTGCTTAGAAAAACCATGTAATTCTGACAGGTTTGAGCAAAGTAAATGCTATGAACATTTCATTAGGCAATTCTGTTTTTTATAAACCAAATATTTTTCCAAAGCTTCAGTCTCAAAGGCTACATTAGATATATGTTCCCATTTTTAAAAGCCTTCAGAGATTTAGGGTATGATTAAAGGTCTAATAAATCATCCCTGAGGGCATCTTGAGTACAACCACCTCTAAACCAAATAATGTTAAAAAACTACATTATCTTGAGATATGCACCTCTTTCTGAGTTCATCAGACAAAAATACACAGCTGAATAAAGAAAATTAAATGTTAAACTGGGCAGTATATGTTGAATGGACATGAAGTTGCCATAATCAAATAAATGATAACACATTATCTCTGCCCAGTCATTTTAACTTCCCCACCTCTGTGATGGTGCTGTGATTCCTCATGATTTAGTCATCCTACGCTTACAATAATTTTCAAAGGCCCTATTCCCATTGTCTCAGAGCCTCCAAGAGAAATTTTGCCTCAGCCCAGTAGGACTGGGAGTTCATTAGTCAAGACAAAGTATGTCATTTTCAGCATAACAGAAAGAGCGCACTTAGATTTGAGAATTAATTTTTCAGTTGTTTTTTCCTAAACTGATTTTTTTCCCAGTTTCTTGTTGAAATAAATAATTTTGGTTGCCCTGAAACTGCATTTTTGATGAATTTACCACTCAGCCAAAAAATTTCCCCTCAGCTGTACTCCACATTGTGCTCCCTCCAGATCCTGAAAATATGCCAGCAGAAGTTAATGCAAAGGAGCAGGTTGTTTTTCTGAAGGCTCCAAAATCCACTGGGTTGGGAGCAGAGCCTCCAATAGATTCCCCAGGCTTTCCAGATTTGGAGGCCCATGTTGACTGTTCCCTCAACAACTTCCCAAATCCTTTCATCCAATTCGTCCTTTCTCCAGTCCACACAAACTGCAGCTTCTCATGTCACCCTCACCCTTTCAATTCTTCTGTTGCTTTCCTCCCTTCTCTTTTGCCACCAATTCAAGCTTAAACTTAATGTTCTTACATTCAATGACCTACATAATTCTGCCTTCCCCGACTTAGTCTAACTTGTTGCATCATATCTTACTCCCCACCCCTTATGCTCTGCCAGTGATACCAGGCTCATTGGTCCTATCTGTTTAGTTGTCTCCTGTTTAGTTGTCTCACCACCATCTCCACATTCTTTCACCCCACCTCCCAAGACTGATCTGCTCTCCCTTGGGTCTTTCATCAAGACACTGCCCTCTTCTCATCCACATCCCTCTGTAAGACCCACTTCTATTGCAATACATAGAACAAATGAATCAATATCCATATCACATTTCTTTACCTTACGCTTAAAATACATGGAAGTAACAATATTATTTGCTTGTATGTTGTACCCCTTTTTCTCACTTTGTACCAGGTCTTGCTTGGGTCTTTCTGTGTGCAGTTAAAATGTGAAGACATCTAGGAAGACTGAGAGCATCTATACACTGTTGCATTATAACTAATTAATAAAACTATTGTCAAGGTTGTAAGAGTGGCTAGATGGGATCTGAGCAGAACAGTTTAATAAGTACACAGCCATAAGGACCTCACCACCACCTAGCCAGACTTCCTGCAATATTTTCAGTCTGATCCTGTCATTTTCTTTCCCCAGGAAAAAGAAGAGTGAATATTGTGGCAGTTCATTGGCTAAACACATAATGAGGGACTAGATTAGAAGTAAATATAAAAGATAAAAGCCACTCGGTAATCAATTCCTTCTAATAGCATTTGCTGTGCCAAGCCAGAAGGCTGCTCTGGGATATAGGTTCCTTTCAAAATCTAGCCAAGAAATCAGGGAAAGTGAATGTAAATTTAACACCCAACCAACCATTTTAGGAAAAAGACAAGGGACTAGATTTACTTCAGCTGGCACAGGGAGGTAAAAAATTGCACTGCACTGCATTAGTGTGACCTACTGTATGGATTGGGTTATGGCAGGTGGTGCGTCTAACCTACACTCAGGGCCTTATGGGTGGGTGACATGGGTGACCACCCAGGGCGACACAGTCAAGAGACAAGGAGTGGGGAGGGCCTGGGGTGCATGACCACAGATAGAAGCTTAGAGAGGCAGCGGGGGCCAAGGGTGCCAAAATACAAGTTTATTCAAGGTGCCATTTTCCCTAAGGCCGCCCTGGCTACTCTCGTTCAGGAGTGTGGCCAGGGAGAGAAGCTTTAGGGTCCTATCTTGCAAGGGGATCCACATGAGGAAATTCCTATGCCCACATGGTTCTCATTGCAGAACTAGGGCTTGTTTTGCAGCCTGGCTTCATAGAAAATCCAACAGAAGAATCCACTAAGGGAATGTGGAGAATCAGCACTTTCCCGGTTCATGCTATGCACACCCCACCCAGTCATGCACAGCCTACTCTTCAGTGGTGAGGAAATAGAGCTACTTACCACTGATAGTCTCCGTTCAATAACTTGTTGCTGTGAGTGGGTAAGCACTTCAACCTAGTATGAGCCATCAAAAATTTAGTCATGTTACTTTAGAGCACCAGAAGAACTTGCATTTTATCAAGGTAACATCATAACCTGATGCTTCACTGCACTTCTCAGACCATACAAGAAAATTAAGAATCAGCAACTGAAGATATTGTTGCTGGTAAGCTAAACAAAGTCTGATTTGTCTGTGTGTGGTACAGTTTTGCTTTTAATACTGGAAAACTGAACACCACTGAAGTCCAGAGACTTGACTGTTTCCATCACCTGCACTGCAGTGTAATCAATAGGGCAAAATAGGTAAATCCTGCCAAGAACCACCTTGAAAAATTAAATACTCCAATAAGTGACTGTTCCCAGGAATCACTCTATTTTCCAAAATTTTAAAACGCAGATGCATACAGACATACACATATATATTTACCCAGTGAAAACTGAGAACTGAAAATAAAATACCCCGTTTACAGGGTATGTTCCCTCATACTGGATTTTTCTTTATAAGCAGCACTCTTACATAAGTTCACCAGCATACTTACTATGTCTTATACAGCTTCATGTCCCGTCACCATGATGTTCTTCCTAAGATTTAACATACCCCATAGGCAAGGGCAGTCTCACTTCTCTGAGACCCCAGGCTTCTTTAGTCTTCCCTCAAGCCCCTCTCGCCCTTCCTATCTCCCATATAACTTTCCCCAGCAAACAAGCTGAATCCACTCATTAACTGGTTAATCACCCAGACCTTATCAATTATTTCCCAATTTGGCCAATGTGGGGACTGCTCACAAAATGTACAGTGGTGAGCCAGCCCTAGGCTACTCCCACTCTGTCACATACCCAATTGATGATCTGGTCTTTTGACTTCTTGGCATCCAAAGGAAAAAAAATTAAGATGTCAACCTTATCTGCCTGAGCTGCACAGATAACATACAATACCCACCTCTGGATATCAGCTCAATTTCTCCCATGGATAAAATCTGATCTTTATCCACTAGTATATTAATTACTTTCTGTAACTGAGGTGCCATAATCCTAGTCACTATTTTAGCATCAGAATTAAAAAAGAAAGATAAATCTTATTTGGAGTTTTATAAGATTAGACTAGTTCCTGCCACATAGTGTGTGATTACTTGCTAAGACCTGGATCCTATTAAAACTTATGCATGTGTTCAACTTTATGCACTATGAAAGTCCCACTGAAGACAAGGGGCTACTCAGAGTAGACAAAAGTAAACATATATGTAAATCTGTGTAAGATTGGGGTCTGAAACTGGATTTACAACTCATTGTCTATACTGTGTATTGACTTTTTCAGGTAGATAAGTGAGTTTGCCTCCTAGAACAAGGGGTCTCCAACTAAACAGATAACTTCGATGCAAAACTGAATATTTTTATATCACATTCTGAATGGAATGTTTTAAAACCATGCCTGATTCTTACAAATAAAATGATGTACATTATGTACATTTCTGGGAAATGTCCCTGGTACAATAATCACAATAGATTTCGTGGATTCTAAAAATCCCTTCTTAGTGAGTTGACTGTGTTTGCATTTTATACAAATTAACATGGGTTGATATTTTGATTTTAGCATACTTTTTAGTGAACACACAATGTTTCTTCTTTGTAATGCAATTTTTTTGGAAGAATTTCTATCAGCAAACATACTTTTTCTTAAACAAACACACAAACAAACAAAACCAATCAATATAAATATGGCCAACCTATAGCTGATTGTTTCCGCATCTAAATAGGGCAGATTCTGTCAGCCTAACAATTCATTTTCTTTTTTCATTTAAGATTTACTTTGATTTTTTAATTTAGAGGGGAATACTGGCATTTTATTTCTTGCTATCTCTGGATTCAAAGTAATAAAATTATAAAGAAAAGAAACAATGTCAATATTTCAAAGGTTAAATGCAATGAAATTAAAGTGCTTGAAAGGGCAAACTGTGTATGCATTCAGTGTAAAAAGTACATAATACCAGAGGGTAAATGCAAGGATCGGCATTGTACAAAAAGTTGGCAAGGAGAGGCAAGCAAAACCAGCAGCTACTGAAGAATTCAGTTTGTTTCTTAAGTTTAGTCTGGTTTCACATAAGACTATGCAAGTCAAATATGAGTTACAAGTCACACATGCTGTTGAATAAAAATATGTTTTCCAACATTTATCCAGTTTAATTTGTAGCCCACGCTCACCTGATTTCAGAGCAAACCAGGAAACAGCACTGCATTTATTGTTATTATTACATTTATTAATTAAAGGAATTTACCATTGAATGCTGATCAAAAGTCCTGAATAGTTTTGGATTGTCTGAACTGGCTTGGTTTATTTCAAGTTCCTTTGAACATGGGATGACTATCCCATTTGTTCATAAAGTACATATTTTACATCCTGCACATCCTGATTCTGGCTCATCACAGCTTGTTTCAGGTGGGAGCTTTGAATCTCTTAGACATGTGGCACTCCCGATGATAGAGTGAAAAGCCATCACATGACTTCCTTGGAGAGTTTCTTAAAGGCAATCATGCTTTAGCCTGAAAACTAAATTTTACTTGGCAAAATATGTGCATTCCTCTAGAGCAGCTTCCATCAATTCAATACCCTTCAGTCAGTTCTGACTACCTACCTCAACTTGCCCTGGAGGAGTAGCACAAGCACAAGCACAGAGAAGGGAAGCCTTTCAAAAGGTTTAACAAACTGTAAAGAAAACATGATACCTTGCTGCCAACAAATTCTTCCTAGACCTATTTGATTTGAACAAGTGGCACCTTAAAGACTAACAGATTTATTTGAGCATAAGCTTTCGTGGGTAAAAACCCCACTTCTTCAGATGCATGGAGTGAAAATTATGGATGCAGACATAAAAATACTGTGTGCAGTTCTGGTCTCCCATGTTTAAGAAGGATGAATTCAAACTGGAACAGGTACAGAGAAGGGCTACTAGGATGATCCGAGGAATGGAAAACCTGTCTTATGAAAGGAGACTCAAGGAGATTGGCTTGTTTAGCCTAACTAAAAGAAGGTTGAGGGGAGATATGATTGCTCTCTATAAATATATCAGAGGGATAAATACCGGAGAGGGAGAGGAATTATTTAAGCTCAGTACCAATGTGGACACAAGAACAAATGGATATAAACTGGTCACTGGGAAGTTTAGACTTGAAATTAGACAAAGGTTTCTAACCATCAGAGGAGTGACGTTTTGGAATAGCCTTCCAAGGGAAGCAGTGGGGGCAAAAGACCTATCTGGCTTTAAGATTAAACTCAATAAGTTTATGGAGGAGATGGTATGATGGGATAACATGATTTTGGTAATTAAGTGATCTTTAAATATTCCTGGTAAATAGGCCCAATGGCCTGTGATGGGATGTTAGATGGGGTGAGATCTGAGTTACTACAAAGAATTCTTTCCTGGGTATCTGGCTGGTGAATCTTGCCCATATGCTCAGGGTTTAGCTGATTGCCATATTTGGGGTTGGGAAGGAATTTTCCTCCAGGGCAGATTGGAAGAGGCCCTGGAGGTTTTTCGTCTTCCTCTGTGGCATGGGGCACGGGTCACTTGCTGGAGGATTCTCTGGTCCTTGAAGTCTTTAAACCACAATTTGAGGACTTCAATAGCTCAGGCATAGGTGAGAGGTTTTTCGCAGGAGTGGGTGGGTGAGCTTCTGTGGCCTCCGTTGTGCAGGAGGTCGGACTAGATGATCATAACGGTCCCTTCTGACCTTAATATCTATGAACATGAAGAAAAGGGAATTACCTCACAAGTGGAGAACCAGTGTTGACAGGGCCAATTCGATGAGGGTGGATGTGGTCCATTCCCAATAATAGATGAGGAGGTGTCAATTCCAGGAGAGGCAAAGCTGCTTTTGTAATGAGCCAGCCACTCCCAGTCCCTATTCAGGCCCAAATTAATGGTGTTAAGTTTGCAAATGAATTTCAGTTTTGCTGTTTCTCTTTGAAGTCTGTTTCTGAAGTTTTTTTATTCAAGTATAGCTACTTTCAAATCTGTTATAGAATGTCCAGGAAGATTGAAGTGTTCTTCTACTGGCTTTTGTATGTTACCATTCCTGATGTCCGATTTGTGTCCATTTATTCTTTTACATAGGGACTGTCTGGTTTGGCCAATGTACACGGCAAAGGGGCATTGCTGGTACACGATGCCATATATAATATTAGTAGACGTGCAGGCGAATGAGCCTCTGATGGTGTGGCTGATGTGGTTGGGTTCTCTGATGGTGTTGCTAGGGTAGATATGGGGACAGAGTAGGCAACGAGGTTTGCTACAGGGATTTGTTCCTGGGTTAGTGTTTCTATGGTGTGGTGTGTAGTTGCCTGTGAGTATTCGCTTCAGGTTGGGGGGCTGTCTGTAAGCAAGGATTGGCCTGCCTCCCAAGGTCTGGGAGAGTGAGGGATCATTTTCCAGGATAAGTTGTAGATCACTGATAATGAGCCAGAGAGGTTTTAGCTGGGGTCTGTACGTGATGGCCAGTGGTGTTCTGTTATTTTCCTTGTTTGGCCTGTCCTGTGGTAGGTGATATTTGAATGAGCTCCCTTTCCTGGGCCTAGTCTCATGCCTGCAGCCTGCTCCTGAATTAGCTGGCCCTGATGCCTGGAAGGATTATAAATCCCAGCATCATCCCTGTTACCACACACACCCTGATTGAAGGCTCATACTAATCAACAGCTGAGGAGTGGCATGTGTTGTGCAGTGTACATCCAGCATTGCCCATTTGCTCCCTTTTGAATTCCAGGAACACTGAATACAACCCGTTGCTGATTTTCTTTTTCCATCTGGCATTATAGCACTTGAAGTGTCTATTGGTTTTACAAATAACTCTTGTGTATATGTACAGCTTTGTTTCTCAAGGTAGTGGTGATCAGAGTGCCAGGAATAGTTCAACACAGCATCAGACCTGGGTACTATGGAAATGGCTGGTGTGATGGGGCAGTATGTTCCCATTAAGCTGTCAGTTTTGTGGTGGATGTTTCTTATCTCTGTTTTGATTATCTTTTTTTTTTGCTTTGCAGCAGCACCCCAACTAATTATTACATACACACAGTTAGAGACAGTTGGCGACCTGTAGACTTTACAATCTAAATCAACATGACACACAAAGGGTGGGAGAAAGGAAGTATTTCTTATTCCATTTTAAAGATGGGGAACTCATGCAACAGAGATTAATAGAGTTACCCAAAGGAAGCCAGTGACAGAGCTGGGAAGTTAATACAGATCTCCTGAGATCTAGTCCAGTGACTTAACCACAAGCCCATCCTTTCTTTTTAGCCTAGCCCATTAATGAGTTGCACAGACCTCACAGGAGGGCTCTTTGATGGAACAATTGGATCCTGTTGACAAGGCTTCCTCCTCAGAGCATTACAAAAAGCTCAGCAGTCGCTGCTAATCCCTTTGCACTTTATATACTCCTCTAGGATAGACTCAAAGGCTCTCCTAGAGCACTGTAGCTTACACCCTGCATGTGTTACAAAGGGTGCAGCAAGCCTCCTTTAACCCCCTTACACTTTCCAAGTTACTCGGGAACGGAGCCAAGGGCTCCTGCAGAGCCTTTGTGTGACTTCAGCACATTTCTGGCTATGCAGGCATGAGTCGCAGGCAAACACACACACCACAGTGATCCGCTAACATCATACTCCACTACGAAATTGAAACACGCCGTGCAGACTGCGCTGTGCATGTACAGCATGACATTTTAAAAGGCTCATAACCACATCCAACAAAAAACAAATGTACTTAAAAATACTTTTCTGAATGAGGACTATTTCCATGGAAAATTCTAATTTTCTACACCAGCTTCTTTTGGTTGGAGAGCTGTTCAAACAAACAAACAAAGATCACAAGGATATTTTAAGAATATTTTAAGGGAAAACCAAATTGGGTCTCCACTCTCTTCATGCTCAAAAACGGCGGAACCGGTTCAGCTCAAACTTTCCAAAAAAAAAAACTGAGACTAAGGAAAACGTTAGACCCAAAACAGAAAGTTTTAGAATGTTCTGAGCTGAAAACAGGGTGTTTTAATAGAAGTTGTTATTGAACTGAAAGATGACTTTTATTGGTTTGAAAAATTTAAATAGCATATTCTTACTCAAGACTAGAGCTCTGCTCCTCTTGTGTTCTCAGAATCCTATCTATTGCCTTTAGGAGCATGGATCAGTATTCATGTTGCACTCCCTGTCAGGCCCAGCCTGAAGAAGCTAATGATCCACCCAGAGGACGAAATTCAGTATTGAATCCTGGTCCTGTGCCAACAGAGGCATGCTGCATATATGTTAATAAGAAGGAGTGACAGAAATATGTTTCTACAGCTTTTCTTCTTGTTAGTACAGCAGAATTAAGACTGAGCAATCTTTCTTTCTTTCTTTCTTTTTCTCTTTCCTTCTTCTCCAGGAAAGAATTGTTTACTAATTTCAAATCAGCTTTATCTGTGCAAACACACTGAAGTCAGTTGCACAAGTGTAGTCACGGAGGATATAATCTGAAAACAATGGGATTGCTCAAGTGTAGCAGAAGGCCTGACTTGTGCTGTAGAACCTTTATTGCTGGTGAACAGGAGCAGAAAATGGGGAGTTTTGTGAGGGAATTCTCCAGGTGAAGGAGGAAAAACTACAAAATCCTCGGGTGAATTTGTCTGTTATGTACTTGCTGAGCCAAGAGGCTGGGATGAGCGCTTACTAATGAGACTGTATCCTTTAATCTCTATCCCCTTTAGGATCCTTTGACAAGGAGTGGGGTTAACTCAGAGAGAAGAGAGGTTTAAAAATCCAGCTCCTTAGCAAACAGGAGAGGTTTAGAGAGAGAGAGGGAGTACATGTAACAGATGTACTCCTAACTTACACCAATACCCTCCCTCAAAACAAAAAAAGCCCCTGAAAGAGTAATAACAATGTAGGCAGAAGTCCAGCAGCAGAATGGGGCTATCCAGTTTATCGCATTGAATGCAGCATATACAATTATCTGCCCTGTGGGCAGGTGGCCTATCTGTGCATGTGAAGCAAGCAGCTTATGGCCCTCTGTGCAGGTTGTTGAGGCCCGGGCGGCTGAACTAGAGGAACTAAGGGAGACAGAGGTACATAGAGAAGACTACCAAGGACACAGTAGAATGGTCCCACTCCCAGTCTGACAGCCTCTGTGCTGTTGAGGAGGATGAAAGTCTTGGGGGAAGGAAAACTTCAAACTGGAGCAGAGGGAAACAATCCCATTGTTGAGACACTCCTTCAAGATAATGTTATGGTACCCTCTCACATTGAGGCTACCTGTCCTGGGGTGGGAATGCCAGTTGCTAGGAAGGGCCAGGTAATAATGATGGGGGATTCAATTACTGGAAATATAGGTAGTTGGGTTTGTGATGACCAGTAGAACTGCATGGTAAACTGCCTGCCAGGTGTGATGATTGCAGACCTCTCTAGACAGATTTATGTGCAATTCTGGGGAGGAGCTGGTTGTCATGTTACATAATGAAAGGTAGCAGAGAGGTCCTGGAGACCAAATTTAGGCTGCTATGTAAGAGATTAAAGTCCAGGATCTCCATGGTAGCATTCTCTGAAATGCTTCCAGTTCCACGTGCAGGGCCCGTTAGGCAGAACAGCAAGGTCTCAATGCATAGTTGAAATGATAGTATTTGGAGGAGGGTTTTACGTTTATTAGGAACTGGGGAACCTTTTGGGAAGGGAGGAGACTATACAGGAAGGATGGGCTCCACCTAAACCAAAAGGAAACCAGATTGCTGGCATGTAAAATTAAAAAGGTTGTAGAGAATTGTTTAAACTAGAGTCTGGGGAAAAGCCAACAAGTGTGGAGGAGCACACAGTTTGGGGGGAGATATCCATTGGGGCACAGTTTATTAAAGGAGACACTCTATATCCCAGGAAAAAGGACAGAAAAGAAGTTGGTAAAATACAGATAGGAGCTAGTGAGGAACAGTCAAACTTAAGAGTCTCATTTAAATGTAACAAATGAAGGCAAGCAACTGAATATTGACAAAATGTGCAAGTTCTTATGTACAATTATTAGAAGTCTAAATACTGAGATGGGTGAACTAGAGTGCCTGGCATTAGGGATATTGATATAACAGGCATTATGAAAACTTGGTCGAATGAGGATAATCAATGGGACATGATAATACCGGGGTACAAAATATACAGGTAGGGCAGAGTAGGTCACGCTGATGGTGGAGTGACACTATATCTTATAGAAAGCATAGAGTCAAATAAAGTAATAATCTTAAATGACTCAAACTGTATCTTAAAACCTCTTTGTATAGAAATTCCATGCTTGAACAATGACTATATCAGGAATATACTTCCAGCCACCTGACCGGGATGGTAACAATGATTATAAACTGCTCAGGGAGATTGGAGAGGCTACAAAGGCAGAAAACAAATAATAATGTGTGATTTCAAATATCCTGGTTGATATCAAATATCCTGTGTATAAGTCACCTCAGGAAGAGATGCAGAGAGAATTTCTAGAGACCATAAACGACTGCTTCTTGGAGCAGCTTGTCAGGGAACCCACAAGGGGAGAGCACAGGATCTGGTCCAAGAAGTGAATATAGCTGAACTGCTCGATAACAGCATCCAAAAAGCAATTACATCTAACATCCTTGTATAGGTAAAAAAATGCCAGAGAAGCTCACCACAGTAACATTGTGCATGTTCACATGAAAACAACCACACTGGATGAGACCAGTGGACCATCTAGTCCAGTATGTCTTCTGATAGAGGACAATGCCAGATGCTTCAGCGGTAATGACCAGAACTGGGCACAATAGCCTCACCCTGGCTTCCACCAGCCTGGTAATTCCTTTCAGGTTGACACTAACACTCCCTGCCCCAGTCCCAAGTTCTCCTCAAAAACATCTTAATCTACAATGCTGAGCCCCTCTCACTGTATCACCTTATCAAGGTTGCAGCTCCTTTAAAAAGACAGTTCACAGCAGCTTATTAAGTTAACTGAAGTGACAAACCCTCCATTTCAATCAAAATACTGAGTTGGTTTATGATAAAAGTAAACAAGTTAATCAATAAAAAGACATAGGTTTCAGTGATATAAAGTGTAAGGAATAAGGATAGATATGATTACAAATAAACAAAAGTAAATATATGCTTCTAAGACTGAAACTCAACTTAACAAACTAGAGTCTTTTGTTCAAATAAGTTTTTCTCACCATAGTTCATTCTTTTGGCATGGCTGGCCTGTTCTTTAGGCAGCATCGAACACCCAGAACTCAAAATGCCTGTTTTCTTTGACTTCTCAGGTGAAGGATAAAATCACCATTCTCTCCCCCCTCTCTTTGTAGCCCAACAAAACTTTGAAATATATTCTCCTAATGTGTATCCCCTGATAAAGTTCTTTTCCCCTGCTGGGTATACATGCCACTCTGTCTGGTATAGATGCCATGATGGCTCTTCCCCTTCTTTGATCATTACGATGCAAATGATCTTCTTGCAATCTCCCATACAAATGAATATCCAACTGTCCTTAGCCACACCTGGCTTGGGGTATTGGCCCCTCTCCTTTGTCTGGAAAAACCTGTTTATTAACTTCCCCTGGCCTGCCTGGTTTAAACACACATTAGTTTCACATTTCCAGCACATCTGTATATTTCTTTGTAGGTTAACCATACATACATAAACACAAGAATATTAATGATCAGGGAGCTATTATTTTTCCAATGATGTATTACTTGAAACCTTTAAATATATATCATGGCAATAGTGTGTGAGGTGTGTTGATCTGGTCAAGTCAGCTGAGTTTTAGCATTACATACCCGTAACTGTTACATACCTAGCAGCACCCCTGGCCAACTGGCATTGGGATGTCACAGGATGGTTTCCACAGGATACCTGTCTGTATCCTGTTGGAAGGTTTGTTGAAATCAACACATTCATGTTCAACACATTTCAGATTCAACTAATCAGAATTTTCTGACAGAAAAGCATCGGAAAATTTCTGACCAGCTCTATTTTTTCACAGTTACTTCTCTTAGAGTAAAGCTGCACTTTGACAATAGCTTTTGTGTCACTGCCTTTGCCAATCAATCAATAGTTTAGGTCTCTCATACAGGAGGAACACTGCTCAACCACATTTTCCCTCTGCATCAGTAATTCATTGACTTTTCAATTTTTCACCTGTGGTATATAAAATTTTAAAGCTAATGGCCGAACAAACTAAAATAATGATATTGCAGCTGTACTGGTGTCAGTGCATCCTGAGGTGATTAAATTATGGAAGTCACAATAAGTTTTATTTAAGAGGGTAGTAGCTGGATGCTTGTAACAGATGGTTTTACTGGTCTAAATGGACCTGATTTTCCTATTTTTCTTATGTATTTTTAAAAATCTAATCCGTTTAGGGCCTTACTTTGGTAGGTGACTACCGGAGAATATTTTACATTCTCTACTTGTTGCTTCTCCATCATAGAAATGCCTGCTTCTACTGATTTTACACATCTGATAGCCTTTCCTCTTCAGCCTGACTTCAGGAGATATACTTTTTGATTCCTGTCAATTTCTCTGCAGTTTCACTGAATATGGGAACAAAAACTCCTTGGATTACTGGTCTGGCTTAAAGCACTCAAACGATGCAAAGGTGGGCTTGATCAATACCTGGAAAAATAATGTAACCAACCCCAATATATGGTATCACTGGGAGTGTTGTGTTACAATTGTTTCTTGTAGGTGCCTGGTAGCCTACTCTGTGGATCGTGAGCTTGGAGGCAAGTGTTGTAGGCCCTCCAAACACTAGGCTCTGTAGGATGTAATCCTTGGTATATCCCCATTAATACTAACACACTTGACATAACAGAGGGCTACTTTTCTATGGCTAGCAGAAAATAAAAGTGTAATACTCTACACAAAATCATTTTAACAGTTACCACAGAGATCTACTCACCAGTTCCTAACTCAGACCCTAGGGACATCCCAGTACAGAGTATATCCCATGGAGTTCCTCAGGCCTAATGTTCTGGAAACCCCCTTCCAGGCCTTTCCCTAGAGGCAATGAAGCTGTGGCCTGCAGATTCACCAACACAGTGCTCAGTTCTTTGTCCATGGTCTCCTTGGAGCCCCTCGGCACTGTCCTGCCCTCCACATGTGCATTTCTTCCACACATCCTCCTTGCAGGCAACTGCACCATTCTGCTACTGCTTCAATAGGCTGCTTCTGTGCCTGACTTTCAGCTTTCCAGTCCCAGCCCTATTCTCCAGCCTTCCCTGAGGCAGCCAACTCCAAGGCTCTTGCCTCTGGCCTGCTGTTCCTGCTCCCATGCACACTCTATCCATCTTCCAGCCCAAACCCCTCCAATCCCAGTATGTTTTCTTTCCCTGTGCTCTCAGTATTATGGAGATCTCTATTGGCTGGATGTTGAACTGGGTAACAAAATGCACTTTGTTAGCACATCACCATCAGCCGTCCCAGTCAGCACTTTCTGGGTGCTTAATGGTGAAATCCTAGTGGATCTTAAACATAAAAAAGAAGCTTATAAGAAGTGGAAGGTTGGACATATGACCAGGGAAGAGTATAAAAATATTGCTCGGGCATGTAGGAATGTTATCAGGAGGGCCAAATCGCACCTGGAGCTGCAGCTAGCCAGAGATGTCAAGAGTAACAAGAAGGGTTTCTTCAGGTATGTTGGCAACAAGAAGAAAGCCAAGGAATGTGTGGGCCCCTTACTGAATGAGGGAGGCAACCTAGTGACAGAGGATGTGGAAAAAGCTAATGTACTCAATGCTTTTTTTGCCTCTGTTTTCACTAACAAGATCAGCTCCCAGACTGCTGCGCTGGGCATCACAAAATGGGGAAGAGATGGCCAGCCCTCTGTGGAGATAGAGGTGGTTAGGGACTATTTAGAAAAGCTGGACGTGCACAAGTCCATGGGGCCGGACGAGTTGCATCCGAGAGTGCTGAAGGAATTGGCGGCTGTGATTGCAGAGCCATTGGCCATTATCTTTGAAAACTCGTGGCGAACCGGGGAAGTCCCGGATGACTGGAAAAAGGCTAATGTAGTGTCAATCTTTAAAAAAGGGAAGAAGGAGGATCCTGGGAACTACAGGCCAGTCAGCCTCACTTCAGTTCCTGGAAAAATCATGGAGCAGGTCCTCAAAGAATCAATCCTGAAGCACTTGCATGAGAAGAAAGTGATCAGGAACAGCCAGCATGGATTCACCAAGGGAAGGTCATGCCTGACTAATCTAATTGCCTTTTATGATGAGATTACTGGTTCTGTGGATGAAGGGAAAGCAGTGGATGTATTGTTTCTTGACTTTAGCAAAGCTTTTGACACGGTCTCCCACAGTATTCTTGTCAGCAAGTTAAGGAAGTATGGGCTGGATGAATGCACTACAAGGTGGGTAGAAAGCTGGCTAGATTGTCGGGCTCAACGGGTAGTGATCAATGGCTCCATGTCTAGTTGGCAGCCGGTATCAAGTGGAGTGCCCCAAGGGTCGGTCCTGGGGCCGGTTTTGTTCAATATCTTCATAAATGATCTGGAGGATGGTGTGGATTGCACTCTCAGCAAATTTGCGGATGATACTAAACTGGGAGGAGTGGTAGATACGCTGGAGGGGAGGGATAGGATACAGAAGGACCTAGAGAAATTGGAGGATTGGGCCAAAAGAAATCTGATGAGGTTCAATAAGGATAAGTGCAGGGTCCTGCACTTAGGACGGAAGAACCCAATGCACAGCTACAGACTAGGGACCGAATGGCTAGGTAGCAGTTCTGCGGAAAAGGACCTAGGGGTGACAGTGGACGAGAAGCTGGATATGAGTCAGCAGTGTGCCCTTGTTGCCAAGAAGGCCAATGGCATTTTGGGATGTATAAGTAGGGGCATAGCGAGCAGATCGAGGGACGTGATCGTTCCCCTCTATTCGACATTGGTGAGGCCTCATCTGGAGTACTGTGTCCAGTTTTGGGCCCCACACTTCAAGAAGGATGTGGATAAATTGGAAAGAGTCCAGCGAAGGGCAACAAAAATGATTAGGGGACTGGAACACATGAGTTATGAGGAGAGGCTGAGGGAGCTGGGATTGTTTAGCCTGCAGAAGAGAAGAATGAGGGGGGATTTGATAGCTGCTTTCAACTACCTGAAAGGGGGTTCCAAAGAGGATGGCTCTAGACTGTTCTCAATGGTAGCAGATGACAGAACGAGGAGTAATGGTCTCAAGTTGCAGTGGGGGAGGTTTAGATTTGATATTAGGAAAAACTTTTTCACTAAGAGGGTGGTGAAACACTGGAATGCATTACCTAGGGAGGTGGTAGAATCTCCTTCCTTAGAGGTTTTTAAGGTCAGGCTTGACAAAGCCCTGGCTGGGATGATTTAACTGGGAATTGGTCCTGCTTTGAGCAGGGGGTTGGACTAGATGACCTTCTGGGGTCCCTTCCAACCCTGATATTCTATGATTCTATGATTCTATGGTGGGGAAAGGTACCCGGTAATGAGCCAGTAGGTTCACTACAGTAAAAAGGGCTTGTGGAGCACACAGCACTGCAGCCCTTATTTTCAACAATATTATTTTCAATGATGCTTTATTAGTCTCCTTCTTCCTGTCCTGTTTCCATCCCTTCTTCTGTGCCCTCGCCTGGGTGTGAAAATCACACACCAATCCCAGTTTGCCTAGACACATCAGTATTCTTATTCAAGTCCTTCTTCAAGATTCTCTTCTTCTGTGATACTCACATCTTGTGAGTAAATGACAACCTTTAGCTCAAAAAAGAGATCCCCAATTGATCCCTGTGTTTCCCCATGTGTCCTGACTTTTCTGTCTTTTAGGTTTTGATTTTGCCATTGACTTCATGCAGACAGGGTGGTCCTTCTTTATGGAGTCATTTAGAGGACTGAAGTCATTAACTGTATACTCTTTGGAACAGGTAATGTCTTATTTTGTTTTACAAGACTGACCATGTTGCTGGTGTTAAAGATTAAATAAAAATAATAATCCAATGAAACCTCTCCTTGCAATTCTGGATTCACTTCTTCTCCAAACATTTTATTTGCCTAGTTCTATAAATGTTGTTCTTTCCCACTTCCTCCCCACTTCACAACTCTCAGTAAGAAACAAAGAGCTTGAAGTTTTCTCTGGAATTATTAGCTGTTATAATACTACGTATTTCTATTTCAAGCTCCCAAATGTTTTGAAAATACAAACATTTGATAGTATGCATCTCAGAATAGAATGGGACCAATCTTTGTAATTGTTTCATGCTTTTCTTTAAGCACACTAGAGTCACAAAAAAGTTAACAAAATTAACTTGAAAAAAACAATTACATACATCTAGCATTCTATAGAAGTATAGAATTGATGGATATTGTTTAGTGGCAAAAAGGTGATGGGGCTTGATTCTCAATTGTCTTGTATCTTCTCTGGTCATTTGCACCTGTGGAAGATGAGTGCAATATGGGTGTATAACACTACCTAGGTATCAATTTTAGGATTTTATACTGTAACCGTAATATATGAGCACCTGCCATGCAATAACAATAGCGAAGTCCCTAGTCTCTTCTCCCTTTTAAGAATAAATTCTCTAGTTGGGGCTAGGGTTATTTTTGTTTATTTGTTCAGATTTTGGCTTGTTTGTTATTCTGATAGTTTTAATCTGTTTTCACGTTGTTCAAAGGGATGAAGAGTGTAGGATAGATGGTATGAAAGTATCATTCTTTTGCCTACTAAATTAGAGTTGGTGGCATTTTTAGCTCACTTTGTAAATGACTTCAAAAGCACAAGGCAATAAAGAATCAGGCTGCATAGGTTTATATTTCCAGGTATTTAACCCATTTTGGACCAATTTTGCACTGAACACTGCAGCTGAGCAAATAATTGTTTTTTGTTGTTGTTGTTTTGGTTCAATGGCTGATCCAAAATATTTTGGAAAATAAATTAATTTGGGTTGAACAAACCATTTTATTCAATGCTAAACAATCTTTTGGTTTTGTTTCATTTTGGTTTGTTTTGAGGTGAGCTTTTATTAATAAATCTAGCTAAATTTCTAAACAAAACATTATTTCAAAACAAAGTCAAAATGTTTCATAACAAAAATGTTGAAATGAAGCGTTTCAATTTTTTCATATTTTTTGTGTGAAACCATTTCCTGAATTTGACCCTCATTTGTGAATAGTTTGTCAATGTGAAACTAATATTTGGCAAATAAACTAGTAATCAATTTTTTTTTGCTACCCTCCACTGAGTACTACAGTCCAGTAGATTGATTAACATGTCACATATTTCATCTTATTGTCATGTAAAAGTATGGTACCCATTTATTACAAATGATTGCTTTTCTTTATTTTCTATCATTTTGTCGGTTTCCCTTTGCCCCCAAAAGTAGACAGCCTAACCATATGTCTAAGAGCTAGCACCTACATAGAACATCCAGTTCATATTTGTACTTAATACTCATTGCAGCTACGTTAATCCAAAAAGTGGATTAGACAACTGGCAACAAATATGTAAACTGCCATTCAATATGTGAATATCCTCACCTTGAAAACTAGTCCATTGTGCTCTTCTATTGTTTTATTTAAGATAATTTTGGGACAGATTTTCAAAAGACCCAATTCCCCAGTTGGTAGATGCAATTTATACAAGGAAATTTTTCTCCCATCACAATGAATGAATGGCATGCACAATTGAGCATAAATTTGTTTGTCTCTAAGTTGCCACAAGTACTCCTTTTCTTTTTGCGAATACAGACTAACACGGCTGCTACTATGAAAACTCTCTTTTCTAGTTCTTAGTATAAAATATGTGGAGGTTGATTTAGATGGAGGGGACATTTTGAGGAAATCTGTATAAAATCAATTCAAGTAGAAGTCTGGGAGAAATGGAGATTAAACTGAAATCTTTAAGGATTGTCCTAGAAAGGTTTAAGGTGCAATAGTGAGGCACAAGAGCCTTAGACGAGCTATTCTTTGCATCTTTAATTTTATACTTTAAAGATCATCTACGTTATCAAATATTTTAAAAAAAAACCTATAACTTGTCCATTTCTAGGTGATATTTACTCTGGAATTAAAACAAAACACCATGATACAGTACAAATAAATAAATAAATAAACAGAGCTCCAATGGGGATGTTATGTATGCTTTCAGCAGAAAGCTTACTTTCCATAGGACTTTGGAAACATTCTGCATAATTAGAGTACTTTGTTCCACCATAAAACAAATCATGCAAAAAGTTTCATCAGCACCATAATGTATTTCAACGTCCAAACTTAACTGCAAGATCAAACTGCTATACATTATATTGCATGTTGAGGAATGAATCACTTGACTGCAATAGGAAATAAACACAGCAACAAGAGGCCAAAAAGCAGATCAAAATGAAGTTAGCAAGAGATTCAAGCAGAACTGAAATATGCCATTTAATGACCAATGCAGCTAGATGGAGACATGATAGAAGCACAATGCATGAGCAGATGACAACTGCAGCCTGCGGCAAGTGCTGATTACACCATCCATATTGAAAAGTACAGTCTCACTGTTATGTAGGCAGGCTTGTATGCACACTTATTCAAATATATCTAAGTGTTTATAAATTATGCTTGAAGAATGCAGTGAAAATGTGACACATTTGATCACTAACCATTGCACAGGTATAAGAATAGTGAGAGCATTGTAACATAGTTTAAAAGAGTTTGGCCACAAATTTTTAAAGAAAATTGTGTATTTCCAAATATTAAGCTTTAGTATGGCAGATTGTGGCAGAGGTCTCTCACTCACAGACTTCAATCAGAAAATGCCCAAACAGCAAAAAAGGCAGAATTAGTTTCACTCCAGTCCTGCTTCTCACAATACATCTAAAGAAGTACTATTGCAAGCCCTCTATGGCAAGAGCTGCAGAGAGGTACATAGCTCAGACATGTGTTTTTGCACAATTTCCTTCTAATGTTGTATTGCCTCCTTTCCTCTCCCCCCTGCTTCATGTTCTCTGGTGAAATAATGTGGGGCTAGTATACAGAGTTTTATGGAGCCAATCCCTTCACAGATGGAATTTAGCACAAGTGCCTCTTCACCTAGTTAAAATAATGCCATTGTAGTTAAGAAACATTTCATTTGTTTTAACTTCGTCTTAAGAAATCATAAAAAGGAAAAGGAAACCAACAGTCAAAGTGCTGTGGAGTAGCAATACACAAAGGTCACAGAAAATCATGACCACTAGGAATAGATAATTAAGAAAATACATTTCTTTTTAAGTATGGGGTACTTTATCTGTTGGGTTAATTTAATCAGAAGTTATTGATTATTGATTTTAGCTACCAAGGAGGTTGAGAGGGCTACTCCGGAGAGTGCCAGAAGTTATCCACATGGTCTGGCCATTTTTTAATCTATCAATCTATCTAAAAAAGCCCAAACTTCAAGAACAAGTTATTGGTAAGGGATTACACTTTGCATCTGTATAACAGATACGTTTGCAAATCTTAGTACTCTACTACATGTACAAAGGCAAACAACACACACACAAATCGGTTGTACTTAGCAATCCAGAAGATTTTAATAGGATCTTTTGAGAAAATGACATTATGTCATACTGGGGGAAAAACATCTCCCAGAATAGCTTCAGTCAGAGTTGGCAACCCTAGTTGTCCAATGAATGGTAAGTGAGCACTGTATTTTCCCCTGCATGGGATTTTCCAGCATAGGGAATTAGGAATCTCTGAATTTGACTCCTGGAATTTTCTGCTCATTTCGTTCCATTGGGGAAAAGGCACAGTTTGACATTTTTGAATAGGCAGGGATTTTGTCCCTTTACAGTTGCAGATCTGCAGAGGACTGGTCCACTCTGCACAGCAACTTTGCTGGACCCTTCCTTTATGGATGCTGGGCTCTCTCTGAATGATGACCTGAAGAAAGAACACTGGGCTTCAAGTGGCATTAACTTGTAATCTGATTTCTGCTACACCATTCCAGGTCACGTGCCCAGCCCGTTTGTTCTTTCTCCCCTTTGCTGATAGGAGTAGACAGGAAAATACTTGTCTTTTGGTAAGATGGATAGGAATCATTTTGCTCATATTAGGTATGTAAACAACATGAAATATTTTGTAGCTTGTGATTTTAAATAAATATTAAAATTGACCAACCTGTCAGCTGCAAATGATCTATCCAGAAAACAGATTTACCAGGGGGGGAAAAGGTTAATCTGTACTGGCTCTGTGTGCTGGATTTGGCTACAACAAATGTCTGTTTAAAACACAATAAGGTATTATTCATGTATATGCCAGAGAATCCAATTTAGATTTGATGATAGTTCAGAAGGAATGTCAGTGTATAAAAAAGAATGTTTCCTCTTGGATATTATATCTCAGTAGGAGTCATACTGTATATAAAGTATCTTGAGATATTTTAAGCTGAAACTCTGAAAGGAGAACTCATAGTAACTAGATGTGTAATCATGCTTCAGTGATGGCAGGATACCAGCAGGAATGAATAAAGAACATGCTGGAAAGATTTGGTTTGGGTTCTTTTGTTTTTAGAAAATAGCAAAAGCTTCTCTTTATTTCATCTGTACATAAACACTGGCATTCTGGCAACAGCAAATGTGTTTGTTTGCTAGCATGCCATTTCCATTTTTAATTTGCTCTTAAAGTCACCCAATAAACAGTAACCATTTTAGAAGTCATCACATTTCCCCATTGCCAAACATTTCATTAGGTGAAGAGAAACAATACTAAACTGACATCTAATGAGTCTAGTCATGGGCTTTTTAATGAGAAAAATACAGGGTCTCAGCCATCCAGATTAGCTGGATGCATAACAAAGAAAAGTGCATCAACAGTGTATGAACATCACCTAAAAATACAGAGGTTTTATTAGTACATCAAAACAACTGGTCACTATAGTATGGCACTCTGCCCTCAGCACTGCCCAACACCTAATACTTCAAGTCAGATTTTCTCCCTATAAAATTCCTTCCTGATCTTCATAGGTGATCAGTTTATGTGAGCATGGGATTTAACTATTCTTATGAGTTTAGCTGTAAAGGGTGTGAGTTGCCATGAAATAAGCTTGTCATAAAAATACAGCTACAATGTTTGAGTCAATGACCTCCTGAAGCAAGTTATGTACAGACGATGTACAGTGTGCCAGGTAATACATCCATTCCTTAATTCTAAATTTAGTGCTAACTAAATTCTAGCATGTGGCTACTTGTGGGAACAGATGGGAGGGGGGGAAGAGGAGACTGATAAGTTTTTGCCGTGCATTGATATTAAATATGGTTTCATCCATAAAAGAGGAGATCAAGTGTTTAATTAAGTGATTTCCTTTTCCATTACTTCATCAAGAAGGCAGGTGGTTTAATAGCAGCAGCAATCAAGTGGATACAATCTGTAGCAGAAGACAGACCTACTCTCATTTGCAAAGAATGATAGAAAATGAAGCTTCGGAAATAGAGATGGATCCAAGCCCTAGAACTTGGATTCAGATCCAGATACAAATTTTTGTGGAGTTCAGGGTGTTTGAGCTCACAGTTTTGGTTTCAGACCATCCTAATTTTTTTTTTTTTGCTGAAAAAGGAAGCACAGGTGTGTTTTGCCTGTTTTAATGCTACTACACCTATTGGAAATCACCACCAAGCTGAGGTAATTCTGCTGTTACAAAAGACTGCTTTCTACATACAGCTGATGCTCATGGAAAGAATGATTTTTTTTCAAACAGTAAGAGGGAGGGTGTTCCGAACTTTATGCAAAAACAAGTAATCTAAAGAGCTGCTGTCACTGAACAGATAGGATATGTTGCATTGTGTTGTTTCCTTTTATTCAGGTCCAGAGAAGAAGAAAGTCAGAGCTGACCATTTTGACTGTTCGCCTATGATAAAAGAAACTACTTAATATCACACTTTACCTTCTTATGCTTCCTATGGGCTAGATTGTGACTTAGAGCAGAGGTTCTCAACCTGGAGGGCATGGGATGTATTGGGGGGGGGGGGAACGAGAAACTTTAGTAAAAAAAACAAAACACAACAACCCTTACTGCACACATTCAGAGCTGGGGAGCCAGAGAGCAGTGGCTGCTGGCCGGGCATCCAGCTCTGAAGGCAACGCTGCCACTAGCAGGATGTAAGGATGGTATCATATTGCCACTTTTACTTCTGCCCTGCTACTGGCAGTGGCATTGCCTTCAGAGCTGGGCACCTGGCCAGCCGCCACCACTCTCTGTTCTGCCTTCATAGCTGGGTGGCTGGAGAGCAGTGGCTGCTGGCCGGGCACCCATGGGCATAAACTACTACAGACACAAAGAAAGGGTGTGTGGTCAAATAAATTTGAGAACCACTGGCTTAGAGTAATGCATCCATGCAAGGGAGTAAGAATTCCTGTGTGGACTACCTGAGATGGCATGGCGTATTGGGCATAATTTTGCTGCTTGTCCAAGCCAACTGCAAATTACAATGTGCCTGCCCCATCAAACTAGAAGGAAGCAGAGAAGGAATTGTGGTTCTATATGACCACATTAGAGATAGAGATGTAATTTCCAGCTTGGGTGGACATACGTGAGCTAGCATGCTACAAGTATCAGCGTAGGTGAAGCAGCATGGACAGTGGGTCAGGCCAGCTGCCCAAGTATGTACCGAGGATTTGGATGGGATTGTATTTATAGCAGCTAGTCAGTTCTTCCTGCCCACACCACTGCAGCTACATTGCTATTGTCACAGCTGGGTTCTAGGTATCTAGACTTAGTGGTCAGAGCCAGAATCCACAATTACAAGACAGGATTAAAGAGTCAGATGGGTCAAGATACCTGAACAGAAGCAGGAAACAAACTTGAGATCAGAACCACAATTTGAGAGTTAGACTGGGTCATGATACCAAGGGATCAGAGGCAGGAAGCAAACTAGAGGTCAGGAACTACAAGTCAGGATAGCCAGAAGTGAAGCCAGAGCCCAGTTGTTCAGACAGCTTTCTGTTTATGCTGCTGACTTAAGTAGGGCCAGCAGGCCAATCAGTTGTTCTGGGACTCTACCAATAGGACCTCAGGAGTGAAGCCTCAAACTGGGGCTGGACTTTGTAGGTCTTAATAAGTGGTTGTCGGTAGGCTGCTAGGTAGAAGATTGGAACATGGTTACTCCTGCAGTCTCAGGTTCAAGACCTGTTTGTTATGACAGCTATTTTGAGCATGCTATCTGAATCAAAGCTAGTGTGCATACATCTACCCAAGCTGGAAATTATACTTCCAGTTTTCGTGTAGGTGTACCCTCAGAAGTGTGTCTTGAGTCACACTGGAACTATGCGTGGGGAGTTCTAACTTTTATGCACCCCTTGTGCAAGGCTTTGCCTAAAGTTGCAACCTAGCCCACTGAAATAATTATAGTTTCTCTGTTTTCAGAATGCTTAATTGATTCCATAAATCCTACCCCTTTAACCTCATTCACATGTTTCTCCACTTATTCACTCTGCTCTATCCCCAGTACTTGATGCAGTTTGAGGAATCACTTTATTACCCATGCAGCTCCCTCATCTGGCTGATTCTCCCTCTAAAGTATTCTGAGATCATGTGCAATCATGACACTCTATCAAATTTGGTACATTGTATTATCTTATAAATATTAATAGACAAATCTTTCTGAGTCACAAAATCTCTTTGAAGTACAATTAGTCTGTATTTTAGGTATGCATTAAATTACCTTATTTTACCTGCCGGCATTGCATAGAAATCTCAGTAATAAATTAATGATTTTTTTATGAGTTAGTGGGTTATTGGAAAGGAAAAAAAATATTGGGAAGATGTCAAATATATTGTCAAGTAAAGTTTTATTATGCTTCTCAAGTAAGCAGACAGACACAACCGTAGTTCTGACTTTCCATTCACAGACTAAAGTTATATTATTCAATATTTGTAATGATTCTTACCATCACAGTGGCAGTGTCAATTTGTATAGAGATATGAGCCACAGGTTGACTAACTGAGACAGAAAAAAAACCAAAAAGTTTACAATACACTAAGGGTGAAATCCTGGCCCGACTGAAGTCTACGGTAGTTTTGCAATGGACTTCAGTCAGACCAAGATTTCACCCTCAAAGTGCCTTCAAGGTCACACACAAAAATTGTGGCAATGCCAGATGACAGTTTAATCTAATAGCCAAAAGTGTTTCTAACATTCCTATCACCATAGCACGTAGGTCACAGTGCATAATTGGTATCCCTATCCCAGGTTTTCACCTTGCTCTTCTTCAACATGACATCCTGTGCTAGGCCTGATTCTCGGTGTTCTTGGTCAGATGATTTCACTTTCTTTACAATTCCCAGTCGAGCTGTATTAGTCTAGACTGCAGAAATAAAACTTCAGAAAAGTAACAACTTCATTTCATTTATGACTTTTTTCTGTTAAAAAATAAAAAGTTGAGACTTTTTTTCAAGGAAATATACAAACATTTGTAGAGCATGTACAGGAGAAACTAGATGAGGCTAAGACTCCTAAATCTTTCTGTATCCTTTTTAGCAATATTATCTCTTAGAGTTAAAAGGATTAATATATATTATGTCATAATACTTTGAAAATTTACTCTGGCTAATTTTAATACATCTTTATGAAAACATGCTTATGATGCTAATCGTGCATTCATTTCCTTGTTTTGCATGTGGATAGATTCCTGTGTTCCTGTGGAGTAGCATGTGGCTCTTTGTAAGTGAATCTATAAACTTTTGAAAGTTCCAAATCCTATCAAAATCTATCTTTCATGTGTTTCAGATTTTCTGACTCACTGGATGTTAGAGTAAATCTGACCCTGCAGATTATATTCTTAGCATGATGCGAGGAGAGTTAACACTCATAATGAAGCACTAATGGAATTGCATATATTAATTATCTGTATATCTATGACAGACCACAAACTATTTTAATTTGAAAGTGAAGCAAGGTGACAATGTGAGTAAGGTTCACTGGAAATCACTAACGGGTATTCATAACAACATGGAAAATGTTTTAAATTGCACAGTTCCTGTTAGGGTTAATATAAATTGTGTGGCTAAAACTCCATGCACTGGTGCACCTAAGACTAAAACACTCTCTCATCCTGAACACCACTCTAGTAAAATCCAAATGAGGATATTTTAATGCAAGTTTACAACAAGCCATCCACAATGTCAATGACATACTGCTGGTTATTCAGTGATGTGCAACATCAGCAACAGGCAGCATCTAAAGTACATAGACAAGGTACAAAAACTTTTTCACACTACTTAACCACAGAGAAAATGTACCTTTTCCCCTGATAGAATACATACTGAACTATCAAGTTTCTAAGATAGCTTGTTATGTGGCAACACAGTCAGCTACTAGAAGATAAAAATACTGAACTAATTGCTTGTATTAGTGTCTTTAGGCCTGGGGGCATTTCGTATGCAAATACACCAGGGTAATTTGTTTTATATATGCATTAAGTCAAATGGATCAAATTATCAGTGTAGAATGAACCAAAATGATAGAACACTTCATTCACTTTGAAAAGGATTTGCAATTCAGCATTTTTACACAAACCTAATTTAAATGTATTCATGCCACTGAAAAGCAGTGACAAACTTAATAAATGAACATGATTATTTTGAGCTGATAAAACGTCAAAAACCACAAGTTGTAGGCATTCTATTAATCAGCTATAATGTTTAAGACAGCCTACTGAATTTACAGATGGGTCAAAGAATGGCAGTCTCAGATAGCAGAAGAGCAAAGCTGTAAACATAATTACACTTTATCACTATAAAGTGAGGCCTTGATTCTAGAAAGGTACTTAACTTTAAGGATATGAATAACCCTACTGACTTCCATGGGCCTACCTCAGATGCATAAGTAACATGCAGAATTGGGTTCTTAAGTCTCATTCCTCCAGTCCTTACTTAGTGAAAATGCCCACTGGTAGAACTGACACCAAAGCATTCTATCCAGAGACCAGGCATTTCAGGAAAAAAATTGATTTAAACATACAATGGATTCTTTGTTACTGGATCTAATGCCAGTATGAAAATATGACACCAATGCATACTACTAAATTGTTTATTGCCCAGGACAAATAGGCATAAATATTTTCTATGAAGTACAGCATTTTGCTGCCCAGACATTAAATAAGGTTAAGTAACAAACTGTCACTGACATACTCATTAGTCTTTTAACTCTTGTGAAATCTAGCTATTCTTAACTACTTCTTCCCCCCCACCCTCATTTCCTCATTCTACTTTGCAATGCCTTCTCCATTTTTTGCCAGTAGATACCATTTTATCCTCTTACTGACAGATATTAGGCAGATATTTTCCAGCCACTCCTCTAGTAGTTTCATGAACCAGCTTGCAATGTTCACAGCATAAGAATAAGAGAAAATAGTGGAGAAAAGGTAGTTAAGTATTTTTCTTCTCCTAATGAATTTTGTTTCTTTCAATATATTTTGTGAATATGTATATTCTTCACCATTTCATACTACTTCTCCCTCCCCTTTTAGAAGTTTTGCTGATAAGACTTTCACTGCCATTTATGACATAATGTTTGTTCAGGTTTATTACAAGATATATGACAGACTCAGAATATATCCTGAACAAACCTTCTGGAATTAAGATAAAGTTTAGTGAATTAAATTAAACCTTATTGAATTAATTTTAACATCTGTGGGGTTCCATTGTATTAAATATGCAGTTGTGTATGTGTTGTGGAACTGTATGTATGTACCTTCTCTAGGAAAGTGACTAATGCAATCTCTGGAAGGTATTAAGACTTCAAAGGACTTCTTGGAACAATACCTGTAAAATGTATTACCTAGGAAGTACCCGGGGAATGCAAATTATCCACTTTGAATCTACCCTTTTGAAGCTATGCCCTGAGGAAGAAAACCCACTGTCTACTAATTACATGCTCCTGGAAACTCCAGATCAAAGAGCCCTGAACTGTATAGACGGTGGACTAAACGTATTTTGAGTGTGCTTGTTCTGAGCTGAAGCTGTGATGAACTTGTGACCACAAAGGAAACCCATGGATGGGGTGTTGAATAACATCTCCTGTCAGAGCCAATGTTTGCTTTGGGTGTATGTGTGTGTGTTTGGGGGGGGAACTCCCTGCTAAGCTTAATAGCATGTGGGTAAGTTCTTTTATTGCTTTAACTTGCTTTTTCTGTAGTGTTTTACTTTAAGAAAAACTAGGGTTGCATAAGAAGTGCTGTGTGGGTAACTTATAATTGTAGTAACTGCAGGTGTTAACCATCTCTCCAGAGCAAGCAAACAGGTGTGCTTGGACAGCCTGTCTCTGCTGGGAATAACAGAGTGAAGGCAGGGAACTGTGCAGTCTGGAAATACCTTTGTCAGAGGGAGTGAGACATGGGTCTCCACCCAAAAGGGCAGTGGCTGAGCAAGCTGAAAGCCTAACAGTGGGTGCTCTTGCTGGCCCACTGAGGGGAAATACAGGTACAGTTGTTATTAACTGTGACACTCTCCACGTTGCAATTTGTAATAAAGTCTCCAAACTCTAAAGGGCGTGGCTGAGACTTTTCAAGAGTGATTCTGGATTCCTCAATTTTATATTGTCTAGAATATGATAAAGTGAAGGAGTCTGGTTTTTCAAAGAATGAGTGTTCAGCATTGTATGAAAACAAGCTAAGGTGTCTCAAGTTGGGCACTGAAAACTGAGACATCACTAGTGATTTCTGAAAACCTAACAATGAACAACTAGTTACCTTAAGGTCAATTCCTATGGTTAGTTACCATGTATGCCCCCTCTTCCTTAGGCCTACTCTAGAACAGATCACTTGTGGCTCTGTACTATTATATTTAGGAGTTAGAGGAAATGGAGTATAGGTCAGGGTGTATACATCATGACAGCCCCAGGCATGGTTTTCTTTGTCTCTCTTTACAGCAAACTACATGGGAAAGGAGTATGTCATGATGTTTTATTTGTGACTGGATTGCTTTCTAGTTTGAGGATCCATTGAAATGGCCTATGCTAAAAGAAAACAGAAAAAAATGCAGGTTTTGGTAAAGCCTGAAGCAAATATATGAAAGCATCTTTTAAAACAGGTGGAGAAATGTTTTTATAACCCTTTTGCCTCTAGTTGTCTTTTTTTTAACATATTTCCATAACAGGTGCATATGTACAGTACTTACGTAAATGAAACAATCTGGTATGGTGGTTTTTCATAACATTCGTGTTTATTTCTTCCCATATTATTTGAACTCTTTATCCATATAAAGCATGTTTGAATATTCTCTTTATTGACTGGCATGCAGCCAGAACACCCACTGTACCATTAAGAAGATCTGCCTGTATATATATTTTTAAAAAAATAAAGTCAATTATTTGAGAACAGAGGATACAGATGAGATGGCATACTGCCTTTAAAAATGATTTTTTGGCGTGGGTGTGTGTGTGGGACTTTAGATATGAAGGATTTGAAGGACATGGGTTCAGAAAGCTCTTTTAGAAGAAAGCTCTGAGTCTAAACAAATATTATACAATATAGAAAGTAACCCGGGGAGACCACCAACACTTATTTAAACACATTTTTTATTTCTAGATGAAAGCAAGCTTCTGTAGGGTACCATTCGGGGAATCCATTTCTGAGCTGCTCCACATACACACACTTAACAGCATAAATAGAAAGTTTTAAGTCCCTCTCAGGTCTGGAACATTCTTCTAGTCAGAATACTTTTAGCATGAAATAACATGGATCTAAACTCCAAAAGGAATTTTGCCCAAATAAGATTGTAGAACTGGGGCCTTAGCTATTCTCCACTACTTTTTTTCCTAGAAATACAGCTCAGAATACCTTTCATTCTAATACAGAATCTTGTTCGGGTATCTCATCTCTGGCAATATATAGCTTTGCATGGTAGGCTTTATTCCCACACAGGTTAACCAGGCATTAACAGGAGCCTGAGCACAATTAGGTCACTTGGTGGCACCTGGAAAGGTGTTAGGCATAATTGGTGATCAAACCTAGCTGGGGAAGAGTTAGTCCTTCATAAAGGAAGGCACACAAGCTAGGGAAAAAAAAAAAGTAAGCCAGGTAGAGAATTAGGAGCAGGGTTGTTGCCTCTCTTTTGCTAAAGATAGAGAATCTTGAAGCCAGCACTAGAGAATCCTGAGCTAACTGCCTGGAATCAGTGAAGCCTGAGGCTAGAAGGAGGTTGTTCTGAGCTAGGAGGAAGCCAGAGGCAGTGAAACCCAAGAAGCAATAAATAGAGAAGATTAGGGTAGGAAGAAACCTCAGGAGATCATCTAGTCCAAGCCTCTGCTCAAAGCAGGATCAACCCCAACTAAATCATCAATAATGGTAAAGCCTCGGGTATTGGAATTTGAGGGGCTGAAGAGGGAAGAACTCAGCAGTCATGCTCTGTGAACTGGAACTACCTCAAAGACCAGAGGGGAGCAAGCTCCTGTTGCTGACCCTGACAATCAGATCTCTGGAGAGAAAGCCCCAAAGGTATTGCTCATTATAAAGAGTCTAGGATGGGAATAGACGGGGAAGGCCCCAAGAAAAGCAGTTGAAAGGAGTCTAGGGGAGGACGGTAGCAAGGTAACTCCTTGTTCTAGGGTCCCTTTATTGGAATCTTGTGTAGAGGGCTGGCATGGGTTCTCCTGCCAGCCACTCAGAAAGTGGGACGAAGCTCCCTAACATAAGGGAATAAGGACAACTTTAAACCCTGAAACATGCTGCCAAAGACCAAATGTAAAGAAATTGGATTTTTGGTTTGACTGTCTGTCCCTCTGGAAGGGGTGAAACTAAAACATGACCTGGCTGGAGGGCTGAGTTATGAGATGAGGCAGACTATCACAGGACTTGAGCAGCTGTCAGCAGGGGTGCTTGTGAGGAAAGAGCTGCTATGTCACGTCTAACCCTCATGGGAACACCCATGGTTAAGGCTAAGACTTTTTCAAGGAGGTCGTGACTTCATGATTCAGCCCTGTCAGCTGGAAGCTGCAGCCCCTCCCACTCCCATCCCAGCCTATCCCATCCCACCCCATTTTCTTTGCGCAGAGCCATTTTATGGCACAGTTTCTTCTTTTGAGTTACTGGACCATGTAAAATTCTAAGAAAAATATTTGTCTTTCAAAATGGAAACTCTGCAAACAACAGCAGGAACAGTTAAACAGTCTCTAATTCTTCATGAAATCATAAGAATTTAATTTGAAATCTATATTTTCAAAAATGTAAAGATATGTTTATAGTCTGATACTCATTCCACAGACACTAGCTACCACACTTTTGAATTAGAATTGCATGCAGTTTTAGCCATGTGAGCCCTATCTAGGTCCATGCAATTTCATGGCTGAAATCCTTACACCCTTACACAATCTCTGGACGCTTATTCCTATGTGTCTGTAATGATCAAAGCCTCTACATATCTTCTACTCTAAAATCCAATAAGCTGTGGAGAAGGGTAGGGATACAATAAGAGATCATTGAGAAGTGTGGTGAAATACAGATATGTCCTACTTAGTAGCTCTGCTGAACAAAAATGAGGAAGTATATAGGGGAAAAATAGAGCATTAAGTAGTTTCTTTAAAAAAACCCATAGTACTAGAAGCAGCTCTGAAGCTGACACAAGTTTTTTTTAAACAGAGCAGGTTGTCTTGCCTGGCAGGCAGACAATCAACTCCCCCTCATCAGAACATCTTTACTCTCTGGGGCAAAAGTTCATAATCTGAAATCCAAACAATGTCTGGCCACTCTATCATGCACTAAACCAAGCTCTCAACCTGATCATCCTTGATCTTTATGATGTCTGAAACCCAGATCAAAATGTTGTGGCTTGGGGCCATTTCTAATTCAAGATTCAACTCTGCTGATATCAAAAGTAGATGGTTTCCTGATGAACACAACCCAACCTAGAGTGGATGGTTAGTTTAGCACATGAGTCTGATGATATCTACAGAGGAAATCAGTTGGTTGTGAACTAGCTATAGAAAAACATGGATGAAACTGGATAACAGTTCTAAAAGTAATTTAATCATGCTAAAATTCATTTGTCAAGTACTCAGCATTTGACAGTATAGTATCTTATACAAAACCTCAAAATATTTTTAAATTGTTCTAGTTCCATGGACTTCAGTGGAATTACTCTTGGCTTGCACTAACAATCTCACTGTCTTAAAAGTAATAATTTTATTATCACCAATTTTACATTGATTATTTAGACCCCCTTCTCTAACTCTTGTGAAAGTGAAACATCTGTAATTGATAAACCTAAATCTAACATGTGCATAACTAACAAAATATATACCATTTACTATAGAATAATAGTTTGAAATTCTACATTGTCTTCCTTCAATGACTTTGAAATGCTTTGCAAATATTAATACATTAAGTCACAAACATTCCCTCTGGATTAAGTGAATATTATTGGCTAGAGACCTAACCATCAGGGAGCCAATTCCAGCTATTTCTGATTCTTGGAGTCTGCTTCAGTGTCCATGGAACTTGGATCTGCCTGTCAGCTCCTTTAAGTTGCACCACTGGCTTGATTCCTTAAGGAACCTTCAGTCAGCGAAGGATTGCTATGGCAGTGCATAGCTCCACCACACACCCCTGCCCACCCTCTCCCTCCTCCAACATGCCCCCTATATTGGGAAGAGAAAGGGAGCTTGAAGGGCAGCCAGAGTTGGCATATCTGGACCAGTAGATTTCCTTCATCATATGGAATTTTCTGGCAGACTGTCAGTTTATGATCACTTTGCACTTCCTGAGGGGCACAAAGGGGCTAGAAGATTGATCAGAGAATCTGCCCCTTACCCCTAGTTTACAGACGGGGATATAATGAGCTTCTAACTTGCCCAAAAATACCCAGAGACCTTATAGCGGACATCTAATCTCCTGACTTGCAGTTGTGTGTTAAATACAAGTTCAAACTGCTCTCTCATCCTTCTATTAAATATACAAAGTTTTTGCTGTACCAGAAATACTGTAAGAAATTCAGCTCTAACCTTATATCACATATAAATAATCCCACTGCAGATTTAAATTTGTTGCACATTTTTTAGTTGAAAAGAGAATTTATACAAGCTCTTTGCAGTTAGTCATTTTATGTCATATAATAGATTCCAATCTAAACTGTTGGCATCCAGTTAGAATAATCAATTCTTTCTCTTTTCACTTGTCTATTTTTTCAAATAATCTGTGTGACCTTCAGTTAAAAAGCTATACATGTGTTTGATATGCTAATGTCAATGCCATATTTTCCCTAAATATGACACGGTTTAGTTAGCTTCTTTCCAGATGTCACAATGGCACAATGTATATCTGGAACAAGACTAGCAAGTGTTTCATATTCCCTATGGTGAAAGAAATATTAATACCACTTGAGTTAATATTTATAGACTATATTTGATGCCCTGTTACTCCCCAAAAAAACTTTCAGAGGGATTCTTAATAGCTGAAAAGGTGACAATTGGGTTCTTTTGCACGCATTTGTGTTTTCACAATCTCTTTTTACAATACATTGCAAGTGCAGTGAATGGAAGAGGAAGGACCAGTATATTGAATAAGGGTCACAAGTTTATACCCATAGTGATAGTTCATATTGGATTAAATTCATTCAGCGTTGTAGGGGTGGGTTTTTGTTGTTGTTGTTTTTTTGTTTAATTTTCTTTCATTTGTTTCTAGAGACCTTCTAAACAAAAGCTATTCAGAGTTGTGGTGATAGTCACCACTGACATAAAGAATTTAAAAACATAATAACAACACAATACTGAATGAATTTCATCTAGTTTGAAATGCTACTGTGGGTACAAACTTGTGACAGTTATTCAAATTACTAGTCCATACTCTTCAGTTCACTTCAGTGGACTCTTAAAGTGAGGAGAGTTACAGTATCAAGCCCAATTACAATTCTCTTTTAAAATAGAGGGATTTTTTTCTGGAGCCATAGGGACATTTTCCCAGAAAATGGGATGTCTTCATCTTTACAGAGAAATCTTACTATTTTGTTCAACAAGTTTTTTCCCCCATGTGGAAACTATTTTTTTTTCAAGGAACTTCAGAAAAAAAGGTGAGGGGAACTTTCATTGCCACAAAGTTATAAAATTGTGATGTTGCATCAGGAGTGAAAATTGTTTCTTAGAATATGATGCTAAACAACTTCTGCGTAAAGTAACTGGCATAAGATACATGCTAATAATGTCAAAAAGCTCTGGGAGTGGTTGGTAATTCTGAACTATATAATTTACAAAACTAGCAGCCAATTCTCTGGCAGTTTTGATGCACCTGATTTTATTCTGTTCTGTTATATACCAGAATAACACCATTGAAATATACTTGGACCCCAGTAAAGCATTCAACAGGGTATCCCCTGCAAATAGTTAAACTGGGGAGGCTGGGGATCAGTACAAGGATTGTAAGGTAGATTAGGAACTGGCTGAAGGGGAGGAAGCCCTGGGTTTTTCTAAAATGTGAATGATCAGACTGGAGTGCCTCGAGGATCAGTCTTGAGATTAATCTTAGTCAATATTTTTATAGTGAACTTGGCACAAAAAGGAGGAGAGTGCCAATGAAACTTGCCGATGAGCAGCTGAGATATATTGTCAATATAGAGGAGTCCTTGTGGCACTTTAGAGACGAACACATTTATTTGGGCAAGCTTTCATGGGCTAAAAGTGGGTTTTAGCCCACGAAAGCTTATGAAGATCTGGATGAACTTGATGTCTGAAGTGACAGAAATTAATCCACAAGGTGTAGCATGTCTCTGAAGAGTTTAAATGGCACCGTTTCCTGTTTCTGCCTCTACCCTGTAGACAGGTAAATCACCTTCCAGGTGCTCTAGTACCACATATTGCTAGTGGCTTGAGCTATCTGCAAGCTTTTGCTTTCCTCTGGGGCTAAGGTTACATATCAGAACAGTCTCCTGATTCTATTGTAAACATGATTACTTTGGCCTAGCATTGCTGGTTGTTTGCCAGTTTGGTGTGTATTCTCAGTTTCCTTAGCAGCTAAGTCATATGAAGGATTTCCTTGTAAGGAAAGAATAACTAAATTCATGGAGCTTAATGGTAAAAGGATGTAATGCACCTTGGTTTTATCAACAGTAGATCATGCCAGACCAGCCTGATTTCCACCTTTGAGAAAATAATTGACACTACTTTTTTTTTTCCTTTTAAGATAAGGGAAGTGCAGCAACTTTTCCAAAACACAAATTAATTGGTAACCGAAACTGACTTCCAGAAGTTTAAGTATGATTCCCCAGTTGTATCATTCCCAGTATAATTATCGGCATGAACTAGTGTTAGGTCATATTTTCTCCAGTTGATCTTCTTGTGCTTTTCAAGACTCACTAACATTTATGAGAGTATGGTAAAATTTCTCGACTGAATTTCCTTCAGGGTGGTAAGGAATGAGTGCAAGGTGCACTCCTGTGACTTTTTTTCATACCTCAGCAACCAGTTTTGATTTAAAGTTGAAATTTGGATCAAAGTATCCTCCTAGGAAAACCATAATGGCTGTGTCATTCTGTCTAGAGTGGCTTGTGATCGAGTATGCCAACCTTAAGGCAGACTGTCAAAAGCAGGGCAGACGCCCCAAACTGGTGTTATGTTCTATAATTTGATTTTACCAATCCAGTAACAAATGTGAACTCCCAGATCATAGAATATCAGGGTTGGAAGGTACCTCCAGGGGGTCATCTAGTCCAACCCCCTGCTCAAAGCAGGACCAATCTCCAACTAAATCATCCTAGCCAGGGCTTTGTTAAGCCTAACCTTGAAAACCTCTAAGGAAGGAGACTCCACCACCTCCCTAAGTAACCCATTCCAGTGCTTCACCACCCTCCTAGTGCAAATGTTTTTCCTAACATCCAACCTAAACCCCCCCCACTGCAACTTGAGACCATTACTCCTTGTTCTGTCATCTGCTACCACTGAGAACAGTCTAGAGCCATCCTCTTTGGAACCCCCCTTCAGGTAGTTGAAAGGAGCTATCAAATCCCCCCTCATTCTTCTCTTCTGCAAATTAAACAATCCCAGTTCCCTCAGCCTCTCCTCATAAGTCATGTGTTCCAGCCCTCTAATAATTTTTGTTGCCTTCCGCTGGACTCTCTCCAATTTTTCCACATCCTTCTTGTAGTGTGGGGCCCAAACCTGGACACTACTCCAGATGAGGCCTCACCAATGTCAAATAAAGGGTAATGATCATGTCTCTCGATCTGCTGGCAATGCCCCTACTTATACAGCCCAAAATGCTGTTAGCCTTCTTGGCAACAAGGGCACACTGTTGACTCATATCCAGCTTCTTGTCCACTGTAACCCCTCAGTAATTTTCTGTAGAACTGCTGCCTAGCCATTTGATCCCTAGTCTGTAGCAGTGCATGGGATTCTTTCATCCTAAGTGCAGTACTCTGCACTTGTCCTTGTTGAACCTCATCAGATTTCTTTTGGCCCAATCCTCTAATTTGTCTAGCTCCCTATTCCTACCCTCCAGCATATGTACCACTCCTCCCAGTTTAGTGTCATCAGCAGACTTGCTGAGGGTGCAGTCCACGCCATTCTCCAGATCATTAATGAAGATATTGAACAAAACTGGCCCCAGGACCGACCCTTGGGGCACTCCGCTTGATACCGGCTGCCAACTAGACATGGAGCCATTGATCGCTACCTGTTGAGCCCAACAATCTAGCCAGCTTTCTATCCACCTTATAGTCCATTCATCCAGCCCATACTTCTTTAACTTGCTGGCAAGAATACTGTGAGAGACCGTATCAAAAGATTTGCTAAAGTCAAGGAATAACATGTCCACTGCTTTCCCCTCATCCACACAGCCAGTTATCTGGTCATAGAAGGCAATTAGGTTAGTCAGGCATGACTTGCCTTTGGTGAATCCATGCTGACTGTTCCTGATCACTTTCCTCTCCTCTAAGTGCTTCAGAATTGATTCCTTGAGGACCTGCTCCATGATTTTTCCAGGGACTGAGTTGAGGCTGACTGGCCTGTAGTCCCCCGGCTCCTCCTTCTTCCCTTTTTTAAAGATGGGCACTACATTAGCCTTTTTCCAGTCTTCCGGGAACTCTCATGATTGTCATGAGTTTTCAAAGATAATGGCCTTTCTGCAATCACATCCGCCAACTCCTTTAGCACCCTCGGATGCAGTGCATCCAGTCTCATGGACTTGTGCTCATCCAGCTTTTCTAAATAGTCCCGAACCACTTCTTTCTTCACAGAGGGCTGGTCACCTCCTCCCCATGCTGTGCTGCCCAGTGCAGCAATCTGGGAGCTGACCTTGTTCTGGAGAGCCACTCATGGAAGTTGGACTTCGTGATAAATGGTCACTTACACCAAAAAGAATAATATTCAGGTTGCTTTCAGCCCCGAGAGATGAATAACGTACCCCAGATCAATTTGTACCTTAGATCTCACACCAGAGACCACACCTGTAGATAATCCTGTAGTTAACTCATTTTTTCCCTAATAAACATTTATTTACAAGTTCAAGCAAGCATACATCTACACAAATGCATTTGTCTGTGAGTGAAAAGGTGACAGATGTAGTAATTTGTCAGCATTGACTATCTTTTTAGGGCTTAACACAGTTCAATCCTGGGGATCTCTGTTTCATTTCTTAGCTCCAACCCTTCTAAGAGTCCAAACAGCAAAGGGATGAGAAATTCTCACATTAGCTATTTTCATTTTCATCTTCCAGGATTCAAAGGCCTTTTGTATGTATGAGGCCTTGTGCACTATTCCATGGGTGGATGGGGCAGTTAACAAAGCTTTTGTCCTATGATATCCCACATAATTATGTTGATCCTCCTGGATGGGTGGAAGGAGCCACTCTTTGTGTCTGAGCCCAGATGTTTAGAGAAGGCATTTTTACAATTACATAAATTTGTTACCTTGAGGCATGGAATACAGAGATTATGGGTAAGATTAATGTATGCAGCAATTTACAAGCATTTTATAGAGTCTAAACATGTCTTTACAAGTCTAACACCTATTTTGAACAATATTAACATAGGTGAGCGGGTCTGCCTTCCAGCTATGAACGTCAGTGCTCAACTGACAGCCACAGACTGGGCAACAGTTGATTTACCAGCATCACGGGCTGATAAAATTTTCCCAGAGTACAATGGCCACTGTCCTGGTTATTTGACCTTTTTTTGGGTAGGCCTGGGTATATTTTTTTTTAACTTGATCACTAGAATATTTCTGGGGTCAGATGAGTCAGGTTCTAGATGAGTCTACACAGCAACTAGGCACCCAAAGCTGGCCTGTGCCAGCTGACTCAGGCTCTGGTGGTAGGGCTGTTTCATTGCTGTGTAGATTTCTTGGCTTAGGCTGGAGCCCAAGCTCTGAGACCCTCCCACCTCCTGAACATGGTTAGCAATGCTTCAAGCAATCAACCTTATAACTGTTCTTTGGAATCCAAATTTCACTTCACCAGCCTCAAGAGTTGATTGAGCAAATGCATGTAATCTGCTCAGGTACACAGACGGTTGTTCTCTGGTATGTTGATAAGATTCAGAAAACTAAAGCTTTAAACTCTGATACATTCATTACACTTCATTTGCCTTTTTAAAAGGCAAAAAACAATCTCAGACCTTCCCTTGGTACCAGCTGCTAAGGCTACCCACAGTGCTAGGGGCAATAACCTCTCAATGATCTTCCTTCTCTCTTTTGCTTTGTCAGGGATTTCATTGTTTTCCAGGTTTCAGAGTAACAGCGGTGTTAGTCAGAAGCTCTCTGCCTTGAGCTTACCAAGTGAGGTAATCAACCTCTCCACTGAGTCTGGGTTGATTTACCTGGAAAAACATTTCAGTTTAAACTTTACTTCTGCCACGGTCTGTCTCACTAGCAGGCTTCAAAACCTGCTCTAGCAGCCTGTGTTGCATTTCACAAGAAACATTCACAGCTGTATATGTGATCCCAGTGGATGTTTACTTACAAAGTGTAGGTCCATGATCTGTTATTGCTCTAGTTTTTCTGTTAATCACAGATGTAAACACAGCCTGGCTGTCAGGATCCCCGGATGGTACACATTACTAGTAGATATAAGTGGCATAATGCCATGGTTAATAGGTATGACAAGTCATTTTTGCTCTAATCTCTGCAACATATAGTCTCTGCCTATGTGTATTATAGAGGTGAGATGTGCAAATTCACAAAGGAGTACATCCATCTGTTCTCCATCAGCCTTCTGTCAGCTTGCCACATGTCCTAACGGCACAGCTGAAATAAGGCAAGCTATTGGTATTAGGCTTGCCACTGATGAGAACAGTTGTGTAAGTATCCAGCCCAAAATGGCTGCAAGTATCCATGGTTCTAAAAAATAGAATCAATATCACTAGGCACAAAGCAGAGCAAATAACTTCACTTTGCTGTTTGACTGACTTCTGTTCTTTCTCTCAAAGAGAAATCTCAATGTGAATACAAGTCCCTGTTCAGGCTTCATTTATGTAAGGGGGTGGGGAAAAGTGCAGAGGCAGGGAAATATTCTGTACACCTATTTATCTCATTCTCCCCGCACCTCAGTTTACCTCTTTGCTGCAGGACAGGCCACAGTTCACTCTCTTCAGAAAAGCATTATACAGAGTTAAACCTCCAGGCTATTGTATGCAAAACAGTGATAGATGAATGGTAATAGTTCCCAGTCAAACTCAAAGAACACCGTTTACTTTCTTAGTAAAACAAACATTTAATGCAAAAAGTGCATTACTAGTAGAAAATGCTATTCAAATAGTACTTACAACTTTTAAAACAAGCTATTAGACAGGATATCTACCAATGCAAGTTATACAAACTTCCTTATTGTTTCTGTAACAAGCCTCAAACACATGGTTTCAACAGAACACTTTTCTCTGTGGCACCTTAGAGACTAACCAATTTATTTGAGCATAAGCTTTCGTGAGCTACAGCTCACTTCATCCGATGAAGTGAGCTGTAGCTCACGAAAGCTTATGCTCAAATTAATTGGTTAGTCTCTAAGGTGCCACAAGTACTCCTTTTCTTTTTGCGAATACAGACTAACACGGCTGTTACTCTGAAACTTTTCTCTTGTGACACTCTGTGCCCCAAAGCAACACCCTGGAACCCCCACATTCACCACTCTCATAATGTTTTGTACAAAGTATGTCTTGTGAGGTACCATTCTAAAAGTCTTAAGCTGGTGAACATGAATATCCTGTTAAGTTGTATGTGCTCTCATTGTATATGAAGTGTTATAAAGTTTTGCTATGTATGTGCTAATGAGACATGTTGTGTGGTTGGGAACATGCACAAACAGCCTTTCAGGTATAACAGTAAAAAGGCCAAACAATGTTGATGGCCCATTGAGAAAATACACACACTTACAAGGATTACCCCAGGAACTTGGTACAATAGAAACCTCTCAGACAGCACTTCACAATGGGAATTGTTTGACCCATGTCATATCAGAAGAGCTTTCCAGCAAGTTGGAAGAAGGTATAAAAGGAGGAAGTGGCATCATGACTGGACCTCACTCTCCCTACAACACCTGAAAATACCAGAGAAAAAGACTGAACAGGAGGGGAAGTGCTGGTATCAGGCAGGAAAGAAGAAAGCCTGTCTGTGTTTGATAGATCAGCAAATAGGATTTGAATCAAGCAGCGTCTCACTCTATCTAGTATATTGTACTTAGTTTGCACTTAGTTTGATTTCTTATGGTAATCTACTTTGATCTGTTTAGGATCACTTAATCTTTCTGTAGTTAATAAATCTGTTTTATATTTCAGAGTAGCAGCCGTGTGGGTATTCGCAAAAGAAAAGGAGTACTTGTAGCACCTTAGAGACTAACAAATTTATTTGAACATAAGCTTTCATGAGCTACAGCTCACTTCATCCGAAAGCTCATGCTCAAATAGATTTGTTAGTCTCTAAGGTGCCACAAGTACTCCTTTTCTTTTGTTTTATATTTGTTACCCAAAACAGAGTAGTTTGGATAAAGTGCTGTAGAGAGTGTGTGTGTGTGGGCGGGGGGGATCTCAGTTCTGGAATAAGAGTTGGTGCATATCCACTTAATTTTGTAGAAGTGGTGAACGGGCTAACAAATTCATACTGGTCAGGCTTTTGACCAGGAAGGATGGTATAGCTTTGGGGTCCTAGACTGGCGAACTGGAGGGTATTTTGGTTGAAGTCTCTCTATTGTTGGTTCATGCTGTGACTGGCAGAACATTCACGAACACAGTTGGGTGTGGCCGCTGCCTGTGGATGTTCGTGTGAGGTCAAGCTTGGAGGACTTTGTAGCTTTTCACAATGTCAGAGTGTGAGCAGGAACAATTGATCATCTTCATAACAGCCCTTAGCACATTTGAAAACTGATATCAGCTTCCTGCCCCCACAATTTTCTTTTTGCAAAACCTAAACAAGCCCAGTTTATTAAACTAAGATCAGGCTTTCTAAAGCTTTTGTTACTGTCCTCTGGATTCTTTCCAATTTATCCACATCTTTCCTAAAGTGGGGTGTCCAGAATTAGACATGGTACTTCAGCTGAGACCTCACCAGTACCTCCCTAAGATTATAGATAAACACTATGCTCCAGATCCTGATTCTGCTGCTGTGTGAGAGCAAAACCCTGCCATGGTTCTTCAGCTCTGATCCAGTAAAGAGATAGGAGCCCACTGAGCTGCCAAACTCTACCTCCTCCTGAGAGAAACTGCTCAGACTGCTCCACCACCTCCTGTTCTATCATCCTGATTATCGTCATGGTCAGTCAGGTGGGTACAAAACTCCCCTCCACTAAAGTAAGCAGTCAGGAGTAAATGTGATTTTATGCTTTTTACTAGGGTGGGATGATGTATCCAATGTACAAAATTCAGAATGCATGTAAGCAAACAGATCAGCATTGACTGATTTCTCTTCAAAGCTGTAAGGCTGTTCTCCATTTATGCACCATTTATGTTGGAATTATGATCTCAAAGTAGGGCTTACATGTGAGTGAAGAAAGGCATAGCCTTTGTGTGAACCCTTCACACCACGGTGAATTTCACCTGAACTATCTTTAGGGAAGATAGAATTGGTCACATACGGTTGCCTTACAAAATAAAAGCCCAAAGCATCTGACATATAAATTTGACAGAGTTCCACAAGAAGGTAGAAGTGTTAAAATACAGTTGCTTGTATTTATGTACCAAAATAAATACTAGGAGAATCTAGCAGTGAACTGTCATGCCTTCCAGCTTCTAACCTGAAGGGTTAGTGTGCAATAAATAATCTAAAATACTAACATTAACTTGTATCTTTTGCTTTAAATTTCAGTCCCCTCCAATTTGTTATGCTCCTGGAAAGCACTTGTAGCAAACTTCACATTTTCAAATGTCTTTTGCCTTGGTTCATTTATTTCCATGTGTACAACAAATAATGAGTTACATTATTCTTGTGTTATGTATCTGCTGCAAAATGTCTCAAATAGTGTACAATGGAATGAATTACATTTGGCTTTTCTGGAGAACCTAAATGGGTGTGGGATACGAACACAACCATAACGGACAGAATGACTACAGCCATTTGACATTTACCAAGCTACGTTTACAGATAGCACAGAAAGATTGTAACGGGCCTTCTGTGAAAGCCTATTTCCTTGCTCTTTTATTTTAACACTTTTTGTCCCCTTGCACTTGTTGCTAAGTGGGCTGTGATTGCAAATTCTCATTCTCAAACCTTAATCCTGATTTTGTTTATATTCTATTTAACAAAATCAAAAGACTACAGTTGCACAGTTAAGCCCTCTGATATAAGAAAATCCCAAAATGAAGTATGGGCAACTTTAACTCTGTTTTTTATGCACATGCCCTTTGGGAATTATTGTAACGCCTCTGACTTACACCAGTATGGAGTATACAGAGGCTCTGCTTTCACCTTGTTGACTCTAGCACAGCACATCTGTGGTTGAGGGGCCATAATTTAGCCTAATAATAAAAAAAAGGCAGAAAACTTAAGTGCTGCCACAGCTGATCTCTCTCTTGATCTAAAAAATCTTCAGCCCACATTTGATCCAATTTATTACAGGAAACTCTCAGTATGAATGAATAGTTTTAGTTTTTAGGTCAGTTAAATGGAATAGCTGCTTTTTTTTTTTGTCTTTTTCTGTTTTCATAGTTAAAAATAATTGGTAACTGACAATGCAGGTGTTTGATTTTAACACTGTGGAGTTATTTCCTTAACCCTTTATGTAAGTTTTGATTAAATGATAATGAGAATGTATTGCATAGCAGAAATTATTTACTAGGCAACTGAACAGCATGATGGCAGCTGAAATAATAAATTTAACTACTCATACAGGCTGCTAGGTTCTAATTTTTTGGGAGGGAGAAGGAGGGGAAGACCTGGGTGGCATTAGGGACAGCTCAGTGAAAAACCTTTGTTCAACTTGCAGTGGTGGTCAAAGCAGACAGAATGCTACCATGTATAAACAACAGGTTTGTGATGATGATTAAAGCATTGATATCTTATAAAATTATAAGATAATCTCTCTCATAAAATACGGTTTTCATTTCCACTTATCCCATCTCAGTAAACTATAGCAGAAATAGAAACACGCCCTTTGATTTTTCTGTTGACTTCAATAAGGCCAGGATTTCCTCCACAAGATGTCCAGATAGGGTTGCCAGGAATGCCCAGTCAAAAAGGGACCCTGGCGACTCCGGTAAGCAGCGCCCATCGGGCCGTTAAAAATCTGGTTGGCGGTGCTGCGGGTCTAAGGCAGGCTAGTCCCTACCTGTCCTGGCACCGCACTGCACACCGGAAGCAGCCAGCATCCCTAGCCGCCCCCATCCTTAGCACCGGCTTCACACTCCCATTGGATGGAAACTGCAGCCAATGGGAGCTGGGGGGCGGGGGCGGCAGTGTCTGCAGGCGAGAGCAGCGTGCAGAGCCTCCTGGCCCCCCTGCCTAGAAGCCAGACCTGCTGGTTGCTTCCAGGGCACAGTGCAGAGTCAGGACAGGCAGGGAATCCCCTTCCCCGATAGAAATGTAAAGAAAGTAGATCTTCTCCCCATTGGATTGTACTGGATTTGACATTACAATTTTTTGTGCTTGATGAAATCAGAATAAAAGCAGTGACCCTTTGGTATTCCATATTGCAATATGATAACCATTTTGAAACATATGTTATGAAACATGAAAAAAAAACCAAGTAGCTTAAACAAATTGTGCTGGCATCTAATGAAGTATAATCATCTGAAACGGTCATATTAATGGCTCTAGCTTATCATGGGAAAGCAAAGTGTGATAAAAATAGCCAGAACAAGCAAACAGTTATTGGAACAGAAACTCAGTGTCCTGAAACTAATTAGTACAGTATGGCAATATAACATCAAGTTTAAATAAAAAGTATTGAAGAGCAGCTTTAAAAGGTCACTCCTAACTTTGAGATGTTAAGTGTTTTGCTAAATCAGTGAAGTCTGATTAGTAGCGTCAGACCTCAATCCTGCCAGCACTAATATGTGTACTTAACTCTAAGCATGTGAGTATTCCCATTGGTGTCAATGGGCTTACTCTTGTTTAAAGTTAAGCAGGTGTATAAGAGGTGGCAGGATTAGGGCTTTATTTTTTCTTTTTTTTTTTTTTTTTCTTTTTCCTGCTTTCCACCGTTGTTCATTTACTGAAAAGGATTTGCTATTACTTTCTAATATAGCTTGTGCATAATCAGGGGACAAGCACAGGAAAGGGTTAGTCCTGGCTTACATTCCTTTCCCAGCCTCAAGCAACAATACTGATCTATAGAATATGAATAGAGTGAGGAATGTTATAAGAAGAATTTACTATTCAGCATGAACAATACATGAAAAGAATAATTTACATCTCATCACACACCTCTAATTATAGAAATATAAAAAGGAAAGACTTACAGGCTGCGTTGCTAATTATTTATATATCCCATCAAAGGCTCACCACTCTTACTCACAGTAAGTGTATGACTCACAGCAATCTGATTCTTAACCCACCTTCTTGGCCTTCCTTAACTCCCCCCTACCCCCAAGTATTGTTATGTAAAGGCAATTGGGTTCTTACACACTTCTTCTAAACCTACCAGTTAAAAGAAATAATTGAATTCATAACCGCAGTACACCTTAAGATTAATATATTATGGACACAGAAATGCTTGGCATTCACTTCTACTTGCCTCCTTCTCCACTGCACACTGGAAAGCCCAAGAGTAAGACCCTTAAATCCACTTTCCTAGTCTCCCACTGCTCAACTAATTGCTCCAGCATTTCATAAAATGTTGTTGAAATTGCACATTTTAGTGACTGAGTATGGCTTTCATATGAATATTATTGTTTATAATCCTATATGAAAGAAAACATAACAATTAAAATGAAATGAGGAAAGACAAAGATAAGTACACTTTAAAGCCACATTCATCATATTATGTAATGCTGATTTTCAGCTGTTCACTACTTTATCCGGTGAAAAACTAAATAAAGGAGAAATAATCCTTTGAAAATAGGAAAAGAAGATAGTCAAAACCTACCATGCCTCAAACACATACTATACAGTAAAACACCTGAAATTGACATCAGGCAGCTGTCACATATTGGATATGATGGACCACTGTTCCATTCTGGAATGACAGATCACATGGTCATGTTTCCAATGAGCTCTTATAGTGAATTCAAATAACAGGCTACACCTTCACTTTCTTCCTTCAACCTGTTTAAATGTAATCAGCAGGGGTGCTGGAATATTTTTTATAGTGGGGGTGCTGCTGATGGAAAGCATGTATTTGGTGTTTGTTATTACTACTTCAAGCAACAGGGTTCAGCAATACCCCTAGTTCCAGCACCACTGGTTATGGGAGGAGGCTAAGGGGGATGCCTGCTACTATTTATAAAGCAGCAAGTAAATGGCAGTATGTTCCTATTTTTCTGTGGAACCGACTGACCCTAGTTCTCTGAGAGAATAGTTTGCTGCTAACAGCAGAAATAAACAACAGATGCCTGAGGCGAATTTTTGTAATAGGTTTTTACTTAACAAAAATCTGTGGCTTAAACTAGGTCATTGTTAGGGGGGAGTGAGGGCTACCAGTGTTCTGACTAGTTTCGATTAATTGGCGAGACCACCAACCCTGCTAGGACTGTTTTAGCTGCCCCAGGAAAAACATGCCATAAAGGAAAAGACTGGAACATATACAGTTTGTTTTAGTAGTAATCTCACTCTCTCCAGAACACTTTTTTGGGTTGTTGTGTCTAATAAGTACAGCACACATACAAGATCCCTGGACAATTTCTGAAAACAGAGCAACAGAACAGAAATGTTAAGATCATATGATATCAAAACTCATGGAATAAGTGTGACCGGTTAGTAAATTACCATAGCTGTTTTCAGCCCTTGAACCTGTTTGTTCTCACACAAACTTGTCTGAAACTAAGATTTAGGGGTGGAACCCCTTCTTTGACTCAGACAATGGGCCTAACTATTGCAAAGAATACTTCATGACACTATTCACACTGCTTCCATCCCTTTGCTTTCTGAGCACAGATTCAGTTGCCTCCCACACATCATACGTGGAGTAATCTCATTTTGAGGTGTGATTTACTATTTCAACTGCCTGCCACAAGGGGCCACTGCTATGCAAAGAAAAGCTAAGTGCTAAACTGACTGTTGGAGGGCATGGATTATTTGTATTCTGTAGCTCCTCCTTCTTACTCTACTCAGAGAGAGGAAGGATGGAAAAGATCAGTGTCTGGCAGGGAAATGTAGGATGCCATAACCTGGGTAGCAATACTGTTCTACTTTTATAAAGATTCTTATGCTACACCCTTTGCTCTAGTGTCTGAGCTGAGTAGAAGTTTCCCCCTCCCTGCCCCCACTCACCCACACCCACCCACTGACACACACACAAACACATGCCCCGCTTTGGGATGCCCATTGCTCCAAGGGGAAGAGAAGCAGGAACAGAAAAATGTGGAAAAGAAAGGGGAGTTGAGGGGACAAAGGGTGATCAGACCAAATGGGAGCAGAGATGAGAAACAGAGCAAAAATAAGAATGGAGTTGCTCCCTGAGTAGACTCGAATCTATTAGAAAACTGCAATAAAGTGAGTAGCAAAGGAAGTAGTTGATGGACAGAATATCCAAATGCTCTACTAGTAGTGAACTGGAAATTGCAAATTGTGGAAATCTTGGTGTATCAGACCACTTTAACATTGATAGCTTCCAAGGAAAGAAGACCTCCTGCAGTAAGAAATTGCTGATATAGAGAATGGCAGGATGTAAAGATAGAACAAGTAAGTAACGTTGATTGGTTCATAATGAGGAACCTGGGCTAAGGCATATCTGACCAAAGAACCACAGTTGGGTGCCAGGGTAAAGGAAATGATAATATGGATACAGAATATATACTTTTGTGAGGAACTCTCCAAAACTTTCGTCCAATACAAATAAATAAATATCACTTTAGGAAATTGGAAAAATGAAGACAGAAGCATGGGTGATCTTCACAAAAATCCTTCTGAGGCCAAGTGCAAAGGAAAGAAGAGGCTAATGCTGGAGACCAACCAATGAATTAGTTGACATAGACAGAAATGTTTTGGAGTTACAAAATATTGTATAAACTTCTGCTTGAATTTGATGGTCTTCCAAAGATCAACTCATAAATGAATAGCTACCCTCATCTATATGGACAATTGCTGAACGCTTCTTCTGAATGGCCCACCCCCTGCCAAGACCAAGTTACTTACAAAAAGCACTCTTTCCCTAGTACAAGGCAAGGGGACAAGTGTGATGTTACACCCCATATTCTTCATATAAATATGGTTATGATATAAATATGACATAACTTAGATATATTTCATGCAAGATGCCTCATGTAAGATATCATTGGAAAGGTTATGATTTACTAAATGGGACTATTCAATTTGTATGCATGTATCAATTCTCTATCTGAAGTTAGGAATATTGACTATGTAACAATTACAACTGTGTGTGTACTTGGGAAAATGCCCACCAGACAGCAAGCAATCATCCTGAATGAGCCATTTAAGGACAATAGAACTCTGAAGATACTAATCTCCCACCTTCCTGAGGAGTTTCTTGGGATGCTACATTGACCCTACAAGGTCAGGTGATAATGTCACCTGATGCAAAATACCACCTTGGACACTGTTGGTACTTTTCCTCGGTAGGGGGCTAGGGATCAAACAAAGGTTTCCCACCTTAGGTAAAACCTCTTTAAGGGTGGGGAGGGGGTTAATGTGGACTCTCCTCCATTACCTACCCAAGAAGAAAGATTCCTGAAAGTACCTGAGGGGAAAGGCAGAAGTGACTGAGACAGTCCAGTCTGTAAGAAGAGATAACTGGAACTCTAAGCTACAGAAACTCTGCATCCTGCCGAATTTAACATTTTAACCTGTTTCTTTAGTGAAGCAAGTTTAGTTTGAATGTTTTGTTTTATTTGCTTAGTAATCTCTTTTTTTCTGTTTGCTGTCCCTTATAATCACTTAAAATCTTTCTTTTGTTGTTTATAAACTTATTTCTTGTTTATAATATAACCCAGTTTGTGAAATCCATATCTGAGGGTGGGAGGGAGAGGGGAAGCTGTGCATATTTCTTTTCACATTGAGGGAGAGGGCGCATTTTTATGAGCTTATGCTGTGCAGATTTTTCTATACCGTGAAAGATAATATACCTTTGGGTCTGCACTCCAGGGGAGGTGGGCACCTGAGTTCTGGATCAAGTCCCTTAAGCTGAGTCTTCCCAGAGCTGATCTCAGTATCTGTGTCTTTCTGCAGCTGGGTGTGGCCCTGCCTGTGTGTGTGCTAGGTGAGGCTTAAGAGCCTGGCTCAGCAAGATAGGGTAAAGGTGACCTAGGCTGGCTGAACAGTCAGGCTCAGTGGGATCCCAGTACATCAGATGGCACCTTAAAGGGGGGCAACCCATCACAACAAGTAATGGTGAATTAACTCAGGTTAACTATAGGAAAAAGGCAGGATGGAGATGAATTACTACCAAAAGTGGTAGCTGGGATAACTTTATATGGGGAAAGAAAAAGGAAAGTCTAGGTAGCAGGGAGGGTAATGTTAATTAATATACTTACTAACAGATCAATTATTAAGATGTGTGTCAATCATAACCTTAACATCTCTGCTTTTATGTCAGCACTTTCCTCCATCTTTCATGTGCCATTTGTCTTTTTTTATGCATTTCAGGGCAGATAATTGTCTTCCTATATAGTGTATCTGTACAATGCTTAGCATATTTTGGGTGTTATTGTAATATAAAAGTAAAAACAAAAGAGATAGATACCTTCTTGATTGAATATTGATTGTGCTTAAGTGGCCTTTATGATAAGGAAAGAAGTAGAATATGAGCTTACACTTAAATACAGTTGCAAGTACTTCCAAAATAAACATAAGGAAGAAAATGGAGAGAGTGGTGGTTGTTTTTTTCCCCTGAAATAGAAGAATAAGTGCATTAATGTGTCAACACACTAATACTAGGTGCATGAAGAAACAAGCAAGAACTAGAATTGTTACTACCTGATAGTGATTAAGATATATAGTCAGCGTGATGTAAATTTGGTGGGCTGAAATGTCAATATAGACAGCTATAAATCTATAAAAGAGAGAAAAAGGCAAGAAGAGGTGGTAGTGGGTGGGGTTATGTGTCAAAACTATTTACAATGATAGTTACATTTCATCAGTGAATAGGATGCTGTTGAGCTCATTTGTGTAAGGAAACTTTCCAATTTTTATTTTTTCTTGTACTACCAAGTTTCTTATGACATCAGGGAGAAACTAGTCATTGGGGGGAAAGTGTGTGTGTGGGACAGGGGGACAACATGGGGCAGAGAGTCAAAGTAAATGCAAATGTTAATAATTGCTCCCAGGCAGTCTCATTTCAGGTCAGCAAGTGCCTGTGTGATGTTCGGAGAAGCTTATGGTTCTGGTGTATTGCTTGGGTGTTTTGATTGATCAAAGGAAAAAGACTGGATATTTTTTTCTTGTGTTCCAATTTTAATGAACAAGTGGCATTCCTGTTTATGAAAATTAGAAAGTAGATAAATAATTAATTACCTTAAATTACAGAGCCCTGCTAGCTCTAGAAAGCAGGCATATACAGCATAATGTAATATTTATTAAGGGTTGGCTTCCTACAAAGAGTGCATTTCAACAATTACCACTATAATAAATAAAGTTGTTGATCAATAATATATAGCAACTTTATTAGTGTAAAGTAGAGCTGGGACATATAGCATCAGAAACACATGTAGCTCTGAAAAAACATTCAGATGTCTCTGCATTTTGTATGTATTTTACTACCTACTTATTCAGCTATAAAGATCAAGCTTTGCTTTGATACTCAACTGAATGAAAGGAAAATCCTACAAGTATTATCTTTTCATGGAGGACATCAAATCCAGGTCCAAAAGATGAAAATACCTAGAGCGTACCAAGGACAGTTGCTGATTCAAACCTATTCTTGAAGGACCATTTCTAGAGGTGAAAATGGAGATCAGTCGCTAAGCTTCTAGCATGGGCCTCTTCACTGAGATTTGCCACTATTGGTAGCAATTGCAGTAATATATTTTGTGGTGTGGACATCTATGAGCCATGAACTAAACTGTCAGCTAGCTCATTTCATTGGTCAACAATGCTTATGATTGCAATATCTGCAAACCAAATCATTTTATAGATATATAGACATACAGTAATGGCAAAAATCCTCAATGAGGTTCCTTTCCTGTAGTCCTTGCTCAGGGGAAACTCCCATTAAATCAATAGAAGTTTGTTGAAATAAGGAGTACTGGCCAGTTCTTTGAAAGTATTTGAGCATATAGTGATACAGATAGCATGCCTAGGTGTTTTGAAAATCCCTCTAGACACTTAACTCCCATTGAAATCAAGTGGAGGAGGATTGTAGGCAGAGCTTAATTTATGTCAGGGCTTGCCGGGGCTCAGTAAAGGCTGCAGCCCCTGCCGTGCAAGGTGTGACCTTGCGTGTATGATTCATGTGAGCTCATGCTGTGAGGAGGACGCCATCTTTTTTGCGGAGCCCCAGCACTCTTTTCCTTACAAATTAAGCACTGTGCCTAGATGTCTTGAAAACTCTACTAGGCACTTATCATCTTTAGGCACCTGAATGCTTTTAAAAATCAGGCTATAAGCCTTTAACACAAAGCTCTTTTTATGTAACTTTATTATTATTATTATTATTTATTTTGAAATCTAAATGCTTAACTGGTTAAGAAAATGGGCTTTTTCACTTAAGTGAATAATTAAATAATTTTAAAAATTGCCTCTGATCTGAGAATAAAAATGAGAGACTTAAACTCCAAGGGTAATTTGTTTGAAAAGTTTTAAATGTGTGCATATACCGTAAGGGCTTTTAATGGAAGTGCCTTCTCAACTATAATTATAGCATTGCTAATATGGTGATATAATACATTTTAAACACTGATTAATTGAAAATATGTAAAGCAGTTGCTAATGGCATGGAAACTGAAATGTCATTTTATAATTATAATTAGTTTAGCTCCCAAAGTTGACCTTTCTCCGTGTGAACTTACATAGCTTCATAAAGTGCTAATAGTTTTTTTTTAATGTTTACTCTGACTCTGCTCATGTTCTATGAACAACAGTGTATTCAAACAAGATTTGATACAATTCCGTTAAATAGAAATATGAACTTATTCCTCAATTGAGAACTACTATAAGTCAAATTTTAATGTGTCCATTTTTCTGGAAGTTAAACAATTATATTAAAGGGAGGAAACAGTAGGGATTAATCTAAAAATACCATATAAAACAAATGAAATAGAGGCTAGAGGGATGCTAATACATTTGCATTACATGGCTTTTAACTCCTCAGACCGTCTGTTTTGCTAATTGTATAGTACCTTTGAGGAAGTAGGCTACAGAGTCATAGGAGATAGTTTTAGTAGTCTGTGCCTTAGCTGTGAGATCTTACAAGTGCAAGGTGTCTTTCTCACCTGTGTAGTCCCATTAAAGGCAAGAAAGGGCTACATGTGTATGTGAGTGAGAGAAAGTGTAAAATATATGCAGATTCAGAACCTGGTATAATTAACTCTACTTCCTGTAGACTCCCTGGAATCTCAGTTTCAAATCCCCAGGGTCAGCTCATCATTTAGTCCTTGAGATTTTAGATATATATCAGAAAACATGCAAATTATTGTGCATGGGTTTTTCAGTTGCTGGATGGGAATCATGGGGCCACTCAAGCCAAGGGGAGTATTGCCACTGACTTCAGTGGGGCCAGGATTTCACCCCAGGTCTTTTCTTTGCTATGTGGCCATTGAAGATTTTTGTAAAAGCAGGTGGGTTGCCCTTAACTAAAGTATATTTATCCCTACTATTCTATGTGTTCTGTTTACCTGTTAGTTGCCACCCTCCATCCTGGGGGTTGTGGGGAAGAGAGGTTGACACTTTGTAGAGGAACAAAGGTGGGAGGAAAGTCAAGAGGAATGGAGGGAAAGAGACCTGATAGAAAGGGAATGCCAAGGGGTTGCAGAGACAGAGGGAAAGGTTGTGGGGAACAACAGAAGTGAGTGGTCATGGGAGAGAAAAAGAGAGGATGAGGGGGCAAAGAGAAAGGAGAAATATTAAGATGTGGGATGTAGATCCTCAAGGGAATGTGGAACTAGAAGGATGAGAGGGTCTCTCTGTTATCCTGAGGAGACAAATCAACCATCTGTATCCAAAAGATATTGTGAAGAATGGGCCTGATGCTGCACCCCAAAATAACTGGTGGTCAAACAGATCTTCTGATTGCCTCCTTAAAATACTAGGTCTCACTCAACAGATCATGATATAATGAGGGAAAGGAAAATTGAGAGGGATGGAGGGATGCATTAGGATTGAGGATCACAGGATTTGATGCCTGGAACATCAGGGAGGTTCTGGTTCATTAGATCAGTCTTCACTGCTCTTCCAAACACAACATTGATAATCTATCACTGTTTTTATATATTTCCTGGCATTTGGGGACCTCTTTTTCTGTATTATTATCAATATTGCATTAGTACCTGAAGGTCCCGATGAAGGATCAGGGCTTCTGTCACAAATAATTTGCAATCTGAGCAATCTAAATATTAGTTAAAGGCATTGATAATGCAGGCAGACCCCATTTCAGCCAAGTACTTTTGTCTACGTAACTTTAAGTAAGTGAGAAGTCTTATACAAGTCAATGAGACTAAAAGTTATGCTTGTGTGTAAGCACCCTGATTAACTGGAGCCATAAAAATAACCTAAAATTCATCAGGATGTGTGCAAAACCCTCCACCATCTCCGGGTACTGTGACCAAAGGCAGGGCCGGCTCGACAGTTTTTGCCGCCCCAAGCGGTGAAAAAATCTGCCACCGCAGACAGCAAGAGGAAGAAGCTGCCGCCGAATTGCTGCCACGGCCGGAGGAACTGCTGCCTCTTTCTAACTGCCGCACCAAGCACCTGCTTGGAATGCTGGGGCCTGGAGCCGGTCTTGACCAAAGGCTATGTGGGCAGTTGTGCCAAAAGTTGGCAACTCTGGAAGACCCCCATGTCCACAAATTCCTCTTCTCCCTCCCCCTGCCTACTTTCTTTACTCTCACAACCACTATGCTTCCAGTGACCCTCCCTCTCTTAGGTTTCTTGCTAGAAACTTTATATATATAGATAGATAGATACATACATACACACACATATATACTTTACAAAATCTAATTATAGTGCGTAAGACCCCATATATATGCTGGTGCATAAGGCCCTATCCGTATTACAGTGAACTAAATAAAAATCCTGAATCGTGCCACAGAAAAGAACCATACTAGGTAACAGAACATATTTATATCCCTCTTGATCCCCTCCCCCCCACAAAAAAGCCCCTAATCAAATGTTATGCTCAGATATGGGTCCCAGATCTAAAGTCTCTAGATGACCTGAGTCAATAAGTAATACATTATAACAGGATATATCATGCATTCAGACCTTTAATCCATTCTGACATTGAAGGTACAGATTCCTTTTGCCAGTGTTTCATTATGCATGTTCTTTCTATGCACCATACTTTACTCATCATGAGTTCTTATCTGAAATGTTATTCAAGAGGCTTTGAGATCCTGCATTTGCAAATTTACCTCTGACGGCTCACAGCAAATAGAATTTACCATTTTATCTTCTTCACCGCCCTTTCACCACCCTTCAGTCTGAGACAAAAGTTCAAATTTTGTTTATGGAAATCTCCGAGCAAGATATCTAATGAGAAGAGACTCTGTTTTCTCTTTTGTAATGCTCTGGATTTGCACCTTGCAATCCAGCCCAGCTAAAGCAGGGCAGAGAATAAAATGTGACTCTGAGAGACTCAGTTTAACTCCTGCTCCTCCCTGTGTGCTGGCTCAATAATGTTTTCAGCACAACATCGGGAAGGATAAGAATGAAGGTGGTAGTCACCCTATGCCACTGCCCACCCAACTCCTCCTACTCAGGTGGGTGGAGAGTGTGTTAGCAGTCTGGCATTGTCTGCTTTCCCTCTCATGCAGGGTATGGCTCTCTATGCCTGCTTATTCCCCTGCACAGGAGAGCAGCTGGCCTTGCAACTGAGCCCAGTATAAACAAACAGCAAAATCTGCATGTTTTGCTTTATGGGCAGCAAAGTTTGACATATTATAAGGATGCTGAGCTTCCAGAGGAGTCATGAGAATGGAGCCACTTTCCAAGCCATCACTATATGACAATTTTATTTAGTGTTATGGGCCAGTGAACCTTCTGAGTAAAATAAGAACCAACGCATGATTTTGGATTACATAGACTTGAAACAAAAGGAATTGATTTTTTTTTTTAATATTGAACAAAAATTGTGTGCCTGTAAACTTACTACTTTCTCTTGAGGACTTGAACATGTGTCCAGCAAAAAACAACTTCCAGCACAGCTAAACTAAGTAGAGTTAGAGATCATGAGGCAAAGCTTTATTGAAGATTTCAAAACAAATTTTTTAGACCACCTAATAATGGTCATAATAATTTGAAGCTTACAAGTGGCTTTCACCAACTCAGAAACTATTGTGAATAAAATTTCAGAGTAACCCAAGGCTGAATTGTCATAGTTGGAATTGTGCATGATGGGCCCCTTTACATCCCTCAACCCCGTATAGCTACAGTTCAAGCAGAGGGGCTACATGGATTTCAGGGGACAGCAGAAGGTAGAATACAAAGAGGTGTCATGCTGTGAATTGCTGTCATCTGATCTGGGCCCAAATTGCTGCATAGCTGGAAATGAACATAGAACATAGACTCTGCACTTGTCCTTGTTGAACCTCATCAGATTTCTTTGGCCCAATCCTCCAATTTGTCTAGGTCCCTCTGTATCCTATCCCTACCCTCCAGCGTATCTACCACTCCCCCCAGTTTAGTGTCATCTGCAAACTTGCTGAGGGTGCAATCCACACCATCCTCCAGATCATTTATGAAGATATTGAACAAAACTGGCCCCAGGACCGACTCTTGGGGCACTCTACTTGATACTGGCTGCCAACTAGACATGGAGCCATTGATCACTACCCATTGAGCCCGACAGTCTAGCCAGCTTTCTATCCACCTTATAGTCCATTCATCCAGCCCATACTTCTTCAACTTGCTGGCAAGAATACTGTGGGAGACTGTATCAAAAGCTTTGCTAAAGTCAAGGAATCACACGTCCACTGCTTTCCCTTCATCCACAGAGCCAGTTATCTCGTCATAGAAGGCAATTAGATTAGTCAGGCATGACTTGTCCTTGGTGAATCCATGCTGAGTGTTCCTGATCACTTTCCTCTCCTCTAAGTGCTTCAGAATTGATTCCTTGAGGACCTGCTCCATGATTTTTCCAGGGACTGGGGTGAGGCTGACTGGCCTGTAGTTCCCCGGATCCTCCTCCTTCCCTTTTTTAAAGATGGGCACTACATTAGCCTTTTTCCAGTCATCTGGGACCTCCCCCGATCGCCATGAGTTTTCCAAGAGAATGGCAATCACATTCGCCAACTCCTTTAGCACTCTCGGATGCAATGGATCTAGCCCCATGGACTTGTGCTTGTCCAGCTTTTCTAAATAGTCCCGAACCACTTCTTTCTCCACAGAGGGCTGGTCACCTTCTCCCCATGCTGTGCTGCCCAGTGCAGTAGTCTGGGAGCTGACCTTGTTCGTGAAGACAGAGGCAAAAAAAGCATTGAGTACATTAGCTTTTTCCACATCCTCTGTCACTAGGTTGCCTCCCTCATTCAGTAAGGGGCCCACACTTTCCTTGACTTTCTTCTTGTTGCTAACATACCTGAAGAAACCCTTCTTGTTACTCTTAACATCTCTTGCTAGCTGCAACTCCAGGTGTGATTTGGCCTTCCTGATTTCACTCCTGCAAGCCCGAGCAATATTTTTATACTCATCCCTGGTCATTTGTCCAATCTTCCACTTCTTGTAAGCTTCTTTTTGTATTTAAGAACAGCAAGGATTTCACTGTTAAGCCAAGCTGGTCGCCTGCCATATTTACTATTCTTTCTACACATCGGGATGGTTTGTCCTTGTAACCTCAATAAGGATTCTTTAAAATACAGCCAGCTCTCCTGGACTCCTTTCCCCCTCATGTTATTCTCCCAGGGGATCTTGCCCATCAGTTCCCTGAGGGAGTCAAAGTCTGCTTTTCTGAAGTTCAGGGTCTGTATTCTGCTGCTGTCCTTTCTTCCTTGTGCTGGGATCCTGAACTCGACCATTTCATGGTCACTGCCTCCCAGGTTCCCATCCACTTTTGCTTCCCCTATTAATTCTTTCCGGTTTGTGAGCAGCAGGTCAAGAAGAGCTCTGCCCCTAGTTGGTTCCTCCAGCACTTGCACCAGGAAATTGTCCCCTACATTTTCCAAAAACTTTCAGGATTGCCTGTGCACCGCTGTATTGCTCTCCAAGCAGATATCAGGGTGATTGAAGTCTCCCATGAGAACCAGGGCCTGCGATCTAGTAACTTCTGTGAGTTGCTGGAAGAAAGCCTCATCCACCTCATCCCCCTGGTCTGGTGGTCTATAGTAGACTCCCACCACAACATCACCCTGGTTGCTTACACTTCTAAACTTAATCCAGAAACTCTCAGGTTTTTCTGCAGTTTCATACTTGAGCTCTGAGCAGTCATACTGCTCTCTTACATAAAGTGCAACTCCCCCACCTTTTCTGCCCTTCCTGCCCTTCCTGAACAGCTTATATCCATCCATGACAGTACTCCAGTCATGTGAGTTATCCCACCAAGTCTCTGTTATTCCAATCACATCATAATTCCTTGACTGTGCCAGGACTTCCAGTTCTCCCTGCTTGTTTCCCAGGCTTCGTGCATTTGTATATAGGCACTTGAGGTAACCTGCTGATCACCCCTCTTTTTCAGTATGAGGCAGGAGCCCTCCCCTCTCACGCGCTCCTGCTCGTGCCTCCTCCCGGTATCCCACTTCCCCACTTACCTCAGGGCTTTGGTCTCCTTCCCCCCGTGAACCTAGTTTAAAGCCCTCCTCACTAGGTTAGCCAGCCTGCTTGCAAAGATGCTATTCCCTCTTTTCGTTAGGTGGAGCTCGTCTCTGCCTAGCACTCCTTCTTGGAACACCATCCCATGGTCAAAGAATCCAAAGCCTTCTCTCCGACACCACCTGCGTAGCCATTCGTTGACTTCCACAATTCGACAGTCTCTACCCAGGCCTTTTCCTTCCATGGGGAGGATGGACGAGAACACCACTTGCACCTCAAACTCCTTTATCCTTCTTCCCAGAGCCACGTAGTCCGTAGTGATCCGCTCAAGGTCATTCTTGGCAGTATCATTGGTTCCCACATGAAGAAGCAGGAAGGGGTAGCGATCTGAGGGATTGATGAGTCTCGGCAGTCTCTCCGTCACATCGCTTATCTTAGCTCCTGGCAAGCAGCAGACTTCTCGGTTTTCCCGGTTGGGGTGGCAGATAGATGACTCAGTCCCCCTGAGAAGAGAGTCCCCGACCACCATCACCCTCCTCCTTCTCTTGGGAGCGGTGGTCGTGGAAGCCCCAACACTAGGACAGTACTTCCCATGCCTTCCAATCGGCGGAGTCTCCTTCTGCTCCCTTTCCTCAGACGTATCATCTGGTCCACTCTCCGCATTAGTACTTGTGGAGAGAACATGAAAATGGTTACTTACCTGTATCTGCCCTGCTGGTACATGGATGTTCCCCTTTTTTCTTCTGGAGGTCACATGATGCCAAATTTCTTCACCATCCTTCTGTCCCTGATGTGCAGCCTGCTCTGAATCTTCAGAACCTTGTGCCCATAGAAGCCTATCCTGACATCCGTCCAGGAAATCTTCAGTTTCTCTTATGCAATACAGGGTCAATACCTGTTGCTCCAGACCTTGAACCTTTTCTTCCAGTATGGAGACCAGCTGGCACTTTGTACAGACAAAGTCGCATCTGTCCTGTGGAAGAAAGACAAACATAGCATATCCAGTGCAGGTCAGAACAGCTGAACACCCACCATCCACATTACCTTCCTTCTACGAGCTTCCTCAGGAGTTGTAGTAATTACTCAGAGAATCCGGCAAGATGTAAGCCTCAGTGGGCTCTCCCCAGGCGAACTCCCAGGAAAACTCCTTTTGTTAGCTGCTCAGCTGGTTCGCAACTGACTGGCTTTTTATGCAGTCAGGCCCACTTAAGGCTCACCTGGAAAAAAGCACACCCAGTTCCCGCCCTTTTCAAACAACCAGTCAAGCACACAGCACACAGTCACACTGTCCTCACAACAAACACTCAGATACTCACCAACACAGCCTCCTTACTGCAGCCCTTAGCATACCTCCTCTCAGGCAGATCCCAGGCAAACTTCTTTTGTTAGCTGCTCTGCTGTTCGCTGCTCAGCTGGTTCGCAATGTCCACTCCCTGTCACTGGACACTCTCAGAAGTTAGGTTCACTGCCTCCAAAGAGAAAGCACAAATCAGCCTGTTAGTTTAGCTGAGGACTTCACCCTTCAGCTCAATACACAGCACTGAGATGGTTTTGCAATTAATACAAGAATAGATTTATTACCAGAAAGGAGATAGTTAAGTGGCAGGAAGATATGGTGACAAGAGAACAAAACATGCATCCTAGCGACTCAACCTTAACTTCAGCAAGTTACAATCTTTGCCTGAATAAGTTTGTCACCTATAGTCAGTTCCAGCTATTCTTGGTTTTCAGGCCATAAGGATCCACTTTTCATGAGATCAAAGGGAATTGCTGCCACTTTATCCCCTGGGTGATGGATGCCAAAATGGCTTTCTCTTTCTGCTGAATTTCCCAAAGTTTATTGTGTCTATTTCAAGAGCCAGGAAGGCTTCCTGGGGGTGCAGGCTGTGTTCCCCATTGTGATCATTAAGTGGTCTTTCACCATCAGTCATTTAGCTTGATGGGTTTGTTTACCTTTATGCAGATGTGCTTTTCATTGTCTCTCAGCCTTGCGGGTGCTGAGAAACATTGAACCAAACTGCATACCCTGTATGTGATGGAAATCACTTCAAACCAGCAGGTGCAGGGACACCCTGAGTTCTAGCACCTATCACACTGAAGCATTCTGATAACTAAACCGTGTCTTTGGTTTGTATGAAGCTTCTAAATGATTTTCCTTGGTATGTTAACAATTGATTTGACATGTTCCAGATCTGGCATGTTGGTCAGTCGAGTAAATGTTTCAGGAAGTGGAATCTTCTGTTGCTCAGGAAAATCGTTTGAACAGCATATTGTAGTCCTAAAGCATGTGCCTAATCCAAAAAAATGAATGGCTAAGATCATTTTTTCCCTAATACATTTGTCAGAATTATCTGCAGTTAAGATTAGGTTTTTGAAGCATTTTTACTGAGAATAGAAGGTGTGTTATCTCTTTTCCCAAGATCTAATTAGGCCATTAAATTATACTCTGGAAAGGAATGGATAAATACTTTCTGATTCTACATCATTTGACTTACTTGCTCTATAAATAAAAGGACTATGGATGACATATACAGCAAGTGGTATTGTATTGGATTCAATGCCTCTCATTTATATTACCCATACGTGCATAGTATTATTGATCTTCAGGAAAATAACTCATGAATAAATATACACAGCTTCCTGCACACGGATATGAAAGAAAAGAGAGGGAATAAATATATTAAAAAGACTACAAACCACTTGGAGGAAGAACAGGGCCATTTTAGAAGCAGAGCATAGATGATGATAACTTCTCACTTTCAATACATTCTACAAATTCAATACATTCAATACATTCTACAAATATTAACTAATTCTCAAAATACATCTGAGCTCCATAACAAAGTATTATTTTCATGTTACATATGGAAAACTGTAGGCAGAGATTCAGTGCCTGCAGGTTATTCACTCAGTACACCAAATATATTTGAATAAATGAATAGTTTAAAAGCCACAAGGAATGATTTTTGCAGCCCTTTTTCTATTTTGTTTGTTTCCTGTGCATTTTGGATTATGCTCCGATATCGATGAACAGAACCAATGTCTCCCCTAACTCCATCCCCTATTTCAGAACATTACGCCATAAATAGTTACAGGGACAATATTTTCCTTTGAATTATCTTTCCTGTTGGATTTCCTAAATGTGCTATTTTGTCAAAGCCAAAATGTTTCATGGAAACACGTCAATTTCAATGAGGTTTTCAGCAGCAAGGTTTCTTCAGCCAGGGTGGATGCTCTGGTCACTTCCAGAAGGAGATGAATTAGAAACCTGACCTTTTTGATCTGAGAACAGACACGCTCACATAATTCCATTTCACAAAGAGATTTTATTTTTGTTCTAGTGTGGAACGATTACACACTTTGAAACCCCAAAACTTGGCATGAAACAAGAGTTGTTATTTTCCTCACATGGCTTCTTGACAGGCTGTAGAATGGAGCACACAAGACACCCATTCCCACTCAGGGGACAAAATGTGTCTTCCTTCTCAGCTCTCTTCCTCTGGGGAAAGTGAGGCATGGTCCATGCCGAAGACACAAACCCTACTCACTCAAACCTGTGAGGGGGTGGAGACAAAGACCATACCAAAGGATATGGTCTTCCTTGCTCCCACCTCAGACTTTGTCTAACTGTACTTCCAAAGAGTGACTTAATCAGCACTGTCAATCAGATAAATTTAAACTAAGGCATAGTACAGGGTTTTATGATTCCCAAGAATTAGTCATTTCAAAATACGGCAACAGACCCCCTGTACAATTCAATGGGATTTCTTACTAGTGACAACTGGTAGTCCTTCAAATCTTATTGAGTATTCACTTACAAAAGGAAACTGGCAGTCTAACAGATGGCTCAGATTTTAACTTATTTCTGATGACTTGTCATTGCAATTATAATTTTTAAAGAGCAGGTAACAATATCCCCTCATAATTATTTAGGAAAATATTCTGGTAGCATGAATGAAAGGGGAGAACTGTAAATCCTAGAAAAAATTACTCAAAAAATGCTATTTCTTATAACACTGTTGTACCCATAAGATATGGAGAAACATTTACTTAAGCATGCACTAACATTTCCCAACCCGCAGTTAACTGGTTTGTTTGCAGAAATGAAGGGTTTTGTGCATACAAACACTAAAACGGTCTGTTTGTAAATTTAGTCCATAACTAGAGCTACACAAAAACTTCCTGCTGTGGACGTTCGCCAGTTTTGATGAAATTTTTTATGAGAAATTCATGGGGCTTCACACCACTTAAACTTTACTTAAAGTTTCAACTTAATTTAAATTCAAGATACCACATACGTGCACACACAAAAAGTCAGGGGAAACTGCCAAATTTCATTAAGTTTTAGGCATTGCCTATGGATTTGCTGAGGTTGACTCCAGACTGGAAGTGGGCATAATGGAAATTCTAATTTATGGGAGGAAGTGAGATGAATTACAGTCACTGCCAGGAAGACAGATTGAAAGAAACATCTGCTGTGTTTATGTATTATGGCCTTACAGCTAGGGAAATCTGCCCTGAAAAATAATAATGCTCTCTAGGACACAGCAAGGAAATTGGTGCTCTTAGCATTTTTATTAAAAGAAAAAGATGACAAATTACCCTTATCTTTGTCACTCTGCTCCATGTTTACTTCCCTAACTGCCCAACAATGATTTTGGGGCCAAACTTCAGATATTTGAACTCTCTGTAGAACAGCCTCCTATGTATGCACGCACATGTGCATTTCATTATGACAATAACCTTACATGGATACGAATTGTGCACAAAACTGGGGGTATGGGGTGGGTAGGAGATGCCCTAATCTTCCTCCTGACAGGGACATCACTTTCCTTGTGCTAAACCTTGGTGCGATATCCTGTGCCTATTTGATCCTTCCCTTGGTACACAGTAGCGCTTCCAATTCATCCAACAAGATTCAAGCCCTGGTCTCCAGTCTTCTTGCCCCACTGGGCTCCAGCTCATGCACTCTCTCTCAATGAAGAATGTGGCTCATCATATCAGCTGATACATAGAGAAAATTGGATGTCATTTGTAGGTTTATTTCATAGTGATTTGTGGGGATATTTTCAAATGGCTACTGGGAACTTAGATTTCTAACTAAAGATTTCCCTTCTATTAAGAAGACTCTTATTCATTTTGACTGAGATGGTTTACTGTGATGAGTTTTTGCTGATTAAAATAGTCCTCATGTATGTCAAGTGCTCTGCTTATAACGGCAAGGTAGTTAATTTCACTGTAATGGAAAAGCTGCAGGAACTTAAGGTATGTCCATTTGCTTATCAAATATTCTTTAGCAGGCCCTATAATTCATAATCTTGCACAGTGTTGTAGCTTCAATGCCCCCATTAAAATCAGTCAGAGTCATATGACTGAAATCCTGTGAAAATTCCTGCTTAGGTCACTAGGTATTGTTATTAGTAATTATATTTATTATTGGTGCTGAGGTAGTATCCAGGAGTTCCATTCATGACTGGGGCCCCTTTCTACTAGTTGCTCCACAAACACAGCCCTGAAAGGCTTACTGAGAGATATGCTGAAAGAAATCAAACTCACCTTTGTAGTATGAACGTTAATATGACCTCAGATACACGGTAACCAGTCTAATTTCCCTCCAACTTCACAAACCCCAGAATTAACAGCTGTTGCTCACAGAGCTCTCATGTTCTCTTTATTCCCAGCCTGGCCACCTGAGCAGGGGTGGAGATTAGGCGGCAGTAAACCAGAGGCAAAAAATGGGAGGGCACACTGGGTCATGCCCCGATTTCTGCCTTTCATTTAGCACAAAGGTTTTCAAACTGTCCGGCTTACTCCCTAGGGGGATGAGTCCCACAGTTTGAAAACCATCACTTGCTCCAGGAGCTGATGGAATGGAAGGTTGTCACGGTTCCTCCCCCACTCTGAACTCTAGGGTACAGATGTGGGGACCTGCATGAAAAACCTCCTAAGCTTATCTTTACCAGCTTAGGTCAAAACTTCCCCAAGGTACAAAATATTACACCTTGGACTGGCCGCTACCACCACCAAACTAATACTGGTTACTGGGGAAGAGCTGTTTGGACGCGTCCTTCCCCCCAAAATACTTCCCAAAACCTTGCACCCCACTTCCTGGACAAGGTTTGGTAAAAAGCCTCACCAATTTGCATAGGTGACCACAGACCCAAACCCTTGGATCTGAGAACAATGAAAAAGCATTCAGTGTTTTACAAGAAGACTTTTAATAAAAAATAGAAGTTAATAGAAATAAAGAAATCCCCCCTGTAAAATCAGGATGGTAGATATCTTACAGGGTAATTAGATTCAAAAACATAGAGAACCCCTCTAGGCAAAACCTTAAGTTACAAAAAAGATACACAGACAGAAATAGTTATTCTATTCAGCACAATTCTTTTCTCAGCCATTTAAAGAAATCATAATCTAACACATACCTAGCTAGATTACTTACTAAAAGTTCTAAGACTCCATTCCTGTTCTGTCCCCGGCCAAAACGACTACAGACAGACCCAGACCCTTTGTTTCTCTCCCTCCTCCCAGCTTTTGAAAGTATCTTGTCTCCTCATTGGTCATTTTGGTCAGGTGCCAGCGAGGTTACCTTTAGCTTCTTAACCCTTTACAGGTGAGAGGAGCTTTCCCCTGGCCAGGAGGGATTTCAAAGGGGTTTACCCTTCCCTTTATATTTATGACACGCCCCCCAAATCTCAGCTAGGGTGAAACACTGGCTGGGATTTCTTCCTGGAGCTCTAGGAAAACAGAGTTAATAAGACACATGCATCTCTAAATATACTACCAAGTACATAAAGACTAACAATATTTTCCACATCTCAAGGACGATTTTAACCAGTTGATTCTGGGAAACTTTCACGGGAGAGTGCATCAGCCACTTTGTTAGAAGCTCCTGAGATGTGTTGGATGTCGAAATCAAAATCTTGGAGAGCTAAACTCCACCGAAGAAGTTTTTTGTTAGTTTCTTTGACGGTGTGAAGCCACTTTAGTGCAGCATGGTCGGTTCGCAGGTGGAAACGCCGTCCCCAAACATATGGGCGTAGCTTTTCCAGAGCGTAGACAATGGCATAACATTCTTTTTCAGTGACTGACCAGTTGCTTTCCCTCTCAGACAGTTTTTTGCTGAGAAACACTACAGGGTGGAATTCTTGATCAGGTCCTTTCTGCATTAAAACTGCTCCCACACCATGCTCGGATGCATCTATGGTTACTAGGAACGGTTTGTCAAAGTCTGGGGCCCTTAGTACAGGGTCAGACATGAGTGTCGCTTTAAGCTTGTTAAAGGCCTTCTGACACTTTCCGGTCCACTGAACAGCATTTGGCTGTTTCTTTTTGGTTAGGTCTGTCAGTGGGGCAGCGATTTGGCTGTAGTGCGGTACAAATTGTCTGTAATAACCGGCCAAGCCTAAGAAGGATTGAACCTGTTTCTTTGACTTTGGGACAGGCCACTTTTGGATAGCATCCACTTTGGCCTGTAGGGGGCTGATAGTTCCTTGACCCACCTGGTGTCCAAGGTAAGTCACTCTGTTTAGGCCTATTTGACACTTCTTAGCCTTAACAGTTAGTCCTGCCTCCCTTATGCGCTCAAGGACTTTTTGCAGATGTTCCAGGTGGTCTGCCCAGGAATCCGAAAATATGGCCACATCGTCAAGGTAGGCGACTGCCTATTCTCCTAATCCCACTAGGAGACCATCTACAAGTCTTTGGAAAGTGGCGGGTGCATTTCGCAGCCCGAAAGGGAGTACATTAAATTCATACAGCCCGAGATGTGTGATGAAGGCTGACCTTTCCTTGGCAGATTCATCTAGCGGTACCTGCCAGTACCCCTTGGTTAAGTCCAAGGTAGAGATGAACTGGGCCCGTCCCAGTTTCTCTAATACTTCATCTGTGCGTGGCATGGGATAGTTGTCTGGGCGAGTTACAGCATTTAGCTTACGGTAGTCCACGCAAAAACGTATTTCCCCATCTGGTTTGGGAACTAGAACCACTGGAGATGCCCATGCACTTTCAGAGGGGCGGATTACACCCATCTGTAACATATCCTGGATCTCCCGTTCTATAGCAGTTTTAGCGTGAGGAGACACCCGGTAAGGGTGGACCCTAATTGGGTGAGCATTACCTGTGTCAATGGAGTGGTATGCCCGTTCAGTCAGTCCTGGGGTGGCTGAGAACGTTGGCGCGTAGCTAGTGCACAGCTCCTGGATCTGCTGTCGCTGCATACGCCCAAGGGTCATGGAGAGGTTCACCTCTTCCACACCACCAGCACATTTCCCTTCGTAATAGACACCTTCAGGCCACTCAGCGTCGTCTCCTCCCTGGGCTGTAAACTGACAAACCTTTAATTCTCTGGAATAAAAGGGCTTTAGAGAATTAATATGATACACCTTAGGCTTTCGGTTGGAGGTGGGGAATGCTATGAGATAATTAACGGCTTCCAGGCGCTCCTGGACCACGAATGGCCCTTCCCACGATGCTTCCATTTTATGGGCCTGGAGCGCCTTTAAGACCATGACCGGGTCTCCTACTTTGAAGGAACGCTCTCTGGCATGTTTATCATACCAGGCTTTTTGCTCTTTTTGAGCATCCTGTAAGTTTTCTCTAGCAAGGGCTAAAGAGGTTCGGAGGGTGTTTTGTAGGTTGGTTACAAAGTCCAGAATGTTAGTTCCTGGAGAAGGTGTAAATCCCTCCCATTGCTGCTTCACCAACTGCAATGGCCCCTTAAACTCACGGCCATATACAAGTTCAAATGGGGAAAACCCTAAACTGGGATGTGGTACAGCTCTGTAGGCAAAGAGCAACTGCTGCAATACTAGGTCCCAATCATTGGAGTGCTCATTTACGAATTTACGTATCATGGCCCCCAAAGTTCCATTAAACTTCTCCACCATGCCATTTGTTTGATGGTGGTAAGGAGTGGCAACCAAGTGATTTACCCCATGAGCTTCCCAAAGGTTTTTCATAGTTCCTGCCAGGAAATTAGTCCCTGCATCTGTGAGGATGTCGGAGGGCCAACCTACCCTGGCAAAAATGTCTGCTAGTGCCTGGCACACACTTTTAGCCCTGGTGTTGCTTAGAGCTACTGCTTCCGGCCATCGGGTGGCAAAATCCATGAAAGTCAGTATGTACTGCTTTCCTCTGGGTGTCTTTTTCGGAAAAGGACCCAGAATATCCACAGCTACTCGCTGAAATGGAACTTCAATGATGGGGAGTGGCTGGAGAGGGGCTTTGACCTGGTCTTGGGGTTTTCCCACTCTTTGGCACACCTCACAAGACTGGACATAGGTAGAAACATCCTTGCCCATTCCCTCCCAGTGGAATGACCCCCCCAAACGGTCTTTGGTCCTGTTCACCCCAGCATGGCCACTAGGGTGATCATGGGCTAAGCTCAAGAGCTTGGCCCGGTATTTAGTTGGAACTACCAACTGTCTCTGAGGATGCCAGTCTTCCTGGTGTCCCCCAGAAAGAGTTTCCTTGTATAAAAGTCCTCTTTCTACAACAAACCTGGATCGATTAGAAGAGCTGAGAGGCGGTGGGTTGCTCCGTGCCGCCGTCCACGCTCTCTGGAGGCTTTCATCTGCTTCCTGTTCGGTCTGGAACTGTTCCCTTGATGCTGGAGACATCAGTTCCTCATTGGATTGGGGACATAGGCTTGGTCCCTCTGGAAGCGATATAGGGGATGGAGCTGTTTCTGTTGACTGTGAACCGCTCTCCGCTGGTGCACTATGTTGGGATTCAGGCTCCGGCTGAGCCTCTTGTGTAGGGTTATCGGCTGCTGCCAGTTCAGGGTTGGTGGGGCCCTCTGGTGTTGAGGTTGCAAGTACTGGATTCAGTGCTGACACGGGGTCTGGTGTTGGTTGTTTGGCTGGTTCCGGTTCTGGGACTGGTTCCGTCCGGGTCTCTGGGACTGGATCCACTACTGCTGTTGTAGACATTGGCCTGGGGTCCGGGTCCATCACCTCTGACTGGGTCCTGATAGAAGTTTCCGGAACAGAGCTAGGCCTCACGGCTTGTTTAGCCTGGCTGCGGGTGACCATTCCCGCCCTCTTGGCCTGCTTCACATGATTGGCCAAGTCTTCCCCCAACAGCATGGGGATGGGATAATCATCATAGACTGCAAAAGTGCACATTCCTGACCAGCCCTTGTACTGGACAGGCAACTTGGCTGTAGGCAAATTGAAAGAGTTGGACTTGAAGGGTTGAATCGTCACTTGGATCTCTGGGTTGATTAAATTGGGGTCCACTAAGGAAGCATGGATAGCTGACACTTGTGCTCCGGTGTCCCTCCACGCGGTGACCTTCTTCCCGCCCACACTCACAGTTTCCCTCCGCTCCAAGGGTATCTGGGAGGTATCTGGGCCTGTGGACCTCTGGTGTGATTCCGGTGCAATGAACTGTAATCTGTTGGGGTTCTTGGGGCAGTTGGCCTTTACATGCCCCAGCTCGTTACATTTAAAACATCGTCCAGCTGACGGGTCACTGGGGCGAGGAGGGTTGCTGGAGAACGGGGTGGTGGGATGATAAGGGGTCTGGAGGGTTCTTTGGGAGGTAGGTGGGGCTTTGGGCGGCCCCCGGTAATAGGGTGTGGTCTGGGGTGGTCCCTTCTGGTCTCCGCTCCAACTGCGACCAGTTTTCTTCTTCTCTGCCACCTCCACCCATCTGGCTCCAATCTCTCCTGCCTCAATTACAGTTTTGGGTTTCCCATCTAGGATGTATCTTTCTATTTCCTCAGGAACACCCTCTAAGAATTGTTCCATTTGCATTAGGAAGGGCAAATTTACTGGAGATTCAACACTTGCTCCTGATATCCAGACATCCCAATGTTTCACAATGTGGTAGGCATGTCGGGTAAATGACATGTCTGGTTTCCACCTTAGGGCTCTGAACCTCCGACGAGACTGCTCGGGTGTTATCCCCATTCTGACTCTCGCCTTGGATTTAAACAGTTCATACTTGTTCATATGTTCTTTAGGCATTTCAGCTGCCACCTCAGCTAAGGGTCCACTGAGCTGCGGCCTCAGCTCTACCATGTATTGGTCAGTAGAGATGTTGTACCCAAGGCAGGCCCTTTCGAAGTTTTCTAAGAAGGCCTCAGTATCATCACCTGCCTTGTAGGTGGGGAACTTTCTGGGATGGGAAGTGGTACCTGGAGAAGGATTGCTAGGGTTTGTTGGTATATTCTGCTGGGCCTTTATCCTCTCCATCTCCTCCACATGCTTCCTTGCCTCCATTTCCCTCTTGTGGGCAGCCTCCTGTACCTCCTTCTCCAGCCGCATGAGTTCTATCTGTCTTTCATGTTCCCTTTGTTTTTCCTCAGCCTGAAATTTGGCTAATTCCAGCTGTAGTCGAGCCGAGGATTTGGCCATTCTAACCTCTCTGTTTTTAACTAACTTTACACCCGAGGTTTAGAAATAAACAAACAAAACTTGGCTGTAAAATTTTGCTGTGCTGGAATAGAATACCTATTCTCTGATAGTGATTGTCAGCCTACAGAAAAAGACAATTCCCTTGTCTCTGCTCTGGGCCCAAATTAAAGCAAAAAACCTCCAACTACATGGAAACCTGCTTACCCAGCCCAAAGGAAAAAAAATTTCTTTTCAAACCTGTGCTCCTTGTAAAACAAAAAAAAAAAAATCAAAATCCTAAAAAAAAACCTGCCACTTTTGTCTCCAGGCAAATGGGTAGAGCACACACCCCCTATTTACTTTTAGGAAGAAAAGAAAAAAAAAAAAACCTCTGGGTTGGAAGACTGTGAATTTCCCTGCAGGAGTTAAGTACCCTGCCTCCAGGGAAAGAAAACCTGCAATTCACAAGATAATCCCCTTTTGTCTCTGCTTGGCCACAAAGCAGAGAGAAACCAAGCTGCTTTCAGTTTCAAAGCTGCTTCCTGGACTTCCTAAAAATTCCTTTTTAAAATCTGTATTTCTAGTTCAAAAAATCTCAACTGGATCTCAAAATGATTTCAGGTTAATCCCACCCCTGCCACCATGTCACGGTTCCTCCCCCACTCTGAACTCTAGGGTACAGATGTGGGGACCTGCATGAAAAACCTCCTAAGCTTATCTTTACCAGCTTAGGTCAAAACTTCCCCAAGGTACAAAATATTACACCTTGGACTGGCCGCTACCACCACCAAACTAATACTGGTTACTGGGGAAGAGCTGTTTGGACGCGTCCTTCCCCCCAAAATACTTCCCAAAACCTTGCACCCCACTTCCTGGACAAGGTTTGGTAAAAAGCCTCACCAATTTGCATAGGTGACCACAGACCCAAACCCTTGGATCTGAGAACAATGAAAAAGCATTCAGTGTTGTACAAGAAGACTTTTAATAAAAAATAGAAGTAAATAGAAATAAAGAAATCCCCCCTGTAAAATCAGGATGGTAGATATCTTACAGGGTAATTAGAATCAAAAACATAGAGAACCCCTCTAGGCAAAACCTTAAGTTACAAAAAAGATACACAGACAGAAATAGTTATTCTATTCAGCACAATTCTTTTCTCAGCCATTTAAAGAAATCATAATCTAACACATACCTAGCTAGATTACTTACTAAAAGTTCTAAGACTCCATTCCTGTTCTGTCCCCGGCCAAAACGACTACAGACAGACCCAGACCCTTTGTTTCTCTCCCTCCTCCCAGCTTTTGAAAGTATCTTGTCTCCTCATTGGTCATTTTGGTCAGGTGCCAGCGAGGTTACCTTTAGCTTCTTAACCCTTTACAGGTGAGAGGAGCTTTCCCCTGGCCAGGAGGGATTTCAAAGGGGTTTACCCTTCCCTTTATATTTATGACACGCCCCCCAAATCTCAGCTAGGGTGAAACACTGGCTGGGATTTCTTCCTGGAGCTCTAGGAAAACAGAGTTAATAAGACACATGCATCTCTAAATATACTACCAAGTACATAAAGACTAACAATATTTTCCACATCTCAAGGACGATTTTAACCAGTTGATTCTGGGAAACTTTCACGGGAGAGTGCATCAGCCACTTTGTTAGAAGCTCCTGAGATGTGTTGGATGTCGAAATCAAAATCTTGGAGAGCTAAACTCCACCGAAGAAGTTTTTTGTTAGTTTCTTTGACGGTGTGAAGCCACTTTAGTGCAGCATGGTCGGTTCGCAGGTGGAAACGCCGTCCCCAAACATATGGGCGTAGCTTTTCCAGAGCGTAGACAATGGCATAACATTCTTTTTCAGTGACTGACCAGTTGCTTTCCCTCTCAGACAGTTTTTTGCTGAGAAACACTACAGGGTGGAATTCTTGATCAGGTCCTTTCTGCATTAAAACTGCTCCCACACCATGCTCGGATGCATCTATGGTTACTAGGAACGGTTTGTCAAAGTCTGGGGCCCTTAGTACAGGGTCAGACATGAGTGTCGCTTTAAGCTTGTTAAAGGCCTTCTGACACTTTCCGGTCCACTGAACAGCATTTGGCTGTTTCTTTTTGGTTAGGTCTGTCAGTGGGGCAGCGATTTGGCTGTAGTGCGGTACAAATTGTCTGTAATAACCGGCCAAGCCTAAGAAGGATTGAACCTGTTTCTTTGACTTTGGGACAGGCCACTTTTGGATAGCATCCACTTTGGCCTGTAGGGGGCTGATAGTTCCTTGACCCACCTGGTGTCCAAGGTAAGTCACTCTGTTTAGGCCTATTTGACACTTCTTAGCCTTAACAGTTAGTCCTGCCTCCCTTATGCGCTCAAGGACTTTTTGCAGATGTTCCAGGTGGTCTGCCCAGGAATCCGAAAATATGGCCACATCGTCAAGGTAGGCGACTGCCTATTCTCCTAATCCCACTAGGAGACCATCTACAAGTCTTTGGAAAGTGGCGGGTGCATTTCGCAGCCCGAAAGGGAGTACATTAAATTCATACAGCCCGAGATGTGTGATGAAGGCTGACCTTTCCTTGGCAGATTCATCTAGCGGTACCTGCCAGTACCCCTTGGTTAAGTCCAAGGTAGAGATGAACTGGGCCCGTCCCAGTTTCTCTAATACTTCATCTGTGCGTGGCATGGGATAGTTGTCTGGGCGAGTTACAGCATTTAGCTTACGGTAGTCCACGCAAAAACGTATTTCCCCATCTGGTTTGGGAACTAGAACCACTGGAGATGCCCATGCACTTTCAGAGGGGCGGATTACACCCATCTGTAACATATCCTGGATCTCCCGTTCTATAGCAGTTTTAGCGTGAGGAGACACCCGGTAAGGGTGGACCCTAATTGGGTGAGCATTACCTGTGTCAATGGAGTGGTATGCCCGTTCAGTCAGTCCTGGGGTGGCTGAGAACGTTGGCGCGTAGCTAGTGCACAGCTCCTGGATCTGCTGTCGCTGCATACGCCCAAGGGTCATGGAGAGGTTCACCTCTTCCACACCACCAGCACATTTCCCTTCGTAATAGACACCTTCAGGCCACTCAGCGTCGTCTCCTCCCTGGGCTGTAAACTGACAAACCTTTAATTCTCTGGAATAAAAGGGCTTTAGAGAATTAATATGATACACCTTAGGCTTTCGGTTGGAGGTGGGGAATGCTATGAGATAATTAACGGCTTCCAGGCGCTCCTGGACCACGAATGGCCCTTCCCACGATGCTTCCATTTTATGGGCCTGGAGCGCCTTTAAGACCATGACCGGGTCTCCTACTTTGAAGGAACGCTCTCTGGCATGTTTATCATACCAGGCTTTTTGCTCTTTTTGAGCATCCTGTAAGTTTTCTCTAGCAAGGGCTAAAGAGGTTCGGAGGGTGTTTTGTAGGTTGGTTACAAAGTCCAGAATGTTAGTTCCTGGAGAAGGTGTAAATCCCTCCCATTGCTGCTTCACCAACTGCAATGGCCCCTTAAACTCACGGCCATATACAAGTTCAAATGGGGAAAACCCTAAACTGGGATGTGGTACAGCTCTGTAGGCAAAGAGCAACTGCTGCAATACTAGGTCCCAATCATTGGAGTGCTCATTTACGAATTTACGTATCATGGCCCCCAAAGTTCCATTAAACTTCTCCACCATGCCATTTGTTTGATGGTGGTAAGGAGTGGCAACCAAGTGATTTACCCCATGAGCTTCCCAAAGGTTTTTCATAGTTCCTGCCAGGAAATTAGTCCCTGCATCTGTGAGGATGTCGGAGGGCCAACCTACCCTGGCAAAAATGTCTGCTAGTGCCTGGCACACACTTTTAGCCCTGGTGTTGCTTAGAGCTACTGCTTCCGGCCATCGGGTGGCAAAATCCATGAAAGTCAGTATGTACTGCTTTCCTCTGGGTGTCTTTTTCGGAAAAGGACCCAGAATATCCACAGCTACTCGCTGAAATGGAACTTCAATGATGGGGAGTGGCTGGAGAGGGGCTTTGACCTGGTCTTGGGGTTTTCCCACTCTTTGGCACACCTCACAAGACTGGACATAGGTAGAAACATCCTTGCCCATTCCCTCCCAGTGGAATGACCCCCCCAAACGGTCTTTGGTCCTGTTCACCCCAGCATGGCCACTAGGGTGATCATGGGCTAAGCTCAAGAGCTTGGCCCGGTATTTAGTTGGAACTACCAACTGTCTCTGAGGATGCCAGTCTTCCTGGTGTCCCCCAGAAAGAGTTTCCTTGTATAAAAGTCCTCTTTCTACAACAAACCTGGATCGATTAGAAGAGCTGAGAGGCGGTGGGTTGCTCCGTGCCGCCGTCCACGCTCTCTGGAGGCTTTCATCTGCTTCCTGTTCGGTCTGGAACTGTTCCCTTGATGCTGGAGACATCAGTTCCTCATTGGATTGGGGACATAGGCTTGGTCCCTCTGGAAGCGATATAGGGGATGGAGCTGTTTCTGTTGACTGTGAACCGCTCTCCGCTGGTGCACTATGTTGGGATTCAGGCTCCGGCTGAGCCTCTTGTGTAGGGTTATCGGCTGCTGCCAGTTCAGGGTTGGTGGGGCCCTCTGGTGTTGAGGTTGCAAGTACTGGATTCAGTGCTGACACGGGGTCTGGTGTTGGTTGTTTGGCTGGTTCCGGTTCTGGGACTGGTTCCGTCCGGGTCTCTGGGACTGGATCCACTACTGCTGTTGTAGACATTGGCCTGGGGTCCGGGTCCATCACCTCTGACTGGGTCCTGATAGAAGTTTCCGGAACAGAGCTAGGCCTCACGGCTTGTTTAGCCTGGCTGCGGGTGACCATTCCCGCCCTCTTGGCCTGCTTCACATGATTGGCCAAGTCTTCCCCCAACAGCATGGGGATGGGATAATCATCATAGACTGCAAAAGTGCACATTCCTGACCAGCCCTTGTACTGGACAGGCAACTTGGCTGTAGGCAAATTGAAAGAGTTGGACTTGAAGGGTTGAATCGTCACTTGGATCTCTGGGTTGATTAAATTGGGGTCCACTAAGGAAGCATGGATAGCTGACACTTGTGCTCCGGTGTCCCTCCACGCGGTGACCTTCTTCCCGCCCACACTCACAGTTTCCCTCCGCTCCAAGGGTATCTGGGAGGTATCTGGGCCTGTGGACCTCTGGTGTGATTCCGGTGCAATGAACTGTAATCTGTTGGGGTTCTTGGGGCAGTTGGCCTTTACATGCCCCAGCTCGTTACATTTAAAACATCGTCCAGCTGACGGGTCACTGGGGCGAGGAGGGTTGCTGGAGAACGGGGTGGTGGGATGATAAGGGGTCTGGAGGGTTCTTTGGGAGGTAGGTGGGGCTTTGGGCGGCCCCCGGTAATAGGGTGTGGTCTGGGGTGGTCCCTTCTGGTCTCCGCTCCAACTGCGACCAGTTTTCTTCTTCTCTGCCACCTCCACCCATCTGGCTCCAATCTCTCCTGCCTCAATTACAGTTTTGGGTTTCCCATCTAGGATGTATCTTTCTATTTCCTCAGGAACACCCTCTAAGAATTGTTCCATTTGCATTAGGAAGGGCAAATTTACTGGAGATTCAACACTTGCTCCTGATATCCAGACATCCCAATGTTTCACAATGTGGTAGGCATGTCGGGTAAATGACATGTCTGGTTTCCACCTTAGGGCTCTGAACCTCCGACGAGACTGCTCGGGTGTTATCCCCATTCTGACTCTCGCCTTGGATTTAAACAGTTCATACTTGTTCATATGTTCTTTAGGCATTTCAGCTGCCACCTCAGCTAAGGGTCCACTGAGCTGCGGCCTCAGCTCTACCATGTATTGGTCAGTAGAGATGTTGTACCCAAGGCAGGCCCTTTCGAAGTTTTCTAAGAAGGCCTCAGTATCATCACCTGCCTTGTAGGTGGGGAACTTTCTGGGATGGGAAGTGGTACCTGGAGAAGGATTGCTAGGGTTTGTTGGTATATTCTGCTGGGCCTTTATCCTCTCCATCTCCTCCACATGCTTCCTTGCCTCCATTTCCCTCTTGTGGGCAGCCTCCTGTACCTCCTTCTCCAGCCGCATGAGTTCTATCTGTCTTTCATGTTCCCTTTGTTTTTCCTCAGCCTGAAATTTGGCTAATTCCAGCTGTAGTCGAGCCGAGGATTTGGCCATTCTAACCTCTCTGTTTTTAACTAACTTTACACCCGAGGTTTAGAAATAAACAAACAAAACTTGGCTGTAAAATTTTGCTGTGCTGGAATAGAATACCTATTCTCTGATAGTGATTGTCAGCCTACAGAAAAAGACAATTCCCTTGTCTCTGCTCTGGGCCCAAATTAAAGCAAAAAACCTCCAACTACATGGAAACCTGCTTACCCAGCCCAAAGGAAAAAAAATTTCTTTTCAAACCTGTGCTCCTTGTAAAACAAAAAAAAAAAAATCAAAATCCTAAAAAAAAACCTGCCACTTTTGTCTCCAGGCAAATGGGTAGAGCACACACCCCCTATTTACTTTTAGGAAGAAAAGAAAAAAAAAAAAACCTCTGGGTTGGAAGACTGTGAATTTCCCTGCAGGAGTTAAGTACCCTGCCTCCAGGGAAAGAAAACCTGCAATTCACAAGATAATCCCCTTTTGTCTCTGCTTGGCCACAAAGCAGAGAGAAACCAAGCTGCTTTCAGTTTCAAAGCTGCTTCCTGGACTTCCTAAAAATTCCTTTTTAAAATCTGTATTTCTAGTTCAAAAAATCTCAACTGGATCTCAAAATGATTTCAGGTTAATCCCACCCCTGCCACCATGTCACGGTTCCTCCCCCACTCTGAACTCTAGGGTACAGATGTGGGGACCTGCATGAAAAACCTCCTAAGCTTATCTTTACCAGCTTAGGTCAAAACTTCCCCAAGGTACAAAATATTACACCTTGGACTGGCCGCTACCACCACCAAACTAATACTGGTTACTGGGGAAGAGCTGTTTGGACGCGTCCTTCCCCCCAAAATACTTCCCAAAACCTTGCACCCCACTTCCTGGACAAGGTTTGGTAAAAAGCCTCACCAATTTGCATAGGTGACCACAGACCCAAACCCTTGGATCTGAGAACAATGAAAAAGCATTCAGTGTTGTACAAGAAGACTTTTAATAAAAAATAGAAGTAAATAGAAATAAAGAAATCCCCCCTGTAAAATCAGGATGGTAGATATCTTACAGGGTAATTAGAATCAAAAACATAGAGAACCCCTCTAGGCAAAACCTTAAGTTACAAAAAAGATACACAGACAGAAATAGTTATTCTATTCAGCACAATTCTTTTCTCAGCCATTTAAAGAAATCATAATCTAACACATACCTAGCTAGATTACTTACTAAAAGTTCTAAGACTCCATTCCTGTTCTGTCCCCGGCCAAAACGACTACAGACAGACCCAGACCCTTTGTTTCTCTCCCTCCTCCCAGCTTTTGAAAGTATCTTGTCTCCTCATTGGTCATTTTGGTCAGGTGCCAGCGAGGTTACCTTTAGCTTCTTAACCCTTTACAGGTGAGAGGAGCTTTCCCCTGGCCAGGAGGGATTTCAAAGGGGTTTACCCTTCCCTTTATATTTATGACACGCCCCCCAAATCTCAGCTAGGGTGAAACACTGGCTGGGATTTCTTCCTGGAGCTCTAGGAAAACAGAGTTAATAAGACACATGCATCTCTAAATATACTACCAAGTACATAAAGACTAACAATATTTTCCACATCTCAAGGACGATTTTAACCAGTTGATTCTGGGAAACTTTCACGGGAGAGTGCATCAGCCACTTTGTTAGAAGCTCCTGAGATGTGTTGGATGTCGAAATCAAAATCTTGGAGAGCTAAACTCCACCGAAGAAGTTTTTTGTTAGTTTCTTTGACGGTGTGAAGCCACTTTAGTGCAGCATGGTCGGTTCGCAGGTGGAAACGCCGTCCCCAAACATATGGGCGTAGCTTTTCCAGAGCGTAGACAATGGCATAACATTCTTTTTCAGTGACTGACCAGTTGCTTTCCCTCTCAGACAGTTTTTTGCTGAGAAACACTACAGGGTGGAATTCTTGATCAGGTCCTTTCTGCATTAAAACTGCTCCCACACCATGCTCGGATGCATCTATGGTTACTAGGAACGGTTTGTCAAAGTCTGGGGCCCTTAGTACAGGGTCAGACATGAGTGTCGCTTTAAGCTTGTTAAAGGCCTTCTGACACTTTCCGGTCCACTGAACAGCATTTGGCTGTTTCTTTTTGGTTAGGTCTGTCAGTGGGGCAGCGATTTGGCTGTAGTGCGGTACAAATTGTCTGTAATAACCGGCCAAGCCTAAGAAGGATTGAACCTGTTTCTTTGACTTTGGGACAGGCCACTTTTGGATAGCATCCACTTTGGCCTGTAGGGGGCTGATAGTTCCTTGACCCACCTGGTGTCCAAGGTAAGTCACTCTGTTTAGGCCTATTTGACACTTCTTAGCCTTAACAGTTAGTCCTGCCTCCCTTATGCGCTCAAGGACTTTTTGCAGATGTTCCAGGTGGTCTGCCCAGGAATCCGAAAATATGGCCACATCGTCAAGGTAGGCGACTGCCTATTCTCCTAATCCCACTAGGAGACCATCTACAAGTCTTTGGAAAGTGGCGGGTGCATTTCGCAGCCCGAAAGGGAGTACATTAAATTCATACAGCCCGAGATGTGTGATGAAGGCTGACCTTTCCTTGGCAGATTCATCTAGCGGTACCTGCCAGTACCCCTTGGTTAAGTCCAAGGTAGAGATGAACTGGGCCCGTCCCAGTTTCTCTAATACTTCATCTGTGCGTGGCATGGGATAGTTGTCTGGGCGAGTTACAGCATTTAGCTTACGGTAGTCCACGCAAAAACGTATTTCCCCATCTGGTTTGGGAACTAGAACCACTGGAGATGCCCATGCACTTTCAGAGGGGCGGATTACACCCATCTGTAACATATCCTGGATCTCCCGTTCTATAGCAGTTTTAGCGTGAGGAGACACCCGGTAAGGGTGGACCCTAATTGGGTGAGCATTACCTGTGTCAATGGAGTGGTATGCCCGTTCAGTCAGTCCTGGGGTGGCTGAGAACGTTGGCGCGTAGCTAGTGCACAGCTCCTGGATCTGCTGTCGCTGCATACGCCCAAGGGTCATGGAGAGGTTCACCTCTTCCACACCACCAGCACATTTCCCTTCGTAATAGACACCTTCAGGCCACTCAGCGTCGTCTCCTCCCTGGGCTGTAAACTGACAAACCTTTAATTCTCTGGAATAAAAGGGCTTTAGAGAATTAATATGATACACCTTAGGCTTTCGGTTGGAGGTGGGGAATGCTATGAGATAATTAACGGCTTCCAGGCGCTCCTGGACCACGAATGGCCCTTCCCACGATGCTTCCATTTTATGGGCCTGGAGCGCCTTTAAGACCATGACCGGGTCTCCTACTTTGAAGGAACGCTCTCTGGCATGTTTATCATACCAGGCTTTTTGCTCTTTTTGAGCATCCTGTAAGTTTTCTCTAGCAAGGGCTAAAGAGGTTCGGAGGGTGTTTTGTAGGTTGGTTACAAAGTCCAGAATGTTAGTTCCTGGAGAAGGTGTAAATCCCTCCCATTGCTGCTTCACCAACTGCAATGGCCCCTTAAACTCACGGCCATATACAAGTTCAAATGGGGAAAACCCTAAACTGGGATGTGGTACAGCTCTGTAGGCAAAGAGCAACTGCTGCAATACTAGGTCCCAATCATTGGAGTGCTCATTTACGAATTTACGTATCATGGCCCCCAAAGTTCCATTAAACTTCTCCACCATGCCATTTGTTTGATGGTGGTAAGGAGTGGCAACCAAGTGATTTACCCCATGAGCTTCCCAAAGGTTTTTCATAGTTCCTGCCAGGAAATTAGTCCCTGCATCTGTGAGGATGTCGGAGGGCCAACCTACCCTGGCAAAAATGTCTGCTAGTGCCTGGCACACACTTTTAGCCCTGGTGTTGCTTAGAGCTACTGCTTCCGGCCATCGGGTGGCAAAATCCATGAAAGTCAGTATGTACTGCTTTCCTCTGGGTGTCTTTTTCGGAAAAGGACCCAGAATATCCACAGCTACTCGCTGAAATGGAACTTCAATGATGGGGAGTGGCTGGAGAGGGGCTTTGACCTGGTCTTGGGGTTTTCCCACTCTTTGGCACACCTCACAAGACTGGACATAGGTAGAAACATCCTTGCCCATTCCCTCCCAGTGGAATGACCCCCCCAAACGGTCTTTGGTCCTGTTCACCCCAGCATGGCCACTAGGGTGATCATGGGCTAAGCTCAAGAGCTTGGCCCGGTATTTAGTTGGAACTACCAACTGTCTCTGAGGATGCCAGTCTTCCTGGTGTCCCCCAGAAAGAGTTTCCTTGTATAAAAGTCCTCTTTCTACAACAAACCTGGATCGATTAGAAGAGCTGAGAGGCGGTGGGTTGCTCCGTGCCGCCGTCCACGCTCTCTGGAGGCTTTCATCTGCTTCCTGTTCGGTCTGGAACTGTTCCCTTGATGCTGGAGACATCAGTTCCTCATTGGATTGGGGACATAGGCTTGGTCCCTCTGGAAGCGATATAGGGGATGGAGCTGTTTCTGTTGACTGTGAACCGCTCTCCGCTGGTGCACTATGTTGGGATTCAGGCTCCGGCTGAGCCTCTTGTGTAGGGTTATCGGCTGCTGCCAGTTCAGGGTTGGTGGGGCCCTCTGGTGTTGAGGTTGCAAGTACTGGATTCAGTGCTGACACGGGGTCTGGTGTTGGTTGTTTGGCTGGTTCCGGTTCTGGGACTGGTTCCGTCCGGGTCTCTGGGACTGGATCCACTACTGCTGTTGTAGACATTGGCCTGGGGTCCGGGTCCATCACCTCTGACTGGGTCCTGATAGAAGTTTCCGGAACAGAGCTAGGCCTCACGGCTTGTTTAGCCTGGCTGCGGGTGACCATTCCCGCCCTCTTGGCCTGCTTCACATGATTGGCCAAGTCTTCCCCCAACAGCATGGGGATGGGATAATCATCATAGACTGCAAAAGTGCACATTCCTGACCAGCCCTTGTACTGGACAGGCAACTTGGCTGTAGGCAAATTGAAAGAGTTGGACTTGAAGGGTTGAATCGTCACTTGGATCTCTGGGTTGATTAAATTGGGGTCCACTAAGGAAGCATGGATAGCTGACACTTGTGCTCCGGTGTCCCTCCACGCGGTGACCTTCTTCCCGCCCACACTCACAGTTTCCCTCCGCTCCAAGGGTATCTGGGAGGTATCTGGGCCTGTGGACCTCTGGTGTGATTCCGGTGCAATGAACTGTAATCTGTTGGGGTTCTTGGGGCAGTTGGCCTTTACATGCCCCAGCTCGTTACATTTAAAACATCGTCCAGCTGACGGGTCACTGGGGCGAGGAGGGTTGCTGGAGAACGGGGTGGTGGGATGATAAGGGGTCTGGAGGGTTCTTTGGGAGGTAGGTGGGGCTTTGGGCGGCCCCCGGTAATAGGGTGTGGTCTGGGGTGGTCCCTTCTGGTCTCCGCTCCAACTGCGACCAGTTTTCTTCTTCTCTGCCACCTCCACCCATCTGGCTCCAATCTCTCCTGCCTCAATTACAGTTTTGGGTTTCCCATCTAGGATGTATCTTTCTATTTCCTCAGGAACACCCTCTAAGAATTGTTCCATTTGCATTAGGAAGGGCAAATTTACTGGAGATTCAACACTTGCTCCTGATATCCAGACATCCCAATGTTTCACAATGTGGTAGGCATGTCGGGTAAATGACATGTCTGGTTTCCACCTTAGGGCTCTGAACCTCCGACGAGACTGCTCGGGTGTTATCCCCATTCTGACTCTCGCCTTGGATTTAAACAGTTCATACTTGTTCATATGTTCTTTAGGCATTTCAGCTGCCACCTCAGCTAAGGGTCCACTGAGCTGCGGCCTCAGCTCTACCATGTATTGGTCAGTAGAGATGTTGTACCCAAGGCAGGCCCTTTCGAAGTTTTCTAAGAAGGCCTCAGTATCATCACCTGCCTTGTAGGTGGGGAACTTTCTGGGATGGGAAGTGGTACCTGGAGAAGGATTGCTAGGGTTTGTTGGTATATTCTGCTGGGCCTTTATCCTCTCCATCTCCTCCACATGCTTCCTTGCCTCCATTTCCCTCTTGTGGGCAGCCTCCTGTACCTCCTTCTCCAGCCGCATGAGTTCTATCTGTCTTTCATGTTCCCTTTGTTTTTCCTCAGCCTGAAATTTGGCTAATTCCAGCTGTAGTCGAGCCGAGGATTTGGCCATTCTAACCTCTCTGTTTTTAACTAACTTTACACCCGAGGTTTAGAAATAAACAAACAAAACTTGGCTGTAAAATTTTGCTGTGCTGGAATAGAATACCTATTCTCTGATAGTGATTGTCAGCCTACAGAAAAAGACAATTCCCTTGTCTCTGCTCTGGGCCCAAATTAAAGCAAAAAACCTCCAACTACATGGAAACCTGCTTACCCAGCCCAAAGGAAAAAAAATTTCTTTTCAAACCTGTGCTCCTTGTAAAACAAAAAAAAAAAAATCAAAATCCTAAAAAAAAACCTGCCACTTTTGTCTCCAGGCAAATGGGTAGAGCACACACCCCCTATTTACTTTTAGGAAGAAAAGAAAAAAAAAAAAACCTCTGGGTTGGAAGACTGTGAATTTCCCTGCAGGAGTTAAGTACCCTGCCTCCAGGGAAAGAAAACCTGCAATTCACAAGATAATCCCCTTTTGTCTCTGCTTGGCCACAAAGCAGAGAGAAACCAAGCTGCTTTCAGTTTCAAAGCTGCTTCCTGGACTTCCTAAAAATTCCTTTTTAAAATCTGTATTTCTAGTTCAAAAAATCTCAACTGGATCTCAAAATGATTTCAGGTTAATCCCACCCCTGCCACCATGTCACGGTTCCTCCCCCACTCTGAACTCTAGGGTACAGATGTGGGGACCTGCATGAAAAACCTCCTAAGCTTATCTTTACCAGCTTAGGTCAAAACTTCCCCAAGGTACAAAATATTACACCTTGGACTGGCCGCTACCACCACCAAACTAATACTGGTTACTGGGGAAGAGCTGTTTGGACGCGTCCTTCCCCCCAAAATACTTCCCAAAACCTTGCACCCCACTTCCTGGACAAGGTTTGGTAAAAAGCCTCACCAATTTGCATAGGTGACCACAGACCCAAACCCTTGGATCTGAGAACAATGAAAAAGCATTCAGTGTTGTACAAGAAGACTTTTAATAAAAAATAGAAGTAAATAGAAATAAAGAAATCCCCCCTGTAAAATCAGGATGGTAGATATCTTACAGGGTAATTAGAATCAAAAACATAGAGAACCCCTCTAGGCAAAACCTTAAGTTACAAAAAAGATACACAGACAGAAATAGTTATTCTATTCAGCACAATTCTTTTCTCAGCCATTTAAAGAAATCATAATCTAACACATACCTAGCTAGATTACTTACTAAAAGTTCTAAGACTCCATTCCTGTTCTGTCCCCGGCCAAAACGACTACAGACAGACCCAGACCCTTTGTTTCTCTCCCTCCTCCCAGCTTTTGAAAGTATCTTGTCTCCTCATTGGTCATTTTGGTCAGGTGCCAGCGAGGTTACCTTTAGCTTCTTAACCCTTTACAGGTGAGAGGAGCTTTCCCCTGGCCAGGAGGGATTTCAAAGGGGTTTACCCTTCCCTTTATATTTATGACAAAGGTGATGGAAGCTGCCCGGCCTGTTCAGGCCTCTGGCTCTCCACCCTAAGGGAGCATGCTCTACAGTTTGAAAACCTCTGTGCTAAATGGAAGGCAGAAATCTGGGGAGACTCATGAGCCCACGTGACCCCCACACATCACCTCTGGGGTCTGGGGGTAATGCCCTCCATGTCCCCTCTCAATCTCCACCCCTACTCAGAGGGTTGGGCTGACAATAAAGAGCATAGTCAGGGACACTCTACATACTCTCATGAACCTTGGGAAAACATTCTACAGTGATCTGTATAGGAGCAGAGTATACTGTGGGTTGGGCAGGAGTGTGTCTAGTGGTTTTGGGTGTACCCTTTTTAGAGTGGAGCATCAGTTTATGTCAACTACTGTCTTTAATGTCCTGAAATCATGGCTCAAGTGCAGTGCCATCATGGATTGGGTTTACACACATTTATCTGAGTGCAGTGATTGATCATTTGGGCTGTGTACTCTTTCCTCAGTCATTGTTTGCATTGCTGTCATTAGCATGACCTCATCACCCCCCAACAAATTAATAACCCTTCCAAATTAACTTTTGCAAGGTGTCCACAGCACTTTTGCCCAACGTTGTTTGACTGGTCATTCCCAGTTCTACAATATCTGTGTAAAACTTGGAAAATTCAGTTCTACTTACAGAAACATATACATGTGTCAATGAACAGCAGATTAAGAGGATCGGTAGTCATAACATGTTGACATGACACATCACAATGGCTCAGAAGTCAGTGCAGAGGACTTGACAGAATTAAAATACGGTATTGCTACTTCTGGAAAAATAGAATGAATAATGTTTTGAATATGCTGTTGCTTTAGCATTCAAATGTATTTCATTAATGAGTCATTCAGTAAACAGCAGATGGTGTTGAGTGTAAATACATGAAGATGCCCATGAAGCTGAGACAGAAGGTCAGAGCTCCCAGAAGAGTTTGCAGAAGCTAATAGAACTAAGAGACAGAGGGCCAGGTCCTTAGCCGGTGTAAGTTAGTGTAGCTCAATTCGTTTAAGAGGAGCTATGCTGATTTACATCACCTGGGGATCTGACCTAGCTTTCTCCACTATGTCACTCATCTCCACCAGTACTTGTATCAGTTGCTCTGGCCTTTACTAGTTATATAATAGTCCAGCAGCATAAGCTGTGCATTATGCTTTGCAGCAAATATTCTATGAAAAATGGGTCACTGTTCCCCTAGGACTGACAATGTACATGTATAATGAAAGAACTGAGGACATGGAGGGTGTGGGGATGACTATGGTAAACAAAGGAAAAGTGCTAGTGCCCTTGGGTCTCTTTCCCACAAGGGAGAGAACTTTAAATGCGGTTTTCATTGTGGATTTCTTGTTAGCTACTTTGAACATTTATAACTGTAGCAAATGAGGTTCTCTTTCAGTGGAAGATTATCCTCACTAGTCTTCAGAGAAATAGTAACTATTAAGCAGCAAGTTGAATGAGGAGAAGTAGGACAGTTAAACAAGCTCAGGGGGGTTATTCCATGCATTAGGGGCATCATGGAAGACAATAGGAAAACAAAAGTAGGAAGGAGATAAAGAGGATGGTTAGACAGGAAGCTGGGGTGGAGCTTCTCACTGGTCCGGTAATGGACACTTAATAGTTTGGGAAGTTTGGGGATGAAATTCATCCAAATAAATTAAGGCACATTAACTTTATCACGCTTGATCTGTTCACAGTATGAAGTGTTTGGATTGCACCAATTAACTATTTTGACAACATTGTTTTATCAATCATCAGATACATTATTCAGAACCATAACTGCAGTTTTACTGTCATGGGGGAAAGGAAGGCAAATAATCAGGACTTAAACACAGTTCTATCTGACGTGAGGTAGGATACAATGTTGAATTTGGAATGATCATCCCATGCATTTTGGGAGAGGTGGCAATGTAAACAAACATTTGTTTTGATCCTACAGCATGGAAAGGAGGGAGCTGGAATGAATATGGCTTGTGTGTGGGGAAATACATACCCTCAGTAACCCACAGCATAGTGAAAACACAATATGGAGAATCAACATCACACATTTGCCATGTAAACATCTGCTGAAATGAAGCAGTAATGATTGGCTTCAGTTTGTCAGATTCCAACTCTATTTCTGGGCAGGCCTGAATTTTTAATATGCTCCTACTTTATATGACACACGTAAGTGAAGTATATGAAAGGCTCAACTTTGCTGTTCCTTGGTTGTGTAATTCAGAGATGAAACAAGGATAATGACATTTGAGTTAAACAATCTCATTACATATTTGATTTGGCATTTGTAATGGTCGTGTAACACCTGCAGCTGAATGTTCATCAGTCTTGTCCATTTTAGTTGCAAGTGTGGAATGATATAACTTCCAAGGAAGAAAAAGACCTCTTAAGTAAATGCTGTCAAACTATAGGCTAGCAAAGGAGAAGCTAAGAAATTGTTGCCATGCATAATATTTCATACAAGTATGTTCTCCACATGTAGCATGGCATCTCCTTTGTCTGTATGTATATTTAATTTTAATCTAATTGGACTGAATCCGAATGCTATTTTTTGCACTTACATATAGACATATTAGCAGGCTCCACACCAGACTTTACAATCCTGTGAATGAATGAGCTTAATGCCAATGAGATGCTACTGCAAGGGTGGGGAGATGCTTGTGTTATGTTTATAGCTGCTCTGGGGTACAAATATGGTATAAATAGTGATATATAAGGTCTTTGGTTTGAGCTTACGGTTTCTGAGAAATCAACTCTCTCTCACTGCTCTGCCATCACAGTTAAGCCCATTTGAGTGCTCAAGGTAACATAACTGTAGACTAAGGGCAGGGCATTTTTAGCTAACCGGTCTTGAATTTTCCTCTCCTGGGAATGTATGTATAATCTCTGTCTGGTTCTGTGATTGTTTCTGTCTGCTGTATAATTAATTTTGCTGGGTGTAAACTAATTAAGGTGGTGGGATATAATTGTTACATAATCATGTTACAATATGTTAGGCTTGGTTAGTTAAATTTCAGGAAAATGTCTGCAGTCAATCAGGAAGTGAGTGGGTTGGTGTGGGGACGGCAGAAATGGAAACAGGGAATAGGGTGGGTAAATTGGAATCATGTTTTGCTAAAGGGGGAAATGGGAACAGGGAATGGGGGTGGGGAAATTGGAATCATGTTTGGCTAAGGGCAGGAATGGGAACAAGGACACAGGTGTAAGGCTCTGTGGTGTCAGAGCTGGGAAGGGGGACACTAAGGAAGGAAACTGGAATCATGCTTGCTGGAAGTTCACCCCAATAAACATCAAATTGTTTGCACCTTTGGACTTTGGGTATTGTTGCTCTCTGTTCATGCGAGAAGGACCAGGGAAGGAAGTGGGTGAAGGAATAAGCCCCCTAACACAGGGTAAGATTATGGAGTAAAGAAATCTGGTTGCTCGAGCTGAATTGATCTCAAGTTTGTATCGATTCTGTAGAGTTAAGAATAGTAGCAAGTAGTTAATACATGTATTTATGCTTGTCTTCAGTATAACTTGCCATTTATATTAATCCTTATTCAGTGCTGGTCTTTAATCTTCTTTTCTTATTTTGTCTGTGTTGCCTTTATAGCTGGAAGTCATTAAAAACCTTTTTTGAGGAATAATTAGTAGTTTTAATTTCTCTTATACGGGCTCTACTTAACCTCATTACATATGTGTTGGGTGGTGGGAAGTAGCGACCACCCAAGGCACAAATAGGGCCCTTATGTTTGTCTCCATCTTCCTTCATCTCTGCACTGAAGTCCAAATGCACAAGAGGACAGGAAGGATTTAGAGTCCTAATATTAATTATTCTGGCTTGTTTCCCATGTAGCTCTGTAAAATGTTCCACATGATCTCCCTGGGGAACTTAGTACCCTAAAGCTTTCTTCGGGCATTCCTCTTCTTCATACAGGTTAGGTCATTCAGCCAGGGAGCAGAAACCCTACAAAGTAATTTAGATGACTGTTCATATACACTAAGATCTGAATATTTAATTTTCAGAGGATGCACTAACTATAAACAGGTTTCAGAGTGGTAGCCGTGTTAGTCCATATCAGCAAAAACAATGAGAGTACTTGTGGCACCTTAGAGACTAACAAATTTATTTGGGCATAAGCTTTCGTGGGCTAAAAGCCACTTCATCAGCTGTATGGAGTGGAAAATACAGTAGGAAGATATATATACAGAGTACATGAAAAGATGGGGGTTGCCTTACCAATTCTAATGAGACAAGTCAATTAAAGCGGGCTATTATCAGCAGGAGGAAAAATCACTTTTGTAGTGGTAATCAGGGTGGCCCATTTCAAACCGTTGACAAGAAGGTGTGAGTAACAGAAGGGGGGAAAATTAGCATGGGGAAATAGTTTTTAGTTTGTGTAATAACCCATCCACTCCCACTCTTTATTCAGGCCTAATTTGGAAATTAATTCCAGTTCTGCAGTTTCTCGTTGGAGTCTGTTTTTGAAGTTTTTTGGTGAAGAATTGCTACTTTTAAGTCTGTAATTGAGTGACCAGAGAGATTGAAGTGTTCTCCAACTGGATTTTGAATGTTATAATTCTTGATGTCTGATTTGTGTCCATTTATTCTTTTGCGTAGAGACTGTCCAGTCTGGCCAATGTACATGGCAATGTGATATATGCCATCGTGTGCCAGCAATGCCCCTATGCCCATCAAAAGCTTATGCCCAAATAAATGTGATAGTCTCTAAGGTACCACAAGTACTTCTCTTTGTTTTAACTATAAACAGTTTACTTAAACCCGGAGATCCATATATGCCCACAGGAAGAGTTAATTGAACAATCATGAATAACATGCATACTTTTCAAAAATCATTGCATTCACGAGAATCACTCATGCATAAAGCCTATGCACTACTTAAGTCAAACATAAGCCCTCAAAATAAGGCTTACTTGGGTCTTCAATGGCGCATGAGCCTCATGTAGGCTGTCTGCATAGGGCTGAATTCTGTCCAAACAGGAAAAAATGGTATAAACTGACTGTGGTGGGGCTTAACTCCCATTACCTGCAATACATGGGAAAAGACCCAGTTAGTCATGCTCTGCACCCGAGTGGGAGATCAACTAATTACCTCTGGATAGAGGAGGAAGCACTAAGCCATATAAGTAGATTAAGGGAACTCAGCTGGGGAGTGGAGACGGTGAAGGAGATAGGTCTCTCTGATGGGGGAGCAATCTTGAACTAGGGCCTACAAGGGTAAGAAAACTGAAGCTGAGCCCAGGGGAGGGGCAAAGGGCCTTGTGTTTAGAGATGAACCCCAAAAGAAGACGTAACTGTTGTATGATGCGACTTGGCTGGAAGGCTGAACCACAGAAAACCCAGTGAGGGAGTTCAGAGAAGCGACCAGCTTGGAGTGGTCACTGCAGCAGAGAAAGTTGCCATCAGAAGGTGTGTGAGTCACAGTCCCCTGTAATGCTGTGTTCAGGCAGGCAGGGGTACTCTAGTGGTGACTACACATACTTACACTGACTGAACTAGTGGTTTTGAAGTATTTATTAATCAGCTTAAATATAGTCCTTTAGTTATATTCATGTGTCACTTTAAAATTGGGTAATCGCATGTACATGCTGTCATTGGTACAGGAAATATCCCAAATGTTTTACGCATTCACCACTCTGATCAGTGGTCTCCAGTCACTGTGCATCTAATTATAGTTATAGTTAATCAAGTTATAGATTGCCAATCACAACAAATTACCTCTGTGTCCAGCAGTAACTGCCAGTAGCCATTTTGTATTGGATATTGTACTCCTATGGGTAAAATTCTCCCTGAAGTCAGTCCATAATTGGAGATGGGTGTTTAAATGTTTGTTCATGCTATTTACTGCATATGTAAACAACTACCTCCTCAAAGTGCATTCTAATCCCTCTGGCTCACAGATACAGGACCTAGGCACTTTTGAACACCTGCCTCATATTTCTGCTGTGCTCCACAAAATTGCATCATGGTCATACACAATTTAAAAGGTCAAATTTACAGTTCTAGTTTGCCCCAAATTATAGCTTTGTTATTGCTTGTAAAATGGAGAAAGAAAACTGTGGGAATACAAATTTGTAAAAGTACTCGGGATTGTTATTAAATTTAAGATCTGTTATTTCTTTCCTTTCTTGGCAATGTGAAAAGTAGATAATATCTCATCAGTAAAAGATACTTCTTTTGGAATTAATCCAAAGCCATCATTTTTGTAAAACAAGATACCTGCACTTGATACGGTACTGAATTTTGGTCATAGACCAGTGATACTTAAAGGGAAAAAAATCTTTGGATTATTTAACACTTTTGTGGTAGCTGAAAATGAATGAGCACAAGTGGGTGGCTGGGAAATTTCTGTGTTGTGTCCTTCTAATGTTTCTTCCATTTATCCCAGAACCCATTATGTCACTGGGTACATAAGGGTGACCAGATGTCCCAATTTTAGGGGACAGTACTAATATTTGGGGCTTTTTCTTATACGGGCACCTACTACCTTCCACCCCCCCATCCCGATTTTCCACATTTGCTATCTGGTCACCCTAGGGTATATGTAGCATGTACTAATGATTATCTAAGCAGTGGGCTCTCATCATGGTGTGGCAGCCATGAATTTCCACAAAGATATTTTCTTTTAATGTTTCCCATTCCTCTATTTCAATCGCTGACAAAGCTCCAGATATGAAAATAGGCTATGGCTGGAATAAAAAAAAACAATGCTGAGGTTTCTGTTTTTAAATTTCTAGGGTGAAATCTTGGCCCCACTGAAGTTGATGGAAGTTTTGCCATCCACTTCAAAAGAGCCTGAATTTCACTCTTAATTCTTAAGATTTCATCTGTCAAGAGTAGCAGAAGCACCATCAAGTTAGATTCCCTTATTGCTTTTTCATGACTGGAGCTAAGTGAACCACAAAGTGTTTACTTCAGTAATTTCCATTCAGTTCGCAGTTTAGCTGAATTTTCACTCCTAAGGGAGATTTTAACTTAAAAGAATGTATATGTTCAGATAAATTCACTGACTGAAACTTGAACTTACTTCTCTTCCCTTTCAAGACCTGGCCAAGTATTGTTTCTTTCAAAACACACACAAACTCAAAAATCCTCTGCCATGACACAGTATGAATAATTTGATCATGCCATATTATCTTGAATCTGAGCACTCCAATGCTAAACAGTCATTACTGAGTGGCTTGGTGTTCCTTGCACAATGGTAAGCATGTGTGTAACTTAAATAATAAAATAATTATGAGATTTATTTTTAGACATTAATAGAATTAAATTGTGCAACCTGTACAAAACAATGTATTTATGAGTCTGGTATTCCATTTAAAATATTTGCTCTGTTGGAAAAAAAGAGTTTGGTAGTCTCTTCCTAGACCATAAGATTATCTGCTTCTTGAAAGCCCACTCCTTTGTAGATTCTGCTATATAGGGACAGGTAGAAAATTTCTGTGAAGGTGAGATTTGTGGTGTTCAGGTTGTCCACAGTAGAGATGGATGTAAAATTTTAGTCAAAATAGTTTCCCATTAGATCATGTCGTTCTGGCAAAATCGTATCCATTCTGATGAAAGTTCATTTTAAAAAAATCATTCCAAAAATGTTGAAATGTGTTGATTTTTTTCATTGTGAAATTACTTCATTTTGACGTTCTTCCTCTTTTAAAGAAGAGAGAGAGAGAACAGTCAATCTAAATGAAACATTTTGAATTTACTGAAATGAACCACTTTGACCTGAAACAAATATTTCCAGAATTTCATTTCACACTGTCATAAATATAAAGGGAAGGGTAAACCCCTTTGAAATCCCTCCTGGCCAGGGGAAAGCTCCTCTCACCTGTAAAGGGTTAAGAAGCTAAAGGTAACTTCGCTGGCACCTGACCAATGAGGAGACAAGATACTTTCAAAAGCTGGGAGGAGGGAAAGAAACAAAGGGTCTGTGTCTGTCTGTATGCTGGTTTCTGCCAGGGATAGACCAGGAATGGAGCCTTAGAACTTTTAGTAAGTAATCTAGCAAGGTATGTGTTAGATTATGATTTCTTTAAATGGCTGAGAAAAGAATTGTGCTGAATAGAATAACTATTTCTGTCTGTGTATCTTTTTTGGAACTTAAGGTTTTGCCTAGAGGGGTTCTCTATGTTTTTGAATCTAATTACCCTGTAAGATATCTACCATCCTGATTTTACAGGGGGGATTTCTTTATTTCTATTTACTTCTATTTTTTATTAAAAGTCTTCTTGTACAACACTGAATGCTTTTTCATTGTTCTCAGATCCAAGGGTTTGGGTCTGTGGTCACCTATGCAAATTGGTGAGGCTTTTTATCCAACATTTCCCAGGAAAGGGGGGGTGCAAGTGTTGGGAGGATTGTTCATTGTTCTTAAGATCCAAGGGTCTGGGTCTGTAGTCACCTAGGCAAATTGGTGAGGCTTTTTACCAAACCTTGTCCAGGAAGTGGGGTGCAGGGTTTTGGGAAGTATTTTGGGGGGAAAGACGCGTCCAAACAGCTCTTCCCCAGTAACCAGTATTAGTTTGGTGGTGGTAGCGGCCAGTCCAAGGACAACGGGGGGGAATATTTTGTACCTTGGGGAAGTTTTGACCTAAGCTGGTAAAGATAAGCTTAGGAGGTTTTTTTCATGCAGGTCCCCACATCTGTACCCTAGAGTTCAGAGTGGGGGAGGAACCTTGACACACACACACACAGAAAAAAATCAAATATTTTGTTTTTTTCATCCTGATTTGAAATGGATATTTGAAATTTCAATGTTTTGTGGGACAGAATCCATTTTTTAACCAGCCACTCATGTGGGCTTTCCAAATCTTGCCCTCTCTAATAAGCTATTCAGCTGTGTCTAGGTCTCTCTGCAGAAGAGGAGATAAGATTTCCACCTGAGGGCCTTATTTCTGGAACTTCAAATTATGTTTTGTTCCCTTTCAGTGAAGCAGCTGATAGCATATGTGAGTTTAGTAATGGATTAAATACAGGCAGGCTTAAGAATGTATTCTGAGTTAGCTATGGCAGCATTAAAAATACAGGGTATTTGCACTGGATATAAGTAAGACAATGTAGACAATCTGTGGACAATTTCCCATTTATTGTGCTTCAGCGATTTATTGTTCATGAAAGAGATTAAGCTCATACCAACGTGCTGGGAAAAACCTATAAAGTATAAATGACAATTTTGTGGGGAATAGAAAAAAAGATTATTTTTTAATCATTGGGTCTGTCTCATGGAAAAGTTGACATTTTTGTGGTATGTGAACCATTATCCTTTACAGAAATACACAATTATCAGGCGCACTCCTATCGCAGGTTTCAGAGTAACAGCCATGTTAGTCTGTATTCGCAAAAAGAAAAGGAGTACTTGTGGCACCTTAGAGACTAACCAATTTATTTGAGCATGAGCTTTCGCAGGTCACTCAGCTGGCTCAGCTGTTGGAGGTGGCTCTTTAACTGGCTGGTTAGGGGTGTGACACATGGGTAGAAAGGGCTAAACATCCTGTAAAATAAATAACCCTCAAAAGACAGGGAGGGAGATAATGTTTGTGTTTTTGTATATTTACATATTTATGAGTAGGGTCCACAATGTAATCAACAGTCCCTGTCTATGCTGTATTCTGATACTTCAGAGGTCAAAAAAGCATCCTATCATTTAAATGAATTGTGAACACGGAATATCTTGGTATTCATATCTCTTTGAAATGTACTGTGAATGGTGGAAGAACAAGCAAATGGCCTTATGTTAATTCATATAGCTAAGTACCGGTGATGGACCGCCTTCAAAGTCATCCTAATTATCTTTTGTTCCCCAAGGAAATTCGAACTTGTCAAAGAGGACATGAAATTCTATAAAAGATCCTTGGGTCCTGATTCTGTCATCTCAGAGCTGCTTAGCCTTTATCAAGGGAAGTTTGAGTAGCAAGACTGAGGTCCCAGTTATGCTGGTATGCCCTGAATATGATATTTGAACATTGGACTATAAACTATGAACTATTTCTGAAATAACTCTTTGCAACTACAAAGCTCACTATCTCTGCTGTGAATTGAACTCATGTCTGTATGTATATTGATCTTTTAACCATACTTTGTCTTTTGTTTCTTATTTAATTTTAGTTTAGTTAATAAGAATTGGCTATAGCATGTATTTGGGTAAGATGTGAAACATTCATTAACCTGGGAGGTAATGGGTCTGATCCTTTGGGATTGGTAGAACCTTTTCTTTTATATGATGAAATAAGATTTACAGAAATTTTCATCATATTTGACTTGGGTACCTTGATGGAGGCCTGAGGCTGGATCACTTTAAGGGAAATGTGTTGTTTGGACTTCTGAGTAACCAGTAAGGTAATAAAGAAGCTGTTTTCTGCCGGCTTGATAAATCTAAGTATTGGAATATCCAGCAGCTTTTGGGGGTTTGGCTGCCCCATTCTTTGCAGTTCACCCTAACTGAGTGACCAGAACTGGCTCCCCACTAGGACACCGGTCACAAGGGGCCTATGTTTTTGGAGCTGAATAGAGCAAATTCAAATCGCAATGTCAGAAGTACGCAGTGTCCTGGTGAGTGAAGTGTGAAATAAGGTGCTGCAAACGCCCTGTTTCAGGTTGATTTTTTTTTCCTTTGAAGAATGGTAATGAATAAATGACATTCTAATGGTTAGTTAATTCTAAATGGGAACTACAGGCCAGTCAGCCTCACCTCAGTCCCTGGAAAAATCATGGAGCAGGTCCTCAAAGAATCAATCCTGAAGCACTTGCATGAGAGGAAAGTGATCAGGAACAGCCAGCATGGATTCACCAAGGGAAGGTCATGCCTGACTAATCTAATCGCCTTTTATGATGAGATTACTGGTTCTATGGATGAAGGGAAAGCAGTGGATGTATTGTTTCTTGACTTTAGCAAAGCTTTTGACACGGTCTCCCATAGTATTCTTGTCAGCAAGTTAAGGAAGTATGGGCTGGATGAATGCACTATAAGGTGGGTAGAAAGCTGGCTAAATTGTCGGGCTCAACGGGTAGTGATCAATGGCTCCATGTCTAGTTGGCAGCCGGTATCAAGTGGAGTGCCCCAAGGGTCGGTCCTGGGGCCGGTTTTGTTCAATATCTTCATAAATGATCTGGAGGATGGTGTGGATTGCACTCTCAGCAAATTTGCGGATGATACTAAACTGGGAGGAGTGGTAGATACGCTGGAGGGGAGGGATAGGATACAGAAGAACCTAGACCAATTGGAAGATTGGGCCAAAAGGAATCTGATGAGGTTCAATAAGGATAAGTGCAGGGTCCTGCACTTAGGACGGAAGAACCCAATGCACAGCTACAGACTAGGGACCGAATGGCTAGGCAGCAGTTCTGCAGAAAAGGACCTAGGGGTGACAATGGACGAGAAGCTGGATATGAGTCAGCAGTGTGCCCTTGTTGCCAAGAAGGCCAATGGCATTTTGGGATGTATAAGTAGGGGCATAGCGAGCAGATCGAGGGACGTGATCGTTCCCCTCTATTCGACATTGGTGAGGCCTCATCTGGAGTACTGTGTCCAGTTTTGGGCCCCACACTTCAAGAAGGATGTGGATAAATTGGAGAGAGTCCAGCGAAGGGCAACAAAAATGATTAGGGGACTGGAACACATGAGTTATGAGGAGAGGCTGAGGGAGCTGGGATTGTTTAGCCTGCAGAAGAGAAGAATGAGGAGGGATTTGATAGCTGCTTTCAACTACCTGAAAGGGGGTTCCAAAGAGGATGGCTCTAGACTGTTCTCAATGGTAGCAGATGACAGAACGAGGAGTAATGGTCTCAAGTTGCAGTGGGGGAGGTTTAGATTGGATATTAGGAAAAACTTTTTCACTAAGAGGGTGGTGAAACACTGGAATGCGTTACCTAGGGAGGTGGTAGAATCTCCTTCCTTAGAGGTTTTTAAGGTCAGGCTTGACAAAGCCCTGGCTGGGATGATTTAACTGGGAATTGGTCCTGCTTTGAGCAGGGGGTTGGACTAGATGACCTTCTGGGGTCCCTTCCAACCCTGATATTCTATGATTCAGAGAGAGCCACTGATAATTTTCTATGTTCTCAGTGTAAAGAAAAATCACTTTATAGCAATTCAATATCCATTTCTTCTTTAATAAGAGAGAACTGGAAACTACAACATGCATGTTCATTGGCATAGGTGCCAACTCTGTGGGTGATCTGGGGCTGGAGCAACCACGGGGAAAAATTGGTGGGTGCGCTGCACCCACAGGCAGCTCCCTGCCCCGCCCCGCCACCCCAGCTCACCTCTGCCTCCGCCTCCTCCCCTGAGTGCGCTGTCGCATCCTGCTTGTCCACCCTGCCTCCCAGCACTTGCGCTGCAAAACAGCTGGGAGGGAGTGGGGAGGAGGAGGAAGGCGGCGCACTTGGGGAAGAGACAGGGCAGGGCAGGGATTTGGGGAGGGGTTCAATAGGGGCATGGAGGGGGCAGAGTCGGGGTGGGGCCGGGGGTGGAGGGGCGCGAGCACCCAATGGTGCTAGGGAAAGTTGGTGCCTGTGTTTATCGGGGGATAGGTTGTGTAACATACACATGGTCCTCCACCTCTTAGTGCTAATCAGTGCCCAGCCTGCTCCTTTGATTAGGGTGGTGCAGCGTGCTCCCACGGTTCATGGGCCAGTGCACTGATGCACTCCCTTTTGGGGATCTGCTCCCTCAAGGAACAGGGGGCATAAGCAGTCCCTAATCACATAAATTGCTATTGTGAGTACCATGTTCATAGGTCATGCAACCCCTTTTTGCACATATCAAGTGTTTATGTGCCCACAAAGGGACCACCCACAATCTGGTACCGGAATTCTAGACTGAATGATAATGCCCCCAGTTGCTCAAAATTAGAGGACGAGGGGGTAACTTCAAGAAATATTAGCACAGAGAGGTCCTGTCTTCTTCAGGAAGCCAACCATAAAATTATTTCTTAATTAACCTACGACCCACAGGGGTTTGCAACAGAAGGAAGATAGCTTCTGTGGCTGCCACTCCACCATTCCTCATCCATAGTTCTAGCTTTGTACTTAGTATATAAGAATCATTGTGAATGGAAACATGCTCAGTGCAGTTGGGACATTTGGTAATTTTAGCAGACAGATTCTAACAATTTATTCTGAGCTTGTGCAAACAGCAGCTTTCAGAGGCTTAACTCAAACAAATCTGAATGAATTTTTATGAGAACAGGAAAAGACACTTCTCTGACCTCAGGAATATTATCTCTGCAGATTTCAAGTTCTTTTTCAATGGCATAAAGTGACTAGAGCATTTCAAATAAATGGTTTTTAAAACATTGGCAAAACTACCTATTTTTCCCCTAATCTCTTTCTCAGAAATTGTGGAACCACTTTGACTGAAAGACCCCTTTGCATGGAAAATTTCAGCCTGAATGGTAAAAGTCTGGCAAAGCTATAAGCAATTAAAAACAAAGGTTTAGGGTGGAAAGTATTACTCAACCTTACTCTAAGAGTCACCACTACCTAGCCTCTAATAACTTCACAGAGAGGGGTGCCATACAGTCCATTGATTCAAATAAATTTTCAATTTGTGTTTTGCTGAATATACTCAAATTGAGAAATTTTGTATTATTAAGTATTGTGCTCAGTGAGTGCAAACATAAGATGCTGTCCCAGCTCTCAAGATGGTCACAGTATAGTAAGGATATACAAACATATTGTAAAGATAGAGATTTCAGGAACAGGAAGATTAAATGACTTGCCTGAGATCACACAGGAAAGCTGTAACAGAGCTAGAAATGGAACAAAACACCCCACTCTAGTACCTAAACCTCAAAACCATTCTTCCCTTCTGGATTTGGATGATGGGGTATATTTGTAGCTAGGTGGAAGGTTGGTCTCCTTATTTATGGATGCTCTTTGCAAACTTTGTACTCTCATTTTTGAGTTCCAAAACCAAAAAGGATTGCCAGCATAAATCTGAGTTCTTTAACTACCTGATTTGCATCTGTAAAACAAAACTCAGATTTGCACCCACAATTCAGTTGTGGAATTACAGTTGCAAATTTTGTCCATAAAAATGTCCCCCCCATCACTTCTGAACATATATGCCATATGTAAAAAATAAGTATATACAATATGTGAATATGTTAAATATTTTTGTTTAATTGATAACTATTCCTTTTTAAATTCTCCCTGTTTCTTTTTTTTTTTTTTTTTTGGTCCTCCCTCTACACCCTTGGCAATATGGAACTGAAACTGGGCTAGATAATGACTCTCTGAGACCTCAGCTAGCAAATGACTTCAATTGAGTAAATTGTTTGGGGTCCCTGGGAAAATATGTCTCATATTTTAAATATGTTTAAATCCTGGAATACTTTGTTGGGGAGGAATCTGCTAGAGACTTATCTAATTCCTGAAGCATGTTTCCACTTGATAACATCCATTCTGTATTTCAAAAAGAGGGTCAAATAACAGTGTGTCTGAAGATTAAGGAAAAACTTGCAGGAACTGTACACTGTAAAACACATTGAAGAGGAGAGAGGAATAGGAAGAGAGAAACTTGTAGTGTTAATTGTTTACCCCTCTTGTTTACATTTCTGGTAATGAATGAATAGTTTTCTTTATTTTATATACCGGGTCATTTCTCATGGATGTGGAAAGGCTTGGTTTTGAAATGGGTTGGTATTAGCACCCTTGAGAAAGATACCTGAGAGACATGCTATTAATTCCAGATGTCCACCCACTTTGAGAAACTGAAATGGAATTGCCTGCAAATGTAGTACTGGCCCAGCACCTTGCTTTTGTGAATCTGGAATGGTATAAACAAACATTTTCTCAGCAAATTAAAAAAAATAAAAGATTTACAAGAAGCCATATGCTCAGATCTGGCAAACTACCCAAACCTGTGGGTATTTGCGCTGCAGTTATCTTAAGGTTTATCCTAATTTAATCTTTGCTGTCAGATTATTCAAACACTAATTCATTACTAACTTGTTTTCTCTAAACATGAAAGTCTCCTTAGTGAGCCAAGTTATCACATTTTACTTGCTAATTACTTTATTTGGCTATGCTTTAACTATGTAAGGGCAAGCTTCTGCTCTGAGTTCTCAATGGGAGATAAGCACAAAGACAGAGCACAATGTTAGAGTCAAGAACCTCCATGTGGATATGAGTGATGATGTTCCCTTTCAATAAAATAGTCAAAACATATTTTGGACGGGGCGGGGGGTGGGGGGGAGTGGAGGAAACATACTTATTAGCTCCCACCACAATAAGAAGGATATTAAGGCTTTACTATAGCAAAACAGGTAGAGAAATGCATGTTATTGAACTAGTGAAGTATAGGTACTTGATACAAGATTATTGAAAAGATTTGAATGTAGAAAGCATGCTATGTGCCATGAGCTGGCTGTTGAAGATATACATCATGTGGCCCTTAAGGGCACTTAGGTGGTGGTGAGTACTGTTCTGTCTGATGGAGACTCCAGGCAAGCCAACTACACCAAACAGGTCATGCTAGGCATTCAAAACCAAACAAGTGGAGCATGGGGATGGAGGAGGAGAAGGTGTGGCTTTGTCTTTAGTGGGTTATGGGCAAGAGGAGCATGCTGTGAATGTTAGCAGAGCTTGAGAGTGCAGGTAAAAGGGCTGGGGCACAGATCTTTAACTGTTAAATAGTGGAATTGTCTCTGGTTTTGTATTTGATGTCGTTTGTCCAAGGTGAACACTTTGGGTCAGATTTTTTGTACACTATGGGTCAGATTTTTTAAGAGATCAGCTCCCATTAGGGCACCTAATAAAGTGTTCACTTTCAAACGTTCTCAGCCCACAGCGTCATCTATTGTTCTCACAAGCACTAAGCAGGGGGCTCACTAGCTCTCAGAGTTATAAGACTGTGTCCCTGCCAAGAGAAGGAAATATATTTTGAGAGGAATCTTTCCCAATCAAATGCAAGTCTGTTTTAAAGAGAAGGATGCAGCATCTGGGAAATTCCAAGAGTTCAGCAGAGTCTTATGAAACAGTATGTTATTACTTCAGGCCTAAGGGAAGAAAAGATCTGATATCCGTGCCGAGCCCTTGTGGCACTTCCAGCAGTGTTACGTCTTAAAGATAAAAACTTCAACATTTAGCCATACAGGGAAGAGCTGAAGCCTCCATTAAATCTATGCCATCTAGCTCATCTACTTTCAAGTTTATCAACCATGCCCACCTTCTATGTCCCATTCATATTTTCTTCTTCCATTTCCCCGTTCTAGGCTCTTTTCTTTTCAGATTCATTTACTTCCGCTCTCCTTTGTAGCTTTTGTTTTCCTTTTTTTGCTTCTCTTCAGTTCCCACTCAAAAATCAACTGCAGTGAAAACACCACTGTATGGATAGCTACCATAAATTACTGATTTCCAAGTGTGCACATTTTTAGGGGGTTTGGAGAGGCACCAAATCCCTATTAATATTTGAAGAGGATACTTCGCTGCAAAATCACATGGACTAGCAATGGTTGAATCTCTTAAGAATTTTAGATTTTCTGACTTAGAGAAGCATTCACAAATATGAATGCTTACCAATTCATAGATTCATAGATATTAAGGTCAGAAGGGACCATTATGATCATCTAGTCCGACCTCCTGCACAATGCAGGCCACAGAATCTCACCCACCCACTCCTTCGAAAAACTTCTCACCTATGTCTGAGCTATTGAAGTCCTCAAATTTTGGTTTAAAGACTTCAAGGACCAGAGAATCCTCTAGCAAGTGACCATGCCCCATGCTACAGAGGAAGGCGAAAAACCTCCAGGGCCTCTTCCAATCTGCCCTGGAAGAAAATTCCTTCCCAACCCCAAATATGGTGATCAGCTAACCCCTGAGCATATGGGCAAGATTCACCAGCCAGATACCCAGGAAATAATTTTCTTTAGTAACTCAGATCTCACCCCATCTAACATCCCATCACAGGCCATTCAGCTGTCTGAGTAAGATTCTGAACAATCTATCCGCTCCATGCTCAACATTAGGTTGAAAATGTTATAAGAATAGGCTCTATTCCTGCCCCATCTCCCCATGTCAGGATTTATGGTTCTTCAGATTTCTTGTTTTACTAGAAAATACTGCAATAAGAGAACCACAAAATACATATTTCAACCTCCAGGACTGTGATATTATAAAACATATCCTTAAGAAATGAATTGTACCTAACTCAATCTCCACAAAATTTCACTTCAGCTGTTCTGGTTGTTTGTTTGTTTGTTTTTTAAATCTAGATTGGTTCATTCATCAGTAGTTGTGACTACAGTTTTTCAACCTATCAATTATTTGAACAGATTAGCTATATATAAACTCACCTACATGTGTTTTGTTTCCTTAGTGTTAGGGTTCTAGTTTTTTTCTAATTACTGAAGTTTCACTGCCCATATTATGAATTAGTTCTTTTTGCCTTCTTCCAAGAAAAATCTTGTATGCGTGAAATGTCCATAAAATTAGACAAATGGATACTGTTTAAACTCCCATGAGATCATTCAAGTCTCCTAGTTATCCACATGTGTGTGTTGCAATTAATGTAATTTATAAGCTGTGGGCCAAACAAAAGTCTAGAAAGAAAATAGCATGAGAGTTGTGCCATTGTTTGTTTTCTTTCACATTTTGTTAAGACTGGGAATGTACTGCCTGACCTACAGAGAATTCTAATTGACTGTTTTGCAGGTAGCGCAAATTATCTGCTGTACAAGATGTCTAATTTTTTTTTCTTTTTAACTGTTACCTTTGGTGGAATTACTAAAGGAAGCTAGAAAAGTTTTACTTCCTATTCAAAATTTTCAGCATCCACAGATTTTTGCCACAATTTCTATCAGCTAATGATTGAATCTGCCCCCATTGTGGCTTTTTATTGTTTGATGAAAGCCATTAGCATTCTTAGAGCTACATAGAACATGGGGAAGATACAGTCCCTGTCCCAAAGAGATATTACAATTCAAAATATTGGTTTTCCCTTTCTTAGAGTCCATTCAAGTCATTGTGCATGCCAGCAACAGCAGCGCTGCCTTAAAATAAAAGAAGGGTCTACCTAGATGTTTTCCTCCTGATTCTGCCTTTGCCATAACCTAATATTTTCTGCCTCATTAAAAACTCTTCAGCTCTTCACAAACTCAGGCCTTTTTTGGCCCAGCTGCATGTTCTCAGTGGTCTGATCCACTTGCATGTAAGCAGATTTTGATAATTTTCCTCTCCAACTTAAGATCCCCATCTTTGCCTTTTTCTTCTGATGGCAGATTTGGGCCTTTCTGATGCATTTCTATACCACCTTCCATCCAACAAGTCTGCCTGATGCTGGTTCTTAAGGATGCTTATCTGAATCAAACCTCCAAGCTTTCCCAAAACTTTTGTTATTCTGTAGCACGTGCTATGGCGGATATATTGTGGTGGTGGTGAAGTATTCATTGTACTCTTTTAATATCCCCTAAGTGTATTGCTCCAAATATTCAAAATGCAACACATTAAAAGGAACTAATTTTCTGGTCATAATGGGCCTAGTGCAAAGCCCATTGAAGTCAATGGGAAGGGCTTTACATTAAACTCAGTGGGTTTTGGATTATGCAGAAAATCAGGACAATTTCCTTTTTCTCTTTCAGGAGCGTCAATGAGTGGATTGCTTTCCACGAGAAATGCTACTTTGGGTCCCTCCACAATATTTGAGCTTGTCACAGCTTTTGTATAACATGAGGTGAGCCTCTGATGGCATGAAATCCTATGAACGCCCCTTCATCTTCCATGGAGAAACACAACACACATTTAAAATAGATTAGGTGTGCGCTGAACACTCTGCCAAGAGCCGACATTTCTAATTGGCGGTTGCTGCTATAGCATGGAAAGTTGGTTAGAGATGAGAGTAGTAAATTCTCCCCAGAAAGGAACTGTCTGATATTATTAAAAATTACCTACTTGTCTCAGATGTTCACTCAGGTTTTTTTCAGTATGAATTTAAGTTTGAAAGACTGCAATCCAAATTTATTATTATCCAACAAAGCGTGTTTTGGCAGAGATATGTATGCTATCAGAACGAACTATAAAGCAGGGCAAGTTGTAAAATTTCAAAGCAACACATGAAGGTGGTTGTAAGAGCAGTTTTTTTTAAAGCACCCCCAGGCAAGAATGTGGAGAAAGGGACAAGGGGTGGCAGCAGCAGAAACAACATCTTTAGTAAACAAAAGAGAACCTTTTCAAGGATGAAAAGTTATTTGGAAGAACATTACCAAACAGTGAGGGTATGTCTACACTGCATACTCCTTATGGCAGCATGTAGAATACAGACACAGCACACACCCCTAGCACTAGTATAAATAGTAATGTGGATGAGTAGTAGTGGCTTAGGGGAATAAAGACACCTGAGCCCTGTGGGCATGTATGCAGCATACCTGCAGAAGCAGTGCCTCCCCATCTACACTGCTATTTTTAGCAGTTCAGTGTGCCAATCCCAGAGCCTTTCCCCTGCCACCGGAGATGGTTCCAGCAGGGGGGAGGCAGTGGGGAAAGGCTTCCACAACTTCCCCCTGCCAGAGACTTTCACTGTCACAAATAACTAACACAGTTGCTAACTTTCACGTGATAAATAAGCACCCCAACTTTCACGCTAAGCCAAAAATAAAGCTAATACCATTTCAAAACAAGGCCAAAACAAGCCAATCCCTAAGAACACCAACACTCTATGTGACTAGATCCCCACAGCATGCAGTCTGGGACTGTGGTGGGCGCGCTGTTTACGCCTGACTCTCTCCCCCTGCTTGCCCCGCCCTTGCTCCTGCTTGCCAGGAGGGGATCAATAAAAAAGAAGCAACAAGCTACAAGCCAAACAAGCAACAAGTTATAAGCCAAAAACTCACCAAAAAGCAACTCACAAGCCAACTAAGCCAAAAACAAGCCCAATTTCTAAAGTTTTTTTTTTGCGGATTTGACATGTCTGGTAACTACCTGGATGTATCTAGCTTTTCCGTGTGGCATGTAGCTACATACAAAGTGCCAGTACCCTACTCATTGCCACCACTTTAGACAAGGTGTCAAGGTTCCTCCCCCACTCTGAACTCTAGGGTACAGATGTGGGGACCTGCATGAAAAACCTCCTAAGCTTATCTTTACCAGCTAAGGTCAAAACTTCCCCAAGGTACAAAATATTACACCCGTTATCCTTGGACTGGCCGCTACCACCACTAAACTAATACTGGTTACTGGGGAAGAGCTGTTTGGACGCGTCCTTCCCCCCAAAATACTTCCCAAAACCTTGCACCCCACTTCCTGGACAAGGTTTGGTAAAAAGCCTCACCAATTTACCTAGGTGACTACAGACCCAGACCCTTGGATCTTAAGAACAATGAACAATCCTCCCAACACTTGCACCCCTCCCCCTTTCCTGGGAAATGTTGGATAAAAAGCCTCACCAATTTGCATAGGTGACCACAGACCCAAACCCTTGGATCTGAGAACAATGAAAAAGCATTCAGTGTTTTACAAGAAGACTTTTAATAAAAAATAGAAGTAAATAGAAATAAAGAAATCCCCCCTGTAAAATCAGGATGGTAGATATCTTACAGGGTAATTAGATTAAAAAACATAGAGAACCCCTCTAGGCAAAACCTTAAGTTCCAAAAAAGATAGACAGAAATAGTTATTCTATTCAGCACAATTCTTTTCTCAGCCATTTAAAGAAATCATAATCTAACACATACCAAGCTAGATTACTTACTAAAAGTTCTAAGGCTCCATTCCTGGTCTATCCCTGGCAGAAACCAGCATACAGACAGACACAGACCCTTTGTTTCTCTCCCTCCTCCCAGCTTTTGAAAGTATCTTGTCTCCTCCTTGGTCATTTTGGTCAGGTGCCAGCGAGGTTACCTTTAGCTTCTTAACCCTTTACAGGTGAGAGGAGCTTTCCCCTGGCCAGGAGGGATTTCAATTTTCAAACCCTTCCCTTTATATTTATGACACGCCCCCCAAATCTCAGCTAGGGTGAAACACTGGCTGGGATTTCTTCCTGGAGCTCTAGGAAAACAGAGTTAATAAGACACATACATCTCTAAATATACTACCAAGTACATAAAGACTAACAATATTTTCCACATCTCAAGGACGATTTTAACCAGTTGATTCTGGGAAACTTTCACGGGAGAGTAAATCAGCCACTTTGTTAGAAGCTCCTGAGATGTGTTGGATGTCGAAATCAAAATCTTGGAAAGCTAAACTCCACCGAAGAAGCTTTTTGTTAGTTTCTTTGACGGTGTGAAGCCACTTTAGTGCAGCATGGTCGGTTCGCAGGTGGAAACGCCGTCCCCAAACATATGGGCGTAGCTTTTCCAGAGCGTAGACAATGGCATAACATTCTTTTTCAGTGACTGACCAGTTGCTTTCCCTCTCAGACAGTTTTTTGCTGAGAAACACTACAGGGTGGAATTCTTGATCAGGGCATTTCTGCATTAAAACTGCTCCCACACCACGCTCCGATGCATCTATGGTTACTAGGAACGGTTTGTCAAAGTCTAGGGCCCTTAGTACAGGGTCAGACATGAGTGTCGCTTTAAGCTTGTTAAAGGCCTTCTGACACTTTCCGGTCCACTGAACAGCATTTGGCTGTTTCTTTTTGGTTAGGTCTGTCAGTGGGGCAGCGATTTGGCTGTAGTGCGGTACAAATCGTCTGTAATAACCGGCCAAGGCTAAGAAGGATTGAACCTGTTTCTTTGACTTTGGGACAGGCCACTTTTGGATAGCATCCACTTTGGCCTGTAGGGGGCTGATAGTTCCTTGACCCACCTGGTGTCCAAGGTAAGTCACTCTGTTTAGGCCTATTTGACACTTCTTCGCCTTAACAGTTAGTCCTGCCTCCCTTATGCGCTCAAGGACTTTTTGTAGATGTTCCAGGTGGTCTGCCCAGGAATCCGAAAATATGGCCACATCGTCAAGGTAGGCGACTGCATATTCTCCTAATCCCGCTAGGAGACCATCTACAAGTCTTTGGAAAGTGGCGGGTGCATTTCGCAGCCCGAAAGGGAGTACATTAAATTCATACAGCCCGAGATGTGTGATGAAGGCTGACCTTTCCTTGGCAGATTCATCTAGCGGTACCTGCCAGTACCCCTTGGTTAAGTCCAAGGTAGAGATGAACTGGGCCCATCCCAGTTTCTCTAATAGTTCATCTGTGCGTGGTATTGGATAGTTGTCTGGGCGAGTTACAGCATTTAGCTTACGGTAGTCCATGCAAAAACGTATTTCCCCATCTGGTTTGGGAACTAGAACCACTGGAGATGCCCATGCACTTTCAGAGGGGCGGATTACACCCATCTGTAACATATCCTGGATCTCCCGTTCTATAGCAGTTTTAGCTTGAGGAGACACCCGGTAAGGGTGGACCCTAATTGGGTGAGCATTACCTGTGTCAATGGAGTGGTATGCCCGTTCAGTCAGTCCTGGGGTGGCTGAGAACGTTGGCGCGTAGCTAGTGCACAGCTCCTGGATCTGCTGTCGCTGCATACGCCCAAGGGTCATGGAGAGGTTCACCTCTTCCACACCACCAGCACATTTCCCTTCGTAGTAGACACCTTCAGGCCACTCAGCGTTGTCTCCCCCCTGGGCTGTAAACTGACAAACCTTTAATTCTCTGGAATAAAAGGGCTTTAGAGAATTAATATGGTACACCTTAGGCTTTCGGTTGGAGGTGGGGAATGCTATGAGATAATTAACAGCTCCCAGGCGCTCCTGGACCATGAATGGCCCTTCCCACGATGCTTCCATTTTATGGGCCTGGAGCGCCTTTAAGACCATGACCGGGTCTCCTACTTTGAAGGAACGCTCTCTGGCATGTTTATCATACCAGGCTTTTTGCTCTTTTTGAGCATCCTGTAAGTTTTCTCTAGCAAGGGCTAAAGAGGTTCGGAGGGTGTTTTGTAGGTTGGTTACAAAGTCCAGAATGTTAGTTCCTGGAGAAGGTGTAAATCCCTCCCATTGCTGCTTCACCAACTGCAATGGCCCCTTAAACTCACGGCCATATACAAGTTCAAATGGGGAAAACCCTAAACTGGGATGTGGTACAGCTCTGTAGGCAAAGAGCAACTGCTGCAATACTAGGTCCCAATCATTGGAGTGCTCATTTACGAATTTACGTATCATGGCCCCCAAAGTTCCATTAAACTTCTCCACCATGCCATTTGTTTGATGATGGTAAGGAGTGGCAACCAAGTGATTTACCCCATGAGCTTCCCAAAGGTTTTTCATAGTTCCTGCCAGGAAATTAGTCCCTGCATCTGTGAGGATGTCGGAGGGCCAACCTACCCTGGCAAAAATGTCTGCTAGTGCCTGGCACACACTTTTAGCCCTGGTGTTGCTTAGAGCTACTGCTTCCGGCCATCGGGTGGCAAAATCCATGAAAGTCAGTATGTACTGCTTTCCTCTGGGTGTCTTTTTCAGAAAAGGACCCAGAATATCCACAGCTACTCGCTGAAATGGAACTTCAATGATGGGGAGTGGCTGGAGAGGGGCTTTGACCTGGTCTTGGGGTTTTCCCACTCTTTGGCACACCTCACAAGACTGGACATAGGTAGAAACATCCTTGCCCATTCCCTCCCAGTGGAATGATCCCCCCAAACGGTCTTTGGTCCTGTTCACCCCAGCATGGCCACTAGGGTGATCATGGGCTAAGCTCAAGAGCTTGGCCCGGTATTTAGTTGGAACTACCAACTGTCTCTGAGGATGCCAGTCTTCCTGGTGTCCACCAGAAAGAGTTTCCTTGTATAAAAGTCCTCTTTCTACAACAAACCTGGATCGATTAGAAGAGCGGAGAGGTGGTGGGTTGCTCCGTGCCGCCGTCCAAGCTCTCTGGAGGCTTTCATCTGCTTCCTGTTCGGTCTGGAACTGTTCCCTTGATGCTGGGGACATCAGTTCCTCATTGGATTGTGGACCTAGGCTTGGTCCCTCTGGAAGCGATATAGGGGATGGAGCTGTTTCTGTTGACTGTGAACCGCTCTCCGCTGGTGCACTATGTTGGGATTCAGGCTCCGGCTGAGCCTCTTGTGTAGGGTTATCGGCTGCTGCCAGTTCAGGTTCGGTGGGGCCCTCTGGTGTTGAGGTTGCAAGTACTGGATTCAGTGCTGGCACGGGGTCTGGTGTTGGTTGTTTGGCTGGTTCCGGTTCTGGGACTGGTTCCGTCCGGGTCTCTGGGACTGGATCCACTACTGCTGTTGTAGACATTGGCCTGGGGTCCGGGTCCATCACCTCTGACTGGGTCCTGATAGAAGTTTCCGGAACAGAGCTAGGCCTCACGGCTTGTTTAGCCTGGCTGCGGGTGACCATTCCCGCCCTCTTGGCCTGCTTCACATGATTGGCCAAGTCTTCCCCCAACAGCATGGGGATGGGATAATCATCATAGACTGCAAAAGTGCACATTCCTGACCAGCCCTTGTACTGGACAGGCAACTTGGCTGTAGGCAAATTGAAAGAGTTGGACTTGAAGGGTTGAATCGTCACTTGGATCTCTGGGTTGATTAAATTGGGGTCCACTAAGGAAGCATGGATAGCTGACACTTGTGCTCCGGTGTCCCTCCACGCGGTGACCTTCTTCCCGCCCACACTCACAGTTTCCCTCCGCTCCAAGGGTATCTGGGAGGTATCTGGGCCTGTGGACCTCTGGTGTGATTCCAGTGCAATGAACTGTAATCTGTTGGGGTTCTTGGGGCAGTTGGCCTTTACATGCCCCAGCTCGTTACACTTAAAACATCGTCCAGCTGACGGGTCACTGGGGCGAGGAGGGTTGCTGGAGAACGGGGTGGTGGGACGATAAGGGGTCTGGAGGGTTCTTTGGGAGGTAGGTGGGGCTTTGGGTGGCCCCCGGTAATAGGGTGTGGTCTGGGGTGGTCCCTTCTGGTCTCCGCTCCAACTGCGACCAGTTTTCTTCTTCTCTGCCACCTCCACCCATCTGGCTCCAATCTCTCCTGCCTCAATTACAGTTTTGGGTTTCCCATCTAGGATGTATCTTTCTATTTCCTCAGGAACACCCTCTAAGAATTGTTCCATTTGCATTAGGAAGGGCAAATTTACTGGAGATTCAACACTTGCTCCTGATATCCAGGCATCCCAATGTTTCACAATGTGGTAGGCATGTCGGGTAAATGACATGTCTGGTTTCCACCTTAGGGCTCTGAACCTCCGACGAGACTGCTCGGGTGTTATCCCCATTCTGACTCTCGCCTTGGATTTAAACAGTTCATACTTGTTCATGTGTTCTTTAGGCATTTCAGCTGCCACCTCAGCTAAGGGTCCACTGAGCTGCGGCCTCAGCTCTACCATGTATTGGTCAGTAGAGATGTTGTACCCAAGGCAGGCCCTTTCAAAGTTTTCTAGGAAGGCCTCAGTATCATCGCCTGCCTTGTAGGTGGGGAACTTTCTGGGATGGGAAGTGGTACTTGGAGAAGGATTACTAGGGTTTGTTGGGATATTCTGCTGAGCCTTTATCTTCTCCATCTCCTCCACATACTTCCTCTCTTTTTCCTTCTCCTCCAGTTCTTTGTCCCTCGCTTCCATAGCTCTCCTGTGAGCAGCCGCTTGGTGTTGTTCTGCCTCCCTTTCTTGTTCCTTCTTCAGCTGCATGAGCTCTATCTGTCTTTCATGTTCCCTTTGTCTTTCCTCAGCCTGAAATTTGGCTAATTCGAGCTGTAGTCGAGCCGCGGATTTTGCCATTCTAACCTCTCTGTTTTTATTAACTTTACACCCGAGGTTTAGAAATAAACAAACAAAACTTGGCTGTAAAATTTTGCTGTGCTGGAATAGAATACCTATTCTCTGATAGTGATTGTCAGCCTACAGAAAAAGACAATTCCCTTGTCTCTGCTCTGGGCCCAAATTAAAGTAAAAAACCTCCAACTACTTGGAAACCTGCTTACCCAACCCAAAGACAAAAAAAAATTCCTTTTCAAACCTGTGCTCCTTGTAAAACAAAAAAATCAAAATCCTAAAAAAAAAAACCCTGCCACTTTTGTCTCCAGGCAAATGGGTAGAGCACACACCCCCTATTTACTTTTAGGAAGAAAAGAAAAAAAAAAAACTCTGGGTTGGAAGACTGTGAATTTCCCTGCAGGAGTTAAGTACCCTGCCTCCAGGCAAAGAAAACCTGCAATTCACAAAGATAATCCCCTTTTGTCTTTGCTTGGCCACAAAGCAGAGAGAAACCAAGCTGCTTTCAGTTTCAAAGCTGCTTTCTGGACTTCCTAAAAATTCCTTTTTAAAATCTGTATTTCTAGTTCAAAAAATCTCAACTGGATCTCAAAATGATTTCAGGTTAATCCCACCACTGTGCCACCATGTCAAGGTTCCTCCCCCACTCTGAACTCTAGGGTACAGATGTGGGGACCTGCATGAAAAACCTCCTAAGCTTAGCTTTACCAGCTTAGGTCAAAACTTCCCCAAGGTACAAAATATTACACCCGTTATCCTTGGACTGGCCGCTACCACCACCAAACTAATACTGGTTACTGGGGAAGAGCTGTTTGGACGCGTCCTTCCCCCCAAAATACTTCCCAAAACCTTGCACCCCACTTCCTGGACAAGGTTTGGTAAAAAGCCTCACCAATTTACCTAGGTGACTACAGACCCAGACCCTTGGATCTTAAGAACAATGAACAATCCTCCCAACACTTGCACCCCTCCCCCTTTCCTGGGAAATGTTGGATAAAAAGCCTCACCAATTTGCATAGGTGACCACAGACCCAAACCCTTGGATCTGAGAACAATGAAAAAGCATTCAGTGTTTTACAAGAAGACTTTTAATAAAAAATAGAAGTAAATAGAAATAAAGAAATCCCCCCTGTAAAATCAGGATGGTAGATATCTTACAGGGTAATTAGATTCAAAAACATAGAGAACCCCTCTAGGCAAAACCTTAAGTTCCAAAAAAGATACACAGACAGAAATAGTTATTCTATTCAGCACAATTCTTTTCTCAGCCATTTAAAGAAATCATAATCTAACACATACCTAGCTAGATTACTTACTAAAAGTTCTAAGGCTCCATTCCTGGTCTATCCCTAGCAGAAACCAGCATACAGACAGACACAGACCCTTTGTTTCTCTCCCTCCTCCCAGCTTTTGAAAGTATCTTGTCTCCTCATTGGTCATTTTGGTCAGGTGCCAGCGAGGTTACCTTTAGCTTCTTAACCCTTTACAGGTGAGAGGAACTTTTCCCTGGCCAGGAGTGATTTCAAAGGGGTTTACCCTTCCCTTTATATTTATGACACAAGGCCTTAGGGTCAGTTTTCGCCACCCCTAGTCACCCTTTTTTAATGGGATTACTTACAAAGTAAGGCATCACTCACTGTGAGTAACAATGGCAGAATCTCACCCTCAGCTTATACCCCATACTCTCCTTTTCTCAAATGCATCATCCTCTCCAAGGCTTTCATAAACAGTCTTGGTGACAGAACAGCCCTATCCTGGGTCCCCTATTCGAATGTTAAGAAATCCGTGTCCTGTAACATTTTATGCTTTAGAAGAAGAAACAGAACTCAAAATGGCTGCGTGAAGAAAGAAAAGCATCCGGTATGGGTATGTGTACCTTTTTCCTCCGAGTCATACCAGTAGTAGGCTGTAGGGTTAATTCAGTTGTTATGTTACTAGAGCACTGCAGTAGATACCATGGAAGAAGTACCAAAAAACTTAAATTTATTTTAAACTTTGGGGAAATATTTCTTCTTGTGAGAACATGGGAATACTAGAAAGGACTCTCAAGGACTGTGTCGCTGTTATGTGACAATAGGTAAGCACAGAAAATGCTTGGAGACTGCTGAAATACCTTCAGGCACAAAAGACTAAGTGAAGGACAGAGCTTCAGTCTTCAGAACAGTTTCCTTGCTATTGGTGGAAAATCAGTCTCCTTACTTTTGATGTTGCAGTCAAATCCTTCATGCTAGTATTTTGAGGTGTATGTAATCTGTTTGTGGTATGTAACATGATTTTATTTTGAGAAGTGAAAATAATAAAAGGATACTGACTTCCTATAATAAGAGGAATTTTAAAAAGCCCTGCTAAACTGTGTGTGTATATAAAATTCTGTCAAAATTCTGTTAATACATTAAAAATCATGTAGGCTTCCAAAAGGCATCTAATATATTCTTAGGAATGAAAATAATAAATATTATTAATAAAAGAGATACAACATTAACCCCTGTTGCTTTGCTTGGCTAAAGGAAAAAATAAAGCCGAGTGTTCTGAGGGTGAACCAAATGCAAACACTGCTCATATGCAGTTTCAGCTCATTATGTCATGTAGTATGCAGAATAAAAAATGTCAATTGTGCACAAATATACTACATTGAAAACCAAATGGATTACAATGTGCTTGTTTATAAAAGAATAAAGGCTGTATTCAGTTCTGTTTTGCACTAGCTGAAGTTTGATAAGCTAACATGTTCAGACTTCTCTGATTGTATTTATAAAGAAAACGTCTTTTTGTTACTGCATCACATTTAAATGTTCCATCCAAATGCAGTTCTTTCTAAAATGTATTCAAATTGTGCAATGGCAAAATTAATTAAAATATTTATTAAACTGTTGAAATATGGTTAGGTAGCTACAGATGTGTTACTTTAAGGATTAAGTCATCCAGAATTGTACTTTGCCTTTTATTTACATTCACACTTACTAACTGAGGATGAAATTCACCCTTATAGAGGGTCAAAACAAGGCCTAGGCACTAGTTCATTCTTACTTAAGGCTTCAAAATAGGGCTTAAGTGGGGCATAAATGGTGCATAGACCTACCGCTGAGTGGGTACATGGGGCCTAATCTTGCCACCGGCTTTCACAGACTTCATCTAGAGCTGCATGCATGTACCTGTGGGAAAAAAAATGACTCACTGAACCTAACTCAGATTAATTTAGCAGAGTTTTCCTGCATCTCCTGACTACAACTCTGAAACATCTTCCCGCCCCTCCTGTTGACCAAGATGGGAGACATTCCTTCAGCATCCCTTTCTCCACCTGTCTGAAAGCCTAGATGGGAAACCCCCTGACCCACTCAACTCCCTCCTATCTTGATTTATTAATTAACTACAAAACCCATGCTCTGGGACTCCTACCACTAATCTCACCGTGCTCTAACTTGTACCACCATCGGGTTTACTGATTAACTTCTTCCTCCGGAAAGGCTTTTGGGAGTAAAAGTGCTCTAGCTTACTCTTTTAGCAGTATGCAGTGTTGTTGTGACCATGTTGTTCCCAGGATATTAGAGAGACAACATCAGGCCAACTTCCGTTGGTGAGCAAGACCAGCTTTCAAGCTTATACAGAGCTCTTCTTCAAATCTGGGAAAATAACTCACAGTGTCTCTGCTAAATAGAAGGTTTGAACAGATTGTTTAGTATAAGTAGTTAACACATATTTCAAAGGACCATTCAAGCTGAAGTCGCCTGTTAATACCCCTCCAGTCAGAGGGAGGAAAGGATGGGAGGGAAGCAACTGGGGTTTTGTTAGTGGATTATGGGTTATTGTAATAAACCATCAATCCCATGTCTCTATTCAGTCCATGATTTTTAATGTCTAGCAAAAGCTACAATGATCAATACCCCACACAACACACCTTTCAAGATCCAGGGGTCCTACACATGCCTATCACAACATGTGGTGTGCTTCGTCCAGTGCCCTAAATGCCCCAGTGACAACTATGTGAGTCTTCTTCTTAGCATATGCGCAACATGCTTCAGGTGGCATGTGACCAGGATTCATCACCAGATTTGGTCTGCTGGTTGGATCATTAGCTTCCCTGGCTGACAGGGAGTGTGACATGAATGCTGAAAACCAGACAATCACCATGCTCGCCAGTGAACTCACCCAGGAAAATGATAAAAGACAAAAAGACTATATCACCTGTGGGTGCACACTTTTCACAAAGTGATCACTCTATATCTGACCTCTCAGTCCTCATCCTCAAAGGAATGCTGCACAGCACTTTCAAAAGACAAGCCTGGGAGCTTAAATTCATAACTTTGCTAGACACTAAAAATCATAGACTGAATAGAGACACCGTATTTATGGCTTATTACAACAATCTGTGACCCAGTAACCTCTCCCCCCCCCCCCAGCTGCTTGTGTCTCTTTTTTAGCAGTGGCAGGTTGTTTTTTACAGAGAGTCCCTTTACAGGAATAGGGATGGCTGCCATAGTAGCATGAAGCTGCCATAGTTGTAGTTCGATTAATAGATAATGTTTTCGCAGTGAAAGCATAAACTGTGCTGGAAAGAGATTAATTTTTATTATTTATTACTCTGAAACCTAATAGGTAAATTTTGATGTTGTTTATGGTTGAAGCTATTTATGTGAGATTCTTTTCTGGAAGGTTATTTTAAAACTCTTCATTTTGTCTATAGAATACTCTTCAGTGGCATGTTGAATTAACATGCTTCTCCTTCACTCCCTATGTTGCTTTACTGGATTTTACATAATCATCTTTTAGTCTTTTGTTTAGGACCTAAATTGCCTACCTCAGCAAAACATGTAGACAAAATATTGTACAGTGTAACTGGCATAAGGAATGTTTAGCCTTCAGATCAGTAACAATACAATACAGAGAAGGTGGGAATATGGTAGAATATTTACAATACCTTTATTTTTACAGCATGGCAAAAGTCACCGGTATGATGTGGGACTGAAATATGTAGCTCTGTTTTCTTCATTTGATGAAAACTTGTACAGTGAGCTATTCCTGGGCTGCCTCAGGATATGATCCACAGCTTAAACTTGCATTTACATTTCCCTTCACATACTGAAAAATAAACATTATTTCTGAATAGTAAGTAGAACTATAGATCTTTTCAGATTAAAAAAAACCCACCTTTGTTAGTAAAAGTGAAACAATAAAGTACCAACATTTCAATGAATGTTACTCAGCTAAATCATATTCATTTTTCTTGTAGATCTATTTATAATGGCAAAAATCATTCCAATAAAACATGAAACAGACTCTGAAAACTATTTTGTATAAAGTAGTAATAATTTTGGACTGGGACAAACTTGAGGAAATACTGCCTACCTTGTTAATAAATTATATATTTAAAACTCTCACACATGCAAAGGCTGTATTATAACATGTTATTTTATATATCTGAATGCTTCCTCTGGCCTTGGATTGATGGAGAGAAAGTTGGAAGAATCTCAGGAATTTCAATAGTCTTTTTTTTTTTATCTCCAGCTGTTTCAATATGCCCTTTCAGTTTAACTGGACTAGTTACTAATTAACACTTTTTATAAAAATGTACTGAGGAAATTTGCCCTCTGCTACACATATGAAAACCACTGAAGTAAATGGAGTTACATAGTGTAGCTAAGAGGAGAAATTAGCCCTCCTGTGTATATTTAAAGTGCTTAATCAACACAACCTAGTTAAAAAGCACAGCATTCCTGTGAGGTAGTTAACTATCCATTTTACATTTCACCAGACTAAGGCACTGAGAAATGAATGTCCCACATTTCAAAAAATCAACCCGTAATTCTGAGTGCCGTCTTTTTTTTTTTTTTTTTTTTGGACTGCTCAGTGTGTGACACAGACTGATTTTTAGGGGTCAGAGCACTGACAACTCCCACTGAATTCAGTGAGCACTGTGGGTACCTTTAATAATCTGGTCCTAGCCCCCCAAAACTGAGACACACAAAAATAATGGACACTTCTGAACATTTTGCCCTATTTGATTGGCCTAAAGCCACAGAGGGGTTAGTGGCAGAGCTTAAACTAGACCATTGGAGTTACACTCTTGGTCACTTATCCTGCAGATAGTGCCCCATGGACAGACTCATGGCACCTCTGTGGAGCTATTTGCAGTGCCTGGGCTATGAAGGAAACAGGAAGCATTACTTTTAGGTCTGGAAATGGACAAACAAGTTTGGATAAAATAAGAATTAACCCAAACTTCTGTGCAAAACTTTCAAGTAAACTCAAGCCAAAAGTGTGGGTTTTGAGGTGCTGAGGTTTCATACAGTTTGGTTCATTTATCTCCTATGTTCATTTGCTTCTGAAATTCCTGGTTTTGGCAGGTATCCAAATCCAAAGTGCAGCAATTATATTTCCAGAAAGGTTGTTCTTTCTGAGCCTGTACTTGAGACCTGACTGTGATCCAAGATTTACTAGAAATCTTGGAAGATCCTGGTTTAGTGGAATTTTTTACCATAAGTATAGAAAAAAAGATGACCCTTTTGAGCTCAACCCGTCACTTTTTAGGACATTGGAAATCCTCACATAGAACCTGATCCAAAGCCTATTGAAGTTAATAAAGAGACTCCAACTGACTTCAAAGGGTTTTAGATCAGGCACTTAGGCCTCGAATCAAGAAAGCATTCCTATTTGGGAGAGCACTTAAACATATGTTTAATGTTAAGCACATATTTAATTCCCATTGAAGTCAATGGGACGGAAGAACATGCTCATAGTAAAGCACATGTGTAAGAGCTGTCCTGAATAGGGATGGGCTTAAGCATATGCTTAATGCTTTCCTGAGTTGAGTCCAAAGGGTCCAAATCTTCCTTCCAGTGAAGTTGACAGGAGTGGGTCCAACTCTAATACAAAGATCAATAGCAATATAGGATTCTTTAGACATTATTTCTTTTGCTGATACCATAGGTGTTCTTAAAGTTTTAACATACAAACATTCTGCTGAACTGTAATGAATCTATGGGATTGATTTACAAGAGCCTAAAAATATAAAACACTTCAATTTGAACAGAACTTTGACAGAACTCATAAGGCAAAGATTATTTTTTTATATCAAAGTTGAATTACAGTAGCAGCAAGTGGTATGTAGGGCTGTTAAAGTTACTCAGTTGCGAAACCAGGGGATTTGATGAGGTATACAATTTTTCTCTCAAGGCCAAAGATGTAATTATGAAAAAGTTCTGAACTGCAAAGTAGTGTTGTCAGCTGTTTCCATGAAAGATAAACGATCACTTTTGCCTGTAACCTCTTTACCTAAAGAAAGATAAAATTTAATTTAAGTAAAACACTACCAATGTATAGTGCAGTAGTTGAAAAATAAGCAGAACAAAATTAAATATTATAATTAGAAGGGGAAATCATTCTACCTTTTCCAGACATATGTGGTTGAACTAAATAATTAATCTCCCTGATTAATTCGCTGTGTGATGTGAGAGGATTAATACATAGGTTATAAGTCAGTAAATTAATAAGTACTCGGGGGGGGTACATGAAGTAAGAGTTTCAGAGTAGCAGCCGTGTTAGTCTGTATTCGCAAAAAGAAAAGGAGGACTTGTGGCACCTTAGAGACTAACAAACTGATTTGAGCATAAGCTTTTGTGAGCTACAGCTCACTTCATCGGATGCATGAATAGTACATGGTATTAACTTATTACTTGGTGTTACTTGACATGGAAACAGACCCTGCTTGTTGAATTTGATACCCACATAGAACTTGCACATTCTATTTCATGTTATAAAGTCAAGATGCACCTTTTTTAAAATGGCACATACTGCATGGTATCACATTGCTTTATTATTCAAAGTTCCTAATTAAAAATACCTAAGAAAACCAGAAGAAATATTGTAGTATGTGACAGAGGTAAATGGTGAATACTTCGTAATTAACTTATTTAATTATTTTCACTTTTTTTGTTCATGAGTTATCTGCAAGCAGACCATGATATTCTCAGTTATATTGATTATTTAAAATTATGCACTGAATAATTTTTTGCAAACAATTCTAGTTCTGTAGCTCATTCTTAGTGAGTTGTTGATATTCAGAATTATACTTTTGAGTTGTTTTGACTGGACACAAGCTGTGTGCTATATTTTTGTTCCCTGATGCATCTTTTGGTTAGAACTATGTTCCTGGTGCAAATACTTGCAATTATTGTATGAATTCAATATTTGTTTTCCTGAATGTTCTACAGAATTTCTTTGAACTTGAATTGTTTTGGTGACTATTCTTGCTAGGAAACTTACTTACTAAAATATCTGCAGAAAGCAAGTGCACTTGAAACAAATCCATTCTATTTTTTATTTGTAAATAGGATAAATATTTGTGGAAAATATTTTACAGAATTCATTTCTGAGGTATTTGCATGACTGACCATATTTAGACCCTCAGTTTCTGTGACTGAATCTAAACAAGAGTGTGCTTAGAAACTGTTAAGATATGTGCTGTGATTCAATACAAGAGGCCCGACCTTTCCCCTACCCACAAGAGTTGCACAAGGATGGAATTGTTAAAGCATGCTTCAGGAAGCAAGGGATTAAAAAAAAAAGCTTCATAAGAAAAAGGTCTGAGAAGCTATAAATTGGCTGAAGAGGGCTGGAGTGACACAATCCACATGTATGGAATGTGTGTCAGATGACAAACCTGTAGGACTTGGCACAGATCTGCATTTACCACAGTTCCAAGCTGTTAACACCTAGTCTGAAAAAGAAAAGAATATTGCTGAAGTAAGTGAAAATTCACAAATCATCTCCTCACTTGCTCAGAACTGTTGAATGCTGCTATTCAATTCATCTATGTAACTCATTAGAAGTAAAAGAGTGGTCTTAATAGCTTTTCGACTGGCAATCAATATTCCTTTAATTTTACATGGATCAACTTGATAGTGCTAGAAAAGGTGCATAGAATAATGCTAGGATTTTAAAGGGAACACAGCTTATCTTTCTCACATAAACATCTACTCTCTTCCCCGCCCCCCCTACATTCCCAACAAGAATGCACAGTGTTGGTAGCCATTCCACAATGTTGTCTCAGTCTATACAGACCAAAACATATACATTCAATCTAGAATTACTTGTATATTAGCTCAGAGTTCCTGGGTATTTATAGAAGTAGCACGCAGATAACAAAAAGCTGCATACACCACATACAAGATATTGGTATATAACAGAGATAGAATGAGGAGGTCGCGTGTAGGTTTTATTAAAGCCCACTAATAGAAGTTTGGAGTTTGGAAAAATGCAAAGCAGGATGGGTAGAGTTTTGGATTCCATTGCATCAAAACATCCTAATTTTGTGAGGGAGTAGGTGGCTTGGATTCAAAATTATTGTGTTTACCCATTTTTAGTCCAGTATATGGAGTTGGCCTAGAACAATAGGGACACAGGTAAATGGACAGTTGTGAAAGCACATAAAGAAATGGGGGAAAGGGGGATCTCAGAGTCAGCTTTTGAGGGCCTGCAAAGCTCACAGTTGCAGGCCTACATAGTTTGGAGTACCTGCAAACAGAAAGGATACTATTTGGTTTCTTTCACGTTATTAGCCCTGTTCCTTGCAAAGGTTAGCCTTGAAAATATGAAGTTGGGTATAAAACAATGCAGGCTGACCATCAGGGTTGGAAATGTCTTACTGAATTTTTCTAAAGATCACAGGTTATAGTCATAGTTCTCTCACAGCCACCCTAGGCTGAACCTTCATAGGGCTTCTGCTGTACATATCTTTTGAAACATAAGGTGACCGAAAACTACTTCTGCTGTTCTGTGACTCAAGAGGGACTCTCAAGATTTTTTTTTGCTGTCAGTAGAACATGAACTGTCAAAAAACCTTACATCCGACAGCCTGAATAGGAATGCAAAAAAGAAAGAAAGAAATACATAGGAAGGTCCCTTTGAAACACTGAGCTGTTTAATGTTTACAATAATTTATAGCTTGGCTGTGTTTATGTTTAAAAAAGTTTATAAGGTACCTAGGTTTTCCAAATTAAAAAAATGAAGGCTCTTGGCCTGGAGGAGGGAGGTTTATAGAGTATGGTTTACTGGGGGGTCAGGGAGGTATGCCCAGGAGGGTTTAGCAGCTGGGTGTGGGGGAATGGCAGGGAAAGACAAATGGTGCCTGTTCCTCACTCATTTTTCATGCTTTTAGCATCCCTTTTTCATTTTCCTCCTTTTCTCCTCTGCTCTTATCCCCTTTACTTAATTCTTCCCATTTGCCGTTTCTCCACCCTAGCTCTCAGCTTTGTCTTCACTTCACCGTCTTTCTCCACTACCCTTATTCAATCTCTCCCACATTCATTACCACTTACTTGTCCTCCCTCTTGGTCTTTCTGAATCCCTCTGAATGCTATCCTACAATCCTACACTCATCTTTGGGGCAGGGGAGGCAGCCAGAAGCATGGATGTGGCCTCTGATCTGTTCGGTAACTGCCTGCATAGGGTGGAGTTGTCGCTGAGCCAGACTGCTGGCAACACATTTCACAAGCCTGGCAAACACTGATAAAGCCAATCTGATCATTATAATGAGCCCTCTCTTGCAAACTGATTCTTTCCTTCTAGGGAAAGAATGTATAATAATTTCTTCTTTTAGGTTTTTGATTGATAAGAATAGATTCTGAGTTTCAGTAAGTCTTATAGCTGGTGACATGTTTACCCAGCTGGCAACATTATCAATTATATACTATTTGTGCATTTGTTAAGCATGAAAAGGTCACTGTTATATGAAACACAAATAATAAACAGAGCTAGCACTCAAGAGTTTAGAGCCTCAAAGAAAGGCAATACTCCATGATCTGGGAGACCTAGCACAGGTTAATAAATCTTGCTTTCTTTTTCTTCTTGTTCTCTCTTCTCCTTTTGTTCATATTGGTGGGCCCTGAGGATACCTGAAGGTATTTATGCCCAGAGAAAGGATTTACATAAAGAGTTTCTCTTCAAGAGTATGAGCTTACTTTTCCTACTTTAATGCTAGGGGTGAGTAAAAACATGACCCAAATGTTTGCCTAAACTTCAGCAGGACCTGAGCCAAACCATTTGGAAGCTGAGCGATTTTTTTTAAATTATTTTTTCTATTTTTCATATCTCTGTGCTTCCTGGCCCCAAATGGGTCCAAAAATAGAAATGCGGAAACCAGAAGTGTGTGCTGATGGAAATATTACGAGAGAGCCTCCCTTTACAAGAATTACAATGCAGCTTCACAGACATGCAAGTTTGGGTTTGGGGTAATCTAAATAAGGGTCAGAACCTCCGGGGGATTGAATTTCAGAATCTTAGCAGTGCATACTGTGTAGGCAATGTGTGTGTGTGTATTTGGGTGGCCTGTTTGTGTGAACAGCTGTCTCTCTCTTTCATTCACACACACGGTGCATTTGAGCACACAGGTTAGGTATCTAATAGGATACTTGGGCACATGAATATCTGAGTTGTTCCCCAAATCACCATAAATATGCATGCAAATTAGGTGTGCAATGATATATGTGAACTCCAGAAAAATCAAGCTTATCTGCCCACAACCACTAAACTCTCTGAGATTTACTCATACTGTTACCTACCATCTTAAACATCTAATTGGATGTAAGTAAATCAGAGTCTCTTTAAAAATAAAATAAAAATCAAATGCAGATTACAGCATATTCATCTGTCCTTAGAAGTTAACCTCAAAAGATTGGAAAATCGCAGAATCCACAGTTTATGCCCCTGTAGACTTTTAGGCACATTACACTGTATGTTCCTCACTCCACCCCCTCCAAGACTTTCACCCTGCCTGGCCCCTCCCAAGCAGAGGATCATATAATCTGATCAGTGCACCTTGATATTTATTTTTATATTCCATTCAATTTCTATTACCTAATCTCATACTTTTTATTTTTAATGGCCTTCAGAGTTTTGTACTTAAAAAGCATAACTGCCTTATAGAAGTTGTGTGGGGGAAAGTTGTAATTCTATAGTACCTACTAGAATAGGTGTCCGTGTATGGGCCTATTAGGTGGTACCACAGTACAAACAATAAATGAATAATAATAATATTTATAATAATGGAGGTTTTGGCAGTTAGGTGGGAGACATCGGAGGCTTTTGTCACTCACAAAGGCATAGGAGAGCTTTTCTTATTCTTGACAAGAGGCAGATAAGGCTTTTGGTAGCGAGGAGAACAACCAGCTCCTTTTCCCTCATGGTTTTGGTCAGAGATGGAGGTGACTTTTTATTTTTCTGTGTGAGGGGTGGTGTGTGTATGGGCATACTGGGGTACGTGTATTGAACTATTCAGTGCTCATGCCAACAAACCTTAAAAGTTAGAGTATTTAGGATGAGCATAATGCATAGTAGGGCTGGCTGGAAAACAATTCATTTTCAGGAGCAATTTCAGGTTTTCAGAATCTGGTTTTGGTCTGATGTGGACTGAAAACAAGAACTTTCAAAATCATTCACAAAAAAACCACGAGCACCCATGAATGATTAATAACCTGGTGGTTAGAACACTCATTTTGGATGCAGTAGGCCCACATCCAAATCCCCGCTCATGCTCTGTCTTTCTCTTCCATCCAGCCCGCCTGCAATTCCTTTCTGGACCTGAGAAACCTTCCAGAGGAATGTTTTGTCAGAATTGATGTTTCCACCAAACATTTTGGTTTCGACAAAAATCGCAAGTTCTATAGAAAAAAGTTTAGATGAAGATGTTTCAACCATCCCTATTGTATAGCACAAGGTGAGTACATATGTGCAGGGTTCTACTTATTCAGGGCTAGACTGTGGCTTTTAAGCAGGATGTAGTACTTGGAAGAACGCAGGAGAAAATTGTGTCTCTGGGAGACAGGGTCTTTCCTCAGTGCTTCTCCTTGCACACGGAGAGATGAGTAATCTGCTCCCTCCATCAGTCCTCACCTCCTCTTTGCCTCTTTTACAGAGTTCTACTATCCAGAGCACAGTGAGTGCAGAGATCGCTATTGTTTGTGGCCCTTGTGCTGCTGTGCAAGAGGCTGAGGAAGGACTCGTGCTTGCCGCTCTAGCCATTCAGTAGCAGTAAGTCATGGAAGGCCCAACCCTGACATTTGAAATGGGGCCGGTAGAAAATTGGACTTAGATGCTTGGCCCAACATCCTTGCTGGTGAAGTTGAATAGACATGCTCTGGAAAAGTTCCAGGTCTATAACCCAGCCCTGGTACTCACTGCTTACTTGGTCATGACCCTATGTGATTAAAGTGTTTTAAATTGAGGTAATGTAATAATGGAAAGGGTCAGGCCACAACCTTAAGAGATGTGCTTGTTACAATAAATCAGAAAAGCATTGTTGAACATCTACTGGATTTTTCGTGCGTAGCTGTCAGCTTGGATTACGTGAATGCAGCTGTCTAAGCCTCACACTAGCTATTGCACAATGTCGAAAAACCCAGTTCTGACATCTATAAAGAAATACAAGATTTCAATTACAGTATTAAGAGTTTGAAGAGGAGAAAGGTTATCTATGGCACTCAGAGTTGGATTTTCTTGACAATGGGGAGTGTCATGCCTGATAGTACTAAGTCTGCATCATGTCAGAGGTGGTAATGCAGCCCTGTGCTTCTGGGGACTTCAAAAACCCCAATGCCAGTTTGGTGGCACATTAAGACCCTCCTGAACCAACATTTCTCTCACAGCCTCTGATCCCCCTGTTCTCCCTCTGTTACCTGGGTGCCTATGTGCTTTCCACAACTTTGAGCACACAGAAGTACCACCTGTGGCAGCTAGGAAAGCAGTTGCTTTACACAGCCCCTGATAGCAGCAGGAAGTAGAACTGCTATCCACCTGCTGACTGAACTGTGCATTACGACAGCAGAGAGATTCCTACCTCTTACCTCCTCCTCATGGAGGATAGGTCCATCAATGGCTATTAGCCAGGATGGGCAGGGATGGTGTTTGCCAGAAGCTGAGAATGAGTGACATGGAATGGATCATGTGATGATTACCTGTTCATTCCCTCTGGGACACCTGGCATTGGCCACTGTCAGAAGACAGGATACTGGGCTAGATAGATCTTTATTCTGACCCAGGATGGCCGTTCTTATGTTCTTATGTACCTCCAAAGATTCTTTCAGTCAGGAGCAGAGGAGAGAGAAGTGGGGAATGTGTGAGCACGTGTGTGTGTGTGTGTGTGAGAGAGAGAGAGAGAGAGAGAGAGAGAGAGAGAAGAGGCAGGGTAAAGAGAAAGGGAGAGAATATCAGGAAGGTGGGAGGGACATCTAATTATAGGCAGAGCTTGTGGCACCCCCTATTATTAAAGATTAACTGGCATTTTACATTGTAAGATCCAGTTGGTTAAAACTTTGCCAAACTTTAAACGGTTGGACTGAAATTTCACATGCTGGGTGTCTGTCTCAGGCTGTATTGTTTTGGAAAATTTAGTCTGTAAGAACATAAGCCAAAATGGTTCAGCTCTTTCTGAGAACCAGGCTAGGGAAAAATACATTGTTTTGCCTATATTCCAAAATTCTGGTGACTTTAAAAATGGTATCTAGCAGCCCACATTTAGGATCTGTGAATTAAAATTTGGTGGCCATGGGGAGATGGCTTTTGTGGTAGGGATGTGTCTTTGGCCATCCCCACTCCAATATGCCCAAATCTGGCCAAGTTGTAAGTCTTTGGAAAATCACAGTTCACACGTATATGATGTTAGCAGCTAAATTCCCTGAAGATTCTGTCCACATGCCCCAGCCAGGATCTGAGCAGGACTTTCCCTGGCTCTGGACTGCTGCAAGCCATGGCAGGTTCAGGCACCTGAAGTGTGAGCAGGGAGCCTGTTTCTTCTGTGCTCTTGGTGACTCACTTTCTGGACCCAGGCAGTATGGAGGAGAAAGCTGCATTACTTGAATGCAGAGGAGACTAAAGCCAGACCTGTGGGGGGTGAGGGAGTAGATTGGGACAGGAAGCTGAATGGGAACTGAAACTGGATTCAGTGTGGGGACAGGAGGAAACTGGGATAGGATCTGAAGTGGAGACTGGGTCTGCCTGGGCAAGAAGACTGGGACTAAGACCAGGGAGGGAAAAGGGGTACGGGGTTGGGTGTCAGAAGGGTGAGGAGAGACATAGATTGCATGAAGAGCAGTGAGGGAGACTGGGATTGGCTGGGCAAGGAGACTGAGAACCAATGGGATGTGTGGGGAGGGAAAGGACGTAAAGCATGAGGGGAGATAGATCTGATGAGGAACCAGGGTAGGGGGGTTAACTGGACTGGGATAAGAAGCACAGAAGCCACTAATATTAGACAAGAAGGAGCCCAAGGAAAGGGAATATGGGTGGAGTGGGAGGTGGCAACTAGAGGCCAGAGTGCAGGTGAGACTGTGACTAAATGGGGAGGAAACTGGGACTGATTGGCCAGGAGGTGCGCATCAGGGATGAAACTGTGAATGAATGAGCAAGGAGATTGGGGTTGGGATTAGAGGAGCGAGGCTAAGACTTGCTAGGCAAGGAGATTGTGACAGGAATGAGAAACCTGAGGAGTGGAGACTGGGATGGGCTAAGTGAGAAGAATGAGCCTGATCAATACAAGGAACTAAGGGTGGGGAAGAAACAGGACTGAGTCAGAGACCGACTAGAAGGGACAGGACAGAAGTGGTCAAGAGTCTTTGCCCAGTAGCGAACGCTCCCCTCAAAAGTCTGGAATGGAACCTAAGATTTCTGAATTTATTTCTCTGCTGTCCATCTCCTCTGTATCACCCCTCTGCTCCCCACCCAATGGATTCCAGTCCTACTCTTCCTTCCATGCTCCTCGTCCACCCACACATGCCCTCTCTGGCTCATTGACCCAGTCTCAGTCCTCCCTGGCTCTTTTTCCCACTGTCTTTGCTCAACCAGTCCCAGTTTTCTCTCTGAATCCACTCAGCTCCTTGTGAGATCTGTCTATCTTCCCCCACCTCAATTCTCCACGCACTGATTCTAAGCCCTGGTCTACACTATGAGTTTAGGTCGAATTTAGCAGTGCTAGATTGATTTAACCCTGTACCCATCCACACAACAAAGCCATTTTTGTCGACTTAATGGGCTCTTAAAATCAATTTCTGTACTCCTCCCCTATGAGGGGTTTAGCACTGAAATCAACATCACCGGGTCAAATTTGGGTTAGTCTGGACGCAATTCGAAGGTATTAGCTTCCATGAGCTATCCCACAGTGCTCCATTGTGACCGCTCTGGACAGCACTCTCAACTCGGATGCATTGGCAGGTAGACAGGAAAAGCCCCGCAAACTTTTGAACTTCATTTCCTGTTTGGCCAGCATGGCAAGCTGATCGGCACAGGCGACCGTACAGATCTCATCAGCAGCGGTGACCATGGAGTCCCAGAATTGCAAAAGAGCTCCAGCATGGACCGAACAGGAGGTACTGGATCTGATTGCTGTATGGGGAGATAAATCCGTGCTATCAGAACTCCGTTCCAAAAGATGAAAATATATTTGAAAAAATCTCCAAGGGCATGAAGGACAGAGGCTATCACAGGGACCCGCAGCACTGCCATGTGAAACTTAAGGAGCTCAGGCAAGCCTACCAAAAAACCCAAGAGGCAAACGCCCACTCAGGGTCAGACCCCCAGACATGCCACTTCTATGATGAGCTGCATGCAATTCTAAGGGGTGCCCCTATAACTACCCCACACCTGTACGTGGACTCCTGCAAGGGAGGCTCACACAACAGGGATGAGGATTTTGGGGACAAGGAAGATAGTGCACACCGGGCAAGCGGAGAAGCCATTCTCCCCGACAGCCAGGAACTGTTTATCACCCAGGAGACAGTATCCTCCCAACCTGGGCTCCTGGACCTTGAAGGCGGAGAAGACACTTCTGGTGAGTGTACCTTTGTAAATATAATACACAGTATAAAAGCAAGCATGTTTAATGATTAATTTGCCCTGAAGACTTGGGATGTATTCATGGCCAGTACAGCTACCGGAAAGTCTGTTAATGTGTCTGGGGATGGAGCGAGCAGAAATTCTCCAGGGACATCTCAATGAAGCTGTCCTGGAGGTACTTCCAAAGCCTTTGCAAAAGGTTTCGGGAGAGGGCAGCCTTATTGCGTCCTCCATGGTAGGACACTTTACCACGGCAGGCGAGTAGCATGTAGTCTGGAATCATTGCATAACAAAGCAGGGCAGTGTGTGGGCCTGGTGTTTGCTGGCATTCAAGCAACATCCGTTCTTTATCTCTCTGTGTTATCCTGAGGAGAGTGATATAATTCATGGTCAACTGGTTGAAATAGGGGAATTTTATTAAGGGGACATTCAGAGGTGGCTGTTCCTGCTGGGCTGTTTGCCTGTGGCTGACAAAAAATCATCCCCGCTGTTAGCCACATGGTGGGGGGGAGGAGTGAAGCGATCATCCCAGAGAATTGTCCCATAAACGTCTCCCCCTTACTCTCACAGATATTGTGGAGTGCGCAGCAAGCAGTAATAACGATGGGAATATTGGTTTTGCTGAGGTCTAAGCGAGTCAGTAAACTGCGCTAGTGCGCTTTTAAATGCACATTCTACCACCATTCTGCGCTTGCTCAGCCTATAGTTGAACAGCTCCTGACTATGGTCCAGGCTGCCTGTGTACGGCTTCATGAGCCAGGGCATTAAGGGGTAGGCTGGGTCCCCAAGGATAACTATAGGCATTTCAACATCCCCAATGGTTATTTTCTGGTCTGGAAAGTAAGTCCCTTGCTGCAGCTGTTCATACAGACCAGAGTTCCTGAAGATGTGAGCGTCATGTACCTTTCCCAGCCATCCTACGTTGATGTTGGTGAAATGTCCCTTGTGATGCACCAGTGCTTGCAGCACCACTGAAAAGTACCCCTTTCGGTTTGTGTACTTGGCTGCCAAGGTGGTCTGGTCCCAAGATAGGGATATGGGTTCCATCTATCATCTCACCACAGTTAGGGAATCCCATTGCAGCAAAGCCATCCACTATGACCTGCACATTTCCCAGAGTCACTACCCTTGATAGCAGCAGCTCAGTGATTGTGTTGGCTACTTGGATCACAGCAGACCCCACAGTAGATTTGCCCACTCCAAATTGATTCCTGAGTGACTGGTAGCTGTCTGGCGTTGCAAGTTTCCAGAGGGCTATCGCCACTCGCTTGTGAACTGTGAGGGCTGCTCTCATCTTGGTATTCTGGTGCTTCAGGGCAGGGGAAAGCAAGTCACAAAGTTCCATGAAAGTGCCCTTACGCATGCGAAAGTTTCACAGCCACTGGGAATCATCCCAGACCTGCAACACTATGTAGTCTCACCAGTCTGTACTTTATTCATAGGCCCAGAATCAGCGTTCCATGGCATCAGTCTGTCCCATTGTCACCAGGATGGCCAAATTGCCAGGGCCTGTGCTTTGAGAGAAGTCTGTGTCCATGTCCGCATCACTCTCATCACCGCGCTGCCATCACCTCCTCGCCTGCTTTTGCAGGTCCTGCATATAATGCATGATAATGCGCGAGGTGTTTACAATGCTCATAACTGCCGCGGTGATCTGAACAGGTTCCATGCTTGCTGTGGTATGGTGTCTGCAGGAGAGCAGAGTTGCAGGGGAAGCGGTGGTTGGATGACCAGTTTTGCAGACCTACTGCACCGTCTGCTGCCAGGACACAACAGCTGAGTGGTCTGCATGCTTGCCATGGTATGGCGAGACAAGAGCAGCTGAGCAGAGTTGCAGCAGAAGTGGCCCTGCAAGACCACCAGGAGAGCAGTTGAGCAGAGTGGCAGCAGAAGCGGGGGATGACGAAGGTCATATAGAGGACCTGCGAGGTGGATTCATAGCATCAGGAGAGCAGGAGAGCAGAGTGGCAGTGGATGATGATGACGGTTAGCAGCTCTACTGCACCAACTGCTGAAAGCAGTATGGCACCAGCATGGAAAAAAGGCGCAAAATGACTGTCTGCCATTGCTTTCACAGAGGGAGGGGTGACTGACGACATGTTCACCCGCGACAATATTTTTGCCCCATCAGGCATTGGGAGCTTAACTCAGAATTCCAATAGGCGGTGGAGACTGCGGGAACTGTGGAATAGCTACCCACCGTGCAATGCTCTGAAAGTCTGTGTAGCCTCGGTACTGTGGATGCACTCCGCCGACATAATGCGCTTCGTGCATTAGTGTGGGGACACACACAATCGACTGTATAAAATTGCTTTCTAAAAAATCGACTTCTATAAATTCAACCTAATTTCGTAGTGTAGACATACCCTTAATCCCAATGGCCCCACCCAGCCAGTCCCAGTCACCCAACATCTCTCAGCTCCTTATGCAATCTCAGTGTTCTCCTCCCACATAAAGCTAACTGACTCTGAGTCCTCCTGCCCATTTTCCTTATCCGCTTCTTGTCCAAGTCTCCTTTTCCAACCAGTCCCAGCATCCCCTCCCCCTGAACCTCCAGTACCAGTCTCCTTGCCCTGCCAGTTCCAGTCACAGTTTGCCCTCCCCATACCCCACTCCCAGTTTCGCCAGAGTCCTAATCCCTTGTTCTTTCCCTGCCTCCTGCTCCAGCTTTTGTACCCTCTATATTCCAATCCAGTGGCTTCCTCCTCCATGTTACTGAAAGAACATAAGACAGGCTCCCTCATCTCAGTTCCAGTGCCTGGCCTCACCCCAGTGCAAAGCAGCAATTATAGAGAAAGTCCAACTTAACCCTTGTGGCCCTGCTCTAGAGAATGCTCAGGTGCTCTTTGGGAATGGTGAATGCACAGTCTTGTCACAGGTAGGAGCTGTGAGGGGAGGCAACATACTCAGGGAGGACGAAATCTTTGGACTGCTTAGCTGCAAAGCTCTATCAAGTTTCTACTGAGCATGTGCAAACTTTGATTTTCGAATTGTTTGGCCAAATGTGGATTTTCACAGGAACAGGATAAAGGATAAAGCACACTTCTGACATAAAGGCTACAGCCCTTCTAAATTTCAAGTCCCTGCTACCACAGAGTGGTGGTGTTAGGGTTGTTCAAAGAAAAAGGTGCCAGAATTTTTTTTAAAATGGGCAAAACAACATATTTTCCCCTAGCCTTGTTCTCAGAAACAATTGGACAATTTTTGCTGAAATGTTCCAAAACCTTCAGCCTCAGGCAGACACCTGGCATGTAAAATTTTAGTTCAATGTTATAAGGAATGCAGGGCAACCTTAATAATAGGTGTTGCTACCAGCCCTCCCTTCCACCACTATTGTTTTTATAATTGTAGTCTCAACTTTTTCTTACCTTTGAACTTTGCGCTGGGGTGGAGTGGCAAAAAATATTTTCACTTAGGACACCAACAAAACTAAAGTTGTTCCATTATCATGATCAAAGTTTTACATGAATCATCTTTGGTACTTTTCTTTTCTTCCTGAAACTTGGGATCTTGAGGATTTGAATAATCATATGCAGCATGGTATTGTGTGAAATGTGGCACCGCAGAGACTGCATTACTTTGATCTTTTGCTGTTTTCTACATTGAATTGCTGGCATCCACTTCTCCACTGTACATATAACTGGGGCTGTAAACAAAGAAGTGGCATGCATCGTCACTCAAAATGCAGAATACTGAAAAGGTCAAAGTTGTGCATTATAAGACACAATAATTCACTGAAACTCAAACACTAATGTTCTGATATTTTATTTCTGTGACATGGATTGTGACAAGAATAGAAAATTACACAACTTTATGGCATGTAGTTGGAAAAGTTTTTAACAAGTATGGGTAATAATCACAAGAAAGAATTAATATTGTGCTAAAATTGAGCTAGATCAGGGAGGAGGCATTCAAAAATTCCTTTTTACAACACTTACATGTTAATTTCACAGCATTTGGGGTTTAGTTTATTGTATCAAGGTCTAATATTTCCATATTGAGCAATATCACCCCATCTCATGGAGGAGGCAAAATTATGCACAAGGAATGGCAATATTTTCTACACAGTTTCCAGTTGGGGCAGGGTTTACTCCAGGGAAGAAGCAGGAGTTTAGCTCCCACAAGCGGTGGATACTATGAGATCCTTGTGGAATACACAAAAGCTACAGCCATTCTCTGAGGCCCTGTGCATATGTATTTTCTCTTGCCTCCTCCATCCACCTGTTAGCATTTCTCTGGAGGGATCAGGACCCAGGTTCCACATTGAGGAGGTTGAAATGATTGTCAGCATTACCTCAGCTAAAGAAGTCTTGAGCAGTGGTGAAGTGATTTGGGGAGTGGGAGAGGAGGAGGTGTCTGGTGGGCCACCCCCAGTGGCCTTTAGGTGTATGTGTAGCATATTTTCAATTGCTTTGCCTTCACACTACTTCACATTCTTGCACCAGAGGCCAGGCACTGTACCTCTTCAGTGGGTTGGGGAGTAATGATATTGTTCTCCTATCCCATCTCCCAGCCTACTGCCTTCCACATGTGTGGATCCAGTACTCCATAAAGATGTGTGTTAAGTTGAACTGGAAGGAGGTATGTGAAAATGTAGGCTTTATGGAGAGGAGTAAACATCACCAATTGCTGCTAATGTTTGCAATTTGAGAAGAACCTGTAGGGAGAACTCACTTATAATGATGGAATGCAGTCGTGTGCAACATTATTGATTTTCAAATTTACAGTGAATAGATAATAAAATACATTCTTCAAAACCACTCATTTTTATTATGGAAATGTAGCAGCTGCTGGATCAAGCAATGAAGTGAAACAAAAAGCCCATTGATTATTACAGCTGATACTGACATAATTTTATATACACAGCTCTCTATGGCTTTGTAATAGTTCATATCCTCAGTGGTGCATTGCCAAACTTGGCACTTGGCCCCATTTATCTGTGCAGACCCCAGAACATTAAATATTTAGGTTTAAGCAAGTAAAGAAAAGGAAAGAAAGTCAAACAAATCTTAGATTCACAGGCAAGAACACACTGACCATTTATCAGTACAGTAAACACGCTGTATTCAGAGGCGTTGCAGTGTTATTGTCCCAGTTTACTAAGCTTTTTAACCAGTCTTTGTTCAGTCACAGAAAGTCACCTGAACAAACACATTTTCATCGTCTGTAGTTTTATGTGACATTTTTTCCCTTAAAGTAAGGCAGTTATTCGGCTATCGATAAGGTTGCTTTTAAGAGAGAGAGGATAATCAGAATATAGCCAAGTCACTGTTGGGCAAATCTGATTTTGGAAGCCACAGTACTTAATCAAGTGTTTTAGGAGTTCTAAAGGAGTTCAAGGCACAGCAGAACACACAAAGGCAGTTGGGGAATGAATGGCCTCTTAAAGCCTTGGCTCAGAAAAGTCAGTTACATGAGGTAGTACTTTTGCAGTCCCCGTGGAAATTCCTGCCTAGAAGGTGCCTAATGTTCAGACTCCCTGGAGAGAGACATTCTGGACCTGTGACTATGCAGAGACAACATTCTTTAAAACTACAGTTAGTAGTCAGTAACCTTTCTTTCTGCATTCTGCTAAGGCTGAGACTGCCTAGGGATAAACTATTATTGGATTACAGGTCAGGAAAACATGCAAGAGGAAAAGAGACACATCAAATGCACTTCCATCACAAACAGTTCTAATATTCTCTCGAAACTGGTGAGCAGTTAAAATGTAAGTGGATAATAAGACCCGACTTTATCTTACTCCACCATGTTTCCAACCATACAGGTATTTATGTTAGTTTAAATGTCTGTTCAACTGTGTAATGAAGCAGAGATTAAACAGACAGATATCATATGGAATGGAGCAGAGTAGAACTGTGCTCAAAAATGGAATGGTACAAAGCTTGTTAATAACATGGGCACCAACATGACTCACGCTATGCTGACTAACAGGACACCTTGTTTAAAATTTGTGACTAACAAATCCATTTTGCTTTAAACTGAATCCATAAAACATGGGACCAATGGTGAAAATGAATCTCAGGTGAACATTAATTTAGCTCTTCTCTCCTCTGTAATATATACAGTATTTGTCATGTTTCAAAAATAACTATGTATTGTAAAAAACACTTAGACTTATGAAAATACACATGGGACTGATTACCAAAGGAATGGAGAAGCAGAAGAGAGCTGCAGGTGTTATACGTGGAGGGTGGGAAAAAGTGCTAATTATAAATGTAAGTAGAAACAAAATTCCTGACTCATCACTACATCATGTCAAATTTATGCTACTGTAACTTTTTATTCCAGTGGGGCTACCAAGGGGAAACTGGAGTGAAAGAGTGGTGAATCATCCCCTAAAAGTCTAGGGAAACGACCGGGTATTTCCACGCAGAGATAAGAAGGATGGTGTTCTGATTCAGGCACTAGAATTCAATTCTCAGCTCTGCCATAAACTTACTGTGTGACCTGGTGTGAATGAGCACTATGAGCCTAGAGCTGACCCAGCACTCTGGTCATTAAAGGAACTAGCTATTGCCCCTTGCAGTGGACTTAACTGGGAGATGGGTGCTCAGTGGCTTAATTAGGCAGGAGATTGATGAGCTAATGAACACAATCAACCCATCTGCTGGGAACAGTTAAAGGACAAGAATGGGGAAGGCTGATAGGGGAGACAGGATCTCAAGATGAGGAGATCTTTCCCTCTTCCTCTGAGGAGAGTGGGCTAACGACCGATTGTATGTTGCTGCACAAGGCTGTACTGATGAACTGGTGGCGGGGACTCCATAAATAATACAGCAGTGCTCACAACTGCATAAGTATCCAGGTTGTTTGAGGTGGTGCAAAGGGTGGAGAAGACAGCCCTGTTGCACCTGAGGCAAATCATTTAATAAGTTCACCAACTGCAATATGTAGATAATACTGCCCTATCACACAGGCTGTTGTGAGAATAAATCCTCTGAGGTGCTCAGATACAGTAATGGGAATCATAAGTTGGTAGATGAGAGAAAAAAAGAAATAAAGAAAAGTGTTAATGATCTTGAAGAAAATCCAAGTTAAATGCAGGGGAAAAAACCCTATGAAAAGATAGAAAAACAAGAGACTAAAAAACTAACTATATTAATAGATATTCATTATAAAATGTGGCCAGCACATTGCAGTATTTCTTGTTAAGATCACCATTCAGGTGAGAGATTTTCTGTTTTAGTATCAGATTAGGAAATTTATTGGAAAATGCTTTCTTATGGGAAACAGAGAGAGAAACTCTGGGAGGGAGGCAAGCTGCAGCAGAAATAGTATCATGACATGTAGCAACCAGCCACTGAATCAGATACGGACAATAATGCCAAATGAAGTAATAGAATAAAAACCCCAAGTACTACTGGAGGTAGTGTATTTTAGCTTCTGACGGATATACTGTTTGTTCACTTTGGCAACACTTGTACAGCTTGCCATGTCAACAAAGACTTCCGAATTTGAAAACATGTGTCACTTTGTACAGTATTATGCTTACATGAAATGAGCCTTCCCTTGCTGCTCTCTGGGAAGAACTTTCGAACAGTCATTCCAGCCAACCGTGATTAAAGGGTAGTAGCGTTGATTGGACAGACCTGCAACCATTAGTCAGAAGGCTGGCCTATAGGATCAGCCAGCGACCAGACCATTAGCCAGGAAGATGACAGCAATTACATATAAGGGACATCTTTCAGCTATAAGGCCTTTTTTTCCTGTGGGGGAAAACAAACAAACACATTTATTTTTTCCTATCTACTCTCCTATATGATTCTCTCCCTCCCCACCCCCATGCCTGATTTGTGTTACAGTGGTCCCACTGGTGGAAACCAGGTACCTACTCCTAGGGTGATATTGTACTTTATCTGTGATTGTCAGTTTTCCACACAAATTCATATTCTGGTCCCCTAGGATTTAGTTAACGCAACATCCAACTCCCTCAATGGAATAGCCAAATACAAATCACTGGAAACTTATATAACAAAATATTAGTAAATATAGTAGGGGAATCATTTCATGGGTACTACCATAGTCATATCTGTAACCATCCTCACCTCATGTAAAATATCTCCTGCAAATTATATACTGTAACCCAAATTATATCTGTTAACACCTCCCCCCCAATGCATTCACTAAAGAACTCACAATATATATGCTTGCTAACTGCCTTCTTTAAAAAAAAAATCCCTAATTAAAACTGAATATATAATAGCACTTACACCACGGGGAGCCAAGTTTTTACTACCCCTCCTACTTAATTTAGGGATATGTTTTGTACCTACAAAATGTAAACTGAATCAAGAAGGATTCAGTAATGCAAAATGTCTTGCACCTTCCCAATGAATTGCATTGATTCTAACCTTCCAATGATCCTGTAGTTTCCACTATGAAAGGGAGGACACGTGAATTTTTAAAAGGGTAGCTAACATTGTCACCAGTGATTTTAGTTCATATTCGAATCTTCTTCCCAATATAAATTTTGGTAAACGAGCAGTGTTTATATTTGACTTCAGTGGGCCCACAGTTTGGTCTATGGGACTAGGATTTGGCCAATATTGTACAGTAGTCACCACATGAAGAACAAGGATGATAGCTAAGTATAGGATTAAGTGTTAAATATAACCAGATCTTTGACCCTCTGTAGCAGCACAAAGCAGCCACAATGATATCTTAAAAGCTCACAGGGGGAATTCCAAGTGCCTAGGGAAGTAGTTCCCAAACTTGTTCTGCCGCTTGTTCAGGGAAAGCCCCTGGCGGGCCGGGCCGGTTTGTTTACCTGCCGCGAATGCAGGTTCGGCCGATCACGGCTCCCAGTGGCTGCGGTTCGCTGCTCCAGGCCAACGGGAGCTGCTGGAAGCAGCGTGGGCAGAGGGACGTACTGACCACCGCTTCCAGCAGCTCTCATTGGCCTGGAGCAGCAAACCGCGGCCACTGGGAGCCGCGATCGGCCGAATCTGTGGACGCAGCAGGTAAACAAACCAGCCTGGCCCACCAGGGGCTTTCCCTGCACAAGCGGCGGAACAAGTCTGGGAACCACTGGCCTAGGGAAATCACTGAGTGAGGTATAGAGCCACAGAGGTGGCTCCAAGGCCTCTTCTGCTCTCTGTAGGCTTCCAGGAAAAGGAAGTAACAGAGTCATTGGGACTACTCCACTGGAGACAATAAGGTTACTACTGTTCATTGGATTAAGTCTTAAATATTGGACCCAAAAGAAATGTGAACTGATCTGTCTCAGTTGAGTTGTTGAATCTGAAGCCTAATGAGGGTGAATTTAGTTCCTTATCATTAATTTAATACTACAGATTTAACCAGTGTTAAGTGAGAGGAGACTCATACTCAAACAGTTTTAAACAGAGCCTGTCTTAATAGCCACACACCCATCTTTTGATTGCTGGAAAAACTGCAGCTAGTTTTTCAGCCTATTGTAGTGTCATCAGACCATTAATAAACCAGTCCTCCAACATTTTTTTAAATTATGTAACCTAATTCTTTATGTAACCTAAATAAAATTTTTGCTTTGCATTTCACCCTTAATGTTTTTGACTCTCTATAAAATTAATGTGTGCTTCTTTCACATTGTTTCCATGTTCATATCCAGCACAACTGAAATATGGCAACATGAATTAATCATACTAGAAAACAACAGTTACATTAAAAGAGAAAACAACTGAGGAAAGCTTTCAGAAAGACACAAATGTTTACAGGCTTATCTTGCAGCCTGACTATCTCTTTCACTGCTGCCACATACCACAGGTATAGAACAGATACAAACATGAAGTGCGGGGCTGTGATGGCTGGTCTGTGTCCACACCTCGCATGTACTGAATTGCTCACGTGCAATTTCTATGCATGTATGTACTTTTATTAGTTTTGGAGATGTTTTCAGCAGGTTAGAATTTCTCTCAGATCTAATGGAAAACAATTGGAAAAACATTCTCTTCAGAGCTTATACTGCTCATGTGTCATCTACATGTCTATTTTTCTTCTCTTTGTTATTATTATTATTTTATTTTATTTATTTGCATAAACACATGGTCTTCATTCCTTAAAGATCCCCTGGTTCGGAGCTCTATTTCCCACCTGACGTCAGAATCAAATCCGTTGGGACTAACTGAACTTCAGAGGATTTTAACTGAATTTTGTCATTACAGAAATGTTCTGCTTGGTGCTGAGGAGAAGGGGGTAAAGCTGTTTTAAAGCCAATTTAGCACTCTCCTGCTGCTAGGGTTAGCTCCCAATTCAAGTTAGAGTAGCCTCAGGCTTTCAGTAAATCACACCAGATGGTACTACCCCTTAGAGACTATTACATTGGTAGGGATCGCTGGAGCACAGTGAGCTCCAACTACATCCCTTCCTGCCCCACTACACTCTGAGCATATACCCCCTTAGACTGTGGTGGTGTACTGCCAGCTTTACAGCACTCAGGGATTCCTCCATGTGGGATAAATACCCTGCTGCTCTGTCAGGGGAACTTTAAGTCTGCTTTTTGGTGCCAAAACAATGCAAAGAAGACTTGGCATAAAGCAGTATCTGGCCCTATACATTCAGTTAAGGGATAAGCAATAGTCCAATTCCATGCGTTGTCATCTCATAGGTTTTTAATGACCCCACTTTTCCCCACTCCTGGTAACAGTTCTTACCAAAATGATTATTTGCACGAAAAAGTGATTTCTGATGCTTGTTCTGAATTGCTTCTCCTTTAATTTCCATTCATGCCCTCTTGTCCAATTAGTGCAGTTAGGCTGAAAAAAATAACTCAGGTTGACATTCAGTATACCATTTCAACAATCTACATGCTTGGGCTTTATGGATCTAAGCTTTCAGCCTGTCTTCATAGCTCATAACCTTTAATCCTGACATCAGTCTCAGCACTTTGTTAAATTCCTACAGTGCTGTCTATAGAAAAGTAGCAAAAGCTCAAGGGAAGTTTGTGGAAACTTGCAAATTCCTCATTCGTTTTCATTAGAAAACTCAAAGGACACACAAAATTCATTCAGCTGTTGTCCAGAACTCCCACTACTTCTCAGTGATGTGTTGCATATATTTTTTTATTCAGCATATCTGCAAAAGCACAGCAAAATATCTTGCTTGTTTTACCAAGTTTGTACTGGAAAATAGAGCATGATGTCCACCCAGAGAATTTTTTTTTAAAACTTCTATTCAGATTGCTCCATGATTTTCATGTAGTACATAGTATGGAAGCATAGACCAAAACAAGGGTTTTAAAATAATCTTTTTGGAGACATTGTGCCCACTCAATTCCCAGTAGATTTTTCTCAGGGATTAGGGGATCTCTCACCAGAGGATTTAGAGTATGAATTCTCAACTTGGAGAGTATGTGAACAGCTGGAGAGAGGGCCCAGTTAGGGGTTGACTACAGCTTGTCAAAAATTGGAATTTACTTGAATAGCTGTTCTCTTGGCTTCCAGGCTCCCTGCTGCAGAGCAGGGAGCTGACTCCTAGCTATAGCTCCCATGTCCGTGAAGGGGAGCCTGAAAGCCACAGGATACCCATCTCTGAGGCAGTACACATGGTGGAGCTGCCCCAGAGCCAAAGACCCTGAAAGCCATAGAGTCCCTAGCGCTGGGGTAGTCCACATGTCAGGCCAGCCCCAGAGTCATGAATACAAAAACAGGAGAATCTCAAGTTGCTGTAGAGAGATTATTTTATCTCTGAATTTGGCACTTGTGTGGTTAATCCTGAATACAGTGTCCGGTGCTGGTGCCAACAATTCAAGAAGGATGTTGATAAATTGGATAGAGTTCAGAGAAGAGCTACGAGAATGATTCAAGGATTAGAAAACCTGCCTTATAGTGATACTAGATTGAGGTCTTTGAGTCTACCTTAACAAAGAAAAGGTTAAGGGGTAACTTGATTACAATATATTATGGGGAACAAAGAGATGAAAATGGATTCTTTATTCTAGCAGAGAAAGGTATAACATGATCTAATGTCTGGAAGTTGAAACTAAATAAATTCAGACTGAAAATAAGGCATAACTTCTACAATTTTATGAAAGCAACTGGAACAATTTACCAAGGGTCACGCTGAATTTTCCATCAGTGACAATTTTTAAACCAAGACTGGATGTTTTTTTTAGAAATCTGTTCCAGGAATTATTCTGGGGAAGTTCTATGGCTTGTGCTAAAGAGGAGTTCAGACTAGATCATCATAATAGTCCTTTCTGGCCTTAGAATCTAGGACCCTATTCTCCAGCTTCCCTAGCAACCCATTAGATGAACTGACAGGTAACCAGGCAGGTTTTATACAAAGTTTGTTGAATCAGCATTTTCTGAAGAAAAGCTGTTTTGCTGGAAAATTCCCAGCCCGATCTAATGTTGACTAGATGGAAGGGGTAGTCCCAGAAAGAAAGAGGGTCCAACTCTGGAAAAGGCTGAGAACTTTAGCAGAAACCAAAAGAGACCCCATTATGGAGAATAATAGAAAAACCTGTCCTCGGTAGTTTGTTTTTGTCCTGAAGCTTGAGGATCTATATCTCTGATAGTAGATAAAGGGGAACAATATCACATAATTTATCAATCTTCAGAAAGCTTTTCAAAATGTCCCTTTTACAAGAAGCTATTTTGGAAACTCAGTAGGCAAATGGTGAGAGGTAAAGACAACTTATTTTTCTAAAGATCCTCATGTGAAAAACTATGTCGAAGACTTTCTGAACATTCAAATACATTATATCAGCCAGTTGTCCTTTATCCAATATTTTGTTGAGATGTGTAAATGAGAGAGTCATGACTTTCCTTGATTGAAACTAGGTTAGATTCTCTATCACTTCATGTTCAGCTGCTTTTTAAAATTCTGTTATTAATTGTTTCAACCAGTTTACCTGGCATTGAACTAAGTCCCTTTGCTATGAAATTCTTTGGACCTCTCCTAACAACTTTTCCAACGTGAAGTACAGTTTGCAAACTGTCAAGCATAGAAGCGGATTTTAATTAGATTGCATATTTTTATCAACAATATCACTAATTATCAGCAACTAAATCAAAAGTTCTTTCAATTTTTTTCATTTCTTTTCTTCACTGTGTACACCGTTTCTTTCTGGAATGCTATGTAGGCCATGAGATTATGTGCCACACTCATCATGATATCAAGTGCCTTACAAGTTTTTAAAGTAAACTCAATAACATTTAAAAGTGTTGATTCAGACATTCATTGTGGGATTATTGTTGTTTGACAGATGTGAAAGTATCTTGGAAATCATATTACAGTTGGTGAGGCACGAGCCTCACTCACTTTCTCTCAATGACTATGTGATTATTCAATTCTGTACACATCTTCCTTAATCTTGGAAGATTTTTGTTTTTTCTGGGGGGGAGAGCGGGTCTGGAATTCCGAGCACCAAGCACATGAACACCATAATTTTGAGGGCATCTGTGAATGCTTTAGTTCTTTAGGGTCCAGATAAGCAACTAAATCCATATTCAGACACTTAAATAAGTGACTTGATTTTCAGAAGTGCTGAAAACCCAGCCACTCCCACTGACTGAACTGTACCTTCCTGTACATCATGCTGCATATGTGGTGTCATGTGTCAAACAAATACAATTCCTTGCCTGAAGAGCTTGCAGATTAAAAGTAAGATGAGTACAATACAGGAAGGTGCAACAAATACAGAATGTTGAACATTCCTAATAGCTAAAAGGCTTAATGGATTGTTTAAAGGCATTTGCTGAAGGAAAGAGCTTAGCCAAGGTTATCTCTGAGGCTGTTCCAAGCATACCGGACAAAGAGAAAAAAGGTAGAGTCTGTAGTGAGCACTGGTAATTGAAAAATTGGTTCTTAGAATCTTCTTCATTATTCTGACTAAATATATTAGATGGCAATCAGTACTGACTCTCTGTATAAAATTAGTTATTTTAGACAGAGCAGCATTGGGTGAATCCTTCAAGAGAATGGGTCAACCTGCATGACCATATTGTATTTGTCTTCTGAACCAAAGCTGACATTTGTACAATACATTTACATTTGACAAAAGCAGCAAATGGAATCTGTGGGAATGATATTCCTTCTGAGTGGGGAGCTATCCTGCATTCCTTGTGGCAAGCAAAACCACAAATATTTATAAAGAGGATTGCCCAAGCATGCATGAGTCATTTCCCTGCTGAGTTGGAAAGGTGCAGGTACATGTAGCAGCTCATAAGATTTTTATTTATTGCTATTTCTCAAACAAAATAAGTTCCTATCCATGCCCCAGCTCTAGGCACTCTGGCATCAATTAAAAGATTACATCCAAAATTGTACAGTACAAAGCAATCCAATCAGCCTTAGACCTAAACAAAATCCAATTATAAATCAAAGTAGGAGAATGTAAAAGGCAATACCCAGGGCTACCTCTAAGCCCTGTCTTATTCCCTTTACACTTCCAACCTTCTCTCGTATCTGGAAAAAAATAATATTTTGCATTCTGTGCTGAAGGTCAATAGTTGTGAGCTTTCTCAGAACATGTGAAGCGGTGCATAGCCAAGTGTGACTCATCAAGAAAGATCTGCCTGCAGCTCCTTATAGATTAAAACAGGGGAGTTTTAGTTTGAGCACCTTTGCTAAACTTAAGGGTAAGCTCCACTGATGTGTTCATATCTTTGTTGTCTGTACTTGGAGTTTGCACCAGTTCCCCTACATCACTGGCTGAACTGGGTCAAATTCCCAGTGTAAAACAAGGAGTCTATGATCTTGAAGTTTGCTCTTAGCCTCAGCACAAAAAAATATAAAACTTAAAAAGCAGAGCAAAGTCCCTAGTGAACGTTGTGGAGGTCAAAACTCTATCGGGATAGGGTTTCTTTTGTTTGAAGAGGAAAGACTGACAGCGGGTAGGGAATAGAAAGGGGATGTTGATATTGTGAGATTCACTTATGGTGGAAACACTTTCTCAAAGAGGAAATTTTGCAAATGTTTCCTAAAGATAGACTCTGGAGTCACTTGATTTCCTCCAGAAGACTGAAAGGATCTGGCTACAGAACAACCAAAAATGGCATCATGAGATCTTCAAAGTGACCATCACACATTCAAAAGATGATCTTCATTGATCCCAAGTTCTAACATGTACTAAGCTGTATGCCCTCCAGGTCTGGTCTAGCTTTATATATACACAGGAGGTGCTCGTGTAGTCCAATAGCTTGGGGACTAGTGGTCACAGGTATCGATTTCTAATGGTGACCTGAATTAGGGCCCTGTCATCCATACATACTTAGAGGTTTCTATCATTTAACAAAAAAAAGGAGTGGTGTCCCAGCTGATGAACGGGATTTATTAATAAAACCCCTGGTTAGGTTATCCTGAAGGTAGGCACACAGCACATCTTGTTCAGGACTCCAACATGGCATATGCATATCTGAATGGGATGTTTCCCCTGGTTGTAGCTCGAATGAGCAATCATAGTCCCTGGTACAGGGGCAATATGTCTGAATTCTTTTTTTCCCCTCCAAAAGACTGTATTTGGATGGAAATTGAAGACCAGATTCAGCAGGTAGTCTGCTAAGCCAGCAACCCTGGCATGTGACTGGAGGGGAACTATTGTGCACTGCTCATATCCTGGGGTCAAGCTGTACTGCTGGCAGCATTCTGAGAAAAATTCAAATTGTATTTCGCTGCAGTAGATAAGGGGGTTGTGGAGGACCAGCCATGAGATACCCAGGCTAAGAGGGAAGTGCAGGACATGGGTGGCACTGTACTGTAGGGTCACTCAATGCCTTTGGATAGTAACTTTGAGAGGAAAAGTTTCCATGGCCACTGGCCCGGAGGATAAGAGGGACCTATTAATCATTCCTACCAGGTCTGGAATGGGTTTGGGCCACAGAGGAATCTGGACTGCCTGGGCTGCTTCTGCATTGACAAAAGTTGACTGCTGCAGTCCTGAATCAATAATGGCCTGCTGCAGAGGAAGTGGTTGGGGATTTGCCGGCATTTGTAATTTGTTCCTCTTGCTAGAACATTACAGCACTTCAAAAACCTAAAGACTTATTTATATTGTGCTGTTTCTTGACATTTGACTATACTACAAAAGACCTTCCCTACAACACTTCATTAGCATTATGGACCTCTGTCCCACAATGAACCTCTAACTTTCACAATACTTTATCTTTTCTACACTGTGTCCTCCGAACTGAACTCCCCCCCTCCCACATACACCCCTTCAGTGTAGCAAGTCTTATCTCAGCTTGGATTTCAGCCAAGCTATAGCATTGATTTTTGTTTGTTTCTCAGCAATTTTCTGGTCATGTTAACACTATTGAATGTGTGCATTTGGCTGGCTAAACAGATTCCAATAATAAACTCTTTCAATACCAAACTTCTGTTCTTAAGAGGTAGGTGCATCAGTTATTCTAAAGTTGTACCTCACCTACAGTATTCATCCTTAGTTTTCTGGAGAATGCCCCAGCATACAATCAGAAAAAAATGTCAAAAAGAGGTGAGCCAGTTCATCAGCTATTGTTCTGGTACGTAATGTACTTATAGATTTGCTAGAGCTTGTGTACCAGCAATCACCTTCAAAGAGCAAATATATAGAAAGAGATTTTGGTGATGCCTGTCTAATTTTTGAATATCAGGGTAATAACACTTCCATAGAGTGTGGGAACATCATCATCATCTGAATAATACAACCAATGTCTAAATCAATGAAAAAGGAGGAGCAATTTTATTCATAAATAAGATACTGTTGTTAAACTAAGTATTTTATTTTTTAGTAAGCCTCCAGCTCCTTTCACACAACCATTTTTTATATTTCTCATTAATGCCAAAACTCAGATGTATGGTATCTCATGTATCTGTGCTAAGTTTACTTTTTTATGATCTTTTAGTAGCTTGGTGAAATCAGAATAGAATCATGCTGTAAATTTTATTGGCAGTTTCTTCATTCCTAAGCATAGTTTTTATTGTACTTGTATCCTTGTACAAATTGACACACAAGATCCTATTAGATTAGACAGACAGATTGTCTGACATACAAAAAATACCAAATGTCAGTGTATTTATTTTATGAAGGTCAACCAATACCAGAATTCAGAATGCTGCAGAATTCACATAAAATAGATACATATTTTAAATATTAGGACTTTTAGAAAAATAGTCTTCATGAAATCAACATAAAAGGATGCAAGAATCATGTTTAAAAAACTGGAAACTTGATATATTGGCTAGAATTTTGGTACTGTTTAGCACTGGTCATTTTCTTTACTTATTTATTTTACTTCAGTGCATTATGCAGGAGGTAAATGATCTAATGTTCCCTTCTGGAATTATATATATATATATATATATGAATTTGAGTCATTTAATGATTGTGATTATTGAAATACACAGTGCAGTTTGTATAAGGACATGGACCTGTTGAAGTTTGGGCAGTATTAATTACTATTCTAATTCAATTCAACGTATTTGGTTTTAAAAAAAATTGAAGTATATCTCTCCTCCACAATTCCTTGCCTTTGCTGAAATGCCTTTCTCAATCTCAGAAGTTCTTGCTATCTCTGCTACACAAGGCTGCTATCTTCATATCACTTGGGTTGTATGCACACAGAAAATGATACTCCAGAATTCAATGAAACACAAAGACTTGTGCATGCCTTGCTCCACTGAAAATATTCAAATAGACAGGCAGCTACAGCCCAGCATGTACATCTCTCAGAGGTCTTCTGTAAGGCTACATGTGACCTTATTTCTAATCTGTTCTTCCGCATTGTACAGTGTATAAACAAAACCCTTACCTTATTTTGAATAATTCTCAGACAATACTTTAAAAAATAAAACCAGATTTTAAATAAAATAATCCAACTTTTTATGTGTAATTATTTAGTGAGCAGATTGTCCCCTCTGAAGGAGAAGTTTTCTACAAATTCTCATTCACAGAGCCACACATCCCTATTCCATCAGGGAGCAGGATTGCCTCCATGGCACAACCATGGGATTCAGTACCTTATGCGTCTCCTGAGATCTGCCAAATATACACCTTGTCTCTTCACTATGTTCTAGAACCCTCTGATAGCATAACGTCTTCAGGAGTCAGGCTGCCAATAGCTCTCTTCTGCTTATTTTCTTCAACAACCCTTTCCTCACCAAACTTTTCTTTACATGTGAATTTGCATGGGGAAGGCAGTGGGGGTGGGGTGGAAGAGAATGACATGAAAACACATTTCCCAATCTGCAGTCCAATTCCTTTTTATCAGATTGTGCCTGTAGCGAAGCCTTAACAGGATATGGGGAAAGAGAGATTATGCCATGTCCCAGTCCTCATCCCCAGGCCCAGTCTGCTCTGTGTTTCCCATCTCCTTCAAAAATCAGATCTCACAATGAGATCCTAGAAGATAAAACTGCAATTTTGTCAAAATGGCCTCTGACTTTGCAGAAGGGTATGTATCTGAGAGTTCAGAAACTGAGTAGTTAAATACTTAGCACTTGTGAATCACTTTTATATTGTAGCTCCTAAGGAGCTTTACAGCAAGGATAAGCATTAGAGCTTGTCAAAAATTTTCCAACCAATGTTTTTTTCCGTCAGAAACAGCAATTTTGTCAAAACTAAAACATACTGCAGGAACATGTTGATTTTAATGAAATTTCATCTAGAAAAAGTTTGGGGAAAAAAGCATTCTGATAAGGTAAAAATGTTGTGTTTTGAAATTTTCAGATGGAATTATTTCAGATGGAATTATTGTTTTGCTTAAAATTATTTTTTATTTTAGCATTAACATTACAGAACTTAAAAAGTTAAAATTGAAATGAACTTTGATTGACCGCACGTGAAATTTTTCAAAAAAATTCATTTCACATGAAATAGAAATGTTTTTAATTTTGAATTGGATTGAAAATAAACAAATTTCAAAATTTCAGAATTTTTCACAACATGGAATTTCCAATTTCCACAAAACTCCAGTCAGCATCAATATTCCTATTTTATAGATTAAGAAATTGATACAGACAGGTTAAAATGAAAACATTCAAACTTGACAGTGTAAAATTAGAAACCTGAATACATGCTCAGGCCACAACAAATTAAAATGCTTAAATATAGACTTAGGTGCAACTAGGAAACACTGGAAATTTTTTTGTCTAAGTGACTTCTAATTTCACATACTGAATCAACAGAAAAGATAGGTTTCAGAGTAACAGCCGTGTTAGTCTGTATTCGCAAAAAGAAAAGGAGTACTTGTGGCACCTTAGAGACTAACCAATTTATTTGAGCATGAGCTTTTACAGCTGTAGCTCACGAAAGCTCATGCTCAAATAAATTGGTTAGTCTCTAAGGTGCCACAAGTACTCCTTTTCTTTTAACAGAAAAGATGAGACTAGAGTTTAGATTTTCTGATCTCACATTTCTTCTTTTGATTAGATATCTCAGTACTATGAAAAGCATCCAAAGATTTTTGTAGATTTGTTTCCAAGTGCAAAATCAGAGGCTGAGTTGAGATATTTTCAGACATTAGGACCTTTATGTTTAATTCTTCACATATGGTTAATTATATAATAAATTCAGTGAACAGTAGGTTTTGACATTTAAGGCAAATTTTTTCTAATAGATGTGCTTGCACAGCATTTGTAAAAGTATCTATGTCCATAGTGCTGTGCATCTATGAACACAAACTTTCCTTTTTCAAGAAGTAGTATTTAAAGACAAGAGACCAGAGTGTGCCAAAAAGATAAAGCAGTGTAACACCTGTGTGGTCTGGAAATATGGTAATTTGTTTAAGCACAGAATTGTGATTTTTTTTTAATGTCTGCATCCTGGGATTAGTTGTCTAACAGCAAATCTCCAAATGTAATCAATACATTCGCAAATGTAATTACAATTATTTTAAAGCATTCTCATTTATATCTTTTATTCTCTGCTTCCTACAAATTCAATTATCCAGGGATAGATCTGTTTGGAAAATCATTACGTTTTTTGTTTTTACAATGCATATAAAATAAGACAGAATGGTCACGTTTACAATGTTAACAAGGCTTATACAGGCCAAAGGTTTTTATAAAAATCATTTTAGAAATATAAATCTTTGAGAAGTGTAGATTTGATACGAGCTAAATATGATTTCTGTGAGGAGTTACAGGGAATTTGGAGGGGAAAAATCATTTTCTGTAAACATTTAATAAGGAAGGGAATACATGCCTTCCATTGGAGCAAGCACCATGTACCCCTCCACTCCCCAGCTCTGTGGGTGAGGCCAGGAAGAAGCTCCCAGAATAGAATCATCACAGGAGCCAGAGAATGGACAGAACTGGGGCAGTGTCCAGGTCAGTAAGGTGAGGGACTGAGACCCACTACATGGCCACCCATTCTTCTACCCCTCTGGATGCAGCATGGGGGGACCCTGCTCTGGAGCAGATTTCATGCATGATGTACCTTCCTCCCTTACCCTGCATGGCTGGTGGAGGAAGAAGCTTTTAGAATGGAGGTAGTCCTGGGAACAGACACCTTCCCCAGTAGCAACCACAACAGAAGTAGCATGGTAGTGGGTTAAGGAACCCCAGGACACAAGTAATGTCATCAGACTCTGCTTTCTTCAGTTTGCACTCTGTTATTTTCTCTGTGATGATTCGCTGTTTGCTCTAACCTCCCTCTACCCTCTCCCACACAGTCTCTTCGCTACAAACTCACTCCTGGGCTCTCCATGTTCCTCTTCATTCTTCCCTTCATCCTCTTCCCTTCTCTCCCACCTTATTAGCATCTTTTCCTGTTTTTTTTAAAAAAACCCTCCTATTAACTCAGCCCCTTCACCAAGCCTTCTCCCTGTCTTCTCTAATAGACCCACAAAATACAAAGCAAGGAAAGAGCAACAAAATGTGCAACTAACATGACATTTGACAGATCTCACGCTGCATGCTCTGCTTATATGTTGCATCATATTATCCCATCTTTTGTCTGTCTTATCTGTTGAGATAGTAAACGCTCCTTGGGGGCAGGGGCCATCTCTTACTATGTGTTTGCACTTGGCCCCCTGCCCTCCATTCTCTGGATACTACTGTAAATATGGATGGTGGAATTTCTCAGAAGTGGCCTATTCCATCCCTAACTCTACTTCCATTGAAGTTGAAATTGACTTCACCAGGAGCGGAGTTAGGCCAGTGCTGAATAATAGTACTAATAACAGTTCAGCTTCAATAAAATTCAGATTTTGACTGCTTCTGTTTTTTTTTTTTCTTAGCTCTGGAAAGTATATTTTAAAAGGAAAAATGAGGTGTAAAATGCAAGTTAAAGAGAGCCAATGAGTGGGCAAGTGGGAGGCGTCATGTTTATTAACAAGAAGGGCTCAGTAATCAAAGTGCAATTGTGCACACAGCCTTCTACATTAATTTTATACAAATCTGACAGTATGCATATGCAATCGATTTTTAATTTATCTGGATGACTGCACACGCAAGTATTTCCCCTTTGGATTACATTAGTTGTTTGACTTGCTCTTATGAAAATATTCCCTATTGCTTGTGTGCAAAACAGCATGTGAAAAAAAACCTGACAGTAATTTACCCTAAATATTCAAACAATTTCCTGGAATTTAGTCATACCAGCTGCACTCAGTGACTTCCATGAGAGTTGTGAGGGGGACTATAAGGATCAGTGAGCACCTTACCTCTTCTAAGAATGGACAGCCTGGTGTCTTCGGCCTGGTGTACACTAGGAATTTACAGTGATATAGATATGTCTTTCAGGGGCGTGCAAAATCCAGACCCCAGAGAGATGTAACTATATAGACTTAACCCCTTGGTTTAGACAGCAGAATTCTTCCATTAACCTACCTATCACCTCTAGGGGAGATGGATTACCTATACTGAAGGGAGAATCCCTCCCATTGCCATAGGTAGTGTCTACAGTGACACACTATAGTTGCAGGGGTCCAGGTGCACTGCTATAGCATTTTAAATGTAGATATACCCTTAGTGACTTTCCTCTTTTCTGTTAAAGGGAATGAGTGGGTGCCGTGTGGAAGCAGAGAATTTGGGTAAAAGGGATCTATTAAATACAAAGATGAAGAAAGTGTCCCCCTGATGTCTGTTCCATCAAGAGTACTTTTCTGAAGGAGCTCTGAGCTTGATGCAAAAGAAGAAGTTTGTGTAAGTGTTGAAAAGGTGAATGTCCAACTCTGGTTATTTAATCTCTTACCATCCCCAGTCAGTAATAACCCTATTGTATGCCTCACATATCTGTAGTCCCTGCTATATGCACATTTAATCATCTTTAAGGCAATTAATAATTGTTATAGAAATGGTTTCAAATGGAGGGGAAAAGTACCAGAAGCTGGTGGACTTCTAAATAGATAGACTCCTGAGAGGCCTGTTGAGGTACAAGTATATCAATTTACCTAAGAATGAAAGATCGAGAATAGTCAGAATTTCTCTCAGGAGACTACTGATGGTTAAGGCCCTCCCATCAGCATAGGTAGTGTCTACACTGAAGTTGTGCAGCAGAACTGCTGTAGTGTTTTAAGCATAGACATACCCTTTGGGGACATAGAGTGACTATCCAGCTCTGCTGCTGTTCTGCGGTAGGGTCCTGTAAGCTCCAGAAAATGGTTCAAAGTTAATTCAAATGAGCTCCCTATCTTCTCCACTGCCTCTCTAGAGCCTGGTCTTTTGAGACAGAGCTGGACAAAATCACAAGTGCAATTGTCTGATGGGGTTGCTTGTGAGGGTATTCTAGAACCATATGGTTAAAAGGGACAGCAAGGGTCATCTAACCCCTAAGATGCAGGATTTGTTGTCTCTAAAACAGATGTCTACCCAGCAGCAGCCCTGGGGCTTATTTCCAGTTCATATCTTACGTTTCTAAAAGCTCATGCTTCAGGGTTTCAGCCAGGTACCTGCAGAGGTCAGGAAGGGATTGCATCTCCCATTTCCTCTGATGCATCAGAGATGGCCATGGCTGGAGATGGGATATTGGACAGGGAGGGCCAGGGCTCTGAAGTGGCACTGAGCATTCTCTCTCTCTCAGGTATCTGGCTAACAGGTTCCTGTTCACATGCTCACGGTCTAACTGATCCCCATATGTGGGGTCAGGAAGGAATTTCCCCCCAAGGTTAGATTGTCAGTGACCTTCTTCTGCAGTGTGCAGGTGTGGGTCACTGAGTGTATCTCATTTAATTATTTCCCTGCCATTGTGGGGTCTAGGGTGTTGGTGTGCCTCAATACCTCCTATTCTCTGCCTGTGGCACATCATAGCCTAGTCTCATGTGGGCTGTAGTACTTTGGGCCAATTTTGATTGTTGGGTTTAGTGTGTGGGTGGTGCTGAGGTTCTGTGATATACAGAAGGTCAGACTAGATGATCTGGTGGTCCTTTCTGGCCTTAGACTCTGTGACTTTTCCATGTGCAACAGCAATCAACACAGGGTTCAATGAAAGGGGTGGGAAAATGTTACCACAGTAATGGGTACTCTGTCAGAGTACCAAAGGAATGGTTTTAGTGTGAGAGAACTGGGAAGAAATTATGTATGCGGACTTTCTGTGCCTTTCCCCAAATTGCCCGCCAGGCAGGTAGGTACGTAGGGGTGTGTGTGTGTGTGCGTGTGCGCGTGCACGCCTGAGAGAACTTCTAGCTGGCTCTGGAACTGGAGGAGAGGGTCTGCTTGGCTCCCTGGTATCCTCCCCAGCCCTCATTCAGCTAAGGAGACCCTGCTTCCCTAAATGGGATGTCTGGGGAGGCATTATCGCCTCCTGATGTCACATTTCATTATAATATACAGACAGTGTTTATGAGTTGGGGGTGGGCCACGGGGTGGGTTCAGGAATTGTTCTGCAGTCACTGCTCAAGGGATCCTTTATGACAGAATTCCAATAGCAATCCACCTTCTGGAATCTAGCCATGCTGTGGACCTATTTCTCGTTTTCTAGTATCCACTTAGCTAGAGCATGCTGTGGGCCAGCTAGTAGAGGACACACGAGCGCACACATTTGAGTAAGTTAAACATTCCAATTGTCAGTGAGCTGGGACACACAGAAACATAAACCACCACAATACAACTTTCTGAAATGGAGTGGGTGTCTGAAGGAACAGCAGTTAGGGTATATTTAAAAGATACAACTTGGCATGGAAGTCCCAAACTTAGTTAATCTAAAACTGATATAAACAAGAATATTGTACTACTAATAAGATAAATATTCTGAGATTAAGAACCCCTTCTCTCCCCCACCCCCCACTCCCAAAAAACACGTGAAACCCAAGCAAACAGACAAAAACCCCAACAATTCCCCAGCTAGGTGGGAACATTGTTAGATTGTCCACAGTAAACTGTATTGCCTTGAATAAATTTAGCTTTCAGCTATGCTAGCTTGTAAGTGACCACAGCCATTATTTTCCTTATCACCAGGAATCTTGCACACCAGCTTTCTCTTCACAGCCTCTGCTGTCTCCTTCTTAACACATTGTATGGCAATGCTGCATGTCTCTAGCTACTGTGAGTTACACTGTACTTTTATTATCTGCCCTGAGAAAGAGGCATCACATATCTGTGTCATCTGAGGAGCAGATCAGAAAATAAATTGTTTGGGTTTGGTTCACATTTTGGGCAAAGGCTGAGACAGGATTTTAGATGGATCACAATACTATGTGGTACACGCATTTTTTCCACTATATTTATTCTTTTACTTATGTCTTGAACAGTAAAACAGCTTTTTTTCTTGTACAAACTTTATATCTGGGCTATGTGTGTGTGTGTTAGTTTTCAATACCACTATGTGTGACACTTTACTGTCACACCCAGCCCCATACTAGGTTAGACAGACAGAACAAATAACAACAGGCCAAAGTGGGTAGCAGGTGGGTGGAAAAGGGGATGCTCTTGCGACAATGTAGTTTAGGAAAGTTGGCCCTATACATTTTATTTTATTTGTAGAACACAATGGGCAATTTTCTCTTTGTTTAAAATAATTGTGATGTGCCAGAGTGGGCGTAGATGGAGCCACGGTAGAAATTAGTGGTGGAAAGTTAATAAACAGAAGTGAGTTTTAAGGAGGGACTTTATTTCTGGGAGGTTGCGTCACTACGACTATTTCACATAATGTTCCTTTTCTACTTGCTGTTCTTCTCTCTTCTGAATCATCTCTAATGTCTCAAAGATGAAAATGCAGGTTGATTGTTCATATTTGTTTTAGTTGTCTGGTTTCTGACCTCCACTTGAAATCAGTGTGATTCTAATATTACCAAGATGCCATGCTCATTGCTATTTATTGCAAAAGAAATCTTTCATTTGTAAAAACTTTCAAAAATGGGATTAGAACAAACAATGCATAGATATTGGTTACCATAGGAAAAGGAAGCTGTCAATCAGAAATTACTTTCTAATATGTATGTATTACTAGTGCTTTCTCAGATAGCTACTGATTCCTGTTAACTCTGTTGCCTATCTAAACCTTATTGAAAAGTCCCATAGAGAATGTAATACGAACGAAAATATAGGGATTCATAAAAAATACTCAAAATCAATAGCGTTTAATACAGAATGTGTGTACCTGCTATAGACTGGTTTGAAAATGTTCTTATAGTTTCATAGTCTATAGAACTTTAAAGGAGGAGGCATTATTTATTATTTTTATTACAGTAGCACCTAGACTGGACCCCCATTGGGCAGCACACTCTGTGAGCACAAAGTAAATGATGGTCCAGGCCCAGAATAGCTTATATCAGGCAAGGCATATGTCAAGGCTAATTCCCCACTCTGGAACTTCGAGTGCAAAAGGTGGGGCCCCGCAAGGATTCTAAAAATTAATACTGGCCGTTCTAGGGTTGTACTGAACTCCCAAGGTTACAGTTTTTTCTCTGACCTTGGATGGGTAGATGCTGCCACCACCCAAGTGCAAAACCCCTTTGAGAACCCAGGAAAGAGCACTTGGGAATTCCTTCCTGTGGGGTACCCTCAAGCCCTTTCACACACAACCCCCACACCCCTGGGGAAGAGCTGAGAAAGAAAACAAAAGGAAATCAGCTGTTGCCACCCGCTAATTAAACAACATGTGCACAAACCTCTTAACACATAAAAATCCAATTCTGTTCTTTAGAAAAGGTAAATTTTATTAAAAAAAAAAGATAAAACATACCTCTGGGAACTCAGGCTATTGCTAGATTTTAAAAGAGCAACTACAAGGATTAAGCACAAAGAATAGCTTTCTTGAGGTCCAACTTAAAGGTTACAAGCAAAACAAAAGCACCTGGGGTTAGCACAGAGGAATCCACAAGCCATAACGAAATAAAAGGGAAAAACCTAATCACATCGTCCTAGATATTTCCTGATATACTTACATATCTGGCATTTTAAATGTGTAGTTTCTAGGTATGATACTGATGATTTTTTTCATACCTGGCCCAAGCTTCTTACAGCATAGCTCTGCCCTGTCCGCCTCGCCTTGGGAGAACAACAGACAGATAGACAAACAGAAGGGGAGTCTTTTTTCAATTTTAAAAAGTTCTAGTCTTCCCATGGGCTCTTTTGGCCAGGTGCCCACTCACTTCCTTTTACCTATGCACAGCAATGAGACTTTTTAACCCTTTACAGGTAGAGCAATTAGAGAACAGCTACTAAGAGGGATTTTATATCTACTGGCTGTCTGAGTTTCCATAAAAGGGAGATACCCCTCCTCCCCACATTTATCACAGCATATCTATCTCAAAGTAACTACACAGAGCCACATGGCTTACTATGGCCCAAATCCAACTCCTTCCTCTGAGTACAGAAGCTCCCCAAGCAGCAGAACCAGTGAGGTTCCATTCTGCAAATGTAGGGGCAGAATTTAAAGGAGATACATATTCCATGTTCTCAGCATGGCAGATCTCTGGGGGGTCCCCTGCACAGGAGTATGCCAGTGGAGATGGACATAGAAGGTTTGCTCCTGTGCAGATTCACCCCTCCTTCCACCTGCAGGGGACCAGAAAAAGGGTTTGTGTAATGAGCCTCTGAGTAGCTATTCTATCCCCTCCGTCCCAGAAGCTACTTGAGCCAGAGATTGCATTTAGAGTGACAAGATGTCCCGATTTTATAGGGACAGTCCTGATATTCAGAGCTTTGTCCTATATAGTTGCCTATTACTCTCCACATCCTATCCTGATTTTTCATACTTGCTATCTGGTCATCCTGATTGCATTTAGGATTTGCCCCTCTTTGGATTGTTCCCTATGTCACTGCATCAGTGATATTGGCTAAGAAGACACCAGATATAAGTGTAAAATGTTGGTAAACATTTTTTTAACCTGGAATCTGAAAATTCACAATTCATACCATTAAAATGGTAATTGTTAGACTTTTTCCAGCAGAGACGAATCAGTTAATTACTGTTACTAATACAGGATCCCATTTTGCAAACTTTACTCACATTAAGTAGCACTTACACATGGAAGCAGGCTTATTAACTTCAGTGAAACTATTTTTGTACTGCATGCTTCTCAGGGGGTTGCAAGCTCAGGTCTTAAGCTATTAAGATAATGATGCTTAGTGCTTTTCATTCCTTTGATCTCAGAGTGCTTTGTAATGGAAGTTAAGTACAATTATTTCATTTTACACCTGGGTAAATAAAGGCAGAGAAGGCTATGTGACTTGCCTAAAGACACAAAACAGATGAGTGGCAAAACTGGAAAGTTGGGCTAGGTCTCCTTTCTCCCAGTTCAGTTCCAATCTACTACACCAGTTCTCAAACTGTGGATCAGGACCCCAGAGTGGGTTGCAACTCTGTTTTAATAGAGTCACCAGGGCTGGCATTAGATTTGCTAGGGCTAGGGGCAGAAGTCAAAATCCGAGCCCTAACACTCAGGGCTGAAGCCTTCAAGTGTCGGCGCCTCCCAGGCTGGCAGGGCTTGGGCTTCAGTCCCCCATTCCCCATTTAGTAATTTTTGTTGTCAGAAGAGGGTCATGGTGCAATGAAGTTTGAGAAACTCCTGTACTACACCATGCTGCTTCCCCAGATATCCCCAGACCTGTGGAATATGTTGGTCAGGAGGTCAGTCTGCATAAGCATAGTGTTCCATTTGGGCCTTACACATCTATGAACTTTTATGTTTCAATACCCACAACACTCTTTAATTATTTGGTGGCTAAACCAAACAGATTTCATATTGAAAAGTCCTTCACATCAATTATATAAAAAATGGTGCCCTTGCCTTATAAGATATGAATATTCACTTAAAACCAAATAGGTAAAGCCCAAACCCATCAACTATGAGAAAAGGAGTACGTGTGGCACCTTAGAGACTAACAAATTTATTTGAGCATAAGCTTTTGTGAGGTACAGTTCACTTCATCGGATGTATTCAGTGCAAAATACAGTGGGGAGATTTATATACATAGAGAACATGAAACAATGGGTGTTACCATACACACTGTAACGAAAGTGATCACTTAAGGTAAGCTATTACCGGTGGGGGGGTGGCATTTTGAAGTGATAATCAAGGTGGGACATTTCCAGCAGTTGACAAGAACGTCTGAGGAACACTGAGGGGTGGGGGTGGGGGAATAAATGTGGTGAAAAATAGTTTTACTTTGTGTAACGACACATGCACTCCCAGTCTTTATTCAAGCCTAAATTAATTGTATCCAGTTTGCAAATTAATTCCAGTTCAGCAGTCTCTCGTTGGAGTCTGTTTTTGAAGTTCTTTCTGTTGAAGAATTGCCACTTTTAGGTCTGTAAATTGAGTGACCAAAGAGAGTGAAGTGTTCTCCGACTGGTTTTTTAATGTTATAATTCTTGACGTCTGATTTGTGTCCATTTATTCTTTTATGTAGAGACTGTCCAGTTTGACCAATGTACATGGCAGAGAGGTATTGCTGGCACATGATGGCATATATCACATTAGTAGATGTGCAGGTGAATGAGCATCTGATAGTGTGGCTGATGAGATTAGGTCCTATGATGGTGTCTCCTGAATAGATGTGGACACAGTTGGCAATGGGCTTTGTTGCAAGGATAGGTTCCTGGGTTAGTGGTTTTGTTGTGTGGTGTGTGCTTACTGGTGAGTATTTGCTTCAGATTGGGGGGCTGTCTGTAAGCTAGGACTGGCCTGTCTCCCAAAATCTGTGAGAGTGATGGATCATCCTTCAGGATAGACTGTAGATCCTTGATGATGCGTTGGAGAGGTTTTAGTTGGGGGCTGAAGGTGATGGCTAGTGGCGTTCTGTTATTTTCTTTGTTGGGCCTCACCTATAGTAGGTGACTTCTGGGTACTCTTCTGGCTCTGTCAATCTGTTTTTTTCACTTCAGCAGGTGGGTATTGCAGTTGTAAGAATGCTTGATAGAGATCTTGTAGGTGTTTGTCTCTGTCTGAGGGGTTGGAGCAAATGCGGTTGTATCGTAGAGCTCGGCTGTAGACGATGGAGCGTGTGGTGTGATCTGGATGAAAGCTGGCGGCATGTAGGTAGGAATAGTGGTCAGTAGGTTTCCGGTATAGGGTGGTGTTTATGTGACCATCGCTTATTAGCGCCATAGTGTCCAGGAAGTGGATCTCTTTTGTCGACTGGTCCAGGCTGAGGTTGACGGTGGATGGAAATTGTTGAAATCATGGTGGAATTCCTCAAGGGCTTCTTTTCCATGGGTCCAGATGATGAAGATGTCAACACAAGTAGAGTAGGGGCATTAGGGGACGAAAGCTGAGGACACACGGCTGCTACTCTGAAACCTGTCAACTATGAGAGTTGCTTTTGCCGCTTTCCTTAATTTAATAATATGTTAATTATTTAACATTAAAAGTTGAATGAGACTAATGTTTCCTGTTCACTAAATACACACTTATTTTGCTACAGCAAATACACTCTTATTTTAACCTTGATTTGGGGTCTGATATTAGCATGCCAAAGGAAGACAGCCAAATATGACTTTATCTTCTCTCTCAATCTGTCATAGCAGGGACAGGGGTCTAAATAAGGGAGGAAGACACTTTATCCACATTCTGCACTACAGTCTATTATCATAAGCTAAAGAGTTTCAGCCTCCACTCTAAAATTCCTTAGCTTTCAGACTTAAGTTAGAGTCTTAGTATTATTTTAAGGGAGTGGTGTTTTTTTGTGAGTGGTTTAATTACAAAATACAATGGTTTTGACTGAATAAATTACAAGATTAAATTCTACATTGGATACAGAACAGTGCAAGTTATATTAAAAATCATTATATTTGGAACTCAGAGCAAGGCCCTATAATTAAAAGGCAGTTGAATGAAATTAGCTTTGAGACTACAAGATTTTAAGCAGGATCTGGTAAATGAACATTAACAGTTTACATGTGCCTTTTATTAGGCGCTTTACTCTTTTTTTATTTCCTCCCAAAACCAAAGTTGAGACTCTTAGATGTTAATGAAACAGACACATGAAAGACACCCACACTGATATGCACCATTGCACTTTGTCTGTGCCCAAACCCATAAAATTGCTTTCCATCTCTCAGCCATTGATAAATCAAAGTTGAAAACATCATCATGTGGGCTACAATATACTCTTTGTTCTCAAAACTTGTTTTCATCACCATCAATGATATTTTGTTTCCTACAGCTGTGTGTCACAGAAAATAAGCAGCTGTCTTGTATGTAGTTCCAACTATTACCAATCTAAATGTTTGTCATTAACTACAAGACATTGTAAGTGAATTTAAAAAAGCTCAGAGAACTTTGGTTTTCATAAATATTAAACGTTTAACACTTTAAGATCATCACATCAGACTCTGCCAGGTTGTAAATAATCAAACCTGAAGGTTTGTATAGTTTTCAATATTAAGAAATTAGGTTACCAATATACCAATACTAAGAAATTAGGTTACCAATTAGGTTACCTGCTACTGGCTAATGCTTAAATCTTCTAAATCCAAGAGCAAGCTGCTAGTGAATATTCTACTTTATAAATCTTGATTTGTTCTGTGCTGGGTTGAATGTCTTGTTTTCATTTTCAGTACTTCCTTTGGTGTTGATCAAGTGTGATAGTACAAGTGAAATAGTTCCCCACTGAATAAAATAATGTGCCCCATGCTAGTGACACTGACTATATATCTTTAGTTGAATGCAAAAAAGCAGATATCAATAAAAGAGTTCCATAAACACCAGATTTTCAGCAAGAGAAGTATAATACTAATACATCAATCTGGAAGAGTTCACAAATAAGCGATTGGTGTTAGTGACATACCAGCACGTTCAAAAGATTAAATGCATTCATGTTCTTTTCCTGTCCTCTTAATTCATTTAGCAGGTTGACATGCAGCATCTCAAATCATATTTCTAGTATACTTCTTTAACTTATTTTGAGACTAACCCTAAAGTCCTTTCTTACGCAAAATTCTCATGGGACCTATACAGGCAAAATGCCCACTGGAAAAAAAAGGGAATTTGTCTGGATAAGGACAGCAGGCCTTGACCTATGATTATAATGTATATTACAGCTATCTTTAGAGACTTACCTGGTAACTCAAAGGATTATTTCTACAGATGTGTTAACAGACATGAAAAGTATCATTCAGATCATCATTCAGTATGCATATTAATTGTAGATGTGGGCACCAGTGGACACATCATATCAGTTCATGATTTATTTATAATAGGTTCCATAATAATAGAACAAATAGAACCAAGCTACCATTTTCGTAAAAATGGCTGCTCAGCAGAGAATACTGCTGACCCTTTGTGTGACAGAAAGGTACTGGTGAAAACCAGCCTCTGGAAGCCAGGACCACAAAAGAGTTATGCTGGCAGCAATAAAACTTCATAGTAGTTTACTGGAACATGAGAACAATATTTCAAATATCAGAGAAGTCACAGATCATGAGGGAGATGCACAAATATGGACTTGAAATCCTGGGCATCAGTGAGAACAAATTGACAAGTGTGGATAAGAAGCACTTTAAGCAAGAGAAGAGATATCTGATCTATTAAGGTCATAGTGACAATATACTGTGACAAAGTTCCTCCTCTACCTTGGTGGGTCTTGAGATTATTGGAGGATTTGCTCGCCTTGGAGCTTCATGGCAGCCCTCAGTTTGGTCGTTTTCATGAACCCACAGTCCAGGTCAACTCCTCCTGAAACTGACCAGGAGTTGGGAGGTTTGGGGGGAACCTGGGCCCGCCCTCTACTCCGGGTTCCAACCCAGGGCCCTGTGGAATGCAGCTGTCTAGAGTGCCTCCTGGAACAGCTCTGCGACAGCTACAACTCCCTGGGCTACTTCCCCATGGCCTCCTCCCAACACCTTCCTTATCTTCACCATAGGACCTTCCTCCTGGTGTCTGATAATGCTTGTACTCCTCAGTCCTCCAATAGTATGCATTCTCACTCTCAGCTCCTAGCGCCTTTTGCTCCCAGCTCCTTACACGCACACAACCTGAAGTGAGCTCCTTTTTAAACCCACATACCCTGATTAGCCTGCCTTAATTGATTCTAGCAGCTTCTTGATTGGCTGCAGGTGTTCTAATCAGCCTGTCTGTCTTAATTGTCTCCAGAATGTTCCTGATTGTTCTGGAACCGTCCCAGTTACCTTACCCAGGGAAAAGGGACCTACTTAACCTGAGGCTAATATGTATGCCTTCTATTATTCTCCTGTAGCCATCCGGCCCGACCCTGTCACAATACATATAGAGGAATTTGCCCTTATTATTACAGATTCTGTGGGGGCGGGGGGGGGGGGGGGAAGCACCACATCAACCAGGGCATCATATAAACCAGATTCCAAACCAGATTCCTAAAGGAACATGGAATTTATCTTTATCCTCATCACTATAATTGCCTCTGAGGTTTGGCTGATAGATTACCAAAACCTAATTTATTCCTTATGATGGGTGAATGTAATGCTAAAGTAGGATATGATAACCAAGGAATGGAAAGAGCAATGGAGAAGCATGGGACAGGAATCATTAACCAAACTGGCAAGGGACTCACTGAATTGTGCTTGGTGTCTATTCTCATTCTTGCACGAATCCTGTTCCCTCATAATGACATAGATAAAGAAAGACAGACTTCACCAGATGGTAAAACAAAAAATCAGACTGATCTCATCTTCATCAGATCAAGTTACAGTTCATCTGTCCAGCACACATGAGCATATCAACCAGCAGAGACCACAATCTTTGCATTGCCAAACTGAAATTAAAACTGAGAAGGAATAGCTTTAAACAGAAAGTTGCAAAATAAATCAACACTACAGAACTGAAAACAGAATACTGTGAGAAATTCCAAACTCAGTTAAGGAACAGATATGAGCCACTGCCAGAAGCAGACGAAGATGAGACACTGACTGGATCTGAAGAAAAATGGACAGTGCTCAGAGACACTGCCTCAAGCTGCAGCAATCAGCATACATGGAAAAACAACTGGATAAGCCAAGAGATGTGGCACCTTGTTGAGGAAAGAAAAGCAATGATAGCATGCAGGAGTTTTCCTAAAACAAATTAAATAAAAGCCAATGAGGAGAACAAAAAAGTAGACAGCAATTTAAAAAAAAGCAATCCAAGTAAAGATAAACATAGATACATTAAAGACATAGCAGCTGAGACTGTTGCTATGATAGGAAACCACAAAGGCATTTACCAAGTGACTAAAACCTTATGTGGAAACTTCAAAATATGGAAGGAACATCTCTAAGAAATCCTCAGACCCAACCCTACCTCAGCATCAGAGTTTGATGAAACATGTCAACCTGATCAACTTGATATCGACTTTGGTCCAAAAGAGATGTCAGGAGAAAAGGCTGTGATCAAGAAGCTGGAAAAAAAAAAAACAGTGGGAGATGATGAGATCAGAAATACTAAAAGTAGTTGACACTGCCACCCTAACAACACTAGCAGAGCTGTTCAATGAAGTCTTGGGGAAAAGCTTCTCCTGACCAGTGAAAACATGGAATAGTCAGAATACTCCAAAAGGATGATCTTATTTAACAACTGGAGAGGAGTCCCACTATTCTGTGTTGTGAGGAAAGTCTTCTTAATGTGACACTACACAGGAAGACAGAAGCAATAGATGTAAATCTTATGGAAGACCAGGCTGGACTCAAGCCCCAGAGATCCTGTGTAGATCAGATATTCACATTAAGGGCCATCAGAAGATGGTTAGCATTGCTGGCTCCCCTTACTATGAACTTCACCGATTTTTCGAAAGGCATTTGACAGCTTTCATAGGCTTACATTATGAAATATTCTTGTCTTATGGAATTCCATCTAAAGTGGACATCACGGTTACATACAGTGATGCAATATACACTGTAAGGATGAACAACTAGATGTTTTGGCTCAGGCTGCAACTCTCCGACTCTCCCACCTTGCAGGGTACTAGAGCCTGGGCCTCCAGCCTGAGCATCTACATGTCAGTGAAATAGCCCCTTAGACTGAACCCCAGTCAGCTGCCACGGGCCTGCCATGGATTTTTAATTTGCGGTATAGACATACCTTAAGTACCTATGAAAGATTCTGGATGGAGGGTCTTTATTACCAATGCAGAGATCTGATAAATTGCCAATCAGGAGCTCATCTCCTCTAGAATTGGAAGGAAACATCGGATATGCTTGGGGCACATACTCTGGATACCAACACACAGACTCCCATATGGAGCTCTCAAATGAGGAAATGAGGTCTCCCAAGAGAAGGCTTCAGAAGAACCCTTGGAGGGAGGGCAGAACAGTTGATTTCAACACCACAGAGCAAATGGAAGCAGCTGCTCATGACAGAAATGGATGGAAGAGACTGGTTTCTCTCCTGTGCACCAATACTGGTGAAAGAAGGAGGGAATATAAATTAACATTGTCAGATTTTCTGAAACATTAAGGAGTCAGATTTTCAAATGGCCTCCAGTTTGTGTAGATGCAACACTTTTAAGTGGACTGCCCTGAATGCATAGGACCTGTATTTGTGTGCATTAACCAGTTGCCTGTGCATCAGCCCCGTATCTGTTTTACCATCCAGTACATTGTATTTGTATGGGTAAATAATTAATTTTGTATGCACACATAACAAAGACCCTTGGTGAAGTTTCTTAAGGAATCCTTTCCTAAACTCTGTCAAGCTATTCTGATTTATTTAGGCCACCTGTGGTTCTTGCCCATTATTTTGTTGTTTACTATGTCTGTACAGTAGAAAACTGCTTTTTTAAAATTAATGTTAAGGGTAAATTGGAGAAGAATTGTGCCTTCGAAGGCTACTTCCCTAATTAACTAAGACTGAAAAAATGCTGTGCATGACAATCCATACTTATCTGCGTGAAACTATTCTAATCAAATAAGGGCCAAATCATCCCAGTATAGGGTGATCAGACAGCAAGTGTGAAAAATTGGGACGTTGGGCAGTGGTGAGGGATAGTAGGCACCTATATAAGACAAAGCCCCAAATATCGGGATTGTCCCTATACAATTGGAATATCTGGTCACCCTACCCCAGTATAATATTATAATAATTATAATTCTTGATGTCTGATTTGTGTCCACTTATTCTTTTACGTAGAGACTGTCCAGTTTGGACAATGTAAATGGCAGAGGGGCATTGCTGGCACATGATGGCATATATCACATTGGTAGATGTGCAGGTGAACGAGCCTCTGATAGCGTGGCTGATGTGATTAGGTCCTATGATGGTGTCCCATGAATAGATATGTGGAGACACTTGGCAACAGGCTTCTTTGCAAGGATAGGTTCCTGGGTTAGTGGTTTTGTTGTGTGGTGTGTGGTTGCTGGTGAGTATTTGCTTCAGATTGCGGGGCTGTCTGTAAGCTAGGACTGGCCTGTTTCCCCAAGATCTGTGAGAGTGATGGATCGTCCTTCAGGATAGGTTGTAGATCCTTGATGATGCGTTGGAGAAGTTTTAGTTGGGGGCTGAAGGTGATGGCTAGTGGTGTTCTGTTATTTTCTTTGTTGGGCCTGTCCTATAGTAGGTGACTTCTGGGTACTCTTCTGGCTCTGTCAATCTGTTTTTTTCACTTCAGCAGGTGGGTATTGTAGTTGTAAGAATGCTTGATAGAGATCTTGTAGGTGTTTGCCTTTGTCTGAGGGGTTGGAGCAAATGCAGTTGTATCGCAGAGCTTGGCTGTAGACAATGGATCATGTGGTGTGGTCTGGGTGAAAGCTGGAGGCATGTAGGTAGGCATAGCGGTCAGTAGGTTTCTGTTATAGGGTGGTGTTTGTGAGACCATCGCTTATTAGCACCGTAGTGTCCAGGAAGTGGATCTCTTGTGTGGACTGGTCCAGGCTGAGGTTGATGGTGGGATGGAAATTGTTGAAATCATGGTGGAATCTACATAAAAGAATAAATAGACATAAATCAGACGTCAAGAATTATAACATTCAAACACCAGTCGGAGAACACTTCAATCTCTTTGGTCACTCGATTACAGACCTAAGAGTTGCAATTCTTCAACAAAAAAAAACTTCAAAAACATACTCCAATGAGAGACTGCTGAATTGGAATGAATTTGCAAACTGGATACAATTAACTTAGGCTTGAATAAAGACTGGGAGTGGATGGGTCATTACACAAAGTAAAACTATTTCCCCATGTTTATTCCTTCCCCCCTACTGTTTCTCACACGTTCTTGTCAACTGCTGGAAATGGCCCACCTTGATTATCACTACAAAAGGTTCCCCGCCCATTCCCCGCCCACCCCCCTCTCTCCTGCTGGTAATAGCTCACCTTACCTGATTACTCTCGTTACAGTGTGTATGGTAACACCCATTGTTTCATGTTCTCTGAGTATGTAAATCTCTGCACTGTATTTTCCACTGCATGCATCCGATGAAGTGAGCTGTAGCTCATGAAAGCTTATGCTCAAATAAATGTGTTAGTCTCTAAGGTGCCACAAGTACTCATTTTCTTTTTGTGAATACAGATTAACACGGCTGCTATTCTGAAACCTATCCCAGTATGGTTATTCCTTCGTAGTAGACTGGTGGAAACTCATGCAGTTTCCAATCTGTTTATTTTAGGATTTTATTCTGCCATACAGAACCCCCAACAATTTGGTAAGGCTGAAATGGGAGACAGGGAAAAATTCATGCAACATAAATAGTGCTGTGGGATTAATTCCTTTGCATCAATAACTTTTTCTCCAGCCTGCATTTCATGGTTCTTTACTTCTGTAGTAAGTAGTTTTCAAACAGTAAAAGTGAATGGACACTAAATGTGTGTGTGATATAATGTCTTGGTTGACACGAGCAGGCCCAGGTTGGAACAAGACAAGCCTGAACAAGTAACTGCTGAAACTACTAGCTATGTTAATAAATATATATAGTAAATAAGGTAGGCACACACTAAATTCACTCTTTTGGGTATATTTAAAGTAACCATAGGAGACAGAAACATCCTGAACTGATAAGCTTGCCTTACACAATCTGCAAATAAATTTATTTTCACATTCAAGAATTCTAGATGTTAGTAGCTAATGTAAGTAGGTAATGTGTGACACAAATTGGATGTATCATCTTGTACTTGACCCCCTTGTGTCTGACCTTGGCCAGCATAGGCAAAGATCTGTTACATGCCCAATGATGAACTGTAATGAAACTGGTTATCCACATGTGAGCAAAAATACTCCATGCTATCCCCATGGAAATATGACTTTCCCAAAAACCATCTTGAGGAAGAGGTTTCACTTTGTGGTGAGGAACTCGACTACAGAGGGGGATGGCCATTCATTAACCCAGTCCACAAACCCTGATATTTATGGAGTCAAGAATCTCCCCCACTTCCTTATCCCCTAGATGTCTTTTCACAAAAGCAGAAGGGAGCATTTGGCCCTAAATCATCCTTTAGGTGAAGGCAAATCACTTGCCATGAAAAAAGTTTTGCTGGGAGCCATTGATAATGTTCAGAGGAAGCAAGGCCTCCCCCATATGAGGCTTGATAAATAAGGAGGCAGGAATCCCAGACAAGACTGTCTCTTCTTCCCTACCCCCAACCCCCAGTGTTTTACTAATGTGTGTTTGGATGGCAAAGGAATACAAATGATTCATTTCTGTGTTACTTTGGCGTGAATAAACTTTGATTCCCAGCTAAGTATCAAACATAACTGAATACTGAAATTCATATCCATTCCTAAAGTAGCAAGAGAAATGAGCAATGCAGATCACTCAATTCCCATTGACAGCATTATTTTATTTTTTTATAGTTTATACTGCAGTATTTCTCAAAGACCTCAGTACAAGATCAGGGCCCTATTGTATCTGGTGCTGTTCCTACTATGGGGCCCTATTGTATCTGGTGCTGTTCCAACTATGTAGAACTTACACTTTAAAAAGAACTGAAGGAAGGAAGAGTAGGGTACAATATACAAAGTGATAAAGCTAATGGCTAATTCACGTTTCATTAGCTTAATGGTGTTTAATTAAAATAACCCACCTCCAACTTCTTCTTTTCCTAATCTTTAAGTAATTTTTGTGGGGTTTTTTTTGGCCTAGTGTATTTATCCCATTATTATTTATCTGTCCCTGAGTTACCCTTCCTCACAGTCAGCCTGGACCACTTCATCAACACCTGTCTTCCCCTGCTTTCTACTTTTGCAAGTGTCCCATCCTCTGTCTTGTGAAAAGGGAAGAAATGCCATCTTGAATTTTATGACAACTTGGTTAATCTGTGAATAAGGTCAAATTAATAGTGTTTGTTGTGTAGCAATGTGGAACTGCTCTTATTTCTTGCCCATTCCCAGCAATGAACAGAAGAATCTTGAGTTCCACTTGGTAAAACAGCTAGAATATGGGCTATAGTCATTCTGGTGGGAGAACAAGGTAAAGAGGAGATAATGGGATACACTAACTTTTTTTCCCTAAATCTTAACAAATGGGATGAGTGAAGAGATAGTGTGAGAAACTCTCAATTGTTAACCTCTAGAGTCTTTACATCAAAATTGGGTCAAGTTTGGAAGTCAGCGGAGCTCCCAATTTATGCCAGATGAGGTGGTGTCCCTAGATGTTTTTCTAAAAGATATGTGATAATTCAAACACAACTTATGAATACTAGAGAAGATGGTCTTAATAGTCTACTGGCCTTAAAATCTGAGACTGATAATGAGTTAATACTGCAATACTCCTTACATTGTACAAAGGGGAGTGCAGGATAATTATGATTGGAGATGAGCTCTCACTACGCATTCTGGTGTCTGTTTGCCATACCTAGTGAATCTAAACAGGGTATTTTGGGGAACTGTCTTTATAATTAGACAAATGTCACATCCAAACATAGGAATGAAAGGAGGGAAGAGGTCTACATGCTGGTCAAAAGACACTGGTGTCTTAAGAAAAAAGATCATTGCTAACAAAACAAAAAACAAAACAAAAAACTATGAACATGAGATGGTCAATCAATCACTAGTCCAAGCTCTCAAGAGAGCTCATAAGAGAGTTAATCAGATGCACACATAGGTACCTGGCTTAACTTTTAGAAAAGGAGATTGATTCTGAGGAAGAGTCAAAACAAAATAAATTAATGAAATGTCTAAGAGAAACAAAACCCGAAGAGAAATGACTTGAACTGATGATTAAAAGAGGCACCCAGAACAGAAGCTACGAGAACTTTTCGTACTCTTTGGAAAGGATTACATCAGGCCCCTTTTTCCGGTGGATGTCAAAAGGCAAAGTAGACTAGGAACAAAATGCTTGGGCAGTGAGACTGCTGGAGTCAATTTTATGCATCTCTTTTGAGATTTGATTAGCTGTTCTTTCTTTCTTTTTAATAAATCTCTGAAGAGAAATCAGTTGGATATGCATTTGATGGTTGATCAATACAACCTAGAGCATGGCTAGGATGTGGGTACACTTGGTTCCCCATTGCCTCACCTTATCAGCCTGAACAAATACGTCTTCTTGACTCTACACATAGCACTGTACTGTAGCTATTGCACATCTTTCCCACTGTAAGCAGTGACGGGCATACCATCAGTGTAATGGAAATGGCCTTGTCTAGCTCTGTTAACATACCTTAGAAAAATTTCAGCCCATAGGGGAGTTTGTACAATAATGAATGTTTATTTCCTAGACAAAGATAATCTTGTTAAACCTTTGAACTTTTCCATTTGTCAGAGTTTGCCAACTGTTGTGAGGCTCCAGAAATTGCCCCCCATTTGCCTTGCTCTTCCCACAATTGGCCTCTAGTGGCAGATTTGTTAGCAAAAAAAAAAAAAAAAGCAAAATTAAAACAACTAGATTTAGACACATGTAAATAAAATCTGTTAGAGTAGAACCACAATCAGAAACAACATTACCTGATTATGTTAGAGCCATGTGACAGAGACACAGTCCTAAAAGCAACTTATGAAAACCTGCTTGATCAATTCAACTGTCAAGTTTCTGGGACCAATTTAAACTTTTTCAGCTCAATTTTGTCCTTGAACATGAAGGTGCTACCATTATTTGTTTCAATAAGAACTCCCTTAGCATATTGGGGCAGAACTGGACTCCAATGTATGATTATTATTTATTATTTATAGACAATGTTGTTCATTGTATCTAGGGTGACTAGATGTCCTGATATTATTGGGACTGTTGCAATATTAGGGAGTTTGTCTTATATAGGCAACTATAGACCCCACCTCAAAAAAAAAGTGTCCTGAGTTTTCACTCTAATTGTATCACAGGATTTTGAAAAAGAAGCTAATGTTGTTGACACAAAAGCCTAATAACCACATTCAACAGTCAGGTACCAGTTTCCTCAATTTAATTTCAAAACAGAATCAGCCAGACAAATAGCCTTGGAAAGAGCATTCAATCAGTGGGCAAAAATCAGATACTGAAAAGTTATATAGTGAAAAAACAAATGAACCCAAAGACAGTTGTCAAAAACAAACAAACAAACAAACAAACAAAAAACAAGCTCTGAGCAACCACAAGAATAAGAGTAAGACCTTAAGAATTAGTAACTGTAGGTGGGGGGAAAAAACTGCTGCAGGTGATAATCCCAAAGCAACTTTCAATCTTCCAGTCTGACTTCCAGCAAGAGCACTAGAGTGAAAACAAGAATCCCCTGCAATGAACATTTGAAGTGCTCAGCATTGGCATAACTCTGCTCCCTTTGAAATAAATGTAAATTTTGCTACTGACTTTAGTGGGAGCAGAGCTCCTATATGGAACACTTCTGAAAAGCTCAGCCTTTTTGTTGTGGAGCAAGACTGCCCCTCGTGAGACCTTTGGGAGGCAGGATCCCTTAGGAAAGCACCATACCTTCCAGAGTTTCTTAGTGTACAGGAGGAGGATATTCACTTGTTCACCCTTTGAGTTTGTGCTCTCATGGTTGGCGACTTGAGTTAGATAATAGGGTCCTGGACCTATAGGGCTGGGTGGAGATGTTACCCCGAAGCAGTATTTGAGGCATATAAGTAGGTCATTGCTGCATGAGAACCACAAAGACAGGAAGCTCCTTCAGCCCTACCTGGTATGCCTTTGCAGGTGCCAGACACAATTTCTACATCCTTGCAGGTTCCAAACCACCAGGGAAAAGAAATAGTCACAAAGGTTGAGAAAAAGAAAGCAAAGGGAAAATACTCAAAGAGAGACCCATCAGCTACAGGGCTTTTGAAACATAGAATCAGAGGACTGGAAGGGACCTCCAGAGATCATCTAGTCCAGTCCCCTGCACTCATGGCAGGACTAAGTATTATCTAGACTATCCCTGACAGGTGTTTGTCTAACCTAATCTTAAAAATCTCCAATGATGGAGATTCCACAACCTCCCTAGGCAATTTATTCCAGTGCTTAACCACTCTGACGGTTAGGAAGTTTTTCCTATTGTCCAACCTAAACCTCCCTTGCTGCATTTTAAGCCCATTGCTTCTTGTCCTTTCCTCAGAGGTTAAGATTTTTTTTTTTCTCCTCCTCGCAACAACCTTTTATATACTTGAAAACTGTTATGTCCCCTGTCAGTCTTCTCTTTTCCAGACTAAACAAACCCAATTTTTTCAATCCTCCCTCACAGGTCATGTTTTCTAGACCTTTAATCATTTTTGTTGCTCTTCTCTGGACTTTGTCCAATTTGGCCACATCTTTCCTGGAATGTGGCACCCAGAACTGGACACAATACTCCAGTTGAGACCTAATCAGTGCAGAGTAGAACGGAAGAATTATTTCTCATGTCTTGCTTACTCCTGCTAATACATGCCAGAATGATGATTGCTTTTTTGGCAACAGTGTTACACTGTTGACTCATATTTAGCTTGTGGTTCACTATGAACCCCCAAATCCCTTTCCATAGTACTCCTTCCTAGGCAATCATTTCCCGTTTTGTATGTGTGCAACTGATTGTTCCTTCCTGAATAGAGTACTTAAATTTGTCCTTGTTGAATTTCATCCTGTTTACTTCAGACCATTTTTCCAGTTTGTCCAGATCATTTTGAATTTTAATCCTATCTTGGTATCATCCATAAACTTTATAAGTGTACTCTCTATACCATTATCTAAATCATTGATGAAGATATTGAACAGACCCAGAACTGATCCATGCGGGGCCCCACTTATTATGCCCTTCCAGCATGACTGTGAACCACCAATAACTACTGGGAACAGTTTTTCAATCAGTTTTGACCCACCTTACAGTAGCCCTATCTAGGTTGCATTTTCCTAGTTTGTTTATGAGAAGGTCATGCGAGACAGTATTGAAAGCTTTACTAAAGTGAAGATATACCATGTCTACCACTTCCCCGCAATTCACAAGCATTGCTATCCTGTCAAAAAAAGTTTGACACAATTTGTACGTGACAAATCCATGCTGACTGTTATTTATCTTATTTTCTTCTAGATGTTTGCAAATTGATTGTTTAATTATTTGCTCCATTATCTTTCCGGGTACATGTATATACTTCTGTGACAGGTTTCGGTCGGTCCTCCGAGCCCCTAGGGGCGATGGAGAGCTATGGTCTCACTGGCAGGCCTCAGCCACATCTTCCGGGTGTTGGGGAATTAGCAGGGAAGGTGTGCCGGCCCAAGTCAGTAGCGCGCCCCTCAGGCAGGGGAGCGCCGGCCCGAGTCAGTAGTGCGCCCCTCAGGCAGGTTGGCCGGGGTAGGGGAACGCAGGCCCACCCAACTCCACTGCGTTCCAGCCCAGGGCCCTGACAGTGGCAGGAGGCGCAAGTCCTGCCGCTGGGTCAGCGGGGCTGTCCGCGCCCGCTGACCAAAAACACCCACCCCACGGTGCAGTTCGGCCCTTGGGCTACTTCCTACCCGGTCTCTCAGGCGGGTCGCTCCGGTCCCTCCATCTCGTTCGAGTATTCCGCTGCGGGCCACTCCCGCTCCCCCTCTGTATCGGACTCACGCTGGCCTGGGCTGCAGTCAGGCCCCTCCCGGTCCTCTGGGTATTCAGCAGCTGGCAGTCCTGGTTGCCACAGGCCTTCCTCCCGGTCAGGCTCCTCCTTGCCCAGAGCTTTGCCTGGGTCAGCAGCAGGATCACAAGGGAGCAGCCTGTGTCTGTCTCCCTCCCTGGTGCTCTCCTCACTGGGCAGAGGGCCCCGCCCTTTGTACTTCCTGTCCCACCCTTCCCCTTCTGGGGATTGGCGGAAATTTGGTCTGACCCCGCCCACTCAGGCTGAGATGGTGGCTCTTTACCCTCTGGTTCAGAGGGGAGCCACCGTGGCTCCCTACAACTTCCTCACTAACTTCAGCCTCTTAAATCCAAGGGCAGAGTTTAGCTGTTAATTTGGCTCTTAGAGCAGTTTAGACCCACCCCTACATGCTTCTATGTAGGACATGAACAACTAGTTGAAGTGAGGTAAAGAAATATCAAAGTCATTACTAATCAAATTATCCCTCCAGACCAAAGCTATCCCTGCCAGCAGTCAAATATTAAATAAAATGAGAGACAGACATTACTGAGAACCTGAAGATGTGCCCTTATAAGGATTGAGGCTTGGAGGTAGAGAATTTCTAGCAAGTGAAGTAGTCACACCAGTACCTGACAAGCCATTCATTAAAAGCAGAATGGTCTATTAATGTCTCTCCTTGTTTCAAGGTTACTGTATAAATCAAATTACAAAACATCCTAAACCTTTAGGAAGATGAAAGGAGCTATTTGAACTAGAAAAATAGCAAGTTGCAGACCTTGCTTGCAGAAAAAACAAACCCATCCTGAATTAAAATAACAATTAGCAAATAATTAATGTAGGTTGGGTGCAGGAAACCTCAATAACATTGTTATAAATGCTACCAAGTTTATGAAGACCTCATGTTAAGATTGTAGATGATACCAGTAATCTGAAAGAAAAAAATATTTGAGGATCCTGGGGTATGGAACCAGTATCAAGCAAAGAACAAACAAATGAACAATTAACGTTGAGGAGATGCTTGGTCTTCTACCACCTCAACTACCTGGGCTAGTTTTTCTGACTTTTCCACTTATGACAAAACTTGATGTCTCCTCTCTCAGGAACTTAATACATGATTATCTCTGAACAAACCTGGTAGTTGCATTGAGTTTCCATGTAAAGCTTCAGCACAGAGGTGGAAGGAATGAAATCCAAACTTGTGGTACTATATGTAACATGGTTGATTATTTTCATTTAAGAGGAAAAACAAGAGTAAATTAACTCTAAAGAACTGTGATGAGGGACACTCCTCCTGTGAGCACCTCCTGCCAGCTGGGTACAATACTGTATTTTTTCTCTGCTTCTGTCAGCTGCCAACCTCACTAGGCAAGTTTTCATGGGTCAGCCTCTGGCCAAGTCACACAAAGTCAATAGGCTTGAACAAACCCCTTCTGGGGTAACAAATGTCCACCAAGGACTATCACTGCAGCCTTGTTAGTGTCTTTAGCCCTGTCTCTGGGTTCAGCTTCTTCTGGGCTAACTTTAGGTCCTTCCCTGTTATAGAGCATTGTCCCCAGGGCTTTCTCCCTGGAGATTTTTTGTCTTCTCCAGTTCTCACTGTCCCAGCTTTCCAACCAAGTTCCTTCTCAAGTTCAATCCCTTTCAAGGAGGATGGGGGTAAAACCAATTGTTCACCAGACAGTCTGTCTGCCTCACCAGCATCTTTAGTCCCATTCCTGAGCCCTCTAAATTCCAGTCCATTGCTTGGGCTTCTAAACAAGCCTTATCTTCTTATCAGTGCTTGGCTACTTCCCCAATGGTCAGCAGGGGAACCCAGGGCTGGCCATTACTGTAAGGCCCAACCCAGGGACCCTGTGAACAACAGTCACCACTCTTCCCTTTAATTCCTTCAATTAGCTGCTACTATTTTCCCTTAGCTTCTTCCCACCAGGCCACTGTCTTTTCACTCATCACCTTAGGGTTGCTGTTCTCAGGTCCACTCTTTCCTTGCAGAAAGCAAAATGCACCCAGAGCTCAACTTCTGGTTATCTCTCAGGCTCCTATGGCCAGAGCAGAGTGCCATTCCTCAGCCCTCAGACTCAGCCAAGAACTGGCCTGCCAAACCCCTGCAGCTCTTTTTAACTGAGCCTGCTGGGCTCTGGTTGGCTGCTTCTTTTGAGGCCTCTCTAGGAAGACCTGGAGGACCCACCTTTGGTGTTCTTCTTCTTGGGTATTCTGTATTAGAGCTGTGGGGCCTCCAACAGGAAGCCTTGAAGGGCCAGATACAACCCCATCACAAGAACCAAGAAGTCTGTTTTTAAGTTTTCAGAAAATCTGAAGAATAAATGGAATATAAGTGGTGGAACTGAGGTATACATAGATTTCTAAATGTTTTATTTTATTTTTTATTTGTTCAAAATACCTGACAAATATTACCTTTAACCTGTCCCTTCCAGCCCTACATTTCTATGATTCTACTTGGGTAAAAAATCTGACTGGTGGCAGCACTAAGGGCTTTATTATTCGTATTTATTATCCCAGTGCCATAAAGATATCTGATAGGTTAGATACTAAAAGCACCAGTCCTATGGATTTTAAAACTTAAATAGGAGCTCTACATATCTCCGATAGAGAATTAATTATAGTTGGATTTTAAAAAGAGTCATTTGTTGGATTCAGCTTGGATGATCACTTATATGTTTTTATGTTTATTCAACATTTATTCAAACTCTCCAAATCTATTTAGTTTTCAAAACTAGACTGGAAATCAAACATGACATGACTTTCTCAGGAGATTTCTGGTAGAACTAGTTATATTTTAATAACAGACATTTTCATGTTTTTTCAATAATGTATTCCTGGTTCTTCAAGGGACCTGGACATTCTGAGGTGTATGAAAAGTAACAAGGAAAAATATTAATCAAACTTTTTGCATTAAAAATGTTGGTTCATTTTGACGTCAGTTCGGGCAGGAGGATTTTTTTTCTGTTAGCCAAGCTGTTTTGCTGATCCCTAGACTAATCAACAGTTCTAAAGTGCTAAGGTTATGGCATTTCTGTGTGTTTTAGGGAATACTGAAGGTTATATCTTACTCCTGGGGAAAATTTTGAACCACTGTGCATGCACAGAATTTATGTCCCCCACAGATTTCTTTGTTTCTCTGCAGAAAAATGACTTTCTGACATGGAATCTAAGGGAAGCCACAAGAGCAGTTATGTGACCCTCCCCAGCAGTATGTTTCAGGTGCCCACAGCAGCTGGTAAATCACTTTGGGGCAGGGGCAGGTCTGGGGAAGACTTGGCTGGTGGCTCCTACCCTTGCTCTTAGCTCAGCTGCTAGTCCCAGCTGGATTGGGAAGGATGGGACTTCCTCTTCCCCTGCACAGCACCCAGGGCCAGGTCAGACCCTCCCACAGATTTCTCCCCCAACTGCAAGAAGCTCTGTAAACTTTCCCCACCCCCCGCTTCCTGCACCCATCACTCCTCAGCTGCAGGAGGAGGGATTCCTGTACATGGAGCTGCTCCCCCATCCGCCCAACCCCTGTGCATCCAGACCCCCTCAAACCCAGACCCTCCCACTGAGCCTAACCCCCCCCCCTCCGCACTAAGAACCTCCCCCTGCCGATGAGCCCCACTCCCCCTGCACCTGGTCCATCCCAATGAGCCACCCACACTGGGATCACCACCCCATCGAGTCCCAACCAGCTGCACCTGGATCCCCACACTATTTAGCCCCACTCCCCGGCATCAGGATCCCCTACTTACCCCCCCACACCTAGACCCCCCTGTCAAACTCTATCCTCTCCCCCACACATCTATCTGCTCCCCCCTTGCTGAGCCCCAACCACCTTCACCTGGACCCCCCTACAGAGTCCCATTACTGTTGAACCCAGAACACCCCAACAAGACCCTGTGCATCCAGATCATCCCCCCGCACCCAGATACTCCACCGAGCCACCCTCACCCAAAATGCCCCACATAGAACATTTGATCCCCCCACAATAAGCCCCTCCACACTTGTATCCTGCCTTGCTGAACCTGCCTGCCCACACCTGGTGACCTGGCAAGGAGGGGCAGGGCCCTGGGGTGTTTCTGGGGCAGGCACAGTTCTTGTGCTGTGTCAGAGTTGGGGGCAGCCTCACCGCTGAGTCTGTGTCTGGGGTTGGGGAGAGTGCACAGTGACTTCCCACATCTGTGCAGCCAGTGGCCTGTGCTCCCCAGTGCCATGCTGGAGCCTCCACATTTATTAGACAAATAACATTTTCAGAATTTTGTAGAATTTTAAAATATTGTGTGCAGAATTTGTAATTTTTTGGTGCAGAATGCCCTCAGGAGTAGCATCAATATAGAACATGAATAGATAGATGGCTGACCTGCCGAGTGTAACGTAAGTATCATTATACAACCCCAAGGGAGCTGAAGCAAAAAGTGATGAGGGAGACTGATCCAAGGCTTCCTTAAAAGTATTTTTAATGTAAATAATCTAGAGCTTATAAAGTGTAGACCATTTAGAAGTCTAATTAGATTCGGGTGGTTTTGAGGATTGGGATGAGGGTGGTCTCCAAGAAAAGCTGCAAATAAAAATGTTTTGCAGATGAGAAATATTTTTGCTTTTTCATAAACTATGAAAAAAGTTAGACAGTTTTGCATTGTATGAGAAAACTGTTTGCTCTAGAGTCCAGGCTACCTAGCAAAGCCAAAAATCTGAATCCAATTTGAAAAGCAAATAGCAGACCAACTATATCATTAACTGAGCGGGTGTGCTTGCTGCTCAATCAGAGTAAAATATAACCCCCAAAGCTTTGAACAAAACTGAATTAAAATAAAAATATTACACAGAAAACATCTGTGACATAGACCATACCAGATAAACTGAGGATTTCTTTGTTCATGTGATATAGTCCTCAAAGGTACCAGTTTGTACAGTTTAATTAAGTCAGAAATGTAAAGAAGTTGAGACCCTCTTATGACTAGTTCAGTCAGGTCCAGATAGATTCAGTCAGGTTCAAACAGGTACCGATATCAATAGCAAGAAAAAGCAGTACCAGCCAATATGTGTAAAAACATTATGAAAACATGTATGATGAGTTTGCAATATCAGTATTTCCAAAACATTCCTCTAGAACGCTAACAACTGCATTATTGAGCAAGCTCTTAAACTACCAGACAGGACACCAAAAGGAAAAGACCTCTACTTCAGAATTCTATTTATAAATTAAGTAGTACTAGTAATTAGTGGTGGACAGATCTCCAGAGAATTGGAGTTTAGACTGAGGTGAACATTCAAAACTATAAACACTTATTCTAATGCTATCGGAATGTATGATGATGTACCCCAAACTGATACCTCCCATTCCTTCAACACACCCCATAACTTCCTCTCCCTCCTTACAAAACCCGCCTCTGCCTGAAAACACATGAGTTTTGCATTGTACTCGTATGTTTAACAAACTCAGGTTCTGTTGGGCCAACTGGTAAACTGTATTCCTGAGTCAAGGGGGCCTCTACTTAAATGGTCTTGTCACCATCCCCTAGATATTGAAATCCTTGAGACCTCTATCAAGACAGAATCAGCTTTTCAGTTGCCATGGTGTTGGGAAGACAAGTGGTATCTTAGGTTTTATAACTAGACTTCAAACCATTTAGGGCTTAAAATATCAATATCAGTATCCTGACTGGCATCTAGAAGCAAAAAGCAATCCCGCACAGTTTGTGGGGTAGTGGTACAATGTACTCCCTACTGCCAACCTCACTAAGCAATTTGGCTGCCACTTAATCTGCACCATTGTTACAGATAAAGAAAAGACATTTCTGACCACCAGAGCTACCTGGGACACCAGGACAAATTAGAGTTCTAAACTTGCCCCTAAATGTAGGCCTTCTTCATTAAGGATGGTAAACTACCCTTAGTTGCAGGGGGAAGCAAACCAGCATCACTTTCATCTTATCTGGACTGAGTCTCAGACAGATCACTTCCAAATAAGTTCCTCTCTCAGCAGGACAATGGAAAAACAGATACCACATCATCAAGGGCCAATGATATTCTCAGTTTTCTTAGAAGACAGAGATGCACATCAACAAAACATCACCATCAAATGTGGTACCTTCCTTGTAATCTCAGCACAAGGATTTCACCAGTGACCAAGGATTGTATGGGCTGAAGAATTAATAATTATATCTCAGTTCAAGGCAGTCCTTCTAGAACAAAGACACAGTGGTCTTTGCAACATGTGGTCCTTTCACTTCCGGTGCCTGCATGTTCCACAGACAAAAAGGAAGAGAGAGAATGCCAGCTGTCAATATTATCAATATAACATATTTTACAAGTTTAAAGTTAAAAAAAAAGTGTTTGTCTGTCCCCTATCTTTGTTAAGTTCTGTGTAACCACTGCCTCTAATGCCATTGACACAATGCTGTAGAACACCAGAATTCTGATAGAACAATTCATCTTTTATTTTGATATAGAATTTGGTAACATGTCAGGTGTACCATGGTTCAGGGGAAAGTGGCTATCTTCAGTGGGTAGATCCTATAGTTCTTGTTGGGTCTCGATAAATACTCTGACCCCCTGCTCAAACAAAGTTATGATTTACTAAGCCTGGTAGAAGCTGTCTCTGTTTTGCCAATTGAGGCACACCAGAGGTACTACATCCGCATCTCTGCCACCGCCTTGCCATCTCTCCCAAAAATTACTCTCCCTCCAAACAAAACCAAAGGGAAGGTATTGCTTATTGGTATGCTGTATGGGCAAATATAGTCCCCAGAACCCAACTCAAGTAAAATGCATGGGAACAGAAACCACCCCATGGGATGTGAAGCAAATTAAACAACTACTGCCTTGCATTAGCCTAAATATTTTCTGCTCACCTGTGTTTTGGGTGCAATTGGTCAAATGGCTGTTGGATTTATATAGTTGTAAGCAGAGCTGAACAGAAGATAGAAATTCTGTTTCACAAAGGGTTTTGAAATGTCAAAATCTGGCTTTGTTCCAAATAGGAATGAAAACCAAAACTTTTGAAATTCTTCAGTAAGGAAAATGTTTCAGGTTCATTCAAAATGTTCCATTTTGACAAAATCATTTCATTTTGATTTTGATTTTTAAAATGTTGTAGTCTATTATCATTTATATTATAATACACAATTTTAAAAATGTGAAATAAAAAGGTAATTTAGCACAAACCATTGGAATGTTTTATTCTGACAATGGTGAAATGGGACTTTCAATAGTCAGAATGTTTTGTCTGGTTTCTTCCCAAATGAACACTTAGCGAAATTGACCCAGTTTTATGCAGCATTTTAATGTTAATGAAAATGTATATTCCGGCTCAGTGTGATTTCATCAAGTTTTCACCCACCAGCTCCAGTTATAAGTCTACTATTCTGACTCATCAAGTAGCCAGATTAGCATCAGGTAGCTTTGCTGGCACACACGTTTGCAGTACTCAGGGAGCATGGACTCCATGTGTGAGCTCCCCAGATTCTGATCCTGCTCCTTCCAGAAGAACTGGACTAGTAGCTGCTGTGTTTAAGGTATTTTGTGGGTGTGTGGGTAGGGCAGGATCTTGTTGTTGAGTTGGCCTTGCAGAGACTGTACAAGTAGGTTGCAGGCTTCTTGTACAACCCCACCATTTTGCATACTTGTGCAAGAGCTGATCCTAGCAGCCATCCCAGTGAGCAAAGTGTGCTCTTCACCTTCTCCTCCCAGCAAGCAAATTACCCAAAAGAGGGTGAATGGAAGTGTTGGGCTAATGGCTAGTATAAATTGTGTACACCTTGTGCACAAGGAGTGGCCAAGTGGAAAATTATGCCACTGTACAGTCCCCTACTTTGAGCTTGTGACTAAATGCTACAGTCTAGTCCTAACGATATCCAATCTGCTGTTGGATTTCACCTCACTTTTCCAATGTCATAGTATTTCCCCTCTGGTAAAAATAAAAGATGGGCTCAATAATAAAGCACTCCACTCAGACAGCCTGAATGACAATTAAGCTTAGTGGGTGTCAAGTAACAGAGGCTCTTCAGCTTGATACATATGGAGCCAGGTTTCAGATGAATAGATCTCACAGCTATCAGCACGTAGTCTCTTCTTTTTAACATACCTTGCAGTGTGACAGCTGTGATCCATGAATATTGAGAATGAAAAAGGCCATTCAGCCCACTGAGACTCATCCTGTGTTAGTACATTATTTTCCCAGTACATCCCCAATAATTTCTTGAATGACCCTAGTGTTTTTGCCTTCACAGCTTTGCCCTGTGGGGACTCCACACATTTATTATTCTGCAAATGAAAAAAGTGTTTTCCCAACGTCTTGCCTGACTTTACATTTTTTTTCTGTTTCCTATTATGCTGGCAGCTCAGTCATCTGTAGCATGTTGAACATAGTTACTTCAGTTACAATTTTCAAAGTGGCATCACATTTTCATCCCTATTAACTCTGTTTTCCTAGATAATGTAGATTCTGGGTTATTTAATCTGTTTTTGAATCCAGCCAATTTACCGTTGTACTCTAAGGGTTATGACAACAGATCATGTTAAAAAGAAAAAGAAAAAGAAAAAGAAATTTGAAATGTGAAGTTACACACATAGGGCTAAGTTTTGTTCTCAGATGTGCAAATGACATCCTTTATCATCTACAATACAGGAGTCCCATTCATACATTTAAGAGCAGAATTTGGTTCATCAGCTCTGTATTTTAAAACAATCAACATTTAAATTCCAGGCAAGCTATTGACAAGGCATTCATAATGTTTCTGTTTTATTACACTTATGATAGCCCCAATAATTTTTGTTACTTTGAAATTAAAGTTTATTTGTATTTATTATCAAATGGTGATCTGATTGCAAGAGGCTTGTTTGTCCAGTTTGATAACACTTTTATTCAGATGCAATACATGTTAAAAACCAAGCGCTTTTTGGCTAAAGGCCTAATGGCATTTTCAGTTTATTGGTTTCAGAGGATTAAAGATCTACTGAAACTAATGTGGTTAATCTTCAAAAGTCCCTTTCCTATTTGAGAAAATTTTAGTACCCTTTCACTTATTCTGGGTTCCAATAACAAATGGGGATGATACACACTCAGGATTTGAATGCAAATGCAAAGAAATACCACTGAATAGTTTTATCTACCTGGACTTGTAATGCTGGTCTCATGCTATCAAACAAGTGTCTTAGTAGAAAGAAAAATAATGAAATTACTTTAGACTAATAGGTGACCCCAATTATTTTTATTTTATAATTATGCTAGGGTTCTTCATGTCACTAATATTTAGCTTATTTCAGCATTTCTGTTTTCCGGGTCCATAAATATCACTCTGGGATGCAAAAAAGTTCTAAACTAACAATTAACAAAAACTTTGAGAAAATAAAAAGTTCAAGTCGTTTCACAGCTAATAGATTGCAAAACGATACATTAGTTTCAGTTTTTTCTTCTCTCCTTACCTATACACAGCAGTTTGATTTTTGCAAGTTGTATAAATTCTTGCAACTTTGATGAACAAAAAATACAATTGCAGTAAATCACAGCAAACTTGGTTGGGTATTAGACCAGACTGACTTTGACTTAAGAACAGGAAAATCTGTTTATTTGATCAGAATAAATATTTTTGTTTTGTGTTAAATAAATAAATAAAATGAATAAATAAAATATTGTGTTGGTGTCCTTTGTTACTTCTTTTTTGCCACAGTGCAGCAAAGAATTTTATAGGCTTGAGATATTTCTAAGATGAAAGGCAACCAGAACCATTGTTGCCTCATTGTAAAATAAAATCTTTAAAAAAATCTTTAAGGCAATATTTTTACGCCATACAGGGACAGTAGAGAAAACACAATGAAGACCTTGAATAGACTGGTGTACTTAGTGGTCCTCAACTCTGACAGAAGAAATCATCTTGCTATAGTTTAGAACCTGATTCTGAGTTGTCATGTGCTCTCCTCTCCTATTGACTTCATTGATGACAACAATTTCCATAGCCCTCTTATTTTGTGATAGGAAAATGAGGGTCTTCGGCCTGTCTTTAAGGAATCTGTCTCCAGAATCTGTCTCTAGTTGATTGATATAGAAAGGAGAGGGGCTCTAAAAGTATCAGGTTTCCCCCTACACTACATAAGGTCTAATCAAGTGGCCTATGATAGTCCACTGCTTTATTCTCAATTGTTTGACGATGGGAGAACAAACACTGTCAATAGAGTGGGACATTTTGGTTTTAGCTAGATTTTCAAATTCATCTGACTTCTCAACATCAACATTTCTGTCTAGATTTAGTTTCAGTTAGGTGCACCTCATCCTGATGTTAATCTTACCTAGGCAGTGGGAGATGGTATTATTTGCATTTGATGAGAAGGAGACATAAAGTTGGCTGTAGTTAGTGTATTTCTGTCATTTGAGTCATTGACATAGTTTGATCTCCTCTAAAAACTGTATCTTGTGGCAAATTGCCAGCACTACTTTGATGGGTCTCGCATTTTCTCTTCTTGGGGAGGGTTCAGGGCACCATTTCTCACCCCTGAACTGGGGTATTAACTGCCCCACTAGTGTCCTGGAGGAGGGGAGTGGAGAGGGAGGGACCCAGGCCAGCCCTCTACTCTGGGTCCCAGCCCAGGGGCCCTAGGGATAGTGGAAAACCACTTGAACTAGTGGTTCCTTCCCCTGAGCTACTTCCCTCTCCTGCCCTTCAGCTTGTGGGGCTTCCTGCCATCTCTCTGCACAAACCAGAGATCCCTTTACTAGGGTCTTGGTCTTCTTAGCCCACCACAGCGCTTCTCCAAACTCTCCTCTGTTTCCCTCCAAACTACTCTCTGCTCCAACACCAATCCACTCTGCTTCAACTCCTTCAATCTCTGATTGACGCAGGGGGTTTTATCAGGTGACTGGCTTCAGGTGCTTTAATTAATCTATAGCAAACTTTCTTCCCTCTACAGGGAACAAGGCTCCCTTCTCACACTCTCCTGCTGCCCTCTGGCCATGCTGTATCACAATCTATATGGAAATTTCTTCATCCTACCTTTTATTTGTCAATGCTGAATTTAATCTGCTAATTAACTAGTTTTGTTAGGTCTCTCTGAAGTGCCTCAGTCTTCTCTGGTCTAAATAAACAAACATGATTTTGTGACATCTGCAAATTTTACTATAACACTGTTTACCCTTTTCTCCCAGTCATTAATTAATATGTTAAACAGAGGTCCTAAAATAGAAGTTTAGAGTGCCACACCATTGCCAACCTTTACTGTACTGAAACTGACCATTTATCCCTTCTTTTTGTTTTCTAGTTCTTAGCCAGGTCCTAATCTATGAGCGAGCTTGGCTTTATATAGGGATTGTGGCATCCTAGATCCAAATATATTAGTGAAGGGGTGTTTCTGTTGTGCTTTCAGCCTTCTGCAACCAGAGGAAGTCAAAGGGATAGGACCTTTATATATTATTCTTCTCAGTAAGTGAGGCAAGACTTTATAGTAGACCTGAGATACAGAAGGAATTTACAGTTGATTTCTGCCTCTTCAGTGGACTATGCGTATGTGTGTGTGTCCATTCAAAGATGGAAACTAAAAGGTATAATGTCAGGAGATGTTGGAGGCCCTTTCTTAACAAGTACCCCCTACCTTTTGATGACAGTGGACAGAAGAAAAAAGAAAAACCCGCTAAAGAACCACTACATATTTGTGAAAGTGTTTTGCAGTGTAGAGTGTGAGCAGTCATACAGTTATAGAAAAGTCTGGATCCCTCCTTTGCAAGCTACCACTTTACAAAATACAGAAAGAGAAACTGTTTTGGCAGGTGACCTTTACTTACTCTTACGTTTCTTCACAAATGGACAGAGAAGTCACTATTTACCCACAGTTATAATTTCCCCCCAGTTAATCTAAGTAAAAAGAAAATATCAGAACATGTCCCCCTCTTGCCCTGAAATTAGAAAGACTCATCAAAGCTTTTTGTAGAAATTGGGTTCTGGTTGGAGACAAACCACATAATTTGGATTTTCATGTAATTTACATGAGAGACCATAGATACTGCTCTCTCACTGGAATAATGACAATTTGGTATGCTATATCCAGAGATTTTAAAGACTGGCTTGGGCAATTAGGCCAACTCAAAGGGGCTAATTAGAAGCTGGGTGAGGAGAGGCTATAGATGGTAACAACAGGAGGAAGCCTCAATGACAATACATTGTGGGTCATCTTTCTGAAATCACTGCATGGGCATGTAAACTCTATGATGTCTGAGGCACAATTCCATGCAGACTTCAAAGTCACATGTATAATTCTGAGGCTTGGGAACAACACTGGGCATGAGCAAATTATAATGGTACATACTGCATAAGGAGCTTAAATTTTCTCTTGTTAGTTGATTGACCTCCTAAAATGATAAACAAAGCCCAAGCTCTTTTTAACATATTAATAGGAAAGTGAATATTTATTTCCTTCACTCTTCCATGTTACACGTATGACTGTAGTTCTCATAATTTTTGTCCTTGTCAGAGCTGGATTCAGACAAAAAACATTTTATTGGGGGCCTATTATCATATATAGGAAACATAAGTGAGCTGTAGCTCACGAAAGCTTATGCTCAAATAAATTGGTTAATCTCTAAGGTGCCACAAGTACTCCTTTTCTTTTTGCGAATTCAGACTAACATGGCTGTTACTCTGAAACCTGTCATAAATACGCATTGTTTTTGCTGCTGCCATGTACAATATGGGCAAAGATGAATGCATTTTGTTGGCTTTGCTGATGTTGTCAGGCAAAGATGAATATTATCTTATCATTTTTATTTTGCTTAAGAAAATCCTGCCCCAAGGTGAAGCCAGGGTCAAGGCCAGACGAAGATTTCATATGGAAAAGCTGGATCAGTAAATACTTACCACACGGCTGTTTATTGATGTTAGGAAATATAGTTAGAGAGAAGTGTTCAGTGTGTTAAGGAAAACAACCACACGTACATCTTGTTGATTCTCTTTTCAACATAGTATTCTCATTAGGGGCATTGAAGCAGTTCTCCAGTATTTGGAATTGTACTGTAAAGCATTCCTGCTCTGTAGTGAGCTCATGTGTCTGCCTTCGCTCACAAATAGCACTTAAAAGACTGGGTACATTGTGCCTGATACAGCAACCTCATTATGTGATTGAGGAAAAAGGAAAACAGTTAACACTGTGTTCAAAGGAAAATGATGTCCTCCCTGCTGAGCTTAGCAGTCAGAACGCTCATGGTCTGGGCCTGATCCTGCAGCCTTTTTCACTGAAGTAGCCCCATTGACTCCATAAGGACTATTTTTGTGAGTAAAATTGAATTGTATTTCAGAGAAAGTTTGTCACATGAGTAGCAAAGTTTAGATCCAGACTTGGATCCAAATTTTCCCCATTTAGGGTGTGTGGATCTGGGATTTTAGTAGAGCTCATTGTAGAAGCGGGCCAGCCTCTGTGAAGATCTATGAAGTCCTGATCTGGATTTGAATGTACCTGAAAATGTGGGGGTGTTGGAATCCAGGGCTTTAGTTTAAGGTCCTATAATTTCACAGCAGTGGTTTAGACTCTGGGATACAGGCCGGGGGCTCCTGGTGCAGTCAGTGCATGTGTCTGGGAAGTCAACTTTGAATTCCCTTGATCCTGTGCCACCCCCGCCCCCCACATGCTGACAACAGCTCCAAGGGGCAATTGTGTCAGCCAAGAATCACTGGGGTGCTCAAGCCATATCCTTTGTCCCTAGAGAGCCCCATATGCAGCTCAGCACCGCAAGAGGATCCCCCTATATTGGGGTGATGTTCCTGTGACAGGTTAAACTGACCTCAGGGGGGCTTTGTTCCAGCAGTGGGAGTGAAAAACGGCCCTAATGCATTGGAGGACCTGGCCCCATGTTTTTAAGTCACAATTTCTAAGTGGCCATAGCCATCTTATGAAACCCACATGACTCAGCTAGTATTAGAAGCTTCATATGTCAGAGAGTAGAGGAGTTTAAAAGCTAGTGTAATATTCTTGTAATAATTATATAAATAACATTATGTTTAAAGAAATAAAGATTTTATTTTATATTCAATTTTACATTTCTCCTTATGATTGTTAAATGAGGATGGAAACAGTTTATAGTAGAGCCCTGAGCAGGACTATCCCACTGCTCCTGCTATTATGGCAGCAGATCCTGCTGGGCTCTAGTTTATAGTCTCTTATACCGAGCTCCCTTAACAGCAGTGTTACAAATGATGTCACTTTCTTAGTAACATATATGTAGAAAGCTGGGAACTTCCAGCTGTAACCCAAACTTTATTTCCAAATATGGTTCAGAATTTATTCCCACATACACTTTAACTTTCCAAACGTCTGCTCTGAGCAAAACGAACGCAGTTTCCTTTAAAATAAATAAATAAATGCAACCGGAATGCATTTATTGGTAGTTATAGTTTCATTATGGCAATCACTGTTGGTTATTTAATTTTCATTTATGTAAACATTCTGCAAATAAATGTTTCAGTAGTTCCATGAGAAATAAACCAACTGCATTCCAGAAGTAACCAAACCAGGTATTGTATCTTGAGAGTATCATATCAGCCATTATTAATGGCATCTTTTAGAGTATAAGAAATCAACCTGTAGTCTGTGATGTCATAAATTGGATGCACTTCATGCTTTAGAAAAATTAGCATTGAATAACAATTACAACAGTTAATTGACTCTGAGTGGATGTGCAGTATGTTTCAATCAAGCTAGAATTGTGGCAATATGGACCTCATCCCACAAGTCGTTCGGTGTGGGTGAACATCTATGCCTGCACAGAGCCCTTTTGACTTCAGTAGGGCTCCATACAGGCACAGAAGTCTGCCCATGTGGAAAAATTACAGGATAGGGACCTAGGAGGCAAATTTTCAACTAGTGTAAGCTCTCCTGGCTCCACTGAAGTAAATGGAGCTGCTAGTATCTTTTCAGAGAACAATCCTTTAATGGAAGTACATGGAATGAACTACTCATTTTGAGGTTATTGTTGTTTTTCCACTGCTAAACTTTATAATTTACAACAGTTTTTCACATTCATGTGAAACAAGCACAATGGGTTCATGCAATTTGCTTTTAAAAACAGTGTTTCCATTCATTTTTAACAAGGCCAAAAGGTAGTTTCGACCAACCAAATGAAACAAGTCCATCACGTTGGATAGAAGGATGAATGGTCAAGAAGAAAGTTCTGCTTGGTTTCACATATTTCCCACCAGATAAATCTTATTCTCCTAATCAATGCTGTTCACTCTCAGAATGCAAAGTAGCAATTCACTTACCTGGAAAACATCAAAAGATACATTCTACAAATAAATATACATGCTCTACAATGTTATCTATTTCAGTATTCTTTTAAGAATCTACTCCTGCAAGGAGAGCTTGTCAGAAGTTTTCAGGCAGAAGGTTTCAGAACGCAATATATTCTGCAGAAATATGTTGATTTTGACAACAACAATTAAAAAGGAAAATTAAAAAAAAATAAGGTTGAAATATTCCATTTTTCCCTTTTTGGAATGGAGCATTTTGATTTTCCATTCTGGAATATCTTTTGGAGCTAGTCTGCATGGCAAGTTACTGTGCAGCAAGCCAGGGTGTGAATTTATAGTACACCAGCTTGCCACACAGTGGACATTGCGAAGGAAAGTGAAAATCTTGGATTCATAGAATCATGGAAGATTAGGCTTGGAAGAGACCTCAGGAGGTTATCTAGTCCAACCCCCTGCTCAAAGCAGGACCAACCCCAGCTAAATCATCCCAGCCAGAGCTTTGTCAAGCCGGGCATTAAAAATCTCTAAGGATGGAGAGTCCACCACCTCCCTAGGTAACCCATTCCAGTGCTTCACCACATTCCTAGTGAAATAGTTTTTCCTAATATCCAAACTAGACATCCCACACTACAACTTGAGACCATCGCTCCTTGTTCTGTCATCTGCCACCACTGAGAACAGCCTAGCTCCATCTTCTTTGGAACCCCCCTCCAGGTTGTTGATGGCTGCTCTCAAATCGCCCTCTCACTCTTCTCTTTGCAGACTAAATAAGACCAGTTCCCTCAGCCTCTCCTCATAAGTCATGAGTCCCATCCCCTAATCATTTTCATTGCTCTCCACTGGACTCTCTCCAATTTGTCCACATCCTTTCTGTATTGAGGGACCCAAAACTGGACGCAATACTCCAGATGTGGCCTCACCAGTGCCGAATAGAGGGGAATAATTACTTCCCAATGCTCCTACTAATGCAGCCCAATATGCCATTAGCCTTCTCGGCAACAAGGGCACACTGTTGACTCATATCCACTGTAATCCCCAGGTCCTTTTCTGCAGAACTGCCGCTTAGCCAGTTGCTCCCCAGCCTGTAGCTGTGCATGGGATTCTTCCGTCCTAAGTGCAGGACTCTGCACTTGTCCTTGTTGAACCTCATCAGATTTCTTTTGGCCCAGTCCTCCAATTTGTCTAGGTAAGTCTGGACCCTATCCCTACCTACCAGCATATCTACCTCTCCCCCCATCTTAGTGTCATCAGTAAACTTGTTGAGGGTGCAATCCATCCCATCATCCAGATCATAAATGAAGATGTTGAAGAAAACTGGCACCAGGACCGACCCCTGGGGCACTGCGCTTGATACCACTTTGATTCATACCCTGGCTTGCTATAACTTGTCACAAGACATGCCCTTTCTTTCATTTTTAATATCATATTCTATCATATAAAATTTTAAAAGTCAGATCTGTAACAAAATATTTCAATTGACTGAAAACATTTTTAAAATTTCATTTCACAGGAAAATTCAAGGTAAGGTTGTTCAGTTTTGTTATGTTTTGGATCAAAAGAATATTCAAAATTGTGGATTTTTCTGTTAAATGAAAAATCTGATTCGGACCCAACCTTGCCGACAGGATATTGAGATTAGTCAGCACCATTGACTTTGGTAGGAATGAGGTCACTCACCACCATGTGGGGCTGCTCATCTCCTTGTGAGATTGGGCTCTTTTTTTTATCTTTGTAGCTCTGCATTTCCATTTACCAGAAAGGATGTTATTATGAAAAATTAATGTAATTTCCATTAGTTTTTATATGCTGTTACCCCAAGGGGAGTAAGGTAATGCTTCAGAGAGAAAATACCCAAGAAATGATAGGGGGGAAGATAGAAAAGGAAAGCACCTTTTCTGAGAAGAGCAGACTCGGCTCCCTTCTGTGTCTGTCACCAGTGGATTTAGCTTACAATAAGGGTGTCCCTTCCTCCCTTTGTGATGTAATAAAAATGAAGGAAAGACAAGGTAATATGGTGCATACAAAGGCAAGTAGATTAAGGGTAAAGGTACAGAGAACTGGAAAAACAGAGGGAAGAAACTCAAACTTAACCATACAGTGATTCAGTGACTGGCTTTAGAAGCTTGAAGCTCAGACCCACAAAACCTCCCTTGGTATTCAGAAAAACAATAAATAAAACCCCAAAACAGAAAGCTTTTCCTACGATTTAGGCACAGTGGATACAGCATACAGGGGCAAAGCCCAGGACCTTCTACTTTCCGGATGATGTGAAGCCTTCGAGGAGGACTACTGGGGAATCCCAATGACTGTTGGATTTCATTACAGGCAGGGAGCCCCTCCAGGATGATGGACACCAAGAAAGCAGGACCCTCCAGAGGTAAGATGGATTCAGTTTGCTGTGGTGAGGATAGTGAGGACAGGCTTCTCCTTCCTCAACCTCGCTGTGGGATAGATGGTACTCTTCTCTCTAGCTCTGGAGCGTTAGGAAGACCTGACCGGGCACGTGCTGCTGCTGAAATGGACAGCCCCGCACAGGTGCTGAGCAAGTTCTTATATAGCCTTTTTGGTGGGAAAAACTGGTTCAGTCTGGTTTGAGTCAGGGAAATCCAGGGTCTTAACAGTAAATAAGTCTGCTTACAGAGATGGAGTCCGAGAGTCACAGATGATATACTCCATATTGGATTTCATTAAAGCCAGTGATTTACATAACCTTTACCTTATACGTACTATTAAAACAGCTAATTAAACACAATTAAAAATACCAACACAACATTTCTTACTAACAGCTCCATGAAATGATTCACATATATTTATTTGACAAAGTTCAAGGTACAACTCCTGAAACTTGGTAAAAGAGAGAATCAAATGAAGCACTGAATTACTGGATTCTGAGATATCACAGGCAATGTGCTTAACACCAGATTCTGCTCTTATTCACATTGGTGTAAATTCCTCTGGTGTCAGCAAAACGAGAACAGCATGTGGACCTATGAATAAAGGATCTGATCCCAACTTTAATGGGGATTTTGCCCAAATAAAGACTGAATAATCAAACTCCAAAGTCTTTGGAAATGGTGCCATGCCATTCAATGGGATTTTTGTTAGTATTAGGATGGGAGATGTAGTTACTGATTCTGCAGTGGTAGCTGCCAGCCCCTGGAGAGGCACGTTTTCATTAATTCTGAAGCGCCCAAATGTTTCCCAATTAGCACACATGGTAATGTTTCAAGAAATAAACTGACTCTTGAACTTTGGATAAGCCTTATTTCATTCAGTTCAGGATTAAAATAAAGGATATTCAAGAATATTTGCAATATTTCCTAGCATTCATTTCCACTATCACAATCAAAATTAAAAATAATTAATATTAAAAAGTATTGTTTAAGCCTGAAAGGCTTCTTTAACAAAAATACTCACGATACTGTTGTTGAAAAATTAAATAGTGCTTTCAGGTTGGCTTCTAGTTATCAGCACTAGTGCCTGTTTCTGGTAAAATCAACTTTTTTTTTATTAATAAAATCCAGTCTAAATTAAATAAAAAAATACAAATGGATGGAAACCAAAAAGAATTTTAAAGTAATTAAGTTGAGTCTAATTATACCTGATCTGTAATCTAAGCTATATTTTAATTGCTGACACTTCTTTTGCCTCTAAAATAATTCTTTTCATGATGAAATATAGCCTAATAGTGCTAAAGAAGTTGCATCCATTAACTGTGAATAGCAGCTAATGTCTCTTTCTGTGTGTGTATTTCTTTCAATCACATCATGCTGGTTTCCATCAACAAAATAATTATTTCATTCAAAGAACATCTGTACCATTTAACTGCAACTCCAAAAAGTAAGTTTCAAACTGAGTGAAATATAAGAAACTCACCAAGGTGCTTTATTATTACTATCCGGGTTACACTGTCAGGGATACTATATTATTCACAACCCATTAAGTAGCAGTGGGCCTTCCCTGTACATATGTCAGTCATCCTTCACTCTCTATATTTTATATATAAACACATACAATTATATAGTCACACAGATTATATTATATATGGAGGGAGGCGGTAAGTCTTTTTGGCATGATTAATGCTACCTTGAATAATTGTTTATCCTTAGATACTATGAGTGATAGAAGCCTTACATAATACATAAAATATACACACAGAGAGACACTAAAATATGCAGTAGTAGATTAATTTTAACACGGACCTAAATATGCCATTTTAAATATAACCCAAAAATTCAGTACCTACATTGGTATTCTTTAGAATGTGTAAAAAGAAAAGGAGTACTTGTGGCACCTTAGATACTAACAAAGAGCGGGGAGGGGAGAACCTTTTGTAGTGATAATCAAGGTGGGCCATTTCCAGCAGTTGACAAGAACGTCTGAGGAACACGGGAGGGGGGAGGGGGCGGACAGGAGGAATAAACATGGGGAAATAGTTTTACTTTGACCCATCCACTCCCAGTCTTTATTCAAGCCTAAGTTAATTGTATCCAGTTTGCAAATTAATTCCAATTCAGCTGTCTCTCGTTGGAGTCTGTTTTTGAAGTTTTTTTGTTGAAGAATTGCAACTCTTAGGTCTGTAACCGAGTGACCAAAGAGATTAAAGTGTTTTCCAACTGGTTTTTGAATGTTATAATTCTTGATGTCTGATTTGTGTCCATTGTCAACTGCTGGAAATGGCCCACCTTGATTATCACTACAAAAGGTTCCCCCCCACCCCCCGCTCTCCTGCTGGTAATAGCTCACCTTAAGTGATCACTCTCCTTACAGTGTGTATGGTAACACCCTTTGTTTCATGTTCTCTATGTATATAAATCTCCCCACTGTATTTTCCACTGAATACATCCGATGAAGTGAGCTATAGCTCATGAAAGCTTATGTTCAAATAAATTGGTTAGTCTCTAAGGTGCCACAAGTACTCCTTTTCTTTTTGTGAATACAGACTAACAAGGCTGCTACTCTGAAACCTTTAGAATGTGTGCTTCTTTGGATTCTAACTGGATGAATTTGAGAGAAATAGAAAAATATAATAAATATAAAAATATGAGTATTTGTACATAGAGTACTTTTAGAAACTGCTATAAAGTATCTAGACCAGCTCATCTATAATCCCTAATGTTTAATATTAAGATTTAAAACTTTTGTGGTCTGATGAGGCTAGTTAACAAGCACTATATCCCCAATAGCATAAAACACTCATTTTTTAGTCATGGTGGTTGAAAAAACATTGGACATGAAACCTGTCACTAGCCCAGGACTGAATATCCCATCTTACAACTCAGACTAGTGGAATTTGATGGGAGATGTTTGTCATACTGTCTGGAGTGGCTCACAAGAGTGAGTGCCAACCTCAGGGAAGACTGTCAAAAAGCAGGGCAGACACTCCAAATTGGTTATATGTTCTATAATAAGACTTCACCAACCCAGTAAATGTGTGAACTCCTAAAGCACTAAGTCTTACCGTCTTACACTTAACAGTCTTACCGTGGAGTCACAGACAATCCCCTTGCGGATTCCAGTCTATCTTGCCTCCCAGACAAATTGGACTATGTGGTAGATAGTCACTTTACACCAAAAATCACAACAATTTTCAGGTTACTCCCAGTCCCAAAGGACGAGTCACTTACCCCAGGTCAGTTGTACTCAGATCTGAAACCAAGGAGAATGCCTGTAGCCAATCTTGTCACAAACTAACTAAAGATGTATTAAATAAGAAAAGAATTGAGTAATTTACAAGGTTAAAACAGGAAACATACACACACTAATGAGTTATGGTCTTAGTTTTAAAAAAATAATGTAAGTTTCTATAATAAGCAACTGTGTGCATTCTTAGGGTTGACCGATGCCAAGCACCTTAGGGATCTCTTGCTTATATTTAAGAATTTTTGCCCCTTTGGAGTACAGTTACCACAGAGAGATCCAGTTTCTCCTTCTCAGAGATTTTTCACCCCTTCGCCCCAGAATCCAAGACGATGGGATGAGTTCATGTGTAGGTCTCTCCTTTGTGGATGGAATAAGGAGTACAATCAACAAGGTCTTTGTCCTTTGATTCTACACAATGCCTCATTTGCCTTCAGTGGACCATCTTGTGTGCAGGACAAGCACTTCACCTTAATTAATGTTTCTTTTCCTGTTTGGTGAATTACACAATTACAGAGGTTTACAATGCAAACACTCAATATAACTTTATACCATGGGATATAGTTGTTATAATTAATACATAGTTGTTATTAATATATAGTTGTTATAATTAATACATGCAGCATCCTACAGACATTTCACAAAGTCTAAACACTAAATACATTCTTATAACACTGATATCTGTTTTAACTATACTAACCCACCAAAATGATTTCCAGCTATGCATTTGTCAGTGTTCAGTGAGGCTCGGGGCCTTGGCATGAGCTGGCACCTGCTCTGTCAGCATCACAATGTTCCATTTAGGGTAAGGAGGAAAAATTGTTGCTGGCTGGTAATTTAAAAAATAAAATTATAACAATGTGAAACCGTCTCAGAAGTTTGAGATCCTTGAAGTATGTCTTCTGGATTAGTGGGCAGAATCCATATAAGGCTGTCAATGGTGCTTAATAATAATCATGCTCAATTTACCATCAAACCTGTGTTATAAATACAGTATACAGTGTAAATACCATTTACTAAGTTTTAGGGTATGTTTAGAGAGCAAAAAATATGCATGGGCTAGCCGAGGCAAGCTAGCTTGAATCCAGCTAGCACGAGTAACAATAACAGTGAAAACAGCACAGTGTCCACAGTTCAATCTAGCATGGACCCTGGACATGTACTTAGCTTACTAGCCCACTCTGAAGGCTACACTATTCTGTCTTCACAGTTATTGTTACTTGTACTAGACGGATTCAAACTTGCTTGCCTAGGCTAGCCCATGCATTTCTTTTGCTAGCTGCATAGACACACTCTTTGTTTTGGTTAGATGCTCGTACTTCATGGCTTTGCAAGAAAGTGCAGGGAGCATAATTTTTTACATAATGAATGGGATTAAAAATTAATGGGAGTTGGGTGCCTAGTTCCTCTTAATACTTGAAAATCCTTACCCTATGTTACCAATGTATCCCATATATAGGAATACTCGAAGCTTGTCACAGCATATTAATTGAGCAATAGGCCTAGTTCTTTGAAGTCTATAGAGCTACATTCATTTATACCTGGTGAGGACCTGTCACAATATATCTAGAGAGAAAAGGATGAATACACACATTTGAGAGAAGTTCAAGCTTACAGTGCTCCAATTCATCCTATGATTCAAACTCCAAGGGTTAGGCCTGTAGTTAGAAACCCATTGGCCCCTCCAGAACATACCCAAGGACAGAGTAGATTAGGAATAAAATGCTCAGGTCATTTTGTGCATACCGGGAACTTTGGTAAAATCATATAAACAAACTTTTTATATTTAAAGCAGCCCCATTGATTTATTCATAAATTGTGCTAATATCATGACATTCATGCCATTTCATGCTGTTAGGTTTGTTGCCAGTGCACTTTTCAACTGTAAATACCCCAAAATGGGAGACTTTGACTCTTGCCAGATTGCTTAGCTTTGTTCACATATTGATGTAGTGTCAGTTTTGAAATCCTTCCAGGCTAAAATAAGCATCCTACTTTGTTGGCTTGGAAAATCTAGTCTCTCTATCTTCATTACCTATCAGGCCTAGGACTTATGAAGCTTTCGGCTGAGCATAAATGCAGCTTCTCACCCAAATATATATGTATATATTTATATATATCCAAATTCAATAGAGCTTATTGGCTAATGATATAAGAAGATTTATAAAAATCTGCTTCAGATGCTTTCCCTTATTTGCAGGCAGACTGTGTTTTCACATCTGCTTGTCTAATATGTTTTCTCCATTCTCCGTTGGACCTTTATGTATGTGTCCCTCTCTCCTGGTGATCCAAAGTAGAAATAAGGATCCATGTGGCCTATAGGTATAAGTATTTGCAAGTGAAGAATAGGTATAAATTAAGGCAGTAATGCAATGAGCTTACCAGCCTCAAGACCTATTAGATATTTAGCTTAGTCAAAGAAGGTCTCAGGCCCGAAGAAAGATTTGACATAAGCAACTAGCAGTAAATGATCCTAAATCATGAGGCATCATTAGATAGCCATAGCCTGATATCACAAGATATCATAAGATAGACTTCTGTATGACATAAAGTGCTGCCGATATTTAGAAAATATATGCCACAATGTACCAGATAAAGCCAGTTAGAGTATTTTTAGGGATTTTGCAGACATAAGGTGTCAGCAGTGTGCTAACCATAAGTTGTCATGATGACTAAGTGATGTAAATGTTAATGAGCATAAGAGGAATGTGTTAGCCTACGGAAAGTGGGCCACCACAAATTAGTGGGGTGTGAAAGTTAAAATAAGGAAAGGGGGCTGAAACCTCTACTGAATATGCATCAGGCATAGTTGCGTCAGTGTAACACATTATAAAAGTTGTATCCCAGTCTGCGTGCCTTGATGGTGATGATGAGGAAGCTAATGACTTACACTTCAGGTTATTCTACAAGGGATGTTGTGAGTATATGGATGCTCAGATACTCATTCTGTGTTATCCTGCTGGGTTGTGGTGTTTGTAACTTTGCTAATGGTGTTAATACAATAATTACAAATACAGAAGGTTTTTCCTAAGTGTGAGTGTTGCAACCATGCACATCAGGATTCCCAGTTTAACAGCAATTATAACACTGAGCTTGAGATTACAACCTACCAAACCTCAGAGTTTATAATGGCAATTCTTAAATAATAAATACAATTAATACAAATCAACCGATTAGGCAACCTTAATACCTACATTTGCCACCCTACCTATTTTGTATTAATCAGATATTTTGTTGGTGACCTGGAAATCATCCAAGGCAGAATTTATGTTAAGAAAACAGTCAAGTGTCTACACATCTATATTGAGAGTTTATGGTGCTGATTAGCGAGTAGATCATAAATCTATTTTCGGTCAACTTTAAGGTCAAAGACCTTAAAGTCCTAGAAATCAGACCTTGGTTTTACAATCTCACTGTACTGCAGCTGTACCACCAAATCCATACAGTTTATTGTATTCTCATTAAAAACTCTAAGTTGTATTCTTATTAAGAACTCTCAGAAGACTCAGTTTTTCTGTCAATACTTTCCCATGATTTTCTATTCAGTTTTACAAACACTAGTTCAAAGGACATTTCTGAAAGAAAAGAAAAGAAAAGAAAAGAAAAGAAAAGAAAAGAAAAGAAAAGAAAAGAAAAGAAAAGAAGGATTTGCAAGATACTTATAGGAACCCTCTGTTTTCAGAACTGAGGCCATTCCAGATAATAGCTATTTCATGTCCTCATTATACAGACACTTTAAAATATGGAATGAATAAATAAATACAGTAAGACTACTAGCTAAACAAATTATAAGATATTTCAAGTGGTAACCTTTTTTAAAATAAGTTCTGAAAAGTGACCTTATTTTAAAAGCAAGGATATTTCATATATTTCTACATTCTAAAATACATTTTATAGATCTGAAATTAAGCACAGATATTTTCTTTCACTTTCTCTAACGAGGTAAATATTTCAGCATATGCACATTTCAGACACATATAGGGCCAGGACCTCAGTGAGGAAAAATCAGCAAAGCACCGATGAACTAAGTGACGCTACATCAATTTTCACCACTTGGGGAGTTAGCCCTTTGGCTCCAATTTGGCAAGCTGAATCGCTAGCTCACACCCCTGTGAGATTCCAGTGATCCCAGAGGGTCTCTGCAAAAGCACAAACATTTATACAGTTGCAGAATTGCCACCTTCCTTTGCCTACTCTACAATGTCATCTCTGGAAGCCTAAAGAATTTGGGGAAATATGAGGAGGATTATAAAAGGGCAATGATACTCTGTGAAATATTCCCAATTAAATTTGAAACCTTCAAAATGTGAGGTCCATGCATTTGGATACAATTTTATATTTTGGAAGAGAGGTATAATCTCATGAAAAATATTATTTTGGGGATTTTTTGTACAGAATGGATCAATTTTGGGTGACAATCAATCCTTTTCATTAAAAAATATTTTGTGTTCCCCATTCTTGCCATTAAACCAACACTGTGGTTCTGAGATCTTAATATTTATTAGTTATTAGTACACACAATACAGCTCTATTTTATTTTTCTGATCACTCAGTTCCTTGTCTACATGGGTGATTCATTTGTTGGGTATCTACAGTCCATGAGAGTTATACCAGTGGCAACTGGATCAGGTCTTATATGAATTTCTTTGGGAACTTTTGTGTTTCTCTCCTCTGGGGTTTGCTACAGTTGCACTTCAGACTGTTGGTCTCCATTTAGAGTGTTAAAGCATATTACTGTGTGTAGTATGTGCCGACCTAGCTAAAGCTGTGCCAATATTTCCATAATAAAATCTTATTTCCAACAGTTCCAACTTCACATTCAGCTGTAAAAATGTGCACTAGGCTAAAACTGGATGTTCAGGGCTTTCAGTATGAAAGTAATACAAATAATAATAAAAGTCCACTTGACTATTTTTGAGTTATAACTTTTAAAAGTAGTAGTTTAAATCCCCCTCCCCAGGGCCGGCCCTAGACCAACTGGTGACCCAGGCGAGGAGTGTCTTCAGTGTCCCCGCTCCAATTGGCAGGGTGGGGGTCTGGGTGCAGCTGTATGGGGCTCAGTGGGAGGGTCTGGGTGCAGGGGGCTTGTCAGGGTTGTCTGGGTGCATAGGGGCTGGGGCTCATTGGGGTGGGGGTTCGCGTGTGGGAGGCTCAGAAGGGGTGGTGGTCTAGGAGAAGGGATCCATATGCTGGGGGTGAGGCTCAGTGGGGACTGTCCTGGTTGCAGAGGTGGGGGGGGTCTGAATTCTGGAGTTTGGGGCTCAGTGGGGGTCAAGATTCAGAGGAGTGGGCTTCAACAGGGAGGGCTGAGGAGGTGGGTGTAGGGTGCGAAGGGCTCAGTGGTGGGTTCTGGTGTAGTATGGATGAGGCTGAGCAGGGTCTGGGTATGGGAAAGTCTGGATGTACAGGGGTTGGACAGATGGTGGAGCAGCTCTCCATACAGTGACCCTGTCTCCTGCAGCTGAGAAGTGATGGGGACAGGAAGTTGCGGGGAGGGTGCGGCTCCAAGGGAGGATTCTAGAGGTGGGTCTGACCTGGCCCTGGCTGCTCCTTGCAGGGGAAGTGCACTCTTCCCACACCCCCAGCCCAGTCAGGACTAGCAGCTGGACCCGATGCAGGGTAGGAAGCACCATCTGGGATGTCTCCAGCCCCAGGAGGGTCAGGGCAGGGCTGGGTGCGAGGGCGGGTAGGGCACAGTGGGTGGGGTCCAGGTGCAGGGAGGCTCTAATGAAGTGGGTCAGGCTTGGCAGGGTGGAGGTTTGGGTATGGGGGAAGGGTCGGGAGTGGGGTTAGGGTGTGTGGGGGGGTGATGCTCAGTGGGAGGGGGTATTGGAGGGCCTGAATACACAAGGATTTGGCACATGGGGGTGGGTCTGATCCAGCCCTGACCCTTGGAGGGTCTGACCCAGCACCAGCTCGGGTATCCTCAGCCCTGCCCTGCTCCCAGTTATTTATCTCTCCGCTGGCTGCTCTGGGTGCCGGAAATGACGAGTCCATGCTGCTAGGAAAATCATTTGTCTGCTTCTGCGGCTTCCCTTTGCTTCCCCATCAGAAAGTGATTTTTCTGTCGGGAAGCAAAGAAATCTGCAAGTCACATTAATTCTTCGTGTGTGCAGTGGCACAGAATTCCACCAGGAGTAAAAGGGTCAAGTGCACTGTATGGATTGGAAGAAGCTGAGCCCAGGAGCAGAAAGAAGGCTGTTTTTCCTAACTCTGAATCACTTTGCAGCAGGTTAATGATATTGTTAACCCTCCAACAGGGAAGCCCTGGCAGTGTTAATTCTAGAAAGGGAAAAATATTTTTTTATTTTCATTCTATACTTTAAATGTTGGTTGATTTTAGCCGAACTGTTTTAGTTAAATTGTTCCACTATTATAATTCAACTTTTCTTTTCTTTAAATGTGATAATGGGGAAAGAGTGATTAATTTTGCTAGTCTCAGTTTTATATTTTTCCTGTAACAGGTGTTTTTTTTAATCTATATACTAAATTGGAGTGGTTGGTTAATTAGTTAGCTGATGAGCTAACTGAGTGATTTCAGGTTTCAGAGTAACAGCCGTGTTAGTCTGTATTCGCAAAAAGAAAAGGAGTACTTGTGGCACCTTAGAGACTAACCAATTTATTAGAGCATGCTCTAATGCTCTAATAAATTGGTTAGTCTCTAAGGTGCCACAAGTACTCCTTTTCTTTTTGAGTGATTTCAGCAGAGGAGGAAGAAGAGTCTGCATGGATTCCAACTGAAAATTTTTACAATCAGGGAGAGGGAAGATATTGCTTTTGACTCAGCAGACTCTACAGATTTGGGGATCAAAGACTCAAACTGAGATTCAGGTGAAGTCAACCTAAGCTTTTGGGAACTCTGAGTTTCTTCTCACTGTGTTTCTGTGGGGATTGATTTGTTTGAATATAGTTTGTTTTCTTTATTTATATTTATGTATAACTGTGAAGATCATGTATGTGGATTATAAGGTATCCATGTTATGTTATAGAAATTAAGTTGTAGTTATTGTTTATTATGTTTCTTTATCATAAGATTTTATAAAATTGGTACTTAAGAATTAAGTTAATTCTTTTTGTTCTTTTGGGACTTGAATGTGGACAGGTGGACTCTGTGTAATCCTTGCTGAAAATACTTAGAGACTGAATTCTTGGTCTCCAGGTGCTTTTCTATGTGAGTTGGGTTTTTTTAGGTATTGGAGAAGGGCAATGAGGTAAACTCTAGTCAACCCAAAGGTTAAAAATTGAACTTCCCAGTTGATATCTCAGACAAGCCCCCACTTGTAACACCAACAAACTTCAGTTGTCAGTGGCTGGGATCAAACCTCGGACTTCTGGAGCTTAATGCATGAGCCTCTACTACATGAGCTAAAAGACGCATGTCTCTTAGCCGAGGTTGTAGCAAGCTCATCAAACATCAATCCATTCTGAAGCACTTCGAGGAGAGGATTAGGAACAGTCAGCATAGATTCACCAAGGGAAATTCATGCCTGATTAATCTAATTGCTTTCTACTATGAAATAACTGGCTCTGTGGATGAGGGGAAAGCAGTGGATGTGTTATTCCTTGACTTTAGCAAAGTTTTTGATATGATCTCCTACAGTATTCTTGCCAGCAAGTTAAAGAAGTATGGGCTGGATGAATGGACTATAAGGTGGATAGAAATCTGGCTAGATCATTGGGCTCAAAGGGTAGTGATCAATGGCTCCATGTCTAGTTGGCAGCTGGTATCAAGCTGAGTGCCCCAAGGGTTGGTCCTGGGGCCAGTTTTGTTCAATATCTTCATTAATGATCTGGAGGATGGCATGGATTTCACCCTCAGCAAGTTTGCAGATGACACTAAACTGAGAGGAGTGGTAGATATGCTGGAGGGTAGGGATAGGATACAGAGGGACCTAGACAAATTGGAGGATTGGGCCAAAATAAATATGATGAGGTTCAACAGAGACAAGTGGAGAAGCTTGCACTTAGGACCGAAGAATTCCATGCACTGCTACAGACTAGGGACCGAATGGCTAGGCAGCAGTTCTGAAGAAAAGGACCTAGGGGTTACAGTGGACCAGAAGCTGGATATGAGTCAACATGTGGCCTTGTTGCCGAGAAGGCTAACGGCATTTTGGGCTGTATAAGTAGGAGCATTGCCAGCAGATCGAGAGACGTGATCATCCCCCTCTATTAGACATTGGTGAGACCTCATCTGGAGTACTGTGTCCAGTTTTGTGCCCCACACTACAAGAAGGTTGTGGAAAAATTGGAAAGAGTCCAGTAGAGGGCAACAAAAATGATTAGGGAGCTGGAGCACATGATTTATGAGGAGAGGCTGAGGGAACTGGGGTTATTTAGTCTGTGGAAGAGAAGAATGAGGGGGGATTTGATAGCTCCTTTCAACTACCGGAAGGCGCGGGGTGCGGGGGTTCCAAAGAGGATGGATCTAGCCTGTTCTCAGTGGTAGCAGATGACAGAACAAGGAGTAATGGTCTCAAGTTGCAGTGGGGGAGGTTTAGGTTGGATGTTAGGAAAAACTTTTTCATTAGGAGGGTGGTGAAGCACTGGAATGGGTTACCTAGGGAGGTGGTGGAATCTCCTTCCTTAGAGGTTTTCAAGGTGAGACTTGACAAAGCCCTGGCTGGGATGATTTAGTTGGGGATTGGCCCTGCTTTGAGCAGGGGGTTGGACTAGATGACCTCCTGAGGTACCTTCCAACCCTGATATTCTATGATTCTATGAAACTCTAGCTGATCTAAGTGCCACTAGAGGAGGATGGAGTACCACACCAAGCAGGCCTGGGTTACATACTTCCCCTAGCTGAGGGAGAGCATCCCAAGCTTCAGAGACTTCCCAGGTTTGATCCTGGCCCACAGCGACCAGGGTCTGCGGGCATTAGAAGTGGGGGCTCATCTGGGAAGTCTTTGAAGCTCAGGACAGATTTCCTCAGCTAGGGGAAGTATGTAACCCAGGCCTGCTTGGTGTGGCACTTAGACCAGCTAGAGGTGAGGGGCCTGAGAGGGATCAGGAGATGCACTGGCATGGAGTCAGTGGAGCAGGTGGAGGGGTTAGACAAGAAGATGACATGAGAAACGTATATGTCTGTGACAGGGCAGAAGGAAGAAAGACTTGTAGGTGGGGAAAGGAAGATGACCTGAGGGGAGGGGGATTGTTTACTTCCAATCTCGTTTTAAATAATTTAAGTTACAGTGTTCATGCTACAGCACTTAGGAAATGTCCCATAGATTGTTAGGCCTGAGTGTTAGGAATTTTTTCTGATACCCAGCTTTGTTCATGTTTTTTGTGTTACTCCCATTTATATTTTACTGGATAATTTTAAAGAATCTCTATCTCAATTTAATGACAGAGTCTATCCCATTTACTCACACTGAGTAATACCAGTGGAGAGTGGTCCCACTGACTTTAATAGGATTGTGAGATAAGGTAGTACCTATATGAGTAAAAGTCACAGAATCCGGCCTGAAGTGGTTACACCCTTCAGGCAGTTACCAATCCTTATTCCCTCACACTAGTCTTATAAGATTTATGAATGTTCTGAGGTATTTATAAGATATTCATACCAGTATATGCACTCTATATCTGTTTAGCTATATTGAAACTCATAAATCAAGCCTTCTGGTCACTTAATCATATTCTCCAATTTCTTGACAATTTTCTGCATTGAGGTTCCCAGAATATACATAATATCACAGTGGTAGTCTCTAGTGCTAGATAGAATGGGACTGTTACCTTACTGCTCCATGATTTAATGCCTCTGTGTATTTGTTTATCAGAATTTTTGTATTGCAACTTTAGTTTTATTTCCACCATGTTACATCACAAAACCATATTTATTTGCCTTTACTCTGTTGTCCCTACATTTCATTCAGTATTACTCCTTTCCAAATATTTCCTTCTATTAAATGTTGGTGCATCTGAATATTTTCCCCTTGAAGTAATAATGTGCGAATTCCAAGTTGAATCTAATTATTTCCAGCTCATCTTTCTTACCTTTTTCAGGTATTGATTTATATTATATCTTGGTTTCACTGACATATGCAGCACTTTCTGCTTTAGTATCTCTGAAGGCTTTATTAATGTGCTGTTTAGACTATTGCCAGATCTTTAACAAAAGATGTTATGCCAAATTTTGCTCTATTATTGTAAATCTGGAAGAAATCAAGTGAAGCTTCAATTTATAATAGAGTAGTTGAGCAATATTTCACCCATTATGGAAAAGCAGGCTTGCAGGGTCCATCTCTGGACTTCCTTTCAACATCAGAAACAATAGTGCATCATTATTCTTTTGTAAATGGTCATGTAGACGGATTTTAATCCCTTGAGACTTGATATGCAAACCAACTGGAAATGTTTTTTTCTAATAAGATTTTATGATGAAGTGTAACTGCTGTGAATGAATAACTGCAAGTGACCTATGAAAGTGTACCACCAAAGGCTCTAGTCATGGGAAAGCCAACTAGCCAGAATGAGATACCTGAAGCTAGCTGGTGAGCATGCATTCTGCACATATGCTTGTATTTTTTGTGTTAACAATATGTTTTTGATTTTTAGATCAACTGGTAAGTCAGCTCCCCCAAAACTGCTTTCCTTAACTTCATAGTAAGAATAAATCCTCTCAATAGGAGTTTTAAATAAAGTGCACTGGACTGTAATCATCCACACTAAAACAGTTCAAGATTTTGTAAAAAAAATATTTATTGCAGTACATGTAATTGATCTAAGCTGCCAAATCCTGCCTCTATCCCAGCAGAAAATAAAAGGTTGCCGGTTTCTGATTTCACATTTTAGAAATTGTCAACATGAAATATATAGATATAATCTTTACACTTAGAACAACGTTGAATATGTTTTATGAAGAATCCTAAGGCAAATCCAATTGTATTAGAGGGTTATTAACAGGGTTTCATCATATGATAATGCTTTAACAGAACTTAACAAAAAACAGACAGTAAATGTATTAGAATCATTGGAATATCAAAAATAAATATTAATTTATTATTAGAGCTGATTGAAAAGTGATAAGCATGCTTTATGATTTTTTAAAATTCTTTTTAATTTCCATGACAATATTTGAAATTTTGAGATAAAATAACAAAAACAAGACAAACAGTTTTGTGGTTTGGTTTTTTTTGTCCTTTCTCCTACTTTTGTTCCCCCCCCCCTTCTCTTTTTAGTACAAAAGAGGGGGGAAATGGAAAAGAAAGAGGAGGAGAGAGAAAAAGGAAAAGAGTGTGTCCCTATCCGTATGTGAGCTGGTGAAAGTGCAGGCTGCAGCCTGGAGGATGGCTTGTCAGCTTGTCACAGCAGTACAGGGTAAATGGGAGCCCAGGGTGATGGGACAGGGGTGTTCAGTGGTACCCCAGTTCCAGGTGGCACCCTGGGGGAGCCCCTCACAGATAGTTTTTGCAAAGATAGTTTTTCACCTGGCTGTTGATAACAGTACCGAAATTGGAAATAGAGGTCTTCCCCCATCTCAAGGCTCCCAAAGACATCCTCCATAGTGGAGAGATAGTCATCAATAGTGGCATTAGGCTTGCTGGCTTTTAATGCACGGATTACATTCCCTGCGCATTTCCTCTTTTCAGCCTCACTACATTGCCATTCCTGCATCATCTAATTTAATTGACGCCTCCAAGTGTCATAGTCAGCTTCCCTTGCAGGCACTAGTTTAATGCCCCAAAATAACTTCAGCTTTCTGTAAGGGCCCTATTCATATGCTGACTTTATGGACTCGCTGATTTCTTGACCCATAGCAAAAATGTGTTGGTCTGTAGAACTGGGGGGAAGCACAGGGCTACTTCTCAAAAAAGTCTTTAATTCAGCCATGGTCTTCCCTTCCTCCCTGAGGAAGTTGCCCAATTTGGACTGAAAATCTGTAGTTGCAGATGGGGAGGGAAAACATGATTGTGCTTGTAGGATCCCCTTCCATCTTTCCGTCTCTCCATATGGCAGAATCACATGGTGAATTACTACAGTAGACAGTATAACTTTGCTCTCTACAAGAAGGGATAAAGAAGTTTCCCCTTTAGCTTGCATTTGACTCCGAACTGCACAGGTTCCACATTCTCTGACATGGGCTATCTCATCTTCAATTTGTGTAACTTCCCATTCAGCAGGTACATTAGTAAGCATGAAGTGGCGTTCAGGGTCAGCTCCCTCCAGCTCACACCAAGTTACAAGCCTCTTTTGGTAATTCATACTGGGAATTTATTCAATTTCCCTGGAAGTCAGCAGGGGTATATTTAAGGTCTGAGTTTAAAAGATGGGATCCCAATGGTGCCACCAATATAGTGCCCCCATGCACCTGATTACCTCCTTTAGGATCAAACTAAAGGACAGGCCTGGGTTCTTCTGGGTCCCACCACCCACTCAGCAGGGTGTAACTTCTCTATTTTCTTCCCACAAACATTTATTTGGTGGTGCCTCTACCCTTCGCCACTTCTTGGCAGAGTCACCAGGGCAGCTTGGGAAGAAAATTCTAATCACAGGGTAACCCCCACTTACTTGCCAGATAGTTGGATACTCCCAAGAAATAACATAAACACATACAATATATCCATACAGTAGTTCTATTAAACAGGAGATCAATATAATGTGAAAGGGTAAAACACGATTCTCAGGCTCACCAGTGGCAATACTGATAATACCCAAGAATTTCCCCAGTCACGTGACCTGATAAAGCAAACATAAAATTAGCACATACTGGGGCCCTTGATGACCTGTGACTATGATATCTTCTGTGCAGCAGTTAGCAACATGTTTGACTGAGTTCAGTACAGCCCAGAGACTCACAAGTGGGATAAGGTGGTAAGTCCTTCTGCAGGTTTAATAGGCAGCAGGTAATAAAATCCCCAAACCCTTACCCCCTGGCTTGAGGACATGTTTCAGGGAGTAAGGGGTCTCCCAAACAATTTCCCTGCCTAGCTAACTAAAAGAAATTACACTCATAGGTCCGCGATGGATCTTCAGGACTCTGGACTCCTCAGTCACTGCAGAGGGCTGATGTCCACGGCTGGCTGGTGTCTCTTCATGCAGTATTCAGGCTGCTTCTGGTGCCAGGATTTCCCCTCATCCCCAAGGTGTGCAGAACTCAAGGTGCAGATTAAAAACTATACTAAAATCCAAACTTTAGTGTCCCACCCCAGTGTTCAGATGCACTCACAGCAGGCAGCAGCCCTGGACTAGCAGCCAGAGTACAGCTCACCGTGTGGTAACTGACTTTGCCTATAGAGCTGCAAGGCTTACTCAGCCTAGCTGGGGGAAGTTTACCCAATAAAGTTCTACAGCTGAGAGTCACCTTAGAACGGGAAAGGCTCAAGCTGAGATATCTTGCTTTCAGGTCCCCTGTCAAGGCTGATTCCCCACTAGAGCCAAATTTTAGACCCCAAATTTCATCCTCATCTTCTGTGACCAGTCAGCCTCCTTCAACCAACCTAATATCTTTCTTTGACAGGGTTACAAGCCTTGTGAATAGAAGCGAAGTGGTATATGTGGTGTAGCTTGACTTTAGTAAGACTTTTGATACTGTCTCTTTCTGACGCTTCTCAGTCCACTGAACTGCATTTGGCTGTTTTTTCCTGGTTAGGTCTGTCAGTGGGATGGCAATTTGTCTGTAGTTTGGTATAAATCATTGGTAATACCCAGCCAAGCCCAAGAAGGATTGGATCTGCTTCTTTGACTTAGGTACAGGCCAATTTACTTTAGCCTGTAGGGGGTTGATGGTTCCTTGACCCACTGGTGTCAAAGGTATGTTACCCTGTTTAGGCCTATATGATATTTTTTGGCCTTAACGGTTAATCCTGCCTCCCTTATGTGCTGGAAGACAGCTTGGAGGTGTTCCAGGTGTTCTGTCCATGATTCTGAGAACATAGCCAAATCGTCAAGGTTGGCAACTGCAAATTCCCCAAATACAGCCAGAAGGTAATCTACCAGTCTCTGGAAGGTGGCGGGTGCATTTCACAGTCCAAAAGGAAGCACATTAAATTCATACAGCCCTATATGAGTGATGAAGACTGGCCTTTCCTGAGCTGGGTCATCTAGCGGCACTTGCCAGTACCCCTTAGTTAAGTCTAAGGTGGAGATGAACTGGGCATGTCCCAGTTTCTCCAATACCTCATCTGTGTGTGGCATAGGATAGTTTTCTGGGCGAGTACAGCATTTAGCTTATGTAGTCCATGCAAAAGCGAATTTCCCCATCGGTTTTGGGAACCAGAACCACTGGAGAGGCCCATGCACCCTCACAGGGGTGGATTACATCTGTCTGTAACATGTTCTTGATCTCCCTTTCTATTGCAGTTTTGGCTTTAGGAGCCATCCAGTATGGTTGGGCTCTAATTAGGTGAGCATCACCTGTGTCAGTGGAGTGATACGCCCGTTCTGTCCATCCTGGGGTGGCTGAAAACAATGGTGTGAAGCTGGTGTGCAGCTCCTGGATTTGCTGTTGCTGCTTATGCCCAAGGATTATGGAAAGGCTTACCTCTTCTACGCCACCATTGCTTTTTCCTTCATAGTAGACCCCGTCAGGCCACTCAGCGGCATCTCTCTCCTGGACTATAAACTGGATGACCTTGATTTCTCGGGAATAAAATGGCTTTAGAGAATTAACATGGTATACTTTAGGTTTTAGGGTAGGGTCTGGGAACGCTATGAGGCAATTAACAGCTCCCAGGCACTCTTGGACCATAAATGGCCCCTCCCACGATGCTTCCATCTTATTGCCTTGGAGCGCTTTTAGAACCATGACTTTTGTCACTTATTCTGGCATGTTTATCATACCAGGCCTTTTGCTCTTGTTGAGCATCTTGTAGGTTTTCTCGAGCAAGGGCTAGAGAGTTTTTTAGGGTGTTTTTCAGGTTGGTTACAAAGTCCAAAATGGTAGTTTTTGGAGATAATGTAACCCCCTACCATTGCTGCTTTACTAACTGTAATGGCCCCTTAACTTTGTGGCTGCAAACTACTTTAAATGGTGAAAATCCCAAACTGGGATGTGGTACAGTCCTGTAGGCAAAGAGCAACTGCTGCAACACTAGGTCCCAATCATTGGAGTGCTCATTCACAAATCTACATATCGTGGCCCCCAAAGTCCCATTAAACTTTTCCACAAGGCCATTTGTTTGATGGTGGTAAGGGGTGGCAACCAAGTGGTTCATTCCATGAGCTTCCCAAAGACATTTCATGGTCCCTGCCAGAAAGTTAGTTCTCGAATCCGTAAGGATGTCTGAGGGCCAACCTACCCTGGCAAAAATGTCTGCCATTGCCTGGCTCATGCTTTTAGCCCTGGTGTTGCTTAGAGCTACTGCTTCTGGCTATCAGGTGGCAAAATCCATGAAGGTTAGTATGTATAGCTTTCCTCTGGAAAAGGGAAAGGACCCAGGGAAAGGACTCTTGCTCTGCCTGGAACTGCTCCCTTGATGCTGGAGACATTAGTTCCTCACTGGGTTGTGGACTTGGCTTAGTCCCACTGGAAGCGATGCAGTTGATGGGGGTATCTCTGTTGACCTGTGCACTAGGTTGTATTTCAGGCTCCGGTTGAGCTTCTTGCACCGGTTTAGCTGCTGCTGCAAGTGCAGGCTCTGTGGTGCCCTTTGGTGCTGGCTCCCCTGACTATAGTGGGGTTGCAAGCACAGGCTTTGGTGCTGACTGCTCTGCCAGTTCCAATTATTAGGCTAGTTCTAGCTGGGTCCCAGGAACTAAAACTACACCTCTGCCATAGACTCTGGTCTCAGGTCTGGTTTCACCACCTCAGGCTGGGTCCCTGGGCCTGTGGTATCAGGGGACGCAGATTGGGCTCTTGTAGGAGGCTTAGGAATGGAGTTAGGTGTGGAGGCATGTTTAATCTGGCTGTGGGTGATGATCCACACCCTTTTTGTTAGCCTTACATGGTTGGCTAAGACTTCTCCCAGCAGCATGGGAATGGGATAATCGTTATAGATTGCAAAAGTCCATATTCTGGACCAGCCCTTGTACTGGACAGGCAACTTGCCTGTAGGTAAGTTAAAAGAGTTGGCCTTAAAAGGTTGCACCATCACTTGGGCCTCTGGGTTGATTAATTTGGGGTCCACCAGGGATTGGTGGATAGCTGACATCTGTGCTCCAGTGTCTTCCTCCTGCCCACACTCACAGTTTGCCTTCACTCTGGGGGTATTTGTGAGGCATCTGGGCCTGAAAGCTCTTGGTGGGACCCCAGGGTGATGAGTTGCAGTCAGCTGGTGTTTTTGGGGCAGTTGGACTTCATATGCCCCAGCTCATTCTTGTACAGATCTCAGGATTTTAAAAGGACACATTTTAAAATGCCCCAGCTCATTCCAGCCCACAGTCAGCTGGGCGATGCTTTAAAGCCTCGCCCAGCTGACTGTGGGCTGAGACGAGGTGGGTGGTTGGAGGGTAGGGTGGTAGAACAAGAGGGCATCTGGGGTTTTCCTTGCTGTGTGGAAGGCTCCTCCTTGCGAGGTGGGCCCTTGGGCTGACTCCAATGGCAGGGTGTCATCTCGGGTTGGCCCTTCTGGTATCTGCACCAACTGCTAATAGCTTTCTTCTTCTCCGCCACCTCCACCCATTTGGCTCTGATCTTCCCCACCTCGATTACAGTTTTGGGGCTTCCCATATAGGATATACCTTTCTATTTCCTCAGGAACACACTCTAAGAACTGCTCCATTTGCATTAGGAGAAACAGATCTTCCAGAGATTTAACATTTGCTCCTGATATCCAAGCATCCCAATTTTTTACAATGCGGTAAGCGTGTCAGGAAAATACCACTTCTTGTTTCCACCTTAGGGCTCTGAACTGCCAATGGACATGCTCAGATGTTAGCCCCATCCTAATTCTGGCCTTTTGTTTAAAAAGTTTGTGTTCTTATTTCAGCTGCCACCTCTGCTAAGGGTCCACTGAGTTGTGGCCTCAGCTCTACCATATACTGGTCTGGAGGGATGCTGTACCCAAGGCAGGCCCTTTCAAAATTTTCTGAGAAGGCCTCTGAATCATCGCCTACCTTATATGTGGGGAATTTTTTGGAATGGGGAGCGGTACCTGGAGAAGGACTGTTAAGATTACCTGGTTGACCCAGCTATAAGTGCTTCAGCTCCATTTCCACCTCCAAGCACTTCAACTCTCTCCTCTCCTTCGCCTCCAAGCACTTTGCCTCTGCTTCCGCCTCCAAGTGCTTCATCTCTAGGAAGAAATTCCTTTCTTCTGCAGTTAGAACTCTGCCTGGTTAAGGGCATCCCTACATCCTGGCACCGGGATCTCGGGTCGGGGAGGGCTGACCCTTCCCTTCTGGGAAGTCTCCGGTCCCCCATCCCGTCCCTGCATTTCTATCATGGAGCTGGATGTCTGAGCTTGATCTGGGTCTGTTTTCTCCATGGCGTGCTGCTTTGGGAAGATTGGTTGTTCTAGGGTTTCGGTGCCCAACTGCAACCTCATGCACAGGGCTGCCCTACTCTAGCCTAGCTATTTCATTGCCACAAAGCTAGAAAAAAAAATAAACTGCTTGTTGGACTCCATGGCTTGCAGGCTGCCAAAAGGAAAAATGTGTCCTTTTAAAATCCTGAGGTCTGTGCTTCTGGTTCAAAATGATCCCACTGCTCTGCTACCATGTCAAGGCTGATTTCCCACTCTGGCACTTTGAGTGCAGAAGGTGGGGGCCCGCAAGGATTCTAAAAATTAATACTGCCCACTCCAGGCTTGTATTAAACTTCTAAGGTTACAGCTTCTCTCTGACCTTGGATGGGTAGGTGCTGCCACCACCAAAGTGCAAAAACCCCCTTCAGAACTCAGGAAGGAGCACTTGGGAATTCCTTCCTGTGGGGTACCCTCAAGCCCCTTCACACACACACCCATGGAAGAGCTGAGAAATAAAAAAGGGAAATCAGCTGTTGCCACCAGCTAATTAACCAACATGTGCACAAACCTCTTAAGACACAAAATATAATCTTGTTCTTAAAAAAGGTAGATTTCATTAAAAACAACAACAACAAAAAAAGAAAATACATTTGAAAACTCAGGCTATTGCTAGATTTTAAAAACCCACTTACAAAAATTAAACATCAAGAATAACCTTCTTGAGGTCCAACTTAAAGGTTACAAGCAAAACAAAACATTTGGGGTTAGCACAGAGGAGTCCACAAGCAATAAAGAAATAAACAGAAATAAACCTAATTGTGTCTTCCTAGACATTTCCTGATATACTTACATACCTGGGGTTTCAAATGAGTAGTTTCTAGGTATGATTTGATTATTTTTAATACCTGGCCCAAGGTCTTACAGCATAGCTGCAGCCTTGTTTCTCCCAAGAACAAGAACAGACAGACAAAGGGGAAGTTTTTTCCCAATGTTAAAAAGTTCTAGCCTTCCCATTGGCTTTTTTGGTCACTGACCACTCCCTTCCTTTTACCTATGCAGGGAGACTCTTAAAACCTTTACAGGTAAAGCAAGTAGAGAACAACTGCTAAAAGGGATTTTTCGTTAACTGGCTGGCTGGGTGCCCATAAAAAGGAGCTACCCCGCCTTTCATTTATCACATCCCCAGAGATCAGTTCTCAGGGGGAACCCTGCATGCAGGCCTGGGGACTCACCAGCTTCCCCCAAAGCCAGTCCTGCCCTGGCTGTCTCCAAGATGATCGCAAATGGTTTCTCCCCTCTCTTGGGCTCCCAAGGGAGGGCATCTCACTCCCTGTTGGTCAGTCTAGCTTGTCTTCCTAGGCTTTCACTTGGCAGTCATTTGACTCTGCTCCCTCCTCCAAGCAGGTATGCCTGCAATCGTCTCCCAAGCCAACAGGGCCCCTAGATAAACTACTTGGGAGTTACACTTGCCCCACTGAAGTCAACTGGAGTTTTACCACTGACTTCAATGGGACTAGGATTTCACCCTAAGTTATGAAAAAAATGGGAGTGTCTTTGTTTCAATGGCCAGAAGCTTTGTAAGGTCCTACAAATGATTCAGTACATATCAAAAGAAAGCAACAAAAAATCTTCTGCTTACTTTTCGGCTGGCTAGAGGTTTATTTAGTTAATGGTATTGTTTGACCTAGGGGCTTGAGTACGTAGAAGGCTGAGACTCCCTTCTCCTAATTTTTCTCTCTCCCCACCTTTCAAACGTTTTGTTTATCTCAGGCATCTGAAAATAGAAACTTGAATCTGCCCTGCAGATTAGACCATTGAGAATAGAAACATAAGATATCAAATCTTAGGAGAAAGGGGTCCGGAACCTCATCCTCTCCTGAAAAGCAGTGAATGTAATGGGACTCCACTTTGAGGGTGCCCACTTTATGAGCCCTTTTAGGGCAGGGAACTCTGCATCCTTGTTTGCAAAACGCTTAGCACTTTGTTGATGCTCTATAACTCATACAGCATAATAATCACCCCTGACTTTGGCATCTGTTGTCTCTGACTGATGTGGCATTGGTAGCTTTTTCTATTTCTAAGTCTTAAATTTTAGGCTTCATTACTATAACTCACTTCTTCAAAGACTATCAGGCAAAATACTACATAGGTTTCAGCTTGTGGAAAATGATACCAGCAGGATCTTACAGACATTCAGAATTGTAGCCTGTTTCTTTAATGGTACAAACTTTGTATTAGCTTTCCATTCCATTTCATACTGCACAGAAAATAAAAGAAGGCCCAATGGTGGGAGTTACATATTCAACTTTCTGCCCTTCTGTTGATTTATAATTTTTACTAAATTCTTATGTGAGACACTTTGTATAAAGGGTGATCTCTTAGGATTACGTTAAAAAAGTCTTTTGTCCATTAATTTCTTTGTTGCTTTCATTGTAACCTTTAGTTTAAAACAAACAGACAAAAACCATAACCTTCAGAGAAGATTACACAGTTTGATTTATTCACCTGAAAGACTATAGTGTGCGTCATACCTTGATCTTATTAATGCATGATCAAGACTTTGTAATTGTATGTATGTAACATTTTAATGAAATATTTCATTAGAAACATTTTAGAAGTTCAATGCACATTGTATTATTTAGCTAATAAGTATTTTGGTCAATTTTTAATTGCCCCTTGAATAAAAAGTATTTTTAATTGTTTCTGTTACTGAGCTGTACTGTGCATGCGGATTTTGAGAGATTGAGTTCTCTGATAGAATGCATTTGCACAATTAGATAAGTGGACTTTTGCCCTGACAAAGGACGTTATGGCATAGGTGTTCATATACTATAGTGATTAATATCAGTATATCTACTTAGATATATATCTAAGCTAGCAGATTTTAGCTTGTAATTAATAACTGACCTGGTAGATCTTTTCAGTCTAGTCATTTTCATATACACAATAAGGGTAAAATCCACTCCTCCACTCCAGTGTGGAGGCCCAAAACCCTGTTTAAGCCTAGTGATGGTGCTGTGGATAAAGTAACCATATGGAGGTGGAAGGAGTCTCTCCATTCCTTGTATATTTTGGAGAGATGCGTTGTACCATCTCTTGATAAGTAGTTGGCAGAGGAAGTTTGAGGGGGCAGGGCCATGGATACATGCTATTTTAACCGAATGACACAAAACCACCCTGAGGGGTGGTTAGTGTATGGACTTGGACTTCATTCCCCCTAATCTACCTAACAAGGCTACACCAGCAGGACCTTGCTTACTGAATCCCCAGAACACTCTGGGATTGGGTTTAAGACTGCAACCCAATTGCCCTCCCTTTTGAGGGATGTCAGGGCTGCTTGTGAGACCCTGGGACTGAGCCTGAACACTGGAAACTATAGTGGGGGAGCTTCCAAATTGCCTCACCCACCAGCTTATGGAGCACCACAACAATTATCACAGCATTGTGCAGACAATCCCCCCACACACACACACACCTTTTTTTCTCTTTTGTGCAAGCCCAAAATCTTCCCCTAAAACTGAAATCCTGGTTTGAAAAGTCACTAGATGCTGTTTCACACAGTCCTCACATCCAGACTATGTCTAAATATTGCAGATTCTTTCTCTAAGATCCAAGATCTAAGATCTATTACTATCTATCCACAAAGCTAAAACTCTCATCCAGGCTCTCATCATATCACATCTTGGTTACTGCAATATTCTTTTCTCTAACCTTGACAAATGCAGTCTTGCCCCAGTCAGATCCATTCCGAAAAGCTGCTGCAACGATCATTTTCCTAGCCCATCACTTTGACCACATCATCCCTTTCTTTGCATCCCTCCAGTGGCTCCCCCTTCTCTGTCACATGAAACATAAGCTACTAATCTTTGCTTTCAAAATCCTACCCAACCTATCCCCACTCTACCTATCATTTCTTATTTGCTATTGAAATAATGATTCCTGGTTCTGACTGGCCAATGGATGATGCGAGCCTCCGTTGGCCACTTTTTAAATATTCAAGCAAACATCTTCATGCTTTCTCTAATGCTGGCCCTGGCTGGTGGGAGGAGCTCCCTCTAAACATCACCAAAGCTAAGTCATTATTCCCTTTCAAAACCCGCTGAAAACTCTCATTTGCTGTGATGTGATATGTTAGGACAGTGGTGTGCTGAGGCTACTGCCCATCATATTGACAATATTGTCTCTCAATTGTTTATTTGCACTCCATTGTCTGTTTGCCTCCATCTGTTTTACACTGAGATTATAATTTTGGGGGGGCAAAGATATTTGGTTCTCTGTGTGTATAGTGCCTATCACAATGGTGTCCTGCTTCTTGAGTAAAGCTCCTAGGCACAACAATAATACAAATAATTGTAATAACAACAACAACAATAATAATAATTAATAAAACACACGTGAAAATATACTGCAGAGTGGAAGTCTGCACCAGTAGGAATATGGACCAGATGACCTAATAGGTATATTCCACCTTTAATTTATATTTTTCTGTAAAAACATGCAGGGATATTAAAACATTCCTTCTTTTGTAGCTTACCATGGCTATCGCAAGCAATCTCTTTTTATTCACAGATAAATACTTCCTGTAATGAAAGTGTTTTTAATGTGTCATCAAACTAGTCAATGTGTTTCATCTGAAGTAATAGGCAGAAACAAAAAAGTATATACAAAATTAATGATCTCACTCCTGCACACACATTACTTTCAGTAAGAAAAAAATGAGGCACAAAAAATCAAATGTAATGAGGCCATTACAGAAGAAGAAATAGGGTAATTAATTTCTAATATATAACATCACTACAATGAAATTAACTATAATTTAAACAAAGTAATCTGCTTTTGTTTGGTATGCAAAATGCAAATGAGATATTTTACTAGAACTCGCATTTCTGTTAGAGGTCACAAGAGTGATGATAATTAGGCAACTATCAGATTAATAAACATTTTCTTTTATTATACTATTAATTTCTTAAGATATAAACTTTTGTTTTGAAAAGTCCCTTTGGAAATTTGAAAATGCCATTTGAGATACTTTTTGGTCATAAAGTAAGATTTAAAAACATTATTTTGATGCACTGCTTATTGTGACATTCCTGTGATGATCTGACCTTCCATGGCAATAGCTATGGAATATGATCATCATATAACTAATTATTCAGGCACGACTAATGACATGTTTTGCCTGATGTTTTTGGCAGTGATGGGACACTGAGTTACTACAGAGAATTCTTTCCCAGGTGTCTGGCTGTTGGGTCTTGCTGAAATGCTTAGGATCCAACTCACTGCCATATTTGGAGTCAGGAAGGGGGATCCACCTTCCTCTGCAGCATAGGACATGGGTCACTTTCAGCTTTAAACTAATGTATGTGGTGGATTCTCTGTAACTTGAAGTCTTTAAATCATGATTTGAGGACTTCAGTAACTGAGAAATTATGGCTATATTATTGGAGTGGGTGGGTAAGGTTCTGTGGTCTGCAATGTACAGAAGGTCAGACTAGATGATCATGATTGTCTTTCTGGCCTTAAAGTCTATGAGTCTGTAAACTGCGCCTTATACATTCAGCAGCCATTAAATGGTTAATCATTTTTTATAATGGATGTGCAGATGCAAATTCCCAAAAGCAATATTTGTACTGCTATGTAGGATCCAATAAATCTTAATTTACCTTCTCTTAGAGTAAGGAAGAGAGTGTGTTTTCCACCAAAGAGAATTTTTAAAATGTACATTATTATTTAAAATTAGATCCTAATATCAAAAATTGGAAAATCAAAGCTTTGAGGAAAAGTAAGGAACAGAATGGGAGACAAAATACACAAACCAGCATATAAAACGCATAGGGCCATAATATAGCTGAAGGAAGGGTACATAAGGGAGCTTTTCTATGCATTCTCCTTTTGTACTTTCACAGAAGGCAACTTGAATCCTAAGGCTTTTGCCCCCTGACCAAAATTCATCATTGTTATAACAAGTTGTGTTCAAGCCTATAATTTTGGGATTTTTTAAAGTTTTGCTAGGCTTGTAAAAGCCTTGCTGAGCCAAAGCAGGTAATACATGACAGGAGGGTCACCTTGACCTGTAAACAATTATTGATGAGAACAAGAACAAAATGTAGTCGAAAGAATTGCATGAACAGAATGTGGTTGCTTTTGTGGTATTTTCTGCTTGACTGGGAACAAGAAGTCAAAGAAGTTTCACAATATACCCTGTTCATGAGCTACATGCAGCCTAATATTGAAGATCAAAGATGTGCAAATGGTCTCAATAGGCTTTGGATAAATATTCAAACTTATGAACTAAAAGTGCAAGAGTGGATTTTTCAAAAGCACTCAATGTTAATCTAATTCTGTTTTCCTTAGAGTCACTGGGAGTTGTATTACTGATTTCAGTGGATGCAGTGCTAACCCAATGTGGACCACTTTTGAAAATGCTACCCTAAATCTTATGAGGTTTATCCATTACTTATCAAGAGATCCAACCAAACCTCTAATATTCTCATTTTCAACTGAAATTGAAAATAATACAAATTTCTCAGGTGCAGGCAGCTTGACATACAATATTTTCTCCTAATAAATGTAACTGAACATAACTCAACAACTCTTCTTACTACATCAGTTCAAAAGCATTAGCTCTATATACTTATCAAGCAGATTTGGGTTGTCCAAAACAGCCCACTGAATTCTTTCAAACGAAACAAAACCAAACAAAATAAATTCCAAAGTAGTAGAAATGTTTCATTTTGACATTTTCAATATGAAACATTTTGACTTCTTGATTCATTTCAAATTTAACTTCAGTTTTATTATTATTTATGGCCCGAGAGCATATTAATGCCAACATACTTACAATTGACAAGGGGGTGCAGAGAGGTAACATGAATCTCCTGATTCTGGTATAGTTCACAGAATAATGTCAAGTGACGTCTCAAATAAAAGCCGGTGTCACATTGGTCATCAATATAATTGAAAAACACATGTAAGTATGTTGTGTAAGAAGTTCTGAAGAAATACTGGGAGGGTTGGTCACCTGCAAAAGTGAAAAACAGGTTTCTTGTCAAACAAGAAATATTTATCCATCTATCTGTTTAAATGAAAATTGAGTGTTGTGTCATGCACAATGGGTATCCTAACACTAGTTTAAAACTGTCACAGATGCTTTGGGTCTGGTCTATGTCCTGAGCCTGTAACCAGTTCCTTGGGAGTGATCCCTTTAATGTGCTGGGCTCCAAGGACCCACACAGTTCGAACAGAGGTAGGCACTCTGCTTCCAAGACTCTGAAACTGGGCCTGGGAGTGTCATATTATTGTTGCTGTTGTTATTTTATGTTAAAGGTAAAAAAACCTTGAAAGCTAAATTAAATATACTTGGTTAAACAAAATGCTTTGTTTGATGCAAATAATTGTATTTAATGTTTTTGGTTCAACTTTTTTTTTTTAAATTATGATAAATTGGTGACAGGTTTCAGAGTAACAGCCGTGTTAGTCTGTATTCGCAAAAAGAAAAGGAGTACTTGTGGCACCTTAGAGACTAACCAATTTATTTGAGCATAAGCTTTCGTGAGCTACAGCTCACTTCATCGGATGCATACTGGTAAATGCATACTGCATAAATTGGTGATTCATACAGCCCTCCATGCTTACTACACCAGCTCAGAAATGCACACAGCAACTAGCTGCATAACCTTTTAAACAACAACTTCCCTAAAATTGCTGCAGACCATTAAAGATATAGTAACAGGTGGTACAAAATATATTTGAAAACCAATTTTAATTGCAAATCAGCATTTATCAGTCTATGGCTGGTGATAACCATCTGGTGGGATGTCATTTGTGAGACTAACAGCAAGACAGCCCATGTCACAGCCTGTAAGGAAAAGTCTACCTTCTGCTTCAATTCTAGTTTAATAATCATAGAAGCAGTTCAGTATTTAATTCAAGTATTAAAGCTTTTCTTCAGGTTGTTAAGCAAGTTTTAGGCAGGTTTGAAACCAGTTTGCTTCCAGTCTTAATATCACAGATGTCAACTGTATAACCACCTCAGCAAACACAATTTTAATTTAAATATTGGAATTCATATGGATGTTATGGACAATTCTTGGTAACATATGCTTCATTAAATTCAATGTTTAGATTACTGGGCTAAATGAAATCCATCAAGTTTCCCTTTAAATTCATACCCTTTGTTTAAGTCCTTTCTGTCTTTTAACCAACAGTAGCAGTCTGATTCTTTTTAACCACTGAACATTGCAAGGCCACCATGGATACTGCTTTGTTTTTTGACTTTTACTTTAGGTCTGTCACTGAAACTTCATTTTCTCATCTGCATGAGAATTCATATAACAGAATTCAGCTCCGGCTTTCACAGATTGAAGCTGATAACTATATTCTGTGGGTTTTTGACCTCCAGGTTAGACTACTGAAAAGCTTTACTTTATACCTCTCTCATAAAATGCTGCCTGAATTCCAACTTGTACAAAGGGCTGTTGATAGAATTTTAAGCCTTACTGAGCAGCCTCAGTTTGTCACGTTAGTGTTTTGGGAGTTACATTGATACCTCTTGTCAAGCATTTATTAAAATTTAAAATTGTCTGTAACTTACAAGGCTGATCATGATTTGTTATGTGTGTCCCTACAGTAGCCTTGCCATAGGTTGAGACTTTCTGTAGTTTTCCATAACATAAACTAAAGTGCTATTGGGTGCTTACTTTTAATTTGCATATCTCTTCCACACCAATTTGAAATTCGCTCAGAGGCAAGTTTTCACTGCTGACTCAATAAATTTAAAAAAATCTGAACTTTGTTTCCCCCCCACACACACACCTTTAAAAAAAAAAAAAAACAACCTTGGTTCTCTCCTTGCTAGAGCACTTCTGCACCTCTGCATTGTGTTTTATCATAAAGTGCCCTAGGATGACTTTATGTGAAAGGTGCTATAGACATTTATTTAGTTGTTTATTGTTGAAAGAATGCATTCCCTCCAAATTGTAAGTGCAATCAGTAACTTGAACGAATTCCATGAACTCAGCTTGTTGACTTGTCTGTAATAGCCCCATTACCAAGGCACCACATGACATGGCACCTTTTCATCAGGGGTGGCCCCGGGTCTGAACAAGCACACAGCTAATGAATGCCCCTTGCCTCCACATTTCATACTAGACTTGATGTTATCAGACAGCAGTGATTTGAGAACTCACTGCATGTATCCACTTAAGCTGTCCTTTTTTAACATTTTTTTTTAAAATGAGTTTTTTAAGGTAGCTGAAAGAATGATGCTTGTCAGAAGGCAGCTGAATCTATATGCAGACTCAATTTCCTATTTACCTTCAAAAGATAATATCACAAGACAGGCTGTGAGGTAGCTCATTAGCAAGGCAACATGAAGAAAATCACTGTAGACCCGCATCGAAAGGGTCCTGGAATAAAGAACTTTAATTACATAATCTATTGACTTTCATTAGGTTAGAATAATATACATTAACATATGTCAAATATTCAGTAACTCTCGTCATACTGAGCCTGATTAAAAAGAGAAATGTCTGTTGAGCAATGAAATATTCCTGTGGCTTATTAAAACCAAACATCCAAGCAAACTACGGCCCACACCTTACACAAAAAATCAGATTAATAGAAAATTATCAGCAACATGCAGTTTTGTGACTAATACTTTACTAGGACAGCATAGCCAAACACAGTTCAAAAATTCAGGAAAAAAAAAACATAAAAGGAAACTAGAGCAAAATGTTTTTAAAAATGGCAGCTACAATAGCTAGATAAATTTAAGTGAGTAATATTTCATAAATACATAGAGTACAGTATCTAGTAATCGGATACTAATCTGGATTGAACACTAAGGAGATGTGTACACTGAAATCCAAAATGTAATTGGAGGTCATAGATTCCAACACCAGAAGGGATCATTGTTATCATCTAGTCAGATCTGCGTAACACAGGTCATAGGTCTTCTCCCAAATAATTCCTACAGCAGACCTTTTAGAAAACCATCCAATCTTGATTTAAACATTTCCAGTGATGGAGAATTCTCCACAACCCCTGGTAAATAGCTCAGGTAGACATACTCATGCTAGCTTTACCTTGTATGGGCTAGCCTGGGCCAGCAATGTGAGTATGTACCCATGTCTCTAACATTCTTGTTCAGACCATATTGAAGCCTGTGCCACTGAATCTACACTGTTAATGGTAGCCATGTTAGCATGGGTCATGCTAGAGTGGGCATGTCTACCCAAGCTGCAACCATAGTTTGGATTATAGTGTAGATATACTGTTAGAGGAATATAGTTCAGTGAGCTATCTAATCTATTTTAGTAGAACTAGTAAGGAAACAGCATTTTTGTCCCATGGAAAATTTAATATTCTGAAATTAGTTTCCATTCCAAATCAGACAGAAAGCTGAAATATTGAAAAAAAGTCACAGAATAAAAAATTCTGACAAGTTGGAAACTGGAAATGTTGAACTAAAATGTAGACTTTTTTATCAAGACAATTATTTTAGTGTTGAAATTACATTTTTCATTTCAAAGTAACATTTTGAAACAAGATGTGTTGTTTTAAAATGTCAACTTGAAACAACGTTTTCCCTTTCCATCCTCCGGATCGAAAAATCAAAACATGTCATTGAAATCAACATTTTCCTGGTGCAAATTTCAATTTGGATTAAACAACATTTTCTGAGGCAGAGGGTCAGCTCTGCTTCACCCTGGTCCCCTTTACTTTAGCATCTGGTGTGTACAAAGCAGTAACAAGGTGGAGATCTGAGGAACAATTTTTGTATTAGGATGATGTTTGGAGTCTACTTTAAACTGTGGCAGGGTGGTTACCAAAATGCACTCAGTTTCCTTCCTCCTCCCTGGAGTGAGGACCCAGATACTTCTGAGAAGGGCAGGATCAAACGGTCCCTCTATTTTGTTATGGATCTCCCCTTTCAGGTTCTTACAGCTATAACATTAGAATTGCAAACACTGCAGTGGAGTATTTAAATGTTTAAAACCATTGTTTCAACTAGAATGAAAAAAAGTCAGAGTCATTTCCATTGGGCTTAAGTATTCTAAAAAATATTTTGACAAAATTTAAATGTGGGGATTAATTTGAGTTGGCAGCATTGCTTAAACTTACCTTTATAGTGCTTTCAGTGGAAAATGATACCATTCTCTCCTGTGCTCTCCTATGCACCCACCCACAAACACACACAAAGTACCCATTAAAGTTAAATCTACTGCTCCTTGAAAGCATTGCTGCACTTACTGTAGAAATACTATTCTGAACACCGTATCTTAACATACAGACTACACTTACACCTCTATTGCTGTGATTTATTTCGATTTGACATGGTAGGTACAGACCTTTCACATTATTACAAACATTTTTTTCAACATCTTTACTGGTAAAAAAACCTCTCTGTTTGCTTTGTTGTGCTTTATTTGTCCTTAGGGTGCTGTAGCTAAGCCCTTTAAGTGAAGCATTTTGGGAAGATTCTCTTTTGCCATGTGAACTAGCATTTTGGCAAGTCATATCGCACATTTCTTCACAGCTCAGATACTGTGACAAGTGCCCTTTAAGAGTTTAAGGAAAGTACATGCTTTAATTTGGACAAAACATTTTGTCAAGAGGATTCAAAGAATGATAAATAAAGTATCCATGGAAAAGTATCCATGTATATACAGATAGATAGATATGCCTTTTCCATGCATTTTATTCATCATTCTTCAATGACACAATGGAAGTTGTGTTTGTAAATATCCGACTCTCTGTTGAACCTTTCAACCACAGAGAGATGGAGAGACCGTAATCACTCCCTCTTCCCCTCAGGCAACACACTTCTGGAAGCAGTGAAAGGGGGCTCAGAAAAGGGGGAGAATGCTAATTCTAATGTATCATTTCTTGCTTCCGCTATCTCCATACACCCAGTGGGTGCTCTATAGGGTTCAGGATCAACAGGTTTAAATCTGTGAGGAAGTGGGCTGAAGGGGATGAGCCACTATCCAAGGTAGTCTCCTTCCTGCGTCAGAAGATTCCCAGACCTAAATTAAATCTACTTACAGTTACACTAACTGTTGGTCTGTGCCTGCGCTTATGCCTGCCTGGCCCTGTGGAAACTTCCTTTGAAATGTGCAGATCTCAGAGTATCTAGTGGATCCCAGAGCCATAAGTGCAGAAGCCTGGTGTCTCCTCAAGAGTCCCACTTTCATGGGCTTCCCCTCTGGCTACTGCCTTGCAAACCTCTTTTGAGGGACCGGGATTCACTGTGCACTAGGACATTTTGAAAGCAAGTGCTGGCGGGGGTGAATTAATTTATGCTTCCAAATCCCACAGGGCTGGGTTGGGAAACAATACTGCAAAAGGCAGTATGGAGCTCTTAACTGATGATTCTGCTGAAGATGTACGAAAGATGAACAAAAAACAATCTACTACAATTTCATATAGATGTGTTGGCTCAGCACTGCTAACAGGAGTAAACATTTATGTTTGTCATTAAAGTGCAGCTATGAATACACACAGAGGTCAGGCTCTATGGAACAATAAAAAAGTGTAGGTAGATAGAATATGTGTCTTTATCTACAGTACCTAGGATGTTATATGGTACCCATCATCATAGTAATTGAGGACCTATCATCATAGTCTTTCAGTCTTTTTGGGGACATAGCTGAACTTTAAGGTTTCATTGCACTGTGCCACTAAACTGCTGACTGACAGTACTTAAGTCACCAAAACTGATTCTATTTCGAAATTTCAGATCCATGTATTTCAAATGAGTGTGAATTTTTCCAATCTCATTTTGCCCAGCTATATCCAAATTATTTTGGAAGTAAGAACTCTACACAGTTCTTTAAAGGTTGTGTTATGAATGAATAAATAAATAAAATCATGTAAGATGTTTTTGTTGAAAAGATTTTTCAGCATATTACATATGTGTCTGTTCCATTCTTCTTTGTTCCCCCCCCCCAATTAAAATCAAGGCTAGTTGCATTTTTCCATTTGTAATTTTCTCCTTATTGCATGTTTTATTATGATTTAATCTCCATTTTCCTTCAATTATGTTTCTAGTTTATTTATGCTAGCTTTTATTTTATTTATTTGTAAGGAATATTGTTTGTATAAAATTCTTTTGTTAGCTTTGTTTTTCTAAATCATTTTAACTGCTTTTTTCTTTTCATATTAATGTTACTAATAGGCTAAATGGTGTAAAAACTGCTTGAAATGGAGACCCTAAATAAATCGTGTGTTGTTAGTTACTCTGGACTGATGGCAGTTGCCATGTTTTTTTTACACCACACCAGGAAATAACACCTCCAGAGGAATACACATTTGTAAGTTACAATGTTAATAACAGTAGTAAGCTCTGCTTACAAAGAACCTTTTTGCCCAAATGCTCCCATGGTGTTTTACAAACTGCATCACTTCATTCTATATAGAATTACCTTTCACACTTATAAGATGCTGACACTACTAAGATAAACCCACATCTAGGGTGGAATGTGTTCATATTCCATTTAGGAATAACTGTGAAAAAAGGCATCAGAAAGATAGAGAGAAAAACATTTAATGAAAAAATAAAAATATAAAGCATAATATATATGAGAATATCAAATGAAAATGTAAGAGGAATTTGGTCAGTATGCTAGGATTAACACGTTACTTCATGTGAAAAGTGCTTTGAGATCTTTAATCACTACAAATGGTCAAGACCTTGATTTTATATCTTATCTGAAAGACATCATCTTCAGCAACCCCTACTAATGTGTTGGAGCATCGGTTCAGTTACTACTGAAAAAGAAGAGTGCTAGATTTTGAATCACCAGTATAACCTGGGATTTCCTCGTTGGTTTTCCAGCCAACTGCTGCCTATGCCCAACATTGCAAAACACAATAAGATTACAGACTGAGGTGATATGACTGCAGGCCATAAGTGTGATGTCACGGGTCTGATCTGGACCTTCTCCAGGAGGGTGATGAACTCCTCCTATTGCCACTTACTTCAGTGGACACTCAGCAACGTACAGAGGAGAACCCAGAATTACCACTTTTGTACAGCTGGCCGTGCTTATTCTAGCTCAAAGTAGACCAGAATTCACAATATGCCTCATGGGCTTGAACCTGAATGTTCAAATGTTCCTCAGGATGCTGCCTCCAACAGAACATTTAAGCACATACTTAATTTAAACACACAAGTGGTTAGCAAGTTGTCTTCAGTGGGATAAATGGGTTAAGTATGTGTTTAAATGGAGGACCATTTGGCTTCCAAATTATTTTGTGTTTAGACCGGTCTCATGGCTGAACTGCATCAGCGTTCTGAACAATGAAATCTAAAGTTCAAATTTGCCCTATTTTAAATTCGATCTTGTGTTCTTTAAACATCTGTTTATTTCTATATTTTGTGCATTTCTTCCAATTGTTCCAGCTGTTTTTCCTATTGACTCTGTAATTACTGCCATTTAGCTAAATGGATTTTGTTTTAAGGTTTTCATTAACTGCTAATATATCCTTCCTAAAAGAATATGAATGAATATTGTTCGAATGGTTTAGAGCAGGCTACTCGGAAACATCAGTAGTTTACAGGATTAAAGAATAAGTCACATTATGAAAAATGTTGAAAAATCACTTGATTTAGAAACAATTCTGCATGTATATGTGTAAAAATATTACTGCTGTGGACATTTACATGGAGATTGGATTTTTGTTGCTTTAGATGTTATCTCCTCTTGTTCTTTTATTCTGATCTGTAAGTATAATCTTCTGTTTGTGACAACACATTAATAGTGGTAGAGGTAATAAAGGAACGAGGAAGGGAGGGAGGAAAGAAGTTCTTTAGGAGAGGAATAAGAAGATTAAGCAGAAAGAGGAGATGAACTAATCAGAAACAGCCATATGGTTTCCATATTGTCCTCCATGAACAGCCAGTAGGTCTTTAAGGACAGGATTCTCCCTTGCACAGGGATATATGGCAAGGGAGAAAGGACGCATATGGTGCCCCCTTAACTCCCTCCAGGAGGTATGTACCTGGCAAGTCCCAACATGGGTGCAGAGGAGTCTATATGACACTGTTACTCCCTTTCCTGGGCAGGAGTGGGGATTTGGTGAAGCCTTGGCTTCCCTTTCCTGCCCCAAATCATTTATTAGTTGAGCTGGTGTGGAGAGGAAAGTAAATTGTTACTAGTATAGACCAGCAGCAAATTACTTCCTGCCCTTAAGCAAAAGGATAATGTAGGCAGGAATTATGAGACTGGGAATCACAGTTCTCTTCCTGGTCTGTTCCCACAGTTACATGTTGCCCTTAAATCAACTTTCAGTCTATCCCTGTACACATAACTGAAAACAAAAACAATGAAACAAAATAAAACAAAAAACCCTTAAATTCTAGAAATTTCTAAAAGAGAAGCCTACTGAAATCCAGCATGTTCTAAACATGTGGTGTTAAACTTTCAAATCCAATTTGCAAGTAGGATTTACCATCTGCATTATTCAGACATCCTCTATTTTGAACAGACACGAGTTGTGGAGGTAGTGTTCAGTTCTGGATCAGACCAGGGTTAGATGTTCAAATTTAAGTCAAAATCAGATATAGGGCTTAGGTTCAGATTCAATCTCACAATCTGTTTTCATGAGAGTTTGGCCAACAGTTAGGCAGAAGGGGACAATACACCACTTCTACTTTTGAAGCCATCTCACATTCTCTCCAACTTCAAATGCTTTTGGATTCAGGTCTATAGTTTTGGTACCTTTTTAATTTAGAGCCTAACTTCTTTTTTATGGTGCCCAGGAGTCTTTTTAAATGAATGTATTTAAAAGTTTCAGTTCTTGATGATTTATTAAAGAAAGTGCTTTCACATTCACTAACATAGAGTAAACTTTCTATTCAAGTCTATTTTCTTTCCCATGTGTACATTTTGGTTGTGTTGACTCAATTGAACAGCACAAATCCATATGTTTGGATCTTCTTGTGGCTGATAAAGAAATTAAACCACATCAGCAAGCATAATTTTCTAAACAATGGAAATTGTGAAAAATTTTTAAAACAAAATGTGAAAAATTGAAGGATGTGCAGAATGATGTGTTTACCCCAGTAAAGAGTTCTCTGCTGAATTATAAAAACCTGGATTAGGAGGGGAAAAGCATTTACTTCCTGTATCTGTGATTAATGTTTACACAGTACTAAGCCACTGTACTGTAACCCATGTGCCTAGAGGAATTTGAGAGATTTGATGATTTTCCAGTCAAGGTCTGTATGGAGTATAATGTGATTCTTTTGGCCTCTTTTATGCATGGAGTTATCTCAAAGGATTTCACAAGCCAGACCATAAACAGGTATAAAAGAAGAGCATGACATTGACTAAATATTATGAAGGTAAGTGAAACGGGGAAGTTTTCAAAAGTATTCTAAAGCTGACAGCCCTGAGCTTCATGGAATATTATTATAGAAATTTGTTTTTACAGAAGGGAACTATATTTCTAAATCGTATTTCAAATGGGAAGGAAAAGTGCAAAGCATTTATGTACTGATTCTATTTGAAGGCACATCTTAAGTTAACCTAATTTAATATGTATGCAGCCTCACCATTAGCACAAATAACACCAATACTAACAAGAATTGACAGCAGTAATCAGGTTTGCAAAGATTTTTATGGTAGTTTATTTAATAAAATGTTCTGGAAACAGCTTTCTGGGCTCAGTGTTTATTATTTTTACACATTCTAGTTGAAATGGGAACTGCAAGTACTTGATAAATAGATTGATACATTTTCTGCCAGTCTCATGGTAGCACTGTAGCTTTTGCTGGAATGTAAATGGATAGCTCTTCTCACCGCTAAAATTCACAACAAATATCATCCCCAGAGTTAAAAAAAAAAAATCCAGTAAACAAAACCACTTCTAACAAAATGATATACTGCACTAGGTCAATTACTTTTCATGTTTAGAAGACCCCCCACTGTCACAAAATCTATACGGAATTACCCATAGGTCTTGCTTTTGAAACCCCAGTGTAGGCTTAAATATCCATCCCCTCTTTCTTTCCATCTCTTTCATCCATAGCTTGTATGTTCTCTAACATGATTTTATGAGACCAGGGAGCTGTCTACATATCTGTTTCTAAAGCACTTAACCCACTGCCGGTGCCATACAAATCATCATCATACATTCTTAGTAATAGCTCCAATGGGCTAAATCAGGAATTGCCAGAGATGTGGTTCTGCATTGTGCAGACAAAAAAACTAAGTCAAGAACTCAGAAATTAGAAAATGTCAAGATTAAGGTTACGTGTGCAACCTTAATTTGGCCTCCCCATGCCTTATTGTACCATATGTCATGTAATTAAAAACTATTTTTTCCATAGGACCCCTGCCTCATTCAGTTACCAGAATGGATTGGGTTCCCTTGATGAGCATCTGTTCAATATTTTGTTTTCTCTGCAGGCCTTATTTACTACACACTATTCAAACCCTACTCTGAGGACAGAATTCTTAGTGTCCCCATGGACTTTTCTATGGCACTCATTACGATAAACTGAATGCTTCCAAAACATGTATTTATTTTCACAACACCCATGAGAAATTAGGGGGTATTATCCACATTTTACAGATAGGAAACTGAATCATGGACAGATTAAGATCAAAAGTATCTACTAATTTTGCATACCTAATTTAAGACACCTAAGATGTGATTTTACAGGGTCCTTAGTTTGTATAGCACTTTGTATGTTCAAAGCAAAGCTCCCATTGACTTCAGTTGCAATTGTAAGAGGTCAGCACTTCTGTCAGTCAGGCCTCAATTAAGCACCCTGAAAATGAGGAATACACAGTTAATAACCCCCTGTGATATTTTGGTTTAGTGTTTTGCCTACTAACATGTAGGCACTGTGCGGCAGAGGCAAAGATAGACTCCAGTTCTCCAGGGCAGCATTTAACTGCCTTAACCATGAGACCATATGCCTGCAAACCCTGCCTCATTCCTACACACATGTGACTCTATGAGTGGGGCTTCCTATTGCTTCTGTCTCTGTTGCTGATGAGGAGGAGGAGGCTGGTGGTTGTGGTGGGGGCAGAGTGGCATGGAGCCCTCTCCCTTTCTATCCACTTTCCCACCACTCCTACTTCTGCTCCTGATCATCTGCTGGCCTGCTTACCTGCCAATCTGCCTCCACTCACTTGCCCCAAGACTGTTGCAGCAAAGACTCTTATTGCAAGTGTACATGGGTGCATGTGCCCCCAGAGGTCCACCCCCCTCAGTTTGTATTGGGCTGGTGGGCATCCTGCTCGACACCCTACCTTCCCAAGTTTTGCCTAGTCCCCCTCCTCTCTTGCTCTGCTTTTCCCTTCTCACGTTCCCCTTCTTCTTGCAGTTTGCTGCCCCCTAGTTATCTGATTCCCCTGTTCCCCCTTAGCGGATTGTTCCCTGCATGCCCCAGCTCCACCAAGTGCTTCCTCACTATTGTTTACAACCTGATTCCCTTCTCCCACCCAGGCCCTCCACTTCTCTCCTTATTTTGTTACCTGCCTTGCCTACTGCTCCCCATCATGTGCTGTTTCATACCTGCCTCCCCTGTCCAGCCTGGATCACTTGCCTCATGCACCTGCTCACTCCCAGTGCTTGTGATTCCCACCCCCACTTTGTTTCATCCCCTAACCATTACACCTCCTACCACTTATCACTGCCCCTCATTCACAGTGCAGCAGGAAGAGCTGGTTCCTCCCTTCCCGCACTGCTTGTTGTGCTCTCACCTTCCTTTCTTTATTTCATTAATCACCCCCAGTTTCTGTTTACAGCCTCATCCTCCGCCATGTAGCCTAATGAGGAGGAGCAGTTAATCTCCGCTTTCCTTACCCTTACCCCTCCCTTTATCATTTCTATTCCCACTCCAGTGGCTGTTCCTGTCACCTGCCCTCAATAGCGGACCCCGACTTGGCCACACATGAAGCTTCCACTTCATGTGTGTGAGGGAGAGACTGAGGAAGGGGTAACCCTGGCTCAGCAACCACCACCGCTGTTGTTATCATCAGTACCCCACTGGGATGGTGGCACAGGCAGGGACTCCACTGCCACAAGTCCTACCCCACCAAGGAAGGCCTGTTGGCCAGTAAAAATGGCCATGGTAGGAAAAAGGGCAAGAACCCTGACCAGAAGTCTCCTTCTGTAGCAACTACTGCTACTGCCTCGGCCATGCCATGAGCCCAGGCTTTCCCTTCCCCTGCCATCCTTTCCACCAGCTCTGAAGGCACTTGTTCTTCATCTCCAGAACATAAGACCAAGTTTCAATAGCCTCACCCACTGCCCCATCACCATTTAATGTGGCCCGAACATGCAAAGTTTCCATTACTGCAGCTGCTGCCGCCCCTTCTAACATCAACAGCAGCTGAGGCCCCTTTCCCACCCTGATCAGGAGGCATGGTGTCTGCTTCTGGTGGCTGCCTTGCCCCATGTTGAACTTAGCCTATGTATGGGCATTGACACTGGTGGTGGGGCCCATGGCCACCATGGCAGCTGCCAAGATGTACAGGAAGGTTGTCTTCTTCATGACATTGGATGCCAACACCCAGGAGGCAGTGCCACAAGTCCTACCCCACTTTTGGGTGGGGCTCTTTGTCCCTCTTAAAGCCCTGGAGGACCTGAGTATACAGGTGGTCCTCACTTCCATCCCACCTTCCTCCCCAACGCTGCCCTTCTGCTTCTTCTGTCCACCTTAGGGGAGCTGGTCTCCATAATCAAACCTCTCCCCTTTTGGACCAAGGAAGGGAAATACGTATACTGCCTCCCGAGGGTCACCTCCCCCCACCAAAAAACGGAAGACAACAACCTCATGGGCGGCAAGAACATGGCAGGTGGAATGGGAGGGATTGGGAGAGAGATTGGAGCCCTAGCAACTGAGCTGCCAGGGTACAGCAGCACCTCACCAAACTCAGGGATTGATTTAGCAGGTGTGGGGAGACTCTCAATGATCCTGGGCTTGAGTGCAGTGATGGGCTTGGCACCACAGCCTTGACATCATGCTGGCTGCTTGGCACTGGCAATCAGATCAATGGGCTCAGTAGCTTCAAGCATGTTACCATCCACAGCCAGGCTGGAAAGGGCAGGGAAAACAACCTGGGTAGTTGTTGTGGGAAGGAGAGAAGGTGGAGAGGGTTCAACCACGGACTCAGTACCCAGACCAAAGCATGACAAAACATTTCACTTTGAAAATATCAAACTATATTTTTTAATAAAAACATTGTTTAAAAACAAGTCAGAAAAATTGAGATGAAATTGTAAAATATTTTGGTGTTGCTGAATCTGTATTTTTCATCTATAAACAAGTTTCAGTCAAAATTTTTGCTCATTTCTTATGACAACCTACTAGCTCAGGAGGCAGAGGTTTGTGCAGTGAATTTAAAGATTTCACCCCTGCTGATGGCTCATATTATTATGTCACATGAGGGAATTTCTGATTTTTTTTCAGTTGGCTTTCTAAAATTCTAGGAAATCACTCACAAAAAGAGAACAATAAGGTTGCAAAGTCAAGCACTCAAATGTTAGGAAGTGCCAGAATCAAGGTTGCCTATGCAACAGTAATTCACTCCCTAGTACATATGCATTATGATATAGTCACGGTATCAGACTGTTTTTTCCACTGGACTTCTGCCTCCATCAGTGCACAAGATGGACTTGTTCTGGGGTCTGAAGCAGGTTTGTATACTATTTGAAGTACTGGGAGAGGTGATCCTAAACCAACATAGTTCCCCACCAACTAAGGGGAGGAACCACTAAGTCTCGTCATCAGTTGATTACAGGGAACAACAAAGGAGAAAACAGGAATGGAAGTGAGATCAATAAGAAGGAAACACTGAGCAAGAACCCTAGACAGCCCACAGCACTTCTCAGTGGCGTCCAAGGAGTCAGTGGACACTGCCCAGGGGAACTCTGCCCAGAGAAGTGATTGAACAAGAGAACAGAAGTAAGACACAGAGAACCCCCCGTCCAGCTTCTTCCTTCTGGTATGATGCATGGATAGCCATCTTGACCAGTGCCAGGAGGAGGCTGATGAGGAGTCCTCTCAACTTATACCCACTTGTCTCAGGACTTTAGAAATTTTTTATGCCCTTATATCAGGGGACTACACACCACCAGGAACACAGACTCTCCTTTCCTCTGGCTCCCAGCCCAGGGACCCAGCCCTTCTTTGGCCCACTGTGTACCTGTAGTCCCCTCAAACTCCCCCGGGTCTCAGACTTCACCCTTCCTTCATGGCCATGCTTCACATGATCTTTCCTTGGAATTCTCCAAAATATTCCCCAGACCAAAACTATAAACTATTTAAACCTTTCCGAGGTTTTAAATTCAGTTCTTTACCATTCTGCCCTGATATTCTGGTCCTCAGCAGAACACCAACAACCCCTATGCTGCTTCCCTGGAGTCTCACCCTATCTTGAGACCCACCCCAGGAACCAGCTCTGCTTCTGTAACTTTTCCGAATTGTCCTCTCTTCTAGGTGTCTCTAAGCTTTCACAATCCTTTTAAGGAAACCTTAATCATTACATCAGGTTTTTAGCCCCCAACTCTGGGCCCCATTGTCTTTAAACCCTTCTTAATCATTTCCAAGTGGAAATTAATTAACCTACTTAACATGCCTCCAGATACCAGCAGGTGGATTAATGGAGCTCTCAGACTGCCGTTAACCCTCTGAGCACCAGGGCTTGTCTACACTGGTGTTGCAACTTTCTTGCTCAGGGGTGTGAAAACAAACACACACACACACACACACACATGCCCTGAGCGCAGTTAGTGTCAGTGCTGTAAAACGCCAGTGTAAATAGTGCACCAGTGCTAGGAGCAAATGTGGCTTATCAGTTAAAAAAGAAAAATGAGGAGCAGCCTACCTTGTGATGTGGAGTCCATAGGCACCAACTCTCTAGTGTGCCCGGGGATGCTTGAGCCCCAACTCTGCCCCAGATCCTGTCCCCTTCCTCTAAGGCTGCTCACCGCCTCTTCCTGCCTAGTTCCGCCCCCTCCCCTCAGCATGCCGTGCCCTCGCTCTTCTCCACCATTTTTCCCTGTGGGTGCTCCAGCCCTGGAGCACTCATGGAGTCGGTGCCTATAGTGGAGGCCATATTTTAGAACTGGTCCTGAGAATTTTTGCTGACACCACCAAAAAACCACTGTTTTCATTCATAGACTCTACCACCAGAAGGAACCACTGTGATCATTTAGCCTGACTCCTATTGTAACACAGGCATACAACATAGAACAACAAGAGGCACACATTCAGCAAAATTCTCACTTTTGATAGCAAAGGACAGGCTTGGTGACTATTTAAGGATGTCAAAGTGCATGAACACCAAAACAAAGACTATTTTCAATCTTCAGCAGATTCAGATAGTGTATGAGGGTTAAAACATGACTCCCCCAGACTAGGACTAGTCAGTGAGAGAAAAATATTGAATAAAACCTTCAATGTCTATTTTATGCTATTCAGGGCCTTACACATCCCTGTTGTAAATAAGCACCTTCATTAATGGAGCCACCACAATTTATACCAGCTGAGGATCTGCCCCTTGATGTCTTTCAGGCCTAAATGAGGGGTGTTAATGGGCAACTTCACCTTGAATGGTCCCTTGAAATATGTGTTAACTAATTATACTAAGTAATCTGTTCCACTTTGTATTTAGCTGTGACACTCTGAGTACCTTTCCCAGACCTGAAGGAGAGCTCTGTGTAAGCCTGAAATCTTGTATCGCTCACTGACAGAAGTTGATCCAATAAAAGATATTACCTCACCCAACTTGTATCTCTAGAAGGCAAATTTCAGGCAATGACTGTAGAGATCAACAATGTAGATGTAGGGAGGATGATACTGAGTGCCAGATTGCTCAAGAAGAGAAAACAACAACACACCTTTAATAAAATAGTAACAGAGTGTACTTCCAACACAAATTAAAAGTAATTTGATTTTAAAAAGGAAACTTTAAATGTTGGAAAACCAAACAGGAGCATACAATCTGAGAGCCTGTGTCATAAAAATAAAGGGAAGGGTAACCACCTTTCTGTATACAGTGCTATAAAATCCCTCCTGACCAGAGGCAAAACCCTTTCACCTGTAAAGGGTTAAGAAGCTAAGATAACCTCACTGGCACCTGACCAAAATGACCAATGAGGAGACAAGATACTTTCAAAGCTGGGGGGGAGGGGGGGAAACAAAGGGTCTGTCTGTCTGTGTGATGCTTTTGCCGGGAACAGATCAGGAATGCAGTCTCAGAACTTCTGTTAGTTAGTAAGTAATCTAGCTAGAAATGCGTTAGATTTCCTTTTGTTTAATGGCTGGTAAATAAGCTGTCAAGGTCAAGGTTCCTTCCCCACTCTGAACTCTAGGGTACAGATATGGGGACCTGTATGAAAGACCCACTAAGCTTATTCTTACAAGCTTAGGTTAAAATCTTCCCCAAGGGACAAACTTTGCCTTGTCCTTGAACCCTATGCTGCCACCACCAAGAGTTTTAAACAAAGAACAGGGAAAAAGCCCACTTGGAGACGTCTTCCCGCAAAATATCCCCCCAAGCCCTACACCCCCTTTTCTGCGGAAAGCTTGATAAAAATCCTCACCAATTTGTACAGGTGAACACAAATCCAAACCCTTGGATCTTAAGAACAATGAAAAATCAATCAGGTTCTTAAAAGAAGAATTTTAATTAAAGAAAAGGTAAAAGAATCACCTCTGTAAAATCAGGATGGTAAATACCTTACCAGGTAATCAAATTCAAAACATAGAGAATCCCTCAAGGCAAAACCTTAAGTTACAAAAAGACACAAAAACAGGAATATACATTCCATCCAGCACAGCTTATTTACCAGCCATTAAACAAAAGGAAATCTAAGGACAGCCTGAGAGTACTAGGGATAGCAAGAGGGAAAGAACTTGATTTCTGTAGTTATGTTATAGAATTCCCACACTAAGTAGAGAAGGATCGGACACTTCATCAGAGACTTGGCTAATTTCCCTATCTAATATCAGAGATAAAGAGGAAATGTTTCATGCTTCAAGAAAAAAAAAAGAAGTCAAGAAGATTTTCAACTTTCTATCTTGTGCCCTATCCCCCAGGCAGACAGAGACTTTATGCTAATTAAGTATAAGTTTATGGAGGAATGAGCTCTGCAGTCCCTCTTCCTTCTACCAGATTTAAAGTTAAATAACAAGATAAAAGATACAGCTTCCAGAATGTAAAATATGCAAATTACCATTTTGAAAAAAAAAACATTAAAGAATATGATGCAAAAGTCATTGAAAATGTGCACATAGACTCAGACACCTAAGTTCTGTCAACATTTTTGTTCACTATATGGAATTGTATAAGAGGTCTGCACTTGGGCTGAACTGGGGTCTGGGCTATACATCATCAGCACAGGGACATAAGCTGGGGTAGAGCTCCCGCTCATACTCTTGTGCTGGCTACCTGCATCACTGCTGGCCTGGCAACATGAGAGTGGACACAGACTCTGTTGTCCCCTCCCCGCTCAGGAGGGAGTGGAGAGCTGGTAGGTAGAGCTTTGGCTCTTGCCTCAAACATACCCAGCAGCACAGATATACCACTGTCTCAGGAAGTGTATGCTGTATTAGGCATAGACCCAGTATAGAATAATTATTCTATACTCTCAACATGAGTGCTAACAAAGAAAGAAACCAGCCATGGGTTCACTTAGGAAAAAGCCTAGAATGGTGACATTTATAAAAGTGCAGAATAATCTTCCAAGGGAAGTATTGGCAGTCCCATCACTTGAGACATTTAGCACTAGACTGGATAACACACTAGAAAATGTACTCTAGGGATTCATTCTGAATTTTTGAAGTCATGGACATGGACTGGAATACTTAATATGCCTTTTCCATTTCTATATTCCAAGATTCTAAGTTGCTAGGAAAACCTTTAAAAACACATATACTTTAATACTCTGTGGAGTATGCATCAGAAAGGGTAGCGTTTTATGCTTGTTAAAGGGTTACTCTAAAACATACATACCACGGACACTTTAGAAAGCACTAAGAGTGCTTCAGTTTGTTTGGCTGAAGAGTCATAGCCCTTTAATTTTGAAACCACATGGAAAGGACATGTGTAATTCATATATGTGGGAGTGAGCCATTTTTAATGGATAGGTATTTGTTTGCATTGCTATATATGAAAGGGATGACTTGCATGCTATTTCATGAATCATATCTATATAAAACATGTTATTTATGACATTCATGTGGTATACTGACATTTGCTGGCTGTGAGAATAGATGGTCTCTTAAACAACTAAAAGGTTCACAGAGTAGATGAAAGGGCAGCTTTTATTTTAAATTATTTTAAAGTATTCTAGGTGACTATTATGATACATTCTTAAGGAGGCTCACTTATATATGAATAAGAGGGTGTCTCATTCAATGTCTAGGCATCAAGAGCCTGCTCTGATATAAATTAGCGACAAATCTCCCATTGACTTCTGCAAAAATGCCAAAATAGAACTCTTCAGCTTTCCTGCCTATGTCCTATTTCTTGATGTCTGTACTACTCACATAACCTGCTGATTCAAATCAAGGTGAACCTCTGAGTGATTTATAGAGATATATCAAATATTTAGTTCATAAGAACAAGTTGAAGTCTTGAGTTGTACTTTATTATCCTGCTCCCTTTTGTAATCATGACTATTAATATGGGTTAAAGGTTGCTCACTTTTCAAACCACTCTGAATAACAGATATTTTCATTTCTTACATATGGAAGACCTTTTGAAATGTCTATTATTCTAACCATTTTTCTGTGAGGAGCATTCATGGACTTTTTGAGGATCAAATTCACCCCTGTGCAGACAACCTACACAATGGTCAGTCAGCATTTCAGCTCTCAAACCAGGGCTTATTAATAACATGCAGCTCTCGTGCTGGCCCAGCAGTGAAATTTACCATATATGATGTTAACTTAATGCTGTATGAATATGTTCTCATCAGTGGTCATCAGACCATAGTTTTACTAGGTCTACTCGCACATAACAGAAGTGGCTAACAAAATCACACTTCTATTACATGGAATGTCTGTACCTAAAGATCCTATGTACTAGAAGACAAAGGTTCCCTTCAGATGGTCTATGATTGCTTAAGCCTATGATCTAGGCTTGATAAATGAGAGAGATATATGCTCTGACTTTGGCTGTAAAGTAGTTCTGGAAAAACAACTCTGGGTAGAGCAAAGAGGTAAGCCTTTGTCAGATATACCAAAGGATCAGGTCCATCAGCATGGATAGAGTAGCAGATTTATAAATCACTACTAGAATTGGAGAAAGAGCAGTGCTGTGTTGGCAGGAGTTACACAAGCACATAATTTGCCTCTTGTCTTCTGAAAGGCATATGGCAAAAGGACTAAGACAAGGGTAGGACTGAAGTGCTGTAATCTCTCAGTTTTTGTGTATGTAAAATGGGTGAATGATAATTGCCTTCCATGGGGGATGATCAAGAAGGGTTAGGAAGTGCAGAAAATAATTAACAGCAGCTGAGGTTAGACCCGACTGTTTCTGCATTTATAGCTCAGTGGCTGCTTCATATGCCACAGTGTATTGTGTGGAGGAGGGCTTTTCTCTCTCATCTATTTGTGCTCTGAGCTGTTTTTCTGCCTAGGGGTCAAGGATCAGGGAAAGTATGAAGGTGTCTTTCCCTTTACTTTACTGAACATGCACACCTCAGGGTTGAGCTCCAAGTGAGCAAAATAAGCTTCTAACAGTTTATTTTGAGCCTGAATGAGTAAAAAGACTTTTCACTAGCACACTTGCCTGCTGATGTCAATGGATCTACTTCCCAGTTCTCCAAAGTGCTCATGGACAGAGCTGCAAAAAAAGAGAGATGTTCAAAAGTTCTTGTTTTTTGGATAGTTTTAGGCATTTCTCTCTAATAAAGCCAGAATCTGCCAAATTCTCAAATGGCTTGGCTCCTTGGTAATCCATTTATTCATAGATTCATAGAAGGTTAGGGTTGGAAGGGACCTCAGGAGGTCATCTAGTCCAACCCCCTGCTTGAAGCAGGACCAATCCCCAATTTTTGCTCCAGATCCCTAAACGGCCCCCTCAAGGATTGAACTCACAACCCTGGGTTTAGCAGGCCAATGCTCAAACCACTGAGCTATTTAGGACAGAGCGGGGCAGGTACCTGTTGAAGCATCTCTGCTCAGTGACAGGTTTTTAGTCCCTCTCACTGTAGGGGGACACTGACAATGCTGATTCTATACAGCCTATAAAAATAATTAGGACTATACAATTTGCACAGATGTATATTCAGAAATTCCTGTTCCTCTCATGTCCTAATTTGATACCACACAGATGCTAGTTTCAAAAGACTTTTTAAAGGACTGGCCCTTGCCTCCCCCCATCTGTTAGTAAGGATAAATAGGGATTACAAATTACGCATCTTATTAAGACTGTATTTGTCTCACACTAATCCAGTGGGTTTTCAAAAGCTTGGAGGTTAGCTATAATTGGGTTTGCATTAACTTGACCACCACATTAAACCTGAGCTGCTGGGTTGTTGTTTCTTTTTTCCCGAGGCCTATTTGAGAAGACTTGCTTGCACCAGCCATCTCTACTTAAAAATCAATTTGGCCTTGTTTGCTAACTACAACAAGCCAAATGCATATCTGCACTGAGTCCAGCAGTTATACCAAGGATGAATTCGGCCCAGTACCTTTATCAGGGAAAGGAAATTCCTGCACATTGTCTTTTGTGTTAGTCATTCTTCTAGCATATGCTTCTAATGTGAAATAAACTTCAAAAGCCAGGACAAGAATAGCTACCATAAAGCAGGCAGGGGGAAGGGGGATATTTATTTCTGCTTCACATGGTGATTTAATTCCATTTGCAAGGCAAACCTTTCTTCCTGCATAATAAACGCCTTCGTTAAACAGGAATCCTAATCAATGAATTTTAGACATTTAGAAGCCACATATATTCAGTAACATATCTTATATCATAACATAGTCATCAGACTTGGTAATGGCACATTTGGTTTGCGACAAAAACTGACACTCTTAGAGTTGTCAGACACTCTTGGAGTTGTCTGAATTTTTATGAAACAAGTTATGGAATAATGCCAATGTTTAGAGGCCACATCCTAATCCTTTTTGGAGAGAATTTGGCCCTTGAATCAGAATTTATCAGCCAGTTTTTCTCTTCATTGTGATGCATGAGGCGGAATGGAATATGGATTTATTGACTCTGCAGCACAGGGAGTATTAAAACTTCTTTTTAGTCAGTAAATTAAACAGAAATTACACAAAAGGCAGAGTGGGAGCTGATATGAAATATGTGCTCCATTTCTTATAGTTACTTTTCAAACCATAACAGAACACCTTACAAAAAATAAGCCTGACTAAGAAGGATAGAGGAATGTAATTGATTTGAATAAAATGAATAATACTTTTAATGTAAACTTTTTCTATGTCCACTGTTTTATTTAGAGTACACAGTATACTGTAAAAAAGTATATTGCAAAAAGCATGAGACTGAAGTGGTTTGAGATTCTGAACGTGCAGCAATATCTTGTAAGAGCTGATACTAGTAAGAAGGGAGGCCTAGGTGAATGGGGACGGGGAGGGCAATGGGTTCAAGAGGAAATATAAAGGAGTATCTAAAGGAAGAGCTAGATCTGGTTGAAATTTTTCAAACCAAAATATTTGTTGATGAAAAATAGCCATTTTCAAAACTGAACTTTTAGCAAAAAATGTGGATTTAATTTATTTTTGACAAAACCCGTAACTTAACATTTTCCCCCTCTTTCCCTCATCTCCCCTTCCCTTCCCTTCCCTTCTATTGGCAAAATGGTAAAATGATAGGGGGAGGATCAAAAATTTGTGAGGGCCAAGATTTTATAAGGCCTTAAAGGTAAGGTGTTTGAATTTGACAATGCGAAAGGATCAAAGGGGAGAGGTGACTTGCATAGAATTATAGGAGTGGGAAGATGATTTTAATAGTGACCTTTTGGATAGATTGCTTCAAAATGATTCTGCATCCTTATCATCAACTGATCTCAAGAAAAAGGCTGCGTGATTGGGTCCAGCCCAGTAGAGATATTTGCATGATCACAACTTTGTCTTTCCATATATATGTGAGTTTAATTGGAGTAAACTGCTCTAACTATGTATAAATATTAGAATTAAAGCCTAGATAATAAAGTTGACTATGCATTCAGTCATAACCAGATATAGTGCTTTCCAGGACATGTACTAATTAGTACGTCTGAGCATAATCCCCTAAGAACCTCACAGAGGCTGGTTAGACGGTAGCAGCCTTTGTGGATATAATTAGTTTTCTCTCATTCCTCCAAACAAATTAATAAAAGTTCACACACACACACAAAGGGCTGCTATTCAATACACAGTTTGTTGCAAAAATCATTGTGTTTTAAGTGCTATCAAAATATGTTCCAATACATCTGTTAGTCTATAAGGTGCCACAGGACTCTTTGCCGCTTTTATCAAAATATCCTGTAGTTCTTAATACCTTCTTTCCCCAAAATAATGATAAAAAGTACCTTGAGGCAGGAGGGAAGAGATCAGCAAGTGAGCATCTGAAGGCTGGAGGATGTAGATAGTGCCCTATCTAGACTGAGGACACACTACATATATATGTGTGTTTCTCCATTATAATCAGTCTGATAGGGACCATTACATCTCTGAAGAATCAAGTGACCATGAAGAGCATGTGTGAACTCCGAACAGTTTGCTGTCATGATATTTAAGTCCAGTTTACTTAATTTGCATTATGGTGGAGAAAATACCAAAGAGCCTGAATAGGTTGAAAATGATTTCAATACCTTCGAAGACTTACATTTAGTTACAGCTAACAAAATGATGAGAGAATATTTTTCGCAAACAACTGATATCTTCCATGTCATTTCTGAAAACTCATATCTGCCTTTATAACAAATTATACATGGCCAAGGACTGTAAAAGGCTCCCTGTGTTTACAATGATATGCCTGAAATTTGACACAGACTATATGACAACTTTCAAACAGGCTGTAATCATTAATAAGTTGCCAGATGAATAAATAACCCTTTAAAATTGTTTGGCCTTCAACAGTTAGAATCTTTTATGCAAATGGTGATCACCAGGGACAAATTAAGAGAGGTTTGTATGTGGCTATACATAAATTAGTACAGTATAGTTTAATGCACTGTCTTTGTAATTCTTTGACTTACTCCTTACCATAGTGAGCAAACTGTAGCTGTCAGATTACTGTGTTTAAAATGACTAAAGCTATCATGTAGCCATAGTCTAGCTGTACATCTTTGAAGTCTTCTTTTTTCAGCTGATAGCAGAATCACCAAATGACTTATTTACTAAGCTTCTTAACATTCCATTGACTTTATCGCTCTGAAGACTGTAATGCAAGCAAAATTAATTTTCTTCACCTGTTTTGTTCATGAGAGAAGAAAATGCATCCCAGTGTTTGACTGCTGGAGGCTTGCTTTTTGGATACAGAAAATAATGTTGATAAGAACTGTTGGCTCAGGCTCATAACCTCATCCAGCTGGCATCCAGAGGCTATAAATGTCAAGGTGCCACTCAAAGAAATTAACTTAATAAGCACATACCAAGGATGATATTAACTCTAATAATATTACCAATGAATGCAGACTGTTATAAAACGTTGTGGCCTTGCATTCCTTGGCAAAAATAGACGCTCTTACCACAATCCATAAAGCTGTGTAAATGATAGCTAGTGACCCCAGAAGATTTCTGTATATTAACCCCATTAAGTTGCTATAGCATTTATAACTGCATGATGAAATGGAGTTGATAGATCTCCTTTTTTCTATAGAGCTTACAACAAAAAAATCTGTATTTGTTGTTAGCTCAAATTTCTATTTAGAACTGCAAAAAAGCTGCACAACTATGTAAGAATTATATTAGTATGGAGAAATATTTTTCATACTGTTAATGTTCTCATTGAAACTAAACTTACCATTTTACTTAACAAACTTAATTTAAGATTATGCAAAATACAAATATCATAACATTTCCATGTTAAGCCATAAATATACTTGGTTGTGATTATTTCTTGGCTGGAAAAAACTATCATTTTAGAAGTCTTTAATTCATAAAAGTATTTAGACACTCTGTCATCATTAATTGCCAGGTGATGTTCCTAGCACTGGGTGATAGTAAAGTTATTTTTGAAACTGGTTACTTGAATATATAAAATAATTTTAAATCAGCATGACTGTATACTGACATTTTCCATAAAATCAGCTGATGTAGGTACCTTTTCTAAAGCTCTTTTATTTTTTGTTGAAGTTCAGATTATTAAACTTCAAGATATATCTATGTGCATAACTATGTTTATATCAATAAGTCAGTTTATATCATTTAAGTAAACACATTGAGTGCTAGTATTTTTGGATGGGTTTCAGAGTAGCAGCCATGTTAGTCTGTATCCGCCAAAAGAACAGGAGTACTTGTGGCACCTTAGAGACTAACCAATTTATTTGAGCATAAGCTTTCGTGAGCTACAGCTCACTTCATCGGATGCATTTTTGGAGTCTTTTGAAAAGTTGCCAGACCCATTATCCATGTGCTCTTTTTTTCATATTTCAATTTTTTAAATGAAAGATGACCACAACATTTAATTCTTAAAATATTCATTTAAATGGTCATTAACATATTTTACTTTATTTAGGGAGACGGACCTCGCCAACTTTCCGAGAAACAAATTTAAACTTTTGCTGAATGCTATCACTTGATGCCCGCAATAATCACAGTAAGGGCTTACCTACAAGTATAAAACTCATTCAAAGAGTGTGATTTGTAAAGTGCTTCAACATGTTGTGTCCTAACTGCTCCACATAAACCCTGCTGGCACAAACTAACCCGTACCTAATTCATGTTAGCATAGGTACTACATGCCCACTAGCATGAACTATGTTAACTTAAACTAAGTATCCTTAAGTTCATGCCAGCAGGGTCTACATGGGCTAGTTAGAGTGCAGCACAATAGAACACTTCAAAAACCATAGCCTTCTAATGTGCTTTACTGTGCCATGTAGACAAGCCCCCAGTCCAATGTACAATTAAAGGCCTTGAAAGTTTACTAAATAAACCAATTCAGACATTACAGAAATCACCCTTGTGCCGCGGGGCAGCACAACTATTTTGAAAGCTCAAGTGGGACTTAAGTGGCACATAGGTCTTGGGATCGCCCTCTGCACAGAGGTGAATTTCACCCCCTATAACTAAGAAATAGTTACAATGTTAACCACGTCCAATGGGAGCTGCGGGGGCGACTCCTGCGGACAGAGCAGCATGGAGAGCTGCCTGGCCATGCTTCTGCTGCTTAAGGTAAGTGACACCTGGAGCCTGCACCCCTGAACCCCTCCCAAGCCCCAACCCTGTGACCAAACCTCCCACCCTCCGGACCCCTCGGCCTCAGCCCGGAGCACCCTCCCGTACCCTGAACTCCTCATTTCTGGCTCAACCCCAGAGCCACACCTGCAGCTGGAGCCCCCACCCTCTCCTGCACCCCAGCTCCCAGTTTTGTGATCATTCATGGCTCGCCATACAATTTCCATACCCAGATGTGGCCCTCGGGCCAAAAATTTGCCCACCCCTAGTATAGCCTCATTTGAGCTCCTCTCCTTGCTTTCTTCCGCCGTCTTTTTCTTACCTCTTGCAGCCTCCACTGAATGTATGGAATAACTCCATGTATTTCTCTCATACATAAATGCTTTCAAGGAACGGTGTACCCCATCCGCTGTGTGTATGTCCACACTGCACTCAGAGATGTAGCCGTAGCACATTGAGACATACCTGATCAAAGCTAGATCAAAGTAGCTCAAAGAATAATAGCAGTGAGGCTACAGCAGCCATATCCGTGACTGAAGTGCAGATATACCCTGGGAGTCTGCCGCATCAGAATTCAAGAATCCCATCCAGTTTCCCTTCCCTGCGGCAAGAATCAGTCACTCTGGTGTGGGGTGGGCCTTCTACTTATATCCAGTATTAAGGACCTTGCCCATTAGTAATGTCACAGACATTGATTCAGTTCCCCCAGTCAGAGCTCCGAATTAGTTTGCTATGCTAATGCAAATCCAAATTTAACTGCCAGATCGCCCCAGGCATAACAGGATCTAGCATGATTGTTGCCACTCAACTGAGGAGATGAGAGCTAGATTCACAAGGGGACTTTAGATGTTGAAATGCCTAACTCCTAGGTGCCCTTCCACCCAGTGGAATTCACAGTCCCAATTTAGGCACTCAGGCTCCCATACAATGCTGGGGAGAGTCAAGTGCTGAAGAAAGTGATTCTCAAAAGCCAGCTAGCTGATCAGGGAGAAGCCTAAGCTAGCCTGAAGTGAAATGAAGAGGAAACGGACAGGGCTTAGGGCCCAGATCCTCTAACGTGTCCAAGGCCCGTTGATATGGCAGACCAGAGGGAAGCACTTACTTCTGTAAAAAGAAAAGGAGGGCTTGTGGCACCTTAGAGACTAACAAATTTATTTGAGCATAAGCTTTCAATGAAGTGAACTGTAGCTCACGAAAGCTTATGCTCAAATAAATTTGTTAGTCTCTAAGGTGCCACAAGTCCTCCTTTTCTTTTTACGGATACAGACTAACACGGCTGCTACTCTGAAACTTACTTCTGTGACATTATCTGATTAAAATATGACCATGTCGATCATTGTTGCTACCCATGTTATATAATCTCAACAATTCTTGTACAAAGTATGTCAAGTAAGATGTCTATGGAAAAGTTATGATTTGCTGACTATGATCATTGTATTTGTATGCATGTATCATTTTTGTATTTGAAGTTATGAATATTAACTATGTGCCTGTATTTCAAAAGTTTGCTCCTGTGGTAACACACACAAGGTATTTAGCCAGCACCTTGTGAATGGAATATTCCAGTTGATGGCTCATCAACGCACACAATGGACCTGGAAGAAGCTCATGTACAGCTAATGGACTTCCTGAGGAGGTTCTAACTAGAGTATTGGCAATGGCCTCTGCTATGACTCAAGTGAATCATGCAAGGGCATGCGACTAAACCATCTGACCCTAAACTCCATCTTGTTACCTGTATTTTTTCCACAAACTGGACTGAGGGGTTTGTTTGAAACAATGGCTTTCCCTCTATAAAAGGCCCTGGAAATGTTTCAATTTTGCCTCTTTCCTGCTCAAACCTTTGGGCTATGAACTTATACTAATGGGAGCATTCTAACCAAAGGACTGAGGACCTTCCAGTTTCTTAGGAGTAACCAGAGACTTAACAAGCCACCAGTTTATTACATCACTGCTATAAGCCTGATCCAAGAAATTTGCAATTATTGTATGTATTTAATTCCTTTAACCAATTTTAACTCTCGCTTTTCTTTCTCTTTCTTTCTTTCTTTCTTTCTTTCTTTCTTTCTTTCTTTCTTTCTTTCTTTCTTTCTTTCTTTCTTTCTTTCTTAAATAAACCTTTATATATTAGATACTAAAGCACTGGCAGAAGTGTGATTATTGGGTATTGGGTAAGATATGAGTTATACATTGACCAGGCTATGTGGCTGGTGCTATGGGATCAGAAGAACACTTTGGTTGATGAAATTGGTTTTAAATAATCACTTATCATTAAGTCTAGTGTTTTTGGTGGTGATACAAGGACTGGAATACCTATGAACACGGCTTTTCTGAATTCTTGTTAGCCAGTGAGGTGAAACAGAAGTCTTCTTTTGTTGCTGGTCTGGTAGATCTTATGGGAGAATGACCACCAGTTTTGGGGCATCTGCCCTATTTCTCATCAGTTTGTCCTGAATTTAGTATTCTCAGTTGTGACCCACTAACGTACGGTGACAACTTCTGCTTGGGATTCTCAGCCATGGTCCCTTTCCTGGAGTTAGGAACCAAAGCCAGCTCAGCCCATTATACTCAATGGCTCAGCAACTCACCTGTGATGTGGAAGAGCTATTGAAAATCCTTGTTCTGCCTTATTTAGACCAGAAACATGAACACATCTCCTAGAGCCTACAAAAGTGCCCTAATCACGAGGGTAGGAACAGTCTACACTGGGGTATGTCTCACTTAATCTCTCCCGTTGAAACTTTTTCATTTTGTATAAGTAACTGTTGGGCCAGTGAGAGAGGGAAAAAGTGAGCAAGTGACTCTATAGCCCTGTGGCTAGGGCATTCACATGTTATTTAGGATAGTCAAGGTCAAGTCTCTGCTCTGAGAAGCTTTGCACATGCCCACTGGGAGAAAATTTGCTGTTTACAGGGTTTGGGAACAGTGATTTTGAGAATGTCAGTGGCATCTAAATACTAGGCTTTGGTGCCTCAAGATGTGGTTAGGTCCCTCTCTCTGAATCTGGCTCAAAGAGACGTACACAAACTCACTTTCCTGTCTTCAATAAATGATCAGTCCCTAGTCTGATAAGCCGATGCTGTCCTCCCTAATCAGCACTGTGCCATAGCACACTGTCTTTGCTGTTGGGTTATCTACCCCTCCCACAAGCCTCAGAAAGGTGCTGATTTTTTGGTTCCCTTCTTCCTGCATAAAACACCCCCAATAGCTGAAATCTCCTCAGACACACTCAGCTAAGGGTGGGAAGAGGGAAGCACCAAAATCAAATGTCTTACACATGGAAAGAAGCTTAAATTTACAATGATGCAATAAACTTAATATATGACCCTGGTTTCTTTCTATAGAATGAAATAATGATATGATTTTAAATGCCATGTTTTCAGTGTATTAGCAATAATCTCATTATCATTTAACACATAAATACATCATACATACTATGTTGGTATTATCCTTGTCATAGGTAACAAATGTTTTTTAATAAGCTGGAACATATGTGTTTAATTATGTGACAGGGTGGTCTGTTCCTTTAAGATGCTGTCTGGAATTTTCCCTCCTTTATGATTCTCCTTACTGTTGTGGGCATCATGGACAAATACATGCACCTGGAATCTACATGTTGGTTACCACCGGCTACTAATATCTGGGCCTTGGAACCGTCAGCTGCATCAGATTAACCTATCATGTTAACAGGAAATTGTATAAAGAGGAGGACAGACATCTCAGTAGGGGATAGCCAGGGAGCATTTCCTTAGAACTAGCAGGTGAAGTTCTGAGAACAAATATGCTAGCACTGGTGATAACCTGAGTTGTCTATTTTTTTAAATACCTTTCCCCCTTCTCTCAAGTTTATGTAATTTCATGAGTTTTACTATCTTTGCTCACTAAACAGCTGTAGGAAAGCATCCTCTGTTCTATGTACTGTGGTGGCTAGTTCAGCCCAACTTCTAGAGTTACTCACAATTTATCCTAGTTTAAGCGAGGGGAAAACTATTTCTACTGTATTAGCTAGGCAAGATAATTTTACCCATGATCTCTTCAGTATCTATGCTAGCCAATGTATTCAACAACACCAACATTCCACATAATATATTGGGGGCGCAATCTGCTTTACTGTTAATAACTTTTACAGTGTACTTAATTAAAATTATATTGATAATTCTAATGAATTCCATATTGAATAATTCACTTATAAAGGAATAAGAAACCCACTTTACAAACCTAATTCCATTTGTAATGCAGAGTATCTTTAAGAGTTTCAGATCTTCATAATTCTTATCATTTCTCTAGAAATGTTAATGCAGAGTACATTATAATACCTTTTAAAAAGCCATTGCCTCTCTCTGTTTATAGAGGGGAAAGTGCAGATTTACATGTGGCTCACTTGAGAATATCTATATAATTGAATAATATTGTATGGGAAGAATTTTTTAAAGGTTAATGTCTGCTTTCTATAACTTAACAAAACTGAAAGCTATTTGTCCTCTTCTAGCTGATTTAATGCTTGGAGGTAAGGATAAATATGTACAAAATGCTAACTTATGTTTTTAATCATTTTTTCATTCTTTTGAGAATTCTTTCAGAAGAGTTTATTAAATGGCCAAACAGACATGATTCCACATTCAAGAAATGGGACAACTTTGGCTAAAAGCCCATCCTGGTTCAAGATGAAGTACCAGACTTTAGAAATAAAGAAAGTTATGTATAATTCATGGACAAAAATGGGGAAATAGAAGGCAATCAATATAAACTAGAAGTTATGAAGTGTAGAAAAGTGAAAAGGAAAGCTAAAGACATCAGGGAAAATCCATGTCTAGCAGGGCTAACGACAGTAAGAAGGAGTTTAAGTATATTAGGAACAAAAGAAATCCTTGCAATGGTATAGGCCTATTACTAGAGGAGGTGGTTAAATTGTGAATGATGATGCAAAAAAGGCAGAAGTATTCAATAAATATTTCTGCTCTACATCTGGAAAGAAGCAGGATGATGTATCACAGGAGGATGATAAAGTACTTTCCAGTCTATTTGACTTAAAATTGTGTGATTGTCTGATTAAAAATTAGCCTTATGGAATAGCTATCAATAAATGTTGAATGGATTAAGAACTGGCTAACAGACAGATCTCAAAACAGTAGTTGTTAATGGGGAATCATCATTTAATGGTGGGGTTCTAATAGGGTTCTGCAGGGATCAGTACTAGCCCCTATGCTTTTAAACCTTCTCACAATGATTTGGTAGTAAATAGAAATATCAAATTTCTGCTGCTAAAAAATTGTGAATGACATAAAGATTTGGGGCATGATAAATAATTATCACAGGGTAATTATACAAAGCAATGTGGTTCACTTTAACACAACAAAATGCAAAGTTATACCTCTAGGAACAAGGAATGCAGGCCATACCTACAGAGTGAGAGACTGAATCAAGGAAAGCAGTGACTCTGAGAAGGATTTAGGGCTCATATTGGACAAGATCCAAGTATGTTGCTGTGGTAAAAAAAGGTTAATGTGATTGTTGGATAAACAGGGGAGTTAGGAATAAGGAAGCGATTTTTACTTCTGCATTCAGCATCAGTGAGACTGATATGGCATTTTGAATAGACTATTGGAAGTGATTTGAGGGCTGGAGAACATGGCTTACAGTGAGAGACTTAGCTCCTTCTGTGTAGCTTATCGAAAAGATTGAGACGCAACTTGATGAGTGTATAAGTACCTTTAAGACGAGAAAACACTGGTTACTTATTAATTCTCTGCTCTAGCAGAGAAAGACACCAAAAGAACCAATGGTTGGAAGATAATGCCAGATAAATTTAAATTGGAAATAAGATTGCAATTTCTTACATGAGCGATTAATAGAGCTGGGCAAGAAACATTTCTCATTGAGATTTCAGAAATGTTTCCCATCCTGAATTGGGATGAAAAGTTTGAAGATGGATTTTTCATGTACTAATAATCTGGAAAAAAAATGGATTGCTCAATCAAAATATTTTGTTTTGATGTGTTTGAAATGTTTGGTTTCTATTTTGACTTTTAAAAAATATTTTAGTATAAATGAACTAATTTTTTGGAAAAACCTTGGTTCCAAATAAAAAAGTGAAACTTTCCACTTTGAAAATGGCAAAGCTGGACACAGACAACTTTGAAACACTTAATTTTTTTAATTGGAAGATTGTTCAAAACTGATCCTTTCCTATGAATAGTTTTTCAGTTTTGGTAAATTGATATTTTCCAAAGAAAACACATTTTATCAGAAAACTCCTAACCAGCTCTGGTGCGTAAACATCGGAACAATCTACCAAGGGAAGTGATGGAGTCTTCTCTTGAGGTCTTCAGACCAAGATTGGATGCCTTTCTAGAAGATATGCTTTATAGTCAAACAGACACATGTGTGCTGATTTGAGGAATCTATGCACAATTTAGGAATTCTGATTGATGTTATAAAATGTCTGTATCATTGAATGCCTCAGTGTCTGTGGAATCTATGACTTCCTGTCAAGATTGTGTCACGTGTCTCCAAGACTAGGAAAAAATGAAGGTTATTAAGCCTTATTGGCTCTTATTCAAATGGAAGCATATTGGAATGTTTGAAGCCTCCGGAAACCAGTCTGATCAAGTTTCAGAGTAGCAGCCGTGTTCGTCTGTATCCGCAAAAAGAACAGGAGTACTTGTGGCGCCTTAGAGACTAACAAATTTATTTGAGCATAAGCTTTCGTGAGCTACAGCTCACAAGTTTGTCTGAAGGGACTAAGATTTGGAGAGTGGAATATCCCCACATAGGAGAACAAAGAATTAAAAGCCACAGAGATCTCAGGGGCTCAGGGGAACTCAAACTCACAGACACAGGAAGCTTGGGAAGGAGAGAGGGGCATGCATTTTGCAGCAGACCACAGGACCAGCTGTGGAATAAGGAAACTGGCTTTGCAGGAGAGAGAGAGAGAGAGAGATCCCATGACTTGTGGGAGAAGCCATGTGAAAGAGTGGGGATCCTGTCCTCCTTAGAGGACTTGGACCTAAGCCCCCAAAAGTTATTGAATGGTGAGGAAACGAGACAGGGAAAACATATAGTTGTGTTATTGTTTCTGCAGATGTATTTCTTGTGCTAGCTAAAGCAAAGAGTGATTGGATTTTGGAACCTTTTACAAAGACTGCAAAGACTTTTCACAGACAAAGACCGTGCATTTGTTTGTTCTCACCATCACAGTCCCTGAAGAGATTAACTGTAAACCCAGAGTGCGTAGTTTGGAGCTCTGGGAAAGAGTGTTCTTAAACTACTTGGGAGTCTAAGGTGTTAATTCTTGGTCCTGGGGGGCTAGGGCAGCTGAACTGTAGTCCTTTTTTCATGAGAAGGTGGCAGAGAGCCTGTGCCCAGGGAGTGTGCTAGACAAGCCAGGGAAAAGGACAGTGGCTGCTACAGCCTACACAATCCAAGGGTAGCTTAAGAGCATATGGACACAGTGTGGTAGAACCCAAACACTGCAGCCTGATGAGTGTCGAGCTGGGGAGCTCTACCAGGGCTGTGGGACAAGTTACTAGCCCAACACAGGGGTAACTGGGTGAAATGTAATGGCCTGTTATATACACGAGGTCAGACTTGATCTAATGGTCCCGTTTGCCTTAAACTTGCGAGCTATTCATCCTTTTTAGCTCACGGCTAGTGCAAATGCAGCTGTTTCATTGAGATTTATTTACAACATACCACCACAAGGGAAATAAAAAGTTTATATATAATGACCTTTTAGTTCTGAAGTTTAATCTGTTTCTGTTCACAAGGCCGTGTCTTTAACCTCACAGCATGTCCTTCCAATCCTAAAGAGGGGTCTCAGGAGGGAGAAGAAGTCAAAGAAGACAAATAGTAGCGTACTTGCAAATGCTTTCATTCCCCCCAGTGCTGTCAAGGAGATTGACAAACCAGTAAGAATTTAGAGTCCAGCTCTTGATATTGCACAATTATAATCATTTATTATTTGCTATTAAACTTTAGTAATAGAACAATCATCCCTGAATACCATACACATTCAAAGTAAGCAATGTTGCATTCATAATATACTTAAAGTTAATTGGTTTCAGAGTAGCAGCCGTGTTAGTCTGTATTCACAAAAAGAAAAGGAGTACTTGTGGCACCTTAGAGACTAACAACTTAGGTCAACTGCTGGAAATGGCCCACCTTGATTATCACTACAAAAGGTTCCCTCCCCACCCCCCGCTCTCCTGCTGGTAATAGCTCACCTTAGATCACTAAGATCACTTAGATCACTCTCGTTATAGTGTGTATGGTAACACCCATTGTTTCATGTTCTCTGTGTATATAAATCTCCTCACTGTATTTTCCACTGAATGCATCCGATGAAGTGAGCTGTAGCTCACGAAAGCTTATGCTCAAATAAATTTGTTATTCTCTAAGGTGCCACAAGTCCTCCTTTTCTTTTAAAGTTAATTTTGGAAGTACATACCAAATACCCTGTAGGCGGCAAGGGGGGGGAGAAGAACCATCTCCCAGATCTAAGTGAACCTGAATTGCTTTATTAAAAGTTTCTGCCAGCAAAATACACCTATGCCAGCAATCTCTGATTTGAATTTAGCTGGGATTGCTGCCTATCATTTTACTTATAAGGAAGCTAAGCTGTAATAGAGCCATACGTTGCAAGCTACTTACGGTAGGATGAGGTACAGTATTAACTGAGAATGACCACATTTGGCACCATAAAAGTCTTGTCAGAAGAGGAATCCTGTATGAAATGTTCATGTGAACAGAACTGACACACTGAAATTATTTATAATTATACCGGTTCAGTATTTGTTTTGGGGACTCACCATGAGGCAGGAAGATTTTGGGAAACACTAGTTGAATGATCAAGTGTTTTCTAGAGCAGGTATGATATTTCGTGGAAGGGTAAACTTAGTCACGAATTAGTAGTGAAGGGCGAACATTGGCAGCACATTCAAAATGTACATGATATTGTGACTGTAGAATCTTCAGTGAGAGTGTTCCATTTTACTGTGGATTTTTACTTTCCCCAAAAATCTTAACGATACTCCTTCTTTTCATTATAACAGACAAGGGCCTGTCTGGGAAAAGACATTCAACTTGTCACATAGATGCTCTTCACTGGCTGACAATGCAAGGGAGGAGCAATAGTGGGGGCACTGTGGGGATAGGCATGGACAAGTGCTGCACAGATCACCTCATCTCCTACATCCCGTAAGCAATGCCTTCAGTCAGAGGTTATGGCGGTTTGGCTGAGGTAGCCTTTGCAGTTCACCTCCACAACCTTGGGGAAGGATTGATCCCAGGGCCTAGCCTAGCTATCTAGAGCTACATACCTAACATTAGGCACCCAGTTTGAAAACATTGGCTCACCTAGGGAGTCAGTGTCAGAGCTAGGATTGGCTAATTGTTGCTTCTCACACTACTGAGCTTCTTCTCCTTATGGCCGGAAGTCACTCTGGCTACTCAACAGCTGGGATGGCTCAGCCCCACCAGTTGGCAATTTGTGGCATTTAGGGAAAAAATCAGGGACAAACTTTCAACCCAGTGATTAGTTTGCATTAGTTTACTTTTTCAAGGCTCACTTCACAAGTCAGATGGTTTTTAAATGAAAGTAAAGATTCTCCTCTATAAGTCTTGGTCCCCTAAATTAAGTCTACTAACTCTAACTTTGCTGTTGGCATCAAAATTGTGCTAACTACCAGGCTAGAAGACGCATAGTGAAAGAAACATTTAGTACGATGCATAAAAGCATCCCAGCTCCTCTGATCTTCACACCATCAATGAAGACACCCGTGTAAAACCAGTGTGAGGACAGGACTGGGTAAAAACACTTTCAATGAATCCAGTAATATATTTGCATTGTGTATTTATCAGCTATTTCTTTTTGTTTGTTTCTGATGGAGCCCCTAACATTCCAGGTGATTCACAACATAAAGGATAGCACAATACCTACTATGAAGAGCCAGACTATATTCTTTCCTGTCAAATGATTTGATTCCAAAATACGAAGGCATTTTAAAAGTGACTCTACTTGTTCTGACAGGGATACAGAGGCTGTATTTCCTTGTGTTTAACGTTTCTTTCCACTTGTTCAAGTTAGAAATGCTGATAAGTCTCAGTGGATGGCCTAAACCTGCATTATCAGATTCAATTTAGTGGGTCAAGTTGGTGAATCAATTAAAAAAAACTCCAAAAAATCCCCCAAAGAATAAAATGACTTCTGATTTATGGCCAGGTTATGGAGCCCTTTCTCACCCTACTGATTTACTCTCAACATAGTTCCATTATCCTCTCTGATCCTTCTACTCCATTTACAGCAGGACTGCAACATGATCTTCCTTTCCTGTCACTTTGTCTCCTGCATTACTTGAATAATAAAATTAATATCCCCTCTTCCATATTAAATTCAGGGGACTATTCCCCCCCTTTAATGTTCTTTGTAGCTTGACCCTTGCACACATCTCTTCGCTCATTTCCCCCTACACCTTACCTGCTCGTTACAATCCATCTACATTTTCTAACTTCTTCCTTCCACTCCCATCTACCTTTGTACACCAAACTCCAACTTCTTCCATCAAAACAGTCCAAAATCCACCTATACTCTGAAACATTATGTCTAAATGAATTCTTATGAGTGCTGGCTTGTTTTGCATTACCCACTGTATGCTGGTTGGGGCAGGCCTCTGCTCTGTGTTTGGCACATTCTCTACCCAGTATATTGGGAAAATAATAGATCAATATAATTCAGATCAAGAGTAAACAGATCTCTGAACTCCTGCATATTTATTTAGCCCATAATATATGTTAGATATCCAAATCTGGATTCATATTCCAGCTTCCCCACCAAGGGCTGGACCAACTATTGTTTGTTCAGATCTATCTCTAATAAATAATACTTAATTGAAGGCCCAATTCTGCTTTCGCATATGTATGTAGACTCCCTTTGAAATCAGGGACACTCATGTTGGGGAAGAATTTGGCCATAAAATATATTTCCTATTCAAAATTTTTATGAAGCATTAAAGTCAAATTAAACTGAGCCCATCCCATCCTATAACCTGTTTTTAACTTCTTTACGTCTATGGTATATGTTACATGATTGATCACATCTGATTAGAATTTATGACGTAAAAATAAATCTTACACTAAACAAGGTACATTTTGCACAAACTATCTCATTTTAGAAAAGTGAAATGCTGAACAATTTTGCTATCTCGATATTTTCCCATGTTACATTGAAATAATACATTTCCCAACATCTATGAACTTTACTTTTTTTACTTACACAAACATTTATCATGTATTTTGTGCTCACGGTATTTACTGGAATTAATATAAAATAGCAGGATATGAGTAAATCTTCAGACAGTCTGGCTAGCCTGTAGCATTCCTTCAGAAAGAAAACACATGGTTGATAAATGTTACCAATGATAAATGTTACCAGGTATCTGAATACAATAAAATATAGGACTATAAAGAGAAGGATTTTCTGTATAGAGAACTGATTCCAAAACCCTAACAAGAGATCACTTTTTAAGAGTTTCCTGCTTTTGTCAATATTCCATGTTTAGCAGCTAGGACACTGCTGCTGTTTAAGAGTAGAAATAAATGTTATTTTTAGAGCACTTTTTGTTTTCAAAACCCTTTACAAATTTTAACTAGTTAACTACATTGAGATGAAAGATGGGTCCCTGATGGATCAAGTTCTCCCTGAACCAACTTCTCCATGGCCGCCTAGAAACTATCCCCAGCATCCTAGATTCAGGTCAAGCTTCTATAACATCCTTATACTAGTGGCCTAGAAAGGAAATACATATTATGGGCATCACAAAATGCGGAAGAGATGGCCAGCCCTCTGTGGAGATAGAGGCGGTTAGGGACTATTTAGAAAAGCTGGACATGCACAAGTCCATGGGGCCGGACGAGTTGCATCCGAGAGTGCTGAAGGAATTGGCGGCTGTGATTGCAGAGCCACTGGCCATTATCTTTGAAAACTCATGGCGAACCGGGGAAGTCCCGGATGACTGGAAAAAGGCTAATGTAGTGCCAATCTTTAAAAAAGGGAAGAAGGAAGATCCTGGGAACTACAGGCCAGTCAGCCTCACCTCAGTCCCTGGAAAAATCATGGAGCAGGTCCTCAAAGAATCAATCCTGAAGCACTTGCATGAGAGGAAAGTGATCAGGAACAGCCAGCATGGATTCACCAAGGGAAGGTCATGCCTGACTAATCTAATCGCCTTTTATGATGAGATTACTGGTTCTGTGGATGAAGGGAAAGCAGTGGATGTATTGTTTCTTGACTTTAGCAAAGCTTTTGACACGGTCTCCCATAGTATTCTTGTCAGCAAGTTAAGGAAGTATGGGCTGGATGAATGCACTATAAGGTGGGTAGAAAGCTGGCTAAATTGTCGGGCTCAACGGGTAGTGATCAATGGCTCCATGTCTAGTTGGCAGCCGGTATCAAGTGGAGTGCCCCAAGGGTCGGTCCTGGGGCCGGTTTTATTCAATATCTTCATAAATGATCTGGAGGATGGTGTGGATTGCACTCTCAGCAAATTTGCGGATGATACTAAACTGGGAGGAGTGGTAGATACGCTGGAGGGGAGGGATAGGATACAGAAGGACCTAGACCAATTGGAAGATTGGGCCAAAAGGAATCTGATGAGGTTCAATAAGGATAAGTGCAGGGTCCTGCACTTAGGACGGAAGAACCCAATGCACAGCTACAGACTAGGGACCGAATGGCTAGGCAGCAGTTCTGCAGAAAAGGACCTAGGGGTGACAGTGGACGAGAAGCTGGATATGAGTCAGCAGTGTGCCCTTGTTGCCAAGAAGGCCAATGGCATTTTGGGATGTATAAGTAGGGGCATAGCGAGCAGATCGAGGGACGTGATTGTTCCCCTCTATTCGACATTGGTGAGGCCTCATCTGGAGTACTGTGTCCAGTTTTGGGCCCCACACTTCAAGAAGGATGTGGATAAATTGGAGAGAGTCCAGCGAAGGGCAACAAAAATGATTAGGGGACTGGAACACATGAGTTATGAGGAGAGGCTGAGGGAGCTGGGATTGTTTAGCCTGCAGAAGAGAAGAATGAGGGGGGATTTGATAGCTGCTTTCAACTACCTGAAAGGGGGTTCCAAAGAGGATGGCTCTAGACTGTTCTCAATGGTAGCAGATGACAGAACGAGGAGTAATGGTCTCAAGTTGCAGTGGGGGAGGTTTAGATTGGATATTAGGAAAAACTTTTTCACTAAGAGGGTGGTGAAACACTGGAATGCGTTACCTAGGGAGGTGGTAGAATCTCCTTCCTTAGAGGTTTTTAAGGTCAGGCTTGACAAAGCCCTGGCTGGGATGATTTAACTGGGAATTGGTCCTGCTTTGAGCAGGGGGTTGGACTAGATGACCTTCTGGGGTCCCTTCCAACCCTGATATTCTATGATTCTATGATTCTATGATTCTATGTACTGTCACGGTTCCTCCCCCACTCTGAACTCTAGGGTACAGATGTGGGGACCTGCATGAAAAACCTCCTAAGCTTATCTTTACCAGCTTAGGTCAAAACTTCCCCAAGGTACAAAATATTACACCTTGGACTGGCCGCTACCACCACCAAACTAATACTGGTTACTGGGGAAGAGCTGTTTGGACGCGTCCTTCCCCCCAAAATGCTTCCCAAAACCTTGCACCCCACTTCCTGGACAAGGTTTGGTAAAAAGCCTCACCAATTTGCCTAGGTGACTACAGACCCAGACCCTTGGATCTTAAGAATAATGAACAATCCTCCCAACACTTGCACCCCTCCTTCCCTGGGAAATGTTGGATAAAAAGCCTCACCAATTTGCATAGGTGACCACAGACCCAAACCCTTGGATCTGAGAACAATGAAAAAGCATTCAGTGTTTTACAAGAAGACTTTTAATAAAAAATAGAAGTAAATAGAAATAAAGAAATCCCCCCTGTAAAATCAGGATGGTAGATATCTTACAGGGTAATTAGATTCAAAAACATAGAGAACCCCTCTAGGCAAAACCTTAAGTTACAAAAAAGATACACAGACAGAAGTAGTTATTCTATTCAGCACAATTCTTTTCTCAGCCATTTAAAGAAATCATAATCTAACACATACCTAGCTAGATTACTTACTAAAAGTTCTAAGACTCCATTCCTGGTCTATCCCCGGCCAAGACGACTACAGACAGACACAGACCCTTTGTTTCTCTCCCTCCTCCCAGCTTTTGAAAGTATCTTGTCTCCTCATTGGTCATTTTGGTCAGGTGCCAGCGAGGTTACCTTTAGCTTCTTAACCCTTTACAGGTGAGAGGAGCTTTCCCCTGGCCAGGAGGGATTTCAAAGGGGTTTACCCTTCCCTTTATATTTATGACATGTACCAATCCCAGTTCTGGGAATATTTATCCATCAGAGTCCAAATCACCCTTTACTGGCTTACCAAATTCTATCTTTTGGTTGTGTATCTGGCAAATAAACTACACGATGGCATCCACCCTAACACTAACTGAATAGCTGAAATTCTTTGAATTCAGTCCCCTTGCACTGGTCCATTTGGTAATGATTTAGTCAATCTGTCCTGATGTTCTGAAACCATCAAATTAATCACCTTCACATTTTCTACGTGTAACTACGCCCATGCAAACAGGCATACAGCTTCTTTTGAAAGCCTGCATTCATGCAACTGTGGGCCTACAACAAAGCTCAGCATCTCTAAGATGCTATTTTGTGTCCCTGGACAATAGGGGAAATAACAAAAATATATGGGAAATGCTCTGGCCACCCTCCTAATCAGTGCTGCTGATTGGGAGCAGTAATTACAGCTCTAGAGCCTCAGTGGAGCAAAGTTTGTGGATTCCTTGCCTGACTGTGAGCCATCTCTGGGCAGGTTTTCTGTCAGCACAGTCTGTGGGTGAATCAGGACTGTTGTTTTGTTTCTAAATCATGTTTCAGTTAGTGCTGAATGAGCCTAAAAAGGATCACAGGTTCACTGGATGTGAGCAAAAAACCATGAGGTTGGGGGAAAAAATAAAAGAATCTTGGTGAGGACAGGAGGGAGAAAGGTAGGGTGTAGAACGGAAGGGAAAGGGATGACCTCAAAAGATAGGGAAAACCTCCAGATAAACACCTACATTTTTGTGAGGCTTCTCTAAGAAGTGAAATACTGGATGTTCTTGAGGCTCGCCTATCTCAAACCATTACTCTGTACTCCTTCTCGTTTAGTCTCAGTGACTGAACACTTGTTAATACTTTTCCCTCCCAAACACTAGGCCAAAAACTAGCTAGGCTCTGTGTAACTTGATTCCGTGAAACTATCCTAAACAATTAGGTATAAGAAAAACAGAGATGATTGTGGGTTTGAGTCATAAAGTTCAAGGCCACCAGATCACCCTATATACCAGAACCCACCAACACCACCCACACACTAAACCAAACAACTGAAGTTAGAACAAAGTATTACATCTCTCAGGAGACTAAACTACTATGTGCCACAGGTAAAGAATAGGAAAGATGGACGTGCACCAATGTGTGAGGCCCCTGCAATAGCAGGGAAAATATCAAGTGAGATATACCCAGATAATCCTGGCAAGCAAATTGCACCCCATGCTGCAGAAGAAGACAGGCATCCCCACTCCCCTAAGGTCACTGCTCAGGTAACATGGGGAAAATTCCTTCCCAACCCCTCATATGGTGGTCAGTTAGACCCTGAGCATGTGAACAAGAAGCAGCCAGCCAAGCACCAGAGTGTGAGATTGTACTCAGTACCACTGCAAAGTACTGACCCACCCCATCTAGTGTCCCATCTCCAGCTGTGGCCATTTCTAGTGCTTCAGAGGAAGCAAACAGACAAAAAAACCACAACAGAATACATGGGGAGGAATCCCTTTCTGCCCCCTGAATGTAATAGCTCAAGACCTGAAGCATTTTTAGGACCCCCCCAGACATAAACAAGAATTGACACTCAGGGCAGCTGAGCCCTGCCCCCCACCATCACAAGCAGCCACGTTATACAATCATACTCATAAATTTGTTCAGATCTCTCAAAACGAATTGTTTGCCCCCACAACTCCTAGTGGGAGGCTTTTCTAGAACCTCACTCCTCTGATGGTTTCCAGCCTGAATTTGTTCCTGGCTAGTTTATATTCCTTTGTTCTTGTGCCACTGTCTTTTGGCTTAAGTAGCCTTTCACCCTCCCTGGTGTTTTACCTGCCTGATGTATTTATAGATCAGACTCTCTTTTTTTGTCAAACTAAACAAGCCAAGCTCTTTTAGTGATCATCCCAGTAGCTCTTCTCTGCACTCTGTTACAGTCTGAATTCATCTTTCTTGAACGCGGATGCCCAGAATTGTCCACAGAATTTCAGATGAAGTCTTACTAGTCCCTTGTACAATGGAATTCATACTTTCCTTGCTTTTAACTGAAATATACAAATACACATGGGAAGATTCATATAACAGAGAAAGTATGAGCCAGGGGGTAGACTTAACATATCACAGGCACAGGCTTCTCGCTTTTAAGATATACAGAGCAAAATGTCTCCATTTATGATGCTAGATTTAAAGCAAAGGAGCAATAAATATAGACCAGGAGTTTTGATAAACATAGCAGGGAAGTAAAACATGGATGTGCTGGAAGGGACTCATGTTAAAATCCTGCCACCAAATTGAAGGGAGGGTTGTGATGATTTCCATGTCTATAATGGAGTTCACACGGTCTCTGGAAACTGCTGAATCCTCCCTGTCAGGAATAACTTACCCCGTCACAAAAATACTTTTGAGGAGCACATTCTTGAGTTCTGAATGCACCAAGTGTTGAAAAGAATCCCAGGGGAGGATACGCCCTTAGCCTTCTCCAAGGGTTTTCTCTCTCAGATTACACAGGTTGAACCCTATGTTATTTCATCACTATACCTGGTGTATTAGTAATGGATGGGATTTGCAAAGGAGGTGCTGTGTGCTGCCTCCTCTCCTTTCACTTCCCGGGGAGAAGGAATATTCAGAAACCATGAGTGCCCTTATTTAACTGCTTAATTTCTCAGTTTTCAGCTGCTCCAGTGGCAGGTCTATTGTGGGGGGATGGAAGGGGACACTTGCATTCTAGGCAGGGGTATCCAGGGAGTCCATCCTTGACTTCACTTCCTAGTGATCCCTCTGCCAAAACCTCAGTCTGCTGTGGGGATGCAGTCTGGGACTCCATCTCTAGGAGAGGAAAGAGATGGGCAGACGGTGTGGGTGGCACCTCCTTTCTAGGCTTCCAATGGTTCTCCATGGGCATGGAACTCAGCCAGGGTACAGAGCTGGATCAGAACTCTGCACCAAAGGAGCCATTATGGTATAGGATTTGGCCTCATCTTACCTGCAGTTCATTGTGAGGGATTTGGATAAATGAGTTAATTGGGGGGGCAAAGTGAGATTCTCAGAACCTTATCGGGGACATTGAAGACTTCTGTACATTGAAGGCACCATGGAAATATTTCTCATCATGCAAAGAAAGCATGATGCTCAATGCATTAATGGAGCACCCTCTTGCATAAGACCTAAGCCAATGTGGTTGTAAAGCTAACCAGATGCAGTACTTCTGAAAACAGCCCTTCAGTGCAGGAAATGCTGATGCACTGGCATAAAAAATTTATATTTCAATCTAGTAATTTAAACTGTGATATTCATGAGTAGTGGGCATGTCCTTATCTGCACTTTTGTACAGTACTTTTTCCAGTAAAGAAAATGAGTTGCTCTATAGCACTGAATTTAAGTCTAATTGGCATTAATTAGGGACATGAGACATAGAAGTGAAAAATTGAACTTTTTGTGTGACTAGAGTTCTCTCTCAATTGCTGTCTGGTTAAGATCTCCTTCTTCAACCTTTAAACGATACTTCTCTGCCTGCCCTAATTACACCAGTGAGTGACAATCAATCTTGCTCTGCTCTATAGCCCTGGAGGATCCCATGGAGACAGCCCTGCTTTCAAATCCGTCATCTTTTGTGATTTCCCCCCTCCCCACTAATGTGTCCCTCACTTTGGAAACTCTCCTTCAGAAAAATCCTAATTCCTTTCATAGTTTAAATTCTTCTATGGGATGTTTTCCTTAATATAAACTATAATAATTGTCTGGCTATCTCAGTATCTGAAAATTAAAATGATCCCTTAGGCAGATTAATTTTTTTTTCTCCAACTCGTTTCTTTGTTGGTACAGTGCAAGAGTATTCTTATTTCCCTTTGAAAAATGAATATGACCTTAGGAAAGATTAAATTCAACACAAAAATACTAATTGTCAAGGATGAACCGTAATAGTTATGAATTGAATTACCATGGTTTAGACTAAGGATGCATATTGCTAAAACCAAAAGATACAGTGCTAGAGGCAGCAAAAACCTAGAACCATTGGGCCAAATCCCCCACTGTGAACTTTAGAGACAAAATGAAGATTACACCCAAACGTCTCCAGGTTTTGGTTCTGTAAAGCCAAAAAGTGACTACTGATCTCCAGTTTTACCCATCTCAATTTTTATATATTAATAGCTCAGATACAATTACACTTACATTATAAGAGTTATGACTTTATAAATAGAGAGTGGTAAATTTATACCTTACATGATTAGTATCAGACACTGCATATACTTTAAATTTCTATGAACAGCTTTTAATTTCCGCTTCACTACATCTGTATTCTTTAGCTAGTTCTTATGATGTTTCCAGACCTGCTTATAGTCAAACCTGAAGATGCTGCGCAGGGCAGGGCTTATATGTGTAAAATTAAAAAGTGATGAGCAGGCCAGGAAGTAAAGGGGAATCTGATTTTTGCATTAAAGAGAGTGCAGCTCCTTGGCAGCCAAGACACACCAGCCGAGTAGCAAGGGAGTGCTTGACTAAGCAACTTGTTTGTATGCCATGGCATATATAAACCCATGTCTCTTTAAACATTCCCATTCTCTGCCCACCCAGTGTCCCCTTTTATTAACATTACATTCTAAAATATAAAGGAATGGGCATGCAAGGGACCTCCAATATCCGCTCAGTGTTTAGCCTCAGTTAGGCCTGGTCTACATGAGAAAATTAGGTTGGTTTCACTACGTCAGTCAGGTGTGAAAAATCCACACCCCTGAGTGGCACAGTTAAGCCAACCTAAATCTCTGTGTAGACAGTTCTCGGTTGTGGAAGAATTCTCCCATCCACCTAGCTACCACTTCTCTGGGAGGCAGATTACATACATGAACCCCTCCCATTGGCATAGGTAGTGTCTACACTGAATCACTACAGTACAGAAATCCTTAAATTCTTTAAATCCTGATTGGTGATGGTAGCAGCCGAAATTATATGTCCATGGAAACAAAACACTGAATTCTATACTGTAGACTCCAGTGCAGGTCACCACTTACATAAAACTGATGAGTTAAATCAGTCCCTGACCTGGAACAGGCAAATGAACAATTTATCTTTAAATGAAAAGAAAGTTCGCCCAATATATAGGTAGAATCACAACAACAGAGTCTTTTTTGCCTTTGTGGCTCCAGATGTATTGATCAGTTCTGTGAAGTCCAACTGCTTCCCAACTTGATTTTCAATAGACAATATGACTAAAGCAGCCAATCTCCTGTGACATTTGAGACTGTAAATGTTTTTCTTTACAAGCTTTAAATTGGAGAAAGAGCATTCAGCTGTAGCTACAACAACAGGAATTATTAAATACACCTGATATGTCGTGTAAACACTGGAAAATATTAAATGCAGTTTGTTCTCCATGATAAACTCCATCCCATGTGGAGTTTTTACTTCATCTGTGTTCAGAATGCTTGAATGTCACAAGTTCATCCAGTAGGTCAGCTGATAATTCTGCTTCAGTTGTCTTTTGTATTCATTTCACTGTGAGTTCCTCCATATGCAGCTAGCATCTTCTGTCCCCTTGAGCAAATAACTAGAAATACTGGTTCTATCTCAAACTCATGAGCCATTTCTTTGGTTCTCTCAAGTCCTAGAACAAAACCTGTCTCATGATAATCCTGGAAGGTTTCTGTTGCTGTTTCTATTAATCTGCATGCCATACTAAGGTCCATATCATTGCCCTGAAGCTGCCTGTTGATTGTGGTGATTTCTTTCAGCACCATGCACCACTCACGGAGAGCTAGCATGAAGGGTTAAGTAGATGGTTTCTCTTGCAATGATTTTGCCTCTGAGCAAATAATATTGTCTGAGGAAGAGTCACATAGCTCCTGGAGTGCACCTCAAATCTGTAGGAGCTGTAGCTGAACAGTGTTTACAGTATCTATGTGTGCCTCACATTTTGTTACAGACAAAAGTTTTGTGGAAATATCCACAGGCTTTTTAAAAATATCCTGCCTTTTAGCAGATCCACCAAGTAACATATACAGTCTTTGCAGTATACCAAATAATTTTTTGGACTCAAGGGAAGACGCATCATCATCATCAGAAATTAACAAGTTCCAGTTGTGACTACAACAAGGCCTTATTTTTGCCTGCAAACCCTTGTGCTTGCCCCTCATGTTTGAGCCATTATCATAACATTGGGCTTTAAAGTCCATGGGTTTAAGTCTCAAGTCTTCTAGCTGCTTGAAAACAGTTTCAGCAAGTTGTGCTCCAGTTGTGGAGATGGCATTCAGGAATGTCAGAAAAGACTCTTTAATAGATGCTGCTTTGTCCACCTTTATATGCCAAAGACTTAGATATTTATTCCATATGTGAACAATCTGGTGTATAGTCAAGCAACAATGCATAATATTTTTCAATTTTTACTTCCATCAGAATTTAATTTCTTTGACCCAATAGTTTAATGAACTTATTTTGGATGCCTTTACTAATGTATCACACATTTGCACTTCCCTTCTCTTTATCCAAATGACCTGCTAAAACATGATCATACTTAGCCAGTAACTCAGTCACTCAAAGGAAGTTTCCACTCTGTCTGTCTCCCAAGCATTAAACATCATCTTGAAATGGCAGATTTCTCTTACCAGGATATAGTGTGAAATGTAGAAGTTGCTGCTGTATTAAACACCAACAGTGTTTCCCACCTTCAATTTCCTGCTACAGCTTTTCCTCAGTAGTCACAGAATTCTTGAGATGATTGTGCAGTTCTCACCAGGCCCTCTGATGTCTCTAGGAGTGCAACTACGGCTCCTTCCCAAATTGCCAGGAGCACACACTGTCCCAAAGGGGTTTTGGAGGGGCAGGGAAAAGGCAATACCCTGGCTTCACTTTCTATCAACTCTTCAGCAAGAACTGCTGGCTGGTTTGCATGGAGTAACTGAGCTGCACCCTTTACAAAGATTCAGTTGTGGGTGTATTGCTGCTACCTGCTCAGGTCATCCCCTCCCCACACCCCTTTCGGCAGAATCCCTCCTGCTGTTTGCCTGAGGAGGAGGTTAGTGTAGTTCCACATATCTGAACAGCCCCCTGTGTAGGGTTGTCAGATATGTTACCATCTTGGCCTTCATGAGTAAGCTGTGCTTGCTATCATTTTACATCATTGCAGCACTGATAAGTGAGTTTTGCATCCTTTACCAGTTTTCAGTTATGTGAAGGAATTTTAATATAAAACGATTCCAAACGTTTATTTTTTTAGAAGATAAAGAGCCAAATGTTTTTACAATCCATTCCCTTGGTAAAAAAATCCTGTAAAGTTCACACTGCATTTAATTGTGCTATTTATTCAGAGTTCCTCTAAAAATTATAGCTGTGGTCCTCTGAGGGTATGTCTACACTACGAAATTAGGTCGAATTTATAGAAGTCGGTTTTTTTGAAATCGGTTTTATATATTCGAGTGTGTGTGTCCCCACAGAAAATGCTCTAAGTGCATTAAGTGCATTAACTCGGCGGAGCGCTTCCACAGTACCGAGGCAAGCGTCGACTTCTGGAGCGTTGCACTGTGGGTAGCTATCCCACAGTTCCCGCAGTCTCCGCTGCCCATTGGAATTCTGGGTTGATATCCCAATGCCTGATGGGGCTAAAACATTGTCGCGGGTGGTTCTGGGTACATATCGTCAGGACCCCGTTCCCACCCTCCCTCCCCCCGTGAAAGCAAGGGCAGACAATCATTTCGCGCCTTTTTTGTCTGCTGCCAGCCAAAGATGTAAAGGATCGATGGAGTGGGTCAGAACAAGAAATAGACCAGATTTGTTTTGGACTCATTTTCCTCCTCCCCTGTCTAGATCACACTGCAGTCAGTCACAGAGAAGGCGCAGCGAGGTTAATCTAGCCATGTATCAATCAGAGGCCAGGCTAACCTCCTTGTTCCAATAACAACGATAACTTTGGTGCACCATTTCTTATTGGAACCCTCCGTGCAGTCCTGCCTGAAATACTCCTTGATGTACAGGCACACCCTTTGTTGATTTTAGCTCCCTGAAGCCAACCCTGTAAGCCGTGTCGTCAGTCGCCCCTCCCTCCGTCAGAGCAACGGCAGACAATCGTTCCGCGCCTTCTTTCTGTGCGGACGCCATACCAAGGCAAGCATGGAGGCCGCTGAGCTCATTTTGGCAATTAGGAGCACATCAACCACCACACGCATTATCCAGCAGTATATGCAGCACCAGAACATGGCAACGCGATACCGGGCGAGGAGGCGACGTCAGCGCGGTCCCGTGAGTGATCAGGACATGGACACAGATTTCTCTGAAAGCATGGGCCCTGCCAATGCATGCATCATGGTGCTAATGGGGCAGGTTCATGCTGTGGAACGCCGATTCTGGGCTCGGGAAACAAGCACAGACTGGTGGGACCGCATAGTGTTGCAGGTCTGGGACAATTCCCAGTGGCTGCGAAACTTTCGCATGCGTAAGGGCACTTTCATGGAACTTTGTGACTTGCTTTCCCCTGCCCTGAAGCGCATGAATACCAGGATGAGAGCAGCCCTCACAGTTGAGAAGCGAGTGGCGATAGCCCTGTGGAAGCTTGCAACGCCAGACAGCTACCGGTCAGTTGGGAATCAATTTGGAGTGGGCAAATCTACTGTGGGGGCTGCTGTGATGCAAGTAGCTCACGCAATCAAATATCTCCTGATATCAAGGGTAGTGACCCTGGGAAATGTGCAGGTCATAGTGGATGGCTTTGCTGCAATGGGATTCCCTAACTGTGGTGGGGCTATAGACGGAACCCATATCCCTATCTTGGAACCAGAGCACCAAGCCGCTGAGTACATAAACCGCAAGGGGTACTTTTCGATAGTGCTGCAAGCTCTGGTGGATCACAAGGGACGTTTCACCAACATCAACGTGGGATGGCCGGGAAAGGTGCATGACGCTCGCATCTTCAGGAACTCTGGTCTGTTTCAAAAGCTGCAGGAAGGGACTTTCTTCCCAGACCAGAAAATAACTGTTGGGGATGTTGAAATGCCTATATGTATCCTTGGGGACCCAGCCTACCCCTTAATGCCATGGCTCATGAAGCCGTACACAGGCAGCCTGGACAGTAGTCAGGAGCTGTTCAACTACAGGCTGAGCAAGTGCAGAATGGTGGTAGAATGTGCATTTGGACGTTTAAAGGCGCGCTGGCGCAGTTTACTGACTCGCTTAGACCTCAGCGAAACCAATATTCCCACTGTTATTACTGCTTGCTGTGTGCTCCACAATATCTGTGAGAGTAAGGGGGAGACGTTTATGGCGGGGTGGGAGATTGAGGCAAATCGCCTGGCTGCTGGTTACGCGCAGCCAGACACCAGGGCGGTTAGAAGAGCTCAGGAGGGCGCGGTACGCATCAGAGAAGCTTTGAAAACCAGTTTCATGACTGGCCAGGCTACAGTGTGAAAGTTCTGTTTGTTTCTCCTTGATGAAACCCCCCGCCCCTTGGTTCACTCTACTTCCCTGTAAGCTAACCACCCTCCCCTCCTCCCTTTAATCACCGCTTGCAGAGGCAATAAAGTCATTGCTGCTTCACAGTCATGCATTCGTTATTCATTCATCACACAAATAGGGGGATGACTACCAAGGTATCCCAGGAGGGGTGGTGGAGGAGGGAAGGAAAATGCCACACAGCACTTTAAGCACAGCACTTTAAAAGTTTACAACTTTAAAATTTATTGAATGACAGCCTTCTTTTTTTTGGGCAATCCTCTGTTGTGGAGTCGCTGGTTGGCCGGAGGCCCCCCCACCGCGTTCTTGGGCGTCTGGGTGTGGAGGCTATGGAACTTGGGGAGGAGGGCGGTTGGTTACAGAGGGGCAGCAGTAGCAGTCTGTGCTCCAGCTGCCTTTGCTGCAGCTCAACCATACACTGGAGCATTCTGGTTTGGTCCTGCAGCAGCCTCAGCATTGAATCCTGCCTCCTCTCATCACGCTGCCGCCACATTTGAGCTTCAGCCCTGTCTTCAGCCCGCCACTTACTCTCTTCAGCCCTCCACCTCTCCTCCCGGTCATTTTGTGCTTTCCTGCACTCTGACATTATTTGCCTCCACGCATTCATCTGTGCTCTGTCAGTGTGGGAGGACAGCATTAGATCGGAGAACATTTCATCTCGAGTGCGTTTTTTTTTCTTTCTAAGCTTCACTAGCCTCTGGGAAGGAGAAGATCCTGTGATCATTGAAACACATCCAGCTGGTGGAGAAAAAAAAAGGGACAGCGGTATTTAAAAAGACACATTTTATAAAACAGTCGCTACACTCTTTCAGGGTAAACCTTGCTGTTAACATTACATACATAGCACATGTGCTTTCGTTACAAGGTCGCATTTTGCCTCCTCCCACCGCGTGACTACCCCCTCAACCCTCCCCCCTCCCCGTGGCTAACAGCGGGGAACATTTCTGTTCAGCCACAGGCAGACAGCACAGCAGGAATGGGCTATACTGAGTGTCCCTGAAGAAAAGCACCCTATTTCAACCAGGTGACCATGAATTATATCTCACTCTCCTGAGGATAACACAGAGAGAGAAAGAACGGATTTTGGTTGAATGCCAGCAAACATACACTGCAATGCTTTGTTCTACAGTGATTCCCGAGTATGTGTTACTGGCCTGGAGTGATAAAAGTGTCCTACCATGAAGGACGAAATAAGGCTGCCCTCCCCAGAAACCTTTTGCAAAGGCTTTAGGACTACATCTAGGAGAACCGCAAATGCCAGGGCAAAGTAATCCTTTCACATGCTTGCTTTTAAACCATGTATAGCATTTTAAAAGGTACACTCACCGGAGGTCCCTTCTCCGCCTGCTGGGTCCAGGAGGCAGCCTTGGGTGGGTTCGGGGGGTACTGGCTCCAGGTCTAGGGTGAGAAACAGTTCCTGGCTGTCGGGAAAACCGGTTTCTCCGCTTGCTTGCTGTGAGCTATCTACAACCTCCTCCTCCTCCTCATCTTCTTCGTCCCCAAAACCTGCTTCCGTATTGCCTCCATCTCCATTGAAGGAGTCAAACAACACGGCTGGGGTAGTGGTGGCTGAACCCCCTAAAATGGCATGCAGCTCATCATAGAAGCGGCATGTTTGGGGCTCTGACCCAGAGCGGCTGTTCGCCTCTCTGGTTTTCTGGTCGGCTTGCCTCAGCTCCTTCAGTTTCACGCGGCACTGCTTCGGGTCCCTGTTATGGCCTCTGTCCTTCATGCCCTGGGAGATTTTCACAAAGGTTTTGGCATTTCGAAAACTGGAACGGAGTTCTGATAGCACGGATTCCTCTCCCCAAACAGCGATCAGATCCCGTACCTCCCTTTCGGTCCATGCTGGAGCTCTTTTGCGATTCTGGGACTCCATCATGGTCACCTGTGCTGATGAGCTCTGCATGGTCACCTGCAGCTTGCCACGCTGGCCAAACAGGAAATGAGATTCAAAAGTTCGCGGTTCTTTTCCTGTCTACCTGGCCAGTGCATCTGAGTTGAGAGTGCTGTCCAGAGCGGTCAGAATGGAGCACTCTGGGATAGCTCCCGGAGGCCAATACCATCGAATTGTGTCCACAGTACCCCAAATTCGAGCTGGGAATGTCAATTTAAGCGCTAATCCACTTGTCAGGGGTGGAGTAAGGAAATCGATTTAAAGAGCCCTTTAAGTCGAAATAAAGGGCTTCACTGTGTGGACGGGTGCAGGTTTAAATCGATTTAACGCTGCTAAATTCGACCTAAAGTCCTAGTGTAGACCAGGGCTGACAGCCATTCCAGAGATATCGCTGACATTAGGTTTAGAGGAACATACAAAGGCAAATTGAAGAACTTATAATGTGTTTTAAATAACACCTTATACCTAAAGCATGTATTTTATTCACATCTTGGAAATAAATAATAACAAATTCTGCCCACATTAGATCTGAGGTCTGAGTTATGTGTCAAAATCATCAGCCTTCCTGAAACTTTAAATTGACCTCATTACATCTGGGAAAATTTAACCAGAGCTTCAATTCAGATGAGCATCTCATAGAGCTGTTGTGTAAAATAAATCTATACAATAGCAATAATTACATGTCTCCCTGTAATGGGAATTTCTGAATCTAGCAATATTTCTCCAATATATATGTTATATTTAATCACTCAATCACAGTTGACAGTAGTGTAGCTTGGACTGCCTTTTTATAGCTGCTAGTGCTCCGATTGCAAAAATGATTTTTTAAAAAACATTGTTGGCTTATTTTGGATGGTGGACAGACTTGCTTCCCTCCACTTACTGATTTTTTTTTTCTTAGCCACATCTTCAGCTTTCAGAGACAACTGAGTTGTAGATTTTTAAACTGACCAGTCGCTGAATACAATCTTCATCATATGAGTCAAGAAAAATCAATTAGTGAATCACATCTTCTGGACTGGCAGCTCAAATTTCTAACCCTTATGATAGCATGACCTCTGCAAAGGGTGGTGCTGAATTTTCATTAAAATAAGATTGTAAGTTCTATTTTCTTAAACAACCATTTTTTTTCACCTGTTAGGTTATTTTTCTGTAGGCTAGTCTATTCAAAACATATACAAAAAGCATGGAAGAGAAAACCTCTGACATAGTTAAAGTAAACATCCCAGAAAGCAAACTGAAAAGCTAAGCAGATACTGTAACTTGTCTAATTTTCCATATTTTCATATTGAAGAATTTCTTTGTCTCCTAACAAAATTTTAAAAGACAGCACAAGAATTAATATCAACCTTTATATTGATATTTTATCTATAGGTTATCTATCTATAGGTTATCTAAGCATTTAACAAACATTGTTGAATTTAACTTCACAACATGGGTATGATGTAGGTAAGTACTATTATCCACATCTTACTGCTGGGAAAGTAAGCCGGGAAGAGCTTAACACATGACTTACCCATGAAGAACGCATGTATGATAGAGCTAGCCACTGAACCCATATTTCCTTACTCGTAACCCTGTTCTTAATCATCATTTCCACTTGGTGCAACTGAGCCACCTTTGCACTGTCTGATCCTGGAATCATTCTGCACCAGTCCAGAACTCAAGGCCACTCTATGTGCCAGATAGCACTAGTCTTCGAGCCCATTGAAGTAGTGAGGGATTACCAAAGAAGGGCTGTTCTGTCCATATCCCACTTCTAGCAATGATACTTCCTGCTCTAGCCACAAGGAGGGGAGTGGTGTAGAAACACGCAAGAATCTCCTTACATAAGGAGATTTCTCCTGAGTGCAGCTAAGCAAGCTTTAGGGCAGTTTAGCATAAAGCTTCCCTGATGCAGGAGATAATCTGGTCCATTTCCTCTGTTCCTTCTAGATCAATGAAATGCTGACTGCATGTTTATAGTTCAAACAGCAAAACAAGAGTTCGGCCAGATGTGTTAGATTATTTGTGAGGATTGGCAGACCAGGAAGAAAAGGTGCTTTGTCCCACCAGATTGTCACTAGTGACATTGTTTCCATATTGCATATCCTTCATTCCCAAAGTACAGCTTCCAGAATAAAGAGGTGGCTCATGAAGAATTTACTGGCTGTCTGCACAAAGCTCACTGGTCACATTGGTTTCAATGGGAATTAGGCACTCAACTCTAGGGTCTCTGAAAATCCCACTAGGTGCCTATATGACTTCTTAGACATCTAAACACCTTGCATATCTGACCCATGGTGCTAGTTCCTTCTCTCTGTTTCTAGTTATTAAATTAGATTACTGCTTTGTATTGTTAGAAAAGGAAAATTAGGAAAGTAAAAAAACCAACTAAGGATGCAACTGATGTAGTTGCCACAGAGATGTTATAAGATTATGGATGGAAGAGGAGAGATCCATGAGACAGTCTCTTTATTAAACTGCTGTCCACATTAAAACATTCTGAGAACATCTTTCCTGAACTCTGAAATCACTTAAGTACTATCAAACTTGATAGAAACATAAAAGAAGGTTGTGACGACTGGGTTCTGGTAATCTGCCTGGAGCAGTCAATTAATTGATAGTAAAAGGTAGAAATTAATATTTTATCACATGGCTTTAATTTTCTTAATGTGTTTGCAGATCTCCTATTAATACCAAATAGCAAAACATTTAAAGTCAGCCTAAAAGAAGTAACCACCCCTGCCAAGGCTGATTCCCCACTCTGACACTTGGAATGCAGAAGGTGGGGGCTCGCAAGGATTCTAAAAATTAATACTGGCCACTCCAAGCTTGTATTAAACTCCCAAGGTTACAGCTTCTCTCTGACGGTGCTTCCACCACCCAAATTCAACTCCCCCACTTTTTGGAACCCAGGAAGGCACACTTGGGAATTCCCTTCTGTGGGGTACCCTCAAGCCCTTTCACCCCCCTATGATGTTGCACCCCATAATGCTTTATAGAAATATGCTTATGAGTGTAAATATGACATAACTGGAATATGTTTTATGCTAAATATGCCATGTAACATATCTTTGCATAGCTTATGATCTACTGAATATATTCATCCTATTTGTATGCATGTATCATTTTTATATCTGAAGTTATGAGCGTTGGCTCTATGCTTGTATTTAAAGTGTTTCCTGTAGGAAGCACATAAGGCAGATAGTGTGAAGGGGTTGTTCAAGTAATTGGGAGTACTTAACTAACAATGGACTTTGGGAGGTGCCAATCCACATCTGAGGTTTCCTGGGAACATTCAAACTAACATGTAAACAATGGCATTAGCCTGCAAAAAGCTGAATCATTCATAGACATGTGACTTGCCCAGGTGACTAAAGACCCCATCTTGTGGCTGTGATGTTGCACAAGAGAGAGAATATAAAAGACCCTGGAAACCCCTCCATTTTGTCTTTATCTGGCTCAGAAGATAACCTCTCCACCCCAAAGAGATGCCTGAAAGAAACTGGTACAAAGGACAGTAACTACGGGGGTATGAGTGATTGCTGGACCCATACTAGAAGGAAGTCTAGTCTGTAAAAGATTGGAACATCTCTGAGAGTGAGATTTATCTGCATTTAGTTTCCTACTGTATTAGGCTTAAACTTGCATGTTTTATTTTATTTTGCTTGGTAACTTACTTTGTTCTGTCTGTTATTACTTGGAGCTACTTAGATCCTACTTTTCATATTTAATAAAATCACTTTTTACTTATTAATTAACCCAGAGCAAGTAATTAATTCCTGGGGGAGCAAACAGCTGTGTATATCTCTCTATCAGTATTATAGAGGGCGAACAATTTATGAGTTTACCCTATATATGCTTTATACAGAGTAAAACAAATTTATCTGGGGTTTGGACCCCATTGAGAACTGTGTATGTGGATGTTGGAGACAGGAGCACTTCTTAAGCTGTTTTCAGTTAAGCCTGCAGCTTTTGGGGGACGTGGTTCAGACCTGGAGCTGTGTTTGTAGCAGGCAAGCATGTCTGACTCAACAAGGCAGGCTACTGAAGTCCCAAGCTGTCAGGGAAAACGGGCTCAGAGGTAGTCCCAGCACATCAGGTGGCAGTCCCAAGGGGGTTTCTGTGACCCACCCCATCACACCCCCCTCTGGGGAAGAGCTGAGAAAGAAAACAAAGGAAATTAGTTGTTGCCCCCAGCTAATTAAATAGCATATGCACAAACCTCTTAGTACACCAAACATCCAATCCTGTTCTTAAAAAAGGTAAATTTTATTAAAAACAAAAAGAAAGAAAATACATCTGGAACTTAGGCTTTTGCTAGATTTAAAAAAAACACTTACAAAAATTAAACATCAAGAATAACCTTCTTGAGGTCCAGCTTAAAGGTTACAAGCAAAACAAAAGCATTTGGGCTTAGCACAGAGGAGTCCACAAGCCAATAAGAAATAAACAGAAATAAATCTAATCACATCTTTGTAGACATTTTCTAATGTATGAGGCAGTTTTAGGTATGATCTGATTATTTCCAGACCTGACAAAAAGCTTTTTACAGCATAACCAGCCCTGTCTCTGCTCTGTCCCCTCTCTCCAGAGAACAACAACAGAACAGACAACGGGAAGTTTTTCCCAATTTTAAAAAGTGCTAGCCTTCCCATTGGCTCTTTTGGTCAGGTGCCCACTCCCTTCTTTTACCTGTGGACTTTTTAACCCTTAACAGGTAAAGCAAGTAGAGAACAGCTACTAAGAGGGATTTTATAGCTAACTGGCTGGCTGGATATCCATAAAAGGGAGCTACCTGCCCTCTTCATTTATCACAACCCCATACATTTATAAACCTGTCTCACTGGTGCCTGAAATACAAACTGAATAACAGTCATACACAAAAGACTTGAAAATTTTCCAATTCCCTCTGAATATCAATTTTGTCTGGTCTGGACTGAGTTTTATCCAGGTGCACCTCATTCATAAAAGCATTGGTTGGCTAGTACTGCAACCCATAGCACTGTCTGATGTCCCCAAAGTAAATCCTTGCATCACCTCATAGGGGACACCCATAGGTGAAGATGATCGAGTACCTAGAGTACTCTTCAGATTCATCTCCAGGAACGAGTATCACCATTGAAGAACACACATCCATTGTCACAAGTGGTCACAGCTTTGTCATTAGTATCCGAAAAGCAATAGTATCACAGGCAGCTGATCAAAATTGTCAAGGGCAAGCTTGAGTGAAAAAATGAGGAAAGCCAATTAATATCCCATTGTAAAGGAAGGTTATTGACTAATATGGAGTTAACCAAGTTAGATAGGTATCATAGAATCTCAGGGTTGGAAGGGACCTCAGGAGGTCATCTAGTCCAACCCCCTGTTCAAAGCAGGACCAATCCCCAATTTTTGCCCCATATCCCCAAATGGACTGCTCAAGGATTGAACTCACAACCCTGGGTTTAGCAGCCAAAGCTCAAACCACTGAGCTATCCCTCCCCCCCAAAATATTTCATGGACTATCAGGGTTAGGAGGGACTTCAGGAGGTCATCTAGTCCAACCCCCTGCTCAAAGCAGGACCAATCCCCAATTTCTGCCTCAGATCCCCAAATGGACCCCTCAAGGATTGAGCTCACAACCCTGGGTTCAGCAGGCTAATGCTCAAACCACTGAGCTATCCCTGTCTCATAAAGTGGTAAAGTGTCTATAGTTCTTCTGCCTTCATGGAAAAGAAATATGAAAATCAGTTATTAAAAGTCTGGGTTAGTAAAAGTATATTATTACCAAAGTGTAACATCCAGCAATAATTATTTAATAGATGATGGAGATGGGCTCAAACTATGATGTGTGGAGCCAGATCTGAGCGGTTCCCATGTTCAAGGCTCTTCGGACCTGTGATTCAGGTTCAGGTTCATCTTTAAACAATGCATCAATTTTCAGATTTTGTCTTGCTTCCCCTAAAGAGTCTCTCACACAAGCCCTCCACCCACCCTCACAAATACCCCTCTCCCCCCAAAATCAGGAAAAAAGTTTTGTAAAACTGATGTCAAGAACCCCTCACATATGATCATAAGGGGAGAAGCACAGAAGAGGGTTTCAGGGTTACTGAGGGAGAACTATACTTTTCATTTTAAATTGGAAACTTTTTTGTTCAGAACTTCAGACAGAAAAATCAATAGTCACATTCCATTGCAAGGTTAACTAGTAACAGATATATGTATTGTTTATATTTTTTTCTGTGAGGTCAATAGGTTAATTACACAAGTAAAAAAATATAAATTGTCTAGGGACTATTAAGCTGTATAAATAAACAAAGTATCTTGCAAAGTGTATTACACGTCCATGCAATTTATTCTTCTTCATTCTGTCTTACTTCTGAAAGAGTAATAGGGATTTTTACTGCAATTTCACATGCTTTCTGCTCGGGCAAATCTGCAGACTCAGTCATTTGTATTTGAAGTTGATTAGTATGAAGTCAGAGAGTTCATCTAAAAAAAAGCTTCTGAGAGTATTTTGTTTAGGGGCAGAGGGAAGGAAATACATATTTCTTGCAGATATGTTGCCTTTAAAACATTCCCTAAAATGTACAACTATTTGTGTGGTCAGATAGGAAAGACAAATTCACAATTGTTTATACTACTCTAATGTAAACGTGGATTCAGACGCCAAGCAACTAAAGTTAATTAATGCGATCCTTGACCAGAACAAGTTACTTGTCTCCTCCTTTTATAAAAAAAAATGTGATCTATAGATACTATAGATGTTTCATCTAAATCTATAGAATGATAGATGGATAAACATTTGTGGTGAAAAGGATTTTGTGTATGTAAAGAGATTCTGAGAAACGAGACTGATCTTTCTTTGGAGAGATACTATCAAAAATGTGCTAGTAATTTTGTTAATTTCAAAGGAGTATAATCTAGAGTTACACCCAAATAATAGATTGAGTTCCCTTCCCGATATCAGCAGTGGTGCTCAATGTATGCTAGCGCACACACTGATTGAATTTTCAGTTTGCCCTAATAGTTACCTAAACTAAATTCAAATCAGCTTTGTTCAGAGCTCTAATACTACGGCTAAAATTTAGAACTGAATACATTTTGCTTTGCCTTAAGGCTCCAATTAAGCCAATTTAAATATATCCACTGAATGCCAGTGCTAATTCCTTTCTCAAAGGGATAATAGATGCCAGCCCAAAATATCATACAAGAGACAGATGTATAGTCAGTTTGCAGTGTTGTTGTAGCTGTGTTGGTCTTTCTATAGTCAATTCACATACAAAACTGATGACTCTCTGCACTAATACTCCCCAAAGAGAACAAGGACACCTAAACTGGTTTAGGGTCACTGAATACAATAATTTGCAGTGATTTACAAGTTGTTTCAGTCTCTTCCACCAACAGAAGATGTTTCAGTAAAAGATATGACCTCACTCACCTTGTCCCTCTCATATGCTGGGATCAACATAACTACAAGAACACTGAAAACAATAATTTACAGCAAGTTATTTATCCCACTTATTTAGATGTTTTGTCCTGCTAGAATCATGGTTTCCTCAAATTTATTAAAATTAAAAATTATTCAAGTCTACCAAAGAGGTTTAGGAGCATATGTCCACATTGGAAATCGATGAGATTTGTTTTCCTAAGTAGCTTAGATGCTTTTGAAAATCTCCCCCAAATGTTTTTTGAATATGCTGACAGATCACATTGAAGCTGATGCTTGTTTTCTCTTGCCCTTGCAACTACTCTACTATGACAGGAGGAAACTGGTAGTGATCCCTATATTTAGGTTTCCTAAAACTTTTCAGTCTCAAAGATTCTTGAGACTGTTATTTAAGAGGCTCTAACATCTCCAGTGTTTGCAGCCAGCCTTTGAAATTCAGAAGGAGGAATCCCTCGGGCTATGGAACTGTCTTTTCTTTGTTCCATGACATTTTATTCATGTTTGGTATGAGAGATAAACTCTTAACAGTTGTCATTTCCCTACTGCTGCATGCATTCCTCAAGAAAGTTTGGTAGCATACCAAAGTCATAACAGAACATGAACATTCTAAGGCTGCACCCATGCTGCTCCAACATATCACCACTGTCAGTGCAGTGGAAACACCTGGAAGCTTTGAAACAGCTGTAGCTGGTTGAGGGGAAGCTAAGCCAGGCTTCCTCCCTGAGCACCTCTCTCCTCAAACTGCCTTAGCAGCCCAACCTCTCCTACTGTGGCACCAAACAGAGCAGGAAATCCCCCTTCCATCCAAGCAGAAAGGAACAAAGAGAAAGTGAGCACAACACAAGGAACTCACCAGCACTTTGGACCTAGCACATGGTCTAGTAGCCCACCCCCCACACCTGGGCACCAAATGGGACCATCCCTCCCAGGCTGAGGGGGAGAGAGAGATCTGGGCCGAAGCTCCCAGTGAGCAACTCCCAGGACTCAGCATATGGTGCCAGTGGGTGAAGTACTAGGCTGGGAATCAGGGAGCTAGATTCTATTCCTAGTCCACCACTGATCCGGTACGTGAATTTAGACAAGTCACTTCATATCTCTGCTACCATTTTCCCTCACATCCTTTGTCTCTCATCTAATTACACTGTAAACTCTAAATCAGGTGTGATCTCCTGCTGCATGTTTGTATAGTGCCTAGCATAATCAGGGCCTATTTTGATTGAGCATGTAGGTGTTACTATAATACAAATACGATTCATTTACGTTCTGAAAAATAACTCAGCAGAGAGCCAGCTTGGTGTTCTATATTTATTGTCTCTCAACTGTTCCACATAAATGTTATACAGTTAGTAAGTATAACGATGTCGGATCAAATTCAGCTGATATCAGTGGAGTCACTCCAGGTTTACAATAGCGTAACTGAAAGCTAAATCTACTCCTCTCCCCGCAGCCCAGTTAGCTGTCCAACTTCAACCTAGCAGATATAAGTCAAGCAGTGTTCTCTCTGACTCATATCATCACAATCAATAACACAAACTCTATAAGCCAAATTGTGCCCTGACACCTGTGTAAACTCTATTGGCTTCAGTGGGGGGTGTACAGGTGTTACTGATGAAAAAATATCTCTGCCACTGGGACTTAACTGTTTTGTGCCAATTCACAAGCCTGAAGAGAATGCAGCTTACTGTCCCCTATAGCTGTTTTTGGCTGTATGGGTACAATAGAATAACATGTTTTAAAAACAGCATAAATCTGAATACACACAGAATGTGCTGATCTGTTGAAGAAGACGGTCACTTTTCAGAATCCAATAGCACTTGAAGATCTGTTAAATCTTCACTTTTATAGTTTAAACTTTTTTGTATGTATTACTCCATCAAAGGAGTCTTGTTAATTACAGTGATGTATGTGGATTGGCACCAGCCATCTATGTGTATTACCCTGTTTCTCATAGACATTCATTGCTAGATGGATGCTAATTGCACAGCTGCCTGTCTCTTTTATGGCCTGAGCCATATTGTTTGTGTTATTTATATCAAGCAAGTATTTTCTGAATCAGTTATATCCTCCTGTTCAAAGGAATTCTATCAAATCCTTTATGGTAAAATTTCACATATCTTCAAAGCCATATGTTTTCATAGTGAATATGGCCCTTATCCAAAGTAGGCCTAGTCCTACAGTCATTATATCCATGTGTTTCCCATTTAAGTCAACGGGGATGCAAAAGATCCTTACTTCTGAAGATCAAGCTATTTTTATTTAGGGCTTGTCTACATAGCGCCACAGTCTGAACTATTGTAGAACACTCTAAGGCCTTGTCTACACAGCAAAATTAAGTCAACCTAAGTTAGGCTGATGTACAGCCACTGCAGGAATTGCTACCGTTTTTTATGTTCACACTAGCTCCTTCTGTCAGTGGTGTGTGTCCTGACAAGGAGTGCTTCCACCTATGTAACTGACAGTGTGGGGCATTGTGCAGCACTGACAAGCCTGGAGCCTGATGCTACCTTCCAGTGAGGGATTGGAGGGGAGTGGAAGGAGAGCCTGAGTCCAGCCACCACCTAGTGAAGGATTGAGGCGTGTGGGGAAAGAAAGACCGGGCCCAGCCACTGCTGGGGCTTGGGATCCCCTTCCCACAACCAGTCCTTCACTGGGAAGCAGCAGCAGCGCTCCAGTGGTGGGACTGCAGTGGTGGGGCTGACAGCCAACAGATGATGTAAATAATGCAGTGTCTACACAGACACTGCATCACCCTGACTACATTGACCTAAGTGCTAGGCCTCTGGTGGAAGTCGATGTAGTGGGTGACTTACATTGGCGGGAGCACCACTGTAGTATAGACACTTACAGATACCTTATGCCAACCTAACCCTGACCAGGCCTAGGTGTTGCACTCTAACTGCCTAGTGTAAACTCTGCAGGTGCAAACTAAAAGGTACCTAGGTCATATTAACATAGGCCTGTTTGAAAAGAGACTACATCAACACAAACCTGGTGCCTTTTAGTTCATACCTGCAAAGTCTAGCTGGGATAGTTAGAGAGCAACACACTAGAGCGCTCTACAATACACCATTATGTAGTCCAGAGTGCAGCACTGTGTAGAAAAGCCCTTAGGAACAGAGCTGGGCAAAGTTATTTGGACAAACCTTTCCCCCCATCCATAAAAACTGCAGATTTGGGTCCAACAAAACATTTCCTAAATTTGTGTTGAATTTGCCAAAGTGTTTCGGACTATTTCCCCCCTTGCCCCCAAGAAAATTAAAATATTTCAATGTTTTTGAAACTGTTTTGATTTTTCAATTCAAAATTACTTTCATTTTGAATTTTATTTCAATTTTATAAAAGGGCAAAAAGAATCTCAAGAAAAAATAACCCATTGCTTTGCCTAGAATGAAGTGTTTCTGACTTTTTCAGCTCACCAAAAATATTTTAAAAAAATTTCAGGTTGACCTGATTTTTTTTTATTTTTCAGTTTGGAGACAAAACCAAAACAAAAAACCACTCTAAAACAGTTGTTTAAACAGTTCTAATATGGAGACTAAATGTAAGTTTAGGAGTCTAACTTTAGACACCCAGGTTTGAACATTTTTGCCAAAGTGTTTTTCTTAAAAATAACAAGAGGTCAGGTTATCAAGGTTCTTCATTTTATTTAGATACAAAAAGAGAAGTTCAAAATTTTTAAGGTAAAAAATCCTTTGTAATTATTCTATTTAAAATATGTCTGATGCCCATCATAGTAGTACGGGAGTGAGGACTATGAAAAATATACTATGTAGGTGTGATGTCTTCACTATCGTTTTCAAAGGAGGAAGGGAAGATAGGGATATTTACAGACTTACAGGCATTTTAAATGTTTGCCCAGATGATTTCACACTGCATGTTGAAGCTTAAACTGTGGCGTGTAACATCTGTAACCAAAGGTGGAAGTTTTCTTTTGACTGAATCCCTTGGTGCCTTATGTAGCTCCATAGGGCAAAAAGCCAGTCCATGCCTGTTTAATTGCTCTTGTCAATTAATTGACATTAAATGGAGTCTAGTTGGTTGGTCTCTAAAGAGACCATTCTCTTTCCTGATAGACTGGTGGAAATCACATAAATGCTATCGTTAATTCAGACTGGATTTTACCAGCAAGGAAGGCAGAGATGCACTAAAGGATCAGTTCTGATCTCCCGTACACCAATTTTCAGCATATGTAACCCCATTCACTTCAATGGAGATACTATTGATTCAGATCTGTGTAAGGGAAGAATCAGGCCTTAATTCTGTGGAAGATTATGCAATTGTTTAAAAATTATTTATTGCATTTTCTCAGACCCCCTTCATTCTCCTTCGCCTTTCAACCATACTGTATTGAGACTATGGGTGAAATCCTGGCTGCACTGAAATCCATGGGGCCATGATTTCACCCTATATTTTTACAGCCAGTGGAGAATACCAGCAATGAGACAACTCTTAAGTAAGAGAGCATAAAGAGATCTATTGTACTAAGACTCAGCAAGAACAATACATTTAAAATAATGTAAAATATTTTCAGAAGTCATCCACAAAGGAACTACAGCTTTTGGGAAGAAGAAATATTTGTCTCTTTGTAAGGGGTCTTAATGGCATAATAAAAGATTCAGGATGAATTTTTGCTACCTGACCCAATTGGTTGGTGATATTTTACTGGATGAAAAAAATACTTCCTCCACACAACCTTAAAATAATAAATAATACTAAAACTACGTTCAGAATCAGAGCAAATCAGTCACTGCATAACAACCTGTCTTATCGTTACCATAGTACTGTACAATTGATATGAAATCTCTAGAATAAGAACTACTTTAACATAGCAGACATTAGTTTCTACTTGATTAAACTAGCCTGAAGTCATTCATTAAATCTGATTTTTTTTTAATTGGAATTGATCTTCGTGTGTGCAAAAAATTTAACAGGAAAATATCAAACATTCTAAGAAGGAAATAATATTTAGTGTTGGTATATTGACATAGAAACAAGATATAATCCACTTCATCTTCTTTGGGACTAGTCAAAAGCTGAAATTTCTCTGCATTGTGAATGATCATATGTCTGTTCCTTGTGGCGTTCTACCTCTGCTGGCTCCATCAGTTTCTCCATTCTTTAAATGGGCTTGACCTCAGGCTTTGATGTCGCTGCCCAAGACAAGTCAGACAAACTGTAGAATGTATAGAGATTTTGTTTAGTTAAGCAAGATTTAGTAGATTCAGTTTCAGAAACCAGCCAAATAGGATATCCAAGGGGCATTCTCATTACTAATATGATAAATTCACATAAATGCAGAGAGAATAGATTAGTCATAAGGCTCACAGACCTCATTGCTTTAAACACCCAGTGAACAGGAAATCTCACTAACCTTATGTCACCACATAGCTCCTTGTTAACCTTTCCTCCCTTTTTCCTTGCTCTCCTTGACATAGGTATGCCCTGTAGAATTACTACTAAAACCAGACAGAAATAAGGTAATGTACCACTAGGCTTCCCTGTAGCAGCACTTTTCAAAGGAAAGGGCACTGCTATTTGGTACCCTATACTCTGCTTGTGAGTCAGCAAGACCATGGCATAGGGTGAGCTGTATATGGCTGGCTCTGCTATGGAGATTCCTTCCTCAGAGACATCTACTTACGTATTCTCTTCTTCCCCATGGACATCACCTCCTCCCAGAAACACTCCTGAGAATGTTTACTTCCCTCATGAGACGTGTTCATGTGTCCTCCCCATGTATGACATCAGCACTACTTTATGCCTCTCCTTCTCCCTTTGAGAATCCTGTCCTCCCATGAATCCTGTACACGCTGAATACCTAAGACCCTTACATAATCCCCCATTTCATAAATATTCTTTCTACCCCTGCATTATACTCTGAATTCCAATGTATTGCTTTACACCATGCATGTTTCCTCAATATTAGAACTGCCTCCCCCACATCATGTGTGATCCACCATGAGACACAGCCTTGACTCCACACCATGCCCCATCCTCTATGAAACACTGATTCAGGTAAGTGCCCCATGAGGTGCAAACGACTGTCTGTGCTCCATGCCCACATGACACTTAGTCTTCGGCCATGCATGTTCTTCTTGTCAAACAATTGCCTTTATCTGCTCCCCATAGTAAGAAAACTGTCACTACCCTTATGCCATAAATACTCCTTCCACTACAAAGAGGCACTCTGAGCCCACAGATGCACTTTCTCCCCACACAAAATTCTCATTATGAGACAATCTCTCTCTACATATGTTCCCCACAACCTGTGCAATCTTCTGTAAGACAACTAGGTACTCAATGGGAATGAAAAGGCGAAAAACAGTCTTTCCTTTTCTGCCAGAATGAGAAAGGTTACAAGATAAATACTCTTTCATAAGTTATCTCTGGTCAAAGCTGATAGATGTTGAACCACTGTGGTAGACAGGAATTCTATTTGCTAACTTTCTCTAAATTAAATTGGAACTGGAAGGCAAGTGTAAATTTATACAAGAGTGAATTGGAGATCACCTGTATAGGAGATCTGTCACAAGGTATTATTTTAATATCTCTAAATGCTAGAAAAAGTTTAAATATATAATTTCATGAATGCACCTTTATTTTCCAGACATTATTCTTTGATACTTAATTTATATTTGGGCTGGCTGGAAATCAAGAATTCCATTTCATAAATATATGAAGTTTCAAAATTTGTTCTTGTTCTGAATTAGAATGAAACTGACCTTTCAAAGTTTTTTATTAAAAAAAAAAAAAACAACTTGAGAGAGCACACAAGAGATAAAATACTCTGAAATAGCCAGAGGCCTAGAGGTTAGAGTCCTCACTTGTGATGTGGGAGATACTGGTTCAAGTCCCTGCTATTTTTCTCACTGACCAAAAATTCCATCATGTATCTGGGAAGTCTTCCTGATGAAAATTGTTAAAAACTAATATTGCTGGGAAAAAAATATTCTGACAAATTAGTATTTTCTAATGAAAGTGTTTAACTGAAAAATTCCCAACCAGCTCTCTTTCTCTACAATGAGTTTATTCAGGTCATCCCCAAATAACAAGTATCAAGTTTAATTACAGATTGTATTCCATAGGAGTTTGTCAGAATAAGGATTGAGTAAAACCTGAGGGAGAACTTTGGGATCTGGTCCATTGATTTTAGATACTTTTTGGCTTTACAAGTTAGGCAAACTTTTAGCTTCAGATATTCATGTCAATTCAGCTAAGCATCACCTTGTGCTTTGCTTTAAAGACAAAATTAGTGTTTCCTGGCTACAAAAGAAATAAAACTTCAAGGTTGCCACGAGTCAGGAACACTGAACAAGGTGATACACAGCCGCATAAGTAGGTGATTTGCATCATAGCCACTAAATCTGAATGTGAAACAGAAGTAGCAAGAAAGCAGAAGGAAAATGTTTCCCAAAGATTAAAGAAGCAGGTGAGTCATTTTTTAGAACTGTATGAACAATTCACAAAATAATGTTTTTAATGGTTACAACCCTCACGTTAGTGAGTTGTTCAGCTACAGGCTGAGTGTTTTAAATTGGTTTACTATTCAAAATTGTTCAGACATTTTTTTGGTGCAACCAATGGATTCCTTGCAAACTGTTTACTGCAAATGTTCCTCCAAGAATTTGGTATCCGTACTGAGACTGGCCATCTAAGTCACATAACTCTGACAACCAGGGAGAAGGAAAGTGCCTCACTTTTATAAATTACTTTCACTACTGTCTGAAATCAATTTCATTTCATGATAACTGAGATTCAGTTTATGAGCCCAGAATTTGTCAAAGTGAATTTGCCCATCTTTAAATTTTGCAGTTGCTTATCCAAACTTTTTGAAGTTTACATATATGTTGTTGTTGTTGTATTTCATCTTTTTAGATAAAATATTTACTGGTGAAAAGATTGATTTCAAAGAAAAATAGGCATCAGTGGAGAGTAGCAGAACCTCATACAGCACTGAACATCAGACTGGAAAATTCCCTCACCATTGACTTAGAAGAAAGAGAGCTATTTACTGAATCAAACATCACTATGGATTTTCTTATACATCTCCCAACAGGTTAATGATCTAATGCAACCTTGCCTAGTTTTGAGATCTCACAAATTATGTTACTGCAAACTCCAGGACTGCAAAACCTGGACCAGATTCTGACATGTTATTCAAACTGAGTAGCACCTTACTCCACAAACAGTCCCATGTGGGACTATTTGTGGAGTCAGGTACTAGTCAATGTGAGTTGATGTATTGCTGTTTTTACATGTACTGAGTCTTACAATTGGAAAGAAATTAATTTTCTAATACTACCACATAGCTTGAAAGTTAATGTTCTTTGGAAAACCAAGAACAAAATTGAAGTATCATTTCAAACAATGCCTTTGTGAATAAACAGATTCAGTGACTTTTGCATACACATTTAGCAGCATTTCCTGTAACAAAACAATTAGATGTTATATTTTCATCCGCATTAAACTCAGGGGAACATTCATATATGATAAATAAGCATTTACTGCTGAGTAAAGAGTATATAGCCAGAAATCATCTGAAAAAAATGACGGAATCAGTTGGATTACATGACTAAGTGTGAAAGTTCATATTTAGATAGCCAGCTACTTTTTAATGAATATTTAAATGAATCTGTTAGATAGCTGTGATTTCACTTAAACATTTATTTATTTGTAAGCAGGGTCTGAATGAGCTCTCCCTTGGCATCTAGTAATGACCTCAGTGAAAAAAGACTTCAGGACCAGGCTGTATTTACAATGAATATACCTATTATGTCTAGATATTCAACAGACAGAGCTGTGTTGCCAAAGTGGTCAATTTTGGCTGCTGTTTGGTTACAAATAACTTACAAATATCCTTACAGTATGAGTAGAGGGCAGCGGATCTGGGCCTAGCCTGCCCTGATTGAGGAGGGTCACCCTCTACCAAACTGCACTTATGAAGCAGGGGTTGGAATGGGAAATCCCAGTCAGAAGAAGAGAGAAGCTGGGGACGGGTGTTCCTACCTGGAAGTGTGGGCTCTCCCTAAGAGTCCTAGACACATTTGACACTCTCCCGCCCACCCAATGTACAGACAGAGCTGATTAGACTCCACTGAGAGACTTTTGTTTTGCTAAATGATCACTAGTGCTGAGCTTTAGACCTGCTGTGGGGACAGTATTTCAGTGAAAGAGACTGCCAAGCCTCTTTCCCCCACTAACTGCTAAAATCCCTGAGAGATGAGTTAAGTGGTGAGACCACGGCACATTACAGAAAATGCAGTAGAGAAGCTGCTGGCAGCAGAGAAAGCAACAGCACAGCGGCCAAGTGCAGTGGAGAGAGCCATGGCATGGTGGCAACAGCAGGCAGCAAACCAGAGTGAACAACATGGCAGCAACAGCTGAGGCGCTGCATGATGCCTTCCCTCTGTCACTGCCCCAAGGCAGGAGGTGAACGCACCTCTGAACTCTGGATCTTTGCGGTGTTTTCCCAAATCAATGGTGGGTTCCTTTTCCCTTTTTTTAAATTAAAAGTTTTCTTTGTTAGACAGAGACTTAGTGCTTTCAAGAGGGGAAGTATTGCCTCCTAGAGGCACCCAGAGGTGCTGTTTAATTTTCTCACAGGTGGAGGCTCAAGTGGGTTCTGTGTTGTATTGTTAAGAGGAACCCGTAGATATTGAACCCGGCTCTTGTTGCTGCTGACTCCAGCTGGCAGGAAAATTAATTAATATGCAACCTATTATTATTATTATTATTTTATTATTATTAGGGTAGTGCCAGGGACAACCAAGAACAGGCCCCATCATATTAGATGCTTCAGCAAGAGACAGGCCCTGCCCCAAAGAGCTTACCTTGTAGACAAGAGAGAGTAGGGGTAGGAGTAAGAGGTACAGCACACAAGCAGAATGATAATGGCTTCAAACATCACATTAATTGTTCAAACTACCAGCACGGACATATAATTATGAATATTTATACATATACACTGTGATAGGTTTAATTCCTTCTTTCTGATCTATGCAAAGGGAAGAGGATTGAACACTCAGAGCTTGACTCCTAATACAATCTATAGAGAAGTCATTGGATAAAAATTTCAAAAACTCCCACCTCCCACCCCTAGAAGTAGTTTAACCAGTTAGGGCCAATCTACTAAGGACGTTCAGATGCTCAAAGATGCAGACAGGCACCCAGTGGGATTCCTCAGAAATTCCTATGTATTTTACGCACCTAGCTCCTATTGTAATCAATAGAAAATCCCACTAAAGCCTGGTCTACACTACAAGTTTATGTCGGATTTAACAGCATTAAATCCGAATTAACCCTGCACCCGTCCATACAACAAAGCCATTTTTTTGACATACAGGGCTCTTAAAACTGATTTCTGTACTCCTCCCCAATGAGGGGATTAGCGCTGAAATCGACATCGCTGTTTCAAATTAGGGTTAGTGTGGACGCAATTCAAAGGTATTAGCCTCCGGGAGCTACCCCACAGTGCACCATTATGACCTCTCTGGACAGCACTCTGAACTCGGATGCACCGGCCAGGTGTACAGGAAAAGCCCCGGGAACTTTTGAATCTCATTTCCTGTTTGCTCTGGCTTGCTCATCAGCACAGGTGACCATGCAGAGCTCATCAGCACAGGTGACCATGAAGTCCCAGAATCGAAAAAGAGCTCCAGCATGAACCGAACGGGAGGTATTGGATCTGATCGCTGTATGGGGAGAGGAATCCGTGCTATCAGAACTACGTTCCAAAAGACGAAATGCCAAAACATTTCAAAAAATCTCAGAGGCCAAGAGGGACAGAGGCTACATCAGGGACGCAACACAGTGCCACGTGAAACTTAAGGAGTTCAGACAAGCATGCCAGAAAACCAAAGTATCAAACGGATGCTCTGGGACAGAACCCCAGACATGCCGCTTCTACACTGAGCTGCATGCAATTCTGGGGGGGCTGCCAACACTACCCCCCCGTCCGTGGACTCCAAGGATGAGATACTCTCCATCATGGCTGAGGATTTTGCAGATGGGGAAGATGAGGAGGAGGAGGACGAGCTTTGGGAGAGCACACAGCACACCATTCTCCCCGACAGCCAGGATCTTTCTATCACCCTGACTGAAATACCCTCCCAACCCAAAGAAGTCGCAGAAGGGACCTCTGGTGACTGTACCTTTTAAAATATAATACATGTTATAAAAGCAAGAGTTTTTTAATTATTAAGTAGCCCTGAGGCCTTGGGATGCATTCATGGCCAGTACTGCTACTGGAAAAGTCTGTTAACGTGTCTGGGGATGGAGCAGAAATCTTCCAGGGACATTTCCATGAAGCTCTCCTGGAGGTACTCTAAAAGACTTTGCAGAAGGCTTCTGGGGAGAGCAGCCTTATTCCGTCCTCCATGGTAGGACACTTTACCACGCCATGCTAGTAACAAGTAATCTGGTATCCTTGCATGACAAAGCCTGGCAGCGTGTGGTCCCTGTGTTTGCTGGCATTCAAGCAACATCCATTCTTTATCTCTCTGTGTTATCCTCAAGAGAGTGATATTGTTCATGGTAACCTGGTTGAAATAGGGGAATTTGATTTAGGAGACATTCAGAGGTGGCCATTCCTACTGGGCCGTTTGCCTGTGGCTGAAAAGAAATCCCCTCCCGCAGTTAGCCACGCGGTGAGAGGGGGGGGCATTGGCGCTGAGCTGTTTGCGTTTGGCTAGCAGGGATCTTCCCTGATACCAGCCAGGCGGTGGGGGGAGGAGGAAAGCGATCATCCCAGAGAATTGGATCGGGGGAGGGGGTTAGTTTGGTTTCTGCTGCTGCACGTTAACAGGAAAACTGCACCAGTAAATGGCCAACTCAATGGGCTTTGCTTGGTATGGGAAAGGAAGGGGCTGCTGTTATGAAGGTTGCAGAAGACCAAAGACTATGGCTTTCCATGGCCGCCTGCAAGACAAATTCTGTTGCCTGGCCCTGCGTGTGTGATCTCTAACATGCAGGCACTCAATATAAGATGCAAAATGTGACCTTGTACCAAAATCACATGTGCTATGTAATGTAAATAATGTTGTTCACTGTGAAAGAGTATAGCCATTGTTCTGTAAAATGTATCTTTTAAAATACTTCACTCCCTTTTTTTCCTCCAGCAGCTGCAAATGTTTCAAGCCTCCCTCCTCCATCCCAGAGGCTATCTCAGATAAGGTGGCGAAAAAAAACGCACGCACGATGACATGTTCTCTGAGCTCATGCAGTCGTCTGGCACTGACAGAGCTGTGTGGAGGGACACAATAGCAGAGTACAGGATGGTGGCCTGTACGTGAGGAGAGGTGGCGCCAGGAAAATCAGAGGAGGCATGAGGAAATGCTGGGGATACTGCGGGATCAAACGGAAATGCTCCGGCATCTGGTGGAGGTTCAGGAATGGCAGCAGGATCACAGACTGCCGCTGCAGCCCCTGCTTAACTGCCCTCCCTCCTCCCCAAGTTCCATAGCCTCCTCACCCAGATGCCCAAGAACGCGGGGTGGGAGGCTCTGGGCACCCAACCACTCCACCCCAGTGGACAGCCCAAGCAACAGAAGGCTGGCATTCAACAAGTTTTAAAGAGGCCTTTTCCTTCCCTCTGACCCTCTTCCCACACCCCACCTGGGCTACCTTGTGAGTTATCTCCCTATTTTTATAATCAATGAATAAAGAATACATGTTTTTTAAATGATAGTGACTTTATTTCCTTTGCAAGCAACCTGTGATCGAAGGTAGGAGGGCAGGTGGCTTACAGGGAATTAGAGTCAACCAAGGGGGTGGGTTGTCATCAAGGAGAAACAAACAGAAGTGTCACACAGTACCCTGGCCAGTCATGAAACTGGTTTTCAAACCTTCTCTGATGCGCAGTGCTTCCTGCTGTGCTCTTCTAACTGCCCTGGTGTCTGGTTGTGCATATTCAGCGGCCAAGTGATTTGCATCAACCTCCCACCCCGCCATAATTGTCTCCCCCTTACTCTCACACAGATTGTGGAGCACACAACAAGCAGCAATAACAATGGAAATATTGGTTTCGCTGAGGTCTGAGCGAATCAGTAAACTGTGCCAGTGACCCTTTAAACGTCCAAATGCGCACTCTACCACCATTCTGCACTTGCTCAGCCTATAGCTGAACAGCTCCTGACTACTGTCCAGGCTGCCTGGGTACGGCTTCATGAGCCAGGGCATTAAGGGGTAGGCTGGGTCCTCAAGGATAACTATTGGCATTTTAACATCCCCAATAGTTATTTTCTGGTCTGGGAAGTAAATCCCTTCCTGCAGCTGTTTAAACAGATCAGAGTTCTTGAAGACACGAGTGTCATGAACCTTTCCCAGCCATCCCACGTTGATGTTGGTGAAATGTCCCTTGTGATCCACCAGTGCTGCAGCACCATTGAAAAGTACCCCTTGAAGTTTATATACTGGCTGCCCTGGTGGTCCGGTCCCAAGATAGGGATATAGGTTCCATCTATAGCCCCATCACAGTTAGGGAATCCCATTGCAGCACAGCCATCCACTATGTCCTGCATGTTTCCCAGAGTCACTACCTTTGATAGCAGCAGCTCAGTGATTGCGTTGGCTGCTTGCATCACAGCAACCCCCACAGTAGGTTTGCCAACTCCAAATTGATTCCCGACTGACCAGTAGCTGTCTGGCGTTGCAAGCTTCCACAGGGCTATTGCCACTCACTTGTGAACTGTGAGGGCTGCTTTCATCTTGGTATTCTTGAGCTTCAGGGCAGGGGAAAGCAAGTCACAAAGCTCCATGAAAGTGCCCTTACGACTGCGAAAGTTTCAGAGCCACTGGGAATCATCCCAGACCTGCAACACTATGAGGTCCCACCTCTCCATGCTTGTTTCCAAGGCCCAGATTCGGCGTTCCAGGGCATGAGCCTGCCCCATTAACACCATGATCTCCAAATTGCGGGGAAACGCGGTTTTAGAGAAAAGTGTGTTCATATCCTCATCACCGCGCTGCTGTCACCTCCTCACCTGGTTTTTCAGGTGCTGTTTATGCATACACTGCATGATAATGTGCAAGGTTTTTACAATGTTCATAACTGCTATGGTGAGCCGAACGGGCTCCATGCTTGCTGTGCTATGGTGTCTGCTCGGGCAATCCAGGGAAAAGGGTGTGAAACGATTGTTTGCCATTGCTCTGGCGGAGGGAGGGGCGACTGACAACATGGCTTACAGGCTTGGCTTACAGGGAATTCAAATCAACGAAGGGGGTGGCTTTGCGAGAAACAGAATGGCCCCCTCAAGGATAGAACTCAAAACCTCAAGGATAGAACTCAAAACTGGGTTTAGCAGGCCGTTGATTTCATGGAGGGAGGGAGGAGAAAATGAATACAAAAGAAATCTGGTCTATTTCTTGTTTTGATCCACTTCATCTATCTTTATACATCTTGCTGGCAGCAGACTGTGCAGTACGACCGCTAGCCATTGTCAACACCTGGGTGCTCGGCAGAAGACGGTGCAGTATGACTGCTGGCCATCGTCTTCTGCTGCCTGCAGATTAAAAGACAGTGTACTGCCGGTAGGACTGAATCGCCATGAGACAAAACTTAAAAGGGAAATGACCTGGCTGAGTCACTCCCATGTTTGCCCAGGCGCCCCGACCTCATCGAGGTCGGTTAAAAGAGCACCCTGGACTACGTCGACACGGCTACCAGTCATACTGCACTGTCTGCTGCCAAAAGTAGTAGTATGTAGTGTAGCAATGCAGTACCACATCTGCCAGCACCCAGGAGACATAGGGTGACGGTTAGCTGAGTGGGCTCCATGCTTGCCGTGGTATGGCGTTTGCACAGGTAACTCAGGAAAAAAGGCGCGAAACGATTGTCTGCCCTTGCTTTCACGGAGGGAGGGAGGGAACGGGGGCCTGACGATATGTACCCAGAACCACCCGTGAGAATGTTTTAGCCCCATCAGGCACTGGGATTTCTACCCAGCATTCAAATGGGCAGCGGAGACTGTGGGAACTGTGGGATAGCTACCCACAGTGCAATGCTCTGGAAGTCAACGGTTGCCTCGGTACTGTGGACACACTCTGCTGACTACATGCACTTAGAGCATTTGTGTGGGGACACACACAATCGACTGTATAAAAACGCTTTCTACAAAACTGACTTCTATAAATTCAACCTAATTTCGTAGTGTAGACAAGGCCTAAGTGTCCATCCGCATTTTTTCTGCTTTTGTCATTTCAGCGGCAGGACTTCTGAGAGTGCAAATATCTTCATAAAAACTATACTGTAGGATCTGCAGAATGGTTTAAAATTTCCTTGTATACCAGCTAAAACAGACAGTGGCACATTGACTAAGGGGAATTGGGATGGCTCAATAAAACAGCTTTGTCATAACAGAGGCTGAAGATGTATGTTCATTGTTTTTCTGTGCTGCACTTCTGAACACATTATGGTCTTGATTCCCCAAGTTGCTCCACATGGATTGATCCCTGCACCTGCATGGAGCCCCAATGAAGTACGTGGTATCCTGTGCAGGTACAGCATTCAAGTATCAGAACTTGGATCAATTTATTTAATATCCATTTCTACTGTCCATGCCAGAGCCAGATTATTTCTATTACAATTCTAGATGGACAAGGATAATTATAGAAGTCAGTGTTACACTGTTTACAGAAATACATTTTGGTGAGGGGAAAACCAACAAAGCAATTTGCTAAGAGTAACACACTGACTACTGCTGCTGTCTTACTGTTCTTGTTTTAAAGGGATGAAGCAAATAAGCATCACATGCTGCTTCTGACTATTTACCATGGTACCCTCTAATAAGAGACTGAGCACTTACTCCTCTTAAAGTTCTGTTTTACTCAGTCTCATTTATCTGGACTATCAGAACAGGTAGGAAAACACTTCAGGGTCAGGGCTATCTAGAAATCTTCACATACACAATTCAGCAACAGTGGATATAACTATTCACCAGTGCAAGAAGGAGGTACACAATAAGGAGATTCAACCTTTCAAAGTCACGATTCCCCCTCTCTGTCTTGAGGAGGTAAAAGAATTTCAGAGCAGCTGACAATGTAGAGAAAAATAAAAATTACATCATTTTGAAAGCAAAAATATATTGAAAAAATAAGCAGAATGGATTTTAAATATAGGAGGTTTACAGCAAATCAAAGTTCTCTGTGTTGGAATTGTGGGTGCAGTTTTAGTTCTCTCTTCCTATCCCTGCAAGTTCTAGATGCTGTTGAGTATTTAAGACACCATGAAGTAACTATCAAAACATGTCCACCCTGCAAAATGTCTTCAGAAATGTATTTTCTGTGCCATACTGGGGCCTTATTGAAGCATTATTGCTCAGATTTTAACCTGAGGGTGGGGGAAAATATGGCAATGTGCATATTTTGTATAAAATGGCAGCTTGCCCAAGATACTTAGTAATACACGTATGAAAGCTTTATTAAGGGGCAGTGAAGAATGCAGACATAGATCTGTGATTTGAATGTTTATTACCCTGTAATAATGTTAGAGGCAGAACTTTCTTTTTTTAAGTTAGAAATCCCAGAAATTCAGAGTTTAGGATAAACTGTAAGGAACCCAAAACTTTGAAAAATAAAAGGAAACTCACAGTTGAGACAGCCCAATTACTTTAGTTCTGTCCCCACAGAGAATTCAGCTTTCCTCTTTTTTCTCTTTGTGGGTAGAAGATCGGAAATGTGCATCACAGAACATTGGTTTTACATTTGTTTCATACAAACCCGTCTCTGATACAGCTGATTAAAAACCCCAGCAATGCGGAGGAGTAGCTGAGTCATTCCTTCTTACTATCTATCCCCAGAGCCCTGAAAATCTACGGGTATCTGCTTTATATCCATGGCCCGTTTTTGTACCCGCGCAGGGCTCTGGAGCTGTCGCCCAGACTCACCAGAGCAGATGGAGAGACCCAGGCTCCCCACAGCTGCCAGCGCAGGTCTCCCCACCCCGGCTCCGTGATGAGATCTGGGAGCGCAGCTGTGGGGATCCGCGGGGAACCCCCCACCTGCCCTGGGCGGGGGGCACGGGCAGCCCCCGACCCATGTCCCTGCCCCCCAGGTTCTCTGCCCAGGGCAGGTGGGGAGTCCGCGCTGCGGTTCCTCGCAGCTGCCCGCCTGGCTCTTCCCACGGCCGAGCTGAGGCTCCAAAGCACTCCCTCCCGCACCGGAGCCAGCCTGCGGAGAGCCATGTGGGCAGCTGTGGGGACCCGGAGCGGAGCCGTGGCGCCTCCCGCTGCCCTCAGCCGGGCGGAGCCTGCGGGGCGGGGACACGGCCAGGAGTTGCTCTCAGCTCTCCCTCTGCCCCCTACGGTGGGCAGGTGGAGGGTCCGCCGCGGCTCCCCACAGCTGCCTGGGCTTCCCGGCTGGGCTCCACACTGGCCTGAATGGTGGGGGAGGAGAGGTGGGTCCTGGGGGTGGATGGGGGGGTTGGGAAGGGGGAGGATCCGCCCCTGTGAAAAGTGGACCCCCCCCCCCGCAATTCCCGCGCCACTGTTCACTGCTGCACGGTGACCTGCGGAACGGTTTAGAGCCCTGCCAATCTGCAGATATCTGTGGATATCCACCTCCCAGTTTTGGCGGATCGTGGATAGGCTGCAGATCCACATTTCTGTATTCGCGCAGCGCTCTGGGTGTTTTAAATCATCTCCATCTAGTGCTTCCTTTCACACTTTTTCAAGTGCCAGCTTGAAAAGACACAAACATGGAATGCTAGCGGAAAAGGAGACAGTTCGGTTTTAATCCCTATTGTGCTGGAAACCCACCATTAACGCTTTCAATATTGATTGCGAAAGGAGCATGTTTTGTTTTGTTTAAAAAAAAAAAACCAAAAAAACAAACCAAAACACTAGCTGTTGCAGGGTCTAATCTCAGGAATGTGTTCTGATAAAATCTGCTCCAGAAATGGACTTTAAAATACACATCTCAAATAATATACCAAACACTTTAATAAAGAACAGAGTGGGAGAAAAGGGTGAAAGTCAAACATATCCAAAGTGAAAAGAAGTACTAGTGGCACCTTAGAGACTAACCAATTTATTTGAGCATAAACTCTCAGTGAGCTACAGCTCACTTCATGGTGTGTATTCAGAGGAAAATACAGTGAGGAGATTTATATACACACAGAACATGAAAAAAATGGGTGTTATCATACACACTGTAAGGAGAGTGATCACTTAAGATGAGCTATTACCAGCAATGGGGGGGGGGGGGAGAAAACCTTTTGTAGTGATAATCTAAGTTAATTGTATCCAGTTTGTAAATTAATTCCAATTCAGCAGTCTGCGATACAATTAATTTAGGCTTAAATAGAGACTGGGAGTGGATGTGTCATTACACAAAGTAAAACTATTTCCCCATGTTTATTTCCCACACCCCCCACTGCACTGCTCCTCGGAGGTTCCTGTTAACTGCTGGAAATGGCCCACCTTGATTATCACTACAAAAGGTTTTCTCCCCCCTTCCCCCCCTCCTGCTGGTAATAGCTCATCTTAAGTGATCACTCTCCTTACAGTGTGTATGATAACACCCATTTTTTCATGTTCTGTGTGTATATAAATCTCCTCACTGTATTTTCCACTGAATGCAGCCGATGAAGTGAGCTGTAGCGCATGAAATCTCATGCTCAAATAAATTGGTTAGTCTCTAAGGTGCCACAAGTACTCTTTTTCTTTTTGCGAATACAGACTAACACGACTGTTACTCTGAAAATTAGTAAGGAGTTGTCAGTTAATGTTTAAACACATCTTCACAACAGTGGACTAGGACTTTCCTTATAGCCCTCATGTTCAAAATGTATAGCCCTGCTTTACTTATTAATCACTTTTCTTGCTTTCTTGCTTATTTTGTTCCCTCTTGTATTCCTTTCATTGCTAATTATTACTTATAAAAACAATATTTTCTCTAAAAAACACAACCCCCCAAACCTAAACATTCCCCAGTCTTTGAGAAAGCTCAGATCTGAATCTGTAGACAAATGTGAACTTGGCAACTCTCCTTTGGTTCTATATTGGAGGTAAAAAACACCCACACTTTGGATTTTGTTCTGAACTTTGCAGCCAGCGCACAAAGACTGGACCAACTCAAAACCCAAACAAGCCCCACCTTTGAGGAAGTTTGGAGTCACATTTGAATCCAAATTTTACTGATCAGATCCATCTCTAATATTATTGGGTCCCAAGTTACTGAAATAGCACCAGATCTTGCAACTCTGTGTTGGGTGAATAAGAGTTTATAAATAAACAATTTTTAATAGACTGTTGCTTTGATGATACAGAGTATGTGATACATTATACTATTTTTTCATGAAAATTCAAGTAAACAGAATTTTGTTTACAAGAAAAAAAGAGGGAGCTAAATTAAACTACCAAATTATTTGTTCAGAATAGCATGATCAAATGCAATATTCAAGCTAATATCACATTGTTATGGGAACAGTCCCACTGAAGTCAATCTGAATGCCCAATACACACAACATTAGATGTCAGTGAATAATTTAAGATTAATGTAATCTTTTTCCATGAACAAGTTTTCCACAAACAGATCAAGATTTTCAAATAAAGTAATTGATTAGGGTATTTGCCCCACCCCTGGGGTTGCTTTCAACAAAGAGTAGCAAAGTGAACTTAGGGTTGAAGAGTTAATGGAGATTACACCAAATATGAGCCCCAGGAGGATACAGGATGGGTTAAAAAGGATTACAAGGGAGAATGGGAATGGAAAGAACTTGCAGCCAGAGGGAACAGGGGATAGACTGGAGAATAGCACCGTCACTAGGAAAAGGCAGGTCTATGTGATTGAGGACTCTTTACTGAGAAGAATAGATAGGCCTGTAACCAGAGCTGATCCAGAAAATAGGAGGGTGTGCTGTCTTCCAGGTGCTAAGATACGGGATGTAGACCTGAGGTTGAAAAGGATTCTAAAGGGAGCGGGAAAGAATCCCCTAATTATCCTTCATGTGGGAACAAATGATACGGCTAGATTCTCGCTGGAAAGTATTAAGGGAGACTATGCTAGGCTGGGGAGGACGCTTAAGGAAATTGAGGCTCAGGTGATCTTTAGTGGGATTCTGCCTGTTCCTAGAGAAGGGCAACAAAGTTGTGACAAGATTATGACTATCAATAGATGGCTTAGGCAGTGGTGCTATAAGGAGGGCTTTGGGATGTATGGCCATTGGGAGGCATTCATGGATAGAGGACAGTTCTCTCGGGATGGACTTCATCTGAGTAGGGAAGGAAATAGACTTCTAGGATGGAGGCTGGCACAACTGATTAAGAGAGCTTTAAACTAGGAATTTGGGGGAGATGGTTGGGAGATGTCCAGGTAATCTCCACGCCAGAATTTAGCATAGAGTGGAAAGAAAATGAAGTAAGAGTGGATACAGCTGTAGGTAGGAGGAAGGGCAGTGTAGATACAAGTCTAATAGGTTATACTGGTAGTAAAATAACCGTGCCTAATAGGGTACAGAATGTGAGTGAGGCCAAACAGCAAAAATTAAGATGTTTGTACACTAATGCAAGGAGCCTAGGTAACAAAATGGAGGAACTAGAGTTACTGGTGCAGGAAGTGAAACCAGATATTATAGGTATAACAGAGACCTGGTGGAATAGTAGTCATGACTGGGCTACAGGTATTGAAGGGTATGTGCTGTTTAGGAAAGACCGAAATAAAGGTAAAGGTGGTGGAGTAGCATTGTATATCAAGGATGAGATAGAATGTAAAGAAATAAGAAGCGATGAAATGGATATGACTGAGTCTGTCTGGGCAACAATTAAATTGGGGAAGAAAACTATTAGAGCCTCCCCTGGGATAGTGCTTGGGGTGTGCTATAGACCGCCGGGATCTAATTTGGATATGGATAGAGCCCTTTTTAATGTTTTTAATAAAGTAAATACTAATGGAAACTGTGTGATCATGGGAGACTTTAACTTCCCAGATATAGACTGGAGGACGAGTGCTAGTAATAATAATAGGGCTCAGATTTTCCTAGATGCGATAGCTGATGGATTCCTTCAGCAAGTAGTTGCTGAACCGACTAGAGGGGATGCCATTTTAGATTTGGTCTTGGTGAGTAATGAGGACCTCATAGAGGAAATGGTTGTAGGGGATAATCTTGGCTCAAGTGATCATGAGCTAATTCAGTTCAAACTGAATGGAAGGATTAACAAAAATAAATCTGCAACTAGGGTTTTTGATTTCAAAAGGGCTGACTTTCAAAAATTAAGGAAATTAGTTAGGGAAGTGGATTGGACTGAAGAATTTATGGGTTTAAAGGTAGAGGAGGCCTGGGATTATTTTAAATTAAAGCTGCAGAAGCTATCAGAAGCCTGCATCCCAAGAAAGGGGAAAAAATTCATAGGCAGGAGTTGTAGACCAAGCTGGATGAGCAAGCATCTTAGAGAGGTAATTAAGAAAAAGCAGAAAGCATATAGGGAGTGGAAGAAGGGAGGGATCAGTAAGGAAAGCTACCTTATTGAGGTCAGAATATGTAGGGATAAAGTGAGACAGGCTAAAAGTCAAGTAGAGTTGGACCTTGCAAAGGGAATTAAAACCAATAGTAAAAGGTTCTATAGTCATATAAATAGGAAGAAAACAAAGAAAGAAGAAGTGGGACCGCTAAAAACTGAGGATGGAGTGGAGGTCAAGGATAATCTAGGCATGGCCCAATATCTAAACAAATACTTTGCCTCAGTCTTTAATAAGACTAAAGAGGATCTTAGGGATAATGGTAGCATGATAAATGGGAATGAGGATATGGAGGTAGACATCACCATATCTGAGGTAGAAGCGAAACTCAAACAGCTTAATGGGACTAAATCGGGGGGCCCAGATAATCTTCATCCAAGAATATTAAAAGAATTGGCACAAGAAATTGCAAGCCCATTAGCAAGAATTTTTAATGAATCTGTAAACTCAGGGGTTGTACCGTATGATTGGAGAATTGCTAACATAGTTCCTATTTTTAAGAAAGGGAAAAAAAGTGATCCAAGTAATTATAGGCCTGTTAGTTTGACATCTGTAGTATGCAAGGTCTTGGAAAAAATTTTGAAGGAGAAGGTAGTTAAGGACATTGAAGTCAATGGTAAATGGGACAAAATACAACATGGTTTTACAAAAGGTAGATCGTGCCAAACCAACCTGATCTCCTTCTTTGAGAGAGTAACAGATTTTTTAGATAAAGGAAATGCAGTGGATCTAATTTACTTAGATTTTAGTAAGGCGTTTGATACTGTGCCACATGGGGAATTATTAGTTAAATTGGATAAGATGGGCATCAATAGGAAAATTGAAAGGTGGATAGGGAATTGGTTAAAGGGGAGACTACAACGGGTCCTACTGAAAGGTGAACTGTCAAGTTGGAGGGAGATTACCAGTGGAGTTCCTCAAGGATCAGTTTTGGGACCAATCTTATTTAATCTTTTTATTACTGACCTGGGCACAAAAAGTGGGAGTGTGCTAATAAAGTTTGCAGATGATACAAAGCTGGGAGGTATTGCTAATTTAGAGAAGGACAGGGATACCCTACAGGAGGATCTGGATGACCTTGTAAACTGGAGTAATAGTAATAGGATGAAATTTAATAGTGAGAAGTGTAAGGTCATTCATTTAGGGATTAATAACAAGAATTTTAGTTATAAGCTAGGGACGCACCAACTAGAAGTAACGGAGGAGGAAAAGGACCTTGGAGTATTGGTTGATCATAGGATGACTATGAGCTGCCAATGTGATATGGCTGTGAAAAAAGCTAATGTCGTCTTGGGATGCATCAGGAGAGGTATTTCCAGTAGGGATAAGGAGGTTTTAGTACCGTTATATAAGGCACTGGTGAGACCTCACCTGGAATACTGTGTGCAGTTCTGGTCTCCCATGTTTAAGAAGGATGAATTCAAACTGGAACAGGTACAGAGAAGGGCTACTAGGATGATCCGAGGAATGGAAAACTTGTCTTATGAAAGGAGACTCAGGGAGCTTGGCTTGTTTAGCCTAACTAAAAGAAGGTTGAGGGGAGATATGATTGCTCTCTATAAATATATCAGAGGGATAAATACCAGAGAGCGAGAGGAATTATTTAAACTCAGTACCAATGTGGACACAAGAACAAATGGATATAAACTGGCCACTAGGAAATTTAGATTAGAAATTAGACGAAGGTTTCGAACCATCAGAGGAGTGAAGTTTTGGAATAGCCTTCCGAGGGAAGTAGTGGGGGCAAAAGATCTATCTTGCTTTAAGATTAAACTCGATAAGTTTATGGAGGAGATGGTATGATGGGATAACATGGTTTTGGTAATTAAATATTCATGGTAAATAGGCCCAATGGCCTGTGATGGGTTTTTAGATGGGGTAAGATCCAAGTTACCCGGGAAAGAATTTTCTGTAGTATCTGGCTGATGAATCTTGCCCATATGCTCAGGGTTTAGCTGATCGCCATATTTGGGGTCGGGAAGGAATTTTCCTCCAGGGCAGATTGGAAGGCCCTGGAGGTTTTTCGCCTTCCTCTGTAGCATGGGGCACGGGTCACTTGCTGGAGGATTTTCTGCTCCTTGAGGTCTTCAAACTACAATTTGAGGACTTCAATAGCACAGATATAGGTGTGAGGTCTTTTTTAGGAGTGGTGGGTGAAATTCTGTGGCCTGCATTGTGCAGGAGGTCAGACTAGATGATCATAATGGTCCCTTCTGACCTAAATATCTATGAATCTATGAATCTATGAACTCATTTACAAATGTCTGAATATTTGCAAACTATTGTGGTAGCATACAAAATCTTTTTTTTTTTTAAATACATCATGTTACAATTCATGGGTGTCAGGCATTGTACGTATGTGGTAAGAAGTTTCTGACAAGCAAAAGAGGGATGGAGGTGATTATGGCAATATTCTTTTAATCTCAGGTAACCTACCAGATTAAGGAATTGCAATGCCGTGTATGATGATTCAACTTAAAGTATGACTATGCAGATACTTTGATTCAGGAAAGTTGTCCTTACCTAGGGCCTGATCCTGCAAGGTTGAGCTTCTCCTTTGAGGTGCTACTAGGCACCCTCACCTCCTATTGAAGTCAGTAGGCATTAAGGGTGCCCAGTGCTATTGTCTGTAGTTTCCTCTCTCTCAAAGTGATGTATACTGTGTGTATGTTGATATTTTACACACACACACACACACGTACGTACGTACGTACACCCCCACCAGGCTAGATCTTCGACCGTTATTAAGCAGCACCTGGCACAATCCTGATGCTGTCTGGCCTCAGGGCTCATGCCCAGAAAGGTTGTGCTCCAAGGTTTTGTATGTGCCCCTGGGAATTTCCAATCACATTCCCTTAGCCTGACCTGGGGTGGTGTAGAAGTTGGCAGAGTGTCTCTATGCTACTTGAAACTTCTCCTTGGCCAGTTAACCTGGCATTAGGGTCCGTTTTGTGCTATTGAAACAGGCCCAGCACACAAGTAAATTCAACCAACATGTGGTATCCAAAAGACCATGTGCCAAATTCTCTGCTGATGAAAAATGGGTGGAGTTCTGTTGTCTTCAGTGATATTTTCAACATTTCTGCCAGCAGAGATTTGGCTGTACATAATTGCTATACATCATTTCACTCCTTGTAACAAGTCACAATACTAACTTAATAAAGCAAACTACATTATTTAGAACAAGAAAAACTCAGCCAGAAAACCCAGACTTCTGAATTGACAACTGAAGTGGGTCACTATGATCCTTCAACATATAAGCTTATTAGTGTCTTAATCTAGGTTTCAGAGTAGAAGCCGTGTTAGTCTGTATTCGCAAAAAGAAAAGGAGTACTTGTGGCACCTTAGGGTATGTCTACACTACGAAATCAGGTCGAATTTATAGAAGTCGTTTTTTTAGAAATCTGTTTTATATATTCGAGTGTGTGTGTCCCCACAGAAAATGCTCTAAGTGCATTAAGTGCATTAACTCGGCAGAGTGCTTCCACAGTACCGAGGCAAGAGTCGACTTCCGGAGCATTGCACTGTGGGTAGCTATCCCACAGTTCCCGCAGTCTCCGCTGCCCATTGGAATTCTGGGTTGAGATTCCAATGCCTGATGGGGCTAAAACATTGTCGCGGGTGGTTCTGGGTACATATTGTCAGGCCCCCGTTCCCTCCCTCCCTCCGTGAAAGCAAGGGCAGACAATCATTTCACGCCTTTTTTCCTGAGTTACCTGTGCAGACGCCATACCACGGCAAGCATGGAGCCCGCTCAGCTAACCGTCACCCTATGTCTCCTGGGTGCTGGCAGATGTGGTACTGCATTGCTACACTACATACTACTACTTTTGGCAGCAGACAGTGCAGTATGACTGGTAGCCGTGTCGACGTAGTCCAGGGTGCTCTTTTAACCGACCTCGATGAGGTCGGGGCGCCTGGGCAAACATGGGAGTGACTCAGCCAGGTCATTTCCCTTTTAAGTTTTGTCTCATGGCGATTCAGTCCTACCGGCAGTACACTGTCTTTTAATCTGCAGGCAGCAGAAGACGATCAAAGATCGTCCACGCAATCAAAGATCTGCTGCTATCAAGGGTAGTGACCCTGGGAAATGTGCAGGTCATAGTGGATGGCTTTGCTGCAATGGGATTCCCTAACTGTGGTGGGGCCATAGACGGAACCCATATCCCTATCTTGGAACCAGAGCACCAAGCCGGCGAGTACATAAACCGCAAGGGGTACTTTTCAATAGTGCTGCAAGCTCTGGTGGATCACAAGGGACGTTTCACCAACAACAACGTGGGATGGCCGGGAAAGGTACATGACACTCGCATCTTCAGGAACTCTGGTCTGTTTCAAAAGCTGCAGGAAGGGACTTCATTCCCAGACCAGAAAATAACTGTTGGGGATGTTGAAATGCCTATATGTATCCTTGAGGACCCAGCCTACCCCTTAATGCCATGGCTCATGAAGCCGTACACAGGCAGCCTGGACAGTAGTCAGGAGCTGTTCAACTACAGGCTGAGCAAGTGCAGAATGGTGGTAGAATGTGCATTTGGACGTTTAAAGGCGTGCTGGCGCAGTTTACTGACTCGCTTAGACCTCAGCGAAACCAATATTCCCACTGTTATTACTGCTTGCTGTGTGCTCCACAATATCTGTGAGAGTAAGGGGGAGACGTTTATGGCAGGGTGGGAGGTTGAGGCAAATCGCCTGGCTGCTGGTTACGCGCAGCCAGACACCAGGGCGGTTAGAAGAGCACAGGAGGGCGCGGTACGCATCAGAGAAGCTTTGAAAACCAGTTTCATGACTGGCCAGGCTACGGTGTGAAAGTTCTCTTTGTCTCTCCTTGATGAAACCCCCCGCCCCTTGATTCACTCTACTTCCCTGCAAGCTAACCACCCTCCCCTCCTCCCTTTAATCATTACTTGCAGAGGCAATAAAGTCATTGTTGCTTCACATTCATGCATTCTTTATTCATTCATCACACAAATAGGGGGATGACTACCAAGGTAGCCCAGGAGGGGTGGTGGAGGAGGGAAGGAAAATGCCACACAGCACTTTAAAAGTTTACAACTTTAAAATTTATTGAATGCCAGCCTTCTTCTTTTTGGGCAATCCTCTGTGGCGGAGTGGCTGGTTGGCCGGTGCCCCCCCCCCACTGCGTTCTTGGGCGTCTGGGTGTGGAGGCTATGGAACTTGGGGAGGAGGGCGGTTGGTTACACAGGGGCTGTAGTGGCAGTCTGTGCTCCAGCTGCCTTTGCTGTAGCTCAACCATACACTGGAGCATACTGGTTTGGTCCTCCAGCAGCCTCAGCATTGAATCCTACCTCCTCTCATCACGCTGCCACCACATTTGAGCTTCAGCCCTGTCTTCAGCCCACCACTTACTCTCTTCAGCCCACCACTTACTCTCCTCAGCCCGCCACCTCTCCTCCCGGTCATTTTGTGCTTTCCTGCACTCTGACATTATTTGCCTCCACGCATTCGTCTGTGCTTTGTCAGTGTGGGAGGACAGCATGAGCTCAGAGAACATTTCATCACGAGTGCATTTTTTTTTCTTTCTAAGCTTCACTAGCCTCTGGGAAGGAGAAGATCCTGTGATCATTGAAACACATGCAGCTGGTGGAGAAAAAAAAAGGGACAGCGGTATTTAAAAAGACACATTTTATAAAACAGTGGCTACACTCTTTCAGGGTAAATCTTGCTGTTAACATTACATACATAGCACATGTGCTTTCGTTACAAGGTCGCATTTTGCCTCCCCCTACCGCGTGGCTACCCCCTCAACCTTCCCCCCTCCCCGTGGCTAACAGCGGGGAACATTTCTGTTCAGCCACAGGTAAACAGCCCAGCAGGAACGGGCTCCTCTGAGTGTCCCCTGAAGAAAAGCACCCAATTTCAACCAGGTGACCATGAATGATATCTCACTCTCTTGAGGATAACACAGAGAGATAAAGAACAGATGTTGTTTGAATGCCAGCAAACATACTCTGCAATGCTTTGTTGTACAATGATTCCCAAGTAAGTGTTACTGGCCTGGAGTGGTAAAGTGTCCTACCATGGAGGACGCAATAAGGCTGCCCTCCCCAGAAACCTTTTGCAAAGGTTTTGGGAGTACATCCAGGAGAGCCGCGAATGCCAGGGCAAAGTAATCCTTTCACATGCTTGCTTTTAAACCATGTGTAGTATTTTAAAAGGTACACTCACCGGAGGTCCCTTCTCCGCCTGCCGGGTCCAGGAGGCAACCTTGGGTGGGTTCGGGGGGTACTGGCTCCAGGTCCAGGGTGAGAAACAGTTCCTGGCTATTGGGAAAACCGGTTTCTCCGCTTGCTTGCTGTGAGCTATCTACAACCTCATCGTCATCATCATCTTCTTCGTCCCCAAAACATGCTGCTGTGTTGCCTCCATCTCCATTGAGTAGTAGTAGCTGGGGTAGTGGTGGCTGAACTCCCTAAAATGGCATGCAGCTCATCATAGAAGCGGGATGTTTGGGGCTCTGACCCAGAGCGGCCATTCGCCTCTCTGGTTTTCTGGTAGGCTTGCCTCAGCTCCTTAAGTTTCATGCGGCACTGCTTCGGGTCCCTGTTATGGCCTCTGTCCTTCATGCCCTGGGAGATTTTCACAAAGGTTTTGGCATTTCGAAAACTGGAATGGAGTTCTGATAGCACGGATTCCTCTCCCCATACAGCGATCAGATCCCGTACCTCCCGTTCGGTCCATGCTGGAGCTCTTTTGCGATTCTGAGACTCCATCATGGTCACCTGTGCTGATGAGCTCTGCATGGTCACCTGCAGCTTGCCACGCTGGCCAAACAGGAAATGAGATTCAAAAGTTCGCGGTTCTTTTCCTGTCTACCTGGCCAGTGCATCTGAGTTGAGAGTGCTCTCCAGAGTGGTCACAATGGAGCTCTCTGGGATAGCTCCCGGAGGCTAATACCATCGAATTGTGTCCACAGTACCCCAAATTCGACCCGGCAAGGCCGATTTAAGTGCTAATCCACTTGTCGGGGTGGAATAAGGAAATAGATTTTAAGAGCCCTTTAAGTCGAAATAAAGGGCTTCATCATGTGGATGGGTGCAGGTTTACATCGATTTAACACTGCTAAATTCGACCTAAAGTCCTAGTGTAGACCAGGGCTTAGAGACTAACCAATTTATTTGAGCATAAGCTTTCGTGAGCTACAGCTCACTTCATCAGATGCATAAAGTGGAAAATACAGTATTTTCACTGTATTTTCCACTTTATGCATCCGATGAAGTGAGCTGTAGCTCACGAAAGCTTATGCTCAAATAAATTGGTTAGTCTCTAAGGTGCCACAAGTACTCCTTTTCTTTTTGTCTTAATCTAGTTCATTGCAGGGAATAATCTTTTAAAATACCCAGCTAACAGGCATGAGCTTCATCACTTTCTGATGCAGCCTAGATGTGCAAGTATTCAGCTGTTGCTGTTTGCAATAGGAAGTAGATTTCAATGGAAAAAAAAAAACAACTGTTGTTTAAAAAGTATTAGTTTTGTTCCTTTAGGACACATTCAACATGGTGCAATTAGTATTAGCTAAATATCACTACACGGAAATCCAAATCCAGTACAATGAAGGATTTGCAGGTAAAAATCCAGCAATTTGAATGTGTCTGAAATTATATTTTTCCAGGTTTATTTCAAAAAGCACTTTAATAACAGCAGTTTATTTACTACTGCAAATGTACATGGCATTCTTACACAGCACATACCGATTGTAAGTTTCATTAGGCCTCTCGGCTGAAAGCATTGCATTATGAGTTTTATGGACTTTTTAGAGGATAGGGAGTGGTGTCCCATGGAAAAGGACTTTGGAAAACAATTTCACACTCCATTTCCCCAAATACGCTATTGATTAATCCAGGTTAGCCAGATTCCTCCAGCACTTGCACCAGGAAATTGTTCCCTACACTGTCCAAAAACTTCCTGGATTGTCTGTGCACTGCTGTATTGCTCTCGCAGCAGATATCAGGGTGATTGAAGTCTCCCATGAAAACCAGGGCCTATGATTTAGTAACTTCTGTTAGTCGCCGGAAGAAAGCCTCGTCCACTTCATCCCCCTGGTCTGGTAGTCTACAGCAGATTCCCACCAGGACATCACCCTTGTTACTCACACTTCTAAACTTAATCCAGAGACTCTCAGGTTTTTCTGCAGTTTCATACCAGAGCTCTGAGCAGTCATACTGCTCTCTTACATAAAATGCAGCTCCCCCCCTTTTTCTGCCCTGTCTGTCCTTCCTGAACAGTTTATATCCATCCATGACAGTACTCTAGTCATGTGAGTTATCCAACCAAGACTCTGTTATTCCAATCACATCATAATTCCTTGACTGTGCCACGACTTCCAGTTCTCCCCGCTTGTTTCCCAGGCTTCTTGCATTTGTGTATAGGCACTTAAGATAACTCACTGATCGTCCTGCTTTCTCAGTATGAGGCAGGAGTCCTCCCCTCTTGTGTTTTCCTGCTCATGCTTCCTTCCGGTATCCCACTTCCCCACTTACCTCAGGGCTTTGGTCTCTTTCCCCCAGTGAACCTAGTTTAAAGCCCTCATCACTAGGTTAGCCAGCCTGCTTGTGAAGATGCTCTTCCCTCTCTTCATTAGGTGGATCCCGTCTCTGCCTAGCATTCCTTCTTCTTGGAACAGCATCCCATGGTCAAAGAATCCAAAGCCTAATAATTTGCCCACTCAATGACATTACTTTTGTAATGGAGATGTCAATAAAATCATTTGTATGCAAAGAGTTGTGAAGAGTTATGTACTTGGGTACAAAAATAAGACTTTTTAGATAGATTAGAAATCAAGATTGGGATTTTCAAAGAAGATTAAAGGAATTAAGCACCCACATCCCATTAATTTTCAAAATGGAAGTTGCATCTCTAACTCCCCTAGTTTCCTTTAAAATCCCAGTCTAGAAATCGTCGCCCTTATTACTCTCTACCATATCAGGTTTTGTGTTCTGCAACATCCAGCACACACCTGATACAGATGGCCGTGGTTCATGCTACAAACACTTGGCTATGGCCACTGCTGTGAGCGGACCATGGACTGCTGCAGAGCAGAATCAGACCAATGGTATTTGCAATTAGTTTTAAAAGATTTCCCCATCTCCCCAGAGGCAGAACAGCATGCATAGGTCTCAGTTATGATGAATGAGCTTCCATGTGCAGACTGAGGAATGGGGAATATCTCCCGCAGCCAGGCTTCAAAGCGTTTCATACATTATTTATAAAATACTCGAATGTGCTGCTGCAGTAGCCAGAGCTGCTGTCTAATATGGAGACACAGGCTCTTAAATCAGACCCTTTTCCCTCAGCAGACAAAGATTAGCATTTAACATAATGCCATAAACTAAGAATAAAAATGGTATTCTGACTCTGAAGGTGGTGCGTCCCTTAAGAATGCAATGTTTATCACTTACTATCCTTGAGTATAGGAAAGCTTGCCACCTGGCTCGGAGTCCTGAATGAGCTAAATGAAACTCTTAATAGAACACAGTTATCAGCTCTGGAGAACTGATGTAATAGAGTGGGTCTTCCAAACCGGCTTTCTATTGCAGTTCTGAAGTTACTCACGGATTCCTTCCCATCCCCCATTATTTCTTGATCTTTTTATCTCAAATGATGTCCTCTATCCTGGGACTTCATTTTCTTGATCCACTTTAGAAGTATTTGACCACTTTATAAAGAAAGTTGTTGGAGATGCGTTAGATAAGTTGTGCTCTAAATAATGCTCCTTGTGCATCCTGAGAGATCACATCAAAAGCAATATATGCATCAGTATGAGATTTAAAGGTGACAAGGCTAACTGGCTTCTAGAGAAAAATTGCTTCTTATCAGTGGATTTTAGTGTGGAAAGAAATATTGGGACTGGCAAGAACTTTGATTTTTGTAGACTAATTTGAACAGTTTTCCTAAGAAAAAGTAAGGATCAGGAAAGAAATACTTGGATAAGGAAAGAAATACTTTCCATGTCTACACAGTCGTGTCCTGTATTTTGTAAATGACTTAAACAACTAGTGGGTGGTTGGTCATTTGTCAAGCTGCACTCTCATTATATGCTCCCACTTGTCACACAGAATTGTCAGGATATCTTGATCCAGTAGAGATCATTAGATAGCATGTGTGATTCATGGTCAGATATCATCTGAGCCTAAGCAAATGTGATGCATCCTATTGTATTACATATTACACTTTGGCATGACTAACATGCTAGCAAGAAAGCAGGCAAAGTTTAGCAAATTGTAAGATTAATTGTTAAAATATAACTGAGAAATACCTTTACTTACTTGCTGTAGATATAGAGAGTGATTTCAGGCGGTAGGTTAAAGCTGAAGTAAGTTAGTTGTGCTGTATTTATTTAACGTCATATAATGAAAAATATGGGGGGGGGGAATGCTGATAAGTCTAGATATCAAAGCTAGTTTACTACTACTACTACTAATAATGAAGGGCTTAGCCTTCTTCCTCCTTCCTATATAAAATTTCAGGTATGAGCCATACTGCACATGAGAAAAAAAATAAAGCACTTTGGGATGCTGGACATATGAGTCATGCGCTATGAAAAAGATACTGGATATGTGAAACAAAACTTGAAGAAATGTATATATAGACCCAACCGAGTACTAAAGAATGTATGTACATTTAAGCCCATTAATATTTCCCATTGACTTAAATTTGAACTTGGTTAGGGCCTAAGTAGGCTTTACTGCAATTTAAGTAATTTAGAAAAATAATGGTAGATTTTTTTAAACCCTGAAAAAAAATTTACAGTCAAAACTTCTATATTTATTGCTGTCAGAAGTAACTCAATAATCTCAGTTCCTTAAGACACATTTTATTGAAAGATGAATGGTTTAGTGTCACCGCACTCGACTGGGAACCAACATTTACAGAGTTCTAACGCTGGATTTGACATCAACTCTCAGTGGATTTGGGCAAGTGACACAGGGTAAGATTTTTTCCAAAGCACCTCAAGTATTGAGAAGTACAACTCCCAGTGAAGCCTCAAAAGGGACCTGTGTTCCTAAATCCCTCAGGTGCTTTTAGAAATCTCACTCTTGATCTCTTTGGACATGTCTACACAGAGAAAAAAGAAAAAGAAAAAAAAAAAAGAAAAAAAAAAAGACCCACAGCAGCTAGTGTCAGAGTTTGTGTCAGGCTCATGGGACTTGCTCTGCTAGGCTAAAAATAGCAGTGTAGATATTCAGACGCAGGCTGGAGCCTGGGTTTAGAGACTCTCCTCACTCTCGAGGTTTCAGAGCCTGGGCTCCAGCCCGAGCAGCTACCCTGCTATTTTTAGCCCCGTGAGTAGGACGACTCAGTTGACCCAGGCTCTTAGACTTGCTACCTCAGGGCTGTTTCCTCCCCTTCTCCCTCACTCTGTAGATGTACCCTTTGTCTCCAATTCCCCATCTGTAACAGAGATCATATTTGTTCATCTAACTGACATGTGTTGGATTATTTAGCTAATGTTTGCAAAATACTTTAACAATGAAAAGTACTATACGGATGCTAATTATTAGTGCTATTCTTTATTCTTGTGGTCTGAAGTATGGTTAACATGTGCTTCATGCCTGAATGTATTGTTTTTCATAGTTGTTCTAAAGTATTCTAGAACCTTTAGCCTAAACGCTCCTGAGAGTTGTATTGAACTATACTCATACTTGATGCATTTTCTAAGATTATTGTCACTAGTCCACAAATTTTGCTTCTCTTCCCTTTTAATGGCACTGGATTAATCTTCCTGGGGCTTCAAGATTTATTAGCTTTGAAATTAGACTGGTTCTGAATTACCCAAGATCGGTCACTAATTTCCTGATTTGATCCTATCTGGGACCGTGAGCCTACATCATGTGGTATTTGGTTAGAATTCATCCATTTCTTGAACAGCTTCTAAGCTTCTATTACATCAGCTTCTAAGGATCAAAATTCTACATTTGTGCATGTGTGGCATATAATATTACTAAGGAGAGAGAGAGAGAGAGAGAGAGAGAGAGAGAGAGACTGTTTGCTCTTTAAGTCTGAACTACAAGTGAAAACCTAATAACATTCCTGGATTATTCCACTGATCATTCTGATCTTAAATAAAGTGTTTGAGATATTGCTTATGATCAGTATGCTCTGCAGCTCCACAGATATTAAATAGTGAAGGCAGTGTCTACTATTGACAACTTTTAAATCAGTGATGACTAAAGCTATAATGAATTCCAGATACTAACAGCTTCAGTTTCAATAAACTGTAAGATATACATATTTGAATCTATACCTGGGATTCATGACTGCAATTGCCTTTATTTTCTCATAGTTCTTATTCTATGACATCTGAGCAAGTAATTTCAACACAAAGGTCCCAAATGCAGCAATTTGCCACACATTGCAAACAAAAGTAGTCTATTTTTTTTTCATTCTTGCACACAGAACAAGACCATATTTTTGCTTTAAGTGCAATATCAGACATATATTTCTGAACGGTATAATAACCTCCCTTGTATTTGCTTGCCTTTTTCTTGCACAGTAAGGTCAGGTGAAATGTTGGGTTCAGGAGACTTGCAATTTTTCTTACCTAATTCTATTACTTCATTGTCTTCTTTCAACACAGCTTTTAATTGAATTTATTTCTTCTTTGAGACTGAACCAAAAGCATCTGGCAACCCTTAGGTAATATTTTGTTTATAATTATATCAACATCAGTCTTCTAGTAACAAAGGTGTTTGAAAACTCCAGGCTATGTCTAACTCAAAATCACTTACCTCAGAGATTTGCCATGTCATGTTTAAAAGGTGATGTTGGTTGCATCTGGCTCATAAATTCACATTACACCTAAGTTAAATTCTTACCTCAGAAATGATCAAGATCATGTTTAAGTGATTATGTTGTCTGAATTTGGCTCATAAATCAAAACTGTATCTTGACCAAAGACAAAAGTTCACTTCCCCTGTGTCTGAGGCAAAAAGTGAATTTGAACATGGGTCTCCCACATTAAAGAGACTGCGTAAGCCATCAGGCTATAGGATAGCTTGATGTAAGTTCCTCTCAATCTTCCTCTTGTTCAGCTGTGTATAATTAACTAGTCAGGGGTGCAAGAATTTGAACTTGAGCCACCCACATTCCAGGTGAGTTCCCTAACCACCAAGCTAATAGATTGTATTCTTGCTCAGTCCCAGTGACTATTTATACAAAGTGGAACAGCTTCAATAAGAAAAACTGAGGCAACCTTAGCCTACCCTATAGCCCAGGTGTTTGGGCACTCTCCACTGATGCAGGAGACCTCAGTTCACTTCCCTTTTCCCCAACAGGCAGAGAAAGTAATTGAACCCAGGTCTCCCAAATCTCAGATGATTGCTGGAATAAAGTTTTTAAGGCTGGCAATACCACCTCCATGTCTCTTCCCCCCCTCACCCCAGAATATTTTTTGACCAAAACTATTCAGCAAATTTGTGAAAAAATCATGAACGGTTTCAGTGCCCTGAAAAAAAGTGTATTTTTCAATGGCTTTACTGGTGACCAAAATAAAATATCCACAGCTCTACTCTCAATATCCCACAAATACCCTCATCCTGGGATTTGGCAGCCAAAGTTTTCGCCTGAGCTTGGCTTGTTTGTAGGGTTTCTCCCTTGGACACACAGAATAATACAGTGGATGGTCCGAATGAGCCCCATCTGCTCTACCATGCAGTCAAACAGTCTGCCTCTCTGCAGGATCTTGGGCCCATGTATATTTGTAAAATAAATCAGACAAGATTATCTTTATCCTAAAATAGTGCAGTAACATTACAGAGAAACCCCTTAATGTCTATTTCACCAATTTACATAATTCATACAGACTACTGAAAACACTTGGTATAAAATAAAGCTACTACTGTGCAAGAGGAAGAAGAGTCGCTATACCCAGATAAGTTTATGCTCCACTAACGTACTTAGTTTAGACTTGTAACTATTGATTCTCTACTCCGTGATGGAATTATTATGCAAAGGCTACACTGCACCACATCTACACCAGCTCCAGTCGACATACTCGTGCTAGCTTGCATTGAGTTAGTGTGCTAAAAATAGCGGTATAGCCATATTAGCACAGGTTTGTGTACCTTGCGGCATGGGCTAGCCACCCAGAGTACAAACCTGCCTGGACCCCAAGGGTACATACTTGGGGTGGCTAGCCTGTGCCCCTGCTCAGCGTTGCCATGCTACTATTTAAGTGAGTGAAGTCAATGGGAGCTACCATGAGTATGTCTACATGAGCTGGGAATCATACCTCCAGCTTACAAAAAGTACACTGACATAAAAACCAATGCCACAGAGCAAAGATTTAGGCCTGTAATGTGTATATAACAGTCAGTTCATCTACTGCCTTTATCTTTTGCAGTCAATTATATCTGTGAAGTGTTTTATAACCATTTTGTATTCACGTTTCACAGGTGTAGATGACTACACAGATGGCTAAATAGTAGAGAATCTTCTAGACTTTATTTTACAGAATTAGTTTAGTCTTGCTCCTTCCCCCCCCCAAACAAGCATAGTTCATTTAATAAAGATCTGCCAATACAATTATCGGTTTCAGAGTAACAGCCGTGTTAGTCTGTATTCGCAAAAAGAAAAGGAATACTTGTGGCACCTTAGAGACTAACCAATTTATCTGAGCATAAGCTTTCGTGAGCTACAGCTCACTTCATCAGATGTAGCTCACGAAAGTTTAAGCTCAAATAAATTGGTTAGTCTCTAAGGTGCCACCAGTACTCCTGTTCTTTTTGCCAATACAATTATATTCATCTACAGGCTTTCATATTAATTTAAATCATACTGGTAATGTTTACATTACCTTGGATGATGTAACACAACAAAACTGGGAAAACCTATTAGTTACATTCCCTTTGTCAACTGGGAAGTTGTAAAATACAGTTCTTTAAGGAGTAGCTGTTGTAATAATGAGATGTTAGGACACAGATATGTGGAGGGCACTATATTATTAGAAGTGTTTTAAAAATAATGGGCCAAATCCTGGTCCTCCTGAAGTTAATAAAAAATTAACATTGATGGCATCAACATTTCCTTTTTGTTTCACAAATGTTGGGCAATCTCCATCATAAAAGCACATAATAAGTGGTAATATATTCTGCTGCTGCAAGCACAACTTCCACTGAGATCAACAATATATTATACTCTTTATCTTTACATTAGTTCTTGCAGTCTTGTGTACATTAATTGTATTTGGTTTAAGTTCAAACTAACAAGGATGTTTCCAAATTGACATGTTTTCTATCTGAAGTACCTTCAGGAGGTTTCAGTTTCAAACAGAGTCTCATACTTAATCCTTCCTGAAGCTATTTTTTTCCACTAGCTTATTAGGTAAAGACGTTTTGGAATTAACAGTAGCCTTTACTAGCCTCTATTAGATTTGTGATAATATCTTGATCCTTGTGTGCTATAATATTATTGAGGGTGCAGAACTATTTCTTGAACTTCACAGAATCGAGTAATCAACCGTTCCAGTATTGACAACAAAACCACCATCAAGAAAATATTCAGATGGGAACAGAGTCCAAAAAGAGCTATTTTTGAAAAAAAAGAAAGAAAAAGCTGGTGGATAGCAAACAGCCACCTAATCCATTGGCTAGTCTAGTGTTAAACTACAAAGTTTTACTTCATAAGAATTCACATGCAAAACCTCAGATTTTTCTGAAGTCAAATATACAAATTTGCCTTTTATGATTTTCATCAGTGTGTGTCAGGCATAGGGTCTGGTCTTGAAAACACTGAAGTTAATAGTGAAATTAAAATCATGTATGTCTGCAGGATTGGAGCTATAGAAGCATTTTGTAATCAAATCTACCGCTAGAGTTTGTTTTCAATGTTGTTGTAGCTGTGTTGGATCCAGGATATTTGAGATACAAGGTGGGTGAGGTAATATCTTTTATTGGCCCAACTTTTGTTGGTGAAAGAGACAAGCTTTTGAGCTACCTGAAGGAGAGCTCTGTGTAGCACAGAAGCCTGTGTCTTTCACCAACAGAAGTTGGGCCAATAAAAGATATTACCTCAATCATCTTGTCTTGTTCATTAGAGTTTGTGCAATATAACATAAATGTAAATGTGTAACAGAAAGCAACATTTCCATTTTAGTCAATGAAAGTTTCAAGATCTAGTCCACAGACATCAAAACAGCATATTTTACAGGGAAATTATACCATTTCACCACTTAAAATGCCTCAGTTATTACAAAAAAGTAATAGTTTAACCTCCAATTGAATTTACAAAATGATAGTTTTTCTGCAAAAATATGTTTCCAGCCCCTAATAATGTTGTTTACAATGAGCCTCCCCATTTTGCCACTCAGGCATTTTCCGATGGGTTCTAAGACTCTTGAGGCCAGATGTGGCACTGATGTATAAGTTAGTGTAAGTTTACTGTCAAAGGTTATATCTCAAGGTCACCCCCTTGGGGCAAAGGCAGGCACCTTGCTTACCTCATCCATCATTCCTTGGGCAATGACAGTTCTGTAGTCTGGTCCCAGGATATGGCCCTCCATCTGTGCCTGGTAGCATGCATGAGTATGGCAGGACAAAAAAGGAGGAACATAGTTCCCAGGCCAACAAGGATCCAGGCACTGTTTCAGGCTCTGTAGGAAGTGCCGACTCCCACCTTTCTGCTTAGTTAAAGGCCAAAAGTTAGCTCTGGGTATTCTGACAAAAAAACAAAGCAGCCCTCCTTTTTTCCTCACAGAGCTTCTGCTGGAGTATCCCCAACCTGACTCTCAGCAAATAATTCAGTGTCGTAGTCTGAGACATTTAGCTCTACTTGTTTCAGAGAGCCACCCCAACTAGGTGCAGTTCCTCCCTTGTAAGGGCCCACCTCCAGGCTTGACAAACTACACAGGTGCTATCCATTCAGACAGATAGGGACTGCTCATGGGGACAGGGGTGGTTATCTGCCCTGTCAGTTACTCTGAAGGCACATATTATACTTTGCTCAGGTCCTACTACCACACCTGTCACCTTGCTTAAGACTACTTACATTCACACATTGGAGGAAGCCAGGCAAAGGGGAAGGAATGAGTATGTTAAAGTCGGATTGGCCTATTTTCACTTGCAAATTCTCACACCCTCTTTTTAGTTGCCCGCCTTGCTATGCTCATCACTTTGAGTCTCTTGCTGTGTGAATTATGCCACAAGTTATTACATTTTCAAGTAGGTAATTGGTTTCTAGAGGTGCTTGTCATCAGGTATGCCTTGTCATCAGGTAGGGCTTGTTTATCACAGAAATTCATATAGTGCCACATAAACAAAAGGTGATTCAGGTTCTGCTGAAGCCTTCTGTCTAAACTTTGTTCCCAGTCCCCTCACAGTTAGCTCTCAGTCTTTATATCTTTCATTATGGCAAAAGCCCCATCTCTCCTCCTGGAGTTAGGCTACAATTTCCCTCTGCTGACCACACTTAGTCTTCAGGCTCAGAAGGTTTTGCAGTCTTCTCCTGCCAGTATTGCTCCCTGCTAATGCAGGAGCCTTCTTACTCTTTTCATTGTTAGCAGACAGCTGCCCTGCAATGAGGGAGGAGGCAGCATTTATGCTAGTCCCCTACTCTCAAATCAACCCCAGTTGGTTGGATGACATGGGACCCTAGCCCCACCCTCTCTGCAAGGTTCTTGGCCCCAGGCCCTTAAAGAAACAGCAATGAGATTTCCTCACAAACACTTCTTACTCATAGAATCACTTCCTCTTTCTCAAAATTTTTCATGTCCTTGTATCTATAATCAAAACTTTCAACTGTTTAAGAGGTACAGTATGAATAAAATGAAAGCTTATTAATATAAAACTAGTGGTAGCCCAGTGTACCATGTCACACTTCAATGAGACTTCAATCCTGTGTGCCTTGAAAAGCAGAAGAAGTTGGGTGTAGAGTTGACAATTTCACTGGTCATTGCCCTTTAAACCACTAATAGTCTCTCCCATCTGTATGAAAGAATGTTGGACAGAGCGTTTTTTTGTCTGAACTACCACTGTAATAAAAATGTGGTACAGGGCTCCTTATAGAAGAAATAAGAATGTTTCTGATGAAGGATTGATATGAACTTTTAAGCAGTAACAGTTAAAGCTTGTCAGAAATTCTTTGAGAGAATCCAAACGTTCAGTGGACACTTTTTGGTTTTGACAAAGGTCTGACAGAAACTAGGCAGGGTTCCAATCTATCTAGCTTCCTGTCACTTCACCCTCCTGGCTTCTCAGCAGCCCACCTAACAGGCTGATGGGGAGTCATGAGTCTGGAATCCCTGGAAGCCCCTGTTTACCAGCTCCATGGATCTTCAGCTCCTCCACAGATCACCTGGCAAACTTATAGGGACTTGAGAGCCTGGAAGCTCTGGGGGCACCAGATAGACTGTCCCCAAGCCAGGTACATCAGGGCTTCCAGGGTTCATGGTTCCATGGCAGACATCCAGGCAGACTGCTCCAGAGTTGCAGATTCCAAGGCTTTCCCTTTAATGTAAAATGTAAAATTTCAAATTTTTTGAGTTCCATTCCAAATCAGAACAAACAAAAATCCTCTGTGAAACAAAATTACCTTTCTCCACACATCTCTAGCAACAATTCTTGACTGGGCTGAAGAGAGAAAAGGTATCTTCATAGTCTGTGCTTTGTATTTGTCTGCCATCAGTAGTGCTATTCAGACACTAGGTTATTTCCACAACTAGAAACAAGGATCTAGTCCTCAAACTGTTGAGGAAAGGGAAGAATTAAGAAAAATAAGACAAAGTATTCGAAAAACCAGGAGATATAGAATATGGCCATGCATGACAAGGAGACATTGTCATCTTCCCATAGTCCTTTGCAGCTGGACTAGACGGGATTGTTTGTAAACTAAACTGGGGAGATAGAAATATTGGAGATTTACATTTCACATTATCCTGATATTTGAAACCAGGGACTGTGACTTCCTCAATATCAATTTATGAAGATGGATCCTTGCTTCTGAAGATTTTTGGCACTTCTGCAATACACATAATAAATAATATTCACATTAAAAAAATCCAGTTTATTTTTCTCCCTGTTGATTAAGAAATATTCTGCTTATTTTAAAATTTACAGGAGTAATGTGTGAAACTCTGCAGTGATCTCAAAATAGTTTTCAGAGCACTGAGTTTACCTGTTATACTACTTTGAACAAAAGCACTGTGTATTATGTAGGACTTTATCCAAAAAATTTACTCTTCACATAAATAAACTGAACCACTCATCATTTTTTTAAATGCAGCTTGTGATCACATTGTGATCAATTCATATTTACTGAAGAATCCCTCAAGTAAAATATTTTCTAGCATAAAAAAAGTCCTAAACAGGAATTTAAACTTGAGAGTAAAGACAATAACTATGCAGTATGCCAATAGCTCTTAGTGCTCTTAAAAACAAATAAGATTTGGGATGATTGTAAAGGGGGCTCCGGCCTCTGTTTTTTCCAAAAATTACATGCACTCCTAGCTGATGAACACATTTTTGTTTTATTTCAGAACTCCTAGTACAATGAATGAGTGTTCTTATTCTCTAGCCCCACTTACTGGAACTAACTTATAAAACCGATCTAATAGGTACAACAGACTAAAGCAGCCACTCTGAGAAAGCAAGCATGATGTCTCAGAAGAACCCATTCTTTTCATTTGCGTTATAATCAATTATTGAACCTCAGGCACTTTTTATTTTAACAATGGATGACAGTAAATAAAATTATAATAACAACAGAAAGGGTTAAGTAACTAGCAGGTTAAATGACCCAAATCCAACCTTTAAAACATATTAGAAAAGTATATAAATGGTAATTAGAGCCATTTGTTATAAATAGCTAACAAAGCCATGTTAGATATGTTTGAAATGTAAAACTGTATTGTAGAGAATTAGAAGTAAATACTAATTATATTTGCCTGTGTTTGCCTATATCTTGTTAGATGTTAACAATGTGATTTTATTAGCGTGTAGATGGTAAACTGCCTTTCCTGTCTGTTACTATGTTCTATTGATTCAGAGATCAAAAGGGAATATTAACATTTAGATGAAACTTGGGTGTACTAATGTCATTGTCTGTATTTCTCTTTGAAGTTTGTAGTAAACTGTCTATGAACCGCTTAATGGATAATTACGTTATTCTGATGAACGCAACTAATTTCCTGTGAATACATAGGAAATAGGAGGTTTTACTTCAAAGCCACAATGCATATTCCCTATTCTTCACCCAAGGAATACCTGCTGTCAGGAGGCTTTTGATAGCCTGTCAGAGATCTAAAAAAGAACTCTAGGGCCCAGATCCTGTCTTCTTAGATCTGCTTATGAATGGTCAGGGAAAGTTTGAGTTACAAGACTAAGGCCTCCAGCGCTGGTTTGGATCACCCTGCTAATTTTCAAAGAAGACTTTGAACAACTCCATATATGGACTGCCTATTAGACTATAACTTTGAAGTTGATTCCAGAAGGATTTAATACATCAGCATCTTCACCATTTCTACTATGAAACTGACCTAAGAACTTTACTCATATCTGTATGTATAATCCTCACCATATTTGACTTAGCTGTCTGTGTGGGAGCCCAAGGCTGGGCTGCTTTAAGGGATTTGTATTTTTGGCTTCCGGGTAACTAGTAACGTATAGCAGATGCTGTTTTGTTTCCTGGTGTGGTGAATCTAATTATTAGAATAATCACCAGTTTTGGAGATCATCTGCCTCATTTTTTGCAGTTTGCCCTGATTGAGCAATCTCAGTTTGGGGCCCCAGCAACCGCAGTCACACCAAGAATTAGTGAACTAGCGTAAGAATGTGTATCAGCCACCAAATCCAAACCAAACCTATTTTCCTAGGTTTGTTAAAATGCCCCTATCCTCTACAGATAGGTCCATCACCAAATACAGTACAGCAGGTCCCTTGATAGCAGAATATAGTAGATGAGCTTTCCGAGTTTTGTTTGCTCTAAATTTAAGTGGTGAAAAAAGGCTGAATTAAAGAAAGATGAAGGTTCTTTGGAGAATATGATGTCTCAACAAGTCTTGAAAAACATCATCATGGGATACCAGACATGGAGAAAAAGTTTGACATTGACATGACGATCATTATTTCAGCAGCAAAATTTACAGATTTAAGAAGTGATAGATATGTACAGGATCTTGAGAGAAACTCATCTACTTGGAGCCAGTCTCAGAACTTTACTGAAATTTCATTTGTACTAAGTGTAGTTTCCAAAATTGCTATTAGAAGTTTTGCCTCTGTTGTTTAACAGCACTGGCTAAATCTTCTCAATTCTAAAAGATTTATGGGCTTTGAACTAAGAATGGTTCTGACTTACTCAAGCTCATTAATCATTCTGACTATCGGACCCAGATGGTATCTGGATTCTGAGCATAGAGTTCATCTCAGACAGTAGCTGGTCAGAATTCACCCTTAATTATACTGTGCATTTTTCTGCTTGGCGCTCATATCTCCAGCTGAGCCAATGGCAGCATGGATGCTCAGCACCCCTGGAAATCAGATCTTAATTTATGAAATATTTCTTCAACTAACTGAAACCAAAATTCCAACTCTTTGAATTTCCTCTTTCAGCACATTTCCCAGTTAATCCTGTGAAGTTTAAAACTCCTTTTACTGTATATAAACCTTACTTACCTCATATTTCTAAAAGCCCTTTGTGCATTTGTAACTAAGTCATCCTAGGCTTTCCCTTAGTAGTTACAGGGTTCTTTATGCTGGTTTTGACTGAAACTGCAGTTGACGGAAAATGCTAAAGACACGAACACATGGTAATTACAGATTTATCAAATTTCTACAATTACGGGTCTGCACATTTTTCAAATAAATAGTTAAATACTAGGTTTGCTGCCAGGATATGCATTCAGCAGCTCAAAGTAACAAACCAGCAGTTATGCTTGATTATACAGAATAATTACATGGTATGAGCACTGACATTAGAAATACATAACGTAAAATGTGATGATTATTTCCAACATGGGACTAAATTGAATAAAAAAAGCTTTATTGAATTGGAGCTATTCTCAGTTTTGTATGGTCTAGGTTGACCTGATCTTCTCCCCATCTAGCAAGGTTTGAAAGACTAACAGACAATTCATTCCTGTGTTAAAAAATTCTGCCAACAAACCACTCTTTAAAACAACAGATGTTTCTTCCTTTAATGCCAATGGACAGCTTACACAAAGCAGCAGCAGATACTGGCTCAGTTGAAGGCTGGATTATCTAGCAGCTATTTTAATGCTTCTAGATATTAATATTGATTCTTGATGACAATATATAATCCAATCACAGTACAAAATTTGTCAATGGAATTTTTGTCTCTTACAGCATTACAGTGTGGTAATGTATAGTTGAACTGAGTACAAAACAACCTATATTTCAATAGTTTTAAGGTTCTGAAACAAACTGATAAGAGCTAGTGTATTCAGAATTAGGTTGGTGCTTTCTCTTTAATAGAGCTGTTGAAAATAAAGGCACAAATGCATGAGCCTAACAGTTTAATTATGAATCCTTCCTATGTTGGGTTCTGTCTAAACATATTTATTTAAATGTAGAGGGTGGTTATATTTATTAATTTAAATGAAAAATGTAAAAGGTTAATCTAAAAGTGGCAAGCTGTTCCATTCTAATTTATTTAACATGTATACTAATATACCCTCATTTGATATACATGTGATTAAAACTTTCTTTAAACTACACTCAGTATTAACCCAGAAGATAACAGATCCTTCAGCAAGACTGTTTTCCTATAGGAAGTTTACAGATTTAGGGCATGATCCTGAGAATACTTGTGTTACAGGTTAGAGAATTAACTCAGTGCTCAAGTCAGGCCGGAATGCTACAGAATGCTGTTCTAGCACTTATTTGGAAGGAGCTGGAATGGCCTCTTGTGGTACTTGCTGTCAAGGTTCCTCCCCCACTCTGAACTCTAGGTACAGATGTGGGGACCTGCATGAAAAAACCTCCTAAGCTTATCTTTACCAGCTTAGGTCAAAACTTCCCCAAGGTACAAAATATTCCCCCCGTTGTCCTTGGACTGGCCGCTACCACCACCAAACTAATACTGGTTACTGGGGAAGAGCTGTTTGGACGCGTCTTTCCCCCCAAAATACTTCCCAAAACCCTGCACCCCACTTCCTGGACAAGGTTTGGTAAAAAGCCTCACCAATTTGCCTAGGTGACTACAGACCCAGACCCTTGGATCTTAAGAACAATGAACAATCCTCCCAACACTTGCCCCCCCCGCTTTCCTGGGAAATGTTGGATAAAAAGCCTCACCAATTTGCATAGGTGACCACAGACCCAAACCCTTGGATCTGAGAACAATGAAAAAGCATTCAGTTTTTACAAGAAGACTTTTAATAAAAAATAGAAGTAAATAGAAATAAAGAAATCCCCCCTGTAAAACCAGGATGGTAGATATCTTACAGGGTAATTAGATTCAAAAACATAGAGAACCCCTCTAGGCAAAACCTTAAGTTACAAAAAAGATGCACAGACAGAAATAGTTATTCTATTCAGCACAATTCTTTTCTCAGCCATTTAAAGAAATCATAATCTAACACATACCTAGCTAGATTACTTACTAAAAGTTCTAAGACTCCATTCCTGGTCTATCCCCGGCCAAGACGACTACAGACAGACACAGACCCTTTGTTTCTCTCCCTCCTCCCAGCTTTTGAAAGTATCTTGTCTCCTCATTGGTCATTTTGGTCAGGTGCCAGCAAGGTTACCTTTAGCTTCTTAACTCTTTACAGGTGAGAGGAGCTTTCCCCTGGCCAGGAGGGATTTCAAAGGGGTTTACCCTTCCCTTTATATTTATGACACGCCCCCCAAATCTCAGCTAGGGTGAAACACTGGCTGGGATTTCTTCCTGGAGCTCTAGGAAAAACAGAGTTAATAAGACACATGCATCTCTAAATATACTACCAAGTACATAAAGACTAACAATATTTTCCACATCTCAAGGACGATTTTAACCAGTTGATTCTGGGAAACTTTCACGGGAGAGTGCATCAGCCACTTTGTTAGAAGCTCCTGAGATGTGTTGGATGTCGAAATCAAAATCTTGGAGAGCTAAACTCCACCAAAGAAGTTTTTTGTTAGTTTCCTTGATGGTGTGAAGCCACTTCAGTGCAGCATGGTCGGTTTGCAGGTGGAAACGCCGTCCCCAAACATATGGGCGTAGCTTTTCCAGAGCGTAGACAATGGCATAACATTCTTTTTCAGTGACTGACCAGTTGCTTTCCCTCTCAGACAGTTTTTTGCTGAGAAACACTACAGGGTGGAATTCTTGATCAGGTCCTTTCTGCATTAAAACTGCTCCCACACCACGCTCGGATGCATCTGTGGTTACTAGGAACGGTTTGTCAAAGTCTGGGGCCCTTAGTACAGGGTCAGACATGAGTGTCGCTTTAAGCTTGTTAAAGGCCTTCTGACACTTTCCGGTCCACTGAACAGCATTTGGCTGTTTCTTTTTGGTTAGGTCTGTCAGTGGGGCAGCGATTTGGCTGTAGTGCGGTACAAATCGTCTGTAATTACCGGCCAAGCCTAAGAAGGATTGAACCTGTTTCTTTGACTTTGGGACAGGCCACTTTTGGATAGCATCCACTTTGGCCTGTAGGGGGCTGATAGTTCCTTGACCCACCTGGTGTCCAAGGTAAGTCACTCTGTTAAGGCCTATTTGACACTTCTTAGCCTTAACAGTTAGTCCTGCCTCCCTTATGCGCTCAAGGACTTTTTGTAGATGTTCCAGGTGGTCTGCCCAGGAATCCGAAAATATGGCCACATCGTCAAGGTAGGCGACTGCATATTCTCCTAATCCCGCTAGGAGACCATCTACAAGTCTTTGGAAAGTGGCGGGTGCATTTTGCAGCCCGAAAGGGAGTACATTAAATTCATACAGCCCGAGATGTGTGATGAAGGCTGACCTTTCCTTGGCAGATTCATCTAGCGGTACCTGCCAGTACCCCTTGGTTAAGTCCAAGGTAGAGATGAACTGGGCCCGTCCCAGTTTCTCTAATAGTTCATCTGTGCGTGGCATTGGATAGTTGTCTGGGCGAGTTACAGCATTTAGCTTACGGTAGTCCACGCAAAAACGTATTTCCCCATCTGGTTTGGGAAATAGAACCACTGGAGATGCCCATGCACTTTCAGAGGGGCGGATTACACCCATCTGTAACATATCCTGGATCTCCCGTTCTATAGCAGTTTTAGCTTGAGGAGACACCCGGTAAGGTTGGACCCTAATTGGGTGAGCATTACCTGTGTCAATGGAGTGGTATGCCCGTTCAGTCAGTCCTGGGGTGGCTGAGAACGTTGGCGCGTAGCTAGTGCACAGCTCCTCGATCTGCTGTTGCTGCATACACCCAAGGGTCATGGAGAGGTTCACCTCTTCCACACCACCAGCACATTTCCCTTCGTAGTAAACACCTTTGGGCCACTCAGTGTCGTCTCCTCCCTGGGCTGTAAACTGACAAACCTTTAATTCTCTGGAATAAAAGGGCTTTAGAGAATTAATATGGTACACCTTAGGCTTTCGGTTGGAGGTGGGGAATGCTATGAGATAATTAACAGCTCCCAGGCGCTCCTGGACCATGAATGGCCCTTCCCACGATGCTTCCATTTTATGGGCCTGGAGCGCCTTTAAGACCATGACCTGGTCCCCTACTTTGAAGGAACGCTCTCTGGCATGTTTATCATACCAGGCTTTTTGCTCTTTTTGAGCATCCTGTAAGTTTTCTTTAGCAAGGGCTAAAGAGGTTCGGAGGGTGTTTTGTAGGTTGGTTACAAAGTCCAGAATATTAGTTCCTGGAGAAGGTGTAAATCCCTCCCATTGCTGCTTCACCAACTGCAATGGCCCCTTAACGTCACGGCCATATACAAGTTCAAATGGGGAAAACCCTAAACTGGGGTGTGGTACAGCTCTGTAGGCAAAGAGCAACTGCTGCAACACTAGGTCCCAATCATTGGAGTGCTCATTTACGAATTTACGTATCATGGCCCCCAAAGTTCCATTAAACTTCTCCACCATGCCATTTGTTTGATGGTGGTAAGGAGTGGCAACCAAGTGATTTACCCCATGAGCTTCCCAAAGGTTTTTCATAGTTCCTGCCAGGAAATTAGTCCCTGCATCTGTGAGAATGTCGGAGGGCCAACCTACCCTGGCAAAAATGTCTGCTAGTGCCTGGCACACACTTTTAGCCCTGGTGTTGCTTAGAGCTACTGCTTCCGGCCATCGGGTGGCAAAATCCATGAAAGTCAGTATGTACTGCTTTCCTCTGGGTGTCTTTTTTGGAAAAGGACCCAGAATATCCACAGCTACTCGCTGAAATGGAACTTCAATGATGGGGAGTGGCTGGAGAGGGGCTTTGACCTGGTCTTGGGGTTTTCCCACTCTTTGGCACACCTCACAAGACTGGACATAGGTAGAAACATCCTCGCCCATTCCCTCCCAGTGGAATGACCCCCCCAAACGGTCTTTGGTCCTGTTCACCCCAGCATGGCCACTAGGGTGATCATGGGCTAAGCTCAAGAGCTTGGCCCGGTATTTAGTTGGAACTACCAACTGTCTCTGAGGATGCCAGTCTTCCTGGTGTCCCCCAGAAACAGTTTCCTTGTATAAAAGTCCTCTTTCTACAACAAACCTGGATCGATTAGAAGAGCTGAGAGGCGGTGGGTTGCTCCGTGCCGCCGTCCAAGCTCTCTGGAGGCTTTCATCTGCTTCCTGTTCGGTCTGGAACTGTTCCCTTGATGCTGGAGACATCAGTTCCTCATTGGATTGTGGACCTAGGCTTTGTCCCTCTGGAAGCGATATAGAGGATGGAGCTGTTTCTGTTGACTGTGAACCGCTCTCCGCTGGTGCACTATGTTGGGATTCAGGCTCCGGCTGAGCCTCTTGGGTAGGGTTATCGGCTGCTGCCAGTTCAGGTTCAGTGGGGCCCTCGGGTGTTGAGGTTGCAAGTACTGGATTCAGTGCTGACACGGGGTCTGGTGTTGGTTGTTCGGCTGGTTCCGGTTCTGGGACTGGTTCCGTCTGGGTCTCTGGGACTGGATCCACTACGGCTGTTGCAGACATAGGCCTGGGGTCTGGGTCCATCACCTCTGACCAGGTCCTGATAGAAGTTTCCGGAACAGAGCTAGGCCTCATGGCTTGTTTAGCCTGGCTGCGGGTGACCGTTCCCACCCTCTTGGCCTGCTTCACATGATTGGCCAAGTCTTCCCCCAACAGCATGGGGATGGGATAATCATCATAGACTGCAAAAGTCCACGTTCCTGACCAGCCCTTGTACTGGACAGGCAACTTGGCTGTAGGCAAATTGAAAGAGTTGGACTTAAAGGGTTGAATCGTCACTTGGATCTCTGGGTTGATTAAATTGGGGTCCACTAAGGAAGCATGGATAGCTGACACTTGTGCTCCGGTGTCCCTCCACGCGGTGACCTTCTTCCCGCCCACACTCACAGTTTCCCTCCGCTCCAAGGGTATCTGGGAGGTATCTGGGCCTGTGGACCTCTGGTGTGATTCCGGTGCAATGAACTGTAATCTGTTGGGGTTCTTGGGGCAGTTGGCCTTTACATGCCCCAGCTCGTTACATTTAAAACATCGTCCAGCTGACGGGTCACTGGGGCGAGGAGGGTTGTTGGAGAACGGGGTGGTGGGACGATAAGGGGTCTGGAGGGTTCTTTGGGAGGTAGGTGGGGCTTTGGGCGGCCCCCGGTAATAGGGTGTGGCCTGGGGTGGTCCCTTCTGGTCTCCGCTCCAACTGCGACCAGTTTTCTTCTTCTCTGCTACCTCCACCCATCTGGCTCCAATCTCTCCTGCCTCAATTACAGTTTTGGGTTTCCCATCTAGGATGTATCTTTCTATTTCCTCAGGAACACCCTCTAAGAATTGTTCCATTTGCATTAGGAAGGGCAAATTTACTGGAGAGTCAACACTTGCTCCTGATATCCAGGCATCCCAATGTTTCACAATGTGGTAGGCATGTCGGGTAAATGACATGTCTGGTTTCCACCTTAGGGCTCTGAACCTCTGACGAAACTGCTCGGGTGTTATCCCCATTCTGACTCTCGCCTTGGATTTAAACAGTTCATACTTGTTCATATGTTCTTTAGGCATTTCAGCTGCCACCTCAGCTAAGGGTCCACTGAGCTGCGGCCTCAGCTCTACCATGTATTGGTCAGTAGAGATGTTGTACCCAAGGCAGGCCCTTTCGAAGTTTTCTAAGAAGGCCTCAGTATCATCACCTGCCTTGTAGGTGGGGAACTTTCTGGGATGGGAAGTGGTACCTGGAGAAGGATTGCTAGGGTTTGTTGGTATATTCTGCTGGGCCTTTATCCTCTCCATCTCCTCCACATGCTTCCTCTCTTTTTCCTTCTCCTCCTCCACATGCTTCCTTGCCTTCATTTCCCTCTTGTGGGCAGCCTCCTGTACCTCCTTCTCCAGCCGCATGAGTTCTATCTGTCTTTCATGTTCCCTTTGTTTTTCCTCAGCTTGAAATTTGGCTAATTCCAGCTGTAGTCGAGCTGAGGATTTGGTCATTCTAACCTCTCTGTTTTTAACTAACTTTACACCCGAGGTTTAGAAATAAACAAACAAAACATGGCTGTAAAATTTTGCTGTGCTGGAATAGAATACCTATTCTCTGATAGTGACTGTCAGCCTACAGAAAAAGACAATTCCCTTGTCTCTGCTCTGGGCCCAAATTAAAGCAAAAAACCTCCAACTACTTGGAAACCTGCTTACCCAGCCCAAAGAAAAAGCAAATGGGTAGAACACACACCCCCTATTTACTTTTAGGAAGAAAAGAAAAAAAAAAACTCTGGGTTGGAAGACTGTGAATTTCCCTGCAGGAGTTAAGTACCCTGCTTCCAGGAAAAGAAAACCTGCAATTCACAAAGATAATCCCCTTTTGTCTCTGCTTGGCCACAAAGCAGAGAAAAACCAAGCTGCTTTCAGTTTCAACTGCTTTCTGGACTTCCTTTCCAAAGGAAAAAAAAATTTCTTTTTAAAATCTGTATTTCTAGTTCAAAAAATCTCAACTGGATCTCAAAATGATTTCAGGTTAATCCCACCACTATGCCACCATGTCAAGGTTCCTCCCCCACTCTGAACTCTAGGGTACAGATGTGGGGACCTGCATGAAAAAAACCTCCTAAGCTTATCTTTACCAGCTTAGGTCAAAACTTCCCCAAGGTACAAAATATTCCCCCCGTTGTCCTTGGACTGGCCGCTACCACCACCAAACTAATACTGGTTACTGGGGAAGAGCTGTTTGGATGCGTCTTTCCCCCCAAAATACTTCCCAAAACCCTGCACCCCACTTCCTGGACAAGGTTTGGTAAAAAGCCTCACCAATTTGCCTAGGTGACTACAGACCCAGACCCTTGGATCTTAAGAACAATGAACAATCCTCCCAACACTTGCACCCCTCCCCCTTTCCTGGGAAATGTTGGATAAAAAGCCTCACCAATTTGCATAGGTGACCACAGACCCAAACCCTTGGATCTGAGAACAATGAAAAAGCATTCAGTTTTTACAAGAAGACTTTTAATAAAAAATAGAAGTAAATAGAAATAAAGAAATCCCCCCTGTAAAACCAGGATGGTAGATATCTTACAGGGTAATTAGATTCAAAAACATAGAGAACCCCTCTAGGTAAAACCTTAAGTTACAAAAAAGATGCACAGACAGAAATAGTTATTCTATTCAGCACAATTATTTTCTCAGCCATTTAAAGAAATCATAATCTAACACATACCTAGCTAGATTACTTACTAAAAGTTCTAAGACTCCATTCCTGGTCTATCCCCGGCCAAGACGACTACAGACAGACACAGACCCTTTGTTTCTCTCCCTCCTCCCAGCTTTTGAAAGTATCTTGTCTCCTCATTGGTCATTTTGGTCAGGTGCCAGCGAGGTTACCTTTAGCTTCTTAACCCTTTACAGGTGAGAGGAGCTTTCCCCTGGCCAGGAGGGATTTCAAAGGGGTTTACCCTTCCCTTTATATTTATGACACTTGCATTCTAGTACTTCTCAAGTGCTGAATTTACCTCAAGTTAACTGCACTTCTGACCCCTTTGTGGCCTCCTTGAAGGCACCCAACTTAGGTCATGGCCAGAGGTCTGAGACCTTTCTGGGGGCAGGATTCTCCGGTTTTCTTCCTCCAGACCAGGGACTTAGACTGCAGGCTCCTGCAATTCAGTGTGATTATCTCACTAGATCTGACTTCAGTGCAGTACCTGCAGTCCTGTTCTCTCTCAGGATTAACCGGTGACCAGTCAGCTCTCATAAAGCAAAGTACTATTTATTCAGAACAAACACATTTTGGAGAAAACATCCTAAACCCAATAAACAGTTTATATTCATGTTTAGCTTACCAGGCAGTCACCCATATTCTACAAAGAGACCTTTCAAGGATTAAAGTGCTTCAGGCCTGCAACAGGGTAGCTACCACCCAGCAGGGATGCTGGAACAATTTTTCCAGTGGGGGTGCTGAGAGTCATTGAAACAAACTGTAAACCCTGTATACGATGGAAACCACTTCAAGCCAGAGGGTGGGACAGCTCCCCAGCACCCTTAGTTCCAGTTCCTATCCCACCCAAGCACCCCCTCATGGCCAGGGTGCCTCTACTATGCCCTGCTTGTTTCCCCCTTCTTCAGGGCTCTATCAACAAAATCCATTCAGTTCCGCTCGTCCACTCAAAGCCTTTCTTGCAATCTGGTTTCTTTATTAATACAAAGTTCCAAACACAAAAACAAATCTTCCACCCAGACTTCCAACCAGATACACATAACACCTATAAAGTTGATACAATAGTCTTTGAATATTCCACATTTCCAAAGCATCTGTCTCAACTTCCACACGTGCATAACTTTATTTCTGATAAAGTCTTGATGAGCAAAGTCACCTATCTAAGTATTTGCAGAATTTATGAAGTTTCCTTTCCTTTATTTTTATAGACAGTGCTAGTGGTGCGTCGTCTGATACTTCCCATTGGAAGACGCTGTTTAAACTTGTGCAAAACTTTATCTACCTTTAATCATTTGGGCTATTTTCCCTGCCAGGTGTTGGAGTCTGGAGTCTCAATGTTTTTCAAAAGTTTCAGCAAAAACGTTTTAGCCATTTCTGAGAATGAGATTAGGAAATAATACACTGTTTTGCCCAAGTAAAAATAAATAAATAAAAGAAAATCATATAGTCATTTTCTTGAGAATGTCTGGCACTCCCATCCTTTGGACCAGACACTGTAAATTTGGCTGGGGAGGCTGCCCTGGTGTCAGGTATATATGCTTTGCCATCCCTGTAGAAGAAAAAAAAACATATTTGGCTAAATTAGAAACATTTGGAAAATCTCAGCAGAGGGGTGCAGGGAGAAGGGAGAAGAGACAGAAAGAGTAGGCAGGAAAAAGAAGGGAGTAGATTGGCGTAAAGACCTGAGGAAGGAGATTGGAACTGGGGAAGACTGAAATCAAATGAGGACCTAAGCCTTGCCAGTCCTCTACTGTCATCAAACAGCTGTGAAACTCCCTAGCAAAGTTTGTGTTCCATCACTGTCTAGTGGCTGGTCCACACAAAGGATGGTGACCTACAACTGCTATGATTTATTTCATTAGCACAAGCAGCAGAGGTCTGTGCTGTGGCTCTAAAGATTCCAGCCCTGCTGATGAGCCATGTGTGTGTCAATATGATGCTGGGTGATGGAATTTCCATTTTTTTCAGTTTGCTTTTTTAAAACCAAGGAAATTAGATTTAAAAGAAAAAATACTCTATATTAGAAGAACATTAATGTTGCCAAGTTAATCATTTAAAAGTTAGGAACTGTCACAATTAAAGTTGCCTTAGCAAACTTAATTCAACCCCCTGTTTGTATGCGTTATGCTACAGTCCTTAATTACCTGCCATGGAGGGCTGGGACTTGCAGGATCCTTACTTCATTCAGTGTACAAGATGCACTGTGCTCTGTGGATGATTCAGTATTATGTAGAGAAGGAGCCTTTTGGTTCCAGGACCCCCTTCTTATTTGTTGAAGAAGTTGGAAGTAATGTAGCCAGTACGACAGGAGCTTGAAGGAAGGAAAAAAGGTGGTGTCCGGATTAAGGTAGTTGAGTGTAGCCCTGGAGAAATGGATTCTGTCTCTGCCTCTGCCACAGAGGTCTCATGTAATATTAGGTAAATTTCTTATCCCAGATTTTCACAGGTAGCCACCAAGTGTGTGATGTTCATGTTCTGGATGACCATATTGTGTTCCTGGGGTCTGATTTGCAGAAGTGCTAAGCACTCGCAGCTGCAACTGAAGTGAATGGGGACTGTGGTTTGAACATATTAAGTTCTATAAAATGCTTACTATGCTGAAAAATCATGTCCTAGGCATCTCAAATTGGGCAACCCAAATTAATGGACACTTTTTTACCTTAATCTTTCTCTCTCTCCATTTCCATAAAAGGGGAATACTACCTCCTCTCATCAAAAGAGCATTGTAAACATAAATTTAGTTATGTTTGAGAAGCATCAGTAATGTGTAATGATGAGCACCACAGAAAAGCCCATGAGGAAATGAATAATTCTGTCTTCAGAGCAGGACTTGAACAGTTTGCTGCACACAAGGCATGGAGGCCAAAGAGTGAAGAAAATATTGACTAGCCTCTCATTCAGTGAGCACTGTGCTCCCTTTGCACTGAATGAAGCAGGAGTTCAGTGGGAAAAAAATAGCATGTAATTAAAGATGGTATTATAAAGCATATGTAAAAAGGTTCCTAAATTTTAATGCTCAACTTTGCAACTCAAAAGTTCTTTTTACATAGTTTTGTTTGCTATTTTTATAACACATGAGAAATATTGAGAATTCCTTTAAAGATTTGCATTGTACTTCATGGTAGTCCTTAACAGTTCTGCAGCCATTGCAGAACACTAGAAAATTACATATTTAGCCAACAAACAGCCATTGCATGTATGTAGCACTTTTGATTGGAGTTAGTATAGTGCATGTACAATAGCCACCATTTAAAGCACCTGGTCCTCAGTGGATGTAAATTGATGATGTCACTGAACTCAGTAGAGCTATTCTGATTTGCAGCAGCTGAGGATGTGGCCCGAAGTATGGTCCATTAGAAAATAGTGACTACTTGCATGGCCCACAGAAATATTTCATAAATCTTGCATGGGGTTCAAATTAAAATAATTGAAAAGCTCACATGAGATTTTACTCAAGCCCCATCAGAGCCCAATATTCCATGTTCTGCTATCATTTTCCCACCCTTTTATAATTTGCATTCTCTTGTGATGATTGTAAGTCATTGGCATTAGAAGAATAGGTTGAACTTATAACAACTGCAAAGGAGAGAATGCATTTGCTAGTGAAAGGTGTGTCTTTTTCAGGGGGTGACCAGTTTCTGAGTATCCAAAGCTGTCTCATGTAGCATATGTTTGTGATGCAGAAAACTCTTCTCAGGTAGCCACCAAGACATCTATGATCAAACGCATTGCTCTGCTAAACAGAGCATACTATAGATCAGCGGTTCTCAAATTGTGGGTTGGGACCCCAAAGTGGGTTGCAACCCTGTTTTAATGGGGTTGCCAGGGCTAGTGTTAGACTGCTGACTCCAAGGGCTGAAGCCAAAGCACAATTGTTTGGGACCAAAGCCAAAGCCCGAGCCCCACTGCCTGCGGCTGAAGCCCAAAAGCTTCAGCCCTGGGTGGTGGGGCTTAGCCTTCAGCTTCAGCCTTGGGCAGTGGGCCTGAGGCTACAGACTCTCAACCCAGGACTGAAGCCCTTGGGCTTCAGCTTTGGCCCCTGCACCCAGGGCAGCAGGGCTCAAGTAGACTCAGGCTTCAGTCCCCCCACCTGGGATTGTGTCTTAATTTTTGTTTTCAGAAGGTGGTCACGGTGCAATGAAGTTTGAGAACCCCTGCTATAGAGGTTTACCAGATGTTTTATTGGAAGGAATTGCATTGTAGCTAGAAATAAAATGATTCAGTTCTTATCTACTTTATCAAAAATAATATCTACATGCTCTGTGTATAAACTTTTCTTAGTTTCAGGCAAATAAAAAATACTAAATTGGGGAGCCTTCCTGTGAGATGCACAAGAACTGAACCTAGGGAGACTTAGATACTCGGTTTTAATGGAAATTCACTGAGAAGTTAGTGCTATTAGTAAAAGAAATGGCTTGGCTATGTGCTTCTAAACGAAAGGTGTTGTGTATTTGGTTATCATATTAATAGAATCTTGCTGTTGCTATGGCAACTGAGTTAGATTATTAGAGATACTCCCGCCGGTTTTGGCTGGTCTTTGGTTAGTTCAGTGTGTGGCAATAAATGGCTGCTTCTCAAGTTTTACAGCTTTTTGCATCTCAAGTGATTTCTTCTGAAAACTGTTGTCCCCAAGGATACAACCAAAGGAATCTGATATTGAAACATAATTGGAGGCTGGTGCATGAAGTAAATGATGGGGCTGTTCTGCTGTCTCTTCCTAGCTCCATCCTGCAGATTGATCAGGTTTTCAAAGTGATAAACTGGAATGCTGGAGGTGTTTGGGAGTGCTGCATGTTACAGGGGAGAGGTGGGCTGGGTGATAGGTAAGGTTGATGGAGAAGTGGAGGCAAAGGAGTGCCCACTTTGGTTTCTCCTTAGTGCGATTTTGAAACACAATACAATACAGAGCAAAGCGGGACAAATGGTATTTAACCATCTACAACACTTTTACTGTTTTTTCATCATCATGGTGTTTTTTGCCTTTCATATCCTCCAACTCTGTCTCCTCTTCTATCTCCCACTACTCTCTTCCTGCCACCCACATGTTTAGTTTCATGCAAAATAGCAATTCACACGGACTCACACCCTCATTTACTAATTCATCCCATTCCCACCATACACAACCATTCACTCACACTCAGCTCTGTCAACCTCACCCTACCGTCTCCTGGCTTGGAACTTTCAAGGCATCTCAACTGACCTGAAGTCAACATTCACTGCTCAGAGATCCCCTTCTACCAGTTCCTTCTTCTACAAACTCAAAACTTCTCTGACTGAAAATGTCCTCTTTTAGCTCAAAAACTTTCTTCTCATACACTGAGAATTCTTGCTACTCATTTCCACCCTCTACTTTTCAGACACAGAAATTTCTCCTGTCCTCAAGGGTCAGAAGACATTTCCTCAAGCTCAGAAATAGAACTGTTCAAAACATTTTCCCTCTCTACACCTCCCCCATTCTCCCCACCAACATAATGACTTAAAATATGTAAAAATGTGTTGTATTCAAAATGTTTCAGTTTTCCACTGTAAACTGAAACAGGAAAAAGTTTTGTTTAAAAAAAAACAGAATAAAAAAAGTGTTTTCACTGACATACAAAATATTCAGCTGGAAATTTTTAAATAGGATTTTTCCCCTTTCTTTCAAAGATTTGTCCATGAAAAATACAATTTTCTGCCAAATCTACAGAGAATCTTTCCCTTTTCCATTCTATCTCCTGGCCCTCATCACCTAAACACCCCTTATTTATTGCTTGATTTGGAGAATAAAGATCAGCAAGCAGCAAAAAGCATGTACAGGAAATGCCACAGCTTGCCTCTGTGGCTAAATCTACACTTTGAGCTAGGTGTGTGATTCCCAGCTCACACACACATATATATGGAATTCAGACACAATTTTTACCACTAAAAGAATAAAACAAATCTTGCTTAAACCCTGTACAAATACTTGAACTCCTGTTATAATAGACATCAAATCTATTTCTATCCCTCACTTAAATTTAAGTAGGAAAAATATTTATTTAAAAAATAAAAATAAAAACTTGCTTTACATTGCTGAAATTCTATTTATGACAAACTAATGCAATGTGTATATCACGTGGAATGTCAAAACAAACTGCACCACAATTTTGCCTTAAAAGATGCAGATTTTTTCATGGTTATAAAAAGTAAGTTATTTAAAAAAAACTGGATTTTTTAAATTGCTTAAGCACTCTTTTTAGAACTTTAAAACATACCATTCAAATTATTTACGTCAGGATTATTATTGATTTCTGAAAAATATTTAATGGAAAAGCTGCTCACTGCACTAGGTTTTTGATAGAAATAAATCTTAAAAAGAATTTCAAACTAAATGATTAATAATCGTAGGTGAAGCTAAACTTGCATCTTGTTGTCCCACAAAATACCAGAGTCTTTTATTTAATTTATTGATTGATTGCCTACCCAATCCTGTCTGTAACAAAGTACATTTTACCACCTCACACTATTATAGCAGCGGGTCCTGCGGGACCCATGGGATCCCAGTCCCACTGCAGGGCTCTAGTCTAGACTCTACAGTGTGATAAAAGATAAAAACACCATATCACCTGTGGGTGAACAGTTTTCATAAAGCAACACTCTATATCTTGATCTTGCAGTCCTCATCCTCAAAGGAGACCTTTAAAAGATGACCCAAGAAAGCTTAAATTCACTACTCTGCTAGATACCAAAAATCATGGACTGAACAGAGACACTGAATTTATGGCTTATTGCAACAATCTGTAACCCACTAATGAACCCTCACCCCCAGCTGCTTTCCCCCACCACTTTCCTTTCCTCCCTGTGACTGGAAGGGTGCTATCAGGCCACTTCACCTTAAATGGTCCCTTGAAATGAGTTAACTACTTATGCTAAACAATCTATTCCACCTTGTATTTAGCAGTGACATTCTGAATTAGTTTCCCAGACCTGAAGGGCTCTGTGTAAGCTTGAAAGCTTGTCTGTCTCACCAACAGAAGTTGCTCCAATAAAAGATATTACCTCACCCACCTTGTCTCTACAGTGTGACCGACCTCTGAAGAGCTATTAATCAGACTTAGGCCCTGATAACCCCGGTTGTCCCTATGGAGCAAAGAGAACACAAACCCAGATTGCCTTTACAGTTCCATTCTTAACAAATGAATATCTTAGCTCTCAACATTTATTTTTTTAAATTATGTTTTCTACATAAATTAGAATCATGGGACTAGAAAGAAAACAATACAAAAGTTTCCAAGGTCAGAAGCAACTGTCATGAACAGAGAAAATTTCATATTAAAGTAAAATTAACATTTCTGACCATCCTTCTGCTGTGGCATTTTTAGTGCTACGAGATGTGTAGCAAGCTGTCCATTTATTGTAGATTGCAAGGACTTATATTTGCCTGCTTTAATACAATTCAGCCAAAGAATAGCTTATTGTTTGTTATATATCTGAATCTTGCTTCTCATTTAAACCTCTGCATTGCTCTAGAAATGAGGCCCTTTCCTCTACTCCATTTTTTTCTGTTTCTGCTTGTACTTGCTTGCATTGTTTGTTTGAAAAGCCTGTTTAAATTATTAAGATTTTCAAGGAGACAATGTTTTTTTTGTTTGTTTTATTACTAGTTATTTATCTAGTGCTATTAGCATGCACTGAACTTTACAAGAGACAAGGTACGCCATAAAACAGGTAGATGCCAATAGGCTTGCACTCTGACTCAAAAGAGGGTACAATATACTACAATACAAAATAAAACAAAATGCAGGCTGGTGCCCAAGTGGCAAGGTGTTATCATGTGCAGTGCATTAAAATAGAGCCAAAGTACTACTTCAAAAATATTATCAGAATTAAAGGTGCCTTATCAAGGGAATTGTATGCAGTTAAATATATCAAAGTGTTGTGGGACTAAAATCCACATTCAATAAAATTTGCCTAGCTTTTGCAAGGTGCTATTAGGAATATTGTGCATTCTGAGAACCAGTGCTTTTGAAATTTTCAGGACAGAACAATACCAGCGAATTTTACAGCTTATCTAACTATTAGAAAGAAATGGTGTGTGAAGGTTCTGATGTGTTCATCATCCACAGGAGGGAGATTCAGTTTTAAAATTCAATACAATTGAATCAGATCCCATTCCAGTGCCAATAATTTGCATAATTCTTGTGCCTATATCTTCCTAGAATGATAGAAAAACAAAGCCATAAATTGCACCAGAATCTCCTAAACCTAGATCTCCAAAAGCTTTTGACCATCTGACTTTTTTTTCCTCTTTCATATTATTGACTTCCATTGAAATAAAAGTTCTTTGGATCAGATACTACTTGAACTTTTCTTGTATGCCAATGAGCATATTGCAGTGTTGGTACGGTCCCAGGATATTAGAGAGAAAAAGCCAGTGAAGTAACATCTGTTGTTGGCCCAACTTCTGTTGGTGAAAGAGACAAGCTACGCAGAGCTCTTGGTCAGGTCTGGGAAAGGTGAGTACCATATCCTAGACCAGTGGCTCCCCTCCCCACTGACCTTCCTGAATCAAAAAGCTCAAGTTTAATCTGAAAATGGATATTTTGACAAAATTTCATTGACAAAAAAGTTTTAAAGGTCTTGTTTCATTCCAGATTGGAATCAAACCAAATCTGAAAACCTTGGAAGTAGCCACAAAACATAAGTCATCCTTTAACCAGCTCCAGTGGCTGTCCCCTTATTCATCTATGATTCAGGAAAGTGTGATGAAAAGGTAGAGCACTGGCTGGGATATGGAAGATCACAGTTTAAATCTCTGCTGAGTGGTTCAGGGCAAAGTTTTTAAATACCAAATCATTCTCAGTCAGGCAGAATAGGGACGTGAAAGAAGGTTTCAGACATGCTAGGCCAGCCTCAGTCTCTCACCCTAAAAAAAAACCCTTCAGATGAAAACAGTCAACTTTTTCACTGAAACCACAAAATGTTTAGGCTTGGATACAATTTTTGTTTTATCCAAAATATTCCTATCAACCTTAGTATCCACTTTCCTGACCCTGATCTGGCCAGGGACTCAAATGGCCACTTGCTGATTTAGAGCAGCTTTAGGTCTATATGCTCTATACCCAGATATTATGCCAACTGAGGAACTGCAGAGCACCATGAGCTTCACTCCATTCCACCCCAACTGCTAGCTTGTTCCCCTCATACTTTTCCCTGAACTTAAACTTGTGGATGGGTGCATAGGCATGATGTTCAAACGGCTGGCCTAAAACTGGGTATGCCAGGTACTGAATGCTTTCTTTTAAGCCAATAGACTCAATGGCATACATGAAAAGTTCAAGTAGTGTCTGATCCAAAGAACTTTGAAGTCATTTTTCTGAGAGAGAAAAGAAAGTCAAATGCACATATGCTTTTGGAGATAGAGGATTAGGAGATTCTGCTACAATTTATGGTTTTGTTTTATTTTTCTACCATAAGAAGATACATGAACAAGAATAAAGCAGATTACTGGGACTGAAATGGCATCTGATCCAACTGTGTTTAATTTTAAAACTGAATCTCCCTCCTGTGGATGATAAACACATCAGAAGCATCATACACCATTTCATTCTAATAGTTAGAATGTTAGAATCATAGAACTGTAGGGCTGGAAGGGACCTTGAGAAGTCATCAGTCCAGCCACCCTGCGCTATGGTAGGATCAAGTAAACCTAGATCATCCCTGACAGGTGTTAGTCCAGCTGGATTTTAAATGCTTCCAATGATGGGGACTACACAACCTCCCTTGGAAGCCTAGTTCAGAGCTTAACTACCCTTAGAGCTAGAAAGTTTTTCCTAATAGCTAATTTAAATCTCCCTTGCATCTTCCTGATTTATGGTACATCGTGTATGCTGTACAGTGCAGTGCATGCTGACAGCACTATACAAATAACTTGAACAAAAACCATTGTGTACTTGACAGCAGCCAAAATTAAACTAAAATTTTACAGCCCTCAGGAGACTAAATTACTATGTGCCACAAGCAGAAAATATGAGGAGCCAAAATGCACCGGTGCCCAAGGCCCCTGCAATGGCAAGGCATTGATTAAGTATGATTTAGAAGGACTGCTAAACAGAAATGGGGTCCACCTCTCAAGGAAGGGGAAGAGCATATTTGGCTAGATACTGGCTAACCTAGTGAGGAGGGGTTTAAACTAGGTTCGAAGGGGGGCAGGTGACCAAAGCCCACAGGTAAGTCAAAAACATGGAGACTTGGGAGAATGGTCAGAATCTGGGGAGAGCATAGGCTGTTATAGCAGAAATAAGAGAGAGACAAGACAGAACCGTGGTGCGGGGGAGGAATCAAATCAGTATCTTAGACGTCTGTATACTAATGCGAGAAGTATGGGGAATAAGCAGGAATAACTCAAAATGCTAGTAAATAAAAACAACTATGACATAGTTGGCATCATGGAGACTTGGTGGGGTAATATGCATGACTGGAATATTGGTATAGAAAGATACAGTTTTCTCAGGAAGGACAGGCAGGGGAAAAAGGGAGAAGGTGTTGCTTTGTATATCAAAGATATATACACGTGCACTGAGGTTGAGGTAGAAATAAGAGACAGACTTGTTGAAAGTCTCTGGGTAAGGATAAAAGGGGTACAAACAAGGGTGATCTCATGGCTGGAGTCTACTACAGACCACCAAACCAGGAAGAAGGGTGGATGAGGCTTTTTTTAAACAACTAACGAAATCATCCAAAGCACAGGACTTGGTAGTAATGGGGGACTTCCACTACCCAGACATCTGTTGGGAAAATAACACAGCAATGCACAGATTATCCAACAAACTCTTGGAACGTATTAGAGACAGTTTTTTTTTTATTTCAGAAGGTAGAGAGGCTATTCTAGATTTGATTTTGACAAATAGGGAGGAACTGGTTGAGAATTTGAAAATGGAAGGCATCTTGGATGAAGGTGATCATGAAATGGTAGAGTTCATGATTCTAAGGAATGGTAGGAGGGAGAACAACACAATAAAGACAATGGATTTCAAGAAGCCAGACTTTAGCAAACTCAGGGAGTTGGTAGGTAAAATTCTATGGGAAGCAAGTTTAAGGGGAAAAAACAATTGAAGACTGTTGGCAGTTTTTCAAAGAGACACTATTACTACCCTGGACATGAAATCCCTAGTTATTCATTTTACTGAATGCAACCTAACCGCCTGTTTCTCTAAATCATGTATTTGGACTATAAACTGTATTATAAACAAAGTTAAAGACTTTATAGCCAGAAGGGACCATTATGATAATCTAATCTGACCTCTTGCCATAGAACTCTGTCCAATAATTTTTCCATCAAGCCCCTCATATAAGACCATGTGTACCTGATTATTTGCCATGAATATGGAATTATTTAACATAGAGCTGAGGTATGCACAGGTACCATGAATGGGCATAGGTTCCTCTATAACTGGAAGAAGAATAGTTGACTTGAAATGATAAATTTGCAAACAACTGTCTAGCTCAGGTAAAGAGCTTGATAAAGAGATAAATCTATTCTTTTTTTGGTGTCAGTGGTTTTGCTGACAATGAAAAAATGGTCCAATATTGCCAAAAAGAAGACATCCCTGAGGAAACAGATTTGTAGATGTTGACATATGATTTGAGGAATTTGATAGTGATGAGGCAGCTGGTGGACATAAGCCCACATATGGTCCTCGGTTTCAAATCAGTCCAGCCCCCGCTATAGGAATGAAAAGAAATGGAGTGGGAAGTGATAGAGATAATTCAGCGTACCATTGCTGCAAGGTCACAGTCTGCAGTTATGTGCTTAAGCAGCTGTCAGAACTGAGTGCTTCTTTTTAAGGACTCTGAAGTAATCTCCAGTGTGACACAGTCCCAGGACTTCCTTTCCAAGTTCGGTTGTATCATAATTGGTAAAGGCAGTCTTGAATCCAAAGCAGGAGTTGGGAACCGTTAGGCTGCCAGCATCATTGCCATGAGATGAGAAGAGATGCCTTTTCCACCCTGAAAAGTCTCTCTTACTATCCCTGAGCCCAAAGAATAAACAGTGTGAACGTAACTCATTCAAAGTACACTAAACACAAGTTGGGCTGATCTAACACCCATTTTGTGTGTCTGCAATACATGTTATGTAATGGCGGACAGCAACAAAGCCTGAGGAACAATTGCTTAAAAAAAAAAAAACACTATAAACCAAGGTGAAGACTAACCATTTAAAAAGAAATAAAAGGTAAAGGAAAATCATCCTTCAAATTGCATTCTAGCACAAGGGGAAAAAAATGATGTCTGGTTAAAGGCAAGTTGTCGAGAAATCTGCCAACAACTGGGAAAAAAATCCAAACAAACCTGAACAGAGGGAGAATGGGCCATAAGTAGTGGTGAGCTGGAGTTGGTTCCCACCGGTTTGCTAGAACCGGTTGTTAAATTTAGAAGCCCTTTTAGAACCGGTTGTTCTGCGAGGGACAACTGGTTCTAAAAGGGCTTCTAAATTTAACCGGCCAAAAGTGGCACCTTAGGTGCTGACTTTATGGGTGCTCCAGGGCTGGAGCACCCAAGGGGAAAATTTGGTGGGTGCAGAGCACCCACCGGCAGCTCCCCGCCCCACCCCACCCCTGGCCCCAGCTCACCTCCGCTCCGCCTCCTCCCCTGAACACGCCGCCCCGCTCTGCTTCTCCGCTCCCGCAGGCTTCCCGCGAATCAGCTGTTTGCACGGTAAGTCGGGGCAGGCTGAGAAGCAGGCGGTGGCTTCGCACTCAGGCCCAGGGAGGTGGAGGTGAGCTGGGACGGGGGACGCGAGGAGGGCCTCCCACGCCGCAGCAGGTAACCCCGGGTGGCGGGGGGGCAGGGGAACTGCTCCTTGCCCCAGCTCACCTCCGCCACTCTCGGCCTGAGTGTGAAGCCTCTGCCTGCTTCTCAGCCCTCCTCGTCTTCCCGCCGAACAGCTGATTCACGGGAAGCGGGGGGTGGGGGGCGCAGAGGAGCAGAGTGGGGAGGCGCGTTCAGGGGTGGAGGCAACATGTTCAGTGGAGGTGAGCTGCGGCCAGGCATGGGGCGGGGAGCTGCCAGTGAGTGCTCTGCACCCATCAAATTTTCCCCATGGGTGCTCCAGCCCCGGAGCACCCACAAAGTCGGCGCCTAAGGTGCCATTTTTGATGTGATCAGTGGGGGGAGCGGCTGCTCCCCCTGCTTCCCCCCTAGCTATGCTACTCCGCCCCTAGGAACCAGAGGGACCTGCCAGATGCTTCCTGGGAGCTGCCCCAGGTAAGCACCGTCGGGACTCCCCACCTCGTCCCCCAGCAGGTCCCTCTGGCTCTTAGGGGTAGGGTAAGCACCCACTATGGTGGTCCACGAGACCCTCCTGCCTCGTTCTGGGGGCAGTCAGGGGACAGGGTAGGGAGGTGGATGGGGCAGGGGTCCGGGGGGGGCATGAAGGAACGCGGGGGGTTGGATGGGGCAGGAGTCCCGGGGGTGGCGGTGGGCAATGACCCCCTCGTGAAGTGAAGAGGGAACCAGTTGTTAAGATTTTGGCAGCTCATCACTGGCCATAAGCCTCTTCTTGACTTCAGTCTTCATGCCAGCATGCACATGTGCTGAGATCCCAGTTGTAATTGCAAGACTGGTGACCTGTTGAGAGATTTTTATGAAGGAAAACAAAAATATCTAGCTGTATTGCAAAACATAATAATAAAGAGGCTGTTTTCCCAAGTTTGGCATAAATCCAAACTTCGTACAAGTGAACACATGTTTTAGTCTCACCTTAATGCAAACGTTCACTGAGCCCTTCTAAGGAGGATAGTTCTGAAAAGTCAATTATTAATGAGTTGTAATGGATCTTATGTGCCTGAAAACTCTACATATTTAATTTAGTTTTACCTTCCTAATCCATCTTGCTTCACTGGAAAAAGGATAAACTAGATGACCTACAAAGTTATTTCCATCTGTAATTTCTATAAATCTATGTTCTTCATGCTGAGGAAAACTAAAGGGATTAAGCACAAAGCAGGTCTTAAAATATACAGGACCATATGAATCAATTGAGCTAGTAGGATTATTTTTTAGAATACAAATTATTTACTTTTTTATCATGAGCTGAGAGGTCTACGAAGAAAAATAGCCATGCATTATTCTTCCTTAAGAGAAAATCATCTTTAAGATCATTTTGTAAGTTGACAAATTTACTGTTTCGAAGCAATGAAACAATTTCAGGAGGCATTCTGGGCTATGAAAATATATAAAGATCATTTGAAAGTCTTTCCAGCCTTACCCAATAAAAATACTCAAGTCTATAATTTACAGTATCTAGCTAATGTTTTTTTTTTTTCTTCAGCAAATGTCATTCTGTGGTGAAGCACATTTTTCAGCTTACGTGTCATGTTGACTGTAAAATTGTTTTAACAACAATAGTTTTAAATCTATGACTTAATTTCCCCCATCTACAGTGAATGTATACTCCAATATTACCCAAGCAACTTAAATATTCGTCTACATTTTCTTAGGAGTTTCACTACTTCGTGGAAGAACAATAGAATGGGAACTCCAATGTCTGTCAATCTTAGGCCCTGACTCTGCAAAAGGTCATCCCCTCAAGGAAATATCCACCTGTGCAGAGTCCAACACACAGCCTTTGGAGAGATTCCATCTGCAGCTCTTTAAGGAGGGACACACCCCATACAAAGTGACCCTCTTCCTGACACAGCACAGTAGCCAGTCCTCGGAAAGCCTAGATATATTCAAGACCCATTTGAGAAAGAATCTTTCTCTCTCTCTCTCTCTCTCCTGCTTGAGGAGACAAGTGGATGAGGTTTGGCAGGCCATTGGAAAGGGCACAGCAGCTTTTCCCAAGAGTAAAAAAAATGAGCAATGTGGAATATTTAATACTCAGAGGAAGTTGCATTATAGATTAATAGATTCATAGATATTAAGGTCAGAAGGCACCACTATGATCACTTAGTCTGACCACCTGCATAATGCAGGCCATGGAGTCTCACCCACCCACTGCAATAAACCTCTCACCTATGTCTGAGTTATTGAAGTCCTCAAATCATGGTTTAAAGACTTCAAGGAGCAGAGAATCCTCCAGCAAGTGACCTGTGCCCCATGCCACAGAAGAAGGCGAAAAACCTCCAGGGCCTCTTCCAATCTGCCCTGAAGGAAAATTCCTCCATTAGTAAACTGCTAAACCCATTTAAAACCAGAATTTAAGGGCATGTGTACACTGCAACCCTATGTTAGGTCGACTTACAGCCACTACAATAGTGTCCACACTGCCCTCTTTCTGTCGGTAGTGTGCGTCCTCATCAGAAGCACTTTCACCAACTGAAAAGGGGCAGTGTGAGGGGCAGAGAGCCAGGGATCTCAGCTCTGTGCAGCTTGCCACTGGCAACCTAGCTGGCCCCAGGGCTCTCTGCTCCCCACTCCCAGCTGGGAGCGGGGAAGAGGGAACAGCTGCCTGGGTTTCTCACCTTCCTGCTCCAAGCTGAGAGCTGGGGGTCAGCCACCCAGTCTTCTCAGCTCCCTGAGCAGGAAGCTTCTGGGCAGCAGCTTGGCTAAGAGTGGGGAGCCCGGGGCAGCTGGACTGTAGCTGCCCAACTTTCTGGTCATTTTCAGGGCTTCATAGCCATGAAATTGACAAGACAGCCAACAGCTGCTGTAAGGAACACAGTGTCTACACAGACACTGCATCGCCCTAACTACACCAACATAAGCCCTACGCCTCTTGTGGAGGTAGAGTTATTATGTCCATGTTGTAGGGCACTTAACATCGGCGGGACAAGGCTGCAGTGTGCACACTGACATAATTAGGTCAACATAAGGTACCTTATATTGACCTAACTGTGTAGTATAGACAAGGCCTAAGACAGTTCTCTCAATTCTTAAACAACAGAATCTAATTTTGAGAAATCCAGCAATGAAACCATGTTATTATAGTGAAATATTGGCTTCTATAAGCTATATATCACTGGGAATCCATAAGATCTTGTCACAGCTCTTAAAAGCCTTATAAATACAAAGCAATGATATCTCAAAATATTTAATACTTGCTGAAGAGAGTACCATGAGAAGAGGGTATTACATTTTCTTTTATATGATAAATCTAGGATTTCAACCACTGCTCCTCTGTTACAGTGGAGTTAAAGAGACCAAAATCTGGAAATGAGGTGTTTAGTGAAAGAATTGGAAAAAGCTTGAAAAATGTTCAGTGACAAGCTACCATACAATGTATATATTGCTTTTCCTAGAAACTTCTTTGCTTGGCAGAAGGAATAAAGAATTAAAGTTTTAATAGATACTGATAATCCTAGCATACCTTTGTAGTTAGTCAATGAACATTCAGATTTCATCACACTTTTACAAGAACTTTAAAGACACAAGATTTGCTGTATCTGAGTTTAGGACTATGCATGAGGAGACAGGTAAAAGAAGCATGAATCTGAAAAATCACAGATAATCATGGGGGAGGGGGAATTAAAGGTTTGTCTAGTGGGTAAAGCACAGTATTGAGAGTCAGATGATCTGGGATCCACTCCTTAACCTTAAACAAGTCACTTAACTGCTCTGTTTCCATTGTAGAACAGAAACAAAAAAAACAAAACAAAACAAAAATGCTGTAGATGACACAAAGAGAGTGAGAAACTGGTTTTATATCCCAGATTATGGATTAGCCTGGTATAGAGAGTTTATGTACCTAGAGTTTATGTACCTGGCTCCAGCTCCTACAACACCCATCTTCAGCATTGTCATAGGCATTGCTTAGGGGGTATGTCAGAGGAGAGAGGGAGCAAGGCCACAATGCAATACATTCTGGTTTGGTGCATCGTTCCTTGGAGACTATTACCAGCTGGTGAAGTTTGGAGCAGCTGCCAGGCTGTTCTTAAGTCCTCAGGGGCTGGAGAACCAGTCAAAGGATCAGGGTCCCCAACAGACTTGTTGTGGCCCTTTGGATCCGGTGTGCAGTACAGCATCTGTGCTAATATCTCTTTTTAGACACATCCAGTAATTTTTGTTATTAAAAATTATTAATACAAGTACTATCAGCACCAGTGCTCATGAACTGCCCTAGAATATTTTAAAAAAACTATTTAAAAAATGTAATAAAGAAATATATTTCACTTATAAGTTTCTAAAGGTTTATTGCAAACAAAATATAATTTATTTTTTTAATTACCCCATTATAGTAACTAATGGTATATCACAAAATATTATCCTATTACTCCATACAGTATTATTCCTAAATGTTGTGCATTTATTATTCAACTGTAAAATTCATCCTTTTGTGTTTCTATGACATTTTAATCAGGGATGGGCCCAAGCACCAGAGTTGGACTATGGATCCAGGCTCAAACTCTCTGAAAATTCAGGGTATCTGTATCTGGCCCCAATCTGTAATAAACTAAACCAAATCCCAGATCCAAAATTTAATCCAAACCTTCTCAAATTTGAAGGTGCTGGGATCTGAGGATTTTCTGGCTCATCTCTATTTTCAACGCAGATTTTATGTTGATGTAATATATGTGAGTTCATTTATCCCTCCCCTAGAATAGCTGTAAACCAGAGATGTTTAGGTATTTGATATACATTATATGCAATGAGAATATCTACATGTTCTTATGCCCTTCAGCAGTCATTCAGAACCCCAGGATTCTGGGGGTTGACAAAATCCAAGGAACATCTTAAAAAGCCCTGTTTTATATAAATTTCTATGCCATTTATGAATAATGACAATTACTGAGCTTGGATGTGATAAAAATACATTTTGGTAGGTACTACATATCACAGTTACTGAGCAAACTGCACCTCTGCCTCTACCTGGTCTCCTCCAGTGCAACTCCCTCAGATTTTATATCTCTAGTTGTCACCTCAATTTTGGGGTTTGACTCACATAATTTTCCCATTCCTTGACTGTAGTGACCTATATGTCAACAGTGATTACCTTAGTAGGTCTGACTTAGGCCATGGCTACAGTACAAACTTCAATCAACACAAATTATGTCATCGTAAAGCCACACACTTTTGTATATTGCTTGGGCATTCTTGTCTGCTTGTGTCAGTATTGTGCATATTCACCACGAGTGCTTGTGTAGATGAAAAATGTGCTGGACTTTGGGAGGTATCCCAGTGTGCCACGCGCCACCTTCCAGTGCAATGGCTTTTGGTACTTTTTTTTATGGGATAATAACAGGTCACCCAGGTATTTTGGGAAGCTAGGGATCAAGTTCCCAGCATGCAACTTTCTCCATCCCATAATATACTTTACATCCCATAATCTTTTTTGAAAATCCCACAAATTTGTGAGGTGCTTGTCAGTCTCTGCCATCTCTGACAACAGCATGGAGCCCGCAGAGCTCAGCACTATTCTCATGAACATTGCAAACACAGGCCGCATAATTCTCCTAGACTTGCAGAACTTTAGGAACTATCAAGCATCAACCAGGATCACAAAGAGGAATATGTGCATATCTTCATGGCGAGTTCAGTGATGGACATATCTGAGGGGGGGGGGCTGATCTAGGTTAATCTAAGATGTTCACAGAGCAGCTGCAGATGGTGGAGTACCACTTCTGAGTCTGAGAAGTAAGCACCAATTGGTGGGATCAAATCAAATGCAAGATTGGGATGATGAGCAATGGCTTCAGAACTTTTGGAAACAAAAGTCCACTTCCCTGGATCTGTGTTCCAAGCTTGCCCCAGCCCTACAGGGGAAAACTGAGTATTTTGCAATACCAGACTGCTATGAATCCATGGAAAATTATTTTGCAATTGGAAAATCCACATTTGAGGCCATTCTCATGCAGTTAATCATCTCCTGCTACACAGGATCTGACTCTGACTCACAGCAACATGCAAGAAACAGTGGATGGCTTTGCAGCAATGGGGTTCCCAAACTGTGGTGGGGTAATAGAGGGCAAACATATTCTTATTTTGGCATCACCTGCCTTGATACTGAGTACAACAACCAAAAGGTTATGGTTATGGAAGTGCTAGTGGATCACTGGGGATGTTTCATTGATATCAGTGTGGGTTGGTCAGGAAAGGCGCATGATGCTTGCATTTTGAAGAATACAGAACTGTTCAGAAAGTTGCAAGCAGGGATATTCTTTCCCAAACAGAGGATTACCATTGGTGAGGTGGCAATGCCAGCAGTAGTTCTCAGGGACCTAGCTAACTCCTTGCTCATAAAACTGTACACTGGCCATATTGACAGCATTAAGGAAAGATTCGACTTGTGGCTCAGTAGGTGCAGAATGACTGTTGAATGTGCTTTTGGTAGATTGATTGCTGGCAGTGTTTACTCATTAGATTGGAGCTCAGTGAGAAAAACATTCCATGCTATAGCTGAATTTTGTGTACTTCACAAAAGTCTGTCTGTCTGCTGAATTAACATCCAGACTTCAGGGCTATTACAAGAGCACAATGTGGACCTATATGTTTGAGGTGTTCATTTTCACAGTCAGCCACAACAGTGTTCTGGCTTGGTGTCTTGAAATAATGCTTGTCTTGTGGGGTTTTTTTGTTGTTGTTTTTTTGCTGCTGGTTTCCATTTTGTCATGCCTGCTGCACATTATAAATACAGCTGGGCCTGACGCTATGAATTCTGTGGTGCTTGCTGTACATTTATAAATATGGCTGGATGTTTTCCTAAGGCGATGAATTCTGTGGTACTTGGCATGCATTTATAAATATTCTTTGATTTCTTGACTGTCACTCTGCATTCTGTAATATTTATTGGGAACTGATAAAGATACTTTGATTCTCTTTGTGTTTAAAAATGCAAAGTGTACAGAATCAAAATGCAAATAAACACATACTATGCCATACAAACTTCAAACATAATGCGGTTAAACTTTTAAAATTCCTGTTGAAAAAAGAATTCAACATTTATCTCCTATCTAACAAACAGATAGCTCAGTGTCTATTGTGGCTACACATATACAAATCTGTGGTTTTCCTTGTTGTCCACAGCATGGTCAGTGTATGTAAATCTAGGTTTTCCTTGTTGTCCCCAGCATGGTGTGGTAGGTATAAGGATTGAGTCTGCAATGCCATGTGATATACTGAGGGGTATACGGAGCAACAATCATAGAGTTCTCCAAGAAGTGCAAAGGCCAATGAGTCTGGGATTTTTGCACCTGTACCTCGACCAGGGTCTGCAACGTTTTGGTTTGATGCCTCAGAAAACACCCTGGTGCATTTCCCACTCCTTGTCCTGCTGGGATTACCAGGCCTTTTACCTGACCTTTCTGTTTTTTTCCATGCTGTCAGTCATCATGGCCCTCCAAGCCTGTTGTTCACAGTCCGATGCAGCACTGGCTTGTATGCTCTTGGAAAACATGTGCTCCCTCGTCCTCTTCCTCCTCCTCAGCAGGGTCAGGCATTCCATGGTGTGGAGGGAGCACCCCTTAAAGCCACCATGCCAGAAGCTGACGATAAAAACAGACACAGGCCCCACTAGATTTACAGTCAGAAAGGAAAAGAAAACAAACATTTAAAAATTTCTTTCCCTTATTCCCATAAATGCTTTTAATAAGAAATGCTTATTAACACTTCAGCTTTGGAATGCCTCAGCACAGCACCCCCCCACAACCCCAACCATTAGTGAGTATGGCCTGGCATGTGGGGATGGGGGCAATCAATTTTCTGTTGCATGAAGATATAAAATTCTGGCCCCCATTCCAGAGGTATGAGTATAGGGTGATGGCAGTGAATATTGGCACTATTTTTCACTGGCAGTCGTGATTTTGGCTAACATCTCACTGACTGAGGGTCACAAAGGCACAGAGAACCCAGCTTCTAAGGGAGTCCCAAAGCCACACGGGCAGGTATGTAGCTCGGCTGTTTACTATGATCTCTTCAAATGCTCTACAGATTTGTTACCATTTTTTAAAAAATTAACATAGTTTTCATATAAATTTAAACTAAAGCCTCTCTTGTTTCAGTCTCCCAGTCTCACACCACTTATTTACTGTTTCAGTTTACTCTACTCATGGAAAAAAATAAATGCCCTAATGAGAGGTTTGGAGAGATTTAACAAGTGTGCATGTCCATGTAAAAATAAAATCAAAACAAAATGAAATGTCATCAAGGGAACTCTACCACTGCTAGTACAAATGGTGTGGTGAGCAAATGCCTAACAAACAGCTGAAGTTATATAAATGCATTGTGCCTGCTGCTAGGTGAAGTGAGAACATTTTAACATAAAACCCTCTTAAACAGTACTGTGATCCTCCACTGCTGTAAATCAAGGTCACTCTGTTGAACTCAGTGGACCTACACTGATTTACAGCAGCTGAGGATCCAGCCTTGCTGTTTTCCAAATCATTAATGGAATATGAAGTGTGTGTAGACTACAGTGCTGTGAAATTCAATAGTTCCACTTACTAGGAACTCATGCGAATGCTCTTACTGATTACGGTTTGAGAGTTTTCACAGCCCCTAATTTACTCTGAAGTTTGACTTTGGACAAACCCAGCAACTCAAAGTAAAATTGAGCCTAAATTGCTGACTTCCTTCTGGTTTCACAGTGAAATCATACAGAACTGAACATTTCATAAAGAGGAACACAAAACAATAAATTAATACAGGTCCACTCACAAACAGGCCCAAATTTGCCCCAAAGCAAACTTTTTGATTAACCTTACGTCAGATTTCATTTTATAACTAGGAACAAGGTGAACGGATGCCAGCTGGTTCCCAGTGAAGAAAGGGTTAACTCCAGCTCAGCTTCCTTTGCACAGGTGTTGAGGGGAAGGTTCTAAGAGTGGTTCTCCTTTGGGATGATGGAGGGGGAATTTAGATGGTCACAGTTAAGGTTTATTTGAACCCCCCACCTGGAATGCTTTTTCCCTCTTAATTTATTTTTTCTTGCTTATACTCTGTGATCATAAATGATATCCCTTCTGAAAATAATCTTTTGACTGTAAGTTTTCAACTATTTAGCTAGAATTCTCTCCATCCAGTTAGTCTTGAGGTTCAATGTTAATGGGTATTTCTCCGAAGGGCTTGTAACACTACCTCCCTCGTCAGTACTCTGAAAATCAGGTAGCTTGGGGCAGAAGAGAGAAGGTTAAAAAATCAATCCTGTGTTTTTCATACTGTGAAGCTGAGCTCACTGAACTCTTTGTGTATATATTGGTGTACACACATACATTTCTTAATCTTCTGAATTTATATTCCCCACCACCACCACCACCCACATTCTGCTATTGTCTAGGACCTGAGCTTATCCTGAGACTGATTAGGGCAGATAATATGGTCATCAAGCAGCAAAATTCTATTTGTGGTTATTATTGCTACTATGACTATTGCCCCTCCCCATGATAAACACAAAATATTTGACTATAATCATAATTACACTTCAGAAGGGACAGCTACTATCTATATTTAATGAGCAGAGCTGGTAACTATACTTCTGAGGTCATGTGGAGACTGGGATGGCAAGAGTTCCTTCCACCAGCAGTTTAAGTAAAATTAATCCAAAGATGGTTATGAAAAGTCATACTGCAAAGGAGGAATGCATGTATGCTTCAAGACACTGAGCAAGTCTAGTGTCTTCTCATGCTACTGAAATCAATAATTGTCTAGAATTGCAAGGAAAACTTTCAGCTAAAGAAATACAAATTTCTCTCATCCAACAAAGCTGTAATTGATTAAATTATATTAAGGAGCCTGCTATATTATCTGAGAGAGGGCAAAGGGAAGGGTCTGGTTTGCTTTGTCATCCCTTAAAGCAGTGGTCCCCAAACTGTGGGGCGTGTACTCATAGTGGGGTGTTGAGGAACATTCAGGTGGGCACATAGCGAGGCCCAGGTCAGCCCCCGCAGGGGGCAGGGAGGCAGCACCTTGCCCCCAGCCCCACTCTTCCCCCAACCCCAGGTCCACTCTGCCCCCTGTTCTACCCCCAACCCAGCTCTTCCACTAGCCCCAGCTCCTCCCCGCATGCCAAGTTTCACCCCCAGCTCCACCTTTAGTCCAAGCTCTGCTGCTCAGGAAGCCTTGGCTGTTCAGTAATGGGAGGCAGACTGATTCTGTTAATGGGGGGCGGGGGCAATTGGAAAAGTTTGTGCACCCCTGCCGTAAAAGGCTCTTCTGTTTCTGCTAAAACTTTTTCCACAACTGTCATATTTGTCAGTAAAAATACAGTACAAAAAATGTTCAACCATTTTTCAAAAGTAATACCATTTCTATTAGACCAATCATTGATAATAAGTGTTCTGAGAATATCAGGTAGACACAGCATTAAACTAGTTTGGAGAGATATTAGGGAGATGTCAAAAAGAATACAGGAAAGATAAGGCTTCCAGAGCAATATAGTAATAAATCACTGAGAAGAAATAAAAGCAGGGAGAAAAAAAAATCAGTCTTACAAAATGCATTTTAACAGGGGAGAGAATAAGAGGAAGAGATTGAAAACCTTTCGCAATTCAGTAAATCCTATCAAATTGTTGCTGGTGAAATTCACCCATCAGTATAAGAAGCCCGCAAAACAGTAGAACAATCTTCATTCCTTTACACAGGGTGTGTGGATATGGCGTGGGCAAGTAAAGAGAATCCATACTTAGTTAATACTGTTGAACTGGGTTCTAACCTGTCACTCTGAAGAAGGAATTTTGTGGAAAGTACAAGTCTATGGCCAATAGGAGTGCATGAAAGCATGCCCTGACTTTCAGGCCCCAGGTGTTGAAAGAGAGTCCATGAAGGGACTGACAGTCCTCCTGCAAATCATAGGGTAGACTCTGCACAGAGCCTCTGTATTCAGGCTTTACATGTGGATTGTATATGATGCCTCACTATGTCTAAAATCAAATTTCATATTTTTCAGTACGGAGAAATAAGATTCTCCCCTCTGCCCCCCAATGCTGAAAGATAATGGAACAGCAATGCCGAGGCTTGAAGGAAGTAACACACAGGCAATAGCCCCAGGAGAGCTGTGCATGTGTCAGCAAGTGCATATTTCATGAGTGAAATTATATTTTCTGCTTCTCCAAAGTCCTAGAATTTCTGCATTGCTTTCAGACATTTCTTGCTCTTGAGGACTCCTATGCCTGAAGTTGTTTACATTGCCTTTTCACTGGTGGGGCGGGGGGAAGAGGTGTGTTGAGCAGGAGGAATTGAGACTATTAATAAGCCATTATAAAATATGTACCTTTGTTAGTCTTTTGCCACAAATCATTCCCTGATAGGACATAAGAAGGCATCCATGCTTTAAAAAACAAAAACATAGAAATCCTTCCACACCTTTTAAAAATTAAATATAAAAGGAATCTAAATTTACGGGAAGTTTTTCTGTCACTTTGATTAGTACTGTTTGTGCTTGCATGTACCACCACATCATTTACTGAGGTTATAGTGTCTGAGGATCATATTGTTACATACAAAAATCATTTGCTTTAAGGCATGCTGATGTTTAGAAAATGTCTGTAATGATTTATTCCCCAATGACCTCTGCAGTTAACTCTTTGAGGACATCACACTAAGCATTAGAAAGTCCAGACTGATAGAACCAAAAGGAGTTTGGAAGTAACTAACATCCTCCTTCATGTAATTATTACTACATTGCTAACACAATAACAAACCCTAGGCTATTCCAGGCTTTCCCTACTGAAACAGATACTATTGAAACTTCAAACTTATAACCCCAAAGTATTATTTTTGTCAGCATTATTACTTCAAGATAAGGGTCCAGTTAAGAGGGCAATGTACTATATTGTATCATTTGGAGTTTTTGCACAAATAACACAGTATTATTTGAAGAAATCCGATCTTTTAAACATGTTTTATTAATATTTTCATTGTTTGAGATCTTGTATAAAATAAGGTACAAAGGGATATACATATACAACATCAGAGTATGTGCGGCCGGATTTTGCCACATTTGCTCACATTGCGTAGTAAATTATTACTCAAACAGTTGGACTGAAATCAAGAGTAATGTACTACTCAGTGTGAGTAAGGGTATCTGAACTTGGCCCTTAATGAAAAAGATCCTGGAGGAGATTGGTGTCTTCTGTCACAAGGGGATAAAACAAGTGGGGGCAAAAAACTGATTTCAAGACTGAGCTTGACAAGTTTATGGAGAGGATGGTATGATGAGATGGCCTCATGCCATTGTAGCCACATCTGTGACTATTAGCAGCAAATATCCCCAATGGCCAGAGATGGGACACTAGATGTGGAGGGCTCTGAGTTACTACAGAGAATTATTTCCCTGGCTGGTGGGTCTTGCTGATGTGTTCAGGGTCTAAATGATCACCATATTTGGTATCTGGAAGGAATTTTCCCTAGAGTCAGGTTGGCAGAGATCCTGGTTGGTTTTTTTTTTTTTTTTTTCACCTTCCTCTGTAATATGAGGTATGGTCACTTGCTGGTTTAAACTAGAGTAAATGATGAATTCTCTGTTACTTGAAAACTTTAAATCATGATTTGAGGACTTCAGTAACTTAGCCAGAGTTTGTGGGTCTATTACAGCAGAGAGTGGGTGAGGCTCTGTGGCCTGCGATGTGCAGGAGGGCAGACTAGAGGATTATGATGGTCCCTTCAGGCCTTAAAGTCTATGGGTTTGAGTCTAAAAAAGGAAAAAATACAATAATCTCAGTAAAAGGCTCTGTTAGTTCTCCTCCATGGAGTGTAACTTTACAAGAACATAAGTGAACAGGGGAATAAGCAAACCAATATCCCCAAACCCAGACACACAGGTCTTACTGAATGACCATTTAGGGAGGCCAGTAGCAAGACTAAATAGAATTTAATCTTATAAATCCAGCAAGAAAGTATTAAAACCTGACCATGCCAGGTGCTGAGCTTCTCCTGTGAATTGCTGTGCAACTTTAGTGGTTATTGAAATCAGAGGCAATTGAGGATGCTCGTCACAGGAAGCACAATGAGCCACTGGCAGGATCAGACCTATCCTTGTATAATGTATATAGTTTCCATCTGAATGTGAACAAACTAAACAATTAGCATTTAATTTAAAAATGTTTCCAGTACTTTAAAGTGAATTCTAGAATAATTTTGGTGGTGTAAAAAAATTAACAAACTAGCCAACGCTGAATCCAATATTCATGAATAATACAGGATTACCCCTGAGATTTCCAGTACGTTAAGACAACAGAGGAGCAGGAAATACTATGAGAATACACTTCCCCATTTTATTCCTCAGCTTCCTTTACTATTCTGGCCATAACCCAGAAGTGACACCAAAACTCCTTCCCACTCTAATGAAAAATAATTAGAATATTACCAGTGTTATTTTAAACCTCATAAAAGATTTGGTCAAGATTTTGAGCTTGGGGAGCGGGAGTGCTATTTTTTTCTCGTTAAAATTGGTTCAATATTGAGAAAATCCATGGATTTTACAGATTTTGGCTTGAAAGTAGGACTATTTTTTAAGGGAAATTGATATTCACTGATAACTGAAGGTCCCCTTGTGAAATATGTGGAACTTATCCTTACATTGGACCTAGAAATACAAGAAGAACAATATTTTTATGTCTGCATCTGTAACTTTCACTCCATGCATCTGAAGAAGTGAGGTTTTTACCCACGAAAGCTTATGCTCAAATAAATCTGTTTGTCTTTAAGGTGCCAGCGGACTCCTTGTTGTTTTTGTGGATACAGACTAACACGGCTGCCCCCTGATACTTGATAATATTTTTCATGTTACTTCATGACTACCTTTTCTAGTCCTAACCTGTTTACACTTATGGTCATGTTGTAAAGGAAGAACACATGCCCCCATGGATTTTTGCAATTTCTTCCTATAAATCTGATAGCTAATCCTGGTCATTAATAGTCATCATACATACTAAACATGCATACACAGTACCCCAACTTAAAGTATGTTTTGATCTTGAGTTTAGTTTCACTCATTATGAAAATGGAGACCATTTGAAAACAAAAATCAGATCTAGATTTGGATTTTGAGTTTGAGTGTTCCAGTCTGGGTTTTGGTTGAGTCCATTCTTAATCAGTACCACCCATACATTTCATCTTCATCATAATTTAGGCAAGTTCAAAGTTAAATTTCATTTTATAAAGTGATGCAATAGTTATAAAAAGTTGATGTTCAATCAACCTACATATTATTTCCCCATATCACCTTGTTGAGAATGTCATGATTAGAACTGGTCCAAAAGCTTCCAGCTAAACATTTGTTCATCTAAATACAGTAGAACCTCAGAGTTACGGATACCTCGGGAGTAGGTTGTCTCCATAACTCTGAAATGTTTATAACGCTGAACAAAGCAAAGTTTGGGCTCCAGATCCAGCAACTGATGCTCCAGGCCAGGATTCAGCAGCAGCTGAGCTCCCTACTCAGCCCTGGCATGAGTTTGCAAGCTTGTCCCTCTCTGCAGGGTGTGTGAAAACAGTAACACCGCCCCCTCCCCCACTGGGAGAGGGAGGTAAAAACAGCACATCCCCCTCCCGGTGGGGGGTAGGGAGGAGTGAAAGCTGTGCAGACCCCAGTGCTGCTCCTGCTCAGCTGGCTCTGGCTGCCTTGGGTGGGCAGCCCCAGCGTCTTGCTGTCAGTGGCTGTCCCGCAACTGGGCGTGGGGACAGGCAGCCCAGATGTGCCTACCTTTAAGATGCAATACAGTACTTGCTTCTTCTTTTTGTCTCTGCTGCTGCCTGATTGGTTACTTCCAGTTTCACATGGTGTCCAGTTGACCAATCAGTGCGTAACTCTGATGTTCATATCTTTGAGGCTCTGTTGTATGCTGTTTTGTTGATGCCAAAATATTGAACAGAAATGTATCTATTTTTGAAGTTTTGAAGGCAAAGTTTCTCAGGTCCAGGGTGGATTCTCTAGTCACAGAGCAAGCGGGAGATTGAAAAATGATCTTTTGACACAATTGTATTTCACAAAAAGGTTTTGTTTTCTTTCCAGTGCACAAAGGAAACAAATTTTGAAACCTCAAAAGTTGCTGCAAACTAGAATAGTCATTCTCCTGCCAGCTGTAGTCATAAAGTACTACAGGTGATAAAGAATATAATTAAACTTCTTAAAGTGCTCTTGTAACCTAAGCTTTGTTATATACTGTAAGTGGAGAAAAGAGCTGAGTGCTGCTGTGAAGGGAGTAAATAAGAATAGTTTAAATCTGCAGGGGCGCTCTTTCTGATAACCACTTAAACCTCAAGAAGTAGGAAAACTTCATTCATTATGCCTAAAAATTTTTGATTGAGACCAATGATCTTTGCTATCATATTATTTATATGCTTCAGTATATGCTACACACCTCCATGTTTCTCTTTATTGTGTACCACTTTACAGATGCCCCCTATTCTACTCCTCATCTTACTATGTACATAATACTTATATACTTTATACTTAGTCTTGCCATGAGTGCAGGGGACTGGACTAGCTGTCCTCTCAAGGTCCCTTCCAGTCCTATGATTCTATGTCATATCTATTTGATACCCTAAGATACAATAATTCTACACAGAGAGATTAGCTGTACTACAGAGAAGAATTTAATGTAATTGCTTTTACCCACATCTTAAATATCCCATCTGAGAAAAAGATATGTGGCTTGAAAAACCCTCACCACATTACATTTTGGCAGGTATTGTTTTGGTTACATAACAAAAAAGAAGGACTTATCATAGTATTTCTGCGAAAGGTTTCAGAGTAGCAGCCGTGTTAGTCTGTATCTGCAAAAAGAACAGGAGTACTTGTGGCACCTTAGAGACTAACAAATTTATTAGAGCATAAGCTTTCGTGGGCTACAATCCACTTCATCGGATGCATAGAATGGAACATATAGTAAGACTATATATGTATATATATATATACATACATATGTGTGTGTATATATATATATATATACATACATATGTATATATATACACATACAGAGAAGGTGGAAGTTGCCATACAAACTGTAAGAGGCTAATTAATTAAGATGAGCTATTATCAGCAGGGGAAAAAAACTAGCCAATGGGAACTGGGGGGAGGGGCGGTGCTTGCAGGCCAAAGTCATGCGGAGCTGCTTGCATGCCTCCGCCTAGGAGCTAGACCTGCTGCTGGCTGCTTCCGGGGCAAAGCGCAGTCCACAGTGCACCCTGGCTGTGCCACTGACCAGGAGCCACTGGAGGTAAATCTGCACCCTAACCCTGCACCCCAATCCCCTGCCCCAGCCCTGAGCCCCCCAAACCTGGAACCCTTTCCTGCACCCCAAACCCCTCAGCCCCAGCCCCAGCCCAGAGCCCTGACCTCCTCCCACACTAGGTGTGGTCTAGTGACCTGATTAAGTGAGCGGGAGCCTGGAACCCCTGAGTTCAAATCATAGCTCTGATGGAGATACCATCAGTAAGTTACAGTTTGGGCACCCAACTTGCAATATACTGGGCCTGATTTGCAGAAGCACATTAAAATGAAGTTGCACGTACTCAGCACCTCTGCAAATCAGTCACAAGGTGTCTCAAGATAGGCAAGTAAACACAAATGCACCCAAAATAAGATGCCACCTCTGAACATTTTCCATTTGAACCTCTCTGCTTGTTTTTTCATCAGTAAGGTAGGAATAAAAATATTTATTGCACTGGAGTGTTTGGAGGATTAATTTGTTAATGCATGTGATGCGCTTTGAAGATAAAAAAGTACTACATAGAGATGTTATATAGTATCGTTTTATCAATAATAGTAGACATTCTCAATGTTTATTATTATGATACATCATGTATATGCTGTTCCACTCTTAATCACTTATAATTTGATGCTTACTGTGAGCAAAACAATTCTCGTTACATTAAATTACTGCCTAAAGTTGAACCTCCTGGAATTTTCCTAGTTAGCAAGATTCTCTGTTTCTAGTTCAATGGTCATATTATGGTTCTCAGAACCTCCTTAGATTTCTTTCTTAGTCGAGAACATTTTCAAAATTTCATTTGTATAAGAACTAGCAATATTTACTAGGCTAGGGTGTAAGGCATCATCAGCAGACGTCAAGGGGTTTGGAAGCTCAATTCAGAAAAGCCCCTGAAATGTGAATGCTTAAAATAATTTATCCAAGCCTTTTGAGATTTTCTCTCTACTCAGTTTCTCTGCATCCCATCCCTCTGTGCAACAGTCAAATCAAATCCTCGAGGGGCATGGATCAGTGTTCATGCCATGCTCTCTGTCAGTACCTGGCCTAGACCGGGGAAGCTAATGATCCAACCAATGGACCAAATTCAGTGATGAATCCTGGTCACATTCCACCTGAAGCACGTTGCACATATGCTAAGAAGACCAAGACCTCCCCTCTTTTTTTTTCCTGATCCAGTCTCCAACCTCATGAATAGGGTGACCAGTTGTCCCGATTTTATAGGGACAGTCCTGATTTTAGGAGCTTTTTCTTATATAGGCACCTATTACTCCCCACCCCCTGTCCCGATTTTTTTATGCTTGCTATCTGGTCACCCTATTCGTGATTCATCTCTTCAGCCAATGCTAACTTCTTGAACCAATTATAACTCCACATCTTTCATTTTTTTTCCCATTTGCTTCCTTTTCCTCTTTACCCTCAACATCCCTGTCATATTTGTATTGGTATTCCATCAATACAATCACAGATTTCCAGGGTCTTTGTTGTATCAGCCCTGCTCTTGAAATCTCATGCATTCCAAAGCTTCCTTGGTTAAGAGACACGCTACATCAGTGCTTCTCAAGCTATCTGATGTGGGGGACTGGCCATTTTTTTTCTAATGTGCGCGCAGACTGGCAGCCAATGGTTCGCAGACTGGCACCAGTCCGCGGACCACCATTTGAGTGGCACTGCTCTACATAATACATTGTGAGCCTTTGAGATTCAGGTAGCAGTTGAGTATGTAAGATTCAAAGGCCAGAAGACACCATAGTAGAGATTATTATAGTGAGCTGAATCCTCACTGTGGATTTGACAGTATGTCATAGAAGGCAGAGTTGCCAGTTGAAAGTTAGGGAGCTAACAGGTAGTTATCCAAATCTTTGTAAAGTTAGAGATTTCATTTAGGTTGTGTGGGTATTTTGTTCTCAACAGTTCATTTATCCGTAAGGATTGCAGAGTAAATAAAACATAGTAAAAAAAAAAAAGAGAAGAAAAAAAAGAAAAGAAGAACCAAACAATAAGGTTGCTTTTATCATTTGAAATTAAGTTCACCTATACTTTCTTCTTTTCAAATTAAAATAATGAAAGCTATTTAGCTTCCATATTTTCTATTCTTCTGTCAATGATAAATGCTCCTGCTGGATGCATTGCTGGGTCCTTGACCTTGTTTTAATTGGTAAAGTACAAGATCATCTATCCTGCTAACTTGCCACTGGCACTGCATGTTATTTTTGAACTTTAGCAATTTCCAGAAGTCCTATTTCATTATTAACACCAATGCACGTCATCCAACAGAACCCTATAGTCTTTATAAGCATGTTTATATTTTTTAGACCTAGTTAAGAAAAAAAAACTTGTCGTGTACTGAGCAGGACTTGAAATGTAAACATTTGATACCTTCCTATAGTTATTAAAATGTGTTTTCTATTACCTCCTATCTTTTAGCCCATGCTCTGAGATACATATACTGTAATCAGGACATCCTTTGTAAGCAGTTTTGACTTCAGATTATAATAGCACAAAAGAAGCTGAAGAGCTGTCTGAACTGTGCATGAGGCTAATTCCCACAGAGGTGAGCAGGAGTTTATAAGTACATTATGAAGGATATTGCATTCACGGTACAAGCACAGAATGAGTAGTAGCAAAGCAAACTCACCCAAGTTCTCCCCATTTAGTGTGGCTCATCCCTGGCCTTGTTGGACCCTCTAATATGGACAGAATAATTCAGTTTCCCTTCTGACTCTGTAACTGGCAGCATCTGAAGCCACAAGAGTGCCAGTGAGTGATAAGTGTGATTGTGTTTTTTGTGACATGTGTACCCTTTTACTAGCTGAGACTTGATCTTTCTCCACGTATGATTTTTTTCTCAAATGCTGATCATCATAGGCATGGAAACAGTAGCAATTGGCCTCAGTAGATTGATATTTGCCATGTGACAGTAATATAACTATTTTTAACCCTGATGGGGGTCAGAATAAAAGATCTGTCTCTTAGCAGCCCTCCTGCGCATCATTCCCTTGTTGCAGGTATACTGGTAATATTTAGGCTACTGGCAACTTCTCAAAAGCAACCAACTGCTGAGATAATAATGATTTTTCAGTTGCTGTCAAACTAGGCCACATTTGATCTAATGAGTGAAAAGTGAAGACTTTTTAATCTCATTACCTGAAAGCCATTCACTTCCCTACCACATACTTTTTTTCTTATTTATTAGAGAGTTAATCATACCAAACAGTGACTTTATGGGCTGACCGCTATTTGGTGCTTTATAATTAAAATCACTGAAAAGCTAAACCAGGCATCCTTTTTTCTTTCAGTTTAGTATTAAAAATATCTAATTAAAAGTTGTACTGCACCATTAACATGTTTCAGTCCTATTGCTAACGAAAGACTGGAAGTGGAAGCTGAAAGTTAATTTTAAAGATGCCTTTTTTGGGGGGTGAGGAGAACACTCCATTCCCTCACATTACAGAGGTGTTTCACTTATTCATTCATCTTCTCCCTATTCTATCCTCATCGTCTCTGCAGGTGAAATCTAGCCAGCTCTGACAAGATACTGAAATGTGGTGAAGGCAGGAGCAAGGAGCACACACAGGCATCTGTGACTGAGTTAAATGCTATATTAATAGTAATTTGGAAGTAACACAGTTGTAATATTATTTGTATTGGGGTATTACCTAGGAGGCCTAGTCATAGACTGGTGCCCCATTATGCTGGGCACTGTACAATCACAAAACAAAAAGATGGTCACTGCCTCAGAGACAGTTGGCACTACTTCTAGATATAGCAAGACTGAAAGTATTAGGTTTAAGTGACTTCAAGGACCAAGCAGGCCCTGTGATGCCAGTCTCAAATTTGTAGAGCCCTGCGCGGATACAAAATTTATATCCATGGATGAGGATGTCCGCGGATATAAATCAGTATCCGTGGAGCTGCAGGGCTCTACCGGGAACCACAGTGGTGAAAGAAGCCACTCCCAGGAGCCAGTGCCCCATGCCAGCAGCTCCTCTGGCATGGCTGGACCACCCCCAGTCCCAATCACTGCACTACCATAACCAGGGACAGCTGCTGGTGAGCCTGGTGCCCACCACAGTGGGTGGGGCTGGGGGTGGAACAGCGACACCAGGGGAGCTGATTGTGCCGGGCATTGGCTCCTGGGAGCAGCAGCCGATGAGGCTGCTGCTTTCACAACTGCTGTTCCCGGTAGAGTCCTGCAGCTCTGCTGACACTGATTTATATCCATCCACATCTGCGGATATAAATTTTGTATCTGTGCAGGGCTCTACAAATTTTCTATTTACTAATCCAAAAATTTGCTTATGACAAAATCTACAAAAGAATCTCTCCCTCCATTTTCATAGAATATCAGGATTGGAAGGGACCTCAGGAGGTCATCTAGTCCAACCCCCTGCTCAAAAGTAGGACCAATTGCCAATTTTTGCCCCAAATGGCCCCCTCAGGAATTGAGCTCACAACCCTGGGTTTAGCAAGCTAATGCTCAAACCACTAAACTATCCCTTCCCCCAGGGAAACTAGATTTTCACTAGTTTCATTTTACTTGCATGCTACTGGGTAGCCATGTTTTTGTACCTTTCTGTATAATGAAGTTAGTTATTATTAAAGTCCCATTATCACAGAGATTTGACTTTACTGTTAGTATTTCCAGTTTAGCAGAACAAACTGGAAAGACATGTTAGAAGATAACTTCTGAGAAAGCAGCCTGAAGAGTTCAATCTTTGAACCAACACAGAATCATTTTGTAATTTGTTACCTCTTTATCAGACAGAAAATGGCTTTTTGGGAAAACATATTTAAGCTACATTTTCTTTTCAGAATTAATTAAATCCCTTTAACTACTTCAATATTATTCTATTGGGGTATGCTGAAAATCTGCCTACAAAGGTACAATCCATTGTGAACATGGAATATTAAAGATATTGACCAGAGCATATTGTGTTCATAGAAAGTAAGCTCTATATGATGCCTTCTCTCCAATCAACCTGACTCCCGAGTCACAAAGTTATACCAGTAACCAGACTTCTCAAGTTCAGGGGAATTCAGATCTAGAGTTTTGGATCTGAGAAAAATGGGCAGTACACACATATTTTGCACCTCTCTATGTTTAAAGTTACCCATCTCTCAAATGGAGTTAATTCTTTACATGCCACAGAGGAATAATGTGAGGATTAATAGATACTGTTTTGTACCGTGATTTGAAGATGCAACATGTGACATAAATGCTTAGTAATTATTAGTTAATATTATTTTGCAGCGCTATATGGCTAAAGTTAGGAGCAGGTAAAAATGGATGGGGGACACTATGAATTTAGGGCCAGATTCTGATTGGCCTCTGCATGGGTTAATGGGACATAAGGGGCCACTTTTCCCTTTATATGCGCCACACAAGGGACTATCACAGTTGCAGTCCCAGAACTTAGGGGTAGCATGAAGACTGCTTTCTCCATCTGCCCATGGGCTACATGTTACCCCAAAGGAGGGATAGGGGAGAGTGAAAGCTATGGCCTTACCCCTCCCTCTATATTAGACCATGAAGAGACCCTGTGAGGCAAAACCCCTCACTTATTTCCCTCGAGGCAGTGCCCTTATGCTCAGGACTAAATGGCACAAGTTAACTCCTAAGATATATCCATTAAGAAGCAGAAGATCTATTTTCCCCTCAGTAGTATTATTTGTCTACATGTACTCTCTATATTCACTTGATCAAGGATCAGAGACCGCATCTTTTAGTGTGTAACATTTAAAAAAAGTGTATTTGGAGAGTTGTTAGCATCTGTTCTCCCTAATTTATTACTCTGGGTGGCGAACATTTTAAAAGACCACAGGCAACCCCAAGGCTATGTTTCCACTGGTAATTCTGCATATTTTTTTTTCTTATCAGTGTGTAATAATGTCCAGGTTTAAAGCAAATGGAACTTTGATCTTTTTTTTGCTATTTCAAATATAAACCAATTATGCCAGTAAAAATGTTAGCTGTGCAATTATAATTTATTTCAAAAAGTGTATGTGAGAAAGATAGAGTCATGAAATGCCCCATGAAATCCAAATGTACATGCACACAAGACACATCTGAATTTTAAACCCTGGCCTATGTCTGGATGTAACTCTGATTCCTATAATAAACTGTCAGTACTATCATACATGTTTAACCTTCAACAACCATCAATTAGTTTAACAAACTTAGGGTCCAAGCACTATAACCAACATTATAAAATAGGGTTTATTATTTTATGAAACTATGGGCTTTCTAAAGGGCCCTGCTTCCTCAAAAGATGTCTTGTATTTGAGTTTCTATTTTTCTCCCAATGAATGTGTGTTAGTATAGGGCTTAAAAGAAATGAGAGGTAGTAATTTTCTTCTAAGTGAAATATATTGCTGCATTCATTGAAATCCAAGCCTGTGTATTGTGCCTACACTACACAGTCACAAAAAAGTATTTGTGGGTACTTTGTGAAACCACAACCTCAGTGGTATATGGTAATTGTTTCCACATGAATAATCTGTGTGGAAAGTGCTTTAATGAACAAATTTAGGTTAGATTTTTAAAAAATCTACATAAAATGTTGTAAGCTTGAAAAACAGATTATTCTGTTTCAGAATACCAGATCTTTAGCTACAGATAGTACTTGTATATAAAGGCATCAAATCATTTTTCAAATGCAAGGTAAGTTGCCAAATATTTAGATGTTTAAAAAAAAATCAGTTTAATAGTAACAATTAGAGATGCCTACTGAAACTAGGGCCCTACTGAGCTAAGCACTCTGTGTACGTAAAGTAAGAGACTGCCCCTGCCCCAGAGAACTCACACTCTAAGTAGAAGACTGGCAAAGAGTGTGAGAGAGGAAATATAATTATCCTTAATTTAGAAACAAAAAATTGAATTATATAAAGAGATTAAGTGGCTTGCCCAAGGTCACACAGAAAGGTTGCAGCAAAGCAAGGAACTGACTACAGATTTCAGAGTCCCAGTCCAGTGCCTTAAACTTAAGGCTATCCTTCCTTTCAGTGGACTGATCTAAAGCCTGCTGAAGTCAAGGGGCATGGATATATTATGTTTCTTGAACTATTGTAGTCATGAAACAGAAAAGTGTCTCAACTATATGGCAAGAAAGTAAAACATTTCTTTCACTGTTTATTAGCAGCATATTTTAAAAAAAGAGCAAGCAGGCTGATGAGCTGGTGGATAGTCCTATGATCTACAATGCGGCACACTACTGTTTAGGAGAAAAGTTAGGGTCTCATTCCTTAGGACAAATGGATGGTTTGCATTGCCAATTTGATTTGGCCACAGAGGAAGATAAGGGCTCTGGTATATAGTGTCACAGGTAATGAAGTGGTTCCAAGGTTGTGGAAGGTCTAATATGTTGCTTAGCTAAAATGGACTTCTGGGATCTTGGGCAGGGTCTCTGCTGTTCTAAATCCATGGAACTACGCTGATTTACCACAGCTGATCATCTGAGCCCTTGTCTTTCTACTTGTTTGGTTGCATTAGCATTATTTTAAGCTTGGGGACTGTTGTATTAAAGTGGGAGGAAAGGCTCAAAGTGTTAAAAATGTTAACATGACCCTATCACTGTCTAACATTAAACAAGGTTTGTTATACAGAGAACTCAGGCTGCTTAGTGTTGTGGTAAACATAGATAAAAATTATTTTTATTAAAGGTATAGACAAGGAAAAACACTTTACATTTGAAATTGTTTAAGTAAGACTTTCATTCTAAAAAAAAAAAAAAAACTCCTTGTTCCCTTCTCTCCACCTAGAGACAGTTTTTATAAAAAGGAAAAACAAATTGTCTGACAGGTTTTTTGATGGTATTAAAGATGGTAATAACTGTCCTTTTGGGGAAAAGGGAACAGTTGAGATGGGCAGGATCTGTTCAATTTGGATCCCATTTTCTAGAAGACATAAACACAAAAAGGGAAAGAAAAGAACGGCAGAGATAGAAAATGCAGCTTCTGTCTTTACTGTTGACTTGCAATCTCATTGCAGGAGAAACTCAGGCACAGCATATAGTCCTATCAGCCTGTAGGGGCAAGGTTGTGGAAGATTGGCAAGGAGCTAAGTGGTGGACTGAGTACGTGACTGTAAGCGGGGGACGCAGGCAATTTCAATGAACTTTGTCCGACAGACCCTGCCAAAAGATATTGTAGCATAGCTCAGCATATTTTTGCCTGTAAACAAGTTAGTTTATTTAATAAGCATAAATCATACCTATAACAATGTAACCAGCTATTGACCCCATGTAACTCCGAGATAAGCACGGAGAATATAGCACTGCAGAGAACTCCGCCCCGGCGGAGTCCTGCCTGGTCAGCTGTCCCGAATGACCAGAGTCCCCTGCAGCCCCTCCGCGCATCCTAGGAGCTCCCTGGGCAGATTGGAGCATAAGTCTTTCCTTCCTTCCTTCCTTCAATAAAGCGTAGTTTACTATTCTTAGGCCTGAGAGTCCTCCTTTCACTGGTATCTCCCCCCCCAGCCCTTGTGGGCTGGGGAAAAATAAAATGTTTTGGCTGGCTAACCCAGATTCTTAGTAGACCAAAGGAAATAGGAAGAGGACACACTGGGAATGAGGAAACAGGGGAAGGAGAGACAGTCTCACATCCCAGGTGGTGTTCAGGATCTAGCCAATAGAGATGTCATCTGATTCTCTCTCTCTGGCCCCATCTGGTCAGGACATCTCTCAGGATTATGACAAAGAAGGTCTGGGGTCCCAAGAGATGATGGGAGTAGCATGACAGTGAAGCTCATTCCTTCTCCTTCTTTAAGGGAGCCATGTCATGGTAGCCAAAGTCTTTCTTTTAAGGACCCCAAAAGGAAGTGATGGGCAGAATATCCCATCCCTTCACTATTTTGTCCAATAATTAGGCCTAATTTCTGATGAACTAATTTTGATACATTGATTTCCAGTCCCACAATTTTCTTGTTCATGATCTTAACACAGTCCTTGAATTATATCATTAGGTCTTTTTGTTTGTATTAATTCAGTCGTTTCCCAAATCAACATTTGTGACACTTAATGAACTTTCATTCACTTTTCACAGTTGAGTTCACAATGATGGTAAATGTATAGGCCCAGTTGTCATAATAGGAGCTATTGTTTTGGTCTGGTCTCCTTGTTTCCAAAGCAAGGCTCAGTACTGAGATTCCCAAAACGAAAGCTGCACAGTCCTTCCAATACTTGTAGTTTATTATTTGTAGTGACACTGATCTTGATCTACTAGTTTACTTGATTCACTGCTTCCAGCATCATCTTCTCTGCACAAAATTTAAGTTAAAGGTTACTGTGTGAGACTTCTAGATTCACATTAATAAGAATAAAATAATCAGTATTATATGGATATGAAAGGAGTAATACTCTTTTTGGACACACTGTCCCTCAGCAGCACTGAATAGGATGAAACATACACTGAGTACAAATCTGAAGGCAGACAATAGCCTGGTGGTGAACAGAGTCTTCTATAGATTATGGTTACAGACATTCTCGCATATGCCAGTATAGTATGATGTCTTTCCTGGGACCTCTATATGCGTTATTTGGGAAGCATTCTTCCAGCATAATGAGCTTCTCTATAAGCTTTTGTCAAAATTCACATGCTGTCATCCATATGCTCTATACTGCCCATAAAAATGTGGATTGTACACTTATGGGTTCCTGGAAGAATTATCAGAGTAGCAGCCATGTTAGTCTATATTCGCAAAAAGAAAAGGAGTACTTGTGGCACCTTACAGACTAACATATTTATTTGAGCATAAGTTTTCGTGAGCTACAGCTCACTTCATCGGATGCATTCAGTGGAAAATACAGTGGGGAGATTTATATACGTAGAGAACATGAAACAATGGGTGTTACCATACACACTGTAACTAGAGTGATCACTTAAGGTAAGCTATTACCAGCAGGAGAGTGGGGGGGAGGGATCCTTTTGTAGTGATAATCAAGGTGGGCCATTTCCAGCAGTTGACAGGAATGTCTGAAGAACAGTGGGGGGTGGGGGGGATAAACATGGGACAATAGTTTTACTTTGTGTAATGACCCATCCACTCCCAGTCTCTATTCAAGCCTAAGTTAATTGTATCCAGTTTGCAAATTAATTCCAATTCAGCAGTCTTTTGTTGGAGTCTGTTTTTGAAGTTTTTTTGTTGAAGTATTGCCACTTTTAGGTCTAATCGAGTGACCAGAGAGATTGAAGTGTTCTCCAACTGGTTTTTTAATGTTGTTCTTGACGTCTGATTTGTGTCCATTTATTCTTTTACATAGAGACAGTCCAGTTTGACCAATGTACATGGCAGAGGGGCATTGCTGGCACATGATGGCATATATCACATTAGTAGATGTGCAAGTGAACAAGCCTCTGATATTGTGGCTGAGTTATGTTTTGGGTTTTATGCTTATTACTTGTGATGCACTATTTGGCCTGGATACAGAATTTTCGGAAGAAGAGAAGGAAGTAAAGAAGAATCCAAGGATTAAATTCTACTCCCATTTACGCACATATATATCCAGAGTAACTCAATTGACTTCAGTTGGGTTATTATAGATTTATACAGGTAGAAGAGAAGAATGTCACCCTAAACAGTTACAACTGAAAAATAATTGCTAAATCATTTAATCCATTCCACTGCTAATGCAGGACTCACTCCTAGGGTGAAATACTGACCAACCCCTTTCAAGTCAATGGGAATTTTACCATTTACTATAATGGGGCTAGAACGTCATTTCTAAGATACCATAATTACTGATCTAGTCTTAAGAGTCCAAAGCAATGGAGCTTACACTGCTGCTCTTGAGAGCTAAATTCCCTAGCCTGAAAAATCTCATTATCAGAAAGATTTTTCTGATATTCAGACCCTATTTTCCTTTTCTTGATATTATTCCTTTACTCCTATTTCCTTGTTTTTCCCTAAACAATGTTTTCCCTTTTAGGTTGTTTACACCTTATTCAGAGATTTGTAGACTTTTATCTTGTCCTCCTGTAATCATTACTTAGCCTAGCTACACCTATTTTACTCTATTAATCTTTCCTAATACCTTCCTCCAAGTTAACAATATATTTACAGTAACAAGATACCCAGGATGAAAGATAATACTACACTGGTTTTGAACTAGACCTATATTACCACCACGTTCTATGATATGGTGCAGTCCAAGATTGCACTGGCTTTTTTTGCTGTCAAATCACATTGCAAAGTCAATTTTTTTATCAGCTTATTTGCCCTACATTTCTTGCAACATTACTGCTTTCCACTGAATAATTCTATTTTGGATTATCTTTCCTCAGCTAGCATAGCTTCCATTTTTCAAGGTGAATCTCATTACATTTCCTATCCATGTTTGCAATCACAGTTTGCATCACTTATCTGTCTTCACTAGTCTTTCTTACCTTTCCCTAACTTGGTATCATCTATGATGTTTGCTAAATGTGCTACTTACTCCCTCATCTAGATAATTAATGAAGTTTCTGTAAGACCAGATCAAACCTTGATCCTTGTTATATATCACTAGACACTTACCCAAAATTCAGTCCATTGCCTTTTATCATCACCTTTTCTTTTTTGTCCTTCAACCAGTTTTTAATCCACATGGCAGTATTCAGATCAAAGAAAAAAATGATCTGAAATTGGGTTGCATGCATTGTAGCACTTGATCTATCCACAAATCCTTCTAATGCTGTGGCTCCAAGTCTAGTTTGAGTATTATAATGATTTTCTTGAACAATGCAATAAGTAGGATTGTAAACAGTTGCTGTAGTCTTTAAAGGGTTGCTGTTCCTGAAATGTGAAAAGAGTCTGAAATCTATAACAGTTGGATGAAAGAAATAGATACTAATTTACCCACAATTACAGTTTGCTAAATTATTTGTTGAAAGTTGATTGTTGTGAATTTTGTCAGTTTTTTCTTTACAAATTATTCCCAAATGTTACCAATGTATGTGAATATATGCACTATTGGTAAACATACAATTCACTGTTTACACATATGTGCATCCACTCCCAATTTGTTTCTTTGCAAATTGCTCATTATTTATTATTTGTGGTGTATAACTAATCATCTAAAATAGATGATGTTTCTGTTCAGTGATTGGACAATAAACCTTTAAAATAGGAGAATAAAAATAGCAAGTAACTCACATATGGCATGAATCTTCATAGAAATTATTATTGCAAAAAATTGGGACACTTACCTAATAATTTTTCATTAACAATAAGTAATATCCAAGCTTTTTAAAAATTGATGCCTAAAGTTAAGTTCCTAAATCCTTTACCTGTTCTGAAAATATTGGCCAGGATGACCGCACGAATTGCAAGCTGAACTAGTCAGCATCATTTTTTCATGTTTGAACATTAATCACTTTCTGTATTAGTCAACCAATTCCACCAGCTACAATCTAATACTATCCTGTGAAAAACGAATGCCTTTCGCAGCAAGTCAGCAATTGTAGTGAGTATGAAATAGTATCACTTATACATGAATAATTCATCCAGCTCTAATCAGTGTTTCAGAAATGCACTTAATCAGGTTGTCTTTACATAAGCATTGCCAGACTGGACAAGAACAGCAGTCTGTTTAGTCTAGTACCCTATCTGTGACAGTAGCTCGTGGCAACTGCTTTCAGATGTAAGTGTAGGAAACTCTGTAGCGGACAATTATTAAATAACCTTCCCAGTGTCACTCAGTAGTTAGTTTATGCCTAGAATCTTGAGGGGTTACTGCCAGTATTAAATATATTGCCTTTGAATATCATTGAATGTCTCCCTGTTCTTGTGCTAAGAGGAAGGTTAACTACAAGCCCCAAGTCTACCTCTCCTGTACCATTAAGTGCTTTGCATACCTTTGGTTTAGAGAGAAAATGATAAACTATCCCCCAGTCTTTTCAATTGCACAGTGTTGCCATTCTCTCCAGCCTTTTTTTTTTTTTAATTATAAAGATTATGGTTTAAATCCTCAAGTTCAGTGTAAAAGGTTCAAATGAAATGGAGATGAAATTTCCATGCCGTCAACACTCCCCATACTCACTTCACAGTGCCCCTCACTCTGGCACTTGAGATTAGTATTTTTGCCTGTCATTTAGCTATTAGCCAGAGTCATTTAAAATACTGTGTGGTTTCCTCTAAATAAAATACACAGATGATATGCTGATTAACTGTTTATTTTTATTTCAGAAACAGAATATCCTATGATTTGAATCCATCTGAAACTTCAAGAGTCTCTTGTTAACGTGCAATTCAAATTTCAATAAGTTTTTCCTTTGAATGCACAATGTATCTTCCTGTGAAACTCAGGCCAAGAGGAATAAATTATTTAGAGGTCAAATATCCACCAGATATTGTTTCTATTAATTTGTCCAACATAGTGTTAAGCTCATGATCCTGCAACAAGTTCTGCATTGACTCAGGGATCTCCTCACACTGAGCACTTTGTAGGAGTGAGGCCTTAAAGGCAGATGTTGAATCTAATATGATTTGTCGGAATGCATTTAAAAAGTGAAAATAATTAGCATACCTCTAATGATACTGTTCTGTCTTTGCCAAGCAGTAGCATATTTCTGAGCCTTGAAGATCAGTTTTCCATCTGAGCAGAAATCAGTAACTCGTTGAGAACATTTTCCAGAGTAACTTGTTTATGTACAGAATGGACATGAGTCGATTTCCAAGAACTGAGATATTATTTTGACATGTCTGGTGGCAGCATGTGTGGGACATATGACAGTGTGAATTGCCATAAGTGCTGACAGCACTGGAAGCTTACCAGGGGTCACCCCCAACTCCACCATAGGACTCCAATAAGTGTCGATCCTTCACAGGCCAGAGTTGGGTTTTCCTTCTGGCTACAAGTTCATATTGCTCTTTAGATCAGGAACCAGAATGAAGGCCCCGCACCAGTTTAAGCTTGGACTATTTATCCAAAAGTCCTTTCTTTGGATGATGGTCTCTGAAGAATATAGTTTGAACCAGAATACGCAAGCCTCCCCGGGAGATGGTACATCTCTGGAATTGTTATAACCCGAGTGATTTGCCTTAATCTTCTGCACCTGTTTTCACTATCCCTCCCTGCTGGGAAATGCATACAAACCCTGGCCCACACTGATGTATAAACCAATCATATACTTAATATAAAATGGTCTCCGAAAGATATAATAGAAAGTTGCTCTGTCACAGTTATCAAATACACATAGATAATTCTGTCTTTCCGAAATCTCAGCTAAAGCACCATTTACTTAATCAAAAAGAAGCAGCTGCCTTGGTCTCTCCATCTATCTTGGCCTCTCACTCAAATTTAACTGTTAAAACACACTGACCCATCTTGGTTTCTCAGGCCCTGAGTTTTCTGTCTGAGAATCCCCTGTGTCCTAGCTGTTCATCTAGGATTGCATGCTTTGGAAAGATGGCCTGGCCATTAGCATTACTTTTGTGCAGATGCAGAGAAGGTTGTACTTCTCTGAGGGTACTTTATTTCATACAGGCTGCGTCTACACTACAGACTTTAGAGCAGCACAGCTGTACCCTGCAGCCGCACCACTGTAAGATCTCCTGTGTAGTTGCTTTATGCAAACAGGAAAGAGCTCTCCCATTGACATAATTAAACCATCCCCAATGAGCAGCGGTAGTTATATCAGCAGGAGAGCGTCTCCCACCAACATAGGGCTGTCCCCACTGGTGCTTTTGTCGTTGAAACTTATGTCAATCAGGGGGTAGTTTTTTCACACCCCTGACCAAAAAAAAGTTTCACCAACAAAAGTGCTAGTGTAGACATAGCCACAATTCCCTTAACAGTTGGATGTGGTGAGAGTTTCATCCTGGCTGTTTATAAATCAATGACCTGTAATGTACCTGACAGTAACGCTTGTTGCCATAAACACCAAGCAAGCTTCAGTTCTCTTTTTATATACAATATACAGCCAAATAACTGGATTCCTGAGGCAATATTTATGGAATTACATTTTAATTATTGTTTTTCAGGGAAAAACTCCTGCTCCCAGAATGTATCAGTTGAGTTAATCTAAAATGCAATAGTAAGAAAGTTCTCATTCTTTATACTATGCGAGATGTGAAATAATTTGATAACTAAAAAGGATATGCAGTCCCCTTCTTAGCTGTCTATGCATTTATAGTGCATGCTTACCATTGAATTGGGACACTAACTAAAATAATGATTATTTCTCCATTGTGCCTAAAGAACTATAGTCTCTGTGCCACTCTCCATGAGGGTTATATTCTCTAAATCCTTATACTTCAGGAAAAGGCAGCTTGTTAGTCTAAAGGTGGCTGTCTTTAGTATGGGAAGCCCTTTGCAAACAGACGGTCTTGCTTGGTGCCCTAGTAAAGAGAGCACATTATTTAGATTTTAAGGTCCTCAGAGCAGGGTCTTTTTGTTCTGTGTTTGTATAGTGCTTGGCATGGTGAGGTCCAAGTATATGATTAGTTGCCAAGCTCTACCTACACACTACAAAGAATAATGAACTCATCCTTATCTGCAGTAAAAGGTCCTACAGTGAAGAGCCTTTCAGTAAGAACACACTTTTAAGCATATATAATGCAAGCATGATATTACCTCTCTTTCCAGGCACTGGGAGTTCTGATAGAGATGCCATCGCTAAAACTACTGGCAGTTTAGCTCATAATGTTTCCAAGCTATACAACCTGAGACAACCTGAGACAAAAAATCTCACACCTAAAAATCACATGCCAGCATGCCCCAGGTACAGAATACAAATGTAATGTTTGACATTTTCCTAAAAGACGAGAGGCTCGGTCCCACTCCCATTGAAAGCAATGGCAAAACTTCCATTGACTTTCCGGAGCAGCCTAGGAGAAGGTCTAGATTAATGTGTTACAAGGATTGATCAATTTCAGCCACTCTGTCCTAAATGTAGCCGTATATCAACACAGTTGTTATCTATCAGTCAATGAATACTTTGACTAGTGGCATTTGACAAGTTAAAAAGCTGGTTTAATACTAAAAGGAGGTATTAATTTATTAAAATTTTGCCCAAACCCACTAAAACTCATTTAATATTGTATTTGTCAAATAGATTTCAATCAGTTCTACTCAGACCTCGTTTTTCTTCTAAAGAGTGCTGGGCACCTGCTAAATTGCACAAATCCTATGACCTTGACCCTCACCAGTGCATGCCATATTGGAAAAATATAAGTGCATTTAAAAGGTATGCCCAGAATGACAAAATTTATATCAATTATGTACAGATATTCAAAATCATAATCCAGACTGAGACTTAATCTAACAGTTAGCATTTAAATCTTTAGTATTACCAAATGCTGCTGAGAGGTGTATCAAAAGATTACCTGATAAACTTAACATCTGCGGAAGCCAATTATCCTTAACAGGAAGGATAATACTGAACTCATTAAAACAGCTGGACTAATCTCTATACATTGCAAAAATATGCTGAAAAGAATAATTCTAACCAAATGCATTTGTTTTAAACATTGAAAATGTTGGACTTGTCAATAAACAAAAATAAACACCTCAAATGACATTACACATTTATTCCTGATAACATACGAATAAAGTTGCTAGTTTCCAATCATAGAAAGAGACAGAGGGACAGATTCTGAACTTTCTGGCATGAAAGCAAGATACACTCCATTCATATCGCGCTATACTGGATTGATATCAGTGCAAACTGATCAGAATTTAGACCAAAAGCTTTATTTTATGACAAACGTTGACATAAAGGTTTATGTTACACATTTTTTCTTCTTGTTTTCTATCAGCTCTGTAAGTTTGCTTTTGTAAAATGTTGTTGGTTTGTGTATTTTATAGGTTATTTTGGTATTGTGTTATATTGTATACATCACGATATTGAGTTCTAATCAGAAATATAGATATATTTGATATTGAGTAGAAATGTTGGTAAGAGAAAACTACACAAAAATCCTGCCACTTTAAAGACAGATTGAACTTCAATACTTCAGGCAATAATCAACAGAGCATTTGAAACATTAGGTTTCAAAACAAGGAAATTGACACATACCTTTCCCAGCTGGTCAGAATAGTAGGAGTTGTTACAGGCTATCTATTCTCAAAGAATTCATTGGCATCCATATTTAAACTACAGACAAAATAGATGTGTGTTACACCCATACTTCAAAGTACAATCTTACTAAAACTGGATATTTTTAGCTGAATGCCTTTCCACCCCCAAACTTTAGTGGAGTGGATAAAATGGAAAGCAGAGCCAGAATCTGTGAATCTGAATTTTCAAAAATCAAACCACCCTGGTTTTCCCATATTAGAGATGATTTTATACCTTAATTTTATATTGTACATACTTCTTTGTACAGACAGCTGAGTTTTTTTGAGATAGGGTCTTGTTCAGTCATTGAAGTGCTGCAGCCTAAATATAACTTTTAAAAATTGCCTATTCTGCAGCCAAACATGGGAACTTTATCTCTGGCTCACAAATATTATATATGATGTAACACATATACAGCTTTCTTCAGACATATTCTGGTCATGCAACACGTGTTTTCAGAGAGTCATGCAGATGTGGAATAGCACTTGTGTACAAGACCTATGGCACTGGCTTGCAGAATTTATGAATTTATAGAAGGACATTCTCAAAATTGTTAAGTAGGGTGACATACAGCCTACAGATTAATCCTCTTCTAGAAGCAGAGCTGGGTGAAAAAGGCAAACAATAAAATAAAATCCATGAATAGTGGTTTGAATTTTTAAATTGATATAATTTGGCTGTGTTCCTATCCTTGGTTAGGAAACGTTCTTTCTGTATATGGAATCAGGTCAGCTGCCTCCTGAGTGCCCCCTTATGGCCTGGCATGGCTGTTCAGCATTAGGACTCAGTTACCCATTCTATTCAGGGCACTTAAATCACATTGTTTAAATAATAAAACATTCCCCCTTAGGGTCCAATTTATCAAAGCTTTCAGAGTCTTTAAAAATAGAGCTCAGAGTCTTCACCCCAGTCACCTGCTCTGGGCAGGTCTGTCATCCTACTCTCCTAGCAGTAACTCCTAGGATGTTTCCCCTGGAGTCTGGAACCCTTGTTTGTCTTCTCCACAGGGCATCCTTCATTACTGGTGTCTTCCCCCACTGAATCAGGACCTTATAGGAACCTTTTTACTCTCTACAGTGTCTGCAGGTATCTACCATAGCCCTGATTCAGCCACCTGACTCATCTGTCACATCACGTCCCTCATTGTTATTCATCATTCCTACTTGAAGTGGGAGGAAGCTTGTAACAGGTGGGGCTGGGAACCATTTCCTGTTAAGAGGCCCAGCCACAGTGTGAGAGTGTATTTTAAACTTTTCATTGCAAGGTGCAGAATTTGCATGTTACAAGAAGAGATCTGTTGTTAAGGTCACACAATCAATTGGGTAGGGATCTTGTACAACCTTTTCTTAATAATATTTCACTGAAATTAATGTTTTTTGCATCACAATATATTGGCTTTCTAAAATAGCCTTCTGAAGTGATAGGGACACATTTTAATAATCACAAATTAAAGATCTGCACTTTACCTAAGTTAAAGCCAACATGACCTGCTGCTTGCTATTCATTAACATTTGAGATGGCTGTTTGGCATTTTGCATCAAGAACTAAATTTGTGAAGACCTAGAATATGTGTGACAGGAAATGATATTAACCTTTAAAAAAACCATACACTGTGTATCCCAGTTTCAGTGCTCATCCTTCAAAGGAGTCTGCTCCGGAATGGCAGTCACATAACTGAACACAGGTTCCTGGATGCCACTTTATGCTGTAAAAAACACAATATTAGCATTTAAAGGAAGCACAGTACAAATCTTTCAGCATAATAGAGTAAAACACAAAAAGCAAAAATAAAATAGTAGTCACTAGAAACTAGGCTCTATGGTCCAAACATTTGGTGCCTAGCACAGATGAAGAGGCCGCCTTTACGAGTCTCTGGCAGGTTCAGCCTTAACAAACAAATTAGGGTGAACCAAAGAGCAAATGTGAAAAAAAACGGGACAGGGGATAGGGGGTAATAGGAGCCTATATAAGAAAAAGACCCCAAAATCAGGACTGTCCCTATAAAATCGGGACATCTGGTCACCCTAAAACAAATTATAGCAACCTTCTGGGAGCTTTAAATTCTGCTGGCTACATCAGACTCCAAGTTGCCATTCTGTTAGCCAGAGAGGCAGTAACCTGGCCATGTGCCCTTTTGCCCCGCCATATCCCCTACACCAGTGTGGTGAAAGAAGCTGGCAAGGGCTGCATTGTTGTCTCTATACCTTGTGGCTATAAGGGGAAATCCCCAGTCAATTGAGCCAACTCTACAGGCTCTGTAAAGAGGATTGTGATAGGAGGCTGGGTTACTGGTGGCGTTGCCTAGTAGTGAGGTAGCTGGGCCTCCACTTTCCCCCTTCTCCAGTGTTTCTCACCAGCAACTACTCTCCAGTACTGTGAAGTCCTACCTTTTGGTGGGTGATGACACAGTATTCTTGTCAGCAAGTTAAGGAAGTATGGGCTGGATGAATGCACTATAAGGTGGGTAGAAAGCTGGCTAGATTGTTGGGCTCAACGGGTAGTGATCAATGGCTCCATGTCTAGTTGGCAGCCGGTATCAAGTGGAGTGCCCCAAGGGTCGGTCCTGGGGCCGGTTTTGTTCAATATCTTCATAAATGATCTGGAGGATGGTGTGGATTGCACTCTCAGCAAATTTGCGGATGATACTAAACTGGGAGGAGTGGTAGATACACTGGAGGGGAGGGATAGGATACAGAAGGACCTAGACAAATTGGAGGATTGGGCCAAAAGAAATCTCAAGAGGTTCAATAAGGATAAGTGCAGGGTCCTGCACTTAGGACGGAAGAACCCAATGCACAGCTACAGACTAGAGACCGAATGGCTAGGCAGCAGTTCTGCGGAAAAGGACCCAGGGGTGATAGTGGACGAGAAGCTGGATATGAGTCAGCAGTGTGCCCTTGTTGCCAAGAAGGCCAATGGCATTTTGGGATGTATAAGTAGGGGCATAGCGAGCAGATCGAGGGACGTGATCGTTCCCCTCTATTCGACATTGGTGAGGCCTCATCTGGAGTACTGTGTCCAGTTTTGGGCCCCACACTTCAAGAAGGATGTGGATAAATTGGAGAGAGTCCAGCGAAGGGCAACAAAAATGATTAGGGGACTGGAACACATGAGTTATGAGGAGAGGCTGAGGGAGCTGGGATTGTTTAGCCTGCAGAAGAGAAGAATGAGGGGGGATTTGATAGCTGCTTTCAACTACCTGAAAGGGGGTTCCAAAGAGGATGGCTCTAGACTGTTCTCAATGGTAGCAGATGACAGAACGAGGAGTAATGGTCTCAAGTTGCAGTGGGGGAGGTTTAGATTGGATATTAGGAAAAACTTTTTCACTAAGAGGGTGGTGAAACACTGGAATGCGTTACCTAGGGAGGTGGTAGAATCTCCTTCCTTATAGGTTTTTAAGGTCAGGCTTGACAAAGCCCTGGCTGGGATGATTTAACTGGGAATTGGTCCTGCTTCGAGCAGGGGGTTGGACTAGATGACCTTCTGGGGTCCCTTCCAACCCTGATATTCTATGATTCTATGACTTGACCCTTTGGCTGGGTCACCAATTTAGTTCGCTTCCTTCCAGGATAGCAGAATTCAGAGAAATATATAGAGTTGCACTCCCTCACAATAGGAAAGGCCTTCAACCCATCTTCCATCCCCTACAGATGGCTCACTCCAAGGCTCTCAGAGTCTTTATCCTCTCCTTACTTGCAAGAGAAGTTGTGGAAGGGAGTGTTATGCCCCTGCTGCCATAAGGGTGGCTGGTGTAGTAGGAAGAGGGCCTAAAAAATAAGCCCTTGTACCAGAGGCATGAAATCTGGGCTAAAGTAGTGACCAAAACTTGCTAATAAAAAGCAAAGTTAAGTTGTGAGCAAGAGGCAGGCCCTGCTCACAGAATCTGGCAAGAACAGGGCTAATATTGCAGAAGCACACATTCCTAAGTAGTGCTAGGTTTAACAATATATATGCAAATACATTCCAGAAAGGTGGTACCAAAACACCTTGCTACCAGCACATTCCCCAAAGGTAACAGGAACACACTGACCCATCCTAGAGATAAGGTCAGGATGAAAGCATGATGGATATAGATGTTTTGATCGAACCAACACGTACGAGGTAATGGGTGGCACCCAAATACGTCAGAGGGGGCACCAAAATTCGCCGGAGGGACAATACATAACTTGTTTGTATCTGTGTATGAAGATGTATCTCAGAGGGAATATCTTTGGCTGGCCTAGAGGATAATGGAAAGTCCCGCCATTAACAGGGATACATGAGTTAGTGTACCTGTAACCATAGAGTCAGGACATTATTAACTGAGTCTGTGGATTTATTGGGCAGTTTGATTGGAGTCTTCTGTACGGGCTATTGGGCCAGAGTCAGTACAGCATGCAAAAAGAACACACGCATGCAGCCAAACATCTGACCACAGTTGGTAGGGGAGCCCATTCCACCTCGGGGCCCTATGAGAGGCAACAATATTAAGTGCCCCTAAACTGCATCCGTGGGCCATTTCATGTGATTTGCCTTCCCCCAAAGTCTCAGAGCATAGCATAAACTAGCAAACAAGACCAAAAAACAATAAAATCCTACACACAAACCACCACCACCACCCAAAAAAAAAAATCCGTATACCCATCACCCCCCTGAAACTTCAGCTCATCCAGGATCAGCTGTTAGGCTTTCTGTGAGGGCTTCCATGAAACCCCTGTTCAGGATCTCTTTGTGTAGGGGTATCCTCCTGCCCCATCTGCCCCCTTTTGAGCTGAGAGGGGTGGGAGAGAGGGTAGGTAGAAAAGGGAGGATGGAGACTGACTTTGTGTTCTTATGATGGGGTGTGTAAACCCCATACTAGAATGAAGGTGTTAAGGAGCAAAGTATCAAGGTCATCTGGTGCAGGTCCTGTGCTGAACTCTCAGAATAAATTTTTGCAAGGCATATTCATGTACGTCATGACAGGAACGGTTAAACTGGACACGCTGCCAATGTGTACCAGGAAGCAAATTGTTACCGAACCTTTCATGCTACACTGTGCATTGTGCACAAACTCTCACACATGCAAGGTTTCTCTCTCTCCTGCCTCTGGTGTGTTTCAGGATATCTTCCCACATCTCCTTTCTACATTCTCCAGACCTAGTGTTGCATTTTGCTGCTACATTAATTCAAGGAGAACACTTACACCACCATTGTCTGCATGGGAAGTGTGACTGTTCAGCATTGCTTGTGTCCTGATTTCACAAGTGGAACTTCTGGTCCATCTACATCACTGAGGGAAAGCTGGCCAATGGCAAATCCTCCTGATACTCAGGTATCAGAACAGGAGAATATCACCATCCTGGAATATCACCATCAGCCCCTCCAGATGACAGCAATAGTCCCACCCTAAATATCATCATCACCTGCTTTATCAGAGGGATCAAGAATTATCATTTTAGTCACCTTCTTATTCCCCTGCCTCAGTCTAGATCTGTATTTGCATTGCCCTCATCAGCATAACATCTGATTATCATCAACCCAGTCATCTAATCTGAATAAATTTATGCCAGGAGGAAAGAGATTCCCCCACAAAGCCAACCAGAGCCCAGATTGTGCTTCAACACAATCCCCAACAGCCAATTCCCACTGGCACACACAAGACAAGATGCCTCTTGGTGAGTTTATGGAGAGGATGGCTCATGGAGCTTTACGGGGCCATTCAGCAGTCTTCAGAGAGACTGAGAGATGATTACTCAAAGTATATTCAAGAAAATACATCATGTTCCTGTTCTTATCTGGCACTGGCTCATGCTTGGCTTGCTAAGCACTGGGGGACCCATATTGTGACAGAGAAGACAATTTCCTGCAATATCCTTGAAAACCTTATTGAATTAAATTTAATTATCTTTAGGGTCCATTATACTAAGTACAAAGTGTAAGAATTTTTGTGGGCTAGGAGCAAATGCAAGCTTTCTAGCAGGAGGATGTGATGTGTGATCTGGAAAATCCAAGGGCTATATTGAACAATGTGCCAGACAAGAATGGACTTTTGGGACAATACGCGTCAAATGAATTTCCTAGGAAATACCTAAGGAGAGGTTAATTCAAATTCCCCATCTCTGGTTCTGCAAAACCTCAGCCTTTTGAAGTTATGCACTGAGGAGAGTGTCTTTGTCTTCTGATGACCTGTTTCTGGGGATTGGACATGAAAGGACCAATCTATATAAAAACCTGGATGAACTGCACAGCTGGTTGTTCTGATTCTGAATCAGAGAGTTATATGAACTTGTAACTGGGGAAAACCCAGTTGTGGGTTTTGACAGACTGACACCTATCAGAGTCAGAGGCTGGAGTTGGAGTGACCTCTGGTAAGCTTTCTAGCATGTGGATAGTTTCTTTTTTGTTTGTTTGCTTTTCATATATTGTTCTCTGTCACGCTTTCACTTTAAGATTAAATGTACTTGCATGGTAACTTGTGACTACTGACAATTACAGCTGTTCATAGCCCTCAAAAAGAAAGCGAAGCACAGATGCTGTCCTCTTTAGGCATGTTGGGGATATCACACTGTGTAGAAATGGAGCTGCATAATCTAAAAAAAATACCAAAACCCTGGTCAGGAGGGATAGAGACAAGTTTCTGCCCAACAGGGCTGACAGCTGAGGACCTGGAAGCCTATACTGGGTGCCCTTGGTGAACCAAGAGGGAGAAAAAACATGTTCAACTGCCCTGAACTGTGACATGTGACTCTACAAGGGATGTGCCATGCTCTGTTTTTCATGGTAACGCTCACAAGATAATAGAATCTACAGCATTTTTATGAAACACAGTCAAGCATTCGCTAGCACAGACAATGAAGCAATCTCTGTTTCCCATCACATCCCTTCTCCTCCCCCTCTCCCTCCAAAATGCTGTGGTCGTTGATATGGGGACACAAACTCATGAGTCATTTCCCCTCCCTCGCCAAGTCTCTCCTCCACCACAGCCACACAAGTGACACCAAAACTTATTTCTTCTTCTTACTCACTGCACCCCCAATAAAGTAGTCAGGAATGACCTTACTTCTGCCCCTTTTATTGACTTTCCTATTCTGTTCATAGTTGTTTAGTTAATTGGAATGCAAAATATCCAAATTACTAATACCTGGTTTGAGCTCTTAGGTGGCTACTTAAAAATTGTTTCAGAGATTTAACATAGACCTTTTTTTATTAAATCCCAGATTAATATAAGCACAACCAGAACACTTTTAAGGCACAAAAAGTATGAGAGAATAACCTGCATTATGCATAACCTGCATATTAGCAATCACAAACTTTATGGGGTACACCTGCAATGAGGATTGAAGAGGGAGTCCATCTTCTCTAGGCTTGGTGATAAGGTTTCCACTATCCAACCATACCAAATTCCCAATTAAGGGCTCGGTGTACACCTCTTTCCCTTATACCCACACATGTCTGGGACTATATCTGATTAAGTCTCAGACACCTGCCCATGTTTGGTATCCCAGGGGACCAGTCTTAGGGTTTCAGATGTTTGTGTGGTCAAATTGGGTCAATGAATTTCACAATGGTTTTGACACATCAGAGCAGTTTCAAATATGCTCTTTTACATCCAGACTGTTTATTACAAGAGACATATTGCTAAATCTTATAATCACTCATGCTAATTATTGAAACCTTTTGCTGACTAGTAAGCCTCAACCTTATTATCAAACCTGTTTTAAGACAAACCTTCACTTTGTGTACTCCTCCTTGCATTACAGCTATAATGGTGATTTATTATTGATTTCTTGAGCGTCTTAACTTTTCCTAGAGGAATAGGCTATTACCTAAACCCTGATTATAAACTGCCTAATCTTACGGCCAGTTAGTAGGATGAAGATCAGGTGAAGGATCAACAGTCCTGAAGGCTAACTTTCCTATACCAACACACTCCAGCACTTCCACCTGTGTGTTCTTCCCTTTTTAATGTTTTGTTGAGCTTCTGGAATCTCAGGCACATCAGCTTTTCTATCCCATCAAAGAGAAAAACAAAACGTTGTATTTATAACAGAAGGGTGAACAATAATGGAATTTATTTATTCTTATTTATTCTTATTATTATTTATGTATTTATTTAAGTGTCAGCAGTGTGCTTAGAGCTGTACAAGACCCAAAGGAAGATAGTTCCTCCCCAGAGCAGTCTAAAATCTAAAGCTCAAGTAAACAAAATTGTGATTTTTCGGGCAGGGGGAAGAGCAAGATTCTGAGCTGTCATGTTACTAGGGGCTAGTCTAAACCGGAAAGTTGTGCCATTTTAACCATATCTGTATAGTATTCTGATATACCAGTACAGTTAAAGAAATGCAACCCCCCACAATGTGGGCATAGTTGTATCAGGATTGGTTTTGAGCCTAAAAAACAGAGATCTAGGACAGTGCAACATTCAGGTTTATTCCTTCCTCCACAGACACTGTATGGTCTCATCAAGCAACACCTGAATGTAGAGGTCTTCAAGTCCTATCGCGTTTATAGGAATGTTTTATTACCCCCGGACTTAAAACTTAACTGAGGTTTGATCAAAATGCCCCAGACTGCCATATAACAGAAATAAAAATGAGGTCTGGGACATTCAGCCATTTCCCCTTGCTCACCAACAGATGCCAGCAGAGAGCTCCCTCCCCTATGGAGCTTTTGTCCATCTGGAGTACTCAAGCAGCTCAGGGTGCTCATCTCACTGTTCACAACCGGTATCAATAGCAAGCTCCCTATTTTCTAGGGGCTTCAGGCCACAGAGTTTCCAGGTGTTATCCACTAGTTGTGTCTTGTCATAAACCTAGATTATGAACTTTCTGAAGCAGGATCTCTTATTTCTTGTTTCTGGAGACCTAGTCCAATAAACTTTGATCCTAGATTAGGGTCCCTCGGATGGTACTGCAACAACACCAACAATAATAGTCCGAAGGGGCAAAGGGATTTATGATCTCTATAAATAACTTGGAACTTTGTGAGTTGGAAATTTTTGAAAAATTCGGAACCTTCAGATAAAACTGAAACATTTTTTTTTAAAAGAAAATAAAAGGTTTTAGCTAATGAGTCATTTCTGTTGGGATGGAGTTGTAGAAACAAGGATCATAACAAGAAAACTGATTGTACACTAGGGGATGTGGTGCAATAGCCAAGAAACCACAAAAAAGAGGCAATAAATTAACCGGGTTCATGAGGAAACAGTAGTTCTACCATACAAAAAACTAAACCATGTTAGCATGCAAGCCAAGATACAGTACTCTAGATATGATGGCACATGGTTACCTCATCACAAACAATGATGCAATGATCAAAAATAGTTCAAACAGATCCAGCCATATGTCTATTCCCCACTCTGAAGCCTCAAAACTCTCCTGTCTGAGGGGTGGGTGTAGAGGAGAATCAGACAGAAGAATCTCCCCCACAAAACTAACTTTTGTTCACTGGGAGGGGACCACTGTGGCTCTGACCCTATTAATGACCTTTTCTCCTTTCACATGGCTGCATCTTTCCAGTCTCCCCAAGCAGCAGCTGTTCCACTAGACTGTTTGTATTCTTACCTACTGTTAATTTCAGTCCCCCATTTTACTCACCTACAACTTCATAGCCTGCTTTCCTTTTCAGGGCTTTATCGTTTGTGCATCCATATACTGCAAATAAGGGAGCACACAGCTATTCCATTATTTTCATCACAACATTATTTTAAAGTAGAAAACAATGTGCTCTTTCGCTCAACAACAGTACTTATTTTATTCCCCTCTCCCCATATGAGATATATAGAGAAAATAAACAAACAGGGAAGCATGGATGCCGTTTCCACGCACAGGAGCTAGCCTTTCTGTGCTTGTTTACAGAAATACCAGATGACCTACACCCCTGCAAACAAATATAATCAGCAGTTTCAATAGAACTCACTTGTTAAAATGTTTCATATTTTTGAATAGTATAATGACTTTATTCCAATGCTTTAGTGAAGAACACAAGATAGTAAGGCAGGCTTTATCTTGCATTTTTTTAAACAATGGTGTGATTTGTTAACTGAGTTTGATGATAGAAACAGCAAAGTCAGCTACAACATGACTTAACATGAACAATAAAAACTCCCTGAATGTTTCATTTGATGCCAAGAGATAACAATCATGTTTTTGAACCAAGGGATGGAAGGTTACCATCAGCTGCAGTAGTGGGCTCCAAAATACATATTTAATGCCAATCAGTCTTTGTTGGTATTTAATTAATTCCAGATAATGAATAATAAATTATTTGTGTAAAAAAAAAAAAAAGGTACCAGACTGATAAGTAAGAAAATGAGCTTCTCTTGGTGTGAGGAACTGGAATACCAGGTGAAGTCAAGATATAAATTATTAAATTTGACTGGAAACTCTCCAGAAATGTTATTGTTTTTGTGTAGGAGAGGACATCAGTGTCAAAAAATAACACCATCTGATTAATTAACTATAATGATGTAAAACTGAGTTACTATTTTAAAGGCGTTTAATCATGCACATTTAACCTTCTCCTGAGTTCCAGATCTTGAAATTAAATCAATTCACTACCCACAGGATTATTCAAAATGTAACAGATTCTAAGTAAAAGTAAACCAGAGTTTCTTACACATTTCTACAATTAAAAATCTCATAAAATAGCTCAATGAACAATAGCTCAACTTATTTTTCCCCTTTTTAATGTCAGTTTGTTCTTCATAAATATCGGAATATGCACTCCTGAAATTAAAAATATCTCTCTCACACGAGGGGCCAGATCCACTTTCTATTGGAGTCCATGGCATAACTCCCATTGATTTTGATGGTTTTATAAAATTGTTGGACTGAACCATGATTAGCAACCTCGTTGGCAGTACTGTGGCTCCAGACTAAATGGGCCTAGAGACTGAACTGCCTTTTATCACTCAGCAGTTTGTCCCTTAGTTATAATTATAGATGATCACTAAGGAATAGGCGTGAAGTACATGGACCTGGCAAGGCAGGGAAGTGTGCCGTGCTGGCACCCAGCCAATGGCTATATTTGTGGACTAATAAAGGCTTTCATCTTTCAGTATTGTCAATTTGTCACTTTTCTGAAGTACTAAATTCACTTAATACAGGGAAGAACTCAACTAAGTCCTCATTAGCCGCTCCCATATACAATTGGAAGAACAGATTCCCAGATGCACAGCAGCCATTTTGTGTTAGATCAATAGTTCTCAAGCTTTTGTACTGGTGACCCCTTTCACATATCAAGCCTCTGAGTGCGACCCCATTAAAAATTAAAAACACTTTTTTATATATTTAACCCCATTATAAATTCTGGATTCAAAGCAGGGTTTGGGGCGGAGGCTGACAGCTCGTGACCCCCCATGTAATAATCTTGCAACCCCCTGAGGGGTCCTGACCCCCAGTTTGAGAACCCCTGTGTTAGATGGACACAAAAGTCTACCAATACTATCCTACCAGGATGATCAGCCCCATGTAGAGGGACTGAGATGGTGTAATCTTTCATTTGTCACACACATTTGCATTACTAGATGCGAGCTGTGAGTGGGGCAAAGAAGGATGGCTGGGCATCTTTGTGGTTACTTTCAGCCCCTTTGAGTAATTGACAGCAAGAATAATGTAGAAAAGCTTTGGGGCTGTTCTAACTTACATCAGGAGACCACCCCCAGAACTAGGAGAATTAAAAGGCAAACTTTGTGCTGCCTTTGCACCACCACCAACCTCCCCTGCCCCACTATTCCTGGGCTCTGTGCTTCTCAGCTGATGAACTGAACCAGAATATTTACTTAGGAAGAGTTGTCAAGACCCATGTTTTACTATAGAATTATATGCTTGTCAAATGCAAAAATAATCAGAGGTAGAAAGTAAGTATTTTCCCCTCAAACGGCTGAGTCACTTAGAAGTTGCTATTTGTGACTTTGCAATAGATAATGGAGGTGAATTTCTGTGTTGTGAAAGGATTTAGTAACTTTGAAAATGTACTCAAAATGATTTATAAAACATCAATGTCTCTTTTAAAAGATAAATGAACAGAAATGAAAACCAAAGCATTTCTTCTATCATTGTGTAACCATACAGATACAAAAGAACTAGACAATGCTAACATCTTTATTCCCAAAAGAGAGTCCACCTCGTGTTACTTCATTAGATATCAGTAGAAGGACATTTACCTGTATGTTTGGAATGGATCAGGATTCTTTAAACAAAATGTCAGCAGGGATGCTTTTAAATATCATCTCAATAGAGAAAAAACAGAGAATCAGAGGGGAAGGAATATCCCCAATTTTCCAAGATGGACAAGAATAACATTACTAATTTACTATTATATGTAACTGACTTTTAAGATAAGCCCCAGATAATAGATGCAGGAATGGTGTTAGACACACTGGAGCCCAGGGCAAAAACTAAGGAGTGGGCTCCCAGCCCGCCTCCCTTACCTGCTCACACATTGAATTTCTGCAACGTTTCTGAAGCCAAAGCCTGAGCCCTACCGGGTGGTGCTCCCTGTGTTGTGGGGCCTTGGGCAATTGCCCTGCTTGCCAACACCATCCCTGAATAGATGGTGCCTAAAATGGAAATATTCCCGTTGTCCATGTACAGCAGCCCAGTAATTGACATTCTAAGTGCTGGTAATTCTGTTTTACTTTTTCTCCATTCATTATCTCCCTATCTTCATCCTACTGTGCACCAGCAGCCACTGCCTCACTGTTTACACTGTGATTTCTAATATCATCCAGACCTAAGATAATCTTTCATCTATTTAATATTTGTTTGTTATGCTGTGGTTAGGGTACCCAGAATTATGTTATTACTCTTGTTAATTTATAGATTAAAACAAGTAGCAGAGGCTTTAATTCATTCCTACTGTTACCCTTAATAATGCAGAGGTAATGGATCTTTTTAGATCATATTGTCCAATCCCATATCAATACAAGATTTTCTCCAAGAATATATTTTCTGGTGCTTTGCCCAGTCTGGTTTTAAATGACCAAAACAGCAGGCTTCCCTTTATTTACCACTGAAGACTATCGAATGGACTAACAGAACTTAATGACAATTTATCTTGATCTTCAGGTTTTTTTTCCTTCTTGGTTTATATGATGCCATTATTTCTAGTTATTGAGCAAATAAAAAATACAAGAAATTTCTAAGGCATGACAGTCAAATCACTGGTATATTATAATCAATTATTTAACTAAAGAGTATGTTCTGTGACAAGGAAAGTGGTAAATATTGTAGAATAAAAGCTATTAAGTATAATTAGGCTATATAGAGGTAAAATATAGATAAATATAGGTATATATATAATTAGGCTATATAAAGGTAAGTATGTATTAATGTTGTAACACAGGGTCTACAGGCCTCATGCCTCTAAGATATTCAGCTTAGCTACAAAAGGCCTGAAACAGGTTGGCATGTTTAGCTGACCAAAAGATAACCCTGTACCAGTGAAGTGCAAGATTACAGTAAAAGTTGAATTATGTGTTGGTGTTCTGGAAATTATGCAGCAATAGACTTGAAAATATGTACAATCTTGCAGTTAATACTGCAAGATATTAGTAACTTTTGGGGGGATCCTGTAATATCCTCAGGTTACTATAGCAATGCATTGATGTAGATGTTAATGAGAATAAGGGGAACTAAGGGGATAGCCAATGAGAAATGGGGCACCCCTAAATTAGTGGGATGTGGAAGTTTAGATAAGGAAAAAGGGGTTGGAACCCTTATGCATAGGTATGAGCCTTAGTAGGCTTAAGCATAACTCAGGGTAAAAAGATGGTGCCCAGCCTGTGTGCTGTGTAGGAGGGGAAATTCGCAGGGAGATGCCAGGATGACAGCCACAGGGAAAAAGAAGGAGGAGGAGGAGGAGGAAGAAGATAATGATTGACATTCTAGTATCTCCCAACAGGAGATGAGAGGCGTCAGTCATAGGGCTAAACACTTTGCACTATTCCTTTAACTACTATGGTATTTCAGTGCTTGTGGGATTGTTTATCTGCTTGGTGGATTTGTTAATAAAGGGACTTGTGATAAATTGCAATTGTTTCCCTGTGTTTGTAGGGTCTCTCATTCTAATGATATTGATAATATTCCTGATTCTGTAACCCTCAGGAGAGTGAAACTTTAGTGATCACTGTGATCTAAGATATTAATCAATATTAATTAATGAATCATCAATCCATTGATGGGTTACAATATTATGTCAGCTCAGAACAGTGGTTTAGCCACAGATTGAAACAATGATCCTCCTCCTTATACTTTTTGTTTTATAGCAACATATTTTGGAACAACTTGCCTGCCTGCCTGCAATGTGCAATCTTTTTATCAAATCACCTAGGGCGAGATCATGCTCACATTAGTCCCCGTGGGAATTAGTCACATGAGTCATGCAAGCAAGATGTGTCCGCTGATAAAAAAATCTCATGGAAAAGAGAACTGACATCAGTGAGATTTTTTCCTGTGTAGAATTACTGCAGTAGACCCAAGGGGTATATATTGCCATTGATGCATGCTCAGAGCTCCTATTACCATTAACGGAAAGACACACATGAATCAAACAGAGAATATATCTCATAAACCTTCTGTAATTCCCATACAGGAAATGTCTTGCTGGAATTTACTTTGACATTTATATGATACTATCGTATGTTATTTTGGAGGATATAAAGAAATCTTTTTACACAGTTAATGATGATGGTTTATGTGCTGAATAAGTTCCAAGAAGACTGTATGTCATCCAAAGTTGTTACTTGCATCAGATCATATCTATCACACCAACAGCAGACATTTGCTTGCGGGAACACTGAATTACCACTTCTCAGAATATTTAATACTGTTGCTTCCTTGGATCCAGTCCTGTGTATCTTCTACCAAATGTATGCATCAAACTAAAGTTTTCTGTAAGCAAGCAGAGTTGGAACATCCCTACACGTATTCTAAAATGGACCCTGGTCAAGCTGTATAGAATAGAGCTAGCTAAGATCTATTGTTGACTCTGCCACAATACCCCAGTTACTGTTTATGATTTACATTGTTACTTCTTTAGAGCAAGGTGTTTTTTTTTCCTTTATCATTTTTCTGTGTAAATTCACTCAAGATCATAGGTTTCAGAGTGGTAGCCATGTTAGTCTGTATCAGCAAAAACAGTATGGAGTCCTTGTGGCACCTTAGAGACTAACAAATGTATCTGGGCATAAGCTTTTGTGGGCTAGAACCCACTTCATCAATGCATGGAGTGGAAAATACAGGGGCCAGTATAAATACATAAAAAGATTGATTTGCCTTACCAAGTGTGAGGTCAGTCTAACAAGACAATTCAACTGACAGCAGGATACCAAGGGAGGAAAAATAACTTTTGAAGTAGTAATGAGAATGGCTCATTCCAGACAGTCGACAAGAAGGTGTGAGTAACAGTAGAGGGAAATTAGTATTGGGAAAATTAGGTTTAGGTTTTGTAATGACCCAACCACACCCAGTCTTTAGTCAGGCCTAATCTGATGGTGTCCAGTTTGCAAATTAATTCCAGTTCTGCAGTTTTACGTTGGAGTCTGTTTTTGAAGATTTTTGTTGAAGAATTGCCACTTTCAGGTCTGTTCTTGAGTGACCAGGGAGACTGAAGTGTTCTCCTACTGGTTTTTGAATGTTATGATTCCTGATGTCAGATTTGTGTCCATTTATTCTTTTGCGTAGAGACTGTCCAGTTTGGCCAATGTACATGGCAGAGGGACATTGCTGGCACATGATGGCATATATCACATTGGTAGATGTGCAGGTGAATGAGCCCCTGATGATGTGGTTATATCCTATGATGGTGTCCCTTGAATAGATATGTGGACAGAGTTGGCACCGGGGTTTGTTGCAGGGTTTGGTTCCTGGGTTGGTGTTTTTGTTGTGTGGGGTGTGGTTGCTGGTGAGTATTTGCTTTAGGTTGGGAGGCTGTCTGTAAGTGAGGACTGGCCTGTCCCCCAGGTCTGTGAGAGTGAGGGATTGTCCTTCAGGATAGGTTGTAGATCCTTGATGATGAGCTGGAGAGATTATAGTTGGGGGCTGTAGGTGATGGCTAGTGGTGTTCTGTTACTTTCTTTATTGGGCCTGTCTTGTAGTAGGTGACTTCTGGGTCCGTCAAACTATTTCTTCACTTCACCAAGTGGGTATTGTAGTTTTAAGAACACTTCATAGAGATCCTGTAGGTGTTTCTCTGTTTGAAGGATCAGAGCAAATGCAGTTGTATCTTAGAGCTTGGCTGTAGGCAATGGATTGTGTGATGTGGTCTGGATGAAAGCTGGAGGCATGTAGGTAAGTATAGCGGTCAGCAGGTTTCCAGTATAGGGTGGTGTTTATGTTACCGTCGCTTATTAACACTGAGGTGTCTAGGAAGTGGACCTCTTGTGTGGACTGGTCCAGGGTGATGGTGGGGTGGAAATTGTTGAAATCGTGGTGGAATTCCTAAGGGTCTCCTTCCAATGGGTCCAGATGATGAAATAGTTGTGGGTGAGGACAAAGTCACAAAGGTCAGCCACCAGGTTTGCCGTGATGGTACTGGGGATACCATATCCAATATCATCATGGCAAACCTGGTGGCTGACCTTTGTGACTTTGTCCTCACCCACAACTATTTCAGATTTGGAGACAATTTATACCTTCAAGTCAACGGGACTGCTATGGGTACCTGCATGGCCCCACAGTATGCCAACATTTTCATGGCTGACTTAGAAAAACACTTCCTCAGCTCTCGTCCCCTTACGCCCCTGCTCTACTTGCGCTACACTGCTGACATCTTCATCATCTGGACCCATGGGAAGGAAACCCTTAGGAATTCCACCAAGATTTCAACAATTTCCACCCCACCATCACCCTGGACCAGTCCACACAAGAGGTCCACTTCCTAGACACTACAGTGTTAATAAGCGATGGTCACATAAACACCACCCTATACTGGAAACCTACTGACCGCTATTTTACCTACATGCCTCCAGCTTTCATCCAGACCACATCACAATCCATTGCCTACAGCCAAGCTCTAAGATACAACTGCATTTGCTCCGATCCTTCAGACAGAGACAAACACCTACAGGACCTCTATCAAGTGTTCTTAAAACTACAAAGGCAAATCACATCTTTTTTATGTATTTATACCAGCTCCTGTATTTTCCACTCCATGCATTGATGAAGTGGGTTCTAGCCCACAAAAGCTTATGCCCAAATAAATTTGTTAGTCTCTAAGGTGCCACAAGGACTCCTAATTGTTTTTATTCAAGATCATAGTGATTGTCGGTTTTCAATCATCTACTTGTTGGGGCATTTGATGCACTGGATGAGGTAAACCACACGTTGTGATAGGCAAGCGTAGGATCCATGGAGCTTGAAAGGTGTGTTGTGAGGGCTATGGACAGCTCAAGCTGCCATCCCAGGGGGAAGGAGGGGTTCCAGCTGTGAGCCCTGCATGGTTGTCAATGCCCCACACTGATGTCAGTGCCCCACAATGCCCCACTTCACTTGGTGCAAGTGCTCCTGGTGAAGGTGAACACCACCAGCAGGAGTTCAGTGTAGACACCAACAACTGATAGAATTACTGCAGTGGCTGTAGGTTGACCTAAAATAAGTGGAACTAAGTTTGTAGTATAGAGAAGCCCTCAGAATGTCACAAGTTGGAACAGATTGCTTAGCATAAGTAGTTAACACATTTCAAGGAACCATTCAAGGTGTGGGGGGGAGAAAACGTGGATTTGTGCTGGAAATGGCCCACCTTGATTATCATACACATTGTAAGGAGAGTGATCACTTTAGATAAGCTATTAGCAGCAGGAAAGTAGGGTGTGGGGAGAGAAAACCTTTTGTGGTGATAAACACCCATTTTTTTCATGGTCTGTGTGTATAAAAACATCTTCTGTATTTTCCACAGTATACATCCGATGAAGTGAGCTGTAGCTCACGAAAGCTTATGCTCAAATAAATTGGTTAGTCTCTAAGGTGCCACATGTACTCCATGTCCTACAGAGTAACATGACTGCTACTCTGAAACCTGTCAATTATAATTGTAGCTTGAAGGAAATCTAATCCTTGAATGCTGCTGCATGATTATTAAATTGATAAATCAAATATTTCCTTGCTCAGCAGTGTAATTTCCTGTGCAATGCATTAGTAGAAATGCAGGCTAACTAGTTTGACTTGCTCTTAATTGTTTTTTTTTCCCTCCTAAAAAAGAGTTTAGTATAATTTAAAAGTAAAAAACACATTGTTTCAGTGTATTCATTTTAATTTCTTTTAATAATCAAAGGCAAATTAACACAAATTAACATCTGATCACCTTGATTTAAGTGCTGACACTAACAATGCATAACACTAGAAAATAAGGGACTGATTCTGAAGATATTTACATGCAGGAATCACTCAAATCAGTAGGAGTAACCATGTGTATAAGTGTTTGAAGGACTGGGGCACTATTATAGAAAATTGTCATGAAATTCAATAACCTCTATCTCTAACTTTGTATTCTACATTTAAGGCCATTCATTTTTCTTTTTACTGAAAAAAATTTCCTAGTTTCACAAAACCTATTTTTTTTTAGTGATTTTCACCTGAATTTTAGACCACTAAAATACATGAAAATATTGATTATGTTAAGAAAATCCAATTCACTATATTAGGTTGATATGATTATGTTAATAATAAATTAGTGTAAGTGCAAATGTGAGGCTTTTTTTAAGATAAAGCAATGTAGTAGAAGGTATATACACACTCATGAGAATGAATGTGTATATGTTAATGCATGGTTCATTAAACAAACCACAGCATTAAACTGCTTTTACTTGAATAATCTTAATTTTACTCTATTTGTTGGGTTTTTTTCTGTCCTCTCCCACTATTAGCATTTACCCAGAAAACTGGGATGTAAATTTTGCACCAATTTTCACCAATTTTTAAAAAAATCACTAATAAATTCCTGGAAATTTTAAACAAAATAAAAAAACAAAACCAAAGGGCCTTTCATATAGTATAGCAGTGACATAGTGGTAAACTTTCACATGAATGTAATCCGGATCAGTGGAGAAACTAACACTAGGTAACAGTTAAAACCTTCAGTGTCCACAAGTGAGTGAAAACTCTTATGATTTGCATAATATTACCAAACTGTTTACCTTTGATGGAAATTATGAAGTTGCAAAGGAATAGAATAAGGTGAAGAGACTTGGTGAATTATATAATTAATTTTGATTATTAATAATCATAATTGTGCATAAACTCCCTCTAATCCTTCCTACAAAGGTACTTTGCTACACAAACAAGTTTAAAAAAAATGTTTCATGTACATTTTGTGATCAATAAAGGTCCCATCCTTGATTCTTGCACTGGGCATGCTGCCATGGAATGTTGAACATTTTCTACTGAAATAAAGAATCCTGTGTGAAAATGTGATTTTTGTCAAAAGACATATTACCCAAGGGAAGCTGTCAACTTAGATGATTTGTTTTATTTGCTAAATGGGAATCTTAAAACTGTATTTGGAACAAAATAGTTTTTTTCAGGATGAGGGTGGGATGTAAAAAAGAGGAAAAATAAAAGGAAAAACATTCTGAAAAGGAAATTTTTTTTTTGTTTCCAATAACCCAAAACGACATTTTTAAAACAAAACATTTTTTTGTTTCATTTTAAGTTGAGGTTTCAGAACAAAAAACGTCCCACAAACAAACAACTTTTTTGACAGAAATATTTTTAAAGGGGACTTTTTCCTGTGGAAAATTCTGTTGGGAAAAGTCAATCAACTCTACTGTGTTGATGTAAATTCTCCGTTCAATCACAGAACACGTACAAGCTTCCCCACACTGAGCCATAAAAGGAGCACCTCCTGGTGTCTGAGGGTAATTTAAGCTGTGTTTCCATTCATTATTTTTTTCTGTTTTGACTGCCAACAAGGGTGCCAACTGAGATAGCAGCTTTAGACAGAAAACCACTGGGCACTAGAATTAGAGCAAACTCATTTCACACATGCCTCTGTACAAAAAGATAAAACAGCATAATGAAAAGCATCCAATAAATATTGTAATATAAAAACTGAATAAGATGTAATAAAGCCAGACAAAGTGGCATCATTTAAAAGTATGTGATGTGGAAAGAGTCCTTTATTTGGGCCAGCAAAATGATGAAAATCAAAATAAGCCTCAGAAAAAGTAAAGTTTTCAGAATGTTCTTAAGTGAAGAAGGATAGGGTGAGGTTCATGAGAGGAGATTTCCACTACCTTAGGGTTGCCACAGCAAAAAGTGTGATAAACCTCTGCAGGGCCGGCTCAAGGCACCAGCTAAGGAAGGAAATAGGGCCAGCTTGTGCCTAGCTGTCATGTGCAAGGAAGGAAGATGTAAATCAGTCAGGCACAGTTACAGTTTCTGTATTCTCCCAAATGCAGAGACTGTTCCTCCATAATATCCCTGCAGGTCTTAGCTACTCCAAAGGAGACAGGGAAGGGAGAGTGTGTCCCTGTTTCCACCTTTCCATACAGGCCAGTAGAGTTGGCCAGATTGCATCCTCATGGGTGGAACAATACTGGGATGGAGTAGCTATGTATCTCCCATTTCTCAGAACTGTGATTCTTAGGCACAACAGAACTTATACAAAAGTGTTACTGCAGAATAAGGATTCCATGTTGTCTGCTGAATGGTGCTCCCTAAATATTTTGATTTCTGTAAGTCTGCAAAAGTATTTACAGGAGATATAGTAAATGTCTACACATTATTTCCTTAGAAAATGAGAAACAATCTTAATGAAGAGTCACATAAAAATTCACACGTATATATGTATGATCTTTTAGATAATAGAGATAGGTCTTTACAATTATTAATCTTCACATATATTTATTGGTTTGCTTAAATTTATTTTAGATACACAGGCCATTCAAAGTTTGAAAATATCTGTCAAAGGAAACTGATTTTGAATGCAACTTTATTTTTAGATTGTGTCTTCCATACAAACACTATAGAAGCATAAGAATTAAAAAAAAGTAAAGACTACTGTAAAGGAAAACAAAAAGGAAAGTGGCTGCAGTTCTTCTGATCTGAAACCATATTAAAATTGCAATTCTACATATTACACCTGGTATCTAGAGTGGAACCACAGTCCATCTGCAATTATTTGCAATACACAGTGGTTCTATAATTGCAGATGTTCTGTGCTAAAAATTGTATTCAAGCTGAATTTATTCTGAACTCAAAATGGCTTCCAACTGTAGTTTGGTGCTGAATCCACATGTAAAGTGCAATCACTGTGAATGCAAGATTATTTGCATGTGGAGGGCTGCTGTGGTGAAGTGATGACTGGTACACACTATGTTATTGTAGGAAGTTTAAAGAAAAAAATAGTCCAACCACAGGCTTTGTGTTTTTTAAAAGTCTTTTTCTACCTTCTTTGTGCAATACAAATTTTAAAAGTGACTTTATTTTTGGAGTTACAAATGGAGATTTCACACAAAAGCACTCCAGTATCAATGATGGTTGCGATGAAATGCATCCAAATGTACCAGTATGCATGTGAAATATTAAATTTTATCAAAAGTTAAAATGAAGGAACAAAATATAAAAGTTATAACTATTTTTCTGTATTGAAATTATGAGCCAAATTCTCTGCTAATGTAACTCCTTTGACTTGAATGGGAATGGTTGGTTGCTTATACTTTTTAAAATCAGGCAGGAGCCTAAATATGGATTTAAGAACCTAACTTTAGGCTTCTAGGTTTTGAAAAAGTTGGCCTAAAAGTCTATTTGAGAATGCACAGCATCCAGATCCTGCAGTCCTTGTTTGGGTCCAAGTCTATCCCAAAAGAGGAAGAAAGATTGAGAATGGATGGTAGAAGAAGGAAAAATGGAACACAGACTCCAGTCTCAATGGAAAAAGTTTTTCCACACACAAAAATTCTAACTTTTGTTTCCATTTTTCATCACAGTTCTATTTCAATGGATATGTTTCAACCAACTCTACAAATAGACATTAAAAGATGGAAGGAAAAACATGCAAGAAAGGGAAAGAATGGGTTCAGTGAAGCAAGGGAAAGAAGGCAGAACAGAAACCCTGGAAGCAATAATTTCACTGCCAAATAAAGTTATGTTTTTACAGACAGATACCTAACACATATTACTTATTTCACTGTAAAATTATAGTAGACACAGAGTTCTGTAGTTTTCACAGTGAGACATCGGGCCTGATCTAAAGTCCATTGAAATCAATTAGAGTCTCATCAACTTTAAAGGGCTTTGGGTGAATTTTGTTTTAATTTAGGGAGAAGCCAGGTGTCACAAGACAACATAAAAAAAATGTTGTCTGTTGTATTTACGCATATAATGCTATAAACCATCCATCTTGAGGATAATGTGGAAATACCTCTGAAGACCATTTTCCCTGTACTTTGGAATGTATCAAATAGCACACATTAAAACTCATTACCCAAATGTGACAATATATGACCAAAGGTGTCTGTATTAATTATATATATTTTATCTGTATCCAAAATGTGATTAATGTGCTTGATATTGAAGATTGTAGGTTAAATTAACAAAGAGGCTTGGGGCAGAAGAGGCCTACTTGGATAGTTTCAGTGGCTATGCTCCTGCCATGTCTAGAGGGCAGACACAGCCATCAGACCAGTGATTACAATCCATTAAGAATGACTTAGTCTAACCCTTCAAACAATAGAGCAGCCATGATAGGACAGCACCCTCTTTGATAGACCCTACTAGATGCTCTAACTGATTGGAAAAAATCAAACTGAGGTACCAAGGGAGGCCATTCATCCAATTTTAAACTTTTTGGGTGGTTTGTCCCCTGTATGGTACTGAGAAAAAAATGGATGTGGTTTTGTCCTGTATAAGGAGGGTGCAGGGTGGCGGGGGGAGGGATTCACCATTTTGAAGAACTTGCCTCTCTGGTCTCAACAGCATCACCTTGCATATAATGTGCATATGAGGTCACGCTAGGGGAGACAGAGTGGCATGCTCCTCATAATGGCATCCTCCATGTGGTGTGACCTCACAGATAGCCCGCTGGCAGGAGTGGGCCTATGCCACTCCTGGAAGTCCCAGAATGTCCAGTATTCTGGGAATGCATGAGTGGCCACCCTAGCACTAGGAGATTTTGCATATTGGCCTTGAAACAAAGCAAGTGATTGCGCCATATGGCAATGGCTTTAGTCTGTGTTTTATATTGAAAATTATGTTAAAATTACAAGCTATCACATCACATTTTAAGGGGTATCCTGGTCTTGCTTGCAGACTAGGGGCTCTGAAGGGAAATGTGTGATCTGGCTCTTCGTGCAGTCAGTCTGCAAGCAAGAACTCGGGGCCAATGTGCAGTGAGTTTGCCTCTCTGCCTTAGGTAGCAGCCTGCTCTCTATCTCTCTCTTATTTGACTGTTTGTTAGAGTTCTGGATTCTTAGAAAAAAAGTAGTTTGATGGTGTAACTTTTCAGGAAGTTTTGTTGGGTTGAATGGTTGTCTAGCTCTGTCTGTGTCATGAATATAACACTTTGGAATGGGAAGATCTTATATTGAAGAGAGGCTCACAGTCAAGAAATGTGAAAGGGACAGTGGGTCATGCTGTTAGTTGTGACCAGGGTGGGTCACAGGAGGACCTTTTCTTTCAAAGAGAATGTGAGCTTGTTTAGTTTTGTTCCTATAAGTTAAGAGGTAAGTTTATCTAATTTTGCAGATAGTGAAGTGAAAGGCTAGATGAGACTAAATACATGTGCAGGCTGCTTATTATTTTTAACCTGATGATTTAGTCAAACTGCTAAATAAAAATATTTTGTTTTAAGAAGGCTGTTGGTCAATATCACTGGTCCCGGGTTTCTGAAGGGAGGAAATGCAGGTCCAAAAACCTAGGCAGGCCTGCAAAATGATAAGTACTTAGTATACACATGGAAGTGTATCTGGGTCCTGCTCTAAAAGTGGAAGAATTGCAAGATTCCACCCTGAAACAGGTAAGGGGTGGAGACATAGCAGTCGATAGAGGTGTACTCAGAGAGATCAGAGAGGGGAACACAGGGGCAGCTAGCCCTGTAACTGAGACATCAGGTAAAGACGCTTGTAGATTACCTAAATGGGTTTCACAAGCATTCTGCCCATGAATGATTATGTGTGTGGTGCGCGGGTCAGAAGATCTTGCTAGGTCACCTTCTACCACCTTGAGGAGCAATGAGAAAGAATGGACCTATTCACTGACATGAAATCTTCAACCCCATAATTCAACTGAAGGCCAGATACTTAGAAAGAAAGGGGAATCCAATTAGGATAGAAGAATAATGTGCTATTTAAGTATTCAGCATCATTCAGCACCTGGGAAAGGATGAGATAAGGGAAAGAGGAAAAAATAAGCAAAGCCTTAGTTCACAAAGATGAACCTGCAACATGCTACTGTAATTCTCACATCCTAGATTACTAATGGTCTGCCACAAAGTCAGTTGTTTAGAGATAAAGAGAATTGTCAAAGACCAAGAAGAATGTGTGTGGAAAGACTGGAGCCACATTTCTTTTAAGGTGTTGGGATTCTAAAAAAATTTAGAAAGAACAGATACAGGTAATCATTGCTGCCAAGATTCAAGAGTTTCCCACAAAGAACAGAATGTTCAGTGTTTGTTTTTTATTATTATAGCTAAACCTCTGAACAGAGAAGTGAAACAGGTTATCTGGAAGGACAAGCATGTAGCAGTCACAAACTGATGAGGTATTTTAATCAACACACAAAGGAGCCTTGCTCTTTTGGTACTTTATATTAGACAAAATGAGAGCAGAGAGAAATCCGCATAATTCCTGGAGACCATAGACTACCAGGGTAGGAAGGGACCTCAGGAGGTCATCTAGTCCAACCCCCTGCTCAAAGCAGGACCGATCACCAATTTTTGCCCCAGATCCCTAAATAGCCCCCTCACGGATTGAACTCACAACCCTGGGTTTAGCAGGCCAATGCTCAAACCACCGAGCTCTCCCTCCTCCCTTGGTCTGAACTGTTTCAAAAGCAGTATTACACCTTTCAGAAGCATGTGAGACTCCAAATAAATAAATACAAGGTGACTTGTATCATAGGAATTGCCTTGCTGGAGCAGACCACCGTCCATGGAGTCTGAATCCATGAAGCTGTCACTGGAAGTGGCCAAACTTGGATACCGTGGAGGAAAATGCAAAACATAAGGATCTTACTCTGGAAACACTCATGCACATGAATAACTTTATGCAGTGAACAGCCCTGCTAAATTCAATGGGACTATTTGTGTTTGCAGGATGGGAGTCTAACCATATAGGGGCGGGGAGATTTCTTACAGTTTCCCTGAAGTGTGAGGATTGATCACTCTGGTACTTTATTCACCTACCTGTAGGGTAACTGAAAATGCTCTTTTTGTCATAAATGTCTACTCTATTTTAAGCAAATTAAGATCTATGCTTAATGACCTGTAACAGGAAGTTCTTGCAGGTTTCAGGAGCCAAGATTGTTCTGTATTTTATGCTCTGAAGTAGACATGCAGCTGATCTGCCACTTTAATTGTCTTTTGGCCTAATTTTTCTCCTTACATTTTCACATATCCTCCCACTGCCCAGAAAAACCTGATAGTCTCTGGATTAAGTTTAGAAGTGTGAGCAAAAAGGGTGATGTTGTGGTGCTATAGACTACCAGACCAGGAGGATGAGGAGGACTCTCAGAAGCTACTAGATCTCACGCCCTGGTTCTCATGGGAGACTTCAATCACCCTGATATCTGCTGGGAGATCAATACAGCGGTGCACACACAATCCAGGAAGTTTTTGGAAAATGTAGGGGACAATTTCCTGGTGCAAGTGCTGGAGGAACCAACTAGGGGCAGAGCTCTTCTTGACCTGCTGCTCACAAACTGGGAAGAATTAGTAGGGGAAGCAAAAGTGGATGGACACCTGGGAGGCAGTGACCATGAGATGGTCGAGTTCAGGATCCTGACACAAGGAGGAAAGGAAAGCAGCAGAATATGGACCCTGGACTTCAGAAAAGCAGACTGACTCCCTCAGGGAACTGATGGGCATGATCCCCTGGGAGAATAACATGAGGGGGAAAGGAGTCCAGGAAAGCTGGCTTTATTTTAAAGAATCCTTATTGAGGTTACAGGGACAAACCATCCTGATGTGTAGAAAGAATAGTAAATATGGCAGGCGACTAGCTTGGCTTAACAGTGAAATCCTTGCTGATCTTAAACACAAAAAAGAAGCTTACAAAAAGTGGAAGACTAGACAAATAACCAGGGATGAGTATAAAAATATTGCTCAGGCATGCAGGAGTGAAATCAGGAAGGCCAAATCACATCTGGAGTTGCAGCTAGCAAGAGATGTTAAGAGTAACAAGAAGGTTTCTTCAGGTATGTTGGCAACAAGAAGAAAGTCAAGGAAAGTGTGGGCCCTTTACTGAATGAGGGAGGCAAACTAGTGTCAGAGGATGTTGAAAAAGCTAATGTACTCAATACTTTTTTTGCCTCTGTCTTCATGAACAAGGTCAGCTCCCAGACTACTGCACTGGGCAGCACAACATGGGGAGGAGGTGACCAGCCCTCTGTTGAGAAAGAAGTGGTTCAGGACTATTTAGAAAAGCTGGATGTGAACAAGTCCATGGGGACGGATGCGTTGCATCGAGAGTGCTAAAGGAGTTGGCAGATGTGATTGCAGAGCCATTGGCCATTATCTTTGAAAACTCATGGTGAACGGGGAAAGTCCTGGACGACTGGAAAAAGGCTAATGTAGTGCCCATCTTTAAAAAAGGGAAGAAGGAGGATCCTGGGAACTACAGGCCAGTCAGCCTCACCTCAGTCCCTGGAAAAATCATGGAGCAGGTCCTCAATGAATCAATTCTGAAGCACTTAGAGGAGAGGAAAGTGATCAGGAACACTCAGCATGGATTCACCAAGGGCAAGTCAATCTAATTGCCTTCTATGACGAGATAACTGGTTCTGTGGATGAAGGGAAAGCAGTGGACATGTTGTTCCTTGACTTTAGCAAAGCTTTTGACACGGTCTCCCACAGTATTCTTATCAGCAAGTTAAAGAAGTATGGGATGGATGAATGCACTATAAGGTGCATAGAAAGTTGGCTAGATTGTTGGGCTCAATGGGTAGTGATCAATGGCTCCATGTCTAGTTGGCAACCAGTATCAAGCGGAGTGCCCCAAGGGTCGGTCCTGGGGCCGGTTTTGTTCAATATCTTCATAAATGATCTGGAGGATGGTGTGGATTGCACCCTCAGCAAGTTTGCAGATGACACTAAACTGGGAGGAGTGATAGATACACTGGAGGGTAGGGATAGGATACAGAGGGACCTAGACAAATTGGAGGATTGGGCCAAAAGAAATCTGATGAGGTTCAACAAGGACAAGTGCAGAGTCCTGCACTTAGGACGGAAGAATCCAATGCACCGTTACAGACTAGGGACCGAATGGCTAGGCAGCAGTTCTGCAGAAAAGGACCTAGGGGTTACAGTGGACGAGAAGCTGGATATGAGTTAACAGTGTGCCCTTGTTGCCAAGAAGGCCAATGGCATTTTGGAATGTATAAGTAGGGGCATTGCCAGCAGATTGAGGGACGTGATCCTTCCCCTCTATTCGACACTGGTGAGTCCTCATCTGGAGTACTGTGTCCAGTTTTGGGCCCCACATTACAAGGAGGATGTGGCAAAATTGGAGAGAGTCCAGCGGAGGGCAACAAAAATAATTAGGGGACTGGAACACATGACTTATGAGGAGAGGCTGAGGGAACTGGGATTGTTTAGTCTATGGAAGAGAAGAATGAGGGGGGATTTGATAGCTGCTTTCAGCTACCTGAAAGGCAGTTCCAAAAAGGATGGATCTAGACTATTCTCAGTGATAGCGGATGACAGGACAAGGAGTAATGGTCTCAAGTTGCAGTGGGGGAGATTTAGGTTAGATATTAGGAAAAACTTTTTCACTAGGAGGGTGGTGAAACACTGGAATGCGTTACCTAGGGAGGTGGTGGAATCTCCTTCCTTAGAAGTTTTTACGGTCAGGCTTGATAAAGCCCTGGCTGGGATGATTTATTTGGGGATCGGTCCTGCTTTGAGCAGGGGGTTGGACTAGATGACCTCCTGAGGTCCCTTCCAACCCTGAAATTCTATGATTGATTGATTCACTCTTCACTTTTATTCTCCATGAGTGGCAGTGAGCGAGTGCATAGCCTGTAAGGCCAGAATCTGACAGGCCTCTCTGGCCTGTGAATATCTTTGCTCCAGTGGCACTGAGGTGGTGTGGCCACAAGGTGTGTTATTAGTGTGCAAGGAGGTCCAATGGTGGTGAACACTTCATCTTTTCCTAGTGTAGAAAATGGGTAAAATTTTCCAATGTGCTATATCACTTAGAAGCCTAAGTCCCATTGAAAGTGAATGGGACTTAGGCTTCTAAGTGACAAAGGTGCTTTGGAAAAGTTTACTTAAGGGCACACAGACGTTTGGTAAGTATGGACTTTAAGCAGCAAACAGATCTCTTATGAAACCTCATGCCTTACAAAACAAGTGCTCACAATGGAGACTAGTGCAATTCTTTTTCATAGTTTGCCATAGTACCAAGGCATTGCTCAGAGTACAGTAGGGCACTGTAATGTAACAAAGGAAGCAGCAATTTCCATCCACATACAGAACATACTGGCTAGGGGGAGCGTGACAGTTATGTCCCCTCTGTGCTGATCTGTCCCCTTCAGGTGGTGGCTTAGACCACCTGGAAATTGATGATCCTATGAAAGCCTTGGCTAAGAGATTTAGGGCTTTTATCTCAGGAAGGAGAGGTTCATATATTAAGATTCAAAGGTTTCAGGTTCTACTGCCAATGACTAATCCCGAGGGTGTTACATTAATATATGTAGAAGCAATTTAAACTTATTGTGTTTGCATCTGTATAAATGGAGGCCAAATATGGTCCTTTGTGAAGCACTCAAGTTGAACTTTATAAATGTAATAGCCTCCTTTATGAGACACAGGGGATACATCCTGTACAGAGAAGACTAACACAGGGACCATACTGTAGTACATCTCAGAAGGAAATCTTAAATCTAATGCAACTCCTTAACTTCAATAATGTTCTAATTTTACAGCAGGATGGATTGAAGCACAAAGTCATGTGATCTGTCTAAAAATCCAAATAAATGTGCCAGAGTTTGTGATGGGGTGTGCAGATGTTCCATCTGGTAGAGGAATGAAAATACAGAGAAACAATTCATGTGGGGGCAGACTTGCAGCCCAGAGCTCCAGCAGCCCAGGGCAGAAGTAAGGCTGAAGTCTCAGACACAACTGCCCCAAAGGGGCCTTCCCGAGGAAAGGGAGGACCCACCCCAGAAACAATCACAGAGGGAAGTATTCCCCTCTGTCTGACATGTAGACCCTGGACATTGGTAGTCCCCTCTTATTTTCTTGATTTGGTCTCTCCCAGCAGGGGAAAGCCTTGGACTAAGATGACCTGGGGAAGGCAGGGAAGATAGGAGGTGGCCCAGGGATGACAGCCTTCTCAGTTGCCAGACCACTGGTAGTCCAAAGGGACCTGGGGCAGAGCCCAGTGGAGTGGGGAGGGCCCAGGCTTCCCTACCAACAACCCCCATGCCTGCCATTGATTGGGCCTTAGCCACAAGGCAATGCTTTCCAACAAAACCCCAAGGGAAGACGATTACATGGTTATAATAACACAATACCCTACTGTCTTCTAGTGGAGAGACTTAAAGAGGAGAGTGATATAGGTAGAGCAATGAGTGAGGAAGAGATCTAAGCAGCCCACTTTGAATAGACTTGAAGGGATGAGGTTGCAGCATAGTAAGTAGAGAAGGAGTTTATAGTACTCAAAGTGTGAGATGATCAGGACTTGGAGAGCAGGACTTGGCAGTGTGTGCAGAGAGGAAAGACCATATCTTAGAGATGTCAGGGAGAAGCAGCAAGAATTAGATATGGCCTGGAAGTGTGGATCTAAATTGAAATGATTCTTGCTATCACAAGTTAAAGTACTCATATATACGGAAGAGACAGAAATTAAAACAAAAATGCCTTTTGTGTCACCACAATAATTACTATACACCTAGCAAAACTTTGACTGACTGTATTTTACCATGTAATTTAGTGTATGTGACATACAGTAACATGAAAGAGCCAGAATTTGCTCTCAGCTGTCTGCATTCACCATCTTGAAAATCTTCCTTTGGAACAGAATTAGAATATTTAGCTCTGCCATACAATGTGTTTGTTAAGAAATTATTTGAGCACCACAGGTTGGCTGTAGATGCCACCTGCCAAGATAGTCAAGAAGTTTCACCTGAAAGCACTTGCAGGTTTGATAATTTGAAAGAGATGTAGGTGCTGACTCTGTTGGTGCTCAGGGGTTCAAGCACCGAAAGAGAAAAAACAGGGGATGCTCAGCATCCATGGTGCTGGCCAGGGATGCTACTCTGATGGCCCTGGGGCTAGTCACCAACCAGCGATTCAGGAGCTAATCAGCTATCCAGCTATTTAGGAACTGGCCCTAAGCTCCCAGCAGCTCTTCAGGGGCTGGCCTGCTGATCAGCTGTTCAGAGACTCTCCATCATCACTGTCTAGTCTAGTGCTTACTCTATTGCTAGCACCAATGCAGCTGTACTGCTACTAGAAAGCTGGTACACTTTTTTTTTTTAGAGTGGACAATGTCTCTCAATGAAAGTTTACAGAAATGCATGATGTAACTGAGGATTCTTACTCCACTTCTTACTCTAATTTAAATTGACTTGAACTATAATCAGTGTGACAGAGGGGGATATGTCTCCATTTTGTATTATGTGCTGAACAGAAGTCTAAACTTATATTAGGACAGCATTCCAGACAGTTACCCTATCTCAGAAATTTTGCTTGATACCGTGTTGTAAGACTATCAATGAAAAGTCAAGACTCCAATCTAGTCAGAGTCTGAGGGTATGTCTACATTGCAATGTAAGCCCATGGTTCAAACTCAGGCTCAAGCCTAACCCCCCCTTCCATATACACAAAAATTGCACAGAGGGCTTGAATGCAGGGTCCCAAGACCACACTGGGTGGAGGGTCCCAACCTGAGTTAAGTGGGGATCTAGGATTCAAGCACTGTTGTTTTGCAGTGTTGATGCAGACCCACTGGACTCATGCTCTGGGAGTCTGCCAAAAGTATTCCACAATCCCTCAGACTGACTTTCTTTGTCCTATGGACAGTAAAATTTTCCCACACCACACCATAAAGAAAGGGCTACAAGAGGCACATTTTGGGAAGGTGCTGTGAAGTCTAGGATATGGGTAATTGGACTTGGGCCTAATGCAGTGTAGATGCTGGAGCCCCAGTTGGGACCCAGGGTCCAACAATTCCTAACCTGGGATTAAAAGTTAGTGTAGATGCTCAATTCCTAGGTTAACAAACCCAGGGTTCTAATCTGGGTTCTACTAATCCTGGGCTTACACTGTGGTGTCTACACAAGGGCCCATGGGTAAGGCAAGCATGACTGGTGAGGTGGTTGGAATGTCCCAGTGGAGCACAAAGAAAAGGAGACAGATTCTATTAAAGGGTGGCACTCTGTGCATGGGATTGTCCATCTCCATACATAAGAAGGATGTGACAGAGAGGGGGCAAGAGGAGCTCTGCCCAGCCTGAAACATGGACAAACCTGAGGCTCACAATCAGGGTGAGATTAGTCTAGGGAAAAGTGTGTCTTAGAACTTCTGATGTTTTCAAATTTCTGTAACTTCAAGATGCTTTAAGAAAAAAGTGTCTGTGGTTAAAAAACTCCTTTGCTAAGCCTGTGTTTTCTTGTCTTCCTGATATATAGTCCCCAAAGAGGTTAAATTAGAAGCCAGAGTTCCCATGGTTTAGGTGAAACTGAGGGAACATGTATAAGCGACTGAGGGAGGGGGAAAGAGTGAGCTAGGGGGTCTGAGGCACTGGTTTTAGGCAGCTGGGGAGTCCCATGACCCAAGGACATGCCTCAGACAAGAGGTCTGAACCTGAGAATGTGCCCTAGAACCCCAGATGTAGAAACTGTGACTGGAGTCTACCCAGAGCTTGACTTGGAAGCATGTTGGAACCAACGACTGGGTCTGCTTTCACAGACTGGTGTCAATACAGTGTGGTACTGGTCAAGGGTGTAACAATCAGTTTTCACTGTAATCATACTAAGGTAAAAGTGAGTAAAATTGTCCCAAATGCAGTTAACCAGGTGAATTCTTCACTCTACTTTTAAAACAATGCAGGAGAAAAAAATACTTTTCAGTAATACCGTTTTGTTAATTCACATCAAGCCAAAAAGCAGGTATCACTGGCAAAACTGCTCTGGGCAAATTAAATGAATGTATATGGGAATTAGGATCCGAAAGTCAGACATGATCCATAGGACAGTATTCCCCATTCAGCATAGAACTTAACTGGACACTTCAGTAAACTGCTGAATAGTGGTGGACCTCAACCCATGCATAAACGTTTTGTTGAACCAGCCTTAATCATCAATTGTCTCCTGAGATAATTTTGATTATTCCCAGTTTTTTTATTCTTAGGTATATTTATATACTTGTATCTCAACAGGCATTTCAAGAATCTCTGTTTAATAGTCCACCAGTTCCTGGTACTTTTTCCCTCATTTGAGACCATTTCTGTAATAGCTATTGGTTACCTTAGAGATGATTAAATGTGCTTGTAATAGGGACTACACATACATGAAATGTAACCCTATTGTATTACTGACTGGAGATTGTAAGAGATTAAATAACTAAAAGTTGTACATTCACCTTTGAAACACTTACACAAACTTTTTCTTTTGCATTAAGCCCTGACCTCAGAGCTGCTTCAGAAAAATATGCTTGAAAGAAAAGATACAAAGGGGAAAACAAACCATTCCTTCATCTTGAAATTAAATAGGTCACATATATCTGAATTCACTGTTCCCACAAGGAACCCACACATACCCTTCAGCAGGAAAGAGGAAAGTAACTAAGATTATTATAAAAACTGACAATCAAATTGTTTTTCATGACCATGCTTACATTTGCTCCAAAAACAAAGTTACAATGAGTAACTCATGAACTGAGCATGGAGAAACCTGAAAAGAGGAAACAAAGGTAGGACCAGAAAAAAAACTAAACCAAAGGCAATGAAAGGGAATGAAAGGCAAGATCTGAAACAAGCAGTTTCACAGCACTGGAAAAAAGTCAAAAGGAAAAAAAGTTGCTATTTTGGCAGTAGGAACAAAAGAAAGTTGAAGGAGTTGGGAGCTTTCCTTTGCTGATAGATCTTATTAATCCAGTCTAACAGTGTCATACCATGTAAAAATGAATATTGGTATGTTAGAAATGGCAGCCAAATAGAGAAGTAATGAAGACTTTTCATGTCTTTTAATATACTAAGGATAAGTCTAAATTTAAAATGCTACAAGGACACAGATGCAGTGCTTCAAGTTTTTCTACTGTAAGACGTCTCTAAACCAGTGGTTCTCAACCTTTTTGGGCTCAGGGCCCATTTGTAAATGTTATGGCCTGTCACAACCTAGTAAATAATCTGGGGGTGGAGGCCCTGGGATGGCTTTGGTCAGATCTTGCCCCCCAGGGGTGAGGTATTAGGCCATGCCTGGCATTCACCCCACAGGGTGGGCTCTTCCAGCTCCTGTGCTGTGGGGCTGGCTGGGCTTGGCTCTCCACTCTGGGCATTGCAACCTTCAGCGCTGTTAAGGTTTGGACCTACCCCCATGATGGGACCAAATTTGTGTAAGTGATGTTGTGACATGGCTCATGGGGTTGTAGTGCCACTCACTCAAATTTGGCCTAGCCAAACTCCCATCATCATGAAAACTGTGCTAAACCTGAGTGGCACTGGGACCCCAGAGGTTGCAATGCCTGGAGCAGGGAGGCAAGCCCAGCCAGCTCCATGGGACAGGAGCCACAGGAGATGCTACACAACGCTTTGAAACATTCTGGCAACCTAATCTTGGGTCCTGGCCCATGGGTTGAGGAACCCTACTCTAAACTTTATTGAGCAAAGTACCTCTGAAAAGAATCTAAGGTCATGCCACTCAGCTCTGTGGTATGTGAGTACAAACAAAAGGAAATGAAAAGACGGGGCTACTGTGTTACTGAGATCAATAAAGTTGATCAACAGGGTACCTAGAATAGTAATGGACACTAACTTGTCTTGTGAGATCCAATATGTGACTGTTATTTTACTCAGCTCAAGAGATGTATCTTAGAACAGTTCCCTCAAGTATGTTCAAATGAGCTTATGACCGTTACAATTCCAACATTAAACAGGTTCAGTGTGGCACATTCTATTTGCAGTTAGGTTAAATGGAGTACTTGATAACAGGTGTTCAAATGGTTGGTATATGAATGGAAGTGTGGGAAGATGGGAGGTTTACTTACATACTTTTCCCTATAATTTAGCACTAATAAGATGGTTCTTTGGGTGTAACCAATGGCAGAATTTTCCCCAATATCTTGAGTATTTGTTTTGTACAGATAGATAAGAAATCTGACTACACTATAAACTGGAAAGGAGATTTTTTTCTCTAAAATCGGGCAGCACATTACAGAAAATCCTAGGCGAAATAAGGGGGAAATAATAAGATGAAACAAAAATGGAGAAACAGTACTGACAGCTCAATCTGAAAAAAAAATCCTTTGCTATATTCACTATGTCATCTTCCACATCAGTAACACCATCTACTGATTAAATATAAAAAACAAGAGATCTTTGTGGCATAAGCTCCCCCAGATGAGGTTTTGTATTTTGTTTTCTTTGTTAATTATTCTATAAATTTAGTTTCCTTGATATATGCTGGATTGATAGCCCTGGAAATAAAGTTCTGTTTTATACTCTATTACAACATTACACAAACTATCCTGCCCATGTGCATCAATCCTGTCTATTAGGGCCATATCTGAGATAGTTCATTCCTCAATCATCTTGAAATATTGGCCACATTAGGAATGTCAACAAGGATGCAAAGTAGCACCAGTTGTGACTGTGGTTTTGTGATGTGGAAACATGTCACTAGAATCCAGTCTGAGACAACCATAACAAACACATTTTGCATATAGCAGATCATTAAACATCTGTCAGATAGTAATGGTTGTTGGTCACTAGTTACCTGCCACAAGTCCTCCTTTTCTTTTTGCGAATACAGACTAACACGGCTGTTACTCTGAAACTAGTTACCTGAACTAGATCTGATTTGGTGACAGGGAATTGTCTTAGATACTTGGTCATTTATGTGCAATTTCCTGGTGAGAAATTTTACTAAATTAGGGCCTAATTTTAATGCATCAGGTACTCTTTAGGTAAAGGCTGTGAATTGGGCCATGATTAGAGATGGTCACAATTTTCTAAATTTCAATTATTAGATGCAAAAATGGGATGAATTAATCACAAAGATTTTTGTGAAACAGCTTCCCATTTTTTTAATTAGATCTAGTAATTTTATTCCATGCCAGCCATCTCACCTTTTAAATTAAGTTATGTTTATTTCAGAACACTGAATAATTGTTTGAATAGAATGGCACAATATGGAGTATGAAGGGATATTATTAACATATTTTAGAGTAAAGTACTGTTTTTTCTTTTCCTTACAGAAATGGCAAACATCAAGTTATAAAACAATGTGCTACCTGTGTTCTGTGTAATAGGCTGATGGGCGTGAGAGCTTATAGAACTCATAATTTGGTTGTTGGAGTTCTAGGACATTCACAGGTTTTGACATCTTCTAGTACTTGAACCAGTATTTAACATCAAGCAAGCTGCACTACTTTTGACAAATTTTATTGAGCAAAGAGATGGAATGGCTTGTCTGGAAATCTTGCAGCTATCGTTTGAAGGAAAAATACCACCAGGCTCGGTGAAAAAAAAGTTTAATCATATTCTCATTAGTAGTTTTGGTCACTACATGTTACAATAATTTTTTACATTTAGAATATTTTAATTAATATATTATATTGGCTCGATGTTGTCAACAAAGTACACCAGCCTCAGACTTTGACCATTGGCAACAGTATCATATCTCCACTGATAGCTTTAACTAAATAGCTCTGGGCAATCACCAGTATCACTGGCAGAACATTTTATACCAGGAAATAACTCCCACTTATATTACTACATCTGCCCAGTTTACTGTAAGTCTTCTCCTGTCTTTCTGGATCATTCAGTACCATGGTTCCCTTTCCTCTTTAGAGCTTATATAATTTTCTTGCAGAAAAACTGTTTCTAATTAGTCTTGTGCTTCCAGAGGTATTTTCAATTAAGTATCATATATAGTTTTTTCAGATAAATATCTCATAACTTGTGCCTCCACTGAATTTACCACAAAAGCAGGATTTCACCAAGTGGCATTATATGGAAGAAAACAAAATCAAACAATATTGTCAGTGTTTGGCTTGTGGTCATTTTATCCAAAAGGCTCAGATTAAGACAAAATGAATTAGTTCCCCGGTGTTAAAATGATGTTATAGGTAACCAACAAAATCTAAAGGTCTGACTCATTAAGTCTGGTATAGGAGTTACAGAGTTCAGCTTAAAGAAAAGGAGTACTTGTGGCACCTTAGAGACTAACCAATTTATTTGAGCATAAGCTTTCGTGAGCTACAGCTCACTTCATCGGATGCATACTGTGGAAACGTTCAGCTTGTAACCTGTTGTTTGTACCATCTTAGCTTTGGGGTGTAATTCCAGCATGCAATGTTCATTCCTCAGAGCTAAGTCCTGCTTTGTAACTGTCCATGGTAACAGGTTTCAGAGTAACAGCCGTGTTAGTCTGTATTCGCAAAAAGAAAAGGAGTACTTGTGGCACCTTAGAGACTAACCAATTTATCTGAGCATGAGCTTTCATGAGCTACAGCTCACTTCATTGGAAACGGTATGCATCCGATGAAGTGAGCTGTAGCTCACGAAAGCTCATGCTCAAATAAATTGGTTAGTCTCTAAGGTGCCACAAGTACTCCTTTTCTTCATGGTAACAGGGATAGCAGCCATGAAATTTCAGGAGGTCTCTGAATACCAGTTCCCATCTCCTAAACTAAAACAGCTGCAGATATTGTTAAGGGATTGTACGGTAAAGCTACAAGGCTTAAGTTCTAAAACTCAGTGGTTTTTTTTCAGATTCCTAGCCTATCAAAGGGTGGATAAGTATGACTATTTTTAGCTCCTGGGAGAATACATGACTATTTTAACAAATCTGTGGAGTAGCATTGGCTCCCAGAGAAGCCTGAGTGTGAAAAGGAGATACAGCACTGGAAAAGAGAATGGGGAAAAGGGAAATCATAACAAATGTTGCTATTTGAGAAATATTTATGAATTGCGCTATTGAATAATATGCATCCATGTTTGTCCTCCCATACAAGTTCTGAATTATGATCAAAATGCCACATTATTGCTAGGGTGTCTGACAGGGGGCAGGAAGAAAGGCAGGCTGAGGAAAGTCAGTCTTCTTACCTTTCATTGCTAGAAACTAAGACTAGAGGATGAAGGCATTAGAGAGGCGGACAGATAATGTAACCGAGCCATGAATGTATTTTTGCAAACTACTTTGTTTTGTACTATTGTGCTGTTTGTGACACCAGCAGTGCCTACAACTCCATAAATCAAATGGTCCCCATTCACTCCTGTATCTACATCAGTTTCTGCCACCATCAACTGTGGCTGAAATCCCCAGTGGTGGTGAATTCTGTTATTGTGGAAACCTACATTGGCTGCTGGAGTCCCAACTAAGTCTTGGTAGAGTGGCCAATGGATAGGCTGATTCAGCCCTGAATACCATATAGCTCTGACAAATTTTGAATAGTTATATTCTTTGAATAGTCATGTTGAATAGTTCCTGCGTGCAATGTTGGAGAAAAAAAATCTAAAATATATGTCTGCATGGCACATCCATCCCCTTTCCAACATTCAAAAATGTCATTTATGAAAAAGGAGACCTGCTTAGTGGAGTGAGACTCTCCAGAGGCAAGAAGGACTAATGCTGGCTCCTATTAAAATGAGGGATATTAGGGGCAATATCTAACGATTGCAAAGCACAATAATAAAAACAGTCAATAGGAGACCATCAAGAAAGCCTTTAACCCATCCAAATGTTAACTACAGAGTTAGAGGCAGAAAAGATAAAGCAAAGATTAATTTGTAAGACCCATGTTCCATACTACAGGTGTTACCCAGGGTCTTCAGAACCCAAAGAAGTGGTAACTTAACTGTTTTCTTTCCAGGCAGTGTCTGGAATAAATCAATGGGGACACAGTTCTGCCATCTGATTATGATTGATACAAACCAGAATGCTTTTACCTAAAAATTACTTTTTATTAGGTTTCAGAGTAGCAGCCGTGTTAGTCTGTATCTGCAAAAAGAAAAGGCATACTTGTGGCACCTTAGAGACTAACAAATTTATCCGATGAAGTGAGCTGTAGCTCACGAAAGCTTATGCTCAAATAAATTTGTTAGTCTCTAAGGTGCCACAAGTACTCCTTTTCTTTTTGTGGATACAGACTAACATGGCTGCTACTCTGAAACCTAATAAAAAGTAGTTTTAGGTAAAAGCACTCTGGTTTGTATCAATCATAATCCTTTACTTTTTATTAGGTTTTCAAGCACAGACACATTAGTTGTAGCAATAGGTTTATCTTAAAATTAATATTTACCAAAGTTAAGATGGTTTCAAGGAATCAGCAGTCAGGTTTCTGGGGGGGGCCCCTCCTTCCATCTAGCTGCTGGGGAACTTAAGTGTCAGATCCTTGCCCAAAGAAAGCTTCCTTGGATTGCTCCAAAGCACATTTTCTAACTAAACTTTTTATACATTTTCTCCAAACAAAGCACATAACTCATAATAGCCCCAATAGTCTAACAATTTCTCTAGCAACATCCAATAACAATTCATTATTCTCCTTATCAACAAAGAATTTCTAATCATAACAATAAAACATACGTTATCAAAGGCACCTAAAACCAAGGTTGGCTGCCCAAACATTCCTTCTATTCTCATGGAATCTTAATTCCCTGTCCCAACCTCCCATTCTTACAGCAAAGCTGCAAACATACAGCTGCATGGCCTTGCATCCCAGAGCCTAAGATTATCCCTAGCTATTTGATGTTTGGGTTTCAATTGGCAGTGGTTGAACATACAACATGGCTGACTGCAGGAATGTCAAGTTCTGGGGGTACATGCAGGAATGTCAAATTGGGGGGCTACACAGGAAGCAGTGTGACACACAGAGAAGCAACCTCAAGATAGAAAGACCCTAGCACAGAAGACTAAATAGCAAAGCCAAAGAAAAATTAGCCTTCATTTAGGTCAATATCTTATTCAGCCAAAAAGGATTACAAACAATCAGAAAACACTTAAAAATAAGTATAAATTTTAAAATCATCTTCAACTAAATGTCATTTTTGATGAATCATTCATTAGAAAGTGAATTTGTTTAAGCAAGCTAATCACTGATTATAGCACAATAGGGGAAGCAAGGGAAGTCCTTGAATTCATACAAAAAATCAAAAACACTCAACTACCCTGTTCTGATACCCTAAACTGTATCCCAGCAGCACTTGGTTTTCCTGGAAACCTTTTCAGAAAGGTTAATTAAAGTAAATAAGCTACTTAGCATCAAATATCATTTGAGACTTTTTATGTTTCTAACACCAAATATCCTTGTTAATGGCACAATAGGTACTTTTTGTTTCATATTATTACAAAAACTTTTCAGTTTTGTGACTCGTATTCCATATAATGGGGCCCATTATTATAAAAGGAATGACTTAACTTACCCCTCGAGAAAAGTTCGCTCACTCCCTGTATGTTTTCACCAGGTCTTTGGTTAAAAAAAGTGAAAATGGTGCACTGTTTTATAAGGTGGAACATAATACCTTTTAAAAGCTACTTTTCATCCTTGCAGTTTATTCATTTGAGAATATGACTTCATTTCCTTTAGAGCAGAGTTATAAGAAGTAAGCAAGAACTACTAGTTTTTCTTACAAAGAAAAGTACAGTCACTTCAAGCCTTAGAGTCAACTTACGCCAGGTTTCTTTGCTGTATTGCAAACAGATTGGAAATTAGGAATGTGTGCTATGTACTATCAATAATTAGAAATGATCTGTGTCAGGTTTCAGAGTAACAGCCGTGTTAGTCTGAATTTGCCAAAAGAAAAGGAGTACTTGTGGCACCTTAGAGACTAACCAATTTATTTGAGCATAAGCTTTCGTGAGCTACAGCTCACTTCATCACCACAAGTACTCCTTTTCTTTTTGCAAATGATTTGTGAACACCCATGTTATTATCCCAGTGACTTTTGGGGCAATCAGCAACATATTGAAGACAACCATATTTTTTTCTTTACATAAAGACATTTTCACATTCACAGGGTACAGTAAAATGGATGGAAGCTGCATCTGTAAGATGGCTATTGTGACAAAGCTCTGTCCTTGTCTCTGTGGGTCCTGCATTTCCTGGCAGATTTCACTAGCCTCAGAGGCTCACTGTGACCCTTCACATAACCCTTCTCTCTCTAGAGACAAGGGTCACAGTCTACTGGGCCATTTTCATCATAAGCCAGCAAGGGAGGTGAGGAGAAGTTATCATTCCTTGCACAGTCTCTGTTGCCTCCCAGTCTCAGTGACTAATCAGGGGGCAAAGGTCGGGGGGATGGAGCCTGGGCCCACCCTCTACTCCAGGCTCCAGCCCAGGGACCCTAATAGTATCAGCTATGGTAGCTGACCTTTTAGAAACATGGCATGTACAATTCCCTGGGCTACTTCCCCCACAGCAGCCCTCACTTCCTCAAGCTCCACTTCACCCTTACCTCAGGGCCTCCTTCCTTGTGCCTGATATGGTGTGTATTACTCAGCCTTTCCAACAGCACAACTTCCTCCCAAAGCTCCTGACATGCACACCCACCTGGGTGACTGGGAGGCTTTTAACTAGTTTCAGCCAGCCCCTGATTGGCTTCAGGTGTCCCAATCAACTTAGCCTTCTCCCTGCCTTCTGGAAAGTTCTTAATTGGCCCCAGGTGTCTTAATTGACCTGGAGCAGCTGCCATTTCACTTATCCTGGTACCAGGGATTTGTTTAGACTGGAGCTAATATATCTATCTCCCACTACTTTTCCATAGCCATCTGGCCTTGCCCCGTCACACTATGAATGGAACAAAAATCCTAGCAGAAAATAAGGTAGCAAAGGGTTTAGTTCTGATTTTACCTCACACAAGTAATTCCACAAATTTCAGTGAAACTATTCACTTGCATAAGAGACAAGCAAGATTCGGCCCAAAGCTAGAGCAGCAAGACATTTGTTGGTAAAGACCTGTAAAATAGAAAGTAAAAAAGAAGGATCCTTATATGGTGTTTGCTGTATACTATACAATCTAAATAGTCTTTTTTTTTTATTTTGAGCCAGGTTGTGCCTAGTTTTTATGTACATGGAAGATGTAAATACCCACCATAGTTGTCATTCCTGCAGCTAGGGCACTGCAGGGATAGACCCTCCCTACTCCTGTGGGGAAGGCATGTTCCCCATACAATGAGCATCACAGCTAGCTAGCTCTGGATGTGGAAAGTGAGCTATATCTCTTGAAGGAGTATATCAGCTGATACGCTACGTCTAGCTCTGGTACTAAAGCCCATGATGAAGCATATGACTAGATATATTAATTTCATGAAGACTATTCATGTGTTTAAAGTTAGGCACCTACTCTAGGACGTAGTTGAACCGGAGTGTCTGTGCCTCAGAGTAATGGGGTCCATTTTCTCTGAAGCAGACTGGTGCCAGGTACTTGCCTGGGAGCAGTGCTCATTGTGGTGTTCTCTTTTTAAAAACCTTTTATATTAAGTAACAGATGGTTTGGACTGTTTGTGGCTTTCAGTACAAAAAGTACATAAATTAATAAGTAAAAACTTGACACCGTCCACATCTCAGCATACAAACAAGGAAAGCGGCCAAAAAAAAAAAATATGTATGCGGTAGGAACGCAGGATCTGGCACTCTAGTGGTCCATCTAGCCCAGTAGCTGTTCTTTGTCAGTGGCCAGTACTGGATACTTCAGGGGAAGGTGCAAAATCCACCAAACTGGACAATTATATATTAATTATGCATATTGAAAAATTCCTTTCTAGCCCTGGACTGTTAGTGAATGGCATTATACGCTCTCTAAAAATGTGTCCGACCTAATGAACCCTTGGGTTGTTCTCATTAGCCATCTAAAAGTCTAATGCTTTTTGGAATCCTAGTAAGCTGTTGGCCTCAGTGTGATCATGTGGTAGTGAGATGCAGTGGTTAATTGTACATAATGTAAAAAAAAATCCATTTATCAATTTTAAATCTGTTGTCTTTCATTGTCATTGAATGTTCTTGTTTTATGAGAGTAAATAAGAACTGCCAGTATGAAAAGGTATCTAGAGATTCAAATAGTCATTTAATAAAGCCTACTTTATCATGAAGGCCCCCAGTGTTCAATACAATCTGTCATCATAAGTGCCTTAGGGCACATGGAATTAAAAACTAAATCAAAAGAAATAGCAACAGTTCTGAAACCACATGGTTACTTCCTATAATGCTATTCCACAAGGGAGAATTAAAATTCTTGCTATCTGGGCATGGCACATAAGGGGTTAATAGTAACACATATTGGTACAATATAATACATCACTCATGTGCCATAGAGACTTCATGTGCTCTCTGAGTATATGTGTCATGACTCCAGGCTTTCTTTCTGACATATGGGAATACTGATCTGAGAAAATGCAGTTTTGCCTGGAGGATGTGGTCTTCTCTGAAGAATGTATGTTTAGATAGCTCTCAAAGTATGGTTATACACTGAAAAAAATGATACAGTGGCATTTCATATTTATTCTCTCTCTGTTATTGGAACTTGCTCAGTTTATAAGGCAAAAGATTCCTCCCCCTCCCTCCACCCCGCCAAAAAAAAAAAACAACTGCCAATACGGTACTATGGAAAAATCTCAAAAAAATAACTGTATTCTCTCTTAGATCACCACAGGAAATAAAGATTCTTTCATTAGAATTAGCACAATTATAATGGAGAAAAATAGTTTGTTGAATAGACCGATGAAGGGTTCATGTAGCGTTCATGCACCTGGAAACAGTCAGGGTACACCCTGATTGTTGTGTAAGAGCAATGCACACATTGCTCTGTTCTGTCCAAGGACATGGACCATGAAAACATGGACCATCTGGGAAGTCAAAATAAGGACATCAGCCGTGGGAAGCTTCCTCGGCCGAAGCTCAAGGCCTGAGAATAAAGATTGTAGTAGATAGAGGCTAGTAAATAGGAATATTAATCAAAGTCATATTATTTCCTTTGTTGATGCCTTTTGCGGTCGGTTGGGGTATGTGATGCGCAGGGGGGAGAGAAATAAAAGAGGTGGAAAAGCTGACAGGAAAGATCCCATCAGCAGACCAGCCTGCTTGCTTGCCTAAAGCCGTGTTCTGTCTTGTATTGAACCGCCACAGACCACTCAAACCATTGCATGAAATTAATCACATATAATATCCAATTAATATATTCCTGAATTATTCACATAGGCTCTGCCTAAGTGGCTTAGACAGCTAAGTTTGCTTGTCAAAAGGGGATTTCAACGAGAGTTAGGCTTGTAAGTGTCTCTGTCACTTTTGAAAATTGGACTTAGGCATTTCTCTGCTCAGCATTGCAGTGCCTGAATACCTTCAAAAATATGAACCTAGGACTAAAACCTACAGAATTAAAAAGAAAAGCTATCATTTGTTGGTTATTTGACAGATATCTTAGATCATTTGAAAATTATTACAGTCTCATTAGAATTTAATTGTTAAGATGCATAGGCACTTCTCCTTCGTCCAGTAGCTGTGTTGGTTCCACAGGGGTAACAACAGTAAAATCCCACTTTGCCTGGTAAATAGGCAGATATAAATTGAAGACACAAACTAACCAAATATATGTATAGAGTCACTCTTATATATTGTAAAAACATGCTCTTCCATGTCAGAAACGTAGTAAGTCTAATATGCTTCATTTGTTTCTGATGTTCATCATAGCAAGCTACGTAGATGAAGTAACTGACTTCAAAATTGTTAGTTCATTCCCCCATGGGCAGCGTGCATGGCTTTTTGAACAGAATGACATCAGAAGATGTTTAACTCCACTTTTCACTTACCGTGAATCTACTGGCATAAAATAATGTTTATAAAAGTTTTCATACTTTATATTTTCTTTGGTTTCAGAGTAACAGCCGTGTTAGTCTGTATTCGCAAAAAGAAAAGGAGTACTTGTGGCACCTTAGAGACTAACCAATTTATTTGAGCATGAGCTTTCGTAGCTACAGCGTAGCTCACGAAAGCTCATGCTCAAATAAATTGGTTAGTCTCTAAGGTGCCACAAGTACTCCTTATATTTTCTTTGTACTTCTTTATTCACTGATTTTTCTTTGAATCTATATCTACTCTAAAGGGTATTTTATATAGCAGCTAGGATCCAAGTACAGATGATGTGTATTTGTATATTTAAGTAGCTTGACAGTATTTCCTCTTTTAATCTTGCAATATGGATAACTTTTTATACTGTGTAATATTCATTCATTATTCCAAAAATAAATACAAAGCGGTGTTATGCAGAAAGCTGGAAAAGAAACTAGTATCCTCAGCCTTTGAACTTCCTGCCTGGGAGTGTTGTTTCCATGTACAAAGATACCAATAATTACTAGAATTTCTAACATTGACAAAAATGGAAAGGATTTGGTGTAGAAGACAGAAGACAAAACCAGGAAACAGAAGCAGTTCAAGACATCTTAACAAGATGACAGATATAATGGTAACTTTCTTGAATAAGCCATACTAATTAATATGGAGCCATAAAAGCTACTTCACTCTGAAAAGTCTGCCTCACATTCAAAAAATATCCTAGGAGCTCTGTAGATTTACTGGTAACCTGAAACATATAGAGCATGAAATCAAGGACCAAATGATTGAGATTTAGAGTGTTTCAAGAGACAAAGTGGCACCAAAGATTGCCTCACAAAATTAGAAGAGCAGCACAACAATCTAGAAAAAAAAATCATACTGAAATAATTTGAAAAATGTCCAAATACTGTGATGCTATCACCTTCTTACAAAAGAGGCAAACTATTGAACCTGTCATCATGCTCTTTAAGGGTTGAAAGTGAGTGGAGGGATCACTTTGAGAGAAGTCAGGAGATGTCAGAAAGCTAGTTTGTAATCACATTTTCAGACAACTGTGCAGAGTGACCATAAAGCGATGATTGTGCCTTCGCTGTGGTGAGCCGTAGGATGAAGCGCACACTCTCTTCTTTGGTATCCATGTCTGTCCATACCACTCTTCTACTTAAAAACACCTGAAACCTTTTCCTTTCTAAAGCTGATGGCTTTTTAAAAACAAGATTCAATCACTTCTGCAGCACTATTTAGTACTTTTTAGCTCACCCCTTTACTCCTCTGTTGGGATGCATTTAATTGGTACCATTTGATATTTTTTAAGCAGGTGCTGCTCTTAAGAATGTTTTTATTGTTTTGTTTCTTGCTGGTCAGCACTTCAGATGGGGTGTTTCTTAATATGTAAAATTATTATTATGCCGAGAGCAGTAATGGCTTCACAGTTATTTCCAGAATTAACATCTGTGTTATGTCAAATTCAAAATATCTCAAGGAACAAATCCTCAGGATCCAATGGAGTTTCAAATTGTGGTTCTTCCCAAACCAACAAGCCCCCCCAAGCCCTTGTGTGGAGACTTCTCCAACTCCACACAAGGTGACTCTCATAGAGTTGTTCAAGTTGCTCTTCTACCTGGTGTGTTTTTCTGCAGGAGAGGAGGGAGCATCAAGGCCCTAGTTTCTTTTAAATGGTGTTAGTCACTATAAAATGCAGGATTAAGATAGGTGTGAATGGCATACTTGCATACATTCCTGATAATATGGGACAATTCAGAGTATAATATGGTATGTACTAATCAGGCTGTACTAGATTATTGCTATAGCAGAGGGAGAAAATAAAAATCTATCAAATAGAAAAATAAAAGCTTTGATTCTGACAATGATCGCCTTCATTAACATCTAAAGTTTCTTGATACAATAAATTATTTTAAACAGGCCATAGATTTTGAATAGAACCTTCATAGATGTAAAGGTCATCCAAATCACTGTGGGACAAATGTACAAAGCCCAGTGCAATGAGAGCCACACAAAATGTATGTGAACCAACTGCATGGGCCTGATTCTGGATTTGCATGGGAACAGAGAAGAGAAAATGCTGCTTTTGGGTACACTACTGTAATTGATAGCAGAATATGGTGCTCCGTTTTTACTTTGAACCTCCATTATTTTTAACTTGAGCCAACATTTTCAACCCTTGGTGCTTAAATTTCTGCTACCAAATACTCCTAAGGTAGCTGTTATGAAGTTATGGTACGTAGTGATCTATCAATGACCTTTGTGTGAAGAGCAGTGTGTATCTGTGGAGGCCTGGAACAGACTACGGGTTGAACTGTAACTCCCTTGTTCCAGAGGAAGTAATCTGCTACTAGTCTAGATTAGTTGCAAATTACTTCCTCCTCAACCCCCTGCTGGTGCCATGGAAAGGAGGGACAAAATCCAGGCTGTGCCTAGTCTCCACCTCTGCCTGCCCACCTGTACAGGAGAGGGAGTAACAGCCTTGTGGAGTCTGCTTTCCCATTGTGAGGGCATGAAGCTTAGTAAGAGTGTTATGCGGTGTCCTACACAGCTATGTTGAGCAGTGGAAATGCAGTCTTGCCCTATGACTTTAATTTAGAGTTGTAGTTTCAGATAATCGGGTTTTGAAAACGTAGGCCTTGGAATATAAAATCATTCAATTGTGCTTTTGCCATCATGACAAATGAAGGCAAGAGAAGGTATTTTAACGAGCCACGTAGAACATAAATCCAGAGGATACGAATTGCAATTTTAAAATTTTTACAAAAGTCACTTTGTCAGTAGTTTGAGGGGAGAGTTGTGCCTAGTATTTCCAGGAAACAGAGGAGTTTCAATCAAGAAATCACCATAATTGCAAGAGACAAGTGGGCATTTGACATGAAAAGGAAAGCTTGCAGTGAACAGAAATTGTTTCTAAGTTATCAGCTACAGAAAAAGCAACACAGAGATTTCTGGATAGCTCAGAGAATGAAATTCCATATCACTGATAATGGAGTCTAAAGATTCTCTTATGAAGAAGAAAAGAGCTGTTTAAGGATGCTGGTTTTTACTTACCATAGATTAGGTGATAAATTATATTTAATGAGATACTATTTTTGAATATTAAAATGATGCATTATTGATAAGGGATGTGTCAGCTTAGATAAGTCATTTTAGATGTCACCCTCAAAGTCTATTACACGTTTATAAAATGGTATACTTTTGTTCACCACCTATTACTGTGGATCATATTATGCAGGTCCTACTTAATCCTGACTCAGGCAAAATTTCCATTCCTTTCAGTGTGAGTTTTGCCTGACTGTAGGAACTGATCTATGTTGTGCCCTGTCCCTCTTTGCCCTTTCCTTCCTAGGTATGTCTACACAGGTAGCTGGGAGGTGCAATTCACAGCTTGGGTAAATATACAGTCGCCCCCACACACACCCTGGGCATGTATTCAGGTAGGTAGCTCGAGCCATTGCCCAAACCACTGTGGCCATGCCACTATTTTTAGTGCAATAGCTAAAGCAGAGCTAATGTGTGTGTATCTACTTGAACTGGGGATTACACCTCTGAGCTGCTGTATAGACATACCCTTTGAACCTGTCATGCAGAACAGCTGCATTCAAGGTCCAGGATCTGATTTCAGCTACTGAATTAGATTCACTGAATTTACTTGGGATTTACATTGATGAAACTGAGATCAAAATCTAGCCCACTACTGTTTTTAAGGAAATGTAGGGTCCTTCCGCATAACAGACTCCTGGTTTTGTATATATTAATATTTGTGTGTACTGGATATGTAATTATGGATCAATTTCTGCTAAAATATTCCCAAGAGTCCATATCCAGCAAAGCACTTAACATATGCATAAGTCACATAGACTACTCACATGCTTAAAGTTAAGCATGTGTTTAAGTGCTTTCCTGGACTGGGGTCTGGGTGTACAAAAGGATACAAGGAGAAAGTGAGAAACGTACCCCTTTTTCCATGCCCCTCCACATCCGCCAGGCACAAAGGCTATCTCTGGGACTGCTCTTTCCTAGTGTCCCTTCCCACAATCTGCATCAGCCAGCAAAGCTGACTGAGTGAGTTGGGAAGGAAGTTGCTCTCCCTAAAACTGTGTAGCAGAAGATGCACTCCTCCTGTGTGCTGAGAGATCCAAGAGAGATCCTGCATCAGGGAGAAACCTGGAGATTTTCCTGGAGCAGTTCACTTCCACATCTCTCCCATAATGGGCTAGTCCCTATAGGGCATGGCTGAGCCCTGCATGATTACTGTCTATAGTCAAGATGTTTGGTGATCAGGTCTGAAGACATCAGAAATTCAGGTTTTAGATTAATATTAATTTAATATATAAGGTAATATTGCTTTGTCTGTTTAATACAAAAGGTTAGTTAGAGGATACCTACCTGAGGATGAGGGAGGATTAGGACTTAATTATCCTAATTTTGATTGATAAAATATATCTGGTGAGGTGTTTGTGTAAAAGTGGTGGATATCTACATCCCTTCATCCTTGGTAAAGGTTGTACAATACCTGATATATTACATGTATTGTTTCTTTCTATAATACATTAATACAAACAGACTGCCTTTGATTTTCAAACAGGTAATTCTAGTTCTTCCAGAGGGGGAACAACACATTATTTTTCTATATTTATAATGTTCACAGTGCCCTTAAAATTATGTCAGGTGAGGCCTTTGTGCAGATCCTCATGCCAGAACTTCTAGTTTGACTTCTCTATAAGCACAGCTTGCCTGTCTTGATTTTGAACTGGACACATGGAAGAAGATAAAGATATCTGAAAATATATTATTTAATATTGGACCAGATCCTCAGATGGTGTAAATTGGCATCGCTCCATTGCAGTCTGTGCTGTACGCCAGCTGAGGATTGGCCAAGTATTCCTAATGGCGAATAGATAAGAATTAATAATAAATGAGGGCCTGATCCTTGAGTCTGTTATGGTACTGCCATAATAGTTTCCTGAGGTACAGTTGCCCTAAAGCTGGTGCATCTGACCTCTACAAAGTCCCTTCTGTACAGAGGATCATTGGGTGGTGTAGAGGCTCTTTAGCAGCTTCTATATCACACACTCCCAGTTCCCAGCACAGAGAGCATGTCTGAGAAGAAGGTGATATGGCCAGGTTGTCTATGCCCTAGCAACCACTAGCTGTCAGCATGGCATCTGCTAGCCTTTGAGCACTGGCAACATTTATAGCAACTCTGTAACTGGTCTAATCTTTACTGTGCCATTTCATAACTGACCCCCTGATCAGGGGAAGACAGGCCCTCTTGTGCACCTAGTGCCCCTTGGGCACAGCTGAAAATCTGTTCCATACACTTGTTAACTTTACACCGAACCTCCTTTAATGTTAACTTTACACCGAACCTCCTTTAATGTGCTGTCCTGTTCTCCAAGCTTAGAATCTGTTTCCTCTTTACCAGAGATGAGAAGGCAGCTATACTTCACAATGTATAAAGATGAGCGCAAGATTTCATTGGGAATCTTCCTCCAGCTGGTTGTTTTGTCTATGAAGAGAAATTTTGAACAAATTCAACAAGCATGTGTGGAATGCTCATAGTTAGGATCATAACAGCTAATAGAAGAAGAAGAAGCCAATAAATAATACGTTTTCTAAAGGATTTTCTTTAGACAATAGAATTTGTATCAAGATTTAATTAAAAGTATAATATTCCATTTCCACATCATTACACCAGTATCTGTTCAGCCCAGTGAAGGATCTTTAAAGATGAGATTACTGTCAGATTTGACTGTATCAAAGAGTTTTTAATTCGGGAAATTAATTTGAATTCTAACTTGATGCTACTCAGGTAGTGGAACTGAAAAGAACTATACACAAATATCTGTATGTTTTTTAGTGAAGAGGTGTATCTATTGTCTGAAATTCATTACTGCCCATTAAATTCAATGATATGTTGAACTGGACTCTATTATTCAGCACTAGATGTCTCTGTGGGCTACATAGATTTCCAGACAGGAAGTGGTACCTGGTAAAGAAAGGAGAGAAAGTTGGAACTCAGGCCCTGTGGAAGCCCATTTGTGTCTGTAGTTGTTTAATTTAATAAATGCTTCTTTCAGACAGACTGATCTCAAGTCATCATATCATGACATGGGCCAAATTACACCTCTCTCAGTGAACATGGCCACTTGTATCTACAGGGAAGGATTCACCCCAGTGAGGGTAGGCAATGCACCCTTTGCCTATCCTCCCTCAGAGTTTAATTTGATATAGATACTACAGTGAATTTAGCCTAATGTCTTTAAGTGTTGAAAGAGAGATATTTGAAATTAACCTGTTCCTGGTATTATCACAGGAGTTACATGATCTCATTTATATTGTTTATATAGTGAGCTGACACTTCATTTATACATGACTAAAGTTGTTGCAGATGCTAATGTTCACAATTGCATTTTTCTACACTGAAGTTTGTTTATAGTTCAGAGGTTACAAATCTAAATTACAACCAGCTAGCTTCAAAGATCTATAGCTTGATAACTTTTTATCTTAAATTTTCACCATATTTTATTTAAACATTGTACATATAAAATATTTCAACATTACCACAATTACCCATCAGTGAAATATTCTGTGTTATACAGGATGAATAATACCTCTTTTAAACTAACATATTATACCTTTTTCTCACATAATCATTTTCTTTCTTTTAGCCCTTAGAGAGCTCAGATAAATTTAATATGGAGAATGGTTAATTTCAAGTTTTTGGGTTCTGATGCATCACCACAGAAGTCATTGGTCATTTACCTTTGACTTCAGTGGATTGTACCCTTTGTAAGATCACTAGGGAATATTGTGCCAGAAACAAAGAAGGAACTGGGGCCAGTACTTTCATGAGACCCACCCTGTCCTGCATGACGCTTTAGGGAACCACCCTTTTGTCTTAAACTGACCTATTTAGATCCCAATCCAACTTCCACTGAAGTCATATCAGGGATCAGGAAGGTAGAAAAGGTCTCATTTGAAAGGGGAAAGAGAGGGAGAGAGGGAATGGTGCTGGAAGGGAGCCTGGGCCAGATGTTGTGGGTAAGTGGAGGATCTAAAGATGACTGGTCAGTGCACGTGTTGTGTGCCTCCATCTGTGCCTAATCAAAAGATGACATGAGTGAGTCCGAGACACAGAAAAAAATCCCCTGCTCACAGGCTCCTAGAGCCTGGGATCCAGCCCAAGCCCAGAAGTTTACACAGCAATGAAACAGCCTTCCTCCCTCTCCAGCCCCAGCCCCAGCCCCAGCCCCAGCCCCAGCCCCAGCCCCAGCCCAAGTCAGTTGGCATGGGCCAGACACAGGTTTGTCTTTGCTGTGTAGATGTAGCCTGAGCAGGACATTTAGAAGCTCTTGTTATTATGCACGGCCAGTTAGAACCAGCTATAGAATAGAGCAGAACTCTTGCAAGCACATGAAGAACGGAGTGATCCCTGAACACACCGTGGAGGTTCCTAGTTCATTAGCCGGAACATCAACCAAAATGGCAGCTGTCAAAAATGTGGGGGTTCACCTGGGATTTGAACTTCTGTGTGCCTCAGCTGTTTGGAATGAGCTTCCTCTCTCCAGAGGAAATATGTCAGTGTGTGTTACATATCCCTAATCATTAGAAAATGTGAGTCTTACAGCTTCAGAGCCTAATTTTTTTAGCTGAAGCAATAGAGCCTCATGTTGTAGATCTTGATGGCACTGGTTCAGTGTCTCTGTTATGTTTGTGCCATGTATCCCACAGAGGGATTGCAGTCTGGACAGTAGCAGGGCAAGCTCTCCACACCTCTATGCCTCAGCACTCCACATGGAGAGAACCTTTTAGCAGCCAGCGGGGAGTTCAGTCTCTGTGGTCCATTCAGTGCTTTACCACATTGCTGAATCTGCCAGTGAGGAAGCAAGTTAATGATTATTTTGTGATATCAGTGCCTATTGCATTTCAGTAACATAAGAATTAAAGATCTGTCCTCTGACCCAAAAAGGAGAGGCAGTCAGGCCCCTAGAGAATAGAAAGGGAGATAAGAAAATGGACCCCTAAAGGAAAGAAGAAAGTAATGAATTGTTCCTTGTATTTCTTTTCTTAGTGTTGCTGATGTCATGTTCAGAATGGCCAAAGAGTCTCTTTATTCACAGTGTTCCAGGAGACATGGACATTAATTTAACCTATCTGTGTTTTAGGAATGAGCACGGAGGAGATCTTTGAAATAAAGAGAATACTAAATGAAGCTCTCTCAACGCATACTACTGTGTTATAGCACTGTTACCATGCCCAGCTCTGACTGATGGTGAAGCTTTGAACTTTAAAAGGCAATAAATAGGTTTGAATTATTATGATTTACTCAGTTCAAAAGTAAGGAGACTAGCCATTCTCATCCATAAGAATCTGCCATTTAAAATGATTAAATCCTGGCAGACTACCGACAGCAGGTGTATTTTAATTACATTTCTATTCTATTAAATCAGGAATAGTGTGGAACCCCTGATGGTTTCTTTTCAATCTCTTTAGGTAGCTGAGATAGTCTCCTGAGAAAAAGTTAGTCACATAGGTGCAGAGTAGAATACAGAAGTTCAGATAGTTTTGAATAAAACAAGGATAGGGAAGGGGAGATTTTTTTTGGTGAACAAAAAGATGTAATTGGGTGACAAGAAATAGGAGCAATATTTTATTAAAATATTCAATTTACAATTGGAATGGGAAGAAAGTGAAATTTAGGCCATACACTAGGACTTGATTTGTCAACATTTCCCGATACGTACATATTTAATAAATAAACAGTAATGCTTAGAACTAATATAGCATTTTGTATATTTAAAATGTGATTTAAAACTATTTAATCATCTCTACAGATACTTTTAAAATTCTAGTTAATTTTCTTCGTACTTGACTTATTAGTAATTTACACTGAAACTTACAAATTCAAGCCAAAAATCAACCTGATATATACTCCTCCTTACTGATAGTTAGGGATCTATCAGTTATTTAATATATTTTTGTGATGATCTGGGGAATCTGTGTTTGCACATCTTATGAATTCTGTTTGATACTGGGGATTCTCTATGTGTATCTGTGTCAGATTTCATTTTGAATATTGGACTTGCCTGTTTTCTGTGTCTTTTTAACTCCATGTGGGATTGAAATTCTAAGGTGTGGTGACACAAGCGGAGCTAATAATAGAGTCATTAAACCTTGGTCCTCTGTTCACGTGAAAATCCCTTGGGCAAAGAGTTGGCTGCTATCCAGGGAAAGGCAGTTTTTCCAAGTCTGAACTTAAGGGGTGAAGTAGCTAAACAACAGATCACCTGGTGGGGGAATTTGATCACCTGTTGAGGCTGATCATAGAATCATAGGACTGGAAGGACCTCGAGAGGTCATCTAGTCCAGTCCTCTGCACTCATGACAGGACTAAGTATTATGTAGACCATTCCTGACAGATGTTTGTTTAACCTGTTCTTAAAAATCTCCAGTGATAGAGATTCCACAACCTCCCTAAGCAATTTATTCCAGTTTAACCACCCTGACAGTTAGGAAGTTTTTCCAATGTCCAAACTAAACCTCCCTTGCTGCAATTTAAGCCCATTGCTTCTTCTCCAATCCTCAGAGGTTCAGAAGAACAATTTTTCTCCCTCCTCCTGTAAACAACCATTTATGTACTTGAAAACTGTTATCATGTCCCCTGTCAGTCTTCTCTTTTTCAGACTAAACAAACCCATCTTTTTCAATCTTCCTTCATAGGTCATATTTTCTAGACTTTTAATCATTAGTGTTGCTCTTCTCTGGACTTTCTCCAATTTGTCCACATCTTTCCTGAAATGTGGCACACAAAACTGGACACAATACTCCAGTTAATGCCTAATCAGTGCAGAGTAGAGTGGAAGAATTACTTCTCGTGTCTTGATTACAACACTCCTGCTAATATATCCCAGAATTATGTTTGCATTTTTTGCAACACTGTTACACTATTGACTCATATTAAGCTTGTGGTCCACTATGATCCCCAGATCCCTTTCTGCAGTACTCTTTCCTAGGCACTCATTTCCCATTTTGTGTGCAACTGATTGTTCCTTCCTAAATGGAGTAGTTTCAACCCCTCCCAGCTTGGTATTGTCTGAAAACTTTATAAGTGTACTCAATATGCCATTATCTAAATCACTGATGAAGATATTGAACGGAACTGGACTCAGAACTGATCCCTACGGGACCACACTCATTATGCCCTTCCAGCATAACTGTGAACCACTTATAACTACTCTCTGGGAACGGTTTTCCAACCAGGTATGCACCCACCTTTTAGTAACTCCATCTAGGTTGCATTTCCCTAGTTTATTTATGAGAAGGTCATGCGAGACAGTGTCAAAAACCTTACTGAAGTCAAGATATACCAGGTCTACCACTTTCCCCCTATCCACAAGGCTTGTTACCCTGACAAAGAAAGCTATCAGGTTGGTTTGATATGATTTGTTCTTAACAAATACATGTTGATTGTTACTTATCACCTTATTATCTTCTACATGTTTGCAAATTGATTGCTTAATTATTTGCTCCATTATCCTTCCAGACAGAGAAGTTAAACCGACTGATCTGTAATTCCCCGCGTTGTCCTTATTTACCTTTTTATAGAGTCCCCTGACAAAGGGAACGGGTGTTTATACAAGAAAAGGTGTCAGCACTGGCCATTTGAGAGAGACTGAGATATCAGAAGCAGTCTGCAGTAATGAGAGGAGACTCAATATTCTTGCAAAGCCATACTCGGGAAGGATCCTGGACTTCTTAAAAGAGTCTGACCTAAGCCCAAAAAACATACAAGAGTGGTGAGGAAACTGAGGTAGGGAAATGCATACAGGTGTGTTATTGTTTTACCTAAAGAAAGAATAAGTGTGTTAATTTGCAACTTGCTTTGCAAGGGGTTTTATCATGTGACCTTCGAGAGGTAAGTGGGAACCCAGAGTGCCTGAAAGATGAGATTAAGCAACTGGGGTGTCTTAGGGAGGTGTGTGCGGGCAGACAATCTACATTTGTAAAGGGGTAACAGAGAGAGTCTGTACCAAGGAAATGTGGCAGGGAGGCCAAAGAAAGTAGCTGAAGCCTACTGAGGTCCACGGAGGCTTAATAGCACATGGGCCCAGTGTGTGGGACCCAAATACAGCAACCTCGAGAATATTCAGGAGGGGGAACTTTACCAGGGCTATGGCAGCTTAATATGTCATATTAATTGTCATTTAATGCAAAGTATAATGTAAAGACAGAGACTGGGTATTTAAATTTTAACTATATTTTAAATATGAAGCTAACAGTTAGTTAAAGATTTTCCTCTTTGCTTTATATTGATTATTTATTTTTAAAAAGTAAATGGCCATTCACTTCACAGGATAATACTAATGAGGACTGCATTTTGATTTCAGCATAATGTCCCATTTGAGATGATGGATATATGCACCACCCTGGGGAGGAATGCTGCATCCAGATATGCAATGGGGATGCATTGTTGCTGAAACATGGCCTACATTTCCCATAATGTACCCAGTCATGTGATTCCCATGAAGCAGCAAACACCTTGCTCTCTGCATTGCATTTTCTATTCCAAAGTCATTCCTATGGAAAATTCACAGTCTGCTATAGTTAAAAGTATATTATTGACATATGTGTTATAGATAGTTATAAGCATATAAGTAGAAGGGGATATACATGGTTATAAGTTATAGTTATAAGCAACCTATTGACTGATTGGACTCAAATTGATGATGCATTTAATAAGATATTTATTAACCCTTTTTAAACACATTTGTAGGGGAATCCTATTATTAGGTATGACCAAAAGATGCTAGGGAATGATGTTACAGTATTCAACAGTGTTGATTTATTGTGACACTAGTCTTATAAATATAGTTTTGAGATCAAAGTTGCTAGTCTAATTTAAAACATGAGATTTAGGTTTAATGTATTTTTTGTTAAGTTACAACTTCGAGTCCACCTTTACTGCTTCCATGCAGGTCCTAGAACCCTTGATATGGCATCTTGTATTCTTTAACACATGGACAAGACTGACAAAATGTATTGTAAAATCCCTTAATACTGTGAAACGGATTCCCACTTATGATTAATGACCAGTTAAACAGACCATTTTGGAGAAACTGGTTTAAGAGAGAGATCCCATTAACAGAACACATTACTGAAAACCTCATATTATTTTTCCAGCCTAACAAACACAGTATTCCTGGTTTCAGAGTAACAGCCGTGTTAGTCTGTATTCGCAAAAAGAAAAGGAGTACTTGTGGCACCTTAGAGACTAACCAATTTATTTGAGCATAAGCTTTCGTGAGCTACAGCTCACTTCATCGGATGTATTCCTGGGAATTGCAATTTGCTTGATGGTATCAGCTAGATTTTCTAAGACTGCCAAAATTATCCAATATGTGTGATACAATATCAATATTAAGATGCTGCCGCAAACTGATTAATTTGCCAGTCCCCAAAACCTAAATACATAGTTATAAAATGTTGGTTGGCACCACAGCAAGATGTCGACTTAAACATAGATTGAACACAAAGGGCTAGAGTCTCAAAGTGATTTAAGAAAAGGAGGACTCGTGGCACCTTAGAAACTAACAAATTTATTGGAGCATATAAATTTGTTAATATCTAAGGTGCCACAAGTCCTCCTTTTCTTTTTGTGGATACAGACTAACACGGCTGCTACTCTGAATCCTGTCAAAGTGATTTAAGTCCCTAAAGTGGTAATTTAGATTCCTAAGATCAAAATTTAGATCTTAAAACCCCTGCTCAGCTGCTGCCTAATCCAGTAGGCACTTAGGTTCCTGCCAGTAAACTCAACAAGGCACATCCATTTCTGTCAGTGAGCATCTGCAAAACTACTTGACATCACTGAGACCTGGCAGGATCCTCCAGCTAGGCTTTGCTCTGCATAATTCAACTGCTTGGACCGATCTGGTAGGCATTCTCAGAGGCCACCTATTGGATCAAGCCTCACACAAAACATATCAAAGAGGAGGCACCACATCCCTTCTATATCTTATAGCTCAGCAGTTAGAGTGCTCACCCAACACAGGAGACCCAAATTCAGATAATCACTTTGTCTGATATGGAGTAGGGATATGAACCCATTTCCTAGGTGGGTGCCTAACCTGCTTGGCTGTAGAGTTATCTCTGGCTGGTCCTCTGAAGTGGATAGGTCTATTCTAGTCAAGTTAGTGCTCCTGAACTTCTTATTTTTTTCTACATATGAATGACTAATGGGCAAATCTGAAAAAGTTTAGAGTTCAGATTTGGTTAGGATAAACAGTTGGAGTTTATTTGAAACTTCTGATATTAATAGCTCTGCCCTCCTGCCCTCAAAAGCGTGCTGTGTGATCCACTCTACAGTGCCTCATCTTCCTCCTACAAAGAATATCCCAACTCTCTCTTTTCCTATATATTTTGAGGGGAGGTCCAGCCACTGAAACACCCTCATGAAAACAGGTTTATGAGCCTTACACTCCTGTCCCAAATTCTGGTGACCTATTTGGGGCTTGAAAACTCTGAATTAAACATTTGTTCTTTAGCACCTAGGAAGCTGTGCAGGAAGCAAAATTTGGAAAAAAAGAAGTAAATTCTCTGACCCTTGCTTTATGTACTGTGAATTTAAAGCATTCTGATTATGATCTGCCCTTGGAATCATCTTGTGCAATACATATGATTTGTTAGATATAGTATTATTATTACTTGCTTGCTTAATTCGGGTGTTTTGTAGATTTACGTTCCTCTTCAATCCTCATACTCTTGAACCCAGTCTTTTATATCACCCTTAGCTCCCTGCTTGAATGCCTTTAAAATATGTATCCGTTTTAATAATCTGGATCTGAGCTGTATTAAACAGAATGCATTTCCATGAACCATTCTATATATGTGCTGTAGCTTGAACTCTCATGTAGTCAAATGCCTTTTAACAGTTCAATTATGCTTTCTGTATGTGAGTATATGTTTTTGGGTTTTTTTTAATTTGCTTTATACTTCTCACTTGTTACCCTGTAAAATGAGTAAATGCCACATGCTTTATATTGTGTTTCCCCAGGCTTGGATGGATTAAGCCAATTTACATTTTGTGCTAGTCTGCTTGAGAGTGTAAACATTCACGTTAGCTGTTACAGGACTTGACTGACTAATTGCAACAGAAATATGTTAATGCTAATTTTGCAGTGCTGAAGTATATCAAAATAGTTGTACACAATTATTGACCCATTTTATATTACTATTAGCCCTATGTTGTTTGTTTTACCTGTTTTATTACAATAGTCAGGACAGATTCATTCCTGGTAGAATTATAATTGATGTGAGAAATTTTAATAATATTATTATTACTATTTACTAAGATTTAGATTTGCATTTATAGCAGTCTGTTTAAGTAAACATTCAGGACATGCCACCACTGTGATGACCAAGTGTTGGTTTTATATATGAAAGTGACGAGAATGCTGATGATAGTCTTACAAAAGAATGTATATACCCTCTTCATTCATTTTCAATAAGAGCATATCAAAATGCTCCACTAAGGCACAGATGGTATCATTATCCATATTTTAGGTCCAGATTCAGGAAAGCACCCTCGGCAATGATACTTAAGCATGTGCTTAAAGTTAAGTTGTATAAGTAGTCCTAATGCTATTCGACACTTTATGTACTTGGATTATCTCTGAAATCTTTACTCAAAAGCCAGAATAGACTTTGCAAGTGTGCCCATGATATAGTTTATTCCAGTGTTGTTGGGGTTGTATTGTGTTTTTTTTTAAATGGCTTGAAAACTTGTCTCTGTCTCTTCCACCAACAGAAGCTGGTTCAATGAAATATATTATTTCAGCCATCTTATCTTTCTTATATCCTGGGACAAACATGGCTACAACAAAAACAGTCAAAGAATTTTTTTAAAAGGTATTTTTTAAATGTCTTTTGTTTCTAATTCTTGTTTCTGTGTCTCACTCCCCTTTCCAGTTAATTTTGCTCATAGTTTTCTTCTGCTCTCTCATCTGCATCCTGTTGTGCTGACAGTATGTTGAGTGTCTATTCAGAGTATGAAATAAACTCACTGATAAGTGTTTGGTGACAATAAAATATATCTGGTCTGAGAGTATCTTTTCAAACTCAACATATAAAATCTTTCTTCCAAAGACTCACTGCACTCTCTCTCGCTCTCTCTTTTGACAGTTTAGATGTTTTATTTGTAATTTATGAAGCAGGCACTTGAGAACATGAAGTAGGGTTAGCAGGCTGTATATAAATGGTCTTTCAGATGTATGGATAAGCCTGAAAGATTAAAACTTAAAATGAGGGGTAGAAAGGAAACATTAATTTAAACTGAATAGTGGAGTTTGCTGCTCCTTCACCATATTAATTTATTCAGTCAGAAACAGGCTACTTTATGAGAACATTAATGTTGCAAAATTAAGCAACAGAAAGTCAGGAAATGCCAAAAGTAAGTCTGGCTACTAAACTTAACACTGAGTTTTTCCATATATGCATTATAATACACTTTAAATCTCTGATTGCATACTAGTATGTCCATAAGCTTCCCACTCATTCAGTGCACTAGTTACACATCATATTCAGAAAGGGATGGGAAACATTACTTTAGCATTATGTGGCTTCATTTTGCAAATCTTAGGGTCAGATTTGCCACCCTTTATTCACACTGCATGTACTTTACTTTGTGAGAAGTTCCAGTGAAATCAGGGGGACTATTTGCAAAGCAATTTACTATGCACCATGAGTAAGAGTTGCATAATCTGGCCCATCATTTTTGATGGATTATATCTGCATTGGAGCAGCAATACTAGGGGGCAAGGCTAAGAGAGTTCCAAAACTATAAGGAATTCACAGGGACCTCTATACAGATATAGCCGCTCCCCCACAACATGTTCAATTTGAGTACAGCTGCTGTCCTCTCTGCAGAAAGGAAACACCACCCACAATGGAACAATTGCAGGAAAGCTCTATATAGGAGTACAGGGGCCCCTCCCACAGAATTATCTGCATAGAAAAACTGACCCTCCTCTGTAGCTGTGATTGAGAAAGATCAAAATCCCATGAATGAATATCTCTTCTAGTTATGAAGACTGAGTGGAACATCTAATATTCCTATCCAAAATATTTTCAAAAACACTGGGAAAGTTTTCAAAGTTTTGCAGACTCTAAGAAGTGTTGCAATGTAAGCTGTTGCCGACTTTCATCACATTTTATGAATTAACTCCAAAAGTACAATCAGACATAGCTTTAATTTTTCAGAAAAAAAAACAGGCCCATATCCCAAGCTTACTCAAGCATTTTTGCTACAGTGATAACCAAAGTATCAGAAACTCATACTCTCTAGAGGGGATATGCTGCAAAGGAGGGAGGAAGGGAAGTAGGAGTATTAGGGGTGAGGCTAGTAGGTATACAAATAGCCAATGCACAAGGGCCAAACCCCATGTCATCAAGGAGCAATGGGCCACGTATGCCCCTTCTCTCAGACTTTTCAGTAGCTAGTAGCGAGATGCTGACGATGTGGATTAGAAGTCCCAGAATCATACGCTGGAGCTGAAGAGTCTGTCCCTCCTTCCTGCTGGGTTAAGTCAGATTTCATTGAAGTAACGTCTCTTTGTGAACATTTCTGCTTACAGAAAGCACACAAAAAAAGTTTGGATAATATAGAATGCAATGTGCTTATAAGAAAAATTCACAAGATACATCAGAAAAACTTCTTTCATGTACCTGGCAAAACCCCAGCATCTGAGTTATGTTTTCAAACCTTTGGCATATTCTTGCCAATTATACTGTTTAACAAGTTTCCTTTGAAAGCCTCTCTTTAGCTATTCCAATCCATCAACAGACTGTTTTGTTAGAGTTTAAAAAGATAGCAAATATTTCATCTTACAAATTTAAAATATACAACAAAACAACTTGTAATAGATTTGCCTAATTCATTCTTTGAGGACATAATTCCATTCTGCCTCCATTTAAATGTTGTTTTTATCTACTTTAAATGTACTCTGTTATTTCCTGGCTTCACATTTCTAAGGTTATTTTAGTTTACTCCTCGACCTTAATGAAATAGTCATAATTTTAGCTTCTTCTTTGCTTCAGCCCTCTCCTTTGACCCACACATTCCAGAAGTCTAAATCTGCTGCTTCTTTCTGCATAGCCTCTCCAAACTCTGACTTTTCTTCTCTGCCCTTACTGTAGAAGCTCTTATTCCAGGCCTTGGCTTCTCCATGCCTTTAACAACTGTCATCTCATCCTCTCTCAATTCAGTGACTGCAACCTTCTCCCTCTCTCTCCTCCAACATTCATTCAAAATACTGCTGCTGAGATCATTTTCTTTGCTCATTACTTTAAGTCACCCTAATAACATCAGCCACACTGTCAGAGGCTTGTTCACCTGCACATCCACCAATGTGATATATGCTATCATGTGCCATCAATGCCCCTCTGCCATGTACATTGGTCAAACTGGATAGTCTCTACGTAAAAGAATAAATGGACACAAATCAGATGTCAAGAATTATAACATTCATAAACCAGTCGGAGAACACTTCAATCTCTTTGGTCACGCGATTACAGACATGAAAGTTGAGATATTACAACAGAAAAACTTGAAATCCAGACTCCAGCGAGAGACTGTTGAATTGGAATTCAGTTGCAAATTGGATACAAAATTAACTTAGGCTTGAATAGAGACTGGGAGTGGCTAAATCATTATGCAAGGTAACCTATTTCCCCTTGTTTTTTCCTACCCGCCCCCCACCCCCAGACATTCTTGTTTAACCCTGGATTTGTGCTGGAAATGTCCCATCTTGATTATCATACACATTGTAAGGAGAGTGATCACTTTAGATAAGCTATTACCAGCAGGAGAGTGGGGTGGGGGGAGAGAAAACCTTTTGTAGTGGTAAACACCCATTTTTTCATGGTTTGTGTGTATAAAAAGATCTTCTGTACTTTCCACAGTATGCATCTGATGAAGTGAACTGTAGCTCACGAAAGCTTATGCTCAAATAAATTGGTTAGTCTCTAAGGTGCCACAAATACTCCTTTTCTTTTTGCTAATTCTTTGGGTCTCTCCATTGGCTCCTTCTCCACTTCCAATACATCAGATACAAGCTTTTTGTCCTTACTTACATAGCCTTTTCTGATTTAGTCACACCCTATGACCTAAACATCAGCTGAGGGTAGCGAACCTCCTATTATTTATTGGTCGTCCTTTCTCACCCACCTCACCCCAGTTTGTCTTATCCCCTTCTAATGTCTTATGACTGTCATTTGTTTGTGCAGTATCTAGCACAATGGGGGGAGAGGCAACCTATTGTAGTCTCAGGAACTACAGAAATATATGTTAATAGTATATCCCAGATCAGAGGTTTCAAGTTGGGGATCATGACCTCTTTCTCAATATGGTTAATTGGGAGCCAAGTCCTGCCTGGGTGGTAGTGCTGAGGGGGATGTATGGTTGAGAACTATTGATTTAGATTGTGACACAGTCCTTTTCGTCGGAGGCGATGAAGTTCTGTACTGCCCCAAGATGCTCTTGTATGTACTCTTCCTTAGAGCAGGGAGCACAAAAAACTGCTACAAACTTTTAAGTGATGCAGCATACTCCAGCTGTGCAGCATGCAATGGGGCTTGGAATCATAATTCCATCTACTCTCAGAGTATCTGAGAACCTTTTAGAGCCTCCATGCCCAGGGGAGTAGCTAGGGAGCAGTCCTGGAACACACAGACTGCCGTTCTCATCAGTCCTTATGTGGATCATGCAAGGGGTCCCTTACACAGGCTGTGTTCTTTACATCCCCTCTTTCCCCCTGACTGCACACCTGAAGAAATGTTAGGCAGAATCTTGGCCAATGTAAACTATATTTTTCCTCTCTAAACCAGATTTCAAACCTCTCTTACCTAGAATTAGAATAGCTAAATTAGATTTAATAGCTAACAGGATAGAAAGGCAAATATTTGATCAACAGATCTTTTAAATAATTGTATGAAAAGAACAAAAGGCTTGAACGGAAACCAGGAATCTGTTATTTAAGAATTGCTTTCCGAGGACAGGCTAATCAAAGGTCTGGCTCTGCATAGGGAAAAGGAGTTGGGTTGGAATAAGTTTGGAGCAGTTGAGTTTTGAGAAACAGAATCACTTCTGGGTATGTCTTGAGATGTGATAGTCATCTGGGTAGATTGAGTAAGTCATGCTATGCTAAACTATTTGAGGATGAGTGGAAGCACTCACTCAAAGTTCAGTAAAGATATATTTTCATTCTTAACAAAACTTTTCAGAACCTCACTCATTCACCATTCTGATGCCAAATACTACGGCAGTATCATTTTTGAACCTTCAGAGTCTAAATCCAGATGCTAAAACAATACTAAAAGCATGTGTTCAACTAAGTGCTGAATATCAAAGAGACCATTTTCTAATTTGTGTCTCAATGATTCTGATGATTTTATGTAAAACAAGAATATAGGTCCCTTAACATGTTAATGTAAAAATGATTCCATTTCAGATGTCTACTGCTCATGTTATCTAGAGCAGCATCTCATTTTAGATTAAGTAAACTTTACCCAGGCAAACTTCTAAATTCACCTTCAGACAGAGACCAAGCATAGAAAATTCTAAACCAAAAAGTTTCAGAAAGTTATGAGTGGCTGAAAACAAGGGATTAGATTAGAAACCATTAGGTAACCTTTATAATTTACATGGGTTTCACCAGCGTTAGCCCAGACTGAGTAGTTTCAACATTAGATGTGAATAAGTAGGTCCCTGACCATGCCCCAAATTAACATAATCGATCCTGAGCCCTATAAATAATATGTCTTTCATTTTAGATACTTTCTTTTGAAGTTTGAAACAGAAGTAGCCAGAAACAGGAAAGGTTTAAACAAAATACAACAAAACGTGGAACAAAAAAAAAATTGTGAGGACAAAAGAAAGCAAATGTTTGGATGCACTGTGTATCTGCTGGCCAAACTTTTCACTTCAAATCAGAAAGTAAAGTATGGAGAGAAAGGAAATAAAACAATACTTTCATTCAATGGAGTTCCTGGGGATGATGTGACCATTTTTGAGCTCCCACTCATAATGGAGTTGGTAAAACAATTCTAATTTTGGTTTTAACTATGGCTGATTAAAAATGTTCCATCAAAAATAGTTTTAATGGAAAACTGGGTTCCACTAAATGAAACTTTCCACAGAAAATGTCTGTAGAAAATGTTTATTTTTCATAAAAAAGCACCCAAAGCATTTTTGCTTTGCTTTTAACCCAGAGAATCAACATTTTCTGTGCAAATTCCCCCTTCCCTGCCTAATATATTGATCTAAGTTCCAACCATTTTTTACTTTCATCTTGGGAGTGCAAGAGCTCACAGTTCTCTTACTTTTTACTCCCTGCACACGTAAAAGGATAATATGTTTTCCCCTTCTCATCAGTAAAAATAATACCTACCTTTTTATATAGCTTTTCATGAGTAGATCTCAAAATACTTAACAAAGGATGTCAGGATCATTATCTCCATTTCACAGATGGGGAAACTAATGGACAGAGAAATGAACTTGTCTAAGGTCACCCAGGTCTCCTGAGTCCCCATCCAGTACTTTATACATACTAATAATGACAAGTAACTGAACATTCTTTTTCTCTTTCACTGCTGCAATGTTTCATCCTTCTTAAAGTTGCACGGGATTATTTACAAAATTCTGACATAACAACAATTACTTAAGCAAGGTAGAATTAGAAATATCTTAGGGATAGCCACTGCATTGCTGATGACAAAGCATCCCTTTTTTCAGCTGAAACTTCTATTGACCTCAGTGGGTCAGTGTTTACAGGAGCAGAGCCCACATTTGTAAGCTTCGAAAGGAAAGCATAGTTCCCCAAAATGCAGACAAAATTTTGTGATGAGACTTTTATTTTTGCCAAATTTTCCGAAATTGGGACAAAAAATGTTCACAAAGAAAATTGAGAAACTTCTTTCAGTTATTTAATTATATGCTGGAGATCTGATAATGTGCCCAATAACTTTGAAAAAATACCTGAAGTCTTGGCTATATAAAATCTTTTGCTTAGACAGTATGTGAGGAAAGTGTGTGTGTGTGGGGGGGGGGGGGAATTAATCCCTCTCTAAGAGCCTTGTATCCAGGAAAGACAATTAACTAAAGTCTTTGCTATATCTGCCAGGAAAATACAAATCTGTGATTTAACTTGTTACTCTGATATATGATACTCTCTAGGCCACCCCATGTTTAACCTTATTAAATACTGTGTTAAAAATGCTTACACACATTTTCTATTATATAGCTATATTAATCTTTCATTTCATCCAAATGTTTTCATTGGTAACTTGTCTTATAAAATTTATATGGAATTTTATGTGACTAAGAAACAGCTGCTTGACAAATTTGGAACTATTTTTGTATAAGCAGTCTAACTATGTTTATTCTGCTGTTGATGTAATTTATGTGATCATGAGATATTAATGTTGATTGTACTATCAAAAACCCTAATGAAATGTAATAACACAATATACTTAGCTCTTCAACTACTATAAGGTAATTATATTAACATATAAACTATTAGGGTTCATTTGAAAGGAACTGTATTCACAAGAATAAATTGGTCGATATCTGCTCTCTATTTTGCTAAAAGTTCACTTTGTTACTTGTATTTACCCCCTTCCCCTCTTCTGTAGATGTGGAGGACGCTCTTAGGCTTCCCAGTCTCTCTTGCCTCCCAGGCAAGATGGGCTTAGGCTCTGTCTACACTACCCAGCTTTTAGCGACACAGCTGTGCTGCTACAGCCATGCCGCTAAAAGGCACGCAGTGTAGCTGCTGTTTGTCGTCAGGAGAGAGCTCTCCTGCTGACAAAAAGCTTCCACTCCCAATGAGCAGCATTAGCGTTGTTGGCAGGAGAGTGCTCCTGCTGACAAAGCGCTGTTCTCACCAGTGCTTGTGGTCGACAAACCTTTTGTCTTTGGGGGGAGGGTGTTAACACCTTTGAATGACAAAAGTTTTGTCTTTCACTTGCCAGTGTAGACAAGTCTTTAGTGATAAATGGTCATTTACACCAAAAATCACAAAATATTCAGGTTGCTTCCAGTCCCCAGAAGAGACCAGTCACTTACCCCAGAACAATTGGTACCCTAGATCTTACACCAAAGACAACACCTGTAGCCAATCCTGTATTAACTAGGCAAAAGGAATAAGAGAGCTGTTTACAGGTTAAAGCAAGCAAATATATACACACAAATGACTTACCATCTATGGTTCCTAAAGGTACAAGAGATGTACAAGAGATGTAGTAATGTGTCCATTCAAAATGTCTTTCAGGGCAGAACCAGGTTGACCCTAGGGATCTCTACTTTAGTTTAGTGTCTCTGGCCCTGGGAGAGTTTAAACAGCAAAGATACATTTACTTGTGACCCTGTTGCATCTTTTGCATTTCCTCTTCCAGTCCATGAGATGAACAACCTTGCACATAGCATTTCCAAAGTGTGATAGAGACATTCACCAATCCTTTGTATCATGATGTTCCTTAATGACATTTAATCTTGATAGGACTTCTTAATTCCTGTGCCTAGGTTCAAAAATTTAGAGCAAACATTTTTAATGTTATAGAGCAAAACTTACATCTTTCCTTATAGCACGGAATACAGACATTACAAGTGAGATTAATGCACGCAGCAATTTACAAGCATTTCACAGAGTCTAAACTCTAAATACATTCTTATAAGACTCATACCTATTTTGAACAAAAGTAACATACAGGTGAGCAGGTTTGGTTTTTAGCTATGAGTTTGTCACTTCTTAGCAAATGCCTACTGCCTTAGCCAGAGCTGGCATTTGGTTTACCAGCAGCATCACAGATGCTCTGTTACTTCACTACATTACATCAACACCGATAATAACATACAATTCTCCCTTTTGTTTTTGACCTGCTCTAACCACTGGTTAACATCCATGTTAATAGAAACATGTTGGGGAAGAAATATGTCCATGTGGCTTTGTACAGTATTAAAGATACACCATAACAATCTGCTTTACAAATTATGGAAAGGCAACAGCTATCTTAATCTCGCTCTGCAGAAAAAACAATGCTGCTGACCAGCATCTACTGTTTCTTTCAATTATGTGAAAGTCTAATGTCCAAACACAAGACAGTGGAAGGCACAATAAATTGGCCACTGCCTGGCATCTTTTGTAGTTGTTTATACCTGTGCTAAGTGGGTATCAAAGGCTATCATTCTCATTTGGTAGCATTTGACACTCACTTTGCACAGGTGTGAGACAATGGAGAATCACAATAAATGTCTGTAACTGATACTTTTTAATAATAGCACATTGCCATAATGTTGCTACATAATCTATGTACTGAAGTTTAGTTAAAATTAGTAAAATCCAGGATTATTTTCTTAAACTCTCTAATCTTCAAAACATATGGAAAATGAGACCAGTGAAGACAAACATACATAAAACTAAAAGCCAAACCAGAGCTAGGATCATGCTATAAAGACTTGATCGGGGGACAGATTTTTGCATCTCATTTAGCAACAGCAATGATAGCTACCCTTTATTGCAGAGACAGAAGGAACAGCGGGGAAGTTGCAAGAAAAGGAAAATAAAGGCAGCAATTGAAAAATAATTGGAAATTGAGGCCCAGATTTAAAATAATGAGCCATTACCCTTCACAAGAGTGGAGCTAAACAAAGTAGCTCACTGATCACCTCTCTAGCTACACAAATGAACATGAAGATGAGTCAAGTGACAACAGCACAAGCAAACTGAAGAAAGCTAATTGTTGTATTTTAGTTAATTTAAATAGCATGACAAACAAAGCAAAGCAAACAGTGGCACACAAAAAGGGTGAAGTGATAATTACAGGAAAGTCTCAGACACTTGTCTAAACAGAATAGGAGCAAATTAAAAGAAAGTAACTGGAAAACTAGTGAAAGAAACAAAGCAAAACAAGGAGATATTTAAAAACAGTTATTCCAAGTATCTAGCAGATTTTATGCCAAAGGCAGTCAGACAAGCAGTACAAAGGAGACCCTAAGGATCCAATTCCATAGTCCTTATGCAGGAAAAACTCCCAGGTGAATGGGAGTCTTGCCTTCATGTGATCTGAAAGATAGGGCTGTAAAGCAGCATAAATGCCACTCTTGATACAGGTGACAGTCAAGATCATGATAAAAGATGCTGAATAAATCCAATGGGGAAAAAAAAGAATACTGTGTATTACCTGAACTGGTACAACCAAAATCAACGAGCTTTCTGTAAGTGAAGGCCTGTTATGATTCAATACATCCATGGTAAAACTGCTATAATCCCAACTTCTTGTATTAGTGATGCATTGAAGCTCTAATTACCTACCTCTTTGGGTTTGTGGATATTTGCAATGTGCTTATTTATTGCAAGCCTCCAGGTGGTAAAGCTGCTGTGGAAAGAGTGACTGCCTTGTCCTGCTGACAATAAATCTATGTAATTTTTTTTTTTGTATTTTCAGTGGAGCCAGCAGTTTTTCCACACTGCTATATCATAAAGCTGGCTGAGCCTGCAAAACTACGCTCTACAAACACTGAGAAAGTCTATATGTATTTTTGCTGATATTAAATAATATACTATACTATACTCTACTATAATGCTCAATATATAACATTTGTGCCTTCTAAAAGGGAACTGCAAAAGGGGAAAAGTTTTTAGTTTTGCTGCTCTTTCACAAAGTGGAAAATTGATTTATTTGGATTTACACACAATAAAAAGAGCCCCTGTCTATTTACTCCAGTCACACCTAACATAACTTAAAACTAAGATACCAAAAGCTGATTTCATTGTAACTTGATTGCAGCAACTCCATCTATGTTACCCACAGCCAACAAACCGGACAAGTTAAAGGTCAAAACCACCTTCCCCTTCAATAATTCCTCCCCCTCCCTTTCAAAATATTAGGGGGAAAGAGTAGCTTTGTAGCATCCCCTAAAACTTATCAACTTCAGGCTGTTATGGCCTGTCATAAATAAAAGGGAAGGGTAACCACCTTTCTGTATACAGTGCTATAAAATTCCTCCTGGCCAGAGGCAAAATCCTTTAACCTGTAAAGGGTTAAGAAGCTAAGGTAACCGCGCTGGGACCTGACTCAAAATGGCCAATGAGGGGACAAGATTCTTTCAAATCTGGAGGCTCGGGGGGGGGGAAGCAGTGGCATATTAACGCCTAGGCCTAGAGTGGCAAAATTGCAGGGGCGGCAAATATATCATAGCAGCCAGAGGCTGCTTCCCCCGGTGCTGGTTTGCGCCCTCCGCCCCGGCCCTGCTCCAACTCCACCCCTTCCCCACCCCCTCCCTGCCCCTATTGGTTCCCTTCCCCAAATCCCCGCCCCAGCCCCGCCTCCTCTCCTGAGCACGCCGCATTCCCCTTCTTCCCCACTTCTTCGCGAAGCTGTTTTGTGCACAAGCACTGGCATGGAGCCGGGAGAAGCAGGACCCAGCGGCATGCTCAGGGGAGGAGGCAGAGGTGGAGCGGAGGTGAGCTGGTGGGGGGAGGGCGGCAATTATTTCTGGGCCTAGGGGCAGGCAAAATCATTAATCCGCCACTGGGGGGAACAAAGGGTTTGGGCTGTCAGTGTGATGCTTTTGCCGGGAACAGATCTGGAATGCAAGCCTTACAACTCCCGTAATGTTAGTAAGTAATCTAGCTAGAAAATGCATTAGATTTTCTTTTGTTTAATGGCTTCTAAAATTCGCTGTGCTGGAGGGAATGTATATTCCTATTTTTTTGTCTTTTTGTAATTTAAGGTTTTGCCTAGAGGGATTCTCTGTGTTTTGAATCTGATTACCTTGTAAGGTATTTACCATCCTGATTTTACAGAGGTGATTCTTTTTACCTTTTCTTTAATTAAAATTCTTCTTTTAAGAACCTGATTGATTTTTCATTGTTCTTAAGTTCCAAGGGTTTGGGTCTGTGTTCACCTGTACAAATTAGTGAGGATTATTATCAAGCCTTCCCCAGGAAAGGAGTGTAGGGCTTGCGGGGGAGGGGATATTTTGGGGGAAGACATCTCCAAGTGGTCTCTTTCCCTGTTCTTTGTTTAAAACACTTGGTGATGGCAGCATACTGTTCAAGGACAAGGCAAAGTTTGTCCCGTGGGGAAGTTTTTAACCTAAGCTGTTAAGAATAAGCTTGGGGGTCTTTCATGCAGGTCCCCACATCTGTACCCTAGAGTTCAGAGTGGGGAAGGAACCTTGACATGGCCCGAGGAGGAATGAATTCTAAATATGTGCCACTTGAACTCCCGAGATGGTGCCATAAGACATGTAATTTTCCCCTCCTCTTTATATCAGAATATCAGGTTCTGACTTTTTTTTTTTTGATTTCTTGGAGAATTAAAGGGGATGATGCCTTCCCAATAGGTGCATACCAGAGCTGCAGTTTCTCCAGCCCTTAACTGAGTGAAGAGGTGCTGTTGAATTCTAGTGGCCTATATTGCTCCTCCCCTGACACAGGTGCCTGTGGCTTGGTTTAGTAATCATTGGTCCCAAGATCAGAACACACAAAAATGGATTATAGCCACCTTTGCACTCTGCTGTCCCACCTCCTGAGCTGCAGGCATGGCTGAGCCTGAATGACCATTGCAAGGCTACAATTACAAAGCAGCAATTGGCCTGTGCCAGCTGGTTTGGGCTATGGGGCTATTTAATTGTGGTATAGACATTTGGGCACTAGGACCTGTGAGGTGGGAGGGTCCCAGAATTGGGCTGCAGCCTGAGCCTGAATGTCTACACTGCAATTAAACGGCCCCTTAGCCTGATCTCCATGAGTCCAGGCTCATAGGATATGCAGTCTTTCAACTCTAAGTCATTGGTTCCTCTCTGACTCAGAGTGTTAAGATTAAAAATCTTTATGATGTTGTGGCCTCTCCAGAATCAGTTGGTTATTTCTACTTCATAGCTGTCTGCCAACAAGAACACTCCAAGTAGCAATTGCCAAGATTTGTGACAGTCATACAAACAGACTAATAAGCCCCAAGTGTCACTGCTGCTAGGGGCTCTTCAGTGTACAAAAATACATCAAGAGTGAGGAAGATTTAAATATAGGACTTCCTGAAAGAAGACACTGCCTCTGGAACCATTCTGAGCCCCGCAGAAAGCCACAGGAAAGGGAAATTTAAACACCCCACTTTTTAGAATGTGCCTTTACATTTAGAACTTCGGGAAATCATAATTTTTCTCAAAACAAAACAAAGCCTTTAAGTATTAGCCCAGCTCACTTGATGCAAAGACTTTGTGGTGATTAATATTTGAAGTTTTTAGCATGCGTAAAACAAGGTAATCTATAATTGCCTGATAAATAAGATGATTCAATTATATTCAATTAGTTCATTTATATACAATCTTGTGTTCTTGGTGATATCTCCAAAGAAGAGTGAACAGGCACAAAGATCAATATGCTATTTCTAATAGCTAAAACAGAGAATTTCAGAAGAAGACTCTTTGGTCTCCTCTTCCATCTCTCTGTTTGTGTCAGCTGCAGCTGCTTGTTATACTGTTTATCTCTTGTGGAAAACTGTATCCAGCTTGCTGTATGTACCTCTATAATTGGAATCTTCTGGATTCCGATTTTGAGAGATTTGACAGCTATAAGCATCTGCATCTGAAGCAGGTTGTTGACTGAATCTAAGAATGCAGTGGGAATGTATGTGGCTTGTAAACAGATCATGTCATTCTGATAATTTGACTTTTGTTATTTCATTTTCTCAGATTTTGTTTCTAATCTACCTAACGCAATTGTAGTTAAACTAAAATGAAAGTAACTTTTTTAAGACTATGGAAGATTACTGCAGATTATATTTTTGAAATAGTAAGCAGGCCCTTTACCTCTTAAAATATCAATGTTCTTCCATGGCATTAGAGATTTCTCACAATTTGCATTCAATTCATTATGCCAGGTGCCTACCTTATGGAAAAGCAGACTGACAAAGAATTATTGAATAATTCCATCAGGATCAACATCATGGATGGTGCGGAATCTCCTGGGAGCTTCTGGGTTCCCCCCTCTGCCACTGAAATGAAGAGTCCTTCACGCTGCTGTGAGTTAAGAACAGCTGATGATGTAATATGACCACCATTCCAAATGAATAGCTAAAGTAAGTATCAGAGGTTGGAAATGGAGTTGCACAGACTCTGAATAAATGCTTTTTTTCGGCACTGAACAACATTCTGAGAAAATATTTGCACTTTGGAATAAAAAATAATTTTCTTGCTTGTGGCCAAGTCAGCTGGGTTGGCCCTGAGCCACTGGGGATCTTGGCGCTGTCAGGAAGTTATCTCATGGTAATATCACTACAGAATTGGTATGGAAGGTGTTTGCAGTCCAATAAAAACAAATAATACATTGTTCATATGTAACATTTGAATCATGTTATTTTACAGAGAAACTTGACAGCTTCTTTTCTTATGGGGAGATCAAGACCTCCTAAGGTCCCTTCCAACCCTGATATTCTATGATTCTATGACCTGTAAAACCCTGTTGCCAGGTATCCTTTTTAGCAGATCACAATGTATGACAAATCAGATGAGAATCCAACTGTTCTTCACAAGGAAGCTTCACAGATATGACAAGGGCAAGTAGTTTAGGCTCACAAGTTAGCCAAAGGTGCACAAAGAATTATTGCAACTGCAAGTTAAATGAATCATGTATGTGGTGAGTAAGTGAAATGGAAGGGAGACCTTAACGGAATCAGTGTATTGCCCAGCAGCTGTTGCCTTTTGGGGTCCTCTCTTTGCCGTTATCACTTTAGAATATGTACTATCAAAATAATTGTTCCTTGCACCCTTCCCCAACATGTATCTCTGCAAGAGGGTAGTGCAATTAGTCCTGTTCCAGAAACATAAGCCTGGAAATAGCAAGTGTGCCCACTATTAGCCTGTTGCATCACTCCCCGTCCTCTGTCTGGTTTTCTTCATTTTTTGACTTCTTAGATTGGAAGCTTTCATGTAAATGAACAGTTGATCTTTAAAGATCAACTAACTTGGATTGTAAATGGATATAATTTATTAGGATATTTACATCATCAATATATTTTGCAAATTAACTGTCCAAATCTCAGTTTTTCCAGTGGATCAACTAGCACTGAAGAAAATGCTGTTTTATGCAATAACATAAAGTAGGCCACATCCTGAAGCCCTTCCCCAAGTCTTTAATCTAGCAAACACCTGCTAACTGTAGAGGGCTCCCCTTCAGAAGGATTAAATAATACCAACTACAGAAGACAGTTATTTAACTCATTGTTAGTAACTTCATTATTTCATAGTACTTTGACTTTATTTGGTGGTCTCTGCTTTCAAATTTGCAGTGTATGCATATGTGTTCTTCTCTTTATTTTTCAAGGATGGATTTTCAAAAGCACCCTGTACAGGCCTAGCTCTGCTCTCTTTACAATCAACTTCCATTAGCCTTCAATGGGAGCAGAGTTAGGTCATGAGTGTTTTGATTGAAATGTATTTTAAGGATAATGACTGATATAATAAATGTGTTATCAGAAAAACTGTTAGTCTTCCCCCCCACACACGATATTGTATACTGCATAATTCCCAAACCTTCATATCCTTCCCTTTGGCATACATTCTTTTTTTGTAGTGACTTCCATCTTGAAAAATTATTTCCCCTTCCCATGCTTCCCAAAGATGGCGCAGTGTATTTCTTACTCATATGTTGAAACTGCTGCTTTATCATTTAGTTCCTGTGTGTGCATTATCTATAAGTACAGTATTTACCAGTAGGCTACCAGAGCCATGTCTAATTTATAAACTTCAGATTGCAAGATGGCAAACCTTTCAAAATAGATAATAAGATGACATTATGATTACTTTTAAACAGCACCATAAAATGGCATTAATGTAGCTAGGAATTAATCATAGAGGAAAATAAAATTATGAATAAAATTCACAGCCACCATAAATCAAACTGTTTGTATCTTCTGCTATGGAAAAAAAAAGTCTATTATATGCAGAACTCCCTAAATTAACCTATGAGATAGTCTAAACTCTAAAGAGATGCATAATTTATACTAGACTTCCACAATTTAAATGGATTAAGGCTCACAAAGGAACAGATCCACCAAATCTCCCCCATCCCAGATTTGAAGCGCTCTTCTTCACAACCATTATCTCCCACTGTACCCCAAATATATTGGTACTAAACTCTCCTGTTCCAGAAGTAAAAGCCTATTCCTCCTGCTTCCCCCAACCCAAACAGAATCATTGACTTTTCTCCACCAAGGCAGTCTAGTGGTGTCTAGTTCAGCCCACCCTATATAGACTGGTTATTGCACAACATTCTGTGTCCAAAGACCAGTCGGGGATTACCTCTTGTCTCTCACCCCTGGTCATAGAATCATAAAAATGTAGGGCTGGAAGGGACCTCAAAGTCATCTAGTCTATCCTCCTGCACTGAGGCAGGGCCAGGTATACCGAGACCATCCCTGAGAGGTGTTTGTCTAACCTGTTCATAAAAATTTCCAACCATGGACATTCCACAGCCTCTGTTGGAAGCTTATTCCAGAGCTTAACTTTTCTTGTAGTTAGAAAGCATTTCTTAACATCTAACGTAAATCTCTCTTGCTGCAGACTAAGCTGATTACTTCTTGTGCTACCTTCAATGAACATGGGGACCTATTGATCAGTGTCCTCTTTATAACAACCTTTTTGCATATTTGAAGACTGTTACCTCCCCCACCCCCAGTCTTCTTTACTCAAAACTAAATACAGCCAGTTTCTTCAACCTTTCTTCATGAGTCAGGTTTTCTAAACATTTTATCATTTTTGTTGCTCTTCTCTGGACTCTCTCCAATTTGTCCATATCTTTCTTAAAGCACGATGCCCTGAACTGGACACAGTACTCCAACTGTTGGATTGCAAGTCCAGATTAGAGTGGGACAATTATCTCCTGTGTCCTATATGCAATTCTTCTGTTAATTCACCCCATAATATAAGCCTTTTTTTGCAACTGCATCGCATTGTTGGCTCCATCCAATATCAAACCACAGGTTTCTATGCTTACCTTTTGCCACTAATAGTCTTACTTGTCTCTGATTCTGCTGGTGTGGTGTGCTTTCCTCCATGTTGCTTGGATATTGAGATGGGTGATATTTTCAATCAAATAGTTCATTTGCCAAAACATGCAGTTTGGGGCAAACTGAAACTATTCACAAGTTTGACGTAAATTTGCTTAAATTTCAGCCCCGACAAGTTTTCAGGCCAGATTGACATGAGGACTTAGGTACTATTCACAAAAACACAGTGGCTCCCACCAAATACCCTACAGCCCTGTGATTAGGATACTCACTTGCAATATGGAAGACCCAAATTAAAGTCCCTGCTTCAAAGCAGACAGAGTGGGGATTTGAACCCAGAAGTCCCATCCCAGGTGAGTGGTCCCACATCCCGGAGGGAGTACCACCGACTCCACTGGTAGCTTTGTGAATGGTGTTTAGAAATACCTTTAATAAAAAAGGGTCAGAGAGGACCAGGAAAGGGGTAGATAGAATGGCTTGGTTAGACTTATGTGCTGGGAGCAGGGGCAGGGAGGAAAATCATGAAGAGGAGAAGCTTTAGGAAATTTTAGGCTTCAGGGTAGCATTTGGGAAGGGGTGAGTGTTAAGCCCAGCGAGGAACTAAAGAAACTGTAGAGGTGAGGAAGGTCAGCGTTGATTTATGTTAACATCAAATTAAGCTGTTTTAATAAATTAGACCCCACTGAATGAGAACCTACACCCAGTTTTTGGAGGGAAGGAGGCTAAGAAGGGGAAACTGAAGCTGCATCAGGGTCCAATGAAAGATCAAGTAAGGCCATGGAAGGGTATATTCAACAGATGGACTTAGTCATATGACAGAGTTACTGACATTGATGCACACAGGTGCACCTGCTGTACTAGAAAACCACCTACCATGGTTCCAGTTAAGAGACAATGTGAAGAGATGCATAAAGGAAGCCATTTTCAATGCAAAAGGTTAGCAAACTTGTTTGTTACTTCCAAACCCATAAATAATGCTACATATTATGAGTGCTTTTTTAATTAACTATTTACATATATAACACGGTGGCCTGACCTTTTAAGAGTCAGGAGCCCTGGGAATAGCCAGCCCTCTTCTATTAGCCTTGTCCTGTCACAAACCTTTTTGGTATAGGACTTAAAAAGGAAGGAAGGAAGTGCCAGAGTGCAGAACTGGGTGTAGAAGAGGGCAGTTGAGCTGGGTTGTGCTGGAGAGCTGAGCCCTAGGAGTGGAGCACTGTGGGTAGGCCCTAAAACAAGGCAGTTCTGGGGCTAGTGTTCTGGAAGAGGAACCCCACAGGGATGAAAGGTTAAACCTGGAAAACTGAAGTATCATTTTAGAAAAATTCTGGGGTGAGAAAGCGAAGTTGTGTCAGTGTGTAGAATGTTGTTTGTAATTATATTATATCCTGCAAAGTTTGGGGAAGGGCAAAAAGTGGAGCATAAAGACCTGTGGAAAGTCAAAAGGAGGACACACTAAGGTCTTGGGTGAGGAGGTAGAGACAGCTGCATACCCTTTTCCCATTGCAAATGTTTCCCTTGCTGGGAGGGGAAGAAGATGCTTTGGTAGGATCTAGTTTTGTTTATAGTTTTGAGTACTTCTGAGGGGGTGGGAAGAAGTCCTGGGACCTTCTGTTGTGTGAAAGAAGACCGTGATTCCATGAAATTCTGCTTGATTTGGAAGGACTTCGCTGTTGGCCCAGGGGAGAGCCAGGTGAAGGGCCTCTGAAGACACCATCTAGGAGAAGCCATCTTGGGGCTTGACCAGTTACAGCTAGACTTGGGTACTTCTGAAAGAGCTTGTCCTCCAGCCAAATCACACTTAAAACCAGATCACTACAGGGTTCAAACAATCTCAGGAAGTTACCAAAGGAAAAGCCCAGGAACTCCACACCCAGCCAGGAGGAGGTTACAGCTGGTAAGTCACTTCTATATTTGTGGGGCTCATTCTAGGGTGGGCACCTATAACATAAGAATGGCCATATTGGGTCAAACCAATGGTCCATCTAGCCCAGTATCCTGTCTTCTGGCAGTGGCCAATGCCAGATGCTTCAGAGGAAATGAACAGAACAAGGCAATTTTCAAGTGATCCATCCCATGTTGTTCAGCTTCTGGCAGTTTGAGGTTAAAGGACACCTACAGCATGTGGTTGCATCCCTGGTCATCTTGGCTAATAGCCATTAATTGGCCTGTCCTCCATGAACTTATCTAATTCTTTTTTTAATCCTTTTATAGTTTTTGCCTTCATGACATCCCCTGGCAAAGAGTTCCCAAGTTGACTGTGCATTGTGTGAAGAAGTGCTTTATTTTGTTTGTTTTAAACCTGCTGCCTATTAATTTCATTGGGTGAACCCTGGTTCTTGTGTTATGTGAAGGGGTAAATAACACTTCCTGATTCACTTTCTCCATACCATTCATGATTTTATATACCGCTATCATGCCCCCCTTTAGTTGTCTCTCTTCCAAAAAGTCTCAGTCATAGAATGCTTTGGTAACATCCCCACTCTCTCTATCTTGTTCCTGTTATCCTGGCTCTTCCTTATGCTTCTGCTCTAGCAGCTGACCAGGCAGTAGCAATTAATTGTGAGGCACTGTGTGTGCTGTACTGCTTTCCCCTCCCTTCTGTACATTGCAGTGTGACCAGACATGACAGGCTGACATTGAGGTGAGATGTACCTCTCCGCCTCCCTTGGATCCTCACTCTTGTCTCCTACAACAAAATGGTGAATCAGTTTTAATCATCCATAATGTGTACTTCCTACTGCTACACTCTTATTTTGGTCTGACCTACATCCAGTTGCTGGCCTGACTGGGCAATATTCTTCAAATGCTGGGCCCTGATCTCAAGAATCCACTGTTAATCCTTTCTTCTATGGCTGTTGGATACCTTCCATTCAGTAAATCAGATCTCTGCTTCAACAGATACTTTTAGAGTATCCATTGTTTATATAAATGATATGACTGTAAAATATCCATACAATATTAATGTTTGCATTAACAGTAGTGCCAGTTGATGTTTAGTGTTGCTTAATACTATGTATATCAAGCTGTAAAACAGATTTTTAAAAATTAAAAAATCCCCTTTAGCATAGAGCAGTAAATCAACTTCCCTATAGCAAAATGTCACATACCATCTCTGTAACAGAAATGAAATATTGGGACGGAGTAGTGATTGAGTTCCAATAGGGCCCAATCCTTTTTGACTCCCACTGCACATTGAGTGGATATTTTCAGAGACCTATCCACAATAACTCCAAGATTTCTTTCTTGAGTGGTGTCAAGGTTCCTTCCCCACTCTGAACACTAGGGTACAGATGTGGGGACCTACATGAAAACCTCTTAAGCTTACTTTTACCAGCTTAGGTTAAAACTTCCCCAAGGTACAAATTAATTTTATCCTTTGCCCTTGGAATATCCACTGCCACCACCAAACTCTAACTGGGTTTACTGGGAAACGTAGTTTGGACACGTCTTTCCCCCAAAATCCTCCCAACCCTTGCACCCCACTTCCTGGGAAAGGTTTGGTAAAAATCCTCACCAAATTGCATAGGTGACCACAGACCCAAACCCTTGGATCTGAGAACAATGAAAAAGCATTCAGTTTTCTTAGAAGAAGACTTTTAAAATAGAAATAGAAGTAAATATAAGTAAAGGAATCACCTCTGTAAAATCAGGATGGTAGATATCTTACGGGGTAATTAGATTCAAAACATAGAGAATCCCTCTAGGCAAAACCTTAAGTTACAAAAAAGACCCACAGACAGGAATAGTCATTCTATTCAGCATAGTTCTTTTCTCAGCCATTTAAAGAAATCATAATCTAGCACATACCTAGCTAGATTACTTGCTAAGAGTTCTAAGACTCCATTCCTGTTCTATCCCCGGCAAAAGCAGCATACCAACAGACACAGACCCTTTGTTTTTCTCCCTCCTCCCAGCTTTTGAAAGTATCTTGTCTCCTCATTGGTCATTTTGGTCAGGTGCCAGCGAGGTTACCTTTAGCTTCTTAACCCTTTACAGGTGAGAGGATTTTTCCTCTGGCCAGGAGGGATTTTAAAGGGGTTTACCCTTCACTTTATATTTATGACAGCTACAAAAGTGTTTGAGACAAGCACTGTTTCAAGTCTGAATTCTACCTGTGATTCAGCTGTGGCTGGCTCAAACATTACTTGTTTCCAAGATTAGTCTGTTGAAGCTTTTTTGGAAACTTTTTTTTGCTTCAGACGTTTTCAGGGTGTCATTAATGGTGTTGTCATGACAGATCATAAGAGCCTCTGTGCTCTGTTTCTGTCTCTACCATGAAACAACTATTTCTGTGCACCCGTTATCGTCATGCTCCTTGGAAGTTCCTGTAATGTGTCCACAATTCTGAAAGGTTAGTCTCCTATGACCTTATCCAACGTCCACTTAAATCAATAGGAGTCTATCCATTGATGGCAATAAACTTTAGATTGGGCCTTAAAGTGACATGCAGACTCCTTGGCTCAAGGGCATGCATGCAATAAACTAATCTGACAAAAATGCTTCATCTATAAATGCCCTGAAATGACACTTTCCTCACACATACTTGAACTCATCAGGTTTCAGAGTAACAGCTGTGTTAGTCTGTATTCGCAAAAAGAAAAGGAGTACTTGTGGCACCTTAGAGACTAACCAATTTATTTGAGCATAAGCTTTCGTGTAGCTCACGAAAGCTTATGCTCAAATAAATTGGTTAGTCTCTAAGGTGCCACAAGTACTTCTTGAACTCATCAGGCACTTTAAAGATACTGGATTTCCCTTTCTCTCAGTTTTCACAACTGTAGTTTGTCACATTCAGTAATAAAGAGTTCTTGTAGGAACATAATATCCCCTTAACATTTTAACCAAGTCCTTGATTCATTTTTATGTGGGTTGTGTGGTGACTTTAATTCTAATTCCATTAGACTATTAGGGTCCAAAACATCTTCTGCTATATTTTTCAATAGTTCATTAGCTAAGATAAGACTTAAAATTATCTTCATGGTTCCGTGAATTGGGAGAAAATTCTGGCAAATACTTCTTTTTGGGTCCACTATTTCTATGTGGATTTGATCTAATCCATGGTGGGTTTTTTGGAAGCATACTGGAAATTCTTCACCCAATTTCAACTGGATTCATCCATATATACTGAAGAATCACAAAGCAACCACGTAAATATCCTTAACAAAATGTTCAATCTTTATTAAACACAGAAGAGGGATGCAAAAAGAGAGCTCGAAACAACAGCCTAGCCAGCAGAGAAGCCAGGCCATATATGTTAGCACTGTGGATGTTAAATTAGATACTATAGGTGCTGTGCATGGTATTTTATCAATCATTTAACATTAGTGTATGAGTAGACAGACACTTACACAGTCCATATCTAGTCATGTAAATCCCTCAGATTATTGGAGGCTTGTTGGTATTATCATTTAGTATTTGTATTAACCTAGTTAGAATCCAGGTTTACAATAACTTTCTCCCATGACACCTGATTCCTCCTGTTGTAGCACACTGAGGGCAATCTTTGTGAATCCTGGTACATGCTTTCTGCATTTACCTCAGGGTCATTCTATATGCTACCACATATTCCTTTCATGATTCATCTATTTAATGGAAATTGTCAGTATTCTGTGTTTTAGAAACAAAATTATTACATCCCAATTTTTCTAAGGGAATTTTATTTGCTTGAGACAAAAGTTTATTGAATCAGACCAAAGAGTTAATCACACTTCTGCTCTTGGTGACCTGTGTGACAAACAAGCATTAAACCCATGAAGTCTGACATTTGCCTGTGGATTTTCAGCATGATTCAGATATGTAGATAAACATGGATTGCTCCAACTCATTAACTTGAAGGCCTAAAACTGCAGGCTAAGGAGTTCTGAGAAAAATAATTGAGAATTATTTGTATTGTTGTTGTAAACTTTCTAAACTTTGAAGGTTCACACAGTTCCACTAAACTGATCAGTACTGTCTCTAAAGAATGTTGCCTTTTGGAGAACATTTTCAAAAAGATAATGGGAAAAGAATTAGCAATTACATTAGGTCTGATTGTAATCCTGGGGAAAGTGGGAAAATATCGTCTCTCACTCCATATAGTCTATTTCTCTTAAAAGCTAGCTCCTTACCAGTATAGAGAGCCAAATTAAATCTATCTGCTTCCAATTAGCAAATAGCCAGACTCTCACTTTCTGTATTTAAACTGTTTCTTGTTATGTCTACGCTGTGAACTGGGGTTGTGATTTCCCAGATAGCATAAACATACTCACACTAGCTGTCATTGAGCTAGTATGCTAAAAATAGTTGTGTAGCCATGGTAGCACATCAGTGACTGGAGCTAGCAACCAGAGTATGTATACATAGGGTCCAGGCAGGTTTGTTTGTCTAGCCCATGCTGCTGCCCATGCTATCCCAACTACACTACTATTTTTAGCTAGTTCAATGAGAAGTAGTGTGACTATACCTGAATGAGCAGGGAATCACACCCCTAGCTCCACGTGTAGACATAGCCTATATGCTGCAACTCCAGGAAGTGCAGTATGGAACTTGCAACCCAGACAAGGGTATAGGATGGACCTATGGAGACTTTAAGCCTTTGCACCTTCCTAATCCCAGGCTGCTCTAGGGAATGGAGAGGCCTCCCTGGCCTGTCTTAATTACAACAGCCTTCCAAGGTTGCCCTATGGGCCAAAGTGCCACCCAAAATCTCCACAGTATTATGTTACAGTTTCATCTATAGCCCTACCTATGACAGGACACCTACACCAGACCATATGATGAAGTCCTTGGAAAGCAACCTTATGGATGTCTTCTGGTGTCCCTGTGCCAGGAAAAACCGTCCCAGGCTGTAACCAGGGCTTTTAGGACCTGTTTATGCTGCTCTGACCTTTTCCTTGGCATAAAGAGGCAGAAGAAGGGTGAGGATTTCACCCTGAATATGCTACTTTCAAGAGCTGTCAACATCTTGTCATCACAAAGGAAGATGTCTTTTTCTGTTGGACAACCAATTGAAATGTAAACATTCTTTATATTAGTAGAACAGAATATGGCTAAATAGGGCCCTTTTCAGCTTCCTTTGAAGTCAATGGGAGTTGGTAATCATTGATTTTACTGAGTGAATGATCAGGTAATAAGTAGGAAATGCTGTTTATAGCCTAAATTTTAGATTGCAAACAGGACAAATGATGGGTCAGTAAATTGTACTAAAGAATGCTTAAATTAGATATGAAAAGCATGTAAAAAGGCAATTTAAAATGAGTCTTGTAAGTGACACTTGGACTTATTTGCGCTAATATAAAATCCATGCAATCCACTGAAGTCAGTAGGATTGTATGTGGTCTAAGATCCCTATATTGCAAAGCACAGAATTTGGCCATAATAATCGGAAGAAGTTTAATCTAAAATTCAAAGTGCTTAATGAAGTTTAAAATGACTAATTTTGAATTCAGGAGAAAACTCTGAATTATAAATAGACGCTGGGAGATGAGAGATGTGATTAAGTTGGAGTCAGCTACAATACCTGCTGATTAGTATGTAATGTGGCATGCATGACTGGGGTTCTTGAGTGTGAGGAGGCATACAGAGGGAGAAAGGATGTACAAAAAGTTAACTTGTATAAAGAATGAAGACACCCAGTGAATGGATTTGGAATGGATTTTTGACATGTGTTAGAAAAATGTCTCAAGATCAGGAGAGGATAAACATAGCTGTATTTCTCTATTGCAGGATAGTTCACATCTCTGACACCATTTTTTGACACAATAAAATCCTTTTTATTCTGATAGAGAACAAATGGGATTAATTATGAAAAAACTTAGGCTAAATATATGTAAAATACTGGTATAAAATTAAAATGTAATGCATTTTTTTATTTATAAAAAAATGAACCTTTGAATTCTGTTGCCAAAGTCGTAGGGAAAACATTTTAAGTATAATGTAGAACACTTAAAATGTATTCTGAATATAATGATCCTAAACTTTTGAAGAAAATTTGCTTTGTAAAGAACAAACATATGGTTTCCTCCTTTTTGAAAAAAAACCACATAAAACCAAATTATTTTAGAGCCAAGTGTAGGATCCAACTGAACATGAAAAAACATAATTTAACTAAATGTTGTGATTACTCAGTCTGTTTGATAGTCATGGAGAACCATTGATTGAAAAGTTTTACTGTCTTTTGAACCAACACAAACTCTAGAAGTTCCTTCCAGTATTGTTAGAGTTTTAATTTAAATGTCAACAGCGTGGCATGACCAATGTAAAGTGCCTTGTAATTTTGGAATAATGTTTTCTCTGACTCAATATAGCCTTCTGTTTCTTTTTTTTTTTCCCAATGGTAATGTTTGTCTAATGAAGAAATGGGATATCTGTAACTAGCTGCCTGGGAAAAATGGTAAATGTTGACTAATATTGACCATTGTAGTTACAATGCTAAAGCCTTCCATGTATAAGCCATTGTCACAGCTGGGTGGTGGGTGACCAGAGCTAGAACTCAGACTCAGAATCTGCAGTCCCAAGACAGGAATCAGCTGGATCAGAATAACAGGAGGGCAGAGTCAGGAAACAAACTGGAGGTCAGAAGCCCAAATTATATGCCAGGAAATCAAGCCAGGGGAGTGGGAGCAGGTAGCACAAAGCACAGAGCCCAAGACAGGGTGGAGCTCAGTTGATCAGACAGCTTCCTGTTCCTGCTGCTGGCCTAAGGAGGGCCAGCAGGCCAAGCACCTGCTCCAGGACTCTGCCAGGACTTGGAGCCTCAGAGTTGGGCTGGGCTTCATGGGTTGCAGGTAATCCAGCATCAGCTGGTTGCCAGATGGACATTTGGAGTGTGGCTGGTCCTATAGACCCCATGCTTAAGACCTTGTGGGTCATGATAGCCACATTGTGGTGAGGAGAAAGCAGCATGAATTGTATCTACAGAGGCATAATTCCTGCAAGTGTATTGGTGCTCAGCAGCAACAATTATCACATCTGTTCTCCAGATGTTTTTTTTTTGTTTTTTTTTTGCACCTTCCTTTTGGTGCACCTTCCAGTTATGACTTGCAACCACAAGCTAGTGCATATGAGATGTGGCTATGGCCACACTCCTTCCATAGCCAGATAAAATTCTGGGATCCTGCAGATAGCACTGGCTGTTCTCCCTCTCCTTCTTTGAGCTCTGGGAATGCAAATTATGGCTGCTTCCTGAGCGCATTAATTTGGGGGAGAGGCTTCTCTGTGTAGCACATGTGTTCAAGGCAACCAGTACTTAGCTGGATATATTGTACTGTGATCATATCTAAAAGAACAAAAGTAGCCACGTGTTGCAGGTGCTCCCTGTTATGTTGGACTCACAAGAATATGTGGCAATGTAGGCAAGCTTTGGAAAAGATGATTAGAAGAATTATCTTTGAGTCTATTTCCTCAGAGCTTGCCTATCTTATCTTTTAGTGACCTAACTACACTAGTATTAAATGCAGTTTTTATTTCTTTCAGGAGGTGTGAGGAGGAGTTACGGTAGAACATATTTATTTTGTGTTAGCTGGGGTGTCTTGATTGATAACTGTATGTTAAAAAAAAAAGCCAAATGTAGTCCAATAACATATTTTAACAAAATGAACACTAAGCATATGTTTCTTTTTAAAAATAAAACTTGTATTTAAATATATCAGTAGAATTCTTGCTTTCTGGAAAGGAAAGTTAGTATGAAGACTCCTGATTATCTATAATGAATGTCTTTATGGCTTTCCATAGAGTGCTGGCACAGAGTCTCTGATTTTAGTATAACAAGGTTCTGCGTAAAATGTTCTCCTTAGTGATAAACGAATCTTAATACCTGTAAACCTCAGGATCTTAAGTTAGTAAATGTTGCTGTTTTAAAAAAGTAGTGTGCAAAACCACAAGTGACATGAAATAGAACCATTCTTTTAATGTGTTTTATTAATGTGACAGTTTAGGCAGTGAGCCATGTAATATTATCACGGCTGAGCACTACCTTGAGATTTCACAAAATGTCACATGAAACAGTGGCAGCATTTCATATTATGGTTTGACTTCAGGACACCTACTCTTTTAATGATACTTTATCTTTTAGTCTAATTTGATTAAAATTATGAGAAACTGCTGATTGCTCGGAAACAGGTGGTAAAATATAGTTTAAGATGTCAAATGAAACTGGAAAGAGTCAGTCTTGATGGCATGGTGGATGAAATTATTTGATCCCAAATGTTTTTAGTGGAAGATCTTTATCTGTAGACTATCAAGGTATTAAATGAAAATCTAATGCATTCGAATACAGAGAATGCCAATCTGACCCATTCTCCAGGATGGCAACCTGGAAATCTTTACCAAGAAGTCAGTTTAATTTGGAAACAATGATGGGAGAACCATTAGTATCTCACTAACCAGTGGATGTACTGCATTAAAATAGAACAGAGGTGATACCTAGGTTTCTCTCTGAATAAAAAGATAAACAGATATTATGCTTAAACTGCTTTATTTTGTGAGATTTGTAAAATTTGCTATCTTAAGCCTCCAGTATTTTATATAAATGAAGAGTGTATGATGATGGGTCTCTTGTTCTGCCAGAGTAACATTGAGAACCACCAGCTGAGTGTCAACATGCTTTATGTTAGCTCTGAAATATGCTGTGACGAGAGAGTGTATACAGAGTGATCTTCAGAGTAGCAGCCATGTTAGTCTGTATTCGCAAAAACAAAAGGAGTACTTGTGGCACCTTAGAGACTAACAAATTTATTTGAGCATAAGCTTTCTTGAGGTACTGCTCACTTCATCGGATGCTCACAAAAGCTTATGCTCAAATAAATTTGTGAGTCTCTAAGGTGCCACAAGTACTCCTTTTCTTTTTACAGTGATCTTCATATACCTTAAGGTATAATAATTCACATAAAATTAAAAACAGATTAATCAGAATTAGCTGAAGATTGGCTATTACAAGCAGAGCAAGACATTATACTGTAGCTCCTGTTTAACTGTAAAAGCTCTCAACTTTTTGTGTGTAAATGATTTCATTGAAAGCCTTGAAAGACACAGTTGTGCAAAATAAAATCAAATTAGGTTGGACCAATCTCTTTAAACATTGGGTTGCACAGATGCAGAACATGTCCCCTTTCAGTGCTCCTACAATCTTCTCAGAGTCAGCTTCTGGTGACCAAGAGCAAAACCAAATCCAGTTGGAATTAACCCTGCTAAAATAAGATGTGTTTAAATCCAGTGCTATTATCCTGGAAACTAAGACAGACAGAGATCAGAAACATTTAGCAACCTGGAGAAAAAATGATGCAAATCTAGGGTCAAACTAAGGAAGTACAATAATACTTACAGAGCTGTCCACTAAAGCCAAGCAAATAATTCAGTGCTTAATTTGACAAAAAATGCCTCTTTTCCCAATTTGAGTTCTTTATAAATAGATTTCAAAAACTTTTCAAGTATTAGTTATTTAAAATTCCTAGCAAATGTTATTGGACAATAATTCCCAGTATACAGATCATTCGCACAGCATGGAATTCACTCCTACCCAGAGATGCTCAGTCCTGCTTAAACCCAAATCTTGAGTAAGTGGATTTTTTGATGTTGTAACCAAGTTGCTTGCATGGCACCCAGCAACGTGATTACCATTGACATAAAATATGATTGAGACCAAGAGTTTAGGAGGGTGATAAAAGGATTACACATTTACACACCTAATGAGAAAACCCACAGTTATTTATATAGGATGAAAAAATACCTGATGATATAAACGCTCATGTTTCAGGGATAGACAAAACCAGAGCCACCTGAAACTTTGAATTTCTAGGTTGTGAGAAATGTCAGTATTTTCAAAACTGGGTTTCATTCAGAATTGAACCAAAACCAAATTTTCCAAAATTCATCATGAACCAGAAATCCCGGGAAAAAATTGTTTTGGAGATACTGACACATTGTATTTGCAAAACATTATATTCTCCTGGGGTGTTAGCTGATAATTGCAGTCCTATGACAGGCTGCCCCAGAGCTGTGGATCTAAAAGTCTGGTGTCCCCAGCCCCAGGGCACGCCATATGGCAAGACTCCTCAGCAGCCTTCCAGGGGAGCTGGCAGGAACCAAGGCAGGTTTCTGATGGAAACGTACCTCACACAGCGGTGTATTAATGCCTAGGCCAACAAGGCCTAGGCCTAGGGCAGCTAAGTTGCAGGGGTGGCAAATTTATAATAGCAGCCAAAGGCTGCTTCCCCCAGCGCCGGTTCGCAGCCTCCGGCCCTGCCCCAACTCCACCCCTTCCCCGCCCCTATTGGTCCCATTCCCCTAATCCCCACTCCGGCCCCGCCTCCTCTCCTGAGCGTGCTGCATTCCCCCCTCTTCCCCCTCCTTTGCGAACCTGTTTCATGCACAGGCACTGGTAGGGAGCGAGGAGAAGCAGGACCCTGGGGCGCGCTCAGGGGAGGAGGCGAGCAGAGGTGAGCTGGGGCAGGGAGCTGCTGGGGGGGGGGGAGCTGCAATTATTTCAGGTGTTAAGAGCAGCAAAATCATTAATCTACCACTGGCCTCACAGACAAGGTTCTGCCACAACCCTCCCTATGCTTTATCTCAAGATCTTCTGACTTATTTTTGTGAGAATTTAAAGGTGTAACAAATTGGCTCCTACTCCTGGGGAAAATTGCCTAGCTACTCTAGAGAGAACAATAACTGCTTGGGATTTGGAAGAAACTCTACTAGAAATAGCTTACTTTGTTCCTGAATTTATGAGGTTTCTTGCACCACTCCTGAAACATCAGACACTGAGACATCTCTAAAGTCAATGAAGTTACATTAGGCATGAATTCCGTCCAATAAATTTATTTACTGTTTACTTTGAAGTACTGCTGCATTCTTCCTCTGAATGATATTTGACAGTACATTGACATGTTAATATTGAATACCAATTTGAGCTGAGAGTACAGCTTGTGCTTTATTAATTGATTTCCAATAACATTGGTTACTAAGCTGGAAGTCTTTGAGATGTTGCTATAAATGAGTGCCACTTCTGGCTTTAACCATGCCAAAACTGGGTACTCTAGTACAATAAAATGCATGTTTCTTTTTACTCAAACTTTATTCAGTTTATAGTGAGAGTCTATATAAGAACATTCATGAAGGGCAGGTTACAGTGTTTCCCTAACAGATGCTCCATATGGTTTATTTGTGTATCTCTGCTCTAAATCTCCCTCAATTGGCAGTAGAAAGCAGCTTTGATCTTTCATACACATAACAGGGGTGAATTACCAGAGTCCTACTATCCACCCCTCTTTGCAATGAAAGAGAGAGTGTGTGTAGGCCTGACAGATGAAAGATTTGTCACAGGGCCTGTTGCTGAAGATGGATTTAAATTGCAACACAGAATACAAAGTGTACATTGCTCACTTTATATTTATTTTTGATTACAAGTATTTGCACTGTAAAAAAACAAAAGGAATAGTATTTTTCAGTTCACCTAATTCAAGTGCTGTAGTGCAATCTCTTTATCATGAAAGTTGAACTTACAAATGTAGAATTATTTACAAAAAAACTGCATTAAAAACAAAACAACGTAATATTTTAGAGCCTGCAAGTCTACTCAGTCCTACTTCTTGTTCAGCCAATTGCTTAGACAAAAAAGTTGTTTACATTTGCAGGATATAATGCTGCCCGCTTCTTATTTACAATGTCATCTGAAAGTGAGAACAGGCATCCGCATGGAACTGTTGAAGCTGGTATGCAAGATATTTACATGCCAGATGCGGTAAAGATTCATATGTCCCTTCATGCTTCAACCACCATTCCTGGGGACATGCATCCATGCTGTTGACGGGTTCTGCTCAATAACAAAGCAAAGCAGTGTGAACCAATGCATGTTCATTATCTGTGTCACCACCAGCAGAAGGTTGATTTTCTTTTTTGGTCTTTCGGGTTCTGTAGTTTCCACATTGGAGCGTTGCTCTCTTAAGACTTCTGAAAGCATGCTCCACACCTTGTCACTCTCAGATTTTGGAAGGCACTTCAGATTCGTAAACCTTGGGTCGAGTGCATTAGCTATCTTTAGAAATCTCACATTGGTACCTTCTTTGCATTTTGTCAAATCTGCAGTGAAAGTGTTCTTAAACTGAGCAACATGTGCTGGGTCATCATCCGAGACTGCTATAACACGAAATATATAGCAGAATACAGGTAAAACAGAGCAGGGGACATGCAATTCTCCCCCAAGAAGTTCAGTCACAAATATAATTATCACATTTTTTTTTTAACGAGCATCATCAACTTGGAAACATGTCCTTTGGAATGGTGGTTGAAACATGAAGGGGCATACAAATGTTTAATATATCTGGCATGTAAATACCTTGCAATACAGGCTACAAACGTGCCATGCAAATGCCTGTTCTCACTTTCAGTTGACATTGTAAACAAGAAGAGGGCAGAATTATTTCCTGCAAATGTAAACAAACTTGTTTGTCTAAGCGATTGGCTGAACAAGAAGTAGGACTGAGTGGACTTGTAGGCTTTAAAATTTTACACTGTTTTGTTTTTGAGTGCAGTTATCTTTAACAAAAAAAATCTACATTTGCAAGTTGCACTTTCAAGATAAAGAGATTGCACTAGAGCAGGGGTCAGCAACCTTTCAGAAGTGGTGTGATGAGTCTTCATTTATTCACTTTAATTTAAGGTTTTGCATGCCAGTAATACATTTTAACATTTTTAGAAGGTCTCTCTATAAGTCTATATATTATATAACTAAACTGTCGTCATATGTAAAGTAAACAAGCTTTTCAAATTGTTTAAGAAGCTTAATTTAAAATTAAATTAAAATGTTGATCTTACACCGCCGGCCAGTTCAGCCCGCTGCCAGCCTGGGGTTCTGTTCATCCAGGCTGGCAGCAGGCTGAGCGGGGCTTGCGGCCAGGACCTGGCTGGCAAGGGGCTGGCAGCCAGAACCCCAGACCGGCAGCGGCTGAGCGGGGCCAGCCACTGGGACCCTAGACCGGCAGTGGGCTGAGAAGCTCAGCCTGCTGCTGGTCTGGGATCCTGGCCCTGCCCACATAGAGTAGGTACCTACCTTCTCCCTGTTTCTAGCCCATTCTCTTCATCTCTCTCTGCACTGAGCTGAGGGTGGGAGTGCACTGAGCACAGGGCTGGGGGTGAAGGAGTAGACTGGGGGTTGGGGTGTAGGGTCTGGCCAAGAGCTAGAATGAGGGAGGGGGCTCAGGGTTGGGGCAGGAGGTTTGGGTGTGGAGTGCTTACCTGGGCAGCTCCCATTTGGTGCAAGGGGTGCAGGTGGGAATGTGGGGGTGTGTGTTCAGGAGTTCCCGTTTGGTGCTTAGGTGGGGGTGTGAATGTGGGGGGTGCAAGAGTCAGGGCATGGGGTGTGGGGGGTGCAGGAGTCAGAGCATGGGGTGTGGGGGGGCTGGGTATGTGTGGGGGTGCAGGCGTCAGGGCAGAGGGTTGGGAGAGTGTGAGGGGGTGTAGGGCTCAGGGCAGAGTGCTGGGGCATGGGCTAGATCATGGGGGTGCTCCCAGCCCCCTGCCCAGAGCGGCTCACAACAGGGGGCTGGAGGGGATATATCCTGATTCCACCCCCCTTCCCCAAATCCCCGCCCCACCTCTTCTCCGCCTCCTCCCCGAATCAGCGAGTGCGCTGTGGCTCCACTTCTCCCCCTCCCTCACAAGGGCCATCAGCTGATCAGTGGCAGGGAGGGAGAGGAGGAGGGGCAGGAACCCAGCATGCTGGGGGAAGAGGCAGGAGAGGGGGGACCTTGCCTGCCTTGCAGCAGTAGCTGGCAGGACCAAGCTTCTTCACCCTGCCCCCGTGGGGGAGGGGGGAGAAGAGCGGGCTGGGGCAGGCAGGATATTTAATGGCCCGCTGCTACCTGCTGGGGTCCTGGCCCCGGTCCCGCTCAGCCCACTGCTGGCCTGGGTTCAGCAGCTGGCTGAGCAGGGCCGCCAGCTGGGACCCGGCAGGCAGCAGTATGCCATTAAAAATTGGCTCACGTGCCGTCTTTGGCACGCATGCCATAGGTTGCCGACCCCTGCACTAGAGTACTTGTATGAGGTGAATTGAAAAATGTTATTTCTTTTGTTTATCATTTTTACAGTGCAAATATTTACAATAAAAAATATAGACTTTTATTTCAATTACAACACACAATAAAATATATATGAAAATGTAGAAAAACATCCGAAATATTTAACAAATTTCAACTGGTATTCTATTGCCTGATTCTTCTATTACTTGAGCCAGCGTATTTTCAATCTCTTCAATTTTTTTTTCTGACTTATACCAGCACAATCAAGAACAGAATCAAGCTCTATATTTGCCAGTACTTCCTGCATGATTTATTGGAATTGACTATTTGGCTACATCATATGTCCCTGCATCAGAGGAAAATAATTTTTAAAAATCTATATTTTTCCATTCACCATATATTAATAAAAAACCTGTGTGCGCACACTCATACAAATCTGGGGATGCCTGTGCACAAGATAGGCAGGCATATGTTTTGGAAATTTGGCCTTTTGAATGCTGACCCATAATTATCCTCAGTTTTGCTAAATATCAGAGTCAAGATAACACAGAATAAAAATTTGTTTTGAGGCAAGATTTTTTCTTTTTCTGAACCCATTCCTATAATCTTTGTGAACAGCAAGAGATAAAGGAGAAATGAATAGAGGAAGAAAGCACTGTCATTTACCAAGATTTTCTATCTGCCTTCAGATGTGGCATAGTTTTTAATTGTCACATACTTGGTTTTCAAAAGCCATGCTAGTTCCAGATTTCATTGTAAAACTTTCCAAATGCTCTAACTAGTGTTTGGTTATTACAATGTTATTATAGCTAGTTAGTGAAATGATCATGTTACATTCTAACTTCAAAACTGTTCGGGGAAAAAAGCCTCTCATCTTCATTCCAAAGCTTTGAGCACATTTTTTTTTCCCTTATAGGAAGTCAGACACAGCAAAATCTAAAATGCACAAGGAAATGTACAGTACTATACAGAATAATCCTTCATTGGTAGTGAGATAAACTGGATGATCTGATCAGTCATTTTAATTTCTAATGTCTATTGTAACATTTGGGATCGGATTTATGTGCACAAAGAGTGGTGTGACTTACATGATGTACTGTCTTTTTAGTTTTCAAAACTGACATATCTGTGGACAGAATTATCTTCTGCTAACATTGTCATATTCAGATGAATATAATCATGTATGAACCCATTCTTTTGTCCATTCACTAGTGCTTCCTTTGTCATTTTTGTTCCTTCAATGGCCTCATTCTGGCTTTCAAATTCAAAGCATTCTCCCTCATACATTATTTTCCTGTTGCAGGATATTCCATTTTATTAGCTCACAATAGCATTATTTGAAGAATAATTAATATTTTGCTGAAACTCCAGTGTTGGAACAGCTAATTACTAAGTATGGTAACTCAATAGGAAATCAGGGAGAAGATTACATTAACTTTTTTCAACTATGAACAGTATGAAATGTATGTTAAGGTAGAGATTATAAGAATAAGATTGGGACTTTTCAGCTTGGAAAAGAGACGACTAAGGGGGGATAAGATAGAGGTCTACTAAATCATGACTGGTCTGTAGAAACTAAATAAGGAAGTGTTATTTACTCCTTCTCATAACACAAGAACTAGGGGTCACCTAATGAAATTATTAGGCAGCAGGATTAAAACAAACAAAAGGAAGTATTTCTTCACACAATGCGTAGTCAACCTCTGGAACTCTTTGCCAGAGGATATTGTGAAGGCCAAGACTATAACAGGTTTCAAAAAAGAACTAGATAAATTCATGGAGGAGGATAGGTCCATCAATGGCTACTAGCCAAGATGGTCAGGAATACAACCACATGCTGTAGGTGTCCCTAAGCCTCAAACTGCCAGAAGCTGGGAATGGGTGAGAGGGGATGATTACCTGTTCTGTTCATTCCCTGTAGGGCACCTGACATTGGAAGACAGGATAGTGGGCTAGATGGACTTTTGGTCTGACCCAGTATGGCCGTTCTTATGGGAGAATTATGTATCAAGTGTAAGATTTTGGGACAGTTAGATTCCTAGGAACCTGGAATTTCAGTGAAATATTTTTAAAAGCACTCAGCCGTGGCCCAGAACTACTCCCATAGAAACCAATGGGAGTTTTACCATTGATTTCAGTGGGAGCAGTTAGGCCAGTGTTGAACACTTTTTAAAAATCCCACTGCAACTGTGCTATTTACAGTCAGTCAAGTGGCTGTTACCACACGGGGATTGAACACATGGGAATTCAACCCTTGCAGGCACAGAGCAAGGAGCACAATTTTCACACATCTGCACCTATAAAGGGAACTACAATGGAGAGGGACTTCACATGTGGTAAAGCTCCTGCACCTGCCCTCCTTCAGGAGAAAGCAGCTTTAAAATTCAGCCAGTGTGCCAAAGGAGAACTGCCAGCAGCAGCTCCATTCTCTTCTAGCTAGCCTGTTCCCACCCGAGTCCCAGCTCCAGATCCTATGGCAGGGTAAAGGTTACTGGCAACTTCTCCCCCTGGAGTTCCACTCCATGTGGAGTTACGTTGACCAAGGCTTGCAACCTGGGTGGTGTGGAATGAATGTGGGCCACATGACTGGACTGCAATGTACATGTATTTCAAGAGAAAAATATAAGGACTTCATCTTTAGTGAGCTACATAAAAATATTAACAAGATTCATGTTTCCCTAAACTCTGGTGACGTAAGATGTGTTTATTTTTTACCACATAACACTTAACTTACAATATTTGTCATAATTCCTCATATCCTATTTTGATCCTAATAATCAAAACCATAAAATACCTGATATATTTATTATCACGTTTCACATTCATTTCCAGTCTCCCGACAGAAAGAAATTAAACAGGCTTAATCAGACAGCAACTTATTGACTACATCAAGAGAACCAATGCATTCTTCCAAAAGCCTATTAAATGTATATCACTCTCATGTGGAACTCTCATTAATGTCAATGGAAGTGTTTTCCCCAAATGCAGTGTTACTATATACCCCAAAATGGGTCCACATTGACTGGGAGTGTTTTAATAATTCTATCTATAGTTGGTAAACTCTGCTTTCTTTTGGGATATCTTTTGGGTGTGATGTGTACAATGGGTGTATTTGGAGGACAGAAGAGTTTTTTGCAGATGAGCAGAGGTCAGATTCTGCTGTTCTGAGTCTTGATTCAGTGCCTTAACCATAAAACTATTCTTCTTCTGGGACAGTTTGTTATTTGTACTAATTGTTTTGTGACTATGTGAAACAAATAAGCTTTTGAAAACATGGTAAGGTCACTTATTCTTTGCAGGAACTGATGGCAAGTTTTTTCAGAACTGATGATACAATGTCATTTGCAGTGATGAAAATCATATAATCTAATTGTTGCTGTATCTTAAATAAATGAAGAGGTAAGTCATCCCGTCTATAATGTTGGAAACAAATATCCTAATGCTCCTATAATGCAGAATAATGACAATCATTGGAGAATACATTTGTAATTCAGCTCCAAAACTGGAGGGGGAAAAAAGGACTGAAAATATCAGACCACATGCATACAGTATAGTTATCTAGACATATGGTGGTTGGTTGGTTGTTTTTTAATCTACAAAGAGACATTTTAAGTCTGACAAAAGTTTCTAGTTTTTTTCTAAAAACAAAAGGAACATGCTGCAGAAATTGGCATAACATATAAGAAACAGAGTCAGTCCTAATATGTACTACATCCCCTGTGACGTTTCTAGACTTTTGAAACAAAAGTCTAGCTGGAGGTAGTGTATGGACAAAAAGCCTAAAGAGAAATGCTGTATGATGCAAGAAGACACGGTGGGAGGCAAAGTGATGTGGAGGAGTCAGCTGAAGTTTATGGTAACTGAAGTAAAGCTGATGTGTTGTGAGAATTGAGAAAGCCTAGTTACAGCAAACTCATGCTACCAATAATTTGAAGGGACAGAAGCCATTACTCTACTCTGTTATTTTATTTCTCCAATAAAACTTCTATTTCCTTTTACTTGGAAGACTCATCCATGTGCTGCTCAGTGTCAGCTGGTGGTCAAGCCCTGTCCTAGCATCAGTAAAACTATGCATTACAGCAGGATATTTATTTTTTTGCTTAGTCTTCAGGAGGTGAATCAAGCTAAGCCATTTCCAAAATGCATGTTTGTTCTAACTCATATCAAGCTATCAGCTGAAGCACTGTATTATGTTATGGTTGATTATACTTACAAGTGAAGGTTTAGAACTCGGCAAGGATTTCATGGTAGTCTGAAAGGCATTAATGTGCCACCAGAGGTAGGATATTCATTTAATACAAATAGACACAGAAGGTGTAGTTCTGCAAAACAAGTCAGGCAGTGAATACCCACATTATTAATTTAGATTTTAAATTAGAAAAGTAGGTTCTTGTATATATCGCAAAGGGGATAACCTAGCACTACTTCAATTCACTGGGCCAAGACAAGGCAGCAGAGATGGTCTGTGAGGCAAAAAACAAAAACAAAAAAAGAGGGTAAAATGTTCAAAAAGTGTAACCTTAGGTATTATGATACTTTACTGAAACCTGGGCTGATCTAAACTATTGAGAGATAATGAGGACTGGGCATCAAGTTCTCCTGCATAGTTTCCAAATAAGAGGATATCAAATGCAGAATGATATCCACAGTGATATTTGTTATGTCCCCCATTCTGGCGAACATGTAAGCATGTGATTAAGTACCTCACTATTCAGGACAGAAATTAAGCATATACTTAAAGTTAAACGCATTCCTAAGTGTTGTCCCGAATAATGATACAGTTTTAAATCTGGACAAGTTTCAACAGTTGACTAAGTACATCAAGAGACACAAAATATAGTCATTCTTAAATTACTGTACTCTTTGAAGGGATAATCATTAAAATAATACTAGTATAAACTCATCAAAACAAAGATATCTTGTGAAAGACAAAAACAAAGATATCATGAAATATTGACTACTCTTCATGATTCTTAATTGCAAATAATGATTTTTTTAGCATATTACTGCACATCTCACTAGAGGAACTTGATATGAAATATTAATTGTATTCAGACACAGCATAATACTTTCAATAGTTTCTTCAAATGGTTTGAGATAGCTATGGATTTCAGCTGTGTTGCAAGATGGTAAATGTGACCATAAAATAATTTGTACATTATATATGATCGAATGATCTGCTACTAGCATTTCATTTCATGCCAGAATTGGATTAGCTCTGGGCATCAACACATGACATTATTTTTTAGCTAATGAGAAAGAAAGAGTGAGGAAATATTTTTTCCACAAAAACTCAAATCTGTCTGTGTAACTAGACATTTCCAGTGTAACCCCTACAATATATTGTTATGACTCCTAGCTGTCACTTTTGAAAATTGACACTTGACTTATTTAAAGGACATGACATGTTTCTGTTTTAAAAGAGCCTTTCATACATTCGAGCTGGAGAGGCACAGGCTTGGGTTGCTTCCTGGTATATAAGATATTTTGTTCATTTGAAAGATTTCTCTGTGTTTTTTAAGTGTAATATTGAAATTAGCCATACTTTCTGGTACCGGAGATCTTTCTTAGAGAACTGTAGAAATGTTGGGCTGGAAGGGATCTTGAGAGGTCATTTACGCAACATCTTAAAGCTAACCTTTTCATTACATTTTCTGATTACGAAAATCTCATATTAAGAGTATGTTAAAGTTGTGAGTGTTACACCAGAATAACTCTCAGTAAGAAGTTTCAGTAAAAGCTATTTCCCCATGCTAATATTTCTCTCCTACTGTTACTCACACTGTTTGTCAACTGTTTGAAGTGGGTCATCCTGATTATCACTACGAAAGGTTTTATTCTCCTGCTGATAATAGATCACCTTAATGAATTGGTCTCAGTACAGTTGGTATGGCAACACCCATTTTTTCATGTTCTCTGTGTGTATATATATTATATCTTCCTACTGTATTTTCCACTGCATGCATCCGATGAAGTGGGTTTTAGCCCACGAAAGCTTATGCCCAAATAAATTTGTTAGTCTCTAAGGTGCCAAAAGTACTTCTCAGTAAGAAGTATCTTTCACTAGTCAGTCCTCTTGAGCTAGTTTGTGTAAAACCTTTCCATGGAGTCTAAATTAACGGAGCCATAGGATGTCTTTGTACAATCTCAAAGGAAATCCTGATACAAGATATAAACCTTGACTTTGTGTATATCATTTAAGATCACACCAAAACAAAACAAGAAAAAATAGTCTAGAAATTCTTCAGAAGTGGGCCTCTAGACAGTTGGATACTAATACAGAATCTAGACTATAGTTTATTATATATATCTAGGGCAGTTCTCTGGACTCCATGGCTCCAGACATTTCTTAAGACCTGAATCATAAATTAAAAGGAAAATGTAAACTACTCATGATATAATATATCACAGTAAACCTTCTTTGGACACAAGGAAAAATATCCTTCTTCAGATGCAAGGAAGAAAGCTTTATATAAAGCTCCCAGTCATTAACAGAAAAGTATTTAGAAAAACGTTTACATTTTAAAACAATTGATTTTGAAATCAGCCCATCCTTTACTTTCAGGCCATATCCAGTGTTTAGGGTAAATATTTCCTTTGTAAGCATTGTGACATCACAAATGATAGAACAATGCAAGAAGCTTTGCATTGCATCTTTAATTTAAAATCTCCAGTTCCATTTCTTTGAGATTCCCTTTCATCCTCTTGTCAATACCATCATACCTTAAAAACAAACTATAATATATACTCAGATGATAATAATATACCATGCATACTGTTCTACATGAAGAGAATAAAACAAATTGCAGTCATGCTTCTAGGTAGACCTTCCACTGTAGACCAAAATATAAAAGGATTACAAAACAAACTCAATGATAGTATATCCTATAAATGAAATAGAGCAAAGAGGAACAATTAAAGTTTTAAATCAGAGAAGTAAAAGCTCCCTAAATGTGTCTATGAGACCATTTTTTTACACTGAATATGCTTAGATGTTTGTTTGCTTATCATTAGCCCCAAAATAACAAGGCCATCCACAGGAATGAAGGAGGGATGTGTACAGACTTCAGAAGAAACCACTAACATTCAAAGGGCCTATCATTAATAGTAAGAAATGCACTCCAACACTGGAGCAAGAATAGGATATGTGAAGCTTTGGGATCAAAACTAGAAACCACTCAAAACTTGACTGATTATGAAACTAGTGACTTTTTCTGTGGTTTGCTTGATGTTCACTTGTATTTGTACAAGTATTTGTATTTGTATTTCCAGCAAAACAGAAACTCTGTTTCATAAATATATTTTGAGGTTTTGAAATTTGTTTTCATTTAGATGCAGAAGGGAAATGACACCTTTTGAAATTCGATGCATTACAACTATAAATACATTAAAAGCAAGAGGAAGACCAAGGACAGGATAGGCCCATTATTCAATGATGTGGGAAAGACTATAACAGAAAATGTGAAAATAGCAGAAGGGCTAAATGGCTTTTTTTTGTTTCAGTTTTCACCAAAAAGTTCAGTAGCAGTTGGACATCAAACGTACTGAACACCAGTGAAAATGAGGTAGGATCAGAGGTTAAAATAAGGAAAGAACAAGTTAAAAATTACTTAGACAAGTTAGATGTCTTCAGGTCCCCATGACCTGATGAAATACATCCTAGAATACTCAAGGAGATGACTGAGGAGATATCTGAGCCATTAGTGATTATTTTCAAAAACTCATGAAAAATGGGAGAGATTCCAGGGGACTGGGAGAGATTCCAGGGGACTGGGAGAGGGCAAATATAGTGCCAATCTATAAAAAGGGAATAAGGACAACCTGGGGAATTACAAACCAGTCATCTTAACTTCAGTACCTGGAAAGATAGTGGAGCAAATAATCAAGCAAACAATTTGTAAACCCTTAGAAGATAACAAAGTGATAAGTAACAGTCTGCATGGATTTTTCAAGATCAAATCATGTCAAGCCAACTTACTAGCTTTTTCTGACAGGGTAACAAGCCTTGTGCATAGGGCAGGAGGTAGATGTGGTATATCTTCACTTTGATACCTGTCTTGCATGACTTCCTCATAAACAAACAAGGGAAATACAATCTAGATGGAGCTACTATAGGGTGGGTGCAAAGCTGATTGGAAAACCATTCTCAAAGAGTAGGTATCAGTGGTTCACAGTCTCAAGCTAGAAGGTCATATCGAGTTGGGTCCTGCAGGGATCAGTCCTGGGTCCAGTTCTGTTCAATATCTCCATCAATGATTTAGATAGTGGCATAGAGAGCACACTTATAAAGTTTGTGGATAATACCAAGCTGGGAGGGGTGGCATAGGATAGGATTAAAATTTAAAATTCTCTAGACAAACTGGAGGAATGGTTTGAAGTAAATAAGGACAAATACAAAGTACTTCACTTAGGAAGGAACAATCATTTGCACACATGCCAAATGGGAAATGACTTTCTGCAAAGGAGTATTGTGGAAAGGGATCTGGGGTTATAATGGATCACAATCTAAATATGTGTCAACAGTGTAACACTGTTGCAAAAAAAAAAGCTAACATCATTCTGGGATGTGATAGCAGGAGTGTTGTAAGTAAGACATGAGAAAAAAATTCTTATCTCTTCTCTGCACCAATAAGACTTCAACTGGAGTATTGTGTCCAGTTCTAGGTGCCACATTTCAGGAAAGATGCGGACAAACTGGAAAAAGTCCAGAGGAGACCAAAAAAAAAAAAAAGATTAACCGTCTCAAAAATATGACCTATGAGAAAAGATTGAAATGGTCTAGTTATTACATAGTCCTGCCTTGAGTGCAGGGGACTGGACTAGATCACCTATTGAGTTCTCTTCCAGTCTTGTTCATGGGGAAAAAAGCACAATAGAGAATGACTGGAATAGCGAATAGCTCAATGTTTATGGCACTTACCTGGTATGTAGGTTCAAGTCCCTGCTCTGATTCAGAGCAGAGTTTTTCATTCCCTATCACTCTAAATCAGGCAGAGCAGTAACTCAAACCTCAGTGTCCCATATCCCAGGTGAGTATTCTTAACCACTGGGTTATTGGCTATTCTGGGGTTGATCTCTTTCTCATTCTCTTTTTATTCCCCCATATTGGACCTGAGAAAACTTCCTGGTGAAATCATCATCTAAACTGTTACACTTCAGCAAAACATTTTGGTTTCAACATTTTTTAATGGAAAAAAATACATTTTTTTTCCAACAAGCACTGTGCCAAGCCGTGTCAATCGTAGTAAAGCAAACTCATCTGTTCCAATTCACAGAAACTGGTGCGTTTCATGTAATTCTATCAAGGAATAACCCATGTAGGAGACAAGTTCCACAGTGATGTCCTTCCTGCCATCATTTTTTGATTCAAGAGTTTCACATTCCACAAGTTCTACATAGGGTGTTTGACTGGGATATGGTGTGTCCCAATAAATTGCAGAGGGAAATTAAATCAAGTACATCAGATGGAATCTTAATGTACAACTCCATTGAAATGCCCTTTAAATGTTGGATCATGTCTTGTAAGGTCACTCTTCTTAGCTAGTGTGACTGTATGAGTTATGATCTCATTGAAGAGTGTATCTGGAGAAATCCTTAAAACCGTAAACTCTGAGCCAAAAGGAAATGTAAAGTGTTCAAAATGCAGGAACCAGTTTGACTGGTGAAATAAAGTGCAGACCTCTGTCACATCTGCTGGACTCAGCATGCGGCATATATGAAGCTTATGAAACATAACCAGCTTTTACTCCCTTTCCTTTCCTCACATGCTTTGAAAGGATCCATGTGGGGATGACTGGTTTGAATTTCACATCTAGTGGGTTCCATATGGAATATGTGGGATGGGTTAGGCAGGAACTGTGGAGCCAAAATACCTTCCAAGAATCATTTACAGCACTTCTATCTGCTTTAAACAGGGATAAGATGCACCAATTTAAGCGATGGCTTTCCTTTTCTACACTTGGGGTTTATCCTGGTGCAGTTACACTGGTGACTGACAATTGAGACAAATCAGCAGTGTAAATAAGGCCTTAGAAAATGTCTTTTTTAAGAATGACCCTGTTAATTGCATGAACTTCCTTGAGTACTCTTATTTCTAAATATGTTCTGACCCTGGGACCATTGTAATCCTACCCACTTACTTCCATGTCTCTGGGATTCCTATCTTTCCTTGCTTAGTCAGAATGTATTTTTCTTATATTTCGAAAGTCCAAAATAGTCTGAGTCACAATTGTATTGTCTATTGATTAATAATTTTCTTATCTTCAATTTTCCTCTTTCCTGTAGTCTTTGGACCAAAAGTTTGTATTTTTCAATTACTGAAGCCTTTTCAGGCTAGATGGCATCCAATACAGACAAAGGCATCCCTTGGGGAGGATCTATTAATGGAGATTCTCTATGTCCTAGTAAGGAGGAGAGGGTGGAAGATGATAAAATACAGGTAGGATCTGATGAGAAACAGTCAAATGAAAAAAAAAAGTCCTATTCAATTACATCATGTAGTGTCAGACAGCTAAAAAGTGACAAGTTTTTTAAGTGCTTATATACAATGCTAGAAGTCTAAATAATAAGATGGGTGAACTAGAGTGCCTCATATTAAATGAGGATATTGATATAATAGGCATCACATAAACTTGGTGGAATACGGATAATTAATGGGACACAGTAATACCAGGGTACAAAATATATTGGAAGGAAAGAATAGATCGTGCTGGTGGGGGAATGGCGCTATCTGTGAAAGAAAGCATAGAATCAAATGAAGTAAAAATCTTAAATGAACTAAACTGTACCATAGAATCTCTATGGATAGTAATTCCATGCTCTAATAATAAGAATATAGCTGTAAGGATATATTACCAACCACCTAACCAGCATGGTGATAGTGACTGTGAAATGCTCAGGGAGAATAGAGAGGCTATTAAAATAAAAAACTCAATAATAATGGGGGATTTCAACTATCCCCATATTGACTGGGTGCATGTCACCTTAGGACAGGATGCAGCAATAAAGTTTCTTGACTCCTTAAATGACTGCTTCTTGGAGCAGCTAGTCCTGGAACCCACAAGAGGAGAGGCAATTCTTCATTTAGTCCTAAGTAAAGCACAGAATCTGGTCCAAGTGGTGAATATAGCTGGACCACTTGGTAACAGTGATCATAATATAATTAAATTTAACATCCCTGTCATGGAGAAAGCCTCACATCAGCCCAACACTGTAGCAATTAATTTCAGAAAGGGAGACTACACAAAAACGAGGAGGTTAGTTAAACAGAAATTAAAAAGGTACAGCGCCAAAAGTGAAATCCCTGCAAGCTGCATGGAAACTTCTTAAAGACACCAGAATAGAAGCTCAACCTAAATGTATACCCCCAAATTAAAAAACATAGTAAGAGAACCAAAAAAGTCCCACTGTGGCTAGATAACAAAGTAAGAGAAGCAGTGAGAGGCAAAAAGGCATCCTTTAAAAAGTGGAAGTTAAATCCTAGTGAGGAAAACAAAAATGAGCATAACCTCTGGCAAATGAAGTGTAAAAATATCATTAGGAAAACCAAAAGAGAATTTCAAGAACAGCTAGCCAAAGACAAAAGTAATAGCAAGAATTTCTTTAAGTACATCAGAAGCAGGAAGCCTGCTAAACAACCAGTGGGGCCACTGGATTATCGAAATGCTAAAGGAGCACTCAAGGACGATAAAGCCATTGTGGAGAAGCTAAATGAATTCTTTGCATCAGTCTTCACAGCTGAGGATGTGAGAGAGCTTCCCAAATCTGAGCCATTCTTTTTAGGTGACAAATCTGAGGAACTGTCCCAGATGGAGGTGTCATTAGAGGAGGTTTTTGAACAAATTGATAAATTAAACAGTAATAAGTCACCAGGACCAGATGTTATTCACCCAAGTGTTCTGAAGGAGGATCCTGGGAACTACAGGCCAGTCAGCCTCACCTCAGTCCCTGGAAAAATCATGGAGCAGGTCCTCAAAGAATCAATCCTGAAGCACTTGCATGAGAGGAAAGTGATCAGGAACAGCCAGCATGGATTCACCAAGGGAAGGTCATGCCTGACTAATCTAATCGCCTTCTATGATGAGATTACTGGTTCTGTGGATGAAGGGGAAGCAGTGGATGTATTGTTTCTAGACTTTAGCAAAGCTTTTGACACGGTCTCCCACAGTATTCTTGTCAGCAAGTTAAGGAAGTATGGGCTGGATGAATGCACTATAAGGTGGGTAGAAAGCTGGCTAGATTGTCGGGCTCAACAGGTAGTGATCAATGGCTCCATGTCTAGTTGGCAGCTGGTATCAAGTGGAATGCCCCAAGGGTCGGTCCTGGGGCCGGTTTTGTTCAATATCTTCATAAATGATCTGGAGGATGGTGTGGATTGCACTCTCAGCAAATTTGCGGATGATACTAAACTGGGAGGAGAGGTAGATACGCTGGAGGGGAGGGACAGGATACAGAAGGACCTAGACAAATTGGAGGATTGGGCCAAAAGAAATCTGATGAGGTTCAATAAGGATAAGTGCAGGGTCCTGCACTTAGGACAGAAGAACCCAATGCACAGCTACAGACTAGGGACCGAATGGCTAGGCAGCAGTTCTGCGGAAAAGGACCTAGGGGTGACAGTGGACGAGAAGCTGGATATGAGTCAGCAGTGTGCCCTTGTTGCCAAGAAGGCCAATGGAATTTTGGGATGTATAAGTAGGGGCATAGCGAGCAGATCGAGGGACGTGATCATTCCCCTCTATTCGACATTGGTGAGGCCTCATCTGGAGTACTGTGTCCAGTTTTGGGCCCCACACTTCAAGAAGGATGTGGATAAATTGGAGAGAGTCCAGCGAAGGGCAACAAAAATGATTAGGGGTCTGGAACACATGACTTATGAGGAGAGGCTGAGGGAACTGGGATTGTTTAGCCTGCAGAAGAGAAGAATGGGGGGGGATTTGATAGCTGCTTTCAACTACCTGAAATGGGGGTTCCAAAGAGGATGGCTCTAGACTGTTCTCAATGGTAGCAGATGACAGAATGAGGAGTAATGGTCTCAAGTTGCAGTGGGGGAGGTTTAGATTGGATATTAGGAAAAACTTTTTCATTAAGAGGGTGGTGAAACACTGGAATGCGTTACCTAGGGAGGTGGTAGAATCTCCTTCCTTAGAGGTTTTTAAGGTCAGGCTTGACAAAGCCCTGGCTGGGATGATTTAACTGGGAATTGGTCCTGCTTCGAGCAGGGGGTTGGACTAGATGACCTTCTGGGGTCCCTTCCAACCCTGATATTCTATGATTCTATGATTCTATGATGATTCTAAGGAACTCAAATGTGAAGTTGCAGAACTACTAACTGTAGTTAATAGTTGGTACAGAAGCAGATCATTTAAATCCGCTTCTGTACCAAATGACTGGAGGATAGCTAATGTAATGCCAATTTTTAAAAGGGTTTCAGAGATGATCCCAGGAATTACAGGCCGGTAAACCTGACTTCAGTACCAGGCAAACTGGTTGAAACTATAGTAAGAAAAAAAATGTAAGACAAATAGATTAACATAATTTTTTCAGGAAGAGTCAACATGGTTTTTGTAAAGGGAAATCATGCCTCACCAATCTATTAGAATTCTTTGAGGGGGTCAACAAGCATATGGACAAGCAGGATCCAGTGGACACAGTGTACTTAGATTTTCAGAAAGCCTTTGATAAGGTTCCTCACCAAAGGCTCTTAAGCAAAGTAAGCTGTCATGGATAAGAGGAAAGGTCCTCTCATGGTTTGGTAACTGGTTAAAAGATAAGAAACAAATGGTAGGCGTGAATAGTCAGTTTTCAGAATGGAGAGAGGTAAATAGTGGTGTCCCCCAGAAGTCTGTACGGGGCCCAATCCTATTCAACATATTCATAAATGATCTGGAAAAAGGGGTAAACAGTGAGGTGGCACAATTTGTAGATGATGCAAAATTGCTCAAGATAGTTAAGTTCCAGGCACACTGTGAAGAGCTACAAAAGGATATCTCAAAACTGGGTGACTGGGCAACAAAATGGCAGTTAAAATTCAATGCTGATAAATGCAAAGTCATGCACATTGGAATACATAATCCCAACTATACATATAAAATGATGGGATCTAAATTAGCTATTCCCACTCAATAAAGAGATCTTGGAGTCATTGGGGATAGTTCTCTGAAAACATCCTGTCTACGTGCAGCGGCAGTCAAAAAAGCAAACAGAATGTTGGGAATCATTAAGAAAGGGGTAGATAATAAGATAGAAAATATCACATTGCCACTGAATAAATCCATGTACACCCACGTCTTGAATGCTGCATGCAGATGTGGTTGCAACATCTCAAAAAAATATATATATTGGAACTGGAAAAGTTTCAGAAAAGGGCAACAAAAATGATTAGGGGTATGGAACGGCTTCCGTATGAGGAGCGATTAATAAGACTGGGACTTTTTAGCTTGGAAAAGAGACTACTAAGGGGGGGGGAGTATTATAACGCTCTATACAATCATGACTAGTATGTAGAAAGTAAATAAGGAAGTGTTATTTACCCCTTCTCATAATACAAGAACCAGGAGTTACCAAATGAAATAATAGGCAGCAGGTTTAAAATAAACAAAAGGAAGTATTTCTTCACACAACGCACAGTCAACCTATGGAACTCTTTGCCAGAAGATGTTGTGAAGGCCAAGACTATTAACAGGGTTCAAAAAAGAACTAGATAAATTCATGGAGGATAGGTCCACCAATGTCTATTAGCAAGGATGGACAAGGATGGTGACCTTAGCCTCTGTTTGCCAGAAGCCAGGAATAGGTGACAGAGCACGGATCACTTGATGATTATGTGTTCTGTTCATTCCCTCTGGGTCACCTGGCATTGGCCACTGTTGGAAGACAGGATACGGGGCTAGATGGACCTTTGGTCTGACCCAGTATGGCTGTTCTTATGTAATTTACTACTATACTGCTTACTACCAAAACACTTTTTTTTACAGTAGTTCTGACCAAGTGTTATAGTCTGGGTTTATAGTGCCTCCCAGAGACGTGAAACCAGAGAAAAGTCTTGCAGAACCTAGGAAGAAGTCTGCTTAAAGTTCACCTACTTGTTTTCTGCTATTCCAGTCTCTTTGCTTAGTAAAGTACTAAGCTAGATAATTAAAAAGAATTACAGTAGTAAAGTTTGAAGCCAAAGAATTTAACAGGAAAAAACAACAACACGAGTAAGTTAGTTCAGATGACACTAAGAGAAGTCTGCCATCTGGGCCAGTTTCCACTTCCTGATGAAGGTAATTTTAGTTGACTGTTAGGTTTCAACTAGAGAGGAAATTAAGAGAATGAGTATGTACCATATAAGAATGTTACACGGAGGAATAGTTAAGTGTATGCTGTTTTCTTCATTTCAATTAATTTGCTTTTTAGATAGCTATGTGATCTCACGGTTTGAAATTATTATTTGAAACAGGCAGAGTCTTAGCATTTAATAATAACTCTGCCTTCCAGCTCTTTTGGCAAACTCAGAAAAATTCAGGGGATGAGTTAACTCTAGGCTATTTGTTTCATAATTGTAAATTAAATAGTTCTTACACAGGAAAAAACAACAACAAAGCCATTGACAAAGTGAAATATGTGCCCATAATACACACTAATCAGTTCTGATGCATTTGAACATGAACGTTGATGTATACTTTAATTTCATTATAAACCGGTAACAGAGTTTAACACACACACATACTGGGAAAATGGAAAGGGGTAAGGCAGAAACCAAATTTATTTGCCAGTTGTTGGAGTCAGCATACTGTATATTCTAAAATCTTGGTTTTTATTAACAGTTTCTGAATTATTGATTGTTTTTCAGAAAAGATTCAGCTGAAGGAGAAGTCTGCCCTTCTGAATACAAAATCAAAGGACAAAGGGTTGATTCAGTAAATCTATAGAGAGGGCAACAAACCAGATTATCTTCCTTTTTAGATTAAGAACTAATGTAAAAGGGGGTGAGGGAAGAGAGACTTAACTAAGGATGGGTGAATTGGTTTGAGGGAAAACAATTAAGAAACTCCTTGGATCTTTTCCCATTTGTAGAAGTAAACAATAACTCAACTTCCATGTTTCTTAAATATACATATAACTTTTTTCTTCCTTGTTTTTAAAATTCGTTTTCTTTACTTATTTTTTATTTCATACCAAATTAATTGTTTACAGCAATGCTGTGTTGTGGCCACTCAATTGTATGTCAGCACACTGCTCTTTTATGAGCCACACAATTAATCAGTATTAAAAGAAAAAAGAAGTTAGATGGAGAAAATTAACTGTGGTGAGCCAGTTCAAGGTCCCCATTACCATTTATAAGCTGCACAGGGGATGGTGTGGGTTGGACTGAGGGATATCTAACTGTGCATTCTGTAGGCACTGTGGAGAGTTCAAAATGTGATGCTGGAGGATGAGGATGTGCCAAGGAAAAGAGTGCTGTTCCTTTTAAGAGCTCCATGTTAAGAGCTGCAGAGAGGAAACCATTTGCAATGCGCAACAAGAAGTTTTATTTGTCCTGCAAAACCCAAGAACTATGCTATGTATTTTTGAGTGCTATCTATTGGCATTTTAGCTATTAGTTAACTATTTACAGAACTCTCCTATAACAATTCCAGTCCATTGATTTGAACTGTAGCCATGTTAGGGCTAAACAGGAGCCCAGTTCACTGTTTCTTATCAGAGAATGGATTTCACCTTCCCAACCCCTACACTCTCCACCTACATAGAGCCCAAATACTCAGGTTTTATGTGGGTGCAATGGATTTCACCCTTAGGCCTCATTTTCTTGAATATATTCCTTCATTATGTGCTTTAATGTTTATCCAGGCCTTGTACTCTCAAGGCAAATTATTTTTAATCCATCACCAAATTCCAGTTGTGTGTACCATGCTGAGATCCTTCATCAGATTGGAATGATTTTATATTTGTACACTTCTTATATATTGGTTCTTCTACAGAGGCATAGCTATTAATTGTTTGTTGTATTATTTATATTACAGACACATGCAGGAAGACAGAGTCCCAGCCTCTACAAGTTTACAGTCTAAAAAGGCAAAAAAAAAGATGTAACTTGGGGAGAAGGAATACAGCATACAGACAAAAGGGTTAGGGTGAGGAGTTTCTTTACTTTTTGTAAATAAAGTTTTATTAATGTTTGTGATGGAACTGTAAACCCCACACAGGCTATAAACAGGTTAACTGTAGAACTGCAGAGCTCCATTAGTCTCCATTAGTACATCTGGAGAGGGTGTGGTAGTCTGAGGGAGGAAATTTAAATTGGGCAATATTGGGCAGTTAAGAGAAGATGGCCCTGGAGTGAGAAGGTCTTGTATCCTCTTGTGGAGAAGAGGGAGAGCAAGAACCAGGAATAAGGGGATTCCCCCCCCCCCCCAAAAAAAATGCAGGAGAGGATTAATTCCTGTTGTGTGCCCTGGGAAGGGGCAGGATGTGAGGGGAATGGCCTTGTCAGTGTCTTGTAAATAAAGAGGGAGGACTGAGAAGAACAGGAAGAGAGACTGAAATATCAAGCCCTGTGGAGGACTGGAGGTGGGAGTAGTTTGCGGATTATATATTTTTTTTCTTGTTCACTATTTAGAGAGACTAGGACTGACGAGAAACCCCAGGAAGGTCAGAAGATACTTCAGTTGGGTATATGTGGGAATTATTTGGGACTCCAAGGACAGGGACATCTGAGAATGGGACTACAGCATGACCTGGATAGAGGGCCCACTTACCAATAGGTCAGATAAAGAGTATCTTTCTCCAAGATTCTGATATTCTGCTAGGTTGCAAATAAATAAATAAGCAACAGGTCATGTGAACTCCATACTCTGAAGCTATTTGTCTAGATATAATTGTACTCTCATGCCCCAGACATCTGAATAGGTGCTGCGGAGAGAGAACTCTTGGCTCAGCATCTGTGCACTTTACAAAGTATGCTGCACCCCCATTTTAACCCTTCACAGCTCAGAAAGCCTATAGGGGTTGAGCTCCTGAATTGCCCTTACCTTAGCATATGTGTACTTTAAGCACACTTTTCATAAATCAACTAACTTAGGCATGCATGCCTATTTTGGATAGCCTCCCTATTGCATGCCTATTTTGGATAGCCTCTTTGGTCATTTCACTCCCAGTAAATGGGACTATTCATAGGTTTAAAAGGCTTAAGTGGTTTCCTGTATTGGGGTCCTTACAAATTTAAATAAAATTGTAAATTCTGTTTGCCTGTGGAACATGTAATATTCAAAGCTTCATAATTCAGCTACATCAAGACTAATTTTCATATAGAACATTCAAAGGGACTTCTGATCAGTTTGGGCTATTTACATGCTAGTTTCTACCACAGATAGTTCAGCTGTAGAATTGCTTACAAGACATCTCTGTAATAGGAAATTTATGTTTCCCTCTCCTGGAATCAAAATGGCAGTACCGTCTTTGCTCAAAGTTTCCCAAAAAGGGAAAGAAAGCAAAGATTTTCAGCATAAAAACTGAAACTTCCAGGAAGTTAAGAACAACCGGTATGTGGAGTTCAAATTGGAAATCTTTATTCTGTTATAGAGGTTGCTGCAGTTCCCGCTAAAATATGGTTATATTTCTGATTATATGCATACATAAATGCACACGATCACACATTTCCCACAAACTTTGAAAAATCTAACTAAATAACCCATGGAAGCTTATCCATTGTCTGCTTGCCTACAAACCCCATTCATATGTTTTAGCTCCTGATCACCGAAGTGTGAGTTGAAAGGCAAATGAGACATGGAAGACAGATGAAATTCTCTCAACAAACCATTAAGTTCCATGAGACTCCATGGTAGACATTGGACTTATGCTGGTGTAACAGAGCGGAGTTTCTCTATTAAATAGTCTTCTTCTCTCATACCACATCATTTTAAACAAATCACATTAAAATAGTTTAATCCATGTATGACTTTGTTACATTATACTTTGCAGATACAATAGTTTACAACTTCCTTATATAAATAAGCGGAGAACATTCTTTTCTATATAAACTTGCAGAGCTATACTGTATCAAGTATTAACTTTTTACCACTCTTTGGTTTTCACTCACCCATCACTGGACCAGATTCTCAACTGGTGTAAATTGGTGTGGTGTTGACGTCAATGGAACTATTTTGATTTACACCAGCTGATAATCTGGCTTCCTTTATAAAATAAAATGCAAACCTTTCAACGGATATGTTTATTTTTACTAAAGATTTAGGGCCACATTATGGTTCTATTAAAGTAAATTTGGAGTTTTACTTTTTTCAGTGGGGCTTGGATTTGACTCACCCCCACGAGCATTTGATCTACTCTCCCTCCTCCTTCTGAATCTGGTGTCATCTCTCATTTTGTTTAAAAAGAAGGAAATCATAGTTGATTTAAAAGTGGAATTTTATTTTCAATGTTTTCTTTATGTAAAAGAAAGTAAGAGTTGAGCTACGTACAATGGTCTTATGCCATGAGAAGAACACTATTGCTCCATCAATCAACCCATATAAGTTACTACATATTACTGGAAGAGCTTGAATTGATGTAAACATCTCTGGAGTTGAGCAAAGTGTCCTTTCTAAGTACCCAGGCAGCATACCCAATTCTCATCAGCAATAGAAGAATTGTCAATTTGTAGAGAGATCACTTTTTCACTCTTTCCAAAGTACAATATATAAAATAAATGTTTTATGCTTTACAGCCTGGTAAAAATCATTCAGCTCAGCTTCTTTAGCTTCCTCTAGTGCTTTTTTCTCATACTTTGAACTGCCTATCATTTGCTTTTATGAAGCAAAAGCTCATTTTATTTAAATTCTCAACACTTCTTAATTATGTTTCTGATTAACTGTATCTATCAACATATGGGTACATCTGACAAATATTTTTACACCACAATGTTGCACAGGCAATGAAAAAGGAAATTAACTGGTAATGAATTAGTACATATAGACTATTCCTGTAAGCCAGTCTCTCGCTGGATAAGGTATCTCATCAGATCAAAGGTTGAAAAAGAAATATGAATTTCCATTAACAAGCACATGCAAAAGTACATAAGATAATAGAAATTATACATTTTTGCACGGTATGAGAATTTTCTATTACCAACTGTGTCAACGCTCTGTCCTTGCCTCTGTGGGTCCCACGTTTCCTGGCAGATTTCGCTAGCCTCAGAGGCTCACTGTGACCCTCCACATAACCCTTCTCTCTCTAGAAACAAGGGTCACAGTCTACTGAGCCATTTTCCTCATATGCCAGCAAGGGAGGTGAGGAGAAGTTATCCTTCTTTGCACAGTCTCTGTTGTCTCCCAATCTCAGTGATTAATCAGGGGGCAAAGGGAGGGTGGAACCCAGGCCCACCCTCTACTCCAGCTCCAGCCCAGGAACCCTAATAGTATCAGCTATGGTAGCTGACCTTTTAGAAACATGACATGTACAATTCCCTGGGCTACTTCCCCCACAGCAGCCCTCACTTCCTCAAGCTCCACTTCACCCTTACCTCAGGGCCTCCTTCCTTGTGCCTGATATGGTGTGTACTACTCAGTCTCTCCAACAGCGCAACTTCCTCCCACAGCTCCTGACATGCGCACCCTGGGAGGCTTTTAACTAGTTTCAGCCAGCCCCTGCTTCAGGTGTCCCAATCAACCTAGCGTTCTCCCTGCCTTCTGGAAAATTCTTAATTGGCCCCAGGTGTCTTAATTGACCTGGAGCAGCTGCCATTTCACTTATCCTGGTACCAGGGATTTGTTTAGCCTGGAGCTAATATATCTATCTCCCACTACTTTTCTACAGCATCTGGCCTTGCCCCGTCACACAACTTATGTTATCAAGTTCAGAAGGGTGTTTGGAGCTGCACATTACAAACTTCCATTCAAAGATCTATCCAAAAAGGCAAATAAAATCCATGAGACTCTAGAGCACATCTACATTGATGATTGATGATGTGTGGGTTCGTGCCATAACCCGCATGTTGTTCACACTGAATCCCCTGAAGCACATGTCAAAGGTGATTAGAGGGCAAGCAAGCCAGTATGCCTGAGGGGTGAAAGTTCATACCTGAGGTGTGGCAGTGGTATAGCCCTGTATCCTTGCCAGTCTGCAGAGTGGATGGAACGAGGGGCGGGTACCAAGTCTTGAGTTTCAACAGACTGACACCCTCATTCCCACAGTGCACGGAACCCTTTCCTGCATGACCTTTACCCAGATCAATAAACGTCCTTCTCCCCTTGTTTTCATTGGTAGTTGTGTGCTGCATAGACCACATCAGAGCAGCTTTCCACGGCAGTCTTTACAGATCAATACAGGTGACTATGGATACAGCTCCAAGACAACGGATGCCTGCCCCACTAAGTATATCCAGGGACTGATCAATGTCTGAACAGAATTCACCATCCTCCATGATTTTGGCTGAAGCAGCCAGAATATTCACCTGTTCCAGGACATTTTATGAAGGCTGCAGCAGGCCTGTGCCAGTGCTAGGGTGCATAAAGTACTTGAGATCAGGAAGACCAAAAGACTCACTGGGCTCTTTGTATATGTCCCTTCCACATGGAGCTTGACCAGGTGCTGTCAAGAGCCCACAGCACTGAGGCTGAAGTGACTCACAATTTTCTCATAAACCCAGATGGCTTCATTGTCCAACGGGACACTGAGGAAGGCAAGAACAAGTAAGCAGGAAGTAGCAAGGACCCTGGAGGACCTCCAGAAGACTTTGAAAGTAAGGAGAAAGTTATTTTACACCTTTATCCGGAGGTCCGGGTTGTAAAAGCCCTGATGATGAGACTGAGGAACCCCACACCACAGCAGGAACCAGAATCCCAGACTCCCCACACATCTCCTCTTCTTGTTGTAGTGATAAATTCCCAATGTTGAGATTGAGGACATTTGAATTCATGTGCACTTATTTTTCCTCCCTGGATAATATGCTGAGCCTTGCTCTGGTCTGTGTGTGTAAAGTGCAGTGCTGAAGGCATTCCATTATCATGACCCATCTCATTATCAAGGATAACCTCTCACATGGGCCAGCATTTACTGTAAATTCTTTGCTCTAACCCCATTTAGTTTAGTGACAGTAGTCCCTCCATCCTGGATAAGATGAATATATCCTACTGGCACACCTCTCTGTCACGAGCTCCACCAAACTAATTCTCTTGGTGTATGATCATACGCCTTCTCCAGGTCCACAAAGACCTCATTCAGTTGCTGTCTCTTTTCACTAAACTTCTCCATGAAGATTTGTATCACATGTATAATATCAAGCGTGCACCTTCCTGGCATGAATCCATACTGATGTTTCCACATTTCAACCAGTCCATGCAGACACTTCTCAGTAATCTTCTCATGTTTTCATAGCATGTGACATCAGATTCATAGGGCAATAACTAGCACACAGTGTAATATTGCCTTTATGTTTTAAAATAGGCATCACAAAGCTTTTATGCTATTCACTGGGCATTTTCCCTTCTTAAGAATATAATTGAACAACTTTGTAAGATTCTTGATGCTTTCTCTTCCCAGTGACTTCACTTCGCATATGGAATCCCTACTTTCCCGTGCCAGCTGGGACCCAGGACCAACACACATGTGTGTGGGATACGTGTACAGAGTTTACAAACCAGATTTGTCCTGAGTCCACTCAGGATGGAAATATTCTTCTTTATCCACTCAAATGTTGTGCAGTTCCCAGTAGGTGATGATCACATGAAAGTTTTTTTCCCACTGTGGCATTGTGAAGATATAAGGGATACCACGAGAGGGATTGTGGGCCTTGAACTCATCCCATGGGTCCCCAGACAGAAAGTAACAAAAGGAAGTTATGTGACCAACTAGAGGAATCCATGACTGGCTGCTACTATGGATCCCTCCTGCTAACCTGACTCCTGAGCCCTGCATTCCTGCCTACTCCCAGTTCCTCCTTCCCTCCCTGCTCCTGGTTTCTGTCATCCTCTCCCATCTAATCCCATCCTGTCCTGCCCTACCTCAAGTCCTACCTTTTTTGCCCTCCCTGTTCCACTGGGTTTCACCCCATAACCCTGTGATCGGTAGGTCATATATGCATCCTAGGGTGGATGCCTGCTCTCCAAACCTGCTCTCTGGATCACTTCTTACCATGGCCTCTCCCCCTCCAAAGTCACCAGAGCATATGGACTCACCAAATGTGGTGTTCTCCTGGCAGTGATCTGGAGGCTCTGCTCCATCAGTCATAGCCCACCGTTCTCCCCAAGGACCTTTGGTGGCTCAGCAGTGGGGTCTGGTCTGGATGGTGTAGAGCTCCTGTGCTCTCTCTGCAGGAGCTAACAGCGTAGGTCTTCTCCTTTGCTCTGTCTACCCTGGCTGACATGTGCCACTCCCTTTCAAGACCTGCTTCCACTGTGAGCATTCCCAGCACGTGCAGCTGGGTGGGGGCTTCTGGGTCCAGGGTTGCTCTTTTACCCTTAGTTCCCCAGTGTGGGGCTTATACATCCTTAAAAAGAGAGCAGCGGGATTGCAATACCCTCCAGAAATCTGAGCGGCCAGGGGCCATGCTCCCAATGGACTTCAATTACTGTATCTGCAGAGAGGAACTGCTCCAGAAACCCAATGGACACAAAGGAGACTGTGTGAAGTACTTTATTGCTTAGGCTGTAAGGTAAGAGCCAGAAAATTTTGAGTTGGTGAAGTTACTGATGTGAGAGATAGACTTGGGGAAAGGATTACTCAGCTTGCACAGACTGTTGAGAGAAGAGGGTGTGAGATATTGTTTTCTTTTGTTTTGTTTTGTTAAAAAGGCTTAAAATAAAACAATTAACTCTGCTTCACATACACACTTGCCCCTTGCAAAGGGCAAACTGTTGGGATATGAGCACCTCAATGGTCCCTGCAGAGTTCAGAAACCCTAGCCTCTGAAAACCAGCTATTATTTCTGGAATTTTTCTTATGCCAGCCAGCCATGGGTAAACAACAGTGTTAATTGCCTCACAAACCTGCCTAACCATGACTCCACCAGTAGAAATTCCAACCCCAAAGTGGTTTGAAATGGACCTATAGCTGTCTGGGGGAACCAGCTTCCACAGGGCAATAGCAACCGTCTTCTGAACTGATATGGCTTCCCTGAACAGAGTGTTATGGCACTAGAGGATTGGTGCAAGCTCCTGACACAGCTCCATGAATGTCTGTTTCTTCATGCAGAAGTCCTGAAGTCACTGACGGTAATCCCATGTTTTCAAGCTGCTATGATCCCACCATACTGTGGTGTTTCTCCTGCACTAGAAGTGACAGACAGTCAAAGGGCAATACTGACCATCAGAGTATTGATATTCAACGTATCTTTCCACTGTGACATGAATGGATTGCCATTGACTCTTAAGGTCAGCCATTTTTGGCATGTCAGAATATGCTGCCCAAATTACATCCAGTATCATGTCAAGTCCCTTGTACAAACTTTTGTCCCACAATAAGGAGCAGAAGGACCAGATCATCCCAGTCTTTCACCCACCTTTGCAGGGAATAAAAATGAGGGGCAATGTGATCAGCAAATGTGTGAAGGCAAGGAACAATTCCAACAACACACCACAAAGTGTTCCTTTAGTGTCTCCTTGTGATACACAGACCCTTGGGATACTAACCCTGAAATGATAGCACTACCCTCGTATAACAGTGTGGAAATGGGAAGCACGTCTACATAGCATTATACCCATATTCAGCACAGCATAAGGAGAATGTGCACGAGCATGAACCCAATGCAATACTTGGGTATGTGTGCCACTGTAGACATAGCCTAATCAAAACTGATAGTTTTTTTCCCCTCACTCTATTATGCCCAGATATTGGGCCAAATTATGTTTATTTTTCTTATTAAGCTGATCATAGTTACTGTGATCATCTGTTATGCCTCTTGTGGTTTGGATGGCTAAAGTGAGTCAGACTATAGACATAAAATGGCCTGGTTCTTATTTCTACTGTGGTCTGTTTACACCACTTTGGGAATATAAAAGGGCCTTACAGTAAGTGTAAATGTTTTTACATTACAACCAGTTTAATGCCCCGTAACACGGCAAGAGCAGTGTTCACCAGTAACCTAAATGAGTATACTCATATATAAATGAGTATACTCATAGTAACTATGAGTATTTCTACATTGCAGTTAGATACCTGCAGCTGACCTGTGCCAGCTGACTTGAGTTTGTGGGGCTCGGGCTAAAGGGCCTTTTAACTGTGGTGTAGACATTCGAGCTCTGGCTGTAGCCCAAGCTCTGGGACCCTCCCAACTCACAGACTCCCAGAGCCTAAGCCCAACCCGTAAGCCCAAGTCAGCTGCACAGGCCAGCTGTTGATTTTTAATTGCAGTGTAGACATACCCCAAGTCTAGTTTCACGACAGTTAGCTTACACAGTGTAATATAACACATTAGTGTAAATGAGAATCTGTCCCAAGAGTTGCCAAGTAAACACAATAAGGGCAAATGTATTATTGAAACAGTGACCATGTTATCTTAGTCAAAATTGCAGGATAGCAATGCCACCTAAAACCAGATGCTCAAGAACAGTTCCAAAGAAAGATAGGGTGCTGTAGAGTAAACCAAAATACATAAAAATAGGTTGTCTACGCTGTTAAAAAAAAAAAAAAGGTACGCTCAACTCTAGTTAGCTAACCCTCATTAGCTAACTTGGTTAAATTAGCAGTGAAGACATGGCAACTCTGCTTTTAATTCACACTAGTTTCTCAGGTTCAACTCCAGGTTATCCTACAGACTTGAACTTGAGCTACTAACCTGAGTTAAAAAGACAAGTTGTGACTTCATTGTTATTTTAACACAAGTTACCTAACTACAGGTTAGCTAATCTGAGTTAAAATGACACCTTTTTTTAGTGTAGAGAGAAAATAAAGTCACAGTACATTGCCAGTTAAATTTTGCTGACCTTCTGGTGTTCACATTAAAGTATTCAGTTTCTACAACATAGCTCTTTAAAAGGCAGGATTTGATGCATAGTAATTAAGGCAATTTCAAAGTGCTTCTGTTCAATGCTATTTTTCATTCTGTTACTAATGGAAATTTAGCTATAATAGAAATATCAAAACAAATTATTCTTAGATAAGTAACTTACATAACAATGAACCATTAAACTATATTTTAAGAAGCTATTGAGGAGAAATTCTTGTCCAGGACAGAATTTGACAAATGTGTATTTCATGGTGTGTGTAGTTCTGTGTGCAGAAACAATGTCAAACAAAATAGATATTAAAATAACATTTCAAGGATTATTGCTTCCTAAATGAAGCAAAATTCCAATATTTCACATAGGAACCTTACTCAGACTACATTCCAATATTAAAATATTCACCCCCTCTCATTGGGGATTAGGACCTGGGTTAATTGGACCAGCAGAGGAAAGACAATCCCTGTAATGCGGGGCTGAGGAGGAGGAAGAGGAAAGCTGCTCTGAGGTTTCCCTACCCCCCACCTGCAAAAACAAACAAACAAACAAAACCTTTTAGAATGCACTTGGGGATCAAACACAGGCAGAGCAGCGGAAGAGGAGAGATTTCTCCATTTGTTCCTGCTGCAACAGGCTAGGCTGTGGGGGAGAAAAGGGAGAGCTGATTGTCTCTCATGCCCCTCGTCTTCTATGTGAGTCTCTGCCCTATGTTGGAGGTGTTTGAACTGTGTTTGCAAAATGCTGTGGATTTGACCAATCCCAGTTTTTAGGAGAAGGAAGGAATTTTTCCCAAGGGCAAGGCTGATAAGGTGTGGAGTGTATTTTTTCTCTCCATCTTCCTTGCAATATCCTGGAGGCCCATGTTCATTTTAGAAAGGAATAGATTTGGGTGAAATCCTTTGGACAGATGGTTCATTTACTAAAAAGTACAGTTTGGGCTCAGCCAAAATTATCTGTGAGTTTGTGTCATGTTCACCAAATAGTTTCAATTGAACTGAAAAAATTGAAAAGGGTCAGCAATGGTAAAACATTTTTTTTTTTTTTTTAGTTTTGACCTGAAACATTTTATTTTAATTTTTAGGCATTTTGACAAAAGCAAAAAAAAAAAAAATCACAACACAGCTGGAGGAGGCAGCTCTGCTGCCACCTCTCCTATAAGCTTGAGCCTAGGGGCTAAGACTCACATGGGAAGTGGGAAACCTGTGTTTAACTCCCTGTTCTATCTGACATGGAGAAGGGATTGGAAGTTGGGTCTCCTCATTGCAGGAGAGTGTCTTAAGCTATGTCTACACTTGCAGAGTTTTTGCGCTGTAAGTTTCACCAGTGATAGGGAACCTGTGAAAGTAAAGCGCTGGTTTGTGTACTCACTCAATTCCTCAGGCGGCAGAGAGTTTACCTCAGCAGCACTTCCACCGCCTATGAGAGCAGCGCTCTAGGGCAGCTATCCCACAGTGCAGCTCTCTCCAGTTTGACAATGGGTCTTGTGGGAAGGGGGGGAGGGGAGACTGTGGGACATCCTGGGTCCCTGCACAGCCTCCTCTCCCCAAACACTAATAAGCTCCAGTAGCTCAGCATTGCTCCAGGCAGGGGATCCTTTGCTCTGTGGAGCAGGCATTGTCACCTGGCCAGATAAGTGAGCACTTGCCAAGAAAACAGGAAGGGGAGTGTCAAAGTTTGTGGGGCTTTACGGGGGGAGGGTGGATGTCTGTTTACCTGGCCTCAGAGCAGGAGGGCTGCTGGCTAGAGTGGTCACCAAGGCACTGTGGGATATCCTCCAGAGGCTAAAAGCTGTGGAAACAGGAAGAATGTGTCTTCACTTGCACATCACCGCAAAAGCATCACCGGTAAGAGCTGTATGCCTCTCATGGAGGTGGTTTTCTTTTTGAGGTGAAACTTCTGAGTTTCACTGCAAAAAGTCATTGGCAAGCGTAGATGCTTCTATGGTTTTTGAACAAAAAAAGGGACTTTTTCCTCTTTAAATGGCAAGTGTAGACATGCCCATAGTCAGTGGGCTATTCTCAACCTTTCATTATTACTTGGGATTTCTCAATCTGTCTGTTCAATCTTTTCTGATTCTTATAAATGAAGAAACTTTGGAGCAGGCACTTGAATGTGTGGCTACCAGATGAGTGCTCTCACCACCAGGTTATAGAGTCATTCTTATTTTCTGCCCCTGGTCCACTATCAGTTGTCATCATGAATTACTATGAATTTCCACTGTCAATGACTAAACTAAATACGATTGATGGAAAAGGAAGATTCCATTACCTCTCTTGAACTTTTCTTTCCGAGTCAAACACTGCTTTGTGAATTAGTTTTTTCTGAGCTCTGAAATATTATTCAGTTTGTGAAACCAACTACACTTCTCCATGGTTCCTGCCTGATGGCACAAATGGTGAGCTTCCAACATGTAACAGAAATCCCAGATCGTTTGTACTGATCAGAGTAAAAGGAGGCACTTTCAGATCAAAACCTATTAGAGAAAAACTCATGATGCTGGTAAAGCTAAACATGAGTTATTTTCCTCCAGATTTAGCCACCTTAACTAACATTTTAATTGAAGACTTGTAAATTTAAATTGAGCATACTACAAATGATGGGCAATGTCTTTCATCAACCTTTGCATAACTCTTCTCTGAGCTTTCAGTGACAAGTAACTATTTTATATCTTATAGATGTCCAGCTAAACAATTCAGCCATGACATATAATCAGTATAATTTGAAAACATAACTATAATAAGACCTGCAAGCTCATCTAGAATGATGTTATTAAATGTTTGTTTGGGAAATTCTGTTTGAAGTCCTGGGGAACATCATAGTATTTAAATGAGAAAGCTATTTGTGTGACCTCTAAAATATTTACATAGATTTTTTTTAAGGCTAGAAGGGACCAATTTATTATCTAGACTGACTTACTGTATATCACAGGCTATTAAATTTCACCCACTTACTCCTTTATTGGGCCAAATAACTTGCCTTTGATTAAAACACAACTAATGTTTGTGGTTAACTAAGTCATATCTTCCAGAAAGACATCCAGTTGTGATTTGAAGAAATCAAGAGGTAGAGAATCCATCATAGAATCATAGAATCATAGAATATCAGGGTTGGAAGGGACCACAGAAGGTCATCTAGTCCAACCCCCTGCTCAAAGCAGGACCAATTCCCAGTTAAATCATCCGAGCCAGGGCTTTGTCAAGCCTGACCTTAAAAACCTCTAAGGAAGGAGATTCTACCACCTCCCTAGGTAACGCATTCCAGTGTTTCACCACCCTCTTAGTGAAAAAGTTTTTCCTAATATCCAATCTAAACCTTCCCCACTGCAACTTGAGACCATTACTCCTCGTTCTGTCATCTGCTACCATTGAGAACAGTCTAGAGCCATCCTCTTTGGAACCCCCTTTCAGGTAGTTGAAAGCAGCTATCAAATCTCCCCTCATTCTTCTCTTCTGCAGGCTAAACAATCCCAGCTCCCTCAGCCTCTCCTCATAACTCATGTGTTCCAGTCCCCTAATAATTTTTGTTGCCCTTCGCTGGACTCTCCAATTTATCCACATTTTTCTTGAAGTGTGGGGCCCAAAACTGGACACAGTACTCCAGATGAGGCCTCACCAATGTCGAATAGAGGGGAACGATCATGTCCCTCGATCTGCTTGCTATGCCCCTACTTATACATCCCAAAATGCCATTGGCCTTCTTGGCAACAAGGGCACACTGCTGACTCATATCCAGCTTCTCGTCCACTGTCACCCCTAGGTCCTTTTCCGCAGAACTGCTGCCTAGCCATTCGGTCCCTAGTCTGTAGCTGTGCATTGGGTTCTTCCGTCCTAAGTGCAGGACCCTGCACTTATCCTTATTGAACCTCATCAGATTTCTTTTGGCCCAATCCTCCAATTTGTCTAGGTCCTTCTGTATCCTGTCCCTCCCCTCCAGCGTATCTACCTCTCCTCCCAGTTTAGTATCATCCGCAAATTTGCTGAGAGTGCAATCCACACCATCCTCCAGATCATTTATGAAGATATTGAACAAAACCGGCCCCAGGACCGACCCTTGGGGCATTCCACTTGATACCGGCTGCCAACTAGACATGGAGCCATTGATCACTACCTGTTGAGCCCGACAATCTAGCCAGCTTTCTACCCACCTTATAGTGCATTCATCCAGCCCATACTTCCTTAACTTGCTGACAAGAATACTGTGGGAGACCGTGTCAAAAGCTTTGCTAAAGTCTAGAAACAATACATCCACTGCTTCCCCTTCATCCACAGAACCAGTAATCTCATCATAGAAGGCGATTAGATTAGTCAGGCATGACCTTCCCTTGGTGAATCCATGCTGGCTGTTCCTGATCACTTCCCTTGGTACTTTGTTCCAACAGTTAATCACCCCCATTGTTAAAAATTGTGTCTTATTTCTAATCTAAATTTGTCTGGAAACTGAAGCCAGGCATTAGTTCTTACTGCACCTTTCTCCTCTATATTAAAGAAACCGTTCTTTTCTCCCCAGGAAGGTAATTATATAGTGTAATCAAGTCACCTCTCAATCTTCTTTTTGATAAACTAAACAGATTGAGCTCTTTTAATTATTTCACTGTAAGGCATTTTACTGAATAATTTTTGTGGCTCTTTTTTTGTGCCCTCTCCAATGTTTCAGTATCTTTTGAAAACATTTAGTCATACAGTTCTGCAAACATGCCTTTCTTTATACATGTTTACAAATTCATCACAGTCCTGACTTGTTTTCCTGTTGTTAATAGGCCCTAATCACAGATAACATTGCTTGGCAGCAAACATTAGTAATACCAAAAAAAATGCTACCATTTGCCAATAAACTATATGTGATCACTGTACAACTGCACCTTCGGGTACATGTGTACTCTGGAACAGGAGTCATTAAAGTGAGGTCCACAGACCCCATTGTGAGTGTGCAGAGCTCCCTCTGTGAACCCATAGTTTACATCTGTGTGCATGGTGGAGTAGAAGTGACTAAATTTGTCCATAATTCATATGATATAAATAAGAAATTAAATGAAGGAGGAATTATAAGAAAATATGAACCCTGTCTCACACAGTGAGCTGGATTCACAATGACACTTCCCCCAAGACAATTAATATCGTAAAGCATACTCATTAGCGTAGAAGGAATAGCAGATGGCCCATGGTGGGTGGGATGCATATCTGGAAACATGACAAGAACAGGGGTACAAGAAATTGCAAACCAACAGTGTTTATCTAAATAAACAAATATAGGGACAGATCCTCACCTGCTGTAAATCTGTATGCCTCCACTTAAGTCAATTTACACCAGACTTACCAATTTACACCAGGTGAGACTCTGCCCTAAATCCCTCAATGGATCTGGGAAACATAAAATAAGCCATTGCATATGACACTGATGATTATAGCCTCCTCAGAGACACCTTGTAAATAGTTTTGTAGGCATGGATCACAATGGGACTCATCAAAATAACCTGGAAAATATCACAAGATGACGGGGACACAAGAAGTAGGAGGAGGACTTGAGTACGTGATATAAGAAGTGAATGACCTCAGACAGGAGGCTGAATCACTACTCTGTCAGAGGGTCAGAGAAAAAATAGCAAGTTGAGGAAAGTGCACAGGAACTCTAGCGATATAAGATGTTGCCTCTTGTACTGTAACTCTCCCAAATTCTGTCTATATAAGCTGGCTTCTATAGAATTAAAAACCAGATATGTCATGTATGCTATATTGTTTTCTACATATCTACACTTGTTGGTTTTACTATAGCCCAAGGAGCTGTTTAGGAATTTCACATAGGACATCTGCTCTGATAAGTGGGCCTACAAACTTACCCTAATTGTAAGTTCAACTGTAAAAAGTGAGTGAAAGTTCATTTAAATTGTCACAATGAGTTGTTCTATAAATTGTTTAAGAAAAGATATAAGAAGGAGACAGACTGAATTCATTTAAACCAAAAGAGTTTAACTAATACCACTCAAGGACTGTGTTAAGATTATGACTGATAAACAAGAGAAGTCATCATCATCATGTTCCTATTATGCCTCTGGTGTTTAGGGCAGTGACAAAGCTCCTCCACTCCTGTCTGTTTCTGACAAGTCTTTCAGTGGTTCCCCGGCTGTGCCCCAGGTTTTTCAGGTCGTCTTCCACAGCTTTTCACCAGGGTTTTTTTCAGCAGCCTCGTTTTCACTTGCCTTCAGGTGTCCATCTTATTGCTACTCTGGTGGTGCAATCAGTTTACATTCGAAGCACATGACCAATCCATGTCCAGTGCCTCCTGGCAATGATGGTGCACAGATCCTCTTGCTGTGCTGTTTCAATAGATTGTTGTGGGCCAAAAGATATGGAGGATTTTTCTGAGGCAGGTTGTATGGAATGAAAAGGGTTTGGACATGTCAGACTTTCTCATTCTCCAGCATTCTGAACTATAAAGTAGTGTTGAAAGTATGCAGCTCTGTTAAATCTTGAGTTTGATTTTGGTGTTGTATTTTGATGATTTCCAGACTCTATTTAAGCTCCTGGAGGTGTTCCTGGCTTTATTGATTTTGTTCCAGATGTCCTGGCTTGTTCCACCGTCCTGGCTGGTGGTGCTGCCCAAGTATATGAATATTTCTACATTGGTGAGAACATAAACCTCTATCCATACTGGTGATGGTGAGGCAATATTAAAGGTCACAATACCGGTCTTATTCTGGTTGATTTTCAGTCCAATTTGCTGGCTGAATGTGTTTAGTCCAGTTGTTTTTTCTTGTATATGGTGTTGAGTATGTGATAGGAGAGTGACATCATCTGCGAAGTCTAGGTCTTCAAGGGATGAGAAGAGTGTCCATTTAATGCCTCTTGGCAGGTCTTCAGTTGTACGCCACATTACCCAGTCGATGCCAATGTTGAAGATGATTGCAGACATGACACACTCCTGACGTACTCCTGTTTTGACTTCAAAACTGAGTTTACTTTACTGTATGTAAAGTTGAAATAGAAGCTTTTGATGATGTTGATTATACAGAAAGGAATTCCATATGCCTGCAGAATGGGCCATAGGCTGCTCCTGTGAATGCTATCAAAAGCCTTCTCAAAGTCTATGAAATTTTATGTAGTGTTGCCGTTGCTGTTCTAAGCACTGTTCTATTATGTTTCATAGAGTGAAGATCTGGTCTGTGTATCCACACCCTTTCCAAAAACCAGCTTGCTCTTTTCTGAGAACAGTATCAACTGCCTCTGATATACACCTGGACTATGATCTTACATAATACTTTGCTTCTGTGGCAAGGTACCTTCTCTGTCTCACCAGCCTCAGCTCTTTTTAGCCTTGGTGAAACAGGCTTGGGTAAAACAGTCCTTCTAGGATGCACAGGGGCAGTCCGTTCCTTCTCTCAGCCAGTCTCTTGGGCTCGTTTTTCTTCCCTTCTGGGACGGAATGCAGCCTCCACTCCTGGTGAGGCTCGCTGTCTTGCTGCTCCTAGCCTACTGGCAGCTTGACTCCTTCTCTCGCCCCCCTTTCTCCCAACAGGGGCAGGTTTAAAAAAGGTCTCAGGCAGCCCTTAGTTGGAATCAGCTGATCCTAACTGGCCTCAGGTAACTCCCTCTCAGATGATCCTAATTGATTCTCTGGTAACCCCTTCTCAGCTGAACCTGATTGACCTGTAGTTACCCCTCCTCAGTTGACAGGGAGGAGGGCCTTTTAACCTTTTGGGACTGTTTTCTACCCCCCTCCACCCTTGCAGCTGTCTGTCCTGAGTTTATGCTACTTGGCACAGATAAAAGTAATTTAATAATTACACCCATTATTACAATCACTGAGAGTTCCTTTTTTTGGTATCTTCACTATAACCCCATTGGTCCACTCATCTGGCACTTTTCCCCTTTCCCAGACTGATGTAACTAGAAGGGCCAGGATAGATGCTGCTAATTTATGGTTTACCTTGAACAATTCTGCATTCAAGTTATCCTTGCCAGAAGCTTTCCCATTTTTTAAGGATTTGGTGGCTTGAATGATCTCTTCCTTAGTTGTGGTGTCTGTGTTGATGTCAAGATCTTCTTTGACCTCCTGGATGTTCGCTTCCTCTTTAGGTGGCTCCCTGTTCAACAATTCTTTGAAATGCTCTGTCCAGCGCATTTCTTGTTCTTTTTTTGTTAGTAGGTGTCTTTGTTTGTTCCTGATGAGAGTGTTTGTTGGTGTCTGCTGTTTACCACTGATAAGCCGAGTCGTTTTGTAGATGGTTCCTTGATCACCACGAGCAGCTGCATCCTCTGCTTGTGTTGCCAGATTATCAATATAATACCGTTTGTCCACTCTCACAAGGCGTTTGACTTCCCAGTGTGCCTTGCCATACTGCTCGTGGTATTTGTCCTTTGGCTTCTAGGACTTTGTGTCTAAAACTTTTCTTCAGGGCTTGTCTGGTTTCTATGGCATTTCATGTGCTGGGTGGAATCCACTCCTTCCTTCTCTTCTGCCTGTAGCCTAGACAGGCATCACTGCTCTGTTTATAAATTGCTGTTACTTTGTCCCACTTCTTGTTGATCTCCTCATCTGCATTCCCCTCCTCTTCATCAAGGTCTGCAAGTGCTTGAAACCTGTTCTTTAACTGCAGAATGAAGGCTTTCTGTATTTCAAGGGCCTTTGCTTGTCAATATCATAATGTCTATGTGCTTTGTTTGGTGGACCCACACTTCTCAGTTTTAGCTTGATGGAGGCTGTCACAAGGTGGAGATCGCTGCCAACATCTGCACCCCTTCTCACTTTCACATCTCTCAGTGAGCGTCGCCATTTGCCATTGATCGTGATATGGTCAATCTGGTTTTTATCTCTGCCATTTGGAGAACACCATGTCAGGTTCTGAATTTCAAGATGTTCAAATAGGGTTCCACCGATGACTAGGTCATTCATATTACAGAAATCAAAAAGCCTTTATCTGTTTTTATTTATAGTGCCACATCCATGTCTTCCCATTGCTCTGTCGTTGTTTGTGTTGTCCTTAGTGATCTTGGAAGCAAAGGACCAGAAATCAATTAACCAAAATCTGTGTGTCAGATATTAGATCTTAGTGATGGACAAAAAAAAAATGAGGGGATGTGCTACTCCACTAATCAGTCACTTTTGGGGTCCTTAAACCAAGAAATATCTGGAGAAAAATTAACTGATCCTGAGAGACGTCCTGACCAGACTGGGCTAGAGGGAGGAATACAAATGACATTGCCTCCTCCACTGGCTCTGGATGAATCCCAACACTACCTGTGATGTGAGACTGTGTATTCCCATCCCATGCATTCTTTTCCTTCCCCACCTTATTTCTTCTTTTTCCTAGCCTCTCTTTTTTTCCTTCTATTTAATAAGAGTCTGATTAGCTGGCCAAACTGCAGATATTGCAACACTGGAGCTAGTCTGTGACCAGAAAGAGGCAGCTAAATGCAATGCCCTAAATAACCCAATGCGGGTACAAGTTTGCCATGTCTTGGAGCAGCTGATAAGACTGTTTGCTGCACCTGTTTTCCTCCAGCAGTAAGGCTGCAAGTGAGAATCAAGGTGAGAGACAGAAGCTGCATTTTCTAATTGTGTTGCTCTTTTCTCTTCCCCTTCTGCATGTGTTCATCCTGTTTTATCTTCTGAAATGGGATCAGACTTCAATATTAACAGCAATGACAAAAGCTTCAGCCCATCTTAACTAACTTCTCTTTTCCTCACAAAGGAAAGTCATTACCATCTAAAAGACTATCACAGATGTTTTTCCCCCTTCAAAATATTCTCTCCAGCTAAAGTAAAAGGGAACAATGGATGCTGTTACAATGAAAGCCTTACTTAATATTTCACATTTCAAAATCTAACTATTTTTCCTTCTTCCTTTAATAAAAGGTTTCATAGATTCTTAATGGTGTGTTTGCCCTGGTACTAAGCAGGCTGATATCTCTGTAAACCAACTCCTGAACGTTGTTTAAAACTGTTTAATGTTGGACAGTTTCAGAGTCATGTTAACACCTTTGACTCTCTGGGCTCCTTGGTTGCATCTAAATTAATATAACACATCATAAACTGATGAAGGACTTCAACCTCTAAAAAGACTAATTGAAGTAAGAAATATGGATCCTGCCTAGCTCAGACTTTTCCATGAAAAGACAGGGAATAAGGAGTTCCTTCCTACAAAATGTATTGTTTTTAGGCTCCTAATCACACATAGAAAATATATAATGAATGAGAAATGAGTTAACAGGTCAGAAAGCAACAGATAGAGTTATTCTGTCTCTTTTGGAATCCACCAATGCTGGCAGAGATTACTTTTCTCCCCTGATACTCCTAGAGCACAGTTTTTGTTGCCAGGCTGTACCAAGTTAGAAATATTTTTAATTTTCAGGGATCACTGCCACCAGAAACTTCTGTTATCTCCTTTCTGTAAACAGATTTAAATCTGTTCAGTTTTGTATCATGCCCATCACTGCAATATGAATGCTTTCTAGGGTTAAAAACATACAGATAAATTATCTTTTCCACCTACTGCATAGAGTATGTAACATTATTTTTTTCCCTGACTCATAAATGCTAATGTGGCGTCAGCTATTGTAGGGGAAAACAGCATGACGAAATCAGACTTCTCAGGCTACTTTGTAGTTATCGAAAGACACCTTGTATAAAAGCTCAGGCAGAACCTGATACCGCCACCAGACAAACTGGGGAGATGGAATTGGATTTAAATTTAAATTGCAATTAAAAAGTGTTTGAAGGAGAATTGGTGGGTTTTGACCGGTTTCAAGAAGTTTGAGAACCAATCATGGACTACCTACCTTCCAACATCCATTGTTGTAAGAACGGCCATACTGGGTCAGACTAAAGGTCCATCTTGCCCAGCATCCTCTCTTCTGACAGTGGACAATTCCAGGTGCCCCAGAGGGAATGAACAGAACAGGTAATCATCAAGTGATCTATCCCATCGCCCGTTCCCAGCTTCTGATAAACGGAGATTAGGGACACCATCCCTGCCCATCCTGGCTAATAGCCATTGATGGCCCTATCCTCCATGAACTTACCTAGTTCTTTTTTGAACCCTGTTATAGTCAATTGTTATGATGCTTTAATGTATCCCACCATGGATTAAATCAAGCTCTCTCTCCTCACATCCATGATGCCCCCCTCCCCCCCACGCCCTTTGCATGGCAACCAGTGTGGTTCTAGTTTACATTGAAAGCTATTTGTTTGGATAGAGAGGACCCCTGTCATAGTGCAGAGCTTTGAAAGGTCTGGCAGTGTGGGGGAAGAGAAGAGAATGAGAGAGTAATTGATGCACTGATCCTCCAGTCCTTCCCCGAAGGCAAAATGGGGTAAACCATGTAAAGCCTTAGAGCAGTGGTTCTCAACCTTTCTAAACTACTGTACCCTTTTAAGGAGTCTGAGTTTTTCTTGCATACTCCAAGTTTCACCTCACTTAAAAACTACTTGCTTACAAAATCAGACATAAAAATACAGAAGTGTCACAGCCACACTATTACTGAAAAATTGCTTCCTTTCTCATTTTGTCTTTATGAAATTTTAGTTTGTCCTGACTTTGCTAGTCCTTTTTTATGTAGCCTGTTGTAAAACTAGGCAAATATCTAAATGAACTGATGTACCCCCTAGAAGAGCTCTGCTTATCCCAAAGGGTACATGTACCCCTGGTTGAGAACTACTGCCTTAGAGGTTACTCCAGCCACTGGGCTGCAATAGCTTCTGCCAATTGTCCTCATAGTCTCTCCGGCTTAGAGGGAGAATGCCTTGCCCTGGCACCTTTATATCTATCTACCCAGTACTAGAGCTGGTTGCGAATTTTCCAATACAGTATTTTTTAATGAGAAAATATGGATTTGTTGAACTGAAATTGGTTGCAAGAAAGGGTCAAATTTGACAAACCACTGGTTTTGGGAAAGTTTTGTAACTCTCAAAATGTCCCATTTTGACATTTTTGAAATGAAAGGCTTCGTTATGTTTCAAAATTACTTTTTTTGCTTTCAAATTTTAGTTAATTTATACTAAAAATATAAAAGATTGAAATAGAAACAAAAAAAAATTCAACGTTATTTAAATGGAACATTTCAGCTGACTCAATTCCCCTCACTCACCTCAAAAACTTGGATTATCAGTTCATGAAACTTTCAAGGTTTTGACTTTTTGTCTTGATATAAGAGGAGGAAAAAAAACTGAAATCTTAGAATCACATGGGATGGGCAGACAGTTTCCTTCCCAACACTACCTAGCACCTGCCCCAGCTACTTGAATTAGGCCCTGATCAGAGGATCTGAGCCTAAATATGTAAATACATTGTTGGTTGATACTTCTCTGTTCTAGCCTTTCTTGTGATTTGGCTTTGTGCATATATTGCAAGTTTTAAAAGGTAACAGGCTGAATGACTTATTTTTAGCTGAGTGTGACCACTATTTTTGCAGATTTCACCAGATACCATTTTCCATGTATATGGTGAGTAGACAAATGTAGTTGTACTGCCTGGAGCACCAGCTTACTGTACATGGTATTTCATTTTGCAGAGAGTAGTGAGGTTCCAACACCCATTATTTGCATATGTTGCTACATAGCATGGAACCAGTTTATCCATAGAACAGACACAGTATGGACAGGAACAGAACAAGACAATATGCCTCCATACCTGTTCAGGCCTTTGCCTCTTTTCTAGCAACACAGCCATGAATTTGGGTGAAAGTTTATTGTGATGTGATTACATTATAGATATTTTTCTTCAATTTATAACTCAGAACCACTCCAGTTTGAAACTTGACACACAATACATCTTTCCTTAAGAGCTTTTAGTTTTTTACCTAATTTAAAATATATATCTATATCTATCTATATATATAAAAATCCCAGGTTAGGGCTCTTTTGTATTTATATAAATAAAATATGGGTTTAATTTAAGAGCTGAAAAGAGTAAAGAGTTAAATCATTGTACAGCTTAGTCCATAGTACACTATTTTCACTACTATTTGTTGTTACAAATCTTATGTATTGGACAACTATAATTAGACAACAGTATATCAAAAAGAGACAGTTTTGAGTTGAGAGCTCTTTAGATCATATGATCTATGTATCTGCAGCTCTCATATTTTCCTATAATATATACAGAAAATATTACACATTTAAAGTGGGAAATGGCACTTTTACCATTTATGAAATGTTTATTCTGTTTGTTGTTGCGTCAGTGATGTCACTACTATATGCATGAAACTCAAGAAAGTACAAGAAATACCTGCCTAGAAGCTTACCTTGATTCTCTGGAGCAATTTTAATGATAGAGAGGTATTTTCTATCACACTGCCGGTGCTATTATGAAGCTGAAGTAAGCAAGAAAAATACTTTTCTGGGATGTGTTAAATAACAAGCAATTCTGAAACTGGAAAAATCTTATGCAACTTCTTCCTCACAAAATGAAAATCTTCAAGGAGACCATGAAAGATCAGCATGGAGAATGAAAATTTATATGGTAACATCAATGGACAGCATAATCTGCTGGATGCATGGGAAGATGAAATCCTATGTCGTTCATTGAAAAGCCATTCCACTTGACCCAGTATTACATTTAAAAGTCCATTTGAAGTGGAACAAGCTCCCAACATCTTTACCCACTTTTAAGATCTAAAAAAAGCCCAGACCTTTCATCTATAAAATCTTTCAATTCCCTCAAGTTTCTCAGATATTTTAAGCAATAGAAACTTTGCCTCTATTTATATATCAAGGGAATTAACTTTACTTTGCACAAGATTTAACTTGTAAAACTACACTGAGAGAGAGGTATTAGATATGATGGAGTCAAAACTCTCAGGGTCACATATATCATTCTGCCACAGGTACAATGTACAGTAGTATTAAAAGTTGAAACAAAAGTGTTTACTGATACTAACAAAATATATCAGTAACATTAATACTATTAAAATAATGTCAAATGAGTAGAATAGGATGAGAATTGCGGACAATTATGTTTCTTCATTTTGTAATACTGATACTATGAACTATCCCCCAGCCACTAGTTAGTTAGTTTCCCTTGCACTAAACTTTACTCTGTGCTAACTCTGAAATCACTCGAGATAAATGATTTTACATAACTTCTGCTGACTGTTAGGAGCTGTGGTGTGGAAAAAGTCATCATCATCCTTAGAGCAAATTTGAAAAGAATGTAGCCTCTTTGCAGATCAAGTGCCACCTGGATTGATTCTAGCTAGATCCCTAGGGTGGTCTGGCTGGAAAAATGTAGAAAATATGTCCAATTGCTATCATAGAAAGTGCTAGGACTTGTGGTGTTGAGTTCTATTATTAATGGCATGGAAGAATATTGGATAATGAGGGGACATAAATGTGTGACTATTAAACTATTTAGGTTGACCAAAGCTAGAACTTGTGAGGAACTCTAGAATTATACAACCAAAGATGGGCAACATTACGGCAGATAAAATTCCACATAGAAAAGTGGATGGTAATGCACATTTAAAAGAACGCTTCAAACTACATTAACGTATGCATAGGTAGGGAAAAGCAAGCCACATCTCACCTTTACCCTGGCAACATTAACATGCTAACTCTGCACTACTGGAGGATGTCCCTACAATGGGGTGAATCTATCATAGTCAGATAATCCAGTTTAAGGATTACTTTCAGCCAGCATTGTGGTGCAAAGAAGCCATAGTGCAGTACCTGACCTGGGTTCTTCTGACAGCACTCTCATTGGACTGTTGTGAGCTGTATATCCTCTTCACCATTTGTCCACTTCTTGTTCATTTATATACTTTGATTTTATTATACCTTGCAATTGTAAAGGATTCCTAAATACTCAGAGTTTTAATGAGGAGATACACTTGTGTGTGTGGACAAAATCCTATGCTCTGTAGCAAAGTGTTTTGTTTTGTTTTAAATGTATACTGTAGAGATATGTTCATCCTAGTTTCAGAGTAACAGCTGTGTTAGTCTGTATTCGCAACGAAAGCTCATGCTCAAATAAATTGGTTAGTCTCTAAGGTGCCAGTTCATCCTAGTGTAATTGTTAATAATAAAGAATCTCTTCTTTAAGGGTGAATTCATAGTGCATACCCTGAGTACTTCAGCTAGGCTCTGGAAGATCTCTGGTGAGGGCAGCGAAACATCCTTCTCACAAATTACAGAAAGGCTACTCCATTCTAAAGACTGGAGTAGCCACTGCAGATTTAGCATCTGATCTCATGAGTGTGATAAAGATTGGTGTAGGTCTGACTTCTTCAGCCCCCACCTGATAGCCAAACCCTTTCTGTGTGCTGCTACACAGGAAACTCCTGCAACCTAAGTTCAGCTTGGAGTGTGAGTATGCACTTCCTGAATCTTGCTCTCTAGTGCATACAACTGCACCAGTTCTGTCACTGCTGAATTTTAACTATAGCTACTGCACTGCTATTTAAAAAGTTGCAATCCACACAAGCCTATCTAACACACAGCCAAATGAGAAAAGGAGGCCATGTGCTTCCAGGCAGTTTCTGTATAAAATGGAGATACTTTTAGTTGTTGGAAAATGTCATTTTGTTTCTTTAAGATCAATACTGTCCTCGTCCTCCTGCAGCTATTTCAGTCAGAAATGGGTGCATTGTTTCGTCATACTGTGATTCATTTCCTCTCGCCAATCATCGCAGTTTTAGTCAGCAGGAGCAATTTAAGTTACCATTAATATTCATATCACAGTTCTGCCAAGAAGGTCTGATCAAGATTAGGGGCTCTCACACTGTACATATAGAGAGGTAGAGACAATCTCTACACTGAAGTGTTTACACTCTAGGAAAGCGGAATATGTCTTCACATCTGGATCTTATCGCATTCCCTCTCACACCACACACACAAAAATTAAAATAACTTGTGAGTGGGTTTTCAGAGAGGCTGATAGCTCCAAACAAAGCAAACAAAGGCAGACAGCTAAATTACTCATCTCTTGGTGGACCCGAGTACAAAAACGGTTAATTCATTATCAAAGAAGGCATTGCTTGGTGGATTAGTTCTGCGACTTGCAGTTTTTATGCAGTGTGCTCTATTATAAAGTTAAAGGAATAGTATTAGTACTGTACCACTTTGCCCAGACAAAACCGTGTAACATTTAACTCAGATTTCCTTACAGTGGGTTACAAGCCTCTAGAGACAGAACTAGGATCACTGATTTCTTTTTACATCAAACCACATGTTCATCTCAGATCAACATCCCCAAAACGGATTAAGATTTGAGTTTGTCTACCAAGAATTTTTCCATTCGTGAAAAGAAAAGCTATTTAAAAATAATTAATTTTATGGTCCAAATGATTCAAGACTAAGCTTAACATATTCCTACATATTCAGTCTAAGTATTAAGAATGTGGCTTCCTCCATGCACCCATATAGGGAGCAAGAAGGGTAAAGCATGTCCTAACTCTCCTGTGCAGGTTACCCACACTTCTCCAGATCACAGCACATAGGAGATGAGCAGCTTCCATGGGCCACTACCTCCCCTTCCACAAAGGTGAGGGGAGAATGAGCAGGTACGAGCAGCCAGGGGACAGAGTCTTTACTTTGACCCTAGTGTATTGGCCAGCATAGCTGGGCCTGCACAAATGGGGAGTAATCTGAACCAGCCAAAGAGCTTCCACAGATTGCTTTCCCTCAGCAGGAAATAGGGAACCAGAGACTGTAATGTCCTTGGTTGCTCTTGGGCAGAGCAGCTATGTACTGCCTTTTTTCAGGGCTCATGGTAAATCCACAATCAGCACCTAGCTTTTAAAATTCTTTCTGATCTCAAGGGATTCATTTCTATTGGGATAACTCAACAGCTGAGTTCAATTTTAAAAACTGTTAGAAATAAAACATGAACTCTCCATGATATATGTATTTGGACTTTGAATAATATACAAATACCCAAAATGATACCTTTCCTCTTCTCTGCACATTACTCCCCCCCCCCCACGCAACTTAGGGGGAAAAAATTACATCTAACCAGAAAAACAGGCTGTCCAAATTGAAAACAAGTACAATACCACAAGAAGTAAGACTTGAGAGTGAAATAGCAAACTCAGGGCTTTCATTGTACATCAGAATCTTGAGAAGGGATATGTTGTTTCTGAATGTAAATAGAGTGGTAAAAAGACTGACAGCCTTACCACTTTGGGCTGTATGATTTTATCATATTATTCAAACTAAATAAGGTCAGGCCTAGTTATCTCCTGAATAGGAGATCTCCAAAGGGACTCCCTGGTCCTGGAGAAGGTGACGTGAGTAACTCAAGAGATATTTTTGCCTCTGGCTAGCTACAGAACAAGTGCCTTAGTTTAGTGATAGAGAACTATGCTGCTGGTTGTTTCATTTTTAAGTCTTGCTCCTACACTTATTGAAGCCAATGGCAAAATTCCTTTTTGCTTAAACAGGAACAGAAACAGGCCTTTAGGCCTAAGCCCCCTTCAAGCGCATAGACTAAATCTGATGCTGTGCACTGGGTCTCATCACAGAGGAAGGCATGTCAGGCTTATTTCAGTGTCAGACCCATCTGGGGAGGAGTTGTATGGTTACCATGAAAGGAGTTCAGAGCAATAGTGAGAGGAGACCCAGGGCTCAGGAGGCAATTAAAAGTTTAGTGTGGGCCTGAACAGTTAGTTATGCTATCTGGCTGCACCTGGACAGTGGACCAGGCCTAATTAAGGATGAAGCCTAGCTGGGGAAGAAGCAGGGTGATAACTATAAAGTAGGAAATCACAGACTAGAAGACAACTGCAGAGAATGATAAAATAACTTTGTAGTCATTCTCTGGGTATTAAAAAGGGAGGATTAAGATGGAAGCTGTCATAAATATATAGGGAAGGGTAACCACCTTTCTGTATACAGTGCTAGAAAATCCCTCCTGGCCAGAGGCAAAACCTTTTCACCTGTAAAGGGTTAAGAAGCTAAGGTAACCTCGCTGGCACCTGACCCAAAATGACCAATGAAGGGACAAGATACTTTCAGATCTGGCGGGGGCAGGGACAAAGGATCTGTCTGTGTGATGCTTTTGCTGGGAACAGATCAGGAATGCAGCCTTCCAACTCCTGTAAAGTTAGTAAGTAATCTAGCTAGAAAATGCATTGGATTTTCATTTGTTGAATGGCTTGTAAAATTTGCTGTGCTGGAGGGAATGTATATTCCTGTTTTTGTGCCTTTTTGTAACTTAAGGTTTTCCCTAGAGGGGTTCTCTATGTTTTGAATCTGATCACCCTGTAAGGTATTTGCCATCCTGATTTTAGAGAGGTCATTCTTTTACCTTTTCTTTATTAAAATTCTTCTTTTAAGAACCTGATTGATTTTTTTTCATTGTTCTTAAGATCCAAGGGTTTGGGTCTGTGTTCACCTGTACAAATTAGTGAGGATTCTTATCAAGCATTCCTCAGGAAAGGGGGTGTAGGGCTTGGAGGGAATATTTTTGGGGAAGATGTCTCCAAGTGGTCTCTTTCCCTGTTCTTTGTTTAAAACACTTGGTGGTGGCAGCATACTGTTCAAGGACAAGGCAAAGTTTGTCCCTAGGGGAAGTTTTTAACCTAAGCTTGTAAGAATAAGCTTAGGGAGTCTTTCATGCAGGTCCCTATATCTGTACCCTAGAGTCCAGAGTGGAGAAAGAACCTTGACAGAAGCCAAGGGGAAAGTGTTAGCTCTAGGATCCTCTTGTAAATATAGACGATTGGTAAGAAGCTAGGATTGACATAAAGCAGCTCCCAGGGTAAAGCTGGCTGCTGTGGTGAGCAGCCATGAGAAAAAGGAAGGATCAGGACTTCCAGCAAGAGAGACATTGAGGTGTTCAAATAAGGAACTGAGTAAGGAAAACTTAAGAGAGATGAAAGGTGGAAGTTGGCTTAAGTTAGTATTCTTGGTTTAGGATTTGGTTGGGGGAATTCCAGGGGATAGCCTTGTGAGTGCTGGCCAAGACAGAAAGGTGAATCTAGAGGTTATGGCGATAAGGCCTTGAGAAAGGCTATATAGAAGTCTGGGAAGGCAGCTGAAAGGAGTCAGAGGGAGCAGTCCTTGGCTACCAGTTATAGAGTTTCTGTGTTGGAAACAAATGGAGTGGGAGGGCCTGGGGTCTCCTACCAATACTGATGAGGTGTTGTGAGCCCAGAGAAGGGGACAAGAATGATGGTGAGTCCTAAGGGAAGGGTGTGCGGACCATGAGGTCCCAAAGTCCAGGGCTGAAGATGAGCTGTAAACACACTGGACTCTTAATTGTTGGACTTCCTGTTACCCTGAAAGGGGTGGGACTAAATCATGATCTGTCAGGAGAGTTGAGTTAGGGGACGATACTGTCACAGGGCTGGAGCAACCATCAGCAGAGGGTGCTAGAGAGGAGGAAGCCTACTCTGTCCAGCCTGATGGTTCTCTAGAAATGAGTCAAGTCCTATACGTTTCAGAGTAGTAGCTGTGTTAGTCTGTATCCACAAAAAGAAAAGGAGGACTTGTGGCACCTTAGAGACTAACAAATTTATTTGAGCATAAGCTTTTGTGAGCTACAGCTCACTTCATTGGATGCATGCGGTGGAAAATACAGTGGGGGAGAATTTATATACACAGAGAACATGAAACAATGGCTGTTACCATACATACTGTAAGGAGAGTGATCAGGTAAGGTGAGCTACTACCAGCAGGAGAGGGGAAAAAACCTTTTGTAGTGATACTCAAGGTGGGCCATTTCCAGCAGTTGACAAGAACGTGTGAGGAACAGTGCGGGGGAATAAACATGGGGAAATAGTTTTACTATGTGTAATGACACATCCCCGCCCAGTCTTTATTCAAGCCTAAGTTAATGGTGTCCAGTTTGCAAATTAACTGCTGGTAATAGCTCACCTTACCTGATCACTCTCCTTACAGTTTGTATGGTAACACCCATTGTTTCATGTTCTCTGTGTATATAAAATCTCCCCACTGTATTTTCCACTGCATGCATCTAATGAAGTGAGCTGTAGCTCACGAAAGCTTATGCTCAAATAAATTTTAGTCTCTAAAGTCCTATACGGTCTCCTATTTAAGTATTCAGAAAACCTTTATTTGGTTTTTGCTGATGTCTGGGGGCTGATCTTTTGTAAGCTCTTGTCTACAATCAGCTGTTGCTTCCATTTGCTTTGATTGCCAGTGCTTGGTTAGGACCTCGATAGTTAACCCTGCAAGAAGCTAAACACCCTGAAACATTCAATAATATCTAATAAGTTACACAAAATAATAGGAGATTGATTCTTTGTATATAACTGTCAGTCATGGAGTAGTAAAAAAGGTAACTATAAATTAGACCTCATCAGCTGAGGGAAACAACAAAAGAGTTTGTGCATTAAGGTGTAAGTCAGCATGAATGTGTCTGTGCTTTTTTTTTTTTAAATGAAATAAAGAAATATGTGTCTTATAGAAAATAAATTATATCCTGGCTCAGCTCTTCTAAGGCCTCACACTATTGTTGCAGTATTTATACCCATTGTTTGATTCTTTAAAGACCACAACTCTATTTTCATATAAAAACATATCCCTTCTACAACCCAATTTATCTTGTAGACAGGTTAAATTAATGAAACTACTGCAAATACTATACATGATTAGAGGAATCTTGAGCTCTTGATGGGGTGAGGAAGAAAGTGGTAGCCTCCCAGTAATCTTTGCTGATCAAGGTTTACTTTATCTTCCAGAAGGTGAGATTATAAAATTAAAATCCTAACCAAATCATCATCCTATCCAGATTAGTTTTAGGATATGGTTTAACTTTTTGGTTCAAGGTTTGGGTTTAATGGTGTCAAAAGTCTCTCAAGACTTCTGAACTGGATCCAGAAAAGTGTGTCATCTTGTATTTTTTTAGTCAAATTTCAAACCAAATTGTATGCACACTTTTTTCAGAACCTCTACCTCTTCAGATTTGGGGGTGTGGGGGCTGTTTAGTATTTAGCCTTTGGTTTGAGACCATCTCTTTTTCCTAGCCACTTAGTACCATGAGATGTTTGTTGATTTTTTTTCACAAAAACAGGGGTATTAGCTGTGGTGTGCTCACTAAATTCGGGTTTGGGTAACTACTTTCTGCCTACATTTCCTCAACAGCTTTCATTAGATTTTCAGTTTCATTTAAAATCTTCACTTCCTTTTCTCTAAGTGGCTGCATTTCAATGCTGTGAGAAGCAATTTGTGTATGAAAGACTCCTGCTCTTGTAGCTGCACTAGCAGAATGGACAGCATCCACAGCCTAGATCTTTATTCCAGGTCCTGAATATACCCTGTTGATGAGGCATGCAAAGTGGATCAAAGAGTGATTTTTTTATTTTATTTTATTTTTTTGTTGGGTATGCAGTTTTGTAAAGTGTGTTGGGATCCTTGGGGATGAAAAACGCTAGATGAATGACGACATATGGGAGATAAACATTTATAGAATTTAAAATCTAAGTAACTGTATAAAAATATACTTACAATGTGTCTACATTGAAAACATATGGTCACTGAAATAGTCATCAGCAGTACAGAGAATGGATTTCTTCTTTTCTTTGGATTTCCCATCTGCCAGTAGTTACCCGGGATATGCAATGGTACTAATATGACTCAGTGTCATGCTCTGAGTATCCCCTTCCATCCCATTCCTCTATTCAATTTAGGTAAAGAAATCTGACTAGTTGTTCTTTAATAGGAATCAGGTTATATATTTTTCCAACTAGGCCATACCTATTCTGGCTTACACCCTCCTTTCCTGGCCAGCTTCTGCATTCTCAGCATGGAAATGTAATCATTAAAATCTCCTGTTTTCTCAGAGGAATTATACGTGTACATCTAGTTCTATGTTAGTTGAGGTAATACCAAGAAATCAAGCTTAAACTGAGGAAAGAGTGCAGACCAATAAAAACTGTGTTAGTCATTTGCTTTGAAATACTTTATTTTTTTCCTTTAATCTTTATTGTAAAGACCAACCTTTCCACAGGGTATATTATAATTCATCACTCATCAGCCATGTCTTGTCCTGGGAAGATGCACCAAGGCAAAGGTTAACATTTGTTTTCATATTTTTCTCAAGAGGTATATATTAAAAATGCAAACTTTTATTTTAAAAGAATTGAAGTACATTGAGGAGAAGCGCAGGAGTTAGTCAAGCTGGAGCTGTAATCAGGAAACTTGTGTTCTGCCATGGACTCCCTATGTGACTTTGGTCAAATCACATATTCTCTGATTCAGTTTCCCCAGCTAGAGGATAGAAATAATGCTTTCTTACCATGCAGAGATTCTGTGGTACTTAATTTATTAATGTTTATAAAACACTGATTTCCCAGATGCACAAAGGGACTTAAGGATTCCAGTGCTTACCATTGCAATGCCTAACTTTTAGGACCCTAGGAAATCAATGGAACATCAATGGGAATGACAATGCTGGATTAGATGCCTATGCTCCTTGTGTGATGCATGGGGAGAGAATGCAATCCACAAAAGATGGTATGCTAGGCAGGGAGTTGCCTAAAATAGCCAATGGGAGATGCCAAAGAGTGGGTTGTGCCAAGGCCTTTCCCATTTCAGAATTAAGCACTTAAATCAAGTGTGGGCAGCAGGGAGGCATCTATCTCTACTTGGGATCCACAGCTGGGAACCTGGAGACAGGTGGCTTAGGTGCTTAAGCTGTTTCTTGCAGGAAGGAGTTAAGCACTTGGCTAACAATACAAAATGGCAGGAGGAGGAAAACAGGGTGGTAGTGGTGCTACCTCCCTTAACTCTTAGTGTGCTATTAAAAGCACTCGCCCAGAATGAGGGATGCCCAGGTTCACTCCATAATTGCCCTGCCCTGTATATTCCCCCGGAAGTTGTGGTACGGGCTGCTGTCAGACAAGATACCAGGGCAGATAGACCATGGTCTGACCCAGTATGGCAGCTTTTATGTCCTTAATTCCCTGCCTCTGCCTGAGCGGCGTAATGACTTGGGGGTCTCCCGCCTCTTGGGAGAGTTCCCTAACCACAGGTTTATAGGATACACTGACGTGGGTTTAGCTCAGTTTCTTGTTGAAGCCATTACACTTTGGACAAATTAATTTTGAATGGGGTCAGATCTGGTAGGTGTGCTCAGACCACCTCAACTGGATTGGGCCTTGCAAGCAATATAAGAGTGCATTCGCCTACCTTTCCTCACTTTATGGATTGCACAGAGGCTTAAGTGGGAGATAGGTGTTTGGACACCTAGAGTGAGGCAGCAGTGCACATGCCCAGAGGTAGAAACACTGGTACCTAGAGAACTTTTACAGTGACAATTTAGGTATCAAGTGAGTTTAAGTGCCTACAGGGTTAGGGGCTTCTAAGCAGGGGTTTTGTAAATTGCAGTGGTGCCTAAAATTGGGAGTTAGGTACCTAAATCCCAGATTTAGGCACCTACATACCTTTGTGGATCTGGGCCTATAGACAATATAAATGTAAAGGATTTTAAACACAATAATGTACTTAAAATGTGGTGGTTGTGATACATGGGCTTGACACAAAGTCCACTCCAGACATCCATTAACTTAATAATAAATAACTCTTACATGGTGCATTTCAGCAGTAGATCTCAAGCCACTTTACAAGGAAGAGCACTATCATTATTTCTATTTTACAAGTTGGAAAATGGAAGTCCAAAGGGGTGAAATGACTTGTCTAAGGTTTCTGGCAGGTCAAGGACAGAGCTGGGACTAGAACCCTGGTCTCTTGAGTCCTAGTCAAGGGCTACATGTGCTAGGTCATGCTGCCTCCCAATATTTTAGATCAAGTGGCATGTGAAAAATGGAACTGCAAATGTCCAATACTGTATTTAATGTCTAGTTAAGTTGCTAGTAATGCAGTCTTCACCTGATGGCCAGGCACATGTAATCCATTCCCCAACTACAATGCAAATCAACAACATTTTCCCCATCTTTTATGCATTGTTCTGCTTTTGGAACTCCTACTCACTCACATAAGATATTAGCTGTTTTGTTTTTCTTCAGATTTTACAAACATGCAGTAGTATATCCAATATCCTGTTGTTATGATGAAATATATAAATAGAACAGTGCTATACATTTACACTGCATTTATTAATTAACATATACAAGATGTGTTTCCTGCTGCAAAGAGTTTACAATCTAGGAATGAGATTCTGATGTTCTTTCTAATATTAAATAGCCCCTTAATCCAGGATTAGATTTATCAGCTTCAGGGGAAAATTACTCCTTTAGATACCATTTGCAATCAATAAAGGCTATTGGAATCTGACCCTAAGCAAAGAGAAGTGAGTGAAAGCCCTAGCCTGCAACACTGAGTCAAACTTCTCTCCTCCACAGAGACATTAGGTCTCTATAGTATTGGTCTTAACCCCCATGTCACAGATCCACAGGTGTGTGCTTTGCCTTTGACGTTTAGACACTCTAGGGGAGGGTACCCTTTTTATTGCTAGGTCACGAACCTCCATGTTTGCAAGAGTAAGCCACATGGCCTCACTACCCCAAGGCTGAGTCACTGACTTTGATAGTTCTGTTTCTTGCTGTGGCTCTTCAAATTCTTTTGAACTTATTGGAACTCCTGTTGGACATTTTACCTCTGTGGGAAGACATGTAACCAGTTTTGTAGTACCATAGGATAGCCGTTGTACTACTCCCCTGTAATGCATTATTTAGATTAGAATGAAAAAGCAAAGCTTACATCAGAGACCACATTGACAGTATTATCTGCCCCTCTGGCCAAAGATTCCAGAACTTCATTTCTCTCTCTCCTGCTTTGGTCAGCAGAGCTCTTATTCCTGACTGACACCTCAGACCTTAGGTTTCAGTTATAGTCTTGCTGCTTCCCTCTGTTATCCTTCCCTTGGCTGCCAGTCTTTAAAAGTTGATGTTGGGTCTTCTATTGTTTCTCCAAGACAACTTCATTCATATGTAAACAGATCTTGATAGTTTATTCACACTAAACAAGATCTGTCTGTGTGATTCTTACCTGTTCCCCTCTCCCAAGAAAGAAACTAACCCCTTCACACACACTGAATTACTATGAAAAGGCTAAACTGAGTAATACATATTTTTCCCATAAAAATACTAGAAAATTCCCCACATTCTCCATACCCTGTTCTACTAGTTATAAGGAGTATGAGAAATTCTCATTGATGCCATACCACAGCTCTCCCAGTACCTCTCAAACAATGAATGGACACGTTTTGGCTGGTTTAAGAGAAGGAGTTGTTTTTTCTGTCTCTTGACCTATCTGGAAATGGTTGGTTTAAACCATATATAGTCAATCACTTCTATAAAACAGATGGATAGTTCTTCACAGCAAAACAAAACAAACACTATTGCCAAGCAAAGGCAGCCTGAATTTACCAAGCTGTCCTCCACCTAGCAGTTTTCTGATAATTAGGAATTGCAGGATGCTGTGGTGGAGAAGAAAACTCTTAGTTTATCCCAAAGTCCTACCATAGAACTTCAAACATTCTTTACACCACATTCCATTGGATTCAGAAGGATGACCTCCTCCTCCCACTCAGTATGTTTCCATCTACCTGCCAGACGTCTACCACTGAGCACAGACTACAGAAGTACTTGCCTCTGAGTTTTCCTACCATGATCACCACCATGGAGGCTAGATGCTACTAGCATAGGTGCACCAAGTCTTCAGCAATCTCTAGGCCCCTGTGGAAAAGAACACCTTCTGAGCTGATTCTGAGCCAGACCCAGAATCTAGATTTCATGAGGATAGTGACAAAGATTTTTTTTTTCAAATTTCCATTTTTATTGAGTATTTGCTTTTCTGGTTATTTGCTTTGAGGTTTGAAAAAATATTTATTGTAGAAGAATTCAACACAACTATTTCTGAGCCCCTTTAACCGCACTTATCCATAGCTGGAATCTATATGTTTCTCCTCCAGTTCTGTCATTCTTTAGTAATAAAGCATTTTCTCAACTAATAAAAATCAAGTATCTTGGCACTGTTGAAGTGTCCACATTTCAGGGAACTTGTGAAGAAATGTAAACTCCATTATAAACAATGCTACTATTCTCAGTTTACTACACTAAGTTCACTGGTAGCAGTACTTTATTTTTAAAGTGGGAAAATAGTCATTGTAAGCCAAGACATTTTTACAGCACAATAAACACTTGCATGTTACTGTATAGGTCAAATAGCACATGCTAAATGTTCTGCAACCAAACTGTAAAGCCAACAACCTTATTTAATAACAGCTTGGAGAGTAATTTCAGGTTAATCAACCTCAGATCTTTCTGTGGCAAATCAGCATCTGTCCATAGGCACTTGAATACTCAGGGACAGGGGAGGAGGGAGGAGAACATTCACTTTCATTTCATTGTTTTATCCATGTGGTTAATGTTTTTGTTACTTGTGATTCCTTGTGTTACTTCTAAAATCCAATTTCAGTCAAAGATAGACAGCTCTACTCCTCCCACAATGGATATCTGATAGCATGAACAGTATATCTTTTACGGTTCTGCTACAAATGCTTGTTGTCAAGAGTCAGACTTGGAATACAGCGTGTATGCTATTTTACTCCAAGTGCTTGCTCAGTATCATATGTGTATCTGCTTCTCAGGAAATTACTGCTGGATGGATCTGATTCTTTGTGCCCAGAAATTTGTCAAAAAAGCTTTCCAAGGCACTTTCCAAACGAAATATATGCTGCTTTGACATGGTCTTCTCTTGCTGATGTTTTTTTTATCCTTTCTCTTACAGTGTAGCTGTCTTTATTCTCCATCCTCAGAAGCTGAGTTTTGTGATAATGCTGCCACTAGCCAGAGTGTTTGTTCTCTCACTCCAACTATTGCTCCTTTCATGTCTACAAAATTCTCTGGAATGGCAGCCTGTCAATAGAGAGTCAAAGAACTTTAGTATTGCAACAGTTGAAATCCAAATCATATACATTAAGTGTAGTCCTGCCTGTCAAACAGTCAAATACTGTTTCAAAATTACTTGTTGATGATACACTATAAACTTAGATGTGATGAAAGATTAAAGGAGTTGGTTGAAGGGCCAACATATGGTGTTCCAAGCAGAAATACATGAAATGCAGACATCTATAAATATCACCAGACTTTGTTGTCTTCTGAACTGTCAGACTGTCCTATTTTTATAGGAAAAGAAGCAACAGTGGAAATATACTAATATGCTTAGAATACTTATATTAATAGGAGAAAATTTAAAAGGTAAAATTACTATCACTTGCTTCACTATTCAAACAACCTTTATGCATTTAAAAAATCCATGAAAAAGGCTATTATTTAGTCTAAAGTTTCACCATTTGAATTGCACACTGGGAGCTTGTATATTAATCCAAATATTTGGGGTACTTTTAAGAGCTTGATCCAGCAAACGTTGACTTCAATATGGGTCTGCCCATATAGTCCTTCTTCTACAATAGGTTCTGAAGATTGTTTTGATCTTTCAGAACTTCAAAATACGGGGATAATGTGGAAAAATTGGGATAACTCCTACACTCCCACCACCAGATAGTGCAAGTCAGACTACTCTGGAACTTTCCAGAAGAAAAAAAAGTGGTGAATTTGAAATTTATTAAATAAAATGTATTCCTGGGCTGAAGCATAGCTCTCTGTCTTGAGGAAATAAGTGCCATCTTGTTATAAAACTAAGACATAGGCTAGGAAGACAGAGCAGAAACTACACAAATGCCTTAGATGTGGTGGCGTTGTTCACATTCTGCCAAGCTTTCCTTAAGTTTTCAAGAAAGTTGATGATATAGTTTAATTTGCCTAATTTCTGGGGAAACTGCCAAGGAGCTACATTATGGGGCAAATTGTACATCCCTTACTCACACATGTAATTCAAATGATCACAATGGGATTAGTCGCATGAGTAAGGGCTGCAGGTTTTTTTTTCTCTCTTTGGAACAGAAGAAGTGGATGAATTGAGATTTGCCATGGAATATTCTTTCATTAGTCTGTAAGAGAACATTAAACCAAAAAAAAAAGGATATACATAAATTTAAAAATAGGATACACATAAATTTACCTATTTCCCTGCTTGTTTAACAAAAAAATAATAAAGAGATCATATGAAAAATCTAGCTAGCTATTCACAAATTGCTTATTGTGATCTAGTGAAGCTGTTCAAAAGACAAAATTCACTCAAGTGCTTTGTATGTGTTCTGTTAACTCTCCATTTACACAGTTCAACAATACTTACTAATCTGGATAGTAAACTTTGGTGTATAATATAAATCATTTAGTCCTGCTAAGCTATAAATCACTTTACTTCAGTGATCTAAATGTATGAGATTAAGCTCATCTCCTTTCCATTAATATTCTTGTCCTCTGTTAGGGATAGCAGCTGTTAAATCATACAGCGTAAAACTTTTCATAGATATTTTTCTAATATGGCATAATGTAATACAGCTGGGCCATTTCATTTTTGATGCCTACTACAGTATTTCATTCCCAAATCAGACACTGCATCCTTTGACAAGAGACCATCATTCAGTTTCTTCATTAACATATTGGCCTGTCTTAACAAAGCTGCACGGAGTGCTGGAGTTCAGAATGCATAATAGTAACATTTAACGAAGATATAGGAATTCTTCATGCAGAACAATATATAAAAGCATGTGTACTTCCTCCAGTCCAGTTTGTATTAAATGAAGTCTTCAAAATGCAATAAAATGATGTGAAGAATCAGGAGTTCAGGTGTCAGAACAAAGAGAGGCTGGGGGCCCCATTTTAATTATGCCTATTCTGAACAGGCTTAGCACTGACAGACTTCCAACACTGACTAAAATAGAACCAGCAAAGCCAAAAAAATAAGCGAGACTTAGAGTTGTCAGCTCATGATACTGGAATCATAGCAATGTAGGTCTGGAAGAGGTCTCAAGAGGTCATCTATTCCAGCCACCTGCACGGAGGGACCAAATATATCTAGACCATCCATGACAGGTATTTGTCTAGACTCTAACCTGTTCTTAAAACTTCCAATGACAAGGATTCCACAGCCTCCCTCTGCTTAACTATAGTTAGAAAGTTTTTCCTACTATCTAACCTCAATCTCCCTTGCTGCAGATTAAGCCCATTACTTCTTGTCCTGCCTTCAATGTACATGGAGAAAGAACACTTAATCACAGTCCTCTTTATAACAACCCTTAACATATTTGAAGACTTATCAGGTCCCCACTTAGTCTTCTTGTCTCAAGACTAAACATGCCTAGTTTTGTTTTTTTAAACATTTCCTTATATTGGATTATCTCCAATTTGTTCACATCTTTCCTAAAGTGTGGCACCCCAAAAGAGACACAGTATTCCTGCTGCGGCCTCACCAGTGCTGAGTAGAGTAGGAAAATTACCTCCTGTGTCTAACATTCGACACTCCTGTTAAAACATCCCATGATGATATTAGCCTTCTCAGCAGCTCTCATATTTTTAACTCATTGAACTTGTTACCTGCTATAACACCCACATCCTTTCCAGCAGTACTACCACCTAACGAGTTATTTCACACTTCATACTTGTATATATGATTTTCCCCATACTTTACACTTATCTTTATTAAATTTCATCTTGTTGAATTCAGACCAATTTTCCAATTTATCAGGGTCACTTTGAATTCTAATCCTGTTGTCCAAAGTGCTAGCAATCCCTCCTATCTTGGTGTCATCCACAAATTTTATAATGAAAGTCAAATGAAAATATTGACTACAGTATTACCATACCCCAGACAGATCTTTGTAGGATCCCATTAGGTACGTCCTGCCCAGTTGGACAGCCAACTACTGATAATTACTAATTGAGTAATTATCTTTCAACCAGTTTTACATCCATTTTATAGTAATTTAATCTAGACCAGATTTCCCTAGTTTGCCCATTGAAATGTTATGTGGGACTGCATCAAATCCCTTACAAAAACCATGATATCACATCTATAGCTTCCCTCCCATCTAGTGGGACAGTAACTCTGTTAAATAGGGAAATTAGGTTGGTTTGGCATGATTCCATGTTGGCTATTAAACTCTTTATCCTCTGCGTGCTTACAAATTTACTGTTTAATTATTTGTTTCAATATCCTTCCAAAATTAGTACCAAAATTAGGTGTGTATACACTAGTGTGTATTTCATAGAATCATAGACTTTACAGTCAGAAGGGACCACTATGATCATCTAGTCTGACCTCCTGCACAACGGAGGACACAGAAGCTTACCTACCCACTCTTGTAACAAACCCCTAGCTCCTCTTTCCCCCCTTTTTAAAGATAGGTACTATGTTTGCCCTTCTCCAATCCTCTGGGACCTCACCCATCTCCCATGAACTTGAATACATCTAATCACCTAAATATTATTTTACCTGTTCTTTACCTATTTTGGCTTGTGTTCCTTCCTGTCACAGTGACTCAGTGGATCACAGCTGAGGATGCCAAATTCATGACAGACTGATGAGAAATAGGGCAGACTCACCCCAAACTTGTGGTTATTCTATCATTGGACTACACCAAGTCAGTGACAAAAGTGAACTTCTGTATCACCACACTGGTTAACAAGAATCTAATATTTTTTTTTTTAACTGATGGGTCACCACTGAGAAATATATTAAGGTAAAATCCCGGCCCCACTGAAGTCAATAGTAAAACACCCCTAGAGTACACAATCTCCTCTGTTCCCCAATGTTGAATATTAAGCATGCTCTCTTCGCACTATTCATAGCAGATACCAGCCCAGATGCCTTCAAGTGATGCACAAGGTAGTAAAAGTAATATACCCCCCTTGTAAAATAATGTTTCCTTTTACATAGTGCCGTTATATTAACTTCTAATGGGACTCTATGCTTCTAACTCCTTATATAGTTTTGAAAATCCCACACCTCAAGCTCTGAACAGCCTTCATGGGTACTATTGCCTCAATCACTTGGCTTCTAACCGTAGACAAAAAGGGGAATATTAAATCCACAAACACCTTGCCTTCTCTGTATCCAAACATCACATTTCTTCCTTCCAGTTCTCCAGTGGTGGTAATCATTCTCAGTCTTTATCTGGTGGAACATATCTTTATAGCTCATAAAAGTTTGCACACTGTGTGTGTAAAACATAGGACATCAGAAGTCTACGTTGTTCTTAGCTAGCTGAGATGCAATTTAAACTTCCCAATGTGAATTTTTCCTAACTGGCTTAGGAGTTTTCTGGACCTGGTTAAACTGGCAATCAGGGTGGGTATCCCTACAGGCTCATCTAGTAGGATGAAAGTTTAGATACCCTTCAGGTTGCACTCCACTCCTAATAAGCTCTCTAATTTGAATAATTTCCAAGACAGAATTTGTTTTCGTTGTATTTAATGAAGCCACAAGTACATTATTTATGGCATAGTATGAATGGAATCTCTAACATGAAATTGAAATATTTTGTATGAGAAAATGGTAAGATTACAGTTTAGATCTAGAGCCAAACTGCACATTATCTTTGAAAAGTCAGGGATGTTAGGCCATTCTTATTTAGATGTCCTGGGTATATTTGAAATAATACAAATGACTAAACCCAGCATAAAGAGACACTAAGTCAAAATTGGATATATTAGTAAATGAAAGCAGTGGTGTTTCATCTTGTTATACCATAACTGAATTTTATCTATTTTATGATGACCTGAACGAGTTAAATAAAAAACTCCATCTATTTATAGGCTTTCTAAAAGTGTCAGGATCTTTATACTCCCTGCAGTTTAGAAGGTGATTACTGACTAACTAAATACTTTATACTAAAAGCAGTTCATCCTGATATAACTCTGTTGTAGAGCTGGTCAAAGAAGGGGCACATTCTTCATGCAACTCTTGTGATTTCTGTCCTCTCTCCCCCGTCTTTGTCAAATAATGCTACTGTATTGATTTAACTGGAGATACCTGACAGATTAAATAAAACCACAATACTTTTCATTTTAAGTGTTTAATCACTCACGTAGAATGATAGTTTCAGTAATAAATTGAAACATGGCCCCAAACTATCCATGGGATCAATAATCTAAACACTATACTGCTGAGCTATTAGAGACAATGTAAGTAGACAAGTACGATGCACACCAATGAGCTTTAGCTGCTGCTTCTTTAAAGAAAGAAAAGGAGTACTTGTGGCACCTTAGAGACTAAGAAATTTATCTGAGCATAAGCTTTTGTGAGCTACAGCTCACTTCATCGGATGCATTCAGTGGAAAATACAGTGGGGAGATATATATATACATAGAGAACATGAAACAATAGGTGTTACCATACACACTGTAACCAGAATGATCACTTAAGGTGAGCTATTACCAGCAGGAGAGTGGGGTGGGGGGGTGGAGGGGGTGGGAACCTTTTGTTGACCAGAGAAATTGAAGTGTTCTCCAACTGGTTTTTGAATGTTATAATTCTTGATGTCTGATTTTTGTCCATTTATTCTTTTACGTAGCAACTGTCCAGTTTGACCAATGTACATGGCAGAGGGGCAAAAACCAGTTGGAGAACACTTCAATCTCTCTGGTCACTCGATTACAGACCTAAAAGTTGCAATTCTTCAACAACAAAAAAACAGACTCCAACAAGAGACTGTTGAATTGGAATTAATTTGCAAACTGGATACAATTAACTTAGGCTTGAATAGAGACTGGGAATGGATGGGTCATTACACAAAGTAATACTATTTCCCCATGTTTATCACACCCCCACCCTCCACTGTTCCTCAAACTTTCTTGTCAACTGCTGGAAATGGCCCACCTTGATTATCACTACAAAAGGTCCCCCCTCTCCCCGCTCTCCTGCTGGTAATAGCTCACCTTAAGTGATCACTCTCGTTACAGTGTGTATGGTAACACCCATTGTTTCATGTTCTCTACGCATATAAATCTCCCCACTGTATTTTCCACTGAATGCATCCGATGAAGTGAGCTGTAGCTCACAAAAGCTTATGCTCAAATAAATTTGTTAGTCTCTAAGGTGCCACAAGTACTCCTTTTCTTTTTGTGGATACGGACTAACACGGCTGCTGCTCTGAAACCTGCCTCTTTAGAATTATTCTAGATGGTTCTAGTGGCTAGTAGAAGTCTAAAGATTCTAAAAAAAGGTTATTTGTAAAGTTGCACTGTAAGCAGATCAGTCCAATTGCTGGCTGGCCTAGTGGTCAAGCAGTGTCTTCACAGTTCTCGTCAGTCTGCTTGTTTTGGGGGCCCCTCCCGAGTCATATATAATAAGCCACACCCTCCTGTGTATCTCTTCTTCTATATTTGGTGTTCTGCCATTACAAAGGGAAGGGGGAGAAGGGGAGGGAGACCTGGGTTCTCTCACTCCGCTGGGTCCTGACCCAGGGCCCTGAAGGGACGTTGCAGTGTCTGGGCCACTTATTGGTCTATCCTAAGTTTCTGTGGCTCCTCTCTGTGGGTTGTGGTTACAATATTTTCAGCATCAGTATAGTTTGCCAGGGGGGCAACATCCCATCCTTTGGGGATGCTCTTGGGTTCCCAACCCCACCAAAAAACCGAGGCGAGGAGAAGGAGGTGTTAAACTGGCCCTCCACCTGGAGCATGCCCTCCAGCTGCTGAGGGGTGGGGGCCTCCCAGCCCAGTACTGCCTGCTGCTTTGCTCTGGGTTAGTGTGGAGTCTGTAAATCCCATCTCTCACATACACACAATCCATCATGCATTTGTACATGTCGTCTAATTGGCAAACACCTCAACAGCCACCCTGAATCTCTGCACCCTAAAATAAGTTATTATATTGGTATTTGTCAAGCTTTTGACATTAATCCTATGTGACTTGTTCAAGGAATCACAAGATGTCTATATCAGAGCGGAGAACAAAAACATAGTCCCAATTTCTATTCCCAAATGCCAGACACAAGACCATCCTTCATCTTGTTAATTGCCACTGTTTGTCTCACTTGCCAGATCACTTTCTACATTGTTTTAGAAAGCAATGAAAAACTGAAATAAACTAACATTATAATGCCTGGTTAGTAGTACCTTAAATTCAGAAGGCATGGAATTTACAGCCCTAACCACGCTAGAGTATAGAGATGCTGTAAATTAACTAGAGACATAGAAAATAAGTATCAGGACATAAGCATAACAAATATGGTTTTCTTTCTGCCTTTTTAAGAATAAAAAAGGCAATAACAATAAAGACCATGGTAATACAATGGTAAGATTATAAATTTACATGCATAAAAATCAGTAAATGGAAAAACTATTGTTCTCATGGCAACATTATTTCATCCTGTTTGCATATACATACAAATTCAGCTAACTAAAATGCAAAATTTCATATTAACTCACCCATATTCCGTATATGTTATTATGGCAGCTTCATTTTTTTTTCATTTCCTGAGTCCTCTATGTATATGTTTGTAATCATCATATTAGTGGACAGTTTGGGATATGTTTTTTTTTTTTAATTAGTAGAATTTATAGTCAAAAGACATATTTGTCTTTCACACAATAACATTCTAGTTTTATCCAATTATAGCTATTCTAACCAAAGTTAGAGAACTGAAGTGAGGTTGTGACAGATGTGGCCTATGGTTACAGAGTCTTTAATAAATATTCATGGATATTTCATACTAATGGTCACTACTGATAACCAGCAGATAAGCATAAGGAATAGTTAAAGATGCAGGAGGGAGGCAGGGGAGTAGTTAGGTCTCATTATTAGAGTGAGGGAGAAAAAACAAAGCAGTAAATATCCTAAAAATCACCAAGCAATATTAAAAAACAAAACAAAACAAAAAAACAGCCATGAAACAAAGAGAAGATTTGTATCCTAGAGAGAGAGTCTGTTATGGCAGCAGAAACAAACTGTCTGTGGGGAGGGAAATAATTTGGTGAGGCTGCTGTCATTGAGAGACCACCAAAGGTAGGTGGTCTCTACATGCCAGAAGTGTACTGACACCTGATATGTAGAATATTTTCCATCTTGGCACAGAAGGCATGTCTGAGGCTTTCATATATAAGTTGCAATAAAATACTGGACCATGTCAATACCGATGCTGGCAAGCCTACACTTATTTCTGGCATAAGTAAATCACCTGCTGCAAGTATTACATACCTCCCTCTGGAAACTGATGATGCAACTGAATACCACCAAAACCCATCCACCGCCTAGCCCCTCTATTTCCCCAAAGTTGAGATGGAGAGATGACAAGAATGATGCAGAATAGAGCCATGATGAGGGCTGGAAAGGGTCCCTAGATAGCTTTAAAAACAAGAAGAGTGATTATGAATTTGAGTTTGGAAAGAATGGGAAACTGGGAGATAGAGGTGGTTAGGGACTATTTAGAAAAGCTGGACGTGCACAAGTCCATGGGGCCGGACGAGTTGCATCCGAGAGTGCTGAAGGAATTGGCGGCTGTGATTGCAGAGCCATTGGCCATTATCTTTGAAAACTCGTGGCGAACCGGGGAAGTCCCGGATGACTGGAAAAAGGCTAATGTAGTGCCAATCTTTAAAAAAGGGAAGAAGGAGGATCCTGGGAACTACAGGCCAGTCAGCCTCACCTCAGTCCCTGGAAAAATCATGGAGCAGGTCCTCAAAGAATCAATCCTAAAGCACTTGCATGAGAGGAAAGTGATCAGGAACAGCCAGCATGGATTCACCAAGGGAAGGTCATGCCTGACTAATCTAATCGCCTTCTATGATGAGATTACTGGTTCTGTGGATGAAGGGAAAGCAGTGGATGTATTGTTTCTAGACTTTAGCAAAGCTTTTGACACGGTCTCCCACAGTATACTTGTCAGCAAGTTAAGGAAGTATGGGCTGGATGAATGCACTATAAGGTGGGTAGAAAGCTGGCTAGATTGTCGGGCTCAACGGGTAGTGATCAATGGCTCCATGTCTAGTTGGCAGCCGGTGTCAAGTGGAGTGCCCCAGGGGTCGGTCCTGGGGCCGGTTTTGTTCAATATCTTCATAAATGATCTGGAGGATGGTGTGGATTGCACCTCAGCAAATTTGCGGATGATACTAAACTGGGAGGAGTGGTAGATACGCTGGAGGGGAGGGATAGGATACAGAAGGACCTAGACAAATTGGAGGATTGGGCCAAAAGAAATCTGATGAGGTTCAATAAGGATAAGTGCAGGGTCCTGCACTTAGGATGGAAGAACCCAATGCACAGCTACAGACTAGGGACCGAATGGCTAGGCAGCAGTTCTGCGGAAAAGGACCTAGGGGTGACAGTGGACGAGAAGCTGGATCTGAGTCAGCAGTGTGCCCTTGTTGCCAAGAAGGCCAATGGCATTTTGGGATGTATAAGTAGGGGCATAGCGAGCAGATCGAGGGACGTGATCGTTCCCCTCTATTTGACATTGGTGAGGCCTCATCTGGAGTACTGTGTCCAGTTTTGGGCCCCACACTTCAAGAAGGATGTGGATAAATTGGAGAGAGTCCAGCGAAGGGCAACAAAAATGATTAGGGGACTGGAACACATGAGTTATGAGGAGAGGCTGAGGGAGCTGGGATTGTTTAGCCTGCAGAAGAGAAGAATGAGGGGGGATTTGATAGCTGCTTTCAACTACCTGAAAGGGGGTTCCAAAGAGGATGGCTCTAGACTGTTCTCAATGGTAGCAGATGACAGAACGAGGAGTAATGGTCTCAAGTTGCAGTGGGGGAGGTTTAGATTGGATATTAGGAAAAACTTTTTCACTAAGAGGGTGGTGAAATACTGGAATGCGTTACCTGGGGAGGTGGTAGAATCTCCTTCCTTAGAGGTTTTTAAGGTCAGGCTTGACAAAGCCCTGGCTGGGATGATTTAACTGGGAATTGGTCCTGCTTCGAGCAGGGGGTTGGACTAGATGACCTTCTGGGGTCCCTTCCAACCCTGATATTCTATGATTCTATGATTCTATGGGGAGGATGTGTACCATTTCTCCTTAATCATGTGCAACAACATGTAAGGAAATGATGGTCTCTTTGTTTAGCTCTCTGTGTAAAATACTCTGTTTCAAGTTTGCTGCAGCCAAACAGGTTTTCTTGGATAACTTTCCTATGAAAATTTACTGCTTTGCACTATGACAGCAACCTTCCTTTTCCCACAAAAAGTCACAGCCCAATTAACATTAATGTTCCATGGAGTCCATTGAGAGCTGCAGGGAAATTAGTTCCATAACTTATAGGATCAATCCTACACTAAAAGGATTCCTCCTTATTTTCTGATTCGCCCTGAGCAACGTATTGTGATTTCCATAACAGTTCATTATTGTTTAGCGAGTCTGTCAATATAGGCCATCTGAACAAAATCCCACTATTGCACTGAGCATACCTGAAATACGTTTACATTAGAAAATCCTTGGTATTAATAAAAGTACAGCAAAAGCACCATATTGAGTCTAGGGATAACACTTGTGCCATCTTTTATGTTGCAGAGCCTCACCAATTTGATTGTAGATACAATGAAAGTGTGTTCAGTGATTTGCTATGGTAAAAATAAAAATTAAATTAAATATATAGGAGATTGAGCTCTTTTATTATACTTATGGCATAGAAGGATTCACTGAAGTAGCTGAGAACAGAATGAGGCCCATTACTTTTACTTGGGAGACTAACAGTTTAGGTCAGTAAACCAGAAGACAGTTTAGGGAAGCTCACGAAAGCTTGTGCTCAAATAAATTTGTTAGTCTCTAAGGTGCCGCAAGTACTCCTTTTCTTTTTGCGGATACAGGCTAACATGGCTGCTACTCTGAAATTTAATTAGTGTAATTTTTAATGTGCCTTGCTCCTAATAGCCTAATGAAAAACAATACTTCTGTCTCAACTCAATCTTTGCTGCAATAATATTCTACTTAAAGTATTTCATGGGAAATTTCATGGTCTCCTGTACAGGGCATGAAAATCAGAGGGCCTAAATTTTCTATTGCCCTGCACCCTGTACAGTCATTTACACCAGTGCAAAGGAGTTGTAAAATGCTACCATTCTGATATAATAACACTGTAATGCGCACTTTGCATGGTGCCAGTAACTACATGTTCACGATCAAGAACCAGAGCCAAAATCAGGAGACCTGTGTTCCATGCTTGGCTCTGCCACTGTCCCTCAGTTATAACAAATTACTTAATCTCTTTGCTTCTGAGTTTTCCCCATCTGTAAAACAGAGCTAATGAAACTCACTGTTCATCGTAAATCACTTTGAGATCTATGGATTAAACAAAATGTAAATCATTCACCTATTAATGCTTTCAATTGATAACAAGTGGAGCTGTCTAAATATTTGGCAAATTCGTTCTACAACTTTTGTGATTTAAAGATAAATTTATTCTACAAATGCTTTCCCCCCTCTTATTCATATGTTTCATATGTTTATTCATATGTTTACAAAAGACTTAGAGTAGGAACCTCAAAATGTTTTCATGTTCTAAATTTTAATATATATCAACAGATTTGAAAAGAAAAATCTTTTTTTTTCTTAAATATTGTAATTAGGAAAAGTAAAATAAATTTGAACACTATTATAAAGATAAGGATGAGAAAAGGGAAAAAAAATTAAAAGAGGACTATATATGGAAGAAGAGCAGAGCTGGGAAAATCTTAGCATTTCACTTCACAGGTGGCTCATATGAAGTCTTTGTAGGCCTGCCCTCTGTACTTTGCTCTGACTGCGTTCAAATGAGCTAAAAAAACATGAATCAATATGCAGTTGAAGTCTAGTATTTTGCATGGTTGCAGGTCAAGACTTGAGCAAAACCACCAAAATTAACATGATTTGTACCCAAAAGCATAACACTTTTCCAGGTACTCAACATGTCAGCCAGGTTTATTAGAACCTCAGCCCACATGCACAAACCTTTCAGTAGACCAAGTTCTGGTTTCCTAACAAACCCCAAATCAGGAAAGTTACTCTTTTTGAAAATAGGCCAATCCATATTTGTGTCCAATACACTAGAAGCATAATCTTCCTTAATGAAAAATTTTGTTACCAACAGAGGCTATTCTGAGATAATTTTAGTTTGCTTTTTCCCTAATCTAGTGGCTCTCAACTTTTTCCATACCAGGGCTTCCATTCTATTCAGCAATATGGGAAGGTAGGCAGATCGTGACCCTCAGGCTATTTACGAAACTCCAACAAATCAGCCTGGTGGCCCTGACCCTAGTAATACATAGGTACAACACATAACTCTACACACTATGCATAGTCCCACTGACTTCAGTGGGACTGCTCACATGCTTAAAGTGTATCATTTGCATAAGCATGAGCAAAATCTGGGCTATATTTGTGTTGGGATTTAACTGTGTGACTTTTCTTTTTTAGACAACAAAGTTCAGGCAAGCTCTTCATCTTGAAAGAATAAATTTATTTATAGATAAGTTAAAACATAGAAGCCTCACATACTACATAGTGTATGCAAATAAAGCCTAACATACTACATAGATGGGGAAAGAGTCCCTGTGCTCTGAAAAAATATCATCTCTGTTATTCCATTTTATATAAGAATTGTTTAATGAAATTTGTTGAATCCAAGCCTTTAACTGAAAGCATCAAACATACTAGTGTTAAATAACTAACTATGTAACACCCTCTCTTTCTGCACTGTGAAAAACACCCTATGTAAATATATGTTTAAGTGAAGCTTTAATAAATTATATCTGTTTCCCCCCAGGTTCTATATTCTTTCCAAACTCCATTAAATGATGAATTCATGAAAATGCAGAAGAACAAAATGAATTCTGTAAAAACCAATTTCTGTCTCTACAGTGCTAGTAAAAGCAAAGGAAATGTGTGACAACAAGATTATACCCTATCTAACACCAGAGGTCGTGTGTAACTTCTTGAGACGTCCCGGCAAATTACAAATATAAAAACTTCAGCTTTGTGGTGTGAGTCGGTTTGCATTTATCTTGTATTATCTGTTCATCCACAAACAGAATAATTACCACTTTGAGCCAAGTTCATTCCTGGTGCAGTGCCTTTTGGTTTCAGTGGAGTTAAACCAGGAATTAATTTGGTCCACTATATTGAATTAATTATAAACCCTCTGGTTGATGAAGCAAACTTTTTTTTATTAAATTTATGGGGGGGGGGGGGGAAATAACAAAGCCATTAGTAATTTCAATTCATTGGAAACAATTACCTGTAGGAATGGAAACATTTTATTCAGACGTCTGGCTTGATGGCTCACAAGAGAGAATTACTGCTGTATTATTTCTCTCACACATAGCTCTCTCAAAACAACACATTTTTAATCATATGGAACAAAATATTTATCCATATTGCTTGTGACTCAATCGTCCCTCGGGGAAAATCTTATTAGAAATGCCTATTAATTACTCTTAAATTATAGTGTATTATGGACAGAAATCAATGTGGAATTCACATACACTTATTGTGATCAAGCCCATTAGAGTGAATATTTAATCATGCATTTAAATGGCAAAATAAAGTCTTACTACTAGCATAATATGGGAATAAAGTGACTTTATGCTTGAGTAGTGGTCCACTACAAAGTCCCCAAAGAATACGTACACGTAATTAAGAAATATGGTCAAAATCACTATATTCGAGAACGTTTGTGAGAACACAGAGAAAAAAAAATCTGTTCATATTGTCCAGCCCAATGTTCTTGCTCTTCTTTGGCGCTTAATATTTTTTTAATTTACTTTTAATTGTTGTTGCATACTGTATATATGTTATTTTTTGTAAAGTTGCCTTATTTAAAATACTAGGCTGAACTATGCCTTTAAGAAATATCCTGAAATAGGGGGCAGGGAGGAGGTGCATCACTCCTTCAGTAACTTCACATCAGGCAGGTAGGTACTATTCCTCCTGGAATTCAGAGGGAGTGAAACAGCAGCACCACTCTCTGATATGTTAATGTGCCGAGCCACATGGGTCAGCTCAGCTGGTCAGCATGGGGGGCAGGGGTGGGGACAATGGCCCTATGCCATTCCTGAGTCTTCCCAATAAACATCAGTGGGTGCTGCTGGTGTAACATGTTCTTTACACCTTAATAAAGGTATTCCTAGAGTGAACTAAAAGTATATCACAGAAGTGTAGCATAGGATTGGAAGGGACTTCAATAGGGTTTTTAGTCCAGTCCCCTGCACTCAAGGCAGGACTATGTAATAACTAGACCATTCCTGACAGGTGTTTGTCTAACCTGTTCTTAAAAACATCCAATGATGGAGTTTCCATAACCTCCCTAGGCAATTTATTCCAGTGCTTAACTACCCTGACAGTTAGGAGGCTTTTCTGAATATGTAACCTAAACCTCCCTTGCTGCCATTTAAACCCATTGCTTCTTCTCCTGACCTCAGACAACAATTTTTTCTCTCTTCCTTGTAACATCCTTTTATGTACTTGAAAACTGTTATATCCTCTCCCTTGTCTACACTACGAAATTAGGTCAAATTTATAGAAGTCGGTTTTGTAGAAAGCGTTTTTATACAGTCAATTGTGTGTGTCCCCACACAAATGCTCTAAGTGCATGTAGTCAGCGGAGTGTGTCCACAGTACCGAGGCAACCGTCAACTTCCGGAGCATTGCACTGTGGGTAGCTATCCCACAGTTCCCTCAGTGTCTACCACCCATTTGAATTCTGGGTAGAAATCCCAGTGCCTGATAGGGCTAAAACATTGTCACGGGTGGTTCTGGGTACATATCGTCAGGACCCCCTTCCCTTCCTCCCTCCGTGAAACCAAGGGCAGACAATCGTTTTGCACCTTTTTTCTTGAGTTATCTGTGCAGACTCCATACCACGGCAAGCATGGAGCCCGCTCATCTAACCATCATCGTATGTCTCCTGGGTGCTGGCAGACGCGGTACTGCATTGCTACACAACAACAGTTTATTGCCTTTTGGCAGCAGACAGTGCAGTATGACTGGTAGCCGTGTCGACGTAGTCCAGGGTGCTCTTTTAACCGACCTTGATGAGGTCAGGGGTGCCTAGGCAAACATGGGAGTGACTCAGCCAGGTCATTTCCCTTTTAAGTTTCATCTCATGGCGATTCAGTCCTACCGGCAGTGCACTGTCTTTTAATCTGCAGGCAGCAGAAGACGATGGCCAGCAGTCATACTGCACCGTCTTCTGCCGAGCACCCAGGAGATGACGATGACTAGCGGTCGTACTGCACAGTCTGCTGCCAGCAAGATGTATAAAGATAGATGAAGTGGATCAAAACAAGAAATAGACCAGATTTGTTTTGTATTAATTTTCTCCTCCCTCCCTCTGTGAAATCAACAGCCTGCTAAACCCAGTTTTGAGTTCTGTCCTTGAGGTTTTGAGTTCTATCCTTGAGGGGGCCATTCTGTTTCTCGCAAAGTCACCCCCTTTGTTGATTTTTAATTCCCTGTAAGCCAAACCTGTAAGCCATGTTGTCAGTCACCCCTCCCTCCACCAGAGCAATGGCAAACAATCGTTTCATGCCATTTTCCCTGGATTGCCTGAGCAGGAGTAGATGCAAGCACAGCAAGCATGGAGCCCGTTCAGCTCACCATAGCAGTTATGAGCATTGTAAGCACCTCAGGCATTATCATGCAGTGTATGCAGAACCAGCACCTGAAAAAACAGGCGAGGAGGCTACGGCACCACGGTGATGAGGACATGAACACACTTTTCTCTAAAAACGCGTTCCCCCGCAATTTGGAGATCATGGTGTTAATGGGGCAGGCTCATGCCGTGGAATGCCAATTCTGGGCCCGGGAAACAAGCACAGAGTGGTGGGACCGCACAGTGTTGCTGGTCTGAGATGATTCCCAGTGGCTCTGAAACTTTCGCATGTTTAAGGGCACTTTCATGGAACTTTGTGACTTGCTTTTCCCTGCCCTGAAGCGCAAGAATACCAAGATGAGAGCAGCCCTCACAGTTCACAAGTGAGTGACAATAGCCCTGTGGAAGCTTGCAATGCCAGACAGCTACCGGTCAGTCGGGAATCAATTTGGAGTTGGCAAATCTACTGTGGGGGTTGCTGTGATGCAAGTAGCCAATGCAATCACTGAGCTGCAGCTATCAAAGGTAGTGACTCTGGGAAAGGTGCAGGTCATACTAGATGGCTTTGCTGCAATGGGATTCCCTAACTGAGGTGGGGTATAGAAGGAACGCATATCCCTATCTTGGGACCGGACCACCAGGACAGCCAGTACATAAACCGCAAGGGGTACTTTTCAATGGTGCTGCAAGCACTGGTGGATCACAAGGGACGTTTCACCAACATCAATGTGGGATGGCTGGGAAAGGTTCAGGACACTCACGTCTTCGGAAACTCTGGTCTGTTTAAATGGCTGCAGGAAGGGATTTACATCCCAGACCAGAAAATAACTGTTGGGGATGTTAAAATGCCTATAGTTATCCTTGGGGACCCAGCCTACCCCTTAATGCCCTGGATCATGAAGCCATACACAGGCACCCTGGACAGTAGTCAGGAGCTGTTCAACGATAGGCTGAGCAAGTGCAGAATGGTAGTAGAGTGTGCATTTGGATGTTTAAAGGGTCGCTGGTGCAGTTTACTGACTCGCTCAGACCTCAGCGAAACCAATATCTCCATTGTTATTGCTGCTTGTTGTGTGCTCTACAATCTCTGTGAGAGTAAGGGGGAGATGTTTATGGTGGGGTGGGAGGTTGATGCAAATCACTTGGCCACTGAATGCGCACAGCCAGACACCAGGGCAGTTAGAAGAGCACAGCAGGAAGCAGTGCGCATCAGAGAAGGTTTGAAAACCAGTTTCATGACCTGCCAAGGTACTGTGTGACACTTCTGTTTGTTTCTCCTTGATGAAAACCCACCCCCTTGTTTGACTCTAATTCCCTGTAAGCCACCCGCCCTCCCGCCTTCGATCACAGCTTGCTTGCAAAGGAAATAAAGTCACTATCATTTAAAAAACATGTATTCTTTATTCATTGATTATAAAAATAGGGAGATAACTCACAAGGTAGCCCGGGTGGGGTGTGGGAGGAGGGTTGAAGGGAAGGAAAAGGCCACTTTAAAACTTGTTGAACGCCAGCCTTCTGTTGCTTGGGCTGTCCACTGGGGTGGAGTGGTTGGGTGCCCGGAGTCTTCCACCCCACATTTTTGGATGTCTGGGTGAGGAGGCTATGGAACTTGGGGAGGAGGGAGGGCAGTTAAGCAGGGCCTGCAGCAACAGTCTGTGATCCTGCTGCCGTTCATGAACCTCCACCAGACGCCAGAGCATATCCATTTGATCCTGCAGTAGCCCCAGCATTTCCTCATGCCTCCTCTGATCTTCACCACCTCTCCTCACGTTCATCAGCCACCATCCTGTACTCTGCTATTGTGTCCCTCCACAGAGCTCTGTCAGTGCCAGACAACTGCATGAGCTCAGAGAACATTTCATCGCACGTGTGTTTTTTCGCTGCCTTATCTGAGATAGCCTCTGGGACGGAGGAGGGAGGCTTGATACATTTTATAGAACAATGGCTATACTTTTTCATGGTGAACAACACTATTCACATTACATAGCACATGTGATTTTGGTACAAGGTCACATTTTGCATCTTATATTGAGTGCCTGCGGCTTTGGTGTTAGAGATCACACATGCAGGGCCAGGCAACAGAATTCGGCTTGCAGGCGGCCATGGTAAGCCTATTTCCCATTTTGTAGGTGTGCAATTGATTGTTCCTTCCTACATGGAGTACTTTGCATTTGTCCTTATTGAATTTTATCCTGTTTACTTCAGATCATTTCTCCAGTTTGTCCAGAGCATTCTGAATTTTAATCCTATCCTTCAAAGCATTTGCAATCCCTCCCAGCTTGGTATTGTCCACAAACTTTGTAAGTGTACTCTCTATGCCATTATCTAAATTGTTGATGAAGATATCGAATAAAATCAGACCCAGGACTGATCCCTGCAGGACACCACTCAATATGCACTTCCAGCTTGACTGTGAACTACTGATAGATACTCTCTGGGAACAGTTTTCCAACCAGTTATGTGCCACCTTATAGTAATTCCATCTAAATTGTATTTCCCTAGTTTCTTTATGAGAAGGTCATGTGAGACAATATCAAAAGCCTTTCTAAAGTCAAGATATACTACATCTATCACTTTCCTCTTATCCACAAGGCTTGTTACCTTGTCAAAGAATGATATTAGATTGGTTTTACAGGATTTTACAATGGTTTTACAATGATACTTCCAAGAATGACCTTGAGCGGATCCCAGCAGACTACATGGCTCTGGGAAGAAGGATAAAGGAGTTTGAGGTGCATGTGGTCTTCTCATCTGTCCTCCCCATGGAAGGAAAAGGCCTGGGTAGAGACTGTCGAATCGTGGAAGTCAACGAATGGCTACGCAGGTGGTGTCAGAGAGAAGGCTTTGGATTCTTTGACCATGGGATGGTGTTCCAAGAAGGAGGAGTGCTAGGCAGAGATGGGCTCCACCTAACAATAAGAGGGAAGAGCATCTTCACAAGCAGGCTGGCTAACCTAGTGAGGAGGGCTTTAGACTAGGCTCACTGGGGGAAGGAGACCAAAGCCCCGAGGTAAGTGAGGAAGTGGAGTACTGGGAGGAAGCACGAGCAGAGCGCGCAAGAGGGGAGGGCTCCTGCCTCATACTGAGAAAGAGGGATGATCAGCGAGTTATCTTAAGTGTCTATACACAAATGCACGAAGCCTGGGAAACAAGCGGGGAGAACTGGAAGTCCTGGCACAGTCAAGGAATTATAATGTGATTGGAATAACAGAGACTTGGTGGGATAACTCACATGACTGGAGTACTGTCATGGATGAATATAAACTGTTCAGGAAGGACAGGCAGGGCAGAAAAGGTGGGGGAGTTGCACTGTATGTAAGAGAGCAGTATGACTGCTCAGAGCTCAAGTATGAAACTGCAGAAAAACCTGAGAGTCTCTGGATTAAGTTTAGAAGTGTGAGCAACAAGGGTGATGTCCTGGTGGGAATCTGCTATAGACCACTGGACTAAGGGGATGAGGTGAACGAGGCTTTCTTCCGGCAACTCGCAGAAGTTACTAGATCGCAGGCCCTGGTTCTCATAGGAGACTTCAATCACCCTGATATCTGCTGGGAGAGCAATACAGCAGTGCACACACAATCCAGGAAGTTTTTGGAAAATGTAGGGGACAATTTCCTGGTGCAAGTGCTAGAGGAACCAACTAGGGGCAGAGCTCTTCTTGACCTGCTGCTCACAAACCGGGAAGAATTAGTAGGGGAAGCAAAAGTGAATGGGAACCTGGGAGGCAGTGACCATGAGATGGTCGAGTTCAGGATCCTGACACAGGGAAGAAAGGAGAGCAGCAGAATATGGACCCTGGACTTCAGAAAAGCAGACTTTGACTCCCTCAGGGAACTGATGGGCAGGATCCCCTGGAAGAATAACATGAGGAGGAAAGGAGTCCAGGAGAGCTGGCTTTATTTTAAAGAATCCTTATTGAGGTTACAGGGACAAACCATCGCGATGTGTAGAAAGAATAGTAAATATGGCAGGCGACCAGCTTGGCTTAACAGTGAAATCCTTGCTGATCTTAAACACAAAAAAGAAGCTTACAAGAAGAGGAAGATTGGACAAATGACCAGGGAAGAGTATAAAAATATTGCTCGGGCATTCAGGAGTGAAATAAGGAAGGCCAAATCACACCTGGAGTTGCAGCTAACAAGAGATGTTAAGAGTAACAAGAAGGCTTTCTTCAGGTATGTTAGCAACAAGAAGAATCATAGAATCATAGAATATCAGGGTTGGAAGGAACCTCAGGAGGTCATGTAGTCCAACCCCCTGCTCAAAAGCAGGACCCATTCCCAATTAAATCATCCCAGCCAGGGCTTTGTCAAGCCTGACCTTAAAAACTTCTAAGGAAGGAGATTCCACCACCTCCCTAGGCAACGCATTCCAGTGTTTCACCACCCTCCTAGTGAAAAAGTTTTTCCTAATATCCAACCTAAACCTCCCCCACTGCAACTTGAGACCATTACTCCTTGTCCTGTCCTCTTCCACCACTGAGAATAGTCTAGAACCATCCTCTCTGGAACCACCTCTCAGGTAGTTGAAATCAGCTATCAAATCCCCCCTCATTCTTCTCTTCCACAGACTAAACAATCCCAGTTCCCTCAGCCTCTCCTCATAAGTCATGTGTTCCAGACCCCTAATCATTTTTGTTGCCCTTCGCTGGACTCTTTCCAATTTATCCACATCCTTCTTGTAGTGTGGGGCCCAAAACTGGACACAGTACTCCAGATGAGGCCTCACTAATGTCAAATAGAGGGGAACGATCACGTCCCTCGATCTGCTCGCTTTGCCCCTACTTATACATCCCAAAATGCCATTGGCCTTCTTGGCAACCAGAGCACACTGCTGACTCATATCCAGCTTCTCGTCCACTGTCACCCCTAGGTCCTTTTCCGCAGAACTGCTGCCTAGCCATTCGGTCCCTAGTCTGTAGCTGTGCATTGGGTACTTCCGTCCTAAGTGCAGAACCCTGCTCTTATCCTTATTGAACCTCATCAGATTTCTTTTGGCCCAATCCTCCAATTTGTCCAGGTCCCTCTGTATCCTATCCCTGCCCTCCAGCGTATCTACCACTCCTCCCTGTTTAATATCATCGGCAAATTTGCTGAGAGTGCAATCCACACCATCCTCCAGATCATTTATGAAGATATTGAACAAAACCGGCCCCAGGACCGACCCCTGGGGCACTCCACTTGACACCGGCTGCCAACTAGACATGGAGCCATTGATCACTACCCATTGAGCCCGACAATCTAGCCAACTTTCTACCCACCTTATAGTGCATTCATCCAGCCCATACTTCTTTAACTTGCTGACAAGAATACTGTGGGAGACCGTGTCAAAAGCTTTGCTAAAGTCAAGATACAATACATCCACTGTTTTCCCTTCATCCACAGAACCAGTAATCTCATCAAAGAAAGTCAAGGAAAGTGTGGGCCCCTTACTGAATGAGAGAGGCAACCTAGTGACAGAGGATGTGGAAAAAGCTAATGTACTCAGTGCTTTTTTTGCCTCTGTCTTCACGAACAAGGTCAGCTCCTAGACTGCTACACTGGGCAGCACAACATGGGGAGGAGGTGACCAACCCTCTGTAGAGAAAGAAGTGGTTCAGGGCTATTTAGAACAGCTGGACTAGCACAAGTCCATGGGGCTGGATGCGCTGCATCCGAGAGTGCTAACGGAGTTTGCGGATGTGATTGCAGAGCCATTGTCCATTATCTTTGAAAACTCATGGCGATTGGGTGAAGTCCCGGATGACTGGAAAAAGGCTAATGTAGTGCCCGTCTTTAAAAAAGGGAAGAAGGAGGATCCTGGGAATTACAAGCCTCTCAGCCTCACCTCAGTCCCTCGAAAACTCATGGAGCAGGTCCTCAAGGAATCAATTCTGAAGCACTTAGAGGAGAGGAAAGTGATCAGGAACACTCAGCATGGATTCACCAAGGGCAAGTCATGCCTGACTAATCTAATTGCCTTCTATGATGAGATAACTGGCTCTGTGGATGAGGGGAAAGCAGTGGACGTGTTGTTCCTTGATTTTAGCAAAGCTTTTGATACGGTCTCCCACAGTATTGTGCCAGCAAGTTAAAGAAGTATGGGCTGGATGAATGGACTGTAAGGTGGATAGAAAGCTGGCTAGATCGTCAGGCTCAACGGGTAGTGATCAATGGCTCGATATCTAGTTGGCAGCCAGTATCAATTGCAGTGTCCCAAGGGTCAGTCCTGGGGCTGGTTTTGTTCAATATCTTAATTAATGATCTGGAGGATGGCGTGGACTGCACCCTCAGCAAGTTTGCAGATGACACTAAACAGGGAGGAGTGGTAGATACGCTGGAGGGTAGGGATGGGATACAGAGGGACCTAGACAAATTAGAGGATTGGGCCCAAAGAAATCTGATGAGGTTCAACAAGGACAAGTGCAGAGTCCTGCACTTAGGACGGAAGAATCCCATGCACGGCTACAGACTAGGGACCGAATGGCTCGACAGCAGTTCTGCAGAAAAGGACTTAGGGGTTACACTGGACGAGAAGTTGGATCTGAGTCAACAGTGTGCCCTTGTTGCCAAGAAGGCCAACGGCATTTTGGGATGTGTATGTAGGAGCATTGCCAGCAGATTGAGTGACTTGATTCTTCCCCTCTATTTGACATTAGTGAGGCCTCAACTGGAGTACTGTGTCCAGTTTTGGGCCCCACACTACAAGAAGGATGTGGAAAAATTGGAAAGAGTCCAGCAGAGGGCAACAAAAATGATTAGGGGACTGGAACACATGACTTATGAGGAGAGGCTGAGGGAATTGGGATTGTTTAGTCTGTGGAAGAGAAGAATCAGGGGGGATTTGATAGCTGCTTTTAAGTACCTGAAAGGGGGTTCCAAAGAGGATGGATCTCAGTGGTAGCAGATGACAGAACAAGGAGTAATGGTCTCAAGTTGCAGTGGGGGAGGTTTAAGTTGGATATTAGGAAAAACTTTTTCACTAGGAGGGTGGTGAAACACTGGAATACATTACCTAGGGCGGTGGTAGAATCTCCTTCCTTAGAAGTTTTTAAGGTCAGGCTTGACAAAGGCCTGGCTGGGATGATTTAGTTGGGGATTAGTCCTGCTTTGAGTAGGGGGTTGAACTAGATGACCTCCTGAGGTCCCTTCCAACCCTAATATTCTATGATTCTATGATTTGTTCTTGACTAATCCATGTTGACTCTTACTTATCACCTTATTATCTTCTAGGTGTTTGCACCTGATTGTTTATTTGTCCCATTATCTTTCCAAGTACTGAGGTTAAGTCTGATTGATCTATAATTCTCCAGGTTGTCTTTAGTCCCCTTTTATAGAATGGCATTGTATTTGCCCACTTCCAGTCCTCTGGAATCTCACCTGTCTTCCATGATCTTTTGAGGATGGCTGGGAGATCTACTCGGTCAGCTCCTTGAGTATTCTAGGATGCATTTTATCAGGCCCTGATGATTTGAAGACATCTAACTTGTCTGAGGAACTTTTAACCTGTTCTTTCCCTATTTTAGCCACAGATCCTGTCTCATTTTCATTATATTAGAAGTCCAATCGCTACTAACCTTTTTGGTTGAAACGGAAACAAAAATGTAATTTAGCACTTCTGCCATTTCCACATTTTCTATTGTTGTCTTTCTCCTCTCATTGAGTAATAGGCCTACCCTGTCCTTGGCTTTCTTCTTGCTTCTAATGTATTTGTAAAATGTTTTCTTGTTAGGCTTTTTATCTTTAGTTAGTTTAATCACATTTTGTGCCTTCACCTTTTTAATTTTGTCCTGACATGCTTGAGTTGTTTGTTTATATTCATTCTTCGTAATGCATATGTGCATGTTAATATGCTGCCAAGAACAATGACAACAATCATAAACTTAACATTCCTATATGACTTGTCAAGCTGTTGAGCCTTGATGTGCAACTGCCATTTTGGATGTCATTGAATTGAGCTGGAAAATCATGTATCCATATTCTACCATATAATAGCTTGTGTTACAGAAATAAAGGAGTCTCTGTAGAAGAACATATGTCAGCTTCCCATTGGGCTTGGATATGCCCCACACATGAACTCAGTGGAATCCTCACCCTCAAGCAAAGTCCGTATATACTTCCATGCTGGTCTTCACCTCTATCATTTCTCCTCCCCAAGTTCAGCTGTAAACCATGCTGAATATGGAGAACAATTGACAGAGGAAGAATATTGACTTTTTAATGTTTTGTTTTATCTTGCTGATCAAATATCTAAGCAACCCATAAGCATAGCTCCATATTGAACAAAAAGCTTGGAAATTTATTTTTATACTAGGAAGTGTTCTAAATCTATTTGCTATGCATACTACTGGATAGTCTTTCTGTTTGCAAAAGCAGTTCAGTGTTAATAAGTGTAGCATAATGAGTGAATTCAATTTATTAATCATGGTAGTTAAATAATCTAAGACCTCTGTATCTGTGTCACCCAGTCAAATTTCTGGATAGCTAATTCTTATTCACTTATAGAGTTTAGAAAAAATAAAATTCAATTTTTTTCATAAAAATAGACTTTTAAATAGTTTTAGTGAATTTATATGTGGCTTGGTTTGATCAGCTGCTTCTCAAATAATTTTTTTTTCCATCATCCAGAAACAGTTTTAAAATAAAGGTAATGAACAAACCAAGCAACCATCATTTCAGTGAGTTTTAAACTCTTCGTGGCTGGGCTCATCTTTCTTGTAGAGCCCCTAGCACAATGGGGTCCTGGTGTATGATTTGTACCCTAGTCACTACTGCAGTACAAACAATGTTTGTTTGTTTTTTTGACTAGCCACTCAGCCTTCCTTCTCAACTCTCCAACATTTGATATTTATATATTCAGTAATTTCATGTGTTGAATGTAAAGTCATTGAGGCAGATTACTGTGACAGAACAATTCTCAGCATTCCGCATTGGCACTTATCCTTGTAGGTGATGAGTAAAGCTAAGCAAAATCGCATTTGGATGGATAGTTTATTTGCTGAAAAATGTGGCTTTGGTTCCACCTAAACTATTTGCAAATTTGTATCAACTTTGCCAAACTGAAGAAAAGTCAAACCATTCTGGCCATGTCACAATAAAAAGTATTATGTTGACCAGAAAAAAAATCATTTTGACTCTTCAGGCGTTTTGACAAAAGCAAACAAAAAGAAAGGAGTCACAAAACCACCATAAGAGGAAGCAGAGGTGACCATGCCTCCCTCGCTAGCTTTAGCCCAGCAGTTAGGGCACCTGTGGAATGTAGAAGAGCCAGGTCATTTAGATTGGTGATTAATAGTAATTCACTGGGACAATTCATAGTCCCTGGGTCAGGGAACATGAACAAGAGTGACTGGTAGTTATGAAAGTCACCCAGGCTGTAGCAGACCCAAGTTCAAATCACTGCACCAAAAGCTACTTAATTATTTATAAAAAGTAGAACTGATTCAAGAAGAGAGATTGCAACCCCCGCCCCCATAGTCTTGTTGTTTGGGGCATTCTCCTGTAATTTAGGAGTTCAAAACTGTCCTCTACATGGGATAGAAATTGAACCATCATTTCCTACATCTGAGTCAACTGCCCTCACCACTGTACTATTGCTTATAAGAGAACTGCTGCCACAAGCATCCTCTGGCCATTGTATGAATCCTTTACTTTTGCCTCTGTTAACATGCCTGGAAAATCAAAATGAAGATTTTCAGGATAAAACAAAATGTTTCAGCATTACCAAATCATTCCAATTCATTTTGACTCAATTTGGTTTTTACGTTTTGATCTGGTGAAAATATTAATTGATTTTTGATTTGACCCCTCAAAAAGGATTTTTGCTTTGTTTATTTAGAATTGCCAACTAATGGGGCAGGGGGAACCATTTGCCCAGCTCTGGTGCCAAATGGTCACAACTCCTGTTGACAGTCATGAGATCTGGAGTAATAAGCACTTTTCAAGAATTGTCTCATTACTATCAGAGGCTAAGTGTCCTGCCTTTTAATCCCACTGGCATTTATTAGCTTGTAATTGCATCATCTGTTATGCTGGCATCTTCATTGTCAGTATCAACATCTGAGTCATTATTCTGAATAATTAAGATCTAGTGAAAACATTGATTTCATTATACATTTGTAATATTGTCTGCCTTCAAAAATACTGTGGAGACTTAGTAGTACTACAGAAAATTGTGACTTCAGTAGTGCAAGCCTTTCCACTCATTCCATCGTCTCAGATGAATCACTGGTTGAAATTCTATGGCCTGTGTTATTCATACATTTCAAGACCAGAAGGGATAATTTTGACCATCTAGTCTGACACCCCATATAACACAAGCCATAGAACTTCCCCAAAATAGTCCCTAGAGCAGATCTTTTAGAAATACATCCAGCCTTGATTTAAAAATTATCAAGTAATGGAGAATCCACCACAACTCTGGTGTGTAGATTGTTCCAATGGTTAATTACTCTCACTGTTCAAAATTTACACCTTAATTCCTGGTTGAGTTTGTTTAACTTCAACTTCCAGTCACTGGAAGGTGTTATAGCTTTCTCTGCTAGATTGAAAAGTTCATTATTAAATATTTGTTCCCTATATAGATATTACAGACAGTAATCAAGTCACCCCTTAACTGTTTCTTTGTTAAGCTAAATAGAGATACTAAAGGAGCTCAGTTACTGCAAGGCATGTTTTCTAATCCTTTAATCATTGTGGTGGTTCTTCTCTGAACCATCCCTAATTTATCAATGTCCTTTTTGAATTGTGGGCACCAGAACTGGACACAGTAGTCCAGCAATGCAAGTCAGGCTGTGATCACAATGGTCCCTTCTGGCTTTAAAATTATTAAATCTAGATATGGAAAACATCCTTGGATAGTTGTAATGGTATAGGTCACTATGGACCAGATTGTAGTTCATCTTGAAAGCCAGTACAAGGGGATAAAGAGGTATAAGTCACTCGTGCTCTATACCAGTGGCTCTCAACCTTTGCAGACTACTGTACTCCTTTCATGTGTCTGATCTGTCTTGTGTACCCCCAAGTTTCACCTCACTTAAAAACTTATAAAATCAGACATAAAAATACAAAACTGTCACAGCACACTATTAGTGAAAAATTGCTTACTTTCTCATTTGTACCATATAATTATAAAATAAACCAATTGAAATATAAATATTGTATTTACATTTCAGTGTATAGTATACAGATCAGTATAAACAAATCATTGTCTATGACATTTTAGTTTGTACTGACTTCGCTAGTGCTTTTTATGTAGCCTGTTGTAAAACTAGGCAAATATCTAGATGAGTTGATGTACCCCTGGAAGAACTCCGAGTACCCCCCAGGGTACGCATACCCTCAGTTGAGAACCACTGCCCTTTACCACTGTTTTGTGTGTGTATGGAGATATCAGGTTCCACAGACCCAGCAACATAGCTATATGAGCACATTGGGGGGCATACACTGCCATAGGAATAGACCTGTCTCCATTTACTTGTTCCCTTTCACCAGGTGAAGAGTAGAAGAGAGAGACTGTGACTCATGGAGTCAAAAATCTTCCTTCCAGGCAGCACAACAATGTGCTACATCTTATCCTGGACTAGATCACAACCTGACAATCTAGCCCTACATAAATAACATATGAATGAAAACCACCGTTCTGAAGACGTTGAGAAATACTTGCCATGTTATATTGCCATTACAGTGAACCACTCTGGTGTTTCTTAATAAGCCTCCACTTCCTGACCCCCACATCCTGCAATCTTCAGATAAGCATCACTGCCACTTCAGTATGACGTTTGCCTAGGTTGAGCAGTAATTTAAAGCCAGGAATACATAAAAAGGATTTCAAAACATATTAAAAACCCTGAAATAAAAATTCACAAAAAAATTGAAGGAAAAGGTAACCTAGGGAACTATACAAATCTTTGACACAGCCTGGCTTAGTTTAGCCACAGGAATCATCTAATTTGCAAAGCCTCATGAAATATGTGAGTGTAAAATGTCTGCTTTGTGTGATTAGATTATTACAATAATTAAATGTTCCCATCTGACTGAAACATAGCTACTATAAGCAGAAATACATATGTCCTGCATCACAATTTGCACTTACTCAGCCGTACATGTCACAGTTACGGAGAGGGAAGAACAGCCATTCTAACAATCAAATTGAAGACAAGTCCTTTATTTCTATTACTGCATGAAAATGTGTGTTTTGCAACTGTAGCAGCTAACCAATATTCCTCTGGAGGATGAAATCTCAAATCAACATTAATTAATTATAATTATAGCCACAGAGGAAACAGAAATGTTATCAGGACTTATCATTGCCATCAAAGTCTCATTATAAGCAACGTGCAAAGCTCAGCTGTGTTTCTGTCAGTCTTGCGCAGGCACACTGAAAGTTATTCCGCATGAAGCTCACTCTATGCTGATAATTCAAGAGAAATACAAGACTTGTTTTCCAGTGTAAATATGTAAAGGTATTATTTTTAGCTTAATCCCTTCTCTTGGACAACCCATCAGAAATGTCAATATTTATTCACAACCAGGGTCCTAATTAGAGCTGCAGTGACCTGTTTTCATGTCTGTTGAACTCCGGTGAACAAGTCCCTCACTGCTCTCAAGTTTATGGCTATTAGTCCAGTAGCTTTGCTCTTCACTGCAAGACTCAGTTCAACCACTATGCTCTAGAGAAAGGAAGAGTTTCAGAACACTAACACAGATACTACTGAACCCCACCAAGAGCTCCCCTGTGCTTCTTTCTTTCAATAAACTATTAAAGACCATGCTCATCACCTGTAGCTGAGCCAAATAGTGCTTAAGTGCTTAGGCACTTTTTCATCAAGTGTGTTCTTGAAAGATTGGAGTAGCTTTGAAAAAGCAGTTGAAAGCAATTTGACATAATGAGGCATTAATTAAAGCGAAATTATAGTGGGAAATATAGCATTTATAGCATCTGCATTAAAACTGAGTGCATCAAGATTAAAAATAATATAACAAATAGCTAAGAAATTAGTAGTAGTTAGAAACCAGATTCTGCCACAGTTACTAATGTTGTGCAACACCTTTCTCAGTGAGCAGGTTCTACTCAGAACATAAGAACAGCCATACTGGGTCAGACAAAAGGTCCATCTAGCCCAGCATCCTGTCTTCCGACAGTGCTCAGTGCCAGGTGCCCCAGAGGGAATGAACAGAACAGGTAATCATCAAGTGATCCATTCCCTGTCGCTCATTCCCAGCTTCTGGCAAACAGAGGCTAGGGACACTATCCCTGCCCATCCTGGCAAATAGCCATTGGTGGACCTATCCTCCATGAATTTATCTAGTTCTTTTTTGAATCATGTTATAGTCTTGGCCTTCACAACATCCTCTGGCAAAGAGTTCCACAAGTTAACTGTACGTTGCGTGAAGAAATACTTCCTTTTGTTTGTTTTAAACCTGCTGCCTATTAATTTAATTTGGTGACCCCTAGTTCTTGTGTTGTTATGAGGAGTAAATAGCACTTCCTTATTTACTTTCTCCACACCAGTCATGATTTTATAGACTTCAATCATATCCCCCCTTAGTGTCCCTTTTCCAAGATGAAAAGTGTGATTAATAGTAGCAAAGCCGAACCCTAGGTAACTCAGTGTGACTGAGAATGGCAGAGCATGGTCCTAGACAATGAGGAACAAATTTTACAGTCAAGGTCCACTCAAAACTACTAGAAAATGGGAGTTTTGAGTGTATAATCATTGAGGCTTTGGGCTTTCATTTTGAACTAATAATGTTTCTATGTCTCTCTGAATATAATTAGTTACTCTAAAATGCATAACAGTATTAACCTGTGTATTGTATAGAGTTAACCAATACATATTACAGATTATCAATACTTTAAAATTAATATTGGTATTATTAAAAAAAATGTCTGCAGGAAACTTAGTCCTCTTATGAAGTGCTAATAAATAGAGATGGGAGGCCCATAAACTGTCATTTTATAAACTTTAATTTTAACCATTTTATTGGTTGTCTACTTTTTTGAACCATAAAAGATCAAAAAGGTCACCAAAGCAAACTGTGCATTTCTATCTTCACTTCTTCAGAAACACATAAAAATGTAAAAGGCCAAATAGGTGGTATTATCTTTTAATCTGTAAAAATACTTCTGGGCTGTTACTTTACATGAGAACTTTTAGCCTGGAGCAAATTTTTGTGGCTGAGTTAGCATCTCAAAAAAAAAAAAAGTAGTAGTTTTGGAATGGAAATGCTGAGTCTGCTGACACAAGTTTAACAGCCTCTAGAGTACGTGCCTGTACAGTAATTCAATATTGCCAAATACAATACCTAATAAAACATGACACTACACACTAGAATCAAGAAACACTTTTTTTCCCCCTCATTCATCACAACTCTCAAAATATTTTAAAATATGGTAAACTGGCTCAAAACTATTACAGGAAATTAATGTCCAGCTGCACAGTATTAACTTTACAAAATGTAAGCTTTCCTGGGCAGGGAGCATGCCTTCTTTGATTCTTCACCTAGCACATTGTTAGGCCCATCAAGAGAAATTTGGGGCCCTGGTATATCATGTTTGCTGAGACTCCACTGTCTCCCATTTCACTTTATTTACATAGACATTACAGATGTTTTGGTGGCATCCCTGAGCTCAGGGCTCCAGTTCGATTTTCCCTCCTTTTCTCAGCCCTTACCATTGTGATCACTACAGTAAACAAATTAAGAACAAGAACATTTAAATACAGAAATTATTAGAAAGAAGGAACCTCTACAGCGCATCATCAAAGATTTACAACCTATCCTGAAAAATGATCCCTCAGTCTCACAGATCTTGGGAGACAGACCAGTCCTTGCTAACAGACAGCCCCCCAACCTGAAGCAAATACTCACCAGCAACCACACACCACACAACAAAACACTAACCCAGGAACCTATCCTTGCAACAAAGCCCGATGCCAATTCTGTCCACATATTTATTCAAGTGACACCATCATAGGACCTAATCACTTTAGCCACACCATCAGGGGCTCATTCACCTGCACATCTACCAATGTGATATATGCCATCATGTGCCAGCAATGCCCCTCTGCAATGTACATTGGCCAAACCGGACAGTCTCTATGCAAAAGAATAAATGGACACAAATCTGACATCAGGAATCATAACATTCAAAAACTGGTAGGAGAACACTTCAACCTCTCTGGCCACTCAGTAAAAGCTTTAAGGGTGGCAATTTTTCAACATGCATCCGATGAAGTGAGCTGTAGCTCACGAAAGCTTATGCTCAAATAAATTGGTTAGTCTCTAAGGTGCCACAAGTACTCCTTTTCTTTTTACTCTTACTGCAGTTACAAAAGAACAATTTCAAGCTGCTTGTTCAGCATGTCCAATTCAACAAAAACTGTGGGAATTTCTGAGAAAGAGATGGCTCAGTAACCCTAAAACCTTGACCCAGTTTTGCTGCCTTATTTTAGAGTTCAGGGTGAACTTTCTTTGCTCGATGGCTGTGTGCTACAAGGTACACACCAGCTACTTGTGCCAGAAGAATTACAGTCAAAACTCATACACCTGGCACACAATGCTCATCAAGGATTGTCAGAACCAAACAATGACTATGGGATCTGTATTGGTGGCCAGGGATGGACTCTCAAACTGAAGCACTCATAAAATCCTGTGTCACTTGCTGAATGCATGATAAGACAGCAGTGACATGTACCCCTCCATTACAGCCTGTTCCTCTTCCTGAATCTGCATGGGAAAAAGTGGCAATTGACATTGTAGGACCCTTTAATACTGCTCCAACTGACTGCCGTTGTACCATCACTTTCATAGACTATTTCAGTAACTGGTCTGAGGTAGTGTTTACATCGCAAATCTCTTCTGCTACAGTAATTAAGTTCCTCTCTTCAGCTTTTAGCAGGAAAGGTGACCCCAAAGAACTGGTTTCAGATAATGGTAGTCAATTTACTTCCCTGGAGTTTGAAACTTTTCTAGAAGAGAGGAACATTTTACACAGAAGGTCATTCCTATATTACCCTCAAGCCATTGGGGAAATCGAACGGTTTAACAGAAGTTTGAAAGAGAGTTTGCAAATGGCTAAACTGGAAGGGCGATTGTGGATAACCTACACTACTGAGTTCTTGCAATCATACTGGGCTACACGACATGCCACAATGCAAAGATCACCTGCAGAGTTACTTCATGGGAAACTGATGAATACTAAACTGAACATTGCGGGATTGTTAAAGGCACAACCTGATGCCCCAACCAAGGATGATGTGAGAAAAACAGTTGAACAGAAGCAAGCAAAGTATAAGGCTTTCACAGACAAGTGGTGGGGTGCTAAGAAACCAAAGTTTGAGAGTGGTTCCTTCTTTAGAATACAAAAACCTAGAATTTTATGCAAAGGGGACCATAAATTCACAGCTCCTCTCAAAATCATAGAGAAGAAGAGACCTTACACCTATCGACTTTCTAATGCGTGGGTCTGGAATGCTTCTTATCTTGCACCTGCCTATGCACCAAGAGGAGATTATGACAACACCCAGTCTGCACTGGATGACTTCACCGTAGTATCAACACAACAAGACATTGCACTGGAACCGGGGCTTGAGAGATGGCCTGTCAGACCCAGACGACCACCTGTCTAGACTAGAGACCGTTATGTAGTATCTACAGTGTTTTCAGTGTCATATTTCTGCCAACTGTATAGTGTCTTGTTTCAAATTTGTTCCTATGGTTAGAACAACAATGTTCATTTTAATTGGGAGAGTTTCTTAAAAGAGGAGGGAATGTGGTGTTTAGATGCTGCTTGTAATTATTAGAACTGGGAGCACTGGCTGTTGGGAGTCTGAAAGGACAGGAAACAGGAAGTGGGAGGGAAGTTGAGGAGGTGGAGTGAGAGCTACCAAGGGTGCAGCAGCAACTTGGTAAAGAGGATTCCACTTAAAGTCCTGTTGAAGTTTGTTAGTACCTTGCCTGGTTGCTACAACACTCATGCACTAAGCTCCAGAGGTCACAGGTTCGATCCCACCTGACACAACCGGAGTCTGTCGAGGTTACATTGGGTCCACCAATTATCAGCAGCTCTGGGTCCTGGTTCAATAGGAAGATCACTCTGCCTCTCCTCAGATTCAGTCTCTCTGCTGTGCCCCTTCCCTTTCCCAAACAAGAGTGAGGGTTATTCACAGTTCCTTCACTGCAGGCCCATCTCAGTCAGCTTTAGGTTCCAGTGAAGCCACCAACATCCTCTGAGGCTCCCTGCTCAATCAAAGCCCCTGCAGGCACTCAGCAGCAGCTTCTGGCTACCTAGCAGCAGCTCCTGATATGGACAGAGTTCCACACCAGAAATCTCACTCCTTTTCCCAAAATGGAGTCCACCACCTCTCTCCCTGCACTGCCTGGAAGACAGAGTCTCTCACCCTTTCCCCAAGGTGTCAAGGGAGTTGTAGTCTTGAATGTTAGATTGCAGCACACAGGATCTACCCCTGGAACACTCCCAATAAAGTTCAGAAGCCTGTCTAATAAATCAGACAAGTGCATGTCTACATTTTAAAATAGGATAGAATTTCTATTGCCCAGAGAAGTTGGCAGTTTCTCTGATCAGCTACCCAATCTTTAGCTTTCTCCATTTCATTAAGAGGTGAAAAATCTGTTTGTCCTGTAAGCATTATAAAGGTCCCATATCATTTTTCAAGAATAGAAGGTTATTCACTGTACATTTTGAAATGTTTATCCTTCTCCCTACTCAATTATCTTTTTTCTCAGAGGTAGCTGTGGTTGGTGGTGGTCTGTAGTAAAGCCCCAGTCCTGCAACTTGGTGCAAGTCCATGGAGTGTGGCACCCATGCAGTGCCTCAGGATTGGGGATTTAGCTTGCAAAGTATATTGAGAAACTTTATATGGGCCTGATCATTCAAAGCCTTAATCAGGTGAGCAATCCTGTGGGTCAGTGGGATTACTCACAGAGAGCTAGAGTGCAGTATTACCACAAGATTTGATTAAGGAGAAGGACACAATCAATAACATAATTGCACAGCTCCAGGAGTCAAACAATTGATATCCCTTGTTCCAAGGGGGAAATGATCTGCACTAGCTTTATGCTTGGCACAGATTATTTCTGTCTCCCTTATCTATACTTTCCAGGGTACTGGGAGACATAATCAAGGCTCGGCCATGTCTTTCCATCTGCATGGGGTGGGGAAACAGTAGCCAGGCAGAATCTGCTGCCCTGCCACGCACAATCTGGCAATGCAGGTGGCCCACTAGAGGGACTAATTGGGTGTTTTACTCTTGCATGTGAGCATTCATGATGGTTTACAACTGAACTTCGTGTCAACTGTGCGAAATGGGCCATCTTGATTATCACTTCAAAAGTTTTTTTTCCCCTGCTGATAATAGCTCCTCTTAATTAATTAGCCTCTTACAGTTGGCATGGGTACTTCCACCTTTTCATGTTCTCTGTATGTATAAATATCTTCTTACTATATGTTCCATTCTATGCATCCGATGAAGTGAGCTGTAGCCCACGAAAGCTTATGCTCAAATAAATGTGTTAGTCTCTAAGGTGCCATAAGTCCTCCTGTTCTTTTTGCGGATACAGACTAACACGGCTACTACTCTGAAACCTACAACTGAACTGTTAGTGTTGCTTTTACATGAATAAGTCTTTGCAGGATGAGACTCAGGAAACTGAAGTTATTTAATAATATATATATATGAATATGTTAATCAGATTTTTGTCAGAAAGCAAAGGAGATTTTAGCCACTCAAATGTAAAAATGTTAACAGTTGGAAAAAAATTACTTTGATTTTTCTGAAATGACTACAAAACCATTCAAAATACTCAGCAAAATTACTTCAAATTTCAAAAGTATTCCAAGGTTTGCCATGAAAAACAGAAAGTTTTTTTTCAGCTCTGTACACAATTTCCTTTTGAGTAAAGTGACAGAAAAACTGAAACTGGCTAGATAAAGTCACTTGAGTAAAAGCGTTAAAGCCTTTTTTACCCCATCAATCCTGCAGGCAGCTTTATATTTGCTAGATTAGATGGATATATTGCTTGAATTGTATTTCAATAAATCAGACAAGTGCATGCAAACTGGACAAGTACAACCCTGATTCTTCCTGATTACACAGATGGGCAGCTAAAGCTTTCATGACTGACCATTATTATAACGTGCCAGTAAATGCTTGCCTAACCCCATTGTGATTTGTTAATAGTGCCAGCTTTCATAATGACATGAAAAGGGGAGTCCAATATCACAAGTACTATCAGTCTTTTTCTCTCCAATAATTAGCATAGGCTGACATTTAGTTAGGTGCTAATTACAGAATACTTTTCTGCATGTAATCACAAATATTATTTCAAAAGGATATTCTTAATCCTATAAGAACCCTACAGGATTTTCAGGAAACTGGCTATTTTGCAGTTCTTTCTTTCACTAAGGAGCCTAATCCTATTCTCTGTGTGAATGATGATTCTAGACTATATTTTTACTCATTCATTACAGGTTTAAAAATTAGTACCTTGTATTGATGAAGTTTATTTAAAAATAAAAGTACAAAAAGCAGGGCAAGTTTATGCAAGGAAAATTGCTACGTGTTGAGTCTGGAAGACATAAAGACATGAAAATTCACTTAGACAAATGACAGATGCATAGGAATGGCCCTTTAATGTCTTTCAGCTATAACAAAGACATCTTTAAAACACTATATTAACACTTGCTCCTTAAGACAAGACAGTCACAGCAAAATGAAGATTAACCACTAATTATAACCTTCCCAATAAAATGTTTCTGCAGTCAGGGAGCATGTAACTGATGCAAATACAGTCCCATTTTCCTCCTACCTTTTTCTTTCCAAAGGTAGTATGATATTATTGCCTATCAACTACATAAATTTGCCAGGCATGAGCTGATCAATGTTATTCTCGCATCTCTCATAAAGAAGCATGACACTTTCCTACTAATTGAAAACAAGTTGAAGTTTTATTGTTCTTTCCATTTTGAATTTCTTACATATGGATCTTAATCTATGCTGGCACAACTTTACTCACCTATTTTCCAAAAGTGAGAACAGTTATACTTTATACATAGACTTCACTAATACGTAGGTACAAAATTGCATCATGGTGCGGTCCTATGTTTGAACATAGAAGATAACCAGACAGAGGCCTCCACTTTTTGACTACCAAAGAAAATGCTAATTAAAAACTTTACATTATATTCAGGGACCAAGTATTGCCATCCCTTAAGAGCTCTGACTGTTTCACAGCACAGTATGTGGGATTTCCCTTATTGGTCTTCCTATCCCAATAACTCTCCTTTTGATGTCATAAAGTTTCTGATTCCATAACCACTACTGTGGGTGCCAGAATTCCCTACAGGGGAGAATCAGTTCAGAAAAAAAAAAAAAAAAAAAACCTTTCTCCAACAATTTTGGCTGTTTCTAGAACTGAACCATTTTGAAAATTCTGAAATATTTGGTTACCTTTTTCCAGGCCCAGTAGCAGAAGTACCATGTCATAGGTTATGTATTTCCAGCCTGACTAGAAGCGGGAAGCACTGGAAATCTGAAAAGGGAAAGTTTTTTGTTTGTTTGAGATTTCCAGACAAATTTTGCAAGCTCAAAAACATGTGGATAAAAGGTTTGGATTTAATAATTATATATATAATGTGCGTGTGTGTGTGTGCGCGTGTGTGTGTTTAAAATTTTCTAAATTTTGGTTAAAAAAAAGATCAGAATAAAGCATTTTTTCAAATTTCATTTCATTTTTTTCCAGAAAAGATTTCCCATTTTTCAAGCAGCCCTATTAATGACACTTGATATTTTAATGATGGGCACTCTAGAAGTGCTCATAGATAGAAAGATAGATGAATGAACTCTTAACCATTGTCGGGTCTCCATATTCTCTTTCAAAGGCCAAAGAATATGATTTGTATCTTTGAATTTTAAGCAGAACTAGATGCATGAGCTTGCAAACAGTTGACAAGAAGGTGTGAGTAACAGTAGGGGGAAATATGCCATCATATGCCAGCAATGCTCCTCTGTCATATACACTGGCCAAACTGGACAGTCTCTATGCAAAAGAATAAATGGACACAAATCTGACATCAGGAATTACAACATTCAAAAACCAGTAGAACACTTCAACCTCCCTGGTCATTCAATAAACAGACTTAAAAGTGGCAATTCTTCAACAAAAAAACTTCAAAAACAGACTTCAACGTGAAACTGCAGAACTGGAATTAATTTGCAAACTGGACACCGTCAAATTAGGCCTGAATAAAGACTGGGAGTGGATGAGTCATTACAAAACCTAATTTTAGCATACTAATTTCCCCCTACTGTTACTCACACCTTCTTGTCAACTGTCTGGAATGGGCCACTCTCATTACTACTTCAAAAGTTATTTTTCCTCCCTTGGTATGTCAATTGAATTGTCTTGTTAGACTCACCTCACACTTGGTAAGGCAACTCCCATCTTTTCATGTACTATGTATAAATATACCTGCTACTGTATTTTCCACTCCATGCATCTGATGAAGTTGGTTCTAGACCATGAAAGCTTATGTCCAAATACATTTGTTAGTCCCTAAAGTGCCACAAGGACTCCTTGTTTTTTGTTTGTTTGTTTGTTTGTTTTTTTGCTGATACAGACTAACACTGCTACCACTCTGAAACCTCCCTCACTTAGTATATGAATGTCACACAAATATTAATGGCTATATCGTCCTATAACTCTGTGAGTCCGGAATGTCCATTTTCCAGCAACTGAGACACCTAGAGTGAAATCCTAGCTTCACTGAAGTCAGTGGCAAAGTCCCTAAGAAGCACAGGCAACAAATTAAATGCAAATATTTTGAGTCATGTTACTACCTGAACAACAATACCTTTCCTCTCAGATCCACACTTTTTTAAGTGCAGGGGTGCTTAGATCTAGAGTTTTTGGCCCAACCCTTTACAAACCTAGTAACCAATCAGTGTCAAATCCAAGTGTCTAGAAAGTTCTGGAGTGTTTATATCTTTGGTTCAGGTCTATCTCTAATTTTAAGACTAGGGAAGAAAATCTGTAGTTCAGTGCCCAAAACAAAGGAACAATGGCTGCACAGGCCATGAAACATCCACTTTGTATTTGAGTTTGGAGTCTAAAAGACAGGTAATTAAAAAACAAATAAAGAAGTGTTTTGAACAAAAGCCAGCATGGCATCACTGTCCCATCATACTGCATGATGGACTTATAGGAACTCAAGCATAGAAAACTGTAAAGTCAATTTTCCCTGAATTACCCACACACTTTGTTCAAGGAAAACAATTGGAGCATACCTGATACTTAAGAAAAAGCCTATTGGTGACTAATACATTGGGGAAATCCTTCAAGAGCATCGTTCCCTTACTCAGAGTTCACTCATCTAATGCTCCTAAGTTTACTACATCTATTATGAATTTCCACCATTCCCCCCCACCCCTCAGAAATTGATCAGGTTTCCCTTTCTAAGTTTAATTTGCCTGTTGGACCATATCCTCCCCTTTTCCAATTTAATTACCCTAGTAAATGAATGCTGATTTCATAAACATGTTATGCCACTTTCCCAAATAAATGATATGAAAATGAGCCTTATATATACTATAACAGGTTAGGACTCAAAGGATCTTAAATATCTATGAAATATGGAAGCTGGGGGGGGGGGGAATACAATGTTACTAACACTGACATATTGTTATTGTCAGTGTAACAGGGTGGCTTGTCTCTTCATGGCTAGAGGGCCTGGGGCTAGCTAAGTCTGCTTACTGAAAGAGCACACCTGAGAGAGCTCCTGTGCTTTCCACTATAAGAGCAGCAGGTAGCTGCAATAAGGAGTTAATGGTAGCAGAGAGGAGCTGTAGTGAACAAGAGATGCTTTCTAGAGACTATGACAGTGAGAAGTGTTTGAAAGTCAGAAGACTAAACTCTAGTCAGCTAAAGCCTGTGAATTCTAGGTCTAATTTAAAACTGGTGTGAAGACTTCCTGTTTGTTCTGGATTCTTGAGGGAGAGAGAGTTTGTTGTTTTGTTTCTGACAGCTTGCTGATAGCCTGAGTGGAACTGGTAAAAGGTGGTGAAACAAAGGGACCCCCCTCTAGGAAGGAGAACTGGGATGCCCCACCAAGGGGCAGAGAGAGACTGAACTGGGGATGGGGATTGCAGGGCCAGTATGGGCCCATAGGACTGAATAAATTGAACCTCCAGAAGCGGAGTGTTTTAATTACCTCTTGGACTATAGTATTCTTGAGGAGTCCATGGAAGAAAACTGGGGCAGGATACCTGCAAAGCAGTCTCTAGCCATAAAGGGGTGCTAGCATGATGTCATCCTGTTACAGTCAGTTTTTCCTCCTAAGATAAATAAATATTTTATAACATACAAGAAACACATGCTGAAGGTATACACATAAAAGAATGGATTACTGAACATGGGCACATAAAAATCCTAGAATATACTTGAGAGGGAAGAAAACTTGTTTCAAACATCTTTATTTGATCTGTTTAGTGCTTGGGTTTGTTTCTTCACTCCCCCCACCCCTCTTCCAATTTTTATTACATCCATATTCAAACAAAAGTCTTACTGACTTCAATGGAAACTTTGTCTGACTAAAGACTTCAGGAATTCTGCTCTGGAATATTAATCAGTAGAATTTGAAAGGAACCAGCTAATCCACTTTTATGGGGATAAATCTCACATGATCCTTTCATTCCTCCAAACAGGCCAATTCTTACCCCACTGAAGTTTAATGGCAAAACTGCAAGGATGAAATCCCAGAAGTCAATGGAGTGACATTTGCATTTGGGATCAGGATTTAATCCCAATAGAGTTTAGTGGCAGAAAGATCAGACCCATTTGCACTATTCATATGTACTAAAGTCTACAGTAGTACCTTTCAATTGTATAATCCTTTGAATTGGGAAACAGGTGCCCCACAGAATAAGCAATTGAAGTTCTTGCTAATGGTTATATTCAGGGAATATTTGGTGTTTTGAAATCTGTTGCAGTACTGAGAAAGTCCTTGCCAAAGTCAGTTTGTCTTCTCAAAAGGAAGAGAAAGGAAACTTGAAATAAAATAGTAAGTGTTTCTACATGGGGAAACTGTATTACCCACTGTCACAATGAATATAAAATGCCCAGTTGAAAGAAGGCAATACAGTATTTATGTTTAGCTCCAATGTGCTTTTGGAAATTTTATGATGCAGTAAAGGGTGTTACTTGCATTTGAAAATGCATGTCAAATCTGGACAGATTTCCTGGTATGATAGATAACATCACCTCAATGGAATATCTCTTTAATCTGAATTATTCATAGAGGATATGACTCTCTGTTGTTCCATATGTGTTCATTTCCCAATTTAAATGTGAAAAGTGGAAGAATTTTGGGGAGCCAATTTTGCATGGTGCTATATGCTTCTTGTGAGGAGCTGAGCACTCTCTTTTACTGAAGTAAATGCCATGAAGACAAATTTATTACAAAACATCAGCCTTATTTAGTATTATCTTAAAGTTTCCTAACTGCTGCTACAGTGTCTAAACTTCTCAAGACTTCATCCATTCTGTCTAGAACAAAATGAGTCTGATAAAGCCTATATTTCTTTATTCTATTACCCATGATGGGGGCAGTTGTCATGAGATAATCACACTGGGGTACTCTTATGAGGCACAGCGATCAGACCAATACCTGCAACATTCCAGGGACATGATTATCTCCTAGTGGTCTTGCCTCCCAGAGATGCCCTTGTGTTATTTGCAAAAAAAGTTATAATATGTAAGCACTTTCTACCTGGTCGAAGATGAACTTGGTATAAATTGAAACTGGTGGTTTAAAATAAAAGCATCCAATGCAGTGCACCATTGATAAAGTCTGTCCACAGAGCCGGCATATTGGCCCTGGGAGGATCACCTCATAAGGGGATTCTTACATGATGTAGAGGCTCCTGTGTGATTTTCCCTCCCTGCTGCCAGTGTATGTAGTTAGAGGAAAGATGATGTAGCCAACACTTGACTACAATAAGCAAATCCCTGGCTGTAGTTTTGGTCCTCTGGGGGAATTAACTTATGCTGAGGGAACCACCTGTTTCGTGAGCAGCCCAAGGCTGAGTGGAGTGAAAAGGTGAGCTTTATTCTGTCTTTATGACTCCACAAACTCAACTTGTGCTGTATGGATCTCAAATAGGTAGGAACCTGGTCAAAAATATCTTTTTGATCAATTTTGTCTTCAAGTAAATTGATAGGATTCAACTGGACAGTTTGTTCAATGTTAAGCAGGTTTCTAACACTAGCAACTAGGACAATAAAATAACAAGATTTTCTGTAAGTATATTAGTTGTATGGTCTTTAACATTTCCTTTAGAATATGCTTTGTACTTAAGGTATATGTTTAAATATATGTGACACACAGGCCTATTGGGAGGTGAGGGGGTTCTTTACTCTGTGTCAGCAACTTTTGCCGGGTCTGATGTACTCATCTTTACATCTAAACATTATCATCATGTAAGGTCATTGGAAAACTCACTTATCATTAATGTTTTTGCATGATGTGCATATACGGAGTTTGTACCAAGTTATGGATATGTGCTAGAATTGTTTGTCTAGACTGGGCTTGTGCATTGCTTGCCAAAGAAACATGCATTTGTTTGTCTGACTAGCCTGGTTGTCAGGCAGAGATAATGAAGGTGCGCTTACAAAAAAGGAAAAAAAAACCATCAAGCTAACAAGGGGAAGAGGTAATGATGCGGCAACTACCTGTAGGGGAGGAAACAGCATAAAATTTTCACCAGACTACATACCATCTCTTCCTAGGAGGAGAAAAGGAACTTTTTCCTGATACATTTCTATGGTTTATTGGACCCGATGGGGGTGGGGGTGAACCTCAAATGGTAAGTAATTTAATCAACTTATTTCTAATACAGTAATAGTGTACACAAAAGTATATAGAACAAGGTCTTTTGTGAAAGCTAATATAACATTGGTGATTTTTTACTGTAAAACATATATTAATACTATATGAGAAAATATGAATACTCACTGATTATGCTTTAAGTCTGTGACCAAATAAAGGATGAAACAGGCTTTCTCCCACACAGGAGGGAAGGCAGCTAGCTAGCTTTCTGCCTCCTGTGAAATTAAGCAAGGTGTGATCAAAAACAATGGAAGCCATATTTACATATGAATAAGCAGGGGGATGGGAACCCCACAGGAAAGGAAGAACAGCATGAGGTCATCCTGAGTCTGGGGACAAAACAGGTTTAGGAAGATATGAGGAGAAGCCATCCTGGCATCCATCACAGGACAGACACCAGGGGCTAGAGCTCTTGCAAGCTGAAAAAGCTGTGCCCTTCTACCAAGGTGGTTGAAGTCTCTGGGAACTGCATATAAGTGAGAAACCTGCTTCGGCAAAGGTCTTTTACTTAGAAAGAGAAGGGAAACCAGCACCTTGTACTTCTGTGGGAGGTCCTGGCTGGGGGTGAAGTCAGCCATAGCTGGAGACAAGAAAAATTGGTAAGAAATCTACCTTGAACAAAGACTGTAGTTTAAATTAGATCTCAGCCATTGTGTATTTGACTTTTGTTTGTAACTTTTTGTCTGTCCCTTGCACCAGAACTCACTTAAGACCTATTGCTTTATGAATAATTTTGAATAAATAAACTTGTTTTACTTAATCTAAACCAACCCAGTGTTTTGAAATTGAAGTGATTGTTAATTCCAATTAAAGTAACATGTTGTGCTTTTTGCCTCTTTAAAAGAGCAATGGGCCCTCTTCTTTCTGTGTATTCTAGGAGATGGCTGGACACTCCAGGGCAGACAGTTTTGGGGAAATTAGATGCTGCAGGTGTTTTGAGGTCACTCTGCAAGAAGTAACCAAGGCTGGGGGGCTCTTGTGTTGCTGGGGTCAGAGTGCTGAACAAGGGCCATATATAGCACACAGGCACTCAGGGAACTGCACACTTGTCTGCTGGCTGTAGGTGTCCGTTATGTGAACTGTGGCAGCAGAACCTCTAAGGCATCCAGGGTTGCAGGGCAGTCACTGACACAGCCCCTTATTGGTCTGGGTTGAACCCCAAAATGTTAATATCTTACATATAGTGTAAATTATAGCATGGTTTGGCTGCATATCCAGTGCTGCCATATCTTTCCCAGCAGAATCACTTTCAAAAATAGCACTTCTAGGAATGACATCATAAGAGCCAGGAAGTTGAAATAGCACTAAATGGGATAGTTGCAGACTTTAAGATTAAGTTTAGCTAAAAAAGTGTGTGTGTGTGGGGAAGAGAATGGCCTCTAGAATGGTGAAAATACCTTTCCCCACCCCCCCCAGGCAAGAAACATGGACTTCTTTAATAGACTAAAGGTAAGAGGAAGGAGCAAACCATATCGGCAGTTGGGTTTTCTTTTCCTTGGAGTTGATAATATTCAAAAGCTTTACTAAAAATATCAAGATATAATTCTACATTAACCTTCTGATAGCTGTCTTCCTAGGGCTCTTTCCTGCTGAGTGATTAGCATACTCTGTCACAAAACGGTTCAAATCCAGAACATCCAGGTTCAAAATATTTTACTGTATAAAGTAGGGTAAATATTTACTACCCATCAGGTAAAATCTTCTGCTATTCACATGTCGAGTTCTGCACTATTAAACAATAAAAACCACTTGTCACTCAGGCTTAGGATATATTGTATGTACAAGTAAAAAAACATTATTGTAGACTATCCATATTTGCTAGACTTCTTTTGTGTGTATGTTAGAATGTGTAGTACATAAGTGATGGCTCAAATGAGAAAAGGATGACCTAAGTAGATGTGATCCTGCATGAAAATTCATATAGGATTACATTTACTTAGGTCATCCTTTTACCATTTGAGCCATCACTCATGTACTACATATTCCAAAATCATATGACTTTATTGATAAGTCATTTTTTACTAGAATATGCAATGTGGACAACACTAAAGTTTCTAAACACCTTAATTAGTGGTCAGAATCAACAAAACAGTGCTTTGGAAGGTTCCAGATATATTTCTATGCATTAAGAAATGAAGAATTTCCACTCACTTTTTAAAATTGGTAGAGCTTTACTTTGAAAAGTTCTAAAAATTATAGAATTGGCAAGTAACTTGTTGAAAAATGCAACAAATTTCCATTAATATGCATTTGGAAAAACTTTAGCACCAAAACAAAATAATCAAAGATAGCTTGAATGTATTACCTTTGCTCAACATAACATTCTATTGTCCATTTGAAATTTTATAGCAGAGTTTAGGGGTTATGAGTGTAACCACAGTGTCAAGCAAAACGTTCAGAAATATTCTCTCTCCATATTATCACATGGTATAACTATAGATAGAACCACCAAAACAATATTTTTAATCTATTCCTAAACCCAATACTTCAGTGTTGTTTCTAACAACATATTTAGCCTAGAGTTGGGTCTATTTGCTTTAAGAATTCTTCACAGGTTCTAGCAATTAGAGAGAGACTATTAGCCCATCTTCTCTAAATTGCTCAGAAAGATGCCTTGATCTATGCATCTTCACCCTAAAGAGGGATATTTTGATATCAACTTTTCATTTTTAAAATTCCTTTTAAGACTTCATGCGCAACTGCTGCTACAGAACAACAGTGCCGATGCCAATAACCGTGCCTTCCACCCAAATTTATCAATCCTACTTAGCATATTTTCCTGTGAGATCCTTTGTGGTGACTTTCCCTGAAGGATGTTTTGCACCTAAGTATCACTATTTCGTTTTTATAGTGTCTTGGGTGTTCATGATGACATACAAACCAATACATGCCTCTGCCCCAATTTATACACAACATGGTACATTCCGTGAACTGGTGGGATTGGCAGAAAGGGCTTAGAGGTTGCGCTGGTTTCAGGGATACAATAGAACTCCCCTAACTGCGGGTGTCCTTAACAAATTCATCTTTACCTGCTGCATTCCTAACAACTTAACAATGTGTAAAATCTGTGGAAGTGCTTAATTCTGAATTTAAATTTCATAACTTTTAAAACCATTGAACTAACTTTCTTCAATATCAGCTTGTTTTTTAGCATCAGTGATTTACAGAGCAAGCCAAGCTGGAAAGTTTTTTTTTAATAGTTTCAGACACTTTTGAATTATCTGAGTACAATGTCTTATCAGACCATATGTGAAAAGAGTAAGGTTATTTTTCTTCTCCTTTTCTTGTTCTCATAAAAAAAAAAAACAATAAAAATCAACTCTGGCCTAAGACCATGCATAGGAAATGTCAGCCCCAAAGAAATTTTGTAAAAGTTATGAGCAACTTGAACAGGGATCAAGGGTTAGTGTAAGTTAAAGATCCACCTTAACTAGAGCGGGTGCTACTTGCTGTCAAGTATAAACAGATGAGAGAGAAACTAGGAGTCTGGGAAGATACATTTCCAGTCAAATATTGCTGTGGAATGCACTGATGAGGTAGAAGGTCAGAAGGTGTTCCAAAGCACTGAAGCTGCAGAGGATGAGATTGTCCTATCTAAGTTAACAGGGCTACATGGAAAGACGATGTGGGGGGGAAAGGGGGACTGTGTTAGATAAATAGGGAACAGGGAGAAGAGAGAGAGAGGCTGGAACAAATCCATAGAGGGTTTAAACAACAGACGGCAATTTTGAATTGGATGCCTTAATGAAATCCCTTTAATATTACCTTAAATAAATTAATACCAATATATTTAATAAAACCTTTAAATTGCAGATGAATTGACTTAAAAGAACAAATTCGGACTCAACTGACATAGTTAATCTAATATCATGAGAATATATACAAGTAGGAAACAGACCATACGGTTTACAGTTCTATCACTTTGGGACTCATTTTTTTTAACCTTTGTTTCTTAAATAAAATACTATAATCTCTTCCCTACCTAGCCTTGTTGAGTAGTCTGAGAACTCCACAACCAGAGTGAATTTTCCCACTGGCAGTCAGGAGCTGGCATCCTCCTGATTGCATTCTACACTGGGAAACATCAAGAGCATCTCACTTCTATATTGATCAGGTTTCCTCTGTGGTGGTAACAGTAATGTGTAGTCTTTTTTTCGCATTACTGGAATTGCCTCTATTTCATGAATACTATTGCAAACGTCTCCATATGGGATAGAAGAATCATTCTCATATTTTTGTGTGTTAGGCCTGGAAATGCCATTTCAAGTATGTGCTGTAAATGTTATAGCACAATCAAGATTTATTAAAACTACTCCACAGAGCACTATTGTAAAGAATTTATGAACTGTAAAACTGCTATAAAGGTCACTTGAGATGCAAAAGTTTAATTTGGAGTATCATGTTAGGGCATAGTACTCCTAAACTCAGTGCTTGTTTAAACAAATGGCTTGAGGATATTTGTCTCAGAATGTGGAGTTTATTAATTTCAGCAGAACAACTTTCTATCATCTAATTTTTTGCCTATCCCTTTTTTTTTAAAGGGACATGCTCATCTCTTATTAGATTAGTGACTATAACTCGTCTCCAGTGAAATGGAGATGAAGCACAAGAATGAAAGTGATATCATTTTGAGATCATTGTAGTTAGTAATAGCGCTATACGTAGTGTTTCAGAGTAACAGCCGTGTTAGTCTGTATTCGCAAAAAGAAAAGGAGTACTTGTGGCACCTTAGAGACTAACAAATTTATTTGAGCATCAGCTTTCGTGAGCTACAGCTCACTCTAAGATACGTAGTGTTGTGAATCATGCTTTTAAAGTTTCATACTCCTTACTCACCAGCTGCAAAGACATTTAAAAAAGAAAAAATTCTGCCAGGAAGAGAAGAAAAATGTCAGAAAATATCAAGAAGAGCCCAAAAATTAGACTAGGACAAGGATCTTTTTGATAGCCTATAATGTGTGATGCACACTGATTATACTTCATAAATAGTAACGTCAGTGTTTGGAATTGAAATGCCTCTTATCTCCACTGCTGCATGAAGAACAACATGGATAAATCTCTGTGCCTATGTGGAAGAACCCCCCTGACTTCTGTGGGGCTCAGCATAGGTGTTAAGAGGATCTGCATGAATGGTCCTCAATGCAGAATCAGGGCTGGAGTACCCATGGAAAAAAATTAGTGGGTGCATACCCACCAGCAGCCAAGCTTTCTCTCCTCCCCCAGGCCCTCCCACCTGCCACGGATCAGCTGTTGTGCAGTGTGCAGGAAGCTCTGGGAGGGAGGGTGAGGAGTGGGGTTGGAGCATACCTGGAGGTGGGAAGAGGTGGAGGAAGGGGTGGAGTGGGGCGGGGCCTGGAATGGAGCAGGGTGGGAACAGGTGGGACGGGGGTTGGGGCTTGGGGGAGGGGTGGAGTGGGGGCAGGCCTGGGGTGGAAGGGCAGTTGAGCGCTCCCTGGGTAAAGAGGAAGTTGGTGCCTATGGTGAGAATCCCTTTGGTTAAGCAGTATTCTATTAGAAAAGAGGATACCTTGTTAAGTTTAAGCTCAGAATGCATTTATTTATATGTAACCCTTTGCTAGCATTTGAATCTCTGTTAGATAAACTTACTTTTGCTTTCTCAGTAAACAAATGTAAGCACTGTGTTAAGCAGGGCCGTGATCCTGAGGTGAAGCTGATAAGTTGGTGTGTACAGTTCCTTTGGGGGTTGCAGATCTGTGAGTGTCCACTGGAACTGGAAACTTAAGGGGAATGCCTGGAGGACTCAGGGTTGGATTGTGCCTACTGCTAATCTGCCTCTGGGGGACAGTGGAGCCTGCATAGTCTAAGGCCATGTTACATACACACTGGGGTCCTTGTGTCAGAACTGCACGTGCTCATTAGGAGCACTTTGACAATACAATTGATACGTGTGGGTATTGTGGGGTGGCTCCTGAAAGCCAGTAACAGTCAATGTAAGCAATGCAGTGTCGACATTGACACTGGGAGCCAAATTTAGGTGAAGACACTTCCATAGCTAGTTTACGCAAGGCACTTTATGTCAACCTAATTGTGTAGCATGTACCAGTCCTGAGAGGGGAATACTTGCGTTGCCTGTGGCTGGTGGACTTGGGGAGATGACCTTTGGTAGGCATAGACAAGGCTCCCTCTTGTTAAGGGCAGGTAATAGCAAGGTGCCTCACAACTTGGGTGCCCCCTGGAAGCACAACAGAGAGGAGATGGGGAAAGGAGGCAGGAACAGTAATGTGAGTTGGCTATGGTTGCAACAATAGGAGCTGCTAGCATGGAACTACAATGATTGCAGTCAATTTTATAATAGCAGGTCAGTTATTTGAAGTGTTAATGGAAAAAATAGTTACATTAAATAATCACCTCTTTGCCTCACAACATCTACAGCAAAAACCATAGAATCTTGATGTGTGCTAAGTATGGACAGGTTTCAAACTAACCAAAATGCTGGTAACTTTAAAAGCATAAAATATAGAAGCTAATACCTCTGATTTCCTACGGATATGAAACTCTAATATTAGTGTGCTTCCTTTAGCTTTCAGTGCAACAAATTGCCTTGGATTTCAAATATATTTCTTCAAGTGTTAAATTAACAAACCAGCTCCAGAGGCTGACAGTTAAGAATGTTTCTTTATGTTTTTTATTAACATCAGACAATGTTCATCCTGCAGAGTCAACAGTCTGTCTGGATTGAGTCTTGTGGATATATGGTCTATATTCAAATAAGTATTTTAATATCAAACAAGATTTTTTTTTTACCTTGACAGAGCAAGTGCAAATAATCATGTGTTGCCAGTGAAATATCTAATCACAAGCAGAGAGAAGAAGAATTTCCTTAGATTTGAGTAGATATTTCTAACTATATCCCATCCATCCTTTGATAAAGCTTTCATTTAAATTAAAAAATTAACCAAGGAAGCATTTGGTTTTTGGTACAGTATTTTATTTTTCAGTGGAAAAATAACCAAGTGACGACTTATGAACTGTGCGGTAAATTCTACACACTGTATAATCTTATGCCCCAAGGACCTCATGCTATTTTCCTATATAAGTTAAGTTTGACCTCCAAACACTATTTTAGCCACCAGTCAGCTCATGAACATGCCTCGTAAAGTTCACCTAGGAATTTTCTGCAATTTTCCTGCCATGTTTGTGCTTTATGATTAGCCACAAGTGTCCATTGGTTCATTCTGAAGAGTGTTCTGAAAGCTTCTGAGCCTGAGGGAAATGTGCATGTCTGCAAACAGAAACCCAATGAAGCTTGAGATAAATTGCCCAGAACAAGATCTGCATTGCAGCTTTTAAACAAAACTGTCACTTAATCTTTCAGGTGCATAGAAGCACAAGGTCCAAACTCTGAAGACATACAGTTTGAGGCCCTGATTTGGCAAGCTGCATGAGAACAGCCTAACTTTAAACACATGAGTAGTTCTATTAAAGTCATTGGACTACTCACATGCTTAAAGTTAGTCCCATGCTTAACTACCTTTATGGGCCAGGGTCTCTGTGGGCAAAACACAGATGAAGAATGAAAGTAAAAGTGATTGTGTGGCTTTTATTTTCTTAACATCCCTTTGCATGAAGAGACTAGGTGTTGTAACACTAAGTCACAAAAGGAGGATGGCAGTAGGACGGTGTGGTCAATTGTACTGCGAATAGCAGTTTGAGATGGCTAAGAATGCAAAAGAGGCTATAAGACTTTGAGGTAACTGGGAATGTGAGTGTTGGTCAAAACCGTGTTGGTTGCAGGATATGGGAGCTGGCAGGTAGGAGGTCAAGTGGAGAGCTAGTAGAGAGAAAGTGGAGGTATAAGAACAAACTACATTCAGGAGGCTTAGAGGTGAGGGGGGAAGAGGTGGGATACTATCTGGAGATACAGCTGAGGTCAAGAGGTATGGGGTTTGTTTGTTTGGGTTTTTTTTAGGATTGCAAAGATAATGGCACACTTGAAGGTAATGGGAAAAGAACTTGACACAAGAGGATGAGGATGGGACTAAGAAAGGTTTGAGTGGATGAAGGAAGGTAAGGCATTTCTGAGGCAGAGGCTGGGGTAAAGCAGGAGAGAAATAAATATCACTTATAGATACTGATGGATTTGGACTTGCCTGTAATTTATTAATACTGTATCCTGGCTGGCAGATTGTGATTACTGTATGTATGTATTGAATTGATTCAATAGCATCATTTTCAGGAAATGCACTCTGAAAGGAGGAGGTCAATCCTAATATACCTTTGTCAGCAAATGCTTGAGAGAGACTCCACGAGTCATTCGCTTTAATGCTCTGGCTCGGCCCCCTGCTGGGCCTGGCAGACATGTTTCCCCCAGGAGGGACTTGGTCCCCGGCTGGGGAAATCAAAAGTGTTTTTTCATTTGTTTTGAGGATGAAAACCCAAAGCTGGCCAAGTGGGTTCTGAGAGAAGTTAGATCCCCTGACCTTCAGCTGTTAAAATGCCTTTTCTTTCATATTATGCTTTGTTTCTATGTTTAAATAAACAATACTTTTGTTTTAAGAAGGCTGTTTTGATTCACTGTTTTGGTCAGTTTAGTTATTCATTGGTCAGCCCCCCAAACCCAGTTGGGCTTACTGGGTAAATATAATTGATACACAGGGTACTATAGACCAGAGATTCAGTCTAAGAGTGGGATAATTGCATGATTTGTCCAAACCAGGCAAAGGCATGAGACCTGACCCCCCGTGAGAGGGGTCAGAGATGTAGTTAACCCTGTAACTGTGCATGTGGATAGCATTCTGTAGCTTAATTAGTCCTTAAAACTACAGAATTTATGGGGAAATAGTCTACAGGGTACAAGATTATTATGCAGTACTAAAGAGCTACTGTACCTTTAAGTAATCCAAGTATAATTTTTGTGAGTAAAGACTTCTGGGATGCAGAGACCGCAAGATGAGTTCCACCAATGAGGGAGGTGGAAAGGCAGGAACACAAACAGGCAAAGACCTCTAGATTTTGAATTCTATGGAAACAATCCTCCAGACAGATCTAGTCATGTGGTGCAGATCTGTGATCACCATTGGAAATCAAGACTCTCATTTGCAGTGTAAAAAGATCCTTCTCTAAATGCACCCAGGTTGCAAATACAGGGATTATAGTGTATTAAAAAATGTGTTTTCCCAAAGAGGGGAGATTTTTCATCTCAGTGCACCTCCCCCCCCCCCATCTCATCCATCTCAACTCTGGCTTAAATGTGGAGGTCACACTGTGCACAAAAGAATCTCCACTTCAGATGATGTAGAACTCTAACTAAAGAAAGGGAACTAAGGGATGGACAGGCATCCTTATATGAATAAGGGAACACATTAGCAGGTTCCTATCAGCAGCCTAGAATTTCATATTGATGCTGGATCCTTTCAGAAGGTCATGTATCCAATTCACCTAAAATTAGTGGTTTATAAGATAGAACATTTCTCCCATATGTCTTGCTCCAAAACATAGGAAAATGTAGTGCCACTCACTATTGTTTGTTCCTAAAATATAAGAATGCATGGCATGTACCACTTGGCATGTGTCTTTCAAACAGGACATTTCTGTATGCAACTAACCTACAACTATCTGCTTTCCAGAATTTTCAAGATGTACTGTTATATTAAATGGTCAAACACGATCCCAAACCTCAGCAGTATGCAAGTACCCATCAAGGTGTTGCTCTATATTTCCATACCTAGCAATTTTGAATGCCCACCAGGCTAAGCCAGTTCCACCCAGCACAAACAAATATATGCCACATTGTGTGTTCTTACTTTAGAAACATATGTTGCCATATTAGACAAGTTTTTAAAGTAAAAAGGTTTGTATCAGGTGTAAGTTTAATATAGATATTTATTAACTTATTCCTTGTTAAGTGACTAGAGGTTTACCAATATGTATTATGAATTTTGTCCAATTACACATTCTCTTCAAGGTCAGGAAGTCCATTCACATTTCACTTCCAAGATTTAATGGCATGGATTTAAAATGAGGGAAATGTTGCTAGGGATCTCTCAGGAGTTAAAATTGAGACTTTGTGTTTTGATAACAGGCTCTCTGTAGAAGTAATGGGCTTGGGATCCAGGAGAAAGTGAAGTAGATCTTTGATGGTGCCCTGAAATAGTGACCTTCCTTAACTTCCCAAATTAAGCACTTATTAGGTATTCCTTCACTTTTGAAGACTCCAGAGTTTCACAGTGGATGCATATTGCATTAGAAATCTGATGCTCAAGGCCAATACATGTAAAGAAATGTTCCCAGGGAAATACAAAAAGGGGGTGAAAAGCTTAGATATTTTTGCAATAGTTTTAAAATGCAGTTTTCAATTTAGGTAATAGATATGTATGGAAACTACAACACAATACAACTTTAAACATACACACATTATTTCAGTCCCCAAACACTGAAGATGCAAACTGTTATTTGCAAAATACAGTAACTCTTTTCACAAGAAAATGGCTGGAAGGTAAATTAATATCCATGTGAACCACATGTTGGCAGGTTCTCTGGTTGTTCCAAAGCAGTCAAACCAGAGCCTCAGCTAACAGTATTTTGTAATATTTAAAGTTTTAAAACACATGAACAAAACAGGACTTGATTTTTAAGGGGATACGCACTTGAAAATACATCCATTGACATAGCTTTGAATGGGTTTATATTATTTTTTGTTGCCAGAATGTACTCAATAGAAATAGAGTAAAGCACGTAATAGCCCTGCAAACTTCTTTTTGTGATTAAAATATAACCTTCTAAATATAACTTTGTTTCCAATAGCTGATTAATCGTATAACTACATTAACAGACTTTACGGATTGCAACACAATTTGATGTATTTACCATATGTTAAAGTCTGGACAAATAATATACTATAATCTTCATACGCTTGATCCCTTTCTTCTCCATGTCCTCCTATCTGCTTGTTTGGCCCTTTTGTGTTTTTTCTGAAATTATATTGTAAACTCTGGGGGGGGGGGGGGGCAAGAAACATGACTTTCCTGTGCAGTAAGACAGCTAACAGACTTCTGAGTGCTGTGTAAATAAATAATACTACACTGGTATCAGGGCAGGCACCCTATAACAAATAGCCATTGTGGATAAAGCCCCAGCCAAGCCAATGTATCTTCCCAGATTGAATAGCTTAGAACCCATTGGGCAAAATTACACTGAGGAGGTCAGGAAGAGAAGGTTTCTCTATATATACCTGATCGAAATGAAAGAATTGTAGGCTCAGGAGTTCCTGTCTCACTAGTCACCCTGGATCTATGGGATCTGCAGAGGACCAACATATAACTGCAGACAGCAAGCACACAGACAAAAAATCCCTATTGCCTTTTTTTCTGGAACAATGGAATGATGGTGCACCAAGATTATATCAAATAGTTTTCACATAATGTGAAGTAAATAAATAAAATTCACATAGTGAGATATTCAGATTAAGCAGAACCAGGTGGTACATTGTTCTGAGTTTCTCCAGAGAGATATTGCCAAAGCTGAACTTTTTATAGTCTGAATCTTATGCTTGGAGAGACCACAACACTTTTTTGCCATAACAATAAATACAAACCATCACAAACATTTGTCTGAGCTTTGGGACAGCTTTAGGTAAAATAGAGCCAGCACTTCTGAAATGAATAACAGCAGGCAAGAAAGAGATGGGAAGATTGTCAGTGCAGCCTTTGCCCCATTGTTCAGCTGAAATGGCCATAACACAGCCTACAGAGCTGGAGGCACAGATCCCGCAAGCATTTGTGCAGATAGGGGAAGGACTGCACACTTTTTCCTCAGTTTCCCATTCTAGCTCTGATTGAAAGGTAAGCCATTCCCTGGTTCTTTAGAAAGCAAAGAAAAGGCAAGACGATTTGTTTTTCTGAAGCTTTTCTTAGAACTTCTGTGTGCAGTGACCTTTTGAAATGTAAAATCTTACACTTGTATAAAATAACCAAAACTACAGTCAAATGCCTCATAACTTTGCACTGTAACAAAGAGCCAGATAGTGCAATCCTTTGGCAAACAGGACTCCCAGTGACATCAGTAGGAGTTTTGCTTGAGTTCATAAAGCAGGATTCGGCTCTCACTCACTCTGTAGCCATCAAGCTACACCAAAAACATCCTCAACATGTTACTTCTGAGCTCACTATAGTTGGAAAACAGCAAGTTCCACCCACCTGTTCCTAGTGATTTCATTTGAAAAAAATGCAAACATAATTGATTGAGCCATCTGTGTCCCTCCCTTTTTAGAATTAAATGTCATTGGATATGAATGTTACATACACTTAAGTGCCCCAATTACTTTGTTTAATGCACTGATATTTGTTAGCAGCCTATTAATGAAAGAATGCAAGGAATCAGTTTCAACATCTGTCTCCTGATAACTTTGTTACATACTTTAATAAAACTTCACAAATTCCTTGCTGAAAAAGAGCTACAGTTTTCTCTTGGTGTGAGGGGTCTTTTTATTTGTTTGTTTGTTTTGGTAGTACAAATGTGTCCTTTTTATTTTGATCACCTTTTAACCTACAAAATATAGCTATAGGGGAAAAATGAGTACCAATAAAATAGGCAATAGAAAACCTGTCTGTTGTAAAAAACACCATAAAGAAACAATAAAAAGATGTATGGAACAGATTTCATACTATATATTTATATATACAGCATACACAATGCAATATATTTGGCTCTTTACACAGCAATACACTGGGTCATAAAATACTTTACAGAGCAAGTGAGTCATAAGCTAAAGAGAGTCAGGAGGCTTCTAAGGCAAGGTTTAAAGCAAGGACATGTCTCTATGTCTGAAAGGAGTGTGCTCTAGATACATTGGTAGCACTAATGAAAAAGGAATTCTCCACTGTGGAAAGTTGGAAGTGGGAGGGGAACTGAGTAGAGTACAGGAGCCTAGAGAGGGTCAAAGTCAATGTTGCCCTAAGCCAATAGCTCATTGGGCTGACCACTTAAGACATATCAGCCAACAGCATACAAAGGAGTGATGTGGCCAGTATCATGACCTTGAAATCTGATAAGGACTAAGTGAGTGTGAAGGAATTTTGAAAGCCAAGAGTATTATTTATAACTGTATAAAGCACAGCTACAACTGACTCCTTGTGGGTGGAGCCCAGCACACATGCAAAAGCAATTCCCTGACTGGTGCCTAAATGAGCACTTGGCACCATGTCCTAGGGGTGTCTTGTGTGTCACAAAATTTTTAAACCAGTAGGTCAGCTATTCAGGGGAGCAGCAAAGGCAGAGAACTTAGACAAGGAGACAAAAAAATGTGGTCTGAAATGTGATGTGGCAATTTCCTGTAATATCCTTATTTTAAATTTAAATAAACTCTTATTTTTAACTTTAATATCATTATATTAAAGGCAAAGGCTATGTATTATTGTGGGCCTAGATGATCAAAGGACTATATTGAACAATGGAGGACCAAGATTGGTGGTCTGGGACAACAAGTATGAAATGGATTTCCTGGGAAATATCTAGGGGGAAATGAATGAAAATTCCTCCTTACATCCACCCCTCCCCAAGGTTATACAAAAAAAAAACAGCCTTTTGAATCTATGTCCTAAGGAACGGACCACTTCACTTTACCTGTTCCTGACATTTGAAGATCAAAGTCCCAGGCCTTATAAAGGAAAGACTAACCTATGCATGGGTGTGCTTGTTCTGAACTGAGGCTGTATACATTTGTAACCACAGGAAAACCCCTTCATGGGGCATGAAGCCCTATTTGCTACCAGAGTCCTACTGGAGTGGGTGGTGATGGTGGTTGTGGGGGTAGGGGCAGCAATCACTGGTAAACTTATTACCATGCATGTAGGTTCTCTTGGTTTTAAATGGTTTCAGAGTAGCAGCCGTGTTAGTCTGCTAGTTAGGTTTTAAATGTTTTTTGTGTAATGCATTCTCCTTAAGAATAAATGCTCTTGCCTAGAAAGAGCTGTGTGGCAACTTATAACTGCTGGCTATTACATGGTTAGTAGCCTTCAGAGAGACAGCAAAGTGCAGACACAGGCCTGGTTAGACAGTCTGGTTTGCTGAGGAATTTATAGCATGGGCAGGGAACTGCAGCCTGGAAAAAACCCACTCAGGATGGGGAGAGATGTGGGTCTCTGCCCAAGAGAGGTGACAGTTGAGGAGATGGAAGCCTAAAAGACCTTGAATTATAATGAATATATTCACAAACATGAAAACTCATACTCAGGTCACTTAAACAAAACCAATTATATATGTAGTTTTGCACTCATATAGATATCATCATCATCATCTTCAAACACACATAGTCTACTGTGGACCATTGTGCCAACCAGGGTGATGACTGTTCATGGCATTGCACCAGACATTATGTAGAGACATTCCAAGATCTGCCTCAATGCTGTGGATCCACGAATCTCTGGGGCAGACTCCCAGACAGCTGCAAGTAGAGTCAGGATGTGAACCCCTTTGTATGTTGATTGGGAGTTTGAGAGCATGAAGTCCTGGTGTGTTCTGGTCCATCCTGGCAACCTGGCCAAGGAGCATGCCATGATGCTTTTAAACATAGTGAGCAGCTGAATGGAAAGCCAGATCTCTGCATGATTATGACATTTTGCAAAATTTCAGATCCCATTATGCTCAAGATTTGGCGCCAACAACATGAATGGAATGCATCTAGCAGCTCCAAGTCTACCTAAGAAGATCCAGGTAGCTGACCTGCATAGAAATATAAGTAGTCCTGCGGTTTGATAGATCATGAACTTCCTCTCAGCACAAACCCATTTTTGCATCAATAAGCGAGACATTGACTTCATGCAGACAGAGGCAAGACCTGTTAGTTAAAGAATGCACCGTTTGATACAACCATTTGAACTCTGCTTGCATCTTAGGTAGATCTGGTCAATGCTCTCCAGTGTACTAGACCCCAATGGTTTTATACTTAAATTTGTGCACCGTAAGTAACCCTTGGACAGCCACCAACTTTCTAGCCAAAAAAACGGAACAGAGCAGCTAGAGGATTAATTACGCAAAATAGTCCAGTAATGGTTCTACATCATCTATAAAGTAGACAGACTGTAGTGTGATTAATGTTTTCTGACACTCTAGATATGCAAATATTGGAAATATGTGGGATTCTTTTCTGTGTATTAATGAATGAATATATAATAGTTATGGTCCATTTCATTGGCAAACTTTAATTATGGAAGTTTAAATGTCCTATTTTTTTAAGCACAGGAATTAAATGTTTTAATGTGACAACTGTATGCTTGAGAATAGAACAATTAAGAATAATTTAATTCAAATAATTTAACTTTTAATTTTAACAGTCATTTTAGGAATCTTTAATAGTGTCACCTATTTATGAATAATTGCTATTGACGCAGGATTTATACATGTCCTTCTACCTTGTCATTTTCCCAAATGCAAACAAGACACCTGCAAAGTATTTCATTCAGAAATAATTTCAAATATAAATCAGCAAGTAATTACCCTCACAGTACATACAGAACTTAATTCATCTTGAAAATGGACTTTCTATGCATCTTTAATGCTTAAGGGGTAGGATAAAGAGGAGATCTCCTTGCTAAATATTCAGAGGAAGGCATTCTGCCTTTATGAAGCAAGAATAATTACAACATTAAAATGTGTTTCTCTGTTTTTCCTCCTGTCCCAGTTTAAATTAGACAAGTACAGCCATATGACTGGACAAGAATTTTCTATAGTTCAGTTTATCTAGCAATATAACCTTTTCCATCAGGGACTATCAGCTGATTCCACCTGAGAAGCATCAAATCCTCTAACTGTTTACATTCTCACATGGATTTCAGCTCCTTCCTATGTAGTACTGCAGCCCTGATACAGTAAAGCACCCAAGGATTCCTAATAAAGGGATAATCCTGCAAAACAGAAGAAAACCTTTCGATAAAGATACATCATCACTTCCAGAAATAGGACCAGTAAGCACAGACTCAATCATGAAAAGGGGAGAAGTATGATGACATTTTGGGGATAAAATGAAAGAAATTAGGGGTTTGTGGAAGAGGAAAGGGATATTTGGGGAGAGAAGAATGAGGTAAGAGAGGAATGTTGGTTTTGGAAAAGAAGGAAGAAAAAGAGGATCTTTGGAAGGAGAGCTCATTACAAAGGAACCATTCCCATTATGACAGGGTCGAGCCGGATGGCTACAAGAGAGTAATAGAAGGCAGATATATTAGCCCCAGGTTAAGTAGGTCCCTGTTCCCTGGGTAAGGTAACTGTGAAGTTTCCAGAACAATCAGGAACCTTCTGGAGACAATTAAGACGGACAGGCTGATTAGAACACCTGCAGCCAATCAAGAAGCTGCTAGAATCAATTAAGGCAGGCTAATCAAGGCACCTGGGTTTAAAAAGGAGCTCACTTCAGTTTGTGGTGCGCGTGTAAGGAGCTGGGAGCAAGAGGCGCTAGGAGCTGAGAGTGAGAACGTATACTGTTGGAGGACTGAGGAGTACAAGCCTTATCAGACATCAGGAGGAAGGTCCTATGGTGAGGATAAAGAAGGTGTTGGGAGGAGGTCATGGGGAAGTAGCCCAGGGAGTTGTAGCTGTCACACAGTTGTTCCAGGAGGCACTCTAGACAGCTGCATTCCACAGGGCCCTGGGCTGGAACCCAGAGTAGAGGGCAGGCCTAGGTTCCCCACAAACCTCCTAACTCCTGGTCAGACACAGGAGGAGTTGACCTGGACTGTGGGTTCATGAAAACGGCCAAACTGAGGGCTGCCGTGAAGCTCCAAGGCTAGCAAATCTGCCAATAAGCGCAAGACCCACTAAGGCAGAGGAGGAACTTTGTCACACCATGCATAAAGTTATGCACATGCTTGACTCTCTGCAATGCCAGGACCTTAGCCAGTACTCTATCCATGAATTATTTGTAATTGAAGGCACTATGACTCCACTAATGTTGTTGATGCTGTAAATAAACTATATTCAGGCAGCTGATTTTGGAGAAAAAGATATAATAGAAAAAACTGTATATTAGATCTGACTGAAAGTTTTCAAATAAAAAAAAAGTAGGCATTTTGCCTAGGCCTTTGTTTTCTTTTAATAAAATAGAAAGTTTAACACAAAAAAAACAGTTTGTTTTAAATTCTCTAGTGGAGTATCAAGATTAATTTTTGGGAGGTGTTGATTTTACCCTTTTTGGCTTTTGTTTCCCACTCACCCCCTTTTTTCAGTGGCAATATGTGCGGAAGGGTGTAAGAAGGTGGGTTTCTTTCTCACCCTAACATCTTCAAAAATTAAAAATTTCATTACAAATTCTTAATAAATGTGTTCATTTTCTAAACCTGCAGAACAAAGCCTAGTTACATGTCAGTGTCATGAGAACTATTTTGACCAATCTATTGTATATTGTTTTAAATCTATTTTCTAATCAGAAGTATCTGCTGTTATTATACTGTCCCAGCTTCCCAGTGTTCACAGAGCATTTGGCTTCCTGAATGGGCTAATTCCTGTGGGAGAGAAACAATGGATCACCAACTAAGACTGTCCTTTGCAAGTCTATTTTTTAGTACACTACACACACACTTTCTACTTGTGCGTTGAACCAACAGCATCAACAAAGTTCACCTGGACATAGCACCAAACTTCAGAACTCCATTAAAGCAGTCCTGCTAAGACCCCCAGCAAGGCTATTTCTTAATGCACATTTGATCCTAATAGCACATCTAAAATCCCAATGTAAGTATCTTCATGGGAGTCATTCAAAAAGTGATTTTACCCAATGCTCAAGAGTATCAAGTCAATTTGAGATTGTCTGGATTTTAATAAAAGGAGCCATTTTTCCATATCAAATTTGAAAGGAACTTTATATCAGACAATAAATGAGGTAACTGATAACAAATGGCCTGTATTTCTTGTACACCTAGAGCACTGAAGACACAAGATGTTGAAATGAATTAGAGTACCTTCATCCCACACAGGAGGTGTTCAACACCTTGTGAGATTGGGCACTTATTTAGCCAAACAAGAGACAGGGCTTCATTCAACCAGTGGCCTCAGCCAGGAAGCAAAGTCTTCAGTGACATAAATTGTGCAGCAGTCCAAAGTGACCCTAATTCCCACACAAGGAATAATAAGTCACCAGGATCAGATGGTATTCACTCAAGAGTTCTGAAGGAACTCAAATATGACATTTCAGAATTGCTAACTGTAGTCTCAAAAAGAAAAGGAGTACTTGTGGCACCTTAGAGACTAACCAATTTATTTGAGCATAAGCTTTCGTGAGCTACAGCTCACTTCATCATTTAAATCACCAAATGACTGGAGGACAGCTAATGTGACACCAATTTTTAAAAAGTGCTCCAGAGGTGATCCCGGCAATTACAGGCCAGTAAGCCTGACTTCAGTACTGGGCAAACTAGTTGAAACTATAGTCAAGAACAAAATTGTCAGATACATAGATGAACATAATTTATTGGGGAAGAGTCAACATGTTTTTTGTAAAGGAAAATCATGCCTCACCAATCTACTAGAATTCATTGTGGGGGAGGGAGCGCAACAAGCATATGGACAAGGGGGATCCAGTGGACATAGTGTACTTAGATTTTCAGAAAGCCTTTGACAGGGTCCCTCACCAAAGGCTCTTAAGCAAAGTAAGCAGTCATGGGATAAGAGGGAAGGTCCTCTCATGTTTTTTTAACTGGTTAAAAGATAGGAAACTAAGGGTAGGAATAAATGGTCAGTTTTCAGAAATGGAGAGAGGTAAATAGTGGTGTCCCCCAGGGGTCTGTACTGAGCCCAGTCCTAATCAACATATTCATAAATGATCTGGAAAAAGGGGTAAACAGTGAGGTGGCAAAATTTGCAGATGATGCAAAATTGCTCAAGATAGTTAAGTTCCAGGCACACTGCGAAGAGCTACAAAAGGATATCTCAAAACTGGGTGACTGCACAACAAAATGGCAGCTAAAATTCAATGTTGATAAATGCAAAGTAATGCACATTGGAAAGCATAATCCCATATGCAATTAGCTGTTACCACTCAAGAAAGAGATCTTGGAGTCATTGTGGATAGTTCTCTGAAAACATCCATACAATGTGCAGCGGCAGTCAAAAACACTAACAGAATGTTGGGAATCATTAAGAAAGGGATAGATAATAAGAGAGAAAATAACATATTGCCACTATATAAATCCATGGTATGCCCACATCTTGAATACTTTGTGCAGATGTGGCTGAATCCAAAAAAGATGAATTGGAAAGGTTCAGAAAAGGACAAGAAAAATGATTAGGGGTATGGAATGGCTTCCGTATGAGGAGAGATTAATAAGACTGGGACTTTTCAGCTTGGAAAAGAGACGACTAAAGGAGGATATGATATAGGTCTATAAAATCATGACTGGTATGGAGAAAGTAAATAAGAAAGTGTTATTTACTCCTTCTCATAATACAAGAACTAAGGGTCACCAAATGAAATTAATAGGCAGCAGGTTTAAAACAAACAAAAGGAAGTATTCCTTCACACAGCACACAATCAACCTGTGGAACACTTTGCCAGAGGATTTTGTGAAGGCCAAGACTATAACGGTTCAAAAAAGAACTGGATAAATTCATGGAGGATAGGTCCATTAATGACTATTAGCCAGGATAGGCAGGTATGGTGTCCCTAGCCTCTGTTTTTCAGAAGCTGGGAATTAATGACAGGGAATGGATCACTTGATGATTACCTGTTCTGTTCATTCCCTCTGGGGCACCTGGCATTGGGCACTGTCGGAAGACAGGATACTGGGTTAGATGTACCTTTAGTCTGACCCAGTATAGCCATTCTTATGTTATTACTGGGGGACTTGCAGCTGGCTAGTGCAGCCCCAAGGGTGCTGCATACAAAGCATCTCCTGCTCCATAGGATCCCCAGCTGCAGGTTAAACCTGGTTTCCTTCACTGGACTTTCTAGGGGAAACTGCTGCCTTCCCTTACAAAGGCTGGAATACACCACAAGAGGTAGAGGTCCCTGTGCCTGTACCAGTGAATCAAGTCCATTACCCAGATCTCCTGCAGTGGACATTATATTAAACCCTTCTAGTGGATGTCTTCCTGCAGATATTTGTTCCAGTAAAGTTACTAACTTAACAGGATTTCCAAATTTTCCTGCAAAATATTAAAAACTGTTGTTGTTTTTAAGTTAATGGAATAAAGCTGCTCATTTGTGTTTGCAGATATTATGGTGCTGTACGTTTGGCTACTGTACTGACAATTGTCGTACTGCTGTTTATAGTTATAGGCTGTATCAAATATAAACTTTTACCTTTATAAAGCTATTAATTACAAGTTTACATTTAATGTAACCTATAATTAAGACAGCAGTTGGAAAATCTGTTGGTTGATCATATTCACCAGTAATTTTAGCTGAGACAAATGCTGCTATTTAGGCTAAATTTTCTGATACTTCTGGGATTGAAAGAAAAAATTCTTCTCTAAGGTTGTGTTGGATGGTGGCGTGCGCACTCTTGTTGAGATGTTATTTTATATAACCTTTTGCAGTAAGCTACAGTAGGTTCCACAGTTGTGCTTCTTGTAATTATCACAGGCAACTTCTTAAAAAGTCAGAGAAGCCACTGGTGCCTATAAAATGCAATACCATAGCCGTGCCCTTACTAGGGGGAGGTTGGACACTCCCTCAGCAGAGCCTTTGATTTCCATCACATTTCTAATGAAAATGTTCCAATATGTTGCACAATTGTAGGCTTTTTTTTTTTTTCCTCTCTCAAGTTCTGAACAGAAACAGAAGTACGTTTGTGGGCAGAAATAACATTGTTCTATACTTCTAATTAGGATGAGGAACTGTCTGCTCTAACCAGGATAATAACTACCCTCTGTGAATGTTAAAGCTGTTATCCCCATTTCTGCTTTCACAGGTAAATAATGGCCCAATCCTGAGGTGTGGAGCGCCCTGAGCTCCTACTGACTTCTATGCGAAAGGAGAGTGTGTAATACCTGGCAGGCTTGGGTCCTAATTTTGCAATCTAATCAACCTATTGTCAAAATAATTATAATATTTGTTGTGTGTTGGTTTTTTAAAACAGTTGCCAGTAGGTAGGTAACTAATCTCTCTCCTTGTTTGGCTGTGATTCAACCAACATCACATACTATTGTAGGGTAAAGTCCTGCAGACTTTCAATAAACAAAACTTGAAAGTAGTGGGAGGTTAGCATGAGTAAACTTTACAGGATTGGGTTCAGAATCACTCTCACTGTCCCTCCCCTCTACTTTCTGTTGCAGCTCACTACTGTAAATGACTATAAACACACAAACAAATGAATTCACACACATCTGATATATTACTGTCCTCTAGGGCCTGATCCAAAGCCCATTGAAGTCAGGGGAGCACCGCAGCAGGGTTTGGTCTGGGGCCCTTTAGTGGCTGCAAACCCATGATTAGTTAAGTTTGGCAAAATTCAGGGCAAAAATTAATTAAACTTTCTTACTTATTCCTCTGCCTAACTAAGCAGATCAGTTACGAATGGCACATGATGAACAAAATATCTTGTACACAATCCCTGAGGCTGGAGTACAGAAATAGCTCCTACATTTCTGTAAATAAAAATAGTTCTGTTTTTAGCCCAAGTATCCAGAGAGCAGGGATTCAGAATGTTCAGGCAAACCTGTCCCTGCTAACTATTAAGAAATAGAGACAGTTGCATCCAAGGCCCAAAAATGATCTCCGCCTTTTGTTGCTGTTTACCAGTGAGTGTATTGAGAAGTGACCATGTAACTTTTTTGCAGTTGTTTTTGTCTCTCTCTGGTGCACACTTTTCCCACCTACAAAAAACCCATGATTTGCTTCTTTACTCACATTCCTAGCCTATTCAAGAGAATGTGTCAGGGTTTTTTATTGTGAGATAGTTTGTTCATTTGTTTTAGAATCAGTGGAGATATTTCAAGCCTTGAACATTTACATCTAAAAAATGTACAAGGTATTAAATAAGAATGGTGCAGTATGCTCATCCCAAGGCCAAATATTGAGCTTTGTGGAAGGAAGATATTACAAATATCTTCTGTCAGCTTTAAGGGTTTCAGTCTTGCACATTACAGGTGCTTGAGTGTTGCAGGTATAAGCACCAGGTATAAGCACAAGGTAAACAGTGTGAGCAGGGGATGGAGCATTAGCAAGAGAGCACTGCAGTTCAGATGTCAACTTGTGCTTCTGCCTAGTAACAACAGTTAAAGCCAAAGATGAGAGAGCATAGTTAAGTGCCTCATTTCCAGCTGAAAAGAATACTTAAATCCATGTCTCCTCAGACATACAAATTGTATATTCTTGTTCACCCACGTTAATCAGAGGCCAGCAAAGGGATTTGAGATTTACTTCCACTCGGTGCTATGCAGTCTGCCTGGTGCTTACATCTGTGCAAACTTTCCATTGATACCTGTTCTGAGCACACAAGCCCTGAGGTCCCTTCTATGCTCAGTGCAAGGACTAGAAAGGAATTTTTATCTATGAATCTACTTTTTATTTATATATTTTTTTTCCACACAGAGCCATTTGTATTGCACAGTTCTCACATTTTGGCATTCTTGTTAGCGTTTGCATTCAGTCTGGCACAGTGAGTGTCTGTTTAGCATTAGGCATGAATGCATTCTTTTCAAAGACATTTTCCTTTTCTCTTTAATTTCTATGCTATTTTCTTACAAAAACTTTCAAAGCCCTGGGCCAAACAGCCACTTTAAAAAAAAAAATCATGAATAAGGTATCGTAAACAGGGAATCCTAAGGCCCCCTGTCCACATTTGAATTCTTCATTATTATTGGTAGGACTTGAACTCTGCCCACAGATTGGTATGTGACCATGTAAAATATGGATTTTTCTCTAGGGAAAAGTCCTACAAACACCATATGTAAAATAATTCAGCAAGTATTTCACCTAGCTTTTGTATTTTTTTTTTTCCACTGAGGCCCTTGTAATGCAAAATACATTTCTCTTGTAACCTTTCCTGCAGTTTATCTGGCTCCAGCTTTCATTTTCTTAACATGAAAAATTAATTATTTGGACTCAATAAAACATGATATTATGAAGAAAATTTCTCACTGTGCATTAAAAAGCTGCTTTGCCAAAGATTCTCTCATATATTGAACATGACAAAAGCCATTAAAATGTCAACTAAATATTAAAAACCTAATCACTACTGTTGTGGACACTTGAATTTGCAGCTACTGTATTCACTTTTATTCAAGAATCAGAAACCAGACAAAATATGGAATGGAGCAAACTCCGGGGAGTTTCTGAACATGTTGTAATAAGAAGTTACTTTGTGACTCAAATTACACAAAATGTTCTCAGTTTTGTTTTTAAAATCAGTTTAATTGGATGCCAGTAGCGAAGTAACTTCATAGGGACAGGTTTCAGAGTAACAGCCGTGTTAGTCTGTATTCGCAAAAAGAAAAGGAGTACTTGTGGCACCTTAGAGACTAACCAATTTATTTGAGCATGAGCTTTCGTGAGCTACAGCTCACTTGGCTGTAGCTCACGAAAGCTCATGCTCAAATAAATTGGTTAGTCTCTAAGGTGCCACAAGTACTCTTTTTCTTTTTAATTTCATAAGGAAACTTGTCAGTGGATTTGCTGTCCACAACGACTGTGCAAGGTTTCTTTCCTCCAGTCCTACCCTAGACTTTTCCAATCTGGCTTTCACACTCTACAATCCTTTGAAACAGCTCTCACCAAATCTTCTTATGACTAGGGCTGGCTGGAAAACAAGAATTCTGTTTCACAATAATGTTTAAGATGTCGGAAATCTTCCTGTTCTGCGTCAGGACAGAACTGAGACCTTTTGACATTTTTCATGAAAGGCGGGGGAGGAGGAGAAGGTGTGAGAGAGACACCCACCCTAAAATAGCTAATTGCCTAGTACTTCACCTTGCTTTGATTCATTAACAGTAAAGATTTGAACGTAGATACCCAGAGTCTAGGTGATGAGCACTTACCAGACTATTGGTTATTCTGAGAGAAGCTTGTGGGAGAGGGGAGATGTCTCTTTCCTATTTTGACCAGAAATTCCTTCTTGGACCTAGGAACCTTCCTGATTGAAAGTTTCCTTGAAATTGTTATGTTTTCATAAAAGTTTTGGTTTCTCTGAATAGGCATTTTGTGATTAAAAACATCTTGTCAAAATTTTCCTGACCAGCTCTACATATGACCTCTTCCTGGCCAAACCTCATCTTCGTTCCCCGTCACTCAGCCTCTGTCTTTAATGCTGATTCCCCAAACACCATTCTTTTGTCTTTAGCACTCTCTGCTATATGTGATGATGACTAGATCAATTGTTTCTTTCTTTATTTATTTTTAAATGGAAATCACTAACAGAACATAAGAGAGCTAAAGTTTTTTCTCCCAAGTGTTTTCTCCTCTTACTGATTGATCTTCCATTAGCCTGAGATAGTATTTTTTTAGTTATTTAGATGTTTAAAAACTATAATAAGAGTGTCCATCCAGTGCTTTGAGCACTATTGACAAATGTTTAAAAGAACCTTAAACAGATAAATAAAACCATCCATTACACGAAATCACATTAAAAAACCATAACCTTTAGTCATTGTGTTAATGTAACCCACAGGCTTGCATCCTGGCACGAAGGGAAGAAATAATGGGGAGGATACAGAGTCTCTTATTTTGGGGGAGTGTGTGTGTTTGCAGACTTGCTGGAGCCAGGCAGGGTTACTCTGGTGGTTAGACTAGAATCATCCAGAAATTGGGTGTGGCCAGCAGTAGGCATGTTTTTGAGCTGTTGGAAACTACTTATATGACTCCATTGTGGGCAAGTAGTCTGGCAGCATGCACCTCAGTCATTATCTGAGAATGGAACCAATGGGAACTCAAGGAACTCAAGACTGGAGGACTCAGCAGTGGAGCAACACAGGACTAGAAGGGACAGCTGTAAATAGTGTGTTCCCGGGACTTTGCCAATTTTGCTGGATTAGACTGCAGACTCCCTCAGCCCACCAGAAAAGAAGAGAGCTAGAATTTTCTGCAGATTGTGCAAAGTGTTGTTGCAGAGACTCAAGGGGAGATGGAAGGAAACTGGAACTATCACTTGTTTCCTAAGTTTAAGGAGCTCTGACATGCCCCACAGAGGGTTTGGCTTAGCATTCAGCAAAAGACTGAGAAGGGTATACCTTCCCAGAGAAGAGCCCTAGGACAGTGTATGCATATGTGCAGACATAAATATATTTTGCATTTGAAATTGTGATAGTAATGTCCCCAGAAAATGTTCCATATATCAAAGTCCTGAAAAAGACTAATCTCTGTGCTGTGCAGAGAAGTAAGCGGAGTACAGGAAAGAGGGAAAGAAACATTGTACTTAATATTAGCATAGTGCTTTCCTCAAGCCTCTATTAGTGCTGTCTGCTCTAGCATGACACCAATCACACAGTGGGCACTTTTTTAATAATAAAATAATCCCTCATTTTGTCTCATTAAAACAAGAACATAAGAATGTCCATAATGGGTCAGACCAATGGTCCATATAGCCAAGTATCCTGTCTTCTGACAATGGCCAATGCCTGGTGCTTCAGAGGGAACGAACAGAACAGGTAATCTTCAAGTGATCCATCCTCTGTTGCCCATTCCCACTTCTGGCGAATAGAGGTTAGGGACACTTCAGAATGTGGTTTTGCATCCCTGTCCATCCTGACTAATAGCCAGTGATGGACCTATCCTCCCTGAATTTATCTAGTTCTTTTTGAACACTGGTATAGTCTTGGCCTTCACAACATCCTCTGGCAAAGAGTTCCACAGGTTGAATGTGCGTTGTGTGAAGAAATATTTCCTTTCGTTCATTTTAAACCTGCTGCCTGTTAATTTCATTTGGTGAAATCAAGTTCTTGTGTTATGAGAAGGGGTAAATAACACTTCCTTATTTACTTTCTCCACACCAGTCAAGACTTCTCCAATAGTGCAACCTCCCCTCTTCAGTTTCTGCACTGTAGTGTCAGTGTTGGTGATGAATACCAATCCAACAGTGGTATTCATTGGTAGGCCAGAAGTTTGCAATATGATGACTATGCCCCTGCTAGTATTTGTAACTTATTTAAAAGTCATGGGACTTGTAGCTAACTATAACATCTTTATGTTTGTGCAATTTTAAAACATATGAAAGCCACAACTAGTAGCAAGATAATAGGATCTCTCAAGGTATTCATGCACCAAATCCATTTTTTGCGTGTTTTTTATTTTTTTACCAAATGGAGAACAGATTGCTGTCTAGAACAAACACATTAGGAGTGGATGTGGTTTAAGGAACAGCTGGAAATCTTACAACATACAATCTTGGGAAGAAGAAGAGGGAATGGACAGAGCTGGAAAAGAAGTAAGCTGCAGTGACAGAATGGGAAGGAATCACATGTTAAAGGAGAACAAAAAGATGGATGGCAGAGAAGTGGAAGGTGAGAAAGACATACAGCAATAAGCGGGTCAGATACAATGTAAGCTAAAAGAAGGGTAAGAAGGCAGAAGACTTTTTTTTTTTCCTGGACATACAAATTCTGCTGATGACCCTGAACTAGAGTCTTCTATTGAGATTAGATATGGGACAAATCCATCTTTTTACCATCGCATTTAATACTGAATATTATGTATCAGTTGCTTACTGAATACAAATGTTACTCTGTCAGAGAGATCTTAGTGTGGGTGCATCCACCAATGAATGGACGTCTGAGGCATGGAATCCTTGATCATCTGCATAAGTGCATGTTAACAGTTGATGAAAATGAGGACAGTCATTCCTTGGCATGACAAAAGACTCTGAAGATAGCTATTCCCTGGGGGAGTGAAGAAAGATATTTTGCTGCACCGCAGTGCCAGCAATAAAAAGACTGCAAACCAGCTTGAAAATGGCAGACTAGCTGTTCTGTTTATACAATTCCAAGCTTGAACAGCAGTGTAGATGGTTATGCCTTACTCCCGCTTATCTTGGGATGTTTTCTGCAAATACTGGGGAGAGTTAGGAGAATACATCCAATAAATACATCAGGAGAAATAGCATAGCTTGGGGAGTAAAAAGAATATCATGCCCTTTTTTTGTCTCCATCCCATACAAATGACTGTTTTACTCACTCACTATTCTGTTCCCATCATTCAGCAGTACAAGAGGTGACAGTGAAAGGCCAGGAGCTACAAAAGGGGGTAGCATAATATGAAAAAAAACAATGTTGCATTTGGTAAGGGACTTTGTTGGAAGGACTTTGTCTCTAGCTATGAAGGACCGGGTGGGAGGGGGTGGGTTTGTTAAGAAGTAGGTGGTGGTGTCAGCTTTATGTTTTGATATCTACCATGGAGAAGAGAGATATTCTAGTTTTAGAGGAAATGGGAGTTTGGAGTGGATTTTTTGGATTACATATATTTTAAAGGTGACATGGTCGACGGAGTTTATTTAGTTGTAATATATTTGGTTGAATATACTCTATGCTTAGAAAGTTTGGTTGTTTCATAATTGTTTTACAAGAGAGATAATACTTTTGTAAATTGTAGTGGGTTTGAGGTTTTTGGCTGAAATGTTTGTGCATATTTCTTTGGTCATGTAACTATTAATTATTTGGCAGATTATTCAACCAATACAAACACACTGGAATGTATAATGTTATTCCTGAGTCAAATACAAATAAAATGTCTCATCTGTCATTTGAATGTTGCATCAGGAATTTGAGGGCGTGCAGAGTTCCAGAGTTAGTAGAATTGCTTCAGATTTACATGAGTGACAGATTTACAAATGCAGGCATGCGGGGGGAGGGTAGAATTTGGACTGGTGCCCTTTAAAATTAGAATAAAAGGATGAATTTGCAATGTCATCAGCTGAAAAGCGCTGGTCACCTGAATGCACCCCAGCAGAATTCAGTAGACTTAGTCCAGCAGTAGCAATGAAAGGCACATCTTGTCTTATGCAGCCTTATGTGTGCTGAGACCAGAATTTGACCCAGTGTCTCAATTACTGACAAATCCAATAACTGAACAGTGAAATGTCTAGCCCAATCACCCCATTGAGTGTATTGTGCTGCCACAAAATTCCAGGGACTGGTTGTTCATAACTATATTGTAACCATGTTTGGACCATTCATTTGATTCGCAAATTAAATTAATGGGATATGTCAGCACTGATGTTTTTCTAGTGTATTTTCCAAAATGTAGTTAAAACATATGATTTGAGATGCAAGTTTTATTCTAAACCTTCTTTTCTTAAAATACATTCTGCAGCTAGCAGAATGTGTTGCATTATGTGTTTGCTCGAACATTGAAGGAATATTAGCTGATAGAATTGTCTATAAAAAGTAGCTATTTTTCATACTTGCAATAGATCATCACATTCCTTGCATAGAGAAATAGGGCAGGGAACATATAGGAAGCTTTCCCTCCACTTCTGAACAAGATAATGAGACAGTTGCATGCTTTGTTCAGGGGAACACAGGGTCTTTCTTCATGCAGCTCTTGGGTAACAATTGCCCAAAGGTGGTGGGAGGGATGCTTTCTCCCCCATCCCCACTGGACCACAGAGTTGGCTAGGATCACTGTGGGGAAAGCTCTATCACAGTGGTGGGCAATCTGCGGCTTATGGGCCCCCCCACAGGCCATCAGGGTAATCTGCTGGTGGGCCGCGAGACAGTTTGTTTACATTGGCATGGCCGCCTGCAGCTCCCAGTGGCCACGGTTCACCCAGCCAATGGGAGCTGTGGGAAGTGGCGGCCAGCATGTCCCTGAGGCCTGCGCCACTTCCTGCAGCTCCCATTGGCTGGGAACAGTGAACCGTGGCCACTAGGAGCTGTGGGTGGCCGTGCCTGCCAACAGTCAATGTAAACAAACTGTCTCGCAGCCAGTCTGTGGATTACCCTGATGGGCCGCATGTGGCCCGCAGGCCTCAGGTTGCCCACCACTGCTCTATCATCACAGAGGATAGTTCATATGATACACTCCCTGAACACAGCATGGATCTTGGAGCGGGGTTGTGCAACCTGAGGAAAAATAACTCTTTAAACTCCCGTGGGGTATTATAATTTGACGCTGCTCCCAATGTGGGCCTATGCAGGACTGCCCAGTGGTGCAAATCTTGTATGACACTCCCACATTTAGAAGCCCTGTTATGCCTTCCTACATCTTACCCTGAATGTCATGCACTGGACTGAGCTGCATTCAGGAACTGCATTTTCCCCTACTGGCCACTGCCTAACCTTCCCTCAAGCAGCTAGGTTGCATGTCTGTCTCCCCTCTGCCACCTCCATCTGCTAGATCCAGGCAGTGAAGGAGCAGCTGCTAATGAGAGTAGGGGCACTGCAGCAACTGGGTGGGGACAGAATGTAAGGGGGCTCAATACTAGCATCTCCCATTTGCTTCAGGGGACTCTATAACAGACCTGAAAGGAGCAAGCTGACAGAAAGCAGGTGTCAGATATTGCAGCTTCTCATCTCAAATCCTCAAAGGAAACTTTTTGTACTTTTGTTACTTGTAATAAACTCTTTCTGAGGTGGATTTGCATCATAAAACATAGTACAGTGTTTGATTTCTCAGAAGGCTAAGCTTAAATTCCCAATTTTGTCCTTGGTAGCCTAAGTAGAGGAATCATTCCTAATAGTTTCAAACTACAGGAAATTCCATTTCCAACTGAATAAAACCTATATGGACAGCCACTTTTTCCATTAAGCATTTTCAGGTTAGTCCTTGTTCTTTATAAACAAAATATTTCAAGGCAACTGAAATGCTGATTTTTTCCCTCCTGCAATACACCTTAGATCTACCACTGAACAATTTTAATTTCAACCTACTATAGGTCACTGTTAACTTCCTACCAAACACTAACTCTGTCTAGTGCAGAAATCAGTTAATTTTTCCCATTTTAGATAGAGGAATTTTGGGCTTTTAAATGAGCACAACTAGACTCATGCTTCCTCCAATCTCACATATGTGGACTTTAATATTGTAAAGTGTTTTCTCTAGACCAATATCTCTGTGTGAAGACGACAGCCAAAGAATATATGCTACAGAAAGTGTCTGTTTTTGTGGATATTTTAGAGACCCTATATAGCACATCTGATTTTTCGTCTATTATTTATAGTGAAAACTTCATGAAAATGTCCATGTACTGTCATTCCTATGACTGTATTCTCTGTTACTGGTCTACCCTGTGGGCTTTGTTTACATACGTTATTTTATTGATGTAGAAAAATATTTTTACCAGCATACTGGAAATATAATTACATTAGATTTTTTTTTCAAAATTCAATCTATTTGTAAATGAGGAGGCGGTGCAAATAAAAACAAGCTTACAAAGGGTTGATTTCTTGGGTAGAAATTCCTCATAATTTTAATAACGAAAGACTGAATCAAGTCTCCATTTGTGATTGCACTGGGAAATGGTGATAAAGGGAAAATATATATTGCTTTCTTATATTCTTAGATAATGTAGCTACACCATTTCCCCCAAAGCTACTTTTCTAGCAGTTTGCTTTAAAACCTGTAAAAATACAGATAAACGCTGGTCTAATATTAGTATGGTTTCCACACACACAGCTTGTGCTGTAGTTTAAAGATATGTCTACTGGAATATATTTGCTATAGCAAATTGCCTATTCTCTGATAAGCGTACAACACATGACAGCATGTGTCTGTCTGATAGACAAACACACTTCAAGTGCACAGAGAAAGTCCCTGACTTTTTTCAACAGCCGTGATAACCTAGCAAATTACTTTTTTTTTTCCTCAGGAGGGAAGGGAGAAGAAGGTGAATTTAGGGTCAATGAAAGGTGCTCAACTGGGAAGTAGAATCCTTTGTTTACTTTCTTAATAGTCTCAAGGTGTTGTATTAGAAATACTCACCTCCCTTGTGAACATTATTAATTATGCTCTCACACCTTTTACATAGAATGTCCAATTCATGAACGACTTGATCCCAAAGCTTCCACTACTCAATTAATGCCACTTGAGTGCTGCAGTTGAAATAAATAAAACTGAGAAAGCAAGAGGGAAGGTGAGAAAAAATGCAGCAAGTGAACTGAAATATTGTGAGTACAGAATACATTGTCAGTGAAGCATTTAACCAGTTAGCTGAAAAATTCCTAGTAGTGTATCACAGCTCCCCTCTGCAGACTGACAGGCAGACTCTCTCCCTGGCCATTGATTCAACAATAATATCTTGTATATTTTTAATTATATACATTACTCTTCAGCTATATTCGCTGCAATTGTTAATGGTTCTCAGGACAAATCTGTCATATCTGAAGATGAACTGACAACAGATATTCACTTCATAAAATCCACTGGTACAATTCGCACCATTGTTGGCCACCACAGCAGAGCAGCCAAGGATTGAATAGTAATTAGAAATGGACTTGGGTGGCCACGTTTTGACTTTTTCATTGAAATACTTCAGTCATCACTGTCTTGCGTTTTCAATTGCTTGGGGGTTGGATTCACAACCTATTTGACTATGGGGTATTTTTCCCCTCTTGTTTCCCCTGCTTAGCTGTGACACTATTAAGCTATAATAACAATCACTTTTAAGTAATTATTGCCCTGCTTTTAGGACTGTGATGGAAATATAGATAAATAAATTGTATCTAAAAAAACCCCCACAACTCAACATTACTAAGCTACATGCTGGGTAAGGGCACACAGTAAACCAGCTCCTAAAAAATCTAGCTATACAAACACTCCTTACCTATAGTGTGTAGGCTCTAGCAATCCTCACACAAACTAGTCCTCTTCTCCAAGAACAAACCTTATGAGAGACCTTCTCCTAGCAACCTAGGGTGAGACCCATTGGACTGCAATGCTCTTCCAGAAGTGATCAATCTGAAAAGCTCCACTCTGGCATCTTCTGACATCCATCCTAGTAGAGACAAGTCTGTAGGGAGACAATGCACAACCAAGAACCAAAGAACACATGTCCTGGGGTGTACAGGTTCCATGCACAGTGTCAATACAAGTCTTCTTTTATATTTAATTCCTAATGCTTTTCCCAGATCCTCAGAGAACCCCCAAAGACAAGGATCCTGCATACGCATCAATATCTGCTATGGTCAAGAGTGTGTAGTGGCAAAAGTAAGACTTAAAGCTTTATTTTGTTCCCTTCTTCTGCTTTTCAAAATCCTAGTTGTGTAGGAGCTTGATCATAATGAGAAAGGGATTTGGACTTGGCCACACCTCCTTTTTGGAGGGCCGTATCCATTTTTTTCTACAATATGCCTAAAATATGAGCAAGCTCTGTTTGTGCCATTCTGCCTACCATGAGTCCACCAGGATCATAAGGTAACACCTTCTCTTTTGGTATAACGTAATTTGTTAAATATGCACCATTCACACGGAGGGATAACCCAGCCATGTACTTTTGCATGCTTCTCTCAACCAAACTCCAAACCTAGTGATGCTCTGTGGTCACTAACATTTTAAAATTGGTCTGTATTAAATAATTGGGGTTGGTTTCTGGTGTAACTGTGCATTTCTACCGTGATAGTTTGCTAGAAACAGCTGCCAACAAAGCAGAAAATGTGCTTTAGCTAATAGCTAACGAGGCTGGTTTATAGTATTCATAGATTTTAAGGCCAGAAGGGACCATTAGATAATCTAGTCTGACCTTCTGCATATCACAGGCCATATAATATCATCTGGTTACTCCTGTAATGAGCCCAATAACTTATTTGATTAATGCCAAACTTCCAAAAAGGCATCCCTTGGTAATTTGTTCCAATGGTTAATCAACCTCACTTTGTGCCATATTCTAATTTGAATTTCTTTGCCTTTACTTTTCTGCTGTTGATTTTTTGTTGTGTCTTTCTCCTTGCTCCTGTCTATATTTTGATAGTCCTGGAAACTAGTTTTCTGAATGCTCTGATGTGTATTTTTGATTTCATAGAGGCTAGTTTTCTGCCTGGGAATGTCTTGTACAACACTGAGTACCTGGCTGATGTATTATGAATAAATAATATTGTGTGCTGCAGATCAGTAAATCAAGCCAGGGGGCTGAATGATTTTTGTTTTTTATTTTATTCCTTTCACATGCCAAGAAACAGGGCAAATGTGATTTAAGGTAGAAACGAAGATTATTATTTTAGCTCTAACATCACAAGCATGAAGGGAAAAACTTAGAAAGTATAAAATACCTGTGGGGACAATGCCATTTCTGAATGGCCAATTATGTACCTTTACATAAGAAATATTTCAGAAAAAGAGTGTGTTTCACTTTAGGGATCAGTTATACATATAGCACTAGAGTGCTCTGTCATCCAAGAACTTTTTAAAAGGTACTTAATAGATGAATTATCGGAACACACTAGATTTACTAGATTGCTCTTGAAAGAGTTCAATATTGTATCCAGAAAAGCCAAATAGTCAATAATTCTCAATAAGACCTAATCAACAAATGTTCAAACTCAGTTTCCAGAGATACTTCCCCATGTCAATTACCAATTTATTTGAATCCTTAAAGCCTGAATTAATTATATAGTTAAAAATATTAGACAAAGAGTAATGTATGTAATTAATTGTATTAATTGCCAATAGACAGGATCATTAGTACAGTATATTTCATCTCAATGTTTCAATATTCAGTTTAAGTATCAGTAAACTTCAGATCCTATTGTTGCTCATTCTAAGCCCAAAAAACACCCGTAAGAAATTGATCAGATTACAGATTTGATTAGCACTGTTTTTTGTTTCCTTCAAGTCAGATTATGTGCTCCACAAACAGGTAGCTGATCAGTGGATAAAGAAAAATTAACCTCTCTGTGATAGCGCTCACCAACAAAATCTGTCTTGGGCCTAGGCTACTCATGGTCTTATGTAGTGTGTTTTTCAGGGCAGCTCTCTGACTCTTTCTTTGCCCTAGCATCCACGTGGAAATTTCTTCAGAAATTTTTCTTGGTTGCACATTCTTCCTGCTCTTCTTCTTTAGCTGGTGACCTGTGGTGGATTTTCTCTTGGATCTGCAAACTGGACTCCAATTAGAAATCAGTCTCTAGTGAAAATGTATTCTAGTGCATCCATACGGTAATTCAGAAACCTGTAGCATGGGGCATTCACAGAGCAGTTTTAAACAGATAGTGGTTTCTGAACCCAATTCTCTTTATGTTAGTGATATCACTTCCAACCCAGTAGGATGAGGATACGATGTAAGTCAGAGGTGCCTAAGCAGTTGAAGAGATACTTTATGATGCACAGATTTCTTCACTCCTACCTTTATTGCCTTCTTTTTTTCCTAGCTATCGAGTAAAGTTCTCTGACATGAAAGGCCCTACCATATAGAAGTGTAAATCAGTTTTATTTTCTCCATGTCTCCCGTACCCCCACCTCCAGTACTGAATGGTATCAAGCACTTACAGTTTGTGTCAGGTTTCTTTTCTAAATATAAGAAAAGCTGTTTCAGAGGTTAGTGTGTTGGGTTTTTTTTATCTTTGTTTCAACCCTCATCTGCCCCTGGTGCTTGCAGGATTGCAGCGACTACAGATAACCACTTCAAAGAACAAAAGGTGTCTAATGTGAGGCTACATTTTTCTTGCAAGTATTGGAATGGCTGTAGATATAACGAAGTGCCACTTATGTATAAGGTTGGTTAATTCTTGGCTGTCTAAAAATAGCTATTAATGAACAAGATCCATTGCAAACCCTTCCACTTTCATCTAAGAAATTGTTTCCCTTGCTAACAGATTAGTATAAATGATAGTGGGTAAAGCTCTTCAGAACAATGGGTCTCCACTGTAAATATCACTCTTATTTCTCCTAAAACTTTTATAGCAGTAAAAACTTGGCCATTCAAAAATGGCCATTTCAACATGGTGCAAAAGTTCTGTCACATCCAGCCTGTTGCAAATCCAAGGCAATTTGAAAACAAATCCTAAAAACAATTTGAAAAAAATATGGTGTGCCCCAAGGTTTAATTCAACTAACCCTCAAACGTGTCTGTCTTTTGATCATTTTGTTGGTGACCCTTAGTACGGTAGCGGGGTGTCCAGCGAGACAGTGTTCTCAGTTGTGAGGTGTAGCTTTTTCCGTATCATGATGCCATGTCACAACAGAGAATAGGTTCTTGATGTTCCTGCTATCTGGCCATAAAGAAAAGGGAGGGATTATGATCCCCAGAAATCTGGTCATAACCCATGGGTTGTGAAGACAAGGTATAGTGCTTTAGGTCACGAGTCAATTGCTGCAGCCTCAATAATTTTTGCAAGCAATGCTCAACCATACTGTGGGTTCCCATGTCAAACTACACAAAGAAAATGGTTAAATCAAACCCTAATAAGTTCTCAAGCAGTATTTTTTCTTACTTTGCCTATCTGTAAGTTTTGATTATTATTGATGGAAATAGTTTTTTGTTGGTTTATGTGTGTACAGTGAAATCAACATTAACCAACATCCTCCATTAAAAATCTAATCCTTCCAAGTCTACATATAAAGTTAGCACCCTACAACTTTATTGGGTAACTTGAAATAATTCTTTTTTTCAGTTTGTTTTCTAGGGAATGGGTGGGTCTAACAGACCTACAAGAGCTGGCCTTGCACACAATACTCTGTTAACTGACAATGGGCAAATAGCCAATGTAAGGTTTTATTTCTTAAATCATAAAATTGTAGGACTGGAAGAGACCATGACAGGTAATCTAGTCCAGTCCCCTGCACTCATAGAAAGACTAAATAGTATCTAGACCATCCCTGACCATCCCTGTTAGGTTTCTCTAACCTGCTCCTAAAAATCTCCAGTGGTGGAGATTCCACGACCTCCCTAGGTAATTTGTTCCAGCTCTTAACCACCCTGACAGTTAAGAATTTTTTCCTAATGTCCAGCCTAAACCTTGCTGCAATTTAAGCCCATTGCTTCTTGTACAATCCTCAAGATTAAGGAGAATATTTTTCTCACTCCTCTTTGAAACAAACTTTTATGTACCTGAAAACTGTTATCATGTCCCATCTCTTACTAATCTATTAGAGTTCTTTGAGAGGGTCAACAAACATGTGAACAAGGGGAATCCAGTGGACATAGTGTACTTAGATTTCCAGAAAGTGTTTCATAAGGTCCCTCACCAAAGGCTTTTATGTAAATTAAGTTGTCATGGAATAAGAGGGAAGATCCTTTCATGGATTGAGAACTGGTTAAAAGACAGGGAACAAAGGGTACGAATAAATGGTAAACTTTCAGAATGGAGAGGGGTAACTAGTGGTGTTCCCCAAGGGTCAGTCCTAGGACCAATCCTATTCAACTTATTCATAAATGATCTGGAGAAAGGGGTAAACAATGAGGTGGCAAAGTTTGCAGATGATATTAAACTGCTCAAGATAGTTAAGACCAAAGCAGACTGTGAAGAACTTCAAAAAGATCTCACAATACTAAGTGATTCGGCAACAAAATGGCAAATGAAATGTAATGTGGATAAATGTAAAGTAATGCACATTGGAAAAAATAACCCCAAATATACATACAATATGATGGGGGATAATTTAGCTACAACTAATCAGGAGAAAGATCTTGGAGTCATCGTGGATAGTTCTCTGAAGATGTCCTCGCAGTGTGCAGCGGCAGTCAAAACAGCAAGCAGGATGTTAGGAATCATTTAAAAAGGTATAGAGAATAAGACAGAGAATCTTATTGCCCTTATATAAATCCATGGTACACCCACATCTTGAATACTGCATACAGATGTGGTCCCCTCCTCTCAAAAAAGAAATACTGCATTAGAAAAGGTTCATAAAAAGACAACTAAAATGATTGGGGGTTTGGAAAGGGTCCCATATGAGAAGAGATTAAAGAGGCTAGGAGTTTTCAGCTTGGAAAAGAGGAGACTAAGGGGGGATATGATAGAGGTATATAAAATCATGAGTGGTGTGGAGAAAGTGAATAAGGAAAAGTTATTCACTTGTTCCCATAATATAAGAACTAGGGGCCACCGAATGAAATTAATGGGTAGCAGGTTTAAAACAAATAAAAGGAAGTTCTTCTTCACTCAGTGCACAGTCAACCTGTGGAACTCCTTGCCTGAGGAGGTTGTGAAGTCTAGGACTATAACAGGGTTTAAAAGAGAACTGGATAACTTCATGGAGGTTAAGTCCATTAATGGCTATTAGACAGGATAGGTAAGGAATGATGTCCCTAGCCTCTGTTTGTCAGAGGGTGGAGATGGATGGCAGGACAGAGATCACTTGATCATTAACTGTTAGGTTCACTCCCTCTGGGGCACCTCGCATTGGCCACTGTTGGTAGACAGGATGCTGGGCTAGATGGACCTTTGGTCTGACCCAGTATGGCCATTCTTATGTTCTTATGTTCTCAGTTGTCTTTTCACCACACTGAACAAACCCATTTTTTTCCAATCTTCCCTCATAGGTCATGTTTTCTAGACCTTTAATCATTAGTGTTGCTTCTCTGGACTTTCTCCAGTTTGTCCACATAATTCTTGAAATGTGGCACCCAGAACTGGACACAATATTCCAACTGAGGCATAATCAAAACAGAGTAGAGCGGAAGAATTACTTCTTGTATATTGCTTACAACACTCCTGCTAATACATCCCAGAATAGTGTTTGCTTTTTTTGGAACAATGTTACACTGTTCACTCATATTTAGCTCATGATCAACTATGCCCCCAGATCCCTTTCTGCAGTACTCCTTCCTAGGCACTCATTTCCCATTTTGTGTGCAACTGATTGTTTCTTCCTAAGTGGAGCACTTTGCATTTGTCCTTATTGAATTTCATCCTATTTACTTCAGACCATTTCTCCAGTTTGTCCAGCTAATTTTGAAATTTAATCCTATCCTCCAAAGCAGTTGCAACCCCTCCCATCTTGGTATCATCCACAAACTTTATAAGTGTACTCTCTATGCCATTATCTAAATAATTGTTTTTGAAGATATTGAACAGACCTGGACCCCACTCGATACATCCTTCCAGCTTGACTGTGAACCACTGATAACTACTCTCTGGAAATGATTTTTCAACCAGTTATGCACCTGTGTCATAGTAGCTTGTATTTCCATCTAGCTTGTATTTCCCTATTTTGTTTATGAGCAGGTCATGCAAAACAGCATCCAAAACATTACTAAAGTCAAGATATACCACATCAGCTGTTTCCCCTTTATCCACAAGGCTTGTTACCCTGACAAAGAAAGCTAATAGGTTGATTTGACACATTTAGTTCTTGACAAATTCATGCTGACTGTTACTTATCACCTTATGAAATTAAATCTTACCAAAAAAACTTATTTACACAAAATGATGAGAAACAAAATGACTGAATTTTTATCCAACTCCACTTACTGGTCCTGTGGATAAATAGGATTTGTACTTCTATTTTTTCAGTATACAAGTTGTTTTTACCATCTGAATATCTAACTTGTATCCCTCACCTTTGTTTTCATGCATTTGATACATCCGGACAAAGACAATTCACATAATATAGGAAGACAGAAAAAATTTAAATATCAGAAATGAAGTTAGTAAGAGCAACATGAGGAAGGGATGCTCCAGCAATTCTCTCCAGTTTTGCCATGGACCCAGCCTACATCTTTTATCCATGTACTGTCTGACAAACCTCTCATTTCTCAATGAATAACACCTACATTGTACGCCATAGGCTGCCCAGTGTAGAACATGCTCACTTCCCAATGTGGAAGTGTATGAGGGTAAGCTGGGATCAGTTACACTCTGAGGATGCAGAAGAGTTGAGCTGTTGTAGAAAAGCAACTAACAGGAAGATAAGATAATATAGACACTGCCACTTACTTTATCGCTCACCTTTTTATACTTGCTTTTCCAACTATAATCCAACCCTTCTCCTCTAATAGAGTAATTTACACCAGCCAACACTTACACAGTGGGTAACACACCATCATTTATTTCACATTGCATTGGGCACATTAAAACTTCAACTATAATAGTCTATGCATGTCTACATCAGAGTTGTCTATTAAAATACTCTCTATCTATCTACGAATAATATGGTTAAAGGAAGGAAAGCTTTGCCCATACTTGCCCTCTTTGTGTAATAAAAAGTTAAACCCTGCATCTATCTGCATTTTTTGCATTTGATGGAGATAAATATCAAGCTGCAGTCTGGTTGTAAAGAAAAAGTATGAAAATCAAAATATTAAAAAAAAAACCAGCCAAACCCAGTTATTCGTGTTATAACGGAGAAGCATTCTTCTCAGTGAGGGGGGGCTTGCATCATTCCCTGATCCTGCACCATTTTTTGTAATGGTATCTCACAGGTTCAAAATAACAGTTGAATGCTTTCTTCCTGATTACATCCAGGGCTATCTTTGGAAGCACCCACTCCTGAAGTTGGTACTTCATAATGATGAAATCACTGTCAGCTAATCAACACTTTTTACAAAAACTGAAGGGAATTGTGCTTTCCATAGAAAATAAAATCAGCAAGGATCTAAGAATTGCTACAGTTTAACAAAATATATATGCAAGAAGGTTTTGTTGTATCTAAAGTGTTGTTTTACATGAAAAACAAGGTGTGGATTTTACAGTAATGCGGTGGTTCTAGAAACAAATTTGGCTCTTTGTGACTGAATTTGGGTCCCATCTTATCCAAAACCCTTGGCTAAAATATGGGTCCCATTGAAGTCAATGGGAGTTTTGTCATTGGCTTCAGTGGGGCCAGGATTTCACCCTTTAGTGTTTAATTCCCCAGGAAAGTGTCCAGGTAAATGATTCTTGTTTAGCCCAACTGTAATTTAAGGGAACACACAGGTCTATCCTAAAAAAAAAAAAAAAAAAAAACATTTGCAGGATTTTACCAAGATATCATATTTTCTGTAAGTTGCATTCTACATGTGACTTGTCAAAGTCCTCATATTCAAAGCTAAAGTAGTATCTGAATTTCTTCCAGAAATCTTTTTGTATCTCTCTCTCACCTATAAACTTTCAGTCTCTACAACACTAAACTTTAAACCTAACCCTTTGTTTATTAGTACCACACACTGTTTGTTGGAGGCTTATTCTTCTTCCAAAAAACAGAGTGCAAGAAAGAAATACACTTGAAATTACTCTGCAATCATTTCAGGCTATCAATTTTCACAATCACTTTTTCTGTGGATGGATATAAGGGAAGTTCAATTAACTTCTGTTGCAAGCCTGTATTTAACCTAATGGGCTTTTATTTAAAATAGAGAGCAATTTCCATTTAAAAAACTAAATGGAGCAGTATTGTTTTTATGTACATCTGCTCTATGGGAGTTATTTTCTCTCTGAGAAACAACAAACAAATGTCTTTTGGCTTCAGGAATGCTATAAAAATAGGAAACCTAAAGTCATCAGTGACGAATGGCTGCAAATTGCTCTGTATGGTCATGTGTCTTTTAAAAGAATAATCATTCTTAAAAAGATGATCCTTTTACAACAACCAAAGAAAACGTTGATCTCCATGGAAAATAAAACCAGCTGGTGTCTAATAAAAGTTAATTTTTTAACAAAATATATATGCAGCCAAGGCTTGTTTTATCTAAAAGGTTTTTAGGTGTAACTAAGAAGGTGTGGATTCTACAGTATTGTGGTAGATTCTAAAAAAAAATACTCAGAAGAAATTCTATACAGGCATAGGAAATACCTTTCCCCTTATTTGACTAGAAACAGATTGTGCATACATATTTTATATGGGATTGTTTTCAATTAATACTGTCAGTCCAACATATATTATATTTATTACTAGCCCACTGCAGGAACAAAAATGCAGCTGTAGAACTGAACAGCCCACTAAGGTTATGTCTACACTTAAACGGCTACATCGGCACAGCTGCAGCAGCATAGACCCTCACTACAGTGATGAGAGGGGTTCTCCTGGGGCTGTAGTTAATCCACCTCCCCCAGAAGCGTAGCCAGCTCAACAGAAGGATTCTTCTGTCTACCTAGCACTGTCTACACAGGGGGTTAGGTTGGCTTAACTATGTTCTCCAGGGGTGCGGATTTTTCACATACCTGAGTGACTTAGCTGGATCGAGTTAACTTTTGAGTGTAGACTTGGCCTTAACTGTGCTGGGTATTTCTCACACATTCCGGGATACACTCATCTAAAAAAAGGAGGCCATCTTTTTGAAATTTCAGGTCTACTACTGGAATACAGCCACTTCTAGGGTGAAATTTGCTAATTGTTTAGCAGCAATACTATATAATTTAAGACAGTAAGTGAGTGATATTGTACTCAACTTAAAAAAACTAAAGGAGGAATTTTAAGGAAGTAGAATTTACAATTCAAGTTGTAATTTCGCCCAGACACCAATGCTCTTGAAAAAAATAAAATGGGTGCTGAAATTTCCAGGGGCCTGGTATTCACATCTGTATATCCATCCACAGCATGTTAGTGGTTTATTTTAATCAAAATTCTCTTTCTTTCTCTCATAATTAAAGCACTCCAACCGCAAATTTATCTGGCTCTTCATCTAGGTCAGCAATGGCAATATAAGCTATCTTCTTTATCCTCCGCTGAAAATTTTCATTGATTTCCTGGTAGACTGTCCTGTCAGATGGGCTTCTGGAGGTATACGCAAAAAGAAAAGGAGTACTTGTGGCACCTTAGAGACTAACCAATTTATTTGAGCATGAGCTTTCGTGAGCTCATGCTCAAATAAATTGGTTAGTCTCTAAGGTGCCACAAGTACTCCTTTTCTTTTTGCGAATACAGACTAACACGGCTGTTACTCTGAAACCTGTCATTCTGGAGGTATGATTCTACCAAAAAACAGCAGAGGATAAGTGCCTGGCACTTCAAACTGGGAAAAAGAATGTGCACGTCATTTTCTAATGAGACAGGAACTGACAGGGCCGGCCCTGGACCACATGTTACCCCAGACAAGGAGTGTCTTCAGCAGTCTCCTCCATTTGTTAAATTTTTAATACCTTATTTTATTAATTACATTTATAGCCCATTGCATGGTTTTGATGCACAATTTTTATGCATGATTTATTCCTGTCATATAACATGATAAATTTGCATGTTACTATCTATAAATCTGTTTTTATTCATAACATATGTAAGCTTAAAGAAACTTTTTAATTTTAAGAATAACTGAAATGTACTAACATCAAGAAATTGAACGGTGCGCCAACATTGGGTGGACCAGTATTAAATAGTGTTACAGTAGGTAACAGCCTGAGAAAGTTAATCATAGTCCTTTAGTTCAAAAGGTCACCCTCACGAACTGAAGCACAGCATCAGAGAGATCTAAAGACTGGTCAATGGCATTTTCAAGCTATAAGATAGCAAGCAACGTCAGCATCTCTTTGGCCATTGTCGATCAAATATATGTTTTAATGAGCTTGAGCTTCAAAAAGCTGTGCTCACCCCTTGCAACTGTGATCGGTAGTATGAGCTATCCACACATTAGGAAAAGTGTACTTCAGCTCTGCATCATGAATGAATTGGAGAATTTGGAGTGGAGAGTGCTTCCTGTGTGGCAAAATGTAACGGATGTTGTCCAGTTCAACGTAGAGGTCTTTATCACTGACGTCCGAACATTAGTCAGCTTCTGCTAAAGGTCCATACGATTGTTAAAGACTGTTTTCCAGCCCACTGGGAGCTCAGTAAGTCACCCAAAAAAACCCAGATCTTTTCATGGTGTTTCATTTGTCCAAACCTTTCTTCACTGGACACTCAATGAGCAAGCTAAAAACCTCTCTCTTGAATTTTTCTTCTGAGCTTCCCATCACCTCTTCTCTGCCTTCGTAACCAAACTGTCTTTTCTTCTGATGAATGCGTTTTCTTTAAGACAGACTCAACTCCTAAGTTTTCCACCATTTCTTTGGCAGCAGTGATGGTATCTTCAAATTTCTTGTCTTTGTAGGCCACAATGAAATCAAGGTAGCTTCTCATCAAAGTAGTAGTGGTCATGATGTCCATCAACTGAGTTTGTAATGCCTGGCTTACAACATTTACTTGGAACAAAATATGTCCCAAACCACAACTGAGACCAGAAATTTTAAGTCAGCTATCTGCTTTGCCAGGCTTTGCACCTCGTGTTGGATTCCAGCCTCTGCTTTACTCAACTGCGCCAGTTCCATCGGGGCATCATAAACCTCAGTCCCTTGGTACCTGACTGGCCTTATGCTGTTTAATGCAGCTCTCCCAGTGAATGTCACTTAGTGGCTTGACAGTCAGATTTGTAACATTATCCCGGAGGATCTTCCACTGATAGCTGATGCTGAAAACAGGATATATATCCTTTGCAGTACTCCAAAGAGAGATTCTGAATCTAAAGACAATGATGCTGCATCTGACACAACAATGTCGAGGCCACAAGGCACGAAGAAAGCTCTTGGATTTAGCACAAGGATCCTTGCCTGGACACCACTCTTTCTTCCCTTCATGTTTGTGCCATTGTCATAGCCTTGGCCATGGCAGTCCTGAAGCTTTATTCTCATTCAAAATGTTCATAAACATTTCTGTTAGGACTTTTCCAGTAGGGTCACCCACAGACTGGAAACAGATAAAGTGTTATTTTACTTGGATAAAACCATCCCTGTCATCAATAAATTTTACTGTAAATTACATCTTTTCACTGTGACTAATGTTGGGAGTCCTGTCCATTATTACCACGTAGTACTTTGCTTTGCCAAGTCACATCAATATGTTATCAAACACCTTCCTTGCCATAGGTCAATCAATTTTGTTTTGAATGGTTTTGCTGCAGTAATGCTCCATAGCTTATTTACAAACTATTCAATATAGGTGCTGAGGCATGAGTTTGTCATATTTCCCAAGGAGCTATACCAAACCGAGAAATTACTATTATGTTCAGTGAACAACTTATTCAACAAGCGCCAGAAAGCCAAATTTTTCTTTGCAAGGAAGAGGGTAATTCAGGTCAGACGCTCAATCACTTTCCTCCAATGCTGGGATTCTGCATTAATAATGTGCTGGTTTTCTGCATCTATCCATTTATTCTGCTTGAGCCTGGACTCTACCTCCATCCATTTGGAGTAGGCCGTAGAATGTTCGGGTGACTTTTCATATTGCTTCAGAGCATCAGCTAAGTTATGCCAGTAATTTTACCCAGAAAGTGCAAGCAACAATTTGGCATTCTTGTCAAATATTTTGCAACAAAATGAGAACACTAACAGTTGATCTTTGAGTAAACTTGCCAATGCTGATTCAGTTTCTCACTATTTTTGAGCACTCTTTCACAATGTGACTTTGAGAAGTGTCACTTCCACTTATTTCCTGGAAATGTCATATCCTCAGTTTTGCCCAGCCTATTCAAAATTGTACAACCAACATCAGCAGAGTTTTGGATCACTGGTCATAATGCAGGATCTGATGTATCAATTTGTGGTGTGCAATTTTTCTCCCTGTGGTTTCTGTCATCAAACGAGGCTGATTCCTCTTTATCATTTCTCTCCTTTATGCAGTCAGGAAAACTGGAGCATTCTCTATCGCTTTCCTCACATTTTCATTCCTTCAGGTAAATCTGCTAATTTCTTAGTAATAGGACTTCCACCATTTATGCTTCACTCCTCAATTTCTTCTGCACTCGGGCAATCGCTACTGCCTAAAGCCAGGTTTAGACGCAGGCAGGCTTGCACCTGCCTCCCAGAATTCAATAAGGCCTAAAGCCAGGTTATTCTATTTCAGATATTTTACCATCAGATTTGCTCCTTGCTGCAAACTAGATTGCAACTGAGCTTTTTGCTTCCTATACTGAGCTTCTGAAGGCTTCTTTGGGGGCATCTTTTATTTTCTACAGGAGGAAACAGGCAGTATTAGCAAGAGTAAAAGTCTATGTTCCACTGTCTTAGAAAGTCATCAAACATTATGTGTTAAGCATGGCAAAAGAAGTAACATTATTTCTTTGATAGTTTTGAGTAGATGGGGGTTCACTAGATATCTCTGGTGTCTCATTAACTTTGTCCTTTATTAGTCACTACTTACACTCTTCAAGACTTAAAACACAAGTACACTTTCACAATAAAAGAAGGTTCACAATATCGCAGCTGGGCTCTCATTTCACTTCAGTTTGATTCTATATCTCACGGACTGAATGGTGACACCCCATTCCTTTATATGTCCACAAAGTTGTGGTTGATAATGTTCTAGAAGGTTTGAGGAAAATGTAGTTCTCAGAAAGTCTGGAAGGTTCAACAAGTTTCGTCAAAGATCCATGACATTCTAGGAGGTTGGTGAAAAATGAATCCACATACAGAATACCTGAAACATTTTACTTCAAGCATTCTATTTTCCCTTTTGTTGGTAACAATAAAAACGGTCCCTAATCCATCACCTGGGTCGCCTGCCCCTAAATCCGTCCCTGGACACTAAAATCCCATAAATGTATATTCATTAACTTGTGCTTTAATTTATGTAAAGAGGGTTCTGCAATCTATGTACAGGAAGAGAAACTGTTTTAAAATAATATTTTAAGGGAACAAAGTCTCTTTCAGTCTGTCTCCCATATTTACATACCAAACTGCTGCAATTCAAAGAACAGCTGTATAGCAAGGAATATCAAATATACACACTTCTCTACCCAACTTGGATTCCATGATAAATCAAACAACTCAAACAAAAAACAGATTTCTTTTAATGAATTAGACCCTTCGCTTTTTATAACTGGTGGTTTAGGTTTGTTTATTAATTTTGGAATGTCTTTCCATTTATTTTATTTATACTAAAGTGTCAATAGCTGCTTATTGCTTTAGTTGGGTTTAGAATATGCTCTGAAGTGGGGGCACTCTGAAATGTCATAGCACTTTCATTCATTCATATATATAATATACACATGATCATTGCCGTTAGTAACACTGAAATGCCCTGTTTGAGTCAAAGGGTCCATGTTCCCTGGAGGGACTGTTATTGATGGGACACCCTGGAAACAAGGAATTTGGGAAGTTATGCTGGAAACAACTCAGCCACATGGACATAGAAGCGCACAGGGTTTAATAAGGTTCCATTTCTTCAACTTAACATGCACTCAGCTTCACTCTTGGCTAATTAAACATGCACATCAATAAAAAAAGATTTTACACAGTGAATAAATGCACTAGTCACAAATTAAACTATTTATTGACTGTAACACCAACTTAAATAGTTATGAGGAAATATTGATTGGAACTATAATACCAGCTGGAAAAAATTCATATTTGTTTTGTGCCTCAAATATAAAACAGTTAGTTATGACTAAGATAATCTCAATCAATTATATGTTCATGCACCCTGCCTCTCAGTCCACTTCTCATTATTTTATTTCTTCAAACTTTACCTCTTTCAACTGCTTTACAAATATGGACTAATTAATGCTTAAAGTATCCCTGTGAGGTAGATAGTATTAAACCTATTTTGCAGATAGGAAATTTGAATTAGTAAGAGACTATGGCCATAATTTTCAAAGTTTGATGTCAAAAATTTAGTTAATCTAAATCCAGTTTTATGTACATGTTTGAAAATTTTGGCTGAAATAAAATATCCAAAGATGGAGCAAGAATCCATCTCAGAACCGGGATTAGAACTCAAGAGTTTCTGGTTACTGCTTCTTCTTCAGAACCTCCATCTTGTAATAGACTAAGATACACACCTCACATCATTAAGACTGGTCTTAAACTAAACAAGTGAGGCTTAAAGAGAAGTTCTGCTCTTAAATGTGACTGTGTAAATATGGCATTGTGCAGTTCTATGTTGATGTTTTTGGGACTCTTATCAATGCTTTTGAATTGACAAAGACAGTGCTTAATTTGTGCCATGATTTGCCAGGGCTGAGCCCCAGGGCCTCTAGGGTTGGCTGTTCATAGCCCCAGCATCTCTGGGCTTGCTGCACCAGTTATGAATGTAAAAAAATTACCTGAGCCCTGGCACCTCTTTCATTACAAATTAAGCACTGGACAAAGATAACAGCCCTGCAAACTCCCCCAGATCTTTGTTGCCTGGGCTAAATTAGGTATTCCTAAGCCTACAGGCATTTGGGCCCAAACCCTCTAAGATACTTAGGCAAGGACCTGCCTACATTCACCATTTAGGCACCACTGTTTTCAAAACTGCACTCAGTGGCCATCTAAGCTGCTAGGTGCCTAAGCTTCCACAAGTTGCCATTCACAAAGTTGCCTAACAAGCAGCCCTAAACAAGAACCCCAAACAAACAGCTTGGAGCTCTTTCTCAAGCTGGCGGCCCCAAAGCAGGATTTTCAAAGTAGGCAGGGAAACACCAGCAGGGCCCAGTCCAGTAAGTGTGCTCTGAGCATGCCTAACACCTGTTACCTGTCAAACCCTGTAGCAGGAGTGCTGGATGCAGGCCACATATATAGGTGGGGCAGGGGCAGTGCACAGCAAGCACACAAAAGAATTGTTCTGTCTTCATGAACAAGGTCAGCTCCCAGACTGCGGCACTGGGCAGCACAGCATGGGGAGGAGGTGACCAGCCCTCTGTGGAGAAAGAAGTGGTTCAGGACTATTTAGAAAAGTTGGATGAGGACAAGTCAATGTGACCAGATGCACTGCATCAGAGGGTGCTAAAGGAGTTGGTGGATGTGATTGCAGAGCCATTTGCCATTATCGTTGAAAACTCATGGCGATTGAGGACGTCCCAGATGACTGGAAAAAGGCTAATGTAGTGCCCATCTTTTAAAAAGGGAAGAAGGAGACTCCTGGGAACTACAGGCCAGTCAGCCTCAACTCAGTCCCTGGAAAAATCATGGAACAGGTCCTCAAGGAATCAATTCTGAACCATTAGAGGAGAAGAAAGTGATCAGGAACAGTCAGCCTGGATTCACCAAGGGCAAGTCATACCTGACTAATCTAATTGCCTTCTATGATGAGATAATTGGCTCTGTGGATGAGGGGAAAGCAGCGGATGTGTTATTCCTTGACTTTAGCAAAGCTTTTGATACGGTCTCCCACAGTATTCTTGCCAGCAAGTTAAAGAAGCATGGGCTGGATGAATGGACTGTAAGGTGGATAGAAAGCTGGCTAGATTGTCAGGCTCAATGGGTAGTGATCAATGGCTCGATGTCTAGCTGGCAGCCGGTATCAAGCGGAGTGTCCCAAGGGTCGGTCCTGGGGCTGGTTTTGTTCAATATCTTCATTAATGATCTGGAGGATGGCGTGGACTGCACCCTCAGCAAGTTTGCAGTTGACACTGAACTGGGAGGAATGGTAGATACACTGGAGGGTAGGGATAGGATACAGAGGGACCTAGACAAATTAGAGGATTGGGCCCAAAGAAATCTGATGAGGTTCAACAAGGACAAGTGCAGAGTCCTGCACTTAGGATGGAAGTATCCCATGCACCGCTACAGACTAGGGACCAAATGGCTAGACAGCAGTTCTGCAGAAAAGGACCTAGGGGTTACAGTGGACGAGAGGCTGGATATGAGTCAACAGTGTGCCCTTGTTGCCAAGAAGGCCAATGGCATTTTGGGATGTATATATAGGGTCATTGCCAGCAGATCGAGTGACGTGATCATTCCCCTCTATTCGACATTGGTGAGGCCTCATCTGGAGTATTGTGTCCAGTTTTGGGCCCCACACTACAAGAAGGATGTGGAAAAACTGGAGAGAGTCCAGAGGAGGGCAACAAAAATGATTAGGGGGTTGAAGCACATGACTTATGAGGAGAGGCTGAGGGAACTGGGATTGTTTAATCTGAAGAAGAGAAGAATGAGGCAGGATTTGATAGCTGCTTTCAACTACCTGAAAGCGGGTTCCAAAGAAGATGGATCTAGACTGTTCTTAGAGGTACCAGATGACAGAATGAGGAGTAATGGTCTCAAGTTGCAGTGGGGGAGGTATAGGTTAGATGTTAGGAAAAAAAATTTCACTAGGAGGGTGGTGAAGCACTGGAATGGGGTTACCTAGGGAGGTGGTGGAATCTCCTTCCTTAGAGCTTTTTAAGGTCAGGCTAGACAAAGCCCTGGCTGGGATTATTTAGTTGGGGATTGGTCCTGCTTTGAGCAGGGGGTTGGCTAGATGGCCTCCTGAGGTCCCTTCCAACCTGATATTCTATGATTCTGTGATTCTATGAAAAGACAGTTGGGGGCACATGTAGGGTGAGTGGGAAAGAGAGAATGAGTGTGAGCAGAAGACGGAGAAAGACAGAGATGGTTTCAGCTGCCTAGGGCACAGGCTATCTAAATGGCTGACCTGGCTTAGGTGCTTCACTCAAGGACAGGGTTTGCAGCTGGGGATCCCCAGCAGAAGGATACACCTACCTCGGGCCTATGTGCCAGGCACACCAGCTTGGCTGCTTTGGTGTCTAAGCCCCACACTCCTTTCCCCCACCCTTTCCTTGGCATTCCATTCTTAGCTAGCTTAGATGCTCCCCGCTTAGCTTGCCAGCTTTTGAGGAGCCCTTTCTTAGGCCCCTAGCTCTCCCTATGTAGTGTATGAGAAGCCAGGGCACCTAGCTTCAGTCTGAGAATTCTGCTAGGTGACAGGTTACCTAGGCGTTAAGTGTTGCAATGCCTAAATACCTTTGAACATCTGGGTCTTTGTGCCAAAGTGTGTTTGTCTTGCAAAAATAGAATATACTCTTAAAACACAAAAATATTACACTATAGATAAGTTCCACTGCTATGAAAATAACCTCTGGGGAATGTGTCTCTAGTCATAATCCCTGCAAGGGATTCCGCTGGAGAATGCTCTAGATAAAATCCCTGCATGGAAAATATTTCTGAGAATTACCTCTCTTAACAAAAAACTGTTAGCTCTGAGTTCCCAAGGTCAGGGTTTTATATTATTATTTATTATTGGTATTACTTTAGCACTTAAGAGCCCTAATCATGGACCAGTACCCCCTTGTGCTATACAAATACAGAGCAAAAAAGCTGGTTGCTGCCCCCCAAATGGCTTACCATCTAAGTATAAAACAAGAGTCATCAGATGGATAAAGACAAACTGATGGGAGAGTAGGAGGAAACGATGAGACAATGTTATTCAGCACTGTAGGCTGTGGTTACGTTTTTTGTAAGCATCATAGCAAAAACACCATTGTTCAGTTTTTTGTACGCATCATAGCAAAAGACAGCTTGAAGGAGGATAACAATGTAGCTCTGCAGCTGTTTACAGAGCTCCTCCCAAGAGTGAGAAATAGCATGGAAGAAAGTACAAGCAGAGCACAAATAGTCCACAGGTGAATTAAACCTTCCTATTATTCTACCCTGATTAGGTCCAAAGAGGTGTGGACTGGAGCCACCAGGTCCCTTAGGAACAGAATTTTTTTAAGTATGTAGTTGCCTAAAGATGCAGATAGTGCATCACCCCCACCCCCCCCGGCCCCAAAGATGCCTAAGGGCCTAGGTACCTAATTCCCATAAGTGTCTAGGCTCTTTTGAAAATCTCACTAGGCACCTATCTGCACCATTAGGCGCAAATATCTCTAAAAATCTACCCCATGGTTGCTATTGCTCATAGAAGACTACTCTGCCATTGCCACTGACTTTACTTTTTCTGCATTGTCAACAGTAACAAACACCTCTACCCCTTTTGTCTCCAAACTATGCCTTTGCCTTTGGTAGCATCATTCAGGCATTGGGGACCTTTATTAATTGGGAGGATCTGTAAACATCTCAAGTTGATTTTCAGATCTCAAGGTGACTGATCGGGAAGGTAAGTTAAGTTTTTATTTTTAATGTAACCCATTTATTACCAACCACCTTTCATTGGTATCTGTTCCAAAACTGAGAGTTAAGACTATGCTACAACTACAAAAGTGAAGTGATTCAACACTGAGATAGTATCAACACCACAGAATGTGAGGTTCTGGAACAATGTTTATAGTGTGGGGTGCTGAGAGTCATTGAACCAAACTGTAAACCCTGTATATAATGGACACCACTTCAAATCAGGGTGTGCTGCGGCACACCCCGCATCCCTGGTTCCAGCACCTATGCACAAACTGACAGTTCAATTAAGAAAGAGGCTCTTCCACATCTTTCTGGAGAAGGTCTGTGGGGCAAGGAGTACCCATGGGGAAAGAAGAAATAGAAGTTCTTTTTTCCGGTCAGAAACTGGTGTCAATGCTAGAAATCAGCCTTAGTGGCAAATAGTATGCATGGACTTGAGCAAAAAGTGTTAGGTCTCAGGATACTAAGCAATATGGTTACATGCAGTTGGTCACGGAAGGAGGCATGAGTTCAGTCTCTGCACAGGGGGAAGAAAAAGTGAGCTGCAATGTTTGTTTTGTTCAGCTTCCATGGAAGTTCACTAGTGCCCCAGAAATTGTCAGACTTGAATTATAATTAGGCCACTGACAATGTTGCTGAGGCAAGTAACTGTGGGGTCTGAAAATTTAGATTAATGGAACCCATAAAAACACAAACGAAAATGCAAAGTATTTCTGCTGATGTACACTTTATTCTCCTTTTTTTAAAACATAAATATTAACATCACAAATAAGACGCAAATTTGCATGGATTAGTATGTGGAACAGAAATTGCATTGTGGATTCAAGTTTTGATGTTATAATGTCAGTGCTAACTGACATTTAATTTGTTGAATATAATGTTGCCAATTCTCAACTTCTTCGCTCTTTGATATATGATACTGTAACAAGCTTTAAAAAAACCAAAACCTCTTATTTTGATAACCTAGAAAAGCATAGTGATCATCATGTACTGTATTAAATACAATTATATGGATTACACACATGAGGCTCAACCTTTGAAACCAAAGAGAGTTTTGCCGTTCACATTAACGGGGATGGATCACCCTGAAAGATATTAAAATATAAAAATGAACATTACAAATTAATTGCTCACAAGTTGGGAAAAGCAAAAGTTAGGGTTGATTCCATAACGTTAAATCTTCCCTGCGGCATTTATGCAATAGATGGTATTTAAATTATATGATTAAATGCTATCCCCCAAGTAATACAATATAATATTGTTTTGTTCTTTTGTGTTTCTGAAAAACAACAGATACAGACCACCATGTAGCAGTGCAGATTACTCTTTGTAACCCAGTTCGTCCATACAAGTAATTTTAAAAAGTACACAGTAAAAAGTACTTTAATTATATTCTGCACTATTGAAGGAAGAGTAACTAGATTTTTGCACGCTTCAGTCTTTCTGCAGGCCCAGCTGTGCACCCAATGAGAGAGAGTAGCATGTTGAGCTGCTGCTTGGGATATGTGTAGGCAGTAGCAGGGTGCATGGAGGGGGCCTCTGCCTGCAGCACCTAATGAACACTCGGGAGGGGCCTGGTTTTGCTTTTTCTTACATCAGTGGATGTTTTCACCAAAATCACTGAGATTCTATCTAGTGATGCCTATAACATTCCCTAAAATTTTGGAATTGATGGGGTGCAGTGTCCCAAAGTTATTTGGGTTTGTCTGACAAATAGAAAAATTACCTCAAACAGTGTATAAACTACTTATAAATGTACCCTTTATATAAAGAGTGGTCACTTTTTATTATAAGAAAAGTTACTTCCAAGTTTTCAGTGGAAAAATACTCCCCAAAAGGAGCATCCAAATCTGTGTATGCTCTAGCTCAGAGAATAGCAGGGACTCTGCAGTAGCTTTGGAAGAATCAATAAAAGGTTTGAGATTTTTTTTTCCTGTTTGGCACAATTTCATTTTATTACCTGACATAGTCTGAAATGTTGCTTTACCTTTTACCATATAGCATGCAAAATGCTTATTCATTTAAGAGTCAGTGGTATATAAAATTGATTTTACACCATCAAAGAGTGACATATGTAAAAGACTCTATTCCTTTTTTTTAAACAGGTCAATTCCAATGCATAAAAACTATGGTTTATTTAAATGTAAGTTGCTCTGTATTATTGTAGTTGTAAAACTTCATTGACAATCATATTTTATACAAAAATTCTGTTTCTGTTATCCATCATCCTTCTATTACAGCAGATTTACTGATGGAGTATGAAAAACTCCATTTGCAATCCTATTTCCCATTTTTAATTACTTATGGAGACCAGAAAGTGATGATACATTTGATATTAATTCAGCTCTTTTCCTTTTGGTACTGTATGTTCTATATAATAAAATACAAAACAAAGTTGTGCTGATTATTATCTGTATTCAAAGGAATGCAGTGTTAATGGACATAATTATTCTGTTCTTAGTACATTGTCTGGATAAACTCTGAATCAAGCATAATTTATCATAATGTATTTCTTCTTTCTGCATACAGACAAAGGAATACCAAGTTAATGCATTTGTTTTCCATCACGCCTTTTTCCATCAGGCATTTTTCCCCATTAAAAGTTTCTTCAGGGAAATCATCATTTTCCTCCTTTTATTTTTCACAGTAAAAGTTGACTCAAGCCACCATTTGGTTACATATATTTCAAAGAGTAAATTTATTAAAATGTAACATTTGGGTGATGTATTTTCCAATCTGCAATTCCATCTAAGCCTTCGAAGCAGAGATCCATAATTTATTTTTAGCTCACCAACAGTGACCTGGAGTCAGCCCTTTTTGTCATATATGACATTCTTGTTCTGAAGTGAGGAAAAAAAACCTGGTCACTTCAGGCAGCACAAGATAGTTGGGCAGGCCCCAACCTGGGGTGTTACTTCAGCTCTTTCAGACCAATGGCAGCTCTACCTTGTTCGGGTAGCTGCTATTTGGTTAATTCTGGCACCTCTATTGGGTTCTGGTGGAGATCAGTGGGTGAGAAAGCCTGAATTCAGATGGTGTCACATGGAACTAAACTTTTTCCTCCTTTGCTCCTCTCACTACAAATATCCCTCCATCCTTCCATCCTTTATAAGTCAATGGTTAGTGTGGAGTTCTATGGATGCTTTTGTTTGGATGGGGTTATGATGTTGTGCCTCAGAAAATTGCAGGTGCAGTGTGGTGTCATCAGGTTGTGCAGGTACATTTAGGCATTGTGTGAGCACAAATGCAAGTATGGATTACTGATTATTTTAACTGTTGGGTATGTTTTTCACAAGATCACACCTTGGGATGATTTGCCCCGGCAGCAGGGTTCAGAGTCCCCATGGTGAGTTTAGAACTCTTGAAGAAGTGGTGATTAGATTCCCAGACCTGCCAAGGCTGAGAGAGAGGGTAAGTGCCTTACCTGTGTATTAAGGCACAGCTCACTTTCTATGCTGATGGGGGCTGGATCTGAAGAAATACCCAATATCTCATTGTGAGGTTAAGGGTTTTCCTGTGCAGTCATGTGAGAGGCCTGTTGACTGTAGAACTGTGTGGGCCTCTTCGGGCTTTGGGATTAAATGAATGGGTTGGGCCATACACAGTTTTGAACACTTGGGTTGAGGATGAAAAGGGGACAGGCAGCTGAGAGCTTGGGGCTGCCATAAGTAATCTTCAGGGATTTTACAATGTAGAGTAGGACTCCTAATATTATGATATACTAATATAGGGTAAATCCTGTCACATCACAATACCCAGAGTAAAATTAATACCAGCTTGGGAGGAAAAAGCGTTCTCTTACTATACTCTCTGTATAATATATTGAAGTAGCAGGAAACTTTTCACCAAACTATATATATAAAATCATGGGGTCTAAATTAGCTGTTACCACACAAACAGATCTTGGAGTCATTGTGATACTTCTCTGAAAACATCCGGTCAATGTGCAGCGGCAGTCAAAAAAGCAAACAGAATGTTAGGAACCATTAGGAAAGGGATAGATAATAAAACAGAAAATATCATATTGCTTCTGTATAAATCCATGGTATGCCCACATCTTGAAGACTGCATGCAGATCTGCATGCATGGGAAAGGTACAGAAAAGGGTAACAAAAATGATTAGGGGTACGGAACAGCTTCCATATGAGAGATTAATAAGACTTGGACTTTTCAGCTTGGAAAAGAGATGACTAAGGGGGTGTATGATAGAGATTTATAAAATCATGACTGATGTGGAAAAAGTAAATAAGGAAGCATTATTTATTCCTTCTCATAACACAAGAACTACAGGTCGCCAAATGAAATTAGTAGGTAGCAGGTTAGAAATGAACAAATGAAAGTATTTCTTCTCACAATACAGTCAACCTTTGAAACTTTTTTGCTGGAGAATGTTGTGAAGATCAAATATATAACAGGATTAAAAAAAAACTCGATAAGTTCATGGAGTTAATTAACAATGGCTGTTAGCCAGGATGGGCTGGGATGAAAAACCATGCTCTGAAGTGTCCATAGCCTCTGTTTGCACAAGCTGAGAATGGGCAACAGGGGATGGAGCATTGTATAATTGTCCTGTTCTGTTCATTCCCTCTGAAGCACCAGTGGAATTGGCCACTGTCAGAAGATGGACCATTGGTCTAACCCAGTATGGCTGTTCTTATGTTGTACTATAGTTGTACTATAGTTTTGAAAAGAACGATGAATGATTTTAAAAGAAAGTCTAGCTTCTGCTGCTTCATCTTACCCATGCATCTTCCCTGATGATAAAAATAGTGCCCTGGAGTCAGCTTTTGTCCTAAAAGGGAAATTTTTACTCTTGCTCTGGACATTGCACACTTAAACACGTTGTGAACTTCAGGTTAAGTCACATTGGTGTTGTACTGTATATCTACCTACAATAGATAGATTTACTTGTCAATGAAGTAATAGCTACTGATGGTTATTAATATCTTTGCTATGAGGAGATTGCTACTTTTCCTGCAGTCAGCCCCTAAGTTAATAGTGTGAAACTTTACTTTCTTTGCCCTGCAGAAAGCATTAAAACATTATAACTTAAGGAATCCTGTCCTCATGGCAGTTCCCACATTGAGGAAAATCTGTATTACGGCAACCAGAATGTTAGGAATGTTCCTTAAAGCAGAAGCTGGCCTGGAAGCAGAGTTGCTTCATGATGACAATAGGGGTATGTCTACACTACAAAATTAGGTTGAATTTATAGAAGTCGATATTTTAGAAATCGGTTTTATATATTTGAGTGTGTGTGTCCCCACAGAAAATGCTCTAAGTGCATTAAGTGCATTAACTCGGCGGAGTGCTTCCACAGTACCGAGGCTAGAGTCGACTTCCGGAGCGTTGCACTGTGGGTAGCTACCCCACAGTTCCCGCAGTCTCCGCTGCCCATTGGAATTCTGGGTTGAGATCCCAATGCCTGATGGGGCTAAAACATTGTTGCGGGTGGTTCTGGGTACATATCGTCAGGCCCCCCTTCCCTCCCTCCCTCCGTGAAAGCAAGGGCAGACAATCGTTTTGCGCCTTTTTTCCTGAGTTACCTGTGCAGACGCCATACCACGGCAAGCATGGAGCCCGCTCAGGTAACCGTCACTGTATGTCTCCTGGGTGCTGGCAGATGCGGTACGGCATTGCTACACAGTAGCAGCAACCCATTGCCTTCTGACAGCAGACGGTGCAGTACGACTGGTAGCCGTCCTCGTCGTGTCCGAATTCCTCCTAGCCACGTCGGCTGGGAGCGCCTGGGCAGACATGGGCGCAGGGAATAAATTTGGAGTGACTTGACCAGGTCATTCTCTTTAGTCCTGCAGTCAGTCCTATTGAACCGTCTTATGGTGAGCAGGCAGGCGATACGGATTGCTAGCAGTCGTACTGTACCATCTTCTGCCGGGCAGGCAAGAGATGAGGATGGCTAGCAGTCGTACTGTACCATCTTCTGCCGAGCAGCCCTGAGATGTGGATGGCATGCAGTCCTTCTGCACCGTCTGCTGCCAGCCAAAGATGTAAAAGATAGATGGAGTGGATCAAAACAAGAAATAGACCAGATTTGTTTTGTACTCATTTGCTTCCCTCCCTCCCCTGTCTAGGGGACTCATTCCTCTAGGTCACACTGCAATCACTCACAGAGAAGGTGCAGTGAGGTAAATCTATCCATGTATCAATCAGAGGCCAGGCTAATCTCCTTGTTCCAATAATAACAATAACTTAGGTGCACCATTTCTTATTGGAACCCTCTGTGAAGTCCTGCCTGAAATACTCCTTGATGTAAAGCCACCCCCTTTGTTGATTTTAGCTCCCTGAAGCCAACCCTGTAAGCCGTGTCATCAGTCGCCCTTCCCTCCATCAGAGCAACGGCAGACAATCGTTCCGCGCCTTTTTTCTGTGCGGACACCACACCAAGGCAAGCATGGAGGCCGCTCAGCTCACTTTAGCAATTAGGAGCACATTAAACACCACACGCATTATCCAGCAGTATATGCAGCACCAGAACCTGGCAAAGCGATACCGGGCGAGGAGGCGACGTCAGCGCGATCACGTGAGTGATCAGGACATGGACACAGATTTCTCTGAAACCATGGGCCCTGCCAATGCATGCATCATGGTGCTAATGGGGCAGGTTCATGCTGTGGAATGCCGATTCTGGGCTCGGGAAACAAGCACAGACTGGTGGGGCCGCATAGTGTTGCAGGTCTGGGACGATTCCCAGTGGCTGCGAAACTTTCGCATGCGTAAGGGCACTTTCATGGAACTTTGTGACTTGCTTTCCCCTGCCCTGAGGCGCATGAATACCAAGATGAGAGCAACCCTCACAGTTGAGAAGCGAGTGGCGATAGCCCTGTGGAAGCTTGCAATGCCAGACAGCTACCGGTCAGTTGGGAATCAATTTGGAGTGGGCAAATCTACTGTTGGGGCTGCTGTGATGCAAGTAGCCCACGCAAACAAAGATCTGCTGATATCAAGGGTAGTGACCCTGGGAAATGTGCAGGTCATAGTGGATGGCTTTGCTGCAATGGGATTCCCTAACTGTGGTGGGGCCATAGATGGAACCCATATCCCTATCTTGGCACCGGAGCACCAAGCCGCCGAGTACATAAACCGCAAGGGGTACTTTTCAATAATGCTGCAAGCTCTGGTGGATCACAAGGGACGTTTCACCAACATCAACGTGGGATGGCCGGGAAAGGTACATGACGCTCGCATCTTCAGGAACTCTGGTCTGTTTCAAAAGCTGCAGGAAGGGACTTTATTCCCAGACCAGAAAATAACTGTTGGGGATGTTGAAATGCCTATATGTATCCTTGGGAACCCAGCCTACCCCTTAATGCCATGGCTCATGAAGCCGTACACAGGCAGACTGGACAGTAGTCAGGAGCTGTTCAACTACAAGCTGAGCAAGTGCAGAATGGTGGTAGAATGTGCATTTGGACGTTTAAAGGTGCGCTGACGCAGTTTACTGACTCGCTTAGACCTCAGCGAAACCAATATTCCAACTGTTATTACTGCTTGCTGTGTGCTCCACAATATCTGTGAGAGTAAGGGGGAGACGTTTATGGCGGGGTGGGAGGTTGAGGCAAATCGCCTGGCTGCTGGTTACGCACAGCCAGACACCAGGGTGGTTAGAAGAACACAGGAGGGCGCGGTACGCATCAGAGAAGCTTTGAAAACCAGTTTCATGACTGGCCAGCCTACGTTGTGAAAGTTCTCTTTGTTTCTCCTTGATGAAACCCCCGCCCCTTGGTTCACTCTACTTCCCTGTAAGCTAACCATCCTCCCCTCCTCCCTTCGATCACTGCTTGCAGAGGCAATAAAGTCATTGTTGCTTCACAGTCATGCATTCTTTATTCATTCATCACACAAATAGGGGGATGACTACCAAGGTAGCCCAGGAGGGGTGCTGGAGCAGGGAAGGAAAATGCCACACAGCACTTTAAAAGTTTACAACTTTAAAATTTATTGAATGCCAGCCTTCTTTTTTTGGGGCAATCCTATGTGGCGGAGTGGCTGGTTGGCCGGTGGCCCCCGCACCGCATGCTTGGGCGTCTGGGTGTGGAGGCTATGGAACTTGGGGAGGAGGGCGGTTGGTTACACAGGGGCTGTAGTGGCAGTCTGTGCTCCAGCTGCCTTTGCTGCAGCTCAACCATACACTGGAGCTGTCATAAATATAAAGGGAAGGGTAAACCCCTTTGAAATCCCTCCTGGCCAGGGGAAAGCTCCTCTCACCTGTAAAGGGTTAAGAAGCTAAAGGTAACCTCGCTGGCACCTGACCAAAATGACCAATGAGGAGACAAGATACTTTCAAAAGCTGGGAGGAGGGAGAGAAACAAAGGGGTCTGTGTGTCTGTCTATATGCTGGTCTTGGCCGGGGATAGACCAGGAATGGAGTCTTAGAACTTTTAGTAAGTAATCTAGCTAGGTATGTGTCAAGGTTCCTCCCCCACTCTGAACTCTAGGGTACAGATGTGGGGACCTGCATGAAAAACCTCCTAAGCTTATCTTTACCAGCTTAGGTCAAAAACTTCCCCAAGGTACAAAATATTACACCCGTTATCCTTGGACTGGCCGCTACCACCACCAAACTAATACTGGTTACTGGGGAAGAGCTGTTTGGACGCGTCCTTCCCCCCAAAATACTTCCCAAAACCTTGCACCCCACTTCCTGGACAAGGTTTGGTAAAAAGCCTCACCAATTTGCCTAGGTGACTACAGACCCAGACCCTTGGATCTTAAGAACAATGAACAATCCTCCCAACACTTGCACCCCCCCTTTCCTGGGAAATGTTGGATAAAAAGCCTCACCAATTTGCATAGGTGACCACAGACCCAAACCCTTGGATCTGAGAACAATGAAAAAGCATTCAGTGTTTTACAAGAAGACTTTTAATAAAAAAATAGAAGTAAATAGAAATAAAGAAATCGCCCCTGTAAAATCAGGATGGTAGATATCTTACAGGGTAATTAGATTCAAAAGCATAGAGAACCCCTCTAGGCAAAACCATAAGTTACAAAAAAGATACACAGACAGAAATAGTTATTCTATTCAGCACAATTCTTTTCTCAGCCATTTAAAGAAATCATAATCTAACACATACTGTCATAAATGTAAAGGGAAGGGTAAACCCCTTTAAAATCCCTCCTGGCTAGGGGAAAGCTCCTCTCACCTGTAAAGGGTTAAGAAGCTAAAGGTAACCTTGCTGGCACCTGACCAAAATGACCAATGAGGAGACAAGATACTTTCAAAAGCTGGGAGGAGAGAGAGAAACAAAGGGTCTGTGTCTGTCTGTAGTCGTCTTGGCCAGGGACAGAACAGGAATGGAGTCTTAGAACTTTTAGTAAGTAATCTAGCTAGGTATGTGTTAGATTATGATTTCTTTAAATGGCTGAGAAAAGAATTGTGCTGAATAGAATAACTATTTCTGTCTGTGTATCTTTTTTGTAACTTAAGGTTTTGCCTAGAGGGGTTCTCTATGTTTTTGAATCTAATTACACTGTAAGATATCTACCATCCTGATTTTACAGGGGGGATTTCTTTATTTCTATTTACTTCTATTTTTTATTAAAAGTCTTCTTGTAAAACACTGAATGCTTTTTCATTGTTCTCAGATCCAAGGGTTTGGGTCTGTGGTCACCTATGCAAATTGGTGAGGCTTTTTATCCAACATTTCCCAGGAAAGGGGGGGGTGCAAGTGTTGGGAGGATTGTTCATTGTTCTTAAGATCCAAGGGTCTGGGTCTGTAGTCACCTAGGCAAATTGGTGAGGCTTTTTACCAAACCTTGTCCAGGAAGTGGGGTGCAAGGTTTTGGGAAGTATTTTGGGGGGAAAGACACGTCCAAACAGCTCTTCCCCAGTAACCAGTATTAGTTTGGTGGTGGTAGCGGCCAGTCCAAGGACAACGGGGGGAATATTTTGTACCTTGGGGAAGTTTTGACCTAAGCTGGTAAAGATAAGCTTAGGATGTTTTTTCATGCAGGTCCCCACATCTGTACCCTAGAGTTCAGAGTGGGGGAGGAACCTTGACATGGTGGCACAGTGGTGGGATTAACCTGAAATCATTTTGAGATCCAGTTGAGATTTTAAAAAGGAATTTTTTTTCCGTTGGAAAGGAAGTCCAGAAAGCAGCTGAAACTGAAAGCTGAAACTGTGGCCAAGCAGAGACAAAAGGGGATTATCTTTGTGAATTGCAGGTTTTCTTTGCCTGGAGGCAGGGTACTTAACTCCTGCAGGGAAATTCAGTCTTCCAACCCAGAGGTTTTTTTTTCTTTTCTTCCTAAAAGTAAATAGGGGGTGTGTGTTCTACCCATTTGCTTTTTCTTTGGGCTGGGTAAGCAGGTTTCCAAGTAGTTGGAGGTTTTTTGCTTTAATTTGGGTTCAGAGCAGAGACAAGGGAATTGTCTTTTTCTGTAGGCTGACAATCACTATCAGAGAATAGGTATTCTATTCCAGCACAGCAAAATTTTACAGCCAAGTTTTGTTTGTTTATTTCTAAACCTCGGGTGTAAAGTTAGTTAAAAACAGAGAGGTTAGAATGGCAAAATCCGCGGCTCGACTACAGCTCGAATTAGCCAAATTTCAGGCTGAGGAAAGACAAAGGGAACATGAAAGACTGATAGAACTCATGCGGCTGAAGAAGGAACAAGAAAGGGAGGCAGCGAGAGAAGCAGAACAACACCAAGCGGCTGCTCTCAGGAGAGCTATGGAAGCGAGGGACAAAGAACTGGAGGAGAAGGAAAAAGAGAGGAAGTATGTGGAGGAGATGGAGAAGATAAAGGCTCAGCAGAATATCCCAACAAACCCTAGTAATCCTTCTCCAAGTACCACTTCCCATCTCAGAAAGTTCCCCACCTACAAGGCAGGCGATGATTCTGAGGCCTTCCTAGAAAACTTCGAAAGGGCCTGCCTTGGGTACAACATCTCTACTGACCAATACATGGTAGAGCTGAGGCCGCAGCTCAGTGGACCCTTAGCTGAGGTGGCAGCTGAAATGCCTAAAGAACACATGAACAAGTATGAACTGTTTAAATCCAAGGCGAGAGTCAGAATGGGGATAACACCCGAGCAGTCTCGTCAGAGGTTCAGAGCCCTAAGGTGGAAACCAGACATGTCATTTACCTGACATGCCTACCACATTGTGAAACATTGGGATGCCTGGATATCAGGAGCAAGTGTTGAATCTCCAGTAAATTTGCCCTTCCTAATGCAAATGGAACAATTCTTAGAGGGTGTTCCTGAGGAAATAGAAAGATACATCCTAGACGGGAAGCCCAAAACTGTAATCGAGGCAGGAGAGATTGGAGCCAGATGGGTGGAGGTGGCAGAGAAGAAGAAAACTGGTCGCAGTTGGAGCGGAGACCAGAAGGGACCACCCCAGACCACACCCCATTACCGGGGGCCGCCCAAAGCCCCACCTACCTCCCAAAGAACCCTGCAAACCCCTTATCGTCCCACCACCCCGTTCTCCAGCAACCCTCCTCGCCCCAGTGACCCGTCAGCTGGACGATGTTTTAAGTGTAACAAGCTGGGGCATGTAAAGGCCAACTGCCCCAAGAACCCCAACAGATTACAGTTCATTGCACCGGAATTACACCAGAGGTCCACAGGCCCAGATACCTCCCAGATACCCTTGGAGCGGAGGGAAACTGTGAGTGTGGGCGGGAAGAAGGTCACCGCGTGGAGGGACACCGGAGCACAAGTGTCAGCTATCCATGTTTCCTTAGTGGACCCCAATTTAATCAACCCAGAGATCCAAGTGACGATTCAACCCTTCAAGTCCAACTCTTTCAATTTGCCTACAGCCAAGTTGCCTGTCCAGTACAAGAGCTGGTCAGGAATGTGGACTTTTGCAGTCTATGATGATTATCCCATCCTCATGCTGTTCGGGGAAGACTTGGCCAATCATGTGAAGCAGGCCAAGAGGGTGGGAACGGTCACCCGCAGCCAGGCTAAACAAGCCGTGAGGCCTAGCTCTGTTCCGGAAACGTCTATCAGGACCCGGTCAGAGGTGATGGACCCGGACCCCAGGCCAATGTCTGCAACAGCAGTAGTGGATCCAGTCCCAGAGACCCAGACGGAACCAGTCCCAGAACCGGAACCAGCTGAACAACCAACACCAGACCCCGTGTCAGCACTGAATCCAGTACTTGCAACCTCAACACCAGAGGGCCCCACTGAACCTGAACTGGCAGCAGCCGATAACCCTACACAAGAGGCTCAGCCGGAGCCTGAATCCCAACATAGTGCACCAGCGGAGAGCGGTTCACAGTCAACAGAAACAGCTCCATCCCCTATATCGCTTCCAGAGGGACCAAGCCTATGTCCCCAATTCAATGAGGAACTGATGTCTCCAGCATCAAGGGAACAGTTCCAGACCGAACAGGAAGCAGATGAAAGCCTCCAGAGAGCTTGGACGGCAGCACGGAGCAACCCACTGCCTCTCAGCTCTTCTAATCGATCCAGGTTTGTTGTAGAAAGAGGACTTTTATACAAGGAAACTCTTTCTGGGGGACACCAGGAAGACTGGCATCCTCAGAGACAGTTGGTAGTTCCAACTAAATACCGGGCCAAGCTCTTGAGCTTAGCCCATGATCACCCTAGTGGCCATGCTGGGGTGAACAGGACCAAAGACCGTTTGGGGGGGGTCATTCCACTGGGAGGGAATGGGCAAGGATGTTTCTACCTATGTCCAGTCTTGTGAGGTGTGCCAAAGAGTGGGAAAACCCCAAGACCAGGTCAAAGCCCCTCTCCAGCCACTCCCCATCATTGAAGTTCCATTTCAGCGAGTAGCTGTGGATATTCTGGGTCCTTTTCCGAAAAAGACAGCCAGAGGAAAGCAGTACATACTGACTTTCATGGATTTTGCCACCCGATGGCCAGAAGCAGTAGCTCTAAGCAACACCAGGGCTAAAAGTGTGTGCCAGGCACTAGCAGACATTTTTGCCAGGGTAGGTTGGCCCTCCGACATCCTCACAGATGCAGGGACTAATTTCCTGGCAGGAACTATGAAAAACCTTTGGGAAGCTCATGGGGTAAATCACTTGGTTGCCACTCCTTACCATCATCAAACAAATGGCATAGTGGAGAAGTTTAATGGAACTTTGGGGGCCATGATACGTAAATTCGTAAATGAGCACTCCAATGATTGGGACCTAGTATTGCAGCAGTTGCTCTTTGCCTACAGAGCTGTACCACATCCCAGTTTAGGGTTTTCCCCATTTGAACTTGTATATGGCCGTGAGGTTCACCAATTGCAGTTGGTGAAGCAGCAATGGGAGGGATTTACACCTTCTCCAGGAACTAACATTCTGGACTTTGTAACCAACCTACAAAACACCCTCCGAACCTCTTTAGCCCTTGCTAGAGAAAACTTACAGGATGCTCAAAAAGAGCAAAAAGCCTGGTATGATAAACATGCCAGAGAGCGTTTCTTCAAAGTAGGAGACCAGGTCATTGTCTTAAAGGCGCTCCAGGCCCATAAAATGGAAGCATCGTGGGAAGGGCCATTCATGGTCCAGGAGCGCCTGGGAGCTGTTAATTATCTCATAGCATTCCCCACCTCCAACCGAAAGCCTAAGGTGTACCATATTAATTCTCTAAAGCCCTTTTATTCCAGAGAATTAAAGGTTTGTCAGTTTACAGCCCAGGGAGGAGACGACGCGTAGTGGCCTGAAGGTGTCTACTACGAAGGGAAATGTGCTGGTGGTGTGGAAGAGGTGAACCTCTCCATGACCCTTGGGCGTATGCAGCGACAGCAGATTCAGGAGCTGTGCACTAGCTACGCGCCAACGTTCTCAGCCACCCCAGGACTGACTGAACGGGCATACCACTCCATTGACACAGGTAATGCTCATCCAATTAGGGTCCAACCTTACCGGGTGTCTCCTCAAGCTAAAACTGCTATAGAACGGGAGATCCAGGATATGTTACAGATGGGTGTAATCTGCCCCTCTGAAAGTGCATGGGCATCTCCAGTGGTTCTAGTTCCCAAACCAGATGGGGAAATACGTTTTTGCGTGGACTACCGTAAGCTAAATGCTGTAACTCGCCCAGACAACTATCCAATGCCACGCACAGATGAACTATTAGAGAAACTGGGACGGGCCCAGTTCATCTCTACCTTGGACTTAACCAAGGGGTACTGGCAGGTACCGCTAGATGAATCTGCCAAGGAAAGGTCAGCCTTCATCACACATCTCGGGCTGTATGAATTTAATGTACATCCTTTCGGGCTGCGAAATGCACCCGCCACTTTCCAAAGACTTGTAGATGGTCTCCTAGCGGGATTAAGAGAATATGCAGTTGCCTACCTTGACGACGTGGCCATATTTTCGGATTCCTGGGCAGACCACCTGGAACATCTACAAAAAGTCCTTGAGTAGGCAGGACTAACTGTTAAGGCTAAGAAGTGTCAAATAGGCCTAAACAGAGTGACTTACCTTGGACACCAGGTGGGTCAAGGAACTATCAGCCCCCTACAGGCCAAAGTGGATGCTATCCAAAAGTGGCCTGTCCCAAAGTCAAAGAAACAGGTTCAATCCTTCTTAGGCTTGGCCGGTTATTACAGACGATTTGTACCGCACTACAGCCAAATCGCTGCCCCACTGACAGACCTAACCAAACAGAAAGAGCCAAATGCTGTTCAGTGGACCGAAAAGTGTCAGAAGGCCTTTAACAAGCTTAAAGCAACACTCATGTCTGACCCTGTACTAAGGGCCCCAGACTTTGACAAACAGTTCCTAGTAACCACAGATGCGTCCGAGCGTGGTGTGGGAGCAGTTTTAATGCAGAAAGGCCCTGATCAAGAATTCCACCCTGTAGTGTTTCTCAGCAAAAAACTGTCTGAGAGGGAAAGCAACTGGTCAGTCACTGAAAAAGAATGTTACGCCATTGTCTATGCTCTGGAAAAGCTACACCCATATGTTTGGGGACGGCGTTTCCACCTGCAAACCGACCATGCTGCACTGAAGTGGCTTCACACCGTCAAGGAAACTAACAAAAAACTTCTTCGGTGGAGTTTAGCTCTCCAAGATTTTGATTTCGACATCCAACACATCTCAGGAGCTTCTAACAAAGTGGCTGATGCACTCTCCCGTGAAAGTTTCCCAGAATCAACTGGTTAAAATCGTCCTTGAGATGTGGAAAATATTGTTAGTCTTTATGTACTTGGTAGTATATTTAGAGATGCATGTGTCTTATTAACTCTGTTTTTCCTAGAGCTCCAGGAAGAAATCCCAGCCAGTGTTTCACCCTAGCTGAGATTTGGGGGGCGTGTCATAAATATAAAGGGAAGGGTAAACCCCTTTGAAATGCCTCCTGGCCAGGGGAAAGCTCCTCTCACCTGTAAAGGGTTAAGAAGCTAAAGGTAACCTCGCTGGCACCTGACCAAAATGACCAATGAGGAGACAAGATACTTTCAAAAGCTGGGAGGAGGGAGAGAAACAAAGGGGTCTGTGTGTCTGTCTATATGCTGGTCTTGGCCGGGGATAGACCAGGAATGGAGTCTTAGAACTTTTAGTAAGTAATCTAGCTAGGTATGTGTTAGATTATGATTTCTTTAAATGGCTGAGAAAAGAATTGTGCTGAATAGAATAACTATTTCTGTCTGTGTATCTTTTTTGTAACTTAAGGTTTTGCCTAGATGGGTTCTCTATGTTTTTGAATCTAATTACCCTGTAAGATATCTACCATCCTGATTTTACAGGGGGGATTTCTTTATTTCTATTTACTTCTATTTTTTTATTAAAAGTCTTCTTGTAAAAAACTGAATGCTTTTTCATTGTTCTTAGATCCAAGGGTTTGGGTCTGTGGTCACCTATGCAAATTGGTGAGGCTTTTTATCCAACATTTCCCAGGAAAGGGGGGGGGGTGCAAGTGTTGGGAGGATTGTTCATTGTTCTTAAGATCCAAGGGTCTGGGTCTGTAGTCACCTAGGCAAATTGGTGAGGCTTTTTACCAAACCTTGTCCAGGAAGTGGGGTGCAGGGTTTTGGGAAGTATTTTGGGGGGAAAGATGCGTCCAAACAGCTCTTCCCCAATAACCAGTATTAGTTTGGTGGTGGTAGCGGCCAGTCCAAGGACAACGGGGGGAATATTTTGTACCTTGGGGAAGTTTTGACCTAAGCTGGTAAAGATAAGCTTAGGAGGTTTTTTCATGCAGGTCCCCACATCTGTACCCTAGAGTTCAGAGTGGGGGAGGAACCTTGACAGGAGCATACTGGTTTGGTCCTCCAGCAGCCTCAGCATTGAATCCTGCCTCCTCTCATCACGCTGCCGCCACATTTGAGCTTCAGCCCTGTCTTCAGCCCGCCACTTACTCTCTTCAGCCCGCCACCTCTCCTCCCGGTCATTTTGTGCTTTCCTGCACTCTGACATTATTTGCCTCCACGCATTCGTCTGTGCTCTGTTAGTGTGGGAGGACAGCATGAGCTCGGAGAACATTTCATCTCGAATGCGTTTTTTTTTCTTTCTAAGCTTCACTAGCCTCTGGGAAGGAGAAGATCCTGTGATCATTGAAACACATGCAGCTGGTGGAGGAAAAAAAAAGGGATAGCAGTATTTAAAAAGACACATTTTATAAAACAGTGGCTACACTCTTTCAGGGTAAACCTTGCTGTTTACATTACATACATAGCACATGTGCTTTCGTTACAAAGTCGCATTTTGCCTCACCCCACCACGTGGCTACCCCCTCAACCCTCCTCCCTCCCTGTGGCTAACAGCGGGGAACATTTCTGTTCAGCCACAGGCAAACAGCCCAGCAGAAATGGGCTCCTCTGAGTGTCCCCTGAAGAAAAGCACTCTATTTCAACCAGGTGACCATGAATTATATCTCACTCTCCTGAAGATAACACAGAGAGATAAAGAATGGATATTTTTTGAACGCCAGCAAACATACACTGCAATGCTTTGTTGTACAATGATTCCCGAATACGTGTTACTGGCCTGGAGTGGTAAAGTGTCCTACCATGAAGGACGCAATAAGGCTGCCCTCCCCAGAAACCTTTTGCAAAGGCTTTGGGTGTACATCCAGGAGAGCCGCGAATGCCAGGGCAAAGTAATCCTTTCACATGCTTGCTTTTAAACCATGTATAGTATTTTAAAAGGTACATTCACCGGAGGTCCCTTCTCCACCTGCTGGGTCCAGGAGGCAGCCTTGGGTGGGTTCGGGGGGTACTGGCTCCAGGTCCAGGGTGAGAAACAGTTCCTGGCTGTCGGGAAAACCGGTTTCTCCGCTTGCTTGCTGTGAGCTATCTACAACCTCATCATCATCATCATCATCTTCTTCGTCCCCAAAACCTGCTTCCGTATTGCCTCCATCTCCATTGAAGGAGTCAAACAACACGACTGGGGTAGTGGTGGCTGAACCCCCTAAAATGGCATGCAGCTCATCATAGAAGCAGCATGTTTGGGGCTCTGACCCGGAGCGGCCGTTCGCCTCTCTGGTTTTCTGGTAGGCTTCCCTCAGCTCCTTCACTTTCACACGGCACTGCTTCGGGTCCCTGTTATGGCCTCTGTCCTTCATGCCCTGGGAGATTTTGACAGAGGTTTTGGCATTTCGAAAACTGGAATGGAGTTCTGATAGCATGGATTCCTCTCCCCATACAGCAATCAGATCCCGTACCTCCCGTTCGGTCCATGCTGGAGCTCTTTTGTGATTCTGGGACTCCATCATGGTCACCTCTGCTGATGAGCTCTGCATGGTCACCTGCAGCTTGCCACGCTGGCCAAACAGGAAATGAGATTCAAAAGTTCGCGGTTCTTTTCCTGTCTACCTGGCCAGTGCATCTGAGTTGAGAGTGCTGTCCAGAGCGGTCACAATGGAGCACTCTGGGATAGCTCCCGGAGGCCAATACCGTTGAATTGTGTCCACAGTACCCCAAATTCGAGCCGGCAAGGCCGATTTAAGCGCTAATCCACTTGTCAGGGTGGAGTAAGGAAATCGATTTTAAGAGCCCTTTAAGTCGAAATAAAGGGCTTCATCGTGTGGATGGGTGCAGGTTTACATCGATTTAATGCTGCTAAATTGGACCTAAAGTTCTAGTGTAGACCACTGCTAGTAGTTCTACCTTGAAGGCAGCACATACTTTGGTACCAGATGATTATCTCAGGAATTCTGCCCTGGACACAAAGTTGTGTCAGCAAAAATAAGAGAGTTCTTCTATCATGTGTGGCAGATGTAGTGGAAGATGAGGACTTCTGCCTTTAAAGCCAGAGTTTCAGCAGCAGTATCATCTTTATAACTGTGATATACAACAGTGTAGAAGGATTTCTAATTGTTCCACGGGAAACAGCATTATTATAGTTTTGATTACTTATCTAGTGTCATTGGAACAAAAAGACAAAAAAGGATAAACTAAAGAGCTATCAGAGAGTGACAAGAAATAAAAGAAGCATTTGGAATACATATACTTAGGTACCCATCCCTGTGAAACATGTGTGCCAGAACTTACATTTAGAATTACATCAGTTCACTTACTTAGGCTGAATGCCTTAAAGACTATTAGTCTTAGCCTTGGTCTACACTGGGGTGGGGGAATCAATCTAAGTTACGCAAATTCAGCTACGTGAATAACGTTGCTGAAGTCGACATACTTAGATCGACTTACCGTGGTGTCTCCATCGCGGTGAGTTGACTGCTGCCACTCCCCCGTTGACTCTGCCTGCGCCTCTCGCAGCGCTGGAGTACAGGAATTGATGGGAGAGCGCTCGGGGGTCAATTTATCGCGTCTAGATTAGACGCGATAAATTGATCCTCACTGGATCTATCACTGCCCGCCAATCCAGCAGGTAGTGAAGACATACCCTTAGAGTGAAGAGACACAGCCAGGTTGTGTATAATCATCAATGTCAATTCCATTTTCTTTCTCTGAACTTCTCTCTAGTAACAACTGATCAATATGTTTCTTCATTATTTCTCCCTTTATCTCAGCCAGCCAATACCTTACTTCCAGTGTCCTTTTCCTACTTCCCCATCTACAATTTTGAACTGACTTTTGATCTAGACATAAAAATCTGTGAGTGTCCTACTCTCTGCTGTTTTTTCATTAGTTCTTTCACTAAGAGTGATCTCATAAAATCTGACATTTAAGAGATGAACCTGATGGAGTTTTCTGTGGTGCTGATATGAGCAGTAAAAGAAAGTTGCAGTGTTGCAGAACAAAAACAGTTCTACCCTCATTTTAAACTCTAGTGCACTTAAGTTTCTCATGAGAATAATTTAAAATTTCTCAGAAAATCCAAGGACCTTATATGAAACAGTCTCCTCCTGTAATCCACATGCAGCAGACATATTCCACAGTGCCTCAGCAATATTAATCAGCAGTAGTGTTTTTTCTGCACCATTTCTGGTCAGCGGGAATAAACTTCAGCTACACTTAAGTGAGTTTGTTCAGTCTTTTCTGCAATGCCAAGGTGTAGTCTTTGCCAAAGCTTAATAACCCACTTCCATGGATGACATAGGGCTGAATCCAATGCCCACTGAAATCAATAGGAACCTGTCCCTTAAATCCAATGGGCTCTACTGGGCTTGGATCTATGGGGTGATGTGATATGTTTTGGTGCCAACTATGCAGTTCCCATTGGCTAACCTCTCTTTCAGTATCTTGATCTAAATATGGCCAAAAACAATTTCTAGCCAAAATGTCTCATTTTCACAATGCTGGTGGTAAGGTTCATAACTCATCTAGCATCATATCAGTAAACTTTTTGGAATTACTAATTTTATACCACATACTATACACTACACATTCTGTACTGACGACTGCATTTTTCTACAGTAATATGGATGAAAAATCTTATCTGCTATTTGACTTAACCGCCACAGTTCCAAGGGCTTTTGGTTTGGATTTTAGGTAATCTGCACCTGCATCTATACTAGAGAATGCAATAAGAATACTTTCCAGAACCTCTTTACAGTTTCTCAAGTATTCTCTATTTCTACCTGTTAGTAATATGTAAAAAGACAAAATAGCACAAGCCAAATTTTAAAAGTAAAGGTAGAGAAACTGATCCATTACTCTTTGGATTATGTCAGAGTTACTAGCAACACTATATGGTTATCTTTCTTACCTAAATAACCTTTGTGTGAGTTCGATATATTTTTTTAAAAGAACCTGGCTCTAATGCTCCATGATATGCTTGAGACAAATATGCTTGTGTAATCTTTACTCTCCTGGTACTTTAGAAAGTAAATCTTGTGGGGTTTAGAATTCTACACTGATTCTACTAGGGTTTCTGATGATTTTATAGTCCCTTCAAATCTTCAGATAAGGCCTTAGGTTAGAAACACAAATAATAAGAAAAGTCCATTCATTAAACAGTATTTTCTGTTTCTGCAATTCTCCAGTTGTCTTTCTACAGATAATCACCAAAGCATAAAAAATAGGATGAACCCTAAGAAATCTAAGTATGGCACCGCTCTTTACACTACCGATAGTTCTGCTTTTATAACTTTCACTGAGCTACATATATATCAAAAACAGATTTATATTTTTCTCTTACTTTCACTTCAGTATTTAACATGTGGTGCACAGCACTCCAGTTCAACCTTCTCTTGTTAAACCAATTTGTGCCAATTAGTGTAGGACCATTTCCTTCTGTCACAATTAATGATAACAACAAACAGTTTACCCCTGTACACCGTTTATATAATTGAAATCTTGCTAGATATAGCACAGGTTTTATATGCCATGTGTACTCATTTCAATAAAGACAAATTTATTAAAGGATTTTTAATGGATTGAAGATGAAAGGATTACACTGAGCCGTGGGTTATTATTTTTATTGCTCAGTCTCTCTTTCTGCACCTCCTACTAAAGCTAAAGTCATGCTGAAACATTTCAAGGAGTTTGTCCATAAATCAGTGTGGAAAGCACTTTTAGAAAACGGTTAACCTGTGCAACCTTTATTTGGCTCCCTTGGGCCTATGTAATCTGAAGTACTCTATTCCCCTCCCCCCCCCCAGCACACACAGGTCCCAGTTCAGTGCACAGGATGGACCTTCTTTAGAGGTGAATCAGGGTGTACAGTGAACAAAACTTTTGTCTATGGGATCCCTTTCTTATTAGTTGCAGAATTTGGAAGGTGTGTAGTGAATGAGACAGTGGACTTCAGGAAGAGTGGACAGTTAAGGAAGAACGCTGTCCTGGAGAACTGAATTCTATCCCTGTCTCTGCCACAGAGTTTAAACCAAACTTTTCAAAGGTGATCACTTATTGTGTGTTCCTCATTTTCTGGGTGCCTGACCTGAGATCCTAGAGTCTGATTTATAAGAAGTGCCAAGCACTCACAGCCGCAGCTGAAGCCAATTATAGCTATACTTTGAACATATAAAGTGCAATATAATGCTAAATATTCTGAAAAATCAGATCCTAGGAGTTTTATATTGGGCACCCATAATTAGTGGTTAAATTTGATCATAATCTCTCTGTGCTTCAGTTCCCCATCTTTAAAATAAGAATAATAATACCCATTCATCTCACAGGGGTTTTGTGAAATTGATTAATGTTTGTGAAGCACTCAGATATTATAATGATGAGTACCATAGAAAAGCCCATTAAATAATTAATAATTATACCCTCATAGCAAGATTTGAATAGTGTACAGCAATAAGCCATGGGACCCTACACTGAACAAATGAGGATAAAACAAATATTGAATAGTTGCTCATTAAGTGAGCACATTCCATTCTGTTCCCTGAATAAGGCAGGGATCCTGTGGAAAAAGTAGTATTTGATCATGTAATTAAAGACTATATCATAATGCATATATGCACAAAGGGATTAAATTAAGAATGCAAAAGCAACCTTAAATCTGGTATTTTCTAACTTTTGAATGCTTGACTTTGTAACTTTAATGTTCTTTGAACATAGTGGGGATTGTGTGTGTGTGTATATATATATATATAATTTAGATATGCAATGGTTACACTGAAAAATCTCTCCCTTGGTTTAATTTTTTTTAACAGCAATCCATGTGTTGGAGCAGCCCCAGCGTTGCAGAGCCTGGAAGCTCAGACTCTTCAGCAGCCTGCCGGAAAACTAGACATGTTTCTGGTAGAATCCTGTGGTTCATCAGTAGTTAGCGGAATCTGTTAATTTCTACAAAACATTTTGCGTTTGACAAATTAGCCTTTGCTGATGACATTCCCAACTGGCTCTACTCTCAACTGTTCCCAGATTATTTCTGTGCTCTGTCTTCTGGGGAGTAAGGGGCAATACATCTAATTTACTCACTCACCCGGTTTTCCTCAGAAGTGTTGATCCCGAGGTCAGTTCTTAATGTCTTTCTTACCTTTTAGTTGTGAGGGGTTTAACTTTTCTGTTCAGTTACTTCTCCCAGCTATTTTTTGTGAGGCATTTATTGGTGATACAAATTGGGCCAGGGTAGAGGTCTACCAAACACTTCTTGTGTGCATGAAGTAATCCTCATCAAGAAGTACATTTTATAAATCTAAAAACAGTTAAAAAAGAATAAATATATTACTGTGGCTACCTCCTCTGAGAGGTAGGAGAAATAGGAACGTATCCCGAAATGAGCTCTGCATGACCCTAGCATAGAAACCCATTAAAGCCAATGGGGCCAGATGGGGGCATTGGATAGAGCTTATTACAGAACTGGAGACATAGATGGATAGTCAAACATGAAGAAAAATCAGATTTCTGCCACTCCTGTGATCTGGGTCTCCATGAGCAAGCCTTTCCAAATGTTGTGTGTTTTGATTCCTGCCCCCAAAATACAAGTTTCTGAGAAAGACAGAGAAACTGTCTCTGTAAGTCTGCTATGATTGAAATAAGTGTGTAGTCTTAAGAAGGGCTTCTTGATTCTAATACAACACCGACTATTAGTAATAGAACAAAGGCAATAGAAGAATGCAAATTCATACTTGTGATTTCTTATTTTGTGTTGTGCTTGCAAGTGTTTGGTACAAGAAATTCTAATATATGACAAAAAGAAAAGGAGGACTTGTGGCACCTTAGAGACTAACCAATTTATTTGAGCATAAGCTTTCATAAGCATTTGCATCCGATGAAGTGAGCTGTAGCTCACGAAAGCTTATGCTCAAATAAATTGGTTAGTCTCTAAGGTGCCACATGTCCTCCTTTTCTTTTTGAGGATACAGACTAACACGGCTGCTACTCTGAAACCTAATATATGACAGTTATCTTTTGGAAGAGGGTCTTAACATTGAGATTTATAAGTGAAAATAAAAATCTTCTGTTATCAAAATGGTCAGAATATGGTCTGGAGGAATAAATAGGGGTTTAGGAATCAAAAGGACCCATGTCCTAATTCTGCCACTGAACCTTTGTAAGTTCTCGGGTAAGTAATTTAATTTTTCTGCATTGATAATATGAGGATTATACTACTTGCGTACCTGACAAGTATTATGAAGGTTAGTTGAACAGATAACTATTGTGAAGTGTTTTTATTATGTTAAGTGATGTATGAATGAAGAGTGTTGTTATTACACTATTCAAAAAATTACATGTAAATAGCCCAGCAAAAACTGCATTAAAGTGAATGATCTAATGGTGCAGAATATTAAACTATGTTATCATGCATTGTCCTATTTCATGTATTAAAACTTATTGTATAGAGATTATAAACAGTTTAGATTGCATTGTTTAGTGTTATTAATCAAAAAACATATAGATTACATTCTTGAAGTAAAGGCTACTCTCTTTTGCTGGAAATTAAAAATGATGACCTCTGTCATACACACTAATCATAAGATGTCACAATATTTATATACAAATAATTTTCCTTAGAAGGATGAGTAAAGATTCAGTTATTAGGAAGAAAATTACTTAAACAATAAAATAAGGGTTGGAGCAAACCAAGGACTATTACATTCAATACAAACTCAACAAACAGACAGGAAAGTCTGACTTGTTCATGAGCTTTTATGGCTTGCAGGCACTAATCTAATTTAAAAGTTAGTAGGACCTATCTATCCAAAGAACCTCGTCTTGCTCACCTCAAATAAACAATGGATATTTTTTCTTGAGATAATGATGTAAACCATATCTCAAAACAGCAAGATTGGTTCCCCTGACCTTAAACCTCTCTTTATGAATCCAGATTTGTGAGAAACATTTCGGCAGTACTATTATATATTTTTGTGTTTTCATAGCACATAGCACCTATAAGTCCCAAATGAGATTGGAGCCCTGTTGTGCTAGGCACTGAATGGACATGGGGTAAGAAAGAGTTTCTGCTACCAAAAACTTGCCTTCTAACTAAACAAGACAGACAAAGGTTGGGAAAGGCAACACAAGAGGTTGGTGGCAGAGCCAAGAATCCAAGTCAGGCAAGTCCCCTGACTCCCAGACCAGTGCCCTCGCCAGGAGACCACACTGCAACCCTGCTGTATAAATAATCCATTTAAATAAAACTTATTGAAAAATATATACTGAGAAAAGAAATCCCCTTGGGTTGGCAAAGTGAGGGCTCACTGTCAGCCACTATGGTTTGTTTTCCTCCAGGGTCAAAAAGAATTATTTAGTGTGGGTATCTGCATTTACATCAACATCCAGCAGGTGCTACAGCTTCTGAACACCTTCTGTGAAAGATTACAAGCTTTTTTCTCTTGATACCATGTGTATATTTTTAAGTTTTAGGATCTAAAGGACCACTACCCAGTCCTTAACACAGGAAAAGGATAAGAGAATGCCAGTACATTCTTTCTAGGAGGAAGCACGGTGAATCAACAACAGCCTCTATAATTTCTAACAGGAACTCCCAGTAGGAACTAGAGATGTCTGAACCAAAACAAAAACAAAACAAAGCATTCACACGCACACACGCACGCACGCACCAGCCTTTGCACATATTTAGAAATAAATTTTTGAGATTTTGAAGTGTTCAGGTCACTTTTTTGAAATGTTGCATGTCAGAAATGCTGAAATACCATGGATGGCTGATCAGACAGAGTTTCCACAGGAGACCAGTTACAGAAGTCCAAGAACTTGCACAGGAAAGCCTTCTTTTGTGAATTTTTCTGTTAGATTTCAGCTGATTCAAGCATTTACTTAGTTAGCATCTGAAGCAGGCCCAAATTGCAAACCATTTGATGTTTGCCCGTCACTCGTAGAAATCGGTCACCAAAGAGATCTAACACCTGTTTCCCAAAATGTTATGTGCCCCTCTTTTGGGGACATGAACAGATTTCTTAATTACTCTCCAGAGTCACTGCTTTTATTTTTATAAAAAGTAAGTTTCTAGTTTTTATGGTTATGAAGAAAATCTTCAAAACATGGGGCAAGTGTCACCAGTGCAACCATGACTGCCTGAGTTGGCAGACAGCCTAAAACAATAGCTGTGCTACAACAACTGCTGTATTCATTTCAGTGGGCACTATCCCAGCTGCCAATGATGATAGTTTTAATATCCAAATTAACAATTACACTGCACATCAAAACACGTAAGAAAGGAGAGAAAATCTTATATGAGAGAAATCTACACCAACCTTTCTCAAAGTGGGGGCAGGAGAGAAAGGGCACGAAGGAATAGTTCAGAAAAGATTTATGGATTAAGAGGTTTAAACCTTTAACAATATATGGCAGGATTGCAGTGGGTGGAACAATTGTTTTTATTTTCCCAAAAGAGAGCTAGGACTTTTCCTTTTAAAAACTAGGGTTTTTTTAAGCAAATAATCTACAGTATAGCAGCTTCAGAATGGAACTGTGTGTGCTCTCTCTAGCCATAAACTGCACATTTGGTGTATGCTGAATTGACAGAGAAGAAAAAGGAAAGCAACTGGGGATGAAATTTTCAAAAGTGCCTAGGCTTGCCAACTGGATAGGGTCCCACAGGTGAGATAGGTGCCCAGACCTCTAAAGTGAGGCTGCACTTTCTCATGCTTAAGCCCCAGAGCGATCCATGAACCAGGAGATGATAGGCATTTGGCTGCCTACTTTGCCTATGGAGCCTAATCTAGTAGGCTTGCTTTGAGGCCACCTAGCTCCAAACAAAAGACCTGGAGAAGGAGGCCTTCTCTTATGACCTTTAGTGGATAGGATGGGATATTCTGATGTGGATTTCCCTTAATCTCTCCTGTTTAAGTTGTTTTATTTTAATTAAATAACTGAATATTAATCGGGCCAGAGAGAGAGACACACACACACACAGAGATCACTATAATCCAGTGGTTATAGTCAAGAAGATACCAGAGTTCGGAACATGGATGTTTCCAAGTGATCTTATATTTGTCCTTCTGTTTAAAGATAGTATTTGTGATAAGTAAATCATGCTTCACACATTTGGTGAGTTAATTTTCCCCACTCCTTCTTTCCCAGTGGTACCTCTCTAGAGTTCAGGATGTCACCCAACTCTTGCGCTGAAGTCACACATGAGGATAACCAGAAACAACAAGGCCCCAAGCCCAGGTGGCATCCTCATGGAGGTCTTCAAAGCTGGTGGAACAGCGCTCATGCAAAAACTTCATCAGCTACTTGCTAGAATTTGGGTTAATGAAGAGGGAAGAGCTGGCTGGCAATAGACTCCAACAGCATCACAACAAGCCTCAGCCTGTCTTGAAGAGAATTGCCTTGCTCAAGAAGCTGAGAAATGGCAGAGGAGGAAGAAAAGGGTACAGTATCCCAGCCAGCAGTTGTGCTCGCACCATGCAACCACCTGTCATATGTGTGACAAAACTTGTAGGGCACAGATTGATATCTTCAGTCATCTTAAGGCTCATCAATGTCTTTTCCCCCTGGCAGACTTCATACTCATATCAAAGGATAGACAACAACAAACCCAGTGGTTAGGACACACAACTGAGAGGTGGCAGATAACTATTCGAATCCCTTCTCTTCATCAGGTGGGGGGGTAACTTGATGCAGAGGGTTTCCAACATCACCCAGGATGGGAAGGGAAGCTCCTTCTTCTTCCTTCCCCCACCCACCACCACACCAAGGACTTGTAACCCATCTTCTAGAATTAGGTGGGCTAAGTTGTGGATTGCTAGTAGAGCTAGACACCTCCCTGCAGCGCAGATTTAGGCACCCAACTCCATGACAGATGTTGGGCTTGGGACACACCCCTCCCATTGGCTATTTTAGGTAGCTCCCCACATAGCATTCTGGCTTTTGTGGATTGCATTCTAAGGTACCTGTCTCTCCCCATTCATTGTATATGGAGCCAACCTTTATGGATCTTACTGTTATTCCTGTGATTTTCTACACACCTAAAAGTTACATATTGTGGCACTCAGCATTACAACACCTATGTTTAGTTGTGGATCCAGGCCTAAGCCTCTTTTGAAAAAGCAAAAACACAGTAGACCTATGGGAACAACATCAGCATAGAGATTAGCAATACTAGATGATCACAGTAGACCTTTCTGGCCTCAGAATTATGAAAAATCCAAGCCCTCCAATTTTGATCAATTTTATTCCCTCCTCTGGAAAGGTGAGATCATCTAGGGTTTATGTAGAAAAAGAAAATCCAGTGGTGAATAGTCACTGTTCCACTGCAAATATTAGAAGAAAATTTTGTAGAAGTTTCCATAAATTTTAAATGTCAAAACTGAAAGTGATTTTAAGTACCTGATATAAAAATAAACCTGTCAAAATAATGTGCTTCCTTCTCAGCAGTCACTACAGTTCTTTAATGCATCCGCCCTAAAGATAATTTTCTAACTTAAACTATCATTAATGGCTAAGAAAGTGTGCTCTCACAGTCATGAAGTGAAATGTGATACTGAGCACAAGGCATAAATTAAGGAATATGCTGGGTGTGCTTGTCAAAAATCAAGATTGAAGAAATATGCCACTAACGGGCTTTGTCCTTCAAGAACGCTCCACATACGGGTCAAAAATGTAGTATAGGTATGCTAAACAAGATCAAGGGACTACATATTTTTCATAAAATGGTTAAATACTGCGGGACAAGCACCACCCTCAGATGCTCCCTGAAAAATGATTAATTTCAAACACATGGGCTTTGATGTATTTTCAGTCTCACTGACATTACTGACCCAATCAATATATCTTCATTTAGAAGCAATAGCTTCTATTACATTAAATTGCTTTCCCCTGTGGACTGCACAGTACAGGTGAGGCTACTAAATAGTGACAGGGTCCTCCTTCCAAACTAGTGTTTAAGGAGGGTATGATCAGGTTAAAAAAAATCAAAATAATCAAGTGGAACTCATGGTGGACTATCACTTTCAGATTTGAATGGCCATTGGGGTGTGGGGGGAGTTCATTTTCAGTGAGAACTTGTTTTTTAATCTCTTTCCTCCCCTCCATTTTCCACATCTAGCTTTCCTATAAATCACCTTGAGCTGTATGGGTGAAAAGTGCCACATAAGAATTAAATATTATTATGCATAGTGCAACCCCAATGACACAGTATTTAATTCAGTTTCCTAAGCCAAAGCACAGCATGATCTGGAGGTACTGGAAAACAAGTCTGCCTCAAAGTACTGTTAATGCTCAGTCTGCAGATGTAGTACAGTGCTACATCATCAGAAATGCTTGCTGTCATTCAGAGATACATCATCAAAGTAGGTCAGGCGTATTTATGTCCAAGATGGACATATTTCAGTCTGTAACTTTCCTTTCGTGAATACCATTAAGCAACTCTGGGGCTTTGCTGACACTGAGACCTGCCTGTAGGAGTGACATTTTGTTCTAGCAACGAGCAAAAGGCAGAAAGATAGCACCGCTTTTTAAGGGGAGGGATGAAGGTTTGACATACAGTATACATGTACAGTATACTCCTAATTATCCAAATATCATGTGGGTCACAGATTTTGTTCGGATAATCAAGAGGTCAGGAGCCATTCAGCAGCATGGTGGCCTCCCTCACAGTCAGAGGCTTGGCCTCCTACTTTTTGCAGTCCATGCTGGGGGTCTTTCATAGAATCATAGAATCATAGAATATCAGGGTTGGAAGGGACCCCAGAAGGTCATCTAGTCCAACCCCCTGCTCGAAGCAGGACCAATTCCCAGTTAAATCATCCCAGCCAGGGCTTTGTCAAGCCTGACCTTAAAAACCTCTAAGGAAGGAGATTCTACCACCTCCCTAGGTAACGCATTCCAGTGTTTCACCACCCTCTTAGTGAAAAAGTTTTTCCTAATATCCAATCTAAACCTCCCCCACTGCAACTTGAGACCATTACTCCTCGTTCTGTCATCTGCTACCATTGAGAACAGTCTAGAGCCATCCTCTTTAGAACCCCCTTTCAGGTAGTTGAAAGCAGCTACCAAATCCCCCCTCATTCTTCTTTTCTGCGGGCTAAACAATCCCAGCTCCCTCAGCCTCTCCTCATAACTCATGTGTTCCAGTCCCCTAATCATTTTTGTTGCCCTTCACTGGACTCTCTCCAATTTATCCACATCCTTCTTGAAGTGTGGGGCCCAAAACTGGACACAGTACTCCAGATGAGGCCTCACCAATGTCGAATAGAGGGGAACGATCACGTCCCTTGATCTGCTCGCTATGCCCCTACTTATACATCCCAAAATGCCATTGGCCTTCTTGGCAACAAGGGCACACTGTTGACTCATATCCAGCTTCTCGTCCACTGTAACCCCTAGGTCCTTTTCCGCAGAACTGCTACCTAGCCATTCGGTCCCTAGTCTGTAGCTGTGCATTGGGTTCTTTCGTCCTAAGTGCAGGACCTGCACTTATCCTTATTGAACCTCATCAGATTTCTTTTGGCCCAATCCTCCAATTTGTCTAGGTCCTTCTGTATCCTATCCCTCCCCTCCAGCGTATCCACCACTCCTCCCAGTTTAGTATCATCCGCAAATTTGCTGAGAGTGCAATCCACACCATCCTCCAGATCATTTATGAAGATATTGAACAAAACCAGCCCCAGGACCGACCCCTGGGGCACTCCACTTGACACCGGCTGCCAACTAGACATGGAGCCATTGATCACTACCCGTTGAGCCCGACAATCTAGCCAGCTTTCTACCCACCTTATAGTGCATTCATCCAGCCCATACTTCCTTAACTTGCTGACAAGAATACTGTGGGAGACCGTGTCAAAAGCTTTGCTAAAGTCTAGAAACAATACATCCACTGCTTTCCCTTCATCCACAGAACCAGTAATCTCATCATAAAAGGCGATTAGATTAGTCAGGCATGACCTTCCCTTGGTGAATCCATGCTGGCTGTTCCTGATCACTTTCCTCTCATGCAAGTGCTTCAGGATTGATTCTTTGAGGACCTGCTCCATGATTTTTCCAGGGACTGAGGTGAGGCTGACTGGCCTGTAGTTCCCAGGATCCTCCTTCTTCCCTTTTTTAAAGATTGGCACTACATTACCCTTTTTCCAGTCATCCGGGACTTCCCCGGTTCGCCACGAGTTTTCAAAGATAATGGCCAATGGCTCTGCAATCACAGCCGCCAATTCCTTCAGCACTCTCGGATGCAACTTGTCCGGCCGCATGGACTTGTGCACGTCCAGCTTTTCTAAATAGTCCCTAACCACCTCTATCTCCACAGAGGGCTGGCCGTCTCTTCCCCATTTTGTGATGCCCAGCACAGCAGTCTGGGAGCTGACCTTGTTAGTGAAAACAGAGGCAAAAAAAGCATTGAGTACATTAACTTTTTCCACATCCTCTGTCACTAGGTTGCCTCCCTCATTCAGTAAGGGGCCCACACATTCCTTGGCTTTCTTCTTGTTGCCAACATACCTGAAGAAACCCTTCTTGTTATTCTTGACATCTCTGGCTAGCTGCAGCTCCAGGTGCGATTTGGCCCTCCTGATATCATTCCTACATGCCCGAGCAATATTTTTATACTCTTCCCTGGTCATAAGTCCAACCTTCCACTTCTTGTAAGCTTCTTTTTTATGTTTAAGATCCGCTAGGATTTCACCATTAAGCCAAGCTGGTCACCTGCCATATTTACTATTCTTTCGACTCATCGGGATGGTTTGTCCCTGTAACCTCAACAGGGATTCCTTGAAATACAGCCAGCTCTCCTGGACTCCTTTCCCCTTCAAGTTAGTCCCCCAGGGGATCCTGGCCATCCGTTCCCTGAGGGAGTCGAAGTCTGCTTTCCTGAAGTCCAGGGTCCGTATCCTGCTGCTTACCTTTCTTCCCTGCGTCAGGATCCTGAACTCAACCAACTCATGGTCACTGCCTCCCAGATTCCCATCCACTTTTGCTTCCCCCACTAATTCTACCCGGTTTGTGAGCAGCAGGTCAAGAAAAGCGCCCCCCCAGTTGGCTCCTCTAGCACTTGTGCCAGGAAATTGTCCCCTACGCTTTCCAAAAACTTCCTGGATTGTCTATGCACCGCTGTATTGCTCTCCCAGCAGATATCAGGAAAATTAAAGTCACCCATGAGAATCAGGGCATGCGATCTAGTAGCTTCCGTGAGCTGCCGGAAGAAAGCCTCATCTACCTCATCCCCCTGGTCCGGTGGTCTATAGCAGACTCCTACCACTACATCACTCTTGTTGCACACACTTCTAAACTTAATCCAGAGACACTCAGGTTTTTCTGCAGTTTCGTACCGGAGCTCTGAGCAGTCATACTGCTCCCTTACATACAGTGCTACTCCCCCACCTTTTCTGCCCTGCCTGTCCTTCCTGAACAGTTTATAACCATCCATGACAGTACTCCAGTCATGTGAGTTATCCCACCAAGTCTCTGTTATTCCGATCACGTCATAGTTCCTTGACATCACCAGGACCTCCAGTTCTCCCTGCTTGTTTCCAAGGCTTTGTGCATTTGTATATAAGCACTTGAGATAACCTGTTGATCGCCCCTCATTCCCAGTATGAGGCAGGAGCCCTCCTCTCACAGACATTCCTGCCTGTGCTTCCTCCCGGTATCCCGCTTTCCCACTTACCTCAGGGCTTTGGTCTCCTTCCCCCGGTGAACCTAGTTTAAAGCCCTCCTCACTAGGTTAGCCAGCCTGCTGGCAAAGATGCTCTTCCCTCTCTTCGTAAGATGGAGCCCGTCTCTGCCCAGCACTCCTCCTTCATGGAACACCATCCCATGGTCAAAGAAACCAAAGCCTTCTCTCCGACACCACCTGCATAGCCTTTGATCAATCATTCCTGAGACAGTGAGGCGGAGGAGGGTTTCCTGCACTGCTGCAGAGCTGGTGACACCTGATCCCTGCAGGCAGAAGGTGTGGTGGCAGATGGGGGTGGGGAATGGTCCTGGCAGGGCAGAGCAGAGAACCCTGCCCAGAACTCTGCTCTGTCACTTTGTGCCTGCCAGGATGAGGTGTCACCAGCCCTGCATCAGTGAAGGAAGTCTTCTGCAGCTTCGCTGTCACAGCCCACTCACTCCCATGACAGCAGGGCTGTAGAAGGCTGTTTGCAACAACATTGCAGGAGCTATTCAGCAGCAGGGTGGCCTCCTCCACACAATCCTGGCTGGGGTTTTGGGGAGGGGGGTCTCTGCTCCAGTATTCAAACCTCTACATTATCCAAATCCCTTCTTTGCCCCACTCCACCTCCCAAAGAGATACATGCCCTCTGCAACTTGAACCTAATGGGTGGGGACAGGTAATGTGGATGTTTGGATAATAGGGTTTCAGATAAATGGGAGTATAGTATATCTGATTTTAGTGTGAGATTTTCAAAAATGCCAAAGTGGCTTGAGCACAAGTCCCATTGAAAGTCAATGTGACTTGTGCTCCCAAGTCACTTGGACACTTCTGAAAATTCTACTCTTCATGCTCAGGAAAACTGATAGATGGACTGTCTGGTGACTTGAATCCTTTACCCATCAAACAGGTACAACACAGGTTGGGGCAAGGCAAAGACCCCTAGACTGCCTCACTCATGAACCTCTGTCCTCCCCTGGAGGGGCCAGCTCTAGGGCTGAATGGACAATTCATTCTTCAAGTCCATTCAATATTCAGCCTCTTTGTTGAGGAGATCAGTAAGGGTATCAAATGTTGGTGGTGTTTTAAGTGAGAGAAACTCCCAACGGGGGACTATACTGAAGCCACCAACCCCATTCAAGATTGTATATCTTATTCCTACATTTGTCTCTGGGAATTTCATGGAGTAGGACCATTTCATGTGGGATTCCCGTTCTTCTCACCAAAGGAAACTAGGGAAGGAAGAGTGCGAAGGAGAAACAGATTAATTTGAAAATAATACATTAAAATCCTCTATTATGCCTCTTCTCCAGAGCCACGACTTCAGGGATAAGCAGTCTACATAAGATAGAGATTCTTAAAACATACCCAAGGTGAGAACTGGGTAGCAAAGCAATTTTGTTTGGCTGCTCCCTACTGTTGCGAGAAATATAAAGATTGTTTGGAAGTGGAAAGAAAGTGGGATAACACATGAGAAACAATTTCAGAATACTGAAACATAACAAGCTACATTCTGCCACAGGGTGAAATCTGCCCCAAGATACTTATGCACAGTTCCCATTCAAGTCAATAGAAATCAGACAAGCATTTGAGGCAGAATTTAGCCTATAGAATGGATCTCTAGAAAAGAGCACTTTATGCCTCCTTAATGCATGACTTTACAAGTGGGGCCTTTCAGAGAACAAATACAAAACATATGACAGCTTAATCAACCAGAATTATGGAGTTATAAAGAACCTTACTTATTTTCTTTAGTTTACGTGACATGCAGGCACAATCAGACCCTTGCTATAACCCATTATAGAGCAATGTTGGATGTACTGAATATTTCCAGGAGACCTCATAAAAAAGAATAAAAGCAGCTCATTTGAGGAAAAAAGGGAAGCGGGGTGGGGGCAAGGGGGAGAAAGACCTATCGTGATCTTCAGGGATTATACTGGTGTGACGCACCTAAGCAGAGATGAATCATCCTGCAGTGTAGCTAAATTGTTCACATACAAAATACTATTTGAAGGTACTATTAAGAAAAGAAATCTGAAAACCTAGGCTGTAACTAGGCATGGGCAAATATATCTCCATGCAGTACAATTTCTCCCTTCTAGATTTGGATCTAATGGACAGAATAGGTAAGTGTCATGGTCTCATTCTCTCCACAATCCCCAGAGGATTGAAGTATTGTACCTGCATATGGCTCTGAGATCTACTGATAGGTGGGTGTGCCTCAATGCTGCTCCTAGTGCAGCTTTGTGCCTTCAAATCCAAAATGTCTGCTGCTGTTGTAGACACATCCATAAAGTGGAAATCTGAAACGTGCATCAATACCTGAAGCAAGGCATTTATATGGCTTCAAGTGAGTAGCACCTAGCCAAAGAGGGAAAGGTACTCTTCTCCTTTCGAGGGTCCCATCACAGCTTTCTTCACACATTCACTCCCCTCCTCATTAAGACCCTGAGCACTCTGTAAAGGTTCCAAGTTTTAGACATTTTCCTCTCTTGCCAGGTGTACTGTTTACAGAACTAACATACAGGTCTTGCCCTTAGAAGTTTTTTTTCTTTCTGTTATTCCTTCTTTTGGATTTAGGACTTTTCTGTTTCTCAGATTGCATTTAAAAACTCTAAATTCAAGTACAGTATGAAAGATTTTAAGGGATTGCTAAATTGCAGAGTATTTCCAATTTACCAGCTAAACTGAGCATATCATCTGACCCCCCCACCCAGGCTCCTAATAAATATGTTTTAAACAAACCAGATTTTCTATGCCTGCCTTCCTCCTCCCAGCTTTGAGCCAACATTAATACAGATGTTTGAAATAAAAACAGTTTTCCTCCTGCCTTGCCACCCCTCTCCATCCAGAGTTTCACTTGTTTTGTCCCTTTTCAGCCTCAGTTCAAAGAAACGCTTCACAGAGGGAAACAAATCCCACCTCTTCCAGAGCTTTTTCCAAAGTGCCTGCTTCTCCTTCACACCAATTTTAACTGACTGCTTCAGAGCAGGACCAGACCAGACTGCTTAGTGCAGATGTCAGCAGCCTCTCTGCTACACCTGGCTAAAATGATCAGATAAATTCTCTGTGAGAGAGAGAAAAGCAAACTGAATGTGAGCTTAACCGGCAAACAAATAGGTATGTCCACATGTTTTCTGTGACCCTGGAGGCTTGTTTGCCAGAGTTTGAATCTCTGGCAAATAACTCACAGAACCCTGCAGAGAACATATGTGTGTTTTCAGAATAACTAGCACCACTTACTCTAGAGCAAAATACAAAATGTTTAATACTGGATAGTTTAGCGCTTCTCATACTTGGAGAAATAAGCCTATTCTTAAAGTGTAATTTGCATGTTTTTCCCCGCGCATCAGACTGCTGTTTTAAAAACTGTGGGCCAAATCAGACAAGACTAGTGAGCATCAATGTATCCAACTGAGCTTAAACTGGTGTAATGTATACCTTCTCCCAGATCACTCACTGTATAAATTACATCAATTTAGGCTGCCACAAATTCATACTCACTTGCCAGTGTGTAACTTATGTAAACAGGGTCTGCATGAGCTCTCCTCTAATAGCTAGTGATGAACTGGGGGGAAAGACTTCAGGAGCAGACTGCATTTGCATAGACAGGCCTACTCCACCTATTGCACAGCAGATGGAACTGCTTTGCCAAAATGATCAATTTTGGGCTGGTTTTGGGTTACAGATCACTCTCTAGTATTTGAATGCAGGGGTAGTGAAATGTTGTTATCCTTACTGTACAAATAAAGGGCAGCAGAACTGTGCTTGGCATACACAGATTGAGGGGGTCACCCTAAACTGAACTTCAGTTGCAGGGCTTAGTGATGCCAAATGCAGTGTGTGGGGGGGGAATAGTTGGGGTTTTTTACCTTGTAGTGTGGGCTCTGCATAAGGAGTCCTAGACACCATTTCACCTGCTCTTCTCCAGTATTTTCAGGACAGCTGATTAGACTCAACTGAGAGTTCTTGTTTCTGGTTGGTGATTTCTGGATCTGACATCACAGCTGAGCAGGTCTAGGTGTTAAGCCTTAGACCTTGTGCAGGGACAGTATAGCAGTGGAAGACAACACAGACACTGTACCCAGCTGCACGCACTGAGAGCTAGGTTAAGTGGTGGAACCTCAGAAAGTGACATTGCAGAGAGCAGTGGCAGAGAGCCAGCAGTAGCACCTCTGAGCCAGTTGCAAAGGCAGCAGCGGAGGCATTGCTCAGTAACCCCCCTGGGGAGGGAAGTGGACCCCTGTGAACACACCTCTGAACTCTGGGTCTTTGCTAATCAAGAACAGCCAACTGTGACTGGGGTGTGGCAGAGGGAGAGGGGAGTGGTGTGTTAAGGGACCTTCATTTGTTGGACTTTCACACCTCAAGGTGAGAAACTGAGGCAGAGGACACTACCCAATTCACTGTGGGTGGGCATTTACCTATGGTTACATGCTTTTGAATGGTGATTGTGGTGTTTTCCCAAACTAATGTTGGGTTCCCTTTTAAGTGTCATATTTTATTATACACAGACTCCGTGCTTGTGGGCGGGGAAGTATTGCTTCTTAGAGGTGGTGGTTAGTTTTCCCAGATTACTGGGTGGGTGGGGGCTTGAGCTAGTTCTATTTTAGGTTGTCAGGACAAAGCCCTGGGAGGCAACCTAGTGACAGAGGATGTGGAAAAAGCTAATGTACACAATGCTTTTTTTGCCTCTGTTTTCACTAACAAGGTCAGCTCCCAGACTGCTGCGCTGGGCATCACAAAATGGGGAAGAGATGGCCAGCCCTCTGTGGAGATAGAGGTGGTTAGGGACTATTTAGAAAAGCTGGACGTGCACAAGTCCATGGGGCCGGACGAGTTGCATCCGAGAGTGCTGAAGGAATTGGCGGCTGTGATTGCAGAGCCATTGGCCATTATCTTTGAAAACTCGTGGCGAACCGGGGAAGTCCCGGATGACTGGAAAAAGGCTAATGTAGTGCCAATCTTTAAAAAAGGGAAGAAGGAAGATCCTGGGAACTAGAGGCCAGTCAGCCTCACCTCAGTCCCTGGAAAAATCATGGAGCAGGTCCTCAAAGAATCAATCCTGAAGCACTTGCATGAGAGGAAAGTGATCAGGAACAGCCAGCATGGATTCACCAAGGGAAGGTCATGCCTGACTAATCTAATCGCCTTTTATGATGAGATTACTGGTTCTGTGGATGAAGGGAAAGCAGTGGATGTATTGTTTCTTGACTTTAGCAAAGCTTTTGACACGGTCTCCCATAGTATTCTTGTCACCAAGTTAAGGAAGTATGGGCTGGATGAATGCACTATAAGGTGGGTAGAAAGCTGGCTAAATTGTCGGGCTCAACGGGTAGTGATCAATGGCTCCATGTCTAGTTGGCAGCCGGTATCAAGTGGAGTGCCCCAAGGGTCGGTCCTGGGGCCGGTTTTATTCAATATCTTCATAAATGATCTGGAAGATGGTGTGGATTGCACTCTCAGCAAATTTGCGGATGATACTAAACTGGGAGGAGTGGTAGATACGCTGGAGGGGAGGGATAGGATACAGAAGGACCTAGACCAATTGGAAGATTGGGCCAAAAGGAATCTGATGAGGTTCAATAAGGATAAGTGCAGGGTCCTGCACTTAGGACGGAAGAACCCAATGCACAGCTACAGACTAGGGACCGAATGGCTAGGCAGCAGTTCTGCAGAAAAGGACCTAGGGGTGACAGTGGACGAGAAGCTGGATATGAGTCAGCAGTGTGCCCTTGTTGCCAAGAAGGCCAATGGCATTTTGGGATGTATAAGTAGGGGCATAGCGAGCAGATCGAGGGACGTGATCGTTCCCCTCTATTCGACATTGGTGAGGCCTCATCTGGAGTACTGTGTCCAGTTTTGGGCCCCACACTTCAAGAAGGATGTGGATAAATTGGAGAGAGTCCAGCGAAGGGCAACAAAAATGATTAGGGGACTGGAACACATGAGTTATGAGGAGAGGCTGAGGGAGCTGGGATTGTTTAGCCTGCAGAAGAGAAGAATGAGGGGGGATTTGATAGCTGCTTTCAACTACCTGAAAGGGGGTTCCAAAGAGGATGGCTCTAGACTGTTCTCAATGGTAGCAGATGACAGAACGAGGAGTAATGGTCTCAAGTTGCAGTGGGGGAGGTTTAGATTGGATATTAGGAAAAACTTTTTCACTAAGAGGGTGGTGAAACACTGGAATGCGTTACCTAGGGAGGTGGTAGAATCTCCTTCCTTAGAGGTTTTTAAGGTCAGGCTTGACAAAGCCCTGGCTGGGATGATTTAACTGGGAATTGGTCCTGCTTTGAGCAGGGGGTTGGACTAGATGACCTTTTGGGGTCCCTTCCAACCCTGATATTCTATGATTCTATGATTCTATGATTCTATGACACTGAACCCTGCTCTTGTTGCTCCTGACTTCATGTGGCAGAAGGGTTACACTTACAATCCTTAACTCTGAATTTGGTTCACTATATCTAAGGGCATGGCTATGCTTGCAGATGTAGAGCACTTTGAGTTAAATCTGCCTTCGGAGAGCGCAGTAGGAAAGTGCTTCAGTCTGTCCACACTGACAGCTGCAAGCGCACTGGCGTAGCCACATTTGCGACACTTGCAGCGGCATTGGGAGCGGTACATTATGGGCAGCTAATCCACAGAGCACCTCTTCCCATTCTGGCGCTGTGGCTTGTGGGAAGGGGGCAGGGGGTGCAGGACATTCTGGCTCCTGTCCCAACGCCCCGTGATGCATCGGTTTGCATCCCAGCAATCCCTGTGCTTCCATCCACATTTGGCACCGTCTTTCAACATTTTTTGTACTGCACGTTCTGTCTTCCCTTTTCATCTGCGGGAAGGGAGCCCGAACTGCTGAGGAATATGCTGGCGAGTCTCACCAGCATGTCACATTTGGCAGTCAAGTTATTCCTTATGATCCAAAGTGACAGTGAGGGCTCCGACGATATCGACTCGAGTAACGCATATGACACAAGTTTGCTTGTGGTATTCACAGACATGCTCACCACCATGGAACGCCGCTTTTGGGCGCAGGAAACAAGCACTGAGTGGTGGAATCACATCGTCATGCAAGTCTGGGATGACAAGCAGTGGATGCAGAACTTTCAGATGAGAAAAGCACTTTCATGGGACTGTGTGATGAGCTCGCCCCCCACCCTGCGGCGCAAGGACACGAGATTGAGAGCTGCCCTGATGGTGGAGAAACGGGTGGCTATTGCAATCTGGAAGCTGGCAACTCCAGACAGCTACCAATCAGTTGCTAACCAGTTTGGAGTGGGGAAGTCGACCATTAGAATCGTGTTGATGCAAGTTTGCAGGGCCGTTAATCACATCCTGCTCAGAAGAATCGTGACTCTGGGTAACGTGCATGACATTGTGGATGGCTTTGCACAAATGGGTTTCCCTAACTGCGGAGGGGCAATAGATGGCATGAATATTCCAATTCTGGCACCAGCTCACCTAGCCTCCAAGTACATTAATTGGAAGGGGTATTTCTCTATGGTTCTCCAGGTGCTTGTGGATCAGCGTGGGTGTTTCATTGACATTAACGCAGGCTGGGCCGGAAAGGTGCATGACACATGCATCTTTCAGAACACTGGCCTGTTCAGGAAACTGCAAGCTGGGACTTTTTCCCCAGACCAGAAGATCGCCGTAGGGGAAGTTGAAATGCCCATTGTGATGCTCGAAGACCCTGCTTAACCTTTAATGTTGTGGCTCATGAAACCCTACACAGGGAGCCTTGACAGCAGCAAGGAGCAGTTCAACAACAGGCTGAGCCAGTGCAGAATGACTGTGGAGCGTGCTTTTGGCTGTTTAAAGGGCCGCTGGCACTCTCTGTATGGAAAGCTGGACCTGGCCAATGATAGCATCTCCGCGGTTATATCCGTGTGCTGTACCCTCCATAACATTTGTGAAGGGAAGGGTGAACGATTCACTCAGGTATGGAACTCGGAGGTTCAACACTGGGAGGCTGAATTTGAACAGCCAGAAAGCAGGGCTATTAGAGGGGCCCAGCACGGGGCTACAAGGATTAGGGATGCCTTGAGGGAGCAATTTGAGACTGAAAGCCACCAGTAATGGCTGGTGCCCTGCATGGGAGTGAAGTGCAGTAGTTCCAACGTTAGTAGGAATCTGTGTTTGCTAAGCTGACTTGCAGTGCCTGTTTCTTTCCTGGGCTAAGGTATCTTTTACTTTATGCAATAATAAAGAATGTTTTCAAAGACAAAAAATCCATTTATTGAAAAGAAACACAACTGCTTGGGAAACACAAAGGACAAGGGGGTGGGGTGGGGAATGGTACAATCGCAGATTTGCGTATGTCCTGTTATCATATTCAGCTTTGCTGTCTGGAGTGCTGTGCAAAGAGTCCTGCACTTCAGGATGGCTGTACTGCATAGCGATGTTGGTTGAGTGCAGTGGGTAAGGGTTGTAGTTTTCAGGGCTGGGTGGTGAAGCTACAGATGCTGGAGGAAGCTGGTGGTGGTAAGAACCCGGATGTTGGGGAAAGTGGGTTGGAGGAGACATGGGGGCACAAGGGAACGAGTTTTGGGACAAAGGCTGCAGGGTGGAGAGGGCACGGTAGTGCTCCGCCTGCATGGCTACAAGCGCCTGGATTGAGTCCGCTTGGTGCTCCATTATACTTTTCAGCCGATCCATGCTTTGCTGCCGGAGCACCGCACTTTTGTGCCGGTGCTCCTCATTCTGCTGGTGGATCCTTTCACTGTCCCACCACTCCTGCAGTTTTTGATTTTCATTACATGAATGCTGCATTACTTCATGCAACAGGTCTTCCTTGCTTTTATGTGGCCTCTTTCTGATTCTTTGGAGTCTTTTGGCTAGTGATAACATGGATGGCTGAGATCTCAAGGTTGCATCTGTAAAGTCAAAATGAAACACTTAACAGAGGCAGCTTTGTTCACACCAGAGAGAGCAATGATTCCCCCATTCTTAAGGGCAAGCACAGTCTACACAACAGCATAATTTTCCTGTCCCAAAGTGAGCACACCTAACCCATGGGAGCCCCAAAATGGTGAATAAGCACAGGGTCAAGCGTGACTGATTGATTGTTTCACGGCTGTACGGTCCTCTGGGTTTCTGTGTCTTTGGGAAGCGAACAGCGGCAGGGGGCCCCTATACTGAACACTGTCCCCACATTTTCCACAGTTCATCCTTGAAGATCTCTCGCTTCTGATGGTGACCTTGGAAGCAAGGGAGGGTCTTCTACTGCAATGTGGCTTCTGCCCTGGCCCATATGCAGCCTGCCTGTGTGCAGCAATGGTCCCCCTGCCCCTCACGGAACAGTGACACGGACAAGTTAGCCTTACTGGGACAAGGACCACAGTGGCTCTCCTGAGAAACCTGCACAATTGCCCAAGTTTTGAATGAGACCTTTGAAGAGATCACTGAGGCCAATTACCGCAATGTGAGAGAGCACATCAACCCCTTATTCCACATCTAGGCATGCATGCAGCCCTAACCCTCCTCGCCCCAAGAGCCAGCACCAAATAACTTCCTTCCCAAAATAAAAGCCACTTACTGGGAACCTCCTCTGGTGTTTGTCCTTCCCCAAGCACCAGGCGCAGCAACTGGCTACCTTCCTCCTAGGTTGAGAACAGCTCCTGGCTGCATGCATCTAGGGATACTGGGGTGTCTTCCTCTGCCTCAGCACCCTCGCTCCCACTTTACTTCTCCTCCTCCTCCTCCTCCTGCCTTGTTGCACTGGGCTCTGAAGTGTCCATGGTGGTCCTCGGAATGGAGGTGGGGTCACCCCCAAGTATTGCGTACAGCTCTTTGTAGAAATGGCAGGTTGCAGGGGCAGCTCCAGAGCGGCAGTTTGCCTCGCGGGCTTTGCGGTAGGCTTTCCGCAGCTCCTTCACTTTAATCCTGCACTGCAGTGCATGCCGGTCATGGCCCCTTTCCATCATGTCCCTTGATATCTGCCTGAAGGTGTCGTAATTCCTACAGCTGGAACACAGCTGGGACTGGACAGCTTCCTCCCTCTAAACACTGAGGAGGTCCAGCACCTCGCCATTGCTCCATACTGGGGATTGCCTGGCGCTTGGTCACCTGGAAAGATTCTCTGAGAGCACTCCACACCGGGCTGAGCAAACAGGAAGGGGATTTTCAAATTCCCAGAGAATTTAAAGGGCGGGTCTGACAGTTGGTCACCTGAGGGCAGGGCAGTAGAGTTGAAAGTGATAACCAGGCTAGAACAGGCATTGTGGGACACCTCTGGAGGACGATCAGAGCACAGTAACAGACCAGGGTGTCCACACTGGCGCCACGACGCTCCAGCAGGGGTGCATTAAACATTTTTCCACTCGCCGAGGTGGAGTATCAGGAGTGCTCTACATGCCTTGCCAGTGTGGACAGGTAGTGAGCTAGTGCGCCTGGGGCTCCTTTCATGAGCTCTAACTTGCAAGTGTAGCCAAGCCCTAAGGGAGTATAAACTGAGTACAGGTTGATATGGCTTAAGGAAGATGTAAATGAAAAAAATTGGACTCCCAAAGGCTCTGTCTACATTATAAATATCGTATCACTGTGTCAAAGAATCTTAAATTTTTATTGTCCCCTAATATCACAAACATTCTTCCAATCTTTAGTGAAGATTGTACCTAACGTGTTCCATAGGCAGAAGATCATATCAAAGTTTCAGCTTCTTTATAAAACTTGACTAGACTCCAGTCTAACTCACAAAGTAGAGCCATGTTTGTGACCTGGTTAGAGGACAACAAATTGGAAGCCAGATTCTCTGTTGTGGCTGTATTTCTAGTGTAGATAGAGCCTAAAATTCACTTTTACAGCCTCCTCTGAATTTGGCTCTCTAACATCTTTTACTCCGGGACATCCTTTTTGTCCAGGGATCCAGACACCAGATTCAGAGGATCAATGAAACGGATAAGGCTTCAGGGTCCAACAGCTAAGGAAAATGCTGACAGAGTTTATGGGCAGGAATGGATTTGGAGAGGTGAGACTTGATTCACAAAGGTAATCAGGTGTATCTAGAACCAACCAGGGAGTGTGTAATTTCCAGGAACAGATTGGAAAAAAGGTGGCCGATAAGGACAAGGCATAGATTTTAAGGCCAGAAGGGATCTTCCTAATAATTTAGTCTGACCTCCTGTATAACACAGGCTATAGAACCTCACCCAGGAATTTCTTCCTTCATCCCCTAACTTCAGTTTGAACTATAGCCTATCTTTTGAAGAGACATCTGGATTTAAAGACATCAGGTAACAGAGAATCCATCCAACGTTATATATTTGTTTTTTACTTCTGAAGTGTCTTTTACTTGTGGATCTCAGATTCATTCATAGATTTTAAAAGCACTTCAATACCAGCTGCAATTCAATATCCTTTACTAACTCATGGGCTCACTGGTGCTAAGGCAGGCAGATAAAACCGCATCTTTTTCTCCAGCAGTAGCTCCTTCATCTAGAGCTTGGCAAATGGGAAGGAAAGAAAGAATACATTATCCTCTGAACAATTAGTCCCTTTCTGTCTCTCCCACCCATGCCCAGTGTGGTATTTTACATCAAAGGAATTTCACAGGTGTTACAAGAAATCATGGGAAGATAACAATGCTTTTAACATTTTATCTTTTGTAACTATTCAAGGTCGACCAATACATTTTTTTTTAATTTTTCTAATTTTTCAGGCCTGGAGAATTTAAAGAAAAAGCAATTTTATATTACATTTTATGAACTTTAAATTCTTGGAAGCTGGAGAATAAAATGAAATAATGACTGTCCACTTCCACTAGCAACAAAAGAAATGTATACGTACAACTTTACCTGAAAAAGGGTTCCATGAGTTAAAGGAAAAGAACATTCATGCAATAGCCGACAAGCCTGCAGCGACACAGCCTGTGTGCGTAAATGGCTTCTCTGTGCTAACAAGATGAGCCACCGTTTCCCCCCCCCACCCCGAGTAACAAGCTCTCCTAGCAGAAACAAAAAGGGAACAGTACACTCTCAAGCACAGTGATCCAGAACATTCAATAATAGTCATTAATTAGTAGAACTATTGGAGATATCGAGTAAGCACCTTGCCAGAAGTTTCAGGTCCGGTATGAGATAGGTAAATAAGTCTTTCAACTAGTTTGTCTTTATATATCTTACACAACTTAATGTGCAAATGTCACCCACCCGTTGCAGCTAAGAAATTAGGAATTTAAGGACTATTAAACACTCTGCAAATAGGTCAGCAGAAAGTTATTTAGCACAGGTGTTCCTGTAATTAGGCAAAACTGGGAAACTACTGTGTTCAATGATCCTGTTATCTTGCCCTTTTTCCTGTGTAGGAATGAGCATAACCATCAGTTCAGAACTGACCCAAACCTTCATTTGAATGCAAGCCAAACTTTCAGGGTCAAATAAACATACTTTTTTAATAGTTCTCATTTAATTTGCCTCTGTATTTCCAGGTGCTGTTTTGGACTAGAAGCAGAAGAGCCAAGACACTGGGAGGGGACAGCCTTGCTCACAGTTATGTATGACCTGAATGGAACCAGGAAATGGTGGAGATCTCAGGGCTTCAGAAGTTTTTGTGGGGGTTGTGCTTGAGTGCCTCACAAACAGCTTTGCTAGCTACTAGTGGATTAAATTATCTGTGAAGTGGCACATATGTCAGTAAAGGCAAATATCTTACTAGGTATATATCTGCAACTCCCAAACTGAAAACTACATTTAAGTATTGGAGGTTGTCCAACAAAACAAGTAAAGATGGATCCAAGTGGGAACCATAAATTCAATGCTCCCAAATTTGGAGATGTAAGAAAGAGCTTGGTAGTTTGGGCCTGTCTCTAAAACCAAGGTAGCAAATTAATCCCTCCTGATAAAACATGCTAAAGAGTTCCCCTCATGGAGATTCCCTTACACTGTTCTGTTGGAGGGAAGGGTTTGTCACCCCATGTGATATGGTGGAAGGCTCGCCTACCCACCAGAGGCCAAGACCATCTCCACTTATGTCTTATGGTCACTGTAGCCCCCAATCCCAACACCACGAGTACACTGGAGCTATGCTACAAGGGCCTCTATAAAGGGGCCTGGGGGCTCAGCAGAAGAGACAATACAGCCTTCATGTTAACCATGTGCATAAGTGTGTGCAGGACTGTGATCCCAATTAGGTGCATATGCAGAACATGGGCCACCTACAGGGGTGGAGTTTCAATGGGTGAGACCGGCCACAGAAATGGAACTTTCATGTACCCATGCTTGTTGGTTTTCCCAGGAGGAGGAAGGCTGCTAGGAACTGCTAGTGAGCTCTGGTAGCAAGGGGAGCTCAGTCTGAGGCAGTTGCTCACCTTTTTCATCAACCCATTTGTTAGGGCATTTGTGATGGGTTCCCCCCGGCGTGCCACTTGGAACTAGGGTACCACTGAGCCCTCTGACCCACCAGCCTGGGCTCTCTTTATACTGTACTGCTGTGAACTGCCCAACTGCTCAAGTTCACACCCTCCCTCTGGAGTGCAAACCCAAAATTAAGCTCATAAAATTCACCCCCTCTCTCAATGTGGAGAGGAATATAAACAGCTTTCTGCCCTGAGTTATGACTCCCACACACTGGTTTGTGATAAAGCAAAAACAAATTTATTAACTACAAAATATAGATTTTAAGTCATAAGGCATAGCAAACAGATAAACAAAAACACAATCTAAGCTTAATATACTAAAGAGGTTGGATATGAGTAGCACATTCTTGCCCTAAATGATGTTTCCAGCAGGCTGCGGACATTCTTAAGGGGCCAGCTGCGCTTGCTTACATCTTAAAAAAAGGTGTTCTTTTCACAGGCTAAAAATCCCTTTTAGCCTGCGTCTAGCACTTTCCCCCATTTCAGTCCTTGTTCCTCAGGTGTTTTCAGGAGTCCCCTTTGGGCAAGGAGTCAGTGAAGAACCTTGATGATGTCACTACCTTCAATAACTTTTGCATATGGTGGGAACCCTTTGTCTCCAAGCTTCATTCCCACACCAGTCAGAGGAAAAAACACTGGTATTCCAAGCTGGACTCCAGTACCAGGTGACTTTGTCACATGACCCCATAGTGTCATAGCAACCATGAGTCAGAGGCTGTTCACAGAGTCCTCAGGAAGACCTCCCAGTAGGAGATTAGCCTCTAAGGCCAATTGTTTTCTCATAATAGCCCATCAACCTGAATGGGCCCTTCCCAGACAGCCATCTAACTGAGTGTCTTCTGCCTAGTGGGTGTTCCCCATGTGTAAACACATTTGTAATAGATACATAGGAATATGGTATAACTTCAGATACAAAAATGAAACATGCATACAAATAGGACAATCATATTCAGTAAATCATAACCTTTCCAGTGATTCTCACATGCCTTATCTTGCATAAAGTACATCATAATTATGCCATGCTCATATCATAATAATATTACTATAAGAATATGGGTTGTATTGTCACAAACACTACAAACCTGATTTGAGCAAGGGCCCTGGAGAGCTGCTTCCAGCTAGCAACCTATGGTGGGGCCTGGGAAGTACTGTCAATAGCCAGAGACAGACTGTAAATTGGACTCTAAGGAAATCCCACAAGTGAGCTGAACACCGTCTGGGAACAGTAAGATTGCCCAGGACCAGGGTTTCTCATAGGGGACCTAGGGGCAAGAGACTCAGATACTATGGCTGAGCCCAAGCTGAGGGTCAACCATCTACAAGGATAAGGGTCTAAATTTATTTTGTCCTATTTACAACTGAAATTTTGCTGGATATAGTTTCTTCATATGAAAGAAGAAAGGAAATAGCACCCAGAAACATGTATATTAAGTTTCAAGATGAAGTATACATAGAATCATAGAAGATAAGGATTGGAAGAGACCTTAAGAGGTCTCCTAGTCCAACCCCAAATAAATCATCCCAGCCAGGGCTTTGTCAAGCCAGGCCTTAAAAACCTCTAAGGATGGAGATTACATCACCTCCCTCGGTAACCCATTCCAGTGCTTCAACACTCTCCTCGTGAAATAGTTTTTCTTAATCTCCAACCTTGACCTCCCACACTGCAACTTGAGACCATTGCTCCTTGTTCTGTCATCTGTCACCACTGAGAACAGCCTAGCTCCATCTTCTTTGGAACCTCCACTTCAGGTAGTTGAAGGCTGCTATCAAATCCCCCCTCACTCTTCTTTTCTGCAGACTCAATTCCAGTTCCCTCAGTCTCTCCTCAGAAGTCATGTGCCCCAGCCCCGTAATCATTTTCATTGCCCTCTGCTGGATTCTCTCCAGTTTGTCCACATCCTTTTTGTAGTGGGGGCCCCAAAACTGGACTCAGTACTCCAGATGTGGCCTCACCCATGCTGAACAGAGGGGAATAATCACTTCCCTCGATCTGCTGGCAATGCGCCTACTAATGCCGCCCAATATGCCATTAGCCTTCTTGGCTACTGTTGACTCAGCCAGCTTCTCGTGACCTGTAATCCCCAGGTCCTTTTCTGCAGAACTGCCCCTTTGTCCATCAGTCCCCAGCCTGATGAAATGTCTGTATGAAATGCTGTCTGATAGAGCTGGTGGAGGAAAAGATCCGAGGTTTGGAGATGCAGGTGGAAAGTCTGGTAGAGTTTAGGAAGGGGTTTGAGCAGATTATGGAGCAAAGACATGAGGTATCTGAAGGGAAAAAGCTCAGACTTGCAGATGGAAGCAGGACTGGGGAATTCTGAGGGGAGACTGGGTGAGGAAAGTGGTCAGTGGAAGCATGTGACTAAAGAAACAGGCAGAGGAAAAGACGGGCTAGTGAAGGAGAAATAGAGCTCAAGAATAGGTTTGCAGAGTTGGAAAATGAAGAAGGGGCTCAGCAGGTAGTCATAGAAGGTGGAAAGGCAAGGAAGAAGAGAAGAGCGGCTAGTCCTATAGGAAAAGGGTAAGAATTAATGGAGACTACACCAAATATGAGCCCCAGGAGGACACAGGATGTGTTAAAGAGGATTACAAGGGAGAATAGGAATGGAAAGAACTTGCAGCCAGAGGGAACAGGAGATAGACTGGAGAATAGCACCGTCACCAGGAAAAGGCAGGTCTATGTGACTGGGGACTCTTTACTGAGAAGAATAGATAGGCCTGTAACTAGAGCTGATCCAGAGAATAGGAGGGTGTGCTGTCTTCCAGGTGCTAAGATACGGGATGTAGACCTGAGGTTGAAAAGGATTCTAAAGGGAGCAGGAAAGAATCCCCTAATTATCCTTCATGTGGGAACAAATGATATGGCTAGATTCTCATTGGAAAGTATTAAGGGAAACTATGCTAGGCTGGGGAAGATGCTTAAGGAAATCGAGGCTCAGGTGATCTTTCGTGGGATTCTGCCTGTTCCTAGAGAAGGGCAACAAAGGTGTGACAAGATTGTGACTCTCAACATATGGCTTAGGCAGTGGTGCTATAAGGAGGGCTTTGGGATGTATGGCCACTGGGAGGCATTCATGGACAGAGGACTGTTCTCTCGGGATGGACTTCGTCTGAGTAGGGAAGGAAATAGACTTCTAGGATGGAGGCTGGCACAACTGATTAAGAGAGCTTTAAACTAGGAATTTGGGGGAGATGGTTGGGAGATGTCCAGGTAATCTCCACGCCGGATTTTAGTATTGAGAGGAAAGAAAACGAAGTAAGAGAGGATACAGCCGTGGGTAGGAGGAAGGGCAGTGTAGATACCAGTCTAATAGGTTATACTGGCTGTAGAATGACCGTGCCTAATAGGGTACAGAATGTGAGTGAGGCCAAACAGCAAAAATTAAGATGTTTGTACACCAATGCGAGGAGCCTAGGTAACAAAATGGAGGAACTAGAGCTACTGGTACGGGAAGTGAAACCAGATATTATAGGGATAACAGAAACATGGAGGAATAGTAGTCATGACTGGACTACAGGTATTGAAGGGTATGTGCTGTTTAGGAAAGACCGAAATAAAGGTAAAGGTGGTGGAGTAGCATTGTATATCAAGGATGAGGTAGAATGTAAAGAAATAAGAAGTGATGAAATGGATAAGACTGAGTCCATCTGGGCAAAAATTACATTGGGGAAGAAAACTATTAGAGCCTCCCCTGGTATAGTGCTTGGGGTGTGCTATAGACCGCCGGGATCTAATTTGGATATGGATAGAGCCCTTTTTAATGTTTTTAATAAAGTAAATACTAATGGAAACTGTGTGATCATGGGAGACTTTAACTTCCCAGATATAGACTGGAGGACGAGTGCTAGTAATAATAATAGGGCTCAGATTTTCCTAGATGTGATAGCTGATAGATTCCTTCAGCAAGTAGTTGCTGAACCGACTAGAGGAGATGCCATTTTAGATTTGGTTTTGGTGAGTAGTGAGGACCTCATAGAAGAAACGGTTGAAGGGGATAATCTTGGTTCAAGTGATCATGAGCTAATTCAGTTCAAACTGAATGGAAGGATTAACAAAAATAAATCTGCAACTAGGGTTTTTTATTTCAAAAGGGCTGACTTTCAAAAATTATGGAAATTAGTTAGGGAAGTGGATTGGACTGAAGAATTTATGGATCTAAAGGTGGAGGAGGACTGGGATTATTTTAAATCAAAGCTGCAGAAGCTATCGGAAGCCTGCATCCCAAGAAAGGTGAAAAAATTCATAGGCAGGAGTTGTAGACCAAGCTGGATGAGCAAGCACCTCAGAGATGTGATTAAGAAAAAGCAGAAAGCATACAGGCAGTGGAAGAAGGGAGGGATCAGCAAGAAAAGCTACCTTATTGAGGTCAGAACAAGTAGGGATAAAGTGAGACAGGCTAAAAGTCAAGTAGAGTTGGACCTTGCAAAGGGAATTAAAACCAATAGTAAAAGGTTCTATAGCCATATAAATAAGAAGCAAACAAAGAAAGAAGAAGTGGGACCGGTAAACACTGAGGATGGAATGGAGGTCAAGGATAATCTGGGCATGGCCCAATATCTAAACAAATACTTTGCCTCAGTCTTTAATAAGACTAAAGAGGATCTTAGGGATAATGGTAGCATGACAAATGGGAATGAAGATATGGAGGTAGACATTACCATATTTGAGGTAGAAGCGAAACTCAAACAGCTTAATGGGACTAAATCGGGGGGCCCAGATAATCTTCATCCAAGAATATTAAAGGAATTGGCACATGAAATTGCAAGCCCATTAGCAAGAATTTTTAATGAATCTGTAAACTCAGGGGTTGTACCGTATGATTGGAGAATTGCTAACATAGTTCCTATTTTTAAGAAAGGGGGGAAAAAAGTGATCCGGATAATTATAGGCCTGTTAGTTTGACATCTGTAGTATGCAAGGTCTTGGAAAAAAATTTGAAGGAGAAGGTAGTTAAGGACATTGAAGTCAATGGTAAATGGGACAAAATACAACATGGTTTTACAAAAGGTAGATCGTGCCAAACCAACCTGATCTCCTTCTTTGAGAAAGTAACAGATTTTTTAGACAAAGGAAATGCAGTGGATCTAATTTACCTAGATTTCAGTAAGGCATTTGATACTGTGCCACATGGGGAATTATTAGTTAAATTGGATAAGATGGGGATCAATAGGAAAATTGAAAGGTGGATAAGGAATTAGTTAAAGGGGAGACTACAACGGGTCCTACTGAAAGGTGAACTGTCAGGCTGGAGGAAGGTTACCAGTGGAGTTCGTCAAGGATCAGTTTTGGTACCGATCTTATTTAAACTTTTTATTACTGACCTCGGCACAAAAAATGGGAGTGTGCTAATAAAGTTTGCGGATGATACAAAGCTGGGAGGTATTGCCAATTTAGAGAAGGACAGGGATATCCTACAGGAGGATCTGGATGCCCTTGTAAACTGGAGTAATAGTAATAGGATGAAATTTAATAGTGAGAAGTGTAAGGTCATTCATTTAGGGATTAATAACAAGAATTTTAGTTATAACCTAGGGACGCATCAATTAGAAGTAACGGAGGAGGAAAAGGACCTTGGAGTATTGGTTGATCATAGGATGACTATAAGCCGCCAATGTGATATGGCCGTGAAAAAAGCTAATGAGGTCTTGGGATGCATCAGGAGAGGTATTTCCAGTAGGGATAAGGAGGTTTTAGCACCGTTATACAAGGCACTGGTGAGACCTCACCTGGAATACTGTGTGCAGTTCTGGTCTCCCATGTTTAAGAAGCATGAATTCAAACTGGAACAGGTACAGAGAAGGACTACTAGGATGATCCAAGAAATGGAAAACTTGTCTTGTGAAAGGAGATTCAAGGAGCTTGACTTGTTTAGCCTAACTAAAAGAAGGTTGAGGGGAGATATGATTGCTCTCTATAAATATACCAGAGGGATAAATACTGGAGAGGGAGAGGAATTATTTAATCTCAGTACCAATGTGGACACAAGAACAAATGGATATAAACTGGCCACCAGGAAATTTAGACTAGAAATTAGACGAAGGTTTCTAACCATCAGAGGAATGAAGTTTTGGAATAGCCTTCCAAGTGAAGCAGTGGGGGGAAAGATCTATCTGGCTTTAAGATTAAACTTGATAAGTTTATGGAGGAGATGGTATGATGGGATAACATGGTTTTGGTAATTAAATATTCATGGTAGATAGGCCCAATGGCCTGTGATGGGATATCAGATGGGGTGGGATCTGAGCGACCTAGGAAAGAATTTTCTGTAGTATCTGGCTGATGAATCTTGCCCATATGCTCAGGGTTTAGCTGATCGCCATATTTGGGGTCGGGAAGGAATTTTCCTCCAGGGCAGATTGGAAAAGGCCCTAGAGGTTTTTTGCCTTCCTCTGTAGCATGGGGCATGGGTCACTTGCTGGAGGATTCTCTGCTCCTTGAAGTCTATAAACTACAATTTGAGGACTTCAATAGCACAGATATAGGTGTGAGGTTTTTTGCAGGAGTGGTGGGTGAAATTCTGTGGCCTGCATTGTGCAGGAGGTCAGACTAGATGATCATAATGGTCCCTTCTGACCTAAATATCTATAAATCTATGTAGCAGTGCATAGGATTCTTCCTTCTTAAGTGCAGAACTCTGCACTTGTCCTTGTTGAACCTCATCAGATTTCTTTTGGCCCAATCCTCCAATTTTTCTAGGTCACTCTGGACCCTATCCCTATCCTCCAGCATATCTACCTCTTCCTGCAATTTAGTGTCATCCATCAACTTGCTGAGGGTGCAATCCACACCACCCTCCAGATCAATAATGAAGATTGCACAGCTACAGACTAGGGACCGAATGGCTAGGCAGCAGTTCTGCGGAAAAGGACCTAGGGGTGACAGTGGACGAGAAGCTGGATATGAGTCAGCAGTGTGCCCTTGTTGCCAAGAAGGCCAATGGCATTTTGGGATGTATAAGTAGGGGCATAACGAGCAGATCGAGGGACGTGATCGTCCCCCTCTATTCGACATTGGTGAGGCTTCATCTGGAGTACTGTGTCCAGTTTTGGGCCCCACACTATAAGAAGGATGTGGATAAATTGGAGAGAGTCCAGCGAAGGGCAACAAAAATGATTAGGGGTCTGGAACACATGAGTTATGAGGAGAGGCTGAGGGAGCTGGGATTGTTTAGCCTGCAGAAGAGAAGAATGAGGGGGGATTTGATAGCTGCTTTCAACTACCTGAGAGGTGGTTCCAGAGAGGATGGTTCTAGACTATTCTCAGTGGTAGAAGAGGACAGGACAAGGAGTAATGGTGTCAAGTTGCAGTGGGGGAGTTTTAGGTTGGATATTAAGAAAAACTTTTTCACTAGGAGGGTGGTGAAACACTGGAATGCGTTACCTAGGGAGGTGGTGGAATCTCCTTCCTTAGAAGTTTTTAAGGTCAGGCTTGACAAAGCCCTGGCTGGGATGATTTAATTGGGAATTGGTCCTGCTTTGAGCAGGGGGTTGGACTAGATGACCTCCTGAGGTCCCTTCCAACCCTGATGTTTCTATGTTGAACAAAACTGGCCCCAGGACCGACCCCTGGGGCACTCCACTTGATACTGGCTGCCAACTAGACACTGAGCCATTGATCATTACCCATTGAGCCCAATAATCTAGCCAGCTTTCTATCCACCTTATAGTCCATTCATCCAATCCATACTTTTTTAACTTGCTGGCAAGAATACTGTGGGAGACCATATCAAAAGCTTTGCTTAATTCAAGGTATATCACGTCCACCACTTTCCCCATATCCACAGAGCCAGTTATTTCATCATAGAAGGCAATCAGGTTGGTCAGGCATAACTTGCCCTTGGTGAATCCATGTTGACTGTTCCTGATCACCTACATACTAATACATAGATGTGAACACCAGAATGTTGTTTTTAGTTAAAGAAAAGCTGATATGTTTAACCATGATTGTGTGAATTCTGTGCAGGAATCATGAGCTATAGCAAATTTCAATAAGAACAAAGGCCTGTCTACAATTCTGGTGAAAAGCAAGAGTAATTCCACAGAAGACAATGGAGTTATTTCAGAATAAAAATGGGGTAAAGGAGAGGAATCAACTCCCCCCCCTTTAACATATTTAGATCTCCACATTGTTCTTCTTTCCCCCTACTATATCAGACTGAAGACAAAACATACATCAAGAAAAAAAAATCACAGGGGAAAATATACTATTACATTTAAAGAACAAGAAGTAAACTATCTCCCTGAGAGATTATGGTCACTGATAGCAAAAAAAGAAGTGATCATCAACCCTGCAACTGGCATACGGCATCTGTTTTGTAAACGTTAGGAAACAACCTGTGAAATTGAACAAAAGCAGTTAGCATTTCAAGACCAAACGAGTTTACAGGGAACCGATGACTCATATTATTTATTATCCCCCAGTCTCCTGACTTCATGAAAGTCTCAAAGGTTTGCATGGCCACACAAAAAAATTTATCGTTTCTATTCTTACTAAAAGCAGTAGTTCATACTTTCTAAGCACAGATTTATTAGTCAGAACTCGTAACACAGGGTGGGAAGGGGGAATCAAAGAGAAGGTTTTTTTAAAAATCAAAGGAACTTTTAGTCTGAAAAATAAAACTGCAACTTCTGGTTAAATAAGTTTATAGGGTTTTCAAAGTAGCTACTTCTGAGAAGTGCACATGCACCCCCAAAATCATTAACTGTGCATAGACCAACACATGAGCATATTAGGTCATTTTGTGCCTAGGTCCTTATTTGTGTGCATAGCATCAATTTTTGGAACATGAAAACAATGCCATCCATCTCAGCAGGAGAGGGGATGCTCAACTGGACAAGCAGGAAAGAGACAATCCCAAGGATCATGGCGGGAGGTGGTGGAGAGAAGGTCAGGTCTCCCGCCCCCCTACAACCCATCTAGAACACATGTGAAGCTTGTTCCAGAATGAGGGGGGTGGGGTGGACGAGTGAGAACATGGAAGGAGCAGAGATTTCTCTGCCTTTCCCTGCTGCCTTGGCTGGGCTATGGGAGAAGAAGGAGAGCTGACTGACTCTTTTGCCTGCCCATCCTGTATGTGCAACCCTCACAGCATGCATCAGCCATGCTGCAGGGGTTGCATTCCTATCCTCCCAGCCCTATAATGGAATTTATAACAACTGAATTGCATTTCCAGGACAATGTGGGTCTAACCCATCATCAGTTTTGGGCTTAGGAAGGAATTTTTCCCTTGGGGCAAGATCAACAAGGATCCCGGTGGGTTTTTTGCCTTCCCTTTAGCATCCTGAAGGTCTGGAATTTTGTTAATAAGGATCAGGGACCAGGTTGTAAAGTTGCACGTTTATAAATGAATGTGTAGTTTCATCAAGGCAGCCAATATCCAATCCAGGTGAGAGGCTCACAGGGGCCAGCTCCCATGAGTAAGAAGTCCAGGAGATAGTTGGTTTACCCTGGAGAAAGAGGAGGAGACCTTAAGTCTTCAAAGAGTGAAGTACCCTTGTTGTGTATCCTCATTTCTTCTGGTGGGGGATGGAGAGAGGTGGGCTGGATTCAAGGGATTAGACTGAAGAGGTCAAATTTTAAATACTGGTTATTTGGCATGGAAGCTATTTTATTAACACCACACTGGAGTCAAATAAATGGCTGGCATTTGGGGTGGGAGGTAAGTATGCTACAACACCCTATCATGCCCCTTAAACTAAAAAGGTGAAGAGAAGGTCACAATTTTCTTAAATTGATCCCTGTGTCTCATTCTCCTCTGTGTCCTGATCAGTGCGTGCACACACAGGGAAACTGTAGGGCATAGCATTTTTAGCCAAAGATTTACCTTTCTAAAATATGACTTCCATGGAAATAGAGAATGACTGGGATGAAACCAGCAATAGCATATCCAAGCATGTCTGTTAATTCTGGCCAACTCTATTAAATAGTTCTTTACAAGCTTCTGGGCAGAGCCGTGTGAAAAATACCATTTTCACTTCATGACTATTCACAGATGAATGTGACAGTTTTCAATCTCACATCATTAAGAGAACATGAGCCAAAATTCTGTTCTCCATTACTCTGGTGCAACTCCTCTGAAGCATCTAATGCTGTCTCTCTTGAACGCTACAGTGGAAAACAATTTGATGTCTTTGATGAAAAAAACTATCCTCTAAACTAAAAATTGGCTACAAATAATAGTGCAAAGAAAGGTTAACGATAAATTTCAGTGCATCTAATTGGGGCCAAGGACTGCCATGCAAAGCCTTTATGAGTTCAACTGATTCCCACGTCCTGAAGACCTGGCTCTGTTAACTGAGGTGGGATAAGGATTGGTGCTAGGAATTGTTTCACTTTTCATCATCTTTAATGTTCTGGAAGGGAGACCAGCAGCCTATTAATTGAATACATAAAGTATCCTAAATTGTGAGAAGCTGCAAATACCAGTAAGAACAGATAAATCTTACAAAAGGATTTTGAGAGTTTGGAACCATAGAAAGCAATAGTGAATATCAAATAATAAAATCTGCTCACAAAACAGAAAAAAATAAGGCTCAACTGATTAGATAATACACTAACAATATTTTCATCAGAGCTGCTCAGTACAGAGAGGGGAAACATGTTCCAGCGGCAGACGAGCATAACAACAGGTGTTAGGAACGAAAAGTTATATATCCAAGAAAACTGAAAAAATTATTCTGTGATTCTGCTTTGTTGAAGCCACAGCTTTCTCATTCCAGCTCTTTATCACAAGGCCAGTAGGAACTTCCACAACTCCTAAAGAATTTTGACCTCCAAGGGCAATGGTAGTAGGATACAGGTCAGCTCAGTCCCCTTACTTGCCACTGAACACTCTACCCTCTCAGGTATAAATGCTGCCCCCTGAATATTCTGGAGGGAGTGGGACTGGCTAATTCACCCATCAATAAGCCATGGTTCCAGTGAAGCATGGTCTTCCAACTTGGGGGAGAGGGATAGCTAGATCCTGTCCCCACAGTTGTCTTGTGGTTGGTAGCATGCAATAGCAGGGATTGCATGCTCTCCTTGTTGCAATAAGTAATAAAATTCATTTCACTGAATGTTTCCCCTCCTTACCTTGAGGCATTGTGAGCTGAATTAGCAGAAAGGCTTATAATCCTTTTACACAGTAACCTCTATGAACCCCTCATGCATGTATAGATGGTAAAAAGGCAAAATTTTGTCATAAGGTTGAGTTTCTTGTGTGACTACAACACACCTTAAGAGTGCACAAGCATCCTGCTGTGACTTACTACTCAAAGACCTGAGTCTGTGCACTTTTACTTGTGAATAACCCAGACCCACTGTGTTGGTCTTATTGAGTTCAGTGGGGCATTTCAAGTGAGTAAGAATTCTTCACATGAGTAAAAGATGACATACCAGGGTATTTTTTGAAAGATTTTAGTATGGTAATGTTGCCTCAGGCAATAGCACATCAATACCTCAGGTTTTATTTAGAAATATCTGATAGTATTTTTAAATAATAATGTATTAACTGTTCTCACAACTCCAATGCGAACAATTGTAATCATACTTCTCAACTTGCCAAGGCCAAAATGGGGAATTCAATGTAGAAGAAAGACAAAAGGAGGGACACAAAAGTTATTCATTCAGGAAACTTAAAATACTGAGGAAATTCATTCCTTTAGCATAAATAGGTCATCTCAGTTGACTAATTCTTCATTTCAGATGTAAACACTTATCAAAATAAAAGTGAGGGTAAACCAAATATGCACCTTAGGGATGTATGTGTCCCTCAAAATTAGGTACACTTGAGAGTTAAGGTAACTTGTTGTATTTTTCTGATAGCATGGTAAATATTTTGTATCCTCACTGCTCATTTCATTTAGTCTGTTTTCACTGGTTGTATAGTATTCTTGAACCTCATCTGCAGAAGTGCTATATAAATCAATTAATAATAATAGTTGTTTAAAGGATAATTTTTAGCTGTCTTACTTTAAGGGAGTTCAGATGCAACAATCAATAACAATCAGAAAGATTATGGTTTAAACTGAATGAAATTTTAGCCTCTAAAATGAGAAAAATCTAAGTAGTGCCCCGAATCTAATATCAGATACCTTGCCGAAATCTCCACAGTTCATTGAGAAATGAACATATCTTTATCAGATTACTATTCAGTAGCAAAACATATTAAATAAATAAATTTAATTTAACTTCCAATAGCAGCATAATGACAATGCAGTAAAATAAGAGTACCACCTAACATCATATCTTAAAACATACAGTAGGCATGAATTTGATCCAAAATTATCACAAAAGAACATAAGAATGGCTATACTGGGTCAGACCAAAGGTCCATCTAGCCCAGCATCCTGTCTACCGACAGTGGCCAATGCCAGGTGCCCCAGAGGGAGTGAACCTAACAGTTAATGATCAAGTGATCTCTGCCATCCATCTCCACCCACGGACAAACAGAGGCTAGGGACACCATTCCTTACCCATCCTGGCTAATAGCCATTAATGGACTTAACCTCCATGAATTTATCCAGTTCTCTTTTAAACTCTGTTATAGTCCTAGACTTCACAACTTCCTCAGGCAAGGAGTTCCACAGGTTGACTGTATGCTGTGTGAAGAAGAACTTTCTTTTATTTGTTTTAAATCTGCTGCCCATTAATTTCATTTGGTGGCCCCTAATTCTTATATTATGGGAACAAGTAAATAACTTTTCCTTATTCACTTTCTCCACACCACTCATGATTTTATATACCTCTATCATATTCCCCCTTAGTCTCCTCTTTTCCAAGCTGAAAACTCCTAGCCTCTTTAATCTCTTCTCATATGAGACCTTTTCCAAACCCCTAATCATTTTAGTTGTCCTTTTATGAACCTTTTCTAATGCCAGTATATCTTTTTTGAGATGAGGGGATCATATCTTTACTCAGTATTCAAGATGTGGGGGTACCATGGATTTATATAAGGGCAATAGGATATTCTACGTCTTATTCTCCATCCCTTTTTTAATGATTCCTAACATCCTGTTTGCTTTTTTGACTGCCACTGCACACTGCATGGACGTCTTCAGAGAACTATCCACAATGACTTCAAGATCTTTCTCCTGATTAGTTGTAGCTAAATTAGACCCCATCATATTGTATGTATATTTGGGGTTATTTTTTCCAATGTGCATTACTTTACATTTATCCACATTAAATTTCATTTGTCATTTTGTTGCCGAATCACTTAGTTTTTTTGAGATCTTTTTGAAGTTCTTCACAGTCTGCTTTGGTCTTAACTATCTTGAGCAGTTTAATATTGTCTGCAAACTTTGCCATCTCACTGTTTACCCCCTTTCTCCAGATCATTTATGAATAAGTTGAATAGGATTGGTCCTCGGACACAATTTTAATGCTGTGTATGTGTATATTTGCCTTCCATTAATTGACCAGAAATGATTATCGAAGAACAAGAAACAAAGAATCAGCCCACTTTTGTAGAACTACTCAGAATAGATGTAGATAAACATCAAAACCAAACTTCTGAACAATTTGGAGTTCTCCTATCACTACTGGGGTGTAATGTTGGAGTCTTATAACCTTTGAGTTTGTTCCTATGCCATACAATCTTTCAATTACTTACCCAGATACCTCTTACTATTCGTGATATGTTCCTGTTTTGCTTCTAAAGAAACCAAAGAACATTTGGATATGGTAAGAAAGTAATCATTTTAGACTGAATTTATTAAACACAAAAAATATTTTAAGACCTTAGAGTACAACCTGTCTGATAGACTATTAACTCTAGAAAACTCTCATTTGACAGTGTACAGCACAGCAAATTAATAAAGGTGACCTGCAAAGAAAAACAAAGGGTGCTACTTTTTGTTTCTTTGTGATATGTAAAACAAGACCTGAAATATTGGTCTTCATTTTTTCATTGCTTGTTTTTTTACCTTTGAAATACGTATATCAAGTTCTTTTATTTTCTGGAGGACTACGGAAACTGGAGTAAAAGTTATCTCAGTTCTCCACCATCTCAGTGCTTCTAGAGCAGAGAGAATACATATGCACAAGCAGCAGACACAATTTTCTACACTCTGGGTCCTAGTGGCGCTCCCCCCCCACACACAGAGTCTGGCACCTGAGGCAACCAGTTTTAAAACTGGTGTTTTATTAAATTAAGTATACAAAAAACAAATACAAAACCCATTCAGGGCTGTCCTTACCATGAGGCGAACTGAGGTGGCTGCCTCAGGTGCCAGACTGTGGGGAGGCACCACTAGGATAGCAGAAAGCCACTATAGCTGGCCCAGAACAGCAGTCATGAGTGAAAGAAGAAAATCCCCTCTTGGGCAGGATTCAGAAAAAGAAAAAAAAGAAAAGGAAGCTTTTCTATCTAAGCAGGAAGGAACTCTCCTGAGATACATAGAAACAAATGTTCATGGTGAGCCTTCTGGCCCCAGTGAGGATGTGAGTGGTGAGGAGATGCCTGATCTTCCAGTTAGTCAGAGTGTTAGAGTGTAGGTGACCTGGCAGCTACTGCAACATCCATATCTCCATCTCAAATGGATGTAACCATGCACATTCCTGAAGGAAAGTGTAGATCACAGAGGAGTGTGGTGGAGGTGCAAGAAACAGCTGCTGCTGAGTTTAGTACATTAAGACTACATGATCCAGGACTGTGGGCCCACTTGAGCGGTAGCCTGAGGGACTTCCTTGTACTGCATGGGCCACAGCAAGTGAAAAACTTCATGTTGCCCAAAGACAATGAAAATAGAAGTTTCCATCCAACACATTACTGGCGTGAAATCCACAATGGTGACAAAGTGGCGAGGCCATGGCTTATGTACTCAAAAATCCAGAATGCTGCATACTGTTTTTGTTGCAAACTCTTCCAGTCTAATGTTCCAGCCATATTGGGTTCTACAGGAACAAAGGACTGAAAAAATCTGGCTAGAAATCTGGCATGACATGAGAAGGCAGCAAATCACCAGAGAGCATTCCATGGGTGGAAAGAGCCTGAGATGAGACTAAGGTTAAAGCCCACCATAGATGATCAGCATCAAGAGAAGATTGCATCAGATTCTCTTTACTGACAAAATGTTCTGAAAAGGCTCATTGCCATTGTGAGAATGCTTGCTACCCAAAACCTAGCACTGTGTGGCACTTCAGATCAGCTGTATGTGCCAAACAATGGAAACTTCCTTAAAATTGTAGAGCTGATGGCTGAGTTTGATGCTGTTCTCCAGAAGCATCTAAGAAGAGTCACCACCCAAGAAATGTACACACACCACTACCTTGGAAAAACAATTCAAAATGAGATCATACAATTACTGGCGACAAAAGTCAAACAGAAGATTGTGGCAGATCTGAAGTCAGCAAGATATTACTCTGTTATTCTGGACTGTACACCTGACATCAGCCATACGGAACAAATGACTTTAATGGTGCGTTTTGTAACAACAACAACAGAACCTAGTGAAAATGTCCCTGAAATGGTGACTGTCAGAGAGCATTTTCTAGAATTTATTGACCCTACGTTGATGATTCTACAGAAGCTGGTATGACAAATGTGCTTCTTTAAAAGCTGGAAGATACGGGAATTGCGATAGCTGACATGAGAGGTCAGGGCTACGATAATGGTGCCAACATGAGAGGAAAGAACAGAGGAGTGCAGACAAAGATCCGAGAGTTAAACCCTCAAGAGTTTTTTGTTCCATGCAGTTCTCATTCATTGAACTTGGTGGTCAGTGATGCAGCATCAGCTTCTAGTGAAGTTGCTGAATTTTTTAATGTGATTCAAAGCATCCATGTATTTTTCTCTGCATCAACTCATCGATGGCAAATGTTGAAGCAACATCTGGGAACATCTTCTCTGACACTGAAACCACTCAGTGCTACATGATGGGAAAGTCGAGGGGAGGCGATAAAGCCTATCAAACACCAAATTGGGAAGAGAGATGATGCCATAGTTGCCATTATGGAGGATAATGCTATGACAGGAACTATTTGTGGGAGAACAGTGGCAGAGGGAAATGGAATCACCAGAAACATATATAACTTCAAATTTCTGTGTGGCTTAGTGTTGTGTCATGACATACTGTTTGAAATAAATGTTGTAAGCAAGAGACTTCAAGGTGTTGACCTGGATATATCTGGAGCAATGGAACAACTGGACAAAGCAAAATCATACCTACAGTCTTACCGGTCAGATGAGGGATTTCAAAATGTTCTGAAGAGTGCACAGAAGTTGGCAGAGGAACTTCACACTGAAGCTATTTTCCCAACCATTCAAGAATACAAGAGTCACCGAAGAAGAAGACATTTTGATTACGAAGCACAGGATAATCCCATAAGAGACCCCCAACAACAATTCAAAGTTGAATTCTTTAACAAGGTGCTAGATTGTGCAATACAGTCAGCTGAAGAACGTTTCATGCAGCTCAAGGAACACAGCAGTATATTTAGGATGTTGTATGATATTCCAAAACTCTTTACTGTACCTGAAGAAGACCCATACCAGCAATGCAGGGCACTAGAGACAGTGTTGACACATGATGACATGCACGATATTGATGCAAGTGATTTAGGTGATGAACTGAAAGCTCTTTCAAGATACATTTCAGCAGAATCAACTCCAAAGGCTGTTCTGGAATATATGTGCACAAATAAGATGACACCCTCTTTCCAAATGCTTTTGTTGCTCCTCACATACTTCTAACAGTTCCTGTAACAGTTGCCAGTGGAGAACGCAGCTTCTCCAAGCTGAAGTTAATAAAAACATATCTATGCTCCACAATGACACAGGAGAGGCTGGTTGACCTTGCAACCATCTCAGTAGAGCATGAGCTGCCCCAGACTGTGGCCCTTCAGCAGGAAGCAGTTCAAATCTTTGCAACCAAGAAGGTACGGAAAGCACCACTTTGATTATTCAAACAGATAAAAATGTCAGGGTTTACTATGCAGACAAGAAAAGTTACATTTGCTGTTCAGGCATTTGAAAGTTAAGTGTTACAATTTTTGAACAAGGAATTTTAAGTTGTTAGTTCTCCTTTATGGGGTAGGTAGCATAGCAGTACAATGAGAGGAGTAGAACAGGAAGAAGGCAGAATTGAGACCTTTCAAAGTTTTAGCCCAAGCGAGAAGGCATGGGGGTGTCATTTGAGCTCCCAGCCTCAGGTGCCAAAATGTTGTGTGCTGGCCCTGACCATAAGGTTTATCTTACAGCTCTCCTGCTCAGTGCTGACTCTCCTGTACCTTCCCAGAGTCAGCCCTCTCCAACAACTGCTTCTGCTCTCTTCTAAGGAACCAGCTGCTTCAGTTTCCCTCCCTGCAACAGGTGTCTCTGGTTATCTCATTTAGCAAGCCTGCTCCAGGCTTCAAATCACCTACAGTCAGCTCCCTGACTTCCTCTGTTCTCTCACACCATCTCTTTTCCTTGTGAATTCATTTTTGAAAATAGAAGTGAACTGTTAGTATGAATATTTTTCATAGATTTTCCCCACAGAGTATTCATGGTTGCCTTCACAACTGCCTGGGGCCAGCCTTTGGGACCTATGAAACCCAGGGCTGCTAGCCTAGCGCCTTGATATTTTGAGTGTGTGTTTCTTAGACCAATTTGCAAGTGTAGGGGCAGCATCATCTGTATTCCATCCTGGCTTATTCCAGTCTCACAGATCATCTTCCAAATGCAGTTACATATTAAATTTTAACAGTACTGAGAACCTGCAGCTCCTGTTTACTTCAGTTGGAGCTGTGGATGCTCAAGACCTCTCAAAAATCAGGCTCTAAATGAGAAATTCCACTCAACTTTCCTCTCCACACATGAATAATACTAGTAGAAAGACTGGGAAGTTTTCTTTTTTAGTAAAACATTAGCGTGCATGCATACAATCATTTTTTTAAACCTTTCTAACTCTGCCAAATCAAAACAGATTTTCCCTAAACCACCAGAAGGCACATGTTTCACCTGGAGACTATATTGTCGCAATTACAATATATATACCAAACTACTAAAGCACTAGAGCATCTAAAGAAAAGTCACCGTTTCATTACAACAGCAAAAGTTTATTATTTTCACTCTTTGTGTGTAAAATTAACAAACATTTTTGTTAAAAATTAAAAAAATAAAAATAAAGCAGAGACTGGTCCTGGAAAACATGAGCCCCAAATGTGAAAAATTGATAGTTGCATGCATTAGAATGGAAACATGTCACTCATGCTGCAGCTATGAGTCAATAGACATAGAAGTGCCCCCTAAGAGTCATCTCATTAGCCCTCCAAAAGCCACAGGTCACCTTTTTGCTCAGAGGTGAAATCACAGCTGTTGGTTCTGTTTTGAGATTGGATGAAAAATTGTTTTGAAGGCCGACTCAAACAGGCTGAGGCCAGCTCTGCAGTTCCTACTCTGCTTCATGTATCTGCCATTCCTCCAATGGCATGTGGCCAATCTGTGACTGCTCGCAGCAAATATCTCCAAGTGCTAGTGATGGGACACTAGATGAGGAGGGCTCTGAGTTACTACAGAGAATTCTTTCCCAGGTGTCTGGCTGGTGAGTCTTGCCCACATATTCAGGGTCAAACTGATCACCATATGTGGGCTCAAGAAGGAATTTTCCCCTGGGTCAGATTGGCATAGACCCTGGGAGGTTTTCACCTTCCTCTGGAGCATGGGGCATGGATCACTTGCAGGTTTAAACTAATGTAAATGGTTCTGTCTCTGTAACTTGAAATCTTTAAATCAGGATTTGAGGACTTTGGTAACTCAGCCAGAGGTTAGGAGTCTATTACTGGAGTTGGTGGGTGAGGTTCTGTGGCCTGTGATGTCCCGGAGGTCAGACCAGATGATCGTGATGGTCCCTTCTGACCTTAACATCTATGAGAGTAGAGACACTGTCTTCAGGCTCTAGTAGTATCCTGTGAAGTCATGGCCTGTTGGGTCTCTCTCTTTCTTAACTGGACATGAAACTTGTAAATTACAGTAAAAAGCACTCTCAAAATCACACACATCTCTATGAAAGGGAATATTTTCAGGTTTCCCGAGTCTCAGTCCAGTGCCTTATGAACTGTTCACTGCCAGTACTGCTGTGAGCATATCCTATATGAAATATAATATTCAGGTTATATAATTGGGCATATAAGTGCTATGGTTCTGTTTCCGTTTCCCAATTGGAGGCCAAAATCAACTCCCATTGAAGTCAATGATAGTTTTTCAACTGAAGTTAATTGTGAGGTGGATCAAGTTGTAGATGACAATAGCTTTTATAAGTAGGAGACTGGCCTGAATAAGTCACTGGGCTTTTGAATCTCTTAAGCAGAAAGCAGGACTTTCAAGACAGGTAAAAGGAGGAAACAGTCCCAGGAAAAGCTATGCAATGTTAATATTTATTGATTTACTTTTCCATGTTAGCATTATATTCTGGTTATGTACCTGTAACCCAGATTTAAAATCACCTGAGTTCCTTCCTGGCTGAGGAAAGAGAAGAGTATAACATACTGGAGGCAAGATGGATTGGTTTTTAATAGCAGACTTTATTTTCCCTTTTCTTTAGTCACAGTGACACAAAGTAACTGCTTTTTGCATTTATAGTGTTTGTCTAGGGCACAGTCATATATCCTTGCCATCTCATTTGATTAATTATGTCAGTTCCAGGCCTCTGCCTAGGGGTTACAGGGGCAGTCTTCCCTGCCTTATTAATAAGGAGAGTGTCCCATCACAAAATACAAGAAAAAATGCATATACATGTACATTTCTTGGAATTACTTGGCTTGTGTTTCTCACTGGAACACCTACCTTAGCTACTCTCCTCTGTTCTCTTCTTTGGTCATATCAGACAGCTTTTTCATATCAAACAGTTTTGTCTGATTATTTCAAATCACTTGTTTTCTCCGTCCTTCCCACCTACAACCTACCACCCTAATTTCCAAACCCACAAATATCACTGTGGGTTGGCTGCCTGAGCACTTCTCTGTCAATATACATTGTCCAGCAAGAACACATACTAATATGAAGGAAATTTCACTTGTACAAATGTTCACAGGTCACAAATATAAAGAGTGCCATTTTAACCCACATTTGAGTTAAAATTCAATGTATTTTTTGTAAAGTTTTCTATTCGGCTATAGTGGGGAATAACTTGTTTATGTACAATACAAACATATATATATATATTAAAGTTACATTTTTTCAAATGTTAGAATGTATTTGGCTTGGATTTGGTTAAGTTTATCAGTGATATAAAACCCAATCCCACAGCTGATCCATGTAAGCAGACCCTAGAACCCATCTGGATCCTACTGACTTTAATGGATGTTCCAACGTAGATCCAGTTTTAAGACTGGGATGTTAGCTTGCTTCTGTTATCCAAATCATTTTGACAATACTTTAAAATCCAATGGGCACTCTGTTGAAGTCCAAGAAAAGTATAATCAATTGTAGCAGCGTGTAGAATTTGTTCTAGTATGTTTTGAAATAGTGATGGTGATAACATTGCTATCTTCTTTTTTCCCCACCAGTGCTGTGTTTAAAGTTTTATTTACGAGTATTTTAGATGGCCAGTCAAAACCTAACTATATATTTAATTATGACCACTAATATTTGTGCAATTCAGTATATGGCATTTCAGTGAAACTTCCCACTTGAGACTTTGTTAAGACCAGGAAATGAGGCCCACTAATGCTCAGCAACTCTCAGTTAAGGAAAAAGCTAGTTGGGGTTTTTTGTTTGTTTGTTTGTTTTTTAAATATTAAGTGATGACATGATACCAAATCATCATTTCATTTTGGTTGGTATCATGGTAGATAACCTTCTGTGCAAAACTCCCATTTACACGGTCACCTAACAAAGTTAGGAATGTGCTAACGTTAAAGTCACGAATAAGCACTAAATAATTGGTTGACATCTTCAATTTGATCCTATAAAAGTCCTATTTCATACTAAGCAGAATGACACGTCGACAAGAGCACAATTTCATTTTCTCCTGTATGAGTCAATGTAGGCTGAGGATTTCCATTCCAATCCCATTTAGTGTGAGATAACAATCCAGTCCATGCACATAGCTCAAAATGATCTGCAATTTGGATCGTAAAATTTATAAATGTCAGCTCAGTGAATTAGACTTGAAGGAAAATGTTGAGCAGAGGTTTTAAAAAGCAGCATGTAAAACACAGGACAATTTGTACAGGAAAGAGGTTGCATGCTTCTGTTATACTGTATAAATCCCAGAGATGGCTAAGGCTAAAATGAATGAAAATACTCCGCTCCTCTTCTTGCTATTAACTTGTGGACCTTTTGATCTTCATGGTTTATTGCTGCCCTATGTGGAGCAAAATATTGGTCTACTTCTGGCAGTAAGAGCTTTCCCAGCCAATCAACATGTTTTGGAGCTGGTGCATAGCAACCTCTGGAGAAAAACTGATGTGAAGCTCAAACTTAGGTACAAAAAATTGAGGGCTTTTATTTTTAAACCTGGAAAACCACTTCCACATATTCTCCCATCATACACTCAAATGACTGACACAATATTTCACCTACAAACCTGATCCTACAAACACTTATGCATTTACTTAACGTTATTCATCTGAGTAGTACATCTTGCCTTATCTATAAGTGTTTGTGGGATCCAGACCTAATTTTGTATTTTTTTTAAAAGGTTAAGTTACTCATTTTGTGCTGCCCTCCAAACTGAATTGTTGGGACTTTGGGATGCTCTGATGGGGTGTTCACCCCACACATTCTTGGAAAGGGTTAATATAGGTCCAAGAGGCTACGTAACCTGGTATGCTTGCACCTGGAGGATGGGCTAGGCCTAATTAGAAATTAAGATCCCCAGAGGGAGAGCAGAGCTTGCTTCCATAAAGAGTGGAGTGAGGCTAGTTGCTGGAGATGGTGTAGAGAGTTCCCTCTTTCTGGGAAGCAGCCTGAAAGTAGCTGGAAATCTAAGTGGAGGAGGGTCCCTGAGGAGCTGTAGCCTGGCTGAAGCCCTAAGTGAGGGGTGGGTGTTCCAGCACTTAACAGTGGGGTTATTGAAAGCACAGGAGTCTGATGCAAAGCATGGGGACAAACTCTAGTGAGCGAGATGCATTTGTGAGGAAGATTTGGCTTTGTTTACATTTCTTCTGAACTTTGGTAAAGGACTCTGTGACTCCAGAAGGGGCAGGGCTCTGCAAAGCGGTGTGCCAGTCTCAATGCCCAGCCAGTTTTAGTTCCATCCACCCCACTGCTTAACCTCTCTCTGTATCCTTCCCCACATGGCTTCCATTGATTTATGCCACCACTGCCAATATTCCCAAGTCCCAGTGGCTCCAGGTGTCTCTCTGTGGGCTTCTCTTCCAATTTCAGTTTCCCCACTCTCAGTTCCTTGTCCCAGTCTGTTTGCTCAGCCAGTCCCAATTCTCCCCTGCATACCTTTACTCCTTTTCATGTCTCCCCTAGCTCCACTTCCATCCCCACCGGTTCCATGTCCCTTCGTCCTTTCTGACTCCTCTTGCCAAGACAGTCCCAGACTCTTCCATGCCAAATTCCAATCTCACTTTCCATCTCCCCCACAATGAGCATACAGTTCCAGTCTTCTCCCCAACCCAGGATCCTTGTCACAATCTACTTTCCCCAACGCCCTGCATTGAAATCAGGCAGCATTCTACTTCATGCTGCCTTGGCCCACCAGGCGGGGTATTGAAAGCACATCTACCTGCACATCTACCAATGTGATATATGCCATCATGTGCCAGCAATGCCCCTCTGCCATGTACATTGGTCAAACTGGACAGTCTCTACATAGAAGAATAAATGGACACAAATCAGATGTCAAGAATTATAACATTCAAAAACCAGTCAGAGAACACTTCAATCTCTTTGGTCACTCGATTACAGACCTAAAAGTTGCAATTCTTCAACAAAAAAACTTCAAAAACAGACTCCAGCGAGAGACAGCTGAATTGGAATTAATTTGCAAACTGGATACAATTAACTTAGGCTTGAATAAAGACTGGGAGTGGATGGGTCATTACACAAAGTTAAACTATTTCCCCATGTTTATTCCCCACCCCCGCCCCTCCACTGTTCCTCACACATTCTTGTCAACTGCTGGAAATGGCCCACCTTGATTATCACTACAAAAAGTCCCCCCACCCCCCCGCTCTCCTGCTGGTAATAGCTCACCTTAAGTGATCACTCTCACTACAGTATGTATGGTAACACCCATTGTTTCATGTTCTGTGTGTATTTAAATCTCCTCACTGTATTTTCCACTGAATGCATCCAATGAAATGAGCTGTAGCTCACAAAAGCTTGTGCTCAAATAAATGTGTTAGTCTCTAAGGTGCCACAAGTACTCATTTTCTATTTACAAGAGACAGGCTCCCAGTTCTCAGTTTGGGTGCCCAGTCCCATGCCACAGCATCTCAGAGCAGCAATTGCAGTGAAAGCTCTACTGAGTCCCATGCAGACAGAATCTTCAAAGATTTAAGTGGTTAAACTCTAAGGGCTTCTGTACAGGTGGGGTAGTGTGCGATACAGGAGTGTGATTTCTAGAACACATTATTGTATTGTGCATTAATTGGTCTGTCTAGACCTGTGGTGCACACTTAAGCTTCCCTAGTGTGCTTTCATGTCGTACTGTTTCAAACACTATGTAAAAGCATATCAACTTGGTCTATGATGGCCATTTTTGCGATTGCTTTGCTCACCTGGAGGCCTTTTCAGGCATTCGGTCACCAATCTGATGACATTCATTGTACTTACACACATAGCAGGGAGGACCATAAGCAGGTTGTCTTCTCTTCCCAACATACTCCAAATAGCAACGCTAGCCCTGGTCCATTCCACAGTGGAATACTGTGCCCCAGTTTGGAGTCGAAGCCCACAAGCCATTTTAGTGGACACTGAAATTAACACTGCTCTTCGCATAATCAGCAGCACCCTCCCATCAACACCACTTCCATGCTATTGGTACTGGCTAACATTGCACTAGCAGATATCTGACAAGATGCTGAGGCAATTAGTGAGTACATAAAGGTCATGGCAAATACCACACTACCACTCCACCATGACTTAGAACGCCCCCCTACCATCGACTAAAATCAAGATCTTGTGCCATAGCCCTTGCGGAAGATTAGGACATTCTCAGAAAATGGTGTGAAGCCTAGTCAGCTGCCGATGTACCAAATAAATATCTAATTGACAACCCAACTATGCAAGTGCCAGGCTTCTTCTCCCCACAGCACATAGAAACATGGAAGATGTGTATACTTACTCCCTAAATGGAAAGTGCGGGAATTGCCAAACTGTGACTGTGGTGTGGTGCAAACTGTCAGACACATCACAGGTGAGTGCCCAATCTATGCTCATCCTGGAGGTATCACAGCCATTCACATGGCTACCCCCTCTGCTGCTCTGGACTGGATAAGAGGCTTTAAGATCCAACTGTAGTCATGCTATGGCTTTCACTATTCCACTCTTGCCATACAATAGAAGAAGAAGAAGCAGGGTCTACATGGACCCATTAATGCAGCATATCTTAGTGCTCTTTAGAAATCATACTCCTGCAAAGCACATGATCCCACCATGTAGGTAAGCCCCAAGAAATCTCTATGAAGCATGTGTGAACTTTGATTTTCCAAAGGCTTATAACTTGGCCTAATTTGAGCAGATTTTCCTGGGGAGAACCAAAGGAGCAACCCGACACAAAGACCACCTCAGTGACAAATTTCAAGTCTCTGCTCCAAAGCATGAGCATGCTGGATCTGTTCAAAGAAAAGGTTGCCAGAATTTTATAACACTGGTAAAACAATATCTGTTTTCCTAGCCATGTTCTCAGAAAGGTCTGAATCATTTAGCTGAAATTTTACAAAACAATTCAACTAGAGGCAGACACCCAGCATGGAAATATTTGCCCGAACAGTTACATTTTCGCAAAGATATAAGCAACTGAAAACAGGGTCATATAATGGGAAGTATTGGGCAATCTTGATAGTTAGTGGTGGAACCAGCCCCACCTAGTCAATCTCAAACTGGATTTACACTGCTATAACTCGGTTGCTTTCAGTTGAATTACTTTTAATTTACACAAGTGTGAAATCTGAATAAATTGCACATTGTTCTAATAAACCCATAAATATTGTAAATTGTCACATTGTCTTTTTTACTCCAGAAATTCCTTTTCTTCCTCTTCTTTTTTTGATGATAAGACACAAGTCAAAGTGAAACATCTCCCGTTGCTTAATTATCATGATAACTCATTAAGCAGACAGCATATCCTAATGGCCCTATTCCTGCTGTTGAACTCAATGGTCAAGTTTCAGATTTAAGGTCAGTCATATGAATGCAGTTAAAGATATAAACATTTCAATGGGCTTATGCAGTTGGCTCTCTGTGCCAGCATCTAGACTTTGCATTACAAACGTAATACCCTTCACTCAAAGGAAGCAGGCATAAAAGATCCTCTGTATGTACTTAATCTGCTTAGTGTTATCAGACTCATGACTGTACCAGAAGAAAACATGTCTATATTAAATACCCCTTGAAGAAAGAGCTTGGGTGCCGTTTCTTGAAAGGACTCTTCCCATTTCCTCTGCAGATCTCTTTCCTTTATATCATATCACTGCTGAGAGAGGGTAGCTATAGATTTCACTATGAGGATGAGAATCTAGGCACAATATTGTAACTAGGGGACTAATCTGCAGTATCTGCCAAAGTTCTGTTTGAAAATAAAATACTTTTAGAAAAACAAAATATAAATTTCAGAATTATAAACTCTGCTGTCAGCTATTTGTCGATATCCTTATTTTCAAAGAAGGCATCGTAGCATTGCCAGTGCTTGAGAGCTTAAAATCTCCAGCCACTTTCTAAAAATACTCTGATGGGACAAACATAGTTGTGAATTATGGGTTTTGTCAGCATGATCTGGGAGGAGATAACGTATGTGTTATCTGTTTTACTTTTTTAAGAGCTATTAGGAGGAGGGCTCACACAGTCATTAAATTCTACTGGCTTTTCTTAAACTGTTTAAGCAGCATATCTGAATGTCAGCCTGAGCACACAGGCCTGTTTGTCAGTAATTGCTTCACGTTTAGGGACAAATACTTCTTTCCTCTTTGACAAGCATATCCAAATGATGGAGGAATGGAAGGGCAAATTGGCATGCTTCCCTATCCTAACCCCCCCAAACTCTCTCCAGACAGAGGCAATGCATGGGGAGGCATGTGAGTTATGTGGCCCACCAGATTTCTGCCAGGGTGGGAGCTGGGTTGAGTGCAGCAGAGGGGGACATGCCTGGGAAAGGCACTGGCAATTAGCACTCCCACTAAGCCCCGCTAGGAGGCCCCCGGACCAGGGAAGAGAAACTGGGCTGGCATCACAAGTCCACCAGAGCAGGTGCAAAGAAGCCCACTGAGTCTCACCCCTTCCTTGCCCGCAGTCACAATTACCTGTTTGACAGTAGGTGCCCAGAGCCCATTCTGGCCTGCGCTGCACCCGCAGTGGAGAAGCAATGGGAGAAGTGGGGAAGGAGTGGGAGTGAGGGGAGTAGGAGGAAGGAGGTGCCACCTTGGAGAGGGTGTTAGAGGCACAGGAGGAGTGGGAAAGGGCCAGAGGTGAGGAGTCCTCCCTCCTATCAAGAGTTACGTGTTCCCTCTGCCTCCGTATGTACTATATGGGTGTGGGTTCCATGGGTGGGGGAAAGGCAGGGAGGTGCTGGAGTGGACAGTGACCAATATTTCTGTTCTCCTGCCCCAATCCCTTAGCTCTACAGGGGCTTCCAGCTGCGCTCCTGATATTCACCATTGATTTACATGAGTTTCCTCCAGCATCCAGCAACTCCTGTTAGAAGAATTTGAGGAAAATAATCAAGGCAGGACACCATAGGAGCCTGGCTTTCACTACTGCAACCCAAATGTTCAAAAAAATCACAATTCAACACTAACAATTCATGAGTTGTTTTTGGTTTTTTAATCAATGTTGGTTTCTTTTTATTTGCCTTCTGGTTTTAAACCTTTAGGGTTCATGTTTCAAACTTTTTGCTGCAACTATGGGAGCTAGAAACTTTTTTTTTTAAATGGAAGCTGAGATTCTCACATAACCACAGGACTTCAGGAGCTGGGGATTTAAAAACAACCCCACCAAATACTGTGAAACTTGTGATAAAATTACAAGTGTTGGATACACTGGATCTTGAAAGCGACACACAGGCAGGATGGCCCAAGCAATTGGCTGTGTAGAGGCACAGGGTATCTGTGAGGAGGTCAACAGGCTAGAGATTGAACCCCCTGTCAGTTCTGTGGAGCAGGAAACAACCCACTACTGATCTACCTCTCAGAACTCAATGGTACTAGGTCTCATTTACACTACGGCAATATTACACTAGGCCACATTATACCATTGAGGCAGTGTGAAGGGGCTTTAAAGTGAATGCAAATATAAAATGTGGCCTTGCCACTGTGGCTTAGTGTAAAGTAGAAATCAAGCTGAGAGCATCCTGTTCTCCATTTGGAAATAACCTACACAGTGAATGATTTGGTCCTTAACCATTAATAACCAGTGACCCTCTTATCAGTGCTTGCCACTTACTATAAAAATTATTATATCCTGCAACTATTATCACAATGGTACATTACCTGCTGTGTACTGATATGAATTACAGGTTCCTGTATCACTAGTGTATCATTTATCATACTGAATTACCCTCAGGCATGTGCTGAGTGAGTGGCTGCATAGAGGACCGTAGCCGTAGAGTCACAGCTTAGCGGCTCTCAACTTCCTCCTGTGACAGGCTGAGAGCAGGGACAGTGGGGCAAGGCAGATTTCTTTATGAAGGCGCTATGCCCTTTCAACCTGGAATGTTCTTTCCCTGTGGCAACATTCCTTTCACAGTGAAACTTCTCTTCCTTAGAGTGATTTGGAGAATGATTGTCTCTCTGCTGAGCCCCACCTGCTTGTGTGTCTGCTGAAATAGAGGATATGAGAGAATCTCTTTTAAGGGGTTATGAGAGAGGAGCTCCTAGGACAAATGACCCAATTTAATCTACCTTTCCATCTGCCAGGCCTTTCCCTCCCACCAGCATCCCCTGGGTATCCTCTCCCACTGAAGAACACCCCACCTTGACCTAGCTAGGCGTCAAAACCCTCCATTGTTTCAATCCTATCCCATTTCAGCTATTCATGTCTTCCCAAGGTCCCCAGTAACAAAGACACAGACCTCTCCCTACCATCTTATTGTAGTGGTAGATGAAGAAAAGGAAGACATCTCAACTACCAGTTACAGAAATCTATCTATTATGATACGACAAACTCTGGTGCTGCCATTTGGCTGTCAAGGAAGGATGGCCTCAGTGCGAATACAAAGGTAGTGAATCAGGTAGTCATTCCATGTATTATTGCATAAAATAAACAGGCACTTTGTGAATTATGGGGCTTTACATAACCCCATCTTGGGGTTCTAATGACAACGTAAACCACTCATGCTTTGCTTTTATGATTTATGCTGTCAGTAGAACACCTCTACTAATTTCTACCTCGGTGAAATTATAGTCTCATAATTCTCAGTTGTCTATTACACAAATATATAATGGCAAAATGTGCCTAGACAGAAGGATCAGAAAACAAGCTGATATTTCTTCCTTTTTTATTACTTTTTAGGAGTATAAAATCTGCCACAACAGAACAGTGATCCATTTAGTCCATTATCCAGCCTCCAACAATGTGCAATGCCTGATGCTTCAGGAGAAAGGGTAAAACCCATATTATATATCCAAATGTCAATTATTTTGTCTTAAAGAAGCAAAGTGTGTGACTGTTGCCAGTGAAGTTTGTAAAATGGCACTATACAAATACAATATTAAATAGAAAAACCCATGGATCATCCAGAGATCTAGTGATGGCACAATGTTTGAATCTCAAGCTTGTTGTGGAGTTCCCCATGCTGGCAAGTGTTGAGAAGAATGTGAGGCAAAATATTCAGCCCTAAGGGAAAGCACAGTGGCTTTTTTGTTATCTAGAAAGTTGTTCTATGTAGGAACACTGATGGTGGGATTCTTCTGTACCTTTATTAGAGAATCTTATGGGTTTCACATCCAGCACCCTCTATAATCCTGATCTAAAGACCTTTGAAGTTAATGGAAAGACTCCCATTGACTTCCATGGGATTTGCATCAGGCCCCGTTGGAGGGCCTGATCGCTCAGACACAGCACTCAAAATGACTTTCTGCATAACTTGAATAGTGGATATTAGAGGAAATATTTTGCCCCTTGCAAGCAGACAACTGGAAAGAGGTTTTCTAATGGTAGCTCCAAAGCTGTGTCCCCACACAAGATCACTCTTTTTTTTTTTTTAACTCTTGTGTTTCTGGTAGGTAATTTCTCCTATTTGCTGAATGTGAAATACTTTGAACAAATACTTTGTTCAGCCTAAGACAGTCATTCTTATAACTTCATGTACCAAATACCTAACTGGCAGTTTTTGAAGTGCCAGGTTGGTTAATTTATACAATTTCCAAGGAGAAATTGATTGATAACTAAGGCAAATAGAATACTTTGTCCGCATAAGAGACAACATCTACCACAATAGTTCTTTGCTTAATGGGCCACTATTTAATATCACAGGAGCCATTTGTTAGACTGTGGTTTGAAAGCTGCTTAATGAGGATTTGGTGTCTCTTCATTATTCATCTCAAATTAGCTTTCTCCCATCCCACAGATATCTATTGTTTAATCTCCAGACAGGAACTACCAGCTGGCAAATGGCGGATGGCCTCCAAATTTAAGCAGATTTAGTAGGACTTCAGTGGATGTTTATAGTGCTTAAGCTAATTGGAAATAAGATTTACAATGCTGCTTTTAACCAATGCCATTCTAGATTTGGAGGAGGGAATTACTGAGACTTTACTAAGACTATAATCTAATTTGCTCATGAGTATAACGTCTTGAGCACCACACAGAGTTGTTCCTGCTCATCTAGGTAAGACAGTATGTTTGATCCTTAGGCCTTTACTTCACATAGTAGTAATGGAATGAAAGACCCCCCTTCACAACTGCATTAAATTAGATCAATATATCAAGGTCAGTCTTGAGAATTATAATCCGTCTATAGTTTTTTTTTGTAATAACAAGTTCACCTGTAATTTCACTGAAAAAAATCTAGATTTTTTTGATTGTTCATTTTCTAGGGAAACTCAAAATCTAAATACCTCAAAGATGAGTCTTACTTAAGCTAATAGTAACCATTTGGTAAGGAATTCTTTATTAAAAATACAGCAATGATCACATTTGTAAGAAAACAAAAAGAGAACTGAAACACTCCTAGGAAATGAATACGTGAGTTGCCATTCACTTAAACAGGAGTAAATAATTGAAGTGAGTGGAGTTATATTGATGTAAAACTGATAATAATGGATGAGGAAAATCAGATCGATAGTGTAGCTATAATATCATAGCAATATTATATAAGAACTCTTGTAATACAAAACTTCTCAAAGCTTAAATGTTTAAAAATTAAAATAAAAAAAAATTGTAAAAAAACCCCTGTCTTTGGAACACTTTTTCATACTCAAACATCCTTTCAGTGGGCTGTAAACAACGCCTTGTTACTTGCCACTTTTTTTTGTAAGAGGTAGAATGGTTAAACCTGGTATCCTGGCTACATTCATATGTATTTTGTATGTAAGTGCATTCTGCTTTTTCAGTTCCCTTAGTGATTTCAAATGGATACAGTGTTCTTCACTGACTGCCCTCAAACAGTTGTGTAGTGTTGCTGCATTTCATTCCAAGTGCCTTGTTCAGTTCCAGAGGCTGCTTAATTTAAGTGGTGTTTGAATGTTCTTATGTCTCCCTTATTCCTCACAAAGTTGTGTGTGGCTTAATTTACTAGACCAATTTTTTTAAAAACTTGAGTGCAAAAAGTTCCAGTGAACACTATTTTAGAGACCTGTACTCTAACTTGTCCAAAATAACAAAGAGTCTAGCTCAGCCTGTTACACATAACTGTTTATTAAAGTCAGCAAAAGTTGAAGACAAATAGACTGGTACAATTTGGATTGTTTAAATTAAAAGTGATGAGGGGTCTGCAAGGCTCCTGGTAAAGTCTTGGATTGACTTAAAAAGGAGCTGAAAGATTCTAGAAATGGGAGGGAATATTGAAATCACCAAAGTGTGTTTTGACTGGTTAAGGTTAATGGCACAAGGCTGCCACTGCTTCCTTGATGCTGTTCTGGGGGATTACTCAATAGAAGCAAAGTGACTGGAAGTAGTGAGCTTTGCCATCGTGGCTGCTGCAATGCCTACTGACTCCTGGGACCCCGGGGATCTATGATGACACCATTGGGCCTTCATCATCCTGACTCTGGAAGGCACCCTGACCAGACCTATCCAGAGAGGGAATCGAAGACATCACCACCTCCACGGGCTAGGGTTAAATCCTGAACAGCTCCTGGAATGTGAAACTTCGATTACTGTTGTCATCCCCTCCCTCATGTGTCCTTTTCCTTCCCTACCTTATTTTTTTTTCCCTATCTCTCTCCTTTTGCCTTCTATTTAATTAATCTGCCTTAGCCAGCCAGGACTTTATCATTTGCAACATTGCTGAGAGCCTGTGAGTAGCGAGGCAGCTAAACATCCAGATGGTGGTACAAATTTGTCAGGTCTTGGGGTGGCTGATAAGACTGTGTGCTGTGCCTGTGTTTCTCCCACAGCAAGGCTGCAAATGAGAGTTGGCACCAGAGACTGACAGTGCGTTTTCTCTCTTTGCTGTTCTTTTCTGTCAGCTTTTGTGTGAGTTTGTCTTGTGTTGTCTTCAAAGAAACAAGATCAGACTTCAACAACAGCTCAAGACCATCTCAACTAACTTTCGCTTTTTTCCCCCCAAGAAAGGACAATTAATACAATCTCTAATACTATCCAAAATACTGTCAAACAGGGCCTTTAAAAAGCTCCATATGGCTAAAGGGAAAGGGAATAAAGGATTATTAAAATGAAAGCCTTACTTAATGCTTTAAATTTCAAATGGTTAAAGGCGGGGGGCGCACTGTATCTTTAGTAAAAGGCTAAAAACTTTTTTCAGTGATAGCTGTTACAATGGGAGTAAGCCAGCAATAACTTAATACAAAACCACAGACTGCAGCAATTGTTTGTTGTGTTAATGAACATGGATTTCATTAATATCTTCATTAATATCACAACACAAAACCCCACAAATAAGTGGCCTGGATTTCAGAAGTTCTGGGCATCTGCAGATCCTATTTACAATGCCCCTTTTTTTTTCCTTTTTAGGATGGAGACAATAGTACAGCCAGGAAATGTTTCTTATTGATAATTAATTGTATTTATCATAGTTGACATAACTGAAAAGAAAGTGGGTTGGTTGAATTGACAGTGGGGATTTGTTTGTTTTTTTTCTCCTTGCTTCTATTATTATCATATTTCTTCTCTTCACCATCCTGTCAATTTCAAATAAGTAGGGCCCTACTAAATTCACAGCCATGAAAAACACATCACGGACCGTGAAATCTGGTGTCCCCTCCCCCCCCCCCCCCATGAAATCTGGTCTTTTGTGTGCTTTTACCCTATACTATACAGATTGTCAGTATTTATCAAATTGGGGTCCTGACCCAAAGGGGAGGTGCAGAGGGATTGCGGTATTGCCACCTTTACTTCTGCGCTGCCTTCGGAGCGAGGCAGCCGGAGAGCGGCATCTGTTGACCTAGTGCCCAGCTCTGAAGGCAGCGCCCTGCCAGTAGCAGCATAGAAGTATGGGTGGCAATGCCACACCATGTCATCCTTACTTCTCTGCTGCTGCTGGCAGGGCGCTGCCTTCAGAGCTGGGCTCCTGGCCAGCAGCCACTGCTCTCCACCTGCCCAGCTCTGAAGGCAGCGCCTCCACCAACAGCAGCACAGAAGTAAGGGTAGCAGTACTGCTACCCCCCCTAAAATAACCTTGCCACCCCCCCCACACAACTCCTTCTTGGGTCAGGACCCCTACAATTACAACACCATGACATTTCAGATTTAAGTAGCTGAAATCATGAAATTTATTATTTTTAAAATCCTATGACCATGAAATTGACCAAAATGGACTGAGAATTTGGTAAGGCCCTACACATAAGATATTAACAAATGATATTAATCAATCAATATTGTGTACTTCTATGGCAGGTTTTGAGGATTTCAAAGAGCTTTACAAATATTAAGGTCATGTTTTTCAACTGTGGTGAGCTTAGTAAGATTTACGCATCAATTGTCTGCTTTGCAGAGATCAGAAGTGTTGCTAATGGGAGGATTTTAAAGAGGATAACAAAAGCTGTACAAACACCTATATCCAGTTCTTCAGTTCTCTCTGCCAGACAGATGGTTATGTTCCTTACAAAGCAGAGTTGAAGAACCACTAACTTGTTTATAGGTTAGGCTGATGTGTTCTGTGATGCTCCCACTGGAACCTAATCCTTTGTAAGATCAAAGACAAATATATTCTTCAGTCTCTTAAATGATTTTGTGCAGGCCAAGGAAAATCTGATAGTTTGCTTGATGGGTATAGCTACTAAGCAACCACAGATGAAAAAATCTTTGTGATTGTAGATGAAATCTGAAGGAAGGAAAATGAGGAAATCCGATGATTGAAATGAAATTCCATCTTTAACTCTGGGAGTGAAATCTAGAAAAAATTGGATTTTTTTTTCCCTAGAGAAAATTGAGGTGGGGGTAAAGAAAATCAGTAACGGAGTGATCCTAGTGTACAAGTCTCCTTGCTGAAGCAATAGCATTCAAAAGAGCTTCTGTAAGTTGTAATCTTACAACTGAAAAGCCCGAGAGCTCCAAGTGGGGAAGAACCACATAAAATCTTTAAAAATAAACCATGGTCTTACCACAGCCAGGCACTCTTGAATTTGGGCCTTTGAAGGCCTAAAGCCAGAAAACATTTAGATACATAAAGACAAGAGCCTACCTTACACCCCCTCTAGGGGACCATGAATCACAGAGATGAGTAAACCTGAACAGAAAATGCCTATGTGATAATTACTACATTGCAACTGCAAATTGAAATGTGTAACCTTGCTGCATTATATTACTTACCTCTTTGAAAAGCAGATAAGGTCCAGTGGGACATCTTGCAAAATCCTCTTTGTTAAGAAATTTGATTTTCTTTTTCCTACAAGCAACATAGGGGTGAGTATATTGCAAAGCTGATTCCCTTGGTTCCAGAGATGTGAGAGGAAATAAGGATGCTGCTCAATGCTTCTCTCTTCTCAGATAATCATTTTATGGAATGTGTAGCTATTTCTGACTTGGGAGGGGTGGGGAGGGGAAGGAGAAAGGTTGCAGCACACCCTCCTGTCAAAATACAGAATCTGGTGAATGAGGACTTCCAAAATGAGAGTGAGACCATTATGGGAACATAAAAAAGAAACAGGATAAAATAACAAGACTTAAAATTCTATGAAAAATAATTAATGTGCCCTTACAATCAGGGCATATAACAGAGGTGTCATTATGACACAATAATACATATGAATGATTCAATTTAATGCGGACATAAATCATCATTTCAAATAGAAATAGTGGCTTTAATGGTTTTGAAATTTGTTTGGGTCACTTGTATTAGTTCTTACTAGCTTTGGATGTGAGTATAATTTTGTATAAAACATTTAGCACAAGTGAGAAAAAATTGTGCTGTGTTAGCAGTTGAACGATATTTTCATATCATATATATTGTTCAGGACAGTTTGAGGTACTCAGCGTATAACAAGCAGACAATAAAACAAAGATTTGTCATTGTTAGTCTCAATCCAGAAATAATTTTCTCTGGAAAAGTTCATGAAAATTGATTCAGCTATTTTTAAGTCACTGGAACACTGAAAAAAACAAATATATATATATATATATATATATATATATATAAATCCTGTCAGACACAGATACTTAAAGCAAGGTCCTAAACTGATATGTAGGCGCCTACAGGCCTGAAATCCAGAAATTCTGAGCACCTGACCTCAGTTGGAGTTGCAGATACCCAGCACCTCTGAAAGTCAGGCTACATGAAGCTCTGCCTCTGAGAGCAGGTCATCTACCTTAACTGTGGAAGAGCAGGAGAGACCATGGTGCTAGTAGTTTAGACGGGTTTGAGACATTTATCTCATACAATATATAGTCCCTGTGTGTACTATAACTTGTTTGTACTCTCATTGGGAAAAAATGTCTCTTCCCTTCTGCAGGCTACCCACATTGAATGTCATAGCACTGAGGCTGGGCAGAGCATCCTCTGCAGGGCTGTTTCTCTCCCAGGGAGTGGGCTGGGAATGGGTTCCATCCTCCAGCCAAGGTTTCACACTCACCCTCACATAACATCAAACACAGCCGAACTGTGGGGATGGGTAAGAAATCTGCTTCTGGTATAGACCAGTAGCAAATTACTTCCCATCTGAGGCAAGGCAGGAGCAAAGTAACACATTGATTTATAGTCCATGGTCTGCTCCTGGACCAGGGAAGCTTTTTTGAAGTCTTTTGTGTGTTGCACCAAAACTATGGAGAAAGGACTATTATTAATTATCACCCCCATCAGACAAGGCAGTGTGACAGTCCTTAATTAAATCCATCATTATTTTGGGAAAATATATATGTATCCTAATTCCGTGATGAGGCTAACTTTTCCTAGTAGAGACTTAAACCATGTTGTATTACTTTCATTCCTAAGAATTCTATGCAGTCTGTCATGACACTTGATTTCCACTACCCCTTTTATAACTGCCAGTTTAAGATATCGGCGCTTTATGAATGAAAATGAAGAAATATTTCAAAAGAGTTATTCAGCAAAGCTGAAAAGTTCAATGTTAGATACTCAGTTCTTTATCAGACTAGGCCTAAGCAATGTTATTTTTCTAAATCTGTGCTTAAAGCTCTTTGAAGAAATTGTATAATTACTTACTGAAACTCGAACCAAGGGAGCAGGAAAACAACAGTAATCTTTTAGAACCAGGAAGCAAAAAAAAAAAAAAAGAAATTCAGATGCTCATGTGGTTAAGACTAAGACAGTGGATTAGATTCAGGAGACCTAGGTTCAATTCCTGACTCTGCCACAAGCTTCCTGTGAGATCTTGTGAAAGTCATATAGAGCCGGATTCTGATACCTTGGTTCATAATGAGTTGTACTGTACTCTTCATTGATTTCACTGGGACTACTTATGAAACAAGGTACTCGTCTGTGAAAATCTGGTCTTTAGTCTCACTTTGCCTTCTCTCCCTACCTGTAAAATGGAGATACTAATATTGCGTCTCTCACAGGAGTGTTGTGAGGAACGATTCATTATTTGTTGTGTGTTGCTTAGATATTAGAATGATAGGGATCATGGCCCTGATCCAACAAAGCACTTAAGCACATGTTCAACTTTAAACACATGAGTAGTCCCATTAAAGTTAATGGCCCATATAAATACAAAGACAATTAAATCCTCCTTTGGACAACTTTATGCAAAATCTAATTACTGTGTGTGGCACCTAAATGTTGTGGTGGTGGGTGATTTAGAAATGCTTACGATAGAGTTAGATAGCAATTATTTTCATTCTAGTAGAAATAATCCCAACATGGAATCCATTTAGCCTGGTTGTGTTGATAAATTGGGGAGCACTAGCTCTTATACAAAAGAAGGAGAAAAGATGGAGATGAGGCAGTCACCAAATAGGGCAATAAAAGATGTTATTGGTAGTTAAGAAATATTCTCCACCAGCATTCTAAATGTGCCATCTTCTTTTATTACTATTCATTATGTCTAGATATATCAGCAATAAATTCATCAGCAAAATAATTATATGCTCTCTCACAACATATGCAGCACATTATGAAGTTTGAATAGACATTATTTTCTGAAATCTACAATCAAAGAAATCAGTTCATTTATTTTTTAATATAGGATTTAAAAATATACCTCAGCCTGAATCAAAACAGAAGATATTATCAACCTTGAACGTTGTGGTATTCAAAATGCACATCTGAATGCTGGTACTTGAGCCTACTTCAAGAGTGAAAATATCCACCTCTTCTCATTCACATAACCTCCCTTTGCTGATATTCAAGCTGTTGGTCTAGATCTCCTTTACTTACAAATTGTTTGCATTAAAATGAAATCAGAATGCTATAGAAATGCTATGCATTTCAAACTGATTATATATAACCCCAACAAGTTCAGTAGTAAAGCCTTGAACTTTTATATGCATACAGCTTAATCTGATATGACAAGAGAGTGAGAGAATGAGTATACTGGGAGGAGAATGTGTCAACTTTTTCCTAGGCAGTGCTATAAGCAGTGCACACGGATTTGCAGTTTTCTGGTACAGAATAAAATGTGCTGCCAGTCAAAACATATTTCAATACATAACTCATACACAGCATAATCTAAAAGAGCCACAGGCATCTCCATAACATACTTGCAAGACAATTTGCTTGGTAGATATGCCAATGATACTGTAGCAGCATTTGATTCATTAGTCTTCCAGCTTGTTAGTGTAATACTTAAGTGGATAATGAGAAGCAGAGAATGATTATTATGGAACATAAAAGGTATAATCTAAATTCATCTCCAGTATATAATCTTTAATTTAGATATATTGCAAATATACCCTTGATATTGCTGGTACATCAAACCCAAGGCTACCCTTCTCCATCAGCAGAGTTGTATTGACATCAGCAGTTAATCTACTGTTTCCAGATAACCTTTCCTCTCTAAATGGGTCAGTTGCACTACTAGGTCCTTCTTTTATGCATTGATTCAGCCTGTCTCTCCTTTTCTAGAAGAAACTCTGCTGGAAGGTGTACTTATTGAAGAGTAGGGATCCTCAACTTTAGAGAGCTAGAAAACCATTTCATCTAATGGAGTTACTAAGGGTATGTCTACACTACGAAATTAGGTCGAATTTATAGAAGTCGTTTTTTTAGAAATCGGTTTTATATATTCGAGTGTGTGTGTCCCCACAGAAAATGCTCTAAGTGCATTAAGTGCATTAACTCGGCGGAGCGCTTCCACAGTACCGAGGCAAGCGTCGACTTCCGGAGCGTTGCACTGTGGGTAGCTATCCCACAGTTCCCGCAGTCTCCGCTGCCCATTGGAATTCTGGGTTGAGATCCCAATGCCTGATGGGACTAAAACATTGTCGCGGGTGGTTCTGGGTACATATCGTCAGGCCCCCGTTCCCTCCCTCCCTCCCCCCGTGAAAGCAAGGGCAGACAATCATTTCGCGCCTTTTTTCCTGAGTTACCTGTGCAGACGCCATACCACGGCAAGCATGGAGCCTGCTCAGGTAACAGTCACCCTATGTCTCCTGGGTGCTGGCAGACGCGGTATGGCATTGCTACACAGTAGCAGCAACCCCTTGCCTTGTGGCAGCAGACAGTACAGTACGACTGGTAGCCGTCATCGTCATGTCTGAGGTGCTCCTGGTCGCCTCTGTGAGGTCGATCAGGAGCGCCTGGGCAGACATGGGCGCAGGGACTAAATTTGGAGTGACTTGAGCAGGTCATTCTCTTTAGTCCTGCAGTCAGTCCTATTGAACCGTCTTATGGTGAGTGGGCAGGCGATACGGACTGCTAGCAGTCGTACTGTACCATCTTCTGCCGAGCAGCCATGAGATGTGGATGGCATGCAGTCCTTCTGCACCGTCTGCTGCCAGCCAAAGATGTAAAAGATAGATGGAGTGGATCAAAACAAGAAATAGACCAGATTTGTTTTGTACTCATTTGCTTCCCCCCTTCCCCTGTCTAGGGGACTCATTCTTCTAGATCACACTGCAGTCACTTACAGAGAAGGTGCAGCGAGGTAAATCTAGCCATGTATCAATCAGAGGCCAGGCTAACCTTCTTGTTCCAATAAGGACAATAACTTAGGTGCACCATTTCTTATTGGAAACCTCCGTGAAGTCCTGCCTGAAATACTCCTTGATGTAAAGCCACCCCCTTTGTTGATTTTAGCTCCCTGAAGCCAACCCTGTAAGCGCCCCTCCCAGCGTCAGAGCAATGGCAAACAGTCGGGCATCTGAGAGTGCTGTCCAGAGCAGTCACAATGGAGCACTCTGATGGGGCTAAAACATTGTCGCGGGTGGTTCTGGGTACGTGTCGTCAGGCCCCCGTTCCCTCCCTCCCTCCGTGAAAGCAAGGGCAGACAATCATTTCGCGCCTTTTTTCCTGAGTTACCTGTGCAGATGCCATACCACGGCAAGCATGGAGCCAGCTCAGGTAACCGTCACCCTATGTCTCCTGGGTGCTGGCAGACGCGGTACGGCTTTGCTGCACAGTAGCAGCAACCCATTGCTTTCTGGCAGCAGACGGTGCAATATGATTGGTAGTCGTCCTCGTCGTGTCTGAGGTGCTCCTGGCCACGTCGGCTGGGAGCGCCTGGGCAGACATGGGCGCAGGGACTAAATTTGGAGTGACTTGAGCAGGTCATTCTCGTTAGTCCTGCAGTCAGTCCTATTGAACCGTCTTATGGTGAGCGGGCAGGCGATACGGACTGCTAGCAGTCGTACTGTACCATCTTCTGCCAGGCAGGCAAGAGATGAGGATTGCTAGCAGTCGTATTGTACCATCTTATGCCAGGCAGGCAAGAGATGAAGATGGCTAGCAGTCGTACTGTACCATCTTCTGCCGAGCAGCCATGAGATGTGGATGGTATGCAGTCCTTCTGCACCGTCTGCTGCCAGCCAAAGATGTAAAAGATAGATGGAGTGGGTCAGAACAAGAAATAGACCAGATTTGTTTTGTACTCATTTGCCTCCTCCCCTGTATAGATCACACTGCAGTCACTCACAGAGAAGGTGCAGCGAGGTAAATCTAGCCATGTATCAATCAGAGGCCAGGCTAACCTCCTTGTTCCAATAACAACGATAACTTAGGTGCACCATTTCTTATTGGAACCCTCCGTGCAGTCCTGCCTGAAATACTCCTTGATGTACAGGCACACCCTTTGTTGATTTTAGCTCCCTGAAGCCAACCCTGTAAGCCGTGTCGTCAGTCGCCCCTCCCTCCATCAGAGCAACGGCAGACAATCGTTCCGCGCCTTTTTTCTGTACGGACGCCATACCAAGGCAAGCATGGAGGCCGCTCAGCTCACTTTGGCAATTAGGAGCACATTAATCACCACATGCATTATCCAGCAGTATATGCAGCACCAGAACATGGCAACGCGATACCAGGCGAGGAGGCGACGTCAGCGCGGTCCCGTGAGCGATCAGGACATGGACACAGATTTCTCTGAAAGCATGGGCCCTGACAATGCATGCATCATGGTGCTAATGGGGCAGGTTCATGCTGTGGAACGCCGATTCTGGGCTCATGAAACAAGCACAGACTGGTGGGACCGCATAGTGTTGCAGGTCTGGGACGATTCCCAGTGGCTGCGAAACTTTCGCATGCATAAGGGCACTTTCATGGAACTTTGTGACTTGCTTTCCCCTGCCCTGAAGCGCATGAATACCAAGATGAGAGCAGCCCTCACAGTTGAGAAGCGAGTGGCGATAGCACTGTGGAAGCTTGCAACGCCAGACAGCTACCGGTCAGTTGGGAATCAATTTGGAGTGGGCAAATCTACTGTGGGGGCTGCTGTGATGCAAGTAGTCCACGCAATCAAAGATCTGCTGATATCAAGGGTAGTGACCCTGGGAAATGTGCAGGTCATAGTGGATGGCTTTGCTGCAATGGGATTCCCTAACTGTGGTGGGGCTATAGACGGAACCCATATCCCTATCTTGGCACCGGAGCACCAAGCCGCCGAGTACATAAACCACAAGGGGTACTTTTCGATAGTGCTGCAAGCTCTGGTGGATCACAAGGGACGTTTCACCAACATCAACGTGGGATGGCTGGGAAAGGTGCATGATGCTCGCATCTTCAGGAACTCTGGTCTGTTTCAAAAGCTGCAGGAAGGGACTTTATTCCCAGACCAGAAAATAACTGTTGGGGATGTTGAAATGCCTATATGTATCCTTGGGGACCCAGCCTACCCCTTAATGCCATGGCTCATGAAGCCGTACACAGGCAGCCTGGACAGTAGTCAGGAGCTGTTCAACTACAGGCTGAGCAAGTGCAGAATGGTGGTAGAATGTGCATTTGGACGTTTAAAGGCGCGCTGGCGCAGTTTACTGACTCGCTTAGACCTCAGCGAAACCAATATTCCCACTGTTATTACTGCTTGCTGTGTGCTCCACAATATCTGTGAGAGTAAGGGGGAGACGTTTATGGCGGGGTGGGAGGTTGAGGCAAATCGCCTGGCTGCTGGTTACGCGCAGCCAGACACCAGGGCGGTTAGAAGAGCACAGGAGGGCACGGTACGCATCAGAGAAGCTTTGAAACCCAGTTTCATGACTGGCCAGCCTACGTTGTGAAAGTTCTCTTTGTTTCTCCTTGATGAAACCCCCCGCCCCTTGGTTCACTCTACTTCCCTGTAAGCTAACCACCCTCCCCTCCTCCCTTTAATCATTGCTTGCAGAGGCAATAAAGTCATTGCTGCTTCACAGTCATGCATTCGTTATTCATTCATCACACAAATAGGGAGATGACTACCAAGGTAGCCCAGGAGGGGTGGTGGAGGAGGGAAGGAAAATGCATACTGGTTTGGTCCTGCAGCAGCCTCAGCATTGAATCCTGCCTCCTTTCATCACGCTGCCGCCACATTTGAGCTTCAGCCCTGTCTTCAGCCTGCCACTTACTCTCTTCAGCCCGCCACTTACTCTCTTCAGCCCTCCCCCTCTTCTCCCGGTCATTTTGTGCTTTCCTGCACTCTGACATTATTTGCCTCCACGCATTCATCTGTGCTCTGTCAGTGTGGGAGGACAGCATGAGCTCGGAGAACATTTCATCGCGAGTGCGGTTTTTTTTCTTTCTAAGCTTCACTAGCCTCTGGGAAGGAGAAGATCCTGTGATCATTGAAACACATGCAGCTGGTGGAGAAAAAAAAAGGGACAGCGGTATTTAAAAAGACACATTTAATAAAACAGTCGCTACACTCTTTCAGGGTAAACCTTGCTGTTAACATTACATACATAGCACATGTGCTTTCGTTACAAGGTCGCATTTTGCCTCCTCCCACCGCGTGACTACCCCCTCAACCTTCCCCCCTCCCTGTGGCACAGCGGGGAACATTTCTGTTTAGCCACAGGCAAACAGCCCAGCAGGAATGGGCTCCTCCGAGTGTCCCCTGAAGAAAAGCACTCTATTTCAACCAGGTGACCATGAATTATATCTCACTCTCCTGAGGATAACACAGAGAGACAAAGAACGGATTTTGGTTGAATGCCAGCAAACATACACTGCAATGCTTTGTTCTACAGTGATTCCCGAGTACGTGTTACTGGCCTGGAGTGGTAAAGTGTCCTACCATGAAGGACGAAATAAGGCTGCCCTCCCCAGAAACCTTTTGCAAAGGCTTTAGGACTACATCTAGGAGAACCGCAAATGTCAGGGCAAAGTAATCCTTTCACATGCTTGCTTTTAAACCATGTATAGCATTTTAAAAGGTACACTCACCAGAGGTCCCTTCTCCGCCTGCTGGGTCCAGGAGGCAGCCTTGGGTGGGTTCGGGGGGTACTGGCTCCAGGTCTAGGGTGAGAAACAGTTCCTGGCTGTCGGGAAAACTGGTTTCTCCGCTTGCTTGCTGTGAGCTATCTACAACCTCATCATCATCATCATCTTCTTCGTCCCCAAAACCTACTTCCGTACTGCCTCCATCTCCATTGAAGGAGTTAAACAACACGGCTGGGGTAGTGGTGACTGAACCCCCTAAAATGGCATGCAGCTCATCATAGAAGCGGCATGTTTGGGGCTCTGACCCAGAGCGGCTGTTCGCCTCTCTGGTTTTCTGGTAGGCTTGCCTCAGCTCCTTCAGTTTCACGCGGCACTGCTTCGGGTCCCTGTTATGGCCTCTGTCCTTCATGCCCTGGGAGATTTTCACAAAGGTTTTGGCATTTCGAAAACTGGAACGGAGTTCTGATAGCACGGATTCCTCTCCCCAAACAGCCATCAGATCCCGTACCTCCCATTCGGTCCATGCTGGAGCTCTTTTGCGATTCTGGGACTCCATCATGGTCACCTGTGCTGATGAGCTCTGCATGGTCACCTGCAGCTTGCCACACTGGCCAAACAGGAAATGAGATTCAAAAGTTCGCGGTTCTTTTCCTGTCTACCTGGCCAGTGCATCTGAGTTGAGAGTGCTGTCCAGAGCGGTCAGAATGGAGCACTCTGGGATAGCTCCCGGAGGCCAATACCATCGAATTGTGTCCACAGTACCCCAAATTCGAGCCGGCAACGTCGATTTAAGCGCTAATCCACTTGTCAGGGGTGGAGTAAGGAAATCGATTTTAAGAGCCCTTTAAGTCGAAATAAAGGGCTTCATTGTGTGGACGGGTGCAGGTTTAAATCAATTTAACGCTGCTAAATTCGACCTAAAGTCCTAGTGTACACCAGGGCTGAGAGCCAGAAAATAATTTCCGAGTGATGTCCTGACATTGCATTGTGATGCTTGTATCACTGTGTTGTTGTAATACTCAGTATAGAGCACAGTCACGTATGGAAGCATAATGCAATGTCTGGATCTCACTTTGAAGTTATTTTGTGGCCCTCTGTGACTTAATTTAATGAAATACCAACTCTCTTCTTCCACCAGCACTCTACTGGCTGCTGAGAGGAATGTTTCTCATCTTTCTCGCCCTCCTTCTTACATCACTAGTTTTGAGGCTCAGTTGTTACATTTATGTAAGAAATAACTTGCAGGTCAGCAGAATGTACGCAAAACCCTGTAACAGCTTCTGTACAGACAATTTACTAGGAAAATTATTCTTGAAATGTTGTAATAATGTAACATCAGAGTCACTCACTCCGACACCCTGGATGCACAGAGGAAGAGGGGGATTTATCTCTTTTCTTCCATCCTCTGGGTTCAGGGACAGAGAAATAAAAGAGGGAAATGTCCAGAAATTCTTTCCCGTTTTCCCCATTCCCAATCCAAATAGTTAAAATCTGGTCACATAATTTGTGCTGCATAAAATGTTTGTACTTTTAAAAACAAAAATGTATTTGCCACGTGAGTGCTACATCTCACATGTGAAATATCCTTTCTCAGAATGTTAGTAAATACAATGTAAAATTAATCTTCAAACACAGATTTCAAGCATATTTGAGAATAAATACATAAAATAACAACAAAACAAGGAGATTATAAGCTACCAAAGCAGCATGTACTTTTGTTCTTATATTAGAGGTGATGCCACCTCTGGACTTCATATAGAGGCTTGTACCTTTGACACTGGCCATTAAATCTCTGTGATTAGCTGTCCAAGTGCTCAATTGTGTGGAGTTCACTGCACGTGCTGCACAAATCAGCACTCTAGTTCCTAAAACTGATATAGGATCACCCAAATACAGGAGTTAGGCACCCAGTTTTGGCATCCTTTCTTAACAAAGTGTGATGTACATAGCATCCAGGGCCACACTTCAGATGTTGCCCATTTCAGCTAGAGTGCTGATCTCTCTTGCCCACCAAAGAACTACTGCCTAATTAACTCAAACAACTTAATACATTTGCCAATGTGTATCATTGTACTCTAGGCTTTCTGCATAGAATGGAGAGCGACCTCAGCAGGGGAAATGCTCCAGCTACTCTGCTTATAACTAAAATATATTGTAATGGTTTACTGAACAAGGGTCAGATTTACTACTTTGCTGATTTGACCCTGCCGGTGTTTGGGCTAGCAATACGTACTTCATTTTAAAAAACAAGAAATAAGGTCTTTGTCATGAAACATAAATGACCAGAGTGATTAGTTTAAATGTTCATGACTGTCCTTTGCATTCTTTTTTATTTCTTGAATTTCACCACTCATCCCTGGTATTTGTCTACTGACGTTTATAAGTTTCCTATTATATTTCCTTTCCTTTTCCAATTTGTCGCTGTTAAAGAAAGTAAAAAAGAAGAAGGAGAAGTAGGTATGTGACCAATGCTTCACTTTCAAGTTCTATGAGGGCCTTATACATGCCATTGACTATTTATGAGAGAAAGGGGACAGAGCCATTTGAAAAGCAGTGATATATTCATTTTGGTAGAGGTGTCATTCAGAGCCCATTCCTGTATTCCTTACTCAGAAAAAACTCCCTTCAACTTTGTCCATAGGGAAGGCAGGCTCAGGCCCCAATATAACTAAAATTAATATATGGGTATATGAGGTTACAGCGTCATAGACTTTTCTGGCATGTTTTTTTACAGTGCTATATCATAGTGGCTAGTAACAATGTATGTCATTTAAAAAGATGTCATAGCCCGTGTTCTCTGACAAACTACATTTATGTACCAAAGAGTTATTCCAAATATAGAACAGCACAAAACAGCTTCCACTGCTGTTACTTTTTAAAAGGTGACCTCAGCCAAATTATGATTTTGTTTTTAATCATTAACAGTGATAGAAATTAATTGACACTGAAAAATAAAGTGAAACTGGCAGATCTGGAGTGGGACTTCACCACTCTGACTGTCCACATTGCTTTAAATATATCCACATATTTCTTGATAAAATATCAGGCTCAAGTATGGCTGACAGATCACTTAATGAGTGTGGACTTGGATACAGTATATGTCTTATGAAATATTATATTTTCCTGTTGGCTCAGTTCATGAATTCATGATAGTTTTCAAAGTCCTGATAATTTAATTAATCTTTTTAGTCCATATAAAACTCATCATCCTCATTAAGAACAGAGATGAGCCCAAGACTGAAAATTCATAATGGGATCCAGTCTCAATTTATCCAAAACTTGGCAGTGTAGGAACCTGGGGTTTTGTTTTGGACTTTGCCTTTAACTAACACAGTTTGCCTTTAACTAACACAGCCTTGCAAAATTGCTATGAAAAGTTTCCAGCAAAGGCACAAAGCCTACTTATCTGCCCATTACAGAGATTATTGTTATTACACTGCAGAAGCAATTAGAGGCCTAAACCAAGATTAGAAACTCATTGTACTCAATGCTGTATATGCACAGAATAAGAGAGACAGTCCTGGCCCTGAAAAGCTTACTACTGAAGCAGGAAAAGTGGGAGAAAGGAAGGATCATTAGTCCCCTTTTACAGATGGGAAACAGAGGCACAGATAGATTCAGGGATTTGTTTAGTATCATTCAAGGAGTCTGGGGCAGAAGAGGGAATTTAATCCAGGTCTTTTGATTCCCAGTCCAGTATCTTAATCACAAGGTCATATTTCATATCGATGAAGAATGATAATGCTAAATGTTATTTGTCCATTAAAAAAAATCACCTCAGGCAAGGCTCAATTAGGGGCAAAGGCCCAGATCCTCAAAGGTATTTAGGCATCTAACTCCTCTTGAAATCTATAGGCATTAGGCACCTAAATACTTTTGAGGATCTGAGCCAAAATTCTCTCCTATACTTAAAACTAGACCTGCTATTTCTGTTTCTTTTTCTTTTTTTCACTTTTTCTGCCCATGGAACTTCTATTGGTAAAAGATCTGCAGTGCAGATTGGCAAGGGATAGCTTTTCCATAAAGTCTACTTAGACATACTATATGGAAACCAGGAGGTGTGGCATTTTCAGAAGAAAGACACTGCTTCAATGACATCTTTGCATGGGAAACCCTTTCCAAAATCCCATCGAAATATAAGCTCATAGAGCAGAAAGATCCGGAGATGTTGTTATTAACTACAAGCCCTATGAATAAAGACATTATTATTACCAATCAAGAAAATTTGCACTGGAAAGGGCAATTGAAATTGGGAGCCCTGCTGATCAGAAACCAGGCTGAAGAAAGTGAAGTATTTGGATTTTATGACCCTGTCTGGGTTGTTTTGCTTGACCTGCCACAATGCATAACACTTTTTTTCTCAGTACTGTCACTTCTCACTGTGTGCCCTGGCTCTTTAACCTGTTTTTCCTGATACTTTCATGGGAAGTTATTGACTGACTTGGATGACTGAATGAATTGTGCTATTGTTTCATACAGCAGGATTTGAAATGTTATCTTTGTTTCCACTCATGATTATTCTACAGTTAACTGAAAAAAAATAGCATTTAAATGCAGACGATGTTAAATTCTGTCACACAAAAAATAAGAACTATTAGAAGAAAATGCACAAACAATTTTGTTTTCGGAAGACCTGATATAGACCCACATTGGCCCACAGAAATTGGAAACTGAAGCTTTTAAATGAAGACTCAAAGTCAAGCAAACTATTGTTATTCAGAATATAACTGTCAGTCACAAAAGCCATTCCTCCTTGTATGCCTTTTTTATTTTAAAATATGTAATTCTTTACAAAACAGAAAAACTTTCCACAGTATTATATCTCACCTGTTACCCTGACATAATGAACGTGAACTATCCCTCTTCTGTGCTCAAAAAAAAAAGACTTGCAGAGCACATTACAATTACAGGCAGGAAGAGCCAGTTCTAATAACAGAAGATTTATCCCTGCCTTTTATTATTATTTGTTTATATGCTAATGCTCTCTGGGTGCTGGGAACTTTCCACATAGAAAAAAAGAAAGTTCCCTGCCCTGAGGAGCTCACAGTTAAAGAACAGACAAACAAGTATACAGAGATTAGGGCGGAATGGGAAATAATATATACTTATAAGCCTCAAAACTGGCAAAGCATTTAAGTACACTCGTCTCTTTGAAGTCAATGTGAGCAATCACTGTGAGAAAGTCATTGACTTCAATGAGACAACTTTTGTTTAAAGATACACATATGCTTAAATGCTTTGCTGGATCAAGGCCTTTCCAGACCTATGGTTTATCAAATCCACTATCCTGTTTTCAACAGTGGTCTATGCCTGATGCACCAAAGAAAGGTGAAGCTCCCTTCTTCCCAGCTATAATGGATCTGTCCAATTGTGCAATTCAGTTTATGGGGAAAAAATCCTTCCTCACCCCTGTTGATCCTTTTGCAGGATGGAGTATAGTAAATTAGACATAATGTAATAACCCTACTCTATTCCAATGCATGAGGCAATGAAATAGAGCAGGGTGATTGGAAGAGGAGGATTACAATGATGTAACAGCAGATCATAAAACTTGCTCAGTGTTGGGAAAGCATCTTTTTGATCCTCTGTGTTTGGGTCTAATTTTTGCATAGATTTTAATATATTAGGCTATGTAGATAGTTCTTATAGTGAAGACCAGGCTATCATCACCACACTGCCTGTGTGCCTCTTAAAGTACTTAAAGGTTTATCCTCACATCATCCCTCTGAGGTAGGGTATCGTCCGCATTTTACAGATGGGGAATCAAGGCAAGAAAATTAAGTGACTAATTAAGTTGAATTAACAACCAGAATTGAACACACATCTCCTGAAACTCCCTATGATGCCCATTATGCCTTCTTCCCAAATGTAAGTAAAGGATGATGTCTGTGAATATCGCTTTACAGGATCTGGCCCAATGGTCACAGTAAAGACAATGATCAACCACAGGCAAAAGTAAAAGCAACTTTTGATAAAGAGGAGAAATATTATCATATGAAAATATCTATTCATTTATCTAGATTCTCTCATTTTAACTGAAGTTAAAGTTTGTAAAATTATACTGTTCTTCTAAAAGTGTTACAAATCTGTTTTCCTGTACACATTATTAGTAGGATAAAAACACCTCTGTACAATTTATTTTCAGTGCACACCATGAAAACAGTTGTGGTTACAAATCAAGTCTAAGCTGCCCACATGTAATTTGATTTATAGGAAATAGAGACCAAAGTATTACAGAGTGGTTTACAATAAATCACACCTTCAAAGGCATCAACTAAATTTGGATGCCCAATTAGACAGCTATGTCTATGTATGCAATCACACACTTAAACATATGGCCAAACCACAAGCTCACCTTGATTTAAAATTAAAATCCTATTGTCACTTGATGAAAACTTTCCTGTATACCTTTCAAATTAATTGATACCAGAAATGTGACAAACACATGTGTGACCTGGTGCCTGGATGGGTCACACTGAGAATGCCACTCTCAGGGCAGACAGCAAGAAATACAGCAGACAGTCCTCCAAACTGTTGGTTTATTGTATAATTAGATTCCCGAAGCCAGGAACAACAGAGCTTTTGTAGCACCAAGCTGGTTAACAAGAAGCCAAACATAGTCCACTTTAGGCATTCCAGCCCTTGGTTCCCCTATAGACAATCAAATCTAATATAATGAGGGGTTACCAGAAACCCTATTCACCACACTTAAATTTCTATCAATCCCAAAGGATCAGACACTTACCCTCAGGTCAGTATGAATCTCAGATCTTACCCAGATATCACACTTACCCAGAGATCATCAGCCAATCCTTCATAACAAAATCTAAGATTTATTATTAAAAGGAAAAAGGAAGAAGAGAGTTATAAATGATTAAGGAATCACATACATACAAGTGACTTTCAGTGTTCAAAACTCAGGATCATCACAGAGAAGTTATATCTGCTGACTTGTAAAAGTCTCTCTGGAATAATTTCAGTGGCTTATAGTCCAATAGGCAGTTCAGATGTAGAATCTGTCAAGAGTTTTTTCATGAAAATCTAGGGTAATCCAGGAAACTATCTGGAGACGTTGGTCCTGCAGCTTAGACCTTCCCTGTTAAATTTTAAGCAGACCTGAGATGTTGAAGAAGGCTGCACACTTACAGCCAACTGCACCACATGGGCTTTGATGAAAGCAAGTGGACAGTCTGTGATCTCAGTTCAATGGATCCTTTCTCAGACAATACCTTTAGCAATAGCCATTCAAACTATCAAGATAGTTCACAGGTGGTTTAGTATGTGGAATTACAAGTTTCAAAGAGAGATGAGGATAATAATATTATTACACCAAAAGTCCCATCTAATAATACCGCCTTTTATTCTCTGAGTCAATGGAATACAGTAACAAAGCATAATAAGACCAGAACAGGACATCTACAAGCTGATTAGATCACATTGTTAGATTTCTAATAGGATGCAGGTAAACATAGACATGTTTAGCACTTACCCTTTGATTCTCTAACAATACAGGCAAATGGGTTTCAAATACAGGATTCTACTCTACTTAACATGGCTTTGAAAGGTATCTACAAGGAATAGTCTGTTTACCATTGCAATATCCTTTAGATATTTCCTTAAGGGCTGCTTACAGGTCACGCAGCTTGCTGATTTTTTAACCTTCACTGACCCAGTGTTACAAAGTGTATGATCTAAATGGGAAGATACTAATAATAACTTTGATTTCTGTTGAGATCAAAGATTGTGTCCTTTCAGATGTCTGGAAGAAATGCATAATTTCCTTTTCAAGATAAATGGATCCATATTTTCCCATACATTTCACAGAGCTACTCAAGTCTGTAGGTGTAAATCCCTATAAAAGGCAATTCTTTACATATGAAAATTGATGCCACTGTTTTGTTTCCTAATTATTTTGGGATAGTTTTTATTTACTATGATAACCCTAAATATTATTTAGAAACTCTCATTCTCATAAATCAAGATACAATGACAACAAATCAAGAAGTTCACTGGATCCAATGTCATCTAATCTTTAATGGTTTGAGCCTTGTGCCTCTGAAGTAATTTACAAAACTTCCATTCATTTCAATAGGATCAGGCCTTAAAATTTAGCTGAGGTTATGATATATGGTATTGGAGTCCAACAACAGTCCTGCCAAACTGACTGACATAAAACAAAAAGAAAAGGAGTACTTGTGGCACCTTAGAGACTAACCAATTTATTTGAGCATAAGCTTTCGCGAGCTACAGCTCACTTAATGGGATGCATTCAGTGGAAAACACAGTGAGGAGATTTATATACACACAGAACATGAAAAAATGGGTGTTATCATACACACTGTAAGGAGAGTGATCACTTAAGATGAGCTATTACCAGCAGAAGACTGTGGCGGGGGAGAAAACCCTTTGTAGTGATAATCAAGGTGAGCCATTTCCAGCAGTTAACAAGAACATCTGAGGAACAGTGGGGGTGTGTGTGGGGGGGGGGAAATAAAGGGAAATAGTTTTCATTTGTGTAATGACTCATCCACTTCCAGTCTCTATTCAAGCCTGAGTTAATTGTATCCCCCCCATTATTCCTCAGATCTTCTTGTTAACTGCTGGAAATGGCCCACCTTGATTATCACTACAAAAGGTTTTCTTCCTCCCCCCACTCTCCTGCTGGTAATAGCTCATCTTAAGTGATCACTCTCCTTACAGTGTGTATGATAACACCCATTTTTTCATGTTCTGTGTGTATATAAATCTCCTCACTGTGTTTTCCACTGAATGCATCCGATGAAGTGAGCTGTAGCTCATGAAAGCTTATGCTCAAATAAATTGGTTAGTCTCTAAGGTGTCACAAGTACTCCTTTTCTTTTTGTGAATACAGACTAACACGGCTGCTACTCTGAAACATCCGATGAAGTGAGCTGTAGCTCACGAAAGCTCATGCTCAAATAAATTGGTTAGTCTGTAAGGTGCCACAAGTCCTCCTTTTCTTTATATAAAACAAAGATTTCCTACATACTGAGTGACTTTTTAAAAAATTGTGTCATAAATTGTACCTAGAAGTAATGCATATGCATTCAGCACAGGCAAATGAATACACAAAGCCAACAGGGTTAGCATGTATAATTACCTAAGGATCCAATCCTGCAAATTCTTAAAAACATGAGTAAATTTACTCGGATGATTAATCTACTGAAGTCATGTACATTAGTGTTTGCAGAATTATATTAGTGTTTTGCAAAAAGTTAATAGTTTATAGCTTTGTGTAAAATAATATTTAAATATCTATCTATAGTTACTACTTAAATTATGGATTATTAGGTTGCTCTTTCCATTTTAATATTAATATTTAATCAAGTGTTTATTGTATATTTTCACACACACTGTTTTCCCTTTATTATAATTTTATTTTGTTTAATCAGAACTATACTTTAGAGAAATCTTGAATACTGTTTCATTATATGCTATTGACATCTTGGTAGGATCTGGAGGACTTTTCTCCTAGCTGTTTTGTTGATTATATGAAGATTTATTTTAATTGGTGAAAAAGGGTATGAGCTGCAGCTACATACTTGTATCCGGATTATGAAGCAGAATATAAGGCAAAAACATACGAGAAATCTCAACAGAAAAGGATCACATTGATATATTGGGAAACAAAAATACCTAAAACTAATTCTGTTTTTCTGAATCTATAGCATTAGATCTCAGTAAAAAGCTTATTGTCAGCTCTATTGAATTTTTGTTTTTCGTAAACTGAATGAGTAAAGCCTATTTCTCTATGAGTCTCTGACTGAAATAATTTATGAAAGTGTAGCTACTGCCTCTAGGTTGTATCCATCCAGACACACAAAACGTTACACGTGGCCAAAAACACTACAGAGGGCTCTTTATGCAGCACACTTAACTATTCTGAGACAAGACTGCAAGTTCATTTTTGTTTGTGGTTTTTCTTTTTCTGTTATGGAAGAGGAAATGAAAGCTTTTGTATTCCAGTTAAAGCTGACTCTCTCACAGTCCCCTGAGAAGAACTTTTCATGGGTTTCCCATGTTTTCCTCTTGATTTTGACATTCAATATTCAATGTATTTTGCCTCTTTCCATTTAGTGTTGAGCTCCTTTTTCTTTTCTTGCCTGAAACTGTACACCATTAATATAGAAAGGTCTGCAGCATGTTGGGTCAAAGGTGGACACTGATTTTCTGTGTTGTACAAAACCTATGCAAGTCAATCTAATCATAAATTACTACCACTTCCTTTTTTTATAAAGCTTTTTGGCTTTATTATAGTGGAAATGAAATATATTCTACCCAAGTGGTTGTATGACAGACTTATGGAACTGAAGACCCTATAAATAAGCATTTATTCCCCTGCTTGCACCCCAAGCAAAAGTGGAGATCAAAGCAATTGCTTTTTTTCAAAAATGATAAAGTGACAAACTAAAGGTAAAGACAGGTGAGAGGTATCTGGTTATTAGATTTCTCCGGACAGAGAGAGAGAATATAGAGTGGCTGCTAACTAATGTACTAAAATGTTGAGGAAATAGTATATTCATGTAATTGATTCTGGAATGAGGCCATTTACAGAGAAGGTAGATGGACATAAGGCCAATCCTTCTATACTCCATATATTGTCATACTTATTAATACCCTCCCAAAAGGGATGGGAAAGCATCTATCTCACCCTTGACATTTTTAGGATGCACTGCAAAATTCACCAATTAGTGGCCCCTACACCAGTGAAGGATAGGCATAACCTAGCTCCATCATGTCCCCTGTTCACCCCCATGCTTTGAGAGGGGTAAAAGGGCTGTACGTTTATTAGAGACTTTTTCCCTTAATATATACAGCATACAAATCTGCAGGTCCAGATAACATGTATGCCTTAAAGTGAAGGGAATCAGCTGACACATTTACTGAAACATTGGCAATTATCTTTAAAGAGCAACTAGAGAACTGAAGGTATCAGAGTACTGGGGTGAAAGAAAACATTAATGTGGCACTGATTGTTCCAAAATCCCCATGTTATTTTGAGATATAAGGTCATCTCTTAATTACTGGAGTTCATAAAAATTCTCCATGCACAGTAAGGGCCTTAGTAATCCCTGCATAGATTGTGAAGTGGACTAAAGATGAGTCTAGAATTGCTGGATTATATTGAGTTATTTAGCCAAATATATTATGTTTACATATTTGTGTGTAGCTGCTTTTTAAAGATATTATTGTGAGCTAGGTGAAAGGTTTTTATGGGTTGAGTTAAAACCCCATTGAGATTGATGTGTGAGCTCATCCTTCAATTAACATAACTGTAAGCATAAACCCCACCTAAGATAAAAGGTGTACGTGAACCCGCCCAGGAGCTATTGATTGAATGCAGGTATACAGTACTGGTTAAGTCAATCTAATTTACGTCCCTCTAGGATGTGACAAAGCCCCCTTGCCCCCCAAGGGACATAAGTTTTGCACTGTTTACACCCGCACTATGTCAGCAGGAGATGCTGTCCCACTGACATAGCTTATGCCTCTCGCAGAGGTGGCATAATTATGCCAACAGCAAAGCGCTCTCCCCTCAGAATAGCGCTGTAGTGTAAACTTGCCCTGAGCATTGTTTTGGATAGATTGGGTGGGTGGAAGAGGAGAGAAAACACACAGAAACAGAACAGGAAAGAACAGACTGAAAGAGAGAGAGAGGAGCAGCTGAAAACATGTTAGTGGACCCTGGAAGGAACCTGGAACGAGGATTTGGGGTCGGGGTGCAGGCTAAAAGAATGTTCTTGGTGCTGTGAGCAAAAGAAACTGTTTCCTGATATTTTATTCCTTCTGCATTCAGTGATACAGGACTTTGTATATTCTTTGTAAATAAACAAAACTTCATCAGAGAAAATACGAGACTCCATCAATTTCTGCTTCCAGCTGGCACACCCATAGGGCTCCAGATTTTGACTAGCCTCTCGGGTCAAAAAGGGACAAAAATATTATAAATAGAGTTCACTGCTGTTCCCCTTTATTTTACTTTTTTGTTTCATTAGTTTCATAAGTTGAATCTAGACAATTCAGACTGGAAATAAGGCATGTATTTTTAAGAGTGAGAGCAATCAATCACTAGAACAATTTTCTCAGGGTTATGGTGGATTCTCCATCACTGACAATTTTAAAATCAAGATTGGATGTTTTTCTAAAAGATATTTTCTCTCTAGGAACCATTTTGAGAAAATTCTATGGCCTCTGTTATGCAAGAGGTTAGATTAGATTCTCACAATGGTCCCTTCTGGCCTTGAAATCTATTAATCTATTATCTGTCTTTAAATGGAAACGTATAACACTGTAAAGACAAAGATGCTTGTTTTGCTTTATCCAGTGTTTTATGCTAGGCAAATTTTTGATAAAAAAACACCACAACAATCCTATATTTTTACAAAATATTTTGATCGCACTGTTGGTTTTCTTTCCACTTTTTCTAATCATTTTAAGAATAGGGAAAGTAGAGGGCTGAGGAATATTTTGTTTCTGATTTAAAAGACTCTAGAAAATCAGAACAAGTACCATTACCTGCCCTTCAACTGAAGATACAGATGTTCCTTACAATTACAGCTGCCTCTCTAGGCTCATTGTAAGTATAAATCAGGGCTATATGTTAGTCTTTAGCAATTCTCACCTGTTTGTTATAGGCACTCTTACAATGCAAAAAAACAAAACAAAACAGATAGACACTGATTTACAAGTAAATTTAAGACATTAAATAAATGATCACCACAAATCACAATAAAGTTCTGTGCTTGTATTCTGCTCTCAGACTCCTAAGCAGCCTCCGCTCAACAATAGCCGTACAAATTGTAAACATTCCGGGTCCTCGGGATATGCTCTACGTCGCCCCACTTCTGCAGCACTATTGAAAATCATGTTGTTTAATCCAGTCTTCTAAATCAAGCCTTTTGGCTTATTCTGTACTGTTCTCACCACTTGCCAACCCAGTTAATGGCGCTTTGGTGTGCTCTTTGGTGTGCTTATTAGACTGTTGATTGTTCTGCATAAAACATACACCTACATAGTTATGCTATAAAGGTTTTAACATTGCCATTACATTATCATAAAATCCAATTATATATACCTCATTTTTGAAATAGACTGGCCACATGGATTAATTTTTCCCCTGAAGAAATATAAAATATATGATGGGCAGAATGTCATATATAATAGAGAAAAATAGGGATGCATGCCCACACAGAGGAAACATACCATCCATAAATAATGTTTAAATATTAAGTTTTCAGGTTGATCAGTAAATATGCTGTTCTAAAAAGATATGTTCCCACTTTCCACAAAGTAACTCTTTGTAATGCCTGAAATGTAGCAGAACTTCCTAAATCATGAAAATGGTCATTGGAAAATTATGGGTTTGAATAAAAAACACAGACAGCAATGTAGGGGCCTGAGTTTGGAAAATAAATGCATGTAATTGTGCATGTAAATCCCTGATGTGTATACAAATCACGTATTTGTGAATGTATATGTCAGTTATGTGCTCCTCCAGCCATATGCATGTGCAAATATTAAATTTGCAGAGGCACATCTGGTATTTGCGTCGTCGATTGACCACAGGCACAAACAAATGTAGTAGCACAACTGTACACATCCATCTGTCAAAATTAGCCTCTAGCTATCATTCAGTAGTTTTCCCATTACCTATAGCATGCAGGTTTACTGTGGCATTTTAAAGTTTCCAAGTCTTTCCTTTGCAAAGTAGCTTTCCCATTAATGAGCTATTGTGAAATGAACATTACATAAACTGTTTCTAAGCACATAATAGTAGCTGAAATGGTGTCAAAATATCATCCAGAGCCTACTCTTTTATATACTGATAATTTTACATCTTTAAATTACTATAAGCTAAGGCCCTGATTTGGCAAAATACTTAAGCAGGTGCCTAATTTAATACGTTAGTACACCCACTGAAGTACACGGCACCTTCCATGGGGGCCACATGTTTAAAATCAATGATATGTTTAAGGGCTTTGTCTAGCATTGTTAAACAAGTAAAGCTAAGAAACACATTTGGAGACAGATTTTAAAAAGTGAAAACACATCACTCTTAACCTGAAACCAGTGGGTATGTACACTGCATGGCTCAGCCATGGCTCCACAGCCACTATCCATGGTACTCCAGCTACACTGCTATTTATATTCATGTGAGCTCCAAGACAGCTAGCATGACTATGTGTACATGAGCAGGAGAATCACACCCCAAGATCATAGTGTTGATGTAGCTTTACAGATTCTGATCTTACACTAGTTTCACACCAGTGTAAATCTATTGACTTCACGGAAGGCTTGAATCAGTCCTTCCATTCATTATCTATCTTGTTCCACTGCTACCAGTATATCTTTTAAGATGGGTATTACACTGGAACCTGTTCTCATAAACCTACCGCAGTTCAGAGAGAAATTGGTAGCTCTCTGTCACCCTGACTGTTATTTACAATTGCCACAGAATGGTTTGCACATCAGACAAAATTGCAATATCTTAGGGATAAATGCAGGAAGCCCAGAGAACAAAGCTTACAATATGCAGACAATGAAGCCTTATCCAACTTCCATTGTAGTCAACGGAAATCTTTCCATGGGCTTCAACCAGGCTTTAGATCTGGCCCTATTCATCTTGCCTCAGTGTCTGGTGTTATGAAAGCAATTATGGAATTTGGAGATGACTCTGGCTTTAAAGTCCATCATATTAAATCTCCAAAATTATCACATAGAATAAAACAAGATACCCCCAAATTATTCCAGTTTAGTTTCCTTCCTCAAAGTTTGTAGGAAATCCATATTAACTCCCTACTGGAAAACTTAGAGAATGCTAGTGATGTGCCACTATTGAAAAGACTCTTATCAGATTCTGATAAAATGGAACAAGCTCACAATATTTCTAGAGAGGAATCATGATGCTGTCTTCATTACTTTAATATTTTGCAACATTCCATAGGAAGTCTGTGGCAGAATCAGGAAAAGAGCTCAGCATTCCTGTGTTCTAGTACTACACCTTCAACATATGAAAGCATCTAGATCAGTGGTGGGCAACCTGCGTCCCATCAGGTTAAGCTGAGTGCAGGCCGTGAGACATTTTGTGGACATTGAGTGTCCTCAGGCGTGGCCTCCCACAGCTCCTAGTTTATCTGCCGCTTCTCGCAGCTCCCCTTGTCCAGTAACTGCAAACCACACCCATTGGGAGATTCGGGGGGCTGTGCCGGAGGACAGTCAACATAAATAAAATGTCTCGTGGCCCACAATCAGCTTACTTTGATGGGCCGCATGCAGCCCACCACTGATCTAGAGGTAGAAGGGTATGTGGACTAGTGGTTTAAGGCAGCACTGGCAAATGCAGAGATTTGACTCACTCATCCTAAGGAAGCACAAATTAGGTCTGCCATGATACAAACTTGGGCCAGATTCTAGCTCCTACTCTGCTGGTGCACAGGAGCAATAAAGGGCAGATTGCCCTCCAAATGAATTCCCCCAAAATGGGAGTGGCACAGAGCTGGCACATTGGCCTTATGGCTGCTATGCCCCTTCATAGCACAAAACATAGGGTCATGCTAGGGGAAGGAAGGGGCATATTTGGGCAGTGGGTGGAGTACTCTGGCAACTCTGGGCTGTGGAGAAGCCCACGGGCAGCTGTATTAAGGTTGTTGTAAGTTAGAGCAGCCTCCATTTGCATTGGGTCACTGTTTCATAATGCGCTGCAAATACAGTACACAAGTCATTGTGAGGAGACAAGAAAATACACGTTTAAATCATTCTGATTTCAGAACTTAATTAAGCACTGAACTGAACGCTCTGTTTTTCCTCATTCTGCCCATATTCTTTGGACACGTCTACACAGCAGCCAGAGTTGCGCTTTCCAGCATGGGTAGATGTACTTGCGCTTAGTTTTGTTGAACTAGTACACTAAAAGTAGCAGTATAGCCCTGTGGCTGGCCACCTGAGTACAGCCTCGTCTGATACGTTCAGTATGTACTTGGGTGGCTAGCTCACACCGCTACACTTCTATGCTTAACATGCTTGTTCTATCGAAACTAGCACCTGTACATCCAACTATGCTGGAAATTACACCTCCAACTGCTGTGTAGCTGTTCCCCATCTTTCTGAGTAATGCAACGTCATTCTGGGTACACACTCTTGAAACTATTCTTGCCTGATCACACTACTACAGGAACCTTCCACCTCTCTCCGCCAGTCGGGGGGGAGGGGGGGGCAAACGTTGGATGACTCAGAGCTGCATCTTCCCCATTTCCTTTCTGTATATTCAAACATATCATTAACCTTTATGATTCTACTATGTGCCGTGATCAGCTTCCAAATTCAAAAGAGGAAGCTGCATGCTAGACACTCTTAGACCTTTGCTATAGTGACACCGTCCTCCTGGTTGACACTACATTCATAGATAAGGAGAATTTTTTACACTCTCTTCATTCATGCCTGTGAGACGCTTGCCTGCATCTAGCTATATAATATGCTCCTGTCCTTCAACAGCTCATTCAGCAAGCTGGAATTATATTTACTATGTAGTTGAACACACAGAATTCTTGATCTGAGAGCAGCCATCATTGAATATATGTCCAGTAACATAGAAGGAGGTACGGTTCTTCATTCTGCCCAATAACCCAAGTTAGAAAGAACACCTCTTTCATATGATGAAACCCCTCATGATTTCTGCCAAAGCAGCCCGTGCTATAAAGCACCACAAAGTCAAGCATCACACATATTCCTTGTTGAAAAATCAAATGGACAGAATGAAGGGAAAGCCCAGACCTCAGCCAGGCCTTTTCTTTCAGTATCTCGAAGATCAATGCTAAGTTTATGATTTCTTGATGTTTGTGATTCAATAAAGCACTTAAACATGCTGTTTAAGCACAACAAAGCGCCTAACCATTGACTTTAGTTGGACCATTTATGTGTTTAAATTATCCAAGTCCTTTGCTGAATAGGGGCCTTAATGTGAATAATTAATCATCAGGGCAAAATTTCAAATGAGAGTGACTAATCTGTGCCTGGGAAATTTACATTTATCAACTGTGTATGTCCATTTTGCACAAACATTGGGTAGTTGTACAAGCAAATAGACACTGTGGCCCATAACTTGCCTGTGGGCACTAATAGATGGCTATATATGCCATTTTGGGTCCACCACAGATGCGAGTTATGACTCCTTAGCATGTCCATTGCACTTGTAAATTTGCATTCACGATTTGGGCAGCTAATTTTTTTTAATATATGGGTCTCAGTTTGTTGGGTTCCTGAGAAAGTATTAGGGAATTATTCTCATTTACTCTAGGGTCTCTTTATCTCACTCTGGCAATGTAAAGTGGTCTTGTACAATTTGCAAACATTTTAAGGCCCTATTATCATTGGTAGAATGATGAATAGGAGCTTTAGACTAAATGAAAATCAAGAGCTTAATCGCAAAGCACTTTGCATAAACTTAAAATAAATATCTATTCTTGGGGCATGGAGCTTAGTTGTCTGAACCAAACCTTCAAACCTTTTGTGGTTTATTATGAACCTGTGACATCCAGAAGCCTATAAATCTGATAAAATACCACTGACTGGGATTTAACCTAGATCACCAGCTCATTGACCTGCACATTTGATCTAAGCTAGCCTTACAATTTTCAAGGAAACTTTTCAATTTACTGAGGTGCCATCTAAAGGGGTTGCCCTTTGTAATGACAAAACCAAGATCACTTGCTTTTAAATGATTCAGCTAACACTTTCTCACTCCCTAATTTTGCCCTTTACTAGTAGGTTTAGCGTAGCATTCTTTTGTTCTGTATAATGCATACAGTATACATAGTGAAGTATAAAAATACAGTACTCATGATCATGAATTATTCAGGAGCCTAGGCCATAGGCAGTTTAAGACCTAAGATATCCAGTTCTACATCCTTTCTGCAGTACAAACTCTTTTTAAAATTGCACATATATCATGCATTGTACATGGAGTTCTTCTTATGCGCCATGAATCCATATGTAATGTCAGCCAAAGAAAAGAAAAGGAAATCACGATGTCTAAATGCAGGACAGGCATTTTAAAGTCTGAGGGTGCTTCAAGAATGAAAGCATGTTAATAGCCTCACCTCTCCAGTGCAGTCTTGGAGTTGTGACACATCCAGCAAATCTTCTTCATCCAACACACAAGCTGTTGGCTTATATTCCACACACTTAACCATTTTACTACATCATATATTCTTTTCAAAAGTCTAATCTCAATGGAGGCCACTTATGAGGGAAACCAAATAGTTTTTAGTGGTATGATATTTCTTTATTAGGTGGAAATATTTAGTGACATTTCAGCTTTTTTAATATCCAAACACTTTCACTAGAAGTTCATCTTTACTGCATGAATATCAATATAGATTCATTTTGCAGGGTGTACGTTATATGACAAAGCTATATTATACCATTAAAATTTAACACCGACCGCCTGTCAATTGAAAATATTGATTTTACTAGTTGCTGCATGCTCCATTCTGGAAGCCACTATGTGCAGAAATTCTAGATTAAAGCCTGTGGCATACTTTGCCATATACTTCATTAACTTCTCCTTGTTACCTACTATCTGATACTTGTAAAAGCTCACAAAATATTCATGCATCAAAAGTTAGAGACAATAAAATTTAATTGAGCTTGTGAATTTTCATTATGAGAAAACAACCAACCTCCCCCGCACAAGACACCAGAATCTGGTGTATCATTTTTTAGTATGCACAAGTAACAACTTAAAGCAAGCAATATGTTGGAATGGGTACTAGCTGCTGCTGCCAAAGCTTACTTTGATCAGGATACAGCATATGTGATTCTCTATACAGTGAAAACATGTTATACTCTGCGTAATCAGAAAATAATGTGATCAACATAATATACCTGACTCTGCCTTGTTAACTGCAGTTAACATTTTTTCCTCTTGTAATAATGGCTTTTGCCTGACACAGCCTTGATCATGCAAAACTGGGATGAAACCGTACACTCACACACATACGCCACTTTTAGGATATTCTTAGTATACGAGGAAATTTTTCCTAGGTTCCAAGACCAGAAGGGACCATTATGATCATCTAGTCTGACCTCTTGTATAAGACAGGCCCAAGAACTTCTCTGAAATAATACCTTTTGAAACAGAGCATATCTTTAAAAAAAAATCCAATCTTGATTTATAAATTGTCAGTTATGGGGAATCCACCCAAACCTTTGGTAAATGGTTCCAATGATTAATTATCATCACTGTTTCCTCAATCTATGCCTTTTAGCAATGTGAATCATCAATGCCATGGCCTCAAGTTACTGGTTTTCTTGACTTTGGCCTCTCACACAGTTCTTGTCCCTCAGACAACTCCCCCATCTAGGCCACTACTTATATATCAGTGGGTCACCATCTTCACTTCACTCCAGATCCCCTGTCTCCAGAGAGTGGGCAGTGATGTTCAATTATTAGCAAGGTTAGGAGGCCATTTGGGGACATGGGTACAAGGATGGATAAAGATGTAGGAGAAAAAGCAGGATGAAGGAGAATATTTGAGTAATGACTGTAGAACACTGAAATGTGTATGTTAATCCTATTAAGATTTTTTAAAATATTTATTATATCTGTACATATATTATATATGTATATACACATACATATATATCCTCTTATGAAAGGATTTTCAAATATCTTATTTGATCTATAAAATGCCTAGTACAGTTTTGGATGCAGTATTAAAATAATATTAACACTGCATGGCTGGGCAATTTGTAAGATCTGTCTGATGAATGAATCAGGTAGATGTGAGAAAGATGTAAATATGTGTTGAACAATTACAAAAAACATATTTACTTTTTTCCAGGCTTATTCAATCCATTATATAATTACATATCTAGACAATCTATAAAACTGCATACTGCGTACAGGACAGAGTGTAATAACCCTCAGTTACTCTACAGGAATCATTTTAGGGTTCTTTGACATAAGACCTCATAACTTACTTTCCCACTACAGAATGAAGAGCATAACAAGGCTAATACTGATGTGATTTTTCAAAAAGCTCAGTGCACAGTGACTTAGGCCTATCTTCCTTCCCCCTTCAGAGAAACCCACAAGAGTATATGAAGAAATCCACTAGTTTTAAAAGCAGATTGTTAGGCCTATTCCTCAACCACTGAAGGATGAAGTTACCATCTTCTCAAAGAGGCAATGGGCATTGTCCAGTACCCTATGGACAGTGGAGTTCTATGGAGAATATCTGAAGTTAAGCTGAGCAAATATTTTTTGTTTTGCTGCCATCTCTGAAAAATTGGTGGGAAAGGTGCGGGGAATGGTTCATCTTGACAGAATCTGAACTTTTCTGAATTTTGGCAAATCAGAAATATTCATTTTGGGTTGAACAAAATTTTTTGTTTGCCCTGAGATCTTTTGTTTCCAGGCATTTTTACAGGCCTAGAAACACAAAATGGCAGGAGGAGATTGTGGCAGCATCCCCTTTTATAACCTTCAGTCTGGTGATTAGGGCACTCACCTGAGAGGAAGAAGTCCTGGGTTAAAATCCCTGTCCCAAAATCAGGATCTAAACCTGGGTCTTCCACATCCTGGATTAATGCTCCAACCACAGGGCTAAAGATTATAAGAACCTCCTCCTCCATTTTGTGAATTCGGCCTGAAAAAGAAATGACCAAAACAATTTGGCAAACGTGTCAAATTCACAAATAATTTTAGGTTGAACAAAACTATTTTTTAGCAAATAATCTATTCATCCAAAAAAAAAATAATTTACCCAGCTCTAATCTGGAGGCATCTGGGCTGCTCCCTGTGCCTGACTGATTCCTCTAAGACAGCACGTTCCCAGATGGTGACTACTTTTTACTCCTCCTCTGAGGAAAATACAGATACAGATGTGAACTAAATGATGCTTTGAACAGCACTGACATCTGCTCAGTTATCCATGTATTCCAGAAAGAAGCATACTGTAGAGGAAGACATCTTCCTGGAACCACTTTTCTGCCCACTTTTACTTTCTGCACACTCCCTGAAGTCCCAGTCCCACAGTGCCCAGCCCAACAGATGCTACATGGGCCGTACATGCTGGAGGTAGTGGTGTTGCCGCACACCCTGGCTTGAAGTGGTTTTCATCACATACAGAATGTACAGTTTGGTTCAATGGCTCTCAGCACCCCTCTGGAGTTCAAGGTCCCCAGCACTTGTGAAAATCATGCCCTGGGTGTTTCAAGCTAAGGCCAAAAACTGAGGTAACCCAACTACAGAGGAAAACTATTTAAAATGTTGGAATAATTGAATTGCCCAAGATCCCATGGCAGGTCAATGACGGAGCTGGAATTGAACCCAGCTTAGCTCACTTAGAATCATAGAATATCAAGGTTGGAAGGGACCTCAGGAGGTCATCTAGTCCAACCCCCTGCTCAAAGCAGGACCAATCCCCAATTAAATCATCCCAGCCAGGGCTTTGTCAAGCCTGACCTTAAAAACTTCTAAGGAAGGAGATTCTACCACCTCCCTAGGTAACGCATTCCAGTGTTTCACCACCCTCCTAGTGAAAAAGTTTTTCCTAATATCCAACCTAAACCTCCCCCACTGCAACTTGAGACCATTACTCCTCATTCTGTCATCTGGTACCTCTAAGAACAGTCTAGATCCATCTTCTTTGGAACCCGCTTTCAGGTAGTTGAAAGCAGCTATCAAATCCCCCCTCATTCTTCTCTTCTGCAGACTAAACAATCCCAGTTCCCTCAGCCTCTCCTCATAAGTCATGTGTTCCAGACCCCTAATTATTTTTGTTGCCCTCTGCTGGACTCTTTCCAATTTTTCCACATCCTTCTTGAAGTGTGGGGCCCAAAACTGGACACAGTACTCCAGATGAGGCCTCACCAATGTCGAATAGAGGGGAACGATCATGTCCCTCGATCTGCTGGCTATGCCCCTACTTATACATCCCAAAATGCCATTGGCCTTCTTGGCAACAAGGGCACACTGTTGACTCATATCCAGCTTGTCGTCCACTGTCACCCCTAGGTCCTTTTCCGCAGAACTGCTGCCTAGCCATTCGGTCCCTAGTCTGTAGCGGTGCATTGGATTCTTCCGTCCTAAGTGCAGGACCCTGCACTTATCCTTGTTGAACCTCATCAGATTCCTTTTGGCCCAATCCTCCAATTTGTCTAGGTCCCTCTGTATCCTATCCCTACCTGCCACTGTATCTGCCACTCCTCCTAGTTTAGTATTATCCGCAAATTTGCTGAGAGTGCAATCCACACCATCCTCCAGATCATTTATAAAGATATTGAACAAAACTGGCCCTAGGACCGACCCTTGGGGCACTCCACTTGATACCGGCTGCCATCTAGACATGGAGCCATTGATCACTACCCGTTGAGCCCGACAATCTAGCCAACTTTCTACCCACCTTATAGTGCATTCATCCAGCCCATACTTCTTTAACTTGCTGACAAGAATACTGTGGGAGACCGTGTCAAAAGCTTTGCTAAAGTCAAGAAACAATACATCCACTGCTTTCCCTTCATCCACAGAACCAGTAATCTCATCATAGAAGGCGATTAGATTAGTCAGGCATGACCTTCCCTTGGTGAATCCATGCTGACTGTTCCTGATCACTTTCCTCTCTTGTAAGTGCTTCAGGATTGATTCCTTGGGGACCTGCTCCATGATTTTTCCGGGGACTGAGGTGAGGCTGACTGGCCTGTAGTTCCCAGGATCCTCCTTCTTCCACCCCCACTATGCTGATTGTTCCAGCATCCCTGCCATAGGCTAAAGGGGAGGAGGAAAATGTGACAGGTTTTTTCTGTTCCTCTAGCTGATTTCCTGAGACTTTTCCACTCTATTTTACTTTTGTTTGCTTTCATCTGCATCCCAGAGAAAAGTTACTGAAACATTAGTAGCTCTGTAATATTTAACAAAAATATTGAATGCATCAAGCTCACAGCATGTTAAACTACAAAATGTTGTTTACTAGAAAAGATAACAGTTATAGAAATGCATTCTTTTAAACAATTTGGTTCTTAGCTTAGAATTTATCTGCCAAGTTTTAGCTAACAGCCCATTTTTACAATCGGTTTATAAATCCATGACAATGGAAATGTTGACATATACTTGACTGTAACAGTACTAACAGGAGCTGTTATAATAGCCTAAAAAAATCAACTGTTTGCAATGTTCTTGTAGCCATGTTGTCCCCAGGACAAGAGAGAGACATGGTAGGCAAGGTAATATAGTTTATTGAACCACCTTCTTTTAGTTGAAAGGACAAGCGTTTGTACTTTACAGAGCTCTTCCTCAGGTCTGGAGAAGGTAACTAGAGTGTCCAAGCTAAATACAATGTAGACATGATAGGTGAATATATAGTGTTTACAAAAGTTGTAGGAGACATTTTAAAATTAAGTAAGTAACACCTCTGCAGAGGGTTAGCAGGCAGTCAGGTTGTAATGAGCCATAACACCAGTGTATCTGCTAAGTCCATGGTTTTAGTGTCCAGCAGAGTTATGAATTTAAGTTCCAGATTCATCTTTCAAAGGTGAAAGATGCAGATTTGTGCAGATTTCCTTTGAGGATCAGGACTAAGGGGGCAGATATGGAATGATCACATTGTGAAAAGTGTTCACCCCTGGTAATAGGGTGTTTTTGTCTTTAGTTACTTTTCACAAACTCATGAACTCACACAAAAACATTACTAAAGACAAAAACACCCTATCACCATGGGCAAACATGAATTTAAAAGTAGCATGTATAAAGTATAGTATTTACAAATTCAGGATGTTAAGTAACATCAATATAGAATTCTAGTTTATAAGCCTTTCTTTAAACAAAGGCATATCCACTTCTATACATAGTATAATTTTTTCATGGGAACCTTGCATTTGATCTTATATAATAAAATAATACTTCTACATGTGCTAGAGGCTTTACAGAAGATGTAGGAAGAACAAAAAGACATAGGCGCTGATCCTGCAAGCTCTATCTTCAGGACTGGGGCCCTAGATTTTAGGCTGCTTGGGGCAGAGGCCATGATGTTGATTGTGCAAACACTTGCATATAATAATACGTAGGTCTTATAAGTGGTTTTCATCAGTAGATCTCAAAGCCCTTTACAAGGGAAGTCAACATTATTACTTCCGTTTCACAGATGAGGGAACTGAGGCACAGAGCGGTGATATGATTTGCCCAAGGTCATCAAGTAGGCCAGTGGTGGAGCCAGGAATAATGACCCCAGTCTCCTGAATCCCAGTCCAGTGCTCTAGTCAACAGGCAACACTGCCTCCTTCTTAGAGTCTCATATCTAAGAAGATAAGCTTCTTTTTTTCATATCCTTGACCAACAAAGTTAAACCAACCTAATTTTCTAATGTAGACCAGGCCTTATTATTTTCTTTCTAAATCATTAATGAATGCTGGCAGATAAGTGTTTAAACACACAATACAAATAATTACAGGAACCTGGGAAAAGGATGTAATTTAAAAAAAAAAAGCTAGGTCCAATTTTAGGTCATTCAGTTTTGATGGCATACCTATAAGTGATGTAGAAGTGAAATAACTGATGTACAATTATCTAGAAAGGTAATTCCCAAGGGTCAGGCAATTTAAATGGAGTGCTATTGAACTCTCCAACTTTTTGGCAATCAGAAGCTTTTATCATTAAAAGACAGAGTTCAAGTTCTTGAAATTATAGCATAATAGAGATTCATATTTGAAAGGTCTGCTAACCACTTCTAAAGACCAGCTTTTTCCAAATGCTGTTAACATCTCCTCTGTAGTTCACACTGTTGATACCATAACTTTTATGCCAATATTTTTATGGCCCAGATTTTCAACAGTGCCTCCGTTTTTGTGTACATAATTTGAGGAAACTAAAAAACTACTTCAGGAGGCAAATCCATGGAAGGGTGTTTCACACACAAATAGACTTTTTTTTTTTTTAGTTTTAGTTTGAGCTGTCTACCCAAAGCTCAAACAAAGTTTTCTTTAAAATGTGTCTTTACTAGGTCTTCAATGGTTTTGAATTTCAGAACTTCAGTTGTTCACTTATAACAATGGGAACTAATTTATTCGACTAGAAGCTCCAAGAAAGTTTTGCATTAAATTGTATTAAAGTGTCTCAGTAACTGGAATATATGTTTAGCAGGGTTGTATTAAAAATGAAAAAAAAAATGGTTTTGAAGTTCTAAAAGAAATAGCCAGTGAAGACTTCTGGGAAGATGTGCAAACAGTAACATTGCTCTCTACAGCACAGTGCATGGAACCAAGAGTCACCATTTTGGGATTTCTTTTTTAAAAACCATACATGATCTTAAGAATTACACCCATGTGACAGCATAGACTTTCAGCTAGTAGTTATTTTAAATGCACAGATTGTTTGGCATGCCCTGTACACGTTAATTGACAGAATGTTATCTAAGCTAAACCCTTTGGGACATATTCTATTTCCCTCATTCCCCTCAATTAGCACCTTATTCCACACTTATTTCCACTGAAGTCGACTGTGGATGTTTCATTTGTGGAACATTTTGCTATTCAACATGCTTAAGGATATCAAAGTCTGGCCCTTTCTGTTTATCTGAAATGAATGTTATTCCCTGTGCCTATTACCACTGTATCTGAGTTCTTATTCTGTATACCTAAGAAGCTGAGCTGACAGAGAGAATAGTTGTGCAAACCTATTTTGTCACAAGGGAACTTCAGGCTATAGCAAGGAGACTGAGGGCTACATATGATGGTTTTGTCTGATGTGTTCAAGACATATAACTGAGCAAAACAAGCCAGCATAGAGAGGGCACACAGTGTGCTTTGTGACACACAGTAATTGGTTTTGTTCACCTCCTCTTGTCTAATGCTATCTAAAATCTCAAAAGGTACAGTACAGATATCTGACTTTACAAAAATGAGCTCAAAAACACATTTAAACTGACTCAGTCAAATTCATCCCTGTTGTAACTATTAGTACTATCAGGGATGATGTTGGCACATTATGTGTGATCCCAGTCCTTAAGTTACTGAGCTTTACAATAAGAATTCCTTTTCACTGTAATATAGTGCGTTTCTTCTGTTTGATTCAACCACATAATCTGTACAGATTGTTTCTGCATATGCATTGCTAATCAGAAAACATAATTAATTCTGAATACGTAAGCATCAGACTGGCATAATTGATAACATATGACAAAGAATAGGGAAAGAACGAGGAAAAGAATAGGTGGATATTTAATTTAAATAATTTTTTTTTGGCTCAAGAGTTTTCAGATGATCCTGGTCCAAAATCATACACAGGATATTAATTTCCTGGATTATCAGAAGTGGGTGTGTCGGTGTAGAGTAGAAGTCTGTGGTCTTTGGAATGGAGTGTTATGTATCCCCCAGAGACCCCTGCAGGCTATTCCAATGAAGTCTTTGAAGGCCATTGAACAAAACTGTTTGCAATTTGTAAAACATCAGTTATTGCAAATGTAACCCGAAGTCACCAAATTGCCCACATACAATCAGATAAGAAACCAAGGTATCTGCCAGCTCGGCTACAGTACTTTTGTGTTCACTCTCCTTCATTCACCCCAGTGAATTTAGATCTGATGTTTAGCATACATGTCTTCTGTTGGTTTTGTTCAAAACACTAAAAAGAGTCTGATGAATAGAGTAGCTAGTCTACAGTGATTTCTCATGGGTATCATTACTGAGGAAATCACATACTTGCTATTTGTTTGCTCAATATATCCATTTCACTTTGGATTTAATTCTCTAAGTAAAAAATGTTTTGGTCTATGCTTAGAAAAATAGTCTAAACTTTTAAAAAAATTCTGGACAACTATTCCAAATTTGTGCAAATTAGAGTAGTTTGAAAAACTGTTTTTTTTACTAAACTCAGCAGAATTTTAAAGGACACTGTCAGGTATTATTTAATATACTAGTTCATCATTAATGTTATATATATGGCTAATAAATATATAATCTGAACCAATATTCCCAAATTAATTTGTAAAGCAAGTGGTTTTGATAGATAGATAGATAGATAGATAGATAGATAGATAGATAGATAGATAGATATTGTGTTCAGATGAGGAAATGGGATGATATTTTGTGAATTTATTACATCTAAAAGGTAAAAATAATTTTACCTTGTATCTATCAAAACAGTTGGAATATTGCAGAAAAAATTATACCCATCATATCAGCTGGGATCTGTAAAGGAGTAAAACAATGCAGTGTACAACTCCCACTGAATTTCATTAACTTCTTTAGACTCCTTTGAAAATCTTAGCCACTAAAAACACTATAGAGGAGAAAATAAAAACCAAACACAGTGAAAACGAGGGAAGACAATTCTGAACTATAAAAAAGGAATTGCCATTTTAGCATTGTTGTTGAGGAAACAACTAATGTTGCCAAAGGCTCTGGCTCTGAAAAGCAAGCAAACTCAGATACATATCATCTGCTAATAATTGTAACTGGTCAGGTAGCCTTACAACACCAGTGCTATCACTGTGATTGTAAGTAAATCAGAAATGTTGCCAGCTCAAGGCATGTAAAATTAGACATTTTGTTGGATTGGAGTGGGGGAGAAGGAGTAACTTTTGTAGGTAACAAACTTAAAAGGTATACAGGCTTAAGTCCTGACCCTTCAAACATTTATGCTCAGGGGCTGCTCTGTTTTTCCTCTAGTTGCCTGAGGGCTCTGTTTCCATTCAGAATGCTCATAGAGCTGAACACTACAGGAACATTAGATTCTTCTCTCAGCCTGTCATAAATATAAAGGGAAGGGTAAACCCCTTTGAAATCCCTCCTGGCCAGGGGAAAGCTCCTCTCACCTGTAAAGGGTTAAGAAGCTAAAGGTAACCTCGCTGGCACCTGACCAAAATGACCAATGAGGAGACAAGATACTTTCAAAAGCTGGGAGGAGGGAGAGAAACAAAGGGTCTATGTCTGTCTATAGTTTGTCTTTGTCGGGGATAGACCAGGAATGGAGTCTTAGAACTTTTAGTAAGTAATCTAGCTAGGTACGTGTTAGGTTATGATTTCTTTAAATGGCTGAGAAAAGAATTGTGCTGAATAGAATAACTATTTCTGTCTGTGTATCTTTTTTGTAACTTAAGGTTTTGCCTAGAGGGATTCTCTATGTTTTGAATCTAATTACCCTGTAAGGTATCTACCACCCTGATTTTACAGAGGGGATTTCTTTACTTCTATTTACTTCTATTTCTATTAAAAGTCTTCTTGTAAGAAAACTGAATGCTTTTTCATTGTTCTCAGATCCAAGGGTTTGGGTCTGTGGTCACCTATGCAAATTGGTGAGGCTTTTTATCCAACATTTCCCAGGAAAGGGGGGGTGCAAGTGTTGGGAGGATTGTTCATTGTTCTTAAGATCCAAGGGTCTGGGTCTGTAGTCACCTAGGCAAATTGGTGAGGCTTTTTACCAAACCTTGTCCAGGAAGTGGGGTGCAAGGTTTTGGGAAATATTTTGGGGAGAAAGACGTTTCCAAACAGCTCTTCCCCAGTAACCAGTATTTGTTTGGTGGTGGTAGCGGCCAATCCAAGGACAAAGGGTGGAATATTTTGTACCTTGGGAAAGTTTTGACCTAAGCTGGTAAAGATAAGCTTAGGAGGTTTTTCATGCAGGTCCCCACATCTGTACCCTAGCGTTCAGAGTAGCGTTCATTTTGAGATCCAGTTGAGATTTTTTGAACTAGAAATACAGATTTTAAAAAGGAATTTTTTTTTCCCTTTGGAAAGGAAGTCCAGAAAGCAGCTGAGACTGAAAGCAGCTTGTTTTTTCTCTGCTTTGTGGCCAAGCAGAGACAAAAGGGGATTATCTTTGTGAATTGCAGGTTTTCTTTGCCTGGAGGCAGGGTACTTAACTCCTGCAGGGAAATTCACAGTCTTCCAACCCAGTTTTTTTTCCCCTAAAAGTAAATGGGTGGGGGGGTGTTCTACCCATTTGCCTGGAGACAAAAGTGGCAGGGGGGGGGGGGTTAGGATTTTGATTTTTTACAAGGAGCACAAGTTTAAAAAGGAATTTTTTTTTCCTTTGGGCTGCTGGTAAGCAGGTTTCCAAGTAGTTGGAGGTTTTTTGCTTTGATTTGGGCCCAGAGCAGAGACAAGGGAATTGTCTTTTTCTGTAGGCTGACAATCACTATCAGAGAATAGGTATTCTATTCCAGCACAGCAAAAATTTACAGCCAAGTTTTGTTTGTTTATTTCTAAACCTCGGGTGTAAAGTTAGTTAAAAACAGAGAGGTTAGAATGACAAAATCCACGGCTCGACAAAAGCTGGAATTAGCCAGATTTCAGGCTGAGGAAAGACAAAGGGAACATGAAAGACAGATAGAACTCATGCGGCTGAAGAAGGAGGAGAAGGAACAAGAAAGAACAAGATGCAGGGACTAATTTCCTGGCAGAAACTATGGAAAACCTTTGGGAAGCTCATGGGGTAAATCACTTGGTTGCCACTCCTTACCACCATCAAACAAATGGCATGATGGAGAAGTTTAATGGAACTTTGGGGACCATGATACGTAAATTCATAAATGAGCACTTCAATGAGTGGGACCTAGTGTTGCAGCAGTTGCTCTTTGCCTACAGAGCTGTACCACACCCCAGTTTAGGGTTTTCCCCATTTGAACTTGTATATGGCCGTGAGGTTAAGGGGCCATTACAGTTGGTGAAGCAGCAATGGGAGGGATTTACACCTTCTCCAGGAACTAACATTCTGGACTTTGTAACCAACCTACAAAACACCCTCCGAACCTCTTTAGCCCTTGCTAGAGAAAACTTACAGGATGCTCAAAAAGAGCAAAAAGCCTGGTATGATAAACATGCCAGAGAGTGTTCCTTCAAAGTAGGAGACCAGGTCATGGTCTTAAAGGCGCTCCAGGCCCATAAAATGGAAGCATCATGGGAAGGGCCATTCATGGTCCAGGAGCGCCTGGGAGCTGTTAATTATCTCATAGCATTCCCCACCTCCAACCGAAAGCCTAAGGTGTACCATATTAATTCTCTAAAGCCCTTTTATTCCATAGAATTAAAGGTTTGTCAGTTTACAGCCCAGGAAGGAGACGACGCTGAGTGGCCTGAAGGTGTCTACTACGAAGGGAAAAGTGTGGTGGTGTGGAAGAGGTGAACTTCTCCATGACCCTTGGGCGTATGCAGCGACAGCAGATCAAGGAGCTGTGCATTAGGTACGCGCTAACGTTCTCAGCCACCCCAGGACTGACTGAACGGGCATACCACTCCATTGACACAGGTAATGCTCACCCAATTAGAGTCCAACCTTACCAGGTGTCTCCTCAAGCTAAAACTGCTATAGAACGGGAGATCCAGGATATGTTACAGATGGGGGTAATCCGCCCCTCTGGAAGTGCATGGGCATCTCCAGTGGTTCTAGTTCCCAAACCAGATGGGGAAATATGTTTTTGCGTGGACTACTGTAAGCTAAATGCTGTAACTCACCCCGCCAACTATCCAATGCCACGCACAGATGAAGTATTAGAGAAACTGGGACGGGCCCAGTTCATCTCTACCTTGGACTTAACCAAGGGGTACTGGCAGGTACCGCTAGATGAATCTGCCAAGGAAAGGTCAGCCTTCACCACACATCTCGGGCTGTATGAATTTAATGTACATCCTTTCAGGCTGTGAAATGCACCCACCACCTTCCAAAGACTTGTAGATGGTCTCCTAGTGGGATTAGGAGAATATGCAGTCGCCTACCTTGACAATGTGGCCATATTTTCAGATTCCTGGGCAGACCACCTGGAACATCTACAAAAAGTCCTTGAGTGCATAAGGGAGGCAGGACTAACTGTTAAGGCTAAGAAGTGTCAAATAGGCCTAAACAGAGTGACTTACCTTGGACACCAGGTGGGTCAAGGAACTATCAGCCCCCTACAGGCCAAAGTGGATGCTATCCAAAAGTGGCCTGTCCCAAAGTCAAAGAAAACAGGTCCAATCCTTCTTAGGCTTGGCCGGTTATTACAGACGATTTGTACCACAATACTGCCAAATCGCCGCCCCACTGACAGACCTAACCAAACAGAAACAGCCAAATGCTGTTCAGTGGACTGAAAAGTGTCAGAAGGCCTTTAACAAGCTTAAAGCAACACTCATGTCTGATCCTGTACTAAGGGCCCCAGACTTTGACAAACCGTTCCTAGTAACCACAGATGCGTCTGAGCGTGGTGTGGGAGCAGTTTTAATGCAGAAAGGACCTGATCAAGAATTCCGCCCTGTAGTGTTTCTCAGCAAAAAACTGTCTGAGAGGGAAAGCAACTGGTCAGTCACTGAAAAAGAATGTTATGCCATTGTCTACGCTCTGGAAAAGCTATGCCCATATGTTTGGGGACGGCGTTTCCACCTGCAAACCAACCAGGCTGCACTGAAGTGGCTTCACACCGTCAAAGAAACTAACAAAAAACTTCTTCGGTGGAGTTTAGCTCTCCAAGATTTTGATTTCGACATCCAACACATCTCAGGAGCTTCTAACAAAGAAGGCGGGTGGTGGTGGTCGGGGACTCTCTTCTCCGGGGGACTGAGTCATCTATCTGCCGCCCTGACCGGGAAAACCGAGAAGTCTGCTGCTTGCCAGGGGCTAGGATTCGCGATGTGACGGAGAGACTGCCGAGACTCATCAAGCCCTCAGATCGCTACCCCTTCCTGCTTCTCCACGTGGGCACCAATGATACTGCCAAGAATGACCTTGAGCGGATCACTGCGGACTACGTGGCTCTGGGAAGAAGGATAAAGGAGTTGGAGGCGCAAGTGGTGTTCTCATCCATCCTTCCCGTGGAAGGAAAAGGCCTGGGTAGGGACCGTCGAATCGTCGAAGTCAACGAATGGCTACGCAGGTGGTGTCGGAGAGAAGGCTTTGGATTCTTTGACCATGGGATGGTGTTCCATGAAGGAGGACTGCTGGGCAGAGACGGGCTCCATCTTACGAAGAGAGGGAAGAGCATCTTTGCCAGCAGGCTGGCTAACCTAGTGAGGAGGGCTTTAAACTAGGTTCACTGGGAGAAGGAGACCAAAGCCCTGAGGTAAGTGGGAAAGCGGGATACCGGGAGGAAGCACAGGCAGGAATGTCTGTGAGAGGAGGGCTCCTGCCTCATACTGGGAATGAGGGGCGATCAACAGGTTATCTCAAGTGCTTATATACGAATGCACAAAGCCTTGGAAACAAGCAGGGAGAACTGGAGGTCCTGGTGATGTCAAGGAACTATGACGTGATTGGAATAACAGAGACTTGGTGGGATAACTCACATGACTGGAGTACTGTCATGGATGGTTATAAACTGTTCAGGAAGGACAGGCAGGGCAGAAAAGGTGGGGGAGTAGCACTGTATGTAAGGGAGCAGTATGACTGCTCAGAGCTCCGGTACGAAACTGTAGAAAAACCTGAGTGTCTATGGATTAAGTTTAGAAGTGTGTGCAACAAGAGTGATGTAGTGGTGGGAGTCTGCTATAGACCACCGGACCAGGGGGATAAGGTAGATGAGGCTTTCTTCCGGCAGCTCACGGAAGCTACTAGATCGCATGCCCTGATTCTCATGGGTGACTTTAATTTTCCTGATATCTGCTGGGAGAGCAATACAGCAGTGCATATACAATCCAGGAAGTTTTTGGAAAGCGTAGGGGACAATTTCCTGGCGCAAGTGCTAGAGGAGCCAACTAGGGGGGGCGCTTTTCTTGACCTGCTGCTCACAAACCAGGTAGAATTAGTGGGGGAAGCAAAAGTGGATGGGAATCTGGGAGGCAGTGACCAGGAGTTGGTTGAGTTCAGGATCCTGACGCAGGGAAGAAAGGTAAGCAGCAGGATACGGACCCTGGACTTCAGGAAAGCAGACTTCGACTCCCTCAGGGAACGGATGGCCAGGATCCCCTGGGGGACTAACATGAAGGGGAAAGGAGTCCAGGAGAGCTGGCTGTATTTCAAGGAATCTCTGTTGAGGTTACAGGGACAAACCATCCCAATGAGTCGAAAGAATAGTAAATATGGCAGGCGACCAGCTTGGCTTAATGGTGAAATCCTAGCGGATCTTAAACATAAAAAAGAAGCTTACAAGAAGTGGAAGGTTGGACATATGACCAGGGAAGAGTATAAAAATATTGCTCGGGCATGTAGGAATGATATCAGGAGGGCCAAATCGCACCTGGAGCTGCAGCTAGCAAAAGATGTCAAGAGTAACAAGAAGGGTTTCTTCAGGTATGTTGGCAACAAGAAGAAAGCCAAGGAAAGTGTGGGCCCTTACTGAATGAGGGAGGCAACCTAGTGACAGAGGATGTGGAAAAAGCTAATGTACTCAATGCTTTTTTTGCCTCTGTCTTCACTAACAAGGTCAGCTCCCAGACTGCTGCGCTGGGCATCACAAAATGGGGAAGAGATGGCCAGCCCTCTGTGGAGATAGAGGTGGCTAGGGACTATTTAGAAAAGCTGGACGAGCACAAGTCCATGGGGCCGGACGAGTTGCATCCGAGAGTGCTGAAGGAATTGGCGGCTGTGATTGCAGAGCCATTGGCCATTATCTTTGAAAACTCGTGGCGAACCGGGGAAGTCCCGGATGACTGGAAAAAGGCTAATGTAGTGCCAATCTTTAAAAAAGGGAAGAAGGAGGATCCTAGGAACTACAGGCCAGTCAGCCTCACCTCAGTCCCCGGAAAAATCATGGAGCAGGTCCTCAAAGAATCAATCCTGAAGCACTTGCATGAGAGGAAAGTGATCAGGAACAGCCAGCATGGATTCACCAAGGGAAGGTCATGCCTGACTAATGTAATCGCCTTTTATGATGAGATTACTGGTTCTGTGGATGAAGGGAAAGCAGTGGATGTATTGTTTCTTGACTTTAGCAAAGCTTTTGACACGGTCTCCCACAGTATTCTTGTCAGCAAGCTAAGGAAGTATGGGCTGGATGAATGCACTATAAGGTGGGTAGAAAGCTGGCTAGATTGTCGGGCTCAACGGGTAGTGATGTGCATTTTCAGGGTAATTAGATTCAAAACATAGGTCCCCAGCATTCAGAGTGGGGGAGGAACCTTGACAGGGGGGCTCAGGGCTGGGGCAGGGGATTGGAGTGCGGGGTTTTGGCTTGGGCTTACCTTGGGTGACTCCCAGTCAGTGGTACAGCATAGGTGCTAAAGCAGGCTTCCTGCCTGTCCTGGCACCATGGACCATGCTGTGCCCCGGAAGTGGCCAGCAACAGGTCTGGCTCCTAGGCGGGGGGGAGAGGGGAGGGTATGGGGCTCCTCGTGCTGCCTCACCCACAGGCACTGCTCCCCTTAGCTCCCATTGGCTGGAAACCAGCCAATGGGAGTGCAGAGCCAGTGCTCGTTGTGGGAGAAGCATGTGGGGCCCTGTGGCCTCCCGGCTTAGGAGCCGGACCTGCTGCTGGCCACTTCCAGGGTGCAGGGTGGTGTCAGAACAGGTAGGGACTAGCCTGCCATAGCCAGGCAGCACCGCCAACAAGACTTTTAATGGCCTTGTCGGCAGTGCTGACCAGAGCCGCCAAGACCCAGTGCCTTGCATTCGTGACCCGGCACTGGGTTGTGACCCGCAGTTTGAAAACCACTGCTATGTACAAAATGGCAGTCTTCCTTTCATGGCCCTGGTAGGGGAACCCGGGCCCACCCTCTACTCCAGGATCCTGTCCATGGACCCTATCTCTAGCAATGGTGGCCTGCTCACTCCTAGGCCAGGTTGCTCTTCCCCTGGACTCCTTCTTACATCCTCCTACTTCTCAGCTCTACCTTCTGGCTCCCCCTCTCTCTGAGTTTACCAGCCCAAACTCCTTCGTCCCAGGGAGTAACTGCAGGCTACCTGGCACTGTAACCCCAAGCACACCTCCCTTCTCCCAGAAAATGACTGCAGCCTTTTTCTGCTGCCAATTTCCTATCTTTATTCCAGCTCTGCCTGTTCTTTCTCAGCTGGGCTACATCCCGAAGCAGCCTTTCCATCCCTGGCTCTCCCTCAAGCTAATTGGACACCTTCTCAGAATCATTAATCTTTTCAAGGCTGGTATGTAGTGAACAACCCATCACATGTTAACTTTGTAGACACAAGGTGGGTGAGGTAATATCTTTTCTTTGACTACATTCTGTTGGTGAGAGAGACAAGCTTTGGAGCTTACACAGAAGGTCTAAGGAAGAACTCTGTGTAAACTCAAAAGCTTGTCTCTCTCACCAACAGAAAATGGCTCAATAAAAGATATTACATCACCAACCTTGTCTCTCTAATATCCTGGGACCAACAAGACTACAAGAACTTTTATATCACTCTAGTTTTTTAATCAAAATGCCATGCAGTACTAAGTCAAACACCTTATAGAAGTCTAAGTCTAAGTATATTACATCATCACAAGCTTTGCTGCTGAGCCCCCTAGCCTGCAAGAAGGCCCAGGAACACCCCTTCTCTCCCCATTCTTAAAGTTATAGCATGTAAGTCCAATACAGTTCTCAGTACAACACATCATCACCTCTAGGAATCAGCCATAACCTTTTCCCCATACACTCAATGGAATACCTAGCTGATCATCTGTATGGCTTTCAGGGGATTGAAGAATCTCCTTCAATAGAATCTCTGTTGCTCACTCTTTCCCAATAGTGGGATTGAAGTGGTTAACAATGGAATTGAAGTGGTTTCTCTGCCTTATGAGTCTACTGCAGTTCCTCCCTGCTAGATAAATTTCTCCTTAAGTGTCGAATTTAAAAAAAATCTACTGTGGTCAGAAGTGAAAGTCCAAATTTGGGCATCTAAGTCCATATTTAGACATCCTAACAAATGGCATGATTTTCAGAGGAGCTCAACACCCATATCTTCCAGTTAAATCAATAGATTTAGGTACCTGTCAGGGGGTTGAACTCTAAACCTGGCAGTACCACCTAGTGGCAACAGCCAGTGGCCGTATGGCCCAGTGGTAAGAGTCAGTGGCCTGCATAGGGGAATCTGGGCCCTCCCTGGTCCAGGTTCCAATCCAGGACCCTATGAATAATAGCTCATATATGTGGCCAAGGGGCTCCCTTTCCCCTGTTCCATGGGCCACTTCCTACCCCAGCTTTGGTTCCTCTGTCAGTGCCACCAGTCTGTTCCTGGATTCCCGCTGGAGTTCTCTCTGATCACATTCTAGAAGGCTTCCTCTATCAGTGGCTGTCCATCGTTCCCAGCGTACATGGGGTGAAAGGCCTGAGGTAGCTCAGCAGGGGGACGAGTCCTGGCAGTTTCTCTGCAGGAGCCTGCAGCACGCAACTGCCTCCCCCTCTCACTCTGTCCACCCAGACTGACCTGAGCTGCTCCCTTTCAAACCCCATCTCTGGTGTGATCATGCCCAGCAGGTGCAGCTGGGTGGGGCCTTCTGGCCCCAAAGCTATTTTGTAACCTCCAGTTCACCAGTGGGGCTCGTATATCCCATCCCTGTACCCACTTTGGAAAATGTTGGTGTATGTCCCTCGTTTTCAAAAAATATCATATTAAAATCAGTGAATTATTTGTTTTGTAGTACCACTATTCTGTTTTTTCTTGGTAGTGAATCTGTATCTAGAGGAAGTAAGGTTTCTTGCTGAAAAAAACAAGACAATTTCATCAATTCTAAAATTAATCAGATATGAGATTCATTATAATAATACATCTGGCTGTGAAAAATAGTGATTTATCATGTGAGAGAGAAAAATTACATAATCATAAAAGCCATCATAAATTCTCTTTCATATGATTTAGTACTGAATGCAAGCTTTTACATCCTGAAATATGACAACCTCTAGTTCATGGTTCTGATTGCAATCAAGGTCCATTATTTCTCTGTATCTGATGGTCTTCATTAATGTTTCACAACAGTTTTGGAGCTAGAGTACCTGACTGCTGCAGCCCAAAAACAACTTCCAAATCTGTTTTTATAGATAAAGCCCTGGTCTACACTAGGACTTTAGGTCGAATTTACCAGCATTAAATCGATGTAAACCTGCACCTGTCCACATGATGAAGCCCTTTATTTCGACTTAAAGGGCTCTTAAAATCGATTTCCTTACTCCACCCCTGACAAGTGGATTAGTGCTTAAATCGGCCTTGCCGGCTCGAATTTGGGGTACTGTGGACACAATTCAACGGTATTGGCCTCTGGGAGCTATCCCAGAATGCTCCATTGTGACCGCTCTGGACAGCACTCTCAACTCAGATGCACTGGCCAGGTAGACTGGAAAAGAACCGCGAACTTTTGAATCTCATTTCCTGTTTGGCCAGCGTGGCAAGCTGCAGGTGACCATGCAGAGCTCATCAGCAGAGGTGACCATGATGGAGTCCCAGAATCACAAAAGAGCTCCAGCATGGACCGAACGGGAGGTACGGGATCTGATCGCTGTATGGGGAGAGGAATCCGTGCTATCAGAACTCCGTTCCAGTTTTCGAAATGCCAAAACCTTTGTGAAAATCTCCCAGGGCATGAAGGACAGAGGCCATAACAGGGACCCGAAGCAGTGCCGCGTGAAACTGAAGGAGCTGAGGCAAGCCTACCAGAAAACCAGAGAGGCGAATGGCCGCTCCGGGTCAGAGCCCCAAACATGCCGCTTCTGTGATGAGCTGCATGCCATTTTAGGGGGTTCAGCCACCACTACCCCAGCCGTGTTGTTTGACTCCTTCAATGGAAATGGAGGCAATACGGAAGCAGGTTTTGGGGACGAAGAAGATGATGAGGAGGAGGAGGTTGTAGATAGCTCACAGCAAGCAAGCGGAGAAACCGGTTTTCCTGACAGCCAGGAACTGTTTCTCACCCTGGACCTGGAGCCAGTACCCCCCCGAACCCATCCAAGGCTGCCTCCTGGACCCAGCAGGTGGAGAAGGGACCTCCGGTGAGTGTACCTTTTAAAATACTACACATGGTTTAAAAGCAAGCATGTGAAAGGATTACTTTGCCCTGGCATTCGCGGCTCTCCTGGATGTACTCCCAAAGCCTTTGCAAAAGGTTTCTGGGGAGGGCAGCCTTATTTCGTCCTTCATGGTAGGACACTTTACCACTCCAGGCCAGTAACACATACTTGGGAATCATTGTACAACAAAGCATTGCAGTGTATGTTTGCTGGCATTCAAACAACATCCGTTCTTTATCTCTCTGTGTTATCCTCAGGAGAGTGAGATATAATTCATGGTCACCTGGTTGAAATAGAGTGCTTTTCTTCAGAGGACACTCAGAGGAGCCCATTCCTGCTGGGCTGTTTGCCTGTGGCTAAACAGAAATGTTCCCCGCTGTTAGCCACAGGGAGGGGGGAGAGTTGAGGGGGTAGCCACGCGGTGGGGGGAGGCAAAATGCGACCTTGTAACGAAAGCACATGTGCTATGTATGTAATGTTAACAGCAAGGTTTACCCTGAAAGAGTGTAGCGACTGTTTTATAAAATGTGTCTTTTTAAATACCGCTGTCCCTTTTTTTTTCTCCACCAGCTGCATGTATTTCAATGATCACAGGATCTTCTCCTTCCCAGAGGCTAGTGAAGCTTAGAAAGATAAAAAAACACACTCGAGATGAAATGTTCTCCGAGCTCATGCTGTCCTCCCACACTGACAGAGCACATACGAATGCGTGGAGGCAAATAATGTCAGAGTGCAGGAAAGCACAAAATGACCGGGAGGAGAGGTGGCGGGCTGAAGAGAGTAAGTGGCGGGCTGAAGACAGGGCTGAAGCTCAAATGTGGCGGCAACGTGATGAGAGGAGGCAGGATTCAATGCTGAGGCTGCTGCAGGACCAAACCAGTATGCTCCAGTGTATGGTTGAGCTGCAGCAAAGGCAGCTGGAGCACAGACTGCCACTACAGCCCCTGTGTAACCAACCGCCCTCCTCCCCAAATTCCATAGCCTCCACACCCAGACGCCCAAGAACGCGGTGGGGGGGCCACCGGCCAACCAGCCACTCCACCACAGAGGATTGCCCAAAAAAAAGAAGGCTGGCATTCAATAAATATTAAAGTTGTAAACTTTTAAAGTGCTGTGTGGCATTTTCCTTCCCTCCTCCACCACCCCTCCTGGGCTACCTTGGTAGTCATCCCCCTATTTGTGTGATGAATGAATAAAGAATGCATGAATGTGAAGCAACAATGACTTTATTGCCTCTGCAAGCGGTGATCGAAGGGAGGAGGGGAGGATGGTTAGCTTACAGGGAAGTAGAGTGAACCAAGGGGCAGGGGGTTTCATCAAGGAGAAACAAACAGAACTTTCACACCGTAGCCTGGCCAGTCATGAAACTAGTTTTCAAAGCTTCTCTGATGCGTACCGCGCCCTCCTGTGCTCTTCTAACAGCCCTGGTGTCTGGCTGCGCCTAACCAGCAGCCAGGTGATTTGCCTCAACCTCCCACCCTGCCATAAACGTCTCCCTCTTACTCTCACAGATATTGTGGAGCACACAGCAAGCAGTAATAACAGTGGGAATATTGGTTTCGCTGAGGTCTAAGTGAGTCAGTAAACTGCGCCAGCGCACCTTTAAACGTCCAAATGCACATTCTACCACCATTCTGCACTTGCTCAGCCTGTAGTTGAACAGCTCCTGACTACTGTCCAGGCTGCCTGTGTACGGCTTCATGAGCCATGGCATTAAGGGGTAGGCTGGGTTCCCAAGGATACATATAGGCATTTCAACTTCCCCAACAGTTATTTTCTGGTCTGGGAATAAAGTCCCTTCCTGCAGCTTTTGAAACAGACCAGAGTTCCTGAAGATGAGAGTGTCATGTACCTTTCCCGGCCATCCCACGTTGATGTTGGTGAAACGTCCCTTGTGATCCACCAGAGCTTGCAGCACTATTGAAAAGTACCCCTTGTGGTTTATGTACTCGGCGGCTTGGTGCTCCGGTGCCAAGATAGGGATATGGGTTCCGTCTATGGCCCCACCACAGTTAGGGAATCCCATTGCAGCAAAGCCATCCACTATGACCTGCACATTTCCCAGGGTCACTACCCTTGATATCAGCAGATCTTTGTTTGTGTGGGCTACTTGCATCACAGCAGCCCCAACAGTAGATTTGCCCACTCCAAATTGATTCCCAACTGACCGGTAGCTGTCTGGCATTGCAAGCTTCCACAGGGCTATCGCCACTCGCTTCTCAACTGTGAGGGCTGCTCTCATCTTGGTATTCGTGCACCTCAGGGCAGGGGAAAGCAAGTCACAAAGTTCCATGAAAGTGCCCTTACGCATGCGAAAGTTTCGCAGCCACTGGGAATCATCCCAGACTTGCAACACTATGCGGTCCCACCAGTCTGTGCTTGTTTCCTGAGCCCAGAATCGGCGTTCCACAGCATGAACCTGCCCCATTAGCACCATGATGAATGCATTGGCAGGGCCCATGCTTTCAGAGAAATCTGTGTCCATGTCCTGATCACTCACGTAACCGCGCTGACGTCGCCTCCTCGCCCGGTATCGCTTTGCCAGGTTCTGGTGCTGCATATACTGCTGGATAATGCATATGGTGTTTAATGTGCTCCTAATTGCCAAAGTGAGCTGAGCGGCCTCCATGCTTGCCTTGGTATGGCGTCCGCACAGAAAAAAGGCGCGGAACGATTGTCTGCCGTTGCTCTGATGGAGGGAGGGGCGACTGACGACACGGCTTACAGGGTTGGCTTCAGGGAGCTAAAATCAACAAAGGGGGTGGCTTTACATCAAGGAGTATTTCAGGCAGGACTTCACGGAGGGTTCCAATAAGAAATGGTGCACCTAAGTTATTGTTCTTATTGGAACAAGGAGGTTAGCCTGGCCTCTGATTGATACACGGCTAGATTTACCTCGCTGCACCTTCTCTGTGAGTGACTGCAGTGTGACCTAGAGGAATGAGTCCCCTAGACGGGGGAGGAGGCAAATGAGTACAAAACAAATCTGGTCTATTTCTTGTTTTGATCCACTCCATCTATCTTTTACATCTTTGGCTGGCAGCAGACGGTGCAGAAGGACTGCATGCCATCCACATCTCATGGCTGCTCGGCAGAAGATGGTACAGTACGACTGCTAGCAATCCGTATCGCCTGCCTGCTCACCATAAGACGGTTCAAGAGGACTGACTGCAGGACTAAAGAGAATGACCTGGTCAAGTCACTCCAAATTTAGTCCCTGCGCCCATGTCTGCCCAGGCGCTCCCAGTTGACGTGGCCAGGAGCACCTCGGACACGACGAGGAAGGCTACCAGTCGTACTGCACCATCTGCTGCCAGAAGGCAATGGGTTGCTGCTACTGTGTAGCAATGCCGTACCGCGTCTGCCAGCATCCAGGAGACATACGGTGATGGTTACCTGAGCGGGCTCCATGCTTGCCGTGGTATGGCGTCTGCACAGGTAACTCAGGAAAAAAGGCGCGAAACGATTGTCTGCCCTTGCTTTCACGGAGGGACGGAGGGAAGTGGGGGCCTGACGATATGTACCCAGAACCACCCGCAACAATGTTTTAGCCCCATCAGGCATTGGGATCTCAATCCAGAATTCCAATGGGCAGCGGAGACTGCAGGAACTGTGGGATAGCTATCCACAGTGCAACGCTCTGGAAGTCAACTCTAGCCTCGGTACTGTGGAAGCACTCCTCCGAGTTAATGCACTTAATGCACTTAGAGCATTTTCTGTGGGGACACACACACTAGAATATATAAAAACGATTTCTAAAAAAATGACTTCTATAAATTCGACCTTATTCGTAGTGTAGACATACCCAAAGAGAGTGAAACCTTCTTAATGAATGAAGCTCATATCGTCAATCCCCACGGCTTTAACTTATTTTTTACCCAGGATCTTATTGTGTTAATCTCAGCAATTCTAGAAGGACTAGAGAACAAACAAATAATTTGTCTCATTTCTCTCACTTAAATCCTTTGATCTCTCTAAATACATTTCCAGGAGAGATGATTCACTGACTGATCTCTTTATCTGTGGCATCTCTCTATAGGTACACCTTAATCATCTCTCAAAAGTCATATTTTGAACTTCCCCTTTAAATATCTATCTATCCAATGTTTTTGATGTTTAACCAAGGCCCTGATATGTAATGTTGATATTTTGCTGAACAACAATATTTTATTCCTTCTAATTGTCTTACTCCGCATTTGTCATTGTCTAATTTTAGTAGATGTAATAAACCAAATGAATATCCCCAAAAGATTTAGTGTTTTGTTGTGACTTGTTTTACTAAACACCAATCTGAGTCACAGCTTTGAACAACAGCTAAAGGAATAACACATGACAAGGTATATATCCCTAATAGGTATTCATTGCTGAGAAATAAACTGTAAATATTGAATGTCCTAAGAGACAAAGAGCCCGATTCTGATCTCAGTTATACCAGTTTAAAACCAGTGTGGGAGAGATCAGAATCAACAATTTTTCCCAATAGAGTCTATCATAATCACTCAGGATTGGGTTGTGCTAGGCAAGCATAGGCCTCTGTATGGAGCAGTGCAGAACCATACCACCCCATGAGATTTCAAAGGGGCTTTTTGCCTCCAGAGGCACCATGCCTACTGGAGACTCCTGGGATTCATGCAGACTGGACATCTCTTAAGCTGATACATCTTGCTACCCCTTCTTTGACACACACATTTAATCAGGTCAGTGAGCTATCTCCTCACAATTCCCTTTGAGATGGGATGGATTAAACCCCACAGGGCAGTTGTGCCTAAATAATTTTATTGGGCTAGAGCACAGCTGAAGAATCAATTTAGCTAAAATGTCATGACTATGTCAGTATAGACAAGGACAAGTCACGTTCAGCACAGTATCAGCTAGTCATAATTAAAGCCTGGTCCTACAGAGTTCATCCATGACTAGCTGACATGACACTGAACATGATTTGTCCTTGACTATACTGACTGTGAAAACATGGTTGCATCATGTTAACTAACTGGTTTCTGCAGTCAGGCTCTAACAAGATAAAATGTTTTCTTGAAGGGATCAGTCCTGCTTGAAAAGGATATGACTAGATACTATTTTTGCACATGGAGCTTCATGGAGAGTGGCCATTTGTCCTATTCTGCCCCTTCTGCACCTGTCCAAGATCAGAGCAATGTTTACCCCTAGTTAATTCACTGTAACTAATTTCTGAGCAAGTTCCAGTTTTTTTCCTTAGAAAACATTTTTGAGAGAACTTGTGGTCAGTATCATCTCTAGAGCTGGTTGGGAATTTTTAAAGAAATCTGGAGGTCAAAAAATGCCAATTTGTCAAAACCAAAAGTGTTTGTGAAACAAGGTCAGTTTCCACAAATCTTCCAACTGAAGAAGAAGAAGTTGGAAAATAAATTAAAATAGTAAAAACATTTTATTTTTGCATTTTCAAAACAAAAAAAAAATCTGGGTTTCTGGTTCAAAACAACTTTTTAGAAATTTAAGCTGATTAAACTGAAAAAGTTTTTAAAAAGGAAAAAGGTGAAATGCAAATAAAATGTTTCAAAATTATTTATGCCAAATGTTTTGATTGGCCTGAACCAAAACATTTTTCAGTTTTTCCCATTCACAGACATTTTAGAGACTGATTCTTTGTTCTGTTTTGGGACTGTAAACATTTCTGAACTCTTAAAATATTTACAGGATGGGAAAAACATTTCGTGACCAGCTTTCATTAAATTCATCTATATAATAAGAACTTGCTAGTCCTACCATCTTCTTTACACTGATAGGAGAATAGAATCATAGAAGTGTAGAACTGGAAGAGACCTTGACAAGTCAACTAATACAGTCTCCTACACTCATGGCAGGACTAAGTATTATCTAGACCTTCCCTGTCAGGTGTCTGTCTAACCTGCTCTTAAAAATATCCAAAGATGGAGATTCTGCAACCTCCATGGGCAATTTATTTCAGTGCTTAACCACCCTGACAGTTACATAGTTTTTCCTAATGTCCAACCTAAACCGCCCTTGCTGCAATTTAAGCCCGTTGCTTCTTGACTGATCCTCAGAGGTTAAGGAGAATAATTTTACTCCCTTCTCCTTGAAACAACCTTTTATGTACTTGAAAACTGTTCTCATGTCCCCTCTGTCTTCTCTTCTCCAGACTAAACAAACCCAGCTTTTTCAGTCTTTCTTCACAGATCATGTTTTCCGGATCTTTACTCATTTGTGTTGCTCTTGTCTGGACTTTCTCCTATTTGTCCAGATCATTCCTGAAATGTGACATCCAGAACTGGACACAATACTCCAGCTGAGGCCAAATCACTGTGGAGTAGAGCGAAAGAATTACTTCTTGTGTCTTGCTTACAACACTCCTGCTAGTACATCCCAGAATGATGTTTGTTTTATTTGAAACAGTGTTGCACTGTTGACTCATATTTAGCTTGTGATCCACTATGACCCCCAGATCCCTTTCCACAGTACTCCTTCCTAGGCAGTCATTTCCCATTTTGTATGTGTGCAGCTGATTGTTCCTTCCTAAATGGAGTACTTTGCATTTGTCCTTATTGAATTTCATCCTTTTACTTCAGACCATTTTTTCAGTTGGTCCAGATCATTTTGAAATTTAATACCCTCCAAAGCACTTGCAACTCTTCCCAGCTTGGTATCATGTGAAAACTTTACAAGTGTGCACTCTATGCTATTATCTAAATCACTGATGAAGATATTGAACAGAACTGGACCCAGAACTGATCCCTGCAGGACCCCACTCAATATGCCCTTCCAGTTTGACAGTGAACTACTCATAACTACTCTCTGGGAATGGTTTTCCAACCAGTTGTGCACCACCTTATCATAACGCCATCTAGGTTGTGTTTCCCTAGCTTGTTTATGAGAAGGTCATGAAAGACAGTATCAAAAGCCTTACTAAAATCAAAATATACCACATCTTTGCTTTTTCCGCCATCCACAAGGTTTGTTACCATGTCAAAGAAAGCCATTAGGTTGTTTGACATGATTTGTTCTTGACAAATCCATGTTGACTGTTAATTATCACATTATCTTTTAGATGTTTTCAAATTGTTTGCTCCATTATCTTTCCAGATACTGAAGGTAAGGTGAATGGTGTGTAATTCCACAGGTTGTCCTTATTTCCCTTTTTATAGATCAGCAATATATTTGCCCTCTTCAGTCCTCTGGTATCTCTCCAGTCTTCCATGAGTTTTCAACGATAATTGCTAATGGCTCAGATATCTCCTCAGTCACCTCTTTGAGTATTCTAGGACAGTGGTTCTCAAACTGTGAGTCGGGATCCTAAAGTCGGTTGCAACCCCATTTTAATGGGGTCACCAGGACTGTTGTTAAACTTGCTGGGGCCCAGGGCTGAAGTCAAAGTCCAAACTCCACCGCCCAGGGCTAAAGCCCTCAAGCTTTGGCACCCCCCATGGTGTCAGTGCTCAGGCATTGGTCCCCCTACCAGGGGTCTTGTAGTAATTTTTGTTGTCAGGAGGGGGTTGCAGTGCAATGAAGTTCGAGAAACCCTGTTCTAGGATATATTTCACCATGCCCTGGTGACTTGAAGATGTCTAACTTGCCTAAATAAGTTTTGACTTGTTCTTTCCCTATTTTAGCCTCTGATCCTACTGGCATTCACTATGTTAGCTGACCAATCACTACTAACCTTTTTGGTGAAAACAAACAAAAAAGCCATTTAACACTTCTGCCATTTCCACATTTTCTGTTGTTGTTTTTCCCCCCTCGTTGAGTAATGGCCTACCCTGTCCTTGATCTTCCTCTTGCTTCTAATGTATTTAGAGAATAGTTTCTTGTTACCCTGTATGTGTCTAGATAGTTTAATCTCATTTTGTGTCTTGGCCTTTCTAATTTTGTCCCAACATACTTGTGTTATTTGTTTATATTCATCCTTTATAATTTGACATAGTTTCCACTTTTTGTGGGGCTCTTCTTTTGAGTTTCAGGTCATGGAAGATCTCCTGATTAAGGCAGGGTGGTCTTTCGCCATACTTCCTATCTTTCCTACGCAGTGGATAATTTGCTCTTGTGCCCTTACTAATGTCTCTGAAAAATTGCCAACTGTCTTGAATTGTTTTCCCCTGAGACTTAATTCCCATGGAAACTTACCTACAAATTCCTTGAGTTTGCTAAAATCTGCCTTTTTGAAATCCAGTATCTTTATTGTGCTGTTTTCCCTCCTCCCATTCTTTAGAATTGTGAACTCTACCATTTCATGATCACTTTCACCTAAGCTGCCTTCCATTTTCAAATTCTCAACCAGTTCTTTCCTATTTGTCAAAATCAAATCTAGGACAGCCTCTCCCCTCATAGCTTTCTCCACCTTTTGAACTAAAAAAAATCCAACTCAGTTATGGGAAAGCTGAACTTGAATCTATTCAAGCTAAGTAGCTTTTGTTTCAGTCTCTTTTTCTCTTTCAGAGATCAAAATTCTTCCTGAGATTTTGTTCAGTAAAGGAGTCAGCCTAATTCTATATGTTCCAATAATTTTAAAGATACTGAATGGAGAGGTGGATGTGATGATTGTTTTGCCATCCCTGTTAGTGTTCTTCTCTACAGATTCTTAATGGAAATTCCATTCTCAATGGAAATCAAATATCAAATTATATGGACTATCCTCTTTGCCAAACAGTAGAAGTTGAAAGCTTCAGTAATAAAGAACAGTTTTCAAAATGCTGGGTGTAGATCTGCTAATGATTCATCCAGAACCTTCTTGGTAACTTATGATTTCTACATTTAAGGACATTTTAAATCAATTACTACTTTGGCAAGGAATTTCCAGAGATGTCTCTTTGAAAACTGAACAACAATCAATTCATCTATTTCCACCATATTTGTAAGACTATTTTCTTAGATGCCCACTCTAACATTCATTCTTCCAAAGCCCTTCTTTTGTAAAACTGAGCTCTGTTGACTAAGATGGTAATATTCAAATCAAGCCCAAACAATACAGAAAGAGCAACACACATTATGATTTTTTTCTCTTATGAAACTTAGTTATCTAGATTTTGCTATGGAAATACAATATTTAAAAATAAACAAAACTGATCAAACTGTAAAAAGAACAGGAGTACTTGTGGCATCCTAGAGACTAACAAATTTATTACAGCATAAGCTTTCGTGGGCTACGCCCACTTCATCGGATGCAGGTGCCACAAGTACTCCTGTTCTTTTTGCGGATACAGAGTAACACGGCTGCTACTCTGAAACCTGATCAAACGGTGAATTTCTTGGCTAGTCATAATACCAGTGAAAAGGCAAATCTCTGCTACAGCAAACTTTTGTAGGCCTATGTTTAGCTAGAACCAGTGACAAATTCCTGTATCTTCTCAGATAATTTTCTGACTGAAATAATAAGTGTCTACAGATGAGTGAAGAGCATATTATAGCCATGTATAAGAGAAGGAGGGAGCTTATAGAGGAGTTGAAATTGAATCTAAGCATCGCCCTGTAATGGTAGAAGTACCATGAAATTGGGCAACTAAAGGCAAGCTGAAAAAGCGTCATTACACTGCAGGACTCAGAAAAGGAGGCTCAGTTAAGGCTGGTGATAGGAAGATAATTTACTCAGCTCACTGCTCAGACTAAGGCCTTGGCTACACTTGCAAGTTAGAGCACATAAAATCAGCCTTGGGCACACTAACTCCTGAAGTGTCCACACTGGCAGGGCACTGAGAGTGCCTGGACTCTGAGGCTGGAGTGCTGCTGGTAATCCACCTCCATGAGAATAATAGAGCTTGCTGCGCCCTGGCTGAAATGCCAGGGTGTTAGTGTGGACAATGTGTGCACTGTGATTGGCCTCCAAAAACTTCCCATTATCCCTTGAAGTCAAGTGGCCACTCTGGTCATTGTTTTGAACTTGGCTTCCGGCATGTGGATATCCCCTTTCAAAGCTCCATTTCCGACAGCCGGCATGCTTATCTGCTCCGGGACAAAGCAAACCATTACTGCGGAATGCTCCTGCTGCAGAGGCGGGCATTTGTGCATGTGCGTGTGTGTGAGAGAGGTGGGCGTGGGGGCTCATGTCAGGGTTTCCCCCTTCTCCTGCCTCTGTCTGTCAGCATGCTGTCTTGTAAGTTCACACTCTGCCCCCCAAAACACACCGTCTCTCCCCCCATATACACACAACACACTCTCTGTCACACTTCACCACCCCCCATTTGAAAAGCACGCTGCAGCCACTTGCACACGGGGATAGCTACCACAATGTACTGTTCTCTGTGGCCTTGCACGAGCTGCTAATGTGGCCACGCCACTGCGCTTGCAGCTGACAGTGTGAACCCGCAGCACTTTGCCTGCTGCAGTCTCCAAGGGCTGGTTTAACTCCTGGCACTCTACATCTGCAAATGTAGCCATGCCCTAAGAAAGGGGATGTATTGAGACTGTGTAATACTTGCTAGAAAGCTATATCAGAATAGCTGGAGAAAGGGAAAAACACCATGGGAGTGATTTGAACTAGCGCCTGATTCAGTGCTCACTGACGTCAATACAAAGTTTCACATGGACTTCAGTGGCCTTTAGATTAGTGGTCCCTCCCCGAGCCCCCATCCGGAAAGTAGAGATGTGCTTGAGCTATAAAATTTGGATTGGGATCTAGATTTTGAACCTCCAGGAGCTTGGGATGTTCAGCTCAGGATATTTATAGTCAGGATTGTTACAGAGGCAACAGCCAGCTACAAAATCCGTATGCAGATCTAGGTTGTTTCATATCTGTGGGGCCTTTCTCTCCATCTAATATTACTTTCCCTAATGAGAGAGGCCATTTAATCCATCCATTACCTGGCGCAAGAATTTGTGAAGCCACTCTAAGAACACTATTAACCCAGGATTAAAAAAAAACAGATAGCAGGTATATTCATTTAACTTCCTTCCAGAAATATAAAACCATGAGTAGCTGATTCAGCCAAAATGATAGGGAGAGATGAGGTTAAGGGATGGAGAGAAGGGAGATGGAAACACAGGGAGGCAGTGATGGCAATTGTAGCAGTGCATCAGGCAATTGTGAGTGATTTGGAGATTACAGTTTAACAAAGAACAAGAATAAAGACTTAATGAGCATGAAAACTGAAATATCCATCAAGATGTGCTAAGAACTGGTGACAGAGCAGATCCATTAATAACAGAGGGAGGAAGGGTTAACCAGGAATGATTTTTAAATGGCTGAGATAGCAACTCCCATTTAAAATCCATCTTTCGCAGGAAAAAGAAGAGGTTTGAGCAATGCAGAACTAAAGAAGACCTTGTCAGATAGCTATAGATAAAAATCAAGCAAGAAAATATCTGGAAGAGATATTTATAAATGAATCAGTAGGTCTGGTTGATGTGCATGCTCGAAGTTTAAAATAATTAATTCACAGACTTACTGAACCACTGCCAATTTATTTTGAAGAGTAATGGAGGACTGGGTACATGCCAGGAGAAGGTGGGGGAAATAATGTAAATATAGGAGGGGAAAACTAGTGCTCATATGGCGCCAGCCTTGAATGATCTGTTTTCCATTAATCTTTACTTCAGTCCCCAGTAAAATAATAGAATCAATATTATGATATAAAAATAAACATCTAACAGATACCAGACTCATAGCACTGAGGAAGCATAGGTTTAAAAACAAATAATCTTGTCAGACAAATATGATTGCTTTTTTGTTAGAAGGGCAAATGCAATGGATGGAGAGAACACAGTTGATTAAATGTGTCTGGGAGAGTTTCATGAATGTGTAGATTCCGAGGGGAGCATTGTGATCACGTAGTCTGACTTCCCGTATAACATGGGCCATAGAACTTCCCCAAAATTATCTCTAGAGCATATGTCTTTTAGAAAAACATCCAATCTTGATTTAAAAATAGCCCACCACATCCCTGGATAAAAAAAATCACCATGACCCTGGATAAATTATTACAATGATTAATTATCCTCTGTTAAAAATGTATGCCTCATTTCCAGTCTGAATTTGTCTATCTACAAATTCCATCCATTAGATCATATTATACCTTTCACCACTAGATTCAAAGAACCCATTATCAAATATTTTCCCCCTGTAGGTACTTAATAGATTCAAATCAAGTCACCCTTTAATCTTCTCTTTGTTAAGCTAAATAGCTTGAGCTCAAGTCTATCATCTTAAAGCAGGTTTTTTAATCCTTTAATCATTTCCCTGGCTCTTCTCTGAACCCACTCCAGTTTACCAACATCCTCCTTGTCAGGTATTGTCTTGTCTCATATATTCTGTAGAGATATGGAAGACAGGGCAAACAGTAGAACTGGGTGAAAAATTTTTAGCCAAAACTTCTTTCCACAGGAATGAGCAGATGCAGGTCAACTGAAACATTTCTTGGGTTTGTGTCAAATTCACTGACTTGTTTTGGTTAGGAATATAAATCTGAAAAAAAATCTAAACATTTTGATTTGACATTTTGTAAATGAAATGTTTTGATTTTTCAGTTTGAAATTACTTTTCAGTTTGAAATTTACTTAAAATTTTATTTTTTAAAAGTAAAACATTTTTAAAAGCTTAAAAATAAAACAAAACATTTTGTTCAAACCAAAACAAATGTTTGGGTATTTTTACTTTTTAGTTCACCAAATTATATATTATATATATAGTTTTAATTGATTTTTTCCCAGTTTTCTTAGAATGGCCAGCAAACCAAGAAATCAATTAGTTACACCGCTCTAGTAAAGAACACTTCAGTTAAAATCGACAGATGATACTAAATAGAGACAGAGATTTAATAGAAGGGGGACATTTCATCTGTAGATCTCCTCTTGCTCCTGCAGAAAGACATGGGTGTCCCTGTTTGAAATGGCATATCAGGACAATGAGCATACTATATGTACTGTCCCACCTGGAAAACAGTAAAGAATCTGCTTGAGGTTGGATTAGCTTTGATGCACAGTTCATTCATCCAATGGAAACCACTTTTTGTACATGTTCCAGACCAGGAAATGCCTGCAAGTGTGCTAGCACAGAGATTCTGTGCCCGCTGGCAGAAGCCAAGATGCTTACAGATCTTTGTTTTGTGGGTGCGGAGGATTTCTTTGTCACCTATGGAATGATCAGATGGCAACTCTGCAAGACGAACCTATACTGTATCTTATGGGGACTACCTGGTATAGCCAAGGATAAAATAGATATGGCTGCACTGCTCATGGTCAGAGAATAGCAACGTGTGATTAGATTGGAAAAATGAAAGAGAAGGACTTCACTCTATGAGCACTGATGTACATGAGTGACTTTACTCTTGGGAGTTGTCCCATTGAATTCAGTGGGGTTAGTTGAGAGTAAGATTACTCATGTGTTTAAGTGTTTGCAGGATTGGGTACTAAGACTGTGCATGTAGGAAAAAATAAAAACAGAACAGGCATTCAATGGAGGCTTCATATCTGGAAACAAAACTAATAAAAATAGATATGTGCTAGGAGTCAACAAGATAGATCTAAGTTATAATCAGCTAAATGCATGTTAAGTATAATTTATGAGTAGTTGCTTATCCTTGCAGATGATTTATGAAGAAGGATTAAGAAGCAAATACTGAACCTATATCCACAGTGTTAGGGGCTTATTCCTTCACCCACTTACTTCCCCGGTCCTTCTCGCATGAACAGAGAGCAACAATACCCAAAGTCCAAAGGTGCAAACAATTCAATGTTTATTGGGGTGAACTTCCAGCAAGCATGATTCCAGTTTCCTTCCTTAGTGTCCCCCTTCCCAGCTCTGACACCACAGACCCTTACCTGTGTCCCTGTTCCCATTCCCGCCCTTAGCAAAACATGATTCCAATTTCCCCCCCCCTTACTTCCTGATTGACTGCAGACTATATAGTAAAACTTGAGTTCTGCTTAGCTATACCTTAACCTATCATTTTACTGAAATTTAACTAACCAATCCTAACATATTGTAACATGATTATGTAACCAATTATATCCTACCACCTTAATTAGTTTACACCCAGCAAACTTAATTATACAGCAGACAGAAACAATCACAGAACCTGACAGAGATTATACAGACAAACAATAGGGAAATGAGGACTGTGATAAAACAATACAGAAATGAGGATTTCACATCCCAGCTATTGATAAGTGAGTTCTTGCCAGACAGGATGCTATCAAACTAAGTTTCCTTTTACATCTTCTAGGCACTTCCCTTTCTCTGCGGGTGATAGGAACACAATCCTGTCCTGATAATGCTGAACAGCCCAATAGTACCTTATTTCAATGTGACTAGTTTGGAATGTAAGGATGTGACTGTTAGCTTCACAGTTTATGGCTGCTTCTGCTGCTTAGCCAAAGATCTTAGCCTAAGAACAGGGCCTCAGACTGTCACAGTAAGAGAAGACCCTTACACTGGCAGACAGTGATTTTGATTCTTTCTTTTATACCTCTAGAACTAGCTAAGAGAAAAGAATACACCTAAATTCTTAGAGGATAGGCCTTTACAGGCAGGCCTGAATATCTATATCCTAACACTCAGGTGCAGAGATCCTCTGGCAGTGGTCTTTGTGCACCTCCAGTGTGCAAGTGGGGGCAGAGTTTGGGGATGATATATAAAGGGAACTCCATGTACAGCCATGCATATGTGGCATTTAGGGACAGGGACAGAGACTCTACAAATAAGTGGCTCCTTTAGTCTTCTCCCTCACATAAGGAGCATCCACCTACATCAATTAATTAACCTCCCTCCCTAAAATTCTTCTTTTAAGAACCTGATTGCTTTTTCCTTGTTCTTAAGATCCAAGGGTTTGGGTCTGTGTTCACCTATGCAAATTGGTGAGGATTTTTATCAAGCCTTCCCCAGAAAAGGGGGTGTAAGATGGGCATGGGAGGATTTTTGGAGGAAAGATGTTTCCAAGTGGGCTCTTTCCCGGTTATGTATTTGTTAGACGCTTGGTGGTGGCAGCAATCAGGTTCTTAAAAGAAGAATTTTAATTGCAGAAAAAAAGTAAAATAATCACTTCTGTAAAATCAGGATGGTAAAAACCTTACAGGGTAATCAGATTCAAAACATAGAAAATCCCTCTAGGCAAAACCTTAAGTTACAAAAAGACAAAAAAAACAGGAATATACATTCCAGTCAGCACAGCTTACTTTCTCAGCCATTTAAACAAACAGAATCTAACGCATATCTAGCTAGATTACTTACTAAGTTCTAAGACTCCATTCCTTTTCTGTTCCCGGCAAAAGCATCACACAGACAGAGATAGCCTTTGTTTCTCCCCGTCTCCAGCTTTGAAAATATCTTGTCTCCTCATTGGTCATTGTGGTTAGGTGCCAGCGAGGTTATCCTAGCTTCTTAACCCTTTACAGGTGAAAGGGTTCCTCTGGCCAGGAGGGATTTTAAAGGTGTTTACCCTTCCCTTTATATTTATGACAGGCTCAGATACTGCTTCATGGTATTGGGTATTGGTATTGCTTCATGAAGATCCCCCAGTGCCTAGCTGACACGTTTGAGCTAGGTTCTGGGCTAGCTCCTCAAGTGTAAAATATGGATGAGAAGGACATGACAAATGTCTACAATGATCTGAAGGGAGTAAATGCTAATGGTGGAGAAGAATTGTTTGGAGTGGTAATAGCTGGAAGCAATAGTACAAAGTTAGGAAAAGTAACAATGAGGCTGTACTGTATATGGAAAAAGAACATCATGAGACTGAGCCCTGTTATGCTGTGGAATATTTCCCAGTCCCAAAATAGCTTGGACATTTCAAAGATGGCTGGAAAAAGACTTAGAAAGTATACCATAAGGAATACTACTGTATCGCCAGGGAAATGGACTAGAATATCTAATAGGTCTGTTCCTTCTCTAGCTTCTATGATTTTAATATAAATAGTCTGACATCTCCAGGAGATGATTCCATGTGATGCAATGAAAATAAGGAAGAGCTCTGAATTTGATGTAAATTGACTTCAACTGATTTCAGTGGAACTATGCTGGTTTACAGCAAACCTCTCTTAAAATGTTCCTCTTCTCTTCTGTGATGTCAATTCTTAGCTAAATAATTAATTCAAATTTTTGAACCCCACTCTCACTTTTGGAAGAATTAATTCAATCTGGTAAAACAATGTGGAAATGTATTTTGAAACTAAATGTGCCCCATAGCACTGGCCTTTTTCTATGTCAAATTATGTATAGATTTTCTTAGCATTAGGCTCTCACTTCTGAAAGTGGTCCAATTGGCCTGGCATAACTTAAACAAGAGGTAGCTATTGCTACCATATGCAGCTGTATTACAGAACAGTGGGGCTTTCAGAAAGATGTATTTCTTCACCAGACAGGAATTGCACACAGCCGGTCATTGATAACTGTACAGCTTGGATCTGATGGCATTATTCAATGGAACTGAGTCAGCGCATCTACTCAGGCATGAAAAAGAAGAACTGTATTTTAATCCTGAAACAGAACACAGTAAATTATCAAAGAAAATAAGAGGCTGGTGACAATATGCTGTTGTGTTAAAGCCTTCAGAATTCAAAGCCTGAACTTCTTTCTACTGCACATTGTGACTAAAGATGGGAAGTAAAAAACATTTGGAGCACTGTCTTAGAGCAAGTTAAAGAAATTAGAGGAACCCAGTCTGAATGCAGATGTGATGCTACAAAAGTGCTCTCTGCTGGGTTCTGCCCTTTATAAAAATGAGATCAAAATACAAAGTTTAGATCCAGATTCATATCCAGATCCAAACTTCCCCAAAATTTGATGCTTTTTGGAGCTGGGATTTGGTTTAGGGACATCTCTAATATAAATGTTTGGTAGAGTATTTTTTGTGAAGGTGGGAAGCTTCAGATTTTTGTCCCTGCACCAGTCTTTATTTTTATGCTATGACAAGTTATATGGTACCATAAACCTTCCCATCTCATGTATATTGGGAGGAGTAACAAACCCAAAGATGAATGTTTTCTAACGTCCAAGAATGACAGGTATCTAATATAAATGCACTATATGAAGTTATGATTTTTCTTATGTGAGCATGTGTTTGTGTGTGTGTATAAATATAAACACACACACACAATATATATATATATAGAGAGAGAGAGAGAGATGTATTTTTTCTAAATAAACTTTCAAAAGAAACTAATTTAATTTGAAAATATACTAAAAAAATAAAATCCACAGTATTAATCAAATGTGGTGCATCATTCATAATGTGCCTTGTATTAGTCTGGGTTATTACTACAGAATATTGACCTTTTATTTTTCTTATAAGCAGGATTTTTTACATAAAAATAGCAATGATTAATATCCAGCACAAGTAAAGCACTGGTAACGTGGAATATATTTGATCTTAGCTGAATGAATTTTATACCAATAATTATAAGAAAACTTGTGGTCCAGATTCTCTACAAGTGTAAATGGATAAAACTTCACTGAAGTCAATAGGACTACAGCAGAAAACATACACCAGCAGACAATATGCACCCAAATTTCAAGGCCACTGTCTATGGAATTATGGTTCTCTAAATCAGAAAAATAAATGCAACTGTTGGACCCTTTGCCCTAAAATATGTAGCTGATTTTTTAATGTTATTTACACAAACTTCTTCAGTTGGTTGAAGCGTTAGAACTCTTGTAAATGTCTTTTGCTACTATACACTGCCTTGTGTTTCCCTTTTTTTAAAAGAGGAGGGGACTCCATAAAAAGAAAGGTGAAGGTTTAAATATCAACATATCTAACTACTCTGTGTCTATGTCTTTCCTAGGCATTTCTAATGTGCCTTTGGATTCCAGATGACTTCAGGTAGGGCTAACTAGTGTCTGCCTGTGCAATTAAACTGTTCACTCTCAGGCACAACAAGGACTAAAAAAATTGAGAGGCCTAGAAATAGAAATAGAAGTTGCAAAGTACAGTATTGCCAAATTCTTGTGAATATATCATGAGTCTCATGATAGATATTTGGTGTTTTACATAAAACTACCCTGACTGCTGGAGTTAGGAGATTACATGAGTATTTCAGTTTTTATCTGAAAGAAAATATGTTGCTAGCCATCATGGTTACAGAGAAAAGCTTGAAATGGTGGCCATAAAGACTCTGACACCAGTAGGCAAACAAAAAGAATTCCACACCACAGCCAGAACAGCATAGTGGACTGCAGCAGCAACGAGGTAATGAAGAGGTCTTTACTGCTGCTGTTTTGTTTGACTGGCACAAGTCCCTTTTATATACAAGGGATGCTGTTAATTTCTGGGGGATCCAGGAGACAGAGAGAATTTGTAAAGAGGAAGCAGCTTAAGAGGAGGAAGCAGGAGGCACTGAAGAAGTAAGGTTGTCAAGTGAGGAGACATATCAAGAGGGCTTACAGATGCTGGAGGTGGGCCAGAAGCTCCTGCCAACATGAGACCAACGAACATCTGTACAGGATATTTTCAGTATATCTAGATAGCTCAGATACTTGGTCTGTTGTTCCTGGGTTCCAGCCCTGCACAGATTTGTACACATGCTGAACTTTACATACTCTAAGTTATCCCACTGAAGTCAGAGTTAGATTGTAAAGAGCAGGCACAGAAAATGAAGTCTTTTTTTTTTTTCATATGAGGCCCTTAGAGTGCCTCAGAACATTGGGGAATCCTGATTGAATATCCATTTATTAGCAAAGAGTTAATAATTTATCCTTTTGCAGTAATGTCAACCATTCTACGATGTATTAACGAACCCAAAGGATGAAAAACTTATTTAGAGATCTCCTTCATTTTTTGTTGTCACATTTCCAAGTACTGAGCTATGGGCATGTACTGTGCAAATTTAATGAATTTAAATTGCCCTCTATGCACATCACACAATGGCTTTTATATACAAAGTATACTGTTTAGCAAGGGAGAATAGTAAAGGACACATTATAATTTAACATCGAATGCATGAATGTAGCCTATGTTTTTCAGAGAACAAAGACTGACTTTTTGTAGACGTGTATGTTTTATTCATCACTGAATAACTGGGCTATAAGTGTATAATCGGTAACATTATTGATTTGCAATATGTGCATTTTCGCTTTAGTGTTTGGCCACATTCAGTTTGCTTTCTGCCATTATCTGCTGCTCACTTTATCTATAATTAAAGTGAATAAAAAATTTTTAATGTACTTACTGTTATGTAGCATTAAGTAGTAGTTATAGTCATAAAACTTCATTTGTGCATTAAAATCATAAGATGTGGAATGTGCCCTAAAAACATTCTCTTTTACATTGCATAAATATAATGAAAGGTACTTTTAAAAACATAAAGCGTAATGTATTAACAAACATTTATTTTAATCTATAATGACTCGATGTATATAGCACCCCATTCATTTAATATGTTCTTTACAATCACTGGTAATGCAAAAAAGGAGTAGTTGCTGAGTCATGATATGGGTTTCAGTGGGAACAAACTGGCTATCAGACTTGAGGGCGACCTCTGTTTAGCTCAAAATTTTGTCTCCGTCTCTTCCACCAACAGAAGTTGGTCCAATCAAAGATATTATCTTACCCACCTTTGTCTCTCTAATATCCTGGGACCAACATATTTACAACACCAATGCAAATATCTTAAAAGCAGCCATCAAAGGGTATGTCTACCCTTTGAGCTGTGGATACAATTCCCAACTCAGGGAGACATACTCGATCTAGCTGTGATTGAGTTAGCAAGCTCAAAATAGAATTTAGCCACAGCAACATGAGTGGCAAGAGGGGCTAGCCACCCTGAGCATGTGCCTAATGTCTTGGATGGGTACATACACAGGACAGCAAGCCCCTCCTGCCACTCATGGAGGCACTCTATTTTTAGCATGTGAGTTCTATCAGAGCCAGCACAGGTATGTCTCCTCAAACTGGGAATTACACCCCCTGCTTAAAGAGCAGACATACACTTAGATACCTGATTCTACGAAAGGGAGAAAGGATGGTCTTGCGGACGAGGCACTAGCCTGGGACTCAGGAGTGCTGGGCTCAAGTCTTGCCTTTGGCACAGATTTCCTGTGGGCAGGATCCACAAAGGGGTCTCAGCATTGCAATGTCTAACTTAAGGAACCCTGCACCCCAACGGAATCTTCAGCCCCAAGTTAAGCATCCAGGCTTCCTATATAATGCATAGTGAGAGTTAAGCGCCTAAGAATATGATTGAAAAAAGCCAGCAAGCTGAATGGAGAGCCACCTACATTAGCCAGTAGAAAATACCAAGCCCTGCCCGTCAAAGAAAATTAAGCACCTAAATCCAGGTCAGAGAGAGGTGCTTATTTTCACTCAGAATTCACAGCTATGGACCCTCTCCTAGGGCTAGGTGGCTAAATCAGGTCAGCCCTTTCTCAAGAAAGGCCAAGGATTCTGACCTAGGATATGGGAGACCTGGATTCAAATACCTTCTCCGCATTAGACAGCAGCAGGATTTGAACCTGTCTCCTGCCTAAGAACATACTTACTGCATTGGTCCCTACAGATGTAATGGGCAAGGAAACACCTGCTCTGTGAATCCCACTGGGGAATAGGCATGAGCCATGCATCAGGATTGAGGCATCTGTTCATGTGCCCACTGGAAGATTTTTAAGTGTGTGGGGCACTTTACTGTCAGAGATTTAGATGCATAGGTAATTTAGGCCCCTAAAGTTAGGCGGCAGCTGAGCAGAGGTTTCAGGATCTAAATTTTGGATTTAGGTTCCTAAATCCCTTTGGATTGAGCCCTGTTTGGCATTGTGTAAATCACTTGGGGTCAGAGTCAGCAAAGCACGTTGGAATGTGCTTAAGTTCATCCATATTCAGCAAAGCAAAATAAACATTCTCAAGTGCTTTGCTGAATCAAGGCCTTAATTTGTCTGTGCCTTGATTCTCAATCTGTAAAATGGAAGTGATAATTCCTTATCTAGATGCATAGATGTGGGAGGCATTGCTTGGGTGTGTAGAGAGCCATGCAGCATATATACCCTAAGGTTCTGGTGTGTCTCTACTCTACTTGCCTAAGCAGTGTCTCATATTCCATACTGCTATTTATACCAATATTAGCTGGGTGTGCAATGTTTTACACGCCACCACTAGGGTAGACTTATCCTACAACATAGTGTACAATAATATTATATTGGTGGAAGTGTTATTTTGAAGATACAACAGTAATCACCGAGGAGCATATTATATAGACAATGTACTAAACACTAAAACTAACCTAAAGTTTAGTCCTTTATAAAGAACACAGCCTGATGAACTTTGTGTATGAGAGAACTAGTGGTATGAAGTTGTTGGTTAAGTGTACTACAAGAAAACTTGCATGAAACACTTTGCACACTGTGATGCTCTGTACCTTGGGGGAACACCCTACACCCCCATGTTCATCCTTATAATATGATTATGTGGTATCCAATGCAAAGTTTGTCATGTCGGGTGTCTTCGGAAGGCTCATGATGCGCTGAGCATTGTTGTTATAGTAATGTTACAGGTTGTAATTTCATATATATAGTTATGAGGCTGAAAATGTTTCCTCATGACTTAAAACAGGCCCAAGAAAAACTCTCCAAGAGCAGAGGGGCAGTTCATACCTCATCAGGGCATGTATGGAACAAACCCAGCTCAGCGTCACAGGAACAATGTACACTGGCTTACGCAGCAACAAAGGATCTGTTGGACTCTCGAGTGAGTCACCCCGCTTCCTTTGGTCAGTTTGGGATGAGGTAATACTCACCTGACTCTGAAGGGGGGGGGAGGCAAAGCCAAAAGGGAAGAATGAACATGATAAAAGGGAGAGACATTTGCCATGTTCTTCCTCTCTCTTCCACCTACATCTACAGCCACAATCACCAAGAGACTGAAGCACTGATCAAAGGGGAGAGGCTGGCTGAAGGGCAACCAGTCAGCCTGTGGTGAGAAGCACCTAAGTTTGTAAGGGCACTGAAAGTGTTAAGATCAGCTTAGAATGTGGTTTGCTTTTGTTTCATCTGATCAAATCCAACTTCTTGTGGTTTGACTTATAATCACTTAAAATTTACCTTTGTAGTTGGTGGATTTGTTTGTTTGTTTGTTCTGCCTGAGCCAGTGCATTTGGTTTGAGGGGGTGTCAGGGACTTCCCTTGGGAGGACAGGCCTGGTGTACATCAATTTTTTTGTTAAATTGACAAACTCATATAAGCTTGCAGTGTCCAGTGGGCACAACTGGACACTGTAAGATGGAGGTTCCTAGGGTTGTCTCTGGGACCTGAGATATTGGCTAGTGTCATTCGGTTGCACAATCTAAGGAGCAGCTTACATACCAGAGGCTGTGCGTGAATAGCCCAGGAGTGGGGTTTCTCACATTAAAGCAGGGTAGGGCTCGCTCCCAGAGTCAAGGATTGGAGTTACCTAGCAGATCACACCAGATAACACCAAGGGAATGTCACGCACATAAAATGATTAGTGATTTTTTTTTCTAATTTCCTTTGGTTTTGTCAAAAGGTAGAATTAAAATCAACACTTTAAAAAAAAACAAAGCAAAAATGTACCAGGAGAATGATGTGTGATGGCAGAGGAGGGAAACTGAACATTTAATCAAAGTAAATTTCACTTAGTTTGGCTTTCTGTAAAACTGATGTTGTATTGAAAAATGATCAGTACAAATGATATGTGAAGACATTTGAGCAATCCATAACTCACAGAAATGGGTACCGTCCAGTAAATCTCTATCTAAATAAATGTTCAATTTATGTTTATATGTGTACAGGTTATCAAAGGGCTATACAGTTAATAAGACCAAGCAGGGTACTACTCATACAAAACCTATTTGTCAGTATGACATGATTTACTATTAAGGTATTTTCTTCTTCAGCAAACACTAAAAGGGAAGCTGTACTTCACAATGTTGTCTGCTTTTGGCATCTAACATACTATAGGTCAACTTTTCTTTTACTAAAGAAGCCCGGTGGGAGAAGAAGTTCTTTTGTTGTTCACAGAGACACAACAGTACCATCAATTCAAAAGAAATAGACCATTACAAATATTTTGTGAATGTTACAAAAACATAGGTAAATATCTGTACGATATGCACATCTGGCCAGATCCTCAGCTGAAGTCAATAAAGCTATGTCAATTTACACGAGAGGTGTGGGAGGAGGAGGGGTGTAGAAAGAGAGAAATGGAGAGAAGAGATAGGGTGCTTAAAACATTTTCATTGACACTGTAAGGGCTTGGTACTGCTTTGTTGCACAGAGGCAGGATATAAGGGGGGCAGGTTCATCTATTCTTTCCCTCTTTGTCCTGTATCTCCCTCTCTAACCTTTCAACTGGCAGTTCCTCTTCCATTTCCCCCACCTCAGTTTTTGCTTATACTTCTGCCCCCTGCTATGCTAACCTCTAAATAATTAGATATAGATATCCTAACTGAGAAGTGTGCAGACAATGGAAATAAAGATTACTAACAAACCCTTCTCCCACTATACTATCCTTTCTTATCTGTCTTTACCTATTACATTTTGTCTGTTCCTAGATTGCAAGCTCCTTGGGGTTCCTACACGGTCTTAAATATTCTGTGAAGCACCCAGCACACTTAACTCCTTATGGGCCAGGTTATGTTTGCCATGATGCCCCAAGGGAAAAAGGAGGCACTAGTGTGCCATACTACTGCTTTCAGAGAGCAAAGTTTAGCAGGAGCCACAGACCTTCTATATCCCTCACTCACAAAAGTGAACATATAGGGGTGAAATTGGGTGGGCAACACTGGTACAATAGGGAACATATTTTGTACAGGTATAGACCTATTGTGGTGTCTCCCCCGGTAAGCAGTAGGTGGACCAAGAGGAAGATTTTGACTCTAGGTCTGGAAACAGCTCCAAGCAACACACTGCTTCTTACAAATGGCAGATTACAAATTGATGATCTAGCCCTATATAAATCGTACTGAGATGGGTGAAATTTGTCAGCCAAAATTTTTTTGGCAAGAAATCCAAATCTGATGTAACCAAAACATTTCACAAATTCTTGTCAATTTTGCCAAACCTCTTTGGCTAAAAAAACCAAAACAAAACAAAAAAAACCCAACAATTTTTAAAATAAATTCTGAAAAATATAAACAATGTATTTTGAATGTTTAAATGAAACAAACATTTTTTGTTTAGGAATTTTCTTAAACAATTAAAAAAAATTAAATGATTGAAATCAAAATGAAACATTTTGTTTTGGGGTCAAACAAAACATTTTGTTCAATCTGAAATTTTTATTTTTAAACCACACACACCACTTTTCCATTTGTTAGAAATTAAAATATAATAAAAGATTCCAGTTCAATCCAAAGCATTTTTTTAAAACTTATTTTTCAGAATTACCAGTGAATCAAAAAAAATCCATTTTCACCCTGCTCTAGTCATGAGCTGTTTTAAGCCCAATTCTTGTTTTTCATGTCAAGTGAAAATGGTGAGAATTTATTGGCCATATTAAAGTTCAATGTCAAGGTAATGAGCAGAATTACTGCAGATTCATCATACACACCTCCCCCCCCCCCCCCAAGAGTTCTACAATCTTGTTTTTCACAGCTCTCAACTCTCTGAAATTTTCCCTTGCAGACTAATGTTTCTTTCAGCAGTGAAGGGGTTTATTTAGAACAGCATTAGCAAGGGAGTTTGCATGTCAAAGGTGTTCAGTCTGAAGGACAATTTTGAAATTTATTATACTTCTCTCTGTTTGGAAGTTGTATAAGTTATTCTTTTTCTTTTTTGTTTTTAAGTTCTTCACAGATCTACTTTGTTTTTGCCACTATTGAATACATTTCTTCAACAAGCAAATACATTTTGATACATCCACACTGTTAAGTTTGCTTATTTCTTCAACAAGCAAATATATTTTGATACATCCACACTGTTAAGTTTGCTGAAGGATTTGTGCTCTAGGTAAACAATACCAAATTAAATAAAAGGGATAATAAGTTATTGTTAGTTGTAACTTCTGCTTGCATCCATCTCTTTAACTAGGCTGAATTTTTAGACACTACACATAACTTACATTGCAAGCTCTCTGGGGCAGGAACTGTTGTTTTCATTCTGTGTTTGTATAATACCTAGAAAAACAGGGTCCTGACGCTGGACTGGGGCTCAGAGGTGAAGCAATGCAAATAGTAAACAACAATAATTAATAGAAACACATTTGCAACACTAGGATGAAAGCATAACAATAGATCAGCCACGCACTTAATGTCTTTCATATAAACAATCAATTCAGTATAAAAATAACTGACAGATACTTTTTAAGATCTATTTTATTGTTGGGATGGGGGTTTTTCCCCCCCTATCCTTTAGTCATAGGTAGTTTATTGAATGCATACTACCAGTGGACAATCTAGTGGCACTAGACTTCAAGTCTCAACACGTTTGTTTACTTTTATATGATATTTTAAAAGAAAGGACTATATCATGCTGATTTCTATGTGAAGAAAATAAATACAAACATCAGTATGACTCTTTGCTTACTGGGTAAAATGGAATGTTTATTAGCAAATATTTGTGTACAGGAAGTGCTTTTAAAATTTAAAAATGTGTAAGTATACTGCTGTCCTCTACTGGATGGATTCAGAACTGCACTGCAGCAAACTCACCTCAGACACTGCTACCATGTTCTATTTACAAAGAATGAAGCCTACTGCAGATTAAGTTGAACAAGTGGAACTTTATTAAACTAATAGTAAGTACTTGAAATTCATAGGACTATCTGTTTAGAACTTTAGCTACAAGGTCTAAAGCAAGGGCAGAGGGAACAGCCTTTCCTGCAAGGACAACTGAAATGTGTTGAGCTTTCACTGCCAGTCAGATTTCTGTTTCTGAATCACTATGCAGAATTTTAATTCTGGACAAAACCACCATCATCAGAGCAAAACATCTCAGAACCTTTAGCATTGCCCAGCTGCACCCACCACATGCTCCATGCAAAAGTCAGGCAAATCACCCCAAAGCCTGAAGATAGGAGGTTAGGCCATGCTCCCTCAACACCAGCTGTAGATTGGGCCAGGTGCACCAGAGGGAGCAGGCTTTACTATCCTGTGTACTCTTACTGCACACTGAAAAGTACTTTGAGAGACTGAGTCTCCCTGAGGCATAATCCTTCCCCCTGGGCGGTGCCAAAATCTAATCCTTAATAAGAACTTTAACATTTGTGTTTAATTAGAAAAGTGGTACATTGGAGGCAAATTTAGAAAAGCCTTCCCTTTCTTTAGCAATAAAATGTTATTAACTAGTGATCTGGAAGCTGCATGGATTGTAAAATAAGCATATACAGAGAATAAGAGAAGGAGTTTCAAAAGTGATCAACGGGAGTTAAGCCAACACTGAAGTTAGTAGTAAAACTCCCATTGTGAATGTCTTTGGTAGGAATTAGGAAACTGTAAAAGTCTTTGCTAAGACTTGGAATAAGAATGCCTGGTGTGATTTCTAATGACGGGAGTTGTTCTTGGTTTGGGAGAGCCAGAGATAAATCTGGCCAAGAATTTCTGGGTTTAGTCCCAGGACAGTAAAATTAAGATTCAAGAGTCTGTATCCTGTTTTCCATTATTTTCAAACAGATTATCATACTGTTTTTTCTTAAAAAAAAAAAAAAAAAAAAAAAAACACCCTCCATTTTGGCCACATTCCTCTACCCCTTTCTCCAATCTCTTTCTAAGCTGTCTAGTTCCTCCTTAAAAATTTTTTTAACTGATGCATAATAGGGGATTATGCTACCTTTCAAAACCAACCTCCTGGCTTCCCAAAATGTTGCTGGAGAGAGTTACTAATATTCATATTTTGATATATTTATCCACGGTAAGCCAATTAATTTATGAAACCTGGAGAATCTACTAACTGATTGAGGCTGTTCCATTATCTATTTGTAGATGCAGAAAATAAGGGCATGGTCAGAAAATGTGGTGTTCCATATTCTAGCTCCAGTGCTAAAATTATATGGTGAATCTGCTGAGCAGCAAACTTACTATTAGAGAGGCAATGTGGCTGAGGTAATATCTTTTATTGGACCGACTTCTGTTAGTCAGAGAAGTTTTCGAGCTACACACAGCTCTTCACTCATATTCACACTTTTTGGGGCATCCTTTGATATTTGTCCCTGCCATAACCAGCTTCTGGTAATTTCCTCTAATTCCCTTTTCAGATGTGAGAATTTTTCCCCCCCGGTGTTCTTCTTTTTCACTTTGAATCCATCATCTTACCCCATCTTACATAAACATTAGAGCAAAAACTGATGCATTTACAAATTGTCTGTGATAAGCTTGAAGTGCCAATCTGCAAATGAACCAAAAGAAATGCGAGCCATTCCAGACAGAGGTGACATGCCTCCTCACTGATTGTGTGCTGAGGTAATTTCCACTGAGGAAAAAAGTGGAGAGGGGAAAAGAGAAAAAGTTGTGATAGCATAGAACCAGACAACTCCTCCGCTACAGAATGTTTTATCAGGCTCTTGCTCCCATTACAGGTTCATTTATGGGTTTTCCAATATTGCAAAAATATTGTATAGGTTTGGTGAGAAAGGGAAACTATTTCAATGATTATTAACAGGTTTCAGAGCAACAGACATGTTAGTCTGTATTCGCAAAAAGAAAAGGAGTACTTGTGGCACCTTAGAAACTAACCAATTTATTTGAGCATAAGCTTTCGTGAGCTACAGCTCACTTTTGAAGTGTGTAGATTCACTTCTGAAGTGAGCTGTAGCTCACGAAAGCTTATGCTCAAATAAATTGGTTAGTCTCTAAGGTGCCACAAGTACTCCTTTTCTTTTAATGATTATTAAAAATGTGATTTGCATTTACAGAGTTAAAAAGGACACTTATGACCATTCCGGTCTTAGCTTACCCGTGTTTCAAAACCTCTTTCATATTAGTCAGATGCTAATGCTTTTGCAATGGAAACTTCTTTAGAGGGTCTGATTCCGGAGCGAGCCCTTTCTCTGGAGAGGATGCTCTGTCAGGTGGCAAACAGGAAGCTGAGCTTGAAAGCAAAAGCTGGAGTGCTGCTGGAGGAGAAGGAAACTAGTAGGGGAGAACAGGCTTCAGTAGAAGCTGAGGAGCCATGTGCAGCATAGGAAGCTGAGCTGAGAAGCAGTAGAACTGGAAAACCACATGCAGAGCAATCATTGAGTGACAGACACTACAGCAGCTTACAGAACTTGTTGAGAAGCGGCAGAGAGCGAGCAGAAGCCCTGCACCCCTGAAAGTTGTGTAGATTCATAGATTTTATGGCTATAAGGGACCATTATGATCATCCAGTCTGACCCCCTGACTAACTAGGCTTGGAAGGATTAGATTTGTTGGTAAATGTTGATTTCACCATACACACAAAGACTAAACAAATATTTCCATTATAATAATTTTAGTTTACAGATATGCAAAGAAAAATGCTGTTTGAGAACTTAAGAGTTGATTTAAGGATGTTTATGTAACCCACACACCTCCTGGGTGTAGTGTTCTGACCCATCTAGTGGCACCGAGACCACTTACAGGAGAGTTAAATGAGTCTGCTCTACAGCCTTAGTTAAGAGCCAGTTGACTTTTAGCTCATGCACTGAACTCTAGAAATCCCAGGTTCGAGCCCACCCACCAATGACTGCGGTCTTTCGGCGTTACACTTACTTTGTACGTTTTGACAATTTGCCTTAATGGTTATAAAGCTTGAACCTTAATGTCTATTGTCATTACACAATTACTGATTGACCTTCTCCATTCTGATCCCCACATAATTTCCCACGGCTGTGACAATTTAAATCCGGTTTTAAAAGGCTTAAAAAGACACAAAACGTACAAAGAATAGAAAATCAAGTTCTGCCAAGCCTAATTTGTAGAATTTCACCAAGTGATTTCTGCACCAAGCCCATAAATTTCTGCTTGAGCTAGATCTTTTAGAAAGGCACCCAATCTTGATTTAAAGAGTTCAAGTGAAAATCTACCACATCAGTGGCTATGTTGTTCTAATGGTTATTACCCTAGTAAAAATTTGCCTTTTTCTAGTCTGAGTTTGTCTAGCTACAGATTCCTTCTATTGAAACTTATGCCTTGCTCTGGAAAATTAAAGAGCCCTGAAGTCTTGTACCCATATGAACTTGGATCAAGTCACCTTATAACCTTTTTATTCAGTACCATAAACCACACAGACTGAGCTTCTTTAGCCTTTCACTGAGAGGCAGGTTTTCCATCCCTAGGGATCCACCTTCCCCTCCAAAAAGCCTGAAAGGAACTTTTGGAGACACTGAGCCAGCTAACCCAGACTTTTAAAGGGACAGCAGCATGAAGAAGGCTATCCATCATACCCAAAGTATGAAAAGTACTGATAAACAGCACAAATGGTGGAACTATTTGACAATCCCTGCTCAAGAAAATTCCAGGATTGTCCTACACAGTTTTGACAACGTAGAAAAGGATGTGTGTGCATTTTTGTAATATTTCTCATTGAATTCCAGAACACCATTGGGTTGTTGCTGGAACATCAAACACACTGTACCAACCCTGCTGTCTTCTATGAAAAGACAGGTTTGGGAAGATATGTTAAAAACCAAATCACTGCAATGAGGCACTCCAACCTGCCCTGAGTTGACTGGCAGGGTTTAATTTGAAAGCAGCAACCCATGTTTTCTCTGTAACTCAAGGGTTAATATATTTTATTATTGCCACTGGGGAGTACAGCAACCTCGAATTTTCATGCCACTACAGTGCCCCTTAAAGTTTACATTTACTCATGAAGCTTTAAGTGGTTTCTGTGTGTGTGTGTGTCTCTGATGTGAGATATAACAGCAGTAAAACCTACAATTTTATTATTTGCCCCACAGAGATAGGAGTCTTTCAGTCTCTGTGTTGACTGATCTTTTTAAAAAAAAAAGTCTTCAAGAATAAAACACTCTGCAAGTGTCTTTGATGCCCATTGTTTGGGTGAGGAGTTGTGGGGAAGCATTTAAAAAGTGCTCCTTTGGAATCTCCTTTTCTCTCTTTTATTTTTTCAGTTATGAGCATTTTGAGGTGCATGGATTTACCATGTGGAATTTGAGGCTTAGAACAACATTTTCCCTGCTCTCTGTTTCCCTAACATGCCTATGGAAGGAAATGGGACATAACCCGCTAGGATGCAATGTTCTGGGACCTTCACTTTCAAAGTACTCACCTCTACCTACAAGCTTTACTGATGATAGAAAGAATTTGCAAAGCTGCTTAGCTGAGCACCAAGATGTCGTTATAGGTGGCCAAGACTGGTTGTCCATGATTTTAAAGGAATTGTTTAATAGAATATATTGCGTTCCTATTTTCTCAGAAACATCGGGCCTAAATGTTAGGTGTTCTTATATCCTTGTTCCCTACATCTCTGAGCTCCTAGAAAGGAGCTTGTTGCCATGATAACCAATGTTCTGGTGACCTTAGAACAGTTGGAGTAACTCCTCTGTTTCATGTTCATTAGGTCATTCTTTAGCAAGTCACAAAGGCTTTGGATAGCATAGTGATGGAGCCTATACTTCTAAATGTTCCCCTGCTTGATGAGACCCAAGAAGCTATAGCAAGTCTGGTAGACCTTGTTGGGAAGTAAAACTTGTTTTCTCCTTCCACAGCCTCCTGAGGAAGTAGTGGCCAAACTTTGTAGGCTGCTCCAGGACCTCCTCCCCTCCTACAAATAAGGATCACAGTCTCTCCTCCCTTCCTTACCAACAAGCAATTCTTCTCTCCTTCCCTATAGCAATCTACCCAGATCCTACAAGCTGCTTCCCCAAACCTCCATCTGACTGTCTAGCTGTCCTTACCAATATGTTAGGTCCTCTGCCTGTCTTGGTCAGAGACTCGCTCTTGTTCTTGGGCTTCCTGTTTCAGTTGATGCCTCTTTCGTAGCTTAGCTGCTGGCTTAGCAGTTAATGGGTAGCTGATTTTTAACCCACATGTCCTTATAGTTAATGCAGTATGCCCTGGCCACAGCTAGTGTTCAGGTACCTTTCCATATAGCCTCCTAACCATTATGAAAATCCCAGTTGGCTGCTTAAACCCTTGTCTGTACTACAATGCCTAACATTTATGCACTGCCAGGCCTATACACCCAGAGGTCCTGGCCCAAATTTAGTGCCCTGTAAAGAAAAATCTCAAAACTTTCATCAAGGCAGCTATGTGCTGGATAAGTGTTTAAAGCCCAAGTTCGGTAGCTACAGATCTTTGAATATCCAGGCAATGTCAGTCCTATGTATTGGAGTATTCACACAGCACTAACTAAATCCCCAAAGTTCTATGCCAGCATGCACTGATCTTACTTTGATTCTCTGGGCACAGCGGGTTTTGCAAAGTCCTGCTCAAGAATCTGGAACTTGGGGGCATTTGTTTTAATTAATTCACACATTCCAATTCCTCCACTTGCGAGTCTGGTGTTTTTTGGCTACAAACTGCTTTGTACTCAGTCCTTGTTCCCTGCTATTACTTCCAACTGTAATTAATTCTCTGACAGTCACTAATATGAACCTTACCTTTCTTCACACCTTACCCTCCAAAAAAACATATTTAGGTACCACAATACAGTGATCTCCCTCCAACCATCAGCTTTCACTAAATTAGTTGTGTTGATTCCTTTCTTTTTCACCGTGTAAGTTTCCCGCAGTTCAGTGTTGAACTATTTCACAGTTCCTTTAGGCTTTCCCTTTATGGTGTGCCTGTTGAGTACATTTAGATTTGCAATGAGAAGATGACAAACAGTAGACAGCTTGTGAGCTAAAGCCCTTGAGCTTTGAGGGGCTTGTCTGCCTGAAGGGAGAACATAGTTCACTGTAGCTCTACTAAAGTTCCATTTTGTTAATAAGTGTATAACATGTAGCAGGCTAAATGAAAAAAAATGAAACTCTGTTATAATTCCTAAAAGGACCTCAGGGATGTGTTAGACTGACAGGACACCAATTTGTATCTTTCCTTGGACATTATACTGGTGGAACATTAGAATCATTTCATAGGGGTGAATACTATAAAGTTCACAAGCATTCTCTCAGCTGGAATAGATTTTGGAATGTAGTTACAATGAAAGCACAAATTTTACCCTTTATCTGTTATTTCTATCTTTTATGAACCTGGGAATAGACTGATATTCCTAAAATACATCAGAGCAAAAGCAATTCTCAACTCAAAGGAATGAATCACTGTAGTGTAGAAACCATTGTAAAACCCACCTCACTTATTCTGTTCTTAATTAATTATCATGCCTGAGTCTACTATTCTCCTATTTTGTATAATAAATTGCATATCATATCCTAAACATATTAATTCCTTCTTGCTGATTCTTTTAAACTTTTTTTTGGTTGTAAATTAGTTTTGGCACAGGAGCACACATACACTACTCCCTACCGCCATCCAAATTTCAATAACTAATTACTATCTTTGTTGCTCTGCTGTTTGTATTATCAATGTTAATTCCTGCAAACAAAAAAACCCTGGGTCCGATCCTGTCCTCAATAGGAGTTGACATTGACAAAAGTTATTTAATACCTGTGGTAAGAGAAGCAAGCTTATTGAAATTACTAGTTATTATATTATTTGTTTGTTGGTGGTTTTAATGGGTCCCACTCAGGATTGGGACTCTATTGTGCAAGGTGCTGTACAAACAGAGACAGGGAAAGTACTTTCACCAAAATCCAAATAATCTAATTTGAAAAATAAAAGATGCAAAAAACAACAGGAAGGACTAGTCTTAGATTGCCCCCTCTTTGAGGTATGTAATGAGTGTGTTTGTATCATGCCTAACACTATGGGGCCCAATGCACATGGAGACCTCTGGGCACTACTGCAAAACAACAAACATGAGCTCACCCTGACTATTGCTTAACCCAGCCACTCTTAATTGGCTGATTTATCTCTATTGTGAGAGAAATGGAACATTAAAAGACATTTGAAAGGGGAGGGTAATGGATATAAACACATAGAACATTCAAACTTATTATTTAATTTGTCTTGATAAGAAATAGTTCAGATTATACATGACAAGAAATACACAGTTAATGAAAAATCTTTTCACCTAAACCAAAGCTAGTTCCAACTTATTATTTTTTCTAGCAGATGGCATGTATAGAATGGTCACACCCTTTCTCAGTTCTTTACAAATGACCCCAAAACAAAGAACTGAGACAAGGCCAGCCTGTCTGAGGAACAAAAAAATGTTTTTACAAGAAAGCACTGAAGAGTGAAGAAATAGTAGTAGTACCATCATTAGTTATTATTGTTTAACATTTGTGTGTAAGTGCCATATGTGTGCATTGCACTTTATGCAGAGAGTAAAAGACTAAAGGGTTTATATTCAAAGGTTCTGATTCTGCAACTGATTTAGTAGAAGTAGATTGCCGGGCTCATGGAGGGAGTCATTACAGGATCAGAGCTTATATCTTTAGCATTGCACAGTTTCAGAAACATAACATAGTATAGAACAATAAATTAATGCTTTTTCCAATGGAAATTTCAGAGGCTATGTAGGCCACGTACTTGCCTAATTTAGGAACTAGCCATGGCACCAAGGTCAAGATCCTTCCTCAAGTGCAGCTGAATATTTAACAACCAGCAAATAATCAGAACTTCAGGTTTAGGTCTCCTTCAAAAGACATTGCCTTATCACCCACTGCCACTACCATGGGGGATTTATTTAATATGGATTTAGAGGGAAGGGTTCCACTTGATGAACTCTAGTGCCACTCTCTGCAACAGACAAGTACGCTTTCCAGGTCTCCCATCCACAGACTGGCCCAGCCTGACCATGATTAGATCTGACATCATTACAGTTCAAGGTGGATTAGCAAGATTAGTAAGGTAGCCAGTTATTAGAAGAAGAAAAAAAAACTTCAAAAAAAATTCTAAAAAAAAAAAAAGAGAGAGTTCTATTAAACACTTTAGAGAAATACTTACAAAGCTCTAGACTTAGTACCCCAAAAACCTTCAAATTTTCTTTTTTCCTATCTAGCTCCCAATCCCCATACTCATTCTTTGTCTTCTCCTCTTTAATTTCAAAACTCATCAGCATTACTACCTTCAGAACCTGACAGGAAAAGTTCATTTGGGGCATTTTCTATGTTATCAGCTCAGCTCATACAGCTGCAAGCACAGCTGGAGTTGCAATTGCCCCTGATTTCCATTAACAGTGTGGAATGCTCACATGTGGTGTTTCTGTGGTATGTAAAATCCCTATATTCTCTCTTGTTTTTTAATTAACAGAGGACAATTTATTTGTAATGTTGAAACTTAGTTCCCAGTGCCCATTCAAGAACAGCCAAAATTAGTTAATGTTTATAGTAGCTAAATTCTGACCTCAGATCAGATGGGTAAGTATCACAATGTAAAAAATAGCTACTGCTCATTACCAAAAATGTACTCACATGTATGAGCTTGGGAGACGGGAAATAAACCAGAGGAGATTCTGCCTCAAGATTATGGTTTGAATATGGACTAGATCAATAATAAATGGAAATTGTTACTAGCCAATAGCTGTTAATTGATCTCTGTAGAGTGGGTTGGTGGTCCTAGTATACATCTATCTGCATAATACTTGGTACTAAATGTTATACTTTCTGGAAGACTCAGAAGGAGATAAAGAATGGAACAGTCATAGGGGCTAAGCTACCCTATCAAGCTCAGGCCTTGTCTACCCTAAACTTATAAAGGTATTTGAAAATATTTTCAAGCACACTTGCAAACTATAGCAGATTCTGTCTGTGATTTCTCTGGTTGCTAGCCATTCACAAAATGGTGGATCTTCTCAACTGAGAGTAAAATTAATTAGTTTTTGACTGCACCAACTGACCCTATGGTTAGCTTCATCAGGGAAAAGGCTGACTCTCTGAATCCCACTATAATGTTGGGTAATATTTTCTAAGAGTGGTCATGTTAGAATCTAACTCTCTCCCCTTTTTTATATTACTACTGTTATTTCTGATAAAACAGACTCCAGAGGGTAGGAAAATAACATATAAAACTATCATTTATTTACCATTTGTGACAGAGTGTTGGACAAGGAATGCTTAATCAGCCCTGTGCCATGCCAGCCCCAATTAAGGGGAATAGATTGGAACTGGCTGAATAGACCTGTGCCTGCCTGGCAACTAGAAACAGCTGCCAGCCTAATTAGCCAGGGTCTATAAAGGTTGGAGGGAAGAGCTAAGAGGGCTTGGTGGCTCTAGTTTGCTGCTTGTGAATACTGGCTGCAAAATTCTGTATATAGATAGCAAGCTGGTGATGGTGGGAAATAGATATAAATAAAGTACACTAGTGATTGTAACAACTGGTTGGTTTGTGAGGGCAGCAGGGTCAGAAGCAAGAGTGCCTTACTGCAACATTAGACTCTAGTAGAAATGTATATAAAAATTGGAAGGGAAAATGCAAACTAGGCTTGAAAAAACAAGAGATATTACTAAAGGACTCAGTAAAACCTAGATTAGCCTCAAGCATTTAAAACCTACTTAAGCACAGCTGGTAATATATAGCATAGGTTTAGCTAAGACTCTTATGTCTTATCGGATATCCTTCATGTGGAAGGGGAAAAGCACTGTTATGTAAATCCCATCCTCTGGGGAGGAGGGAGTAAACTGACTACATAGGAGTATTCACACATCCCCAAAACTAAGTAGGAGACTCAGTTTCTTTTCAGGTCCCACTCTCTTGTCAGCTGAAGTGCTAATTATGACTGAGGTGACATTCTATTGTCCCTGGTGCAGGGTTGAGAGGGAGCACACAGGAGACTAGAAATCATTGGCACCTCTGTTAATATATTGTTGATAGTGAATTTCCTGGTAACGTATTGCCCACTGATGTAGGCATGTAACTCCCACTCTCTAGCAAGAGCAGCACTGCTTCAGGGAAACTGTCTCCAAGATGGCCTCCTTTCCCTGCTGATCGGCCCATGAAAGGAAGGGAGAGGAGAGGGAGAAGCAGAGCACCAGTGGCTGAAGAGGTTTCCAGCCCAGGAGAAGAAGCTACCACAAACTTGCCTCCACACACTCCTCAAACAGAATAATTCTCATTGTCTGATGTTCCTGCTCTGAGGCAAGTCAGCAGAAAAAAAGTAGTCAGCTGCTGGTCTGGGTGTCGGGGGGAACGCAGCTCTGATCCATCCTCAGCAGTTCCTGAGGCAGCAAATTGAGAGCAAAACACATGGAGGAGACTGTCTCCTGCCGAACCACCAAAATACCTGATGAATGGAGCATGGACAGGGAAGTGAACAAAAGGGGGATGAGGAAAGAGAAAGATCTAGAGTAAAAGGAAGGAGAAGCACATGAAAGAATTGTAGGCTGGTTGAAGAGAGGAAGAGACAACAAAGGGAGGAGCTGGAAAAGGAAGGGAAGTAAAATGGATCTATTGCAAGTTACAAGAAAGGGCATGTGTATGGGAAAGGGGGGTTAGAAGTGGACAGACTTTTAAGTAGAGAGGTCGCACTTGTAATTTGTATTTGAGGCTTGTCCATATATTATGAAACCCTGAACTGATGGGGCCCCCAAAGTTAAAGAGCAACATCTGCAGTTCTGGAAACAGAGATTATGCCTAAATGGGAGGAAAGGAGTCAGCAAGCAGGGAAGTAATTTTGGAATGATTTCTAAACCAGGGTAGAAACTGAATTTGATTCAGGAATGGGCAGGTAACCAGTGAAGATAATGGATGAGATATAGTCACCCTTCCAGGGAGAACTGTATCAGAGCCATGGAAATTTAGACTGATGCATTTAATTTACTGCATTAATATGCAAGTACAATACCTATATAAAAAGTAGAGCACCTACCTTAGAGGTAATGCCAAGTCTCTTACCATTATTACAAGCATAATAATGCTCATAGGAGGGGTCATATAGCCAGTTTGTCCAACACTCAGGGACAGTAGCAACGTTGAAAGATATGCAAGCGTAGGTGTAAATATTAAAATATCCTCCAAATTCAATATTTTACTGTACATTTATTTTCAACTTTATTTTTACAATAGCCTTTAAATAACATTCTTATTGAATTAATAGTACATAATCTTCTATCAATTACAGAATTATTCTGTCATACATTTATTTTTATATATATATATATGCATTGTCAAATGGACGATTGTAGTGTTAGGCACATCATAAATCCTGGTCTGGGTCCAGGCAAAAACTTTTCTACAGGCAGTTGATTTTCAAATTCTATGTTGCTTTTTAGAGCTGCACAGCTCCTTTTTAAAACCTTCAGAATATCTATAACAGAACACTATGATAGGAATAATGTTGGTAGGACATGTGATCCTTTACTACCATAGGTGTTTAAAAAAAGACCTCAACCTCATAGAAAAACCTACCCTTAGAAACCTTAGTTTCAATTCTAAGAAAATGGGAGAAAAAGAAATTAAATGTAATGTAGATCCCTCTCTTTCATGGTCTGCTGATCATGAATATACAAGTAAAACAAACTTTTGTATAATCAGCTTAGTGATTGAAACTGGGGGGCGGGGCAAAGAAATCATTTCTAGTTGTGACAAATACTCCCCAAATCAAAATGAAAGTCAAAATTCAGGCGAATATCAGCACTGCACAAATGACTATTGCCTTAATTGAAACACAGAATGAAGGGATCAGCCTGTGACACATACCCTTAGAGCCTGCTGAGCTTTCATATATCTAACTCTGCCCAAAAATCTGTCTAAGAGGGCCAGGGATCAAAGCAAAAAAATATTTTCCAGTCTTAGGGTCTGTTCCTGCAACATGATTTCTACAGAGAGGTGCTGAAGGCACTCAACTGTCATTAGCTACACATTATGTCAGAATCTTACAGAATCCAGCCCTTAGAATCTTCTTTCTTTGTAATATTCTGCTTAACATGTTCTTCTGTATAAAACAATTCATTTCTAGAACACAGGGACAACATGACAATTACTAGATGTAACCAGAGCTGAGTAAATACCTAAATATTCCACTGATATTTGCATGAACTTATAAACAAATGCACTTTGCCTTTGTTTGCATTCATTTTGTTTTTTCTTTGTGGTTAAAAGTCACCCTGTGCAATGAATCTCTTTTAGATGTTAAGTAGGACTGAAATGAAGCATAGGTTCTGAGCTACTGTTTTTTGCACTCTTTTGTGGGTGAATTTCATCTTCTTTGAATAAATATTTTAACAAATGAGTTTCCTGACAGATATTTGTACAAACATATTTTCACTGAACATTGGAAAATATTCACACAAAGAGAAATTTGAATGTTTTAAATATGAGCATTCATACCAGAAATCAGATTCCCCTTCCCCCATCATAGTTATCTAGTCAGAGAACAGAAACAAACCATGTGATATAACTATTCTTTCAACTATGCTGGTCAGTTTTGACTCATAGAATCATAGAATACCAGGACTGGAAGGGACCTCGGGAGGTCATCTAGTCCAACCCCCTGCTCAAAGCAGGACCAATCCCCAATTTTTGCCCCAGATCCCAAATGGCCCCCTCAAGGATTGAACTCACAACCCTGGGTTTAGCAGGCCAATGCTCAAACCACTGAGTTATCCCTCCCCCCCCCCCAAATGATTGTTCAGTCATTGAATAGTCACACAACAAACTTCTCATGAACAACCTACAGGTCAAGAAGTACTGACAGAAATTATCTGAGAGCCCACTTCTGCCAACCTTGCTCATACTGAGTGGATACTTTCTCTATGCATAGTCCTCTGAATTGTCTACTGGTAGATTCAAGTAGTAATCATCCTGGATAAGACTGGCAGAATTGGTCCCTTTATTAATACAACTGATGAATGAATTCAAGAGAATGTTCACTTTTCTCTCTGAAAACTATCTATAAGTAGTTTAAGTAAAATTCATGTAATTATTCTGTATGAACTATTCACCCAATTATATGTATGCAAATGCACCAGTTTCATTTTTTGGACTTGCATTTGCTGCTTTGACTGCTCATACATGAGGAAAAGGGTGTGTGAAAACCCTAACTTTCATGAATGCAGATTCTGAGTGTGTATAATTGAGCATTTGAAAATCTGGGTCTAATTCTAGTAAGAATTAAAATGCATTTATATGGGATGGGCAAATCACAAAAACATCAGAGCACAGGTTTGGATGAACGTCCAAATTACATCTAAAATACATCCAAATCGAATTGATCTGTAAAATGGTGTAGGAAATGTCCTGGGACAAGAAATGGCTTTCTCATGATTTTTGCACTTCTACTTTCAGATTGAAAAAGAAAATGAAAACACACATTTCAGGCCGCCGCCCTCCTCCCACCCTCCCCCACACACAAAAGGTTCAGTTTGCATTTGAGTGTAAAAATGGGCTAAAGTTTAGGGGATTCTACTTTTTTCTGAACACCTTCATCTATCCCTATTGTTTAACTAAAATAGTTAAACATCTTGTTTCGTGTTTATTATGCGTTTCACAAATTAATGCATTAACAATCAATAACAGAAAAGAATTTCTCATAGTATGAGTAATTGTTGATACCTCTTCCAACAGAAACTGGAGGTGTGATCAATACAGAGATCTTAGAACTTTTCTAATCCCTTAGGAGGATCTTCACAGTTATAGAAGTTATTATGTTGGAAAGGTTTCAGAGTAACAGCCGTGTTAGTCTGTATTCGCAAAAAGAAAAGGAGTACTTGTGGCACTTTAGACTAACCAATTTATTTGAGCATGAGCTTTCGTGAGCTACAGCTCACTTCATCATGTTGGAAAGGATTTGGTAATGGGCTTCATTTCATGTTCAGAGATCAACATGGAGAACAGGATTCATGGAGAAGTGAATTACTGAATTTATTGACTAGAGATGGGAGTTGCAGCACCTTCTGTCTACATTACAGAGATGCTGGTATATTATGTTTTGCTGCAGTGTGAGATGTTCCTCCCGTACGAGACCTTTGAAATATTCCAGTATAGGACAAATGCTGGCCTTAGACAAGGTATGTGATATGTAAAAGGTACGTTTGATACTGTGACTTGATGTTGTTGTTTTCATTGTGAATAATACACTCTGTTGTTAATGAATGGGGCAGAGACTGTGGTGGTGTATTGTTCCTGAACAGGCAGGTGCTCATTAACTTCAGGCATAGGTATTAATAAACCTAAGAAAAAGCCAGTAGAGAAAGCAGGCAGGTAGGGTTAAGGCATTAAGGGATGTAAAAGAAAATGTAGTCTGTCTTGAAATAACAATTAAATTTAATGTTTTGAATAAAGGGACAATCTTAGAAAGATTAGCTTGACTTAAATAGTTCATTTAAATGTTTCAGCTCTGTGATCCAAAGGTTTGACAAATGAAACAATAACCATTGGCTTCAGTTTGCAAGTGTAATGTTTGCACTGATTTTTCCCTTGCTCTAATGCTCACTATTGAATGCCATAATGGAAACTGCTTTATTCCTTCATGTTTTCCACCCTAAATTTCAACGAAAAATTGTGACCGAAAAAGAGATGCTGTCAGCAGCTATTTTTCCAGCCACAGACTTGCACATGTACCCCATATTTATTATCCATCTGTGTTTGTCTCTCAGTCTGTCTTGAAAAATAACAATTTATTTTTGAACTGCTTGTAGCAATATTTAACCACTGAACCCTTTAATTACTTAAGCTGCTGACAAGAAGGGCTCATTCAAATGCAGTGAGAAAATAGCTTTGTAGATGGAAGCTGAATTAAAATGGTAAATGAGCAAACCTTTCCCTCTTTGATATGCTGCCACTTTTACAGCAGAATGTGAGTAGCCACAGCCAATTTCATAGATGCTGAAGTTACCCAGTTTATACTTGATAATGAATAGTTTACCAAAGAGATCTGGCATGCTGAAAATTCAGTTTCTAGAATTACCTGCACAAAAGGTGTCTGTTAAAACTATGTGTTTCACAACCAGGAAGAGGGCAGTCAGTCTCTATGGTTGGAGCAAGAGTTGGGAGTCAAGCCAAATCCGGTACCAGGAGGTCAGATTCCAGGACAAGCCTGAGAGCAAACCAAGAGTCAGGCTTCAGGAGGCAGGCAGGGTCAGGTTACCAGGAAACCAGGGTCAGGTACCAGGTTACGCACCCAAGTCAAAGAGCAAAGTCAAGTACAAACCAGGGTCACAACCCAGAGTCTAGGGTCTATTACCAGCTGAAGTAGAGACAGACAGGAAGATTTCATTGTTGCTCAGACAGTTTCCCATCATGGCTTCCTGGTTTAAGTACTGATACGAGCCAATCGGTGGGATATGAGGGGCTGCCATACAAGTCCTGCTGGGCAGTACTTCCTGCCAATCCCAACATCACAGGGTCCTCCCGTGGGAGGTTAGCCTAAACCTCTGGTGGTGATGTGGTAGAATCAGCAGTGTAGAACCCTATGGTCTCAGCTTCTGGCCCTGCTGGTTCTTACAGTAGGGAATAAGCCTATATATATTGGATGGAACTGGTTAATCAGATGTCATTCTTCTGATTGGTCCTTTGCCTCTTCTTCATAATTTCGAGTTTGTGTCAGCTTTCTTCAGTGTATTGATCATCCTCCATTCAATTCTAGCTTTCAGTAGTATGCCACTTCTATGCATGTGCAGTGTGTAACCTAACAAATTTACCAGTGAGTTGGCTAGTAAAAATTAGTAAGTGTTCCTATTTCTATGTCCATTTTAATTATTTAGGGGTCTAGTATAAGGTTGAATCCATCATTTTTCACAAGCACTTTATTCTTAGTACAGTTAGATGGATAGAGCACAAGTATTTCAGATCTAGACTTTAGTTTTGAGAGATTTACTTAACCTTACCATGAGTGGATACCTTTATCAAGTTGTTCCACAGAAATAGTCCATACACTATATGTAAAGTGCAAAGTTTACCCACTTGCTAGAGTTTGGTTTTATCAACAAAGACATCAATCTGGTAACATAAAATTCCACTCAAATCATCTTCCCAGGCTCTGCAAATTTCACCCACAGGACTGCCCAGCCCATACCCTAGATCCTCTTCCCAGAGAACTACACCATTATATCCATATGGAATAACTATCATGTGCCTTAATGTATTGTCAAAAACCACTTAATCCTTTCCCAGCAAACTGCTAATGGGGTGGAGCTTTCAAGCAAACACTGCAAAACTATTATATAGCTCTCCCAACTCCCAGAATCGTGCCCAAGGCAAGCTCTGTTTTCTGCCTATTGACAATTCTTGTGGTGTCCATATTATTGTTAGGTCTCCTCTTTCAGCCATCAGTTCATCCTATGACCTCCTGGATTCCCCTGGAAACCAAGGGGAGACTGAAGATGTATCCAGTCTCATCTCACAATAATGGCCCAGTTTAGTGAGAATGCACCGCACGCTGAGTCAGCCTCACTTATACCCACTCACAAGAGAATTACTACTGATGGATATGTCCCACAGTTCTTGCAGATGTGATGAACCTGAACAGGTTCTGTCTCCATGAAAGCACTCAGTTTGTACCAAACCTATGCAACTTTACTCCACTCTGCTGCTACCATTCTCTCCTATTTGTATGAGCACAGCACATCCCAAGTAACGTGGCCTCCCTCAATTGTGAAGGGAATGCTGCAAGCTGCCTGGAGGGCGGAGCCAGGGGGGCCATGCCCCACACCCCAGAAGCAGAGGGGTGGAACAGGAAGAGGAAGTATAAAAGGCCGGCCCAGCAGCTCAGTTGAGAGGCAGCTGCTGAAGGAGACAGATGTTTCTTCCCTACTGCTGGAGTGGGATGCTAAGGAGAACTGCTGCCCTGGATAGCAGCCTAAGCTTCCAGAGAGCCCTGCCACTCCTGATGCTGAGGAGCTGCTGCTTCTACCCTTGGCAGTGTATCCTGGGGAGACTGAGGATGACCCCTGGATGCAGGAACACCTAAGGGGCAAAGTAGGAAGCAGCCCAGGGAAACCAGGCAACAGTCTGGTTGAGAACTGGCCTGATATAAGGTCAGTGTGTTGCAGGTGGATTCCCGTTGACCCAGTGATGTACCACTCTGTCACTGTTAGGGCCCTGGGCTGGGATGTGGTGGAGTTGGGAGGGGGTGGTGTGTCCTTCTTCCCACCCCACCCCATCCCTGGGGTGGCAGTACTCTCCCACCTTAGGCCAGGAGGCCTGCACTCCTTTGGCATCCCTACCTCAGTCCCATAGACTGGACTGGTGCTACAGCTCTGCCTTGACTGCTTGCTGCCCCACCCTGCTTAACGGCTGGGCAAATAAACTACTACTGCTCTGCATGGGTTGCAGGCCAGAGCCCAAACTATTTACAGCCTTGCCCTGCTAGAAGGCTGGGGCCCATTCAGAACCGCTAATTCCCCCCCCCCCCCTTTTTTTTTCTTTGTGTGAAGACTCTAGCAGATCAAACTACAAGGAGATGTGGCCTCCCTCAGATGCAGACTCAGAGGGCTGGCCGTTGCAGCTTACAGAACCCACAACACCACATTTCTACATTAACATGCCCCAGAAAATAATGCTTTTGTATGTGCCCCCATCTTTTACACAAAAAGCAGACTACAGAAGGAGCTGGGTGGCTTTTCTCTAGAATGTGAATCAGTGTTCTATGTGGCCTTGCTGAGGCTAGGACCACAGATCTCCCCAATGTCACAGTCCACCATGGGGCATCATTTTTATAATCCCGTTTCCTACAAGCAAGGCAAACTTCTTCCTAGAATCTGAGTGAAGGTCCTTTGAGTCCTTGAGCTCCCCCTTAGAGTCCTTGAGTTTTCGCAGGGTTGGTTGGTCCATCCCATAGGCTGTCCAGTGTGGAATAGCTACTGTGTTGCTTTCGTGGCCTGCCTAGTGGCTCAGATTTCACAAAGTCTTCATGTGCCACACACATACAATCCGTCAGCATACACAGCTGGGACCAGCACGCACTCAGATCTGCACTCTTGCAGAGAGATTGTCTAAAACTGGTCCAGTACAATGAAGTCTATCATTTCTCCCACTGACTGAGACTGAACCCATGAGTTGTACAGTTAATCAACCACTAGGCAAAAACATGCGGCTGCACACCTAAGGAAGAGGCCTCACTCTCCATTCTTTATTACTTCTGAGATCTCCAATCACTACAGAGGATGGCAGCTTCATAACTGTGGCACAGGGCCCAATACTCGTTTGTTTCGTGTTTTAAAAAGCTGATGATAAACGGATGGCCCAGATCTATTTCTACTGATCAGGAGTGGCTACCCTTTCAAGGATGACCAGGGAGGCTTTGGTCATCACCTGATCCCAGAAGCACTAACTGGTACCCAATTAGTTAAAATGAATGCAGATTTAATGAAAATATTTGAACCCTTTAATTAAAAGATTCTAAATTCCCCTATTTCTCCATAGTGATCTCACTGAAGTCTGTCTTATCACAGAAAGGCAAATATTCTCTTTTTACCTGTCGCTGCTGTGGATTCTTACGTATACTTTTTTTAAAAAAGGCACAGCTGGAAAGACTTTTGGAATTAAGCACATTTAAAGTAATTTCACCTGGAATCTATTTCTTACCTAAAATGAATCCGATTAGTTTTAAAACAACTTCCTGGGGCCTGCTTGTCCTTCAGTCAGCTTGGGTGCAACCCCTATGTGTGTGAAACAAATACACAAGTGCACACACATCCGGAGAGATAGCTAGAATCAAAGTTGAACTATCTTCATGATAAAACTTTTAAAAGTCACATTTTACACTTTTATATCCAACCATTGATATGTTTGGATTTTTATGTTCCAGGCAATGGTGCACCCCATTAGAAGAACTGGCTAATGACTCACTTTCGATGTTGTAACACTTGTTATAGGAAGATATTTTAATTAAGCTTTAAAACTCCCAGTAACTAGTGAAAGAATATTTGGGACCAAATTTTTGAAAAATAGAGTTCACAATTTGTATATCCAATATGAGTTAAAATGCAGACATGGGTAGTTGTGTGGAGAGGGACTAGTATATATGGTTACCCATTTTGACAAGACAATTGTCTGTTTGTTCATGCAGGCACCTATTTTGTGGGTACAACTCAAGAGTTTGTTTTTAAAATACGGCCCTTGGTTTCTTAATCATTAGTTTTAGATGCTGAGATGTGTGAGTCACCCTTCCGTAATATGCAAAATGTCTAGCATTATATATTGCACAATGTCCCTGCCCAAGTTAAAAACCATAGGAGGAAAGTTTTCATGAGGAAACCACTGAGCAGATTATCTCACTTTATGCTATCATGGAGAAGCAAGATTCCACGCCTGCACCCATGGACAAGCCAAAAATTCCATAGGATCCTCAATGCAAAGGCCCTGAAACCCCAATGAGGCTCTGACCCATGGCATCTTCTCCTGCTTTGCAGCAGCAGCTCCTGAGAGACGTAAGGAACAAGATCCATGAAAAATTTGCTACTTGTAGCTATATTAACGCTTTCAAAGAAGTTGCACAGGGACAGAGAAAGGAACAATGCATCTCCCCAAGTTCAGTCCCCCACTATTTGCAGATCCCAGACTGTATGTGGAACCCTCTAAAAGACCTGGGGACTGAAAAGGGAATCTGCCATGGAGGAACTTGACTCTTTCTTGCAAACAAGTGGAGATCCACATGTATAGCAAAATGTCATGTGTGGATCTGAGTTGTCACAATGTGGTCTATTACCACTACGTCTGATATATATCTTTACTAGTTGAGAGGGACTGAGTTTTGTTCTATAGAAATTAACTTCTTCTACAACTGGAAGAAGGCAGAATTCAACTAAAATAATAATACTAATAGCACAAAATTTTAAACCAAGATATAGCACACATACTGCAAAGTGAATTACTTATTCAAGCAATGCTTAGTAGTTAATTACAGAATCTTTTATTGGTTTGTTTTCCACTATGCTTTGTGTGAAATTCATTCACTGTATCGGTCTATGCACCATTCGAGTCCATTTAAATCTTGACCTGGACTGCTGCACAGAGGTACATTTCACTCTCACAACTTAGTCTGAACTTACTGTGAGCTCTCTATCCTCTGGCTGGCACTCATGAGTTTTCAACAACATTTTCTATAGAATTCTAATTGGTGTATTCAGAGTCAGCTCTCTTCATGGGTGGAGATCCAAAGGGAAAGCATTAATCCATGTATGCATTTCTATTTACCTATGACCATACTATGTATGTATAATATCTGTTCCACTTAGGTGGCAAGGAGGTGGGACAGCACCTAAATATTTAGATATTTATTTTATTTATACTTTTTTAAATGCACCCATCAATGTGCCCAAATGCTCTGGGTGCATGTTCATTTAACGACAATTTAATCTCTACCAGATTGCTGATTCTCACAGAAACTCCTCACTTGGTCTCCCATTACTGTGCCCCTTATGTCACTTAGAGAGACAAGGTGAGTGTAGTAATATCTTTTATTGGACCAACTTCTGTTCATGAGAGACAAGCTTACCTAGAGCTCTTCTTCACTTGACAGTCACACAGGGTGAAGCACAAATTAACTCAAACTGAGAAAATTTAAAAATCTAAACTAAAAGTGAGAGACCCAGATTTGATCTCTTGCTTCCTGTCATCCACCTCATGCCATGGAAAAAAAAGTATTGTAAGTGTAACATAATACGGTATAATATAATTTACTAGTTATTGTTATATAGTTATGTAGGTGATGTATTAAGACTACTGCTTATCATGATGACTAACATCCTGACCCTCCACCTCCATCTGTCTGTATCCACCTGTTACTCGTTGTCTTATACTTAGAGTGTAAGCTTTTTGGGGCAGAAAATGTCTTTTTGTTCTGTTTGTACAGCACATAGCCCAATGGGGCCATTGTCTCCTAAGTTCTATAATAATAAAAATAAAAAAATAAGTAATTATAGTTCTTCGGGCCCCCCCACCGCCCTTAGGTGAGGTGTGTTGGGAGGAAAGTACCTGAAAAGAAAGACAAATGAAGGAGAGGGGATATTGCTGGGAAAGAGAAGGGTGTGGGCAGGGGGGAGAAGGGGAACACAGAGGATGGGTGGAGGGAGGCTGATGGGTAAGAGAAGGGGTAGGAGGGAGCTGGAGCAAACACCCAGTCAACACAGAGGAAAAATTCCAGAGTAAAGGCTATTCAGACCAATCAGAAACTGATGATGGGTGCTGGCCCAATTTGTATGAGGGGGGGTGCTGAGAGCCATTGAACCAAACTGTAAACCTTGTACAGAATCGAAACTGTGTCAAGCCAAGGGATATGGCAGCACCCCTAGTTCCAGTACCTATGCATCTCGGGGGAGTTGGGGGAAAGGTGTAACTGCAGTGGTGTTACTACCTCCTGTGATGCAACTGTACCTTCTACAAATGCTTGTCTCTGCTCCTTCTGACTTTCTGGATGCCTCCTGCAACCAATTTCTCTTATCCTAGAGTTCAACTGGCTTGGGGAAAGAACTGGACTGCATGCACCATGGTGCCCCTACAGGAGGGGTCTCCCCTGCACATTTCTCAGACCACGGCCTTCAGAGGAGGTGTAATGCCAGAAGAATCTCAGCTTCCCCCTACCACTTCAGTACAGCTTGTACCTGCTGCAGCTGCTTTAATCCATAGAAATATTTGCACTGGCACAAAAGGAAGGCTATAAAATAACATTCAGCCCAAATCCTTAGGGCCAAATCCTCATTTGAGTAAATATGCATGTGATGACACAAGTAAGTTCTATGGTAGCTGACGCTGGAAGGAATTTGCACCATCCGGCCATGTGGCTTGCCTCTGCTGTTTCTACTCTGTAGTCTTAAGGTTGTAGTAGCCCCTGCTACTGCTGCTCCAAGCCCTCCTTTTCCCATGTATGGGAAGGGACTGGATTGTGGATCTGATTTCTTTTGGATGCACCACACTCATTCCCAAATATCCCCTCTGCAGGGGTGTCTGGTAGGCTGCAGGAACCATACTGATGCCACGACACTGAGACCCCTCTGCTCCTGCATTGGGAAGCAAGATTTGTCCCTTAGCTGGGAACAACATATTTTTGAGTGTTCAAAGTCAGTGTAATTGGTATTAATGGGATCAGGAGTCAGGCTCCTATTCCTAGGCTATAAGGAACTTCAAACACAGGTATTGGCCAGGTACTCAGAATGCTTGACCTACCCCAACTGCAGTGCTATATTTTGCCTAGTTACATCACATCATTCTGGGGATTACTCAACCAAAAAACAAGTGATGTCACTTCTAGACTCTCACGAGGTTGCACTTCATAGCAAACAAGCTGGTAACTTCCTGACACGTGCCATTTATGGGGTAAATCAAATGTTCATGAAGTAGCTGCTGACAGCAGGGTTTTCAATCCTTGTTCTCCTCTAGTTTTTAGTGCTCTTGGGAACAGGACATTAATAGCAAAACATACCATAGCACAGAGAGTACACTACAGAATGGAACTCACTATAGTTTAAAATAAGAACTAGAATACAAGGCTTCCCTTACACACAACAGCACTTTGAGCCTCGTAGGCTCATATGCTTCATAAAACCATGATATCCTCCCTGAAGACAGACACACACATACTTTTATTTTTATTTCAGAAATTCATCTTTTATTGTAAATGACTGCATTTAAGTCCATGTCACTGCAATACTGATGGGTCACTGCCAACTATAGACGGGGATTAGCTTAGAACACAACTTGATATTTAAGAAATATGACAGCATTCTAGATTTTAAACAAAGGGCCTTTCATGTGAAAACAATAGCTCAGGAAGAAGGAGTAGTTCACAGCAGCCATGCTGGAATGGTCACCCCACTATATCTGATAAGAGGAACTGAGCACAAGGATTGACTCAACAGTCAATCAGTAGTAAACACAGAATAAAAGCTGTCTGTTGCAATCAGCTGCAGAGAGCTTCTAAATAAAACCCTTATACATCATTGAATAACGTAGAATACACTGCTGACCATTCTTTTTTTTTCCTGTGCATGTCCTTGATAGCCATTGACTATTACCTGAGCTGATTCACAGGGGGGAAAAAGGTTGTTGATATTTTATCCATCATGAGTGCCAGTTAGGTGCTGTTTAATTAGCCAGATAAAACTAAAACTAACTCAACTTCTCACCCAGACCTCAAACTAAGTTAAACCAAGCCCAAAACTTCTACAGGAGATTATCGGGAGAGTGACATATCAGTGTTCCTTAATCAAACTAGTTTGAATTTTAGTAAAACTTGAAGTCTTTAAACCATGATTTGAGGACTCCAGTTACTCAACCTATGGTTAGGGGTCTATTTCAGGAGTGGGGAAGGTTCTATGGCCTGCAATGTACAGGAGGTCAGAGGAGATGATCACAATGGTCCTTCTGACCTTTAAAGTCTGTCTATCTATGAGTAAAAGTTTGGACTTTGTTCTGTTTGGGAATGGGTCAAGGTTCAGTCGAATCTCATTATAACCAAACCAGGTTATCATAGAATATCAGGGTTGGAAGGGACCTCAGGAGGTCATCTAGTCCAACCTCCTTATGCATCCAGAGTTGATAACATCCCACACGGTTTACTCTGTTCTAAGTGTAGTGGTATCTAAAGGTTAGTCTATTGTAAGATTATTCTAGGGGAGAAATTTAAACAGATAAATTTAGCACAGTTCTTCCTGCAACAGGCAGAGTTCCCTTTTGGCTCACCTACAAGACCCACTGTTACTGAACCGTAAAGATCCCAGTTCGAGTCTAGACTGCTGTAATATGCCACATCACATCGGACGATTGCAGCCCTCAAATGGGGGTGCTCTATTAATTGATGAAGTCTGATATAGTGGAAGAAAAGATGGAAGTTAGGTTGATATAACTGTGTCAGTCAGGGATGTGGATTTTTCACACCTCTGAGCCACGTAGTTATATTGATGTAAGTTTATAGTGTAGACCTGGCCTTTTAACTTTCTGCTTCATTTCACTCAATAAGTATTGTTTTGGGAGTTACTGGGATTTTTCCCCAAAATTGTTTATTACTAATTTAAATTGTAGTTAGGAAGAATTCAAGCATCATGAAATGAAGAAAAAACAGGGCAAAGGATCTGTACAGTAACACTATAGTCTAAATTATAAAAACTGATGGGTTTCAATTGCTGAAACCATATTCCGTCCCATTCCCTTTCAGCTCCAGATCTCATCTTCCACCTACAAATTGATAAATAGAACAAAATAGATAATTAAATAGTTGAAAATGAGATCTTAAAATGTCAAATGAGATAATATACTATTCTTTGCAGTGTACTATGCTACACTATTACTATACTATACTATACTATTCTCAACAAACATATGTGTGCTAAATTTCCCAAAAGTATTAGAATTTCTGGCTAACTTTGGTACTCATTAAATCTGAAGATACTTTATCATCAAATCTGCACCCTTGTGTTGGAGTCAAACTGTATATGATGATCTCAGAGAAATACTTACGTGGTCTATTATATTCTGCTGATTTACATTATACTCAGTTTTATACTATATATTATATTTTGGATCTCTAGAATCCAATCAGCCCAGAAGCAAATTGTATTGTACAATTAAAGTGGGTATTGTGTACGTTTTGACTTAGTGAGTTTAAAATCCACAGATTAATAAATATCTTCCTATCCATCTCAAAAAGCATAGTTAAAAGAAGCTAAACTGTCTTATACTTCATAAGTGGATCAAATTGATTTGAAATAGCAATTTCCTAAAGCTGTGCAGAACTGATGTAAATCAATTATTCCAGACGAATGAAGCCCACAAACTGTTCAGCTATCTTGCAGCTATCTGTTCAGCAAGAGAGGTTCCTAATTTATTATCATCAAGACCTGCTTTGAACTACAATCTCCATTTTTTTTGCCAAATTGTGTCTGAATGGCATATTATTAGGAAGAAGTCGGAGGTAAAACTAAGCTATTACTTTTGCTCTGGTTTCGATCTGATATTTGCAGATGTAAATTGTATGGTACATATCAGATTAACATGTTGCTTCTCAATAATAGCTATATATTTCAAAAAGAAAAATGTGCTTCCCACTATTCTCTGGGTGGCGAGGGGAAACTTTTGCCCCAAGTGTCATCCCTAGGAACTTCCACTGGAGTCAATAGGTGCTTCACGCATGCATCAGAATCATCACTTAGCCCTAGGTGCTTTCCCAGTACAAGCCTCTGTCAAATAGTTGTATAATTTTAACATATATTTTCAGGAGGGTGGGAAACTGTATTGGTGTAGAGGATAATCTGGCTGAATATTACACAGGGTGTTTAGTAATGGTTGGCTATATGTTGTGAAAGAAGAAGAGGCAGACTGGGCAGAACTGAGGAGCACATTTTTTTCTTTTCTAATTAGAGATGGATGAGAAGAGAGAATTGGAGGTTCTGGGGTGCCTAGATCTAGGTACAGAGACGAGGGACCAGAAGATGCCAGGGTACGTGACCATGTGGGAAGACATAACTTGAGCTATTGTATTTTGATATTGTTGTAAAGTGTACTGCTTTGGCAACATGGTGAGAATTTTTCTAGTTTTATTTAGGACACGAAAAAGGCCTGATCACACCTGTTTGTCCAGCCATTCTATCCCCTCTGGTGCCAGGCACTTATGCTGGCACCTGTCTGGGGGTCATCTTCCTCTGGCCAGTTGCCAGCTCTGTGGCCTGATTCTTCCAGCAATACTGCACAAAGAAGTCACGCTGCACCCAAGGCAAGTACCATTTCTATCTAGCTCCGGTGTTACTGTACTATTGAAGCACACATGCAGGCAATTTAGATCTGGAAAGCATTCTTCACGGTGGATTTATAGTGGATTCTGCTTTTCATGTCTCCCTGATCCCAGAAGCATACCAAATTTTCTTTCTTGTTGTTGTTGTTAGTAAACCAACAAAACCACTGTAATTCCAAATTCCTGACATGGATGGGAAAGCCCCCTCTGGAAGTCAAAGAGCTGTAAGTCTAAAATAACTGATGATCCAAATACTACCATATAGGAATATCAAATTTCATTGTGGGCTTGCGCCTCTTGGTGTTAGTTTGTTCCCAGTTATCTTGATCCCTGATCCAGTGAGTTCATTGAGTTCCCACTGCTCTGATTTGATTCCCAAAAACTTACTCCCTACTAGGGCATCTTGTCTCCTCTCTAGGCTTCCGTGACTATTCTTCTAACTGTTTCCATAAATAATTAATTTATTTTTTAAATTATTTTTAATAAACAGTCTTTATTTAAAATGAGGTAAAAGTGGCCCCATAAATTAGTGCATCGGCCTATTAGTGAGTCTGATTTTGTTCTCATTAAAGTTAATGACAAAGATCCCATTAACTCCAATAAAAGCAGACATAGGTCTAGTGATAGTAAAAGATCAGTTCATAATTACTGCACTGGCCTTGATTAAGCTCATGTCTGCTTAGTGGTCTTTTTTCAGAGGGTTCTTAACAAGGAATAAAGAGATATGTGGTACAATAAGGTGCCCTAAATATTTTGTTTATAAAGAGAAGAGAAGATGCCCGCTGGCATTTCTAATCTTCAAATATTCTTTAACACTAAAACATAGAGATTGAGGTCAAAATTAATCCTGACATTGGGTGTCTAAACACCAGAACCTTTGCAAGCAAGTCACAGGGTAAGCAATTATCAGGTCCCATCAATCTCATTGTTACCTGGGTTCTGAGAGGATCTTCTCAAAAGATGCTGGGCAGTTATCATGATGAGACCACAGCTTTGTTTGGGTCACCACTTAAATCTCATAGGACTTTAGGGACCTGATCCTGGAAGCTGCTAAGCACTTTGAGGTTCTGGGACTCCTCAACTTCCATTGAATTCAGTAGAGCTGAGAGTGCTCAGAACCTTGCAGGATAGAACCCTCAAAGGGTGCAATGTTTCAAACACCTTTGCAGCTGTCTGAAGACGCCTAGATACTGATATCTCAGCAACTCTGTTTCATTCTTCTTCTTTTCTTTTTTTACTGAAAGTAGGATCCTAGCCAAAAGCACCCCAAACAACTTCTACCAGTCCCCATTAGGCTGATAGTCCTTGGCATATCCAATATATTCTTCCTTGTTGATATCAATCTCAGAGTTATTCGTTTTTTATGTCTTCCCTGCATCCTTTCTTAATTATAGATGACTCAAGAGGGGAAAAGGTACAAAATCATGTATGTTATTAAAATAAACATCTGAGCTAGGAAAGAATTAAAGCTAATGAGAATAACATCTGGTATTGTATGAAGGGTTAATAGCTCAGTACTTAAGACAACTACTCATAGGTGAGCAGTTAGTTCTTCACCTTGCATTTAACCTGAGGTGCACTGAATTCAAATTTACCTCCTTCATGTTTCAGAGCAACTATGCAAACAGGGATAGCTCACTTCCCAGAGATCACCAGACATATTGACCCCAAGCCCAGGGAAGTTGAGTGGCATATGGCATCTGCTTGGAAGCAATTGTGACAGAGCCCACGCTCCACCAAAAGGATTGTAGTGAAGCTTCAGAATGGCTGGGAAATTGAATACAAAACTGGCTTTTCTGGACTTCTCAAACTGTTGCTAAAGATGTAACATTTGCTGCTGCAGTTGCTGTTATTAGCCGTCCTTGCTCAAGGCAGTTAATGGGAACTATGCTTTAAAAAATAGGCTATTATTCATGTGTATTCACTCATAGTTCTCCTCTCAAGGAAATATCCCATTGCTACGTCCTGAATCTTTCCTAGTTACCGAGAAACCTTGACAATACTATGGTAGTTTGTTTGCTGCCTGTGGCTACTTCCACCAGTTCCAAGTTTCAAATATGAAAGATTTTCTGTGAGATTTGCAGTTTCCTTTACATTTCCTGAATATATCACATCTCTTCCTATATTTTTATCAGGATTCAGTTTTTTCTAATTTACTGTTCAGGAAATCTTGATGCCCTACAGTATTTCCCACTGTTCCCAGAAGATTATATGTCTGTTACTGGCATCTGCCCCTAGAATTAAATAATGTTTAGATATACAGTATCGCCCTCTTGTGTTCAAAAATTTCTCCTACCATTTTTAGAAGTTCTAACTTCTACTCCACTGACTTCTTGGTTCTTTCTGCTTAAACAAAAATGTATATTTTTTTCATCCTTAAATAGGTTTTCTCATTACTTTTGTAAGTCTGTATATCACTTTCTGTACTGCCTCCCAGGAAGATGAGGTGTAAATTTTGTGCCCAGATTCATATTTACTTTTACAGGCAATCTTGTGCCTCTTGACATATGCTGTCTTCATCGATTTTTGAAGCACTTGGAGGAGAGGAAGATGATCAGAACAGTCAACATGGATTCACCAAGGGCAAGTCATGCCTGACCAACCTGATTGCCATCTATGATGAAATAACTGCCTCTGTGGATATAGGAAAAGCAATGGACGTGATATACCTTGACTTTAGTAAAGCTTCTGATATGGTCTCCCGCAGTATTCTTGCCAGCAAGTTAAAGAGGTATGGATTAGATGAATGGACTATAAGGTGGATAGAAAGCTGTCTCGATTGTCGGGCTCAACAGGTACAGATCAATAGCTCAATGTCTAGTTGGCAGCTGGTATCAAGTGGAGTGCCCCAGGGGTCTGTCCTGAAGCTGGTTTTGTTCAACATCTTCATTAATGATCTGGTTGATGGGGTGGATTGCACCCTCAGCAAGTTCACAGATGACACTAGGCTGGGAGGAGAGGTAGATATGCTGGAAGGTAGGGATAGGATCCAGAGTGACTTAAACAAATTGGAGGATTGGGCCAAAAGAAATCTGATGAGATTCAACAACGACAAGTGTAGAGTCCTACACTTAGGGTGGAAGAATCCCATGTACTGCTACAGGCTGGGGACCAACTGGCTAAGGGGCAGTTCTGCAGAAAAGGACCTGGGGATTACAGTGGACAAGATGCTGGATATGAGTCAACAGTGCGCTCTCATTGCCAAGAAGGCTAATGGCATATTGGGCAGCATTAGTAGAAGCACTGCCAGCAGATTGAGGGAAGTGACTATTCCCCTCTATTCGGCACTGGTGAGGCTATGTCTCCCGTATTGTGTCCAGTTTTGGGCCCACAACTACAGAAATTATGTGGACAAATTGGAGAGAGTTCAGCGGAGGGCAACGGAAATGATTAGGGAGCTGGGGCACAAGACTTACAAGGCGAGGCTGAGGGAACTGGAGTTATTTAGTCTGTAGAAGAGAACAGTAAGCGGGAATTTGATAGCAGCCTTCAACTACCTGAAGGGGGGGTTCCAAAGAGGATGGAGCTAGGCTGTTCTCAGTGATGGCAGATGACAGAACAAGGAGCAATGAATGGTCTCAAGTTGCAGTGGGGGAGGTCTAGGTTGGATATTAGGAAAAACTATTTCAATAGGAGGGTGGTGAAGCACTGGAATGGATTATCTAGGGAGGTGGTGGAATCTCCATCCTTAGAGGTTTTTCAGGCCCAGCTTCACAAAGCCCTGGCTGGGATGATTTAGTTGGTGTTGGTCCTGCTTTAAGCAGGGGGTTGGACTAGATGACCTCCTGAGGTCTCTTCCACCCTAAACTTCTGTGATTCTATTATTCAGACCAAGCCCATACAATGCAGAGTAATAGTGAGGTGATGACTCCTTGGCCTTAACAAATTACAGAAACAGTCCAGATCTGAGCGTAAGTTTAGTTGAAGAAAGACAAGCACATTAAAAGGATACAAGCCAGTGAGGTCCCACTAGATGGCATTTTAACTTGAATAACAAAAGAAAGATGTAAGGATAAGTGTATGAACAAAAACAAAATTACATGCATCTAGGTCTATGTAACCCTTCTTCCAGGTGGAGCTAGCAGCAAACAGGCCCAGGTTCAATATCTAGGGGTTCCTTTTCAACAATGCAGCACAGAACACTCGAGCCCCTACCCAGTAACCTCGGAAAATTACACACCACCCCTGGGTGCCTCTGAGAAGCAACACTTCCCCATTCACAAGCATAGAGTCTGAGTGTAGAAAAGAAACTTTTAATGAAAGGAAGGAAGTCACCTAACATTAATTAGGGAAAATGCCACAAGCAGAATTCATAGTCATAAAACTGTGAGCAGGACACCCATTCCAGAGTCCGTGAGGCAGTGTCCTCTGCCTCATGTTCTTGAGTTCTGCAATCAAAAGTTCCTTTTCTGTGCCCCTCTCTGCTCCCTACCATACCCCACTCACAGTGGTTGTCTTTGGTTAGTGAGGACCCAGGGTTCAGAGGTTCATCTGCATGAGTTCATCTCCCACCTGGGGAAGAAGGCACCTTGCTTACTCCACCATCTGAGCACTTGTGCTGGCTGGCCGCATTGCCACCTGCTCATTCCTCTCCACTGAACACCCTGCCAGCTGCTCATTTGCCTGGTGGCTGCTCACCATCCAACTGTCAGTCACTTTCTACTGCCACCTGCCTCTCTGCTGTGTCCGCTGCAGGTCAGTCTTTTAGTGATTTTCAACTCTTTGCAGGCTGGGCAGAAATGCTGTCCCACCACAAGTGATTTCAGCTCTCATTTGAGTACTTTAAAATAACAAAAGGCGTGTAATGAAAGCTATTTAGTTCTATCTTTGAACAGTGGGAAGGAACAGGTTAAACCAGACCAGGGACCCTTAGGGAGAGTCCACGCCTCCTGGCTGGGACATCTGTCCCCACCCCTCTTACTTTATCAGGGGTTTGATGTTCGAGCCTCTGGCTTAACGAGGTCCTTTCAGCAAAGGGTGACTCCTCATTTGGGACAGGTTAAGAACAGTTATGCTCCCCTTTAGTCATACAATAAAGACAACAACACTGATAACATTTCACTACCCCTGCATTCAGTTTTAAAGTGATTTGTAACCTAACATCAGCCAAAGTTGATCACTTTGAGTACCACCACTGTATCTGCTGCCTATATAACCAAAGTAGGTGTGTTCATGTAAATACAGTTTGCTCCTGACTGTCTTGTATGGAGGACCATAAAGAACACCACCCAGTAATCCTCTAGGCCCTGTTTTCTGGTAAATTCAGAAAACTCTGGATCTTTGGGAACGCTTGGAAAAGAATCGCTCTTTTTCCTTCCTCTCCATTACCAAAATGATTCTGGAAGACAGAATAGGTACCCCAATGGTGGGATTTGAGACACATACTGGCCAGCACTGAGTTAACTGCAAAGCCATGTGGAAATTTATGAACCCTTTTGCTCAGTGCTAGGTCACGTTAACTCATCTCCCTAGAGCTGTGTTAGTACAGCACTATCCTGATTAAAAACATAAAATAAAAATAACCATAGCTGTGTACCTTCTCTCATAGCCCCCTTTCCCTGTCTACAACCAGGTAACAAGATTGGTTAACACGCATGAGCTAATATTAATAAGGGATTTTAACTTCCCTGATGTCTGTTGGAAGACTACTGCAGCAAAACATAACACATCCTGCAAATTTTTAGTGTGGATAGGGGACAGCTTTCTGATTCAGAAAGTTGAGGAAACAACTAGGGGGTCATCCACTTTGGGTCTGATTTTGACCACCAGGGATGGAAGTTGGGAGGAGGTGATCATGATCTTACCGAATTCAAGATCTTATGGAAAGCAGGGATCACAACCTCAACATGAGTCAGCAATACGATGCTGTTGCAAAAAAAGCAAATGTAATTTTAGGTGGCATTAACAGAGGCGCAGCATGAAGTCACAGGAGGGGATAGTGCTGCTCTAATCGGCACTGGTTAGGTCGCAGCTGGAGTACTGTGTCCGTTTTTGGTCACCACTGTAGAGAAAGGATGTAGCGAAACTGGAAAATATCCAGAGGAGAACAACAAAGATGATCAAAGGGATGGAATGCAAATATATGAGCAAAGGCTGAAGGAATTGGGTGTGTTTCCTTTGGAAAAGAGGAGATTAATGGTGGATATGATAGCAGTTTTCAGACACAGTTTTGAAAGGCTGCCATAAAAAGATGGAAAAAAGTTGTTCTCTTTTACCACAGAGGGTAAGACAAGAGGCAATGGGTGCAAACTACAGCATAGCAAATTTAAATTAAATCTCAGGACAAAAGTCCTAACCGTAAGAACAGTAGAACAATGCAACAGACTGCCTCGGGAGGTTGTGGAAGCTTCTTCATTGGAGGTATTCAAAAGAAGGCTGGATAGCCATCAGTCTTGGCTGGTTTAAACACAACAAATCCTGCATCTTGGCAGGGGGGGTTAGACAAGATGGCCCTTATGATCCCTTCTAACCCTATGATTCTATCTCTGATGCAATTCAGTATAGGGGCATAGTCAGGAAAGTAGCCACTACCTCCAGCAAGAGGATGGAGTATTTTCTATTCTCGAGGTGAAATTCACCCCATGCAGAAGGCAACACAAAGACACTGCACCGTTAAAGGTTGGTGAGTGCTTGTACTCTGATACTCATTTACATTAATGCCTCTTTAAACCTAGCAGTATAAAGGGACCTTAGTGCAAATTTCTGCACCAGGCCCTGTTCAGGCTTTGGTGAAAGTGATGCCCTAAAGACAGTTGTGCCAAACATAAAATAGACCACTGTCCAATAAACTTACACTCAAAAGATTTAGCAGTTAAAATACAGCATAATACACCCAATTTTTCCATAAGAAAAGAGCATATAGATTCATTTAGAATGAACTCTATAATTTGGAAGAAATCTGAAGCTCTCCATGGCAGAACACAGTGAGTGTGTCCCCATTGTAGCATGTGGCATCTGAACACAAAATAGTAGCTCAACAGAAGTGAGGGGGACATCTCTTCATATATATACATTACACAGGAAACAACTCAATACAGATACAGGGTGCTAAGAGAACAGCTGGTCTTCTGTTTGTAAATAGAAACCTGAAGGCTGAATAGTCACATGTACTGCCTCAAACAGCTGTGGGGCTTATACTGAGGTCCTCCATCATATGAGTGAGAGACACAAGACTGTGATCTTTGCTTATGCTGTTTGTGAATCAGGTATTATCTCTACCCTACTCTTTTTTTCTCCCCAGGTCAGTCAATTGGCCAGGGAAAGTCTTGATATTGGTTATCCTTAACTTTCTTCATATATTTATATTGACTTAGATAAGTTAGCAAGAGACTGTGTATAAGTTAGGGAAGCATCTAGCAGTCAGGGGGGAAGTGGTTGAAAGTGCAAATGAATTAAAGATCTCTAATCTCTGGTGATAGTACATTTTCCAGTAAGAGGCTGGGATTTAATTTATTTTGTTGTTGTTGTTGTTTGTTTCCAATGAAAAAAGCAAGAGTCCTAATGACAAATATTTTCAAAGCAAATCAGTGAAAAACTATTTGTGAATGTGGAATGGGACCAGGAGTCATTCAGAAACTGAAAAGTCAGATTTCAAAGTGAATCATTAACATACTGCAGATTGCTTGTTTAATCCATGGTCTTTCAATGTGTTTGAAATTATGCATCTAATTTTTGTTTAAATGAAAAACTTGGATTAAAGTTATAAATATAAAAATAGCAAACATTTCTTATTGGTATTCCTAAAACAAGCAAGTTTGGGGAGAAAGTCAACGGAGGGAAAGACGGTAATCAGGCATTTCTTTAAATTATATTTGTATTGGATTTTAGTTAACACTTAATGACAGTGCTTCCTTGAGGCACATGGCTCCTGCAAAATGGTCAGATAGGCAAGATGCTGTGGTCCTTAATCAGAATTAAAGTTAATGGGTTAACCCGCTGAGCAAGGGTTGCAAGAAAGAACACCACTGTACAGACTACTAAGGGCGAGAACCTGTGTCACTGTGTTTTTTACGATCTCTTACTTGTGCCTTGTGCTGTTGAGTGGCCCCCATTTTGGGGTGCCCAACATGAGTCCCCTCTAAGGGGCTTGATTTTCAGAAAGTGAGTACATACAGTCTGAAAAATTGGATCTCTCCAAGTTGTCTCAAGTTAGCTATCCAAAAATGGAGGCACCCATAAAGGCTAAATCACTTTTGAAAATCGTGGCTTATGATTTTATTGGTCTTGTATTTTGTCAATCACTTTGGGACATATTACACCATGGATTCTGAAGCAGAACTCCCTTTTGGCATGAGTTATGAAATCCATATGATGTGATATAGCCCTATTTTGGCACTTAACAAATAATTAGTAATAATGATGAAATGACACTTCATGGGACCACTACATTTTTCCAGGTTCAGAGAGAGGCATTCTTTGATACTAATGTACAAGTATTTTTCAAGATTGAAAGCGGAGTGTAACATTTTTATTTAGATGTCATGCTACTTTTGGTCTTGAGATCCTACAATTTGTACAAGTAGTCATACTGCAGTTAATGAGACTACAGAAGTGAATAAGATTTATTCACGTAAATATCACTGGACTTAACACTGGATTGTTTGAAAATGCAACTAAGTTTATAGAAACATAGGATTTATGTAGTATCCATTATAGATCTTCAATTAAATGAGTTAAATGTCCTTTCAAGATACTTTTTTCATTTGTTTTCATGGTATTACATATATAATTATTTATACAGATGTTACAATTAATAAAATCTTGCCAAAAATCATACAATATATGTTGCCACAGTAAGTACTCTCTGTAGGTCAAAGTTCTCTGGAGTATTTTACTCCAATTAATGTCTTAAGAATATTACTGTCAAGCTATATTATTGTCAAAACGTTTTTGAATCACAACCAAAACTAATTACTTTAAATAATCCCCTACATATATTTACCATGTTTCACTTGCAAGATATATACAAGTTTCCATACATTTCTCAGCACTTTGGTATTTTCAACAAAATGATGGATTGTACAGAAACACAGAAGCAGTTTAAATGTCTGTAGCCATGGTTATGTTTATAGAAACATATATTGGGATACATAAGACATAGCATTTCCCTTGTTTATTGATCAACAGCAGGATCATTTCACACTTATATGACTACCCGTACTGTAGGTTTTCACTAATAAGGGTTCTTCTTAACGTTTGTTTGAAAGAGCCATGATTCAAAAGTTTTTTAGGCACTTAAACAGTGAATTATGTAAATATATTCAGCATGAGCATTAAAAGTGGGTATTAAAGTCTTCATGAGAAAATATTACTGCTTCTTATGATAATGTAGCTGAAAAGGTTCATATTCAGTGAATTTCCACCATAGGTTATGTCATAAGGGATTAACCATACTTCTGATAAAACTACTTGTTGACACTGAATCAGGTATCAGTGTAAATCCTTAATACAGTCATAACAACAGTTACACAGTCATTGCCACATCCCTTTTGATTTTACTGTAATAGGTGCTAACAGATGTAACATTAAACTAAATTCGGCTCAGGTAACATGCTCATATGTTATGTCATATGTCTAGCCAGGGGAAGACAATGTGGGCATTTATTCTTTCTTTCTTTCTTTCTTTCTTTCTTTCTTTCTTTCTTTCTTTCTTTCTTTCTTTCTTTCTTTTGCCAATTTTAGAATAATCCTACGTGTTTTTCAAATATGCATATATCATCAACATGCGTAACAGATTAAAATGGACTGATTCTTGGATTTCACTGGGTCATTGCTGCAACAATAAGCAGAATACTGAACTGCTGATTAATTTGCATTATGAGTTTTATAGGCAAAAGTCCAACCAAAACCCTCCCTGTGTAATTTCCTATGGAAATACTTATACAGCCACAGCTTTGTCAACAGTCTGATTAGAATGGTTTCCCATACTATAGCAAATATTTAGTGGGAGACATTGTCTAACCAGTGAAATTGACATGATGACAAAAATAATTCCCTTCTGTAAAAAATTGTATTTTACCACACATTTTACAAAAAATAACACCCACCCACACAATGGATTTTAGCATAGTTACCAGTTATTTCCAGATAAAGTTCCTCTAGAAAAATGTAAAATTATAGTTTGTGCTGCTTCTTACATCGATATTATACTCAAAATGAACATTTTGAGATCTACAAATTAAATGAAACAATGTAAATTACATACACCTAAAATAAATTCATTCTAACATACAACTGCCTTTCAAATTTGTGGCATAACCCAGATAGTCTATTGCAGTGGTAGGCAATCTGCAGCTCATGGGCCACACACGGCCCATCAGGGTAATCCACTGGCGGGCTGCAAGACAGTTTGTTTACATTGATGTCTGCAGGCACGGCCGCCCGCAGCTCCCAGTGGCTGTGGTTCGCCATTCCTGGCCAATGGGAGCTGCAGGAAGTGGCAGCCAGCACATCCCTGCAGCCTGCGCCACTTCCCACAGCTCTCATTGGCCGGGAATGGTGAACCGCGGCCACTGGGAGCTGTGGGCGGCCGTGCCTGTGGACAGTCAATGTAAACAAACTGTCTCGTGACAGGAAGATTACCCTGTCGGGCCACATGTGGCCTGCAGGTTGCCCACCACTGGTCTATTGGATTCTAAACAACTTGCTCTTTATGACTTTATTTCCTGTCCTAAATATTTATATATTTTTGTTGTGCTCTAGAAAACACCTGCTACACTCCCCTCAGGGTTAGAGTGGGCTGTTATGTGGATTTCCACAATACCAGCCCTTTTTAAAGTCTCCTTCAGTTTCCACAGAATTTAAACTTTCATTTTAAAAAGTCCTTTGACGTTTCCAACCTATCATACATCTCAACCTGCTAAGGCCTAAATGTGGGATGCAATATCTAACAAAGACCAAAAATAAAGGAGGCCCAAAAACTTTTCAGGCAGTCAACATTAAATGCTGTTGGATTCTTTCCTTTGATGTAAATAACTCTTTCTATACTCTCCGTTTCATGATTCTTAGTTTCTGACCTAAAACATTTTCAGTGATAAAAGTTAGGGAGAGTCACAGCAAATTACAGAAACACACATAAATTTGAAACTGGATTGAGTGGCATCCCTCAAAAGGAAGGACACTTGAGAGGCCTGGCACCAGCAGCAATTATGATGGCAAAGATAATATCCCAAGAGTAAACTGACAGCAAACTGTCTGTTTGGGACTGTGAACTCACAGTCTGAGACACAGTGGTTAGGTATTGCCTATGTGTAGGTGGTTTTGTTAATGAAGGAGTTTAGTTAGTTGTTTTCGATCATTTCTGTTCCACTGGCAGAATTAGTTTAGTTGCTTTGCTGATAGAATTGATTTACTTTAGTCATTGTACAGTCCTCAGAAATATATGTTTTAAGTCTCCGAGACTAGGGCCTAGATTTTTAAAGGTATTCGGACATGCTCTGCTCAGCATTGCAAGGCTTAAGTCCCATTTTCAAAAGTGATTTAGGCAATTAGGAGCCTAAACCCCATCGGTTTTCAGTGAGACTTAGGTATGTCTACATGGCAAAAAAACACAAAACATGACAGTGAGTCAGAGTCTGGATCTACATGGCTCTCACTAGAGCATTAAAAATAGCTGTGTAGATGTTTGGGCTCAGGCTCTGAAGTGTTTGCAAATAGGATGTAACCGTCTAAGGGACGTTTACATGTACATACTGTGCAGCAAGCAGGGGTATAAATCAATGGAGCTTCAGCACGTCACACACTAACTTTCTGTGTGGCCCCTGCAGCTGCCCAATGGAAGTTCCCCAGTGCACTTCCAAACTGCAGTATGCCAATGTGCCCTAGGAAACCTTTAGTGTGCAGCAGCAGGGGCCATGCAGACAGTTACTGCACTACATACTGGAACGCTATAGATTTATACCCCAGCTTGTTGCGCAGCAAGTGTTCAGGTAAGCATACCCTAAGTCACTTAGGCCTTGCAACCCTGAACACAGCAATGCCTAAATAACTTTAAAATTCTGTGCCTCGTTGTATAGGAGCTCTCTAGCTGAGTGCGGGGAGGTTGTGCCAGTTGCTAATTGGTTGTTGTTTGGTTAATGGAGGGAAAGGCAGAAACGGCCCAGTTTATCATATTGTGTATGTACATACCATTTTTACCATTGTTTATTCATAGAAGCAAACTGCAAGAGTTACTTTCCATTTTTTCTTCCCACAGAATAGGTGTGTGTTTTTATTTCCATCTTGTAAGATGGGAAGGACACAGACGCACTTCCCTATGTGCAATAACTGTACAATACCTAAAGTAAATCAATCACCCCAAGTTTGAACAAATCTTTGTAAGAGCCAAGCTAACCAAGAGATGCAAAGATTCAGACTTGGCACAAAAACATTTAAACAGAGTTAAATTAATGACAAATCAGAAAGAGGTCATTTCCATTAGCATCATTCAAACCACTCACAATAGCTTTACTTTAGTACAGTCCTAAATAGAACAGGCAAGGATTTGAGAGGCATAATCGCTTCCCATAACACTCAGTGATTCAGCAAATACGGAAACCACTGCAGAAGGAGGGCCAAACCACAGGATCTGTAGCCAGTCTGTCTGTAAATGTTTTGGAACTATTTAAATAATGAATAATAATAAACTGCCAATGGTGGCAGTAATGGTTCCTGGAGGAAGAGGCTAATTATAGCCCACTCTCCCCTGTCAGGGAATTGTTTTACAGCTTTGGGGCATTATTGATGTACTGGAGTAATGTGTATTTAAAGATTAAAGCCAACTATGAAAGCAGAACCCAGGGGGGCTTAGCAATAGAAACTCCAGGAAAGATTGAGACTATGTAAACTTCTCATGTTTATTCATTTTGGGCCTGATCCTGTGAAGTGTTGTGCTTCATTAACTGCTTTGAAGTTGATAGGAGGTGATGGCACGCGACACGTTGTGAGGTTGCTGGAAAACGGACCTGGAAGCACTGTGGAACTCCATGGATTCAGGACGGAATGCACCACTTCCGATCTCTAAGAAGATTATTATAGTGTATGTTATCAAGGTAGCTCTTTTATGCTAACAGTATTGACAGCCAAACAAAAAATACAAATGCTGCTAACAATCTGTCCCTATTCTCTTATAATTCATATTGCTGTGTTCTGTAGTGATGGCCCAAAACACTTGCAGTTTACTGTAGGGTTATGCTTTGCGGCATTGTGCTCTTGTAGTTGGGAATGGTAAAAAGATATCTAGAAAACTTGTTAGTTAAACGTTTTTGCAATTGACAGCATGGTTAATACTCCCAGATTTTCCAGCAACAGCTCATTTCTAGGCATCCTTTCTGTTGATTCTCAGCTTTTCCAAAGCATTGTTTTTTCTATGCTGCATTGTTGTCACATCATATGCAGATTCACTACATTGGGAAAACAACATGCATGATTTACTAGGGTTTACCTGTAATCCTTCTAGAACCAGATGGTAGCAATTAATCTTGACAGTAACCTGTACTACAGCTTGGTTTGGAATAGAAGGGCAACTAAGCCTTCCTATTTAATGTCAATGGTACAACACACACAGTTGTCTAGATCCTCCACTGGTTTACATTGGTGTACCTCAATTGATGTTTGTGGAGCTACGCCAATTCACACCATTAGGTTCTGACCCTTCAGTTCAATCGCTGAACTTCACAGGAGTATGCTTATTTTTAAACACGCACCTACTATAATGCAGGAAATTTTTGGTGACTTAAAGCCATTTTTTAAAATAAGACAACCCACTTGAAACTCCCATCTATCTAACACTGTCACACTGGACATAAACGGTGTTATTTTTTTGACTATTGAAATAAATTGTTTCTAGAGTGGAAGAAAATTGATAGTCACAGCATTGACTCAAGCCAAGTTAGAAAAGAACATAAACTATTACCAACTATGCATGAACATCCTTGATGAGAATCTTGGTATTGCCATGACTATACCAAGCACTGAAAATGTATTCTTTAGGTATGTGCAGAAGCAAAAAGCATACTAACAAAACATTTGTAAAAATTATGGTGTAGTTTTTATCCAGGATGCAGGAAAACTCTTGTTCTCATTAGTTTTTATTTTAGAAGAAGAAGAAGAAGAACACAGAAAAAGTTAGTCTAATTTTCATAAAGTTTCACATTCATACAAAGAGAACGTCTCTCCAACACGTAAAGTCCATTGGCTGGTAGATAAAGAGTAGATAAACTAGCAGCTAAAATGTCTGTTTTATAGTGCAAAGGCAGTGATTTCCAATCCCAAAGATGTTGTGCTTTTATTAGAAATAATTCATATATTTTATTCTCTGTCAAAAACAACACAATATGTTCACTTATCTTGATCATCTCCAAATGCTCTGGATTTAATGAAACTATTTAAACAACTATTTTCTTTATTCAAGAAACAAAACTTAATATACAGCATTACATCTGTTTTTCATAAGATCTTAAATGCATGCTGATCTTGCTCTGTACTAGGGAACACATTATAAGCCTTGTTGTCAGTGCTGTATTATTAGCATTATTTTAATACTCAGTATATTTCTGTTGTATCATGCGAATATTATGAAAGCTTTCCACACATCTGAACATCTAAAAAATCCTTGGGATGATGAGCAAAGAATGCTTTATCTATTGATCCACTTTGGCTTCACCCTTCATAAAATCATAGAATCATAGAATATCAGGGTTGGAAGGGACCTCAGGAGGTCATCTAGTCCAACCCCCTGCTCAAAAGCAGAACTCATACCCAATTAAATCATCCCAGCCAGGGCTTTGTCAAGCCTGACCTTAAAAACGTCTAAGGAAGGAGATTCCACCACCTCCCTAGGCAACGCATTCCAGTGTTTCACCACCCTCCTAGTGAAAAAGTTTTTCCTAATATCCAACCTGAACCTCCCCCACTGCAACTTGAGACCATTACTCCTTGTCCTGTCCTCTTCCACCACTGAGAATAGTCTAGAACCATCCTCTCTGGAACTACCTCTCAGGTAGTTGAAAGCAGCTATCAAATCCCCCCTCATTCTTCTTTTCTGCAGACTAAACAATCCCAGTTCCCTCAGCCTCTCCTCATAACTCATGTGTTCCAGACCCCTAATCATTTTTGTTGCCCTTCGCTGGACTCTCTCCAATTTATCCACATCCTTCTTGTAGTGTGGGGCCCAAAACTGGACACAGTACTCCAGATGAGGCCTCACCAATGTCGAATAGAGGGGGACGATCACGTCCCTCGATCTGCTCGCTGTGCCCCTACTTATACATCCCAAAATGCCATTGGCCTTCTTGGCAACAAGGGCACACTGCTGACTCATATCCAGCTTCTCGTCCACTGTCACCCCTAGGTCCTTTTCCGCAGAACTGCTGCCTAGCCATTCAGTCCCTAGTCTGTAGCTGTGCATTGGGTTATTCTGTCCTAAGTGCAGGACCCTGCACTTATCCTTATTGAACCTCATCAGATTTCTTTTGGCCCAATCCTCCAATTTGTCTAGGTCCCTCTGTATCCTATCCCTGCCCTCCAGTGTATCTACCACTCCTCCCAGTTTAGTATCATCCGCAAATTTGCTGAGAGTGCAATCCACACCATCCTCCAGATCATTTATGAAGATATTGAACAAAACCGGCCCCAGGACCGACCCCTGGGGCACTCCACTTGACACCGGCTGCCAACTAGACATGGAGCCATTAATCACTACCAGTTGAGCCCGACAATCTAGCCAACTTTCTACCCACCTTATGGTGCATTCATCCAGCCCATACTTCCGTAACTTGCTGGCAAGAATACTGTGGGAGACTGTGTCAAAAGCTTTGCTAAAGTCAAGAAACGATACATCCACTGCTTTCCCTTCATCCACAGAACCAGTAATCTCATCATAGAAGGCGATTAGATTAGTCAGGCATGACCTTCCCTTGGTGAATCCATGCTGACTGTTACTAATCACTTTCCTCTCATGTAAGTGCTTCAGGATTGATTCTTTGAGGACCTGCTCCATGATTTTTCCGGGGACTGAAGTGAGGCTGACTGGCCTGTAGTTCCCCAGATCCTCCTTCTTCCCTTTTTTAAAGATTGGCACTACATTAGCCTTTTTCCAGTCATCCGGGACTTCCCCCGTTCGCCACGAGTTTTCAAAGATAATGGCCAATGGCTCTGCAATCACAGCCGCCAGTTCCTTTAGCACTCTTGGATGCAACTCATCTGGCCCCATGGACTTGTGCACGTCCAGTTTTTCTAAATAGTCCCTAACCACCTCTTTCTCCACAGAGGGTTGGCCATCTATTCCCCATGTTGTGATACCCAGCACAGCAGTCTGGGAGCTGACCTTGTTAGTGAAGACAGAGGCAAAAAAATCATTGAGTACATTAGCTTTTTCCACATCCTCCGTCACTAGGTTGCCTCCCTCATTCATTAAGGGGGCCACATTTTCCTTGGCTTTCTTCTTGTTGCCAACATACCTGAAGGTCTCTAAGGTGCCACAAGTACTCCTTTTCTTTTTGAACATACCTGAAGAAACCCTTCTTGTTACTCTTAACATCTCTCGCTAGCTGCAGCTCTAGGTGCGATTTGGCCCTCCTAATTTCATTCCTACATGCCCGAGCAATATTTTTATACTCTTCCCTGGTCATATGTCCAACCTTCCACTTCTTGTAAGCTTCTTTTTTATGCTTAAGATCCGCTAGGATTTCACCATTAAGCCAAGCTGGTTGCCTGTCATATTTACTATTCTTTCGACACATTATTCTTTCGACACATCAGGATGGTTTGTCCCTGTAACCTCAACAGGGATTCCTTGAAATACAGCCAGCTCTCCTGGACTCCTTTCCCCTTCATGTTAGTCCCCCAGGGGATCCTACCCATCCCTTCCCTGAGGGAGTTGAAGTCTGCTTTCCTGAAGTCCAGGGTCCGTATCCTGCTGCTTATCTTTCTTCCCTGTGTCAGGATCCTGAACTCAACCAACTCATGGTCACTGCCTCCCAGATTCCCATCCACTTTTGCTTCCCCTACTAATTCTTCCCGGTTTGTGAGCAGCAGGTCAAGAAAAGCTCCCCCCCAGTTGGTTCCTCTAGCACTTGCACCAGGAAATTGTCCCCTACGCTTTCCAAAAACTTCCTGGATTGTCTATGCACCTCTGTACTGCTCTCCCGGCAGATATCAGGAAAATTAAAGTCACCCATGAGAACCAGGGCATGAGATCTAGTAGCTTCCGCGAGCTGCCGGAAGAAAGCCTCATCCACCTCATCCCCCTGGTCCGGTGGTCTATAGCAGACTCCCACCACTACATCACTCCTGTTGCTCACACTTCTAAACTTAATCCAGAGACACTCAGGTTTTTCTGCAGTATCGTACCGGAGCTCTGAGCAGTCATACTGCTCCCTTACATACAGTGCTACGCCCCCACCTTTTCTGCCCTGCCTGTCCTTCCTGAACAGTTTATAACCATCCATTACAATACTCCAGTCATGTGAGTTATCCCACCAAGTCTCTGTTATTCCAATCACGTCATAATTCCTTGACATCACCAGGACCTCCAGTTCTCCCTGCTTGTTTCCAAGGCTTTGTGCATTCGTATATAAGCACTTGAGATAATCTGCTGATCGCCCCTCATTCTCAGTATGAGGCAGGAGCCCTCCCCTCACAGACATTCCTGCCTGTGCTTCCTCCCGGTATCCCGCTTTCCCACTTACCTCAGGGCTTTGGTCTCCTTCCCCCGGTGAACCTAGTTTAAAGCCCTCCTCACTAGGTTAGCTAGCCTGCTCGCAAAGATGCTCTTCCCTTTTTTCGTAAGGTGGAGCCCATCTCTGCCCAGCACTCCTCCTTCATGGAACACCATTCCATGGTCAAAGCATCCAAAGCCTTCTCTCCGACACCACCTGCGTAGCCATTCGTTGACTTCCACTATTCGGCGGTCCCTTCCCAGGCCTTTTCCTTCCACGGGGAGGATGGACGAGAACACCACCTGCGCCTCAAACTCCTTTATCCTTCTTCCCAGAGCCACGTAGTCTGCAGTGATCCGCTCAAGGTCATTCTTGGCAGTATCATTGGTGCCCACGTGGAGAAGCAGGAAGGGGTAGCGATCAGAGGGCTGATGAGTCTCGGCAGTCTCTCCGTCACATCGCGAATCTTAGCCCCCGGCAAGCAGCAGACTTCTCGGTTTTCCCGGTCAGGGCGGCAGATAGATGACTCAGTCCCCCGGAGGAGAGAGTCCCCGACCACCACCACCCGCCTCCTTCTCTTGGGAGTGGTGGTCGTGGAACCCCCCATCTCAGGACAGTGCATCTCATGCCTTCCAACCAGTGGAGTCTCCTTCTGCTTTCTCCCCCCAGACGTATCATCTGGTCCACTCTCCGCAACGGTACCTGTGGAGAGAACATGAAAGCGGTTAGTTACCTGTGTCCACGTTGCTGGAACCCGGACATTCCCCCTTCTTCTTCTGGAGGTCACATGTTGCCAAGCTTCTTCACTGGCCTCTTGGTTCCGCTGTGCAACCTGCTCTAAATCTTTAGAGCTTTGTGCCCGTAGAAGCATATCCTGACTTTTGTCCAGAAAATCCTCCGTTTCTCGTATGCAACGCAGGGTCGTTATCTGTTGCTCCAGACCTTCAATCTTCTCTTCCAGTATGGAGACCAGCTTGCACTTTGTACACACAGTCGCTTCTGTCCTGTGGAAGAAAGACAAACATGGCACATCCAGTGCAGGTCACAATAGCTGAACCCCTCCCTTCCATACCACTTTCTTACTATGAGCTTCCTCAGAGAAGTTGGCAAGATGTAAGCCTCACTGGGCTCACTCCAGGCGAACTCCCAGGCTAACTCCTGCTGTGTGCTGCTCTGCTGTCCCCCGCTGCTCTGCTGGTTCGTCGCCGCTCAGCTGGTTCGCGAAGCTCTGGCTATTTTTAAATCTGTCCCTAAACATTCTGCCCTCTCTAGTTATTGAGCCCTTGTCTTCCATGGGAATTTTGCTTGAGAAATGACTGGGAACCAGGTCCATTACTAATACAGATTAATATAGTACTATAAATGAACCCACATTACAGAACATACAAACTATATGATTCCCTTCATTCAAGCGTTATTTGAAAAGTCTCATGTTTTATCTTGGCTGTATTAATTTATTGACTCTTTGGGAATCATATAGTTTATATGTTCTGTAATGTGGGTTCATTTATAGTACTATATTAATCTGTATTAGTAATGGACCTGGTTCCCAGTCATTTCTCAAGCAAAATTCCCATGGAAGACAAGGGCTCAATAACTAGAGAGGGCAGAATGTTTAGGGACAGATTTTACCTGGCCCTTCACAGTGGGAGAGAGTGAGGGTATGAGAAGCACAGCAATTGGTTTCCCTACCTTCCTGGGGCCACAAATCACCCCAAGGGCCAAGTCTCAACTTCCTATCTGCACCAACCCTCCAAACCAGCGAGCTGCACAGATGATGCATAACGTCCCATCCAAAGGGATGGTGAAATGTGTGCACTTCTCTCATATGCTAAGGAACTGGGGGAGGGATGATGCCTTTTTAGGCACAATCCCTCCCAATGCTTCCCCACTGCAATGCAGCCATGCACCATTGTAACAATGGCCTGTCCTTAACTGCAAAATTTGGCCCTTGCTGTCTTACATTATAAAGGTAGGGAATTCAAATATCATTAAGCTTTTTCCTTTATGAATAAATGACCCCAATATTCCATCAATGAAGTCATATCTGTATTAATTCTTGTAACTTTTGTAAACGTAAAAAATACCTAATTCAAAACGTTTAATATATTTAGAGTCAAATTAGTGAAATAAGTTATCACATCTTTACTGTATGGAACTATCTCTAGGAAGAGTTACATTGTAAAGATCTAGCCATGCAAATGGCCATGTTTCCTTGGCTTCCCCGTGAGAGTTCATAATCCACACATGGTAGTTTTGGATTAGGGAAAGGACACCAGGTTAGAACTAATTGTCTTGTCTGGTTAAAATGATGCCGGACCCCAAACATATAAAGGGTGATTAAAGTGTGAGGTACAAATCTCTATTTGCTGTCAGATAAAGTCACATTGCTGTAGCAATCCTGGGACAAAAAATGATCTCTCTATAGCGAGGTAGGAGTCTTTGCTAAATCCTCTCTCAAGCGTAAAAAAAAAAAAAAAGGCAAAGGAAGCAATCAATGAGTTCAAATACAATTCAAAACCCTATCATTTGACATGTACCCTCCTTTCATATCATATCACAGCAAAGATTAGTACCATATTCCACTATTTTTAAATTATTTTATGGGCATTTCTAGGGCATTTCAGTATTGGGAAAACATCTTGTTTCATGCACTGGATTATCAAGATGCTAATGAAGGCCTGATGTTGTGAAGTTCTCCAGAGAAGTGCTGAACCCCTCCAGTTGCCATAGTAGGGACTTCATTGAACGTCAATGGGGCTTAAGCTTCTAAGTCTCTGAGGCTCTTTTGAAAACATTACCCACAAAGCACAAGTCAGGAGGGCAATACAAAGCTGGCATAAATTTATTTTTGCATTCCCCCAATTCTGAGTCACTTTGCACTGGGCCTCATGCCAGCATAAGTTATGCCAGTTGCCAATGACCCCAATACAGCAGCTGGGGAAGCCAAGTCACACTTTCTATGCTGACATGAGAGGTGATGTAGAAGCCGCTACAATGGCTATATCCATAAAAGGATCCTTTCTGAACTGGGATGATCTGAATGCAGCCAGATTTCCCTGTTTCTGTGGCACAGAGTAGCTGCACCATAGCCAAGAATCTGACCCAGGGATATTAAGAATACAAGATAATTCAGATCAATACTATTAAATGCACCACACTTCTTAGTCCCTATCATTTACCAAAGTTCAGGTTAGTTTCCTTACCTTTCTGTGAAAAATTAAGTTTTCAAATCTCAGTCTTGATAGAATCTAACTTCCAAGCTTATTATTTTCACCATGACAAACAGGGATATTGGCTGAGTTTAGCAGCAAGAAAACCTGAAGATAATTAATGATCATTAATGAGCTCTGTCCTCATTGGAACCTGCCTGTCAGGGACAATGGCTAGGACTTCAGGAGGCAAAGAAAATTCTCTTCTCTGATATTTTCATTACAGCAGATAATTCAGGATCACTTTTCATTAGTTGAACTGGAAGGTGTCACTTGAGCTTTTAGAAGTACTATCCTCATTATGTTGGATTCTACTGGAGAGGTGTTTTGCATCAGTGAATCCCCATTAAAGGTCAACTGACAACACTGAAAAGTTGGCGAAAGAGAAATCATTAAATGTAACATTATTGATCAGTGTGTAATTGTCCCATTAAAATTCATGAAGTTGCCAATGATTGCTCTTCGCCAATAAAAAAAAACTTACTGGGGGAGTGTGTATTTGATGTTATATCATACATCTGGGACTTTTACAAGCAGTTGCTTTTTTAAACAGAAGTTAACTTTTATCCAGGGACAAGGCAAGCATGCTTATCCAGCTTATCTGCTTATCCAGCATTTCCACCTTCTAAAATAATTTGCAGTGAAGCTGTAAGAATCGAAGCATGTGCTATTTCTCACAAAACTTAGCTTTGGGTTCTTGCCTCCTATAAGCAATGACAGAGGACAGCTAGTTAAATTGGGATTCATAGGACTTTCACCTATCAATATTTTTATGTGCCATCATCTTCCCCATGAAATCCTGCCCTTCTTTCCCATTCATATGCCACATTTGCTCCATGATGCTTCATCCCATTGCCAGGGTGACAGGCAGCCTCCCCATTCTGTTGCTCTTAAACAAACTGCTGAGTGGGGCTGCAAAGTGATTCATCACAGTTCTCCTCCCCCAGGAAGATCTCAGCTTGCCCTGTTCTGATATGTGAGACCCTAATAACAGCCAAGAACCTGGGTGTCTCTCTCTCTTACTTTTTTTCCCATTTACTCTTGAAAGAAAATTAATCATCTGCAACTCATTAGTTTTTCAAATATTTCTAATGTTCCTGGACTTCCCAAGTATTTTACTTCATTTCACGCAAATGGATACAATTAACATGCTATTTACATTGTGAGTGAGGAAGACTGTAAAATTTCTATGCTGTTTCTATTCCATAGCACTGGAATCAATGTAGCTGACACCATTAAAAAATTTCTAAACAGCCTGTGTTTCTCCTTGGGCCTGTCAGTGCCAACTATAGGGTTTGAGGGCAGCTCGTGTCATCATTGACCTAATTTTGTAGGCCACAGAGGCTAGAGTAAGTTATCGAGCAATCTCAAGCTAATGCCTATTTTTCTTCCTAATTACTTGAAATTTAGTCCATTGTCTAACTAGCCCATTTTGTTCTTTTTCCACTGTGCTGCTTAAAAGCCTGGCAAGGGTAAGCAATGGGGAGGAGCAAGAGACATCAAACAGCAGCAGCTGTCTATGGAGATCAGCTGCTAGAGGTGAAAGAAACATACCCTGCATACACCAAAAGATATCTGCTAGCTGTGGGAGGGAGAAGATTCTGTATCCCCACCAAGGAATCTTCCAGGTCAACTTGGAGAAAAGCAAAGGGAGCTATGATGATTTAGGCCAGCCAAGAATCTAATACTCTTAATGGCCCCTGCCCCCTGCCCTCCACTTCAAAGAAATCCAAAACTGGCAAGGCATTGAGGGAACAGGGAAGCTATTCTGGGAAGATCAGCAGGCTGTTGTTTTGTTCGACCAACTCACTGAGCAGTGTTCCATACACAGGAAGAGCTGCCAGTCTGCCTTTCTCCCTTTGAGAGAGGAGATGAAACGAGACTGACTGAGTTACACTAGCTTCTCTCTTTTCCCCACTAAAGCATGATGGGATGGAATCCACTATTCTGAGGGGCTTCCTAGTGTCATTTTAATCATAACTGTTATTTTTTTTTGTTCTTTGCAAAGCTCAGCTAATGTGCTCAGGCGGTCTAGTTTCATCCCATCCTGTAGCTGGCAGATTTTGATAGGGTTTCCTCCCCTCCCCTTCCCTCCATAACAGTTCTTAGACTGCTGAGCCTGACTTCAGGCAAGCACTGCCTACCTCTGCTAAGGAGAGCTGTGGGTATGAGGCATCTCTCAGAATCAGGTCCAAAGTGAAGATCAATAGGGAGAACTGTCCAACTTGCTCTAAAGAAAAGCATCTTTAAGGAACTATCTGAAACAATCTCAGAACTGTTAGCAATTACCTTTGAGAACTCATGGAGGACGGGTGAAGTCCCAGAGGACCAGAGAAGGGCAAATATAGTATAAATCTTTAAAATGGGAAACAAAGAGGACCCGTGAAATTATAGACTAATCAGCCAAAATTAAATAACTGGAAAGATACTAGAACAAATTATTAAACAATCATTTTGTAAGCACCTAGAGCAGGGGTAGTCAATAGGTGGACCACAATCTAGTCCACTGCCAGAGGCTTTTGACCAGACTACAAAACTCTGGGAGGCTGTGGGCAATTAGTGCAGGGGGAGAAGAGTGACTGGTTGGTGCTGGTGGGCTTGGGGGAGCTGGTGCCCAGGGCTGACTCATAAGAGGAGGGGGGAAGGTGTCCCCCCTGCCCTCCCTAAATGAAGCCCCACCAGGTGCACTAAGTGGGCTGGGGCTGCAGGCCCACTGGAGGCTGATAACCGTTATCAAATATGTTAAGGGCTGTTATAAAGAGGATGAGAATCAAGTGTTCTCCACGTCCATGGCAGGCAGGACAAGAAGTAGTGTGCTTAATCTTCAGCAAGGGAGATTTAAGTTCAATATTAGGAAAATTTTCAAAATACGAGGATAGTTAAGCTCTGGAATAGGCTTCCCAGGGACGTTATGGAATCCCTGTCATTGGACAAACACGTGTCAGGGATACTCTAATTTTACTTGGTCCTGTCTCAGAGTAGGAGACTGGACTTGATGACCTTTCAGTATTGCCTCCTGCACAACATTTCTATGATTCTATCCTTATATCCTGCTTTAAATAACTTTTATTTATAAATGTCTTGACAGCTTTCTATATTAGAAAGATGCAGCTATACTGTAGGGAAATCCCGCACATCATATTCAGTTTCTTTACAAGGACAAAACTACAAGTAGAAAGTGAATTCAGGATTTCCGACTGGTATTTTTCTGTTTAAATCATACAGTATATCATACCCTGGGATGTTAAGGAATATATTTATTTTTGACCGCTATTATCCCAGTTCGGTAGGTTGACAGACACTTCTAATCCAGTCAGACACATAATGTAAACTCTAATAGAATATAGGAGGACAAGCTTTGTGCTTCATGAAAAGCTTTTGTATCTGTATTAGTTTACTGCCAAATTGTAAATTCAGGCTGATTCATAGTATCATTCTTCAGTGCACGAGCAGCATCAATCACTCAAGTTTTATTGCATCAGCTTTTGTTGTAGCACAGTTATATATCATATTAAAATACACAACAAGAATGCACAATGGAAGTACACAAATCCATAGTATAATACACAATAAAATATATCATAAAAAGACATCACTCTACTGTATGGATAGGGCTAACATTGCAAATGCTAGGTAGCAGCACTGTTGAGCATATTTCACCATTATCTTACTAGCATTCTCCATAGTCTTAAATTGCACTATTACCACTCAGGACTTTATATCTATTTAACCTTTCAAGTTCTGCTAATAACAAACTAATAACAGACATTCTTCACTTCCACCAAGTAACCAGCTAAACATTTCTTTCCTTACTCATATTTCCATATTTACCAGGAAAGTATTCAACCAGTTTCTCCTATAGATGATCTACCACACTGTCTCTTTTCACGAAGGTGTTCCTTCAAATGGCATGCTTTGCTTATATCATAGATGAATGAAAACAAGGTTGAAGAAGACCTGCTTCTTCATTTGTACAGTTGCTGGCTATTCTGTTTTTGTTTTGTATTTTAGTTTCTCCCTTTGATCCTTCATCCTCAGCTCTGAAAGCTGTGGGACATACTTGTCCTAATTTCCGACAGTCCTCTTTTGAAGAGGAACACACTGGGGCCACTCCAGACATTTTGTACTTCTCCGGTGGTGTAAAGCAGCTAGATACCTGAGACCTTCTAGAACCCTGTGTAGGACTATTTTTGAATCCCACTCCCACTATTACAGCAGTGGGTGCTGCCCAGGATCCCCATCCCACACAGGGCTCTACTACTTTCCCACCACTACCACCTGTGTAGGAGAATCCCTGGGTGGCACAGTGCCAACATAGCAGCTCCTGCTCTATTTCTGCCCTTCCTCACCCCTGCCCAGGCGACATTACATGGGGAAGGAGGGCATAGCTGGGGCATCCTTCCATCCCCAGATGTCAGAACACCTCTCCTAGCACTACAGGCAGTCAAATTTAAAAGCTACTCTATTTTACACCAGAGAATGAGTAGGTGACAGATGGCCTTGGGAGCTGGGGAGCATAAAGCTGGAGTAATATAATCTTTGTCTTACCTTTCTGGTCCTGCCCCAAGCACATCTCAGCTGAACCAGAAAGCCTATGCCATAGATTCAGGGGTATAAGTCTTTTCAAATAATTCCAACAGCAGTAGTGAGGAGTGCTTACTTATCTATAGCATACCTACAAACAAGGCACCTGATTCAGATTTCACTTATTCCACTTCACACTGGTGTAATTCTTGTGGTGTGTCAGAGTTACTGATAATTTTCACTAGTATGAGATCAAAATCCAGCCCAAAGTCTCTGGAGCTGTGTTTTCCCTGGATTGATTTGCTACAGGATGTTGTTTATCATATTTGTTTGTTTAAACAAAAAGTAATAAACATCATACTTGAAGTTTTTTCCCCCATGAAAAATTCTGTTTCTTTGTTATAAGCTCACCTCTCTTTTACTGTCCATGTGAATTGCATTCTGACTGTATGCCTTTATTTGCGTGTGTGTTACACCGAAAAATTTGTTGGTCTAGCTGCTGGTCCTGATAATGTCTGAACACTAGACCCGTTGGACCAGTTGCTGTACCTCAAGAAGCAGCCTTGGCAGAAAACTGCGCTATCAAATACTGTTTCTTATTAATTTTTTTTTTTACTTACAGTAGATAGTGATTTTTTCTATCTAATTAATGTAATGAACAGCTTGCAATAATATATTGCCTCTGAAGAATAATAAAACATTGATTGTTATGTTCTATAGGAGTTAAAAGGCTACTATCAAGATATTTTTCATCCTTTTTAGTCCATTTTTCCTCTCTGTTTTATAATACTTAGAGATGAGAGCCGAAGTGTTCAGTTCTGGATCTAAATCTTCTCAAAATGTCACAGTGTGTTTTTTAGCTCAGCCCACTTTTAAGATAGAAGCATCCAGAACATTTGCATCCTAGCCCGGATCTATAGTTCAGAAGCTCATAGCTGTATTGACCAAGAGCTTGGGGTTCTCCTATTATAGAGAAAAGAAAAGAGGCAGCTGCAAAAATTTGGATTTGCAGCCAAATCTGGATTCAGACTTATCTGTAATAATCATCCTCTTGACACTTATTATTGCTGTGGTTTTGTGGGATTGCTCATGAACACTAGGGCTGCTGAAGTCTTTCCCAAGGAGGGGTGGAGAATTAGAAAGAGCACTGGAGCATTTGTTTTATGTAAGTAATATAATGATTAAATAGATTTTGTGAGGGAGTAAAAAATAAATTAGACTTTAAAGTATTAAAAGAATCATAGAATAATAGACTTATTATTTTAGATAGGTTTACTCTGAAATGGAGAAAGGCAGAATTGTAGGTAAAGCACTAGACTGGGATTCAAGAGCCATGAGTTCAATTCCTGGCTTGCTGCAGATTTTCTGAGTGATTTGGGACAAGTCAAGTGCTCACGTGGTGCACTTCAGTGGAGCTGCGTGGAGTTACTCCAGTCAAAAATCTGTTTTTTTAATTCCGCTGTGCTTAAATTCCTCATCTGGAAAATGGGAGTAATAATACTCTCTTGTCTCTTCCTCCTACCCTTTGTTTTCTATGTTTGGATCACAAGCCCTTTGGGTTGGGGACTGTCTCTTGCTATATGTTATATAGTGCCTAGCTCCATGGAGCCCTCATCTCACATGAGGCCTCGAGTCCCTACTGTAAATACAAATAATAATAATAATAAATAACAATTCTGTGAATAATACTAACCCTCTTATTTGCTTATCCCTTTCCTACATTTACACATACACACACATACAATCCATAGAGGTGTCTATTCCATGACTGGATAGAAAAACAGATTGAGGAGAAAACTGCCCTTTCTCCAATCTGTTAATATACCACTTTGTTCAGGTATGCACTGTAGTTTTCATTGCAGAATTTCTATGGAATCTGAACAAAATTATCCCTTAAAATTATTATGCTTCAGTCGATTAACATAATGCAGCAGGAGCGAGGGACTCTGCTCTCTGCAGATATCAGACCCATTACCCAACAGAAGCTTCTGTGGTTAAAGCAAACCACAAGTAAAAGCCTAAGCTGAACATTTTGTAGAGGTTGCTTCAAATTAAGCCTGAGGCAGCCCTCTGAACTCAGTGAGCTGCTACTGGATCATACTACACATTATAGTCTTTCCATGGCATAGGACTATTGGATCTTGTTATGTGCTCACAAGAGACCTGCTCCTAGTCTTATGCACAGCAGTGTGAGTCGGGGTAGCACCATTTAAATCAGCAGCATTACACCTATGCAAGGCTGCTGAACAGTAAATAAGATCACAATCATGCCCAAATGTTCAATAGGAACTAGTCTGTTCATTATTTTCAGAGATGATTGATGAGATATTCTGTTTTGAAATCCCATTCTTATTGTCTGTAGCAAGCAAGCATAGCAAGTGATTCCAGCCTGAAATCTGAATTCAGCTTTTATCAGCGCTGTAGAATAGTCTCCGTTTTAGAGAGCATTTAGGGACCAGAGATTTGCTTATGGTATGCAACTTCACCAGAATGTTTAATTATTTAGCATATATTCATGGGATTATTGGGGTGCCACTGTTATGGAAGGATGCTCCCCATCTGCAGAATCACACAGCGCTTAATCCTTTGTGTGCTGCAACCATAGAACATGTCTAGGACCTAACTTTTCCTGGAGGAGGGCCCTTTGGTTTCAGTAGCTTGTCAAAACACAGGGCATATGGTCATAGCACTACACTTCGCTGGATATACCCCAGATGTCCAAAGGCAGTATAGTAGTTAAAAAGTTTGTCACTACCCATGCATGTAATTGGAACTAAAGAGTGACCTGGGAGCATTTTTTTTAGTATTTTAATTGAGTTTTTTATTTGTATGTCAGTTCAAATGAAAGCTGCACTACATGAAACTTCAGATCAAAGCCCCTTAGTTCTGGATATGATAAATTAAGGTGGGCTTTATTATCTCAGAAAGGCCACCTAATAAAACAAGGGCCCAAGTAAGCTTGATGGGCCTTAATTTTCTAGCTCAGGCCTTATGACCTGACACAGTGAACTTATTGCTTGTAGAAAATTGCTTGCAGTCAGAAAATAGTTTCTAAAAGTTGACAGTAGTTAGTGAGGCTTTAGATGTACTTTTCCTTACTTTGACAGCTTAGAATTGTGATGTGAGGAGACTGCCAAGATTCCGTAGTGCAATTAAGTGACAAGCAAACTTTAAAGGGATTTAGAGTCAGGCTGTAAGTTGAAAACCAGGTTCATGTCTGGATTTAGATTTGATTTCAATGGTATGCCTTCCTGTTTGTCTGCCCTTGAGCTTTGGCCACTCCAGAAACAGACACTGAAATTAGATTATAAAAGTTAAATTCTATAACAAGTTCACAATGAAAATTTTTACAGGACTCTGGAGATTTTCTTCGTTATCTTTGAAGTAAAGTAACTTTCCATATTTGTGACTTTTTTCCCTATTCTAATAATTGGATTGTCACTCCATTTTGCTATCTTTACTTTTGTATATACAGGTTTGCACTTCTTACATTTGCAACTCTTCATTTCTGTGGGTTGGTTTGTTTGTTTGTTTTTTGTCTTTGTCTTTTGAGCCACGTCCCTATTCGATTTTCCATTTCTCTCTATTTTCCATTTCCATTCCAGTCTAAGTTACTCATTTAACAGCTCTCCTTTTTCCTACTCCTTCAATTCTTTCTTTCTATCTCCATTCCAAACCCTGGCAGACACTAACTTTTTTTCCAGTTGCTCCTCCCATGTCTCCTTTTTCAGTTTTGACCTGTTCAGCCTTTTCTTTTACTACCTAGCTGATCAACCCATGGAATTCAAAGAAGGAAAGAAAAGTACAACTATCTAGGATGGAGCATTTTCCTGTGCTTGAAAGGCTTATTTCAGAAAGGTAATGGTTTGCCTTCAGTAGTATGTTTGTCTGATCTCCTCTTAGCATCTGTCTATCACATTTCTCCTCTTTCATTTTGTCTAATTAGTAATCATTTTAATAGGCGTACACACCTATGTACAATTGTTGAACTATGGCAGAAAACAACAGGTTCTCACCCTGGAGAGTTTACAATCTACTGGATGCTTTGTATGAAAATGTTGTACATTGAGATCAAATAGGTAAACAGCAATGATGAAATCCTGATTCCACTGACAGCAACAGCAAAACTCCTTTTGACTATAACGGAGCCAAGATTTCACCCTAGGAGCCTGGGGGTGACACTCAGGGGCTGTTTCTACCTCCTTATGCTGCCAGAGCAACAGCAGCAACAAAAACAATCTAATAGAAAATTAAGCCCTAACAATTTGAAAATTCAACCCATTCACTTACTGCAAAAAACAGACAGACATGATCCTGCATATGGAAATGTTCCAGGCAGCCAGATTCTGCCTGCTTCCTTGTGATAGAGTAACTGAGGGTTCCTTTCCTTCTGTTCACTGACAAAACAGTCTGCTATGATTTGATATATTAGTCTTAGTCTCTTCCAACATCCCCTGACTAAAATGTTTTTGCTTTGAGTCAAACATGTCATTTCTCTTTTAAATACAAAGATAAATGAATAGTATGTAAATAATTATGGCAAACAGTGCTTACTTATTGAAATAGGAAAGTCATCCTCCCTTGATAAAAGGATTATATTTAGCAGACAGATTATCAAAGACTGGAAAAGTAACACCTCTCTGAAGTAAAGGGATTGTATGCGTCACACTGCACTGCAAGTTTGCGTATTTAAGACAAACAAATGCGTCAAATATTCTGAGAGTCACTAAAAGCAAAATAATGTGAAGTGCACATGGGATCCCACAGAGAGGCTTGTATAATGCTTACTGAACCTCAGATTATAGTACTGTGAATCTGCTCCCCGCCCCCCCCCAAGAAAAAATCACCTTTCACTTACGGCACTTAATGCTACTCTGCCCCTTCTGCTTTTAACCTGCTTTAAGAATTAGGGCTTGTCAAAATTACAACTGTAATTGAGTCAGGGGACTCAATTCCCATCTGGTTGCTCCCAATGCCATTACAGCATGGTTTCAAAGTTAGCTCCCATCTACTCTATAATAGCTCCACTGCAGCTCATAAACCATGTTGTAACTGCATCATAGGCCACAGAGCTTGGAACCGAGTCCCTTAACTCAGTTATAGTTGTAATGTAGACAGTGTCTTACTCAGTTAGAGCTCAAGCTAAAATAGCTGACTCCAGCTACAGCAAATTGAGATGCTGTACCTCCTGCTGATGATCTTTTGTATTTAATATCATTACAAAAATTTGTTTGCTTTCTATGTCCTCTCTATTTCCCAAACATAAATATACAGTATTCTAACCCAAGGGAGGAGAAATGTCCTCTTTATTAATTAGGCTCCCTGACTCTGAACTAGAGAGATTCTGGGCTAGCCATACTCCAGTCCGTAGCAGAAGGATCCCAATGGTAGAAAGACTACTTGGGAGAGTGGGAGACTCAGTGGCACAAGCAATCTGCCAACATCCCCTCCACCAAACCTGCCAGCAGCGGCTGAGGAGGGGAAGTGATGCAGCCTTTTAGCAGCATCCACTGAAAAGACTGCTCTGGAGCTCATAATAAAGACCCTTTACATATGTAGCTAGACTGAGTATTTGTTAATGTTGCTGAGGTGGTAATTAAGATTTTGTGTTATAAAATGAGGGAGATTGTGGTATTTCCCCTTATCTGCTGAAGGCTAAAGAAAGTTCCTTGTGAAGATGCAGAATCTGTCACTGTCAATAGAAACATGCTGTGTGGGCAATAGGGTAAGAGGTGTCTCATGACTTGCCAGGAGTTTGCACTGAGGGAATGTCACACCCTTGCAGATAACCTGTGTGTGCAGGTGGGGGGACTTATGGTTACACAGGATGGAATTTCTGCTTTTCTAGGGCTTCCAGGGTTTTTTTAAAACCGATTTATATACTTCAGCCAGTGAGAATTTGCTTAACAAAAGGTTTTATAGTTAAAAGTCATTATAATCTGTCATTTACAGCACACCAGACAACAAAACCAAGATGGTTGCACATTTTTGACATTTGTCACAAGTTTCAATTCCTTGTGTCCCGCGCCAATGGGTTTCAAGATGGAGAGGTGTGCAACAGCGAAATGAGGGCACCATCCCTGTGGGGAGACTCTGGTTCAGATCCATTAAAACAGTGGGAAATGGCAGTCATCTTTACTAGGGACAGCCTCACAGCAAGGCTTTAGCAAATAGCAGCCATCTTCCCTGATGACAGTCTGTCATTTCAATTCTACTAGACACGTACTCCTTTCATATCCATATCCATATCCACAGACCAATTCAAAAGGCCATAATCTGAAAAGAAGTGGCATTAGTCATGAAGAACAGAAATCTGCTGAAATTTTCTGTTTAAGCACTTTCCATTCCCACCACCAACATCTCAAAAGGGTATGATTTGACCCTTGTCACTTGTCCATTTATCAAGGTTTCACAGAATTGACTTTTGGGCTTGGGTCATGTGGAAGTTTTATAATATAGTACAGAGGAAGACAGCAAGACTTGAATCGAAAATGTTTTCAAAAGGGAATTTAAATATGCTGCACAGGATAGAAGGAAAGATTTTATAGATGTTCTTCATGCTGGGATTTCCGATCCAGGATTTCCTGTCATAGGTGCTGGAACTAGGGGTGCTGGGTCAACTGTTGCACCCCTGACTTCAAGTGGTTTCCATCATACACAGGGCTTACAGTTTGGTTCAGTGGCTCTCAGCAACCCCACTATACAGATTCTTCCAGGACCCTTGGTTCCTGCTAGCAGAGTCATTCTAGACTTTAATTTCCTGTCACTGATTATGGGCCAGGTTCTACACTCCTTTCTTGCACTGAGCAATGTTTACTCACATGAGTAAATTCCCACTGTAGTGAGTAAGAAATGCAGTCAGGCACCAAATTTCTGTCCTTACTTACTAACTACTGTAATTTACTAGTTGTATTAATGTCTGACTAAATTTAAAAGCCAAGAGTCTGTTTTCATGGTTAGAGATGAAAGTGTAACTATCCATGAATAGGACATACTACAGCTAGGACAGCTTGGGAAAATCCACTTTGAAAGCAAACTCTTGATGCAAATGAAAACTTGCCAAGTGTGTGAGCCCTCTGGGTAAGCTTAATTGAAGATTTTTATCAAGCCCTACTGTGGAAAAAAACCCATAGGAAGAGTGATTTTGTGTGGGAAATTTTTTTTATCAGAAACTTGTGGAGTTTCTCCACACATCATATGGTCAGAGAATAGGGTTTACCTCCCTGCATAGTGAGACAGGGTGAGGCCCTTCAACCCTGGAAATGTGCTGAAATCTGCAAGGAAGTTAGTTATACAGTTCTTGGGCCACTACAGAGGCCTGGCCTATTTGCATAGAATGTCAGCCACTCTATATTACTCTCTAGATCCTACCACCTCCTTGTGGTAGCATATGCCTGCTCTCTAACCCCACTTCCAAGATGACTGGAGTTCAGAACAAGTCCTCATAGGAAATAATGACAGTCAATACTAAATCCCATGTAGGATGGTTCTCCTTGGGCCATGATCCCCTGACCCTTGCAACAGACGGGGGATGATATCTTGGCCTCACTGAAGTCAAAGGGAGTTTTGCCATTGACTTGACTTGAATCCGGATTTCACCTGAGACTCTCTCACGTGGTATTTGCACAAATGGGATTCCATGGACTTAGAGGGGGGAATATGCTGTGTAAGCTCATATCCTCCTCCTGACAGATTTTGCTCCATTACTGTAGACTACTTTCACATCCTTCACACCTGAAATAGGCAGTAGTGAGTTCTGCCATTGGGATATCTAGAGCATCACTGCACTTTGAAAAATATAAGGAAATAAAGTCAGAAGAAAGCAAATGTACGTTCATCCCAATTCCATGCACCAGAACTCATCCACAAAGGTCTCAGCCACCTGTAATCCATTCAATTGTAAATTTAACCAATTTTCTCCAAATCTGGTAGCTGGATGTTCACAATTAATTGGGCCAGAAATTAAATTTTGCCCACAATTGACTGAGCGTACAAAATTGGGAGCACAACATTAATAAGTCAGCTTGAGGCCCATTTTAAAATGGGGACCCATCCCATTTACTGCTCTGTTGGCTGCCTTTCAGAGACCTGGAAACAGACTGGCAGCTCAGCAGTACAGTAGAATAATTTTCATCATAAACAGCACAAGTAAAGAGCAATGAATAGGTAATGTTAGAGAGGCTTACACGTTCAGTGTCACATTTTGGTAAACAACAAGCTGCAGCTCTGATAGACCTATTGGATGTCTACTGTAAATTATCAATGTTTCTCCATAAGAAGAGTCAAGAGATTCAAAAGCTTGAATGGCTTCAGACAAGGCCATAAATATTGGTCTGTTTATTCCACGCTTAACCAGTTTTTTAAAACAATCTTTCTCTTGCCCACTTCAACCTTCCTCATACCCAATACTTCTCCCTCCTCCTTCTCAACACACCCAGTTACAGTACTTCATCTTTCCCTTGACTACTTTTATTTTCCCTCCAGCTCTTCATCTTGATAGGCTTGATACTCATCTCTTATTTCTCTTCTGCCAGGCTAGTACAATCAGGTTTGAACTCCTCACTCTGGCTGGGACACGATGATTCCTATTTCCCCCCCCCATTCCCTACCCCACCATGGCAGCGCTTCTTTTTCATTTTCAGCCACCCACTAACTTGATCTATGATCTGTTTTGCTCTTACACCTTCAAAACTTCTTTTGATGATATCCAACAGATCCATGGTGTTGGTTTCATTAAGATTAACAGCTTTTGCTGGGCCAGCTAATTATTTCAAATGTCATCAACCCTGGGGTTTTGCCTCAAAATGAACAAGTATTCATGATTTAAAGAGAGCAGCCATACCAGACGAGTGCACCAGATCTACAGAACCCAGGCCTTAAAACGGATTTGCAAGATGATAAATGTAAAGGTAAGTAACAGTAAAAGGCACTTTCAGGAAGCCAAAAAACTGATTGAAAGGAGTTCTTGTCCAAAGAGATTTGAGCCTTCAAAAAGGTCTGTCTTCTTTTCAGTGCTTTGGTTTTATTGTTTTTCTAAATTGGTTCCTAAAGTGGTAGGTAGTGTTGCCATGCACCGTTACACATTTATTTCGTGTTGCCCCAGAAAGAGCTGCGTTTAGTGGGCCCTGAAGTAACTCCTAAATTTATGCTGCAGTTTGCAAAGCATTTTTATATTCTTCCAGATGACAAGTGCTATATAAATGTAAGTTATTATCATCCCCAGGCCAACTTCTCAAGTATTCTGAAGAATCACGTATTTATGGTTCAAGCAATAAAACTGTCTCTGGCTTTTGAGTCTGATATAGGTGGGGGCCCATTCTAGCTAGGTATGGCTTTTTGGTCATCTCAACCCAATATGTGAAACCTTTTTCTCCCAAACTGCAGAGTAAATAAATTAAGAACTCCTCCTTCTCTTGAGCCATCACCTAAAACTTGCATTGAACTGGTCTTTTTTTAGGTCTGGAAGCATTTGGAATATCTATAGCTATATAGATATTAGTGGGCAAGGTTCTAGCCAAGACCAGAAGCAAAAATGCAGAAATGCCAGAGAGGGACTGTGTTCATTATATCTCCAGTCAAGCTGGAAGCAGAATTATTAGAGATTTCACTGGAAAGCCTTTTCTCATCACAATACCTTCCCTTTTCTGCAGACCCAAGTGGTTCAGAATCTTAATGTAAAGTTTGATTAAAGCATCTGAATTTTTGGGCGCTTAACTGAGCTGAATCACCCAGTGTTTTGAGGTTCACCCATTATTGTCTATTAATAAGCCCTTTAGAACAGTGGTTGTCCTGTTTTATGTAATTATATTTTAAAACATTTTCAGCAGATGCAGTCCTTGTCATCAGCCACATGCTTTTCACTACCCTGCAACATCTGTATTGGTGAAACTAGGCCACAAAAATGTCCTCTGTGTTCCAAACCTTCACCACTGCCATATGCATGCTGTGCAACAGCATCTCATAGGCTGTGAAATAATTAAACTGCTGTTCAAATGCATAAACTTTAGTGGCACAACAGAAAAATAGCAACAAAACTGGAAAATAGACAACTGTCTGTTCATATAAGCTATTTAAAACCTATTTCTTTTTTGTAAATAGAAGTATTTTATCTTATTGTGTTTATCTACACTGATTAAAAAGAGTGGAAAAATATAGTCAGATAGCTTTGGAAATGTAAGTACTGTGGGACTACATAGATTCTCTCTCCTTAAAAATATGAATATGTCCTCCTAAAGAACTTACCTTGGAAGGGAGGCCTTGGATAGATTTTTCCTCTTTTCTGGGCTTCCGCTATAGAAAACCCTTCTCCCTTTGTAGAACTGTTCACACTTGATGGGGATCGTTTCTTTTATATCTCTTTGATGAAAGCATGAAATCTTCAAGTCTCCTGTTCCATCTCATCACAGTTCTTGATGAATTAGCATTTTTGTTGTTAAAATAGAGTAGTGTGATTTTTGTCCCACTTGAGTTGTAGCTACCTAGGAATATAAGAACTGCCATACTAGATTAGATCAACTGCTTATCAAGTCCAGTATTCTCTCTGTCTGACAATAGCCAGTGCTTTGGAGAAAGGTGCAAGACATCTCATGGTGAACTACTATCACCTGCCCATATGAGAAGTTTCTTCCTAACTATGTCAGTTAGTGATAGGCCCTATAGCATGAGGGTTTATATCTCTTAGCCACATAAGTGTCCAGTACTTGTTGGAATCATACTAAGCTCTTGATAAGATATGTCAATGTGATGTCATGATAATAAGTTCTGAAAGTAAATTAGGTACTGTTTGGGAAAGTATTTCGTCTTTTTTCAGCTTTAAAATTTGTGGCCTTTCCCATTTTTTAAACATCCCCTCATTCTTGTTTCATGGAAAGGAGTACATAAGAGTATCCTATTTCTTTTGTCTAAGGACAAGTACCTATGTGGTTCTAGTTAATTAAACTTTCTTTTACATTAAATTTCTAAAGCGCCAATTTTGTGCTGATTTGGGGTGCTTCTCTAGCTGCTGGTTTCATGGTGTCTCAGACAGATTCTTTTTATGATGCAGCTAAAACTGATTCCCTATATAAACGTAAGATGTTTTCACTGCATCTTTTAAAAGTGGTGTCTGATTTGACAAGGAGCATAACCTAGCTATAAAGGAAGTCTATATTAGTTACTTCAGTATCCATAGTAGACTCTGAGCACAAGTTTGCAAGCCCCCCAAATCACTGTGTTAGTTACTTCACAGTCACAAAATAAATATCCTCTGCCAAGAAACATTTTTATTAGCCTACCTGCTGTATTGAAAAGCAAAGCGAAAAAAAGTAGAAACAAGGTACGTGACCTAGATCAATATTTGGATTAATGTCTCCCATTCCAGCTAACAATTAGACAAGGCCATCAGCAGTATGCAAAAAAAGAATAAAGTTTTGGCAATATCAAATAAGATTTTTCTTACTTTTTATCCAACTGAAATTTACAGAGGAAGAATATCCGCACAAACTACATACAAACCATTTACTTCATAACATCACTGTTCAAGGTCATGAAGTGAAAAGACTGTCAAAAAAGATACAACTGATAAAGTTGCTACAATACAGCTATGTTGCATATAAGAACATTATTGGTTAATATACCAGTTTTGATTTCTTGGGTAATTTGAAAGGCATTTTAGCTACTTATATTTATCACACAAGGTATGCGTAAAACAAGGGACAATTTTGCTACTATTTGCTGCTATTATCAGTCTGGTATGTAAAATATGTTTGGCCGTTTTTTAAACAAGCATCAGTGCAGACATTCTGACTGCATTTGATTGTAAGCACTTAGATAGTGGTGTTCTGAAAAGGAAGTATGGGTCACACTGCGGCCAGATGAATGTAGAGCTAGTATTACTGGATGTGTTGCCTGAAAGCTTAAAATCATAAAAAGTAACACGTCTTTATGAGGCTAAAACATATAATTCATGGGCCAGATCCTTGGTTGATCTATATCAATCAGCCTAGCTCTGTCTATTTACAACAGCTGAGGATCTGGCTCCAACACAGAGAGTCTAAAATCTATAGTCCTCAATTGCGGAAAAACTCCCATCAAAGTCAATGGGCGTTTTGCTCCATTCAAGACCACAGAATTTGACCACACATCTTTAAGAAGTCTAAAATCTGTGAAGACTCTGGACACTATTCCACACAGTTCCATCTCCTCCAGGGTGAATAACTCACTGTCGTTGATTTCAGTGGGAGTTACTCAGATTTTGCAGGGGAAAACAAGGGCCCCCAAATGTCTCCATGTTCACCTGTTAGAGAAATGTACTAATGCCTTGCCTAAGGGTCTCATGTAGCAATACCCTCTTAGGTGGCAGCAGACTCTGATAGGTTCTTTGTGGAGATGCCTCTGCCTTCTTTCACTGGAGGTAGTATTTGCTCTTTAATCCCTGCAGGAAAATGAGAGGATCCGGACCATAAAAAACTAAAGATTCCCTACGATCCACGGGGTGAATACAGGACCACCTGTAGAGAAGGCTGTGCCTCTGTAGCAGCTCTGGGCGCTTGAGGTTCTACCCCAACTCCCTGACACTGTTGCTTGGGAGCCATGCTGTCTGGCCCTCTCTTGACCCACAGCTCTTCATTGCTTTTAACACTCAAAAAACAGAATGTGCAAACAAACAAGTAAAATCTTGGGGCTTCACCCTGGAAATATTTTCAGTGCGCACATAAGTAACTTTGCTCACATGAGGAGTCCACAGCGGGTATAATCACCCGAATAAAGCTACTTATGTATGATTGCAGGATCTGTTCTTTACACAATAATCCCCCATTCAGAAACAGAAAATGCATGAAATACAAGCACATATAATGAATCAAAGACATAGAGTCATATTATGCAATAAGTTTTAAGCAATGGGGAAATTGGTGTCGCAATGTAGTCCAGATTCAAGAAACGTATCTTTTTAAGGGCCTTCCCACATCCAAAAACTGCAGCTCATTAGTTAAGTTTATATCCATTTTTCTATTACTTAGAATGTGTTTGAAGTCTTACTAAATATGCTGATAGAAAATAATCACTAGAAAGAAATTCTGGGTTAAAGTGTGATTATTGTCAGAAAAGTGACTTTTTTTAAAATGGCATCTTTTTATGTATCTGTTCCCCATGAGCATTAGGATCACGTCAGCTTACTGACAAAAAAATTTTTTTACTACTGTTAGCACTATAAAGAGCTAGGACAGGGTGAGTTGAATACTATTGTGTCTTTCCCAGAATTGCTAAATAAATTCCAACTGCAATTTCTTTATTATTGATGGTGATGTAATAGACAAACACACACACACAATTCTCGCTTTTCAGATACCAGATGGAATTCTGAGTGCAGGCATTTAGGAAAATCATCCTCAGACTTACAAACTGAACAGATTTGATATGGAAGTCGTTAAGAGTGAATAACGAGGGGTCTTCACAATGACAGCTTTACAGTCACTTCAGCAGCGTCACTTTAAAGTTGAAACATACATTTTGTCTCACAGCAACCAGGGCATGTTTCATAAAATCTGGTGCAAATACTTTTCTTGTGAAGTTTTGTGCTTTGCTTTTAGTTTCTTTATGATGTATTCCTTTGTTACAGGACACTCTCATTTTGTTCCTAAATCTGTCTCTTGCCTATGTGCTTGTTCTGTGCTCTTGTTGTTTTCCATGCTGTTGTTCTCTGACATGCTTTTCTTTCTCAGTTTCTTTAACTTTTCCCTCTCACTTCCTTTTGTTTCTTTGTTTTATCTTTTACATCCTATTTGTCTGCCTTTCCTTTGTTTGTCTTTACTCGCAGGATACAGAATATGGCATTTCTAGGATCCCAGAGCTGGGCTGTATTTGTTTATAAAGAGTTAAATCCAACTCCAAAGAGAGGGCAGAGGATCAAGGCTTATCACATCATTTAAGCCGCACAGAGTATGTCTACACTGCAGCCGGGAGGTGTGATTCCCAGCATGGGTAGACAAACTGGAGCTAACTCAGCTTAAACCAGCACGTTAAAAAATAGCAGCATTGATGTTGCGGCACTAGTGGTGGCTCGGGCTACCTACCTGAGCTCAGACCCTGGGAGTTGGGCTGGCCTGGATTTGAGTGGCTAGAGCAAGCTGCTACCCAGTCTGTCAACCCTACTATTTTTAGCATGCTATCTTGAGCTGTGCTAACACAAGTCTGTCTTCCTGGGCTGGCAATCACAGCTCCCAGCTGAAGTGTAGACATACCCACAGAGTGTTGCACAGGACAAGAGGACTGTCATAAATATAAAGGGAAGGGTAAACCCCTTTGAAATCCCTCCTGGCCAGGGGAAAGCTCCTCTCACCTGTAAAGGGTTAAGAAGCTAAAGGTAACCTCGCTGGCACCTGACCAAAATGACCAATGAGGAGACAAGATACTTTCAAAAGCTGGGAGGAGGGAGAGAAACAAAGGGTCTGGGTCTGTCTGTAGTCGTCTTGGCCAGGGACAGAACAGGAATGGAGTCTTAGAACTTTTAGTAAGTAATCTAGCTAGGTATGTGTTAGATTATGATTTCTTTAAATGGCTGAGAAAAGAATTGTGCTGAATAGAATAACTATTTCTGTCTGTGTATCTTTTTTGTAACTTAAGGTTTTGCCTAGAGGGGTTCTCTATGTTTTTGAATCTAATTACCCTGTAAGATATCTACCATCCTGATTTTACAGGGGGGATTTCTTTATTTCTATTTACTTCTATTTTTTATTAAAAGTCTTCTTGTAAAACACTGAATGCTTTTTCATTGTTCTCAGATCCAAGGGTTTGGGTCTGTGGTCACCTATGCAAATTGGTGAGGCTTTTTATCCAACATTTCCCAGGAAAGGGGGGGTGCAAGTGTTGGGAGGATTGTTCATTGTTCTTAAGATCCAAGGGTCTGGGTCTGTAGTCACCTAGGCAAATTGGTGAGGCTTTTTACCAAACCTTGTCCAGGAAGTGGGGTGCAAGGTTTTGGGAAGTATTTTGGGGGGAAGGACGCGTCCAAACAGCTCTTCCCCAGTAACCAGTATTAGTTTGGTGGTGGTAGCGGCCAGTCCAAGGATAACGGGAGTAATATTTTGTACCTTGGGGAAGTTTTGACCTAAGCTGGTAAAGATAAGCTTAGGAGGTTTTTCATGCAGGTCCCCACATCTGTACCCTAGAGTTCAGAGTGGGGGAGGAACCGTGACAAGGACAATAGGCAAATCATCTAGGCATGGTCTTGTGGTCCATGGAGAAGTTCCTCACTAGTTCTGAAAGTCTAGCATGGAGATTTTGGGGGCAAGCTGGGAAACAGTTCCCTGGATTCTCAATGCCACATCGCCAGTGACCTCAAACACTTCATAGAGGCTATGTAAGAATTCTACTACCCACCTCACAGTCTTCCTAGGGCTTGAGGGATGACTTCCATTTCGTCCATTCTCCCCAAACAATTCCAGATGCTTTGGTCTGTTCATGGGAAGGGGCAAATGTCACCCTAACAGACACACATGAATTTACATTATCAATAAAGAGCCCTGTTTGGTTAGCTGTGACAAGACCCAGTTTAGGAATTGTTATCTATTGGTGTTTCCACCAAATTTTTGAATAATAATAAGAATTCAATAATAAAACCTCATTATTAGCAGACTAAATAATAAATGTTGCCATCATAACATTTCTCCCACACCATAAACAAACACTAGTAATTAAATAATAATATTAAGCAATGTCTCATATTTCATTAGAATGATTATATATATATAAAAAAATCAGTCTAAATAGAATATATATATATTATACATTGCTTAATATTATATATATATATTCTCACATTGAAAATCGGCAGAAATAGGTTGACCAGCAAAAAAACCAGATATATTATCTAAAATTTTCAACTTTCAAATGTCTCAACCACTGTGCACCAAATGTTCCCTTCCATCGCAAGGTAAGAAGGGAAGCAAATGAATGCAAATATGGGTAGAAAAGGCCTGGAAAACAGCAGGAGGAGAAGTAGAACTGGTCAGCAATGTTTCAAGAAAACAGTTCTGTCAGAAAATGCCAAATTGTAGAACAAAATGTTTTGCAGAAACATCTTGAGTTTGATGAAGATTCAGCAAATCAAAGGAAATCTGCCTGGGTTCCTGCCAGATTGCTAGGTGGGCTGCTGGGGAACCTGGGTTTTTGCGGTCTGTAGCTCTGGGGCAGACACTTATCTGAGCTGCCCTGGAACTGGGAACTCTGATCTACAAGGCTCCATAGCTTTGGAGCAGACATCCATGCTGGGGCTTCCAGGCTCCCTGCTTTGGAGCCAGAAGCCTGACAGCCCTGAGTGTCACAGCTCTAACTTGGGCTTGACTCCCAGTTCCACAGCCGCAGGAAATGCTGAGTACCCCAGCTGAATCTGGGGCTTTAGGACTTCCACACTTTCAGCTGTGGAGCCGGCGGCTTTGAAGTCCTGAGGTCCCCTGCCTGGCGTAGTCATCGTGGCAAGGCTGCCCTGAAGCCCCAGACTCTTGGATCCCTGTCAGGGGTTGAATGAAAATGACATTCTTCTCAATTTTACCACTGTTAGTAGCAGCAATTAAACAGACAAAAGTATCACTTCCACTCAACCACTGTCATGGTCCTGGGAAATTAAACCAAGTCTAGAAAAAGCAACATTTCCTGCATACTGGAAATCTCACATTTTGGCCAGCTCTCGTAGTAGGTGCACAGAATGTACTCACCTCCCCAGGAGCTTGTGGAAGCTCTCTGTGCAAATACTCTTTATACAATCTGTGGGCCTTTGGAGGAAAATGGAGCTGGAGTGTAGCCGCTCTGCATGGCATGATCCCCTGGTAGAGCAGTGCACTGCAAATGGCAAAGTGTGTACTCTTTAGTGCTGTGAATGAATCATGCCTGTTAAGAATGTTAAGTCCAAAAATCTGAAGATTTTAGGCAAATGACAACGTCTTTGTGTATTTGAAGATGAATATTAAATGTTTCTTTCATAAAGACAACAAAAATTGTCCCAATTAGCAGAATTTATGGCCAGATTTTCAGAGATATTTAGGAGCCTACAGATGCAGATAGGAGACTACTAGGATTTGCAGAAAGGCCAAAGCAAGTTAGACTCCGAAGTCTCACTGAAGTCAATGGAAGTTAAGCAATTTAGGTGCCTTTGAAAATCCTGTTAGGTGCCTATCTGCATCTTTAGGCTTTTAATCCTTATAATCAAATCTGTCCGTTATCCTGTACATCAAAATATCCTTGTGAGAAGGCCAGCAAACATGTTTTAGTCTTCAAAGTACTGAGACTAGTGTTGCACCAGAATACCTAACACCTTCTATACTGGAGAAAGTCACCCTGCCACCCTGTAATCCGCTAAAGTTATGTACTTCCTTAGAGTGCCCCTCATCACCAAGATCTCACTGTTGCTCAGCATTCCTCCAGGTAACACGTGGAAGCAGTGCTCTCTAGCACCCTCTTGGGCCTAGATTTTTTAAAGGTATTTAGTGATTGCTCCGTTCAGCGTTGTGAGGCTTAAAGGCCAGAATTTCAAAAGTACTTAGGTGCCTAAAGATATAGATAAGCATCTCATAGGATTATCAAGAGTGCCTTGGTGCCTAACTCCCATACAATTCAGCCAGACCCCAAGACCTCAACTGGCCCGCAAGGTACGGCATAGTGTCAAATGTAAATCTCCATCTGAGTTGACTGGAACTATGAATGAACATATGTGTGTAGGATTAAACCTGTAACTTTGATGTGCTCAGGTTACAGTCAGGTTCATTAAAGATATACCTTTACTCCCACAAAATCTTCCATTGTCAGAATCAAAGCTGCAATTAATTCTGCTGGTAATTAGAATTTAGCACCACAATGCATCTCAAATAGCACATTTAGACCTCCATCCCTTATTATAGTGGCACTATTTATACAGTAATCATTACCGGAGTAGCTATATTTTACTCTTAAATTATAAGTTATTTTAGTGTATCTGGGCCCTGTATGTGTGTTGTGGAGAGACAGAGAAATTCCCAGTTGCAGCTCGCAAGTGGCACATTAATGAAATAAATGGAACACTGTTAGGGGCAGTGATGTGTGTGTATAAAATCTTAAGTATAAAATCAACCTTATAAAATTCTATTTGTCCACTCATCCACAGCAAGTACATTGGTTTGTTGATTTTTTTTGTTATGTTTTGTTTTGATTGGGTAAAATACAGAGGGCAAGATGAGAGTTGGCCCTCGTGTGGTTGCAGAGTTGGGGGGACTAAGGAACCTCACTGCCTGACCCCCGTCTGAGCAGCCTGTGTAAAGAACTGAGCAGAATGGGGCTACTGCCAAGGTTATCTTTCCTCCCTCCTGGTGCAACTCACCTGAAAGGGAACAGGAAAGAGTTGGAGTAACCAGCATCATGGCCACATCCCACCCTCAAGAACCAGGTAAGGGAGCTGGCCAGCCATATGAGGTGGGGATATGTGCTTTTCTCCCTGCCCTTTCCTACAAAAACTCCCATGTAGCAGTGTGGTGCTGCAAAATGCCTTTCTACAGACTGCTCCTAAAAAAGTCTGCCCTGCAAAATTCATTATCGATCATCAGGGTAAAGGGCTCGTAAGTAAACTTTGTGCCTAGACTGGTAAATTTTCATGAGAGTTTTCCTAAGCTGTCTTAAACCCTGTTTTGCCGATAATTGATTCATAACTATTACAATATAATAAACAAATAATATCATAGAATAGTATATGATCACTACAAAGGGGATCTTAGGAAGAAGTAAAACAGGCTGCAACCTTTCATTGGCCCAGAGTTTTCAGTTTCTCTATTTATTTTCAGTAACTCATTTCTGACTTAACATTCTGCAACTGAAGCAACTGAGCTGTTACAGTTCATTACCCCCATTCCCTAGACATCCACGATTCATCCTTGTTTATTACTTGGCCATACAAATCGGCTCTTGGTTCACATTTGGAATAAACTGAAGGAGCATTTTTTTAAGTTATAAAAAGACTCTATGATCCAGGAATGTACAAAAATAAGAGATTTGCAGGTTTCAGACCCTTTCCCCCCATTCCTTCTACAACCCCCCCCCCCCCCACACACACACACACACACACACACCCCACCACCACACACACCTTTTGTAAAGAGTCATAGATCCATAATATGTAGAGCTAAAAGGCCAAACAGCCACTTAATGTGGACAGTGATTATTTTTCATAGAAATGTTCCTTTTCTTATTATTAACCTTGAAACTTAAGAAGAATGGAAGGCCTGTTTAGAGCCTGAGCAGCTAAACCAACCTGAAGTTCCCAATTGCCTACTTCTTTATAGCTAATTTCAGAAAAACATTTGGCAAAAGACCTCTAAGCTGGTGACCTCATAAGTGAGAATGTGTGTTCTGTTTCTCTAAACCTGTAGCAGAAAGCCAGGCAGAAGGAGGTGGGAGAAGGTGCTAAGCAAAATCGGTAGAGTGAATCAGGGTAGCTTTAGAGATAATACTGTTATTTTTATCTTAATAAAATACAATATTAGAAGAAAGTTACTTCCTATGTTCCTTTACCTTTGTCACGTGACACCGTGCGTACTCAGGAGTAGAACTGGGTGAATCAGATATTTCAGTTTGGTGGCAGTTCCGAAAAATTGGGGAAATGTTCTGTTAGTGAATAAAAAATGTCCCGTTTAGACCTGTTGTAGAGCAGAGATGTCTCCCCCATGAGTCCTATAGCTACTAGGCTAAAGCTAATAAGGGTGGAAGGAAGGGTACAACAGTACTACCACCTCCTCCTCTGCTGGCCGTTTTGTGAACACCTGAAGCGATTAGTGTCAAATTCATTAATAGTTCTGACTGACCAAAACTGCATTTTTCATCAAACAAACTCTGTGTGAAAAATTTTTTCCAGCTCTGCTCGGGACTTGAGAAAAGACCAAAACAATAATGCAGAATGTAAATGATATAACAGACTTGTTGTCAGTTTTAGTTTATCATGACCCAAAAATGAACTCTCCCATACCCTCCCAGCTCCCACATCCATTCTCTTTTCCTATTACCACCACCACCATTCAGTCTGTCACTCAGGCATGTAATTGAGGAGTCATCCAAGCCATGTACAAATCCTGCTGCTCCATCCTCTGCAACTTTCTTAAAGATCTGTCCTTTTCTTTTTGCCCCTACCAGGGCAAATCTCTAGTTCAGAACGTCAATCTCCTGTCTCAGTGCCAGATTCTCCCTTACCTCCATGACACCCATATTGCTCCACTCCAATCCATGCAGTATGCTACCTTTAAATTAAGTTTCTTTGTCCATTGCCCTAATCATATACCTCCCTCTCTGAAACCCTGCATTTGCCCCTACTCTTCCATCACACCAAGTGTCTTTTCCTTACATTCAGAGCCTTATCTAACTCTGCCTCCAGTACCTTTCTGATTCATTTGGTGTTGTCCTCTCACCTCTACCATTCCATTTTCTTTCTGCTTTCTTCCACTCTGCCCCCACAGATGGGACATCATTTTTGTTCTGATCCAAAAGGCAACTACCCTCTCCCCATTCAGATCCCTCCTGAAGACCCATCTCTATTGCGACAACTACAAGAAGTTAGCTAACAGTGCTCAGACTGAGGTACAACTGAGGATAATGTACAAATCTGAAGAACTACTGAGTTGTGTTATCAAACATTATATTATTGAAATTTGGCTAATCTCATCATGATGAATAACTTGTATGTTGTAACTTGTTCCCTTACCCTTCACTGTCTGTCTGTTTTGTCTTAGATTGTGATGTCTTTGAGGCAAACCATGTGCCTCTTAGGTGTGTACAGCACTCAGCACATTGTGGATATTATTGGAAACATCATAATAATCTTCATTCCACGCCACAGGATAATCAGTCATCAAGCTCAGCCATAAAGGAGGACATCTCTATAACTATCCAGGACTTGGAGAAATTATCACACCCACTTGGGGTGATCTAACGCCCACTGAAGTCAGTGGTAAAGGTCCCATTGACTTCAATGGGCTTTTCATCAAACCAAAATTTGGTCTCTGAAGACAGTCATTTTGAAAATGAGACTGAAGCCATCAAAAATAATGTGGAAGTTACTACCTCAAATCTCCATTGTCTTAGAGAGAAACCAAATTGCTGGAAAATCAAATTTGATCCTGGGATATGCTGGCAGTCATCACACAGTACTGTCTGAGAAAGAGGCCTTGGAAGTGACTACAGTCCTGCGGAAAATCCTCTTATGTTTATCATTTATAATTAAAAGATAATTTAATTTATATTGATGAATACAATTATATTCTACTAATCTTTCCCATATGGAAGTTACATCATTCTCATTTCCTGGGTACCTGAGCCCCTGCTACCTGGGTACCTGATATTAGTGTAAACAGGGTCTGAATGAGCTCTCCCCAACTTCTAGTGATGCACTGGGGGAAAAAGATCTCAGGAGCAGACCCTATTTTCATACGGCAGCAGCAGAAATGTATTTAACCTGCCCTGATTGAGGGTATCACACTAATCAACTGAATAATAAACTGAACCTGACTTGCTAAGCAAGGGTAGGAATGCAAAGGTGAGAGAGCGGCGGGGGCAGGTTCTGATTATGCCTAAAGAAGCCTAGACACCAGTGGACCGTCCCCTCTCCAATGTTTAAAAATACACTGAGTGCACTCAGGTAAGAGTCCTTGTTTCTGTTCAGAGATTACTAGAGGTAAAGTCACTGATGAACAGACCTGGGGCTATTCAGCCTGATATGAGGATAGTGTTGCAGTAGAAGACAATGAAGAGGCAGTAGCACAGAGGTTCCCCACTACGCAGTGAAATCACCAAGAGCTGGGCTCAGGGGGGGAACCTGAGAATGTGGCATTCCAGAAGTGGCCGTGAGCAGCAAGCATTAGCTGTGAACAGTGGCAGAGACGCTGTTATCTCTGCTGGCCACCAGTGAACAGTGGCAGCTGTGAGCCTGGTGCGGAGGGGGTAGCAGGAATGGAGGCACTGCTTGACACACATGAATGCATCTCTGAATTCTGGGTCTTCACTGATGAAGGACAAGCACCTGTGAATGGGGTGCAGCAGAAGGAAAGAGGAATGGCATGTCAAAAGAGGAATGGGGTGCAGCAGAAGGAAAGAGGAACATGCATCAGACTTTCGCACTGCCAGGTGGGGAACTGAGACAAAAGGACACTGCTCAGTGTAGTGTGGGGTGGGTGTTCTCACTTTCAAATTGAGCTTGTGGCATTTTCCTAAATTAATGCTGGGTTCCCTTTCAATAACAAAGTTTTCTTTTGTTATACACAGACTCAGTGCTTGTGAGTGAGGAAGACTTGCCTCTGAGAGGGACCCAGGGTGATGTTTGTGTCCCAGATTACTGGGTAGGGGCTTAAATCAGTTCTCTTTTGTATTGTAAAGAGGAACCTCTAGATATTGAGCCCAGCTCTTGTTGCTGCTAACTACACCTGGCAGAAGGATTACATTAGCAACTGTAAAAGGATTTAATGAATGTCTATACAAAAACAAAATGTCCAATCGGAAGCTCCATGCTAGTCTACTTCATGGATATCAACAAAACTGGACAATGACAAAAGAAATATATTAAGAACCATACCTAATTAGGGGTCAGTGTGGAGTTGCATCATCACACTAAGAGCTCAGGCAGGCCTTTGCCCAAAGATCAGTTTTTATACCACCCCTTCAGAGGTTACAAAAGGCATTTCCCCTCTGTGGTCAGCCAGCTCTGTTTGCTAGGACTAAAGGGTTGGAGTCATGGCATCACCTACACCTCTCCACTTTTGGGCAACAGTGCCAATGTTATACTAATAAAATAAAAACCAGCAGGATCTTATTAAAGGGAATAAGGCAAAATGCCACATTTATTGTGAAAACAGAAAGAATCATAGTAAGCAGTTGTAGCTATAACATTCCATTGAATTTCATATTTATTCACACATTCATTCATACACACACAGAGGTTCTGGAAGGTTGTTATCTTAGTCACCAGCCTTAGAGTTGCTTGTGCCAAGCCACTGGCCAGGTGGCCTGGACACGAGGAGGGAGCAGGGCCTTGTCAGATGCTCATCCGATGCTCCTGGAGGTTGGTTTGCAGAATCAGACTCCAAAGTTCTCAGTTTCTAGTCCATTTTTATAGGAATTTATTCCTATTATAGTCTATGGGAATTGCTTCATCACGCTGTTGCTGAATCATTCAGCAGATGGCACATTCCTGATGGTTCCATGCTGCCAGATGCTATCTTGTTCTTCGGTTCTCCCACCCTTGAGGCTGTTGGGTGGATTCCAGTCTACTCTCCAGGGGTCCTCTGGTTGTTTCCACTTGACGCCTTCTTCGGCCAATCGACACTGGATTCTTAGGCTAGCACCTCCCTGATGATTCATTTATTATCCACACCAAGCATCCATCCACATACATCCTCTATCTCTATTTTAATCACAATCGTTAACAAAGCGAGATGAATACAACAAAAGGGTGGGGAGTCTCTGTGTGCTGTTTCTGTTGTTACAAATTATTGCTTTGAGATTCTCTCTGTGTGAGTAGTTGTTGTTACAAAGTATTGCTTTGAGAACAGACTCTGTTTTAGGAACTTGCAAGTTTCACACAGAGAGGGAGAAAAACAGTAAAAATAAAAGAGACCAAAAACCAAGAGACCTGTTAATTAGTAATACCCTGGTATTTCAATTATGGGGAATCAAATTCATTTGTGATTTTAATACAGAACTTCTTTAATATGATCCAACATAACACCAATTCAAATATTTCTTGGTGTGGGGAGGAAATTCCAGTCCCTCAACAGGCAGGGACCTTGTTCTGGTCCCCGCTCGCTCCCTCCTCCTCTTCCCAGGGGGACCCAGGGCCTCTCTGAGCTGGGGAGTCTCCCCTCCCTCTTACCCATACAATGAACAAGTTGGGGCCTCCCCTGCATTCCACAATACAGGAACAGACTATCCGTGTGCCAGATTGCAAAACCATTTAACCTGGCTGGTTGGACAGAGGGGCAGCCAAGCCAAATTTCAATGGCGTAGCAACCCCGTGCACCTAGTCATAACACCACACATTGAAATTTGGCCCAGCCACCCCTCTGTCTGTATGGAGGGGCAGCTGGGTCAAATTTCAATGGCACTGCAACCATGTAAATGGGGCAATACTCTGAGCCCTTATGGCAGCACCTGTACTGATTTAATATGGGATTACAGTTTAAGAATGGTTGGGCCATGGACTTCCCCTGGTTCTGTGGCCTATGGAACTTTGAACAAACGCAAAAACCTTGCAGGGGGCATTCACTTCCCCAGCCCCCACAACTGGTAACCCTGCTTTTGGAGTGGCTTGCATACATGCAACACTAACAGGGAGTTATACACCTATTCTAAGGGGAATGCAATTTTAACTGGCCTCTGGGTGCAGAGCCCTGTGCACACCCACGCCCATCTAGCAAAGAATGCACAAGGTACAGTGCTATATCTCACTAAACCCTGGATTACCAACAAAGCAGTGAGTATTTTTAGAAACATATGGCTCATAACTTACTTTACATCTTGTGCATTCTTGCTATTATTGTATCATGTTAAATTGTTTCTCTATGAAAGATCCATCTCACATATTTGATTATTTGAATCCAATTTTAATTTAAAACTTGCTACTAGGTTCCTTTTTCCTTCTATCACAATTTATAATTTTATTTCATTTATATATAATAACAATGAGTCCAGTGGCATGATCAATTTAACAGTCTAAGGTTTCTAGACTGCAAAATCAGACAAGTAAATTAAGCAACACATTGTTATTTGATGTATCTATAGAAAAATCTATGGGAATCAAATGGAATGAAGAAACTTCTATCCAGAATTAATTTATATCAAAGACACTCTGAAGACTGTTAATTTGCTCAGCAGCATCCTCTAAGAGGCACCTACTCAGCCCCATTAAGTCTGCTTTGTGCAGCTCCAGCAGTACAAAGCAGACTGACAGCCAGCTTAATTAAGCATTTGAGGATTCCACTTTTATATGGGAATCCTCCAGTGGTGTACATCGAAATAGGCTTAGCTGTCAGTTGGTTAGGGAACCAACATGTGCGTCTATGCATCTACATTTAGGTCATGCCCGCCTGACGTACAAATTGATTAATTTTGTTTCAGTATATTTTATTTTAACTTAATAATTAAGAACCAGATTGTGATCCCCTTATTCATGTTGAATAATACTTTAATTCCATGATCAATCCCTTTGCAGTCAATGGAATGGCTTGCAGAGAAAGATAGTATATCTAGTTTGATGAATGGCATCACAATTTGGCCCTAAAGACATGGATTATTCCTTCCACAGCTCTGCGCATAAAAAGAATTTCAAAGATGGAAGTATGGAAGTTTCCTGAATAATATGTGAAGATCTATGGGTCTAGTCCTAAACTAGTGTATGTTGGCATAGCGCCATTGAAATCAAGTACTCCAATTTATTTCAGTTTATACATGTAGAAAATCTGGCCCACAGCATTTACCAAAGTGTGTAGACCAGTGTAAGAAAAACCTTTCAAGTGTGTAAAAGAAATTATGGACAGGAGGTCAACATTTAGGTCCTAATCCAAGAATATAATCCATTCAGACAGAGCCGTGTCCACTGCCAATTCCTAATTAAGTCAATAGAGGTCCACCTTAATAGATTAGGATATTATACGGTGATCTAAACAGTAAAGTTGAGTTGAACAGGACAGTTTTTGGTCCTCTAGTTAACAGAGAGCGTGCTTTCAAAAGTATTTTTAAAACATGATTTTTGTAAACAGAGTAAAAGTGAAGATTTATGAAACCATAGCAACAAGGACAAATACATGAACACATTTCCCTCGCTTTAGGTATGTCTCAGAGTTCTATTTGACGGACACTATTTAATCATTTATATTCTCTTTGGAGGTCCCTTTTATATTAGGTCCATTTTTTCTTGTCACAAAATGCTTTTTGAAATTTCAGTAAAAACTATCACAGTATGTGTTTCAATATAGCCACTCAGGAACAGTTTTGATTCTTTACACGCACACATTACAAGAGTTGTCACAGTTATATTTAGTACTGTGGTTCATTTCTGGACTCATGAACAGGCAAAGCAAAGACTTTACTCACAAGATTTCCAGCTTTCTCCCACAATGATACTGTGCACATAATATAGTACGGAGACTAGCACAATAGTCTTATGTTAGGTTTTGCATTATTATTATAAAAAAGAGTGTATTATGCTTTCATATGTCATCTTGCAGGTGATTAATATTTATATCAGCCATGCATATTACATTTCCATTTCTTAGCATTAAAATTGGCATTAAGATTGGATGAAATAACTCATTTTCTATTGAAATTTGACATTACTGCACATTAACTACTGTTATTGTTGTAAACATGTAAATCATTGTAAGAGTGTTTGTTTTCATTGTATATTATAATATATTAGGCACTTTATATTCAGCATGTGTTGGATTTGAATATTTAATTTAGTGCTTATAATTCCTGATGAAGTATAGGGAATTTGAACCTTTCTAATTTATTTTAAGATTTAGTAATATAAAGTGACAAAAACATGGTTATCTTTAAAGGTTGCTGATTTACATTCAAGTTTATATATCAAGGAAGTTTACAATTATACAAAAAAAACAAGGGACAGATTCTCCATTGTGTTCTGGCTCCTTTGCACTAATCTGGAACAAAGAGAAGCTGGATCTGGCCAGCTGAGAATGCCACTAGCATGAGAGAGTTCTCAACTAGTGCAGACCCTTCATAGTCAGCCAATCCACCACCCCTACTGGGGCATGGTACATTGGAGCCATATCAGGGGCAGAGAGGAGCATGAAGCGTGTGAAGCACTTCTGGGGGGAAAAGTGTCATATGGGCCACTGAAGACTGTTGGCAGCTTGTGTAGCTTAGAGTAGGAGATAGGGGTCTTCGTAGACATTAGAGAGTCTGTGGCACTTTTTGTAAGTCCTTAACCAAAATTTACTTTCCTTTCCCGCACTTTTGTGCAGTATGTTGTGTGAGTTTTGCCATTCCCTCCACAATGATGATGGGGATGATGACTTGACAGCAGTATTTCAAACTGTCTGCAACCCATATTAAAAGGAAATATTGTTGGTACCTTTTCCCTTCTTTCCATGATTGATATGTACATAATGACTACAATACATAACAAAAACAATTTGGCAGCTAAAACTTCAAATGCTGTTGAAGAGCCAGCTATTGACTCTCTACAAAACACTAAGAAATAAGTAAGAAAAAAACAGTGAGTGTAAATTAAATTGACTTAACTTGAGTTGCATTTTATTACCTCTTGTGTTGAAACAAAAAGCTTTACAAGCTTTAAATTAACTATACCACACTCTCACAACTGCCCTTTTACCAAAGATCAGGCCAGTTATGTCCATCGGCTGACTCACTGTATGGGGCTGGTAACATTGGTTATTGCTTGTCTCGCTGATAAGAAACTAATTTTTATATCCAAATTATTTAAAAAATTAAATCTATAAAGAAGCATTTCAAGATTAAGAAACAAGGTAATTTGTTATCTTATTTATGGACTTTCACAGCAACTATTGTTTCCCTTCAATCAGACTGGTAGAAGAGTTTACCCTTCCACTGCCTCTGCTAAGTGGTACCTGTGCCTACAATTGCTAAAAAACAGATACATTTTTTGCAAACATTTTCAGAGACATTTTATCCTGCTTTTTGCATCAAAATTTCAAATTTTGAATTTTTTAATCTGCTCGACCCCTGTGTTAAAGATCTCCGCCATAGGCTAGTTCTTTTTGTTTGTCAACCAGACCACTTCATTTTGTTTTGCTGTGGAGAAAAAAGCTTAAGCTATTTATTTAATTAATTGGATTTATTTATTCCTATCAGTTATCTATGTAAGTTCTGGGTGCTTTATGTAAATGAAATGCATACAAAATAGTATAAATATTTACATCCAAAGATTTCTCTCCCATTAAGAATTCTTCCCCTTCAAACTATCCAGCATACCCCCAAACCTTTTCCTTCAAATTTCTCTTCCTCAACCTCTCATATCAGAAAAAAAACATAGAAATAGTAAGACCTTGCAGTATGTCCTGAAGGTCATCAGCTCCAGGATCAACAGAGGAATCAAACTCCAGAGTTGAGGGACCTTTGCAGAAACAAACCTACTACCAGCCCTCTCCCGTTTAAACTAAGACCTGTTCACTTGAGCACCTCTGCTGCTAACAGTTGCTGTGGAATCAAACAAGGAGAGAGGGAGTCATTTACATAGCTAGGACCCAAACTTCTTTGAGAAACCAGCTGGTAGCCAATACAGTTTGGGTACAATACTAGTTAGTAAGTGCACAGCTTCGTTAGGCACCAGTGGCACTATGCAGCATCCATTCACTGGATCAAGCAGTAGATGAAGCTTCCAAGTGATCTCAGGTTGAGCACTAAATAATCCAACTTTGATGTGACACGGGAAGGGTTAGTCATAGAAGTCCAGCTGTGGAGGAAAGAGATGCATCCTTCTTCCCAACACACATGAAATCATACACTTGGTTACCTTGCTTTCTGGACATCTGAAGAGCTAAAAAATCCCCATTATGCTGAGTGACAAGTGGAGACATACTCCCCCAGTCATGGAAGCCAGTACCAACTTTGCCATTTCTTCTGGTTGCTCCCCAGTCCAGAATCAGTATCACATTCTTATTTGGGTGGAGCTAACCGGCTAGGCCTATTTCCTCAGTCTCAGGCAGACATCAGGTAAACTGCTCAACTGCACCAACTAAATGTGGAGAAATGAAGTCATCTTTGCACCCATTATATTTCCCAACAAAAATCACTGCCACCAGCAGCCCCTTTTTATATTGGCCTAGTCCTAATATTGGATTTAACAGTAACAGTTGTTGACTTTTATCTCCACTTATTTGGAAGGCGGGGGAGGAATGGCACACCAAAGAGCCACCTCAGGCACCCACATAGGCAAAGGGAAACATCCCCTTAAATTATTGCTGGCACAATTGGCTGCCCTTACCAACTGACCAACTACAACTTAACAATTGTTGTGTAACACAATACAGCAATAAATAGTAAATAGAACAGGCTGCACAGCAAGCATGTAGAGTTTGGGATTACAAAATGCTCTCTTACCCATAGAAAAAGCAGTAATAGCCCAAGTGGGTTTCCTTATCAAATGAATCTCTCTGTCTACCACTTAGTAGTAGCTCTATGATACAGCCTAATAGTAACTGACAGTAAATGTATAGTAACAGGCAGATCTAAAGTATACTGCCTTTTGAGGAGTATTTCTGGACTCAGGAGAAGTTGACTTAACTAAGCAGCAAATGGTGGCTCAGAACAGGTGACACACAATGTGGTGTGTTTTTGGTTTTCCCTAGAGCGGATTGGAGGAACACAGTTCCCACTCGTGTGTGCATGTGAGAGAGAAATAAATGTGTAGGTTCTGTGCATGCACAGATATATCACGAAAAGAAACAAACAACCCCACACCAAAACACCCTTTAAGAATGGGAGGAGGCAGCATGTACACGAGGCAGCCTCATGATTGCTGTGGGAAAGCACCTATATTCCCTCAAAATCTGGGGAGGACCTGAGAGAGATCCTTGGCCCCATGACAAATTGGGAGGACAGACCATCGAATGCCACCCCAGCCCACCCCTACTCCCTACCACTGGAGGCAACACATTTAAGCTATTTTGTGTAGGCTACAAGTATACCTTAGCTTATGATACAGGCCTCCTTTTTAAAGCACGTTGAGATCTACAGATGAAAAGAGCTGAATCAGAATTCAGTATAATTATTATTACTAAGGAGTTCAGAGGGGCACTTTTATGCTATGAAGTAGATTGAGTAAGCAAACTCCAGGAGTAGAAGTGCTCTGTTGTCTCATTGCCTTGGAGAGGAGTAATGTGGTATGATATTACTGATACTGATTACAACATCAGTTGTTGGGATATTACTGATTACAACATCAGTTGTTGGGAAAGAGTGGAAGTAGATACACTCTACTCATAATCTGTGTAATTGTTCTTTTATAAAGCACCAAATCCTGCCCCCTCCTGTGTGAGTGAAAAAGGCTTTGAACCCCCAGACACCATGTGCTACCACTTGAGAAAGTAGGTATTGGGATTTGAGCAACTCACACATCTCTGCTGCCCACAGAACTCTTCTCTGCAGGGGCTCCCTGTGCCCCAACACACAGAGGAGCTCAGAGGGACCAGCAGGCTGAAGCAAGAGGTGGGGAGGTTAGATCAGGGACTTTGTGGGACCCCCTGGCAAAAAGGGAGTGCCTCTGCTGCCAGAACTACTGCCCTCCTGAGGCTGCTGTAGAAGATCCTCCTGCCAGTCCAGGGCCTTAGGGGGAAGAAGTCTTTGTCCAGAAGCTGCAGAGAATAACAGCACAGTCACTTGGCCAACATTCTGGGGCGAGGATTTGTCCTAATAAGTGCAATATCAAATCTAGACTTTTTCTTCTGCCAGAAAACTGGTAACAAGTAAAAAAGTGATCTTTCAATAATCTTACATAAGTTCTGCTTATGGCCACGTGCATAGATTTCATGTCATTGGCAATGTGAGTGATTACAAATAAGTACTTTTCAAAATTTCAAATGCAGCACAATGATTGAAATAACTGAAAAACTTTTGGAGCCTATCAAGAAATAACTGGATCCTTTTCGGTGCCATGCTTTATGAATTGGTAGGTTTTTAGCAACTGAAATACTTCCTGAAGAGACAGGAAAAAAATCTAAAAAAATTAAATATCTAGCCAATATTTGCCTGAAGTGATATGACATAAATCAAGCACATAGGACTTTGCCTGACATTTAATGTATTTACACTATTTTGGGCCAACAGCTTTAAGCAGTCCCAGCTCCTTGTCACATTATTTCTGTGGGTAATGCAGTTCGCGAAAACTTGTTTGAAGAGGTATTGGTGTATAATGATTGGAGCAGGAGACTTACCTCTGCCAAAGCCTCACTGTGCAACTTTGGCACATTAGATATTGTACATCTCTAGATACCTCACTTTTAGCCATTTGCAGAGAGGGTATACTTACCATACAGATATTGTGAGTTTTAAAGAGTAAAAAGCTTGTAAAGCACCTTCAGATCATTAAACAAAATGTACACTATACCCCTAAAAATACTACATGTTCTATAGCAATAACCCAGTAATATCACTATTTTAAGTTGTCATAATTTAGATTATTACTGTAGGATACTGTTATATTTTTTAAAATAGTAAGTACAGCGTCTTATTTGTAATTTTTAAAATTTGGAAAATATCATCTATTAATCCTGACATAGTGGGTTCTATTCTCCTCTCCCCCTCCCACTGAAACTGGCTCCTTTGCACTGCTGAGGTGGCACAATGGAGCCAGAGTCTGGTCACAGCTGGCTACCCCAGCACAGGAAACAAGTTAAGGAGAACAGTAACATGTCAAGGGTGGAAATGAAATGCAAAGTGTCATACCAACTCTCAGCTGGCATTCAGTGTCTTATGGACCACAGCCATCTGATGTAAGTTAGAGAGGCCCCTTGGTGCTCTAACTTACACTAGAACTAACACAAATCAGACCATATAATCAGAGAGTCATAACTGGCTCTTTAATGGCTCCCACTCCCATTATCCAGCACCAAGCAGAAGCAGGACAGAATCTGGCCCAGTGTCTTCACAAGAGTGTGTCACAGACCCTAGCGAGTGTCCCTTACTGTTATGAGGGAAATCCAAGCCTCTATGCTCTGATTCCCCAGGGTGTCTCATGCCCCTGGAGCCTGAATGGAGTCCAGCCACTGTCCCAATTTCAGGACCCTAGGCACACTTTCAGAGTACAAACCTTCCTCCTCTCTGGCACCTGCCTGTGAATGTTAGAACCCACTGTCCAACCACCTCTGACCCTTCAGACTCCCCAGTAATTGAACTCCACCCTAAAGGTGTGAAGCTTCTGATTTATAGTTTAATACTTTCAGGAGCATGCAGGAGTTGTACAGCATACATGCATTTTACAAAGTGTGTGTGTGTTTGTGTGTAACATCTTCGTGCTCTTTACTTAACATATAAAGCATCGGAGAGTACAAATCATACAAAACAGTAAAATGTCCTAAATGCAATGTCCCTCACTAGCTTACCCTTCCTTTGGGAGATCGTCAGTGAGATCAGGCAGGTCCTCCACCCCACTGCCTACCCTGTTCTGCAGCAGTCTCCCGCATCTTAATCTGGTGCAAAATGGCTCTCTCCCCCCTGGAAAAAATACCCTTGTGCCAGCACCAACTTCCTAATATGAGCACAAACCCCTGCCTTTGATGCCAAGGTAACTTCACCTCTACCAAACAAGTTCTTCTGGGCAGGGACCATCTTTTGTCTACAGTGACTAGACTTCCAAGGACTGGTTATTTAGGAGTCAACTACCCTCAATTATTCTTTTGCCACAAGCCTTTAGAATTTTCAACTCAACATGGAGGCAAACAGACAATAGAGAAAGCAAAAGGGTGCCTGTCTGAAATGGAGTTTGCTGCCTGATACACACACATATAGGGTTCATAATCTCACACAGAATTCAGAAATTGTACAGATATATTCCCAGTTCATCACAGCATGCCACATGCAACAACATAAGATCCTCAAGGACTTTCTTATTTTATTTTTATTCGTACATTTTTTTCGGGTCAAATAATTAATAAAATCTTATTACACCTAACAAAGTCCAAAGTAAGTTTCCATCATTATGATTTGCTTGAAAAGGTAGCAATGGTTGCAATTTTACTTCAGCGGGCAATTTATTTCAAACATAGGCTGTTGTAGTTAAAATTGTTTCTGCTGCCTGTATCTCTACTTTTAACTTAGCACATTGAAAATCACAACATTCAATGATGATTATTCATTTAATCTATTAATATGAAACCGTGACCTTCCACCCAAACTGAGATTTTCTTCATGGATACTTTTCCTCTGGTCTTTGATCTTGAACCAAAAATAACATTTGATCTTGGCAATATTCAAAAATAGTCTATTTTGTATTAGATGAGAAGAGACAATCTCCTACTGTTTGAATAACTCTCTGGTCTTGATTACTCAGAAAAAATCTGCTGGATTCAAACATTTCATTTTCACTAATCTTGCTCTGTCCTTTTATACTGCAGAAGCTGCTAGATGAACTGACAGCAGCTTTCACATCAACATGAAGAGTGTTACATTGTTTTATGTTGTGAACCATTGTCGGGCAATGTGATTCACCTGACTGACAAAATGCCATCTCTCCCTGTAAACAGTTTATTAATGTGAGAACATCTGTTTTGTGCTGAAAAGGCTGCTGACAGCTTCTGCATCTTTAGCTGCTACCAGATTGAGGGGAAAATATGATATCAATGTGAGTACTTATGTCCTATTAACTTTAATGGAAATAGCAAGCATACCATAACAAGGGAAGAATAGTCACAAAGAAGATTCAAACCAAATCAGAATGGATTTTAGAAGTAAATCAAGCAGAATGTTCCAAGAACAAATGAATAACATCTGCTCACGTTCTGAGACATTTTAGTTGCCCTGCCCTCCATAGCTGAGGAACTCAAGGATGAGTTCAGTTGTGCAATTCTTGACATTTTATCACATAGGACTCTTGACCATCTAAGTTCACAGGGATCCCATCTAACTGTCTGAAGACAGCTTTTCTACTACCTGAGCCAGAAGAGAACCTCTGGCATTAGGTATAAGCTGTGCTAAGTTTGCCTCAGCTAAAAACAATTTCTGAACATATCTTACTCCCCTCAACTTGAGGCAATGTTATGCCTTTTCTTATCAAATGCTTTGCTGTAATCAGTGCATGTTAGACCATTCTATTGAGCTTATTCCTTAAACATAAGTAAATCAGTTGCATCATTCAGCAGTGCAGTTTTTTTAAGAATGCTAAGGATCAAAGCCAAGCAGCTTACTGAGTTGAATGCAATATTATCTGAGGCAGTTGGGGGGTTAAATCTTGTCATTGCATATAACCTGTGATCCAAGACATTTGTTGCGACTGGCAAGATAAGAAGTCCATAAGTGTTCACATTATGTACATTTTCAGTTCGATACTGAGAAAAAAATTGCTATTTGTTTCCAACATGAGATCTGTTAACCAGATCGCCCATGAATCCATTCCAAACGCAGGTGCACAGTCAAGGTGCAGCCAGTTTCGTTACTTTTGTATCAATCATCTGCACCTGGCTTCTGGTTCATATTTCATGCCATGATAAATTTAAACACTGTATCAGTCTTCAAGTTAGAAAACACAACATTTGATAAAATTGACTTGAATAAGATGCAGAGAGACAAATTCATCCCTGGTATAAAACCATTTACTTCAGTGGAAGGATTTGATTTAGCCCACAGAGTAAGGCTTTGATCTTTTGTACATGCATGTATCCATTTCCCAGCAGATTATCTAGGCTGGGCTCTATTGTGATCTTCAATTATAGAGTTTATAAGAATCATGCAGCAGGTGGTGGTTAACTCAGTGTGAATTTTACCTCTCCTACAGTCAAGGGACAGTGCCTACTTTTCACCTTTATAATGCACTGTGCAACTTGGTATATATAACCTTAATGGGTCTTTTTTTCTGAAAACTATAAACACATCAAATTTAAAGGTCATTCTCTCAGAGTTTTCTATGAAAAGTTGAGCAACACTGAGTTTGTCTTTAAAATTGCCAGTGCATTCTATCCAGCTTATGCTACTACTCCTTCTTGTGGTCAGGAAGTTACTGTTGCATCAATACCTTGTGTGATGGAGATGGATACACTCCAGCCTTTTATATGGGTTTGTTGGGGAATGTAATACAGAAGATAAGGAGGCAGCTGAGCATCTCAGGGGTATCCAGGTAGGTTTTTAAATAAAAAAAAATTGACAATCTGTTTTCAAGATGGTGTTGAGTAATGGATAACATACAGCTTTATAGTGATAGCGAATGTAGCATCTTTTGATGCAGGATCATCATGAGACAATGCTGGTCAGGCAATGGACTAGCAGGGATTGATTTGAAGAGATTACATTCATTCTCTGCAGGAGGGTTCCAGACAGGTATTTTTTAGGGTGTGTATATTAATTGTTATTAAATGTGCATAAAGAAACTGGGAAAGCTGATAGGGAGGCAACAGCATCAATATGCTATTCATCGTATAGATAATGAAATCCAGAATGGTATTACCATCTCATCTGATCATGGCAAGTCAGTCTCAGTGCTGTCCTGCTGCTAGATGAAGAGTGAATGGGAAAGAGGTGGTTGAAACTCAGCCCAGATTCCGTGGACATAGAGCTCAGAAATCCATTCGTAGTGAGTACTTCAACCGATAAACTCAGCCTTTCTTTTCTTGTTGTGAATTGTCCATGAAAAAGACTTTGATTTTTATTAATATGTTTGTTATTCAAAATTGCTCAATTGTAGCCTTGTCTATGCAACAAAGATTACCTGTTGCCAATGTAAGATGTCAGAAGTGGGTAGAGCTGAACTGGTTCAGAGCATTATTTAGATAATAGTAGAGAAGGGGCAAACATTTTGCAATGTTTCAGTAACTGAACAGAAGAGGAGGCAGTTGACATTGAGGGCCTGTGTGACTCTGGAAAGTTTTGGAAGGATAACTATTATTGCATGGAGGAGCAACTCAAGTCAATGTAAAAAAAACAAAAATAAAATTGTGTGAGATACATAATAATACTAAAGACCTTGTAATGATCTCTCTAAGAAGTTTGTGTAGTGTATTTGGTGTAAGTATTTGAAAACACATGAGGGAAGTCCAGTAGACCAACTTACTGCATTTAGGAGAGAGGAATTCTGCTAAGAAACAGAAAGGGTAACACTTGGTAGCACAAACGCCATGATCCAATGGATCTGAAGCATGGACAAAGAGCTGTGAACCAATAGAAGGCTCCAAGAGAACATGGGAACCAACAACAGAACTTACTATGATCAAGAGACATTGGAAAAGGTGGGATGAGGTCCAGAATCCCCAAACTTATTTATATTTTTTAAATGTTCCTAAGCTAATGAAGCTACCAAACTGGAATTCCTTTTCCCTTAACTAAATGCAGAACTAGAAAATATCAGTTTACTCATGCCTAGAAATATCTCTTGAGACCTGCAGTACAATATGAACCAGGCTCCAATCAGGCAAATGGAAATCAAGTCATTAAAAATATTAAGGATGGACCTGTTTTCCTTAATCTTGGACCCACTTAAACTTGAATGATAGAGAGAACGATTTGTGTTCCAGTGTGGAGAGATTTTGAACAAAGTTGCTGAAAGGAAAAGAGAAATTATGACAACAAATTCAGCACTATCTATATTTATGGTATACACTTGTGCCTGCCTAGCTTTTGAAATATGTTTTTCTAACCCTTATACAAATACTCAGTTTCATTTTGCTAGAAAAAACAAGGGTGGTTTTTCGTTTTGTTTTTGTTTTTAAAGTGAATCACCTTGCAAAAAAGCAAACGTTTAAATTGCAAGACCAAAAAAAAAAAAAAACCCCACACTTGTTAATTAAAGCTGGTTTTGCAAACACAATGGACTTGCTAGTTTCATAAAACTTAACAACACAAGGATTGCCTCCAATGAAAGCTCCATGTTGGAATGAGCCTCTGAACCCACTTGTAGTCATTATTACAATAAAGGTCCTAAGCTCTTATACAAACAAAAAAATTAAAACACTATTTATATCACTTCCAGTTATGAGTCTGCAAAACTCCATTGTTGTCCACATAAGTAAAATGACTTTAACTGCAGATTTATACAGATATGATAGCACTCTTCTTGCTGTACTTCCAGGGACCTGTTGATATTGGTTTTGCACACTTACATTTCCTTTATTCCCACACAAGAGCATGGGTATTGGATGATGATTTGGGTTTAAGAGTGGTGTATGGTAGGAAGATGAACCCCCTACGTTTACTGAACGGGTACCAAGTTTTAGTCTTGCCACTCTCAAAGTTTAGGGGAAAGTGTTTTGTTTTGTTTTTAAAGTGGGCTGTATCTGTACAAAGCATATCACATAAGTTTTGTGTATCTCTAAGCCTTTTGATGCTGTGTTTGTATATCTGTTCAGGAAAGTTCCTATGGAATGTAATATGGAATAAATCAGTAAGTGTCTATAAAATGAAATAGAAAATGATAGCCTTTCTATGTTTTTTTAAATCATCCTATAGAATTCTGTAGCAGAGGTATAATTCACATGGTGATTAAAAAATCCATAAAAAAGGAAATATGTTTCTATTGAATTCTATAGGAATTTCCCATAAAAGTGCTTAATAATTCTAACAATAGTACCTGCTCTGTTTAACTCTTACCATATTATGGTTCTCTGCTTTTTTATATCAGTTTAGTTGGATGGTTTCACAATTTCTTCATGATATTTGATGATTGGGATAATCCCAAAGGTATATTTGCAGGTAATTGCAAGTCTTGTGTTTTTTGCTCAAGTGTAGTAATTACTAATATCTCCATGAAGCATTTTCCCTTAAGATAGGATGATTACAATAATTATCTTCATCTATGCAATTACTACTCATTAACTATTTGGATAGCCATATCCCCTCATTTGAACCTAAATTTCATTCTTTTATTAACTGCCTAATAATGAAAAGAATGTCACAAACTACATCTCTCTCCTCCTTTGGAACGGCTATGTAGAAACACCCCAAAGACCTGCAAGTATGTACTGCTACCTAGCCAAACAAACGGCTTTGTTCCAAAAATGTTACAGCTTCATGTGAGCTGCTAATGATCCATCTATCTATGCATGCAATATGACAGCTGATTTACTTGGAGAGGGTTTAGAGGGCAAAGACTCCACTAGAAAGAGGGGCAATTTCAGCAGTGATGTATAAGGTGGCATAAATCAGACCCTGTAACAGGTTCTAAGATTCTGTATAGGAATGAAGGGCTCTTCTGTCAAATTACACTAACCTCAGATACTAAAACTATGGATTAAAATTCAAGATATGAGTGAAGCGTCTAAAGTTAGATCCAGTTAGCTTAACTGGGATATAAAAGGGGTAGAAGCAATGGCAGATTTGAATGCAGTTATTTTTTTGTACATAATTCTACATTTGTAAGTTCAACTTTCATGATAAAGAGATTGCACAGCAGTACTTGTATTAGGTGAATTGAAAAATGCTATTTCTTTTGTTTATTTACAATGCAAATAGTTGTAATCAAAAATAAATATAAAGTGAGCACTGTACACTTCGTATTATGTGTTGTAACTGAAAACAATATATTTTAAAATGTAGAAAACACCCAAAAATATTTACTACATTTCAATTGATATTCTATAGAGCTGTCAAGAGATTAAAAAAATAATCGTGATTAATCGTGTGATTAAAAAAATTAATCGCGATTAATTGTGCAATTAATCACACTGTTAAATAATAATAGAATACAATTTATTTAAATATTTTGGGTGTTTTCTACATTCTAAAATATATTGTTTTCAGTTACAACACATAATACGAAGTGTACAGTGCTCACTTTATATTTATTTTTGATTACAACTATTTGCATTGTAAATAAACAAAAGAAATAGTATTTTTCAATTCACCTAATACAAGTACTGTTGTACAATCTCTTTATCATGAAAGTTGAACTTACATATATAGAATTATGTACAAAAAACTGCATTCAAAAACAAAACAATGTAAAATTTTAGAGCATACAAGTCCGCTCAGTCCTACTTCTTGTTCAGCCAATCGCTCAGACAAACAAATTTATTTACATTTGCAGAAGATAATGCCACCCGTTTCTTGTTTACAATGTCACTTAAAAGTGAGAACAGGCATTCTGTTGGGGTGGGGGAGGATAGCTCAATGGTTTGAGCTTTGGCCTGTTAAACCCAGGGTTGTGAGTTCAATCTTTGAGGGGGCCATTTAGGGATATGGGGCAAAAATTGGGGATTGGTCCTGCTTTGAGCAGGGGGTTGGACTAGATGACCTCCTGAGGTCCCTTCCAACCCTGATATTCTATGATTCTATGTAGCCAGTGTTCCAAGGTATTTATGTGCCAGATGCACTAAAGATTCATATATCCCTTCATGCTTCAACCACCATTCCAGGGGACATGAGTCCATGCTGATGACGGGTTCTGCCTGATAACAATCCAAAGCAGTGCGGACCGAGGCATGTTCATTTTCATTATCTGAGTCAGGTGCCACCAATAGAAGGTTGATTTTCTTTTTTGGTGGTTTCCGCATCAGAGTGTTGCTCTTTTAAGACTTCTGAAAGCATGCTCCACGCCTCATCCCTCTCAGATTTTGGAAAGTACTTCAGATTCTTAAACCTTGGGTTGAGAGCTATAGCTTTCTTTAGAAATTTCATATTGGTACCTTCTTTGCGTTTTGTGAAATCTGCAGTGAAAGTGTTCTTAAAATAAACAACATGTGCTGGGTCATCAGCAGAGACTGCTATAACATGAAATATATGGCAGAATGTGGGTAAAACAGAGCAGGGAACATACAATTCTCCCCCACGGAGTTCAGTTGTAGGGACAGGATTTTATAACTGTACTATAAAAATTGATGTAAACTTTGAATTAATTCTGTCAGCCACCCTTTTTGAATAACAGAAAGGAATGACTCTCTGAGACTGGGATCTTGTTTCCTATATGCATTATAAACTTCCCTCTAGTCTTTTCTTTGGTTTAAGGTTTAGTGAGTAAAAGACAGGATCTTGTATTGTGTCTATGTTCATTAGATTAAAGGAATGTTAAAGGCCTGAGCCACAATGTAAACTGTTTTGACCACAAGATTTAGTGAAGTTTAATTTACAATGTATTCTGCTGAATATAAAATACTGCTGTCTTCTCTGTGAGAGATTGTTTGTGTGAATGAGGAATGCATGCATCAGGAAAAGATAAGGTGTGAAAGCCATCACAAATGTCCAGATGGTCAAGAAAAAGTGAGAGACTTGGAAACACCAAGAGACAATCAGAAAACATCCATTGTATCAGATGCTAAACATGTTAACAGCAATGACGGCCTCAGAGGTGAGGCAACCACCCCTGAAGGCAAGACAACAAATAGGCGATAACGATGGGAAGCCCAACAATAACCATCAAATGATAACAGCGGAAAACCCCAAGATTACCACCCCTTAAGGACTAATGATTACAGGATGACATTGCAAAATGCACGGACTCAAATGGGAATTTAGAAGTATAAAGCTGGGGTGTTTTGCCATGAAACTCTGGGTTCAGTCCTGCCAAAACCTCAGAGCACCGCAACCAACAGAGCCCAGCTTCTTACTCGTGTTCAGTCTAACTGGCCATTAGATTGACTCGAGCTACAACAGAATAGTAACTATAGAAATATCAACTGGCAGGACTGTGTGCATGGTGTGTATGTGTGTGTGACTGAAAAGCACATGCTAACTGTTGTATTTTCAGTAAATATGGCATATTTGCCTTCTCTCTTATAAAAGATCCTGTGTGCTTTGTATGGCATAACACAGTCACAATTTTAATTAATGCATTTTTTTTAAACGAGCATCACCAGCATGGGAGCATGTCCTCTGGAATAGTGGCCAAAGCATGAAGGGGCATATGAATGTTTAGCCTATCTGGCACATAAATACCTTGCAATGTCGGCTACAAAAGTGCCATACAAATGCCTGTTCTCACTTTTAGGTCACATTATACACAAAAAACAGACAACATTATCTCCTGCAAATGTAAACAAATGTGTTTCTCTTAGTGATTGGCTGAACAAGAAGTAGGACTGAATGGACTTGTGGGCTGTGAAGTTTTACATTGTTTTGTTTTTGAGTGCAGTTATGTAATCTAAAAAATCTACATTTGTTAGTTGCACTTCCATGACAAAGAGATTGCACTACAGTACTTGTATGAGGTGAACTGAAAAATACTATTGCTTTCGTTGTTCATTTTTATAGTGCAAATATTTGTAATCAAAAGTAATATACACTTGATTTCAATTACAACACAGAATACAATATAGATAAAAATGTAGAAAAATACAAAATATTTAATACATTTTAGTTGGTATTCTATTGTTTAACAGTGCAATTAAAACAGTGAATAATCGCGATTAAGTTTTTTGAGTTAATTGCGTGAGTTAACTATGATTAATCAACAGCTCTAACATGAATTGATTGCGCCCTTTCTTGTTTCCATTTCTTATTTTGAAAGATTGAATATATTCCATCAAATTAATAGAATCATAGAATATTAGGGTTGGAAGAGAGGTGGTCAGGAGGTCATCTACTCCAACCCCCTGCTCAAAGCAGGACCAACACCAACTAAATCATCCCAGCCACGGCTTTGTCAAGCCGGGCCTTAAAAACCTCCCTAAGTAATACATTCCAGTGCTTCACCATCCTCCTATTGAAATAGTTTTTCCTAATAGCGAACCTAGACATCCCCCACTGCAACTTGAGACTATTACTCCTTGTTCCGTCATCTGGTTCCACTGAGAACAGTCTAGATCCATCCTCTTTTGAACCCCCTTTCAGGTAGTTGAAAGCAGCTATCAAATCCCCCCTCATTCTTCTCTTATGCAGACTAAACAATCCCAGTTGCCTCAGCCTCTCCTCATAAGTCATGTACTGTACCCCACTAATCATTTTTGTTGCCCTCCGCTGGACTCTTTCCAATTTTTCCACATCCTTCTTGTAGTGTGGGGCCCAAAACTGGACACAGTACTCCAGATGAGGCCTCACCAATGCCAAATAGAGGAGAATGATCACATCCCTCGATCTGCTGGCAATGCCCTTACTTATACGGCCCAAAATGCTATTAGCCTTCTGTTGACTCATATCCAGCTACTTTTCCACTGTAACCCCTAGGTCCTTTTCTGCAGAACTGCTGCCTAGCCATTCGGTCCCTAGTCTGTAGCAGTGCATGTGATTCTTCCATCCTAAGTGTAGAACTCTGCACTTGTCCTTGTTGAACCTCATCAGATTTCTTTTGGCCCAAACCTCTAATTTGTCTAAGTCACTCTGGATGCTATCCCTACCTTCCAGCATATCAACCACTCCTCCCAGTTTAGTGTCATCTGCAAACTTGCTGAGGGTGCAGTCCACACCATCCTCCACATCGTTAATGAAGCTATTGAACAAAACCGGCCCCAGGACCGACCCTTGGGACACTCCACTTGATACCGTCCTCCAACTAGACATGGAGCCATTGATCACTACCCTTGAGTCTGATGATTTAGCCAGCTTTCTATCCACCTTATAGTCCATTCATCCAGCCCATACTTCTTTAACTTGCTGGCAAGAATACTGTGGGAGACCGTATCAAAAGCTTTGCTAAAGTCAAGGAATAATATGTCCACTGCTTTCCCCTCATCCACAGAGCCAGTTATCTCATCACAGAAGGCAATTAGATTAGTCAGGCATAACTTGCCCTTGGTGAATCCATGCTGACTGTTCCTGATCACTTTCCTCTCCTCTAAGTGCTTCAGAATTGATTCCTTGAGGACCTGCTCCATGATTTTTCCAGGGACTGAGGTGAGGCTGACTGGCCTGTAGTTCCCCGGATCCTCCTTCTTCCCTTTTTTAAAGATGGGCACTACATTAGCCTTTTTCCAGTCATCCAGGACCTCCCCCCATAAGTTTTCAAAGATAGTGGCCAATGGCTCTGCAATCACATCAGCCAATTCCTTTAGCACCCTAGGATGCAGCACATTCAACCCCATGGACTTGTGCTCGTCCAGCTTTTCTAAATAGTCCTGAACCATTTCTTTCTCCACAGAGGGCTGGTCACCTCCTCCCCATACTGTGCTGCCCAGTGCAGTAGTCTGGGAGCTGACCTTGTTCATGAAGACAGAGGCAAAAAAAGCATTGACTACATTAGCTTTTTCCACATCCTCTGTCACTAGGTTGCCTCCCTCAGTCAGTAAGGGGCCCACACTTTCCTTAACATTCTTCTTCTTGATAACATACCTGAAGAAACCCTTCTTGATACTCTTAACATCCCTTGCTAGCTGCAACTCCAAGTGTGATTTGGCCTTCTTGATTTCGTTTCTGCATGCCCGAGCAGTATTTGTATACTCCTCCCTGGTCATTTGTCCAATCTTCCACTTCTTCTAAGCTTCTTTTTTGTGTCTAAGATCAGCTAGGATTTCACTGTTAAGCCAAGCTGGTCGCCTACCATATTTACTATTCTTTCTACACATCAGAATGGTTTGTTCCTGCAACCTCAATCGGGATTCTTTAAAATACAGCCAGCTCTCCTGGACTCCTTTCCCCCTCATGTTATTCTCCCAGGGGATCCTGCCCATTAGTTCCCTGAGGGAGTCAAAGTCTGCTTTTCTGAAGTCCAGGGTCCATATTCTGCTGCTCTCCTTTCTTCTTTGTGTCAGGATACTGAACTCGACCATCTCATGGTCGCTGCTTCCCAGGTTCCCATCCACTTTTGCTTCCCCTACTAATTCTTCTTGGTTTGTGAGCAGCAGGTCAAGAAGAGCTCTGCCCCAGTTGGTTCCTCCAGCACTTGCACCAGGAAATTGTCCCCCACACTTTCCAAAACTTCCTGGATTGTCTGTGCACTGCTATATTACTCTCCCAGCAGGTATCAGGGTGATTGAAGTCTCCCATGAGAACCAGGGCTTGTGATCTAGGAACTTCTGTTAGTTGCCGGAAGAAAGCCTCGTCCACCTCTTCCCCCTGGTCTGGTGGTCTATAGCAGACTCCCACCACGACATCGCCCTTGTTGCTCACACTTCTAAACTTAATCCAGAGATTTTTCTGCAGTTTCATACCGGAGTTCTGAGCAGTCATACTGCTCTCTTACTTACAATGTAATTCCCCGACCTTTTCTGCCCTGCTGTCCTTTCTGAACAGTTTATATCCATCCAGTTTATATACTCCCCATGCTATGTTGCCCAGTGCAGCAGTCTGGGAGCTGACCGTGTCTGTGAAGACCGAGGCAAAAAAAGCATTGAGTACTTCAGCTGTTTCCACATCATCTGTCACTAAAATTAGAGTTTTGTAGTCTAGAGTTTAACATTTTCAATATGCTTCCTTTTGATTTGCTAACCACTCCATTACTCCCTATTTAAATCTTAATTAATAGGTGGGGAAACAGTAGCATAGCCAGCCAGTGAAAATCCAGGATGGAAATTAAAATAGTACAGCATGCTGGCACACTCCACAGAACATATCGAGCAGTAAAAAGCTGATCCTTCATTCCCATCACAAATTTTGTAGTAGGAACACAAACTGATAGAGCATGAATCTGTTCTCTTGACAAACCTTTTTCATAGCAAAGAACATAATTAAAATGTGGGGAAAGTAGTGCACAAACTTAAATCAATCATTTTTAATCAAGAAACTTTTTTTAACTTGTTTTCCTATGCAGATACAGTATGAAATGTAATTTAATCTGTAGTGGAATCCCCAGTTAGACTTATAAAATATAAAAAGAAGAAACATGATTATGTAACTACTTTATCATGTCAAATTCAGCTAAAAAGAGCATTTCTCTCAAACATTTTATCATGAAAATTCCCCTCAATTTAGTTTCTGATAGGGTGTTGAACTCTCCCACTGAACACAACGTTGGAATGTCTTACCTCACAGAAGCCCAATATGGGAAGCTAATGAATTTATTAGAGATGATACAATCATTTTACCAATTTAGAACTCACACTTCAGTTCGAGAATTAGAATACAACTTATAAATTTGGGCTAAAGTAGAGTCCTGGGCTGCTGAATGGGTTTTTTAAATATATTGGATCTTATGTTGCCTTAGAAGCAGGACAAGAAGTACTTTAAAACAAATATTTCTATTGTTTGTACATCACTGGTTCCTATATAATTACAAATGAGTACAAATCCTGAAGTCCTTTCTCAGTGTTCATGGAACCCTTACATAAACAAAACTCCTCTATTGACTACAATTTATACCATGGTATATTAAAATTAAATTCCACTTAAGAACAAAATGAAGAGGGGGAAATATTGTTCAGATGTTGATAGTGTTTGATGGATTCCTAAGATTTTAAAGAGTATTCTAAATTTTAGGAAGCCCAAAAGACCTCTGCTTCTCCTATCCCCAGAATTTATAGCATGAAATAGAGTATACCTATGCTACTCATTCTATATAGCTTTGTGTAACTTTGTGCATATGAAGTTAAAGGTGGACTGAAAAGATGTTTTTCAAATAACTGTAATAAACGATTTTCAATCCCAAATTACTAAAAGTGGAATTCACCCTTCAGAAGGTCTGGATCATCTTCAGGCTTTGTGAAGAGAATTAAGTGGGATGGGTGGACTGGAATTCAGCCATCCAAACTTTGGGCAGGCTACGCAGCCGCAAATCAAGCCCTTCACAACCATTATTCTAGTTATTGCCGGGAATAGCAGGTAATCTCTGTGATGTGGTTTTGAACCGATGGCTCAGTCAGTGAATGCAGGGCCACCACAGACACAACCTCTGCAGTACTCATCGGATACTAAGGCTACATCTACAGTTGGAGCTGGGTGCTTGATTCCCAGCTTGCACAGACAATAGTAGCGTAGCTCCAGTAACATGGGTAGTGGAGGAGCAGCAGCATGCGCTGGCTGTGCAGAGTACAAACAGAGCAGAACCCCATGAGTGCATACTAAGCATGGCTAGCCTGTGTGGCTACCACCTTTGCTACTCCTGCTAAACTCCTATTTTCAGTGCACTAGCTCGATGAGAACTCGCACAAGTATGTTAATGCAAGCAGGGAATCATACCTCCAGCTCCAAGTGTAGACATAGACAGAGGCCTCTCATATGCATGTGAACTTCAAAGAGAACATTTAATCCCAAATATTTCAGGATCAATTATTCTTCCACTTACCTATTAAGGCTGCTGTAAAAGTTGATATTACCAAAACTTAATTGCAAAACATTCTCCGTATGCATCCTACTGTTTTAAGAGGCATATCATCAAATATTGCATGAGGAATGGAACTCTCAACATTAGGCCTTGGCAAATAAGTGTAGGATGAGATGCTTTTTTGAGATAGTTGCTTTTAAAATGTAAATCTATTCGTATTTTTGAGCTGACAAATGTAGTGTTTTCTGGTATTGGTCGGGAACCTTGAAAAGTTTTGAAATATATTTTCAAAGCACTTCAGTTCACTTTAGATCATTCAATAATTTAAACTGCAGGTTATTAAACTTGAATTCATTTGCAGGCTGTGCTCTGACTGCTCAGTCTGATTCATAGTCCCTAGATACTATGGTGATGGACACTTTAAAGCCCATGGGCAGGCAGGCAGAAAGTGGCTGGCATACAGCAACTGAGAAAAAACTTGGTGATGACTGAAGAAACCCTCAAAACATCATAAAATATAGTGCCTTCTAAATCATAAGTACTGTATGTACATTCTTTAAAAAAAAGCAAGCACCATCAAAAAATAGTCCTATGAAACATAGCAGCTATAAAAATTCTCTAAAATACATTAATCTAAAAACCAGGAGTCACAGGCCAATAAGCTATGTACTCTATGATCTCTTAACTAATCCATAATGACCAGCAATGACCTCCATGAACTTTAATTGCTCAACCAGTTCAATACGTTAGTGCTACATTCAAGAGCTATGACACTAGCCTTTTTCAGGTTCTGTAGCTGTTAAAATCTTTAGAATGTGGCTTGAAAATTGAAAACCCCAGGGTTTAAAATAGTTGTAATTTAATCATGTAAACTAATTCAAAGAAGAAAAAATGTGAGATTTCATGTGAATGCTGCTTGCAGGTCATGACTACAACTACCTCTTCAGCAATAAATCCATGGTGTAAATCAAATGTGCCATGATGTTTGAAATGAAAGTTCACTCTCACAAAACAACTCTTCGCATGAGGAGGTGATATGCTAAGCAGATAACCTGAGATTCAGGTTTCTTGGCTCCTACAGCCTAGAAGACTATGTAGGTTCCAGAACAGGAAACACAGCTGTATCTTGGAGGCAAGAATGTAAACAAACAGGAAGAACTGGTGAAAGCATTACAGGGCTCAAAGATCTTTCCATATGGGCAGTTCTGAAATCCCAGTAGGTCAAATGCAGCATTACACAGCCATAGCTCACCAATACAACAATTCATGGCTACTGATCCTTGGCAAGTATAGGGTCTCTCCAAGGATTTTTTGATACGCAAACTGTGCTATGCTGGTTAACGAGCACAACTAAGCAATGTTAACCTGAAGTCTGATGTATAAACAGAAGGGTTTTCACACTGAAGTAAATATTGAGGACAGCCAAAGTCACTGCAGAGTAGTGTATACAAATGGAATTTAATACACACACACACACACACACACACACATACACACTTAGGTGGTGTATACTGGTGTAGCACCACTGAAGTTATGCTGAGTTATACCTGCAAAGTATCTGGCCCAGAATTCCAGAATCTGATTTCAGTTGCACTGCTGTACATCCAGAATAACTCTACTGAATGAGCCAATGAGTTACTTTGGATTTACACTGATACAACTGAGGTCAGAATCTGGCCCACGGTGTTCATCCGTATAGCTTGAGGGAAGCCAAAGAGACTACTCTGCTGCAGTTTTTGAAATGTCTTTTAATGCAAGCTTGACTGTTTTGCACATAGCTGAGACACTGATAAGGGGATTCGCTTTAACTGAAACTGTTTTGTAACTTAAGAGAGCTTTCCCTGCAGGATTACACCTCAACCTGATTTGATTTTTCCTGATATTACAGGCTTCAGCAGAGAAATGAAATTGTGCTTTCTACCTTGACACTTAAGCCTGAAGTGACAGCTATGAATCAGGGTAAGGAGGAAGCTACTCAGAAATTACTATCCTTATTTCATTTTTGAACTCTGAGTCTAAAGTGTTCCTTTCTGCAGATGAAATAGGTTGGCATTCTTGAGAACAGAAGCATATATTTATGGGGCCAGAAACTTGAATAAATACTAGTTTAGGTTAACACTTTAGTTACTGAAGGAAAGTTTAATTGGAGATGAGTTTTCTAATTATGTTCCCAGAATAGACTGTGAACATCTGGCAAGGACAATTCCTTATTACAAAGGGTTAATATTTTAATCAGACAGTTATGATGAATTATCTTTAGATGCATAAAGCCTGATGGTGATCTCACTTACATTTGTGTTTTCTCAAACTGAGGGTCCTGACCCCTCAGGGGGTCGCAAGCTGTCAGCCTCCACCCTCAAACCCTGTTTCACTTCCAGCTTTTATAATAAGGTTAAATATAAAAAAATATGTTTTTAATTTATGGGGGGGGGTAGTGCTCAGAGGCTTACTGTGTGAAAGGGGTCACCAAAGCAAAAGTTTGAGCACCACTGTCATAGACATCAGTGGAATTATCCCAATTAAATGAAATCAGGCTCAGGCTCACTGGGTCCTTGTTACAACCTGGTTATGTCCCTCTCTCTGGACAGGTTCTAGTCTGTTGTAGGTGGACCCTATCACTGGATCCCACATGCTTCTAACCCCTCTGAGTCTCGGTAGTGATTGGTCACTGTTTCTAGGTCTGGGTCTCTCAAGCACATTCCCAGCTGCAGATTTGCAGCCTGGGTGACTTAGACCCTGAAACCAATGTCACAACTCTCTCAAGCCTCCATTTGCTTAGGCACGTTTCCCCTGGAGACCACCTGGCTGTGGGAGCTCTGGTTTCCAATTATATCTTCTAGGGACAACATAGCAGGAAAGCACGTAACACACAGCCATTTTGTAACCACAGCCACTTTACTCTTGAAAGCATTAGAGAGCTGCACATCTTTGAAAAACAACAAAAATCCTGTACACTTCCCCCTTGGTCTGATCTCATCTCTCCTGTGAATCCTGCGTTTGGTCAAGGTCTTTAGAGAAGGCAGCTCTTCCTGTCTTCTTGTCCTGATGGTCTTGAATGTCATGGTGGTGTGGCTTGGTTCCCCTTTCTTAGAAAAGCATCCTCTTTTTAACACCACCTCTTTTCCGCATTTGCCTAAATTCATCAGCTGGGAGAGTTCCGGGCTCTACCCCTACCCCCATCAGTTTCTGTGTAGAGACACATTCAACTTAAATGTCCCGGGCCGTAGAAAACCCATTGTTCCAGTATGGGATAGTAATTCAACGTTGATGGCTCTCGACTGCTGTCATAGCTTCTAAGGCAAAGTCTTTCCACTAGCGGCTTTTCTACACTTAAAACACTGCAGCTGCACCACTGTTGTGCTTCACTCAAGACACTATCTATGCCAATGGCAGAGGTTCTCCTGTTGGTGGAGGTACTCCACCACCTGAGCGGTAGTAGCGGTGTCAAAGGGAGACTTCTCCTGTAGACCTAGTGCTCTCTACACTGGGAGTTAGGTTGGTTTAACTGTGTTTCCCAAGGGTATGACTTTTTCACACTCCTGAACAACATAGTTATACCAGCCTAATTTCCTGGTGTAGACCAGGCCTAGTTGTCAAGCCGTTGTCACTTAATGGATGCTCTACTCCACAAAGGAGGTTGCAATACAACTTAAAGGCCATACACCAAAATGAAGGTTACAAAATGAAGTGAAGTCACTGAAGCAACATGGGATCACAATTTGGAACAGGCATATCCAACAATCTGTCACTGTCCTATTATCTCAATGAGTTACAAAGCAGTTACTCAGACAGTGTAGTGGAAAAATATGACCTATATAACATCAGAGCTTACAATGGTCTTGAAGTGCTAAGACTGTCACTTCCTCAAATTTGCAATAGTGGGTAAAATTTCAGAACTTGGAGAGCTAGCTTAAACAACCCTGCCAGTGACTGTCTTGTCTTAGATCCTCAAGACAGATTTCCTTTTTCAGTGGCCATGTTTGCCATCCATGTGACCTAACACATTTTATGTATGTCCTGGTCCCAAATCCTCAACTAGTGTAAGTCAGCTTCATGACAATTTACATAAGTTTTAGATCTGGCCCATTTATGTATCTGTGATCTAAAGTGATTACCTTTCTTATTATCCATTATATATATATATTCAAATTGTATAGTGAGGGGAAAATGCAGTACAACATACAGCAGTAGTGAAGGTATCAACAAAAGGTGAGATTTTCAGATACACCTAAAACAGTTAAAGCTTTCGTGGGTGAATACCCACTTCGTCAGATGCATGACATGCATCTGACGAAGTGGGTATTCACCCACAAAAGCTTATGCTCCAATACGTCTGTTAGTCTATAAGGTGCCACACAACTCTTTGCCGCTTTTACAGATCCAGACTAACACAGCTACCCCTCTGATACTAAAACAGTTAGTTAGTCAGCATCCAACTCTCATTAAGTTTAATTCCTAACTCTCTTAGAAGTCATTTGGAAATCCCAGTTTAATTGTACAATCTACGAGCTTGACTCCTGGAACATTTTCTAAATTAGTTCTGCTTCTCTTTAGGAGCACAGAAAGAGAGAGAGAGAGAGAATTACATTCTTATGTTAGAGAGAGAGAGAGGGAGAGAGAGTTTCTGGGGGGTGGGGAAAGACTGATTTGGAAGGGGAAAACATGTTCATCCAAATGAAAGTTTGGTCACACTTCATTGACAAAGTCTATTGTGTATGGTAAGTAATGAGTGAGTTTAAAACAAACCCAAAACATTTAATCTTCGCTCCACAGAAAAATGATACATTAGCAGGAGTAAAACTACCATCAGATAATATGCATCTTCTGAAACTTCACAGTTTGCTTTAGTTGGGATTTATATGAAAATTTCAGAAAATATATTTGGCACAAGAAGACCTGCTATCTGTATGGCTGACATCTGACTTGTACTGCAAGAGTTCTAGAAATTATCCTCTCTTTCCCGCACCCCTCCTTTATCTTTTTGCATGAACTGTAATGGAAAATTATGAAATACTTAAATCCATGGTGGAGGGAAATTATATATTTTTAGCATTTCGTTATTTATGAATTATTTCATAAATGTTCACTGCAGAGTTTACTTTTTCTTTTTCATTTTCCGCTCTAGCATATGTATTTCTTCCCAGCAAGTTGCCCCATCTTTATCTACATTTACCTGGTAGCTACATAAATTTAGCAGATTCCCCCTCCCACTTTATTAATCAGAGCCTGGAAAAATTTGCAATTTTGGTGACAGTCACTGTTGAATTTTGTAACTGAAAAATTTCAATTCTATGGACCAACGTTTTTCTCCTATGGCCCCTCCTGTCTCCTTTTTGTAGCCCTTTGCACTCCCTCATTTCTCTTTGTTGTCCCTGCCTCATTATTACTTCATATACCTTTTCTCTCTATTCCACCTCTCTCCTGCTTCTTTGCCTCCACCCTCTTTGCTATCACCTTCCTTCTTATCCCTCATTCCCATTCACTCCATCTCTTTGGCTATGTCTACACTATCAATTACTTTGGTTGCTCAGGGGTGTGAATAAGTGAATAAGGGTGAGTGACATAAGTTACATCAACCTAAGCACTGGTGTGGACAGCACTATGTTGGCAGGAGAGCTTATCCCGCCAACATAGCTACCACCTCTTATGGAGGCAGGAGTTATGAAGCCTATGTCTCTCCCATCCACTTAGAGCGTCTTCACCAGAAGCACTACAGTGCACATCAGTGCAGCTGTGCTGTTGTAGATGCTGTAGTCTAAAGAATAATGCTGTGTCTACACAACTCCCTCTTGTATTTTGTAGTCTATGTTAACTAGAAATTAGGTTTTGGCCTAACTTAGCTTAAGTGCAGAAGAGCATGGGAAATTGAGAGTGCTGGTGTGAGAGAGTTAGAAGTAAATTGGAGACCATAAGATGGGAAAAGTGAAGTTAGCAAAGGCATGACCCAAAGTTGTATTGTGGCTATGTTTTGGTTATAACTGGTTTCTGTGGGGTTTTTAGTGAGTGTTTGAGAATTCTGAACTGCTATTACAATGATTTCTATATTGATCATATGGGAAGGATATGGAAGGAATAGCCTAGCTAAATTGCAGGAAAGCTCTGCCGTAAATATAAAGGGAAGGCTAATCACCTTTAAATCCCTCCTGGCTAAAGGAAAAACCCTTTCACCTGTAAAGGGTTAAGAAGCTAAAGATAACCTCGCTAGCACCTGACCAAAATGACCAATGAGGAGACAAGATACTTTCAAAGCTGGAGGGGGGGGAAACAAAGGGTTCTCTCTGTCTGTGTGTTGCTTTTGCCAGGACCAGAGCAGGAATGCAGGTCAGAACTCCTGTAAAGAGTTAATAAGCAATCTAGTTAGATATGTGTTAGATTCTGTTTTGTTTAAATGGCTGATAAAATAAGTTGTGCTGAATGGAATGTATATTCCTGTTTTTTGTCTTTTTGTAACTTAAGGTTTTGCCTAGAGGGATTCTCTATGTTTTGAATCTGATTACCCTGTAAGGTCTTTACCATCCTGATTTTACAGAGGTGATTCTTTTACTTTTTTTCTGCAATTAAAATTCTTCTTTTAAGAACCTGATTGCTTTTTCCTTGTTCTTAAGATCCAAGGGTTTGGGTCTGTGTTCACCTATGCAAATTGGTGAGGAATTTTATCAAGCCTTCCCCAGGAAAGGGGGTGTAGGGCTTGGGGGGGATTTTGGGGGGAAAGACATTTCCAAGTGGGCTCTTTCCCTGTTATATTTGTTAGACACTTGGTGGTGGCAGCAATAAAGTCCAGGGACAAAAGGTAAAATAGTTTGTACCTTGGGGAAGTTTTAACCTAAGCTGGTAAAAATAAGCTTAGGGGGTTTTTCATGCAGGTCCCCTCCTCTGTACCCTAGAGTTCAGAGTGGGGAAGAAAACCTTGACAAGCTCCAATTGACTACAAAAAGTAGGTTGAAAAATTATAAGGCTGGTACTTCACTCTATTAATCACACATTAATGCACTATTTCATCTTTGAGTATAAATATAATTGTAGTATTGTATAAGTGGTAATTGTATGCTTGGTTACTTTTAAAGAAAGTTTAATTTTATCCTTCAAAATGTTCCCTAATTATCCTCTACCAAATACATTTTCTGTAACCAACCTAAGAGCTCAAACCAACAAAACCAAGTTGGGTTTTATTATATGCTTGTCTTTAACAACTTAATGTTAATTATAAACATTTCAACATAAAGTTAAAAAAGTTACACTTTCTCCTTGCATCCCTGGAGTGTCCTTCTTTAACCTGAAGGTAAACCACCTGCTCCCCTATTGTTTGCCTTCCCCCTGCAAGCTATGGTATGCTGCATGGCTTCCATTAAGCTCTTCCTGTTTTGTATTACCATAGAGACAGAAAGTCTGAGGTATCTATTAGAAGAACAGCAAAGACACACAGGACATCTATGATTCCCAGAAGAGGGCAGAGAAGCAGCAGGAAGGACTCCAGAACACTGTAGGCTGAAGATGCTGGGGGCAGTATTCTGCTGCAGCAGAGACATTCTGAAGCTCGGACTCTGTTATTTTTTCTACATTTTCATGATCACAAAGAGCAATCTTCCCATCTACTACATTTGTTCACATTTCTGTGACGATTCTTAAAGGTTCTTTACCTACTTTTAGGAGCATTTAGATGCCACAGGGATAAGAATTATGACAGGATTTTCAAAAGAGCTCAGTGGGGTGACAAATCTTTCCCACTGAAGTCATTGGTAAACTCCTGCTGACTTCAATTGGTTCAGATTTAGGCACCCACTGAGTACTTTTAAAAATCCCATCCTAAATAAATAACTTAAGATGGATAGATAAGCAGATAACTAATGGCCATGCTACTTACTGTACCTGATTCCTTGAATTAAGGTGTCAGTTGTACTGTATTTCTCAGCTGATGACAAGCAGAACTAGGAGCTGACTAGCAGCCCCAACACATTGTTTTGGTGCCAGCTCTGAAGGGAGAGTGTGCAGTGTTGCCAAATCTGATGATATTTGGTGTTTTTCCTCAAAGTCCCAGCTCTTGAAATCAGCTGATTATGTGAGAATCTCAACTTTAAAAAAAAATTGTTTCTGTACCCCATGGTTGCAGAGATGTGAACCCTTAAGACTTGAAACCCAGAAGGTAAAAAAAAGAACCTCAGATCTATTATTTTTTAAATGTCATGATTTTTAAGCCAATCTTGTTATATTTTTAGGGCCTGACCTGATTCATGGTTTTTCAGTGGTTCAATAGTCTCCTGTAGGCTGTAGTATTTTGGTAGTTGGGTTTAGGGTGTTGGTGGCCTGTCATATACAAGAGGTCAGACTAGATGATTTAGTGGCCCCTTCTGGCCTTAAACTCTATGACAATTCTGAGGCTGACATCTACAATTCACCACCTAGACTATGTTAACCTTTGGACTTCATATCCCATAAATGAACTCAAACCTTATTATCAAATGAGGCCCTCATTCAAAGTCCAATGAAATGAATAAAAAGATTTCCAGGCCCTGAAATCTGATAAAGTCAGCACAAGGTAGGACAACAGCAGTCAAAACAGAGGTTGCTCATCACAATGCCTAATACTAATTAAATATTTTTTGTCTGTTTTGGGAGAAGGAGGCTGGTTTATTATAAAAAAAAAAAAAGGCACTGTTCCGCTGTAAAACGATAAGTATTCTGTTATATAGCAATTTAGATAAAATGTTTTTCTTTTTCCACAATAAATTTTGTTTACATATTTTAAATTGTTCATATTGTATACAGTGACATATTGTAAAATTTTGAAAATAAGAACAAAGAATAATCATGAGGGAGTCAAAAGGCAATCAAAAGGAATCTGTATTTTACAAAAAAAATGAATCTTCAGGAATTTTCCTACCTGTTAATCTTGCATATGAAGGCTGTATCTGAATGAAAACCTAAGTTGCACAGTTGTCTCCCTGTAAAACAACCAGAGAAACACAGAAACAAGAGATGAGGCGGCAAATATATATATATATATATATATATATATATTGCAAATAAACACACAGCAAAATTAAGAAAAAACATCCAACCAACATCAGTAAAACAGACAAAGAAAGAGCAAAGAAAGCAAAGCCCAGAATTTTGTAAATCATCTGCAAACTATTTAAAGGAATAAGGGTCTTATGATTCCATCACCAAGGCAACCCCAGAGCCATAATTCAATGGAACTGACTCCTTGTTCAGGCTGAAAGTAGTTTGAGCTCTACAAAACTTCTGATTTTCACTCTGCAAAAACAAACACAAATCATGCAAAAAACACAGAAATGCAGGTTTGTTTTTGCTTTGTTATTTTTGAAAGACATTACAAGAATTCCTTTTGCTCAACTCTGAACACTGGCACGATCTCTGTTAAAAAGGTACTAACTATACCATTCATGTCTGATCTGATTTAATGCAATGTGTCAAGAAGTATTATGACAAGGGAAACTTAATGACGGAAGCAAAATAATTATTCAGCCTCCTAAGTAGCACCCTCTGTAGGAATTTTCATGAAATGGTAACAGTGGGGTATCATGTCAGTAATTAATATTTCCTGTAGATATGCTGTCCCCACAGATTTAATTTGCCCATAAATGTTTTCTCAAGTATCTGTAAATTAACTCAACTCTGCACTTTTCCATTTGAAAGCTCACTATCTCTTCCACATAGGTTTGAAAGATGCTTTGAGAAGGAAACCTACAGCTCTTTAGTTGTCATACATCATTTAAAGTGAAGTCTAAACATGGCCTAAAGTATAGCCAAACCTTGATGTTCGACATGTGGATTCTTCAGTTAAATCAATGCCAAGCAGAGACTGACTACTTACACTTTTACCACTCTACTTGTTTGTTCATTCATCACAAAACTACTGCACTCATGGACATTTCCTTACTGCTCTGTTCACAGACTAGGGCAGAATTAAGTTCTGTTTCTGACATTGCTGATATTATATACAGATAGATTGCTTATAAGGCATCTAGGTCTGTGGTGCCAAGCTTCAATTTCTGCACAATTCATTTTCTTTGTATTAGATTGACTAAAAAGCTTGGAACACAAGGTTTTGGGGCTTCCAAATACCTCATCAGAAGTATCAGCAGATAGCTACTAATTACATAGTTACTTTTTTGTATCCGGTGAATGTGAGTGAACCCAGCTTCACAGCCAGGAAGTTAAGATTCTCCCATCAACCCTCGCAGCACATAATAAAAAGATAATGAAACCCTATCTTCCATGTAAATTACTCATAGAAGAGAACACCGGATAGTAGACAGGAGAATTAAGCAAGTTTCCTACACAGTGAGTTACCAGCTGAGCCTGCTGTCAGTATGGATTACAACAACACCAAACTGTTGTTTCTTATGTTTTACATGACATTTCATTTAATTATAAAATATGTCCTAAACACCTCATAAAAGTAATAAATGACACTGGAAAAGAAAGCACCACATTAAGGAACACAAGAAGCTAGAGCTAAACCAGATACCTCCATAGTAGGTGATGGCATATCTTCAGAAGTACAAGAGATATCACCTGAACAAGAGTTCACAGAGTATTATCAATTTGCCAGCATGCCTGTTTTCACCTCACAAAACATCTGTACTCTCAAAGAAACTTCGGTTTAATCCAGAAATTCCAACTACTCCCACACAGTGATTCAGGAGACTTGGAAGAGCTTTTCTGCTTATTTTGTGATTGGGAGTCCTTCCATGAACAAGAAAATACTGAGGATGCCACAGCAGGGGAACCTGTTCAAACTCCCAGATTTCTCTCGCAAGCAGAAAACTCCAGAAAGGACACTTATTTTAGTACTTGAAGATAGTAAGTGAAGGTCCAAATAAAGCAGGATGAACTGCAATCAGGACCAGGACAGAGAATTTAAGTTTTCAGAAGAAATATTATAGTGCAAGACTTTTAAAAATGCCTAAGTTGGGTTACCACTGAATGGGTGTTAGGGGGCTTATTCCTTCACCCACTTACTTCCCTGGTCCTTCTCGTATGAGCAGAGAGCAACAATACCCGAAGTCCAAAGATGCAAACAATTCGATGTTTATTGGGGTGAACTTCCAGCAAGCATAATTCCAGTTTCCTTCCTTAGTGTCCCCCTTCCCAGCTCTGACACCACAGAGCCTTACCTGTGTCCCTGTTCCCATTCCCCCCCCATTAGCAAAACATGATTCCAATTTCCCCACCTCCATTCCCTGTTCCCATTTCCCCCCTTAGCAAAACATGATTCCCATTCCCCCTTACTTCCTGATTGACTGCAAACTACATAGTAAAACTTGAGTTCTGCTTAGCTATCCCTTAACCTATCATTTTACTGAAATTTAACTAACCAATCCTAACATATTGTAACATGATTATTCAACCAATTATATCCCACCACCTTAATTAGTTTACACCCAGCAAAATTAATTATACAGCAGACAGAAACAATCACAGAACTAGACAGAGACCATGCAAATAATAGCAAAGTGGAAACTATAATGACAAAACCATACAGAAGTGACGATTTCACAACTACATCTATAAAGACATAAGGGTTTCCCAGCTGTGTCTGTTGATAAGTGAGTTCTTACCAAACAGAAAACTATCAAACTAAATTTCCTTTTACATCCTCTAGGCTCTTCCCTTTGTCTGGAGGTGATCAGCATTATCAGGACAGGATTGTATTCCTAACAGCCCAATAGCACCTTATTTCAATGTGACTAGTTTGGAATGTGAGGATGTGACCCTTCACTTCCCAGCTTATGGCTGCCTCTACTGTTTAGCCAAAGACCTTAGCCTAAGAACAGGGCCTCAGACTGTCACAGTGAGAAAAGGCCTTTACATTGGCAGTGATTTTGATTCTTTCTTTTATACCTCTAGAACTAGCTAAGTGATAAGAATATACTTAAATTCTTAGAGTATAGGCCTTTACAGACAAGCCTGAATATCTATATCCTAACAATGGGAACTGAGGGAGCTCACGACATTTGAAAATCAGGCCACTTATATACTTGCCAGCTATGGATTTAGGAACGAAATTAAGGCTTTTTTCTTTTCTTTTCTTTTTTAAATCTTGTCCGTAATCATTCTTAAAATAAAGGGGTAAGAGCTTTAATAATTGTGAACAAAATATATATTATTAAAGACTTAACACTCACAACTATAAGCCATCAGTTGTAGGCATTACTAGCAGAAGGAACACAAAAATATAGAAGTAAACTTTTCAAATTTAATTCCTTAGCATGCCCTATTAGGGACATTATATACTACACAAATTCCATCCAATATACAGACCAGGCAACCCTGACCAGACAATTATCTCAGACAATGCTCTCATTACTAACAGAGGAGGCTTCTGGCTGTGTAAAAAACATTCTCACACCAGTTACCCACTTACTTAGTTTTATCTTGCATGCTCCTGATTTTCTGCACAAGCTGACTCCCTACTGGTCACAATGGCTACAGCTAGGCTGCAACTATCAACTCTATTTAGACAAGCTAACAGCTTGCGAAAGTTCACCAGAAGAGACTAAATAGCATCATAGAATAATACTGTGAGGTGCTCAGACTCTGGATTGAACCACGCTTACTTTATTGTCAGGAATTAATCTACAGAACCGAGATATAGCAATAGGAAGTAAGCCAGCACCTCTATATGCCACCATTTGTGTGAGTGACTTAAGAGTAAATGTCCTATTGGCACAAATTACCCAGCTTTTAATATACCACAGATCCACCAATGACATTTTTCCAATCTGGATGAACAGTGGGGACAAATTAAACGAATCTCATAAACCTTTCAACTTTTTTTCTTCATAACAGTTAAAAAGAAAATTGAATAGCCTCTCTGCTCTCCAGACAGAATCAGCTTCCTGAACAGAATTTTCACCTGAGAGAGGGGGATCTTCTGCATGACCCTGAAATCTCACTATGTTTAATTGTAGATCATAGAATCATAGAATCATAGAATATCAGGATTGGAAGGGACCTCAGGAGGTCATCTAATCCAACCCTCTGCTCAAAGCAGTACCAATCCCCAATTAAATCATCCCAGCCAGGGCTTTGTTAAGCCTGACCTTAAAAACATCTAAGGAAGCAGATTCCACCAGTGCTTAACATTGCTAGTGAAAAAGTGTTTCCTAATATCCAACGTAAATCTCCCCCACTGCAACTTGAGACCATTACTCCTCGTTCTGTCATCTAGTACCACTGAGAACAGTCCGGATCCAACCTCTTTCAAACCCCCATTCAGGTAGTTGAAAGCAGCTACCAAATCCCCCTCATTCTTCTCTTCTGCAGACTAAACAATCCCAGTTCCCTCAGCCTCTCCTCATAAGTCATGTGCCCCAGCCTGCTAATCATATTTGTTGCCCTCCGCTGGACTCTTTCCAACTTTTCCACATCCTTCTTGTAGTGTGGGGCCCAAAACTGGACATAGTACTCCAGATGAGGCCTCACCAATGCCAAATAGAGCAGAATGATCACATCCCTCAATCTGCTGGCAATGTTCCTACTTATACAGCCCAAAATGCTGTTAGCCTTTTTGGCAACAAGGGCACGCTGTTGACTCATATCCAGCTTCTGGTCCACTGTAACCCCTAGGTCCTTCTCTGCAGAACTGCTGCGTAGCAGCTCGGTCCCTAGTCTGTAGCAGTGCATGGGATTTTTCCGTCCTAAGTGCAGAACTCTGCACTTCTCCTTGTTGAATCTCATCAGTTTTCTTTGGGCCCAAACCTCTAATTTGTTGAAGTCCCTCTGTATCCTCTCCCTACTTTCCAGCATATCTACCACTCCTCCCAGTTTAGTGTCATCTGCAAACTTGCTGAGGGTGAAATCCATGCCATCCTCCCAATCGTTAATGAAGCTATTGAACAAAACAGGCCCAAGGACCGACCCTTGGGACACTCCACTTGATACCGTCCTCCAACTAGACATGGAGCCATTGATCACTACCCGTTGAGCCTGATGATCTAGTCAGCTTTCTATGCACCCTATAGTCCATTCATCCAGCTCATACTTCTTTAACTTTCTGGCAAGAATACTGTAGGAGACAGTACCTTGAGACAGTACCTTGAGAACCTGCTCCATGATTTTTCCAGGGACTGAGGTGAGGCTGATTGGCCTGTAGTTCCCCAGATCCTCCTTTTTCCCTTTTTTAAAGATGGGCACTACATTAGCCTTTTTCCAGTCATCCAGGACCTCCTCCCATAAGTTTTCAAAGATAGTGACCAATGGCTCTGCAATCACATCAGCCAACTCCTTTAGCACCCTAGGATGCAGCACATTCGACCCCATGGACTTGTGCTCGTCCAGCTTTTCTAAATAGTCCCGAACCGTTTCTTTCTCCACAGAGGGCTGGTCACCTCCTCCCCATGGTGTGGTGCCCAGTGCAGTAGTCTGGGAGCTGACCTTGTTCATGAAGACAGAGGCAAAAAAGCATTGACTACATTAGCTTTTTCCACATCCTCTGTCACTAGGTTGCCTCCCTCAGTCAGTAAGGGGCCCACACTTTCCTTAACATTCTTCTTCTTGATAACATACCTGAAGAAACCCTTCTTGTTACTCTTAACATCCCTACTAGCTGCAACTCCAAGTGTGATTTGGCCTTCTTGATTTCGTTTCTGCATCCCCGAGTAGTATTTGTATACTCCTCCCTGGTCATTTGTCCAATCTTCCACTTCTTCTAAGCTTCCTTTTTGTGTCTAAGATCAGCAAGGATTTCACTGTTAAGCCAAGCTGGTCGCCTGCCATATTTACTATTCTTTCTACACATCGGGATGGTTTGTTCCTGCAACCTCAATAAGGATTCTTTAAAATACAGCCAGCTCTCCTGGACTCCTTTCCCCCTCATGTTATTCTCCCAGGGGATCCTGCCCATCATTTCCCTGAGAGAGTCAAAGTCTTCTTTTCTGAAGTCCATCCATATTCTGCTGCTCTCCTTTCTTCCTTGTGTCAGGATCCTGAACTTGACCATTTCATGGTCGCTTTCTCTCAGGTTCCCATTCACTTTTGCTTCCCCTACTAATTCTTCTTGGTTTGTGAGCAGCAGGTCAAGAAGAGCTCTGCCCCTAGTTGGTTCCTCCAGCACTTGCACCAGAAAATTGTCCTGTACACTTTCCAAAACTTCCTGGATTGTCTGTGCACTGCTGTATTGCTCTCCCAGGAGGTATCAGGGTGATTGAAGTCTCTCATGAGAACCAGGGCCTGTGATCTAGTAACTTCTGTTAGTTGCTGGAAGAAAGCCTTGTCCACCTCTTCCCCCTGGTCTGGTGGTCTATAGCAGACTCTCACCACTGCATCACCCTTTTTAAAATTATTTTAGTAAGCTGCAGATCAGTATATTTTAAGAATTCCTTTGTACCCAACTGTGTCCCTCTTTTTGTATGCAGCATGCTGCACACTTGGATGATAAATGTAGTGACTGACTGACACTGTATAATTAAAGGTGACCATTTATATCATTATTGCTACCTCACGTATGGTATCAATATCATTTATATCATTATTGCATGTCACGTATGGTATCAATAGAAAAGTTATGATTAAGGCTAAGATTTTGTCATGGATATTTTTAGTAAGTCACGGACAGGTCATGGGCAATAAAGAAAAATTCATGAAAACCCGTGACCTGTCCATGATAAAATGGAGAGCTGCGGAGACCCCACATGGCCTGTGACGGCTGGGCAACTGCGGGGGCCCCCACACTCAGGGGGGCTCTTCTGCCCCCTGCAGCGGTCAAGAGCTGCTTGGCTTAGAGCTGTCTACCGCCCACGGCAGCTGGGAGCTGCAGGGTCCCCTCACCACCCATGGTGCCTCGGAGTTCCAAGGGGCCCCTGCTGCCTGGGTAGATGGGTACCCCACAGCTCCTGGCCACCACAGGCAGTAAGGGGATCCTGCAGCTCCCAGCCACTGCTGGCTGAAGTCACAGAGATATCCAGAAGCCATGGATTACATTAATTCCGTGACCTTTGTGACAAAAATCATAGCTTTAGTTATGATTTGCTAAATATGATAATCCTATTTATATGCATGCATCACCTTTTTATATGAAGTTATGAATATTGGCTACTCATTTGAATCTCAAAAATGTGTTGCATGCCTGGGTGACACCCTCCCAGACAAATTTACATCAGGATTAGATAGCCATGTGTTGGTGGCCCATTAAGGACACTCAGCTCTCACAGTGGGCCATTGAAGACATTATGCATGCTCAATGAGTCTTTCTTAGACATGTTTCACAAAGCACTGAGGCAATGGCTTCCCAGTGACTCATCATGGCATGTACGGACATGTGACGAGGATTTGGATTTGTGACCTAAGACTCCACCTTTTGCCAGTAGTTTTCCATGCTCTTGGACTGAAAGTATAAAAAGGAGACTGTGACATCACTTCTTTGTCTTCATTTCCTCTTTCACTTTCACTGCTTTCAAACAGGGAACTTAATGACACCCCCCCACCCAACTCCAATCTGTTGATGAATCCAGAGAGATTTTTTACAAGATAGCAGATTTGATATCAATGCTATAATCCTGACCAGCAAACTCTAAAGATCAATTGTAATGTATATGATTTCTTAACCATTTAATAGTCTCTCCTTTTCATATAATTAAATCTTTAGTTTTAATTACTAAAAGATTGGCTACAAGCATTATTTTTGGGTAAGATATGAGTTATATGTTGACTGGGGGTAAGTGTCCGATCCTTTGGGATTGGTAGAACCTCATGTATAGTGAATTGGGTTTTCAGTAACCTCTCATCATACAAGACCAGTTTGTCTGGAAGGGAACCAAGGGCTGGAATGCCTAAAGGGGACTGGTTTCTTGTTAACCAGTGTCATGCTACAAAAGCTCTTTTGTTACCAGTTTGGTGAATCTCATTATAAAATAAACCACCAGTTTTGGAGTGTACCTGCCCTGTTTCTTGCAGTCTGCGCACACTGACATTCATTTACTATCAAACATATTGGGAATTCACGGACATCATTAAACCTTAGTACTTGCATTGTTTTTATTAGCCTTTGACATGATGACAGAGTGAGAAAGTTTTGCCATTGGGAGTGAAAAATCACAAAGTTAATCTCGCAAAGTATGTGGACCAAATGCCTTTTAATCTGGAGATTTAGCTGAACATAACATAGACCCAAAGCAAAAAAACAAACAGGCTTACTGCAGTGAAGTGTTTGATCCAGAGCAAAGCACTAAGTGAAGATTATCAGACTCTTAAAAATGAAATCAAGCTATTAAAAGCCACTGGATAAGGGAACGGTTCTTTTTATTATTCTGCTACTATCTTATTTGATGTAGCATTAAATTGCCCTTTGGGTAAAGCAGAGAAAAACTAGTATGGGAATGTCTTGTTTTTAATGTTCACTTTCATCTGTGAACCACAAAACCAATACATCAATAACAAAACAAGTTGAAATGGTGTATGCAGTGAACACAGCACTCTGCAACAACTGCTTCTTCCAGATAAGACCCAAGGATAAAGTGTGTCCAGAGGGAGATGAAAGCAAGTCAACATAAGGTTCCCATAAGGCATAGAAGCATTTTACTTAGCATGAAGGACTCCTTATCAAGTGCATTTGTTTAGATAGGTTATAATCACACCAATGGAAAGCCTGATCTGCACTTTACAATTTTCCCATTAGCACCAAGTAAGGCTTTAAAATGCAGTAATTTGATAACAAGTTCCTTAAATGCCACGCAACATGTACCATTTACTCCATGAACAATGACATGATTCCCCTAAGATAGGGTTAATAAAGCAAAGTAAATCAGAGATTTCTGTTCATTATTTTTAAACATTCAGGAACAACTGCAGGAAATGTGCAACTTCCTAAATAGGTTCCACCTCCAGCAGTTGTCTAGACCAGATGGAAGAGTGACAAGCTCCGCTTAACATGTCATAGCTTCAGCTCAATCATAAAACAGGGCCAAACAAATCTCTTTGGAATAGGAGCCACCTGTTTACTATAAATACACCTTTTATTTCCCAAAGTTCAGCATTAATTTATGATGTGCAATGCAAAGAAGCACCCCGTCAATTCCACAAATCAATCAGCCTACTTTGAAGAGTTAAGGCCTCAATTTTTATAGTCACACTTGGGCAATTTTAGAGCCTTCCATTTACGAAGTTTCCTCACAGATTATTCAAAGTGCTATTTTCCCATAGAGTTTCTATTATACATTATTATTTCGGTTTGGTTTGTCTTCAACTTTTAATTGGTAGCTATTAGAAACAGAAATCTGTGATGCCTTCTGTTTTATCTCAGTGGCTGAGTGAGGACCGCTCTGAAAAGCTAAGAACTGGTTTCTGCCAGTAGCTATAATTTTCCATACACTGAGAAAAGAATATATTATGTGTTGTCTGTTGCAGTTCCCTTAGGAAGATGTGTGAGGGTCTCCAGACGTCTATAATGATTAGACATTTGTGTCTCGGGATGGGAGAAAAATTATTTAATTAGGAAATATTATAAGCTATAAATAAAACTCAAAGCAAATATTTAGGGTTACAACATGAGTCTATAAATCCAATGGAGGAGAGGACACTGTCACTCTCTCACTTACTTCCTCTTAACAGGACATTATAGTATGGAAATGGAGGACTGTTCCTATTCTAGTTGCCACAAGAAACTCTAGTATTTTTTTTAGTTAGTTAGTTAGTTAGTTTTCCCATAGCACACATTTTAGTACTGGAAGGAGTTAAACATGAATCTGTTTTATTATACTTACCTAAAATTAACTTTCTTCTTGGCTAAAAGCACTTTGGAGTTTAACATAGTTCATTTTTGCTACCATATTATCCAGATTAAATATAGTGCTAGATTCGAAATAGACAAGCATGTGGTGTGAAGGACATCCGAAAACTAAAAAGCTTTTATTTCTAACGATTTGCAAATAAGTCACTTTGACAGATCTTTAGCTACCTACAGATTTCCAATCCTGCTGATGCTTTGCTTAGACGACTTTCATTTATAAAATGTCTGATGCTATCCATGTCAGTATCTGGTCATTCATGTGATAACCATTATATTAGGGGACAGGGATTTCAGCCATTAAATTTCTGTGACATTGACTTCAGGAGCCATTGTGATAGATGTCATCCTACTCAGAAGTGTAATGTTCTTCAAGGTGTAGAAAAAAATAACTTATAAGTCCTTGCCAACACTAAAAGGCTACAGTGGACTGTATCACCCATTACAAGACTTCCTTGATGATAATGTGGGAAAACTTTTTTTTTTTTTTTCCACAAAAGGGCTGAGAGGAAAGGCCCACCAGTATCAGGTTTGTGTGTGTAAGCAGATGCAACAAAGGATTGGTTCATTTTTAACTAACACCTACAGGTTACCACAGCAGCTTTTTGTGCAGGCAAGATTTGTTACTGCCCACTTTGTCTGTCATATTTATCAGAAAACCTTGTGGTTCCCAGCTGATATGCATCAAGATTTGTGCCATATTTACTCTCTGGACAAGTGTTGATACATTTGTTTTCCATAGTGAAATATTTTGACAAAATGGCACTGAAAAATTGCTATATGTCGTGTACATTTCATGGAGAGTGTTGCTAACTTTTGTGATTGTTATTGTGAGACTCATAATATTTATGGTTTTCCTTAGACCCCCAGCTCCTGCAGTCATGTTTATGTGAGAATTTCAACTTTGTAGTAGGAGCAAACTGTCTGGTAGGGTTAACAAATTTCCTGTCAGAAAATTAATTGTCTCATTTTGGCTAATCAAAATGTTTCATTCTGGAATATCTTCTTTTGCCTGTGCAGCTGCAGAGCCTCATAGGAGGTATAGGTCCACGTGTCTCCTGCCCCCATTCTCCCCTATGGGCCCTGCTTCCTGGCTGGACTCCATCTCCCATGTTGCACAATAGTCTCTCCTTGTGGCTGAGCAGCCACAGTGAATCATAGTAACTGTAGATCATGAGACAAATCAAAATTGGACTGGAAACTAAAATTCCCATGACAAACTGCTGCAGATCAACCATAGAGAGAGACCACAGTCCATTATGGGAGATTGAGTACATATGGGAGAGTGGGAGCTTTAAAGCGCTCTGAATTGCTGCACTCAGGGGGGTGATTTTTCACACCCCCTAAGCCAGGAAGTTAGAGCGCTATAAAATGTAAGTGTACCCAAGCACAAAGGATAGGAATACATGGTCAGTTTTCAGAATGGAGAGAGGTAAACAGTGGTGTCTGTACTGGGCCCAGTCCTATTCAACATATTCATAAATGATCTCAAAAAAGAGGTAAACAGTGAGGTGAAAAAAATTGCAGATGATACAAAACTACTCAAGATAGTTAAGTCCCAGGCAGAATGTGAAGAGCTAAAAAGGATCTCTCAAAACTGGGTGATTGGGCAACAAAATGGTAGATGAAATTCAATGATAATAAATGCAAAGTAATGCACATTGGAAAACATAATCCCAACTATACATATAAAATGATGGGGTCTAAATTGGCTGTTGCCACTCAAGAAAGAGATCTTGGAGTCATTGTGGATAGTTCTCTGAAAACATCCACTCAATGTGCAGCGGCAGTCAAAAAAGCGAATAGAATGTTGGAAAGCATTAAGAAAGGGATAGTAATAAGACAGAAAATATCATATTGCCTCTATATAAATCCATGATAGACCCACATCTTGAATCCTGCATGCAGATGTGGTCACCCCATCTCAAAAAAGATATATTGGACTTGGAAAAGTTTCAGAAAAGGGCAAGAAAAATGATTAGGGGTATGGAACGACTGCTGTGTAAGGAGAGATTAATAAAACTGGCACTTTTCAGTTTGGAAAAGAGATGACTAAGGGGGATATGATAGAGGTCTATAAAATCATGACTGGTGTGGAGAAAGTAAATAAGGAAGTGTTATTTACTTCTTCTCATAACACAAGAACTAGGAGTCACTAAATGAAATTAATAGGCAACAGATTTAAAATAAACAAAAGGAAGTATTTTTTCACACAACACACAGTCAACCTGTGGAACTCTTTGCCAGAGGATGTTGTGAAGGCCAAGACTATAACAGTGTTCAAAAAAGAACTAGATAAATTCATGGAGGATAGGTCCATCAATGGTTATTAGCCAAGATGGACAGGGATGGTGTCCCTACCCTCTGTTTGCCAGAAGCCAGGAATGGGTGACAGGAGATGGATCACTTGATGATTGCCTGTTCTGTTCATTCCCTCTCGGGCAACTGGCATTGGCCACTGTTGGAAGACGGGATACTGGGCTAGATGGACCTCTGACTCAGTATGCCCGCTCTTATGTTCTTAAAAGCTTAAGGGCTCAAAAAAAAAGAAGGCACATTAAAAAAAATTACATTTTAAAAAACAACAACTAATTTTGGGGCAGGGAGGCTGACTCGATTTTAAACACTTGGATTTGGCAATACTGTATGGAGGAAACTGTAATTTTCTCTTGCTGTGGATCAACAAATTCAGAAATACTCTTCACAGCAACTAAATATATTAGGAACTTTATTTTTCTCATAGAAAATTATTAAGAACAGCTTAACACCTGCCTTTGTCAGTGGAAAATAGCTTAATAGTAGGAAGAGTAGCAATTCTCATGCACCGCAAGACTAATAAAGGCATTAATATGGAGACTAAGAAGTCAGAAGTGCCTCAGGTGGAGCTGATTATGACTCCTGTAAAGGTTTCCCCTTCAGAAGAAAAGAGGACTGGTTGAGGCAGGGATGTTCTCTCTGAAATTGGCTCATAACTGATATAGCTAGTAGAGTTTTAGAGCTATTTAAAATAAGGGTGACCATATAGCAAATGTGAAAAGTCGGGATGGGGGTAGGAGGTAATAGGAGCCTATATAAGAAAAAGACCCCAAAATCAGGACTGTCCCTATAAAATCGGGATATCTGGTCACCCTATTTTAAAACCCTTCTGTCTACCCAACGAAATGAGTGACCAGTTAAAAGTGGATTCCTCTGGAAGGCTTGGTTAAAGCAATTTGGTTCCTGGATTTCATAACTGTTTACATTTGAGGTAGAGTGAATTCTTTGTTGTAAATTTTGTTTGGCTTGGACATATGCAGCCTCTGAAAGGGACATCACACCTAGTACTTCTACAGCCACCTTCAGAAAACAGGTTTCAGAGTAGCAGCCGTGTTAGTCTATATTCACAAAAAGAAAAGGAGTACTTGTGGCACCTTAGAGACTAACCAATTTATTTGAGCATAAGCTTTCGTGAGCTACAGCTCACTTCATCGGATGCATTCAGTGGAAAATACAGTGAGGAGATTTATATACACACAGAACATGAAAAAATGGGTGTTATCATACACACTGTAAGGAGAGTGACACTTAAGATGAGCTATTATCAGCAGGAGAGCGGGGGTGAGGGGGAAGAAAACAGTTCTTCGAATTGGGTCATCATGTTATCTGAATAGTTTTTGCATTGATTTGATGATGTCTGAAATGTTAGTATCTGCCGTACTTTCTGGAAATACAACTGTTTTCATGAGTGAACTAATTCTGAAATGTGTGGGCTACCTGCAACTCCCACTGTATTTCATTACATTCAGCACCTCAGTATTTGACCAGGTATTCTTAATTATTCAGGGATGCCAGAACAATGTTTATAGTGGGGGTGCTGAGAGCCACTGAGCCAAACTGTAAAGCCTGTATATAATGAAAACCACTTCAAGCCATGGGGTGTGGCAGCTCCCCCACACCCTTAGTTCCAGCACGTATGTAATTATTTGTAATAACATTTATTAGTAAAGCCTCAGAAGAGTACAAAGGTGTCTTTAGAGGCAAGAGCTTTGTAAGAATTTATAATCCCCACCCAAATAAACATTTTCTGCCAGTTTCATAGGCCCAGAGATATAGATGGTGAGGAGATTAACATGAAAACTGTGAAGAAGAGTGTTTTTTTAAAGGAGGGGTTTAAAGAACAGAGAAGGCATTTGGGAAGTTTTTCAGGGACAAGGGGCAGCATAATGAAAGGCATTAAGATGAACGGAAGATGATGATAGGCACAGTTAAAGAATACATCACCGTGGCTCAAGCTACTGATAGGTATTCTGGTCCATTGCTCTGCAAAAGCTTTGCTGTGAGACTGGTAACTACGGCACTGACAAATGTGGAAACATTAAAACACATTGAGTGTAAAACATCAGTAAAGTTTTCCAGTCACTTGAGGTTTGCATAAATTAGTGAAAATTCACTTCAGAGACAGACTCTTGTACATCCAGGAGTATTTGGTAAAATATTTTAAGGGTTATTCCTTAATATTTGTGAGTAACCCTGCCACTGTTCCTTTACTAGAATGGGCAAACTATTTTGGAGACAACTGTTTCAGATCTCATCAGGCTCCCCCTTCTGGAAGCCTCAAAGTGGCTTTTCACCTAAAGTGAAAGTAGCTTAAAAGCCCAAGAGAACGCGTTAACATGTTTGCCTTTCTGTTACACCATTTAAAAATCACTCTTTGGCACTTTACCAGATTAAAATATTTCTCTCAACTTTATTTTTGGGGTTGAGTACTTAGAAATAGAAGTTGTAGGAACTTTAGTCTCTGCACACTTCATTTATTGTTTGGATTTGGGCACTCTCTCAATCAGGATCAGGGCACCATTGTGCTGGGAAATGTACAAACAACTGGGAAGGCAGTCCCTGCTCTGAAGATTTTCTCTCTAATGCTCATCAACTAATAATGAAATGGGGCATCTGCCATTTTATGGGCCATATTCAGCTTACATTTGCACTAATGCTATCTCAATGACTTCAAAAGATGTACCCTTTCATTGACCTTATGAGGTGTACTTTATATAGAATCAGCCATCTTAGTGTTGAAGGGTTTGGTCATAGTATGTGTCTTCAGTACTTTACAAGACCTTTCTAACTTGTGAACCATTGTTAATCCAGCCACATAAGGCTACCGTTTGAATCAAAGAAAGATATTCCACGTGGAATAGATTGTTTTCCTAACTTCATTTCCTACTCTCCACTGTGCTATGTCAGGCATGTGAAGGTTTGGCTACCCCTAAGTTCAGACTGAGGGGACATGAATAGCAATGCACATAAAAGTGCTGCACTATAATTCCCCTTGTGGATGCTGCAGGCGAGAATTTAAAGCTTCTGAGTTTGCACCAATGTAGTCCTCTTTGAAGACTAAATTAGAAAAACCACTCTGATGAGGTTTACATCAGTGTGAACTCAGGACCTTTAAGTTTGCACCTGCACTAAGATAGCCCAGTCTTGTTTATTTTTAACGCACTGTTTAGTGTTCTGATAGTTTCCATAGAGATGCCAAAATAATAAGGGTTTACTTTTGCCACAGCCCTGAAAGACCCCAAGTGGGACACACTCTGTTAAGAAGACCATACAGAATGTGTTGTTTCTTCACAGGAATGGAATCCCCAAGCTCCACCTACTGGAATAATCAGATATCTGTAATTGCTCCCTGTGAGAGTTACCATACTACTGTACCTAGCCCAGATAAGTGAATGAGCTTCTGGCCTTGTTTCTGCACTTGTCAGACGAAACAGGGGGAAAAAATAATAAATGTATAGCATGCTGCAGACATATATAAAGTTAGATGTACTGGGCTGGAATGTAATAAAGCTGAAATGATCTAGCATTGCTGTATATTGTTTTGACGTTATGGGCTGGATTCTGATCTGATTGACACTGGTGTAAATCTGGAAGTGGTCAACTGAAGTCACATTGGAGTCTCAGTAGAGAACCTCTGGATTTCCAGCGATGTATGAGAGATCAAAGTCTGATCTCCATGCTTCTTAAAACATTAAACTTAACACTTAGTCATTCTGCTAACGTACACCTCACCTTTCTCATAGAAAATAGTTGTTGAATTACACCATTTTTACACGTATAGCTACTTATGAAGGCAGCCTATGTCACAGCCCTCACACAGCAGAAAAGCCTAAACATAAACTTACTGAAAGAGCACAGAGATGAATTTAGCTAATGCCACCTCACTAATTTGAAGGAACAATGCTGAAAACTTGCTTTGCTTACCCCTACAGTTTGTCAGGCCCATGAACAGATTGGAATAATGGATCATTTCATTCACATAACAGATACGTCTCACATAAAGCATACTGTACTGTTTAAAAGTTTTCTGCATACATTTTCAGTATGACTATAAAAAGTATTAATACATATTGCCTTTTTCACCTTTGCAGAGAAAGCAAAGTAGCTACTTTCTTTTCTGAACATCAAAAGGGACAATACAAATTAGTTATAATCAAAGAATAAAATTAATTTAGAGAAATTTCTATAACTTATTTATAACTGCACCCAAGTCAGCTCGTGTTGTGATCACATGCACTCCCAGCTCAGAAGAGCTGGATTTTGTTAGTGCTTGGATGGAAGGAATGCAAGGGAAACCTAGATAAGGTTAGAAATGGTGCTAATAATGCAATGGATGACACTCCTCCTTTTGGTGAGTACTGGCCAATGTTCCAACCTGGAGTCAGGAACCTGAAACGCATGCACACACCTCATTGCCAGCGCACACTGCCACTGCCTCTGTCCTTCATCTTCATTACAGTCCCATTTGTAGCAGCATTGTCTTGAAAAGAACTGGGAACTTACAGGGTGGGAATGATCAATGAATCATAGAATCATAGAATATCAGGGTTGGAAGGGACCCCAGAAGGTCATCTAGTCCAACCCCCTGCTCAAAGCAGGACCAATTCCCAGTTAAATCATCCCAGCCAGGGCTTTGTCAAGCCTGACCTTAAAAACCTCTAAGGAAGGAGATTCTACCACCTCCCTAGGTAACGCATTCCAGTGTTTCACCACCCTCCTAGTGAAAAAGTTTTTCCTAATATCCAACCTAAACCTCCCCCACTGCAACTTGAGACCATTACTCCTCGTTCTGTCATCTGCTACCATTGAGAACAGTCTAGAGCCATCCTCTTTGGAACCCCCTTTCAGGTAGTTGAAAGCAGCTATCAAATCCCCCCTCATTCTTCTCTTCTGCAGGCTAAACAATCCCAGCTCCCTCAGCCTCTCCTCATAAGTCATGTGTTCCAGTCCCCTAATCATTTTTGTTGCCCTTCGCTGGACTCTCTCCAATTTATCCACATCCTTCTTGAAGTGTGGGGCCCAAAACTGGACACAGTACTCCAGATGAGGCCTCACCAATGTCGAATAGAGGGGAACGATCACGTCCCTCGATCTGCTCGCTATGCCCCTACTTATACATCCCAAAATGCCATTGGCCTTCTTGGCAACAAGGGCACACTGCTGACTCATATCCAGCTTCTCGTCCACTGTCACCCCTAGGTCCTTTTCTGCAGAACTGCTGCCTAGCCATTCGGTCCCTAGTCTGTAGCTGTGCATTGGGTTCTTCCGTCCTAAGTGCAGGACCCTGCACTTATCCTTATTGAACCTCATCAGATTCCTTTTGGCCCAATCTTCCAATTGGTCTAGGTCCTTCTGTATCCTATCCCTCCCCTCCAGCGTATCTACCACTCCTCCCAGTTTAGTATCATCCGCAAAATGCTGTAGTCCCTTTTACCAGTCACAAAGTGTTGCTCCAGAACTGGTCATGCATCCTCCTTTCTCAGTGACTGGTGTGCTCTCTGACCTTTATGGGTTGTTGTTGGTTTTTTGTTTTTGTTTTTTTGCCAAGACTGCAGCCCAGATCGCCACAGGCCTGACCCCTCTAAGTATTATATATGCATATTCTAATAAAATAATTAATGAATTCATCACTTTTATATAGCACTAACAAACCATCTTGACATGTGGCTTTAATGTACTTGTCAGTATGTCAGCCAACTCCAGTCTAACAGTCTAACAAGCTGATCACTTATCACAGTGGAGCATACTTTCAATACACATGTAAACCATGTCTGTTGTCAAATTCCAATTTCCAGAGCATCAGGCCATTAGAAGCAAACTCATTGCTGTTAACTTACCATCAGGTATCCTTGGCATAAAGTTAGTTCCCAGTGCTGGTCTAACCCATTGCTCAAGTCTCTTGGCTCTCCAGGGGTCTCCAAACTGTTACAACTGCTCTTTAGATCCCACTAGCATCTCTCAACCCCATACTACTATCCTAATATCATTCCTTTAGATCTCCTTAAAATGACTCTGGCTCACTTTCACAGTGGATTCTGGCTCCCTTATTCTGGACATTATTCTTTTTAGTTGTCAGGATCAGCTGCCCAGCATCTCCAGAGCTTCCTCAGACATCCAATGCTAAAAATCACTTGAGGGGATGACATTAGCAAGCCATTATCCAAGACCACTCTACCTGTAGTCCTGACTCATACAATACTATATATCTGTTTGCATTGTTGCTTCATCTGAGACCTGCTTAATGCTCCTACTTTGTGATGGGTTCAGTCACAGAGACTGTCACCTGATGTGCTGAAATTACCTCTGAGCCCGTTTTCCCTGCCAGCTTGGGACTCCAGAACCCTGCCTTGTTGAGCCAGACATACTAGCCTGCTGCAACACAGACTCAGGGTCTGGGCCATGTTCCCAAATCTGCAGAATTTAACTAAAAACAGCTCAGCAGGTTACCTTTTCAGCACCCAGACACCCAGTTCCTAATGGGATCCAAACCGTAAATAAATCAGTTGCACTCTGTATAGAACATATACAGGGTAAACTCATAAATTGTCCGCCCTCTATAACACCTGATAGAGAGATATGCACAGCTGTTTGCTCCCCCAGGAATTAATCACTGACTCAGGGTTCATTAATAAACCAAAGTGATTTTATTAAGTATAAAAATAGGATTTAAGTGGTTTCAAGTAATAACAGACAGAACAAAGTAAGTTACCAAGCAAAATCATGCAAGTCTAAGCCTATTACATTAAGAAACTGATTACAGGTAATACCTCACCCTCAGAGATGTTCCAATAAGCTTCTTTCACAGACTAGACTCCTTCCTAGTCTGGGCCCAATCCTGTCCCCTGGTACAGTCCTTGTTAGTTCCAGCAGCCATCTCAGGTGGTAACTAGGGGTTTTCTCATGACTGGCAGCCACCTTTGTCCTGTTCCACCCCTTTTATAGCTTTGGCCCAAGGAGAGAATCTTTTCTCTCTCTGAGTCCCCATCCCTCCTTCTAAATGGAAAAGTACCAGATTTAAGGTGGATTCTAGTATCATGTGACACGGTCATATGTCCTGTGAGACCCTAGCCTCCATTCTTCCTGGGCTGGCCCACAAGTACACAGGAAGGTTTGCAAGTAAACAGAGCCATTTATAGTTATTGATTCTGAAGCATCTTTAATGGCTTCCACTCAATATGTTTACATCAGTAATACAAGTGTATATCTTATTCTCCTAACTCCAGACATAGAAATAATACATGCAAACAAATAGGATGAACACACTCAGTAGATTATAAGCTTTGTAATGATACCTTACAAGAGACCTTTTGCATAAAGCATATTCCAGTTACATCATATTCAGATTCATAAGCATATTTTCATAAAGCATATGGAGTGCAACATCACATACTTATTCTGCAGATTCATCAGAGATGAACATCTTGTTCAGCTCTCTGCTCTAAATTAAAGCCTCTTGTGAGTCTCCCGCCAATTTCCTGAGCCATACCATGGCCACCTCTGCCACGCCTCTCAGAAGATGGTGCATGTGCTACAATGCTCAGAGTAGGCCATGTCAGCCTACTCTGAGCCTACCAATTCCGATAGCACTGAAAAGATAGGGCCACCTTGACCAACTGTAAATCAGTTTTTCAGATGGATCAGTGCTACAGTTATTTATTCATTTGTTCTCCCTCCTTGCAGGACTCAACTACACATTCCTTTTCAAGTACATTTGTTTCAGTCAGGGTTTAGGATACATTTAGAAATTCATGGTGAGACACTATCACTGAGACTGCTGCTGCTCACCTGCAGCACGCATGTTACAAATTATTTTGGCTTGTTATCGCTACATCAGCTCTTCTTAGCCTTTTCTAAGTTCAGTCAGCAAAGGGTTTCCTCAGGTTGGCAGCTGGCACAAACATTAGGCTATTCTTCAAAATATGTACTTTTGATGATGAACAGGGACACCTGCAGAGCCTGTGAGAAAGGTACCTATTAGAGTGACAGGTGGCCAGCTTCCTTTTTTGTGTCTCCCTTTTCATTATCTTCTGACATCTTGGAGACAGATTTCTTACAGAATGATAGTAGAGGACAGGGAACTGGAGAGAGAGAGAAAAATATATAGCTGACATAGAACAGAACATGTGTTTAAAAATTGAAATACCACAGGTTGCCTTGTGGCTTATCACTGCAGAGGTATTGGTGATTTAGAACTAACATGTGTGATATCTCTACAGAGCCTAGACATAACTTTTAAACACTGACAAATATAGCCTCTTTCTTTACTTTATTGTGCTTTAAAATGTGTGCTGAATATTGAAGAATCACAAAAATGCACCAGAATTTTCTTAACAGTGCTCAGTTTTTATTAGGAAACAAAGAAACATCCCAAATAGTGAGACATAAATTGATAATCCAGTTCCAGCTCAAACTAGCCTTGACTGACTATTCCTGCAATGCATATAGCACCTGACAGCTTGGGCCCTGACTTCTCTACCAAGAGCCCAGCAGCAATAAGGTTACATTACGTAACTCTGAACCTAAATGCATCATTCACTCACATTCTGCTTAATTAAACTAAATGCTTACACTCCTGAAAATAATTTACCTTGTATTACCTGGATTAATATGTATTACACAGCAAAGCACATATGACACTGGATCTCTTTTTGCATCATTGCAGCTTACAATCTCCATGCATTAATAGCAATTTTTAACTAATATGCTTTGACTGTGCAGGCATTGCTTTGGGTGCATTAGTTGGCAGGATCCTTCTGAAGGTCACAGATACCTAACCAGAAAGAAAATAGGTCATATTCTGATCTCAGTTATATACAAATCTGGCCCATCCATATGGCCAATGGGACAGTCTTTCCATTGATTTAAATGAGCTTTGGATCAGCCCCTATGTTGGTACTATCTACTGCCCATGAGTGTAGCTCCATATTTCAGGGCACTAGTAGCTACCTAAAGATCTCACTAGAAATTTAGCCTTTCAAATGTGGATTGTTTTAAACAAAGAACTAGTACTTTTGTTTAATTTTGAACTCAAAGGAATAAAGACACACGATGGTATATTAGGCTACATATTTACTGTACATATCCCCATAAATTCTTTGAAAACTCATGAAAAGAGCAGAGTTCTAACAGACAGATTAATTACACAAATTAAAATACAATGAAATTATTGAGCGAGAAAGAGAAAGACCTGAATTTTGTTTAAAGATTCAGTTTGCTTTTGATTTCTCGTAGGACCACATGACCATAACTATGGTAGATGGACCTCAAGACTGACTCCTAAACAGAACAGAACCCATAACATCTAAACATCAAAGCCACGAAATAAAAATATCCACCCAGAAGATGTATGACAAGTTGCAAGACAGTAACCAAATAATTTACTTTACTCCAAAACCCATATGAGAATGGATAAGTTGAATGACAAAGAAATGTCAATGAAATTAACCTTCCAAAACTATGAAATCAGAATTCAATGGCCTTTTCTGTAATTCATTGTATAGCATCCATTTGTATAACTCAAGCATATTTTCATTGTCCAGGCATAATAAGAGTATTGATTATATTTGTTATAAAAGCCCAATCCAATACCCATTTATGTCAATGGGAGTTTTCCCATTAGCTGGAATAGGCCGTAAATCAAGGATGATATTTCTGGATCGCCAGATGTCTACTATAATGGCAGTCCAGATTCAAGAGAGTGATTGTTTTATAATGAATGTGAAAGTGCATGTATGGGTTTGTGTGTTGTACATAATAATGGTGTGGAGCTATTTGCACTGAAATACTCACAAGTGGTGATGTATGAAATCTTTTAACATCTTGCTCAGTAACTTTACACAAATAAAACCCGCCCAGGTTTACTTCTGGTTTATCTTGGCTGCATGGGGAGATTTCTCTTTAACAAACTCTTCACCTTGTCCTAAATATCATAGATTTATATCATACCATAATTCAGTGAACTTTTATAGAGTCCTGCACTTCATACAGTACCAAAATGGAGTGAAATCTAGTGAGCTAAGCAGGAGATGCTTAACACTGCACAGTAACATCACACGACAGTATTGAACAGGAAGAGCATAGTCCAGTGACTAATGAAGTCAGAAGAAAAATTCCCACTGACATTAAAGGCATTGGACTGAGCCTGAATGAAAGAAAAAGATATCGAATTGAAACTGTCTGGGAATGCTGCTAGATGGAGTTTAGCTACCCGAGTTAAAATTTGACCACATCAGCAGGGTTAACACCCCATCTCTTACAAAAAATGCTATGGGATATTTAATGGCTAAAAATAGCCTAGACTTCATTTCGCAACTGTTCCATAATTACAAGCATAACAAGACAACATAACAGGCAGTATTAGTGTCAGGTACTGTGGTGTGGCTAAGAAACATCACACCAGCACAAAAAGGGTTAAGTAGAGCCCATGGGCTCAGTTAGCCCTATGCTGCTACACCTGCAGCTAATGCCAGGCCTGTAGGGGGATGAAAAGCAGAGAATTTGTCTCAGTTCAGGGCTGACTGCCAAAGATGCAGAAGCAAGCTATCTCCCTTCATGAGGGGAGCATCACTAGGAGCCTGAGAGCTGGGACAGCCACCAGGGAAGAAGCACTAAGGAGCACCCAGCAGTGAGTGAGCTGATTTAACCATAGAGACATTGTGGGCTTATGCCCTTCCATCTTGTCTGTACCACCCAGAGGGACCTGAGGAGGTGGCAGGATGCCACAAAAGGTCCACAAGGGGGCACTACAGACTGTTTGGAATATTGGGGCCACGTCCCAAACTGAAGAAACAGAGGTAGAAAATAGCCAAGGGCAGTGGACTTAGACTTTCTGCCAGGAAAATCCTGTCAGCTTTGCTTTATGTAAGGTCCTGGGCTGGGACTGAATGGAGAGAGATGGCCCTAGTCCACCTACCACATCTCCTTAAGGACTGAGACACCTCTGCTAGGGAAGCAAGGGTCTAGAAGTCAGGTGCACCAACTATTAGGCAACCCAGCCCTCCAAGCATCCTATTACAGGTATGTTAAATTTTCAAATGTCCTATACAGACAGGTTCTCCCAATAATCAAAAGAATATAATGGTTCAAAATATAACATCAGGACAATTATATTGAAAATACCTAAGTTCAAAGGACCTACTATTGTTATAAAAGCTTCAGTCTACCCATTTAGCACACATAGATTTGTTGCCCATGACATAATTCCTACAAACAAAGTCCCAAATAAAGAAACATATTAAAAAAAATTTAAAGTTATAAGAACATATGAATGGCCATACTGGGTCAGAACAATGGTCCATCTAGCCCAGTATCCTGTCTTCCGACAGTAGCCAATACCAGGTGCTTCAAAGAAAATGAACAGAACAGGGCAATTTATCATATGATCCATCTCCTGTTGTCCAGTCCCAGCTTCTGGCAGTCAAAGGCTTAAAGACATGCAGAGAACGGGGTTGCATCCCTGACCATCTTGGCTAATAGTCATTAATGGACCTTGTCTAGTTCTTTTTTGGAACCCCATTATTGTTTTGGCCTTCATAACATCTCCTGGCAAAGAGTTTCATGGGTTGATTGTGCATTGGATGAAGAAATACTTCCTTTTGTTGTTTTTTAAACCTGCTGCCTATTAATTTTATTGGGTGACCCCTGGTTCTTGTGTTATGTGAAAGGGTAAATAACACTTCCTTATTCACTTTCTCCACAGCTTCATGATTTTATAGACTTCTATCACATCCCCCCTTAGTCGTTTCTTTTCCAAGCTGAACAGTCCCAGTCTTTCTAATCTCTCCTCCTATGGAAGCTGTTCCATACTCCTAATATTTTTGTTGCCCTTTTCTGCACCTTTTCTATTTCTAATATGTCTTTTTTTGAGGTGGGCCACCAGAACTGCATGCAGTATTCAAGATGTGTATATAAGATACATCTTATATAGTGGCATTATGATATTTTCTGTCTTATTATCTATCCCTTTCCTAATGGTTCCTAGCATTCTGTTAGCTTTTTTGATTACCACTGCACATTGAATAGATGTTTTCAGAGGACTATCCACAGTGACTCCAAGATCTCTTTCTTGAATGGTAACAACTAATTTAGACCCCATTATTTTGTATGTAGAATTAGGATTGTTTTCCAATAAGCATTACTTTGCATTTATTTATCAATATTGAATTTCATCTGTCATTTTTTGCCCAGTCACCCAGTTTTGTGAGATCTCTTCACAATCTGCTTTGGATTTAACTGTCTTGAGTAATTTTGCATCATCTGCAGACTTTGCCACTTCACTGTTTACCTGTTTTTCCAAATCATTTATAGGAACGGAAATACAAGGTAACTGAAGTTGCCACGATAAAATACCTGTAAAAAATATCACAGAGGATCAAATGAAAATTCAGACTTTTGAGCCTTTTATCTATACCAGGAGCAGACTCTAATTTCAATTCAATTTACCTTACAACATAGCTGCCCAAAATCTGTTCTGAAAGAAAAATGCTTAATTTTATTGATGTCAGTTTTAGAAACAATTCTCCCAATAGGCCAGATTGTCCTCTATAGTAACAGAGCACATGGAGAGGAAAAAGTGCTCCAAAAATTTCTCCAGAACAGTGAAGTGTAAACTGCACTTTTTTGCCTCCCGAATTTCATGCAAATTTGGATTGAGCACAGCAGCTTAGAGGCAGGAGCTTCAGTACAGGTGAATTACAGGATGTGAAAGCACTCTCACTGTGTGCTTTTTATTATAAAAGTAAATACTATAAAAGGACCCTCATTTATGACTCTTGGTCATCCAGCACTCAACCAGTTGCCCATAATTATAGCAATTGGCTAAGATGTAAAAGATTTCTATTATGCAAAAGATAGAGGTAGTGGCTGGTGGTATCAAAACAAGAAGATTGACAGACAGTAGGAGTATGGAAGATGAATGGATAATGGAAATGCAATCCCAGGAGAGATAATAACCCATATCAATTGCAGTAAATTAGAAGTATAGGTGAAGAAGTGCTCACCTGATGGATAATAACATTTATATGCATTACTGTGTACCACAATTAAAAAAGCAGCACATATAGCATTAATACAGATGTATCCATTAATGTTTCTTAGCTCTGGAGATGTATCCTTATGGGGCATATGTTGTTGTAAATACAGAATATGGTTATATTCAATCATAACAGTTAATATTGCAATAAAATCAATAGGATCAAATAAATGTCTGACATTTAGTGGCAAGTGTTTCATGGTGCCATTCTAAGTGACATAAAGCTGCACATCAATCAGAATATATCCCAATGCAAACAGGTTCCAACATATGCATATCATCAGTATGATGTCAATATGGTATTCATATAACAAATAGCTCATGTACAGCATTTGTCACTCCTCCATTTCTTATGTAGCCAAAGTGCCTCAAGGAGCAACGGCTCCCACAGCAGCACCAGTAACCAATCTCTGCTTTCATTCCCTATTCAGGTTGCACCCCTCAAGGAGAAGGTGTTTACTGCCTCTGAAGGGTGGCCCAGTCTACCATACTCACAGAACCTAGCATAAAACAACACTGAGGAGCTAAGGCCATACCCAAAGATAGCCTTCCCTTCTATACTCTTGCCCCTAAAGGAGCTCGGCAATTAACTCCCACACAGATTGCACTCTGAAATCAGTTGCGCTATGAGGGGAGGATGCTGTTGAGGGCATCTGCCCTACAGCTCCTCTCCTGTTTCCAAGACAGCCCATCCTTTCCAATCCACAGAGTCCTAACAATGTAGATGTCATGATCACTGGCTTCCTCAAGCTTTCCTGGAGTACCAAGTATGCACCAGAGTTGCTGCATCCTATGATGCATCAGCTTTCCATCAATATAAGTGAAGTGAACTATTCATATTACAGAAAAGGACTCAAATCCATTCAAATATGAAGTAATTCCCCTGACTGTGTATGTCATTTCTGCAAAAGGACTCATGTTTGCCTTAATCCAATAGGACATTTAAGAAGATCATAAGAATATAAGAATGGCCATACTGGATCAGACCAAAGGTCCATCTACCCCAGTATCCTGTCTATCAACAGTGGCCAATGCCAGGTGCCCCAGAGGGAGTGAACCTCTCTCCTGCCATCCATCTCCACCATCTGACAAACAGAGGCTAGGGACACCATTCCTTACCCATCCTGGCTAATAGCCATTATTGGACTTAACCTCCATGAATTTATCCAGTTCTCTTTTAAACCCTGTTATAGTCCAAGCCTTCACAACCTCCTCAGGCAAGGAGTTCCACAGGTTGACTGTGTGCTGTGTGAAGAAGAACTTCCTTTTATTTGTTTTAAACCTGCTGCCTGTTAATTTCATTTGGTGGCCCCTAGTTCTTATATTATGGGAACAAGTAAATAACTTTTCCTTATTCACTTTCTCTACACCACTTGTGATTTTATATATCTCTATCATATTCCCCCTTAGACTCCTCTTTTCCAAGCTGAAAAGTCCTATCCTCTTTAATCTCTCCTCATATGGGACCTGATCCAAACCCCTAATCATTTTAGTTGTCCTTTTCTGAACCTTTTCTAATGCCAGTATATCTTTTTTGAGAGGAGGGGACCACATCTGTATACAGTATTCAAGATGTGGGCGTACCATGGATTTATATAAGGGCAATAAGATATACTCCGTCTTATTCTCCATCCCTTTTTTAATGATTCCTAACATCCTGTTTGCTTTTTTGACTGCCGATGCACACTGCGTGGACATCTTCAGAGAACTATCCACGATGACTCCAGATCTTTCTCCTGATTAGTTGTAGCTAAATTAGCCCCCATCATATTGTACATATAGTTGGGGTTATTTTTTCCAATGTGCATTACTTTACATTTATCCACATTAAATTTCATTTGCCATTTTGTTGCCCAATCACTTAGTTTTGTGAGATCTTTTTGAAGTTCTTCACAGTCTGCTTTGGTCTTAACTATCTTGAGCAGTTTAATATCAAGAACTTCATGATTTCCAGTATTTACTCTGCTTCCCCTCTTAGCTATCATTTAATTAGCTTTAAGCATTATTCCAGTGGATTTTTTGACAACATCCCCACACAACACATTCCAGATTGTAGTTCAAAGGTTTTGTTTGAATTTTTTATTGCCTCTGGCAATATTTGACTATGTAGGTTTGGGTTTATATCATATGAAATCTTCCCCATGGTTGTGTTTGCCTTTAAAGTAACTATCTGGAAAGGTGAAGTGCACTATGAACTGCAGAATGTTAAAAAAAAAATTGTGTTTCATTTGTTAATATTCCTGAAAACCCTCCAAGCAGTTTCAAATACCATACAGTATATTTTTCCAGACGTCCCTTGCAATCTTCCTCTCAAGAACAGTCTCCAATTTCTTAAGTAGAACATAGTGGCATACATCACTACAAAGCCTATTCAAAAGGCTCGATGACTATTCAAGGTCTCTCTGGAAAAAAAAAATCCATTTGAATAAGGCTTCAGCCAAAGGTTTTCCTCCAGAGTTATCTGTATGTTCCTCAGTGAAAGAATCTTACTTTTTTCCTCCTGAAACCTGGATAAAACAAAGCCACATTGTTATATTGACTAAAAATCACCCAAATAGAATGGAAAGTTTTGCTTATTGGCAAGGCCGTGGTGCCTCACAATTTCTATGACAAAGAAACATTCCCACAATGTGATTTTGGAAGACCCTTTCAGAAGCTTGAACTCTAGCACAGTATCATTATTATGGTAAAAAGGGACCTGATTCATCAGAGTTTTTACTCCATCTTTTTAGGAAGATTGGAGAGATTCAAAACACTCAGTCCTTTATTTAAATTCTCTGTCTGTATCTGTATGCTTGTGTAGCTGCATGTCGTGGAAGCATTTACAGCATATTATCACTAGTTTGTTCAAAAAATATTTTTAAAAAGTATAGCTATGCCTTCAGATCATACGGATGCCATTAGAGCAGTAAAACAACCCAAGAAATGTTATTGGCTCCTAAATATCTGGCAATGTAAGTACACAGTTAAGGAAAATTCAACTCAACATAGATAGATTTTTCAGCAGAGTCCTGGGGTCTGCTTTTCTGTTGTACTCTGAATGGAAGGGAGGAGGAATATTCATGGTGTGGACACACATTGAAAAGCTGAACAGAGTTTTATTAAAATAAAACTTTAAGTCACTTACACTAACTTTTCTTTGTGCTCCTTCACTTCTGAGGTCAGGGATCGCCTCTCTGTACAGAGCTCATCTGAACCTTCATTTGCCTTGATTCCCTTTGGCACTTGGCTTTTGGAGCTGTGCAACAGTATATCCCATAAGGGGGAAAGTCCTGCAGTCATCCTAAAGGACACAGTCACCTCTACATCCTCACTAGCACCTATATCTAGCTTCTCTTTTTCTTCCTAGCTTTAGTTTGGAACTATCCCTCACATTTAACTTTCACTTTGAACAAAACATTCAATTTAACATTGTTTTGAACATGGGATATGGACATCTCTATAATCTAGATGTCTAACTGAGTAGTCAGAGCCAGATTATGCAGCCATGAGACAGGAGTCAAGAGTCGGCTGGGTCAGGATACGGGGGATCAGAGGCAGGATGCACACTGGAGATCAGAACCACAAGTCAGATGCCAGGAGTCACAACAGGTCAGGATGCCTCTGCAGAGTGGGAGGCACAATGCACACAGTCCAAAGCAGGCTGGAGCCCAGTTGTTCAGACAGCTTCCTGTTCCTGCAGCTTCAGTAGGGCCAATGAGCCAATCAGTTACTCTGGGACTCTGACAGACCTCAGAGACAGAGCCTCAAACTGTGGCAGGGCTTCATTGGTCCCAGCTAAGCAATTATATGCAGGCTGCCAGGTGGAAGACTGGAGCTAGGGTTGCCAAACCTCCCGGTTTCACCGGGAGTCTCCTGGAATTGGGCTGTATCTCCCAGAGGCTACTGAAGCCAAACCAGGAGATTTTAAGCCACTGAAAATCCAGCGGCTGAGGGGAGGTAAGGCAGGCTCCCTGCCTTCCCTGGCCCCATGCCACTCCTCAAAGCAGCTAGCACATCCCTGTGACCCCTGTGAGGGCAGGGGGCCTCTGCGTGCTGCCCCCACCCTAAGCACCGACTCCACAGCTCCCATTGGCCAGGAACTGAGGCCAATGGGAGCAGTGGGGGCACACAGAGACTCCTGCCCCCCCCCAGGGGCCTCAGGGACATGCCAGCCACGTCCAAGAGTGGTGTGGGACCAGGGCAGTCAAGGAGCCTGCCTTAGCTCCGGTGAGCTGCTGACTGGGAGCCACCCAAGGTAAGCACTACCTGGCCAGAGCCTGCACCCCTCACCCTCTCCCGCACCCCAACTTCCTGCTGCAGCCCTGAGCCCCGTCCCAGAGCCTGAATCTCAGAACCCTCCTGCACCCCAACCCCCTCCCCTAGCACTGAGCCCCCTCCAGCACCCAAAGTCCCTCCCAGAGCTTGCACCTGGCACCTCCTCCTGCACCCCAACCCCCTGCCTTAGTGTCAGCCCGCAGCCCCCTCCCATACTCTGAACCCCTCGGCCCCAACCCAGAGCCTGCACCCACTCCCATGCTCCAAACCCCTATTCCAGTCCAGTGGGTGGAGTGAGGGTAAAAGTGGGTGAGGGTGAAAGTGAGTGAGTGACAGAGGGAGGGGGGATGGAATGAAAGAGGGAGGGTAGGGAAAGAGACTCGGGAAAGGGGCAGGGCAAGGGTGTTTGGATTTGTGGGATTAGACAGTTGGCAACCCTAACTGGAGCGTGGCTACTCCCATGAACCCTGCAGACTTGTGAAACCATGGGTCTCAAAGCCAGTAACCATTTCTGAAAATAGGGTCTCATTCTCCCATGGCCCTACAGTTGCTTTCCAGCAAGCATGGAGTTAATTCCATGTTTCAAACTCAGGTATATGTTCTAGTAGAATAACAAGATGGAGCTTGGAAATGAAGGAACACACAGGCCCTGAGAGAACACAAAGAATGAGCATGATCCAGTAAACAGGCCATACGACTGGGAGTCAGGAGACTACTTTCCTGTTCTCAGCTCTGCCACTGACTTTGCTTTGTAACTGGGCAAATTGCTTCACACCTCTGTGCCTCAGTTTCCTCATCTTTCCTCTGGAAAGCAATGTTTGCTCTGAAGATAAAAATCACCGTACATTACTTTGTTTTTTTATTATAAACAGATTAGAAGCATGGAATGGATGAATGGCTACAGGGATTCCAGAAGCCTTGGAAAGAAAGCTCCCAACATAAGATCACAGTATTGGGGTGTATCCTAACCTAGGGAGTTGTCTCATTTGTTTTCTGGTGATGGGAAACCCTTTGGTTCTCTTGTTATAAACACCATAATTTAACACTCCTCCACACACACACACACACCCTCAAAAATATCTTGGAAGACAAGATTTTGCTGGCTTGAGTTGTTTTTCTATAAATTAATCCTCATCCAACTATTTGCCAAATCTGATATTTCATATTTAAAATATTTTTAAACAGAAAAAGTCATTTCAATCCAACAATTTAAATTAGTCATAGAAAATGTAGAGCCATATGCATTGCTGGAAGCCCTGGGTGAATGGCAATTCAACTCTACCAGATTAAACTCAATCAGTGGAAACTGGTTATCTCAAGGTTATTATGTATCTGTAATCTATCCCAAATCCATCAATTATGTAGACTCCTTAGGGTTAAAGCGATGTAATAAAGTGTCCTGACTCCAAGAAGATAGGTCTGAATTACGTGTCACTAGTGCCAGCACTATATAAATGGTGCATATTCTAATATTCAGCACATATTGCTAACGGCTCAAGAGCCAGCAATAAATGTACAATAAGTATTGGTCTTTCCTGACGGTTACTCCTAAACAATGTAAATGTTTAATTCCCCTTGCAGCCTTACACTGGTGCTCAGCCCAGGCCACAATCTGAAACTGAAACTTCTGATTTGGGAATTGAGGTATATGTAAACTGAGGTCTTCATAGTTCAGTATATTTCATTATTGCAGGATACAGATTAATTTATACCGAACATTTTAAATCTCTTTTGATGTACTCAAAGGCTTTTCCCACAGCAGTCAAGGGAATCACCAAGGGCTCTAGTCTCATCCCCCACAGCCTACGTAATAAGCAGTAAACAATTCAGATTGTTAATTCATTCTGGAGGAAAAGGGATTACTAACAATGGAATCTCTGTATAAGAATAGCTGGGCCAGAATTTTGAAGGTCTCTTCAGAAGGGAAATAGAGGCCTCAAATCTTTTTAGCTAAGTTATAATGTACTGGATTCACCACTGCTGCTATGGGCAGGTACCAGCTGCACACCTCCCTTCTCCCCCACACTCCCACCCCATGGGAAATCACCCCTGGGGAAAGCAGGCAGCTTCTGTATCACCAACTTCCCTGGGTTAGGCAGTTTAAGAATATTTGTTATTTTACAAAAGTGTATTATGGATCTTTCATTTGCATTCTGGGCTCTCTGCTGGCAGAGGCTTCCCAGGGTATGTGGTGAATCAGTACATCTCCCACATGCCATTGCCACACCTTCCTCCCCAGGTAGCCAACCCCACTTTCCGGTCTGTGCTCCAGCTGTGGGTACTCAACAGAGTAGATTTGTGGACACTGTGCCCTTCTGCAAGTACCTGTTAGTTGGACTTTCCATTACCAGAAGGAATAGTGCCTATTCTTATTAGAGAAGCAAAGATCCATCATGCAGAGAAAAATTACATATATTATTCCAATAATTAAAAAAAAAATCTTGCCCAAATTGATGCAGTTGACAGTCTCAGCCTAATTCTCTTATTCTCATCTCTTATTTCATACAGTATAGTGGCTTCATCTACTGTCTGTTTATTAATCTCTCCTGCCAAACTTCAAAATCTTAGTCAGTCAGCTGCGATAATGGGGATCTCTTCAGGTATTTGATCCTGACCCTGCAAACTCTTACTCATGTTTGATAAGAATAAAACAGTCATAGAATCATAGAATATAAAGGTTGGAAGGGACCTCAAGAGGTCATCTAGTCCAACCCCCTGCTCAGAGCAGGACCAATCCCCAACTGACTTCAATTGCACTACTCACACGAGAAAGGGCTTGCAGGTGCAGGCTCTGTCTAGTTATTTAGGGAGACTGAGGTGACACAGATTATGTATAGTTTTTTCTAACATTTCATTTTTACTCTGATATTTTCACTCTAATGCTCTTGTTTTGTCTCCTTGTCATTCTTTAAAAGGTGTTTAAACTTTTTTTCAGCACGTTGTACAATGAATTTAACACCTTTCCCCATCTGGGTGCCTCACTCTTTACTCACATGGGTTCTGGCTCCCAATCTGAGAGTGTTTAAGTAAAGATTATATGGAACAAATTTGGCCGGGATACTTTACACTTTGGAGGGCAGATGGAGGAGACATTTGTGCTTAGCATAACAGTATATATTCAAGAAGCAGCTTTTCCAGCAGCACATAACACAAGGCTGCTGGCAAGTGACAGATAGAGTTTATCCTGAAATCTCAGTGGGGATTCAAACCTGTGGCTTCTTAGCCAATCTGGAGCCTTCATTACCTTGGTGTAATGAAGCAAACACAAGGAAAATGTGATGAGAAAAAGCTCCTCTCCCCTTCCCTTTCCCTTCTAAGTTTCCAGTTTCCAATTCATTATAGATCTCTGTTATTCATAATGATTCTATTCTTGTCATTGGTTTCATTGGGGCTGGCAGTTCAGCCAGCACACTGAGCTTTTTTCACATTAATAACTAAATAAGTAGCCTATCTCCCTGGCAGCCGATCACAGGGCACCCAGCATACTAACTCAGAAAACAATAGGTGAAACCATCAAGCACAATCAGATCAATCAGCAGTGGGAATCCCAATACACAGAATCTGTACTTCAGTTACCATGTGAAATCGGACATCAGGAACCTAATCTCCAAGACCCCAACTCTAAAGGAAAAGGGACCCTCAACATGTCATTATTCCTGTGTGTTAGACAGCAAATTACAATCTTTGGGGGGGAAAACTGAGATAAAGTGAACCAAACTAATGGTGCAGTTAAAAAACAGAAAAAGAAATCCCCCTGACTATTAGCAGCCCAGCAAGAGCTGCTGAATCCAGGATGATGAAAGGTCTATGGTGAGCGAAAGGGACAGTGGTGAATTTCTGGTGGTTTGAGTGGCCATGGGGTTGTGGAAATCAGCAGCAAGAAATGTGGATAATGGGGCAAGCAGCTGCCTGAGGGAGGCTCAGGGGAAAAGGATTAATGACCACCGAGACCTGCTTTCCTTCCACTCCTTCCCTGAAATGCCAGACTGCTGAACCAGTTATCAATCAAGAAAGCGAAATGCATTGGTGGATTGATTGGGTTTGATACAGTGGCAGCCAGCTACACTTTTGAATACTCTTTGAAAACAATTTTTACTGTGCAATGCTGGAGAAAGCCAACAAATAATAAAGCTGTCAGAGTACTCACCAAGTGCTCGTAAATACAAAAGCTGCTGTATGCTGCCTAGCAGCTGCAAATGGGAACCATTCCAAAGCTTGAAAAATTGTCAATACTTAATCGGTGCATCTGATATCAATTCTAATTTAAACTTCTGCTTCTTTTCCCCCCTCCCTCCACACACTTTGTCTTTCTCCAGTACAAAACACACAAGAGTCTGATTAGAGAGCACTCTGCTAGTATGAGTTGCTGTTTAGGGCAATGTATAGTTTTTTCAGCCCCACTCCCTTTTCCCTGTTTTTGGCAATTTTTTTAAGTCTCTTATTATATAAAGTGCAACTGAAAACACAGATATGTGACAGGAACTGACATCTCAGGTTCAAAGTATCACACTTAGAATGAATTTTACCTGGGGCTATGCAATAACTAATAATGGCCCAGATTCTGAGGTCCTTGCCCAGTCCTTACTGAGGCAGAATGCCTTTTGAAGTCAACAGGATTTTGCTTGAGTAAGGGCAGAATAAAATGTGAGGGCCAGGTTGTATTCATATGTGGGCCTTACCATACAAGGGGCTGGAAGAGTGCCTTTGAAGAGTTTTTCCTGCATTCTTCCATCAAGAAGACAGGTTCTCCTCCCGCCTCTGCCATGGAGGAAAGCTTGAAAGACCCCAAATGCCCTGAAATCTCAGGGTCACTAGGCAATCTGTACAGCAGTTGTGTGGTTCTGCAGCACCTCTGGCCCTTCTTCTTGGCAGTTTGATTCAATGGAAACCTCAGTGATGGGGTTTCCTGTGAGCCCTGAACCCCACCTCTAAAAAAGTCCTTCCTGCTTATGAAGGCTGAAATGCAACGCACCCTCTGGAAATTTTATACGTCTGAAGGAAATGTACTGGGGGCACGGTGGGTCTATACCCTCCACCTCACCCTCCCTCTGCCTGCCACCTGCCACCCGCAACCCAGAGATCTCTGGTCCTGGACAGAATCCTCCACAGAGTCCAGGGGAAAGAGGGGACAGTGCTGGAGGAACCGACTAGGGGCTGTGCTCTTCTTGACCTGCTGCTTACAAACAGGGAAGAATTGATAGGGGAAGTAGAAGTGGGTGGCAACCTACGCAGCAGTGACCATGAGATGGTTGAGTTTAGGATCCTGAAAAAAGGAAGAAAGGAGAGTAGCAAAATACAGACCCTTGACTTCAGAAAAGCAGACTTAGACTCCCTTAGGGAACTGATGGGCAGGATCCCCTGGGAGGCTAATATAAAGGGTGCAAGGAGTCCAGGCGAGCTGGCTGTATTTTAAAGAAGCCTTATTAAAAGCACAAACCCTCCTGAAGTGCAGAAAGAATAGTAAATATGGCAGGCGACCAGCTTGGCTTACAGGGAAATCTTCGGTGAGCTTAAACTCAAAAAGGAAGCTTACAAGAAGTGGGAACTTAGACAGATGACTAGGGAGGACTATAAAAATATTGCTAGAGCATGCAGGGGTGTAATCAGGAAGGCCAGGGCACAATTGGAGTTCCAGCTAGCAAGGGATGTAAAGGGTAACAAGAAGGGTTTCTATAAGTATGTTAGCAACAAGAAGGTGGTCAGGGAAAGCGTGGGACCTTTACTGAATGGGGTAGGCAACATAGTGACAGATGATTTGGAAAAAGCTGAAGTACTGAATGTTTCTTTTGCCTTAGTCTTCACAGACAAGGTCAGCTCCCAGACTGCTGCAATGGGCAACACAGCACAGGGAAAGAAAAGGAGTACTAGTGGCACCTTAGAGACTAACCAATTTATTTGAGCATAAGCTTTCGTGAGCTACAGCTCACTTCAGGCATTCTGTTATTATCCTTGTTGGGCCTGTCCTGTAGTAGGTGACTTCTGGGTACTCTTCTGGCTCTATCAATTATCAGTAGGTTTCCGGTATAGGGTGGTGTTTATGTGGCCATCGCTTATTAGCACTGTAGTGTCCAGGAAGTGGATCTCTTGTGTGGACTGGTCCAGGCTGAGGTTGATGGTGGGATGGAAATTGTTGAAATCATGGTGGAATTCCTCAAGGGCTTCTTTTCCATGGGTCTAGATGATGAAGATGTCATCAATGTAGCGCAAGTAGAGTAGGGGCATTAGGGGACGAGAGCTGAGGAAGCTTTGTTCTAAGTCTGCCATAAAACTGTTGGCATACTGTGGGGCCATAGCAGTGCCGCTGATTTGAAGGTATACATTGTCTCCAAATGTGAAATAGTTATGGGTGAGGACAAAGTCACAAAGTTCAGCCACCAGGTTTGCCGTGACATTATCGGGGATAGTGTTCCTGACGGCTTGTAGTCCATCTTTGTGTGGAATGTTGGTGTAGAGGGCTTCTACATCCACAGTGGTCAGGATGGTGTTTTCAGGAAGATCACCGATGGATTGTCGTTTCCTCAGGAAGTCAGTGGTGTCTCGAAGATAGCTGGGAGTGCTGGTAGCGAAGAGCCTGAGGAGGGAGTCAACCGCATTTGCTCCAACCCCTCAGACAGAGACAAACACCTACAAGATCTCTATCAAGCATTCTTACAACTACAATACCCACCTGCTGAAGTGAAGAAACAAATTGACAGAGCCAGAAGAGTACCCAGAAGTCACCTACTACAGGACAGGCCCACCAAAGATAATAACAGAACGCCACTAGCCATCACCTTCAGCCCCCAGCTAAAACCTCTCCAATGCATCATCAAGGATCTACAACCTATCCTGAAGGACGACCCATCACTCTCACAAATCTTGGGAGACAGGCCAGTGCTTGCCTACAGACAGCTCCCCAACCTGAAGCAAATACTCACCAGCAACCACACACCACACAACAGAACCACTAACCCAGGAACCTATCCTTGCAACAAAGCCCGTTGCCAACTGTGTCCACATATCTATTCAGGGGAGACCATCACAGGGCCTAATAACATCAGCCACACTATCAGAGGCTCGTTCACCTGCACATCTACCAATGTGATATGTGCCAGCAATGCCCCTCTGCCATGTACATTGGTCAAACTGGACAGTCTCTATGTAACAGAATAAATGGACACAAATCAGATGTCAAGAATTATAACATTCATAAACCAGTCGGAGAACACTTCAATCTCTCTGGTCACTCGATTACAGACCTAAAGGTCGCAATATTACAACAAAAAGACTTCAAAAACAGACTCCAACGAGAGACTGCTGAATTGGAATTAATTTGCAAACTGGATACAATTAACTTAGGCTTGAATAGAGACTGGGAGTGGATGTGTCATTACACAAAGTAAAACTATTTCCCCATGTTTATTCACCCCACCCCCCACTGTTCCTCAGACATTCCGGTTAACTGCTGGAAATGGCCCACCTTGATTATCACTACAAAAGGTTTTCTGCCCCCCTCCCCCCGCTCTCCTGCTGGTAATAGCTCGTCTTAAGTGATCACTCTCCTTACAGTGTGTATGATAACACCCATTTTTTCATGTTCTGTGCGTATATAAATCTCCTCACTGTATTTTCCACTAAATGCATCTGATAAAGTGAGCTGTAGCTCACGAAAGCTTATGCTCAAATAAATTGGTTAGTCTCTAAGGTGCCACTAGTACTCCTTTTCTTTTTGCGAATACAGACTAATATGGCTGCTACTCTGAAACAGCATGTGGAGTAGGTGAGATGCCCTCTGTGATAACAGAACAGGTTAGGGACTATTTAGAAAAGCTAAACATGAACAAGTCCATGGGTCCAGATCTAATGCAACGAAGGGTGCTGAGGGAGTTGGCTGATGTGATTACAGAGCCATTGGCCATTATCTTTGAAAATTCGTGGTGATTGGGGGAGGTCCCAGACAATTGGGAAAAGGCAAATATAGTGCCCATATTTTAAAAGGGGAAAAAAGAGAACCCGGGGAACTACACACCAGTCAGTCTCACTTCAATCCCCGCCAAAAGAAATCTGATGAGGTTCAATAAGGATAAGTGCAGGGTCCTGCACTTAGGACGGAAGAACCCAATGCACAGCTACAGACTAGGGACCGAATGGCTAGGCAGCAGTTCTGCAGAAAAGGACCTAGGGGTGACAGTGGACGAGAAGTTGGATATGAGTCAGCAGTGTGCCCTTGTTGCCAAGAAGGCCAATGGCATTTTGGGATGTATAAGTAGGGGCATAGCGAGCAGATCGAGGGACGTGATTGTCCCCCTCTATTCGACATTGGTGAGGCCTCATCTGGAGTACTGTGTCTAGTTTTGGGCCCCACACTACAAGAAGGATGTGGATAAATTGGAAAGAGTCCAGTGAAGGGCAACAAAAATGATTAGGGGTCTGGAACACATGACTTATGAGGAGAGGCTGAGGGAACTGGGATTGTTTAGTCTGCAGAAGAGAAGAATGAGGGGGGATTTGATAGCTGCTTTCAACTACCTGAGAGGTGGTTCCAGAAAGGATGGTTCTAGACTATTCTCAGTGGTAGAAGAGGACAGGACAAGGAGTAATGGTCTCAAGTTGCAGTGGTGGAGGTTTAGGTTGGACATGAGGAAAAACTTTTTCACTAGGAGGGTGGTGAAACACTGGAATGCGTTGCCCAGGGAGGTGGTGGAATCTCCTTCCTTAGAAGTTTTTAAGGTCAGGCTTGACAAAGCCCTGGCTGGGATGATTTAATTGGGGATTGGTCCTCCTTTTGAGCAGGGGGTTAGACTGGATGACCTCCTGAGGTCCCTTCCAACCCTGATATTCTATGATTCTATGAAAATCATGGAGCATGTCCTCAAGGAATCCATTTTGAAGCACTTGGAGGAGAGGAAGGTGATCAGGAACAGTCAATATGGATTCACCAAGGGCAAGTCATGCCTGACCAACCTGATCGCCTTCTATGATGAGATAGCTGGCTCTGTGAATAAGGGGAAAATAGTGGATGTGATATATCTTGACTTTAGCAAAGCTTTTGATACGGTCTCCTGCAGTATTCTTGCCAGCAAGTTAAAAAGTATGAATTGGATGAATGGACTATAAGGTGGATAGAAAGCTGGCTAGATTGTCGGGCTTAAAGGGTAGTGATCAATGGCTCGATGTCTAGCTGGCAGCCGGTATCAAGTGGAGTGCCCCAGGGGTTGGTCCTGGGGTCAGTTTTGTTCAACATCTTTATTATGATCTGGATGATGGGATTAATTGCACCCTGAGCAAGTTCGCCGATGACACTAAACTGGGGGAGAGGTAGATACTCTGGAGGGTAGGGATAGGGTCCAGAGTGACCTAGACAAATTGGAAGATTGGGCCAAAAGAAATCTAATGAGGTTCAACAAGGACAAGTGCAGAGTCCTGCACTTCAGAAGGAAGAATCCCATGCACCGCTACAGGCTTGGGACCGATTGGCTAAGCAGCAGTCCTGCAGAAAAGGACCTGGGGATTACAGTGGACAAGAAGCTGGATGTGAATGTGCCCTCATTGCCAAGAAGGCCAATGGCATATTGCACTGTATTAGTAGGAGCATTGCCTACTAATACAATCAAGGGAAGTGATTATTCCTCTCTATTCGGCACTGGTGAGGCCACACCTGGAGTATTGTGTCTAGTTTTGGGCCCCCAACTACAGAAGGGATGTGGACAAATTGGAGAGAGTCCAATGGAGGGCAACAAAAATGAATAGGTGGTCTGGGGCACATGACTTACAAGGAGAGGCTGTGGGAACTGGGGTTATTTAGTCTGCAGAAGAGAAGTGTGAGGGGGGATTTGATAGCAGCCTTCAATTACCTGAAGGGGGGTTCCAAAGAGGATGGAGCTAGGCTGTTCTCAGTGGTGGCAGATGACAGAACAAGAAGCAGTGGTCTCAAGTTGCAGTGGGGAAGGTCTAGGTTGGATATTAGGAAAAACTATTTCAATAGGAGGGTGGTGAAGCACTGGAATGGGTTACCTAGGGAGGTGGTGGAATCTCCATCCTTAGAGGTTTTTAAGGTCAGGCTTGACAAAGCCCTGGCTGGGATGATTTAGTTGGTGGTGGTCCTGCTTTGAGCAGGGGATTGGACTAGTTGACCTCCTGAGGTCTCTTCCAACCCTAATATTCTATGATTCTGTGCTGCATAGGCAGTTTACTCCCCACCTTTTTCACATGGGGAGTGGGAGATTGCTCCACAGAGGGGACCCTATTTATACAAAGGGCGCAATCTGGTCCTGAATGAGGATTTTACTAATAAAGTTTTATATGTATATAGTACTTAGCTTCAAAACCTTTATGTGCATTAACCAATCACTAGGACATACTTTCTCAGAAGTTTGGTTGCATGCTGAGTTCTGAGCTTTTTGGAAAATCTGGCTTTGTTGTTTTCCCTCTATCTCTGTATGTACACCTGGCCCCCAGGATCCATTCTGGATCTTCCCCAGGATTATCTTAGTCTCTCTATACCAGACAAGAAATGCCACACATAAAATAAAAATAAAGTGAGGGACACAAGTCTCAAGTGAGGGACACACACCAGCCTATTCATTTGGTTGAGGATTTTACCCTTAAATTAAATGCAGAGCACTAAGATGGGTTTGTGATAAAGGAAAAGTAAGTTTATTAACAAACGGGGATTTAAGTGATAATAAGTCAGAAGATGCAGTTATGATTACAAACAAAATAAGACATGCTTTCTAGTCGCTAAAACTCCATTTCAGTAAGTTATAATCTTGGTCTAAGCAGGTTCTCACCTATGGCAGTTCCCAGAGACTTCAACCCCTTGGCTGAAGGATCTGGCTTTCTCAGATTACAAGAGCTCTGGCCCCTTGTTTCCATCCAGCTGTGGATAAAAAATGGCTTTTTGCTTCTGTTTCTATCTTCACAAAGTTCACTGATGCTGTTTCAAGAGTCAGAAAGGCTTCCTGGGGGTGCAGCCTCCATCACCCATCAGGACTGTTAAGTGGCCATCTTCCCCCACTTGCTCACCTGAGGGCTGTGTTTACCTTACCTTTAAATGTCCTTTTCATTGTCTTTGGTTTCACTTTACTTAATTTTCCCTGGAGAAACAACATTCCTTTGCTAGGATTGGCTGGATTTAGGTCTGGCTACCAAACCCATTTTAGGAACATATTTCCAGCACACATCTATAATTCTTTATAGCTCACCTTTACATACCTCATACAATAATATTAATGACCAGGAGATTATCAGTTTGCATATGACATCTTACACAACACCTTTTAGATACAGATTATGACGATGTGAGTCAGGACAATGAGTATGTTTGGTGTGATGAGAGCTATGGCATGGTGTGCCCTCTGTCAGTTGTCATCGAGGGGCTCCTTGGGTCACACCTTTATTTCAAGGGGGAAAAAATGAGTAATTTTTATTAAAAATAACCTCATTGTTGGAATAAGTTCCATCACGCCAAGCTCCAGCTGTTCTGACTAAAGCATCATCCTTATTCAGTCTTATATTATGATCTGGAACTTCAATTGCTAGTAGCTTGGTCTTGATCAAGCCCTTAGTGGAAATTCCCTCCCAGGTGTTTGAGTTAGATAAAACTCCAATTCTAATCTTTATTCTCCTTAGAAACAGAATGATGAAATGCCCTCAGAAAGTCAAAGTCCTATATATAATCCTGCATATGCTAAAAAAAAATGAAAGGGAACCATCTGGGCTGTACAGACAAAGTACAGCCTCTTTTAGTCCTGTAGCGACAGGAGGGAGAGCAGAGCCATGGAAGATAGACAAACTGAAAACAAGGTCCTTTTCTCTCTTTTCTCTTTGGCACTCTCTTAATAAGAACTAGGGTCTGGCCTTGTGGCACGACTAAGTCCCTTTTCCACTACTGAGGGAGATCAAAGGAGGGTTATAGCTTTCCTAACAGGGCAACTGAGGATTTCCCTACTGTGCAGGAAAAGGCTTGTACAGACTCTGGGCTCCTCCCAACCCCAGGCACAGCCCCACATGCCTCTTCTCACCCTCCATTCCCTCCAATCAGCAAATTTCTATTGAATCTGTAGTGCCCTTCAAGCCCCTCACTCTCTGGTTGCCTGCCTCCTCAAATCTGTTCATCACCCTGGCCTCCCAGAGGCAGCCTCCTGCAGCCCAGCCAGACACCCGGCTCACTACAGGTATGTGTATAGCACAGCTGGTGAGTCCAGGAGAAAGGTGATAAGAACATTTTGAGAAACAAAATTTCAATGGAACACATTTTTTTAAATGTTCACTTCTGTTTTTCATTGAAAACAGAAGCAGTTGATACATCTTAGCACTGCTGATAGCTAATATTTGCATAGTTCAAAACACTCATTCTGATTAAAAGGAATAACTCTGTGCATTTAATTTCAAATGTGTAAACGGTGTGTGAGATATTGTCCAAACATGTCTTGAAAGTTTGGCATATGTGGGGAATTTGTTTAGAATTTGTTTTTCTTTTTAAGTTAGAGGGGCCCAAGGCAAAACATTTTAAAAACATATTTGTACGTTCTCTGTAAAGGTGAGCAAATCTTTTATTAAAAATATCATGGGAAATTCAATTGTCTTATGAAGAGGTATGGTGCCAAATTTAAAGACTAAATTCAGTAGTTAAAGTCATTAAAGTATGAAACAGAAGGAATCTAGTCCTAATTTAAATGCAAATCTGCAGCAAATCTAACTAGAGTTGTTAACATTGCCTTCATAATACATCCTTTTTGCACCTCTCAGTACACACGCACAATGAATTGCAGTAGTACAAAGTTTCTAAAACACTTGAATACAGTTGCTTGCAAAGACTGAATTTCTGTATTTTAAGAAGAAATCCAAACTATGTTCTCTTTGTTGGTTTCCTCTCAATAACTTAATGGGATAGATTCTGTGGCTCTTGTGGCTTGTCTACATGGTGAAATGATGCGTTAAATGGGGGGGTGATTTCTAAAGCATGTTAACTTGTTGTTTATTAATTGATCCATGTAGACTCTGCTGGTGTGCACCAAAACTTCTCTAGCATGCTTCAAAGTAGTACTGTTTCAAACAACACCATATTAAACCACAGCAGGTGGGTTGACACATACCAATTAATACATAAGACATTAGTGCACTTTACAAATCACACACCTCTCCAGCTTATTACCCACCAGGTGGACAAGCTAACATGGTTGCTAACTTCAATAGAGCTACTTCAGATTTATTGCGGTGTAAATTAGCTGAATGTGTCTCTTTATTTCTTAAGTCTGTGTTTTAAGTTTTCCCTTTTTGACTATGCTTTATGACTTGTGAAAGGAAAGTTCAGTTAGATTTGTAGAAAGACTTCTGAATGTCAAAAAAGCAAATCTTCACTCGATTTAATTTGACTAAATTCATATTCCTTTAGCAGCTAGGAGACATGCTCAAGAATAAATGGCCCAACTTGATGATCACTTTAGATAAGCTATTACCAGCAGGACAGTGGGGTGGGAGGAGGTATTGTTTCATGATCTCTGTGTGTATATAATGTCTGCTGCAGTTTCCACGGTATGCATCCGATGAAGTGAGCTGTAGCTCACGAAATCTCATGCTCAAATAAATTGGTTAGTCTCTAAGGTGCCACAAGTACTCCTTTTCTTTTTGCGAATACAGACTAACACGGCTGTTACTCTGAAACCAATAAAAATTCTGTTGCCCCTTTCCTAAGTGGAAGCAAATTTGTGGCCTGACAGGTCAGTTTCCAATTTGGACAAAAATGTATAGTGCAGTCAGGTATCTTCTTAAAGTAATTTGTACTTTTTACAGAATGTACACAAGACCTATTTCCCTGAACAGGGGCGTGATTACAATTTGCACACTCTTCTGCAGAAATTTCAAGTAAAGCCCAATTGTCCAGCTGCCTTAGGCCTCTCTCTCTCTCTCTCTCTGCAGAACTCACACATTACACAGACAGATCAAATAGCTTAAACACACTCTCTGCCCTTTTTTTTTCCCTCAGCCCCTTACACATGGGATGCCTCTAACCAAGCCACCCTTCATAATTCATGGTGTAGTAAAGGTGGCCTAGCCATTAACCCTCTTTTTGTTTAGCTGCTCTGTGATACAAAGGAAGCTCACAACCATCTAATAAAAATGAGCAAAGCTTGATATCTTAAAACTCAGAAAGCAAATAAAAAGAACCCATTTTTTATGTCATGGGTTTTGAGGGTCTGGCTCACGATTTTTGAATGTTTAGGTTTGGCATCATTGCTCCATTGCAGTCTATCCAAAATGTAGTTGCTAAGATGATCTGTCTTGCTCAACCAGATCATGTCTCTTTCAGTCTTTGAATCCATAACTTTTCTACCATGTGAAATATAAGCTTCTTGAGCTTTCCATCAAGACAATGAACATTTTTGTTCCAGCTTATGTTGCAGATCTTTTTTTCTTATCATGTCCTTCATTGCCTCCGTGTTCCAATAACATCAGGCCAATAGCCCTCTTCATTTTTTTCACTCCCATTTTTGCACATTTGCCATGGTGCATGCTGAATGTGGAACAACTTACCATTCCATTTGAGCCAGACTTCTACCCTCTCTTCATTCAGATTTTTCCTCAAGACCTACCTCTTCTGCAAAATTCACAAACCCTAACTCACCTTAGTCAGATACCTTCAATCAACACCATATAAATGGAAGCAAGAGAGACAGAGACACAGTGTTCTAAGCTAACACGTTCTCTGGGTATCCTAATGTATTTTTTTCTCATCTGAGTCTGTCTCTAAGACTTTGTCTGTACTTAGCAGCTTAAGTATAAATAAATAAATAATGATTTATCAGGGAGTACATCTTACATCACAAACTGTATAGCACAGTCTTTGTCTGGGGCCTGATCCAGAATGGGTGTTTCATCTAAGGAAGAACGGCAGATTCAGGTCCACTTTAGGAATTTCTGTAGCTACATCATCTCCAAACCAAGGTATAGGCTTTGGCATGGAGCCACACCGTACCAGCAAGAATTTCAGGAGCACGATCTCTCCCTGAGACTCCTTCCTTCCCATTGAGTTTCCTCAGTGTGAGGAGAGAATAAATATGCCACCTCCCTGCCCTTCCCCCTTTCCTTTTGGATGAATTGTACCGAAAGTGGACACTAGAAAGCAGTAGTCTCTGTGCATCCTCGAGCACATAGACTGATTATCCCTGGCCATTGCAAGGGGCAAGGTAAGGGGCAGGGACAATATTTCCTATTTCTGTAAAGGGAATCAGTTTTCATGACTGAATAACTCAACCATGCAGTTCAACAGTCTTTAATCATAAATCTAAGACAAATGAATAGAGATGGTAATGAAACTGAAACTCGTTAACATCACATGCTTGAAAAACAAAATAACATTTGTCTGGATAGCTGGTATAAATTTGGTACTATACATTTATTATAAATGAAAATTAATAATATGTTACCAAGCAGCAAATAGAAGTCTGTAATTCACTCATTGGATTATTCTGCTATTCATAAATAGATTGTAATGTGCTACTATTTCATTTAATATTTTCAAACCACACTAGTAAATTACAACATGCCGTTAATTCTCCTGCAATCAGCTGTTTTAGGTGTATGCATTAATTGTCTTTATAATTTTCCCATAAAATACATGGGGTTTATAATGAACTGTGAGGAAAATGGGCCTGTTATGAATGAGCATTTCAGTTTTGCCGTGACGGCTAGTTATAGTGCACCATGGAGGACCTGGCAGGTACCTATGGTACATTTCATAGCTACTACACAACATTTTACTTGGGGAATCAGAGTACTTAAAACAAAAAAATACATTTTGTGGACCCCACCCACATGAGTTTAGTGGACCTCAAAGGAGTGATATGGGGTCCAGGAACTCAGATGAGGCTGCTCTTGATGAGTTCCCTGAAAATAGGAAGAGTAGGGAAGTCTAGAGAAAAGGCATGGAATCCTTTAAAGGGGATTTCCTTTCCACTATAAATCTCAATGAGGCAAATGACCATATCATTATCAGCTCATCCCACAGCAGGTTTCTTTGCTTTGCTGGTTATTGCAATTTCCACTACAGATCCTTGCTGTATGACCTTGCCATAGCATCTTGGATGCTCACATAAGTTCTGGTGGTTTTTCCAGCTTCTCACAGACAGGAAGGGAATCATATTTATTCCCTCTTCGATGATTTCCTGAGGTGGGCCACATCCGGGGACAAGGTCCTCAAGGATATCTTACAGACCAAACAGGTGCCATAAAGCTTTGATGCTACAGTTTAAAAAAAGAGTCAGCTCTCAGTTTTTTAGACATTTATATGGGAGTGAAGACAGATAGTGTTCTCCACAAGGTATCAATACCTGTGAAGTGAAAACTCATGTTAACAAAAGCCCCACAGAGTATAGAGTATATATATATTTTCAATGTTCTATACAACTCACAATCCAACCACTCCTGAGTCTCTTGGGGATGCTGTTCTCCTGATATACTAGTTCTCCTAATATATATGCAGTGAGCCAAATTCTTCATGAGGCCCTCTGGGGTTGTCATAAATAAAGGGAAGTGTAACCACCTTTCTGTATACAGTGCTATAAAATCCCTCCTGGCCAGAGGCAACATCCTGTTACTGTAAAGTGTTAAGAAGCTCAGCTAACATGGCTGGCACCTGACCCAAAGGACCAATAAGGGAACAAGATATTTTCAAATCTTGGGGGGAGGAAGGCTTTTGTTTGTGCTCTTTGTTTACATTTTGTTCTCTCTTGGGACTGAGAGAGGCCAGACAGAAATCCATCTTTTCCAACCCATCCTAATCCAAGTCTCCAATATTGCAATCAGTATAGGCAAGCCAGGAAAAGCGGATTAGTTTATCTTTTGTTTTATGTGACTTTTCCCTGTGTTAAGAGAGAGGTTTATTCCTGTTTTCTGTAACTTTAAGGTTTTGCCCAGAGGGGGATCCTCTGTGTTTTGAATCTGAATACCCTGTAAAGTATTTTCCATCCTGATTTTACAGAGGTGATTCTTTTACCTTTTCTGTAATTAAAATTCTTATTTTGAGAACCTGATTGATTTTTCATTGTTCTTAAGATCCAAGGGTTTGGGTCTGTGTTCACCTGTACAAATTGGTGAGGATTATTATCAAGCCTTCCCCAGGAATGGGGGTGTAGGGTTTGGGGGGATATTTTGGGGGAAGACGTCTCCAAGTGAGCTCTTTCCCTGTTCTTTGTTTAAAACGCTTGGTGGTGGCAGCATGCTGTTCAAGGACAAGGCAAAGTTTGTACCTTGGGGAAGTTTTTTACCTAAGCTGGTAAGAATAAGTTTAGGGGGTCTTTCTTGCAGGTCCTCACATCTATAACCTAGAGTTCAGAGTGGGGAAAGAACCCTGACAGGGGTTCTCCTGTCTCTGATTATAGACTTATCACCATGACCACCCACAAAGAGCAAAATCCTCTCAGAAGCACCTAGATCATTTCAGTGGTAGATGATGAGAGACAGATCCCAGAGGGTATCTAAAATCGCAGAATCAGATACAGTTTCAAATAATTTTCTTGATCCTTACAGAACTCCACAGTTTGCTCAGAATTCCATTTTCCACCTGCCCTGGAGGTGCTGAAACTTTTTGTATTGGGGAGGGTCACTTCATGTGATGCAGCAAGGCAGTCTGATGTGAACATTTTATTAAACAATGGTCACCTTGAATAAGGTGACAGATAACTCTTGGTGATAACATTGCAATCTGCCTTTGTCCTAACTCAATTCATTCTGAAGGAGGTTGTGGAGTTTCAGTAGTTTGGATGACTAGTCCATGGAGATGCACAGGTGATGAAAATGTGATCCATGAAAAACTGATGCTACCTCAACAATAACTGTAGACTGTGATCTGCTTATGATCCACTTCACCTGCAGAAATCTTTTTTCACTGCTCTGTTCCCCCAAAAATCCAAAGTAAAAAGAAGATGTTAACATGACCCTGACCTTCCTGTATCTTTTCACAGGGCTTCTCTTCCATATAGGGCCAGATTATGCTATCCTTACTCATGGGTAGTATGCACTGGGACAACTCACAGAGCAAGGTAAACACCGAATGCAAGTCAGAGTGACAGAATCTGGCCCATAATGTTGAAATTTTTCTCTACCTTCAAAGCACTCCATCACTCATAGTTAAATGTCATTTTAACAAGGGCAGTCTGTGAACAGAGACCTACATTTTCAGAAGTTACTTAGTAGCGATTTTGGATGCCTCTGTGTTTGTATGCCCTATGTGAGGCACCTTAATGGTTGATTTTCAGAGGGTGGTGCTCAGAACTTCCTGAAAAATCAGATGTCTCAAGCTGAGAAGCCAAAAAATGAGGTACCCATAATCATTGTTCCTTTTGAAAATTTAAAGGTAGGCAAATGCAGGCATAAAAGTTTGGGAGAAATTGACAGGGAACAAATGCCCAGAACATTTGATATCACAGAATAATTCTTCCATATTCAAAATGACTGACTTAAAAAAAAACTCTTTAAAGTATCTTCAGACATCTGCTAGGGATCTTTTCAGCAGTCTGTAGAAATCTTACCCCTTTGTGGTACTACAAATAGTAAATGCTGCACAACTGCAATGTGGCCAAACTAATTTTTCCCCCGGCAGGAATCTTCACTTTCATATATCCTGACTTTTGTATATGTTAACATTTTCACCTTAATATTGCAGTGGTATAGATTTTTGCATTTATTATATTGTATTCAAAGAAAAAGTAAGTATGTCTCATAAAGCAAGTTTTCGTCCATTTTTTTACAACTATTTAGATTTTATTAGTATTTGAAAGGGATAATGTCAAGGCAGCATGGAGAATATGCCTCAGGTTATACAGTTAGGTTATGTAAACAGGCTGGCTCTAGGTTTTTTGCCGCCCCCAGCGGCGTGCCGCCGAAGCAAAAGGAAAAAAGGCCGGAGTGCCGCCCGGAGCACCGCCCCTTGAAAAGTGCCACTCCGAGCACCTGCTTGGTTTGCTGGTGCCTAGAGCCGGCCTTGTATGTAAATAGGAACAAAGAATGTACATAGGATTATACAAGAACATTATGAACTTATATTAATTACACACAGAAAGTAACACAGGGGTATTAACAATCCATTGTTTTACTATGCATAGGAAGTCAAGCTGATATTTGGTGCAATATCAGTTTGCAAACAAATGAAAACCATACATGAAGGTGAACTAGTCCATAGGAGTACTGTGGAAAGGGATCTGGGGATCACAGTGGATCACAAACTAAATATGAGTCAACAATGTAGCACTGTTGCAAAAAAAGCAAACATCATTCTGGGATGTATTAGCTGGAGTGTTGTAAGCAAGACACGAGAAGTAATTCTTCCACTCTACTCTGCATTGACTAGGCCTCAACTGGAGTATTGTGTCCAGTTCTGGATGCCACATTTTAGGAATGATATGAACAAATTGGAGAAAGTCCAGAGACGAGCAACCAAAAATGATGATAGGTCTAGAAAACATGACCTATGAGGGAAGATTGAAAAAAAATGGGTTTGTTTAGTCTGGAGAAGAGAAGACAGAGGGAGAACATGATAAGAGTTTTCAAGTACATAAAAGGTTGTTACGGGGGCGGATTTTTTAAAATTTTATTTTATTTTTATTTTTTTAACCTCTGAAGATAGGACAAGAGACAATGTATTTAAACTGCAGCAAGGGTGGTTTAGGTTAGACGATAGGAAACATTTCCTGTCAGGGTAGTTAAGCCCTGGAATAAATTGCCTAGGGAGGTTGTGGAATCTCCATCATTGGAGATTTTTAAGAGCTATCAGGGATGGTCTAGATAATACTTAGTGATGCCTTGAGTGCAGAGGACTGGACTAGAAGACCTCTCAAGGTCCCTTCTAGCCCTACACTGGTATGATTCTATATATATATATAGACTTGGTGTGACATCATTATATGAAAGCAGGGAGTTAACATAGCAGACATGATTATGTCAAGGTTTTCTGAAATTCCAGATTCATTTTCTCAGAGCATTTTAGGGTTTTTTGGTTCCAAAGTTTAGTATCTGTTGCGGGGAAGGGAGGGAGGGGCAGATTTTTATTCTGTTAAGTGATAAGTCTGCTAACTTTCCTCAAACCTGTCCTCGGATTGCTGGATATGGTCTGTAATTTGTTCTTTGTCTTATGTTTATTGCTTTCTGTCTAGCTGTAAATGAATGACTCTTTTAAGAACTAGAACATGGTGATACATTTCCAAGCTTCTGTAGGGAAGATTTTTGATAGATGTTGCTTTGAAAGAATGAGAGGAATTTTCCAGAATGCAATAGGTTGGATTTTCATCACACTGTGTGTTGAGGGCATTTGTGTATGTAAGACCAGAAGTTTTGCATATTAAAGCATCTCCAGAAAATGTGTGCAGAAAATAGTTTGCAAAACACAGTGTGGGTCTTATATAGCACACAAAGACTTATTTCTGAATTTTAGATCCTTTTGGGTGAAAGGTGGCAGTTGTCTGAGCCGAATAACACCATAGAGTTTTGTTGATTTTGTTTGTTTTTAAGAAATACAGACTAACTTCTGCAGTTGTAATTGGAGCATAAGAGGAATTCTAAGTAGGGAGAACAGAATTTCCAAAGTCAGGGGGATTGTCTGGCATTAGGGAGGATAAACTTGTGGTTAAAACAGGGGCTCTCAACCTGGGGTATAGCATCCCCTCCCCACACCGAAGAAGGGATCACAAACAAATGTCTGAGAGGTACAACCACTCTTGTCTATCCTATTGTAAAAGAGAAGGGGGTCCCTGTTAACTCACACCTATATGGAAGGTAGGATTGTATGTGCTTCTGGTATGGAAAATGGGGTAGCAGTACAAAAAGGTTTGAAAACCCCTTGGTTAAGGTATTGAACTGGGTTTCAGGAGATCTGGATCCCTGCCACAATCAGACATGCATACCACACTGAAAGCAGCTAAGGCAAAGAGGCTGGAATCTGTCCATAAATTATGTTTCATCTGGAGCCAAATGGTCATAAAAATGAAATATGGAAATCTGTACATTTATTTTCAAGACCCAGACAAAAAGATGTGGAATAGAGCTGTGCCAGCAAGATGCTAACTGCTAGATTAAGGGGGGAAACATATGAAAGAGATGTTAATTCACCCTATCAGCTTCCATAGGATGGGGGGATGCAAAGGCTTACAGACACCTATAGCGTGAACCTATAGGACTATGGGGATGTAGAAGGGGGAAAGAGAGTTGGACTGGAGAAAGGAGGATGGTAGAACCTTCCAGAGCTAGTCAGGGGTAGGAGACCTGAATGAGGATATAGTAGCCATTGTATGGGGAACACAGGCTATTTCACTTACAGACAGACAGTACACATGACCAACATTCATTTGTAGAGCTGTTGGTGCAGCCTCTCCCTGATATGAGGATGGACTCTAACACCTGGGAGATTGCCTACATAATGGGACTAAGGAAAAAGATCTGAGACTTCCGTGGGAGAGGTTTTCTCTGGCTGTTCTGACAGCAGGGGATCAGGGAAGGGATTAATTTCAAAAGATGAATGAAAAAGGAAATGTAACGTCTGTAACAGAGCTATGTGAAGCATACTTGATTTGGTACTCAAATTGAATATTATACATAATATTCAGTATTATTTTAATCTGATTTCCTGTCTATTTTTAATAAATCTTGTTTTTAAATAGACTCCTGTTTTATGGGTATTTTCACACTGTTCATCCCCAAAAAAAGCAAAATGCCTCAACCTCTAAGGAGTGGTAGTAAAGAGTATAGGGTGTTTGGAACCTTCATCCCCACTTGGAAGTCTCAATCAAAGGGGCATGGACTTGAGGGGTCATCTCCCAGAAGATGTTACCTTGGGACATTGGTGTGCAAAAGGGAGATGTCTTAGAACCAAGGACAATACAGGAGTTGGCAGAGGTGTAGGTGACAGCAATCTTATACTAACCAAGATAGAAAGCTCAACTCTGACCATGACACTTTGCATCCTACTGTTGTAAAAGTGTCTTGGGATCTCTCAGGGCTTTGGTTTTAATGCTTCATCCAAACGTCAGCACCTCCAACATCACACTGCTCTCTAACTTGATGCTGAGGTTGGTTCAGTAGTAAAATCAGAGGGAAGAGTGCCACCTACTGAATCCCCAGCAGCATTTTCTGCAGCATCTTGGATTTCCTTGGAGGTCCCAAATTCATGTTTTGATTAGTCCAAATCCTGTTTAGGATATGACCACACCCCACAGTTTTATGGCTTCAGGCACCGGTAAAAGCTCCCTGTGTTATAACCAGAAGTACCAAGTGTTCCCACTCCTTTAATTTTCACATGCATAATTTTCACATAAGAGGCACTTTAATAGAGAAAGCTGTAATTGTAGCATATTCTCTAAAACAGGAACACGATTCCATAGAACTGTCATTTCAATAAAAGTACACCTTAATGAGATACACTTTTTACACGTTTACAAAAAGATAAATATAGCATGATGTGTTCTTTTGTTTTAGGCAGGCAGAAGATTTTCTACTCATTAGATCTGTAGAACCACTTACCAGCCTCCAATATTTTCAACATTTCTGATAATACAAAGAGAATAATCTGTGGGTGGCACTTTCAGAAATAAAAATATAAATAATGTTAAAAGAGGATTTTTTAAGTTTTAGAAGTGTTCTTGTAAAATTCACTATTATTTATTACCTATTTTTGTAAGATCACATGTGCCACAGAATGTTTTTCTTGATTTTCAGGTAAAGCTCAGGAAAATAACACGTATTCTAAAGAGGAGGTCTGAATACCTACAGGAGTGCCATAACTTTACTGTGTCAGAGAAGGTGGAAATGAAACATCAGTCTTCTCCCTCTCATGTCTGAAGTGTTAAAAAGCTATTTGAGTCAAGAGAGATGTTCATTGCTTTGCCATATTCGTAATCTCTTTCATTTGCTTCAGATAACCGTGAACTATAATGCTGCTGAGTGTCCATTATTGAAAAAGCAATAGTCAGTCGAGCAGACAAAAAGGAGAAATTTAACCACAAGCAGAGTGAGTTTGAATTGTATGTTCTGCTGTAGTTATTCACCTAATAAAGTACACATCTGTGAGAGTCCCGGTTATCAATGGGAGTTACTAATAACTTGTAACAGGAGAAAAAAAGCAGCATAGTTTTGCCTCTTATCTTGCTCTCATATGCTTTTTACATGTTTACTTTTTACATGTGTGTTACTATTTATTCATCATTTGTACTACTGAAGCATCTAGGACTCCTAGTCAATGACCAGGACCCAATTGTGTAGGTGCTATGCAAACACAAAACAAAGACCGTGAGAAGGGAACCCAGAGTGGAAGGCCTTTGTGGAATTCATGGGAGCTGTTAGTTTTAGGGGGATGTCAGCCCCTTGTGCCATGAGAAATTCTACAAGAGGAATATTGCAAGGTCTCCCATCCCATACACAGGCAATTCCTCCACAGAGGATTATCTAACTCAGAATAACAGCTTTAACTCTGAATTGCTTTTTTTCTCATTTTTATCACATCCTAGGCATTACATAAATGCAGTTATGAATTTGTTTACAGCTTTATATTGGCTAATCTCCTTTAAAGACCACACTTCATTGTTACCACTGCTCTTACTATACTACAGGGAGTGATGGATTTTAAAAGGGGTGAAGAGAAAAATAAAACGTTTTTCCTGAAACTCTCTTTTTAATTATCATCCCCCTGCCATATTATAAGAGTAATGATCTCCATGTTGGGCTTTGCATTCAAATGCTGTATAAAACTGATTAGAGAGAGGAAGTGGGTGAGGTAGTATCTTTTAATGGACTAACTTCTGTTTGTGAGAGAGACAAGCTTTTGAAAAAAGAAAAGGAGTACTTGTGACACCTTAGAGACTAACCAATTTATTTGAGCATAAGCTATCATGAGCTACAGCTCACTTCATCGGATGCATACTGTGGAAAATACAAGTTTTTGAGCACACAGAGCTCTTTCTCAGGTCTGGGAAAGGTACTTGGAGTGTCACAGCTAAATACAAGATCAAACAGATTGTTTAGCATAAGTAGTTAGCACATATTCTAAGGGACCACTCAAGGTAAAGTGGCCCATTAGCACTCCCCTCCCCGTATTCCTAGGACAAAAAGGGAGGAGGGGTTAATGGGTTACAGATTGTTGCAATATGCCATAAATCCAGTGTCATTATTAAGACCATAATTTGTAGTGTCTAGCAAAAGTTATGAATTCAAGCTCCCAGGTTCATCTTTTGAAAGTTTCAGAGTAACAGCCGTGTTGGATACTATTGGATACTATTAATTTAGGCTTAAATAGAGACTGGGAGTGGCTAAGTCATTATGCAAGGTAGCCTATTTCCTCTTGTTTTTTCCTCCCCCCCCCCCCCCCCAGATGTTCTGGTTTAACTTGGATTTAAACTTGGACAGTGGTCAGTTTGGATGAGCTATTACCAGCAGGAGAGTGAATTTGTGTGTGTATGGGGGTGGGGGGGATGTGAGAAAAGCTGGATTTGTGCTGGAAATGGCCCACCTTAATTATCATGCACATTGTAGGGAGAATGGTCTCTTTGGATGAGCTATTACCAGCAGGATAGTGAGTTTGTGTGTGTGGTTTTTGGGAGTGGGGTGAGGGGGTGAGAGAACCTGGATTTGTGCAGGAAATGGCCCAACTTGATTATCATGCACATTGTGTAAAGAGTTGTCACTTTGGATGGGCTATCACCAGCAGGAGAGTGAATTTGTGTTGGGGGGTGGAGGGTGAGAAAACCTGGATTTGTGCTGGAAATGGCCCAACCTGATGATCACTTTAGATAAGCTATTACCAGCAGGACAGTGGGGTGGGAGGAGGTATTGTTTCATATTCTCTGTGTATATATAAAGTCTGCTGCAGTTTCCACGGTATGCATCCGATGAAGTGAGCTGTAGCTCACGAAAGCTCATGCTCAAATAAATTGCTTAGTCTCTAAGGTGCCACAAGTACTCCTTTTCTTTTGAAAGTGTTGTTCAGGTTTTCTTTGAGGATGCAGGTTGATAGATCAGATATGGAGCAACCACTTTATGAAAAGTGTTCACCAACAGGTGAGATGAACTTTTTAATCTTTTATCATTTTTCCTGTGTGAGTTCATTTGAGAGTGTAGTGATTGTCTGGTTTCACCCACATAGTTTTGATTGGGGCATTTAGTGCACTGGATGAGGTACACCACATGTGATAAGCATATGTAGGTCCGATGGATGTTGAAAAGTGTTTTGTGGGTTGTGTTGATCATTGTAGCAGTGGAGATATGTCTGCAGGTTTAACATTTTCTGTTCTGGCAGGGTCTGGTGCTGCCTTGAATTGATGTATCCTGGTCTGTGGGGAGCTTGTTTCTGATGAGGAGATTGGAGAGGTTGGGGGGTTGTTTGAAGGCCAAAAGAGGGGGTTCAGAAAGATTTCTTTCAGGATGGGGTCCCCATTGGGTGTAGGTTGTAGATGTTTGATGATACCCCATATGGATTCCAGTGTGGGGTGGTAGGTGACAATGAGGTGTGTGCAGTCAGAGAGGGGTTTATTTCTGTACTGAGGCAGGTTCTCTCAGGGTATTTGGGGTATTTGGTATTTGTATAATAGTTGCTGTAATGGTAGGTAAATATACACTTTAATAACAATAAGTAATGCTTATGAAATTTCTCATCTTCTCATGACAGAGGTTGTAATGGAAGAAGGTAAATATGTGCCATTTTATTTTCTTGTTACAATCAGAGTTTAAATGTTATGTCCTTCCATTTAAACTGCTACACTACGCTGACCTTTCCAGTATTCTCCAATTAGACTAGCTAGCCATTTCTCTTCCACCTCTATTTGCAGTTTCACTGATTTATAGAAGATGGGTAAAATAGCTTACGAAATACAGATTAGAAGGATCAAAGCAGTGAATCATATTGTAATGTTCCTCATAGATCATATGGCTTACTGGAATCTTGGTATTTCATAAATTATAAGCAATGAAAGTGTTGATTGTAAATAAGAGTGGGAATTGGTATCAACTTCAGTAATTCTCATTTCAGGCAGATTATGATTTCATTTTCCTTTTCGGATTGGGGATGGTTTGTATTGCAGTAGTACATAGGGGCTGTAATCATAGACCAGGGCCTCATTGTGATAGGTGCTTTGCCATCACATAATGCAAAGATAGTCCCTGCACGAAGGCACTTACAGTTTAAGAATAAGACAAAAAACAGGAGGATATAACAGAGATGGGGAGCACAAGGTAACAGTGAGACAATGTTGGTCAGCACCATGGGCAATGATCACAGCACAGCTATCTAACCACTGTCAAGAATTTGCAGGCATCCCAGCAGATCAGAGCTTTAAAGATGACAATGGGGTGGCTTTGCAGTTGTTAACAGTAAGTCCTCCCATGCTTTCAGGGGTGATCTGGAGAAAGCACAAAGGTGCTTGTTTGAAATTTGAAAATGGATGAAAAAGGCAGGCTGGCATCATTGGCAGAGAGGAGGTGGAGTGGGGAAGGAGGCCTGTCAATGTCTCAATAATGTATAAGATATAATAGGGAGAAGAAGGATAGGCTATAAAGAGCCTTGAAAGTAGAGTTGTGGAGGGACAAGTTTTCAGAGAATTTTGATTTTTCAGAATTTGATTCATGCTAGTTAGGAACAAAATCCAAAAATTTCAAAATTCTCCACCAAAAGGAATGGAGTTCGGACTCTGTCTGTATGGCTGGGTTGCTCCAGAACCACATACCCTGGAAGCCCTGAGGCGCAAATCCCAGAATAGACTACATAGCCAGGCTGCCCCAGAGCTAGGTACTCAGGCAGCATTCCGAATCCTACCTGAGTTATTTCAGAACTTTGATGGCATCATCCCATCTCCTCATAATGTTCCAATTTCATAGAACCTGCAAATTGTGACAAACCAGTGTTTCGAAAGACTTTTTTCCAAACCAGCTCTACTTAAAAACAAAGATGAATAGTTTGTGTTTGAGGCGGAGAAGGGGGAGCCAATGGAAGGATGCAAAGATGTGGTAATGTAGAAGAAACCATGGAACAGGAAAAAGATCTTTGCAGCAGTGTTTCAAATGGATATAAGTGGAGGAAGGTTTCACTTGTCAAGGCAAGAAAAGAGGAAGTTGCAGTACTTAAGATGCAAGAGGAAGAGTGTCTGTGTGAGAGATTTAGCTTTGAGAATGGGAAGCAAAATTGGATCTTAGAGATGTTAGGAAGAAGCAGCAAGATGTAAACATTGCCTGGATGTGAGGATCTAGAGAGGGGGCTGAATGAAAGATAATGCCCAGGTTGTGTATCTCTGTGATAGGGAGGATTGTAGTGTTGCCTTTGGTGACTCAGTAGAGGGCTTGAAAGGGAAGATTAAGAGCTATGATTTGCCACAACTGAGCTATTCATCATTATTCCCTGTTTCATTGCTGTTATTTGTTTTTTGTTAAGGGTGAATATTTAACACTCTACAAAACAGATTCAGGTGCTGCAAATAAAATGTATTCACCTTGCTATACGCCTGAAAGTTGCCTACCTCAGAGTTTTCCTTTTATCACTATTCTTATCTGAAGAACGTATTGGTCCATTATGCATGCAATGCTCTGGTGTACTAGCTACTATCTTGTCTTTATTTATCTCCCTCTTAAAGACTCAGGTACTCCATGATGCCTACAATAAGTTAGTCAATAATATTTGCTATCTTATGTCTTTATCGTCATTGTTTTATACATGTTATGCATTCAGCAGAAGTGATGCCATAGCTAAGGTTGCAGACATGTGTCATAGGCCAATTTAATTTTGTACATTGGAGTGAGTGTTAGAGGAATTGGTTGTGTTCATTATGGTTAGTTGTATCCGAGAAGTGAAAGGAAAAATGGTTGTAAAGGTGAAGAGTCTGTGATTATATACAGGTGGTATGCTGTTTGAATGGTGTGACAGATATAACAATATCCTGCACAAGCCTTACTGAATTGAGTTAAACCTTATCAAATTGAGTTTAATACCTTTGGGGTCTATTGTATTAAGAATCCAATTGTATATGTGTTATTGTGAGATTCTATGTAACTTCTTTAGGAGGAGGCCATGTGCGAATGTAATTCTTCTAATTATTAGCCCTTTGAAGCCACTTTCCGGGGGGGGGAGGGGATTGCATGTACCAGTTCAAACTGGATTCTCCAGGGATCAACAGACAAAGAGAGGATTTTTTGATAAATAGCCTTGTTTTAAACTGGTTCGGGGCCTTCTTCTGAATCCAGCAAATAGACAGGACCTCTATCCACAAAGGGCTCAGTCCTTAGAGAAGGGTTGGAAGGAATGGGGCCTCAGAAGGCCAAGAAGACTATGTGCTAGTTCTAAGTTGAGGCTGTTAAGAACTTGTGACCAAAACCCTTTTCGGGGTTTTGAAGGACTCAACTGCCAGAACCCATATTGAAGACAGTTGTGGGGGATCTCTGGTAAGGTTAATAGCATACTTGTAGGTTCTTTATCATGTTTTCTCTATAGTCCTCAGGAATGAAATAGGCTTTCATTGAAAGTGGCTGTCTGATAACTTTTATAACTATTGGCAATTACTCTGTTATTAGTGAAGAGAAAGGAAGCAGGTCTGTTTAGGCAGACTGTCTTTTTCTGGGAATAAGACAGTGAATGCAGGAGTGTATACAACCTGGAAATACCCTAATCAGGAGAGAGTGAGATGTCTGTCTCCACCAAAGAGAGACAACAGTTGGGACACTGAAAGCCAAGAGAGGGTGCCCTTGCTGGACCATAGAGGGGAATGCAGGTACAGTTACCCTGAACTGTGACAGATACTATGTCAGGTACATGTTTATGTCTTGAAATATCATGACTTCATGTTATAACAGAAAAAAAAGTTCTGGAGACTCCCTTCCATTTAGTCAAAAAAAAATGAGTATAGTTGTGAATCCCAGAACCCTCTTTGTGACACTCCCCCACCCCAGAGGTTGAGCACCCATACACTGATGGAAGCCAAATAGTGTTTTTTAAAACAAACATGTACATACCATAGCATCTGTCACAGTTCAGGGCAACTGCACTAGTGGCAGATGAACTTCAGAAGGATTCAGCTTTTCAATTCAATTCAATTCAGCTAAGCACCCAAAACTTTGTGTGTTTACCCAAAACACATCTGAACATCTTGAGTCTACAAAATTGAGGAGGAGACTCATGAGGATAGGCAATTTTTGAGTTAACTATTTACATGGCTTGGCCAAAATTATGTTCAGAACAAGATCCTTTGCCATTTTTCTAGCATTTTTGCTTCTGTCCTGACTGGAACCAGGACGTGTGGTGCTGCATAAAACTGAAAAATAATGGAGAGGGGTGGGGGCACTGGCTGAAGTTTTTCAAACCTTGAAGGTCTGATAAAGGCTCAGTTTGAGATTTTGATGATGATTCAGGTCAGTTCTTTTATCCAGTCAGGTTCATCTAGTTCTATTATATCAATTTTTGCCTTCTAGTATTTCCTAATACATTTAAGAGTTAGAGAAATAGCCACTGTTCAATAATTCTCATACAGGGATTTCTCTTCAGAGCAGTGTGGCCTTGAGAATGGCGTGCTTGGCTGGGACACAGAAGACCTGAGTTCTATTCCCAGCTCTACTGCTGGGTGACCTTGGCCAAGTCACTTCACCTCTCTGTGCCTCAATATCTCCATCCCTAAAATAGGGATAGATACAGACCTTTTTTGTAATGCACTTTGAGATCTACTTAGGCAATAGGGCTAGGTAATATAGACCTATATAAGAGCTAGGTGCTATTAATATTATTCCTGAGCCCACAATTCAAGTTAACATGCATGCAAACAAATAGTAATAAAATTAGCAGAAAACTTCAGATTTGTTGCAAACAGGAATGAGAATGCTATTTTCTGAAGGGAAAGGGCAATAGGAAACTGCACCTACACTCTGAACAACCACAGAGAAATATGAACTCCCAGCAATATCCCCAGAATTCTTCAGGTTTTAATGTGAAGACTTTCATTAATGAAATATGCTGAAACAGTCACACTCTGCAATACTGTCTGCTCTTCCGATGCTGCGGAGGCCTGGATGTGTCAAATGGGCAGATTACTTTGCCAGAGGCAGACAGATTCAGTCAAAAGTATTAGAAAATTAAATCCAGACCTTGTCAAAAACAAAACAAAACTTCAGTCCACAGGACATGCCTGAGGTACAGTCCATACCCCATTGCCGTCTCCAGCAGCTGCCATGCAGGGAGGGGGCCCAGCAGCACCATGTGACCAAGCAGGAACAGCAAACCCTGGCAAAAATCGGGGGGGGGGGCATGTGACCACACGTGTCCCCCCCTACACATTGCTTCTGGTTTCTGCCCAGTGTGGACGGGGGTCTCAGGGCTTCAGCCCCCTGGGGTGCACCTGCCCGGGCTCAGGGCTTCATCATGAGTCCTGGGCAGGTGCCTCCTACGGGACTAAAGCCCCGAGCCCCCTCCACACTGGGCAGAAGCCCTAGTAGATGCCTCCCAGAGGGCTGAAGCCCTGATCCCCAGCCGGCATGCCCCAGCTCTTGAACTTCTGAAGATTGTCGTATGCGGCTCAGAGAGACAATAAGTTTGGCCACCCCTGTTCTATAGGATCTACCTATTGAGGGTGGTCATGATCATGATGGGTGAAATGATGTCTCAGTAGAGTTTGCCTCTGAAGATAAGGACCAAGGCCCTGACGCAGCAAAGCACTTAAGTGCATGTTTAACTTTAAACACTTGACTATTCACCAAAGTACTTAGGCATATACTTTGCTGAATCAGAGCCTAAAGTTTGACTCAGAACAGTATACCAAGCTACAGGTGACCCATCCAGGCTAAATTGAGACACTGGCAGAGGTTATGCAAAACTTGCTCTGTTGTCTCTTTGTTACCCTTCAATAACTAAACAGAACTTCATTTTCCAAAACCAGCAGAGTGTCGCCTAATGCAAGTACTGAATTCACTAAAAAAAAAAAAAAAAAGGAGGAGGATTGTGCCTGCTTTGAGCAGGGGGTTGGACTAAATGATCTCCTGAGGTCCCTTCCAACTCTGATAGTCTATGAGTCTATGAGAGCGGAAATCTAGCACTAGCCAGTGCCTTCTTTCCCTTCAGTAAAGCTATACAGTAATCTTACTTTGTTTCTCAGGCTCAGAATTAAAGGCTATTCGTTTCTAACATAAGTAAACCACATCACCACCTCAGGCATCTTATAAAGTCTTTGTTTGTTCTGCATGGTGAAATAGATTTGTCATAATTCAGACTGATAGGTGCAATTAACATCTGTGTTGCTTTGTTTAAAACTTCCACAAGGCAAAGATTTGACTCTGTAGTCTGATCTGATTTACGTCCTGTTCTCTTCTCACTTATACACCAGCATAAATCCTCCTCTCACTTCAATGGAGTTACATCAGTGTGCAACTTGTATGAGTTGAGAATCAAGTCCTCTATCTTAGTTTTGTACTTTGTACTTAAAATGAAGTGTGTCAGTACAATATCTCTCTTCCACCTCCAACCCTTCTATCCCCACAGCCAGTGTTTTATGTACATTTCAGGAACCATGGGCATGGGGAGACATGATTTTGTAGGGAGTTTGAAAGGGGAGATAAAGAGAAGGAAATTGTGTCAAACAAGCAAGATACACATATGGTACTCACAAAATTCCAGTGATACTGTATATATATTTGCTAAACCACTAAAAGCAGAGTGCATATGAAGGCATCTCACAGGTAAGTGCTGATTGCAGAAATTAAACCTAGCAGATATTAGGTCTTATTAACTGTGCAAACATATAGTCGAAGTTTTTTAATTTCTCTTGAACATTTCCTACAATGCCTTAAGAACATAGATTTTCATTAAGCATTACACAGATATCTACAGCTTTTTTGCTTACCCTCTGTCCCCCAATATAGCAACTATGGACAATGCAATGCAAGGAAACCCCCCATTCTACATAATGTGTAGATTCCCTTGAGCCATATGCTCGATAGAAACCTTCCAAAATTATTGCCCATATTTTTTTCAATTCTTATGCATTGTGTGCATTCGAGGCTGCCTCTTGGTAGCAAAATAAATATTGGAACTTTTTATGGGCTTACTTTTATGTTCGGGGGAAATAAGAATTTGGGGACTGGTTTTCAGAGCTGAATAACCACAGCTCCAGCTGAAGTAATGGGATCTGCTGTACTAGCATCTCTGAAAGTCAATCTTTGGCATTTAGCACAAACATTTAGCTATAGAATTTGGAAAAGATAGGTTAGATTTATTGAAACAAAGGTATAGGTTACCAACCTTAAATGTGAAATTGCTCTATTGCGTTTTAATCAACAGACTCAAGGTAAGTAAAGGACTCAGGGTCTACTTAGACTTTTCATTTTGTTTTCATGAAAAATTAAATAGTAAAAAAATCTATTGCTCTGTTTTAGCCATGGAGGAAGTTATCAACGTTAGGAAGTCAGCTTATTTCACACATAGGTTTAAGACCGCTTCGCAAGTTTCAGGAACTATGGCTGTTCGAAGTAATACAACAGAGAGAATGCTATACTGTGATTTTTAAAATCACTGCTGCATTGTGATGACTCCAATGGGACCCAACACCAATGGAGGTGGCTGGAGGCATTTTGCATGCCAAAGGTTGAGAGTCAATATGCCACCTGGGTGCAGGTGGGGGGTATGCAAGAGCAGCTTAAATACTCCCTGTTTATAAATGCAGTATGTGCTCTCCCCCCTGCTGAACCCAGGCTACCTGCAAACATGAAAGAGGAGGGTGGGTCCTGTCAAGCCACCCACCGCACTCTTGTGGGATGTTCAGCACCCTTGAGACAAGATGGGATCTTTTATTGGTCCAATAAAATATATTATCTCACCCACATTGTGTCTCTAATATCCTGGCACCAACACTGCATACAGCACCAGTGAGTCATGCTGGGCATATGAGATGTGATAAATCAGTCAAGTTGCCACTGCCTTTCTTCACCTAGAGCTTTAGTTACTCGGAAAGCACATATGAGCTGATGCTATTAAGTCTGTTGTATTTGACTAAACTCTGTGCTTCTGGGAAAGGGGAATGGAAATTGAACCTTTCTGTGAGGTCTGAAGGCCAGACCTGAATTCTCTCCCAGGTAGAATGAAAAAAAATTACTAAGTTTGAAGTGAAAAAACTGTGTTTGGAGATTTTCTGCAACTCACTTTTAAATGCCACTGGTGTGGACGTGTGAAATGGTTATGGGAAGGTGTGTGTTTATTTTATTTGTTCATCTTGATGGAAGTTAAGTTGTGTGGGAAAGCCAAAATACAAAACGTTAGGTTCCATGTGGTCCATTCCATTCCCACTGAGGTTAATGGCCAAACTTCCATTGACTTCAATAGGACCAGGATTATGATGATAATAGGAGAGACAAGATGGGTGAGGGAATATATTTTATTGGACCAACTTCTATTGGTGAAAGAGACAAGTTTTCAAGCTCCACAGAGTTAGACACCAAAAATCATGGACTCAACAAAGGTTGGTTTTATGTCTCATTACAACAATTTGTAACCACTAACTCTCCTTTGTCCTGTAACTGCAGAAGTGTTAATTGCTCACTTCGTTTTGAATGGTTTCTTGAAACTCCTCCTTACCATTAACATGCTGTTCCTCCTTGTATTTAGCTATGACACCCTGATTAATTTGCCTTGACCTGAAGAAGAGCTCTGTGGGACTTGAAAGCTTGTCTCTCTCACCAAAAGAAGTTGTCCAATAAAAAATATTACCTCACCCTCCTTCTCTCTCTCTCTCCCGTATCCTGGGCCCATCACAACTACAACACTGCTGTCATTATGACAATATCATGCTATATCCTCTTAAGCCTTGTGTATTCATTAATATTATACTTTTATATGCTGGATACTTGCTATTACTGTCACAAAGGCCCTGATCTTGCAAAATATTAGGCACATGCTTAACGTCATTCAGTGTGTAGTGCCATTGACTTCAGTGTCTTCACAAGATCAGAGCCAACAAGTATGAACCAATAAAATTCTCTTTTGAGGAAAAAATAAAATATACCCTCTGCACATTTAAATAGGCCACATTCTACACCTTGTGCCCGAGCAATTCAAAATTTCTATGGCTATTACTGCTTTACCCTGAGTTGTCCCAAGACAAGGGCGGAGAAGAAACATGCTCACTACTCCACATATAATTCTAATATTGTTGACGGGTTGAAATGTGAGGTAAATCAGAAAAAAAAAGAAAAGGAATGGCATGAGCAGCACCTTGAAATCTATAGATGAAATGACATAAAATATTACTAATTATTATTATATTATTATTATTCAGATCATTCAGCATAGCTAAGACAATAGATGCAGTCAAGAGAAATTTTAAAGGACAAAAACATTTTTTAAATATAGAAGTCTTCAATAGAACTGTCTTTTGACCTGTAAGACTTGTCTTTTTTTCACCAAGCATTTTGACAATCGATCCAAACTTGCTCATACAACAAGTACGATATGTTTTGAGATCCATTCATTAAGTCCTACTGTGAGATTGTTTTGGTGTGTGTTCAGGAGCAAGAATAAACATCTTTAACCGTTTTAAACTATTTAATTAATGAAACATTACTGTTAAGATCATCTGAAAACACTTCTGAGGCATAAATATTCACTATAAGCAAAGCTCACTGGGGAATCATAGAATCATAGAATATCAGGGTTGGAAGGGACCTCAGGAGGTCATCTAGTCCAACCCCCTGCTCAAAAGCAGGACCAATCCCCAATTAAATCATCCCAGCCAGGGCTTTGTCAAGCCTGACCTTAAAAACTTCTAAGGAAGGAGATTCCACCACCTCCCTGGGCAACGCATTCCAGTGTTTCACCACCCTCTTAGTGAAAAAGTTTTTCCTAATATCCAACCTAAACCTCCCCCACTGCAACTTGAGACCATTACTCCTTGTCCTGTCCTCTTCTACCACTGAGAATAGTCTAGAACCATCCTCTCTGGAACCACCTCTCAGGTAGTTGAAAGCAGCTATCAAATCCCCCCTCATTCTTCTCTTCTGCAGACTAAACAATCCCAGTTCCCTCAGCCTCTCCTCATAAGTCATGTGTTCCAGACCCCTAATCATTTTTGTTGCCCTTCACTGGACTCTTTCCAATTTATCCACATCCTTCTTGTAGTGTGGGGCCCAAAACTGGACACAGTACTCCAGATCTTCATAAATGATCTGGAGGATGGTGTGGATTGCACTCTCAGCAAATTTGGGGATGATACTAAACTGGGAGGAGTGGTAGATACGCTGGAGGGGAGGGATAGGATACAGAAGGACCTAGACAAATTGGAGGATTGGGCCAAAAGAAATCTGATGAGGTTCAATAAGGATAAGTGCAGGGTCCTGCACTTAGGACGGAAGAACCCAATGCACAGCTACAGACTAGGGACCGAATGGCTAGGCAGCAGTTCTGCGGAAAAGGACCTAGGGGTGACAGTGGACGAGAAGCTGGATATGAGTCAGCAGTGTGCCCTTGTTGCCAAGAAGGCCAATGGCATTTTGGGATGTATAAGTAGGGGCATAGCGAGCAGATCGAGGGACGTGATCGTTCCCCTCTATTCGACATTGGTGAGGTCTCATCTGGAGTACTGTGTCCAGTTTTGGGCCCCACACTACAAGAAGGATGTGGATAAATTGGAGAGAGTCCGGCTAAGGGCAACAAAAATGATTAGGGGTCTGGAACACATGACTTATGAGGAGAGGCTGAGGGAGCTGGGATTGTTTAGCCTGCAGAAGAGAAGAATGAGGGGGGATTTGATAGCTGCTTTCAACTACCTGAAAGGGGGTTCCAAAGAGGATGGCTCTAGACTGTTCTCAATGGTAGCAGATGACAGAACGAGTAGTAATGGTCTCAAGTTGCAGTGGGGGAGGTTTAGATTGGATATTAGGAAAAACTTTTTCACTAAGAGGGTGGTGAAACACTGGAATGCGTTACCTAGGGAGGTGGTAGAATCTCCTTCCTTAGAGGTTTTTAAGGTCAGGCTTGACAAAGCCCTGGCTGGGATGATTTAACTGGGAATTGGTCCTGCTTCAAGCAGGGGGTTGGACTAGATGACCTTCTGGGGTCCCTTCCAACCCTGATATTCTATGATTCTATAAGATGATGCCTCACCAATGTCGAATAGAGGGGGACGATCACGTCCCTCGATCTGCTCACTATGCCCCTACTTATACATCCCAAAATGCCATTGGCCTTCTTGGCAACAAGGGCACACTGCTGACTCATATCCAGCTTCTCGTCCACTGTCACCCCTAGGTCCTTTTCCGCAGAACTGCTGCCTAGCCATTCGGTCCCTAGTCTGCAGCTGTGCATTGGGTTCTTCCATCCTAAGTGCAGGACCCTGCACTTATCCTTATTGAACCTCATCAGATTTCTTTTGGCCCAATCCTCCAATTTGTCTAGGTCCTTCTGTATCCTATCCCTCCCCTCCAGCGTATCTACCACTCCTCCCAGTTTAGTATCATCCGCAAATTTGCTGAGAGTGCAATCCACACCATCCTCCAGATCATTTATGAAGATATTGAACAAAACCAGCCCTAGGACCGACCCTTGGGGCACTCCACTTGATACCGGCTGCCAACTAGACATGGAGCCATTGATCACTACCCGTTGAGCCCGACAATCTAGCCAGCTTTCTACCCACCTTATAGTGCATTCATCCAGCCCATACTTCCTTAACTTGCTGACAAGAATACTGTGGGAGACCGTGTCAAAAGCTTTGCTAAAGTCAAGAAACGATACATCCACTGCTTTCCCTTCATCCACAGAACCAGTAATCTCATCATAGAAGGCGATTAGATTAGTCAGGCATGACCTTCCTTTGGTGAATCCATGCTGACTGTTCCTGATCACTTTCCTCTCCTCTAAGTGCTTCAGGATTGATTCTTTGAAGACTTGCTCCATGATTTTTCCAGGGACTGAAGTGAGGCTGACTGGCCTGTAGTTCCCAGGATCCTCCTTCTTCCCTTTTTTAAAGATCGGCACTACATTAGCCTTTTTCCAGTCAGCCGGGACTTCCCCCGTTCGCCACGAGTTTTCAAAGATAATGGCCAATGGCTCTGCAATCACAGCTGCCAGTTCCTTTAACACTCTCGGATGCAACTGGTCCGGCCCCATGGACTTGTGCACGTCCAGCTTTTCTAAATAGTCCCTAACCACCTCTTTCTCCACAGAGGGCTGGCCATCTATTCCCCATGTTGTGATGCCCAGTGCAGCAGCCTGGGAGCTGACCTTGTTAGTGAAGACAGAGGCAAAAAAAGCATTGAGTACATTAGCTTTTTCCACATCCTCTGTCACTAGGTTGCCTCCCTCATTCATTAAGGGGCCCACACTTTCCTTGGCTTTCTTCTTGTTTCCAACATACCTGAAGAAACCTTTCTTGTTATTCTTAACATCTCTCACTAGCTGCAGCTCCAGGTGCGATTTGGCCCTCCTGATATCATTCCTACATGCCCGAGCAATATTTTTATACTCTTCCCTGGTCATATGTCCAACCTTCCACTTCTTGTCAGCTTCTTTTTTATGTTTAAGATCCGCTAGGATTTCCCCGTTAAGCCAAGCTGGTCGCCTGCCATATTTACTATTCTTTCGACTCATCGGGATGGTTTGTCCCTGTAACCTCAACAGGGATTCCTTGAAATACAGCCAGCTCTCCTGGACTCCTTTCCCCTTCATGTTAGCCCCCCAGGGGATCCTACCCATCCGTTCCCTGAGGGAGTCGAAGTCTGCTTTCCTGAAGTCCAGGGTCCATATCCTGCTGCTTACCTTTCTTCCCTGTGTCAGGATCCTGAACTCAACCAACTCATGGTCACTGCCTCCCAGATTCCCATCCACTTTTGCTTCCCCCACTAATTCTTCCCGGTTTGTGAGCAGCAGGTCAAGAAAAGCTCTCCCCCTAATTGGCTCCTCTAGCACTTGCACCAGGAAATTGTCCCCTATGCTTTCCAAAAACTTCCTGGATTGTCTATGCACTGCTGTATTGCTCTCCCAGCAGATATCAGGAAAATTAAAGTCACCCATGAGAACCAGGGCGTGCGATCTAGTAGCTTCCGCGAGCTGCCAGAAGAAAGCCTCATGCACCTCATCCCCCTGGTCTGGTGGTCTATAGTAGACTCCCACCACTACATCACTCTTGTTGCTCACACTTCTAAACTTAATCCAGAGACACTCAGGTTTTTCTGCAGTTTCGTACCGGAGCTCTGAGCAGTCATACTGCTCCCTTACATACAGTGCTACTCCCCCACCTTTTCTGCCCTGCCTGTCCTTCCTGAACAGTTTATAACCATCCATGACAGTACTCCAGTCATGTGAGTTATCCCACCAAGTCTCTGTTATTCCAATCACATCATAATTCCTTGACATCACCAGGACCTCCAGTTCTCCCTGCTTGTTTCCAAGGCTTTGTGCATTCGTATATAAGCACTTGAGATAACCTGCTGATCGCCCCTCATTCTCAGTATGAGGCATGTCAATGTTGTAACTGATATCATGATTTAGTCAGATAAATGATGGATGAAATGTTGGCATCTTTTTTAGATATGCAAATCATCAGCAATGCAGAAAAGGTAGCAGGATTCCTAAGAAGCATGTAGTGTTTTGCAGGAAAAATGGCCACTTCAGCGCAACCATTAGTGTCTGAGAGAGGAAGGTTTGTAGACCTTCTCACATCTGAGGCAGAAATGACAACACGTCAGAAAAGCCCCTTTCCAATTACAGTAAGTTTTTGAAGATTTCATATTCTGGGGTTGATTTCTTTTTTAAATAGCTTTTTTGTCTTTGGGAGTTTTATTTGTTATTAGCATTTGTGAAAAGGCAAGTTTATTAGCTTGTTTAAAATAAATGTAAAGAGCCTATTTAACATACACTAATGTTTCCTTGAAGCTGTTCCAAAAAGGAAAAAAAAACAGTCAAGAAACAAGAACAAAAAGTATGTCCATAGCTTATGCCTGCATGGGAGATTTCAACTATAATTACCTCTAGGTCAATGGTTCAAACGCAGCTCAAGCTGACAGTAAAAAAAGTGTTTGCCTCTTGAAGGTTGTCCGATGGGCTTGGGATCTGATGCAGCATTCCCATACACTTCCTAGAAGAGTCCCAACATAATGGACGCTAACAAGACACCTTGTTGCAATTCCATCAATGAGGCCAAGGAGTGAATGAATGGGCATTCTTCTTGATAGGTCAAATATAGATTAGCTTCTCCCATTAATAGGAAACCATTTTAAAACACTTTTTAAAAATGTTTTTCAGCTAATATTTTTGTGTTTGCCAATGTTGATAGGAAATAACTTTGCTCAATAAAACCACTTTTGAAAATTGTCCTTGAAAGAAGATACTGTTGCCTCTACCTACGGTAAACAGAAATTAAAAGGTACATCACCAAAGTAAAATCCCTGCACGCTGCATGGAAACTTTTTAAAGACACCATAATAGAGTAAATGTATACCTCAAATTAAAAAAACATAGTAAGAGAATCAAAAAAGATCCACTGTAGCTAAACAACAAAGTAAAAGAATCAGTGAGAGGCAAAAAGGCATCCTTTAAAAAGTGAAAGTTAAATCCTAGTGAGGAAAATAGAAAGGAGCATAAACTCTGGCAAATGAAGTGTAAAAATATAATTAGGAAGGCCAAAAAAGAATTTGAAGAACAGCTAGCCAAAGACTCAAAACGTAATAACAAAAAAAAATGTAAGTACATCAGAAGCAGGAAACTTCAAACAACCAATGGGGACACTGGACGATTGAGATGCTAAAGGAGCACTCAAGGACAATAAGGCCATTGCAGAGAAACTAAATGAATTCTCTGCCTCAGTCTTCATGGTTGAGGATGTGAGGAAGATTTCCAAACCTGAGCCACTTTACTGAGATGACATTAGAGGTGTTTAATGAGGTGTCATTAGAGGAGGTTTTGAAACAAATTGATAAACTAAACAGTAATAAGTCACCAGGACCAGATGGTACCAAGAGTTCTGAGTTCTGAAGGAACTCAAATGTGAAATTGCAAGACTACTATCTGTAGTTTGTAGCCTATCATTTAAATCAGTTTCTGTACCAAATGACTGGAGGATAGCTAATGTGACACCAATTTTTAAAAAGGGCTCCAGAGGTGACCCCGGCAATTATAGGCCAGTAAGCCTGACTTCAGTACTGGGCAAACTGGTTGAAACTATAGTAAAGAACAAAATTGTCAGACACATAGATGAACATAATTTGCTGGGGAAGAGTCAACATGGTTTTTGTAAATGGAAATCATGCCTCACCAATCTACTAGAATTCTTTGAGGGGGTGTAATGAATGCTGGCTTTGGTGGGACCCAACTTAGAGTACCAATTTAGGACAAATTGCTTAAAGCAGGGCAGTTACAGCCCAAGGCTGGGGTTCCTTTGCACACCAAGGCAAACCAAACCAGCCAAACAGAGAAGACTTTGGTTTTGCCCCACTGACTAACCACAAGTCACACAAGCAATTCCCTTAGACACTTCAGTTTTCCAGTATCACCACCAGTGCCACTCGTTATGGGCATGAATGGTTATGAAAACCAATACCCCAGTAAAAGAAAAAAGGTTCTCCCTATCCCAAAGGACCAAGCCCCAGACCCAGGTCAATATACAAATCAGATCTTACATACAAATCACACTGTTGCCAATCCTTTAGAATCTAAAGGTTTAGTCATAAAAAGAAAAAGATATAGATGAGTGCTAGAATTGGTTAAATGGAATCAATTATATACAGTAACGGCAAAGTTCTTGCTTCAGGCTTGTAGCAGTAATGAAACAAACTTCAGATTCAAATCAAGTCTCTGGAGTACCTCCACACCTGGGATGGGTCATTCAGTCCTTTGTTCAGAGCTTCAGTTTGTAGTAAAGTTCCTCCAGAGGCAAGAAGCAGGACTGAAGACAAGATGGAGGTGAGGCAGCTGCCTTTTATAGTCTCTTCCAGATGTAAGGACAGCTCTTTGTTCTTACTGTGGAAAATTACAGCAAAATGGAGTTTGGAGACACATGTCCATGCAGTTCTTTACAGGAGGCAGCCATTGCTTACATGCTATCTTGAACATTCCCAGGAAGAATTCTTATGTGGATTGGAGTCTCCCAAGGTCCAGAATAGTCCCTTCTCAAGAAGCTGACCAAATGCTTCACTGAGGCTTCTTAGAATCAAAACACATTGGAATACAAGTACATAGCCAATATTCATAACTTTAACTACAAAATTGATACACTCATATAGATAGCATAATTAGCAAATCGAAACCTTTTCTTAGACACCTTATTTGACCCCCTTTATACAAGATGTGGTCCCACTACAGGACCTTGGTTGCAACAATGATCTATACAGTCCCAGGTTATGTCAGTAACATCACAGGGAGTCAACAAGCATGTGGACAAGAGGGATCCAGTGGATATAGTGTATTTAGATTTTTAGAAAGCCTTTGACAAAGTCCCTCACCAAAGGCTCTCAAGCAAAGTAAGCAGTCATGAGATAAGGGGGAAAGTTCTCTCATGGATGGGTAACTGGTTAAAAGATAGGAAACAAATGGTAGGAATAAATGGTCAGTTTTCAGAATGGAGAGAGGTAAAGAGTGGTGTCCCCTAGGGGTCTTAACTGGGCCCGGTCCTATTTTACATATTCATAAAAGATCTGGAAAAAAGGAGTAAACAGTGAGGTGGCAAAATTTTCAGATGATACAAAACTACTCAAGATAGTTAAGTCCCAGGCAGACTGCGAAGAGCTACAAAAGGATCTCTCAAAACTGGGTGACTGCACAACAAAATGGCAGATGAAATTCAATGCTGATAAATGCAAAGTATTGCACATGAGAAAACATAATCCCAACTATACATATAAAATGATGGGGTCTAAATTAGCTGTTGCCACTCAAGAAAGAGATCTTGGAGTCATTGTGGACAGTTCTCTGAAAACATCCACTCAATGTGAAGTGGCAGTCAAAAAAGCAAACAGAATGTTGGGCATCATTAAGAAAGGGATAAATAATAAGGCAGAAAATATCATATTAAACATAGAATCATAGAATATCAGGGTTTGAAGGGACCTCAGGAGGTCATCTAGTCCAACCCCCTGCTCAAAGCAGGGCCAATCCCCAATATTGCCGCTATATAAATCCATGGCATGCCCACATCTTGAATACTGCATGCAGATATGGTTGCCCCATCTCAAAAAAGATATATTGGAATTGGAAAAGGTTCAGGAAAGGGAAACAAAAATTATTAGGGGTATGGAGTGGCTGCCATATGAAGAGAGATTAATAAGACTGAGACTTTTCAGCTTGGAAAAGAGATGACTAAGGAGGGATATGATAGAGGTCTATAAAATCATGACTGGTGTGGAGAAACTAAATAAAGAAGAGTTATTTACTTCTTCTCATAACACAAGAACTAGGAATCACTAAATAAAATTAATAGGCAACAGATTTAAAATAAACAAAAGGGAGTATTTTTTTCACACAATGCAGAGTCAACCTGTGAAATTCCGTGCCAGAGGATGTTGTGAAGGCCAAGACCATAACAGGGTTCAAAAAAGAACTAAATAAATTCATGGAGGATAGGTCCATCAATGGCTATTAGCCAGGATGGGCAGGGATGGTATCCCTAGCCTCTGTTTGCCAGAAGCTGAGAATGGGTGACAGGGGATGGATCACTTGATGGTTACCTGTTCTGTTCATTCCCTCTGGGGCACCTGGCATTGGCCACTGTCGGAAGACATGACACTGGGCTAGATGGACCTTTGGTCTGATCCACTATGGCCATTGTTATTTGCAGTTGGGTAAACTGAGGCACTGAAAATTTAAATGACCTGCCTAATATCTGTCCAAGTTAGCTGCAGAAATAGAATAGTCTTGTTTTCATTTCAATGACACTCTCTTCCTAATGTAATTTAAATGTTAGTATCTGCAAATTTGTATGATGTCTACTGTTTTCATTTTTTCTTCTCAAAAACAAGTATAAATAAACCAATTATCTTGAACCACGCATTGGAAAAGTAGAACTTCAGAAGGAGCAGGGGCTATTTATAGTTTCAGAAAAGAGAAGAGCTTTCACTCCCTCCCCCACTACCCTGAACACACACACACACACTCTCTCTCTCTCTCTCCCTCACCCCCTACAATTCGGGCACAGTTTCACCAGCTCCTTGGTTTCCATAGATCAATATTCACTTGTGAGTATTTTTCCTGCAAGTTTCATCCATATCTTTGCTTTGCCCATTACTGATCTGTGGCCTGCTCATAAATCTTGTGGTATAGCGACCACTTCTGCTTCACTTGACGTAGTAGAATACAGTGTAAAATGTAATGACTATCTTTCCAGATTCTGAATTCATAAAACTAGAACTAATAAAAGCTGACAAAGTACCAAGGCCAGAAGAATTATAACACTGAATTCTCAAGGGAGTAAGAAGGAAAAGTGTTTGGAAAAATTTATGTAATAGGTGGATAGATTTGCTTTTTAACCAGATAAGTCCTTTGTGTACTTCAGCCTAGTGTAATGTGAGATAAATGGGATAGAAATCATAATAGGCATCAGATTTGTAAACCAAACTCCATGCAAACAGAGAGAAAGAAAGGAAGAGAGATATCTGATTATAAATATGATGTCTAAAAGTCTGAATACTATTTGTAAACAAGAAAGTTAAAATTAAGCCATTGTTTGAGTCTGGCTATAACATGCTGTATTGAGATGACCTCTCAAAGACCCCTCCAGTCCTACAATTCTATAACAAATCACAATTCACATAATAGGAAACTTCTCTTCTGTGTTGTCAGATGCCATGGGCGATGCAGAGACAATTTTTCTGAGATAAAGCAACCTCTGACTGTTTGGAAGTAAGGCTGGTGGGATCTAAATGTTGTTGTGCTGGGGCTGGTTTCATTCTCTGTGCTGGGGCTGGTTTCATTTAGGGCAGCACTCTCATTGTGGGAGACATGAGAAAATTCCTAAGAGCCAGTGACTGCACCACACCTTTAAGCAGGGGTGAATTTGTATCTCTGGCCTAATGAAGGGGAAGTGCTATGGCGGGGCACGGGAGAGAGGTCAAACTGCTGCAAAAGGGGACGAGGGGCAACACTGACTCATCCCCTGGAATCTGGATGGGCAAAAGAGTTTAAAAGGGCAGCCCGTATGGTGAAGCCCCCTTTCACACAGAGCACGCTGTTGGTGCTTTCAGGATCAGCGAGCTAGTACTCGGGTGCGGTAGGGACTTTACAGGAAGGGCTTTGGAACTGCATGATGTACATGAGCACTCAGTTGTATTACACTTGCAAAGGTCAAAGATGGATCAAGCAGGCCAGGGTGAATCTGTTATCCTACGGAAGGGTGGTGAGCCTGGGGTCAGCTTGGTGCAGGCTTTGAGAGCCTACATGGTGACGGGGCTGGGGAGAGGAAGGACCCCTTTTTATGCACAGTGACAGGAGTCCCCTCACAACATATCAATTTGTTATGGTGTGGAGATGGGGATGATGAGGTTGGGGCTGCCAGCCCATGAATTTGGTTCCCACTCATTCAGAATTGAGGCAGCAACAAGAAGCAGCACAGCTAGGTATGGGAGCAGAGGAAATTCAGGCAGTCAGGCATTGGCATTCGGAAGCATACCGAAGGTATGTGAGACCTCAGGTGGTAAGTCAGCATTCATTTGTTGTAATCTTATTCCAGATGTTGGATGACCAGCCACACAGACAGTGGTGTGGAACTGCTGGAACAGTAATGCCTTTTGGACGCGTAGGCATGCATCCAAGTTGCCTGAGGGTTCGCAGCTAGGGTTCTGCAGTGAAGCAATACTGAGTTGGCATGGAAAGAGGGGCATGTTATGGGATCAGCTGATACCACTTCTGTATGCTGTGCATGCCCGTCAGCAGCCACCAGATATAACTGTGGTACACTTTGAGGGAAATTATGTGGGAATGTGTAAAGGGGTCAAATTAATGCTCAGAGCAAGGAGGAACTTGAGGCTGATCCTTGCACTTTTTCCTGGAGTTAAAATTGCCATGAGCCCTCCCCCCAGGGTGAGCAAGGCAAGGAGGTATGTGAACACGGAGGTGGCCAAATTCCTTGGGATCATAGGAGGGACAGTTATTTCACATCCTGACATACTATATGGGGCACCAGAGTTATTCTGGGAGGATGGAGTTCATCTGTCAAACTTAGGTGCTGACATGTTTTTGGCATTGAGCATTGGAGATGTCTGGAAACCCAACTAGGTTTGGAGGAGGAGACAGCAAAGCAAATTGCTGATGCCTCCTTGTGGCAGATATCCAGTGCAGGTACTCCATAGGGAAGTTATACAGTGACTGGATAAATGGCTTGGTAAAGGACTTAAAAAGGAGGTGTTGGTTAAAGGAACGGAATGGGGGATTGGGGTTCCCATGAGTGGTATGGCAGGGAGACAGCCCTCCTTTCTTATAGCCCACCTTTACCCTCCTACAAGGGGGGATGAATGGTAAGGTCCCAGCAATGGATTGGCTGAGGGACTTTTGGAAAAAAGAGGGGTAACTGGCGGAAGCCCCCTGGGAAGTTATTGAATGCACATGGGGTTACCTATACTGTACACTTTTATCTGCCGGGTAGTCCCAGACATCCAATAATAAAGTTGTGGCCTGATTAAAACCATATCAAATGTCTCCTCTCCTTCTTTCAGTACAGCCAGATGTGTCCTATTGGGCAAGAGCAATGCCCTGTAGGTTGCAAAGAATTAGGGGGAAATATGGTATTCATAAACCGTCTAGGAAAAAAACAAATAGAAAAACAGCAACTCCCCAAGAGCACAGAGTCATGGAAATGAATGATGGCCTGGGGAGGAGGCACCACCCATGAGCATATAGCACATAAGTGTGAATGAGTATGGGATCTAAGGAAAAACAGTAACAATGACAGGGAGAAGGAAGGTATCAATGAAACAAATAAGCTCTTGCCAGGGCATGTATAGTTTCTTATTGCTCTTTTCATTTGATCGTAAACAAACTCACACTTTTCTGGAATTACCTTGGAAGTATTGGTTGCAAACTGCTATTAAAAATGCCCCTTGAAATGGAATCCTATACTATCAACACGGATGGGTGGGATTTTATCCATCTGCAGCTCATTAAGGTCAGTGGGGAATAACAGAGCTGATTTTGGTCTCACTTACAATGATATAAATCAGATATAATTCTACTAAAGTCCCAAGAGTTAAACTGGTGTAAGTGAGATCAGAATCCGTCCCATTGCACACTACTTCAAAAGTGTGTCTCAAGTTAATTCTCTTTCAAACAAGTTTAATTTTCCTCCTTTCTTATTGCCTTGTTTAGTTTTCATTTTCAGCTCCAATATCCCTCTATCTGCCTACATCACTTCATATATTTTAAGAACAGAAGAGACCTTTAAATCATCTAATCTGATCTTCTACCATTAAATTTCACACAGATACACCTGTATTAAGCCCTCCAACCTGTGTTTGGCTAAAGCATAACTTCTAGAAAGGCATCCAATCTTCACCTGAAGACATTAAGAGATGGATAATCCAAGACCTTCTTTGATAGTTTGTTTCACAAATTAATCTTCCTCACTGTTAAAATATGAATGTTTTATTTCTATTTGAATTTGTCTGGCTTCAGATTCTGGCCATTGGTTTTTGTTAGGCCTTTAGATTAATGAGATCTTTAGTAGCTGGTATTTTCTCCCCATAAAGGTACTTATACATTGTAATCAAGTCTCCTCTCAATCTTCTTTTTGATCAACTAAACAGATGGAGCTCTTTTTGTCTCTCACTGCTTTTAACTGCAAAGTACTCAGATACCACTCACCCAGAGTTGTGCATCGATTTGAATTTAGAGTGTTTTATACTATTCTAATGACTAAACACAATGGGGCATATTCACCCTGAAATTAATGCCATTAGCTTCAGTAGACTTACCTCAGGGAGAATTTGGCCCATTTTATTCACAGATGAATCATAGCCACGTTATGGATTAATGGCTGACATTGCCAATTAATCTACGCAGAGGACAAAGGGAAATAACATGCCACAGATTTTGCATAGCCTTAAATGAACCCTGTACATTCCAAGACGCTAAAAGCATTAAAGGAATGAAGGCATTGAAAGAATACATTATCAGTGTGTGGAGATCATACTTCTGACAAGATTCCCAGAGATATTAGAATATTCTATTAGTCATTTTCTTTATGTTTTTAATTCAAACAAGTAAGCATGTCATATTTTTTGTAAATAAAACATTGGAAAGGCTCTCAATATTTTAAGGAAAGTGTATTCCACTCTTTGCTAAACAATTTGTTGCTTTTCCCACAACAAGAGCACAATTTCTCTTTTCGGCATTTCAACATGCTGTTGTGCTGGGGCCTTCATTCTGGGCCAGCTATGGCAGCTCTCACTAATCCTTTTGACTGCTTTTACTGACAAGGCTTAGATAGTCAGTACCATTAACCCACAAGCAAGGGCACTGTGCCACTTATTAGATTTTTTTTTTTATCAGACACCTTTGATCCCAAGCAATACTTCTCAGCTGACAGCTCAGTAGGAATGTAACATAGCCATAGTGAATAGTTTGCCCCACCAGCAGATTTAATAATTTTATTTGAGGTAATGTTGAAATAAGGAATGGTACAGAGTTCAAGCATAGGAGTTTCTGGTCGTCAGGGGATAAGGTACAGATTATCAAGGGGTGCAAAATTCGATTTAGGAGCTGGTGGAGCAAGCATCACATAATAATCTGCAAATTCCCCGACTGGGGGAAAAGTTTAACCGGTCAGAGTACAGACATCGAGATATGGGGTAAGTTATCCACACAACAGCTACGTTCGGTATGCTGGGTATAGTGAGTGAATACGGGCGTGGGGATGGGTCTACCCTCATTTGGTGGGGTTTAATGTTCAGCGGGCTTACGGTTCCAGTTCATACGGTCCGATGGGGAAGGCCTCTCAGTCTCTTTCCCACAGTGTGTGCAGTGTCGTACTGGCTCACTCCTCCTGGTACTGTCGGTGGCCGGTGATGTGTTCGATGTAGATGTCCCTGGACCATCGGATGGTGTCCGAGACCATGAGGCGCCGCATGAGCCGTGCGTAGCGTCTACCGATCCCGCAGGTCCGCAGCACACGCTCGTTGCAGGGGTCCCAAGCGCCCAGGGCTCCGACAATCAGGGCATCCAGCTGCACCTCGTAGCCCTTCGCTCTCAGGGTGTCGGCCAGAGGGGCGTATTTTTCCAGTTTCCGAGCTCGAGCTTCTCGGAAGGCCGGGGTCCTGTTCTCGAAAGGGACCGTAATGTTGACGAGGATGATCTTTTTCTGGGTTTCGTTGGTGACAACCACGTCGGGTCGTAGCGGGCTGTCGGTACCGGAGATGGCGCAGTTCACGGCGACCTCCCCCAGGCTAGGTGAGATGGCTTTCACCAGGCGGTTCTGGATGGCATTGTGGCGCAGCTGCCAGGATCTGGAGTGGGGCTTGCAGCTGCACAGGATGTGGGGCAGGGTCTCGTTGGAGTAGCCGCACTTCCTGCAACATTTGTCTCGGCTCCCGTGGCGGACAGCTCCATTGAGCGGGACGCAGTTGAGCCGGGCGCGGTGGATGAACCGCCAGTCGGCGAAGTGGGTGAAGCCGCCCCCGGCGAGGAAGTGGTTGCTGGCGTCCCACTTGCTGGTCCGTTCGAAGGCTTTTCCCTGGTCCGGCTTGCGCTTCAGGGCTTCTACGTACAGCGAGTGGGTGGCTGCCTTCAGGGTCCTTTCCAGCAGGCCCCTGGCGCTCGGGGTGACTATGGTGTTGCCCTCGGACCCGATCTGTGGCACCAGGACACCCAGCTCCTGGCGCTCCTCACACCACTCCCAGCGGCAGCCGATGCGTTTCCCCAGGCGTCGCGTGGCATTGCGGGCGCGGGACCACAGCGAAGCGATGTCGCCCCCATCTCGGCCGAATTCGCCGTCCAGGGAACCGCTCAGGAAGCTGGCGGTGTCTTGGCTGGACGGGGCTCTACCGATCCGCTTTTGCGTTACGTCGTGGAGGGATTTCGCTGCGATGCTCTTTACCATGGCGTCGGGGCACGTCAGCAGGTGGAAGGCGTGGGTGATCACTGCGATGTCACCCAGGTCACCCATGTGGGGGACATTGGCACTGCCATGCCTGTGGGTGATATAGACCAGCTCGTTGCTGGCTCTCTGGGGAAGGAATAACCACTTCTTCACCAGCTGCCGGATGACCTTGTCCGCCTTGTTGAGGGGTACCTTTGCCACGGCGGAGCCCCTCAGGACGAACGAGATGCGGGGGATCAGGAAGGTGTTCAGGGCGTTTATCTTTTGCCACGGTGCTAGCAGGGAGGTGTCGATCTTGGCGGTATCCTGTAGGATCTCTTGGATGGTGTCCTCGGGCGTCTGGCGGACACGGAAACCCGTCGGTGTGCCGAGGTGTCGGTAGGCCTGCCCCTCTGCCAGGGGGATGACGGGCTCGCCCTGAATCTGGAATTCCGTCCCCTGCACGGAGTCCCTTTTGCTGCCATCTATGTGGAGGGATGCGCATTTCTTTGCATTGAAGTGGAGCCCCATCCAATCGGCAACTTGACTGGTGGCATCCAGCATACGCTGGAGGTTCTCTGGGTCGTCTGCGGTCAGGACCAGGTCATCCGCGTAAGCCAGGACACTCACCCTCTTGCCGTGGAGGTTGAAGCTGCCTGCGCCCTTGGAGATCACTCGCAGCAGCGGCTCCATGGCGAGGTTAAAGATGATGGGGCTGAGGGGACAGCCCTGCTTGACTCCGCACCGGATCGGGATCTCGGCTGTCTCTCCTTCGACCGAGCGAATGGTGGTGCTGCATCCCTCGTACATCTCTTGGATCGCCCAGCGGAAGTTCTCTGGCATCCCAAACTCCTGGAGCGTGGCAAAGATGTGGTGGTGGGGCATGGACCCAAAAGCGTTGGCCAGGTCCAGCCATGCTATCGTACCCTGCCTCCGCGCCCTTCTGGTCGTATCGATGATGGTTTGGAGGACAAAGTTATGTTCGTAGCAGCCCTCGCAGGACATGAAGCCTTTCTGGGTGGAGCTGATGGCCCCCCCACGCACTGACCACTCCGTGATCCTCGACGCCAGGCAGCTGGCATAGAGCTTGTACATCGTGGAGCAGAGGGAGATGGGCCTCCAATTGCTGGGGTCATCACGCTCACCCTTCTTGTACACCAGAACCGTCATGGCCTTTTTCCAGGAGCTGGAAGTCCGGCAGAATCGCTTGCACTGGTTGAAGAGCGTGGCGAGGACCAGGCAGCCGGGATCTCGCTTTTTCAGGAGACTGTAGCGGATGCCATCTTTCCCGGGAGCTGTGTTTTTTGTTTTTGAGAGCCTGGCCAACACTTCCTTGGGCGTGAAGTCAGCTTCCAGGGCGCCCGCTTCGTCGACACGGGGCAGGGGGCGGAGGCACTCGGGGCGCAGCGCACCATCCTGGGCTGTGTGGTCGAATACATCCTTGAAGTAGCTGTAGAGGCGTTCGGGTGGGATCGTGCAGTAGGGCGAGGGCCCGTCGAGGATCTCTCTCATGGCTTTGGGGCGGTTTGCCCGGTACAGCTTCTGGATCCTTGAAGCCGCTGCTGGATCGTAGCGGCAGTTGGCACCTCTCCTTCTGGTTCCCCCGGTGGTGGTGTTGGGGTTTGGAGCAGGCGTTCTGTGGGCAGGCGGGGCGTTCTCCTGGGTGGGACATCTTCTGGGAGCGGTTTCTGCAGACAGTTCTTGGGTGAGTCTGTCTACGAGGAGGTCAAAGTCGTCGAAGGAAGCTGTCGCTCTTAGCTCCGCGGTCCAGGCAGTCTGCCACGGAGTGGCAGCCCTCTCCACCGGCTGCTGGCCCTCATGGTCCTCGACCTTGTCTGAAGCAGACTCATCACCTGCACAGTCGACCCACCGTCCATCCCGCGAGCCATCGTTCCCTTCGGTTGGGGGCTGGGGCGGAATCTCCGGTGGGATGCTGGCGTTACTAGTGGTCGGAGGGACGCGGGCCGGCTCGGGGGTTGCCGGGACGTTGCTGGTCCTTCTAGGGGTGGCTGCTGCTTGGGCGGCTGCTGCCGGAACGTGGGATCCGCTGTTGGCAGCGTCCCGCAGGATGGACTCGGGGGCCGTGCTGGGCTGTCTGGTGAGGAGGGCCCGGTGGTTTTCTGTGGCTGCGGGGTTGGTTTCTTCAGTAGTGCGTGGAGCTTGCTGAGCGGCCTGTGGCTGGGCGCTGGCTCCCTCGGCTGCTGGAGTTCGCAGGGCAGACTGAGGCGCGGCTCGGGCTCCTCCGGCGGTTGGGGTTCGCAGGGCGGCCTGAGGTGTGGCTCTGGCTCTTCCGGCGACAGGATCTCGAGCCGCTATGCGCGAGGGGGCACTGATCCGTCTGGGGACGGGAACGTGCTGGGCCGGGGGCAAGGTAGTGCTGAGCCGTCTCAGTATGGAGATTTGCCTGGCGACGTGGGAAGGTGAGACGGGCCTCCTGCTGCCGAGGACCTGGGTGGCGTTTCCCACGGCAGCAGGCACCTTCTCGATCGCAGCACCCTGTTGCGCTGGTCTGGCGACGGGGGCAGCCTTCTTGACGGCAGCTTGCACCATCGCTGTTCTTTGTTGCGGCTCAGGAGCGGTGGGCCGGCGCACAGCAGCAGGGCTGGGAGCCGGGGCAAGAGGCCGTGCAGTTACTTTGGAGCGCTTCCTGCAGGTGACTTGGTGCGCCTTGCATTGTTTCTGTGTCTCGAAGGGCAGGCTGCAGAGGGCACACCTGAAGGCGACCCGCTTGTTGTGGCATCGCTTTAGGTGCCTGGTGACTCCACCAAGGAGGTGGAAACTTCGGGGAGGGAAGCAGATGGGGCAGATGAGCGCGTCCGCCGCGAGGGGGTACTGCAGGTAGACGGTGTCCTCATTACCTTGCAGCGGGGGGGTGCCGGTGGCACCAGCAGTATCGCTGGCTGGTTCATCCTGGCGCGGGCGAGTGGGGTCGAGAGGTCCGGCTGGGGAGGCATCTGGCAGGGGCCTGCTGTCTCTTTGGGTAGTTTTGGAGGCTGGGCAGGCATCTGGTAAGATGCTGGTGACCCTCTGGGTGGTCTCTGGAGAGGTGCTGGTCCCATCGGTGGAGATTCCTCTCTTGCTGGTGTGTAGAGGAGTGGGGGCACCCTCCACGACCTGGGCAGCTGCGGGGGTGGGAGGTGGTTGCCTGGGAGCCTCTTGCAGTGGCGGGGTGGGGGGGCTCTCCGGTGGCGGCTGGTGTTGCTGGAGAGCGGGGGGGCTCTTGGTCAGCAGCTGCTGTAAGGCGGGGGGGCTTGCCCTCGGAGCCTCTTGCAGTGGCGGGGTGGGGGGGCTCTTCAGTGGCAGCTGGTGTTGCTGGAGAGCGGGGGGGCTCTTGGTCAGCAGCTGCTGTAAGGTGGGGGGGCTTGCCCGCGGTGGCTGGCGCTGCTGGGGAGCGGCGGGGATGTTCCTTCTGGCAGTGATGTCTCGACAGGCTGGCCTCTGGGTGCGGGATCTGTCTGGAACAGCATCTCGGAGGGGGTCCTTCGGGCAGTCGCCGGCCTTCCTTTTCGTGCTGCTGATCTGTAGTGTCCTGGAGGCACCGAGGCTTTTCTTTGTAGTCGCTGCTTGAGGGGCCTTCTGTGGAGCATCAGCAGCGGTGGTACACAGAGCAGCTGAAGATGTCTCGGTAGCAGGAGAAGGATTTTCTTCTAAAGCAGCAGCGCTAGCATATACCTCCAAGGCAGCATCGATTTTCTCAAGGAGGGCAGCTGGGGAATCCATCTGCGGCGCATGTGTTGCGATCTGTTCCTAGGGGGTTTTCACACACACACACACCCAGGCCAGCGCAGCTGGGCTCTTTACTCGTTTCTTCCCCCTTCCATCTTGTGAGACCGGTGAGGAGAGACTCTGCCAGCTTCTACCAGGGCTGACCTTCACAAGGCAGTTGGAGCATCTCGTGTCATCACCAGACAAGCTCCTGGCCTGTCTGAAATCCTCTCACGCGTGAAAAACTCATGAGATACCATTATTATGTCAGCCCCATCTCCATTGCCCTTGTGCAGGGAAATAGGGAGTGGGCCACAGTGGCCCCAATGCCGTTGTGGTCTGAGCAGCTCGGGTAACCGGAGCCTAAGTTAGAGCAGCCCTGAGGCACAACAGGGTTACTATGGCTGTGGCATGTTTGGCAGATGGACTGAACTCCCCTGCCAGGCATCAGAGGGATGTCAGAGATGATGTCACAATACTGGCTCCATTGGGTGGGGGGGGGGGCGCTGCAGGATGCCACGGGGAAAATCAGAGGGCAGGTTTTGGTGGTCCCTAGGCCCCGTGGCTGAAGCCCAGTATCCCAATAAGCTGGCATGGAGGGGAAGGGGGGGTGAATATCTCTCATCCAGAAGGGGGAGCCCTAGCAGGAGTTACTAGGATACTACTCAGATACTACGCAGCAAATTAGCCTGCACTGGGAAGAGAGGAAATGTGTGCAACGGGGGGGACAAAAGGGCCAGGAACAGAGTAAGTCAGTGAAGAACCATGCAACAAAATACCAATTTAAATACTTTAAGATTTACATGGGATAAGAGGGAAGGTACTCTCATGGCTTGGTAACAGCTTAAAAGATAGAAAACAAAGGGTAGGAATAAATAGTCAGTTTTCAGAATGGAGAGAGGTAAATAGTGGTGTCCCACAGGGGTCTGTACTGAGCCCAGTCCTATTCAATATTATTCATAAATGATCTGGAGAAAGGGGTAAACAAAAAGTGGCAAAATTTGCAGACAATACAAAATTGCTCCAGATAGTTAAGTCCCAGGCAGACTACGAAGAGCTACAAAAGGATCTCTCAAAACTGGGTGACTGCACAACAAAATGGCAGATGAAGTTCAATGTTCATAAATGCAAAGTGATACACATTGGAAAACATAATCCCAACTATACATATAAAATGATGGGATCTAAATTGGCTGTTACCACTCACTTGGAGTCATTGTGGATAGTTTTCTGAAAATATCCACTCAATGTGCAGCAGCAGTCAAAAAAGCAAACAGAATGTTTGGCATCATTAAGAAATGGATTGATAATAAGACAGAAAATATCATATTGCCTCTATATAAATCCATGGTACACCCACATCTTGAATACTACGTGCAGCTGTGGTCGCCCCTTATCAAAAAAGATATATTGGAATTAGAAAAGGTTCTGAAAAGGGAAACAAAAATTATTAGGGGTATGGAACGGCTGCCGTATGAGGAGAGATTAATAAAACTGGGACTTTTCAGCTTGGAAAAGAGACGACTAAGTGGGGATATGATAGAGGTCTATAAAATCATGACTGGTGTGGAGAAAGTAAATAAGGAAGTGTTATTTACTCCTTCTCATAACACAAGAGCTAGGAGTCACTAAATGAAATTAATAGGCAGCAGGTTTAAAACAAACAAAAGGAAGTATTTTTTCACACAATCCACAAAACCGTGGAACTGCTTGCCAGAGGATGTTGTGAAAGCCAAGATTATAACAGCGTTCAAAAAAGAACTAGATAAGTTCATGGAAGATAGGTCCATCAATGGCTATTAGCCAGGATGGGCAGGGATGGTGTCACTAGACTCTGTTTGCCAGAATCTGGGAACGGGCGACAGGGGATGGATCACTTGATGATTACCTGTTCTGTTCATTCCCTCTGGGGCATCTGGCATTGGCCACTGTCGGAAGACATGATACTGGGCAAGATGGACCTTTGGTCTGACCCACTATAGCTGTTCTTATGTTCTTATGATTTGCAGCATGCATTTACCCATAGCAGAGGGTATGTCAGATGCTTCTTCGGTAGCACATCTTCCTGGAACTTACTGTGTGTAATGTCAGGGATTTGCACCTACAGAAGGGGTTAGGGCAGGAAGAAAAGGCACGGGGTTACAACCAGGAGGACACACTTTATCCCTCTCAAACACACAAGTGGAAAAGCCAGCCTGAGGCTGCATTAGCTGTTCCATGATCCCACTCCATATGCCAAAGCTTAGCCTAAAATACTGTTTCCCAACACAGGGTCAGATCTCCTCCCACAGTAAAAACCAAAGGATAAGATTCATGGAGTCCTTTGTGGAATTCCTACCCATTCACTCCGTCAACAGGTAGGCGAGAAGTAGTGAAGTTGCCAGGGACACCAGGATGATCTGTGCAGAGGTGCTGTGCCCCTGCAGTTGTTGTGCAGCCAAGTTTGTTTACCCTGCTCCAAGCTACATTATCTTTTTTTCTGGAACTCTCCATGAGGCGGGGGTAGGGTGAGATGAGATGTATATCCCCCAGCACACCCACTCCTTTCTCCAGCCTGCTCTGTCTCCTTTTGCTTCCCTAGCACAAAGCCTGGAACCACACAGCATCTTCTACAGAATCCAGAGGTGGCAAGTGGCCAAGGCAGCTGATTCTCTCTCTTCCCCTTTCACTTGGAAGTGGAAGGTCCATGGATGGAGGATTTCTCCTTGGGAGACAATCCCACCTAGAGTCACAGAACCATGTTTTTCTATCTACAGTGACAATTTTAAAGAGTGCTATAACATGATGTGCGCAACAATGGGGAACAGCATGTCTTTTTAGTGGACCTTATACATTTCACTACTGCAAAATTTGACATACTATTCGGCATAAACTTTCCTTTGCTGAATTTCATCCCACAAGATGAACCCAGGGTATACACCCTCTTACCCAATGGTATGTTCTAAACTATTTCTCTTTGTCAGTGGCACTTTTCCAATACTTGTTGATTACCACATACCTTCGGGTGCTTAACACACATCCTGAACCAATAATTCCATCTCTTTTATAATGTATGTTTCACCAGCCTTCCTTATATAAATCCATGTATATTTGCACTGTTCACCCAGCTGTGCAGAAAACTTCCACACAGGCCACGCAACAGCAGCAGCAAAAGTGTGAACTATGTCCCCTCATGTCACCTCACTGAGGTGGTAATGGAAACACTTAGTTGGGACTATGTAAATGTTAATACTACTAAAGAAGGCATTCTAGAAAAACTCAACTGGAATAAAAGAACTTTGCTCAGCCCCAATATGTCTGTTAAAGCATACATGCGTCTTGGCAGCAATTTTCACCAGAAGAGCTATTAACATACCAGGTACCTTAGGCTGCATATAAAGGGAGGTTTCCAGTCAAACTTGATGTGCTGTTTTAGGCTAGGGGTTGTCTTCAAGTACGCTGCTACAGTGCGGTAGCTGTGCTGCTGTGGTGCTTTCGTGAAGATGTGCCTACGCCAATGGGAGATCTTCTCCTATCGGTGTACTTAATCCACCTCCCTGAGAGGTGGTAGCTACGTCAATGGGAGAAGTTCTGCTGTCGACAGCGCTGTCTACACGAGGTGTTAGCTCGATATAAATACGTTGCTCAGGGGTGTGGATTTTTCACATCCCTGAGCGACATAGTTATAACAATATAGATCTGTAGTGTAGACCTGGACCAAGAAGAGACTGACTCACAAGGCTAATTCTGAGAGGTCAAATAAGAATGTAGCAGAAATGGAGAGAGAAGATGGAGTAGCGATTAAATCATTCAGAACATAATATTATGCATGTTACCTGAAACAGGGTGATAAAAGAGGACAATGGATGACAGAATATTCAGAAAGGGCTTAATTGTGAAACAAGCTATGCCCTCACACAAGGGAGTGAGGAGCACCAGAGACCCCATTACTCTGCTCTGCAGACTATCCACATTGTGGATTTCATCATAGGATGAAAAGCAGTCGCCAAAAGACTCCAACCGTTCATCTCGCATTGATGTGCAGGGGGTGGGCAGACCCTTGGCTCTGTTCCCAGTGCACCAGGCACTGTGGAGGGGAAAGTAAGCTGTGCCAGGAAAAGGGCTGTCACAGATTACATCCCTCTTGGAACAAGTGCAAAATAAGAACTGAATTAGGACTTGAAGTACCTGCTTTGCTCCTGGCACAGCGCAAAGAAGACTGCAAGGTGTCATTCTAGCTGCAAACAAACTTCAATACCAGACATAATTACTTATTAACACCCATCTATCTTAGATTTGTATTTATAGGGTATCTGTCATTGTGGTATCTGGTCCCAAATTGAAATAGTTTCATTTGAGTTCCAATTAACATTCCCAAATGTAAGGCACAAATATACTGTAACACCATAGACTCAGGGGGTATTGGCCCAGGGATCAGAACTCTCTCACTGAATTCACTCTCATTCACTGAGGGAACAATGTTGACAGGCTGCAGAGGAAGTCTCTTCAAGCCCTTCTCACTCAGAGATGGATTGAAAGCCACCAAGACACAGAGCCTTTTAGATGAGGGTAAAGAGGAGGAAAAATAAAGACTACCATCAGGTAGTCCAGTTGAAAAAGAGGAAGAGCAACAAACCCAGAAATAGAAGGAAAACCATTCATACTGTACAACAAGCCACACACTTCTCATCCTGGAAGGTCCCGAGCACTTTCAAGTCCCACTAAGGGCAGAGGGAGTTGAAGGCCCTCAACAGACACATTCCCAGGCATGTTCAGCACCTTGCAAGGTGCTGGGCATGTCTAAGGAGCTGAGGCCCTTCAAATCTCTCTTCAAGTCAGTGGGAAACATTGTGCTCAACCCCATAAAGGATTATGCCCACAGAGCCAGAAATGGATTTCCATCAGAAATTATGCCAATATCTTCACATCTCAGATACCTCCTATTCTCTTTACTCATGTACTGTGAATTTCCTTCCATGTACATTTGAGTGAATGTACTGGACAAGGAAATCTTGAATACTGAGCTGTCAGGCTCTAATTACTGTGCTAGAAATGTGAATGCAAAGCTGTTATGTTGGTGTTTTTGGTGCTTAGCCTGATTATTAATGTCAAAGTGTAAAAAGGATTTGAACAGTATAATTGTGGGCTATCAAAATAGTCATGGCTTCCAAAAGCGTGCCTCAGATTGGAATATAAAAGACAAGAGAATAGATAAATGTGAATGCTTTTATCCCAATTCAATGCTTTAATCCAAACAGAGGCTTCATCTTTATAAGAGAATCAGTCTTGAAGATGATAGTCAGGGAGTTACCTTCCTTTATAAGAAGGGATCAGTGAGACTGAAACCAGTGATTTCATGTGAGTATAATAACGGTGCTGGTGACAAAAATGGGCCAAAAGAAAAGGAAAGGACAAGGCTGATGAATGACAGCATTATTAAAAGATTAGTGATACAGTGTCTTGTTCTATAACAAGCTTAATGCCTTTGAAGCATTTAGAACTGGCATTCTTCCCAGGGGCATGGGCAGGCATGTCTTAAAGGTCATGGGTAGGAGGACACCACAGTGGATGTACCTTTTAGATTAGTAAAAATAAGGAGATTTTATTTTCTGTGACCCTTCTGTTAAAAAAAATACCACCAAAAAAAAAACCTTAGGCTTCATATGTCTATGAATTAAATAAAAAAGAGAACAGTCTTAGACTTGCTTAGCCAACAATATGGTTATATGCATTTTGTATGTTAAATTTTGAAGATGATATTTTCATATCTTTATTTGCCCCTACAGGGTTGGCACTGCAGCATGATCTACTGTAGCTTTATGTGGAAGCCCCATGCTGAAGTGCACTTCAGCAGGCTGTTTTTATGTATTTTAAAACTTCATGGCTATAAGGCTGACCTAGGGGCAGATATAAAACACCCTCAAATGGATTTACATCTTTGGGAACTCACATGATACACCAGCATCCCACCACAGGTTGCCACTGAGTGGGCTTGGGATATGAAGCAGAGCAAAAATGAAGAATGGCACTGTAAAGCACAATGTAAAACTATGCTTTCTAAGTCTTCTTTGGCAGAGAGAAGGGATGGTTGGGATAATATCTAAACGTCATCGCTATTGTCCACAATTGGCGTTTGACAGATCTGGTGGTGGGCCACATGCAGAGTGGAATTTTTTTTTTAATAGGAGAAAATAGCCTGTGCCTTTTTATTCCATGGAAAATATTGGTATAACTTGGTAATGACAGAATAAATTAGCTAAAAGAAAAGGAGTACTTGTGGCACCTTAGAGACTAACCAATTTATTAGAGCATAAGCTTTCGTGAGCTACAGCTCACTTCCTCAGATGCATCTGAGCTGTAGCTCACGAAAGCTTATGCTCTAATAAATTGGTTAGTCTCTAAGGTGCCACAAGTACTCCTTTTCTTTTTGCGAATACAGACTAACACGGCTGTTACTCTGAAATAAATTAGCTATATTTTTACAGATTTTTTGCTGTAGCTACAGATGAACAAAAATGTATATCTACCCATGTGCCCATCTGTAGTGACATCCCAGAGATGTAGTCTCAGTATGTATAGAGTATATAGATTCACAGAGTCACTATTACAGTTATATGAAGGAATATGACATCAGCTCTCTAGGGAAAGTAGATGCTGATTGCCCTGTGTGATTTCAACATCCAGATGGATGTAGACTCTTCCAGCTTAGTTCATGGAACTGTATCAGGTAGCAAGAGCCAGCTATCTGGTTACATAAATCTGGGAACTTTTTTCTCTTCTTTCTGTGGACTAGAATTGGAGGCAGAGATGTCCCCTCCCTCCCATCCCACTGCCCTCCCACTCCAAATCACCATTTTCTTTATGGCTCACTTGTATGCACATTGGGCAGGTGGGGCAGGTGAATCATGTTGAATAGCTTGATCTTGGAGCTTAATGCAAAGAGATGGGTTTCAGAAGTGTGTGAAGAAAAATACTGCTCAGTTGATAGACAAGTATTATTCTTGATTATTAATATGATTTACCCTTCCCTTGCATCAGGTCTCAGCTGAATGGGGATGACAGAGCGCTGGCAGAAGAAAGTGTGCTCTGAGTTTCACTGATCCATTTTGAAATATTATCACAGAGAGGGGAGTCTTTTCCTTTGCCATAGTATCTGCAAAGCTCCAATAAGCAGAATTGACATAGGTGGTGGACAGCGTGTTGAATCAGATTTGTCTTTATCTGACTAAAGAGTCTGATGCTTTTCACTGTGGTTAATTTTCCTAATATTTCACAGATTAGATTGCTCAGATTTGACTAGATTGGCAGGACCTTTGGTGTTAGATTTGTGTGAGAGACGCAAGAACAATTGAATTGTTTTTTCTGTACTTGAGTTTGGTCTTTTTCACTCACTTAGTTTCTGGAGATGCTCATGAGGTTTTTAGGTATGATTTATTATTTTAATCCATGTCCTTCTTGAGAGGTAAAATCTAGCAAAAGATTATTGGATCTATAATTGCTGGAGATTGTCAATGGCTGCCAGCATCCCAATAATGAGAAACTGTTAGGCTCATACAGCAGAAGCCAGTTCTTGATTTTGCCCACCTTGCTAATTAGCACCCTTTTTAACTCTTCCCTGTCCAATGAAAACTATCAAGAAGGTTGTGGCAGTGAGGCAATTCTGGCATTATCTATATTCAAAGTTTACGCTCTAGTTTATAAAAAGAAAAGGAGGTCTTGTGGCACCTCAAAGACTAACAAATTTATTTGAGCATAAGCTTTCGTGAGCTACAGCTCACTTCATCGGATGCATTCAGTGGAAAATACAGTGGGAAGATTTATATACATAGAGAACATGAAACAAGGGGTGTTATGTTGTGTCTAGTTAAAAGCAAAACAAAAAAACCCTTGAATTTGAGGCAATTATTGTACTTTCTATGGTTTTGTCAATAAAACTGCAGTACATTTTTCCAGAAACTGTTCCTTTCCAACAAATGTACTCTAGCCTTCCATTTTTTCCTTTCTTAGTGGTTAATGTTCTTATGTTTAGTAGAGAGTTGTGTGTGTGGATTTGTTTATTGGATTTTAAAAATCTACGCAGTGATATAAATGTTAAAAATGGAAAAGCCAAACAGGCTTTCTTGCCTCAAAACAACAATTCTATAAAAATGCAGAAGGGATTTTTTACCAGCAGTAAATCTCTTGTGAAAAGACTACTTAAGCAGACAATCCGCTTGTCCAACTACTTCTACATTAAAAACAAATGTTTCATGCTATAGAAAGCATTTAGTTACCTGGCTCATATGCCTTATCAGGAGTTAATTTCTACCAGATTCCAGTTTACTTTGCAGACAAGTTTCCAGGCACTCTTTTGCATGCCCCAGGAGGCTATTTCATAAGTGAGCTAAAATCAGTTCAAACACGATTCATTTTTTCCATCACTTTACACCTTAGAAAACTAATACAGACTTACACTAATGAAGTTTAATACAGAACTTAGGTTTATGATGTATGGCACCTCATTTCAAATGTACACAGAACATATTGATATAGATTCTGAATTTTTTTTCAAAGAATAAAAATTCAGTGCAGTATCCAAATTTTATAACATGGTTCTTTACATAGCAATAAAAGAAGATATCCATGAAAGAAGAAATCCAAATCCCAGCAAATCATGGAATTTAGAATCCCACTTCAGTATTTCCAAAAATGTTTCTAATTCAGAGCTAAGTACACGTTACTTCCAAAATACACTCAAATGTATAATTCAATGCTAATAGTTGTAAAACTTCAAGGGATAAATTATGGCTGCTCCAGCACAGATGGGCAAGGAAGAGAGAGGCCAAAGAAGCCCTTTCTACACCTTGTGTAGTAGAGAGTCGAAATGTGCTCCATTCCTTTTGCACAATGGAGGTTGCGGGATAGGCTTACTGCCCCAGGGTTGTGGCTTGGCTCTGGTTCTCTCCAGACACACACACACATGCTTGTGGCTGAAGAACTGCACTGGGGGAAGGAGGGTAGCATAAAATACAGGTTTTCCAAAGACATTGCCAAGGCTACCATTGCACACTGTCCCCAACACATCTGAGTCACGTCTACACCAGGAAATGCAACAGGAGCAGCTGAACTAATGCTGAACACAGTTTAACTGTAAGTTAGACCAGAAACAAACCATATTTAGTAGCATTTCAAAAGTGGTGATTAATCCCTAAGGAGGATCTTTTGTGCCATTTCAGCCCCAAAACTCAAACACATTGTAATTAATAACAATTTGCTAATACTTTAAGCTTGTTGTGCCATGTAATGCCAAAGTAGGTATTAACACTCAAATGATATTTTCATGCTATCTTGAGTGGCTCACAACTGTGAGTGCCTATCTTAGAGCAGACTGTCAGAAAACAAGGGCAGACACCCCAAACTGCTGATATGTTCCATAATTAGATTTCATCAAGCCAGTAACAAATGTGAACTCCTGGATCATGATACCAGTCTTACCATGGAGTCACAGACAGTCCCCTCAGACTCTCCAATCTATCTTGCCACCCAGACAAACTGAACTTTGTGATAAAAGGTTACTTAAATCTAAAAATCACACCACATCAGATTTCTCCCCGTACCAACAAACCAGTTACTTACCAAGATCAGTTGGTACTCCAGACCTTACACCAAACACAATGCTGGCAGCCAATCCCATAATAAACTAACTAAAGATTTATTAGCTAAGAAAAGGAAATGAGAGTTAATGAGAGATTAAAGTAGGTAAAATGTATGTACAGGTGAATCACAGTTCATAATTCCAAATGGTGGCAGTGATGTAGTAAACTGCCAGTTTCCCAAAAGACTTTCAGGGTACCCAGATTGTCTCTAGAGATCTCCACTTTGTATCTGGTACACTCCCCAAACAGTTCAGAGATGAAGGTCTTTCTTTGAATCCATCCTTAAATCCTCTTTTAACAGAAGACAAGCTGACAGTGTCTCTACCCACAAAGGCTTTTCCTTTGATGATGGTGAGTGAGGAATATAATTAGAGTCCTTGATCTCGACCATCACACACAACAACCACTTGCTTTGAAATTAGCACTTTCTATTAAAGTTCTTCATTTGCATTCCAAAAGGTTTCTTTCTCCTTTAATGAGTTTTTTGGTTACAGGAGTACACACCATGTAAATGTTTGCCATTATATTATAACAAGATATAGATAGGTGAAAACAATGCAAATAATGTTCCATTAGTTTTCATGAAGTTTAAACACCCAATACACTCCTATATGTCTTTGATCTATACTAATACGCAAGTGGATTTGCCTGTGGCCCTGGTCTGACCTGATTTGCCAGCATCTTGCCAGATATATTTTATAATTTCACATTCAAAAAATATAGGCCCAAGCAGGGGTGCTGGAACAATTTGCAAAGTGGGGGGTGCTGAGAGCTATTGAACCAAACTGTAAACCCTGTATATGATAGAAACTACTTCAAGTCAGGGAGTGCTCTCGCACCCCCAGAACCCCTAGTTCCAGCACCTATGGGCCCAAGATTTAAAAAAATGGGTACCTAAAGTTAGATGCCTAAATCCATAGTTCAATCAGTTTTCATTGTAGTTCATTTCAGAGGTACTCCCACTGAAGCCAATGAGGGCTTTAAAAAATCAAACCAATGATTTAGATGAATAAATATTTATACACGCTTAATGAAAATATCACAACTTGCACATTCCTCAGCATTATATAATAACCCTAATTACTGCTGATATTTACACTTGGAAGGTTATCTTTGCAATGAGAAAAATCCAGACATAATACTTTTCAAACGCAAGCTTTGAATCTGTAGAAAACTTTGCAATTCACAGAGAGCAGCTTCAAAACCCATATTACAGTCATTACATTAAGTCAGGGAACCTTTCATTCAGATTATAATTCATATCTGGTAGATATCAGATATTGGCCTAAATTGCAAAGTTTGGATCTACATGTATATCTAGGGTTCTAGTTCATACCCATCCCTATGGAGTAGCTAATGTGATTTATTACAGTGATTTCAGCCAAGTTATGAAAGAAGTACCATACTACCTGTACAGAATTATCATTACAAAAATAGGGTTACATACACATAACCCGTCTCAAGGCCTCTCATGCTCTCAGATGTGGATTCATAAGTCTGTCTCAGACTTTTTCTTTAGTCACCTAAATCTAACCTAGTAACCTCTAATAAAAAATAATTTAGCTGTTTTTATGATATAGGGAGCCTATAAATCAGCAAGTTAGACGGATGATATTTTACCATCAGCCATGAGGTCAACAGAAAGAATCATATTTTCCCATCAGCTCATGATATTAAATGTCCCCATCTTACTTTAGTTTTCATATGGCAACTATGAGCACAACATTTCAAATCTATTTGGGGAATTCCTCTGATGTAGAGACTAAGGCCTGGTCTACACTTCAAATGTTTGCCAGCTAGACTGGCAACCCCTTCTAGTGTAGCTGCGGCTTATATTGGGAAAGAGTCCTTTTGTTGGTATAGCTCTACCAGTTCCCAGAGCAAAATAAGCTACACTACATCTATACTAGAGGTCTTGCTGGCATACAAATGTTGCAAAAAACATCGCAACCCCAACCAACATTACTAGACCAGCAAAACTTTTAAGTGTAGTCCAGACAGAGCTGGTTAAAATATATCTATCTATATTTTAGGGGGGAAATGTTATTTTAAAGTTGTTTAATTTCAACGTGTTTGAAAGCAACCCATTTTTGCTTATTTTTTTCACCATTTGAGGGAATTTTCAACTTTCATTGAAAACGATCAGAAATGTTAATGAAATGGGATTAGAATATTTGTTTAGTGATTTTAATAGCCATTTCAACAACATTTGATGTTTCAGTAAGAATTTGAAAAGATAAGGCGCTGGCATTTTTCACTAAAAAACAAAAATCCACCAAAGTCAACAATTTTTCATTAAAAATCATTCTAATAATAATAATTTTGGGGCCAACATTTTTGAACAGCTCTAATTTTATTGGTTATTTTTGGTTTCAACCCAGTCTCAGCAGAATAAACACACTTTTCTTAATTTATCTTATTCAGAAAAGCACTTAAGTTTGTCAGTGGACTGTAAACATGTGCTTAACATTAAGGATGAGCTTAAGCATTTTTCTGAACAAGTTCTTGAAGGCTTGATTTTTTTTCTCTTTTATAGATTGAAAGATTGTGTTGATCATTTAAAGGTAATATTTAGTTTAAAGGAAGTCTCTCTCACACACACACTCACACTCACAGTAACTATGATAATAATTGTGTCCTAAAATTCCTTTGCTTTGTTATGTATGGAGTGTTGTTTTTAGAACTAAAAATCTTAGGGAATAATATCATGATTGACCTAACAGACCTGATATTCAAAAAACTGAGGCAAACAAACGTGCATGAAAAATGTATGTGTACATATGTGACAGCTGCATGCACAAATGACCAGTCATGTATTATGAAGGTCATGGGCACTCACAAATAACCATTTTATGAAAGCTGTAAAGAAAATGAGTGCACAAATTAGATAAATGCATTTATAAATCTTAAAAATCAGGCCTGTAGAGAGCTAATTACTTGGTCCTACACTTACTACCTTCCTTTCTCTTCCTTCTCCACCCCTCCCCCCACTCCGCCCTTAAATGACTGGACCCCTTGGATTTTTGTGTTTGTACTGTAAGCAGGTAGGATTTTACAGTCTTTTTATTATATTGTGCATGTCTTTATTTTATTGTACAGCACCCTGAATGTTTTAGTAGGGATTGGGGAGCAACATAAATTCCTGTATATTTTTGTCACCTATGCAGATTATTTATTTATAGACTATATACAGCTATTCTAAATAATGATAATGTTAAGATAGAGTTATGGTGTATCACGGTCTCTCACTTTGTTATTTAGGCAAATCTGTAAATGCACAATATTTACCCAAAACCACATATTGGTTTCTTTGAAAGCATATTTATGTTTACCATATAAATATGAAATTAGACTTTAGTGCACGAATAGAAACAATCTTATGAAAACTAATGACTGTGGATGTGCATTAACTTCATTTCAGAATTAAAATCAGGATTTCAGCTACTCTCCATTTTTTCCACAAAAGTAATTAGACCATTTTGCTTACTGATCAGTTGTCAAATTTCATGTGTTAAATTGAAACTGTTTGAGCTGAAAGATCCCCCAGAGAGTGTCTCTACTCTTTACTCTTTTACTCACACGCCGAGAATGAGAGGGAGACATACCCTTTTGAGGGGCACCACTCATTTTATAAAATGCTGCACATATATTGACAAAATTGCTAACAATTCTGTAATGCCTTTACATTCAATGGGCAAATCCTGAGAAGCAAGTGGAGCCTGATCCAAATCCCACTGAAGTTAGAGTCTTTCCATTGACTTCAGTGGGCATTGGACCAGATTCATAGATTATAAGGCCAAAAGGAACCACTACGATCATCTAGTCTGGCCTCCAGTATAACACAGGCCATAGGGTTTCCCAGAATTCATTCCTGTTTCCACTGCAGCCTATTTTTTTAGAAAAACATCCAGTCTTGATTTAAAATTTGCCAGTGCTAGAGAATCCACCACAACTCTTCATAAGTAGTTAATTACTCTCACCGTTAAAGATTTATGCCTTATTTCCAGTCTGAATTTGTCTAGCTTCCAGCACTGGATCTTGTTATACCTTTGTCTGCGAAATGAAGAGACCATTATCAAATGTCCATTCCCCTTATAGGTACTTATAGACTGAGATCAAGTCACCCCTTAACCTTCTCTTTGTTAAGCTAAATATATTAAGCTCCTTGAGTCTATTAATATAAGGCAGGTTTTCTAATCATATAATCATTTTCATGGCTCTTCTTTGACCTCCCTCTGATTTAACAACTTTTTTGAACTGTGGACACCAGAACTGGACGCAGTACCCCAGCAGTGCCAAAGACAGAGGTAATAGAACCTCCCTACTCCTACTCAAGATTCCCATGTTTATGTATCCAACTATACTCACATCAGACAGTTGCCAAAATTCTGTTCAAGTCAATGAGCCCTCAGCACCTCTCAGCATTTGACCATATCTATGTCGAGTTTGGTTAGTATATCAAAGCATCTAAAAGATAATATCAAACCGTAAAGATGTGACGAAGCACACCACCCACATTTCAGCTTGAATGCAATATGGATCTAGATAGTTATGTCAAATATAAAAAATGACAAATTAGGCATAAACAGCACAATTAAAGTTTGATTGAGAAGTTAAAAGATCAGGAGTGGTAATAGGACATTAGTTATGACTGAATCACTTAGGGCTATATCCTAAGCGCTGAACATTCATCAAAGGACATTCATTCTCCTCATCACCTCTGATGCTTAGCACCTGGCAGGCAGGGGCCTTAATTTATCCATGCACTGATATTTATCTTGCTACACAGTTCCCTAATTTTCCATGCTGAAGAGTTTACTCTATGATTACTGTTTATGGACTAACATGTTCCATGTGAAGCACTGTGTTTGGCACAACATCCAAAAATAACTGCCCAGCTCTTGGATAATGACATGGAACAGTCAGCTAAAATAGTAGTTCCAAATCCTAGAAATTCATCTAATATCTAATTATCTATAAATGATAGTTAATTATGAAAAATAATTAAAAGCTTTTAAATATACTGGAATTTCCCTAAGTAAAATCTGACTTTCTAGTTTCAGAGTAGCAGCCGTGTTAGTCTATATTCGCAAAAAGAAAAGGAGTATTTTGACTTTCTAGTGGGTCTCTCAAATGAAAACATGTTTAATTTTCTAATTTAATATGTCATTGTATAACTTTGCCAACGCGGGGGGGGGGGTTGCACAAAGAGAAGCTTTATTAAAACTGGGGTAATAAAAATATCAGACAAGTGAGAGACCATGGTAAGAAAATAACTTCCAATGTGCTTTATTTATTTATTTAGCACAAATCCATTCCAGGAAATGTTTGTATATATGTGACTCCAAATTTCTATTAGCCAATGAAAAAGGAAAGAAAAGTCTGCAAAATCAAAACACAAAGCTAGAAATTAAGGCAAAAATTTTCAAGTGTGACTAGTAATTTGGGGGGCTTTAATTTTGCGGTCCCTACCTTGAGACACCCAGCCTCTTAAAAGGGCCTGATTTTCCGATATTTCAAATTAGGCATCCAAGAATGGAGGCACCAAAAATCACTAGTAACTAGTGTAAATTTTGGCCAAAATATACCTAGGTTTTAATACCAAATGATCCTAAGGGCACGTCTTCACTGGCAATTTTAAAGAGCTGCTGCGTCAGCACCTTAACGTGGCTTGTGTAGTCGCGGCACCACCTCCACGAGGGGCGTGGCTCCCAGCGCTGAAACTTGCAGCACTAAGGGGGGTGTTTTTTCACACCCCTGAGCAAGAAACTTGCAGCACTGTAAAGTGCCATTGTAGACAAGCCCTTATATACCTCATGAACTAGGAAAGTAAAATTAATATGGGCTATAGAAATCTGTGGGGGATTTTAGTTAATCAGTTAGGATTTTCCCTCCAAAATTATGCCTTTTCTCCTGTGGCCATATTCCTTTTGTTTATTTTGTCTAACATTTGTATTTTAAAACTGAATCTCTCTGTAAGACACAAGAATGGGGAGTGTTTAAAAATTATATATTGTTACACTGCTCTCTGCTGCTATATCAGGTTTTACAGAAAGCCCTCACATCCTGCAAGCCGCACAGCAGGAGTCCATCATGTTTTGGCTATCATTATTGTACGCAACGTTTAAGGGAAAGTAACAATCCTCTCAATTTGAATATTGGACTAATTACATATTTGGAATGTGTAGTGTGTTATGCCCATTCAACATCACAGCAGGATGTGACCCATATGTCCTACCACACTACATAATCTCATTAACTGGATTTCTTTGGTACCGCTATAAGCATTGAAATAGTATTTTAAGTGATCATAATTAATGAGGCTTCAAAATTAGCGCCCCATTAAAACGAATGAGGAAAAATTTTGTCTCACTGACTGCAGTCTCAATTAAGATGGGATCTGGTTTGTATTCTGAAGACTATTTTAGCAAAAAGAAGGAATAGTATGTGAATTATTTTAAAATGAAAGTTTAGGATCTGAAGAATAAAATCTCTAGTAAAACCCTAAACTCTTGGAATTAATGTTACTTTTGACTGCAAAGAGAGTTTTGAGAATGCCGACCCTTGCCTGCAGAATTGGTCTTGCTGAGTATACAGTCAAATTGAACTTTCCTCACCTAACTAATGAGGTACTAGTTTTGAAGCCAAATTAGATGTAGTTAAATACCAAACACATTTTAACTATTTCACTGCTGAAAGTTTTTTTCGAGACTCTTGTTGCCTGAAAGTTTCTTGTGTTTTGCATTCACATTTCAGAACATTGTCTTTCCTCTGCTGCTATCCACATTCAGCATAACTACCAGACAAGAACCTTTAGAACCAATTGAGTGCAGCACTAGGATTTCCCCTCTCCCCGGCCTCTCCTTTGCGGGTCGAACAGATTTTTATTTTACATATTGTAACTTTCTGACCAGATTCTCTGCTACATCCATCTTATATGGTGTGAAGCCCAGGGGTCTGTCCATGCATAGTCACTGGCAAGTTCAGGGCCAGACATTTTGAGGGATCTGCTTAAATTTGTCTGTACTGGCCAGCCCAATTTTTTCTTGCTAGTTACTTTTTTAAAATGTTTCCCCACGCTCAATTTGTCCCCCTTACACACCTTTTCCCTTTGTAATGCTCACCCTGTCCTCCCATTGCCTGCCCAAAGTGCTGTTCATCACCCTGCCCAATCAACAGCAGAGTCAGGAACAGTGTGGGGGGAAACAGTCTCTGTTGTTATAAAGTAGTAGAAAGCATCTAAGGTCCCAATTCTGCAAGAGCTTAATCATGTGTGCCATGATGTCTGGAGAGGTTCACAACCTTGAGTGCCAAGCTTAGGGCAGACTGTCAAAAAGCAGGGCAAATGCCCCAAACTGGCGGTATGTTCTATAATTAGATTTCACCAACCCAGGAACAAATGTTATCTTCTGAAGCACTATAACTGTCTTACAATGGAGTCACAGACAGTCCCCTTGGGCATTCCAGTTTATCTTGCAACCCAGGCAATCTGGATTTAATGATAGCTGCTTGCCATACACCAAAGATCACAAAAAAGATTCGGGTTGCTTTCAGTCCCAAGAGACCTGTCACTTACCCCAGGTCAATTTTTACCTCAGATCTCATACAAAAGACAATACTTGTAGCCAATCCTATAGTAAACTAAGGATTTATTAACTAGGAAAAAGATGTGAGAGTTTACAGGTTAAAGAAGGCAACCTATATACACAAATTACAGTCTATGGTTTTAAAAGGTGACAGAATTGTAGTAATCTGTTAGCACTGAATGCCTTTTAGGACTAACTGAGGTTGACCCTATGAATCTCTGCTTCTGTTTCTTAGGTTTTGTCAACACTGAAACCTGAATGACAGAACTTTTGTCATTCAGGGGTGTGAAAATAACACACACACACACAAACTACAAAAGTTTTACCAATGAAAAGCGCTAGTGTGAACAGTGCCTTGTCGGCAGGACAAAGCTACCACCACTAGTTGGGATGGAAGTTTTTTCTCGGTGGGAGAGCTCTTTCCCACTGACAAACAGCAGCTACACTGCGCGCCTTTTAGTGGCATGGCTGTAGCAGCACAGCTGTGTCGCTAAAAGGAGTATAGTGTAGACATAGCTTTAGTTCCAGCTCTCAGAATCCAAACAGCAAAGAGATAACATGTTCTTAGGTCCCTGTTTTCACCCCTTCTTCCAGCACTCAAGCTGATCGGAGAGGCTTTCTTGAACTTAGCACCTTCATGGGTGCGAAAGGGCGATTAACCAAGTCTTTGTATCGTGATGTTCTACAATAGCCAATTTAGTTTGGATAGTCCTTCTTGATGGGTAGTGGACCATTCCTCCTGACTGGGTTCACAGGTGCAGAGCAAGAATTTTTACAGTTATAAAGCAAAACTTACATATTACCTAATAGCATGAGATACAGACATTACAGGTGAAATTAACCATTGCTGTATGCAGTGTCGTTATAGCAGTGTCAGTCCCAGAATATTAGAGAGACAAGTTTCAGAGGGGTAGCCATGTTAGACTGTATCAGTAAAAACAACAAGGAGTCCTTGTGGCACCTTAGAGACTAACAAATTTATTTGGGCATAAGCTTTCCTGGGCTATAACCCACTTCACCAGGTGCATGGAGTGGAAAATAGAGTAGAAGGTATAAATATACAGCACATGAAAAGATGGGAGTGAGAGACAAGGTGGGTGAGGTAATATCTTTTATTGCGTAAGAGAGACACGCTTTCTAGTTCTGTGTGGCTCTGAAGTTGGTCCAATAAAACATATTTACCTCACCCACTTTGTCTCTCTCAGTGAAATTAATGCATGCAGCAATTTACAAGCATTCCACGGAGTGTAAGCACTAAACATTCTTATAAGTCTAATACCATCTTGAACAATACTAACATACAGGTGATCTGGTTTGGTTTCCAGCTATGATTTTGTCAGTGCTCAACTGACACCTACAGCCTTGACAAGAGCTGCCACCTGGCAGGCCACCATCATGATGTGCATACCTTTAAAGCCATGAGTAGTCCCATCACATAGTAAAGTTACACATATGCCTAAAAGTTCACAGGATCAGGGCCTAAAGGCTGAGGTGGCTAGTATTTGTGCAGGGTTCTATCACATGGCAGCACTCGGTTTAGTGTTGTCAAAATCTCTTGGCAGCTCAGTATTTATGATATTTTAAATGCATGTACATATAAATACTTATGTTCTTATATTTATTTAGCAAATTCTTCTCTCCATGTTTTATATTCAAGGTTGTTCATTGTTGCTTGCTATATACTTTCCTGTTGCCTTGTATTCCCAGAATTTTAAGCATCTCATATATTTTTACATAATTACTAATCTTTTATTTAAAAAATCTCTTACCAAGGTGTTGTCCATCCATATTTTTATCTGCCTTACACCATTTTTAGTGTTGCCTTTGCTATGCTAATTAAAGAAAAGAAAAGATAAAGTCAGAATGTCTTTCTTCACCACTCATAGTGTCTCAGAAAATGAATAGTGGCATTGCACATTATTAGATATGCAGGTAATGATACATTCATTCTGCCAAACTCTTCACAGATAATAAAAATTACACACTTGTTGCAGACATGCTAATTATCTGCAGTTATCGACAAGAAGAAAAAAATACTGAATCCCTTCTATAAGACAGAGTAGTTTGCACTGAACACTGCCATTGACAAGGAGTTTGTGAATTTTATTTTAATTTTCTCAGCAGTAAATTAGAACTATGTTGAAAAACTATCAAAATTTTGAAATAAAACTACTAAGTCTGATTAATGAGCTAGAAAGGAGGTGCTCTACCTATCTGTGTCTGCCAATTGCAAATATACAAGAGAAGAAAGAGAGAAGTCTTCAGCTTGAATAGTGGGAATTAAAATATTATTTAATATTTATGCAACAGTAGCATCTAGAGGCCCCGCCAAGATAAGAACACAAGAACGGCCATACTGGATCAGACCACAGGTCCATCTAGCCAAGTATCCTGTCTTCCGACAATGGCCAATACCAGGTGCTTCCAAGGGAATATTCAGAACATCCCCTGTTGCCCATTCCCAGCTTCTGGCAAACAAAGGCTAGGGACATCATCCCTGCCCATCCTGGCTAAGATCTGGGCTGTGTTGTGCTAGGTGCTATACAAGCATATATGAAGACCTAGTTTCTGCCCAACATAGTTTATTTCATATATACTTTATGCCATCACTTCTGCCTTGCCACTAGTGTAAAGGGCCTGGTGAGGGAAGAGACATATCTGGAGCACTGATGTGCTTTGGTTACCCCTAGTTGCTGGAATAGCCTCTGAGGGCCATAGGCAGCTGGGCATTACTTTTAGAAGTAACCCCATGTATTCACAGCTTTTGGGAACATAGGGGAATTTAGTTCTTGGGAAAGTGCAGATTTTTAGCACTGGAGACTGAGTGCTCTATTGAGCAACAAAAGAGGTGCAAAAAGGCAGTAGCAGAGTGAGGTTTTCCCCCATATTGACTCAGGTTGGAAGGTTCCCTTTTATATTCTTTCTAAGGGCTAGTCTAGACTAGCAATGCTAAAGCGCTACTGTCAGGGTTCCTTCCCCACGCTGAATTCTAGGGTACAGATGTGGGGACCCGCACGAAAGACCCCCTAAGCTTATTTCTACTACCTTAGGTTAAAAACTTCCCCAAGGCACAAATCTCTGTTTGTCCTTGGACTGAGGTATGCTGCCAACACCAAGTGATTTAACAAAGAACCAGGGAAAATGACCACTTGAAGTTCCTCTTCCCCCAGCAATCTCCCCAAGCCCCTACATTCCCTTTCCTGGGGAGGCTTGAGAATAATATCCTAACCAATTGGTAACAAAATGATCAAAGACCCAAACCCCTAGGTCTTGGAACAATGGAAAAATCAGTCAGGTTCTTAAAAGAAAGATTTTATTTAAAAAAAAAAAGGTAAAAATCGTCTCTGTAAAATCAGGATGGAAAATACTTTACAAGGTATTCAGATTCAAAACACAGAGGATTCGCTTCTGGGCAAAACCTTAAAGTTATAGAAAACAGAAATAAACCTCCCTCTTAACACAGGGAAAATTCACATAAAACAAAAGATAAACTAATCCGCCTTGCCTGGCTTACCTATACTGGTTGCAATATTGGAGACTTGGATTAGGATGGGTTGGAGAAGATGGATTTCTGTCTGGCCCCTCTCAGTCCCAAGAGAGAACGGCCACAGAAACAAAGAACACAAAACAAACCCTCTCCTCCCCACCCCACCCCCGATTTGAAAGTATCTTTTGTCCCCATTGGTTCCTTTGGTCAGATGCCAACCAGGTTATTTGAGCTTCTTAACCCCTTACAGGTAAGGAGGAATTTTAGGCTATCCTTATGGTTATGACAGCTACTTTGGCAGCGCTTTAACGTGGTTTGTGTGGTCATGGCAGAGTGCTGGGAGAGAGCTCTCCCAGTGCTCTAAAAAAGTCACCCCAACGAGGGGAGTAGCTACCAGCACTGGGAGCGCGGCCCCTGGGCGAGAAAGTTGCAGCGCTGTAAATTGCCAGTGTAGACAAGCCCTAACATGGTCTTTCTGTTGAGATGGTTAAGGTGCCAATTATTGCCACCTGAGGTCATGGTCTTATAGTGTGGACACTCGTAGACTACTGAAAATGGACTAAAACTACCAATTTATTTCATATAAGCCATTGAACATTGCAGGATAACAGCTTTTGATCTCTACCAATTTAGGCAGGATGAACTTTTTTCCTGATCACTTTACCCCAAAATCTTTCCCAGAGATCTAAATGTATTTTCATATGAACAACAAAATACATTTGCTAACTAATATATTTAATTTAGTCTTCAACACCATGCACTCCTGGTAATCTGCCTTTTCCTGTTGTGAGTTAAATACATTCAAAATGGAAAGTGAGCCTGCATAAATGTAGGAATGGTAAAGAAATTAATCCAACATTATTTTGAGCCTCATGTTTTATTATTTTTGTATATGGCTCTCATTTTGGTTCTTTGTCCTGTCTGTTTAGGTTTATCAGGTTAAAAAGACCACGTTATCTGTATGAAAAAATATAATCATCCTGAACGATCCACTCTCCTGCACATTCAAATGATGAAGCAAAAAAGAAATAACTGAAAAATAAATTCACAGAGTACATCAGATTTATGGGGGAAAAAGGAAGTTCAACAAAATTTCTTACAAGAGAATTGGGAAGACCTGCTAATAACAGTCATAGAAGTACCACTTTGCCATCTCCCTGTAACTATCAGTTGCACAGTTGAGGGCATTCTGGGGATGAAGATGTAGGTGTGGAAAGGGGTGGATTACTGATATAGGATCACATTAAATAGCATCTATGCGAGTAGTCCTGTGCACATCAATGGGACTGCTCCTGTGAGTAAGCATGAGTAAAGATTGCAGAACTGAGTGCATAAAAATGTAATAAGACAGGACATTATCTGAACAATAGAACTTCAACTCCATTCTCTAATCCACTGGTATTACTGCTTTTCATGGAAATGCTGTCCTTCTTAACTTTGTCTGAGACTGGAGTTTATTTTTGGAAGCTTTTAAAAACATCTGGGGAGTATCTTTCACTTTTAGTTATATACATCTATCTATCTTTTTTCATTTATTAAATATTTTAAAAACCCTGGATTCGGTGTAGCTTAAAATATGTTCCATATATTTATCACAGGTGATAAAAATGGCCAGGTGGCAGACCTCTTAATTCTGCATGAAAGAGTTCAAACAGTTTAAATCGTATCCAATGCCTCTGATGCATTATATTCCTCCCCAGTACTGTTTCTCCAGACATTCACAAATTTGCAGATGTCCTCTGGAGAATTAAAAAAATTATGTCCAGACTCTCTATGCTGCCTGAAATTACACAGGTTTCATGATGCTATGCCCATGTAAAATGGGGAACTGAAGCCTGGATCCACCCATAGTAACTCTAACCCTAAAGCAGGGAGCCCTACCCATAGGAACCCTAACCGTAGCTCCAAGTGCCCTGACCATAGAAATACTAACCCTAGGGCAGGGATCCTTATGCATAGGAACATTAATCCTAAAGTGGGGAACCATACTCATAGGAACCCTAACCCTAGCTGCAAGTGCCCTACCCATAAGAACCCTAACCCTAGGGCGAGGTGCCCTAACCATAGGAACACTAACCTTAGAGCGGGGAGCCCTACCCATACAAAACCTAACACTAGGGTGGGGAACCCAACCCATATAAACCCTAACCTGGCACCTAGTGCCCTATCCATTGGAACCCTAACCCTAGGGCAGAAAGCCCTACCAATAGAAATCCTAACCCTAGCTCCAAGAACCCTACCCACAGGAAGCTGAACAATGGGACAGAGAGAACCCTAAGCCTAGGGGGGAGGCCCTACCAGTAGGAACCCTAACCCTAGGGTGGAGAACCCTACCACAGGAATCCTAACCGTAGCTCCAAGTGCCCAAACCCATAGGAACCCTAATCCTAGGGTGAGGTGCCCTACCCATAGGAACCCTAAACCTAGCTCCAAGTGCCCTACCCATAGTAACCCAACTCTAGGGCAAGTACCATAACCATAGGAACCCTAACCCTAGGCCTGGGAGCCCTACCCAAACCCTAGATCCAAGTATCCTACCATTAGGAACCCTAACCCTTGGACGCGGAGCCCTACCCATACGAACCCAAACCCTAGCTCCAAGTGCCCAACTCATATGAACCCTAAACATAGGGCCAGGAGCCTTACCCATAGGAACACTAATACTAGCTCCAATTGCTCTACCCAGAGGAACCCTAACAATAGGGCGGGGAGCTCTTCCCATAGGAACCCTAACCATAGTTCCAAGTGCCCTACCCATATGAAAACGAACCCTAGCTACATGCACCCTACCCATAGGAACCATAACAGGGCAGGGAGGCCTACCCTCATCCTAAGGCGGAGAGCCCTATCCGTAGGAACCCTAACCTGAGCTCCAAGTGCCCTACCCAGAGGAACCCTAAAAATATGGCGGGGAGCCCTATCCAGAGGAACCCTACCCATAGGTCCAACCATAGGAACCCTAAACCTAGGGGCGAGAACTAAGTTCCTTCTAAGCTGCGCAGCCGTACAACAGCCTGTTAAATGCTGTGAAGGTGCTCAGGGCTGCAGCGGGGAGAGATGACTCTCCCCCAGTCCCGGACCTGCCACGGCCAAGGGAGCGGCTGTTGGTGAACCTGGGCTTTCCTCTGCTACCTACAGCCTGTCAGATGTCATCTGCCAGGGGCTAATAATCGGCTGTGTTGCTCCCGGCAGGGGCACAAGCCTCCAAGAGGAGTCTGATCTCAGTCAGACTTGCTCCTGAGGGCAGCTGGGGCAACACCAGGGGCCGCTGGAGCCCGAGTACAAGAGGCACCAAGCTTGGCCATAGGAAAGGCTACACTCAGGGATTAGCAGGGAGGGGCGCCTCTGCCCTGGCTGCAGCAGCTCCCAGTGTGGCTAGGGTTGCCAAATTTCAGACCGAACAAAACCGAACACCCTTTTCCCGCCCCTTGTGTGAGGCCCTGCCCTGCTGTCTCCTTTCCTCCCTCCGTTGCTTGCTCTCCCTGACCCTCACTCACTCGTACATTTTCACCGGGCTGGGGAGGGCCCCTTTCTGAGTTCAGTTGAAAACTGGATACCTGGCAACCCTATGTCTGGCCTGAAACATGGCTTTAAGCAGGGATGGAGACATCATGGTGGAATTCTTGCGGGAGGGACCAGAGCTGAGAGAAATCAGACTTTCTGTCCCCCCGGAAATCCCAACATTGGACCTTTGTTCCTGTCCCAAATGGAAGAAGCCCCAAGCTCTGGCTGGGGCAGGAGGGAGCGCAGGCTGCCGTTCGCATTTCAGTGGGGGTGCACTAGCTGTGCTCCCCAGAGGTTCCAGCCAACATTGGTGGGAGGCAGTGCTGCTCCACGGTGCTCCCAAGAGGGGCTGTACCTGACAGGCCCAGCCCAGCCCCAGGTTGCAGAATGTCAGTGGAGTACTGCAGGCAATGCAGTGCATTTGGGTTGCACTTTCCAGCCCTGTTCTGTGAGCAGTCGCTAATAATGGCCTCATCCTGCAAACACTCACCATCTAGCATAGCGCACAGCCACTGACCCCAAGGGGGCTGCACTTCTGGAAGGGCCATTCTGCCTTCCAGTGTCCTTGTCACCCACAGGCATAATGTCCTCCCGGCCTCCTGGTCCTGGTGCCTTGCTTCTCCTCTCGTTCTCTACGGCCTCTATGGACCCTCTCTTGTAGTGACTTGACTATGTACAGCTGCTGCTCTGCTAGCAGGGTCATATAGGCCTGCAGATACTCTTGTGCCTCCCATTATCTCTGTTGGGCTTCGAGTAATTGGTGCAGCCGGGCCAGAAGCCACCCTCACTATTGGTCAGCCCCTTTCTCCAGGGACCCCGACTCTGGAGTCCAATCTGAGAAGGCACAAAAACCTTCTGCAAAGAAGGCCTCTGCATACTCCAACTTAGTCTCTCCAATCCCTGTAATGGGCAACCATCCCCACAGTTCTTTGTCCTCCCCTTATATCAGGGGTGACGGCATGACCGTGTTCTCCACTATATGTGGCGGGAAAGGGAGGGACTCACCATGCTAGCATCTCCTGCTGGTCATCTTGTGACCAGCTACACAGGTCAGTATGCCTACTCTCATTGCCTGCCTTCACTTCTGTTCCTGGACACATGTCATTCCAGGACCACAATGTCCTCTTCAGGACACAGTCCTCCGGTTGTGCTGCACTCTGTATTGCCCCCTTCCAGGGAAATGTACTGCAGTCTGACGTTCCAGCCACTTCCTCAGTGACAAGTGGGGGTGAGCGAGGAACCCAGGCCCACCCACTACTCTGGTCCCCACCCAGGGACCCTGTGGCAGCCACATGCTGCATCCCCTCCAACCTCTCAGTCTATTTGCCTGGGCCACTGCCCCACAGCCCCAGCACCTTTTGGGGCCCTTTCCTCGGGGCCCTTGCCTCAGGGCCTCAGTCTGCAAATCCCCGAAACTGGCCAGAAGCTCTTCCCTAACTACCCTGGTCCTGCTAGCAGCACTGCTGTGTCCAAGGTGCTAGCTTTCTTCCTTCTGTAAGGCAACCAGTCCTCCCTTCTTGGGCTCCAGAAAGCAACTGCCCTGCTCTGACCTGCGGCTCTTCTTATATGGACCTGCCCATCCCTGAATGGCTGCTCCTTGCACCCCTCTCCAACTGGCTGTCTCCTGGACAGTGTCCCTCGGGCCCTCTGTAATTGGCTGCCTGTTGTGCAGCTTCCCTATGGTTCTATTAACACCTTATGGGCCAGTGTGGGCCAGAAGTCCCATCACAGAAGGACCCTCTGCCCCAGGGTTAGGGTTCCTATGGGTATTGCACTTGGAGCTAGAGTTAGGGAGCCTATGGGTAGGGCTCCCCACCCTAGGGGTAGGGTTCCATCAAGCAGTGATTCATATACCAGAGTGGAAATACATGTTACAGCTGGGCCAAATTGTTTCAAATTTGAATGCTTGAAATAAGATATTTAAATCCATATTTAGGCTCTTAAATGAGTGAGCTAATTTAGAAAAGTGCTGAGAATCTGCAGCGGCCTTCAGGGTTTCTTTGGCATCGCACTGTTTAATTAGGTACTTAAATATGGATTTAGGCATCAGCACCGACGATAAAACATTAGTGAGTGTTTAGCACCCACTGGCAGCCAACTCCCCCTCCCTCCCAGTGCCTACTGCTCGCCGCGATCAGCTGTTTTGCAACATGCAGGAGGTTCTGGGAGGGAGGGGAAGAGTGGGAATGGGACACACTGGGGGGAGAGGGTGGAATTGGGTGGGAAGAGGCAGGGTGGGGGTGGGCGCTTGAGGGAAGGGATTGGGTGGGGCCTGGGGCACAAAGAGGTGGGACGGGTCGGGGACTTGGGGGGAAGGGGTTAGGTGGGGGCAGGGCCTGGGGCGGGGGGGGGGGTGTTGAGCACCCCCCGGGTCTGGAGGAAGCTGGCACTGTGGATTTAGGTACCTAATTTTAGGAACACCTAATTATAATTATTTGTGTATGCTTGAGGAAAAATTACTAAGATGTTCATTTGAGTATTTAACAAGTGGACAGCAGTTTGATCCCTTGTCTAGAGGAGCAGACTGCTCAGCTAGAACCAGTCAGTGCCAACACCTGCAAGCTGTGGAGCTCCAGGACTGCCATGCTCCAGCTCATTTCCAGGGCTGCCAAGGATGTGGCTGTGCAGGGGCCAGAACAGGACCTCAGCTACTGACTGCTCTAGATTGGTGGAGCAGCCAGAGGGAGAGAGCTAGCTGGCTTCTCCGCAGCAGAGGCAGCCAGGGCTGGTGGGCTCCAGGTTGGGCTGTACCAGGAGCACGCATCTGACTGAGTTGGGTGCTGCAGGGCCTGGCCTGTCTGAGGCCAGGATCTGGTATTGCTACTGCTACCTGCTGATGCAAGAGCTGCCAAGTGTGTGCATCCTGGTGGTGCTGTTCTTCACCCTAGTGCACCAGTACCTGCAGAGCTCACTGGGCTGGGCGCCTGGACAGCCTGGTTGGGGTGCTTACAGCTAGCATGACTAACAATAGCACTGCAGTAAGGCCTCAGCAGCATGGGTTAGCTACTCGAGTACATACCCAGGGTTCCAGACGGGCTTGGCTGGCCCAGGCTGCCGCAGCTTCATTCCTATGTTATTCATGCAAGTGCGATCTAAACAAGCTTGTCTGTGTCTACACATTCCTCAGTCACATCTCCGATAACAGTGTGGACACACCCTAAGAGAAAGGCTGCAAAGGGCCTTTCTAGCGAAGACAAGTAGTTTGTGGTGCAGAATGGGGAGCCAGTGAAGGGCCTCAAATACAGCACTGATGTGACTGAAGCAACAAACCAGGAAAATGATCTTCACCTTTTTGACTGGTTACATGGGGCAAGATTGTGTTTCTCTGTAAAGAGGGGGTGTGGATGTGCGATTTAGCTCTGAAGATATTGAGGAAAGGCTAGATTTCAGGGATCTTATACAAGAAAGGGCAGGAGGGTTTAGATGCAGCTTGGCGACGAGAATGTAGAGCAAGGGCCGAGTTGAAGCTGATGACCAGATTATGGGTCTGTCTGACAGAGGATGTTGATGTTGTCCACAGTGCCTGAGAAAGAAGGAGGAGAAAGGGGTTTGGGTAGAAATTAGTTTATTTTTGAGTATATTTAGCTTCGGCTGATGGCTGGACATTCACAAGGAGAGGTCAAAGAGACAGGCTCAGATTTTAGTTTGACAGAAGGAGACAGATGCAGAGTAGAGAAGTCTCTGTGAATCATCAGCACAGAGATGCAACATGAACTTGTGCTTGTGAATGATATTGTCCAGTGACAAGATGTTAAGTAAGAAGAGGAAGGGACAAAGTTTGGAAATGCTGGCCTTGGTAGCTTGTGTTTTGCTTTGTGTCATTTTCATTTTGTTTCAAATAGTCTTTGCCACAGCTCAAGCTACTGCTAACCAGGTTTAATAACCAAATATTTAAACCTGACAGACAAGAAATCACAAGAATAGAGATAGATTTTTGCAATGTCAACATCTTAAATTTCAAGGACTCAAGTCTGTGCCATTCTATTGTTTGCATTTGATATATGCCTAGTTTAAGCATTTATATCTCACACAGATTTTTGTATATCAGAAATACGCCACTGTTATTCAAACAATTTTCCTAATTCAAATTCAAATTGGTTTTCAACTGAGATGGTTTATTCCTAGACTTAAAGATCCTTGCCCTTCACTGATCTAGTGATCTAATGATAGTGATTAATACCTTCTTAATGGAGAGCTGCATTTGATATTTTGGTGGCAGCTTCTGAATGTTGCTCTTTCCACCAGAATAAGTTGGAATTGCTCCAGAGGCAGCATTCTCATCCCATCCCATTCTCATCCCCCACCACTTATCGACCAATGGGCTAGATTTTCAAAAGAGCTCAAGCTCAGTTTTTCAGAAATACTCAGCACCCAAAGTTGGGGCTGGGTTTTTCAAAATGGATCAGCTTCTATTAGGCACCTAAATAAGGGCCAGATTTGCAAAAGATCTCAGCACCCACCAGCTCCTATCATGAAACTTATTGCCAGATTTTCAGTGTTTCAAAGATCATACTGAGCTTCTTTGAAAATCTGGCCTCAGCTATGGATGCTTCCAAAAATTCTGGCCCATATTTGTTATTTATATATAGTAGATAACACAAGGGATCCTTAACCCAAGCAGAAAGAGTCAAGATCCCAGAATTCAGGTAGGCCAGAGACTTCTACTTAATATATGACAATTTGTTTGCTTTACCATAGCTTTATTCTTCCCTTTTCTCCCAATTTTTGTTTGTCTCATACTCCCCTAGCATCTTGTCATACCATAATCAGTCAGGCTTCAGGGCAGGAACCTTTTTTTTCTGCATGATTATATGGTGCCTATATAATGGGGGGGCCTGATCTTCAATAGGTGCCCCAGGCACTACTGCAGTACAAAAAGCAATAATAACAGCTATATAAAATAACAAAGTTGCTTTATTCAGTTAGAGACAACCAAGGTTCCTCTTTGTTTCTCCCAGCTGTTAATCCTGGGCCTTCTGGTCCAGTTCTGTGGTTTGTAAACAGAAAGAGACTGTTCAAGATACTGCTTAAACCAAGACCATGCAACATACATTTTATTTAAAGGATTGAGGGATGGAACATGACCCTAACTAGCAACTCTGTAAATATTATAGTTATGATCCACCAGAAGGTGAGCTCAGATTCACTGGTGACACCCATTCCATGCTGTAGATTTGTAGATTCCAAGACCAGAATGGACCATTGTAATAAGCTAGTTCTGACCTCCTATACAACTCAGGCCAGAGAACTTCTTCAAAATAATTCCTCAAACATATCTTCTAGAAAAAAACATCCAATCTTGATTTAAATAGTGTCAGTGATGGAGAATCCACCACAACCCTTGGTAAATTGTTCCAGTCGTTAATTACTCTCACCATTAAGAATTTACACCTTATTTCCAGTCTGAATTTGTCTAGGTGCAGCTTCCAGCCATTGGATCATATTATGCCTTTCTTTGCTAGATTGAATTATTAAATATTTGTTCCCTATGTAGGTACTTATAGACTGTAATCAAGTCACTCCTTACCCTTCTCTTTGTTAAACTAAATAGATTAAACTCTGGGAGTCTAGCATTCTAGGGCATGCTTTCTAACCCTTTAATCTATCTCTTTCTTTCTTTGATTCATCACAAGCAGTATGATTTGTTTGCCTTGGCTCAGTCCCTTTATTTCTGCCTAATTCCCATCCCTCAAAGAACTGATCTTGGCTTCTAGAGATGAGACCCACTCTAATTTTGCCACTGCGGAGTGGAAGAGTGAAAGCCTTTGATGGCTTCGGAAGTTGTGATTCACACCTGTGACTGCAAAAAACAACTGACTTGGACAGGAGGACAATGAAAAACCATTGAGACATGGCAAGTAATTTAATTAGAAATACAGTTTTATGAGCAGTGTTAATGTGTGCTGCCTCAGCTAACCTGACAATAAAGGTTTCACAAGCTACAATGACATCTGGCAAGGAATCACATGTAGGAATTATGCAGAGGCAATAAAAGACACTTAATTAGCATTGCAAATAGTTTTCCAACATTTATGAAATGTCTGCATATTTGCATACAGATACATAATTACATAATTTGCAGCTGTTGTGTTTGTTCCATAAGACCTTGCCACTTTAATAGTGGAATATGTAAATCAGGAATTAATGGGCGTTACCTTCTACTTTCTCAGCAGTCCATAAATATATGGCAAATCATGGGAACCTGCTAAAGCTCTTTTATCTGGACTTCATCGTCTTGTCTCAGAATGGTTTTGAAACAAAACCATATTCCATAACTTATTTAGAAGCAAAGGTCTTTTGAGAGATTTGTAAATATCATTTGTTAATGAATGCATCTCATTTATTAGCAAAGATTTTATGTTCTCCAGTCACCTTTGAAATTCTTAGCTTGCAGTGTCACACCAAAAATCTGTCCTCATTTATCCTTCTCCAATTTTAAGGAGGGTAAGTTTGCTCTCATTGGCACAGTTAAAATAAGGGCAGCTATCTTGTATGATAAATGAGTATGTAAGGAGAGGAGGAGGTATACCTGACCACGTAAGAGTGCTGTCTGTTGAGCATATTAGATGCAAAGTGATGCGGAGCAATTATGACACTTAAAATGAAAAATTAGACTGCATTTTATTAGATAAATTATAGTTCAATTTAATTAATTTATCATAAATCCCTGTGTATTGAATTATGTATTTAACTGGCTTAATGAAGAAGATTCGTACAACTATATACACTGGGACCACTTTGTATTGATAGGAAAGGACATGGAGAAGAACCATGATTTGAAATTCAGGTTCCCTCAAAATATATTTGACTTCCAGTTTTCATTGTGCTACTTTCATCCTCCTGAATACAAAATTAATATTTGTATGGCTAAGCTTTCTAGTATTTACTAGTTCACACAATTTTTGTGTGAACTCAAAATCACACTACTGGCTGCAAATTTTATACATATGATTAATGTAAAAATATTTTCTTCGGTTTTACTTTTTAGTGTGCTTTCTTTATGCATTTGACAGTGCTTTGAATATAGTCAGTTTCACTGTTTCTTCTCCATAGGCAGAGAGTTAGTTTCCCCTTTTGTTTGTGTGGTTTGTTTACACAGTAACAGGGGAGAGAAACATGTTAGGAAAATATTATTGTAAAACCACAAAAACAGGCAGAAGGACTATTTCATTTGTATTTTGCAATTGGCTAGATTTCGGTTTGACTGTGTCTCCTTAACTCTCTTTTAATAGATACAATTGGTTTACTGTAATAGAGCCTAAAGAATATTTTTGTTGTTTATAACCAGTAATGTTCTTCCATTACTTTTGTCTTGTAATCCAAATGGTATGTGTCAAATGACAATCTGTTTATACAACAAAAACTATAATAAAAAATGAATATATCATTATGGTGTCTGTTGTTGTCTGAATATGGTAATGAGAAATGCAAATACATTCTTTTTCTGCTAAGAAAGATCTTTTCTACAGAAGTTTTCAAAAATGACTTTTGTCGAGGAGGGAAGTAGAAGAAATTGCAAGTACTAAAGGATGGGGGCTCAGACACGAAGGTACAAGGGGGATGGGAAAAGTGCTTTGAAACTCCCCACCCCTTTGTACACCAAGGCTTGGACTGGGCACAGTTGCAGTCCTAAATGTTTCTCTCAGTGCAAAGACTGCTCCAACAGTGTGCTGTTGTAGTCTTCCCAGAAGAGGAGGGCTTAATAACGCTTTTCAACCTTGATATATGCTGAGTTGCTCATGATCAGTAATATCCAGGGAGTTTATCCAGCAGCACTAATGCATTAGCTATCTTTTTGTAATCTGTTTGGACAGTCCCTAATACAATGAAGCCCTGATCCGTGACTGAGGCCCCTAGTCCCTACCACAATACAAATAAATAATGATAGCAAGCAAAAGGAAACATTCCTTGATGAATCTGCATATCTCTGTGATTCTTTCCCTTTTCTTTTTTTTTTTTTTTTTTTTTTTTTTTGATGTGAATCCCGCAGCACTGAGAGAAGCAGGACAAACCTTTGTATTTCATGTTCCGGTCAACATGCGGGGCCAGCCCATTGTCTCTTTCAGCAGGTGCGTGTGCTTCTGCTCCTGCTTTGTGGCTCTTGCATCCATAGCCAGTTTAACAGCTGTGTAATATGTGCAGTCACAAAGGACATTTCCTTACACCAAAGATCCATGTACTTGTTGTCATCATTAAACTTTGTACTGATCAGCCATAACCCCCCTGGTGAGTTCTATGAAGAAGTAGCAACAGAGTGAAAGGGGGAAAAATAGCATGGACCTAACTGAAAAATAATATGGGTCAGATCTGAAGTCAGTCATTTGCAATGCAGAATAACAACGCTATTGAACCAACAGATTAAGGAACCATATGAAATACCCAATATTTACTGGTTTCAGAGTAGCAGCCGTGTTAGTCTGTATCCGCAGAAAGAACAGGAGGACTTGTGCCACCTTAGAGACTAACAAATTTATTTGAGCATAAGCTTTCGTGAGCTACAGCTCACTTCATCGGATGCATACAGTGGAAAATACAGTGTAGCTCACGAAAGCTTATGCTCAAATAAATTTGTTAGTCTCTAAGGTGCCACAAGTCCTCCTGTTCTTTTTGCCAATATTTACTGTGACGGATAAATGTCTGTCTTTAGGGGCAGATCTCAGTAGTTCCTAGATAATTTACCAAATGACATATAACCCCAGAGGAGGATATTGTGAACCCCATTGCTATTTTGAAAGAAAAAACAGCCTTCTGATTTTTATGGGTTTTATTACAAATTAATAAAAAGCAAATTTAAAATCAATTAATTCACACAAAAAATGACTATAACTTTTACTAAACTAATCAAGGATTGCACAGCACAATTATTAAATCAAAATCACAATTGGCATTGAGTTATTTCCACAAGTTGCCACCCAAACAAACCCAACAACAGAGTTTGGGGTGAGAGACTCAGATCCTGCTGGAAAATGTGCAACACAGGATGGGATGAATGGGAGGGCAAAAGATGAGATTACACTAGCTGTACACTCTCTGGTCCTGAGGTCACCCAGAGCTTGGCAGAGCTGCTTACCAGAGGGGGTTCAGGTCAGATCCTGCAGCTTACTCTAAGGCTTTTCTAATATGAATAGCACAATTTGTTTGTCTTCATATTTGTTGTAGAAGATTTCAATACAAAACACTTGCCTCGATGTTTGCATTTTTGTTCTTCTAACATAGCCGAGGAGACCTGACTGGCTCTTTCTAGAGCTCTAGGTCAGGTAATAGTCTGTCGGATACGTTTACGTTCCAAACTTCTTTAAATTGAACAAAAAGGAAATTAAAAAGACAAAGGCTCAAATTGCACACACAGCTAGATTATATCTGTGAGACACCTGCGGGTCGGAGAGAAGGCTGCACTGCAGCCACTTGCCTTCTACGGAGTAAGTGCTCTGGATGCAGCAGCCTTTAAAAGGGTGCTAGAGGATGTGATCCCCTTGCATTCAATCCAGCCCAATTTTTTTTATTAAGAAGCGGATTCCGATTGCCTTACCATGCATAGCACCCTATTCCATGGGACTACCGGTGGAGTAAAGTCCCACTCAATGAGACCCCAAAAATAATAAGAGCAAATTAGTCACATTGAATCTGTTTTATTGGCACCACTGTGCACTGTCATACACATTATTAACTATTTCTCTACAACTTACTCTAAATGTAGATTCAACCATATACACAAACATCTGAATTCAGGCCCGCCGACAGAGGAGGGCAAAAGGGGCAATTGCCCAGGGGCCTGGGCAATTTAAAAGGGCCTGAGCAGACCTCAGGGCCCGCTCTGCAGAAGCAGCAGGCTGGGGAAGTAGGTGGCTGTCCTGCGCCGCCCCTGCAAGGTAACACCTCCTCTCTGCCACAGGCATCAGCACCAGGTAGGTAGGGCTGGGTAGGGCTCCGGGTCAAAGGACCGCCCTGTGCTCCTAAGCTTCAGGTGTTCTGCCCCCTAGGACTGTGCTGGGCGGGGGGGAATCCCTGCTCTGAGCCAGCAAGTAGGGCTGGGGAGTGTGGCTGGAGGGCAGGGCATGGGGAAGTGGGTCTTTGGGGGAATCTGGTGGGGGGGTGCTGGGCAGTGGGGGAGGTTTGTGTGTTTTGGAGTTCTATCAGTGTGTGGGGTTATTGGGGGGTACTGGGCAGTGGGGGTGGCCTGTGTGTGTTGGGGCACTGGGGGGGTCTGTGTGGGGTGCTGGGCAGTTGTGGGGCTGTGGGCAGGGAGGAGGCACTCAGTATAGCGAGTCCGGGGGAGGCTGGGCATAGGGAGTTGGGGGGTGTTGGGTGGGGGGACTGTGTGGCACAGCATGGGCCCACCTCTGCATGCCATGCCCCATTGCCCCAGGCCAGCCCCTCGCTCTGAGTACTGTCCTCCCTGCACCATGCTCCATTACTCCCATGGGGGCCCACAACTATGTTTTGCACCAGGCCCACAAAAGGTTAATCCAGCCCTGGTTCCTAGGCATATGCAGGCTGGTACCGGTGGTGGCAAAGGCAGCTGGGGGGGCACAGCCCTTTCTAGGGGGCTCATTGAGTGTTCTGCCCTGGGGCCTGGAACTGCTGTCCGCAGGCCTGCATCTGATCCACAGCCCAGTGAAGTGGGGCCTCTTTCTACTGATTTCAGTGGGCTTTGAATCAGGTCCAAAGAGAGGAGGAAAGGTCTCACCGTCTGGAGGATGAGTAAATCCCATCACAGATATTGTTACCGAAGTGTTGCAAACTTACAGAACCCCTGGCTGTACCTTACTATAAGTACAGTGATCTTGATACTCAGGCTTCCTATAACTGTTCTTTATTTGCAAGTACCCTGGCCTAAAACTTATCTCACCGGTAGGAAGAAAAGACTGACAGATGGTCCAAAACTGGTACATAGCTTTCAGACATTCTTGTGACCATAGATGGTTTCCACATCTTTTCTGTTATAATGAAAGACAAAATAGGATTTGCCTTCAACTTCCAGGAATTTAATTTCAGCAGAGTTGTGGAGAAATGTCAGAGCCAGATCTTATTCTAAACCAGTGTTCAGACATTTGTCTTATGCAAAAAATTTTGCAATAATTATGCTACTACTTTCTGGTTTGTGAATGATTTACAAGGTAATTAATATTTGGTTTTGTGAAACACATTAACCAGATGGTACCTTGCATTGACATGATCCTGAAAAACTACATGTATTTGGACTGGGCAACACTATAATGAAGTACAGTCTCGTAAAGAGTTTATTATTTATTATTATTATTATTTAAATGACCCATGTATAATTATAGTATGCAGCATTGACGCTAACTATGAAGGTTCCACTACTATGCTAATTTGGAAGTGATTGATTTTAATCACCTTCAGTCATAATGATGAAAAAATAGCACATTCATGTAAATATCCTATTTAGTGTTAGAATTTTGGTCTACCATTAGTTTAGTTTAACATCAGTGACATCCTGAAAAGAATGATGATATTGAGTTGTCTCTTATATTTACAGTAGAGGGGAGTCCAACTTGAATAATTCTGTAGGAAAGTTCAAGCACTTGAGGGTAAAATCCCTGCCCTACTGAAGCCAGCGATACAACTCCCTTTGATTTCAATGGCCCAATAGCTCTGTGCTTCAGGGTTACTTGACCAGGTTTCATTACCAAGAAGAGCAGATATAGCAGTTGTAGTTTGGGGCTGTGAGGACAATAGCAACTCTCAGATGCCAAGAGAACTATACAGAACCAGGAATTTCTACAGAGGTTTCTATTTTCATTTTGTAAAGTTACTCAGATGATGGAAATAACTTTTGCAGAGGAACTGCACACTGGATTTAACAAAATAGGACCCTAGGAGGAAGTGGTCTAACAAACCGTTGACGAATGTGGCATGACCACATATACACCTGGAAATAAGAGGATATCTCTACATGCAGAATCTTTAATTAAAGATAACACCCAAGATTTTCCAAACTGTGCACTGAAAGTGACACAAGAACAAATGGATATAAACTGGCCATCAGGAAATTTAGACTAGAAATTAGACGAAGGGTTTCTAACCATCAGAGGAGTGAAGTTTTGGAATAGCCTTCCAAGGGAAGCAGTGGGGGCAAAAGATCTATCTGGCTTTAAGATTAAAAATTGATAAGTTTATGGAGGAGGTGGTATGATGGGATAATATGGTTTTGGTAATTAAATATTTCAGGGTAAATAGGCCCAATGGCCTGTGATCGGATATTAGATGGGGTGGGATCTGAGTTACCCAGGAAAGAATTTTCTGTAGTATCTGGCTGATGAATCTTGCCCATATGCTCAGGGTTTAGCTGATCGCCATATTTGGGGTTGGGAAGGAATTTTCCTCCAGGTCAGATTGGAAGAGGCCCTGGAGGTTTTGCGCCTTCCTCTGTAGCATGGGGTACGGGTCACTTGCTGGAGGATTCTCTGCTCCTTGAAGTCTTTAAACTAAGATTTGAGGACTTCAATAGCACAGATATAGGTGTGAGGTTTTTTGCAGGAGTGGTGGGTGAAATTCCATGGCCTGCGTTATGCAGGAGGTCAGACTAGATGATCATAATGGTTCCTTCTGACCTAAATATCTATGACTCTATGAAAGTTAAGCTCCTAACTCGGTATCACTAAAGTTAGAATCATAGAACATAAGAGCAGGCATACTGAGTCAGAGGTCCATCTAGCCCAGTATCCTGTCTTCCAGCATTGGCCAATGCCAGGTGCCCCAGAGGGAATGAACAGAACAGGCAATCATCAAGTGATCCATCCCCTGTCACCCATTCCTGGCTTCTGGCAAACAGAGGCTAGGGACACTATCCCTGCCCACCCTGGCTAATAGCCATTGATGGACCTATCGTCCATGAACTTATCTAGTTCTTTGTTGAACCCTGTTATAGTCTTGGCCTTTACAACATCCTCTGACTAAGAGTTCCACGGACTGACTGTGCGTTGTGTTAAAGAAAACCTTCCTTTTGTTTGTTTTAAATTGCTGCCTATTAATTTCATTTGGTGACCCATAGCTCTTGTGTTATGTGAAGGAGTAAATAACACTTCCTTATTTACTTTCTCCACACCAGTCATGATTTTATAGACCTCAATCTTATCCCCACTTAGTCATCTCTTTTTCAAGCTGAAAAGTCCCAGTCTTATTAATCTCTCCTCATACGGAAGCCGTTCCATACCCCTAATAATTTTTGTTGCCCTTTTCTGAACCTTTTCCAATTCCAATATATCTTTTTTGAGATGGGGTGACCACATCTGAATGCAGTATTCAAGATGTGAGTGCACCATGGAGTTATATAGAGGCAATATGATATTTTCTGTTTTATTATGTATCCCATTCTTAATGAGTCACAACATTGTTTGCTTTTTTGACTGCCGCTGCACATTAAGTGGATGTTTTCAGAGAACTATCCACAATGACTCTAAGATCTCTTTCTTGATGGGGTCTAAATTAGCTGTTACCACTCATTTTATATGTATCGTTGGCATTATGTTTTCCAATGTACATTAATCAACACTGAATTTCATCTACCATTTTGTTGCACAGTCACCCAGTTTTGAGAGATCTTTTTGTAGCTCTTCACAGTCTGCTTGGGACTTAACTATCTTGAGTAGTTTTGTATCATCTGCAAATTATGTTCATCTATGTGTCTGACAATTTTGTTCTTTACTATAGTTTCAACCAGTTTTCCTAGTACTGAAGTGAGGCTTACCAGCCTGTAATTTCTGGGATCACCTCTGAAGTCCTTTTTAAAAATTGGTGTCACATTAGCTGTCCTCCATTCATTTGGTACAGAAGATGATTTAAATGATAGGTTACAGCTAGCAAACAGGAGTGGCTAAAAGGGGAGTTTTGCGAGGGAGTTTAGAGTGAGTGTGTGTGGGGGGGGAGCTAGATACATTTACTCTTCTGTAAATGTAAAGCCAAAAACATCCCCTGATAAAAACAAAACAACAAAGTATAGAGATAATGCAGGCAGAAGTCCAGCAACAGAGTGGGGGCTATCCAGTTTATTGCACCCAATGCAGCATATATGATTACCTGCCCTATGGGCAGGTAGCATATGTGTGCATTTGGTGCAAGGAGCTCCTGGCCCTCAGAGACCACTCTGGGCTTTAGAGACCCGAGTGGCTGAACTGGAGGAGCTAAGGGAGACAGAGAGGTACATAGATGAGACTTTCTGGGACACAATATAGTACAGTCCCACCCCCAGTGCTGTTGAGGAGGATGAAAGTCTCAGAGAAGGAGACTGGAGCAGAGAGAATGATCCCATAGTTGGGACTCTTCTTTCAGATGATACTGTGTTATAGAATCATAGAATATCAGGGTTGGAAGGGACCCCAGAAGGTCATCTAGTCCAACCCCCTGCTCGAAGCAGAACCAATTCCCAGTTAAATCATCCCAGCCAGGGCTTTGTCAAGCCTGACCTTAAAAACCTCTAAGGAAGGAGATTCTACCACCTCCCTAGGTAACGCATTCCAGTGTTTCACTCGCACTGAGGATACTGCTCCAGGGTGGGGGGGGGGGAGGACTCCAGTTATTAGGAAGAGACCAGTATTAGTAATGGGCAATTTGATCATTAGAAACATAGATAGCTGGGTTTGTGATGATGGGAGAACTGCATGGTGACTTGCCTGCCTGGTGCGAAGATTGCAGATCTCTCAAGACATCTATATAGACTTATGTGTAGTGCTGGGGAGGAGCTGGTGGTCGTGGTACACGTAGGTTCCAATGAATAGGTAAGGATAGGAGAGACATTAGGCTGCTAGGTAAGAAATTTAAGTCTAGGACCTCCATGGTAGCATTCTTTGAAATGCTTCCAGTTCTACTCACAGGGCTACTTAGGCAGAACTGCAGGGTCTCAATGAACTGATGAGACGATGGTGTAGGTAGGAGGGGTTTAGATTTATTAGGAACTGGGGAAACTTTCGGAAAAGGGGGAACCTATTCAGGAAAGATGGGCTTTAGCTAAACCAAAATGGAACCAGATGGATGACACTTAAAAGTAAAAAGGTCATAGAGTAGTTTTTAAACTAAGGGCTGGGAGAAAGTTGACAGCTGCAGGGGAGCAGATGGTTTGGTTAGGAAGATCTATTAATGGAGATTCTGTATGTCCTACTAAGGAAGAGAGAGTGGAAGATGATAAAACACAGGTAGGATCTGATGAGAAACAGTCAAATGAAAAAGAGTCCCATTCAATTGCATCACGTAATGACAGACAGCTAAGTCTAAATAATAATATGGGTGAACTAGAGTGCCTCTTATTAAATGAGGATATTGATATATAGGCAGAAACTTGGTGGAATGAGGATGATCAATGAGACACAGTAATACTAGGGTACAAAATATATCGGCAGGAAAGAACAGGTTGTGCTGGTGGGGGAATGGCCTTATAGAAACAATAGAATCAAATGAAGTAAAAATCTTAAATGAACTAACCTGTACCATAGAATCTCTATGGATAGTAATTCCATGCTCTAATAAGAATATAATAGCAGTAGGGCTATATTACCAACCACCTGACCAGGATGGTGATAGTGACTGTGAAATGCTCAGGGAGATTAGAGAGGCTATTTTAAAAAATAAACCTCACTAATAATGGGGGATTTCAACTATCCCCATATTGACTGGGTGCATGTCACCTCAGGATGGGATGCAGAGATAAAGTTTCTTGGCTTCTTAAATGACTGCTTCTTGGAGCAGCTAGTTCTGGAACCCACAAGAGGAATGGTAATTCTTGATTTAGTCCTAAGTGCAGCACAGGATCAGGTCCAACAGGTCAATATAGCTGGACTGCTTGGTAATAGTGACCATAATATAATTAAATTTAACATCCCTGTGGTGGGGAAAACACCACAGCAGCCCAACACTGTAGCATTTAATTTCAGAAAAAGGAACTACACAAAAATGAGGAAGTTAAACAGAAATTAAAAGGTACAGTGCCAAAATTGAAATCCCTGCAAGCTGCATGGAAACTTTTTAAAGACACCATAATACAGGCTCAACTTAAATGTTGACCCCAAAATAAAAAAAACAGTAAGAGAACCAAAAAAGGGCTACTGTGGCTAAACAAAGTAAAAGAAGCAGTGAGGGGCAAAAGGCATCCTTTAAAAAGTGGAAGTTAAATCCTAGTGAGGAAAATAGAAAGGAGCATGAACTCTGGCAAATGAAGTGTAAAAATATAATTAGGAAGACCAAAAGAATTTCAAGAACAGCTAGCCAAAAGACTCAAAAAGTAATAGCAAAAAAATGTTTAAGTACACCAGAAGCAGGAAGCCTGCTAAACAACCAGTGGGGCCACTGGATGATCAGGATGCTAAAGGAGCACCCAAGGACGATAAGGCCATTGCAGAGAAACTAAATGAATTCTTTTCATTGGTCTTCACAGCTGAGGATGTGAGGGAGATTCCCAAACCTGAGCCTTTCTTTTTAGGTGACAAATCTGAGGAACTGTCCCAGGTTGAGGTGTCATTAGAGGAGGTTTTTGGAACAAATTGATAAACTAAACAGTAATAAGTCACTAGGACCAGATGGTATTCATCCAAGAGTATGAAGGAACTCAAATGTGAAATTGCAGAACTACTAACTGTAGTCCATAACCTATCTAAATCAGGGGTTGGATTTTCAAAATTGCTGAGCCTCTAGCTGTCTGCAGGGACTTCAGTGCAGAAATGCCAAAGCAATTAAATATAAATATTTGTCCCTATTAGCCAAAAAAAAAAAAAAAAGAGAGAGAATTCCCAGAATAGTTGAAAATCAGGCTATGGATTTAGGTATCTACAGCTAGAGTCAGGAGCTTAATTTTAGGTGCAGAGTTTGGAAAATCTTGACTAACTTCTTTACACTGGAAAAATGAAATGTTGTAGAATTTAAATTCATTAACTTATTGGTGCTACATTTTCAAATGTAGAAGAGAAGATCCCCCAATAACTTTTTAAAGTGTTAGTTGAAATTTTGGGAATTAAGATCATGATCTCTCCCCATCTTGCAAAAAATATATATTTTTCTCCTGAGTAAAATGGGAAGTTCTGTTTAAACTGGTCTTTAGTAAGTGCACCAAAATTATAAGCTATAAAAACAGAAATTAAAGGTTTCATTTTCAGAAGTTTCTAGCTCTTATGGTTGTGAAGATAACTTTGAAAATGTGAATCAAGTGCATACCAATGCGAGTGTCATCATCCAGAAGCAATTGCTCATAAAGCTGTAAACTGCCTATTCATCTCAATGGACTGTAAACTCTGAAACTAGAGCTATGCAGAGAAAGATAGTTCCATGATGCAGAGGATTCTGATGTTTTGCCATTTGGATTCATTCTGATTCAGAAGAGAGTTTTTCTATTGACTTCAGTAGGTCCAGAATTTCACCTCTGGTCATTTTTCAGAGTAACAGCCGTGTTAGTCTGTATTCACAAAAAGGAGTACTTGTGGCACCTTAGAGACTAACCAATTTATTTGAGCATCAGCTTTTGTGAGCTACAGCTCACTTGAAGCACTAGCTGATCTGCTTCCTTCTTAAATTTCATATGTAAGAGTTCAATTACACAATCATTGAATGAAATCCTGGTTCTATTAAAGTCAATGGTGTTTTCCTATTGACTTCAATAGGACCAAGATTTCCCCTTCTTTAAAGAAAAATAAATAAATAAAAATTTTCAAAAAAAATTCAAAGATTCAGTCTTTATTGGCCTCTGGCCAGCTAAGCAAACAAGAAGTTACAAAATACTAGTGTATTCCCCTTCACCCTTGAGGAAAAGCCCTTCAACAAGGGTAATTTAGCACTGAAATTGCATTGTCTTCTTTTGGAAATCTCAGTGATCTTCACCATCTGTTTCATACGATAAAATAAAGTTGTTGATTTGATGCTGTACCTTCCATGTTTGAATAAAGGCCAGCTTTAATTTGCATCAAGCAGCAAAAACTGAGGTAATTATAAATTGTAATGAATACAAGCACATGCTTTCTCACATTTTAATGAAACCAAGGTAGCTGCACCAGATTACAGTTCCAATCAAATTCAGGTCACGTATAGAGAATTTTTCAGACTTTCAAAACTGTAGGAACATAGCAGGCACAGTATAGTCAGAGCTCTAATGAGTTTCCCCACCACACAAAAATTATCCTGTGAGCAGTACAAAGATCACACAAATGAAAACAAATACTCAATAAAGCAGATAATTGACTCCAATCCTTTTTAATGAGATGGCCCAGAACTGCTTTGCAGAAATGCCAGAGCAACTAAATATAAATATTTGTCTCTTAGCAAATAAAGAAAAATAACTTCTATTATATGGTTCCAGAAAACTTCTATACAGTTTTATGAGAATCTGATGCACTTTTAAAAACAAATCTGTTTTATGTTAAAGGGCTTGGTTTTTTTCAAGTTTTATTCCAGCTTTGAGTCCCATGTTTTAACTGTCTAAAATCCATGTTGCTCCTGAGAATCCATCTGCAGCAGATTTTTACACTGAAATGGGAATGTGAGAATGGCATGCTCTGAGCTGTAAAATTCTGAGAGCTTTTACCACCATTGCAATAAAAATTGTCCAAATGGGACAGCTCAGGACTTGTGTCATTAGCCTTTTACAAAGAAAATATTAGAATATATAAATAAATAAATAAAAGGTGTTCAATTATTGGAGTTTCTGAAGGTTACCGATCATGAAAGGGTATAGAATGGCATCCCTAGGCATTGAAGCCCTACATTTGGGCTTGACCTTGCAAGGTGTTGAGCACTCTGGCCCTAATCCAGTAAAGGGAATGTGACCACTCAAATAATGTCAAGTATGTTCTTATGTGCTTTGCTGGATCAGGGCCAGAGTGCTCAGCATCTTGAAGGATTAATGTCCACAGGACAGAAACAGTAGAGGGAGTAGCAGGGTAAGTTTTGCAAAACTGCATCACATCCCCAGGCTATTGGGATCAGTTCTACAGGTAATAGGATAGGTCAGTCTCTATGCCTATTTCATCCTCAGCCTTTATGCTGAGAGTACCCATACAAGTATAAATTAGTGCCAAATGGGATGATGGTAGTTCCTGTAAAATATGGAGACTTGTCCAACAAAAACAGTGAGACTATGCCAATGCCATTCACCAACAAAATATATTGAAAGTGTATGTTTCTTGAAAGGAATAAGGTAAAATGTCAGTCATATGTGACTACAACAAATCATAGAATATGGAAATCCATATACATTAGATGGTTATTAACTTACTAACATATGTGTTCTCCCTTCTATAATTACTGACTCTGCAGTGCCCTATGACAATACTAGCCTACTTAGGTTAACCAATCAATTCAGCAGTAGTACTTAAAAATGTTCAAATTAATATGAGATTAGAGAGAGTAAGGAATTGACAATATAGCTTCATCAGCTGCTATTCTCAAGGAAATTGAACAGGGTTGAATTTCAGTGAGAGTTTGGCTCCCAACTCCCATAGGCTCCTTTGAAAATCCCAGTCATCCCAACACCCTCTTCCTCCTCCCCCAACTTCCTCCCATTAGTGGATCTTCTCCCCATTAGGGAAATAAGTGGTGCCGACAGGGTTAAGCAGAGTCAGATTATGAACAAAACTTCCATGTAAGGAAATGAGTTTAGGAAGAAATGTAGGAGAATACATGCTAATGGGTGAACTCTGAATGAACTCTCAAAAGGTTCAGAGGTTTGGCTAAACAGCCTAAACTTTGATGCTTATCTGAACTTTTTGCCCTCTTTCTTCCCCACTCCATCAATAGGCCCTGGCTCCTTCTTTTCAAAGACAATCTACTCTCCACTGACCACACTATCTATTTGGATCCATAATGTTGTTCTCCAAACCATCACTGATGTGTCCTCTTGAAGGAAGAGTGTTAACTAAGCAGCCCACTCCCTTCTAGTCTGATAGCAGCTGCTGCTGGGGTGGGGGAGGGCACCAACTTCTCCTCTTCAGGAAGGAGTGTGATCCTTAGGAGGCAGTTAGGCAGCCTTTTCTTTCACCCCACACAATTCCAGCAGGACAGAGTAACCCTTCTGTTGTACGCCAGGACCTCAGACCTTTAAGATTTAGAAGCAATATGGGGCTTCTACCAACAAGAGCACCAAATGCTCTGCTCACTTGTAAATCCCAAAGTATGCAAACTCCCACCATCCCTTCATGTCAGATCAGTGGTAGAGTAGGAAGGAAAAGATCGATCCTGCCCCACTCCTTTCTCTGACCTTCCCCACTCTACCATCTCACTGCCACTAGATTGGCACATTCAATTAATGGCAGATCTTATAAATAGAGAGCAGCTCAAGCTGCATAATTCTGATCCAGATGTCAAACCCTTCTCTTCACATAGTTGGGATCCATGGCTTTGATTTGGACTCCTCTCCATTACTGTGATGATGTATACTACGACAGTGGGCAAAATGTGCTAGGGCACTGTAACACATAGAAAGACCCAGTCCCTGTCAGAAAATAGCTTGCAACTTAAGAATCTTCCTAGAAGTAGCCAAAAGTCATACAGATGTAATTCAACTCCTTTCCACTTCTTTTCCCTTTCAGGCAGTATTCACAAATTGCCTCCATGCATCAAAAAATGCAAAACTTCATTTTCATCCATGGCAGAGCCCTTTTCCATTGCAAGAAGTCCTAATAATAAAGTAGTTCTGCATATTTTAAAATTATGATTAAACCCTGGGAGTCAGGAGACTTGGGTTCTATTCCTGCCATGGCACTGATCTGTTCTGTCACCTTGAACAAGGCTCTTAAAAATTATGTGCCTGTGTTTCCCCATCTGAAAAGTTGGGACAATAATCCTTCCCTCCTTGGGTACTTTGTCATCTCTGGATGAAAAATACTATATAATTGCTAATTATTCATTATTTTTAATTTTTACATTCTTTTTTCAATATTTAATTTTGAGACAAGTTTTTAGTGATTGAGTGTGCGCAGAAGAAATGTTTATTTCAGTTTATAAAAGCACATTTAGGCAACTCATTCCTTGCCTTGGGTACCTTTATACAGTTTAATTTCATAATAAAATATTGTATATGGGACTGCACTTCCCATCCTAACAAAGAAAGACCTTAGCAAATCATTGACATTTCTATACAACAGACAAAACCCCCTCCACTTCTTAGACTAGGCCTCCCCAAGTAGCTGGGCAAAAAGATGGGCCTTGCAGTGCGTACTGTCAGTTAACAGATCTGGGCACTGCTCATCTAATGAGGGGTGGGCAAAAATCTAGGTCAAGGATCCCTCATGGAATACCCAGCCAGTACTCCCTTTCCTTGGGTTGGAGCTAGTGGCTGTGTATATTTATGACAGGGAAGGGTAAACCCCTTTAAAATCCCTCCTGGCCAGAGGAAAAATCCTCTCACCTGTAAAGGGTTAAGAAGCTAAAGGTAACCTCGCTAGCACCTGACCAAAATGACCAATGAGGAGACAAGATACTTTCAAAAGCTGGGAGGAGGGAGAAAAACAAAGGGTCTGTGCCTGTTGGTATGCTGCTTTTGCCGGGGATAGACCAGGAATGGAGTCTTAGAACTTTTAGTAAGTAATCTAGCTAGGTATGCGTTAGATTATGATTTCGTTAAATGGCTGAGAAAAGAATTGTGCTGAATAGAATAACTATTTCTGTCTGTGTGTCTTTTTTGTAACTTAAGGTTTTGCCTAGAGGGATTCTCTAGGTTTTGAATCTAATTACCCTGTAAGGTACCTACCATCCCGATTTTACAGGTGTGATTCCTTTACTTCTATTTCTATTAAAAGTCTTCTTGTAAGAAAACTAAATGCTTTTTTCATTGTTCTCAGATCCAAGGGTTTGGGTCTGTGGTCACCTATGCAAATTGGTGAGGATTTTTGCCAAACCTTTCCCAGGAAGTGGGGTGCAAGGGTTGGGGGGGGATTTTTGGGGGGAAAGGAGTGTCCCAACTATGTTTCCCAGTAAATCCAGTTAAACTTTGGTGGTGGCAGTGGATATTCCAAGGACAAAGGATAAAATTAATTTGTACCTTGGGGAAGTTTTAACCTAAGCTGGTAAAAGTAAGCTTAGGAGGTTTTCATGCAGGTCCCCACATCTGTACCCTAGAGTTCAGAGTGGGGGAGGAACCTTGACAGGCTGGTATACTGTAAAAGCAAATTTGCTCAAGCTTCCACTGGTATTTATGCTAATGGCTCCTCATCTTGACCTGTATCACCCCTAGTATTTCAGCCATGAGTCTCTTGTAAGCATACATTGGAATCTACTGGGAATTGTATATGCACATACCCAGAGAGAAATAATTAAAATAGCAAGAGATCTGGAAGACATTTTGCATGCCTCTTGTATGCCCTGCAGTATTATAAGTAAGAAAAAACTAAAAACCATCTATATAAGAACGAATGAAACATGCAACTACAACCCCAGATGTGATAATAGTAGCACAGTGACCCATGTCTACATGTAAGTTGTCATAAATATAAAGGGAAGGGTAAACCCCTTTGAAATCCCTCCTGGCCAGGGGAAAGCTCCTCTCACCTGTAAAGGGTTAAGAAGCTAAAGGTAACCTCGCTGGCACCTGACCAAAATGACCAATGAGGAGACAAGATACTTTCAAAAGCTGGGAGGAGGGAGAGAAACAAAGGGTCTGTGTCTGTCTGTAGTCGTCTTGGCCGGGGACAGAACAGGAATGGAGTCTTAGAACTTTTAGTAAGTAATCTAGCTAGGTATGTGTTAGATTATGATTTCTTTAAATGGCTGAGAAAAGAATTGTGCTGAATAGAATAACTATTTCTGTCTGTGTATCTTTTTTGTAACTTAAGGTTTTGCCTAGAGGGGTTCTCTATGTTTTTGAATCTAATTACCCTGTAAGTTATCTACCATCCTGATTTTACAGGGGGGATTTCTTTATTTCTATTTACTTCTATTTTTTATTAAAAGTCTTCTTGTAAAAAACTGAATGTTTTTTCATTGTTCTCAGATCCAAGGGTTTGGGTCTGTGGTCACCTATGCAAATTGGTGAGGCTTTTTATCCAACATTTCCCAGGAAAGGGGGGGTACAAGTGTTGGGAGGATTGTTCATTGTTCTTAAGATCCAAGGGTCTGGGTCTGTAGTCACCTAGGCAAATTGGTGAGGTTTTTTACCAAACCTTGTCCAGGAAGTGGGGTGCAAGGTTTTGGGAAGTATTTTGGGGGGAAGGACGCGTCCAAACAGCTCTTCCCCAGTAACCAGTATTAGTTTGGTGGTGGTAGCGGCCAGTCCAAGGATAACGGGTGTAATATTTTGTACCTTGGGGAAGTTTTGACCTAAGCTGGTGAAGATAAGCTTAGGAGGTTTTTTTCATGCAGGTCCCCACATCTGTACCCTAGAGTTCAGAGTGGGGGAGGAACCTTGACATAAGTAGAATACAGATTCTGATTCTGGTCATTATGTAGAAAAGGTGCTGAACCAGGAAAAGTAAGGAGGATCGTGGCGGGGAGGGATCTATGTTAAAGCAAAACCAAGACAAATAAAATACCTGTCAACCCACCTGTGATTTCTTTTTGTCAGTGCTGTCAATCAGTGATCCAGAATAAGGGATTGGAAGCAATAGTATGTGATGTAAATATGTGCCCACTAGTAGAAGCTCAGGGAATCATCATCACTCCCTATAAAGGTGCTTTCTGGACATGACAGAAACATAGGAAAAGCTCAACCACTGGGCACAGACAAGGTGTTATTTTAGCATTTGTTTTATTTTTGAAGGATAGTCATTCTGAGGCCTTCACTCCAAAAGTGTAGAATGTAACAGGATTCCACAACTGGTTCTGATAGATTCAATGAGCCTGACTCTCAGTTACACAGTTGAAGATTTTCTAGTGACAAGTGGTTTTGGGTGCCTCCATTTTTGAGACACATTAAAGGGGCCTGAATTTGAGAGGGTTGAAGTTGAACATTCAAAAACTTGAAACACTAGTCTCTTGAAAATCATAACATACACATCCACCTTCTTCCCTTCATTTCTCTGCATGAGGCAGGGATGGGGGATGTCTTTAAGACACCTTTATGTTTCCTATATTCTGAGTCTGTGCAGGGACCTGTCAGGTTCTCAGCATAATTTAGAGCAGACACAGTGATGGTCTAACTACTCATGCTCTGCTTTACATGCCTGCCTCTTGGCCCTAGGAAGCAGAGGATTGCCATAGTGCAGTATCCTCTGACCATGCCCCTGACACACCCCAATGTACCACTTATGTCGTAGTGGGGGTGGGGGGGAGAGAAGGACCAATATAAAGCCCTTACACCAGCTCTGCACAGGCTAAGAGGCCACTTCATACAAGGAGCAGTCTCCATGCACAACAAGGCCCTTTTGTGATGCCAGAGTGCTGTAAGAGGACATTAATGTAATTAAGAATCAGGCTCACTAGGCCTAATTCACTACTGCATTACTCCACTGTTATGTCAGGGTAACTCCACTGTGTGAACGGACTAACTGGAGTAACACAGTGATAAGTATTGAGTTGCTACTAAATTTGATAATTTATAGAAGCCCAATATAGCACAAACAAAGGAATGGAGCTAGGGATGGAGGCTCATAAGAGTTAATATCTGAAGACACTAGATAAAAATTTTAAAAGCACCTATGTGGCTTGGAAGCCCAAGTCTCATTTTCAAAAGTAATTTAGTCACTGGAACTCAGTAGGATTTAGGCTCCTAGCAGCCAGATTTTCAAAGGTATTTAGATGCTAAAGATTCAGATAAGCATTTGCATCTTTAGGCATCTAAATACCTTTTAATTTGGGATTTTCAAATGTGCCCAAGAAATTTAGGCTCCTAAATCCAATTCATTTCTATGTGCTAATCTGCTTTGGCACTATTGAAAATCTCACTAGGCACCTGTGTGCATCTTTAGGGGCCTAAATCCCTTTGAAAATCTGGCCCTAAATCCCTTTTGAAAAATGTGACTTAGGCTTTAGTCACTTGGGTACTTCTGAAAATTTCACCTGAAGTCAATGGGAAGATAGTGTGGCCTATTGGATAGAGTACTGGACCGGGAATCAGGAGACCTGGATTCTATTCCTTGCTCTTCCATGGGATTGCTGGGTGACCTTGGACAAGACATTTAGGGCCAGATCTTCTTTAAGATATTTAAAGACCTAAAAGAAAGGCACTTTTGAAAATCCTACTAGGCACCTACCTACATGCTTAGGTGGCTAAATACCTTTAAAAATTTGGCCTTCAAACTCTGTGTCCCAGTTTCTCCTTCTGGAAAATAGGAATAATGATCCTGACAGCCTTGACAAGAGGCTTTTAGATTTACTGATTACAAAGTTCTATATAAGAGTCAGGTATATTAATAATATGCTAATATTAAACAATCATATCATTAAAAGACAAAATGGAAAAGGAGTTCCTACAAAATCTTACCAGTCTGTGACCAAGAGCACAATGGTTTCCTTCATTCTGCTAAATAAGCAAACCACCACGCACATTAGCAAAGCATAAAATTATACATTCATGTCTTCGAGAGTGAAACAACAAATGCTACTCAGTGGACTTTGACAGTAAAAGTACAAATAACTCCAATTATTTTAACAAAATTGTCTTTTATTATTTGCCTGGTTATACGTTTAAGACCTGTGATCTGGAAGCCAAACCAATAGCATGAGTTGGGTGACCACAGACAGAAAATACAGTAAACAAGGTAACCAATATGCAAGTCTGAAATTTGTTAGCATAAACTAGTCTATGAATACTTAGAAACAAATTCATTCATATGAATCAGGATCATTCTGCAAATGGGCAAAAGAGCAAAATTAACTGGATAATTTAGTTTCAACAAATAGATTGAACAGCAGACTGCTGGGATCATAATGGAGGTTTTGCAAACTATAGCAAGCTAATCCACCCAGTTGGCCTCTAGCCACTTCAGCATATAAATGAAATATAGAATGCGGAATATAAATATTAAATACACAACCTCGGTCCCTTTGCATAATAAAGGGAGCGGAAAAATATTTTAACCTGGAAGAAACATGAATGAGCAGGGTAACTCAAAAGTTCTCTGGAAAGAGGATCCACAGGAGATTACAATACCTTGAAATCTGCTCCCTCACTTTGTGTTCCAAAGTTTTCTCCCTCTCTTCTATATAGTACTTATAGACCCAGGATCCCCTTTTGCCTGATTTATTGCATGTCCTCTAGGTGTAATTCAGGACCACAGTTTGCCTTTAAATTAACCTCTTTGTAATTTACTGCTCTCCTTTTGACTTTATCCAAACTAATCAGAGTAAAGGTGGATTAATTTTCCAGAATAAAATTGTTCAACAAACACAGTTTAACACAATTAATTTCACACATTTTAAACAGAAGAGTATACAACTTCACTACTGTCATGAAAAGGGCAGGTTCCTTCATCTACTAAATAGTGTAACTTTGGAGCCAAAGTCAGTCCTAACAATGCAAGGAAAGACTCCCATCCTATGAACTTCAACGTGCTTTGGATCAGGGCCTTTCATCCTGTGCAACTCCATTAACAGTAGTGAACTTTCACCAGATGTAAATCAGCTCATAGTTTTGCCTCTGTTGTAAGGAACGGATCTGGACTCCTGTTTCACCAGACCCCACTTTCCTGAGGAAGGTTACACCTTTTAAAGGTAAGCCAGCAAGAGGAATTTTATTTAGACACATCCATAGACTTTTCATGAAACAGAAAGTGTGTGCTGGTCATTTTCCTCACTTTAGTCCAAATGCCAACAGCAATGTCTCACTCCTTTTCCTTTGTAAAGCCAAGAGACTTGTGCAGATCACTGCTTATTTTACAGGTGCATTTCCACCCATTGCATGTGATTTGCAAAGGATTTTTAGATGGTAACTGTGTGTGGCCAGAACTGTTATTTTCTATGTTTGCACAGAGCCTAGAACAATTGGGTCCTGACCTAGTGGCCACTAGGCTCTACTGTACTAGAAATATAAAATCAATTATAATAACACAAAGTTAGGCTTGGGCCATTTTGTTTCCTTATAATTTAAGGAAACAGAAGTGTGAGGGAGCAGGGTCTTCCCTTTTTTCCTTCATTAATAAATAGGGTTAAAATCTAGTTCCATTGAAGTCAATGGCAAAATTTCCTTTCACTGCAGCAGGGCCAGATTCACTCCAGGAATAGCAAATGTAGTTTTCTCCGATTCTGCTGGAGGGTCTCCGATCTCATGAACTGGGAAATCCCAACTGAAGACATAAGAATCGCTAAAAAAAGATTTCCTTTTGTGAAAATCTTAACCAAGTATTGATGTTCCATAGGGGTTAACACACGGGCTAAAATTCATCCTATTCTGAGAGCGTATGCATAATTTAAGTAGTGTGTGGGCTTTGTATTGCACCCTTGAACAGGGATGAAATTCATCTTTGAGTAGTAACTTAATATCCAAATAGTCCCAGTGAAGCCAGTGGGATTAATCATAGCCTAAATTACTACTTAGTGGTTGTTAATACCTTAACTCAGATTGTTAATACCTTACTCATTTATGGAGTAGTACTTTATTTTGCAAATAGTTCCATTGAAATCAATGGGGCCAGAATATCATCCCTTTTATTGAAGATTACATGGTGTACAGTACATTCAGTGTGAGCAAGGGTTTCACAATCTGAGCCAATGGGAGTAAGGACGCCAGGAAAGATCCCTGAACAATTAGTTATCAAAAGGCTATGTCAAGGTTCCTCCCCCACTCTGAACTCTAGGGTACAGATGTGGGGACCTGCATGAAAAATCTCCTAAGCTTATCTTTACCAGCTTAGGTCAAAACTTCCCCAAGGTACAAAATATTACACCCGTTGTCCTTGGACTGGCCGCTACCACCACCAAACTAATACTGGTTACTGGGGAAGAGCTGTTTGGACGCGTCCTTCCCCCCAAAATACTTCCCAAAACCTTGCACCCCACTTCCTGGACAAGGTTTGGTAAAAAGCCTCACCAATTTGCCTAGGTGACTACAGACCCAGACCCTTGGATCTTAAGAAAAATGAACAATCCTCCCAACACTTGCACCCCCCCTTTCCTGGGAAATGTTGGATAAAAAGCCTCACCAATTTGCATAGGTGACCACAGACCCAAACCCTTGGATCTGAGAACAATGAAAAAGCATTCAGTTTTTTACAAGAAGACTTTTAATAAAAAATAGAAGTAAATAGAAATAAAGAAATCCCCCCTGTAAAATCAGGATGGTAGATATCTTACAGGGTAATTAGATTCAAAAACATAGAGAACCCCTCCAGGCAAAACCTTAAGTTACAAAAAAGATACACAGACAGAAATAGTTATTCTATTCAGCACAATTCTTTTCTCAGCCATTTAAAGAAATCATAATCTAACACATACCTAGCTAGATTACTTACTAAAAGTTCTAAGGCTCCATTCCTGGTCTATCCCTGGCAGAAACCAGCATACAGACAGACACAGACCCTTTGTTTCTCTCCCTCCTCCCAGCTTTTGAAAGTATCTTGTCTCCTCATTGGTCATTTTGGTCAGGTGCCAGCGAGGTTACCTTTAGCTTCTTAACCCTTTACAGGTGAGAGGAGCTTTCCCCTGGCCAGGAGGGATTTTAAAGGTGTTTACCCTTCCCTTTATTTTTATGACAGGCTATATGATATTTGTTTGTTGAGGAAACAGAATGCAAAAGGACTGCACCAATACCCAGTAAAAAAAGTATGGTATATGGTTATACTCCTCTTTTATACAGCTCCTGTTTGAACTGAGGTGCAGATGAGTAGAAAAAAAAATACAACCCACTTCCCCTTTTTAAAAAATTAAACATTCCCAACACCGGTTAAGTCTTTTTACCCTTTTACTGTCATTTCCACCCAACCAGCTGCTCTAGAAATTCTGCATTCTCTATCAATTTGAACATGGACTGTGGGACTACTGCCTATCTGCAGCAAATTAAAGTTTGGAGCCTCTAAAGTTGTTTAACTGGCAACTGCATAAAAGCAAGCCGAATGAAGGGATAGTGTTAGCAGTTAAAGTATGTGTAACAAAATAACCACAAAGACACGATTGTTCCACTGGATTGGTTATGAGCTCTTGTTGGTACTGTTCTGATTTTAATCAACCTCTGTTTTGGTACACGTCAAGGGAAGCTCTAAAAAGATGGTCAGTCAATGTTTTTTTTAATAACTATAAGTCCCTTTTCCTGGGTTATGCATGGGAGCATTTCATCACATGCCCTTGCAATGAACTTATTTGTGCTAATTATTCATCAAGAGGGGATGTTACTGATAGCATGCTTTCAAGAGCCCCACTTCCTGGCAGACAAGAACAGAATCATAGCTAATGAAGCATACAGACTATACATTAATTGCCTAACCTGGAATGCACAACAGTATTTGCAGTGTGAATTTGTAAGTCCCATTTGAGGACATTGAGCAAAGGCTGGCTTTTTGCTGGCACCTCTAAACTTAATGAATCCTCCCTTTAAAGGTAGAAAACTAGAAGGACTACAGACCTCCGATAGTTTCTCACTAAAACTGAAAACCAAAGGGCAGTGCTCATCTTGCTCACAAGAGACTCTACAGAGCCATTGAAGACCCAGCCAAATATGTCCTCTAAAGAGCCAAAACATGCAACCCACATGCAAAGAAACCCTCCTTTTCCTACTGCTGCATCCCATATTTTAAACGACCAGTTTGGTCAATGGCATAAAAGGAAAGAAGAGGAGGTGTGGAGACTTGGTAGAGACACTGACAGAAAGCCCAAAATAAGGAAGGTCAGGGCAACTGCAGCAAACAACTGCAGAAGCTGGAACAGCAGCTGTAGACTGATGTGCCAAAGAAAGAAAAGACAGTTTTTTCATGAAGGCACACGACTGGGACTCAGATCTTGGTTCAGTTCTCAGCTCTGGCAGAGACTTCCGGCATGACTTAGGCAAATCTCTTTCCCTTGTACCTCAGCAACACCTCGTTTTGGAGGGAACCACCGGTTAGTATCTGTGCCTAGCACAATGGGGCTTCATCTAGTGGAGGCATTTTTGTAATACAATAATAAAAATACAAAAGCAGTGAGATTTGGAAACTGAATAGACGCTCACATAGGGTAACTGAAATAATACACCAGCTTCAAGGCCATAACAAACTCTTATAAATCTGATTTTCTATAGAGAAATTTAAGATGGCTGCTGCCATTCCATTTTTTTAAGTGAAACTGATTATTCTGTTTAAAGCTGTACCGATTGCAAGTACATAGCAATATTCATGTTCTATGAATCCCTGCCACTCACAGGAAGGCAATACAGGTGCTTCTGTTACAGAAGCAATCAGAACAAATGAAGATGTAAGCTATAATGTATGAGGGATAGCTCAGTGGTTTGCGCATTGGCCTGCTAAACCCAGCGTTGTGAGTTCAATCCTTGAGGGGGCCATTTAGGGATTGGGCAAAAATTGGGGATTGGTCCTGCTTTGAGCATGGGGTTGGACTAGATGACCTCCTGAGGTCCCTTCCAACCCTGATATTCTATTGAATCACTATTTTGGATGCCTTAATTTTCTAATATGCTGTAGATATTCTGGCTGCATACATAGTTGCTACTGTGGTAATAAGCGTGGTATGAGATCCTACGTAGAACAGAATATTTTGGCATGTGACCCTACATAAAGTTCATGGTTAAGATTAAGGCCTATGTTTGTGAATACAGTATATAAATCAGGAGAATGTTCCTACCAGAGCTAGTTTTGTAGGAGCTATTTTCTATATTGAACTAATTAGGGAATCATTCCTTCCCTAAATAACATTTCAAAAAGTGTTTAAACATATATCTTTGCAGATCATCAAGCCCAAGGTCTGCAGCCCCTTTGCTCCAGCACAATGGACTTTCACTGTAGCTATAAGGCCTCCATGGGGAATACCACCAGTGCAGAGGGTGTGAAGGAGGAGGCATGGCCATGGTATTCCTATGCTTTCATTATTCCCTGGCTACTGCAATGCCATGGGGTCATTGCAGTAAATACCCAAGAAGTGGTGGGTTAATTCAATGCTGTTGATCTGTAGAATATTCTCTTAAGGGAAGAAATACCTTCTGCCTCATGGCTTAAATCTTTTAAAATTGAGCAGAGACCTTGATCAGATATTGTCAGGAATAATCCTGCACCAACAGAATAGATTATATAATCCTCAGGAAATTCTGCGCCACTGCGCGTCCAGATAATTAATGAGCTGTGCATACTTTTATTTTGCACAGAAAAAAAACTTCTGCTGGAATGTTGCTGCAGATCTGCCTTTTGCCCACCAGAGGGCACTGTGGTGCTAGAAGAGAGCAGCAGCCCCCAGTAGACAATAACTTCTTAGTTTATCTTTTGCCCACCAGAGGGAACTGTGGGACTAGAACACAGCAGCTAGAACACAGCAGCCACTCCCAGCCAGCTACAGAAGAGAAAGAGCCTGCCTTCTTCACAGTGCCTCCCAGACAGACAGTGTGGGGCTCCTGGGGGATCAGACAGGGGCTCATAAGGGCTAGTAGGGAAGGACTGACTGGGGTAGGGGCTGAATGGGAGTGGAGGGGCAGGGCCATATGGGCAGAGGGGGTGCAGAGCTCCAGGGGTAAGGGGGTTGGACTGAGTGGGGGCATAGAGACACATGGGGATGGAGGAGGGGGTGCAGGGACACACAGGGCTAGGGGAGTAGCTGAGTGGGAGCACAGAAACACTTGGGATGGGGAAGAGGGTGAAGGCCCATATGGGGATGGGGGGAGTGGGTGTCTGAGTGGGAGTGGAGGGACACATGTGGACAAGGGATGCTAGGACACATGGGGGTGTATGGATACGTGGGGGTGCGGGGCAGATATGCCTGAATGGGAGAGAGTAGGGGTCAGCCAGGGTTTGCATGGGGGAAGCTCCTTACCAGTCCCTCCCTGCCTCCCCAAAACACCTGTCCCATACTCCTCCCCCCCTTGCCCATACCCAACAACCCTTCAAGTTTACACCAGGCTGCTTCCCAGCAATTATTTCCCTCTCCCTCAGCTCCCTCCATTATCCCTGACTCCCCCAAGCCTTTGCATCTGAGGGGAGCAGGAAATATGGTTCCATATTGTAGTTTAAATGAAGTATTACTCACTATTAATATGCCTATTAAGGAATCTATTTGTCAACAAAAACTGACTTTTTTGTTGTCTGTATTCTTACATACTTGCTGACAAGTATTTTGAAATAAAATGACCACAAATAATTGAAACTGGTGTGATATTATGTTATTTTGACGAATAAAATATGAAGAATTTTGCAGAATTTGAAAATATATATTTTTAATTTTTTGGTGCAGAATTCCCTGAGGAGTAATTCTAAAATCCTCTCATCTCTAATTGCTATGATCACATGAAAGTCTAATGTGAAGTAATCAGAGATATTACATCTCATTTATATATTAAAACTTCCTTAAAAACTTCTAAAATCATGTAAGATTATTTCAAAATGTTAAATTCACATAAAAATAAGTGGAAGGTAGTGCTTGAGATTAGAAACCCAGCAAGCCCGGTCTGCTACTAGGAACTTTTCAGCAGAATGCTTCTCACCTCTGCTCTGCATCAGTAAGCGAAAACAATGAGCTAAAGCTGCCTGAAACAGCTAACAGTATTTGTTAAACAAGTGATAAAATTTCTTGCAGTGAGCTGGAATTATGCTTTATGTTGACTGATTCCTAGCAGCCACATCAAACGCCTACAAGCTTGTGAAAGGAAGGTAGCCAGGTTTTTCTTGCCTGCAGCCATATCTCATTGGTAAGGAATCTGGAGAAGATGACTTAATGGAAACCCTGGTAAGAACCTTTCAAGTCTAAAGTAAAGGAACTGCACTGATCCCTTCTGATTTCTCCTTGCTGTGTGAACTTATGCAGCAACATGCAGATTTGGACTTTTATAATTCCCAGTACAGTTAATATTATACTCAGGCTGCATTGAAAAAAATTGCCTTTGTATGACAATAAACTAATCTAATGTATCCAATGAAGTGAGCTGTAGCTCACAAAAGCTTATGCTCAAATAAATTGGTTAGTCTCTAAGGTGCCACAAGTACTCCTTTTCTTTTTGCAAATACAGACTAACACGGCTGTTACTCTGAAACCTAATCTATTTTCCAGGCACTGTATAGTTAAACTTTATCTGATTTACAAAACCTTTACTATTTCCTCTCTTTTAAAACCACTGCAAGATTGAAAACTAACTTAATTATTTTTTCTGTATGAGAACCTAACATTCACTGATGTATGTCTGCTAAAGATTTTTCTCTTTCACTGGACAGTTAGTGGAGTGTTTTTTTTTTAATACTTCCCCACAGGTTCCAATCATAGCACTTTCTGTTGAATTACAGGACCCACTCAGGTCACACTGTTTCTGTCTGGAGATTTACAGAACTTTCTAAATATAAACTAGTGTATCGGTACCTGTCAGATACACTTCAGTGTTTGCAGCACTGGAAAAGTAAAGAGCAGAGGCATCTCCAGATATCCTCTGTTTGATACATAACTGGGGAAAATCAGCTTTTCGGAACTGCTACTTTTGGGTTTGGAGGAAAGGAGTAGTAGGGAGACTCCAAGGATTTCAATATCCATTTGGGTAGATACATCACTGATGTCACAGGACTTTCTGTGGCTGTGACTTCAATGTATTGAGGCTTTGGCAGCGACAACAGAAATGAAGAGATAATTTTCATGGTCTGCCCACTTGCTAAGAGTTTATTTACTGTCCTATGCACTCATTTCAGTAATGACTACATTCTGACTTCTCTAGTCACATGGTTCAAACAAAAACAACAAACAGTCCAAAAACAAGTTTAAAAAACACCACATGCTTATTGTTGCTAGTGTAAGCGGGGGAATAGTCCCACTATTGTGGGGAACTTTCCTGGCTTCTGCACTACCCCAGTGAAGTAGGCTGGTGAAAGGATCAAAGTCCTTGCTCCCACTTCCTTTACCCAGTGGCCTCCCTGCCCTTGAGGGCTCCCCTTCCACTCTCCTGTCTGGAGAAGTCCTCGTAACCCCAACAAGACTGGGCCCAGGATTCCTGGGGGGCTCGACCCCCAACCTTACAGTGGTCACGTAGGACAGGGGCTAGGGTGTCCCCACTCTGGGGTACTCTCTGCACTGAGCACTTCTCTGACCCACTGATCATAACATACAATTTAAAGGAAATGCAAGTTATTTAATCAACAATTAATTTAAAAAAAGAGTAAGGAAAAATGGGAAAGGTTAAAGAAAACACATCACATGTCTCTGGAATGTCAGGGAAGTTCAGTCTGTTCCTTGTAAGTCCCAGGCTGCCTTCTCAGGCCCTGGCTGTGCTGCAGAGATGCTGTGGGGTGGACACTCACTCTGGTGATGGCCACACACTCTCAGGCTCTAGGTGGCAGGGCCCTTCTTCCCAGTGTCACCCCCCACCCTGTCAGGGTTACCAATCCCCCTCTGAGTCTGGCCTGCAGAGCCTCCTGGCTGAGGCATCTCCCTGTGCTGGGCCCACTGCCCAGGGTCCCCCCTTGCTCTCCCCAGCTGCTCACGACACCCAGCCCCGGACTGCTCCAACCCCAGCCCCCACTCTGCCTCAGCATAGCTGCTGCTCTGCCTCCAGCTCCCTGGGCTGCTTCTCTGGCCCCTCTGGCTCTGGTTGCTGCAGCTCTGCTCCCAGGGCAAGTCTGCTCTCTCTGGGCTGTGCCTCTGGCTTTGAGGTTGCAGCTCTGCTCCCAGGACAGGGTCTGCTCTCTCTGGACTGCTTTTCTGGTCCCTCTGGATCTGGCCCAGCTCTGCTCGGGCCCCCTGCTCTGTCCTTAGCTCAGCCCCACTCTGTCTGACCCAGAAAATTCCAGCTCACACAAAGGACAGGACCTCCCTGGCCTGACTCCCTGATTAGCCTGCCTGCCCTGTCATTCAGGCTGATCTGGAGCATTGGCCTCTACCCATTGCTCCTAGGCACTGGCAGTCTCAGGGTTCTGATTCCCCATTGACCCTTCCTCCTTTTAGTACTGGGAGCTAGCACCTAAAACATGCCCCTTACTAACATTCAGTGGGGAACAGTCCCCTTATACTAGGGAAGTCATCATCTTGGTAGTAAACATTAGATATATTTGTGTCACAGTGCTTCTGCTTTTAGAGATACAGCCATAAGGATTTAGGATGAGTAAAAATAAAGAAAAGCAATAAAAATTACAGAAACAAATAAAACAAAGTACAAGAAGGGGAAACATGTTCAGTAAGCTATGCAAAGACCATTTAAATGCACGCTCATTAAAGACTTAAAGAATTCTAACTAGCATTTGCACCCGTAGCTTCCTATCAGGATAGGAGTAACTTCCTCTCATGTCAACATTATATTCTTTTCCTATTACAGAAAATCATAGCTGTAGTAGTGCAATGATGCTGGGTCTTATAACTGTATTTACTTGATTTTATGTTCTGCTGCAATGTAAATGTAGCTGTACTTCATTGGCTGGGACACAGGACTCAGGACCCATGGATTCGGTTTCCAGTTCAGCCAGTGACTCATACTGTGACCCTACATAAGTCACGTCTGTGTGCCTCAGCTTTCCTCATCTTTAGGATGTAGGGCCTGACACTCCATATTTGTAAAGAGCTTTGAAAGCAATGGATAGTAATGTATAGTATAATGCTCAGTGGAATTAGTGTTGTATGTATCTTCTAAAAGTTAAACCCAATATAAACAACCTTTTAAAATATCAATTGTGCAACTGTGGCTTGTGACTCTATGCAACACCATATTCTATTAAAAAACTGAAAACATCTTTACACATCTGAGTGCAACTTATCTTTAATATGAACCGATGGGGGGGGGGGCACGCAGTGGTGACATCTGAAAGCAGGTAGGCAAAACTTACCCATAAAAAGTATTCTTCCAGCCAATTTACAGTTGCGCGTAGCCAGCAGAGTCAATCTGACTCTATAGCAGGAGACTTCATGGTCATGTACCCTGTTAAAATAAAAAGCATTCTCTCAACCATGAGCAAAAGCCAAATTGTTTTACTGGAGGTTTTAGGGAATATAGCATTTGTATTCAAGGCTGTAAAGGTTCGGACTCACCCCTGTAGTGCCTCCTGCTGGTATTTGGGAATTAGCTCTTTTCCAGCCTGGAGCACCTTCTGCAGGCCGGTGATCTGCTCAGCGCTGGCCCCCCGTGTCCCTCACAGACCCCAGTGCCTCTTTCTCTGGGGTTCTGCTCCCTGGCCATACCCCCACACTCTGCCTCTGGGTCTCCCCTTCCTGGGGAACCCTCAACCCATTATTCCAACCTTGCCTCAGTCTGGGCTACTGCCAGTCATCACCAAGCCCCCGCTCTCTGGGGCAGACAGCAGTGTAAATGCCACTCATCATAGACAAGGGGATTTGGACCTGCTGCCTTCCAGTACCTCTATGGGCCTTGGATCAGGCCTTACAGCTTGGGGAGTTGCCAGCCTGGAGTGCCCCTGCTCAGCCTGCTCCTTCCCCAGCACTGCACCACCCCCACAGTACGCTGTCAGTGAAGCCCTGCTCTCTCCCAACCTAGAAAGAAACTCCTTGGGCCTCTGGCTCACAGCCTTTTTATACAGGCCAGCTGGGGCCTGACTGGGGCGTGCCCGAGCTGCAGCTGCTTCCCCAGTCAGCCATCCCCAGCCACAGCCCTCTCCAGGGCTGCTTTTAACCCCTTCTATTTTAGGAGCGGGGTAACTACCCCGCTACAAAGGCACTCACATTTCTGCAGCCTTGGAGCATTTCTTCACCTGAAGCATATGAGTAATTTTTATTGGCATTGAATAATATGTATATTAAACATAAGGCACAAACAAAATAGTCAAGCGGACTTCAACTCTTACTTTTTAAAAAATTGAGACGTGTTCCAGGGGTGTTGGTTGGTTGGCTGCCTGGCTGGTTTTTAGAGTGAAAATTGTAAGTATTGCTGCACTAAATGAAGCCTGAATAGGACTCCTCCAGGGCTAGGACAATATACAACATGAATAGTGAGTGACAGAATTGGGCCCAATAACAGCATATGCAACCCATCTTCTATTGCTCTCAACGCTCTTTAAAAACATCATTAAGTTCTTTAAAAACACCATTTTACAGATGGGAAAGCTGAGGCATAGAGAGGTAAAAGGTCAACTGAGTCAGTGGCAGAATCAGGAAAACCCATGTGTGCCGAGTTCTGTCTCCCAGCTGCCATTACATTACAACATATGTAACAGAACATAAAGTCAATAAAATACAAGTACCAGACTCTGCAATGTTGCATGGATACAAGTATGACTTTCAGTAATAGAAAAGAATTGTCATATAACAACTTTTGACAGAGTACTAATGATTTATTTCTCGATTAAAGATTTACTTGGTCTAGTGCTTTGAGCCCATGGCTGAGAATCAAGAATCTCCTGAGTTCTAAACTAATTGGAAGGCAAGTGATTGAGAAGTCAGTAGACCTGGTTTCTATACATTCTATTCATGTGGTGCCCTTTAGACACAGCCCTGCATTGAGAGTGATGCAGTCATATCACCCCCAGGTGGTGCTCTGGAAGACTCCTCCCTTGGGCAAGCCCTGAGCTGCAGACACAATCTGGCCCTTCGTTTTTCTGTGCCTGAGTTCACTCATCTATAAACTATGACTAATACTTAACAATACCCAATTTTGAAGAGTATTTTGGGTCTATGAACAAGAAATACAATGTGAGAGATAAATATTATTTGTAATCCCAAGCACTGACTCGCTCTTTGCCTTTGAGAGCAAGTTAAAACCTTTATGTCTGAGTTTCCCTCTGTATATAATTGGGGTGACACTTGCCTATTTCACAGGCTGTTTTAAGGATAATGGGGCTGGATCTGCAGTCCTCATTCCCATGAGTGGTCCCACTAACTTCAGCAGGACTACTGGAATGAACTTGAAGGGCTTGAAGATTGTGACTAATGGGCCAAATTTTGCTTTCCACGGCACTGCTGTGATCCTGGAGTAACTATACTGAAGTCAATAGAGTTACATACACTGTAACTGAGCAGCATTTGACCCAATATTTGCAAAGCATTTGAAACACAAAACAAGGCCAGGTGGGGGCTAAAATTTAACACTGTGTTCCACATGAACCAAACTAAATATTGATTTAGGAAGGCACAACGCTTTTCAAGTCAGTGGAGTTACATCTTGTGTGCTCGTAGTAAATTTGGCTACAGCATAGCAGATATATACCTCTGCATATAACTTGTGCTGGTAAATAAACCATTCAAATATTCAAGTACTAATTCTTTATTTAAAACTCATTTCAGAATTTTTAAATGATCTCCAGCTTTGGTGAGCTACAGAAGGCCTGATAGTGATCTAACAATGGTTTAAAGTCAGGAATCATCCCTCTGAAGTCAGTGGAGTTTGTATAAAAAAGTGCAAGTCAGAGCAGAATCAGGGCCATAGAATTTTTGCTTTTGTTGAGACATATGACATCCTATCTGTGCTATTGTAGTCTAGCAACAGCTTAAGCATCATGCAGTGACATCACTTCCTCAGATTTATAGGTTTATTCAACCCTAAGCACAATCCTCGATTGAGCATTTGAGTGAGAAATCATAGTTTAGTGAAATAAAACTATAAGGTATGCTCAGAGCCATCTTGTTGCTGAGAAATTGTAAATCACAATACTTAGGAGAAAAATGAATTCTTTAGCAGATGGTAATTTTTTCCTATAAGGCATGCCAATAAACTTGAGATTTTGAGAGTCTGCCTAAAAGTGAAAGGAGGTAAACCTCTTCATCAGTTCCTGCATCATAACAGGAAATATACGTGTAGAGCCAGCTTTGTATTGGTACACATTTATTTTTTATTTTCCCCAGCTGGACCAACACCTTTAATGCTGTAGTGTATGCACATCTATTACTTCAGGAGTGGGCTCCTCCAGCTTCCTAAGTTGCCTCCTTACAACCTTTAATAAATAGAGCCCCAGGGGTACACTAATTCCAACCAGAAGTCATGTCTGCGATTATTGCAATCACAAAACTTATTCTTGGATTCATTTTTTCATTAGCTAGGAGAATGGATCAACATCACCTTGGAGGCTTGAGTTAGAGATTTGTAATTTAAAATCAACATAGGGAACCGTTTGGATGACTGAAGACCCTGTGCAGAAGGCCCTGGAAAGTAAAGCTGTTAAGAATATAGGAGTTCTGTAATACTGGCACCATGTAATGTTGTGTTTACTTGAATGTATTTAACCTTTATGCCTCAGCTACTTCTAAGAATGACTTAGGTATTCATGCAAAATAGACTTCGCTATTGACAAACAGTTCTTTCAAAAAATAATTTCTTATACTGTCGGATAAAAAAACTAGAAAGACAACCTAAAAGGACTATCCAGCAGCCCCCAAGAATATTAAGTTCCAGTTACAAAGCTACTAAAGTCAGTGAAAGCCATATGTTTTCCACATAGCGCCAGCAACTCCCTATCTCTTTTTTGTTCCCTCGTTCCAGTGAATAAACGGACACTAAGGGGATAGGAAAAATAAACAATCCTGCTTCCATTGAAATCAGTGGGAGAAGATGCATCTTTATATATAATATTTATTCCAAAATGTTTCAGAGTTAGATGAGAACCATCAAAATGAAAAAATAATAGCAGAGGAAGAGAAAAATTAAACACTGTAGTCAATGAGGAAAAGTCACTTTCAGATGTGATCTATCAGATGGAGAATGCATGAGGTGGGCCACGCATCGTCAGAGCTTCATCTCAAACACAACTACGTCTTGGCGCTTGAGTCCTCAACAGGTAGACTTTTACCCTTTCTCAAGTACATTGTCTCAATGACCCAAAAACACTAACTCACCCTTAGGGTTAGTCACCCTTCAGCCAGGTGGTTACATGAATGGTATATAATCAGTCTCAGCCTGAGATTTGTCATCTAAACAAGACTGCTCAACCCACCATACATATATCTAAAGATTCACGGCCTTTAACACCAAATTTAACAGTGGTCATTAAGTAAAAGTAGCTGAGACCCTAAAAGAAATGTTTCCCCTAGAATGCTAGGTAAAATTCTTCAGTTCTTAAGAAAAAACACTGAGAGAAGTCAAGTAAAGTCCACAGAATATGGCCAATTGTTTTTCACATGGGTTTTGTTCCCCAGAATGAAAGTATAAAGCAGTGTAACTTAGCCAGGCAGGATACCAATCTGGACAGAATTTAAGGATAAAAAAATACAAAATGCGGCCTTTGCTTGTGCAAAAACAACTTTGTGTATCCACAAACACCTGCACACAAAGCTTTTGAGCAACTAATTTTCATAGTTGCATAGGCAGGTATTACAGACTATCAATAGCCCATTTAGGTGTAAGGACCTGATCCAGAATCTTTCTGTTGACTTCAGTGGAATTTGGGTCAAGCCGTTAATGCTCAGAAGTATACATGCAGGGGTCTGCATGCAACATTGTCCATGCACAGGAGCCAGGCTGAAGCCCCTTTGAAAATCTAGCCCTATAGATCTACACTGCAGTAAAAGACCTGCAGCACAGCCATGGCCGGCCTGGATCAAGTGACTAGGCTTGCCGGGCTTGGACTCCGGGGCTACAGAATTGCAGGGTAGACATTCAGGCTAGGGAGGGAGCCTGGACTCTGAGACCCTATGAAAGGAGTGGAATGTCTGAGTCTGGCCTCTAGCCTGGGCACAAACATCTACACACTGCAATTTTATAGCCCTGCAGCCCAAGCCTCATGAGCCTGAGTCAGCTGACCTGGGCTCTGAAACTCAGTGTCACAGGGTTTTTCTATCACAGTATAGCCATATAGTTATACTTCTCTGTTAGATCTGGTATTTCTACAAGAGAATTTTCTTGATTAGGGACACCAGACAAGGTCATTAGCACCATGCTGCACATAGACAGAGAAAGGTTTCAGAGTAGCAGCCGTGTTGGTCTGTATTCGCAAAAAGAAAAGGAGTACTTGTGGCACCTTAGAGACTAATAAATTTGTTAGTGTCTAAGGTGCTACAAGTACTCCTTTTCTTTTCATAGACAGAGAAAGGAAGTGATTAAAATTAGGATGGGATAAGTTATTCACATTTTCCATTCTAATGGCAATCTTCATATTTTGCTGTTTCAGCTCTCATTACAATCTTTGACACAGGCATGAGGTGCTGGAATTTTAATACCTAATAAATTTTGTGAAATGTAATAGTTTGCTGCAGTGTTTGAGCTTTAGACAGTCTATGTATTTAGATTGGCTGGCTAGTCCCAAGCATTTCCCACAGCTCTGTTAGACTGCATAGGGAGAGAAAAGGAATGCCAGGCCAATCAAAACAATATAAAAAGATTCAAATCTTACAACATGCTTCTGTAATTCGCAGAATATTGGAGACATTCCGATTCTGATCATTCATTCTTGTGACAAATGAGAGCAGCAAATGGTGAGACTTGCCCCAAGGCAATCATTAAAACATGAAGACATTCTTATAACAAGGAGAATTATGTGAGATCCATAAGTATGATTGAACCCAGACCCATTTTAGCAGACTGTGATCTTCCTTGAACACCATGGCTGAAATTCTGTGCCAATTTACAACTGGTCCAATCCCATTGTCTTCAACAAGGTTGTTTGAGGTATAAATCAATGCAGAACTTGGCCCTCTGATAACAACCTTCATATTAAAATAAAAGAAAATAAAATAAAACAGTAATTTTAACTGAGCACACCTCAGCTCTTCAGGTAGCATAAGGTATGCAGAATGATCACCTTATTTCTTTTGACAGAATTGATCTTAAATCTCTGTACTTCTATTTATAGACACTAGATTAATTTTTAACATCTACTTTTAATCCAGGCAAAGCCGTCCTTTTGAGTCTAAGAATGCCCACAAAGGTTTTTACTATTCACTGAATCTTCAGTTTTCTTGCTAAAAGATGGATGCCACATGCTTCCATGTAAAGCAGCAGCAGCCAAAAACTGCAAAAATGCTCATTTAAGAGGAAAAAATAAGTTTTGATGCAGTTTCTAGCTTTGCCAATTTCCTCCGCAGTCTCCAATAGCATGACATGTGAAGCATTTTCTTGATTTTACCACAGATCTTTCCTCACATAAGCTCTTATCATCTGTCACTCGAGAAAGATGCACAAGCACAGAGAGATAATGCAAATACTGAAATGCTGTCAGTTAAAATGTTAGTGAGTCCTCAGTCCATGATGATCAAAAAGCCTCTTTTATATTGAAACTTAAGTGGTAACGTTCTAACTGGGACAAGAACAATATTTTAAATCCTCACTTGAAAGATCAAATTAAATCCGCAGCAGTCAGTCTTGCTACTGCTGTGTCTATCACAGGCAGGTTTTTTATGAGAACTCTAGAAGGTCCAAAGCTACTTGGATGACTTGTCATCCCCCTGGGTTTTGTTTTGTGTGTTTTGGGGGTGGGGGGGCAGTTGGGTTTTTTTGCAGAAATTCAGGGAGCTAGGACTAGCTGTTCTTATTCAGAAAACAGCCCCAGTACTTAAGGGTGAGCAGGAAAAAAAAAAGACCTCTTGATGTACACGTCAAGATTGTCCTTCATACAATCAGATTTTGACAACAGGATTTCAAAACATGACAGTCTCAGGCTTGATTTGCTTTTCTTTTTAGCATGATAATGTAGTCACACACTATCTCACACCTTTTCAGTTATAACTGCCTGGCAGCATCACTATAAAGTTCAGGGTCTGTGGCAGTTTCCATTAAAAATTCTATTTTACAGGAGTTAAAACTCAAGTGTTTCGAATCTCATCAACCTAAAACTTATCCTACAAGTTGTCAGCCCAAACACAATATATATATTTTTTCCTCAAATTTTAATTTAAATCAGTTCACAGAAGCTAGAGAGGAGTACAAAATGTACTTTAGACAGCTTGGTGGGGGAGCGTGTTCCTCCAGCTAAACAAACCTTACTATTTATTTCACAGGCTCTTAGTTCATAATGTTGACCTTAATCTCCTTTTAAATATATTGGAGAAAACATGTGAAAATAGACAAAATACTTACATTGCCCAACAGTTACTAAGCATTCACATAGACAATGCTTAAAACTGTGTGGTTTCAGATACATTTTATGAAACTTGTTGCATATGGGATGATACGCAGCTTTGATTTCAACAGAAATTGAAATTTTAACATGTTTATGTAGTTTCAAGTCATATAAAATATCAATTGAGTGATATAGCTAATCCGCAAAATTCCACTGATTCAAGGGGTGGGTTGCTAATATCATGGAAATATGTAGTTCTGTACCACACATTCTGTTTGGGATTTTCAAAACTGGAGGGCGGTGACCAAATCCCATTGAACTTCAGTGACATTGGACACTTAACTCCCTTAGGCACAGATTTTTAAAGGCATTTAGGTATTGCTGAGCTCAGTGTTGCAATGCCAAACTGTTTTAAGAGCCTAAATCTCATTTTCAAAAGATATTTAGACACATGGAGCCTAAAACCCATTCCTAGTCGATAGCAGGCTCCTTTACAAATTGCAGTCTATAGTCATGTTCAAAATAATATTGAGCCAGATTACATCCTCATGTGGAAAGACATCCTGGGAGAGGATAGAGAAAAGGAAAACTTCCAATAGATCATTAATCAGATTGGGGAAACTAAAAAGGACCCCAAAAATCTGCAGATCCCCTGAGATCCAAACAGTTCAAGAGAGGAAAAAACAGTTCAAGATAGTTGGCAGTTTTTCAAAGAGATTATTAAGGGCACAAGAGCAAACTATCCCACTGTGAAGGGAAAATAGGAAGTATGGCAAGAGACCACCCTGGCTTAACCAGGAGATCTTTAATTATTTGAAACTCAAACAAAAAAAAGTTCAACAAAAAGTGGAAACTAGGTCAAATTACAAAGGATGAATATAAAAAAATAACACAAGTATGCAGGGACAAAATTAGAAAGGCCAAGGTACAAAATGAGATTAAACTAGCTAGATGCATCAAAGATAACAAGAAAACATTCTACAAATACATTAGAAGCAAAAGGAAGACCAAGGACAGGATGATCCTTGACAATCCCTCCAGAACATCTCAGATACAGGCCCCTGGCAGGCAGCATACCTTCTGGGATGCAATGTCAGGCTGATAGATGGGGCCCCTGTCCCCCTCAGAAGAGTCTTCAACTACCACTACCCTACATTTCCTGGGAGTGGTGGCTGCAATCCTCCCAGCCTTCAGGGATACATGGCTTCTCCTCCACCACTTTTCCAGGTGATTCCTCATCACTCTTTGCCAGGGCAGCATAACTGTTCTTCATTACTAAGGTGGATGGGTTGGGAGTAATGTAGCAATGAAAATATACACCTTAGTCCTTAATTCTCTGCAATGTGAGTAGTGTGTGTGGTTTGGGGTATTAAATAATGGGGCAAGTTGAACTTGAAAATAGTGTTAGTCATCATTACCTCTGAATTTCCTGGCTATTTTCCCCAAATGCAGAAACTGTCCCTTCTCCCTATAATGGGTTTAAGTCTGCATCAAAATTTCCCTAAACTTTGAAGAGTTCCAAAATCCAGACCAGATATAGATCTAATATTCATTTGTTTGGCCCTGTCACTAATTCCAACACAACTAGCACCACCAAATGGTCATTAAAATGTGCAGACTCATGATGAAAGCAGCCAAATTACCCACATCCCAGGGTGGAGGAGGCAGATAAACTTGTAAATATTTCACCAAAGTAGTATTATGTACTATCAAAACACAAAGCCACATTGAGCATCCTAGCTGTAGTGAACTCTCTGAGAATGCTGTATTTAATAAAAATTAATAGAAAATGAACAGAACACTTTATTCCTAATTAGGAACAATAGTTAGCTAGGACATCCTGATTTCAGTGAAGCAGCACCACAGGAAATTACTATCTCTACTACACTGCTACTCTTGGAAGATTTTTCCAGAGGCCAAGAATGCGATGTCCTGGTCCGTAATTAGAGGAGGAAAGGAGAAAAGAAAAGGGACTGGTCTGCTTGGGCTATTAAATCATTCCTTAGTGACTGAGCAGTATTAGGTAAGGTTCAAAGCATGGGGATCTCATTATGTCATTCATATTAAACAAATGTTCTGTGTGATTTATGTGAAGCAATGGTTGCCATAGACAGGAGACATGCATGACTGAAAATAGTGCCCAAGCTGAGGAAGGTTCACCAAAGAGAGGCTGCAGCAGTGCAAAGTGATGAGGGCCCTGTAGGCAGACAAAGTAGGCTTTAAAGTAAGCAATGCTGTCTGAGCCGCGGGATGCTCTAATTTTGGTAAGTGACTCTTAGTCAGAGCTGTCCCTTGGGTATGGCAAAGTGGGGCAACCGCCCCAGGCCCCGCGCTTTGGGGAGGAGCGTGCTTCGCATGGGCAAGCAGGCGGCGAAGGGGGAGGTGAGCAGCAGGCAGGCGGGGGGGCAAGGAGGAGCCCCCCTACTAGAACCTCCCATTCCCCACATCGCCTCCTCCCCGCCGGCGGGCCCCACCGATCCATGCCTCCCCCTCCTTCTCAGCGCCTACCGCCTGCCACAGATGAGATGTTTCACGGCGTCAGGAGGCTCTGGGGAGGGAGGGGAGAGGAGCAAAGGCCAGCGTGCTTGTGGGAGAGGACTGAACTGGGTGGGGAAGAGGCAGGGCAGGGGTGGGAAGAGGTGGGGTGGGGCCTTGGGGAAGGGGTGGAGTGGGGGAGGGGTCTGGACGGAGCTGGGGTGGGGGTCGGGGAGGGAGCACCCTCCAGCAGATTAAAAACTCACCACCTATGTCCCAGGCCCCACACCCCCTTAGGGATGGCCCTGCTCTTAGTATCCACAAAAAGAGAAGCAGAGTACTTTGTAAATAACAAAGAAACTTCTTGAAATATTCCTTATAAATATCCTTTTATAATATTGATATTTCATCCTTAAATCATGGTGTTCTAGGAACCTAACGCAAAGCCCATTGACATTCAGTGAAAGACTCCCACTGACTTCAGTGGGAAGTGAATCAAGCCCCAGAGTATAGTGATGAGGAGGAGTGCGCTCTGTCTTGGTACACACAGAGTCATGGCTGCTTCTCTTTTTTTCAGGCCAAGACACATTAAAGTAGGGAAAGATGCCCAGCCCCCTTTGAACTTATTCAGCACCTTTCAAGCAAGGGTCTCAATGTGTGATATAGGTAGGTGTTAATACCTCCACTGCAGATGGAGGTACATTAATTTCCACCTCTTCAGTTTATCCTTCTGTAGCAGAGGTATTAATTGTGTATTTTAATTTGCATAGTTACCCAGTCAATCAGAAATATAACCCATGAGTAATGTCTCATTTCCTGTTCTAGTCACAAGATGATGCTGGCTCCCTTGTGGTATGTAATGACAAATATATTTACTGTACATTTTCTGAAAATATAGGGCAATATATCTTCCAAGGGAGGATTGCCTCATGATCAGCACCTCAGCAAAGGAATCTAAAGACCTGAATTCTGGTTCTGCCACTGACTGTGTGAGCGTGATCAAATTACATACGCTTCTGTTTCCCCAGCTATAAGATGGGGATAATGATTCCTACCTCACAGGGGCATTGTACTGCTTAAATTAGAATTGTAAAATGCTTTGAGATCCTTGGAGGAAATGCACTAGAGATGTAAAGTATCATTTATTATTCTTTTAATGCTTATTATTACTGTGAAACAAAATAGATATCTGGGAACCATATGGAGCAAGGAGAGAGAGAGAGAGCGCTTTGAGATTCTGTTTGGTTCCAATTTTAGAAGTCTTGGGGAGAGTGGGGGGTTATATCTTCTATTTCTAAGGCTATGCTTACCGGAAAATAGCAAGGGGACAAAATAAATGGTTTATAATTATTATGGAGAAGGGGAAGGATTTATCTCCTCCTGATCATTTATGTCCAAGCAAGGAGGGCTAATGCAAAGAAAAGAAGTGAAGGAAAAGCAAGATTCCATGGCTATTCAGTTTTGTCTGTGTAAGGAGTTTCCTCTGCTGGGAAAGTTGATTCTCCTTGTTTAATTGAAGCTACCTCTCTCAAGTCCCTAAAAAAACGGGACAGAGTTAACAAAACAACAATTTAAATTTAGTCAAATATTTCCTTGGGTTTCTAAGTCAAAAGGTTGCTGAAGTTTATTTCTCTCTCTTTCACTAAAGTGAATTTAGAGTTCAGACATGCTGGCTGGAATGGAAGAGTAATCAGTCAGAAAGAACAAATAAATTTTGTGTCTGCCTCTGGTAGGAGGGAAAATAATTGAAAGCATGAGTGCTTATGTGGTTCCTGTAAAACTTCAAAAGTGTATATAATCGCCGAAAAGGGAATGCCATCTGTTTGTTGTTAGGGCCATGTCTTTTATTTTCCTGCTTACGCTCCTCCTAAAATCTATGAGACGTTTTCAGCTCTTTTTGAAAATCAAGTAACTTTATTTTTCCCCTATATTCGCGTCAGTGAGGACAAGACTAAATTTCTTCCTCTCCCCCTAGCTGACTGAGTTTGTGGCTTTGTTAATCATTCTTTTTGAACATACACACTCTCTAGAATGCTAGAGTGGTTTGAATGGTCACGATTTCACAGCTGAAGGACTGTGACATTAAGGAAAAAGAGTAGACCTCCCTCAGGTCTCAACAGTTGAATTGAAGGGATTATTAAAAGCAAAGCCGCTGCAATTACACAAACTGTTCCCTTGCCATAATGAAGGCAAGATGTAACAATGTGTTGGTGAGGAGGGCGTCTTTGAAGCAGCTGCAGCCCAGTCTGTATAATATCCCAATGGAGATACACTAGTAATGGAAGTGTGCCTTGTCTAACTTCAACTATTCAGCTCAGCAGGTGATTTACAAGGTGATAAAAGGTTCCAAGCTGCAAAAGGTACTTTAGGCTGTTAAAAGGCATTTTTTTTATGATCATTTCTTCTGTACAATACATGTTGTTTCATTAATCAAATACTTATTCTATTAGAAACCCCAAATCTTTTAGCTGGTGGGACAACAAATTTTACAACCATGAAATGGCATTAAAAGCCACAAACGTCCCAGCTAAGCCTCTGTAATGATTCTAACACAACCTGAGTGTGGCTATCCACAGTAAGATGCAAGAATGGTATCTCTGTTTAGCTTCGCCTCTTGGTGAACTCTGACAACTGTATTCCAATGCCTATGGCTCCGTTACGTTCCTTAAACCATAACGCACGCAGGGGGAAAAGACATTTCCAAAAGCACTGCAAAACAGTCTGTTTGCATGAAATCTGAATTCACAGGGTAAACAGCATGCAGAAAATATGGCTTCAATGAGTGGGGAAGGTCCAAATCCAGAAAAAGCAATGTTCACTCAGATTCAGGAAAAAAACATCGGCATTTATGTCTCCTGGAGACCCAACACAAAATAGATCACTCATAACTTTCCAATCAGCCCAGCTATGAGAGAAACCCATTCTACTAAACAAAGAGTTAATGTGAAGCAACAAATAATATCAACTCACACATTTATAAAAACGGTAGAAGTGTAAAAAAGGAATAGACCTTGTTTATTTGTATAGAGCCCACAGTGAACAACAGACACATAAAAAGTCAAGGTCCCTTGCTTTGAAGAGCTCATTTAATATAAATAGACAACATTGCTAACAACAGACAAAAGAAGAATGATGAAAGTCAACCCAACTGAGCAGTGCAGTAAAATATGTGACTTTTATGATTGGGGGGGTTATGTAAATTATGTGGGATTTTAATGAGACTATTCACATGATTAAAGATAAGCATGTGCATAAATGTTTTCAAGGTTAGGGCCTGCTTGTGAAGCTGTTGAATGTGATTGATTGCTTTTTAAAAACAAACAAACAAAAACAATGTTGTTGGATTTTTTCCATAAATATATATTTATATGATTTCCAGGGCCTGCCAAATAAATTGATCTGATTGCCTCAAATAAATTGGAGAAAGGTGTGAGAACATTAGGGTTGATACAGGATAAAACACACAATAGATGAGTAATATTAATTAGCCGTTTACCCATCACAAGTTTCTCAGGTATTTATAGAATTGTAGGTTATCTAAAGTACAAACTCAACATTCTATATGTCTTTTATTAATCAAAAATAAAAAGTAAACATAAATAAGTTACAGAAAGTAGAAGGTTGATGTTTATATCATAACTGTTGTAAAATTTAAATGAATTTAACATGAGCTATTAAAACCTTTCAAGTAGTAATAAATCAAACTCAAATAAATCAAAATCTTAACAGAAAGTGGTAAACATATTACTTTTCTGCTGTTCTGTGAGGAGGTGATTTGGGTACCAATATGGAAATATGGACCTTTTATAGGTTCATATGTTATGGGATTGTAAATGGCATTTCAACGAGGAGTAATTCTACAGTAATACAACTGTATGGCACTGCTACAGATAACCTTTTAAAGATAATTGATTATTATTCTAGCACAGTCCTCTGTCTATAAATCAGGGGGTTGATACTGTTTTACCTTTGAGATCTAGTATTACTCAACATTTTGGTTAACTTTCTTAATCTCTTTTCTCAGGGAAATTTGTGTCACAACAGGAAATAAGTAATCACACATGTGGCTTAGAATTTAAGAGGCTTAACATTTTACATTCTGGGAATGGTGGTAATTGGAGATCTTAAAAAAATAAAAATAAAATGGCAAGGGCTCCATAGCCTTTGCACTACTTTATTTAGGGCTTTATGCTTTCATTTTTGCATTGCACATCTTGTGCCAATAGGACATGACAATACAGAAAGCCAGCAATAGGGAACATAGCCAGTATACGGAACTCCCACTGGTACCAATGGGAGTTGCACTTGGAGATTGTGGGCACTTATAGATTCATAGATTTTGTAGATTCCAAGGCCGGGTGGGACCATTGTGATCATCTAGTCTGATCTACTATATAACACAGGCCACAGAACTTCCCAAAAAAATCTCCTAGAGCATAGCTCTTAGCCAGAAATGTTGTAACGTTACCATAAATCTAAAAAATAAAGGATGAGCCAGATTTTCAAAGATGTGGAGCATCCCCAACTCCAGTTGAAGTCAGTAGGATCTGTAGATGTTCGGACCTCTGAAAATCTGGCCCTAAGTATGTATTTTCAAAGGTGCTGAACCCTTGCAGCTCCAACTAACTTCTGGGGTGATGTTGTTGCTCAGCACCTCTGACAATCAGGCCACTTATATTTAGGTGCCTAAATATGGACTCAAGGTAGGATCTTCATAAGGTGCCTAAGAGAGTAATTTTCAGCATCGCTGTAGCCACATTGGTCATAGGATATTAAAGACACAAGGTGGGTGAGGTAATACCTTTTACTGAACCAAATTCTGTTGGTGAAGGAGACAAACCTTCAAGCTTATACAGAGCTCTTCTTCAGGTCCTCTGTGTAAGCCTGAAAGTTTGTCTCTCTCACCAACAGAAGTTGGTCCAATAAAAGATATCACCTCACGCATCGTGTCTCCCTAAAATAGTTAGGCATCCAGCTCCTGTGGAATTTTAATGGGAGTTGGGTGCCAATCTCAGTTAGGTTCCTTTCACAATCCCAGCTTTAGATTTCTAAGGTTTTGTCTACACTGGCAAGTGAAACACAAAACTTTTGCCATTCAGAGGTGTTAAAAAAAAACCACACACACACAGAGCCCGGAAGACAAAAGTTTTGCCAATGACAAACGCTAGTGTGAACAGCGCTTTGTTGGCATGCGCACTCTCCTGCTAACAAAGCTAACGCCGCTCGTTGGGGGTGGAAGTTTTTTGTCGGTGGGAGAGCTCTCTCCTGCCAACAAACAGCAGCTACACTGCGCGCCTTTTAGTAGCACGGTATTAGTGGCACAGCCATGTCGCTAAAAGCTGTGTAGTGTAGACATAACCTAAATGTTGATCAAAAATGTTTCAAATAGCATTCCTGTGACCCATCCAGGTTATTTTGGACAGAGTGTACTAGGTGGGGTATTCTCAGAGCAATTATCTTAAATTATATGACAAGATTTCTTCTTTTTTTTATTTTTTTGTTCTTTTGCTCACCTTAGAACTCCTTTATAATAAAAACTTCCTTGTGAAGTTGTCTGTCTTGTTCCCCTCAGCCTATTATCATGAGAGGAGGCAGGGGCAAAAATTAGTATGTCCCCAGCCCTCTAGCCTTTACTCTCTGTGCCTTTGCCTTCACAGGGAGCAGCTGTAATTAGCTGGAAGGAGACAACTGTTTTTGTTCACGTTTGACTTCGGCATGAAACAGAGGAGATCAGCCAAGGCAAATGTTTAGCAGGGTTAAAACAATCTTGTTTATCTACATTTCTCCAATTTGTTAATGACTGAACTAACATGTGAAAAAGCCTTCTATTTTTGCTGAGTCAGCTGTCTTTGCTTTCCCAGGAACACCTGGAGCCCCTAATTCCCAGACTTGTTTTTGCTCAGGCACACAAATTGAATTACATGTACAGCTCAATCGATTAGTCACTCATCCTCACTCTCTGTTCCTCTGATTTTCCCACCTGTATACTGATTCTGTACTGCAGAGGAGTCATGTGACAAAGCTGAATTGGGTGAGCATTTTTGACACAAAAAGAAAAGGAGTACTTGTGGCACCTTAGAGACTAACCAATTTATTTGAGCATAAGCTTTCTTGAGCTACAGTTCACTTCATCGGATGCATACTGTGGAAAGTGTAGAAGATCTTTTTATACACACAAAGCATGAAAAATACCACCTCCCACCCCACTCTCCTGCTGGTAATAGCTTATCTAAAGTGATCACTCTCCTTACAATGTGTATGACAATCAAGTTGGGCCATTTCCAGCACAAATCCAGGTTTTCTCACACACACACACACACACCCCCACACACAAACCCACTCTTCTGCTGGTAATAGCTTATCTAAAGTGACCACTCTCCTTATAATGTGCATGATAATCAAGGTTGGCCATTTCCAGCACAAATCCAGGGTTTAACAAGAACGTGGGGGGGGTGGTTAGGAAAAAACAAGGGGAAATGGGTTACCTTGCATAATGACCCAGCCACTCCCAGTCTCTATTCAAGCCTAAGTTAATTGTATCCAATTTGCAAATGAATTCCAATTGAACAGTTTCTCGCTGGAGTCTGGATTTGAAGTTTTTTTGTTGTAATATCGCAACTTTCATGTCTGTAATCGCGTGACCAGAGAGATTGAAGTGTTCTCCGACTGGTTTATGAATGTTATAATTCTTGACATCTGATTTGTGTCCATTTATTCTTTTACATAGAGACTGTCCAGTTTGACCAATGTACATGGCAGAGGGGCATTGCTGGCACATGATGGCATATATCATATTGGTGGATGTGCAGGTGAACGAGCCTCTGATAGTGTGGCTGATGTTATTAGGCCCTGTGATGGTGTCCCCTGAATAGATACGTGGGCACAGTTGGCAACGGGTTTTGTTGCAAGGATAGGTTCCTGGGTTAGTGGTTCTGTTGTGTGGTATGTGGTTGTTGGTGAGTATTTGCTTCAGGTTGGGGGGATGTCTGTAGGCAAGGACTGGCCTGTCTCCCAAGATTTGTGAGAGCGTTGGGTCATCCTTCAGGATAGGTTGTAGATCCTTAATAATGCGTTGGAGGGGTTTTAGTTGGGGGCTGAAGGTGATGGCTAGTGGCGTTCTGTTATTTTCTTTGTTAGGCCTGTCCTGTAGTAGGTGACTTCTGGGAACTCTTCTGGCTCTATCAATCTGTTTCTTCACTTCCGCAGGTGGGTATTGTAGTTGTGAGAATGCTTGATAGAGATCTTGTAGGTGTTTGTCTCTGTCTGAGGGGTTGGAGCAAATGTGGTTGTATCGCAGAGCTTGGCTGTAGACGATGGATCGTGTGGTGTGGTCAGGGTGAAAGCTGGAGGCATGTAGGTAGGAATAGCGGTCAGTAGGTTTCCGGTATAGGGCGGTGTTTATGTGACCATCGTTTATTAGAACTGTAGTGTCCAGGAAGTGGTTGATGGTGGGATGGAAATTGTTGAAATCATGGTGGAATTCCTCAAGGGCTTCTTTTCCATGGGTCCAGATGATGAAGATATCATCAATATAGCGCAAGTAGAGTCGGGCGTTAGGGGACAAGAGCTGAGGAAGCGTTGTTCTAAGTCAGCCATAAAAATGTTGGCATAGTGTGGGGCCATGCAGGTACCCATAGCAGTGCCGCTGATCTGAAGGTATACATTGTCCCCAAATGTAAAATAGTTATGGGTAAGGACAAAGTCACAAAGTTCAGCCACCAGGTTAGCTGTGACATTATCAGGGATAGTGTTCGTGATGGCTTGTAGTCCATCTTTGTGTGGAATGTTGGTGTAGAGGGCTTCTACATCCATAGTGGCCAGGATGGTGTTATCAGGAAGATCACCGATGGATTGGGGGTGTGAGAAAACCTGGATTTGTGCTGGAAATGGCCCAACTTGATTATCATACACATTGTAAGGAGAGTGATCACTTTAGATAAGCTATTACCATCAGGAGAGTGGGGTGTGGGGAGGTATTTTTTCATGCTTTGTGTGTATAAAAAGATCTTGGGGTGGGAGGAGGTATTGTTTCATGATTTCTGTGTGTATATAAAGTCTGCTGCAGTTTCCACGGTAAACATCTGATGAAGTGAGCTGTAGCTCACGAAAGCTCATGCTCAAATAAATTGGTTAGTCTCTAAGGTGCCACAAGTACTCCTTTACTTTTCACAGTATGCATCCAATGAAGTGAGCTGTAGCTCACGAAAGCTTATGCTCAAATAAATTGGTTAGTCTCTAAGGTGCCACAAGTACTCCTTTTCTTTTTGCGAATACAGACTAACACGGCTGTTACTCTGAAATCTGTCATTTTTGACACAGCTCTTGTTCCAGTCCCTGAATATGACAACTTCTAAATGGATATGCAGAAAACTAATAAGTTAATTCAATTCAATTATTTTAAGACCAAAAGAATATGAAGGGGAAACGATAAATTCTGAGAGTTTCATACTTTTGACTCTTATTTGGCACCAGAAATAGAGATTTTATTGTGATCAGAAAAAGGAAGTGACCCCTTTTAAAAGGACAGGTAAAGTAGCAAAAGTAAAAAACAAAAATCATAACAGCATTAGGATCAAGTCAGGGCTGTGAGGAATATTCACAATCCATCTCAAATCCATTTATACTGAGCCTTGCATTCAAAATTTGATACATTCATGAACCTCAGCCCAAATTGCAAAATTCAGCAAATGGGCTGAAGTTGTTTGCCCACCTGGGAAGCTGGCAGACTCCTTTCTCACCATCTGGGCCCTTCCATTACTGTTCTTCAACTTGCACCAGCAGCCTCTTGAAGGTAACTTGTATGAGGAAAAAGAGGGTTCTCAAAATATTTTTATGATGTGGATGTTAACTCTACTTTATAGATTGGGAACAAACAGAGGCATAGCAAAGTTAAGTAACTTAGCTGAGATCATATAGAAAGTCAGGAATAGAATTCAGGTTCCCCACTCTAATCACTCCTAGTGTATGCTGCCTCAATGTTCAAAAAATAATTGATCTGAAAGAAGGAGCGAGAAAAATCCAGGAAAAAAGCGAGCAGAGTTATGAATTATGATTTAGTGGTTAAGTCAGTCCAGGAGAGAGAACTTGTCTCTTCTACCCTGATGGTACTTGGGATAAAATACAAGAGAATGCAGTGCCAGTCTCCTTGATAAATTGAGCACTAGAAAAGCCCTGAATGCAAAATTATCTAGCAGATGATAAATCTGCTATAATAAATAAAAAGGCAATAAAGCCAGAAAAAGTATTATCAGTGAAAAGTTAAACTTTCCTCCAAACTCTTTACACCTAAACTTTTCTTTTTTTTTCCACTCTGGATCGCTAGGCATATGACTATTATGTAGTTATGTTTTTCAGTTCATAATCTGAGATTCTATTGTGCACAACATCTTTGCCAGGGAAGTGAAAGTCATTTGTTTACATATTAGAGTACGGGTGAGTTGCTTCTGAAAAATATCCTCAAGGAACTAACTGGCAGGCTGAATGTGCAGCTGATTTGGGGTCAGATGTTCTAAAGTTTAGCAGACTCTAAAATACAGATAAGCTGACCCAAGTCTGCACAAGACAATATCTGGGGGTATCCACACATGCTCTCTCTCCAGTAAATAACTGGCTCACCAGCAAGGATTCCAGACTACTGCCTTTTTTTAAAAAAAAAACAAAAAACAAAATCAAGCAAGAGGCCTATTTCAGCTAATTTGAATTGGCCAAAGCTGTGATCACATGCCTGAAAATACCACTTTCTGGGCTAGTACTGTGATGGATGGCTATACTTGGATAGATAAAGTATCATTGCTTCCACTTTAGTATCATCAGGAAATTTGCTAGAAGGTCATTGTAAGGAGGAACTATAGGATCTCTGTTCACGCACACTCCTCAAAGAATGGAAGCCAAGAATGAATGAGCTCAGACATGAGGAAAATGGATTGGAGATCATACACTGGAAGAACAAGGCTACAGAGAACCATTAACGAATTATGGACTGCAACACATAAAGTAGTCCCTGCTAAGAGATAGGACAGAGAGCTTTGGGGAAACACAAAAAGGTGTCACTTCCAAGAAGCAGTAATGAGCCAAGATACTACTAATATCAAATAAGAAGACTGCTATCAATCAGGCACTACCCTTTATAGCGTACAACTTTCTCAGTTGATTATACCACCACTCATCAGACATGCATCTACATGACAATAATTTATGTCAATTACCTTTTCAGCATTGGGGCAATGCAGAGCCATAACATCTGGGGGACCTCTGGAAAGCCCAGTATCTCAATGCGGTACAGTACTTCCCTCAGAACCATAACGCACAGGAGGAGTGTGTAGAACATACACTTCCTTTGAATTGTGCAGCAATCTCCTTTCCCTGTGCCTGGCCAGCCCTGCACGGGTAAGAGAGATGATCTTTCCCACCTGCTCTCCATCCATGTTACTGTAGATCACACCACCAGGGTTACAGAGAGCAGTCCCTACATTTCCCCAAGCAGAGTATCTGAGAGTCCTCAGCTCTTGTGCAGTGGGGTGGGAGGGAAGTACCTTGTGGGAATCTGGGCCCATGTTGTTTTATTTATTAGGTATGCTTTTCCACACAATGCACATTTACAAGGTGGAATTCATTACCACAAGATTTCCTTGAAACTAAGAGCTTTGTAGGATTCAAAAAAGGATTAGACATTTATATGGATAGTAGGAACATCCAGAGTTACAATAGCATGAACTAAAAACAAAGTAACTAAAATAAAAACAAAAAACACATGAACCCTTATGCTTAGAACATAAACCAACCTCTAGAAATTGGGGGGGAAAGAAGAAACTATCCTGATGAGCAAGTTATTCCATAACTGCCACCGCAGGGTTTCTGAACCTTCCTCTGAAGAAGTGGGTGCTGGCCACTGTCAGAGACAGGATATTGGACTAGACAGACCATGGGTCTGATCCTGTATGGAGGTCTCTAGGTTTGTTTCTCTTCTTGCTTGTTCAAGTCTACACCTATGGATTGGGTTTAGCTATTATTAATGGGAGAAAAATGTTGTGACTGTCCACTCTGGGATTAGAGGTAGCCAGAAATTTTCTGGTGGAATACATTGCTGCCAGAAAGTGCCGATTTCTTTAAATCCAGATGTTCCACAGAGACAGTTTGTTTCAATCAGAGCTGGCAGAAAGCAGGCAGGTTTCCTGCCAGCTTGCCCACTCAGCTCCTTGGCAGCCCACTGGGCAGGCTGATGAGGAGCCGAGAACCTGGAAACCCAAGCTCCCATGCTCCTAACTTCCCAGGCAGACTGCTCCAGAGTCAGGGAGCCCAGGGCTTTCCCTTTTATGGAAAAGTTTGAAATAGTTGGTTTTCATTCCAAATCAGAAGAAAGCTAAATTTAAAAACACTGAAATCCTTTGCAAAACAGAATTACTTTTCTCTGCATCGCTCTACTTGGGATGCAAGAACGGCTTTACTCAGAGAGAAGCAGTATGCAGGTGGAGTCCCATAGGGCACTCTATGGTATAGGTTTTAGAGAAGACCCACCATGGCACTAAATTTTAAAGCAACATAATCAGCAATTCCAGCAAAGGAATTACAAATTTTCATTGAAATGGAGCAGGCTGGCTGCAAAGTAGATCTGAGGCAGAGTAGCAGACCTAGGCTTTGTGACCGGCATTCTCTGACAAAACTGCCAAATGCTTCAGGAAATACGGAATATATCTCGTATTCCTCTCAAGAATAGGCTCAATGATGGAGTGGGTATGGACCATCCAGCGGCTTCTTAAAAGAGATTTGCTGTTGGGGGGAGAACAGGCCACCCAGTTGTCTCACCCATCCCAACAAGTGGTTGAGTAGGTGGAATTTTTAACCAATTTTTTTAACTTTGGTCAAATAGGTCCATTTCAGGTATTGTACAAAGGTCCAGTGAAGCTTTAGGAAGGGTCACATCCCTAGTAGCAAATTGCAGGAGCTCCCCACATGCTTCCATAGCACCCCTGTGTTCAGTTGTACTGTACCAGTTCAGAGCCGACCGATTCCTTTCATATGGTGTCTATCATATGTCAGTATGACATGCTGTCAAGGTTCCTTCCCCACTCTGAACTCTAGGGTACAGATGTGGGAACCTGCATGAAAACCTCCTAAGCTTACTTTTACCAGTTTAGGTTAAAACTTCCCTAAGGTACAAACTATTTTACCCTTGGACTTCCACCAAACTTTATCTGGGTTCCTGAAAAAACATAGTTTGGAAACGTCTTTTCCCCCAAAATCCTCCCAACCCTTGCACCCCACTTCCTGGGGAAGGTTTGGTAAAAATCCTCACCAATTTGCATAGGTGACCACAGACCCAAACCCTTGGATCTTAGAACAATGAAAAAGCATTCAGTTTCCTTACAAGAAAACTTTTAATAGAAGTAAAAAAGAATCACCTCTGTAAAATCAGGATGGTGAATACCTTACAGGGTAATTAGATTCAAAACATAGAGAATCCCTCTAGGCAAAACCTTAAGTTACAAAAAAGACACACAGATAGGAATAGTCATTCTATTCATGCTATTTTCTCAGCCATTTAAAGAAATCATAATCTAACACATACCTAGCTAGATTACTTACTAAGTTCTAAGACTCCATTCCTGTTCTGTCCCTGGCAAAAGCATCATACAGACAGACACAGACCCTTTGTTTTTCTCCCTCCTCCCAGCTTTTGAAAGTATCTTGTCTCCTCATTGGTCATTTTGGTCAGGTGCCAGCGAGGTTACCTTTAGCTTCTTAACCCTTTATAGGTGAGAGGATTTTTCCTCTGGCCAGGAGGGATTTTAAAGGGGTTTACCCTTCCCTTTATATTTATGACACATGCCCAAAGGGGAATAAAGTGTCAACAGCACTAAATAACTGGAGTGTATTCAGACCACCCATATTTAATGGTTGTTTGTTTGTTTTTCAACAGAGAATATTTGGGGTTTTAGCATATTTCAGAACACTGGAAAAAACAATTTTCCAAGCCCAGGAAATTACCACTGTATAAATAACAATCATATCAATATCACTTCCCCTGAAGTTTTTATCTTCATCCCTAAAGTGCACATGCAGGTTTTATACTAAGTCTCACTTTAATGGACTTCCCCCCACCCTCCACACAGACATTGAATGCTTTTCTAAAGAAAAGCAAACTTGGGCGGGGGGGAACAGACCAAACAAATAGAATTCTAGGAGTTTCATAATGAGTGTGTTGCTTAAATGATTAGCCGGCCACTTTTGCCAATAGATCTCAGGCTTTTTTATTGAACTTACTACTTTATATTTGAAAAGGTTCGAAAAAAATGACTCTGCTTCCAATCAAGCTGTTTTGATATAAGGGTCATAGTACTGAATTTCTCCCTAAAAGATGGGGATAGAATGAGGAAGGCAGAAGGCAAACACGGGATCATAGGAATTGCCACTCTGGGTCAGATTTAAGACCCATCTGATCCAGTATCCTGTCTCTGACAGTAGCCAGCATCACAAGCTTCAGAGGAAGGTGGAATAAATTGTGCAACAGGCAAATGTGGGGTAATCTGCCCTCTTTGAAGGTCTCGTCCCAACCCCCAATAGATAGCATAGGTTTATGCCCTGAAACAGGAGATTTTACTCATGTTTACTCTTTTTCCTAGCATTGACTTTTATAACTCTAGGAGTTCTATAATCCATATAAATGTCCAATCCCTCTGACAATCCTGACGGTTCTCTGAAAAGCCCATCATGTTGTAGTTTCATCTAAAAAATAACCTTTTGTTTGTTTTCCCTTGAAACAGGAGTTATTGTTTTCACCACTTGAAGGCTTCTTTTACTGTCAAAATCAAAACATTTCACCCCAGGAAAATTTGTGAACATATCTTTCTTTCTTTGGGTGCAATTCTACCATTTTATGGCAAAAACCTGTGTTTGCTGACACAAATTCCTCTACTGCTCATGGGCACTGACTCTGTGCATGCTTCGCAGCTGGAGCACCCACAGGAAAAAAGTAGTGGATGCTCAGCACCGATCAGCTGTTTGGGGGGAGGGTGAAGAGCTGCCAGGGCCTCGGGGAAGGGGTTAGAACAGGGGAAGGAAAAAGCGGAGCGCGGGCGGGGTCTTGGGGGAAGGTCGGAGTGGGGGTGGGGTCTCGGGGCAGAGTAGGGGTGGAGCACACCTAGGGAAAAATAAAAGTCAGCACCTATGCCACTGCTCACTCATTAAATTTTCAAACACGGACCTTCAAGCTTGGCCTCACACTCTTAGGAGGTACTCCCTGTAAACATCCAGAAAGCTACCTCATTATCCATCTTCAAAGCTCTCCTCAACTCTCTCCTCTGCCATGATACATACAAAAAAAACTTGACAATGGTTAGGTTGTTGGTGTGCAGAGACCAGTTTATCACATTTAACAAAATTGTCTCATCGTTTCCTTGTACTCCCATATCTATCTATCTATCCCCATCTGTTATCTCTTGTCTTAGATTATAAGTTCCTTGGGGCAGGGACTGTCTTTTTCTTCAGCGTTTGTACCGCACCTAGCACAGTGGGGGCCTGGTTTATGACTAGGGCTACTGGGTAATACAAATAATAGGTAATAAAATAATAATAAATGTGAAATTTTGCCCCAGAAGGAGTTTACAAATTCATATGGAAACAGATCATTTTCTCACCTCTGTTTGGGCTACATCTATCCGCATGTCAGCATGAAGCCCATTTGTTAAAGTGTAGTTCTTGTCTTTTGAAGAAAATGCCAGCAACAAGACCTTGAGTAAGATTCAGGACCCAGTCTGCTATGAAAACAAGTTATGAACACATCCCTCATGTACTGTGCAGCATGTGGTGTTAAGAGAGAAAAAAATCTCTACACGAATCAGCAATTATAGCAACACTTCAGAAAGGCTGTGAAAAGAATGCACATATATATGCCAAACAACTCGTAATCTGATGAGGTTCAAGTTATTTCCCAGCGACAAATTGAAGGCTAATAATATAGCACTGTATAATTTCACAGTCAGAATGAGCAATTGACTATATCCCGACAATGTTATGAGACACTTAGTCTAGTACCTGGAGGAAGCTTTAAGATAGTGAATCATGCTCTCATGTAGGAAACCTGAGGAGGGAGCTGTCAAATATCTCAGCATTTGCAGTCTTCTGCAAATGTTCAGTCAAATCAAATTCAACAGAAAGATGTCTCTGTGTCTTTCAAGAGGCATAGAAGTTGTCCAAAAGGATTTTGTTTTCTTTTGGGCAGTGCCATAGCAACACAACCTACGAACCCTGCATTTGCAAGGGGGCCCCAGATCCAGTCCATAGTTTCAAGGTTATTTTGATTAATGTAGAGCAGACTAAATGTAGTGCAATTTGGGATATTTGGCATTTATATGGCCCGTTGCACACTCAAAATCCTAGTGCACATGTAAAATCGAAAGAATGAGAGGATACACTGAACTGCTTAGACACACACACTGTGTTCCCTACTGAAATGGTACATTCCCTACCCATGACTGGTTGGCAAACCTCCCCTCTGCCCCCATACAAACTCTGTTCCTTAGAGATGATATATTCCCTGCTGGGGGTAAGCTTTCGCCTTTCTTCTTGATACTTGCAGGTATCTGTTACATGTTATGCTGCTGTTTAAAATTAGGTGCTCAGTGCATATGAATGCCCTTTGATTGTAAAGACTAACAAACTCAATAAGGATTTTTATTTATGGGAGGGACTATAGTGCTCCAATGCCCCAGTCAAGATCACTAGATCAGGGAGGCCGAGGGCCGCACAGCTTTGCCCCAGACGGAGCCTAAAAAGTTGCCTTTCAATTTAGTATATGTTTTGCCTTTCAATTTAGTTGAATGTCCTCTTATCGTTGTATTATGATGAGAAAGAGTAAACAAGAGTGTGTGTGTGTGTGTGGGCTCATGCATTACCTCACTCCCATTTTTGCCCTCTATCTACCACTACATGTTTGCACAGCCAGGCCCTGTTGCACAAGATGTCAGGAGGTTTTAGAAAATTTACATCAGGTACAGCAAAAAGGAAGGAAAAAAGAGAAAGAGAGGATTAAGAGACATAAAGGTGAACTTGAGAGGTTTTTGACTCCTGGCATGTCTTCAAATATAGAATCAGTCCAGGAAACTGATCAAGAAAAAAGCTTATAAGTGCATTAACAAAATAAGGATCAAGAAATGTTGTCTGACAGCTATGCTGCTATATAGCATCAAATGGTAGAGAAAAGCCACAACTGAGAAGACATTCAGCTAATTCTAGTATCCATTTTTAACGTCAGAGATCCTTCAACATGGCCCAAATTCAGAGAAGACAAAACAAAAATAGCCATAGTGAAACGCGGACCATTGCAAGTTAAAGGTAAAAGTTTTCCAAGTCACAACAGAAGGAGGTTTTACAAAAGAAAACTGTAAGAAAATTGAAAAACAGAAAATATACAAGGACACTGGCTTATATATTCTGGAAAAGTGGATGCAGTGTTCAGTTTTTGTTGCAAATTATTTGGTGTTGGTAAGCTTAGTCTCATTAATTTTGGATTGCACATGTGATATCAGTAATGAGGAACAAATGTCTGTCATTTTGAGGTACATTAAGATCCAATAGATGGAAGTCAACATTGAAGAGCACTTCGATCATTTCTGAATATGCAGGAAACTAGCAGAAAGGACCTGTCAGATGAAATACTATAGGAGTTATCCAGACATGGTAGGACATTTGATAATTGCAGGGGGCCATTTCTTAAATCCAGTGCTGAGTGACACAGCAAATTCCCCAAACTTGGTCAAAAACTCTTTTCAGTGTTCTTCAACAAATGTACACTACATTTGCTGCTTCAGCAAGTAGGTGGACAGTTTTGAAATCCTGTGAAAATAACATTAAAGCCTCTCTCCAACACAGATAAGAAAAAAAAATGGAAAGTGTTAAAGCTCTGCAGTTTCAGACACAGAATATGCAATCAGCACTGTTGAAATTGAGAGAAATGACAAAAGATAATGGGGTATATGCAGAAGCTGGATTGCTTGTGGATGAACACTCCTAATTTCAGAGTAGCGGCCGTGTTAGTCTGTATCCGCAAAAAGAAAAGGAGTGCGTGTGGCACCTTAGAGACTAACCAATTTATTTGAGCATAAGCTTTCGTGAGCTACAGCTCACTTCATCGGATGCATGCAGTGGAAAATACAGTGGGAAGATTTTATATAGAGAGAGAACATGAAGCAATGGGTGTTACCATACACACTATAATGAGAGTGATCACATAAGGTGAGCTATTACCAGCGGGGAGGGGAAATAAAAACCTTTTATAGTGATAATCAAGGTGGGCCATTTCCAGCAGTTGACAAGAATGTGTGAGGAACAGAAAGGGGGGGGAATAAACATGGGGAAATAGCTTTACTTTGTGTAATGACACATCCACTCCCAGTCTTTATTCAAGCCGAAATTAATTGTATCCAGTTTGCAAATTAATTCCAATTCAGTAGTCTCTCACTGGAGTCTGTTTCTGAAGTTTTTTTGTTGAAGAATTGCCACTTTTAGGTCTGTAATCGAGTGACCAGAGAGATTGAAGTGTTCTCTGACTTGTTTTTGAATGTTATAATTCTTGACGTCTGATTTGTGTCCATTTATTCTTTTATGTAGAAACTGTCCAGTTTGGCCAATGTACATTGCTGGCACATGATGGCATATATCACATTGGTAGATGTCCAGGTGAATGAGCCTCTGATAGTGTGGCTGATGTGATTAGGCCAAAAGGATTTTTTTTCAGTCTCCTGCTGGTAATAGCTGACTTACCTAATCACTCTCGTTACAGTGTGTATGGTAACACCCATTGTTTCATGTTCTCTGTATATACAAAATCTCCCCACTGTATTTTCCACTGCATGCATCCAATGAAGTGGGCGGTAGCTCACAAAAGCTTATGCTCAAATAAATTTGTTAGTCTCTAAGGTGCCACAAGTACTCCTTTTCTTTTTACTCCTAATTTCAGTTTATTGTCTCACTTGTGGTTTTGTACAGCTTTGTGTTTAAAATTAATTTTGTTAGCAAAAAATTGCAGAGCTCAATGCTTAGTCTTGATGTCAGCAAATTAATTGAAGTTACTCTGACAGAAATACTGAATTATTGTGAAAAAGGACTTGAAGAGACATTGTTAATTGCTAAACAGATAGCAGAAGACATATCACTGCCTGTGGAACTAACTGAAACATGAGCCAGCAAAAAACAAACAAGTCATTTGCACAATGCAGAAAAGAGATTTAAATTTGATTTCTTCAGCATTGCTATAGACACTGCTCTCATGAAGCTGTGAGAACATTTTTAATTATTGCAAGAGAACATGAATGTGTTTGCATTCCTGTGTAATGTAAAATTGGAAAAATTGATCAGTAACCTGGAATCAAATCTGATGGGTTGTGGTGACAGTATTGTGGAAGTAGACATGTACAACCTGGTACATGAACTCCAGAGTCTTTCTGGTGTTTTCCCAAAACCTAAGGATGCATTAGACACTTCAATTAATTTCCAGATGTGGTTTGTCCACGATGTATCCAAACATGTGTATTGCTCTACAGGCCCACCTGATGATCACTTTAGATAAGCTATTACCAGCAGGACAGTGGGGTGGGAGGAGGTATTGTTTCATATTCTCTGTATATATATAAAGTCTGCTGCAGTTTCCACGGTATGCATCCGATGAAGTGAGCTGTAGCTCACGAAAGCTCATGCTCAAATAAATTGGTTAGTCTCTAAGGTGCCACAAGTACTCCTTTTCTTTTTGCTCTACAAGTGTGTCTTACAGCTCCAATTTCTGTGGCACTTACAGAAAGAAGTTTCTCAAAGCTTAAGTTAATAAAAACTTATCTGAGGTCAGCCATGTCTCAAGAACATTTGGAAGGACTAGCTATATTGTCCATAGAAAGTGACATTTGCAAGACACTATCCTTCAAGGATGTGATAGATTATGAAAGAATTTGTCAATAGAGCACTCCATTACTCAGCATAATCAAGGTAAGGAAAACACTCATTAAACTTTTTTCCCCGTAGTAATCCACTGACAAGAGTAAAATGCAACAGGGAATTTATTTGTTTAGCTTTGAAGGTATTTGCAGCCAATTACTAGTTGTGGATTTCTGTATGTCATTATCTGCATACTTTGATTAAACTGGTAATTGAATATTATGTTCACTCACTGGGGGCATCTAAACTTCTGTATACAACACTGTTTTTTGATAAAGAACTTGCACCTGCCAATAACTCACTGATCAACCCTTTGTATGACTCAGCCGGCTAGAGATGTACAGGAAAATGGCACCAAATCATGCCCTGACCAGTGCTAGAAGGGTCAACAGGAGCACTGCTGAGTAAGGCCACAGCAAGATGGGCTGGCAGGTTTCCATAGAGACAGGCAGTGATGAGCAAGAGGAATTTGCAGAACTAATTGGCACTTGCTGCAGACTGAAGTATATCACTACCTGGCTAGGGAGCAAGGTACACACCTGCCAATCATGCCTACCTGTGGATATGGTTCCTTAGCCAGGATCCTCATATGTACCTATGTTTCAAGTTTTGTGGAGTTAAGTGATTTGTTGGGATGGCTACAGGGAGAAACAGAAATGTTAGGCAATTTGAAAATTTTAAAAATTAAAGGCTTTTAATCTCAAAAAAGTGCCTCAAAATTCTCTATATTTTTTTCAGAACTGGCACTAATGGTGAATGAGTCTTAGCACTAGGCATTTAAGAGCATGAGGTCATTTTGTTTTTGTAAGAGTGAGCCACAGCTGCTAAGGAATCAGAATTCAAATAAAATAAAAGAAAGCAAAACAAAGGGAGCACAGTTGCTTTTTGATTCTGTAGAGGTGGAATATTTATTTGAGAGTCTGCAGGGCTGATTTGCTTGGCCTCCTTGATATTTGTTTTTCAGTAACATATTTTGGACTCTAGAATTTTTATTTTTTGCAATGGCAAACCTCTATCCAGAGTTTAATAATCATCTTCATACCAAATGTTCTCCCTGAGTATATTCACAGACTTAGGTGACATAGCCATAATAAGTGTCTAAAGCTTGAATGACCCATTTACTTGTGAGGTTATTATTGTGCAACCTGTCACCCTGCATTCTCTGGATAGTAACCTAGCTATCTACAGTAGGCACAATCTTATTTAATGGATTGGTCCTCACAGCTCCTCTGTGAAGTAGAGAACTGCTATTACCACTATTTTACAGATGGGAAACTAAGGCATAAAGAGTCTCACTGATTTGCCCAAGGTTGCACAGGAAGTCTGTGGCAAGGCAGGGAATTGAATCTAGTCCCAAGCTAGTGCCCTAATCATGGCCCGCCCTTTCTGTCTGTCCTAAAAATATAGTTTAGCTATAGTTTGAGTATAAACCACTTAATCAACCAGAAATTCCATAGGCAAATGTGGAGAAAAGATAATACCCACACAAAATTGACTGTTTCATTGCATTGTTTCTACCAGTAAATAATTAAAGTTCTTTTTCAAATAGGTACTTTTGGAAAGGACATTATTGCCTGGCAGGTAAAGCAGGGAATCTATGGGTAGGAGCACATAAGAAATATTTCAGCTCCTGTCTAATAGCATTATACTAAATTGCTAAAGAAATATATTGTTTTAGAATATTATCATCATTATCTGAACATGATACTGTTGTTTTTTCTTGTTGATTTTACAGCCAGATTTTAAAGGTGAGCGGTGTTGCCATTTTAGAAGATAAGCACTCCTAAGTGCATAGAGCTATGCAAACTGGTTATCTCAAAGGGATTAAGATGGAGCTGCATGGCAGAGTGAGTACACAGAGCTAGATAGCAAGGAGCACTGAGACCAGGCTTTCCCAGCTGAAATGCTGACTAGTTCACAAGTGAGAATGGTTTCAGTTGTTTCATCATGGCCTATTGCGGATGCTTTGTGTCACACAATCAGACACTGTTGGCAGTTTATGCTTAAGAGATAAAAACTGCAGGGCCATTGTTGGTCACACTTAAAGAGAGCTGGTAAAGCTGTGCAGGGAAAACTTTCACAGCATATGCCAAGTACCATTGCTATTCATGGCCAAAGCCAGTGTCATTCGAAACTCACTTCCAGGAGCCGTAAATTCAGCCCCAACCCTTAATAAAGCAAAAAGATAATTACAGCACCCTGTAACATTTTGCAACATCAGTTCTTCAAGTGAAAATGTCAAATCTAGGAGTTGTCTTATGATTGAAATTTGGGGTTGCCAGCCATTACATTGATTTTCAAGAGTGAAATAATACAGTAGCAAACCACAACTGCCTTTCTCACCTTCACATGGGGAAGCAACAACTTCCATGACTTCAGGAATTTCCAACCTTGTCCATCTCCATGGCAGTGCATTCTCCAGAGAGTCGTATACAGACAGAAGAAAAGGAGTACTTGTGGCACCTTAGAGACTAACCAATTTATTTGAGCATAAGCTTTCGTGAGTTACAGCTCACTTCATTGGATGCATACTGTGGAAAATACAGAAGATGTTTTTATACACACAAACCATGAAAAAATGGGTGTTTATCACTACAAAAGGTTTTCTCTCCCCCCACCCCACTCTCCTGCTAGTAATAGCTTATGTAAAGTGATCACTCTCCTTACAATGTGTATGATAATCAAGGTGGGCCATTTCCAGCACAAATCCAGGTTTTAACAAGAACGTCTGAGGAACGGGGGGCGGGGGGAGGGTGGTAGGAAAAAACAAGGGGAAATAGGTTACCTTGCATAATGACTTAGCCACTCCCAGTCTCTATTCAAGCCTAAGTTAATTGTATCCAATTTGCAAATGAATTCCAATTCAGCAGTCTCCCGCTGGAGTCTGGTTTTGAAGTTTTTCTGTTGTAATATTGCAACTTTCATGTCTGTAATCGCCTGACCAGAGAGATGGAAGTGTTCTCCGACTGGTTTATTTTTTTTATTTTATTTTTTATTTTATTTTTATTTCTTTTTGCGAATACAGACTAACACGGCTGTTACTCTGAAACAGACAGAAGAGAACCTTTCTAGTCCATTGCCTAGACGGAAAGACCACTGAATAGTCCATGCAAAGACCATTGTAGAAACCTTTAAGCAGGCCATGAAGGATTCCGGGTGCATTTTTGATCTCATCATAGCATTGTCCCATTAAAACCAGGTGAGTTTGCCGCCCCTTATGAAGGATCATTCCTACAAAGTTTAGTTGTAATCATTGCATACGCCTTGGAAGGAAATTATCAAAGTTAGGTTATTAGAGAAAACAAAGTGCTAGTCTACACTACAAAGGTTTTGCCAGTAAAGTTATACTGGTATAGTTGTACCAACAGAGCCCCCAACAGAGATGCAACTTACACCAGCAAAAAAAGTTATTTTGCTGTGTAATTAAACCACCTCCCCAAACAACATAAGCTATATCAGTATATAGACTCTTTTTTTTCAGTCAGAGCTGCATCTACACCATGGGTTTTACCAGCTTAGCTATGCCAGGTTGGTGAGAGATTATTTCAGAACCGTGACTAACATAGCTATGCCCAGAAAACTTTGTAGTGTAGATCTGGTTCCAATCTCCTCTGATAAGGTAGCATCTCCACTTGCAGGAATGTGCTTGACTCAAGATAAGGTATGACAGATACGGCAATATCCTGCAATATCCTTGGGAGTCCTTACTGAATTAAGTTTAAATATCTTTGGGGTCCATTGCAATAAATGAATGGTATTAATGTGGGCAGGGATTATATGTAACCTCTCTGGGGGAAGAGATATGATGTAAGGCCTGGAAGATTGAAGGAGTCTATTGAACAATGTGCCACACAAGAATAGATTTTTCAGGACAATAGTATGGAGTGGATTTCCTGGGAAATACTGAGAGATAGAGGCTAATGCAAATTTCCCACCTGTGGTTATGCAAAAATCCTGCCTTGTGAAGCTATGCTTTGAGGAGCCGGTCTTTGTCCGCTGCCCAAAATTGTGACATAAAGTACTTCACTTTAAGCATCCTGTCAGAAACAACAATGCAGCATGTTATAGGGCTTCTAGAACACTCAACATAACTAAATTAAACTAACACTCCCTTGTAGTTATCCATATTTTTCAATTAAAAGTGTCATAAGCAGAAAAAAGATCAAAGCCCTTTAAGGCCTTTACAAACACATGTAAACAAAGTAATGTGTTTATCCCTATTTTATCATGACTCTTGTTGCAACAGCCTAAAATATTAATACTGTTGATATATCAAACACCAAGGAACCTATGGGCTTAGTGAATCCAGACATATGAGATATCAAAATGATTTCAGTTCCCTATATGATTTTAGAAAGTCTTTAATTAAAGTCAATATGACCATTTCAGGGTTACCGAAGGGGTACAGGGTGAATCGCTACTGCTTGCTTTTAGCGTGGGGGGGAGACTTGTCTGTGCCCCCTGGGGGAAACCCACCCACAACTACCAATTGCTAGAAATACAGTAGCCCCATTCAGTGCTCCACAAGCCCCTCCCTTTTTTCTCTGCAGGCTAATTATTTGAACCCCCCTAGCCCTTAGGCTCCCTAAATGAGTCATTGGGGCAGAGCAGAAAGAACCCGTGTCTAAATCTATGGAGATACTTAGCCCCTAGAGTTCTGCTCTGGCTCAGAAGCAGACGTCCCTCTAACCTATCTGTACAATCCACTTCACTGAACTCAAGTGCCCAGTCTCTTGACTTCTGGACTCCTGCAGTGCACACAGATTCACTGTCTCCATGGAAGCAGTGCCTCCAGTTCAGTAGGCTCATTTTGAAGACGGTGATCACAGGGGAAACATGCCTGTCTGGACATGTCTGGGCAAGTCCCCAGGTATAGACTCATACCTTTGTACCCACATCTGTTGCTAACTTGGGGCACTGGGATCACAGTAAGATAATTAAAATAAGTCAACTGGTCTTTTCCACTGCCTTAACTGATATCACAAATAAGAATCCACTAGTGCAAATAAGAAAAGAGTTTACAAACAGCTGGTAGGTTTTAGCATTTCACTTAAAATAACTTCATACAAAACAAATTAATGAGTAATGTGGAAAGAGTCATAATAAATTAATATATCTAATTAGAGCCAACCTCAATGAGATTACATTAAAATCTCATTTTGTTCTATTAAAAATTCAATAAAACTGTGCCAATTAAATTAAGCAATCAGTAAGAACATGTAGATTTACTTGAAGTTTCATCTATTTTATCTGGTTATTAGAAGTCATTTTTAACAGCCTGTTGACAATGCTCCTCTCCACAGTGCTGCAGTGAGTATCAGGTGTCAGCTTTCAAATCTACATGGACAAATCATCCTCGCATTGCCATTTAGCACATCTGCTTCTGCAGGTAATTGAGTTCTCATAGGAAGCACACTACTTGTAACAGTGTGGGAGAGAACATTTTGGGGGGGGGATAATTGAATTTCAAGATAAACTGAAATACAGCATAAAGCCATAAAAATGTAATTAGAAAGATACATGTGCTCTCAGCTTGTAGATTAACCCAACAGAACAAACTGATTCATATTTCTATTTTCATTTTACAGTCTGCTAGTAAAGGGGTGGTTCACATTCTGGAACTACTACTCTTAAGTGTCCTCCCTTCAGCAGTGTTTTCCCATGGAACATCATTGAAAATGGATCAGGGCACCTTTATGGCTCAGAGTCCACCTCACACTTTTCAGCTGTTCTTGCTCGTTATAAAACATCATTAGAATATGGTATCTGAGGTACAAGCATAAAATAACATGGCTTTAGACATCTCTTCTGTAGAATAGCGGAAACATGAAACTGTCATGTCAGTTATCTCGTTGCTCTCGATCAATATCTTTACATTATCTTGGGATCTGTGACAACTGAGAACAGAATTTGGTTCAGGGTAAGTGACTGGTCTCCATCCAAGAGTCCTCCTCATGGCCTTCATTTATGATACTGAATATCAGAGGCTGGTGGATCAGGTTACATTTAGAAGATGTCCTTCATGGGGTTGATTGTCAGGGGTGGCTTCTCTCTGCCCATTTGCTGGTGAAGTCTTCAGGTGGCAACTGGTGACCTGTCCTTCCTTCACTAATGAAGCACTTAGGTGCAAGTAGCATCTAATAATCATTCCACTAGGCACTGCTTGTGATTAGAGCAGGTCGAAAAAACTTTGAACCATTTCCCTTCAGAGAATGTAATTAGTTGAAGTTTCAACTTGGTGTGAAATTATGCCCATTTTGCTAAATTTTTGTTTAGGAGAAAAAAAACAGGAAGAAAGTTCTGACAAAGTCAAAATGTTGCATTTCAACATTTTCCAAATGAAACATTTCAATTTTTGTTTTGAAATGACTGTTTAGGATATTTTTATTTTGTATTATTGGCAATATAAATTTTAAAAGAGTCTGAACTGAAACAAGTCATTTGTTAAAATGAAGCATTTTGATTTTTTTCTGATTTTTCTCACTGCAACTTTCAAAATGTATAGGTTTTCCCCGAATCAGAACAAAGACAAATATTTAAATCTCAAAATCCTTTTTGAAATGGAATTTCCATCATCCATACAACTCTACTTGTGATATGTATAGCTGTGGATTGAAGGGAGACATTGTCATTGTGCTTTCTATGTACTGCTACTTTTAAATGTAAAGGAGACTCCCTAAAGAGGCAACTCTCAGTTTGTATTGGTGTTCAGATGTGGAATATTATACACTGAATCGCTGTGATCTCTGTCACACATGCTGTTGCATGGAGACTCCTTACTTCCCTGTTGTTTTCTTCAATCTGAAATCTATCCAGATATACAGGGTTTGGCATTGTAGTATGGGAAAACATAAATTTTGAAATACTGTTCAGAAGTGTTAACAGCACGTTGGGACTTCCCTTCAACTTATGCAGTATGCCACATGATTCTTAAATCCCAGACCTCAGGAATCCCCTCCTTGCTTCCCTGCCCATGAGATTAGAAGCTCTCAAGAAAGCAAGAGAAACAGGACCTGTTTTATAAACATATATTTGAACAGCTTTTATAAACACAATATTTAACAAAGAAATAGGCTTTCCAGGTCTATCTGCCATTTTAGTGCAGTGCATTTACTACATGTTATTAATTTGGGGCCACTGGGCCAATCATATAAATCTATGTGAAATCGTTTTTTAGAAGGTGGATTTGTGATCCAGCATGCCATAGTGCCTCCTTTGGATCTTTTAAGCACATAATACCTCATAAACATATTGTAACAACCTGTAGCATAAAGCCACCGCTGCGGTAGCTGACATTCAAAGCATTAATACCCCACCTGGTTTACATTTTTAAAATGTATTAAAAGGGCTTTGTCTGCATTAGAGACTGAAAAAAAATCTCTCTTTTTAAAAAAAAAAAACATAAAGGTAGAATTATAGGAGCACAAAAATAAATTTGAAACTAGCAGAGATTAGTTTAATGGGGATTAGATCTGGATTCTTAAAACATGGAACCAAAGAGTTTCTTAGTTCAGACTCATCACTGAGATACTAGTAGAAAAAAATTTAATTAAAAAAAATATATATGCAGGAATTTATTAATAAAAGGTATTGAAAGGCTGACATTCACATGTTAGGGTACAACTTAGACTAAATTTCTATGGTTATATTGCATAGAGATTTAAAATGCAAACTTGACAGCCCCTTGAGTCTAGAAAAAACTATACAATACCACACTAACGTTGAGAGCATTTGGGAAGGAGTAATCCAGGCATTAGGATAAATAGTTCCTCTCTCTCTTTTCTTGGCATTTTGGATTAATTTCTCTTTACATTCTCCTTGCCATGACAAATTATATTAAGTTATATCACTTTAAGACAATCCCACCAAAAACCGTCTAGAGTAATTTAGGGTGTGCTGTGTAGATGAGGGCAGGATTCTAAATTGAATACATTGGTATCCTTAAAATCAGTAGCCCAGTCCAGCATTTATGGGATTTTTCATGCTTTACATTAGTGGGGATTTTGATGCTCAAGAATGCAGAATCAGGCCCAAGTGAATTAAATTTGGTTAAAAAAAAAAAGAAAGGGATGGTATCAAGTTTAGCATTCCATTTCAAGGACAAATACTAGTGTAATGTCACTACCATATCACATTGCAAAGAAGAGAGTAAACAATTAAAAACCTGTCAAATAAATTAAAAACTAATAATCGTAAAAGGAAGCTGACACTTTGGTATGCTATTGCTTGGCCAACTGCTAGACACTGTTAAATTAGCCAAAACATTTTTTAAAAAATAGATCTCACCTTAAAATGACCATGAGCTTCTTTGCTTTCCTAGGTGCAAGCGCTTTCCCCCTTTTCATCATCATTTGTATTATCATTAAATGGATTTTACACACCATTGACATCTGGAGAGATAATGCAATGATCACAGGGATTCTGAACACTGTTTTGAAATATCATTTTTCAAAACACGCAATATTTTTAGACAATATTTAATCACTGGTTTTTTTCTGTTAGGGAAAAGATATTCTCTGTTTTTCATTCCTACCATCCTAAGGAAGTGAATTACTATGAGACTAAGGTAAGTCAAATACATATTTATCCTTGATTTATACAAAGTGGTATATAGACAATCAATAATTTACACCATTTACTACATTATTTAGCTTATATCTTGCTCCCCATATTGTAGCTACAAATATGGTAACCCTGCTACAGCCTATTGCCTGATGGATCACCCATAGCAAGCTCATATCTTCATGACATTTAGAGGATTTAGAATATCACCTAGGAATACTGCATTAATTACCTGAGTTATATGTGGAAAGATAGAAGAGTTTGGGTTCAATAAAAATCCTGACCCATGTAAGTGTAATTCAAAACATATATTGCCAGAACAATTTTCTGATCTGCAAAAGAAGAAGAAAAGGCTGAATAAACCGATCAACATAGCATGTGATTTTAGCATTCAATTATACTTTGAAAATCCAAATCTATCATGTACTCCTAAGTGTGATAAAACTTTGATTGTTCTAACAGATTCTGCTGATATTAGATTTGAGGTAGTGCTGTCTCACATAATGAAGGGATAAAAACATCTACTGGTATATATAAGCAATAAACTTATCTTACTATAGGGAAAGAGTGTGCTCAGCCTTTAAAAAGAAAGGTATATTTAAATTCTTTCCATTAGTAGATTTTTTTCAAAGTTTTCCTTTAGATTCCTCTTCCACCTCATCAAACTGAAAAGGTCATTTTAATATAGTCATTTATTCTGCCTCTCTTTCTGGTCCCTTTCACTGAATTCAATGGAGATACACCAGTGTAAAAGTCAATGTAGCAGAAAGGAGAAACAGATTCAATTCACAAATTTTAAGGCCAGAAGGGACCATTATGATCATTTAGTCAAACCTCTTGCATAGCACAAGCCATAAGACTACCACAAATTAATTTCTGTTTCAAGTCCACTAGCTGTGGTTGGGCTAGAGGATATCTTTTAGGAAAAAAATCCCGTCTTGATTTTAAAATTGCCAGCAATAGAGAAAAGGAGTACTTGTGGCACCTTAGAGCTTTTATGCTTATGCTCAAATAAATTGGTTAGTCTCTAAGGTGCCACAAGTACTCCTTTTCTTTTTGCGAATACAGACTAACACGGCTGTTACTCTGAAACCAGCGATAGAGAATCCACCACAACCCTAGATAAATTGTTCTAGTGGTTAATTATGCTCATTGTTAAAAATGTGTCTTATTTCTAGTCTGAATTTCATAGAATCATAGAAATGTAGGTCTGGAAGGGAACTCGAGAAGTCATCAAATCCAGCTCCCTGCACTGTTGTAGGACCAAGGAAACCTAGACTACCCCGACAGGTTCTTAAAAGCTTCCAATGATGGGGACTCTACAACCTTTCAGCTGTAGAGTCCTTTCAGTTAGAAAGTTTTTCTTAATATCTAACCTAAATCTCCCTTGCTGCAGATTAAGCCTGTTACTTCTTGTCCTACTTTCAGTGGACATGGAGAACAATTGAGCATCCTCTTTATAACAGCCTTTAACATATTTGAAGCCTGTTATCAGATCCCTCCTCAGTCTTCTTTTCTCAAGACTAAGCATGTCAAGTTTTTTTAATCTTTTCTCATAAGGTCAAGTTTTCTAAACCTCTAATAATTTTTGTTGTTCTCCTCTGGATTCTTTCCAATTTGTCCACATCTTTCCTAAATTGTGGTGCCCAGAATTGATTTTGTCTAGCTTCAACTGCCTGCCACTGGATCTTGTTATAGATTTGTCTGCTAGATCAAAGAACTCTGTTATCAAATTTTTGTTCCCCGTGTAAATAATTATAGACTGATCGAATCACCCATTAACCTTCTCTTTAATAAGCTACATAGATTGAGCTCCTTGAGTCTTTCATTATAAGACGTTTTCCAGTCTTTTTATCATTCTTGTAGCTCTTCTCTGAAGCTCTCTCCAGTTTTTCAGCATCCTTCTTGAAGTGTGAACGCCAAAACTGGGCACAGTATTCCAGTAGTGGTCTCACCAGTGCCAAATTCAGAGGTAACATAACCTCCCACCCTACACCTCCTCAATATTCCCCTGCTTATACACTCAAGGATTCAATGACTTTAGGGGCTTACTTCTGTGAATTAAGGATTCCTTATGGGGTGGAATGAAGTGTCTTATATTCTTACTTTATTGACCCTATGGGTTCCACCTACATTGATAACTAAAAGGAAAGGTGTTTTGACCAAAGTAACATTTATGCAATCAAAAATAAAGGCTGTCTGATCAGCTTCTTACCCTTTAAATCTCCCTTTATTCAAAAGACAAATAAAAAAGTTTCAATTTCAAATAATGTTACAAGCAATCTTTCATTTATTTAGCTTCCAAAATTCTAATTTCATTCCCAAACTCTCAAGATCGGCTATACAAGAGGCTGCACAATTTTCCACATTCCTCCTCTCATTTGTCTTCTCCTTTCCTCCAAGTACCCTTTTTTTTTTTTTTGTAAGAACATGTCAGATCTGCTTTATGGCTTAGACAGGGTGAACAAAGGGCAAGAAACATCATTAAGTATCAACCTTTCTAGTTTTAACAGCCTGGGTGCGGAGATCTTAGACTCCAGAATTCAAAAACATGATCTAATCTAACAGTTATGACTTCCCTTTTAATTTTTCTAATGGGATCTGAGATATATATATTTGGGGAGAGGGAGGTGAAAGTTAACCCAGTTTACCATGTCACTCTACAAATCAAAAGAAAGCAATCCATTATAGATACTTTTGAGGGCAACAGTGTTACAGCGGTATTCCTGATGGGTTTAGAAATTATGGCCTGTGGAACCTCACAGGCATTAAGCCTGAAAATAAAACCATTAGATCTTCTAAACAAATGGAGCCACTATTGGGGGGATATATTTTTCTGCTCACAGTTGGGTTTTTACTTTTCAAAATTGGAAACACACCACACTGAGGAAGTAATAACATTGCAGTAAAATACTCCAAGCCCAATTTTTATTCACATTGATTATTTTTTTATATTTTGAAGTATTGCCTTTGTACATCCATCTGCAAATGTTTATCAGACCGGAATTCAAAATCTTTTGTTCATTAAACCATTTTCTGAGAACACTATTTCCCTTTAGTTATATCTTTGGGCAAAGTGGAAGAGAAATGTGACATGCATGTTTTTTCATTCACCTGCCAAATTCATAATCCACATTCCTTTCGTGAGCCCCACTGGTCAGAAAATATGAAATTACACTTCTGGTCTGCCTTTTACCACTATAATATCAAGAGTGCACACAAGGAATGTTCCTTCCAACCAGAATTTGAATGGTCTCATGAGTATTTACCCTGCCTTTCTCCACTTTAATTCTTTTTTAACTATGTGCATGTGCTCAAAAAGTGAAATATATATTTTAGAAGGGTGGAGAGGCCTACTGAAAGAGGAGTGCTGCAATAAGATTTCAGACCTTCCAACTCCAAGTTACTTAGTTTTTGATTTGTATCAATGCCCATCAATACTGCCAGCCTCATCAAACCGAAAAATTTTTGATGAAGAAGTGGAAAGGATGACACACATGGTCAACTGCTTCTTAAGAGCGAAACATGTTATCTTAATGGCATTCACTCCAAATCTAGAGAGTTTGTCATGGTCCTTTGGTCATAAATATTCTTTGATGGAGCTCAGAATGTCATTGGGCAAACTTCCGTGAACTGTTGCTGTTGGTTAAGCCACAATCTAAGTGTTGTTATAACACACAGCAAAAGGCATTCTGAGAACATGTCAGCTTATATACGTTTTAACTTTAGACAACTGTTATGTGAAAGAAAGCTCTTTATGCCATCATGTCGCAAAACTAGCAGAGAAATGCCCAACTTCTGCTGTCACAGGCTGTAAAATAAAATTTAATAATTGTCTTCCACAATGCAGAGGCTTCGCAACCTAGTGGCTTGATGTGGTTTTTCCTAGGTCAGCCACTCAGAGCATAGGTTTTCCCTCGAAGTTTCTCTCTTGCATTACCTCTTCCCCAACATGTTCCAGGGTGCCAGATCAGTGGTGGCAGGACCCTACACAGACAGTTATACAAAGGATCCATAACTGTAGCATACTATGAAAAAGTGATTACCTGGTGTACCAGTTCAAAAGCTGGAGGTCACAGTTTATGGTTATAGACCAATTTGCTATTTCCATGAAGCAAACAGTCAAGTGTTCTCTCAGTTGTTCTCAAGATGGAAAAACAGGGATCCTTATGCAGAAAATTAATGGTGGGTAATCTTTTGCAGTTGATCCCAGATACATTTTTGGGGCCCAGTCATACAAGGTGCTGAGCACACTCAGCTCTTATTAGCTTCAAGAGACAGAAGCACCAGAGTGAAGTAGGCACACTGCTATTGGAAGTAGCAGGCCCTCTGCACATAAGTGAATTTCACCCAACTTGAGGAAGTATCACATATGGGAAGAGGCTGTTGGTCTCTCAGATAATCGAGTCCCAATTTAAGGCCACTCGTGTCCCATAGAGCCAGATTCATTCCTCGTGTAGTTACGCTGCAGTCAGTGGAATTACTGCACGGGTGAATTTTGCCTATTAGCTTCAATAAGACTACTCTCCTAAGTAAAGGTTGCAGGATCAGGCCCTATATTTTTATTTATTTTAATTCATTTTCATGCATAATCATTGAAATATCAAAATGATTTACTCCTAAGTAATAATTACACTAGTAAAGAAAAACTTGTCCAAACCTAACTCTCATTCTGGATCTGGTAGGTATCTTCCCCAGAAAAACAAAACTTCCATGCCTATAATTTAGTGATGGAAGTGATATCAGTCTAGCAAAGCAGCTGATGGTAGATATGGGAATGATTACTCTGAAAGAGAAAAACCAGGAAAAAAGCCTAAGATTCATTACAGTAATATTTGTTTAATAATTCATATAACTAAATATTAAAATATAATATAAAATAATCTCTAAAAGGGAAGTATTGCTGGAAAAATCATGAAACAATTAATATAGTCAAATACTGCAATCATTAGAAGACAATTAATGCCTAATAAAACATAGAGGGCAACTTTTTAGAACTTTAAAAAAAAAAAAAGCGCTGAACTTTGTCCCACCAAATAAAACTCCTGCTGCCACTTTGTCTCATTTCTGAGGAGTGGATTGTTTAAAATTAAACGTAATATAAAACAGTTTTAATATGGGAATGTTTTGGTGAAGAGAAAGCCTCAGGAAAAAACAAATTTGTTGTTTACCTTGCTTTTGTAGGTACATCTTTATAAATTTGTTAGATTAATCTTTCCCTCATGTCTTGCTTTGAAAATCTCATACATTATTTCCTTCTTGACCTTTATATCTTCCTGTGTTTTTATTAGGGTTTTATTGTTGTTGTTGTTTTTAATTAAGTGGCTCATTTTAAATCTTGTTGTGAAGTTCTGACATTTTAAGTAATTTATTTATTTACTTTCCTGATTAAAAATGAATTTAAAAAATTATTGCCAAAAGAGTTGTTTTAATTATGCATGTATCTAAAAATATGAGTTACTTGTGGTACTTATTTGAGGTAGGTGTTTTTACTGTGTGTGTGGGTAGGTGTGTGTGCACATGTGCGTGCATGAAGATGAATACTTGAATAAAACTTTCTTAATTGCTCCTTTAATTGTTTTTCCCCTATGCATTATACTAGAAAGTCTAAAATAATGGAGTGTCTGTTACTTTAGGAATCTCATTGCCAATTACATTGGAGTAGCCTTTGAAAATTCATTTTCTAACAGTAAACTGATTCTTCTCTGTGATCAATGAAGAAAAATTAGATGGAGGAAGTGTGTTTTCTTCTGATTTTCAGAGTTCACATAATCTTTTCACTCTGTGCTTATTTCTGGATATTTCTTACTGTCTGCCACTTCATGGTAAAATAGTTACTTTTTGTCAGGGTCACAGAAAGTTCAGGATTATTAAGAATCTGTTTCTCGCTGCAATGGTGTTAACTACTGGATAACTCTGTCAAAGTCTTATTAAAAGGGACAAGATTATAGTCTCCAGAAGATATACCGTAAAAGGATTTTCTTTTAATTATCTCTCTAGTACATTAAGATTGATGCTTACCTAAATAGAGGACAAACTACCAGATCAGACAGTTATGAACAGGATTGTCCATCAATCCTACCCTGCTGCTACCCATTTCAAAATAAAATCAAATACTTGCTGGATCTTTTATAGACAACATATGACACCCATGTAGCTTTATAATCTATCACGCAATTTGGCAGAATGCAAGACATCACAGAGAGATAGCACATAAATGATAGTGATATCCATGTGATAAATTGTATTTACCACGCACCTTTGACTGTCACTTGCACTCCGCCTACTAACCCACCAAATATATAAAACATCACATCTACTGCAGAAGAGATGGGAAATCCTGGCTCCATCATAGTTAATGGCAAAACTCCGATTGACTTAATTCAGTATCGCCAGGATTTCACTCCTGGTCTTTGCCATTCGATTGTTTTCATGTGGGGCAGGGAAAAACAAATGTGTTTTTCTCATGTTTAAAAGCAGTTTTCACAAACTTAAGGACCTGATCTTGTTCTCTTTGGAGTCAATGGGCTTTGCCACCAACTTCAACTGAAGAAGCAGAAGGTCTTTATATTTGTATCTCAAATACTTTTTATACATACTCTTTCATATGTATTATTAATTATTATTATTTGTATTACAGTAGTACCTACTGGCCCCAGGCACAGATCAGGTCTCCCCACTGTGCTAGGTGCTGTACAAACACAGAACAAAGAGACACTCCCTGCCCCAAAGAGCCCATAATCTAAACACAGGAGAACAGCCAACAGGTGGATACAACAAACAATGAGACATTGCTAGCACCATCATAAGCAATGGCTAAGTACAATGGCTAAGTACAGCTGCCAAAGAATTAATTCAAAATGGTAAAAAAAAGTGTCATAATTTTAAAGGAAATGCTAGGGAGGATCTAAGTTTTTTCATAAAAACCACAAAAGTAAAAAATACTTTTTTCCAAAAGCCTTTTTCAAACACACCCCCAAAATAATTAATTTTGATAAAGTTCAGTTTTGCAAACCAAAAATCAAACCAAATGCTGTTTTATTGAAACCCTCTCCCCAAAAAACACTATTTTTTCCTGTTTCCATTTGTTTCAACCAAAAAGAAAATTTTCTACAAAAAAAAAAATTCATTTTGGTTGAAAAAGCATTTTGCGTACAAAAAAGTCTTGACAAAAAAATTATTTCTCAGGTCTACCCCTTGTATGTATATATGGATGTAGGCAGTGCTTCATTTTTGCCAGGGCTGAAACCCAGCACCTCTAGACTTGGCAGTTCATAGCCCCAGTATCTCTGGGCTTGCCGCATCAGTTTTGAAAGTTTAAAAAAAATGGTTGTTCTTTATTAGAATTCATTAGAAATTAAGCACTGGGTGTATGCATGTGTCACTTTAGAGGTCAAGGCAAATGTTAACAAATGAAGTATAGTTACATCAACTTCCATATTACTCATGTGATCACTAGAGCGCACTGTAACACTGGAGAAGTTACCTTGTGGGTGTCAAGAGTATAATACAGAGGAAAAAAGTGCTAAGTGTAATTTGGCAGCGGAAATAAAGGCCAAATACTCTGCTGGTGTAAATAGCTGCAGCTCCACTGAAGTCAATAAAGCTGGGTCAGTTTATACTGTAATAGAATTTGGGAGCGGGAGGAAGAGTCAACATTGCTTCTTTTTTCAGTTAGCTCACAAGAATTGAAAACTAGCGGGAAAAAATATATTTTTGGCAAATTCATTCAATACCTCCACTCGTCTCACCTGCATCTGAAATCCATGCAATGAGCAGTTCTGCTGCACTTTCTCCTACTTCTTTAATTTTCTTGCTTACCTGTACTACATACCATACATTGCAAACACTGTTGCATTGTTTTTTCATAAGGCCTTCTCTACTTGGATGAGAACATTTATCTGGATGTGAACATATGCCCAGATTCGCAGCATTTCCATTATCACATTGAAAACTCCTATAGAATCCTGCATTATGGTATTACATTATTAGTTGTATGAGTCATTTCCCATCCTAGCCATAATTTGTATTCAGTAAAGATTGTGTGGGTTGATATAAAAATTGCATAAATTTGTAATTAAAGAAAAAATGCTCAGCTGTTTGGCCACAGTTTTGTTTGCTACATACAGTGGTTGCCCTTAAAGACTTTACAGTTTTATCCTAGATAACCTGCAGCGGCTGGTGCTGGCTCAGGGGCTGCCTGAGCCGGGCAGCCCCAGGGCCAGCAGCAGCAGTATGGGTGTGTGGGAGGGGATTCAGGGCTATGGGCAGGGGATTGGAGGGTATGGGGTGTGCTTACCTTGGGGTGGGGTGCTCCCACTGGCATGGCCCTGCAGCTCCTAGACAGCGTGGAGCCAGGTAGGGAGCCCCTGCAAGCCCCGCCAACCATCCCCCACCAGCACCAGCAGGGGTCCTGGACCACCTCCCCCAGCACCCACGGCATCCCCAGACATCCGCCAGAGCACCCACAGCCCCCCACCCAAGTTTTAGTCATTGGTATTTTTAGTAAAAGTCATGGGTAGGTCACGGGCCATGAATTTTTGTTTAGTGCCTATGACCCATCCATGACTTTTACTAAAAATAACCATGACTAAAACATAGCCTAAGTCATAATGGATCACAAATTGAATGAGTCAACAATATGATGCAGTTTCAGAAAAGGCTAATATAATTCTGGTGTGTATTAACAGGGGTGTTGTATATATCACAAGGGGAAAATTATCCCACTCTACTTGGCACTGGTGAGGCCTCAGTTGGAGTACTGTGTCCAATTCTGGATGGAAAGATTGGACAAATTGGAGAAAGTCAAGAAGAAAGCAACAAAAAATGACAAAAGTTTTAGAAAACCTGATCTATGATGAAAGATTTAAAAACTGGGCATGTTTAGCCTTGAGAAAAGAAAACTAAAGGGGGACCTGATAACAATCTTCAAATATGTTAAGAGGTGTTATAAGAGGACTGTGATAAATTGTTCTCCCTGTCCACTGAAGTTAGGACAAGAGGTAATAGGCTTAATCTGCAGTAATGGAGATTTAGGTTAAATGTTAAGAAAAACTTTCTAATTATAAAGATAGCTAAGCTCTGGACTAGGCTTCCAAGGAAGGTTGTAGAATCCACATCACTGGAGGTTTTTAAGAACAGGTTGGACAAATATCTGTCAGGGATGGTCTAGGTTTACTCGGTCCTGCCTCAGTGCAGGGGGCTGAACTTCATGAGTTCGAGGTTCCTTCCATCCCTGAATTTCTGATTCTAAGATTCTAAACCAGATTCCTAAAGGTATCAATCATACAGCACTATTCTCTAATAGAGGAACTTAGCAATGAGGAAAAAGATAAGTTCTATAATTGCCTCTGAAGCTTGGCTGATAGACTACTAAAACCTGATTTACTCCTTGTGATGGGTGAATTTAACACTAAAGTAGGAAGCGATAACAAGGAATGGAAAGAGCAATGGGGATGTATGGGTTGGGAATCATTAACCAAAATGTGGAGAGATTCATTGTGCTTGGTGTCCGACCTTGTTCTTACAAGCACCCTGATCCCTCATGATATACGAAAAGAAACTCAGAATTCACCAGATGGCAAAACATTAAAAAAACCAGACTGATCGCATCTGCACCAGCTTGAGATACAGTTCATCTGCCCAAGACAGAAGGGCATATTGAGCAGCAGATGTTAACAGCAACAACTACTTTTGCATTGCCAAACTGAAATTCAGACTGAGAAAGATCAACTTTAAACAGAAAGTGGCAAAGAAAATCAACTGTACAGAACTGAAAACAGAGTACTGGGAGAAATTCCAGCTTGAACGAAGGAACAAGTTTGAGGCACTGCCAGAGGCAGAGGAAGGTGAGACACAGACTGGACCTGAAAGAAAATGGGCAGTGCTCAGAGACAATGCGATTCAAGCTGCAGCAGTTACAGTGGGACATCAGCATAGACAGCGAAATAATTGGTTACGCCCAAGAGATGTGGTATCTTATTGAGAAAACAAAAGTACAGACAAGGAACCTGCTGAATGCTCAGACCAATGAAATATTGGAAAAACCAATGGAGGAGTACAAGAAAGACGACAAAGCAGTGAAAAGCAACGCAAGGAAAAATAAATGGAGACATGTTGAAGACCTAGCAGTTGAAGCTGAAGCTGCTGCTATGATAGGAAATCACAGAGTTGTTAACAAAGTGACTAAATCCTGTGTAAAAAAAATTCAAAACAGAAAATAGACCAATACAAAGTAATGATGGAAAGATGCTTGCAACTGAGATAAAACAGAACAACAGATGAAAGATATACTGCACCAAAACAAAACTGAGAATTTTCAATTCAAACATAATTGCAATGCTAACATATGACTGCGAGAGCTAAAGTTCTATTAAAATATTAGAAAACTAGATGCCTTTGAAAATAACTGCCTACAAAAGATTCTGAGCATTGGATAGAGAGACTTTATCACAAATGACGAGATCTGAGAAATTACCAACCAGCAACTCATCTCTATTACAATTAGAAGGAAGTAATAAACATATTTGAGCCATGTATTCCACATGCCAACACACAGATACCCAAATGGAGCTATCAAGTGGAAACCAACTTGTGTGAGGAAACAAGACTACTGAAGAAAATCCTTTAAAAGAACCCTTAGCAGGAAGGTCAGAACAGCAGATCTCAACACCGTAGAGCAGATGGAAGCAGGGTGATGGAAGAGACTAGTTTCTGCCACATGCACCAACATTGGCATGAGAAAGATGTAATAATAAATAATAATGTGGGTCATTAAAAACATTGCAAGAAACTCGGGAAGCAGGAACAGTGTGATTTGAGACTGAATTTGTCAAAAAGCACTGAAAATGCATCCTACAAATTTTGTGCAGATCAATGCATTCCTTCTTTGTATCAGTTTTGTTTGTTGTGTGATGTGAGCAGCATAACTGTAGTTTTTATATATATATAGCAACCATCTGCCATCTGTGTTCTAGGCACCACACATACAATGAAGCATTAGAACAATTAAAATCAATATAGACAAAGTTCATGGTACAAAAATCTCTTATCCACTCAGACGGCAAATATTGTAAGGGTTATAAAGGTCAGATATATGCTAGAGACCAAGTTTAGTCATGTCTTTAAAGGTAAAAATCACAAAAATGTTTAAACTCCGCCAATATGCCTAAAGGTGGTGAGCACAGAGGACAAATCAACAGGAGATAACATTTCACTCTCTCCCTATCTCAAATAATAAAAAAGCAGCTATCATCAAATAAGATTCATAGGTAGCACAATATGGATAACAAAGGCATGCACCATTGTCTTTAGATTAGTATGAAAGAGAAAAATCCACAAGCTACTGATGTTCTTAAATCCTGTCCTCACACCATGGTTGAGAATCATCTGGCTTTCTAATGCAGCAACTCATTGAATATTGGGAAGGCCTTGGAATATGCTGCTCTCTTCAGCACTACAGTAATCAAAATAATACCAGTACATTCTGTTTTGTTAATATTTAATGTCGCTTAGTTTAGTGTTCACTAAGGTAACACACGTCTTCAGACAGTACCTACAGATGCTTGTATCGTGTGTGTGTGTGTGTGTGTGTGTGTGTGCGTGGAGGTGTGTCACACACACACAATGTTCCCATTGAGGAAGAACGTAGAAATGCAATTCTTCAGCTCTTCTCCAGCCCTGTAGCCTCAACAGGAAGAGAGAGCTCCTCCTCCTTTGGGGCTGCAGCATGGGGGAAAAAATCCCAAATTTTAACTGTCATGTATTCACCAGCATCACTAAAAGATCATCGGTCTTTTTAAAGGGATTTCTATAGTTGAGGCATCCTTTTAAGTTCAAATCATGGAATTTGCGAGAGTCATTTATAATGAGCCAGCCAATGAGTACAAAAAGGAAAATCATTTTGGGCCAGATTAATTGGCATGCTCCAACAGTTATGTGCTGCTCCGATGGCACAAAGCAGCTATAAATCCAATTTAAATTGTTATGCAGGGTTTTCAGAACCCAAAGCAGTGGTAGCTTAACTGTTTCTCTCCCAGCAGTGTCAGGAATAAATGAATATGGATGGACACAGCTCCTCCATATGATAAATGGTTGGTACAAACAAGAGTGCTTTTACCTAAAACTACTCATTCATTAGGTCTTAAACACACACACACACACACACACACACACACACATATATACCGTAGACTATAACGCCCTTTGCTATAGCGAGACTTTGGCTACACTGAACATGATCCCTGGATCCCCAACCGCTGTGGTGAGGGGGCTGATCGCTCTTCTGGCCCTGGGGCCACCGCTGGCACAGAGTTCTCCCCTGGCCCTGGGGACTCCGCCAGCACAGAGAGGAGCACTCTGTCCCGGCCACAGCCACAGGGCTGGAGGAGTGCTGTCAGGTCCTGCTGCAGCCCCAGGGCTGGAGGAGCTCTCTCTTCCCATTGCAGCCCCGGGGCTGGAGAAATGCTGTCACCTCCTACTGTGGCCCTGGGGCCAAAGGAGCTTTGTCTCCCCAGCCCACAATGAGTTCAGTGGGTTAATAATGAGGCCCAGCATGGGCTCATGGCTCTCAACCAAGACCAAGCAATAATCTTCTCACCGGCACTCTCAGTTTTCACCCCTGATTCTGCCCCTCATGTAAGTTCCCTAGGGGAGTACCCATGGTTTGCGAAAGCAGGGGTTCTGCAACCAATCCATTTCTTTACTACCCAGCACATCAGTGCCAAGAATAAAACAACTGACATAATTTCGCACTTGACCAGGCTACCAGCCTGAGCCTTGAGTCCCAGTAACAGAATGCATCCATAAATTGACTAATGAACTACACTACCCTGCCATTCTCCCCTCTTGCACAGTAAACCATTTGTACCAATCATACCCTTCTCTCCATCACTCCTGGCGAGTTCGCCAAATCTGTTACCCAGGATTTTCAGAACCCAAAGCAGTGGTAACTTAACTGTTTCTCTCCAGGAGGTGTCAGGAATAAATCAATAGGGACACACCTCCTCCATCTGATAAATGATTGGTACAAACAAGAGTGCTTTTATCTAAAACTACTCTTTTATTAGGTCTCAAGCGCGTGCACGCCCACACACACACACACATATATATGCTGTAGCAGTAGGTTCTGAGCACCCCAAACATTATAGTTACCCAAAGTCTGAGACAGTTTCAAGTTATCAGCAGCCAGTCTTCTAGGGGCCTCCTTACATCCATCTGCTGGGGAGTTTAGGAGTCAGCGCCTTGCTCAAAGAAAAGCTACCTTGGACTACTCCAAAGTTTTTGTTTTTTTGCTTAATCTTTTATAGCTAACTTAAAAAAGAACATAATTCAGAGTGACTCCTAGTGGGTCACCATACTAATCTCTAGCAGGTCACCAATTCTCCTAATTTCAGCAAACTGCTCGTTATCTCTTATCATCAAAGTATTTTTGGTATTTCTAGTCATAATAATAACATTTGGAGAAATTAAGGTCAAACTTTAGACAAGAAAACTGTTGAAACTGAGCAAGTGTACTGCGAGCACCAATGTTTCTAGTCACACCTACACAGAGGGTGGGCAGTTATCAGTTAGTACTGTATATCCTCCCCAAAATCCAGAGAATCATGTGGAGTCACTGGGCATCATCTGCGTAACAGTAACCAATGAAATATTTTGCAAATGTCTGTCCATGAGGTGGAAGGTAAATACTGAAGAGCAGCCAAAGTAGACCACACAGGGGAACATCACAAACAATTCCAATATACTCTGACAGAAGTTGGCCCAACATAATTGAGAAGAATCCTTTTGTCAGGTTTATCTGGACTCAGTTAACTATTTTCCTATTTTCCAAGCATCACAGCAGAGATTGATGAAGGATTTGTAGTAACATATAATGAGATGCTAATTACTAACCAGCATATCCTCAAAGATTCCTAATCACATACCCCAAGTGAAGAAAGGTTAAACTAATATGAATGTTATTCTAGTTATGCAGTTTATGAAGTATATCCAGTATTTAATGTAAAAAAGAGTATTAAACTGTGCCTTAAGGCACTGATTGAAATTCACTTTTTTGTTACCACAGGTGCTTTGTTGTGTTTTGTGCATTCACTGAATCTGTGGATATGAATTTGTCTTGCTAATTTCTTTTCAGACTAACTAAACTCTGAGGGAAAATGCAGAATCACTGATTTCTGGAAAGTAATTGAGTTTTCATCCTTATAAACTAAAGTCAGATTTTCTTTAGTTAGTCCACTTTTCTTGTAATACAGCAGTCATCATCTTCATATAATCTGCAGTGACAAATATATATCTTTTAGATTTTCAGCATAATAATTTGAAACGAAGCTTTGTCTTTACCTCTATTTTGTCAGTTTTCATTTTCAATTCAATTGCAGCTAGGTTCAGTAAAGATCCACATGTGCATACATTAAATCTACTTGAATAATGCAAGATACAATGTCATTTCCATGCAAAGTGAACCATCAGCGAACTACACGTTGCATGTTAATTATCTACCATCCTCTTTGAGAAAATTATGACCAGACCTTGTAAACATGATGGATAGCACAGGGCTATATGTCAAATATAATGATTTATAAAACCAAAAAAACTATGTTAAAACACATGCATCTGTCTGTGTTATTGCATCTGACATGAATCCATAAAAGCCAAGAAAAAATAAAAATGTATTCTGAAAGTCTGACCCAGCAATCTATCTATATAGACCCTTGTTGTGCCTACAAATTGCAGTCCCTATATTACATACTATAATTTCAGCCACTGTTGGAGAGCTCTAGCTATATTTTGGCATAGAGGGTGAATTAAGTTTGAGAGCCAAATTCAGAGTGGCATGTATTGTCACTGGTTTTAACTGCACCTCTGCCCCACTTTGTGGCGTTGGTATGGGAACCCATGTTCCTCTCCATCCAGAAGAGAGTTTTAGGGCTGTAGTCCCTTTGCATTTTATTGTGCTTATCCCAGCAGGTCTGACCTTGGTTCAGCACCTGCAGTTCTGCTTTCTCTTTGGAACAATGACAGAGTAAACCACTGACAAGCCAGCTTTCACAAAGAGTACAGTACATTTATTTAGGACAAAAGTGTTACAAGAAAACAATACACAGTTTACACACATACTAAGCTTACTGGATATTACTATCATCTACATGGGATCCTAATAGGTCTGTATTCAAGTCTGTCAATACTTTCTTCTAGAGCGAGTCTCTTCCTGAGCCAGATCAGGCTGACTCTACACAGTCTGGGGCCTTAGACCAAGGTAAAACCAGTAAATGTCTTTTCCCCAGGGGGGCAAAGTTTCAAATAGCTGTGCAGCTCCATAACCAGAATCGGTAATTTGCACTAATTACCCCCCTCTCAGTGATGCCTGATTCTACAGGAAACCCACCTAGCAAGTCAAGAACACAAAGATACATACACTGCTAATTGATACAGTAGTCTAGGAATAGCCCATGCACCCATAACATTTGGCAAATCTCAACATAATACCTGAAGTTTCCTTCTCACATCTGTCACATGTATGTTTGGGTATAAATTGGTAAGAAACGGGTGTAAGCGGCAAAGCCGTTTAACTTGCACAGACAACTTGGCATTGCAAAGTTAATGTAACTTTCACCAATGCAGTGTTCTTTGGAGAACTTATTATCTTCCTAGCACTCCTCCTAAAGTAAGTGCCATTGAAGTAAATGGGAGTTTTTCCATTTATGCGAGGTCTGAATTTGATCATGGGGATGTTAGGATGGTGCAAGTATAACAAAATAGTGGGAGGGGGCAGTTTAATCTTTCATCCTCTTGAAAATTGCTTTCCCTACTACTCCCTCCCTCCATTCCCTTGGAGCCCAAGTCACCCATTTTGCACACTGAGGGTCCAATCCTGCAAGGTGCTGAGAGCCTGCAATTCCTACTGTAGTCATTGAGAATTGAGGGTCTTCAGCACTTTGCAGGATCAGATCTCAGATGCTAAACTGCTGCCATTTACATTACTTTACCACTTACACCTGATGTGTAATTTACAACTGTTTGTATCACTGTTAAGTTTGGCCAAGAGATTTCCATGAGTGGTGCTACCTTATATACAAGGCTGCATTTTGGCTGAATATGGTTCCGAGCATCAGAAGAGATTTAACACCTCTTACTGTGCAACTGATTTAGTTAATTGTCAATCCTGAGTCACTAGACTCTAATCTTCTTTCTTTTACCACCTGGAGAAGAATGGATTCTGGCAATATTCTTTGTATTATTTTAGAATAGGAGTTTGCGTTTTCTTTCTAGAAAAATATTGTTCAAATGTTTTACCCTCTCCATAGGTATGTATTCACTTCATTAACAATAATGGCTCCAGGTTCTTCAAGAATAGTGCTTCCTTTCAGGGGGTAATTTGACATGCTTCTTACTTGCTAAGCTTTGGTAGCAAATACTGTGGCCTGATTCTGATCTAATTTACAATACTTTTACACCATTGACTTTGTTCATGTGAGATCAGAATCAGGTTTCTGATCTATAGCTATGCTGGCTCAAGTATCAAAATACCTGCTTTATTTGGAGCTCTCGGGCCTCATCAACAAAAGAAAATTTTACTCATTTAACTAAATTGGTTTAGAAACAATTTACTCTACGCTAGAGACTCTTATCGCTATAGCAACATCACTCAGGGGTATGAAAAATCCACACCCCTGAGCAACATAGTTATACTGACCTAACCCTTGGTGTAGACAGTGCTATTTCGGTGGGAAAGCTTCTCCTGTCGATATAGCTATTGGTTCTCACAGGGATGGATAAACTACGCCGATGGGAGAAGCTCTCCCAGTGATGTAGGAGCATCTTCACGTTTTAAGTGTAGAATTGCCCTTAGTTAAACTGGTGCAGGCAGCCCTATTCACTGGACTTTCTTATTTGGTTTGAATGAGGTGTATACCGATTTAGCTTAAGTCAGTAGGGAGTGCAAAGTAGGTGTAAAATGCTACTGTACGGTTTTACAGCCATTTTACACCAGTGTAAATGAATACCCAACGTGTAAGACTGTGGAGAAGCAGGCTATTCGATCAAATCCTCAACTGGTATAGATTGGTGTACCTCACTAAAATCAATGTAGCTACACCAGTTGAGGAACTAGCCCTTTTGTTTATATTATAGTAAAGAAAATAGTTCAGTCAATTGGCCTGATTCAGCATAAAACTGCTCTGACCATGTGGAGATTGAAGCCGAGTGACGGTAATTATCTCACCCTCTAGTAGCTAAAGGCTAGGAAAGAGGATAAGCGCTACTATTGCTAATAGATCATGAAAATTCTCTTCACTGCAGTTCAAGTGGTAAAGCAGCTGTTTTTACCTCAGATAACCACAGGCTGTTTTTTGACTAGAGAGCCAGTAATAAAGAGCTGACATTTAATCTTATATTTTACTGAGTAACATTATTTCTCAAATGTTCACTCCTTATGAATTCATTTCATATTCACTTGTACTAGCATTTGATCATTATGAACATGACTATGAGGAAATATCAGAAGGTGATAATTAAGCAATATGTTCGGTCAAGAACATTACCATCCCATAATGTCCATCATCTCACTTATATAGTTAATGATTTCAGTAATAAGTTACCAAGATATTGCAGTTAGATTTTTTTTTAACAGCCTACACCTCCTTCAACAAACAGGCACTGCCAGCTTCAGTGCTGATATATCAAAGGAGTGTTTAATATCTTTCTGTTCCATTTATTTCTTCCGGCCGCTTTCATGAAAAGGAGTGTCCAGACAGAGGTCAGAGACCAATTACTTCTTTGTTGTCTGTCTAGTCATTTAGATTGTAAATTCTTCAGGGAAGGGATTGTCTGTATTCTGTGTTTCTACAGTGCCTAGCATAGTGAGTCAACTCTCCTGAGCAGAGCACCGAGGCATTACTGGAATGAATATAATTAACAAATTAATAAATAACAATAATGATAATATACCTTATGGTGATCAAATCTGATAGCTTGTGAACAAATTTCTGTCTACTTGGCAAGTGACTACAAATACAAATGCCATTAACAGAAAAATGCCAGTTTTGTCAATGATTCACAAACAGAAAGGATGGTTGAATTTACAATGAATGTTATTTGCAACAAGCAATTGGACTAGCTCTCATCAGCAGTAACTCAACTGAAGTTTTTGGAGTTGCACTGAACCAGATTAAATGGTTTAAGAAAGCAAAAGAAGTTTCAGCCCCAAATTATCCTGGAGGAGATTTCAAATCGCACTAGAAAAAGGAACACATATCTCACATACAAAAAATATAGCTCTTGTTCACTGATTTACCTTAAAAACAGAAAAGATCATGTTGAGTGCAAATGGAGCATGTGCAGGCAGCTTTTCTGAGGCTTCCTAGTTGCAGGAATGATTCTGCAAAACACCCAGGACACCTAATCTTAGAAAATCACTATGGTAGTAGTCTATCAAGAGAATTACAGAAAAGATATTGTAACAGAACACCATCTCTCATGGGAACTGTGAAAAATGCACAATTTTCACCTATTATAATATAGTTCACAGTGAAAAGATTTCCATAGAACACAGAGAAACAAATATTAACTCTGAAATTCTGGAGAAAAAAAAAGCTTTACTCCTCTGAGAATTATTCATGGCAGAAATATGCAATGGCACAGCACTGGGTATGAACCAGTTGTTAATTGTGTGCTGTATGGGCATGAATTGTGTATTCACTAACCAGGCATAACCAGTTAGTGGCACAGTAACATTCACTGTGTGGACAAGGCCTTAAATTACCAATTAAAATCCCATTTAGCCAGATGGTGACTATGGGTCATGTTTTAGCCTCATTCTGCAGATTAAGTTTCATTGACATTAACAGAAGTTCTCTATGAACATCATAGGAAGGATACAGCCTTTCACTGGCCTATGTGAAATGAGTTAGTGGTTTCCACCTATCTCCTACCTCAGAGGTCTTCACATCACTACATCAATAATGGCTTTTATATGCAAGGGTAATTGATATTTTATAGCTACATGAACTCATAGAATCATAGAATGAATGAATCCCATCAACCATCCCACTATACATCATCCCATATCTTTTTCACTTTTTAATAGCTCCTGTATCATTATTCTTACTCTCTTTTTATTGCTATTATTTTCTGATTCTTATATTTAAAAAGTGATTTACCAAGAAATAAAAATTGGGGTGAAGCCCGTTTTAATTTATTATACTGTGTAACAAAAAGAGAGAGGCTGAGGGTACATTTTTTTTCAGTGGAGGTGATTAACATTTTTTTTTCTCTGCTGGTTTTTTAACAAGATCCAAAAAACTTCCTTTTGCTAGAAGTCTCTTTGGAGGACTCAGAAGAGTGGACTGGGAGCTTTCTCAGCCCTTACCTAAGTTAAATAGAGATTAATAGAAGCAAACAAACAGTAAATCCCCCTATTTTTAAACAGTCTGAATAAATATAATTTCCCATCTCATTCATTTAAGTTTATTGGCTAAAATGATGTCATAAGACTACCAGTTCTTCAATCATTCATAAAGTCTATGAGGAAAAACAGGGCATTCAAAACTTGAATGTCTAATGTAAAAAAATGCAGGAAAAACAAACAAATAAAATAAGAACACACACACACAAAAACCCTGTCAGGTGTCTTTATGCATTAGGAAGCTAATAAAAACACAGGACTAAAATTTTTTCCTCAGCAGATCTTCTTTGATTCTTAATCAGCTTTCCATCATTTCAGTTTCTCACATATTCTGAGGATTAAATAGAAAAAGAACTACTTAAAAATTACCTTTGAAAGTGAAAACAGGTTGGTCAAGGGTTAGAAAATGTGCAGCCAAGCTCTCCAATATTTATTTGCTCAGTGTGAAATGCTTCCCATAAGTAATCTCTTGATCACTTGGTAGAAAGTAAAATTAAAATCACGCCCTCCATCTAAATGCCCTAGCATAAAGAGCCCTAGAACCTAGTCCTAGAAAGGTAGTAAACAGTCTCAGCTGGCCACTGGATCAAGGGCTTATTTAGGTGGTTAATCCTTTGTTCGTGACCCACTGAAGGCGTAGTAGTGCTTCAGTAGCATTTGATAACGTGCAAAAGGAGGGAGGGACTCTAACCAGTGCTCAAAAAAAGCAACAGAAAGGAATTAATTAGTGAACATTTTCAAAACCGCTCACTCTTTCCGTTTCTGTTTTCCCTTCTATCTGACATGTCTAAACCCTCCAACATGGTGAAACAGATGACAAGTTCTTTAAGCTTTACCCATAAATACCAAATGAAATATCTTCACAAACAATACAATGTTAGTTGTCTAATCTTTAGTACTTCAAATGTTTCCCATTCTCTTTCAGATGTTTCTTGGCTTTTGGTGTTGGCTTTTTCCGCCTTCCCTCTTCCTACTGTGCTTTATTAATGTATGGTTCTTCCTTTTTCTTTCTTTCTTTAAATGCAACAGTGAATTTACTTATCACAGCTCTTTGTCACATTATTTATAAAATCGTGAACAGCCAACACAAAGACTACTCTTCAAGAAGAAACAAAAAAGATGTGAAAAATTAGAAGTTAGCAGCATAGAACGTCTAGCAAGTATGGCGAAGTGCTGATATGTGAGACATAGGGTCAGGAATAACCCTTTGATTCACCACACTAATAGGAATTGGAAGGATCTAAAAGTATTATACCCCATTCTCCACCACCTTGTGTTCTAATTTATACCTGTGTATAATTGGTCAGATTCTCCCTGGTGTAAATTGACATAGCTCAATTGCAGTCATGGAGTTGAGGATTTGAGTCAGTTAGTGCCCCGTGGGTGTAAAATTCTACCAGTTCTGAAATGTTCTGATCCGGTAGCATTCTATATACTCTTTCTACAGGTGTAGTTCTTTGGCATTGTCCAAAGAGCCCTCCAGCCAAAAAAAAGTGCTTGATATTCCCAATATTTCTAAAGTGAAAAACAAAACAAAACCAAAAAGCCTTGTCAGATCTTTTTTGAGGGAGGGGACCTTCCATATCACCTTTATACACAATAAAGCAGCATGAATGGACACTTCCAAGTTGCTTTATGTAGGATGATATTATACTGTTATAGTACATAAAGTAATTTTGACTACTTGCAGGAATACTAATAGCTGCTTCTAGTTAAAGATGATTTTTCACAAGTATACTATTGTGAAGACTAGTGGTTGGCTCGAGAGATTCTCTAGTAACAGCAAGAAACACACAGGTGAGACAGTCTGCACATCCCCAAAACACTGACTGACCCGAAGTCTGCAGCCAAAATTTCCAACCTGGATGCCTAAAGTTAGGTTCCTACATCCAAAATATAGGGGAAGGGAAATCAAAACTTCAATTCAGGTAAAAGCCTAAATGTTTAGATGCTGATCTTAAAGTTTTTTTAAAAAGCTGGGTTTGAAATCACTCAGCATACTGTCTCATGAGATTACCACTTATTCCTGCTTTCAGCTAAACTGGAAATGTCATTTAGAAGACTATTGGGATAACCTACTGCCTGTACTTTGGGTTCTGACTTGAACTAAAAAGTGCAGAGGAATACAAAAACGAAAAATAATGTGTGAAATCCTAGTTCCATTGAAAGCAGTGGGAATTTTGCTACTGATGTCAATGGAGGCAGGACTTCACCAAAAGTTTTTTAAACCATGTAAGCAAACTCATTCACAGATCACCAGAATTGTTCCAGTCAGGTTTTGTTTGAGTTTGAAGCAAAGGTTGAGGATGGTTGTTTTACCTGAACAGCTTGTCCATACTCTTACATGACCCCTGAAGTTGTTCCCCTCAAGAGAAGCAGCAGTCATTTTCCAGAACAAAGTCCTGCAGAACCAGGCACAATCTGTGACCTGCATTTGAAAATCAAATTTTCATCACATGTTTTATTTCTGCATTCTCATCTGGCAGCATTTCTTAGAGGGGAAAGACGGGAAATCTTTCCAGAAAAAAAATGGAGCTGTAAGAAAAAAGCATTATTTTTGTAAGTGATCAAATACAAAGGTCTTGCTGAAGGGTTAATCCCTTCATTATTGTTCACCACCTACTGTTTATACCCAGAACCACACTGTCATCTCTTTGTTATGGAGTCAGTGTAGATGGGCAGCTCATGATAAGTCTCATAACTAAGAAACTATCCTAAATGGCAATTAATGGTGATTCCAGGGCAGTTACCATTTTTATTGATCTCATAATGTAGTTTCCAAATTGTTAATTTGTTAATCAAATACTCAGTTTGATGTGCAGGATCTGTATATTTGTGTGTGTTCTTGATTATGGATGGAACAATAGAAATTGCTTATTGTGACAGCAAGCTGTGGTTACTACCTAATGGTGGGGGACTGATCAGAGACCTTAACTGTCCACTTCTAGGCTTTCAAATGTTTTGGGGGCTACAAGGAGTGGTGTGTACCCCAAATAGGTTTAAAAATATGCGGTTGAGTCTTCACACTCACTATAGCTAACACCCACTCCACTTTCTTCTAACAAAGTACCTTGTGTGGCTGTGCAGAAATAACAGGCTGTGTCTCTTGCTCTTTACGCAATGGAAATAATAATACGAAGGAACCACATGGGCACAGTGAGGTCCGTATAACTATGGGTATTTGTTAACTATGTACACAACATATTAAGACCTAGCGACCTGTTCAAATTACTGTTCTGCAAGATTTCTAAACATAGAGCCAAAGAGTGCCACTAGAGAGTTCACAACCATTTAAAAAGACACTACCCAGTTCCCATACACTACAATATACACACATGCCAAACACAACACACACACCAATTGGTTTCTATAGTATGTTGTTATTTCTAGTTGCTAAAGTAGGTCTTCAGAAAATTTAATACTTATAGGCTATGTAGTCAAATACTACTATATGCTCAAATACATTTTTTATAAAAAATATGGAAGCAGTCAAAAATCCAGTTTCACAAAGATCCACACAAATTTCTCCACTCAAAACTCATAATCAGATACATGGGTCTGACACATTTACATTCCTTTTAAAAGCTACTAATGACCTAGCAAGAAAAATGGCCAGAAGATGGTTAGAGAGACAAGGTGGATGAGGTAATAGCTTTTGTTGGACCAACTTCTGTTAGTGAGAGAGACAAGCTTTCGCTCTTACACGGAGCTGTTCACCAGGAGAAGAATTAGAATTAGACATCTTTGTATACTATTAGCCTATCTCTATGGATATAAGTTGCAATGTCAGATGAGTTTCTCTGAACCCTGCCCTACTTCCCAATTTTTCTTTCATGAGAAAGCAACAGAATTATCTAAGCAACAGCAGCAAAGCCAGTGCTTACATTCAAAGCAAATTGCTCTAAGGATACAAGGTGTACTGTTGTGGTCATGAGAGTGAACAATATGAGCATACAGGAGTTCTCTGGGGAAATCACAAAGATTTGTCTGAGCCAGTTACAGGAGCATAAAAGAATCCCAGGCTACGTACTGATTCTTCAGCATCTAAACAGCAAGCTATTTACAACTGCTATGTAAGTGCTTTAATAACAGTCAGGCTGGCTCTAGTGCTGCTTTTACAAATTGCAAAACAAAACAGTTCCAGCTGCCTAAGTATCCTATCTACCAGTGTTAGAACATCATGTCAGACTCATGCTCTGGTACAACATCTTATAAATTAGAAGAACATCAGTGCCCTATGGTTAGTGCTTTGAAAGGCATACAAGGCAAGATTCAGTTCCCAAATCCAGTCTCTCATGCCCTAAGTCAGCAGAGCACTATAGAGGTTTGGAGTGAAATCGGGCCCCACTGAAGTGAAAAGGGGTTTTGCCCTTGATTTCAATAGGGCCAGGATTTTATCCTTCATGTTTAACCTTTGGAGCCAGTGTCTTACACAGCTCTGCAGTGACCATTCTGTGGCCCAAATAGGAGCAGTGTTGAGCGGATGTCACCTTTAGAACTCTTCAGCCATGGCAGTTTATTACAACCTAGGCCACAGTTTGAGGGGCGGATGGTTTCTGGAGGCTGGGCAGACCAAGACTTTTGCATGAAGTGAATCCTGAGATGACCCACCTCCATTTATTAACAATCTTCTCTCATCCTTGGCATCATTCACCCTTAACCTACCTCCCTGTTGCTTGTTCTTGGCTCACTTGGGAACAGGCAGGGAAAAGTGGTCAGCCAGAAGCATAATGTTTCTGCAGACTGAAGAGGAAACCAGATAGGTCTGAGCAAGAAGATGGGTTAACCTGGGAGAGAGATGGGTAGGGAGAGAGGAAAAATTGGTTGTGAGGATAGAAAGCCTGCAGGAGACATGATGGCTGGTGAGGTAGAAAGGAGATAAACCTCTTGAGGATACTGAAAAAAACAGTATTGAGAATAGTGGAAAAAGCAGGACTGAGAACTGATGCATTTCATTTTAGTCAGAAAGTCCCCTCAGCACAGTTCACAGGAGGAGGATGTCTAATGAATAGTGGGTGCTCCCTGTCCTTTAGGACGCAATCCATCCATTTCTTCCCTTCCTCCTGCAGAGCACCATAAGTGGGCTGACTAAATTATCTGTCATAAATGCAAGCAATGGTCTTTAATATAATTTGTGAGCATCATTTTGGAATGAGTCAACCAATGCTCCACTAAAGATTGTAATTGTATGGAAACTGTTCATATCACCAGTAAGTAGCGAGAGACTGAAAATGCAACTTGGATGAGGGTTTTAGAGAGGCCCTGTACGTGGCAGAAAGCTTTAGAAAAACCAGTCTTCACTGAGTTAGGTAACCAGTGCTAATTAACAAGTTCTGATGCATTGGTGTATTGTGTGTATCAAAAACACAAGCAGCATAGTTGGGGCTATTTTTGCAGTAAGGATACTCAGCTTTAGAAAAGGCAGCAAATAAAGAATGCCAGTAATTTAATCTGAAAGACATAAGCCATGAGTAAAAAGTTCTCATCAGTAATGGAGAGAAATATCCACAATCTAGGAAGGTTTCAATGACAAAAAGGCAGTTTTTCATACATATAAAACTACAAGAAAAAATACTCAATCAAGATACCTGTTTGAAATAGAACTGAAGGTCAAAGGCCAGAAGAAAATGATTGGCATTTCTCAGTAAATTTAAGGAGACAATCACCAGGAGCTTCATCATGAACAACATGAAACATTCAGCGACCTGTGATTTTGAAACATTAATGATTTAATGCCTGCCAGACAAGAAAAGACCCAGAGATGTTGGATTTCAAAGACAGTCATAACTGTTTCACTGGCATAAAAATGAAATCTGACATTATAACAATGAAAAATTGTTCTGGGGCAAGCTAGAAAACAATGGTCAAAGTAAAGAGTCTCATGGCAATTCTGAGGAAAATAGAACAACTCACCCTATTGCAGTGAGATATAACTTTTACAATACCTGGAGACATGAAAAATACATGTGAAAGCCACAATGTTCTGCAAGTGACTCTCAATATAACAGCAAAATTCTGTGCCCTGCCTGGGTTATAACCTGAATTATTTTTAGCGTTCATGAAAGGTACCAAATTGACAAACCTGTCCAGCCTGACTTTGAAGGAGAAGTACAAAACTAGAGAAATGCACCACTGCTAATCAAATCAGTGGATTGCCCTAGTGGAAAGAGCAATGGTGCAGTGCAGTCACACAGACTATCCTGTTTCAGTCCTGCCCTGCAACCCCACACACACAGCACTCTACTCTGGTAGCTATGGTAGTTGCACTGCCCTCTGGACACCTATCCCACAGTTCCTGACTCCACTCCTTGAAGCATCAGTGTATGCAGAGTCTGCAATAGGATTCTGAGTGACAAAAGATATTGTCTTGTCCCTTGAGATCCTGTGTCTGCACTGCTCATGGTACCCAGCTTGAGCAGCTGTACAGACACCTGCTCATAAATCATACTTTTGATAATTCAGTATGGCTAAAACTATATCTCCTCAATGTCCTATATATGTTCCTTGGCCAGTCCAAAGCAATCTTCTTTCGGAGAGATGATCCCCAAGCTGCCAGGGGGGTGGGGTGGAGGGGGGGAGCTTAACACTGGAAGAGCAATCATGCAAAAGTGGATGCTGGTGAAAAAAAGTAAACACAGTGAGATCTAAGATGTGCACACAGCCCAAATTGTACAGGCGAGGAGCTGCCAGAAAATGATCCTGCACTGCAAGAATAAATAAATAAAGACCAGGCAGCCCACTTAGTAACTAGTGCATTGTGAAACCAATTAAACCATTGTGAAACTAGTGCATTGTGAAACCAATTAAACTGCTGCAGTACCACTCCAGGTACGATCTACACTAGCATTACATCAATACATGTTAACATGGAGGTGGGGAACAGTTGTTATTCCTGTTCAGCGTAAATGCAATCTCAATGATGTTAAGACCTCCCATGCACTAGTAATTGCAATTTTGTGTATATGCATGGAGGATTACAGGCATGCTGCGTCCTGTTGTAATGCCAATAGTCTATAGTGCAGGGAAGGCCCAGATGTGAGAGAGTAGTTTAAGTTCAGTGGTCAATTCAGCACTTGAGTTTTTGCTGAGACTGCCAACAAGATTATCATCTTATTGCTGATTATTACAGTGTTTTTCTGTGATGTGACTATTTTGGTGTAGCAGGTAAATGACACTTTAGTCAATATCAAAATTGTTAATAACTGTATGTTTTCTGTAGAGATTACCAGAAACTATTTGATAAACTTCTGGTACCTCCATGCCTGGGAATAATTCTGCCTCATTTAATCTTTTTTCCTGAAGTTGGAGGGAATAAGTGTTAATAGTAGTCATTATTTATATGATGGCAGCACCTAGAAGCCTCATTCGAGGGTCAGGGCTCCATCATATTAGGAATTATACAGAAGAAATAACCAAGACGACAGAGAAAACACAATATACATGACAGGTTGCAACAGGTGAATAAAACAGACCTATTGAGTGGGGTTGGGGTGGGAGGCTGAAGTAAACAAACAGAGTTTAGCAAAAGAGCAGAAACCACAGTTTGTTATTTTCTGAGCCACTGCCAGATGGGGGTGATTTATAGATATCACAGAAGAGGGTGGTTTCACTGGAATAATTTCTTGCAATGCATATCCAAACATGGCAAAACACAGATAAATCAAAAGAAGAGACTTTTAAACCACAGTGTTTACAGTTAGAAAGTTCTTTGTTGACATTTAGACACTAGCTTGGTATGCACTGAAAATGGAAAAACAACATTGTACACTAGTATTTATTTTATGTAGTGTTTTTCCTCTCTCTCTCTAGATCACATCAACAGATGTGTCTTTTGTTCTTCTCTGGGGAAGGCAATCTGCCATTACTTTCCTGTTAAAATGCTTACAATATGGAGGAACATCAGGAACAATTAGCAAAAATCGCTGAGGTGAACTTGGTAGAAAGCATACATCAAATCTCCTAGGAAATCTTAAGAACTGCATAAAACAGAAATCTGTCGTTTCATTTTTCAGAAAGACTAACAGCATACAGTAACTTACAGGAGAACTATGAGTATGTTGCACGGAGGGTATATAAAAAGCTTCACTTATGTATTTTATTTTTCACATCATCTTCACTGTTTACATAAGCTTCTACCACATTGCCTCAGAATCTCCTGTGATGGGCTACAGCTGTTGCAGCATCATGTGGCTTCCCCTCCTTCTTCCTCCCCACAGCCCCAAGAATTACAAGACTACAGTCCCTATCATATCCTCAGCCTTCTGCTTACCAGACAGCTTTGATCAGAATGGTCCCTGAAGGAACCAGATGATGTAGCTATGGTCTGTTCTTGCACAAATGTACACAAGACTGCAGGAGATGGGATGATGATATGTCATGTGATACAGTATACTTACTGATACAATCCATGGTAAGACAACTGTATACATTGCAAAGAAGCATCAAGGCAGCAGGGGATGTTCCCAAGAAGAAGACGTTTCTTTTTAACAATTAGAAGCAACACCAATCCTTCATGTCATTTGCTTTCCTTTTATTGCTTTGATTTTTGTTAATGGCAGACAAAATTTTGACTTGAGGAGGCCTATGTAAATATATATTTAGATAACCCACTAAGGTTTTGTAATCTTTTCTTTCCGCACATTCCAAGATCTTTTAGTGAATCTGTAAATTTTTGTTCAATTGGAACAAAATTTTATTAAATATCTTGAAAATAAAATGTCAATGGAAGCCTAAAAACATTTTGAGACAGATTTGAATACTTTTATTCATAGGAAGTAAAATGCGACTCAATGTGTGGCCCATTGATTACAGTTTGCTGAGTAAAGTATTACCCCATGTGAATAATATCAAAATATAGCCCTTGTGAGCCCAAAGATGTGAGTAAGGCTGTAAGAATCAGATCCAAATTAAAGAACAAATTTTCAGTTTATATGGGGATTCTTTAATTTTGGACCTGACTCTTCCGTCCTTACTCACAGTAGTATTTCACTCTGAATAGTCCGAATTAAATCAATAAGACTACCAGCCAAGTAAACTAATAATCAGTGTGAAGTAGACTTTGTCTACACCAGCATTTTTATAGATAAAGCTTTAATCAGTCCGAGGTGTGAAAAAACACCCCCTGACCAACACAAGTTTCTCTGATGGAAGCACTGGTGTGGACAGTATGGGAAAGTTTGACATTTCAAAATTTCCTACAAATCGGAAATTCCAAAGAAATTTTGTTTCGTAAGCATTGACACACAGTATTTCTGAATGAAATCTGCTTCCCAGAACCCAATCAGCACTTGACTAAAAGTGACATGATTCTTGTCAGATTCACACTGCTCTGCAGTCATGAAACTGACAAGAATCATGTCAATTTCAGTTGGGCAACCAGAGTCCACATCTAAGGGACAGTCCTACTATGTGGATTGGCCCCAGGGCTGGGGACCCCAGCAGTTCCAGTCTTCTGGGTCAGCAGACTCCTCATGATGTCTGACTCTTATGGCAGCTGGCTCACCAGGCTGCACAAGTGTAATTACACTGTAGTTATGCTCCAGTTGCAGTGTAATTAGACTGTGGTCATACTTTTAGATACCAGTGATTAATATTAATTCATATAACCAGAAAGTTTATTGCATGATAGTATAATTATAGGATAAATGCTATGTGATTAACATACCCATATTATAAACAAACATTTAGCCAGTTTGAAATAAAGAGAGGTAATAAGTAACTCAGTCATGTAGTAATCTGCAGTTAAATGAATTAGTGATAATTACAGGTATCCAAAAGCATAACTAGTGTAATTAGACTCACTGTATAATTTCTTTACATTCAGGAGGAAGAAGACTGTACAAATCTGAAACTCCAGAAATCAAATTTTTGATTTTTGTTGTTGTTTTTTTCTACTTCACTATAGGGTGAAAATTTCTGAGGATATGTCAGCAATTCTACTATGTTGTGCAAGTAGAACTGGCAAAAAATATTAAAAGTTTCACAGTGCATGTGAACATTTTGCATTAATCTTGAGGAAACTGAGCTACGCGCAATAGTCAGGTACTGGCTGCTTTCTGTGGCTTTCATAACTCAGTCAAGGCACACTAGCATGACAATCAGAGTATTTTCAGAAGCAAGGAAATAGGGCATGACTGGAATTTTGTTTAGTTGGAGTGCTTACCTGATGGAAAATCAACCCTAGAATGTGCTCTCCGAATGACATGTCCATACTAACACATTTTAGAAACCAATAATGGGAAGTGGATCAACTATATGGGTCCATAAACATGGTCACCAGCTAAACTCTACACATGTGGCACTGGGGTAGTATTCAGGACTATCTGCTGCAAAACATAGGCCCATATCACTTGAGCTAAAGGACCATCTCAGATAACTGTTGTGGTATTAAGATTTCTCTCTGCTGTGTGGGCTAGACACTAAAGGGAGACAGTCAGATATATTCAGGTCCCAATACTTTACATTTGTAAACCACACCCACTCAGTGTAGTGCTCCACCCTGATTCCAGCCACATATAGCGGTTAATCAGCCTGCTTAAAGCCTTGGCTAACAGAGATGGCTCTTTAACGCAGGCAATAGAGGCTCAGGTGTTTAGATACAGAGACCTTTGTTTTGATCCCTACTGCAGATGACATACACAGCACACGATATAAAACATTGACTAAGCTCTTCAAGTCTTTGGGTTCATAGAAGTTTAAATTAGTCAGGCACTAGTCTGTAAGCCACCATCTGTATAGTTTGGTTTTGTGTTGTTGACTTCACTGTTCTGTCGCTAACTGTGTGAGAAGAGGACACTCAATGAATGAGGCATTGTCTACACTACAAAGTTTTGTTGGCAAAAGCTGCCTTTTGCTGACAAAACCGGGAAGGTGTACACACTACAAAGCTACTTTGGTGGCAAAACTCCGCTGTTTTGCTGACAAAATAAAACCACCTCAAAGAGAGGCACAGAGGTTTTTGCAGCAAAGTTAAAGCGACAAACTTCAGCGTAGACTATGTTGTTTGTTTTGTCAAAGTAACTGGCTTCCACTAAAAAAAAAAAAGGAGTACTTGTGACACCTTACAGCTCACTTCATCGGATGCATTCACGAAAGCTCATGCTCAAATAAATTGGTTAGTCTCTAAGGTGCCACAAGTACTCCTGTTCTTTTTGCGAATACAGACTAACACGGCTGTTACTCTGAAACCTGGCTTCCACCAGTATCCCCTAATGCCTGCCAGGACTACTCGGCTCACTGTTTTGATCTCTGCTGCCCTGCAGGCATGTCCCCCTCCCCTTTCAAAGCTCCCGGAAGTATCTGACAGCTGAGCGTGATGCTCCCTTGGGGGAACAAAAAGCAAAACATTAACATGGAACGCACCTGCTCTGTCCTTCACTAGGAGCACAGCAGCAGGCACACTATTGCTGCAGGGAATGGAGGGTGGGGATTACTGTGCTGCTTTGACATTCCTCAGCACAGAGAGCTCACAGAGCTGCTCAGGATACCGCTCCCGCCAGCTGAAGAAGCTGTGGGAGAACTCAGAGGGAATCGCAGAACTGCAGGCAGGCAGAGTGGGCTGCTTCGGGAAAGACTGCTGTGCTGAGCAGAGCTGGGGGCTGACATGAGGGGGGTGTCCCCCTCCCCCTGCCTCAGGATAAATTGGTCAGGCTGCTGTCTCCCCTGCACCAGACACACCACTCTCCTCTCCCTCCCCGCACACACTTCAGTTGAAAAAGCAGCTTGCAATCTACTAGGATGCCCCTGGAACAATGGGATTGAGAAACCTGCATCATGTGACACTGTACCTGCCCCATGAAGCATTGCAAAACCTTCCCAGAGCACCCTGCAGCCAGCTGCACAGTGGGATAGCTACCCACAGTACACTGGTCTCTGTGTTGATGCAAGAGCTGTTAGTGTGGATGTGCTCCACCGACACAAGGAGCTAGTGTGGACATGCAACAATGGTTTTAATTAAAGCGGCATAACTTTTCCCGACACAACTTTGTAGTATAGACAAGGCCAGAGACTGTGGTTCTCTAATTATCTTACATTCTAAAATGATATAATTAGAAACTCTTCAGAACAAGGATAGTGCCTTCTCAGAGTCTAGCAAGTGTCTAACACATGGTGGTCTCTACCAGAAACAAATAAAATAATAGTAATCATATTATATACCATCCTGGTTTGTTGTTTTAGATATTTTATTCCTGCCTGTATTTTATAAAAAAATACCACTCACACAAAGTCAGTGTACTATTCTGAAGATATTAACATTTCAATATCTATGTGGTATACAAAAGTTATTTCTAAATAGTAATTAAGACTTTGAAAAGTATCCAATGAGTCTGAAAAAAGTACTTTGAATTAATGTGGAGCGCTCTGTCTAAACTGAATTGATATAACAGTGTTAAAGATTTTAATTTCATAAGCTTTGGCACCTGAATAAACACTTCTTTTCTTGAACAGTTTATACTGTCTGCACTAGCTTTTATAATTATCAGAAGGTGAGCATATGGGCCACTTCAGGCTACTTGAGGAGAAGGAGGAAACACAGGTAATTAGTCAACAATAAGTGGCATGATCAAGTCATGACTTCTATCAGATGGCAAGTAGAAAGAACTTATTGCTGAACTCAGTCCAGACTTGAGTGATCCTTTGAAATGGACATTGGATGGCTTGTTCCAACACACTCACGACCTTCCCAAGTACAATTCATAATGAGCTCTCTTTTGGCCACCATGTTTACACCCAAGAACATTAAGAGAGACAAGATACTAATTAAGCCAGGGATGGTACTAATGAAGATTTTCTATTATTATACACTGCAGTGTTGCAGTATAGTTAATGTACATTTAAACCTCAATTAACCCAGGTGTCTACCTTTTCTTTCTAAGCAACATTCACCTTGATGCCTTGAGCCAAATCCTTTCAAATTTAGAGCCAGATAATGAACACCTTACTCATATTGGTGAGCAATTACTCACAGGAGCAGCCCCCTGAAGTCAATGGGATAACTCCAGTGAGTAACTGCTCACCACTCTGAGCAAAAGACTTACAAATTTGCCCTTAGTATACTACTGGCATTGGAAATTCAAGGACCATACCAGGACTCAAGCTCATATTTATACTTTCACTGCAATATGGTACTCAAGGGCGCTACCCTGGTAGAGTTGCGACCATTCAGATGGGATGTTAAAAAGAGATCTCTTCTGGGGACTCTGTAGGCGGAAGTAGAAATAACCCAGTACCCTGCTGTATATCGCCTATATCACTAACACAAGTTCTGTCAGCAATGTATGTGAACACATAACAGTTTCTGAATTTCCTGTACTATTAGTTTGTAACTCATTGTACTGAAATATCTCAAGGCATTTTATACTAAAATGGATTATTCTCCTCTGTGTTCATTCAGAATTGGACCGCAGAAGGCAATCACACACAGATGCCTACTATACCTTCTCTGCTTATGACAATATGTTAGGAATAGAGGGAAAATAATATCTAAGAAATTACTCTGGGATCTTTGTGTGGGAGTCACTTTTTAGTCAATGTATAAATAAACAAAGATGTGTGAGCTATTAAAAACTCCATTCATTATAAGTCTTTTAGATTTACATCAGTATCCAGCACACGACTCCAACAGTAACAGATGCAAGAGAAACAATAATAGTCTACAAACTGATGATCACCAGTAAAATTAATGACTTCCATCAGAACTTTAATGGCCCATAATTTTGCCTCTGGACATTAACTACCTAATCAGTTGTTAAGTGCTACTGATGTCTAAGTTGTCAGGTGTTATTGTGTTAATAATAGCATTCCCTTATTAAGTATAATGGTAGCACACTAAAATATTTAAGGAAGTCCAAATAGAGACATTTTTATAAATGACTTTTGATCAGTGTCGGTGCAGTCTGATGCAATGTTTCAAGCAGCTAATATCTGTTTTTAGCCCTTGTCTATCAGGTATCACAAAGTATATGAGAAATGATAGGCTATCACATTCTGCCACCTAACCAACATGCTGTAATGTAATGCCAAAGGATCAGGTCTCTTGGTGTCTCATCACCTGCAAAATCAGCACTGCCTATAGGTGTAGGACATGTCCATGGTAGTACTAGGAATGGCATCCTGGCAGGTGCCTGAATAGACGTTTATTATAGCTGATGTGCTAGTGACAGTTAAAACTGTGGGAGTGTTTCCACGATAGCCCCCTTCATTCCAGTTGCTCATAGTATTCCAGTCTTTCACGTCGGAGGTTAAAATGTGGAGCCACAGTAATGGTACATATTCTATCTTTACCTGTTGCAGCAGGCAGGGCTGTGGAAAAGGAGCCATGGCTGGGGCAACCCTACACACTAGTGGACCTAATTTTTCAAGAAGGCCTCTTGGGGCTGTTCTAAAATAGAAAAGTCTGGAAGATGCTCTAACTTATTCTAGGGACTGGATCAAACCTAGCTGGTTCCATCAAAAGAACATAAGAGTGGCTTAAAGCCACCTTTGCTCCAACCACTGTCCCCTCTATTGAACTGAGTGCAGCTTGGCTAGACCAGTGGATCTGTACTAATATATATTTGACCAAGCTAAATGACACTAAACCTAATGATATTTCTCTTTTTGTCTGTCCGCAATGTGATAACTTTTGAAGATCACAGCTGAGCAATGCCAAAATTTGAGAGAACATTCTACGTATCAGTGAGAGGAACCTTAATTATTTTAGTGACAATTGGAAAGACAATTGGAAAACCCTGATTTCCACACAGTGCCCATTTGATGTGACAGGCAGATGAGCATTCTGACATCAGACACAATTCAGCCAGTCATCACTCCCTCCCTCCAAACGTCAATCCCATTGGTTTGAAATGAGTCAGCAAATAAAACTGCACTTTGTGAGTGAGGTGCTATGACAGAGTCGGGGGGTTAGGGACTCGAATAGTGGGGAACTGCTTCAAATCATGTGCTATATTGGCTGAATAGGAATGAGGCCGGAAATTTGCACTGTGGCTCTCTCCACACAATGCTTAGCTCAGGAAAGATCATTTACCTTTGCCTAGTCAAAACTATGTTAGTTCATCTAAACAGTGCTCATTTGGTGCTGCAGGCACAGAGCGTACTCTGCCTGCAATACCAAATGGGCACTGTCAAGAGGAGAGATGGCCAATGCATGCAGCGGAGTTAGGGTGAGGGTTACTGGCAGGAGCAATTGATGACTGGCTGAGTTACCTCTGATATCACAATGCTAGAGTCAGATCCTCTGCTTGCAGCACGTGGGCACTGTCAAGGGGAAGTTGTTGATATGAAATTGATAAAACAACCAAGAGAACAAGAGGAGCAGTTTCAATGAGTTAACAAAATGTCGGTTCGGTGGCAGTATCCTGTGAAAATGCTACAGGTTCAGGGTAGAAACTGCGTTCCTGCCCTTCGCATCACCTGCTTGCTTGACCTACATAAGCAATGAGCTATGCAACCCTCTAGTTGGTGTATATTCTTACACATAATAAAGGACAATACGTTCTTTAACCATGGAATAGGTTAGGGACAATGCATGGAACATTAACTCCCCTCCCAGGAGATCATATGGAAGATTTGAGCCTTAGGCAGCACAATATCTCCTCAAAATAGGCCAGTGCACAGGTTGCACCATTGGGGGTTGCGGAGAGCATGGGAAATGGAAACAGGTCCTTTCAGTGAGAATTAGGTGCCTAGCTGCCATGTGTGCCTTTGAAAATCTCACCCCCTTTCATTTAAACAGTACCAAAAGGAGTTTGTCATCTAAACAGCAATGAATAATGACGACAGTCATGGTGGCGAATGAAGAAGGACAAAAGATAACAACAGAAAGGGAATATTCCTCTTAGAAGAGCCCTTTTTATCACAAAAGAAGATTGTATCATTCATTTTCTTTTAGACTTATTTTTTGTAGCCATTTGGAGATTTTTTGGTTTTGTTGTGTGTTTCAATTGTCACGCTCAAGAGTAATAAAAAAAGAGTGCTGGAATATAGATTACTGGTAAAAACCTAGGCAAAAGTAGCAGATTGTAATAACAGTGAGAGTTACCTTGGCACACAGGAAGAGAAGATGTGCCACAGAAGAGAAGGCATGAAACAAAGCACAAGGGAACAGATAAATGCAACAGATGAATAGACAAATATGTCAATCACTTAAGATGATTGATCATGGAATAAAAAGAATTTTGAGCTAATTAAAAAAAAAGAGAGAGAGAAAAAGAGCTTGATTTACACCGTCAGGAGAAACCAGTCCCATCAATAACACTCTCAGATCCACAGTAACAAAGAGGATGAACTGTAATATGCCTGCATGTTCAACATCATCATCATGTATTTGCTGCATCCCACTGCCATTTAAGGAGTAAAATACTTCTCCCATTGAAGTTAATGGACAGTGGAGGTGCATGACCTCTAGCAAGAGACTTTCAGCACCAAACAGGATCAGCCCTCTAAAGGAGGAGTTTCTCCATGATGATATGTTCATCCCTTATAAGTATTTTACAGCTATTCTTCTCACAAGGGAAAAAGTGGCTGCTCTCTCTATCTGATAGTTTTCTTCACATAACTCTCAACATAAAACTAGCCAGGGCAGGCCGTGCTTAAAAGAACAAAAATAAATTAAGTAAAACTAAACTTCAGTAACTAACTAGACTGTAGTGAGGTGGTGTGCCCTCCCTCTGACCCACAGGGGGAGGAACCACCCTCTGTGCCTAGGTGGGCAGAGCCAGACCTTCCCACCGGAAGTAGGTAAGCAGTTTAAAGGACTATGGGACTATTGACTGTTGGCTGCTCTGTCCCAGGCTAAGGGCCAGAGCATACGGACTCCTGGGAGGCCCTGTCCCTGCCTAAGGGCCGGAGCCCATTGACTATTGGGGGTTTAGCACTGTTGGACCAGCTAGGATGCTAACGCCTATTCGCTAGTCCCCCCAGATACTAGGTGGCGATCCAAACGGCATAGTGAGGTGGGGTGACCTCCCTCTGACCCAGAGGGGTGGGAAGACCTCCATACCACTGCACAGACCTATGAAATATTGATCAAAATGTCTGAGGCAGGGCATGCAGTACTTCTCAACTCACACAGTGTAAAGGAAATAGACAATATCCAGGGTTTAGATGAACATTAACTCATCCAATAAAAATGTGATACTTCCATGACATAAGTGCTATAATGCTGCTGTACATCACATGTATCATCTAATAATATCCCTGCTTCACACCCCTTCAGACGTTGCTCAGAGACTGACAACTGCACAAGGCACACATTCTGCTGATCCTGCTTTCTCCACATACTGTCAGTGTGCTGCTTCTATATTTATTTTTATCCTGCAAGCTTATGATCTAGTGTTTTCTCACTTGCTGAGGTTAATACATAAATATTCATTTTAATCAGTGGCACACTAGTAGAAAAAATAGCCCATTTGAGTCTTTTGGTATGAAAAATATGATGCTGTGATTTGAATGTTGATTAAAATCAATACCTCTACGGTAAATAAGTTGCAAAATACATTGTTGTACAGGATAGAGTGATATGAATGCTTTCTCTTGGTGGCAATTGATAAAGAAAGGCTTAACCCTTGTTTTTAAAATTGCAAAAATGCTAATGAGAGAGTGAATCTGTTCAAATAGTATTAAAACAAAAATGAAATCCTTGATTGCTTAATGCTTGCAATTTAAAAGCTAGTTATGTTTGTAGCTTCCATAATAATAAATGTTTCAGTGTAAGAACTGAAATAGTATAAATCTAATTGTTTGAAAAAAATTGGTCTCCATGAAGTGTCTAAGAAACATGTTTAGTAAATTCTAAAATAAAAGGGATTAGCTCAGGCCAAAACCTCCAAAGCTCAGGAGGAGTTTGGTACCAGATCTTGGACTTGGCAATTTGAAGCCATATTTGTGTGACAGAATACCACCTAATTCAACATTTACACAATCAATGGACATTTGAGAAAGGTCATTTTCAACTAATAAAAAATGATCGTGTTTATTCAAATATTTCCCTTTCTTGGGAAACTAACAAGGAACAAAGAGGTGGTGGGGCTGTACTTTCAGAAAGGGTTGATGAATGATTCTGGAGCAAATCTGCTTCAGCGGTTCTAGTAAAGGTACCTCTTATCAGCTGGACTCCCCACCATCTAATGAGATCCTGATCCCCCAGTACTAATAGGAAGATATGTCTATTCCTGTGGACCCATGGAAAGGCCAATAGCAGACAATGACCATAACTTCAACTTATGCTGATTAATGCACAGTCACTAAAATAATCAGTGGTTGAGATGACCAGTCATGCTTGTCTCACCAAGACCTGAATGGATGGTTGCTAGAACAGATTTATTCACTACAACATGAGACTAGATTAAAGGGAAAGGGAGACTTTGGCAACCCCAGGCACCATTACTTCAATTAGTAAGGAATGCAGCTGCCCTGCTTTTAAGTAGGTTAAACACAGGAGAGCACATTACTCCTGCATAGAGCCAGGTGACATTTTTCAGATGAGAAGTTTATTTGCCAAAAAAAATGTAGTTCCAATTGACCTGAAATTATGCACATATTTGACTGAATAATTTCAACCAATACTTTTTTTTTCCTGAATCAGGATTTAGGTACCATTCACAAAAGGGTCACCATGTTTCTCTTATAACGGTTAGCTGAGTGGTTAGGGCACTCAGCTCAGATGTGGAAGGCTCAGGTTCAGTTCCCCACCTCATGTGGAGAAAAGATTTGAACCTGGGTCTCCCCTGTTGCAGGAGAATGCCTAGCCATTGGGCTATTCAAGTCTTTAATGGACCCTGCCCCGAGCTTTTATATTCTAAGAACCTGAGCAACATGCCAAGGGTAGAGGAAAGAAATACAATCAACTATATAAAAATGCAGGTTGTTGTGGTTATGATTATTTAAATAGTCATCTATCTCCATGAATCTAGTTGTCATGAAATGACTGATTTCTTACAGGCATTGCAGCAAGGGCGGTGTCTTGTTGGAGAGGTTGGAACAATGTACATAGTACCATGGGCTCTGCCCCCATACAAAACCGACGCCTATCCACACATGGATCTCCATTGAATCCATGAGTTTAGCAGGTACAATGTCACAGAGGAAGCCAAACTCCTTTTTTACACTCCCTGGCCAGGAGTTCACCATTTTTCATCCCCTCTGCCTACAGAGGAGTTATTGGGCCATGGGGTTATATTTTTTATCTTTAAAATAATAATGATATATAATAATCACTGTAACTGAAGATCGTAGTATACAGATTCACAGACTTTAAGGCCAGGACCATCATGATAATCTAGTCTGACCTCCTGCACATTGCAGGCCATAGAACCTCACCTACTTACTCCTGTAATAGACCCCTAACCTCTGGCTGAGTTGCTGAAGTCTTCAAATCATGATTTAAAGACTTCATGTTACAGAGACTCCACCATTTACACATGCACTATCCAAGACAGTTACCCTATATTTCTACTCTTGCTATTAAAATCTCTGGCTGCTGTTCAGCGTCCCAAAAAGGAATCAGCAGCATTTATTCTCCTAGGCATGAAGTAGAAAGTAGAACCTCTGTGCTGAGAGAAATAAATCAAAGAGCCAAAACAAGGAACGTTACAAATAAGCACACAGGAAGCACAAACAGCACAGACTGCACTTACAGAATGTTAAGATCCCTCTAAACGGAGGCAAATGTTCTAATAAGAACCTTAGCAATTCTTTGATAAACAGCAGAAAATATTTTCTTCGAGATGGGATGTAAAAGAGATGCATAATGTATGAGACAAAGGCAAAATATCTTCAGTCCCTGAGGGAACGGCTTTTGTCTTACATGTAGGTCATTTCTGCATTCGCAAGATATTTTCTGTATCCTTTTTAAAGACATTCAAGCATTATGGATTATTATGTCAAGCCTTCTTTGCTGGCAGGCTGGGATTTTTTATTGCAACTAATGTGTTGTAATGAGCTTTGTAAAATTTTGAACTCAACCATCACTAAAAGAAATTAAAACAAGCACAGAGATGTGAAAAGAGCATTCAGTTTAGCTGGGAGGAAGGAGTGGTGCTACTTACCTTAGACACTGAGAAAAGGGACAGAAAATTCACAGAAAAACATGGCAGAAATCAAGAAGGTATGAATTCAGAAGAGAACTGAAACAGAGGGGATAATAAAAACCATTCACTGGGAAGAACAAACACACGACTCAGAGACAAACTTACTTAAATTTAAGCTTAGTTTAAGCCGGCCAATACAATTAAGCAGAAAAAGATTTTGATAACAGGGGCTAAAAGTTTGAAGTAGGTGCCCACTCCCTTAGACTCTTTTGAAAATCCCACCCAAAGTCCTTATTTAGGCCATTCAATATAGAGGCTGTGACAGGGTCAGGCCAGATGGCTATAGGAGAGTAATTTTTTTTTTTTTTTTTTTACAGGAGAGTGATTTTTTTTTATTTGCATAACACACTTAGAGTAAAAACAGCAGCATATGCAATGTGTAACACAGCAACCAATCACAATTGTTTTCTCATTAGCTTCAGGGGAGGGAAGTGTTCAAGCTTGCCTGGTCCCAGAGTGGGGGACTTCCTCGACTCTCGTGGTCTTCCACCCTTCCGAGTTACCTGGTGGCCCAGAGCGAGGGGGCTTCATCGACTCTCAAGGTCTGCCACCCCCTTGAGTTATCTGGCCCCATGCCCAGTGTCACCAACAATTCCCTCCTCTGAAAGCACCCAACAGGAGGGGCAGGCTGTGGGGTGGACAGTCGGGGGGGGGCACCTGCACCCATGTGTGAAAGGACCACTCTAAGGTGGTGGTGTCTGCAGCAGCAATGGCTGGGGGTGGGGTCCCTTACTCTCTCCCCCAATCAAAGGGTCAGACAAAGGGACCCGGATGGGGACACGGAGCAGAGAACCTCAGGCAGTGCCCACCGCTCCTCAAAAGCATCAAGGGAGTTGGTGGACGCCGCCCAGAAGAACTCTGCCCGGATACGTGAACGGACCGAGGATTGGAAAATGGCCTTACAGTTACAGGAAACTCCATCGGCCAACCTCCTCTCTCTGGTTTTATAGATGGCTGTTTTAGCCAGGGCCAGGAAGAGGTTAACTAGGCGACTTTGTGAGGCCACAGATGGGGAATGCATCAATAAAAAAGTGAGGGGAAAAATGCAACCAAAAACGTAATAAAAGATTTGTGAGGAGCCGGAACAGGGGCTGCAGCCTGGCGCACTCCAAATATACATGGGCCAGGGTTTCCCTCACACCACAAAAGGGACAAGTATCTGGGACGGGGGTGAACCGTGCCAAGTACGTGCCCGTGCTCACAGCTCCGTGAAGGAGCCGCCAACTGATGTCCCCGATGGGCCTTGGAACCAAGGTGGAATATAGGCTGGCCCACTGGGGCTGCTCACCCTCCAAAGGTGGCAGAAGGTCTCGCAACTTTGTGTCGGGGCGGGACAGTAGGGTGAGGGCATGAAGAGTGTGGAGCACGAGCGTGTATAGATGTTTCCTTGGCGCGGTTTGGAAGCGTACCGGCTGCAGTTCATGCAGCCGGCTCGCAGTGAAGGGGTAAGGGGGTTGATTGGGTCTGCGGGGCAGTGGTCCAATTAAAAGGTCTGGCAGGCCTGGGGTAGAGTGTGGGCGGGGCGTGCCCTCGAGCAGGACCTGATCGAGGTAAGCTCGAGCAGCGGGCAACAAAGCGGCCTTCACCTCCTGAAGTACGCGCCGGGGGTGGGTACAAGGTCTGGAGAGCCCCATGCACACATCAGGGGATCCAGCCAGTCTCCCCGGTCGTAGTCCAGGAGGTCTCCGACCCTCGTGACTTCCGCTAGGACCAACCTCTGGCGCACTGAGCGGGTCTCCGCCACCTGCACACGGAGCTGGGGGTTGTGTAGCAGGGGCTCCGTGAGGAGATCTACCCCCTAAGTGGCCGCCACGGACCTGGTCATTAAAAACAGTTTCCAAATCCGGAGGAGGTCCTGGTAGAAGATGGGCAGCCTGGAGAGGTCTCGCGGAAGACCTCCTGGATGGAGATAAAAGAGCTGCCGGTCATATCAGAGCCCTCAGATGCGGCGCAGAATGGTGTGCGCCAGTGTGCTCCACGCCGAACTGCCTGCACCATAGAGGAGCCTCTGTAGGGCCTGGAGGCAGAAGACACGGACCTGAGTGTGTAGACACTTCAGGCCCTGTCCTTCTTCCTTCAGGGGTAGATGAAGAACCCTTACAGGGGCCCAGTGCGTTCCTAACCAAAAGAACCCCAGAATCGAGGTTGGTCAGGAAACCCGGGGCTGGGACCAGGGTGTTGAGCCGGTACCAGAGCATGGACAGGACTAGTTGATTAAGCCCCAGCGCTCTCCCTCAGAGGAAGAGACATTGGAGTAGTCCCGTCCATTTCCAGAGCCACTCTATCACCCCACCCTCTAAATTTTCCCAGTTCTCTGGCAGAAAGGGATGCGTGGCAGAAAGGTAAACGCCGAGGTACAGCAGCAGACCCGCACTCCACCGGATGGTCTGAAGCGCGGGTGGGCGGGAGCTCGCCTGCTGCCAGTTTCCTACCGCCAAGCCAGAGCTCTTGACCCAGCTGATCTGGGCGGAGGAGGATGCCGAATAGATGGCCTGGCAAGCCTCCACCCGCGCCAAGTCGCCGGGGTCCTGGATCATGAGGAGCATGTCATCAGCATACGCCGACAAGATCAGCTGCAGCTCCGGCTCCCACAGCACCAACCCTGTCAACTTCCTCTGGAGCAGACAGAGGAAGGGCTCGATCACCAGAGCGTACAGCTGGCCCGAGAGGGGGCACCCCTACCGTACTCCTCGCCCGAAGCTGACCGGTTCGGTCAGAGTCCAGTTGAGCTTAACCAGACACTCTGCAGAAGCATACAGCACCTGGAGAAAATCCACAAACTGGGGTCCGAAGCCAAATGCCTGCAGAGTACTCAGGAGGTACCCGTCATCCACCCTATCGAACACCTTCTCCTGATCTAGGGACAGGAGGATGAACGACAGACCGTCTCTATGCCCGAGTTCCAAAAGGTCCCGAACTAGAAATAGGTTATCAAAGATACTGCAGTCCGGGACAGTGTAGGTCTGGTCTGGGTAGATCATGTCCGCCAGCACAGATCCTAGCCGCAGCGAGATTGCTTTCGCTATGATTTTGTAGTCCATGCTGAGGAGCGAGACGGGACGCCAATTTCGTAAATCGCGGAGGTCCCCCTTCTTCGGCAATAAGGCGAGCACAGCTGGCCTGCACGAAAGAGGGAGGACCCTGCTCTGCAGAGACTCAGCCCAGACGGTGACTAGGTCTGGGCCAAAGACGTTCCAAAACACGCGGTAGAACTCCCCGGTCAGCCCATCCATGCCTGGAGACTTATTAGTGGGCATACGACGGAGGGCTTCCGAGAACTCGGCCAGAGTGAGAGGCAACTCTAGCCGGTCTCGGTCGCTTGCACTGACCATAGGGAGCTCCTCCCAGAGCACTCTGCAAGGGCTAGGATCAGTCGGATCCGAGGAGAAAAGACTTGCGTAGAAGGCTCGGGCCCTCCCACACATCTCCGCCAGTTCCGTGAGGGAGGTGCCGTCTTCTGCCAGTAGGCAGGTGACATGTTTCTTGGCCCCCCTCATTTTCTCCAGGGCATAGAAGAAGCGGGAGCCGCGATCCATCTCCCGAAGGAGGCAGATGCGGGATCAAACAAAGGTGCCCCAGGCCCAGTGGTCCTCAAGGGCCCGGAGCTCCTCCCGCTTCTCCCAGCGCGCTCCGCGGAGTAGCAGGTCTTCGGGGCTGGCAGCCAAATGCCTCTCCAGCTCTAAGACCTCCCATTCCAACTGCTCTAACGCCGCATTTCTCTGTCGGCTGGTGCCCTGGGTGTACTCGCGGTAGAAAAGCTGGGCGCACACCTTCCCCAGCTCCCACCATCGCCGCACCGAGGGAAAGGCACGCTGCTGCCCTCGCCAGGCCAGCCAGAATTCCCGGAAGGACGTCACGAAGCCCTCATCCTCCAACAGGCTGTTGTTAAAATGCCAATAGGCCGGCCCCAGCCTCTCCGCACAGAGGGAGGCTGTCACGGTGGCTAGGTGATGGTCAGAAAATGGGGCCAGCCGAATGCTGGAGGAGTGGGCTCATGAGAGATGGAAGCGTGATAAATAAATGCAGTCCAACCAGGAGTGGCTCAACCGATGGGCTTCCACCCGGACAAAGGTGAATGTGGAAGTGTCATCCGGGTGGTGGTCACGCCAGATGTCGACTAGGGAGTGATGTTCAACTATCATCCGGAGAGTGTCCACGGCGGCCGGGCTCTGCTCGGTCCCCAAACAGTCTCGCTCCTCGAGGGTGGTATTAAAATCCCCTCCCAGGACCAGGCACTCGTGAGAATCTAAGGTGCCGAGGAAGGTGGACGCCTGCTGATAGAATTGCAGCCACTCCGGGCCTGATGTCGGGGCATAGACGTTAATGAGGTTAACCACAAGCCCCTCTATACGGACCCGGAGATGCAGCAGGTGACCTGGCACGGCCTCGGCGACCCCTAGCACCTCGGGACATAGGTCGGGGGAGAACAGGGTCGCCACTCCAGCCTGCCGAATCATGGAATGACTAAAGTAGACCCTGTCCCCCCACTCCAGCCACCAACTGTCCTTCAGCGGTCGGGTCTCCTGCAGGAAAATCACAGAGTACCCTCCCTCCCGAAGGAAGGGGAGCACCTGGAACCTGCGGAGAGCCATCCTACAACCCTGCATGTTCAACATTGCAATGGTGAGAGGTGTCATGGGGGGGGGGCCTGGGGGGATCCTCACTGGCAGGGATGCTTGCATCCCCCAGCGGGCCGCGCAACAGTCCTTGACCCATCCCGTAGGTGAGTAATTTTTCACGGAAGACGCAGACCCGCCAGTAGGCCGCAGCATCCTGCTTCCCCGTCCCTTTACCTTCCCCCATGAGGGCCCTTGTGTCCCGGAGGATTTGAAAAAAATCCCCCCATCGCTGAAGAGCAAGCTGTACCTTGTTGCGGGAGCCACGGATATCCTCTAAAAACTTCCGCGGCTCTCCTCACAGCTCATGGGGGGGTGGGGTCACGGTTTCCCAGTTGTTCCCTGGCGGGGTTCTTGTTGCAGCCCCGTGGCTCACTAAAACAGGCAAGTAGGGTGTGGACCCCCGACGGGGTGCCTGATGGGCTGGAGCTACTAGGCCCGCCTCAAGCCTTGGGGCGATAGAGGGTGGTGGAGGGAAAATAGTAGCCCCTAGTGGGTCGGGGCAGGAGAATGCAAAGGCCACTCCCTGGGGGTCATCAGTTGGAAAAGGGAAGGAGACAGCCCCGGGGGCAGCGATAACATTGCAGGAGGTAGACTGGATAGGGGTAAGGGCAGGTGCAGAGGCGAGGTTCTGGGTTTCGGGAGGCAAGCAGCTGGATGGTGGCACTTCCCGATCAGACTCGCGGGTTAAGGGGGTGGGGAGGGAGCTCTCAGTGATACCGGGCGCGGGCTCTATGGTGGATTCAGCGGCCACAGCATCAGAAGGTGGATTATCTTCTGCTGGGCCCCGGCCCGGGAAGGAAATCAATTGCTCCGCACCAACGGGGAGTGCCCCTGACGACTCGTGTCCCGGCCGTGTGGCGCCAGCTGTCACCTGAGCAAGCTCGGTGGTCATCAGCGGGGTGCCATCAGCGGCCAGGTCGATGGAGGAGTCCAGGGGCTCCTAGGAGGTGGGAGCAGAAGCAGCAATTAGGGGGAGGGAGCATGGGGAAAAGAGGGGTGGAGCGAGGTCGCCCAAATCGAGGTTTGCTGGCAAAAGGTCGTCCTCCCCCGGGCAACCGGGGTCAGATCTAGGGCCTCGATCTCCTCGAACATGGAGGAGAGGACACTTTCCGTAGCTCCGGGGTTCTCCCCATTGGCACCCACCACGACGGTTGCCTCGGAGTTCACGGGGGCTTCGGGTAGTGTCAGGACAGAAGGGGCTTCCTCGAGGGTCTTGGAGGGGAGGGTCTCCCATGGAGGGGAGACACTACCTTCCGGTGCTACCATGTCTTTCCCGGCTGACACCAGTGGATGGGATGCACTCGTGGGCAAAGCGGAAGGTTCGGCATTGGTGCCCCCATTCCTGGTCTTCCGGGGGGCCTCCGCTTCAGGTAGATGAGGCGGAGCTCGAGCCTTCCGCTTGCCTCGCTTCCCCTGGACTAGGGCCCAGCCCTCCATGGCATCATCTGGGGGCTGGTTAGCAGGGGTCGTGTCAGGGGGTAAAGGTGATGGCTCAGGGACTTGGGGGGGGGGCAGCAAAAGGGAAGGAGGATTCTCCCTGGGGCAGGCTCTCTCCCATGCCTGGTGGTATCTCTGCCACACCCTCCTCCATAGGCCCCACCAGATTGTCAGCAGCGAGGGCGGGGCTCTCCCGCTCATCTGGGCCTTGTAGGGGAGGTGCCCCTTGGGCCTGAGTGGGAGAAGTGGTGGTCCAAAGAGGAGGGGGGGCGGGTTTGGGTATCGGGCAGCCAGGGGCGTCGGCAATGACGGGGCCGATGTCCTGTCAGGTCTCGGGGATCCCCAGGTACCCCTCCTTGGCGGGCTAAGGGGCAGTCCCTCTGGACATGCCCTGATGCCCGGCAGAGGTAGCACTGGGCTTCCCCCTTGGAGAAATACACCCGGTAATGGACCCCCTGGTGGGGGACTAGGAAGGACCCCTCGAGCGCCTCTCCGACACGTGCCGCTGATGGCAGTAGAAGCTGCACTTGCCGGTGGAAGGAAAAGATGTGACGGAGGGTGGGGTCCTTGCAGCCCAACAGGAGAGGGCTGATGACAGAAACAGGTTTCCCTAGGGTGGAAAGGGCGGGTAACAAGGCAGCATTGGGAAGAAAAGGAGGGACAGAGGTCAGGACCAGGTGGACGCCCAGGTCCTCTAGCGGCTCTAGGGGGACAAACACCCCCCCACTGCCAGGCCCCCCTCCACCGCCTCCTGGGCAGCAGCCTCCGATGCTAAGAAGAAGACGAACTTCCCATACATTTTGGAGGCCACCACAATGGCCGAGGGCCCCACCACCCTCGCCAATGCCCACACAGAGGTCTCCACGTGGGGCAAGGTGGGCACCAGGAGGCATTGGACACCGTGCTTCCTTGTCATGGTGGGGAAGGAGCCCCAGCCGCTGTTGATGGTGGCGGAGGCGGTGGGTGGGAGAGATGACGAGGCAGCAGGCAGGAGGGCTGCCACTGCCCGGGCATACATCCTGGGGGGTGAGGGAGGGATACCCGCAGAGTTGGTGGAGTGGGCAGTGGGGAGGGACGCTGTGGTCGGTGGCGGGGCCGCAGCAGTGGGGGTGGCCCCTGCCATGGAGGGCCTGGTGGTTTTAGCGGGGCCCTTCCCCTTCTTCTTGCCCTGGCCTTTCCCGCCAGCTGGGGGGGCTCCCCAAGAGTCTGGGGAGGTGGTGGGCATGGCAGTGGCAGAGGTCACCCCGGTGCCCTCCATTGCTGATGCCCCAGCAGGGGCGATGGCAGGTGGTTAGCAGGAGTTGGGGTCAGGTAAAAAAGGGACAAGCTGTGGGATGGGCAGTTCATGGGGGTGGGGGGACACATGAACCACCGTACGTTTGTCCAGAGAATCCTGTTTGGTTAGCTGGTGCTTCTGGCCCATGTTGTGGAATCAGGGCAAGCAGCTGAGTCCAGAGGCAGATGTCAAACAGCCAGCAATGATGATGGAGGGGGCAGTGATGAGGATAGTACTGGGGGGGGTTGGGAGGACACAGATGGATCAGGGGCAGCTCTGTGCCACACCCCCTGTGTCCCTACAAACACAGTCATGACACAGTCAAGGCCTCCCCCCACACGAGAGCACAGTTCGAAAGTTACTCAGTCTTGGGCCCCCTCCACAGTGATTTGTAGATTCCCTGGGTGGTGTTCCTCCAGTAGACGGCTTTTTCTCTGTCTGTTCCAGGTTGTAGCTGCAAACATTCCAGGGATGCCAGAGCAGATGATAAGAAATTCTCTCAGCCGGAGACAGGTCCGCAGACAAACAGCAAGCAGCTGGGTCTGGGGGTTGGGTCCCTCCACTCCCCCACTCTGGGGAAGCGGGCTGGCAGGCCCCCCCTCTCTCAGGGAGGCGGTTTCAGCTGGAGCGGAAGCAGCTGAGGGTGGGTGGGTGGCTAACAGCTGGCCGGCAGCCGGCCAGCACTCTAGCAACAGCAGAGAAAGAGAAAAAAAACAACAAAAAGAAAAGAAAGGGGGGAGAGCATCTGGCCCAGTCGGAGGGGAAGCCGAAAGCAGGGGCAAAAAGCAAGGAAAGCCCAGGCCAGAGGGCAGCAGCAGTAGACCAGGCTAAGTAGGTCCCTTTTCCCTGGGTAAGGTAACAGGGACGGTACCAGAACAATCAGGAACCTTCTGGAGACAATTAAGACAGACAGGCTGATTGGCTGCAGGTGTTCTAATCAAGAAGCTGCTAGAATCAATTAAGGCAGGCTAATCAGGGCACCTGGGTTTTAAAAAAGAGCTCAGTTCAGTTTGTGGTGTGCGTGTGAGGAGTTGGGAGCAAGAGGCACTCGGAGCTGAGAGTGAGAACGCGGACTGTTGGAGGACTGAGGTGTACAAGCATTATCAGACACCAGGAGGAAGGTCCTATGGTGGGGATAAAGAAGGTGTTGGGAGGAGGCCATAGGGAAGTAGCCCAGGGAGTTGTAGCTGTCACGCAGCTGTTCCAGGAGGCACTCTAGACAGCTGCATTCCACAGGGCCCTGGGCTGGAACCCGGAGTAGAGGGTGGGCCCGGGTTCCCCCCAAATCCTCCCAACTCCTGGTCAGACACAGGAGGAGTCGACCTGGACTGTGGGTTCAGAAAAACGGCCAAGCTGAGGGCTGCCGTGAAGCTCCAAGGTGAGCAAATCCACCAATAAGCACAAGACCCACCAAGGTAGAGCAGGAACTTTGTCACAAGGCCCATTAGTGGTTCACTACTCAGTGTCAGCAACTCCTGTCAGGACTGACAACCTCACTACACCTAACTAACACTGTTGCCAAAATACATAACCAAGAGGTGGCATATAATATATAACTGGAGAACTATTATCTCACTAATTATTAATATTCTTGCACGATGTATGCACAGGTGTTTACAAAGAATTAGGATATGTGCTAGAATTATGTTTTTAAAATGTTTGGCAAGTATTGCATAAGCCCAGTCTGCGCTACACGAAGAAATGTGTATCTGTCCGTCTGACCAGCCTGGTTTTCTGGTAGAGACAATGAAGGTACAGACACATAAAACATTTCAAGTCTATAAAGATTGGAGGTCTGAACCCCAAAGAATAAGCAACTGAATTTACTGATTTTATACATTACTGTATTATAAAAGTGTATCGAGTAACATCTTTTATAAAAGGCTATGCCACACTGGTGATTAATATAATTGTAAAATGTGTGTATTAATATTATATAAAGGAATTATTGATACTTTCTAATATTATGCTTTCAAATCTGTGACCAAACTTGGAAGGAATTGGTTTTCTCCCATACATGAGGGAAAGTAGCGGGGTAAAATCAAAACAATGGAAGCCCCATTTCCATACAAATCAGGGAAATGGGAAGTCCACAGGAAAGTAAGAGCAGCATGAGGTCATCCTGCGACTTGATACAGGGTCAATTAACTCAGATCTATGCAGAAAGAGAGCTATTTTGGCCTCTTTCACCGAGGAAGACAAGGGAAACCAGCACCTTGTACTTCTGTGGAAGGTCCTGACTGAAAGAAAGTCAGCCAGGGCTGGAAACAAGTCAGATTGGTAAGAAATGTACCTTGAACAAAGTTAGTTCTTAGCCATTAGAAAGCATATTATTTGTTTGTTTGTTTGTAGCCCTTTTTGTCTATCCCTTCTATTTGAATTCACTTTAAACCGCTCTCTTTTTGATTGATTAAATAAACTTTTTTCTTTTAATCTAAATCAGTGTAGTTCGGTGTTAGAACTGAAGTTACTGTTAACTCCAATTCAAGTAATAAGCTGTGCTTTTGCCTCTCCTCCAGCACACTACGCCTTATTACATCTCTGAGTGTTCTAGGAGAGGGCTGGATACTTCAGGGCAGATGGTTTTGGGGAAATTTGGGACAGGGGTGTGTTGGGGGTCACCCTGCTGGTAGTAACCAAGGCTGGTGGTGACCAGGATTGTTGGACTGTAGGCAGGCTGGTGAGGTCAGAGTGCTGAATCAGAGCTGCACAGCATGCAGAAAATCAGGGTACTGCACATTTGTCTGCTGGTGGTTGGTCTCTGGGCTGTGAGCCACAGCAGCAGAGCATTTAAGGCACCCAGGGTTACAGGGCACATGGTAACACAACATCTTACTGATCTGGATTGAACCCCAGAACATCACAGGCCCCAGATAAATGGTCTGGTTCTCAAAAGGCTGAAGTCAATAGGAGCTTCTAGATGCTCAGCACTTTTGAAATTCAGGCCATGTATTTAGGAGCCTAATCTTTAAAAATGTGGCCCTAACTCCCCCTGATTTCTGAGGTAATTAGGCCCCTAGATACCTTTAATATATGAACTTTAATAGTTTAACTAAATTTTCAGAAGTGACTAGTCATTTTGGTACCTCAGTTGTGGGGTGCCTAACCTGAGAGACTTTAGAGGAGCCTGATTTTTAGAAAACATGGGACACCAATATTCTGAAAATCAAGCCCTGTTAAGGGGTCTCAAGTTGGACACCCAAAAATTGAAGCAGCTAAAATCATTAGACACTTCAAAAAATGTAGATCTATTTTGAAAATCTTGGCCTAATATTCTAGAGACAGAGCTGGAATGCAGAATGATAACAGTATTCTATTATTTCTTTTGTTTTAGTTCCTAAAGAGGCACTTGAGCACTAACATTTGGCTATGCCACTCATGAGTTATCACTCTCCTCATGAAGATAAGCATCATGGCAGGACTTGGTTATCATTAATTCTCTGACTCTCTCTGTAGATCCCATTTATAAATTAAATTGGTGTGTGTTGCTCATACCACTATTTCAGCAGGCTGCACTCGGTGAGACTACCAGACTGTGAGATAGTGTTCCATGGAGAGGGGGAAAAGATTCCTTGTGCAAGACATTCAAAACTATGCTGAAAGCTTGGAAATATACTATAAGGAACTATGTTTAGTAGATTGAAGAATTAGAGGTACTAATAACGTCTCCTCTCTCACTTCTACAATATTTGTATTCTATGATACTGCTTACTGTGAACCAGATTATACCACCGTTCCACACTCTAAATAGTACCTCCATGAACAGTCTCAGTGAAATCCAGTGGGATGGTTTGCTGAGTAAAGTACTACTTAATGTGAGGAAGGACAGCAGAGTCTGGCCCTGAATATATAGGCAAAGTACAGAAACACGTAACAAGGAGATGGTGGTGTGGTTAGCTTTCTGAAAAACCTGCCATGTTTGGTTCACATGAGTATCAGAGAGCTTTCTGATATGGTTTATGACCACTCATAGAACAGAAGATCTATCATACTGGGTCAGACCATGGCCCATCATGATCACTTTCCTGCCTCTAACAGTGGCCCCTACCAGAACTTCAAGGGATGTGAGGAGAACAGGGAAATTATGGAGTGATCCACCTGTCTTCCACCCTTGGCTTCTGGTAGTAAGAGGTTTAGGGTCATCCCAAGAACAGGACTGAATCCCTGACCACCTTGGCTAATAGTTATTGATGGACCTATTCTCCGTAAACATATCCTGTTCTTTTTTTAACCCCATTTTTACTTTTGGCCATCACACCATCCCCTAGCAATGAGTCCCACAGGTTAGCTGTGTATTATATGAAAAAGTATTTCCTCTCTTTTGTATTAAACCTTATACCTACTAATTTTATCAGATGACACCTGGTTTTTGTATTGAGTGAAAGGGTAAATAACACTTCTGTATTCACTTTCCACACTATTCAAGATTTTATAGACCACTATCATATCCCCCCCCCACCTTAGTTGTCTCTTTTCTAAGATGAGCCCTAATCTTTTCAGACACTCCTCATATGGAAGCTGTTCCATACCCTTCATCATCGTGGTTCCCATTCTCTGAACATTTTCCAGTTCCTTTTTGATATGGGGCATCCAGAACTGGACATGGTAGTTAAGGATTGGGCATACCATGGGCTTTATAATAGTGACATTATGGTATTTTTCCTATCCCTTTCCTAATATAGCATTAGCCTTTTTGACTGCTGCTGCACATTGAGCCGAAGTTTTCAGAGAACTATCCCTGGGGACGCCAAGATCTCTTTCTTGGCTGGTAATCACTAATTTAGAACCCATCATTACATATGCATAGTTGGGATTATTTTTTCCAGGGTAGATTACTTTACATTTATCAATGTTGAGTTTCATCTGCCACTTCTTAACTAGACACCCAGTTTTGTGAGCTCCCTTTGTAGCTCTTCACAGTCTGCTTTAGGCTTAACTATTTTGAGTAATTTTGTATTGTCTGCAAACTTTTCCATTTCATCGTTCATACCCTGTCCCAAACCATTAATAAATATGAACCCACTATTTATCTCTCTCCATTGTGAAAAATGACCATTTATTCCTACACTTTGCTTCCATTCAATCAGTTACTGATCCATGGTCTCTGATTTACAGTGATTTAACTAAGAACGGTTTGGCCCATAGCTTGTGTGTAGGACAACAGAAACAAAAGCAAATGATGAAATAATGTGAATGAGTGTTTTTAAAATAAGGCCAACTGTCAATCTTTTCACTGCCAGCGTATTGCTCCAAGAATTTCTAGCCAAGTCTCCACTGGATGCAGTCCTAGTATTGTTTAAAACTGATTAACTTAGTTGACTAGAATATTTGTTATTTAGAAGGGAAAAGATAAACAATATATTTATTTTTAAAGACTTTGGTCCCGGGGTAAAGGGTGTGAGTATTCTCAGTCTGATTCTTGCAAGGAATCTTTCATTATCATGGAGCTAACAGATGTGCAATTATTTTGAAAAACTAACAAAATCAAAGAACTATAAAAGCTTTGTCTAAATGTTTAAGTGTGAGTGTGCATAAAGTGCAGCACCTAAATAATCTAAATTCCATTGTCTTCAAAGAGTGATTATTTGTTCTTGGTTCCACTGGAAACCTAGCCCATAGCATATTTAGAATACAAATCACAGATAAATATCCTGATGAAGTGTAACAGTGTAACACTAATATTAGATCCATGTTTCAAATTAGAAAAGAACCCCTGCATAGTATGTAATGTTTTTACATGCTTTTATACATTTCCAAAATCAGGATTTGGACATCGAGCAGTTGAATAGTGAATTTCTAGGGCTTTGCAACAGAAAGCAGGGCTCGTCCTCTTAATTACTGTTAACTCATTTTGGCAAGCAGGTTCTAAGCAATATTTTGCTAGGCCCAGGGCAAACTCATAACATGGGTCCCCCTGCCATCCCACACTGACACACTAAGTTAAATAAATTATATTTTATTTCTGAAATGGCATAGATAGGCTTTATCACTTTACAGCTTTACTTTTCTGGTCCTTTACATTTCAAAATCATGAATTACCTCATGAAAAAGTTAAGTCAATTTTTCTTGAAAGTTCACACTCAGTAGACAAAACAGCAAGATGACTTAATTTACTATGGCACAGGAATGCTTGTTTACAGTTTTTGATGAGTGTCAGCTTGCTGAAACTTTTCCACTTTTGACATAGCCACTGGTAATGTGCAAAAAATTCACAGGACTATGTGCACGTCACTGAAAATTAGTTGTTTTTTGATGTAAATCTCATTAAATAAGATAGTGGTGGCGGATCCAATTCTTTTCCAAAAGTAGAATTGAAAATTCTTTTTCAGATGGAAAAAGAAAAGGACTTGTGGCACCTTAGAGACTAACAAATTTATTTGAGCATAAGCTTTCGTGAGCTACAGCTCACTTCATCAGATGCATTCAGTGGAAAATATAGTGGGGAGATTTATATACACAGAGAACATGAAACAATGGTGTTACCATACCCACTGTAACCAGAGTGATCAGGTAAGGTGAGCTATTACCAGCAGGACAGCCCGGGCCGGGGTGGGGGAACCTTTTGTAGTGATAATCAAAGTGGGCCATTTCCAGCAGTTGACAAGAACGTCTGAGGAACAGTAAGGGGGGGGGGAATAAAAATGGGGAAATAGTTTTACTTTGTGTAATGACACATCTACTCCCAGTCTTTATTCAAACCTAAGTTAATTGTATCCAGTTTGCAAATTAATTCCAATTCAGCAGTCTCTCGCTGGCATCTTTTTTGAAGTTTTTTTGTTGAAGAATTGCCACTTTTAGGTCTGTAATCGAGTGACCAAAGAGGTTGAAGTGTTCTCCGACTGGTTTTTGAATGTTATAATTCTTGATGTCTGATTTGGGTCCATTTATTCTTTTACGTAGAGACTGTCCAGTTTGGCTAATGTACATGGCAGAGGGGCATTGCTGGCATATATCACATTGGTAGATGCGCAGGTGAACGAGCCTCTGATACTGTGGCTGATGTGATTAGACCCTATGATGGTGTCCCCTGAATAGATATGTGGACACAGTTGGCAACCGGCTTTGTTGCAAGGATAGGTTCCTGGGTTAGTGGTTCTGTTGTGTGGTGTGTGGTTGCTGGTGAGCATTTGCTTCAGGTTAGGGGGCTGTCTGTAGGCAAGGACTGGCCTGTCTCCCAAGATCTGAGAGTGATGGGTCATTCTTCAGGATAGGTTGTAGATCCTTGATGATGCATTGGAGAGGTTTTAGTTGGGGGCTGATGGTGATGGCTAGTGGCGTTCTGTTATTTTATTTGTTGGGCCTGTCCTGTAGTAGGTAACTTCTGGGTACTCTTCTGGCTCTGTCCATCTGTTTCTTCACTTCAGCAGGTGGGTATTGTAGTTGTAAGAATGCTTGATAGAGATCTTGTAGGTGTTTGTCTCGGCAAACCTGGTGGCTGAACTTTGTGACTTTGTCCTCACCCATAACTATTTCATGTTTGGGGACAATATATACCTTCAAATCAGCGGCACTGCTATGGGTACCCACATGGCCCCACAGTATTCCAACATTTTTATGGCTGACTTAGAACAACGCTTCCTCAGCTCTCGTCCCCTAATGTCCCTACTCTACTCGCGCTACATTGATGACATCTTCAGCATCTGGACCCATGGAAAAAAAGCCCTTGAGGAATTCCACCAATTCAACAATTTCCATCTCACCATCAACTTCAGCCTGGACCAATCCACACAAGAGATCCACTTCCTGGACACTACGGTGCTAATAAGCGATGGTCACATAAACACCACCCTATAACGGAAACCTACGGACCACTATGCCTACCTACATGCCTCCAGCTTTCATCCAGACCACACCACATGATCCATTGTCTACAGCCAAGCTCTACGATACAACCGCATTTGCTCTAACCCCTCAGACAGAAGTGGAGTACTTGTGGCACCTTAGAGACTAACACATTTATTTGAGCATAAGCTTTTGTGAGCTACAGCTCACTTCATCGGATGCAAAGCTTATGTTCAAATAAATGTGTTAATCTCTAAGGTGCCACAAGTACTCCTTTTCTTTTTGCGAATACAGACTAACATGGCTGCTACTCTGAAACCTGAAACTACATAGCCAGCAAGGTCCAGGTTTTAAATTGGACATGGCATAACTTCAGCACCTGATGCCAGGAGCTATCGTCAGAAATGTAGAGATGATCCCCAAAGAAAAAGTTTCATCTACAATAAGATCTCCTAAGACCCATCAGTGCTTCCCCAGATTCAGAGTTTGGCATACTGGGTCCACAAACATGTCATTTGGAAGCAAGGGATGAATAGTGGCCATCAGGACTGGTGATGGTCCCGCAGACAAAGTGGGAAGGTTTAAAAACAGTGGTAAGAGCTTCCTGCTCCACTTCACAGTACTTGTCCTTGTGGGACAAGGTGTCAGCCTTCCCATTCTTAGTCCCTGAATGGAACAAAACAATGAAGTTAAATTGGAAGAGGAAAAGGGCCTATCAAATCTGATGTTGGTTTGTTAATCGCACCATCTGCAGATGCTCCAAATTCTTGTGATTGGTCCAGACTTGAACAGGTACACAGGCTCCCTCGAGGAGAGGCCTCCATTCCTCAAAGGTGGCCCTGATGGCCAGGAGTTTTGTTTCAACTCATAGTTTCTCTCAGCAGAAGTCAGTTTGAGAGAAAAGGGCACAGGGATGAAGCAACTGATGAGGGCCAGTAAATTGTGAAAGAACCATGCATATCACAGTCTGGGGCATCAGTCTCAAATATGAAGGCCTTTATAGTGTCCTGATAGGTTAAAATGAGAGCAGAAATAAATTCCTTTTTCAAGTCATCAAAAGCTACCTGTATGTCAGTGGACCAGATAAACTTAACTTTCTTCCCAAGAAGGCACATTATGGGAGCTACCAGGTTCGAGAATCCTTGGATGAATCACTAGTAAAAATTCACAAACCTAAGGAACCACTGCAACCCGCGTATATTCAAAGGCACCTTCCACTTGGTGATGGCTGTAACCTTGCAAGGATCTGTAACCACAGCAAGTCCAACTGGGGAGATATCACAGCCCAGAAGCTCTACAGTATCCTTATCAAATACGCAAAACCTGAAAAACGCAAAAACTTGATTTGATGAAGCTGATCAAACACAGTGCACGCATGGTCGTCATGGTGTTCTTTATCCTCTCAAAAAAAAAAAGAGAATATCATCTAAATGGAAGGTCAGAGACATGCACAACCAATAAGTGAAGACATCATACATGAAATGCTAGAAGGCAGCAGGGACATTACATTGACCAAACAGCAGGACCAAATATTTGAAATAGCCAAAATTCCATCTTCTATTCATCCCCCTTCCAGATTCTGATCAGGTTGCATGCAGGTCTAGTTTTGTGATGATCCAAACCAAATGGAGTCTTTCCAGGAGTTTGATTATGACAGGAAGAGAGTATCAATTGTGGAGGGTGATCTTGTTAAGGGCTCAGTAATCAACACAAAGACAGGGAGCCACCCTTTCTTCCACAGGGGAAGTTAAGGGATGGATGAACCCATTCCTCAGATTTTCCTCAAGGTACTCCCAGAAGGCCTCCATCTCGGTTTTGAATAGGGTGTAAAACACATCCACAAGGGACCTCCATTCCTGGTTGAAGGTCAGTTGGGCAATCATAACTGCAGTGAAGAGGTAGAAGATCTGCCTTCTGTTTGGCAAGTGTGTTGGCACATTCTAGATACTTGTCAGGAATTCTAGGCGCTGCTGACCAAAAAAAGTGATTTGTGACTAGATCCTTTGAGGGCTGGCACGTGCCACAGAATGTGATCCGCTGTTGGCTAGATCTGGGAAGATATGCTCGTCAGCACTGCAGGGAACAAAAGAGTAGCGATTATGACTCAGGAGTAAAATGGATCTTGGCTAAGCACTGTGCTACAATGTGCCCAGGCATCCTACAATGCAGACACAACCCCAATGCCCAATGATTGTTCTTTTCAACAGTGAAGAGGTGGGACTGCACTCTGTCGCCTTGCATAGGTTCAGGGTCTGGGAGGATAACTGGGACCACAGGAGATGGAAGAGTTCTGGCTGGTGGGGATTGGGTGGCATGCTGCTTTTCTTGGGCTCACTCAGTTAGTCGAACATCAACCAGGATGCAAATATTCATTAAAACTCTCCATCTAAGTGGAGGTTCCACCTGGCCTAGTTAATCTTTGATTGAGTCCCTGACTAAAATGATGTTTCTGCACAGCCTCATTTCAGGGTGTGTCTGCAACCAGAGATCAAAATTCCATTGCATATTTGGCAACAGACCTGGCACCCTGCCGGAAGGTGAGGAGAGCAGTTTCTGTGATAGGTTCTCGATTAGGGTCAAAGAAGTCCACCATTGCCCATTCAAAGTTCTCAAAGTATTCAGGGAGAGGACTGGACCCTTCCAGGAGCAGGGACGCCCACTTCTGGGTCTCTCCAGTGAGCAGGCTAAGTACTAATCCCATTCAGGACTGATCTGTGGGGTAGAACTGTGGCTGCAACATGAACAGGAAAGACATTTATTAAGGAACCCACACAATTTGGCATGATCCCCATCATTTTATCAGGTAGAGGCAGCTTGAGCTCACAGACAGTGGATGCAAGAGTTGAGGAGACAATAGATGCTGCCTGGGCTTGTATCTGGGCCTGGAGGGACACATTCTGATCATCTAGTACTCTACCTGAGACTGCAGTTCCTGCAGAACTGCAACAGTGTCTGAGAAGGTGGGTGGAGCTTTTGCTAGGGCCATTCCAGTGGAGACCTCCATTCTGTGGGGAAAAGTCCCCTCTCCTCTTCCAATTGGCTGTTCAAACTGTCACACTGAGGTGTAGGCAGTGTGACCTAGCTGTCAGAGCAGAATCAGACGGCAGAGCTGGAGTTGTAGTCAGGAGGCAAGCCCATGGTCAGAGCCAGGAGTTAGGAATCAGGAGTTCAGAAGCAGGCAGGGACTTGGGCTGGAGTGGAGCAATGGCTGTGCAAGAAGCAGGTCTGAACAGCTGTGGGCCTGGAATGCATTGAGCAGCCGCTATGCTGCTGAGCTTAAATGGTGCTCTGTTGGCTCTTCTGACCACTCAGGGAGCACAGTAACTTATCTCGGGTTTACTGGGCCCAGTTGAGCTTGTTGAGTTGCTAGACAACTGAGCCCATAGGCAGCTGAATTCCTGACAGTGGGAAACCCAAAGTTCAAATTTGTTCTCCATATCAGGCAACAAGAGGAGCTGAACCTGGGTTTCCCACATCCCAGGCAAGTGAACTAACCCCTGGGCTAAAGGTTGTAGAGGCAATGTCTTCCTGTCCCCAAATCCTGCCAGCCAGTTTGTGTGAATTTAGGCATGCTCTAAGCACACCTACTGGATAGGGCCCTTCAGGTTAGATTTGGCGGGGGGAGAGTACAACGCTTAGTTTGAGGATCCTTCTGAGGTGGAGGACAGCATCTGGGCACCTATATCAAGGTGGATGTGTGCAGGCTCACCTGCAGAAACTTGAGTGCCTCGGGGACTTTAATGGTGGCGATTTAGGCAACTAGGGATTTTTACCCTACCTAATTGCTTATGCTCCACTAGGTTCATTTAAAATGCCTAGGGCAGAGATAGGCAACTGGCAGCCCAAGAGTACATCCAACCCACCAGATCATGTTATGTGGCCTCCCAGCAGAGGATTTATTCTACCATGACATTCTCCTCCCTGCCCCCGCCCCCATGATAAACAATCTGCAACTACAAAGTGATGTATTAACGTAAAAGAGCAATCACTCAGGGGAGTGGTTGTGTGCTTCTTTGGGTAGCATGTATACCAGCAGTTCTCAAACTATGGGTCGGGACCCCAAAGTGGATCATGAACCCATTTTAATGGGGTCGTCAGGGCTGGCTTAGACTTGCTGGGGCCCGGTGCTAAAGCCAAAGCCCGAAACCCACCACCTGGGGGCTGAAGCTGAAGCCCATGCCCCACCGCCCTGGGCAGTGGGGCTCAGGTTACAAGCTCCCTGCTGAGACTGAAGCCCTGGGCTTTGTCCTCCCCACCCAGGGCAATGGGACTTGGCTTTGGCCACCCCACCTGGGGCAGTGGGGATCGGGCTTTGGCTCAGGCTTCAGTCCTCCCTCCTGGGGTCACGTAGTAATTTTTGTCCTCAGAAAGGGGTCCTGGTGCAATGAAGTTTGAGAACTCCTAATTACTGAACACAAAGAAATTCAATACCCTGAAACATCAGGTCTAAATCCATTGTGCAATGAATGAGGTGGAAAGCAGCACTTTGATAAACCATTGGCTGGCTCTTCTGCTTTTACAGTTTTATCATGAGTAAGTGAAAGACAGAAAAACGAATCTTCATGCAGAGTGGGAGCTTGAATATCTTTTCACTGAACATAGAGGTAAGCTCCAATGCTCTTATGTTTTCAAGAGAAGGCAGTGACAAAAGGAATGAAACTTGAACAGTCACTATAGTACCAGTCAATGCCACAAAGCAAAATATGACAAATGTCTTGGCACTGCCAGGGATCCCACTGTTGCTTATCTAAAAGCAGAAGTTTTAAGTTAGTAGAGGTGTTTTGCAAGAGCTACCACAGCACAAACAAAGTCTTACTGCATCATGCCTTCTAACTGTGGAACTGGCATGGGCTAAAAAAACCACTGAGGGACAGCAAAATGATGGTCAATGCAAGTGGCAAAGGCATTTGGTAAGGACAAATTGTTTTTAAAAAAATGAATGGCATCTTTCTAAGACGGAGTTTCACAAAGTTTCAGATATTAACAATCACATGGAAGAAAATGCAAAGGAAATTATGCACTATTTTTTATTTTTCTTTGGCACAAGGTAAGAATACAAATGTGTCAGCTATTGATATACAGACAGACAACTGACAGTAATTTTAATATGCATAAACAGCTTATGAAGTTAGCCTCATTACATGGATAAGCAAAGGGCCCAGATACTTTTGGTGCTGTTCAGGAGGCTATTGCAGACTTTGAAGGTTTCAGAAAAGTTACCCACTGTTGCAACAGATGGAGTACCTTCCGTGCGTAGATCAAAGGTTGGGTTTGCAGGTTTATTGAAGCATGCAAGGCTGGACTGCTCAACACAGCCCTGCATTATTCATCAAGAGTCACTGTGTAATCTGGTCAGTGTGGTCAGGAAAGTTACAAACTCATCCAAGGTGGCCACAGATCACTGAGCCATCACAGATTTGTGGCTTTTTCTTGATGAAATGGATGCAGCATACAGAGACTTGGCCTTCTACACTAAAGTGTGATGGATGCGTTGTAAATGCCTTGAGAGATTCTTTGCACTTTGAAAGAAGATAGTCACCTTTCTAAAATACACTGAGTTCTGATGCTAAGGAGTTTCAGGGAAACCTGTGAACTGCAGCCTGATCCTATCTTTGTTGGAAAGAAGGAAAGGGGCATTGTGTTTTGGAAACTGCTTCCTGAATCTTGTTTCCCCAAATATGAGCAAGTGGTCACTGAAATTGTGTTCTGTGTTTGGAAGCCCTCATATTAGTGAAAGATTTCAGAGTAACAGCCGTGTTAGTCTGTATTCACAAAAAGAAAAGGAGGACTTGTGGCACCTTAGAGACTAACCAATTTATCTGAACATAAGCTTTCGTGAGCTACAGCTCACTTCATCGGATGCATACTGTTGAAAGTACAGAAGATCTTTTTATACACACAAACCATGAAAAAATGGGTGTTTACCACTACAAAAGGTTTTCTCTCCCCCCACCCCACTCTCCTGCTGATAATAGCATATCTAAAGTGATCACTGTCCTTACAATGTGTATGATAATCAAGTTGGGCCACTTCCAGCACAAATCCAGGGTTTAACAAGAAAGTCTGGGGTGGGGGTAGGAAAAAACAAGGGGAAATAGGTTACCTTGCATAATGACTTAGCCACTCCCAGTCTCTATTCAAGCCTAAGTTAATTGTATCCAATTTGCAAATGAATTCCAATTCAACAGTCTCTCGCTGGAGTCTGGTTTTGAAGTTTTTCTGTTGTAATGTCGCAACTTTCATGTCTGTAATCGCGTGACCGGAGAGATTGAAGTGTTCTCCGACTGGTTTATGAATGTTATAATTCTTGACATCTGATTTGCGTCCATTTGTTCTTTTATGTAGAGCCTGTCCAGTTTGACCAATGTACATGGCAGAGGGGCATTGCTGGCACATGATGGCATATATCACATTGGTGGATGTGCAGGTGAACGAGCCTCTGATAGTGTGGCTGATATTATTAGGCCCTGTGATGGTGTCCCCTGAATAGATAGGTGGGCACAGTTGGCAACGGGCTTTGTTGCAAGGATAGGTTCCTGGGTTAGTGGTTCTGTTGTGTGGTATGTGGTTGCTGGTGAGTATTTGCTTCAGGTTGGGGGGCTGTCTGTAGGCAAGGACTGGCCTGTCTCCCAAGATTTGTGAGAGTGTTGGGTCATCCTTCAGGATAGGTTGTAGATCCTTAATAATGTGTTGGAGGGTTTTAGTTGAGGGCTGAAGGTGACGGCTAGTGGTGTTCTGTTATTTTCTTTGTTAGGCCTGTCCTGTAGTAGGTGACTTCTGGTGAAAGTAACTTTTCTACACTGACTCATTTGAAATCAGTCAAAAAGAAATGACTGACAGCTGAAACCATCTTATGCAAGCTGGATGCTCCAGAAGTGATATAGATATATATATGCCTTTCTTAGTGCACAAGTCAAGTTTCACATTCACTGGCAAGATACTGTAAGCAGTGGAGGGAAAACATTAATAAAAACTTCTATTTTCATTTCTTAATCCCCTGCTCTTCTGTACGCTGAAAAAAGATAAATGAAAAGGGTAAACACAAATCTTTCACTAATTTAGGAAGGCTGTATTATAAGGAGATTTTTTAATGAAGAACACTTCAGTTTTATATAGTTAATTGCATGTTATCATGCTGTATTGTAGCAAAACTTTCTGAGTTATGCCATATGGGGTCTCTAATTATATATAGGAACCTTAATGGATTCTCTGGCCCTACTATCTTAGGTTGCACATCCCTGGCCTAGAGTATGGAACACACATAAGTAGTTAACACATTCCATTTAAAAAAAATTGTGCTTTAATAAGACATTTGTTGAAAGTAGACAAAAGCAAACCAAGTACTGCACTATTAATTTAATTTTACAGGACTCAAAACAGCACCAGACTCCTCACAATTCAAATAAATAGCACATGCTCCCTGCCCTAAAAAGTTTACAATCTAAATTATATGTGATACTATATAAAATCCCATCTTCTCCCCTTAGATCAGAGGTGGGCAAACTATGGCCCACGGGTCACATCTGGCCCGTGGGCCCCTCCTGCCCGGCCCCTGAGCTCCTGGCCCAAGATGCTAGCCCCTTCCCCACTTCTCCCCCTCCCCCACAGCCTCAGATCACTGGGCCACCGGCGCAATGCTCTGGGTGGCGGGACTGCGAGCTCTTGCCAGGCAGGGCAGCTGCAGAGCCATGGCCTGACCCAGTGCTCTATGCTGTGCAGTGATGTGGCTGGCTCCAGCCGGGCAGCACGGCTGCCTGTCCTGGTGCTCTGGGCAGCGCCGCCAGCCACCGGTGCTCCAGGCAGCGTGGTAAGGAGGCAGGGAGGGTTGGATAGAGGGCAGAGGAGTTGGGGTGGTGGTCAGGGGTGTTGATAGGGGTTAGGGCAGTCAGAAGGTGGGGAACAGGGGGTTGGATGTGGCAGGGATCCCAGGGGGGCAGTCAGGAATGAGAGGAGGGGTTGTATGGGGTGGCAGGGGGCAGTCAGGGTCTGGGGGTGGTCAGGGGACCGGGGGGGTTGGATGGGGCAGGAGTCCCAGGGGGACCGTCAGGAGGCAAGAAGCGGGAGGGGGGTCAGATACAGGGTGGGGACTGGGCCACGCCTGGCTGTTTGGGGAGGCACAGCCTCACCTAACCGGCCCTCCATACTTGATGTCGCCCTCAGGCCAAAAAGTTTGCCTGCTCCTGCCTTAGATGCTTATCACCTTTCTATTTCCTACACTGCTAACTGAGGAGAACTTGCTTCATCGGTGAGGACAAAAGCTCAAGGAAAAAACTCCACAAGCCAGATTCTGATCTCACAGCAGTATGACAGATGAGACTTTCTTCCCCATGTGAGTTCTCCTGAATGGAGTTCTATTCTTCTGGTCCTGGTCTGTGGTTGTGGCTTCCTTGGGTTTCCATTTTTTGTTGTTGTTGCTGCTGCTGTTGTTGTTAAGCACTTTTGGTGTGTCACTTCTGGTGTGTGAAGGATAGCCCCATTCATTCAGTTAACAAATACCCAATATGAACAGCATATTCCCTACCATCCTAAATTAGCGTGGCACGATACTCTTCAGGAGACAAGAGTACTTTACAACATTCTAGAACTCAAAAACGCTAAATAGCTGGTGAGGACTTGTGGATATTTATACAAATTGCATGGCATTCAGGACTCAAATTTGGCCACGCGGAACAGATAGGAAGAAAATAGGGGCACCTATTTTAGTGCCACTGAAATAAATAGGACTGATGTTTCCAAATGACAGAATCGGAAAATGTTTCTCTCTTGAGAGAAACAGGTTTTGGATTCATGCTTTTGTATTGTTTGATGGTTGACTTCATTGTGGAAGGGGACAGAAAATACTGTTAAATAATTCTGGTGCTTAGGAAAGTTAAAAGCACATGTAAATAATGTACTGGCTAGAAGACACTGTGGGAGCCGGAGGAATGCAAAGACCCCTCTTCTCTGCTGATGTATTTGAATGACATGCACCAAAACCTTTGCTATTCCAGACCTGCAGCTCTCTCCTAATTAGAGACAGCAAATCGTACTGTCCACTACCAAATTGTTCATTTGTGATCTGGCTTTGTGGATACATGCCCACTAATATGCCAACTTATTCGGATATTGATTAAATCCAGATTTAAACTAGAGATGGCGAAGTTCAGGTTTAGATTCTAGCTTCTTTAATGTCAAGGGATTTTCAGACCCAGGATTTTGGTTCATCCCATTATCCAGATGGAAAGTTCAGTTCTGAACAGGATCCAAATGTGGAGGAGGGGAGCACAGGGGGACAGGGATAGGAGAGGGAGGGCTGGATCCAGGGTTTGGGGTTCAGGCCATTGCTAATTTAAACCGGTGAATGGTAAGTGGTTAGAATGTTAATGCACTACATTTTTTAGCCTGTTTTTGAATGGTTTTATTTAAAATGTATGCTTTAAAGTGTGTTTCAGGTGTGGTGGTGGTGGTGATGGAAATGGACCAAGGTTCTTAAAATAGCCTGTGAGAAAATGCAACCTTCAAAATACATTATTTTTCCTGTCTCAGTCTTACTGCTGTACTGTTTAAAACCAAAATTACTGAACCTCTAAACACCATGAAGTCTCATTAAGTCACTTTTGTATCTTCGGGGCATTCAAATATCCTCATTACTGTTTAAAGGCCACATTCAAATAAATATGGATTTTTAAAGAGCTGCTTACCTACTTCCATTTTACTCACTTCTGAAAGGCTGTTTAAGTTAAAAATGAACTAATTAGAAAGCAAAATTAGACATCAATGATTGTAGGTGGCAATTATACCCCATTACCCTGCTAAATGCTAAGGTGAAACCAATTAAGTTAAGGGTGACTTAATTCCTTTTTATTACTATTCATTTTATGTGTTTTGTGTTGTTTTAATTAATGCTTACAAACTGTGTAGACGATGAAAGGAAGGTAGTCTCAACACATTCACAAAATGTAAAATTTCATTTTAGGGCCTGATATGCTAATTGTGTACTGCTGTTTTTAAAAAAAACTTTTAACCCTGTAATTACTTACACTCATGGACGAAAAAAGACTATCTGCAAGAAGTCAAACCCTTTGCAATGGCACAGCTGGACATCAGAGATATGAGGGTAACTGGAGTCCAGATTCTCAGAGGTACTTAGGCTCCTATATTCAACGGCCTACAATGTACAGACCATACTGTTGTTCTCACATATATTATAAAATGAAGTATGGAAGGGCAAGCACCTCTTGGATAAATTTTATAAATTTCTGTAAGGCTTTTGGCAGTGTACACAGAGACAGTCTTTGGGAAATCATGGCATATTATGAAATATCAGCAAAAAATAAATTAGTCATCGGAGATGTGATCATGCTGAATGTGCAGTCAGACAGTGATAGACAATGGTCTGCAGTGACAACTGGAGTAAGGTAAGAGCATAATTATGTCCCCACAGTTGTTTGGATTGGTCTTTGACTATGTCACAAGGAAAAGTAACTGCAGAAGGCATTTTATGGACAAATGACAAAGCACACTTGGATGACCTTGTTTTTGTTGTTGACAGTGTCTTCCTTAGTTCCACTAAGTGATGTGTTGAAGAAGAAACCCAGCTTTTGGCAGACACAGCAAAACAAGTTGGTTTGTTTATCCACAAAGGGAAGACAAAATATATGGCTATCAATGTCCCCAAAACAAGTCGAATAACACCAGAAGTCATTTTACCACTCCAGGGAGCGTGATGTGTAATGATGATGACACCCTACTAGAGGTCAAGCAACAAGTATCAAAAGCAGCAAACAACTTTCATAAATTCGAAAAGGTTTGGAAGAGTAGCATGATAAAAATTTGTATTTTTGTGTCAGTATCTAACACCCGCATCAAGTCTATCCTCCTTTATGGAGCAGAGTCATGGAAATCTACAACAGAAATCGATAAGTTCAGCTCATTCCAAAGTAAATATCTGCAGAAGATCTTCTGAGTTCATTAGAAAAAAAAAAGAGTTTCTTGCAAGACCAGAAATTCTAAAGAAAGTAAAGACATCTAATGTATCCAACATGGTAAGATGATGACCATGAACATATGTAGGACACACTATAGGGATACCACCAACATTACTTCCACATCAAATGAGAATACAGACACTTGCTAGGAAGAGAAAGAAAGGGTGACCTCAAGAAACATTACACAGAACAGAGAAAAAAGCCAGATCCATCAGCAAACCACTCAGGAGACTAAACAGACCAGCACAAGACCAAAAGAAAATGGTAGAAACTGATAGTTGCCCCTGTGCACCTGTAACTGGGAGTTGCCCCTGTGGGCCAGTAACTGGGGTCCAGATCCTCAGAGATACTTAAACTTCTAATTTCAATGACCTACAATGTTCAGACCATGCTATTGTTCTCACATATATTATAGAATGAAATGTGGAGAAATAAATTTTACTTGTTGGCATATTTCATGCTGCTTCCATGTTCTATTATGGCTACTAAATATGTTGGGTCAAACACACCCCTTAACATTAGTCAATGGAGTTACCCTGGAAATTTTAACCCTTTTACCTCATTTTGTAATAGTGATGAGAATGGTTTCATGCTTTGTGTTCTGCCTATTTTTAAAACACAACATAAGATAAGTGTGACCGTATCCCAAAATTGTCCTTATAAGTAGGTCCCTACCAAATTCACAGCCATGAAAAATCTGGTCTTGTGTGCTTTTACCCTATATTGTATAGATTTCATGAGGAGACCAGCATTTTTCAAACTGGGGGTCCTGACCCAGAAGGAAATTGCAGGGGGATTGCAAGGTTATTTGGGGAGGGGCAGGTTATGGTGTTGCCACCCTTACTTCTGCGCTGCCTTCATAGCTGGGCGGCCAGAGCGTGGCAGCTGTTGGCCCAGCGCCCAGCTCTGAAGGCAGCGCCCCACCAGCAGCAGCACAGAAGTAAGGGTGGCAATACCATACCATGTCATCCTTACTTCTGTGCTGCTGCTAACAGCAGCTCTGCCTCGAGTTGGGCTCCCAGCCAGCAGCTGCCACTCCCCAGCTCAGAAGGCAGCACAGCCCCCAGCAGCAGTACAGAATTCAGGGTAGCAGTACCACAACCCCCACCCCCTACAATAACCTTGTGATCCCCTTGCGACCTCCCACAACTCCTTTTTGGGTCAGGACCCCTACAATTACAACACTGAAGTTTTAGATTTAAATAGCTGAAATCATGAAATTTACGATTTTTAAAAATCCTATCACTGTGAAATTGACCAAAATGGACCATGTATTTGGCAGGGCCCTACTTATAAGACTGATAATTGGGACAACTGCTGTAATTGTCACATTTCTGTTTCTACTAGTGTATAACACTATCTAATGTATATTTTGCTCAAGAACAAATATGGCAACCACCAGTTTCTGCATACTGAAAATACTCTTACCAAACAAACAAAAAAGAATATTAGGACATGAGAGAGAGAGCTAGAAGATTGCATGAGCTACTGTAATTAATTTTGACAGCTACAAAATACACCTAAAGCATATTCCCAAACTAGGTCCACTCTGCTAATCACGGAATAAAAAAATAGAAACCGGATCCTGCAGCCCTTACTTACGTTGGGCAGCATTTGTTGTAAAATAGTTCCATTCAAGTGAAGTACTACTCAACAAAGTAAGAGTTGCAGAATCTAGCCCATAATAATTTATACATTTCAGGCAACAAGAGCACCATTCAGTGAGCATTCTAGATAGCAGGCAAACCTATATTCATGAAATATACCTTAAAGTCAAAGTCAAGGCTCTTAATTTGTGCAATGGACAGTCCTATTGGAGCATTAAAGAGCTCACACTTTAGAGGATTACTACAGGATTAGCTGTTTTTTCAAAAGTCAGTCTTTAGGCCATGAAGGCACTAAGGCTGTAAATCTGACAAGGTACATAGCACACTTACAGTCAGTTAATTCTCAGCTGAGAGACCGAGTCAGTTATCAATTTAGAATGTTATATCAGAGAGAAATGTGTAATCATGCTTTTCGTTATTTCCTTCTGGAAGCCCTCCTCAAAAAAAGATAATTGTTGCATCTAGAACGTTTCTTTATTAACCTTGATCCAACCCACTAGAACTGCAGCATTGATATGCAATGTAATTCAAAGCACCCAGGTTAACACTCAGGGCTTTGGAACAATAGAGGTCTGGCTGTACTGGAAAGGCAGTGTACTCATTCTAGAGAGAACATTCATTAGCTGGCAGAGTTAATGAATGACTAAAACAACATTGGCAGCAGCTCACAATACAATTTATCTGCAGGATCATGGTGGTGCAGATGAAGAGGGGAAGGAAAGACTACATAGTGCCCATCCAGAACTATTCTCTATTCCTAAACAGCTACGACAAAATATAAACAGGAGCATTCAAGCTGTGCAGTACTAACATGGTTTGCTTTTTAGTACAAACATGGCAAACAATAACGCCACATGGTGGAAGAAGAGAATTCATCTATAATAAAGCAAGACTGGGATTTAAAACAGTAGAATCTCTTGCAGGAAAGCATAGGTTCCAGGACATTGCTATGGAGCAATTTCCAGTTATGTAAAAGTACACCCAAACATTCAATGCCGGAGGATGTCAAGGAAAACTATAATGTTGAATTTGTGTGTCAGATTTCTTTACATATCAGTTAGGGAGGCTGTATGACCTTGTCATGGGAACAACAAAAATGTTTGTGAAATCTATAGACACGCTGAAAATACCGCCTCAGAGAAATGTCAATCACGTAGTCAAGGTTGCTCTAAGACACCCAAAAAAACTAATTTTTAAAAAAGCTCATCCTGAAAGGGTGATTAAATATGGATGTCTTTTCTCAGCTTCTCGTTAGCACTTCAGAAAGTTTGCAAAAGATACATTTTACTTTGAGTCTAAAAAAGTTACCAATAAACATTATTAAAATACTTCGCACTTTTATAGCACTTTGAGGATCTCAGAGCACTTACAGCAACTAATCAATTTTAGCCTAGCAACATCCCTGTGAAGTAGGCAAGCATGATTATGTCCCTCTTATAGATGGAGGCCTAAGATTCAGAGATTAAGAAATTTAACAAGCTCACACAAGTGTGGAAGAGCTTCAAGTAGAATCCAAGACTGACTCATAAGGCCGCCCCTCTCAGAAGGCCTCGCCATTTCCTGTGAATGGTCCCTTCCAGGGGCAGCTTTAACGACAGTCCATGAGTTAAATTGTACCCACAGAACTCAGGCCAAATTTGAGTGGTCTTGTGACCTGGCACTACTCAAATTTCATGGTGAACTATCACAAATGGAAGGGATAAAAAATTAGCAGCATCACATAATATAAGTAACAGATTCTATCTACTTCGTTTTTTAATATTTAAAATGAGCTCGTAATTCCCACTGGGTGCATGTGCAAATATTTCAGTTAGAGTCACAAAATCCAAAAGTTCCTGGAATAATTTAAAGGAATAGATCATAAGTAACTGGAGATGAAAAACCTCTTTGTTCAATAAAGCAGTGTCCCCTTCATTCCTAAATAACATTTGGACATACACTGGGAAGGGGTATGTTGGCGTCAAAATTCATTGAATCATCTATGCTGGATTAGCAGTCACCAGATAATAGCGTTCATACTTAGACTTCAAACGAACTGGGAGTATAAGTGACAGCCCCTTAGGAGGAAGGGATTGGAAAAAAAAGTCTCACCGACAGTTATGACCTCAGGCACTGGGATATAAGGATAAGGAGTAGTTTCTTATTTACCAGGGTTGTAACTATGAGGTTTACTTTACCTACCTTGGCTGTTGCCTAAGCTATGTACTAGATACAATGTTATAGAAACTTTAAGGTATCTATCTTGGCCCATGTCCAACTATGCTGGGACAGTCACCATGGACCATTCTTGAACACACAATTCTAATCTCTGGTAAAATAAGAGCAGGTTAAGAGGTACCTGACCTGCAGCATTCACATCAAGGCAAACAGCAAAAGACCATTGCATCCCCAAGAAGCTGTGCAGACAGACTCTGACTGCAGTCAGTAAGGAGCAAGGGGAAAGACTAATGATAAAGTGGAACAGGGAAGTGACAGTTACATAGTGTACATATGAAGCAAGATTTTTCCCCCCCCTCAAAGATTTTGGATTCTTTTACTGGCAGAGGAAATTGGCCACCATACTTTGCACTATCATCATGGCTTCCAAATGGTCAGGAAGACATGGACTCCAAGTGTGAAATATTTACTTGTTTGGGGAGAAATCAGTGATAGTAAGTAAAGACGAGGCTAGATTTCAATATTAGATTACAACTCAAAATCATGTCCAAGATTATATTGGATTCCTTTTGGAAGCAAAAAGTTCTTGAGGATGTTCTACAAACTGTTAACCATCCTAAGAACAGTTTAACATAATGAACAAGCATGAGAAGGAAACATTCCAGAGACATCAACTGCTTCAATTCCTTCAATCACTTCACAAGCTTCAACTCTCTTTCTGTGTGACCTATCTATTGGGAAGGATGAGAATACTACATCAACTGATACTTCAGAATAGATCATAAGATGACCAGTAAAGTGAAATATTTTAATCCAGCAATGTACAAAAATTTCCCTTTCATTGAATATTCAGTCCAGGCTGATGCTATCTTCTGTTTGTTGGGGGCACTTCACTCTGTACACAATAAATAAGGTACCTGGTAGAAATTACAACTGGAATTGATAAATTCAAAAAAAGCATACAGATATATGCAAAGGCATGATCTTTCTCCTGCTCATAAAGAGCCTTTTCAGCAGTGGATGGACTGTCTCTCATGGAAAAGCAGAGACAGTGTTACCAACCATAACATATCAGGGTGGAAAGCACAAATTGAACAAAACGGATTCTTCTTCCAGCACATTGCTGACTGCGCTCTCACTGCAAAAAGGACCTCTGTGTAACTTGAAAGCTTGTCTCTCTCAACAACAGAAGTTGTCGCAGGCAGAGATATTACCTCCCCCACCTGGTCTCTCTAATGCTCACAATAGACTGTTAAATTTATGGAAAATGACATTCTGTAGGAGGACAAAGGAGGAGTGGCCTGTCTCCATACCTCCCCTCTCAGAAGGCTATGGGGAAGAAGTTTTCTTTAACAGGAGTCCAAGTTTCTGGCACCTTTGGAGGTGAGGGGGGCATGTTCCAATAACAAACAAAAACAAACTTCCCCAAGTCATTCACAGAATTCCAAACACCTGAATAAAGGCCTCTCTCTTACCTCAGAGCCTGGGTGAGCAAAAGGGTTCCTTCCTTCCTTTTATTAGTTCCTATGAGTTGACCTGCTTTGGGGTTTAGCTTGCAGCTGCCCTGGACAGAACTGGCTCCCTTGCAGACTTTCCAGAGTCAGCCACCCCCAGAACTACTTCTGGCTCTTTATATCAAGAATCAGCTGCTTAAGGCACCTACTACTTCCCTTTGCCAGGTGTCTCTGGCTGGCTCATTTCGGAAGCCTACACCAGGCTTCAAGACAAGGCAAGGCAAGGCAGCTTCCTCACTCCCTCTCATTTGCTTGTTCTCCCACGCAGAAAAAAAAAACCCATGAAAATGGAGTATTCATTACATTATTATGCATCATAATTGTTACTATAAGTAGAGTATCATAAGATTAAGTTTGTTGAAATATGAAATGATCATGCTCTTTGTATTTATTTTTGGTTTTCATACCACAATTACACCGCCAGGGGCTTTCCCTGAACAAGCGGCGTCCCAAGTTTGGGAAACACTGCACTAGAGTTTGGTATAGTGCACGCATTGAATTAGGAGGCTGTATCCACTCCTGATCACTTCTGCTTCACACCATGGAAACCCCTTTACAGGGTTCAGGCTCCACCTGAAAGGAAAAGAGGAAGCTAGAAATAGCAACAGTTGTTCCAGCCCCACCTCTTCTATCTACACCATCATACGTTACCCATACCACAGAACTTCTACAAGTAAATTCAAGCTTATCAGCATTGATTTACCTGGGCTCCTTCTCAACACACTGCTATTCATGGGACAGAAGGAGCTGGTAGGCACCATGCTGACAGAGGATCATAGGCAGGGCTGGGAGACAGTGCAGAAAGACAGAGCCTCTGCATGGATGCTTCTGGCCTGTACAGAATTCTACTGGTTTGAGGCACTGAACTACCTGAGCCACAACTTCTGGTGGGCTACCCTTCACACTGACAGAAAAGTGCATTGGAAACTTCAAATCCAACTCATAGGGCTGGCCTGCATTGGGAAAAATTCCTCTTCAATTCAACTGGCTTTAAAGCCAAGCCTGTTCAATTCAGTAAATTTTAAACCGGTTTAGACCTAGGGTACATTGCATTCCAGGCATCACAAACCAATTTTACTGAGTACGTTCCAGAACGACCATCGTCAGGTTTTGAAACTCGTTCAGGCTGCCTGGAGCCTGGGCTACCTGATGACTCCCCCGGTTTTGACATTGGTTTAGCTGAACAAGTTTTAAAACTGGTGTCATAAAAATAAAGGGAAGGGTAAACCCCTTTGAAATCCCTCCTGGCCAGGGGAAAGCTCCTCTCACCTGTAAAGGGTTAAGAAGCTAAAGGTAACCTCGCTGGCACCTGACCAAAATGACCAATGAGGAGACAAGATACTTTCAAAAGCTGGGAGGAGGGAGAGAAACAAAGGGTCTGTGTCTGTCTGTAGTCGTTTTGGCCGGGGACAGAACAGGAATGGAGTCTTAGAACTTTTAGTAAGTAATCTAGCTAGGTATGTGTTAGATTATGATTTCTTTAAATGGCTGAGAAAAGAATTGTGCTGAATAGAATAACTATTTCTGTCTGTGTATCTTTTTTGTAACTTAAGGTTTTGCCTAGAGGGGTTCTCTATGTTTTTGAATCTAATTACCCTGTAAGATATCTACCATCCTGATTTTACAGGGGGGATTTCTTTATTTCTATTTACTTCTATTTTTTATTAAAAGTCTTCTTGTAAAACACTGAATGCTTTTTCATTGTTTTCAGATCCAAGGGTTTGGGTCTGTGGTCACCTATGCAAATTGGTGAGGCTTTTTACCAAACCTTGTCCAGGAAGTGGGGTGCAAGGTTTTGGGAAGTATTTTGGGGGGAAGGACGCGTCCAAACAGCTCTTCCCCAGTAACCAGTATTAGTTTGGTGGTGGTAGCGGCCAGTCCAAGGATAACGGGGGTAATATTTTGTACCTTGGGGAAGTTTTGACCTAAGCTGGTAAAGATAAGCTTAGGAGGTTTTTCATGCAGGTCCCCACATCTGTACCCTAGAGTTCAGAGTGGGGGAGGAACCTTGACAACTGGGTAGAATTTGGATCATTAATTTCTCCTGAGTAGTAGAAGCCATAAAGTTTCCTGTCATCTACATTGTTGTATCCAGTATAGAGAATTATATGGCCCAGAGCATTGAGAAAAACTAATGTAGATTCCTCTGCACAAGGATTCATAGAGGTGGCAGCTTTAAAATGTCAACCATATTCTGCAATATATATCAGCAGCTCGACTTGCTAATATCGTGTGCTCATCAATTGCCACTACTGCATTATCACCACACGTTTGGGAATGACGGTAGGCCAGAAATAAGTTCATAAAATATCAAGGCTATAAAATGTTCAGAGTATCTCCCTGCATGCATCAGGAAGAATAGATCAGAGTAGTGCTTTGACTGTTTAGTTGAATGTATTCACATTTGCTTCCAAGCTCTTACTAATTGCAAATGAAGAAAGCTGACAGACTGATCCTAATTTTTCAGTATTCAGATCCCAAAAGGGCATTGTTAAATTAAAAATTGCATTTCTGCCTGAAAATTTTGCACCAACAATAATTAGATGACTATACTTCTAAAAATGTAACTAACAATGTATTTCCCAGCTCCCCGCGTCCCATAGGGTTTGATCCAACTCCCATTAAAGCTAATAGGAATCTTTCCACTGAGTTCAACAGCCATTGGATTGGGCCCTTTGCGTATTGTCATTCAAGCCCAGATCCTCAAAGGTATTTAGACTCCTAATACCCATTGAACATCAATGAAAGTTAGGAGCCTACATACCTTTGAGGATCTGGGCCCCAGGGCTAGATTTTCAGAGGTATTTCTGTGCCTAAAGATGGAGAAAAAGCACTAGGTGCCTAACAGCTTAAGCACCAAAGTTCTGTTGAAGTCAGTGGGAGTGAGGTGCCTCCCCTGTTTAGGCACTTCTGAAAAAATCCCATTAGGCACCTATCTGAATGTTTCGGCACCTAAATTTGGCCTTCTTTGGGGTAGCCAGGCCCTCATCCTGCATGATGATCCACGATGAAGGGATCCTGCACAGGCATGTAGCCCCTTTGGCTTCCATGAGCTCCACAATGGGCCAGCCTTGCATGATCACCATGTAGGATTGAGGTCTTAGTTTTTCCATTCCTTATAAACAGACAAGGAAAGAAGGGGAAAAAAGCTATATAAACTTTTTTCAATCACTTCTTTTTATTTACACACATTCACTACATGCTATTTAAAGGATGCTCGATTACAAACTGGATTTCTTTATGTAAATATACAACAAAAAAATCAAATTGACAGTGTCCTTTTCAAATTAAAAAGTTTAGAGGCTTGGATGATAGTGTCAGTGTAAAACTATCCTCAATTCCCATTCCCAGACTGTATGCAGATACAAGGAGCTTTGGTCAGGTGACATGGTTTTCTCATGGGACTTTAGGAGCATGCCCTGCAGGTTGATTTAATGGAGAAGTTGTAAAATGCAATGGCAAATTATCTATCAGAGTCTTCCTGTAACTGTTCAATTTAGTAATGCAATTCCCCATTTGCTGGCAAAGTTTATGCTTTTAAAAAAAGATGAGACACTTCACCTTATCACTTAATTGTGTACAGGTATTGCAGTGAAAATGTACATTTTTTAATGCTAAGTATAAAGTATTAAAATGCATTTGACTTACATTATTACATAGGGCAACTCTTCCACCTATCCAATATGCTATATGTACATTTCATGACATTATTCTCTACTGGTCACTGTTAACGATCATTTCATTCAATATATTTTATTACAGTAAGTATATTTTGGGTTTTAATTGATTTTTTGTTCAGATTTTCATTAATTTATAATATGTTTCCATTTTTGTTTAATCTAATAACTGTCTGATTCACTGTAGCTGCCTTCAGTAATTCAATTACTTTAAAAAAGATTTTGTTCCCTTTTACCTCAAATTAATATCCATCAAAGTTAGTCCTGAATAGTAATAAGTTATAGTAAAACAAATAGTTTTCTGTAGAAAGAACAGGAGGACTTGTGGCACTTTAGAGACTAACAAATTTATTAGAGCATAAGCTTACAGTAGGATTCAGTAGGTTTCCATTCAATAACTGGACACTCCCATTCAAATCAGTAAGGCTAACATGACACTGGTCATAGTTCAGTAGCTACAGTACAACCCCAGTAGTTGGTATTAATATCTATCAACTTTATATTAATGAACGCTTTTGTCCATGGTAAAAGAGCAGTTCAGTGGTGAAGCTAGAAACAGAACCCTCCTCTCCTGACTCACAGCCCAATGCTCTATTTGTTAGATTATTAAGGGACATATTCTGGCCTCCGTTACATAATTATAACATGAGTTGACATCAAGAGGGCTGGTCAGTTGTAAATGAGAAGCAAATTCAGTCCAGTACCATGGCGCGGGGCCTAAATTAACAATGATGTGATTCCACTGATTTTGATTGGTTTGCACCAGAGATGAATTTGGAATTTTATGTTTGTATTGAAAATTGCAGGCCAGATTGTGGCTTTAAAACAGAGCCTGCTGGTAGGGAGGAGTGCAAAAGCACAGCATGACAGTGAGTGTTTCAGGGAAGAGAGCTTCAATTCACCCCAGTGCCCATGTAGAGCCTTGCATATTAAATAAGGGGAGGCAACTTGCATTGTTCCTATACTGGTACTACAGAGGACTGGTTCAGTTTCCAACAAAGGTTTGCCCTGGCCAGTGTCATCTCCTCTTTCCTTGGGACACCTCTTTCTAGTTGGTCAATAGCTGAAACTAGGGCAAAGTTATGCAGCCTTCATCGCTCTCAATAGAAGGCACAGATTAGTTCAAGTGGGTCTGGGCATCAGCCTTCCTTTCGTTCTGCTTCCCTAAATTATTCATATTATTGTAACATCAAAGAGACTCCTCTGACTGATTCAGCTGGAACCACTGTCTACTGGAGCTAGCTTCCTTGCAAGTCTCCAGACAAGAAAGTGTGTGTGTATAACACACACACACACACACACCCCTTGTTAATAACTATCCAGGTACAAATGCTATCACTGTAAATAGCCCTTATGGGACCCTTATGATAGCTTTTTTGTTTAACCCTTTCTATGGCAAGTTTACAATCAAGTATTTGCATATCAATAATTCATATCATGCATTTTCCATAACCAACATGACCCTGCAAATCATGGTGCACAGAACTCGGCATTGCTGTCCACAAAAATATTCACAAATTAGTTGTTCTTCCTATGTGATCAGCTGTCCTGAAAATACATTCAGTGTTCCAAACAACTCGATGTTTGTTTTAAATGAACTTATGCATATTCAGAATCCGTCTTGAATTCCAACTTGCCACTGTAAAACAAGAGGAATGTTCAGCTATAAACCCTAAGGCAATATATGATTAATCATACTGCAGTCTTATTGGGCACTGAATGTCACCATGGCTTTACACAAATATTGTGCCACTGAGAGTGCAATTATCAGGCTGCAGATAAAGCAAGACATAAAAAGAGAAATCTCACATTTGGCAGCATGTTGTCAAACATGCCCTATTAGGGGAAGGAAATAAAATGTTTATGAACTAATTTATTCAGAACCTGTTTGCAAGTTTCTATCGTTAGCATTGTTCGATCCCAGTAAAGGTTAGATTGATTTGAATAAGAAAGACACAAAGCCTCAAAGACTACATCAAAAATATTACCTGCAGTCAAATCAAATAAATTCATTGTTTTCTAGTGGCCATAAGAAACTCACTGTTTCTCTGCTGATATCATTCAAATAACTGTTGTGTATACTATCTCCCTGTCTTTCTTGGTGTCAAATAATAGTACTGCCAGATAATCCATTGGGTTTGGTTTGTTTATTTAAATCAGTGTTTATGCTTATGATCACAATGTCATCAACCTAAACCTAAAGACCTTGCAAAGCTGCACAACATAGGAATGAAAAACTAGGATGACGATAAATAATATACCAGCTGAATGGTATTACTGCCCATATTTGACAGAAGCTGTTGGAAGACATCAGACTTAGTAACATCAAGTAATAAAAAAAAAAAAGTGCCTAAAACAGCTGCTGAAGTTTAAAGTCATAATGTCGACAGCCACAGAGATGCAAGTCTGGATAATAATAGGGGTAATATACATCTGAACATCCTCTATAAACTGCATCTGACCTCTTTATGAAAAATAAAATGGAGAAGCTAATACTCCCAGTTTAAGTGACAGTCCATTACTTTTGAAAAAGCAATCATGCCTCCCTCACGGTAATTAAAGTTTCTTTCATCTCCCTGAGTCTGCACAGCTGCCACTATGTACATCTGATGCTAAGGAAACAGAGCAGGTTTTAAACCATAAGGGCCGCAGGACTACAGCTACCAGCAGCTCCAGAAAATATCTTCATTTTACAGGTTATTAAATTAATTATATTCCAGGAAGGATAAGGACACTTTGAGGCTGATCCGGCTCTCACTTGTGCTGGTTTTACACAAGCATAACTCCACTGGAGTCAATGGAGATAAACAAGTGTAAAACCAGTGCAAGTGAGATCTGAAAGAAGTGCACCTCTGATCACAGAGGTGCAGGAACACGTGGCAATAGAATGGGGTATGGTGTCTGGGATGGGCATTTAAAGCAATAGACGTTTAGGGCTAAAGTCTGCTCTCAGTTACTGCAATGTAAGTTGGCTTCCATGGCATTACTCAGCATTTACACTGGTGTAAACCAGAACAGAATTACACTAGCATATGAAGAAGCAATAAAACGTTTTACCAGTATGCTGAGTGAGAAGCAAGTCAAATTAGTAGGGAAGGTATCCCTACTAAACCAAAAGCCTTCAATACATTTGAGTAGGGATGTATCTGCCAATTTCTCTTTGCAAGTATTTGCATAAGAAAATAGTTTACACAAGAATTTCTGAACTTGATGCGGGGTTAAAATTTCACCATTTCTACCAATGAACAGCCATTTGGGGCAAAACTGGAGCATTTCCATTCTGGGAAAACTCCATAATTTGATCTAGAGAGATTTGCCACCATTTTCTGCCTTTCTTCAGAAAAATAGCTGCTCTGTTGGCAAAAACTACCTTTTATTGTTCTGCCAGTTTGCAAAATATTTGACTTGAGACCAGAACACAGATTCTTACCATGAAATAATTGTTTTTCTTGTATGAAATGTAGCTGTGGCATGTTGGTTCCAGAATATTAGAAAGACAAGGTGTGTGAGGTAATATCTTTTATTGGACCAACTTCTGTGGATGAGAGAAACAACGGGAGTTGGTCCAATAAAAGATATTACCTCACTACCTTGTCTCTCTATTTCTTTTCTTGGTGATTAACTTTTTCCTCTGAAGGGGCAGCTCATTATATTTATACATATATATATATATATATATATATATATATATATATATATATATATATATATATATATATATATATCCCATTCTTCGCTTTCAAAATGTTGATATCGCATATGAAAAAATATTAACAGTTTAATTTAGCCCAAATGGAACCACCAGACACACCCAATTTTATTTCCAGAGGGTTCAGGCTCACGTTGTAGCATTCAAGTTTCTTTTATAGGAACTTGCTCATTCTTTCACAGCAGATTAAACACAGAACATCATGGTGGCACAGTAATCACTGCTAGATCATTTAAAAGTATATTTCAAATACTGAAAAATACTATCTTTTTAGATACCCTGTTCTAATTGCAACAGGCTGCTTTTATTCCAGGCTCCAGCACCCATAGCTATTGAGTTATAAGCCAGATATGTGCGATTACATTCCACTCAGATCACACAACTCCCATTGCAGTGAGTTATCAGGTGGAAAAGAGCCCTCAGCGGTGGGGAATATTGCTTAAACAGGACATACATTATCTCCAAAGCAGAAATGATTTCCCAGGATACCTAGTGAAAATTGACGAACTGCATTATCTTCTAGCTCAGTGACATGCTCCTCCACTCAAAAGAGTAGTAAATGGATATGGTCAGGAAGTTTGGCATTGGAAATGAAGTTCCAAAAGCAATTTGAGACTAAAGAGAAAAATCAGGAGCCTGAGGAAGAGAGAATTATATAGGAGGAGAGAGGCTGTGATTAGGGAAAGATATTGGGATCTGAAGATAAGAAATTAGAACTAAATAAAGATATGAGAAAGCATACTGCTTCTAACAGAAGGATATTTTTTACAGAAAGTAGGCTTGAGGGGGGAAGAGGAGAAAAATCTTTAGTATTTTCTGCTGTAATAACTCCCGTTTGAGACCAAAACAGCAACATTTTTATTGGCATGCTACTATAGAATCTCTCACTGGACATTTTATGTGGCCTTTGATTATTTGACAGCTTGCGTTTTCAGCAAATGTGATGGCTTTCCCTTATTTCCTGAGTGATTGGCATATTAAGCCTTCCTTTGCAGAATACCCGTCCCTATATTACCTGTTCTTCATATACAAAGGGGTTCAAGCTCACCTAACATTCTACACAGAGTTTGGCTATTTTTTCTGGGCGTGCGCCTGCAAGAACTCTATTCTTGAAATTCCCACCATCTTGAAATGTGAGTAAGCCATTTGTTGAAGAATTGGGACTTTCGTTGGAAGATCTTCCATCTTTTTTTAAACAAATTTTACATCACTGTCCTCTTCCAAACAGCAAGGAAAAATGATGCTTAGAAAGATGGTCATAGTCAATTATTTATACACTATCATAGAATCATAGAATATCAGGGTTGGAAGGGACCTCAGGAGGTCATCTAGTCCAACCCCCTGCTCAAAGCAGGACCAATCCCCAATTAAATCATCCCAGCCAGGGCTTTGTCAAGCCTGACCTTAAAAACTTCTAAGGAAGGAGATTCTACCACCTCCCTAGGTAACGCATTCCAGTGTTTCACCACCCTCCTAGTCAAAAAGCTTTTCCTAATATCCAACCTAAACCTCCCCCACTGCAACTTGAGACCATTACTCCTTGTCCTGTCCTCTTCTACCACTGAGAATAGTCTAGAACCATCCTCTCTGGAACCACCTCTCAGGTAGTTGAAAGCAGCTATCAAATCCCCCCTCATTCTTCTCTTCTGCAGACTAAACAATCCCAGTTCCCTCAGCCTCTCCTCATAAGTCATGTGTTCCAGACCCCTAATAATTTTTGTTGCCCTTCGCTGGACTCTCTCCAATTTATCCACATCCTTCTTGTAGTGTGGGGCTCAAAACTGGACACAGTACTCCAGATGAGGCCTCACCAATGTCAAATAGAGGGGGACGATCACATCTCTCGATCTGCTCGCTGTGCCCCTACTTATACATCCCAAAATGCCATTGGCCTTCTTGGCAACAAGGGCACACTGCTGACTCATATCCAGCTTCTCGTCCACTGTCACCCCTAGGTCCTTTTCCGCAGAACTGTTGCCTAGCCGTTCGGTCCCTAGTCTGTAGCTGTGCAGTGGGTTCTTCCGTCCTAAGTGCAGGACCCTGCACTCATCCTTATTGAACCTCATCAGATTTCTTTTGGCCCAATCCTCCAATTTGTCTAGATCCCTCTGTATCCTATCCCTGCCCTCCAGCGTATCTACCACTCCTCCCAGTTTAGTATCATCCACAAATTTGCTGAGAGTGCAAACCACACCATCCTCCAGATCATTTATGAAGATATTGAACAAAACCGGCCCCAGGACCGACCCCTGGGGCACTCCACTTGATACCGGCTGCCAACTAGACATGGAGCCATTGATCACTACCCGTTGAACCCGACAATCTAGCCAACTTTCTACCCACCTTATAGTGCATTCATCCAGCCCATACTTCTTTAACTTGCTGACAAGAATACTGTGGGAGACCATGTCAAAAGCTTTGCTAAAGTCAAGAAACAATACATTCACTGCTTTCCCTTCATCCACAGAACCAGTAATCTCATCATAGAAGGCAATTAGATTAGTCAGGCATGACCTTCCCTTGGTGAATCCATGCTGACTGTTCCTGATCACTTTCCTCTCCTCTAAGTGCTTCAGGATTGATTCTTTGAGGACCTGCTCCATGATTTTTCCGGGGACTGAGGTGAGGCTGACTGGCCTGTAGTTCCCAGGATCCTCCTTCTTCCCTTTTTTAAAGATTGGCACAACATTAGCCTTTTTCCAGTCAGCCGGGACTTCCCCCGTTCGCCACGAGTTTTCAAAGATAACGGCCAATGGCTCTGCAATCACAGCCACCAATTCCTTTAGCACTCTCGGATGCAACTCGTCCGGCCCCATGGACTTGTGCACGTCCAGCTTTTCTAAATAGTGCCTAACCACCTCTTTCTCCACAGAGGGCTGGCCATCTATTCCCCATGTTGTGATGCCCAGCGCAGCAGTCTGGGAGCTGACCTTGTTCGTGAAGACAGAGGCAAAAAAAGTATTGAGTACATTAGCTTTTTCCACATCCTCTGTCACTAGGTTGCCTCCCTCATTCATTAAGGGGCCCACACTTTCCTTGGCTTTCTTCTTGTTTCCAACATACCTGAAGAAACCCTTCTTGTTACTCTTGACATCTCTCGCTAGCTGCAGCTCCAGGTGTGATTTGGCCCTCCTGATTTCATTCCTACATGCCCGAGCAATATTTTTATACTCTTCCCTGGTCATATGTCCAACCTTCCACTTCTTGTAAGCTTCTTTTTTATGTTTAAGATCCACTAGGATTTCACCGTTAAGCCAAGCTGGTCGCCTGCCATATTTACTGTTCTTTTGACACATCGGGATGGTTTGTCCCTGTAACCTCAACAGGGATTCCTTGAAATACAGCCAGCTCTCCTGGACTCCTTTCCCCTTCATGTTAGTCCCCCAGGGGATCCTACCCATCCCTTCCCTGAGGGAGTCGAAGTCTGCTTTCCTGAAGTCCAGGGTCCATATCCTGCTGCTTACCTTTCTTCCCTGTGTCAGGATCCTGAACTCAACCAACTCATGGTCACTGCCTCCCAGATTCCCATCCACTTTTGCTTCCCCTACTAATTCTTCCCAGTTTGTGAGCAGCAGGTCAAGAAAAGCTCTCCCCCTAGTTGGCTCCTCTAGCACTTGCACCAGGAAATTGTCCCCTACGCTTTCCAAAAACTTCCTGGATTGTCTATGCACCACTGTATTGCTCTCCCAGCAGATATCAGGAAAATTAAAGTCACCCATGAGAACCAGGGCGTGCGATCTAGTAGCTTCTGCGAGCTGCCGGAAGAAAGCCTCATCCACCTCATCCCCCTGGTCCGGTGGTCTATAGCAGACTCCCACCACTACATCACTCTTGTTGCTCACACTTCTAAACTTAATCCAAAGACACTCAAGTTTTTCTGCAGTTTCGTACTGGAGCTCTGAGCAGTCATACTGCTCCCTTACATACAGTGCTACTCCCCCACCTTTTCTGCCCTGCCTGTCCTTCCTGAACAGTTTATAACCATCCATGACAGTACTCCAGTCATGTGAGTTATCCCACCAAGTCTCTGTTATTCCAATCATGTCATAATTCCTTGACATCACCAGGACCTCCACTATGATTAATGAAAGTACATGAGTAAAACTTTAAGCAGGTGAGTAATCCTGTTGACTTCAATGAACTACTCAAGCACTTAAAATTACATAAAAGTTTAGGTACCTGCTGAATCAAGACCTTTACAACTAGTGCTTATCTGCACTTAAACATATGTGCTGGACAAAGTCAGGTTCAACTACTGCAAAATGTAAACAGAGGAAAGTGAAAGTGTGTGTGTGTGTAGGAACACAGGCCCCATCCTGAAAGCTCTCCACTTGTGGAACTTCAGCTGTACTCAGTGCAAGTTCTTCACACAGACAGCTTGCAAGATTAGTATAAATAATGGCAGCAAGCTATAAGCCACATCAATAAAACTCACTGTGGAATGTTAGAAGAGATGGAATTCTATTATTAATCAGGATAAGCCAAATGGGTTAAAGCTCATTTATGCCATTTCCATATTCTCTGTTAAAATGCTGTTTTACAAAAAAAAGTGAAAGAAAATCTTTCACACTGTATACCCTTTTCTTTTCTGCAGGTATGAAGATTGCAAGAGAGAATTAGGTCACAAATTAAATGTCATTTTTAAAAAAACTGTGCCTAAAATTAATGGTTCGAAACAATCTACCCAGTTTCATTGAAATTAAGTTCTTTTTGGATGGTGTGTGAATTACTAATGTATAATACAGAATTCACCTCATAATGCTTAACATCAGAATCACCCCTCTTTCTTTTAAGCTCTTCTCATACTTAGTTATGATATATAAAAGAAAAATGACTTTCCATTTACTATTCCCCCTCACTTTAAAATGTAGGGACATAGACACAGCACATTAACTACTAATTGTCAGCTTTTAAACTCAGACATAAGGTGCACATGTACGCATTTTGAAAATTCCACTAATGCAATGGTGAATATAACTATGGTAAGAAGTGTGGAGTTGATAAATGAACAAAAAGAAGTTAGTTACACCTTAGTGAGACAAAGGCAACAATTCTCATTGACTTCAGTAGCAGCAAGATCAGATCCATCTGAGCTGGCTAGATTCAGCCCTTCTGCACATGAGCACAACTGTTGACATCACTGGAAGTTGCACGCACTTTGGCTGGGTCTCAGTTTGGTCTCCACTCTATACTCACTCTCTAGTCTCTTCCCATCTTTCTAATCTCCTCCTGCTGCTGCTAGACCATGAGCAGTATAATATTATGTGAACAAAGGGCTTGATTCTCCTCTCAGTGATTTTACTGTGTAACTCTTGAGTTACACTGGTATACATGGGAGGAGAATCGGGTCCAAGAGTTTTTATACTAATAATAAAAGACACATACTGTGTAGCCTGTTAACATACTTGGTGCAGGTGAGCCCACCAATTCCAACAGCACTATTGTAGTTCTGCACTATAAGTCTCTGATCCTGTAAGCTGATCTGCCCAGAAAGACCCTTCGATAGGGCTCCACATATGCATAAGGGTCCACCTAACACAGATCAAGGACTAAATATCTTACAACTGTGGATGTCATTTTAGATAAAAAAAATGTAAATACAATTGAGGTAATAATTAAATAAAATATTTATTGGCTTCTCTGAGTGGGCACAGTCCTGTGGACAGAACTAAGTATTAGCAGCAAAGGCAAGCTGGGATATTTTGTTCATGGGCACTGTGGCAGAAAACATGGCAACAAAGAGGAATTGAGGACACTTGCCTTTTTGGTAGCTTTCCTAACTCAATGTCTAGGGGCCAGTAAAGATTTTGTTTGTTTTTAATGTGGTAGTAGAAATCACTGCAGATGGGACCTAACAAATGTATCATGATGTCAAAATGAATTTAGTCATTCCTATAACTGCTGAATCTCTGTAAACAGCATGTAATGCATTAATGTCATTTTATCTTTCCAAAAGATCCATCTGGCATTGACTCTTTAATAAAGACATTTAGAAGTACATTTATATATATTTTGTAGGATGCTAGCACCCTTTTTATGGGACCAAATTTTCCAGATACCTTCAAGATATAGAGCACCTACCTTTTCATGACAAGGAGCCTCAAGATACCCGACAGAAGATATACAAAAATAAGTTGTAATCAGCAATGCCAAGCTAACAATTAACAGCAAAAGGGAAAACTAGAAGTGTTATTGGATTTGATTTTAAAAGAGTTGCAGCAAATGTAAGGAGGAGAGCAGATATTGGGATTCATCCAATTTAAAATAATCCTCGTTTAGGACTTCATCTGCAGACAACTATGCACAGATATACAGGCTCCAATTTCAACGAAGCACCTATATACGTAAAATCAACGCAACCTAAGCACATGCTTAAGTGCTTTGCTGAATCAAGACCATGATTACTTCCGCACAGGGCTGGATTAACTCTCCTGTGGGCCCGGGGCTCTTAGATTTTGTGGGACCCCTGTATACAAGTCTTTTTCCTGGGAGGGAGTTTGATGCAGGGACGGTGCTGGGGGCAGGGGCAGTTCATGGAGCTGCCTCCCCCCTAGCAGGGGCCACAGAGACGTGCTAGCAGACAGCTGATTCCAGGAGCGGCGTGGGGCTACATCATGTAGGCAGCCTGCCTGACCGCCCTGCTGTGCTGCAGGACTTTTAGGGGCCTGGAGTTGGAGATTGCTGCCTGTGATTTATTTTTGTGGGGTCCCCCTTGAGCCGGGGCCCTGGGCTGCAGCCCCTAAAGCCCCTACCTTAATCCGTCCCTGCTTCTGGAGGGGAGGTCTTTACAGAACACCTAATATCATGACAAATAAAATAAAAGTCACATCTATATTCCTGACCAGGACCTGGGAAAAACTGTAGAAGATACCACTCCAAAGGAAGCTAGCCAAATTTTACAATAAATCCAGTGCATGCTAGAACAGAGCTTTGGGCTAAATCCTGGTTACTATGCAAAGGCCAGCTAAAATTGGAGAATTTCTTTGTTCTTAGCCCAAGGCTGGAGCAAATGGAATTCTCTCCCTGAGGCTGCTCGGCAGTAGTGGAGCCACACGGCAGTCATTATAGAAACCCTGGGACTGCAGTAGACAGTCTGCAGACAAAATCATTCAAACTCACCATTCAACAAGACTGATTTTGAGTACTTTTTGTATTCTGTGAATCTGATCAGTTTATACAGGACTCATGGGTACAAGGCATATGATTAAACAAAGTTCTACATAGTACAATTTAAAGTAAAGGCATACTATGTTTGGGGAAGCCCTGTTTGACCACCATCTCTAGGACGGTCCTCCACTGTCAGGAGAGAAGGAGAAGTCCAATGTCTTACTGTAAATAAGTGATGTGTCAGACAATGAATCCTACTTAGTCTACGTTGTCAACAAGACACAAAGGGCCAGGTCCTCAGCTGAGGTAAGTCAGTGTATCTCTACTGGCTTCAATGAAGCTCTGGCGAGTTTTAACCAGATCCTTGGCTGTTGTACAAGAGCAGTATTGTTACTCTGTTCTGTGCTGATTGGCTGTTTGCTCCAACACTCCTCCTCCCTCATAATCTCTTCCCCTCTGCTTCACTCCACACCTGTCCCTTCTACTCCCCCCATCTATCTTCCCTTCCATTTTTATTTTGCTTTAGCTGATCCCTTCCTAAGTAGCCTTTCCCCCAAAATGAAATAAATCATGGAACTAACATGCCATTTGCTGCCATCACATTGTTCACACTGCTTGTCTGTTCTATCTCTTCTCTTATAATCTAAATAGACAAGTCAGACACAGGGTAATTTCTTCAGGGCAGGGACTGTCTGCTACTCTGTTTATATAGTGCCTAGCACAATGGATCCCATTCTTGCTTGGTCCTTAAGTACTAACACAATATAATCATGATTAATAAACTATTATATTCACAAAGAGCCCGTCATTTAAGAGCAAAGCACTATATAAACATTTATCCATATAAGAATCATTTACTCATCAGTGAAATTAAGCAAGAGGCAGCATTCCTCATAGGGGATAAGGGAAAATTAGTGTTCAACAGTGTAGCTCAACTATCTTCAGGAGCCTTGTTATGATCACTTAGCTTCTGCATTCTGCTTATAAAGTGTACTGGTGATCTCTGAAGTTTCCACGTTTGAGCAAAATCTTTTAAAATGTTCTCTTTGTTTTATACTTTTGAGTAACAAACAGAGCTCCTTTCAGGTAAGGCCACATCTCCATCATTTTTCTAATTAGGTTTTGCGTCACTGTGAATCACAACTTTCCCATGAAATTCTTGCAACATTTTGATATCAACTGTTTATGTAATTTAACTAAATTTTAATACTTAACTATGTTCCTATAGGACAAAATGTGAGTGCATATCTACCTCTATCTCCAGTACCGCTTTTCTCAGCCCCTGCACAGAATGGACAAAATACCAGTTGTAATTGTGGGACTATAAAACACTGACAGAGTTCACTAGCTTGTTAGTAATTTTACCTAGCTAATGATAGAGTTGGAAGAAGTGGGTGTGAACTGGCATAGCTCCACTGCCAGTTTAGACCAGATGAGGAGGTGGCCCAACAGTTGTGAGTTTACCAGAAAAATCTAACTTTCTATATTATTGAAAGATAATGGGTTTTTTTCCTGCAATATTAATATGGTTGATCATGCTTTTCTGTTTTAACACAGAGATATAAAAGTAATATGTGCAATGACAAGAGTAAGTTACTGTAGAACAGAGCTATTTGCATAAATAAGCAGTCTAATAAGTCTAATAAATAAGTCTAATAAGACTAATTTTTCCCATAGCAAGCAAAATAATTTGTGTATTACACTCTGACACATCTTCTTATCAACCCCACCCCCAACTACCAGCCCCTGTTGCAACAGATTGGAGAAGCATTTAACCTGCAAGAAAGAAATTAATCTTCTGACCCCGCAGCTCAATTTTCTCTCAGATGAGAGGAAAGGACGGTAGTGCTCTCAGGTGAGGAAGTGCTACATTCTGCCCAATCCTTCTAGTAAGATGCCAGTTATTGGTAATGACTGTATTATTACCACTTTCACATCACATCCCTGAGGTAAAATAAGTGATGACTGTATGGATTGAACTATCTCAGTAGTGCTGGGGAGTTGAATTGATAGACTCTCCTCCATGACCACTTACTTAATTCACAGGGTCTAATCATCTTCTCACTTACATCAATTTAAAATCAGGAATTAAATCCACTAAATCAAAGGAGAATTGGGCCCTCAGACTGCAGTTCAGATTTCAAGATTGTATGGTGCCAAAAATCCACAGCAAGCAACATTCTGTGACTGTTTTTTATTTTGAAAGAGGACTATAGAACATGTTGTTTCCATACTAGGTTTCATTTGTTACTCAAATTTATATGGATCCATAGCTGAAATTCTCCCATTAATCTCTCCAGCACTTAATGCCTCTTTCGGCAGGTGACATTCAATTTGTCTCTTGTGAAGCTCTTTCCAACATTGCTGCATTTTCTCCTATCCAATAATTCAACAGTTTCCCCAACTTCTATTACTTGGAATGTCCTGTGAAGTGGCAGGAGACAGTCTATCTAAATCCAATACAGCCTGAAACGGGAAAAGCTGAAGGGAGAGGAATCATTTTATGTCTCTTACACCACCAATTCTTCCTTGTGTATGGCAGTGGGAGAAGTTCCACCTAAAGGGAAAGCTCAGGTTGCCAGATAACAATTTTGATGCTGAAGTGGTTTAGTTTTGAAACATACAGAACTGCAAGAATACAAAGTTGCCAACACACACAGTTTGTCTTTCAGAGATAAACTATATTAGAAACTCTAATTTGAGAGATATGATTGACCTGAAAATACTTCTTTGTGTATTTGACAACTTTTTGTATTTAATCACTTTCACTATCTCCCTACATGTTCAGTCAGTTTGTCCCTTGCTTATCCCTTATAAAATACTGAAGGGAACAGAAAAAATTTAACACATTTTTGAAATTTCAGGACATTTTCATAAAGCACCCTTTTAACCACATTGACTAAATTCAGAAAACTAGTCAAAAGGAAAGAAGCTGACATCTTTAAAGCTTTCAGCCTACTTCCCTTCAGAATAAGAATAGTTTTGATACACATGTTGGCTGGAGTCACTGCTTAGGATCCACTGGTAATAGCCCACAGGACCCATGCAATGAGTCCCATGTAATACTAGTGGATACAGTCCAGAGCGTGGGCAAAGTAGTACAATCCATCCACAACCCCATTCCACCATGGACTTCAGTACTAGATGGTACAATCCAAGAAGTGAGTAGGGGTGTACAAGAAGTGAGTAGGGGTGAGTAGGGGTGTATCACCAACATCTGTCTTATAAATTCTTAAAGCAGTTCACTTGACAGAACCCCCCAACAAAGAATAGTGGTTATTCTACCTTCCTTGCTCTGGAATCCTTCCTCAGGTGCAGCAGACTCCTTCTGTCCAAAAGAGCCTAGTCAAGTCCAGTGCTGAGAGCACTATGTTCACGGTGAGACAGTGGCTAGGCATGTAAAGGAGAGTCTCAACTTTAATTTTTAGAAAGTAAAGGCAAAGTTAGATATCCAAAAGAATGATCTGATTTTTAAAAGCTACAGAGCAATGACAATTTCTCTGAGTTCAGTGAAGTTTGGGTGTGTTTAGTGCCTCTTCAAAACTGTTTAATTACTGTGCCTTCATTGTGGCAGATATGGCTAATTAGACTCTGCCCCATATACACAGGAGGTAGGAGCAGCTCTCTGCAGAGGGAGATAGGACTTGGGACAGGTATTTTCTTAGGGAAGGAACCGTAGGAGCAACCAGGGCTGGAATTCATGTGTTGTTTAAAAATTAGTTTTTTGCTAATAAAAACAGAACCTATCTGACTTCAGATGTGTATGGCTTTTTGGTTGGACCAGTTTACAGAGTCCCACAAATAGTAAAACTGTGACCCTGATGGAGTCTGCTATCTTCTTCCTCCATAGTCACTATACAAAGAGTGGAAACATTCACTATACACTGCAGAACCAACCGACTGAATTCCGCAAGAGCGATAAGAAAACTTTCTGCAGAACTACTTGCAGAAATAAAATGTTATGTTTTACTATAAATAAAGTGCAACCATATACTTTGGGTCAAGTTATTAAACCAGAAACAAAAAGTAAAGAGTCTCTATGAAAGAGCACAGTGCGGCATGCCAAAAGGAAAGGTATCTCAGTTGTATACTCTATGCACCTCAGATTCAGATGGAAAGAAGTTACAAAACAGGGTGCTATAAATTATTAATTCAATACAGCACTTTGCAGGAGGACAAAATTGACTTGCAAAAAATATATAATGGAAAGCAAATCTAATGAGAATAGGAAATTAGAAACCAGTGATTCAAGAGACAGGTAGCGAGGAATTGATCATCTGGGAAACAAAAACCACATTTTTGCAGTTCAATTTATAAAAGGCCTTGTTTTGACATCACAGGAGAAAACACTGATATTTCTACAATTTTCATAAAGTGGACTTTTGGACAAGAGAAATAATTTTACAGTAATGTAGCCATTGTCTCATTGCTGCATAACAGACAACTACCTTACAGTTGGGAAATATGCCCGTAAAATTGTGTTACAAATACTTTTTACAGGAGGAAGGGATTTAAATGTCTGAAAAATGAGCACGTTACCTGAAACTTAAAATTTGTGTTTTACCTGGATTTGAACAGCCTTATGGAACCACATGATCTGCATCTTTCTCCACATAGGGTGAGAGAGTTGGAACGATATATTTAATTAACCTTGTCCAGTCAAAATAATTGTAACAGAGAACATTGAGTTGCTACCCTGGTCAGATGATTATTACTGGAATTGGATGCATCAGCATTGAAACAAAATCAGCACCGAGTAAGCTGCAGGAAAGGCCATTAGAAATTTGTCTCAGCTGATGAAAAAAAGCCAATGGCCAATTAGCTTTGGGTGCTTTCTGCACCTTTTGAGCTACAGCTGTTAGATGGTACATTCCTTGTCATGTGAGCTGGTCTACAGAATAGTAGTTTCATATTCTGCAGTCTGGTATTCCTCATTCGCTGATACACTGAGTTTGACAGAGATCAAGCACAGACATGTATTAAACTAGAATTGGCATAGATAAGTTAACGAGCTCTATCCTACTTTTTTCTGAAAAATCAATCAGAATCTTGTCAGAATATAATTGCATTTTCGTTTGATTCTAGCTGTGTACAGAAGGTGAATGTGCAGGTGCTAGGACTAGACACATCTCTGATTATGCTGGTAAGCACATTAACAGAAACTTGACAGCAGCACCCACCACATTATCTCCTGCTGCTGCTCCTGTCATACACCCCATTAGGACCAAATCCTAAAGGGACAGAGTGCTGACTGTGATGTGAGTTGTGACTCATGGTGAACATGAAATGGTTCTCCCAGGAGTCACCAGATGCTACTATACAGTGTTTGACATTTGTGTCTCATTTTAGTGAGTCAGCCAGAGAACCTCTTAGTACAAAAGCAGTGCATTTTAAACTCTGAACACATTTTCCAAATGCTTCAGAGGACACTCAAACATTGACTACTGAGAAGGAACAGTGCCCAACATACACACCTTTGCAATTCACAAGTAGTCTCCTCTTACAGAAACTATTCTATGGCATATTTTTTTATAAAAGTATTCGCTGGAAGGCTGGTGCCTTTGAGTGCTCTAATACATATACTGTGTAATTTATAGATCCAAAATTGATTGTTTTTCTCTTGGAAAGTAGGTCTGTTGCCTTCACTTTCTTTATTTCAGCAAAGTTCTAACAGATACATGTTGCCTTGGAATCAATATTTTACTCTTTTAATGTTGGGAGTAATTAATATTAACTCCTTCTGCACCTCACAATGTGCATCTGTCATCAAGGAATTCATTTCTTCTTGTGACAAGCACAGTATTTCTGCCACTCTGCTCTGTTACATCCCCACAGAAAAAGAATAGCTTACTTTTAAAAGGTCTGGCACAGGCATTGGGACAATGTGGAGCTATGGTCCAGAACAAAACCATTTTGTTACTTTGGTTAAAAGATATTGTTTTAGGTGTACAAGAATGGTCTTAAATTTGAGCTGGTTGAACACCATTTGTGAATAATTTGACTAAAATTTTCCCATCACTGTTGAACAAATTGCTTTCATTGGAACTCCATAGTATGAAAATATTGCTCAGGTTATTCCATTATCTTAAAGATGCTGGTGAAAAGATAAATTAACTATCATTTTAATTTTTTCCCCTCAGAGAGAGAGCCTTGCACTACAGATTTCCCTTCTCAGCTGATGCTCATAATACAAGTATTTTATTTGCAGACTCCTCAAAGAATATGATTATTTTTCAGTTGTACAGGATACAACTACAGTGCAATTATTGTACTGAATTCTACAAATGCTTTCTGAAAGATCTACTATATATTAACAAAAGGTGTTACTAGTAACACTTCCTTGTTATTCACAGCATTATACATTTAACTCTTCTACACAAAAGTATGGCCATTCCAAAGATATTTAATTCCCAATCTAAAATATTGTAACAAATCCATGGCCTCTTAACACTTCATGGTTATCATTGTTCTGAGCACCACAGAGGACTTCATAGCCAAATAGTAAGGATAGAACTCAACTCATGAGCCAGAAGCAGATACCTTGACCTACTTGAGCTAAAAGAGAATCTTTATTAGCTATCATAGTTGAATGACTATGACACAAAGTTGAGCAGTTTAGATTACATCCAACTGAGGCAGCAGTACATGCGCGTGTACACACACATTACATATGGATGAAACTTGGCTCAATGAGAGTCAATGGAAGTTTTGCCAATTATTTCAGTGGGCCAGGATTTCATGTATACTTTTCTAGCAGGGCAAAGCTCATCTGGGTTGACAGGAGTTTAAATTTTGCACCTAACACCAATGTAATAAATCCCTGGACATCTAGGATTCTATTTTAAACTATGCTGTAAGTCATAGCCACTCAGAATGCAAGGGCTAGCAGGGTTTTGGGAGGGAGCACATTTCTAGCACTTTAGCTAAAAGAGAATCTCTGTTAGCAGTATTAGGCCTATGACACACAATTGAGCAGTTCTGATTCCATCAACTAGAGAGCAATGCTATGTGCCCACATTAATATATACAGAGAGAGAATACTCAATTAATTGTATTACATAAATAATTCCAATTTTCAGAAAACAAATGGTATTCCTTAAGGACGTAAATCAAAAATACTTCACTATGAGAGCAGGACAGCCCTCATGATTAATTTGAGCATAACAAACCCTGCCATTTAATTAAGTCACAGATGCACCCTCCCTAGGTAAACATGGAAAAAAGCAGCAGAAGAAATATAAGTGAGAAGTCAGTGATCATAGAATTTTCAAATCTATTAACTTTTTCAACTAGCACGCTCAGGAGATTTGTTTATATTTTAGATATTTTTCTTGTCAGCTAACATTTGAAAACATATGTATCCTGATGAATCAATTCATTAGTCTATGGCCAGACATTTTGCCAACAGACTCTGACCTAGCCTTCCATAATTTGCTAAATTCATAAACTCTACACATTCTTTTACTGATCATAAGTTTGTGTCCTGACATACTGTGTACTGACATACAGCTGGGTGTGGCCCTACGTCTGGGTGTACTGACATACAGCTGGGTGTGGTCCTACCTGCGTGTGCATGCGCTGAAAGAGGCCAGAGAGCTTACTTCAGCAAAACAGGGAGTGGGAACCGAGGCTGGTGGAGCAGGAGAGGCTCAGTGAAATCCCAGTACATCAGGTGGCATCCCAGAAGGGGGATCCAAACCGTCACAGTATGTTGTAGGGTTTAACTTGAAATATAATTTGGCTCACAGGCACTTATGTCAGCATAAACCAAATTCCAATGAAGTCAATAGATTTACAGTCATAAAACTGGTGTGAGCAAGAGGAGAATTAAGTTCTATGTATCTATATGAACATGTAGATATATAATATATGCCAGGTTGTGCTGATTGGGGGGTATCTAAAATTTATGAATTATGAACTCTCTTTATATCTCTATCAATCTGCAAACTCCAGTTTGTTTGTAAGGATGGTCTTTGCCTTTCCACTGTCCTTTTATTTCCATCTTGAACTAAAATTCCTAGGGTTTGTGGCACAGGGCTAACAACAAGGAATAAGTAAACTTAATGACAGCTCTGACTGAATTGGTATGCTAAAGAGGGTTGCCTGGGAGGGAAACCAGTTCCACCAAGTTATCTACAGGGGGCTGGGTTTAGAGAGGGGACAATCCCCAAACAGAACAAAGAAACCAGGTATTATAAACTCAAGGGATCTCAGAAGACTCAGACAAAAGCAGCTTGGGAAAACAGGGGCATGCTTTTGCAGAAGAGAGGTCTTGTTCAACTGCAGGACCAAAGTTGACATGGAGGAGAAACTCTGAATTCTCACTGTCTGAGCTTTTGAAAGCCCTCCTGAGTCCTCAGTCCTGAGTCCCCCTCTTGAGTCCTCCCGATGGCCTGCTCTAGTTGCAAATTTCTACTTCTGTACCGCCGGGCGCTCAGTCTTTCCCGTTGATTTTCCTGCACTTCCTTGGATATCAGCCCTCTTTCCTTTCATAAATTTGTGTTTCCCAGCGACCTGAGTGTGTGGTTTTTTTCCCCTTCAGAATCACCTCACCACTTTCCAATTTGCCTTTTCTTTCTCAAAGATCCACTGTCTCTCTTTCACTATCATGGAAGCTCTGTATCAGCATTCCTTTCTTAGTCTTACTAGAAGGGCATCATATCCAGAAAAGGTTTCCAGCACTTTAAATGCATGTTTTCTAAGATTAGGTTGGTTTAAAGGGGGGACAACAGCATAGAAGTAGACAGAAATCAACAGCAAGAAACCTAAATGCAGAGGTTTACCCAACCAAGAGGGGGCTGTGCTAACCACAAGTTTTTATTTTTGTGCCAGAAGATGTTTTCTTAGAGAAACATGGGAGGTTTTACTGCATCATGAATAGACAATGTTCCCCCCCAAAAAATATTTTTTTGTGAATCCTCCTGCAAATATTTCTAAAGATTCCACAAAATCCTTAGTCTTCCCTAGGCTCTTCTATCCCTAATAAAACTCTGGTGATCCCATTTATGGATCATGCACCATTCAGATGGTTTTGGCTTCTAATCCCATGAAATCTGAATTTTAATCTGCAAACAACTTTGTAATAGACACACATTTTGTACTTCAGTCACTAGAAGGGATGTTGCCCCATTAATCTCAAAGGATCGGCATAGCAATTTTATCACATTTACTAAAAAATCCATACAGATTTAAGGTTGAGTTCTGGATTTAATTGAAGTAACCTTTTGTACAATCTAGCTTTTAATGAAGTGCAATGAAGTTCAACTCCATGGGGGCCATTAATCTGAAACACTCCATTAAAAACAACTACAAGGGGAGTTTTTAATAAACAGTGTGAACTAATGCCCATGTGGAAAGGTAATTGAGAGGGAACTGGTGTCTGGCCCAGATTGTTATTAAATCCTGATCACAGGTAAAGCTGAAACCCCAAATGGCAAGCTGCCGTGTGATTTATAGAGCCCTTCTCTTCCCAGCCTTAAAAAAAGACCAAGTTTAATAATAAAAAAAATCTTGTGACTAAGCTATAAAATAACTGAGCAATTACTTAGAATAATTTATACAGCGCAATACACCGACCTTGCTCTAAGCATAAAATCTACAAAATAACTTCTGTAATAAAACTGCGAACTACTAAAAGGACTAAAGGTTTTAACCCTTTTTATTGTGCAGAGCCTGAGGGAACTATAAATACACATTACACTCTAATAGGCGGGCTTAAGAAAATTCATAATTTTTTTATCTTTAAAAAAAAAAGCCTCTCCGAAGTCTGATAGAGCTGGTCAAATTACAAAGCAGCAGTTCACATTGTCGTATTTTAAAAGCTCTTAAAATGATACAAAGCTCCACGCTTTCTAAGATGATTTGTATTTAATGTCTGAACCCCTCTTGCCTCTGGTCTTATTCTTCCAGGGAACAATTAAAAATGGACAGAAAATTCTAATGTCAAAATCCATGACCAGTCTGGCTTGTATTTTTATAGATTATACTTTTAGGAATGAAAAAAATGGTACAATTAAGCTCTTGAAAGGTACAGTGGTGAAAGAGCATTAACTTAAGTTATCTAAGCAATTTCAGCTGGACTAAGAATGGTTACATGTTATGTTTTTTGCTATAGCTGTAGCTTGTTGGCAAACTAGTACGACTATACAATGGTCATTTCACTATCTCTCAGACACCTGTCGTCAACTGTTAATGGTACATGGATCAGGGAGAAATAGATATGAGAGGGCTGGAAGTAGTAGGTTGTTTCAATGCCTGTTGAAGTCAATAGGAGTTTTTCCATTGTTTTCAATGGATAATGAATCAGTCCCTAGGTCAGTGTCAGTTTGTCTCTGAACGTGTATCAATAGTTTTGTCTAAAATAGATTTTAAAGCCTTCCAACATCTACTATTATTTACATGACCCGTCAATGTGTATAATGATGTACAAATGGGAAGGAAAAAGTCTCTACCCTAAAGATCCTAAATGACATGCTGAATAAGATGATTAACATAATAAATTATGAACGACAGTGAAGGGGAGGAGAATGGGAAGGAAAAGAGAGGAGACAACAGAAAAAGAAGAGGTAATCTGCTCCAGGGAGAATGTTATCACAAAGATGTCAGATTATTTCATTTGTTTTGCTTTCAGGCTTATCCTGACTCTAAGTTTATTAGGGGTTTTTTTGTTTTGGGTTTTTTAATATTATAACCAGCCATGGGAAAGAGAGAAGATGGTGCTAAACTGAGATTAGTGGCAGGATGCTGGTCAAAAGACATATATTTTGGGAATGGATTTGGAGGAGGATAGGTAGGTCACTTGATACACAAGAAGAGGAAGCCTGTTCCATATCTTGGGAGCAATATTAAGAAATAAAGGCTTGGAGTCAACAATGAGAGAAGAAAAAAAGTGTTCAGGACAGAGGGTGGGCAGAGCACAGAGAAGGGCTGGGGGCGGGGCGTTGCTTGCACTGTTCCAGGAGAAAAGATCTTTGGATTCTAAACCCACAATTATGTTTTAAAAATGCTTCCAAACCATGATTTCCTGTGGAAATGGCGGTTTGAGATTACCTCAAATTGACATGACAAAGTGCACAACATTATACAGACAACAGTGCTTGCCAGGAGTAGAATCCAGGACCTCACTGATGGTGGGCATATATCGCTTCTATGCTATGGATTTATAAACTCTGTTCTAAACTAAAGGCAGTATTTTTGGAGTGTTCTGTGACTTGGCACACAGGAAGTAGAAGTTTGGAAAGGAGTGCAGCAATGGTGACCTTTTGTGAAAGCTTGCTCGAGTTAACCCTACCAAAAGGAGGGCAGTATAGCTCAGCAAAAAAAGAAAAGTAAACTCCTTTATTATCAACGTGGTGATAATTTAGTTTTACAGCAGATGCCATCCAGAAGGCTCTAGTCTGTATGCAGCATAAATGAAAGTCAGAAATGATCAACCATTCTGCATTCAACAGAAGGACTGTATCTTGATACACACTAACTTGGAAGGGTGCCTATGTGTAAGTGACCCTCTGCTTGCATATCAACAACACTCTCCCTACCACTGTCGCCAGTCACTGCTTTTATAATCATACAGATGTGATGCCAAAAGAAAGAATTGTAATATGTCTGGTTACTATTTCAAAAAGGAAATATCATCCCAAAATAGGCTAATTATAGTATACTGACTAAGCTACTCAGAAAACCTATGCATGTCAGCACATTCGTAAGCACCAGTCATTTCAACTGCATACTTTTTAGTTTTCCCCCGTATGTACACCTTCAGCTGTACATCATTATCATAAAAATGAAGGGCTGGAAGGGCCCTTGAAAAGTCATCCAGTCCAGCCCCTTGCACTGAGGCAGGACCAAGTAAATCTAAACTAACCTGTTCTTTCAAAACCTCCAGTGACAGGGATTCCACAACCTCCCTTGAAAGCCTATTCCAAAGCTTAACTATCCCTTATAGTTAGCAAGTTTTTCCTAATATTGAACCTAAATCTCCCTTTCTGCAAATTAAGCCCATTATTTTTTGTCCCATCTTCAGTGGACATGGAGAAAAATTGATCAACAGTTCTCTTTATAACAGCCTTTAACATATTTGGAGACTGTCCCCCCTCACGTCTTCTTTTCTCATGCCCTCTTTTAAAACTTTTCTCTTTAAAACTTTCCTTATAGGTCAGGTTTTCTAAACTTTTTGTCTTTTTTTACTAAATGGAAGTGGGGGGATGGTATCCTATAAGAAATAATTAATAGAAATAGAGGAACATTCTAAGACATCAGTAGACTATCCCAGAGTCCAAAGGAGAGCATTGTGAAGAATAGCACTCATTTCACTCAAATTTACCTTGTTACTATTGTATTGTACACATGTATATTCAAAACAATGTATGTAAATTTATGCAAACCTGTTCTCATTCTTTACTACAGGGATTTGTTGGCAACTGAAATATTCAGTCTTAAAACTGGAGTTTACTGGAAGTTTTATTCGTTTTTAAAAAGTGAGCTCTCATTGGTTTATGCAGTAAAAAAAATAATCTGTAAAAAAGGGATAAACAATAAAGTGGCAAAGTTTGCAGATTATACAAAATTACTCAAGATAGTCTAAAGTAGACTGAAGAGATTCAAAGGGATCTTACAAAACTGGGTGACTGGGCAAGAAAATGGCAATTGAAATTTAAAAAGTTGATACATGCAAACTAATGGCCCTGCAGGTGTGGCTCGGTGGGGCCACTTGGGCCGACAGCTACTCCTTAACCCCTTGCTCACCACTGTGGGGTTTGTATACCCCATCACAAATTCACTATACATACAAAGTGATGGGGTCCAAATTAGCTGTTACTACTCAGGAAAGAGATCTTGGAGTCATTGTGGATAGTTCACTAAAAACATCTATTCAATGTGAAAATGTCATGCTACTATAGAAATCCATGGTATATCCACACCTTGAATACTAAGAGAAGTTCTTGCTACCCCACCTCAAAAAAGGCACATTAGAATTGAAAAATACAGAGAAGGACACCAAAAGCTTTTAGGGGTATGAAACAGCTTCCATATGAGGAGAGAAAAAAGACTAGGACTGTTCAGCTTGGAAAAGAGACAACTGAGCAAGGATATGATAGAGGACTATAAAAATCATGAATGATGTGGAGGAAATAACACATCACAGAACACAAGAACAAGGGGTTGCCCACTGAAATTAATAGGAAGCAAGTTTAAAACAAACAAAATGAAGCATTTCTTCATATCATGCACAGTCAACCTGTGGAACTCACTGCCAGGGAGGTTGTGAAGGCCAAAAGTATAACAGGTTCAAAAAATAATTACATAAGTTGATGGAGTATAAGTCCATCAATGGCTATTAGCCAAAATGGTCTGGGATGCAATCCCATTCCCTTTTTGTCCCTAAATCTCAGACTGCTAGAAACTGATGGTGGAAAACAGGGGATGGATCGCTTGGTAAATTATTCTGTTTGGTTCTCTCACTCTGAAGCATCGGGAACCGACCACTGTCAGACAACAGGATACTGCACTAAATGGACCATTGGTCTGGCCCAGTATGGTCATTCTTGTGTTTTGTTTGTCCTTCATTTATAGTGCTTTGTCATTCATTTTTAAGATAGGATGTATATTGTACTTTTTGCTCTTGGCAGGACGGTCACTATGTCATTCTAATAATAAACATATAACTAAGTCAAGAAAGTCCATTCCTGTTCAACAAAGCACTTAAGCATGTGCCTAAAGTTAAACATATGCTTAAGTACTTTGCTGTATAGGGATGGACCAAAACATAAATGCTTTGCTGAATTGTTTTTTCAGGTTCTGCCACATGACTTTTCCTTATGCTAAATTTTTCATGCAATGTAGCCATTCCATAAAGATTAACTGTGGTTCGCTGTATTGGCGCAGTTTCTCAGCTAATGGGTAGTGGTGTAACCTATTGACATTAATGGAACTATGCAAGTTTACATCAGCTAAGGAACTAGCCCAGTGTCTCTATATGGAAAGTACACTTGCTCTGTAAAGTCTATAGCAAAGGAGCTGATGATCCACTGATGTCTTTGAAAATGCATCTGTTGCTATTATTTCCTTAGGAAGAATCCTACAGGATACCATTCCCCACAAAAAAACCATTTGCCGTCCCTTCTTCCCCACAATGATTTTCACAGGCTGTGTGTAACACTGCCCCAACTTCAATCTATAAGAGACAAATGGGGCTTTCAGCAGGGCCCATCAACAAATCTTCAAGTTGTTGCCGAAAGAAATTGGTTGAGAACACCATGAGCCACTTCTTTCTCGCAGGTCCAGTGAGACCTGGTCTGCTACTGCCAGAAATGAAATCAGACTCCTGAACTCACATTGCCTGCACAGGCAACACATTGGTCTACCACTGGAGCATCAGGTTAGCCCTTTTGCATCATTTTATAGATGAAAAGGCATTGATTAAGACGGTCTTCTTGCCAGATGTTACAATCAAAGTCAAGTTAGTATCCTGTCTTGGCCCGGATTTAGAAAAAAACCCTTCTCTTTCATTGTAATTTATATTTCAGGTTTACAAAGCTAAGCTAATTTGCAGAGTTAATTAAGTACTAGCCCATTGAGGAAATTCATACGAGATCTATACTCAGAAATGAACACATAGTGTACATATAGTAAGAGGCATTTAGACATCAGCTATTCTACAAGTGCAATTCTCCCTTTTTCCTTCCTTTATATAAGATTCATTGCCCCTTAGCACAAGGAAAATTATCTAAGTTTTCCATTTAAACCTAACTGCCAGGCAACTCTCAAGACAAATGAATGGAAAAAGTATAAACCTCTTTCAATCTTTTAAAATCCCCTTGGCCTTTTTCTGAAAGGAACTTGGCCTCTCTGGAATGGTTAAGACAAAGTATGAAAATAACATATTTCATTCCTTGGCAATCTACAAAATTATTACTTTAATCCATTTGCAGAACGAAACGTTCTTATCTGATGCAGATAACCCAGCTGAAGCAAGGCTGGCTTGTGAGATTCATTATCCATAAGAAGAAAAGGAGTACTTGTGGCACCTTAGAGACTAACATATTTATTTGAGGATAAGCTTTCATGAGCTACAGCTCACTTCATCAGATGCATTCAGTGGAAAATACAGTGGGGAGATTTATATACACAGAGAACATGAAACAATGGGTGTTACCATACACACTGTAATGAGAGTGATCAGTTAAGGTGAAAAGAAAAGGAGTACTTGTGGCATGAGCTCATGCTCAAATAAATTGGTTAGTCTCTAAGGTGCCACAAGTACTCCTTTTCTTTTTGCGAATACAGACTAACACGGCTGTTACTCTGAAACCAGTTAAGGTGAGCTATTACCAGCAGGAGAGCCGGGGGGGCGGGGTGGGGAGGGGAAACCTTTTGTAGTGATAATCAAGGTGGGCCATTTCCAGCAGTTGACAAGAACGTGTGAGGAACAGTAGTGGGGTGGGTGGGAATAAACATGGGGAAATAGTTTTGCTTTGTGTAATGACACATCCACTCCCAGTCTTTATTCAAGCCTAAGTTAATTGTATCCAGTTTGCAAATTAATTCCAATTCAGCAGTCTCTCGTTGGAGTCTGTTTTTGAAGTTTTTTGTTGAAGAATTGCCACTTTTAGGTCTGTAATCGAGTGACCAAAGAGATTGAAGTGTTCTCTGACTGGTTTTTGAATGTTATAATTCTTGATGTTTGATTTGGGTCCATTTATTCTTTTACGTAGAGACTGTCTAGTTTGACCAATGTACATGGCAGAGGGGCATTGCTGGCACATGATGGAATATATCACATTAGTAGATGTGCAGGTGAAGGAGCCTCTGATAGTGTGGCTGATGTGATTAGGTCCTATGATGGTGTCCCTTGAATAGATATGTGGACACAGTTGGCAACCGGCTTTGTTGCAAGGATAGGTTCCTGGGTTAGTGGTTCTGTTGTGTGGTATGTGGTTGCTGGTGAGTATTTGCTTCAGGCTGGGGGGCTGTCTGTAGGCAAGGACTGGCCTGTCTCCCAAGATCTGTGAGAGTGATGGGTCATCCTTCAGGATAGGTTGTAGATCCTTGATGATGCGTTGGAGAGGTTTTAGTTGGCGGCTGAAGGTGATGGCTTAGTGGCGTTCTGTTATTTTCTTTGTTGGGCCTGTCCTCTAGTAGGTAACTTCTCGGTACTCTTCTGGCTTTGTCCATCTGTTTCTTCACTTCAGCAGGTGGGTATTGTAGTTGTAAGAATGCTTGATAGAGATCTTGTAGGTGTTTGTCTCTGTCTGAGGGGTTGGAGCAAATGTGGTTGTATCGTAGAGCTTGGCTGTAGACAATGGATCGTGTGGTGTGGTCTGGATGAAAGCTGGAGGCATGTAGGTAGGCATAGCAGTCAGTAGGTTTCCATTATAGGGTGGTGTTTATGTGATCATCGCTTATTAGCACTGTAGTGTCCAGGAAGTGGATCTCTTGTGTGGACTGGTCCAGGCTGAGGTTGATGGTGGGATGGAAATTGTTGAAATCATGGTGGAATTCCTCAAGGGCTTCTTTTCCATGGGTCCAGATGATGAAGATGTCACCAATATAGTGCAAGTAGAGTAGGGGCATTAGGGACGAGAGCTGAGGAAGCGTTGTTCTAAGTCAGCCATAAAAATGTTGGCATACTGTGGGGCCATGCAGGTATGCATAGCAGTACCGCTGATTTGAAGGTATACATTGTCCCCAAATGTGAAATAGTTATGGATGAGGACAAAGTCAAAGTTCAGCCACCAGGTTTGCCGTGACATTATCGGGGATACTGTTCCTGATGGCCTGTAGTCCATCTTTGTGTGGAATGTTAGTGTAGAGGGCTTCTACATCCATAGTGGCCAAGATTGTGTTTTCAGGAAGATCACCGATGGATTGTAGTTTCCTCAGGAAGTCAGTGGTGTCTCGAAGATAGCTGGGAGTGCTGGTAGCGTAGGGCCTGAGGAGGGAGTATACATAGCCAGACAATCCTGCTGTCAGGGTGCAATGTCTGAGATGATGGGGCGTTCAGGATTTCCAGTTTTATGGATCGTGGGTAGCAGATAGAAGACCCCTAGTCGGGGTTCCAGATGTGTGTCTGTGCGGATTTGTTCTTATGCTTTTTCAGGGAGTTTCTTAAGCAAATGGTGTCGTTTCTTTTGGTAACTCTCAGTGGGATCAGAGGGTAATGGCTTGTAGAAAGTGGTGTTGGAGAGCTGCCTAGCAGCCTCTTGTTCATATTCCGACCTATTCATGATGACGACAGCACCTCCTTTGTCAGCCTTTTTTATTATGATGTCACAGTTGTTTCTGAGGCTGTGGGTGGCATTGTGTTCTGCACAGCTGAGGTTATGGGGCAAGTGATGCTGTTTTAATGCATCCGATGAAGTGAGCTGTAGCTCACGAAAGCTTATGCTCAAATAAATTTGTTAGTCTCTAAGGTGCCACAAGTACTCCTTTTCTTTTTGCAGATACAGACTAACACGGCTGCTACTCTGAAACCTGTCATTATCCACAAGCTACTTTAAGTAAATGGGTGATGGACATGCCTTCCAATTCTCACCATCATGTGAAGGAGTTAGATCTGTGGATAAATCTTGACAAAGGCTTTCATTGACCTGACAATACATTCTATGTGGCACAGTTCCAGAAATGTTTAATGCCTGTAAATATGTGCTGGCCGGTATTGCACTTTCAGAGAACAATGTACAATGAAGACAATGAAAATGTAATAAAAAGAAAATCTTATCTTTACTGCCCCCTGCAGGCTATAGTGACTTTAGTTTTATGCAGCTGAACATATTCTATACTGCAATAATTTCTGACAGTCTTTGAGGTAAAACTTTTCTTTAAATTGTCTTTAATTTACGACAACTTCCTTTAAACAAAATTTATAAAGGAGCATGAATCTATTGTGTGTGAAATTCAGGTTGTAGTTTTGATGGCTTGATTAGTGAAATGCACAAATCACAAGTTGCAAGTAACTGAAAGATACACAGTGAAACTATCTGCTAAGCATTATAGAATCACAACTGTCCTATTCATATTAAACAGCTCTTTCATAATTTACAAAGCATTGTTTCTCATTTTGCAAAAGAGCCAAAATCTATCACTTAGTTATTGTGTCATTTTTCACCTCCCATTAAGTTAGTGTTTTATATTACTTTTGTCCAGTTAGTGTAATTTCATTTTTCCAAGCTAAATCTCATATTATTTTTGCCCATGTTCCTTACCCCTTATTTTTGTCTCAGTAGTATTTGCAATTCTTTACAATTTAGGACCATCTTCATATTGTATTCATAACATCTTAATGTGTTACTCCCTCTTCTATAGCTTGTATAAATGGTTAATTAACCTGGGCTTAAAACAGTCTCCAATGTGCCCACCAGACAATTCTCCCCATTTAATACACGGTCATTTATCATCTTCTTTTGTTTATATTCCTTCAGCCAGTTTTCACTTTGAATGACTATTCCTATCCAAGCAAATCTGAATTAATGTCTCGAGTAAGTTTTAATATGGTATAATATCACCTGATTTATTAAAATTCAAATATCTACTGTGTTCTCTTCATCCACTAATATTCTACTTCTATCAGATCAAGTTTGTCTGGCAAGATTTAGTCTTTATAATCTCACCATATTTATTACTCATTGTTCTATTAATTACTATCATTTTGGCGAGGACGCTAAGTCTGATAGCACCTGCCTTTAAAATTTGGGACAAAAACACCCAGCAAGGAATACAACAACAAAATCTGTAGAAGATCTTGAAACAAATAGATGTTCAGTGACTTATGGGATGGTAATTTCCAGAATACTTTTTTTTCCTTGAAAATCCCCTAGGCACTTAAGTTTTCTCTAGTTTTTCAGAATTCCACATTAAAAAACATGGCAAAGACCAACATTAACCATATAAACATAAAAGCAAAGCAGGTTGTATCTATCCTGTGTGTAAGAATGCTAATTTACATAGTACATACAAAAACATGGGGTGAAATCTCGTTTGCTATTAACCTCATTAAGGCAATGATTACATTCCTGGTCCCTAAATTCTGACTGCCACAGCTGTGTACCCTCACATCCAATTCAAATTCTGAACTATATTCTATTGTTCTATTCTGGAACCAGATTTTAAATTTTATTTTACTTTTATGCTTCCCAAGTTCTCTGTTCTTTCCTTAATTCACTTTACTTTTTTCCTGGATTTTGCCCAGCCTTTCAAGAGCTCAGCTTCAGTTTCCCCTATAATTTATTTTTCCCCCCACCTTCCTCAGTCTAAGGTCTTGTCCACATAGGTGCAATGAGCACTACAGTGGTATGATTTCCAAAGTGCACTAATGTGGTGCATATTATTTGGTCCCTGTAGACCCAACTGGTGTGCACTAAAAGTTCCTTACTGCACTTTAACTTAGTGCTGTTTAAACAGTACCATATTAAAGCATACTAGAGTACTTTATTGCACACCACACGGTCTACAGGGACCACTTAATGAGCAACTTTAGAATTCACAGTCCTGTAGCACACATTGCCCTACCATGTAGACAAGCTCTAAATCTCTCCTCCGTCCCCTCCATTCTCCTCCTCTTTCAGTGCTCCCTCTGTCATATTCCCTTTCATTCTTCTTCTCTGTCCTGCAATATATTTTGGATATCTCGCCATGATTGTCACTTATGCAGGGTTTGATCCTGCTCTTTATCTCACTGAAGAATGTTGTATGACTTGTTTGTTGTGCATATAAATTACACATCATGTATTTTACTAATGTAGACATAATATTGAAATATGACAAGTGGGAGAGACAGAGAAACACAGTATGGTAGCCAAAAAACACAAAACTACTACTGGGCTAAGTTTTGAACAGCTGAGTTCATTACTAGTGGTAATCTCAAACAAGTCCAAATAAAACCTTTACAGCACCATGAACTATCGTGTATTTTGCTTACGACACGGTATAGAGAAAATTCATTATTTACGTTCTAAAATTGTTTGCATTATATTTTAATCCCTCCACCTCAAAAGACAAGTTATCCTAGAGCCTGATCCAGCAAAACGTGCTTAACTTTAAGCATGTGAGCAGTTCCTGTTAAATGGGACTTAAAATTAGGCCCATGCTTAAGTGTTTTGCTGGACAAAGGCCTTAGTTACCATTCATAGCCCTTGGACTGATGGAAATATTAGAATAATTACACTTCAAGGGAAGTACAATGTAACTGTATATGATTAGGCTTCCTGAGTCAAATAATTTGGAAAGCTAAACATAGTAACTTCAGAAATAAATTTGTAGGTGAAGGTAAAGCAGTTAAACTGCATTTATTCTGCCCCTTTATCATGTTTGCTCAGCTAATGACATGGTTACAGAAAGAAAGGAATGTATCACACGCATGGATATTACCACATATGCCAGAAAATTAGGTCCGATTTTATAAATATTTCATAGATCTGGATATTGCATTTTTTCCCCACTGTTCTGATCCAGTTTTTAAGATGTGCCAGACAGAAAGATACAAATAGGACCTTGTTTGATCTGATTAGGCTGGAATGGAAAGTTTGATTCCTCTCCAAAGTATTCTAATGGGTAACTAGAAATGTGTCAAAAGAGTTTCCATCTCTTTTGTTTCTATTGAGCTGTCCCAATTTTCAGATTTCAATGGACTCCCTAATTACCCTGTCTTTGAAGCTTGTTTGTTTGTTGTTTTGAATGATTACTTGAATGATTAGCAGATTTCCAGCCTCAAGAGTGGTTTCCCATTTGGGTATGAACGGGTAGGGCTGACTGATATACATGTCCATGCAGGAGCAGAAGCATTAGGCTACAATATAAGCACAGAGAAAATCACTGGGATTACAGCTTTAGCATTTTACAGTACAGCAAATCTATAACCATAGCCTTAATTAATATTCTGGCAACTTTACTGGTCACTATGTCTATGCATCTAGTACAATTAGAAACTTAATAAGGAGGTATTTATAACAGGAATTATTTTTCAGTATAGTTTCATCAAGGCATAGTCAGCACTCTCATAGTAAAAGATTGCACCGAATTGATTATAGCATACTGGGGATTAGAAAGTAGCGAACAGCACAGCCGCTAACAGAAGGAGTTTGCCTGGGATCTGCCTGAGAGGAGGTACACTAAGGGCTGCATTAAGGAGGCTGTGTTGGTGAGTATCTGAGTGTTTGTTTGTTGTGAGAACAGTTTGACCGTGTGCTTGATTGGTTGTTTGAAAAGGGCGGGAACTGGGAGTGCTTTGTTCCAGCTGAGCCTTAAGTGGGCCTGACTATATAAAAAGCCAGTCAGCTATGAACCAGCTGAGCAGGGAACAGCACAGCAGCTAACGGAAGGAGTTTTCCTGGGAGGTCGCCTGGGGAGAGCCCACTGAGGCTTACGTCTTGTCGAAGTCTCTGAGTAATTACTACAACTCCTGAGGAAGCTTGTAGAAGGAAGGGAATATGGATGGGGGGTGTTCAGCTGTTGTGACCTGCATTGGATGTGCTATGTTTGTCTTTCTTCCACAGGACAGAAGCGACTTTGTCTGTACAAAGTACAAGCTGGTCACCATATTGGAAGAGAAGATTCAAGGTCTGGAGCAACAGGTATCGACCCTGCGTTGCATAAGAGAAACTGAAGATTTCCTGAACAGACATCAGGATATGCTTCTACAGGCACAAGGTTCTGAAGATTCAGAGCAGGCTGCACATAGGGGACAGGAGGATGATGAAGAAATTTGGCATCATGTGACCTCCAGAATCAAAAAGGGGAACGTCCATGTACCAGCAACGCAGATACAGGTAAGTAACCGTTTTCATGTTCTCTCCACATGTACTAATGCGGAGAGTGGACCAGATGATATGTCTGAGGGAAGGGAGCAGGAGACTCTGCCAGTTGGAAGGCATGAGAAGCACTCTCCTAGGGTTGGGGGTTCCACGACCACCACTCCCAAGAGAAGGAGGCGGGTGGTGGTGGTCGGGGACTCTCTCCTCAGGGGGACTGAGTCATCTATCTGCCGCCCCGACCGGGAAAACCGAGAAGTCTGCTGCTTGCCAGGAGCTAAGATTCGCGATGTGACGGAGAGACTGCCGAGACTCATCAAGCCCTCGGATCGCTACCCCTTCCTGCTTTTCCACGTGGGCACCAATGATATTGCCAAGAATGACCTTGAGCGGATCACTGCAGACTACATGGCTCTGGGAAGAAGGATAAAGGAGTTTGAGGTGCAAGTGGTGTTCTTGTCCATCCTCTCCGTGGAAGGAAAAGGCCTGGGTAGAGACCGTCGAAACGTGGAAGTCAACGAATGGCTACGCAGGTGGTGTCGGAGAGAAGGCTTTGGGTTCTTTGACCATAGGATGGTGTTCCAAGAAGGAGGAGTGCTAGGCAGAGACGGGCTCCACCTAATGAAGAGAGGGAAGAGCATCTTCGCAAGCAGGCTGGCTAACCTAGTGAGGAGGGCTTTAAACTAGGTTCAGTAGGGGAAGGAGACCAAAGCCCTGAGGTAAGTGGGAAAGTGGGATACCAGGAGGAAGCACGAGCAGGAACACGTGAGAGGGGAGGGCTCCTGCCTCATACTGAGAAAGAGGGGCGATCAGCGAGTTATCTCAAGTGACTATACACAAATACACGAAGCCTGGGAGACAAGCAGGGAGAACTGGAAGTCCTGGCACAGTCAAGAAATTTTGATGTGATTGGAATAACAGAGACTTGGTGGGATAACTCACATGACTGGAGTACTGTCATGGATGGATATAGGCTGTTCAGTAAGGACAGGCGGGGCAGAAAAGTGTGATTAAAAAAGAGCAGTGTGATTTATTCCTTTTGAACCCTATGTAAGTCCAGAGTACAAAACAGTGTCTCTAACATGAAAATGAGAACGAATTTCCCCCACTGTGTTAGTAATGACATTGAGAGTTTTTCAGCAACAATCACTGCATTATTGGTCGGTCATCTCCCTTAGGAAGGAAAAGATTGAATGTTTACCTCTGCATTATTTACATCCATTCCAAATCCAATAGCATTGGCTTCATCATAGATACAGTTAACATCCACAGCTATTCTCCCTTATTGCAAAAATTACTACAGTGTTCAATAGTAATATTCCAACCCACTGTGGAATCTTTATTGCAAACTGCAGAGTTTTGGACCAAATATTGCAGAGCTTTTGTGAGAAGGATTGAGTTTGACTCCTGGAAAAAAAAACATTTTTGTGGTGAAAACTCCAAATTTTTAAATGAGGATGTGGCGGAGCACACTCATCCTGCACCAGATGGGAAGGGGTTAACACTGAGACAGCCACACCCCTTTCTCACTACTGGGCATGCTCCAGGTGTACCAGTATGAAAGAGAACAGCCCAGCTCAGTCAGGGAGAGATGCCAGCAGGGAAGGACATGCACCAGAAGCCCCTGCTGAGGATGGCCTGTAGCCTGCCCCAGAGGGGAGCGGAGATGTGGACCACAGCCTCAGACCCCAGCAGCCCCCAGAGTGACTGGTGCTGGGGAACTAAGCGATCCCAATGCCTCCTGGACTACAATGCCTGAGACTGAAGTAGGAAGTGACCTGGGGCGGTGTTGGAGTGAGAGCTCCCACCGAGGTAAGCTCAGTGTGTTTTGGTGGGACTCCCCACTAAGCTGGTAGCTGGTTGTTCCACCACTACTAGGGCCCTGGGTTGGGGCCCCTACCTGGGCTGCTGGCAGCCTCTGTGAACTCTGGCCATTGGGCCACACTACCCTGGTAGCAGGGGCTTGCTTCATGGACTCTGGCCACAAGGCTGTACTACTTCTGAATGAGCAGGGTGTTTGCATAGACTCTGGCCACTGGGCCACAATGCCCTGGCAGTAGGGGTATGTTTCATGGACTGTGCAATACTAGGCCACAGTACCCCTGAAAGAGGACAACGTGGTCCAGAGAGCAATACATGTCCCAGTGGTGGAGACAATGCAGCCAAGCAGACAATAGGCAAGACACCACCTGCTGAGGGTGCTCTGAAGCTGAATGAGCTAATTTCCAGAGCAGCCAGCAGGAGGTGCCATGGTGGTGAGCACAACCTGTTACAGAGGGCAAATGCATTATGTGTTTTACTATTGCCTCTAACCCAGTTACATGCCCATGGGACTATATCCCTTCCCATCTCATGACTTACTACAATCCCTTTTTCCTTCTCATCTGACACTTTTCATTCTGCCTGTAATCATACTAGTGTTTCTTCTACTGTAATAAAATAAAGAACACCCTCAATTCTTCCTACATCTCTACCTATCACCCCATTTCATGCCTCCTGTTTTTTTTCCATCCCTCTTGGGCTTGCTATTGATACTCTGAAACCAGGAATTTGAGTAACAGCCGTGTTAGTCTGTATTCGCAAAAAGAAAAGGAGTACTTGTGGCACCTTAGAGACTAACCAATTTATTTGAGCATAAGCTTTCGTGAGCTACAGCTCACTTCATCGGATGCATACTGTGGAAAGTGTAGAAGATCTTATTATTTACACACAAAGCATGAAAAAATACCTCCTCCCACCCCACTCTCCTGCTGGTAATAGCTTATCTAAAGTGATCACTCTCCTTACAATGTGTATGCGATGTCCATCTCCTCTAATTCTCATTTGGATTCCCTGCCCTCTTGCTTTGATTTGTACCACTCCTAGGCTAGAACTCTAATAATCTGCTTCTGTTGACTCCCGCAGGCATCTTCTCCAATCTGATCCTCCATGATCTGGTCACTGCCTTTGACAGTCAGCCACTATTAGAAAGGTCAAAAAAAAATTGACGAACATTTTTTTTTTCAATTAACATTTCTCAGGTCCAGGATGGAATTTTTAATTGGGGAGTATGACCAGGTGCTCAACTTGCCACTAGGGTGGCGCTTCCTCCTGGCCATTCTGGGGATTAGCTTCACAAGGTTGACACCCCTTCCCACAGATGAGCACCATCACCCTGCGGCCAAGTCTCTCTCTCTATGCATTTTTCCCCTTCCAGGGTATCAGTCTTTCTTCAGGAATCTTAGGCAGTCCTCCCATTCACTGCCTTCGTGACCCACAATGTCACATCCTCAGTGACTGGCAGGAGAACCCAGGCGTGCGTGCACACACACACCCTCTCTGCTTCCAATTTCCTGGCTTTATAAACCCAGCCCAGCTCCTTCCTCCTCTGCTGGGCTTCCTCACACAGTCAGGGAATTACTCAGCCACCTGATTCCCCATAGCTGTGGCCTGTTGGGTTAATTAGCCCCATCTCAATCTGCATTAACCCTTTCAGGGCAAGGGTGGGGTAAACACCCCAGGGAGAAGGAGACCCCAGAATAGCCGGGTGGATAGGGCACTCCCCTGGGATGTGGGAGACCCAGATTCATTTAGAGCAAGTACCTGAACCTGCTTCTCCCATATCCAAGGTGAGTGCCCTAAGCACCAGGCTATTGACTATTTTCTCTTTTTAAAAAAAAAAACCAGAAAATATTCCAAAGATCTCATTTTCCTTCCAGTGTGGAAGAAAACAAATTTTGAAACCAACTTTTTTTTGCAACATAGAATTCTTGTTTTCCAGCCAACTCTAGTCACTATATATCAGCACACTCTTCCCTGGGCTTATGGGTTTCTTTGCTCAGAGTTCTTCTAACTCTCTGATCATTGGTCCTTCAACATCTCACCTGGTGGTGCCTCCTCTTCCCTGCTCCCATATTCTGTGTCCCTCATGTCTGTTCTTGGACCCCTTCATTTCTCCCTTTAAACCCAATCCACTCACATGGCTTCATATAATCTGTCTACAGTGATGACTCCCAAATGGACCTTTGTAACCCCAAACTCCATTCACTCATGCTTCTGCAGCTGCCTGTGGTGGAATTGGAGCTGCTCAATTTATGAATATTGTATACTGGTTATTGGGATGTTTACTGTATGAATATATTGCGCTAGTTTAATAGGGGGAGTTAATGGTCAAAACCACAAGAGATCATAAAAACCATAGTAGAATTTAAAAAGGAACTCTCTTGAGAGAAGTATGTGGTTCAGGGGAACCAAACTGTCACAGGAAACTGCTGGGGTGTCTGAAGTAGCTAGGCCTGCCTAGGTTACAATCAGGGGATGGCAAGCATTTAGATAATAGTCTACATGCATGTCTATCTTATCTTAAACCCATTTTCTCTAAATACCTTGTCCCCACTGTGTGGGGAAAACAATACTTTGTTTTAACAAGGTTGTTTTGTCATTATATGCCACTGGTCACAGATTCCCCAATGGAAGAACTCGGGTATTTGAACTCAGTTGGATCTTCTGGGTAAGCACAGTTGCTACACTGGGTGTTGTAGCTCAGGGCTTGGTTTAAGAGTGGGAGAATTTCAGAATTCCACCGTGGGAAAGTTCTGACTAGCACCCCTATGCACTATAGGAATATAACAAATATAAATAACAATAGACATGCCTGCCACCTGAGGGGATGCATTCAGAGGGACAGAGGTGAAGTTAACTCCTAAATGTGATAGGACCACTCTGAAGTTTCCTCCTGGATATCCAACTTCCAAACAGAGAGGTTAACAAGTATACTTAGCATTACACAAACCACAGAAACTTCCAGTGTGTTAATCCTCCTTGTCCCAGAACCCCATCTCCTTTTGTTTGTTTTCCTGTCATGGGATGAAGGGCCTGCACTGTAGCACCCCCTACTCACCTACTGTGACACTGCAGGCACTCCATGCTTCAGTTTCCCTTCTCCCAGGGCCCCTTAAGAAATCTACACTATCTAAAAGAGTCAAAGCAAAACTCCTCCTGGGAAAGTTTGTCTTAAAGTACAAATAAACTTGAGCTAAAATATCTCTCATCAGGCTCAGGGATGCACAGCCCTCTTCTAGCCCTCAGACCTGGGAGGACAGGACAGTAGTCTCTCCCCTTGGCTCAAGGGTTGCAGAGCTCCTCAAGTCTCTAGCAGCTCACCTCCCTTAGAGTTTGTGTATCTCACTCAGCACCTCCCCTTCAGCTGAGCACAGATAACCTTTTATCAGCCTCAGGTGCTCATTATTCCATTAACTGCCTCATTCCCCTTAAATGAGCTTAACACAGCTTACCTGACACTGGACTCCTTTTAAAGGGGATAGCTGCCCTGTGATACTTCCACTGTTGTATTAAACATCCCTCATGATATTGAAATAAAAGAACCGGTCCCTGCCAAAGGAATTTTGTCTGTAAAGTTCCATGCACTCCTGTAAAGTTATGTGAATTTTTTAAATTAAATGAGTTTAATATATAATTGTATTATATTCAAAGGCATCATTGATACCCTTTGTTTTTTCCTTCAGAAGGGAGCACTGAATGCCAGGTATGATAGCAGTTGGATACTATACTGTAAGCATGTTACTTTAAATGGCAGACAATAAAAGCTACACATTCTTTTCCTTTAATTTACTTTTATTCCCATACTTGGAGGCTATTGCTTTGGAGTTTGGATATTGTTGATACCTATGTTGGACTATTGTATCTTAGTAATATAGACATGCTACATCCTAAAATAAAGGAGGGTAGCACAAACACTTTAGCAAATGATCCAACCCTAAAGGTAAAAAATAGGAAAAGCCATCTAACATTTTCAAATTAATAATTGATCTGGATATTGATTATTTCACCCTATCAAATTCTTCAACATTTTGACTAAGATAGAAATGTCATGATATAAATACAGGTCTTTTCTGCTATTAAAAAGGTAACCATGTGGGCATGTATATTGTGCAGTCAGTACTTGCCTGATCTGTGCAAATCTCTTCAATATGCAAAATTGGTCTCTATCTCATAACAATTCTTCCTATGAGATTTCTGGAGCTTCCTGCTTCCAGTCAGATGGAAATGATATAGGAACATGTTCTTTTTAGGGTATTTTCAGGGCTCCCACCTCCAGCACCCCAGCCATAATCAGGCAATGCAGAAAATCAGATAATTACCTACATATTTTTAAAGTTTTCTACACCATTTTTGAGTTTCAAGAAAGGCTCACTTTGGGTTCACACTAAATGAACCCAGCCAGGCAATTCTTAGAAGCACAGAGAACCTCAAACATGCTGCTACTCAACATCTGCATTATGGGTAACCCCAGTTTTTTATACACAATTATATATGGTTTAGTCATTTAGATGTTAAAATACTCCAAAAAGGCTTTCAGCACCCTAACATCACAATAAAATCCCAGCAGCATTAGTCATTTCACAGAAACTCAGCTAGATACCTACAGCGATCCCTTGCCACCCCTGTATCACTCATACCCTCAGCTGTCTCCAAAAACCCTGTGAAACAGATGTATTTTGAAGTGTAGCTAAAAGTCACCAAATTTTGGACCAAGTCAGGGAATGAATTCCACATACTGGAGCCCTCACAGAGCATGCTCTGCCAGCCACCCCATCTCTTTCATAACTGAATCATTTCACTTCATTTCTCAAGCACATCAAGTTCAAGCTACTTCTCACCTTTCAGGTCCTCCTCATTCTTCCCTCTTGGATTAGCTAACTTTATTTCTTTTTGTGCCACACCTTGTCCCCTGTGCCCTACAGATGACCTCAGCTTGCATGCCCCATTTGTCTGCTTTTTTTCAAATCTGTTCACACTTTCTTGCATGCCCAGAAACCATTTCCTGAGCTGATTTGTGCAAGGACCTCATTCATTCAACTCTTAAGACCATGTCTGCCATGATGCCTATACTAAATTGGACAACCGAGGGTATATCTACACTGGAGGTGTAATTGTCAGCTCAGATAGACATACCTGCACTAGCTCTAATTGAGCTAAGATGCTAAAAATCACAATCTAGCCATGGTGACACAAGCAGCAGGAGGGGCAAGCTGCCTTGAGTAGGATTCTGTCTGAAACCCTAGTACATCCTCAGGCAGCTAGCCCATCCCACCACTTGCAAACTCCTGGCTATACTTCTATTTTTAGCAGCCAAAATCAGTCACAGTTAGTGCAGGTATATCTATCCAAACAGGAAATTCTACATCCTGCTCTAGTGTAGATAGATGTATCCTAAAACATTCATTTAGACCTAAACAGAAGAAAAATATCTTCTGTGCTCCACCATGTCGTACACCAGCCACTACACAATCTTCTTGATGCTACTGAACCTGTCCTTTCCAAGCCCATCCCTACTGTCATTTTTATGTCCTATCTAATTTAGTTGTCTGATACCTGCCCCAAAGGAGCTTACCTATCTTTCTGTTTTGAAAGCCACCTAGAAAGCCTTAAGACATTAATAATAAATAGCAGTCCTTATCAAGCAACACCTGAACTGCCATGCTCTGCCTGCCTGAATTTTAAGGTAATGTCTTGTATGACTTTAGAGGCACTGTAATGCTATTGTATTCCATAACCCTTCTATTATTGTAGGATCCAAATAAGCTATTTATTTCTAAATATCTGGCTGGTCTGGAGATTATCATTGTTATGAGTGTGTGCTCCCTTCACATCACACATTGTGTACTGCTTTCCTAAGGATAGGAACCTGAAAGGGAACAAATTTCCGTCACACATGTAAGATTTTATTGCTAGCAACCTGGCACAAGAGAAGGTCAGTAACTCAGTACAAACCTTGTTATATTGCATGGGTAACACAGCAAGAACTATGAATGAAATATCCTTAAAGGCTTAGGGTGAATTTTTCAAAGCTGCCTTAAGTATTCGGATGTAAATCCCATTCATTTGAATTAACAGAATTAACATTTTTAATTTGAATGGCATCCAAATCCCTTGTGTCTTAGAAAACCTCACCTGAGTGCTGGGCTAAGGCTCTTAAAACCAAAACAAGGGAAGAGAGAGGAGACAAAGAGGCATGGCACAGACCTGCACATGCTAAATGTTCTTTAGCAGTGATAACAGAAATTTCAGTTGACTGAATTTAAGAAAATTCATTATTTTTGCCATGTTTGCAGGGGAAAAAATTGTATTTAGCAGGAGTAATGGCTCATTTTAAAGAATTTTGTGGGAATGCATAGGTTTCCCACGTGAATACTCAAAGCAAAAACTGGTTGTTTTGCATAGCTCTGCAGACCAAGAAATATCATGGAACTGTTCTGGATGTAACTGACATCAATGAGACTTGTATGCACATAGAATCATAGAATATCAGGGTTGGAAGGGACCTCAGGAGGTCTAGTCCAACCCCCTGCTCAAAGCAGGACCGATCCCCAACTAAATCATCCCAGCCAGGGCTTTGTCAAGCCTGATCTTAAACTTCTAAGGAAAGAGATTCCACCACCTCCCTAGGTAACGCATTCCAGTGTTTGAGGGCAGAACTTGGTTAAGCACACTTGGGGTTGTGATGAGACCTGCCAATCACTAGGGCATGCAAAGTGCTGCTAAATCACAGCCCTGGGACAACTGGAGTACTGCGGTGTGGTGTGGTGGCAATAAAGGACTCCTGAGACTTTTAGACTGAAATGCAGCTAATCACACCAAAACCCTATATTTTCAAAGACCAGCACAGAATTGTGGTTATACAACTAAATCTCCATACATCTCTTCACATTTAGGAGAAAGTGTTACTATTGGATTAAATATTTAATACTGCTGTTTGGACCAAGAGACTCCAATACATCTAGGGAGCTATTGGTTGCTGATAGAAGTCTTCCATGCAGCATTGGACTTCTGGAAGCCTAACTTGAGATACATTAAAGGGGCCTGATTTTTAAAGGGTAGGAGCCTGGCATTTCTGAAAATCAAGCCCTTTTAACTAATGGTCATTGTGTATTCTCTCTCACTATTTTTAAATCAAGATTGGATGTTCTTCTCAAAGATATGCTCTAGGAATTATTTTGGGGAAGTTCTATGGCCTGTTATGCAGGAGGTCAGACTATATGATCACCTTCTGACCTTGGAATCTATGAATCTATAAATGTTTCAAGCTGAACACCCAGGAATTTCTGAAAATTTGGGCCTATTAGTAGTTGCATGAGACTTGTAAACTATCATACATAACTTTATTTCATCTAAACTTCCAGCTGTGATCCCTCCAGTGTTTGCAACTGAAACCAAATGATGCATGTCAATTTCTCACTAGGTTTCTTAATCATGTTTGTCACCCCCAGAGAAATAGTTTACTTTTTTTTTTAAAGCAGTGGGTTGCTTTTACGATCATGGAGCTAGCAACATTTCATGTGGCTTAGCCAAATTCTGTTTATAACATTCACAAAGGCTCATTTCTAAATCCCATGTTTAGTCAATAAAACTCCTGCTTTTGAGGACAACAGGAGTTCTGTCTGAATAAAGAGCACAGAGTAGCCCCGGGTCTTAGTCAGATTGACTAAATCCTAAAATAATCGGTGGCATATATGACTTGTGTCTTACAGATCACATTCAGCTCCACATTAAGCTTGTCAGTTATGAAAGCTGACTTTTATTAATCAGTTGTCCATTTTTGAAGCTAAAACTAAACTTCTGGATGATTTTGTTTTTTTTTAAAATATCTAATGTCCTACTTTGAACCAGATTCTTCACACAACACCATCAGGTGCTTTGAGGAAGTGTGCTTTATAAATATACAGCAGATCGATTAATGGAAGACTTGATGGCTGGTTTATGTCATGACCTTTACTTTCACTCATGATCTATCACTCATGAAGCAAAAGGTCAAAATAGGACTCAGCCATTATGTATTCTCACTCCCTCACTCAAGATAGTTATATTCATAGATATATGAAGGCTGACATAAATGGGCTCACCTCTGTGCTTTTCCATTTCTTTTCTCATCATAGGTGAGTGCCAAATGTCAGCACACGTATCCAGCTTGTCCCATATTCTTTTCCATTGTTTTTTACATTCCCATTGACAGGTATAACATGCAATCAAAAATGGCTCCCATAAGAATTGCCCTTTTTGATTTTCTTTTTAATCTTATTTTTGCTGACAAGAATCCTTCAGTGACCGAAAGGAAACTGGCAGGATGAACAGAGTTTGTGAATGATAGCTGCTTTTATTGAGAGGAATGGATCCGTGCAAAACTCAGCGGCTGTGCTACGGAAAGGTTTGTGTAGATATATTTATTGGCTTCAGACTGCTTAGGTTGGTATTCCTCTTTTTTTCTTTGAGTTTTGGATTTAACCTAACTCAAAATCTCAAAGCAAAACTTAATAAAAAAGCCACAAATTTCAAATGATACCCAGGCAAAGCTAGTAATCAATCCAGGTTCACTCCATTAATGACCCAGGTTTGCTCAGATAGCTCAGGAACCTTTTGAGGAACACGGTCTGAGTTTCCAGATTGTAGCAAAACCCAAAGCCATGGGAGTTTTACTTAGTGCCAGGTTTCATCTGGAGTATTTTACACAGCTGTAATGAGGTATTTGATGCAGCAGTTACATGAATCAGCAAACTACTAATCTGCACTGGGAAGCAGAGGTGGCCTTGATGTTCTGCAGTGGTCCTTTTGGGGGAGAAAAGAATAAGCAAATTATTGAAGTCAAATTATAACAATGGTATTGGAACAATAATGTCCTACAGATTGACATGAACAAAAGAGCTTTGCTTTCCGATTCCACACAAAGTGTGCTTTATCTGCATGCCTAGAAATAAAGTAATAACAATAGCATGTAATAATAGATTAGAAGAATTTCAGTTTCAAGGCAAAGGAGTCATGTCTATACTAAAATAGCCTATCAGTTGAGATGCCATAGAGAATAATTCTGAGCTGGAAATGTATGTTAATGAAATATGTAAAGGTAACATGGATGTCCCATTATCCAAAGAAGCAAAAAATGAACAAGCCCATGTATTCAGAAGATGGGACCTTTACTTTTAAATAGTCAGACTGTGACATCAATGAACAAGTACACTTTAGGGAGCATTCACAATTTTATAATTGACAAAATTCCTACAGTATTTTATTCTGTTCACTTAATTATGTCTTCTCTAAATGATCACTTTAATTTTTCATAGTACCAGAGTCTGTTCAAAGAAGTTATTCATGCAGTGTTAAAGGCATAATGCTTCTCTGCAGCTTTGGGAAGCCTTTAAAAGGAATAGAATCCTGCTGGACCTCAGTGGAGATTCCAGGGGGTGTAAGCGCAATGACATTTTATCAATTTTAGATTATGCTGAATAGGTGTCTTATTGTAAAACCATTTCTACAGGTGCTGGGAGGAGATAACTCTTCACTTCAAGACAATTGTAATTCAGAGGTACAGCCACAGTTTACCAGCTGTCCCTTTCTGCAATGGTAGTGGCATCTCCCAGAAGAAACCCAATCTTTTAGATTAATTTACCACATTATTGGGGTCTTGAATGTATCAAGGAAAAATCATTCTTACAAAGCCCAAACTGCAATATGCCCTAATAAATTGTTACGTTTTTCAAGGATGGCTTCAAAAGTAATTTTTTATCAAAACATTTTAGAAGGGAAATCCAACATTTTCAGTTAAAAATCCTGCTTAATTGTTGTCTGAATGTACATAATGGCAAAGGGAAGCATTTGCTGGCACACACAACCTGTTTTTCTCCCATGTAGCTGAGGGTGAAAATTAGGACCCTAGGGCCAAAGAAGCATAAGGTGAAATGCTGGCCCCATTTAAGTCAATTGGAGTTTTGCCATGGACTTTGAGGACAGGATTTCACTCACAGATTTTAAGGCCAGAAAGGACTGATATGATCATCTAATATGATACCCCAGCATGACAGAGGCCTTCATCAAGTGATTCCTGCATCAAATCCATACATACTTAAGGCTTTACCCATTAAGGGCAACTCCTTAACAAACACATGTTAAGCATGGACATGGAGGGACATAGGATATAAGGAGCCCATGTAGAAGGTACAAAGCTCAGAGTTCGCAACAAAAAGACAGGTATGGGACAGGGACAGTAGGTCTGCCATCATCCCAATCAGCTGGTCATTGTCCTACATGCAGCATGAGGTGCTGCTCCGCCTCCACACAAAAACTTCCTACCTCAAAGCCCAGGTGCTCAGGCTGCATGTTTGGAGAAGGATTCACTCTCAACTGTACATGACAATGTATTCTTGTGTCCACACCCTACATACTATTGTAATATTTGTACAAAGTATGTCTTGTGAAATATCATCTGAAAACTCATAATTTGCTGCTCAATATGGTCTTGATAAAATGTGTGTGGCAACATTGTATGTGAAGTTATAACATTATGCAGGGAAATCTTAACACATGTTCCAAACCACAGGAGAAGTTGGCACACAGGTCTGTCTCTAACAAGGAATCTGTGCTCTATTTAATTTGCATTTTAGAAGTAAACAGAGTCATCAAGCAGGAAGGGTAGGCAAAGAAACACCAAACACGTGAGGAAAAGCTACAGGGAACATCCTTCTCCACAGACTTTGTCTCCAGAATCTCAGCTGGAAATGTTTTCCAACAGGGGGACCGACCCTATAAAAAGAAGGGGCAAACACCCCAAGGCACCCCCTTCTCCCTCTCTTTCTCTCTCTCTCTGTCAATTCCTGCACCAGAAGGGACAAAGACAGCAGTCATTGAACTGGAGAAGGGGTCCAGAAGACTAAGAAGTTTGGTCGGTAAGATTGCTGAGAGCATGTGGTGAGAGAAACTTTGCTTTGAATTTAACATAGTTTGTTTAGTTAAGCACCTGTTGTGTTTTATCTTTATTGATCTTGTAACCATTTCTGACTGCTATGCCTCATTACTTGTACTCAAGTTTATTAACTATGAAGAGGAGAGTTTGTTTTGTTTTATCAAATCCAGTGTATTTAAATTGAAGTGTCTGTGAAATTCCATTTGGGGTATCAAGGTGTGCGCATATTATTTCTGTTAAAGAAATGCAGACTTTATATGAATTTGTATTGTCTAGGAGAGGGCTGGGCAATACACGACATCAATTTCTGGAGGGAAATCTAAGAGGACAGCATTATCTCCCATAAATGTAAACAAACTTGTTTGTCTTAGCAATTGGCTGAACAAGAAATAGGACTGAGTGGACTTGTAGGCTCTAAAGTTTTACATTGTTTTCTCTTTGAGTGAAGTTATGTAACAAAAAAATCTACATCTGTGAGTTGCACTTTCACCATAAAGAAATTGCACTACAGTACTTGTATGAGGTGAATTGAAAAATACTATTTCTTTTGTTTGCCATTTTTACAGTGCAAATATTTGTAATAAAAAATAATCTAAAGCAAGCACTGTCTACTTTCAATACTGTGTAATTGAAATCAATATATTTGAAAATGTAGAAAAACATCCAAAAATTTAATAAATCTCAATTGGTATTCTATTGTTTAACAGTGTGCTTAAAACTGTGATTAATCACAATTAATGTTTTTAACCGTGATTTTTTGAGTTAATCATGTGAGTTAACTGCAATTAATCCACAGCTCTAGCTATTAAGTTAGAGGATGGATGTCCTGACTGTTTTTAAAACTCACAAAGTGACCTTCTCAGAAAAATCTCATATATATGGGTATATACCTACAGGTAAGCAGGATTGACTATTATGTCTCCACACCTTTGTCCTCACTGCATAGGGGTGGATATTGCCTCCCAAATCAATTGGTGCACTGTACTAAACTCTAGTGTAAGCATAGTATGAAACAAAACCAAAAATAAATACAAGCATGATTATCATTTCTTTATTACTTCAACTTATTATACTTATATGATACTCAACTAGTAATAACAAAATTATGTTGCATAATAATGCCATAAATATTCTATATACAGGACCTTTTCTTGGATGTCAATTTTCCGTAACTTTAACAGCCTACTGCAATGTTCGTCATCTTGGATGCATTTGAGCAAATACATCTGTCCATCTTATCAAATCTATTTTGTAAGACAGATCCATCTAAACTGCAGTCACAGCCAGGTGGTTAAACTTTTTCTGTGACATTGTTGAGCAGAGAGAGTTCTTGATTCTCTTCACTGTGGAGAATGATCCCTCAACCAAGAGCACATGGGGAAGGTCATGGCCACTCACACTTAAGGAACTCCTCTATCGCTCAGTTTTTGATTGCTTGTGACATCATCAGAGATGATCATACACGTAAGCATTTAGCATGTGTAAACTGGAGCTATTGGGATTCCTACTGTTTTTCTATAGCATCAGTTGGGGAGTCACTATATTCATATTAAGTGGCCCCAGTGCAGATATACCCGAGATGATGTCACGATTGTCTGTAAAGCTCTTGTTGAGTTCACTGACTGATAAAACAGTTGGCTCAAACATGATTTTGCGATAGTATAACTGCACATCTTCTCACCTTTCTAGTGATTCAGACATTCCATAGCTGGAATTAAGTCAGCTTGATACTGTTTCTGTTGTCATGGTGCTTCTCCCATACATCAGCCTTATGTGCCATACTGGTAACATCAGTCCAAACCTCACCTAATCACATTTTCACAAGGTTCACCAGGACAATTTCCACATGCAGCAATGATCTATCAAGTGTGATGTCCTCCTTCGGTAGGCTCTCAGAGAGTGGTTGTGTTTCTTTCAAGAGGTACAGTAGGGTGATGTAAAAGGATGAAATCTCTGCTAGCAGCCCATCTGCATCTTGATCAGTAGTTGAATGGTCCAGCATTCATTCACACTGACTCACTCTCCAGTATCTGAAGGATGCAATCAAATTGATTCACAAACACATATACGCAGATCCAATGTGTGTCACATTGGACTGTATCTCCCATTTGTGTATTCCATGAAGTTCTTGGACCTTCATGAATACATCATCATGTTTTGCAGAGATGCTGAAAAAAGAGTCAACCTTCTCCATAAATCTAAACATTTTGTTGATGTGAGGGATCCCTCATGCTAGGTTGAATCTGGTGGTTGTTGTCCTATGTGCCATGTAGTAAATGTAAGGGTATGGCTTCTGGCTGGCTTTTCTTTTAATAGTTTGGATCCCATTCGTTGTTCCAGACACGATGTTGAAATCATAATAATTTTGTGCCATGCAATTTTTGATCAAGAGATTGGCCTAATTAATTTCATCCAATGTTTGTTGTTTTTGCTACAGAAAATGCATCATATTTCTGCATAGTGACAAAACACAGGAACCTTTCCTTGACTTTGCCGGAACTAACAGCTACGTAGCAAAAAGAGATGAAAAAGCCGTTTGATATCTGAGATGCCTCTAGATGCATTGGCTCTGTGATGGGGTATACAAACCTTGCACCAGTAAGGAATGTGTTAAGCAGCTGCTCTGGGCCCAGGCAGCACACCCTCCTCTTCCCCCCCCCCTCCCCCCACCTGCAAAGTGTACATGGCTTGGAGGAGAAGCTCAAAAGGGGAACAGGGAGCTCAGTAAAACATCAGATTGTGGAGGTGAGCTGACCTAAAATCCTAGGAAGGAGCTCCACAGGAGTTCCTGAGGCCTGACACCTAACTAAGGAAGAGACTTGAGATCTGTAGAAGGTCTGAGACTTTATCTTTGATTTCCACTTATTTGATGTCTTTACTTTACCTGTTGGAAAAGAGGGGTGAGGTAGGAAGTGATCCAGAGAGACAGCAGTATAGCACTTTGGCAGTGCAGGATGTAGTTGCTTACACTGGGCCCTGAATCAGAATCCAGTGGCAAGAGTGGGCCGTGGTTCCCCTACCAGCCCCTAAGTGGTGCCAAAGGCAGAAGCAGACCCCTGATACAAGGAGTCTACGGGAAAGAAGGCTCTGAAGGCCAACACCCTTGGACCTCAGCCCAGAGAGCAACCCAGAGATCCTCCCTTAAACCAGGAGGCTACCTATTGTTGGGCTCTTTATATACCCCAAAAGGGGTAGACATGAAACACATGACCTACCAGAGGTCAGAGTCACAAAAGGGCCAGATCACTACAGGACCAGAACAGCTATCAACAAGGGTGCCAGGAGAGAAGAGGCCCTGCCACACACTTTGTATATATTCACATGCCTTTTCCCATCTATTAAATCTAGTTGTAACAACTGACTCAGTGCCAATGCTACCAGATACCTTATTTATTGTGGACAGAGTGAAGTGTCAACAATAGAAACAGAAGACAGCACCAGCCGGGACCAATATTCAGTGAAAGGGAATTCTTTGTACACTGCCAAATTAAAACAACTTTTCACATTACCAGTCATCTCCTGTGGACAATTTTGAAGTATCAGTTGACATGGTTTCTCATCCTTACCAGCAGATAGGGCACCCTGTAAGAGAGTTGAAGCTTGTGAAGTGATTGATGGAATTGCAGTCATCGATGTTTCTAGAATGTTTGTTTCTTTCTCATGGGTCTTCAAATTCTCTGAAACACTTCTCAGGCTATGTAGTAGTTAGTAATCATCCATTTCCCAAAAAGTCAGCTATCTTCCTGGACATGATTTTGAGTTTTGTCTAGTATTGATGCATAGCATGTAGCCTCATCTTTATTTACTATCATAGATTTCTCCCCAAACAAGTAAATAGTTCATGCTTGGAGTCCACATCTTCCTGACCATTTGGAAGCCATGACGATATTGCAAAGTATGGTGACCAATTCCCTCTGCTAGGAAAAGAATCCAAAATCTTTGAGGGGGGAAAAATCTTGCTTAATATGTACACTATGTAACTATCACTTCCCTGATCCACTTTATCACTAGTCTTTCCTCTTGCTCCTTACTGACTGCAGTCAGAGTCTGTCTGCACAGCTTCTTGGGGATGGGATGGTCTTTTGCTGTTTGCCATGGTCTGAATGCTGCAGGTCAGGTACCTCTAACCTCCGCATATAGCTTGCCAGAGATCAGGCATTTGCATTAAAGAATGGTCCACAGCAACTGTCCCAGCATACCTGGATATTGGCCAAGATAGATATCTTAAGTAAAAGAAAGTTTATGTAACATTGTATCTAGTACACAGCATAGGCAACAGCCAAGGTAGGTAGGTTAAACCTTATAGTTACAATACTGGTAAATCAGAGATTATGCTGTATTCTAATGTCCCATTTCCTGAGGTCATAACTGGCCATGAGATTCTAGTCTAATCTCATCCTCTAAGGGTCTGTCATTTATATTCTCAATTTTTCTGTGATCTACATGTAAGGGTCAATGGGACTAGAACCCACATCTGCTGAGCCTGGGCCAGATGATAGTCCCACATCACCATTGGGAGGCAGTGCAGACCTATATCCAGAGGATCACTATGGAGATTAGTATTATCCAAAGAACTCGGTGCAGCAGCACCTTCCATCCTTCTGATTAGCCTGATTTCTAATTAGCCCTGAAGGGTGGCTCAGGAAGTTGTCTGGACAACCATGCAGACTTCTGACTTGCTGCAGCTCCAGGCCTAGTCTCACAATATTCAATCTGCAAGCCTGGCCTGAATTTGACCCTAATTTTTGCTTCCTGTTTCCAGCTTGGTAACCACTCCTGATCTTTGGTCTCTGACCCTGGCCTGACTCTGACCCTTGCCTACAGGTTCTGGATCTCTGATCCCTGTTGCCAACTTCGTGGCTACCCCTTGACTCTGCAACATCAGCCCAGCAGTAATCACTAGGCCTGATGGCCTACAACTGGTCTTTTATGCTAGATATGAACACTTTTACGTGAAGACTGCTAATCCGGCAGATATGATACAATAGATTTTGAAGCCAACATACCCTTTCCAGTATATGTCCCAATTTTATTTATTAAGAGTACTCCGCTTTCATGAGTAGAATTTTTCATCACCTGTTACTCAAGCTACATCACTTCAAAGTAACTCCAGGAACTTTTGGATTTCAAGACTTGCAATTGACGTGCTTGCACATGCATCTAGTGGGCTCATTTTAAAAGTTGAAAAAATGAGTAGATAAAATCTGCTTACTGAGAATTACTTGAATCTGCTAACTTTTGATCCACTGCATTCATGGTACTTAACTTAGATTTGTAAAACAGTGATGTTAGTGGTTCTAGTATAAACTTTTATTAAACTATAACATTCAGCTTGTGTCCTTTTGCCATATTATATGTGACAGGTACATTCAACATCACAAAACTCTCTAGAATAATGTCAGTCTCCTTTTAAAAAAAAAAAAAAGTTTGCTGCCAAAAACAAAATCAGTATTATTATAATGAATGCAATGCTCTCTATCTTTCTCACCCCTCCCTCCCCCTACAAGGATACTTTGATCCAAATTCTGCACTGCCTCTCACAATATACAAATAACATTTAAATTAATGGGAGGTATACTGTGTATAAATTTAGGCAGGATTTGGCTCTTTTGAATTAATCTTTCTGTACCTGAGGGGCTTCATTATAAACATTTATCTTTCCTCTGAACTAAACATTTAGAGCTTTGGAGGCATTTCCAACAGCTGCTAACCCAAGAAGTAAGAACCTAGGAATGAGAATCAAACAGGGTCTCCCACATAGTAACCACAGCAGAATTCTGATACTAAAGTAGCCCAGTTTTTTAAAAAATACTTCACTCCACTCCTAAATACTTTAAAATGACCATCATCCTTACATGTAGGCTCCAGAGAAATTGAGGATATAAATGACAGGCCCTTTGAGGAAGGGATTGGAATAGAATCTCATTTGCATACTGCTTGCCCACTCATAGCTTGACTTGAATTCTAAAGCCAATTTGAGTGAGTCACTCCTTGCAGTACTGATGGCAGGTGCCAAACCTGAGTGCTGATACAATATGACACACAGGTTGCAATGCCAATTACTCAATTGCGAATGCATGGTTTTGTGATTCCCATATGCCAGGTCGCAGCTGCACTCAGGTTCGCCCTACCTGGGCCTGTCGTCTGTGGGTGCAATTGCACCCAGGGACCCCAACTAAAGTCTCCCCTGATGCTGCCCCTCCATACAGCACACTCTTCCCAAGCTGGTCTGAAAGGCCACCAACCTCTCTTCACTGAAATTGCTCCTGAAGAGCCATATCTACTGGGATGCCTACAAGAAACCACCCTGCTGATTACAGTGAGATTATGAGTACATAGGACTAATCTATTTATTTTATTGAAAAATAAAATAGCACTCTCAAAGCACTGTATTCTGAAAGCCTTGTATTACTAGAACATGGCCAGTTATGATCTTGAATGCTATGCTTATATACTGTATCACATTTCTCTGCCCCTTTGCCCAGTGTGCTTGGTACATTGTGGGACATATCAGAAACAAATGATGAACATCATAGTAACAAGAACAGCTCAAGCAGAAGTCCAAGCCTGCTCAGACCAGTTGCTTACAAATTGGTGAAACCAAACCCGGACATTGAGTGTTCAGTTCATAACACACAGTGTCACAACACATTGTTATACAAACACCATTGCACACTGGTGGCTCAGAAGAGTTCTGTGTTGCAAGGGCTAAGTCCCAGACCACAGGAAAGAATTTGAATTTGTCAAATTTTGTGGTTACTGACCAAACGCAAATATCTTTTGTTTCACTCACCCTGTGATGGAATAGTGACTGGCCTCATGTTCCTATCATAAAAGGCCTCTCAGATTTAAAAGTCCCAGATTTAATGGGGGCCAAGGTAGCTCCTACACTCTAGCAATTTTTTCATTGTCTTGTTCATTTACAGCAGGAGTGGGCAAACTTTTTGGCCCAAGAACCATATCTGGGTATGGAAATTGTAGGGTGGGCCATGAATGCTCACAAAATTGGGGGTTGGGATGTGGGAGGGGGTGAGGGCTAGGGCTAGAGCTGGGAGTGCAAGCTCTGGGGTGGGGTCAGAAATGGGGAGTTCAGGGTGCTGGAGGGGGCTCCGGGCTGGGGAAGAGGGTTGGGGTGCAGGAGGGTACTCCAGGCTGGGACTGAGGGGTTCGGAGGGCAGGAGGGGGATCAGGGCTGGGGCAGGGGGTTGGGGCATGAGAGGGGGTGAGGGGTGCATGCTCTGGGTGGCACTTACCTCAAGCAGCTCTTGGAAGCAGTGGCATGTCCCCCCTCCAGCTCCTATGAGGAGGTGCACCAGTTCCTGGCCAATGGGAACTGCGGGGGCAGTGCTTGGGGCAGGAGCAGTGTGCGGAACCCCCTGGCTGCCCCTACGCATAGGAGACAGAGAGGGGGACATGCTGCTGCTTCCGGGAGCTGTGCAGAGCCACAGCATGCATGGAGCGGGGCAAGTCCCCGATCCTGCTCCCCGGCAGGAGCTCGAGGGCCTGATTAAAACTTCTGAAGGGCCGGATGCGGACACCCCCAGGCCGTAGTTTGCCCACTCCTCATTTACAGTAAGCATCATTTATTCTGTTGTTTCTTGTTCTCATCAGTGCCTTGAATGCTGGACAAGAACTTATAAAATTAACTAACTAAAAATAATTACATGAGAATAGTGCATGAAATGACTTGACTTTTCTGCATATCAACCTAGAGGAGTAGTTAGAAAAATTTGTCAGATTTCGCCTCCTCTCGTGTCATAATTTTCTACCCTTACATTTCCTCCAGTGTCAACGAATGAGAAATCTTGACAAGTGATAAAACACTCATGGATATTTACTACCTGTGATAAAAGTCTGGGGGTTTTTTATGTTGTGTCTTTTCTCTCTGCTTGTATATATACAGAGAGCAATTTCTGATAGTAAAGCATAAACTCACAAGTAAAAATTCACTTTGGTACCAAGCGGAAAACTCTAAGAGGGAAGAATTTTATGAAGGGAAATAAAAAGGTGTTTTAGTGGTTAAAAAATATTGTTCCTGCATCTCTTCATATAGATATTTTTAGGTCTTTTTAGGCCCCTGTGCTGAGTGACCTTGCATGCAGAGGGTGAGGAGGTTGCCAGTGCATTACAGAAATGGTGGCACTGATGAAGAATAACTACATTGGCCAGGTTGAAAAGTTATCTCTGGTTCTCTGATTTGTAAGAAGCATTGCAAAGCCTTAGAGACAACTTCAAAAGTTGAGTCATTGCACTCTACAGCTTTCTGACAATTCCTATTCTGGCTCCATTTGTACATTAAAGTAAAACTTAGACTAAGAAAGGTGCTGTAGTTGAAAGACACTGACACTTGCAGGTAATAATATTTAGCAGCTTTTGAAGTCTTTGATCACCTACCAGCTGCCTCAAGCTGATATATGGTAAAGGCTAAACAGTGAGAGCCAAAGCTATTATGGTGCAAACCAAGATGACATTATGAGACACCTGTAGCAAGGGGGAGTTCACTTAAAGTGGGACACAGAACCATACCTGGGGGACTCAAGATTTTCTTACTTCACTCACAGACAATAATAAAATCTCTCCCATGTATTTATTTTAAAGGACCTTTTAGACAACTCAGATGTCTTACTAGGATATCCAGGATTTGTAAGTTCAAGAAATCTAAAAGAATTATAAGCAACAAAACATTTCTGCTAATATTTACTCCAGTGTTCAACGCTGGCTCACAGCCAGGCCAGTGGCTAAGGAGTCATTGAACTACAAACCAAGAAGAATTTGATGCAGGAACTAGTGTAGACTGTCAATCTTCTGTGCAGCAGGAGCTCAGACTACAGGATAAGGATCTCATCCAAAGCCTATTGGAGGCAAAGGGAAACCTCCCACTGGCTTCACTGAGGTGTATATCCAGGCCTAAGTTTCTTGGGCAAGGTTAAGATTGGGGATTGCACTATGCCTCACTCTTACAGTACTGGCTGTCCTTCCAGCCATACACAAAGTAGGGAATTCTAACAAAGTGTCAGTTCAGCTGCAGGAGGCCTGTGATATAAGTAATTTGGGCCTGAGGACAGGAGGGAGAGGAGGGCAATCATCATAGTATTTAGGAACCAAAATACATTAATGAAGAGTAACATCAGACTTTTAAAAAGTGGGCTCTGCTCTCATATACATTTTGTTTGGCCGCTTATACCTGGAGTTCTCTCATCCTGCAAAGCTAACTTAAATAGCCCCATCCCCCTGCATTATCCAATGGTGGGAGGGTTACCCAGTCCATAATTGTGTAGCTACCATACTCTTCCTCTTCTGATGGAAGAACTGTGCTTCAATAAGTCTCAATGCCTTCAGGAGCTGACACCAAGACTGTGCAACCTCTGCACTGTACCTTACCATCGGCTCACTTGTATTAGGGCAATTTAGCCTGAAGAACTTTTTAGTGGTTAGCCTTAGTCATTCAACTATTTATTGAGGGGGAAATCTTCAAAGGTACAAATGTGAATTAGGCACACAAATCACACTGACTTTCAGTAGGAATTTTTGCCACTTAACTGACCTTTGTACCTTTTGAAAATATTCCACTTATAATTTATTTGAATCCCTAATCATTCAGGTCTTAAAAGAGCATCATCAACACCTTAAATTGCAGCACGAATAAGAAGCCAGTGCAGAAGCTTCAGCATAGGGTCCACATCATCCACATCGTGGGTAGCTGCATTTTACAGAGACTTCATGGTGATGAGTAACCTAGGTGACAGAAAAGGTCTAGAGTCCTTTTAAAAACCTAATCCAGGGATGCCATGTAAACTGTGTACTGACTGTAAGTATCCAGTTTGAGATTAATATGCATATGCTGCTTATCTGCCAGACTAGATACTACCTGACTTCTGGAAGTACAAGGGAATTCCAGTTAAAATCCCACCAAATATTACTGGATTATTACAAATTAGTATATTATGAGATTATTTTAAACATAGTACTATGAACTGCACATGGTGTATGTTACGTTCTGACTTGAGCGAGCTCAGAAGGCACCTGCATGAGTCTTTTCAAAGCAATTGTAATATATTTCACTGGATGTGACAAACCCTATAAAAATGAAATAATGTCATGCTTTACAAGCATTTCAGTCAATGGGACCAAACACATGGAGGGCATTGAGGATGATATTTAACTTTTTCCATGTGTTGATTTAATACCACACAAAAGTTTGAGTCCCATATTGCCAATTTTCCACCATGTGGTAACTATTTAGTCAGGTTTTTAAAAGTTACTGAATTACAGAGTTGAATTACAGAACACAGCAACTACCAGTGGGCACTGGGTGTAGGCATGTCCCTCAGGCTTAGCACAGGGTCACATATACCGGCAGTAAATCATGGAAGCATTCCTATGGCAGCACTGTAGGTTTACACAGGAATGAAAGTGCCAGATTGCAAAACCATAGGCTTATGTTGTTCTAAAAATAGAGAATGTTAGTGTCAGATTGAATTGATGTAACTCCATCAGGTTCATGTCATTTTTAGTATACCTATGGAAATATAGTTCAGTATAGGGGATCTGGAATATGACCCTGCTAGAGAAGCCTGCTAAGTTATATGGGGTCAATTAAATCAAGCTCAGACTATTTTACATGGCTATGCAGGTCCAAATGTGAACCAAGAAGTACCATTAACAACAAGATTTGAAATATTCACCGAACTTTCACATCACAAAGAAGTAACATTGTGAATTTGTCCTTTTCAGGTTAGGGTAAGGCCTGAGTTGACAACTTTTGAAGAGAGAAGTACTTTTAAAATACATCACAAATCATTGAAGAGGGAAAACATCAATCGTTTCATTCATTCAATATCAGTGATAAAGATCATTCATTTAAAGCCAATGTGTTCTGTAGCGGAGTGATCACCCACTCCTGCCTGGAAGGACTTAAAACAGCCCTGGGAGAGGTCTGGAGCAGAAGAAAAGCTGGGCTGATTGGGAGGAGCCACACCCAAGCAGACCCAGCTGGCCCTACAGTAAGCCAGTGAAGCTGGGAGCAGGAGACACTCTCTCTTTCCTGTTGAGAGGGAGGGACCTGGCTGCTGGGAGCATAGCAAGGTACCTGAGGTGGAGCAGGACTGGGGGAAGGCCAGAGGAGCTGGGGAGCTCCGGCCTGGAGACCCCCGCCCCAGGCTGCAGGCCTAGTGGAAGGCCAGATAGGTGTGGGGTTGCAGAGGACAGCCCAAGGGGTAGGCAGAGGCAGCAGGTCCAAATGCTATGATGAGTGGTGCTTACACTGCAGTCAGCCCCAGGGAACAGGGGCTAGGTGAGGACTGGCAGTGGCCACAGACTGAGGTGAGGGTAGAGGGTTGGGGGTTCCCCGGGGAGGGGAGACCCAGATCTGTGTGGGGTACTGCAGGTGGCAGCACCCCAGGGGAAAGGGGGCACCGGGGTCCGGGAGGGACTCTGGCCTGTGGAGGGCACTCCCGAGGCTGGAACACTAATCCCTGGATGACCAGCAGGAGGCGCTGCAGAAGTGAGTCCCGCACCACTACAGTTCCCAACAGCAAAGATCTATTGCAGAGCATGAAGTCTGCTGAATTATCTAAGCATTTTATCTGAGGGATTTACTATGATGATAAACAGCAGTATATCAGAGCACCCACCTCGTAAAATCTATAGCAAAGATCTGCCCAAGCTTTCACATGTTAAAATAGGCTGAAAATATACTGCATTATTACCAGCTGTACAATATATTGAACATAGTAAGATATTGTGCATGTTTTCTAAGTTAGTTATTCTGCAGCATGTCTTTTGAGGAAAAATGAAAGTGTATACTATATGTCATAACCAAGTAAATCTTCAGTGCTACCTGTGATAACAGATCAGTGCAACTGTCTCAAGTAATAAGGCCAAACAGCATGCAGAAGGGAGCAGACAAACCCGCGATTCCTGCCCAGGCATACAGAGGAACTTCCCCCAGCACTCCCTTCTCGTCTCACCACCATCTTGACACTACAGCAGGATCATTGGTGCGGGATCCTGCTGCACTCGGGAGAGTTCCAGAACACCGATGCATTGGGAGTCAATGCTGCCTCAGGCTGTATGACTTGGTTGCAATTTAGGTGGGGGGCCTTCCAGTCCAATGCCTCCCTCTCACTCCTGACTACTCCCCCAACTTCTACCACCCAAACCAGCGAACACCTAGATATTTTTCACAGGCAGTACAGAGAGAGCACATCCCAGTTAGCCACTTTCCCTTTCCACCTGGGTCCGTTATGGCTTTTAAGAACATCAGAATAGCTATACTGTTTTATCTAGCTCAGTATCTTGTCTTCCAACAGTGGCTGGTGCCAGATGCTTCTGAAGAAATTAATAGACTAGGGCAATTTATCAAGTGATCCATCCCCTGGCATCTAGTACCATCTTATAGCAGACAGATGTTTAGGGACACCCAAAGCATGGGGTTGCATCCCTGACCATCTTAACTAATAGTCATTGATGGACCTATATTCCACAAATTTCTCTAATTCTATTTTGAACCCAGTTCAAAACCCAGTTTTGTCACAGATTTGCTCACTTCTACATCACAAAGTGTGATGGAGACAGTATCAGCTAATCTTATTATTCATTCCTTTCCATAACCCCACAGGTATGCATAATGTCGTACACAGTTAGACAAACTCCATGGTCCAAGAGTTTACAGCCTAACCTAATGGATATAATATGAACAATGAGACACAAGGTGGAAGGCAGACAAGAAATGGCAAGAAGGGTGGGGTTTTTGATTCAATTAAAAGTGGAAATGGAGGATATTTCATTCCAACCATGAAAAAAATAATAGAAGAGTCAATAGTGAGAGGAGAGGACAAATGGCTCACTTTGGAGAACATAATCCCTAGGACTCCTATAACAATTTTTCTATTCAAGGCAGTTTACAAAACATTAACGAGTGACTCCGCACCATATTCCTCTTTAGTTAAATCCCCATTTTACAGAACTCAATGGTAGAGCAATTAAATTGTTTGCTCAGGCCTACGGAGAGATCAGAACAGGGATTAAATTTCAGGGCTTGTCTACACTGGAACTTTCTCGCTCAGGGGTATGAAAAAAACATCCCCGAGCACTGCAAGTTTCGGTGCTGTAAAGGGGCAGTGTAGAGTGCACCCGCGCTGGTAGCTACGCCCCTCGTGGAGAGCTCTCTCCCAGTGCTGTGATGCAACTACACGAGCCATGAGCTTTAACATTGCCAGTGTAGACAAGCCCTCGGAAAATCCTTGGTCCTCAGCCAGTTCTCAGACTACTACATCATGCCTCTTTCTGGGAGTATCAGAGAAGTCTGATCATATGCATTTTCCTGGACAATACATGCTTAAGGGTCATTTTTCAAATGTATTTCTCTTTTGCTATTCCTTTGCTTTTACATTCATGAAAGAAATGTTAACTTCCCCATAAAATATCAGAGGAGCCAGCCAGCATCTGTCATTCCTGACTGTTCTTCTGTTTTGAAGCTCAGACTACCTGATGCAAATAAAACTTGCTCTAGCTAATTATTGTTTTTGGCATGAATCAAGTCAAGTCCATAGAATTTAGATGCTCTAAACATTTTTTGAAATACCAATTAGGTATATAATCATGGCTACAATCACTAGTACTGACTATTCTTTTGCTGATAATGCCACATCTCACAGGAGCTCATTACCAATCCCCATTTCGACAATCATTTAAGCATCCTGTAGGATAAGAAGAATGAATCAGAGAATTAGCAAGCGGCCTTTTACTACAATATCCATCCATAGTTTTGGCACAGTTTATCAGACAAAGCCCAAAATTAATGAATACATAATCTCCAAACCCCCTCTCACTCAAAGACAATATTGTCCTTTCTTCTCACTTAGAGACAATATTGTCCTTTCTTCTGAAGTGTTTCTAGTGCAGTTTGGATGTCCAATCCACGTGTACTGGGTTGGGGAGAAACTGGACCTATGCCCTACCCCATCAACCTCCAATATTTCCAATACTTCAACATTTTATGAAAAGTAGGAGAGACAAGAAAAGAAGAATATATATCAGCTTATTTCCCACTTTAATACACTAGGGGAAACATCCTTATCTGATTGTAATGGCTGTAAACCTTAAAAATAATCACTAGACAGAAAGAGGACTTCTGTATCTTTCTTCTATTACAATATGAAAGCAGTTCATTACTGTTTAAAGAATCAAGTTTCCACAGGAGGTTAATACTGTACTCGTTCTGCTGCTAGCATGATAATTTTTCACAAGGACTTCAAAGTCTTTCATAGGACCCTATGGAAGACAAAGGCTGTTGCCAATGAAGAGAATGAAATGTCTGCACATCACCCTAGAGCTTTTTGTTTGGACATTTACAAGGCATTTACTGTAGACATAACAAATTGCACCATTGCTTATACAGAATGGCTACCTAATAAATAAGTCTACTGTTATCCATCTTTTATTATATAGAGACCAAAAGGCCAACAATACAGATTTATTTGTGTCTAACACTCGCCTTCAGAGTGATGGAAAGAGGACAAGAACAAAGCACAAGAGTCCCTCTCCAATTAAAAGGGATGTTATCAGCCTTTGAGAATAAAATGTCCCATTTCAAAACCCATTCTGAAATCAAATTAGAGCATAGACATCAGAATGCTCCAGCCAAGGAAAAAATGCAGTGCCCCTTTCTTGCAGTTTGTATGCAGGCCATTGGTGACCCATGTGGACACTCACAGAGATGAGGCACCTTGCCTCAGTTGTAGCATTAGCTGGACACCCCACTGAGCCAGACAGTAGCATGGAGATTTTGGATGCACCAGAAAACTATTCAGTAAATAAATGTGAAACCTCAGAGAGGGCTTTTTCCGCTGCACTTGGGATTTATACTGAGTTTCTGTCTAGCTGCACGACAGACCCTTGCCCAGCAACACAATGGTTATTATCTGGGTTACATGTAAATGTTAGCCTTCCAAGTTATATTATAAAGGTGTTTGTCACAATGCAGCAGACAGACAAGTCTCTTTTAATTTCCAAATGTCTCCTCTTAAAGTATGCATTGGTGGCAGAGGGCTTAGAGATTGTGGGGTCCAAGACCCTATTTATTTTCTGTAGTAGCTGAAAACAAATTGTTTCAGAGTAGCAGCCGTGTTAGTCTGTAAACGCAAAAAGAAAAAGGAGGACTTGTGGCACCTTAGAGACTAACAAATAAATCAAGAAATGCCAGTGGAGCCAAATTGTCTCTTTATGATAATAGCTTTTCTCCTTAGCACAATACAGTACTGCAGGTCAATATTTATGGAAGAAAGTGATGGACAGATACAACATTACCTGGAGTCAGGTATAGTGCAGACGCAGACAGATGCCGTGCAAGCTACTGAAGAACCATGCTAATACAGAGTGGAGTATGCAGCAGGACCTGTGACTAGTACTTGATATCTAGTACTGAAACATCCTATTATGCTGAACAATATGCTAGCCTGTAGCCGAAACCAAATGGTACTAGTTTCCAGCGGTGAAAAGATAGTGCAATACCCTACAGTGACACTATGCTAAATACCCCCTGTGGATTTTGTTTCTTCTAGTCAGAATGTTACTTTCGCCACCAAACATCCATTTGTCATCTGTTTCACTGGTTGCACTGGTATAGTGGTGGTGTGGGAGCATTCAGAATGAAATTAGACATTGAGCTCCTATGCATCCTTCCTAAATCAATTCCTGCCAATAGTGAATGAGCTGTTATATTTGCCTATAACGCAAATCTAATGCAAAGGCAGCATCAGTTTCCAGATTTAAGTTGCACTTGACACTTGACACTGAAAAATGCAGAGAGACATTTAAATGGTTCTTGGTAACTTAATTAAAAGTCATGCTGCGAACTAAGGTTGTACTTTTGAGCATTATGGTCAGTAGAAGAATCTTTTTCTAATGTGTACACACACACACACACCCCAATTGGAGTGAAGGTTAACCTAAGTAACCACAGGCTATGAAACTTTCTGCACTAAGCATAGTTCACTCTCGGAGTCAATTTTAGCTTTTTCTCCAGGGCTGATGCCTTAAATAAATCTGCATACCCACCCACGACCTATCAAGCTAGCATCACTGTGGAGCAAAGCTACACCTCAACTGGGCAAGGATCCGATTCTCAGCAGTGGGACTTCTACCAGAGTAGAGCCCAACCCCCCACTGTTCACATCCAAACACAAGACCTACACCTTTGATAAGGACTCCTCAGTATCACCCTCAGACCTAATCATAGGCATGTTAGGTCTGGTCTACATTATGCACTTATGTTGATATAACTACATCAGTCAGCGGTATGGAAAATCCTGTAAGTGTAGACAAGCACTTAGAAATATTTCAGATCAGACAGACTGTTGTTTTCATGGCTTTGAGGAAGAATGGTGACACGCAGAATATAAAAGTGTATAGGTACCACGGCTAGATTCTGCAGTTTGAGGCAGGTTGCTTTGATTCCTATTGACATCATCCCCCACACACACACACACTCTCCAACAGGTCACAGAGAAGGTTGGTGAAGCTGCATGACTGCTGGTATATTTACTCCATCGAAAACAAAACGAAAGCTGATTGTCCCTTTTTAGACTCAGGAGAGGGAGATAATCAATAAAACCCTAAAAAGGGAAGTAGACAGAGTTCTCAGATCGTTCATTGCTTTTCCTGTTTGCTCTTGCTTTGCTCTTGTGTATTTATTTCTCTTTTGTGTGTTATCAATCCTTAGTCACCCAGTGATAAAATAGTAAGAATTAAGATGCCGAAAAGTAACAAAATATGGGACACAACATCAATCATGTAGGAAGGAGCTCTGAAACAAAATGCAAAACATCCTTTGAAACTTGTAAATGCTACTTGGAAGTAAAGTTATTTATTTAGGGTTTTTTTAAATCTTATTTTGCATGTTCGCACTAACGTTTTCCTATAATGGTCCTGCGCAGCTTTTCCTACATGCTGCATCAATTCATTTTTACAGGGAGATTTGTCACATTAAAATACACATTGCTCATTGAGCAGAGGCATGCCTAATATACTTTTGAAACACTCCAAGCACAGAGCTAACTGAAATGGGATTCCTTATCCTCACTCGAAAGGAGCTTATATCTCAACACACACACAAGTAAGTCATCTTCCACTATCGAGAAGCTAGGTAGGAGGCTCCCTTTGAGGCTGAACAACTTCACACCATTAAAAAGAGGCTGTCTTTCTAGGGCAGAGTCAAAGCTTTTAGAGGGGGTACTGTAGAGCATATTGTGATTGCCTGCATCATACTAGGTCTGGACAAATGGACAGCCTTAGCTCCCTGCAAAGCAGCTTTCAAATTTTGAGATGCTGATTCAGGCTACGAGAATCCAACTGGTGAGGTGGGATTTTATAGCAGGAAAAGCCTAGGGAAATCTAAGTATATTAAGATACAAAGAAACATGAAGCCATAAAAAATGGTATGTTTTGGAGGCCTCTTGTGTGGTATTTATAAAGATTCATGACTACTCATTAACCTTCAGAACACCCACACTACAGAGTACCCATACTAGGGACAGCACACTGCTTGTACTACGCCACTACATAATATCACCAGTTTAGACAGGGCCTAAGCTTGCTAAAGCAATTATTTACAACAGGCTGCACTGTTTACAGGACACTCATGTCCATGGGTATGTCTACACTGGAGCTGGAGGTGTAATTTACAGCTCGAGCAGACATATTCGTACTAGGTCTGATTGAGCTAGCGCGTTCAAAATAGAAGTGTAGCCCTGTGGCAAGACAGGCTAGTCACTCCAAGTATGAGCCCATCTGAAACCCTAGGCAAGTATTCAAGGAGGCTAGCCCATCCCGCTGCTCATCTTGCTGCAGTGAAACTCTATTTTTAGTGCACTAGCTTGATCAGAGCTAGCATGGGTATGTCTATCCAAACCGGAAATTATACCTCCAGTTCCAGCATAGACATACCTTATATGTCTCAACTGTATTTTGGTGTGTGGCATGAGGCCAAATGCCTTTGACCACCCCAGAATATTCTGTAGCATTCTGTTTTTATAAAATAGGCTGTATTGCATTTCTGAAGATTGTTTGTCCATATTATATTTTAATTGTATACGTACAAAGTTCTGTAGAGTGCTAAGCATTGGGTCAGCACTGAACACATACGCAGAATGAGGGATGCAGTGTCAATCATGGTGAGCAAGTCTGAGTGGAGGCTGTGTGAAGGCAGAATGCTAGGTTCGGTCTTCTGCAATTCGTGGCAACAACTCTCAAGCTTCCTCTGCAACTGCTCCTTTACTCACAAGCGCACAAGATAAAAAAGGAATAGGTATGGATAGATAATGTATGTGCCTGGGAAGATGTGCATTTGTGTGATTACTATCATGCTAATGAAGTGCTTACCCTTTTAGGCCTAACAACTGCACTCTCGGAGGAATCTACATGTATGCTGTGCAGGATCAAGTCCACAGAGTATCTGTGTGCACAAGTAGCTAAACATCCAATTACCCCATTTTATGCACAAGCTCCTTTTTTGCCAGCACAAGTGATTATGTGCCCAAGAGTTGGCATTTAACCAGAGGCTGATTTTGAAAATGATCCAGACTAGTGGCCCTTGGCTGCTGGAGTGCAGAGATCACTGCCTGTCATGCTGACCAATACTGTCTCATTGCTTCTTTGCACCTAGGTCTGTAACCATCTGTTACTTCTTGTCTTGTACTCAGGCTACAAGCTTTTGGGGGAAGGGACAGTCTTTTTGTTTGTTCTGTGTTTGCACAACTCTTGGCACAATGAGTGGGGCTCCTCAACACTATGATGATAAAATAATAACAGCAACAATAAGGAAAACCAAAGGAGAACAAGTGCATCTGAGCACCTAAAATGCAGAAATTCAGTGGAGGGTTTAACAAAACTACGTAAACCAATGAAGTTGGTACATGGTCAGGATTTATTGGTGACTCCTGGGAATAAATTTTAGACAGTAGCTTTCCCCTTTTTATGATTAAAGAACTTGTATATTCGGAAGACTATTTATTTTAAATACATCTATCTATCTATCTCTATGATGTAATATCGAAGAATAATTATAATAAAAAGAGTTATGTGTATGGTACCTGGTTGTTAAATACACAAATCATTTCCTTTGAAGCTTCAGGGGCTATTCTTACACAAAATAAATCTGAAATGTTCGGGTTGAATTGCTTTTGTTGAAGACTAATGTAAACCTTTGATGTCATAGATACGCTTTTAACATTTCTTATTTCTTGTGTGTTATGCATACAATATAAGTGTGGAGATGATGTCGATAGGATACATTATGGAGTCCTGTGATAAACATATTTATCATTCACCTTTGACTGCTTCATCTGTCCTTAGCACACTAATCCATATCTGCTGAAATTACTTCCATTGTTCCCAAGTTCAAGTCCATTGACCATTTCATTGCCTCTCAGGGTTCCTCAACAAATTCCAGCTATGGAAACACAGCCAAGGGAGAGAAATGTAATCCACTCATTAGTTCCCAAAATCTTTATAGACCAGGAAGTAGATCCCAACTGCTGCCATCTCCCTCTACTGTATTTAGTTGTTGCCTTCTGTGGAGGAAGGGAACAGAAAAGGCTCCTACCTGTATCTTCCTCACCACCTTCCACTTAGCTTGGAATAAAGACCAAAAAAGATACAAAAAAGCACCTATTTTTTTAAAAGCATTTAAAAAGCATTTTTAAACATTTTCATGTTCCAACTCATACTGATAAAACCTTTACACCACCCTATGCCATCATACACACACACAGTGGTATATTTTTGAAACAAATGCTTACAACTAAACCAGAGAACTTGCCTTTTGCCTTACGGCTTGAGTCTAGTAGCAAATTATGCCTAAGAAGAAAATAATAGGGTATAGCTGTAGTCTGCTGTGAAAATGAATAAATCAGATGTGATCGCTGCTTGAGCTCAGCTTCTGAAGTGTTGATTTTTAACAGATCTGTGAAGGAAGCTGACAGGCAAAATAATCTCTCTAATCACTCGGGATGAAATCCACCTTAACTGCATAAAACTTAAGTAATCAGGCCTTGTGCAGAGTACCAAATGAGGGGCTAGGAAAGATGACATTCATAGATACACATCTCTACCTGTGAGCCGGCCATGGGGTCACATAATGCAGATACTACTCTAATACAAGCGTTAAAATAACAGATACTGCCCCATCCATCAATGCTCTGAAGGGACTGGCCCCCCTTAAGCACAGATCCCGTGGCCCTTCCCTGGCTTACTATGCTCTGGGTACCCCTGCGCAGCCGCCAACACAAGGCTTAATTATGAGCTGCCTCCTGATAGTCAGGCCTCGTGATTGGAGTGGAGGTCAAAACCCAGACATAGGGTCAGGACTGGACTGAGGGTAGCACTGGAATTGAGATCCAGGGATAGGCAAGGATCAGAACTGAGATCAGAGTCCGTAGACGAGCCAAAATCAGTACAACAGCTGGAGTCCAGGTACAAGCAAGGGATCGAAGACAGATATTCGGAGTCCAGGAGGGTCAGGAGGCAGAGGCAAAGCTGGAGTGAGTTTGTAACAGGGCTGGAGCAAGGTCAAAGTAGGACAAGAACAAGACTGGACAGGGCTCAGGCAAGGCTGGGCAGGAGCAGGAACAGGTTCCAGAGCAGTCTAGAGAGTCTGTTACACTGTGTGGCAGCAGGAGAGTCCCTCCCTGGCCAGGTAGTGCTGTTGCACACACAGATCTGCAGCTCTGGCAGGGTTGGGGAAATACCTGAGCCTGAGGGTCATCTAACCAGGCTCAGCTCAGGGATAGCTGACATGTGCCTGAAGGCTGAGTCACTGCAGGTTCTGTTGGCAGGGTAAGTCAGGGCAGCTACTGAGGCACTGGGTATGGGCCTACCCACATCTAAAGGCCCCTCCCTAAGCCTAAGGAGAGGAGCCACCAGACCCAGGCACCAATTAATCATGGGGGACAACTAATGAAAAAACAGGGATGGGAGTGAAGGTCACAGTTTCAAAATCAAGGATCCAGAGGGGACCCTGAGCAGAGAACACTGGACAGAGCCCATTGCTCCTCAATGGCATCCGGGGAGCCAGTGGACACTGCCCAGAGGAACACTGCTCAGAAACATGACAGAAGAGAGGACCTTTACAGTGGCGCCACGGATTGGGTGTGCGTAAATAAGGAAGTGCAGGAAAAAGTGCAGCCAGAACTTAAGGAAGAGGTTCTAAAGGAGCTCCAGGACTGCATAAGAGGGGCTGCAACCTGGTGCACTCAATGTAAATGTGTGCCAGGGTCACCCTCTCGCCACAGAAGGAGCAGGTGTCAGGGCGGTTGTGAATCATGCCAGGTATGCGCCCACGCTCACAGCTCCATGAAGGAGCCACCAACTAATATCCCTGTCTGTTGGAGGGGCACCTATTGAGTCTCTGGGGAGCTGAGCAAGCAGCCCTGGGTTGACTGCAGGTTTGCCTCACAGTGACTGGGAGCAAGGGGTCAACTTCCCACTGTGCAACTGTCTCCATCCCACAATGTCATGTATGTCCCATAAGTTTTGCACATTTTTAAAAAATACCATGAACCTACCATGGTCTGCTATCTCTGACAGAAGCATGGAGCCTGCACAGCTCTGCACTATTGTCATAAGCGTTGCAAGCACAGGATGCACAATCCTCCAGTATTTGCAGAGCCTAAAGAAGAACCGAATCATCAGGGAACATAATTTCTTGGAGGACAGATTGCTGTGGGACATAGCAAGAACCAATTTAAGGTCATTGGTGTCATTCATGTAAAAGCTACAGATGGTGGAGTGCCATTTCTAGGCCTGAGAAACAAACACTGATGGGTGGGATCGCATTGTAATGCCAGTTTGGGATGACGAGCAGTGGCTATCAAACTTTTGGATGTGCAAGGCCACATTCCTGGCTCTGTGTGCCAAGCTTTCCCCAAACCTCCAGCACAGGGACACCAAAATGAGAGCTGCACTGGGAGTGGAGAAGCAAGTGACGATCATACTGTGGAAACTTGCAAGACCAGATTGCTACCAGTCAGCAGGAAATCATTTTGGAGTTGGGAAATCCACTGTGAGGCTTTTGTCATACAAGTTTTCTGCTACACAGGACTGTGACTCTCAGCAACACGCAGGACACAGTGAATAGATTTGTGGCAATAGGATTTCCAAACTGCAGTGGAGTAATAGATGCCACGCATATCCCTATTTTGGTACTAGACCACCTTGCCACAGAGTACATCAACAGAAAGGGCTACTTTTCTATGGTTATGCAAGCGCTGGTGGATCACTGGGGATGCTTCACTGACATCAATGTTGGCTGGTCAGGAAAGGTGCTTGATGTTCACATCTTCAAGAACACAGAACTGTTCAGAAAGCTACAAGCAGGGACTTACTTTCCTGACCAGTGGATTACCTTTGGCAATGTTGAAATACCAATAGTGATCCAGGGGGACCCAGCCTGCCCCTTGATCCCTGGCTCATGAAGCCATATACCAGCCTTCTCAACAGTACGAAAGAAAATTCAACTACCTGTTTAGCAGGTATAGAATCACAGTTGAATATGCTTTTGGTAGATTGAAGGGATGTTGGTACTGATTATTTACAAGATTGGATCTCAGAGAAAAAAACATCCCAATAATTATAGCTGCCTTCTGTGTCCTGCATAATATCCATGAAGCAAAGGGGGAAAAGTTGCCACTGGGGTGGAGGTGGAACAGCTGTCGGCTGAGTTAGAACAGCCAGACACAAGGGCTATTAGAAGAGCTGAACACAGAGCTATTCAGCTAAGGGAGGCTTTGAAAGAGCACTTTAAAAGTGAGCCAAAGTAATGCTTTGGGGTTTGCTGTGTTCTACTTGAACCTGCTGTTTGGGGGCCTGTTGGGAGTTGCATGGTGCTTGGTGTACATCTACGAATATAACACAGTCAATGACCTATTAATTTTCCAATGCTTCCTATCTATTTATGATAATTGCACTGTGTTTGTCACTGATCCTGTGAGTTGTCACACTGAACAGTAACAAATAAGTGGGTGCCTTCAGAGCTGCTAGGCACTCTGCAGCATATGTTGTGAACTAATAAAGATGAATTATTTTCCAAATAATAGAATAGTAGTCAGTAACAAAACCAGTGCAAAGAAAAATCTGTGCAATTTAAAAGCAAATACATTAAAAACTTAATAAATTAATGGAGCAGAACTTATGAAGGGGAAAGAACATTTATGTCCATTTTACCTACACATTCAGCAACCGTGGCTTTCACAGGTCAGTGTATGTGAAGCTGTGGTTGTCTCTAATGTCCCCCGGAGTGGAGTAGTAGGTATGGATGAGGCCCCTGATGCCATGTGGAATGTTAAGGGGGGGGAGGTGTAGAAGTTGCTGTAATGGACTGCAAGGGTGGACAGTCTGTGATGGTTAAATCTGTAGGTCCATAAGAGTCTGTGTATGCTGCTGGAGAAGCCCATTATGTCCTTGTGCATCTCCCTCTTCTTTTACTTCTGGGACTCAGGGGCCTTTCTCCAGTCTTCTGTTTCCTTCTCCAGGATGTCTGCAATAGTCACCATCCAGGCCTTTTGCTCTAGGTCAGATGCAGCACTGGTTTGCAGGATCTCAATGAATATGCCATCCCAAGTCCTCTTCTTTCTCCTCCTTGTCTGGTGCAGATGTTCTGTAGCTGTCGAGGGGTGACCCCTTAGTGCTGCCATGGCAGCAGCTGCAGATAAAACACACAGAAGTACCATTGTCAGTACAGTCACAACAGAGAGCAAGCGTTAAGATTCAGAACTCCCTTCCCTTGCTCCCCCAAAGTTTTAAACAAGACATGTCTATTGACACTTCTACTTGGGAGTGCTTGCGTATGGCACCACTCACAGCACCAGCCCTGGTGAGTATGGCCTGCCGGAGCATGGGAAATGAGGAGGGAATTGCTCGGTTGCATGGAACTATAAGTATAGGGCAGTGGCATTGAGTACTGGCACCATTGTCCACAGGCAGCGGTGATTTTAGCTGATCTCTCACTTTTGTGTGTAACAAAGGCACGGAAAGCACAGCTGCTGCTGGTGTCCCAAAGCCACCCGGACCTGTATGCTGCTAGCTTGTGTAATGCAATGGTGCCTGCCAAAGTTATCTCTGACTGGTGTGGGGAAATGTTGTACCGCAGAGGAAGAAATAAGGCAGCCATCACTAGAAGACTTTGGGAGAGGATTGCAGAGTACCTCCATAAAAGTTTCATTGAGATCTCTCAGGAGGATTCAAGGGGCATCCCTGTGTACATAAAGAAACAGCTCTGCGTGGCACCCTGCCTAACTCCAGAGGGGAATTAAAAGCAATTAACCCCTCTCTTTGTTGTACCACTACCTTTTCCAGTACATGTAAATTTAATGAAAAGTTGATAGCTGTGTCCAGCAAAGTTGGGGTTGCCATTAGTACATCAATGCAATGGGAAATACAGTAGCACACTTACCCTAGATTCCTTCCCCTGCATCAGCCTTGCCTGTGCTCAACTGCCGGGACTAGCTGGAGTGCGGTGGATTCTCAAACAGGTCCTGGATTGTAGCATAGCGGGACCCCACCCCTTCCCCCGATCACATGTCCCCCATCCTCCTCCTCCATCTCATCCTCATCCTCACTGTTCAGGCCAGGGGTCTGTTGCTCAAGCTCCTTGGAGGAATCCATGGTGGTCTGCAGGGTGGTGGTGGGGTCTCCACAAAATATGTTATGAAGCTCCTTGTGAAAGTGGCAAGTCTGCAACTTGGCACCAGATAGACTGTTGACCTCCCTGGCCTTCTGATATGCCTGACACAGTTCCTTTCTTTTCATGTTCCACTGCTGCTGATCTCTGTCATATCCCTTCTCCTGCATCCCCTGGGCAATCTGCTCATAGAAATATGGACATCTGTGCAAGCCTCTTCTCCCCACAAGCCCAGGAGATCCAGTATCTCCTGTCTACTCCAAGCACGAGCACATCTGGAGCATGTAGCCAGTATGGTCAGTTAGCCAGTTACACACAACAATGGAGTGTTGCTAGGTGTACTAGGTGAGCTGCTAGGACAATCGGGAAAAGGCATTTCAAAAATCTGTAGGGCTTTAAAAGGGAAGGGAGCCTTCCTTTCTCCATGACCCCTGGGCAGTAGAGTTCACAATGTGACCAGAGCAGTCAATATGGAGTACGGTGGGACAGTTAGGGTCAACATAAGCAATACAGTGACTACCCTTGCGCTGCATCAAACTCAGTACATCTACCATGGCTCAACTCTACTCAAGGAGGTGGTATCACTACGTTGCTGTAACATGGCACTTACATCGGTGGGAGACAAATCCCAATGTACATTCATACCCAGCTAGGTCGATGCAAGGTGGCTTATGTCAACCTAACTTTGTAGCATAGACCAAGTCCGAGTAAGGCAAGCAGGAGTTGGTCCTATGTTTGAAACAGCACACTCTAGTTGAAAGGCACACAGCTGGGCTTTCCAAAGCAAATGTTAGCATTGTTTAACTCAGATAGGGGCACTCTGTTATGTATGCTATGGGACTGTCCAAATCCCTGACAGAAAATAAACCACCAGTATTCAAATAACTGCAGATTTAGAAATTCCACATCTGTTTGTTTAGAAGCCCTAACAATACTCCTAAGGATATCTACAGTTCCAGAAAAATGGTCACTCTGGGGATTCCTCATTGCCAAAAGAGTGATCTTTATCAAATAGAAATCAACAACAGGCAATATGTTGTTGCAGGGATGCATTACAGGAACAAGCACTGAATTGCAGCATTTTGTCTTCAAAAGAAATCTCATTCCTTTCACTATCCAGAATCACTCTTATTAAGGGCTAAATCCTGCTCACTTGATCATGCAAATATTCCCTTTGGCTTTGGCCCTAAATCAGAAACTTGGAAAAGAAGCTGTAGCTCACGAAAGCTTATGCTCAAATAAAATGGTTAGTCTCTAAGGTGCCACAAGTACTCCTTTTCTTTTTGCAAATACAGACTAACACGACTGCTGCTCTGAAACCTGAATCTACACTGTTTGCCATGGTTTGCTCATCTCCATCACCCACTCTGTTTAAATCACAACCCACAGTGGATTCACTGAAATTGCTCCCCAGAATACTTAAGGGATACAGTTTAGTAAATACCTGTAGACTTGATACAGTTGGTAACAACTGGATGAAGGTTACAGGTACCAAAAAAACCTTCCCTTCCTTTGTATGTATCTTCTTGATTCCACCTCCACAATCGTTCATTTCTGTCAACTGAATATTCAACCCCCTCTAAAAGCCCTAGTTCCTCCCATGGCACTTCTAGACTGAAGAAATCAGATTTAACTAGCAGACAAATGAAAGCCATCAATACAAAGCATAAAATATTAAAACCAAAAACAACACAATCAAACAGATCCTGTGGCACTAACACAATAGCTGCTCCACTTCACTCCTTGCAACCTGAGCTCAGCCTTCATTTGTGTGCTGTCTTCCTACATGGCAAGCTGTTTAGGGCCATTCCTTCTCTTTTTGTCCATTTGTAAAGCACCTAGCATGACGCTGGCCTTATACAAGTAATAATTAACCATAATTATACTCTATATCAAAAGTTTTGCCTGTTACAAAGATTGGTCCGAAAAAAGAAAGCTGGAACTGGAAGGTATGTTTACCAAAGAATTTACACTTAAATTCTGCTGAGACTGAACACTGAATCTTTAAAATTCATTTTATTTCTAAAGGTCCTTTAAAATTAAGCTAAAATTACCTGTCAACCACTAAGAAAATAGAGCAGGAGTACTGAGCTGTGGATACAGCATTTTTATTTTCATGCAATTATATATCATTTAAAATCTTTTTCACAAGCTCATTTTCTTTTCTGTTCATAACATTTTGGTTTATTGCTTTTAATCACTTCTCAGCAATTTAGTAAACAATATTATCAACTACTCTCAATTTATTTTGAAGATTTAGAGCCCAGTGAAGTCAGAATTTGCAATCAATGCAAATAACACCCTTTATCTACTCTCAGATCCCTGCTCATGAATCATGATATGACAGTATCTATATCTACAAGGTGCAACACTATTTCTAATTCACCTTGTTTAATACCAGATCACAAAATCTTCATAAATCATATCCTGTTTTTATACATCTCAGCTGCAGACACATTCATTTTTCAAATGCATCATTTCAAGCAACATTTATTTTCAACTTCAATTTCCTCACCAATCTAGTCATATAGGTTATGACACTCCTTAATAGGTTTTGTATGTGTGTGTGTATATGAGTGTGCAAGCACACTCTTTAGAGCAGTGGTGGGCAACCTGCAGCCTGTAGGCCGCATGCAGCCCGTCAGGGTAATACGCTGGTGGGCCATGAGATAGCGTTTACATTAACCATCCGCAGGCATGGCCGCCCGCAGCTCCCAGTGGCCGTGGTTCAGCGTTCCCAGCCAATGGGAGCTGCGGGGAGCCATGCCTGTGGACAGTCAATGTAAACACTGTCTCGCAGCCCACCAGTGGATTATCCTGATTGGCCGCATGCAGACCGTGGGCCACAGGTTGCCCACCACTGCTTTAGAGAAACAGCATTGTATTTTCTGTGAACTATCCCAGCTGATAAATCTAAACCCTCATTTAGTTATCCTTTTGCATCCAAAATCTATTGCACCTCATCAGCTGTCCATAGGGCCTGATTCTGCTCCCACTGTAGTCAATAGCCAAATTCCTATTAAGAAATAGATATAGATGATCTAGCCTGGTAGTGGCCACAATGTGCTAGGCAGTTTCTAAACATAAAAGGAGGCAGGGCCCGGTCAAAAAAAGCATTAAATTTCTTTCAGTGGGAATAGGATCAGGCCCATGTCCTGTAATTTTAAAAGTAAAGAGACAGGCTCTAGACCTTGCTGAACAAAATTAATGAGAGCTCATCAACCCCCTAGGGCCAAATTCTCAGCCTCAATTCCATTCTCTTTGTACGAACCCAGCAGCACAAAGGGGCCATCACCTGGCCAGTTCAACATTCCCTCTTTCTTTTCTCATTAATAAAGAATTTCATCACTAAGGGGCATGTAGGGGGAAGGAATGTGACAGGATCAGAGATGGGTAGCTCCACTTTGCTCCCCTAAGGCAAATTTCAGATGGCATACCAGTTCCAACCAGCACCATAGCCATCTGGCGTGACTTAAAGCAGCCCCTAGACTGCTATAATTTTTGTCAGGGCCAGGGCAGTTTGAGAATCAGGAAGCTGTAACAGGCACCCTGACAGCCCCCTCTGCTTCCCTCCACTTAATGTATCTTGACACTGGGTGAATGTGGCCCTCCTTTGTCTCAAATTTATGCATGGAAAGGGTACGCCACTCACAAATCTTCCAACTTCCATGCAGATGTGGGGCTCAGCTGACTCCATGGTACCATCCCCTATTCTGAACCCTTCTGAGATTTTTCAAGTAAGGCCATTTTCTACCAGTGCGGGTATTTCAAAAATACAATTTATCCACAATGGTATAGAGTTGGGGGGGTTTCTGACACTATCGAAAGATACTGTGATCTATCTAGCAGTCTCAAAGCTAAAACTTATCGTATCCAGTTAGTAACACAGACAGTGGTCACTACAAAAAAAAATTCTACTGATACCCTGTCAAGGTTCCTTCCGCACTCTGAACTCTAGGGTACAAATGTGGGGACCTGCATGAAAACCCCCAAAGCTTATTTTTACCAGCTTAGGTTAAAACTTCCCCAAGGTACAAACTATTTTACCTTTTGCCCTTGGACTTTATTACTGCCACCACCAAGCGTCTAATAGATATATAACCGGGAAAGATCCCGCTTGGAAATGTCTTTCCCCCAAAAATCCTCCCCAAACCCTACACCCCCTTTCCTGGGGAAGGCTTGATAAAAATCCTCACCAATTTGCATAGGTGAACACAGACCCAAACCCTTGGATCTTAAGAACAATGGAAAAGCAATCAGGTTCTTAAAAGAAGAATTTTAATTGAAGAAAAAAAGTAAAAGAATCACCTCTCTAAAATCAGGATGGTAAATACCTTACAGGGTAATCAGATTCAAAACATAGAAAATCCCTCTAGGCAAAACCTTAAGTTACAAAAAGACACAAAAACAGGAATATACATTCCATTCAGCACAGCTATTTTATCAGCCATTTAAACAAAACAGAATCTAACGCATATCTAGCTAGATTACTTACTAAGTTCTAAGACTCCATTCCTTTTCTGTTCCTGGCAAAAGCATCACACAGACAGAGGGAGTCTTTGTTTCTCCCCTCCTCCAGCTTTGAAAATATCTTGTATCCTCATTGGTCATTTTGGTCAGGTGCCAGCGAGGTTATCCTAGCTTTTTAACCCTTTACAGGTGAAAGGGTTTTTTCCTCTGGCCAGGAGGGATTTTAAAGGTGTTTACCCTTCCCTTTATATTTATGACATACCCATAAACAGACTTACTGGGAAATTTTATAATTCTTATTCTGCTTAACCTTTACTTAACATTCTGAATTGCTGAAATACAAGATAATTTTAAGCATCTTTTCTCATTAATATTATGTCAGGAGAGATCAAGGCGCATTTATTTAGCCACTGAAACCATTACATTTTTTAGAATTCTGTGTTTTCTTCTAATTTAGCAATGTTTGGCATTAACATAGCAGAAACACGTATATAATGAAATAATTACAAAATGCACTTAGGTTCCATCTTTGTTCCAAAGAACTTTAAATGCTCTACAAAGTTATGTGAGTAACTCTGTGCCCACTTCAGCGGGGTAACACGAGACATAGAGAGGTTAAGTGATTTGTGTAAGGTCACACAGCAATTCAGTAGCAAAACTAAGGATAAAAGCCAAGTTTCCTGCTTCCTAGATGTCTGATCCAACCACTGTTCAACACACCTCCCACAGCTATTCAGGACTCACCAGTATCAATCTTTATGTTTCTAACACACACACAAAAGTCATGGACCAGATCCCAAGATAGGGCAAATTGGAGCAGTTCTATTAAAGTTATGCTATGCTGATTTATACCCACTGAAGTTCTGGCCCCATTTTTCTAACCTCATATCTTTATTTGATTGCTCTTGTAGACAGCAGTAAGGAAACATGAAATAGCCAAAATGTGACCTGAAAGTAGTTTAAGAGTAGAAAATAGAGATCAGATCCTGCAAACCTTTATCATGTGAGTAGGCCTATTATCTTCAGTGAGGTCCATTCGCATTAATAAGGGTTTGCAGGTATCGTAAGTATCCTCTGCTTCACACACTGGTATTACAAAGAAGGATTAAAGAGAAGGCACTGAATTCATAGAAATTAGAGATGGAAAAAACTTTTTTAGTCCATCCGTTGATTGTACGATTGCTTCTTAAAATATATTTCCAGTAATTTTTTTTCTGATTAACCAGACTGAATACCAGACTTCCTATTAGAAAGTGCATAGAAATTTCTCCAGAAGTAAGTAAGCAATGAGAATTGCAGATACACAATGTGAGTTTTCCTAATTCAAAAAAATGACATACCAATTCCCCAAATCTTCTTGCTTTACACTGTGAGAGTGTTATCGCAAATTATACATCAGATTTTAAAAGCAAAAATGCCGGGTTTTCAATGCAAATTAACAAGTGATGATTCTTTTCCACAGGCCTTGATCGAATTTCTGTCTTCCCTTTATTTTTTGAAAAGTTACTCCTGCTTTACTCTTGACAGCAAGATATCCTAAAAGCTATAATGATTATCTGGAGTCTTAAGTGCGTGCATTAGACTTACCATATTCCCCAAGCTAGCTGACTGATTTAAGAAATGCACATGTGTTTTTATACTTCACAAATACAATCAAATCTACATTTGGAGAACATTAAGTTGAAGGAGATAAAATAATGTCAGGTTCTGTGGAAGTAATTTTATTTAAAGATAAACAGTATTTCAATTATATTTTTAATTGTCATTATGTTTGACAACCTAGCAAGTACATTTCCAGAAGCGTGTTTCTATAAAGGAGTATTTGGGTGTATCTGTTATGAGCCATCATCTCTGAGGGCATTGCCATTATTAGTATCACTGTCACTTTTCCAAGATGGCAGAAGATGATGTGTACAGATAACTGGAATCTAAAATGATATTGAGAATAGTATCCCATACTATGAAATGTTTCCTTTTTAATCTTATATGTTAAATCATTCATATGTGACATTTCAAAGGAAATGTTTTCCTACAACCTTTGATCAGATAGATTTTACAAAAGAGCAAATGTCACACCAACCATAAACAAGGAATAAGAAAACATCAGGCTCCTTAGCACTTTACCCGTTATTCATACAGCATCTCCAGGTGTATGGTAGACTTAGCACTAGCGATATTTGAAATCTGGTAAGAGTTTGCTGCTTCTTGCACATTCTAGCTGCTACAATATGTATGTGAGTTCAAAACTCACAAACAGAGCTTGTCTTATGTATGTAAAAAGAATGGTATTAACTTGAGTTAACTAACACAAGATAAAATCCTAGTGAAAACAAAGCAGTTGCTGATCAGGGAAGCAATTACTGGTGCCTGGGAGGGCAAGTGAACTGCTTATGTTATAAATCTAGAATGGTTTAATAAAGAGAGGGAATGTTAACTAAAACTCCTAGGTGCACATGCGGAGAGTCAAGAGGCTGAAACTGAGGTAACTGTGTTGCTATGCTGGGGACGAGAGTAGTCTGTCCTGAAACAAGTTGTATGTTTAACTCACAGGATTAATATTATATACAGCATAAAGTCCAAAAGCTGACATTTACCTCACTCTGAGTCAATCGTAGCTGTAATGGCAGTCATCTCTTGTTCCCTACGTTTGGAAAAAACTGGATCCCTGCTTCTGGAGAGGTATACAGTAATGGAGAGTCAGCAGTTCTGTCATACGCATGTGTTCAAAAAGCACGAGTCAATCCCCCAAAACATCATGAGATTTTAAAGAATAATCAGTTTGGGGTTCTTTGTATACTGAACCTTTAGGTTACATTTGGGTCCTATTTTCTGGCTTTTCTCCACAACCATGAAGACTAATTACTTTATTTTTTAAATGAAAGCTGAGATTGTCATGACTCCAGGAGCTGGTCTTTAAGAAAAATAGCAAGTATGGTGAGAGTTAGCAACACTTAGTCAGTCTCAGAAAGTCTCAAATCTTGTCTCACCTCTCTGAGTATGTGGGTAGCCCAGTGCTCTCTGAAGAGATCTAGGAGAAGGAGAGTGTATTTTCTGATACCACAGATCTTTTAAGTGTAAGCAGAGTCAGGATGAGCTCCACCCTGACATCTGGTGGTGAGGTATGGCAAGTTGTGGAAAAGAACTTCAGGGGCCAATCTCATTTGCATAGGCACACCCACCCTGCCTAGAATGAGGCCATAACTGCCCAAATGGTCACTTTGGCTGTTGTGGGATCCCCAGTGTCTCTGTTATTGGGGTGGGAAGAATAAATTGTTATTACCCTGATTATGGGAACTGTGCTTGGAACTGTACTTGGCCTTTTGTTATGATGGAGGGACTCACCATCAACTAAGTAGCACTCGCTAGACAAGGGACATGGGTTCCAAAACTCTGTGAATTGAGATAGGTTTAAGACAGGTATTAGTGCCTGGTGGTGTGGGCCCTTTGTGAGGGCCTGAAACACCAATTGCACCTCTGTCTCTCTCCACTGTGGAATGTCAGAGCTAACTTTGGGTCTATTAAGAATCTTGCTACAGGTACTGTGCTGAATTCACTTTGGCCTTATGGTGCACCAGCACTAAGTCTCCCACTACTATGAGCTGAAATCACTGAGCACTGTGTCAGGTAGTGGGGAGCCAGAAGATCTAGAGTGCAGTGGTGCTGTTCGTGGATAGGCTGGTGGAGCGTTCGTGAGACGGCGAGGCGAGCTGTGCAGAGCAGAGCCGTTCATGAGACGGCGAGGTGAGCTGTGCAGAGCGGAGCTGTTTGTGAGATGGCAGAGTGGAGCGTTCATGAGACGGCGAGCTGTACAGAGCGGAGCCGTTCGTGGTGGAGCGGAGCACTGTGGGGCAGTCAGCTTCAGGACACGTAAGGTGCCCCTTACCTGTTTCCCCCACACAGAGGCACATTTTAGCCAGACTGGGGAGTAACACTAAGCAGATGAACTTTTGAACTCTGGGGCTGGACTTTTTGGACTTTGGGTGATTTGTGGATTGCTGGACTCAAGAGACGTTTGGGTTCTGGGACTCAAGAACCGGAGGGAAAGGATGTGGCTCAATTTTCTGGGGTGGGTCTTTGCTCATGGTTTGGTTAATGAACACTAGTTGTGGTGTTTCCCCAATTTAATGCTGATGTCGTTTACCTCATGTTATTAAAGATTCTCTGCTACACCGAGACTCTGTGCTTGCGAGAGGGGAAGTATTGCCTCTTTGAGGCACCCAGGGGGTGTGTAAGATTTTCCCAGGTCACTGGGTGGGGGCTCAAGCCAGTTTTGCATTTGCTTTGATGAGAGGAAACCACTGTGTACTGAACCCGGCCCTTGCTGCTATCAACTTGGCCTGGCAGAAGGGTTACATAAGAGCTGAAGAGAAAAGTGTAGCATTAAGGTAACTTTTCTCATCAGTTCCTAATAATCTGTAGGTATCTACTGCTCTTATAATGCAATAAATATTTGATACAAAAAATTTCTAAATGGTGCCTTGGGAATCATATGGATTTTTCTAGGCTTTTAAAAACAGCATTCACTCAATATCTAGTTATGTATCAAATTATTTTACCTAAAGGCCAGGGCAAAGAACTGATTTTTTGTTTGTTTAATAAGTGGGGAGATAAAAGTGAGACTACAGTTCAGGCTCACAGAGCATTCAGAAAAAAATTAATTGTTGCCTAAACTTTTCAGTTTATCCCCACAACTGAGACGACAGATTTGCCATAAGATAGCTGAGAGCTTGAGGTGCTTTGGGATAATGACTTGCTTATGAGAATGCCATGTATCCCCTTTCAATCAGAATTCCTGTACTTAGTATTGCCACATTCACAGCAGCTTTTGAACTTCAATTTACCTAGGAAAGATCTAAAAATTGGAGCCACAGCGTTACACTCTGTTAAGATTCATCAGCATGGTAATTGATTTGCTAAACAGAGCTTACACAAATGATGATATGACCTCACTTTTTGCCTGCATTAGTATTTCAGGCTAAGTAATTATACTTGTTTCTTCCACCTACTCACTTCAAACCACCAAAGTCTCAAAAATGAGACCAACAAAAAATCTCTTACAATGTAGAATATGTCTGAAAAAAATGAACATGTATTTGTGAAGGTCTCTGCAGCTTCTTAAGACAATCTCCAATCTACAGGAAAATATCACCTCTCAGGAAAGGGATGGAACTTACATATACTATCTTTTGCAAAATAAAAATGACAGGCTTTCAAATGAACAAAGTGTAAGTTCTTCATTTTATTATTAATTATTATATAGTGCCATAGACAGGCATGGCACTTAATATATACAAAGACAAGATCTCTGACCCAAGGGAAGCTTACAACTTGAGCCACATCCTATCATTGGGATTACTTGTGTATGTAAACCAGAAGGATGTGACCCTCAGTCAGACAGCTAACAAATTTCATGGAGAAGGGCTGATGCCATTAACATACAGTTGCTCAATGTGTTGTATTTATTTCAAATTTAATGGGCCAGATCTTCAACCAGTGTAAATTTGCCTAGTTCCATTTAAATAAACTAAGGATCTGGCCCTATATCTCTTCACCGCTGGGTGCCGGACTGGTAATGTGCAGTACCCATGTGAAAATTAGGAATGGAAAGTAAACAATAAGAAGCATCATTAATGCCTGATTCAGACCTGTGATGTTTTTTCTTTGATTTATACAACAGGCATGTATGATATTATAGAAGGAATACAGAAGAGCTGGCGGATGAGAATAATTATCCTTTCAATTTCTCTGTGTGTGTGTGTGTGTGTGTGTGTGTGTACACAAAGTGCATGCATAACTTCCTATATAAGATTTGAGTTGCTCTGAGCTGCTAAAATCAATCAAGGTAATTTTTAACATCATTTTTCTGGGTACTGTATTGACAAAACAGACTTGATGGATGAGACTTTTTCAGTGTCAGGAGCACGTTTAAGAAAGAAACGTGCTGAAATGCCCAAAAGCCAAACCCAATTCCCACTTACTGTATGTTGCTCAGAGTCTCTAGACTCTTCCACTGATTGCATGCTTCCTCTAATGGGAACATATTCAGCATCGATCTTCACATCCATCCTCTGAACATGAGGATTTTCTTTCCTGTGTAGCTTTACTAGTTTTGTAGACACGTGTGGACATGTGCTACTCTTCCCTCTGCTGCCAGGTAACGTGTGAATTTTCTGGTGTACTGGAAGTAGATGAGATAGCCAAATTAACAAATTCATCCAGAGCTTTTTAATTAATTTCTGCATTTGAATCAAGATGATCTGAGTCCAAATGGTATTTTTTTCTGGTCTGCATCAGAAAAATTCAAATCCCCAGACCTAATGTGTACCACATTATTTCTAGAATTGGCTTTTATTTTCACCATTGCAAATGGAAAATTCTCTCTCATAGTCTTCCAGTTATCAACTCAGAACCAAAATAATCTTTAGATTTTTTTTAATGATGCTTACTAGGGCTGGGTAAACTGGTCAAAGAAAATTCTAGACATACTTGTTTATTTTTTTAAAAAACTTCTCTGTCAAATAGTTAGCCCTTTGCAGCCATATCATTCCACTTGTCCTCTGCCACAGTTTTAAAAAACAAAAATGAAAGCTTTCCTTCACTGATTAATCATTACTTCCCCATTACTGAGCTAGCACCCATCAGAATGCTACAGTGTATGTTAGGTCTAAGGATGATCAACCTATCAAATATTACCAACAAAATTTACCAGAACTGGAAAATTAAATCTGAGAACCTAGTGGATCCTCCAAAGTGTTTATTTACAGCAAGGGAAGTTAAATGGCTTATGTGCAGACAGAAAAATGGGTGTGTCAAATCAAAACCCTCAAAAGGAAATGAAAGGTGCCACTGTGTTACACTGACACCAGTGACCGCAGGAGGCTGAAATAGCAATCAGCAGGCTTTATGGAAGCCTCTGGCCACATCTCTTCTGCCAGCCATATCGTCTACACCAGCAGCCAGGAGGGAGGATGGTGTTGTAAGAGACCCTATGCCAGCACTGTGGTGATCCTCCAGATAAGCCATTTCCTCTGGCTCATTTCTGCCAACAAGATGCAAAGCAGCCACATTGCATTCAAAAATCAAAAATGCATGAAGGTTTTAACCAGCACAAATGGAGTAGATCTGACCTTCATTACTCTCTCTATATATAAGTAACTCTGATGGAGCCAATCTAACTGAACAGAAAGGTGTCTGTTTCGGGGGTCTAACACCACCTTTGAAACAAAAAATCTTTTTAGGTACTAAGTTCAAAATATGCAAATAAAACTGGGTCAGTGTTGATAAATGCAAAAAATGCACATTGGAAAACATAATTCCAACTATACATATAAAATGATGGGGCCTAAATTAGCTATTGCCATTCAAGAAAGAGATCTTGGACTCATTGTGGATAGTTCTCTGACAACATCCACTCAATGTGCAGCAGCAGTCAAAAAAGCAAATTGAATACTAGGAATCATTAAAAAAGGGATAGATAATAAGACAGAAAATATCATATTGCCTGTATATAAATCCATGGTACGCTCACATCTTGACTACTCCTTGCAGATGTGGTCGCCCCATCTCAAAAAAAGATATATTGGAATTGGAAAAGGTTCAGAAAAGGGCAACAAAAATGATTAGGGGTATGGAACGGCTGCCATATGAGGAGATATTAATAAGACTGGACTTTTCAGCTTGGGAAAGAGACGACTAAGGGGGGCTATGATAGAGGTCTATAAAATTGTGACTAGTGTGAAAGAAAATAAAAAAGGAAGTGTTATTTACTCCTTCTCATAACACAAGTACTAGGGGTCACCAAATGAAATTAATAGGCAGCAGATTTAAAACAAACAAGAGGAAGTATTTCTTCACACAATGCACAGTCAACCTGTGGAACTCCTTGCCACATGATCTTGTGAAGGCCAAGACTATAACAGGGTTCAAAAAGAACTAGATACATTCATGGTGAATAGATCCATCAATTACTATGAGCCAGGATGGGCAGGGATGGTGTCCTTAGCCTCTGTTTGCCAGAAGCTGGGAATGGGCAACAAGGAATGGATCACTTTATGGTTACCTGTTCTGTTCATTCCCTCTAGGGCACCTGGCATTGCCACTGTCAGAAGACAGGATACTGGGCTAAATGGACCTTTGGTCTGACCCAGTATGGCCGTTCTTATGGGTCTTCGCTCCTTACTGCAAAATGAGTCCAATGGTCAGTGAGTTTTAAGACAGTATCAAGTCTGTGTTTTGATTTTCCTCCTGGAAATTAGAAGTTCTTTGTTGAAATGCAACAGATTTTAGGATTGTGAAAAGATAGATTAGCTATTACAAAGCCCAATGATACCCAATGGACATGGCAATAAAAAAGTAAGGAGGCAATGACAAAAAAATCACTCTCCCCCTACTATCATACAGGCTTCGAAAGGGTTAAATGAACTGTCCTCAGAGTGTACTATTGTACTGCTGGTTCAGACAAATGGGTTTCATTTTATTGCATCTGATAAGGTTTTTCGATTGATTCTGGTGAGTCACCATGCCTTACAACACAGGTTGTTATTCTTAGAACAGCATCTAGTGCCCTTCACAACACAGTGGTTTTCCTTAAAACAGGCAGGTGTTATCAAAGCTAAAATGATCAGTGGAAGCAGCTTCTCAGATTTTGTGAATCAAATTAAATCAATTCTGCATCAGCACAATAACCATAACAACCAGAAATACAAAGAGACCAAGACAAAAATAATGATATTTTTCTCTTCTGTCAATGTTTGGACAGCATGAAGATCCAGTAGAATCCACAATTCATAATCCCAATCCACAGCAGGAATGGTGTCAAAATATGTGTTTTCAAGTCACAAGTGCTGTTCTTAATGAGACTAAACGTACTTTTCACTGGAATAATTAGCAATACGAAGAACTGTGACTTCAGTTTTAGAATGCAGACAACCAGTGACGCTAGGATCCTTCTTCATCCTCACATTACATTGAGTTCATAATAATGAGAGGTGAACCTCAAAAAGTTTCAAAAATATGGATAGGTTTTAAATAACAAAAGCAGTGTATCTAATAATTAGAACAGAAAATGAAAACTCAAAACTCCTTGAGTCCAACTCTTCCATTGACTCAATGAGTAATATTGGAAAAAAGTCACCTCTCTGTACTCCATTGTTACCCTATATTTAAAAAGGGATAATAATATCTATTTACCTAACAGGAGTGCTGAAAGAATTCACTGTTTGTAAAGTGTTTTAGGAATCCCGGACACATGACACAATAAAAATGCAAAGTATTATTATACTGCCATTATTATCCATAGGTTCTGACGCTTATTTTGAACCTCTGGATTGGAAATATCAAAAGAACAGGCTCTCCAGAAAACTTTGCAGTACTTCTTTGCAGCAATGTCAGAACTCCTGCCAGAGTAGTGTCTTTCTTAGTATTCATGCTTGTGATCATATCAAGCAAGTGCAGAGGCCCTAAAACAAATTAAGAATTAACTAAAACTTTTTCAGTCTTCCATTTGAGTTTTGGATGGTTTGTCTTTTATCCATACAAGTTTGTCTGTGCTTAGTTTTTGTCATTGCAGGTGTGCTCTGTAATTTAGATAAAAGATTGATTAAAATCTGCTAGGATTGTTTTAAACCTCTTTTTTTCAGGATTTTTCTTAAAACTCCTAAAAAAGTTCCGAACAAGAGATTTAATCTTATTCAACTCCTTCCTTCCTGTCTGTTTGTTAGCAACTAGAAACATGTCCAAGCCACAAACCAGATCATGCTTCAAATTTTCCCAAGATTTCAGGGTATTCAGAATCACAGTGCTGGTTTGGCCAGCTATAATAATAGAGTAAGGCCCAGATCCACAAAGGGATTTAGGCCCCTAAATCGCAGATATGATGCTACTGTGAGCCACAAAACCCCCATTCAACTGCTTCCAAACCCTATGGGTTCCTATACTCACTCAGCACCTAAATTTTCACTGTAAAAGTTTCCTAGGCACTTAAGTTTCTGCCTCTGGCCATGTGCACTACTGCCTCAGGCAGGTGTCCAGATACCTATCTCACTCCTAAACCCCAGTACGATCATCAAAATAAGTGAAGATAGGTGTCACCCCACCTATCTCGCCTGTGGGGCCCAATCCGCTAGGCATACTCACAGCAAGTCTAACTCCACACAAAATCAGTTGTGGGGCAGTGCTTTAGCTCAGTGGTGAGGGTGCTCACGTACGCTGTGGGAGACTCCACTTCAATTACCTCATCTGCCTCATGTAAAAAAGGGATTTGAACTTGAGTTTCCCATTTCTCAGGTTACGGCCCTAACCACCAGAGTATATCATGCTCTAGTAGGGGGCACGATCAGTCGCTCTTGTTGAAGCTGTTCTGCTTTGTGACACTAATGAAATATGCAGAACGGTGAACCACAAAAAGAGTGAGTCGATAGCCCAATGGTAAGGGCACTCACCTGAGATGGAGGGAACTCCTTTGCAAGTCCCTTCTCCACAATAGGCAGAAAAGGGAATTGAACAAGTGTCTTCCACATTCTAAGTGAGTACCCTAACCACTGGGATAAAGGTTATAAGGCACCTTTATGTCCTCCCTACCCATTTTGTGTGGTGTTACACATGCACTACCATCATTCTTGCAAGAAACAGCATAGGCGTCCAACACCAGGAGCTGGTTCCCAGCTAAAGATCACAAATAGAGATAGGTGCCTCTCTATCAGATGGACTTTGGTGCCTAACTCCATGTGAGGAGCAGGGTTTAGGTCACCCACTTCTTGTCAGCATCTCCCACTGGCTAGTTTAGGCAACTCCCTGCCTAGTGTGCTGGCTTTTGTGGCTCCCATTCTCAGGCACCCATCTCTCCACATGCATTGTATAAGGGTCCTAAAGTGCCTAATCCAGAGTTTGTGGATTCCACAAATTTTCCAGGTACCTACAAGTTAGGTGTTGCAATGTCTAAGTTTCTTTGTGACTCCAGGCCAGGAAGTTCAGATGCAAATCTGGAATTTCCCAGTTTCAAGGTGTTTTGATCCTGGGTTTTAATTCAAGCACAATCTCTATTAGAAAAATTACAAAACCTTGGCGTATGATACAGAAAAAAGTTCAGTGCCATCCTCCAGTGGAGCAGGACCTGTCCTTTTATACTCATGAGGAGCTTTACATCTGTTCCTGAGCTTTCCTTTCAAATTAGCTGCTTGTCAATTCTATTACCAAACAAACATGAAGCAGCTGTAGCTCTCAAACTATGATTAGTATTAAACCCTCCAAATCCAGCCCAGCTTAGACAGCCTCCCTACAGTTCTACTCAATTGATTAACTCCAACTGGTTTGCTACTAAAACTAATCTATTAATTTAACAATCTGAAAAAGCTTCAAATAAAATGCTTCACACCAGAGGGATCCAAACAATAAATTAAGTAAAACATCAATGGAGACACCACAGAAGTGTTTTAGGAGGGATAAGTAACTTTACGTTTTAAATCAGCGAGTTTTCTTTTGCCTTATGGCACTAAAACTGCGGATTATTTTATTGATTCAACACTCATTGTTTTCCTTTGCAGAACACTGGAGGACTGGAATAATGTTATTATTAGTCTTCTGAGAGAGGTAACATAGAAGACTCTAGGAACCACAAACCAATCAGCCTACTATCTGCAGCCTATAACGTCTGTGGCAAAGTATTGAACAATTGATTTACAGTAAAGCTGGATTCCAACCATGCTAAAGAATAGCATTTTGATCTGAACTTTCCACAACATATACCACCTCTGTGCAATCAACAAAATACAGGAAAAGATGACAAGCTATAACCCATCAATTTGCATTATCTTGTTAAGTCATGTTGCGATGTGTAAAATACGATAAAGGAAGAAAGTTGGTTACATACAATATACTTACTGATCTACTGGTTCAAGGGTGCTAACCAAAACAGTGAGGGGCTGTGTCACTGCCTATCCTGTAACCCTGAGTGCCTCACAATGCCTTGCTGCTGTAGCTCCCAACCTAGGACACTCACAACCAGCCTACAAGCTTGCAGATCACACCCTGCATGTCTGTGTGCTTAGACAACCCTGGTTCAGCAGCTCTGACCGCAACAGCCTCTCTACAGCCCCAGTGTGGCTTCCACCAGCCCTAGTTACTACTTGCAGGGTGACCCCAACACACTCCCAATTCAGAACTTTCCCAAACCGTGTGCTCTGTAATATCCAGCTCTCTCCTGGACAGTAATAAGGTTTGCTTTTCCTCTAAACACAAAAGCACATCAGAGCATATTAACTGGAGTAAAGACACCATCCATTTAAATACAGCACTGAGATGGTTTATATTAATAATAAAACAAGTTTATTAACTAAAGAAGATAGGTTAAGTGATGCCAATTAAAAGGAATAAAGTTAGAAAGGGTTACAAGCAAATAAAAATGAAAACACACATAAAAAAGTCTAAAAATCTAGTAAAATACAGGCTTTGTTCAAGATATTTTTCTCGCCTATAGTCAGTTCCCAGAGATTTCAAAACAAACACACACACACACACACCTTGGTTGAAGGGCCCATCTTTCTCAGCTTGCAAGAGCTCTCTTCACTTGTGTCTGGCTAGTGGATGGATGCCAAACATGGCTGCTCTCCTTGCTTATATATTCCAAAGTTCAATAACTTTGTTTCAAGAGGCAGGGTGGTTCCATGCTGTTCTTCCCTTCCTGTGGGCTTCCCATCCCCTTCTATATAAATGGGACTTCTGTTGTTTTGATTCCATCATCTTTAACTGACATAGGAGATAGGTAAATAGTTACCTTCTCTACTGTGTAGAGGGAACCTGTTTCTCCCCAAATGGCCACAGACTTCAAAACATAATATCATTTCCTCATATAGTGTTAATACATACATTTCACAATTATATTACTCACCAAGGTGTCATTAGCTTTCACTCCTATACTGCAACAACATTGCATACAGTCAGTTGATTCAATTGCTTTCCTCCAGAACCATGAGGGCTAGAAACATCCTTTTTTAAAATAAAAGCTGAGATTTTCACATAATCACTTCACTCCAGGAGCTGAACCTTAAAAAAAACACCAAAAATGAGAGTTGCAACAAAATCATGATAGTTGGCAAGACTGATTCACATATTATAAAATAGGTTCTATACATTATATAATACTATTAGATGTTACATGCAGATGGCAAAGGTCCAGTGGTTTAGGTGCAAGCCTGAGATTTGGGAGACCCCAGTCCAGTTCCCAGCTCTATCACAAATTTCTTGTGTAGCCTTGGGACCTTGATTTCAGTGGGAATTAGACACCTAATTACTTTTAAAAATCTGGCCCTTAGTCTCCCTGTGACTCAGTTTCCCATCTGTAAAATGAGAATAATAATGCTTCTCTATGTTGTGGGGCATAATACATTACATACATTCTGAAGATAAATACATTAAAGATTATGAAGCATTCAGCTATTATGGTAATGGTAGAAGTAGAGAACTATCCTAGATTGAAAAACACTTGGAAAACAAGAAACCAGTTGGCAAAACTAATAACTAACTATTACAAAACGACTAACAATGAGCACTGCATTTTTATGACTCAGGCAGTTGAGCAATCATGATCAGTGTTCTGTGGTTGCTGGCATCCCACAAGTTCTTTCCCAGGCTAACCCAAATGAAGTTTGTTGCAGTAGTCCAGCTTAGAGGTAACAAATGTTTCAATAGCAAAAAGTAATGCGGCAAGCAGACAGGGTAGAAAAACACAGTGCTTTGTTAAACTATGTCTACACTTAAAACACTACAGCTGTAGTTAATCCACCTTCCTGAGAGGCAGTAGCTAAATTGACGGAAGGATTCTTCCATCAACCTAGCGCTGTCTACACGGAGGTTCAGGTCGTCTTAACTACGTCTCTCAGGGATGTGGATTTTTCATAGCCCTGAGAGATGTAGCTATGCAGATTAACTTTTCAGTGTAAACCAGCCCCGAGAAGCCAACATTACATGCTGGGGCTTTGTTTGTTTCCAAAAAAGCCCCAAGCTTGCATTCCTCAGGCCAGGTCTACACTAAAAAGTTAGGTTAACCCAGCTATGTCACTCAGGAGTGTGAAAAATCCACACCCCTGAGCAACACAGTTAAGCCAAACTAAACCCCACCCCAAGTGTAGATGGTGTAGACAGAAGCATTCTTTATTCCAACCTAGCTACTACCACTCAGGAGGGTGAATTAAATACAGCAATGGGAGAACCCCTTCCATCACTCTAGTGAGTATCTACACTGAAGCACTACAGCTGTGCCACTGCAGTGGTTTAAGTGTAGACATAGCCCATCTCTGGTCTCATACTAATATATGTCCTTCTTGAAACCTGATCACCTTTTTCCAGTCCCACTCAGCATACTACATCAAAAGCATGGATTACCATGGCAAGGCCAAGTTCTGAAAGAAAAAGTCACAGCTTCTGAATATTTCAGAAGCCCCAGCTGAACTCCTGGCCACCTCAGAAACACAGGCTTCCGTGTTCAATTTATGGACTTTTTGTTTGTTTCTTTCTTTTCCTACCCAAATTATTTTTTTAATTCAATAGCTTTAAAAATAGCCTAACCAATATTTAAGACTATGTGGATATAGGCTCATAATATAATCTGAATGGATTTTGCTCACCTAACAGATTTTCATTAACATGAGTCTTGAGACAGCAATGCATGCTCTTGTTCCTCCTTAGTTTGTGTTGGTCTTAAAAACTCAGATTCAAAAAGTTAGATAGCCCAAGTATATTAGGTTTATGATGGAGAGAAAATATTGACAAAACAAAAGCAAAAAGTAGAATTATTTACTGATGATGTCCTGACTAAGGTACAGATTAGGAAATTAAATGTACTGTATACTTTTTTCATCCCTGTCACTGATATAAATCCAGTTGACCGTTATTACATTAGATGGGTGTTGAGATGGAAAATAAATGTGACAGTCTCATTAGTCAAGTTCCTAATGGAAAAAACCACTAGCACCAACTGACACTGTTAAGGCATCTGGAGTGGCTCAAGATTATGAGTACCAACCGCAGGGCAGACTTTTAAGAAGCAGAGCACAAACCCCAAACTGGTGTGAATTCTATCCTTAGGATTTCACCAACCAAGTATCAAGTGTAAACTCCTCAGACACTATAATAGCCTACCCATGGAGTCACAGACAGTCCCCTTGGGCACTCCAGTCTATCTTGCCACCTAGGCAAGTTTGCCTTTTCTTTCACCAAAAATCACAACAATATTCAGGTTAATCCTAGTCCCAAAGAACCAGTTACTTGCCCCAGGTCAATTGTACTTTAAATCATATACCAAAGATGACACTTATAGCCAATCCTATGATAAACTAACTAAAGATTTGGAGTACTTGTGGCACCTTAGAGACTAACCAATTTATTTGAGTATGAGCTTTCGTGAGCTACAGCTCACTTCATCGGATGCATACCGTGGAAACTGCAGAAGACATTATATACACAAAGGAAGATGATGTCTGTCTGTATCTGTACAAGTTTTTTCATGCAGTTGATAGATTTCCACTCCATACGGCTTTTCTTTTTGCAAATACAGACTAACACGGCTGTTACTCTGAAACCTAACTAAAGATTTATTCACTAAGAAAAAGAAATGAGAGTTATTTACAAGGTTAAAGCAGCAGGTAAACATATACAGACAAGTGAGTTACAGTCTTAGGTTTCAAAAGGTGGTAGAAACTTCTATAATAAACCAACTCTATCTGTCCTGGAGGGCTAACCCAGGCCAAGCACTGGGGAACTTCTGCTTATTCTTAGTAATCCTTGCCCCTCAGAATATGTCTACACAACAAAGAAAAACTCCTGGCTGACCCATGCCAGCCACCTTGGGCTCGTGGGCTCAGGCTGTGGGGCTGTTTCATTGCTGTGTAGACTTCTGGGCTTGGGCTGGAGCTTGGGCTCTAGGACCCTCCCACACCACATACCCTCAGAATCCAAGCAGCACAAAGATACCCTTTCATCCTGTCACGGATTTTTATTCCCTTCCCCCAGAGTTCAAACTTATGTGACGAATCCACACGCACGTCTCTTCTTCATAGGCGTGTGGGAGGGAGCAATCAACGAAAGTCTTTTATCCTCTGATGTTTCACAATGATTTGTCTATAGGCCTTCTTTTGTTGGGCAGGAAATAACAACTCCTGTGGCAAACCAATATTTCACACTGAGTAATTTTCTCTCCTGACTGATGGTATGAGTTACAGAGCAAACACTTAAATATTATCTTATAACATGGGATATGGTTATTATAAGTCAGTTTCATGTATGCAGAAACTTGCAAGCATTTCATAAACACTAAATGCATTTTTATAAGCCTAATACCTATTTTACCTACAACACACCCATGAGCCAGACTGGTTTCCTATGCATCTGTCAGTGTTCACTTGAGGCCTAAGGGCCTTGGCCTGAGCTGGTTTGCTAGTATCACAGATACTTTGCCACAGTCATAGTAGTGAGACAATAGACTGAATGGACATGGAGAATGAACACCTAGAGGTTTTCTTTTCAAGCCAGGAAGCTTGCTCTGCCACTGCCTGTGCTCTGCCTGTTCTGCAGATAAGGGTCCTTTGCGCTTTCTCCCACCTTTCACAAGTACTAAGTTTCCCCAAAACAATTTAAAAAAAAAATAAGTTGTTTAAAAACTCAAGGATTTCACTCCCATTGCGTGTAAAGAAAATTGTGGTTTTGTGGGGACAGTATCTGGATTCAGGACAAATGACACAAAATCAGAAGCTCTGTAAGATATGTAGAGGAAAGTCACCTACAACAGCTCTTCCAATTAAAATGGGCAATGAAAACAATCAAATACCTTGGCAGTACCTTATCCCAGTTAGACAAAACTGTAAAGAAATGATACAGCATTCCTGTGGGACAGCAAACATAATTTAGGAAGAAAAGGCTTATGGTTTTATGGCTGGGGAGAATAGCAGCAGTGAAAATGGATAACCTGCCAAGGATTCATTTTCTTTTTAAGCTCTGCCAATTCAAGTGTCTAGGGAAACTATAAATGACATCCAGCATTGTAACACAAGATTTGGGGTTAGAAAGTAAACTGCCAAGACTTACCAGTCATGTGCTATCAAGGGGAAAAAAGGGTATGGGATGGGCCCTCTACAACACTGAAACATATCATTGGGCTACACAACTAAGGACCCTGTTCCAGAAATATGGCCTTTCCAGAAGGAAGCTGTCACGGTTCCTCCCCCACTCTGAACTCTAGGGTACAGATGTGGGGACCTGCATGAAAAACCTCCTAAGCTTATCTTTACCAGCTTAGGTCAAAACTTCCCCAAGGTACAAAATATTACCCCCGTTATCCTTGGACTGGCCGCTACCACCACCAAACTAATACTGGTTACTGGGGAAGAGCTGTTTGGACGCGTCCTTCCCCCCAAAATACTTCCCAAAACCTTGCACCCCACTTCCTGGACAAGGTTTGGTAAAAAGCCTCACCAATTTGCATAGGTGACCACAGACCCAAACCCTTGGATCTGAAAACAATGAAAAAGCATTCAGTGTTTTACAAGAAGACTTTTAATAAAAAATAGAAGTAAATAGAAATAAAGAAATCCCCCCTGTAAAATCAGGATGGTAGATCTCTTACAGGGTAATTAGATTCAAAAACATAGAGAACCCCTCTAGGCAAAACCTTAAGTTACAAAAAAGATACACAGACAGAAATAGTTATTCTATTCAGCACAATTCTTTTCTCAGCCATTTAAAGAAATCATAATCTAACACATACCTAGCTAGATTACTTACTAAAAGTTCTAAGACTCCATTCCTGTTCTGTCCCTGGCCAAGACGACTACAGACAGACACAGACCCTTTGTTTCTCTCCCTCCTCCCAGCTTTTGAAAGTATCTTGTCTCCTCATTGGTCATTTTGGTCAGGTGCCAGCAAGGTTACCTTTAGCTTCTTAACCCTTTACAGGTGAGAGGAGCTTTCCCCTGGCCAGGAGGGATTTCAAAGGGGTTTACCCTTCCCTTTATATTTATGACACGCCCCCCAAATCTCAGCTAGGGTGAAACACTGGCTGGGATTTCTTCCTGGAGCTCTAGGAAAACAGAGTTAATAAGACACATGCATCTCTAAATATACTACCAAGTACATAAAGACTAACAATATTTTCCACATCTCAAGGACGATTTTAACCAGTTGATTCTGGGAAACTTTCACGGGAGAGTGCATCAGCCACTTTGTTAGAAGCTCCTGAGATGTGTTGGATGTCGAAATCAAAATCTTGGAGAGCTAAACTCCACCGAAGAAGTTTTTTGTTAGTTTCTTTGACGGTGTGAAGCCACTTTAGTGCAGCATGGTCGGTTTGCAGGTGGAAACGCCGTCCCCAAACATATGGGCGTAGCTTTTCCAGAGCGTAGACAATGGCATAACATTCTTTTTCAGTGACTGACCAGTTGCTTTCCCTCTCAGACAGTTTTTTGCTGAGAAACACTACAGGGTGGAATTCTTGATCAGGTCCTTTCTGCATTAAAACTGCTCCCACACCACGCTCGGATGCATCTGTGGTTACTAGGAACAGTTTGTCAAAGTCTGGGGCCCTTAGTACAGGGTCAGACATGAGTGTCGCTTTAAGCTGGTTAAAGGCCTTCTGACACTTTCCGGTCCACTGAACAGCATTTGGCTGTTTCTTTTTGGTTAGGTCTGTCAGTGGGGCAGCGATTTGGCTGTAGTGCGGTACAAATCGTCTGTAATAACCGGCCAAGCCTAAGAAGGATTGAACCTGTTTCTTTGACTTTGGGACAGGCCACTTTTGGATAGCATCCACTTTGGCCTGTAGGGGGCTGATAGTTCCTTGACCCACCTGGTGTCCAAGGTAAGTCACTCTGTTTAGGCCTATTTGACACTTCTTAGCCTTAACAGTTAGTCCTGCCTCCCTTATGCGCTCAAGGACTTTTTGTAGATGTTCCAGGTGGTCTGCCCAGGAATCCGAAAATATGGCCACATCGTCAAGGTAGGCGACTGCATATTCTCCTAATCCCGCTAGGAGACCATCTACAAGTCTTTGGAAAGTGGCGGGTGCATTTCGCAGCCCGAAAGGGAGTACATTAAATTCATACAGCCCGAGATGTGTGATGAAGGCTGACCTTTCCTTGGCAGATTCATCTAGCGGTACCTGCCAGTACCCCTTGGTTAAGTCCAAGGTAGAGATGAACTGGGCCCGTCCCAGTTTCTCTAATAGTTCATCAGTGTGTGGCATTGGATAGTTGTCTGGGCGAGTTACAGCATTTAGCTTACGGTAGTCCACGCAGAAACGTATTTCCCCATCTGGTTTGGGAACTAGAACCACTGGAGATGCCCATGCACTTTCAGAGGGGCGGATTACACCCATCTGTAACATATCCTGGATCTCCCGTTCTATAGCAGTTTTAGCTTGAGGAGACACCCGGTAAGGGTGGACCCTAATTGGGTGAGCATTACCTGTGTCAATGGAGTGGTATGCCCGTTCAGTCAGTCCTGGGGTGGCTGAGAACGTTGGCGCGTAGCTAGTGCACAGCTCCTGGATCTGCTGTCGCTGCATACGCCCAAGGGTCATGGAGAGGTTCACCTCTTCCACACCACCAGCACATTTCCCTTCGTAATAGACACCTTCAGGCCACTCAGCGTCGTCTCCTCCCTGGGCTGTAAACTGACAAACCTTTAATTCTCTGGAATAAAAGGGCTTTAGAGAATTAATATGATACACCTTAGGCTTTCGGTTGGAGGTGGGGAATGCTATGATATAATTAACAGCTCCCAGGCGCTCCTGGACCACGAATGGCCCTTCCCACGATGCTTCCATTTTATGGGCCTGGAGCGCCTTTAAGACCATGACCTGGTCTCCTACTTTGAAGGAACGCTCTCTGGCATGTTTATCATACCAGGCTTTTTGCTCTTTTTGAGCATCCTGTAAGTTTTCTCTAGCAAGGGCTAAAGAGGTTCGGAGGGTGTTTTGTAGGTTGGTTACAAAGTCCAGAATGTTAGTTCCTGGAGAAGGTGTAACTCCCTCCCATTGCTGCTTCACCAACTGCAATGGCCCCTTAACCTCACGGCCATATACAAGTTCAAATGGGGAAAACCCTAAACTGGGATGTGGTACAGCTCTGTAGGCAAAGAGCAACTGCTGCAATACTAGGTCCCAATCATTGGAGTGCTCATTTACGAATTTACGTATCATGGCCCCCAAAGTTCCATTAAACTTCTCCACCATGCCATTTGTTTGATGATGGTAAGGAGTGGCAACCAAGTGATTTACCCCATGAGCTTCCCAAAGGTTTTTCATAGTTCCTGCCAGGAAATTAGTCCCTGCATCTGTGAGGATGTCGGAGGGCCAACCTACCCTGGCAAAAATGTCTGCTAGTGCCTGACACACACTTTTAGCCCTGGTGTTGCTTAGAGCTACTGCTTCCGGCCATCGGGTGGCAAAATCCATGAAAGTCAGTATGTACTGCTTTCCTCTGGGTGTCTTTTTCGGAAAAGGACCCAGAATATCCACAGCTACTCGCTGAAATGGAACTTCAATGATGGGGAGTGGCTGGAGAGGGGCTTTGACCTGGTCTTGGGGTTTTCCCACTCTTTGGCACACCTCACAAGACTGGACATAGGTAGAAACATCCTTGCCCATTCCCTCCCAGTGGAATGATCCCCCCAAACGGTCTTTGGTCCTGTTCACCCCAGCATGGCCACTAGGGTGATCATGGGCTAAGCTCAAGAGCTTGGCCCGGTATTTAGTTGGAACTACCAACTGTCTCTGAGGATGCCAGTCTTCCTGGTGTCCACCAGAAAGAGTTTCCTTGTATAAAAGTCCTCTTTCTACAACAAACCTGGATCGATTAGAAGAGCTGAGAGGCGGTGGGTTGCTCCGTGCCGCCGTCCACGCTCTCTGGAGGCTTTCATCTGCTTCCTGTTCGGTCTGGAACTGTTCCCTTGATGCTGGAGACATCAGTTCCTCATTGGATTGGGGACATAGGCTTGGTCCCTCTGGAAGCGATATAGGGGATGGAGCTGTTTGTGTTGACTGTGAACCGCTCTCCGCTGGTGCACTATGTTGGGATTCAGGCTCCGGCTGAGCCTCTTGTGTAGGGTTATCGGCTGCTGCCAGGTCAGGTTCGGTGGGGCCCTCTGGTGTTGAGGTTGCAAGTACTGGATTCAGTGCTGGCACGGGGTCTGGTGTTGGTTGTTTGGCTGGTTCCGGTTCTGGGACTGGTTCCGTCTGGGTCTCTGGGACTGGATCCACTACTGCTGTTGCAGACATTGGCCTGGGGTCCGGGTCCATCACCTCTGACCGGGCCCTGATAGAAGTTTCCGGAACAGAGCTAGGCCCCACGGCTTGTTTAGCCTGGCTGCGGGTGACCGTTCCCACCCTCTTGGCCTGCTTCACGTGATTGGCCAAGTCTTCCCCCAACAGCATGGGGATGGGATAATCATCATAGACTGCAAAAGTCCACATTCCTGACCAGCCCTTGTACTGGACAGGCAACTTGGCTGTAGGCAAATTGAAAGAGTTGGACTTGAAGGGTTGAATCGTCACTTGGATCTCTGGGTTGATTAAATTGGGGTCCACTAAGGAAGCATGGATAGCTGACACTTGTGCTCCGGTGTCCCTCCACGCGGTGACCTTCTTCCCACCCACACTCACAGTTTCCCTCCGCTCCAAGGGTATCTGGGAGGTATCTGGGCCTGTGGACCTCTGGTGTGATTCCGGTGCAATGAACTGTAATCTGTTGGGGTTCTTGGGGCAGTTGGTCTTTACATGCCCCAGCTCGTTACATTTAAAACATCGTCCAGCTGATGGGTCACCGGGGCGAGGTGGGTTGCTGGAGAACGGGGTGGTGGGACGATAAGGGGTCTGGAGGGTTCTTTGGGAGGTAGGTGGGGCTTTGGGCGGCCCCCGGTAATAGGGTGTGGTCTGGGGTGGTCCCTTCTGGTCTCCGCTCCAACTGCGACCAGTTTTCTTCTTCTCTGCCACCTCCACCCATCTGGCTCCAATCTCTCCTGCCTCGATTACAGTTTTGGGTTTCCCATCTAGGATGTATCTTTCTATTTCCTCAGGAACACCCTCTAAGAATTGTTCCATTTGCATTAGGAAGGGCAAATTTACTGGAGATTCAACACTTGCTCCTGATATCCAGGCATCCCAATGTTTCACAATGTGGTAGGCATGTCGGGTAAATGACATGTCTGGTTTCCACCTTAGGGCTCGGAACCTCCGACGAGGCCGCTCGGGTGTTATCCCCATTCTGACTCTCGCCTTGGATTTAAACAGTTCATACTTGTTCATATGTTCTTTAGGCATTTCAGCTGCCACCTCAGCTAAGGGTCCACTGAGCTGCGGCCTCAGCTCTACCATGTATTGGTCAGTAGAGATGTTGTACCCAAGGCAGGCCCTTTCGAAGTTTTCTAAGAAGGCCTCAGTATCATCACCTGCCTTGTAGGTGGGGAACTTTCTGGGATGGGAAGTGGTACCTGGAGAAGGATTGCTAGGGTTTGTTGGTATATTCTGCTGGGCCTTTATCCTCTCCATCTCCTCCACATGCTTCCTTGCCTCCATTTCCCTCTTGTGGGCAGCCTCCTGTACCTCCTTCTCCAGCCGCATGAGTTCTATCTGTCTTTCATGTTCCCTTTGTTTTTCCTCAGCCTGAAATCTGGCTAATTCCAGCTGTAGTCGAGCCGAGGATTTGGCCATTCTAACCTCTCTGTTTTTAACTAACTTTACACCCGAGGTTTAGAAATAAACAAACAAAACTTGGCTGTAAAATTTTGCTGTGCTGGAATAGAATACCTATTCTCTGATAGTGATTGTCAGCCTACAGAAAAAGACAATTCCCTTGTCTCTGCTCTGGGCCCAAATTAAAGCAAAAAACCTCCAACTACTTGGAAACCTGCTTACCCAGCCCAAAGAAAAAAAAAATTTCTTTTCAAACCTGTGCTCCTTGTAAAACAAAAAAAAATCAAAATCCTAAAAAAAACCCTGCCACTTTTGTCTCCAGGCAAATGGGTAGAGCACACACCCCCTATTTACTTTTAGGAAGAAAAGAAAAAAAAAAAACCTCTGGGTTGGAAGACTGTGAATTTCCCTGCAGGAGTTAAGTACCCTGCCTCCAGGCAAAGAAAACCTGCAATTCACAAGATAATCCCCTTTTGTCTCTGCTTGGCCACAAAGCAGAGAGAAACCAAGCTGCTTTCAGTTTCAAAGCTGCTTTCTGGACTTCCTAAAAATTCCTTTTTAAAATCTGTATTTCTAGTTCAAAAAATCTCAACTGGATCTCAAAATGATTTCAGGTTAATCCCACCACTGTGCCACCATGTCACGGTTCCTCCCCCACTCTGAACTCTAGGGTACAGATGTGGGGACCTGCATGAAAAACCTCCTAAGCTTATCTTTACCAGCTTAGGTCAAAACTTCCCCAAGGTACAAAATATTACCCCCGTTATCCTTGGACTGGCCGCTACCACCACCAAACTAATACTGGTTACTGGGGAAGAGCTGTTTGGACGCGTCCTTCCCCCCAAAATACTTCCCAAAACCTTGCACCCCACTTCCTGGACAAGGTTTGGTAAAAAGCCTCACCAATTTGCATAGGTGACCACAGACCCAAACCCTTGGATCTGAAAACAATGAAAAAGCATTCAGTGTTTTACAAGAAGACTTTTAATAAAAAATAGAAGTAAATAGAAATAAAGAAATCCCCCCTGTAAAATCAGGATGGTAGATATCTTACAGGGTAATTAGATTCAAAAACATAGAGAACCCCTCTAGGCAAAACCTTAAGTTACAAAAAAGATACACAGACAGAAATAGTTATTCTATTCAGCACAATTCTTTTCTCAGCCATTTAAAGAAATCATAATCTAACACATACCTAGCTAGATTACTTACTAAAAGTTCTAAGACTCCATTCCTATTCTGTCCCCGGCCAAGACGACTACAGACAGACACAGACCCTTTGTTTCTCTCCCTCCTCCCAGCTTTTGAAAGTATCTTGTCTCCTCATTGGTCATTTTGGTCAGGTGCCAGCGAGGTTACCTTTAGCTTCTTAACCCTTTACAGGTGAGAGGAGCTTTCCCCTGGCCAGGAGGGATTTCAAAGGGGTTTACCCTTCCCTTTATATTTATGACAGAAGCACACTAAGTTCCAAGGGATCTTCTGCAAACACAGATCAAGGGCACAGAGGAAATAACTGCTTAGAAAGAAAAAAACAACTGCTGAAGTAGCAGTTGGCAGTTTGAGGAAAACTGAGGTTATTAATTTTATCTAGGGCTCAGGGACTGAAGCCTTGAAGTACGGGTTGGGCAAGGCGCCTTATTTTCTCAGGCAAGAATAAGGAATCTTGGGAAAGTGGGTTTTATATATTCTTCCCTCAGAGAGGGGGAGATTGTGGAGGCTTGCAGTCTCTCCCAGAGCTACAGAGATCTTGGCCTATTTTGCTTCCAGCTGTGAGGAAGAAACATTTTGAGGAATCAGTCTGATACAATAAAGGTAAACACTGGGTAGCAATTGCTTTGGAAAATCATATAGAAATTAAATTTTGGTATATAATAAAAAGAAAAGACTAACCTCAACATTAATGGAATTACATGAAACACCAATCACTAAATTCTCTCTAGAATTTTAGAGACAGTTGTTTGAAAAGTTGGCTATTGCCTCATTTTCTTTCCCCATATTTTCATTTCTCCTAGGATGTGAAGCTAGCGTATTTGCACAATGAGATCAATACATTGGGCCACATCAAATACCTACCACAGGGAATTAATGTAATTACGGCAAACCAAGGGACCGTCAATATGATTACAATATAATAATGATTACTAAGAAACAGGAAGGGAAAGGCCAATATATAAAAGCTAGGAAGAGTTAGTGGAAAAAGAACAATAGACTTTAATTTGGGAAAGAGTAGATGTCAAGGTTCCTTCCCCACTCTGAACTCTAGGGTACAGATGTGGGAACCTGCATGAAAGACCCCCTAAGCTTATTCTTACCAGCTTAGGTTAAAAGCTGCTACTACCAAAGTGTTACACAAAGAACAGGGGAAGTGCCCACTTGGAAACGTCTCCCCCGCAAAATATCCCCTCAAGCACTGCACCCCCTTTCCTGGGGAAGGCTTGATAAAAATCCTCACCAATTTGCATAGGTGAACACAGACCCAAACCCTTGGATCTTAAGAACAATGAAACAGCAATCAGGTTCTTAAAAAAAGAATTTTAATTAAAGAAAAAGTAAAAGAATCACCTCTGTAAAATCAGGATGGTAAATACCTTACAGGGTAATCAGATTCAAAACATAGAGAATCCCTCTAGGCAAAACCTTAAGTTACAAAAAGACACAAAACCAGAAATATACATTCCATTCAGCACAACTTATTTTATCAGCCATTTAAACAAAACAGAATCTAACGCATATCTAACTAGATTGCTTACTAACTCTTTACAGGAGTTCTGACCTGCATTCCTGCTCTGGTCCTGGCAAAAACATCACACAGACAGAGAGGACTCTTTGTTTCCACCCCTGCCTCCAGCTTTGAAAGTATCTTGTCTCCTCATTGGTCATTTTGGTTCAGGTGCCAGCGAAGTTATCTTAGCTTCTTAACCTTTTACAGGTGAAAGGGTTTTTCCTCTGGCCAGGAGGGATTTAAAGGTGGTTAGCCTTCCCTTTATTTTTATGACGGCAGACAATATCATGTACTCAGAAGGATAAAATGAAATCAGAAGAGTTAATCCCAGGCAAATCTACAGGGGCCAAGAGGGCCATGGAACAGCTGCAGGACTGTTCTGTAGCTTCGTTGCCCTTTGACTCCAGCAGCAGTGCTGTGCAGAGGAGGAGCACTGTATTTAAAGGTTAAGCAAAATCCCACTACCTTCTGCATTGTCTCCATTGCTCCCTAAGTTATTACGATTATAAAGATATAATGCTTCCAGGCATCTCAGTTCAGGTGATATACCTCCTCCTCCCACCTGCACAACTTCTGAATGTAAGAGGCATGAGCGCTGGGTATAATAGGTCAGGGGAGGCAGAATGAGGCGCACCTCCCTTTGAAGGCACACCGGGAACCTGTCGCCTTTGGAGCACTGCCAAAAGGGTGCCCGAGCCATTGCCCCGCCCACGCTCCGTCCCAAGGCTCCATTCCCACATCCTTCTCTTGCCAAGTGGCCCCAACCATGCTCCTCCTCTTCCTGTCCCTGCTCTGCCTTTTCCCCTGGGGTCCCCATCTGCCACTCGCACTTCTCCGACACTTCCTCCACAGCCTCCCTCCCCCGCTCGCCTCTCGCGCCTCTTCGCCTCCTGAGAGGCAGAGAGGCATGGGTTTGGGGTCCCATGGGGGATGGAGGGGGCGGAGATAGGCGCGAGCAGTGGGGGAGCCCCTCAGAGGAGGAAGCAGAGAGGCACAGGTGGAGGGGCCCCTTGAGGAAGGGGACACATATGTGCCAGCGGCAGGTGGGGGGCCTCAGACTCTGAGGCTCAGAGAAGGGGGCCAAGTGGGAGAAGGGTCTGGAGCACAATCAGAGTGGAGTATGGGTGGGGCCTCATGGAGAGGAGGCTAGGTGGGGATGGGCCTCGGAGTGCAGCAGGGGGAGGACCACAGCCCGGGCACTGGTGGCCCCTCCCACTTCTAGGGAGCTTCTGGCGCTGAGGCCCAGCCTCCTGAAATGCAGGAGTCACGCATTGCCCATGGTAAGAGACATCACTAGGGTTACCAGATATCCAGTTTTCGACTGGACTATTCGGTCGAAAAGGAACCCTGCCAGCTTCCGTCAGCACCGCCGACTGGGCCGTTAAAGGTCCGGTCAGTGGAGCTGCAGGGCTAAGGCAGGCTAGTCCCTACCTGTCCTAGCACTGTGCTGCGCCGCGGAAGCAGCCAGTAGGTCAGGCTCCTAGGCGGGGGGCCACGGGGCTTAGCGCACTGCCCCCTCCCAGAGCACCAGCTCCACACTCCCATTGGCCAGAACTGTGGCCAGTGGAAGCTGGGGAGGGTGCCTGTGGGCAAGAGCAGCACGCAGAGCCTCCTGCCCCACTCCTCTGTCTCCACCTAGGAGCCAGACCTGCTGGCCACTTCCGGGGCACAGCACGGAGCCAGGACAGGTAGGAATTAGCCTGCCTTAGACCTGCTGCACTGCCGGGAGCTGCCCAAGGTAAGCCTGCAACCCAACCCCCTACCCCAGCCCTGAGCCCCCCCACAAAGCTGGAGCTCCCTCCTCCATCCCAAACCCCTCATCCTTGGCCCCACACCCCACACCCTGCCCCAGCCCTGTGAAAGTGAGTGAGGGTCGGGCAGAGCAAGCGGGAATGTAGTGAGTGGGGGTGGGGCCTGGGGAAGGGGTGGGGCCTAGGGGAAGGGGGCAGAGCTAGGGTGTTCGGTTTTGTGGGATTAGAAAATTGGCAACCCTAGGCATCATGGAAGTTTTATGATCAAAATCTGTCAAATAAGCAAAAATGTACTATTAGCTCTTACATTTTTTCTGATATCCTAAATATTGTATTATGTATTGACTAAAGTTGTAAAATGCTTGTTTATGAATGTTTACTTGTCCATGTAAAAATCTGAAATTAAACTTCTTATTTAACAAAACTGGCAATTTTCAAGGCATCTGTAATATTCAGAAGTTACAATAAAAACATTTTCAAAATATAGTGGGCCAAAATGACTCTATTTTGACATCCAGGGGCTGTGCTCTGACATCATGACTTGCATCATGATATTATGGCGATGCATCAGCATGATCACACAACTATTTTGGAATGTTGTAACAAAGCATTGCAAGGTGGCAGCCTGAGCTCCACCTCACATCAGACTTCCCTCCTCCAAATTATCAAGCAAAATGTAAACCTCACACAAGCTACCTTTTATGCAGCTTGTTATATCTGCCAAGAGCGAGATATTTTAGGAGGGCCACCCATAGCTGTAAAGAAAGAGAAACTGAGCCAACTCCACAATTAAGAGAGCTCATTCACCACTAGAGTTTGTCTTAACCTGGAAGATTTCCACATTTTCTAACTATAAATAAAAGAGATAGACCTAGACCTATACAAAGTTCAGATCCCAAAGTTCAAGGATGTTCAGATCTCGGATTTTGGTTCAAGCCCATCTCTAGCATATGCATCTAAAGCACTTGAATATATCCATGCAAGCACAACTTCATCTCTTTATTTCCATCACTTCAAAATGTCCTAGAGACATGTTGTTCATAAGGATTTTTTTTATAACTTGAGCTATGAAGGTGCCCATTTTGCAAATGACACCTCAGCGAAAATACCCCATCTGCATGAGAGACGGCAAATGATCTCAATCTTTAGGAATCTTTATTAAAAAAAAAAAAAAAAGCACATACAGCAAATTCCAAGCCAGTAACAAAATCCATCTATGATTTGTTTTCTAGATTTTCATATACCAAGGCTCCATTTATTTCCACTACCATAAAGAAAATGAACCATTACACATTTTTAAACAATCATAGCTAGCACATTTTGGAAATGTTTTAATTTCAAAAATACTAACTGGCAAATTAGAATGTAAATAGCTTTCCTAAAATGGCACTATTTTAGACACTGTTTTCTGATTGATGGTATGACTTTGCCCTGAGGGAGAAGATTTCATAGTTTTGTATGTATAATGTAATGATGTCTTTTTGCTGTTAGTGTCACTGAAATGAAAAATACTTTAAAATATGTAATTATTGTAAATAAAATTATATCCATTAAAAAGAAGAGAACTTAAGTCTCACATTATAGGAGCTTGAGAAACTCATGCCTAAATTTTTTTAAGCACTAGGAATGTATACTCTCAGCATTGTAGAGTAAGAATTGCAAGGTGGCAGCCTTGCAAATAAATAGTAAGTGTAATAAATATGGCCCCAATCCCGCAAAAATTTATACACATGTTCAATTAAAGTGCATAGTTGCTTCATGGACCACTCAAAATGCACAAAGTTAAGCAAGTGTGTAAGACTTTCCAGGATCAGGCAGATATCATTAGCAAACTGTAACAAAAGTATAGACATTATAGTTTTCAAAAGTTTGTTAATTTTCATGTATTTTTGTGGATACAGCAACATCTGGTGGACAAATAGCAGAATATAAAGAGAAGACATTTCAGTTATCTGATAAAAACGAGAAGTCCAGTGGCACCTTAAAGACTAACAGATTTATTTCAGCATAAGTTTTTGTGGGTAAAAAGAAGTGTGAGCTATGAACCTGTGAAATGGATCCATGTCCCTCCTGGCTGGTGAAAACCAGCAAAGAACTATGCCTACTACTAAAGGAAATAGTCAGTGCTTCTTTCAGAAAATAACATAACTACCAGACTTTGTGAAAAATGCAATGGTTAACTCAAACTTCAAGAAACCAACATTCAGTCCTGAATTTCTCTCCATCTACTAACCCATCTCCAGCCTCCTGTTCCTGGGCAAAATAACTGAGAAAGTAGTAACCACTAAGTTCCAACAATATGTGACATCAGTCAACATCCTGGATGCTCAGTGTTCATACTAAAGCACATAGCTGGTTCTAGTGGCACTAGAAGACAATCTCCTCATGATCATGGTCACAGGTAAAATCTCCATGCTCATGCTGCTGGACCTCTCTGCAGCCTTTGATGCCGTGGACCAGAAAGTACTACTAACTTTCCTACTTGACACAGAAGATGACCCAGCACTAGTGGCTCCAATAATTCCTCTCCAGAAGAACTCAAAGAGTAGTGATGGGTAACTTCTTCTCCCTCTGAAGACCCTCACCTAAGGATCCTGCAGCAATCCCTTCTTTCCCCCCAGTTCTTCAATATCTACATGAGACCACTGGGAGAGAGAGCGAGATGCTACGGGCTTAGCTGTCAACGGTATGCCAATGATACTCAACTATATATCTCATTCTCAACTGATGCAACCATCACCATTTTTTAAATGTCAGAACATTTATGGAAAATAAGCTCTTGGATGAAGAGCAGCTGATTCAAGCTGAACCCAGGTAAAACCAAAGTGGCACTGATCAGAAAGAAGAACAGCTTGTAAGAGCTGGCCAAGACATTGTCTTCACCTTCCATCAAAGGACACAGCCCTCATTCGTCAAAGTGATGTGAAGCCTCAGGGTCCTATTTGACCCCTCACTGAGCTTGGATGACCAGGAAGCATCAGTTTCCAAAAATGCCTTCTGTCACCTCCAGGTTGATATGAAACTTTGTCCCTCTCATGCAGACAAGGACCTGGACATACCGATCCATGCATTTGTCACCTCCAGACTGGATTACTGTAATTCATATCTGAAACTGAATACGCAGATGATGCACTGACTGTAGCTGGTACAGAATATGGCTGCCCACCTTCTCCATGGCTCAGGCCATCATGAACACATCAAGCCTGTGCTCAAGTTTCTTCAAGTTTTTAGTGTGGCCCATCACACTAGTTTCTGATGCTTTCATCCTGATTTTCTAAGCAATTAATGGATCAAGGCCCACCTAAATCAAAGTCTAATTTTTGATCTATGAATCACCGTGCCAGCAGAGCTCCTCTGGGACAATGAGATCTGAAAGCCCTGGATAAAGCATGTGAGAGCTGGGGACCAAGCATTCTCTGTTGAAGGGATTTGGCTATGGAACAATCTTCCTGAGGAAATCAGGTGAATCTAGAGTGTGACCATCTTTAGGAAATGTTGCAAAGCCTTCCTCTTTGAGAAATCCTTTTCAACATAAGTGATGCTCATAGTTCAAACAACTCTTTTATTTCCAAATGCCTTTCATCACCACCCAAAAAGAAAAAAAGAATCAACCTATCCCAAACAGAGTTTTGACCTGAAAAGGAAGAAGGGTCAGAGACCTCATGAAGTACATTGTGTCCTGGCTATTGATATTGATTGTATGTAGATGTTCAGATATTATGGTGATGGGCTGTACTATAAAACCCTTAGGATACATCTACACTGCACACTCCTTTTGGTGGCATGTAGAATACAGACACTATACACACCGCTAGCATGGATATAAATAGTAGTGTAGATGGTGAGGTACTGCTTAGGCAAGTAAAAACACACCTGAACCCTTTGGTCATGTCCCCTATGTGGCACTCTACACACCCAAGTAGTACCTCTGCCCCTCTACACTGCTATTTTTAGCAGTGTAGTGTTCCACTGCCTCCCGGCTGCTGGAGTATTTCCCCTCCATAAGGAAAGGCTCCAGCAGCGGGGAAAGGCTCTGGCAGAGGGAAGGCAGCGCAGAAAAGCTTTGGCAGCTTGCCGCTGCTGAGTCTTTCCCTGCTGCCTCCCCTGCCAGACGCTTTCATCAAGACCTCTGGCTACACACCGTAGTGTGGACACAGGCTGCTTTTCACTGTGCTGTCTAGTTACACATACTCTACACACTGATGAAGGAAGTTCTAGTGTAGACATAGACTACGAGTATGTCTACGCTGCAATTAAAAACCCCTGGTTGGCCCACGCCAGCTGAGTTGGGCTCGTGAGGCTCGGGCTCACAGGGTTGTTTAATTGTGGTGTGGACATTAGGTCTAACACCCTGCAAGGTGGAAGGGGCCCAAGCCCAAACGTCTACATGGTAATCAAACCGCGCCTTAGTCAGAGCCCCAAGCACCGGAGGCGACTGGCGTGGTCCCGCCCTGGGTATCTAATTGCAAACTCACAACACCCGCCCGAAGGGGGCGGGACCAGCCGGGTGAGAGCAGGGGCTTCGCTTTCCCACTGCGCATGTGCACACCACTCGCACGCGTTGCCTAACGGCCGGCCGTTCCCATTTGTCCCTCGGCGGCCCCCGTTGGAGTTGCGGGAAGGCGTGGACGTTGTGTCCGTGCCGCTACGCGGCGGCCTCTGTGGTTCAGCAATGGCGGAATATACCTGCGTGAAATCCACCAAGCTCGTTCTCAAGGGGACGAAGAAGAAAAGGTGCGAAGTGGCCGGGACGTTCCGCCCCCCCCCCGACCCCCCCGCATTGGTCGCCCACGCGCCGCGATGAGCCCCGCTCCCCGGCATGGACAGGCCGGTCCGTCTCTGTCTGCTGCTCCCGGGCGGGGGCCCTGCCCGGGGCTCGCTCCCCAACCGTGAAGTCACCGCGCGCCCTGGCCCCCGCCCCCGCCCCCGCCCCCGCGTGACCGCGCTCGTTCCGGGGTAAAGCGGCCCTGGCTCGCTGTAGCTTCGACTGACTGGGGTCAGGTGTGAACTAAACCCCAGCGAGAGCGTCCACACGGCGTCGTGCCTGGTTTTGAGTAAAGCGGTTTAAAAACCGACTTCTGAGATGGGTACAACGTGAGCCTGCTGACAGCTCGGTCTGCAGAGCCCAGGGCTGCCCTGTCAGAGCGGAGGTTTGTCCTGGTGACCCGCCCCTCTCTCCTCCTCCCGTGTTACTGTGTATTAGTGGTGGTGGTCCAGAGACACACGGTTAGTTAGGGAAGGCTTATTATTTAGCCGTTTTTGCCATTGTCTCGCTTTGCAGTAAGAAAAAGCACAGAGATAAGAAAAGAAAAAGAGAAGAAAATGCAGAAGATCAGCTTGATATTGTTGGTGAGTGGGCTTTCAAGGATGTGCACACCAGTATAGAAGTAAAGATAAAGACAGGAAAAGTTAGGGTGTTTGTTTTGTTTTGTTGTTTGGGCTTCTGGCATGAATACAAAACACTTTTGCATTGACTATTTGTACATGTCTGCAAACCTATAAATCATAGTCCTTGTAGTCAAGAAAAATACATAAATGACTGTTTAAAAAATCTGTATAGAAATCTTTTTTTATATGGGGTAGAAGGGAGGTCTGATGTCCAATAGCCTCTGTTTCTCTACACACACTATGCTCTCTTGGCTGCTTCCAAAAAAGAGGAAAAGGCCATTCTAAGTTTAAGGCTACAAATAATCTTTCCAACAGCTAAGTCTAACTTCTAATTGCAGTGTGTCACATCATAAGTCAAAAAGGGTATTTGGTGTTTGTCATTTATTTGCTTTAAAGTGAATGATGCAGAACACTTTTGTTCAACTTCTGGAATACTTGTAGATTGTTTTACTGCAAGAGCAAAATAAACCTAAATATAATTATCAATCAAGGCTTCACAGCAAACTACCTAAACAGTAGGAGCTTATCATGCTACTACATATTACTAGATAAGATCTATTTCCTACCCAGACCAAAATCTGCATCTCCTCGTGGATGTCTAGCCATCAGCTGAAGCTCAACATGGCTAAAACAGCTCTTAATCTTCCCTCAATGCCCTTTCGGCACTGCTTCCTTTTTCACTCAGGCACATAACCTGGGCATCATCTTCAACTCAAACCTCTCTCTAGATCCTCATATTTAAGCTATCTTGCAGATTCTTTCTGAGAAACTTCTCTAAGATATAGCCCATAGACAATGTTTCAGAAGTAGTGTGCTGAGTCTTCATTTATTCACTCTAACTTAAGGTTTCACGTGCCAGTAATACGTTTTAATGTTTTTAGAAGGTCTCTTTCTATAAGTCTATAATATATAACTAAACTATTGTTGTATGTAAAGTAAATAAGGTTTTTAAAATCTTTAAGAAGCTTCATTTAGAATTAAATTAAAATGCAAACCCCCCCCCCTTCCCCCCGGACTGGTGGCCAGGACCCTGGCAGTGTGCGTGCCACTGAAAATCAGCTCGCGTGCTGCCTTTGTGCCTTAGGTTGCCTATCCCTGATATAGCCTTTCCTATCCATCCATGCAGCTATCGCTGCATCTTGATCACTGGAACATCCTTTTCTCTTTTTAACATCTGTAACAAATGAAATCTTGTCCCATTCATATCCATTCAGAATGCTGCTGCAAAGATCATATTCCTAGCCTGTTAGTTTGACCATATCATCTTTCTCTTTGCAACACTCCACTGGCTCTCCCATCTCTAGCATATCAAATATAAGCTGCTTCTCTTCACTTTCAAAACGCTGCACAGTGTATCCCAACTCTACCTATAATTTCTCATTCACAGTTGAGATGTTGATTCACACCTCTGATCTGCCATTGATGCCAACCTCTATCACCCACTTATTAAACTTTCAAATAAGCACCCTAATGCTTTCTCCCGTGCTGTCCCTCATGCTTAAGAGCATTTCCCACAAACATCGTTATCCTCCAAACCCTTTCCTTTGCCGTGACACCTACAAAAAGACTGAAGACAGTTAAGTTGCTGGTATGCTGAGACCACTGCCTATCCTGCTAATGAATACTGTCTTGGTTCCTTGTACTCCCCTGTCTGTCTGTATCCATCTGTTGTCAGTTGCAAGTTCTTTGAGGCAGGGACCGTCATTTTGTTCTGTACAACACATAGTCTGATGGGGTTCTGATCCATGATAGGGCTCCTACGTGCTATGTTAATTCAAATAATAATAGTATTTGGCTAAAATCCAGTTGTAAGTGTGCTATGTTATTTCATTTTCTTATATTTTAGGAAGCTGGTGGGCAGTAAAAAATTTTGGTGAAATCACAGGAACTGTAGCAATAGAACTGGACAAGGGAGCCTATATCCACGCTCTTGACAATGGCCTTTTTACACTTGGAGCACCACATAAAGGTTTGTATCAGAAAAAGAAAAATTTTGCAGTGTCGAGGTATGAAACATATTTTGCTAAGTGGAGAGTGTTTGTTGAAGACAATAACCTAAAGATTTTTTTATAGTGATGCTAGTTAATATACATAATACAAAATATCATCCTATATGGCACAGCCAAGAGGATAACTGAATCCTAATGACTGACCACTAATTAATTTTTCTAAGCCAGTCTTGATGTTTTCTTTATACATGCAATTCAGTTCCTTTCCTGATGCTCAATTTCCTTGTATAAAAGTCCTTTTTCTACAATAAAACCTGGATTGATTAGAAGAGCTGAGAGGCGGTGGGTTGCTCCATGCCACCGTCCAAGCTCTCTGGGGGCTTTCATCTGCTTCCTGTTCGGTCTGGAACTGTTCCCTTGATGCTGAAGACATCAGTTCCTCGTTGGATTGTGGACCTAGGCTTGGTCCCCCTGGAAGCGATGTAGGGGATGGGGCTGTTTCCGCTTGACTGTGAACCGCTTTCTGCTGGTGCACTACATTGGGTTTCAGGCTCCGGTTGAGCCTCTTGTGTAGGGTTATCGGCTGCTGCCGGTGCAGATTCGGTGGGGCCCTTTGGTGTTGGGGTTGCAAGTACTGGATTCAGTGCTGGCACTGGTTCTGGTGCTGGTTGTTCCGCAGGTTTCGGCTCTGGGTCTGGCTCTATCTGGGTCTCTGGGACTGGATCCACTACTGCTGTTGCAGACGTTGACATGGGGTCCGGTTCCATCACCTCTGACTGGGTACTGGTAGAAGTTTCCGGAACAGAGCTAGGCGTGACGGCTTGCTTAGCCTGGCTGTGGGTGACCATTCCCACCCTCTTGGCTAGCTTCACATGATTGGCCAAGTCTTCTCCCAGCAGCATGGGGATGGGATAATCATCAAAAGTCTACGTTCCTGACCAGCCCTTGTACTGGACAGGCAACTTGGATGTAGGCTAATTGAAAGAGTTGGACTTGAAGGGTTGAATTGTCACTTGGATCTCTGGGTCGATTAAATTGGGATCCACTGAGGAAGTATGGATAGCCGACACTTGTGCTCCGGTGTCCTTCCACGCTGTGACCTTCTTCCCGCCCACACTCACAGTTTCCCTCCGATCCGAGGATATCTGGACCTGAGGACCTCTGGTGTGATTCCGGTGCAATGAACTGTAATCTGTTGGGGTTCTTGGGGCAGTTGGCCTTTACATGCCCCGGCTCATTACATTTAAAACATCGTCCAGCTGACGGGTCACTGGGGCGAGGTGGGTTGCTGGAGAACGGTGTGGCAGGACGATAAGGTGTCTGGAGTGTTCCTTGGGGTGTAGTTGGAGCCTTGAGCTGCCCCCAGTAGTAGGGTGTGGTCTGAGGTTGTCCCTTCTGGTATCCGCTTCAACTGCAACCAGGATTGTTCCTCTCTCCTCCCTCCAACCATTTTGTTCCGGTTTGCCCCTTCTGATATTTGCCCTAACTGCTACTAGTTTTTTTCTTTTCTGCCACCTCCACCCATTTGGCTCTAATCTCTCCTGCCTCGATTACAGTTGTGGGCTTTCCATCTGTATCTTTTTATTTCCTCAAGAATACCCTCTAAGAACTGCTCCATTTGCATTAGGAAGGGCAACTTTTCTGGACAGTTAACGCTTGCTCCTGATATCCAGGCATCCCAATGTTTCACAATGTGGTAGCCATGTCGAGTAAATGACATGTCTGGTTTCCACCTTAGGGCTCTGAACCCCCGACAGGAATGCTCGGGTGTTATCCCCATTCTGACTCTCGCCTGGGTTTTAAACAGTTCATATTTGTTCATGTGTTCCTTAAGCATTTCAGCTGCCACCTCGGCTAAGGGTCCACTGAGTTGCGGCCTCAGCTCTACCATGTATTGGTCTGTAGAGATGCTGTACCCAAGGCAGGCCCTTTCGAAGTGTTTTAAGAAGGCCTCGGTATCATCGCCTGCCTTGTACGTGGGGAACTTCCTGGGATGAGAAGCGGTACCTGGAGAAAGATTGCTATTCTGCTGAGCCTTTGTCTTCTCCATCTCCAGTGCATGCTTCCTCTCTTTTTCCTTCTCCTCCAGTTCTTTTTCCTTTGTCTCCGTAGCTCTGCTGCGGGCAGCCTCTCGTTTTTTTTCTGCCTCTTTCGCTGCCTCCAGTTCTCTCCTTTGGGCAGCCTCTTTGTTTTTTTCTGCCTTGGTTTCTGTCATGTTTGCCTCTCTGTTTTTAACTAACTTTACACCCGAGAGTTAGAAATCAAACAAACAAAAACACTTGGCTTGTCAAAAATATAGGTTGTGCTGTAACCTGATACCGATGTTCTCTGATAGTTTTCTCAGCCGACAGAAAAATCCTTTGTCTCCAGACAAATAGACAGAAAAACCCTCTAATTGTTCTTGGCTAAAAAAAAACAAAAAAACCCGACCTCTTCAGGTCTGTGAAGAACTTGTGAATTTCCTTGCAGGAGGTTAACTACCCTGCCTTTAGATAGAGAAAACTGCAGCTCACAAAAGCAAGCTCCCTTTTGTTATGCTTGTTGCTTTGTCCCCTTTTACAAAACCCTTTAAAATCTTTTAAAATTCTTCTGTGTTTTTGGTTCAAAAAAAATCTCAAAATGATTTCAAATAAATCCCACCACTCTGCCACCATGTCAAGTTTCCTTCCACACTCTGAACTCTAGGGTACAGATGTGGGGACCTGCATGAAAGACCCCCTAAGCTTATTCTTACCAGCTTAGGTTAAAACTTCGCCAAGGTACACACTTTTACCTTTTTGTCCTTGAACCTTTATGCTGCCACCACCAAAGCGTCTAACAAAAATAACAGGGGAAGTGCCCACTTGGAAACGTCTTTCTCCCCCCTTCCCTCCTCACCCCCCCAAAAAATATCCCCGCAAGCACTACACCCCCTTTTCTGGGGAAGGCTTGATAAAAATCCTCACCAATTTGCATAGGTGAACGCAGACCCAAACCCTTGAATCTTAAGAACAATGAAACAGCAATCAGGTTCTTAAAAGAAGAATTTTAATTAAAGAAAAAGTAAAAGAATCACCTCTGTAAAATCAGGATGGTAAATACCTTACAGGGTAATCAGATTCAAAACATAGAGAATCCCTCTAGGCAAAACTTTTTAAGTTACAAAAAGACACAAAAACAGGAATATATATTCCATTCAGCACAGCTTATTTTATCAGCCATTTAAACAAAACAGAATCTAACGCATATCTAACTAGATTGCTTGCTAACTCTTTACAGGAGTTCTGACCTGCATTCCTGCTCTGGTCCCAGCAAAAGCATCACACAGACAGAGAGGACCCTTTGTTCCCCCCGCCAGCTTTGAAAGTATCTTGTCTTCTCATTGGTCATTTTGGTCAGATGCCAGCGAGGTTAACTTTAGCATCTTAACCCTTTACAGGTGAAAGGGTTTTTCCTCTGGCCAGGAGGGATTTAAAGGTGTTTACGCTTCCCTTTATATTTATGACAACATGTAATTCAGTTCCTTTCCTGATGCTCACCTGTATGTTTAGGCCTTTAACAAGGTGGAAAGCACTATCGCTCTTGTAAGTAACCATGCAAAACCAGAATGAGGGTCCTGGTCTAACTTTAGTTTCTCTTTTTGTCTTATAAAAAGAGAAACTAAAGTCAGACTAGGACCATCATTTACCAACCAACAACTCCCACTCCACGTCAAAGGGTGCTGACTAACCCTCCTATACCTGTAATTGTTATGTAGATGTTCTGTGGAGGTGGCCTGGTAACTGGTCTTTCCCTCACTCTGAGAGTGAGAGAGGTACTGCTCAAGTAGGGAATCCCTGTTCTGGAAGCAGAGTGAATTTGGATGTATTTCAACCCCAGAGTAAGGTAATGGCCAGTCCAGGAATGGTGGCAGTATATCATTCCCGCTGTTGCAAAAGTGATGGTGGCTTTTAAAATACTGAATTCTAGTCATGCGCTCAAGTAAAACAGTGCAAGTACATTTTCTTAGGAGAAGCTTATATAATGCATAGGCTGAGATTCACAAAGCAATTCAGTGGATTTAGATTCACATTTTCCATGAATAGTTATAAATTCTCAATCCTAAATTTGTTGGGGGCAGGGATAGTCTTTATTTGTGTCTTGTAGAATGCTAACCATATACTGTAAGTGCTTAGATAACTCCTATAAAACTCTTCTTTGCTTTTACAGTGTTTGGATACTCTTCTGAAAATTTATGTCAATATCTGGCCCCGCATTATAGCCTTTTCCTGTATTGTATACTGATCATTCTTGTGTAATCTATCATCTTTATTTAAACTTAGTGTCATAAATTCAAAAATTGTATATCTAATGCTTTATACCTAATAATAATTTTCAAAAAAAATGTCTTTCAGAGGATGATGGCCCTAGTCCTCCTGAGCAGTTTACAGCAGTAAAGTTGTCTGATACCAGGTAATTTCTCCAGTGGATTTTTGAAAAATTTGATGTTGTGCAGTTTTTACTTCAAGAATGTCCATAAGGTCTCATTTAGACTGCTATATGTGATCTCTTACCCTGAATCAAAGCTAATTATCCCTCCCTTAAAATCTCCTTTATTGTAACATCTAGCTCTTAGAAGTATAGCTAAAACCAAAATACTGGACCTCTTTGATATATTGAATATTTTACAGAATGTTTTAAAGTTAAAACACTATCTTTTTTCCTCATTTCTCTAAGAATTGCACTGAAGTCTGGCTATGGCAAATACCTTGGCATAAATTCAGATGGTCTTGTTATTGGACGATCAGATGCAATAGGATCAAGAGAGCAATGGGAACCTGTCTTCCAAGATGTAAGCCATCTCTAATATTAACTGCAGGTGATGTTCTTGGTAAAAATTGTTGTTTTAAACTTAACATTAATAGTGCTAATGGGATACTCTTCCATGCAAGTGGTAAAACAATGACATGACAGGTATTGCAAAATTATAAAGAATAGTTAATTTGTAAGTTGCAGTTGGGTACATTACTGTATTTTTAAAGACTTTAAATCAAAATGTTTTTCTGGTTTTGGCAGCAATATACAATGTAAGAGTAAAAGAGAGAGCAGATTGCCAAGGGTGGCTACTAAGAATTCCTTAGACATCTGTGGTGTCTTCTGGAGTATTCTAGAATTCTTATAATTTTAAGGCATGTCTAAAATTTGTTAACAGTACTAACTTAAATGGTGGTATTTTAACAGGGGAAAATGGCTTTATTAGCAGCAAATAGCTGTTTTATCACCTGTAATGAAGAGGGAGATATAGAAGCCAAAAGTAAAACTGCAGGGGAAGAAGAAATGATAAAGGTAATTTGTGTGTGATATATTCTCTATACTTATCAGCTTGAATGCTATAGTGGAAAATGCAAAACCTATGTACTATCCATAATATTTATGGAACAAACATTCTAACATCGTAAGTTTACATAATACCTTTCATCATGAATTTTTCTAATTCACTTTACAAACTTCATATTAAGGAGCATCTTCATTCATCACTGAATTATGGACCTCTCCAAGGTCATATGGGGCAGCTTTTCAACAAATCTGCTGCCTAACCATTTAAGATGGGAAGAGAGTTATACTCATTGGAAATTGCAGGTAGGCAGAATACTCAACAAAACTGGCTTATGCCAAGTAACCAGGATTGCAAACTCCTTACTCTTGTGCAAATGCCACAAGATCTCTGACCACAAGTGGTCACTGTCTTTTTTGGTCTGAACAAATCAGATTGTAGTTCTGACAGCAAACTGCTCTCTAATAGTATGCTAGATTATTTGTTCAACACTTGCTCAGAAGTGTACCACCTCCTCCTTGCCAGTAACTGACAGCAACTTGGGTTTTCCTTGGCAATGTCGGGTGCAAGTACTAGATGTCCCTGGTTTGTACAAACAAGACTATCACAGTTTCTAATAGAAAAGCACTTAAGCTCCATCTATAATTCAACATCAGTTAAATTAGAAATGCAATATATTGTCACTCCTGGACATTAAAGGAGTAAAAAAAAAAAAATTCTTGTCTTGATTTCTAGTTTCTAAAATCCCATAAACTTAATCTAAAACTTGGTATATAAAATTTGCTAAGAACTCAGTCTTGTAAGATTGTACAATTTAAATAGGAGTCTCCAAGTCCTCTTTCATCTTGCCAAGTACAGATGATGATGTTTTAATTGCATATATAGCAAAGCATTAACTGTTTCAGAACATGACACCACGCCCCATATAATTCATAGAAATACTGTTATGATAATGGCATAATTAAGATGTATTTTATGCAAGATGAGTCATGTGAGATACCATTGGAAAGGTTATGATTTACTGAATATGATTATCATATTTGTATTCATGTACATTTTTGTATCTGAAGTTAGGAATATTGTCTATACACCTATTACAAATGTGTTTACACCTGGGGAACACGCACTAAACAATGCAGTCGGTCTAGTTGCTGGCTGGAAAGGGCCATTTGGAAAAACAGTAGGTCTTTGAAGATATCCCACCCTCCTGGAAAGCCTTCCTGTGGACTCTGCAAATAGACTTTTAAGTTATGGCTGCAGGGTCATGTGATCAAGTCACCTGACTCCATGATAAAATCAGTACTTTTCCACTGGCCAGGAGTGGGAATCACTGGAAGACAAAGGATTCCCACCATATGTAAAACCTATTTAAGGCAGGAGAGTGACATAATTGTGGTTCATTCTTCACTGAATCCCTGCCCAGGATGACTGCTAGAAACATCTAAGGGTATGTCTTTATTAGCAACGTACGGCAGCGCTTTAACGTGGCTGTGTAATCATGGCACCAGCGCTGGGAGAGAGCTCTCCCACCATTGTAAAAAAACCACCCCCATGAGGGGAGTAGCTACCAGCACTGGGAGTGCAACTACCAGCTTTGGTGCACTGTCTATGCTGCCACTTTACAGTGCTGAAACATGTAGCTCTCGGGGGTGTTTTTTCACACCCCTGAGTGAGAAAGTTGCAGTGCTGTAAAGTGGCAGTGTAGACAAGGCCTTAGAAACAAAGACTTGGGGAATGAGGAGGAGGAGCTGAGCCCAGGTTGGGAGGGTGTCTTGTCTGTGAAAGAAATTCCTGGAGTTTTAAGCTGCAAGCAAAAGCAGCTTGCTTTCAAGAACCTCTGCAATCTGCTTAAAACAACATTTAGTTTCTTTAGTACCTTAAGCTTAGCTTGCGAGTTTGTTTTATTTACTCAGTAATCTGCTTTGATCTGTTCACTATCCCTTATAATCACTTAAAATCTATCTTCTGTAGTTAATTTTGTTTTTGTTTTCTCTAAAATCCAGTTTGTGGAATTCATAACGGGGCCAAAAAGCTGTGCGTATCTTCCTCCACATTGAGGGAGGGAGCGAATTTCATGAGCTTATACTGTACAGTTCTCTGTGCAGCACAAGACAATTTTGGGCTTACACTCCAAAGGGGGGTGTGCACTTGAGTGCTGGGCAAAGTGTGTATCCTGGAAGGGAGCTTGAGAGTCTGTCACAGCAGCACAGTGTAAAGGGAACCCAGTTCCAAGTGGCACCCTGGGGGAACCAGTCACAACATGAATCGTGGCTAATCCCTTAAATGTAGTGTTTATTACTGTAGATTCAGAATATATTTTGTTTGTATATTCAAGAAATATGTGAAATGTTGTTTAGTGTTTGTATGTTTTATATATACAATTTCAAGGTAGGAGCAAAGGCTTTATAAAACCAGAATAGAATAGAATCAACTTTTTTGTTAAGAGATCTTTGTCATATCCTAAGAAGCTGTTAAACTGAAAAGACCTACTCAAAAATTCAATGCTTTTCATATCCTGAGTGCCAGGAGAAGTTGGAATGTGTTTAGTTTTTTCTTACTATCAATTGTAGTTCGTATAATGTATATTTTCTATTTTCCCCTAATAACTAGATCCGTACTTGTGCTGAAAGAGAAGCTAAGCAGAAAGATGACATTCCAGAAGAAGACAAAGGAAATGTTAAACAATGTGAAATCAATTATGTGTATGTAATTGAAAGCTATTTAGCTGCCAGCCTTCTACATCTAAAATAAACTATCCATTTCCGTATCTGAGCACAAGGGATTCCCATCTCCCCTTGTTTAAAACAATCCTGACCCACCATCCTTCTAGTCAAATGAAATTCTCTTCAGAGTCCTGTCAGCACTGCACATTAACAACCCAAAGAGGTTCCTGCTGAATGACAGTCTTCCCTCTCAAAGGCGGGGAGGCTAGTCTATCTTCCCTCCCCCCCCGCCCTGCCCCGAGGAGCTTGGGGCTGGCCAAAGCCACACCATGCCTTCCCTTCCCAGGCCCAGCCCGCCCAGGGGAAAAGCATCTGTTAGAAGACTGTTTCGATATGCCCCATGCAGGTTCTGGGGCAGCCGAGGAGGCCATACCACCTCCTCAGCCGCCCTGGCACCTGCATGGGGCATAATAAAGCAAAAACTTCACCACCAAACCCCGCAACCAGGGGTCCGGCAGGTGTGGCAGCAACACCCCTGGCCTATTGTACCCGCCACCCATGATCTTAGAACACAGACTGTCTGAATAGGTTGTACCCACAACACTCAGTGTAACATGTGAGACCATTACCGATTCTCTTACATCTTATTCTACTTTTAGGCCACGAATCTAGCCCAGGAATTGAACTTTGAAATCCTTGCACAACTATTGCATTTTATTATATAAAGTTCCAATAGAACTGGAGCTATTTTCACCCTCTTTATTGGTTGCAGAAAGAAGTTCCAAAGTTTCCAAGATCGTAAACTCAAAATAAGCCAAGAAGACAGTAAAGCTCTCAAAAAAGCTAGAAAAGAAGGCACTTTCCATGAGACGTTGCTGGACAGGTATTTTCAAATCCAAATAATTCCAGCTGTTAATTAAATGAAAGCTTTTGACAGATAAATCTGTGATATACCTGGAATGCTAAAGACAACTAGAGTTAAGATTGCCTAAATGTTCTCACCATAGTCCATTTTCTGCTGCCTGTATATTTTTGAAACTCGCCTTTTTCAAGCCTGCCTGGTTTCTACCTGAAAGAAAACTTTTATGGAAAGCTTGAGCAAAACTCGTTTAGTCAATTGAGTACAAGGAGAGTGGAGAACAATAATACTGTATTATAAAAGCAAAATTCTTACATTTATTTTTTTCAACAACCCTGACACCAAAACAAGGATAGAAAGTTGCATTTTTGTAGGGAAATAGCCATTATTAAGGATTCTTTTCACATTGTTTAGTGAAAACTACTCTTGGTTTGACCAAGCTATGAGGGTGTGAGAATAGCACTTTGTACAGGTACAGTATTTGGGGAATGCAGAATATTCCAAGCACTACTTACCAGCTTTCTAAGCAAAAGAAAGCTGTACTGTATACCTATAAGTAATTAACTCAGCTGTGAAAAACATTGAGAAGAGCTGATGCCACTACTGTACAATTGTTACGTCGATTTAAGGCATTAGGGTTCCATAGGAGCCCTGCCCCATTGCATTGACTTGTGCAACTGAAAATTTTATTAACCTGGCGTAATGTTTTCTGTGATGTTCGCTGTGTATGCCAATGAAGCCTTTCCTTGTTAAGTGTGATGTGGCATGCCAGAGATGGTCCAGCCAAATAGTTTTTGACTATGGAATCATTTTTGTTTACATTCCCTGTCTTTAAAAAAATTCTATTAAAAAAAAAAAGTAAAAGATTAAGGCTTCGTGATTCAGAAACCAGAAAACTCCAAAATTTTAAGGTTGCATGTGCGACCAGTGGGCATATTCCTCACGGCTCTAATGCAAGAGCAAATACTAGCTGTACAAAGTAACAAAGCCAACAAACAATTCAGAAGTACTAACAGGCCTCTAATGTCATTTGCCAATGTTCCAAAGTTAAGTAGAAGCAAATGTTATAACAGCCTCCCCGTATGTCTTGTAACTATCACACTGTTGAAATGTATGTGGCTTTTGTGTAACCTAAATTTTGTCTGTCTTCTCTTTCATATAGGCGAGCAAAATTGAAAGCTGATAGATACTGCAAGTGACAAAAACAATTGGCTTGTTTGCTTGCTTTTATATCCTTTGGTTGTCCAACTGAACATACTATCTGAATAAGACATTTTGCAAATGTGACTTTATTTATGCAAAGACTTTTTTGTTCCTTCTTCTCATTAGAGTTAGTATCTAGTGTCACTCTGCATAAGAATTTGTCATTATTCTGATGGAATGCCATTTAGTTTATTATAAAACTTTACACGGTATTGAAATTTGGTATGCAGAATTTTATCCAAAAGCAAATAGCTTTAGCAAATTGAATTGTTGAAGGTTGAGAGAAGCAACTCAGTAATCTGAAGGTCATGATTAATAATCACGAAGAGAAGAGCTGCATACAAAACCAAACTACAAAGTTGCCCTGACCAATTGTACTTTCATTGGATAAATAAATTTTATCAAACTAATGTCTCTCTGAACATATGGGACTGAAGTCTCAGCTTGACTTCAGTGGAGCAATGCTGCCTGATACCAACTGAGGATCTAGAATGGTTTTCAACATTTATAGAGAACAGTGGGTCTGTAAACATTAAGCGAATGTTTGCATAAACTATGTAGTTGAAAAACAGTATGGGGAAATGAAGAAAAGGCTGTCAGAAATGTAGAAATTGAGGTTCTTCATGAGAAAAGGAAACCCTTTAATTACCCATATGTTGCTGATGGTTTTTATGTTTTCAAATTTTGCTAATTTAAAGCTGTTGGATGGACTTGTTTCTATCTTTTAAAGTAAAAATGTTAAAGAATGTTTAAAATGCAGATACTGTGCATTCCTAATAACTATTACATAGAATGCTGTTTGCTATTTATGCTTGTTACCAAAATTTTATTTTAATAAAAACCGTTTATAGGAACTATTCCAACTGTACTGATTGTAACACCACCTTCACAATTCAGCTCTAACCTGTCGTCAAAAAGTATTTGGTTACCAGGCTCAGCCTTTTCATCTCAAGTCTTACTTCTAGTGAAGGCCATAATTTAAGTTACCTACATGCAACGTGTAGTCTATGCTGGTTTTTGTGGTTTTAAATTTGGAGCGTGGAATTGCCTATAACCTAAAGCAGGGGTAATTAATAGGGAGACCACGAGCCAAATCCAGACCGCCAAACACTTTTAATTGGGCCCCCAAAATATTTTTATCTGGCATTGGGACCTTGACTATATCTTGACCAAGAAATTTGGACCTTGACAAAAAATAGACTACGCCTGACCTGAGGCATAAAAATGGGATCATTAAAAGAACAGGTAGAGTCTGAGCATAAATACCCATCAGCATAAGGCTGAAAGACAGCACCGCCAGTTTAAAGTGGTGTCACTTCATAGCCAGCCTATGTGAAAATGAAACAGGGTGAACTTAATTGCCTATATTCAGAACAAGTTATAACTGGTGCTGAAGCCAAGTTAAGAAAGAATTGCAGTAGTAGAGCTGTATACACATGAGAGTATGTGATGCTGGTGTCAGGGACTCATAAGACAAACAGGTGTATAGCTTGTGCAGATTTATATTGCTGAAAAACTCACGTTGCACACCATTTTATTATCCCTCATCACATGAAAAGCTAACTGATTATTTACTGTATCAGGACTCAGACTGGTGCTTGGGAAAGTTTACTGGTTCTGTGCTAACTAAGCACATTGATTGTTGGCTCTCCAACATGGTTTTAATGCCAGGAATCGAATGTTTTATTTTATACTATTAAAAAGATAAAGGATCCAAGTTTTAGATAATATAGAGCAATGGAATCCAACTCTTAGTTTTTTAGAAAATATATATATATTTAAAAAAATAAAAACCATAGCACTTGTCCATTGTATTATCACCTACTTTTTATCCCTTGTTGCTGTTTGTCTAGACGTACCAGATCATGCCATTTACCTTCATGCAGAGGGGACTCTGCACCTAGGTCTCCCTCATGGAAGGATGGGAACCATAAGCTGCACTGTTCCCCTGTGTCCCCAGTCCTGAAGAAAGCCCTCTGCAGGTCTGAGAAATCATAAGAGCTAGGGACGTGCTTGGGAATGCACATCCTCCTGCCCATGCTGCAGGGATCTCACATGAAAGTTAATATAACGTGGGGCTATATCCCTCCTGTTGGGAAGTAGCTTTTCAAGGGGAATCTGTCACAAGGTTCATTTGCTGCTGCGCTGCCAAGAAGTCGGAGGGAGGGTCAAAAGACTTTCAGAGCTGCTGTGGAGTCAGAGGGCCTCCATGCATATGGCTTTTGCCTCCATGTAGATCTCAGCAGATCTACTTAGTCCACAGGGTGGTCAAACTTATTACTCAACAGAAAAATAGGCAGAAACTCTGCCATTTTTCCTTCCCAAGCCTTTTTGTGTGAGATTTTGCCTGAGAAGAGGACTTGTCTACATGAGGAAATTTACAGCCATGCTACCAATATAATTATACTGGTATAATTTCCCATGAAGACAAGCCTTTAAATAGTAAGTTCACTGGAAGGCACATAAGACCTATGAGGTTGATAGAAATAAGTTAGAATACAAAGAAGTTAACTTAAAGCAAGGGCCGTAGCCATGCCAAGCTGTAAGAATGACTAATAATATGATAAATTAATCAGAACAACAAGAGAAATTGCCATCACTTTTGTCTATTTCATTCAGTAACCTGTATCTGACAGTATCAACTAACAGATGCATCAAAGATGAGTGCAAGAAACCTCACAGTAGACAATTGTGGTCGAACCTGACCTTCAGAAAAGTTTCTCCTTAATCTCTGTTACCTATGGCCTGAAGTATGAGGGTTTATAGCCTTTCCTAAACATAACTCTAATGCTGGACATTTGCTTTTACTATATAAATGTCTAATCCTTTTTTGTATACAGTGACCTGAAGAAGAGCTCCATGTAAGCTCAAAAGCTTGTGTCTCTCCTTAACAGAAGTTGGTCCAATAAAAGATTCTCTCACCCACTTTGTGTGTCTGATTGTTTTCTAAATATTGTTCAGCTCAGCCATCTCAATATTGTTTAGGAATGAGTCTGTCTTAAGTTATGTTGTCAGGTGTTGGGGTTTTTTTTAGTATTTGCAGGTATCAGTTTTGAATTTGTTGCTTTCCAATTTCACTGAACATCCCACTTGTTCCTGGATTGTGAAAAAGGATAAATAGGAGCATTCAGTTTATCTTTTCTGGGCTATTTGATTGTATAGTACACTTCCATTATATCACCTGTCATTTGTGTCCTCTCTAAATGAAGCAGTTCTGGTCTTTCAATTCCTCATCCATACAAAATCCTGCCATGATCTAATCATATTCATCACGCATGTCTGAATTTCTGTTTCTGCCACGTTGTTTTGAGGTAGGGTAACTAAAACTGAACACAGTATTCCAAGTAAGGAGAACTATAAGCTTGATGTAATGGTGTTATGTTCTCAGTATTGTTCTTTCTTTATGCATCCTAATGTATTTTCTTTTGACAGTTGCTGTAGAGCAGTGGCTCTTAACCTTTCCAGACTACTGTATCCCTTTCAGGAGTCTGATTTTTCTCTTATGTACCCCAAGTTTCACCTCCCTTAAAAATTACTTGCTTACAAATCAGACATAAAAATACAAAAAAGTGTCACAGCTACACTATTACAGAAAAATTGCTTACTTTCTCATTTTTACCATATAATTATAAAATCAATTGGAATATAAACATACTTACATTTCAGTGTATAGTGTATAAACAAGTCACTGTGTATGAAATTTTAATTTGTACTGACTTCACTAGTACTTTTTATGTAGCCTGTTGTATAGTTAAGCAAATATCTAGATGAGTTTATGTACTCCTTGGAAGAGTTCTGTGTACCCCCAGGGGTACGCGCAGCCCTGGCTGAGAACCACTGCTGTAGAGCACATTGAACTGTCCATGCTGACACTTGTGTCTTTCTCTCTCTCTTTTTTTTTTTCCACTATCTTGCATTTTGTCAACAAAAAATTTTCATCTGATCTGGTGCTGCCCATCTACCTAGCTTTGTTAGGTCCCTCTGACGTTGCTCATAGTATTCTGCGGGCTTGACTAAACTCTAGAATTGTGCCACCTGTAAATTCTGCAGTATCACTTTTCACCCATTTTACGAAGATAATTTAAAAATATATTGAACTCCAGTCCTTGTACAGAGCCTCATGTCACCCTACTTTAACCTTTTACCATGTTGAAAATTGGTCTTTCATTTCTATTTTTTATTTCTACTTTATGGCAGTATTTTACCTACCAGAGTAAGCTACCCCAGAGAGTTTGCAGATCATTTAGAGTGAAACAAACAGTAGTCATGTAGTTACCAAACATGTTCCGTGTTTCTCTAATTTTTTCACGAACTTCACATGAAATTACATCCCTCCCTTCACATACGGTTCTTAAGGCCCCATCCCTCCCACACCTACACAGACACACATCATGTACAACGTGTTTCTGTTTGGGCTAACTGTAGGATTGCATATGAGAATTTGGCTTGAGTCCTTTGGGACACCACCCTAAGAAAAACTGAAGAGGCGTGTAAAGCCTTAGTCAAGCAGTAATGCAAATCACATACTGCTGCTGAAGCCTTAGAGACATGGTATGCATTGGTATGTTACAGAGATAACGCCCCATAAATGCAAACAAAAAAAAGATGCTTATGTAATTAGTGGATAAACAGTTTTTGTGAATGAGTTCAGACATTTTATATAAAGCTTACCACATAATGAGATCACTATCTGATTTTTTAAAATAAAAAGCTTAGCTATGCCAATCTCTACATGACTAGCAAAAGCCCAATGTACATGGTTGTTTTAAAATGTAGAAATAAAGACCAAATAGCCATTTACAGTGTGTCTGGTATTACTACCGATATTTTTCAATTGTCTACAATATAAATCAGGCACAGGCAACCAAATAAAACACTGTTAGGTAATGAATTCTCAAAAAGTTGGCAATTGTTAGTCTTAGAGAATTTTTAAAATAAATGCTCAGTTCCTACTTTAAAGTGTGTTTGTGGTCTTAAAATTGACTATAAGCTACTGCACAAGTCTGCTTCATTTAATGACAAAGTTAAAATCATCAATGAATATGTGTCAGTGTGAGATTGGAATCTTTTTAATAGCATCGACTGGAGCCACTCGGGCCGTATTCTCCTCACACTCCTGTATGAGGGCATAAAGGGCAGGGCAGCTGTGACCCTCCACCAGTTCCCTCTTACTGCCCAGTGTAGGGAGACAATCTGGTAAGTTTCCAACACGTTTGTTCTTAGCTTCAGAAAAACCTTCAGAACTCTGATTGCCTGACAGGACTGCTGTGAATGACACTGTCTGAACTGAATATTGGACCTGAAAAAGAGCTCTGTGGTGCTTGAAAGTTTGTGTCTTTAACTAACAGGAGTCGGTTCAATATGAGAGATTACCTCACCTACCTTGTCTCTGGACTGAATACAAACCCTCTTGTACAGGGCTCGATATGATGGATTCAAACCTCTTCTGTTTAGGAAAGTCCCATATAGAGAATGCTAGCAAAACTCAGTAACACTGACCTGCCCAGGTATAGCCATATGTGCTGGGAGGGTATAAAGAGAAAAAAAAAACAATTGCTGAATAACGAAGCAATTCTTTTGTGAGTGATCCATACGTTGTTTCCCAAACAGAAAAAAGATTATTAATAGAGAGCCTGTAATACGGAACTGATAAGCCTCCCTATTACTTAGGGTTAAAACTTTGGTGTCCTCTTTGATTCCTCTCTTTCCTTCACACAAAATCAAAACCTTTGTTAAATCCTATCATTTTTTCTTCTATGATATCTCTAAATGTAGCCTTTCTTCCATCGTTGCGACTCAGACTCCTGTCTATACTTTAGTACCTTATGCAAGAAAAGTTGTCCATTCTTAGCCCTGGTCTACACTACGGGGTTAGGTTGAATTTAGCTGCGTTAGGTCAATTTTAAAATGAATGCATCTACACAACTAATCCCATTCCATTGACCTAAAGGGCTCTTAAAAATGACTTTTGTACTCCTCCCCAGCGAGGGAAGTAGCACTAAAATCGACCTTGCTGAGTCGAATTTGTGGTAGTGCAGATGCAATTCAACGGTATTGGTCTCTGGGAGCTATCCCAGAGTGCTCCAATGTGACCGCTCTGGACAGCACTTTGAACTCCGATGCACTAGCCAGGTACACAGTAAAAGCCCCAGGAAATTTTGAATTTCATTTTCCTGTTTGGTCAGCGTGGCGAGCTCAGCAGCACAAGTGACCATGCAGTCCTCGCAGAATCGCAAACAAGCTCCAGCATGGACCGAAAGGGAGACACTGGATCTGATTGCTGTATGGGGAGAAGAATCTGTGCAGGCCGAACTTCGATCAAAAAGAAGAAATGCTAATATATATGCCAAAATCACACAGGGCATGGTGTAGAGAGGCTACAACAGGGACACACAGTAGTGCCACATGAAAGTTAAGGAGCTCAGGCAAGCCTACGAAAAGACAAAGGAGGCAAACAGTCGCTCTGAGTCAGAGCACCATACATGCCACTTCTATTATCAGGTGCATGACATTCTAGGTGGGGACCCTACCACTACCCCACCACTGTCCGTGGACACCTGCAAGGGGGGCGTCTCACACAACAAGGAGGAGGATTTTGTGGATGAGGAAGAGGAGGAGGAGAATGTGCAGCAGGCAAGCGGTGAATCCATTCTCCCTGGCAGCCAGGATCTTTTCATCACCCTGGAGCCAATACCTCCCAAGGCGGGATCCCCGACCCTGAAGCCGGAGAAGGCAGCTCTGGTGAGTGCACAGATGTAACTACAGTACAGCGTTTAAAAGCAATAGTGTTTAATGTTTGATTTGCCCTGAACAATTGGGATGCATTCATGACCAGTACAGCTACTCGAAAAGTAGCTGTTAACGTGTCTGGAGATGGAGCGGGAATCCTCCTGGGACATCTCCATGAAGCTCTCCTGGAGGTACTCTGAAAGCCTTTGCAGAAGGTTTCTGGGGAGGGCTGCCTTATTTCATCCTCCACAGTAGGACACTTTACCACGCCAAGCCAGTTGCAAGTATTCTGAATCATTGCAGCACAAAGTATGGCAGCGAATGGTCCTGGGTTTTGGTCGCATTCAAGCAACATTCGGTCTTTATCTTTCTGTGTTAGCCTCAGGAGAGTAATGTCATTCATGGTCACCTGGTTGAAATAGGGTAATTTTTGTAAGGGAACAGTAAAAGGACCCCATTCATGCTGGGTTGTTTGCACCTGGCTAAAAGGGATCATCCAGGAGAATAGCCACGTGGCGGGGGAGGGGTGAAGGGATCATCCCAGAGAATAGCCACGGCTTGGGGTGGGGGAGGTGTGTGCTGCACATCCACCCGAAAACCACAGCCCCTCCTTTTAAATGTGAAACCCAACCGGCATTGCTTGGAAAGGATGGCGCTGCAGTTTGAAACCATTCCCACATGTTATGAAGGCGTAAGAAGCCAACACCTCGTACCCTTTGGCTTACTATGGCTGCCTGGAAACTGAATTCTGTTGCCCAGCTGTGTGTGATGTATCACCATACCGGCAGGCGCTCAATATAAAAGGCAAAATGCGACCTTGTACCTAAAGTACATGTGCTGTCTGCTGTAAATTGCTTGATTCACTGTGAAAGAGTCTCCCTTTTGTTCTCAGAAATGTATCATCTTAAATTTTAATCTCCCTTTTTATCTCCCCCCAGGTGCAAATGTTTCTATGCTCCCCCTCTCATCTCTGTCCGTGAGGTTAGCACAGATTAGAAGGCAAAAAAAACCTGACTTACGATGACATGTTTTCCAAGCTCATGCAGTCCTCCCACACTGACAGGGCACAGATTAATTCATAGAGGCATTCAGTGGCAGAGGCCAGGAAAGCATTAAGTGAGTGCAAAGCGCAGAGGCAGGAGGTGATGCTGAGGCTAATGGGGGAGGAAACGGACATGATGAAGCATCTGTTGGGGCTGCAGGAAAGCCAACAAGAGCACAGAGCCCAGCTGTATCCATTGTATAACTGCCTGCCCTCCTCCCCAAGTTCCATATCCTCCTCACCCAGACGCATTGAGAAGTACCCCTGGTGGTTTATATACTGGTTGGCAAGGTGGTCCGGTGCCAAGATAGGGATATGTGTTCCGTCTATCACCCCACCACAGTTAGGGAACCCCATTGCAGCAAAGCCATCCCGTATGACCTGCACGTTTCCCAGAGTTACTACCCTTGATAGCAGAACGTCAGTGATTGCACTGGCTACTTGGATCACAGCAGTCCTCACAGTAGACTTGCCCACTCCACATTGATTCCTGACTGACCGGTAGCAGTCAGGAATTGCAAGCTTCCACAGGGCGATTGCCACTCGCTTCTCAACTGTCAGGGCAGCTCTCATCTTGGTATTCCTGCGCTTCAGGGCTGGGGAAAGCAATTCACAAAGTTCAAGGAAAGTGGCCTTATGCATGCGAAAGTTTCACAGCCACTGTGAATCATCCCATACCTGCAACACTATGCGGTCCCACCAGTCTGTGCTTGTTTGCCGGGCCCAGAATCAGTGTTCCACTGTATCAACCAGCCCCACTGCCACCATGATGTCCCAATTGCCACAGCCCGTGCTTTCAGGAATGTCTGTGTCCATGTCCTCATCACAATCGTCCTTGTGCTGGCGTCTCTTAGCCTGGTTTTGAACATACTCCAGGATAATGTGTGAGGTGTTTACAATGCTCACAACAGCAGCAGTGAGCTGAGCGGACTCCATGCTTGCCGTGGTATGGCGTCTGCATGGGTAACCCAGGAAAAAAGGTGCGAAACGATTGTCTGCCGTTGCTTTCACGGAGGGAGGAAGGAAGGGGCGACTGATGACATGTACCCAAAACCACCCTCAGCAACGTTTTTACCCCATCAGGCATTGGGAGCTTAACCCAGAATTCCAATGGGTAATGGAGACTGCGGGAACTGTGAGATAGCTACCCACAGTACACCGCTCCGTAAGTCAATGCTAGCCATGGTATTGAGGACACACTCCGCCGACTTAATGCACTTAGTAGGGACATACATAATCAACGGTATAAAATCGATTTCTAAAAATCGACTTCTATAAAATTGACCTAATTTTGTAGTGTAGACATACCCTTAGATAATACAATAACTATAGTATCTTCTTATGGTCTGCCCTCTGTAGCCAGACAGCCAGCCCCCCCCCCCCCCCCCCTCAGACCAGCATTGCTGGAAATACAGGAGGAAGCCGGAACAGGGCACTTAACATATATTCCAGCACAGCCTTTGAAGCTGTGAAAGCACAGGTGTGCTGCTACAATGTGCCTCTGGGAACAGATACCACGATTAAGCTCACAGCAGGCAGAGGCCCTGTGACAGACATGGCTCTTAGCCCCTACTAAATAGCGTGATGCACACACACCAACATCCTAGGTGGGAAAATATTTACCCTGATAAAAGAAATGTCCAGTAGTCGACACTTACTGTTTCTCTCCCTTGCAAGTGTAAACTACTCTTGCGAGAGCTGGCGTCACCCCGACAGACCAGCCTCAATTTGGCATAAGAAAGGAGAAAGAGAATAAAGGAGTACAGAGGTATAAGTAGGGGACCTACAGCACCATGATTTTTGAGTGCTTTTCACTATCTATCTGCTGGTCAGATAAGTGACAGCCTCCCAAGGCTTCTGCAGCTAAGAGGGTCCCTACGCCTTGTCCCTTATTCGTCTTTCCGCGGAATTGAGTGACCGATCCTGGTTTGGCACCGCTGGAATCGAGAGATGCAAGGAGGGTAAGAAGCACCCACACCTGATCTCCTATCTTTAGTGTACACATATTTTGAAATAGAGCTCTATACTTTGTTTTCTTTCTTTGGGATTGTGGCTTCAGTTTTGTAACTTGTTTGTGTGTGTAACATCTCTACATTTAAATAAGTAGGCACTAGCAATTTTGTAACCACATGATTAGAATCTAGCTTAATAAATTTTGGTAACCATTTGTGCATAAGCCTGACTTGTTTTCTCTGGTTTACTGTAAAGCAGCCAACACAATTAAAGAACCTCAGCCGTTTTGGCTCTAAAGCCTGGCCATTAGGTGAGAGTACTAAGAGCCTAGCGTTGAGTTGTGCCGCCTCCACGGGGCAAACTCTTGGGGCACCTGTCAGTCAATCCTGGCTGCCCGCTGCGAAGGAGCTCTGAACTCTAGCAGTTAAAGTCACGGGTGTGGAGAGGCTCTTAGTGCTGCCATTGGGGCACCTGTCAGTCAGTATTGACTGCCCGCTGCGAAGGAGCTCTGAGCTCTAGCAGTTAAAGTCACGGGTGGTTAGGACCTTGGGGCATCCGTCAGCCTAGCCCGGGCTGCCCGCCGCGAAGGGACAGTGCGTCCTAGCGGTTAAAGTCACGGATGGTATAAACGGGCATAGCTGGCACCTCACCAAACATCCTTGGCCGTCCGCTAACACCCTCCCTTGATACCATCTAACTTTCATGCTGTCCTGATCTCATCATATATGTCCCTTTACTCCTTCTGTAATAAAAAATTAGTTCTATTGGAAAGTAATAAATATGCACCATTGTAACTAGCTACAGTAAGTATAGCACTTTGATGATATTCATGTTCTGAAGGAGTTAAAGTTTTCAGCACATGCTCCTCTTTTATCTTAATATTTTGTTGTTACACAGCCCAACTAGTAGCTATTAGTCTAATGTGGAAGCAACCTAAGTGACAACATCTGTATAATGCACAATATTTTTTTTCAAAGGAGTTTTGCCGTGGAAGAATTTGGCCCACTTCATCTGAGGTTGGAGCTAAGTTGTAGTCCTAGTTTGATTTAGGAATCTTATATAAGAAAAACAGTAATACATCCTTAACCTATATGTACCAAGGTTATCTGCATTAACTGCATACTTGAAAACTGGAAACCAGATGTTCAGCTATTCTCTCTTGTTGGCATTGATGCAAGTCAGTTTTCCCATGGAAATGGTGTAATATACTTTTGTAAGCTAGCAAGATTAAGTTGGCTGGTCTCTTTTCTTCCAGTAGACCAAAACAATGCATCCAGCTACCACCAGTAAATATGAAGCTAGTGTTCTGCCACATGCAAGGTATATTCCCTTCCACCCCCAATGAGGACACCCAAGTAGAAGGACAGGTAGCCACCAAAGAAAGTAGTGTAGGTGATTTTCTGTACATTAGGTACTAAAACAAGCTTCCAGAGCCCTTTGATGATGAAACACTCCTGTCAAAGTGCTGAGCTCCACAGTTACAGCAGCAATTTTCCCTATTTCTCAAATCCGTACACTGACTTCACAATGTCCACATCAGGCTTCTCATCGTTACCTTAAAAGCTTTATGCAACTCCACACCTGTCTGCATCTATTAACTGGCTTCCTACTCATGGCTGCACACCCTACATTTGCTTCAGGCACTCTTAACACTTTGTTTCCTTTATCGTTTTGTGACACTATACCTTCTTCGGTGCCTCCCACTCAGTACAGTAACCCATTGGCATTTGCCAACAACACATTCCCTCATCTTCATATCATCTGGGTTTTATTTATTTGGGGGGCAGTTCAATACCTGAATAACTTGGATAACTGCAGAGACTAGCTTATTAAAGAATTTATATCTTGTGTATGTGTGCTTTAAATTATGTGACGTGCCTAGAAACTGAGTAGGCCATTGGAAAAATCAAAAGAAACAAAATTAAAATGCTCCCATTCCAGAAGGCCTACATACCTAACATTCAGACACAGTACAGTAGAGTGCCTGTGTTTTAGTACAAAGCACACAGTATTAAAACAATACTAGTTTGTATTTTTTTTTATTATAAACTCTTTAGCATCTGGACCTTGTTATCTGTTTGCTGAGTTATTTATAGCCCTGTAAAACATCACATACAGTGACACATAAATAATAGACACACTGTCTAAGGTGGTAGGTCTAATGCTACATCTGTGTTAGCTCTGTGGCTGCATGCCTGTGGGTAATCTGCTTGTTGCATTCTTGAGCAGGCAAGATAACAAAAACTCCTTCCCCACCCCCACATGCCCCCCAAGAGTTTCAGGAGACTAAGCTTCTTTATTACCATAACCTGCTAAAAAGAACTAAGCAAATAGACAGAGCAATTAGATAGAGCAATGGATACAAAATTAAACTTACCGCCAGAGGTTTGTTCAGACAGGGTTGCCTAACAGAGAAAATAGAATCCTCGTGTTGCAGCCTCACTTTTGCAGAACAGATAGATTTTTTTTTTCAGTCAGGACACTCGTTTGAATATGTATTTTTAAGGTAGGTTCCATTTTGGGTTAGTATTTTAAGTTGCTGTATCAGCTGAAAACCAGTCAAGTATCTTTTAAAACAAGCCAAATGCAATCAACAAGAACCTGATTGTCAAGTTTCTGTTCAGTGAAACAAGTATTGTCTCACAGAAAGAAATGTCAAAAACATAAAATACACTAATGCGGTATTACAGCTGAAAATGTTACACACGACAAGTTGGACATTCAGCTGCTCAGACCTGTTGTTCTCAATGTAATAATTTATATTATTTTGTATTAACTATACTGCCATAAAGAGACACTTTCAGATTAAAGAATAAGTGATTAAATGAAGTTACTGAATAATTCTACTTTCAATATTTATGCAGTCTCTTTTGTTTTTCATTCTACTTGGATAATGCAAACAGATTAAAAAGAGTTCACTGGAAATTTGGGAGGGGGATTCCCATGGAAAATTTAGACTTTTTGTGCAAAAAACCCATGAAAGCCTAAAATTTTGGGGGGTTAGATGAAAAGTCAAGATTTTCCATGGAAAGCAAACACTTTCCTCAAAAAAATTATTTTGTTGAAAACCCAATTTTCTGTTGAAAAACAGTTGATGGAAACTTTCAACCAACCCAATTGAATAATACTGTTTTGCCCTTCTACCGCACCTCTAGCCAACGAGCTCACTCAGCTTTACAAACATTAAAGAATAAAATCTTCCTAACACCTTGTGAGGAAGATATAGTTTATTATTGCTTTGAGGCAGAGACCATTTTTTCCTTTCAGTCTGTACAGAACCTAGCACAGTAGGATTTGGGGGCATGACTAGGGCTCCTAGGGGCTACACGAATACAAATAAATAAATAAATAAAATAAGCCAGGTTCACCTCTGTGCTTAGAAGTGCCTTGTTCTGTGAATATGACTTTAAGGAGGTGCTGAACCCTCCCAATTTCAGTTGAGATCAACGAGAGCTACAAGTGCTCAGCACTCCTGAAAAGCAGGCATCAAGTGAGTTCCCAGAGAGAAAATTGACTAAATCCCTCGAACGAAACCCACATTGCCTGATTCTCAGTCCTGTGCTTTAACCCCAGCCGTCCTCTGCCTCATCCTAGTTTGAACTATTCATGTGAGTAAAGGTTTGCGAAATGACACCCTTAGACTGACTTTTTTAATAATCAAAGTTATGTTACTTCTTATCCAGTAGCACAATGCCTCAGTGTTTGGAATGCAACATTTACAAAGTATATTTTGTTTGATTTTCATTTTTTTTTTTAATAGCTGCTGTTGAAGTCAGCCATGCAGCTGCACAACTGGTGGGATAAGTGGGCCACTCACTTCTCATCCTGGTTCTGCCACTAGGTTGCTGTGTAGCTTTGAGCAAGTTATATGAACTCTCCTGTACACAGATGCTTATAAGGAAAGTACCTCCCCAACTATAACTATGTGTTTTAAGAGGTTTTCATGTCTTATATTTTATAAGGTTTTCATTTGACCTGAGCACCTTGGGGTTGGGTGTTTCTGGGTGTATTACTGATAAAGTTATTGGGACAAATTAATCCTCACTGTAACTCTTTTGACTTCACTATACTACAGATAACTATATCCCATTTTTATTAAACTATTCAAAGCAAACACACCTATAGATATAAAAGAAAAAACACATTAACTACAAAAAGACTGGACTGGTTTGATCAGGTTCATGCAACCTTCCTAACTGCCCACAGTCCTGCTGTTGTATTAATAACACTATCCTCACCTCTAAAGGTTAAAAACTATTTCAGCCCAAGGTTGGATTGCTATAATCTCAGGAACTCCCCATTTGCAATATCTAGGTGTTCCATCCTCTGCACATGAAATGATACCTGTGTTAGATTTCTTAATATATTTCTTCATACAGTTTATTACTCCCAGGCTGGAAGGAGGCACCACCAAAAGGAGATAAACCACAACACAGAACCAGATCCCATAGAGAAAGATTATGAACCAGCTCTCTGGCTCCTGTTCCAGGTGTTTTGTGCTGCAGCAGCAGAGCAAAACAGCTGGAAAGTTGCCCTTAAGAGTCCGGCAAGGATTCCCCTGAGATAAATCATCAGCTGGTGGAGTAGTCCCTATGAAAGTGCTCCAACTGATATAATTTACAGCAACCCTTGGGCTACTCTATGTTGGAGGGAAACAGTCCATGGAATAGATTTAAGAGAATGGAAAGGTGACTGAGAGTCATCTTCACTTCCAGCCCAACCTCAGCTGTAGGAGCATGACATAGGGACAGCTGAGGGCTTGACCCCATATGCTTATTTTACAGCTCAGAGTGCATCCACTGAGGTAGACATAGTCTTTCTCACTGCTGACAGTAGTCTGAAATATTTAACCGAGGCAACAAGACAATAGCAAAAGTCTTTGGAGATTGCTTCACTCCCACTTATTCCTTATTATCATTTACCCAGATAAGTCAAAATATGTCCACAAAGATCAGCCAGCAAACTAGCAGCCGTACCTTGATAATAAGCCATCACTCGAAGTGTTTGCAGCATCAAGGCTGTCAACCAAATAATTTGGCAATTCCTGTTTCAACTACTTGAAAAATATAATTTTGATATTGTTTTAAAGTGCCAAAGCTATTCTACAATACTCCAAAAGTTGATCTCTTCTTGAAAAAGAACTCTGCATCAGCTGATGCTGTCATAGATCAAAGAACAATGGAGATCCTAAAACTCTTAGGGGTAAGGACTGTTGTTTACTGTATGTTTTCACAACAAATAGCACAGTAACTGGCTTCTAGGCACTACCAAAATATAAATCTGTGATAAATGTAGCCTCCTTGGTATTTTGGGGGCTTGAGAAAAGAAGCTTCCAGCAGCTCATGCAGTCAGAAGCACAGAGGATTGGGGAAGTGCTACTGAAACTGCTTGCCTGGCTTTTGCTTGAGGGACACAAACTGCTTGTGAGGCCTGGGGAACTGGAGTCTGACTGACAAAGCAGGGCAAACACATACAGACCCTGCATAGCCTGTACATGACTGGGACCATCCTGACATTGGAGCTGCACCAGACAGACCCCTTGTTTGGGAGGAGAAGGAGTTACCATATCAGAACCTGCTTGCGTGGCCTGGAAGACCATCTGCAGACCCCGGAGAGCTTGCATATGCCTAGAACCAGCCTGACATGTGCACAGAGAGCTGGGCAGGGGCACTGTTTGTGGGAGACAGCTGGCTGCAAGGAGTTGGGTTACAGCAGCAGGAGGAGAAGCAGACCTAGCGTTGCTCCCTGTAGCAGAAGGGGAAACAGCCATTTTATCTCTCTCAGCCAGAGGGCTTGAGACTGACCTAGAACCCCTAGCTCCACAAAGAAGAGACTGAGTTCCAACCCAGTGCTGTGCCTGTGAGGCGCAACTGTCAGACGCACCCCAGAGGCCTCCCGCTATGGTTGTCAACAGTCCCTTATTACAAGGAACATCCTAATTTTTTATTTCTCTACAACAACATTGAGAGTTGCTGAGCGATGGTGGAGTTGGAGCTCAGTAAGAAGGGCTGGTATCCCCCACTGGGAAACCAATAGCTCTTCCTTTTGGCTGGAGTAGCCCTGCTGACATCAGGCACTGTAGGGTTGCCAACTTTCTAGTCACACAAAACCAAACACCCCTGCCCTGCCCCCTCTCTGAGGGCCCGCCCATACCCCACCCCTTCTCTGAGGCCCCGCCCCCACATCACTCACTCTTCTCAACCCTCACTCATTGTAACCGGGCTGGGGCAGAGGGTTGGGTGTGGGAGGGGAGGTATGGGCTCTGGGCTGGGAGTGGAGGCTCTGGGGTAGGGCCGGGGATGAAGGGTTTGGGGTGCAGGAGGAGGCTCCGAGCTGGGTCAGGGGATTGAGGTGCAGGAGGGGTGAGGGCTCTGATTGGGGGTAGGACCGGGGATGAGGAGCTTGGGGTGCAGGAGGGGGCTCCAGGCTGGGCCAGAGGGTTGGGGTGCGGGGTTATGGCAGCACTTACCGGGGCTCTTGGAAGTGGTCACCAGGTCCCTGCGGTCTCTAAGTGCAAGGGCGGCCAGGCAGCTCTGTGCGGTACACACTACTTTTACGCCCACAGGAACCGCCCCCCGCTCCCATTGGTCGTGGTTCCTGGTCAGTGGAAGCTGTGGAGCTGGTACTCAGGGTGGGGGCAGCGCGTGGAGCCTCCCAGTCCCTGGATGCCCTAGCGTCTGGGGGCCGCAGGGAGACGGCGGCCCCTTCCAGGAGCTGCAAAGAGCCAGGGCAGGCAGGGAGCCTGCCTTAGCCCCAGTCCGCTGCTGAGCCACCGACCAGACTGGTGTAGGGGAGCGTGCTGTACTCCTAAAGCCAACTAATCTTGTTGTCTACCACTTCAGAGCTCACCTCCCTTCCAACACTACAAAATGATTTAATTTAGTCTTACAGCAAGGAACAAAATCACTAGTTGCTTCTAAACTAAACTACAATTCATGCCCTGCTGGGTAGAGTTAGGAAAAGTTTCTCATCTGGGAGGATATTTTGCCAATAATTATAATAAGGTATGGAACTGTTCAGAACCGACTATAATCTCTCAAATACTTTTAATTATCTGCACCCTGTCTTCAAGACTCAGCTAGAGAACAAGTGAGAGTCTCACAGAAATACAAACTGAGAAATCTCTTTCAGTATGGATGGACTCCAAGCAATTCATCTCTGAAATAGTCTCTTCATGCTCCATGCAGTGAACTCTGAGAATAGAAACTCAATATTATGTTGACTAATGATCATTGCTTTGAGATGTTGCAACATCCAACCTCATTCCCAATGTGCTGTAGATTGTCTGCCTCAACTCTTTCTTTAAACAGCTAAAATTCTTTATATAACATAGATTGCAAAATAGGACTTGTCATACTAGTTCAGAATGGTGAACCATCCAGTCTAGTAAGGTATTCTACATCTGGCAGCAGCTAATACAGGGTGGACAAACTTTTTGGCCTGAGGGCCACATTGGCGTTGTGGCCTCTATGGAAGGCCGAGTAGGGAAGGCTGTGCCTCCCCAAATTGCCTGACCCCCACCCCCTATCCACCCCCTCTCACTTCCCGCCCCATGACTGCCCCCCTCAGAACTCCCAACCCATCCAAGCCACTCTGCTCCTTGTCCCCTGATCACCCCCTCCCAGGACCCTTGCCCCTAACCACCCCCCCAGGACCCCACCCCCTGTCCAACTACCCCTGCTCCCTGACTGCCCCAACCCCTATCCACACCCCCAACCCCAGGCAGGCCCCCCAGGACTCCCATGCCTATCCAATCCCCCTGTTCCCTTTCCCCTGACCCCCCCGAACCTCCACCCCATCCAACTGCTCCCTGCTCCCTGTCCCCTGACTGCCCCCTGGACCCCTCTGCCCCTTATCCAACCCCACCGCTCCCCACCCCCTTACCATGCTGCTCAGAGCAGCAGGAGCTCGCAGCTACACTGCCTGGCCAGAGCCAGCCACGCCGCCCACGCTGCCCGGCAAGAGCAGCAGGCTGGTGGTGCATGCTGAGGCTGTGGGGGAGAGGGGACAGCGGGGGAGGGGTCGGGGGCTAGCCTCCCCAGCCGGGAGCTCAGGGGCAGGGCAGTACTGTCCCATGGGCTGGATGTGGCCCGCGAGCCGTAGTTTGCCCACCTCTGAGCTAATAGATGCCTCTGAGGAAGGGGTACTCCTGGGGGAATTTTGCATCACTGCGCGTGCGCAAAATTCATGACCTCTGCAGATTTCTTTGCTTCCCTGCAGAAAAATTATTTCTAACGGGGATACAAAGGGAAGCCGCAAGAGTGGTTATGTGCCCCTCCCCGGCAGTGCAGACAGATCAGTTTGGCTGCCCGGAGCAGCCAGTAGAGACACAAATCTCCGCAGGGACAGGAGGGCTGGGTAGTCATACATATGAGAGAGAGACACTCTGTTCCTCTCACTTGCTATTGTGGTATGCTTGGTGTGGAGGGGCAGGGCTTTGGGGTGTTTCTCAGGAGGTAGGTGTGGACCAGACTCTGTCCTCTCAGGCAGAGCAGAATGTAGCAGTCTGCCTGCTTAGTGAAGTGTTCTCATTCTTCTTACTGAATTCCCCCAGGAGTATAAAACAGGTGTAAAAATTTTAAAGCTCCTTTACATTGCCAGAGTGGTGTAAAGGAGCCTTATTGTAAAGTGTGGCCTTAGAAATGCTTATGGCGCTTTAGTGATTAGAACCTGTCTAAATTTTGGGACTGAAAAAATTTCATATCAAAACGTGCTCCATGAACTGTTTGCTACTGACCTTTCTGGAGATGGTCAGTAGCCAATATTGTGAGTTTGAGTCCCCAGCCCTTACTTGCTCTTCAGTTGCCTATGATGTAACAGTGAGCAGATGGCCATATATTTGTTGACTAACAACTAGAAGAAAGGGTCAATGCTAGCTACATTGCTATTAGACAGAGGGGGTTTGGGGATTTCCTCCAATGCTTCCCACTCCAATTCTCCATCCATTATATTGCAGTTTAATTACCAAAATAATTGAAACCAGCATGATTATGGTTGTGTTATTTTGACAAACAAAATACGTAGAATTTTGCAGAATTTTAAAATATTCTGCACAGAATTTTTAATTTTTTGATGCAGAATTCGCCTTGGAGTAAAAAGGAACAAACCCTGGAGTGGACAATTATGGAATAATCTGCCCATGAGGGAAACTTATTCCTTACTCCAGGAAGTTAGTGCCTGCGTTATTCCAGGTGGCCGCATGAAGGCTTATAGCCCTGAAACAGTTTTAATCTTAACTAATACAAGGCTGGGTGTTCTCACTTCACTGTCCATATAACTAGCCCTTCCCTTTTTTGCTATGACGGCTCTGCATCGCCGTGGTAGTGAGTTCCACAGGCCAATTGTGGGGGGTGCAAAAGAAGCATTTCCTTATGCCGCTTTCGGCGTGTGCCGAGGGCTGCTGCACCCTGCTGAGCCACCTGGCCCAGCGCCCGCACTCGGACTCCTGCACTGCCCCTTGTTTGCTTCTCGCTGGGTGCCAGCAGACCATCCCTCGCTTTCTCTCCCCCCTCCACCGTGAGTGGTACCTTCCTGGGGATGATGAGTCACGTGGCGCGCCACACACTGGGCGTGGGTGGTGTGGTCTCAGAGCCGAGTCACATGATGCCGCTTTTCTCCTGGTTCCTGCGCGTGCCGGCTCAGTCAGTGTGCGGTGGCTGTGCGCGGGGCCCAGCGGGAGGATGAGTATCTCGCGCTGGTCGCTGCTGGCGGTCACTGCCGCCGCGGCGCTCGCGGCGCTGGCCGAGGACCCGGTGAGCGGGGCATGCTGGGCTGCTGCGTGGGGCAGGCTGCAGGGCTACTCCCCGCGGGTGACAGCTGGAGGTGCGGGGCTTCGCCCTTCTCCGAGCCTCACCCGCAGCGCCTTGCTGGGAAGCACCGGGGGGAACTGCAGCTGCGCCGGGCTGGGCGAGGGCTGCCCCTGCTTGCGGGACGGAGCGCGGCCCTCAGCGGCCCGGGCACTCTCTGGGGTTGTGCCCCCTTGCAGCGCTCTCCTCTCAGGCAGAGGCGGCCCTCGCCTGATTCGGCCTCTGGGTCCCCGGGGGAGGACGCGGAGCCTTGTCGGTACTAGTTATGTGCATGGGCCGCACCTCGCTCTTCAAGGCACCGCCCTAGGCTGAGAGAGAAGTGGGCTGCCGCGCCTGGGTTAATAGCAAGTAGGTGGGGGCTTAGGATCCTGGGAGTCAAGCTGGTTTCAGTTGTTCTTGTAATTGGTATCGGTCTAAACTTTCAGAGTGGGGTTCCCGAAATTAGGCACTGCAGCCTGACCTTCCAGCATGGCAGAGGTGCAGTGCTCCTGACTGCTTCTCTTAGTATCTTATCCTCTGTCTTCAGGGGAGGCTGGGGGTGTGTAGCTGTTCTGAAAGTTAGGCCACTGATCTAGGTACTGAATTCCAGGTGGCCAAACTCATAAACGGTAGCCCCTGTTAATGATGTAGGAGCTTGGTGTATTGCTGTGCAGAAAGTGGTACTGTATAGTCTACAGTAAGAGCAAATCCTTTTCAGCCTGTTTTATGTGCTGCTGAAGTTATGGGTTCTCCTCTTCTTAACTATTTGCCCCAAACCACTCTTTGTATGGGTTATTTGTAATGTATAGCTTTATTCGGTAAAGCAGGAGATGGTTGGGGCTGTTTACATTGTTTAGTGATGCCCTGAACTAGTTAACCAGTGGTCTTGTTGTTTAAGCAGGGTGATTTAAATGTGCAGAACGTTATTGGGAAAACTTGATTATTCTCTGTAGAAGGTATAGGCAGAAAACTAGTATTCAAATGAGATCTTCTAGGAGTAACCAGAAGTATTTATTATTCCGCTTCATATGACAAAACATACAATTAACATGTTCCCTGGGTTAGGAAATGTACAGACAAGATAATACACAGAAAAACCAGTGGTGGTGGCCTATGGGAGAACATTTGTAAGACCCCACTTTCTCTAAAAACTCCACTGAAGTTAGTGGCCCAGGGAACTTTTCTGAATTGAAGCTTGGATTTTCTTCAGTGGAAAAAGAAAACACTTCAAAGTTTGCGCAATAACCAGAATAGCAGAAATCTATCCAAGCTAGTTAAACTCCTAGCTGATTAAATTTACACAAATTGGCTTTTGAGGTAGCCCGATGCAGCAAGTGAGCTAGAGCTCACAAAAGCTTATGCTCAAATAAATTTGTTAGTCTCTAAGGTGCCATAAGTCCTCCTTTTCTTTTTGCGAATACAGACTAACATGGCTGCTACTCTGAAACCTGTAACTTTCCTACACCTCTGAATTAATCCTCTCAATATCTGTAACTTCATTTCAGTAGTAGATGAAGTGAGCTGCGTGTATACATTGAGATGAAAAAATGTTTAAATATTTGGATTACAGTAATTTCTAGAGACCTCATTCAGAATTGGGACCTCATTGGGCTGGAAGCTGTGCAAACAGTAATAACTTAAATGCCTGTCAATATAATGACAAGTTTCAGAGTAGCAGCTGTGTTAGTCTGTATCCGCAAAAAGAACAGGAGTACTTGTGGCACCTTAGAGGCTAACAAATTAGAGCCTAAGCTTTCATGGGCTACACCATCATAGAACCTAATCACATAAGCCGTGCCTTAAGGGTTCGTTCACCTGCACATCTACCAATGTGATATGCCATCATGTGCCAGCAATGCCCCTCTGCCATGTACACTGGCCAAACCAGACAGTCTCTGTGCAAAAGAATAAATGGATGCAAATCTGACATTAGGAATCATAACATTCAAAAACTGGTAGGACAGCACTTCAACCTCTCTGGCCACTCAGTAAAAGATTTAAGGTTGGCAATTTTGCAACAGAAAAGCTTCAAAAACAGACTCCAAAGAGAAACTGCTGATCTTGAATAAATATACAAACTAGATGCCATTAACTTGGGTTTGAATAGAGACAGAGTGGCTGGGTCATTACACATACTGAATTTCCCTAAGTTAAGTATCCTCACACCTTCTTGTCAACTGTCTAGATGAGCCATCTTTATTATCACAACAAAAGTTTTTTTTCCTCCTGCTAATAGCAGCTCATCTTAACTAATTAGCCTCTGTTTGTATAGTAACTTCCAACTTATCTGTATGAAAAAATATATATATTTTCCTCTTACTATATGTTCCATTCTATGCATCTGATGAAGTGGGCTGTAGCCCATGAAAGCTTATGCTCTAATAAATTTGTTAGTCTCTAAGGTGCCACAAGTACTCCTGTTCTTTCTGCCAATATAGTTAAGTTTTGTTTTAAGAAGAGTCCTCTGACTTTCTTCTCCCTAGTCCACAGCAACTTACAACAGAACAATTGCTTCCTTTTATGACTTTCTGTGGTCTAGGTAACAGTTTTCTTGTTTCATAAGAAAGGAGTCCAGGAGAGCTGGCTGTATTTTAAAGAAACCATCTCGATGTGTAGAAAGAATAGTAAATATGGCAGGCGACCAGCTTGGCTTAACAGTGAAATCCTTGCTGATCTTAAATACAAAAAAGAAGCTTACGGGAAGTGGAAGATTGGACAAATGACCAGGGAGAAGTATAAAAATATTGCTCAGGCATGCAGGAGTGAAATCTGGAAGGCCAAATCACACCTGGAGGTGCAGCTAGAAAGAGATGTTAAGAGTAACAAGAAGGGTTTCTTCAGGTATGTTAGCAACAAGAAGAATGAGGGAGGCAACCTAGTGACAGAGGATGTGGAAAAAGCTAATGTACTCAATGCTTTTTTTGCCTGTCTTCACAAAGAAGGTCAGCTCCCAGATTACTGCACTGGGCAGCACAGTGTGGGGAGGAGGCTGTAACGATGCTGGTTCTTGCAGGACCCAACTGAGTGTGCCAATTGAGGACCAATTGCTTAAAGCAGGGCAGTTACAGCCCAAGGCTGGAGTTCTATGCACACCAAGGCAAACCAAAGCAGCTAAACAGAGAAGACTTCGGTTTTACCCCACTGGCTAACCACAAATCACACAAGCAATTCCCTTAGACACTCCAGTTTCCCAGTATTACCACCAGTGCCACTCATTATGGGACAGATGGGTATGAAAACCTTTTTTCTTTTACTGGGGTATTGGTTCTCAATCCTAAAGGACCAAGCCCCAGACCCAGGTCAATATACAAATCAGATCTTACCCACAAATCACGCTGTTGCCAATCCTTTAGAATCTAAAATCTAAAGGTTCATTCATAAAGGAAAAAAATATAGATGAGAGCTAGAATTGGTTAAATGGAATCAATTACATACAGTAATGGCAAAGTTCTTGGTTCAGGCTTGCAGCAGTGATAAAATAAACTGCAGGTTCAAATAAAGTCTCTGGAGTACATCCACAGCTGGGATGGCTTTCAGTCCTTGGTTCAAAGCTCCAGTGTAGCAAAGCTCCTCCAGAGGTATGAAGCAGGATTGAAGACAAGATGGAGGAGCTGCAGCAGTTTTTTATATTCTCTTGCCATGTGGTCTGTCTTTCTTTGTTCCAAAGACAAGTTGTCCATCACATGGCATGGAAAAACCTCAGAGTTCTGTCCATAGGCATGTCCCTGCATACCTTGCTGAGTCACAAGGCATGTTTGCCTTCTCTCAGTGGGTCACTTGTATAGCTGATGGTCCTTAATGGGCCATCAAGCAGGCTAGGCAGAGCTGACACCAACTTGTCTGGGGTGTCATGCAGAAGCATAGCACAAGTTTGAAATACAGACAGTATAGAGCCAATACTTAACTTTAAATACAAAAATGATACATGCATACAGATTGCATAATCATAATCAGAAAACCGTAACCTTGTCTTAGACACCTTATTTGACCCCTGTTATACAATTTTGGTGCTACTACAGGACCTTGGTTGCAACAATGTTCTGTACAGTCCCAGTTCAAGTCAGTCACAGAGGCGACCAGCCATCTGTGGAGAGTGTGGTTCAGGACTATTTAGAAAAGCTGGATGAACACAAGTCCATGAGGCTGGATGCGCTGCATCTGAGAGTGCTAAAGGAGTTGGCAGATGTGATTGCAGAGCCATTGGCTGTTATCTTGGAAAACTCATGGTGATCGGGGGAGGTCCTGGAAGACTGGAAAAAAGCTAATGTAGTGCCCATCTTTAAAAAAGGGAAGGAGGAGGATCTGAGGAACTACAGGCCAGTCAGCCTCATCTCAGTCCCTGGAAAAATCATGGAGCAGGTCCTCAGGGAATCAATTCTGAAGCACTTAGAGGAGAGGAAAGTGATCAGGAACAGTCAGCATGGATTCACCAAGGTCAAGTCATGCCTGACTAATCTAATTGCCTTCTATGACGAGATAACTGGCTCTGTGGATGAGGGGAAAGCAGTGGACATGTTATTCCTTGACTTTAGCAAAGCTTTTGATACGGTCTCCCACAGTATTCTTGCCAGCAAGTTAAAGTAATATGGGCTGGATGAATGGACTATAAGGTGGATAGAAAGCTGGCTATATCATCGGGCTCAACAGGTAGTGATCAATGGCTCAATGTCTAGTTGGCAGCCGGTATCAAGAGGAGTGCCCCAAGGGTCCGTCCTGGGGCCAGTTTTGTTCAATATCTTCATTAATGATCTGGAGGATGGCGTGGACTGCACCCTCAGCAAGCTTGCAGATGACACTAAACTGGAAGGAGTGGTAGATACGCTGGAGGGTAGGGATAGGATACAGAGGGACCTAGACAAATTGGAGGTTTGGACCCAAAGAAATCTGATGAGGTTCAACAAGGACAAGTGCAGGGTCCCATGCACTGCTACAGACTAGGGACTGAATGGCTAGGCAGCAGTTCTGGAGAGAAGGACCTGGGGTTACAGTGGACGAGAAGCTGGATATAAGTCAAGAGTGTGCCCTTGTTGCCAAGGCGGCTAACAGCATTTTGGGCTGTATAAGTAGGGGCATTGCCAGAAGATCAAGGGACGAGATCGTTCCCCTCTATTTGACATTGGTGAGGCCTCATCTCGAGTACTGTGTCCAGTTTTGGGCCCCACACTACAAGAAGGATGTGGAAAAATTGGAAAGCGTCCAGCGGAGGGCAACAAAAATGATTAGGGGACTGGAACACATGACTTATGAGGAGAGGCTGAGGGAACTGGGGATGTTTAGTCTATGGAAGAGAAGAATGAGGGGGGATTTGATAGCTGCTTTCAACTACCTGAAAGGGGGTTCCAAAGAGGATGGCTCTAGACTGTTCTCAATGGTAGCAGATGACAGAACAAGGAATAGTGGTCTCAAGTTGCATTGGGGGAGGTTTAGGTTGGATATTAAGAAAAAACTTTTTCACTAAAAGGGTGGTGAAGCACTGGAATGGGTTACCTAGGGAGGTGGTGGAATCTTCTTCCTTAGAGGTTTTTAAGGTCAGGCTTGACAAAGCCCTGGCTGGGATGATTTAACTGGGAATTGGTCCTGCTTTGAGCAGGGGGTTGGACTAGATGACCTTCTGGGGTCCCTTCCAACCCTGAGATTCTATGATTCTAAGTGATCATACCTTTTAAAATATGAAATGTGGCCTTCACCAGTACAACAAATATTTGTAATATGTTTATAATGAAAGTACTGCAAAGGTAATTGAAGGGAGGCAAAGGGGATCTAAAAATCCAGCCAGATTCTTAGATCCTGATCTTGTAGTTGACTGCACCCAGGTGTATCCTTGGGGCTCCATGTTCACATGGAGCATACTACTGTAGTGGTTTAGAGGCACTAGTGTGAAAAAGTGTTGGGGTAGGCTATTTAGAGGTGTGATGGGAGAGTTGGTGGTGAAGTGGATGACTATATAACTTTTAATTTGTGTGATTCAGTTTCTTAAAGAACTTCAGGTTTCTTTTGATTTGATGCAGATGTATTAGGTTAAAGTATACTTCATACCACTGGCTATCAAGCTGGTTTCTCTTGTCACTTTGTCACTAGTATTAAATATCCTAATGCTTTCAGTTACAGCTGTGTAACCCCATTGTATTGAGAATTGCACAGATTGTAACTGAATGCTTTCAGTGGGTTGTACACATGTAACTGAGGGCAAAACTTGTCTTGCCATTTCAATTTAGATAGAACTAAAAGCAGAAGAAAATTGGGCTCACTTGCCGTATCTGCATTGTCTGCAATTCTGTTAAGTTGTGTATTACTTGTTACTATTATTCTGAAGGATGAAAAACATCAGTAGGATTATTACAGCATGGCAGAATACTGCCCTGTAATGGGAGAGGTAAAGAAACTGTTTTATGGAACATAGAATTCTAAGCTGTCTTCAGTTACAAAAAAATGCTGAATATCAATTAGTCTGATAGCTTTAATGTGATATCTTTAATCTATAAAATACTATTCAAAGTTATAGTTGTGCAAAGGGAGATTATTAGGAATAATAGGGTTAGGTAAGGGAAATCTTAGACTGAGTAGTGAGGAAAATTTCCAGAAATTCTGGAGTACAGAATATTCTTCCAAGGCAATGATGAAATCCCTGTTGCTTGGAATGCTCAGAATGGACAATTTAAATGTCCAGATGAACTTTATAAATGTAAATAGGCTGGGCTTGAAAAGTTTACCCAACTGTTACTAATCTGGGCACTAATGCTACTCTACAGTGACAAATTTGTGGCACCATGTTTCCTGCAGTTTACAACAGCTATATTCTGTATTTAAATGTAACTGTCAATTTTCTATTTAATAGACTTTTTTGGACTCCCTTTCTTTGTAACTTGGCTTCACTCACTTTGATCATGGTGTATCTTTTCTATGTGGTCTTCAGCCATCTTACCTCTTTCCCTGCATTGCATTACCTTTCTCCTCCATTATATATTTTTCCTTCTGCTTCTCCTCCACAATCTATTGTATTTCTCTTTCGTAACTTATGCTGCCACGCACCCTCACATACTTTCATGTACACACGAAATTTAGAAAAACTTTACTCGACATTTAACAATCAAAACCTGGTAGCAAAAAGTTGGTAAGATAGATGCAGCCTGTCTGGGCCAATGTCCAAGCAAGAAGCTATCCTATCTTCAACCAAAATTCCCTAGCTATTGAGAAAGAGGAAAGTATAGGAATTTTTAACAAGATGCCGCTTCAGGCCCCTGCTTCCAGGCTCCACTTTTTGTAGCAGCCTCTGATTAAGTGTCTGACATACCTGAAGCCCACTTTCATGGCTTCTGAAAGTGAAGAGAAGATCTGTCTACTAAGAGCAGCCTGACTGTTGAGAGGAGAGGGTGTCTCCCCTCTATCCTTCCTCCAGCTTCATGATAGTTGTAAAGGAAGGGGTCTCCCTTACCACAGTAATAGCTCCAGACCTGCTCCTAATTTCATTCTGTTGCTGGGAAATGTGTCAATTTCACTGCTGCTCCAGAGAAGCTTCTGAACAGCAGCAGTGAAACTAATCAGTCTTGTCAATTTCATGCTTTTTGCTTAGGAAAGCTATGAATAGTAGATGCTCTAGAACTGTCTGAAGATCTGGAAACAGCAGTGTGTGTTGGTTCATGAATGGAAGGCTATGTTTGTAACCCTCCACCTAGAAACTTGTCTGTTTTCTTGAACTTTAAAAATAAGTTAAGGGTGGTGTTTTAACTAACTGTGACATAATACACACTGACTATAACTGAAAGACTAGAGAAAAGTCACTTCTGGACATAAAAGGACAGTTTCATCCACCCACCCCACACCCCCTTTGACTATGTGGGTTATTTTACACAAATAAAGAAAGGGGAAGCCTTGCAAAAGTGATTATAGAACAGCCAAAATTAGCTGGGGGATATAGCAGCATATGTAGGACTAGAAACACCAAACTTAAAAAAAGGTTGGATTTCAAGCTAATGTCCTATTATGTTCAATTTGCTAGAGGCAATAATATTTCCTCAATTAATATAGACTGCTTAGGTTACCATATTGAGCTTCTTATCAAGAAAAGGATTCTAGAGTATCCAGCTATCACTTAAAAAAAGAGACAAACTTCCAAACTGAAATTTGTCATTTTCCCTTAACAGTAGATAACTAATAAGCAGTTGGGTGCATTGCCTGGAAGTCTTCAAACTTATACTGTTTACCTAGTTTTGTGTTATAATTTTGTTGTGAAGGGATAATGTTTTTAAACAATGGTGGCAACAAAACCATTTATCATTTTGAGATACTTGAATATTTGTCTGTTTAGCAATGTTTTTCAGCCAGGTATCTATTTTTGAAGTGGCACTGTACTAACTGCCTGACCTAGTCCTAATTTTGCTTTATCTGTTAAACAGTTTCATGTGATGGAATATTTCCTTTTTGAGTATTGTGAAATGTAAAAGTTTCACAAGATACAGTTTTGCTGTTCAGAATTCCGACTCCTTACAGCCTTCTCAGTCACCTGATGTCTCCAGCTAGCTTCCTTATTTCAGATTCCTTAATTTGGTAGTTGCCTCTAAGTTTGAAATTTTTTTACATTTGTCTTAATTAGGAAGAGGATATTATAACTGTGCAACATTGTGTTCATGCCCATGAATCTGCTTACTTCTTATAGTCATGTCTAGCATGAGCTGTGATTCCCTTCATAAAGTTTCTTACCAATCACCCAAAACAGCAAGAATACAAATGTATTACATTTATTCAGCGCTCTGCTGATGACTGTTCTTAGCTGTGACTAGCACAACAGGGTAAGAGTAAGAAGCAGCTGCCAAAGGGTAACCTCTGATGGGTATAAACTCTCTTCGCTAGATTAATTTGTTACAGATCAAAAATCCTCTCACCAATTATATTGCACAAGTATGAATTAACTTTAACGCTTTTAAATGTCCTGTCTTCCTCTGTGATTGATACCATGGAATAACTTGTAAGATGGAAGGTATCTTGCACAATGTCACAGGCTATTTGAATTTATGAATCTAGGGAATTTAAGATGAGTTGCCCAAGGACAACTTGCATCTCCATCCAGATTATTGAACACTGATATGTTGGCTGTCAGTTGTTTAGTCTGAATGAGTTGTATGCCCATTTGTCAAGGACAAACTTAATCTTTCTTACTGGTGCAACCAAACTGCAAATAATTGACCTTCTGCCTGTTTACTTGTAAATGGCATTTGTGCCCATAAAACACTTCAGGGTGCACTTATGTTGTTAGCAGTGTGCCCTTGTTCGGTAGGGCAATGTGGGGTGTACTTGGGTGAACAAAACTCAGAAGCAGGCTGGTAATTTTTTTCCATTACTTCTGTTAGCTGGCTACGCTTACAAGTCAAATGAGGTGAGTTGCCAGAGTGAAATAGCTGGTGCATCACAGGATTGGAAGCAGGAAGACTTGGGTTCTGACCCTGATGCTGACTCCTAGACTTCCCTATACTACAAAAAGAATACTCATTGGGTGCAGCTGATATGCTTGGGATTATGCTTGCAGTTAATCAGTTTCTATATTGGTGCTGAATGTAAAATTAATTAAATGGTGCCAAATGTTACCTTGTATTTAAGTCATATTCAGCACCAGTTTAGCTGCTCACATCAGCAGTCGGTAATGTCTGTACCATATAGCAAGCTGTGATGACTTTAGGCAAACCACTTAATTTGTATGTGCCTTTGCCACCCATCTGTAAGACAAGGATACTGTCTAACATGCCTGTCTTGCACGTGTGTTGTGATTTACTTAACGCTTCTGAATTATTCTGACCTATGAACAGAATGCTCTGTAAATGCTAAGTGCTATCACTGGCACCTCTGATCACAGTAGAATAATCAGTTAATATATAGGATTAAATGCAAGCCATTAGCTTGTCCACTAAGCAATAAATAATAATTTCACTTGTTCAGCTTGGACTACCAAAATACAGGATTTTTTCCCAGCCTGTTGTGATTGCTCAGCTAACCAACAGGTTATATTATCCTTTATGATAAAAGTATGAATGATTCCCGGTCATCCCAAAGTACCCCCTTGTGTCTGAGCACCTTAAGGCCAGGGTTACTGTCCCACTTCCTCTGTCAGGCCCTCTAAGGACTCCTCAGCAGGCTCTCTTGCTTCAACACCCCTCCTTGGGGCCCATTTATTACAAAAACATCATGCAAATCAAAAACAAAAGTCCCAAAGCATAGTCCATCTATATCACCACCAGTGCATCTAATCCATTGACATAGCACATACCACACTCCCAGTACCTCTTTGGTCCTCTCCTAGCCTTCTGCCGAACAGCCACCTAACCATTTCACCTGGAGTACAACCCCACTATTCCCAGCAGGGACCCCTCTCTGCTGGGAGTTCATCCATGTCAGGGGAACATACCTCACTCCTGTTAACCTTTTTCCAGCTCTCCAGCATGTAGCTCATTGGGTAAACCCCTCGTTGCACCCTTGCCTTTAGTCTTCTGTGGTCTTTGGTTTCAGCTCTCCAGCTTGGAAGTCAGTAGGTAACTTCCTCTCTAGCTTGGGGCAGTCAGCCAGTAAACATCTCTGTAGCTTCCCCCCCCCCCCCCCCCAAAACTGCCCTCCTTCTGTGCTTCTCCCTGATCCTTTATAGCTGCATGTGCTTCCTAGTCCCCCTAATTGGTCAAACTGGAAGCACCTGTACTGACACAGAGGCACTGGACATGCTTCATTTAAAAGGACCAAAAACCTAAGACTACTTGGCATATTAAAAACAAAAGTCAGATAACCAAGAAATTGGTTTAAAAAAAAAAAACACCTTGCATTCTTAAACAGTATTGTTTCTCTCTCTCTCTCTCTAGTTTGGAGAAGACTGCAGAAGTAAAACATATCCTCCTACAGGACCAACGTGAGTAACTCCAATTACTACTACACTTTCTACCACATTACAGGAAAACAGTGAATTGGGAAGAAAAAAAGCAGTTTAAACTTTTGGCTTGCTTACATAACAGAATCAAATGAAAACATCTCTTCCATAGTTTTGGCCTTGTACTTGGTATAGCACAAATGTATAAACCTGTATAAATATGAACTTTGGTACTCATTTTTCAGATTTAAAGGGACGGTTCCTATATACATCATAAATCTTGATTTACCACCCAGCAGAAGATGGGATAAGTTGATGAGTGACAAAAAAATGGAGGTATGAAATAAAGCTTTTGCTCTTAAGTTTAGCTTTAATAACTTGTATACAACTTTTTCATGGAGTGGGAAGAATTTATCTTTGAAATATTTAATGATTAACGTTTCTAATTCCAGTCTTCTGTACTTAAACTGATCTGACTTAAGGTCTTGACCAGAAAAAAAATAAAATGGCTAAGTAAACACTTTCTTCCTACAAAATGTAGGTTGTCAAACTAGATCTGACTTAATAGAAGGTAAGTTAACTAGTAATTAGAACACTTTGAAGAGTGGTGTTTCCCGAGGTGGACTTAAGTTTTTTCCTCTTCAAATCTAAACACGTTTATTACGGGGGAATTGTGCCAGAGTGACAGCCTTCTGGGGGCTGAAGTATTCTATCCACAAACGCAGGATACAGTGGCAGTAGTCTTAACTTTCCCACACGATCCAGTCAGTATGCCTCCTTCCTAATATGGAGAAACTGACTCTGGTGCTGAATGGGTAGTACATTCCTCATCACCATACTGTTTTTGGCCTTCCTAACACTGTATGTAAATTAAGGCACCAACTGTGGTGGAGTTTTTTGTGGAGTGGAAAGAGGTCACTAAATTTGGTTCATTCAAGCCATCTAATAAGCCATTGGGTAGGAATAACTCTTGAACAATATTAAGGTGTTTGGTTTGAACCTAAAGAGAAAAGGAACTGTGTCAAATTTTCAAGTTTGCTGGTCTCTAAAGTTAGCCTTAAAAATCATATTTAGGCCTCTAATTAGAAGTGGCTTTTTTCCCCAGATGTGTTGGGCATGAGCTTCTTGCATTGACTCCAGTGTCAGCTGGGACTGTTAATCGCCTCTTAAAACTAAGCTAGTTCTGCTTTTGCCCAAATGCAAGTTTAGGAATCTGTTTTTAGCTAGACTGGAAAACACCTGCCTATATTTTAGATCATGTACCCCCTCTTGAACCATGTAAACCAAATCAGTGGATTTGCACCATTTACAACAGGGCTGCATTTGTTATGTGCTCTCAAGTGGAGAAAATTTGAAGCTTTTCCAGTGTATATACTCGAAGTTTCTTAGAGTAGGGCCCTTATCGTCTTGTGTGAATAAGATAGTGAGTAAGGGTTCAAGAATTGGGCTCTTAAATGGCTGCAGAGACTGGCAATGTTTGTCTCATCACTAGCATCAGATTATCATTTTCCTATCATTTCCTATATTAAAATGCAAAAGTATCACAATCTTGAACTCTATTAACTTAAAATTTTTGCCTTTCTAGTTGAAGACTGTAATTCAGAGTATTAAAAATATAGCAAATGCATTCGTCCCTAGTGGCAAAGCGGTTGAAATAGTGGATACTAAGTTGGTAAGTATCTTCAGTGTCTAATTTTTTTTAATCCTCCAACTGCATGCCCTAGCCTCCAGAATGCAGTCCTAGAATCCATAGAAATGTAGGGCGGGAAGGGACCTTGAGAGGTCATCAGGTCCAGCCCCCTGCACAGAAACAGGATCAAATACACCTAGACCATCCCTGACTGGTGTTTGTCCAACCTGTTAAAAACCTGGATGGGGATTCCACAACCTCCCTTGGAAGCCTATTCCAGAGATTAACTATCCTTATGGTTACAAAGTTTTTCCCTTGCTGTAGGTTAAGCCTGTTACTTATCCAGAGACTGAGACTTCAGATGTGATAGATACTTACTCTTAGTTTAGAAAACTTATTTTCTGGAGTTAAATTCTATTGGAAGACAGATACTAAACTGAGGAAAAAATTATTGCAAGTGTTCTGTTTGGGGGAATTCTTATGAATTCAAGAAAGTTTGAACGTAGTCTATCTAGTAGGAAAATTCATACGCCATTGAAAATGACGGTCTCTTTAACAAAACAGACTTACTGCAATGCTGTTTTTTCTGCTGTGCTGTACTCCTTAGTCATTTTCTTTAGTTCACTGCATGTGACAAGTGTCTGACCACAACAGCACTTATGAATTTACCAAACGGTCTTGATCAGAGTCCATTGTTTTGGACTAACCGCAAAACTGTGGCCCCCTCCCCTTTAACTACTAGCAGATATGTGAAGTATTTGTGAGTAATTCACGAGTGTGGCAAAACTGAATTGAAACAGTACAGTTTTGAGCAGCAGCAGTAATATCTGGAGTTAAAAGTACCATTTTACTATGTGCAGTTTTGCAAAGGGTAAAAGGGACAAAAGCAAGAGAAATTGCAGATGTGGTGTTGATAAATCTGCTGATCTATATTGTAAGACATGTCTGTATACACTGCAATTTCCCTTTTATCCTTTGTAAATTTTTAGACCTCCTCAGCTGCTAAACTGACTGAAATGATTATCTTTAAAACTCTTAATAAAAGTTAGATTCTTTGGGTCAAACCTTCAAGCCTAGTTGATCCAGACTTGGTACAGGACCTGAGCAGGGAGCAAGATGACATGCTCAAGCTAATGTGCTAAAAAGAGCAGAGTGGATGTTGAAACATAGAGTAGCCACCCAAGTATGGATCCGGGCATCAGGCAGGCTTGTAGCTGGTCAGCTAATTCTTTGCCAGGTTATCTTAAGCAGAGCTTGTGTGTGTGTGTCTTCCTGGACTGGGAAGCATTCTTAGTTGCAGTGTAGACATAACATTAGACAACTCTGCTTGCCTCATCCTGAAGGCAGCAGGCGGCCAGGTCTGTCCCTACACAATATACAACAGTCTGATGTCACTCCAATTTGCCTCTGTGGTGGGGAATGGGTAGTGTAGGTAGGGATTCCCCTAATCAGCATTATTGTGAATGATGCCTTGGTCTTGTCTTGGTCTTAACAGTCCGTGGTCTCAAAAATTAACTGGACGTTGTGCCCATCTCCATTGTTTGAGTGTAGAGATTTTAATAAACTAATTTTTATTCTTAAGGTGCTTCCTTGCTTTTCAGTTTTTTCCACAAACCCCTCAAATATTTGCAGATATTCAGTGTCCAGTTTTACAATGTCAGCCTAGAAAGATGTGACTAAGGAGGAGAGAGCCTCTGTTTAGAGACCAAGATATTATTCATCATCAGTTACAATTTAAACAAGTTGTGGGTTTGGTATTTTTTTTGTCCCCCAGGTTCGGCTGATTTCCACCCTTCCCTACCCTTTCAATGAAGAGCTCAAAGGGATTGCAAATGCTTCGGGCATTCCTTTGGGTAATAATTTCAACATTTCAGTTCTATAATGTCTGAATCACTGATTTTTCTTCCTCCCCTTTAAAATTGCAGTGCATTTATCTATCACATTAGCCTACACTACCTAATTATTCAGTATATAATGATAATTTAATGATTTATATGAACACATTATCTGTAGGAATATGACAGCAAATGACACTTGAAAGATTGCAACTTGTAACCCTTGTGTCCAACCATGCCCTCTCTCTGATGGCCTTGTGAGGCAGATCTTCTGCTGAGAGATATGGAGGCTCTCAATCTAGGACTGCTAGAAGTTGCAGCACTGCTTTGTTGAGAGTTCTTTGCATTTCCTTACACCCACTCCCAACATGCCAAGAGGGGGCAGGGGCAGGGGCAGGAGTGCTTGTGGGACTTTTCTCCCCAGAAAGGCTATGTGTAGCTACATGCCATAGTAAAAAGCAGGCCACAGCTACACATGCAAATGAAAGGCATCCCACTTCCAGAGCCATACTGCTAAAAATAGCCTTGTAGACTGGGGAGGTGCTGCTTGGACATGTGGAGAGCCATGTAGGGTACATACCCACAGGGTTCAGATGTGACTTGAATTGCCTAAGCAATGCCTCACCATCTACACTGCTGTTTATACCAGTGCTAGGGGGACATGCAGCGTATGTACTCTACATGCTAATATAAGGTGTGTGTGCAGACTCTCACACTGGATCTCTGGGTACTACATGTTCTCTGCCAGAATCCAGGCAGATCAGGAGAACTGCTGATCTGTGCTTTTTTCCCCCAACAATCCTGGCAGTGTGCAAGCAGCACGAGCAGTGCTATGTTGAAGATCTTGTGTGATGCAAGTTGCTGAACAAGGAAAGCTGTATCTTCAGTGTCAGATTTGGGTGGGCATATAGGTGCAAGAGAATCTAGTCCCCGTGTTAGTTTAGTTAAGATATTGAAGCTCCTTATACCTCTTGAGGCTCTTGCCTTTAAGTGAACTGGCCATTGACTCAAACCCTAAGAGTCAAATTGAAATTCTAGAGAGGTAGTGCTGTAGGATTCTCCTTTCTCCAATAGACTTCTTTTCTAATAGCTACTCTTTTTATTGACAGTCTGGCACTTGGATTGAATGCTCCTTTTTTTTCCTAGGAGAAATTGTTCTGTTTAATATCTTCTATGAAATCTTTACAGTATGCACTTCAATAGTAGCAGAAGACAAATCAGGTAAAGTCTGTTCTTAACCACTTTTATTGTGAATCTTATGGGAGCAATGGCTTTTGTCCTGTGTAAATACTTTTTGGTTGAGCTTTTGATAATAGTCCACTAGGAACTTTGCTATTGCTGGCTTCTGTTCCTTGCTCTGTTGCTGTCCAGCTGGATGAAGTGACTTACTCAAGGTTGCTGTTTCCTGCATCAGTTTCCCCTTCTAGAAAGTAGAGGCGATGATGATATTGAACACTGTAAAGCATGTTGTGATCTAGAGATGAAGAGCACTATGTACAAGTTCGGTACTTTATGTGGAAGGTGCTCAGATACTGTGGTGATGGGCAGCATTTATATAACTCTAAACCAAAATAGTTTTAAGTGGCTGATTCATACCTACTGAATTAAAAAAAAAAAAATCACTCCATCGTTGCAGTGTTCTCAGTTGCTATGTGAGAGAACTGGGTTTCTGGGTTTCTTTTCTTGGTCCATTCTTTCCCCTTCCTAAACTGCACAGACACTAATATGAGTTGTCGCAAAAGGAGTCTTCCATTTTTCAGCCAAATGGGTGATAGTTTTGAGGGTAGGAGTGAATTCAGTGAACAAATGACATGAGTATTTCATTTGCTGCTTTTTCCCCTTCCTGGAAATGAGTTCTGATATTGCATGGTCACTCTTCCCATAAACAGAGTTTTTAGAGCAGGGGAAAAAAAAAACACCTTTACAAACAGAGTAGATCTACTTATTTAAAACAAAACCCTCAAACAGCTGTGGATTGAAGCAGTAAACTGGAACTGCTTTGTATTCATCATTCCAGGGACTCTGAAACACTATTAGCAATCTGTAAACTACTATAACTTTGCCTAGGTTTCAGATTTACTAGGGTAGTTGAAATGCCTTTCCAAGAAGGCACAGCATTTTTAAAGTTACCTGATTATGTATTCATTCAGGTGTTCTATCATGTTAATTTGATAACATTCCATGTTATTTAAAAAACAAGTAATGGAAAAACTGGGAGAATTGTATTTTAATCCCCAAATAATGTTGGGGATTGGAGTCCATTTTGATATAGAAAACAATGGGACAAGTGTCAGAGAAAAAACACTAAGGTTAGGAAACATTAAATTTTAGAAAGGAAAAGCTTTAGAAGCAGACTTGTTCCAAATATCTCTTTGGTCTCCCTAATCATTCTTAATATAGAATGGTATTCTTTAGCATCCATGTTGGTATAGCAAGAACACCCACAACACCATCCAGTTATAAAAATCTATCTGCTATGAGTTCAGCTTGCCTGTTTTTCTTTAGTCAGAGCCTTAACCCCCTAGACATGCCTGTTTTTAAAAATATATTAAAATAACTTCTCTTCTAAATCCAGGAAAGCTGTACCATGCTAGAAATTTAGATTTTGGACTATTTCTGGGGTAAGTACATGTGTGTCTATCTGCCCATTAGAAATCATAGAATGATTCCAAATAAGAGTCCTAAAAGCAACCGAGGCGTGAATGTTACTCTGCTGTTTTTCAGTACAAGCTATTAATTTAACATTTACACATTGTTTGTCACAACTAGTTACTGTTACTAATTAACTCTTCACTGTATATTGCTGGTATAATGAAAAAGACTAGTACAGGGTAAGAGTACAGCTCTTTACCTCAAGTAGTAAAATGACCCTTCTTCCATACTTAGCAGAAATGGCTGTTCCATTTTTAAAAAAAATCATATCTTGTCCTGCTAGCATGGAAGAACCCCATAGATGGCCCAAGTGAATCCCCCCCACCCCCTCACACACACCAGGGAATGGGCATGAATAGTTGCTGGAAACACTTGCACTCTGTGTGCTCCACTCTGTCCCAGCAGGTGGGACTCACTCCAGAGCACAGCATCTGCTGTGGCACAATACACAAAAGAAACCGTGTAAAAGAAAAGTAGTGGATCACCGGGGTCACCAAGCTTTGGCTGTGGTCAATATCTAATTCTTCTAATAGCATCATGTGAACTGAAGAAGCACTTGTACCATGTCATCTGGATTATTCCTGCTGCTTGTTTTATGGTCCTGTGTGTGTATACACACATACCGCACAACAGCACCATCAGTGTGAACTCTGGAATTGAGTTTCCTTAAAAGGATAGCTTGGGTCAGACACACTTCAGCTTTTACATCTCCTAAGATCAGTAGAAATGTTTCCATGGAATAATCTTCTAAATTCTCTTGGAGAGTTTGCATCCCAAATATTGCCACATGGTAGTGCAAGAGTTTGACCAGTTTGTATTTTTCTTAGCTCAGAGATTGTAAACCATAAACAGTATAAATAGTAAACTGAGTACAAAACAAGGGTGAGATCTTACCACTCTTAAAATTCTCTGGTGCTGCTTAATGTGCTTTGTTTTTAAATTTGTATATGTTTAACCTGCCTATCACTGTACTTTCAGGTTGTTTTCAGTTTTTTTGTTAAATAACTATAATCATGTAGTTATGTCCTTAGTATCTGAGGCCTACAGTACACCTTGCTGCTTATAGACAGATGGACTAGAGACTCAACTGTGTAATATTCTGAGCAATGTCTCTAAACAATTCAGTTTAGATTTGGGTAACCGTTATTGTACAGGTCATTGTTTTCTTGACTTCTCTCAGTATTCACAATCTGTTCTGTCCAGAGCTGGAGTCTACTCACTATTATATATCTTCTAATGATTCTGTATCATGTTCCTTTCCACTCTCTGTTTGAATAGAGTGAGCTCCATTGTTTGGCAGTAGTTTTCCTTCCAACTGTCTTTATAGCCAAGAATTTCAGAATTCCATTAACTTATTCACCCATTACATTTCTGAAATGTCAGTTTTATCTAGGTTTTTCTAATACCTCCACAAATTAACCATAACTACTGTCTTCTCCATATTTTTACTAGAACTTCTGCTCTTTTATTCGAGCTTCATTGATCAGTGCTCCTCAGCATCTTTCAAATGTCCCTTGACTAATATCAATAATAACCTCCCCACAAACAACTTCAACTCTGGTTCTTTCAGCTTTCAACAAAGAAAACCTCTATGTCTCTTTAATGAATCCTGATAATATTGCGTCTTTGGTTTCTCAATGTCTGTATAAGATAAGGACCTGGCTGAGACTTTAAACTAAAGATGGACAAAGGGTGATCAAATCTCATGGCGGAGACCACCAAGAGGTATACATCTTTGGGGTGCTTTAAAAGTCTCAGTAGCTCCTGGAATTCCAGGTAATCTCTGCCAAAAGTGGGGTCGTTATGACAGTTGAGATCACTTCATGACCCCTTACTAATAGGGTTAGGGTGGCTTAGTAAGTATTGCGTAGAGGTCCAGTTTGGCACTGAACAATCAGGTGTGGGCCAGTATTGGGTCTTTAAAACCATATATTCACCCATAAACTGCATTTTATAAATTTGATTTACACTTTCTTCATGCATAGATTCGCTAGAAGTAAGGAATTAAAAGTAATGCTAAATGTGGAATTAAGAACACTGTTGTATTGGGTTTATGTGTACATTTAATGCATAGTTAAATGTTGCAGTCTGTATAATAACATGGGTTAGCAGAGTTGTCTTAATAATGCACACTTTCCTTCTGTAGGTGGGACATAAAAAATAGTTCCTGGATTATAACTCAGGAACTGAAGCCCTTAGTGGTGACTCTGGACTTCCAGAGAAACAACAAAACAGTATTTAAGTCTACAAACTTTGCGGGATATGTGGGCATGGTGTCTGGAATCAAACCAGTAAGTGTTCTTTGTTTGCAACACCACAAAACTTTCTGGCTCAGATTTTCCTTTTTTAGAGCAAGATTAACCTTCCTTCTAAGGATCAGTTAGGAACAGGTTTGAAACTTGTTCATTTGTCACCTTCAGAGATTGTCCATCTTTTGTAACTGAGCCCTTTACACAAGTTATAGCATCCAAGTTTACTTATAGTTGAGATGGAAATGTATGCTTCCAAAGAATGGAAAAAGAAGAAAGGATACTTGTTGGAAAATGCCATTGATTTGCACAATTTCATTATAAAAGGAAATTGCCCACATAAAATACTTGAACTTTGAAGCTAGCTTGTATAGCTAAAGGAAAATTTCACACACTCTCAAAATTCAGAATCGTGCGGTCTTGTATCTAACACAGATTTGGCTTTAAAAAAAGAAAAGTTAGATCATAGAATCATAGAAGGTTAGGGTTGGAAGGGACCTCAGGAGGTCATCTAGTCCAACCCCCTGCTTGAAGCAGGACCAATCCCCAATTTTTGCCCCAGATCCCTAAATGGCCCCCTCAAGGATTGAACTCACAACCCTGGGTTTAGCAGGCCAATGCTCAAACCACTGAGCTATCCCTCCCCCAGATGAGCAGCTTTGTGAGCAAGCAAAAAATGAGATCACCCGTGATTCCCAAAAAGACAAAGAGCTGAACTTAGTCAGTGTTCTTAGTGTTATGTGTTCATCTCTCTTCCTGGCAAACGTAGGCATGTATTTTAAATTAACTTGTCTTGATTCTTAGGCAGCTGAGATCTGGGGTTTAATCAAGATTTTAAACACTGACTATAAACATACACCCTGCTTCTCAAACGGGTGGCTTTTCTCTCTGCCTCCTCTTTTCCCTATATTTTACCATCACCTCAGATCTTCTCCAAATGCTCTGTTCCACTCTTCTCTACCATTTTAGCCACAAACACAGTAAAATGAGCTCCAGCAATATAGTGTGAGTTCCACCTTCAGGAGTCTAGGCCTTAGCTGTTGAGTTCCCTTCCCACCCCACTGGAGGAGTGGAGTACACAGGAGGGGTTGGGGAAATTAACCTGGAAGCTCATGCACCTTGGTAGTTTCATGTGCGACTATAATTTATAAGTGTGGTACCAGTGACCATGCCATGGGGCAAGTCTTCAAGCCTGGAACTTTCCTAAGGTCTGGTCTCTTTCTGGGAGACTAATTAGGTGGCTAAAAGGGAGGTCGGATACATTATTGGCAGGTAGCTGATGTGATGCTCCTGTAGTGGTTTGAAGGGAGAATGACCCCAGCATTGGATTAGCACGACAGGAGAATCTTCGTGGCTTGCTACAGTAGGCTACAAACCCCAGAATACAGTTCAGCCTGGTCTTACCCACATCTAGATTAGTGAGGTTCTGCTGCACGTGTCTAATTTTGCAATTCCTTTCTCAATGAGTAGTTCCACTGGTATCTTTTGGGAATATTCACACACAGAGCAGATTACAGGATCAGGCTATATGTCCACCTTAAAGTACAGTGTTACTCACTGCAGTGTCAGTAATTAGTAAAAGTATCTTTCACTTCATTATGAAAGCTAACTCATTTTGTTTACTGTTTCCCAGGGAATTTTCACTCTTACAATGAATGAGCGCTTCAGTCTTGATGGTGGCTACATTGGTGAGTAACTGAGACTTGTTTCTTGAATACATAGCAAAGTTTTCAAAATTTAGGGGCATCTGCTAACTTACACACAAAAAAAAGACTGAAGTCAGTGTCAGATGTACAAGACGGGGAAAAACAGAGAAGCTGAGGCTAGGGATTATACCAGGGATGTAGAAGCTATAAAAGTCAAGGGGAAATAAGATTGTCTCTCTATGAAGAAAAGTTGTTATAACAGGTGATTTCTTTCAGGAATCTTTGAGTGGATTCTTGGGAGGAGAGATGGTATGTGGATGGGTTTCCTCACCAGAACTGTGCTAGAGAACGGTACAAGGTAACGTGTTTTCTGGTCATCTTCCAGTGGGTTTGTTTATCATGGATGTGGATTTATCATGGTTGTGGATATTAACATTTAGAACCCCCCTACTCTTTTTTTAATCTCTTATTAGAAACTTGAAAATTAAACTGATCTCTGCCTATTTTAAAAATGTGTGGTAGATCTTTTTAGAAGCTAGAAAAGGAACCTTTTCCTGGCATGCATGTGTGGGGGTTCCTGACGAGCCCTTGTTTTCTTAAATGAAGCTAAAATTAACAGGACCACTTCCACCTCTCGAGTGGCATATCATGACAGAACCTCTTCAGACACTAACATAAGTTAGGATGTCATGATATTGGGGAAAAAAATGCTTTGTTTCGCTGCAACCCACTAGGTGGGTCATAAAAAAGTTCCCATTTCTGTCTTGACAACCATTAAAAGAAAAAACTATCCAGGAGACGTCTCCCAGAAAACTGTAGGCTTTTTTAATAGAAAATCAAATTGTAAACATGAGCAGCTTGCTATTGGAGAATTTTTACTTCTAGAAACTCAGTATTGTTACTTTATATAGTTCTATTAAAGTTTACTTATTGAATAAGCCTGATATAATGGAAAATACTTTGAGCATCAATGTTTGGGTATTCGTAGGGCTTAAAGCACACGAGTCTTGTTGAACTACATTTTTTTCTCTAATGCATTATTTAGTTATCAAGAAGCAAAGGACCAGCTGGTTAAAACAAGACTACTGGCTCCAGCTTACTTCATACTGGGCGGAAACAAATCTGGAGAGGGCTGTGTGATCACTCGTAGCAGACAAGCTGCCTTGGATGTCTGGGAGTAAGTACACTTAAGAGTAAGACAAATTCCGTTGACATAGGCACACCTATGTCTAATGTATGAGCTCTTTTTTCCTTAAAAAGCTGACTCTGGAATCTTATTGCTTGATTGGATTAAAAGCTTTAAAAACTCTAAAAAGCAGCGTTTTGATATAGTATCTGGCTTATTCAGGAAAAAGTGCTTTTATAATCCTAGGCTATTTCACTAATCTGCTCAGGAATCTCAAATTCTTTAACTAGTGCCGTCAGTGAAATACAGATACAGTTAGCATAGGGGGAAAAGTGTATCTGGAGTATTTAACCAGAAAATGAACACACATTTACATCTCTTTTCAAGCCTTAATGCAAACAAGGGCACATGGTACGTGTTGGAAACAAACTATGATCGTTGGAAGACTCCCCTTGTCTTGGATGACCGTAGAACACCTGCAATGAAGTGCATGAACCAGACAAAGCAAGAGGTAAATATTTTAAAATAACTTAATTTAGTATTTTGAAATTATCTGAACTCAAGCCACCTCATAGTAAGGGTCTGCACTAACCATGGCAGTTCAGGGCATTAGCTTGGTAACAGGAACAACTAAGGCTTTAGAGTAACAGCCGTGTTAGTCTGTATTTGCAAAAAGAAAAGGAGTACTTGTGGCACCTTAGAGACTAACCAATTTATCTGAGCATAAGCTTTCGTGAGCTACAGCTCACGCTCAGATAAATTGGTTAGTCTCTAAGGTGCCACAAGTACTCCTTTTATTTTAACTAAGGCTTTGATGCAAATTTGCCTACATGATGTATGTATAAAGCAGCTCAGCTGGCTGCTGCTAGGTTTAATGGGAGGCTTCTTCCTGGGCTAGCCTGAGGCTCTCACTGCTTTGCATTTTTAAACTCCAATTTCTGAAGTATTTTTTTCTTCAGCAGTGCAAGCAGGTTGGGGTACAACTGATCATATAAAAACACTTCCTAAACTACATATAGGGATTGCTTCATCCATGAGCAAAATACTACAGCTGAGTTTACAGGTGCCAAATGTTACAAAACTGCCCTACCTTCAGCAAAGCCTGGCCTGCCAATCTCTAGTGCCTGCTTATCTTATGTCTGGAGGGTGGTTGGGGAGTTATGTATTTTCAGTCTGCTTTAACTTTATAGCTTAAGTAGTCAGCAAAGATGATAGGTCACTGTTCTCAGCATGATCTTGCTATGTAATTTGTATGTAAACATGAGCTAATATAAACCTAGCTAATTGCAATTTACTCATCTCTTTCAGAACATCTCCCTACCAGCCATCTATGATGTTCTCTCCACAAAGCCTATCTTAAATAAGGTAACTATTTTTTCACATTTCTTGCAGTGGTGATGTATTTCCACAACGTGGGTACATCACTTTAGGCCAGATTCAGTGGAGTTTCACCTACTCATGGCTGACTCTAAATTTGACCCTGGTTGATCTCTGTATATTTTGGTAGACACTTGAAACAAAAAAAATATTCTTGGTCTTGAAAATGTTTCAGTAGATGTCTTAGTGGTTATTTTACATCAGTGAGAATGCGATGATCATACTAGTTTGGTAAGAGGATGTGCAGCAAATCCAACTTCATCAAAAAAGGATGAACATCTAATCGTTTCTAACAGCAGTCAAATTACAAAAGCAAGGAGAAGTACTGACATGAGATTCCTAAGTAAAACTTCCTTCAAAATATGTTGGCGTCAAAGTTCTCTGGCACTTGCAAAATGTATATGAAATCATTTAAACTTGTATCTGTAAATAGTCAGAGGCAAAAACACTTAGTGAATCTGACCTCGTCCAAATCTCATGCTGTTACCTATGAATTTAGAGTTTAAATATCCAAGGGATAAATCTGGTCCACTCTGTTTACAAATTGAGTCATCACACACACCTTATCTTCCTTAGTGCCAGGAGCAAGGAATCGAATGTCAAGGAGCACAGATCAAGGGATGAAAAGTGTTTGATTTATTTTTATAGGGGTGATGTAAATTTTAGGATAATGTCTCCTCTTTTATAAATACACTGATTCAAAAACATTTCAGAGGTTCTGGGCCTTCATTAAGCATAGTACAAAACTGGTTAATTGGCAATCCACATAACTTAGACTTAATTCTTTTAAAACTTTCGGGTTGCAGCTCAAGGTGCTACGTCCCAGCATGCCTAAAGTTTTTCTTTTAGCATAGAATGGACACTTGTCGGTTCTTCAATGGGATTAGGATTAAATCTAGTTATAACTAATCATAGTGGCTAGACTATAGGCTTTTTACCTCTGTGGATGGCAAGAACATAATAATTTTTGCTCTTACAGCATACACCTAATGTTTTACTAAAAACAAACCTCATAATATATACAGCTAGAAATATTAGAAGCTAAAAGAGCCAAATAGTTCTCATCCTCTCTGTTCCTCAGGGACTATCTGAAATAGGTAAAATGTGAATCACAGGAGGGATAAAATGAGTTTCCTTTCTCTTGCTAGCTGACTGTGTGCACAACACTGATGGAGGTTTCGGAAGGCCGTTCAGAAAGTTATCTGCGGGAGTGCATAGGTTCCTGTAGTCCATGGTGATCCTTCACCCATCTGGGATGAGCTCTGCCTGTTGGAATTGGATACCCTTCAATAAAAATAACTGTACCTCTGGAAAGGGGATCTTCAGCCTACAGATTTTTCATCAGAAGTTTGATAGCTATCTGCAGATAGCTAAGAATAGATCCAATGTAGGACAGGTCATCCATCTGCTTCCTTAATTATTGACTGTTCAGACAACTAGTGTTCTTTTGTTTCTACTTCCAAGTATCTTTGCTGTAAGTGTAATACAACAATCACCTATTAGTCCCTTCTAATTTGTTACCACAATTGTTCACTATCTGAAAATTCCTTTTTTAGAGTATATGCTTTTAAACTACAAAATTGCATTAGCATGGCACCCTCTCCCAGTATGAGAAAACTGGGAATGGTGTAAAAGAGGCAGTTGATTAAATGAGTTCTCTTACTCTCTTTTCACAATAACAAAATTAAGAGTTTATATTGTTTGGAAGAATGTTTAATGCAGCTATTCATTATTAAGGATGTATTTCTAAAATGTCTGTGTGTAAAATGACCTATCCATAAAGTAGCTCCTATTAGAATAAACAAGCTGTTGGGGAATGTCTTGTGTTAGATCTGGGACAGAAGTAGACTTTGGTGTTTGGGAGATTTTTACCCACGTTATTTCCTTGGCATGACATTTGCACTCTAACAAAAATAACATTTCAAAACATTAATATTCCTCAATTTTCCTAGAGAATATCTATCTATTTTGACATCCAAAGTGCCTATGTATGAGTCACTGGTGCACAAGACACCTGTGTACTCAGGTGTAATATAACAGTGTGTCATTTGCAATGAAAATAGGACATTGCAAACAACTTACATCAAGTAGAGAAAATATCCTGTGAGGAACATAAACACCAATTATTAAATAGCAGATAAAACCATAATGTAAAGCTGTACAGAGAGTGTACTACAAAAGTAGTATTTGAAAAACCAGTAATGTTGGTTCTATTTCTCAGTTGTTAAGGACAAAGGAACTATAGAAACCAGAACTAGTAAATTGGGACAATACTCAAACTGTAGGGAGAAGTTGAAGATGCTTACTAGAGCTGAGTGAATGGGTTTGGTTTTTCCAGTTCCTGGGCAGAACTGAAAAATCCCCAAAAAACACTGTTTCAAAGTGAAACTTTTTTTGTTGTTGTTGGTTCTCTGCTTGTTTTGGGTGGGTTTTTCTTTTTTGTTTCAGAATGGTTTTAGGTGTTTCACCCTCTAAGTAAATAGCTACTTCTGAACAAAACACAATTTTGAAATGAAACGCCAAAATATTAGCCAAAGCTTAAACAGTTTCAACTTAAAAAAAACTGAAGTAGTGTACACACTAACTTGCGCTCTAGATACTTGGGTCACATTGGAGGCTTTTCCCTCACCCACCTGATACTATCTTAGAAGTTTCAGAGAACCACGGTCTCACATAGAAATAGAAGTTTTGAACATTGATTTTAATTTTGGGGGGGGGGGACTATTGATATTGCAACAGTTAATAAAGATGAAGACCATGTATACCAAACTGTTAAGCGATTACCACTATTATAAACTTTCTGGTTTCTATTCTCAAACTATAAAACAAATTAGGGTTTAACAGTTTATAACAGGATATATTATTAAAATGGTTTAGGGGACTACTCAGTAGGTTTTAATTACATCCAAACAGAGGCAACGTTCGCTTAACATATAAAACGCCAACTGTCATTTCAGGGATTTTTCTTTTTAAACAAGTGCCCTGTTTAAACATAAGTGTGAAAGGGAATGTGTATACAAATGTGGGAAAGACTAGACAGTATTCTAATGGTGTGGGAAGACCAATGTTTTGTATTCAATAGCCAAAAATATTCCTAAAAAGTGAGGTTTAAGTTGTAGTCTTCACTCTAGTGCTTAATTTAATTTAAAGCAGACAACAGAACTAAGTGTGATTAAATAGTGAGAATATAGTGATTCTGTAGATGCTAAATTCACACCCCACTATGACTAACTGGCATGGTAGTCAGACAGCTACACGCAACTTATCCTAACTCCATTCCTTTGCAAAGTGCTGTAAAGATGAAAAATAGGTACCTCAACACTGAATGTTCAATAGGTCAAGAGCTTAGTATGCGGAAGCCATAAACCTACATTGCAACAATTATGAAAGTCTCTTTTGATGCATGTGATTATCATGGGCAGATATCACCACCTCCTACACATACGGTTGCAAACTCTTCCCATTAGAACTATTTTCCCACAAACTCAAATTTCTGAAATATCTGCCTTTTGGAGTTTGAACTACTGTTGTGCTTTAAGGAACATTCCTTTGGAAAGGATAGACTAAGTGTCTCCAGCAATTTTAATGCATTCAGAAAAGAAACTAGTTTTCTATTTTAATAATTTGTTTTTAAAAAACTTGTCAAATGGGAAAAAATTCATCCCAATCAGTTTGCTAAAACTATATAAAAATGACATCTCTTTCCTAGACCACTCTCCCTACACTCCCCCATATGCTCCTAGAGGAGGCTGGAACCTGCCTTAGGGTCTGTCACAGGGACCACTTAAGCAGCCAGCCTATCTTAAAAAAAATCAAGCTTATGCTCAAATAAATTGGTTAGTCTCTAAGGTGCCACAAGTACTCATTTTCTTTTTGCGAATACAGACTAACATGGCTGTTACTCTGACACCTGTGAATTTTAGTAATTTTATTTACTGAGGGTTAAATAAAAAAAAGTGTTAATCTTTCCTTAAACTGCTAAAGGATGTGCCCAAAGTCTATTTAAATGTGTGTGTAAAGATCAGCCAAAACCACTGGTCCAAATCAATCCAGTTTTGCAAATAGTTTCAGTGCCCCCCAAAAATGTATTTTTTGGCAAATTTACTGTGTGCTGAAAAACTTTGCCTGGCTCTAATGCTTAAACCAAGCATCCATAGTTATCCTACATGACTGGCACGGGAAAATTTTACATAACTAAAGTTGATTACTTGCTTTGCAGGATTCCAAGAATAATAAATAAATAATAATAAAACTCAGATGTGTGGAGTATGTGTCATTGATTATACCTGGGATTAGTGCCTATTCTCCACCTCCATACATTAAGCTTGTAGGACCAAGTTTGTTTTTTGACTTATACCCACAGCCTCTTAAATTTAATTTATGTTGTAGATAGTGTTATGGTGAGTAGCTACAAAGCTGAGCAGTTCATGCCTATCATATGAGCAAAGTGGCATTCTTCTGTCCCTTCCTGATGGTATACAAAATTATTTTTTCCTACTATCCGTATCTGGATAAATCAAAGGGGCTTCAGGTGTCCTACCAGCTTTGAGGCTGTCACAAAATCACTGTTTTGCCTGAGGCATTAAAATAAAATGTAGTAACGTTAATAGACAAACTAAAACAGCTACATTAAACATTTTAAATTAGTCATCAAGTCAGCAGTAATGCTGAATACTTGGCACCTGTGTAATTTTCTTTTCCAGATTCTCCTCAAATGAAAGATTAGGCATACTTTTTTTACAATTAGTAATTAACCATTGGAACAATTTACCAACGGTTGTGGTCGATTCTCCATCACTGACCATTTTTAAATCAAGATGAGATGTTCTACTAAAAGATATGCTCTAGGAATTATATTAAGGAAGTTCTGGGGCCTGTTTTGTTCAGGAGGACAGACTAGATCAAAATTGTCCATTCTGGCCTTCGAATCTGTGGAAAAAAAGTGGCTATATTAAAACAGCAAGCACAGCCTTCCCTTCATAGTAGTAAATAAAAATCTAGTAATTTTGTTCCTTTTAGCAATCTAGGAAGTCAAGAGGGAAGATTGTGTGTGTTGGAAAAGTTAGTTAACTCTTATTACAAAGATCAGTGCAGAACTTAACAGTGGGAGTGTCCATTGAGTTAACTGTCCAACAGCAGCGTGAGGGACAAATTAGTTTCTATTTTACCATTGCATAGGTTTAATAATGAAACTTAAATTTTACAATACTTAATATTCATGCATTAGAACATTGGTTCTTTTTAAACATTGGTATGAAAAGAATGGTGGCTTTTTAAAAATTGGCCATTGTCATCACCCTTCAGCAAACTGGGTTGCAAGTTGATGAGAGACTGAAATGCCATGAATCCCTCAGCCCCACAATAACCAACAAAATTGATTCCCTCTTACAGAGAGCTTTTCACCTGAGGATACTGAAGCACTTTATAAACTTAAACCTCAGCCTGTAGTGAAGCAAGTCTCATACCCAATTTACAGTTAGGCAAAGTGTGACGTGCACATTTAGGGGAGCCTAGGTAAGTTACTGAGAGGCAGCGAGGGAAGAACTGGGAATGAGAATAGGACTCAAGACTCCTAGGCCCTGGTCCCTGAGCTAAACAGGGGTGTTACCTTCGGAGTTTAGAAGCCAATTAAATTACCTACAAATGTATCTGACAAAGGGAAAGCAAGGTTGTGGCCCTAAAGGAATTGCTAGGGTTTTCCCAGGGGGTTTGTCTCTGACCTGGAGAGGGCTCCCCAGAGCAAGCTAGTCTTGATCCTTGAAAGGACACAGATACCACTTTCTGCTCAAGGATTGTTACACAAGTAGAAATTCTTTGAAAACAAATATTTAAAAAAAACGTAAGTTACAGGAAATTTACTAAAGAAAGAATGCATCAAACATAAAACATAATAGAATTACATTCAAATACACAGTGCAGCACACAAAGACACAGACTATATAATGTATAGCAATGTAATCATTCACTTAAGACAGTCACATTTAACACTAACAATTTAATACCTAACAACTGTCTACATTAATATGTACATTAACATTCTGTGAGGGCTGATCATAAAATCATAGGACTGGAAGGGACCTCAAGAGGTCACTTAGTCCAGTCCCCTGCACTCATGGATGGACTAAGTATTATCTAGATCAGGGGTGGCCAACCTGTGGCTCCAGAGCCACGTGTGGCTCTTCAGAAGTTAATACACGGCTCCTTGTACAGGCACCGACTCTGGGGCTGGGGCTACAGGTACTAACTTTCCAATGTGCCGGGGGGTGCTCACTGCTCAATCCCTGGTTCTGTCACAGGCTCTGCCCCCACTCCACCCCTTCCCCTGAGTCTGCCATACCCTCGCCCCTCCCCCTCCCCACCAGAGCCTCCTGCACGCCACAAAACAGCTGATCAGCAGGGCTGCTGGTGGGTGGGAGGCGCTGGGAGCGGGGTGTGGAAGTTGCTGACGTATTACTGTGGCTCTTTGGCAATGTACACTGGTAAATTCTGGCTCCTTCTCAGGCTCAGGTTGGCCGCTCCTGATCTAGACCATCCCTGACAGGTGTTTGTCAAACCTGCTCTTAAAAATCTCTACTGATGGAGATTTCACAGCCTCCCTAGGCAATTTATTCCAGTGCTTCACCACCCTGACAGGAAGTTTTTCCTAATGTCCAACCTAAACCATCTGTGCTGCAATTTAAGCCCATTGCTTCTTGTGCTGTTCTCAGGTTAAGGAGAACAATTTTTGTCCCTCCTCCTTGTCACAACCTTTTACGTACTTGAAAAGGTATGTCCCCGCTCAGTCTTGTCACAGGATGGGTAGGGGAAAGCTCACTCAGACACAGGCATCCAGCTTTGTTGACAGATGCACCCATACATGCCTTAATAATAGATGGGGATTTACACTTACTTCTATTATTCCCTCTGTAGCTCTTGAGCCCTCAAGGTCCTTTTGCTCGGTCTCACTGCTGTTCCTCCCCGATGGTACACGACACCAGCGCTGATTATGGCAGGCAGCTGAGGGAGCAACAGCTACAGAACTGCTGCTGGCAGAGGCTGTTGGTTTGGTTGCTATAGCAACCATTGCCAAGGCAACCTCAGGGTTCTTTTGCTGCTGCAACTGCTGCTTCTTGAGGCTTCTAGCAGGCAGTCTCTTTCTGGAACCCCAAACTCTCACAAGACTCCACCCAAAATCCAGCTTGTTTTGCTTGCTACGTCTTGATGCCCCTTGTAAGTGGTGGTTCTTCAGAACCCCAAAGCAACCCCTTCAAAGCCTCACAAGAGTCTACCCAAAGCTGCCTAAGAACCCTCTTCTCGGGGAGGAGTCTTGCAGCTTCTGTTCTTCTTGAAGGTCTCAAACCATTAGGAATTCAGTCTAGTGGCTGTTGCCCTTATATACACTTTCCAGTCTACCCTGCTCAGCTCTGATTGGTTGCCTTTCAGTGGCATGATATTTTCTCAGTCTCTGATTGGTTGCTCTTTCAGTAGGGTGACATTCTCTTAGCCAATCAGCTACCTGCTTTCTAACTCATGTGTACCTACATGTGACTACTTCTCCCTGGCACCATCTTGGGTTCTAGGAGTTCCTAAAAAGTTCTAGGTGATCTTTCCCTGTATCTGCCATTTTGGTCCTCTATATTGGATTTTATAAATTTAAACTATTAATTTTTATTTATTTTAAGCCTTAATTTTAAAACTAATTACTATTTTATGCACACTAAAGTGTCCTGATACTGTCATCACTCTTTTTATGTCCAATTGAGAAAAAATTTACAAATTTAAACCCCCTTTCAAGGTTTTTCTGCAAGCCTTTATTCAAAACTTTCAAGGCAAAAATCTCTCACTACACTGTAGTCCCCACTTGAGCTTAGGGTAAAATAAGTATATAACTACTTAACTCAATTGACCTGAACAAAAGCAGTGAGAGAATTTCTTTAATTCTGTACCTAATCAAAAAATGTTAACAAGTAAGCAACCAGCAACACATCATTCAGTATGTGGGATTTTTGTAATTCACGATTATCTTTGGGTTCTTTCTTTAATCTGATTGTAAACAAATTTGATTTGAGTTTAATCTTTAACCTGTTTTTACTAAGACTTGAGCATAGTGGAGTAAGGTCTTTATTCCCCCATGGACATAAACATGGATACATGACCCACAACATACCTGACTAATGGTACAGTGCTATGGTTCACATGAACCACTTTACCTAAACAAAGGTAATCAAATGTTACATTTCATGGCATTAAAAAAACAGATTTTATACTACTCCATAATCCACACCCTAATTCAGGAGTTGGTACCATTAAGGTAATTAGGACTACTTGTGGAGTAAATATCTGTCCCTCAATTAGCCTGTCCTTCAAAAAAACCAACCAAAAAACCATCCAGGTAAGGCATCCTATCATCATCAGTAGTGAATGCAATTCATTTACAATATTCTGCATAAAGTAGGACAGTACTTCTTTGTGTGTGCTCTAAATTACCCTAGCAGCTCTTTTAGTTTTATCAAGTGTCCCCTTAACAAGTACTGTGGCTGCCTCTTGTGCAAAATAGCCTGGATTTGTTGACTTTCAAGTTATGCTGCAAAAAGAAAAGGAGTACTTGTGGCACCTTAGAGACTAACCAATTTATTTGAGCATAAGCTTTCGTGAGCTACAGCTCACTTCATCGGATGCATCATGTTATGCTGCAGGACTCATTTATTTCACCTGCCTTTCAAAGAGAGCCAGGAGGCTTGAGGTATAAGCTGATGTATGATTTGAATTTTGTATTTAATTCCAAGCTGCTACTTCTTACAAGGGGCGAGCTGCCTGAATTGCATTTTTGGTTCTGTAATTTTAAACAACTGGCAGGGTGGTCAAAGTCTATGGATGGGTGGCCTTTTTGTTATGCTACATAAAAAAAAATAAGTCAATAAAGCAAGGGTCCAGTGGGAAAAATAGTGTGTGAGGATATAATTGAAGACTGTCATAATACATGTGGACAAAGAATCTAATTAAGGTTGCACGGGCAACTTTAATTTTGGCATTTCCTTACATTTGAGTGCTTGACTTTGCAACCTTAATGTTCATCTAATTTAGCTTACTATGTAATTTCCTAAGTTAAAAAACAGTAAAAATTTGTTCCATGTGATGATGATTTTGTTTTTTCATATTGATGCAGAGCATCATCGTCCTTGATATAGAGCATCATCAGGATTGCGGTCTTTAAATCCACAGCACATATCCATTATGATATAGTCTTTAATTACATGATCACATACTATTTTTGCACCAGACTTGTGCAATTCAGTGCACAGGCTGGATGGTGAGCAGGTTTTCAATATTATGTTTTCTCCTCATTGTTTAATATGTAGCCCCAAGCTTTATTTACTGCTGATAGGATTATTCTGCAGATAGGATAGATAGATAGATAGATTATTCTGCAGAGAGGATTATTAATGTCTTCATGGACTTTTTTCCTTTGGTATCTGAGTTCTTCACAAACACTAACTTATTTTCACAACACCTCTGTAAAATGAGTAGGGAATATCCCTGTTTTACAGATGGTGAACCATGGTACACTGATTAAGGTAAAAAATACCCCCTAATTTTGGGGTGGCCAATTGGAGACACTTAGGACCTGATTTTTCAGAGTACTTAGCATTATCTAACACTTTATACACTCAAAGCACAGCTCCCCTTGCCTTCAGTTGCAGCTGTCAGTGCCCAGTACTTCTGCAAATCAAAAGCCAAAATATCAAGTTGGACACCCAGAAAATGAGGAACACAGAATTTTAGTGGCCATCTGTGGAAAAACCTGGTTTATGTGACCTACCCAGAATCATATAAGAACTCTGATACAGGCAGAGGTAGAATCAGATTCACAAGGGCAGCATTCAACTGCAAAACCATGAGACCTTCCTTTCTCTTCCTGCAATTCCTTGTCTGATCCACTACACACCTTCCAATTTCTGCAAATGAGGCATGGGTCCTACACACAACACTTTCCTTCGCTACACAACCATTATTCATCCCCAGCACAGGCCTGTGCTGTGCCCTAAATGAGGCAGGGCACCTGTGGAAAAAATATGTGACTATGTAATCAAAGACTATCTTAATGCATAGGTAAAAGTGGGCCAAATTATTGTTGCATAAGAAACTTAATTCTGGCATTTTCTATCTTTCAAGTGCTTTGCAAGCAATTCTTTAACATAGTTTTTTGGATGTAATATACAGAGTAGGGCAGCTTCTGTGCCATGCTTTCTGAGAGATTCAGTACAGAAGTCGCGTCTCAGGGGGAGGTAGGGTGGGGCAAAAGTTACTTTAAACCACATTTGTGCTACTAAGAGTCTTCTTTCAAGACCAGGAGACACTGTGGACACTAGTGTAAGTTAGAGCAGCCCCAGGGACCACTTACACTGGCCTTTTGCTGCACCTATGCTGGTGTCCAATGTACTGTATTTGCCCAGCTTCTTGTGGCTCTCCTACAGCTTCAATGTGCCACCAGACCAGTGACCAGTATGTGACCCAATGTACTTATTGTTTTTATTAATTGTCACTCTCTGCTCTATTCTTCAGTCACTTAAATTTGTTTTTCACTCTGTGTCTGCTCCATTTTCCATTCCATATTTTTCATTGGTTATGTCTCCTCTGTGCAATGCAGATGCCATAATTTTCCAGATGAACTTTCAAACCATGCTTACGTGGGTTTGAAGTGAGGAAAAATGCATTTGTCTATTCTGGTCTCTAACTCCTATTTTTCAGTGAGGGTTATATTCCAGAGCATTATGATAGAACGTTAGCATGAAAACAGAACCCCCCAGAGCAGGGGCAGGAAACTTTTTGGCCTGATGGCTGCATCGGGTTTCTGAAATTGTATGGAGGACCAGTTAGGGGAGGCTGTGCCTCCCCAAACAGCCAGGCATTGCCCGGCTCCTGCCCCCTATCCGATGCCCCCACTTCTCGCCCCCGATGGCCCCCCCGGGACTCTTGCCCCATCCAACCTCCCCTGTTCCCTGATGGCCCCCCCAGGGACCTCTGCCCCATCCACCCCCAATGCTCTTGGTCCCCTGACTGCCCCCGGACTCCCTGCCCCTAACTGCCCCCCGCTGCCCCATCCAACCCCTCCTCCTTCCTGACTGCCCCCCGGGACCCCTGCCCCATCCAACCACCCCTTCTCCCTGACTGACCCGGATCCCTTGCCCCTAACTGTCCCCTTCCCCTAACTGCCCCCCACCAGTCCATTCAACCTCCCCTCTCCTTCCTGACTGCCCCCCCCGGAACCCCTGCCCCCATTCAACCCCCATTCCCCTCCCTCTGACCGCCCTGACCCCTACACATGCCCCTGACCACCCCCCGAACTCCCCTGCCCTCTATCCGACCTCCCCGCTCCCTGCCCCCTTACCGCACTGCCTGGAGCACTGGTGGCTGGCTGCGCAGCTGCACCAGGACAGGCAGCCGTGCCGCGCAGCACAGAGCACCGGGTCAGGACGGGCTCTGCACCCCCGCAGCCCAGAGCATTTTGCCGCATGACAGCATGGCTGTGGGGGAGAGGGGACAGCCTCCCGAGCCAGGAGCTCGGGCCAGGCAGGATGGTCCCGCAGGCCAGATGTGGCCCACGGGCCGTAGTTTGCCCACCTCTGCCCTAGAGGCTGTGTCTTGGCTATGTATATTGGGAAATCCAGTGCAATCCACACCTTATTTTAACTCTGATTACAGGTCTCACTTTTACTCTCTCTAATTGCACAGTATAAAGCCAATGAAAAGGGTGATAGGTACACAAAATAATGTCATATCAAATTCTCTGCTAACCTTATTACCAGTGAAATTGCCTGACTGAGCAACCATCTCATCAGTGTTGTGGAGATCAATTGTATCCACCTCTGAAAACTCATTTTATTGATCACAACTTGCTCAGATTTGTGTGATTTCATGCTCCTGAACAATTTTATTTGATGATGAGAATGTTATAAGCCAGGTCACAATACTACTTATTTTAGAAAGCCATTTAATGTTTTCTTATGATCTAGCCTCCTTCTCCCCATTGACTGAGGACTATTTGAAGATAAGATTGGTGAATGGTCAAAATACTTTGAAGTTGGAAAGTACCATATAAGTGCTAGGTATTAAGTGTAAAAATTCCCAAGGCTCAGGTTAAACTTGATCTGTACAGTTGTTTGTATCTTCAAAGTCCTCATGCAATGGCAGTAACAGTCTCGCTATTTGATTTGTTCTAATTTAACCAAAACACAGTTAACTGAGTGTATTATATTCCCTGTCCTAAAATGATTTTTGTGGGGTAAATCAACTGTGTTTACTTGTACAAGTATTTAGAAATCTAAATTTCATTTTTATTTTCGGACTATTGGAGTTGAAATACTGGAGTCATTCTTATCTGTTACATTCCTCTGTTGTACTGGAGTATTCACCAGATCTAGATTCACATTTAATAGGGTTAAAGAATGCTGTGACCCTTGCCCCATGATTGAGCATTACATTGTTGCAGCAGGTTTCAGAGTAACAGCCATGTTAGTCTATATTCGCAAAAAGAAAAGGAGTACTTGTGGCACCTTAGCGACTAACCAATTTATTTGAGCAAAAGCTTTCGTGAGCTACAGCTCACTTCATCGGATGCCTACTGTGGAAAGTGTAGAAGATCTTTTTATACACACAAAGCATGAAAAAATACTTCCCCCCACCCCATTCTCCTGCTGGTAATAGCTTATCTAAAGTGATCACTCTCCTTACAATGTGTATGTGTCAAGGTTCCTCCCCCACTCTGAACTCTAGGGTACAGATGTGGGGACCTGCATGAAAAACCTCCTAAGCTTATCTTTACCAGCTTAGGTCAAAACTTCCCCAAGGTACAAAATATTACACCCGTTGTCCTTGGACTGGCCGCTACCACCACCAAACTAATACTGGTTACAGGGGAAGAGCTGTTTGGACGCATCCTTCCCCCCAAAATACTTCCCAAAACCTTGCACCCCACTTCCTGGACAAGGTTTGGTAAAAAGCCTCACCAATTTGCCTAGGTGACTACAGACCCAGACCCTTAGATCTTAAGAACAATGAACAATCCTCCCAACACTTGCACCCCCCCTTTCCTGGGAAATGTTGGATAAAAAGCCTCACCAATTTGCATAGGTGACCACAGACCCAAACCCTTGGATCTGAGAACAATGAAAAAGCATTCAGTTTTTTTACAAGAAGACTTTTAATAAAAAATAGAAGTAAATAGAAATAAAGAAATCCCCCCTGTAAAATCAGGATGGTAGATATCTTACAGGGTAATTAGATTCAAAACATAGAGAACCCCTCTAGGCAAAACCTTAAGTTACAAAAAAGATACATAGACAGAAATAGTTATTCTATTCAGCACAATTCTTTTCTCAGCCATTTAAAGAAATCATAATCTAACACATACCTAGCTAGATTACTTACTAAAAGTTCTAAGACTCCATTCCTGGTCTATCCCTGGTAAAGACCAGCATATAGACAGACACAGACCCTTTGTTTCTCTCCCTCCTCCCAGCTTTTGAAAGTATCTTGTCTCCTCATTGGTCATTTTGGTCAGGTGCCAGCGAGGTTACCTTTAGCTTCTTAACCCTTTACAGGTGAGAGGAGCTTTCCCCTGGCCAGGAGGGATTTCAAAGGGGTTTACCCTTCCCTTTATATTTATGACACGCCCCCCAAATCTCAGCTAGGGTGAAACACTGGCTGGGATTTCTTCCTGGAGCTCTAGGAAAACAGAGTTAATAAGACACATGCATCTCTAAATATACTACCAAGTACATAAAGACTAACAATATTTTCCACATCTCAAGGACAATTTTAACCAGTTGATTCTGGGAAACTTTCACGGGAGAGTGCATCAGCCACTTTGTTAAAAGCTCCTGAGATGTGTTGGATGTCGAAATCAAAATCTTGGAGAGCTAAACTCCACCGAAGAAGTTTTTTGTTAGTTCCTTGACGGTGTGAAGCCACTTCAGTGCAGCATGGTCGGTTTGCAGGTGGAAACGCCGTCCCCAAACATATGGGCGTAGCTTTTCCAGAGCGTAGACAATGGTGTAACATTCTTTCAGTGACTGACCAGTTGCTTTCCCTCTCAGACAGTTTTTTGCTGAGAAACACTACAGGGTGGAATTCTTGATCAGGTCCTTTCTGCATTAAAACTGCTCCCACACCACGCTCGGACGCATCTGTGGTTACTAGGAACGGTTTGTCAAAGTCTGGGGCTCTTAGTACAGGGTCAGACATGAGTGTCGCTTTAAGCTTGTTAAAGGCCTTCTGACACTTTCCGGTCCACTGAACAGCATTTGGCTGTTTCTTTTTGGTTAGGTCTGTCAGTGGGGCAGCGATTTGGCTGTAGTGCGGTACAAATCGTCTGTAATAACCGGCCACGCCTAAGAAGGATTGAACCTGTTTCTTTGACTTTGGGACAGGCCACTTTTGGATAGCATCCACTTTGGCCTGTAGGGGGCTGATAGTTCCTTGACCCACCTGGTGTCCAAGGTAAGTCACTCTGTTTAGGCCTATTTGACACTTCTTAGCCTTAACAGTTAGTCCTGCCTCCCTTATGCGCTCAAGGACTTTTTGTAGATGTTCCAGGTGGTCTGCCCAGGAATCCGAAAATGTGGCCACGTCGTCAAGGTAGGCGACTGCATATTCTCCTAATCCCGCTAGGAGACCATCTACAAGTCTTTGGAAAGTGGCGGGTGCATTTCGCAGCCCGAAAGGGAGTACATTAAATTCATACAGCCCGAGATGTGTGATGAAGGCTGACCTTTCCTTGGCAGATTCATCTAGCGGTACCTGCCAGTACCCCTTGGTTAAGTCCAAGGTAGAGATGAACTGGGCCCGTCCCAGTTTCTCTAATAGTTCATCTGTGCGTGGCATTGGATAGTTGTCTGGGCGAGTTACAGCATTTAGCTTACGGTAGTCCACGCAAAAACGTGTTTCCCCATCTGGTTTGGGAACTAGAACCACTGGAGATGCCCATGCACTTTCAGAGGGGCGGATTACACCCATCTGTAACATATCCTGGATCTCCCGTTCTATAGCAGTTTTAGCTTGAGGAGACACCCGGTAAGGTTGAACCCTAATTGGGTGAGCATTACCTGTGTCAATGGAGTGGTATGCCCGTTCAGTCAGTCCTGGGGTGGCTGAGAACGTTGGCGCGTAGCTAGTGCACAGCTCCTGGATCTGCTGTCGCTGCATACGCCCAAGGGTCATGGAGAGGTTCACCTCTTCCACACCACCAGCACATTTCCCTTCATAGTAGACACCTTTGGGCCACTCAGCGTCGTCTCCTCCCTGGGCTGTAAACTGACAAACCTTTAATTCTCTGGAATAAAAGGGCTTTAGAGAATTAATATGGTACACCTTAGGCTTCCGGTTGGAGGTGGGGAATGCTATGAGATAATTAACAGCTCCCAGGCGCTCCTGGACCGTGAATGGCCCTTCCCATGATGCTTCCATTTTATGGGCCTGGAGCGCCTTTAAGACCATGACCTGGTCCCCTACTTTGAAGGAACGCTCTCTGGCATGTTTATCATACCAGGCTTTTTGCTCTTTTTGAGCATCCTGTAAGTTTTCTCTAGCAAGGGCTAAAGAGATTCGGAGGGTGTTTTGTAGGTTGGTTACAAAGTCCAGAATGTTAGTTCCTGGAGAAGGTGTAACTCCCTCCCATTGCTGCTTCACCAACTGCAATGGCCCCTTAACCTCACGGCCATATACAAGTTCAAATGGGGAAAACCCTAAACTGGGATGTGGTACAGCTCTGTAGGCAAAGAGCAACTGCTGCAACACTAGGTCCCAATCATTGGAGTGCTCATTTACGAATTTACGTATCATGGCCCCAAAGTTCCATTAAACTTCTCCACCATGCCATTTGTTTGATGGTGGTAAGGAGTGGCAACCAGGTGATTTACCCCATGAGCTTCCCAAAGGTTTTTCATAGTTCCTGCCAGGAAATTAGTCCCTGCATCTGTGAGGATGTCGGAGGGCCAACCTACCCTGGCAAAAATGTCTGCTAGTACCTGGCACACACTTAGCCCTGGTGTTGCTTAGAGCTACTGCTTCTGGCCATCGGGTGGCAAAATCCATGAAAGTCAGTATGTACTGCTTTCCTCTGGCTGTCTTTTTCGGAAAAGGACCCAGAATATCCACAGCTACTCACTGAAATGGAACTTCAATGATGGGGAGTGGCTGTAGAGGGGCTTTGACCTGGTCTTGGGGTTTTCCCATTCTTTGGCACACCTCACAAGACTGGACATAGGTAGAAACATCCTTGCCCATTCCCTCCCAGTGGAATGACCCCCCCCCAAACGGTCTTTGGTCCTGTTCACCCCAGCATGGCCACTAGGGTGATCATGGGCTAAGCTCAAGAGCTTGGCCCGGTATTTAGTTGGAACTACCAACTGTCTCTGAGGATGCCAGTCTTCCTGGTGTCCACCAGAAAGAGTTTCCTTGTATAAAAGTCCTCTTTCTACAACAAACCTGGATCGATTAGAAGAGCTGAGAGGCGGTGGGTTGCTCCGTGCCGCCGTCCAAGCTCTCTGGAGGCTTTCATCTGCTTCCCGTTTGGTCTGGAACTGTTCCCTTGATGCTGGAGACATCAGTCCCTCATTGGATTGGGGACCTAGGCTTGGTCCCTCTGGAAGCGATATAGGGGATGGAGCTGTTTCTGTTGACTGTGAACCACTCTCCGCTGGTGCACTATGTTGGGATTCAGGCTCCGGCTGAGCCTCTTGTGTAGGGTTATCGGCTGCTGCCAGTTCAGGTTCAGTGGGGTCCTCTGGTGTTGAGGTTGCAAGTCCTGGATTCAGTGCTGACACGGGGTCTGGTGTTGGTTGTTCGGCTGGTTCCGGTTCTGGGACTGGATCCACTACTGCTGTTGCAGACATTGGCCTGGGGTCCGGGTCCATCACCTCTGACCAGGTCCTGATAGAAGTTTCCAGAACAGAGCTAGGCCTCACGGCTTGTTTAGCCTGGCTGCGGGTGACCGTTCCCACCCTCTTGGCCTGCTTCACGTGATTGGCCAAGTCTTCCCCCAACAGCATGGGGATGGGATAATCATCATAGACTGCAAAAGTCCACATTCCTGACCAGCCCTTATACTGGACAGGCAACTTGGCTGTAGGCAAATCGAAAGAGTTGGACTTGAAGGGTTGAATCGTCACTTGGATCTCTGGGTTGATTAAATTGGGGTCCACTAAGGAAGCATGGATAGCTGACACTTGTGCTCCGGTGTCCCTCCACGCGGTGACCTTCTTCCCGCCCACACTCAGTTTCCCTCCGCTCCAAGGGTATCTGGGAGGTATCTGGGCCTGTGGACCTCTGGTGTGATTCCAGTGCAATGAACTGTAATCTGTTGGGGTTCTTGGGGCAGTTGGCCTTTACATGCCCCAGCTCATTACATTTAAAACATCGTCCAGCTGACGGGTCACTGGGGCAAGGAGGGTTGCTGGAGAACGGGGTGGTGGGACGATAAGGGGTCTGGAGGGTTCTTTGGGAGGTAGGTGGGGCTTTGGGCGGCCCCCGGTAATAGGGTGTGGTCTGGGGTGGTCCCTTCTGGTCTCCGCTCCAACTGCGACCAGTTTTCTTCTTCTCTGCCACCTCCACCCATCTGGCTCCAATCTCTCCTGCCTCGATTACAGTTTTGGGTTTCCCATCTAGGATGTATCTTTCTATTTCCTCAGGAACACCCTCTAAGAATTGTTCCATTTGCATTAGGAAGGGCAAATTTACTGGAGATTCAACACTTGCTCCTGATATCCAGGCATCCCAATGTTTCACAATGTGGTAGGCATGTCGGGTAAATGACATGTCTGGTTTCCACCTTAGGGCTCGGAACCTCCGACGAGACCGCTCGGGTGTTATCCCCATTCTGACTCTCGCCTTGGATTTAAACAGTTCATACTTGTTCATGTGTTCTTTAGGCATTTCAGCTGCCACCTCAGCTAAGGGTCCACTGAGCTGCGGCCTCAGCTCTACCATGTATTGGTCAGTAGAGATGTTGTACCCAAGGCAGGCCCTTTCAAAGTTTTCTAAGAAGGCCTCAGTATTATCACCTGCCTTGTAGGTGAGGAACTTTCTGGGATGGGAAGTGGTACCTGGAGAAGGATTGCTAGGGTTTGTTGGTATATTCTGCTGGGCCTTTATCCTCTCCATCTCCTCCACATGCTTCCTTGCCTCCATTTCCCTCTTGTGGGCAGCCTCCTGTACCTCGTTCTCCAGCCGCATGAGTTCTATCTATCTTTCATGTTCCCTTTGTTTTTCCTCAGCCTGAAATTTGGCTAATTCCAGCTGTAGTCGAGCTGAGGATTTGGTCATTCTAACCTCTCTGTTTTTAACTAACTTTACACCCGAGGTTTAGAAATAAACAAACAAAACGTGGCTGTAAAATTTTGCTGTGCTGGAATAGAATACCTATTCTCTGATAGTGACTGTCTTTTTCTGTAGGCTATTCCCTTGTCTCTGCTCTGGGCCCAAATTAAAGCAAAAAACCTCCAACTACTTGGAAACCTGCTTACCCAGCCCAAAGAAAAAGCAAATGGGTAGAACACACACCCCCTATTTACTTTTAGGAAGAAAAGAAAAAAAAACCTCTGGGTTGGAAGACTGTGAATTTCCCTGCAGGAGTTAAGTACCCTGCCTCCAGGCAAAGAAAACCTGCAATTCACAAGATAATCCCCTTTTGTCTCTGCTTGGCCACAAAGCAGAGAAAAAACAATCTGCTTTCAGTTTCAACTGCTTTCTGGACTTCCTTTCCAAAGGAAAAAAAAAATTCTTTTTAACATCTGTATTTCTAGTTCAAAAAATCTCAACTGGATCTCAAAATGATTTCAGGTTAATCCCACCACTATGCCACCATGTCAAGGTTCCTCCCCCACTCTGAACTCTAGGGTACAGATGTGGGGACCTGCATGAAAAACCTCCTAAGCTTATCTTTACCAGCTTAGGTCAAAACTTCCCCAAGGTACAAAATATTACACCCGTTGTCCTTGGACTGGCCGCTACCACCACCAAACTAATACTGGTTACTGGGGAAGAGCTATTTGGACGCGTCCTTCCCCCCAAAATACTTCCCAAAACCTTGCACCCCACTTCCTGGACAAGGTTTGGTAAAAAGCCTCACCAATTTGCCTAGGTGACTACAGACCCAGACCCTTAGATCTTAAGAACAATGAACAATCCTCCCAACACTTGCACCCCCACCTTTCCTGGGAAATGTTGGATAAAAAGCCTCACCAATTTGCATAGGTGACCACAGACCCAAACCCTTGGATCTGAGAACAATGAAAAAGCATTCAGTTTTTTTACAAGAAGACTTTTAATAAAAAATAGAAGTAAATAGAAATAAAGAAATCCCCCCTGTAAAATCAGGATGGTAGATATCTTACAGGGTAATTAGATTCAAAACATAGAGAACCCCTTTAGGCAAAACCTTAAGTTACAAAAAAGATACATAGACAGAAATAGTTATTCTATTCAGCACAATTCTTTTCTCAGCCATTTAAAGAAATCATAATCTAACACATACCTAGTTAGATTACTTACTAAAAGTTCTAAGACTCCATTCCTGGTCTATCCCCAGTAAAGACCAGCATATAGACAGATACAGACCCTTTGTTTCGCTCCCTCCTCCCAGCTTTTGAAAGTATCTTGTCTCCTCATTGGTCATTTTGGTCAGGTGCCAGCGAGGTTACCTTTAGCTTCTTAACCCTTTACAGGTGAGAGGAGCTTTCCCCTGGCCAGGAGGGATTTCAAAGGGGTTTACCCTTCCCTTTATATTTATGACAGTATGATAATCAAGGTGGGCCATTCACTTGGTAAACTTAAATTAGTTCCTCTTCTCTCAGTTTCTGGTTTGCAGAACAAACATTTACTGTAGTTTCCAATTTGCGTATTCCTCTTGGACCTCATCCCTCCATGTGCTCAGTGCCTTGAACTCTCACTGAAGGGAGTGAGATTTGCACCATTAATTTTGTTTATAGTGTTGTTGTAGCCATGTTGGTCCCAGGATATGAGAGAGACAAGGCAGGGGAGGTCATATCTTTTATTGGACCAACTTCTCTTGGTGAAAGCTTGTCTCTCTCACCAACAGAAGTTGGTCCAGTAAAATATATGACCTCCTCTGCCTTGTCTGTCTCTCCCTGAATTCTGGCACCCAATGTTTCACAGGCTCAGGCTCCTTGGCCCTTGATCCTACAAGCTGCTCCATTGATTTTAGTGGGGCTCTGCGGGCACACAGGGTGCCCCCATGCCAGGCAGTTTGCAGGAACAGAGCCTCAGTGTAGGGGAAAACAGATCTGTGGTGAGGAACTGGCAATATGTGTCATGTGAGTGTGGAGCTCCTATGGACAACCTCTCGTCTCCACATACAGGAACAGATATGAGCACATATGTGTAGGAGATGTGTTGTCTGATGATCAAAGGATGGAACGTGGAGTTAGGCTCTGCAGTATTCTAATCCTGGCTCTGACACCCTCTCTGGCCTTGTCTTAATTTTTCTACCTCAATTTCCCCATCTATAAATGGGAGATTATACTACCCACTTGCTTCCCTATGTCATGGAGATGTTGTGCGGATTAACTCCTTAATATTTGCGAAGGGCTCCAAAGATGAAAAATACTAGTATACATAAATAGGTTGATGACACATAGGAGTTCCATTCTCTCTTCTGCAGAATATACTCAAACTGCATATATATTTGCAAGCTGCTGTGGTTATGAAACCTTCTAAATGCAAGTTAAAACAGGTAAGGCTAAGGATCTGTTGTGCAACCAAGTAAAAGGGCTTGGGTTTAGTTTATACACACTGAAAGAGAGTTACTATCATCTTGAGGAAATAGGTAATAGAAATGAGTTTAGTAATTCCACATACCCATTAGTTCTTTTCCACATTGCTGAATTAATTTTGCTCATAGCTTTAATCTTCTACAGAACAGCTAATTAAAAAGGCTACTTTTTGATTGCAACAAATAACCATAATCATTTCAATCCCTTGTCTGCTCTGGGTGTGTTTGTTTAGCAATAATATTTGCATGGTGTAATTTAAATGTTGATTTCATTCTGGTGCTAGAGAATCACTTTGAGTGTTTCTTCTTCCAGATGGCTATCAGCTGGGACTCATCATTGACAGGCCCAGGGACAGGGTGGCAAAGAGTTAAGCTTGGGTGAGGGTTGGCTCTGAGCCCTTGGAAAAGGCTTATATCTGCTGCAAAATTAAATCAGAAACTTTCTAGGGAAAGTTGGTCCTGTATGCTCCCAGAGAGGTAATAATGAGGGGTTTAATTCAATTGCAAGGGGGTTGATTGTTTAAGACTTATTAAAGGTTTTGGTATAATAAACCCCAGCATTTTAGTATTTCTAAAATGTATAAATTGATCAAACTCTCACTGATAAAATTATTGTAAGACAGTTTTTACTTTTTCTTAATAGCTGTGGTAAGAAATTAACTTTAAGCAACTGGCTTTTTAAAATTCTGCCACACATACTGTGTAACTTGAATTCTGCTTTGATAATTGTCTACCAATTTGATAAGTAACCTTATGTAAGCCTCCTGTAAGCAAAAAATCTCTGAGGGTAATTTCTACATTCTTTATCTGAGGCTTTTCCCAAGGAAGTCAAGCTAGTTATCATCCTTACAACTTGATTAAGTTGCCTATGATCTAATGGAGTTTGTCTATTTCTTACCAACACTGGCAAGTGATGTCTCAGGCTGGGGTGGGAGGGTTTGTTCCCACTCCTGTCTATGAGGCGGCTTTGGAGCTGTGGGATGGAAGCGCTTTCCAGGTGCAAAGCATCTTGCCTTAATAGAAATTAAATTGGTTTTGCATTTGTTTGAAAATTGAAAGTTCTGTGCAGTGTCTACTAGGCCATTTTAAATAATGCTTTATAGAGAGAGAGAGCTCATTCTGCTGAAACCAAATCTGATTTAACAATGGTTAGGGCCAAGGCTGAAGTCAATCAGTTTAATTGATACAATTGTTTAAGAACAACTATTTAAAAAAAAACTGAAGTCACACTTATTCAAGAAGCTGCAAATGTACCTGGCTTCCTCGCATGGGGACTTGGGATGCTGATCCTGCAAATTACTGAATGTAAATGGATCCACATTGAAGTCAATAGGGCTCTGCCTCCAAGCAGCTCAGAGATTTGCCCCTAGTCTCACAAGAAATCTGTGTTAGAGGCAAGACCAGAAACTATGGCTCCCAGCAGCTAAGTCCAGGTCTCTGCTACCAGACTACAGTGCATCCAATCAGGTCACTTAATCTCTGTATCTTTATTTCTGTCTCTCAAATGGAGATAATACTGATCTGACTCCCCTGTGTGAGTATCCATCCCATAGCCCTCTTGCTTAATGCAAAGCTAGCATCTAGTTTACAGTCACTCCCATGTAATGACTTGGAGAGGTGTGTGGGAAAGAGTTCACCACCTAACAAATATGTGGGCCAACTGTCAGACCAATGAAATTATTTTATGCAGGAGTATGTTACTAGAGGTAGCTTTAAGGGAAGGAAACTTCGATGAGGAGAAAGCGGGTGTTGGTACTACACTGTCCAGCAAGCTGCCATAATGTGTTGTGTCAAAGCAGCATTGAACAAGCTAAGGATGGGAACAGAGGAGTGGCTGAGCCACTCCTCTCTCGCCCCTGACTTTATGGCCTCAGTCAGTGGGGCTGACATGGAGCAGGATAGTCATGAGGTGACAAAAACTGATGTCTCAATGACTTGCCAGGAAGGGTGGGAGGGAGCACTTTGCAAGGAGAATGGTATTCAGGAGACCTGGGACCTTACCTTCCACCACCCTCAATTACACACCTCTCCCATGCGGCACACTAGCAGGTACTTGTCTCCTGCAGCAGGAGAATAGGGCTCCTGGGTTCTACTCCTGGTTCTGCCACTAAATTCCTGGGTGACCCTGGGCAAGTCTCTTAACTTCTCTGACTCCCTATCTATAAAATGGGTGTAACGTTATTGAATTACCTCACAGGGGGACAATGCATTGTCTACATTTTAATGGTTAAGTAAATTATTACGGTGCAAAGTCTGTTAGTTGGTGCCTGCTGCAGCTTGGGGTAGCAGTGCACAGGGGAGACTATTCCTGTCAGTAGCCTAACTATGCTGCCTTTCACAGAGTGTGCAGGACAGGGATGTTATCAGGATATATGTAAAATGAGAATTACTAGAAGGGGCTTGAAGGGGAGAGTGTTTGGCAGAAGCATTTGCTGTGAAAAGAGAATCTGATATATAAAGACAATGAAAGAGAAACAGCAGTGGGGCTTCTAAGCCATGCTGAAGAGGTGGCAGAGTGGTCCAAGCACAACATTTTGAGATATTTAGCGACCAGTTCAAACGTAGGCAGGATTAGATCAGCTGTTCATCTTCAAGGTAGATAGACTGAGCTCCATGCAGTTTGCTGTGGGAAGTATTCTGGCCAGGCCCTAAAAACTGGAGCTCAGTGTGGACATTGGAGAGTATATGATGCATTTTGCAAGAGAAGGTTTTCTCAGTGTCATTACACAGACCATCCTCCCACTCAGCCACCCATCTTGTGCTGTCGTTGGCAGGTGGCCTCCACCCCAGAGGACATGGCCCTCTAGTTCAGTGGTGCTTTATGTATATATTTTGGAGAGTATGCTGAATAAAAAATGCTGTGTAAAATGTTACACGATACTAATCAACCTGGACATATTGAATCAAGATGTCTGCTTTCTTTGGGCCGTAGCCAGGGAACAGATTTTTCCCTGATAACCTTCATTATCGCTAACGGTTATAATATCTGAATTAGAGAGTATGAGCATAAATTTTAACTAACAGGACTGATTTTGTGACAAAGGCCCCAAATCTGTGCCATGTACAAGGGCTGGAAACCAGTCACATCATCCTACCAGGGAACATTCCTGTCAAAAGGAATATTCCTTGGTAGCTATGGGCCAATGGAACACTCTTACGCTGCACCCGGTCTACATGGGTATTTTGGGGGAAGGCTGGACTAGGCCTAACCCCTCTGTGCTCTGACTCTTCTGGGTTGCTGAACACTCATTCCCTTGGGGACCATTGCAATCTGGACAGAAGTCAAGCATTTAGAAGATGGGAAATGCCAAATTAAGATTTATAGTTCAATCTCAATGCTGCCCTCTTGTGTTTATCCCTTGGAATGGTGTCATGAGGTATGTTAAACTATTTTATTCATTAATACAAGAGATCTAGGGTTGCCAACTGTGTAATCACACAAACATCCTTGTCCCACCCCTTCCATGAGGCCCTGCCCCTGATTACTCCATCCCCCCTCCCTCCTTCATTTGCTCTCTCCAACCCTCACTCACTTTCACCGGGATGGGACAAGGAGTTGGGATGCAGGCTCTGGGCTGGGGCCAAGGGGTTTGGAGTGTGGGAGGGGACTCTGGGCTGAGCCTGGGGCAGGAGGTTGGGGTGCAGGCTCTGGGAGGGAGTTTGGCTATGGGAGGGGGTTCTGACCTGGGGCAGGGGGTTGGAGTGCATGAGGGGGTGTGGGGTGCTGGCTCCAGGAAGGGGCTCAGGGCAGGGGGTTGGGGTATGTGAGGGGGTGTGGGGTGCTGGCTCCAGGAAGGGGCTCAGGGCAGGGGGTTGGGGTATGTGAGGAGGTGAGGGGGGCGCTTACCTCAGGTGGCTCCCAGTTGGCAGTGCAGCAGGGCTAAGGCAGGCTCCCTGCCTGCCCTGGCTCCACACCACTCCTGGAAGTGGCTGGCATGTCCGGCCCCTAGGTGTGTGGGGGGGGGGGGGGGGCGGGCAAGTGGCTCTATGTGCTGCCCCTTCCCCCAGCACTGATTCCACAGCTCCCATTAGCCGGGAACCGCGGCCAACAGGAGCTGCAGGGGTGGCATCTGTGGGCAGGGGCAGTGCGCGGAGACCTCCTTTCCTAGGGACCGGACATGCTAGCCGCTCTCAGATGCAGTGCAGGGCCAGGGCAGGTAGGGAGCCTGCCTTAGCCCTGCTGTGCCACCAGACTTTTATCAGTTTAAAATGTCCCAGATTGGCTTCAGTGGCCTCCCGGAAGATTAAGCCCGATTCTGGGAGACTCCCGGCAAAACCGGGAGGGTTGGCAACTGTAAGAGATCACATGACACTTGCAGAGATTTCTCACTAACCTTGCACACAGTAAGTTCCAGCACAAGACATGAGATGTTCACTTACAACCTGAATTCCAATTTGATGTGATCTACAAGCCAAGCTGAAAGAAAATGGTGGTCTTAAAGGTGGGGTGGGTGACCTTTAGAAACCAAACAAAGCATCCTGTCCTCCTCCTAACCCCATGTCCACCCCAGAGGAGATAGCTCAAGGGAAAACTGTAAGAAAAACTCCACAAGCTTCCTCTAACGCCTTCTCCCTTGCTTTCTTCTGTAGGCTCTTACCCAGCAGGGTCCATCTGTTGTATGGACACTCACTAATACACAGCTCGGCCCAAAAGCATTCAATAAGCTTTAATATCCAGATGTGGTGGGGTTGATCAGAACCTAATAACGATTGCACAGAATTCAGATGCAGACTCAGACTCCTTTTGAAAGAGCAGCACTGCAGATGACCTGCTTTAGAACAAATCCGAGCTATCCAAACATTCACAAAGCACTTAACGTTGCGTAGGCTGTATATGTAACCCACAAACCTCCTGGGTGTGGTGTTCTGGCCTATCTAGTGGTACTGAGACCATTTAGAGAGAGAGAGAGAGATTGGGTTTGCTCTACATCCTTAGCTAACAGCCATATGGCTTTTAGTTCATGCTGTAGAGCAGTGGTTTGTTTACCTGCCACGTCTGCAGGTTTGGCCGATGGTGGCTCCCACTGGCTGCAGTTTGCTGCTCCAGGTGCTGGAAGCAGCGTGGGCTGAGGGATGTGCTGGCCGCCCTTCCCGCAGCCCCCATTGGCCTGGAGCGGCAAACCGCGGCAAGTGGGAGTGGCGATCAGCCGAACCGGCAGACGCAGCAGGTAAACAAACCGTCCCGGTGCGCCAGGGGCTTTCCCTGAACAAACGGTGGACCACAGTTGAGAACCACTGCTCTAGAGGCTCATGCACTGAGGCCCCAAGTTCGATCCCGCCCACCAACGACTGGGGTCTGTCGGTGTTACATATACTAACGCTCCTCTTTCTGACACAGTTTAGTTACTGATGGAAGATCAAGATGTTATTACCGAAGTCCCTGCAGCACTGAAACGGCTGGCCAAATACATGGTGCGTGGCTTCTATGGGGTAGAGTACTCACTGGTCCTTGACTTATTGATCCGATACCCCTGTGTGAAGGAGGATGACTTGTTGCTACTGCTCAAGTATGAACGCAAACAGTTGCGCACTGTCCTCAACACACTCAAGGCAGATAAATTTGTCAAGCTGCGCATGCGGGTTGAAACAGGGCCCAATGGGAAGAGTACAAGGCACAACTACTATTACATCAACTACAAGTTGCTGGTGGACGTGGTGAAGTACAAACTGGATCATGTGCGCCGGAAGATAGAAGCAGATGAGCGGGATTCAACCACCAGGTCCTCCTTCAAGTGTCCATCCTGCTTCAGCACTTACACGGACCTGGAAGTAAATCAGCTGTTTGACATATTCACAGGTATGCCAGCTAGGCTGCTCATCTGCTCTCATCCTTCAGGAAATTGTTGGCAGCATTAAATGTGTCTGCACCTGTGCACATTTTGTAATAGAACCAGGTTGGTTGGGTTTGGTTTTTGGACATTTGCCCTAAAAAAAAGTAGAAGGAAATAACTGGGCTTTTAGAATGACCTGTGGTGAAGAGGAAGGGTATTCCTGTAGCTAAGATGCAGTCCTAGGATTCAGATTTTAGTCTCAGCTCTGCTATGGACTTGCTGTTTGACCTTGGCCAAGTAGTTTAACCAAGTTTTATGTTGTCTTTAATTTCCTCACCTGTAAAATGCAAGTAAGTTGCCCATTTCACCTGGGTGTTTTGAGGTTAAATTAATTTAATGGTTATAAATGCATGAAGATCCTGAGGCAAGATGCCATAAAATATTAATAAAATACAGTATTTCAAATTGTTTTAACAAACCTTAACTAATTCTCCTAACACCAGAGGGGGAGGTATAAGCTTCCCCATTCTACAAATAGGGCAACTGAGACATAGAGGTTCAGTGTCTTCCCAAAGGCACATAGCAAGTCAGGAGCTGAGTTGGCATTACAACTCAGGAGTTTCTGCCTCCTCTTCAAGCCAACTGAACCAGAAGTTGCATTTCAGATTCACTGGACAAGGCATTGTGAGGTATGGTGCAATGGCAGTTGACACCTACACTATAAACATCTGGGTAGCTGATAAGGATGAATGACCCAGAAAGAACGAGCAAAGCTTGATTTTGAGATTGTAAGGGGAGTTTGCAGGGCTGCGCGCTGGCAAAATCCTTCTTGGCTTGTAAACTGAGCAAATTTGATCTGTAATCATTGAAACAATAAACATGGAAGCTGCTGATGGTGACACTTTTACAGAGTAGCTTTTCAGAGTAGAACTGTACACTTCAAACAGGTTTATTGAGGTAGAGGTACTGGTTTTTACTGCAGGATTCAGCTAGAAATAGCACCATTGTGTTTAAAAGGACACTGTCAATTTAAACATCAAATCTGCCTGAAAATATTTTACCTCTTGTTCTATGTTATGTCTAAGCTGAATGAACAAGTATAAGACATTAGAGAGAAGGAATTGACTATACAGAAGATGTTGCCAAATGCACAATTTCTCTTTCCTGTGGTAGTCTGTTTGTGTGGATCTTTCATACAACAGGTGTGTCAAAATCAGAGGCAAATGTGATTGTAAAATTCTCAATGTTCCCCAGGATTCAGAGGCAGGAACAGTATCAGCAACTGCTTTTTAACCATTTTTTTTTAAAGTAAATTTGTTCATCTCTAACTTGAAATCTGTTATTTGGGCATAAGCTTTCGTGGGCTAAACCCACTTCATCGGATGCATGCAGAGGAAAATACAGTAGGAAGATACATATACAGAGAGAACATGAAAGAATGGGTGTTGCCATATCAACTGTAATGAGACCAATTAATTAAGGTGGGCTATTATCAGCAGGAGAAAAAAACCTTTTGTAGTGATAATCACAATGGCCCATTTCAAACAGTTGACAAGAAGGTGTAAGTAACAGTCGGTGGAAAAAGAATTAGCATGGGGAAATAGTTTTTACTTTGTGTAATGACCCATCATCCACTCCTAGTCTTTATTCAAGCCTAATTTAATGGTGTCCAGTTTGCAAATTAATTCCAATTCTGCAGTTTCTCATTGGAGTCTGTTTTTGAAGTATTTTTGTTGGAGAATTGTGACTTTTAGGTCTGAAATTGAGTGACCAGGGAGGTTGAAGTGTTCTCCGACGTGTTTTAGCCCACAAAAGCTTACGCCAAAATAAATTTGTTAGTCTCTAAGGTGCCACAAGTAATCCTCGGGTTTTTTTGCTGATACAGACTAACATGGCTACCACTCTGAAAGATTTCAAGTTGATTGTGTCCCTTCAAGCAGCATAAATGGTTGTAGCAAGGAACTGAGTTGTTCTTCAAAAGTCTTATTCACTGGGGGAGCAGGTTCCTTGGCAAAGATCACTGCTGAATTTTTGCATCTTTTACTAACCTGTGAATTTCCAATGGGGGTGATGTTGCAGAGACTTTCCGCTGCACCTACTGCAATGCTGAAGTGGAGGAGGATGCCTCTGCGCTTCCCAAACGAGATGCTCGAACCTTGCTAGCAAAATTTAACGAACAGATTGAACCCATCTTCGCACTACTGCGTGAGACTGAAGATGTTGTTCTACCACATGATTTGCTTGAACCTCAGCCAACGGAAATTCCAGAGCTATCAGAAAGGTATGAAGAGAAATCCCTTCTCAATCCAAGTTATAACTTATGGAAAACCAAATGTTTTCTGGCTCACTTCTTCCAGAGCATAATTTAAGCTAAACTTGTAAATCTTTCTTCCCATTTAAGTGGAGGACAAAAAGTGGCCCAAGGTGGTGAGGTGAAATCATGTTGACTAGAATCACGAATTGTCTTTCAAAAGGCCACTAAGGCCTATTTTTACATAAACAATTTTAGTTCTGACTCCTGCGCATCTAAACATTGGCACCTTTTCTTCACTGTGCTTTCCTTAAAACTAACAGCCTACTCCTCTCTGTATCTGCCTAAGATCCTGCTAACTACTTAAAGAATTAGAATTGACACAATTTGCTAGGCTCTCCTTTGCTTCTTTCCCTCCCTGTCATCTTATTTTTCATGCCAATCTCTTCCTTCTCCTTTTATCTCCAACCCAGTTATCTGCTCTCTTGCTCCTAACTCCTTCCACTACTAACCTTAATCCCCTTCAGCCACCCACCTGTCTCAATTTCCTCATCATTGATACCATTACCAGTGACTCCTAGATCTGCCTTGTTGACAGGTTTGTTTTTTGTTTTGTTTTTTAACTTTCTCACTTAAGCCCTGTCCTTGCCTCATTTCTTAATCCTTCCTATTACCCAAGCTCTCAGCCTTGATTTCACTTTTGATTCTCCTCTGCCTCCTTTCCTGCACTCCCAGGCCGTCAAGCACATCTTACTGCTTCTTTCTCTACACTTCCAAAGTTCCAGCCCCACAAACTACTCATTGGCAGGCTTTCCTAACACTTCCTCGTAGACTACTGCTTTTTACTTCTTACTCGCTTACAAATAGGGATGGAGACAGAGAACTTTGAATCTTCTTGCACACCTGCCCAACAACTCCTTTGTCTCCTCTAAACTTTGTCATCCTTTCACGAAGTCTAGACTGGAGTCTCTTTAATGCTTCACTGAAACTACTTCTTGCTTAATATGTGCAAAGTTCCATGCATAGAAAATAATAAATAAGAAAACCTAAAATCCTTTTCTGTGCAATGTTCTAGTTTCATGGCTCTTTCTACTCTATTTGTCTTGTATTGTGCCTGTTTGTTTGGTTTTTTTTACCATAACTGCTTAACGTACAGAACTGTGTTATGTTTGGCATATCTGTAGTATATGGCACTCTAAAAACTCCCAATTATTAAATGTGTGTATTTACCCCTCAAACTCAAAGATTTTTTTTTCCCACATTGGGGAGAATTTCTTGCTTCTTAAAAGTTTTATATTTCTCTCAATACTACTTTTGGCTACTCTCTCGTTCTTTGCTCTCTACTGTCCTGTGAAAACCATGACATTAATCCTGACAATACACTTGATCCTAAAATGTATTCTAGAAAAGGGTATGCAGCTATTAACAGCTCAGAACCACACGTTAATCATGGGTTGGGGAGGAGATAATTTTGTCTCAAGATACAGTGTAGCTGGCCAAACTGAAATTAATCTTGTGTCAGTTTCCTTGATTGAGAGATGAGGTGGTGGTGTGTTTTTGTGTGTGTGGCGGGGGGGGGGGGGGAAGACTTTTAAATACCCTGAGGTTTTGGGAGAGTGACTCTCTGCAAGCAAGAATTAAACTTTTTTCCTTCAGCTTTGAACAGAGGGTATGTTCAAGCATCCTGGACTCCAGTATCCATCTTGAGAAATGGGCCAACAAGAATTCATCTGTCAGTAATATGTATGTTCAAAACTTGGTCATTGATTTCCAAGAGTCTGAGCCAAAGAAGAAAGGGAAGGAAAAAGTGATTAAAGAACATCCTATATGGATGTCCCAAAGTACTGTACAAGGAGCATCTTCAAATGCAACTGATTCCAATATTGGTAAGACAAAGTTTGAGAACCTAAGATTTGAATGTATGGTCATGTGTTGATATGGCTGTCTCGTTAGGAATGTACTGTAATTAATTCTCTCCTCACCCCCACATTAGTAGCTGGTGGATGCTCAGCACTTATGATAACTGTCCTCATGTAGGGACCTAAATACAGATTTAAGAACCTTGCTTTATGCACCAAATCCTGGAAAATCCCTGTCTTTTAGTAGCCTTATATTTTAAAATGTCTTTTTGAATGATGTATTCTATGTAACAACACATCTTTGTAAAGCTCTTCTCAATCTGGGAAGAGCAGGAAACTGAATGCTTCTTTAGGGATATTTATATCTGTACAAGTACCTGTGTAGGGAGACTTCTGCTAGTAGAGGGCTCTTTAATCAAGCAGACAAAAGCTTGACAAGATTCAATAGCTGGAAGCTGAAGCTAGATAAATTCAAGCTGGAAATAAGGTGTATTAACCGGGTAACTAACCATTTGAACATCTTGCCAAAGAATGAGGTGGATTTTTCATTCCTTGAAGCCTTTAAAACAAGATTGGGTATCTTTCTAAAAGATACATTCTAGGTCAATCAGACATTATGATCTGTGATATATAGGAAGTAAGATTAATTGATACTAGTTCCTTCTGGCCTTTACAAATATAAATCTATACAGAGCAAGATTTTTCAAATGCTAGTAGTGATTCAGCATGTTCACTTAGACACTTTAAAGTGTACTAACTTTCAAAAAGTGCTGAGCACTCCCCTTTGAAAACTGGGTGCTTTTTGGGCACCAAGTTGAGAGCGACCTTATTCACTAGTCACTTATGAAAACGCTGGCCTTGGACTCCAATAGCTGAACATGAAGTTTGGATTAGATTTATGAACAAAGATCCAAAGGTTTAAAGGAATATTCTGTATATAAGGCTGGGGGTCCAGTCTACTGATAAACAGGAAACCAGTATTAACAACAGAACAAACCATTAAAGTAGGTCAGTTTAATCAAATATGATCTTGTTCAGAATTCTTCAGTAGAGGAGTAAGTTATATAAAGTGCCAGATGCAACTACAAAAAATATCTTCAGTGGCTCAATGCTGCTTCTGTAACTTAAATAAGAAGCTATATTTCAAACACAAATCTAATTTTATTTCCTAACTGATACATCTGGTGCTGAATTACAGAAGAACCAGGGTGCCATGTCTAGAAAACCATTGAAACAGGTATGCTCAATATCAGATACAATAACTACAGCTGAGATGGCTCTCTATATATATTTTAAAGGAGAGCTGGAGGTGCATTTACTGTCCATCTCTTTCCATCCCATTTTAATACACTTCATATACCCTGCTTATAAATGAACAGGAAAACACTCATTCCATTCGCTTGTGAAAGATGTCTTATAATCCTTTGATTGCAATTGTCAAACTTAAATAGGATTGTTCAAGTGGAAAATTACTGGTCTGTTTACATGTTAATTGCTTGTGGCTTATTTGATGCTCTCTTGTTTTTGGGAACAGAAATGTCCAAAGAAACGGATGACTGTGTTAAGGAGGCTGTTACTGATAATGAAGTAATAAGGACCCTTCTCATCCATGAATCTAAGTCTTCCTCTGGCACAGGGCATCCCCCTCCTCGTGCCAAAAACAAACTGCATGAGTCAGAAAGTGACACCAGTGAATCAGAGGAGGAGGCCAAACATGCAAAACCTGTGGTAGTTAAAGCAGCAGGGAGTGACTTGGAACAAGAGGAGCAGGAAACACTGGATCCGACAGTAATGGTTGCTGGACAGACCCACTTGTACAGTGAAGTTAGTGACAATCCAGAGCTAGTGTCACTTATGACAGATGAAGAGAGAGAAGTTTACATCAAGGTGGGACAAGAAATGTTCCAGTCTGTCTTTGAGTAAATGCATGAATTAAAAAGCAGTTGTTATACCACTCGTGTAAGTTTAGATGTTCTGCAAAGTTCTTTCTGTAGCTTAACCTACAGTAGTTGTCGGGTGAAACAAATGTAAAGTTCAGGATATTTTTGTGAAGGTGGTGGTGAGGTCTGAATCTGCTCCTTGGAGAGCCTGCTATTTATTTTTTGCTCATGTTATTTCTCTAAAGCAACAAAGTGAAGATGTTGCAGATAACCTTGGTTGGTTTCAGTCTAGAGCAGGGGCAGGCAAACTTTTTGGCCTGAGGGCGGCATTGGGTTTCAAAAGTTGTATGCAGGGCCGGGTAGGTGGGGGGCGTGGCCTGACGACTGCTCCTCCCCCACCGCTGCACCATCCAACCCTCCCTTTTCTTCCTGACTGCCCCCCCCTCCTGGAATCCCTGCCCCATCCACACCCCCACTTCCTGACTGTCCCACCAGGACCCCTGCCTCCATTCAAAACCCTATTCCGGCCCTCTGACCTACCTGACCCCTCTCCACCCCCGCCCCCCAACTACTCCATGAACTCCCTTGCCCTCTGTCCAACCCACCTGCCCCCTTACCGCGCACAGAGCACCGGCTCAGGCCAGGCTCTGCAGCCCCCCCCCGCCCAGAGCATGGCGCTGGTGGTGCAGTGAGCTGAGGCTGCGCAGGAGGGGGAACAGCAGGGGCTCAGGAGCCGGGCATGAGGGTCCCATGGGTTGTAGTTTGCCCACCCCTGATCTAGCGTATTTAAATTGTTTTTGTTTCCATATAGTTCCTGTTTGTGAAACAGTCCTAAATTTTGTTTAACATGCTAAGTATTATACTCACTTTTGCTTAATATGCTAAGTATTGTAATGAAAAGACAAAATGTAATGCTTTAATTACTTTAGAAGCAGGAATCATCCTGTTTGATCAATAAATAAATTGCAACAGGACACAATTGTCTGAGTGCTAAAATATATGCCTAAAACCAAGTGACAGTCAGAACCTAAATATTAAAAGATCTAACAGGTCATGTAATCCATCTCCCTGCCAAGGCAACATTAGATTAATTTCCCTTTCTTGATAAGCGAGTTAAACTCATTGTTGCTGTAACTCCTTCATGCCAATGTGTCCAACAATTCTTCTGGAGTGTATGCTTATACTGAGGTGGAGTATTAATGGCAGACAGAACAATCACAAAGGGATGTCCCTGCAACAAATCCCTGCTCCCAGATTTCTCTTTCTAGAGTTAATACGAATACTTGAAATCAAAGCAATGAACAGTCATAACAGCTTGACAGATAATTTAAAAAGAAAATTGTCTGGATTAGCAAAACTGTCCAAACAAACAAACCCACACAGTTAAGAGAGATTACCAAGTGCTCTGCAACTGATCCCTTTTGGGACGGGGAGAAATTTAAAAAATCTCAGGGTAAAGTGTGAGCTGAAGTCCTGGAGAAGAAGTGGGTTCGATGACGTGGGCTGTAGCTCACGAAAACTTATGCTCAAATAAATTTGTTAGTCTCTAAGGTGCCACAAGTACTCCTTTTCTTTTTGCGTATACAGACTACCACAGCTGCTACTCTGAAATCCATAGGAAATGACATCATTCATAGAGTCCAAGGCCAGAAGGGACTATTGCAATCATCCAGTCTGACCTCCTGTACAACACAGGCCACAGAATTTACCCATAATTCCTAGAGCATATGTTAAAAAAAAAAAAAATCTCCAACCTGATTTAAAAATTGCCAGGGATAGACTCCACCATGACCCCTAGTAAACTGTTCCAATGATTAATTACACCCACTATTAATTTATTTCCAGTCTTAAGTGCTGCAGTGTGTTAGCCTTTGTCTGCTAGATTTGAAGAGCCCATTATTGAACAGTTATTCCCCTCTAAATATTTATAGACTAATCACGTCATCCATTAGCCTTCTCTTTAAAATCAATAGTGTGCTCTTTCAATCTGTCTCTATAAGGCATCTTTTTCTAATCCTTTTCAATCTATCAACATCCTTTTTGAATTGTGAGTACCAGAACACGACACACCATTACAGCAGAGATTGCACCAGATATAGAGGAAAAATAACTTCTACTTTTATTGAAGATTCCCCTCTTTATGCATCCCAGGATGGTGTTTGCTTTTTTGGCCAGGGTCACACTGGGAGCTCATGTTCAGTTGATTATCCACCATGACCCCCAACTCTTTTTCAGAGTCAGCTTCCCAGAATAGAGTCCCCCACCCAGTAGGTTCGTATGGTCTGTTTGTTCCTAGACGCATATCTTAACAATTTAGCTGTATTAAAACATTCTTTGTATGTACCCAGTTTACCAAGTGATCCACACTGCTCTGAGTCAGTGACAGTTCTATTAATTACTTACCACTTCCCCAACATGTCAGCTGCAAACATTTTCAGTGATTTTATTTTCTTCCTTAACATTAAATTGCATATGTTCAAGAACTGATCCCTGCGGGCCCCCCACTAGAAACATCTGCTCAGTGATGATTCCATGTTTACAATTCAAGACCTATCAGTTAGTTAAACCCACTTAATAGCATTCTATTTTTTTAATCAAGGTTGTGCTTTTTTTAGTCATGAAGCTTCAGGCTGCATTGGTAAATCAGAGGTAAAGCTTACATTGTTCTATGAAAGTAAATACACTCAGATTTACCATGTTACTTTGGTTTTGTAACTAGATTATGCTTCAAGCAGTAGTGGCAGGTACTGTATTATGCCTTTGGTCCCTAAAGGGTTCCTGGCCCATTCCCTTTTGATGTACTATTTCATTTCCTCTAAGCAATAGTTACCTTTCCTAGGTATATAGTGTTCTTGAGTACCTCTTTGCCCCTGTATCATGTTTGATGATGAAGCCACCAGAACACTGGCTTAAGTCTACTTTCTCTTGCAATCCTATTTAAAGTGCTATACACCTTTCTGGTATTATGTAAATGTAATCTAAGTTATGCAACTTTAATAGGATGATTAGGCTGAGGAGGGAAGGATAAGTTCACAGGATCCATGGACAAACTACAGCCCACAGGATCATCCGGCCTGGCCCTTGAGCCCCTGGCCCCTCCCCTGCTGCATCCCCCCACAGCCTTACTTTGCCACTCTGCCAGCGCTCTGGCCTGCTGCTCTGAATGGCAGGGTAAGGGGGAAGTTGGATAAGGGGCAGGATGTTGCAGGGGACAGTTAGGGGTGGAGGTGTGGATAGGGATTGGGGCAGTCAGGGGAAGATTAGTTGGGGCAGAGGTTCAGGGTGGGGGGGTTGGGATGGAGAACAGGGTGGTTGGATAGGCATGGGAGTCCTGAGGAGGCAGGGAGGGTGCGGGATACGGGGCAGTCAGTGGACAAGGAGCAGGGTGGGTTGGATGGGTCAGCAGTTCTGAGGGGGGCAGTGGACCAGGCTGTTTGGGGAGGCACAGCCTTCCCTACCCAGCCCTCCTACAGCTTTGCAACCCCAATGTGGCCCTCAGGCCAAAAAGTTTGCCCACCCCTGGACTAGAACTACAGTTGGAAAAGTGAGGCATCGTCATGAGAACTATTTTAGCTTGGTGTAAAAAACAGAAGCACCTCTATTCCACAGTAGATACATCTTACAAAAGGCAATAGCTCTAAGGCAGGGGTCTTTTTGCCATTTCAAGTGTTCTGAACACTTGTCAAAATGGGGGACTGTAAAGATATAGAAGTGATACCTGGATCAGCCCACCAATAACCATACTACAGCATTTAGCCTCAAACCATTTTTCTTGACGAATGAAATGTTGGGAGCCCTCAGTGTAACTGATGTGAAAGTGAGTCCTTGAGACATTCTGCCTGAGGGCTAGTCTGTCTGCTCAGTTCTTTATTAAACAGCTGAAGTTGGAAGTCTAGACACAAGACAGCTGAGGCCTTGGGCCAGGTGACTACTCACATGTACACCCCAAGCATTGACTGTAGTGCTTTAGGAAAACTTCTGCTGTCTACCAAAGCGACAGACTTAAACAGTAGACATAGCTCGTTCTATTCATTTTCCCTGTGGTGGATCAATGCTGACATGTGGGTGAATTCAGAGAATGCCTTGTTCAAGGAACTTTGAAATTCTAAAGAACATCTTAAAGCACTCATCACTATGAAAAGGTAAAAAGAAAAGCTGTAGCTCCTAAAAGCTTATGCTCAAATAAATTGGTTACTCTAAGGTGCCACAAGTACTCCTTTTCTTTTTGCGAATACAGACTAACACAGCTGTTACTCTGAAACCTATGAAAAGGTAGTGATTTCTCCTACTCTAACTGTTGTAATTGCAGCAGGGAAGACTGTTTTGACCAATAAATACTGCAACCAATCTTTAGTTCAATGGCTTAAGTGGCATAACCATCTGGCAGATTCCTAGGCCCATGTTTGAACCATATGTTCAAATACAGTATCTGCAGGCTTCAAGATTACCACAGAGCTTAGGGGTGTCTTTTTGGCTCTGAGCAAAAAGCAAACAATCCTTATCACAATTTAATCTCTATAGAGAATAGAGAGGCTTGTCCCCTCTGTCCATTTCTCTCCATGCCCCCCCCTCCATTTGTACAGAAGTTGTGCAGTAGTGAGGAGCAGTTATTAGTGGGTCTGTATTACTCCCCTCTTCTGGACTCAAGCAGCAATGCAGCTGCTGAACTTGTTCCCCCAGTTGGAGAGAATGACTTCGACTGTCCAATGATCATCAAACAATAAGGAAAGGAACTACTCAAAGGATGCAATTACTGGAGCCCCAACATCAGGGATGCTTACTGCACCATGTAGGGAAACAGCCAAAAGAAGATAGAATTAGGATAAAGAGTGAAACATTTAAGTCAGGTATTTCAAAAGTTACAGTTCTCATAGGTGGTACCAAAAGGCCCTAATGGTGATAAAATACAAGCTATTTTTATATTTGTCTACAGTTCAATAATGTACTGCTATTAATTTTAAATTAGTTGATACCCTAAACATGAATATTCACTTTAAGGATTTGGCTAAATAAAAATAAGTGCTCAATATACCTGAACTAAGAAGTTAGCAATTGAAAGATTGCGGTGTTGATAGCCACAGAAATCTGCTTAGTTCAAGTATTGATTTGTACTGTCAAGTGTTAACTCTAGGTTTCAAATTGGCATTTTGTAAATAAATGTTAGTTAAGAATTATTAGTCTTGCTTATTGAATGTGTAATGGTGTTAGTTTCTAAAATCTTGACTGTATGCTAATATCTGAACTGTTAAGTGTATTCAGTTTACATTAAGGTTACAAAATTCAAAGAGTCTAGAAATGCCAAAGTTCAAAAGTAAGTGAACTGGACAGAGCTGGAACAAGGTAAGATTTACTTTGTAATTAGCTAGCAGATGGATGTGGAAGACACAACTACAGTTAAAATTGGGGTACAGAAGCAAGGAACAGGCTACATGTCTTGAACTTAGAGCCCAGTAGTTTGGTGTGTGTGTGGTTTTTTTCGTTTGAGGAATAGCACTGATAGTTTCAAACTTCTTATATATGGGATCATATTACCTTGGAGGAGGGGGCAATAGGCAAGTCTTTGAGATCATCCTTGGGAACAATGACCAATGCAAGTGTTAACTGAAACTGACTCTTGTAAATTAGGCAGTTAAAAATGAAATATTAGAAGTCTCCCTCAACACTGCCTTCCCTATGAAATTTGTCACTGGGTGCTATTCAAGTTCACTGTTTTATTACGTGGCAGTGACTTTGAGGCACTGCCCTTTACACCAGGGAATCATCAGACACACTCTTGACAAACTAAACACAACTGAATCCAGTCAGTTTATACGTTAGAAGTGGTTTGTGATTATGCCAATGTAGTTTTACAGTCACATTTTCCTATTTCTTAAATTTTGCTTGTTGTGTAGAAGACCTATTACAAACAAAGGGGGAAAACTGATTATACAAGAAGTACTCTCAAATGCAGATCAAAAACTTCTACTCCTTGTTACAGTAAATTTAGATATGAAACAATTGTAGGCAACTATATTTTCAGAGCCATTTAAATTGTTTGCAGTGTTTACAGCAATGTTGGGCTCACCCTCATATAAATTGTGTAAGGATTTTTTTTTTTTTTTTTAAATCCAGCATGTAGGAAATAGTAATGATTTCTATCTCCTCTCCAAAAAGTTAAGTGAACTCATAAAAATTAAGTAGATTAACTTAGAAAATATGGCTGGTTGTGGGAGGCAGAATTCAGAGAACTTAGAGTAATATGAATGCTTCCATTGAAGGCTACATTTACTCTTCAAGCTAGGGGTCTGATGCCCAGCTCTTCCGCAGATGCTCAAGGAGAGCTAGCCTGAGTATAAACAGCAGTACGTCTGAAGTAGCACAGGAAGCAGTAGTACATACTCACAGGATTCAGAGATAGTGTATTCAGCACGGCTAAGTCATACCAGTGCCCCTGCCACCACAGCTACACTAATACTCCTGCTAGCTCTTATACATGCTCACACTAGGTTGATATGTGAGTTGGCACTCCCAGCCCTAGGTCATAGTGCAGATGTAGTCCAAGATGACAAACACTCCTGTTTTCCTTACAAACACCAATCATCTGCACGGGCACATAACAGCTACACCTATATAGTACTGTACCAGGTGAAGGGGAAAAATCTGTGGGATTTTTTTTATTTTTTTTTAAAGAAAGCTACCCTTCCCCACCACATAGATTGATAGGACAACTAGTTTTCCTAGGCCAGGAAAACTGATAGTATCCCTTTGAATGGCACACTCTACTCTCTACAAATAAGCATTCACTACTAAGCACTTCATGTTGTCCAGGAGAGCAGGATGCCTTCACGCAGCATCATCAGAACTTCTCCAGCAACTGTAAAATAAGGGCTCAAAGACTTTACAGACAAGTCCAACCTTTATTTAAAACTACATTTTAAACCATTTTAAAATTACTAAACAAATCACAATGAATAAAAAAGATTAAGACAGAAAAAGAACAGTGCAGTAAGAATAACTAGAGGATTCAGTTACAGCTGTTTAAACTGCCCTGGGCAGAAGTTAGCATATCTATCCTAAAGGCAGTAGTGTGTCAAACTAATTTACATTTTTATACAAATTCAAATTGAGTGAAGTTTGTGCCCATTTTCTATATGCACTGGTATATGTGGAGAAGGGCTAGGAAGGAGTTTCTGGAAAAAATGTTCACGCACTTTGAGCTCCAGCAGTTTCTGCAAAATAAAAATTGTACTCATTAATGTCCAGGAACAATTACTGAATCTCAAACACACATTTTAACAGGTATATGTTTAAAAGTATTGCTGAGAACATCTTGACAAAACAAGTCCCTCCTCATTGTTGGTCTATACACAGTTTGCACATTGTGTTAGGTTGCACCTATTCCACTATCATGTGGGCACTCGGATTTCAGATAAAAAGCACCCTAATGCAATTACCAACTTAAGCAAAATTGAAAGAGGGTACTCAACCCACAATTAGTGTCCACAGAAAGGAGCTCTACCAATTTAACTAGTTTGGTTTAGAAACCAATTAATTCAGTGCAAAATGAACTCCATGAACTGTTTGCTACTGACCTTTCTGGAAATGGTCAGTAGCCAATATAAATTGTGAGTTTGATTTTCTAGCCCTCATTGGCTCGTCAGTTGCCTATGATGTAACACTAAGCATATGGCTGCATATATTTGTTGACTAATAACTAGAAATAAATGGTCAAACCTAGCTATATTATTATTAGGCAATGTTTCTGGGGATTTCCTCCAATGCTCCTCACTCCCATTCTCCAAACATTGTATTGTAGTTTAAATAAATTACCGAAATAATTGAAACCACCGTGATTATATTGCAGTATTTTGACAAATAGAATATGCAGAATTTTTAATTTTTTGGTGCAGAATTCCCCCAGGAGTAACTGACTTATAAAACTTACACAATCAGATCCTTCCTTACCATTAACTTCCATTAGAAAAGGATTGCTTCTTTAGTCACAGTCAAGAATATCCTGACTTGTAAAAATTAATGGAAGCAGCAGCAGCAAACAGAACATTTAGGTCAATACACATTTTCCAGTATGTCATAATGGAAACATTGACAATCAGAAGATTGAGTTTTCTTGCTTTACTCAGCAACAACCCTGAAGGGTTTAGACCCTAATAAAGCTTAACTCTCCCAAGAAGAGATTAAGGCGTTAGGAATTTAAAGAATCTCTCACCAGGTTCTTTTAGTGTTTGAGAGTCTCCAGCTAATTCTTCTCTTTGCATTCCATCACCATCTAGTATTGCATCAGACAAAGTGTTTGTCTGGGCTTCCGCCACCATTTTATTCATTAGATCTGCCTTGGGAGTGGATAAAACAAATGAGTTTCCAGAGTCATGTATATTTCTTCCCTTCCCGCATCCCCCCAATTTAAAAAAAAGACTCATTTTTGTGATGGGCACTTCTAAGTACAGAAAACCTCAAGCAAAATACCTCTGAATATATTGTAAGTTTAAGGGGCAAGTCTTCAACTCTCACAAAGTCATCTTCATCAGACTTTTGACTTATGTTTCCGGACCCAGCTTCCTGTTGATGACAGAATTTATGACATTTTAAGAAGAAAGTAGAGAGGTGCATGATTCTGTTCTAAGTACAGATACCTGATAACTAAAAATAAAAGAAATTAAGAGTTATATTTTAAGTGCTTGTATGCTCAATTTAACCTACAAACCGAATGAGTCTGGAGAGAAGGCTTAACTTTGAAATGACATTTTATATTTAAGAAAGACAATATGGAAACACAAATTATACGTACATATTCAGTCACTAACACAGGTGACTCTGTATCAGGGCTTCCAGCCATAGAGCTTCCTGGGCTTCCTGTCAAGGATTTGGTTTCTATGCACATTGTTTCTGATATCTGAATTTCATTTACTAGTAATGAAGGGCTTGGCTCTTCTGTTGCTGACACCTTGGTAGCACTAACAGACTCAGGTGCACTGACTGTTAGAAGTTTCTTATTCTCCAGCATATTGAGATAATGAGGCAAAATAGCAGGAACATCTTGTTCATCTAAAAACACAAAGCATTTTAAACAAGACATGGATTTTGACAAAGTAAATGGCTTCTTAATATTTTGTTTAAAAAAAAAAAACCAAAAAACAAAAAAACCAACAACCACCTTCAAATGAATAACAAAAGCAAGTTTCCAGCAGACATGAGTCAGTATGTCTTTGAAATGAACAGGAACAGAAATTAATTCTGCTGAAACATTTGAGAGGGCAACAGCCTTGTAAACACTCATTGCAAACTAAAATGAACCTAATTAAAAGCCAATATATCAAGTTACAGATACCACATATTAAATACCTTTCTGAAGTTTATAGGCTAACCTTAATATCAAGAATAATTCTGTGAATACAGAGATCAATTTTGGCAAAAAACTTGACCAATCTGCCTAATTTATAGATCAGATGCACAGTAAGCAGTTCAGTATTTCAGGCCTTTTTTTTTTTTGAATTTATTTCAAAGCATGTATAAGAGCAATACTATAAAGCCATAATTTACAAGAAACTCATCTACCCCAGTAGGTCATTTTAAAATGTTGTCAGTGTATAAACAGTGACATCAAAATCAGAAATATTTTAAGTTTAGAAATTAGTGCAATTATTTACTGGTAAATTGCTAAAGTGCAGAAGTACACTCATTTTAAGTTGTTTGGTAATAAAACAGAGTAATCCTTCACAGAGTTTTGGAAAGTTAATCAACCTGCAGTTGTTGTTAAACCACAGATTTGTTAAGATTGTTAATTTAAAATTCTGATATTTAAATTAGCTTTTTAAATCATCCACAAACTTTATATCAAAACAAAATGTAAAATACAGTCTGCTGAAGGCAAGGTTAGTATTTTTTATGCTGAATCAGCATATCATGATTAAGTTAGTTTTCTTCCTTACACTGAAGGTATTGACAGAGACTTGTGACACTATTCCCAGTATTCAGAGTAACAGCCGTGTTAGTCTGTATTCGCAAAAAGAAAAGGAGTACTTGTGGCACCTTAGAGACTAACCAATTTATTTGAGCAAATTGGTTAGTCTCTAAGGTGCCACAAGTCCTCCTTTTCTATTCCCAGTAGCAGGTACAACTTTAGAACAGACTGGTGCATGTAGAAAGGATCTGACATGAATGTTGAAGTTAAAGCACAATTATTATTATTATGACTGATGGGAACTTAAACAGCAAATGTACAATATGAGGTGCACATAACTGTCTGCCTTTTTTTTTTAAGTCTGCGTATGCTGCTCTTACATAAAGATTTTAAAGAGTACAGTGTGCAGAATTTCTTAATGTTTTGCATGACTGCTGAAGCACAACAGAATCCACAGAGATACAGAGCTGTCCATCTATGAGAGGAACATAGGTCAGTGCAGAAAACACAGACTACTGCTAATTGTCTGTAATAGAAAATATATCTTAGGTGAGATAAGAAGCAACCACCATGACATGCGGTAGACTTGCCATCTTTTGCCAATAAGTAGCCAAGAATAGAAGGGCAATTTATTTTTGGAACAGTTATAGGAGGGTTGACATTTTCCCATCACTTCTCTACTAGATATGTACTTGATTTAGTCCCCATCTAATGTGAGGTTTCTTACACAGTAAAGATCACTTAAATAATTTTAAAAGCCTTATACTATGGACAATGAAGGATGAAAATGGCAGGGAGTGAGAAGCTGGCACAGCAGCAATTATCTGTTGATTATGAAATTCAAACTTTACTTTCCAGTTTACTAAAACATTATCCTCCTCAGCTATTATTCACGGTTTTTCTTCTTGATACAAGAGTTATTCAATTAAAATTGTGTGAACCAGGATATCAAAACAGTCCTGAAAGTTATGCCATGGACAAATGTCAAAACGCAACCCTATCATATACACTCAATTATATTGAGGTTTCTCTTTTAAAATGCTTGTTTTTTCTCATTTAAAATAATTAGATCACAGCATGTGCAAGAATCAGTAAAGCAATCCAATTAAAATAAAATCTAAAAAATTCTTACAAGTTTATTCAACTTCTTCATTCTTGTAGAAGGCAAATTCACATGAAAGTGATAGTATGTTTTTTTTGTTATGTACATAATTTAAAGTTTTACTCAGATCTTACCTTTAGAACTAACAGATTTCTGCTTCGATGATAAAATCTCATACTCATTTGGTTTATCAGATTCATCTGTTGAAATCTATATGGCAAAAATCATGTTTAGACAATCATGTTTAATTTCTATTAGGGAGAGTTTAGTATTTCATCTAGTCTACCCCTTCCTGTCCCAAGTCCCCCCCAGCAGGTATGCTTGTTCCTTACAGTATAAGCGCCAACATCTTGTCTATATTAGTTTTAAATTCTCGGTAAGTTCCACTGTTTACTTGTTAGTTGCTCTTCCATAGATTAAAAGATCTCACTGTTAAGATGTTTTTACACAATAGCCTTCGTTTTCCTTTTACCTTATTAGTCCTCATCATAAACCCATGCATCAAACTGAAAAGCTCCTCTATAAGCATTTACATCATTCAGTACTTTTAGGCAGTTATACTTGCCTACCTCTTGTTCATTTTGCTAAATTGCCTATTTTTTTAAAGGTCTTCATAGGTCAGTCCTTTCAACCCTTCACTCATTGGTAAATTAAGGAACAAGTCTCTAGAACCAAATCATACTCATTCAAGAGTTTCTAATGAACAATGAAGTGACTCAACAGCTAATAAAATACTGAAATTTTATTTTGAAATTTGCTATCATACTAGAAGGCTGGAGAGTAGCCAGTAGTTGTACCTATCTTTTTAAAAAGCTCTAGAAGTGATCCTTGAAATTACAGCCTAGTAAATTTACTTCAGTGCAGTTAAACTGCATTGAAAAAAATTTAGAATACAACTATAAGGCAAGTATTGGCACACTGGATGATGGAATGGCTTCTGCAAAGGCAAACTGAGTTTTAGTTATCTACTACAATTTTAGAGGGCCTATCAACAAAACAACGAAGAACGAACCATCACCTGACATGAACATTAACCCAGCAAAATTCAAACTGGAAATTTAAAATAAATATATTTATTTATTTAACACTGAAGGATGTGGTACATTTTCTCTCACTTGGTGTCTTTAAATCCAAGCTGGATATCTCTACAATATATGCCTTACTTCAACCATAAGTTGTTGGGCCAGATGCCAGGAATCACTATGTGAAGTTTGATGGCCTGTATTTTGCAGGTCAGACTAGATGACTGTATCAGTTCTACTTCTGATCTTAAAAATATAAGACGACAAGTGATGGGACTAGATGAATATGAAGTTTTAAATGTTGACAATGTATGAGACCTGCAAACTTCTCTGAAAAATCATCCTATTCAAAGTCAACTCTCTTCTCAAATTTTCTCTTTCCAATTTGGTGGGGGGGGGGGAAGGCTTTATTTATCTAGTCATTACTTATTTCTAACTTAAAGTAACAGTTTGACATCACAAATGGCTACTGACTAACTAGGTGTTATAATAAACTGAATTAACATTCACTGAAGGTGGGAAATGAACAGCAAAAATATTAAAGCTAGAAACGGTGAATTTGAATAAAGTGTGAAATGCACCCAAACTGAGTGGCGTCACAGGGTCATAATGCAACCGCCTCTCTGTCTCCACTTATGGAGGGGCGAATGCTCCAAACCAAAGTATTGCTGCCACCACATGGACCAGGTCACAACACCTGAAGTGGGGAACCTGGCCCTGTCCTATGGGACAGGAACCACTGCTGGGGGGAGTGCAGGGTGGGCTCTTTCTCCAAACCCTTCCTTCTCTCCTCCCACCCCCGCCACCCTACAGGCTCCCTGCTCTCTCCCAATCATGGATATATTGTGGTTTTCATGCACCTCTGCTGTAAAATGTATTAAAAATTGGCATGCCAAATTCTAGTCTTAATTGTAAGGCCAGAAGATACAACTGATCATCTAGTCTGACCTCCTACATATAACACAGGCCATAGGACTTGCCTTTGAACAAGAACATCTCTCTTTTTGAAAAACATCCAATATTGATTTAAAAGTTTCCATAATGGAGAATCCACCACAACCCTTGATAAGATGTTCTAATAGTTAGTTATCCTCACTATTAAAAAATTACATCTTATTTCCAGTCTGAATTTGTCTAGCTTCAACTGCTAACCATTGGATCTTGGTCTCCTATATTGAAGAGCCCTCTTATCAAATTTCTGTTCCCCATATAGGTTTTCCAATTCTTTTATCACTCTCAAGGCTCATCTCCGAACCATCTTTAATTTATCAACAATCTTCTTGAACTGTGCACAGCAGAACTGGACACAGTATTCCAGTGAGGTTGCACTAATGCCCAATATAGAAGTAATATAGCCTCCCTACTCATATCAAGATTGCCTGAGTTACAGATCCAAGGATTGCATTAGCTCCTGTTAGCTACAGGGTCACACTGGGTGCTCATGTTCAGCTGATTATCCTGGGAAGCAGTGATTCTGAAAAAGATTTGGGAGTCATGGTGGAAAGAATCTCCCATTCCTTAAGTATGGCCTACATTCTTTGCTCCCAAATGCATGACTTTAAATTTTGGCCATATTAAAACACATTGCTTGCTTACCAATTGATCAAGATCACTTTGTATCAGTGATCTGCCCTCTTCCTTTATTTAGAACTCCCCCAACCTTTGTCCCATCTGCAAACTTTATCAGTAATGATTTTTGTTTTCTTCCAGGTCTTTGATAAAAACATTAAATACCACAGGATCAAGAACTGATCATGCAAATATCCTTACTAACAAGAACTCAAGAAGAATGTATGACAGGAAAAAGGGTATCCACGTATAATATTTCTTTAAACAACCCTAGTAAGTGTAAAAGAAGAAAGGACTGGCATTCAAGAGTACAATGCATAGGTAACTTCCCTTCATTAAAATATTTTTTGGGTACCAAGTAGGTTAGCTAAGGTTTGTAGAACTCTGATAATACCTGTCCTTGTTCATTTTCAACTGTAGTGTCATTGCTGGCTTGCAGTGAAGTCTGGACATCCACAGGTCCTTCTTCAAACTCTTCTATTTCGTCATCTTCATTCTCATCTTCCCCACTTCCATAATTAGTTAGAGCTTGTGTTTCCGCTTTAGACAAACCTGAAGTCAGTCAATGCAAGAGTTTCAATATAGCTTAATCACTGATATAAGTTATACCGGCTCTTCATTAAAACTCTTGTCCTCGGTATTTCAAAAAAAATAAAATTCAGACTTTAAGTAAGTTCTCTTCATATTCTGGAATAGGAGATAAGGCAACATTAGATACCTAGAACCTCAATATAACATGATAAATTATACGTCTGTGAGAATGGTTATGACCTGTAATTGTCTTGTGAGACCTTTTCCTGGAATGCAAATATTCTACAGAAACCTGACTGGAAGTACCACCGAACACCACTGCTGTGCTGTAATGTAATTAAGTACTTTTATTTATTGTAAGTCTACTTGAAGAGTACAACCATGGTGGAAGCAGAGATATTCAAGGATGGAACACAGGGACATAATTAGGAATAATGCAATGAAGGAAAACATTTAGGTGGAATACTCAGGAAAAGTGTAGTGATAACAATTAGAGCTGAACTGCAGAATCAGAATAATAAAAAGAGAATGAAAGCCATTAGGGCTTGAAAAGATTCATATGAAGAGAGACTGAAAAGACAAATTATCTGCCTTAAAAAGGAGAGGAAAAAGAGGGAAATGATAAATAATGGTACAGAGAAGGTAGATTATAAACTTCTATTTCCCTGCATCTCAACATACGAACTTTCACTGAAATTTAAAGGAAATACTTTCTTCAAACAATGCATTAATAGAGTGCAGAACTCATTGTCAGACGATATCACAGAAACCAAGAACATGACAAGATTCAAAAAGTGGACATATATGTGAACAACAAAAATAGTTATTAAAGTAAGAAAAAAATCAGAAGGGATGTAAACCACATGCTTCAACGTTTAAGACAATCTAACTAGGAGAGATCATGCATGACAAGGCCTTCACAGGAGATGAGGTGGGGGATTTATCCCACATCTGCCTAATGTGGGGTTTCTTGACCCATCCTCTGAAGCTGGCCTGGTGGCTGGCCAATGTTAGACACAGGTTACTAGACTATATGGACCATGGATTTGATCCACTATGAGAATTCCTGTAAGATACAAATCCATGGAATAAATTTGCTAAGTAGTGGAAGCTCCACTGCTTTTGGTATTTAAACCTAGACTGGACAAAATACTAGAAAATGTAGTACTGGAAATAATCGTGCATAGAGAGGAGAATAAACTAGATGAGTTAATAGAAAACTGAGATAAGACCTATTAACCTTATGCATGTATAGCTCACACGAACAGTACATCATTAAAAATGTTGTCATAAAATTAGTTGCATGAAGTTACAGTAAAAATCTGAGTAACAACCTATCAAAACAATTAAAAAAACACTTACTTATAGACACCGGACAGCCTTCACTCTCCTCATCTTCCTCCTGATCAGAAGCATCAGATCTCATACTTTGAGGAACTTCACCATCATTGTATATTTCTGATTCTTGTGTGGGTTTAACTGTTTCAGTTTCATCCTTGTCCTAGCCATAAGTAAAAGTAAACCTCTATTGAATAGATTTTCCCCTTATTCTGGACAAGAAGATTATTGTTACAATTAAGTGCATTGCCTCTGCTGTACTCTGCACTAAAAACTTAGAAGCATCAGGAGAAAAAGCACCCAATGGAACAGATTAAGTATCATGAAAGGCCAGAAGAATCTGATCCTAGACACTAATGCATAAAAGCAACTGAATATAGGTTGTCTTTGAATCTGAGTCCCTCACCCACAATGTCCTCCCTGCTCAGAATAATACCCTTGTTTTTCCTCATAGAAACAACATTCACAATTGCTTAGAGAAGAGTTCTCAGCAGTATGCCTTTTCTTCTTTAAAGACAGAAAGAACTGGGAAAAAGAACGGATATAAAAGCATAAACTCGGCCTGTGTGCAAAGATGTGTTTGAAACAGACAGATCAAATCTAACACATACTCAGTAGCCTTAGACTACTTTATGGAGGCTTGGTGGGAACCAGGCAACTTCAGATCCCAAGAAGACCTCAGAATAGACACCAGGACATTTAGAAGTTTCCAAGACTTCTTTCATGCCAAAGGAGGTGGATCCTTAGACAGACCCAGAACTAAAGGATTCCAAGAGTCTAGTCTTCAGGCTCCTACAGTAAGCTAGTGCAGCATTGTTCACTATCCTCCACCTGTAAGAAGTAAACCCTGTGCGCACAAAGCAACCTCAAAGAATATTCATGTGCAAGGCACAGACAGACAAGGCATGTGACTCTTAACATCAAATGAGTGACACCAAGCACAGTTCAAATCTTGCCAGCTTGCAGAGATCTGCCACAGAGCCTACCAACACCACAACCCTGAGTAACAGAGAGGGAAATAAGATAGCTGACAGAGCTGAGTGGTCATTTGGAGTCAAAAGAAGCAGGAGTTGTTGATCATCACACAACGGTGATTAGTCAAATAATCCACACAAAAACCATGCTAATCATGAAGGGTGCAGAAAAAGGTTCCTATCCTCATAGCTAGCCATTATCAAGAAGGAGCTGAAAGTGGCTGGAGTCACAACTCCTCTTTATAACCTCTTTGTTTGGACCTGCAAAGTGGTCACTTTGCTATGCTTTTCAAGATGATTCTGCATTCACAGCACTGAGGGAAAACATCCCACAATGAGGCACTACAGAGGCAATTTTTGAGAACAAGTACTGAAAAGAAATAATGATGTGGTTCTACTCTGAAGAGAGATATTAAAAAAGATATTGAGAAATTCCATGTTTATTGTGTCTATTTCTACATCAATTCTGCTAAGTTTATAAGCTATTTTTGTTTGTTTTAAACTACCAACCCTGCAAACTATTACTGGGATCTCAAAGTCAATCTGGCTCTTTCACACTTGCATCACCGTTAACAGAGATCCTGCAGGTCTCATTATGGTTTCAGTTAAACCTGATGTAACCTTTGTGTTCAAAGAGATTTCACAACTGTGAATGTCTTTAATGGGGATGCACAAAGATAACTGAGGGCAGAATCTGGTGCTGCAACAAGAATTTAATGCATAAGAAATCGAATTAAACTCGTGTCTGTAATGGCTCTGCTGTGCTAACAGAATGAAAATGAGTAAATCTTGGTCACTAAGTAATCTGCCATTATTGAATACATACAGAAGGGTATTTACTGATTAAGGAAGTTCACTTTCTTCTACATAAATCATTTTTCAGAAAGCTGCACTTTAAAAGATAGGTTACAGTACACATTGTGTTTCAGAGACAACTAAAGTAAAGAGTTGGTAACAGTCTAAGGAGACAGAAGAGGTATTAATAGGATATTTTCAATCAAAATTGAAATTCTGAAATATTTGCTTTCCAATAATCAGAGTTAAATGGATTGTTCAGAGACATTGGGTTTGTATTATCACTTTTGTTCAAATCACTACTAAAAATGCACTGAAAGTGATAACCACTAATGACTTCTGAAATTCTCCTACAAAAGGAGGAAAGACCGTTACAGTTTTAAAAAATAAGTATAACCTACTTTGTCTTCATCAATATCTTCAGCGGATGAACGAACGCCTACCTCAAGAACTCTCTTTGCCTAGAAGACAACCAATTAAATTATCTTCAATTCTGAACTGAAAATATCCCTTTTACAAAAATTTAGTCTACATATAAATCCACATTTAAATCAGAAATGGCTTTGAAATACTGGAAAAAATTGACTAAGCAGTGTCATACCCTTACTTAGAATTATGTTTATATATCATGCCTACTATTATAAATTCAAACTAAAAAATTGCAATAAAATACTCTAGCAAATATTTCTCAAGTCTTGCTGTAGTTTTTGAAGGGATACATCTTTAAATAGGTGTCATCACTATCTGGGAATTACAATACTCATTCAGAAATGCTTTGCTGGGTTTCTTACTGTTTAGTTATGTTTTAAATGAATATTTAGGACTCTTGTACTATCCCAATTTCACAGATATGTTCTATTCACATTAAAATGAAATTAGTTGAGCTGCATTTTTTTTAATTTGAGACTTCTAAAGAAAGCTACTAGGACTTCCATTAAAATATAAAATGGGAACAATTACAGTATATAAAAGGAAGTAATTAAGTAGTTGCGTAATGCTATGGTGGGGTAGTATTAATTTAGATTATACAAAGTATTTTTGTTATAATTTAGTTTTTTCTACGGTAAGTTCATTATGAACCCTGAGGATGCTGCTATGACATTCTTTAAGTGCCACCATGTGATCCCACAGCCTAGAACTAACAGTGATCATGATACATGCTGCTGGAATAGATGGTGCCAACAATACTCTTATTTTCATTACAGGAGGAGAATTTCTATTACATTCTTATTAATCGATTCCAAGGCCAGAAGGGACCATTGTTTTTATCTAGTTTGACTTCCTGTGCAAGACAAGACATAGAAATTTCCACAAAATAATTCCTGTTTGAACTAGAGCACATCTTTTAGAAAAAAAGATCCAGACTTGATTTAAAAATTGCCCATGATGAAGAATCCATCACAACCTTTGGTGTTGTTCCAATTGTTGTTTACCTTCACTGTTAAAAACATACGCCTTATTTCCAAACTGAATTTGTCCACCTTCAACTTGCATGTTTCTTTTTAATAAGAGGTTAACATTTTATTTACATTCCTTATTGAAGTTAGTCATACTTCCAAGAAACCCTGCCAAAACTGAAACTTTGCCAGACTGGTCATTGACATAGCAGCGTAAGTAGTATTTCTGCAAAACTTTAGTCTCACTGAAGTAGTGGATGAAAGGGCAGAAGGTGCAGGGCTAGAGAAGTGGTGCAGTGGGGAAATTGAAAGAACAAACTCATGAGCCCAATTCTACAACTATTTACTCAAATGAATAATCTCATTAACTTTAATGGGACAATTGACCTAAGTAAACTCACTCGTGCATATTTATAAGGTTGGACCCTATGTTTTTTGCTTATGTGGAAAAACAGAAAAATGTGACAGAAAGAGCATTCTCTCTGAAATCTTCCATGCACTAGGCCACTGATGTGTCTATATAGAATCATTTTTACTGTGATGTCACATTAATAGAAATAAGTTTTTAGAAGTCATATGTTCTTTTTTTCCTAGGAAAAGTTTTTAAAATAATTAAGTTAAACATATACATATCAACTGAAACCAGAAAAATTACATGCTTAAAAGAAAAAGCTTAAGCAGTTAACCTCTTTATCATAAGGTTGTATCACTCCCGCTGCTTCCATTTTACTTTTGCATCTTTGTTTTACAGTAATACTGTTGCTGTCCAAGTCTTTCATGAGTTTAAAGAAGGCTAGTTCATTAAATAAAACTTCAGAGATCTCCACAAGAAGATCCTCTCCACAATCTTTTAGTTTTCTACCAGCAAATTTTGCCAGTGAATCCTGTCAAAAGAAAAATAGTTCTTCAGTTTGAGTCATGATCTTAAAACTGAAATGAAGACTAAACAGCTTTTCCTTATATACCCCTGAAGATCAGGAACTTAGCATATTACAAACAGAGCTAAGCTAGTTAGAAAGATTGTCTAGGTAGCTTGTTTAAGTGAAATCCATCATGACGTAACATGGAGCTCCTCGTTACCAGGTCATGGCTCTGAATTGGCCCCAAGCCTATGGCAGTAAAAATTCATGATCACTTGATGACTTTCCAGTGATCCACATGAAGTAAATTTCTAGTTTCAGCATGATACAAGTCTCTGCCCACAAACAAAACCATCATTATGGTTACCTTTAAAGGCAATCTCAGCAGATGTATTTCTCCACAAGTATTTTATTTTAAATATTTGTTCATATTTTATAATTAAGTTGCTGCTTGTTGTGGAAGGTATCACGATTCCCAGAACTTCACTGTTCTTTGTATCCAGGCATATAATAGGCCAAAACACAAGACGAGGGCAACACAAACTTGTCTACTCACATTGCTCAATTCTGTTATAGAGAACCATATATAAAGTGCTCTCAGTACTGTCAACACACACAATCACTGCGGTTTCTGGGCACTAATGACAGGGCAGTTTAATTTTAATCAAATACTTGACTTTCTGACCAAATTCCAAGTTACGTTAATATCAATTATGCTGGCAGCTGGTTCATAGGTTTCAAATCTATATTCATGTTGCCAGATTTGTACTACTGTCTGATCCTGAGAAACCAGTTGAGCGTGAGATATCAGAAGAGGTGATATTTATGTGAGGAAACAATGTACTATTTTATTAATATGTCAAAGAAGAAGGAAGAAGAGAGGCAAGGGTTTGTGTCACTGAAAGTATGCTCGATTGGAAATTTATTACCTGATTTTCAGAAGTCAGTTGAAGCTGCAAGTTGCTAGGCACTATTGAAAATCAAGATCACTATAGTACAGTTTTAAGGAATGTTTACACAAGAGATTATGTATCTTCTGCAAAGTATCCAATTTGCAATATAGCCCAAAACAAAAATTTATGAAGAGAAGTTACTGACCTGCAGTATGCCACCAAGTTGCTTATGAAAAAATTTCACAAATTCTTTGCTTTCATCATTTTGTTGTGTAAGAGTCAGGACCATACGTCTTACTGATGTCAATAGCTGAGAAGAGCATACTTCATCCATGTGTTCCTAGAAAATCCCAGGGGATAAAGAAAATTATCACGACTTTAAAAAGTGGTCACTACATCATATCTTGAAGCTGACTTTTACAGACAGACATTTTTCCAGAACTGTAACATGTTCTGGGAACACAGTTAAAGCATGGTTCAGTTTCATCCTATTCACGTGGCACAACCAAGTTGTGTTTTTAACCCATGTCATAACCTTAATGGTCCCACACAGGAGGAATTATAGTGAAGACCTTATTTATATAAAATTTAAGCCTAACCTAGTCCTATTCCACCTTCCCAATATAGTTACTTCACACCAGCCACCAGAAATTTTACAACCATCTTATGATCTTCAGATACTCCGTGGCTGTGAACATTTAAAACCCTATATATGCTGGATGGCACTGTTAAAAGATATGTACAGTTGTAAGCCTCTTTGAATTCATAGGCAAACCTTAAAAGTTCCCACCATCAGGAATTGTGTTAAACCATCAGGCTATAGAGGTCAGCCAGTAGGAATTATTTAAAATGTCAGCCAGTAGGAATTATTGTCACAGATCTAACTAACTTACATTGTGTGCAGATTATGGTGGTGACAACGTCAGAGTAAGATTGCTTGTAAATTAATCATTTCTGCATTTACACTTCAACTTGAAAAAGTTAGTTTTAGAGTAGATGGGGTCCAAAATTTATCTTAAATTGGAAAGTTAGTTTAAACCATACGTATAGAGAAGCTACTGCTGCTTCATAATTTGTTTTTGTACAACTATGTTGTGTGATAATTTTCCTGATGAACAAAAGTTCAGAAATAAAAATCTCTTACCTTCAGAAAAGGGATGACCTCTTTCATAATTGCTTTAATCTGTCGGTCAAGCTGCTGAGTATCTATACGAGGACATGGAACAGAAGAAACTTCACTAGGCTGTGGCACACAGGGACTCTCGCCAGTAGATTGACCTAGTAAAATGAAGTGTATTCAAACCATAAGATATCTCCATTTAATAAGTATCAGTTTCAAAAAGTAAACTGTACTTTTAAGTTAAAACTACATGTTTAGTTATGGCAGAAATCCTATGCAACTTAACTAAAAATTACAGCAAAGTACAATTAAGATGGAACTGAATTGTCAGGTGAATAGTTCCTGATATCTACAGATACTGTTTTCAAACACAAAATAAAAATACTTATATATGTGCAAACCTTCTAATTTAACAGCAGAGGCACTCTGGAGATTACTACAGCAGCCTTCGGAGTCAAGGGTACTTTCTGCTTCAGTTTTCATACGCTCATATTCCCTCATCCTAGCCAATGCCTGATCTAAGTGAATCACGGTGTTGCCTATGTTTAGAGCAAAAATACTTTTTATAAGTTTTTTAAAATGTACATTAAGGTTTGCATATGCAAACACAATCTGCATAATTGTAATAACGAATTAAAAAGTAAGGTTATATTTACGTTTAAGAGCCATAATTACATAATTACATAATTACTTATACAGGAGGTATATATTTTAGAGTTAATCAAAAGTATTTAAGTGTTTCACATACATTAATTGCCAGTATTATACTATATAACATTTACCAAGATCATCAGTGGCAAAAGGTTCAAAATTTGAAGATGTAGACATGGTACTGCCATTGTCCGCATCATTTTGTTCACAATCTCTACTTGCTCCTGTGTCAAAGTTCTTCTCAAAAGTTTCCTAAAAAATATACCAACAAATTTACACAAAGCAAGCATATGTCCTGCTTCCTCAAATATCCCAGCAAGCCACTGATTCTCTCTTCACCCTGCCCCTAAGGTTACAAAATGTGTTCCCAGACTTCCATACTGGGAATGACCTAACTTATGAAGGAGATAACATAGGGTGCTTCTATATTGATCTATTTTGTATCTTTATATAGGTAACGTAATTGAATAGGGCATTGCTGTTAGTGATTTCGTAACAAACTACGGAAAGTTTTAAGTCTTTGGGATTCTAGTGGGAAGTGCCGTCACTCCCTATAAACAGCCCCATTTAGAGAATCTCTCATCCTCCCACTCCTGAAGCAATTTTGACAGCTGATGGATTGAAGAGAATTGCTGCAAGTTCCTGATAGAATCTCTGTCTCAGATAGGAAGTAATCTGGGCTATTTACATTAACTGCACGGCACTGAGTCTTGCTTCCATTCATACCAGCTTTTATGCTAGTTTTCAATATTAAATGAGACAAGATTCTACATAATTTCCATGTGAAGATATCCTGTAGCAAGCTTCTTCTTACAAGAAAGTGACTACTTATAAGCTAGTGTGGGTTTTGGAAAACAAGTCATTATGGTGAGTGCAGCATAACAACCTGCACAGAAACTGAAAGATGAAGAAATGAATTTCATATTAAACTAGTTTCTGAAGATAAAATAAAAAAATAAAATTTTAAAAAAACACAAAACAAACCAAAAAACCTTACATCATCAGTTGTAGCAAGACTTTCACTAGGAGTACGTTCAGAGTTTGAAGCCATCCATGTAGCTGAATTCAGAGACTTCGTGCATTCTCCTTTTTCATTGTTCTCAGATATGTGTCTAGTCACTATATCCTAGAAAAGATAATGAATCTTAAAATCTATATTGTGAAGAAAGTTTATTCAATGCATAAATGTAAATAAAATGTTTTGCATACCTGTAACGCATACAATGCTCTTTGCCTCAAGTAGTCTGTATTTAGCAGCTGAAGCTCATGGAAAAGTTCAATAAGAAAATGTGGACGAGATTCATTTTGAGATATCAGAGTAGCTACTTCAGAATAAATGGTGTCTCGCAAAGCTTCAAACATGGAAAGATCACTACCAGTTTCTGTAGAAGAATAAAGGAGCCAGTCTATGTTCATGAAATTCTTGATAGTTCTTTCTCTATTGACATATACCTCAATTATATTTGAAAACTTTACCTTGGATTCAGCTTACATTTTAAGCAGCTGAGCAAGTTTACTGTTTCTTAAAGCTTAGTATTTCCCGAAGGCTACAAAGATTTAAACATAATACAATTACATTTTAGACCAGTGGTTTTCAATTTTTTTTAATTTGCGGACCCCTAAAAGATTTAAAATGTGAATGTGGACCCCTTTGAGAATCTTAAGAGTCTGCAGACCACCAGGGGTCCACGGGCCACACGTCGAAAACCACTGTTTTAGACAGTTTGTCTTCATGTAAGTATTTATGTATAACATAATAATTAAAATGTACCATACACGCCCATGTATTAGAAATTAGGACAAGCTTTTTGTCTTTGTTGTTTTTCTTAAGCTTCTGAATGAAAACTTTAAAGGTGTGGCATATAATTGAGTATATTATGCACAAACACATATATATGGACACAGGTTTTGAGAGTAGGTAGAACGCTTTTTGAAAACCAGGCCTCTAAGATATTTCAAGCTTGGCATCCAAAATCACAAGCTTACTTTTGAAAAATCTAGCATTATACATAACATATCCTCTTTAAAGAAAGAAGGAAACAAAGAAAATCTGGGCTGGTGCTAATTTCTACATTCTAAAGGGGATATTCACCAAACTGCTGAAGTCCCAACAAAACCTTCTGCAACACTTAAATCCTACTGATAGGCTGCACATGGGGAGGGAGAATACAATGGCTGTGGATGGGAAAAGAGTCTCCCTCCTAACTATGAACAGGCTAGTGCAGACAGGGGCCTAGCCCAAAGAACATATGCTTAGAGGAATCCAGTGGCCCACAAATGCCAGGGGGCAAAGGCTAACATTCCAGTAATGCTACAACAGGACTAAATTTCATCCCAGCTTCATTTGAGAGAAAGAGAGATACTAATTGAGCTTTTTGCAGAAGTGAATTTATTCCTCAGATTTTAGACTCTCACCTCTTATTGTTTGTTCAACATTTTGATAAGGATGCAAGGATAAAAAGGATCTCCATTCATTTGAAAATAAAGTACTGTACTCCTGAGGAAATTCTGTGCCAAAAAATTGAAAATTTTGTGCACATTTTAAAATTCTGCGTATTTTGTCAAAATAACACAATGTAATCGCACTATTTTCAAATACTTGCTGACAAGTATTTTGAAATAAATTACCAAAATAAATTGAGAATGGTCCAATTATACTGTTATGATGTTACGGTGCTATTTTGACAAAAAATATGCAGAACTTTGCAGAATTTTAAAATTTTGGTGCAGAATTCCCTCAAGAGCACCAGGGTTCTTTGTGGTGCAATCTGGGTGCAGGCAGCTCGGTGGCGGTTTGGGTGGGATCTGGATCCACAGGGGCTTGTTGGGGCTTCTGGGTGTAGGGGGACTGGGACTCTGCAGGGGAGTTCAGGTGAAGGTGGTTAGGGCTCAGTGGTGGGGGGTCTGGGTGTGGGGGGTTCAGCGAGGGTGCTGGGGGAGTGAGGCTTAGTGGGGTGGGGGATCAGGGTGCAGCTGGTTGGGGGTTCAGCAGAGGTGCAAGAGGAGTGGGTCTTGGTGGGGTGGGGATCTGGGTGCAGCTGGTTGGGGCTCGGTGGGGTGGGGAGTCCAGGTGTGGGGGGCTCCCAATGTAAGGGGGGAGCTTTTGGGGGATGGGTGCAAGGGGCGAGTGGAGTGAGGGGACTCATGGGGGGGGGGGGTTCTGGGTGCAGAGACTCCCAATGCAGGGGGTGAGGTTTGGTGGGGGACGGAGGGTGAGACTTGGCAGAGGGTCCAGATGCACAGGGGTTGGGTGGACAGAGGAGCAGTTCCCTGTATTGTGACACCCTCCCACCCTGTGGCTGAGGAGCGATGGGGCCAGAAAGCAGGGGGAGGGATAGCTCAGTGGTTTGAGCATTTGCCTGCTGAACCCTGGGTTGTGAGTTCAATCCTTGAGGGGGCCATTTAGGGATCTGGGGCAAAAATTGGGGATTGGTCCTGCTTAGAGCAGGGGGTTGGACTAGTGACCTCCTGAGGTCCCTTCCAACCCTGATATTCTGTGATTCTGGGAGGGATCACTGTATGAGGAGCTGCTCCCCCTGTCCGCCTACCCCCCATGCATCCAGACCCCCCACACACCCACCCTTCCCAGCCAAATCTCACCCCCACACCTGGAACCGCCCCAGCGTGCAGAGCTTCCTACAGCCAGATGTGGGTTCTGGGGGTTGATCTGACCCAGCCCTGGCTGCTCCATGCAGGGGAGGAGGAGGGGGAAGTCCATCTCTGTCCTCCTCCTGCCACCCCTCACCCAGGACTAACGTCCCTGGGAGGCCGGGGCATCCCCGAACCCAACACACACACACTCACCCACCCACCCCATGGTCACTTACCTCTCCCACAGCTTCCTGAACAGACGCGCCTGCGCTGCGGGGGACGGTGAGTGAGCACTGATACAGCTTCTCTTTGCTTCCCCACAGAAAAATAGTTTCTGTGGGGAAGCAAAGAGAATCTGTGGGGGTGGACGTGTTTCTGCATGCACGCAGTAGTTCAGAATTTTCCTCAGGAGTAGTACTGTAAGTTCCATTAACTGTTTCATGTAAGTAAAGTTAACTATTTAAAAAAAAAAAGGGGGGGGGGGGGGGGTTAAGGGAAGTGTAGTCCTTGGAAAACTCAGTAAGCTTACTGATCCTAATAAAGGGCCATTCCCTACTATTTTAAAGTAACAGGAGTACTATGGGATATAGTTCTGTTGTTTTTCTTCTTTAATTAAAATACAGTTGAATGTTTGTGGCTTATAACAAAGTTTACTAAATTATTCAAGAATGCAGACAAATATATTAAATCTACTATCAGATGTTAGTTTAGCAGTCTTACAAGTGTGCTTAAATGCAGTTTTATTTTTTAAAAGACTAAAATATAATGGTCGCCTTTCAACATTTACTGACATACTCAAATGTACTTTGCTTTTCAGTGGCAAACTGAATCCAATCATCAATTCTACCAAAGCTGCAGGCTAATAATTAAGGGCACAAGAACACCTGTAATTAATTTTACTATGTTCAACATGCATATTTTGTATCAAAATCAGTTATTAATGCAATTAACCATATTGTACTTTATATAGGAAAAATATGAAGTACAAACCAGATATGATACAAGGTAGCTGTGTTATCGAATATTCAGCAAAACACAAGGTTCTTGTTTTCCTGGGGTTGGAGTGGGGAGTTGTTTTAAATAAAATACTCGCAACAATATAAATTAGTATACATAATGCTATTTCACTAAAAGAGCTCTCGAGAAACACAGTTTAGTTTTAGAACACAAACTAAGAAAAGTAAGTAGCTGTGAACAGTTTTGAAGCTAAGCAATTAATGCATTACCTGGGGCTTCAATGCATGCATTTCTGTTAGACTGCTGCAGTATTCTCCTAGCATGTGCTGTAGGAAAGCGGGGACAGACAGTGATAAACACAAAAATGTGTACTAGAAATAAAGACTCGTCTATATGAATCAGTGGGAGGAAGACTCATTAAAATGACACTAAACTGAATCTACAGAACTAGTGGAGGGGAGTAGGGGGTTTGTTTGTTTAGGAAGTTTTGTGTTTTGTTTTAAGCAACTAAAACTAATTATCCCAACTAGAAAAGAAATACAATCGAATCTGGTCAACATTAACTGACAAATGCCAGAGATATTCAAAATATTTAACCTAAAACCAAGAATCAGTTTACAAATGTGATAAACACTATATCCCATATTCTGCCCTATCATATATGCAAAGATCCGACTGGAACAACAAACGCAATTCCAAGTTCATCATTTGCCCATAAACCTTTGGATACTGAGACTCAGGGATAAACTACATGGAAGAGAAGGACAAAGTCTGACTAAGTGTAATAAAGAAGCAATGGATCAAAATCACAATTCTTAAGTGAATCTTAAGTGTTTCATAAAGGTCAAAAGGGAAGGGGGGGGAGATACACTTATAGGGGCATCGTAAGGTGTTTGTTTTGATAAATTTCTTTTTCTCCTCCACAAAACCTAATAATCAATATGTTTTAAGGAATTAAGCAAAATATACTATTTTAACTAAATTTTGGCATTAAACATCTTTTGGGAAGCAGTGTTTCCACCCAAACACTGTTGCATTGATCCAACATTTAAGAATCTAAAAATGATACGACATACAGTATGTTCACAATACAGGTTGCAGGAATGCAAAAAAGGAAGCAGTTTAAACAGTGAAATGTAAATGCAGATTTTTAAAGATATGACTGTTAAGTAAGGATTTACTTTTTTTTTGATCCTGGAAGAGTCCCTTTAAATGTGAACGTGAATGGAAAGAAAGAGCATGCAGTACAGTTTGTAATTTAAAATATTAAGTGCAGGTGGAATATATCATCTGAAAATCTAACTGGTGTTTTTTGTCATGACTGTTTATCTATCACAACTGGCACCTCCCTTAAAATAACATTAATGAGTACATGTATCTTTCCCCAGACTGCTTTCATAGTAAGATTCCAGCTGAGTTTCAAAATTATGTTAATCTAATATTTAGTCTACTTCAGAACGCTTTCTGCTTTATTACAATATTTGTACAGCAGTTTTGAAGATGAAAATGTGATGCAAGATCTTAAATATTATATATGTATCCTATATACACATTTAGCAAGGGCTTGAATAGTGACAGCAATTAATTAATGGAAGTCATGAAGTGACTGTCCCTTACCTGAAAAACCCTTTAGTAGCTCACAGGAAGACTGGTAAAATACCCTTAACAGTTAATAAGGAGTTACAGGATCAACACTCTTTTACAGAAGTTTTTAATATTGTTCAGATTAATTAAAGAATACCTGAGGACATTTCTGTAGATCTACTATACTTAATTATTTTTTCCAATTGTTCTTGATTCTTTTTGCTGAACACTTTTGCTTGAACAGCCTCTTCACTGTGCACAGAGCGCCTGCTCCTATTATTCTCGCAAGGTTCCCATGTACTAGAAATGCTGGCACTTTCATAACCTTAAATGAACAAAAAGTGTCTCTTTACAAAAAGATCTTAAAATCAGCCATTTCTAGTCGGTTTTAATGATAGCTCAAAAGTGCAATCCAAAGACTTGTTAACCACTCTTTTGTTACTTCAAACTATGCAGAACTTAAATTATTTTTACAGTAATGGGAGGTTGAGATGTCTATGTAATTAGCATTGACAGCGTCAAACATGAATGAGAGATTATTACGGAGAGGAGAGCAGTGGTGAAGTATTAACAATGAATAGTCTGCAAGATGCAATTCACCACAGAATGTTTGTTGGCTAATAACAAAGTCTGATGCAGAAGCATATTGGCAGATTACAAGCACCCAGATCAACACTAACGTGTTTTACATGCGCGTATGCACATTGGCAAACAATTCTGTACTACATTACACTGTTTAAACAAACTGCAATTTAAATTGGGTTTTCTCTTAGAAAAAAATGTTATCACTAGTAAACACTGCGGAATTCACTCCCATCTTGTTGAGTTTCATACCTTTCCACACTGAAAGCACCATGTTCAAGCCATTAGCATTTCTGACACGTGTAAGATGACAAAAATAAAACTTCTGCTCCATCACTTACCATCTCCACATCTTGTGTAAAATTAACTTCCATTCCCAAAGCTATACTATTCCTTATGGACACTATCTACACTCCAGAGTACAGCCGAAGCAACATTTAAGTTATATGATTAAAATGGAGTTTGTCTCAGTGCCCTTAAAATTAACTGAAAACCTACCAGTATTTTTAACTCTGCTTTTTAGCTGAGAAGAACTCCTCCTCTTATTCTTCGATTTAGGTGTTTTATCTTTAGATGCCAAGCTGGCCTGGGCTGATGCTTTTCTAGATTTAAATGTTTTAGTCACAGTAGTTGGATCCACTGGATCAGGCATACTGCTAAAACTCTCCAAAGATTCCTCATCAAACTCTCGTCTCCTCCGGCTGGTATCAGACTGACTTTTGTGATTACCAGAAGCCATATTTTGTACTGAAACCGCAAACCCTGCCTTCAGGAATGGCTGTTTTTCTTTTCTTCCTTCTTGGCTGTCATCTAGCCAAACTGCTCTGTTTTCCATTTCCTCTTCAGGTTGTCTCTGACTCCTTATCAGAAAGAAAAGTTGTAAAATACTATTACAACAAAGCTCTTTGGGGAAGGAACTGTGAATGCTCTCAGACAAATAAATTATAGATTCATCCATATTTGAGGAATACCTGTACAGTGACCCAAGAGCCAGCAACTGTGAGGTGTTGCTGCAGAATTAGCAACATTTTAAAAAAAAAAAAAGGGAGAGTTACAGGCATTAGAAGAAATTCAAATTACCCACTGAGTTGATCATGCAGAGATATATATTTCAGATTTATGGTTGTATATAGTGTCTTTTTTTTTTTTTTAAATCAATGCAGCAACACATTGTTCTGAAGAACATAAGGATGGCCATAACGGCAGACAGATTGTCCCTCTAACTCAGTATCCCGTTTTATGGCAGTGGCTGGCGCCACATGCTTCAGAGAGCACAAACAGCATCGGACAACTTATCCAGTGATCTATCCCATTGTCCAGTCCTAGCTTCTAGGAGTCCAAGGTTTAGGGCCACCCAAAAGCATGGAATTGCGACCCTGCCCATCTTGGCTAATAGCCATGGATAGATGTATCCTCCATGAATTTATCCAATTCCTTTCTGAACCCATTTATACTTTTGGCTTTCACAACATCCCCTGATGAGATCCACAGGTTGACTGCACATTGTATGAAGAAGCGCTTCCTTTTATTTGTTTTAAACCTGCTGCCTATTAATTTCATCAGGAGAACCCCTGGTTCTTGTGTTATGTGAAGGGGTAAATAAACTTCCTTATTCGTTTTCTCCACACCATTCACAATTTCATAGACCTCTATCATATCCCCCCCTTAGTCGTCTCTTTTCCAAGTTGAACAGTCCCAGTCTTTTTAATGTGATCACTCTCCTTATAATGTGTATGATAATCAAGGTGGGCCATTTCCAGCACAAATCCAGGTTCTCCCCCCACCCTCCCCAACAAACCCGCTCTCCTGTTGGTAGTAGGTTATCTAAAGTGATCACTCTCCTTACAATGTGTGTAATAATCAAGGTGGGCCATTTCCAGCACAAATCTCTCCTCATGTGAAAGCTGTTCCATACCCCTAACAATTTTTGTTGCCCTCCATACTTTTCTCAATTTTATTTTGAGATGGAGCAACTGGAACTGCATGCATTATTCCAGGTGTGGGTGTACCATGGATTTATATAGTGGAATTATGATGTTTTCTGTCTTATCTATCCCTTACTAATTATTGGCTTTTTGACTGACGCTGCATACTGAGCATGTTTTCATCCACGTCTCCAAGATTGCTTTCTTTGCTAATTTAGATCCCATCATTTTGTACATCTACTCGGTATTACGTTTTCCAACGTGCACTATTTCGCATTTATCAAGACTGAATTTTATTTGCCATTTTCTTCCCAGTCACCCAGTTTTGTGAGTTCCCTTTGTAAGTTTCTGCAGTCTGCTTTGGATTTAAACTATCTTTAGTAACTATGCATCCTCTGTAATTTTGCCACCTAACTTTTTACCCCCTTTATCCAGATCATTTATGAGTATGACAAACAGCATTCGTCCCAGTACAGCTACTAGGGAGACTCTGCTATTTACCTCTTTCTACTGTGAAAACTGATAATTTATTCCTATCCTTTGTTTCCTATCTTTTAACCAGTACTGATCTGAGAGGACCTTCCTTCTTTATCCCATGACTGCTTACTTCACTTAAGAGCCTTTGGTGAGGGACCTTGTGAAAGGCTTTCTGAAAGTCCAAATACACTGTATCCACTGGATTCACCTTTGTACACATCTGTTGACATCCTCAAAGAACTCTAATAGATTGGGAAGAGTGAACACGATTTTTGTAAAGGGAAATCATGCCTTACCAACCATATTGTGTTCATCTAGATGTCTGATATTTCTGTTCTTTACTATAATTTCAGCCGATTTGCCTAGTACTGAAGTCAGGCTTACCAGCCAGTAATTACCAGGATTGTCTCTGAAGACTTCTTTAAAAATCAGCATCACATTAACTATCCTCAAGTCATCAAGTACAGAGGCTGATTTAAGCGATAGGTTACATACCACAGTCAGCTGTTCTGCAATTTCCTATTTGAGTTCCTTCGGGACTCTTGGGTGAATACCATCTGGTCCTGGTGACTTATTTCTGTTTAATTTACCAAATTGTTCCAAAACTGATACCTCAGTCTGGAACAGTTCCTCAGATTTATCACCCAAAAAAAAAATGGCTCAGGTGTGGGAATCACCCTCACATCCTCCACAGTGAAGAACAATGCAAAAAATTCATCTAGCTTCTCCACAACAGTCTTTTCTTCCTTGACTACTCCTTTAGCACCTCGATTATCCAATAGCCCCACTGATGGTTTGGCAGGCTTCCTGTTTCAGATGTACTTAAAAAAATTATTGATGTTAGTTTGTGTCTTTTGCTAGTTGCTCTTCAAAATTCTTTGAATGCCTAATTATACTTTTACATTTGACTTGCTCGAATTCATGTTCCTTTGTATTTTCCCAAGTAGGATTTGACTTCCAATTTTTAAAGGAAGTCTTTTTGCCTCTAATGTCTTATGTTCTGTTGTTTAGCCATGGTGGTGTTTTTGGTCCCATTACTTTTTTTTTTTTTTTTGTTTAATTTGGGATATAGATGTAGTTTGAACCTTCATTATGGTTTTTATGTTTTTAAAAAGTTTCCATTCAGCTTGCTGACATTTCACTCTTGGGATTGTTCCTTTTAATTTAACTACTTTCCTCATTTTTGTTTAGTTCCTCTTTATGAAGTTAAATGTTACTGTGATGGATTTCTTTGGTATTTCCCCCCCTACAAGGATGCTAAATTTAATTACATTATGGTTGCTATTGTCAAATAGTTCAGTTTGTGGACCAGCTCTTGTTTGCCACTTAGGACTAAATTAAGAATTGCCGCTCCTGTTGTGGGTTTCAGGACTAGCTGCTCCAAGAAGCAGGGATTAAAGGCAATAACATATCCCTCTCTGCATGATGTACTTTAGCACAACATTATGTAACAGTTTGGCAACAGAACATATCGTCTACTCATTAAAATACATATTTCAATATTTGTAAAACTGATATTTTTTCCTACATATAAAAACTGTAAGATCATTCGGCAAACATTGGGCCTAACTATACCCAGTGTATTTTCCATACACACCAAAAACTGTACATTAAGAACTTTTTTTTCTGTCAACAGAAAATAGTCATAACATAGGTAGGGAAGAGCAAATTACAATGAGGATTGTTCACCATTTAATGCAATTGCTTACCTTCCAAGTAGAAGCTCAGATATCACTGATGGGTCCCAAAACCAAATTACATGTAAAGAATGATTAAAGGAGAATTTCACCATAAATAGTTAAAATACCTTTGTTTCTCTGCTCCAATAGAGGAACTGCTTTCAAAGGGCTTTGGAAATGCCATGTATTCAGTTTTTCCTGAAGTGTGATCTAGGGGTTGCTGCTGCGGCTGCTCACTGTTGTGTGGGGTAACATTGTGTGCAAAATCTCCAAAACCAGAGGGAAACATAGGGTTGAAGTTCATACCTGTGAGGGTAAATTAAAGCTAATCAGAAGACATACCACACTGCAAAAAAAATAAAAGTGACATCACATTAGAGAATACACTGCATATCACAACAACTTCAAAGTTTTATCATCATGCAATGTTCTAGTAAATATTTTAAAAATGAAAACTATGGGGAAGAGACAAATAAAAAAAACAAAATAAAACCAGTAGTTGACTTTAAACTACTGCGATACTGAGGCCTTGTCTTAATTTGTCCAAATTCAATGATCTCTGAGCTACCACCACTGTAGATGCACAAGTGCAACCCATAGCTTAGCCAGGGTAATCTGCCATTTGCACAGTGTAGCTTTTTACCCAGATTTCAAGCAGGGATAAGTTCTGCAAGTGCAAATAGGAACTTGTCTGTCTACACTAATGGTTTGTACTGGTGTAACTGCTCAGTAACATATAATGCCTGTTTGGTGGCAGTTTCAATCCAAAACAAGTGCTAGCAGTCAATGAAGTAATGAACAAGTTCACGCTCCCCACAAAGGCAGCCCTTCTTCAGAAGGCTGTTACTGCATAATGGCAGGGGCTTGTGTGGAAACTTCTTTTAACATTCCTCATCCTATATCTGACCTATACATAGGAGGATTTCAAACATCACTGGTGTAATCTGGCATGTTTCACCAGCACTAAGATCATGTTTTTCCCCACACTGCTAGCTAGAAGTCATGCCCTCCATACGGAGATCAAAATATGTACGCCATCTTTTGGCAGCAAATGTTCATGCCCATCTGCTTGGACTCACTCACAAGTTGTTTGGACCATTTCATTAGGCAATATGATCTGGGGAACATATACAGACAGGCAGGTAAAGCAGGCCTCCAGCAGCTGAGGTTAATTGGTTTGTGGAAGGAAGTAGAGGGAAAACAGTAAAAATACTATTTTAACATGAGAACCTATTTACCAAAGTCCAACAAAGCAAAAGGTTTATGTAACCTGTTCACCAAAACTATGTTTAGTCATTTCCTTCTCTTTACATTTCCAGAAATACCTACCTGGTGTAAAAGAAGAAAAATTAGTAAATCCAGGTATGTTAAATAGATTCATAGGTTGAGGAGGAAAACTGAAAGGACAAAATACTGTAGGAGATGGAGGTGGTGGTGCGCTGCTGCCTCTTTCCTTTCTTTGCGGCTTCTCCTGCTGCTGCTGTTCTTGTTGGTACATAAGATCATTTAACATCTGTTTCAACCTATGAAATACAGAAAAGTTACTGCTGAAGAGAAAGGCAAGTTACAAAAATGATACATAGTACAAAGGTTCACTTATTTCAAATACATGTAAATTTTAAAAGGACCATAACCAACTGGCTTTCCCGCCCCCCCCCCCCCCCACCTTCCCTTCAGTACATCAACTTTGAATGAATTATACACTCCATATACTGGAAACCCAACAACTAAAGCAACATGGAAGTCATATAGATTTGCACCTACCTATTAACAGACAACCATAGTTATAGAGTAGGCAAAATTCCCAGAAAAGCAGATATTAAAACAACAAAGCATTTCTGGGGAAAATTTGCTAAACCTGTTTTCTTTCATAATTTCAATGTACTGAATTTGAAAATAGTTACTAAGCTGAGTTTTGAACTTGAAGGTAAGTAAAAAACAAAAGAGAAAATGACTACCATTTGAAACTTAAAAAAAACCCCACAAAGTAAAGGAGAGATACTAAATATGGAATATGTTCCTAATTTGGAATACCATGCTATCAGAAAATACATGGAGTGATCTCTGTTGAAGATTATACTCTCTGCTTCCTCTAGTCACGTAATGATAGGCACTGGAATATTGTTGGTTTTCCGATAAGGACATTTAAGATTAAGTAAACTAACTACTTTTCAGGTATTTTTGATAGGTTAAGGAGTTAAATGCACTGCTATCCGTTACACAAAGTATCATGCACAACACAGTATGATAAATTATTTCTGTAAGTTCTCTTTCAAAAATATAAATTTTTTATTATTATTAGCTAATTATCAGCCCCCTAACCAGTAACCTAACTAAAGCTGACTTTTACTTACAGTGTGCGTGAGTTCTGAGTACTGATCTGGATAACAATGCCATGGCATAAGTGATATACTGGTAAATATTTATTTGTTCAAACGTTCATGTGACAGTTAATTGCATTATTATTGTCATGTATTCCATACACAAAACATGGAAGTAGTCCTGAACATGACACATCCCTCAACAGCATCTTATGAAAAAGGCATTATTTGCCAACACGTGAAAAAGGAAATTTTGCTTCTAGCAAACACAGATTGGCTACAATACAGGAGGCAACCAATGCAAGACAGAAACTAAGATTTCCAGAATAGGGATGCAATTGATAGATTTCTAAACAACTCTTCAATCTGAATGCAGGTAATGATTACTCTGGCATATAAACCGTTATGCATGCACAGATCAAGGTAAAATTGGCAGACTTAATAAATCCATTGAAGCTACTAGTAAAGAGTGAACTTCAAACCCAATCTTGCGTTACAATCACCAAAACCTCAATAGTGTTTCAGAGTAAGGTCCCCCACAGTGAACTGGAGTCTTTGCATTTTCTGCCAGGATTCAAGTTCCATACAAAAAAAAAAAAAAAAATTCCTCGGTACCATTCAAAATAAACAAATATATATTTGAGGCAGAAGAGTATGAACATGAGTTCAGTGTACGTGTAAATGGTGTTAAGTGACCTTATAGCCTTAGAAAGGATATACCACCCTAATTGCTATAAGCATTTCTGGAGAAAAGTAACAAAAACTAAGCACGAAACCACTAAGTGCTCCTGACTTGACAATGGTCTCACTTAGTAATGAGTTAAAACATTGTGCTCCAAAAGGATGTGGAATTTTCACAGACATGGACTTTTTACTGTTTTCTCTCAAATGAAGCTGGTGAAGAGGTCCAACATTCATTTACAAGTTGTATGGCAACCGTCAAAGAAAAATTTTCTACTATTGATGGTATTTACAAATTCATTGTCTTAAGTGATCAACCTGCTTCGAAGAGACAAACACTATTAGTGCCGATCAAATTTTGTCACATCCCTCTCTAAATTGTTAGGCAGTAAAGCAGAAGAAAATGCATCAACCATTCCATTTTCCAAGACCAAGCTGGAAAATGAATTTCTCTCAATGGTACATGTAGCACTGGAATTATGTTCAGATATACTTGCTCATCCTGGATGCCATGGGTTAAACACCAATGAGGAAGAGGCACTAGCCTGTGTGCCAAATAGCGCATAAATGTTTTTGCAACTCATCTTGGCTGGCCAGTCTACTCTTGAGGTAGGGGAAGCTGAAGAAGGTGGTGATGGTGATAAGGAGGGAGGACACAGAAGATAACATTGCAGAAGAATGTGAAGAGGAGAAACAGGAATCACAAACAGTCCAGGGCATTAAATATTACACATTTCATCTAAGTGTAAGTGGAGGTAAGAAGTGGACACCCAAACGTGTTGGCCTTGGAAGTATACTTCACCAGGCAACAAGATAAAAAAACTTGTCCAGTTGTTTCACAACACTGGGCATTGCATCAGCTGCAAGGACATACTTCGAGTTGACATAGCACTGGCCAAGAGCACTCTGATGTCAGTGAATGAGGATGGAACAGTGATCCCATCAAACTTGGTTAAAGGAAGATTTACCCATATCACTGTAGATAATATTGATATAAATAAGCACACACTTGATGGGCAAAACACATTACATATCACGCAGTATGGAGCCTAGCAGAGGCAACCAGCATCAGATCTGATACTGCACAACACAACCAATAAATCATGCTACTTTAAATGTTCCCGATGCAATACACCATTTTTCCTGCTAATATCACAGCAGAACCAAAATTCAATGAAGATGTCCTAGCAGAATGATTTAATGAACACACAAAAGATTACCAGTCAGCTTTGAAAGCACAAGCACAGGATATGTTATTTTCCCTCAAACATCGATTTGAAAATCCAAAATCTGACTGGATACGTTTTAACGAAAAGCACAGTAACGCAATTCTCCATTGAACTACATATGGCTACATGTCTATCTTTCAGTCACCAGTTTGTGAAGCTGATACATTGAATGCTGTCATGAAAAGACTTGCACAAGTCACACACATCATCAACAAAAACATGTAGTCTTAACTGTTGATCAACCTAATATTAGGTTGACAAACAAAAGAACATGTAATTGCTGGTAAAAATTATGCAAAAAACCACTTGAGATTACAAGCTCACTCTATAGGCAATGTGGAGAACTGCTATTATGACAATTTCTGAGCTATCTACAGCAACATGACAAGAAACTCAAAGAAAAGTTCCTGGATTTGGAAAAACCCGATGCTGCAGAAGATTACAATGACTGGATGGGCATCCAGTCATCAGCACGTTTCCGTGACCAGATGGCATCATTTGCACTGAACAGTACAGACAACCATCGCAACTTCAAGTACATGAATATGGTGTGTATTCTTCTACTCTTCATCAGAGCTCAACAGAATGGAATTTGGGACCTTCATCTGTATGCCTTCAAAAGAATGCTTCTATTTTTTCACTAATACAACCACACAAATTATGCTCAGTGGGGATTTGTGTACTTAGCAGAAATAAACCATCTCCCTCTGGAGGTACTTGAAGAGCTCCATAGAGGCAACTGGGTTATGAAAGTTTCCAACCACAGATTCAGTCAGGTAGATCCGGACCACTCCAAAGAGTGGCTCAATGCCACTGTTAAAAGAGGAGGAGGAATTATAGGTATCACAAGGCTAACACCACCAAAGAAAAGTAGTACATTATAAATGCTTCCTAAAGAAATGGAAGGGTTTTTTCATTCACTGTAGGAACTCCACCTCCCAAAGCGACAGTAGCTAGCTCAATGGACTCATTCATCTGTCGACATAGCTGCATACGCACTGGGGATTAGGTTGGCATAGCTATGGCGCTCAGGGTTGTGAATTTTTTACACCCTTGTGTGCTGTAGTTATGTCAACCTAACTTTTACATACAGACCAGGCATCAGTTTGATTTATTTAAAATATTTATCAGTTAAGTAAGCTTTTTGTTACTTCTGAATCATTTCAATATAAGTATTAGCAAAAGTCTCTCTCAAATACAGGATAAATAGCATACCTTTGAACATTATTCTGTTGCCATGTCAGCTGAGTATAGCATTGGTTTAACTGGTGCATTATAAGGTGCACTTGTGGAGATGCAACGTTACTGGGCATCACACTGTAAGGGCCCGTAAGCAGAGTCTGTAGTACACAAGAGAGGGTCTGTGGAAAGAAAGAAATGCTGGTCACCAAAACTTCAAATAAGTCAGCTGAATTATTCCTGAAAGATTTAGAGGAAGACACCACCACTACAATATATAGCATATAGAGTAATATGATACCAGAATAAATGCTTTTGATATTTACCTGCTGATCCTGCATCAAGGTCTGAGAAATACGGACACTAAATTCAAGCTGTTTCTTTAACTGGTTAATCTGCTCTTGCCATTGTTCCTTCTCCTCCACATAAGAGAGTTCAGACATCCACTTAAGGTTTTCTTGCCGTCGCATGCTAATATTCTGTTGTTGCCTTGTCTTAGCCAATGGACGGTAATTCCCATCTGCAGAAAGAGGGCGGCGATTCTTCCATCTGGGGAAAAGGGAGTGTCAGATTTCTTGAAAGTCAAAATAAACTTTGCAAATTTCAACTTTCTCCTCTTACAAAGTGTTCATAGTTTCAGTTCTAGGTAAACTATTAACAATTAATTAATACCACCAACACTTTTTTGGCATGAGCAGTTTCAGTTTCTTATTCAAGAAACTTACCCATTAGCACAAAAAAAGCTACTTTAACTTTTAAATTCAGTATGAGTTAGAGAACTGGCTGATGAGACTGACATCTAGGAATTCAGTATCTTCTGTTGCAGCTCTTCTCTTCTTACATCTCATATGGCAAGACTAACTTGTGAGTAAAGAATTTATCCTTCTAATTTCCACATATACTCTCATACTTTTATAGCTTATTCGTTGTAAGACAGCATGGGAGCCAAACAGAATATTTGCTGGGGTCATATCGGTGGCATTGTAAAATCATGCAAAACTGAAGAAGTATGCTCAGCAAGAATATGGGACAAAGGCACTAAAGATGCAACTGTATATGACAACTATTAATATACCGCCCTCCACAAATGGGTTTGAACAAATGGCCAACCAGTGGAGTGTTTCCATCACTAAAATCAGCTACTACCCCATGGGGCTACAGAGTAACTAATGTTATATCTTTTTAAAAAGTTGATAAAGGTGATCTTGGGAATTATAGGCCTATAAACCTTTCTTAAGTACCACAAAAATTAGTAGAAGTGATCATTAAAAACAGAACCATAAAATACCTACACAAACATGCTAGGACAGGGCACAGCTTCTGTAAAGGCAAATCATGTCTCTAATCCAGCGGTCAGCAACCTTCCATAGGGACACGCTGGCTGCCGCTTCCCGCAGCTCCCGCTGGCCGCTAACAGCCAACTGCGGCCACTAGGAGCTGCAGGGGGCTATGCCTGCTGACGATCAACCGAAAAACAATGACTCGTGGCCTGCCTTCGGACTATCCTGATGGACCATGTGTTGAAGGTTGCCAACCCCTGCTCTAATCTTTTAGAATTCTTTGAGTAAGTCAACAAAACAGAGGAAGGCAAACTGGCTGATCTGATTTATTTTGAAGTTCAAAAAGCCTTTGAAAAAGTCCCTTAACAAGAGGCTACGAAGGAAACTAATTAATTAGTCATGTAATGAGACCAAGTGCTGTCATGGATTAAAAACTGGCTAAAACAACCACCAAAAAAAAAAAAAAAAAAAAAAATCAGAAATAAATGGTTAATTTTCAACATGATAGAAGTTAGCATGGAACATTTAGGGGCACCCAAGTGTTAAAACTGATGTTTAATGAAAAAAGTGTTGAACAATGAAGTGACAAAATTTGCAGAGCAGATCAAATTATTTAGATTAGTCAAAACTAGTAAAGACTGAGAAACATGAGGTGAATGAACAGCTTGATTGCAGATGAAATCCACTGTTGATTACACAAGTTGGAAGGAATAATTTGAACTACTCAAACACTGCACATAGCTAGTTTAGAATCAAGCTATAACCTCTTGACAAAAAAGATTTGACTAGGTGCCGCAGTTGACAGCTCAGTGAAAACCTCTTTTACTCAGCAATAGTGGAAGAAGACATTTTGTTATCAGCTTTCTCTGTATAAAAACTGAAACACTATTTTATAAAACTTACCCTAATATCAGACCAAAATTAAATAACGCTACTAACCTATCTTTATTTTCCGTAACACAATATGTACTTTGATGGTTGTTATGGGGATACATGGAGAAATTGTCATTAGAACTGGACTCTTGTTCTTCCTCCTCCTCTTCTGCCTGAACAAGTCCATCAGAAAGATAACCATCTCCATCTTCTTCATCTAGCACACACTGGGTAGAACCTCCCCATGTTGCCACTGTTCTAGTGAACATTAGACATTAAAAGATACAGTCAATCTGCCATTAACAAAGGATAACAGCTAAAATCAGAATACTAACAGTAAATTTAGAAATTTTATATGCCAATTATATCTACAAGTTGCATCAAAATGAATTTTGCAAACCTCATACCAATGCAGAGACAGTAAACTAATTTATAAAGAACTACTTGTGTTTGAACTTTGTAACTTATCAGAGAAACTTTTCCATTTGTTTGGATTCACAGATATAGCCAGCAAGGACCACTGTGATCATCTACAAAGACCTCCTGTATTACACAGACCATAGGACTTCCCTGAATCAACTCTTGTTTGAATTAGAGCATTTCTTTTAGAAAAACAGTGTTGATTTAACACTTGAAAATAAACCATTCTTTCAAGCTGGAATCAAACGAACAACTTAAGGATATCTTTCCAAACAGTCTAGAGTCCTGCCAGTTGAGCTATTGAAGGACAACCTAGTATTTTAGGTATTTGACAGCATTTTTCATACAGCCCTTTTTCCTTGTTTATAAGGGTTTTTCCCAAGTAATGGAGAAAAAAGAGAAAAAGCATTTTGAAAAATATAATATCAAAACCCCAACAAAATGGCAGGAAGCTCATAAGCAAGTGGGTATATCTCAGAAAACTTTTAGGTAATGTTTTGAAAGTGACTAGATTATAAATTTACAGTATGTCTTTAAAACTAAAAACAGTTTACTACTTTTTCCATTAAACACTGGATGTGGAATTTTGTTCCAAGTAAACAGAATTAAAAGAGTTTCTTACTAATTTATTTTTAAATTGAATACCTGTGAGACATTGTTCACAACAAATGTGAAATATACAGTAAAGGATTCCAGACTCCAAAGGTAAGACCATTTAAAGTGGGGGGGGGGGGGGAGGGTGACTCATGCTCTTACTTTTCCATCCTACTTTGTTGTGGAGTACATTGGGTCTCTGATCCATCACTTTTAACAGATGCAGCAACAGTAGATGTGGTTTCTGCCAGATCTCTTCTCCTCTGGTGTTCAGCCATTAAAGCTTCAAGCTGCTTTCTTCTCTGTCGTAACTCTTCCCTTAAAATCTCATGCCTACGCATCTCAGACCATAGCTATTTGAAATAAAATAGTTTGATCCTTCTGTTTCATTTTCCACATTTAACTATATTCAAAACCATTAAACAAACTAACAAATTAGGCAAAGCTATGGTTTTTCAAAATTAATTTGATGTGACTATATAGCAGAACAAGCAAAACGAAGAAAAAAACCTAAATTTCAGCTTGACAAACCTATGATCTAAGTTTCACCTTTTATGTTGTAAGAATAGAATGCAAGTTATGTCAACAAAAGTGAGGCTGATAAAATGATGATTCTCCTGTAATATTAAGAGGTGATCAGGACTGGGGCCACATGTGCAAAGGGCTTCACAAACTCATAAAAAATAGTCTCTGTCCTGAACACCTTAAAATCTAAAAAGATAAGCAACATAAGAAAGTGGGGAGAGAAGAATCCAATCAAATTGTTTATATTAATACTCTAGAAGAATAATGAAAGTGTATGATGATCTCCATTTATCACTCAAGCTAACCATCATTAACTCGCTGATTTCTTACAAATGTCAAGGCAGAATAGGAGGAATTTGAAAGAAAAAAGTGGTAGTGGTTTTATGGATCACTTCATGAGCATAGGAAGCATGAATGAAGGGACAGATGTTTCTGCAAGAAGCTGTGGCCCTAGCCTCTCCCCTGGCTATATAAGGACAGGTCCCCACTCCTCTCATTTCCTTCGCACAAAATGTCCAGAGTACAAATGCCGATCCAGAAGGGAAGGAGGATGGGTTGTGGAATACATACCTGCATCACCAATATACAGAGGACCAAGTGGCAGCCGTGCAAATGTCAAATATAGGAACATGCAAGTCCCAGGGTATTAGAGACAAAGTGGGTGACGTAATATCTATTATTGGACCAACTTCTGTGGGTGTGAGAGAAACTCTGTGTAAGATTGTCTCTCTCACCAACAGAAGTTGGTCTAATAAAAGATTACCTTACCCACCTTCTCTCTCCAATTTGCAAACATTGCTTAGAAATGCCACTGAGTTTGCCTGGGCCTTCATGGAATGAGCTTGCACGCGTTGAGGCGGCACAGTCTGAGCTACTTCGTATGCTGTCAGGATACAGGAAGTTATCCACCCAGAAATCACTTGTGAAGAGATCACTTGCCTCTTCATTTGGTCCACATATGAAACAAACAGATGAAATGAAGAATGGAAAGGTTTAGTCCTATCCAGACAAAAGGCTAAACAATCGCCTGACATCCAATATGTGAAGATGCTACTCATCTGGGATTGAGTGCAGCTCAGGGAAGAACCCTGGTAGATACGTAACTTGGTTCAAAAGAAACTGAGAAACCTCTTTAGATAAAAACTTAAAAATGTGGCTGCAAAGTTACTTTGTCTTTGGAAAACTGTACATAAGGAGGTTCTGGTATCAAAGCCCGCAACTCTCTCTCACACACACACACCCCTTCCAGATGTTTTTGTCAGAAGGGAAGCAGTTTTATGACACAGAAGAAGGAAGTGCCAGAGGCTTGAATGGTGGTCTCATAAGAGCCGCTAAGACGATATCAAGGTCCCACAAAGGGAACCAGTTCTTTAACCAGTGGATGGAGACAAATGACTCCTTTCAAGAACCTCGCTTCCATGGAGTTCAAACACACTGACTTCCCATGGATAGGTGAATGAAACGTGGAAATCACCGCCAGGTGCACTCTAACAAACTAAGTGCAAGACCAGAAGACTGAAGGTGTCAGCAGGTACACCCAAATATCCTGGATACAAGCCATTTTCGGTTGAATTCCCCAGGCTAACGACCTGAGGAGGTTGGAGAACTAACATTGTCTTGGCCACGGTGGAGCAATGAGAATGAGGTTGTCATGATCCAATTTCAGCTTGAGAATGATCTGCAGAATAATCGGAATTGGAAGAAAAGAATCCCAGCTCAGGTGGAAAGCATTGCTCACCGAGCCTGGACTGAGACCTCTCAAAAAGCAAGAGAGAGACGATTGTCGAGAATCCATAAAGATGGATTACTGGATACTGGGCTTCAGAAACCACTCATGATTCAGGGAGAAATTTCTACTCAGGTGATCCACCAGGTGATCCTAGAACCCAGGTAAATGATCAGCAATAGGATAATGTTTTCTCCGATGCAAAACTGCCAGAACCTGATGACCTCTTGACATAGCAGGTTGGCGCATGCTCCCTCCTTTCTGTTCACGTAATACCTCACAGTGGTATTATCAGTAAGGATGTGCATCGCCGAGTCCCTGATGTGATCTTAAAGGGCCTGATTGGCACTGTAGATGGCACAAAGCTCCAGGACACTGATATGCAGAGAAGTTTCCTATTGTGATCACAGGCCTTTCAGCAATCCCAGATGCACTCCCTAACCTACTAAAGAGGCATCGATGGAGACTTAGTGAAGGAAACACCCTTGCACACATTGCCCTGAGCCTCTCACCACCATAAGGACTCGAGGATCGGCAGAGGAAGTCGGACCGGTCCATCCACGAGTTCAGATGACAAATCAACTTTAGCCACATTTGAAGAGGACGAAGGCACAACCTGATATATTGGATTACTTATTTGCATGCAGCCACAGGGCCTAGCAACCTCAGGCATACACAGACTATTGTTGACGGTTGAGTTCCCTGCAGCTCCAGAGATAGGTGGCAAATCGCATGGAATTGGTCAGTAGTAACACTCGAACTCAGAGTCTAGTAGGGCCCCAATGAACTTGATTCTTTGAGTTGGAACCAATGTTGACTTTCCACTGTTTAGGATGAGACTTAGATGATCAAGTAAGTGTAGAATGAACTGAACATGAGAGGGGTCTTCTTCTCTGGACTTGCTTCTGAGGAACTAATCATCCAGATAGAAGAAGATATGAATTCTCTTCCTGAGGTATGCTGTCACCACAATTATGCACTTGTTAACATGCCAGGTGGGAGTGGAAGACAGACCAAAAGGAAGCATGGTATACTGATAGTGCTGGTCCAGCATGACTAACCACAGAAACCGCCTGTGGCTTGGGAGCACTGCTACATGGAAATAAGCATCCTGAAGGTCCAGCAAACCAGTTGCAATTTAACACAGGGAGGATAGTTGCTGAGGTGACCAGATGGAATCCCACATATCTGATGTATTTGTTGAGGTCACACAGGACATGACTCATCCCTCAGGGGAGTAGAATCCCTGTCCCCAACATTGCAGTGGAACCTCCTCTACAGCCCCCAAAGCCAGTAGAGACTGAACCTGCTCCAGGAGCTGTGTCTTGTGGGAGGGGTCCCTGAAGAGGGATGGAGGGGGAACTGTATGGCACAACCCCGGGTAATTGAGTCCCAAACACTAAAAAAAATGAGCCAGCCTGACCCTGAACAGGGGTAATGAAGATAGACTTCTGCTTGGGACATACAAGTCAAAATAGGCGCTTACTGGTTGCCAGTGGAGGACAAGCCAGTCATATACAGAGAGCAATGCCTGCTGATTCGCAGTGCACGTCTGCCAGGAAGAAGTAGTATAAATCTTCCTCCCCATTCCCTCCTGGACTCTGTCTTTAGTACAGATTTATATCTTCACTGTCATTACTGTGGTTACCACAACAGAGTTAGGGGCTGGTGGGAGCAGAAACCTTCAAAACCCAGCATGGGATTGAAGTATGACTTCTCCGCACACTTTGTCTTAGGAAATTATGAAGTTGGAGTATACCAGAGTGTCTTTGCAGATTCCAAGACAGCCTCATTTATCAGACCGGCTATTCTCCCTGGAGCTGATGACTGGAGAAGATCCAGCAGCTTACGTGTATTCTCCTGCATAAATTCAGCCTGGATGCCTAATGTAGCAGACATACACCTAAGAAGGTCCTAATATGCCTTAAAGTCCTCAAACATCAAAGGAGAGCAAGAGCCTGGCATGGCAGAGCTGTCCGGAGATGCTTTTGCTCCACCAGTGACAGGTCCTTTCTTAACCCACAGTTGGGATTGGAGGCCCAGACGGACAGGCTCAGAGTCGCCTGTAGCTGAGACTGTTTGGGAATGGAAGCCACCCATGGGATCCGTGATCTTGTTTTGGAGCAGGATAAATAATGGGACCTGAAAGACCAAGGAGTGTCCCAAGGATTCCAAGGCGGCCACTAGAGAAATGGATATGACATTGGTGATCAGCAGACACTGGGCCAAGAGCCCCCCTCTTGACTGCAGAAACTATGCCAACCTCCGTACCGATGGTGAGCCAAGGACAGTCTCTAGCGCCTATCAGACAATGACAAAGGGGAGGACGATCTGAACCTGGATCTCGAGGAGTCGCAGAGATTCTCTGGTGACAATGGAGCCAGCCACAACTGAGCAAACAAATGACCAGATTCATCTGAAGCCCAACAGAGATAGCATCAATGCCAAAAAGGAAGGGGGAATCTGCACTGAACGAGACACTCCCCCACCCAGTACCGGAAGAGGCACCAGCACCAAGGCCAAGGACCATGGCCGAAGGGGACATCAGCATGGCAGGGGTCTTTGGTGCTAGGCACAGCACTGGCCTCAGTTCCACAGTCTGGGACCTGGGCTGCGGTGCTGATGAACCCAGCAGCTTTACAACCCAGCCAGAATGGGCCAAGGGCACAATGGAAGATGACGCATAGAAGCTACAGCACCTTCAAACTCCTGAACCACTGGAGAGTCATGGACTGAGAGATAAAGCAGGTCTGATGCCACCTGATACACCTCAAGCATGGAGGCAGTCAGCACTGGTGCAGACATCATCGGTACCAGACTCACTGGATGCCCCATGGCTGGAACCAGAGTTGATATGGGCTCTTGCTGATCTTGGCACTGTACCAAGGAGAGGTTAGATAGATGGACCTGTTCCACTGCGCGTGCCAGGAGTATGGTGCTGGTGAACATTCCTCTTAGAAGATGAGGAAGTCTCAGAGAAACTTGGAGTGCTCCATAATTAGTCTTATGGGACATCTTCCTCGCCTCACCAAAGGAGGGAGAGCAACGCCTCTTCCTCTTGGAGGAAGCACTAGAGTCCGAACGTGAAGTCGCATCACTTGCTGGTTCTGACACCAACCGCCAAGCAGACGAGGGTCTCAGTGCTGAAGCGAGCCTCTTGGCCTGTTCCAGAAGGTGCTGCTTCACCCGTAAGTCTCTTGCCACCTCAGCTCTCTTTTTGAATGACATATAGGTGGAACACCATTCCTTATCATATCCCTCAGCCACAATAAGCACCTCATGTGAGAATCTCACACACACACAAAAAAAGACAGGCTAGTTTTCTGAGAGTTTTTCCACTAGATTATGAGACCAAAAACGTGAGATGAAAATATCACACAAAGCTTCAACGTAAGGCACAGGCGGTGAAAAAGAACTGAGTGGGAGTCAGGACAGAGCTGCCCTTATATAGCTAGAGGAGGGGCTAGGGCCTTTAACGCACAAATGCTTTCCTTCTGGGCATTGCTAGGCAAAGTTCTCCAGCTTCAGTGCACTGGGCACATGTACACCTACGTGGAATACATGGCTGCATCTACTCAAAGAGAGTAGGATGAAGTAATGGTTACGTACGGAGGAGCAAAGTTGTGAAGGACCTTGAAATCAAGAAGACACTTGAACCCGATGCAGTGAAACAGGGTAGTGGAGGAATTCAAAGGGGAAGGTAATATGGTTACAGCAGCAGGTAAACATAACTTTTGAATAGTTTCGAGCAGTGTTTTGAATAGATTTGAATGAGGTGATAAAGATGTCAGGGAAGACAGATAAGGTGGTATATTATACAAAGCATGAAGGCAAGCAGGCTGTTTTTGTTGCGAAACAGCTGAACACCTTTCTAGGCAAAGTTTCAGATATCTCTGAAAATATGAATTTGTTTATAGAAAAGGCTATATTTGGAAGTTAAAAATCAAAAGTTACTTGTGGAGTTTTAGAAATATGATCATCACTACATGCTCTTACTGTTATACCAGGACCTCTTTTTTTTTTTTTTTTTTTTTTAAAGTAGAAAGAGACCCACACTGGTTATCAAAAGGCAAATTTAACTACATATATATTTGTAAGATGCCTAACTTTAACCAAATCCTGCTTTTCAAAAGATCTTGGAAACCCAACCAAATATATTTTAAAAAATTTGAGTTTAAAGCATGAGTATGCAAAATGGTCACCCATAGCTGGGACAGCATCATGTTATTAACCATAGTGTTGTGAAAAATATTAAATGGAAAAACATAACTGGTAAGTGAAAATGTATAGTTGATCGCACAGCAACACCTATCGTTAAGGGTGTACAAGCATTTTGTTCTAAAGGATAATTTTTAGACCTCTGTAATTTATCTCTTTACCCTTTGTTCTATTCTCATTTTTTGTTTTCAAGTCCCCAGTAAAAAATTTTCAGCCATTTGAGAACAAAAACATGACACAATACCATCTTGTCTTTATTTATAAAAAAACATTTATCCAACACTGTTAGAAGGCAAAAGCTATAAATCTTGCAAGAATACTCCTTCAATAAGACATCACCTTTTACCTTTTGGTGGTTTAGGGGAAAATCTTGAATTCAGTGACATTACAAGGATTTTAGACAGACAAAATTTCAGTTAATTGATAAAACTAATGATCTGCCAATGTAAACTAAGCAGAGTGTGTGTGTTTACATACGGTGAAATTATCCAGTTATAACATGTCAGGATGGAACAGTGGAGCTACATTTGCATGCACGAGGCAGATCCCTGGGAAACTAATTTTAAGATGTAAGCATGTGTGAAAGAGTGTCTGTCTCATATTCTACATGAACTCCCTGATTGGATGGGCTGTTCTTGGAATCCAGTTTCCTTGGAGATCATTCAATCCCTCTGGTTATAATTCCAAAATCATATCCCTTTTACAGCCAAATTCTGCAATATTTGCTTAAATATTTCTTTTTTGGCAAATACTTCTTGCTACTAAGGTTCAATGTTTGCTTTCTACAAACACACTTTTAAAAATAAACACATCTCAACATGTATATAAAAGACTTAAAATGTTTCAAAATATTTAAAAGGTATTTAAGGGTTTGTTTGTTTTTTTTAAAAGAGTAACTGACTCACAAGCAAGTCAGAAATGTCAAGTACCTCATTGTCCACTGTTACTGATTCTTCAGGTTCAAGAATAGGATTGCCTGCTGTGCTACTTTCAACAGCTGGTGTTGAAGTAGCAGGTGAGGCTGGTCTATTTGCTGGGCAATTCCCCAAGCTAGCTGACAACTGAAAGAAAAAGAAGATTTTAAAATTAAATAAAATATATATTACTAGAGTAAAACATATGTAATAAATTATTGCGTTCTGAAATTTCTACTTATTTCTTACTGTTATTGGATACAGCTATTCCCCGCTCCCTCCAACTACTCATCCCCAACTCAATTTTAGACTTGAGATATCAGCTCAAAGTCAACATATGCTATGAAGAATAGTCTCAGAACTAACATTACCTATACTTCAACCAGCATGCAGCCCATCTTACATTATGATCAATGCTACGTATAATATAAATGAAATCAGAAACTTTGTAATCACAAATGAATTTTAAAAACTCAAACCAACATTGTGCAATGTGGTAGAATACTGGTCCCTTTAGCTCTTTTAGTAATTGCAGCATTTTCAACTGCCTAAATGAAACATACTTTTGAAGAAAAGGCAACATCTTGTTAACTTTCATTTTGAGAGAACCAGTGTTACCTTCAGATCTAGGATATATTCCAGATTTAGGGAAAGATTGTAGTGAAAATGAAGTACACAAAAATTAACAAACTTTGCAAAGTTTGGTAAGATGGGCTCATCTGAGCTTCTGTTTTAATGCAGCCAAATATAAAGTCACCTTCACAAGATGAGACATTACTCTGGAATAGAGGGGTTCTGAAAAGGACTTAAGGTTCATAGTAAATAAGCTAATGACCATGAGTTTCCAGTGAGATTATGTAGCTAAAAGGGCAAATGCAATCCTTGCACCTATAAGAAGGAGATCACCACACAGGAGCAGAGAGGCAGAATCTAGCTCTGTATATGGCAGTACCGAGACCATTACTAAAATACAGTGTCCACTTTTTCAAATTTTTCAGTATTCATTCAGGAGTTCAGAAAGGAGCTACAAGAACAATTTGAAGTCTGAAAAACATGCCTTATATAGTGAGCCCTGGTCTACACTAGGACTTTAGGTCGAATTTAGCAGCGTTAAATCGATTTAACCCTGCACCCGTCCACACGACAAAGCCCTTTTTTTCAACTTAAAGGGCTCTTAAAATTGATTTCCTTACTCCACTCCCGACAAGAGGATCAGTGCTGAAATCGGCCTTGCCGGGTCAAATTTGGGGTACTGTGGACGCAATTAGATGGTATTGGCCTCCCGGAACTATCCCAGAGTGTTCCATTGTGACCGCTCTGAACAGCATTCTCAACTCAGATGAACTAGCCAGGTAGACAGGAAAAGGCGTGCGAACTTTTGAATTTCATTTCCTGTTTGGCCAGCGTGACAAGCTGCAGGTGACCATGCAGAGCTCATCAGCAGAGGTGACCATGATGGAGTCCCAGAATCGCAAAAGAGCTCCAGCATGGACCGAACGGGAGGTACGGGATCTGATTGCTGTATGGGGAGAGGAATCCGTGCTATCAGAACTCCGTTCCAGTTTTCGAAATGCCAAAACATTTGTCAAAATCTCCCAGGGCATGAAGGACAGAGGCCATAACAGGACCCGCAGCAGTGCCACTTGAAACTTAGAGCTGAGGCAAGCCTACCAGAAAACCAGAGAGGCAAATGGCCGCTCCGGGTCAGAGTCCAAAACATGCCACTAACCCAACCCTGTTGTTTGACTCCTTCAACGGAGATAGAGGCAACACGGAAGCAGGTTTTGGGGACAAAGAAGCTGATGATGATGAGGAGGTTGTAGATAGCTCACAGCAAGCAAGCAGAGAAACCAATTTTCCCAACAGCCAGGAACTGTTCCTCACCCTGGACCTGGAGCCAGTACCTCCTGGACCCGCCAGGCAGAGAAGGGACCTCTGGTGAGTGTAAGTTTTAAAATAGTATACATGGTTTTAAAGCAAGAGTGCTTCAGGATTAATTTGCCCTGGTATTCGCGACCAGTACAGCTACTGGAAAAGTCTGTTAACGTGTCTGGGGATGGAGCAGAAATCCTCCAGGGACATCTCCATAAAGCTCTCCTGGATGTACTCCCAAAGCCCTTGCAAAAGGTTTCTGGGGAAGGCAGCCTTATTCCGTCCACCATGGTAGGACACTTTACCACGCCAGGCCAGTAGCACGTACTCGGGAATCATTGCAGAACAAAGCATTGCAGTGTATGTTTGCTAGCATTCAAACAACATCCGTTCTTTATCTCTGTGTTATCCTCAGGAGAGTGATATTGTTCATGGTCACCTGGTTGAGGGTGCTTTTCTTAAGGGGACATTCAGAGGTACCCGTTCCTGCTGGGCTGTTTGCCTGTGGCTGAACAGAAATGTTCCCCGCTGTTGGCCATGGGGCAGGGGGAGGAGTTAGCCACGTGATAGGGGGAGGCGAAATGCGACCTTGTAATAAAAACACATGTGCTATGTATGTAATGTTAACAGCAAGGTTTATCGTGAAAGAGTGTACCCATTTTTCTATAAAATATGTCATTTTAAATACCACTGTCCCTTCTTTTTTTCTCTACCAGCTGCATGTGTTTCAAGGACCACAAGATCTTCTCCTTCCCAGAGGCTAGCGAAGATTAGAAGGCGAAAAAAACACACTTGCGATGAAATGTTCTCTGAGCTCATGCTGTACTCCCACACTGACAGAGCACAGACGAACGGGTGGAGGCAGACAATGTCAGAGTGCAGGAAAGCACAAAATGATTGGGAGGAGAGGTGACCGGCTAAAGAGAAGGCTGAAGTTGATCGGTGGCGGCAGTGTGATGAGAGAAGGCAGGATTCAATGCTGAGGCTGCTGGAGGATCAAACTCATATGTTCCAGCGTATGGTTGAGCTGCAGGAAAGGCAGCTGGAGCACAGACCGCCACTACAGCCCCTGTGTAACCAAACGCTCTCCTCCCCAAGTTCCATAATCTCCTCACCCAGATGCCCAAGAACGTGGTGGGGGAGCCTCCGGCCACCCAGCCACTCCACCCTAGAGGATTGCCCAAGCAACAGAAGGCTGGCATTCAATAACTTAAAATTTTAAGCTTTTAAAGTGCTGTGCGGCCTTGTCCCTCCCTCTTCCACCACCCCTCCCAGTGCTTCTCTCCTCCACCACCCCTCCTGGGCTACCTTGACAGTTATCCCCCTATTTGTGTGATGAATTAATAAAGAATGCATGAATGTGAAGCAACAATGACTTTATTGCCTCTGCAAGCGGTGATTGAAGGCGGGAGGGGAGGGGAGGGCGGTTGGCTTACAGGGAAATAGAGTGAACCAAGGGGCGAGGGGTTTTCATCAACGAGAAACAAACAGAACTTTCATACTGTAGCCTGGCCAGTGATGAAACTGGTTTTCAAAGCTCCTCTGATGCGTACCGTGCCCTCCTGCACTCTTCTAACTGCCCTGGTGTCTGGCTGTGCGTAACCAGCGGCCAGGCAATTTGCCTCAACCTCCCACCCCGCCATAAACGTCTCCTCCTTACTCTCACAGATATTGTGGAGCACACAGCAAGCAGTAACAACAGTGGGAATATTGGTTTTGCTGAGGTCTAAGCGAGTCAGTAAACTGCACCAGTGCGCTTTTAAACCTCCAAACGCACATTCTACCACCATTCTGCACTTGCTCAGCCTGTAGTTGAACAGCTCCTAACTATTGTCCAGGCTGCCTGTGTATGGCTTCATGAGCCATGGCATTAAGAGGTAGGCTGGGTCCCCAAGAATAATGATAGGCATTTCAGCATCCCCAATGGTTATTTTCTGGTCTGGGAATAAAGTCCCTTCCTGCAGCTTTTGAAACAGACCAGAGTTCCTGAAGATGCGAGCGTCATGGACCTTTCCCGGCCATCCCACGTTGATGTTGGTGAAACGTTCCTTATGATCCACCAGTGCTTGCAGTACTATTGAAAAGTACCCCTTGCAGTTTATGTACTCGCCGGCTTGGTGCTCCGGTGCCAAGATAGGGATATGGGTTCCGTCTATGGCCCCACCACAGTTAGGGAATCCCATTGCAACAAAGCCATCCACTATGACCTGCACATTTCCCAGGGTCACTACCCTTGATATCAGCAGATCTTTGATTGCATGGGCTACTTGCATCACAGCAGCCCCCACAGTAGAGTTGCCCACTCTAAATTGATTCCTGACTGACCGGTAGCTGTCTGGCATTGCAGGCCTGCACAGGGCTATTGCCACTCGTTTCTCAACTGCGAGGGCTGCTCTCATCTTGGTATTCATGTGCTTCACGGCAGGGGAAAGCAAGTCACAAAGTTCCATGAAAGTGCCCTTATGCATGAGAAAGTTTCGCAGCCACTGGGAATCGTCCCAGACCTGCAACACTATGCGGTCCCACCAGTCTGTGCTTGTTTCCCGGGCCCAGAATCGGCCTTCCACTGCATGAACCTGCCCCGTTAGCACCATGATGCCCGCATTGCCAGGGCCCGTGCTTTGAGAGAAGTCTGTCCATGTCCTCATCACTCTCGTCACTGAGCTGACGTCGTCTACTCGCCCAGTATCGCTCTGCCAGGTTCTGGTGCTGCATATACTGCTGGATAATGTGCGTGGTGTTTAATGTGCTCCTAATTGCCAAAGTGATCTGAACAGGCTCCATGCTTGCCGTGGTATGGCGTCTGCACAGAAAAAAAAGGCATAGAACGATTGTCTGCCGTTGCTCTGACAGAGGGAGGGGCGACTGACGACATGGCTTACAGAGTTGGCTTACAGGGAATTAAAATCAACAAAGGGGGTGGCTTTATATTAAGGAGAAACAAACAACTGTCACACAGAATGGCCCCAAGGACTGAACTCAAAATCCTGGGTTTAGCAGGCCAATGCTCAACCCACTGAGCTATCCCCCCCGCAGGTATTTCAGGCAGGACTGAATCTCCATTAAACTTTTCAAGGTGCCCCTGACAGACCTCACCAAAATGACTGTCGGCTGCTGATTTCACAGAGGGAGGAGCAAATGAATACAAAACAAATCTAGTGTATTTCTTGTTTTGATCCACTCCATCTATCTTTTACATCTTTGGCTAGCAGCAGACGGTGCCTGCTCAGCAGAAGATGGTGCAATAGGACTGCCTGCAGGACTAAAGAGAATGACCTGGTCTATTTTAAGTCCCTGCGACCATGTCTGCCCAGGCACTCCTGACCAACCTTACCGAGGCAGCCAGGAGCACCTTGGACATGACGACAATGGTTATCAGGCCTATTCATAGATATTAAGGTCAGAAGGGACCATTATGATCATCTAGTCCGACCTCCTGCACAACGCAGGCCACAGAATCTCACCCACCCACTCCTGCAAAAAAACCTCTCACCTATGTCTGAGCGATTGAAGTCCTCAAATTGTGGTTTAAAGACTTCAAGGAGCAGAGAATCCTCCAGCACATGACCCGTGCTTCATGCTACAGAAGAAGGCGAAAAACCTCCAGGGCCTCTTCCAATCTGCCCTGGAGGAAAATTCCTTCCCGACCCCAAATATGGCGATCAGCTAAACCCTGAGCATATGGGCAAGATTCGCCAGCCAGATACCCAGGAAAGATTTCTTTGTAGTAACTCAGATCCCACCCCATCTAACATCCCATCACAGGCCATTGGGCCTATTTACCATGAATAAAGATCAATTAATTACCAAAATCATGTTATCCCATCATACCATCTCCTCCATAAACTTACCGAGTTTAATCTTAAAGCCAGATAGGTCTTTTGCCCCCACTGCTTCCCTTGGAAGGCTATTCCAAAACTTCACTCCTGTGATGGTTAGAAACCTTTGTCTAATTTCAAGTCTAAACTTCCCAGTGACCAGTTTATATCCATTTGTTCTTGTGTCCACATTGGTACTGAGCTAAAATAATTCCTCTCCCTCTCCGGTATTTATCCCTCTGATATATTTATAGAGAGCAATCATATCTCCCCTCAACCTTCTTTTAGTTAGGCTAAACAAGCGAAGCTCCTTGAGTCTCCTTTCATAAGACAGGTTTTCCATTCCTCGGATCATCTTAGTAGCCCTTCTCTGTACCGGTTCCAGTTTGAATTCACCCTTCTTAAACATGGGAGACCAGAACTGCACACAGTATTCCAGGTGAGGTTTCACCAGTGCCTTGTATAACGGTACTAAAACCTCCTTATCCCTACTGGAAAAATCTCTCCTGATGCATCCCAAGACCGCATTAGCTTTTTTCACAGCCATATCACATTGGCAGCTCAGTCATCCTGTGATCAACCAATACTCCAAGGTCCTGCTCCTCCGCCGTTACTTCTAATTGATGCATCCCCAGCTTATAACTAAAATTCTTGTTATTAATCCCTAAACGCATGACCTTGCACTTCTCACTATTAAATTTCATCCTATTACTATTAGTCCAGTTTACAAGGTCATCCCAATCTTCCTGTATGATATCCCGGTCTCTCTCTAAACTGGCAATACCTCCCAGCTTTGTATCATCCGCAAACTTTATTAGCACACTCCCACTTTTTGTGCCGAGGTCAGTAATAAAAAGATTAAATAAGATTGGTCCCAAAACCGATCCCTGAGGAACTCCACTGGTAATCTCCCTCCAGCCTGACAGTTCACCTTTCAGTAGGACCCGCTGTAGTCTCCCTGTTAACCAATTCCTTATCCACCTTTCAATTTTCCTATTGATCCCCATCTTTTCCAATTTAGCTAATAATTCCCCATGTGGCACGGTATCAAACGCCTTACTGAAATCTAGGTAAATCAGATCCACTGCGTTTCCTTTGTCTAAAAAATCTGTTACTTTCTCAAAGAAGGAGATCAGGTTGGTTTGACATGATCTACCTTTTGTAAAGCCATGTTGTATTCTGCCCCATTTACCATTGACCTCAATGTCCTTAACTACTTTCTCCTTCAAAATTTTTTCCAAATTCTTGGATGAAGATTATCTGGGCCCCCCGATTTAGTCCCATTAAGATGTTCAAGTTTGGCTTCTACCTCGGATTTGGTAATCTCTACCTCCGTATCCTCATTCCCATTTGTCATGCTACCATTATCCCTAAGATCCTCTTTAGTCTTATTAAAGACTGAGGCAAAGTAATTGTTTAGATATTGGGCCATGCCTAGATTATCCTTGACTTCCACTCCATCCTCAGTATTTAGCGGTCCCACTTCTTTCCTTGTTTCCTTCTTATTTATAAGACTATAGAACCTTTTACTTTTGGTTTTAATTCCCTTTGCAAGGTCCAACTCTACTTGACTTTTAGCCTGTCTCACTTTATCCCTACATGTTCTGACCTCAATCATCAGGCGTATTGCACCGTCTGCTGCCACAAGGCAATGGGCTGCTGCTGTGTAGCAATGCAGTACCACGTCTGCCAGCACCCAGGAGATGTAGGGTGACAGTGAGCTGAGCGGGCTCCATGCTTGCCGTGGTATGGTGTCTGCATAGGTAACTCAGGAAAAAAGGCGCAAAATAATTGTCTGCCGTTGCTTTCACAGAGGGAGGGAGGGCTTGACGACATGTACCCAGAACCACCTGCAACAATGCTTTTGCCCCATTAGGCATTGGGATCTCAACCCAGAATTCCAATGGGCAGCGGAGACTGCGGGAACTATGGGATAGCTATCCACAGTGCAACGCTCCAGAAGTCTATGCTAGCCTCAGTACTGTGGAAGCACTCCGCCAAGTTAATGCACTTAATGCACTTAGAGCATTTTGTGTGGCGATACACACAAGTGACTATATAAAAACGATTTCTAAAAAACCGACTTCTATAAATTTGACCTAATTTCGTAGCCATACTCTTAAGACGCTCAATATATTGAGTTTATCCAAAAGAGGTGTAAGAAATGAAATGATCATGGTCTACACTACCAGTACATACATAGGGAAGAGATTCTGATTGTAGACGTTGCTAATCTAGTAGGAAAAAGGTATAACGAGATTCAATGTTTGGAAGCTGAAACTAGACAAAATGTCAGACTAGAAATAAGGTGCAAATATTTAACAGTAACAGTAATTTACCACTGGAACATCTTACATAGGAATGTGGTGATTTCTCCATCCTTTGAAGTAAAAATAAAGACTGCATATCTTTCTAGAAAGATATGCTATAGCTCATATAGAAGCTACAACCCTCATCCAGAAATTATCAGGCGAGGTTCTATGGCAAGTGTTACAAAGGAGGTCATACTAGATGATTATAGGTGATCCCTTCTAAGCTTTATCTATAATTATGAATGAGTCAACAAAACCATTGTAAGAACAAAAGTCAACATTATGAGCATAAACAACTTGAAGTTCTGAATTTCAATTTTTCTACTAGAAAAACTACTGCTGTGAGACATTTGGTGCCCCATTGCCTGATTTATTGCAGTGTAGACATAAACCATCACCACCACCCACGCTGGATCTGTGTCAGCAGACTTGGGCTCACAGGGCTCAGGATGTGGGACTATACAATTGCAGTCTAAACGTTCAAGTTCAGACTGGAGCCTGAGCTCTAGGACCCTGCAAGGGGAGAGGGTCCCAGAGACCGGGCTCCAGCCCAAGCCTGAACATTTACACTGCAATTTTAATAGCCCCACAGCCCGAGGCAACTGACGCAGACCAGTTGTGGATGTTTTACTGCAATGTAGACCATACCCCTGGAGTCTGTGAAGAAGTATGCTCTACCTACTTGAAGGTCAGGACAAGCCTTCTGTAATGCTTGGATTTTTTCTTGAATCTCAATCAGTTTCCTTCTTTCTTCTTGAAGTTGTTTAAGTTCCCGCTGCTGCTGCTGAAGTTTAGCTTCATAGAATTTTTCTCTGTAGTAGGAGATATTAGCTGCATATTACTTAGCAAGAGATTTGATGGAATTGTGATCTTTTAAGATAATTAAAAGACAATAAACCTTGCTTTTTCATTCAGTCTCACATCTTGCTGCAATTTGTTGGTAGTAGCTCTGATGTTATTTGGTTGCTGCTTTGCCTCCTCTACTTCAGCCAAAAAGAAGTCACCCGCATTAGATGTATCAGCAGTAGTTGCTTCAGGCTCTGTCTCATCATCCTGTAACAGCAGCCATATTTTTCAATTGGTACACTGATATTTCTAATCAACCATATTTTGCCAACAAATCTGGAAAATTTTACCTTTGTGTATTAAGATCACATTTTATGTTTATATGTAAATAAACACACACAGTACTCCAATATATATTACTCTCCAACTCTAAACTATACAACACAGACAAATCATGCTCCAGCTATATGTGCGTATATATAGTCTATATAGCTGGAGCAACAGTTTACAGATGGAGAGTAATTTATTGGAGTACTATGAACAAAAATATGACAGTTATTGAGGGACAAGAGTAGAGAAGGAATAGCCAGTGGTCACAACCCCATTTTAATGGGGTCACCAGGGCTGGCTTAGACTTGCTGGGGTCCAGAGATGAAGCCCAAGCCCCACCACCCAGAGCCAAAGCCCAAGCCTCAGGGCTTTAGCCCTTGGCGGGGACTCAGGTTACAGGTCCCCTGCCTGGGGCTGCAGCCCTTGGTCTTCGGCTTTGGCACCCCCACCACGGCAGAGCTCAAGTGGGCTCAGGCTTCGGTCCCCCCTCCTGGGATCGTGTAGTAATTTTTGTTGTCAGAAGGGGGTTGCAGTGTAACTAAGCTTGAGAACCCTGGAATAGGCGATTGCCTATTTAATCGTCGTCCTATTGAGATCCTGGAAAATATTCTATACACTTAACCAGAAACCAAGCTATGCCTGAAAGATACAAATTTAAAAACATTTTAAAATAAAATGCCCTTTATGTAGCTTAAAAGCCCCATTTTCTTGGCTTTTGATTTTTTTCCCCCCATCTCATCTAAATTTAGAAATTTTTGGCTTCACCTAAAAGGCTATGAAGCTGAAGCATCCATTCCTGTTGCTGTCCAAGATGAACATTCTGAATCAAGAACCAATTAAAACAGAGGGATTATGGAAGCCAGAGCAGAGAGATCCGCATATTCACAATACAGGTATTGATTATGCAAATAATTGTGCTCAGGTTAACTAAACTGCTGTCAGTCACAAAGGTTGGATGGATTCAAATGTACAGTTTAAAACTATTTGCACCATGATCATGCACATCATAAATCCACAACCAGAGTTCAAAGAACAGCACAACAAAAAAAACCTGTATCTGTTCAGCAGCTCTCCTCTCTGGCTACGACAATTCCACTTACATAAGAAATAAAGCACACACCTTAACTAAATTCTCAGATTGTAAGAATTACAAATTTTTAATACGGTACAGGTTTTTATCTTTAAATTTACTTACTGTATAAAAGTAAAAGATGTACAGTTTTTTAAATTGCCTTTTGTGGGGTATTATGTTAATAATCTTGTTTCAGCTGAAAGTCAGGAGGAGGAATTGTTTGGGGAGACCATCAAAACCAAAGAAAGAAAAACTTTTTATTTAAAAACATTAAAGGGACACAGGCATTTCTTATTTGGCCCACAAGATAAGAGTTTGAAAACAAACTTTTATGAAAATATTGACCAATACATTTTTTTAAATTCCAGTAGAATCAGGTGCTATTAAAAAAAAATCTGTTCCCCTGTAGTAATCAAAAGCCAAAGTTGCAGAACTCAGAACCTCAAAGTGAGACTGATTTCACTAATATTCATTATCCAAGATGGAAAAAAAATGCAAGAGTAATAGAGCATAAACACTGAAAAATTATTAGATTTTTAGAATTCAGTTCGTGATCCACGGGTTTTTATAAGAAAGTTTTTTATATTATAATTTAAGTTTAAAGTCCCTCTAAAACAGGGGTTCTCAACCTTCTGCTTTCTGAGGCCACACCAAAATGCTATAAAACTCCAAGGCCCAGCTGTGCCACAACAGTAGTTTTTCTTCATATAAAAGCCAGGGATGACATTACAGGGTAGCAAGCAGGGCAACTGCTCAGGCTTCAGCTTCAACCCCAGGTGGCAGGGCTTGGGGCCCTTGGCTTCAGCCCCACGTGGGGCTTGTCTTCATTACAGGGGTAAGTGAACCAAAGTTATGCTACTCCAGCTACATAAATAATGTAGCTGGAGTCAACACAGCTTAGGTCGACTTACCCCGTTGTCTTCACTGCGCTGCATTGATGGGAGACGCTCTCCGGTCGACTTCCCTTACTCTTCTCAGAGAGCTGGAGTACTGGGGTCGACCCGAGCGCTCTGGTGTAGATTTAGCAGGTCTTTACTAGACCCACTAAAATTGATCCCTGTCGCATTGATGGCAGCAGTGTCTATCTCCCCGTAGTGAAGACAACCCCGTGGTGAGGCTTCGGCTTTCTGCCCTGTGCCCCAGCAAGTCTAACAGTGGCCTTGCTTGGCAGACCCCCTGAATCCTGCTTGAGGCCCCACATGGGGCCCTGGACCCCTGGTTGATAACTGCTGCTTTAAAGAGTATTTTAGATTTGTGTTACAAATGGACGACCTCCATATTAGACAAATCAAACTATTCTCCTTTGTCAAGCTTTACAGTGAGCACTACCACTATTAGTCTGGTCTGCGTTTTTTCATTGTGCACAAAGTTAGTTCGTGCACAAAAAAACACACTACTAACTCTTAAATTAATGTTCACGGGCATGTAATAAGATTGTATTTGTAAGAAGTACCTGTACCATAGCTACAAGATTTTGTAACTGTTTAAGTTTTTGTTTTGCAGCTATAAGTCTATTGATCTTCTGCTCAAACTCAGCATCTCCAGCATCAGCAACACTGCTTCTGCAGCTAGATAAAGAAACGTCACTGGCTCTGTCCTCTTCCACTTCATCATCACCACCTTGCGATACATCAATATCTTTGTCATTGTCCCTATTACGACAATCTGAAGGAAAAACAACGAACAGTGCCAATGCTGCAGATAAACACTAGTGAACTTGTTAAAAATCACTAAATGTTCATATGACTAGTGCGTTTCAGATCTGAAGCTGTACTGCTCAATGAAAAGAACCCAATCTAGCATTTAAGCCCTTGTTGAACACTTAGTTTATATGCAAATCTGAAACTCACAAACCATGTGACCAGAAAGAAAGCCGAAGGAGTTAACATGCTCCCAAACACACACTCGTCAGTTTTAGCTCTATATACAGTAATACTTCAATATCTTTTAACGCATACCTAATGTTGAAGACATATTTAAAGTCCTTAAATTAGCAGCAGATCGGTTATTTATTTCACAGTCTGTATTAAGGTGTCTTCCATCTCTGTTAGTAGTTCCACACTGTATGTTGGAATTGCTATTTATTTCACCCCAGCTACTAATTCCCTGGGGGTTTCTAGGAGAAAACATTCATCATATTAAAAAATTGGTTTTAAGTCCATTAAAACTTTTATATCTTATCTAGTTTTTTTAAATTGTTGGAAGAGACAAGCACATGGATTTCTTTTTTTTTAAATTTAAATCATTTTAGATTAATGTGCTCAACACGACAATTGCCAAGATAGAAGGTCATTCAAAACAAGCATATACAAACTTTAACATCCCATTTCCCCTTCAGCGGGACAACCAAAATTCCCCAATCCAGCTCTGCTCTACACCCCACATCTATCACAGACAGGAGATGGTCTATAGCGTAAGAGTCCCCTTTTAAATATCTCCCATGTAGATTTTCAAGTAGAGTTGAAGGTGCTGGTCTGAAAGTACAAAATGTTACGTGGTTTGGGACCTGGTTACTTGAGAGATTATCCGTGCACTCAAGTACATACGGAACCCCTTCAATATGAACAGAAGAAGCCTTTGACAGGGCATATCCATGAACATTCCTCAACACTGCAATTCATTTCCGCCTTGATTCTAAAGACTAGATTTGTTAGCCTTCCAGGTACTTTGAAAATCCCATCTTTAACTGTGACTATGTGGGGTAAGGAGGAGTTGGCAGCCTGATAAATTGAATGCAAGGAACTCCATTTGGATTTTATAAGGCCATTTAATGTGCTTGGTTATCCTTTCAGTATCTTATCTTGAAATTCTAATAGGTCTTAAGAGTTGCATATTAATGCTATAAAATCTAAACAGGAACATTAATTTTGAAACAAAATTTTAAAACTTTATAACATTTATATGAAAAGCATAGTTTATCCATGAAGTTCTTAGTGGAGTTTTGTGGTGTAATCAGCACAGGGTCTAATTCACAGTGCATAATTCTAGAGCTGTTGTATATTTTAGGAAGACCGTTAAAATGATTTATCAACTGGATTAAGAAAAATATTGTATTAACCAAGGTTAGGTTATCAGCATAATGAAGGGTATTCAAATGAACTGACACAAAACAGTGTCAATTTAATCTAAGTATTAATAACTTTTGGTTAACCACACCATCTTACTATGCAGAACTTACAACAACTAAGGGCCACAAAATTTAAGACAAAATATAAAAAAAAAGTGTAACCTGATATTGGTAACAGGTTGTGAATTCTCATGCTCAGAATCACATTCTGATTCTCCTGTGTCCTCCTCTTTAGTGTTTTCATTCACGGCATCAGTCATCATATCAGATGTCTGTTCATAGTAATGAACTAACTCACGCAACTCATTCAATCTCTTACGAACTTCATTCAGTTTCCTGGAATGAAAGCAGAATACTTTATATGCATGCCCCTCCTGGATCAAAAATCCTAAATGTAGTATTCAGTTCTTTATTCAACAGTGCTCTCAAAAAAAAGTGCAGCAAAATTAACCAAATTTTAATTTTATCCAAGTCCTAATATACATAAACTGATTAATATTTAAACTTACTATAATTTGAGATCTGTAACAATCTTTGCTTGAAGATGTTCTGAAGCCCAAATTAATCTGTATGATATTTCACAGAAAACAATACTAATAAGATAACCTAGTTATCTTAAGTTATGTATTTCAGACTTTCTACATCTTTCAAAAATATGCTACTTAGGAAAAAAAACTTGAAACCTAACAAAAATGTATACAGAACCACTTAGTTCATCACAGCAAATTAATTAGATAATAAAATTTGTTAAACATTTTACTGGAGCTTTTCTGTTGGGTTTAGATTGTCATCCTCTTCACTCTCATTCTGAGAAGCAATGGAATCAGGAGGATAAGGAGCAGATGATGCTAGGCTGTTAGACTCTCCATTGACAACAGTTGCTATGCCTATAGGAGCAGAGGCAGCTGAAGTTGTACTTCTTTGATCAATACTCCTTTGAGGAGCACCGGACACAGGCAAGACTACAAAAAAAATTGAAAGTATCAAATTTGGCATCTTATTAAAAACAAGTTACAAAAAAAAAAGCGCCACTTACTATCTTTACATATTTTTATGTAAATCAAATAACTATTAACAGAATATGCAGATCAGCAATAAAGATCTTTCTTAGTTTTTGCAAATGTCATTGCATTTATTATAGGCGGGGCTGGTGGTGCTGCTTATTATGTTTGCCCCACACTTCTCATTATAAGACCCTATTTTCAGTTCCTTGTAACCTTACCAAACCGTAACCATTTGTGCTTAAGTTTTCCATGCTGGATATCTGCTTCACACTCAGTTTGGTTGGAAAATTTCAGCCAAAAGAGTTCAATTATAATCAAGCAAGAAGTTAGAGAAAAATACATTTTGCCCATATTAAAAAATTCTGTTAACCATCTTTTTGAAAAGCTCTAGCACTTCAATGCTTTGTAGTAGGGACTTGAAATTTGGCAAGGCTGTGGCCTTGGTGACGTGACTTTTGCTTTCCCCATAAAAATCTGCCCAAATTTGTTTAAGTTATAAGCATATGAAAAATTTCAGTTTGAACATGCTCAGTAAAGATTCTATGATTAGCTAAAAATCTCAAACCTCTCCTCAGTGAGCACACTCAAGCCTCGCACAGCTCCTGTGTGTGAGCAGACCTCGCATGTACCATCCCCAAAGAGCAAGCTTCAGCCCAGATCTAACAAGGACAAAGCCTGGCTTTCCCCGTAATTGTTTTAGGGCAGGGACGTCTCTTCTGAGCTCTCAACTGACCCTGCTGCTGGCACAGCAGCGTGGAAAAGGAAGTTGTCAGATTTTAATGCAGAAGCTACATTGTCTCCAGGAATCAAAGATTAATCTAATTAAAGATTATGTCATGTGATGAAATCTCCAGGAATACATCCAACCAAAACAGGCAACCCTAAGCTACAAGAGAGTGCGTCTCGGGTGGGGAGGAAAACTTAATTCTGGCATTTCCTAACTTTTCAGCACTTGCCTTCAACATTAGCTATGGAATATTATTTTGAAATGAATGGCTTTTTATAAAATGAAGTATTAGTAATCAGCCACTAGTTATATTAAAATAAATTTTATTAATAAATTAGATATTTGTATATTGTATTGAAGCTTACAATGGAGAAAGTTTAACTTGCAAACCTACCATAGTTTCTCTCTTAACCATACACAAACTCTATTTGAAAAATCTGTATTGATGTATAATTTCAAAAGGTTTTCACGTATCAGAGGGGTAGCCATGTTTGTCTGTATTGCATCCGAAGAAGTGGGGTTTTTTACCCATGAAAGCTTATGCCCAAATAAATCGGTTAGTCTTTAAGGTGCCACTGGACTCCTCATTGTTTTTATAAAGTTTTCAAATTCTTTAATTGTCATTGTAGATATGTGCATTTAAAATGAAAGGCAATATTTCTCATCTTCCAAATGTTGTTTCTTGGAGAGCTTTTATTTCAGACTATTAGTGTAAGTAATTTGTAACAGGTTTCAGAGTAGAAGCCGTGTTAGTCTGGATGGTAACTTCCAACTTATCAAAATATATATATATCTTACTATATGTTCCATTCTATGCATCCGATGAACTGGGAGGTAGCCCACGAAAGTTTATGCTCTAATAAATTAATTTGTAACAGTAAACAGAGATATTACAACTGAACCTATGAGTGATAGCTGTAAGAAAGGTTTGCCAGCTCAGCATCAGTTAAGCCTTTGAAAGAATAACCACACTATTCACACTTATGGGTAATATGCAGCCTGGTGGTACCTAACAGCAGGCCTCCTCCAAGCAGCAGCCACTAGACCACAAATGCACCTCCTCCTTCCCCTTCTCTCAGTGTCCCTGAATGTTTTGAGAGTGAAGCTATAGAAGAGGGCAGTCTGCCCTTTACTGACTCAGTTCCTTCCACCACTAACCCAGAGAACCAAGGTAGGACTTGGAAAAAGAGGGGAAGGTGGGTGGGAAGCATGACTATGTAACTCCTCTTGAAGAACTCTCGTGACAAGTAAGTAACTTTTATTTCTTCTTTGAGAGGCTTTACATATTCCCCACTTATGAATAGTTTGACAAGCAGTGCTGAAATGTCAGGCAGATGGAACAGAGTACTAATAATGGCTAAAGCACTTATCTACCAACTCTGGCATCTGCTCTTGAAGCCAAATCCAAAGCGTAGTGTTTGGTAAAAGTATGGATTGACCTCCAAGCAGTAGCCTTACAGATTTTCCCAGTAGAAACATGTTTAAGGCACTGCTCTAGTAGAAAGAGATTTTACAATAGCATGCACGGGAATTAACAACATTCACTGATACACTGTTTACTAAATCTGGAAATAGTCTGAATATATACACTATTAACCACACTATATTAGCATCTAAAATATGTAACGCTGATTTTCCTTTAGCAACAGGAGGCTTAAGGGAAAAAATAGTAAATTAATAGTTTGATCAAAGTGAAATTCCAATACTATTTTTGGCAGAAACATGAGGTCAGATCTAAGAGCCACCTAGTCTTTATGAAAAATAAAAAATGGCAGATCTGCACATAATCCACTCACCCTTCTGGATGATGGTCTAACTATAATAAATAGACAAATAAAATAAGAAACTCTGTCAAAGGTTCAAGGGGTGGCTTGGCTTCATCAGTCTGGTCAAGACCAAATAGAGATCCCATGGAAGGGCTGGCACCCTCAAATGGGAATACAGATTGCATGATTTCAGATAAAAGGTTTATGAAGGGGTTGTCCAAATAGTCATCTACCATCAATCAAATCATGGTAAGCAGAAATAGATGCCAAATAAACTGTTAAAGAAGCATGAGATAAGCCTTCAGACTTCAAACACATTAGATACTCTAAAACAGACAGAACAGAAGTTGAGACTGAAGAATCAGATTTGCCCCAAACATCCAAGAGACAAATCTAGTCCATTTCAAAAACACTCTCTTGTGGACAGCTTCCTTGCATTAAACAAGGAATCATGGACAACAGAGGAACAGCATTGTTCAACATTAGTCAAAGTCAATAGCCCAAGCCGTCTGATGAAGGATCCTGCCCTGCTGTTGCGACAGCTGATCAGGAGACAAAGGGAGACTTTTGTGAATCCCACCCAACAGACGAAGTACCACCACTACTGTTTCAGCCAAGCTGGGCAATTGCATCATCACTGCTTTGTTTTGATGTACTTTCCTCACCACTTTCTAAATTAATGAGGGTGAAGCACACAGAAGACCCTTTCCACAGTGTAGCAGGAACATGACTGAATTGGATTGTTTGTCTCTTCCTGTTCTTGAACAGCAGAGGGGACACTTCTTGTTGAAAATGGTTGCAAACAAATCTACAATGGAGCAATCCCAGTTGAAAGATCGAATAGCTCAAGACATTTTCTCCAAGGACCACTCATGCATCTGTACACTGTCCTACAGAGACAGTCGACTAAACACACTGCTCTCCTCTGTAAGATGCAAGGCCAGACACACAAACATTGTGAAGAGGGCACCAATCACATAAATTGACTACCTTGACACACAACAGGTAAAAATAAGTGCTTCCTTGCTGTCGATGTAATACATAGCCATTGCATTGTTCATTGCTACGTGAATAACATTCCCCATTACGTGAGGAAGAAAGGATCTGAGGACCAAGTGAATGGTTCTTAATTCCAAGAAATTCCAATTTCTGCGAGACAGCCAATGGCCTCAAACTGTAGGATGACCCAGATGAGCTCCCCAGCCATTGTTGGTTATCGCAACCAAAGGTGAAGAAGGACTGAACAAGACTCCTCTGCGGACTTTTGATCTGTCTTCCACCATATCAATAAATTTAGGACGTGCTGAGGCACAATGATAAACATTTGAAGACTGCCCAGATTGAGTCTGTAAGCCTGAGCTATCCAGGGCTACACTGACCTCAATTTGAGATAAGCGCACGGAGTCTTGTTAATGGTTGCTGCCGTAAGGCTCATGAGATTACATCATGAAAATCACCTTCTGGGTCAGACTCAGCTGGATGTACTAAAACAGATTGTTCTACCTTCAGAGACCTTTCCTCTTGGAAAAAAGTCATTCCCCTCCTGTTACCAAGTCCAACACAGAACTATTAAATGAAGTCTCTGAGTTGGGCAGAGATTCAACTTTTTCATGCTCAGCAGCAGTCCCAGCTCTGTAAATAAGGTGACTGTGGAGTTGATGTGAAGTAGCAGGTATTCTCGTGCAGAGGATTTCAGCAGCCAATGCTGAAAATATGAGAAAAACAAAAGTATATGTAAATAGCTGTCATTTTCTATCAAGAATTGTGAACCAATCCATAGTTGAAAGCGAGCGGATTATGAAGGTCAGGTTTAGCATTTGAAACCGGAACTTCTGAATGTATTTGTTGAATCTTCCCAGATTTTAGACTGGACGGAATCTGCCATCTTCTTTCCTGTACCAGGAAGCATCCTGAATAAAACCCCTGATGCCAAAGATGTTTGGGAACCTCTTTGACAGCACCTAACAGAAGGAATTTTTGAACCTATTATAGAAAGACAGCTTTGCAAGAAAGCTCACTGTAAAGGGAAAGGTAGGGGAAATTGAAAGGTGTCAGTTTTTCAAACTGCACAGCTAGCCATCCCCTAATTTCTAGAACCTACTTGTCTGATGTAATAAGCCTTCAATTGTTACTTAAAGGGCTATCCTGTCTCCAAACAACAGAAGGAAGGGATCCACATTAATTGGTTCGTGACGCTTAGTCTTCCCATCAAATCTGAGGCCTGGTAGTTGAGGAAGCCAAAGAGGAAAGAGCAGGTTGTTTTGTCTTATGTCTGTACTGAAAGTCCACTTTCTTGTGCTGGCTCTGCAACAAGCTTCCTGATGATATTGCCGATGTGTCTGATTGGAGGGTAAACCAGTCTCTGATAGAGGAAAGATGGCATCTTCTTCTGAGCAAGAGATGAAGACCCAGTTATTGAGCAGTGGATTTAGTATCCTTTAATTTCTCCAACAATTTGTTGATCTTGTTGCTGAAAAGACCATCCCCCATCATAAGGAAGATCTTCCACTTAAATTTTGGTATCCAGAGTCAATGAAGAGGAATAAAACCATGCACATCTCTTTAAGGTAACTGTATATGTCAATGCTTTAGTGGCAGAGTCTGAAGCATCAGACAAAGCCTGAGCGCATGTTTCACCATATTTTGAGCCACCATCAAAATAATATTTGCCAGCCTTCTGTTATCTGACAAATCCTGAACAAAATGCAGCCATCTTTCCTCACAGATGGAATTGGCAACAGGCCATGAGCACCTAGTAATTAGCCTCATTAATACCAAGAGAAGAGGAAGAAGGGGAAAAACAAACAACACAGATCTTTTTTTCCCTTTCACTCACCAATAGTTGATGGGCCTGACTGGACCTAAGCCTATTACTGGCAGCAGCCACCACCAGTGAATTAAGTAAAGGGTGAATGAACAAACCAACAAAAACACACCACACCCCCTTCCGGGTTCTCTCATACAATTTATCTGGTTTTCATTTAGAAATAGGTGGACAGGAAGCAGAGATCATCCAAACAGTCCTAGCAGGCTACAGGAGACTATCCAGCATGGGCAATGATATTCTATTCCTAGAGGCAAACCCAAGAACATCAAATACCAGGTGAGAATTTTCATCCACAGTCAAAGGTGGTAAAAGTTCAATGTGAATGCCATGTGGTCCACCAGGTCATGAAATTGCAAACTGTCCTCAAAATGAGATGATGCAGAAGCACCACTCACATGCTCATCAAGTAACAAATACAGGTTAAAGTCTGTATCCATCTGCTCTCATTCAAAAAGAGGCACTATCTCCTCATCCTGCTCTTCAGAAAAGCACTGTCTGAGCTACAGATTGATCTGATGGAACTGGATCCAAGGATTGCTCAGCCACCGAACACTTAACCAATGAAACACTGCCTCTTCATCTAATAAGGCGGTAATTTAAAAAGTCCGGTGATTGAATCCAGTGAGGCCACTGAGACCAGGATTGCCAGTCTCTCCAGTAGCTGGGATCCAGTTACTTGCCCACAAGTAGGAGGAACAACTGAGGGGGCACAAATCAGGTCTCTTAATTCTTCCTCTACCCTCCTCCCTGAGGATCTGACTTCAGATCCTCTACGGAACTCACCAGACATATAAACAGAATCCAAAGATGAAGAGCAATAAAAGGTGAGAAAGCTCTGCCTGGAGACCCTTGTGGGAGACTTCAGAAGCGGACGTGGCATAAATTTCTCTGGAGAAAGACTAACAAAGCTCCTCTGCTCTTCTACTTTAAGGTGAAGAGGAAGCAGAACACAGAACTGAAGAAGCCTGTATCTTCCTCGTAGCCATTAGCGTCTCACGCAGATCCATGGAGCATTCACAACCAGGAGGGTGCACATTAGCCACCACAGTAAATAATCTCTTTGGATCTAAGGATGACCTTCAGAACAGGACTGTAGGAAGAAGCTGGCCCCACAGACCTGGAGAGTACCAGATCCAGCAAAATATATTCAGTTCTGCACCTCTGGTCTTTGAAGTTGAAATTGAAACCAAGTTGGGATTCAATGATGGAACCACAGAGACCATGTCAGAATCAGACAGATCTTGGAAATCTGATGCCTGGAATTTGGCACTGCCAACAGTGGCTATCTTTTAGCTAGCCTTCTTCATGTGAACAGATATTTCAAATCTGACAACCTACCTCTAGGACAGTGGTGGGCAACCTGCGGCCTGTCAGGGTAATCCACTGGCTGGCCGCAAGACAGTTTATTTACATTGACTGTCCGCAGGCACAGCCGCCCACAGCTCCCAGTGGCTGTGGTTCACCATTCCCGGCCAATGGGAGCTGCAGGAAGTGGCACAGGCTGCAGGGACGTGCTGGCTGCCACTTCCCACAGCTCCCATTGGCCGGGAACAGTGAACAGCTATCTTCTATTCAGGAGTGAATTAATTAGTCTCTCCCATAATTACAGCAGAAAACCTTGCCTGAAAACTTGGCAGGGGCAGGATCCTCATCCTAGGCACCTTTACAAGTTCAAAGTCACATTTAAAACTCTGTTGCTGAATCACCCAACCTTAAAACAAAAGCCCTGAATCAGGTTTCTGAAACCTCTGGGCCCTTACAAAGTTTTTAACACCTGTGTCTTAAAGAAAACTAGAAGCCAGAATATTATTCCCAGGACAATGAATGCCACATGGAGAGAAACCAAGCCACTCAAACATTTAAACAGCTAGTCACGGAGGGTGTGAGGAGCAGAAGCTGGCAAACTTATCTTAACGAGAAAAGTCAGTCAGTACAACTGTAAAGTTCCTGTCTGTTGTACGTAAAGAACTAAATACCAAGTGTGTAGATCAAAATAAGCAAACAAAAAAAATTCCCTAGGAAGTATGCCAATTTAAAAAAGTTATATTAAAGGAACAAAGAATTGAAAATAAAATTTTGAAAATGAAATTTTACCTTTTATTACAAAACACAAAATGACAAAGATTAGAGAAAAAAAATCTTTTTAATTTACTGTATGCATTTGACAGAAGTGTGTATACAGTTAAGTTCATTGTTTGTCCCTATATATTCAGTTTCTACCATTTGTTTTGGCCTTTTAGTGAGAGAAGACAAATATTTACAAGATAGGAAAGTGAGAGTTTTACCACCACAAATGTTGGTCAGGAATTCAGGGCAAAGCATAGCACTAAAACTATTTAACTCTGTGTCCCTTTAAGTCTTAGCCATTCTAAAGCACAAAGGTTAAACTTTACAGATCTCTGTTAGTGTAAACCTTCCCAAACATTTCAGGAACTTAGCCACAAAAACTGCTATTAACAGAGGGAGCAACCTATCACTGAGGTTCAATGCAATCATTTTAACCTAAAGAAAGCAATTAAATTTAATTATTTTCAAGACACTGGGGGAAGTTACTGAAGAAATCACATTAAACTGCACTTTTTGTCTGTAATATTGGGTATTTCCACAGTTACAGAGTTCTGTAGTCAGATTCTTCACTAAATCAGTTTGGTGGACTTTCATAATATTATAAAGCAAAAGATTATTACCACAGAAAAAAAAACATTCCTTGTTCTGTATTTAAATCTCTACATTAAAAAGGAAACATTTAACTAAAATTTGTTATTACTGAAAGCTACACAAATGACAATACTTCCAGGAGAAAGACAAGATGGGTGAAGTAATATCTTTTATTGAACCAATTCCTGCTGGTGGAAGGGACATGCTTTCAAACACAGAGCTTTTCCTCAGGTCTGGAGAAAGTAACCAGACTGTCTAAGCTAAATACAAGGTGGGACACATGGTTAACTATAAGAGGTTCACATAGGTTGCAGGAAGAGCTGTATGAAGCTTGAAAGCTAGTCCATTTCACCAACAGGTCCAATAAAAGGTATTACCTCCCTCACCTTGTCTCTGTCGTGTCCTGGGACCAACACAGCTACAACAATACTACAAACAATACTTCCATGTACTAAGATCAGTGACAATTCTGAATCATTAGTTGCACGTTATGTTCAAAAGGACTATAAACTACATTAAACAAATCCAGTTTAAAGTGAGTTCTGCATACATTTACTTACAGGAGGAGTTGTTTAGATGCTCGTCACGAAGCGTATGAAGTTCCCCTAACAACTTGTCCATTTTTTGTTTTTTACCCTGCAACATTCTCATCTTGCTAAAAAGTTGTGCTTTCTCATCAGATAAGTGCTGTGACATAGAAGAATTTCTACTTTGTGAAATCTCTCTAGTAAGTGAAAGACTTTCTGCTTGCCTTCTATTATCTGGCACATGTTGAGTCTAAAAACAAACAAACTTCATTTTACTACAAGTACTATGAAGATGCCATAATAATTTGCTAGTTACCTCTCCCAACTCCATAAAAGTAAAAAAATACCTCATTTAACTTCTTAAAAAGGCTAGTGCTAAGAGCTCCATAACAGAAAACCAAGGTTCTCAAACTAAACAATAGTTAGCTCTTATATAATTCCAACTGCATAATAACTAGTACTATGATGTGGAACTGTTGCTCTTGGCTTCCAAGAAAGAGCCAGGTATAAACTGACACTAAGCTTTTAACAGTCAATGAATGACCGCTTCTATCCAAAGTAAAACATAGGAAGCATCAATTGGAATAAAAGCAAAACCAAAAAAACTTTACAATCAAATCCAGTTAAGGTTTACATATAATAAATTTCAAACATGTTGTAGGGTTTTTTTTAAACTGAATATTGTGTCTTAAACCTGTGGCCATACATACAATTCTTGTTATGAGTTATGTAAGTAACCTACAGGGCATGTTATTGAAAACATAATTAGAAGAAACCATACCTCAGCAAGTCAGACAAGTATAGGCATTTAAGAGGTAGCAATACAAAAAGCTTAAATTTTGTGCATCACAGAAACAAGATCTAAGAAACAAAATCTTTTAAACTGCATATTACTGCCCCGAAGATTTAATAAAATGTTATCAAACAGCAATCACTCTCACTGTGTGAGAAAGTATACTGAAAACTAAGTCAGAATAGCTTTGTAAATAAACCTATTTATTCTAGTATTTTTAAGACCCTTATAGGGAAAATGAACTAAAATATACATAGCAACACTATATAAAAAAAAAAGTTACCTGAGATTCATGAAGCTGATTGTGAAAACGCTGGATTAGCTCATTTAATTCTTCATTTAGTTCAGATGTAAGACTCACTCCTGAAATGCTACCTGTGGTCTCTGTTACAACTACACAAAACAGTAAGTCCAAAACATTAAACTAAAAGGTAAATTAGAGAAAATGGTTTAAGATTTCAAAATAAGTATATACCATATCTACTAACATACAGCACTGGTTGGACAAATTTATCTTATTTTTTCAACTGAACTAACCAAACGCTGTGCGCACATTATAGAAATTTAAATCAAACAAACTTCTGAAGTAATCCTTAGAAAAACAGATGTCAAAAAAAAAAAAAAGAATTGTTCCCAACCCCAGAAAGAAATCATCACTTGGGCTTATGTCTACATCATCAGTTTCACCGACAAAAGTGCTAGTGTGAACAGTGCTACGTCGGCAGGAGAGACTCTCCTGCAAACATAGCTAAGGGTGCTTGTTGGGGATGGTTCAATTATGCTGGCAGGAGAGCTCTCTCCCACCAGCAAAGAGCAGCTGCACAGGAGACCTTACTGCAGCACACCTGTGCCACTGTAAGGTCCGCAGCGTAGTGTAGACATAGTTTTCGCAGTGAAATTGTACATTGATTGAGGCTGACTATGCAAAAGTGTACCTTGTTCAACAGATCTTGTCCTTTTGCGTTTGGGGTTTGTTTTTTGTTTCCCCCCCCCCCCACAAAAATCAGTTAAGTTCAGTTTTTGTTGTGTTTTTTGTTTTGTTTAAAAACTGTATGACCCTGCAGAACCAACACAGCTAAGAACAACAAGCTGGATAGCATACTTCTCATATATCAACAGAACTCTGTGTTCCAGTCAGTTACAGTCGAAGACAATAATATAATTTGGCCTCAGAACCTTTACTGACCATGGTATGCTAGGAGGAAATACCTCATCTTGACATTCAAATCTGATTTGCAGAGCTGGCAGTTAGGAAAAAAGGCACATTTTTACTTGTAAAAACACGTTTGATATGGAAATCAAGACAAATGTAGAACTCTACAATATTACTTTAAAAACAGTCACTTGTCAACACAGACCAGGATCTTAAATAGCCACCATTTTTAGCCATACAAAAGTATGGGTGTCTGGCCTATTTTTAACTTCACATGAATCGTTTGTTTAGTAAACCCTTAATTGGATTTATTTTTAAAACATTACATTTATTTAATTTTACACAAATTTTTTTTTTCCTTTTCCCAGTCCTGGCTTCTTCTACCTTTTTCAACACAAGGGTTAGTGGGATGCTGCTCTGAGTACCACCAGGACAAATGCGACACAAATAAGAGTAGCACCAGGGAATAGAGAATAAGCCTCTCCTCTGTCCACAACCACCTCCTCCTATGAAGAGAGGTTATTTCTGTAGGGGAGAGGAGTATAGAACTTCAGATTTCTACTAGTACTGGGAAGTTTGTTTAGGACAAAAGACACCATAAGGCAGAGCTGAAGATGCCCAGAAGCTGATTCAGAAGACCTGCAAGGAAGAAATGCCTTCCCCAGAACCATGGTATGCTCTATCTTTGAGACTGGTCAACCGGAACTTCAGCCAGTATTCAAGGTGTGGGCATAACATGGATTTATATAGTGACATTATAATATTTTCTGTCTTATTATCTATATATATTAGAATTGGAAAAGGTACAGAGGACAACAAAAATGATTAAGGGTATGGAACAATCTCCCTAGGAGGAAAGATTAAAAAGACTGGGACTTTTCAGATTGGAAGAGAGATGACTAAGGGAGGATATGATAGAAATCTATATAATCATGAATGATGTGAATAAAGTGATGAAGGAAATGTTACTTACTCCTTCACAAAAGCACAAGTAGTATGGGTCACCCAATGAAAATAGGCAGCAGGTTTAAAAGAAAAAAAAGGAAGTATTTCTTCACACAACACACAGTCAACCTGTGAAACTCTTTGCCAGGGGATGTTGTGAAGACCAAAACTATAACAGGATTCAAAAAAGAATTAGATAAGTTCACAGAGTATGGGTCCATCAATGGCTATTAGCCAGGACGGGCAGGGATGCAACACCATGCTCTGAATGTCTCTAGCCTCTTTGTCAGAAGCTGGGAATGGGTGACAGTAGATGGATCACCTGATGATTGCCTATTCTGTTCACTCCCTCTGACCTGGCACTGGCCACTGTCGAAAGACAGGATACTGAGCTAGATGGACCATTCGTCTGACCCAGTATGGCTGTTCTTATGTTCTACTAGCTGCCTGGAGGATCATTCCATCTCAAAGCAAAACCATCCTGTATGGTCCTTCTATCCCACCTCAAAGCTGGCTTGTTAGGAGAGGACACAGGAAGAGACCAATTACTACAGGCAGAGCCCTAGGCTACAATTTTGCTTGTCAGTTTGTTGGTGCTATTCTTGTGTGTGATGTCACAAGCAATGCACTCCATTTCTAAAAACAACAAGGTAGAATTTAGGCAAAGGGAAATTTGAAGTCAAAACAATTTTAAAATGATTTTCTCCCAATTAGAAATTTACTAAACAAGCTTTTAAAAACAAGAATGGTACACACTCTGTGAGGATGGTAAGCAGATCGGAAACCATAACCACCTAACTTTCAAATCATTTATTATTATTAGAGGTTGTTTAACGCTGATCTCAAAACACTTCTGTTCATACTTTCCAAAATAATTTATCTTTTGGCAGAGACCAAATGTGAGAAGTTTCAACCCCAACGATTCTTTTGACAACGTTAAGGAAGTATTAAAGTACAGGTTTATAATGGAACAACACTTAACTTATCTTTATAGTGGTTGTGATGTGTTTAACAGTTGGAGGCAAGTCTACAATTCAGATTCTTTAGAATCTGAAATCTAGTTTTATATTTGGTTAAGATATGGTAATCAAATTTATAGTTGTTCTGTTCTTCCTTATACAAGGAAGGTTTAAAAAAAATACATTTTTGAGTTTTTAAAGTAAACTTTGGTGGCTCATCTCAAAGTACCAGGAAGGAACTTAGGGTTTTAAGTAGGGCTGTCCATCTATTAAAAGATTAAATTAATCGCACTGTTAAAAAATAATAGAATACCATTTATTTAAATATTTTTGGATGTTTTCTACATTTTCAAATATATTGATTTCAATTACAACAGAATACCGAGTGTATAGTACTCACTGTATATTTTTGATTACAAGTATTTGCAGTATAAAAAAGAAAAGAAATAGTATTTTTCAATTCACCTAATACAAGTACTGTAGTACAATCTCCATCATAAAAGTTGAACTTACAAATGTAGAATTATGTTAAAAAACTGCATTAAAAATAAAACAATGTAAAATTTTAAAGCCTGCAAGTCCACTCAGTCCTACTTCTTGTTCATCCAATCGCTCAATTTGGAAATACCTTGCAATGCCAGCTACAAAAGTGCCATGCTAATGCCTGTTCTCACTTTCAGGTGACGTTTTAAATAAGAAGAGGGCAGCATTATCTCCTCTAAATGTAAACAATCTTGTTTGTCTTAGCAATTGGCTGAACAAGAAGTAGGACTGAGTGGATTTGTAAGCTCTGAAGGTTTACATTATTTTGTTTTTGAGTGCCGTTATGTAACAAAAAAAAAATCTACATTTGTAAACTGCACTCAGGACAAAGATTGCACTACAGTACTTGTATGAGGTGAATTGAAAAATACTCTATCATTTTTACGTTACAAATATTTGTAATAAAAAATACACTGATTTCAATTACAACACAGAACACAATAGATATGAAAATGTAGAAAAATGTCCAAAATATTTAATAAATTGCTATTGGTATTCTATTGTTTAAACAGTGTGATTCAAACAGCAATTAATAGCGATTAATTTTTTTATTGCTATTAATTTGAGTTAATTGCCTGCGTTAACTGCGAGTAATCGACAGCCCTAGTTTTAAGTTTGTAGCCTTGTTACCTAATAACATATTAAAAATATTTAAATTAAGTACTCCCACCAAATGGCAGTCCTGCAGTAATACTCCAAATATTACAGGTATTTTATATAAGGCACAGAATGTACAAGCTTAAGAATATATCCAGAACATTTTTTTTAATTGTGTGGTACATTTATACTTTAATAATATTTTTTTTAAATTCAGAGTGTCAGTTTTAAATCAATCAATATATCAATTTATCATTATATACTCTTGTCCTTCCACATACCAGAATCATCCATGACAGCAATTGCCTGCTCTGCTTTATGCTGCAGAGCAAGAAGAGCAGCTTGTCTTCCCTGAAGCGCTTTCAGCTGTTCCTGTTGTTGTAACATCCTTGTTAACAGGTCATGTTGCTTCTTCAAATTCTCTAGCTCCTCTTTAGCCTCCTGCTGGGGGTCTCTGGCCTGGAAGATAATAAAGGATACCACCATAGCTGTGGAATTTGATAACTCTGCAATAGTAATACACAAAAAGAACAGGAGTACTTGTGGCACCTTAGAGACTAACAAATTTATTAGAGCATAAGCTTTCGCGGGCTACAGCCCACTTCATCGGATGCATAGAATGGAACGTATAGTAAGAAGATATAGATATATATATACACACACATACAGAGAAGGTGGAAGTTGCCATCCAAACTGTAAGTATGGAAACTTCCACCTTCTCTGTATGTGTGTGTATATATCTCTTCTTACTATACGTTCCATTCTATGCATCCGATGAAGTGGGCTGTAGCCCCCAAAAGCTTATGCTCAAATAAATTGGTTAGTCTCTAAGGTGCCACAAGTACTCCTGTTCTTTTTGCGGATACAGACTAACACGGCTGCTACTCTGAAAATAGTAATACAATGACATCTTAATGTAAACAGAACCTTAACAGCTCAATGAAAACCTGAACTGTTAGTCTTGAGAAGTGTAAAGAGGTGAATACTTAACTATAGTCTCTTCACACTTAAAGCAAGTTCTTCTAGACTAAGTTCGAGTCCTTTTAGGGAAAAGCTCTTACTGCCAACAACCATGCTGCACAATGCCTTGCAGGTAAGTAACGTTCTTTTGTCTTCGGGTCTACCAACTCAGCACCTTCCACAAGCAGATTACAAAATTAAAAACTTGCACGTTTCTTCCTTTAACTACACTTTGTTTGTAAATTCATTAACACAAAAAGTATATAACCACAAAGCCATAAGAGTACTCCTTCCCTCAATCCCTGATGGATATAAAATGCAATTCAAGATACTGAATTAAAATAGCAAAAAAGCAAAGACTTCTGTTTGGTGTTGAACTTGTTTTAAAGAGTCTCTGCAGTAAACACTTTTTAAAAATATCTACCTGATCCTCTTCATTTCCTATACTGGCTTAACAGTCCAGCGTAGAGCAAAAACAGAAACTGAATGATCTGTTCACAAGTACTCGTTATGCAGCTGCCAACCCAAAGCAGCACCACTGGACCCTGCCTCAATAAGATTCAAGGTCCAAAATGATTCACTCACCTCAAAGCTTTCTCTTTCACCACACAATTTTGCAACAAGTTGTTTCTCATTCCATAAAACCATATGTAGTCTACAACTCTGCATCAAGTTTGAAACTGCATTTTCACAGTAGGAAGATGGACTACAAAAATACCAGTATTATGCATTTTTAAATATTTGCCAAGCTGAAAGTCCCACTCCTAAAGCAAAAAAATTCACCTGCCATCTAGTGTCGAGTGCCTACTGTAAGCAACTATGTATCTGAATTGTGAAAAATTCCTACATTGAAGAATATGTTTGCATATATTAAAGTACTTGGCCCTACTGCAGAGGTACTCCCACAGAGTTTGGAAGTTGTTGGAAAAAGCAAGGTCAAGTACTTTAATGGACAGTAAATTAACTTTGTAGCTGGGGTGCTGCTTCTTGCCCCCCTCGCAGACAGTGTGGATCCCAGAATGCAGTGAGCAACAACTCCTTCTCAGCCTAGGCATCAGAAATGTCAATCTCCAAAAATCAATGTTTTAAGGGGTAAACCATGTTCAGCTCAATCCACTGTTTTTAAACATCCAGAATTTAATTATTAATAAAAGGTCTTCAAAAATGTAACAACACTTTCAAATGACTCTAAACCACTAAACATCAATGATAATCCCTGTGTAAATCCCCATTTTAGACAAAGAAACTGAGGCATGGAAAGATTAGGTGATTTGTGCAAGATCACATGTCAAATCAATGGCAGAGGGAAAAAACCAAAACTGATAAACAAACCAAGCTTAATTTAAAGCATGTCAGAGGCATCTATACTCATTAAAACGAAGACCAATTTTTTTCCCAAGTTGGGTATCTAAAATTAGGCACTCAAGCTTGACAAATTTGCTATTTTAAGGGTATAGAAATACAGTAACTCCTCACTTAAAGTCATTCCGGTTAACATTGTTTCGTTGCTGATCAATTAGGGAACGTGCTCGTTTAAAGTTGTGCAATGCTCCCTTAATGTTGTTTGGCAGCCACCTGCTTTGTCCAATGCTTGCAGGAAGAGCAGCCTGTTGCAGCTAGCTGGTGGGAGCTTGGAACCAGGGCAGACTGGCAGCCACCCCATCAGCTTCCTAAGCCCAGCAGGCTACCAATTGCCAGCAGTTCAGCTGTCCCTCCCCACACTGCCATGTGCTGCTCCTGCCCTCTGCCTTTGAGCTGCCCCCAAAGAGCCTCCTGTTTTCTGTGCAGGGGAGGGAGGAAAGAGGGGGGACTAATGTCAGAGTGTCACATTTTTCAGGCACATAACTACAATGTTAAGCGAGAAGTTACTGTATTCAAATAATGTATTTAAACAATTTGAGTTTAAACAAAAAAGATGGAGCACTAAAAATTCAATTACAAAAATATTTATTGAAAAAAAAAATCACAGGAGGACTGGACACATTTCAAAACACGGTTTTTAAGGCACTGACCCCCACAAATGTGTTTTTCCCTGCAGGTATAACTGGGTACTGCAACAGGCATGCACAGTTTATCCTCTGTAGAGAGTTTATTACAGATCATATTTTTCCTTGGGCAACAGAAGTTTTTGATCTTCCACTACACTTTCTCTACACAAGATGTTTGTTATTACGTTCTTTCAGGCAGATTAATAGCATGAAAATTAACAGATCTAAGTGTGAATTATCTAAAATGACACTACATTAAGCCAATTTAAAAACACTTTCCCAGAAATAAGAGTGCAATTGCATCAAGGCATGAACCTGAAGTGGCAAGCTGTGGTTACAAAAAGTTAGATTAATAGCTGGACATAGAGTTAGATTTATACCCCTCACTAATAAAAAAAGAACATATGTTGGGTTGGAGGAGGAGATTAGTAAAAACTCATTTTTATAAAATCTCCACTTCCCAAAACAAGTCAACATGAAGAAGAAGAGACATTCAATGAAAATTTAGCCAAACACAGTTAAGACAGACAGATCTATTGTTATAGTGGTAACTAAAGCATTAAACACCAGAAGCTTCTGTATGAAAAGAATGAGAGAAAAAAGTAATTGTTCATTACAAATATTAGTATGTTTTAAAGCACTTTAGCAACAAAGGAACTGAGGAAGAAAAAGAAAATCAGCAAGTACAGACCCTATTTTGGAGACTTGCCAAGTTAATATTCTGAAGAGTACCTGTGAGGGTAATCCAATCCTAATAGGCCAGATTTCCCTGCCATTCAGAGCAGCTTTGTCACCTTTCCCTTTTGGACTTGTAACGTCAATGTCTGAAACCTGTCCTTGTGAAGCTGAATTCCCTAGTTTGTCCTCAATGCAGGGCCGAATTTTCAAACTAAAAGATACTTCCTTTATTAAATAGTTTAGTAGGTTAGATTTAGAACACACTCCTGTTTAACATGCATTTTTAAACTATAACATTGCTTACCTAGTTCATTTGTGTCTTATTTATTATATATGGCAAACTATTACTTCAAATAAGTCTTCGCTTGTTTAATTTTACTGTATTTTCAATTTCCTTTATTAAATTTTTTTTAAATGACAGGATTCCAAATATCACTGTATCATGTAATTATAGAGATACTTTCAATATTTCAAAGAACTATATTATAAAAGAAACCTAATTCCAAAATTCTTAAAGCCACACACATAAAAATGAAAAAATATGCTTTCTGTATAAACAAGATACAAGCTTTGTTTACGAGAATTCTACATGGATATATATTTCTATCAGTATTGGTTATTTTTTCACATTTTAAACAACATTAAAAAGTTAGATGTAGATGTTTAATCTCTACAATGTTATCATTCTGAAAGACCTGATAAAAACAAAAACATCTTGCAGGACTTTGATATTAGATTGAGAGACTGTCTGGTTTCATTCTGAATTTTAATCAAGTACCTCTGTATTCTTTATTTAAACACTACTTTTAACTTCCTAGAACACACATTCCAACCCGTAGTCTGTGGAGCACTTTGCTGATGGTCCACAGCACGCTGGCTGGAAACAAAGAGTCAATGCCATATACACAGATGCTTAAATTTTATTTAAAAGGCGATAAAAAATTAGGAAGAATTCAATGTTCTTTTCCACGTGAGCAACTGCTGAAATTGCTACAGGAAAGTTATGTGATCACAAATGGGAGAGGAGATGGTCTATGCAATCATGAGTGTATATATGTAGAAACGCCAGAGTCCATAAGACACTCTAATAAGAGGTGGCCCACTCAATGAAAGAGGTTGGGAACCCCCGTCCTAGAGCAATGCTTTTTATGGTATCACTATAGATATACTTATGCTTTCTATAGCAACAACCCATGATAGTGAACCATTTCCACTCTTCCATTACCCTTCAATTCCCCCTGTACTGGAAGCACACCACTTACCGAAAACAGCTTTGAAAACTAGTCCTTTCTGCATTAATAGGCCAGATACATATTTAACCCCTAGAACTATTTAAAAGATTCATAAGCTACCAAAAAGTAAAACTGCTACAACAGAAGCTTTTAAAAAACAAACTTTTTAAAAATATACATCATTGAGAGTTTGGGGGGTTTAAGTCTCCTTGAACTGAATTTCAGATTAACAATACTATCAAGTATCAGTCAGGAAAAGAAAAAAACAAGTCTTCATTTCTAGCACCTTAATTACTAAAAGCAGCTTACCGTGGTATCTGAAGCCTCAGACTGCACATCTATGTTTAGCGATGTGCTCTCAGCTACAGAACCAGATCCCACAGCTGAATCTATAGTCCGAACATCCTCCTCCTCATTTTCTCTAGCCTGAAATATTTTAGGGGCATAAATCAAAAGCTATATAAATGGGGTAGTAAAAATGAATTATTATGGATGGCACTGTATCTTGAAGTTAACTCTCCCAGCAGTACCATCAAAATGCCAATGATTGACTCCTTAAAGTTTTCTCACATTGCTTAAGAGAGACATATCTATTTTTAAGGCTCTGAAACTTACAAGCATCTTTTGCAAAAATTTCAGATAGGATTTTTCTTGCTCTTTAAGATGGTCTATGAGATGTGACAAGCGCTCAACATTAGCAGATCTTTCATTTTTCTCTACAAGATCATCCCGCATGGAGCTGGCCTTAGCAATATAGTCACGAATTTGAACTAGTCTGCTCACAATCTGCAGAGAAGACATTGAAATTATTCAGTAAGTTCATCAATAGTTTTGATATTTGTGATCCACAAGACATGAGGGTGATAATTTAATTTATACCACACCTAGGTAAATAAAATGAAAGGTGACATACTAGAGTTTATGGCCTCAATCCTATTATTGGCACTGACTTCAACATGTGCATAAAGTTCCAAGACTGAGGATTAATGTTGCTTCTGTCACAGATACCAGGTGCACCATTGAGCTCATATCTCTAAACATTATGTCACAATTTGTATGCTGGTCCCAGAAATTACCAAAACCATTAAAATGGTAATCAGACCAATCTCTAGACTTAAAAGTGGTGTATTAAATAGACTGCTTCTCTCTCAGTATGCAGAGTTACTAGCATTATGTGATCATAAGCATTCCCACATGTAGTATAATTTAAATCTCATTTAATGTATTCCGAAGCAAGTTACTGTGTAAAAAATTAAGAGTAGCAAAATATAAACCATCTTAGTAACCATTTGGAATTAATTTTAAAAATTAATGAAACTTTCTAGGAAGCTTCATCAGGGTGTCTACAACACAACAATGAAATTAGACATTTTCTAAAAGTTACAGTTTTTTAGGAGGAAGAGATTACAATAGGAATACACTGAGTCATGAACAATACCTGGCTACTATCCATAGCAGGTTCTCCTCTTCCATCTTCTTGAACAGACACCTGATAATTCTGCAAGAAGTCCTTACTTAGAGCAGATGCAAATAATTCTTTACATTGTGATGATCCATCAGTTTCTTTTTTTTGAGGGCTTGTGGCAGCATCCTTGCCTTTGTTAGTGTTAATCTGCAGTGATAGGAAGTTGAATGGTTTTCTGGTTTCATTAAGCTGACGTTTGTTGTTAGCAGCTGTTGCTCTACCTTGAGAATCACTTCCAATGCTCCTCTACATAAAAACAAACCAAAGGAAGTTATCATATATTACTTCAATATTCCTTTAAAAACATTGTTCTACTTTTATTAGTTCACAGTTGAACAAGAGTGGTACCATCATGTGGCATTATTGGGCATAGCGGGGGGGGGAGGGGGGGGGGGAGAGACACACACACCACACGACACCACCAAAAGATTCACCTCCTAGCCAGAGAACTAAACTTAGTAGCTGATGACAGATTAAAAATGATTAAAACCATCTCCACCAGGCGGATTCTGGTCAGAAACTTGACCTTCCAACCAATGTATTGGGAATGACAGGGAGACTTCTACAATTTTTATCAGGGTGCTGCCCCGGGACCCTGCTGTGAACTCCAACTTCATGCCTGATAATGTGAAGCCACATCTCCCTTCCAAATGCATGAGAAAGAAGCTACTTATCCCATAGCCTCCTCACTATTGAACTGGAATAAAGAACATCTGATACTGAATTCCTATATAGCCTCTTGCTTGCTGTGTGGGAAGATCTTCTACCCTAGTCTAGACTGCATTTTTTGTTATCCTCCCCCATCCGTAGCTCCAGAGCTTTCTTCTGCCACTACTAGGCTGGAATGTTTACTGATGCTATTCAGAACTCTGTGTGCAACCGTGACGTTAAGTATATCAGTTCCACTCTACTGTTCCTTGAAAAGCTAAGAGCAGCAACAGAAGCTCTAGAGTAGTCTGTCTTCAGATTTGGGAAGACTGCAAAGCAATGGGTCACATTAGCCCAAGTTACTGTCACAACCATAAAGACTAGGTTTTATTGTCACTGTTTTAATGGAAAACTTAAATTCAGCAAAAATTTAGGGAAGTATAGAAAAAAGTATGACATTCCATTCTGCCACAAGGCACCCAATCCAGGGTCAGAATCTCAAATTACAGAAAGAAATGCATTCAAGAAAATACTTTCAAGATTGGCAGGTACTAAATAACCTCTAACTCTCACAGATGTGTTACACAGAGAAATACTCATTTGGAGAACTGCAATTTATTACACTACCGAGTGACACCATATGCCAACCTTCAGGTATGCGGTCTAGTGAAAATAGCTGACCTACCAGAAGGTATCTGGACACCATGATCCAGAATATATGTATTTTTCTACACTTTTTCCAATTCAGAATATGGATTATTATTTGCTATGTGATGTCAATGCACATTTTTTATTTGAGCCACTGACTTTCGAAGTCTTTCCTTTTGAAAAAACAGGAGTACTTGTAGCACCTTAGAGACTAACAAATTTATTTAAGCATAAGCTTTCATGTGCTAAAACCCACTTCATCGGATGCATGCAGTGGAAAATACTGTAGGTAAGTAGGTAGATACACACGCACACAGAGAACATGAAACAATGGGTGTTACCATACACACTATAACGAGAGTGATCAGTTAAGGTGAAAAGAAAAGGAGTACTTGCTATTACCAGCGGGGGGGGGGGGGGGGGGGGGCATTTCCAGCAGTTGACAAGAATGTGTCAGGAATAGTAGGGGGGAAAAATGGGGGGAAATTATGTAATGGATGTGTCATTACACAAAGTAAAACTATTTCCCCATGTTTATTTTTCCCCCCTACTGTTCCTCACACGTTCTTGTCAACTGCTGGAAATGGCCCACCTTGATTATCACTATAAAAGGCTTTTTTCTCTCTCCTGCTGGTAATAGCTCACCTTAACTGATCACTCTCGTACAGTGTGTATAGTAACACACACTGTTTCATTGGGGGGGAGGGGAGGGTTGTATATATACATACATACATCTTCCTACTGTATTTTCCACTGCATGCACCCGATGAAGTGGGTTTTAGCCCACGAAAGCTTATGCTCAAATAAATTGGTTAGTCTCTAAGGTTCCACAAGTACTCCTGTTCTTTTTGCAGATACAGACTAACACTGCTGCTACTCTGAAACGTTTCCTTTTGAAGTCTGTCAGATTAATAAAGACAGTTTAGCAGGTTTGTGTGGTTTTATATTCACATTTATACAATTTTTGCAAATACACATCCACAAACCTGATCCAGATCACTGAAGTTTATTCTTTGTTTAAGCCTTTCTAATTCTGCTTGCTCTGGAACAGACATCTGAGTCATATATCTAGTGTGAGGAAAACTATGAAGAGTCCTTGTCTTCCGCCGTCCCATTCCGGGTGAGGACTCTGGAGATATGTCATTAGTAAGCCTTGTTTCACCTTCCCCACCAAATTTTTTCTTGTTTTTCTCTGAAGACCTGTTTGCTTTCTTCTGTTGACCCCCCCAGTCCTTCAGAAAAGCAGAAAAAAAAGCATATTCATTATCTCTTTAGTGAAAAAAAGATATGGTTTACTTCAGTGAATTGAAGTTTGATTCTATTTTAGAATTACAGAAAAAAACAAAAATGTCAAAACATGCTTTTATTTAAGCAATAATTTGAAAATCAAATTGGATAATATAGTTTTCTCTAAAGCACAAATAATAAGTTATCTGACAGGAAGTTTGGTCCACTTAACCTTTTTTGTCTTCAGAAGTATTTGTTCACTTGAAACAAAGCTACACTAGCATTTTTCTTCCACTGAGTCTTCGGAGGGTTATAATGCTTAACCTTGAGGGAAAATTCCCACTTAAGGCTTTCAATCAAATAGTCTCCCTCCCCCTCCCAAAATGGTTTATACATACCTAGATTTGCAACTCAGTTTTGATAGGCCACCTCTTGACCACAGATGATCATTCGTAACAGTGTATGGCTTTCAAATCTATCATACATTTATTTGTTTGCTGACTTTTGTTTCAGTTGGACACATGTATTTAGTTTTATGAACAGAATGTAAGCAACAACTACTACTACAGTATTTTGTTTGCCAATTTTTACGGTTTCATATCTATCCATCATGTCAATTTTCACTTTCAGTATGATGTGACAATTAAAAAGTTAACATGAATTATACCGTATTGTTCAGCCGGTCATCAAAGCTTTCATTGCTCCAGCTAGGCAAGTCCTGATCATTCATGCCTTCCTCAAAAGGACCACCTCCTGTTGCCATGGTATGCAGTCAAAAATGCTATAAAAAAATTATAGTTAAACCTATTTTAATGCAGCATATTTCCCGTTGCAACTAAAAATTAGAGATCTTTTCTTTAAAGACAAACTATTCTAATCCAAACTCAGCACTATGCACTTTTCATGAAGTAAATGAGACCATAGAAAATTATATGCAGTTCCTCAGAAGCCTAGGAAATTGAGCTATTATGAAAAATATTTTACAAAGGTATTTTATGAAACACTAAAATCCATAAATATTAGCAATGCAGAGAAAAATCAAGACAGGTGCTAAAACTAAACATTCTCACAGATGTTGTCAATAAACTATGAGGTTTACTTTCTAAAATTGTTCTATTATAAAAGAACAGTACAAATTAAAAATATTTTAGAATATTCACCTTGTGCAATAAAGAGCACAAAGGTATAATGAGAAATTTTAGTTCATGGAAACACTATAAAGAATGCAATACAGTAACATCAGGTCCACAGTGATGTCAGTCTAATACATCTTCCAAGAATTAAAAGTTTCCTATAAAGAACGTAACCAAAGCAAAATGCCCTTTATTCAATACTAAAATATATCCCAACAGAGCGTTGAAAGGGACACTAGCTAACAACCAGTAAGAGGAATTCCTTTTCCTTGCTATACCACAAATTACAAACATTTAATTAGAAAATGCCCTGGGGTTTATCCTAAATATGGTTTATATAAAAATAAAAACATATGAACCACTATATTTGTGTATTTAGCAAGGAAATAGTTTGGCTAATATAAGATAAACTAAGGGTCTGCATTAGAAACAAATCTGAAGTTAAATTCACTCTGTCAATAGTTAAGGAAATCACTTCTGCCTAAGTTTAACTAGTTTTGATACAAGCAACACCTACTTACATATAGCTAAAGAAAATTAGAGAAAAATATAATAGCTTTTTAAAGCTGAATCCTTAGCTTATCCTGTTGAGCATTGGTATGAAAGATCACAAACTATGTGTAATTACGTATACAGTAGTGCTGCGATACCAAGCATGCACAACACAAGAACAAATTTGTAGTCCAGGTAGCCGTGAAACACGTTAGCTGGGTTGAGCAGGAAACCAGTTCCTTTCACCCACACTGATATTCACATAACATTCAGTTACAGAAGTGGAATACTGACACACTTTTGCAAGTAATCGCTTTCCTACATAGCCCAAGCTGTCAGGTGAAAATTAGGATCATGTTCTGAAGTTATCTTATGCAATACAATGTGGTGTTATTTTATTTCTTCTGGTGCTAGTCAGAACTTAGTAGCTTAGATAGGAGACCAAAAAAACCAGAAGGTATATAACACTAGTGGGTCAGACTTTTGTCCCCATCTGAGACCATTAATTCCAAAAAACACATTTTCACATCACAGAAAAAGCACACTATATGTCCAGAGGTCATCTGTGTTTATAAGTTGGCTACCAAAGTGATTTCTTGGTATCCATCTAGGATTGATGCTAGAAGAATTAAGCCTGATCTACATCTGAAAGTTGTACCACTGTAAATATTATGGTTACCTAATGTGGATGTACTTACACTGGCAAAAAAGGTGCCTTATATCAGGACAGTGCATTCCCCTTCCTGTACAGGAATAAACTCTACCAATATAAGCACTTTTATACTCATTTAATTGTGTCCACATGAGGGTGTTGTACTACTTTCACTTTTATTGATGTAGTTAAAGCAGTAAAACTTCAGGTGTAAACAAATCCCTGGTTCACCTCTGCCTAGGCACAAACTGCATAGCTAGGCTAATTTACAAAACAAAAAAAATTAAAATATCATAAGCATGTATTACTTTTGAAAACAGTTTCTAAATCCATAGAAGGAACAAGCACTAAACAGATTACAAGGTTTGCAAGCAAAACTATCTTTGACTTATTTTTTGATAGCGGCGGTAAACGTGACTGTATGAGCCCCTCAATGCCCATCTAGCTACAACTGTTGCCAGGCCTGACAAACTCACTACACAAAGCACACTGTTACAATATTTATCCAAAGAATATCTTGTAAGGTACCATATAAACATTGATGACACTCTAGTCATTAATATTCTTGCATGATGCACTTACAGTTAGAATGTAAAGAGTTATGTACGTGTGCTGGAAATAAATTACTAAAATATATTTAGACCAAGCAATCCAAGTACAGTAACTCCTCATTTAAAGTCATCCCAGTTAACGTTATTACACTGCTGATCAATTGGAGAACATGCTCGTTTAAAGTTGAGCAATGCTCCCTTATAACGTTGTTTGGCAGCCGCCTGCTTTGTCCACTACTTGCAGAACCAGCAGCCAGTTGGAGCTAGCTGGTGGGGGCTTGGAATCAGGGTGGACCAGCAGTCCCCCCACGCCCCATCAGCTCCCCGCTCCCTTAAGTTCCCTGTGCGCGCAGCTGCCCAGCAGGCTATCAACTGCCAGCAGTTCAGCTGTCCCTCCACCCACTACCATGTGCTGCTCCTGCCCTCTGCCTTGGAGCAGCTCCCGGGAGCCTCCTGCTTGCTGTGCAGGGGGAAAGATGGAGGCTAATGTGAGGATGTCCCCCTCCCCACTGTTTACCCCATCTCCATAGAGTGGAGAGGGATGGGGGACACACACGACAGGGCTCAGGATGGAGGGAGCCTGCTGGCAGCAGCTGCTGTCTAAACTTGCTGATCTACTCAAAAAGGCAATGTACTTAGAATGGGGTCAGCGTACTTAAAGAGGCAATGTGCATCGTGCTCGCTCTCACACATAGGGTGTATGTCTCTGCCATGCTGTCTCCCCTCCCTCCATTTGTGCTGCCTTGTAGAGTGAGAGTACGTGTACATACACACACACAGTCTTTTGTCTGGTGAAAAAAATTTCTTTGGAACCTAACCCTCCCTATTTACATTAATTCTTATGAGGAAATTAGATTCGCTTAACATCATTTTACTTAAAGTCACATTTTTCAGGAACATAACTACAACATTAAACGAGGAGTTACTGTAGAACTGATAAACTGGTTTGTCCTAAACAATGCAATGTATGTGGGCAGGCTTTGCAAGCAAAACACAATAAAAGTATGTTGCATGTAAGGTAAACAGAATGACCAAACAGCAGGAAGAGGGCACCAGCTTGCTCAAAAACACACAGTAGGACCAAAAAGAAAAGGAGTACTTGTGGCACCTTAGAGACTAACCAATTTATTTGAGCATAAGCTTTCGTGAGCTACAGCTCACTTCATCGGATGCATACTGTGGAAACTGCAGAAGACATTATATACACAGAGACCATGAAACAATACCTCCTCCCACCCCACTCTCCTGCTGGTAATAGCTTATCTAAAGTGATCACTCTCCTTACAATGTGTATGATAATCAAGTTAGGCCACTTCCAGCACAAATCCAGGTTCTCTCACCCTCTGCCCCCCCGCCCCCCCAACTCACTCTCCTGCTGGTAATAGCCCATCCAAAGTGACCGCTCTCTTTACAATGTGTATGATAATCAAGGTGGGCCATTTCCAGCACAAATCCAGGTTTTCTCACCCTCTCCCCCTTTTCCAAAAGCCACACACACAAACTCACTCTCCTGCTGGTGAGAAAACCTGGATTTGTGCTGGAAATGGCCCACCTTGATTATCATACACATTGTAAAGAGAGTGGTCACTTTAGATAAGTTATTACCAGCAGGAGAGTGGGGTGGGAGGAGGTAGTTTCATGGTCTCTGTGTATATAATGTGTCTGCAGTTTCCACAGTATGCATCCGATGAAGTGAGCTGTAGCTCACGAAAGCTTATGCTCAAATAAATTGGTTAGTCTCTAAGGTGCCACAAGTACTCCTTTTCTTTTTGCGAATACAGACTAACACGGCTGGTACTCTGAAACCTGTCTACTATTAATAAACTTATTTTTAGTTTTACCATAAAATCATTTCAGTCCTCTGTATTAAACTGTGGGTCCTCAGATAAACTAACTAGCTTTTATGTCTCTTTGAAAGAAACAGACTTGATAATTTTGGTGACTGTTCAGTGATTGGGGATTGACACTGCAGAGAGAAGCCCCTGTGCAGCTTTGATGGAAAAAGTGACTTTGATGGGAAAAGTAAAGACTTTGCCACGCAAAAGCATAATCACCTAAACTAGAGAAGGCAGTGCACCTGGTGCTACAAGCAGATGTCACCACCAAAGGTCTACAAGTGAGGAGGAAAACAGTATGTCATCCAAAATTTTATGAAAGATCGTTTAATAGAGACCTCATTTCAAATCAATATGCTCCATCAACACCAAGTGCAAACACAGAATACGTTTTGCAATTAAGGGCAAATCCACCAAGTGAATATATGCCAGGCTTGACAGTGTAACAACCATTTTATCCTTACCTACATCACTGGCCATTACGAGTTCATCTTGGCAAGATTAAAGATCATCTGGTTTACAATCAAACTAGGTAAGTATATTCTTCCCTTATGATGTTATACAATTTGTCTAAGTCTAGTATAAGATTACATCACAACAGCCATTTTTTTTCCAGTGTAAAAAACAATGGGCAATATTTATCTTAGCATCTAACAGAAGTAAGACGCACATCAGATACATTTTTTACTACTACATAAAACCTCCTGTAGGGATTGAGTATTTCCACTTAATTAAGTCTCCAAAATCAGGTAAGTTACACCTATGCAAACTTCTGAAATCTTAAGTAACTCTTCTCTCCTATTTACCAATATTTTGGTGGCATTGGGACTTTTAATCCTGGCTTATAGCATTCACTAAATCAACTAGACTTACTTATATGCTTAAATTTAAGCATATGCTTAGGCACCTTGCTGAATCATTGTCCAGGCAGCTTATCATATCCTGATGATTTCTTACATTTGTTTTTAAAACGTTTTCTAATAAACCCACATCCCTATTGGACTCACATCAATTCTTAGAAACTGATGCAAATTATTTGTTACTTTGAGATGAGATATTTTTCACCAAGATGAGCTTGAACTATACAGCTCTTCCAACTTTTTTCTGATTCATTCGTTTTAACTGAGACCACATGCAGCTCTTTTCGAATAGTTAATTCAATAAAATGTCATGCACGTGAAACTAAGTTCAGTTTTTCTTGGTCTTTTCTTGGTGTACTTGTGGCACCTTAGAGACTAACCAATTTATTAGAAAGAAGGACTTGTGGCACCTTAGAGACTAACCAATTTATTAGAGCATGAGCTTTCGTGAGCTACAGCTCACTTCCTCAGATGAGTGTTCTCCGACTGGTTTATGAATGTCAGGATACATGAAATCAGATGTCAGGAATTATAACATTCATAAACCAGTCGGAGAACACTTCAATCTCTCTGGTCACGCAATCACAGACATGAAGGTCGCGATCTTAAAACAAAAAAACTTCAAATCCAGACTCCAGCGAGAAACTGCTGAATTGGAATTCATTTGCAAATTGGATACTATTAATTTAGGCTTAAATAGAGACTTGGAGTGGCTAAGTCATTATGCAAGGTAGCCTGTTTCCTCTTGTTTTTTCCTACCCCCCCCCCCCCAGATGTTCTGGTTTAACTTGGATTTTAACTTGAAGAGTGGTCAGTTTGGATGAGCTATTACCAGCAGGAGAGTGAGTTTGTATGTGTATGGGGGTGGGGGGGATGTGAGAAAACCTGGATTTGTGCAGGAAATAGCCCAACTTGATTGTCATGCACATTGTGTAAAGAGTTGTCACTTTGGATGGGCTATCACCAGCAGGAGAGTGAATTTGTGTGGGGGGGTGGAGGGTGAGAAAACCTGGATTTGTGCTGGAAATGGCCCACCTGATGACCACTTTAGATAAGCTATTACCAGCAGGACAGTGGGGTGGGAGTAGGTATTGTTTCATATTCTCTGTGTATATATAAAGCCTGCTGCAGTTTCCACGATATGCATCTGAGGAAGTGAGCTGTAGCTCACGAAAGCTTATGCTCAAATAAATTGGTTAGTCTCTAAGGTGCCACAAGTACTCCTTTTCTTTTTGCGAATACAGACTAACACGGCTGTTACTCTGAAACTTTTCTTGGTGTGTTATTTTCTTTCACTTTACTTCCTAGCACAGAGGAGGGCAAACTGTGGCCCACGGGACCATCCTGCCCGGCCCCTGAGCTCCCAGCCCTGCTTTTCCCTCTTCCTCGCAGCCTCAGTGCACTGCATCGCTGGCGGCACTCTGATCCGCCACTCCTGCCAGGCAGTGCAGCAATGGGGGCTGTAAGCTCCTGCCACTCTGAGCAGCATGGTAAGGGGGCACAGGTAGGGGGTTTGATAAGGGGCACGAGGTCCCAGGGGGCAGTCAGGGAACAGGGAGCGGTTGGATGGTGTGGAGGTTCGGGGGGTGTGTGGGGGCAGTCAGGGGATGGGAAGCAGGGTAGGGGGTGGGAGTCTCGGGGGCAGGGGTGTGGATAGGGGTTGAGGCAGTCAGGGGACAGTGAGCAGGCGGGGTTGGATGGGGGTAGAGTCCTGGAAACGGTTGGGGTAGGGGTATGGATAGGGGTCAGGGCAGTTAGGGGACAGGGCAGGGGGAGGTTAGATAGGGCAGAGGTTTGGGGGAGGTCAGGGAGTGGGGAACAGGGGAGGTTGGATAAGCGTGGGAGTCCCAGGGGGCCTGTTGGGGGCGGGGGTGTGGATAGGGGGCAGGGCAGTTAGGGGACAGGGAGTAGGGGGGGTTGGATAGGGGGTGGGGTGCCAGGGGGCAGTTAGGGGCAGGGGTCCCGGGAGGGAGTGGTCAGGGGATAAGGAGCAGGGGGGTTGGATGGGTCAGGGGTTCTGAGGGAGGTAGTCAGGAGGTAGGAAGTGGGAGGGGGCGGGGCGCAGGCTGTTTCAGGAGGCACAGCCTTCCCTACCCGAGTCTCCATAAAATTTCACAACCCACATGTGGCCCTTGGGCCAAAAAGCCACATTAACATCTTTTATGTTTATTTTCTCTGGTTTTCGGTGACACTTCGCATATAGTCAGTTTCACCATTTCCCATTGGTCAGTATCTCCCTTGCTGAAGGGCCCCTTAGAAGCACTAACAAAGAAGAAAATAGTTCCTACCCTTTAAAGGTTTTAAAATACAAAAAAAAAAAAAAAAAAATCAGGTCATTGCAGTTAGTGGATAGTCTATCAGAAAAATGGGTCATAAAGCTAATTTAAAAAAAATTCCAAAAATTTAAAGTTGAGAATGTTCACTCATTTTTATCATCAAGCAGTCACAGAAAGCCAACATACCAACTCCTCACTCTATCAGGACTTGCACTAATGATCCATACCATCAATTTTGTATTGTATAGACCTAACACAATCCAATATCAAAACTGCTGATCCTATTATACTGGCAATAAACAAATTGTGTAAAGGTACAAGTCAGGTAAACATTTGCACAAGAACAAACCAATGCCAAGATGTAACCTTTTACTTTAGGCCTTTTATTTTATGTACACTTACAACTTCAAGTGTGACTCCAACAAGTTATGAAACAGTCTCTTGTCAAATTTTAAAGTATCCATTTGAGCTGAAAAAGCTCATATGTTCAACACTTGTAATTTGATTGTGGAGGGAATCAAATATTCTGCACAATCTTCAACTCAGAAGTTCTGAAAACTAGAGATTTTAAAAGGGACAACATTAATTTAAAATCTAGCCTTAAAAAAGCTAAATTAAAAGTAATTTCAGATACCACAGACACTTCATGAATCCCCCTTCTAATCTCCAGTTTTGCCTTCATATTCTGTTGCTACTGGGAGATCCAAGCAGCTGAGAAAGCTGGCTATACATTAAACTGACTAAAGCAGTGTTGCCAACCCACGATGTAAACAAACAAAATCCCAGAGAAATAGTTCTCTAATCTCTTTCAGCTGACAATCATTCGATGAAGTGAGCTGTAGCTCACAAAAGCTTATGCTCAAATAAAATTCTGTCAGTCTCTAAGGTGCCACAAGTCCTCCTTTTCTTTTTGCAGATTAACAGGGCTGCTACTCTGAAACATATCCTCACATGTATCACAAACAACTGTGAACAAAAACACTGCGGCAGGAATGTTACTTGGACGGCGAGATGTCCCTCCAGTGGGGGGTACCGAGAAGCCCCGGCTCTAGCACAATAAATCGCCCATAAACACGCTCGATACCGAGTGGCCAGGCACACGAAGGGCCCCAGCTGAAGTCCATTTTCATTACGATCGCTGTTCCAGGCCCAGGCAATAGAACCCAGGACCGACCTACCTGCCTGCCTGCCCTTCAGTCGCTCCGAGACCCCAGCGCAGGAAAGTTCCTGCCCCCTCCACCTCCTGCTGCCGCCAGCGGGGATGGAGGAGCCGAGCTGCGGCCTCAACCGCTACAAGGTGGGGAGGCCGTTAGCAGGGCGGACCCGCTCCTTCCCAGCGGCAAAGCCGGCGGGCGGGCTCCGCGCCAAGGGCCGCTGGCAGGAAGCGGTCGGGCGGCCGTTGCCCGTGAACGCGCAGCGTCTCCTCGGAGAAACGAGCAACATACCCTCCCCCAACACCCCTCCACGCGGCGGGAACGACCGGCGCAGCTGGCCGGGCACCTTGGGGCGAGGAGCCGCTGCACAGAACCGGCGCCTCCCCCCACCCCGCTCCGTGAGAGAGCGAGCTGTCGGCGGCCGCTTTGTCCGCCGGGACCCGGCGACACTGGCCGGGCAAGACGAGCGCCACGCAGCTCTCCCCGTCCCGCGGGGGCCGTGCCCGGCCCGGCCGAGCGGGCTGCGAAGGCCAAGGGCTCCTCACAGGCCCGTCCCAGCTCTCCCTTCCGCGGCGCCTCCGGTGCAGCGGGCCGGGCAGCGAGCGGCGGACTCCCCGCGGCGAGCGGCAGGGAAAAGGCCATGTGGGCAGAGAGAAGGGGAACAATGCGGCAGCGGCGCCGCTGGAATAACATCGGGGCTGCCCTGGGGAAGGATCCCGCCTTGGGAGGAGCTCCAGGTAACCGAGATCGGGGCCCTCAACCAGGCCCGCCCCCCGGCCGGACTCGGGCTCCCAGACCCCGGCGGGGCAGCGGTGTTACCTTGGCAGCAGCACTGCTACCTTGGGCCCTGCGGCACCGACCGGGCCCTGTTGGTTGCGGGGTGAGGGGGGACAGGGACCCTCACACGCAAGCCTCAACGGCCACCTTCGCCGCCATTTTGGTTCTCCCCTGTACGCGGAGGCGGGGCGGGGCGGATGGATATACACCGTTACTTAGTAACGCACTTCGCAGATGCTCCTCCGCGCGGCCCCCTGCGGCGGCGTAAGGGCACGTGACTGACGGCCGACACAGCGCGCTTTTTTTTCACGCTATTCCGCTCACTCCATTCCTGGCGGGAAACCTGAGACAGCTTAATAGAGCCAGTGCCCCAAAAATAACCAAAACTATAAATCCCGACATGCCATGCGTGACCAAGCTAGTTCCACCTCCTAAGGAGCAGAGCATGGTGGGATTGGTAGTGTCAGTGGTCTTGAGGATGACTATGGGTGGGTGTGGAGAGAGGGGGGAAGAGAGAGCGAGACACACACCCACACACGCTCCGATCGCAATGCATGCTGGGAAGTGTAGTCTCCTCTGACAGGTTAGCCTGTATTCGGCAAAAGAAAAGGAGTACTTGTGGCACCTTAGAGACTAACCAATTTATTTGAGCATGAGCTTTCGTGAGCTACAGCTCACTTCATCGGATGCATTCATTCTCTTTTGGTTACAGTGCTCCAATAAGGGTCAAGAATTTTGTCGCTAAAGCCTGGAGTGTCTGCTGAGAGAGATGGTCCCATTGCATCACAAACAGGGTTGAGAGCACTTTTTGTTCAGCGTGTCACTGGTTCAATCACCACTGGGATTCACAGTCTGTTTTCATCCAGTTTTTAAGTTCTCAGCCATTTTGACTTTATAATTACACTGGTGCCATGGACAGCTATAGTATATAAAATATGTATTTATCCCATGCCAAGAGTTCAACACCACTGTGAAATCTGATGTAACTCAACTAATCGCCCCACCCTTACTCAACAGCTAATGTTTGTGCATGCAACAGTCCCATGGGTTGTCTGGCGGAGACTGCACACGTAGTAGATTACAGGGCCTAAATGCCACAATTCTTCAAAACAATACAACTAGCCCATGCAATTGCCTCAAACTCACATCCTCTCACCCTAGCACACATCCTTATTCACCCCTCACACAAATCAAAACAAATCTTCCAGAATTGTCACTTTCTACGTGTGTCACTCTGAAGACCAGAATGTCTGTCAAGTCTGTGTGAAGTGACAAACAGCAACAAGTATGGTAGAGAGCTAATTTTGGTTAGAATATGAGCAGGTTCAATCATCACTGGGATTTGCAATCTGTTACCATCCAGTTTTTAAATTATCAACCATTTTCAGCTTTTTTACCACCCGACTTTATGAATTACACCTGTGTGATGATACAGGCTTCCAGCTACTAGTACTGCATATTGATCTAGTTCAAGGATTCTCAAACTGGGGGTTGTGACCTCTCAGGAGGTTGCACGGTTATTATGTGGGGGGGTCATGAGTTGTCAGCCTCCACACCCCCAAATCCTACCTCACCTCCAGCATTTATAGTAGAATTAAATATTAAAAAGAATGTGTTTTTAATTTTTAAAGGGGGGTCACACTCAGAGGCTTGCTGTGTGAAAGGGGTCACCAATACAAAAGTTTGAGAACCACTGATCTAGCTGCATTATAGGTGTCCTAAAAAGAAAGGAGAATTGTTGGGATTGTGCCCTTTGTTTACTTCTCTATGGTTATATATAAAAGATATGAAACATTTTTTAGATTTTAAATTCATGGCATATTAATAGGATCATAACATCAGTCATCAAGTGTGAGAAGTTATTTTTATTTAGACTGCAATAGAAACAGTTTAAAGTGCATACTTAGGTTTAAAAGTTTTCATATTGTCTCCTAAGTCACACATAAAATGATAAATAAGAGATTAAAGAGAAAAATCTTCCTTTCAGCACATTTAATTTGTGCATTTATCTCCACATTGTGTATATTCTTTTTAAATTTTTCCCCTGTTGTGTCTTTTGTGTCATTTGTAGATATTTTTACACAGCAACAAGAGAAAAAAGCAAAACAAAAAACTTTCAGGCCCTCATTATACATCATAAAGAAGCACAGGCACACAAAAAGCACATAGAAGAGAACTTTATCTCTGTTTACACATAAATAGTTACATAGTCTTAAGCTTCAGAGTGGTAGCCGTGTTAGTCTATATCAGCAAAAACAATGAGGAGTCCTTGTGGCACCTGAGAGACTAACAAATTTATTTGGGCATAAGCTTTTGTGGGCTAGAACCCCCTTCATCAGATGCATGGAGTGGAAAATACAGTAGCAAATATAAATACACAGTACATGAAAAGATGAGAGTTGCCTTACCAAGTTGGGGGCGGGGGGAGGGTCAGTGCTAATGAGACAATTCAATTAACAGTAGAATACCAAGGGAGGAAAAATCACTTTTGAGTGGTAATGAGGGTGGCCCATTTCAAACAGTTGACAAGAAAGTGTGAATAACAGTGGGGGAAAATTAGTTTTTGTAGTGACCCATCCACTCCCCATCTTTTTTCAGGCCTAATTTGATGATGTCCTGTTTGCAAATTAATTCCAGTTCTGCAGTTTCTCATTGTAGTCTGTTTCTGAAGGTTTTTTTGTTGAAGAATTGCCATTTTTAAGTCTCCTATTGAGTGACCAGGGAGATTAAAGTGTTCTCCTACCGGTTTTTAAATGTTATAATTCCTGGTGTCAGATTTGTGTCCATTTATTCTTTTGCATAGAGACTGTCTGGTTTGGCCAGTATATATGACAGAGGGTCATTGCTGGCACATACTGTGTACATATACCTGCTACTGTATTTTCCACTCCGTGCATCTGATGAAGTGGGTTCTAGCCCACGAAAGCTTATGGCCAAATACATTTGTTAGTCTCTAAAGTACTATAAGGACTTCTTGTTTTTATAGTCTTAAGCTTCATTTATTAACATATACCTGTGTTTTGTAAGATCAGTAACACTTTGGCTTCCTCTCTGCAGCTCTTTACATCAGCTCTTCACGCCTGCCACCAGAGGTGAAACTAAGCTGGTACGCCCAATACGGCATACCGGCAAGAGCCAGTGCATCGTACTGGCGCAGCCCGGCTTCCCCAGGGGGCAATTTAAAGGGCCTGGGGCTCCCAGCAGTGGCTGGAGCCCCAGGCTCTTTAAATTGCCTCCAGAGCCCCGCTCCTGGAGCCCTGGAGTAGCGGCTGCAGAGCTCTGGGGGCTATTTAAAGAGCTGGGGTGGTAGAAGCAGGGGAGCCCCAGGCCCTTTAAATAGCCCCCAGTGCCCTAGGGTGGGGAGGGGCTCCGGGGGCTATTTAAAGGGCCGGGACCCCAACTGCCTCTGCTGCCCCGGTCCTTGAAATAGTCGCTGGAGCCCCACTGCTTCCCAAGGACTCTGGGAGCTATTTAAAGGGCCCACGGCTCCCCTACTTCTACCTGGGGAAGCGGCGGGGCTCCAGCGCCTATTTAAAGGACTGGGGCTGCAGAGGCAGCTGGAGCCCCCGCTACCCCAGGGATCCGGGGGCTATTTAAAGGGCCAGGGCAGTGGAAGAGGGGAGCCCCGGGCCCTTTAAATAGCCCCCGGAGCCCTGGGCTGCTGCTGCTGCTACCCAGGTGGGGGAGGCACTTACATATCAGGGTGGGCTGGGGCTGGCTCTGACCCCCTCAACCCCACCCCTTCCGCCCTAGGCCTCGCCCCTTCCGGGGGCCAGAGCTGGCCCCAGCGTACTGGTAAGTCACTCGACTTACTTTCACCCCTGCCTGCCACCCATTGGTCTACTTCATATGACGTTACCTTTAATATGCTATAACTCCTGCTATCGTGTCCTGTGGTCTCTATCAGCTACATCTCTGTTTTCAAAATAAGATACCTGGGGTGTTATGTCCAACATCTAGGCATCGCTGGCATTCAGAAAACCCCTACTCAGTTGCTGCCTATCCCCATAGGCATCTTAATTCCCTATGTGCTTAAGTTTCTGCCATTAAAGTCCCCAAAGTGCTTAAATTTTGGTAGCTGGGCACGTGCTCAGCCACCTCCATCCTGACGCTGCCCAGCTGCTCAGTGCTTAACTCTCATTCACACACTGAGTGTTCCTCTGCCTTTGGGGCCCAATCCAGTAGACATACTCAGAGCATGTCTAAACCCACGCCAAATGTCTGCTGGTGGTGCAACCCTCTCTTATGTCCTTTAGACCAATAGTTAGAGCTCTCACCATTTGGTTTTTTTATAGGCTTTTCCCAGAGTGACTGGTGATATAGTAGCCATATGATATCCAGGTCCCTAACTAAGACCAAAGGTTGCAGCTCAAGAGGGGTATCCGATCATGAGTTGCTCATACCTCTACTCCTACTGCCAGAAGTAGGGAAAAGGGGCCATGAATTCCTGAGCCTATATTACCTGAGACTCCAAAAGCAGGAGGCTCTAAGAATTTGTTTGTGGTTTATTGCTGAATGCTGATCCTGTGCAGTGGGTGTTTTCTTTATGCTCCATTAAAAATATGGTAAAGGAGACTTACATTGTTACTAAAGCCTTCATCACCTTATTTTACTTTACACGAGCAAAACAACAGCTGCAGGAAATTATTTTCCATGGCTCATCAACTGATCCCCTTTGTGCTAGAAGAACACAAGGACCAGAAACTCTGTGAGGCAGCAAATCTCTGATTTTTATGGCAAATGTCCCCACAGCAGGGAAGGGCATAAGGACATATTCCTATGTTTCCACAAGTGAAATCACTTAAAAAAAAAGAATATGCAGCAACTTCCTGTAATAGATCATGCTGATTTGTACCATTACCATCTCTATAACTATTGTGCAACTAATAATCTCATCTTAGAGCATGTAACAGATACTTGTTAAAAATAATTCTGCATCTATTACTTGAGTAATGTCTTTTTCTCCCACCCTCTACTGCCCTGCATGCATAATCAGCATTATACTGGCAATGGTTCAGAGAAAGATGTTCTATGTTTCAGAGTAGCAGCCGTGTTAGTCTGTATCTGCAAAAAGAACAGGAGTACTTGTGGCACCTTAGTGACTAACAAATTTATTCGAGCATAAGCCTTCGTAGGCTACAGCCCACTTCATCGGATGCATAGAATGGAACATATAGTAAGGCTAATCAGGAATCATAACATTCAAAAACCAGTAAGAGAACACTTCAGCCTCTCTGGCCACTCAGTAAAAGAGTTAAGGGTACCAATTCTGCAACAGAAAAGCTTCAAAAACAGACTCCAAGGAGAAACTGCTGAGCTTGAATTAATATGCAAACTAGATACCATTAACTTGGGTTTGAATAGAGACTGGGAGTGGCTGGGTCATTACACATATTGAATCTATTTCCCCATGTTAAGTATCCTCACACCTTCTTGTCAACTGTCTAAATGAGCCATCCTGATTATCACTACAAAAGTTTTTTTCTACTGCTGATAATAGGTCAGTTAATTAGCCTCTTACAGTTTGTATGGCAACTTCCACCTTCTCTGTATGTGTGTGTATATATATAAATATATCTTCTTACTATATGTTCCATTCTATGCATCCGATGACGTGGGCTCTAGCCCACGAAAGCTTATGCTCTAATAAATTTGTTAGTCTCTAAATTGCCACAAGTACTCTTGTTCTTTATGTTCTATGTTGTGACTGAGCAGTACCTATTATTGTCCTGCAGATGGCAGCAGCATCTAGCCCAGTGGTTGTCAACCTAATTATCATTGTGGGTCACATATGCAGCTCTATATGTGTTATGTGGGCCACATCCACACAATATACATATACTACCTGTACATCTACAAAAAAAAGTGTTAGTATTTGTTTTATGACAGAAATAAGATTCAAATCAATCTTGTATCTTTCATTTCAACACCAGCAAATGCCTACCAAGAACATTTTAAATTAGCTAAATAAGTAAAATCATTAACTGTTAAAAATTAATTTACTGTAAGGATGGCATGGTATGGTGTATTGTCACCCTCACTTCCGTGCTGTGGCTGGTGGTGCGGCTGGCCTGAGCGCCCAGAGAGTGCAGCTGCGGAGCCTGCCTGCAAAGATGGGGAGCCCTGTCAGATGCATGGGACTGCCCACCGTGGGACTGTCCACCATGCACCCAGCCCCCCTGCTAGGGACTGTCCCCCATTCACCCAGTATCTAGATCCCCCAACACTGGGCTGGCACACATGCCTGCCCTGCAGAGACAGGGTGCCCTATCCAAGGCAGAACAGCCCCCCATGGACTGCCCCCTCCAGAATCCAGCCTCCCACCCAGGGACTGTTCCCGCCCTGAACCCAGCCTCCCACCTAGGGACTTCCCCTCTGCACCCACCCACCCCCACCTAGGTACTGCCCCAGCACCTCCATATCCAGTGCCCCAGTATCTAGCTCCTCATCCAGGGAGTCCCCCAAGTCACCATTGCCCACACCTAGAGCCTGTCCCCCATGCACCAGCTGCACCCCTCTCCCTGCAGCCCTGGACCCTCTCCCTGCACTAGGGTTGCCAGGTGTCCAGTTTTTGACAGGAATGCCCGGTCAAAAAGAGACCCTGCTGATGGGGCCACTAGAAGGGCGGTCATGGGGTCTCTGCTCACTACCTCCACCCCAACCACTGTCTCCACAGCTCCCATTGGCCAGGAACCTGGCCGGGGCAGTGTTTGCGGGCACGGGCAGCGCATAGAGCCGCCTGGCTGCCCCTGCGCCTAGGAGCCGGACATGCTGGCTGCTTCCAGGAGCTGCCTGAGGTAAGCGCCACCCAGAGCCTGCACCCCACACCGCCTCCTGCACCCCAACCCCCTGTCCCAGCCCTGAGCCCCCTCATGCACCACAAAGCACTCATCCCCAGCCCCACCCCAGAGCCCACACCCCAGCCGGAGGCTGCACCCCCTCCCGCACCGCAACCTCCTACCCCAGCTAAGAACCCTCTCCCACACTCCGAACCCCTTGGCCCCAGCCTGGAGCCCCCTCCTGAACTCCAAACACCTCATCCCTGGTCCAACCCCAGAGCCTGCACCCCGAGCTGAAGCCCTAACCCCCTCCCGCTTCTGAATGCCCTGCCCGGTGAAAGTGAGTGAGGGTCGGGGAGAGCGAGTGACGGAGGAATAGGGTTGCCAACTTTGGTTGGACATATTCCTGGAAGTTTCATCAGATGACATAATCTTCAATTAAAGGTTAATCTTTAATTCCTGGAGATTCCAGGACAATCCTGGAGGATTGACAACCCTACGGAGGAAGCGGGGATGGAGTGAGCAGGGGGCAGGGCCTCAGGGAAGGGGCAGGGCAAGGGTATTCATTTTTGTGCGATTAGAAAGTTGGCAACGCTAGCCTGCATCCTAGCTCACTGCACCCCATTCCCATGGCCACTGGTCTACTAGGTTAGCTGTCTGTAGTTGAGCAGTGCAGCCTGCTCTGCCCATCTGCCGCTGCAGTCCTAGTGCCGGGAGCCTGCTCCAGCCAGGGCCACTGGAACCATAATCCTGTGGGGTGGGTGGGCACTGAGCACCCTGGCTTTCTACTGATGCTGCTGGGCCCGATCCTGCATGGCCCAATTTTTGCACCCCCCTACCAGCTCTGTGCCCGGGGCAAGTGACCCTCGCACCCCACCCTAGTTATGGCCCTGCGGAGGTCACATGAGCCACAGCTATATGCTGTTTGGGCTGCAAGTGGCCTGCATGTGGCAAACCACTAATCTAGCCACTTTCACGTTCTCTAGCTATCTGAAATAGCAATGTAGAAATGTGCTAAATGGAAACAGAAAAGAAAAACAAAATGAGAGAGAGAATTGTTAACTTGTAAAAGCCACCCAAATTTCCTCCCTGACCCCAAACAAAGAACTATACAATGAAAGAAACAAACCAAAAACTAATATACCTTATGAAGAAATTATCACAGCCAGGAGTTCATATGATTTTGTCCCTGTTTTTATTCAGTCCATTTTGAAGCTAAATTAATGAGGGAATTCTCATTTTCTATTCTTTCTGCATTATCATAGATAGCAAAAAGAGATAGTTCCAACATTTGAGATTCCATTCTAAAAAGAAAGTATTGAGGGGGCTTCTTTAAAATTGGAAAATTAAAAGAGCATCTGATAGCAGTCATTCCTGCACGTTTCATGAGCCCCATGGACTAACTGCTTTCTTTACACCTTATGGCTTTGATTTACATTAAAAATCTGTCAGCATTAAAGTATTTAGCGTATAAAGCTATGCTGAATACTGCAAAGTCACCCTAATTTTCATGTCCGTATGTGCTCCTATTTTAATACGGAAGCAATCTGCCAAAATGTGTACCACTATAGAGTACATCTGATTGAAAATAAATGTGTTCTTTAGCAGTTGCATTGTCTTAGGCTCACACCCTGGAGGTGCATGTTGACTTTGTATATTAACACAAGTTGTCAAACATGTCACATTGTAGCAATACAGAGTTAAGAAATTTCACAAAGTACCATGGAAATTAACTTTGTGGTGTGTGATACTGCATACTTTACTGAAGCAATAAAGCATGCAATACTGAGCCACACGTCACAGTGGGTAAGTGTGAAGCACTGGGGTACCATTTAACCAGTTCAGTAACGTTCACTTTTATAAAATACTGCATGCACTCAAATTTCATGTGATTTGTGTTACTTATACCCAGATATTTTATTTGCGTTTTACTCCAATAGCCTTCAAAAGCTACATGCTATTGATATTTATAATTTACTTGTTCATCTTCCTTTGTTGGGGAAGAGATATTTTAGGTGCCTCTTACCAGCCAAGAAAGCCTGTACAACTATTCTTAAAGTGTATGTTTGCTTTTATGAATCAGTTTTTTAAAATGAACAAATACTTGTAGTAATGCATGTCATATATGTACATTAAATTTAAAATAATGAACACATAGACAAAAGTTAGGATGGCTTTGACGTGTTTTGATTAGATTTATAATCCAAATATTACTGACATATTTCTAACATAATTGCTTACTTCCTTTGTTGAACTGCACTGGCAGGTTTGGATGACATACACTTAATTTCCAAATTACTTTGCTATATTTCTTTACTCAGTGGGGCTACGGCTACAGAGTGCTCAATTGTGATGTTATGAAGAGACTGAAACCACTCCACAGTTAAGGTTGCAACCAGGACTCTATTATAATGCTAATTTCTGACCCCTAAAATAAAAATGCTCACTTTTAAAATTTGAAGGGAAATTTTTAGTAGAAGGGAGAATTTTTCCAGAAAATTTGAAAGAAAGTAAGACTTAAAACTGAAAATACAGTCAAATTATGATTATGGAATTACTTGGTAAATAGTTTCCATCATATCTACAGGAGAGTTTTCAAGCAAAGAAAATAAAAAGTAATCATTAGCATCTTTCAAAAAGTAGATATAGGCCTTGAATGCTATATCCAGCAGAGCAAAACAATGTAGATAATATTTTCATTGGCAACATTAACATATAAAAATTCACGTGTAATTCCTCCCCCCGGAAAACATTAGATCAGACCCCATTTCACAGGGACTTTCTATGTCAATTGATTTACCTAGGAGCAGGTTAGAAGTTTCAATCTTAGAAGGCCTGGGCACTCTAGCCCCGATCCACAAAAACATTTAAGTATGTGTATAGTTCAAGAAACAAGATGGAGGACAATGGTGAATTGGGCTCCATATAGCTACATGGTAGGTATCTTCCCTAGATAATCAAATACCTTCTTTCACAAGGCCAATTTATTATTATAATTAGAGATAAACCTTTACCAAAACCATAGATCCAAACACCCTTAAACTTTGAGAAAGTTTGCATCAGGAGTCAGATCCAAAATTTGCATCTTGGACCCATCTCTAATTATTGTATATAGTCTTTCAAATAACTGTACCTTAAACCCATATAGACAGCCCTGTAATTGCAGCGATTTACCTGAATGTCCATCAAATCCATAGACCACTGGTGAGGCAGAGGAGGTAAGTAGCACAGTTGGAGCTAGTCAACATTCCTGCTTGCCTCCACTTTCAACTGGAGAGGCATATACATGTCCCAGACTACAATAATAGGGGTAGGAAAAAGCAGAGAGCCAGTTCTAAGTGTGGTTCCCATTATGGTACTGCCTGGGGACACTATTATAACCTGTTGGCACTGGGGTTTGATTAATTCTCATTGAAAGTGATAGATGTAACAGCTGCCTTTCATTCAGAATAAATGCAAAAAGCAATTAAGCTCCTTTATGGAATAGACATCTGAAACAATAGGAGCCACTGGCTAAAACACAGACCATGTGCGAGGCTGGAATAGGTGTTGAGCCATGCAGTCTGAGTAGTTTTCCTTGAGGTCTGAATACAAACATGTGGGGGCTGCATACAGTTTGATAGAGCTGTGCGCATGAGGGAGAGAGAAGGGGCAGTAACACCCTGGAACCATCCAGTGAAGGGAGCAAGGAAACCCCAGAGACAGCCAGAGAAGTACTTGTAGCATGACCCTAAGAAAAAGCTAAGAGAGCTTTTTGTTAAAGTTCTGACTAAGAAGAGACGTGGAAGTATGAGCAAAAACTGGATGTTTCATTCCTACTATGTTGAGGAAAACAGGACTTTATGTACATTCTTGGTAAATAATACCTGACTCCATCATCAATTTGTCCTCCTAATGGAAACAACTTGCAACTTCCTGAGTATTTGCTAAAGGGGGTAGCCCTATATTAAATTGAGGGGGAAACAACTGATTCCATTTCTGAAAGAATTCTACCCAAGGAAGCCAGTATTCAGTTGTAAGACGTATGGATTTGATCTCAAAGAAGATATGTAACATACAAGTTTTTTCAGTGTTGCCACCATTTAACTTAACAAAGAGTATGGGCCAGATTTAATGGTGAGGTAAATGATGGGTTAACTTCCACGCTGTTGAGTAAGTGAATATGTCACTAAATAAGTATAAACTCCAAACTGCAGGGATGGAGGGGCAGGCATGCAATGGCAGTGAGACAGAACTGGTGGGGGCAAGTTCTTTATGTTATATCTTTTTACACAATCCTGTTTGTTTTTTCCTGATACAGCCACCACCCTTCCACCTCCTCATATGAATTTGCACCCACATACTGACATAACTTAAAACACTTTTGAATTTGGCCCATTATTTGTTTCTATAGGCTTTGAAGCCATTTTGCATTTCACTTTCAGTTCAGCAGGAATGAGCACTAGTCTACACACACTTTGTGCACCAGCAAGAGTGCCTTACACAGATGTAGCTTATTTTGTTTTGTAGCTGATTTAGTTAAATTGCTGCAACCCCCTTGTATGTAAATCAGTTTCAAAATCTCGACAAAAGGGAACAACTCCCACTTAACTAAAGGGTAATTAAGAGTAGACCAGCCCCAAAAGAAAAAAAATATGTTTTTTCAAAGTATGCTGTTTTTCATAAATATGACTCCAAAATACCATATGGAGTATAAACAGTTACTAACTTTATTTAGCTGTTTAAAAATTATCTCTGTGTTTTTACTAACAATCTAATTGTTCGGTATTTTTGGTCACATATAAAGGACTCTGAGTTTCCAATCACTCTAACTGTTGAATGACATGGCGGCATATTATATATGATGACTCAAAGTGAGCGCTTGTACGAGCTAGAGCAGTGGTTCTCAAACTATGGGGCAAGCCTCCCAAGGGAGGCACGAGCAGTGTGCTTTTTTTTTTTTTGAAGAGCTCTGGCTATCAGCCCTGGGTGGCTAGGGCTCGTGCAGAAGAGCCATAAATACCTAGGAAGTGGGAATGAAGGGGACAGCCAGAGCCCAGCCAGGCCAGGGCTGACAGCTGGAGTCCTGCCACCCAAGCACGGTCTCTCCTTCCCACCCAACCCCACTGTCTCACTGTGAGGCAGCCCAGACTTGGGCTCTCCTTCCCTCCTCCTTCAATCATAGAATCATAGAATATCAGGGTTGGAAGGGACCTCAGGACGTCATCTAGTCCAACCCCCTGCTTAAAACAGGACCAATCCCCAATTTTTGCCCCAGATCCCTAAATGGCCCCCTGAAGGATTGAACTTATAACCCTGGGTTTAGCAGGCCAATGCTCAAACCACTGAGCTATCCCTCCCCCGCAAATCCCTCACCAGGAGACAGTCTGAGCTGAGCTGAGACTCCTTCCCCCACTCCCCAATCCCTCATCTGGAGGCAGTGGGGCTCCGGTTGTAAGCCCCAGGGTGTCAGCAGCAGCACAGAAGGAAGGGTGACAATGGGGCTCAACCCTTCCTTCTGTGCTGCTCCTGGCACAGCGCTGCCTTCAGAGCTGAGTGCCCAGCCAGCAGCTGCTGCTCTCTGCTCTGCCTTCAGAGCTGGGCAGCGGGATATGTACTTGGAGGGGGTGGCGTAAATAACTACAGATACAAAGAAGGGGAGCCCAATCAAGTAAGTCTGAGAACCACTGAGCTACAGCAATTTTGTTGAAGTCAGTAGAGTTGTACTGTGATGTTGCACTCCACATGTTTAATGGAAATATGTTTATAAGTGTGAATATGATGTAACTGGAATATGCTTCATGAAAAGGTCTCTTGTAAGGTATCATTACAAAGCTTATAATCTACTGAGTGTGTTCATCCTCTTTGTATGAATGTATCATTCTTGTATCTGAAGCTAGAAATATGAAGTATTACTCTAACATTCTATTGTAATTATGCAAAGTGTGGGCCATTAATGGTGGTTTAGAATCTTGATGGCTCCCATTGACCAGGAAAATTGGTTGTAAATGGCTCTGTTTACTTGTAAGTCTTCCTATGTGGGGCGGGGACCCAGAGAGACAAAAGATTCCCGCCTTGTGCCAAAGCTATAAAAGGGGGTGGAACAGAACAAAGGGGGCTGCCAGTCATGAGAAATCCCCTAGTTACCACCTGAGTTGGCACTAACAAGAACTGTACTGGGGAAAGACATGGGCCCAGACTAAGAAGGAGTCTAGTCTGTGAAAGAAGCTTATTGGAACATCTCTGAGGGTGAGATTTACCTGTATTCAGTTTCTTAAATGTATTAGGCTTAGACTTGCATGTTTTGTTTTATTTTGCTTGGTAACTTACTTTGTTCTGTTGGTTATTACTTGAAACCACTTAAATCCTACTTTTTATACTTAATAAAATCACTTTTGTTTATTAATTAACCCAGAGTAAGTGATTAATACCTGGGGGAGCAAACAAGCTGTGCATATCTCTCTATCGGTGTTATAGAGGGCGGACAATTTATGAGTTTACCCTGTATAAGCTTTATATAGAGTAAAACAGATTTATTTGGGGTTTGGATCCCATTGGGAGCTTGGTGTCTGGGTGCTGGAGATAGGTGACTTGCTGAGCAGTTTTTGGTTAAAGTCAGCAGCTTTGAGGGCATGGACCAGACCTGGGTCTGTGTTGCAGCAGACTAGGATGTCTGGCTCAACATGGCAGGGTTCTGGAGTCCCAAGCTGGCAGTGGAAAACAGGCTCAGAGGTAATTCCAGCACATCAGGTGACAGCCTCAAGGGAGTCTCTGTAATCAAACCCGTCACATGTACCCACTTACATTAGGGCTGAATTTGGTCTGTCTTGTGTAAAAGTGAGACTGTGCCTTTTAACATGTCTATCAACTATGCACACACTCAAGGCATATATGTGCTTTTATTCACAAAACACATTTATGATGTTGAAATACAATATTATTCTGGTAACTGGCAGCTTCATTGTTGTGATAATGATCTAAGCAGGTTTTAAACATGGAAGGCTAATTTTTCAGTCATTCTCTAATCTAGTTTATACACGCAAACCTTAAAGGCTGCTTTTTAAAATTGGACTCATAATGATTTTAAGTTAACAGGAAAAAATTACAAAGCTGAGGCTGGCTATCTCTGATTTCAATTATGTTTTGTATCAGGTGTAAATAAATTACATTTTTCAAGCTATGATTACTACATAAAAGTGATAGAAGCAACAAATCATTAATGGTGTGAATTACTGAAAAATACATGAATCAGAGAGTACAAAAGTATTTAGGATTTTTGATTTGATTAATCAGATTTTCGGCATCCATAGTAAAAAATAATTTAAAAATATAATCTTGGCTAAACTACCAAAAATTCTAGCAACTTCTTATAAAGGCATTTTTGTTACTTGATCAGCATATGTGTATAAGACTATTTGAATATCCTCTTGCTGGATATATAATACTGTACTTTCTTGGGACACAATTTAAAATGTGGTTTTTACCGACTTTAGAATCAAGTCTATTACATGTTTTCTATTTATTCTGGACATTCCACAAACCAAAAAAAAAAAAAAGCCATGAATCGTGTAAACAAATTAATTCATAACAGATGGAGTGAAAGTAAATTTTGGCATGTACAGAGCTACAATTTCATGGTTGTACAATCTTTGACCCTTCTGTGTTTTTACATGACAGCTGAAGTTGATTTGAAACTTTCCAGGCTAAGAGTCAGCCACATATGAAAAGATGAAGCTCCACTTCTTATAAATGGCGCTTAACACTTGCATTATAGCTTATCAGGAAGAAAAAAAAAAAACAACCTCTTAACAACTCAGCATACCACACAAATTCTTGTCTGTTTGCAGACTCTTTTGAGTTTGAGTGACAAAGGGCTGACTTTATGAACACATTATCTTGGATGTACTGATTTTACAAGCTCTTGAAATTGTGCCAGATAAAAGACTGCAGCAGCACAGCTAAAAAGGCTCATAACATGAAGAAAGACCCTCCACTTTCTTTGACTGAAATAATTTCTTTTAAACATCGATGTAAGAAAGTAGGTGGCTTTTTAAAGTTCTATTGCCCTTGAAGTTGACTGTCAATTCACAGCATGGACTGACTGATGTCACCATGCACATGGGAAGTTTAAAGTTTTACGAGGTCTAGCATAGAAGTGAGCAACAGCGATATAATTTTTATAATTGTTTTTAAGAAATTAGCTGAGAGATTAGTGAGTAATTCATGGTGTTTGATGACTTTTCCCTCACGTATGGTTGCAAGTTGTCCAAGAGCAACTTATTCATAGACTTGGGTGGCCAGGTCATTAGCTGGGTAAACTGGCATAGCCCCACTGAAGTCAATGGAGTTTAGCCAATTTACAATAGTTGAGAGTCTAGGTCTGGATCCTCAAAGATATTTAGGGGCCTAACTCCCATCCAAGGGAATTAGGCACCTACATGCCTTTGAGGCTCTGGGCCCTAATCTTATCTCAAGATAAGAAGGGATCATTATGTTCTTTTTTCCTCTGGTGCTTATATGTCTCCCATTTCCATAGTATCTAAGCACCTCACAATACTGGGCGTAAATATCCTCATGGCACCCCTGTGATGATAGTCATCTAGCCCGACCTCCTGCATAATACAGATGATTGAATTTCACCCAGTAAATTCTACATTGAGCCCCATAACTTGCAGTGGAACCACAGTATATCTTTTAGAAAGACATACAATTTTAATTTAAAGACTTCAAGTGATGGCGGCTCCCTTGGTAAACTGTTTTAATGATTAATTACTCTGAATTAAAAATTGTGTGCATTATTTCCAGTCTGAAGTTTTCTAGCTACAGCTTTGAGCCATCGGATCTTTTTATGCTTTCTTTCGGCTGCTAGGTAAAAAAGTCCTTCTAATAATAGATGTCTTCTTTCTGTGTAGATTCTTGTAGATCATGATTTTCTCAACTTTATCTGCTATTTAAAATGACTTGCAGAATATCTTCTCTCAATGATTCATTATCTAGGTCATTCGTGAGCATTTTGTTGTAGGTATTTAACATTTGCAATGCAAAATTAGAGCTGTGTTGTTTAGTTTTAATTGAACCTATGGCTTACATAGTATGATTTCTCTTCCCTGAGTGGATAAGTATTATTCTTAAAATTAGATTGCCAGTGCAAAAACTCACTTTCAAAATTGTCCAAAATTGCTTTCCTTGAATATTCCTTAATATTTCTTATAAAGTTCACTCTTTCCAGAAGCATGCCTACCAGTACACTCATTTGCTGGGCTGTTCTTGGAAAACCAACACAAGTGAAGTGCCAACAGTCAAAACAAATTCAATTTTTTTGTTTGAACAAACATACATGGAAAATGTATCTCTGTCCAGCTCTAAATTAGCCCATAGTAGTATGACTATGTCCCAACAAAGTCCGAAGGCTCATGTGCCTATAAGATGTCACTAAAACAATAATAAATGTTCCCTGTGTTTGTCCATCATAGTTAGAATGTCCTTGTCCATCATAGTCAACCACAATTCTCTGCCTCTAGCCCCTTTGGCTCTCTACATTACTTTTTTTGTGTGTTTTTGCAGACATTCCTTTCTTTCCCAGCTCTACAATGTATTATCTATTACACAGTTCTAAATTAATCTTACATGCTTGTGTGTTTCTGAAGCCTAACAAATTTAGGCCCTGATTCAGGAAAGCACTTAGGCATGCGCTTAATGTTAAGCATGTGCTGAAGTGCTATCCTGATGAGGAATGCTTTCCTGGATCAGGGCCATAGAAAGACCATAGATCTTTCTTCCTTTCTTATTTAATTAATTTATTTTTCAATTTGTGTATTATGCACTATATTATAGTCTTCTCTCTCCTGTGTTCCAATTTAGTTACAGTCTTGATCACTGCAACTCCTCAGTAACATTCCTGCCCGCTGACTCATAGCAGACCTAAGTCTCAACTCTACAGAATTTAATAGCAAAAACAATCTCGCTCACAGAAAGGCTGTGGAATTCTTTGCATCAGCGAGGAAGATTTAACAATTGTAAGTTATGTCTGGAGAGTAAAGGTAAAGATGGTAGGTGGGTTTGAGGGTGTAAGCAGGGATTTGGGGTGTTTTCTACAATGCTGAGTAAAAATGGACATGTTTTTGAACTAATAACATATTGTTTTAATGATCCCTAATGATGTGACTGTGTTAAGGGTGGATATAGATGTTTTGCTAAAACATTTAGTTATGTTATTCAATAAACTCTAAACTAAGATCTGTAGTCCTAAATATATTTTAATACATTAATGTATGAACTATGGCAAGACTGTTTTTAGGCCTTAAAATGGGTTAAAATCATTGACAGCGTTGCAGAAAAAGTGGGTGCATTTCTGTAGATGATATTACCCAATGTAAAACAGTGCAGTGCTTGAATAATGAGGTAATGAATACTTGTTCATGAGAATGGTTTAGCTTTTAATAATTCTTAAGAATGCAAGGAGAAAAATATTTCCCTGCAGGTCATATACTGACCAATTTACATTTTCAGCAGGAGATTTCACTTCACTGCAAAGGTTCTTGCCTATTATTATTATTATTTTATTTTATTTATTTAGCGCCATTGATGTTCTTGGCATTGTACAAATACAGATGACACAGTGCAAACTCCACACAGCTTGCAATCTACAGAATTCAGGCAGGCAAAACCAAAACCAAATCACACATCGAGAGTCCAATATTTTAGCAGTGTAGTGTTTTTTGATGGTATTGATATCTATTTGGTGGATTACCATTGAAGAACATTGAAGGATAAGTGATTTTCGGAGGAATTTGAACAGAGGGGAAGTCTGACTAGAGCATAAATAGTGGGAGGAAATTCCATGCATAAGGATGGCATGGAAGAAGAAAGTTTAAATACATCTACCTGGCTTTTTTTTCTTCAGTGAAATAATTTAAAATCTCTCAGAGAGCCATGCACATCCCCTCCCCGCTATAATATCTTATCTACTATATGGGTACCACTGTCCTTTTATGGATGGAATGTCAGAACATCTCATAAGCCTTAATACTGCTTTACCTAAAGATGATTCTCCTTTGGATCAAGTGGTAGTATTTTGTGTCTTCAGATGAGAAGAACTTTCTTTAGGTTTTTATCTTCACCTATGGCCTTTCATGGTGTGTGGAAAACTGATGACAGCAAATCTGTAAGATCTGTTATCCACCTTGAAGGTTTTTCAGGGGAAGAGCTCCTATGTGTACAATTTCTGTTTCCTTTACGGGTAAATGTTGGTGTTAGAGGGAAAGTCATCTTTATAATTATTCAGCACATATTATCTCTTTGGAGTCACTAAAGTCAGTAACAGAAAAATGTTCACTAAAATCATGTGACTGATTTCAGCTGTGTTGTGACTATTTATTTACTCGTATGGCAGCTTTATTGGAATGAATAGGCTTGCTTGCTGCTTTAATATGTGAATGTTTGTTTATTTATAATCATTGACATAGTGTAGGGAGAGACTTTCTTAATTAATTGTTTTACCTTTGAAGGAGATTTCTGCTTAAGTTGTAAGTAACTATGTAAAATGAATGTAACTGTTTAAATAGGCAAAGAGATTAGCATGAGGATGTAGACTGTCATGATGTCTGTCTGGAGTGGCTCATGACTGTGAGTGCCTACCTCAGGGCAGACTGTCAAAATAGGGGGACACCCCAGACTAGTGGTATATTCTATAATTAGATTTCACTAAGCCAGTGACTAATGTGAACTCCTGGATCACTGTAACAATCTTACCATGGAGTCAGAAATAGTCCCCACAGACTCTCCAGTCTATCTTGCAGTCCATTTTCTCTCTGATTGTTATGTTTCTCTGAATAAATAAATAATACTTTGTTTTGAAGAAGGTGTCTGCCACTTGTATTTTCAGACAGATCACTGCTCCTGAAGGGAAGTTTCAGACAGGTGCCAAACTTGGTTGAGCTAGCTAAGGAAACAAAGTTGGTAAACCAGGGTACTGGAACCTGGAGACCCAATCTAAAAGTAGGCTGAATCACAGGATTCCAACCTGAGAGACAGAGAGGTCAAAGGTTCAGCTAATCCTGAACCATGACTTTTTGTTAATAAAAATCAGTGGGAGTACAGGGTCCTGCTGCAAGTTATATTGGAAGGGAGGTCTAATTAGGTGCAATGGGAGGAGTTGTACTATACATCAAGTGCCCAGTTCTGCAACCTGCAACCTCACAAGTGGTCCCATTTACCTTACAAGTATTTGAAATATGAAGAAATAAATAAAATATAGGGAAGCTAAGCCAAAGAGGTGAATTTATACCAGATATCATCATAGGCACCGACTTCTTCTGGCACCAGTGAGTGCTCTATCGCCCTCTGTCCCCACCCCAACCCCACCCCGGCCCCGCCCCCTCCTGCCCCAACTCCGCCCCCTCCCTGCCCCTATTTGACTCCTTCCCCAAATCCCCGCCCCGGCCCCACCTCTTCCCCGCCTCCTCCCCTGAGCGTACCATGTTCCCGCTCCCCCCGCTCCCTCCCAGAGCTTGCTACAGCTGTTTGGCAGTGGCAAGCACTGGGAGGGAGGGAGGAGTGGAGACGTGGCACACTCAGGGGAGGAGGAGGTGTGGCTGTGGGGGCGGGGTGGGGAGCTTGGCTGCCGGTAGGTTCACCCACTAATTTTTCCCCATGGGTGCTCCAGCCCTGGAGCACCCACAGAGTCGGCACCTATGGATATCATATCAGTGAAACTGTCTTTTGGCTGTGCTAGAGCCGATATAGACAAAGTTGTATTCCAGAGAACTTCCAACTCCAATTCTTGTGCACCTCTGCATGAGAGAGACTTCATTTAAAATGAGTGACCTTTTAAATAGAATGGTTACTTCATTTTAATAGAATATACAAACTCAGCTGCACAAATTCTAAACTCCTACACCTGATCTATAGTTTACATGCAATAGATCAAACATACGGTAAGAGGTATAGGCTGACTAAAAGAACTCTGACGAGTAAAGTCTGCTTTTGCATCAACACCTATTTAAGGTGTCAGAGTAACAGCCGTGTTAGTCTGTATTCGCAAAAAGAAAAGGAGGACTTGTGGCACCTTAGAGACTAACCAATTTATTAGAGCATAAGCTTTCGTGAGCTACAGCTCACTTCTTCAGATGCATATCGTGGAAACTGCAGCAGGCTTTATATATACACAGAGAATATGAAACAATACCTATTCCCACCCCACTGTCCTGCTGGTAATAGCTTATCTAAAGTGATTTCCAGCACAAATCCAGGTTTTCTCACCCTCCACCCCCCCACACAAATTCACTCTCCTGCTGGTGATAGCCCATCCAAAGTTTGTGTGTGTATGGGGGTGGGGGGGATGTGAGAACCTGGATTTATGCAGGAAATAGCCCAGCTTAATTGTCATGCACATTGTGTAAAGAGTTATCACTTTGGATGGGCTATCACCAGCTGGAGAGTGAATTTGTGTGGGGGGGTGGAGGGTGAGAAAACCTGGATTTGTGCTGGAAATCACTTTAGATAAGCTATTACCAGCAGGACAGTGGGGTGGGAATAGGTATTGTTTCATATTCTCTGTGTATATATAAAGCCTGCTGCAGTTTCCACGATATGCATCTGAAGAAGTGAGCTGTAGCTCACGAAAGCTTATGCTCTAATAAATTGGTTAGTCTCTAAGGTGCCACAAGTCCTCCTTTTCTATTTAAGGTGTGTTTGCTACTCCCTTTAAACAATGAAGTTACTCTAGTTAGAATGATGTTCAATCCTGGAAGGATTAACACTCCATTCAAGCCCGTCAGATTGGGGAACTCTCTGTGGAACAGTTGGACTGTGACGATTAGTGTGCAGTTGATGAAAATAAATGCCTGCAGTTATGCATACTAGATGAACATGAATTATTAAATGAAAGAAATATAATCCTCAAGTCCTAGACAATATATCTTGATCACAACTGTATGCAGAATAAGTAGTATGACCGAGATAGTCAAAGCTAGAAACGAAAGGTTATGTGCAAGTTGCCCAGCTAGCTGATGTACTCTTAGGTCACTCATCTCCCATGACTGAAAGAAAATAATTGTAACAGGTGGCAACAGCTGCTTTCAAGACTATAGTAGCTGCAACAAGAGAATGACTACACAGATATGTGAAAGTGCCTCAGGTTTGTCATGGTTCAAAGTATTTGAAATCCAGATTAAAGTCAGAGTTCAATGACAGGCAGGTTTTGCAAATTCTGCTTTCATTAAAACTGAAATTAATAGGGTTGCACCGGTGTAAATAAGAGCAGAATTTGGTCCTCTGCGTTTAAATTAAATATTCAGATAATATAATGCCTATAATAATATCTGGTCAGCATGGGAAACAATTTAAAGTTATGATTCAGAAAATTTATGACAAATAGTCAAGGCTGAGATTTTCAGATCATACTTTATAAGACACATTTATAAAAAGTTTATAAAGGGCTAGTCAGTGATCAATAGATATTGGAAACCTACTACAGGTATGAGTAGCATTAGAGACTGTCAGCAGCACATTCGTGGTAGGTTTTATAGAACGTTTAAAGCCATGGTTATTTGGCTTGGCTTGTTAGACTCTAACAATTGATTAACCATTATTAAAACATCTATTAATCATTTATTAACCCTTCATAATTTTTTTTAAATGTAACCTTAATATAAAATGTGATTTTTTTTTCAAATCTTCCCTAAGAGAACTGGATGCTCAATTGCCATTAAAACTAATGGGAATTTGGTATCCATATCCCCTAGGTAACTTTAAAAATTTCAGTCCATGGCACATAGCAACACTTACATTAACATTGCCCAGGGTTTTTCATTCTAAAGGGTCATTTTCAGGTTTCTCAAAGTTTTAAATTTTGGGGTGAAGTTTGATACATTTGCTCTCTGTCCCAGAATGACTTCTGTTCTGAACATTTCACCAAAAACAGATGAGCCATTTTCAAGCATAGTAAATTACATGGTGGGAAAAATGCATTTTTTCTACAAAATCAAAAGATCTGCAAAATGAAGGTGATAAAAATGACATTTGGCAGGGCCAGAGCCTCTAGGACATGTGCTTTTCGGAGGTCTTGTGAACATTAGATCTGATTTGGCTGAGTTATAAGAGTTTAAAAAAAGATACATCACATATGCACACTGTTTTTTGTTACACAATATAAAGAACAATCTGCCAGTGTTCCTTTGGCATTGCACATGCATGTGTAAATAAACCGAGTAGAAATTTCCACAAAAGCTATTCTCTATCACACACATACTGAAGTGCTTTGCTAAAATTGAACCTTAATCTCTCTGTATATTAGGCCTTGTCTAACCACAAACTTGCATTGGTTTAATTGAAATTGTTTTTCAAACTAATTTAATTAGTGCAAAAGGCTCTGTGGACACTCTTATTCCAGTTTAAACCAGGCTTATTTTGGTTTAGTTAAAGTCAGTTAGGAATTGGTTTAAGTTAAACTGAAATAAGCTACTCTTAAACTGAAATGAGTGTCTATACAGCAGTTTGCACCAGTTTAACAAAATCAATTAAAAAACCCAATTCAAGTTAAACCAACACAGCTTTCTCATGTAGACAAGCCCTTAGTTCCCCATCTGTAAAGTGAGGACAATAACACTACCCTACCAAACAGGAAGTTGTGAGGCTAATTTTATTAATGTTGAGACACTGAGACACTATGGTCATAAGAGCTTTTCATAGAATCATGGAATCTCAGGGTTGAAAGGGACCTCTGGAAGTCATCTATTCCAATCCCCTGCTCAAAGCAGGACCAATCCCCAATTTCTACCCCAGATCCCTAAACGGTCCCCACAAGGATTGAACTCTCAACCCTGGGTTTAGCAGGCCAATGTTTTTTAATGTAAGGTTTTTTTGAAATATGATATAATAATAATAATAATTGTAATACTTGTAATAATAATAATTAATTGAGTTTATAACTCAAGTAAAGCAGTTTAAAATGTCATATACTGTACAGTACAACATACTCCCAGAAAATTTTTCAAAAGCAGTTTTTGTCTGGGGTTGCCAGTTTTGGTTGGACCTATTCTTGGAGGTTTCATCACCTGACATAATCTTTAAGTAAAGATTAATCTTTAATTCCTGGAGATTCCAGGCTAATCCTGGAGGGTTGGCAACCCTATGTCTTGTCATCAGTGGTATGGAAGCTGAATATCAGTTTCTATTCTACATTATTCTAACAATGATTCTGTGGCAGAGGTCTGATTATGTTCTGTTCTATCCTGCTGACAGGAGAGCTTCATAGAAGACAACTTCTCTAATTCAGACAAAATTCACCTTTCAGTTCTGTCGATGTAATTGAGAGCCAAATTTGTCCTACCTTTTATATTGTCTGTCTTGTCCATATTTTTTCAAGGACCAGTGCAGCCTCAACATTATCCCAAGCCTGCTTCTACCAAAGTCAATGGGAGTGAATGAGGTTTTTGTTTGTTTTTTTTTGTTTTGCATTTTTGCAATTTTGTGATTTCCTAGCCTCTGAATATCTTTGCATGAAAATATATTTTCAGTACTCATTCAAATGAATATTGGTGATCTATTAAAAGTGGTGTGCAAGGGGGGAAATGATTTTGTGCTGTCTTTTTTTTTTTTTTTTTGGCTTGTTCATGATGGGTAAAGAAAGTATGAGTTTCCCTGCCCCCACCAAAATAATTTCCCCCCCACTTATTTTAAATATAGTGAAAATAGTGCCTGGAGGATTTTAAAGGGCTAAATAAAACAGATTTAAATTAATGCAGATTTTATTGTTACTTTCTTTTGCAGTTTCCTGAGAATGAAGATTTTGAAACTGTTTAATTTCATCCTTGCAAATTGCTTAATAACGGCCATTGGTAACTCGGTAAGTTTTACGAATTCCAATCGTATTTATAATGCCCTTGTTTATTTCTAACAGTATAGAAGAGGTCAAGAATAAGTTACATTATTCTTATGTCTAAATTTTCCTCTAGCAATAGGTTAACTTCAAAAAGTTCAGAAGGATTGTCTGGAGAAGCACCCAAAAGTTTGGGCGATATAACAAACATCCAAATCAGTCAGATTTCTTGGACCTGGAAATCTCCTGAGACTGAGCTTTGTGGGAGCAGACTTCTGTGGCAGTAATTCCTGTTGTGGTCAGGCTAGAACTACCACAAGAACAGTCTCTCAAATTCTTATATTCTGGCACTTCCGTTTCTAGTTCTGGTAGAAAGAAGAGTGGAAACAAATGAAAATTAAATCAAATGAAGGGGGAAAGTCTAGGTTTGCTTCATTTCTGTGCAAGTTCACTGACCGCAGTGGAAAAAATCATTACATTAGCATGAAGTCCATTTTCTTTCTTTTAGTTTTTGGTGGGAAGCTTCTGGACTCTGGTTGACTTTGAAGTAAATAAACTGGGAGCACTGTAAAACTAATCCCAGGGTTTTCACCACTTCAAGGATGCATAGCATTTCATCTCATTAAAGTCCTAAAAAAGAGGAAAATACAAATGAAAATTCAGTGAAAGATCCTTTAAGTCCTAAAGGTGTCTTTTACTGCAAGGATGTTAGTTCCTAAAGAGTTACAAAATGAAGAAATAAAGGGTACATGTGCATATTAATAGCATCAACTGGGTTAAATATGGGACAATGTGTCCAAGAATAGATCTGTCAGCAGCCCTTGAATAATTGCTTCTAAATGTATAGAATAAACAATTGTAGTCAGTAAAGCAGACAAAAGAAGCTATGTTCAATCTGGTTTAAATCAGTGGCACTACTATTCACTAGAGACAGAGCCACAACCAAATAACATTTCTCTAATTATTATAGTATCATAATATTTTTGCTTTGATTCATGTGTTGACTAAAGAAAGGAAAAGGAAAAGCAATCTGTTTTTGCCAAGATTCTTGTACTATATGCCTAGGGCCAGAGTCACCATTTTATTACTCTACTTTTACACTGGACTAACTCCAGTGATTTCAGTGGAGTTATCCTGGGTAAAACTGGAGTAACAGGCCCCTAATCTACACATCTGAGAGCCAGGCTGATCCACATTAAAGTTATAGAACTGGTTTCTGATTGTCCCCATGGGAATAGGTCCGGTATTCCAGATATGAGACCCTTATTATTGCTGCTCATCAACAAAGCCTTATAGGTCCTGTTTGGAGTTCAGCGAAAGAGAGACCAAAAACTCGAAGTTAGTACTGTTCATGCATAGCTAGACAGATATTGTTTTATTCTTTTTCTGGTCAGTCAGTTTCTTATTACGGTACTAGCTGTCCAACACCGCTGATAGGCACCTAATATCCACTAACATGGGGATCTTCGAGCTCTTGTATCCAGGGTATTTTTACATAGTGTATTCCAGTTTCTACCATAACTGGCTACACAAGGTGGAAAGCAGTGGAGATTATTCAGGCTCTGTGTTGGTCTTTCACTTTCATGAGCTCTAAATTGCAAATATTTAAAGTAAATAAAAAGAAAACTTCAGTTTAAAATCCAAAGTTTAGAATAACAGCATGTAGAGACTTAAAATATCTTCAAATGATACTGATAAGTAATTTAGACTCAAAATAAGTGATAGACCTCCATTTATTTATGCCCTCCAGATTTGAATTAATCTTTCCCCCCCAAAAGTCTCTTCTGCATTATCAAGATTATATAAAATAAACATTAACTTCCGATTATTGCTAATTTTCTTGGAATCTTGGGGTATGTCTACACTACAAAATTAGGTCGAATTTATAGAAGTTGGTTTTTTAGAAATCGTTTTTATATATTCGAGTGTGTGTGTCCCCACAGAAAATGCTCTAAGTGCATTAAGTGCATTAACTCGGCGGAGTGCTTCCACAGTACCGAGGCAAGCGTCGACTTCCGGAGTGTTGCACTGTGGGTAGCTATCCCACAGTTCCCGCAGTCTCTGCTGCCCATTGGAATTCTGGGTTGAGATCCCAATGCCTGATGGGGCTAAAACATTGTCGCGGGTGGTTCTGGGTACATATTGTCAGGCCCCCGTTCCCTCCCTCCCTCCATGAAAGCAGCAGCAGACAATCGTTTCGCGCCTTTTTTCTTGAGTTACCTGTGCAAATGCCATACCACGGCAAGCATGGAGCCCGCTCAGGTAACTGTCACCGTATGTCTCCTGGGTGCTGGCAGACGTGGTACTGCATTGCTACACAGCAGCAGCAACCCATTGCCTTGTGGCAGCAGTACAGTAGGACTGGTAGCTGTCGTTGTCATGTCCGAGGTGCTCCTGGTCGCCTCTGTGGGGACGAAATTTGGAGTGACTTGACCAGGTCATTCTCTTTAGTCCTGCAGTCAATCCTATTGAACCATCTGATGGTGAGCAGGCAGGTGATACGGATTGCTAGCAGTCCTATTGTATCATCTTCTGCCGGGCAGACAAGAGATGTGGATGGCTTGCAGTCCTTCTGCACCATCTGCTGCCAGCCAAAGATGTAAAAGATAGATGGAGTGGATCAAAACAAAAAAATAGACCAGATTTGTTTTGTACTCATTTCCCAACACCGCCCCACCCCGCTGTCTAGGGGACTCATTCCTCTAGGTCACACTGCAGTCACTCACAGAGAAGATGCAGCGAGGTAAATCTAGCCATGTATCAATCAGAGGCCAGACCAACCTGCTTGTTCCAATAAGAACAATTACTTAGGTGCACCATTTCTTATTGGAACCATCCGTGAAGTCCTGCCTGAAATACTCCTTGATGTAAAGCCACCCCCTTTGTTGATTTTAATTCCCTGTAAGCCAACCCTGTAAGCCATGTCATCAGTCGCCCCTCCCTCGGTCAGAGCAACGGCAGACAATCATTCCGCACCTTTTTTCTGTGCGGACGCCATACCAAGGCAAGCATGGAGGCCGCTCAGCTCACTTTGGCAATTAGGAGCACATTAAACACCACACGCATTATCCAGCAGTATATGCAGCACCAAAACCTGGCAGAGCGATAACGGGTGAGGAGGTGATGTCAGCACGGTCACGTGAGTGATCAGGACATGGACACAGATTTCTCTGAAAGCGTGGGCCCTGCCAATGCATGCATCATGGTGCTAATGAGACAGGTTCATGCGATGGAATGCTGATTCTGGGCTCGGGAAACAAGCAGAGACTGGTGGGACTGCATAGTGTTGCAGGTCTGGGACAATTCCCAGTGGCTGCAAAACTTTCGCATGCGTAAGGGCACTTTCACGGAACTTTGTGACTTGCTTTCCCCTGCCATGAAGCACATGAATACCAAGATGAGAGCAGCCATCACAGTTGAGAAGCGAGTGGCGATAGCCCTGTGGAAGCTTGCAACGCCAAACAGCTACCGGTCAGTCGGGAATCAATTTGGAGTGGGCAACTCTACTGTGGGGGCTGCTGTGATGCAAGTAGCCCATGCAATCGAAGATCTGCTGATATTAAGAGTAGTGACCCTGGGAAATGTGCAAGTCACAGTGGATGGCTTTGCTGCAATGGGATTCCCTAACTGTGGTGGGGCCATAGACGGAACCCATATCCCTATCTTGGCACCGGAGCACCAAGCCGGCGAGTACATAAACCGCAAGGGGTACTTTTCGATAGTGCTGCAAGCTCTGGTGGATCACAAGGGACGTTTCACCAACATCAATGTGGGATGGCCGGGCAAGGTACATGACACTCGCATCTTCAGGAACTCTGGTCTGTTTCAAAAGCTGCAGGAAGGGACTTTATTCCCAGACCAGAAAATAACTGTTGGGGATGTTGAAATGCCTATAGTTATCCTTGGGGACCCAGACTACCCCTTAATGCCATGGCTCATGAAGCCGTACACAGGCAGCCTGGACAGTAGTCAGGAGCTGTTCAACTACAGGCTGAGCAAGTGCAGAATGGTGGTAGAATGTGCATTTGGATGTTTAAAGGTGCGCTGGCGCAGTTTACTGACTCGCTTAGACCTCAGCGAAACCAATATTGCCACTGTTATTACTGCTTGCTGTGTGCTCCACAATATCTGTGAGAGTAAGGGGGAGACGTTTATGGTTGAGGCAAATCGCCTGGCTGCTGGTTACGCGCAGCCAGACACCAGGGCGGTTAGAAGAGCACAGGAGGGCGCGGTACGCATCAGAGAAGCTTTGAAAACCAGTTTCATGACTGGCCAGGCTATGGTGTGAAAGTTCTGTTTGTTTCTCCTTGATAAAACCCCCAGCCCCTTGGTTCCCCTCCTCCCTTCGATCACCATTTGCAGAGGCAATAAAGTCATTGTTGCTTCACATTCATGCATTCTTTATTCATTCATCACACAAATGGGGGATGACTACCAAGGTAGCCCAGGAGGGGTGGTGGAGGAGGGAAGGAAAATGCCACACAGCAGTTTAAAAGTTTACAACTTTAAAATTTATTGAATGCCAGCCTTCTGTTTTTTGGGCAATCCTCTGTGGTGGAGTGGCTGGTTGGCCGGAGGCCCCCCCACCGCGTTCTTGGGTGTCTGGGTGAGGAGGCTATGGAACTTGGGGAGGAGGGCAGTTGATTACACAGGGGCTGTAGTGGCGGTCTATGCTCCAGCTGCCTTTGATGCAGCTCAACCATACACTGGAGCATATTGGTTTGATCCTCCAGCAGCCTTAGCATTGAATCTTGCCTCCTTTCATCACGCTGCCACCACATTTGAGCTTCAGCCCTGTCTTCAGCCCGCCACTTATTCTCTTCAGCCCGCCACTTACTCTCTTCAGCCTGCCACCTCTCCTCCCGGTCATTTTGTGCTTTCCTGCACTCTGACATTATTTGCCTCCACGCATTCATCTGTGCTCTGTCAGTGTGGGAGGACAGCATGAGCTCAGAGAACATTTCATCCCGAATGCGTTTTTTTATCTTTCTAATCTTCACTAGCCTCTGGGAAGGAGAAGATCCTGTGATCATTGAAACACATGCAGCTGGTGGAGAAAAAAAATGGACAGCGGTATTTAAAAAGACACATTTTATAAAACAATGGCTACACTCTTTCAGGGTAAACCTTGCTGTTAACATTACATACATAGCACATGTGCTTTCGTTACAAGATCGCATTTTGCCTCCCCCCACCGCATGGCTACCCTCTCAACCCTTCCCCCTCCCCGTGGCTAACAGCGGGGAACATTTCTGTTCAGCCACAGGCAAACAGCCCAGCAGGAACGGGCACCTCTGAGTGTCCCCTGAAGAAAAGCACCCTATTTCAACCAGGTGACCATGAATGATATCTCACTCTCCTGAGGATAACACAGAGAGATAAAGAACGGATGTTGTTTGAACGCCAGCAAACATACACTGCAATGCTTTGTTGCACAATGATTCCCGAGTACGTGCTACTGGCCTGGAGTGGTAAAGTGTCCTACCATAGAGGACGCAATAAGGCTGCCCTCCCCAGAAACCTTTTGCAAAGGCTTTGGGAGTACATCCAGGAGAGCCGCGAATGCCAGGGCAAATTAATCCTTTCACATGCTTGCTTTTAAACCATGTATAGTATTTTAAAAGGTACACTCACCAGAGGTCCCTTCTCTGCCTGCCAGGTCCAGGAGGCAGCCTTGGGTGGGTTCGGGGGGTACTGGCTCCAGGTCCAGGGTGAGAAACAGTTCCTGGCTGTCGGGAAAACCGGTTTCTCCGCTTGCTTGCTGTGAGCTATCTACAACCTCATCATCATCCTCATCTTCTTCGTCCCCAAAACATGCTTCCATGTTGCCTCCATCTCCATAGAAGAAGTCAAACAACATGGCTGGGGTAGTGGTGGCTGAACCCCCTAAAATGGCATGCAGCTCATCGTAGAAGCGGCATGTTTGGGGCTCTGACCTGGAGCGGCCATTCGCCTCTCTGGTTTTCTGGTAGGCTTGCCTCAGCTTCTTAAGTTTCATGCGGCACTGCTTCAGGTCCCTGTTATGGCCTCTGTTCTTCATGCCCTGGGAGATTTTGACAAAGGTTTTGGCATTTCAAAAACTGGAACGGAGTTCTGATAGCACGGATTCCTCTCCCCATACAGCGATCAGATCCCATACCTCCCGTTCAGTCCATGCTGGAGCTCTTTTGCAATTCTGGGACTCCATTCATGGTCACCTCTGCTGATGAGCTCTGCATGGTCACCTGCAGCTTGCCACGCTGGCCAAACAGGAAATGAGATTCAAAAGTTCGCGGTTCTTTTCCTGTCTACCTGGCCAGTGCATCTGAGTTGAGAGTGCTGTCCAGAGCGGTCACAATGGAGCACTCTGGGATAGCTCCCAGAGGCCAATACCGTCGAATTGTGTCCACAGTACCCCAAATTTGACCGGGCAAGGCCGATTTAAGCGCTAATCCACTTGTCAGGGGTGGAGTAAGGAAATCAATTTTAAGAGCCCTTTAAGTCGAAAAAAAGGGCTTCATCGTGTGGACGGGTGCAGGTTTACATTGATTTAATGCTGCTAAATTCGACCTAAAGTCCTAGTGTAGACCAGGGCTTGGTTAAGTGATTCAATTAAGGACTAAGAGTCATGGGTTCTGGACTCTGTCAGTGACTCGCTGTGTGACCTTGGGCATATTATTTAACTTTCTATGCCTCAGTTTATCCATCTGTATTATTATTTATTGCTTGTATTATAGTAGCACCTCGGAGACCTGGTCTAAGACTGTAGATCCTTTGTGCAAGGTACTGTATAAACACAGAACAAAAAGACAATCCCTGCCCCAATCTAAGTATAAGCCAAGAGACAGCAGAGATACAGACAGACAAAAGGGGAGTACAAGGAAACAAAGAGAATATTGGTCAGCCTCAGAGGCTGTGGTCTCAGCATACTAGCAGCCTACCATTGTCAAGTTTTTTGTAGCATCACAGCAAAGGAAAGTTTTAAATAGGGATCGGAAGGAGAACAGTTATGTTTACGGGAGCTCCTTTCAAGAGTGAGGGGCAGCAGGAGAAAAAGCACAAACGTGTTTGTTTGAAAATTTAACAAGGGGGAATGGAGGCTGATATTATGGGCTGATCAGAGGCAAGAGGCAACCTTTTGACATTGAATGAGAGATGATAAGTTGGGGGGCAGGGGAAATAGGCCATGAAGGGCCTGAAAGTGAAGACAAGTAGCTTATTTTTATACAATAGAGATGTGGGAGCCAATTAAGAGATACAAAAAGAGAGAGAACATGGTCAAAACAATGGACTAGGAACATGATCTTTGTAGCAGCATTCTGAATGGATATGACTGGGACATGACTGCATTTCTCAAGGCCAGAGAAAAGGATGTTGCAGTACCTGAGACATGAAATTATGACAGCCTGGATGAGAGTTTTGGCTGTGTGAATAGATCGGAAAGGCCATATCTTAGAGATGTTTCACAGAAAGAATCTGCAAGATTTAGACATAAATGGACATGAGGAGTCAGAGAGAGGTCAGAGTCCAAGATGATGCCCTGGTTATGGACCTGAGTGGACAGGTAGAATGATGGTGATGTCCTCAGTGATCAAGAAAGGAGATAGCAAGAAGGATTTTGTGGGAAGGGAAAGGAGAAGAAAGGAGAAGATTAAGAACTCTGTTCTAGCCATGTAGAGCAAGACGTCCACTGCTTTCCCTTCATCCACAGAACCAGTTGGACATGTGGACGTGTTGGTAGCCAGGAACACCCATAAACCCAGGATCTGGTCCAAGAAGTTCTTATGCTTGGTGACATCTCCTCATCTCTGTCAGGACGACTGGAAAAAGGCTAATGTAGTGCCCATCTTTAAAAAAAGAGAAGAAGGAGGATCCTGGGAACTGCAGGCCAGTCAGCCTCACCTCAGTCCCTGGAAAAATCATGGAGCAGGTCCTCAAGGAATCAATTCTGAAGCACTTAGAGGAGAGGAAAGTGATCAGGAACAGTCAGCATGGATTCACCAAGGGCAAGTCATGCCTGACTAATCTAATTGCCTTCTATGACAAGATAACTGGCTCTGTGGATGAAGGGAAAGCAGTGGACGTGTTGTTCCTTGACTTTAGCAAAGCTTTTGACACTGTCTCCCACAGTATTCTTTCCAGCAAGTTAAAGAAGTATGGGCTGGATGAATGGACTATAAGATGGATAGAAAGCTGGCTAGATTGTCGGGCTCAACGGGTAGTGATCAATGGCTCCATGTCTAGTTGGCAGCCGGTATCAAGTGGAGCGCCCCAAGGGTCGGTCCTCAGGCCGGTTTTGTTCAATATCTTCATAAATGATCTGGAGGATGGTGTGCATTGCACCCTCAGCAAGTTTGCAGATGACACTAAACTAGGAGAAGAGGTAGATATGCTGGAGGGTAGGGATAGGATACAGAGGGACCTAGACAAATTGGAGGACTGGGCCAAAAGAAATCTGATGAGGTTCAACAAGGATAAGTGCAGAGTTCTGCACTTAGGACGGAAGAATCCGATGCACCGCTACAGACTAGGGACCGAATGGCTCGGCAGCAGTTCTGCAGAAAAGGACCTAGGGGTTACAGTGGATGAGAAGCTGGATATGAGTCAACAGTGTGCCCTTGTTGCCAAGAAGGCCAATGGCATTTTGGGATGTATAAGTAGGGGCATTGCCAGCAGATTGAGGGACGTGATCATTCCCCTCTATTTGACACTGGTGAGGCCTCATCTGGAGTACTGTGTCCAGTTTTGGGCCCCACACTACAAGAAGGATGTGGAAAAATTGGAAAGAGTCCAGCGGAGGGCAACAAAAATGATTAGGGGACTGGAACACATGAGTTATGAGGAGAGGCTGAGGGAACTCCCGGGAAAACCGAGAAGTCTGCTGCTTGCCAGGGGCTAAGATTCGTGATGTGACGGAGAGACTGCCGAGACTCATCAAGCCCTCGGATCGCTACCCCTTCCTGCTTCTCCACGTGGGCACCAATGATACTGCCAAGAATGACCTTGAGCGGATCACTGCGGACTATGTGGCTCTAGGAAGAAGAATAAAGGAGTTGGAGGCGCAAGTGATGTTCTCGTCCATCCTCCCCGTGGAAGGAAAAGGCCTAGGTAGGGAGCGTCGAATCGTGGAAGTCAACGAATGGCTACGCAGGTGGTGTCGGAGAGAAGGCTTTGGTTTCTTTGACCATGGGATGGTGTTCCATGAAGGAGGAGTGCTGGGCAGAGATGGGCTCCATCTTACGAAGAGAGGGAAGAGCATCTTTGCCAGCAGGCTGGCTAACCTAGTGAGGAGGGCTTTAAACTAGGTTCACCGGGGGAAGGAGACCAAAGCCCTGAGGTAAGTGGGAAAGCGGGATACCGGGAGGAAGCACAGGCAGGAATGTCTGTGAGGGGAGGGCTCCTGCCTCATACTGGCAATGAGGGGCGATCAACAGGTTATCTCAAGTGCTTATATACAAATGCACAAAGCCTTGGAAACAAGCAGGGAGAACTGGAGGTCCTGGTGATGTCAAGGAACTATGACGTGATCGGAATAACAGAGACTTGGTGGGATAACTCACATGACTGGAGTACTGTCATGGATGGTTATAAACTGTTCAGGAAGGACAGGCAGGGCAGAAAAGGTGGGGGAGTAGCACTGTATGTAAGGGAGCAGTATGACTGCTCAGAGCTCCGGTACGAAACTGCAGAAAAACCTGAGTGTCTCTGGATTAAGTTTAGAAGTGTGTGCAACAAGAGTGATGTAGTGGTGGGAGTCTGCTATAGACCACCGGACCAGGGGGATGAGGTGGATGAGGCTTTCTTCCGGCAGCTCACGGAAGCTACTAGATCGCATGCCCTGATTCTCATGGGTGACTTTAATTTTCCTGATATCTGCTGGGAGAGCAATACAGCGGTGCATAGACAATCCAGGAAGTTTTTGGAAAGCGTAGGGGACAATTTCCTGTCGCAAGTGCTAGAGGAGCCAACTAGGGGGGGTGCTTTTCTTGACCTGCTGCTCACAAACCGGGTAGAATTAGTGGGGGAAGCAAAAGTGGATGGGAATCTGGGAGGCAGTGACCATGAGTTGGTTGAGTTCAGGATCCTGACGCAGGGAACAAAGGTAAGCAGCAGGATACGGACCCTGGACTTCAGGAAAGCAGACTTCGACTCCCTCAGGGAACAGATGGCCAGGATCCCCTGGGGGACTAACTTGAAGGGGAAAGGAGTCCAGGAGAGCTGGCTGTATTTCAAGGAATCCCTGTTGAGGTTACAGGGACAAACCATCCCGATGAGTCGAAAGAATAGTAAATATGGCAGGCGACCAGCTTGGCTTAATGGTGAAATCCTAGCGGATCTTAAACATAAAAAAGAAGCGTACAAGAAGTGGAAGGTTGGACATATGACCAGGGAAGAGTATAAAAATATTGCTCGGGCATGTAGGAATGTTATCAGGAGGGCCAAATCGCACCTGGAGCTGCAGCTAGCCAGAGATATCAAGAGTAACAAGAAGGGTTTCTTCAGGTATGTTGGCAACAAGAAGAAAGCCAAGGAATGTGTGGGCCCCTTACTGAATGAGGGAGGCAACCTAGTGACAGAGGATGTGGAAAAAGCTAATGTACACAATGCTTTTTTTGCCTCTGTTTTCACTAACAAGGTCAGCTCCCAGACTGCTGCGCTGGGCATCACAAAATGCGGAAGAGATGGCCAGCCCTCTGTGGAGATAGAGGCGGTTAGAGACTATTTAGAAAAGCTGGACGTGCACAAGTCCATGGGGCCGGACGAGTTGCATCCGAGAGTGCTGAAGGAATTGGCGGCTGTGATTGCAGAGCCACTGGCCATTATCTTTGAAAACTCGTGGCGAACTGGGGAAGTCCCGGATGACTGGAAAAAGGCTAATGTAGTGCCAATCTTTAAAAAAGGGAAGAAGGAAGATCCTGGGAACTACAGGCCAGTCAGCCTCACCTCAGTCCCTGGAAAAATCATGGAGCAGGTCCTCAAAGAATCAATCCTGAAGCACTTGCATGAGAGGAAAGTGATCAGGAACAGCCAGCATGGATTCACCAAGGGAAGGTCATGCCTGACTAATCTAATCGCCTTTTATGATGAGATTACTGGTTCTGTGGATGAAGGGAAAGCAGTGGATGTATTGTTTCTTGACTTTAGCAAAGCTTTTGACACGGTCTCCCATAGTATTCTTGTCAGCAAGTTAAGGAAGTATGGGCTGGATGAATGCACTATAAGGTGGGTAGAAAGCTGGCTAAATTGTCGGGCTCAACGGGTAGTGATCAATGGCTCCATGTCTAGTTGGCAGCCGGTATCAAATGGAGTGCCCCAAGGGTCGGTCCTGGGGCCGGTTTTATTCAATATCTTCATAAATGATCTGGAGGATGGTGTGGATTGCACTCTCAGCAAATTTGCGGATGATACTAAACTGGGAGGAGTGGTAGATACGCTGGAGGGGAGGGATAGGATACAGAAGGACCTAGACCAATTGGAAGGTTGGGCCAAAAGGAATCTGATGAGGTTCAATAAGGATAAGTGCAGGGTCCTGCACTTAGGACGGAAGAACCCAATGCACAGCTACAGACTAGGGACCGAATGGCTAGGCAGCAGTTCTGCAGAAAAGGACCTAGGGGTGACAGTGGACGAGAAGCTGGATATGAGTCAGCACTGTGCCCTTGTTGCCAAGAAGGCCAATGGCATTTTGGGATGTATAAGTAGGGGCATAGCGAGCAGATCGAGGGACGTGATCGTTCCCCTCTATTCGACATTGGTGAGGCCTCATCTGGAGTACTGTGTCCAGTTTTGGGCCCCACACTTCAAGAAGGATGTGGATAAATTGGAGAGAGTCCAGCGAAGGGCAACAAAAATGATTAGGGGACTGGAACACATGAGTTATGAGGAGAGGCTGAGGGAGCTGGGATTGTTTAGCCTGCAGAAGAGAAGAATGAGGGGGGATTTGATAGCTGCTTTCAACTACCTGAAAGGGGGTTCCAAAGAGGATGGCTCTAGACTGTTCTCAATGGTAACAGATGACAGAACGAGGAGTAATGGTCTCAAGTTGCAGTGGGGGAGGTTTAGATTGGATATTTGGAAAAACTTTTTCACTAAGAGGGTGGTGAAACACTGGAATGCGTTACCTAGGGAGGTGGTAGAATCTCCTTCCTTAGAGGTTTTTAAGGTCAGGCTTGACAAAGCCCTGGCTGGGATGATTTAACTGGGAATTGGTCCTGCTTTGAGCAGGGGGTTGGACTAGATGACCTTCTGGGGTCCCTTCCAACCCTGATATTCTATGATTCTATGATTCTATGAACTGGGGATGTTTAGTCTACGGAAGAGAAGAATGAGGGGGGATTTGATAGCTGCTTTCAACTACCTGAAAGGGGGTTCCAAAGAGGATGGCTCTAGACTGTTCTCAGTGGTAGCAGATGACAGAACAAGGAGTAATGGTCTCAAGTTGCAGTGGGGGAGATTTAGGTTGGATATTAGGAAAAACTTTTTCACTAGGAGGGTGGTGAAACACTGGAATGCGTTACCTAGGGAGGTGGTGGAATCTCCTTCCTTAGAAGTTTTTAAGGTCAGGCTTGACAAAGCCCTGGCTGGGATGATTTAATTGGGGATCAGTCCTGCTTTGAACAGGGGGTTGGACTAGATGACCTCCTGAGGTCCCTTCCAACCCTGATATTCTATGATTCTACGATTCTATGATGCTATGATTCACATCACCATCGGAAGCTCAGGATGGGTTTCTGCTAAAGGAGTCTGTGAAGTTGCATGCTGCAGGATATACACCCAGAAGGGCCTGAGTGGTAGCCTCCCACAGCCCACTGATTGGCTCATGCTGGTATATAGGAAGTCATCATAGAAAGCTGTCTGAGCAATGATGCAAACTATTTGCTTGCTTCTGCTCCAGACCTTGTCTTGCTGTGAACCACAGACTCTGCTACTTGCCTCCTCTATGCAACTCAGCACCTGACCCTGACTTCCAGGCATCCTGACCCTGCCTGACCTGATCTGACCCTGACTCCGCTACTTGCCTCCTGTCTGCAACACAGTGCCTGACTCTAACTTCCTGGCATCTTGACCTGGCTTGACGCAACTCTGCTACTCATCTCCTGACTGCAGCTTGGTAACTGACCCATGCAGACAGACTGCCCAAGGCCCAGCCCTGACACTGAGACAAGCTGAGATTTTAGTTTGGACAGAAAGAGACAGGTCTGGAGCAGAGAGGTACTACACTGGCTAGTCTACACTGGCCACAGCAGCGCTTTAACGTGGCTTGTGTAGTCACAGCAGAGTGCTGGGAGACAGCTCTCCCAGCATTCTAAAAAACTACCTCCAGGAGGGGCGCAGCTACCAGCGCTGAGAGCACGGCTCCTAGCGCTGGTGCCCCTGGCTACACTGGCGCTTTACAGCACTGAAACTTGCTGCCCTCACGGGTGTGTTTTTTCACACCCCTGAGCGAGAAAGTTGCAGTGCTGTAAAGTGCCAGTGTAGACAATCCCTAAATTGTAGAGATAGTAGTTAAATTTGTGTTTGTAGATGAGATTACCCAAAGTAAATAGATGGTGTAGAGGAAGAATAGAAGAGGACAAAGTACGGAGCCCTGTGGAACCCCAGAGAAAACTGAGGATATCCTCCAAAGAACCTTCTGAAGGAGCAATTAGAGAGGTAGGAGGACAATCAGGAGAGGGCAGAGTCATGGAAGCCAAGGGAGAACAAGATTTCAAGAAGAAGAGTATGGTTGACTGTGTCGAAGGTGGCTAACAGGTCAAAGAGAATGAGGATGGAGTTCTGATCCTCAGCTTTGGCTAAAAGGTCATCTGTAAAATTATGATAATACTTCTCTACATCCCAGGAGTGTTTAGAGACTTAATTAATTAATTTTTTAAGCACTCAGATCTTCATTTGAAATGCACTATAGAAACAAAAAATATTGTATAATTTTTAAAAATAATTATTAAGATCCTATATGGCTAAATTTTACAAACCCTCTAACTTTGTCACCCACAGTTTTGCTTCTGCAAAAACTGACATTTTTGAGTGCAAATGCTTCTGTGCATGAAAACTAAGCAGCTAGATCTCTAACTGATTGACATGGTCATGCAAGTGCTGTGTGTGTGTGCAAGATCCACAAGCAGTTCTGTGTGTAAAACTGTTGGAGCAAATGTGGCACCTGTGTTGAGGGCACTTCAAAAATTTGGCTCATATTATTTTGGGCTTTGCTAATGAAGAGCCAGCAGAGGGAGCATGAGCATTTTACACTTACATCAAACAGGATAAGAAATACAATCAAAACTACTAGTATGCTGTGAGGCAAAAGTGCCCATTCCCTGAAGCTGAAAAAAATACCGTCTCTCATAAGTCATCTGTAAGAATTTTGCAGTAAGAATCACTTGACCAACAAGGACCATCTAATAAGTTTCAGAGTAGCAGCCGTGTTAGTCTGTATTCGCAAAAAGAAAAGGAGTACTTGTGGCACCTTAGAGACTAACAAATTTATTTGAGCATAAGCTTTCGTGAGCTACAGCTCACTTCATGGATAAAGTGAGCTGTAGCTCACGAAAGCTTATGCTCAAATAAATTTGTTAGTCTCTAAGGTGCCACAAGTACTCCTTTTCTTTTTTCATCTAATAAGTGACGCTTATCAGCTTTTCAGGAGTATATTACTGTATTGTCTATCATTGTGCCCATTGTTACTGACACCTGGAAAAGATTTTCAAGGCACTATTCAAATAAGTTAGGGCTCTGGGGGTTAATAGGCCACTGAAGGGCTTGTGTGTGTCTCTGGTGAGTTTTAGGATTTGGTCAACTAGCTCATCTCACAACTTCTTGTGGCCAAAGGTCCTGCTGCCTGCTCAGCATGGCTTAGGTTCAAGCAGCCAGCTGGTACGGAACTTACTCCATAGCTGAATCTGGTCCAAAGATTTTTATGGAGTTTTCAAAAATGCATCACACTGGCACATGCAGTAAACCCTCTGCTCTTCAACAGGTTCCTGAAAAACTACCTTATCGTGCCATATGTGTTCCAGGCTGCTAACCATCGTCATTATATACTGGATTACAACACAGTATGAATTAAATTAAAAGCAAACATCTGAGATACAACACAAACATTTGGAATGAAGGCATGTGATCAGGATTGCGCTGCAGAGCCAACATGCCTGAAGCAACAAATACTCATCTAAGGGAACCTTGAATATTAAAAGAAAATAACATTTTATATAAAAAAAATCATTATAACAAACCCATTTGAAGTGATTCTTTATCTCTTGCCTAAAAAGATCAACTCTTCTCTCTTTTCAATCTCCTACTCTAAGTTGGTCAACAAAGTGAATTGCATCGTCTAGAATGAAAAAGCAATGCGGTCTGGCCTCCTGTAATAATCTTGAGTCTTACCAGAAACAATAGGCCATGTCTATGTAAAATGGATCATGAGTGTTTATTGGTTGTAGTAAAAGCCCCTCTTCTTTTTAACTAACGCTAAAGTATAATCATGTGTTAACTTCTCAGTTTGTGGAATCTTATGAGTGCTGTGTGTCTTAATTAAGAATCCTATTCTCAGAGCTGTACAGACATTAATGATGGTGCTGATTCACCAACAAGGAAGCAAATCTATAGAAAAACATGCTGGTTTGTGCTGCATTTGGATGCACTGGAGGGAACCTATGTCTGTCAAATTGAATAGGACAAAATTAGTATGGAAAGACATTTGGTTTTTTTGCAACAGTGTGAAGTGAGTGCAAAACACTACTATTATGTTCACGGCATACACAAAGAGAAATTAAATAAAAACATAGATTCTCTTGCAGGAAGGTTGCAGCATCATGCTTCATTTCTTAGCTCTAGATCCCTCTAGCCAACAGGCAGGACTAGGATCCCCCCTCCACCACCACCATTCAGACTGATAGCCTGTGATTCCAACACGGTCTTCAATACACCAAAACTACCAGATCAGAATGCAGTAGTATAATCAAGGGTAAACAAAGTTTACCCACTTCTCATTGGGAAATATGGAGTGTAGGTTTACCCATTTCTTTCTGTACCACCACACCACTGCCAGAATGTTAGCATTTCACACCAGCCTTGCCCTGGTGTAACTGATTAAATGAGTAGTAGGATAACAGTGAATCACGTTCTTTGTACTTAGCATTTATTCTTCATGTTCATCAGCAACTTGTGAATGATCATAATTTTTTTTTTGTGAGCGCTGGCAGTGGGTGTGGAGCTGTACAATCCATGCATAAAGGAAGTCTGAGTCCATACCCTAAGAACCTTGTACTCTAAAATGAAATGAAAGTCAGACATAATGGTGTTTAGAGAGCAAAGCTGAAAAAGTACCAGTGTCCAGATTATATTTCCTGAGACCCTTGGGGACTACAAGGTTTGGGGAAGATCCCACTACCTGTTCTCTGGGGACTAAACCCTGTCCCTGACAGGAAGATGGGGGGAGACAATTCTATGAAGGAATCCTTACAGTAACATTCTCCACCAGAGTCCCCTCCTGCAGATTTTCCTGTGGGAGTGGATCATCCATCCCCATGATATAAGAGCTGGTCTCTAAGCGGTGTAAATTCCTTATTTATAAAATATATAAATGGATTATTGTTTAAAGACTCCATGGAAGAAGAGTGTTTTAAGGAGAAGTCTGAGAAAGTGCTGGTGGATGTTTGGCCACCCTGTAATATACTTGATAACTTTAAATAAAGGGGGGGAATGCTAATCATAATCAATTTCTACAGTGACTGGTGAGAACTGCCTTCTTGAATCAAGTGGTTTATTAATGCTAAACACACTGTGACAAATGTTAACTCTACAAGCAAAAGTGCATTTTCCCCTCTAGACTCTACAGAGTTGTTTTCAAGAGCAGCTGAGGCTCAAGGCCCAGGTGAGACTTCTGGAGTATCGTGTGAAACAGCAGCAGGTAAAAATAGTGCAGCTCTTACAGGAGAAGGAGATTCAATACAGTGACACCGGAGATGAAAACAGTGTTATTGACCTGGGAGAAAAAAGACAATACGCAGGTTAGAATTTATTTCTTCTTTTCACATTGTGTCTATTTGAACTCGTGTATATGTTTCCATGGCCAGTACAACAGAGACTTCAGCGTTACAGTGATGCTTTACAATTCCCCCAGGAAACTGTCCCACCAAGACATAGCATTCAGCTATTATCCAGGCCTTTGTTGTCTTGAGATCAGATTGTGCAATGCATTCTACATGGAGCTACACCTTAAAACTGTCCAGAAACTGAAGTTGCTGCAGAACATTCCAGCATGCTTTTTAAAATGCTATCTTGCCAAATTATACCTGCTCTAGATCTGTACTAGCTACCTGTTGGCTTCTGAGTAGATTTTAAGGTGATAACCTTAGACTTTAAGGTGACCTATAAAAACCTAAGAAACCGGACAGCTACCTATCCAAGAATCCACCTCTCCCCCATTGTGTTACTGCTACAGCTGCAGTGAATGATGGCATTCAAGATGGCACTTCCCTCCATATAAAATAAAAGGGGCTGGCTGTTTTCCATGAGGGCCCCACAACTTTGGACCTCATTTCCCACCATCTCAGTCCAAAACAGCTGATCTGTTGAATTAAAATTCTAAAACAGGTGAAACTCTAATAAAAAACAAAAAGTGTAATAAGAGCAGGGAAAGAATTTTTCATGCTTTAAAGAACATGATACAAATAAAGGAATTTAAAAAAAACCCCACAGCTATGGTCTGTTGTTTAGAGCCACATTCTTTAGGTATATAAACAGAGCCTGAGCTAAGAGACTGAAGAGAAAGGGCAAAGCCCTTTCAAACATGTTTTTAATCATATTTTTTCAGCTGAAAAATGAGTCTAACTCCCAACTGTTTTCAATTTAATTTTAGGAACACCCAGCAATGCAATACTACATGTCTTGATTTCTCCCAGAAGCATAGACACTACCAGCTCAACCAGGACACATGAAACAAGACTATACAGAACAATAAAAGTTAATAAAACTTTAGAATCCTATTGCTCGGTGACCAGAAGCCAGTACAGACTTCATATAATTTGTATTTGTGACCTTAGCTTTAGTTTGGCTGATGATTTCGTTATTCAACTAGATTCTGGGCTCCACTCCAGCTGCTTTGTGCCAGCAGATCTAGCCTCTTTAGGATCCTCCCCACAAGTGCTGTAGAACTACAATGGTAGAAACAGGACTACCTCCAGTACTGAAGAATACAAAGGTGACTTAAAGCCACCATTTCATAAACCCTCCTGCCCTGTGCTGAACTCAGCTCAGCTGGAATGGAGGATTTGATCCTCTGATTTTTGCTACCTTAAGGGTATTGTTAAAATGAAACATAAATAACAGATAGTCAGCTAGGACTGCCACCTTTCTAATGGCTGGTAACCAGACCCTCAAGGCCCTGCACGCATCTCCGCCTCTTCCCCCCAAGGCCCTGCTCCATCACTCGCCCCTCTCCCCCCATCCTCCCATAGGATTGCTGTTTCTGAGGTACATCTGCTCACACATCCTAGGGTAATAAGGACAATCTGCACACACATAGGGAGATTTTCACTTACACTCATTTGAATTTCTTCATTTCCACACACATGCACACAGTGGAAAGTTTGCTTCATTAGCACACTGGTTCTGGAGAGCAGGGGAAGGGAGCTCCCCTTTTGCACATACAGCTGAGGTGAAAGGGAGGACTCCCCCTACATTTACATGGATGCCTAGATAGGGGAAGAGATTCCACTTATTTGCACCAGTACCTAAGAGAGAAGAAGGTCCCACCCACTTGTACACACAGTGGAAGAGTGGAAGGAAGAGAAACAGATGCTCCCCCATTTGCAGCACACCCACCCAGTTCCTGTGTCCTGCCAAACTCCAGGCTGAGAAACTTACTGAACTTTCCCCAGTTGGGCTGTTGGGAGTGGCTGGGGCAAGGAGGACTGTGAGCTGTGATTCGCTGGGTGGCAGGGCGCTCAGCTATGATTGGCTGGGCTCTGTTCCCCTCCTCACGAGGGTGGTGTGCGTTCTCTGGGTAAGCATCTCTCAAATCAGAAGTGAGCAAGTTTCCACAGATCCAAAAAATTGGACATCAGGGCTTGTGAAATGGTACTTGGACACACAAGCTGAAACCCGGACTGTCTGGGTGAAAACCGGATGGGTGGCAATCTTATAGTCAGCTAACAGAAATCTCAGGTTTCTGCCTTTCACCCTTCATAGCCTGCTAAATCTGTGTCTAATACTAGCCAAGTCTAGACAAACACTAACACATGTCAGCCATTTGCCATCTCCAGTCCCGCTGAAGGAGGAGTGAAAGATTAGGAAGGACAGTGGACATAGACCACCCTACAATGACTAAACTACTGAAAATATTTTAAAAATTGTAGTTAGAGACCAGATTTCCAAAGGTATTTAGGTGCCTAAAAATGCTGATAGGCACCTAATAGTATTTCCAAAGGTGCCTAGCCAGGTTAGATGCCTAATTCCCATTGAAAGTCAGCATTAGACACCTAACCTGCTTAAGGGCTTGTGAAAATCCCACAAGGCACTAATCTGCATCCTTAGGTGAATGTGAATATGAATGCCCAATTGTCCGTATAGATGAGATTTTTTTTTTCAGATTAAGAGCCTGATCTAAGTGCATCCTGTAACTGTTATTATTTTTTGTCTTAAAGTAGCATCTAGAGATCCTAACTGAGAGCAGGACCTCATTGTGTTAGGCACTGTATATAAACCTCATAAGACCCTATGCAGAGCTTGCACTTTAAATGGACAAGACAAACAGTGGATGAAAGGAAAGCAGTGCTGAGTACCCTGAACTCCCACTGAAGTAAATCAGCAGGGTCTCTCAGCACAACTGTAGGATTGGGCCCCATTTCATTGTCTCTTCTAATATTCAGGGCGCCATATTTCACACATTATTGCCACATTAACTAGCAAGATATGGAGAACTTAATTATAGTTGGGTTTTTGTTGTCTCTGGTACTATAAAGAAAAATCCCCAAACATATCCCTCCTTTTCCCCATTTGTCCTGTCAACAACGCATCACATTCATTATTAAAACCATTCTGCCAGTGAAAGCAAGCAATCAGCTTCCATGCTGGGTGTGAAGCTCTGGTTTTGATCTAACATCTATAATGCTTACAGGACAGTGAGACTCTTTTAGAGACTGAAAATATTGTTACAGCTGGAGGGCATTTTAAGGTGAGAAAACATCAAAGTGAGCTGTAGCTCACAAAAGCTTATGCTCAAATAAATTGGTTAGTCTCTAAGGTGCCACAAGTACTCCTTTTCTTTTTGCGAATACAGACTAACACGGCTGTTACTCTGAAACTTAAAATTTCAAAAATTGTCAGCCAGCCACTTGTTCTAGTCCAAGGCACCATTTTGGCAGTCAAGGGTTCAAAAAAAGAAAAGCTTAATCACAGATTCATATTGAATATCTTCTGTTTCTATAAAAGACGAAGCTACTTTCATAGTTTTCAGGACATTTGTGTTGTAAGAGTACAGCAGGTTTGTTGCAGTTCTAAATAAAATCTTCTCTTCCTTCTGGGTCACCTCATTCAGTCACTACCCAAGTCCTAAAGGGCCAAATCTATCCATAATGTAAATCCATTGAAGTCAATGGACTCATACCAAGAGAATTTAGTCCAGTGGGCCTAATATGCTCTCCTCTCCGCATGCTGCTCTCTCCACTGTTCAGCTACAGTTTTCCCATGTCAGGTGTGTGCAGATAATCAAGAGCCAATACAGACACAAGCAGTTTCTTAGACAGGAAGGTTTGGATGCTTGGATAGCTGAGTTTCCAATGTATATTATATATATTCCATTCTACAGCATGACATGCCTTCTTATAATAAAGGCATGTCCTCCTCCCTGTGCCAACCCCTAAAACCCAGATTTCACCCCACAATCTTTGGGGGAGAATCTCCCTTCCTGCAATACTAACGGCCCCTTATACAGGAGAAAAGGCCACTGGATTGCTGTATTTATTAATAGTAATATCATTGTTGGTGTGGTTATATATTTGTATAGCATCCACAGTTCACAGGGCACTTCACAGAAAAATAAGGCAGTAAAGTCCTTGCCCCATAGGGCCCGAACCCTTACCTATCTCTATAGTCATGCACAGGCATCTTCAAGGAGCTGAGCACATCATGCTCAAATAAATTTGTTAGTCTCTAAGGTGCCACAAGTCCTCCTTTTCTTTTTGCGAATACAGACTAACACGGCTGCTACTCTGAAACCAGCGGATTAAGCACATTCTTAAGTACAGTGCAGACTTGGGACTCTGCTGAGAAAATCATGAGTGTTTGAAAATTTGAGACTATACTCTAAACTAGTGAAACATTCTTTAAATTCCTCCCATCGACTGGCTTAGATCTTATTTACATTACTTTTCTCTATTATAGTCTGTTCAAACCCTGGCACAGTCTTTTGTTTTCAGTATAAACTGTTTATTTTCTGGTCTAAAACGCACTGGGGCTTTCACAAGGGAGAAAGAAAATAGTTCAGAATGTTCCAAACTGGCCCACAAATGCAATTAAAAAAACAAAATGTTGGCAGAACCCCAGCCAACATGTTCAGCAAGTTTTCAGAGGTAAATCTTACAGTTAATCACCTCTACCTTTGCCAGGAAAAACAGAAAGAGTTGAAAATTGTATGTCTTTCCTGTGTGACTGACAGTCTGAGAGTAGATTAGATATTAACAAAGAACTCCTTTCATATAAAAATTAACTCCTAGGAGGAAAAAAAAGATTATAGAATTATTGTGCATTCATTGGGCCTTATTCTCTGAACCTTAGTCAGTCACTTATACCAATTCAAAGTGAGAGCAAAATAGTATCAAATCACAATGGGAACATTTTACATACCGGAGTATGTGAGTTTGGACTCATGCTTTAGAAGGTGCAAAGGTGTACCAGGTTCAATGTTTATTATTTTTCTCCTAACAGTGATGATTCCGTCCTGCTGTTTGTGGCTATTCTACAATGAGCAAAATTCTGTAGTACGTGGAAATCCCACTGAAGTTAGTGGGTGTTTTTACATTTGAGGAGGCTGTACAAACATGTAATTATGGTAATCAATGAAAATGATAAAACACAAAGATAATATGCAAGTTTTATATTTTTACCATACATTGATTATGTTGATGAAGGTCCCTCTTTGTGAAGCTTGTTTTCAGTAATAAGTAAAGGACCTAAAAAAATCTGTTTTCAACTGATATTTTGAAAGCAGATTGTGCAGAGATCTACAACGATGGACATAAACGCAGTGGATTTTACAAGATGAAACCTCTTCAGAGCCCTAGTGAATTCCTCGCCTACTGTGACATGTCAGAAGGGGGAGGCTGGACTGTTTTTCAGAGACGTTCTGATGGCAGCCAGAAATTTGATAGGTAGGTGTTGGAGCCAGCAGTTATAATTACAAACAAACCACAGGTATCTGAGACCAGGTGAGACCAAGTTATACATTAACTCTAAAGCTATCTCCGTAAGGGACGATCAGTGGTGAAAAGAGAGGAATGATGATTTTGTACGTAAGCCACCAGACTGGAACACCAAAGTTCTTCGTTCAATTCCTGACTTTGCCTCAGACTCTATGCCCTGGTCTACACTAGGACTTTAGGTCGAATTTAGCAGCGTTAAGTCGATGTAAACCCGCACCCGTCCACACGATGAAGCCCTTTTTTTCGAATTAAAGGGCTCTTAAAATCGATTTCCTTACTCCACCCCTGACAAGTGGATTAGCGCTTAAATCAGCCTTGCCGGGTTGAATTTGGGGTACTGTGGACACAATTCGACGGTATTGGCCTCCGAGAGCTTTCCCAGAGTGCTCCATTGTGACTGCTCTGGACAGCACTCTCAACTCAGATGCACGATTGTCTGCCGTTGCTCTGACGCAGGGAGGAGCGACTGATGACATGGCTTACAGGGTTGGCTTACAGGGAGTTAAAATCAACAAAGGGGGTGGCTTTACATCAAGGAGTATTTCAGGCAGGACTTCACGGAGGGTTCCAATAAGAAATGGTGCACCTAAGTCATTGTTCTTATTGGAACAAGCAGGTTGGTCTGGCCTCTGATTGATACATGGCTAGATTTACCTCGCTGCATCTTCTCTGTGAGTGACTGCAGTGTGACCTAGAGGAATGAGTCCCCTAGACGGGGGGGTGAGGAGGGGGGAGTTGCAAATGAGTACAAAACAAATCTGGTCTATTTCTTGTTTTGATACACTCCATCTATCTTTTACATCTTTGACTGGCAGCAGACGGTGCAGAAGGACTGCATACCATCCTCATCTCTTGCCTGCCCGGCAGAAGATGGTACAAGAGGACTGCCAGCAATCCATATCGCCTGCCTGCTCACCATAAGATGATTCAATAGGATTGACTGCAGGACTAAAGAGAATGACTTGATCAAGTCACTCCAAATTTAGTCCCTGCGCCCATGTCTGCCCAGGCGCTCCTGATCGACCTCAGAGAGGCGACCAGGAGACCTCGGACATGACGATGATGGCTACCAGTCCTACTGTACCATATGCTGCCATAAGGCAAGGGGTTGCTGCTGCTGTGTAGCAATGCAGTACCACGTCTGCCAGCACCCAGGAGACATACGGTGACGGTTACCTGAGTGGGCTCCATGCTTGCCGTGGTATGGCGTCTGCACAGGTAACTCAAGAAAAAAGGCGCAAAACGATTGTCTGCCCTTTCTTTTACGGAGGGAGGGAGGGAACGGGGGCCTGATGATATGTACCCAGAACCACCCGCGACAATGTTTTAGTCCCATCAGGCATTGGGATCTCAACCCAGACTTCCAATGGGCAGCGGAGACTGCCGGAACTGTGGGATAGCTACCCACAGTGCAACACTCCGGAAGTCGACGCTTGCCTCGGTACTGTGGAAGCACTCAGCCGAGTTAATGCACTTAATGCACTTAGAGCATTTTCTGTGGGGACACACACACTCGAATATATAAAAACGATTTCTAAAAAACTGACTTCTATAAATTCGACCTAATTTCGTAGTGTAGATATACCCTATGTGTGGCCTTGGGTAAGTTACTTAGGCCCAATTAAAGTAGTTAAGAATTAACCCAACTTTAAGCATCTTTTAAAAACAATCCACTGAAACCCTTGGGACTACTCCTGTGTTTTAAGTGAGGCACATATTTAAGTACCTTGCTGAATCAGGGTCTTAATTATTTTGTTCCTCATTTGTAAAATGGGGATAATAGCAACTACCTACCTCACAGTGTTGCAAGGAAAAAATCAATAATGTTTGAGGTGTTCTGATACTGTGATGATGCGGGGGTATGTAAGTACCTAGATGCTGTACCTAGGAAAGGGGATAATATAGGTAAATTGGATTTATGAGCTGCTGCTCCTTTCCCCACTTATCATGTCCAAATGAATTTTGGCTATATCCTCTCTAATCAGAACACCCACTGACTATCAGTAACATTGGCCTAATTATTTGTAGTTAACACTACAGACACATTAAATTCTAACTATAGTAGGCCACAGCAAAAATGGTCATTTGCTGCACTGGGGTATTTTCTTTGACAGCAGTATTTGTGGTAAATCAGATGTTCATAGCACCACTGTCCCACTGTGTGTAACTAAGTTCATTTTCATGTCATTAATAAGCACTGAAATAGTATCTGACATGTTTAGAGTTCTGTGCAAATACTAAACTAGGGAATCCTTTAAAAAAACACCTGTGATGCAGGTAAGCATATATTAAAAATAGTTGGAAAATTGGGGAGGAGAGAGTGTTCTGTGGAAAACCTGGTCTTTTCAGCAAAAAATTGAAAACCAAAATAGTTTGATTCAGAAATGATATTTCAGTGTCCCATGGGAGTGGTAGTTCAGGCGCCTCATGAGTCTGTTCTCCTCTATAAGCCCAAGCTCCTGGGTTGGACTACATCTCCCATGATGTACCATGTGAATTAGGGAATCCCTGGCTGTGGTGCATCATGGGAGGTGGAGTCTGGCTCGGGAGCCCAACATATAGAGGAGAATGGGAACATGAGGCAACTGAACTACAACTCTCATGAGTCACCATGGTGGCATATCTGAAACAAAATATTTATGTACTTGGCTGAAATATTTCAATTTTTGGCTGAAAACCAAAATCTCTTTGGTTTTCAAGCATTTTTTGGAGTGGATTTTGTGTGCATGGGTTGGGTTTTGTTGTGGTTTGTTTTATTTTATAAATTGGTTTTCAGGCATGAGGGTTCTATAAAAAATTTAAACTTTCTATGTAAAGCAGGTACTACTTGGGGGAAAATTATTTTGTTGAAAACCCCATTTTCTGTCTTTTTTTTGACAAAAATATTAACTAGTTTTAGTAAGTATTACTATCCTCATTTTATAAATGGGAAAAACTGAGGTACAAAGAGGTTAGAGACACAATAAGTCAATCTGGGAAAGCGAAGATTAGAATTCAGTAGCTCAAAGTCCTGATTCCCAGCCCTGTGTTCAGTCTGCCAGACAATACTGAGTCCAATATGGTTTTAATATTGTTACATAACTCATACTCAGTTAACATTAATGATGTTACATGCACTACCCTGTTACCATATGTTCCTGATAATCTTTGCAGCCTCATGACCTAGTCTGTAATAACACACTGTAGTAAATGAAGATCTTTAAATGTCTGACACGTTGTTTACTTCTTTTAACTGTAGTGAGTACACCCTGTATTATCCATTATGTATTTCATAGCGCATGCTTGGCTAGCCTCTTTTACAAACTCTTAAACCTCACTGCTAGATATCTCTGCAGTCACCAGTAAACAATACCTTAACATACAGAAACACAAGTGAATCTTGAGGCAAGTTCATTATTAGCACATTTTCACAGTCATATATTGCCATTTCACGTGACATAAGCTAGCAATGTATTTGGTTTTGTCAGTTGATATCTACAGTAATTTTGACAGGTTTCAGAGTAACAGCCGTGTTAGTCTGTATTTGCAAAAAGAAAAGGAGTACTTGTGGCACCTTAGAGACTAACCAATTTATTTGAGCATAAGCTTTCGTGAGCTACAGCTCAATGAAGTGAGCTGTAGCTCACGGAAGCTTATGCTCAAATAAATTGGTTAGTCTCTAAGGTGCCACAAGTACTCCTTTTCTTTTTACAGTAATTTTGTGTCTTTGCTCTATTTCACTAACTTTTTTTCCCTTTTAAAATGCTCTAAATACCAATAGGAAAAGTGTTCTTCTGGAATTGTACTTTTAACCTAAAAACTACTCAGCACATTTTATCGATTAACAATAACTAGTCCTCACAATACCCTTGTTGGTGGTGCGGGTTGATCCTGAGAGGCTGAGCATCTGCAAGTAGGCGAAAAGTGAGCAATACTATTTCTATTTTTCAGATGGAGGGAAATAAGGTTTTAGTTCATTGATTGACTGAAATTGAATTACTGTGCCTTTACAGTGAAGTAACTGAGATCAGTATTAACCCCAAAGAGATTACAGTAAGTGATTTATACAAGACCACAGCGGGAGTGTGATTCTCTCTTCAGGACACTCAGAACCATAAGCCACTGTGTTACTCCTCTGCCTCAGCAAGTGAGAGCTTTGCTACTGTTAAACTGTATGTCAGCTCTCTGACATACCAGTCTGTCTGCCTTGCCAGCAAACTCCTTGAGACTCTTCCATTCTAAACCTTCCTTGCAGGTAACAATCAGTAAAACCTAACTCCTGAGTTCCCCAGAGATGTCTTTCTGCAGTGTCCAGTCCCTTTCACAGAGACAGCGTGCACACCAGCCTGTTAGGTTACCTGAGGACTCATTCTTCACTTAAATATAATAGCAATGAGATGGGTTATAGTAAAACTATTAATAAGTTTTTATTAATAAAGTACAGAGATTTAAGTGATACTAAGCAAGAGAAAACGACAGGTATGGTTACAAACAAAACACGCATTCTAGTCACTAAAACTTTTCATTTTAGCAAGTTACAATCTTTGCCTAAGCAGTTCTCACTTACATCCGTTTACCAACATATTTAGCCCTTCAGGCCAGGGGACAAAACTTGCACAGACACAGAGGATAGTGTCCCTTTTCTTCCCTAAGTGATGGATAACTAAGGGGTTCTCTCTCCTTTTTATAGTACAGGAAACCTTTGAAAAGCAAACCCAGACAAAGTTCCTCTCCTCTCCTGATGTGTGGACACCATGCTGTCTTCCTCATCCCTTGATCAATTTTCTTTTTCGATTGGCTTAATCACTTCACTTCCCTTACCTGTAAATGTACTTCCATTGTCTCTGGCCTCTCCTTGCTCAATTTACATTGGAGACAAAGGTAAACAGGTGAAACAATGTTCCTTTGTCTATGGCAAACCTGTTTATCTGCTCTACTCAGGTTGCTTGATCTGAACATATTTCAGGAATATATTTCCAACACATATACACAATTCTTTACACGCTGACTGCACATACGTCACACAGTAATATTAGGGACCACTGTATCACCAGTTCTTACATGATACCTCACAAGATACTCTTTGGCTAAATATTCTGACAACAGCGTGTTGGGTGCGACCTTTGCCTGTTGGCATAAAGGGGGCTCTTAGGGTCACAGAGAGTCTGTCAGAGCCACTCTAGAGATGGAAAAATAAAGATCTGCTCGAGCCTAATTTTAGAGCCCAACCCAACCCTGAGTTGACCACAGCCAATCTGAACCCAGCCCAAGCATGTTGGGTTGTTTCATACCCGACCCAAACCTGACACTAGTATTTTGGTCCTGTCAGGTTCAAGTCAGGTTGCAAGGGTCTAACCTCTGGCCCAGAATGCATTTTCTTTACTTTGTTTCTCCATGGAACCATTGGGGCTCATTATCCCCTAGCCCTGCTCTCCCACCACAGCCCATCAGCTGCTCCCAGCCCCAGCCAAGCACTGCACACCCAAAGGGTGGCCAGTTTTCCCCTTTCCCTGGCCACTCCTCCCAGACCTGTGTTAGTGCCACTGCCTCAACCTTGGAGGTCAGGCTGGTGGGCCTTCCCCCTCCCCATTCTCCATGCCCCAGATCTGTTTCCGGCAGCTCCTTCCTGTAGGGTCTGGCTGCATGCCCTGCCTGCTGGCCACAGCTGCCTCCCTTAGCTGTGTGTGCTGTGGAAAAAGAGGCACGGCAATTTGACACCACAGTACAGTGAGGTGGCAGTGGCCAGCAGGAGCAGGGCAGGCAGCCACTGCTGTACCAACCCCCAGTGCAGCTTGTGCTCAGAGACTGCCTGACTCAACTCGAGCCTGAGTGTCAGGTTGTTCTCCACCCGATCCATCCTGAACCTGACACTTTAGTCAGGGCTCATTGGATTTGCGTTCCATTGCAAGGCAAAGGAAACAACGATTTTATCTGATCTGTCTGGCATTTCTAGTACTCCCTTCACTATAGTATCTAGGCACCAGAGAGAGACACAAAAATGGCAGGGCCTATCAAAAGACGTGCCCCTAGCTCAAGGGTGGGAAAAGCAAGGTGATGCTACAGCTTACAAAACAGTAGCAGCGAGATCTGTGGAAATTTCATAAGCTACTCAGTCAAATCACAGAAGGTATATTATTTCTGATGAAATGCTGTGTGTGACACTCCTACACATAAACTTTCATGCTGTGGTCACCCGGGAAGTGTCTCTTCATTGTACACATTTAGGCGATGATTACTGGAATTTAGGCAAGTATGTTATGCAGGAAGTCAGACAAAATGGTCATAATGATACCTTCTGACCTTAAAAGCTATTGTGGCTGTGTTTCTGGAAACCAAGCTTTAGTTTGGGTTTCAGCTGCCAGCATAAAAAACTAAGGACCTCCCACTTCCATGTGTGTAAATCAGAAGTAACTCCAGTTAAGTTAATAGACTTACACTAGTTTAAAACCAAGGTAAGTGAGGTCAGAATCATGCCCCAAAAAGTAATTTATTAGTGACTTGATATCATATAAGACTGTGAGGTTAAAACAATGGTGTAGTTCCTAGCAAACTTATTATCCTCTTTCATTATCCCAAATCATTAGTTTCAATTTTATTTTCAGAGTCTGGGCTGACTATGAACAAGGTTTTGGAAATTTTGTTTCAACAAATGGTGAATACTGGCTTGGAAATAAAAATCTTCACTATCTCACCAATCAAGGTAAGATTTGTACAGAAATATTTTTCTTCCTTAGCGGCCTTTGCAATACAGGCAAATCCACCATCTGTTTCTGCCTGTTACTTTGTTTCAGGACCAGGTTCTGATGCAATTTGCACTCGTGTAAATCCTGAGTCACACCACTCATTTGAATGGGGTTGTTTAGAATTTACAACAGTGTAAATTAGATCAGAATCTGGATCTCAGTTCCTAATAAAGGATTCAAACCCTCATTGGACCAATGTGTCAATGGTGTGCAGGGATCCTCTACAGAGCAATGCTCTGCAGTACATAATGCCAGCATCCCCCACGCTCTCAGATCCTTCCTCCCCATAGCAGACCTGCATCAGTTTAACTGACAGTCCTGACCCAGTCAGTGAACTGCATCCGTTCCATTTAGTCAGGACTTGTAGTGGCCACATATGTGACACAATCTGACTGACAATGCAGGTCTGGGTGTTTTCTTATTTCTCCTACTCCTAGGAATGCTAGCAGTGTCTCCATATTTCTAATAATTAAAGGTAGTTAATCTCCTATTGTCCTAACATACCCTCCTCTAAGGGCTTGTCTACACTTAAAATATTGCACTGGTGCAGCTGCACCACTGTAGCACTTCAGTGAAGATGCCACCTACACCAACAGGAGGAGTTCTTCCATCAGCATAGGTAATCCACCTTCTGGGAGGTGGTAGCTACAAGGAGGGTTAGGTTGGTTTAACTGCATCACTCAGAGGTGTGAGTTATACTGACCTAATTTCCTAGTGTAGACCAGGACTAAATTATTGCTTGTTAGATCTTATGATTCAATTTAGTGTACTCATTCCTCCTCCCAAAACCTTTAAAAGGCAGACTTCCTAAATTACTCTGCTGACAGTTCACAATGGCATCATGCCCCTCATTGCTCAATCAGCCTTTGAACATACTCTCTCCTCAGATAAGAAATCGAGGTCAATGGGGTTGAATGGGTGTAAGTGAAAGAAGAATTTATGCTATGCATTCAGGGCCAGATCTTCAATTGTCTTAAATTTGGCACAGCTCCACTGAAGTCATTGGAAAGATGTCAGTTTACACCCTCTGAGGATTTGGCTCTGATTGTTTAATTTACTAATCTACAGAGGACCCAAAGCCTCAAATTTTGGATTTGGATGGTAATTCCCCCAAATTTTGAGGAAGAGCAAATCCAGGATTATGGCTGGATCCTCTTTCCTACCTTCATCAGCAACTCACAAATCCTACCAATGTGAGAGGGCTGGGTGGCTTACACTGGAAAACTTGTACCAGTGTAGCTCCATCAATTTCTGATACAGATCAGCCCCATATGTTTTGTGGAGGGAGAAATACTAATGAAAATTAATTTTAAATGTCTAAAAATTGATTCCAAGCATTGTGGTCTGTTATATGCTCACCTTTAAAGACCTTCATGAGAAAATGTGGCTTTAGCAGAGGCGATGCATGGGGGGGGGGCGCATGTGGGGAGACGTGCCCTGCCAGATTTGCTGCTTGGCTTGTACTGAGCATGCTCAGTAACACTGCTGAAGCTGGCTGCCCTCACTCTGTTCCCCTCCCCCACACTACTGGCAGGCACAGGTTGTCTCTAGACGTTAGTGACTATTATAATTTGTATTCTTGAAGTATATCCCACACCTCTTTATCTTCTTTCTTCCTCACCACTTAAGCATTTCTTGCTATTCCTTGTTTTACAACAATTTTAGGAGCATAATTTAAAGAAGATGTTGCCAGAACAATATTAGTTTTATAGAAATTGCTGTGATTTTTATTCATATGAATTTGTCCCATAACTTTTTAAATATGCTAAGTGGCTAAGTCACTAGTGCATTTAAATAAATGCAAATGTGAAAATAAAAAAGCTTGTGGGAGCAAAAGAAGAAACATAAATAGGATTTTAGTCTTTTTACATAGCACAATGGCTTTATTCTGAGGAATGCTGAGAGAGGTTGATTTAACATGAATAAATATTTGTTGTTGTTTTGTTAAGGAAACTATACCCTAAGAATTGATCTCTCTGATTTTGAAGGAGAACGGCGCTTTGCACAATATAAACGCTTCAGAGTTACAGATGAAGAGGTAATAAAATACTGAATAACTTAGTTAATCGGTTAATTCATTTTTTAAATGAAAGCTTGGATTCCGTAGGCAACAGAAAAAATATTATGGAAGGCCATATAATTATAGATTCCACAACTTTCATATACATATATGGTTTTCTAATATCTCTTATTAACACATTTTCTTTCTCACCAAGACCTTAGAATTTTGGATTATGTAATAATACATTGGTTTAAGTTCATAAATTGGTTTTACACAATCATACTTTGTGCCTGTCTTTAAAGATTTTAAATTAGTTTTCTGGTTCTTCAGCAACCTTTTAAATAATAGGCAGTTTTCATAGAACTTTGCTGATGTTATCAATGATGTTGGTTACAAAGATTTTTTGACATGAAAATGTTCAACATAAGATGAAGTTTTTATTAAGCAAAATTAGCTCTGTTAAAGGGTAAATCACAGAGAATATTCTTTGTTAACAAAGGCCTTGATTCAGCAAGGTACTTAACTATGTGGCTAATTTTAAGCATATGAGTAGTCCTGTTACAGTCAATTCACTAGGACCATACATGGTTAAATTTAAGCAATACTTAAGTACCTTGCTGAATTGGGGCCAAATGGCCCAATTATGCTGAATGCCTTCTGGTAGGTGCTGAGTACCCTAAACAGCCACTAAAGTAAAATCCAATTGTTTTGGAGGCAGTAGGAGTTAAAAGCATTCAATGGCTAACAGAAGCCCTTCAGCACCTTGCAGAATTGAATCCTAAAAGCCTGCTTTTAAACACGTATTTAAAGTTCTTGAAAATTCTTTTGTCTTACTGAGCATCATCCCAGTTGCCTTTTACACTGTGTTTAAATGGCAAGAGCTAAATGACATGCCATTTCTGAGTTTATATTAAATAACAGTGAATGGAATGTGTATATTTCCTAGTTAATACCCATATTTGTCAATAACACCCAGAGATTAGTCTAATTTTTCTCTCTCCATTTTTCATTAGAGCTCATACCAGCTGAGCTGTGGTGAATACTCTGGCACAGCTGGTGACTCCCTAACTGGGGGGTTTCACCCTGAAGTGAAATGGTGGGCTGATCACCGAGGAATGAAATTTAGTACACAAGACAGAGACAATGACAACTATGAAGGGAACTGTGCTGAGGAAGAGACAGCTGGCTGGTGGTTTAACAGGTCAGGTATTTCATGAGAGTACCAATACTAGTGATTATGATATCTCCTGATTACATATGATGTAGAAACATATAATATTAGGTGGGATTAGTACAGAGGTGGGCAAACTACTGCCCGTGGGCCTCATCCGGCCCGCTGGACTATCCTGCCCAGCCCTTGAGCTTCTGGCCAGGAAGGCTATCCCTGGCCCCTCCCCTGCTGTCCCCCATCCCCCGCAGCCTCAGCTCGCCGTGCCAGCGCTCTGGGCGGCGGGGCTGCAAGCACCTAACAGGCAGCACGGGTGGTGCAGCTGCCAGTCCTGCTGCTCTGAGCGGCATGGTAAAAAGGCCGGGAACGGGAAGGGGTGGCTGGATAAGGGGCAGAGGGTCCCTGGAGGCAGTCAGGAGACAGGGAGCAGGGGGTGGTTGGATGGGGCGGAGGTTCTGGGTGGGGGCAGTCAGGGGACAGGGAGCGGGGGGGTTGGATAGGTGTGGGAGTCCTGAGGGGCCTGTCAGGGGGTGGGGGTGTGGATAGGGATCGGGACTGTCAGGGGACAGGGGACAGGGAGCAGGGGTGTTGGACAGGGGGTAGGGTCCCGGGAGGGCGGTCAGGGAACAAGGAGCAGGGGGAGTTGGATGGGTCAGGAGTTCTGAGGGGGGCAATCAGGGGGTAGGAAGTGGGAGGGGGCAGATAGGGGATGGGGGCCAGGCTGTTTGGGGAGGCACAGCCTTCCCTACTCGGCCCTCCATACAGTTTCAGAACCCCAATGTGGCCCTCAGGCCAAAAAGTTTGCCCACCCCTGGATTAGTATAATTAATTGTAATTGGGTAATCTGTCATTGACCCCTATCACAGACACCTCAGCACTTGCCCACATGACTGAGCCTGACCCTTGAACGAACTCCTTGCCTGATACCCCTGTATCACACCATCTCTAGCTTGCACTGGACTGACAGAAGGGATTTACTATGTGCTGGGGTTTGCACTCCAAATTCTCACTTGCTGTCATTCTGTATCTATTCTATCTCCAATGTACAGATTCTCTTTAAGGTCTCTGACTTTCATTAAAACAAGTCACCTTGAACACACATTACCACTGCTTCCCATTCTTGCACTTTCCCAGTATTTAGCTAGACCAGATGTGACATTTGTGCAGGCTCTATGACAAGTTAGTGCTAGTGGTTGAGTTAATAGATGCCTAATGTTAGGGGAACCATTTTTCACCCCACTTCACAGGGTCTCAAGCTCATTGTCCATTCATCAAGAAAGGAATGCACCCCCTTATTTAGTGGTTGTTCTCAGAGCGATTATTCTGAGAAGGAAACTTCCTTAAAGATGATGAAGTCAAAGTTTTTAAAATGTAACATTTCTTATACTTGTGCATGCAAGGTGACACAGAAGATTGAACATAAATGATAAATAACCTTGGCCTTGAATATATGGGCAACTATCTATATAGGTTCACTTGAATAATAAGATAAATATAGCTGCAAGGTGCCATTATGCAATATAATTATGCAATATATAGCTATAAAATGCAGTTCAAAGAAGCATATTATCACAATGCAATCTCAGTTCACTTGGGAAGAATTGCCAGGCAGGATCAGCTCCAATGTGTGTGTCTCTCTCTGTGTCACCCTTTGTCTCCCTTTTTAACCCCTCACTTCCCAAAATTCAATACCACTTTCTTTGAGAGGACTGAGATAAGTTAGGCCGATCTCATTACCTGTAGCCACCTCATAGGTTTGTTTCAAAATTAATTTTATCTTTTAGCATATGCTAGGGAAGGAGAATCAACATAATGGATAGTGCAAGGAATTGGGTATAATATCATAGCAAAACCACTTGTGGACTGAGTTTCAGTGCTACTTAAAGCTACAATTATAGATATAGAAAAAAAAATCAGTTGTGATCCTGTTCCCAATTAAATGAACCTCCAACCCTAAAATTACATAGGATTGGGATAACGTATCACAGCTCTCATGTATGATGAATCACCAATGACTATTAGTCAACTGAGTCCATTTTCCTCAAAACAAATCTCTTATTATGTCTGATAGCTCAGGCAAAAGCATTATACTTTTGTGGAAATAGCTGCATGACAGGATTTGACAGTTCTTTGTATCTAATATACTATTATGATTCGTATCATATAAATACCACAGATAGCTAGCTCTTGCGGTGCAGGTTTCTATTAGCTGTGGGTCTTTCTCTCTCTTAAAGTGATAATACTGTCTTGTAGCAACTATGCTCTGGATTAAAGATGAAAGCTGCTAATGAAGTTACCCCACTTCCATGATTCTGCCATTTTGTTGAGTAAGCACTTACTACTGAAGTGAACACTGAAACACTCAGCAGAATGCTTGCAAATATCAGTATTCTGCCCACACAAAAGAACAAAGCAAGCAGGCAGAGTGAAATGAAAGCACTGAGAGCACTCATTTGTCATGCCCACATTAGCAATCATGGATTGGGGGAGAACCAGTGCTCTGGATTGGGTTATATAGACTCTCCCAGCTGGGTAGGAATTTGTTTTTCTATTGAAATGCAATTTTTGCCTTAAAAAAATTAAGGGATCAGGAGACAATAGGAATGGAAACAGGCTACTTCTGAGGTGTGTACATGAGCCTGCCAGGTTTGGCAGTGTAACTTTAAAAAAAGCATACCTTTATTACTTTTTATTTTGTATGAGCTGAGTACTTAACATATGTAATCAATAAATCATATGCCAGTTGTGTTTCTTCTGCATGTCTAGTTATTTCAGTGTCCAGACTGTTACACAGTATTTGTGTAGTTTTGTTATTGTGCTTTTTTTGCTCCCCAGCACCAATTTAAGAGTTGTTATTCTTGGCTCATGGTACTTTCAAAAAAATCCACTTGTGTCCATTTCCTCCAAAAGAAGGAAATGCAGTAAAGGAGTCAGTAAAGAAGTCCAGTAGCTAGTCACCACCTGTTACCCTCTATGCCTTTGCTGAGGAAGTTTGTGCTTGAGTGAGTAGTGCAAAGTAAACAAATGCCTACCCAGTAAGGAAAGTGTACGACATATTGAGCATGTCAGTTCTGTCATCAGTTTATCCTTTTGAAAATCAAAACCACCTTTTATATCTGCAGGTCATAAACTTTCAGCTGGTATATGGCATGATTCAATTTTTAAAAAGTGTTTGCAACGAACAACCAGCTAAATAAGAATTTTAATATATGGCTTTTATTATTATTGCTTCTATTTCAGTTCTTTGTAACTGTTGAGTGTAAACATGTGCAAACATACCTAGAGAGACTAACATTTGCCAATAGTTATATCCTTAAAGCTCATTCTAGATTGTTTTCTGTTTGAATTCTACCTAAAGTCAGCCTTCTAAAATCCATCATAATGTGTGACAACTAGCTACTAATAACAACAAAATACCAACCCAACAGTTGTTATAATCTAGTATTGGAGCTATAGCTAAACAGATTCACTACAATATCCTGCAAAAAAAAATGTTTAAATGTCTATATAATCACAATCATTCCTTCTTCTTCATGGAAACAAAATTAATGAGGGAGAGGGGCTGTAGCATAGCAAAGTATTTCTTTGACAGTTACAAATGTAACTTATACTGTTGCAATGTATTAGAGAGCCAGAGAAGGATGCCAATTGAAATGGCAACTCAGATGATCCAGCTATTGGAGGATGGCCAGAATGGCTATATTTAACTTGTAGAGAGATTTCATATTTTTCCAACAAATATGAAATCAGTAGTTTAATAGCTGAGCTGATGGTGATTATTCTTATTTTTGCATGTGAAACTCCAACTGTTAGCAGTAAATGCAGGATTTAGAGCAATTGCTCCAAAACAACAAACAGAGGAACAATGCCACGTTCCTTTCACAAAGTTTTCATTGCCACATACCCTTGTTGCTAGGTTTGATCTTAACAAGTCTGGAAACATTCTCTAATGAAGCAGATTAGCAGGCAAAATGTCAGGGAACTAATGGTGTTAAAGGAATGGAGTCAAGGAACAAAGGATTTTTTGTTTTGGAGCCGCTAAGAACCCTTGAAATTGTGCCCTAATTTAGCCTTTATTGTTTAGTGGCATTGAGTCCCATGAATACAGATTCCTGCAGCTGTCAAACTAGACTGTCATCAACATAGTGATTTTTTTGGCTCATGCAACAACTACAAATCCCTGAAGCTTTTAGACAAAACAGATTTGTTTAATTAACATGAATGTCTTATTTTTGTTTTCCCCTTCTTTCCCACCAGGTGTCACTCTTCCAACCTGAATGGTGTGTACTACAAAGGACCTTATACAGCAAAGACAGACAATGGAATTGTTTGGTACACATGGCATGGGTGGTGGTATTCTCTGAAATCTGTTGTTATGAAGGTCAGACCAGCAGACTTTGAACCCAATGTTGTTTAAATATCTAGTTAATATAATTCATCCAGTTAATCTTTTAGCAAATCCATTCAAATTAAGCCAGATGGGCAGATTTCTCCCTCCACCAGCCCCGCTCCCCTGCCTCATTTATGCCTGTATAAATCTGGAATAACTTCATTAAAATCAGTGGTGTTATATGGGTATAAATGAGAATAGAATCTGGCCTTGAGCCTGGAGATACAAATAACTTGTATGGGATTGCTAAAGAGACCGGTCAACATTCACCCAGGGTTGATGGCAACTTTCACCCATGTAGAATACTTAGCAGTAGATCCCTAGAAGAAGGGGGAACTTCCACTTGACTGACAGGCACAAGGGGGGCCAGGACTTCCCCAAAAGCGAGCGGTATTGGTCAGGAAGGAGGAGTGCAGTGCTATTGTAGCCTCTGCTGGTGAGGTTCCTTTGGAATCCCCAGTGGAATTCAAAGCAGCCTACAATGCTAGAACCTCTGAGGAACGACAGCAGTGGGAATCACCTGTCCTTTCCTAGGACACAAGAGACTAGGCTGGTACACAGGTGCAATCTGTGCCTTCTGGAGAATGGGGTACAGGAGGGGATGCCAACTTGGCCCACACTATTTTGGACTTTTTTTCATTTGGAAACCATCTATATCGAAATCTATGCACAATAAATAGGATTTAATGGAAAAATTACAAAATAGATTCACTCTATTGTCCTAAAAAGCAATGTGACTATATATTACACATAAAAATGACATTAAAATCATGTTATAGGCGCCTCGTTTAGTGCACAGAATGGACAGTTTCTGGGAATTAATCCTGGTTGTGTAGAATGAAGGTGTTGTATGCAGGAGTCCTGTGTCATTTGCTGCAGAAGTTGAAAGATGGGTAGTGAATGAGGCAGTAGCTTGAATGAAGAAAAAGAATGGTCTTGTGGTTAAGGCCCTTTCGTGCTGTCCTGGAAAATTGGGTTCTATCCCTACTGCTACCATATAGTTCCGATGTGATGTGGGCAAGTCACTTAAACCAAACTTTTCACAGATGGCCACTAATTGTGGGTTCCTCATTTTCTGGGTGCCTGACTTGGGCACTCACAGCTGCAACTGAAGTCAATGGGAGCTGTGCTTTGAACATACAGAGTGCTATATAACTCAAAGCACTCTGAAAAATCAGGTCCTAGTTGTTTCAAATTGAGCACCCAAAATTAATGGTTCTGGAGCAATTTGTATACTGGGGGTGCTGAGAGCCATTGAACCAAACTGTAAACTCTGTATGTGATTGACACCATTTCAAACCATGCTGCACCCTTAGTTCCAGCACCTATGAGTGGACATGCTGTGCACTGAATGGGGCAGGGGTCCAGTGGAAAATATAATGTATGATCCTGTAATTAAAGACTGTATCATAATACATACGCACAGGGGAGCCAAATTAAGGTTACATGGGCAACTTTAATTCTGGCACTTCCTAGCTTTTGAGTGCTTGCTTTAGCAAACTTAACATTCTTTTAACGTAGTTTTTGTGTGTAATTTTAAAGAAAAGCTGAACCCATTTCCATCATGACATCCAGCAGGGTTGGAACCTTTAGATCCATAGCACAGACTTCTGCCACTTGAGCTCACGGAGTAACTGATAGTAGCAGTAGGTTATCTTCTACGTGAACTAATGACTAGAGGGGGAATGGAACACTCCCTTTTCCAGAGGGTTTCACAGATATTTGCAGACAGCAGAGGAATGCTGAGTCTTCAGAATCTTGACTTTCAGTCTAAATTCTGACGTATAGCATGCTTTACAGGTAACAGACCCTTGTGACCCCCTCACCTCAACAAGACTGCCCCCTTCTACCACTTGTCCCTTTAGCCTGTTCCTTTTCCAGTACTGGCTCTCCCCCTCCTTGCAGATCCTTTCCTAACTAGTCCCAGTCTAGATCCTCCCAGAATCCTTGCTCCATTCCCATTGTCCTTGCCCAGTCACATCCAGGCTCCCCATCCAAGCCACAGTCTTTCCCAACCCAGGCTCCTTGTCCCAGTTTCCTTGCTCACTCAGTCCCATTTCCCACCCCCAGCTCCTCATCCAATCTCAGTGTAGCATCCCTCCCCGCCCCTAGCTTTCACTCCAAGTCTATGCCCAGCCAGTGTCCTTGTTCCACTCTACTCTCTCTTGTGTCCCCCCAATCTGGCTCTTGTCCCTTCAGCATTCAAGTCAGGAAATTTCTGCCTCCATACTGCCTGGGGGTTTGCAGGAGAGTGCTCATGAGCACAGGAGAGACAGCCTTCCTACTCTCAGTCCTTACTTCCACTCTCACAGCCAGAAGCAGCAATTTCAGGCAAAGTTCTACTCTGCCCCAGTAGCCCTAAGATGTAGTATGCCCAAGGCAAACTGAGTCATTAGAGAACTGAGCTGCAAAAGTCTAAGTCTCTGCTGAGCATGTGTAAACTGAGAGTTTTCAAAAGCTTATAATTTGGCCAGATTTGGGTGGGGGTTTTTTCAAGGATAAGCAAAAGATACATCCCTGGCTTGTATTTTTCAAGTTCCTATTCCAAAACATGGAGATACTAGAGCTTTTCAACTGAACAGCTGTAAGAATTTATTTCGGGGAAGGGGTTGGAATGGGGGCAGGGCCGGGGCAGCAGGGTCAGTGATGCGGCCCTCAGGCCAATGTACTAGTCCTCATGTGGCCCTCGTGCTCATTTGAGTTTGAGACCCCTGCTCTCATGGTTAGAAACCTTCACCTAATTTCAAGCCTAAACTGTTGATGGCCAGTTTATATCCAAGTTTTCTTGTGCCAACATTGGCTCTTAACTCTGCTCCCTCCCTTGTGTTTATCCCTCTGATGTGTTTATAGAGAGCAATTATATCTCCCCTCAGCCTTAATTTCATTAGGCTAAACAAATCAAGCTCCTTGCGCCTCATCTCATAAAGGAGATTCTCTATTCCTCTGACCATCCTAGTAGCCTCTCTCTGCACCTGTTCTACTTTGAATTTCTTTGCTTGTCCATGTTTAAGAGAGTTGTGCACAGTATTCCAGATGAGGTCTTATCAGTGCCTTGTATAATGGTAATAACACTTCCCTATTTCTACTGGAAATACCTCGTCTGATGCATCCGAGGATTGCATCTGACTTTTTCCATGGCCCCATGACATTGGCAGCTCATAGTCATCCTGTGATCAACCAATACATCCAGGTTTTTCTCCTCCTCTTTCACTTCCAACTGTTATGTCCCCAGGTTATAAGAAAAAATTCTTGTTGTTAGTCCCTAAATGCATAACCTTGCACTTTGCACTATTAAGTTTCATCTCCTTTCTATTACTCCAGTTTTCAAGGTTATCCAAATCTTTTTTTATGATATTCTGGTCCTCCTCCATAATTGCAACACCACGTCACCTTGTCTCATTTGCAAATTTTATTAGCACACTCCCACTTTTTGTGCCAAGGTAATGAATGAAAATGTTAAATAAAATTGGTCCCAACATTGATCCCTGAGGAACTCCTCTAGTAACTTCCCTCCAGCCTGACAGTTCACCTTTCATTATGACCCACTGTAGTGTCCTCTTTAACCAGTTCCTTATCCACCTTTCGATTCTTATATTAATCCCCATCTTCTCCAATTTAACTAATAATTTCCCATGTGAAACTGTATCAATTGATTTCCTGAAATTCAAATAGCTTAAAATCTACTGCATTTCCTTTGTCTAGAAAATCAGTTGTCTTCTCAAAGAAAGAGATCAGGTTGGTCTGGTATGAGCTATCCATTGTAAAAGCATGTTGTATTTTATCCCAGTTACTGTTTACCTCTCTATCCTTACCTTCTCTGTCTTTCAAAATTTGTTCTAAGACCTTGCATACAATTCAGGTCAAACTATAGTTTCCCATACCACTTTCTCCCCGACCACCCTTTTCATAAATATAGGTACTATATTTGCAGTTCTCCAGTGGGGTATGGCCCATAGTTTACAGATTCATTAAACATCCTTGCTATTGGTCTTGTAATTTCATGTGCCAGGTCTTTTAATATTCTTAGATTAAGACAATCCACAGCTTCCAATTTGGTCCCATTAAGTTGTTTGAGTTTGGCTTCCACCTTGGATCTTGTAATTTTTACTTATCTTCTTTCTCATTAGACACCCTGCTACTGTGCCCAGGCTCTTCATTCTTAAGAACTGAGGCCACATATTCATTTAGGTGGTGGGCTATTCCTAGATTATCTTTAATCTCCATCCTATCCTCAGTGTAAGGCCCCAGAAGTCTAGAACTCGGGCTAGTAGAGCTCCTAGGCAACTGAAAGCTCCAGGCTGCCATCCAACAGCAGCTGTAACCAATTTGCACTACACATCCCATGACCTGCTGTGGACACAGACCACAGGAAGTTCTGCCTCAAGAGTTTGATAGACAGCAGCCCCATGGTTCCTGATTGGCTCCCAAGAAGTTTCCAGGCAATAATGTGGATCTTCTGTAGTGGTTATTACTTATTCATTGCTCTTGAATTCCTGGTATTGGTGTGATTCTCCAACCTTGCCCCTTCTGGATGCAAATCTTTTTGCCTTCTGTTCTCACTTGCAATCTTCTGAGAGTCATCCTCTGTCTTCCTGTAGCTCTGAACTCTGGTTATCTCCATTGTCTCTGCCCTTCTTTTTGTAGGGCTAGCCACTCTTCCTTGATCTCCCATCTTCTGTTAGTGACTCTCTCTCCCCTTCATTTTCCAATTCAGCAAACCTATTCCTTGGCTCTGTCTCCTGTGTTTGCTGATCTTTTCCTCTGACTGGTTCTTGTAAGCACATGTTTCCACTGGCCACTTAATTCATCCAGCAGTCTATCCTCACAGTTGTCCAGTCCAGCTTCCATCTGCAAGTCTTGAGTTTTCCCCTTCAACCTCTTCTGGCCTTTCCTTCATCATCAGCTCAAATCCCCTTCAAAACTCAACCATAGTTTCTACTTGCATTTCAAAACCTCAGATCTTCTCTTCCATCAGCTCTATCAGGCAGCACATCATACAAATGAAGCATCTTTCAGGTACCCTCTCCAGAATAATGTACATCCTCCATCTTCATTGTCTTGTCCATTCTTGTGGTTACTACCCCTGCTGCCTCTGTAACAGGCATGGCCTCCCATCCAAAGCTTCTGTCAACAGATAACCCACACTGCACACAAAATCCCCCCTGCAGCTTCCCTTCCAAATTCCCCTGTTTTCGGTTGTTTTCTGGCTCATGTGCTGCTGACTGACCAGTTGGCTGCCTTTATAGGCCTGCTGATTAGGAAAGCCTGGTCCCCTAATCAAAGCTCAGCTGTGATCCTTTTCTCACAACACACTGCCCCTTACCACACTTTGCAAACTGAAAGCAACCTAGCAAGCAAGCAGACACTCTTGAGAACACACACTCTGCCACTAAGAAACAGGGGCTTGCCTCCCTTCTCCTCCAGCAGGTTTCCAATCAAACTCCCCTGATCTCAGCTCTCTTTGCTGGCTCCTGTGCCGCTACTATGAAAGTTCTTGCAACAATCCCAGGGGATTCATGTATCTCTCCATGGTTTTACTTGGTGGCCAGTGTCCTGCCCCACTCAGTACTATTCACTATTTAAATTCCTTCTCGGGTCACACACTATACATTGGGAAATAAAGAAGGAAGGTGTTGTGATTAAGGCAACAGACTGGGGATAAAGAGATCTAGATTCTGTTCCAGGCTCTCTCATGGATTCACTGTGTGACATTGAACCCCTGTAAAACAGGTGTGACATTTACTTTAACTTCACAGGGTCTGCTGAGAGTAGATACACAAATGTGTGGCATTCAGATACCAGGCTGATGAGGGCTGGAGGAAAGCCTATAAATAAATGAGATGTGGTTCATATGCATCTCTATGCTGCAGTATAAACTTTAGCTTAAATTCTATAATGGGTTTTAAACTTATGCTTTAGTAGCAATTAAAAAAATATTTTAAAAGATCCAGTCACAGGACTGGATGCATTTTCAGCATACTAGTGTAGAACAGTTCAGTCACATAGAAAATCCACAGAAGACAGGAAGATACACATGTGTACAATATGATATATTCAACAACAAAAGAGAGCCTCCAGTAGTTATTTCTAGCCAATTTTCTCATTAAACTCAAAGTGATCCTGCATCTTCCTCATGCACACTCTATAAGTCTGAATCAGTAGAGTGAAGATGAACGCTTGTTTTTCCAAACAAAAAGATAGGTTTCTAGAGATGTTAGAAACGCATTCTTTCCTGTGGGAATTCTCAAATTCCTTTCAGAAGCCTGAGTTGAGGAGGGTTCATTCTCTGCCAAGCCATGAATGATATTACAGATAACAGTGAAATTACCCTTAGTATTTTGGAGAGGAAAAAGGAAGGAAGATTACTTAATGCATTCAAAGAAGCCCTACTGAGGCTGATCTAATTGCACTTAATGTAAATATAAGACATGGAAGGCTTAAATAGTAAATTCTCTAGCAGAAAAAAAATAGATTGTTCCCAAACTTGCTGATAAAATCTTCAGCAGTTTTCTTGAGCTTGTTGTAGGATAAATCAAGGCTTATGATAAATCAAGGCTTATGTAGGATAAATCAACTTATGAGAATGCGAACAACACTCATCAGGTTTCAGAGTAACAGCCGTGTTAGTCTGTATTCGCAAAAAGCAAAGGAGGACTTGTGGCACCTTAGAGACTAACCAATTTATTTGAGCATAAGTTTTTGTGAGCTACAGCTCACTTCATCGGATGTGTGACAAGTACTCCGTTTCTTTTTGCGAATACTCGTCAGCTGAGCTAGGACATATTCCTAACATTTGAATGCAAAAGTGGCAGAAAAAGCCATTTCCCTTCCCCTTTTGGAAATCTCATGAGGAAACGTACTCTAGATTGATGTACAACCCGGTTACACAAAGCAACCCTCTTTCTGCATATTTTTTCATGCGTTTGCACATTGTTTATTTGGATTGTAACCTCCTGAGGACCAGGATCTTGTCCTCCTAGCTGCTTGAAAAGCGCCTGGTATATTGGTGGCATTATGCAAATAAAATATAATTCCCCCTCCCCCATTTCCATGTTTTTCTTTGTCTATAATCAATGCGGACTGTATTAAAATGTATGAGTAAAGTGTTTTTAACTCAAATGTGATCCCATGTTTCTTATCAAATAAGTAAAACCTTTATTTTTAAAGAACAAGTTCAGATGGATTTTTTTTTTTAAAGTACAATTTGGAAGTGAAATCACAAGCTGCTAAGTGTTCCTTGTTGTGCCTGGCATTGCCTGTTAGTATTAACTTGTTTCCTCTACAGGTTTGAACATGTCCTGGAGCAGACTAGTATTCATGCATGATTGTAGAACAAAGATCAGTGTATTTGTTCAATCATTAGATAGGAACCACAACACAGAGCAGACTGAATTTGTTTCACTTGATACAAATTATACACCCCAAATAAAGAACAATCAAAGAAATAATAAGGGTTTTGCTGGGTCATTCATGATTGAACAAAGAACACTATCCTAGCTACCAGCAATACGCCAAGCAAAAAAGCCCTCTCTTTAATCATCCTTTGTGAGAAATGTCTCAATGTTTATAACTAGCAGTTATTCTAATAGTTTTCCTTTCCCTTCAAATTGTTAAACTCTTTGGAGAGTGAAAGAATGGAAATCATAAATCAGCATGAATTAAGTGGAGTAGGAGGCATAGATCCATTAGAAATCTGCCTTCTAACCTCTCCCTACAGTCAGAAACCTAACATAGTGCCCTGTTTGTTTATTTTTTAGGGAGAGAGTGGTGCACTGAGGAGAGAGAGGAAGTTCCTGCCATAATTTGACCTATAGCTTTCCTGCAAAGATTTTTCTCTGAAGCCCCACTGGCTGCCTAGAATTACTTCCGCTAACTCTCCCCCTTACACACTGCTACCCCACTAACATCCTGTGATGTTCCTTTGAAAGGGTCAGAGCCTCAGGCCAGTTCTCAGCCCAGCTGCTGGCACAGAGCATGTCACCAGGGGAAAAGTGCAGGGTAAGGGCTCCCCAGATGGCCAAACATCCCTTTCAGGCTTCTCTAATTCACAGCAGGGACAGGAACAGTACCTCAGTGGCCCAAAGACCTGAGGAGCACAATGGTGGCTTTAAACTGCCTGTATCCCTCTTCAGCTGGGTTAAGTGCTGCTCCACTACAGCTGAAGATTGGAGAAAAAGTTTCTTGGCTTTAATTCCCCACACTTTTGGGGTGTTTCAGTTCACCTGGAGCTCAACTTGGAGATCTCAAAACAGGCACCAAAAATTAGTAGATATTTTAAAACTTAGATATTGATGTCTTACTGCCTCACTGTTGCATTGGGATCTTCAGACCACCAGACTCAGATCCTAAGGATCCCATATTAATGTGTCCATAATGATGTAATATTATTTGTCTTATATTTAACTCTCACTGTCTGTGTCTTTTTCTCTTATGAATCACTCCTGTGTATCTAGTACTGATTACTGGAACATTCTTGAAGAATTGAAAACAACTCTTAAAAAATGGCTACATTCCCATAGCAATAGAAGGGATGTTATGAAATCTCTGTGAAATGAGCTGAAATTAGGCTCCTGCCATTAGAGATTTATTAAAGCACCATAACCACTAAGTTGTCATGGATTCTGCAATAGTGTCACATCTGTTTTAAGTGGATGTTGGGGAAACGTACAAATGGAGCTATTTACTATGAAAGATGTCCTGCCTGACAGAAAATAAATTAAAAAAACCCAACAAATGATATCTGATTTTTAGGAGGATAAGGAAGCTGCAGATTTACTACACAGAAACATATGGCATTGGTCCTGTGACACAGAAATCCCTTGGTAAAGAGTCCCCTATTCTTTGCAAACATCTCCCACCTCAGACCTCATAAACTTACTACACCAAATATGTCTTACAGAATATTTATGCACAAAGAGTAACATGTAAGGTACCTATAGAAATCTCATAACTTGTTAAGATTCATAATCATTGAAAGAGATATGTATAGGAAATATTTAAGGAATAATGTATTTATATTGTTAGTATGTTTTATGGATCTGGGTTAGAAATTAATCACAGGAGATGTGTCTTGGTGATGGCCGATTTGGGCAAAGGGGGGTTGTCAATCCTCCTTGTTTGGCCAGTGATGCAATGCAAGGCTCAGTTGTTTAGCCTTGTGCACTACTAAGGCATAGACAACTCTTGCCTCCCCCTAGTTGGGGGGGAGGGCACAATCTTAGGGTGACCAGATAAAAAGTGTGAAAAATCGGGACAGGAGGTGGGGAGGAATAGGTGCCTATATATGAAAAAGCCCTGAATATTGGGACTGTCCCTATAAAATCAGGACATCTGGTCACTCTACACAATCCAAAGGGGAGGACACGTGACCGCCCCACATGTCTCCTCTGCCCAATGCCCCCTGTTAGGATATGGATATTCAGGCATGTCTGTAAAGGCCTATACTCAAAGAATTTAGGTGTATTCTTATCACTTAGCTAGTTATAGAAGTATAAAAGAAAGAATCAAAATCACTGTCTGCCAGTGTAAGGGCCTTACTGTGACAGTATGAGGCCCTGTTCTTAGGCTAAGGCCTTTGGCTAAGCAGCAGAGGCAGCCATAAGCTGGGAAGTGAAGGATCACATCCTCACATTCCAAACTAGTCACACTGAAATAAGGTGCTATTGGGCTGTTAGGAATACAATCCTGTCCTGATAATGCCTATTGCCTCCAGAGAAAGGGAAGTGCCTAGAAAATGTAAAAGGAAACTTAGTTTGACAGCATCCTGTCTGGCAAGAACTCACTTATCAATAGACAGAGCTGGGAAACCCTTACGTCTTTATAGATGTAGTTGCTGAAATCCTCACTTCTGTATTGTTTTGTCATTATAGTTCCCACTTTGCTATTGTTTATTTGCATGGTCTCTGTCTGGTTCTGTGATTGTTTCTGTCTGCTGTATAATTAATTTTGCTGGGTGTCAAGGTTCCTCCCCCACTCTGAACTCTAGGGTACAGATGTGAGGACCTGCATGAAAAACCTCCTAAGCTTATCTTTACCAGCTTAGGTCAAAACTTCCCCAAGGTACAAAATATTCCACCCTTTGTCCTTGGATTGGCCGCTACCACCACCGATCTAATACTGGTTACTGGGGAAGAGCTGTTTGGACGCGTCTTTCCCCCCAAAATATTTCCCAAAACCTTGCACCCCACTTCCTGGACAAGGTTTGGTAAAAAGCCTCACCAATTTGCCTAGGTGACTACAGACCCAGACCCTTGGATCTTAAGAACAATGAACAATCCTCCCAACACTTGCACCCCCCCTTTCCTGGGAAATGTTGGATAAAAAGCCTCACCAATTTGCATAGGTGACCACAGACCCAAACTCTTGGATCTGAGAACAATGAAAAAGCATTCAGTTTTCTTACAAGAAGACTTTTAATAAAAATAGTAGTAAATAGAAATAAAGAAATCCCCCCTGTAAAATCAGAATACCTTACAGGGTAATTAGATTCAAAAACATAGAGAACCCCTCTAGGCAAAACCTTAAGTTACAAAAAAGATACACAGACAGAAATAGTTATTCTATTCAGCACAGTTCTTTTCTCAGACATTTAAAGAAATCATAATCTAACGCATACCTAGCTAGATTACTTACTAAAAGTTCTAAGACTCCATTCTTGGTCTATCCCCGACAAAGACAAACTATAGACAGACACACAGACCCTTTGTTTCTCTCCCTCCTCCCAGCTTTTGAAAGTATCTTGTCTCCTCATTGGTCATTTTGGTCAGGTGCCAGCGAGGTTACCTTTAGCTTCTTAACCCTTTACAGGTGAGAGGAACTTTCCCCTGGCCAGGAGGGATTTCAAAGGGGTTTACCCTTCCCTTTATATTTATGACACTGGGTGTAAACTAATTAAGGTGGTGGGATATAATTGGTTAAATAATCATGTTACAATATGTTAGGATTGGTTAGTTAAATTTCAGTAAAATAACTGGTTAAGGTATAGCTAAGCAGAACTCAAGTTTTACTATATAGTCTGCAGTCAATCACGAAGTAAGGGGGGGAATCGGAACAGGGAATGGAGGTGGGGAAATTGGAATCATGTTTTGCTGGGGCGGAAATGGGAACAGGGACACAGGTAAGGCTCTGTGGTGTCAGAGCTGGGAAGGGGGACACTAAGGAAGGAAACTGGAATCATGCTTGCCGGAAGTTCACCCCAATAAACATTGAATTGTTTGCACCTTTGGACTTTTGGGTATTGTTGCTCTCTGTTCATGCGAGAAGGACCAGGGAAGTAAGCGGGTGAAGGAATAAGCCCCTAACACCCCCTCTGCCCTGCACCCAGCCTGGGGCCGCCACGCTCTCCCTGCCCCACCAGAGTTACCTGTGGGCTCTATCCTTCTTCTGCTATGCCTCCCTCCGAGCCCACTAGACCACTCTCACTGGCAGCCAGGCCCAGGTGGGGAGTGGGATGGAGCTGCTTTTCACACGGCTGAAGCTGGCCACTCCAGGTGCCACTCTGTGCAGCGCAGCAGCTGCTTGAGAGAGAGAGCCTGGCTGGGGAGGTGATGGCAGCGGTGGACCACCCCCTGCCCAGGGCCAGCTGCTGGGGACAGGGGCCGAGCGAGCTGGAAACATGCCTGTCTACTTTATGATATGAGACTTCCTGTCTACTTTATGAGATAGGAAATGTAATTATTGGTAAGTGTAGACCTAGGTTCACATTTTATGGGTTTTTTTTATATCGTAACCACTTATTTCTACCACTCAGTCTTCTTTCCAGTTAAATCTTTATTCTTTCTTAAATAAACTTAGTTTTTGCTTTATCATGAGTGCTCACAAGTGCTGTGTGCTGTACAGGAACAGTTGTTTGAGTAAAACTGGTAAACTGGGTTATACTGCATCTTTGGGTGCAGAGTAAGGGGCTGAATATCACAGGGGAATGATTCAAGGTGTTGGGGTGTACCTATTGTTAACCTGCAAGGTGAAGTTAGGGCTGGCACAGCCGTGAGGAGAGTGCTTGAGTGGCTGAAAGGCTAGTTAGGCAAGACTCCCTCATGCTGGAGGCGGGGGTAATAAGGTAGTCCTGGTGGTCACCAGGCCTCAGTAGGTCACAGTTTAGAATACCAGATTCAGGACAATCTGCTGAGAAATGGGGCAGACTCACCCCAAACTGATAGTTATTCTTCCAAAAGATATACTAAGCCAGTAACAAAAGTAAACTTCAATCTCACCACACTGATTAACAAGATGTCAGAAATGCAGTCTCCTTGGGTATCCCAGGCCTTGTTTCACCACCCAGATACTAGACTGAATGATGAGTGGGTATTCCAAACCAATTTAATCAAACAAAGGGTTCTTCTAACTCCAAGACATCAGCCACACAGCCAGGCCAATATATGTCAGATCTTACCCAGTAATCATGCTGTTGCCAATCCTTTAGTATCTACTATCTAAAGGTTTATTTATAAGAGAAAATAAATAGGAGAGAGTTAAAACGGTCAAAGGAATCAAATACATACAACCATTGCAGAGTTCTTATGTCAGGTTTGAAGCAGTTATGGAATAAATTGCTGGCTTGTAAAATCTCTGGTCACTTCCAAAAGATTAGAAGGTCCTCAGTCTATCGGTTGGAATGTTTCTTTTAGTGTGAGTCCAGAGATCAGAGCAGGAAAGAGGCAAAATGGAGATGCTTCCAGGGCTTTTTATACCTTCTCCCATGTGGACGGGATGCTCTCAGTCTTAGTTTGTGGAAAATTACAGGCACAAGATGGAGTCCAGTCACATGAGCAAGTCACATGCTTTGATGAGTATCGGAGGAGCCAATACCTGTATTCTGGCTAAAGTGTCCACAGGAAGGCCCATCCAGAGGGGACAGGCTTCTTCTTCTATTGTGTAAGTTGAGTGTCCTTCAATGGGCCATTAACCTGAATAGTCCATTCACAATGTGCTGGCTAGATTGGATGTAAACTGCCTGGTGGGTGTCACCCCAGGAGCAAACATTTGGAATACTGGTACGTGGTCAATATTCATAATTTCGAGTACAAATATTATACATGCATACAAATAGGATAATCATATCCAGCAAATCATAACTTTACACAACACCTTACATGATAAACCTTTTACAGGATTTGTTGCAATTGACTAACAATAGCGATATTAATGATATAACTGGTCATGTTGCAGTGGGGGAGATTTAGGTTAGATATTAGGAAGAACTTTTTCACTAGGAGGGTGGTGAAACACTGGAATGCATTACCTAGGGAGGTGGTGGAATCTCCTTACTTAGAAGTTTTTAAGGTCAGGCTTGACAAAGCCCTGGCTGGGATGATTTAATTGGGGATCGGTCCTGCTTTGAGCAGGGGGTTGGACTAGATGACCTCCTGAAGTCCCTGCCAACCCTGATATTCTATGATTCTATGATTCTATGTTTCAATCAGACAGTGTCACACAGAACCATCATAGGTATGTTCATTGTTTCCTCAAGATACAGCCGAGAACTAGAAAAGGTAAGAGGGCTTCAAATGTTTAGCCAAAATCCACAGGTTTACAAACTGAGAGTTGAAGAAATTATAATTTCCTCCTATTTAAAATGTTTCTTCAACTTTGTACATGAGAAAAATGTAATATCCTGCAGTAAATATTTTGCCCTTTGACATTTTATTAGCCCTTGTCATCCACACAGAAAACAAATATTTTTTTCTTTTCATATGACCATCTGGAATTCCCTCACTTCATATATATATATATTTTAAACCTCCTGTTAAAGGTCCACCTTCCTAGTCCAATGAAGACTAGATACCACCCCTCAGAGCATGTCATTGCCATGCCGTTAGTCAACCACACGGGAGTCACTGCAAAGCAGCATAGGATATCTTGTGTCCTCCCACCCAAAGACTAAATGTACTGCCTCCAAAATAGAATGTGTGTGTATATTCACAGAGTTTTTATAGCAGTATTGGTCCCAGGATATGACATAGACAAGGTAGGTGAGGTAATGTCTAACTGGACCAATTTTTGTTGATGGAATAGACAAGCTTTGGAGCTTCACAGAAATCTTCCTCAGATCTCGAAAAGGTAACCACAGTAACACTCCGATTACTTTCTCCAGACTTGATGGACAAACAGAAGGATACCCACACTCCCTTCATGCTCTCCAGTCCCAGAGGAATCTAGTGCCCAGCTTGGGTAGGGACATAATCACATAGGGAATCCCAATTCTAAAGAATGCCTCATGCAACATTGTGGACAGATGGCAAAGCATCTCCTCTCAAACTGAAATGGTTCTCTCAACTGATTACAAGGAGTTCAGGGCTTCAGTACCTGCTGGCCTGATTTCCTGGTTACAGGTCATTCTCAACCCATTTTTCCCATGTGACAGCACACTTGTATTTCTAGCTGAGCCACTACGCTGACACGTTATATAGACTGTAATATTTAATATTAAATTAGCTTAATATGTATAAATGGCATATGTAAATCAAAAGGCTTTTATAATAGTTGCATTCCACACTAGACAGTGTTTTGCACATGCTTCATTTTATTAGACAATGCCACATTTGCAAAGTAATTTAAATATTTCTCACACCCAAAATAGTGTAGTATATAAATGCTTAAGATTTGTGGTAAAAATTTTTAAAGTGCCTAAGTGACTTAGAAGCCTAATTTTCATTTTCAGAAGTGATTTAGACCCACTGAAATCAATGGTAGTTAGATGCCTAAATACCTTTGAGGATTTGGGCCTTAGGAGACTAAGTCTCATTGAAAGTCAATGGGATTTAAGCTTCTAAATCACATAGACACTTTTGAAAATTTTATCCTGAGTCTTTTTAAACCTCCCCCTGAAATCCTTGTGTTTACATAATCTGCAGAAACAAGGCTGCCTAGGCAGGGGGACTATGAATGATTCTTTAGTATCTTTTCATAGAATCATAGAATCATAGACTATCAGGGTTGGAAGGGACCACAGGAGGTCATCTAGTCCAACCCCCTGCTCAAAGCAGGACCAATCCCCAGTTAAATCATCCCAGCCAGAGCTTTGTCAAGCCTGACCTTAAAAACTTCTAAGGAAGGAGATTCCACCACCTCCCTAGGTAACGCATTCCAGTGTTTCACCGCCCTCCTAGTGAAAAAGTTTTTCCTAATATCCAACCTAAACCTCCCCCACTGCAACTTGAGACCATTACTCCTTCTCCTGTCCTCTTCTACCACTGAGAATAGTCTAGAACCATCCTCTCTGGAACCACCTCTCAGGGAGTTGAAAGCAGCTATCAAATCCCCCCTCATTCTTCTCTTCTGCAGACTAAACAATCCCAGTTCCCTCAGCCTCTCCTCATAAGTCATGTGTTCCAGAACCCTAATAATTTTTGTTGCCCTTCGCTGGACTCCCTCTAATTTATCCACATCCTTCTTGTAGTGTGGGGTCCAAAACTGGACACAGTACTCCAGATGAGGCCTCACCAATGTCGAATAGAGGGGAATGATCACGTCCCTCGATCTGCTGGCTATGCCCCTACTTATACATCCCAAAATGCCATTGGCATTCTTGGCAACAAGGGCACAGTGCTGACTCATATCCAGCTTCTCGTCCACTGTCACTCCTAGGTCCTTTTCCGCAGAACTGCTGCCTAGCCATTCGGTCCCTAGTCTGTAGCGGTGCATTGGATTCTTCCGTCCTAAGTGCAGGACCCTGCACTTATCCTTGTTGAACCTCATCAGATTTCTTTTGGCCCAATCCTCCAATTTATCTAGGTCCCTCTGTATCCTATCCCTACCTGCCACCGTATCTACCACTCCTCCTAGTTTAGTATCATCCGCAAATTTGCTGAGAGTGCAATCCACACCATCCTCCAGATCATTTATGAAGATATTGAACAAAACCGGCCCCAGGACCGACCCTTGGGGCACTCCACTTGATACCGGCTGCCAACTAGACATGGAGCCATTGATCACTACCCGTTGAGCCTGACAATCTAGCCAACTTTCTACCCACCTTATAGTGCATTCATCCAGCCCATACTTCTTTAACTTGCTGACAAGAATACTGTGGGAGACCGTGTCAAAAGCTTTGCTAAAGTCAAGAAACAATACATCCACTGCTTTCCCTTCATCCACAGAACCAGTAATCTCATCATAGAAGGCGATTAGATTAGTCAGGCATGACCTTCCCTTGGTGAATCCATGCTGACTGTTCCTGATCACTTTCCTCTCGTGTAAGTGCTTCAGGATAGATTCCTTGAGTACCTGCTCCATGATTTTTCCGGGGACTGAGGTGAGGCTGACTGGCCTGTAGTTCCCAGGATCCTCCTTCTTCCCTTTTTTAAAGATTGGCACTACATCAGCCTTTTTCCAGTCATCCGGGACTTCCCCCGTTCACCATGAGTTTTCAAAGATAATGGCCAATGGCTCTGCAATCACAGCCGCCAATTCCTTTAGCCCTCTCGGATGCAACGCATCCGGCCCCATGGACTTGTGCACGTCCAGCTTTTCTAAATAGTCCCTAACCACCGCTTTCTCCACAGAGGCTGGCCACCTACTCCCCATGCTGTGTTGCCCAGCGCAGCAGTCTGGGAGCTGACCTTGTTCGTGAAGACAGAGGCAAAGAAAGCATTGAGTACATTAGCCTTTTCCACATCCTCTGTCACGAGGTTGCCTCCCTCATTCATTAAGGGGCCCACACTTTCCTTGGATTTCTTCTTGTTGCCAACATACCTGAAGAAACCCTTCTTGTTGTTTTGCTCACTATTTAACAGAAACGAACAAACTCTGAAACTTCCAAATTGTACATTTAGCAAATATATTGCAACCCCGTATTCCTGTTAGTCTTTCCCCTCTTCTTCTCTGCTGTGTTCCTCAGGCACTTGTCACATCTTGATCACAGTTCAGACTGTAAGGTCTTTAGAGATGGGGCTTGTCTTTTATGAATTTGCAGCGCCCAGCACTACAGGGCTTAATCATGATTGGGCCCACTCGGTGCTACCATCATACATATACTAATAAAACATTTAAATATTCCTTCATCATTCCTTGGAAATTAAGGTCAATGGGCTTCATTGACCCCTGCTGGCATAAGCAGGGTACAAACTGCATCCCCTTCTTCACCAGCAGGCATACCTATGCTCCATGGGGTACTCACCATGAGGGAGGGCAGGTAATGTTTGCTTTTGGTGGAATGGCATTTACACTGTTGTGTGCCCTCTACCTCTTCAAGAAAGATTACACTGCAATAGGCCCACAGCCCTGGTTCTGTTGGTGGGTCATAGATGAAGCACCCAGTAAATATACCGGTGATTCATGCTATCAATATAATTGACCAGTAAGACCTGCCAAGTCTTCCTCATTTGGACAGTAAATATTAATAATTCAAACAGAGGCAGTCAGACATTTTTAAAGTAACTCCATTTTGTGATAAAGGATTTTGTAATGTGTTTCAAAGACATTAGAATCTCCCAAAGAAATTTTTTAAATAATTCTCATTCAGAACATCACAGCCCTACTCTACTGAATCTTCCCCACTCTGATACCTCTGTCATGTAATCTACTCATTGAAGGACTTCAGCTGACAGAAGTACTTCTCATAATGCCTCTTTTAACATGAGACTTCAGAAAATGGATGGAGCAACTTCTAAGAGCTACTGAGGAGTCTCATTACCCATCTGACATGTTGCAAGGATAAATCAGTCAGGATTGGGAAGAGAATGAAATTTCAGTTTAAGGATTATCTACTTGAATAGTGCTTACTACTGAAGGAAGTTAAGGACTTCCTCAGTCTGCATATTCAGCTGGAAAAACTCATTAGCAAGTATAGGGGAAGGATAGTTCAGTGGTTTGAGTATCGGCCTGCTGAACCCAGGGTTGAGGGGGCCATTTAGGGATCTAGGGCAAAAACTGGGGATTGGTCCTGCTTTGAGCAGGGGGTTGGACTAGATGATCTCCTGAGGTCCGGTCCAACCTTGATAGTCTATGAAATATTTTTATCCTGTGACGATAACTAGTAAATCCCACACTGGGTTTTCTACTCTAGCTATATCCTAACTCCTCAACAATAAATGAAAACCCATGAGCTTCTCCCAGACAAAAACCCAATCTGCCAGACAAAAACCTATCATATTTGTGAAAGTATTCTCAGAGAAGCACTGGGCACTGGAGACCTCTGCAGTTATACAGTCCTGGACTTTGCTTTTAAAATAATGGGTCAGTACATCCCTGGTGTAAATCCATTGACTTCAGTGAATTTGCCCTGGGGATGAATTTGACCTGTTTGCTGCCGGAGCAGATCATTTACATTGTATCACAGGGAAAAGACACTTAAAAACAAATGGATTCCAGTGCTGAACTTCCTTATGAAAAAAGTCTTGATTGTATTCACTGTGTAGTATTCTAGCTTGTATCTCAGAGACCTTGAACCAAAGCGTCAACCAATGTAAATCAGTATAGCTCCATTACACCACCCATGGTTTTGGCCCCATGAGTTGTGAGTGCACATTGGCTTTGTAATGTGAAATAGTGTAGAGATACTTGCACCAGAACCCATGCTAGAAAAAAAAAACAAAAAAAACCACCACCACTTTGGGATCCTCCCCAACTCACATCTAAGTCTAATGGAAGTGAGAGAGCTTATGATCCCTCTGGATCTGTTCATGATCACCAGATTGCATGATCACCTATGTGCTATTGTCATGTGAATCAACAATTTATAGACTATCTGTACATTTAATAAACCCTCCAAAGGGAAATCCCCAGCAAGTCTAAGATACCCGGTAGCCTTTCAAAAAGGAAGAAAAGAGAAAAACAAGAACATTACCAACGAGAAGCATGAGGGTCAAGGTCTTCATCACATGAAGAGTTCCAGACAGAAAGAGAATGATACCCAATTCACCATTGGCCTATGGTCTCTTTGCATAAGTGTAACCATCACAAAATGGCCCTATGGAAGATATAAGCCTACCAATGCCTAGCACTAGCACTCAGGCCTTTCCACCAGATAAAAATATAATTTTGTATGCAGGGGCATTCACAGGAATAAAAATTTGGTCGTTTTTGGAGGGGCACGTTCTGTAGGCCTCCAGTCCCAGCAGCCATAGGAGCTGGATCTCCCGCCCTGGGCGGATCCAGAAGAGCTTGCTATCCCAGCCCTGGAGGAGTTCTGTGCATCCACTGATTAGCAGGGTCCTACGCCCCAGCTTGCCCGCACCCCCTTGTGCACATCCCTGTTTGTATGGTGTGACAGGGTTGGGCTAGATGGCTATAGGAGAGTAATTTTTTTGAAGCAAAAAAGGTATATTTTTTATTTGCATAACACACTTACGGAACAAAACAACACATATGCAATGTGTAACACAGCAACCAATCACAATTGTTTTCTCATTAGCTTCAGGGGAGGGAAGTGTTCAAGCTTGCCTGGGCCCAGAGCGGGGGGCTTCCTCAACTCTCGTGGTCTTCCACCCTTTCGAGTTACCTGGTGGCCCAGAGCGAGGGGGCTTCATCGACTCTCAAGGTCTGCCACCCCCTCGAGTTACCTGCCGCCACGCCCGAATGTCACCAACAATTCCCTCCTCTGAAAGCACCCAACAAAAGGGGCAGGCTGTGGGGTGGACAATCGGGGAGTGGGGGGCGCATGTGCACCCATGTGTGAAAGGACCCCTCTAAGGTGGTGGTGTCCACAGCAGCAATGGCTGGGGCTGGGGTCCCTTACTCTCTCCCCCAATCAAAGGGTCAAAACAAAGGGAGCCGGACGGGGAAAATGAGCAGAGAGCCTCGGACAGCGCCCACCGCTCCTCAAAAGCATCAAGGGAGTTGGTGGACGCCGCCCAGAGGAACTCCACCCGGATATGTGAACAGACTGAGGATTGGGAAATGGCCCCACAGTCACAGGAAACTCCACCGGCCAACCTCCTCTCTCTGGTTTTATAGATGGCCGTTTTAGCCAGGGCCAGGAGGTTAACTAGGAGATCCCGTGACTTTGTGAGGCCACGGATGGGGAGTGCATAAATAAAAAGGAGAGGGGAAAAATGCAACCAAAAACGTAATAAAGGATTTGTGAGGAGCCGGAACAGGGGCTGCAGCCTGGCACACTCCAGATATATGTGCGCCAAGGTTTCCCTCACACCGCAAAAGGGACAAGTATCTGGGATGGGGTTGAACCGCGTCAAGTATGTGCCTGTGCTCACAGCTCCATGAAGGAGCCGCCAACTGATGTCCCCGACGGGCCTCGGAACTGAGGTGGAATATAGTCTGGCCCACCGGGGCTGCTCACCCTCCAAAGGTGGCAGAAGGTCTCGCTACTTTGTGTCGCGGTGGGACACTAGGGTGAGGGTGTGACGGGTGTGGAGCACGAGCATTTATAGATGTTTCCTTGGCGCGGTTTGGAAGCATACTGGCTTCAGTTCATGCAGCCAGCTTGCCATAAAAGGGTGAGGGGGTCAATTGGGTCTACGGGGCAGGGGTCCAATTAAAAGATCCGGCGGGCCTGGGGTAGAGGGTGGGCAGGGCGTGCCCTCGAGCAGGACCTGATCAAGGTAAGCTCTAGCAGTGGGCGGCAAAGCGGCCTTCACCTCCTGAAGTACGCGCCGGGGGGTACGAGGTCTGGAGAGCCCCATGCGCCGAGCGAGCGTCAGGGGATCCAGCCAGTCTCCCCGGTCGTAGTCCAGGAGGTCTCCGACTCTCGTGACTTCTGCCAGGATCAAGCTCTGGCGCACCGAGCGGGACTCCGCCACCTGCATACGGAGCTGGGGGTTGTATAGCAGGGGCTCTGCGAGGAGATCTGCCCCCTCGGTGGCCGCCACGGACCTGGTCATTAAAAACAGTTTCCAAGTCCAGAGGAGGTCCTGGTAGAAGATCGGCAGCCTGGAGAGGTCTCGTAAAAGACCTCCCGGACAAAGATAAAAGAGCTGCCGGTCATATTGGAGCCCTCGGATGCAGCGCAGGATGGTGGGCACCAGTACTCTCCACGCTGAACTGCGTGCACCATAAAGGAACCTCTGTAGGGCCTGGAGGCGGAAGACGCGGACCTGAGTGTGTAGACACTTCAGGCCCTGTCCTCCTTCCTTCAGGGGTAGATGAAGAACCCCTACAGGGGCCCAGTGCATTCCTGACCAAAAGAACCCCAGAATCGATGTCCAGAGGTTGGTCAGGAAAACCAGGGCCGGGACCAGGGTGTTGAGCCAGTACCAGAGCGTTGACAGGACTAGTTGATTAAGCACCAGCGCTCTCCCTCGGAGGGAGAGACATCGGAGTAGTCCCGTCCATTTCTGGAGCTGCTCTATCACCCCACCCTCTAAGTTTTCCCAGTTCTCCGGTGGAGAGGGATGCGTGGCAGAAAGGTAAATGCTGAGGTAGAGCAGTGGACCCGCACTCCACCGGACGGTCTGAAGCGCAAGTGGGAGGGAGCTTGCCTGCCGCCAGTCTCCTACCGCCAAGCCAGAGCTCTTGACCCAGTTGACCCAGGCGGAGGAGGCTGCCGAATAGATGGCCTGGCAAGCCTCCACCCAAGCCAAGTTGCCCGGGTCCTGGACCACGAGGAGCACGTCATCAGCGTACGCCGACAGGACCAGCTGCAGCTCCGGCTCCCACAGCACCAACCCTGTCAACCTCCTGCGGAGGAGACAGAGGAAGGGCTCAATCGCCAGAGCGTACAGCTGGCCTGAGAGGGGGCACCCCTGCCGTACTCCTTGCCCAAAGTTGACCGGTTCGGTCAGGGTCCAATTGAGCTTAACCAGACACTCTGCGGAAGCATACAGCAACCGGAGAAAACCCACAAACTGGGGTCCGAAGCTAAACTCCCGCAGAGTGCTCAGGAGGTACCCGTGGTCCACCCTATCGGAAGCCTTCTCCTGATCTAGGGACAGGAGGGCGAACGACAGACCATCTCTACACCCGAGTTCCAAAAGTTCCTGAACCAGAAATAGGTTATCAAAGATACTGCGGTCCAGGACGGTGTAGGTCTGGTCTGGGTGGATCACTTCCACCAGCACAGACCCTAGCCGCAGCGAGATTGCTTTCACTACGATTTTGTAGTCCATGCTGAGGAGCGAGACGGGCCAATTTTGTAAATCACGGAGGTCCCCCTTCTTCGGCAGTAAGGCGAGCACAACTCACCTGCACGAAAGAGGGAGGACCCCGCTCTGCAGAGACTTGGCCCAGACGGTGATTAGGTCTGGGCTGAGGATGTCCCAAAACATGCGGTAGAACTCCACGGTCAGCCCGTCCATGCCTGGAGACTTATTAGTGGGCATAAGACAGAGGGCTTCCGAGAACTCGGCCAGAGTGAGAGGCAACTCTAGCCGGTCTCGGTCGCTTGCACTGACCATAGGGAGCTCCTCCCAGAGCACTCTGCAAGCACCAGGATCCGGGGAGAAAAGACTTCCGTAGAAGGCTCGGGCCCTCCCGCACATCTCCACTGGTTCCATGAGGGGGGTGCCGTCTTCTGCCAGGAGGCAGATGACGTGTTTCTTGGGCCCCCTCATTTTCTCCAGGGCATAGAAGAAGCGGGAGCCGCGATCCATCCCCCGAAGGAGGCGAATGTGGGATCGAACAAAGGCGCCCTGGGCCCGATGGTCCTCGAGGGCCCGGAGCTCCTACCGCTTCTCCTGGCACGCTCCACAGAGGAGTGAATCCTCGGGGCTGGCGGCTAGACGCCTCTCCAGCTCTAAGACCTCCTGTTCCAACTGCTCTATCGCCGCATTTCTCTGTCGGCTGGTGCCCTGGGTGTACTCGCAGCAGAAAAGCCGGGCGCACACCTTCCCCAGCTCCCACCATCGCCGCGCCGAGGGAAAGGCACGCCGCTGCCCTCGCCAGGCCAGCCAGAATTCCCGGAAGGACATCACGAAGCCCTCATCCTCCATCAGGCTGTTGTTAAAATGCCAGTAGGCCGGCCCCGGCCTCTCCGCACAGAGGGAGGCTGTCACGGTGGCTAGATGATGGTCAGAAAATGGGGCCAGCCGAATGCTGGAGGAGTGGGCTTGTGAGAGATGGAAGCGTGATAAATAAATGCGGTCCAACTGGGAGTGGCTCGACCAATGGGCTTCCACCCGGACAAAGGTGAATGTGGAAGTGTCATCCGGGTGGTGGTCGCGCCAGATGTCCACTAGGGAGTGATGTTCGACTATCTCCTGGAGGGTGTCCGCGGCGGCCGGGCTGTGCTCGGTCCCCGAGCGGTCCTGTTCCTCGAGGGTGGTATTAAAGTTCCCTCCCAGGACCAGGCACTCATGAGAATCTAAGGTGCCGAGGAAGGCGGATGCCCACTGGTAGAATTGCAGCCACTCTGGGCCCGATGTCGGGGCATAGACGTTAACGAGGTTGACCATGAGCCCCTCCATACGGACCCGGAGATGCAGCAGGTGACCCGGCACGGCCTCGGTGACCCCTAGCACCTCGGGCCATAAGTCAGGGGAGAACAGGGTCGCCACTCCAGCCTGTCGAACTGTGGCATGGCTAAAGTAGACCCTGTCCCCCGACTCCACCCGTCAACTGTCTTCGGCGGTCGGGTCCGTATGGGTCTCCTGCAGGAAAACCACAGAGTACCCTCCCTCCCGAAGGAAGGCTCAGTGGTCGTCAGCGGGGTGCCATCAGCGGCTGGGTAGGTGGAGGAGTCCAGGGGCTCCTCGGAGGTGGGAGCGGAAGCAGCAGTTAAGGGGAAGGAGCATGGGGAAAAGAGGGGTGGAGTGAGGTCTCCCAGATCGAGATTTGCTGGCAAAACGTCGTCCTCCCCCTGGGTGACCGGGGTCAGATCTAAGGCCTCAATCTCCTCGAACATGGAGGAGAGGACACTTTCTGCCGCCCCAGGGTTCTCTCTGCCGGCACCCACCACGATGGTTGCCTCGGGGTTCACGGGGGCTTCGGGTAGCGTCAGGACAGAAGGGGCTTCCTCGAGGGTCTTGGAGGGGAGACACTACCCTCCGGTGCTGCCACGTCTTTCCCGGCTGACACCAGTGGATGGGACGCACTCTTGGGCAAAGCGGAAGGTTCGGCATCGGTGCCCCCCTTCCTGGTCTTCCAGGGGGCCTCTGCCTCGGGTAGATGAGGCGGAGCTCGAGCCTTCCGCTTGCCTCGCTTCCCCTGGACTAGGGCCCAGCCCTCCATGGCATCATCTGGGGGCTGGTTAGCAGGGGTCGTGTCAGGGGGTAAAGGCGATGGCTCAGGGACTTGGGGGGGGAATGGTGGGGCAGCATAAGGGAGGGAGGATTCTCCCTGGGGCAGGCTCTCTCCCACACCTGGTGGTATCTCTGCCACACCCTCCTCCATAGGCCCCGCTAGATTCTCAGCAGCGAGGGCGGGGCTCTCCCGCTCGTCTGGGCCTTGTAGGGGAGGTGCCCCTTGGGCCTGAGTGGGAGTAGCGGTGGTCCGAAGGGTGGGGGGGCGGGTTCGGGTACCGGGCAGCCAGGGACGTCGGCAATGACAGGGCCGATGTCCTGCCGGGTCTCGGGGATCCCAGGTGCCCCTCCTTGCCAGGCTAAGGGGCAGTCCCTCCGGACATGCCCCAACGCCCGGCAAGAGGTAGCACCGGGCTTCCCCTGTGGAAAAGTACACCCGGTAACGGGCCCCGTGGTGGGGGACTAGGAAGGACCCTTCGAGCACCACTCCATCACGCGCCGCCGACGGCAGTAAAAGTTGCACTTGCCAGCCGAAGGAAAAAATGTGATGGAGGATGTGGTCCTTGCAGCCCAACGAGAGAGGGCTGATAACAGAAACAGGTTTCCCCAGGGTGGAAAGGGTGGGTAGCAGGGCAGCACTGGGGTGAAAAGGAGGGACAGAGGTCAGGACCAGGTGGATGCCCACATCCTCTAGCGGCTCTAGGGGGACAAACACCCCCCCCACGGCTTCCTGGGTGGGAGCCTCTGATGCTAAGAAGAAAACGACCTTCCCATACATTTTGGAGGCTGCCACAATGGCCGAGGGCCCCACCACCCTCGCCAACACCCGCATGTAGGTCTCCATGTGGGGCGAGGCAGGCACCAGGAGGTATCGGACACCGTGCTTCCTTGTCATGGTGGGAAAGGGGCCCTGGCCGCTATTGATGGTGGCAGAGGCAGTGAGCGGGAGAGATGACGAGGCGGGAGGTGGCAGGTGGGGGGGCTGCCGCCGCCCAGGTGTACATCCTGGGGGCTGAGGGAGGGACATCCGCAGAGCTGGTGGAGGGGGCAGCGGGGGAGGACGCCATGGTCGGTGGCGGGGCTGCAGCAGTGGGGGTGGCCCCTGCCATGGAGGGCCCGGGGGTTTTAGCAGGGCCCTTCCCCTTCTTCTTGCCCTGGCCTTTCCCGCTGGCTGGGGGGGCTTCCCTAGAGTCTGGGGAGGCGATGGGCATGGCAGCGGCGGAGGTCACCCCGCTGCCCTCCATTGCCGATGCCCCAGCGGGGGTGGTGGCAGGTGATTAACAGGAGTTGGGGGCAGGTAGAAAGGGACAAGCTGTGGGGTGGACAATTCGGGGGGGGGGGGCACATGAACAAACGTACGCTTGTCCAGAGAGTCCTGTTTGGTTGGCTGGTGCTTCTGGCCCACGCGGTGGAATCAGGGCGAGCAGCTGAGTCCAGAGGCAGATGTTAGACAGCCAGCAAAGATGGTGGAGTGGGGGGGGTGAAGATTGTAGTGTGGGGGTTGGGAGCACACAGATGGATCGGGTGGCAGCTCCGTGCCACACCCCCTGTATCCGCACAAACACAGTTGAGACACAGTCAAGGCCTCCCCCCACACGAGAGCACAGTTCGAAAGTTACTCAGTCTTAGGCCCCCTCCATGGCAATTTGTAGATTCCCCGGAGGGGTGTTCCTCCGGTGGACAGCTTTTTCTCTGTCTGTTCCAGGCTTTCTTTTTTGCATTCCAGAAATGCCGGAGCAAGTGATAAGAGTCCTCTCGACCGGAGATGGGTCCACAGACAAACAGCAAGTGGCTGAGTCTGGGGGCTGGGTCCTTCCACTCCCCCCCTCTGGGGAAGTGGGCTGGCAGGCCCCCCTCTCTCGGGGGGGGATTTCAGCTGGAGCGGCAGCAGCGTCCAAGGGCGGGCAGGGCGGGGCTAACAGCCAGCTGGCAGCCAGCCAGCACTCTAGCAACAGCAGAGAAAGAGAAAAAAAACAACAAAAAGAAAAGACAGGGAGAGAGCGTCTGGCCCGGTTGTGGGGGAAGCCAAAAGCAGGGGCAAAAAGCAAGGAAAGCTCAGGCCAGAGGGCAGCAGCAGGAGAACAGGCTAAGTAGGTCCCTTTTCCCTGGGTAAGGTAACAGGGACTTTTTTTTTTTTTAACAGAAAAGAAGTTTATTGGTAACACAAGAATTACCAAAGGAAACAAAACAGCTGTGCAACAAAACAACGCAAACAGAAGGTATAACACAGCAGCTTTCAGGAGGGAGAAGTGTTCAGGCTAGCCTGGGCCCAGAGCGGGGAGGGCTTCCTCGACACTCGTGGTCTTCCACCCTCCTGAGTTACCTGGTGGCCTAGAGCGGGGAGGCTTCCTCGACACTTGTGGTCTTCCACCCCCTCAAGTTACCTAGTGCCGCTCCCAGTGTCACCGATCCTCCCTCTCCTGAGAGTGCCCAGCAAGATGGGCACGGCTGCGGGGTGGGCGGTTTAGGGGTGGGGGGGTAGACACCCATGTATTATAGGACCCCTCCTAGATGACAGTAATGATGGTATCCACAGCGACAACGGCTGGGGCTGGCGTCTCTCGCTCTTCCCCTCAATCAAAGGGTCAGACGGAGGGAACCGGACGGGGTCACCGAGCAGAGAACCCCGGACAGCGCTCACCGCTTCTTGAAGGCGTCAAGGGAGTCGGTGGACACCGCCCAGAGGAACTCCGCCTGGATATGTGAATGTACTGAGGATCGGAAAAAGGCCCCACAATCGCAGGACGTTTCATGGGCCAACCTCCTCTCTCTGGTTTTATAAATGGCTGTTTTAGCCAAGGCTAGGAGGAGGTTGACCAGGAGATCCCGCGACTTTGTGGGGCCACGGATGGGAAGTGTATAGATAAAAAGGTGAGGGGAGAAATGAAGCCAGAAGCGCAATAGAATATTTGTGAGGAGCCGGAAAAGGGGCTGCAATCTGGCACACTCTAAATATACGTGTGTAAGGGTTTCCCTTACATTACAAAAAGGGCAAGTATCCGGGATGGGGGTAAACCGTGTCAGAAACACGCCCGTGCTCACAGCTCCGTGAAGGAGCCGCCAACTGATGTCCCCGACGGGCCTCGGGACCAAGGTGGAATACAGGCTGGCCCATCGAGCTTGCTCACCCTCCAAAGGTGGCAGGAGGTCCCACCACTTTGTATCGGGGCGAGACACCAGGGTGTGGGCGTGAAGGGGGTGAAGCGTGAGTGTGTATAAATATTTCCGTGGTGCAATTTGAAAACTGACCGGCTGCAGTTCATGCAGCCGGCTTGCAGTGAAAGGGTGAGGGGTTTGTTGGGATCTATGGGGTAGGGGCCCAATGGAAAGGTCCAGCAGGCCTCGGGTAGAGGATGGGTGGGGCGTGCCCTCGCGCAAGGCTCGGTTGACATAAGCCCGAGCAGCGGGGGTCAAGGCAGCCTCACCTCCTGAAGTACGCGCCGGGGGATACGGGGGCTGGAGAGCCCCATGTGCCGAGCGAGCGTCAGGGGATCCAGCCAGTCTCTCCGGTCATAGTCCAGGAGGTCTCCGACCCTCGTGACTTCCGCCAGGACCAACCTCTGGCGCACCGAGCGGGACTCCGCCACCTGCACACGGAGCTGGAGGTTGTGTAGCAGGGCTCCGTGAGGAGATCTGCTCCCATGGTGGCCGCCACGGACCTGGTCGTTAAAAACAGTTTCCAGGTCTGGAGGAGGTCCTGGTAGAAGACCAGCAGCCCGGAGAGGTCTCACGGAAAACCCCTCGGACAAAGATAAAAGAGCTGCCGGTCGTATCGGAGTCCTTGGAAGCGGCGCAGAAAGGCGTGCGCCAGTATGCTCCATGCCAAACTACTTGCACTATAAAAGAGCCTCTGCAGGGCCTGGAGGCGGAAAACGCGGACCTGAGTGTACAGACACTTCAGGCCCTGCCCTCCTTCCTTCAGGGGTAGATGAAGAACCCCAACAGGGGCCCAGTGCACTCCTGACCAGAAGAACTCTAGAATCAATCTCCGGAGGTGGGTCAGGAAACCTGGGGCCGGGGCCAGGGTGTTGAGCCGGTACCAGAGCGTGGACAGGACTAGTTGGTTAAGCACCAGTGCTCTCCCTCGGAGGGAGAGACATCGGAGTAGCCTCGTCCATCTCCGGATCCGCTCTGTCACCCCGCCCTCTAAATTTTGCCAGTTCTCCGGCAGGGAAGGATGCGTGGCGGAAAGGTAAACGCCGAGATAGAGCAGTGGACCCGCACTCCACTGGATGGTCTGAAGTGCGGGTGGGAGGGAGCTTACCTGCCGCCAGTCCCCCACCGCCAAGCCAGAGCTCTTGACCCAGTTGACTCGGGCGGAGGAGGCTGCCGAATAGATGGCTTGGCATGCCTCCACTCGCGCCAAGTCGCCCGGGTCCTGGACCACGAGGAGTACGTCATCGGCGTACGCCGACAGGACCAGCCGTAGCTCCGGCTCCCACAGCACCAACCCTGTCATCCTCCTGCGGAAGAGACAGAGGAAAGGCTCGATCGCCAGAGCGTACAACTGGCCCGAGAGGGGGCACCCCTGCCGCACTCCTCACCCGAAGCTGACCGGTTCAGTCAGGGTCCAGTTGAGCCTAACCAAACACTCCGCGAGGCATACAGCACCTGGAGAAAACTCACAAACTGAGGTCCAAATCCAAACGCCTGCAGAGTGCTTAGGAGGTACCCATGGTCTACTCTATCGAACGCCTTCTCCTGATCAAGAGACAGGAGGGCGAACGATAGACCATCTCTCCGAAAGGTTCCAAAAGGTCTCGGACTAGAAAGAGGTTGTCGAAAATGCTGCGACCCGGGACAGTATAGGTCTGGTCTGGGTGGATCACGTCCACCATCACGGACCCTAGCTGCAGCGAGATTACTTTCGCTACGATTTTGTAATCCATGCTAATGAGTGAGACGGGAGGCCAGTTTCGTAAATCGCAGAGGTCCCCCTTCTTCGGCAGCAAGGCGAGCACCACTCGCCTGCATGACAGAGGGAGGACCCCGCTCTGCAAGGACTCAGCCCAGACAGTGACTAGGTCTGGGCCGAGGATGTCCCAGAACGTGCGGTAAAACTCCGCGGTCAGCCCGTCCATGCCCGGAGATTTATTGGTGGGCATGCGACGGAGGGCTTCCAAGAACTCGGCCAGGGTGAGAGGTAGCTCTAGTCGGTCTCGGTCGCCCACACTGACCATAGGGAGCTCCTCCCAGAGCACCCCACAAGCGCCAGGATCGGTTGGATCCGGGGAGAAAAGGCTTGTGTAGAAGTCACGGGCCCTCCCACACATCTCCTGTGGATCCGTGAGGGGGGTGCCGTCTTCCGCAAGAAGGCAGGTGACGTGTTTTTTGGCCCCCCTCGTTTTCTCCAGGGCATAGAAGAAGCGGGAGCCGCGATCCATCTCCCGAAGGAGGCGGATGCGGGACTGAACGAAGGCACCTCGGGCCCGGTGGTCCTCGAGGGCCTGGAGCTCCTCCCGCTTCTCCCGGCACACTCCGCAGAGGAACGGGTCCTCGGGGCTGGCGGCCAGATGCTTCTCCATCTCTAAGACCTCCTGTTCCAACTGCTCTATCGCCGCATTTCGCCGTCGGCTGGTGCCCCGGGTGTAGTCACGGCAGAAGAGCTTGGCGCGCACCTTCCCGAGATCCCACCATCGCCGCACCGAGGGAAAGGCACACCACTGCTCTCGCCAGGCCAGCCAAAACTCCCGGAAGGACGTCACGAAGCTCTCGTCCTCCAACAGGCTGTTATTAAAGTGCCAATAGGCCGGCCCTGGTCTCTGTGCACGGAGGGAGACCGTTACGGTGACTAAATGATGATCGGAGAATGGGGCCGGCCGAATGGCGGAGGAGTGGGCCTGTGAAAGATGGAAACGGGATAAGTAAATACGGTCCAACCGAGAGTGGTGTGACCGATGGGCCTCCACCCGGACAAAGGTGAACATGGAAGTGTCATCTGGGTGGTGGTCACGCCAGACGTCCACTAGGGAGTGATGTTCAACTATCCCTCGGAGAATATTCGCGGCGGCCGGGCTCGGCTCGGCCCCTGAGCGGTCCCGTTTCTCGAGGGTGGTGTTAAAGTCCCCTCCCAGGACCAGGCACTTGTGCGAATCCAGGGTGCCGAGAAAGTCGGACACCTGCTGATAAAATTGTGGCCGCCTGGAGCTCATTTGCGGGGCATAGATGTTAACAAGATTAACCACGAGCCCCTCCATACGGACTCAAAGGTGCAGCAGGTGGCCCGGCACGGCCTCATTGACCCCTAGCACCTCAGGCCGTAGGTTGGGGGAGAACAGGGTCGCCACTCCAGCTTGCCAGGTCGCGAAGTGGCTAAAATATACCCCGTCCCCCCACTCCAGCCGCCACCTGTCCTCGGCGGCCGGGTCCGTATGGGTCTCCTGCAGGAAAACTACAGAGTACCTCCCTTCCCGAAGGTAAGAGAGCATCTGGGACCTGCGGAGAGCCATCCTACAGCCCCTGGTATTCAGGGTCGCAATAATAAGAGGCGTCATGCGGAGGGCTGGGGGGGTGGGGGCCTCGTGTTGGCGGGGGTGTTCAGGGCCCCCGGCAGGTTGCGCAGCAACCCGTGACCCATCCCGTGGGTGAGTAGATCACGTCGGAAGCTGCGGGCTCGCTCGTAGGCCGCAGCACCGCGTCTTCCTTGCCCCCTGCCCTCCTTTATAAGGGCCCTTGTGGCCTGGAGGATTTGATCAAAGTCCCCCCAGAGCTGAAGAGCCAGCTGTGCCCTATCGCGGGCGCCACGGGTGTGCTCTAGGAACTTCCGTAGCACATGCCGCAGCTCATGGGGGGGTGGGGTTACAATTCCCGAGGTATTCCCTGATGGGCCTCTTAATACAGCCTCGTGGTCCGCTAAGGCGGGTAGACAGGGTGCGGACCACCGACGGGGCGTCTGACAGGCTGGGGTTATTAAATTCATTTCGCACCTTGGGGTGGAGGGGGATGGCAGGGGAAAAATTGCCACTCCTAACGGGTCGCGGCTAGAAAGTGCAAAGACTGCTCCCTGGGGGGAATCCGCGAAAGGCGGAAAGGAAATAACCCCAGGGGCGGCATTAACATTGCAGGAGGAGGGGACTTGGGCAGGGGCAGGGGTGGGGGCAGGGGCAGGGGCAAGTCTCTGGGGTGCAGGAGGCAAGCAGCTAAAGGAAAGTGCCTCCTGAGCAGAGTCAAGGGTTAAGGGGTAAGGGAGGGGGCTCCCAATAATGCTATGCACTGGCTCCGTGGTGGTCTTGGCGGCCATGACATCAGGTGGTGGACCACCTTCTGCAGGGTGCTCGCCCAGGAAGTCAATTAGGGGGAGGGAGCATGGGGAAAGGGGGGCTGGGGTAAGGTTGCCGAGCTCGAGGCCAGCTGGCAGTAGATCATCCTCTCCCTGGGTGACCGGGGTCAAACCTAGGGCCTCAATCTCCGCATACATGGAGGAGAGGCCAGCTCCTGCTACCCCGGGGGCCTCTCCTCTAGGGCCCGCCTCAATGGTCGCCTCGGGGTCCGCGGGGGGTTCGGGTGATATCCAGGCAGAAGGGGCATCCTCAGGAGTCTGGGAGGGGAGGGTCTCCCGTGGAGGCGGGACTCTGCCCTTCAATGCCAGTCCGCCTTCCCCTCCCAACACCAGCGGATGGATCTTACTCATGGCCGTAGCGGGAGGCTCAATATCAGTGCCTCCTTTCCTGGTCTTCCGGGGGGCTTCCGCGTCGGATGGATGCAGCGGAGCTCGAGCCTTCCGCTTGCCTCGCTTCCCCTGGACTAGGGTCCAGCCCTCCATAGCGTCATCTGGGGGTTGGTTAGCAGGGGTCGTGTCGGGGGGCGGAGGCGATGGTTCAGGGGTTCGGGGGGTAGCGGTGAGGCAGCATAGGGGCGGGAGGTCTCCTTGGGGCGGGCCCTCTCCTGTACCCAGTAATATCCTTGCCACACCCTCCTCCATAGGCTCTACTGGATTGGTAATAGCAAGGGTGGAACTCCCTTGCTCGCCCGGGCATTGTAGGGAAGGTATCTCTTGGGCCCGGATGGGAGCAGCGATGGGTCGAGTAGGAGGAGGGTTGGTTTCAGGTGCCGGGCAGCCAGGGGCGTCGGCAGCGACGCGGCCGATGTCCTGCCGGGTCTCAGGGGTCTCGGGTGCCCGGGCCAAAGAGCAGTCTCTGCAGACATGCCCCGCTGAGCGGCAGAGGTAGCACCGGGCCTCTCCGGTGGAGTAAAAGACCTGATAGCGGGCTCCCTGGTAGGGGACTAGGAAAGACCCCTCGAGCGCCTCTCTGTCACGCGCCCCCGCCGGTGGTAAAAGCTGCACTTGCTGGTGGAACGAAAGGACGTGACGGAGGGTGGGGCCCTTGCAGCCTAACGGGAGAGGGCTGATGACAGACAAGTTTCCCCAGAGTGGAGAGAGCGGGTAACAGGGCAACATTGGGTAAGAAGGGAGAAACGGAGGTGAGGACGAGGCAAACGCCCAGGTCTTCTAGCGGCTCTAGGGGGACAAACAGCCCCCCCACCGCCAGGGCCCTCTCCACTGCCTCCTGGGCGGCAGCCTCCGAAGCTAAGAAAAAAACGACCTTCCCATACATCTTGGAGTCCACCACAATAGCCGTGGGTCCTACCACCTTCGCCAATGCCTGCACGTATGTCTCCACGTGGGGCGAGGCGGGCACCAGGAGGCAACGGACACCGTGCCTCCTGGTCAAGGCGGGGAAAGGGCCCCGGCCACTGGTGACGGTAGCAGAGGCGGGGGGGGGCGAGATGACGAGGCGGCAGGCAGGGGGGAGCCCATCACCGCCCGGGCATACGTCTTGGGGGACGGGGGAGGGACAATCGCAGAACTGGTGGAGGGAAACGCAGGGAGGGGCGCCACGGTCGATGACGAGGCCACAGAGGTGGGGGCAGCCCCTGCCATGGAGAGCTTAGTGGTTTTAGCGGGGCCCTTTCCTTTCTTCCCGCCCTGGCCCTTCCGGCCAGCTGGGGGGGTTTTCCTCGAATCTGGGGGGGCGGTGGGCGCAGCAGCAGCAGTAATCACCCCGGTGCCTCCTGCTGCCGGTGCCCCAGCGGCGGGGGGTGGCAAGTATCTTAACAATAGTGGGGGGGGACGACCTTGGGGGTCGAGCAGGGGGGGAGGTGGGGGAGGGACAGCTGATTTTGTTAGAGGGCCCTCGCCCTTCTCATTCCCCGCCATTGTGAGCAGAGAGAGACGGGGAGACACCGGAAGGAGGAGGAGGGAGGGGGAAGCAGAGTAACCGCTCCTCCCTGCTGGGCCGCAGGCGGGGGGAGGGGAATGCCGAAGGGGTTGGACTGGGGGGGGAAACAAATCGCGGTCCGGTAATAGGGGCAAGCTATGGGATAAGCAATCCGAGGCGGGGGGGTGCAGACCCACGCACGTTTGTCCAAAGAGTCTCGGTTGGTCGGCTGTTATGTCCGGTCCAAAAGGCAAAGTTCAAAGCGAACAGCTGGATCCGAAGGTAGATGGCAGGTTGCCAGCAGGGACGGACGGCGGGGGGGGCCGTAACAGTTGTAGTAATGGTGGGGGGGTTAGGGGCACCGATGGATCGGGGGGGGGCTCCGCGCCACACCCCCTGTGCCACCACAAACACAAGTAAACCACAGTCAAACTCCCCCCCCCCCATGAGAGTATAATTCAGAAAATTACTCAGTCTTACGGTCCCCTTCACGATGATTTGCAGCTTCCCTGGGTTATTTCTCCTGTCTTCTGAAATCTTCTTCTCCAGCTGTGTTGGCTGTGTTCCAAGGCTTCCGGCATGCTGAGAATGATATTAAAAATAAGAAGTAAAATCCGAGCTGCCAGCAAAACGGCTGGGTCTGGGGGTTTCCACTCCCCCCTCCGGATAGCAAAATTGGCAATCTTCCCCCCCCTCCTCCGGGGGGCTCAGCTGAGGCAAATAGCTGCACCCGAAAGCAGGCGTGGGGGGGGGGGGCGGGTGCTGGCAGCAAGCTGAAGGCCAACCAGCACGTAAACGGCAAAAAGAAAAAAATAACAAAAAATCAAAACAAAGCAAAAAAAAGCGTCTGGCCCGGTTGGGGGGATGCGGGGGGGGGGGGGGGGGGACTAAGGCAGGTTCAAAAAGTAAGAAAAATCCAGGCCAGGGGCTTTAGGAAAGAATAGAAAGCAGATAGCTGAGGAGCAAGCAAAGGACGTTCCGTTTTCCAACAGGGACGATTCCAGAACAATCAGGAACCTTCTGGAGACAATTAAGACAGGCTGATTAGAACACCTGCAGCCAATCAAGAAGCTGCTAGAATCAATTAAGGAAGGCTAATCAGGGCACCTGGGTTTTAAAAAAAGGAGCTCAGTTCAGTTTGTGGTGTGCATGTGAGGAACTTGGAGCAAGAGGCACTAGGAGCTGAGAGTGAGAACGTGGACTGTTGGAGGACTGAGGTGTACAAGCATTATCAGGCACCAGGAGGAAGGTCCTATGGTGAGGATAAAGAAGGTGTTGGGAGGAGGCCATGGGGAAGTAGCCCAGGGAGTTGTAGCTGTCACGCAGCTGTTCCAGGAGGCACTCTAGACAGCTGCATTCCACAGGGCCCTGGGCTGGAACCCGGAGTAGAGGGCGGGCCTGGGTTCCCCCCCCAAATCCTCCCAACTCCTAGTCAGACACAGGAGGAGTTGACCTGGACTGTGGGTTCAGAAAAACGGTCAAGCTGAGCTGCCGTGAAGCTCCAAGGTGAGCAAATCTGCCAATAAGCACAAGACCCACCAAGGTAGAGCAGGAACTTTGTCACAATGGATACTGATTTCTGTTCTGAGTAGCCTCTCTTTGTCCAACCAAGGTTGAGAAACATTGGGATTGATCCTACAGCCTTTGCTCAGGAAAAGCTCATATTAAAGACAATGCTGTAGTGCCATGCCTAAAGGTGCGACCTATACCCCAAGGGAATGATGTCTCATGTTATAGCTTTTTGTAATACCAGTGAGTGTTTAGGTATTTTTGGAGCTCTCACTAGTAGCTGATGTTTGGCAGCCCTCATGTCTCTGTTACTCACCCCTTTTATTTTACCTACAGTATCTCCTTTCACTTGAATGGTAATGGAACCAGAAATGTAAAATGAGAGTCAAGAGAAGTTAGCTGCTTATGAAGATTCCACTGTCCTTTCTTGCTGGCCAACTAATTTAAATGCAAGCATATTGTATACTTGATTCAAAAGGGAGACTTCATCAAGCTAGGATTATATTTAATCATTAAAGCAAAGAGGTTTTAGTTTATATTGTATCTCCAAAAATGTTGTGACAGATAAATTCTAAACTACAATGCCTCACTAGATGGATTGCTAAAAATAAATATGTTTTATATAAACCACACTATTATGGTCTGAGAGAACAAAATACTTCAGAACTGTTTATTTTAGTGCCTGATTATTTTAGCATAAATTTGCATTTGTCGGTTTCATGCTCCTGGCCTACCAAGGACTAGTGCCTTTGCCTGCAGATAGAACTATTGTTATAAGTTAATTTTGGCTACTTCTAGCTTTACACTATATTTTGCTTATGCATTTAAATTTGAGGAAGAATTTTTTGGAAAAAATAATGAAGAATCAACACTTAAAATCCTTTCTCTAACGGCACAATGTGAAAGGTTGGAAAAAACTCTTTCACTTAGAATCTACGTTCTGTAGCTTGATTACAAAAATATGTGTAAATGTTCAATTCTGTGGATCTCCTTTGTTAAATATAATTTAAAGAAAATGAATACTACAAACACCAATTTTGCCAGGCAATCTGGTTCAATAGTTAGACGAAGGGCTGGGAATCAGGGGATATGGGTTCTGTTGCCTGCTCTGTCACAGGCTTGCTGTGTAATATTGGGTAAGTCAGCTAAACTCTTTGTGCTGCAGTTTCCCAATATATGAAACAAAGATAATAATGTTTATCATCTTGGTAAAAATACTTGGAAATCTATGAAGGAAAAGTGCTACATAAATGTTCAATTTATAATTTTATCCAGATTATAAGGCATTAGAGTTTGTTTTCAACAAAATCAATGGTCCAAGTCATTGAAACATTTTGCCTATTTATACTAGAGGTGAATTTAACCTTCTGGACTAGATCCACTGTATAAGTAGTGAAGAGTGAATTTAAATTTCTGTGGGAAATTTCAAAGTTTCTAAACTTCCAGATCAGAACAAAATCTTTTTCAGAGTGTCAATTTTCCATGGAACTCGTTTTTAATTTGCTGGAGATTCCTCCTAGAGAATTCCCTCTTCCACTTTCTGTGCCAGCTCACGTTTACAATCCCAGAATAAGCAGGAAAAGGGTCCAAGTCCAGGGCCTGCTTGATGGCATGTTGGAGGCAGAAGGGGGCTTGGTGGAGTCAAGCATAGTTATTCCCGGTTCCCTGCTCTCCTAAACTCTTATGCTAGTAGTAGAAATAGAATTCCTTCTGCTTTAACTTCCACTGGGGCCAAGTGGCTGGGTATCGGGGAGCAACAACCAGCTCCTGTTGGCCACCACTGACCACTATGTCCATGTGCAACTGAGATGTAGTGGAGAGCCAGCAATATCCCTGTTAATAGGAGCACTGCCTGCTGGAGCAATCTAAAAAACACCTTGTAAATTGTTCATAAAAATTGGCAGATGAAAGCTAAAAGTACAAGCCAAGGTGCCTAGTTGTAGGATATAACACAGATTCTGAAGCATTCATGTAAACTGGGAAAAGAACCAGATGTAAAAGGATCCTTCAGGGAATTCCGTCAGCACACGCAGGACTTTAGAAAATGTCATTTGTTGTTACAACTTGCATTTTGGAATGTGGATAACCATAAAAACTGACAGATACCCACTAACAAGAGTCTGAGCAAGAGATTGTGGTTAATCAGGACACCATGTAGGAGAGCAGGGAGGAACTTTCCTCCTCCACCTTCTAACTCAGACTCATGGCAATAGAAAACATGCAAGTTTTAAAAAGAGCTTGCACAAATAATCTGCCTTCCCCTTCCAAAATGTTCTGAAGCTGTATCCTGATTGATAATCTGTGTCAAAGATTTGTTTATGAAGTGCAACAAAAGAAACAGTAACAAACACTGAAGAAATAAAAAACATACCCAAACTTGAACATTATAGGCAGCACAAGTAGTGATACATGTAGTTAAGGTTGCCTCATAATTTCTATTGTAAAACAGTTTTCAGTTGCATATAATTTGACAAACTTCAACTATTTGAACAGAATTTTTCCATGCTAAGTTATGTTTTTGCCTCAGATTCAAATTTTTGGGTTAGTTTCAGTTGAAACGATCCAGCTGTTTCTGTGAATAATATGTTGGTTTGCCAAGGTTAAAAAAATTCTTACGACAGTTTTGTTGAGGAACTCTAGTGCCTCAACTTATTTATGCACATGTAATATCAACAATGTGCCATTTCACAGACAAATCTTATCATATCCCCAGTCTGAGGATTCTGTGTTTGTACAATACATTATCTTAATTTAATGCTCATCCTCATTTACCCTTCAGTTCTTTAACAAGAAAGCAACGCCTTTTGAATTCAGGTATTCCAACTTCAAACAGCATTATGTTTTGTTCACGTGCGTAAAGCCTAATGACTTAAAAGCAAGCTCTGAGCAAGACTTAACACTTTTATTTAGACCCTGTCCATATGGCAGTTGAAACTATGCCAGCAATAACAGTTTTTTCAGGGCTGTGGGAAATGATACAGATGCACTAAGTATAAGTGAGAGGACAATCGGATTCTTTAGTACAGTGTTATCTTGCACTGTAAACTGTATTTAAACTTTCTAATTTTCCTCCCTTGGGCTTGAGTTGCTATCCAGAAAAGAAAAGACCCTAATATTACTTCTTACTTGCTCCCTGGAGCTGCATATACAATCTCTTCTAAATTGCATACTAACTGACTATTGTGCAGTTTTTGTTACTCATTTTCTATTCTTTTATTGTTTACTTAGTAACATTCAATACATACCTAATACTGTGTTCAGTTTTAAGAGCCAAATCAAATGCATATGTTCCCCGTTCTTTAGTGTTGGAATTCAACTGTCAAGGCAAATGGGGGAAAGGGAGGTGTTCATGCTCATTTAGTCTGACCTTTCTTTCTGAGAGGTATTTATGCTCCTTTTTGATCAACAGGAGTTAAACTCTGTCAGACCTTGGCATAATATCAATGTTGCCACAGCATCCTTTAGTCCCATCCCTTCCAGCAAGCCCAAGAATCTGACATTATATGTCTGCAGGCATTTACTGAGTTGTTTCAACCTTCCTTTCAGCTTTTGTTCTTGGTAGAGCTGAAGTCACCCAGAAAGTTGTATATTCTGAAACCATTACATTCAGCATATTTGTCCACAGCTTTGTTTCTCTAAAGATTCTACTCTCCATTAAATATTCCTGTGTCTCAAGAAGACCAACTACTCTAGTCAGTATCCAAGTTGTTTAGCACTACTTGGAATGTATCAAATTTTACATGAAATTTATATTCAAATTTTACATAAAATTTATGAATTTTACATGTAATTCATATTCATGTAGGTCCTGGTCCGAAAAACAACTGAAGTCTTTCAAAAGACTCTCCTTGACTTCAACAGGTTGTGGATCAGGTGTGAGGGAAGAGCATTCTGGTGAATCAAGTCTCTCCTATGACCCAAACTCATATTAAGAAGATGCGACAACAGAGCAATGAAGAGACTTACGCAAAAATTAGATTAATCTGATTGGTTTAATATTAGGCATATTAACAGGGACAGGAAATCTACATGTATGTTAATATCAATTTTTAATTTTATTTGTATAAGCAACTGCCCGTATACATATGAGCAAGGAAACAGTCGTGCATCAGCAACATATTTTCGTTCCTGAAAATCAAGAAGTCCACAGTGAAATGGCAATGACAGCACTAGTAAGCTTATGTGACTCAAAATAGATATCCATTTTCTCTTTAAAATGTATTTATACATATATATATATATAGAGAGAGAGAGAGAGAGAGACGTTTTTGTCCAAAACATTGGCAGGTTTATTTAAATTCATGTATAGGCAGCTGAGAGGTATTTTTCAGGGAGTCTGATACTAAGATGCAATATTTCTGTATTGAGCCTGACCCTCATCCCTTGCACGTTCTGAACTCCCACACTGTGGGATTTCTAGGAGAACAAAAAATGCAAGACTGGGCCCAAAAAACGTAGGTGGATCAAATTCAATGGTAATATAAATGGTGGTCTAAAAGTTACATGTCATGTGTAAGTAGGATAACCTGCATCAAGCTGGCAATCCGAGATGGTACAAAGTAAATGCTCAAAAACTTACCCTGATTTCACATTCTGAAATTAGACCCGTCATACAAGTAGATGTCACCACTCCCATTTGAGTCAAAAGAACAACACAATGCCATTTATACCAAGCCTGCAGAGCTGGGCCACCACTCTCTAGCCACCCAGCTCTGAAGGCAGCAGTGCAGAAATAAGAATGGCATGGTATGGTATTGCCACCCTTACTTCTGCGCTGCTGCTGGTGGGGTGCTGCCTTCAGAGCTGGGCTCCCAGCCAGCAGCTGCCACTCTCCAGCTGCTCAGCTCTGAAGGGAGTGCCGCCGTCAGCAGCAGCACAGAAGTAAGGGTAGCAGTACCACAGCCCTCCCTACAATAACCTTGTGCCCCCCCCCCCACTCCTTTTCGGGTCAGGACCCTTACAATTACAACACTATGAAATGTCAGATTTAAATAGCTGAAATCATGAAATTTATGATTTTTTAAATCCCATGACCGTGAAATTGACCAAAATGGACTGTGAATGTGGTAGGGCCCTAATTATCAATTAAAGAGCAGATGCTTTAATTCACACCATTTATGGATGTGTTACCTTCTGGCTCTCGTTATGTAATTTACATTCATTTTACACACTCATTTAATGTCAGCTCAGTGCAGCGCAGAGTTACTTTGCTACTTGCATCCATTTTCTCAACCAGATTCTGCTTCGTTACCCCAGTTTAAATCTGGAGTAGTTGCACTGAATTACATGGATTTGTACCAGTGTAAATGGGAGCAGAATCTGACTGATAATATTTACATCACCATTATTAAAGTCTGTGTAGAATTTGGCCCAGAGACTCCTTTGGGAATTGCACTTACTTATTTCTTGCTGCATCTGGCTGAATCTCTCCCTGTGTATACATAATGATCATACAACAGATTGGCCTAGATTCTCAGCTTGACCTGGTATCCGCTGGCTGCAACAGTTTGCCATGACTGAACCCAAGCTGGTTAGAGCTTCCTCATTCTGTGGCAGCTGTAGGCCAGTCTTGTGTAGAGCTGCTGTATACTGTGTAGGCTGGCAATGGCCTATCTACCTGATCAAAATAGCTGGAGTGCAATAGAGATCTCCTGACACCAGAGAATGCCCAGCTGGGGAAATCCAGTTGCTTTCAGTGAATTTAAAATAAATCTGTTAATTAATCTCTGAGTTAAAACTAATTAAAAACTGTGTCCTTTAAGAACTGTAGCATCATCTGTGTCAGTTAATTCTTTGTCCTAAATAAACTTAATAAGGGGGTAATGTTAATAAATGAAAGTGCCTTGTCTTGGCTATGTTTTTATAGTGGGATAGCTAATGTGTGTTAATTACCCCTCAGTCTGACCATTTTCCATTTATCTTGATTATACAGAACAAAAATTCTGGAGGGAAGACAGGCTGGTTACTCTGAATGGCATGGCTTGCTGGAGCATCATACAATTTTGGTTAAAACAATTCCCTTCTGAGGACTGGAAGAGCAGCTTCTGCATGGAAAAAATGGAGTTAATACAGTTTGTAGCCACAGTCCCACTGAATATGCCTGAGTCAATAAAAACAAGAAATGTAACAGATCACACATGCCACCTAGATAGTGACTATGTGTGTGTAATAAAGAAATATGATTTTTTTTAAAAGGAGAAATCCCTCATGATCCAGTTATAGCCCTGACTGCAAGGGTAGTTAAGCACTGGAACAAATTACCTAGGGAGGTTGTGGAGTCTCTGTCACTGGCGATATTTAAGAACAGGTTAGACAAACTCCTGTCACGGATGGTGTAGTTAATACTTAGTCCTGCCTCAGTGTAAGGGACTATCTTTTGAGGTCCCTTCCAGTCCTACATTTCTATGATTCTATAGCAATTGGATTCATTTCCTAATACATGCTTTGTCTGTTAAAGAGATTTAGGGGCTTGAACTAATACCCATTGAAGTTAATGGGATTCACAAGAACCGGCTTCCTCCTTTCCTTAGGGGTACTCAACCCACGCTCAGCCCCAGGCCCCGTGCCCACTCCACCCCTTCCCCCAAGGCCCCAACCCCCACCCCACCTCTTCCCACCCCCACTCCACTACTTCTCCCCAAGGCCCCAGCCATTCCTCCACCCTGCCTTTTGCCTCCCAGTCCGCCCCCTCCCCTCAGCACACCCCATCCCTGCTATTCTCCCTCCCTGCAACACCTCCTGCATGCCATGGAACAGCTGATCCATGGTAGGTGGGAGGCACTAGGAGGAAGGTGGAGGAGTTGATCGGCGGGGCTGCTGGCAGGTGGGAGGCACTGGAAAGGGAGGGGCCCCAAATTTGGAGGAATGATTCACCTCATTAGAAGAAATTATTGAAGTTCTGCATGAGAAGAGATAGGCTGAGGGTAAGGACATGTATACTGTTTTTTACTTAAAGCAATTACTCAAAACACAATGGATGAGAGTTTTCTATGAAAGTCGTACGCTTGTTAGTCGGTGCAAAATCCCCACAAGTAGGCAAACTGCCAACCTTGATAAATCCAGGAAAGATTTGCTTTTCTATGAAACTATGGGTCTGATTCTCCTCTCACCATCTGAGAAAAATCAGGGGTAATTCCACCAAAGTCAGTGGGTCTGATTCTCTAGTGCCTTGCACCATGAACATGTTTCCCTGTTGACCAGGTACTTGTGTATAGTCATATACACACAGGCAAAAGAAGTGAAAAATGCGTGTACAGTGTTGGAATTCTGATTTAATAGCATATTACACCCACTCAGCACTGGTGTTTATGGCTATACAAAGTGTATAGTGGAAAAATCAATGAAGTGACACTGATATAAGTGAGCAAAGAATCAGGCAAAATAATGCTGTTTTTGTGTTGTTTTTTTCAATATTGTTGAGTCTCTTATGCTTTCCATAGGGGAAAAAAATAGTTTAAAAAGTAGAAGGTATCCACTGAATCCCAGATACTACAGTGATGGTGATTATATAAGAAAATACTACAGAGATAGAATTTACAGCACATTAACTTGAATAAGACAGGTAACAAATATATTAATTTAATAGGAAGTAATTAATACCATAGGTTCATTATGTGGTTCCCTGGAAGAAAACCCCTTTGAAAAACTATTGAACAAAACTGTTCTTAAAAATTGCACTAGACACAATATAAGAGAACAAGCGGCTTCTTTTATATGCATTTAAAAAAAATGGAAGAAATAAATATTTAATGATACACAAACCCATAGACTGTATGTAACAGATAGTGGCCTAGGAAAGAAAAAGGGTTTTGTTACATTAAGGAATCAAGTGAATGACAATTAGTCTAATGGTTAAAGCTTTAAACCAGTTTACTTTATAGCTGTTCTACAACAATGCTCTTATTTCGTTTTAATATAAAGGACCATAACCAACCTTGGTGAAAGCTAATTGAAGTCAATGGAGTTACAGCAGGGATGAATTTGGTCCAAAGACCTGTTCATCAATATTTTACCTTTGTGGGTATATCTTTATTCTTTGTCGGGATGCCTTTTCTGCAGAGTGCTCATCACCATTAAGAAAGGATTCCTACATAGGATCAATTCCTCCAACCCTTACAAGAGCACAGATCAGAACCATATTGACATCGCCCTATGCTTTCGGCAGAGTTGGTCTTATCAGTTTTCTTTGGACACATTAGAATTGTCCATATGTTGGCAAAGCTGGAAGTATGTAGTTATATTTAAGACAGAAACAGGTCTATAAGTAGACAAAGAAATCACATGTACATACGCCACTACTTGAAGTGTACTGTAATGAAATACTAGAGAAATAAAGGATAATAAAAGTTACTAATTAACTATGCCTCGGAAAATGTGATAGCTCTGAAATGTAATGTTAAAAACTTTTATTAAAAAGGAGATTGAGGCTGCCCTCCTAGAAACGTTTGGTTTTTTATTTGCCATTGTATAAGTTTATTCTGCACAAGCAAACAAAAGGGGGCAATGTGATTTGGAAAACATTAAAGGCAATGTGATTAAATGCAATTTTTGACATTCTTTCTCCAGCTCCTTAAAAAAAAAAAATTTATATGCAGCATATATTGACACCATAGCACACTGGCAAACATTGTGAGAGGAAATCAGTGTTCCTGACTGGTCTACAATACAGAGAACTAGGCCAAGCCACAAGAATATGAATAAACCTTCAAGTTCACGTTTCCCCAAGCACAGGCAGAATATGTCCAAAGTTAATAATAAGAAGTAGGTAATTACCAAGATAATGACACTTATTTAACCACAATATCCAAATGATGTAGCTAGAAATATTAATTCAATGTAAGTATCCATAAGCGTAAAATTTCAAAGACACAATGCTAGGAAAGAAATGAAAAATTGTCCTTATCTTTCACTATCTGGAATCTGAAGGCTTTGCTGGGATAGTAGCTACTGGTCTACCGTCATTTTTATAGTCTACAGAGCAGTCTTTTTCCATCTGTAAAGACTGCTGGCAAATTGGCGCCAATCACTTCTGCCTACTCTTTGAGTCCCCTTTATTTTTAATTATTTTCAAAAATGCCTATATGACACTATGCAGCACCAGTTTGCCTTCTCCTTACCCCCAGATTGACAAGAATAGGGTCCACACATCTACCAGGGAAATACAGTAAAATGACCTCCCCAGCTCCACTGAGAAACTTCAGTTGTTTATTTGAGGTAATGTTTAGTGACCTTTCTACAGGGCCGTCCATAGCCATTCTGGGGCCCTACGCAGCCTCTGGGTGCGTAGGGCTGGCTTGAGGTGCCGGGGGGAACCACCCCCCAGCACTCACTAGCGACGCGGCTGGGGCTGGGTCGCTGCATTTCCCACCACCAGTGAGTGCAGGCCCTGCCCTGCTTCAGTCCTCAGGGGAGTGGGGCGGGGCTGGGGCAGAGAAGGGGTGGGAAGAGGCGGGGCTGGGGTGGAGCAGAGGCCGGGGCGTGGGGAAGAGAAGGGGCAGGGGCGAGAGCAGCATGCAGCTGCGCAGGGCACCAGAAAATTTGGGGCAAATTTCCTGGTGCCCTACGCAGCTCGTACTTTGCTTATGGGTAAGGACAGCCCTGCCTTTCTATTTAAAATGAGGGTTTATAGTCTGTTCAGCTAATCAAGTAATTTGACAGACTGCTTTTTGTACACTATGATTTAAAGGGACACGGTCAACTTGAAATCTGATCAATTTAAAAATAAAAGATGAGCTAAGAGTAGCACCTGGGGACCTTTCCCTGAATTCCCCAACAAATTTCTGTTGTAAAAACACAGTATGATTTTTTTTTAAACAATTGCTTTTCTTTCCATCTTGTTGTGTGAAAGACCCACCAAAACAATAGGGGAAAGAGTAAAAATGAATATTTCACATGGGGCTGTCAGATGGAATGGCTCTAGGGGAGACTGAATAAACTATAATCTTTAGGAAAAATCAATGTGACAAGCTAACCCTAGCAATCAGTTGGTATTTTCAAGGCTCTCTTTGCAATGACAAAGATAGAACCTTTTTTTAAAAAAATGGAAGATGAGATTAGCCTTGATATTTATAGTTTTACTAAATTAGGGCTTGAGCGCTATGCCTGTGGGCTTTGTGAGATCCAAAGGCTGGCTCTGACTGCTATTTGTCACCTGGATCTATGTAAATAGTAACTTAGTAACATCACAAAACCTATATGTTCTGTTATGTCCTATATGGCGGTCGAGTCCTGTTGGGATGTCTCATAATATGAGACTCTGTTTTCCAATGCTGGAAATGGAGGGGTTCTTAGTTGTAAACCCTGACATTTGGAACTTGCTCCCCCGATGGCCTGTCAGAGACTGAGGACTCAATCCTACAAGGTGCTCACTCAGCACTCTGTCACTGATCCAGCAAAGCAGTTATGCATCCGTTCAATATCAAGCACATTAGTAGTACCTTTGATTTCTTCAAAGGGCTGTGGATCAGTCCTATAATCACTGTGTAAGGATACACACAATTGGCTTGTCATGGGTGGAAGTAAACTATTTTGTTTGCCTTTACTACTAAGCTGACCACCAAAAAACAAACAAACAGTTTTCTTTCATGTGGTGACAAAGCAAAACAATGGAGCTGCATTCCACTCATTTTTTGTTAGTCTGAAACATACAATACCCCTGAATCGTATTCAATGTATATATATAGCCGGCAACTGTGAACAGTAGCTAGGAAAAAATTGGCTCAATCACAAAAGAGAACTTTTCCTACAGTCTATCAATTTATACTCAATAGGTATAAAGAAAAGGAGGACTTGAGGCACCTTAGAGACTAACAAATATATTTGAGCTACAGCTCACTTCATTGGATGCATGCATAAGCTGTAGCTCACGAAAGCTTATGCTCAAATAAATTTGTTAGTCTCTAAGGTCCCACAAGTCCTGCTTTTCTTTTTGCGAATACAGACTAACACAGCTGCTACTCTGAAACCTGAACAGGTATAGATATCCTGTAGGTTATCTATATATGATAGATATCCTGTAGGTTCTCGAGCCACTGTATGCCAGGGGTGCAGAGGGAGAAGAATTCTGCCAACCTTACTGGCAATCTGAATCTTTAGCAATCATCTCATAAGGGAAGTCAATGGATGTAGTAGAAAACAGACAAAAATGATCTACTGAAAATTATGAAGGACCAGTTTCACCCAATGAGCTGCATGGCTACAGAGCACTATTTTTATACTGTCGGAGTGATAAGATACCCTTCAATAGCTCTGTTTCCTTATTCTTATTCACCTACATAAAAACAAATAATGAGAGGTCAACTTTTGTTCGAGAAGGGGAAGAGGTCCTTTGTGGAGTTTTGGGGTTCACAGGATGGGAGCGGACACACTAGAGGACAGCATATTTTCCACACCAAGCCCCATCAGGGAACCCAGTGAAAAGTTAATGAAATATCAGTTGGCCTTGACACTGTTGACCCCATACTCCAGGGGGCAGGTTGTAGGGGAAAGAAATCTTATCAGTACAACTCTGTTGGGAGCCTGGGAGTCTCCACGTCAGCCGATGTAGGCCAAGTTGGAGGGCAGCCATGAGGGCAGGCTAGGACAGTGGTCACGGGATTCACTACTTCGTAGTCAAGGGGATCAGGTAGCTCTAAAGCCAGGGCAAAAGCACAGGGCCTAGACATAGATTCCCCTTGCCTCCTTCAGGCCCCATGGGATCTGTACATTAAGGGGCATAACTCCGTTCATTTCACATGGGTTTGCGGGCAAGTGAGGAAGGGGAAAATGCTGCTCTGCTCTCCCTCCCCTACTGAATGATTTGGGAAAATTCTACTAGGGGAATATCTGAGTTTTCATCCTCCAGACACCTCTCCTGCACATTTTTCATGGGCAGAGGGTGACTGGTTCCATGGAGCCAGGTGACAATAAGAAGGTGTACGTTAAGGTTGAGTGAAGGATTTGGTGATCAAATCCAAATGTGAGCCACAGAAATGGGGTTATTTCTAATCAAAAAGTAGGAACTCCTTTAATCAGATTTGGATTTATTCACCAAACTCTTCCCCCAGGTCTAATTTACATGAAACCCCAGCAAACAACTAAGTAATTTTTTACATGGTGCATTAATCTGTGGAACTCTCTGCCACAAAATATTTTATAGGCCAAGAAATTAGATGGATGAAAGGAGTAGACAATTCTATAGATTCTCAAAAAAAACCCCAAAAAACAAAAACTGCAATAGTATAAAAAAATACAAGGGCTATAACCCACATGTTTCAGGGCATAATCAACCATTAACTACTAGTCCTACATTCAATTCCTAGCAACAAACAAGATGATGGTAATTACACATCTTTGAATATGCATTTAACTACACTTATACATATTTAGATCAGCATAAGATTCACTAGTGGCATATGAGAGGGATATGTTTTGAAAGGTTATAATACTGTCCATTTCTATGGCCCTTTAATTCAAGGATTTCTTATCAATGTTACGTCAATCAAAGAATTTCAGGTGGTTTAAACACTTACGTTATGATAAATATCTAGAGAAATTTACAAGATTATTCTATCTACTACTTTTGAGGCAGTTAAAACAGCTTAATCACTTATGCTATTCTTGGGGCTAAAAGAGATTTAAATTCTTATTTTAGCATAAGAAATCTCCCGCCTCACCCGCCCCCAGCTTTCAGATACACACAAAAACCCTAGGAAGTTAAATGAAAAAACCTGCATTAACTCAATATTGAGAGCACAGAGTTAAAATACCCAGTAGTCAAGTTCCAATAGCAACATGAATTTGACCACGTTGCACATACATAGTATTTTATATTCCCGTTTTTCTGATAAACTATACATTTTGTCATAACATGAATATCACAGATCATACAAGATGTGCAATACAGATGTGTTAGCATTGCCATTGAAATCTTTGCTCATGGTTTCTTGAGAAGATTGTTTGAGTTATGCAACCTTAACATTGCATTAGTACAGTACTTTGCAATTATATCCTTATTTATTTCACATATGTACTAATATTAAGCAGATTTAAAGCAATGCTAATTTGCACTTATATCACACTTTTCCCCATCCATAAGTCTCAAAGCACTTTACAGAAATAGCAGGATGACCTTCCTCCTTTGGGGAAAAAAAACAAAACAAAACAAAGGCAAAGAGATCAAGACCCAATATTAGGAGGTGCAGAGCACTTCCTGTGGCATGCTGAATATCCTCAACTACCATTAAAGGAAGTACTCTGCACCTCATGTGATCAGACTAAGGGTAGGATCCACAAAGGAATTTAAGGTTTCAGAGTAGCAGCCATGTTAGTCTGTATCCGCAAAAAGAAAAGGAGTACTTGTGGCACCTTAGAGACTTTTGTGAGCTACACTTTCGATGAAGTGAGCTGTAGCTCACAAAAGCTTATGCTCAAATAAATTTGCTAGTCTCTAAGGTGCCACAAGTACTCCTTTTCTTTTTAAAGGAATTTAAGCATTTCAACAATGAGCATCATATGGGTGCCTAGAAATTCAAAGGAACAACACTGCCATCCACAAAGCCTGAGTTAGGCTCCTATACAATGAATGGAGAGAGATTGGTGGCATCAGAATGTGATCCACCAAAGCTAGGATACTAGGCAGAGAGCCACCTAAGCTTGGCATTTCCTATTAGCTATGACAGGGATGGACATTTATCTCTGCTTAATGATCCACAACCTGGAACATGCTGCCTAAGCCACTTCTCATGGGAATGATTTAGGCATCTGCCTCACACAACACACAAAATGGCAGAGGAGTCGCTGCCCACCTTCTGTCTTTTAGCCCATATCACTCACCTGCAATGTGGGAGATCCAAGTTCTGTTACCCTCTCTATGCCAGATGGGAGAGTGGACTTCAGACAGAGGTGTCTTACCGCTCAAAGAGGGGTTCTACCCATTATGGGCTATTCTGGCCCAATGACTGTTCCATTGTGGATAAACAGTCATTCGGTGTGAGAGAAAATGGAAATGACTCTGTAGTCCAGTGATTAGGGCACCCACCTGGGAGGAGGGAGACCCAGAAGCCAGTCCCCATGGTTCAATCACTCTTTCATTATTTATCCACAAGGGAACAGCTTCAATAGGAGAGACTGAGGAAGTACATCAGACTCTCCCATAACTCAGTGGTTAGTGCATCCTCCTGAGAGGTAGGCAGATCTCCTGTTCAAATCTTTTCTCCCTCTCTTGCAGAGAGGGGGGAATTGAACCTGGGTTTCCCACATCCCATGCAAGTGCTTTAACTACTGGGCTAAAAGTTATGGAGGTGGCCCCTCCACCAGCCACATTTTAAATGGGAGTTATCCTGTAAGTGGCCTCTGCGCATACTCACTGTATAGGGCCCCCATATGCGACTTAAGCAGTCCTAGTTTGTGAATTTCTCTGGGGCTTAGGTGGGAGACAGGAATGCCTAAAATGGGGCAGCAGCATGCATGCCCAGAGCCTGAAATATAGATGCCTAGGGAACATTTACCTTGAAAACTTAGGCACTGAGCAGGTTTAGGCACCTACAGCATTTGGAGGGAGCTTGGTGGGTCACATTTGAGCCAAACCTGGGACTTAGGTGCTTATGTCTGGGGTTTAGGTGCCTAAATACCTTTGTGGCTCTGTGTCTAGGTTACTTGCCCAAGGTCATGCAGCAAATGACTGACTCAAATCTCATGATGCTCAGCTCCATGTGCTATGCTTTAAGCTACACATATGCTAAAAATAAGGTGAAATAAAACAGGATTTATAGTTATTAGTTATAATTCTAACTAATACACCCAGCAGCTATATAAAAGGTGGGGCAAGTCCATTAAGATCATAGAGGTAACAAAGATGCAAAGCTAAGCTTGAATGTGAGAGGTACCCAAAATGCAACTCAGAGCATTGCTAATTAGTCACCTAACTTGGAACATGATTCAAAACAGCTGAAGACCTGTGATAGTAATGTAAGGTCTGTAAGGTACTCTTATGCCTAGCCTTAAAAACCTCTCCAGGTTACAAGCTTGAAATGGATGATTCTCCAATAACAAGAATATAAAAACTCCATACCTCAAACAGTGGAAGACACCTGTTTACATCTGTAAAAGGCAGATCCTACAATGAACCCAATATGGGCAGACCCCTATGCCTGTCATGCTGCACTACAGGATTGGACCCTAAGAGACCTCTAGGGTTAGGATGATCTTCCTGATATTCCTTTTTCTTAGTTGCATCTTGTTACTCCTAGTTATTGACCGATTAAGCCATTCTAACAGCTTCCTCTCTTTTCCTCAAGATTTGCATCTGATTTTATTTATTTAAATCAAGTGAAAAGAAAACAAATTTGTACCTCTATAGCTCCTTCAGGCAGAGGCTCCCAAAGCACTTTGCAAAGGTGGAAACACGTTACTAGCGCCCCATTTAACAGTGGGGGCAACCGAGGCACAGAGAGTTCAAGTGACAAGCCCAAGGTCACCCAGCGAGCCTGGCACAACCAAGCACAGCACCTCCCTGTCCTATCCTCCCTCCCAACCCCCAATTTCCTGATCTAAGCTCTGTCTCCTAGCATCGGGACTAAACCCAGCCCTCCTAGCGCCCATCAGCTTCCGCTAATCACTACCCCAGACTTCTCCCGCAGTGGTAGATGCAGGCAAGCTGTCCATTACTAGGATCCTTGTTTTGTCTATTGCACAGACAGGTGAGAGCGGTTTGCAGGGGCAGCCAGGAGCGCTCCTGCGGGAGAGGGAGACTGAAGGGAGGGGGCTCCTTGCCGGCCAGGTGCGCTCCTGTTGGGGGAAGGCGCTGAGGTGTGCTGACGTCACAAAGCAGAACAGGTGCCGCCAGAGCCCGAGGCAAAAGAGGGAGGGAAGGCGCGGGCGGGCCTGGCTGGTATTGAGCACGCGCGCCCGCCTGCCCGCCCGCGAGTCCCGGGGAGAGCGAAGGCGCGCACAGAGCCAGCGAGAGGAGCGCCCGAGTGCCGCGCAAAGCGGGGCAAAGCGCAACTGCAGGGGGAGGTGAGTGGGGCTGTGGTTCAGGGGTGGGGGTGCTCTGAGAGGGCCGCTCTCTTCTCCCGCCCCGCCCCGCGGCTCTCTGTGCCTCTGGGAATTGCCGAGGACCGGGGCTGGAAACTTCCCAGTGGGAAGATGGGGGCTGGTGCAACTTGTGCGGGGTGTTCCACGGGCCTTTGGGGCTGGGCTGACAGCCGCCGTTCCCTCGCCTTCCCCCCCCCACCCCGGGTGCAATGCAGTTGGCTGTGCCTCCAGCAATTACAGTTGTAGAGCGCCGAAGTTCTTAGCCAACGGGGAAGGGAGGGGGCTGGGCTGGCGAGGAGCGGGGGCTTTGTGAGGGTTGGGGGATGCTCCTGTTCTGGTGAGCCCCCCGCCCCCATTTTCGGAGGGTAGTAGAATGGCAGCAGCAGCGAAGGAGGTAATGGGAGCGTGGAGCTGGGTTTCTCTCCGGGCCCCTCCAAGCTGTGCTCTCCCTCCCCGTTAAATGCCTTGGGCTGCCTGCGACGCGGCTCCGTGGCCTCCAAGGGGCGGCTGCAGCGACTTCTTCGGCTTTTGTTTCGCTCTTGGCCGCGCCGGACCTGCAGCCCCGGAGGCTGACTCAGAGCTCGGGCAGCTGGGCTTGCGGTAGGTGATTCTCCCAGCAGGTAGTGATTTTTTTTGATCATGCTCAAATAAATTGGTTAGTCTCTAAGGTGCCACAAGTCCTCCTTTTCTTTTTCCCCTCCTAGTCACTGCCAAGGACTTAGCGAAAAATTGGCCAGATTTCCTGGCGCGGCAGGGGGAGAGGGAGCAAAGGGCTGGCTGCGCCCGGGGCTGCAGCCTGTCCTAGCCGATCGGCTCAGTTCCCCCAGACTGCGTAGCCGAGGCTGTAGCGGGAAGGTAATAGGAGCAGTCGCTGACAAGCACCTGGCGGGCTGTCGCTTTGCTGAGCTACTTGTTGACTTCGCCATGAACTTGAATAACTAGTCTTCGTTACCACGGCGCTGCGGCTAAAGTCGGGCTGTCTCTGGAAGGGAGGCAGTGCCCGGTGGCATCCGTGCATCTCCCATTCCTGCGCTTAGGGGCTTGGTCAGGTGACTATTTTTGTGACAGCCACTGCGGATAGCAATAGCTAGACGTGCTCTCTCGCCCTGGGTCAGGCGACAGTCTCCTCTCCTGCACTCCTAGCTGCAGTCTCCTGCTTTTAGTCCTTGCCATTTAATACAGTGTGTGTGGTCTTCGTATACTACATCCTGCCTCTTGTGTGGGGGAGGAGGGAGAAGATGGACAGGATGACCTCCTGAGCTCCTTTCCAGCCCTATATTTTTATGGTTCTATATTACTGTGAGAGGTAAATGTATGGGGATATTGGTTTGACTGTAGTTCCCAAGGCAACCTGCTTTTGATGCAGATTATATTGCATGAAGCAACACAATGGTGGTTATGCTTGTCATTAACGCATATAAAGGTATGTAAAAAAAAGTAACCCATTTTTTGGCAGGTGTTAGAGTTTAAGGGATCTACAAACTGAGCTGCTGTTCTGGTTGAACTGGATAAAATAACTTTAATGGGACACTTTTGTCTTGAAATCTAGGCAGTTTCAAAATGAGTTCAAAGTAATCTACATATTACTCTTGCTTACGAATCCCTTCGCTGATTCTTATTATCTTAAATCCACATTTTTTTTTCTGTTTTTGAAATATTTTTTCTTTGTGGGAAAAGAACCCCAGACAAAATTTTATATAGTGAAATATGAAGCTGTGTATATATACAAAATACTGTCACATACATTAACATGTGGGGGAAATATGTTTTTCTCATCTTAAACAAATCTTGGGTGTTAATTGTAAAAGGAAATAAAATACTCAGACAAGTGATTTTCTTTTTTGTTGTTGTCCCGTTGATGTCCTTTCATTTAGTTTTGTATAGCTTTGTGCTGACAGAATAAGGGAGTTAGCAGTGATGAACCAGAAGTCATCTGCTCCTTGCTCCAGGGATTTACTTCCATTTTGTGTCCCTATATTACTGTATAAATGACCTTAGCCTTGATCCTGGAGGGCCCATCTACTTTCTCACTGTAACGAGTCTAGCAGTTCAAGACTCTGTCTACTTGGAGACTTTAAAAGTTGTGGCTTTCATGTGACTGAGCTAATACCATCAAAATCTTAATTGAAGACCTCAAGTTGAACGTCAACTATGCTTTCAGAAATTGTCAAGTGCTTTGTCTAGTAACCTTTGTCTACTACCTACTCCCCATATAATTAAAAATACTATATTGAGAATAAATACCTCCCTTGTACATTTTTGTGACCCGCCACATAAAACAAACATCTTCCAAACAAATAGTAAGAATTTTACTGTATTTTAAAACCAGTACCCTCTTTACAGAGCAGATTGATGCATTTCCCATCTACCCCCACCCTCCCACTTCCCCCCCAGGGTCTGGTAGAGTTGTGTACTAAAGTCCTCTTTGGAGGACTAAAATCAGTGTTGACATTTGGAACATGTAGTTAAAGTAGTACACTACGGTGAGCATCTCCAATTAAAGTGGAAGTTAAAAATGTTAAAATAATGGTGACATTTTAAACGACTAGTAATTGCTAGCACCCACCTTGACCAATTTAGTGTAGTAATAAGAGCTATAGCATTCTTGTCAAATTTTTTGAAAATATTTTGAATGTTTACACCTCCTTTTGTTTCTATTTATACAACACAGAGTTGACAAAGAGAAGAGCGCTAAAGTTTGAAAAGGGCATTGAGCTCAAATTTGACACCATTGTTCTAAGGCCAAGCAGGGATTGTGGGTTTAAAAAAAAAATCAAGTTCACCATCAAACTGAAGAACCAAAGGTGCTCTGAAAATACTTGTTAAGGAAAGCTGCTTTAATTTAATAAGTGTGCATGATAAAGTGTGCTATTGGGACAAAGATGATGAAATTCCTTCATAACTTGCTTCACAGTACAGGCTCATAAAGTACCACTGGGTAAAATATTTCTAGGGTTCATTCATAAAGGTTTTTCAAGATCGGGTTAGGCTGTCACAGGTGTTTAATGACAAAATTCAAGTTTTTACCTGCCTTAAGTAATGATGGTACTTTCCTCTCCAATGTATCAAGGGTTTGGCTATGCTAGTCTGACACTTATTTTGTTTTAGGATAGTAATATTATTGAAGGAAGAAAAAGCCCTGAGTTTAAAATTTGGTGAACACTTAGGCTATATTGTATAGCATGATGATTTTGGTGAGCTGAGTTATTGATATACAGTAGTTGCTTCCAAATTCCTTATGGGAAAAACTCGTCATGCTGTTAATGGACTAGCATTTATGTGAGCAGGAAGCCTTTGAGAGTGCTGACTAAATCCTCAAGAATTTAAAATCAGTTAATGACACATATGGATGCAGTTAATGAGTCTGGATTACAAATATGAGCTGACTTTATTTACTGCCTTTTCTTGATTGTGAAATATAGTATGTCCTAAATGTCCTTTTTCTATATTGCAAGTGATAAATTGTAGGGGCTGGCTCACCACAGATTCTGTTGAGTTCTAATAAAAGCTGTTTAACGCCAACTGTGATCTCTTAGAGTAAAAAGTTGAACATTAATCTTAGTCTTGCTTTACAATCTTCATTGTACCAAACATATAGGAAGAATAAACAAAATGTGAAGGATGTGGTTTAATTAAGCCAAAACTTCATTTACTTGTCTGGGAAATATCTGGCAATAACTTGTCCATTCAGATCCTCATTCCTTCCTTGCTCAGTACTACCTTTTTGCTCTTGTCATCGAGGCACCCGTTGTGAGCCTGCTTGCCCTGCCCAGATTTCTCTGTTACATCAGTGTGGCATGAAGAATGGTCTGAGGTCAGAAATAGTCTCTTATAAACTGACCTAATCATGCGTGTACCCAGCTCTGATTTGCCATGCCCTTCTGAATTGATTCTCGAATGGGTTAGGGTCAGCAGCTCCCCACCCTGCTCTGGTGCAGCCTTTCAGAGTTTATAGTTGCCCCTGGGAGAAGGCCCTGATTGTCATAAAATTCTAAATTGTCTTCACCCAGGTGCACTAGAATCCTGTCCAATGGCTACTTCCTGGATGTCTGAGTGCAAGAGGCATCAGCTGGTCCCAGAGCAGCTCCTTTTTTCATGCCAACTCAAAATCTCCTTGCCTGTGAACTTACAGGTGAACTAGCAGCCCACCAGTGGACCCAGTGCACAAATCATATCTGCAGATACATGCATCAGTTCATGTGACCCACTCCTTTACGCTTGAAAATTGAATAGATATTAAAATTAGCCATTCATGCCGTTGAACTTGGATTACCCACTGGAAGCCTCACATATGTTCTGTACTCCATCTGAATTCCAATGCCCAATTGTCTGCATCCCTCGTGCAACACCAAACCTGAACAAAGGGGACCTAAATTCATTAGCCAGGATTGGTCACATTATTAAGCCTCCTTGATTGCCACACAATAGTATTTTTGTGAGGTAACTCCTTAAGCCCTTAATGCCCTGACTAGCAAATCCCTGCCTCACCACCCCCTTGTAGCACTATGGACTCATCTTGTCCTCTCATTTATTTTTTACGTCTACAAAGTCAAGATGATGGCTCACCATCCTGAGAGTCCCTAAACTCCAAAAGCCTACCTGAAGTATCCCTTGCTGACCCAGGCACTAGTTCACTGGCTCTAAATGCTCAAAAAAATGGCATCAGGAATGTGGCCTTGAACAAGGCTGCCTCTTGGTTGCACTGGCATATCTGGTGGAAAACCTGTGCCAGATATCTAAGAATCTGAATAATGAATTGTTGGGGATTTTCTCTTGGCCCTCTATCTCAAGACCACTCCTCTAACATCCTAACTAAACCTGCTGCAAGGATAGAGTAACCTTTTATCCAGCTACAGATGATGCCTGGTAAGTGTCCAGATATGGCTGGCACCAGAAGAACTGTTTTAGCTCGAAAGCTTGTCTCTCTCGCCAACAGAAGTTGGTCCAATAAAAGATATTACCTCAACCACCTTCTCTCTCATCTAATAGCAGTCATACTCCAAGTTTCCAAAGGGCCAGTGGCATCTGTTTTGTGTTCCTTGTTGGCTCCTGGAGTCAAGTCTCCGTCTGTCCTGTCCATCTGAAATTGAGAAACAACATTGACTATTCCATTATTACGAGTAAACCAGAAGTTATTTATTGAATGCTGCAGGACAAGTGCCCTTGCAAATCTCATCACGCTGAGTGATCTGGAGGACTGTTGATCAATAACATGTGTCGCTTCTGCGTTGTCACTCCAGAAACACTTTGGTTTGTAAACTCCTTCTCCCAAATAGTCACTGCAACTAAAATTGGAAAGAATTCCAGGAATTTACTATCTCCTTTTGCATTTAGTCAGTAAGCCATTTCTGAGCACACCACCTGCCTTAGTTTAAAAAAAAATTACCCTGATGCATCAGAGCCAATTTTTAGGTCTGCCTCTAGCATAGCATCCATTCCTCTCTCTGAAAGGCAACTCCATTAAAGTGATTTAGGAACTGTTCCCATATCCATAAATCTTCCAATTGTTTACTCACTCTTATGAAAATAATTGGGCCTCAGTACCCTAGCAGTAGCAGCTGACAGCCAAGCAGAAAGTGCTCATCTTGGGGCCACGACTTTATATGCAAAATTAGGATGACCAATAATAGTCTGCACTTCATGTAGTACAACCTTATTGACTGCCCTTACCCTCCTGATCAATCCTAAAAGTTCTGTGAACTTATTTCTGGAGTATCCAGAGATCCCAACTTGGCTATTTAACTCAATTCTTAAGTAAGTGACCTTAGAGAAGAGCCTCTCTGTCTGTTTTTAGTTCTGCTAGTGATGCTCTCAACCTACCCGCCACAGTCTGGAGTGAGGCCAGCAGATGCACACTCATGCTCTATTAGGAATGGCAGGATATAAAGATACCCTCTCTCAGGCCCACAGGGGGCCAGTGGCTTACCTGCGCCCTTCTGATCAATGCCTAGCTCAAGTGTTGTCACTTTCCAACCCAAAAGAGGAGGAACGCTTAAAAGAGCTATGACCCTCTCCTTGACCAGACAAAGCCTGCCAGCTTTCGGAGTTGGAGGGGGTCGCATTATGAACATTGGACTTAAATTTAGGTTTATATTGCATATAAGATTATGCTCACTCATTTTAAAGAGTATTACACAACTTTCAAGTAACTTGTAGATAGGGTTGCTTTAAAACTCTTGGTTTTGTTTGAAAATAAGATGAAGCAGATAAACCTGCAGCTACAATTCAGTGCAGTGCTTTCACCAGTTACATGCTATCCAGCATATGAAGAGTCTACAGTTCATAAATACCCAGTGAACAAATTTGAACTCCAACTAAAAATGGCATACAAAATAGTGGCTGCTGGGCATCATTGTTAAATAACGGCAGAGTATTACTCTTCATTTTTTGGGAGCTCAGATTGAGTGTATGGTGGAACAGTAGAAAGAAACGTTCTTGCCGCACAAATAAATGGCTCACATTGTTCTTGGATGCCCAGCTTTACTTTTTCCCCCTTTTATTCCACTTAGATTACAGGTCAGAAGAACAAATCTACCTCCCTGCTTTTGAGGTACCAATTTCAGCCGTAAGCATAGACCTGTAGTATTTCCAACCCAAAGTGTTATGTAAGTCAGGGCCCCCAAATTCATGAGTGAAGAAAAAATCCTAGGCTTTTAATTGCCTTTTTAGCTTTAGGGTACATGGTTTCAAACTTCTCTGCAACCATGAGGGCTAGAAACATTTTTATGAAAGCAGAGATTCTCATGTAGTCACATGACTCCAAGGGCTGGGGCCTTCAGTAACAAAGTACTGTGAGACACATGATAAAATAACCAGGGTTGGCAAACTAGATCTGTCTAGTTGAATGGATAGTAGCTGTTTGATCTAAGCATTATGAAAATACTTACTGTAAAAATTAGAAATGAAGGTTATGGAATCTAACCTAGCCATCCAGTAAATATTGGATAACGGCAACTATAAAGCTGACGGCATAGCACGTTCCTCTTTCGGGTAGGTGATGCGGATGCAAGTTTCATAGTATGAGCACAGACTCCAAATGCCATGTGATTAAGTAGGAGGTCTCATAAGTCCCTAATGATGTTCACTTCCTTCTATAATATATCATGGTTAAGGCCTTGCTTGAATTGTGGAATGATTGTCAAATAATTATGGCTGAGTTGCGGAGAAGACCTAGAAAATCCCAGAAAAGTAGTAATGGGCCTTTATTAATTGTGATAATTTGGGAAAGCCAGAGAAGACCTGTTTGTTTAAGAAAAATTTGCTGGAACAATATAAACACTCAGTATTATGTTATGCCTGCTAGTAGTTTGTAACCAGATATTTTGCTGCAACTCTATTACAGTCATTAATGCCCAGGGCTCACAGTGGAAGCCCTATCATACCCAGACAGGGGGAGCCTGAGCCACTCTCGGCTCAGGTAAATGGGGTTGTACTGTGTACTAAAGGGGGCGGAAAGTGTGTTGCAAACCTCAAAATATATGAAAAATTGTGGACAGGGCAAAGTAAGCTAACTAAACTCAAAATTGCTGTGGAAGCCTAGTATTGTGGGATCCGCAATATCACAAATTAAGCAGGGCCTTAATCATGGTCACTATGGTAACTGTAAGGCCAAGAACTTTGCAAGTTCAACTTAACTGTACAGGTCTAAAAAAAATCACTTGAAAAGTTACTGGAATTGCCAGGTTTATGGCACCAAGAGGAACTTTTTTTGATCTAGCAACAAATACAGCTAAATGTGTTCACTGGAGTTGCAATGATACAGTCTTAAAGTCCTGCACTTAGGACGGAAGAACCCAATGCACAGCTACAGACTAGGGACCGAATGGCTAGGCAGCAGTTCTGCAGAAAAGGACCTAGGGGTTACAGTGGACGAAAAGCTGGATATGAGTCAGCAGTGTGCCCTTGTTGCCAAGAAGGCCAATGGCATTTTGGGATGTATAAGTAGGGGCATAGCGAGCAGATCGAGGGACGTGATCGTTCCCCTCTATTCGACATTGGTGAGGCCTCATCTGGAGTACTGTGTGCAGTTTTGGGCCCCACACTTCAAGAAGGATGTGGATAAATTGGAGAGAGTCCAGCGAAGGGCAACAAAAATGATTAGGGGTCTGGAACACATGAGTTATGAGGAGAGGCTGAGGGAGCTGGGATTGTTTAGCCTGCAGAAGAGAAGAATGAGGGGGGATTTGATAGCTGCTTTCAACTACCTGAAAGGGGGTTCCAAAGAGGATGGCTCTAGACTGTTCTCAATGGTAGCAGATGACAGAACGAGGAGTAATGGTCTCAAGTTGCAGTGGGGGAGGTTTAGATTGGATATTAGGAAAAACTTTTTCACTAAGAGGGTGGTGAAACACTGGAATGCGTTACCTAGGGAGGTGGTAGAATCTCCTTCCTTAGAGGTTTTTAAGGTCAGGCTTGACAAAGCCCTGGCTGGGATGATTTAACTGGGAATTGGTCCTGCTTCGAGCAGGGGGTTGGACTAGATGACCTTCAGGGGTCCCTTCCAACCCTGATATTCTATGATTCTATGATTCTACCTTTGAAAATTTCAAGCTGTAAGTTCATAATCAAGTTTAAAGTAGTAGAAGAACCAATAGAATATTGCACAAAGCATTACTGTATATGGAACACTATAAATGGAGTTTACCTTTCACCATATGTTGAGGTAAGTGTCTCAACATTACTTTAACTAATATAGTATAATGCAAAAAGTCAGAGGTAATTAAACAAAACTGTCTAGAGAAGTTGTCTGCCACATGCCTCACAACAGAGAAATTCATCTAGTTCTTCTGAAATTGTGGTACCGAAGTAACTTGACTGTTCAAAATTTTTCTGTAGCAAACTTAATATGGAGTACCAATGAAGATTTCCTTAACTTAATTGCATCTTTATTGGGCAAAATTACATACCAAGTGCACATTAGAATGGCTATGCTGCAACTCTAGAAGTAGCTTTGCAACTCAGTTATGTTAGTTTGAAATAATTTATGTATAGTATAAACTGTTATGGCAATTGTTCAACCTCTTTAAATCTATAAAATTCAAAACTTCATAATTCTAATGCCTGACCTACAGAACAGGAAAACTGTTTTTACCACTTCATAGCCTTAAGACCTTTGTTTCTCACTGTTTAGTATTGCTTGACGCAAACAAAAAGGTAAATTAAACAGCAAGAAAGTTGCCAATTGAAGACCATTGACAGAACTTCTAATAGCTAAGTTTGCTAGATGCTGAAAGTCGATGCTAGCTAAATAAAACTTCTGTACTACAGAGTCTTCAGAACTTTGTAAGATTTGATGCAAAGCTCTCAAAGCTTATTTGAAATAACTCCTTCACTGTTCAGGAAAATATGAGGTTGTCATAGGAATAAGTACCAAGGATAGCCTGGTGTGTCACTTTGAGTAGATATGTTGAAAGTTATTGGTTAGGGCACAAGCATTTTCAGAGATTGTGGAGGACATTATTTAATAATTGGTTCAGTAAGTTACCTAAATGACGGTAAGTCTAGGATCATCTTAATTTTTCCATTACTCAAAACTTCTCATGGAAATGAGTGTCCAGCTGACAAGAATCAATCAATTTTTAGTTTAACTGGATTATTCTAGCAAGATTTGTCTTAAGCGTGGAAATGATACAATGACGTCTCTTCTGAAGGGCCCTTAGTTTACTTGAACTGGGGAATGAAGAAAATACATTTAAACATATTCATGAAACTGGACTCATGGTTCAGTTTGGTTGTAGGTGTTCAATTTAGTTTCTCCACTTCAGACACTTTCTGGTAACTTATGTGGAGGCACTGTTTAGGCAAATGTATGCTTTTGTACATAAACACACAGGTATTTTTTCCCAAAAACTGTTTTTACCATTTGGCTTTAACAAGCAAAACAAAATCGAATTAGGTAACAGCAATATTGATCAATGGCACTAATTATGATTTTAGCAGTCAGGTTAGTGTCCATCTTTTCCATGGTTTTCCTAGTTCCAAAAAGTTGCCCAAAGGTTTAAATACTGGTGTACTTTCTATTGCTAAAGGAACCTTCTCTTCCATCCAACCGTAAAAAAAACCCCATTGCTTTGGCACATTCTTTCACTATTTTATTCTCCTTGCTCTGAGATGAGTAGAGTCACTGTAATTTCTCCTTTAGCTAGAGAGATAATAGTTGATGTTGAGTGACCATCTTTATTTCAGCTATGGTTCCTTAAGTGCACTTAAGGTGTTTAGATGTTGCTTGTGATTATTAGAACTGGGAGCACTGGCTGTTGGGAGTCTGAAAGGACAGGAAACAGGAAAGGGGGCGGGGGGAGTTGAGAGGCTGGGAGAAAGCTACAGAGGGTGCAGCAGCAGCTTGGTAAAGAGGTTTCCACTTTGAAAATAAAGTCCTGTTGAAGCTTGTAAGTACCTTGCCTGGTTGCTACAACACTTTGGCAATGAGGATGGATCTTCTGCCTCTGAACCCACCTGCACCCTTTCTGCAGAGCCCAGGTGAGCCTCCAATTGTTTTTACTACCTGGATCCATATGTTTGAGACTTACCTGCTTGCAATCAGTGCTATAGAGATTTCTGAAGTAAGAAAGCATGCTCTGCTTATCCACTGCCTTGGAGCAGAAGGGCAACATATATTTTATACTTTTTCCCTTGCAGATGATAAATATGAGACTGCACTCACTGCATTAAAGATTTTTTTTTTGTGCCAGAAGTGAATGTAGTAGCTAATCGCTACAGATTTCGCCAATGTGAGCAGAAACCAGGGGAAACTATAATGCAGTATATTGCTTCTCTGAGGAGTCTGATTGTAATTTGTGACTTTGGGAATATGGCAGATGAGATGATTAGAGACCAGCTCATTGAGAAAACAACCATGCTTCATGTAAGAGAACACTTGCTTCTAGAATCACTACTTACACTAGAAAAAGCAGTAACCATTGCTACTCAGATTGAGTCAGCTACAGCTGAAGCCAAAATAATGAGCATGGATACAGGAGGCACAGTCCAGGCTGTGACTCCTTTGCAGAAAAGTTCACTACTACTGCAGACACACAACTGCAAGAGGAAAACTTATAGAAAAACCACTGAATCAGCAAATTCAAATACAGTAAAATAATGTTTTGTCTGTGGATCCTCACAACATCTTGCAAGCTACACAGGAAGTCCAGCAAAAGTAGCTCAGTGCAATCGTTGCAAAAAGATTGGACATTCTGCTAAAGTATGTCACAGCAGCCAGTTCAATCAACCAGTGCATGCAGTTACAATACCAGATGTTACTGTGCTGAGTGTGGACAAAATTACTACTGCACATATTCCAGAACAGATAAAGTGCACTGTAAACGTTTCTGCCATACCCTCAGGCAAACCACACTCTATTCAGCTAATGTTGGACACTGGCTCAGCGGTATCTATACTACCCGATTCCATCTATCTGCATTACTTTAAAGATGTGCCTCTTACTGAACCCAAACTTCACTTGGTGTGCTACTTGAAAAACCATATTCCAGTACATGGCTGCCTGCCAGTAAGAGTTACTTTTGGTGATTGCTGTGTAACTGCAGAGTTCTACGTTGTCCACAAAGGCACTCCTATCCTTGGCAGAGATTTATTGGCTGCTTTAAATCTCAGGGTAGTGAATGGACGAATTGATCTTCCTCAGCAAAGCACTCTTGCAGTACACACACCAGTTTCAGCTGGGACCCAACACCAGGTTGAGGAGAAACTCGGCTGTGCTTATGGGTTTCTGCATAAAGTTAAAATGCGGAATAATGTGGTGCCTGTATGACAAGTTACAGCGCTTAACATTTTCAGTCAGGGAAGCTGTTTCAGAGGAACTTAGAAAACTTGTTCAAAAGGACATTTTTGAAGAGATAGACTCCTCGGAATGGGTTTCACCTATAGTAGTGACGCAGAAGAAGGGTGGAGACATTCACCTTTGTGTGGACTTAAGGGAGCTAAAAAAAGCTATTGTGATTGACAGCCATCCTCTTCCTCACATAGAAGAAGTATTTGCATAACTCCCATGGAGCAAAGATGTTTTCTACGCTTGATTTGCAGAGCACATACGACCAGGTCATGTTGCATGAAGATAGCAGAGACCTTGGAGCATTTATTACACATGAGGGACATTTCGTTTTAAACATGTTCCATAAGGTCTCGCATCTGCCCCAGTGCCTTTCAAAAAATGTCATTGATTCTGGAGACTCAACATGGAGTTCATTGCTATCTGGATGATGATATTGTGTTTGGAAATACTTCTGAGGAGCATGACAATAACCTGCAGTCGGTACTAAAGTGCATCAGCACAGCAGGCCTCCAGCTCAATAGGTCCAAATGCAAATTTAGACAAACTGAACTCTCCTTTCTGGGGCATACAATTTCACAGGCTGGACTAAAACCTGATCCAGATCATATCCTGGCAATTTCAAATGCTAGGAAACGCAAGCTCTATCAGTGTAGCATTGACTGCTTTCCCAACATCATTAAGAAATTTGACTACATTGATACTCCAGTGTCTCCGTTCTTGCCATTCTAGTCTAATATATTTTTTCTAGTTCTGAGAGAGTTCATTGACTTATTGATGCTTGATTTTTTTTAAACATTAACTCATTTTCAAGTTACTGCAATCTTTGGACTATGGTACCAACTGCCATCAACAAATTGCAAATATTGGCTTTTGCACTGTCTCACTTCATATAGACTCAAATAGCTCATTCTAAAACGGTGGTTCTCACACTTTTGTATTGGTGACCACTTACACACAGCAAGCCCCTGAGTGTGACTCCCCCCTTTATAAATTAAAAACACTTTTTTAATATATTTAACAGTATTATAAATATACTGTTGTATATTTAACAGTATTATAAATATGCTGGAGGTGAAGCGGGATTTAGGGGTGGAAGCTGACAGCTCATGGACCCCCCCACACTTAATAACCTCGTGACCCTCTGAGGAGTTTTAGACCACCAGTTTTGAAACCACCAGTTTGAGAACCCCTGTTCTAAAAACACTAGCTGTATAATGTCCTCTTAGGCTTGGAAGTATATCAGCATGCACAGCTGTAGTCCAGTATGGCTCTAAATGGTTTTACAAGGAAAGAAAATCATGTAGACTTGATACTCCTATTGTACTGTTTATGAAGGTTGTAATATAAAGCAACCCAAATCAAAAAACCTCAGATTAAGGTATTACTATCTGAACTGTATAATTATGAATGAGTGAGCTCATTAAAGGATGCCCATATAATTAGGGAAGCCTACATTGTAGATGCTGTTACATTATCATTCCTTTTTTGTTCTGTATTTACAATGGTGTAGTAGCTACTGTTGTTGAAACCATTATATTTCAGATGTGATTGAGCGAGATGCTTTGAGGCCCTCTGGGTGACAGTATGCATCCGATGAAGTGAGCTGTAGCTCATGAAGGCTTATGCTCAAATAAATTGGTTAGTCTCTAAGGTACCACAAGTCCTCCTTTTTCTTTTTTCTCTTGAGACTAGTAGTTGAGACTCCCAACAACAGAACGACGTGACTCAGCCTGGCTTCCAATACTAATCATGATGGAAGAGCCCTTTGTTTTACTTAAGACTCATTCTCCTCCCCTTCCCCCACAAGAGCCAGATCCCCCTGCCATACTTGATCTGACCTTAATATTTCACCAACAAAGAAGGGGGGATGCAGCCTTTCAGATGCAATTCTTGAGCTAACAAAGAGGCTGTAAAAAGAAGGAAGCAGGAGACTACTTGAAGTGAAGTCAAGAAGCTGTTGGGAGGATGTATGAAATAACTGATGTTCAGTGATCCCTCAACAAAATCTATATTGAACCTTTTGGGTTTGCCAGCTGCTTTCAGTACCACAGACTGGCAAATTTATGTTGTCTAGTTGAAGAGATTTCAGAGTAGCAGCCGTGTTAGTCTGTATTCGCAAAAAGAAAAGGAGTACTTGTGGCACCTTAGAGACTAACCAATTTATTTGAGCATAAGCTTTAGTCAGCTACAGCTCACTTCATTGGATGCAAAAGAGGGTAATCTTTTTGAATGGCACTGCTCTTTTGTGAGGTTGCAAGGAATAGCTTTTAGTGTTTGCTCTGATACTGAGAACACCTCATGGAGAAGTACTGCAAGCTTCCCTCTTGTCTTGTCTTGTCTTGTCTTGTCTCCTGCTCTGCTTGTATGTGAGGGTACTGGGATGGCCAGTGACTGGAAATGGGCTGGTAATGTCTTTGGCTAATTCATTACACTGCTCCAGCCAATTCAGGTAACACATAGACTGAGCAGGTGTCAGCCTACCAATGTTTGAATAAACGTAAGGAGCTGATCGGAAGCTATCAAGGTTGAAGAGTCACACACAGATTGGGGAAGCAACCTGAAGATTTCCAAAAACATCCACACCCCTGATTATGGGGAGTACATTGGTTTGTTACCTAATCTGAGGGTGTACATTCTGGTACAGCTGTAGCCAAGAGTGGTTTTTCCATATGTCCTGGTGAAGCCAGTACAGCGTCTGCTCCAGGTGTGGGCCTTGTTACAGTTGGTCATACCTCTATCTCAAGAGTAAACTGTAATGTGTTCTGCACGGGGGCTGTCAAGGCTGATTTCCCCACTCTTGCATTTTGAGTGCAGAAGGTGGGGCCCACAAGGATTTTAAAAATTAAGATTGGCCACTCCAGGCTTGTATTAAACTCCCAAGGTTACAGTTGCTCTCTGACCTTGGATGGGTAGATGCTGCCACCACGCAAATGCAAAACCCCTTGGAACCCAGAAAGGCGCACTTGGGAATTCCTTCTTTTGGGATACCCTCAAGCCCTTTCACTCCCGCCTCCGGGGAAGAGCTAAGAAAAGAAAACCAAGAAATTGGCTGTTGCCACCAGCTAACTAAAAACATGTGCACAAAACTTAGACACAAAAATCCAAATCCTGTTCTTAAAAAAGTTACATTTTATTAAAAACTAAAAGAAAGAAAATACATCTGGATCTTAGGCTTTTACTAGATTTGAAAATCCCACTTACAAAAATTAAACATCAAGAATAACTTTCTTGAGGTCCAGCTTAAAGGTTACAAGCAAAACAAAAACATTGGGGGTTAGCACAGAGGAGTCCACAAGACATAAGAAATAAACAAAATAAATCTAATCACATCTTCCTACACCCTTTCTGATCTACTTACATATCTGGGTTCCAAATAAGCAATTCTAGGTATGATTCTGATGATTTTTATGCCTGGCCTTCAACTTCTCACAGCATAACTGCTGCCTTGTTCCCTTTTACCCTGGAGAACAACAGACCCAAAGGGAAAGTTTTTTTCGCTAATTTTAAAAAGTTCTAGCCTTCCCATTGGCTCTTTTGGTCAGGTGCCCACTCCCTCCCTTTACCTATGGACTTTTTTAACCCTTTACAGGTAAAGCAAGAAGAGAACAGCTACTAACTGGGATTTTATGGCTGGCTGGCTGTGTCCATAAAATGGAGCTATCCCCCACCCCCATTTATCACAGGGGCTATGCCTTGAAACAACAAGGAAGTTGAAGATTTGGAGTGAAGATGCCCACTGTGTCATGTGCAGAGTGCATGACACCAGTCTCCTGTTTGCATAACACAGCTGCATCCCTTTCTGACCTTCCCATCTTAATATGGAAGACATTAAATCAAACTTCCTTAAAAGAGTTGTTCGTAGTTGGGGGAGGGGGGTGGATGCCAAACTTCCCAAGGAAAAAAGGAGTGGGAAAGGTGACTTAAAGAGTAGAACTAGGTGGGTGTCTGGTTGGTGAGGCAGACAGAAATTGAAGTGGACCTTTATAGGCATGTTTCAGAGTAACAGCCATGTTAGTCTGTATTCGCAAAAAGAAAAGGAGTACTTGTGGCACCTTAGAGACTAAGCAATTTATTTGAGCATAAGCTTTCGTGAGCTACAGCTCACTTCATCGGATGCATGCTGTGGAAAGTGTAGAAGATCTTGTTGTACACATAAAGCATGAAAAAATACCTCCTCCCACCCCACTCTCCTGCTGGTAAAGCTTATCTAAAGTGACCACTCTCCTTACAATGTGTATGATGATCAAGGTGGGCCATTTCCAGCACAAATCCAGGGTTTAAGAAGAACGTCTGGGGGCGGGGGTAGGAAAAAACAGGGGAAATAGGTTACCTTGCATAATGACTTAGCCACTCCCAGTCTCTATTCAAGCCTAAGTTAATTGTATCCAATTTGCAACTGAATTCCAATTCAACAGTTTCTTGCTGGAGTCTGGATTTGGAGTTTTTTTGTTGTAAGATAGCAACTTTCATGTCTGTAATCGCGTGACCAGAGAGATTGAAGTGTTCTCTGAGTGGTTTATGAATGTTATAATTCTTGACATCTGATTTGTGTCCATTTATTCTTTTACGTAGAGACTGTCCAGTTTGACCAATGTAAATAGCAGAGGGGCATTGCTGGCACATGATGGCATATATCACATTGGTGGATGTGCAGGTGAACGAGCCTCTGATAGTGTGGCTGATGTTATTAGGCCCTGTGATGGTGTCCCCTGAATAGATATGTGGGCATAGCTGGCAACGGGCTTTGTTGCAAGGATAGGTTCCTGGGTTAGTGGTTCTGTTGTGTGGTATGTGGTTGCTGGTGAGTATTTGCTTCAGGTTGGGGGGCTGTCTAGTCAAGGACTGGCCTGTCTCCCAAGATTTGTGAGAGTGTTGGGTCATCCTTCAGGATAGGTTGTAGATCCTTAATAATGCGTTGGAGGGGTTTTAGTTGGGGGCTGAAGGTGACGGCTAGTGGCGTTCTGTTATTTTCTTTGTTAGGCCTGTCCTGTAGTAGGTGACTTCTGGGAACTCTTCTGACTCTATCAATCCATTTCTTCACTTCTGCAGGTGGGTATTGTAGTTGTAAGAATGCTTGATAGAGCTCTTGTAGGTGTTTGTCTCTGTCTGAGGGGTTGGAGCAAATGCGGTTGTATCGCAGAGCTTGGCTGTAGACGATGGATCGTGTGGTGTGGTCAGGGTGAAAGCTGGAGGCACGTAGGTAGGAATAGCGGTCAGTAGGTTTCCGGTATAGGGTGGTGTTTATGTGACCATCGTTTATTAGCACTGTAGCGTCCAGGAAGCGGATCTCTTGTGTGGACTGGACCAGGCTGAGGTTGATGGTGGGATGGAAATTGTTGAAATCATGGTGGAATTCCTCAAGGGCTTCTTTTCCATGGGTCCAGATGATGAAGATGTCATCAATATAGCGCAAGTAGAGTAGGGGCGTTAGGGGACGAGAGCTGAGGAGGCGTTGTTCTAAGTCAGCCATAAAAATGTTGGCATACTGTGGGGCCATGAGGGTACCCATAGCAGTGCCGCTGATCTGAAGGTATACATTGTCCCCAAATGTAAAATAGTTATGGGTTAGGACAAAGTCACAAAGTTCAGCCCCCAGGTTAGCCGTGACATTATCGGGGATAGTGTTCTTGATGGCCTGTAGTCCATCTTTGTGTGGAATGTTGGTGTAGAGGGCTTCTACATCCATAGTGGCCAGGATGGTGTTATCAGGAAGATCACCGATGGATTGTAGTTTCCTCAGGAAGTCAGTGGTGTCTCGAAGGTAGCTGGGAGTGTAGGGCCTGAGGAGGGAGTCTACATAGCCAGACAATCCTGTTGTCAGGGTGTCAATGCCTCTACATACCACACAAACTGTGCTGACAGCTTGTGCCACACGCTCTCAAAGAAACTGCGGAATCACCTGATCAACATCCTCTACAGCAAACAGGGAAAGATCAAGAATGAGCTCTCAAAAATGGATACTCTCATAAAAAAACAACCTTCCACACAAACTTCCTCGTGGCTGGACTTTACTAAAACTAGACAAGCCATTTACAACACACACTTCTCTACAAAAGAAAAAGGACACTAAACTTTCTAAACTACTACATGCCACAAGGGGCCACAGCAATGGTTCCCTCAACCCACCCAGCAATATTGTTAACCTATCCAACTATACTCTCAGCCCAGCAGAAACAGCTGCCCTATCTCGGGGCCTCTCCTTCTGCCCTTCCACCCCCACAAACATGATACAGTTCTGTGGTGACCTAGAATCCTATTTTCGACATCTCCCACTCAAGGAATATTTCCAATATACCTCTGAACAACATACTAATCCACAGAGACGTCCCTACCAACACTACAAAAAGAAGGATTCTAGGTGGACTCCTCCTGAAGGTTGAAACAGCAGACTGGACTTCTACATAGAGTGCTTCCGCCGACGTGCACGGGCTGAAATTGTGGAAAAGCAGCATCACTTGCCCCATAACCTCAGCCGTGCAGAACACAATGCCATCCACAGCCTCAGAAACAACTCTGACATGTCAAAGTTTGACTCAGACTCACAATTTATCAGACCACTCTGTTTTATTAGCAAAGCTGCTCTGTTAATACATTTAGAAGTGAGCCCCCTGAGTGGGGCTTGTCTTTTAATTTATACAGTTTTTTGGAGAACAAGTTACAGACAAAAGAAGAAAAAGATTTTAGTCACCACCCTTCAAGATCCCTGAGACCAGTCACGTATCTTCAATTACCTGCCACCCTTAACAATCTCCTTTAACCGCTTCCAGTTAACTTAACTAATTGCCCTTCACACCTTCCATTCTGATGTCTGCTTGTTAGACGTGCTGGCTCTATCTTAATTGCTTCTCCATTCAAAATCTAACTGTCCCTACATGTGCTCCCTCAGATACTTTGTAACATGTTTTTGGCATGCCCTCTCATATACAATGTATCCAGCATGTCCCCTTATACAATGTTATACTTTCACAATCCCCCCTTTTGGTCAAGGCTACGCCCATGACCAATGACTTACTGGATTCCATACATCAATCGTTCTTTTTCATTACTTTCACTGGTGACATTGAACAACATTAGATTAGCACTCTGGTTAGGGGTAACCTGATGGATGGTGTGTCTTGTGCAGTTTTGGATACAACAAGAAATCAATTGAAAACACACAAAGATTATTAGAATTCCAAGTAGGATAGTCAGGATTCCTTGAAACAACCAGTTTCCCAGACTGGAGAAATTGAATAAGTTACTTATCCATTTCCACAAGGAGCTTGGTTCTTCGTGGGGAAGGTATGCAATTTGCTCCAGATGGCTAGCACGATTTATTACCTCATTAGTATTATCAGGTATGTATACACAGCATTCTGTTCCAATTAGAGCACAGGTCCCTCCTTTGGCTGCCAGTATTATATCTAATGCCCGACGGTTTTGGAGGGCCACTTATCAGACCGCTCCTGCTTCTTTGGCTAGAGCTTTTAAGCTCTCTCCTGTTTCATTGGCCATGATCTCAACCACCGCTTGTAACCTTAAAAACCTTTTTGTGTGGTGGATTACCCCCCATACTGGGACTAAAGAAATGCCAACAGCTTCTTCCCAAGTTAGGGGGCTTATGTTATCCACATACCATTTAGCATCTGGCAAGTCCCTCCTTTTTCGCCTGAAATTACGGAGGCAATTTCGTGGGAGGGATTGAAGCACCTGGAATTGTGGGAAAAGCTGAGCAGGATAACAGATACCTGACCAATTTGCTGGTAACACAGTGTAAGCATTTTCCCCACAAACCCAATGATGTCCCATTAAAGCTGGGAAGGGTTGACTGCAACCCTTTGACATGTAAGAATTTACGAAGGAGGAATAGTATCCCCCAAAGGGCACAGGATGATTTTCACTGGGAGAAGAGGTAGCATTCACATGACATTTGTAGATGGTGCTGTTTTTCTCAGGGAGGCTGTAGGGGGAGCAAGAGATTGAATCTTTGGTTTGATCCCAGGTTGAGAGGAAGTTTCTTTCCACACCCAGTTCGCCATTCTCCAACTTTGTTTGAATAGTCCCATACACCATGGGACACGATGTACTGGAGACAGCTGCTCCTCCCTAGATTCAGCCCTGTCCCATTACACACCCAGCACCAGTGGCCCTTTCCTTTCACCACACTTATAAGTTTAGGAACATATGTTTTTCCCAGCCTCCAAGTGTCATTTTCCTTCCATGTCCTTTTAGGTGGATAGGGTCCTCCAGCAAGCTCTGAGGAATTCAAAGGGATTGCCATGGTGGGGATACTAGCTTGTGAGTGAGCTGGGATGAGGCTGCAGACCCAGCAATTAGAAATATTTAGGATCTGGGCTATCTGCACCTGTTGTTGGATGAAAGAATTGTCACTGTCACTCTGGATTCCCCAGACCCTCAGGACACAGTAGCTGAGCATTAAGCTTCTCAAAGGACACATGTTGGAAGCAGGACCCTTTCTGGTTCCGACAACCCCTTTCGAGGGAACCACAGTCATGGTTTTACGTCCACCAGGCAGCAGGCGCTAAGCTCACTACTGCTTCTTGTTTGTTGGGTCCTGCTGTCTGCTTAACCTCTGCTTCTGGCAACCCTTACGAGAGCGCAGATTGTAAGGTATTGCAGGCTGTTCCTCTTTGTCTTCTGGGGTTGAAGCTGGTTCTGCGTGGTCTTGCAGAGGTGCTTGGTCCCCTTGAGGTGGCGCTGGCTTACACTGTGAGGCGTGGATCCATGCAGCGATGCCGGATAATTTCACTGCTGTCTGGGTGGTGAACGGTACCTGGTATGGACCCTTCCACTGGGATTCCAAGGCGTGCTTCCGAAGGTGGTGCCGCAGGTAGACCCAATCACCAGGCTCAAGAGTGTGACAGGCAGCAGAGGTGGGTTCCGTCGGCCAAGCTGCTCGCACCTGCGAATGGAAGGAGCTCACAGCTTGCATTCCTCCTTTGCAGTACTGGAGGAGCGTGCTGTGAGTTAGGTTTAGGTCTGGGGCTGGGGTAATAGTAGCCATTGTTCGCATAGGGCGTCCCATGATGATTTCAAATGGACTCAATTTGTGTCTCTGGGATGGGGATGACCGAATTTCCATAAGGGCCAGTGGTAAAGTAGCTGGCCAGTTTAACCCTGTGGAACTACAGATTTTTGCCAGCTTATTTTTAAGCACACCATTTCGCCTTTCAACTGCCCCTGCACTCTGTGGATGGTAAGGGCAGTGCAACATGTAATACCTGGTGTCAAGGTTCCTCCCCCACTCTGAACTCTAGGGTACAGATGTGGGGACCTGCATGAAAAACCTCCTAAGCTTATCTTTACCAGCTTAGGTCAAAACTTCCCCAAGGTACAAAATATTACACCCGTTATCCTTGGACTGGCCGCTACCACCACCAAACTAATACTGGTTACTGGGGAAGAGCTGTTTGGACGCGTCCTTCCCCCCCAAAATACTTCCCAAAACCTTGCACCCCACTTCCTGGACAAGGTTTGGTAAAAAGCCTCACCAATTTGCCTAGGTGACTACAGACCCAGACCCTTGGATCTTAAGAACAATGAACAATCTTCCCAACTCTCGCACCCCCCCTTTCCTGGGAAATGTTGGATAAAAAGCCTCACCAATTTGCATAGGTGACCACAGACCCAAACCCTTGGATCTGAGAACAACAAAAAAGCATTGAGTGTTTTACAAGAAGACTTTTAATAAAAAATAGAAATAAAGAAATCCCCCCTGTAAAATCAGGATGGTAGATATCTTACAGGGTAATTAGATTCAGAAACATAGAGAACCCCTCTAGGCAAAACCTTAAGTTACAAAAAAGATACACAGACAGAAATAGTTAATCTATTCAGCACAATTCTTTTCTCAGCCATTTAAAGAAATCATCATCTAACACATACCTAGCTAGATTACTTACTAAAAGTTCTAAGACTCCATTCCTGGTCTATCCCCGGCCAAGACGACTACAGACAGACACAGACCCTTTGTTTCTCTCCCTCCTCCCAGCTTTTGAAAGTATCTTGTCTCCTCATTGGTCATTTTGGTCAGGTGCCAGCGAGGTTACCTTTAGCTTCTTAACCCTTTACAGGTGAGAGGAGCTTTCCCCTGGCCAGGAGGGATTTCAAAGGGGTTTACCCTTCCCTTTATATTTATGACACCTGGTTTAGATGTTGAACAATTTTTCCAGTAAAATGTGTTCCCCAGTCACTAGACAAAGTGGCAGGAATTCCCTTGGTAGGGATAATGTGGTTTAACAGACATTTTGCAACGGACAATGAATCAGCTTTGCAACAGGGAAAGGCTTCAATCCAACCCGAAAACAGACATATTATAACTAAAATGAATTCATATTTCTGACACTTTGGCATTTGTACAAAATCAAGTTGCCAGTGTAGGAAAGGTGCTTGAGGCAAACCCCGGAACCCTTGTGTTACTTTTACAGATTTGCCTACATTGTGGCTTTGACAAGTAACACAAGCAGTACAGTGGTGGGTTGCAAAGGAGCTGAAATGGGGAGCCCACCACCCCGCCTTACTCATAGCAGAGTCCATCCCCTCCTTGCCAACATGTGAAACACTATGTAGCAGGGCGGCTAGAGACGTGTAGAGTGAGGGGGGCTACAAAGGTACCGGTGGGCGATCGCCAAAGGGAATCAGAATGCAAAAAGCAACCCAAAGCACTCCAGGAGTCTTTCTCTGTTTCTGGGGCAGAATCCTGGAGCTGAGCAAGATGAGACAGGGATGGTGGTATTACAGAGACAGAGAGGGGACCAAGAAACGCTTCTGGTGAGGGTTTTATAGTGGCGTCATGTTTTGCGGCAGCATCAGCAAGTGCATTACCTTTTGCCACCTCGGTGTCTGCCGCTGAGTGGCCAGTACACTTAACAATTGCCAAGGCAGACGGTAGTAAAACTGCATATAGGAGGGCGGCAATGTAGGGGCCATTCTTGATAGGGGTACCAGCAGAGGTAAGAAAACCTCGAGCCTGCCAGAGGGTGCCAAAGTCATGCACAACCCCAAAGGCATACAGAGAATCAGTAAAAATAGTGGCAGAGAGCCCCTCGGCTAGAAAGCAGGCACGGGTTAGAGCAATCAGTTCAGCCACCTGGGCAGAGGTTACAGAGGGTAAGGGCGCAGCTTCTATGGTCTCAGAGAGAGACACACCACAGCATACCCTGCAAGAAGGTGGCCTTGGTCATTTCTATAACAGGACCCATCAGTGAATAATGCCAGGTCAGAGTTAGGGAGAGGTACATCTGAAAGGTCGGGGTGCGGGACAGTGATAGCGGAGACCGTTGCAAGGCAGTCATGGGGTTCACCATCACTAGGTAAAGGAAGGAGGGTAGCAGGGTTTAACCGGGAGCAGCGCTTAATAATGATATGTGAGGCTGAAAGTAGCAAAAGCTCATACCTAGTGAGGCGAGCAGAGGAGAGGTGAGCAGTGTTGCGTTGCAGAAGGAGAGTTTCCACAGAATGGGGAACCATGAGTGAGAGGAGAGCAGAGGACAAGGGACTCAGACATCTTGACCAGGAGTGCTGCAGCAGCTACAGCGCGTAGGCAAGGGGGTAAACCCTAGGCTACAGGGTCCAAGGTTGCAGAAAAATAAGCCACCGGGCGATTTCTGTCACCGTGCTCCTGAGTAAGAACCCCGAGGGCACAAGCAGATTGTTCGTGACAGAAAAGGGTAAAAGGCTTGTCATAGTTAGGTAACCCTAAGGCAGGGGCAGAGGCTAAATTCTGCTTAAGGGAGATGAAAGCAGCATTTGCTTCAAGTGGCCATGGCATGGAGTTAGGTTCAGAGGATCGAGTGAGTTCTTGGAGTGGTTTAGCCAGAGAAGCATATTGGGGACTCCATTGCCTACAGAACCCTGTCATGCCTAAGAATTTTCTGACCTGGCGTGGAGAGCAAGGCTGGGGAAAGCTAAGGATGGCTTGTACCCGGGCTGGAGAGCGTGTACGGGAGCCCTGGGAGAGAAGGAAGCCTAGGTATGTGACAGAGGTTTGGCAGAGCTGCAATTTTGTGCGAGAAGCCTTATGACCCTTGTTTGCTAAAGCTGTGAGAAGTGTTAGTGAATCAGTTTCTGAGGCAGACACAGAGGGGGAGCACAGGAGTAAGTCGTCCACATATTGGATCAGTGTGGATCCTGATGGGAAAACCAGATCAGCGAGATCCCTGGCTAGGGCTTGAGAAAAATAGGATGGACTCTCTGTATACCCCTGGGGAAGGGTAGTCCATGTATATTGCTGACCTTTGTAGGAGAAGGCAAAGAGATACTGGGATTCAGAGTGAAATGGGACAGAGAAGAAAGCGGAGCACAAATCTACAACAGTAAAGTGGGTTGTATTTGGAGGAATAGACGCTAGTATTGTAGCAGGGTTAGGAACCACTGGAAAAGAAGGTATGACAATACGGTTAATAGCTCGAAGGTCTTGAACAAATCTCCACGATTTGCCATCAGCCTTTTGAACTGGGAGGGATAGGGGTGTTACAGGGGCTGGAACAAGGGACAATAATTCCTTGTTCTTTTAATGCAGATATAACTGGAGCAATCCCAGCCTCTGCCTCAGGATTCAAAGGATACTGAGACAGGCGAGGCAGAGGTTTGGAATTGTCTACAGTAATCCGAACTGGGTCAATATTTAATCGGCCCACTTCAGATGGGTGCGATGGCCATAGGGAGGAAGGAACCTGAGAGATTAGGTGCTCTAGGGACGGAGTTTCATAGATTCATAGATATTTAGGTCAGAAGGGACCATTATGATCATCTAGTCTGACCTCCTGCACAATGCAGGCCACAGAATTTCACCCACCACTCCTAAAAAAGACCTCACACCTATATCTGTGCTATTGAAGTCCTCAAATTGTAGTTTGAAGACCTCAAGGAGCAGAGAATCCTCCAGCAAGTGACCCGTGCCCCATGCTACAGAGGAAGGCGAAAAACCTCCAGGGCCTTCCAATCTGCCCTGGAGGAAAATTCCTTCCTGACCCCAAATATGGCGATCAGCTAAACCCTGAGCATATGGGCAAGATTCATCAGCCAGATACTACAGAAAATTCTTTCCTGGGTAACTTGGATCTTACCCCATCTAAAAACCCATCACAGGCCATTAGGCCTATTTACCATGAATATTTAATTACCAAAACCATGTTATCCCATCATACCATCTCCTCCATAAACTTATCGAGTTTAATCTTAAAGCAAGATAGATCTTTTGCCCCCACTACTTTCCTCGGAAGGCTATTCCAAAACTTCACTCCTCTGATGGTTAGAAACCTTCGTCTAATTTCTAATCTAAATTTCCTAGTGGCCAGTTTATATCCATTTGTTCTTGTGTCCACATTGGTACTGAGTTTAAATAATTCCTCTCCCTCTCTGGTATTTATCCCTCTGATATATTTATAGAGAGCAATCATATCTCCCCTCAACCTTCTTTTAGTTAGGCTAAACAAGCCAAGCTCCCTGAGTCTCCTTTCATAAGACAAGTTTTCCATTCCTTGGATCATCCTAGTAGCCCTTCTCTGTACCTGTTCCAGTTTGAATTCATCCTTCTTAAACATGGGAGACCAGAACTGCACACAGTATTCCAGGTGAGGTCTCACCAGTGCCTTATATAACGGTACTAAAACCTCCTTATCCCTACTGGAAATACCTCTCCTGATGCATCCCAAGACGACATTAGCTTTTTTCACAGCCATATCACATTGGCAGCTCATAGTCATCCTATGATCAACCAATACTCCAAGGTCCTTTTCCTCCTCCGTTACTTCTAGTTGATGCGTCCCTAGCTTATAACTAAAATTCTTGTTATTAATCCCTAAATGCATGACCTTACACTTCTCACTATTAAATTTCATCCTATTCCTATTACTCCAGTTTACAAGGTCATCCAGATCCTCCTGTAGGGTATCCCTGTCCTTCTCTAAATTAGCAATACCTCCCAGCTTTGTATCATCTGCAAACTTTATTAGCACACTCCCACTTTTTGTGCCCAGGTCAGTAATAAAAAGATTAAATAAGATTGGTCCCAAAACTGATCCTTGAGGAACTCCACTGGTAACCTCCCTCCAACTTGACAGTTCACCTTTCAGTAGGACCCGTTGTAGTCTCCCCTTTAACCAATTCCCTATCCACCTTTCAATTTTCCTATTAATCCCCATCTTATCCAATTTAACTAATAATTCCCCATATGGCACAGTATCAAATGCCTTACTAAAATCTAAGTAAATTAGATCCACTGCGTTTCCTTTATCTAAAAAATCTGTTACTCTCTCAAAGAAGGAGATCAGGTTGGTTTGGCACGATCTACCTTTTGTAAAACCATGTTGTATTTTGTCCCATTTACCATTGACTTCAAAGTCCTTAACTACCTTCTCCTTCAAAATTTTTTCCAAGACCTTGCATACTACAGATGTCAAACTAACAGGCCTATAATTACTTGGATCACTTTTTTTCCCTTTCTTAAAAATAGGAACTATGTTAGCAATTCTCCAATCGTACGGTACAACCCCTGAGTTTACAGATTCATTAAAAATTCTTGCTAATGGGCTTGCAATTTCTTGTGCCAATTCTTTTAATATTCTTGGATGAAGATTATCTGGGCCCCCTGATTTAGTCCCATTAAGCTGTTTAAGTTTCGCTTCTACCTCAGATATGGTGATGTCTACCTCCATATCCTCATTCCCATTTATCATGCTACCATTATCCCTAAGATCCTCTTTAGTCTTATTAAAGACTGAGGCAAAGTATTTGTTTAGATATTGGGCCATGCCTAGATTATCCTTAAGTTAAGGGACAGCAAGGGACCGGAGTGGAGAGGGAAGTTTCAGACAGCAGGGAGGCTACAGAATCACATTAGGAAGACTGAGGGATTTGCAGATAGACACCATCTGGGGAGCAGTAAATAGAACAGCCAAGTTTGCATAGCAAGTCCCATCCCAGAAGGTTCGCAGGGGTGGAATCAGAGAGGAGGAATGCATGCTTCTCAGAGAGGGGACCGACCTGAACAGACAAAGGTTTTGAGAGGGGAAAAGAGGTAGGGATCCCTGTAATGCCAACAACAGACACAGATTTTCCAGATCGGGGAACATCAAGCAAGTCAGTGGTGGGGATTGTAGAAAGAGAAGCTCCAGTATCAACAAGGAAAGGGGGAGAGAGATCATTTACAGTCAGGACACATTCTCCAGTAGGGGACAGAGGTAATAAGGGAGCTAAAACTTTGTGAGGTTCCCCAGCATCCCGTCATTGTTGGGGTGAAAAATAGGGTTGGGGATCCGCTGGAGGAACCAGCGGGGGGTTCACTTGATTTCCCATACAATTATTATGTCCCATACAATTATTAGGTCGTCTTGGACACTCTTTTTTTCCAGTGTCCAGGCTGTTTACAGTAGTTACAAACCCCAGTTAATCCAGCCCCCCACCCCTTTCCGCAACCCCGTCCCTGTCCCTGGTGTGGTCTGCTTAGTCCTGAATAATGCTGTATCTGCAGAGCCATTAACTTTTGGGAGGACTGTTCCTCCTTTCCTTTTAAAGTGTGGTGGCAATGCTCTGCTACTGCCAGCAATTTGTCCATGGTTTCAGTTTCCCATCCCACACTTATTCGTTTTAACATGCTGCCTGTGGCATGGAGAAGACCATCAACAAATGCATGTGCCAAGGCCCCCTGCCCATTTACATCGGGCTCTTGTATTCCTGAACGTTGTAGGAAAATATCAGTTAGCCAGGACCTATAGTCACCTGGGCTTTCTCCTTGCCCTTGCTTACAGCAACGTATTGCTGTCCAGTTTGTTTTAGGAGACCACACTTTGGGAATGGCTTGATGCAGGCGCTTCCAAAGAGCCATACACCGGTCTCTGTATGCCGAATTTGGGCCAGTACTTTTTATGGTTGAGTGGCATGCCTCAGCTGGCCAGTCTGCGGCAGCCAACCATTTTTCATAATAACTGGCAGGAGCTAACAATTTACACAGTTGGAGGAGATCTGTCTCAGAGGGTTCATAGGTTTCACAGATTAACAGAAACTCCTCAGCAAATTTGACAGAGTTTTCCCAAACCACAGGAAAACTTTTAACTATAGATAAAAGTTCCGTACGAGTCCAGGGTTTATAATCCCATATGGACTCACTTTCTCCCATCTTAAGGACTCATAAGGGTGCCACAACAGTTTGATCAGAGTCTCTCATTAACCTCCCATCAGGTTCTCTTTTCCAAGAAGAGATGTCAAGAGAATCTTTGCAGTCTGCTTTGGATTTCTTCTTCATAATATTTTGCAGAGCTGCGAGGCCAATGAGGGTATCTTCTTCACTTTCATTATCTGTAGTCACTGAAGATTTTTCCTTTTCTGATTTCTTATTTGCGCAGGAGTATGGTGGGGGTCGGGTTTGATCCGGATCATTGCACAGGACTGGGCAAAGGGGAGCGCTCGGACTAGTGGTGGGAGAGACTGCATCCAATTGAACTTTTAGTTTTTTGATAAAATTTTTAAGAGGTGAGTTTTGACTCAGTCCATCTACGATTTGCCTCTTCCCACCACTGCATGAAGCAGTCTACTTCTCCTCTCTCCAATTTGGTTTTTGGGAGGACGAGTTTGCTTTTTAAAGCATCCACTCGATCCTTGTCCCAAGAACCTAACAGTGGCCACTGTAATTTGGGGTTCTCTAGAGCTAATTTGGACCATTTTTCAAGAAACCTACAAGAGTCCGGACCCCTTCTAAAATACATAAAATAAGCTGGAGTTCCCTTAGGGAACTGTCCTACCTTAGACTTCTGATTACCCATCCAGGAGGACTTCACACAGCACACTCACAAGAAGGAAATTCGGGCTCAGCAGAGCGGCACCTGGTGCAACACACAGAAAGGAGCCCACAGGCTACTGCCTCAACTGCCCTTGCTTTCACACCAGGGGTTATACCCAAGGCGTGGTGCGGCTGCAGCTGTGCAGATTCCACTTATTCAGACCGTGGGGACGGGGACCCCTTGGTCAGCCAGTCTCTGGACAGAGATGGCTCCCAGATTCTCACACACACCACGGGGAAGACGGATAGACACACAGACAAGACAGTCCTCAAACCGGTTAAAGCACAAAAGTAATAATTACCTGAGACGTCTGATTCCAGAAGCTGGATCCAAAGACCCCTACCCGAACAGAGTGGGAACCAAAAAGTTCAATGGCGTAGACTGCGCTGCTGCTGTGTACCTTTCTGTCTTGTGGAGGATCGCTTGGACTAAGCATCCAGGCGCCGGCTGCCACGATCATCCTGCAAGGCAGTCAGGGATCACACAGCCTCAGTGAAGCCGCTTGCCATCTCGGTGGAACCTCCAAATTGTCAAAGTTTGACTCAGACTCACAATTTATCAGACCACTCTGTTTTATTAGCAAAGCTGCTCTGTTAATACATTTAGAAGTGAGCCCCCCGAGTGGGGCTTGTCTTTTAATTTATACAGTTTTTTGGAGAACAAGTTACAGACAAAAGAAGAAAAAGATTTTAGTCACCACCCTTCAAGATCCCTGAGACCAGTCACGTATCTTCAATTACCTGCCACCCTTAACAATCTCCTTTAACCGCTTCCAGTTAACTTAACTAATTGCCCTTCACACCTTCCATTCTGATGTCTGCTTGTTAGACGTGCTGGCTCTATCTTAATTGCTTCTCCATTCAAAATCTAACTGTCCCTAAATGTGCTCCCTCAGATACTTTGTAACATGTTTTTGGCATGCCCTCTCATATACAATGTATCCAGCATGTCCCCTTATACAACGTTATACTTATACAATGTTATACTTCAACAGACATCATAATCAAAAAGGCTGACAAAGGAGGTGCTGTTGTCATCATGAATAGGTCGGAATATGAACAAGAGGGTGCTCGGCAGCTCTCCAACACCACTTTCTACAGGTTATTACCCTTGATCTCACTGAGAGTTACCAAAAGAAACTACAGCATTTGCTCAAGAAACTCCTTGAAAAAGCACAAGATCAAATCCGCACAGACACACCCCTGGAACCCCGACCTGGGATATTCTATCTACTATCCAAGATACATAAACCTGGAAATCTTGGGCGCCCCATCATCTCAGGCATTGGCACCCTGACAGGAGGATTGTCTGATTATGTAGACTCCCTCCTCAGGCCCTACACTCCCAGCTACCTTCGAGACACCACTGACTTCCTGAGGAAACTACAATCCATCGGTGATCTTCCTGATGACACCATCCTGGCCACTATGGATGTAGAAGCCCTCTACACCAACATTCCACACAAAGATGGACTACAGGCCGTCAAGAACACTATCCCCGATAATGTCACGGCTAACCTGGTGACTGAACTTTGTGACTTTGTCCTTACCCATAACTATTTTACATTTGGGGACAATGTATACCTTCAGATCAGCGGCACTGCTATGGGTACCCTCATGGCCCCACAGTATGCCAACATTTTTATGGCTGACTTAGAACAACGCCTCCTCAGCTCTCGTCCCCTAACGCCCCTACTCTACTTGCGCTATATTGATGACATCTTCATCATCTGGACCCATGGAAAAGAAGCCCTTGAGGAATTCCACCATGATTTCAACAATTTCCATCCCACCATCAACCTCAGCCTGGTCCAGTCCACACAAGAGATCCGCTTCCTGGACGCTACAGTGCTAATAAACGATGGTCACATAAACACCACCCTATACCGGAAACCTACTGACCGCTATTCCTACCTACATGCCTCCAGCTTTCACCCTGACCACACCACACGATCCATCGTCTACAGCCAAGCTCTGCGATACAACCGCATTTGCTCCAACCCCTCAGACAGAGACAAACACCTACAAGAGCTCTATCAAGCATTCTTACAACTACAATACCCACCTGCGGAAGTGAAGAAACGGATTGATAGAGCCCGAACAGTTCCCAGAAGTCACCTACTACAGGACAGACCTAACAAAGAAAATAACAGAACGCCACTAGCCGTCACCTTCAGCCCCCAACTAAAACCCCTCCAACGTATTATTAAGGATCTAGAACCTATCCTGACGGGTGACCCAACACTCTCACAAATCTTGGGAGACAGGCCAGTCCTTGACTACAGACAGCCCCCCAACCTGAAACAAATACTCACCAGCAACCACATACCACACAACAGAACCACTAACCCAGGAACCTATCCTTGCAACAAAGCCCGTTGCCAGCTATGCCCACATATCTATTCAGGGGACACCATCACAGGGCCTAATAACATCAGCCACACTATCAGAGGCTCGTTCATCTGCACATCCACCAATGTGATATATGCCATCATGTGCCAGCAATGCCCCTCTGCCATGTACATTGGTCAAACTGGACAGTCTCTACGTAAAAGAATAAATGGACACAAATCAGATGTCAAGAATTATAACATTCATAAACCAGTCGGAGAACACTTCAGTCTCTCTGGTCATGCAATTACAGACACGAAGGTCGCTATCTTACAACAAAAAAACTTCAAATCCAGACTCCAGCGAGAAACTGTTGAATTGGAATTCAGTTGCAAATTGGATACAATTAACTTAGGTTACCTTGCATAATGACTTAGGCTTGAATAGAGACTGGGAGTGGCTATTTCCCCTTGTTTTTTCCTACCCCCCCCCCCGACTTTCTTGTTAAACCCTGGATTTGTGCTGGAAATGGCCCACCTTGATTATCATACACATTGTAAGGAGAGTGATCACTTTAGATAAGCTATTATCAGCAGGAGAGTGGGGTGGGAGGAGGTATTTTTTCATGCTTTAGGTGTATAACAAGATCTTCTACACTTTCCACAGTATGCATCCGATGAAGTGAGCTGTAGCTCACGAAAGCTTATGCTCAAATAAATTGGTTAGTCTCTAAGGTGCCACAAGTACTCCTTTTTCTTTATAGGTATATATATGGATAATTATAAGGATAAGTCATTTGGAGTGCTGGGATGAGGAGACAGCACACTATCATAAGTTGAAGGCCCTCTTTGTAGCAATTGTAGCTGCAGGCTTTGGAGTTTTATTAACCCAGGTTAATTTTAACTGAATGCACAGAAGGGAGCATTCTTTAGTTACCATTTAAATATAAAATTGGATGTGACTCAGACTAGTAGAAGGGTGTACTTTGTTAAAAGAATTATAGAATTACAATATGCAGTTATAAGGCTGGTATGTATTTAGGCATCTAAGTTTCTGTAGACTTCTGTTTTAGCAAAATACTATAGCAGTTTTGATATTTCCACATTTGGTTGAAATTAAATTGTAACTGTTGACCATTGTGATTAATTGAATCATCTATTTTTTTCTACGGTACAAAATAGTTGGGTAACCAACTATGAACAGTCCAAACATCAAACTAGCTTCAATATCCGTTATCAGTAGCTTTTTTCAATAATCTTTTATTAAGCCACTTCTTATAGGCAAAGCAACGATAGCTTATGGAAAATTTATGAATATTTGTTTAGGAGCTTCACCTTTAAAGTAAGATTTGGGGAAAATGGTGCTGTTAATTCCTTTTGGGAAACTACTGTGTCAGCAGACAAAATCCGTTGCTTGTGTTCCAGGGATATGAATCTTTAAATTTAAGACAAGTTGCTTGTTAAGGGTCTTGAAGCATTGTGCTATTTGTGACCTTTCCATTGATGTCACATTGGGGAGAGTAAAATTAATAAATTGAAGTTAAGTTACTTTTCTTTTTAAATCTGTCCAGACAAATGTATAGTAACATTATCGGTCACTGACAACAGGGATTTCAGTGCAACTTGAGAAGAATAATATATACACCAATTTTTCCCTTGTCATATAGTTTGACTTTCAACAGCACTTAAACCCCCTTAATCTTACTATCACTAGCATTTGTTTTAATCTTTAATATAAATCCTGAACTGATTTGTACAGTTCCTGCTTATTTTAAAGTAACTTAGCATTTGGGTCACTCAGTCCAAGAAATCTTTGTCTTCAGAATACATGACTTGCAATGTTAAGCACTGTGGTCAGTTAAGAAAAACATCCTAATTCAGTGACTGACAATATAATGGAGAAACTGCTGACTGAAGACACTGGAACAGAACTAAAACAAGGTGTAGCTCTGTGGGAAGGGCAAAACTGCTCTAATCACTGGGGCAGGACTCAGGGGGTGGGGTTGGGGGGGGAATGTGCATCCAATATTTGGATTGGCAGTGTAGAATATAAAAACAGACATACTTTTTTATTACTGGCTTACACCTTCATTATAAGATTATGGGCTTCACATAATAGGATTGAACAGTAGACATGGGCAGAGTGGGCCACAACTTCGTTGACCTCTTTTCCTTTTGAAATATGCATGTGGGTTTGGGTTTCCTTGGTGTTCTTATGGAATCAAGTATTATCCATAATGGCTGTATAATTAGAATGCATTAATCCCTTTTCTATACGTTCTAGTTTCAAGGTTACTCATGATTCTTATAATTTCAGTAGATTCCATAGTTCATACTATGCTGTATGCCTCAATTAATTGTTTCCTAATAGAGCAGTTAAATGGAATATTACTTGTGCAGTACCATCCTCGCATGAACCTAATGTATACCAACATGCATTAGGGGAGATTGGATTTATACATTTGTGCGTCTGTCCATGCAAACTTATGGATTGTAAATGGGCACATATTAATTCATGTGTTCCCCAGCTACTTGTCTGAGAATTTAATTCAATGAACTGAGCTGAGTTCTTTTGATTAGTAACACTAATAAGAAATACTAACACAAAAGCTTGCCTCATCATCTGAGACTGGTCAAGTGGACAGACCCCAAACTGATACAGATCATTGGGTTGTTTTTTTTAAACCCCCCCCCAACATAGCAACGTTCTTTTTTTAAAATGGGATATTTTCAACTCAAAGTAGGTAGGGACGCAAGCCTTCATATGTTACTAATGGCTTAAGGTGGTCTAGTGAATCATAGTTCTGCCATTGACTGCAGTGGAATCAGAATCAGGCTTTTTTGTACCATAAACTCTCATAGCATGTGTATCATTGTTAAGAAGTCTGTTTCTGTGGAGGTCATTCCATAGTACTAGCCCAAGTTATATTTAGGGCTTGTTCCTGATAGATTCACTTCAGAGTAAAGCTACCACTACGTATTATTCATTTTATAGATAAGCAGAACAAGTGAATGCCAACTTCCTGTAGTGAAGCAGCATGCATCTTTGCTCTTCAGAAAAAGAGGGCAGGAATAAAAAATCAGTTGCAGTGTTGGTTTTAGTATTGTTTTACTTTGGCAGCAAGTGACCAAATGTAAAACTGGTTCTAACTTTGCCAAATTAAAGTATAGCCAACTGCTTTAAAGAAAACTAAAGACTAAATCCTCAGCTGCTATTTTAAAGCAACCTAGGCTAAGTGGGTAATCATGTGGGTTAAAAATGTTACAGGGGAAAAGTAACTTGCCCTGCACAACTTTATTTCACTTTCAGTAGTTGAGAGTATGTAGATTTCTTTTCATAAATGAAATATTAAGTCAGGAAATGAGCCAATTACATAGACCTTGTCTGCTTTATTCATTATTAGGAAAATACTAAAAGGTGTTTCAGACTGCACACCATTCTGTACAGAGAACTTGTCAAACTAGTGTATTCAAGCTTTTGGTCACGGTTATTGCGTTAGGATTGCAGGAAGAAAGTATGTTGGTCTGGACTCCTGTTCAGTTTTTTTTCAAGCAACTATTTCCTTTAAGGTTAGTAACTTAGTGTGAACATGTAATACATCATCTCCATGGACTTGTGCAGCAAGGTAACATAAGGGTGCCACTCATGTAAATCTGTAAATAAACTTGCTATGTTCAGCAAGTGACAATGCAAATAAGTGCTATAAGTGTGAGCATGGAGTATAGTAAGGATTTCAGAAATTTTAAACAATCCTTTCCATGAACATGAACTCTCCCAGGATTAGTGTTTTCCTGCCAATTAGACACTGTGTCTACTAGTTCCTGTCACTGGGAACAGGATGGAAGCTTTAACAATGGGACTGGACATCCAATCAGCCTTTTCATTATTACCTCAAAAGGACTTGGTGCTCCACCTACCCATGTAAAGATCAGCACTGCATGCCTATCGCTGCCCAGAAAAGGGACACAATTCTTTTTTCCTCATCCTGCTTTGTGTCTGGCAAGGTTTCCTGAGCCCTTTTGTGAATATGGAAGTTAATCCTGAGACTTTTTAAAAAGAACCCTAAAATACAGCCAAGTAATGTCTAAATTCTATAACTAAAATCTCTTCAATAATCATGTACTTAAACATTCCAGAGTGTGAACTCTTGTCAATTAACATTAATTAAACTGTATGGTTTCTGTATTTAATGTTCAGCAACTAGATATGCTTCTGGACTGCTGTTAAACAAAATTAATCTCTTGAACTCATGCCTAGTTCAGCCAAAGAATGAGAATATTGCACATGGCCAGCACTGAATTAACACATCATTTACTGTATCACCTATTTATAGGCCCTAGAGAGTGGTGTCTAAGACACTGGTATGAAAATGTAAACTGTGCCAAAAAAAAAATACTATCTTGTGAATATTAGTCTGTGACTAGAACGAGGAGTACTCGTGGCACCTTAGAGACTAACCAATTTATTTGGGCATAAGCTTCCGTGGGCTAAAACCCACTTCATCGAATGCATGCAGTGGAAAATACGGTAAGAAGCGGTTTTAGCCCACGGAAGCTTATGCCCAAATAAATTGGTTAGTCTCTAAGGTGCCACAAGTACTCCTGGTTCTTTTTGCTGATACAGACTAACACTCTGAAGTCTGTGACTGTTACAATTACTTTTAAAGGAATATAAACGACCTGGTACTTATTTCTTTGCCCTCTGCTCCAATCAAAAATATAAAGGTAGGGAAAATGTAGATTTTGCTCTGGTTTAGTTATTTCTGGGGCTTCTAATATAAATGAAGTCAAACTCTAAATCATAGTAGTAGTTTCTTTTTTTTTTTTTTTTTTTTTTTTTTGAGAATCTGACATTTCGTTCAGGGTAAAGTGGTGATGGGCACCAGCTCAAAAGCCTAAGACAAGTAAAAACTTAAATATCACCCCAACTGAAGTGTACTTTCAAAACACTAATGCAAACACTTCATTTCTGTTTTACTAGAAATATTTTCCTATGAACAATTCTGTGCAATTATTTAGTCCCAGCATTAACTGACTTCACTAAAGCAAGTTTAAAATATTTTTAGAACACTTTCAATCTACATATGCCTAAAGAAAACTGTACTGGTGAGCTTAATCTTTCTGGTCATAAACCGACTAGAGAGATTCCACCCACAGGTAGTGGTTATTCTAGTGGCCTGAAGGTTCCATACTGTGTATGAGATGCTGATACAGGGGCAATTTATATGTGGAGGTTTTTTGTTTGCTCCTGTGTCAGCACTTGCAATAAAAAACTCAGATAGTGCAGGCAAAGGGAAGAACCTACATTTTGTAGGTATATGAACATGGTACATGGTCAATGCATGCTGTTATATCTAGGTGTTCTGAGCTAGTCAGCTGTTAGTGCCCAATGTTTTTTCAACAGATACTGTATTTTAAAACCATTATCTTGTCATCTAAATGCTAAAAGCAATTGCAAAATGCACAGAATCAAAAGTTGTTAATTAGTGTTCGAGTGCAGCTGTTGGTGCTAATTGGAAAGAGGTGTGCCCATCCAATGCCAATATAAATCTGACCTGTGTGAAAACTAGGATGTCAGTGGGACTTTTAAACTCCAGCTTCCATAGATCAGGTCCAGATGTCTTCTAGAGTAATTCAAATTGTTGAATCACTTAATGGCTGAGACTTCTACAGCAGTGTACTTGACACCAAGATATTCCAAAAACTACCCTTAGAATTTGGACTGGTAATGACTTGGAGGCTGAGTGGAAAGGTCTGATATATTTTACGCTAAAAGTCAAAATATCAAGTTGGTGGTGTGTGTCTTTCTGTACTTTAACCCTCAAACCCCTTGTCAGCAAACATTGGGAACATGAGGTATCAGACTATTCCTGTAGCTGAACTATATTTAAAAATAGACATGTTCTTTAGCTGGCTTATGTTCAGGACCTATATTCAAACAAGGTGAAAGTGATCCTGTATAAGTTGGGCCTGTGTTTTCCAGTTGTAATGTTGGGGGTGGGTTAAAATCCATATCAAGCAACTAAACTATACAGAAAACTCTAAGCCTGATGTTGGGTGCCTTACTAGCTAGCAGTAGGAGGATTACTCTGTGTGCCACAGGGCAACCAAATGCCTCAATTGACAGATTTCATTTATAAGACTTGAATTTTTAAGGGATAGGGTCAGGTTAAAAATTCTATTTAAGGAATTCTATTTTAGGCTAAAATTAATTTACACTTAAGGAATTAACGAAAAGTGAGAGATCAGTTTAGTCTTAATTTGGACAATGAAAATATGCTAGTCAGTTGCACTTAGTTTTTAGTCTTTTGGGTTCTCATAAGTTTTACTGGGTACAGAAAACCCAGTACACTGCTGCAATGTGTCGCTGGTTCCAAACACTATGGGGAATATCAAATAAAAGTAGCCCTGACCTTGTTCAAGGTTCTATTGTGCTAGGTGAATAAGTAATGCAGAACTTGCCCAAAAGTACACAATTCAGTCTCTTGACAAGATACAAAAGGTGGATGAAACAAATAAGGAAGGGGATGATGTGATGGAAGGACATGATATCCGTAAAAAGACTACACTTTGCACAGAGGCAATGGTTTCAGTATTGGCTCGTATACGCTCGGTGTGTATTTCCTGGAGACAAAACCACATGATGCTTAATCATAGTGGGGTGTATACTAACAAAGGAGCCTTCCAACTCACTGTACCATGATATGGGGCAAGTGGTTGCTTTGAGAAATAGCTTCATTAATACATACGGAAGACAGTTGGAGAGTCCTGTCCTGACCTAACAGATCCTTCCTGTGAGGATGCAGAAGAGTCAAATACTGCTGGGATCATCCCCAGGTTCTAATACTGAAGTTAAGGAGTACTCCAAGAGCTGCAAGCATGGGAAGAGTACACCTACTCATGGGGGTGGTCAAACTATTGACTCTGTTGAACACACACTGGGTCAGTCTTGGAGGCGGCAATGGTACTTGCTAACATATTATGTGAATCTATGGCTGTGAGGATAAACCCGCCACTATCAACCCATTGGACAAAATGAATAATCTTATTCCCTGCTGCAGATGGACTTGCCTTATTATTTGGCTCCCTTCTATCTCTCCTTGTCTTTTGGCCTCAGTGAAGGAGCACAATGTGACAACAGGCAGCAGATGATTCCTATTATTCATAGGTATTGTGCTTTGAATGCTGTAACTACTTGGGCTGTATGTCATATGCTTGGAAAACATCTGCCAAAGCATCAGCTTCCCTTCCACCATTTTCTTCATCTGGTGACATATTGGAGTTTTAACACTCCATGTGTTGGCTTGGCTTTGCTTAGCACACTGCTATCCAGTGTTTATTCCTGTTCCTTTCCAATCAAGCACAAAAAAGTGGAGGCCTGAGCTTTTGTATCAGCAGACTGGACTCTAAGGCTTCTCTTAAAGCCTTTTAAAGACAAAGTTGTAATAAAAAGTTAATGTACTATATTTGTAAACTACTTGTTCAGGGTCAGTTAATATTCAAAGAAGCTGGTTAAAGATTCTGGCTTGCTGGCTAAAGAGTTGTCATCCTCTGAGTATGCTAAAAGGGTGATCAGCTTCTAAATACCTATCCTTGGTGCTTCTCTTGTATATGTACTTAGTGTGAAAGCTTTTCCTGTACAAGAAAAGTCCATATCTTACTAGAGCACAATTCTCTGAGGAGGGATCACATTTTTCTAATAATGTGCAATAGAGTATAGCTGCTAATACCTTGAGGTTTCTTGATACCAAAAGGTTTATTCGCGGAGATCAATACTCCACATCAATACTATTTCTGGGTCGGACTAACTAAGGAGCTGAGATTGCATGCTTGAGGGAGGGAAGTAGGTGAATGTATTTTTGTATTACAGAAGCGGTCTACTTTTGTCAGGAATGTAAGGATTTCCAGGTATTTATTACATACTAGGAGTGAGACTAAACAAACTTCCAGAAGACAAAGGTGAAACCATGGGATTCATGAGTTGAGCAGACTGATCCCTATTGATAACCTGACAAAATTTCTAAAAAGAGCTGTAAAGCGCTTTGGTTAGTAAGAATATATGTTATTAATCTATATGTATATAATCAGTTTTTCTAGAGCTCTTTACAATATGGTTAAAGAATCTAACGGAGGTAAGCCTCCAGTCAAGTTTTATGAAAGCTTCTTCCTCTGGGTTTCTTTGTGAGGCAAAGACAGACTTGCTGCTTATAGTACTGTACATTTTTTTTATACATAAAAACATTTAATTTGACCTGAAACAAAATACTGGGTTTTTTAGACTTATTTAAACAATTAAAGAAAAGTTTGAAATGAAAAATCATTTTGAATCAAAACACTTGAATTTTTAGGTTTTTCTTTTCCACTGAAGCAATTCAGCAAAATGGTATCACCGGATCTGTGTTTTGTTTCAAAAAAGTTGCAGTCAAAATTTTGCCCAGCTGGCTATGTAGGCATTTCTGTTCTGCTGGAGCTAAGGAATTCTCATTTCCAGGCTTCAGTCACCAGTGGTTTTTTTTTTTTTTTTTTATACCATATTACGAATCCATCCTTCCATCTGGAGGTGGACTAGAATTAAACTGCTCCATGCTGAGCTGCTGCTGATTGCTGTGAAATTTACAAGACTCGTACAGCTACCCTGCAAGTTGGGTGCAATATAAGAGATTAAACTTCTTCTATTACAGAGACTTGGAGAGTGCACACATGCTTCTTTTCTGGGCCCCAAAACAGTGTTTTATGTTCCCTTTGAGTCTGTGGCAGCAGTAACCACTTCCAAAGCTGTGCTGAGAGCAATGATGCTGGCGTGTAAAGGTGTGTTGGCACAAGTTGTTATAAAACCATTCATTTTCCAGCTTTGTTTCTAGTGAAAGATGTTTTTTTATATGCTGAAAAAACAGCTTTTTAGGGGATAAATCAAATAATGGAGTGGTAAAGTTCTTCAGTTGACAACCATGGAAAAAGAATTCGCTATCATGACAGATTTCAGTGTTCAGAAAAGTTAAGGGTAAAGTTGCTAACTCAGATAACAAATTTCTGAACTCCCCTGTGCTTTGTTGTCTGACACACATAAGCCTACAACTGTGTAAAAACACTAGTTTTCAATTTACTATCTCAACTATTTAGAAAGTCTGTCAAAATTTAAATGCCTCTTCCTTTAAGATTTCACATTAAATTCTGGAAATTCTAAAGTTTTGAGAAACTAATATCCAAACTAAAGAATATCTCTTTTCCCCACCCCCATCATTGAGTTTCCTTGTTGTCTTACATTCTGACTGATCAAGTTCTCAAGAAATCACTATGAGGGAAAGCTAATTTAGTCTAAGTCCCTCCCATTCTCCTATTGGATACTGATAGGCTAACCAGTTGCTCACTTTGTCGTATTGAACTCCTTGTCTTTCACTGTAAATAAGCTATGGAACTTGAAGTGCTACAGATGAATGTCTGTGTACAAGTATCTTAAAGTCATGAGATGCTTGGCAACCTAGTCTATGATGCAGTGTTGAGAGTTCAAGGAACATTCTTTAGTTTGAAAAAGTCACTAAGCTGAGCTCTTTTATTGCTGCATGGCTGAGTTGATCTTTGAAAACAGAAAACTCATGAGAGGACTTCCTATGCAGTCTGACATTTGGATTTTTCCTACTCTACTAGCAGCTTGCGTGCTACTGAGCAGACCTTTTGGCAAATACCCGACTCTGATGACAACTTCTCCTTTAAAAACCCAGTGTTCTGATAACTCTGGCAAGTAACTTATGGGGTTTTGTCTCTTTCATGTGGGAGGAATTATGATGTGTTCTGAAAAGCATGAGCAGTTTCCCAAGCCTAAAAACGTAGCTCTTAAAGCTGATTGTGCTATAAATGTGAAGTGAGGTGTACATCTCTTGCTGTTTGTCTTCTGTGGTTAGCAGAGACTATACTTCCATTTCTTGAATTATGTGCTTGAATACAAAACAAGGTTAATATTTCAGGCACCGTATTGATTATTGTAGTTTTCTCAAGAGAGGAAACTTACAAACTTCTGTGTCTGACTGTCACTTAATGCTACAGTGCATTTAAGACCCTGGAAAACATTATGAAATGAAGCAAACAGTTAAAACGAAGTATTAGTGGCTTTTGTTAATAAAAACATGTCCCACTAGGAAAACAACTAAGGAAATTGGAACTGATTTACCGTATGTTGGCTGGTGCATTGTATCCTGTGAAGCTGGCTGATGTGCTGGCAAAAGCTAGTGTGGTATGCTCCCCTTTTTTAAGGTATGGGAGAACTATTGAACTACTGCTTTTTAAATGGAGTGTGAGAGAAATCTGGTTAAAACTGGTCAGTCGTATTTTCTTCATGCTCCAGAAAATTTCAAGCAATCTTTAAAGCCACTTTAATAACCCTATGAGTGTAAAAAGTGTGATCTCTGATCAACTTTTAATCAGAATACCGAACATGTCCAAAGAGAAACTTGGTAAGCGTGTACTTTACTTAATACAGTATTAATAGTATTTGTATTGCAGTAGTGCCTAGGAGTCTGTCATAGACCAGCACCCTATTGTGCTAGGCAATGTATAAATACTTAACAAAAGGTTTCAGAGTAACAGCCGTGTTAGTCTGTATTCGCAAAAAGAAAAGGAGGACTTGTGGCACCTTAGAGACTAACCAATTTATTTGAGCATGAGCTTTCGTGAGCTACAGCTCACTTCATCGGATGCATACCGTGGAAACTGCAGCAGACTTTATATACACACAGAGAACATGAAACAATACCTCCTCCCACCCCACTGTCCTGCTGGTAATAGCTTATCTAAAGTGATCATCAAGTTGGGCCATTTCCAGCACAAATCCAGGTTTTCTCACCCTCCACCCCCCCCCCCCACACACACAAATTCACTCTCCTGCTGGTAATAGCCCATCCAAAGTGACAACTCTCTACACAATGTGCATGATGATCAAGTTGGGCCATTTCCTGCACAAATCCAGGCTTTCTCACCCCCCTCCCTTAACTATTATAATAACTATTTATTTTACATTTGGGGACAATGTATACCTTCAGATCAGTGGCACTGCTATGGGTAACCGCATGGCCCATGGCATGACAGTATGCCAACATTTTTATGGCTGATTTAGAACAACGCCTCCTCAGCTCTCGTCCCCTAACGCCCCTACTCTACTTGCACTATATTGATGACATCTTCATCATCTGGACTCATGGCAAAAGAAGCCCTTGAGGAATTCCACCATGATTTCAACAACTTCCATCCCACCATCAACCTCAGCCTGGTCCAGTCCACACAAGAGATCCGCTTCCTGGACGCTACAGTGCTAATAAACGATGGTCACATAAACACCACCCTATACCGGAAACCTACTGACCGCTATTCCTACCTACATGCCTCCAGCTTTCACCCTGACCACACCACACGATCCATCGTCTACAGCCAAGCTCTGCGATACAACCGCATTTGCTCCAACCCCTCAGACAGAGACAAACACCTACAAGAGCTCTGTCAAGCTTTCTTACAACTACAATACCCACCTGCGGAAGTGAAGAAACAGATTGATAGAGCCAGAAGAGTTCCCAGAAGTCACCTACTACAGGACAGGCCTAACAAAGAAAATAACAGAACGCCACTAGCCGTCACCTTCAGCCCCCAACTAAAACCCCTCCAACGCATTATTAAGGATCTACAACCTATCCTGAAGGATGACCCAACACTCTCACAAATCTTGGGAGACAGGCCAGTCCTTGCCTACAGACAGCCCCGCAACCTGAAGCAAATACTCACCAACAACCACATACCGCACAACAGAACCACTAACCCAGGAACTTACCCTTGCAACAAGGCTCGTTGCCAACTGTGCCCACACATCTATTCAGGGGACACCATCACAGGGCCAAATAACATCAGCCACACTATCAGAGGCTCGTTCACCTGCACATCCACCAATGTGATATATGCCATCATGTGCCAGCAATGCCCCTCTGCCATGTACATTGGTCAAACTGGACAGTCTCTATGTAAAAGAATAAATGGACACAAATCAGATGTCAAGAATTATAACATTCATAAACCAGTCGGAGAACACTTCAATCTCTCTGGTCACGCAATCACAGACATGAAGGTCACTATCTTAAAACAAAAAAACTTCAAATCCAGACTCCAGTGAGAAACTGCTGAATTGGAATTCATTTGCAAATTGGATACTATTAATTTAGGCTTAAATAGAGACTGGGAGTGGCTATTTCCCCTTGTTTTTTCCTACCCCCCCCCCCCCGCCGACGTTCTGGTTAAACTTGGATTTAAACTTGGAGAGTAGTCAGTTTGGATGAGCTATTGCCAGCAGGAGAGTGAGTTTGTGTGTGTGTCCCCCCGGGGAAAAAGGGGTGGGGGGGTGAGAGAGCCTGGATTTGTGCTGGACATGGCCCACCTTGATTATCATGCACATTGTAGGGAGAGTGGTCACTTTGGATGAGCTATTACCAGCAGGAGAGTGAGTTTGTGTGTGTGGGGGGGTGGAGGGTGAGAAAAACCTGGATTTGTGCTGGAAATGGCCCAACTTGATGATCACTTTAGATAAGCTATTACCAGCAGGACAGTGGGGTGGGAGGAGGTATTGTTTCATGTTCTCTGTGTGTATATAAAGTCTGCTGCAGTTTCCACGGTATGCATCCGATGAAGTGAGCTGTAGCTCATGAAAGCTCATGCTCAAATAAATTGGTTAGTCTCTAAGGTGCCACAAGTACTCCTTTTCTTTTTACTTAACAAAAGACCGCCCCAACTGAAATGAACACTTCAGATGTGATGTGAGGGAGTTTGAATGTACAATACTCCCACCTGAATATGCAACAGAATCACATTTTTATGCTCAAAACATTATTTGCTAGTGATCTGTGTCTGGCCCAGGTTTTGGGAAGACTAGAGAATCCTTACAGCTCACTGACTGATTCTCAGTCTTGATAAGACTGAGGAGGTGCTGAGAAAAAACTGGAAAATGTTGCAAGGATCTATAATCCCCTTCTAAATGAGGATGTTTGACTGTCACTTGTTACATGAGCTAGCAATGTAGAGGATAGGTTGGATTAAGGAATACACACTATATGCCTGCATATAAGGCCCCAGCTCCTGGAGTCATAAGTCAGATTCTAAGGTTCTCATACTTGTGAAGAACAGTTGTTTTTTTGTTTTTGAATAGTGACCAGAGTGTAACCAGTGTAATGATGTTCGCTGCAGTCTATAAACAGTCTCTAATAACTGTCCTCTGTATCCCAATAGAATGTTCACTCCAAGACGCTGCTCGGGTGTTTTCTCAATACCTCCCCAGCAATGTGGCAGAATGCAATAGGCCAAGCTCACTGAAGCAGGTACATCCCCCACCTCCCCCAGCAGGTGTGTAAATATTGAGGATCACCCTACTGTTACATAGGGTTGCCAAGTCCCCTATTACAAGGGATGCCGCCCTAAATAGAAAATTGCTTGTCGTGTACTAAATCAGTAAGAGGTGTCTTTTATCCTGTATTTCAACAGCAGGGGGCCAGTACACACACAGGTAGATCTTTCCGCTCCCCTGCTGATCCTGGCCCTTCAGTGGTGCGTAGGGAAAGCAGACAGGGCTGCACTCAAGGGTCAGGGTCAAGAAGGCAGTGGAAAGATTCACTCATGCACACTGGCGGCTGCTGGCCAGGGCCTCCTGATGACTCTAGCACTTGAGCATGGGCCCAATCTGCTTTGCTTGCCCAGGCTGTGTCTGGTAGAGCAAATGGATGGGGCTGCATGCACTGGAGCTGCACTGAAGGGTCAAGTGTCTCTCTCCCCTCTAGTTCCCTAGCTGACATCCCCTCCGAACCCATGTGAGCCCAGTTGGAGCTGGCACCAAGCTTGCTTGCAGCAGGGTGCCAGAGTCCCAGCTGCTCTGAGGCATGCAAGGAGCTCCGCACACTCAGGGGCGGTCACGGGAGGAAGCCAGCAGGGCAGTGGGTGGGGCTGGATTAATCAGGGCAGCATGGTGTCCTGGTGGAGGTGGCAGGAGCCTTGTATAGCCTGGCCCGGCAGTGGGGCTTCTGCTGCCTGGTGCTAGGCTCTTGGAGGGCTTTGCTTGTCTATCCCATACTCGGCACATGCAGTACCACGCGGATCTGTTGCAGTGAACCAGCGTCGGGCATTGTGTCCTTCCCCGTCTTGGAGAGAAGCACTGAGCACGAACAACACAGACATGTGAGTAGCACAGAGGCTGGGCACTGGCTGCTCCCATGTGGAGACTCTGGAGCTACTGGGAGGAAAACCTCCTGGACACCAGGAGTCTGGACAGAAACTAGGAAAATTTGGCAAACATGGAAGGCTCTATCTGTCCAGACACCTGCTTGATTGTGCCACAGAATCTCTGCACATTATTACACAATGGATTTCTCATTTGTTGGTTTTGCTCTTGTTTCTTAACTGATGCCTTAGTGCCTTTGTTGATCACAAGCACCATGAGCGTAGTCCTTGTATTTGGCTCTGGACACTCTCTGCCCAGACTGAGAAGGGAAAGTCCAGCCTTCCTCTGTGCTCGTGTTTCACTGATGTTCTCCAACTCTTAGCTTCTCTGTATGTATGCAGTGGCATACCCCAGGGATGTGGAGGCCATATCCATGTGATAAACTGGATACATAGCAACATTGTTTTGCAATCATTTAATAAAGTTGTATTACAGTAGCACCCAACTGAGAGAGACCTCCCCAGGGCCACGCACTGTACAAGTGAGTGAGCCCCTGCTGTCAGGAATTTGCAGCTGACAGGGTGGAAGGGAAGCCAGAGTCAGGAAGTAGTGCTGTCTAGCAGAGGAGTCAGTACTCCTGGGCTGTAGCCTCCCCACTTGCAGAGTCTCTGCCAGCATCCCCAGCAGAGGTGCATAACTGCTGGTCCATGGTTACTGCAGCAGTGTGGGAGTGAGATGGGCAGGGAGCCTGATTCTGACAGCCAAGACCACCTTCAGTGCTGCAAAAAGCAGCAAGAAATACCCTTGGCAAATGTAGGTGAGTACGGCTTATTATTGAAGATATCAGGAGAAGCAGTAAGCACCGACTCCATGGGTGCTCCAGGGCTGGAGCACCCACAGGGAAAAATTAGCGGGTGCTCTGCACCCACTGGCAGCCAAGCTCCCCTCCCCAGCGCGCTATGTCCCCACTCCTCTGCCTACCCCCCAGCGCTTCCAATATAGCAGGACAGACAGTAGAGCCCTAGAAGCTGCCAAAGAAACCGGAACCCTCATTTTCCTGGGACTCCTGGAACCACAAACTGAGTGGAGGCTAGGAGGCAGCAAAATTGCATCAGCAACTCAGGGTCTAATTGTTTGGAGCTGTGACTTGTGTGCCCTATGGTAGTAGGTTGTAGAAAGTGATACATTGCAGTCAAGGCTGTCTATATCCAGGGCAAAAATTCAGGTCAACTGGCTAAGCTGACATGCCCTGTAAGCAGAGGAATGGGAATAAGATCAGAAGATCCTCGCTTGGCTAACAAGCAGTTCCTCCCTTAGGCAGGCCCCTTTGCTTACCTGATCCATCAGGAAGTTAGCAAAGCTTTCCTCCCATTGTTTGCATGGAAAGTTGAACACTGTCAGTTCTCTGGCCAGGCTTTCTACTGATATGTTCCCCTTTTTCTCTCATGTCCAACGTGGCTAGGAAGATAATTCAGGACCAAGCAACAGTAGTGCTCTGGCCCAGATTGTCATTTCCTCTAGGCTTTTGGATCTCATTTATCAGAGTACTCTTATCCAGACATTCAACATTTGAGTCTTGCTGCCTGAAACCTGAGCAATCTTTCGCCTGTATGAATGCTGTTCCAAGCAGTGAGTAGCTCAGATACAGGAAGCCTTCAAATGACTCACAGAAATAGCTTGGACAATATGGTGTGTATGAAAGAAACTAAATCCTATATACCTTCGGATAGAAATGTCAAATTTTAATTCTACTTAACTTCCTCCTGTCTCAGGTCTGTGAAGGATGCAGCAATGGTGAAATGTGGAGTATTAACACCTTGTTGCTATTAATATAGAATTGAATTTCTTCTAGTAGTAGGAATAGGAGAATCTTTCATCTCTTTCTGACTTCACTCAACCACTTCCTAATAAACTCACTTTTCTTAGTTTTTTGGGCAATGGCATGTCTGGCCGGGTTGATCTGGCCTGGGACACTTTTTGTCATCAGTAGGGTGACCAGATAGCAAGTGTTGGAAAAAATGTGCCCCTTGCGGGGGAGGGGAGGGGAGAGGAATAACTTCATATGTATATAATACAGCCCCTAATATCGGGATGGTCCCAATAATATCTGGACATCTGGTCACCCTAGTCATCGGTCACTTTAAAAGTTGGTAGGTAAACAAAGGGTTACTTAACGATGAAGTGAGCTGTAGCTCACGAAAGCTCATGCTCAAATAAATTGGTTAGTCTCTAAGGTGCCACAAGTACTCCTTTCCTTTTTAAGGATATCCATGTCATCCAAACAATCACTATACTACTGCTGCTTATAACTTGGCATTTTATTCATAAGCCTTGGAAGTCTAGCTGGTGCAATCATGTCGTAGAAAGGCATGTTTTAAACTAATATACACCTCATAAGGTCTTCCAAGGATTAGTAAAATGTGGACCGCATTGCCATCAGCAAGCAAATGGCATAAAGTTACAAGGATTTCACTGAATCCAGTTGCTGCACATGGGTGAATTACTTACCATCTGCTTGACTTGGGAGTGGGGATGAAAGCTAACTGAGGCTCCGTTTCTTATAGCCTGGGAAAGGCAAACCAAAGAGATGTCAGAAAGCTGTCACCTGTTAATCATATTGGCAATTTAGTTGGGGTTAGTCATGCTGGACTGTTGCTTCTTCCAGTGTGTATGAATTATGGTAAGAAGAGTGCTTATTTTCTTGCTCTCAGAAAGCAACTTGTATCTTCTTAGTACAGTAACTCCTCATTTAACAGGTTTCAGACTAGCAGTCGTGTTAGTCTGTATCCGCAAAAAGAACAGGAGTACTTGTGGCACCTTAGACACTAACAAATGTATTAGAGCATAAGCTTTCGTGGGCTACAACCCACTTCATCGGATGCCTAGAATGGAACATATAGTAAGAAGATGGATATGGATATATACAGAGAAGGTGGAAGTTGCCATACAAACTGTAAGAGGCTAATTAATTAAAATGAGCTATTATCAGCAGGAGAAAAACTTCTGTAGTGATTATCAAGATGGCCCATTTAAACAGTTGACAAGAAGGTGTGAGGATACTTAACATAGGGAAATAGAGTCAATATGTGTAATGACCCAGCCACTCCCAGTCTCTATTCAAACCCAAGTTAATGTTATCTAGTTTGCATATTAATTCAAGCTCAGCAGTTTCTCGTTGGAGTCTGTTTTTGAAGCTTTATGTTCCTGAAAAATATGACTTTAAGTGAAATGTTTGTCATGTTTCCTTCCCCACTCTGAACTCTAGGGTACAGATGTGGGGAGCCACATGAGACCCCATAAGCTTATCCTTACCAGCTTAGGTTAAAAACTTCCCCAAGGTACAAACTTTGCCTTGTCCTTGAACAGTATGCTCCCACCACCAAGCATTTTAAACAAAGAACAGGGAAAGAGACCACTTGAAGACATCTTGTTCCAAAATATCCCCCTAAGCCCTACACACCCCATTTCCTGGGGAGGGTTGAGAATAATATCCTAACCAATTTGTTACAAAATCATAAAAGACCCAAACCCCTGGATCTTGGAACAATGGAAAAATCAGTCAGGTTCTTAAAAGTAGGATTTTATTTAAAGAAAAAAAGGTAAAAAATCATCTCTGTAAAATCAGGATGGAAAATACTTTCAGGGTATTCAGATTCAAAACACAGAGGATCCCCCTCTGGGCGAATTCTTAAAGTTACAGAAAACAGGAATAAACCTCCTTCTTAACACAGGGAAAATTCACATAAAACAAAAGATAAACTAATCCGCTTTGCTTTGCTTACCTATACTGGTTGCAATATTGGAGACTTGGATTAGGATGGATTGGAGAAGGTGGATTTCTGTCTGGCCTCTCTCAGTCCCAAGAGAGATCAAACACGTAAAACAAAGAGCACAAAACAAAAGCCAGCCTTCCCCAAGATTTGAAAGTATCTTGTCCCCTTATTGGTCCTTTGGGTCAGGTGCCAGCCAGGTTATCTGAGCTTCTTAACCCTTCACAGGTAACAGGATGTTGCCTCTGGCCAGGAGGTATTTTATAGCACTGTGTACAGAAAGGAGGTTACCCTTCTCTTTATATTTATGACAATGTTAAGCAAATCTAATTTCCCCATAAGAATTAATGTAAATAGAGGGGTTAGGTTCCAGGGAATTTTTTTGCCAGACAAAAGGCATTATATACATTTTAAACAAGTAAATGAATACAGGTATTACACAGGCTGGCAGCTCCCTATCAACTTCCCTACACCCCGCCCGCAGATCAGCGTCTTCCTCCTGCTCTCCCTGCCTCCTGCCTCTGGCAATCAGCTGGTTTATGACTTGTAGCAGGCAGGAGCTCCCACTTGTTGAGGAGCATATGTCATCAAACGAGTGCAAGAAGTGTCCCTGCAGTCACTTCCTCTTCACTGAGGAGCTCTGCCATGTGAGTGGGAGTTGAGCATTTATTCAGACATCCTTCATACTTTGTAGGGCCTCAGCCAGAGAAGAGATCCTTGTTGCTGCTCTCCTTCGCCTGACTCTCCATAGAAGAGGAGTCCTTAAACAATGCCTCCGGTCTGGCTTTTGTTGAAGACATAGGGACCCCTTCTCCTGACGGAGGCTATCTATAGGCTCTCTCCTCATCCAAAAGGAAAAACAAGTAGTACTGACTGACCTTGGATAGGATGAGAAGTAAATGAGGAGTGTTTGGAGGAATTTTGTGATAAGTAGAAGACTGAGGAGTTGAAAGAACCAGGTGATTGGGGCAGGAAGAGATAGTTGAGAAGGAGTTAGGATAGATCAAGTATTCCGACAAACTTGACACTATTCAAGGGAAAAATCAAGAGGGAAAGAGTTGCATTAAAGAAACTGAAAAGACCAAATTAGAAATGTCCTTCAAGGCAAAAATGACACAGTAATTTTTTCCGAGTTTAAACACAACGTTTTTAAGATAGTAGACATTCCAAAAAGTGGAGAGTGGAAAAACAGAGACAAAGAAGCTATCAGCTCCTATGTGAGTAAAAAGACAGCTGTCTCATGAGAACCAAAACTTGTTAGCCACCTTTCTCCATTAATGAACCACTGGTTGAAAGAGATGGGTGTAGAATATTTCTTTGAAAATAGAGGAAAACAAAGTGCTTGTGCCTGATCTTTGCCTGTGCCTCCCAACACTTACAAAAAAAGCCAGCCATTAGCTTTTATGTATCCTGCAATCTTGTAGTTTCTGTGTATTGACTAATCTGAGTCTGTTCTTTTTGAGCGCTTTAAACTTCAATTTGATGTTTGTTTTCAGCAAATAGTGTTGCGCCCTATATCTGCTCCTCTGAATACTCGTGTCCAACACTGATGTTAGTCAGAGGTGGAAAACATAGTCCATCCGGTGAAATCCATGTCTTTTTGTGTATTGGAAGAATGTTTTTCGGCACAAAATTCAAGAAGTCTCGTGCTGTTGTCTGTGGGCCGATGACTGTTTCCCAACCTCTTCTTTCATTTCTGATCTGGGTATTAAAATCTCACATAACCAGGAGGTAAACCATTGTGGTATAACTTTGTTTTTTCTCCAGATAGTATCATACCTTGATCTTTCCATCTAACTTCACAAAGTCCTAATATGTCAATTTTATATCTATCAATTTCTTTGATTAGCTGTGCTAATTTTCCTGCACTATGTAGCAGTCATACATTCCAGGTGGCTATGGATGTATTCTTTTTGGCTGTCAGAATTTGTACTATCAAGTGGTTGACTTCCCAATGGATTTGGTCATCCACTGTCATATGCGCATCTGAATGCTTTCCATCCTCAGGCCATGATTTTTGGTTTATGTGGGTTATGTAAGTAGTTTAGCACTTTTTTTAATTTATTTTTTATTTTTAATGGTGATGGGAAGCCGCCACATTGATCAACCCTTCTCCTTTTTGATCTGGGCTTGGGACTGGCACTGGCGGAGTTCTATCCAACATTAAACAGTGTTAAACAAGGTTTGGGGTTTGATATACAGAGATCTTAGCCTGCTTAATGCCATGGCACAAACGCACTAAAAATCCTTTTAACCTTTCATTAAAGTACAGAAAAGAAGGAAAAACAAAGGATTTAAAAAGTTAGATATTGAAGTATTTCATTTTACCCTTTCTTGCTCCCTTTTCCCTCTAGAAACTTTTTAGAAAGTCTTAGATAGTATCAAAGATGGTGGCAACTGTCCTTTCGGGGGCTGGGGTGAGGGAAGTTAGTTGAGATGAGCTGGAGCTGTTAAAGTCCAATTCCATTGAATCTCAGGTGATGGTTGGGATTTCAGCTGGACCTAGTAGGGTTGGTGATGTCATGTGGATCCTTCTCTGGCCCAGTCTGCTCAGGACATCTTTCATTATCAAGATGACATAGGTCCAGGGTCCCAGGAAATGGTGGAGGTTACAGCCATGATGATGAAGCTCACTCCGGTAGCTTCAGTCTTCCCCCCTCCCCCCAAAGTCTTTCTTTAAAGACCCACACTGTCTTATTTACCAAGCATGATCTTAACACAGTACTTGAGTCATGGGTCTTTTTGTTTAGACTAATTTAGTCTCTCTCCTTTTTCATATTTTTCCCATCAACATATGTTGCGATATCTTATGAACTTCTGCATACTTTTTACAATTGAGCTCACTATTAGAGTAAATTTCATAACAGGTCCTGCAGGGACTGATCATTGGTGCCATACTATTTACCACTTTTATTAGTGACCTGGAAGAAAGCATAAAATTATTACTGATGTTAGTTTATTGGTAACAAAGATTGGTGAAGAGGTAAATAATGAAAAGAACACGTCACTGATACCAAGCAATCTAGATTGCTCTGTAAGCTGGGCACAAGGAAACAATATGCATTATAATATGGCCAAAATACGAAGTCATACACTTGAGAACAAACAAATCAGGCTGTGCTTACAGGATGGGGGACTCTATCCTGGGAAGCAGTGACCTTTTTAAAAAAAAAAAAAAAAGACCGACCTGGGGTCAAGGTGAATAATCAGCTGAACATGAGACCCGATGCAACAGTGTGGCTGAAGGACTAAAGTGGTCTGGGGATGGATAAACTGGGAATCACGAGTAGGAGTAGAGAAATTGTATATTTAAGGCTGCGAGTTTGTCACGGATTCCATGACTTTCTGTGATCTCCATGACTTCTGCAGCGGCTGGTGCTGGGGCAGTGTGGGGCCCCCGTGCAGCTCCCCGCCAGCAGCAGAGTTTGGATATGGGAGGGGTTGGGGCACAGGGCGAGGTGAGGTGGGCTTTGGGTGCCGCTTACCTGGGGGACTCCCCGGAAGCGGTGACATTCCCCCTTGCTCAGCTGCTAGGTGGAAGTGTGGCCAGGCAGCTCTGCGCACTGTCTCCGCCCAGAGCACTGGCTTCGCAGCTCCCATTGGCTGGGAACAATTTATGAAGGGTTTTGGTGGATTCTCCATCACTGGCAACTTTTTAAATCAAGATTGGATGTGTTTCTAAAACATGTGTTCTAAGAATTATTTGGGCAAGTTCTACAGTTTGTTACATGGGAAGTCAGACTAGATGATCACACTGGTCCCTTCTGGCCCTAGAATTTACAAATCTACAGTAGGCCACATATGTGCAGTTATGTGTGCTACTTGTACATTTATTACTTTGAAAATTTGATCAGTTGCCATTTTGTAACCCCAACTGCTACATGAATGGAGCTGCTATTGAAGGCCTGGAACATGGTCTTAAATAACTGTTACAAGTGAGCCAAACTCATCAAAGTTGAATGTTGGAAACTCCGTGTACTTTTTTAAATGAAAAATGTAAATTTGTGAAAACAAACTTTTTGTGGGAACGTACTAGTTTCAACTAAACATTTTTACCAGGAAATAATTAAATATTATTGTAGTAGGGACTTGAAGGTGCGTGTCCCAGATTCCTAGTGAATATACTAATCATGAGGCTGTTGGCCATTTGTGGTGGGTGTTTCTGGCTTTTAACTGAAAAACTTCAAAAGGTCTCCGGCTCATTCTGATGAGGAATGCAAGGATTGGTGGGTTGGTTTGTTTGTTTCTGTTCCATTTTTAAATTTCTCTACTCATCATAGTCTGCCTTTCAATAAACCGTTTTTCATTCAATGGTGCATTGGATCTCAAAGAATTATTTTCTGCACAAATATACAGAAATGATTTGTGTGCTGTTTTACTTAAGTCAGTTTAATCTTGTTTCCTATGACTTCAGCATTAAACTGATTGAATTGGATAGGGTCATACGTTGGCTATATTGTTTAGCAGATTTTCTGTTTATTAAAGTTAGAATGCAAAATAATCAGTTAGTGCACTTGTAAAGTAAGACAGTAAAATAAAATGCATACATGCTTCACCAAATGCATTTTTTACAAGTATATCTTGTCTAATTTTGTGCAGATATTTATAGCAAGCACTAGTTAATGCTGTCATTAAGGTTATCCATGTCTGTGTGATATGACCTTTTCAGTCAATTCAAACTCTGCTGTTGGTCTGAAAACTTTCAAGTCTTGTAGCTGAGTGTCAACTCTCACTAAACATTGCAGCAAAAACAGCTCAGCCTCTAGTGAGAGTGGAAAGAACACTTTTATAGGAAAATAATGTAAATCTTCTTAATAGTTCTAATCAGAATTTGCTGGAAGGGGTAAATACGTATCCATGAAATTGTCTTCTGAGGTATTGTGGGAAAACCAGTTTTGATATGATGAATGAATATTTGAAAAGCATCCTTTGTGCATGGACATAAATGTTACTACTGTAAACAGTAAAAGGGCTATTCATCAACAATTGACCAACCTTACTCAGGAAGGCAGAGGGGACTAGCATGCATGATTAACTGACTGTGCAGTGATCACTTCTTCGGTTTCCAAAGTGTGGACCCCTTTGGTTTCTAGTCAAATTGCTACAAAAAAAAATCCATAACTAGATCTAAAATTAAGATTGCATGCACAGGTAAGTATTCAAATCAGGAAATAACTTTGTTCTTTTGCTGTATTATCTTAAATTACATGATCGCATGCTATATTTTGAATAGAAACTGTTTTTATAGCTTGTCAAATTATGCGGGGAGGGGTAGCCCTTGCCTAATTCACTGTAGCTATTTTATGCGAGGTCTCTTATAGACTGCTACTCATACTACACGATAGTAGATGCTAAGAATTTACGTCAGCATGGTCATGTAAGTCTGTAATCTAGATTACAGTGTAGTCACAGCACAGGGCTGTAGTACAATTTACACACTGAGAAAACTTAGGTTTATGTATGCAACGTTAATTTAATCATTTGACTCAAGTGACTGTGACAGGTATGTAACCTTAACATTCTTGACACAGCTTTTTTAATGGATTATATAAGCACCGCAGCGATCTGCTCATTTTACGTTAATACTGTTTATGCTCTCAATGGCTGTGCAATACTTGATGCACATCAGGACTGCCCCCAACTCATGTCTGTCAAAAAGGAGGGTCTGTTCAACACTTTTTCTGTTCGTACAAAACACAGCAATGTAGCTGGCCAAGTTTGTTTATATGTAAACACTTTGATTGTCCGTGGGGGGGAAGGTATATAGCTGCAACTCATGCTAACTCAGGTGACCTTCAGTATCCTATAGAAACTTGCACTTGCATACAGCAATTCTTAAAAGCGTTATGAATAGGGCCCTACTAGTAGGGCCTTATGAATAGAGCCTCTTCTCAGTGCCACTCTGTTCATTGCTTTGCTCCTCTGTGCTTATGGTGACTATAAAAAGGTGAGAAAGGAAGGTCACAAGGACTTCTATATACTAGTCTCCTCCCTTTCCCTCAGAGCAGGCATTTTACACTGATTAGGTTGGGAGACACTTACAGCTCATTGCAGTACTGGTTGACAAGTTTTGACCTGAACAGTGATTGATATGAAATGTGCTCTCACTATGTGAGAGTGAAACAGGGAGGTATAAAATACTTTGTGGGCACAGACGTATATCTCAAACACGCAATTACAAAAAGCCAGAATATTTTCTTGATATGGGAAAAACAGGATGCTTAGAGCATTGTAAAGAGTTTGGGACATCCTATAAAAAAACTAGGATGCAGGTCTCACTTAAGAGTGAGACTCATGGTGGTTCAGAAATCTCCAGCTACTTGCTGAGAAATACTAACTGTTGATGACTCTACCAAAATATTCATCAGCTGTATGAATTTTCAGCAGAGGAGGCACACAGCTGATCATTTTAAATGCAGAATAATAAAAATGAAGGATGCGTATAGGCAACGTTTTCACTGATTCCTGATTTCAGAGTAGCAGCCGTGTTGGTCTGTATTCGCAAAAAGAGAAAGGAGGACTTGTGGCACCTTAGAGATTAACAAATTTATTTGAGCGTAAGCTTTCGTGAGCTACAGCTCACTGCATCCGATACTTACGCTCAAATAAATTTGTTAGTCTCTAAGATGCCACAAGTACTCCTTTTTCTTTTTACTGATTCCTGAGTTACTCAGTTTTGTTTTCTGGCTTCCAGTTACCACTCAGCTGCTTTTCAGTTTCAGAAAATATTGACACATTGTGGACAGCTACTTGACACTTTGTCTCCCCCGTTAAATGCAGGAGTGGTACTGGAGTTGTGTGGGGGGTGGAAATGAAGGTTATAATCCAGATTTACTTGTTTAAGAAGTTACCTTTTTGTTAGCAGATACTCTGGAATGTTTATCTGGTAGGGCTGTTCAACATTTTAATTTGATTACTTTTTAAGGCAAAAGGATTTCCATTTGTAAAAACTACAGATTTTTTGACAGCTAAGCAGCCTATGAAATGTCCAGTATTGTATTCTGGTTCAGCTAACTTTCATGTCTTTTTAATTTTAGAATACATAAGGGGCTCAAGTTGTAGAACATTTGTGGATATACTTGAAGAGCACGTAAGCAAGAGGAACTGCATCTTGAGTGTCTTATAACAAAATTGAACTGTCAAGCTTTGCATTCTCCAACACTCAGAAGAACCTGCGATTTCTAGAATTTTAAGTGAAAATAAGATGACAAAAGTTTAAAATTAAAACTCAGAATGAACGTTGAAAAATCAGAGAATAAGGCAAAGAATGGCTTGCAGTCTCCCTTATTTATCAGCAATGAAAATGGAAATAAGTTTACATGTAACAAAACTACACTACCCTCAAGTAATCATACCACCAATATAAATGGAAATTCAGGTAGTCGATGTAATAAAATGGCTGAGCATGAAGATAACCTGGATTTTAAGGATATAAATGATTTCACAACTATTTCTTTAAACCAGGAATGTATTGGAGTACTTGATCTACAAAAGACTGGGGCTGAATTTATCTGTAGGAGGGCTTCATTGCGTGATACTGATGCCGCATTTGTGTCTTCTGCAACTGAACAGGCTTGTATTTATGTCTTGAACCATAACTTAAAGGAACCAACCAGCCTCCTAAAAGAGAACCTTGCCCTAAAAGGAGTGCAGAATCAAAGTACTGAGCAACCAGTGCCTTATAGACAGATTGACTGTAACTGTGCAATGCGTGTTATCCCTTTGGAATGGAGCAAAAACTCTGAAATCGAAAATGAAGTAGGTTGTGCTCCTGTGGCATTAGATGTCTCTAGTGTCAATGAATCTCTTGGTATGTTTAAAAACCAGGAGGAAACTATGGGAAGTGAAAACCAAGATGCATTTCTCCCTCTGACATTCATCTCTTCTGATGAAATGTGTATGAGAAAAAGTTTTGATACAAGTAGCCCTGAAAAACCTCCTAGTTCGTCTGTGCTGGAAGCTTCAGGGGGCCCAAAAGCATCAAATTGTTCAGATTGGGTAGTACCACCTCTTCCTTCTCCAGATGTTGGAGGGGTTAGTGAACAACCTTTAAAAGGCACCAATTATGTCAATGTAGCACAAAATAGAGTGTCTCAAGAAATGGAAATTCAGTCCTTAAAACTAGTTGGTGAATGGGTAGATTGTCACTCTAAGAATTCAGTGTCACCAGAGCATTTTAATATGGACAAAGATTCAAAAAAGTATTTGCATAGCACACCTGAACATGCTGAAACTGACACATCTCCAAACAGAATGGTAATTAATTACTCTGTAAATGATTTATGTGCTCTGCCAATACAGAGTTTTGATCTAAGTACAGACCAAGAACAGGTGATAGATAAAGTGAGTGAGCATTCAACCAAAGAACAAAATGTCTGTGCTAAAAACACTGCTTTCCAAGATGCACATGGGTATTTTGCAGTGTCTGAATCAATAGAAAGTACTATACCAAAGCCAGAAGGGGCTGCTACAGTTGGGCTGAAATGTGAGGCAACTTTTGTGGTCTTCAGTCCAACAGCTGGTGAAACCAGTCCTGATTCATGTTTTTCTACATCTATGACAGGATCGAAAAAACCTGAATTTTCTGTTTCAGCTTTGGCAGAAGCTGGAGATGGGCCTTTTAAATTGGGAAAGAATGATGCATTAATGAGAGGATGCAATAGAAAGATTTCACTTAAAACCAGTTCTGAACAAATTGCAATGAAACCAAAAAACCGGTCTCCTATTGTTTCTACTATAACCAAAGCTAGAAAAGCTGAGATTGTTAGCTTTCCAAAACCAAACTTTAAAAATGTGAAGCCAAAAGTTATATCCAGAGCTGTGTTACAGTCAAAAGATAATGCTTCATTAAAAATATCCCCGAGATCCCCTCAACTCTCTACTGCCTCATCACCTTCACCAGTTTCTTCCCCAAGGCAATTGCCCTCTTCCATCAAAGCATTGAGGGAAAAACGTGATTTAGACAGAGATACTAAAGCAGAAATACCAATGACTAAGCCTCATAAGCAACCTCTTAATAAACAGCTGTTTCCTAGCCAAGTTATACATGCTACAACTCATTCAAAGAACGCTTCTCACAAAATTCCAAAAACACTTTCAGTAAAGCAGACTCCAGAAGACATTAACAAAGCAAGCTCCTCCAATTCAACATCCTCCTCGGTTTCTGCTGCAGTTGTAACATGTGTACAGAACTCAAAAGGGAAATTGAATGACAAAATGAAAAGCACAATGTCCTTGGCACAGCCTTGTGTCACAAGCACCTACTGGAGTGGAGCTGAAAATGGGCAAAATTGCAGTTTGGGAACTCTTTTGGAAATGGAAGAGCTAATAAAAGATCCAGCAAATGAAACATTTGAAGTTGGCCCTGTTCCCTTGGTAAGTTTATGCATTTACTGTTCAAATTAACTGATTTGCATGTGTTAAATCTGGAAATGTACATTGTACAGCCATGAATGGAAATTGATGTATATTAAAAAAAAAAAAAATCTGTAAATCTCAATACAACCTTGACTATGGAGTTAATTCTCCCTCCATAATACTGAGGGAGAGGGAAAATCTTGAAAGGAATCCTGCCATCTCAGTTTGCTAACCACTTAAATCACACATCCACATAATTTTTTTTTTTTTGGTGGCAAATTTTATTATTTAGAAGCAAGAGAGTCACTAGTTACACTAGCTCAGCTAAACAAATATCAAGTCTAAAATGTATCTGTCATGACTTCATTATCTCATTGATAGTGTGTGTGTGTGTGTCTTCCTTTGTAATATTTGCCAGCAGGCACCCCTTTGAATAGGTCAGGAGAGGTATAATCTAAGCAACTGACGGGAGCCAGGAACTCTGGTCTAGGGTGAAATCCTGGCCTCATGGAAGTCAATGACAAAATTCCGATTGACTTCAATAATGCCAGGATTTTACCTACTGTCCCTTTAGGTTCTTATACTGTACCCATGGCCACGTTATGGTTCAATTCCTTTGGTCTTTATTGCCTTGAGTAAGACAGTTAAACTGAGACAGAGTTTATCACCTGTAAAATATGCTGGCAGTTTAGTACATTTGACACTTGGATGAATTCAAGGCTAAAATAATATTCTGTTATGAGTAAGAATTCTAGCTGTTCAACCAATTTGAAAGTTTGATTTCTCATGGTTTCTGAGGGAGGTATACATCACACTGTCAAGATTTTAAGATTTGAAAGTCCTTGGACTAAATTCCCTCTGCTTAGATGGAATAATTGGAATATTGCACTGGAGTTTCTTTAATCAAGTTCTCATGGGGGAAGTGATCTCGTCTTTAGTACAAATTTCTGGAAATGCATCTGAACTGTGGCTCAAGTCAAAGTAGGTTTGGTTCCCCTCTTAGTATGATCAAATCAGTGTGGACAAAAGTCCACAAAATGCACAGGAGCATGACGAGGTGCTTACATTTTGATACCTATTCCTATACTATATGAGCTTCTGAGCTTGTGCCTGTTAAAAATGAGAGAGTTCTGTGGTGAAACAATTGCAGTAACAAATATGGCATTCAGTTTGAGCCAGTGGCTACCTCTTTGATGTGCCCTGCATCCACTCCTCAAGTTACCTTAAGTATAGTCTCCTCTGGGTGTGACCGATCTACGTAAACAATTCTTTTAACACATTCGGTAAGTATCCTTATTGAGATTCTGATTGCTGGTAACTTTCCTTAAATGACCAAACTGGCAATATTTTATGTTAATGTAGCCATGAAGACTTGTAGGATGCCACTAACTGCATTTCCTTCAGTTCTTTAGCCCACATGTGAACTACTACTTTACCATGAATTTATTTTGAAATAAACTACTTGATTCTTACCTGTACCCAAACAAACCAGGCATTCAGAATTAGGTTTAAATTAAACCTAAGTTGCAACACTTTTTCTTTTGGCACAGACTTTAATATAGGTATCCGTGACCAATTTGAAATTTTTAGTGTCCCCTCATATCCCAAACATTATGTGACCTCTAAAAATGAATTATGTACATGCACATGCAGTGGATAACATTCATCTGTGTGTGTTCCTTTCCTGGACCAAATGATAACAAGCACCTACTTGAAATCACTTGCCTTTGTGACTAGCTTTCTTTCTGGTAATTGATGCTAAACGCCCCCCGCCTACTTTATAAGCTAGCAGTGAAACAACTTGTTCTTACAATAACATTGTGTTTTACAGGTTTCTTCAGCTAAAACTGGGGCAGCACAAGGAAAAAATATACACAAGGAAGGCCCTATCAGTCTTAGAAGTATACCTGCCCCCAAGGTGAAAGTGGTGCCTTCTGTGTTTCGCTCTAGGCGAGGAAGTGAAAATAAAAATGTGTGCGCAACTAAAATGTCATCTCCTCAAAGAGCTGTTTTGCCATCAAGTTCTGGTAAGAGAATTTCTGTTAGGCTAACCGAGTCCTTAAAAACAAGGCATTAAACTTTACCATTATTCCAATAGGTTAGTTTTATAACGTTTGTGACTAAGATATGTGACAGATCTGAACCCAGTCAGGAGTGCTGGAAACTACACAAAGGTTAAAGCAAGAACAGTAACGGTCCAAGCATCTCAATGTGTATCAACACTCTGGAAGCTTCTCTTTCATTTAGTTTAGTCTGGGTTTCCTCTTATGAAAATGTCGTCAGAAATGTTACTTGTGGTGGCTTTTGCCAGTGCAGATACTGGTGCATTAAAGCTGAGGAAATTGCTCTGTTTTCATGGACTACAGGAAAAAATGTGGGAGGGCAGTCACTTTAGGTTGCTGTTGACCTGATTTAGACCTGATCAGGTGGTCTAGAGTCGTCTCTGGCCCTAAATAACTTCTTCCCTATCCTCTTTCCTCTAAATAGGAGGCAGAGGTTATATGACAGCCCGTGTCTACTAGATTTCTATCTTCAGTGTCCATAAATCTAATGTAGAAACAAGAGGCTACTTGGATGAGTCTGAATTGTACAGTATTTGCATCTTTCACTTGGATGTATGATGATATAATTAAATTTGCAAAAGCCAGTTTGTAGGTTCATTAGTCCCTAACAGGGCTTTACAAGAATGAGGAACTGGATTACAAACTACATCTACAACTAGCTCTCACCAGCTTCAAAGCACAGTTTTCATGACACTGGAGGGGCACCATTTTTAGGGTTAAACCTGATTTCTATCCCAACTATAAATCTCTGATTTAGCCATATTCCAATTCAATGTCTTCAAATCTCATCCAGTAAAGAATGCCCAAAGGAGGGTGTGGCAATATTGTGAGGAAAAGATATTAAGATAAAATATGTATAGGTTTGCTAAGTGAAAATAGAACTGAAATCATTGGAAAGTTGTGAAAGCCAGAGAGAACGACTTACGATACCACACATACAAAACTTTGTGATACCGTTCAACAACTCCCCATGTTCATCTCAAGGGATTTCATAGGAGCCCCATTGCTTAGACTGAACAAAACACAAACTTGTACAATCCTCCATTTGCAAGGAAAGGGACTGAGTGAATTGATGAAATGAGGGGCTCGAATTCGTTGGCCTACTGGCCATTCAGCCTCAGACTGATTCTTCAGGGCTTCCTTCTGTTAGTCTTCCAGTTGACTAGTCAGACTTGGTAGTTGTAGACAACTAGTTCAGTTGTACAGTAAAAGCCCAGAAGGTTCTAGTAAGTGACATAGTTGATCTTACTTGTTGCAAAAACGTAACTAATTACAAAGGTAGTTGGAACATAAAGGACTGAACTTGTAATATACTATAATTTGAAAAACATACTCCCAACCCAGAAAAACTTGCTCTGCATTTTGCTTGACTTTCTCCCACCCAATTTATGATTTTAAAAAAGCACAAAATGCTCTCCTTAATTATACATGTGGTGAAGCATGTTAAAATCTTTCTCCACAGCCCTTTTGAAGGAGAAAACCGGTCGAATCAAGTGAATAGAGCTTATTTCTGACTTCCCTTGCCCAGTATTATGGCAAATATTTTTTTCGGCCTTTCATAGTTTCCCAAGGAGAACAGTAAGATTCTTTGATCAGCTGCAGCATACTCTAATGGTATAATAGAAAAATTAATATGAAATCTAACATCTATTCAAATAGCTTTCCCTATACAACAGTGAATATTTTTAAAAAACAGCTTTATTAGAAATGTATTTCAAGAAAGCTTCAAGTGACAATTGAAATATTGACCCAGTCATTCATTCATAATCAAAAAATACTTCCCTTTTAACTAATTTATCACTTCTCTTTATCTATGAATGAGTAATTTAGAAAAGTTCCAATAGTTAAAACTAGAACAGAAACTAGGCTGTAACAGTACAAGGCAGTCTTAGATCACTGAATGTATGCCATTTATTGTACAAAGAATGGCTTGTCTAATAGAATTGAAACCAACTGAGTTTCCATTGTCCCTACGAACAACTGGTAAAGGTGACAGATAACCAGTCTTTCCTATAAAGTTTACATATACTTCCCGTTTTAACCATGGAGGTCAATCTTATTTCAAGGAACCATACAGTAAAGAGCTGGAATGACGAGAGCCAGGAAAACCATTTGCAGCAAACAATGTTTAGTTTACCTCTTGTGTTCAATGTCTGAACAGAGCTATGTCTACAGATTACCTCTTAAGTTTTTTGGTTTTTTTAAAGTTCTGCCTCATTATTTAGTACTATGCAAGGCTTTACTAAGTACTAAAAAAGCTAACATACTTCCCAGGTCCTTTGATCTGAAAGCATGTTTTCAGGCTGTTTTCAGAAGCCTAGCAGACAGGGTTCACATATACGCAAACCACCCCCCCGCCCCCGGCCTCCCAAATGCTTGCACATGCTCTCTGCTACAAATCTGATGTGGACAATCCAGAAGGATCAATGCCAGATTATGCATTGCAATGGGCAGATCCTGTAACTCTCACTTGCTTCTTTTTGAGAGGCAGAACCTCCTTCTTTAAAGATCCATCTTCATCCCAGACCAGTGGTGCTCTGTTTTATGGACGGGCTTATGGAAGGAGTTTCATCAACTGTTTTCAGTAGAGTCCTCTGTACTCTACCAAATTCCCATAGTCACCAACATACCTTACTGTAGGACTTGGTTTCAGAGTAGCAGCCGTGTTAGTCTGTATCCGCAAAAAGAAAAGGAGTACTTGTGGCACCTTAGAGACTAACCAATTTATTTGAGCATAAGCTTTCGTGAGCTACAGCTCACTTCATCGGATGCATGCTTGGGTTGTTCCTGTGGATTGGTGTAGAACTTGCCAGGCACTCAAAGGCTATGCTTTCTGATCTAGTTCCTCCTGGATATCATTAATAGTGTTTTCAGCTAGTTCCTGTTTGGGACAGGCATTAACTCTTGAAGTCCACTAGTGTTGCCAAGTGTAGGGGGGCTCATCCCACTTTGGCTAGGTTGTTAAAGTCTATAGCCTATCTCAGACTTTGCTCGGTGGGTAGCAAGCTCTGTCCGCAGACTTTGCACTCTTTTTCTCTTTGGTGCCCTCCAGTATGCTTTCCTTGTGTGTGATGTTACTTGAAGCAGTCACTTTGTTCTGGGTAGTGGGGTAACTCATGGCTCCTTCCTCTGCTATATCTTTTTACAGTTCTCCATACCTGTTATAGTTTTCACATCAGCATGACTACCTCTTCCCATATTTAATCAAGTTATTTCTTTCCCTAAATTCTGCCCTAAAGCAAGGCACAGAATATCGTCCTCAGTATTTGGAGGGTTCTTTACCTCAATGCGTATGAAGTGTTCAGGTGACAATTTTTGTCCTTTTGAGTGCCCTTGCAAGGGACTTAAAGCCTCCTGGTCATTCACTCCTCCTGGAGCTTTATTTCTTGTCAATACATTGGTAAGTCATCTTTACCAGTCCAGACGAACCTGTTCCGACAGACTAATGATCATTTCCTGGTCAGCCCTTGTGACGGGGTCGGGCTAGATGGCTATAGGAGAGTAATAGAAGGCAGATATATTAGTCCCCGGCTAAGTAGGTCCCTTTTCCCTGGGTAAGGTAACAGGGATGGTTCCAGAACAATCGGGAACCTTCTGGAGACTATTAAGACAGGCTGATTAGAACACCTGCAGCCAATCACGAAGCTGCTAGACTCAATTAAGGCAGGCTAATCAGAACACCTCGGTTTTAAAAAGGAGCTCTGTTCAGTTTGTGGTGTGCGTGTGAGGAGCTGGGAGCAAGAGGCACTCGGAGCTGAGAGTGAGAACGCGGACTGTTGGAGGACTGAGGTGTACAAGCATTATCAGACACCAGGAGGAGGGTCCTATGGTGAGGATAAAGAAGGTGTTGGGAGGAGGCCATGGGGAAGTAGCCCAGGGAGTTGACAGAAAGCAACTCTAGACAGCTGCATTCCACAGGGCCCTGGGCTGGAACCCGGAGTAGAGGGCGGGCCTGGGTTCCCCCAGATCCTTCCAACTCCTGGTCAGACACAGGAGGAGTCGACCTGGACTGTGGGTTCATGAAAACGGCCAAACTGAGGGCTGCAGTGAAGCTCCAAGGCGAGCAAATCAGCCAATAAGTGCAAGACCCACCAAGGCAGAGGAGGAACTTTGTCACGCTCTCCATAGAAATGCTTTGCTGGGCAGCTCACTGGAGCTCAGTTAGTGCTCAAACAATGTACTGCCCTGAGCCTCTGCATCAGCCAATGCATAATTTGGACACAATGGTCAGGAAATCAGATTTTAAGGCTAGAAAGAAACATTCTGATCTTTCAGTCTGACCTCAGCATAATGTAGGTGATTGAGTGCAACCAGTCATTAGTATTAAGCCTGCAACTGGAGGGAGAAATCTCACTGGCTGTGTATATTACAGTGACAAACTAGAGGACTTTTCATTGTGTATCCAAACCAGACTCTGCTCTCATGTGTTAATGGATTACTACTGTTATCCAGAGTCCATGTAAGATCTGCAGATGGTAGGTTCAGTTAGAATAGACAGTGAACTGTCAGCAGGGGAAACACAGGTAAAAGTTAATGGATGGTAAAATTGCTTTCTTTGTCATGTGTCTCAAATTGTTTTAAAGCTAAAGTAGGTCACTCCATGAAGCTGTGCCTGGTATTAATTTGGTAGATTAGACTTCCTTTCTTCTTGCCAAGTACTGTGGAGGCCTGGTTTTAATGCAGGGGGATTGGGATAAACCTGATCCATAACCTCAGCAACAGAACCTAGAATAAAGGAATAAATACACCTAGACATCCAGCTTCCTAAGGGAAACATTCTTCAGTTTCATTTTTGGCATTCACAACAAACTGTGCACTACGGGGTTCAACATATCTAGTCCTTTTAGTTTCAAGGCACACTCTTGTTTTTAATGTATTGCACCTGAAGCAGGATGCATGTTGTAACAATGCTTGCAGAGACTGGCTTTAACAGTCCAAAGATAAGTATTGTCTGAAATATATCTATACCCATGAGAAAACTTTCCTCTTGGAGTAAGGTGTGTACCAGTTCCTGCAGGGCAATTTCTTGGTACTAGATCATAACTTGTAAAGACTTGCTGGGATATTTTTGTACCATTCCTCAACCATACTCATTAACCTTGAATTTTGTTGAGGATTTTCTCTGAGAAGACCAAACTACTAACCTTTTTTCCTCTTCTTGAACTAATTGTAAGGGGGGAGACTATGTATTCTGCAACAGTGAATGCTTTTCCAAGTCAGTTACCATGTAGTCTAATGAAACAGAAATTTGACAACTTGTATCCGTAATATAAAGTACGTACACAACATTACATGCTACCTGTAGGGATCAATCCTACTGATGAACAAAATGTTCCTAAAAACTAGCAGTGTGAGTAGCTGGCTAACTTTGAGAATTTGGGATGGGTCTTTTGACTTAAAGAAAAATTCTTTATCAAGTCTTCATAATACAAAGAAGCTTGGCAATTAGATTTGCTCTGAAGTAGGATCTTTTGATTGGAGAGGTGTTTTCCTCCCTCCCCCGTCCCCTCCATGGGAAGGGGATGGTTGGAAAGAGTGTTGGGTGTGTAGAGAAGAGTGAAAATCGTTAAGACAGATGTTGGGTATAGATGTGGACAACAATAGGAAAAAGCACAACTGGATCTAGTCACATCTGGCTTTATCCTGCTTTCTTTGTATACCATTAATCCCTTTGTCTCCCTACAGTGCTTGCCATTAAAAAAACAGTGCTTTCCAACAGTGTTACATGAGGCTGCTTTCATCTATTCTTGATAAAAATCAAGTGTGATTGTCCTATTTATCATATGATATTTGCAGGTAAATGTTGACTTTTATTTAACTGTCACATCTGTGCATCGGTGGACTGATTGCTGGTTCTATTTGTTGTCACAGCATTGATTTATTCAAATCTCGTAGCTTGGGAACTTGCTCAGCTGCACTGCAAAAACCTGAATAGCACCAGGCTGTAGTGTAGCACTGCTGATACTCAGAAGCCTTCTTATCCCTGTAGCAAAGATTGTGCAGGATCATGGTATGGAGGCCAAAGCTTAAATTGGGTGAGATGACAGGGAGAAAAGCATAAAACCAGAATATGAAGGTCCTGTGATGGCCTATTGGCAGAACTGGAGTAGGCAGGCGTTGCTACAGTAACACATGTTGCCACTGGTAGAGCTGCAGCCAGCCTCCTGGAGGCTGAAGCGCACCTGGCTGCTACCAGTACTCCTTGCAGAATTCATGTCTCCTGCAGATATTCTTTTTCTGCAGGGAAGCAAAGATAACTTTCTGATGGGGAAGCAAAGGAAAGCCACAAGAGTGGTCATGCAGCCCTCCCCAGCAGTGTTTTTGGGTGCCCAGAGCAGCCGGCAGAGAGATAAATAACCATGTGGGGGGAGAGAACGGAGAGGGTGGGGGGGACACAGTGCTGGGGACACCCCAACCTATGGCTCCTACCCTATGCTGGGCTCAGCTGCTAGTCCTGGCTTGCCTGGCGGTTGGAGAGGATGGGACTTCATCTTCCCCTGCATGGAGCAGCGGGGGCTAGGTCAGATCCACCCTCAGAAATCTCCCCTGGCTGCAGGAAGCTCTGCACCCTCCCCTGCTTCCTGCTCCCATTACTCCTCAGCTGCAGGGGGAGGGGTCACTGTATGGGGAGTTGTTCCACTGTTCACCTAACCTATGTGCATCTAGACCCCCCCAACGCGTCCTGCTGAGCCTCACCTTCCCACTCACCTGCACCTAGACCCACGGCAGAGTCCTATTCCTGCATTTGGAACCCCCCAACTAGGCCCTGCACCCAGATCCCCCCTACTGCACCTAGATCCCTGCACTGAGCCACCTGCACCCAGATTACCCCACATGGAACCCTCTCAATCCACATCTGGATTTCCCTTCCCCCCCCAAACTCCTCCACACTTGGATCCTGTTGAGCTGAGCCTGCCCACCCACACCTGTTGTGGAGGGGCAGGCCCAGCACAGCCCTTGAACTGTGTCAGGGTCAGGTGCAGCCTCATTGCTGAGTTAATATCCCAGGCAGGAGCTGCAGCATGATCTCCCACCTCTATGCAGCCAGTGGCCCATGCTGGAGCCTCTACCTTTCTGAGAAATAAAATTTGCAGGATTTCAAAATACTGTGTGAAGAATTTTTTTTGTGTGCGTGTGTATGCGGACGCGGAACTCCCTCGGGAGTATACCAGGGGACTGCTGGCTCTGCAGCACAGACTGCAGGCAGCAGAGGGAAGAGGAACAAAAGAAGTAGGGAATGCAATTCTCTGTGGGACAATTTCAGTTCAGCCCCACAATGGCAAAACATAGGGTTGTTGGCACAATTCTGCTGCCTCTGCCTGGGCCCAGTACAGCTGTGTCAGTGGGGTGGCTCCAACCCTATTGAATGCATTTTGGGGCAAAGTGGAAAATCTGGAGGGTTGCGTGGGAAGGAGTGTTCTGAGCCCATCAATGTTGGGTGAATGAGGGTTCAGAGCAAGGGGCATATTTCTGAGCTATTAAGTGCTTAAATAAGGAGCTGCACCTTGGATGGAGTGGGGCAGACAGCATGTTTCTGCTCGGGTGGGGGGAACTGAAGGGGTTTGGAAGGTTCTGGGCAGAGAGTAACTGTCACTTGAAGTTGTGAATGAATTGGTGCTGTGGAGCATAGAGGAAAATGGTAAGAGATTTCTGAAATAAAAGGTGAGGTTGGAACTGAGGGGGCAGTAAGGGGGTAGCAGAGACAATAATACTGTTCTCGTTGTGATGGGGTAAGGCCAGATGGCTATAGAAAAGTAGTGGGAGATAGATATATTAGCTCCAGGCTCAACAAATCCCTGGTACCAGGATAAGTGAAATGGCAGCAGGTCAATTAAGACACCTGGGGCCAATTAAGAACTTTCCAGAAGGCAGGGAGAAGGCTAGGTTGATTGGGACACCTGAAGCCAATCAGGGGCTGGCTGAAACTAGTTAAAAGCCTCCCAGTCACCCAGGTGGGTGTGCATGTCAGGAGCTCTGGGAGGAAGTTGTGCTGTTGGAAAGGCTGATTAGTATACACCATATCAGGCACAAGGAAGGAGGCCCTGAGGTAAGGGTGAAGTGGAACTTGAGGAAATGAGGGCTGCTGTGGGGGAAGTAGCCCAGGGAATTGTACATGCCATGTTTCTAAAAGGTCAGCTACCATAGCTGATACTATTAGGGTGCCTGGGCTGGAGCCTGGAGTAGGGGGTGGGCCTGGGCTCCCCTGCCCCCCCTTTGCCCTCTGATTAATCACTGAGACTGGGAGATAACAGACTGCAAGGAAGGATAACTTCTCCTCACCTCCCTCGCTGGCTTATGATGAAAATGGCTCAGTAGACTGTGACCCTTGTCTCTGGAGAGAGAAGGGTTACGTGGAGGGTCACAGTGAGCCTCTGAGGCTAGCGAAATCCGCCAGGAAACACAGGACCCACGGAGGCAAGGACAGAGCTTTGTCACACCATGCTCTGTCCCACTTGTTCATTCTGGAAGGGGAGGTGATGGACAGGGAATAGTGAAACTGTTTTCTTCTTGCTTACCAAAATATTGCTGTGTAACACGCATGACAATGCACTAGTTTTATTTTGAAAACATTAACTTGTAGGGGGAGGGGTGTTTGTGTACACACAAGCTGCTGCTTACAGCTCCACCATATTTTTGGCGTGAGCTGCTACTGGGTCCTAAATCTGTGCTAAAGAGGAACATTTTCATAATGACTTGTGGATAAATGAACTAATATTATAGCAGGCCATCTCATGTATGGAATGGGATTTTGCCTCGAGTCATGTTATCCCCACAATCAGTGTGTCTCAACCATTCTAGACTACTGTACTTCTTTTAGGAGTCTGATTTTGTCTTGCATACCCCAAGTTTCACTTCATTTAAAAACTACTTGCTTATCAAGTCGGATTTAAAAGTACAAAAGTCTCACAGCACACTGACTGAAAAATTGCTTATTTTCTCATTTTTACCATATTATAAAATAAATTGGAATATAAATATTGTATTTACATTTTACTGTATAGAACATAGAGCACTATAAACAAGTCGTATGAAATTTTAGTTCTGATTTCGCTAGTGCTTTTTATGTAGCCTGTTGTAAACCTAGGTAAATATCTAGATGAGTTGATGTATCCCCTGGAAGACCTCTGTGTACTGTGAGGGGTTAAGATCCAGAGTCCTATATAAAGAGAAGTACTTAAAGGAACAGCAACAACATAACTTACTTGTCTGAGAACTCTCAATGTTGTTATTAGTAATACCCCAGACTATCATAATGAAAACTTGTCTACATTTTTATTTCCTTGTTTAGTATATTTGACAGATGTTCGTGAATTGATAGTTTAAATCTTTTCCCTCAATAGTTTGCCACTCTACTTTGTTAGACCCACAAATGGAAGAGAAATATTTTGAAAAATAAATGTCTGGTAACACTTCATTGATAGTGGGACTTAAACGTTTGTGTAGAGGCTCGTCTGTTCTTTGTGTGTAGTTGCTCTGATCAGCACTATAAAAGCAGATAGGATTAATTTCAGAAAGCTAGCTGAGCTAGACTGTAGCACAGTCTACTAGTAGACTTAGTAGAACAATCCTTGGAATTCTCAGCTAGTTGTCTGAAATTTGTTAATCCTGCCTTTGTTTTTATAGTGCTTATCAGAGCAACTACACACGATTACAAAAATATTTAAAGATGAGTCTGCTGGGAACAATGCCTTTGTGTATCATTTCCCATGATTTACTTTTGACATCTGCTGAAAATGTCTCATATTAGAGAAAACAGTTAAGGACTGCATTCATTTTAAAATGGCCAAAACTGCCTTCTCCTACAGATTAAAAGTAGATACATTTTGTCATGTCTCTAAAATTCAAAATATCCTCTTAAAATTACTGAACAAGTTTTAACCCTTCCAGATAGGGACAACTATTTTTTTTCACTTTCATTTAAAAAAAAAATATATCCAGGAATCCCAACCGTAATCTTAGAGGTGTAAAACTGTCAAGATTCAGAACTGGTTCTTTTTCATGTTTGAGTTTTTCTCTGCAGTTCTAAGAGAAACATTCCCAACCATCTTCCTTTGTGCACTTAATCTACCCAAATTTCCTGCTGGGAAAAGCCCCAAGGCTTGTATTCCTCCTGCATGTCACAAAGCTCCATGAATTGTGGAAGCTTTTCAATCAGTCCTAAACCTGAAATATTTAAATATGGCTTTGGTAAATGATGCTTTACCCTCAGAATTGGAATCTACCTTTAATCCTAGTGTTCAGTTGACAGTAAAGCATGAAAAGCAGAATTATAAACACAGGTCTCTAATCAATGTGGAAGTATGTTGGTACCGAGTATCTTTCTTCCTGTCACTTTTGATGAGGGCTGGGATTGCATAGGTTTTACAGAGGAAATGTTTAAATTGAGATTTTATGTGGGGAGGATGGAGGCATAGATCCGGTGAGAGACAATCTAACTTCTGACTACTTGATTTTTTTGTCTCAAGCATATTTTCCCAATAAGGCTTCTGTAGCAGAGGAAGTTCCAAGGTCAGCAGCAAGAAGCTTTTAAAGTTATTTTAGCCCATGATGATCTGCTCAAGACACAAGTGAGATTGACTTTTTGGTTTAGATCATGAAGTTTGAGCTTAGCAAGTCTTGATAAATGAACATTGTTATGTGAACGTTTTCATTCTGGTACAAGAGGTACTTTTAACCTACTTGACGCTATGTAGTTATTACATACTGGTTTTTTGTTTGTTTTTGGTTAAAGTTCTAAGCAGTAGCCAACTCATTACTCCAGGGATGAGGAATGCAGTATTTCTCACTCCACACTACAGTAACTAGAATAAATAATGGATTCAGGCTTATTACACTGACAGGATGGGTGACTGCTTTTATTCTTTATAACACTGCTTATTCTATATCTGTCCTAGTGTCTTCTGACTGGCCATGCTGAACTTCCAGTGATACTACCGAATATGCCATATCGGCCTGTTTCTCTCTCAATAGTCTTGGGACTCTTTTCTGTGCTGTTCCCTATCTAAGGAACGCCCTTTTTCTGGTCTGGTTTGTGAAGTCACTACTATCCTTTTTAAATATCTCTTGAAGCTCCACTTCATTATGCCTACAGGAAACTTGTTAATTAAGCCTTCTACTTAATTCTATATAGAGTTCTCATATAAAAAAAACCCTGTTCCCTCATGCTATGCACTAGAGTTTGCTAATTAACAGTATAATCTTAATGAGGCTCCTCCTTTTTGTTCCCTGATCTTATGTCATATCTGAAATTGGTCTAACTTCGAGGGGCAAGGATCTTGTCTTACCAGTATTGGGAGGCTTCAGCACATATATGGGGTGCTGTTAAAATATAACAAACAACTGTAGTAACATGAGGGAATTGAGATGTTTATATTTTTAAGCATGGGAGATTTGGATTGAATTGGTAGTTGTCACAGACTTCCTTTGTGAATTTTGGTAAGTGAACTTCTCAGTGCATTTGTTCCCTTGGGGGGTACCTCTTTTCTTTTACAAGGGGGCCTTCTGAGGATAAACTATAAATGGCTGGGAGGTGTTTCCAATACCAGCATAGGAGAGGGGGCATATAAGCACTTTAGAATGCACTTGCAGTATGTAGTCGAGGAAGCTCTAGAATTTTAATGAAAATTCAAATAAGTTAATGTCATAGAAACATAGAATATCAGGGTTGGAAGGGACCTCAGGAGGTCATCTAGTCCAGTGGTTCTCAAAGGTGGTCCACCGCTTGTTCAGGGAAAGCCCCGGCGGGCCCGACCGGTTTGTTTACCTGCTGTGTCCGCAGGTTTGGCCGATCGCGGCTCCCACTGGCCGCGGTTCGTTGCTCCAGGCCAATGGGGGCTGCGGGAAACGGCACAGGCCAAGGGACATGCTGGCTGCCCTTCCCACAGCCCCCATTGGCCTGGAACAGCGAACTGCGGCCAGTGCGAGCCGCAATTGGCCGAACGTGCAGACGTGGCGGGTAAACGAACCAGTCCGGCCCGCCAGGGGCTTTCCTTGAACAAGCGGCAGACCGGCTTTGAGAACCACTGATCTAGTCCAACCACCTGCTCAAAGCAGGACCAATCCCCAATTTTTGCCCCAGATCCTTAAATGGCCCCCTCAAAGATTGAACTCAGGACCCTGGGTTTAGCAGGCCAATGCTCAAACCACTGAGCTATCCCTCCCCCCTACTTGAGATGGTATGTCAACTTGAGATGATTCTCCAAGTGGGAGGAATAAAAATACTGAACAAAAGGTTAGTTATAATGATACTGAGGCAATACTTTGCATTTTTATACTGCCTTCAATCTAGGAGCTCAGTGTAGCTTCAGAATGTTCTTGGAAGTTAGATAAGTATTCTACAGCTGGAAAACTGAATTAAGATTAAGTGATTTCAGTTTCCAGTAGAAATCTGCAGCGGAGCTGAGAATAAAACAAAGGTCTTATGACTCCATCCTGTGCTTTGAACCAAATACCATATTCCCCCTCTGGAAGAGGTATGTTAATATTTTTTAGCCACAAGGTGAAGTGGCTGAATTAACCACATTCCAGAGTGTAGGAACTAATCCAGGAAATATTTTGAGATGTAATTATTCAGTTTTTTTCATAGCATTTATCATTCTGCTCTTAAGTTTGTAAATTAGAGGAAGGAACTCTTTCCAATTTACAGGTGATACCTGGTTTTTATGGTTTCTTCTTGGAATTAGCTACTTAGTGATCTCAGACCACGACCTCTTGGAGATTTCCTCCCCCAAATTAATTTTTCTAAAACTGCAGTTTGGTGTTCGGTAGTCACTCTTACAAATATTTTCCAAGAGAGCACTGATCTCTAGGGAACCAAAAAGAACATGGGTCACCTATGAACAGGACCTGTACTTGACATTTCCAGAGCTGGGAACTCAGCACCATTGAACTGGCTATGTTCGTATGTTAATTCTCAAAATGACTTTTGTTATAAATCCGCTGCATTCTCAAGACTTTTGAGCTTTGAAAACAAAGGAAGGGATCTGGAGATATTTTCAGATGTTAAATTCAGGATGCACTGTTCACAGGGGTGAAAGTAAGTCTAGGGACTTACTGGTATGGGGGCTGGGCTGGGGCTGCATCTGGTCCCCAGAAGGGGGCGGGGTCTCAGGCGGAAGGGGCGGGGGTGGGGGAGGTCAGAGCCAGCCCCGGCACACCCTGTACCAGCAAGTGCCTCATTTCCCCCTCCCCGGGGTAACAGTGGCAGCCGGGGCCTCTGGCAGCAGTTTAAAGGGCCCTGGGTGGTAGCAGTGGCCGGAGCCCTGGGCGCTTTAAATTGTCCCTGGAGCCCCGCCACCACTTCCCCAGGGCTCTGGGGATGGGGCTCCGGCCGCCACTACCATCCTAGGCCGTTTAAATCGTCCCCAGATCATGCTGGAGCCCTGGGGAAGCAGCGGCGGGGCTCCAGCAGGGGATGGTTTAAAGGGCCCAGGGCTCGACCGCCGCTACCGCCCCAGGCCCTTTAAATCGCTGCTCCAGCCCTGCCGCTGCTACCCCAGGGCTCCGGCAGCGGGGCTCCGGCAGCAATTTAAAGGGCCGGGGGCTCCAACTGCTGCTGGGAGCCACAGGTCCTTTGAATTGCGCCTGGGGAAGCCGATCCACCCCAGTACGGCGCACCAGCTTTTGCCGGTATACGGTACCGGGGCATACTGGCTTATTTTCACCTCTGGCTGTTCAAGCAGGGTTTCTGGAAGTCTTTCTCACACTCAGCTTCCAGATCTCTAGGGTGGAAGTTCATGGAAAGAATGAATCAACCTCTCCTTTTGCTTCCCAAGATGAACCCAGCAAGATCCCCCTCAATGCCTGGCAGGCACACCATTCTTGATACATAGTGTATAACAGGTGGCTAACTGAACAAATACAGATTCTAATGAACATGAAAATAATGCAAATTCAGCTTGTACTGTTTCTATACTACCTGATTCTGGAAGTTCTGTAGTATTTACTTTGCCAAGAATCTAATGTAGACTGTGGAAGAGGAGTCGTATATTTAAAAAAAAAAAAATCATTTACTACATCAATTAGAGCAAGTCATTCTATAAAGTAAAAATTATTCTTGACCCTCTTCAAAAAAAAAAAAAAAAAAAAAAAAAGTTGGTAGAGGTTGCTTTGTGGCTTTAAATTTTCTCCGTTTGGGAGCTGTTTAGCTTCATTTATTTTAATTTACACCAATCACAATTCGTACCAGACAGAGGTTTCTGGTGTCATGGAAACTCCCACAAAAGATCCAAACACTCAAGAATGGATTCTAAATGTTTCTATGCTTGCTTAAGTACTTCATTACCTTGTTGCAATAACTTGCAAACCAGAAAAAAATCACACAAACCTGGCTCTTTACCAGGTCTCAGATTTAAAACTAGAGTGATGTTGTGACATTTTTCTCAGATCAGTTACTCTTACAAAATGTACACTTAACATGTCAAAATAAGTAGTAAAACAGCACTTAGTAAAGGGTTTCTTTTTTGGCACACTTGTTGTGTCACTCATCTAATTTGCAAAATTCAGTAATCTGCAATGCATCTTAATGATCAGGGTGACTTAATGAGGTCCTGCTACACATTTGTAACTTGCATATACAAGTGGAACATATATAAGAGCATTTATAACTGCTCTTTTGTGTAGTTCAATAGTAAACTAACTAATTACTTTACCTACACTTAAATTTTAGGCCAGCATTGCCTAAAACACCATGAATTGTTTCTTCTTGGCTTGAAACTTTATGGACATAATGTTACAGCACCATCTGGTGTTGAGAAGTGTATTCATTTATGCTGAGATGCATATAAAGTCATGAAGCATCTTCCTTCCTAAATCTCCATGTAGTGTCCTACTTTATAAGACAGCCTAAAGCTTTTATGATCATCATACAAATCTTACGTATTTACAATGTCACTTAACCCCTCATGCCCAAGAGTGAGAGGGGGACTGTTGACATACCAATATGAAAACCAATATGGAATAAACTGAAATAATTTAAATACCTCGTTTAATCATATGGCAACTAAACTATCTTGTGGGTCTCATACATGGTATTAATCTGAATTATGTGGTCATGGCAAGTGGATAAGGAGAAAGGAGAAGTCCTTTTTTTCTTGGTGAAATTGATGTGCTGTATTTTAACATTGCATGTTCTGTCTAAAACAAAACATGCCTAAGAAGAGATTACATCCAGAGGAAAGGAATTCAGGTAAAACTTTAGTGATCATAATATCCAGAGGCCTGTATCTCTGCACTTCTAAAATAGTATTGAATCTTCTCACTCTTGTTTTGTTTACGTATAAAAAGCTTACCTTACTTGTCCTGTTACAAGGTGATTTGGAAAGCTCAGCACCTGAAATCAGATGTAAAGTGGCATTAATCAGAGCTGGCAAATGACAATCCAGTGATAGTTTAATATACCATTTTTCAATTAAAATTATGGGAAGAAGAAAATTCTGATATACATAATTTCTCCTGCGGTCATAATCCTTTATTTTAATCCTAATGCATGTTAGTACAGTTTTCCTGGAATGGAGCTGTAAATCCATTTGGCTAAACATATTCAATTGCAGATTCTCTGGCTTAAATAGTAAAGTTGTCCTGTTGATTACTACTCCAGTAAATGTCATCTGAAAGTGACCATAATAACCTATTTGAGATAGAATGGAGGTATAGTTAATACTTTTCACTTCTCACTTCTGTTTACAAGCTTCAATTGATAGGACATGGTAAATTATGCAAAAACATCATTGTGCCAGTATACCTGAATGGCAACAAAGTTCTGAGAATCCTATTTATCCAATCTTGCAGACCCAGAAGTCTTTTAAGCTATCATTTGAAATATAGTAGAACTTGCTGTTCTTGTTCATTGCTTGTGCTTGTTCTACTCGCATATGGCTCAATTTACTTTGCAAAAGAAATTGCATACTGGTGCTATTTGTCCCTCATATGAAAATCAGCATACGTTAAGCTTCAGCCATCGGCATGGAAATATTTTCTGATCATTTATGGTTTCAAAAACAGGAAAGAATCTGAGTGCCTTTTGAGCTAGAGGTAGTATTTAGAATTGCCAGTATAGAGAACTGTAACATGTTTTGTCCTTCCAAGATGCATTTTGACTTTCCCAAGTCAGGCACTTGCACAGAAGCACTGATTTGTGGAATCTGGGCAGATCCTATTTTGATCATTCTATCCAAAGTGCACAGATGAAACTGGATACTTTTGACATTGTATTAAAACAGTCTTATGGTAAGTCAAATCTTGGACTTAAACCTTTAAGGTGTTGTTTTTACTACACTTCTTTAAATGATATATGTGGCATAAAATTATTTTTATTTATATATAATAAAATATGCCTTTCTTATTTGGGCCAGACTTTATCCTTATATCTGTAGCAGCAGTAAGCGTCCCTTTAAAGTTCTATCTCTTTCTCCCTTAAATTACCAGGAGTGGAAACTTCTTCCAGAGGGAAGCCTGCCTCCATGAAAACATCTCTAGCATCTTGGACCAGTTCTGGCAAATCACTAACTAAATCAAAAGTACCCATTCGGAGAACTCCTAGCATCTCTTCAATCAGTAGTACCCAGAGTGAGCAAAGTACTTGCAGTAATAATTGTAAGTATCTTTGTCAGAGTTCTCTGCTGTTAACAGTTGTTCTCCACGACCAAATCCTTCAATCCTTAGCTGGCAAAAATTTATTTGAATGGGATTATTGCCTAGCTAAGGATTACTAGTTTTGGCCCTTAAGAATTTTGCCTTTTTATGTGTCTTTCATTCTGTAGTCTTCTCAGTTGAAGGGTCTTGAGACTTGGTGCCTGACTTAGCAAAAATGAACTTCTTAAAAAAAAAAAAAAAAAACACAACAACTTTCTACGCTCTCTTGGTGCATTCCAAAACTTCCTGGCATTACTGAGCACGATGCTTTCCTTGAAAGGGCTTTTTGTACATGGTGTAATAAGTTCAGAAAGTTTGAGCATTGTGAATTGGATGCCTGTTGTAACACTGAGAACAGTGCAACACAGCCCCTTTTTACCCATTTTTTGATGAACTATAATTCATATGTTATCCTGGTGTGTTCTTAATGAAATGTACTATATAGATGAGACTTTAACATTTAATTGCTTTCTTGCTTGAAAGTTCTGAAATATACAGTTTCAAATTACTAAAGTAAATATAATCAGTACATTTTGGGTGTACAATTTAAATGTAAAAAGAATGAATTCTTGATAAAATGATCAGTCTAAATTACATATTGTTTATGGTCTTAAATAGTGGATAAACTAATGAAAACTCTTGTATATCGGTTGCAGGAATATTACAGAATGAAAAACCAGCAAAAAGCAACATAGAATCACTTTCCCTATCTATGGGTTAATTTAAAATTTAAATTTAAATTCAAATCTCATCTTACTATTCTATTGTCCTATTCTGTCTTTGGGGAAGGAAGTTCCTTTTATGCTAAACTACTAAAAAAAAACAAACCTGAATTGAAGATGATTCATAGTACATATTTCTTTATCACTGAGTTGTCCTGATTGTTCCTGCTTTTTTTCTTTTCCCCTGAAAATAAAAACCTACCATGAGCTGAAAGGAATACGTATTTTTTTTGTATTAAAATTTGCAACACATTTCTTCTATAATCAGAATGGTTCTGTTGCCCTGACAGCCATGTTGACTTTTGGTGTTCAATTTTTAGTACCATGACTGAAATTCCGAAGGAGGTTGTAAACGCTTTGTGCTCTCTCTCCTAACAAAGAAAGGTTCATCGCTTCATAACAAAGAGATGTATTCCTTTCAGATTAAGCATCCAAACCGATGACTCTTTCTTAGTGTGATTTGCTAGCTGGTTTAATCTGTGTTTGTCCTCTGCCTTGAAGCTTACAATTCTTTCCACTCTAATTCACTAAGAGCAAGCATGAGGAATATGAGAGGGTGAACATGGCTGCAGTCTTTCTGGCTTTAAGCTTGCTTTGATTCTTTTTAAATGACTATACCAGGAGGACTCCGCAGTTGTACAGAAACTGATTTTTCTCCTCATATTTTCATCAATTCTACACTAGCACCACGGACTGATTCAGGAAGCCACTATGATATTACCTTATTGACTTTGCTGGTAGTGGGATCTTACAGCTTTTTTATTATTCCTTTGTTAGCCACGTTTACTGGGAAAAGAAGTAGGTCATTAGCCTTCTTTAAATAAAAGCATGTTTGTTTTTTTGTTAAAGTTGGTAAATGTATCAAATTAAATGATTTAATTTGCTAGTTTCCAAGGACAATGCTTTTCTTAATTTAAATTAATAACTTTACAGAAAATTTTCAAACTAAATCTTGATTTCAATGTTTTTGTGATTGTAATCATGTCTGGATTACATGTGATTAATATTTTCTGTGCAGTGCAATTTTTTGCTGACTTTTTGAACCATCTTGTAGAGAGAATCAGTACAATTTTACTTTTTTTCTAGAGGCATACAGAGTATTTCTTGTCCTTTGTGATAGTTCATTAGACAATGACATCAGAATAAAATCGTAATTGGTAAAATCTAAAATTCTTGACTATCAGATTACTGGGACATTCGAGTGTCAAGATGGGATACTTCAGTAAACATAGTGTAATGTAAAACCTAGGATGATAATGTTCTGTTTAACATTAAACTGACAAATGATTTAGCTTGATATTTAAGATGATTAGTTGATTTTTTTTCTGTAAAAATAACTTCATGAAATATAACCTTCCTGTTGCTGCCTGCTCAGTCCTTTGTTGTGATTTCTCCTAATGGGTTAAATTTCCTATGATAGTAACATGCTGCCTTTGAGTCTAATGAGCACTTTGGTTTTATGACTCTCTTCTAAGGAAAGTCTGTGTTTGTGAAATTTTGGCATAACGTAATTGTGTATAATAAAAAAGAAAAGCATAATTTGCATGTGAGTTAATTATTTGCACTATTAAATGTGGTTGAGGATTGAAAAATGAGAATTGCAGCACCCTGACCTTTATTTAGCAATTGTGTAGTGTGCACATGGTAAATTGTATTATGATGTAAATAAAGATTGAGAACACAAGTGTGTAAATCATAAGGCTTGCAAGTATGAATTCCAAGTGCTATTTTTTCCTCGTATAGGAGTAATTGCATGCAAAGGAAATGAAGATGTAGAATTTCAGCAGTAAGATGCTGATCTCAGCAATTCACCTTGAGCCATAGGAATAAAAACCAGTCTGCTTTCACTTTGGCTTGACTTGAACGATGCTGTTCAGTAACTTGGTGGGGCTATTTTACATCTCCTATTACTGTATATAGAACAATTTGGGGGTGTCTCACTGATGGAAGTTTGATATAACAGCAAAATTATTTTTGAGTAATACTTGGATAACTCTGAAATTCTCAGGAGTGTAATCAGACTACTATAACTCGTTAGTCTGAACAATGGGCTCAAATGTCTAAAGTGTATATGCATTTTTGTACATGCCTGACTTGTACTCTGTGAACAAACCAAAGCTGCAAAACTTGGGCTTTGAAATGCATACAATGAGATTAGTCTTGGTGAATATCAGACAAAGCTTTATGCCAATTTATCCGTGTAGACAATATGGAAATACAGAAGCTTGTACTCAGCTATTTGTGATTGTTATAAAATGTTGCTAATTAAAGGTATAGGAAATAGGACCATCAGTAACTTACACGTGAGACTTAGTTTTTATAAAACATCTAGCTAAATGTGATAAGCTAATTCTCCAACTCTCTCTCTCTCTCCATATGATTTTTTGCAATAGCTACAAGTGCCACAATCATCATCAAGAATGGAGAATGGCCTTCAAAAGCTACCTGTCAAAATGGCATTTCTGGATCCATCTCTTTGAAGCCAGTGCCCAGACCTAGAGTGTACTCCTTAAAATCCACTCCAAAAGGTATCAGAATCTTTTTATACATAATGAAGCTAAAGTAATTCTTTACTAGCTTACATTGTTTTACATTACTGTTTCCCAAAGCAGCGACTTGCCAGTAGTAGTCCAAGAAACACTTGTTGGTAGTTTTGTGGAAAACTGGCTGATCATAGAATCATAGAATATCAGGGTTGGAAGGGACCCCAGAAGGTCATCTAGTCCAACCCCCTGCTTGAAGCAGGACCAATTCCCAGTTAAATCATCCCAGCCAGGGCTTTGTCAAGCCTGACCTTAAAAACCTCTAAGGAAGGAGATTCTACCACCTCCCTAGGTAACGCATTCCAGTGTTTCACCACCCTCTTAGTGAAAAAGTTTTTCCTAATATCCAATCTAAACCTCTCCCACTGCAACTTGAGACCATTACTCCTCGTTCTGTCATCTGCTACCATTGAGAACAGTCTAGAGCCATCCTCTTTGGAACCCCCTTTCAGGTAGTTGAAAGCAGCTATCAAATCCCCCCTCATTCTTCTCTTCTGCAGGCTAAACAATCCCAGCTCCCTCAGCCTCTCCTCATAAGTCATGTGTTCCAGACCCCTAATAATTTTTGTTGCCCTTCGCTGGACTCTTTCCAATCTATCCACATCCTTCCTGTAGTGTGGGGCCCAAAACTGGACACAGTACTCCAGATGAGGCCTCACCAATGTCGAATAGAGGGGAACGATCACGTCCCTCCATTTGCTCGCTATGCTCCTACTTGTACATCCCAAAATGCCATTGGCCTTCTTGGCAACAATGGCACACTGCTGACTCATATCCAGCTTCTCGTCCACTGTCACCCCTTGGTCCTTTTCCGCAGAACTGCTGCCTAGCCATTCGGTCCCTAGTCTGTAGCTGTGCATTGGGTTCTTCCGTCCTAAGTGCAGGACCCTGCACTTATCCTTATTGAACCTCATCAGATTTCTTTTGGCCCAATCCTCCAATTTGTCTAGGTCCCTCTGTATCCTATCCCTCCCCTCCAGCGTATCTACCACTCCTCCCGGTTTAGTATCATCCGCAAATTTGCTGAGAGTGCAATCCACACCATCCTCCAGATCATTTATGAAGATATTGAACAAAACCGGCCCCAGGACCGACCCTTGGGGCACTCCACTTGATACTGGCTGCCAACTAGACATGGAGCCATTGATCACTACCCGTTGAGCCCGACAATCTAGCCAGCTTTCTACCCACCTTATAGTGCATTCATCCAGCCCATACTTCCTTAACTTGCTGACAAGAATACTGTGGGAGACCGTGTCAAAAGCTTTGCTAAAGTCAAGAAACAATACATCCACTGCTTTCCCTTCATCCACAGAACCAGTAATCTCATCATAAAAGGCGATTAGATTAGTCAGGCATGACCTTCCCTTGGTGAATCCATGCTGGCTGTTCCTGATCACTTTCCTCTCATGCAAGTGCTTCAGGATTGATTCTTTGAGGACCTGCTCCATGATTTTTCCAGGGACTGAGGTGAGGCTGACTGGCCTGTAGTTCCCAGGATCCTCCTTCTTCCCTTTTTTAAAGATTGGCACTACATTAGCCTTTTTCCAGTCATCCAGGACTTCCTCGGTTCGCCACGAGTTTTCAAAGATAATGGCCAATGGCTCTGCAATCACAGCCGCCAATTCCTTCAGCACTCTCAGATGCAACTCGTCCGGCCCCATGGACTTGTGCACGTCCAGCTTTTCTAAATAGTCCCTAACCACCTCTATCTCCACAGAGGGCTGGCCATCTCTTCCCCATTTTGTGATGCCCTGCGCAGCAGTCTGGGAGCTGACCTTGTTAGTGAAGACAGAGGCAAAAAAAGCATTGAGTACATTAGCTTTTTCCACATCCTCTGTCACTAGGTTGCCTCCCTCATTCAGTAAGGGGCATGATGACATGATGGTGTGTTATTTCCGGCTGTTCACGTTGCATTAAGATGGCCAAAAATATATTACTTCTGCTGTAGTTGCTTGTGCTCTAGAATTACCTTAAGACTACTTCCATTTCCAACAGATATTGAAAAGTAGTAACTCTCAGCACCTTCATCAGACTCTAACAGAAAATGTGATCTGACCTCATACTCAATTATACCAAACAGTTGCCACATATGACTGTAACAAAACCCATACATTCAATATTATTCTGCCTAAAGTTGCTGAAAGTTTGCCATTAAAGTGTGGGTTGTTGGTTGGGTTTTTTTTTTGTTTTTTTTTGCATTAAGCCTAAGTTTGAAGTATTACTGTTTGGTATCTGTTGGAGATGGAGGTGGAAAAGGGCACTTGCCAATGGTTAAGTAAATCAAAATAGAAGGGAGGAGATGGTCTATCTGGGTGGCTGTCTTCACCCGACTTGTTACCTGGTAACAGAGCACAATATGAAAGAGCAGGGGTAAGGCAAGAAATGTGTATAAAAGGAGTTCCCGTCCTCAAGTGGGCAAAGAGAACAAGAGTATGTCTACAAAGCAAAGAGAGACCTGTGTCTGGATCGGGCTCACGGGGCTGTTTGCATTGTTGTGCAGACATCTAGGCTCTGGGATGATATCGCTGCGGGGGGGGGTGGGGTGCCTGAGCCTGGAAGTCTACACTGCAATGAAACAGCCCCGCAGTGCAACCCTGAGTCAATGGGTACAGTCCAGATGTGGGATTTTCTTTGCTGTGTGGACATACTCCAAGTATGGCCTCAAGAGACCATAGCCAGTCAATGCACTGTTCACATGAACACTTGATGATACAGGGTAGGGGTATATCCCAACTGCTTCCCAAGCTAGACAAATTCAGATTGGAAATAGGCGTAAATGTTTAACAGTGAAAATAAGTCCTTGGAACAATTTACCAAGGGTCATGGTGGATTCTCCATCACTGACCATTTTTAAATGCAGATCTATAAAACATCCAATCTTTAGGAATTTTTTTGGGGAAGTTCTCTGGCCTACGTTATACAGGTCAGACTAGATAATCACAATGATCACTTCTGGCTATGGAATCTATGCATTCCCATCCCTACTCATAAAAATGCTGCATTTAACACTTGACCAGGATGAAGAATAAGTATGAATGTAAAATAGGGAAGGAAACCTTGACTTTCCATTTTAGAGCTTTTTTTTAAAATGCTCCTCCCAAAATTAATTTTAGGTGATTGTAACCCTTCTGCCAGTCAGAGTTGGCAGTAACAAGGGCCGGGTTCGGTATCTAGGGATTCCTTTTCACCAATACAGCACAAAACCAGCTTAAGCCCCCACCCAGTGACCTGGGACAATTGCACACCACCCCCTGGGCACCTCTAAGAGGCAATACTTCCCCTCTCGCAAGCACAGAGTCTGAGTGTAGCAAAAAACTTTTTAACAAAAGGAGGGAAATAATGCGGCATTAATTTGGGGAAACTGCAAACAGGGTTTATAAACAAACCATGAGCAAAAGACCCACCACCCAGTAAGCTGGGCAGTGTCCTTTTCCCCTCAGGTTCTTAAGTCCAGCAACCCAAAAGTCCCTTTAACATGCCTGTCCCTTCTCTGTACCCCACTCACAGTTGCTGTCCTTCGACAGTGCAGACACAGAGTTCAAAGGTGTATTTGCAGAGTTCAGCTCCCACCCTGGATGTGGGGTGAGGGATAGGGGAAGAGAAGGCACCTTACTTGTCCCACTGCTCGGGCACTCACTCGCCGCTCCTCTTGGTGGGGCTCTGCTCTGGCACTCTCTGCCTGCTGCCTGCACCAAGATGTCTTCGGGGCCTTCCCCCTTAACACAGCTCTCAGTGATTTCAACTGTTAGTGGGAGATCCTCACTGCTGGTGCACATTGGGCAGTCTCTTGCATCAGAAACTCTGTCCAAAAGCAAGTCTAATACTTAGACCTAGGTATCTGACTTCAGCTCTGCAGCCTGTAACAATTCTCAATTGAGTCTAAACTAGCTCTGTTATTAAACAGTAGAGTGAGGAACAGTCAAATGATGTCTGGGGCTCTTAGGCAGGGCTCATACCACCAGGTACAAGTACCTGTGCCTGCCCTCTCTCAACTCACTGGGCTTTGGAATCCATGTCCCCTGACTAACAACTTCCATTCAGTTGCGGGTGGGTCCCTCAACTGGGCAATGCCAAGTACAGTTCTGCTGTCCTTGATTCACACAGCAAGGCTAACAATCCTTTATTACTCCTGCCCCAACAACAAGGAGACTGGGGATCCCCCACCAGCCAAAAATGACCATTTGGGCGAGCAATCCCATAATGCTGAGCATGTAGGCAGGGTGGGTGTGGCCATGCAAACGAGATCAGCTTCTGAAGTCCTTTTCCACAGCTCACCACTAGATGTCAGGGGAGAGCTCATTCGGACTCTGTTTACATGATAACATTAGAAGAGAGTTTTCAGTGCAAAATCTATTGTCACATATTATGCAGCTTCAGTTTGACCCCACCCTGCTCAACCCACAGAGGAGAGGGAGCTTGAGGAAAGGTAGTCATCGTCTAACCCTTCCAAGGGTGAGGGGACCATGGAGAGAATGCGCAATCATTGAGTTAGGGTACGAGTGTCTGAGATACATAGCCTGCCCTCCTCAGATGTTACTGCCCCACCTTCCAGCGGGAGTCCAGAAACTCCTCTACCAGACACTAGCTCCTTCTGCTGCCCTCATTTCTAATGCCTCTTACCGGCTAAGGAGAAATCAGAGTTTTGCTTTTGGCAGAGACTGGGTACTTGTGCTATAACCTCTGCTGCTGCGAGTAGTTTATTTTAAACACCATCTCCCAGTTCTTGTTAAACGTTTCATTCTGGTTCCTCTCCATGTATGCAGTGTCTGCACTGCAGCTGGGAGATCTAATTCCCAGCTCCCTTAGAGACCTACATTCTAGCGCTCTTTGAGCTAGGGTGCTAAAAATAGCAGTGTGGCCGCAGCGGGCTAGCCACGAGAATACAGCCCCATCAGAGATTGTAAGTATGTATTTGGGGTAACAGCCTGTGGTGCTGCAGCTACACTTCTATTTTAGTGCGCTAGCTCAAGCGGACCTAGAGCGTGTGTCTACCAGATCTAGGAATCACACCTTCTAGCTGCAGCATAGACATACCCTTAAGTGACTGTATGTAGGACTTCTCCATCAGCTGATAAGCTTAATAGTGCTGTTTACAACCATAGAATGCATCTGTCCAGGTGCCAGTTTTTCTTAAATCTTCCTTTGTACAGTATAGCAGCTGAACTGCTGCCATACATGGTCTGAATGGAGTAGCAGCTTCATTCACTGGCCAAAATGAAGTGGAGATGGCAGAAAAGCTTTCTCCGAAATACTTACTGCTAAAATGTTTCTGTCAGGCACATTTTGGGCTAAGAGGTGACTGAACTCAGACATGTCTAAGTCAGGAGTGGTGGTGTTGCACATTTTTGTATTTCAGTGAAAAGTAGGAATTGGAGATAGGGATGGGGAAGTAAGAAGAGAATTTCATGAAAACCACAACAGAAAAAATTGGATTTAAAACACTGAATAACAGAAGCGATTTAACGCTTTGACAGGATGACAAGCTATAAAGTAACTTGTAACTATGAAAGGCAGGGGCCCTGAGGTTGTACTTTGCTGCTTTTTTTTTTTTTTTTTTTTGCAACTTCTATATTTTAGATGTAATAAAAGGTAAATTGAATTTTGGAATACATCTGAAAATGCGTTTACTAACCCTCCTTATTAACTTAAAACTATTAAAAGTATCTTATTTTTTCTATTCTCAATTTTCAATAAAGAAAATTGACTTAAAGTAGTTTTTATTCATCTAAGTCATTGTTCTGCCATTTTAAAAATCTTTCTAAAGGAGACTATAGTTCAGAATCAATTTCCTCTTTAACTGCATGTTAATTATTAAAAAAAAAAAATTCAGGGTTTTAAATGATCAGTAACCTTAAGTTATTTTCTTAAATTGTACAAGTTCTTATCACTGATCTAGTTTTTTAAATTTAAAAACCTAATCTAAGTCTTCGTTTTTTTAGGAACAAAGAACAAGTCTGGTTCACCGAACCAATGTATACCAAAATCAGCTGGACCATTTCTTCCAGCAAGGAAAACCAGTGAGCCAAGAGGCAACCAGCCATTGGGTAAAGTCTTTCTCATTTACACTTTGCAGTCTTCCCTTTCTTCAGTGAGAGCTTTGCTGTTCAATTTTTAAATGCTCAAGATTGCCAGTTCTAGCAGAGCTTCAGCCGTAGCTGAAACTTTGAAAGTGGAGATGGATTTCACAAATCTGTTCCCAATACAAAAATCCCTAATTTCCTTTTTTTGTCAGAGTGAAATACTAACCTTTCATTTTCTGGAAAAAAGATTAAAGGGCCTGTAATATCACTTGTTTATCTATATTTAAATTTGTATGTATAAAAACAAACGTTTTATAAGCAGGATTGGAATAATGCTTACTTAGAGTATACATACAAGATAAGGCACAAATTTAGCACCTTCTTGGAGTTTTTGTTTAACTTAGAGTCTCTGTCAGAGCTTGCTCCTAAGCTTGGCTATTTCTAGGATAACACTTCTGCCCCTTTACCTCCCTGCCTCAGATACTCAAAACCTTTTTAATGCTGAATTAGAGTTTAAAAGGACATACGTAGTTGGTTGTCTACACATTTAAAAGTACGGATCTGAATCTTCATCAAAGGTTCTAGAATCTGATACCTTGTCATAGGTGTTCACTGACTACTCACAAAGTTCCTAGCATGTGGTTAGAGTTAAAACTGAACTGCATCAGACACTGGCTAATGTACAGTAGTTAAGATACAATGCAAATTGTGTTGCCCCCTATTTACTGAAGCATATGCTTGTAGGGTCTCACATGGAGACTTTGATACTTCCTATGCACAGAGAGATGAGTTGAGCCTTTTAATTCTTAATTTTTGTCTTTGCAAATTGGACCAAGTAACAGTGTTCTTGAAAACCAATAAACCTACTCTAAAATTCTTTATTTTTAAGTCTCTACCATGCAAGAGTTATCAGTAATAGTTCCACTTAATTGATCTTTACACTAAAGGTTACTGTCAATTATATGGTCCTTAGGTCATACTAATAAAAGGCAAATTAGCTTTTTTTTCCCTGTTAATTTGGAAGGTCACATTCTCTAGTGTGTAACCATTGGTTAACATTTTTCTCCTTTTTGAAAAGGATCTGTAAATATTTGCCCACAGATGAAATAGCTGACAATTATTACAGGCAACTTCATTCTTAAAGGCCTCAGAAGTGGCAATACTGTGGACAGAATAAAATAGTACTATCTGGCTTACATGAAGCACAGCACTACCCAGTGCTAACAAATGGGATAGTTAAAGGTCAAGCTCTTAACTAGTGATATCAATTAAAAGTGATTGATTACAGTAAAACAGGAATCTTGTCATGTTTCATTCTCGCATATCTTACCAACATATTAATGTCATAGCAAATTTTGGCATTAATATTAATAACTTACTGAATTATGTATGCCACCAAACAAAGAGGGTACATGAAAGGAGTCTGGGAAGATGCTCTTTTACCCATCTACCGGAACTTATTCATAAATCTTAATACAGTTTAGTTACATCCATATCTTCTCTGAACATTATAGGTACTCCTGTACTAAATGGACCCCGAAGACTGTCGTCAGTTTTCAATTCTGGTGAGTTCTCAAATCTCTTTTCTACCCAAATCGTTGTTAATGGATAACAAGGGGAGGTCCCCAAAATTATATATCCTTATATGCTATTCTTTAAGAGGCTTTTGGTATAGTATCCTAGTGTTTCATTCTTAAATTAAGTAGCCTCACAAGAAGTTTGTATGATGTAACCAACCATGAAGACTGAAGGTTCAAACATACAATTTTACCTTTTTTCTCTGTGCTTTAGTTCTGTGCTATTAGACCATCCAGCTGCCAAACTGTAGAGTCGATATTAATATTTGTCGTCTTATGCTTTGTAGACAAAATGTTGCTTTGAAAAAACTGCCATACAAGAACATATGGGTAACAAATTTGGATATAGTGACTTTGCAGTTTAGTCATGTGGCAGTAATTTGTCAAAACAAACTTGATGTGGTTTAGGAAAAACAGAAGATTCATGTTGAACAAAAGCTTTTCTTTTTTTTAATGCCTTGTGCTGACGAATTCTTGACATCTTCTTTTTTTTTTTTTAAAGCAGCAGCCTCAGCATATGTTACTGCATGCTGTGCTTGAATGGTAGGTTGCAATTAACTAGAAATGTTGATATCAACTTTTGTGACCCTGGGAAGAGTGAAGAGGTTAAAAATGTGGCTGATATTCTAAATAATTCTGTTCTGAGGCTTCTGTCTTGTATACTAGTTCTTCTCTCTCCTGTATTTCATACCAGTCCACAAACCTGGAGCTAGTTCTTACCCAGCCAGTTGAAAAATGGCAGAATAAATCTTGGGTGGACATTCCCTTGTACATAAAGATCTTTCCAACTCACTTGAACAGATTAATGGGGTCTTTGTCGAAAGAGAGAAAAGGTCTGTGATAGGAACTTGCCACTGGAGCATTAATATGTCCCTTCACTAGAACTAGAAGCTTGCTGGATGCAACATAGGGTGGAAAAGTGCTACATGTCTCTGGAAGACCCTGCTACCTCCCAAATGAAGATTGGATGTCTTTCTGAAAGATGTGCTCTAGCTAACCAGAAGTTATGGGTCTAATGCAGGAATTACTGTGTGAAATTCTCTTGTTCAGGAGATCAAACTAGATTACAAATCACTTTTGGCCTTAATTTGTGGATCATACATTCGCTTTTACTAAAGCAATACAATGATTCCAAGTGTCTGGAATTTGATCTTGTATGCAGGAGAAGAGAGAATTATTTTTTACTTGTTGGCTTCCTTTCTTTGAGATCTTCTATTACAAGTTCAGACCCTTGTCATGATGCAGCAGTTTAGCACAATGACTTTGAATAGAGGTTTACTTTGGTTTCTGCAGTCACTTACGTTTTGCTAGTACTACTTTTTAGTTTCAGTGGAGTTCTGTGAGCTCATTTGTCCATCAGTTCAGAGAAGCAGAAAGGGTAATCTCACCAAGATTTAGCTGTTTTGTCACCATTTATTGGCAATGGGCGCCATTAAACCTGTGCATCTGGTCTGGAATAGAGATCTCTGGGGGAAAACGTTGGGAAATGAGTCTCTCCATTCATTTGCCAACAAGTGAGCCACACTTTGTACACTGAAATACATAATTCATCACATGCCAGTGAAAGTTCATCCTCAATTTGAAACACTTCATTTCCTGCTCTTTGGAATTATGGACCTTTCACCACTGTAGCACAATTTTTCCATTTTATGCTGACCAGCTTTTCTAATGGATTTTTTTTTTTGCTTTTTCAGAAGCTGCTTTTTTTGTTTTTCATTCTTAATGATCTGATTACATAGAGCTGTATCAAAATGAAAAAAATGGTGTGAGCAATACTGAGGGGTTTTGTTTTGGATGTTCTGTAGCACAATGCTTTTACGCTTCAAGGAAAAGTCAAGTGATCTTTTTCTTCAGAATAACTGAATGCCCAGTACCAGCTCGTGCCATGCAGAATGAGGCCCAGCTTTTTGTTTTTTTTTTTGTTTTGTTTTGAAGTAGCCTGTGGCTCTGAGTAAAGCTTTTGTTCTAAAACATTTTAGACTTCCATCCTTGACTTGACTGTGAGGGGTGTCACTCTCATTCAGTGAAGACCAAGTAAGGTTTTTATTAATTGTCTGTATGCTGTATCTATGGCAGGGGTGGGCAAACTTTTTAGCCCAAGGGCCACATCTGGGTATAGAAATTGTATGGCGGGCCACGAATGCTCATGAAACTGGGGTTGGGGTGTGGGAGGGGGTGAGGGCTCCAGCTAGGAGGTGGGTTCTGGGGTGGGGTTGGGGATGGGGGGTTTGGGGTGCAGGAGGGTGCTCCGGGATGGGACTGAGGGGTTCGGAGGGTGGGAGGGGGATCAGTGCTGGTGGGGGGGGGTTAAGGGGGTGGCGGCTGGTGGCTCGGACGCAGGCTCCAGGCGGTGTTTACCTCAGGCAGCTCTCAGAAGCAGTGGCATGTTGCCCCTCCAGCTCCTACACGGAGGCGCAGCCCGGTGGCTCTGCTGCGCGCCACCCTGTCTGCAGGCACCGCCCCCGCAGCTTCCATTGGCTGCAGTTCTCAGCCAATGGGGGCAGCACTTGGGGCAGAGGCAGCATGCGGAGCACCCTGGCTGCCCCTACAGGTAGGAGCCAGAGGGGGGCCATGCCGCAGCTTCCAGGAGCCATGCAGAGGGGCCCCTGACCCTGCTCCCTGGCTGGAGCACCGGAGTGGGGCAAGCCCCAAACTCTACTCCCCAGCAGGAGCTCGATGGCTGGATTAAAATGGCTGGTGGGACAGATCCAGTCCAGAGGCCATAGTTTGCCCACCTCTGATCTAGGCATAAGGACCCTGTAATATGCCTAATCCACAGAAAGTCTCCTACTGCTAATAGGTTGATTTTGATCTTTCTGTAGTAATGAAACTTGTACTTAGGAAAGTTACTGTTGCATTTAACATCACTGGAGGAAAAGACACTTTTAGAATAAGATTTTTATCCTGTGACCATTTGCATATGTAGTTCACCCAGCTTCCACTCTGTTGCAGTAATTGCTCAAATTGGGGGCATTATTTAGATGTAAACTAATTGTCTTATTCATCAGTAGGGTATTGATATTTGAGTTTCAGGCACTCTACAGATTTGAGAAGACATCACTGTACTGGTTTTACACTTTGTTCATGTTTGGAAGACTTCTTTACAATCATAAGAACGAAAAAATTGTTTTCAAATAAGGATTTGTTTTCTCTGAAATCTAAATCAGTCACAATAAGTTTCAAACAGACTGGATTTTTCCTGAAGGCCAAGTGTTTTACAACACTGTCTTATTGCTACGCCGAAAATAAAATTTACGTTCATTAAAAGAAATTGAGAACTTGAGGTTTAACACCAGTCTCTACTAAGAACACAGCTTGTCAAATCTTTCAACCTGCTGAGCAAGTTAAAGAAAGAACATTATACAAATGTGTTCTATTGCTAACGTAAATACTTTTAAAATTCTGAACTTGATTTAAAAAAAAAATCCCCCTTCATGTAACGCGAGATGGAAATAGGATGCAGCTAACTGAAATGTGCATTAACGTGGAACATGAGTAGTGGCAAAATCCACGGCTGGCTTGGATTCAAGTTCCATTTTATTCAAAATTGGAACAATTGGGTTTTGGGCCTTTAGCTAAGAACAGTTTTTTTTCTTGGACTCAGCAAGGACTTAATCTCAGGGATTTATGGGTACAATATTATGAATCTATTAATTTGTGGGGGCTTTTGTGAAGGGCAGAGGGATTTGGCAATGACTAACTGGATTCATATGGTAATCGCTGATATTTTACAGAAACTATAAAACCTATTGCATTGGAGCTTAGCTGTGGGTTAAGGATGTTGCACATGTTTTGAAGTGTAACTTTTGCCTTGATATGCTTATTCACCCATTAGCATAAAAGGTCTTGCTTCTATTTTAAAATGTGAGTTCAGGGGTCTTCTCTGCAGTATGGCGTAATTTTCCATTTAGCTATCTATTTGTAGAATTAACTGATCTTTTAAAGATCATGAGTGAAAACAGCAGTGACCTTGAGGTGTCCACTCAGTCCACACTGACTGGTAGACCACAATTGAAATGCTGGATTGGTGAAGGATATGTATAAGGAGGTATAGTATTTTAAGCCAAAACACTGTCTCCTGTGAAAGTGCAGTTAAGGCACTAGTCCAGTGCTATTTTTGTGTATGTGGTGTAGCTACTGATTTGAGCAATCATTTTAGAAATCCTAGATACAACTTGAAAACCTAATGTTAGTTCACGGTAGCAATTCTGCAGATAGGTAGACTGCTATTATGCCGATTGATTGAAGCTGAAATTCTGAACAGAAAGTGCTGGCATGTAGATTTACACACCACTTCCTAAACCAGCATTTCTCAAATGCCACCGGGGCCTCCTGTGGCCACCAGGGGCTTTTCTTATGGCCACAGCTGCCTGGGCTGTGATGGGGGGAGGGGAAGCCTTCAGTAGTGGTTGGGCCCTGCCCCGCCTCTGGAGAGAGACAAGCTGGAGGAGCAGGCAGCCAGTGAGTTCCTCACCTTCCCGGGGTCGGGATTCAGCCCTTGTGTGGTGGGTGGCATAGAGTCAGTCATATAGTCCAGCATAGAGTCAGGATAGAGTCAGTCAGGCTCCATTCCCAACAATATTGAGGTTACTCCCAGTCCCAAAGAACCAGTCACTTTTCACAGGTCTTTTGCACATCTGATCACACACCAAAGACCAGGCTTGTAGCCAATCCTACAATTAACTAACTAAAGATTTATTAAGAAAAGGAAATGAGATTTACAATGTTAAAGGAGGTAAATATACACTCTCAAATGAGTTAGTCTTAGGGTCCAGAAAGTAGTAGAAGCTGTTGTGATGTGCAAGCTCTATAAATCCTTTAGGGTTAACCCAGGCTAAGCATCTTGGGGATCCTTTCCTTTTGCTTGGAATTTGGAGAGGGCAATAATTCTAAGCAACATAATAATTTCTTCTTGACTGGGATTTTTATTCCTTTCCCCCAGAGTTCAAGCTGTGATGGGATGAGTATTTGTCCCCTCTTCCTGGGTGTGGGGGGGAAAAATAAAGTCTTTTGTCTGATGATTTTCCACATTGGCTTGTCTGGTGTCTGTAGGCCTTTTATGGGGCAGAAGATGACACCTCTTGTGGTAAACTAGTATTTCACACTTCGTAATACTTCTCTCCTCACTGTGGGGATTTCTAGTTCCATAGTAAACACTTTCATAGTTAGAGCAACAGTTAACTATTACCTTGTAACATGGGATACAGATCTAATAAGTGAGATTAATGCATGCAGCAACTCGCATGCATTTCATAAAGTCCAAACACTAAACACATCTCTATGAATCTAATACCAATTTTAACAAGACTAGCGTACAGGTGAGCCAGATTGGTTTCTAGCTATGCATTTGTCAGTATTCAGTGAGGCCTAGGGGCCTTGACATGAACTGGCACAAGGTCTGCCAGCATCATAAATACCAAATCAGCATGGCACATGTTGATTGGATAATAGTGGCTGAGAGATCTCAAAATTTAATTGTAAATGGAGATTCATTACATAGGTGCTGTCTTGAAGTGGTTTCCATTATATAGAGGGTATACAGTTTGCTCAATGGCTCTCATCACAGCCACTATCAAAATTGTTCCAGCATCCCTGAATCATTGAGTGTTGTTTTAAGTGGAATCCCAAAGGGATTGGTTCTTGGCCCTGTGCTGGGTAATACTTATCACGGACCTACAAGAAAAGAAAATAATTAATTTCTAATAGTTTGCAGATTGGGCGAGTGGTAAATAACAGGGACAGGTCCCTGGGGCAAAGCAATCTGGATTGTTTGGTGAGTTGGATATAAGAAAACTGAGTTTCAGTAAACCCAAATGTAAGCATGTAGGAACAAAGAATACAGAACATACTTGCAGGATGGGGGACTCTTGGGAAGCAGCAACTGTGGGGAAAAATTGGGGGGGTCATGGCTGAACATGAGCTTCCAGTGTGATACTATGGTCAAAAAGGTTAATGTGATTCATGGGTGTATAAAAAGGGAATCTCGAGTAGGAGTGGAGAGATTACATGACCTTTGTATTTGGCACTAGTGTAACTGTTACTGGGATATGGTGTCCAGTTCTGGTGTCAACAATGCTGATAAATTGGTGACAGTACAGAGAAGACCAATGAAAATTATTACGATTGGAAAATATGGCATAGCTGCTACTCTGAAACCAGTGATATTCAAGGTGCTAAAAAAGACAGTTAAGGGGTGACTTGATCGGTCTACAAGTACCCTCATGGGAACAGAAATTTGAGAATAGGGGGCTCTTCCAGTCTAGCAGACAATGGTATAACAAGATCAGTGGCTGAAATAAGACAAATTCAGACTCAGAATAAGACTGTTTTTTGTTTTGTTTTTTAAAACCAAAGTGAGGGTAAATAATCATTGGAACAACTTACCAAGAACTGTGGAAGATTCTCCATTCTTGGGACTTTTAGATCAAGATTGGATGTTTTTCTAAAACATGTGCTCTAGTTCAAACTGGAACTGATTCAGGGAACTTTTATGGCCTGTGTTATACAGATGATCACTATTTTCCCTTCTGGCCTTATCTTATGAATTGAGATGGGGAAATAATGGATTATTTCAATTCACTGGCAATTCTGAAAATTGAATAATTTTGGTTTGGGTCAGCAAACTGAAAAACTAGTTATTCACACGCATCTGCTGTGTGGTACAGCTTGTGTTGTGAAATGCAGAAAAGCCTGGTGACCCAGGAACTCCTGGAAAGACTTCAGCTACTTTAGTCCTAGAGGTTGCAGTATATCTGATTAACAGCAAGGGTCATCTGACCCTGCAGCAGACCATACACAGCAGTGGGCAAAAGGAGCAGAGAATACAGGCTGTATGAGGCTATTCAGTTCAGCCAACCCAGAGTCCGAATATGTGTCTGTGCACTCTCCTTCATACTTCTGCTCCTGCCTTTCCAGACCCAGCTTCAATTAAAGACTACTTCAAAACTGGATTGATGGGTGCTGATTAGCAGGGGGAAGAGCTTGTGCCTAGGACCATCAGATGGGAGGGGACTGGCTCTAAGTAGAAAAAGGTAAAGTGTGTGTGTGTGTGTGTATGAATGCAGCAGGGAATTAAGTCAATTTGTGAATGAGGTTGTGGGTTAAACTGTGTATGTGAAGGGAGATGGTAGCGTAAGAGGGAGGAGGAGAAGGGACTCATAGAGCAATAGTAAAGTGGTCATGCCATCCTGCCCTTGAGTGTAGTGTCCCAATTTTTTATTCTGAAAGAGTACCCCTTTTTCTTCCCACTTCTCCACCAAAAATACTTGTGTGACCATCTTGCCCCAACCAGTGAACAGTTTGAAAAAGAGGCTCAATCTGCGAGGAAGGGTATGGTAGAATACACAATGCTACCTGCAGCTTAGCTCCTCCACTTATTTTGGGTATCAGTCACCACTGGGGAAAGACCTACTTGTCAATGGTAAATAGATTCTTTGTTTGAGAGAGGGAAAGCTAAGAATTTCTGCAGAATTTTAAGCTTGTGTTTTAAAACAAATATATTTTCTGCCTTATGGATGTAATTTTCCAAATGTAAAGTGATGCAGTGATGTATTTCTGACCATGCAAATAGCTACAGTGTCTCGGATACAGCTTAGCTTTCAAGTAATAGTATAAAATTGATACTATTTAGAATTGTGGGTAGCAGTGAAATGGATAAGAAAAATTTAACCTCATTTTTCTTGTGCTTAGAATAGCAGTGAGCTGTTATTTTCCATGTGCAGTTATATGGTTCTTCCTCAAACTGCATTGTTTTCTAAATTTCTGTGGGATTTCTTTGGAAGAAAGGGAGCTGTGTATACTGCAACAGGCAGAAGCACTAATATTAGGAGCTTTAAAACATGAAGCTTGCACAATTCAGCTAGAGAAATCTCAAAAGAATTAAGACAGAGCTCCTGTTATTGCTAGGGAATTAAGGCTGTCATAGTTACCAAGTTTCAGAGTAGCAGCTGTGTTAGTCTGTATCCGCAAAAAGAAAAGGAGGACTTGTGGCACCTAAGAGATGAACAAATTTATTTGAGCATAAGCTTTCATGAGCTACAAATAAATAAATAATTTTTTGTTCGTTTCTAAGGTGCCACAAGTCCTCCTTTTCTTATAGTTACCAAGCTAACTGCACCTCGGACTCCTGGTCTCTCCAAGTGCATCTTGTCTCCAATCTCAGACTTCTCGCTTCTATTGGGGTGGAATAGTATGACTCTCGCACTCAAACCATACCCAGGATTGGAGTTCCCTGGGTATCCGCCATAATTTACTTCAGCAGGTCTGACTGGTATCCAGACCATGCAGTTCTGTTCTCTCCAGGGTAATAACCATGGTAATCAGCAACCGAACAGCCTCTTTAAAGCCAAGCGTTAAGAACAGAAGCCTCTTGGTGAAAGCTTTAAATACTGGTGAAAGCAAATTTTAAAACCTACTGTATGAAAGTGTAGCTTTCCAGGGGTGTAACCATCTTCTGCATGGGGACTCTGGTACAACTAGCTCCCTATAAACTTGACTCCCTGTCAGTGCTCACTGGCAACTCCCTGGACAACTTCTGGCAATGCACTCATCTTTGCAGGAATTGAGCCACTTTTGAATTGTTTATATCCCTTTTATCTGGTAACCCAGCTCTGGAAAAATGTTTGCAACTGGTTAGAGTTAGGCTCCTTCACGCTATCTGTTTCGTATTGCCTTTTAAGTGTGTGTTTGTGTGTTTTTATCTGAAGCCTGTGTATCGCTTTTGTGCACAGACCCCACAGAATTATAGGTGTATAGATCAATATAGTTGGACAGGAAATTCTAATAAACCAATATACAGTAACTTGCCTTCACTGATCTGGTCACCTACCCTTTTTATAACATTGTATAACATCTAAGTATTCATAACTTTCCATATCAGCTCTTAATGGAAGTTGCATCAATATAGTTAAACCAGTGCCACTTTGTGCATGGATTCTCAAGCAGATTTAAACATGGTTTAGTATTTCACTTGTCCAGAGAAATTTATTTAATTTTTAAATTGATGTAATATATCCACACAAGGGTTTGCAGTTGTTTTAACTGCAGTGGCAAGAGAGAGCATAGACCAGCCCTTGGTGACACCAAAACCTTAGGTATTGTTTCCCTCCAGTAATTAACTTCAGGGGGTCAACACAGTTGAGAGAGGTCACCACTCTTGAATTGCACATGTGGACTCAGGTGGAAAACTATTGATGACGTCTTTAATACTTCCCTACCTCACAGGGTGTTGAAGGTAACTTTGTTCATAAAGCACATTGAAATCTATGGATGGAAGATAAACCCATTTATCACTTGAGACTTTATCTTGAATATTCAGTTTCAGAAGACTTGATGACAAACCACAGCTTACAGAAGCCTTATTTGCTTTGACATCAGCTAGATATCACCAGCTAGGTTTACATAACGCTAATAACTTGTTTGCAAGTTAAGTGTAAGTGATGGCTTTTTAGTGAACCTGTGCTCTTTCCTTTCCCCTGTGTGTGTGTGTGTGGTTTGTTTTGGTTTTGTTTTGGTTTTTTTAAAAGTGGAACGCAGTTGAGAAAAAATTTGCCTGGCTCTACTACAGTTGTGGTGGTGTTGGTAGGGCCTAGCCTTGTTAGTCTCCAATGACTCTACCCAGGAAAAACAGAAGCAAGACTTGCTGGTATCTCCGCTGTCCACCTCAAGTCAGCAGCCCTGTTCCATTTTAAAGACTTCTTTCTTCTTCCATACTTTCTTTGCACCTCTTTTCTGTGTTTTGGTTTCATCCCCTTTGGTTTTACCCTCTGCTGTCCTGTACTTTTTTCTCATCATGTGTCCTGCTATATTTTGCTCCTAATCCTTCACTGGATAGCAGAGGGCTGCTCAGTAATCCTCATGGCTACCCTTGGATGTAGACTGTGCATGTTCTTGTCACAAAATCCCATCTGTGTTCCTTGCAAGTGGGAGGTGACCAGTGTAAATCTAGTATTCAGCAGCATGCATTTTTAGAATTCATGTTCATATAAAAATGTGCTGTTGCAAAAGGAAACTGACTATCAGGGTCCAAAACACCCCAAAAGGAGAACAGGGGTGTTGAACCCCTAAAGAATAAGCAGTTGAATCAACTGATTGTACAACATTGTTGTATTATAACAATAACGACAATGTTACTGTACTATAAAAGTGTATTGAGCCATGTCTTTTTGTAAAATCCGGTGACATGCTGATTAATATAATTGTGAAACGTATGGATTAACACTCTATATGAGGAATTATCGATACTTACTGATATTATGCTTTTAAAGTCGGTGGTCAAACAAGAGAAACCGGTTTTCTCCCAGACAGCTACCATGTCACCTATCTCCCTGTCTCTAACATAAATTAAGCAATCGAAGCCCTATTTACATAGGAGTCAATAGGGGGATTGGAAATCAACAGGAAGAGAACAGCAACGAGTCATGCTGACTCTGGGGACAAAACAGTGAGTTTGGGGAAATACAAGCAAAAAAGTTATTTTGGCATCCATCTCTTAAGGGACAAAGAGGCCATTACTCTTGGGATCTGTGAAAGGTGTATCCTTCAGCCATGTGGGCTGAGGATGCTGAAAACTGATTGTGAGAAATTGCCTGAGACCAGTTGTCTAATCTGTTAAACTTTAGACAAAAAACAAAAATAAAACATGCTTTTCTTGTTTCTATTATCCTGGCTTCCTAGTAAATCCTGTTGGACTTCTGTTCTCTGCTTTCTAGCTTTCAACTCCAGATTTAAAAAAAAAACTTTTTTTGTTTGTTTGGCTGTGTTACAGGCCTAGAAATCTAGGACGGCATTTCTTTCTACTTAAAGGTAGAATGATTTAATAACTTGCATCATAAAGGAGTGGGGAAAAATATAAACCTTTTGGGTCATTTAAGTATATACTGAGCCAGCATGTTGCGCAGGGATTTGCATAACGGTGGTTTACAGTAGTGTTTGAATCAATCAGTTATCAGATTACAGCTGAATCTAGACATACTGGTTTCTTGTTGAAGTCCAGAGAATGTCATAATACTAAATTAAGATTAGTACTTCCTTGATTTTATCCCAGTACACTGAAATGTGCAGGGCCACAAAACTGAATGGTACTTATGAGCCTTCTAAATATGAAACTTTGTACAGAATAGCATTATTTTATGTGGACTTGTAAGGACTTAAATATGGATGTAGTGGTATGTTCAATATATGTTAAAAGAAGCTTTCTGTTAGAAAACATTAAACATAATTAAAGTAAGTTGTTGGGATAAATTCAAGTCAATTAGAAAATTGTCAGAATGGAATCAGAATTAGATGAATGAAACAAGTCTTGATTGATATTCCTGAAGGCGTATTTTAGTTCTCCCCCCTCAATATAAAGTAATTTTCTTCTTAACAGTCTCTGAAGAACAATTACATAATCTGTGACATTACTGGGTGATATTCAGATTGGAGACCACCCACTTTCCCCTCCTCCTCCTGCTAGGTCTTCATTCCCATTGAGTCTCTTAACAGATTAAGCATGAACAGTGTGATGTAATTCAGAGGCTGCTGGTCTCCTGAATCACTAAGAGAAGGTTTTATTCTGAGGACAAGCTTTGTTTCTGCAACATCTGGTGGGGAGAGAGGCTGCCAGCAGCATTTGCATTGTGGATATCTTTCTCACGTTCTTATTTTGTCTGTGAATATGGAATAACCGTGAAGGAATGAGGGATATTTGTTTTCTAGTCTTGTTTTCCTTGCCAAGTATAGCTTGGCTTCAATCAGTGGTGAATTAAAATATATAGTATGTGACAGTATATGGAGGCTGTTTCTTGCTTGTCTGTCTTCCAATCGCTCTGAAGACATGTTATGGTCTCCGAAATTTTCCTTATCCAACATGCGTGTGCGACTGACTGCAAAGGGACTGCTCCGAAACCTTCGACTTCCTTCTGGGTATAGGAAAAGCACAGTTATATTTCATACAGGTTTGTATTTTTAAACCTTGTACTTAGTGTGTGCCTTGGGGACATCTTGTTTACCTCAGTAGCTGCCTATTAATTAAAATATATTCTGGGCATGAAACATTTCATTTTTCACAGAAACCTAAAGCTCTTATAGAAATCAAGTCCTAGTTTATAAAAGTGGACAGTTTGATCTTGGATTTCTCATGTGGGGGTGTGTGTTTGTGTTTGACCTGCTCATCTGGAAAACATGGTATTCTATTTGTTTGTGGAGTGCTGAATTGGAATTGACACGTTTTTCCAGATCCAGAAATAGAATCTGGAAATTGATCACCATTAAGCATCTCTTTAATATTTTTATATTGTGGGTAGATACATACTGTGATATTTTCCCTTCTCTGCCCCTTGAAGGGGGGAAAATGGGGTACAAAATCATATTGTATAGCTTTTTCTTGAGGGTTATGCAACTTTGCCTGACTACAATGTATCTTAATATCCCTGTTATAGATATAAAAAATAATTCATGGTTTGTAAGCAGGGAGAGTAAATTTCATCCTTAAAGAAAATCCTTTTTAATGTTAGCCGTAATAGCAATGTGAGTGGAAGTCTATATTAGCCAGGGGAACGTAAAAAAAAAACAAACAACAAAAATAAATGTTCTCCCACTCCCACTTTGTCTGACCGATCTTCTCTCCTTCTTCCCCTCCAAACGTAAGTTTGTGCAGCTGCCTGTGTCTCGTTTTGCCTCCCAGGCATCTCCTTTCTCTCTTGGCCACCACTCATCTCTTCTAACATCTCATGGAATCTCTAGGTCTCCTTGACAGGCCATTTAGCTCTACTAGTCACTGTTTTCTCATCTCTCCTGGCATTTTGTTAATGTCTGTCTCTCATCTCCCACTTAATGCTAAAAAGCGTTAGGAGGTTGAATGCAACATAGCTGAAAGTCTGCTTGGAGATTCTATGTAATATAACCTGTAAGATAACTTTTAATGTAACTTGATGTTGCAAAACTCTTTATGGATAAATCTCCATATCTATTCTACTTATCTGAATGTTACTAACAATCTGATGTCTTCACATACAGCATGTCTCAGGAAGTACAGGTCTAGAAATAATGCAAGAAATCAGTCAATCTTAGACTTATTCTTTATTGGTTACCTGAATTTGTATATTTTAAAATAGTAAAATATACCTAAGGCCCTTTGTTAGTGGTTTTTACCTTTCTCCCCCCTGAAAAATTCCTAGGCTTTACAAAAGGTATTTGTTTTTTACTGTTTTTTTTTTTTAACCTGAATTTTGGGATTCTTTCTTGTGGTCAAGAAAATCCAATAGATTATATTAATTAGATGTACTTATATTAATAAATTAGACTAAGTGTAAATGTAAGGCTGTCCCTTAAAGTAAGGCAATGTAGTGTAAGATATTCTTATACATGTACAAATGCAAGTGTACATACTGTTAATGTAGACTTCAAATACACATTTTTGTTGCTTTTTTTTCTGTCTTCCTGTCTCCCAGTATTAACCCTGGTATTTACCCAAATAACTGAGTTATTTTTGCACTGATTTGCACTAGCTTCTTTTTAATAAATACCAATAAATTCCCAGGAAACGTTGAACAAAAATAAAGGGCCTTGAATATACCCAGTGAATCTATAGCTGTATATAGTATTAATCCAGTTTAAATTTCCAGTATCATATTGCAATCTTAAACAAAAAAAGACTTGCATTGTTAGCATTAAGTGGACATCTGAATAAAATCTGCCTCCAGATATTCCTATTCATAAAAAACTATTGAATACAGTACATGAAATATATTGCTGACCATAAGTCCTAGTTATACAAACATCCCTATAAAGAGATTCTGGCTGGCTGTCTTTTTCATGCTTTCAGGTATGACCCACAGCCCTTGAAATGGTAGTCAAAGTTCAGCTAGACCATGCTTCTCACTTTTCTCATCTCTTGTCACGTCAGTGCTTCTGAACAAACAGCAGAGCATATAACTGCACCAGCAAAGAGAGTGACCAGTGCTGAATATATGTTAAACTAGCTTATGTTCAATACTGGGTAGTAGTATATACGTTCATCGGCGTTTTACCCCTGTTAACTCAGCATAATATATTGACAATTTTATGTTTTTATGTAACTTGAGAGCAGATAAAGCTTGTGTGTGGGCTTCTTACCTTGAAATAAGGGTGACAACATAATAAAATTCATGCACATGATCATGCTATACATAACACTGATGTTTCAGATCATCAGGAATAAGCCTATTTATACTGCTGCAGCATCAGCCAGCATGTCTCTTAACACAGTGATTTCATTGCATTAAAAAAAATGTAGCATCCTCCCTGGGTCTCGCAGCATGCCCAAGTGATCACACTGTATTTTTATAGTGTGGACTCTGTTTTAATAGAGATTATCATGGACCCCCTCTCGGTTGTAATTGCATAGATGGCTTTCCTTCCCTTTCATGAGCGAAACCTTCTTGTGACAGATATGCTAATTGCTTATACAGCTGTAGTAATCAAGTAATCTATTTAATATGATTTAGCAGATTGAAAATAAAGGAGACAGTACCAGCTGACATGCTACATCTTCACAGACCACCAGCAGCTCACAGATCAGATTCAGAACCTCTGGGAAAATAGGATTTAACTTCTGTCATGAGGAATGGTATCAGAAGTTACTCACAGATTTGTAATGCTCTATTTTCATCCTCATTTGTGAAAGTCTCAAAGCAACCCATTGTTTTTTTTACAGTATCTACACATTCTGTAGATAACTTAAAGATTATATGAAATCTGAAGTCTACATAGTGACCTTATTAAAAAAAAATCATCCTTGAGTTCCCTCCTTCAAACATTCGTATTAAAATAAGTCAGTTAGCTTATTTAAGATTGAATAATTGCAAAAAAAAAAAATCTTAATCAGCATGTGTACGTGAAGAGTTAAAAGTGAATCATCATTCTGATATTTCATTAATGAAGAGACAAACATACTTTCTATTATTACTGACTGTTTAAGAACATGTTTAACACAAACAGTGAATAGAAGCGATCTTAAGTACTTAATACTCTTCATGCATGATTGGTGTGACGGATTAGATCAGCATGTCTGGATGGCTGTCACCTTAAGAATGTTGGAGAAAGACCGTCTTGACCATACATATATTCTCTTTCCTTTTTTATACAAAGCAGTACATTTGACAAAAGGACCTAATGATGGTAACTGAGAGCAAAACTACAGTGGTTTGCAGTACCATAATTTTTGAAGGATTGTGGGTGAAACTACATAGTTCTTTGTATTATTCATATACTTTGAGTCTCACAAAACAAAATCTTAGTATCCTGCTTTTGGCTTGCTTAAAAAAAAAAAAAGAGAGAAATAAATGGTAGCTATGTGGCTGACTACTTGACCTGGAAACATGACTTCTCATATCAAGACAGCCAATGCACAGTCATATCATGACAAGAATTTCAGACCGTTGTAACCCCAAAAACCTTTCCCTCTCAAACTCTAAAATCAGACAAATCAATACAGACCTAGCACCTTTTAAATCGGGCAGATACCATTTGTTTGTACAACCTAGTTTTTAAGACCACTCATCAAGTGGTCCATGTGAGGTGGGAATCTATCAAATTGTTAAGGGTAATAAAGCAGTGCCTTCAAAGCACAATAACACACAATTTCCAGAAGGCTCATACTTTGGAATTGTCACTTAATCTGAATATTTTCTTAAAATCAACTTTCCTATAGTACTGTTCTTTTTAGAAATAACTAAAACACAGAATAGTCAAATAACTGCAAAGTCGTGTGATACAGTAGCAGGGAGCTATCAAAAATGCCTTTGAAACTGCTACAAGAAATTAACTAAATCCAAAAGTCTACCAGAGACCGATATAGTTTAATATAGCAGAAATGATGCAACCTGTACATAATGATAAATATTCATTTCACAAGACAAGGAAAAATTGAAAAACAGAATACCACTCTAGCAGTAACTATAGAGCAAAATCTTCAGTGTAATCAGCATGACATGCTTATTTGAACTTAAAAGCTAGTATAGCAGATTCCAAACTATTGTCATACACATCTGTTTCAGTGACTCAACCATATTTATTTGCACTGTATTGGGTAAAAACCCTATGGAAACAAATACTAGTTATTCTTAAAACTAGTATCATGTATTCTATTCTGTAATGAGAAAAAAGCATCAGGATAACTTTTATGGTGAAATCTTCTCAGCACTACAGATAACTGCCAGTTCTGATAATCTGTTCTGGCAACCACACACAACCACCAGTCCTTTAATTTCAATCCCAAATGCTTGAATTAAATGGACAATAAAACTTGACATTATCTGTTATATGCCTATTTTAACTTCTGTCCATACCTTTAAATCTATGCTTAGTCAGTTTAAGGTGATCAGAAACCACCCCCTCATCTAGTCTGACCTTCTGTGTATCTCAGGCCACCAACAGCACCTGCACATTAAATCAAAATTTGACCAAAATATTACAGCCCACAGGAGACTTTTATGTGCTACAGGCAGAGAATAGGGGGGACCAATGTGTGATGCCCTGCAGTGGCAGAGAATTGGGTATCTCTAAATCAGACAGTCCCAGCAAATGACCTGCGCTCCATGCTGCAGAGGAAGGGGGGTAAGACCCCTCAAGATTACCAACAATCTCATCTGGGGGCGAACTTCTTCCTCACCTCCCCCATACATGGGGTGGTCAGTTGGCCTCTGAGTATGTGAACAAGAACCAGCCAGCCAAGCAGCTGAGAGAGTGCTCAGCGCACTGGGCCATGCTGTCCAATGTCCCAGCTCCAGCTATGGCCATCTCTGATCCTTCAGAAAAAAAAACAGAATACATGAGAAGGCAGGGGGAGGGGAGGAATCCCTGCCTGACTGCTAGAGGTGACCCAACCTGATTTCCTAACAAGCTGCCTAAACATGGAGTGACTTAATCAGTTATTTCATATAAAATACCTGATCTTTCATTTTCCTATTTAAGAATTCAGTAGCTGACATGAATGCCCCATTTAAGCTTGAGGTTTAATCACTGTAAACTGAATTGAAAGCTTTGCATAGTGTTGTGGAGGGCTGGTAGCTATCCCATTAGCTGTCACCTACAGATTTATCCTCAAGTGGTAGAGGCCTGTGATGTTGGAGTTATAAGTTCATGACCATTTCCATTGACAGCTGTGGCTTATTATGGAGAGGAGCTGACCCCTTTCCATAATACTTAAGATTACAGCCACCTTCCCATTTTAAGGCTGACTTTTGTTTCTCCCTTCTCCCCCAAAGGAAACTCCAGGATTTGCCAAATTACTCTTCTTGCTTTTCCTGCCCACTTTGAGTGCCTCTCCCATTTTGGCAGTGGAAAAAGGTGCCCAGGTCTGTTGGAGATGAGATCACGGAAGAAGAGTGTTACCTGCCAAAGGGTTATATAGACCAATTGACACTCTCATAAATCTGCTCAAATTCCTGCACTTAGTTACACTAGCTGTAAAGTGGGGGATAATACATGTCTGTGTAAAATTATTAGAAGGCTATAGAAAAAAGCACTAAGTGCATTACTAGCTGCATTTTTAGATGGGGTAACTAAAGCAGAGAGATGTTCAGTTGCTTAGCAGGAAGGCACTGTGGTCTAGTTTGGGATGTTGGCTGTGGAACAAACGACAGTGGGTTCTAGTCTGTCACTTAATGGGTCGTGATTTTTAGTACTTCACCAATATTGGAATGAAGCAAAGTTGTCAGACGTCTGGCTAACTTAACTTCAGATGTGATGTGCGCATCTCCATTGTGGACTGAAAGAGATGAAGATCCACAGGCGCCACAATTAGTTATCAGCAGCACTCAGACTTTTAACTTGGCAATATGTGATGTGCCAAATTTAAAAAGGTTTTATTTACCTGCATAAGGAAACATGAAATATTTAAAAGAAAATAGCTACTAAAGCAAGGCAGTAGTTCTTAGTCAAGTATGACTTACTGTGTAAATAAAAGTACAAAAATTCATTTTTCTTATCACAAGATCCTTAATTATGACTCAAAACAAATATTCACCCATTATCTCAAAATACAATGTTTTGTAAAGAATATAATTATGTATAGGATAATGACACACATTGGTCAGCCTTAAATGCAAGCCCTGCATAGTTGGTGGTTTAAGTGAGGCTGTGCGGCTTTTATTTGTGGGGAGGAAGAACTGGGGTTTTGAGAGAGCAGAGATGGGTTAACTTAAATATGCGGCCCCTTTTCGTATGTGGCACATGGTTGGTTTGTTCCTGTGGCTCTTAGTTGGGTTATATTTTTAATTATCTATGAAGTGCTCCTGAATCATTCTTTGAAATCAAAGTAAAAAATTAATAAAACTGATATTTTGCAGTCTACTTCCTAAAAGAGTAACTTAGGTGCTAAAATCAGGAAAAGAAAAATACATAAAGCTCCAGTAATCTGTGGATTCTAATTAGGGTTATTGTGTACCCCAAAATGCATTTTGTTTTCTAGATATAAACAATATATATGTGTTTAAGCAGTATAAGATTTATTCTATAACTCTTAAGTTTCCTTGCTTTCTAGCATTTGGGTTTTGTAACAGAGCAGTAACACCACCACTTAGCAATCTTAATGGCTTTTAAATAAAGGCTTTTAAAATTTTCAAATTCCAGCCTTTGTCATGCCAGTTGTGAAATCCGTACAAGTGAGCCTGGTATCAAAGGGCAGATGACTTTTGGTAATAAGAAAACAAAGGATTTCTATTACCAACCTGCTCGATTTATTTTTAACTTTCTACAGCACAAAGAAACCATTCTATGAGGAAAGCGATGCCCTTTAGCTTCAGTGCTGGACCATGGTAGTTTGGGTACTTTGTCTTGAAATCAAGCTACATGATGAATTGGTTCATTGTTTTGTAGTACTGTTTGCAATTTGAACTTCATAGGCACACAAGCCCTTGCACTTTGAAACGCGTAATATTTGTAGAGCAAAAGAGTTGTCAAGTTACTTGTTGGCTGAAGTAGATTTAACTTTAATCAGTCAAAATCTTGCTGCACAGTGTGTTCTCTACCTGTAGTACTGTGGAGCTGTTACTAAATGGATTGGGACCATATGACCCATTACTTTGGTTACAGGTCCATGTCACATGGTAAGTGCAAGAATCACTGGTGTTGTAGACCAGTGTCATTCATTGGGTACAGAAGTTTATATTGCAACCTGCAAAAGAACACCCACCCTTCATCACTGAAGAACATCAAGTGGGGGGGAGGGGAGGGTATTGGTCTTATAGTCTACCTTTTAATGCCTCTGGGTAGACAAGGTGCCAAAGCTCAAAATGTCTTCATGTGGACCTTCACCAAATACCACACTGTATAGCAGTCATTATGGGGTAAGGTGACCGAAGAAGACTGTGGCATGGCAACAGATTTTGCAAGATGGACGCTTTTGGAAGAGGTAAAGAAAATCAATATGGCTTATGCTTTGGAGACTGGAGTAATCAACCTGGCTGATTTCCAGTTAGTGGTTCATAGAAGTCAGATGTCCATTCTGATTTAGTCCAGTTGCCTTTGATAGCTGACAAAAGTTTTGTTAATACTTGTGACCCATGGCTGAGATGGAAGCAATCTTATTTCATTGGTTCCATTCATTTCTCTGTTGTGAAATAGTCACATTGGGTCAACCGTTAAACTGTTCTGAGAGCACTGGTCTTTCATATGTGGTTATACAGGGTTCTGTGCTACGCCTTTTCAATTCAGCGTGTACTATCAGGCTAACTTAAATTGTGACCCCAGGACCTCCCTGTGCCAACTGCCAGAGGGCAAAGGAGAACATAGGGGTGCAGGGATCCCCTGGGTTCACCAAAAGAATGGTCTCTGAAGCCTATGTCACAAGGGTGGTCATAATCATTGTAAGATGTGTGTATGGAAAACATGTGAGCAGAGGTGTGAGTCTGTATATTCTTTGAGTGATGCCACATGTCCATTCCACTGTAGGTGTGTGTGCACGCTTGCCAGAGGTTTTTCCGCTTAGGGGATACCCATTGGAGTGGCACAAACACGTATTGCATGCAGGCATAAAGGGTGGAGCTGCCCCTAATCCTCTCCTCAGGTTTTTCCTACCAGCTCTGACAACTGTTGGAGCTCCCTTTCCTTGTTTCTGCAAGTCTTGTGGTCTCGTGTGTAAATAGTGCCCTTTTAGTTTCTGTATGGTTTGTTAGTGTCGTTTTAAAATTTGTTGGTGTGGCTCTGGCACCCAAACTGGCTACTGGACCCAGTACAGGAGATATGCTGCATGCTCCAGGTTTCGAGCCCTGCCACTCTTGTGGTTAAGCAATGCTATCAGCAGCCCTCACCCCAGCTGTCTTCAGTGCATGGGGGAGGCTCATGTAAATGACATATGTAGCATCTGTAAGGGCTTTAAGCCCAGTTCATGGGCTAAAAGGACATGGCAGTCTGACGTGGATATCTCCTCCTGTAATTGCCTCTCCGTGCTCCATCTGAACAATCTACCTCAGTCTGGGTACCGAACACCTCTGCATCAATTAGGGCTTGTCAACGTTTAAAATGCTGTAGTGGTGCCAGGGTTCTCCCATTGGTGTAGATATTCCACCTCCCCAACTGAATAGGGACAAGTTGTTAAGGAGGCATATAAAATAGCACAAGAATGTAGGAACAAAATCAGAAAGGCTAAGGCACACAATGAGTTGCACCTAGCATGGGATATAAAAGGCAAAAATAAAATGTTTTTTAAATACAGTACGAGTAAGAGAGAGACTAAGGAAAGTGTAGGCCCTCTACTGGTGGGGAAGGAGAGCTAAATAATGAATGAGAGCCTCAAGAAAGCTGAGGTGTTTAATGCCAGATTTGCGTCAGTCTTCACTAAAAAGGTGACCAGATACTGAACATGATTAATATTAATAAGGCGGCAAGAATGCAAGTCACAATAGGGAAGTAACGGGTTAAAGACTATTTATGATAAGTTAGATGTATTCAAATTGACAGGGCCTGATGAAATTCATCCTAGGGGACTTAGGGAACTAGCTGAAGAAATCTTGAAACCATTAGCAAGTATCTTTGAGAACTCCTGGATGACAGGTGAGGTCCCAGAAGACTGGGAGAAGGGCAAACAACAGTACCTATCTTTGCACAAGGAAACAAAAAGGATCTGAGGAACTATGAACCACTCAGCCTAACTTTGGTACATGGAAAAATACTTGAACAAATTATTAAGCAACCAATTTGTAAGTGCCTGGAGGATAAGAGGGTTATAAGGAATAGCCAGCATGAATTTGTCAAGAACAAATCTTGCCAAACCAACCTCATTTTCCTCTGAGACGGCTACTGGCTGTGACATTCTGGGGTGCAATCCAGACCAGTAAGGGTTTATCACTTGCCATGTATCCCTGGGTGCCTTAAATGCCTCAAATGTGTGGTCTTCTGTTTTGTGCAGCCCTGGTTCAGCGTCTACCTACAACACTGAGAGCCCTGCTGTAGTCTTTCATCCATTACATGATGCAGGGGTGACTCCAAAACCCTTTCCTGGTACACTTACAGAAGTTAATAAGTTTGCTGTTCCCTTTGAAGAAGCAGTACATCAGCTGCTTACCACCTTACTGTAATTCACAAACACTCTATTTTAATCAAAGTACCGGGTTGGTTTATAGTAAAAATTAAAACAAGTTTAAGTGATGCCAAATAAAAGGAATCAAGGTTAGAAAGATTTACAGACAGACAAAATTAACAATACACTTATAAGACTAAAACCTAATTTCAGCCAATTACTATCTTTCCCTTAGCAGGTTTCTCACCTATAATTGATTTCCAGACACTTCAGTTCCCTTGGTTGAAGGACCAATCTTTCTGTAGTTGCAAGAGGTCTGGCCTCTTTAGTCCACCAAATAATGGATAACTTAGGGGTTCACCAGCACTCGCTATATTCAAGTAAACCATTGAAAAGCATATCATCATTCATTGACCTTGGTTCAAGAGTCAGGAAATCTTTTTGGGGACACAGTTTCCATCCCCCATCAAGATTGTGATAATCTTTCCCCGCTTGGTCTCCTGATGGGTTTCTTTACCTTGCGTGTAAACATGTCTTCATTGTCTCTGCCTGTTGACCAGGTTTGTCAGATAAATGTACACAGTCATTTGTTATCTAAACATGCTGACTTCCCAAGTAACTTATAAGCTTTGAAGGTTCTGTTTACCACACGTGTAAATTGCAGTGCCATGGTCACTGGTCAACCCTACTTTATTTCTGTTCAAGACCTGGAGAGACCTGTTTCTAATTGGTTCAAATACAGACTTTAAAACATAATATCAGAGAACATCCATAACTCCATATATAGTATTAATACATGTGTTTTACAATGGTATTAATAACCAGTGTTTTTTTTCCAGTGATATATTACATGACACCAATGAATTGAGATACTCTCAAACCAGCTGAAACTCATGGCTAGGTACTAGGAAGCCACATGACCTCTGGCCTTGGAATGCTTTTAGGGTCAGACTGGCCTAGTGGATAGTGGTGGCGGGGAGCAGTAGATGTGATATATTTTGATTATTATTTTTTTTAGTAAGGCTTTTGACACAGTTTCACATGAAATTCTCAAGTATACTGGGGAAATGCTTTTTAAAGAGAGTTTTACATTTTAGGTTTGTGGTACAGATGATGACCCTGAAGAGACAGGCCCAAATTCTCCTTCTTCCTTCTCCTTGACCCAGGCTACTGTGTCCTAGGAGGAATTTCCCTGCCAAGATCCTACAACTGTACTTGTTTTTTTGGTTCTGCAGCCTTGCTTTGTGAAGGGAAATGGACAGTGGATCTGTGCAGTTGCCTTGGCAACATGGCTCCCAGCATGTACCTTCCTTTCACTAGACTTCACTTTGTGGGAATGTCTGCAATCCTTTCTTGAGCTCCACAATTTCTGCCCCAGCACAGCATGAATGCAGGAACCCTGCATGGACAGCATGTGGCCCTAATGAAATACAGAAGAGTATAAGATATTTTTAAATCTAAAAAGCTTAAGCCTCCTGCTCAAATTAGCAATATGAACATTCACAAAAAGAGAACTCACCTTAAATAACCCTAGTTTGTATCTGTGCGAGGTGTTTAATTACCATTGCTATTTATAAATCTTCCATTGGTAGCAGTATCTTGTCAAGTGACATCTGACACTGGTAGTACAGGAGTCTCTAAGCTTATGAATAATCTTCCATCCTGCTTTACAACAGACGCCTTAATTTTTAACTCCTTTTCAGTCTTCTATGGCCAGTTGTTGTCCATTATCACATGCTATTTCTGGTATAAACATCATAAGTAAAGTGTTCAGATGGTACTTGTGGGAACACTGAATAATTTTTATGAAAGTAAAATCTGGGGAAATGGCAAGATCTCATTTCTGTTAGGGAGGAAATAGGAAAACTGGAGCATCTGAATTGACATACTGTTTAGTGAAATTCTGTAGTAAAAGGTCTCTAATCTAAATCTGGTGAAAAATCTTAGCTAAGTTTTATATAAAAACTTTTAAGTAGAAAAACACAGCAGTTGTGATTGTCATGCTTATTAGGTAACCATCTTCCTTCACCTTGTCTTTAAGCATGCAGGCATCTCAAGTGCACCTCCTTTTTTTTCTCTCCCTCCCACCCCCATTTGATTTAGTGCCAATATCAGAAAACCATTTAAAAAACCTCTGTCTAGTCCAGGGGTGGGCAAACTTCTTGTTCCGAGGGCTACCTATGCGTATGGAAATTGTATGGCGGGCCGTGAATGCTCATGAAATTGGGGGTTGGGTTGCAGGAGGGTGAAAGGGCTCTGGCTGGGGGTGTGGGCTCTGAGGTGGGGCTGGGGATGAGGGGTTGGGGGCTCAGGAGGGTGCTCCGGGATGGGACTGAGGGGTTCGGAGGGCAGGAGGGGGATCTGGGCTGGGGCAGGGGGGTGGCACACAGGAGGGGGTCAGGGGTGAAGGCTCCGGGCGGCGCTTACCTCAAGCAGCTTACAGAAACAGTGGCATGTCCCCCTCCGGCTCCTACCTGGAGGAGCGGCCAGGCAGCTCTGTGCGCCACCCTGTCCACAGGCGCCGCTCCTGAATCTCCCATTGGCTGTGGTTCCTGACCCATGGGAGCTGCAGGCGTGGCACTTGGGGCGGGGGCAGTGTGCAGAGCCCCCTGGCTGTCCCTATGTGTAGGAGCTGTAGGGGGGGACATGCTGCTGCTTCTGGGAGCTGTGCAGAGTATGGCAAGACCCTGGCTGGAGCACCAAAGTGGGAGGGATTGTTAGGGAGTTGGAGAACTTCCCCTATGCAGACCCTGGCTGACCCCTAGCTTCTCCCATTCAGTCAGGCACATCTGCCCTTTCCATATGTGTCCCTGCACCCCCCACCCATTTCAGTGTGTCTCTGCACTTCCACTCAGCCACTCCTACTCCCCTATCCCATGTGTCCCTGCCCCCATTGTCCCTGCATCCCCACTCAGCACCCCTGCCCTGATGTGGCCCTGCACCTCCACTCCCATTCACCCCTGCCACAGTCTGTCCCACCCACTAGCTCTTCTGAACCCCAGTCCACTTGGACCCCAGCAACCACATGTGCCCTGTTCTCTGTACCCCCCACCCCCAATAGCCTCATGCCTCCTCACCTGGCCCCATGGGCAGGATGTTATGAGGAACACAGTCTCTCATCCTCCGTATTAGCTGCTGATTGCTATATCTGGTGAGTCAGGTGCCTCTATTGTGGTGTCTTAGCATCTCCTGGTGGGCAAAATGCATAACTGCAGCACTTCTCCAGCAGAATGTATTTTCTATAGAGAGAAAAATTTGCTGGGGACATGAATTCTGTGCGTGCACAGTGGCGCAGAATTCCCCCAGGACTAAGGACAAATGTTGAAAGTAGTGTGTGCATGTAGGAGGGAGAAAGGATGGGTCTCCCATGGCTGTATAATATACAGAGTGCTGTGTCAACTTGGCAAGACATTTCAGAGGGCTCTATTGTGTCACTATTAGACCACATTCAGCAAAGAGTAATTTAAAATAATGGTCATGGAATGTTCTGAAGACATCCCCAGAGAAAAATGCTTGTTAGTTTGTAACCTGGAGAATACTTCTGGTGTATCATAACAGGAAATACAGAAATAATTCTTTTTCCTGTAGCTACGAAATTGTGGGGGTAAGTAATTGGATAGTAATTTTTGTGTGCTTCATTTTTTTTAAAATGAGAACTTCCCTTTTGCCCCCCTTTTAGAACTGGCACCTGGCTTTTGAGACCCTATTTTTTGTAAATCTTGTATTAAATACTGACATTTTCCTTCTCCCCAACATACTCTCATTAGGCCAGTGTTGAAGACTGACTGAGTTCACTTAGTTGACTTTCTAGCCAGCAGCAATAGAAGTGGTGCTATTAAGATAGGGTGTGTGGAAGAAAAATGTAATCTTGTTCTGTTGACCAGAAATTAGCATAACCTGGAGGCATGCTCTAAAATACTTCTTCTTAAAGTACATTTATGGAAGCTTGTTCAATTATCGTTTTTTTCCAAACAAATGATACCGCTGCCTGAAAGATACTGTGTGCTTGTATCCCTAAGCAGTCAATGAAGAATGAAATTTGAGAGATTACTTAAAATTTAAGTCCCCAGCTGAAAGACTGCACTTCAAATTAAATATTCACTTTAGAATGTGAAATGGGAGCACATGTTGTTTTAACATTTTACTGAGGGAGAAATTTAACTTCCACTGTGTAAATGCTTCCAGACACTGAAACTACGCAAGAGCGGGAATACGCTTAAAAGAAAGGGGTGGGGGGGAAGAAGCCCACAAACTTAAAATATTAGGCAACTTCTCTGTAGCCTGAATTCCTCTGAAAGACAAATAGTGTTAATGTAAATACTACTAAGAGCACTCTTTATGGGGATCAAATAAAAAAGGCACCACAGTATTTAAGATTTGCATATGGAGGGTCTTTCTATGTTGGTATCAAAGCTGTGGCATATCTTTCCTTCTGTTTGGACATTTATAGAACTTGTTACAAGATGGGCACTGAAGGCAAAAGTATGGTCTTTCCAACACTGAAACTTAGTGAGCTTCAGACTTGAGATGGCTTTTCACATGTGGAGCACAATCTCGCCATAATTAAGAAATTTAAGGAACTTAATCTTCATTTAGTGCTGCCAGATGAATAACCACAGAGACTGAAATCCCCTAGTTATGTATAGGATAAGTATACTATGTCACAGAATGGCTGGCCCCTGTAACTGAAGCAGGTCCAGCTCCCCTGAGTCAGAGCAGGGACTCTCATTTGGCAAGGCAGCACCTGGAGACTGAGAGGTCAGGGGGAAACCCATTGAGTGAGAATCCAGGTGGGAGTCCATCAGGAAACTGGAGGAGGTCTTTGGGGAAAGCTGCAGAGAGAATTGGAAAGATTCCTACAAGTCTTCACTGGGAAGAGGGGAACAATTGACTAGAAGACTGTATGTTTAGGACCTGAGAGAAGGCTGAAGGTACGAGAGCAGCAAGAGGAATCTGCTGGCTGGCATCCCCAAGCCAGATAGCTAGGGCTGAAGGCCAAGAGAAGCAAAGGAGAGAGTTGCCTGCTGGCTCTGAGCCAAAGTCAGGGGCCTCAGAGGGCTGAAGGCAGGGGAGCAGTGGAGGAATTTACCTGCTGACACATCCCAGGGCCAGAGAGCTGGATGCAGAGGAACCATGAGAGGGCCAGTGAGAGTGAGGGATGCTCCCAACAGAGAAGGCTGTGGGGGTTTCTGCTGGGAAGTGCAGTGTTGCTTTCCAGTTGGAAGGGATAGGGTGGCTGTTCTGGTACAGGAACAGTGGAGAGCTGCAGTTGAGAGCTGGGGCATGGTGAGGGATATCGGGGTTGTATGTTGCATCTACTGTTTGGACTATGCTGGGGGATATCTGGACTGTAGTTTTGGGACTTTTTGTAATTAACTGCACAAGGTCTTTACCCACAGAAAGCCTCTGGACTATTGCTGGGGAGTCTAAAGAAGGGAAACTGAGGCAGGTGCCACGGCCTGCTGCAGGGGAGCGCTTCAGGTGGGGTTTCCTTATATTATCCTTCAAATGTGCTGCAGCAGTTACCTGGATGTGAGAGAGTTCATTCCTGGTCTATGTGAAGTCATTGATTTCTGCTGTAACTGCAAACAGGGGTGTCGGTTGCGGTGTGGTGGCACTGTGGATATGAATATCTGCTCACAGGGAACTCAACTGACTACCCAGCTCATTCTATATTGGCTACTGAGCAGCCATCAGATAGTAGTATCTGGCTGGTCTGACCCATATAGAACAGATTTTAATTAGCAACTGATGCCTTTGGATGTTACTGCGTTACAAATAACGTTGAAATAATACTAGCAATTCAGGGTTACCTAGTCTTCAGATTTTAAGAGCTCTGTGTCAGGTTCTGCAACAAATCTTGTCACTAACTTAATGGGAGAAACTGTATTGGCTGTATCTGACTTATTTCCCACCCAAAAGCTTTATCATGCCTGCGTCCTCACTGTTACGTGTTCAAAAATGTTAGTTTTAATCTATAGCCTAAGTAGGTCTGTTGTAGACTATATACCCCAGTAATTTCTTCTGGCTTGTCCCTGAAAGATTACATAAGGGCTGTGTAGTGTAAGCAAAAGGGAGACTATTTTTAGCAAACTACTTTTCATCCTGAAATTGCAGCAAACTGCATCAGGGTGAGTATGTGGGATTGAAGCTTCTGGTCCTGATATGAAGCACAATATCTACATAATGGGAGGTTTCTTAATGTGTTTAATTGTAATGCTTCTGGTACTCTTTCAAACATTTTCACTTACAAATGTGGAAATTGCTCCTTAGCTTTCGAAGCAACCTCTCTAGAACTGACTTGCATGCATGCATGCAACCATAAGTCTCTAGTGCAGGTTGTCTTTGAATGCACTGTGTTTTGTAAACTAGGAAGCTGAAGTTGGGGATATAATCTTGGCACCACCTAATACAATGATTTAAAATATGGTTCAAGTGTCTGGAGACCCCTCAAATTCTCAACCTATGTACTACTTTAGGACTTCCAGGGTGTTCTATATACAACGGGCCGAATTTAAGTCCACTGGCAATTATTCCAATAATTCAACATTACCCAACTGCACTAGCATGATTTAAATAACTAATGGATTTAAAGGACTTCAAGAAAATAACCAGCAATGTCTGGTTATAGTAATACTTTGGCTCAGTTAAGTCTTTGATCATCCCAAGTAGCTGTGGGTACGGTTTAAGAAATGGTGTTGGTGATAACGTTGGATTATTTTAGCTTTTTGACCACAGTGGTCCTTGTGCAGCCCTCTGCAAACCCTTGGGCCTTACACAGGGTCTCTTTCAAAAACTTTGGGCAGTTCAGATGAGCTTGAGGCAAATGTCAGAACTTGTGGATGTATGATTAAATTGAGTGGACAAATCTTCTGAGTTATATTGTTTGCTAATCCATTAACTAAACATTGGTCATGTTGGAAGAATTGCTTCCCATTAAATTAGTGCTTGGCATAGTTACTTAAATTCTGTTCAAATGTCTCACTAAGGAGAATTATTAAGACTGTCCTGTTGAACTTTTTCCAGCCTTCACTTTATTTGGGAGTGAATCCAGTCTTGACCTGGGGTACTTATTTCTTCATATTTCTGTTCTGTCAGTAGTTCACTTCTACTTGATTGTAACACAGGAAGGGGAGGAAAAAAGTGTGGAAATAGATTAATATGCATTATGCAATGTGGTCTTAAATTTCATAAAACCTAAGGTTTTTTCTTTTGGGGAAAGGTTTAATTTACATGTGGAGATTTAACATCTGCTGCTGATTAGCTCTTCCACAAAACTGTTCAACCATCAGAGAATCCAGGATCAGAAGAGACCTCGAGAGGCCAGCCCGTCCAGTCTGCTGCACCTACAGTAAGACCAAGCATTATTTACCCATCCCCAACAGGTGTTTGTCTAACCTGCTCTTAAAAATCTCCAATGATGGAGATCCCACAACCTCCCTGTGCTTTACACCACACCATCATTCAGTCTCTCCCTGACACCCTCCAAGTGCATACGTGCATGTATCCAGAATATGACTTTTGTCATTTGGCAGGCATTGCAAGTATTGAGTGTAGCATGTTCATTAAGGCACACATCTATTATAGAGTACTCGCACAATTGTTTTTCTCTTTGGTGTAAGCCAGTGAAGTTTTGATTAAATTGGTAGGTGTTGCTTCTCCTAATACATGGCAAATACTATCCCACACTGTCAGTGTGAACTCTGCAGTGTTTTCTAGGTCATGAAGATGTAACTCTACAACAGTTTTCTTATTGAATCAGTGGTCTCAAAACTCCTTACACTGTCTTCATCCAGTTGGAGAGTGACAGATTGCCCCTCCATTGTGGACAAGCAGCTTGGTGGACAACAAGTGGTCCCCACATCACAGTTTAAAACTTGCTTCTATAGAAGAAAATTACAACACTTGCTCTGTTTTGTTTTCCTGCATAACCATTTTAAATCTCATAATAAATGTCATCTTATATTGGAAACAGAACTTTGTGTACACAGGCAGATCTGTGTCAATATAACTGATGGATTCTAATTCCAGGCTGACTTGACTTGTAACAGTAAAATAGATCCTGTCTTCTCCCCTACTTTAAACAGAGATGTGTACTATTTTACGGCTCAAGAGCAGATGTTGGATTTTTATCCTTGTGAACAAACTACAGCATTTTACACCATCAGCTTTCATTTAAAAACTTCAAAATCAAATTTATGCCATGTCTCGAGAATGCTTCCTCCTATGTTTATATATCCTTTTGTAGAAATTGAAAATCTTTCAAACTGTTTTAATTTAGTTGCCAATTATCTCTGTAGATTTCGTCCACACCTATTGTTGTAGACTTATTTCAGAAATCCATTCTAGACCTCTAACACCTAGAATCAATTTCAATTCTAGCTGTTACAGGTCCAGAATGGATTTTTGAAGTAGGTGTAGTACAATAATTAACACTATAAAATCAGCCTGTCCTGCATGCCTCCTTTCCTTTTCTAAGGTAGGCACATAGACTATTTGCCATGGGCATAGTACAGCAATCTAGACAAGTACCAAGCTGGGTTTTGCTTTTAGTATTTTTTAAAACCTCTTAATTACCTAAATAGGCAAGTAATTGTCTGCTGTATTAGTTACACCTTTCAAATCCAAATCTGGACACTCTTTCTAGGTGCTTGTAAAGCCTGGTTTATAAAGACTGTCCCTTCAAATTGTTCAAGAGACAAGGGAAAGTCTCCATTTCTAAGGTTTTCCTGGATTTCTATTCTACTAATACTACCAGCAGTGATAGCATTGATGGAAGCTCTTATTGTAGACAAAGCAGTGGCCTCTGGCATCTTACCATTGTGTAGTCTATCCTGCTTGTCGGAGGAGTAGTGGTGACAGTAAAACAAGCTTCCGTGGTGACTGGTAGAGCTATACCAATTATAGGAAGAGCTGGATGTTGAGGAAGAATGTCTAGTGTATCTAAAGACTGAGTGCAGATTCTAATGAACTCTGTTCCTCTTCAAAATGGTGTAGGAAGGGAATGTCCAGGAGTTGGAGTAATGGGGTTGGAGTCTGCAGATCTTATTCCCAGTTCTGTTACTGACTTTTCTGTTTGGAAAATTACTTATCCTATTGGCCTTAGGTTACCCCAATTTTAAATGTAGTTAAACTATCTATCTCTGTAAAGGTGGAAGTAAAGCACAGTGTAACTTTTTAAAACCATAAGTGTTACAGCAAGAGTTTAAAAGCTTGGGTAGGAACAAGAACAACATGAAACAGAGAGCCAAACCACCAATAACCATGCAACCCTGAGATTTTGACTTTCAATTAACACTTGAATGGAAATAAATTCAATGAGTAAAGCAGAGAAAAAGGGGCATGGAAACCATGTGATGGAAGAAGAGTTCCAGTGATACAGTTTGAGAAATGTTAAAGTTCAGAAAATGAACACTTTTGAAAGTGCTGATGAGACTTACTTATAGCAGCTCAGAAGCCCACTTCTATCGAAGTAATACCATCATAAAGCCACAAGGAAAAAACATAATTTTGGAAAAGACTCACTAACACATCATTTTGAGTAGGGGCCCAAGTGGGGAATGCTGAGGCCTTATTCAACAACTAATTTAAGGAAGTAAAATGTGCTGGTACCCAACTCCTAGAACGATGTCTGGTCCCCTCATGCAGGTGAGGAAGTAGAAGCTGGGAGACACTGCACTCTGACATCATTCTAGGAGTTGTAATGTCAATAAATTATCTATACTCACTCACACACTTACTGAATATTCTGCTGGCCCCAATACCTTGCTTCCTGAGGTAGCTTCCTATTTTCTGTGTGACTGAGCCAGCCTTGACTGGTGGTCTATTCCTATGGTGTTCCCCTATCGCAATCCGCCAGGAAGCCAAGACCATCACACCCTAGGGCAGAGGAGACTCTGCCTACCAAGTGTTATTGCTGTTAATGACAGAGTCTGAAAAGAGCAATGAATATTTATTTTAGATGATTTTTCAGCCCGTTATTTCCAGTAGTTCTGGTAAGAGGATCCATTACAGAATTGAAACTGGTGAAGGAGGACTAAGTTTTCTGAACACTTTTAATCCTTAGTCAAGTAATGTAACCTTTCAGCCTGAAAGTTGAGTGAAATTTGGACAATGGAAATTGCTGCTAGAGGTGACCAACAAATGACTGCTATAATAGGGTCTTCATTTGAATGCTTTTTGCCATCATCCTATTTAATTCCATTATGATGCAAAAAGAATGATTGAGAGTAACACAACCGAAGGAATGATGCTTCCCATAGTAACAGTAGACTTGATTTGTGTGAACAAAATGGAAAGGCTGATAAAAGTTGTGTGGCAACATATTATGGTGCCTTTGTAAATGCTTTATGCTGTGAAGCTTCTGAATGGCCCACAAAGATTTCCAGACGTTGATTATTTTGTTGCTGGAAGAGATGAACTAACAAACTTGAATATCCAGAGTTGACAGTGCAACAGTGAATAATTGGAAAAATCGCCATATGAAATGTAGGTGGTATACAAATAATAGTGGAATTAATGTCTAAATACTACCTGGCAATCAGAATGGAAAGTGAGACAGTGAAGACAGTAACATACTATGGCTATGTCTACCCTACAGCTGGGATCGACGCTCTGAGATCGATCCACCAGCGATCGATTTAGTGGGTCGAGTGAAGACCCCTGTACTATACCCCCAACAAGAAGAGTTAGGTAAGTTGACGGGATAGTTTCTCCATACACCCTGTGGTAACTTGACCTAAAGTACGTCGACTCCAGCAGTTGCATAGCATAGGTCTACTTACCACAATAGCGTAGACATAGCCTAAAGGACTTTTCTTCGAAAGAGGCTTGCTCCAGACCAGCAGGCAACATAGGCATTTGAAATGTTCCTGAGTGTATTGCAAGGTTTGTGTACTAGACAGGCTTAGTTCTTCGAAGCACATTAAATATTCAAGTCCCTCTTCCCTCCCACTTTCACCTCACTTGCACCAACAGCATGTAAATTAGGAGGAAATCCATGCTCTGTAGAGGGAGACAAGGGGTAATGAATATATTAAAGTTAGAAATAATAATGTAAATATTGTATTGATGCCTAACCCAGTGGATGATGTAATGTGCAAATATGGACTGTAACAATCGAGTGCACCAAACTCCAGATTCTCTCTAAACGGAGGGTCTCAAATTACAGTGGATACTGACACTGCACACTTGGTAGGATGATGTCAAACTTCAAGGTAAAGGTTGAAAGACAATGTGCTTCTGTTAACAGAAGTAGAGAACCTTCTGCTACATAAGCTTTTTGTCTTCAACAAACAGATTGGTTCAGCATCTAGGCCAGGCCTACCAAGCTACAGTTAATTGTGTTCAGTTCTGGAGGGAGTTATATATTGCTCAACTTTCAAAAAGCGCTTCCTTTTCCTCTAAATTTTGCTTCAGATTTGGTGACAGTTAATGGAGATAAACAGTATCCCCAGACACAGCCTGACTTCTGACCTCAAGGAGGGCAGAATCAAGAAAGGTAACAGTATGAGAAAAAGGTTAGCATGTGTTTGGATCTGTAACACTGGTCCAAAAAGTGCTTAAAGGACACTGACTTTAGACAGCATGAGCACTGGGAGGTTTGTAAGACATGAGGGATGGTAGGCTTATAAATTTCCATGTGGCTCCTATGATTACTTGAATAAAGATAGCACCAATAAGCATCAGGAAAGCTTGAACAGATAGAGGGGTCACATTCAGAATTTATTTATATTGTAGTAATGCCGAGAGGGCCCCAACTGAGACTAGTGTCCCCTTAGGGTAGGCACTGTATGAACTTACAGTGAGAGACAGTCCCTATCCTGAAGAGCTTATGATGAGAGCTGTCTGAAAAGGGGGAATCCCTCTCCTTCCTGATGAGGCAGGGAGACAAAGCATCCCTGTGGACGACTGTTTCAATGGAAGTTTTGTCAAATCCATTCTAGGTTCAGCGAAACATTTCACTCTGAGTCGGTGTTCTCCAATTGAACAAAATTTCTGACCAACCTTATTTACAATTTAAGTTGGCAAAATGGTATTCTAATCCTTATGTGGCAGCTGTTGAACTGAGAGCAGAGATTAAATTACCTGCCCAGGGTCAGCTGGGGATGAACCTAGATCTCCTGAATTCAAAATTGAACGCAGACAAGTGCCTTTCTCGCAAGGCCATCTTCCCTCTCAAACTGGTCCCAAATAGGCTTAACAAATTACATTTTGAACAAGTACTCTGTTCTCTTTGTAGGGAAATAGAATTTAAAAATAGTGGCATGCTGGAAGAATACCTGCATTACCAACAGACAAATGTCGTGGGTGCCCAAATGCTCCACTGGAATTAACAAAACCTCCAACAACACAGTTACTCATATGGTTGCCTGGGTTATTGTCATAAACATTCATGTAAATACTACCCTTACCACTGTTCATCTCTACTGTATACTATAAAAACAAAAGTGTCATTACAGCCAAATATAGACAGTTAAGGGAAGAAAAGTCATTTAATCGAAACTGAAATGTGATCAGTATTGGAGATTGCTAGTTCTCCAATCATGCAGACCATGTCACGTTTATTCAGGTGAACATTCAGACCTTCTTTTAGCTATGGTAAAGCTAACTGGCTTATTAGTGTGGATAAGGAAAATATTTTGAATTTACCATTCTGAATGATGTAACTTGTGCCTCTGGGAGCCCCATAGTGCCAACTGGCAGAGGGTACACCATACTGTAACTCACATGACACATCTTTACCCCCAACGTACCATTGTCATAATCCGTATCAAAAAGGTGTCATGTAAAGTATTATATGCAAACTGGTAACATGCTGATCCCAAAAATCATTGTGTGATGTATATATGGAGTACATACAAAGAGTTATGTGCTGAAAATTCAGACAGTGTAGAGTTTTCTTCAAAAAACAAAGATCACTGTCGTTTAAAATCTTTCAGCAGAATAGTGTAAAATCCATACGTTTCACTATTTTGGAAGAACAGGCAGCCATCCTTGTTCTAGAATGTTTTTGCTATTGCTAGTAAAACCCAAATCTCCACATTCAGTGCACTAACAGGATTTAATTATTTCATGGTGTAGTAATTCTTTAAACACAGTTGACATTAATTGTCCAAAGACTGTTACAATACTCTTCCAAGCATAGGTATTTAATGGCTATTTTCCAATTCTTTTAGGCTAATATGTGAACAGTCAAGTTAAAACTAAAATAAGTCTGCAGATAGGCAAATATTTGCTTGAGTAAAAGAGATGAAATAAAGCTCCTTGTCCCAGTCTCCTGATCTAGCCAGTCCCATTCTCTACTCCCTTTCTGGCTTCTAGTCTTTGCCTACACCAACTCTCTCCTTGCCCAACCAGTCTTTCTTCCCATCCCCCAAACCTCCCAGAACAACCTGGCTCCCATTTTCCATGCAAGTCCCAATCTCCCCCAGCTGCTATTTCTGCCTATAATAATCATAAGACCCTTTTGTCTTCTCTCAAAACATTGGTGAAGTAGTGAAAAGATTGGCTGGTTGAATATCTTTGTTTCCCTCTTTCCCCCCACCCCTAATGGTCACCTGTTCAATTTCCATTCTGTTCTCCCCCTCCCCCGCCAAGGTCAAGTAAGTACATATTTGTTAATTTATTTAAGATATTTAATTAGGCTTATTACTTTAAAGGTTCATACACTGTGTCATTAAACAAGGTACTAAATAGCAGTAACTATGGCTATTCAAGATTTGCCCACATAGATTTACTCTTCAGTTCTCTAGTCAGTTTATTTTTGTTTAAACAACTTCAAAATGGTACCAGAGTGACACTTGCTTGGACTCTTCTCCTTCCTAGATTTATTGTTCTCGTATTTATAGAAATATGGATAGTCTGTTTTTGCTTTTAGTTAAATAAAGAGAATATTTAGGGTTTCTATACAAATACCATAAATATTGGAAAACTTGTTCAAAATGCTTGACGACTAACAACTATCTGTACATTTTATGGTCAAGTAAAACCTTGCCAAATTTTCTGTACATGATTTGTTTGTTTACATACATTGACTTCCTGTTTGAGCTTAATACCTCATTAGCCTTTGAGACTAGGTAGTTTGGTGTGACTATTAGTCCAGGATGGCTATTACATAAACAGGAAATATTCTCAAGTAAAGTAAATCCTGAGATGTGAGTGAGTCTGTCTGTCTCAAACTAGAATAGAAGCTGAATCATTTTATAGCAGCATAAATAAATAAATGAGTAGTATGTAAGAAAAGGTATAAAACAAACTTTAGTTAAGCAATTTCATAACTGAATACCTATGCCACCTTCCTTAGGGTTTTTTTATTTTCATGTCTTGACTAAAAGAACTTGAGTTGAATTTAGTTTTATAAAGTTTTATTAAACATCCTTAGCAGCAACTAATCGGATATAAGAAGGCAAAAATAATATTGGGCTGTGATTTGACTAAGTAGAAAATTGGTCAATGTAACCATTCACGTTTTCTGAACCAAATCACACACCCACAATAACACTTCATGACTGAGCATATCTTGAAGGACACTGTTTAGATTTTTGATGGAGTCCCTCAGAATAGGGGGTCTTGTGTCATTTGGTTATGAACTCCAGTGTTGCTAACATAAGAGGAAAAGCAATCCCAAACTAGATCACAAGAAAATTTGGTTAGTTCTTACATACCAATTCATCAAGGCCTCTTTTCCAATGGATTTATAATAGTCAACCTCTTGTTACCTACTTTCCACTTAATGTTACCACCAGGATCTGATTAACACTCCTAACTACCTACGATCAACTCCTACACTTGTGACGGACTGTATAGACTGGGTGCAGTTCAAGAGGCTTGTACACTTGATCAGTTTTATGTCTGTATCTACCTAAACTTGAAAGGCAGTATGAAACCATTAACTGTGGTAGACACATGGACAGTGTCCTACAATCTGAGTTAACAGTAACTTGTTAATTCTAACTCTAAAGTAGCTTTGAAAAGCACGGACACTACTATAGTCCTTTTTCTGGTGCATTATTGAGCAACCCAAACTGCTGGAAAATAGACACCATTAAAAGTACTTATCTGAATTAGGTACTTGATCTCAGCAGGTGGCTCAGAACCTCAGGCTTCTCACTTCCAGGTGTCTTCAGCTTTCAGAAAGTGATGTGCTGACAGACAGGTTGCTTTATCCCAATTCTGCTGGGTGGTCCAACTTAGTTCCTGTTCTTGGAGGTGATGGTGTGGACCAATCAAATGGTGATCCGTAGTTCTGAAGATTCAAATGGTCCAATCAAAATAGGGGGTCCTTTTTCATCATCCAATTGGGGAATGAGGCATCACCTTTGAGTTCTTGCAAATGAGGCTGGAATTTTCCAGTCTGTTTGTGTAACACATCTTGTCAAACCACCTTGTATAAGACAGGTTAGGCCACAGCTGTTGGTCCAACTGTCTTGGGACATACCTTCAACTTTGGCTGTCTTGCTCCAGACAACAACTTACCTCTACCAGTCACTTTCTGTAGGACCCTGTGCAGTTCATCTCCTGGCCAACTTCAAAGTGATGCTTGCCCAAGATGCAGTTTCTCCAGCCCTCTGCTGAAATATCCATTATGAAGTTCATATTATGTTGATATAATTTATGCAAAGTCCCTCTGTTCTTTGATGCTCTTGAAACTTGTTTTAACAATCCATTGTACAATGCGAAATCACTTCAATAGCTGCTGTGGGCTGGAACAGCTGTGTAACTCTTCCATTTCTTTTCTTGTTTTAACAATGGTGGGATTTTTATGTATGGCTGAGCTGAGTCTGTGCATTATTAATCAAACAGTTATGTTTTGATTATTCCACTCTGGTCAAGTGTCCTTATAAACATGCTATTCAGTTCCTTTTTATTTACTGCCTCTTTCAGTGGATGTGTATTTCACTAACTTAATACCATAAGCATGCTTGATTACAAATATTAGCCTTACTACTTCATTACTTAAGATGAAGGAAATCAACATGAATTCAGCCCTTTTCTTTTCCTAATAAGGTTGCCCATGAGGTAAACCCTGTAATTAAAGTTGACAATATTTTGCCCAAAGCTGTATCACTTATCGCTAACGTCATTTATACATCTAACGTCATTTAAACATATTAGATTCCACTAAGTTCCCTCTCTTTTCCTACTGTATCTGGCCATATAATATATCAATGTTTGATATTTTGTTTTTAACTAATTCAGACAGAGAAAAGGGAAGTCTGCTTAGCTGCAGTAGCAGTACGCTCTTGTGAAAGGCTGCAGCAGCTCCGAGTTTTCTCAGACTGTTGATGAAATCTAGCCATTAGACTTTGAGTTTCTGTGCTCTCGGCCCTCTGTTTTTATTTTTTCTAAAAAAGCCTTGAAGCCTAGACAATTCTTCAATACTGATAACTCATTGCTAGTTACTACAACTAGCAAACAATTTGCAGGAGTTTGTGGTATTGCTGAAAGCTGTTTGTGTATCAATAACTACATCGTATTCCTGCACTCTGACTGAGAAATTCAAAACACTAAACTGGGAACGGGGGAAGTGTCGCAACCTTTGTTTAGGGTTGCCAATTTCTTAAAACCGGATACTACAGATCCTCTCCCCCAGGACTCACCTGCCACCTGCAGAGCTGGGTTGGGAGCGGACACTGAGCCTGTCTGTCCACAAGATGCGGGTAGGAGGGAGCCCCAGAAAGGGTCTGTTGTGTGTTGATGACCAGGCAGCCCCCCTGCACTGCTCTACTCCCTATCCTGGCCCCTCCTGGTCCTCACGCTCTGTGCCATGCTGGCGGGGGGCAGGCTGGAGCGCACTTGTGGGCAGTGCCCCACCTGTTCTGGTGCCCTGAAGACGATAACCGGACTTGGCGTCCAGTTAGTACTTCTGACCAGATCCTGCACAGGTCCTCTTTCAATAAGACTTTCTGGTCAAAAACCGGGCGCCTGGCAACCATACTTACATTTTGTAGACTGTATTGCATGTATCGGGGTGGTCTTGCATTTTTCCATTCTACCCCATATGCTTCCTATGTGTCACCTTCCCATTGCCCTTCTATTTGAGGGACTCACTGCATATCTTCCCCTACTCCTTCCTTCATGCTTGGGGCTCCATGTGACCCATTAGTACCATGGCAGGAATTCTGTGTGCACCATCCTTCCCCCTCACCATTATTTTTTGTCTGGGAAATAAGTCATATGGGATGTCAACTTGTTGTCTCTTTATCATCCCAATAAAGTTTAAGGTGCGTAAGGTAATATCTTTCATTGGACCAACTTCTCTCTCCCCCACAGAAGTTTTCAAGCTTTACACAGTTCTTCAGGTCATTGGGAGGATAGACAGATGAGAGAGGGGTATTGTTGTTGTTAGGAAGGCATTAATGGGTGTCGTCAACCAGTTTTGTGATCTGGCCATTGTCCAGGACAGAATACTGAGCTAGATGGGTCATTGGTCTGATCTAGTAAGGCCATTCTTAAGCTCGTATAGACCATTGCAGAAGTGCTTGAGGTTGTAGGTGTGCTAAATGGGGGTTCATATGACCTCCATTTTCCCCCTTTGTTTTCTGATTTCCACAAAATCAGTAGGGTTCTGGCCACTGATACCTAGAACATTCTTTGAAATTGATTTCAATGCAGTGTTCAAAAGTTACACAGATGAAAATGCTATCCATATGCGTGTACGGCCTCTGCAAGCTCAGCCAATAAAAGACTGATCCACATATCCTAGTATAGAAGTGATGACTTTGTACTTGTGACTTCCCAGATGGTTGCAACTTCATTTCTTGGATGCAAAATCTATGCTTTTCCCACCATAATTAGATTACTGCATTGCACTCTGTGGAACTACACCTTTTAAACCCATTTTGAAAATAGAACTGGTGTAGAATGTGGTGGCTTTCTTAAGTGAATGCATACTGTTGTGACCATAAGACCTAAGTGTCGCGGATCTGTATTGGCTATCCTTGCTCTCCAGGTGAGGTTAAACTTTTGGTTTTTAACCATAAAATCAATAAATGGCCTTACTACTTAACAGAAAACCATTTTCTGAATGCAGGCCGTGTCAAAGGCTGGGGGATTCTATCAAGGCATTCTTTTCCAGGTTTCTCGGCTCTGGAACTCTTCTCCATGCTCCCAAGATGCTGATGCTTAGGACTGTTGATCAGGGTTTTTAGGGAGGGCTGAGGGCATGGGATGTTGAATGTTCAAATGGGGTGGAATATCTCCCGTTTCCTTGAATTACTTGCTGGTTAAGTTAACCTAATTGTGTGGATGGAGGTTGGTGGGTGGTGTACTGCCGAGTTCTTATACTTATATGGATTGTTATCTTCAATAACTGTCAAGATGACTTGATTTGATAGGTGTCCTTTTGTCTGATGTTGGGATTCAAAATAGCTCCCATACAATGTACTGTGTATACCTTTTAGTTATTAGATGGTTACCATACATGTATATGAATGCTGAAGATTCATCCAGGAAAACCTAGATTCACCAGAATAAGACTAAACTGCATCTTCCAACTCTCCTAATGTAGCCTTGTGGGTTTTGAAGACTGAAATGTGAGGATATGCTGACCAGAAAGTGGACAGCTCTTATAGGGTGGTGTTGAGTGTGCTTATACTTATGTTTGCTCACTATTTTGAATTGTGGAAACTAGTCCCTTTGTTCCATAAGCGATCTTTTATTAAAGTCAAGAGTAGGATTCTTGTGAAGGTTGCTTTAGGGATTCTCCATAGTGCTGCCCACCTATAGGTATACAGGATGGGGTACTGTCATTTTGGACAGATCACCCTCAGGCGCTCTACATTATTTGAGGGTTATTTTGGCCCCCAAAATAGCCTGGAATCCTGAGAGAACAGAAGTGTAAAGCTTTGTTTCCTCTCTTTCTCCTGCCCTGCCCCAAGACTTCAAGTTCTGTGCTGCACTAGAATCTCACCCAAAATATTGTGTGCTAATTGAAGCTTTGATACTTGATAGCCTTCGAAAGGAGATTCATGTGTAAAGTGAAAAAGGGGGGTACTTCATTATCAACTCCAACGTGCACCTTGTATTAGTGGTTTTCAGAATCAATGTGCAGTGAGTAAATTGTCTCATGCTATTTCCAAATAGCTGGGGGGTCTGGTATCGAACTACTTGCAAATATGCTTACCTAGAATTATTACGAGGTCTATAGTTAGACATGAGACACAACTTTTGCTTTTAAAAAGCTAACACTCCAAAGTTTGCTGGGTTGGTAGGCCTACTGAATGAAGACGTCAAAAACACATTGAACAGTATAGAATAGGTAATCTTCCCCATGCTGCTTTGCCACTGGGCCTCAACTGTGAACTAGAGGACTTAGCTCAGGGATGAGGATAACTGATGTTCCATTATTGGTTAGTATGTAGTCTTCTTGAGACTGTCCAGAGGCAGTACTAGTTGTAGTGATGGTGTTTGTGGAAAAGGCACTCATGGATTTATTCATTAACATCTAATTAGGAACATCTGCCGTGTCCTGGTGAGCCACCCAGTTCAGCATAGTATTGAGGCCATTAACTGAGAAATAAGGGATTTCAAACTTACGTGCAGTTAAAAGCATTCATTTAAGCCCTTCCCTTGAAGAGGGAGGGTTTTTGAGTTCTCGTGGATGCCTATTGTGTTGCAAAGAAGCCAAACATATTGGCAACAACTCCCACTGGTGCTTTTGATTGACACCTGGAACAAGTGACTGTTGGGAGTGACTTTCCAAGTGACATCCCACATACGTGGATGAGCAAAGGATTTAATAGGTTGGGTGTGGCAAAATCAGGCAGTTGTTACACTAACTAATACTCTTGTTGAAATTTGGGACTGAACTATTCCACAGAGCTCTGTAAGGTGTGCTCTGCTTCTGAATAGTGTCTTCAGTTAAGTGTACTGACTATAACCTGAAGTAGAATACTTCACCAGAGGGTTACCTGCTTACTTCTCCACATAAGTGGTAACTAGTTGCTGGTGTGCAAACCTTCCTGATGGCCTGGAACCTGTGACAGCTGTTGTCACTGTGGAGTAATATATCCAAGAAGACCCCATGGCTCCTGCTGGAGCAGAGATAAAGAGTTAAGCTGCCATGATGGCAGAAATTAAAGCTAGCCAGGAGGCAGTGAAAGCTGGCCAAAAGGAATTAAGAAATGGCATAGAAGTTTCCCAACAGGAAATCGGAACAGTTCTTGTTGCACAGAGGAGCCAGCAACAGATGAAAGATGACTTCAAAGCAGAAATTAAATCCAGTGAATTGGAATTAAAAACTGTAGTTGAGGAGATCCAGACAGTGAGGAAAGAAATGGAAGTTCGGTTAAATGCCCAGGCTGATCTGGTATATCTGATTGAAGGAATTAGCAGCAATTTGACCAATGTTGTTAAAGTTTTCCAGAAAATGGAAAAAAGCCAGAAAGCTTTGACCAGCCTGGATCTTGCTAACAGAGAGGATCAGAAGCAAGGATTTAAGGACGACGACGAATGCTTGGATGAGAAAGTTAGTCGTCAAACCACTCTAGAAGCTAACAGTTTGGTGAAGGAACATGAAAAGAGGATGGCTTGGGGTAAGAGAACTTCAGACTCTTACCTGATCCTCGAATTAGAAAGTTTGGAGGTGAAAGGTTTGGTTGTTTCTGCTCTAATTCTTTCTTATTTAGCCCTGTTTGGAACACTTGTTTTTTTTAGAAATTCTATCATTCATATTTAAAAAGCTTTTTCTAAGGAAAATAACCTCAGTTTAAAGTAGAAGGGCATTAGCATGTACTCATATGTAAGGTTAAGATTTTGTCACAGGTATTTTTAGTAAAAGTCACAGGCAGGACATGGGCAATAAGCAACAGAAGCCCAAGCTCCCTGGCATGGAGCTGGATCCCTGATGCCACAAGATAGGCCAACAGCTCAGAGTCCCACCTCCACGGGGTTGTAGTCACGGAGGTCTGTTAAAGTTATGGAATCAGTGATCTCTGTGACTAAATCATATCCTTACTCATAGGGTATGTCTATACTGCAATAAAACATCTGCAGCAGGCCGGTGTCAGCTGACTCTGGGGCTCCGGGGCTATAAAATTGCAGTGTACACATTTGGGCTTGGCTGAAGCCCGGGCTCTAGAACTTTCACCCCTCTTAGGGTCCCAGCATTTGGGAGCTGGGATCTTGCAGGGAAGGGTGGGTCCTAGATCAAGCTAGAGTGTCTCCACTGCAATTTTACATCCCTGTAGCCTGATCCCTGTGAGCTTGAGTAATCTAGCATGGGCCAGCTGTGGGTATTGTTGCAGTGTAGACATACCAATAAAGTCACTTGGAATAATGCAAAAGGTTCTGGTTTAGTTCTATAAACTCAAGAAAGCAGTAGAAATTCTCAAGGGGATACGTTTCAGAGTGGTAAACTTTAGATAAGCTTTGGGATGTGGCCAAGCTTAGTTATTCATGGAGGCAGAATTTCAGTTGCTATTCAGCAACTAAGTGCGCAAAGGTAGAAGCTCAAATGGTTGTCAGGATTGAATGTTTTTTGTTAAAGCAATGTGGACCAAGCCACTCTGAAGTAGCTCAAGTTAGACTTTACAGGAGTGGTTACATTCCTTGTTATATCTAGGCTCTTAAATGTAACAAGTATATGGGATACACCCTAGTGATAGAATAGTTCATTTTCTCCTCCTGCGCAACTTCATATCAGATTGGTCAGACTCCCAGTGGAGTCAGGGGAACCAGTTCCTAAATTAAAAAAAAAAAAAAAAAAAAGGCTTTCACAAAGAAGTGGGCTTTGCTCAGCTTCAGCTGAATGGTAGCTGCATTCATTCAGCCAGACAATTGTATTGTAGAGCCCCAGGGTGTCAGGAATCTGAGCTTTCAGCAGAGCCAGTCTCCAGGCAACCTAAGGAGCTGGTCTGTGGTATGCTGCATCTTAGGCTACACCTCCTGTTTGGTTGGAAGAGTCAGCAGACAGGCTCTTAAGCCCAGCTGCTGCAGTTCAGTGGCTGCTTGAAGTATTTGCCTGTGTGGCTACAATAGCTCCTGTCCTTGCCTTGGTGCCCCAGCCCTTCCCCCACCCTGGTGCACTCCAGGTAACCAGGTTCTGACCCTTGGCTCTGGTTCCTGACTACCAACTTGAGCTCTGACCATGGGCACAACTGCCCATATCCTGGTCATTGGCACAGGGTAGATCTGAGGCTAGGAAGAGTTCTCAATTGAGGACTGTCCCAAGTGTGTGCAATGCACTTTTCCCAGAGATATAGGTATTTGGAGTCCTAGCCAATATGCACTGACCAGATGGGTGCAGTTTAATAAAATATCCAATTCCTTGTATGTTGACAGATGAGCTCAGCGGTCTACATAATTATGAGGATGACTCTATCTGGTTATGTTGCTTGTGAGATCTGGAACAGTCTGCAGTGTTTAATCAGAAGTTAAGTGCAATGGCAGTAGACACTGAATTTAAAAATGGACTGGATGGCATCTTGTTATAAAGACTCACATTAGGCTTAATGTAGAAAGGATTTGGGGGGTCATAATTAAGGGGAATAGACTTTATGTTCAGGATGGTGACTCGCTCTACAAGTTAGTCTCACCAAATTCACCTTACTCTCTTTGGCCTATCTTAATCTTCGTTTTGGTAACCGAAGTCACTCCCTCAATTTTGAGGGCCTTAACAGGAATCTATCCTAAAATATTGTTCGTTCATGTTTTCACGCTTTCTTGTATACTCTTGTTTCAATACAACTGTGATTTGGCTTTCTCTGAGGTTCAGCTCTTCCTGTACCGCTTTGGGGTCTTAGGAACGTTCCTCTTCACAAGAGGAACAAGTAGAGGTGACCTGCCCAGAGGTCATAACCAGGCATAGGAGGGATTGGGTGATCTTTATCTGAAGAGGCATCTTACACCATTGATAACGGTTCATGCTTGCGGAGAAGCCTTGAACATTGAGGCTGTTGTTGTACAGTGACCCTTATGTAACAAAAGTGCTTGGGGGAATGTCTTTGCATTGAAATGGGCTACATTTTGTGTGTTAAAGCATTATCACAAGTCGCCAGCGTTCGGTTTGACAGATATTTGGATCAAGTGACTAGGAAAATTATTTGGCAGCCTGAACACTAGGGTTTGATCAATGCTTTAATGGATTTGTGTGATAAATTCATTCTGGCTAAATAGTGGGAATATGGATATGGCTGGAATCCTGTGTCACATATGGTCTGCTTTTGCTTTGTACCGGTCTGAAATAAACTCCGCTAAGAAACAGTATCTGATATAATTTCTTTCTCCCAAAACAATAACACCCAACCCCACTCTGTGCTGCTGCCAAGACAGGAGTGAGTTTGTTTTATGGCAGATCATGTAGCTCCCCCAAAAAGCCATTAAATATTATCAACTTAGTCATTGATAGGGGTTAGATTCAGGCTATTAATTTTTAAGGTGAGAATGATTTGTACCAGTGCATTATCATTTTCTGAATGTGTGTGTGTGGGGGGGGGCGGGGGTATGTCCCTGCAGGGTGCGAAAGACTGGCTGGGAGGGACATGGGAAGATCTCTGTTGTCTTCATTATGGTTTTGAGGAACCTTTGAAAGGTGACTAAGAGAATAACAGAGCAATTCTGAGTTTTCTGAGACACTGAAACTGTAGTTATAAGCTGCAAACTAGTCCACTCATTTAAAATGTGTGCTAATGCCAATGACACTTCAGTGGTCAGTGTTGTTACATGCTTCGATGGGCAGTGAAATAGTCAAGAAAGAAGCATCAATAGGAACTTCTATACCACTGTTTCCTGAGGGTGGGGTCGGCAGCACTCATGGACTCGTATGGGATAGAGTGTTTGGGGGAAAATTATACATTACCTTGAGGAGATCTTAACACCTGGCAAGGGAAAAGGGGCATGATTGGTTTAATGTTCCTGAATGAGGACTCTGCTTTCAAATGTTTGGGTAGCTGCTCTAAGCCACCCAAGGTTGTTACTAACAGTATTGATACATGTTGGTTCTCAACCTACTTTCAGTGATGTGATATAGTAGGATATTGATGTACTGAATGTATCAATGTTGTTTCACTGGTTTTCAGAGCTTTTGAAGGACTTTATAAACTTCTGATTATCATGCATAAGAAATATTGGCCTTTTTTACTTCTATTTTTTCCCATCAAATCTCACCTCTCTCAAATCGTTACAAATTTAGTTTCCTTTGATTCTCAACTTTAAATTCAATTAATCTTGATAGTTAAACTAATGGCTCATTTGTCTTGATGTTTTCATTAAACTACCTTGGGATATCTATATATTGCATCAGATTGTGTGGTTGCTATAGGATTTGTTCGCAGCCTCTGAGAACTAAAGGGAGACACTGGCCCTGCTTAACAGCTACACACTGCTGACTTTCCAAATTGAAGGCTATAGAGAAACCTTGTACACCTGTAAGAATCAAATATTGAATATAGAAACGTTGGTCTCTTCTGATGTGACATGATCCAGTTTTGACGCTATGCCCCATATTCTTCAGAGATATTATTGTGATATGATTATGGCATACCTATGATGTAAAATATGCAAAATAGGTCATGTGAGATATTGAAAAGGTTGATTTACTGAATATCATTATTCTATTTGAATGCAAGTACTATTTTGGTATCTGAAGTTAGGAATATTGTCTATGTATCTATTGCAAATGTATTTACACCCGGGGAATGCCCACTAGGCAGAATTCAGAGTAAAAAGAAAAGGAGTACTTGTGGCACCTTAGAGACTAACCAATTTATTTGAGCATGAAGACTAGGCAGAAGACACTCAGTTTAGATGGCTGGCTGGGAAGGGCCGTTAGGGAGAACAATAGGGTTTAGAAGATGCTAATCTCCCACCAGGGAGCCTTCCTGAGGATGCTACAAACAGCCTCTGACCCATAGCTGCTATGACACTATGGGATCATGCAACCAAGTCACCTGGTACTGGACTCCATCACAGAATACTAGTGTTTTTCCACTGAAAGGCATGGGAACTAAAGTTGGAGGGAAAAAGGGTTACCACCATTGCAAAAGCTATTTAAGGCAGGGGAGTGACATCATCCTGGGTTCTTCATTGACTCCCCGCCCAAAGGAGATGCTTGGAAACATCTGAGAAATCAGGACTAAACTGTGGGAGAAGGGCTGAACCCAGGCTAGAGGGATTTCTAGCCTCTGAAAGGTATATCTGGGGTTTTAAGCTGCAAGCAAGTGCAGCTTGCCCTCAAGAATTTCTACAAACTGCCTAAAACAACAGTTAGGGTGAGAATTTGCTACTCATATACAGTTTCTTTAGTATATTAAGCTTAGATTGCATTTTTGTTTTATTTGCTAGGTAATCTGCTTTGATCTGTTTGCTCTCCCTTATCACTTAAAATGTATCCTCATGTCATTAATAAACTTGTTTTGTCTGAAAATCATTACTGAAAGTAGTTTACATCCCTCTCCACATGGAGGGAAGGGTGAATTTCATGAGCTTAGAACCATAGAATATCAGGTTTGGAAGGGACCTCAGGAGGTCATCTAGTCCAACCCCCTGCTCAAAGCAGGACCAATTGCCAATTTTTGCCCCAAATCCCTAAATGGCCCCCTCAAGGATTGAACTCACAACCTTGGGGTTAGCATGCCAATGTTCAAACCACTGAGCTGTCCCTCCCCTCCAGTTCTCTGTGCAGCACAAGACTGTGTGATTTGGGGTTTACCTTCCAAAGGTGGGTGTGCACTTGAGTACTTGGCAGTTCCTTAACTGAGCCTTCCCATGCAGAGCTGTTCTTAGCAGCTGTGTGTAGAGCTGCACCTGGGTGTGTCCCTACCTGTATGTGTGCTGGAGGGGGCTTGTGGGCCTGTCACAGCAGTACACTGTAAAGGGAGTCCAGGTTGGTGGGTCAGGCGGGCTCAGTGGTATCCCAGTTCCAGGCAGAACCCTGAGGTGGGGGGAGGGGAGAACCCATCACACTAGTGCTGTTAAGTGTCTGAATTTGCAATATTAGAATATTAAAGTAGGTAATCCTCAGGCTGTGCATAATGGGATAGGGGAAGCTTGAAGTGTACTGGATGTGTGAAAATGGTAATCAAAATTGCAGTGTAAAGAGTTAGCTAAAATGCGTTCAATGAACAAATGTAAATGCATAATCATTAAGAGCTATCTGAGTTTATATGGTTTTTGTGGTAAGAGAATGCTGAAGTTGTTGTACAGTCCATTATCCTCAAGACCCTAATGCTACTAAAAAGTAACCCTTTTGACCCAGTCAAAGCGGCTCAAGTAATGTTCTTTAAATATTTGTTTCTATTTCCTGTGTGTTTTGACTTCCAGCTTTGGTAGCTAGTAAAACTTCAAAAGTGAATACTTTAATTAGAATGTCTTTTTTTTTTCTTTCTTTTTAAAATTGCAGTTGAGAGAGGCAAGCAGAGGAGTCCTAAAAGTTCATGCATACATACACAAACCTCTCCAGATGTGCATTCAACTGAAACAAAAAAACATGAGTTGGCACAATACAAAGCAAAATGTGAGAACCAAAGTGAAATTATCCTGCATTTGAAGAAATTCTTGGCAAGCAGTAACCAGAAGTTTGAAGCATTAACAGTTGTGATCCAGCACCTACAGTCTGAGGTAAGGCTATCCAAATACAGTAGTCTTTGCTTGAATTTGGTGCCATCTTCTAAATCTGGCAGGGCGTCTGAATATTTAATTTGTACACATAACAAGTCTTCATTTGACTCATCTGGTGAATCTACGCAGCAAAAAAACTTGTGGCAGCGAGTCTCAGAGCCTGGGTGAAGTGGCTCGGGCTTATGCTGTCGGGCTAAAAATAATAGTGTGGGTGTTCTGGGCTCTGAGACCTGGCAAGGGAGGAGGGTCTCTGAGCCCAGGCTCCAGGCCAAGCCCAAAAGTCTACACTGCTATTTTTAGCCCAACAGAGTGAGCCTGAGTTACCTGACCCAGGCTCTGAGACTCACTTACACAGGTTTTTTGTTTTTTGTTTTTGCTGTGTAGATCAGTGTTAACATGTGCCAGGGCTGAGCCCCAGTCCTCTAGGCTTGGTAGTTCAGAGCTCTGGCATCAGTGGGCTTGCCATGTCAGTTACAAAAATGAAAAAAAAAAAATTACAAAAAAAAATTGTTTGAGCTCCAGCATCTTTATTTACAAATTAAGCACTGGTGTAGATGCACCCAAAGGAACCTTCCAGTAGGAGTGCTTTCTTTTTTTCTGTAGCATTCATTTTTTGTACACTTATCTTTTGTTTCATCTCTAAACTATATAGAAGTAGCATTGTGTATCTCTCTTTCTATGTGGGAAGTCTTCATAGTGGGCCTTTTTTCTAATAGGACCTTTAAGATATGACTACAATTAAAAACAGTATCCAAGATGAGGTTCTTTGCCTTCAATGCCTTTTTGGTGTTAATTGAAGGCCTCCAATTAATCACACTCAATATATTTCAATACCATTAAACTGTCCCTTGTATTCTAACATTATTGACCACCTGCATTGAACAGGTGTTCATTATTTTGTTTACCGTAATGTGCAGATACCTTCTAGTGACTTAATTTACTTGACAATCAGTTGTGTACAACTAGTTCAAATTATTACATCCAATATATACACTGTACTGCTATCTCCTAACACTTTGAAAACTTTCTGCAAATAACATGCATATATAGTAGATCATTGGGTCACTGCCATAGCCCTGGTTTTTTCTGCTAAAATTTATTGTAAATATTTTCTATTTGGAGACTTGGCCCCATAGCCCTTCCTTTAAAAAGACTTGTTTTCGCAGTATGTAAGGATGGTGTTACACTTGAAGAGCAATCCAGTCGATGCTTAAGGACCCTTTAAACATGGTTGGCTCTTGTACATAAATTGAATCACTTGAATCTAGGTTTTATTATTTCAGCTAATAGAAGCAGGAATATTCTGTGACCTTGTTCAGCTTCTGTGTAAAGGATAAGCATCTTTCCTGATCGCTTTTAGAGTAAGGTGAAGGGGTGGATGTGACACAGAAAGGCCCAGACTAGTATATCACCCTGTATCTGATAACCTTCTCAATATTTCACTAAAGGGAGTCGAAAGCTCAGAACTAGCTAATTGTCATGGTTATTGCAATATGTTTCTATGGGAAACGATTTGAGTGATCTAACTTGTAGGATATTATATCCCAAATCTGATGGGAGTGAAACCTGTTACCTGAAGAGAGGAAATCTGAGAGCTAACCCAATTAACATGAGAACAATGGACATCTGTCAACTGAGCCAGTTTGTGTTTACCCAGTTGGGGCCAGATGCAGGGTTCAGAGTTTACAAGGACAAAAAGAACCCCATTAAAAGTCTCTGAATAGGGACCCCTGAATTGAAGGACATTATTCTGTGATTGTATAAAAGAAAAGAGTATAAGAAGTCAGTCAGTGGGGCAAGGGGGGTCCCACGAAAAGTGAATCCCAATCCTTTGGACTTGCTGAGCTCCGCAAAGGCTAACCTTGGGGTAAGAAATACTTTATTAGACAGGAAAGTAATTTATTAACAAGTATAGGCTACAGATTGCATGTTATGTTTTTCTTCTACCTGTAACTTTGTTTCCAAATTTATCCTTGCTTGTATTTGAATTTTTACCTCAAGCTCTGTTAAATAAACTGCAACTGAAGCCATTTTAAATTTCCCTTTGAAGTCTGCAAACCAATTACATTGTAGTTGAGCCAAATTATCTTCAGGACTATCAACTTCAGAAGATGCCTGCCATTAAAAGCTATACTATCAAAATTCATTATTTGTAAGATCTGTGGTGTCTCTCCTATTCTCTTGATAGCCATAGTTTAACTGAAGTCCTGGTGCCTAGTAAACTTCCACAAGCAGTACGTTATTTCAAGCATTTTCCTCCACTAAAAATGGACTTTATGGAATTGCTGTTAACTAAAATTCTTAGCAAAACGCGCATACATCCAAATCCACCCAGCCCCATTGGAGTAAAGTAACAGGATGGCACTCTATTTATATATTTCTTTAATTAGATCTAGTAATGGTACTGTACTGTTTTTCCTAATCTGAGACAGGTATTGGCCCCAAAGTTGTGTTAAACCCTAAATCTACCTTTAATATATGCATGTAGAGGCATTATCTTGTATTTGTCAATACTGTATTAGGAAATTATCAGTCAACCATTAAACTCTTCAGCTATCAGAATTTGCCCAGATTTCTATAGTTAGACTTAAGATTCATTAAGGGTAGTCTTTATAAATATGATATGCTTGAAATGTGGATAACCAGTTTAAGATTTGAGAATTCTTGACCTTAAAATTCTAAAACCCAGTTTTTACTTATCGGGAATTCAAGTAACTTTCTCTCAATTATTGTAATGTTGCTACAACAAACTAATGCAAGATAGTGATCTTCTTGTCAGCAAGAGTATTTATCGGAAATGAGCAAGGCATCTGATGTAAATGTCAGAAACTGGACTGACTGTCTATTGTTAAATGTGTGTGCGCTTGCAGTGTTAAAAGGACACATCAGATTGAAATCAGTCAAGTAAAAATGTCATTACCCCTGTTCTGTTGTCCCTTGCCAAGTTTTTGTGGCTTTATATCATGCTTTCCTGTTTTTAAAACCGACAAGCAAGAAGGGGAACAATGAAACTGAGAATACTCAGTGTTATCAAATGCAGGCTAAATCTAAAAGTTCGTTCTTCTGTTGTAGTAATCTTGGTAGTTGATGGTTGTAACTGTAGCAGGTTTAAAAAAAACATTGGGGCAGTGCGGTTTTCAGTTGATTATTGACTTTAACTCTTTGATATTACTTTTATCAACTTATTCACTATATTAATCTTCTAAGAATACAGTAAATTTGAAGTTATTTACATTAATAGAAACCACAAACCTAGTTTAAAAGATGTGGCATAATGAGTCTGTAGTAAACTCAATAGGAACCAGAGTTGGTTACATTAAAACAAATCTGAACCCCAGATTGTACTGTTATAATCTCTTGTAAAACTGTCAATGAGAATGAGGGGTGCTCCATGTCGCAGACAGCATGCTGAAAATCTGTCCATTTTACTCTCCTAAACCTTCCCAGCCAATACTGTGACCTCCTGGTTGCTCTATAAGATTGTAATTGGGCCACTTTTTGTTGTAAAATAAAAAATGATCCATACTTTGTGTAGAAGTAAAATTCTTGGATATTGCTGTTTGTTCAGACAAATGTTAAATATTATGAAACAGTTTTTTCATCCACTTTGAATTAAAATTCCAAATGTTTAAAATCAAAGCCAACCACTGAAGTACCACTGAACTCAAAACAATAAGTTGGGCTTCACCTGTTGAAATTCAATGCCAATAAGAAATATATTTTCTCACACTAATAGAAATAGAGTAACTCTAGACATGTCAGTCTTCTCCACAGTATTAGCTAGAGTAAATCTTCTTTCTTAAACTTCATACTCTGAAGCTATTCTGTTGAGGCTTATCTTTTAGGTGAAAATGAATTGCATTGTGGTAGTGGCTTGAATTACGTTGCATGACCACTGCAGTGATATTAGCATAGATCTTGCCTAAATCATGTTTTTTTAAGTAATACATGAATTGTAATTATTGTACATTTGTGTCCTGTTTAGAATCCGGACAATTGTACTTAAAATAGATTAATTTTATTTGGATTACAAAATGTTTATATGCCCATTATATGCAAAACTAACTTAAGGATAAGATACTTAAACTGCTATAGAAATAAGTTACTGAAACTTTAAATAGAGAACAGAACAGCTTAGAGAAATGTTGGGTGAGGAGGATATGTCTGGAGCACTGTCATGGATGGGTATAAACTGTTCAGGAAGGAAAGGCCAGGGAGAAAAGGTGGAGGAGTTGCATTGTATGTAAGAGAGCAGTATGATTGCTCAGAGTTCCAGTATCAAACTGGAAAGAAGCCCGTTGAGAGTCTTTGGGTTAAGTTTAGAGGCGAGAGCAACAAGGATGGTGTCGTGGTGGACGTCTTGCTATAGACCACATGACCAGGAGGAGGAGGTAGACGAGGCTTTATTTGGATAACTAACAGAAATTTCCAGATCACAGGGCCTGATTCTCATGGGGGACTTCAATCACCCTGACATCTGCTGGGAGAGTAATACAGCAGTGCACAGACAATCCAGGAAGCTTTTGGAAAGCGTTGGGGACAACTTCCAGGTGCAAGTGCTGGAGGAACCAACTAGGGGCTGTGATCCTCTTGATCTGCTGCTCACAAACAGGGAAGAATTGGTAGAGGAAGTATAAGTGGGTGGCAACCTGGGCAGCAGTGACCATGAGATGGTAGAGTTCAGGATCCTGACAAAAGGAAGAAAGGAGAGCAGCAGAATACGGACCCAGGACTTCAGAAAAGCAAATTTTGCCTCCCTCAGGGAACTGATGGGGAGGATCCCCTGGGAGGCTAATATGAGTGGGGAAGGAGTCCAGGAGAGCTGGCTGTATTTTAAAGAAGCCTTATTGAGGGTGCAGGAACAAACCATCCCGATGCGCAGAAAGAATAGCAAATATGGCAGGGAACCAGCTTGGCTTAACAGAAGTCTATGGTCACCTTAAACACAAAAAGGAAGTTTACAAGAAGTGGAAATTTGGACAGATGACTTTGGAGGAATATAAAAATATTGCTCAAGCATGCAGGGGTGTAATCAGGAAGGCCAAAGCACAATTGGAGTTGCAGCTAGCAAGGGATGTGAAGGGTAACAAGAATGGTTTCTTGTTAGTGTAAGGGAACTGTTGCTCCCTTACTAACATTCAGTGGGTGTGTTTTAGTCGCTAGCTCCCAGTACTAAAAGGGGGAAGAATCGATGGGGAATCAGGACCCTGAGACTGCCAGTCCCTAGGAGCAATGGGGAGAGGCCAATGCTCTAGGTCAGCCTGAATGACAGGGTGGGCAGGCTAATCAGGGATTCAGGAGGCTGGGGAGGTCCGTCATCCATGTGAGCTGGAATTGCCTGAGTCAGAGTGGGGCCAAGCTAAGGAGAAAGCAGGGGTCCAAGCTGAGCTGGGGAGCAGAGCTGTGCCAGATCCAGAGTGACCAGAAAAGCAGCCCGGAGAGAGCAGACCCTGGGGCTGCAGCTCTGCTCCCAGGACAAAGTCAGAAGCACAGCCCAGAGAGAGCAGACTTGCCCTGGGAGGAGAGCTGCAGCAACCAGAGCCAGAGGGGCCAGAGAAGCAGCCCATGAAGCTGGGAGCAGAGCAGCAGCCGTGCTGGGGGGGGGGTGGGGCTGGGGCTGGAACAGTCCTGGGCCAGGTGTTGTGAGCAGCTGGGGAGAGCGAGCGGGGACCCTGGGCAGCGGGCCCAGCACAGGGAGACCCCTCAGCCAGGAGGCTCTGCAGGCCAGACTCGGAGGGGGATTGGTAACCCTGACAGGGTGGGGGCAACGCTGGAAAGAAGGGCCCTGCCACCTAGAGCCTGAGAGCGTGTGGCCACGAGCAGAGCGACTCCACCCCACAGCATCCCTGCAGCACAGCCAGGGCCTGAGAAGGAGGCCTGGGACTTACAAGGAACAGACTGAACTTCCCTGACATTCCAGAGACACTGTTTGTGATGTTCCCTGCCACAGAGCAGGGTGATGTTTCCTTTAACCTTTCCCATTTTTCTTATTCTTTTTTAAATTAATTGTTGATTAAATAACTTGCATTTGCTTTAAATTGTATGTAATGATCAGTGGGTCAGAGAAGTGCTCAGTGCAGAGAGAGTACCCCGGAGTGGGGACACCCTAGCCCCTGTCCAAGGTGACCACAGTAGGGTTGGGGGTTGAGCCCCCTAGGAATCCTGGGCCCAGCCTTGTTGGGGTTATGAGGACTTTGCCAGACAGGAGAGTGGAAGGGAAGTCCTCAAGGGCAGGGAGGCCTCTGGGTTAAGGAAGTGGGAGTGAGGACTCAGATCCTTTCGCTAGCCCACTTCACTGGGGTAGTGCAGAAGCCAGGAAAGTTCCCCACAATAGCGGGACTGTTCCCCCGCTTACATTAGCAACAAGAAGGTGGTCAGGGAAAGTGTGGGACCCTTACTGAATAGGGGAGGCAACTTAGTGACAGATGATGTGGAAAAAGCTGAAGTACTCCATACTTTTTTTTTTTTTTTTTTGCCTCAGTCTTCACAGACAAGGTCAGCTCCCAGACTGCTGCGCTGAGCAGCACACTATGGGGAGGAGGTAAGCAGCCCTCAGTGGTGAAAGAACAGGTTAAGGACTATTTAGAAAAGCTGGACATGCACAAGTCCACGGGATCCAATGCATCGGAGGGTGCTGAGGGAATTGGCTGACATGATTACAGAGCTGTTGGCTGTTATCTCCGAAAACTCATGGCAATTGGAGGAGGTCTTGGATGACTGGAAAAAGGCAAATATAGTGCCCATCTTTTAAAAAGGGAAGAAGAAGAATCTGGAGAGCTACAGACCAGTTAGCCTCACTTCAGTCCCTGGAAAAATCATGGACCAGGTCCTCATGGAATCCATTTTGAAGCACTTGGAGGAGAGGAAGGTGATCAGGAACAGTCAACATAGATTCACCAAGGGCAAGTCATGCCTGACCAACCTGATAACTGGCTCAGTGGATATGGGGAAAGCAGTAGACATGGTATATATCTTGACTTTAGCAAAGCTTTTGATATGGTCTCCCACAGTGTTCTTGACAGCAAGTTAAAGTAGTATGAATTGGATGAATGGACTATAAGGTGAGTTGAAAGCTGGTTAGATCGTTGGGATCAATGGGTAGTGATGAACGGCTTGATGCCTAGTTGGCAGCTGGTATCAAGTGGAGTGCCGCAGGGGTTGGTCCTGGGGCTGTTTTTTTTGAACATCTTCATTAATGATCTGGATGATGGGATGGATTGCACCCTCAGCAAGTTTGTGGATGACACTAAACTGGGGGAGAGGTAGATATGCTGGAGGGTAGGGATAGGGTTCAGAGTGACCAAGACAAATTGGAGGATTGGGCCAAAAGAAATCTGAGGTTCAACAAGGACAAGTGCAGATTCCTGCACTTGGGATGGAAGAATCCCATGCACCGCTACAGGCTGGGGACCAACTGGCGAAGCGGCAGTTCTGCAAAAAAGGACCTGGGGATTACAGTGGATGAGAAGCTGGATATGAGTCAGCAGTGTGCCCTTGCAGCCCAATATGCTGTTAGCCTTCTTGGCAACATTAGTAGAAGTATTGCCAGCAGATCAAGTGAAGTGATTATTCTCCTCTATTTGGCACTCGTGAGGCCACATCTGGAATACTGTGTCCAGTTTTGGGACCCCCTCTACAGAAAGGATGTGTACAAATTGGAGAGAGTCCAGCAGAGGGCAGTGAAAATGATAAAGGGGCTGGGACACATGACTTATGAGGAGAGGCTGAGGGAACTGGGCTTGTTTAGTGTGCAGAAGAGAAGAGCAAGGGGAGGGTTTGAGAGCAGCCTTCAACTACTTGAAGGGGGTTTCCAAAGAGGATGGAGCTCTGCTGTTCTCAGTGGTGGCAGGTGACAGAACAAGGAGCAATGGTCTCAAGTTGCAGTGGGGGAGGTCTAGGTTGGATATTAGGAAAAGCTATTTCATTAGGAGGGTGGTGAAGCACTGGAATGGATTACCTAGGGAGGTGGTGGAATCTCCGTCTTTAGAGGATTTTAAGGCCCGGCTTGACAAAGCCCTGGCTGAGATGATCTAGTTGGCATTGGTCCTGCTTTGAGCAGGGGGTTGGACTAGATGACCTCCTGAGGTCTCTTCCAACCCTAGTCTTCTATGATTCTATGACACTGCTAACAGTCCTCAAACAATGGCAAGAAGAGGACTGGAATTTTGATTCACAGTATCCAGGAATGTTTTACAGTGAGATGCATCCTGGTGACATAGCCCAGGAGAATTTGCTGGCTGGAACCCATGTGGTTGAGAGGATGATGAGAAACTAAACTCTAGAGGGCATAACTAAGAAGCAGATATCATTACGTCATCCTGTAGAATAGGAGAGACAATTATGAGAAGTGATGTAAAAGCATGAGTTATAGGAAGTGTGATTTAAAACAGATGTGGAAGTGGGTCATCAATCTATAAGCAGCCATAGTTCTGGCATTTCCTGACTGAGTGCTTAACTCTGTGCAACTAGAACATTCTCAAGTTAATTTTCTATTATTGGAATTTCCAAAGATTTCAAAAGTCAGAGGATTTAGAAATCGCTGTATTTTCAATGTCTGTCTTCAGTGAATGGGATGTCTCAGTGAGCATGGCTATATTAACGATATGGCATTGTTTCCCCGATAAAGACTCAGGAAATTCAAGTCCCATGAGCTGCCATTGGAAACGGATCAGTTGAAATTGCTCTAAGGCAGTGGTCACCAAATGGTAGACTGTGATCAGCTGGTCGATTGTGGAGCCTCTGACATTTTGTCTCAGTTTGTCACTGAGACTGAGATCATAAGAGGCTCTATGATGGACTAGTTGATCAACAGTTTGGCAGTGCAGCAGGGCCCACGCTGCTCCTAGAAGTGGCTGGCTTGTCCGGCAGTGGCTCCTGGTGGAGAGAAGGGGATAGGGTCTCTGCATGCTGCCCTTGCCTGCAAGCTCACCCCCGCAGCTCCCATTGGCCGGGAATGGGGAACTGTGGCCAATGGGAGCTGCGGGGGAGGTGCCTGCGGATGGGGGCAGAGTGCGGAACCATTTGCCCCTCCCCCCAGAGCCACTGCTGGACATGCCGGCCACTTCCAGGAGTGGCATGGGGCCAGGGCAGGCAGGGAGCCTGCCTTAGCCCCACTGCACCACCACCTGAGGTAAGCGATGCCCTGCTGGAGCCCATACTCCGAACCCCTCCTGCCCCCTAACCCCCTGCCCCCTCCCAGAGCCTGTACCCCAACCTGCTGCCTGAGCCCCCTCCTGGAGCCAGCACCCCATTCCTCTCCCCCAGTCCTGAGCCCTCTTCTGCACCCAAACTCCCTGCCCCAGGCTCAGCCCGGAGCTGCCTCCTACACTCCAAACTCCCCTGTCCCAGCCCAGTGAAAGTGAGTAAGGGAGAGGAGAGCAAACAGAGGGAGGGGGGGATAGGGATGAGCGGGGCATAGCCTTGGAGAGGGGGCAGGGCAAAGGGTGTTTGGGTTTGTGTGATTACTGTTCTTTCTACGTTTTCTTTAAGGTAGATCGTGGGGTGCACTTAAATTCAAAAAGTGATCTTGTGCTTAAAAAGGTTAGAGACCACTGCTTTAAGGTTGTCGATAATTCAAATGCTGCAGCTCATTGACCAAAAAACTTTACCCTTGGTTGTGCATGCTTTAAAAATTTTAGTCAATCATACTGAACATGCAGTATGAAATAGATTATTTAAATACAATGAAACACTACTTCAGTGAAATGACTGATAAACAAGTTATTTAACTGAGGTGGCCTTTTGTTGTACTGGGTACGCTGGGATATTTCAGAGTGGTCTCAAGGCAGAGAAGGTTGCCTAATAAAAGGTCTCTAGTACAGGGTTCACTGAAAGGTACTGAGAAGAGGTGCTTCTACTGCAGAATGTGTTGGTCTTCAAAGTAGTCAGAATCTCTAGATATGCCTTAAAGAACTTTTCAACGTGCATGATTTCTGATTATTTCCTGGATTGTCTTCATGAAAATGCAGAAATAGTGGACAGGAAAACGAACAGATCCTTCGCTAATAAACTCAGGGTGAAAGGGAGTAGATAGTGAAGGAAGGGGCCTCTTCCCCGCCTCCCCGCAGGGCAGCCTAGATGATTCTATAAAGTCTGTATTTCACTGATCAAATAGGACCATTTTGTCCATAATACTTCACACTTTACAATGCTTAAATTTCAGATACCTTCAAAAATGTGGCTAACACAGTTTACACAGGAGACCCGAGGCACAAATATCACTGGCTCAAAGTCAATGAATCAGTAACTGTGAACCTAGATCGCCTGACTTTCATGTGCTCTAACAAGATGAAACTTCTTCCATGTTGAAAAGAAATCTTGGGGGAAAATACTAAGAAATGTATAGAAATCTCTGCTGAAACTATGAATTTCAGTCAACTTTGTGTCTTAAATCAAAATACAGATTCATGATGAGATGGGGGGAGGAGGAAGAATAAACCTGTACAACAAAAAGAAAAGGAGTACTTGTGGCACCTTAGAGACTAACCAATTTATTTGAGCATAAGCTTTTGTGAGCTACAGCTTACTAAACCTCAATATAAGAAATGGATTAAATTAAAAACCATCCAACTACAGTTTTCTACATCACTTTCAAGAGGCAAAAATTGTAATGAATAGGGTCTTTAATACATCTGTGATTAATCTGCTACATCTCTTATCTGAAATTTAACACTGGCATATTCAGGTTACACCTGAAGTTGGGGAGTAGGAGAAAGAAATATCCCATACAGAGTAAGGGCTTGTCTAAACTTACAGGATTGCAGCTGTGCCAGTGTAGCGCTTAGTGTGCAGACACTGCCTACCCCAATGGGAGAGTTTCTCCCATTGGCATAGGTACTCCACCTGTCAGGGAGGTGGAAGAGCTATGTTAATGGGGAATCACTCCCCTGGATATAGCACTGTCTGCACCGAAAGTTAAGTTGGGAGTTGGATTTTCCACATCCCTGAGCAACAAAGCTATACTGACATAAGTTTGTAGTGTAGACCAGGGCTAAGTCAGACCTAATTTGAATTGTAATTACACTTAAGAATCCTGTCTGACTAGACCTACTCAGTTCAGTGTCACCAAAGGAATGAATAAACATCTGATGGTTCAGAACTTGTATTAAATAAAGCCATTAAACCATTAGAGACTTCAGAGAATATGTACTGAAGACATGAATACTGTAGTCTGAGATTTAATTGAAGTCTGGAATTTGTGTTTACTAATAAGCCAAAGGCAAATGAAAATTGATTCCCTAGTAGAAGTGTTCTATAAAAACACAGTAACAGAAACTGAAGGTCATGATTAGCACCCTTAGAAAACACTTAAAAGGTTGTGTCAGAGGAAAGGCACTGCTGAGACAAATAATATTGAGCATCTTGTAAGAAGTTTGTTTGCTGTAGTATAAAAACTTTCTAGTGCCCTGAGGAATGTGGTGAATCCAAAAAAGGTTATGGAAACAAAACCACCAATAGTATTTTAGTGGTCCCATAATGAACTTTGCTGCCTCAATTTTGTATTTGAAGCAGGGTAGATAAGATGGCTCTGTCACTAACTCCTTTTCGTAAAGCACAAATCAAAAAACAATGCTTCTGTGCTCTTTGGAGATACACTGCAATGGTGTTCTTAGTCTAAGTTGCCCTCCTACTCCACCTTGTTAACACTTCATAGCTATTCATTATTATGTTTGGAATGCATGGTGACTTTTCTGAATGGCACTTTGTAAAAGCAGAATATCAGCTGATTTCACCAACTCTCTTTGCCTCCTAAATAAGGTGAGAGAACTGATATTTCAAGTCAAACTTTTTGGACCGCTTTCATTTAGAATTGGTATTTTTTTTCCCTCAAATCAAAGCATCTGCTTTTATTTGTAAATTCTTTAGGACCCAAATTGATCTTGTCTGTCCAAACATCGAGACTTAAATTTATAAGGGGTCAAATTCTGCCATCCTCTCTCTCTCGTCCAATTGAAAGCAATAAGACTACTTGTGTAGGTACTACTTGGGTGTATAAGGAAGCAGAAACTGGGCCACAGCGATCAAAGTATATGTAATATTGATACATGGATTTTGGAGGAGCAATGCATAAACCACCATAGTTATCTTCTAAGGTAGAGTTAATGGTGCAAGAATGGGTGACCAAAGAGCAGATTATAGAAAAATGTCATTCATTGGGTTCTACAGTGTGGTCTGTGGCCAACTTTACCTCTGAATCAGAGGTGCGGTCTCATGAAAAAACAGGTCCCAATATGTGATGCTTCATCTTGATAAAATGAACCTCTGCTTGGATCAAGATGGTGCATTCCATGCTGTGAACTGTTACCATTAAAGGCTGCGTCTTACAGTTAAAAATAGGATGGTTGCAATCCAGTCTTCTGCAAATTAAGTATAACACCTGGCAAATTGCTAAAGTGACCTTTTGCTGGGCAGATTTGGATGCTTACATTGTAAGAACTATTTTCAAGTAAACAAAACGTTAATTTATTATACCTGCCTATTGTTCCTAATGTTGAACATGCCTTTTTCCCTTTGATTTTTAGGAGTAGGGGACTACAATTAGACAGCATAACTCACTTGTCAGGCTTTCCTTTTTAATGGTAAAATTAAGATCACCATTTACGCAACAGTAAAAATCATTTAAGTACTTGTTATACTAATAAGAAAAGGAGTACTTGTGGCACCTTAGAGACTAACCAATTTATTTGAGCATGAGCTTTCGTGAGCTACAGCTCACTTCATCGGATGCATGCAAAGCTCATGCTCAAATAAATTGGTTAGTCTCTAAGGTGCCACAAGTACTCCTTTTCTTTTTGCGAATACAGACTAACAAGGCTGTTACTCTGAAACCTGTTATACTAATGAGATTCTATTTGATGCACTCAGTTGAAATAATTAACTTTTTGCTCAGATTCATAGATTCAAGGCCAGAAGGGACCATTGTAATCATATAGTCTATGGTATATAGGAGGTCAGAACTTCCCCAAAATAATTCCTAGAGCATATCTTGTAGAAAAATCCAATACTGATTTAAAAATTCAGTGATGGAGAATCCATCACAACCCTTGGTAAATTGTTCCAATAGTTAATTGCCCTCACCATTTAAAAATATACACCTTATTTTCTATCTGAATTTGTCTAGCTTCAACTCCAGCCATTGGATCGTGCCTTACTTTTCTCTGCTAGGCTGAAGAGCCTGCTATGTGTGTTCCTCAGGTAGATACTTAGACTGTAATTGTCGCCCTTTAATTTTCTCTGTTAAGCTAAATACATTAAGCTCTTTGAGTCTACCACTGTCAAGCGTGTTTTCTAATCCTTTAATCATTCTCATGGCTCTTCTCTGAACTCTCTTCAGTTTATCAACATCCTTAAATTCTGGGCACAGTGTTCCAGCAGCAGCACCAGTGCCAAATATAGAGGTAAAATAACTTCTTTACTCCTACTCAAGATTCCCTGGATCACATTAGCTCTTTTGGCCACAGCATTTCCCTGGGAAGTCACGTTCAGCTAATTATCCACCGTGACCCCAAAGTATTTTTCAGAGTCACTGTTTCCCAGGATAGTCCTCCATCCTGTAAGTATGGCTTACATTCTTTGTTCCAAGATGTAAACATTTACATTTAGCTGTCTTAAAACATATACAGAGCAATCTGGATCGCTTGGTATCAGTGACATGTCCTCTTCATTATTTACCACTCCCCCAACCGTTTTGTTATCTGCAAACTTTCAGTGACTGTTTTCTTCTTGGTCATTGATAAAAGTATTAAATTGCACAGGGCAAAGAACAGGTCCTTGTAGGACCTCACTGGAAACACACCACTTGATGACGATCTGCCTGTGCACACCCCAACACCAGCTGGGGGGTGCACAGGCAGCTGGTCTAGTCTCCTGGCTGCAAGGGTGATGAGTGAGGCATTCTGGGGCACTGTAGGCTGTGGCGCTTTAAAACTGAGCTGCTCCTCCAGAGTTCAGCATGCAGGCAGGAATGTGGGCTCCAGCTACAGCAGCAAACGCTCCAGGCCAGGTTCCAGCAGGACCTCAGGAAGTCTAGCACTGCTCATGCTCTGCCTGCTCACAGAGGAGGCACAAGATGCGCTGCACAAACTCCTGGATATTTTACGCTCATCAGTGCTGAGGCATGTTATGATCCTGATTAATGTGGGACTTCTGGAACCTGCAAGGATCCTCGAGCAGACTCTGGCATCTGTGGCACTCATGTCAAAATGAGCAGATAGGCAGTATCCGGTCCTGGTGATGGGATATGAACAGTTCTGTTCCCACCCAATGCTGGGGTCCCTGGTGGAGACAGCAGCTAATGAGAGAACTCACTAGGGCCACCAGAAGTCAACCACCAAGGACAAGGAGGCAAAATGCCTCAACTGGCTCTCTCCAAAAAGGCATACTCTAGTGCAGCCTCTCCAGATGAGGATCTCCAATTGTCAGGTTGTCCTAGCAAAATATGATTGCCTCAAGTGGAGTGCGTTGCAACAATTGATTGACAAGCTAGACAGGACTTCAGAGATGAATTCCAGATGATCCGTGTGAAGGGGCGTTGAGTAGCTAGAACCACACTACAGTTGGCCCTGAATGCCACAGATATGGCAACAGCAAATGAAGACTTACCATTTGAAGGCTGCTCACTTTCACAAGAGAATAGATGAGGTGTTGAAGTCCCTCTGACTATAGGGCCACCCTCAATAATTAGGAATGTATGTCCTGACCACCAAAATGAGCCACTTTAGGTTCCAACCTGATCAGTGGCACCAACAGCCATACTCCTATTTCAGACAGCCAGAGCCATCTGGCCTCATAGGATCTACCTCCCTCTAGCACCATTTCTGCACTAGTGCTGACCATGCAGCAAGTTTGATGTGACATTTGAGGACAGCGTACCATCCTTCCCTCCTTTCAGGAACCCTCTGACACACTTCCAACAGGCCTGGTCCAGTAACGCCCCAAGACTACTGGATGCTGGAGGTGATCCAGAGAATTCACACCATTCAGTACCTCTCCCTTCTCTCAACCACCCCCCCTCTTCACATCCCTATTCAGGGACCCTTCCCATGAGAATCTGCTTGGATAAGCACTGCAGTGCTTTCTCACTTTTGGTGCTATTGAGGCTATTCCCATCAACAGAGGGGAAAGGGAAGCTATTTGCATTACTTTCGTATCCCCCAGAAAATGGGGGCAGGGTTCAACCAATACTGGACCTCAAGAAGCTCAGGTTGGCAATGGGCTTTGTTGCAAGGATAGGTTCCTGGGTAAGTGTGTTTGTTGTGTGGTTGCTGGTGAGTATTAGCTTCAGGTTGGGGGGCTGTCTGTAAGCAAGGACTGGCCTGTCTCCCAAGATCTGAGAGTGATGGATTGTCTTTCCCACTGAGGGTTACCAAAAGAAACTACACCATCTGCTCAAGAAACTCCCTGAAAAAGCACAAGAGCAAATCCGCACAGACACACCCCTAGAACCCTGAGCAGGGGTATTCTATCTGCTACCCAAGATCCATAAACCTGGAAATTCTGGACACCCCATCATCTCAGGCATTGGCACCCTAACAGCAGGATTGTCTGGCTATGTAGACTCCCTCCTCAGGCCCTACGGTACCAGCACTCCCGGCTATCTTCGAGACACCACTGACTTCCTGAGGAAACTACAATCCATCGGTGATATTCCTGAAAACACCATCCTAGCCACTATGGATGTAGAAGCCCTCTACACCAACATTCCACACAAAGATGGACTACAAGCCGTCAGGAATAGCATCCCCAATACCATCACGGCAAACCTGGTGGCTGAACTTTGTGACTTTGTCTTCACCAATAACTATTTCACATTTGGGGACAATGTATACCTTCAAATCAGTGGCACTTCTGTGGGTACCAGCGTGGCCCCACACTATGCTAATATTTTTATGTCTGACTTAGAACAACGCCTCCTCAGCTCTCATCCCCTTATGCCCCTACTCTACTTGTGCTACGCTGATGACATCTTCATCATCTGGACCCTTGGAAAAGAACCCCTTGAGGAATTCCACCATGATTTCAACAATTTCCATCCCACCATCAACCTCAGCCTGGACCAGTCCACACGAGACCCACTTCCTGGACACTATGGCGCTAATAAGCGATGGTCACACAAACACCACCCTATACCGGAAACCTACTGACCGCTATGCCTACCTATATGCCTCCAGCTTTCATCCAGACCACGTCACACGATCCATTGTCTACAGTCAAGCTCTACGATACAATCTCATTTGCTCCAACCCCTCAGACAGAGACAAATACCTACAAGATCTCTATCAAGCATTCTTACAACTACAATACCCACCTGCGGAAGTGAAGAAACAGACGGACAGAGCCAGAAGAGTACCCAGAAGTCACCTACTACAGGACAGGCCCAACAAAGAAATAACAGAACACCACTAGCAGTCACCTTCAGCCCCTAACTGAAACCTCTCCAGCGCATCATCAAGGACAGACAGCCCCCCAACCTGAAGCAAATACTCACCAGCAACTGCACACCACACAACAAAAACACTAACCCAGGAACCTATCCTTGCAACAAAGCCTGTTGCCAACTGTATCCACATACCTATTCAGGGGACACCATCATAGGGCCTAATCACATCAGCCACACCATCAGAGGCTCGTTCACCTGCACATCTACCAGTGTGATATATGCCATCATGTGCCAGTAATGCCCCTCTGCCATGTACATTGGCCAAACTGGACAGTCTCTACGTAAAAGAATAAATGGACACAAATCAGATGTCAAGAATTATAACATTCAAAAACCAGTCGGAGAACACTTCAGTTGCTCTGGTCACTCAATTACGGACCTAAAAGTCACAATATTACAATAAAAAACTTCAAAAACAGACTCCAATGAGAGACTGCTGAATTGGAATTAATTTGCAAGCTGGACACCATTACATTGAATAAAGACTGGGAGTGGTTGAGTCATTACACAAAGTAAAACTATTTCCCCATGTTTATTTTTTCCCCCTACTGTTCCTCACACGTTCTTGTCAACTGCTGGAAATGGCCCACTTTGATTATCATTTCAAAAGGTTTTTTTCCTCTCCTACTGGTAATAGCTCACCTTACCTGATCACTCTCGTTACAGTGTGCATGGTAACACCCATTGTTTCATGTTCTCCATGTATATAAAATCTCCCTCCTGTATTTTCCATTGCATGTATCCAATGAAGTGAGCTGTAGCTCACGAAAGCTTATGCTCAAATAAATTTGTTAGTCTCTAAGGTGCCACAAGTACTCCTGTTCTTTTTGCGGATACAGACTAACACGGCTGCTACTCTGAAACTTATATTTTCTGTATTATCTATCCCTTTCCTGATGATTCCTAATATTGTTAGCTTTTTTGCCTGCAACTGCATATTGAGCAGATGTTTTCAGAGAACTATCCATGGTGACTCCAAGATCTTTCTTGACAAGTAATAGTCAACTTAGACCCCATCAGTTTGGACATATCATTGGGATTGTTTTCCAGTGTGCATTATTTTGTACTTATCAACACTGAATTTCACCTGCCATTTGGTTGCCCCGGCACCCAACTTTGTGAGATCTCTTTGTAACCCTTCAGAGTCTGGTTTGGACTTAACTCTTAAGTAATTTAGTATCATCTGCAACTTTTCCGCCTCACTTGTTACCCCTTTTCCAAATAAATTATGAACATATTGAACAGCACAGGTCCCAGTACAAATCCTGGAGGGATCCTGCTGTTTACCTCTTTCCAGTGTGAAAACTGACCATTATTCGTCCTATCCTTTGTTTCCTATGTTTTAACCAGTTACTAATCCACGAAAGGAGCTTCCTTCTTAGCCTATGTCTGCTTATTTTGCTTAGGAGTCTTTGGTGAGGGACCTTGTTAAGACTTTCTGAAAGCCCAAGTACACTATCCACTGGATGTACTTGTTGACATCCTCAAAAACATTCTAATAGATTGGTGAAGCGTGATTTCCCTTACAAAAACCGTGTTGACTCTTCCCCAACATACCATGTTCATCTGTGTGTCTAATAATTCTGTTCTTTGCTGTAGTTTCACCCAGTTTGCCTCGTATTGAAGGTAGGCTTGCCGGCCTGTAATTGTCAGAATTGTCTCCAAAGCCTTTTAAAAAAAAATTGGCGTCACATTAGGTCTCCTCCAGTCTTCTGGTATAGAAGCTGACGTATTACTGTTAATTTATAAATTTGTTCCACAACCTCCTCTATTGACACTTCAATCTGGGGCAGTTCCTCAGATTTGTCACCTAAAAAGAATGGTTCAGGTGTGAGAATCTCCCTTGCATCCTCTGCAGTGAAGACTGATGCAAAGAATTAATTTAGCTTCTCTGCAGCAGCCTTGTCTTCCTTGAGTGCTCCTTTATCAGTTCAGTCATCCAGTGGCCCCACTGATTGTTGAGCAGGCTTCTTGCTTCTGATGTACTTTTTAAAAAACTTTTTTGCTGTTAATTTTTGCATGTTTTTCTTAGTTGCTCTTCAAATTCTTCTTTGGCCTGCTTAATTAAGCTTTTACACTTGACTTGGCAGAGTTTCATGCTCCTTTCTATTTTCCTCAGTATTTGACTTGCAATTTTTGAAGAATGTCTTTTTGTCTCTAACTGCCTCTTTTACTCAGTTAACCTTAGTGGCATTTTTTGGTACTCTTATTGTTTCTTTTTTTGATTTGATTAGTTTGAGCCTCTATTATGGTGTTTTTAAAAAGTTGCCATGCAGCTTGCCAGCATTTCACTGTTGTGACTGTTCCTTTTAGTTTCCATTTAATTAGCCTCTTCAAAAAGGGGAACTACACAAAAAGGAAGTTAAATGCTACTGTGGTGGGTTTCTTTGGTATTTTCTCCCCTAGAAGGATATTAAATTTAATTACATTATGGATGCCAATACTGAATGGTTCAGCTGTATTCACCTCTTGGACCAGATCCTTTGCTTCTCTTAAGACTAAATCAGAATTGCCTCTCCCCGTGTGGGTTCCACGACTAGCTGTTCCAAGAAACAGTCAATAATGGTGTTTATCTTGGCATCCCATCCTGCGGTGACATTTGGGTGTAGATGAAATTGCCCATTATTGCGGGGTTTTGTGGTCTCTCTAATCTCCCTGATCATTTCACAATCATTGTCTCAGTAGTTTATCCCTACTGCTATATTCTTATTATTCAAGCATGGAATCTCTATCCATAGAGGCTCTATAGTAGTTTGATTCATTTCAGATTTTTACTGTATTTGACCCTATGCTTGCTTTCACATATAGTGTCACTTCCCCACCAGCATGACCTCCTTCTGTCATTCCTATACATTTTGTACCTGGTATTACTGTGTCTTATTATCATGCCTATTCTATCTGTATCCTCCGTTAATACCACGCACTCAGATCCACCCATCTTAGTATGAATTAGTATGACAAATTCCTTGAATTTGTATACAAACGTTTATAAAATTTGTCAATGTGCTGTTGCCTGCTTTGAAGTGCTTTAATTGAATGGGACTCTTTTTTATTTGACTGTTTCTCTTCAGTTCCTAGCTGTACTTTATCTACTTTTATCTTCTTCTCTTTACTAGGATATACAGAAACCCTTTTAATAAGCCCATCCCTAAGGGATGTCTGTCTGAGCTGTGTGCTTGTCTGCACCTGTCAGCTTTCCCCCAGCCCTTATTTTAAAAACTCTTCTGACTTTTTTAATTTTGCATGCTAGCAATCTGGTTCCATTTTGGTTTAAGGGGAGCCCATCCTTCCTGTATAGGCTCCTTCTTTCCCAAAAGGTTCCACGGTTCCTAATAAACATTAATTCCTCATTCCAGTGCCATCGTCTCCATGCATTGAGACCCCGCAGTTCTGCCTGTCTAAGTGGTACTGGAGGCATTTCACAGAATGCTACCAGGGAAGTCTTGGACTTCAATTTCTTACCTAGCAGCCTGAATATGGCCTCCAGTACTTTTTTTCCCTACCTTTCCCTATGTCATTGGTATCTCTGTGTGCCATGATCATAGATTCCTCACCACCACTGCACAAACATCTCTATCTAGGTGTCTCAAGAGGTCCACAATCTTTGCACCCAGCAGGCAATTCATCATGCAGTTCTCCCAGTTATCACAAACCCAACTACCTACATTTCTAATAATTGAATCCCTGCATTACTATTGTCTGTCTCTTCCTAATAACTGGGGTCCCTTGGTGTGAGAGGATACCATGACAGCATCTGGAAGGAGGTCCCAGTTTTGGGATCATTTACGTCTGCTCCAGTTTGTTGATCTTTCCCAGGGACCTTCATCCTCCTCAACAACACAGAGGCTGTCAGACTGGGGGTGGAACCTACCGTGTTCCTGAAAGTCTCCTCTATATACCTCTGTCTCTCTGAGAGACTTGGTCTCTGAGGGCCATGTACTGCTTTTACGATGTACACACATGCCGCCTGCCCTCAAGGCAGGCAATCATACATGCTGCATTCAGTACAATAAACTGGATAGTCCCCGCTCTCTTGCTGGACTTCTGCCGGCATTATTTTTATTTTGCAAGATGTTTTATTGGTTTTGAGGGGCGATTAACCTAAGTTTAGTGTGTATATGTTAGGTGTATCTGCCTCTCTCAACCCACTCACAAAAAATCCCATTTGCTAGCTCCTCTGGTTGCTTAAAAGCTGCCTCTTTAAACCCTCTTTCTCCCTTAGTTAGCCCCGCCCCCTCGTCAAGCGATCCTAAAGGGATAAAGGATCAAATGGTAGCAAGCAAGAGCCTTGTCAGTAAGCTTTCAGCCTAGCCACTCAGGTCACTTGGCACAATACACAGCCTCCAAAGCAGATCACACTATAAACTGAATGTAAGCAAGCATCCAACAAACTCACCCCATAGGTCATGTAGTCTCTCCTCTTTCACCTGGAGAACTCCCATGCAGAAAATTCCCGTCTGCTACTCCTGTTCGCTCTGCACAGAGAATATGAAACTGGATTGCTCAGTGCATCAGAACATCCTATCAGCTAGCAGGCAGGTAACCATCCAACAAGATTTGCGCCCAGTCCACTAGAATACAGTCCAACTCTGTGATCTCCCTAGCAAGACTGACTATCCAAGATGCTTGCCAACTGGAAACCTGACTGTCAAGTGTATGCATTTTCTAAGCACTATACAGTGGTGCAAGCAGCCAGGGATGCTGCAGGTTTGGGGAGATTAGTACTACAATCTGTTTTCACAGAGACTACTAATACCCCTGCCACAAGTGAGGGTCACAGCTGGGGAGTCACCAGCTGTGGAATACGCACACTGACTAGCACTTGAAGAAAAAGGTTGGCTATCTGTACAGTAGTGAATGTTCTTTGAGATGTTTAGTCCATATACATATGCCACATTCCACCTGCAATCCTTGGTGTTTAAGAGTCTAGGCGTCATGAGCTTTCGTGGTAGAGAAGGAACTGGGTGTGGCAGCATGGCTCTGCCTTTTATACCCTCCCATAAGGAAGGGAGGGGCTCATGTGCTGCACTGAGGAATACTGCTGACTAGAACATTCTGATGGGTGTATGCTGGATGTGCACTTAGCAACTGTGGACTATGTATATGGACTGTTTATCTCAAAGAACATCCATCACTGTACTGGTAAGCAGCCTCCTTTTCCTTTTGTGCCAATAGGGAAGCTAAATCGGAGAAGGGTGGAGGGACTTGCTCACACAAATTAGCAATAAATACCCACTTCTCTTGTAGTGTAGACCTGTATCCGCTCCACTGGACCATGTTGTCTGTGTATGACAGTTACCATTATCCTACAGGCCAAGACTCATCAAATTTAATCATAGGCTGACTACATCATAATAGTATCTTGAGTTACCTACCTTCAGTTTGCAGAGACCACTTCATATCCCATCCACGTTGGTAAAACATCCCTGTGGCAGCTACAGCCGTTGCTTACATTGAAAAATATTGGGAAATAACTTAATGTATTTTTCGATGTCTTCAAGTGCAATTTAGCAGCAGAAAAGAAGGGAAGATCATATTTTAGCACCATGTAACCAGCAAGTGCTCTGTGGACCACCAGAGATCATGGACCATAATTTTGGAACTGATACTCGATGCTATTTATGGAGTAATGTAGGTGTGTATACAATACTTTAAAATAAACTGGTAGATCCATACCCAAAGGATTTTACATTCCAAATTAGGTGCAATACAGCAAGAAGTGATAGATAAAAGCTACAGCAGTTGAAAGGTCCTGACATATTGATATTTATGCCCTTTCAGCCATTTCTGTTTTTGTAGTTAACTTTGTTTACATTTAATGGACAGGATATTGTGAGAATTGAGTGCTGAAGAAAAAAATGTGAAATCACCTGAGAGAAGACAAGGGGCGTCTGAAGACCTGATTTGTTAATCATACAGTTAATACCCTTTTTAGGAAGAGTATTAAATTTGATAAATACAGCTGTATATAAATATTGTGATGCCTGTTTATAGCAAGATGCAACCAGCATCTTGAAACTACAGACTGAAATGATATGTATATTGTATATATCATTTCATACAATATAAATATGGACCACATTAGTATAAAATATTGGTGCCTATTTGAGATGGCCTTGTTGCTTCAAAGTGGGGAAGCCGTGTGTTTTACACAGATCATCCCAAACAAGTATCAATAAAACCCTTATACTACTTGTGTATTTACATGTCACATTTTATATAAGTATATTAGAAATATTTAGAATTTTAATATATTTATTGGTACTGTTTTTTCATGTCTGCTTCTCAAGGCAGGATCCCTCAGTACCATGAGGCTATCTGTGCAGGCTTCAAAGAGCAAACTCATAACTTTAGAAACTTCTAAATATGACCTCCAGCCAGCTTTTCTTTACCAATATTATCTTGACTTCAAAAGGATCTTCTAGACCTAGAAGAGTTTCCATTGGAATACTGGTATCTTCCCTTTCAAGAGATCTGAAGCTCCCATGTCTAGACCTGATGGGTTGCAATATTAAACATTAAACCTGTAACAGTGACACGCTTCCCTGAGGTACCCAGTGTTTTGAGACACCTCATTACCACCTAACCTTAGCATGAGAAAGTCTTGTCTGTGTCTGCCAGACATCAGCCCCCTAACTCCAACAGCCACAGACAACACAAGCATTCCCCTCTAAGCCTTGCAGGCCCTGCTGTTTCTCTACTGGTTAGCAACAGGAACAGCACAACCCTCAAGCCCTCCAAGCATCTCCCTGTTCCACTGGATGCTCTCAGTATTCACAGTTTCACTGCTTCCAAAGAAACAATACCCCCCAGCTTATCTGTTTCACTTCAGATCACTGCTCCACTTAGCACGAAAGACTTAGATATGTTTATAGTGAAACTAAGACTTAGATATGTTTATAGTGAAACTAAGTGTGTTTATTTAACCAACCACATAGATTCAAATAATAGCAAGTAGAAGTATTGAAAACAAATGGGTACACTTTCATAGCATGAATGCTAGAGCCTAGGCTTTATTAACAAGATACTCGCGTATTGTGGAATTACTCACTCAAAATCCTTGCAGTGTTTTATAGCCAGGCTGGCGTTGACCCTCCTTTCCTAAGACAAACATGTTGTTAGCTTGCCTCTTTGGTGAGAGATCCTTTGTGCTTCCTTGTACTCCTAGATATACCCTAACAATCCTTAGTCCTAAAGAGGCCACCCCCTGCTGTTTTGTCCTGTAAATTTCCCCCCTCGTAGATTTTTCCATTTTTTTTTTCTGCCTGTGGCTCAGTATGCAAATAGGCATACATTGAGAGGCATACAATCCCCATATGACCAGACTGGCAGATAAGCATCTGTTACTTCATGGCTGAAAGGAACATGTCTGAGGCATGTCACTCCTGGTGACCTACCTTACCTTTAAGGCCTTAAGAACATCATTTTTTGCATCAAGGCATAACTTCTTAAATATTATCTGTACAAACGTTTAGCAATGATCATGATACCCAGCAGCCTACTGCTCTTGGTAGAGACCTCACTCGTCACCGTTTGGTGAACTATGATGCATATATCTGACCTACGAGATCCCTATAAAACCCTGTACACCCTAGTGCAGTTTGCCATTTGGGACCAAGAGGTTCCTGGGTCACAGGCATTAGAGACTATTATAAGCATGGGCCTCAGACTAATGTGATTTTGAGAGAAATTTGGAAAATTCCATCTTTTTCATGGACTGAAAACTTCTCTTCCTGGTGTGGGTAGCTGTTTTTATTGTTTTTTTAATGGCAGCTGTCTGAAGCTGCCCAGATGTTTGGAATGTTACAGGCAGTCCCAGTGGAGATGAATTTGTGAGCAGAGTATGGGTGAGGTGGTCAAAGGTGCATGTAAAATGCAGTTTATCACGTGGATATCGGCACCACACGTGTGCATAAAATGAGTATTAAACCCCCCCCCCCCAGACATTTCAATATATAAACGTAACTTTTCCATTGTTGGTTCTTGGAAACTTTCCATTTAGCAGTTTAAATACAATTTCAAAGGATTTTGTTTCCAGAGGAGGAAATCAAGTTTGTTTAGAGTTTACACTACATAGCACTTATAACTATTACCAGACTTGCAGTGATAACTTATTGGGCAGGTGTGCTAAAGTAAAGCCAGATTTACCACCTCTGTCATACAGTCGTTAACTGTAATATCTAGTTGTTGAGGGAATTACAGTTCTACACACATCAAGGAATTCCACAAAGTAAAACAGGATTTACACTTTAGTTTTAAGAGCTGCAAGACACACTAGGTATAAAACTATATAAAGTTTGTTTATTCTATAGTTGGGACTAGGATCCACTCTGGTATTGTCCCTAATCCCTTCCCATCCCCACACAACCCTCAAAATTGTAAGAAAAAAGTTGACTTGGACAAAATTTCTATGTATTTTTGTGCCATTAAAACAGATCAGTTTGAAAAAAAAAAAAGGGGCAGACACTAGTTATCCAGCCTGCCTACCTGATCCAGCAATGAGGTCATAATTGTGCTTACAACCTACTTGTTGCCATTGAAATAACTGATGTCACAAATTTAGAATGACTACTACTTGATTGTTCCATGAAGTTTGAGTGGGGTGGTCCTTGCTTAAACATAGATCTTTCATTAATACCTAATTTTTCTTTGAAGATGACTTTTAAAGCTGCTGCATTAATTTCTAGTCGTATTTTAAATTAAAATCTTGCAAAGCATGTATTTATTTCTACTTTGGTGCTCCACCCTGAAGTACTACAATGTCATACTGCATAAAACTTGAAATGAAATGTCTATGATAGTTTTGATTGGACCACTCAAACGTCATCACATCTTCATATTCTTTAGTATTATATCATATTTCTGTTTCAAGTCTTGCAAGTTGGTTTTATTTCGTAGAACTCCATGTATGTTTAGGACTACAGTTCCCTCAGCACCTACCTATTACATTTAATACCAAGCTATATGACAGAGGTGGTAAGTCTAGTTATTGTTTAATGTATCTACCTAATAAGCTTGCATTTTAAGTATTGCATTCAGATTTTACAAAAGCCTGGAAAGAAACTAGGAGGAGCCCTGATTCTTTTATATCTGGAAACAAACGTTTAGTATCTTTGTTGTCCTTGAAGGTTTTGTAACTAACAAGGGAATTCTTTAAAGAAACAGAAAAACTCTGACAATTATCTGACTTAAATTGTCTTTAAATGCCAATATGTCTGTGTTCAGTTTATGTACAGATTTTTTTTTAAAAATTGTGTTTTACAGTGGGTCTAGTGATGTTAAATGCATGAAGAGGCTTTGGCAGAGTTCAACAACCATGGCTGTAGTACTACTTAATTTTTTGCTCTTTGTATTCTTAAAATTTTCATTTTCCATAAATCTGTCTATGGGAAAATCTAATTATTTGTTTTCAGTGTAACTGACATGCAACAATTCAGTGAATGTTGGCAGCATTGAATTTTAAACAGGCTACTTGAATTTGGATGTGTTGGTAACTGGTAAAGCCCAAATTTACCATTATACTAAGCACTGTTTGAATTATAAACCCAGTGCTGGCTTTTAGCAAGTGGACAGTACAGGGTGGGTTTTGTACCCAAGCAAATTATGTGCCCAACTTCCACTCAAAATCAATGGGAATTAGGTACCTAGCTCAATTAGGTGCTTTTGAAAATCTAACTTATCTAACCAGAGCAGACATACCCTGGGCAGATTAGGACCCTGGAAGTGCAGTATGGGTACACGGAACACCCTTTGTGGGGACCTGATATTCTAGGAGGAGCGCGGGCCTTGGCTAGCCTGCCCAGAAACACCGTTAGCAGAGGAGGATGCTGCTTACCCACATGGCTGACCTAGAAGCACTCACTCTCCCTTTCATTCAGCACCATCAGTCCCATGGAACTTGGAGGGAAGGCAGAGTCTTGGCTGCTTTGCCCTGTGGCATTGCTGACAGAAGCATACTTCAGCTCTGCTCACCTTTCAGACGACACACTGGTCACAAGAGTTTCCTGCCTCTAACCGTCCAGGAGTTGCTTCTCCCTGTGACCAATACTGATTCCCAGGCCTTGTCTGTACTTAAAATTTATACTGGCATAGCTATGCCAGTAAAAATGTTGAGTGTAGAGTAGCTTTGCTGACAGAGTGCTCTTGTTGGTATAGTTAACATAATTTAGGGTCTGTCTACACATAAACCACTATGGTGGTGCAGCTGCATCACTGGAGCACTTTAGTGAAGACACTGCCTACACCAACTGGCGGGGTTCTCCCTTTGGCACTCTACCTCCCTGAGAGGCAGTAGCTAGGTTGATGGGGAAATTCTCCTGTTGACCTAGCACTGTCTACTCGCAGGGTTAGTTTGGTTTAACTACATCACTCGGGTGTGGATTTTTCACATCACTGAGTGACACAGTTGTACCAACCTAATTTCCTAGTGTAGAGAGGGTTGCTAACCCTGAAATTGGCATCAATTTCCCAGTGACTATTGAAAGCAATCTGGGAGATTTTAATAGGATATTTTTGAAAAAGATATTAAATCATGTTGGAAGAAAAGAAAAAAAAATCTCCTGGAATAGTTTCAGTCAGAGTTGGCAACCCTAAGTGTAGACCAGGCCTCAGAGAGGTGGTGTTCCTACACCAAACAGGAAAAATTCCTGTTGGTGTATGCTGCATCTACACGAAGAGGCTATACCAGCACAGCTCTGCAGTGTAGACTTAATCCTAGGTTATGTAAAGGCAAAGGGTGCAAAGCATTGATTAGAAGTATTCAGAGCTGGCTGGGCTCATGTCTGGTCTACACTATAGGCCTATATTGATAGAAAGAACTCTGTCGCCTGGGTGTGAAAAATCCACACCCCTGAGCAACACAGTTATACCGAACTAACCCCCAGAGTAGACAGCGCTATGTTGGTGGGAGCTTCTCCCACCGACATAACTACCACCTCTTGGGTAGATGGATTAATATGCTGATTGGAGAGCTCTCTCCCCTCAGCTTAGAGCATCTTCATTAAAGTGCTACAGCAGCACAGCTGCATCAGTGCCGATGCACCAATGCAGTGTTTTAAGTGTAGACCTGCCCTCAGTCTCTTTGGGAAGCTGGGGGGAAAAAAAAACTGCCAGGTTGGAGATGAGTCAAATAGCACCAGTAAAGGGAGCGGAAAGGGAAGTAACATCAAGAAAAGGACCCAGAGAGCTAGGAGACCTATGGAGGTAAAAAGGAAGAACATTGGTGAAGAAAGTAGCCGGAAAGAAGAATTGGGTAGTAACCCAAGCAGGGTTAAAGAAGGTTAACTAAGAATTGGAGTGAAGTTTTACAAATGAGAAGTTTGTAACATTGGAGGCAGGGAGGAGGAAAAACAAACACTGAAAGATTGAAAAAAAAAATCACAGAACAAATATATGCAAGTATAAATTTAATTCAGAAGAGAACAAGGATCCTGAAGGTGGCTATGGAAAACTGTGTCAAGACAATTAAACAGAAAAGGGGAAACAAAACACAAGATAGACTGTCTTAGTTTGTAGAGTTCAACAAATGATAGTAAATAGTACTTAACTATGTACACAGTACTACAGTGAGATCTAATTAGATAATAAAAACTCTGCAGTATTCACTGCTTCATTCAGTTCTGTATATCTGTAGTGGGCACTGATGTTACAGTGCTATGATTCATCCTTTCCTCACACTCTTCTCCAGAGGAAAAACTGCATCCTGGTAAATTCCCTTGAACAAGTATGAAATTCTAATACCCTAAAGAGCAACCTATGGCTATGGTTTAGTCTTGATGGGAGAAAATGTGGTTTTCAATTCTGTTCAATCAAGTTAGAAAACCCCTCCTAATGCTTATTAATATGAGGTTACAACACGGTCCTCTAACAAGCCTTTGAATATGTTAGCATGAGTCTTAACCAGCATTAAGAGGAGTCTTCAATTAATTGAGTTAAGCTAACTTGATTGAGCTAAAATGACAAAGTTGCACCTTTTTTGCCTTTAAGACAGGACATATCAAGACATATGCTGTGCCAGTCTGCTCAGTACATAATCTCTCTAAATTTAGGGCCAGCCCTATAGTTCAGGATCATGTATAGGTGTCCTTCAATTGATTTAAACTAAAGAGGAGCAGACTTAATCAGCAATACTTTTATCCTCTCCCTCTAGGCTCAATGTAGTAACCTCACTTTTTTTTCCATTTGCATCAAAAGACGATGTGTTTTAAGGCAGCTTTTAACCTTCATATGCTAAATCTCTTTTTTTATTGTAATTAAATTGTTATAATATAGGCAAATGCATCTGAAGAGAATGTGTAGGTAGGTCTTTATATGACGCATAGCCAGTGAAGGACTTGCTTGAAAAGTCCAAATGTTACACCGTATGAGTTGACAATTTTTGGAAAAAACACTCTTTACTCAAGAACAAACTAGGCATTACAGCTGTGTGATCAAACTAGGAGATGGCTGAGATGTTGCACTTAATGCTAAATGAGTGGCTACCTAACTAATGGCTACGTCTAACTCCTTTGGGCTTTAATTGTCTTTAAGACCAATGTTTCATAGTTTCACTCACTCTTCAGATTTCGAAGGAATATTTGCCACCTCCTTTATTCTCCTCTAATTAGGTAATCTGATAAGTGAGTTTCTTATCAAGAGTCCTAAACTAATTTGCAGTAGGAATAAACGGGAGAAATAAATGTATTCTAAAGGTGGGGTTTTCTGTGAGCACTTCCCATCCCTTGGCTTTAAGTATGGCAGTGTTAATGTTTGAATTTAACTACCATAGATGTTTGTGTAGTTGCAACTCGAAAAAAAATATCTGAATGGTTTTGTACAACTGTATTATGTTTCTAATATAGTACAGGTGAGAGCAAAGTATAAGTAGGGGCATAGCGAGCAGATTGAGGGACGTGATCGTTCCCCTCTATTCAACATTGGTGAGGCCTCATCTGGAGTACTGTGTCCAGTTTTGGGCCCCACACTACAAGAAGGATGTGGATAAATTGGAGAGAGTCCAGTGAAGGGCAACAAAAATGATTAGGGGTCTAGAACACATGACTTATGAGGAGAGGCTGAGGGAACTGGGATTGTTTAGTCTGCAGAAGAGAAGAATGAGGGGGGATTTGATAGCTGCTTTCAACTACCTGAAAGGGGGTTCCAAAGAGGATGGCTCTAGACTGTTCTCAATGGTAGCAGATGACAGAACGAGGAGTAATGGTCTCAAGTTGCAGTGGGGGAGGTTTAGATTGGATATTAGGAAAAACTTTTTCACTATGAGGGTGGTGAAACACTGGAATGCGTTACCTAGGGAGGTGGTAGAATCTCCTTCCTTAGAGGTTTTTAAGGTCAGGCTTGACAAAGCCCTGGCTGGGATGATTTAACTGGGAATTGGTCCTGCTTCGAGCAGGGGGTTGGACTAGATGACCTTCTGGGGTCCCTTCCAACCCTGATATTCTATGATTCTATGAAAGGAGACAATGTTCACAGTGAAGCTTGTTGCAAGTGATGGGGTCATTAGAAATGCAAGTTTGGGTACTCATCATCATGTTAAACTTAATGTTTACATTGCATTCTCACTGGTGCATTATTTTGTTTTTTCTGTCCAGTTCAGGTCTCAGGTCAGTTACTTTTGTGTGTACAAATTAAGTGAAAGCCTGGTATATCTAGCTCAGAAAGCTAAAAATATACTCCATTATCCATGGAGAAGGTCAGATTTTCCTTTACTGAACCAGCTGATATTTGAGTAAGTGGCAATCGATCAGTCTAAGGTCTGCTTCTCATTTTTCATAAATGAAGGGCTGTGGCTTTAAGTAATCACTGACTGCTTGTGCCAAGTGCAGAAGCTGCAATATCTGCCTCTGGTGGGAGAGAGCAGTACAAGCAGTACGGTAACCTGCAAAGCTTGAAGTAAGGCTGAGACAAGGTCCAATGGAGCCCTTCCTAGTAGTGTCTTGTATCTAGCCAGACCAGTTTGGTGTGTGGTGTTGCCAGTACCACCTGTATACCCTGTTAGATGTGCAGGGTGGAAGTGGAGACACAGAAGCTGGAAAATGGGCTGCTCTAGCAGCAAAATGTGCCTCTATTCTCAATGTGCTGCAACAAGGGTAATCACTATTTGTTTTATAGTGCTTTTCTGGAAGAATGTCAGGGAATTTAGGCAGTGGCTGACTGCAGGGAAGGTGACATGGCTCCAGCAGCAAGCAATTCCTGACTGGAAAGCCTGAATCTTATGATCTCTGCAACATTATGCTCTCCACAGCAGTGGTTGCGTCTGGAGGATTCTGTTCATGAAGTGAACACTGAGCTGTGAAATACCTTTAATGTAGTTATGCTATGTATGCTGTGAATTGTCCTTCTTGAATCTGCTTCTTAAACTCTGTTCTATGCAGCAGCTAGTTTCAGGTTTTTAGGCGGTCTTTCAGTTGTGGGCAGAATATAAGGGGCAAAGGAGGTAGTCGGGTTTTTTTCGTGGCTTTTAAGTTGAATAACAAGCTGATTCTTGCTTTAAAAAGCTCTAGTTAGTCTTCCTGAATGCCAAGACCACTTTCAATATTTTTATATATTTTCTTTCAATTCTAATCTGTTTTTTGTAAAGCTAGAAGTTAAATCTGAGTATTTTAGCTGTCATTGAACCTATAAAATCTATTAATGAAAAAATGGCGATAGTTTAAAAGTGGGCTTTACCTTTCCTTCATAGAAGATTGAGCTTCTAGCAAAGTTTAGCTTTGTTTACATTCAGCACAAAGTCCATATGCTGACAAGATCTTAGCATAAATATTTAAGTTTGTGTTTGAAAGAGGCATGCATCATGTGTCCTATGCATGCATTAGTTGAAACATTGTGGGTCAATATACAGTTACACCCATGAGGGCGGGAAAAATCCTAATACAATCATTTAATTGCTGCAAACTAAGATTTAATTGGATTGTTAACTTGGGAAAACTAGGGAGGCTGTTTAAAGAATAACTTCCATAACAACTAAGGAACATCTGTGTGTTTGTAACAGCAAAGCTGTTACCCTAAATGATTCATTTCTTGGCTTCTCACTCTTGCCTTTTGTTTTCCTGCAGATAATGTGAGTTAATTATTGGAAGGTGTTCTATTCAAAACACTAGTAACCAAATGTGTTTTTCTTCTTTTTTTTACAGAGGGAGGAAGCACTAAAACAGCATAAAGAGCTATCTCAAGAATTCCTCAACCTTAGAGGAGAGCTGGGTAAGAAGCTATTTTCCCAATTTTAGGGGGGGAGGGAAGGAAATGCAGCAAGAGTTGTTTTGTAAAGACAGATGTCATGGTATTGTAACAGAAGTCATTAATTCCCTGGCTGAATTCTGTTCAAATGCTTTAACGCTGCATTACTCTGGAGTCTTGACAGCATGACCCCAGGTTCACTGAATTCCTGGCGCTGATCTGACTAAGCCTGTAGGGCCTCCTCAGGAAGCGTGTATCTGATGACCAAAAAGTTCACTTTCCAAAGAGGGGAGGATGTCTTACAGTATGCATATTCCTGTTTGATACCTAAATTATTTGTAAATTGTTTCTACAGACACTTTCGGGCAAAAGTTGATTAAAACTAAAATGTGCCATATAAATCTATTATATTTTCTCTTTACTGGTTTGTGGCAAATGAGTGTAAAATTAATAGAAGGAAATGCCATAAATCTCATGAGATTAAATGCTTGAGAACTTATCTTCGTGGACAACTATAATATTGAAAATGAACTTGTAATGCGCAAGGGATAGTTTTGCCAACTTTGAAGCTGCATTTAACTGTGTTTAATGGTGACGTCCGTTTGTTTTGCCTTGATCTTAGAGTGGTATTTTGCTCAGATATTTGTGTGTGAAATGAAAATGTAACTGCAGTTGAGGCAAATGAAGCTAATACTTACACAGTATCAGCACATTTTTATTGTGATAACCGTAGCATTCTGAAAACAGAAATCACCTGTGTGTTAGTCTCAGATACTTCATCATCATTACTTTCCAACACCGTGAAAATAGGACTTAAAGTTGTAAATAGTCTGTCAAAGTTAACTGTGTGTATAGCTCTCCTTACTTGCAGCAACAGCATTAACTGAAGGCTTATTTTCCAGTTGTGACTGATAGGCTAGGCATTTGCTGGCAGCTACTATCTAACTGAGTTAAGAGCTTAGCTTTCCTTGGCCCTTTGACTCTCCCCAACCATTAACTGTCAGGAAATGGCTTCCCCATCTGTCACAACTGCTTATATCTAACTTACAGTTTTAAAAAATGTAATTAAGCTTTCTGCAACAGTGTGTCTTTGGTGTTTTGTGTTGTACACAATTGAGCAAATGCTTTCTTTGCTGCCCTTTACTTTTAGTTATACTGAAGTAATTCTGTAGTGTAGATCAGGGCTTAATAATGAATAATCCCCACCCGGGAGCGACATAGTTTTATACAAACCCAACTGCCAGTGGACAGCGCTATGTTGGCAGTAAGTGGTTTAACTAAGCCGACAGGAGAGTGCTCTTGAAGCATCTTCACTAAAGCACTTCAGCAGTGCAGCTGCCTGGGTATGGTGTTTTAAGTGTACACCTGCCCTTAGGATACTCTTCACACAACTTCATCAGCTAGGCACTGCAGAGTCAAAGGTGCAATAGAAGACACAGGGGTTGCTCTCTTCATAGTTTGTCTGCTGAGCTTACTGCACACATCAGGGGTTCCATGCATTCCTTCAGCTCCCTGTTTGCCATCTTCCTGCCCCCCTCTTTCAGAGACTTCCTGCAACTTCCCCACCCTTTCCCTCATGCTAGAGGTTCTGGGGGCCTCCATATCAGGATGCCCTATTCTCCTGATCCCAAGGCCTGTGTGCGTGCCCCTATTCTGCATTTTGTCCTTACTGTTCATTATTCTTTCTATCTGGGAGTGCCATCTGGGGTGTCGTCTGAGAGGATGAGCAGGAATATTGTTATGCTCAAAGATGTTAATGGGTGCATCAACCAGTTTGACCTATAGACAATTGCAAAGCAGCTTGATGCTGTGTCTGTGTTAATTAGATGGGAGGGGCTCTGTGTCCCCCATTTCCCCACCCTTTTTGTTCTGATTTCCTCCCAAATTAACATGGCTCTAACCATTGAAGCCTAGAATTTTCCCTGAAATTTTGAAATTGATCAGATGTGGTCAAAGACAGAGAGATGCCTTTGAATTGAGTGTAAGGTCTGTGCAATCTTGGCCAATAAATGCCAGAAATTTTAACTTCAAATTTCCTTTTTCATCTTTTGCATGAAATTCAATATAAAATGGCAAACTTTAATGGGTTCGTACAATGTAGAATTGTCAACATGTGTCTTTAGCCTTCCTACTGCTTAGTAGGGAAATATATTTCTTCCACCCTAGGGAGATTATGGAATCTCCATCACTGGAGGTCTTTAAGAACTGGTTAGACAATGTTTACCTGTCAGGGATGGTCCTCTTGAGGTCCCTTCCAGTCCTACCCTTCTAGGATTCATGAACACTAAAGAGCCCTATTCCCAAAATAAGGCTATGTCTATACTAGAAATACTACAGTGACGCAGCTGTGCCGCTATGGTACAGCCGCTTAATACAGCGACAGAAGGGGTTCATCTGTTGCTGTAGTAAATCCACCTCTCCAAGAGGTGGTAGCTGGGTTGATAAAAGAATTCTTCATCTGTGTCTACACTGCAGCTTAGGTCAGTTTAACTACATTGCACAGGGTGTGAAATTTTTCAGTCCTGAGCGATGTAGTTAATCCGACCTAACTTTGTCGCGTAGACCAGCTCTTGAGAAACTCTTAATACTGGAGTTTTAGCTTCATACAAACAACTCTCAAAAACTGGTGTCATGTCAAGAGACAAGTTAAGACAGACAATCAGATAAACTTACAGAAAAGAAAAACAGTCTCTCACCCTGTCCTTCCATTCACATACCTTTTCAGCCTCCTTTCCCCATCACATTCATTTGCCTACTGACCTGGTTAAGAGAATTTCTTTAATCATCATAGCTCTTTATTAGGGATGGTAAAAACTAGTTTGGAAAAGTGGATTGGGAGGACAAAACTAGACTATTTTTTTCCCCAATCACCATTTTTAAAAAAAGGATCCTTATGTAGTTGTCTCCTTCTCAGATGACTCTCCCCATAGGCTCTAGCTGCCTCCCTATGACTACTAGTAGTCTGGTTGGTCTCTAGCTGGGAAGACAGACTTCAGATCCCATTCTCAAGTACTCCTTTTAGATGGTGTCAACGTTCCTTCCCCACTATGAATTCTAGGGTACAGATGAGGGGACCTGCATGAAAAACCCCCTAAGCTTATTTTTACCAGCTTAGGTTAAAACTTCTCCGAGGTACAAACTGGACTTTATTGCTGCCACCACCAAGCGTCTAACAAAATATAACCGGGAAAGAGCCCACTTGGAAACTTCTTTCCCCCCAAAATCCCCCCAAGCCCTACACCCCCATTCCTGGGGAAGGCTTGATAAAAATCCTCACCAATTTGCATAGGTGAACACAGACCCAAACCCTTGGATCTTAAGAGCAATGAAAAAGCAATCAGGTTCTTAAAAGAAGAATTTTAATTGAAGAAAAAGTAAAAGCATCACCTCTGTAAAATCAGTATGGTAAATACCTTACAGGGTAATCAGATTCAAAACATAGGTTTTGCCTAGAGGGATTCTCTTAAGTTACAAAAAGACACAAAAACAGGAATATACATTCCATTCAGCACAACTTATTTTATCAGCCATTTAAACAAAACAGAATCTAATGCATATCTACTAGATTGCTTGCTAACTCTTTACAGGAGTTCTGACCTGCATTCCTGCTCTGGTCACGGCAAAAGCAACACACCAACAGAGAAAACCTTTTGTCCCCTGTCCCGTCCCCCCCCCAGCTTTGAAAGTATCTTGTCTCCTCATTGGTCATTTTGGTCAGGTGCCAGCGAGGTTATCTTTAGCTTCTTAACCCTTTACAGGTGAAAGGGTTTTTCCTCTGGCCAGGAGGGATTTAAAGGTGGTTAGCCTTCCCTTTATATTTATGACAGATGGGTAGTGATTGGAAAACTTCAGATATGAGTCATCTTGATGTATAATGTTGTACGGGATTGTTAAACATTCTTTCCCACATAAATGTTGTTTCTTCAGTACTCCATCCCCCTACCAACTATGGGAGTGCTACACTAGGGACATCATTCCATTACTCTTACTCCTCCTGGTCTTCATGTGACATCCAGAGTGTTAACTTCCATGAAGTATCAGAGAACTGCAAGCTCTGTTTGATTCACTTACCTTTGGAAGATGCCTGTCATAGAGTGCACCACTCACTGCTGGGCTGGCGCCGCCTCCTGGTCACTTTGAGGATTAGCTCAAGGCCAATGCCACCGTCTGCAGTTTGCACACCGTCGCTCTGACTTGCCATCTGCAGCCACTCTCTTAGCCTCAGGAACCACCGCGTCCTTTTCGTGTCTCAGCCCTCTGGCTAGGTCTCTGTTCCCCCCCGTTCCAGGTGTCGGAGGTATCACTGTACAATAATCTAGCCACTTCCTCAATGATGAGTGGGGCCCACCCATTTCTCTGAGTCCCAGACCAGGGACCCTGTAGATGGCAGCTTCCTGTTGTGCTTCTTTACGTTCTTTCAATGCTGCTACAATTCCCTGAGCTGCTTTCCCACAGCCCCAGCATCTTCTTCGCCCTTACCTCAGGGCATTCAGCTACCCAGTCACAGCAGCCAGTCAGGAGCTCCCTCTTGCTCCCCCAGTCCCTGCCAACAGCTTTTCTGTCCAAGGTGCTACCTTCCTGCAGTCTACTAGGAACACAGTCCTCACTCCTTGGTCTCCCTGCAGTGACCATCCCTGCTCCGCCCTGCAGCTCCTGTTATATGGGCCTGCTGGACCCAGATTGGCTGCTCCCTGTAGCCCTTCTCTAATTGGCTGCACTCCATGGAGCCTCACTGTGCCACTTGGAGGACTCGCCTCCACTGTTCCTTCCTGGGGACAAGATATGGTAGGACCCCGGGGCCTCCCTTAACCCCTTCCACTTCTGTGTAGGGTGGATACTACATCACAGTGGCTAAATCTTACTTTCAGCAAAGCATACCTTAATGCAACTTCCTGAATTAAAAAGTGACTCTGTACATAACGCAGGTCTAAGAAAACAAACATCCCCCCCCCCCCCCCCCGCCCAAATCATGTGAAAGGGAAAGGATTTAAAACCTACAGGGGAAAACTAGCGTGACATTCAAAGTCTTCTGGCTTTTAACAGGCTTTGTTTGAGAAAGTCAGGACTCAGCACTTGTGGATGAGGTGAATGAGCAACACTCGTAAGATATTATGGTCCACTAACACTAACAGTGGTAGTAGTGGAAAGCTGATTTGTTCAGTCGATAGAGCTGAACTACACTAAGACTCAGGCTGCTTTAAGATAAGTATTCGAAGTTCTGATATGCAGGATGCTACAAGCACAGTTTAGAACTAGAAAGCCAAAGATAGTCCGATAGATTCTCAATTTTGGACAGATATGATCATTATGGACACATGTTCAAAGTTCTAGTCGTAAGCTCACTTTTCGTTAATACACTTTTAAAATTTGCATGGTTTGAGGGCCTAGCTTAAATTTGGCAGTGTAGAAGAGGAACCAACAGATGGATAGCAGTTTAATGTGGTATGTAAACTTTGTGTTGTCTTGTCTTAGACAGCTGTCATCTTCCACAAACAACTAAAAACTCCTGCAGCATACATTCAACAAAACTTTGAGCCTTAAATTTCCTTCTTTAAAACTTAATTTATCTTTAGCCTGTTTACTTGTCTTGCAATACCAAATTAATCTGGCTGCTGAGCTTGTTAAGCAAACTGCTATATTCTAGATTGTCCTTTTTCTCTTTTCCAGGGTAATTTCAGTTTAATTAAGGTATTCAGGTGGTGATACTCATAATACTAAGAGGCAATGTTTCCTAACTACACTGTTGGTGGATGGACTATTCCATGCTTTCATGTAGGGGATGGTTGTTGTACATATCTTTTTTTCCCCCTTTTATACAATTTTAGCAGTTAAATGTGTTTCTGGAGAAGTGGGCATGGAGATTTAGGCTAGGATTTTCAAAGGAGTAGGTTTCAGAGTAACAGCCATGTTAGTCTGTATTTGCAAAAAGAAAAGGAGTACTTGTGGCACCTTAGAGACTAACCAATTTATTTGAGCATAAGCTTTCGTGAGCTACAGCTGCATCCGATGAAGTGAGCTGTAGCTCATGAAAGCTTATGCTCAGATAAATTGGTTAGTCTCTAAGGTGTCAAAGGAGTAGTCATTCAGTGGAATTTGGGTATCTAACTCAGCCTCCTTTGAAAATCGCAGCCTGAAAGCCTAAACACTGAAACTTAAAATATAGATCTCTTCATTCCAAGGACCCAGATTAGTCATGTTAAACTAGTTATCACGTCACTTTTCTTTTTCTTTTTTTCAGTACACAAGCTAAAGGTGCAAGCTAACTTTTCTTCACCTGTAATACAACATATATTGGAACAAGATATAACAAATAAACAATCTTACTTGGGTTAATTTGCCTTTGAAATATGCAGCTCACCTGCAAATACAAAAGATATATCTTCGCTTACTCTTCTGTCTGCAACTGAGTAAGACCGCCTCCTCTGCAATACTCCTCCAAAATAGTATGGGATAAACCTGACTCAACATTATCATTGGCCCTTTGAAAATTGCAACTCAGGAATACTTTGTGTCTGATGTGGAGGACTATTTGAATACTTCCTGTACAGTAAGAGGTGTTTAATAGAAATCTTGTCCTTCACAGTTACTCTATGGCAGTTTACTGTGTTCTCTTAGAATTCATATTTGCTGATTTGTCTTAACAAGGGACCTTTTAAAGTTGGGATAAAAAGGGCATTATTTTAGTGAAGAATTTAGTGAATCTGTTTTGATACTCAGAATAATGGTATTCTCCTTGCAAAGGCACTTGTTAATGCTATAAATAGTAACTCGATCAACTTGGCCATCAACTGAAAAGTCAAACCTTTGAAGGTATGTCTACACTGCAATTAGACATGTGTGAGTAGCCTGTACCGGCTGACTTAGGCTCATGGGGTTCAGGCTGCAGGACTGTTGAATTGCAGTGTAGATGTTCTGACTTCGGCTTATGCCCAAGCTCTGGGACCCTCCCTCCTCACAGGGTCTTAAAGCCCAGACTCCAGCCTGGACATATTTTCTGCAATTAAACAGCAGCCTTGAGCCCAAGTAGCTGGCGTGGGCCAGATGCAGGCTTTTAATTGCAGTGTAGACATACCCTAAGGGCTAGTCTACCCTGGCAATGATAAAGCACTGCGGTGGCAGTGCTTGAACGTGGCTTGTGTTGTCGAGGCAGAGAGCTCTCCCAGCATTCTAAAAGAGCCACCTCCATGGGGGGCGTAGCTACTAGCACTGGGGGCGTGGTTCCCAGTGCTGGCGCGCTGTTTACACTGGTGCTTTACAGGGCTGCAATTTGCTGCACTCGGGGGAGGGGGGGGGTTCTTTCGCACCCCTGAGTGAGAAAGTTGCAGTGCTGTAAAGTGCCAGTGTAGACAAGCCCTAAAATACAAAAGTAACTTTTAATCAAGTTCTGCAAAATAGTGTAGCAGATAAATAAAGCATTTATTTTCTCAATTGGTGGTTCACCAAGCACTTGTTAACAGTCCATAGAGAACTGCTTGGACATATGGTGCTGGCTCCCTTTGCTGCTGGTTGCTACGTTGTATGAAAAGAACATTAATTATTTTCCTAATATTTTCCTATGTAATTAATTGCTGTACTTGTCTTATATATGATACGTGATTACCTTGTGGAACCCTCCCATTCACTGTCACATGAACCACCTCCTTTCCATTCACAATATCTCCTAAGATGGGTTCTACGCTACTGAAGTTTGAGAATCTGAGTCTGTTTTGTGACAGCATATACAAATGTTATAATTAAACACAAAGATCTTTCAGAATTCACAAAATCTTCAACTTGTGGGATTCTTTCTTGGTCAGATGAGGGCATTTTTAAAAACTATTCTGTTCATGAAAAATGACCCCCCCCCCCCATCAGTAGCTCCCCTTCTTAAAAAAATATTTCCCCTAACTAACTTTAGTTGTTTCCCCTTTTAATAAAAGAAGGGACTAAGACCAAGGAGTGTTCTGATAAAATCAAGTTAAAATGCATATAGGTATATGTAATAACTCTATGTTCAATTAAACAATGTATCCTTTTAAGCAACTTTAATTGTATATGATTAAGGCTATGATTTAGTTACCAGTATTTTCAGTAAAAGTCATGGACAGGTCACGGGCAATAAACAAAAATTCGCAGCCAGTGACCTCACCGTGACTTGTACTATACACTCCTGACTAAATCTTGGCGAAGGAGGGGTGCTGCTTTGGGGGGGTGGGCGTGGGCCAGTGGCACCAACTGTTGTGGGGGGGGGCTGCCCACCTACCGCTGCTCTGGCTGCTCCCAGGACCGCTGCTCAGGCAGTCCCCCGGGCCAGGCGCACCAGCTGTTGCTCAGGCACTCCCTGGGGCCAGTTGCCCAGGGCCGCCCAAGCAGCGGCTGGTGCAGCTGGTCCCAGGGATGCTGCAGCAGCACCAGTGTGGCTGGCTGTGGGTGGCCCTGGGGTCAGCTATACCAGCCAAAGCAGAAGTCACAGAGGTCGTGGAAAGTCACGGAGTCCGTGACTTCCATGACACACGAAGCCCTATATATGATACCGAAGTACATAATGGTACTTCTGAAATGATGATGGCTGTGTTAACTTCAGTGCTCTTTTTATATTAACTCACATGTAACACATGGACATTACCAGGGGATCTTAAACATCTTTATTAGGTGTTTCAATTAACAGAGATTTTTGTGGTCTGTAATTTGCCAGGAGCTGACCACTGAGTTTTCCCTCTTTTCATCCCATATTACGCTTGATGCACTCTTGACCAACTGCCACTGCCATTGTAATGCCTTGGGTAGAAGACAGTAGAATATATGACCTCCTTTGAGGCTCTCTATTTGCATGAGGGATTCCAACACCTGCTCTTTGAACATAATTGCCCATGTATGAGGGCCAAGATGATTTTGGTCAACATGACTAATCTCAGCGGGTCCAAGAGCAGCAAGAACATGTAATTGGTTTTAATGTTCTGCTGCCAGTGTACCAGCAGCCACAAAAGTAGCTTAAACAATTTTAGCTTATTAAACTAAAAGGGTGTTCTGTAGGGTTTTTAAAAAAAAAAAAAAAAAAGCTTGCGTCACTGTGCCTCAGTTGGTCACAGCTGAGGATGCCAAAATCAGGATAGACTGCTGAGCAATAGGACAGACTCATCCCAAACTGGTGATTGTTCTGTCATTAGACTATACCAAGCCAGTAACAGAAGTGAACATCTGTATAATCACAGTGGTTAGCAAGAACTTAAAAATGCAGTCTCTTTGGGCATTCCAACCCTTGGCTCACCACCCAGACACTAGAATTTTTGATGAGTGGTTACTGAAAACCAATTTCATCAGTTATAGCATCCTTCTAATCCCAAGGGACCAGCCACCTAGCCAGGTCAATATATAACTCTGATCTTACCAATGCCCACACATACGCCAATCCTAAAAAACTATAGGTTTAATAAAAGAAAAGAAGAGTTATAAATGGTTACTAGATCATATACATACAAGTGATTGCAAAGTCCTTAAATCAGGTTTGAAGCAGTGGGAATAAATTGCTAGCTTGCAAAAGTCTCTCTGGAATCACCCAAACAGATTGGGGGTCATCAGTCCTTGTTTAGAGCTTCTTTGTTAGAAATCCAGACCAGAGAAATGAAGCAGGAAATGAAGATGTCTCAAATGCCTTTTTATATCCTCGGCCATGTGCATGGAATATTACAGCCTCAAATAAAGCCCAGAACCCAGATGCATGGAAAATTATTGGCCCAAGATGAGTCCAGGGTCACACAAGAATATCATGTACCCTTACATGCTTTGACTCTCAAAGGCAGCCATTGCTCATACTCTTTCTGAGACATCTACAGGAAAGGCTTACTGGGCAGTATGAATTTCTTCAGTGGCCTGTTGTGAGCCGAGTGTCCTGAATTGACCATCAAAATAACTATCTGGCCTTGATATAAATTCTGTTGGGGCTGGCGGGGAGCAGGGAGTAGTGTTACCCAGGAACACAACACATGTAAGATGCAAGTACATAGACAATATTCATAATTTCAGATTCAAAGATGATACTTTGATTTAGCCAGCATAATCATATTTGACAGCCTAACTTTTCCATTGACATCTTACATGATACGCTTTGTATAAATTTATGGAAATTGTGTAACAGTGATATAGATGGTTACCTTTCTTATATACAGCATCACACTCAGCTTGAGCAAAAAATTAAAATTCATAGAAAGTATTAATTATGCTATAGGATTTTTTTACCCAATGGAAAAAAAATTGAGCACATCTGGATCCAGCATACTTGTGTGGGTCAAAGGAAGGTAGAAGTCTTCAGGTAAGACACATTTCAGCATTAAATGTAAAAATAAACTTCAAAACAGCAACTAAATATTATGTACAAACATGTAATTTCATATTAAGTACTTGCTGTTGTAATTTCCTCTCATTCCCATTAACAAACCTATTAAGATATACCTAATTCACTATGCTAGTGTCTTGCTTTTGGTTACTGCCTGTTAAGGAGTTCTCTGAGTACCTATAAATCTGGCACAATAGTGGATTCTCATAGGAATTAAGTAAAGTAAACCAGTAAATGACCATAATTTCTTGAAGAAAATGATTTTTGGTTTCAAAATCATAAAATTGATAGAATCATAGAATATCAGGGTTGGAAGGGACCTCAGGAGGTCATCTAGTCCAACCCCCTGCTCAAAGCAGGACCAATCCCCAATTAAATCATCCCAGCCAGGGCTTTGTCAAGCCTGACCTTAAAAACTTCTAAGGAAGGAGATTCTACCACCTCCCTAGGTAACGCATTCCAGTGTTTCACCACCCTCCTAGTGAAAAACTTTTTCCTAATATCCAACCTAAACCTCCCCCACTGCAACTTGAGACCATTACTCCTTGTCCTGTCCTCTTCTACCACTGAGAATAGTCTAGAACCATCCTCTCTGGAACCACCTCTCAGGTAGTTGAAAGCAGCTATCAAATCCCCCCTCATTCTTCTCTTCTGCAGACTAAACAATCCCAGTTCCCTCAGCCTCTCCTCATAAGTCATGTGTTCCAGACCCCTAATCATTTTTGTTGCCCTTCACTGGACTCTCTCCAATTTATCCACATCCTTCTTGTAGTGTGGGGCCCAAAACTGGACACAGTACTCCAGATGAGGCCTCACCAATGTCGAATAGAGGGGGACGATCACGTCCCTCGATCTGCTTGCTATGCCCCTATTTATACATCCCAAAATGCCATTGGCCTTCTTGGCAACAAGGGCACACTGCTGACTCATATCCAGCTTCTCTCGTCCACTGTCACCCCTAGGTCCTTTTCCGCAGAACTGCTGCCTAGCCATTCGGTCCCTAGTCTGTAGCTGTGCAGTGTGTTCTTCCGTCCTAACTGCAGGACCCTGCACTTATCCTTATTGAACCTCATCAGATTTCTTTTGGCCCAATCCTCCAATTTGTCTAGGTCCCTCTGTATCCTATCCCTGCCCTCCAGCGTATCTACCACTCCTCCCAGTTTAGTATCATCCGCAAATTTGCTGAGAGTGCAATCCACACCATCCTCCAGATCATTTATGAAGATATTGAACAAAACCGGCCCACAGGACCAACCCCTGGGGCACTCCACTTGACACCGGCTGCCAACTAGACATGGAGTCATTGATCACTACCCGTTGAGCCCGACAATCTAGCCAACTTTCTACCCACCTTATAGTGCATTCATCCAGCCCATACTTCTTTAACTTGCTGACAAGAATACTGTGAAAAGAAAAGGAGTACTTGTGGCACCTTAGAGACTAACCAGTTTATTTGAGCATGAGCTTTCGTGAGCTACAGCTCACTTCATCAGATGTTTACCGTGGAAACTGCAGCAGACTTTATATACACACAGAAATCATGAAACAATACCTCCTCCCACCCCACTGTCCTGCTGGTAATAGCTTATCTAAAGTGATCAACAGGTGGGCCATTTCCAGCACAAATCCAGGTTTTCTCACCCTCCACCCCCCCACACAAATTCACTCTCCTGCTGGTGCTAGCCCATCCAAAGTGACAACTCTTTACATAATCAAGTCGGGCTATTTCCTGCATAGATCAAGGTTTTCTCACATCCCCCCCACCCCCATACACACACAAACTCACTCTCCTGCTGGTAATAGCTCATCTAAACTGACCATTCTCCAGGTTTAAATCCAAGTTAAACCAGAACATCTGGGGGGGGGGGGGGGGGGTAGGAAAAAACAAGAGGAAACAGGCTACCTTGCATAATGACTTAGCCACTCCCAGTCTCTATTTAAGCCTAAATTAATAGTATCCAATTTGCAAATGAATTCCAATTCAGCAGTTTCTCGCTGGAGTCTGGATTTGAAGTTTTTTTGTTTTAAGATAGCGACCTTCATGTCTGTGATTGCGTGACCAGAGAGATTGAAGTGTTCTCCGACTGGTTTATGAATGTTATAATTCTTGACATCTGATTTGTGTCCATTTATTCTTTTACGTAGAGACTGTCCAGTTTGACCAATGTACATGGCAGAGGGGCATTGCTGGCACATGATGGCATAGATCACATTGGTGGATGTGCAGGTGAACGAGCCTCTGATAGTGTGGCTGATGTTATTAGGCCCTGTGATGGTGTCCCCTGAATAGATATGTGGGCACAATTGGCAACGGGCTTTGTTGCAAGGATAAGTTCCTGGGTTAGTGGTTCTGTTGTGTGGTATGTGGTTGTTGGTGAGTATTTGCTTCAGGTTGCGGGGCTGTCTGTAGGCAAGGACTGGCCTGTCTCCCAAGACTTGTGAGAGTGTTGGGTCATCCTTTAGGATAGGTTGTAGATCCTTAATAATGCGTTGGAGGGGTTTTAGTTGGGGGCTGAAGGTGACGGCTAGTGGCGTTCTGTTATTTTCTTTGTTAGGCCTGTCCTGTAGTAGGTAACTTCTGGGAACTCTTCTGGCTCTATCAATCTGTTTCTTTACTTCTGCAGGTGGGTATTGTAGTTGTAAGAAAGCTTGACAGAGATCTTGTAGGTGTTTGTCTCTGTCTGAGGGGTTGGAGCAAATGCGGTTGTATCGCAGAGCTTGGCTGTAGACGATGGATCGTGTGGTGTGGTCAGGGTGAAAGCTGGAGGCATGCAGGTAGGAATAGCGGTCAGTAGGTTTACGGTATAGGGTGGTGTTTATGTGGCCATTGTTTATTAGCACTGTAGTGTCCAGGAAGTGGATCTCTTGTGTGGACTGGACCAGGCTGAGGTTGGTGGTGGGATGGAAATTGTTGAAATCATGGTGGAATTCCTCAAGGGCTTCTTTTCCATGGGTCCAGATGATGAAGATGTCATCAATATAGCGCAAGTAGAGTAGGGGCTTTAGGGGACGAGAGCTGAGGAAGCGTTGTTCTAAATCAGCCATAAAAATGTTGGCATACTGTGGGGCCATGCGGGTACCCATAGCAGTGCCGCTGATCTGAAGGTATACATTGTCCCGTAAACCTACTGACCGCTATTCCTACCTGCATGCCTCCAGCTTTCACCCTGACCACACCACACGATCCATCGTCTACAGCCAAGCTCTGCGATACAACCGCATTTGCTCCAACCCCTCAGACAGAGACAAACACCTACAAGAGCTCTGTCAAGCTTTCTTACAACTACAATACCCACCTGCAGAAGTAAAGAAACAGATTGATAGAGCCAGAAGAGTTCCCAGAAGTTACCTACTACAGGACAGGCCTAACAAAGAAAATAACAGAACGCCACTAGCCGTCACCTTCAGCCCCCAACTAAAACCCCTCCAACGCATTATTAAGGATCTACAACCATCATCTCAGGCATTGGCACCCTGACAGCAGGATTGTCTGGCTATGTAGACTCCCTCCTCAGGCCCCTACGCTACCAGCACTCCCAGCTACCTTCGAGACACCACTGACTTCCTGAGGAAACTTCAATCCATCGGTGATCTTCCTGATAACACCATCCTGGCTACTATGGATGTAGAAGCCCTCTACACCAACATTCCACACAAAGATGGACTACAAGCCGTCAAGAACACTATCCCCGATAATGTCACGGCTAACCTGGTGGCTGAACTTTGTGACTTTGTCCTTACCCATAACTATTTCACATTTGGGGACAATGTATACCTTCAGATCAGCGGCACTGCTATGGGTACCCGCATGGCCCCACAGTATGCCAACATTTTTATGGCTGATTTAGAACAACGCTTCCTCAGCTCTCGTCCCCTAAAGCCCCTACTCTACTTGCGCTATATTGATGACATCTTCATCATCTGGACCCATGGAAAAGAAGCCCTTGAGGAATTCCACCATGATTTCAACAATTTCCATCCCACCACCAACCTCAGCCTGGTCCAGTCCACACAAGAGATCCACTTCCTGGACACTACAGTGCTAATAAACAATGGCCACATAAACACCACCCTATACCGTAAACCTACTGACCGCTATTCCTACCTGCATGCCTCCAGCTTTCACCCTGACCACACCACACGATCCATCGTCTACAGCCAAGCTCTGCGATACAACCGCATTTGCTCCAACCCCTCAGACAGAGACAAACACCTACAAGATCTCTGTCAAGCTTTCTTACAACTACAATACCCACCTGCAGAAGTAAAGAAACAGATTGATAGAGCCAGAAGAGTTCCCAGAAGTTACCTACTACAGGACAGGCCTAACAAAGAAAATAACAGAACGCCACTAGCCGTCACCTTCAGCCCCCAACTAAAACCCCTCCAACGCATTATTAAGGATCTACAACCTATCCTAAAGGATGACCCAACACTCTCACAAGTCTTGGGAGACAGGCCAGTCCTTGCCTACAGACAGCCCCGCAACCTGAAGCAAATACTCACCAACAACCACATACCACACAACAGAACCACTAACCCAGGAACTTATCCTTGCAACAAAGCCCGTTGCCAATTGTGCCCACATATCTATTCAGGGGACACCATCACAGGGCCTAATAACATCAGCCACACTATCAGAGGCTCGTTCACCTGCACATCCACCAATGTGATCTATGCCATCATGTGCCAGCAATGCCCCTCTGCCATGTACATTGGTCAAACTGGACAGTCTCTACGTAAAAGAATAAATGGACACAAATCAGATGTCAAGAATTATAACATTCATAAACCAGTCGGAGAACACTTCAATCTCTCTGGTCACGCAATCACAGACATGAAGGTCGCTATCTTAAAACAAAAAAACTTCAAATCCAGACTCCAGCGAGAAACTGCTGAATTGGAATTCATTTGCAAATTGGATACTATTAATTTAGGCTTAAATAGAGACTGGGAGTGGCTAAGTCATTATGCAAGGTAGCCTGTTTCCTCTTGTTTTTTCCTACCCCCCCCCCCCCCCAGATGTTCTGGTTTAACTTGGATTTAAACCTGGAGAATGGTCAGTTTAGATGAGCTATTACCAGCAGGAGAGTGAGTTTGTGTGTGTATGGGGGTGGGGGGGATGTGAGAAAACCTTGATCTATGCAGGAAATAGCCCGACTTGATTATGTAAAGAGTTGTCACTTTGGATGGGCTAGCACCAGCAGGAGAGTGAATTTGTGTGGGGGGGTGGAGGGTGAGAAAACCTGGATTTGTGCTGGAAATGGCCCACCTGTTGATCACTTTAGATAAGCTATTACCAGCAGGACAGTGGGGTGGGAGGAGGTATTGTTTCATGATTTCTGTGTGTATATAAAGTCTGCTGCAGTTTCCACGGTAAACATCTGATGAAGTGAGCTGTAGCTCACGAAAGCTCATGCTCAAATAAACTGGTTAGTCTCTAAGGTGCCACAAGTACTCCTTTTCTTTTTGCGAATACAGACTAACACGGCTGTTCCTCTGAAACAAGAATACTGTGGGAGACCGTGTCAAAAGCTTTGCTAGCTTTGCTAGCTTTTAGTCCTTAATCAATCAATTCATATATAATTAATTAATATACTTAAAACTGTGCTTATATTGGCTCTTACTGGGACCAGAAGAGAGGCTTGAAAAATACTTGCATGAAAACATCTATGACTTAGGCACAAAAGCTGAATAAGTTCAGTTATTATGGTCTGATATATATGGAGGGCAAACTAGATTTTATAATGTGGGGATTCAGTACATTCTTTTGTAAGCATTTATTATTTGAATTATTTTCACTGAAAACATGAATTGAATCTCTGTGTAAGGAAGAAGAGTCATTCGCTTTCAGAACACCTTCTTAATGTAAAATCCATAATGGCTGCTGCAGATCATCCGATTCACTTTTCACCTCTAGTAAGCAATATTCATTTGGAAAGCGAACATCCTGAAAACACTTCAGTGTGTGTAATGCTTAGTTGGAACCTTGGGATTGATATTCCAAGATAGCATTTCTCAATCTTTTCAGGTTGCCAACACCTTATATGAAGCAAACTTTCACATCTCCCTTACGTTTGCTATAAAAGGGGTGGGGGGGTGGGAGGGGAAGTATCCGTAATAAGCTTATATGATTTGGATGTGTTTAGAGAGGAGTTGGCAGAGAGTGCTTACCCTTAAATGGTGGGGGGAAAAGGGGGTCTAATATTTTCTTTAGATTATATTTTCAATGCCTTGTGACCTGCCTGGTTGCCTTTTGTGACTCCCGAGAGCCATGACCCACTAATTGAGAAACACTGTTCAAAAACAGTAGCCATATCCCAAAGCTTATTACACCCCATGGGATACAGCCATGAGGAAGTGTAGCAGAACCAATTCTTGCCAAAATCTGGCAGAAACATCCATAAGTAAACAGAATACGAGGCTCCTCATGCTCTTGAGCTTCATGCTTCCTTCCCAGCTCCCTTCTTGGAAACAAGATGTTATGAATAAAGCCAAATTGTTTGTTTACTTTACAGTATTGCCAGTCCCAAACATTTAAAAATTCAAGAGTCAGACCCTCAGTTATCCTAGAGGTGGAGCAGATGAGCTACTTGTGTGAGTGCTAGATTAAGATGGTGGCTGAAGGGAGCCTGGCCCAGCCTGTCTCTTTGACCTCCAGGAGGTGGGAAACTCCTTCTCCACATAATGCTTCAGAAAGGGATAGGATACAATGCTGGAGATGTGTACTGGATCTGGGTGGTGTGAAAGTAAGGGGCAAGAAAAGCTTGCTGTGAACAACGGAGGTATGAGTGTTCGTTTAAAAAAAAAGTTGCAAGGATTGTTTTATAATGGGAAAATACTAGGCAACTGAAGTATCGGGGTTATAATAATATAATAATGGGTATAATAATGGGTACCCTTATAATAATGGGTGGGGTGTGGAAAATTGTGGAGAGTGATTGGCACTCTTAAGTGGCAGCAAACATTAGATTTGTCTATCTGAAACTACCTTCTAGTTGCTAAATATAGTGTTCCCTATAGTAACTGCTATGTCTCCAAGGCTTAAAAAAAATTGCCTTAATGTTACAAATGAAATTGAACTAACTTAATGGATAAGTGGAAAGCACTTTCTTTCTTCTCTGGGTTTTGTGGCATTTATCTACGGTTACATCTGTGCTCTGTGGATTTGTAACCATGCATAGTTGAATCTTTTATTGAATGTAATATGTTAGCATGGTTGATGTATGGAACTGTGGTGGGAAGTGCTTTATGTTGGGGGGAGGGGGAAGGAGAGATGACAATTGTGAAGCATGCACTTGTTCAGGCAGTGTACTTGGTAAGAGGCTGTGAAGTGTAGGAAAAGCTCAAATGGGCATTTATTTATTTATTTTTAATGCTGAAGTTTATTCTACCAAAAGAGAGCATCCTCCAGTTAATGAAAAATGTATTCTTCAAAGCTAACTTTAAACACCATTTGAATAGGCAAAACATTTGAGTTGAACAAACTTTTCTCCTAGAGTGTCTGAATTAATAAAGAATTTTTTCTAGGTCAGGCTGGGGAAATAATTGGCTCTTTTTCACAGTGTGCCCTTATTACTTTTGCCAGATAATATTCTGAAGAACTCTATGCTTTTTAATCGTGTTTTAACATGGTAGGGAATAGGGCTGTGCAAACTAGTCCCAAACAATTTGAATCTTGCCTGTCTTGTTGTCAAACAACTTAAATTTTTAAGAATTTACTAGCTTTAAATTTTTGATAAATTTCAGTCAGTGGATTGCTTGAAACACTGTTTCATGTGCACTGTTCAATGCATTATTACCTTGGTTGATCACCTTGATTATATGGTACTTCTGTTCCTCTAAAATGGAGAAGGCATTTTGTTGATTCTCTCAAGACAACAGTCAGGGATTACTGTGACTGAAAACATTGTAGCCTGAGAGAGGCTAGCCTTCACCTTTCTCATCCAAGTAAAACAGGCAGCATCTGCCCTGGTCTATTCTACAAACTTATGTCAGTATAACCGCATAGTTCAGAGATGTGGAAAATCCCTGCCCCTGTGTGACAAATTGACCTAACTCTCTGTGTAGATGGTGCTTTGTCACCTGGAGGGCTTCTCCCATCAATATAGCTACTGCTTTTCGGGGTGGCGAAGAGCCTGCGCTGATGGGTTAAGCTCTCCTGTTGGCAAAGACCGTGTTTTCACTAAGCGCTACACGCTGTGCCGCTGGGAGTCCCCTTCTTCCAAGATCATGTTACCTCCCTCACCACGCTTTGAGCAGAGGAAAAATCCTAGAGTTCTTCAAGGAAAGAGCACCCACTCCCCTCCACCTCCTGCTGCTGTTCTGGGGGTGGCTGCTCTACATCCTGGTAAATGCTTCCTCTATCAAGGCCTCCAGTTCATACTTGTGAAGAGCCCAGTATTTTGAGGTGCCCACTCTATCCCTCATTGTTACCTACCTTTCAGAGGGGTTGCAGGGCTAAGATCTCTACCCACTCAGAAGCAAACACTTCTATCAGGTATGTCAATTTTAGGATGGCTGCTGCACTGCTTCTGCCTTAAATTTATTTTTGGTAAGGAACCCAGCAAAATCCTAGACTTTTTTCACAAAACCTATGTAAAGAAAACTTCACTCCTATGAAGGTTTGCAAAAAGCAAACACAAAAGGTACATATATAGCAAATAGGTATTTTGTTTCTAAATCACTGCAGTGTTGGCAAATAGGTTCCTGACTGTTATCCCAGCTGTGGCAGTGAAAATGCATCATGTGCCTCAACTCAAATCACATGAAACTCTCTGTGTGGGGTAGAGATTGATTTGTAAGCTTCTGTCATGTTTCTTGTTACTGACTAATAAATGCCTATCTTGCCCCTTCTTCCTGCCCACAAACCTACACGCTCCTACTCTATTATACAAATTAGAACAGTTCTTCCTTGGACACTGGAAATAAATTGAAGTTGCATTATGTGGGATCTCTATGGTATGCATCTCATTCATTCAAACATCTTCCACAAATGCACATTTGTGGATTATCTCAAGGTTACTTTTTGTCAGACATCCTGAATTCTAGTACTACGATCCTCTCTTAAATCCAAATTACAAATTGACTGAACAAGAACTAATGTGGCTATTCACTAAAGGTTTGGGGGTTTTCTTTGACTTCCTCTGTTTTATTAAACAGTATGTATCGTCCAAAATACTTGAGGTGGCAGTTTAAAACGCTATGTCCCCAAGGCAATGTATGGATGCTTTTGTTAATATGCAAGTGAAGGCAGCTTCTTTACCTAGAGACAGTAGAGACAAATGAATAATCTGGACCATTCAAATAATGAAACGAGATAGGTGTTAAAAATAATGGAAGAACCAACACAATGGATCATTTGAAACACTTTGCTATGATGCTCTCAAATTAAATAATCCATGTTAGCAATGACTGCTTCATAGCTATCTCTCTCACCACCATGCTATAAACAGAGATCAGAGTTCTGCATGTAGCTGTACCAGTGATGTTATCCACTGGCTCTCTGCCTGCTCCTTTGTATTGTTTTAGTGATAGTAACCATCACTACTTACCCTTCCCTCAAAATACAGAACTATGCCAGGCAAATATATTCAGTGGCTTTCAGCTGACATGGTATTGATAAAAATTCAAATGTTTAACTTGCATTTCCAAAGGAAGGGGCTATTGTAACTTAGGAGGAATAAAGACAGATTTAAAAGAACCCTAATGCTGTTAAATGACAACTTTCTTCCTAAAATAGCATATGAAATCAGGATCAGTTACAAGCAATAGTCAGGAATTTTTGTCCATTTGGGGAAATTATGCAGTGTTGTAGCCATATCAGTCCCAGGATATTAGAGAGACAAGGTGGATGAGGTAGTATCTTTTAGTGGACCAACTTCTGTTGGTGAGAGACAAGATTTCAAGCTTACACGGAGATCATCTTCAGTTGAGTGTGTGGCAATGTCTGTTTGAAGGTGAAAAGCTCAGTTTAAAAATGAATTCTGATCAGCAACCATCCCAGGCAGATGAATGGAGTTGGCAAACTGTTCAAGTCTTTTGAAGATGGGGCTAATTTATGTAAATACTCACTTTACACAACTGTTTGTTACATAACAAAGCTTCAGTGGCTTCACTCATAGTTCACTTGCAGACAGGGATGGCAGGTTTGTATTAATTTTTGGTGGTGCCCAGAACAGGTCCAAGTCCACCCCCCTCACCCCACACACACACCTGCATATTGGTGCACATAACAAAATTAATGGGGTGGGGCTGAGGGGTTTGGAGTGTGAGAGGGGGCTCAGGGCTGGGGCAGACGGTTGGGGTGTTGGGGGACGAGTGTTTTGGGATGTGGGAGGGGGCTCAGGGCTAAGGCAGAGGGTTGGGCTGTGGGGGGGGGCAGCAATGAGAGATTCATGGTGCAGGAGGCGGCTCAGGGAGAGGCAAAGGGGTGGGGTGTGGGCTCTGGTTGGGGTGGGGCTGGATATGAGGAGTTTGGGGTGCAGGCAGGCTGCCCCAGGACTGGGGCCAGAGTCCCCCCCAGCCCTCTCCCCGCCAGCAGCATGGGCACCACAGGCCCATATAACTCCCTGCCCCTGCTTGCAGAATTCCAAATGGATACAGTGCCTAAAACCAGAGTGCAAGTGTTAATCATTCAGTAACTCAACCTCCCTTGCTCTTGATGAATGAAAGGTAATTGTAAAGATGTAGCAATATGACAGCTACAGAACTTCAAGGCATTCTGATTGGAATACTGAAGTAGTTGGACTAGTTGTACACTTTAGGGATCCTGACTAAGATACTGCAACTTATTTCACATGGTTCAAGCAAAGCTGTGACACTGACAAGCATTTCATATAATGCATGTATAAAAACTTGTAACTCCCATGCTGCTGTTAAACACTCTGCCAAGAGCACAAATTTTTGGGGAAGGAAGGTATTTAAATCAAGTATACTTTCTATACACTATCACTTCCATTTCTCTTCGTATGTGTGTGTGTGCGCAGAAAGGGCACAACAGTCAACACCAACAACTATGTCTCCCCCAAGATTACACCTGTCACTTCTGTGGGAAAATCTGCAGGGCACAAATTGGGCTCCTAAGCCACTTAAAAACTCACCAGTGAACCCCCTTGGCAGACATCATCCTTGCATTGAGGGATAGCCAAAGAATAAGAGATAAAATTCTTGCCTCCAACTAATCCAAGGTTATAGTATCCTTTTAGCTAGGTCTCTGTTTAAATAGCTTAGATAAGCCTTTAATTTTCTTTAATAAGCCTTGAGACTGCATGGAAATGAAACCTTATCCAATGGTATTCAGTGGTCAGCCTTCGCTATCCAGACTATACTCTGCTGCCATGACTCAAATGTACTACTTTATTTTCCCTTATAATCATGCTACTTGTATGCAGATGACGGTTTATATGGCAGAGCTTGTTCAGCTGGTCATGCTACCAATAGAAAAATGTGCGCGTGTGTGTGGGGGGGGGGTGTATGTGCCCTTTTGCTCTGAGTTGTGAACATTTATATACAGATTTGCTGTGGTAGAATTAATAAGTATAGATACTTGAATGGAAAGCAGATGTTCAAAGTACCTTTTAAATGGGGGGAGGGGGAGAAAAGAAATTTAGTTCTTTGTTAAACTGGATTAATGGAAACATTAAGAAACATTCTGTATTTCTAAAAGATTGCTTTCCATTCTCCATGCTGCCTGCAACTATCTCATAATAATCTTATTGTATTTCTGCTCTATTCTTTAGAATGTAGCCTAATATACTATGAGTTTCAAAAATCCTGGATTAACTGGCTAAAGCAGTCATGTAACAGTGAGCATAACTGGCAATGCAGTACTCCATTGTTTGAAAGTACACAAGAATGTATGTTCTAAATTCAATTTACTCCTGTTTCATTTCTTCTTGGAAAACATAATTTACACACCCATTGCTAGGCTTGGTATCGTGGTAATGCATGGGTCGCTGGGAAACTGCATATTAGCTGCTGGAAAATATATCTTAAATGATTCATAGAATGTTACTAATGATTTCTGAGGGGACGAAAGGCTAATAGTGGGTACACTGGAAGGGCAGTGGAGGGTGAGAAAACCTGGATTTGTGCTGGAAATGGCCCAACCTGATGATCACTTTAGATAAGCTATTACCAGCAGGACAGTGGGGTGGGAGGAGATATTGTTTCATATTCTCTGTGTATATATAAAGTCTGCTGCAGTTTCCACGGTATGCATCCGATGAAGTGAGCTGTAGCTCACGAAAGCTTATGCTCAAATAAATTGGTTAGTCTCTAAGGTGCCACAAGTACTCCTTTTCTTTTTGAGTATACAGAAGCTTGTCCAACTAGCATTTTGATGATGATGTGGAGAAATCGCTTTTCTCTGGTCTATTATCTCTGTGTAATTAACATGTTAAATAGGTATTCATATTTAGGGACCTAGGATTTCAGTTTATACCTTGGAAAAAGTAATTAGCTAAGTTTGAACTGACATACTAGTTTGAGGAATCCAGTAGTGAAATAAGATCCAATTAAGTAAAGTGGTAAATCCAATTAAGATCTTCATTAGGGCACTCCAGTCTCTGTAGTGAGAAACATGTCACTGATAAATTTTCTGTTGTGAACCAGTCATTTTTTAACTGTACATGAAGTGCTTTCCCCCCCTTTTTTTCTGATCTTAAGGCCCCATCTATACTTATAGAGCTGTAGCATGTGTGGTGAGGAGGCTCTATGCCAATGGGAGAGAGCTCTCCCATTGGCATAAAAAACCAACCCCCTGAGCCGCAGAAGTTCTGTCGCAGAAGCTCTCCCACTGACATAGCACTGGGCACATGAGCACTTACATCAGTGTAACTTACGTTGCACAGGGGGTGTGGAATATGCATACCCCTGAGCAACGTAAGTTTTACCAACATAGGTTACATCTACACTGCCATCTAACTCTAAACTTAACCCTCAGCCTGAGAGGCACTGAATGGTCACTGTAATACTTTCAAGAACTCTTACAGACAGCAGATTGCCTCTTTAGGCAGCCTTAGAGGTGGCACTCTTTTTACAAGTAAATAATATTTTGTGTCATAATCCTGCTGTGTGGAATTTCCACTGCTATCTTTAGTACCTATAATGTAGACAAGCTCTGAAATTATGATTGGATTTAACAAGTCAAATTACTGACTCTTCATTTTTAAATCTTCAGTAACCACTTCTGCAGCCTGTGAGAAATTGGAGAGAGACAGGAATGAATTACAAGCTGCTTATGAAGGGTTTGTGCAGAAGCTAAATCAGCAACATCAAAATGATCTGACAGAGCTGGAGGAAAGACTTAAACAATTTTACACTGGAGAGTGTGAGAAATTACAGAGTATCTGTATTGAAGAAGCTGAAAAATATAAAGCACAACTCCAAGAGCAGGTCTGTGGTATTTGAATTAGAAGAGTTCTCTGGGGCTTTTGAAGCTTTCTTTGAGAGATTAGTAACCCAGCTACATCAAGTTTCATCTTGTACAATTTAACAGGCAGCAAATGTGCTTTACCAATAATTCATTCCTTTCTATGGTAAACAAGTCTCAAAACAAGCATGTTTTTATTCTAATAATGTTACCACTTAGATGATTTACCTTCATCTAAGATTAAACTCAACTTGATCTTGTTAACAAAATGTGTCTCTAAAATGTTTTCCAATGCTTAAATATTAAAGGAGTACTTAAAATACATAGGATAACTAGAAATGTGTTTAAAGTCCGTGTTGGGCTTCTGGAGCCTTAATGGTCATTTAAAGCTTTGAGATACAGCAAAACTGATCTACTTGATACCTTTGCCACCTTGAAAGCATTAAGCCTGTTAAACACCTCACTGCTTTGATCAAATGTCAAGTCTTTCCCACCTACAAAGCACTGCTCATGGTTTACTTCTTGCTATCTTAGACTATATTTATCTCTGCTTTTAACTCAGGTTAGCAGCTCAAATTCACCCCCAGGCTCTATTATAGGTTTAACTTGAGCTGCTAACCTGAGTAAAAAGTTGTGCCCTCCCTGATTTTTTAATCCAAATTAAGAACACACTTTTTTGCACTGTAGAAATACCCTTAGTGCTACATACTCCATTTTATGTGCTGTTGCAACAATTGAGAATAGCCGGGACATTCTAGTTCAGTCACCTGATTTGATTTGATTTGGGAACTGAAGTTGGAGATATTCTAAGTGAGGGGCCTGTTAGCTTCAGAACTTTGTTGCTCTGACAGTTTATTTCACATTCATGGCACCTTCCAAGATTGATTTAGTTAGGCTTTGTTTAAAGAAGGTTCCCTTAGGAGGACACGTTTTTGTTTACTTGGTGAAAGGGGGCAGAAATGTATTAGGTGACTTTCTCCCCCCCTCCCCCCGCCTTAAGAATTACATAGTTGTATAGGAAATTTTTTTTTTAAATCTTACCATCATCTTGCAGGTGGACAACTTAAACATTACGCATGAAAACTTCAAGTTAGAACTCGAAAACAGCCATGCAGAAAAAATAGATAAGCTGAAAAAGGAATATGAATCATCTCTTTCAGGCAAGTGCTTTGTGTTCCTTCATGAAGTGGAACATACACTACCAGATAATTCTCTAACAGTTCTGCATGTTAAGAAATGTCAAATGATTTTTAATTTTTTGAGAGCCAACCTATTCATTCAATATCCGCTGTTCCTGATGATAACCTTTGAAACTGTTAATCAGCTGAAGTTCTCATTTTGGGACTCAATAGTCTTAGTTATTCCTGTATGTAAAATAAATCTCATTGAGTTAAAAATTAGGGTGAGATTTGAAAGCAGTATAAAAGATTTAGACACATTTTCTAATTCTTTAATGAAAGTGGCGTCTACATTTTCTAGGCTGCTTTCAAAATCTCAAGTTCAGTAACTTGATCATTCTGTAGTTTTTGTTGCTAAGTGCTAAGGAGCCCCATAAAATTGGCTTTCTTTAAAATCCAAATACAGTGAAGACACAGTTATTCCCATTCTGACCTGGAGAGGCCTCTCTTTGGCTGAGCATTAGTTTCCCTAGTAGCTCGGAAACTACGTCTGGAATTCAGTTTTTCTGCGGGGGGTGGAAAGTCTGGTCAGTATTTGGAAATTCTTTAAGATAACCTGCAATACCAAGCAGTTTTGAGCCTTAACTTAGTCCTTAAAAGAGAATAAATGTGTTTCATCTCTTAATAACCCATTTTATAATGGCTCAATTTTATATACATTGGAATCGGTGACAAAACTCCCATTGACTGCAAAGGAAACAGGAACAAGCCAAAAGAATCTACAGTATTTCACAGACGTATAAAATGGTGCAAAGATAATGAGCCTATTCCTTTAGGAGTTCCTCATAGACAAATATTTTAATTACAACTTTTGCTTTTTTTGTTTGTCAGACATGCATATTTAGTTGAGTGCTAACAATGTGTTCAGTGTATGCAATTCCAATAGCTTTTCATTGCATATAGCTAAGTACTTAGTACTTTCAAAGCTGATATTTTAGTGAGCAAACTTATGTATAGTGTACCAGAGATGTGAGGGACCAGTCTATGAATGCCTAGAAGGCAAATCACTTGGACATCTCATCTGTTTTCAAGCCAGAGTAATGATGATTAATATTACTAGCTCTAGTCAATATTCTTGCTATTGACTATGAATGCATATATCACCTTTTAACTATGACTTCTCTAAAATATGGTTGACTTGTTATGCAGTGTTGTAACCATCTGCAAATCTGGTATTTATTTCAGAGCTCAAGAATGCCAATGAATTGGAAAGGAATTCATTTGAAGATTCATTAAAAGAGAAACAGGAATCATTAGAGGTTTGTTAAGGGTGTGATTCACAAGACTTAGCAACAATTTCAAAACCAAGGAGGGAGAGATGTTTTTGGAGAGAGACATACCCAATTTCTGGCCTCACTCTTACACTGTGTTTTTGTTTTAGAAAAAAATTGATGAATTAAAAAGGGAAAATGAATCTTTAAATGAAAAGTTAAAGTTGGAAGAGCAAAAACAAATAGACAAAGAAAAAGCAAATCTGGTAAGTATTGAGCTTAATTTTTTTAATTCTCAAATGCACAGCATGATCAAGTCTATTTTTCCTTGTATACAGTAACTGACTTCGTACCCTTTCAAGGAATGTATGTTGCTGTTTGTTACATGGTTCCATCTCTCCAGATGGATCTTCAGACATACTAAATTTGTTTAGTTTGCAAAAGTTAATGAAAATAGATATGGGATTTCTATTTTTTTTAAGGTGGTTTTTTGTTTTGGTTTTGGTTTTTTTTGGGTATTCCTAGGGTTTGCTTACAGGTAGGGACACTATCAAGTCTTCAGTTAGTAGCAAAGGTACATATGCCAGTAGAAATACTTGAAATTAGATGGGTAAATGGATACTAATCAAAATATAACACATTTAAAAGTACACAATTGTTGAATAACAATTGGTACACAATTAGCAGTAGGTTATTCTGCAATTATAGCAGTAGGTAGTTCCTGCAAAGTTAACTGTCAGAAGTATGAACGGTTTTGTATAAGTAGGACCACCGTGTGCATCTTCCAGCTTAGGGTCCAACCTGCTTGACTATTCCCAAAAATACTGAGTAACTGGTTGTGATGGGTTAGACCCCCCACTTCTGGGATGCCACTTGATGTACTGGGATTTCACCTGCTCCACCAGCCTGTATTCCCTCTCCCTGTTTTGCTGAATTAGGCTCTCTGGCCTCTTGCAGTGCACGTGCGCACACACACACAGGTAGGGCCACACCAGCTGCAGACACAGACTGAAGTCAGCTCTGTGTGGGAGGATTCACCCAGCACTGACATGCACACCCCCTTTGGGGAATAAACACAAAATAATACTGTCTTGCGCTGTATAGAAAGATCTGCACAGCACAAACTCCTAAAAATTCAACCACTCCCTGAAGAGAGACATGCACAACTTCTTGCCCCCCCCATTAGAAATTGCACAAACTAGGTTTAATAATAAACAAAACAAATTTAACTACAAAAGGCAGATTTTAAGCGATTATAAGAGATCGCAAACAGAACAAAGCAGATTACTGAACAAATAAAACAAAACACGTATACTATGCTTAAGATCTTAGAGACAGGTTTCAAGAAGTAATTTCTCACCCTAAATCTAATTTTAGGCAAGTGGCAGAGTTTCTGTAGTTTAGAGTTCGTTATTTCTTCTTACAGACTGGACCTCCGTCTGATGTCTACACTGGCACTTGAACGACAAAACTTTTGGCCCTACCTGTGTGTGTGTGCTGCAAGAGGCTGGAGAGCCTAAACCTTTTGTCTTTCAGAGGTGTTAAACCCACCCCCACCTGCAAAAGAGACAAGTTTTGCCGGAACAAGTGCCAATGTGAACAGAGCATTGTTGGCAGGAGAGCCAACAAGCAGTGGCTACACTGCCTGACTTTTAGTGGCACGGCTGTAGCAACACAACCATGTTGCTAAAAGCTGTATAGTGTAGACAAGCCCTCAGTCTGGACTCACCCTTGTCTTTCTCTCAGGTTAGTTCCTTTGTCCCTTCAGGTACTTTCAGCAGTCTTTCTTCTTGGGTAGGCAATGGAGGAGAGTCTAGATCAACCCCCTCCCCAGCCTTAAAAAGGATTTACCTAAGGCAGGAAACCTTTGTTTGATCCCCATCCCCCTACAGAGGAAAAGTACCAGCAGTGTCCAAGATGATATTTTGTATCTGGTGATCTTATCACCTGACCTGGTAGTGTCACAGCTACATCCCAGGATGCCTCTCAGGAAGGAGAGAGACTAGTATCAACAAAGCCTGTTGCCAACTGTGCCCACATATCTATTCAGGGGATGCCATCATAGGGCCTAATCACATCAGCCACACTGTCATACTGGTATTCCCTGAAGTGGTCATGAGATTGACTGAAAGCAATGACTTGTTCTAACATTCTTGTAACTTCTTCATTGCGTGAGTTGTTTTGGGGGCGTTTTTTTGTTAACCATAGTATTGCAATGTATGTCCTAGAAGCAACAGAGTTAAGTTTTTGGTCTGAAGGACAGCAACCAGAGCATGGTGAAGCGGGTTTTATCAAACAGTTAACTTGAATGTTAAAGGTTGAAATGTTTCTAAACTAGAGAAAATATTACTGTTGGAGGAACAAGTTAAATTTTAATATCAGGATATGAAAACATCAAGCATACTTAAAGGGATCTTGCACTTATGATTGAATTCTAAATACAAAAATGTATACAAAAAAATCTGTGGTGTTCCTGCTTTAAGAAGTGTGCTCTGAATGAGATTTTTCCTGCATTCTGGTGGGATAGGCATGTTTATCAATATTTTCAACTTGGCCTATAGTCATTTCTTAGAAGACCAAGTCAGATTTCAAGTTTTTCAGGCTACTCTAATGCTGGTAGACATCAGACACTTCAGTCTTTTCTGTGGGGATGGTTCCCCTGGTTGTCATTTTAGCTGTAGCAAACTATCAGTTTGTCTGCTTCTTGCTATTTGTAACCTGCTTCTGAAGGTTTTACACAATTGTATGCTTGCGAATATGCTATGTTGTGGCAGCTACTGATGTATGTGCACCCATTAATTCACTTATGGACACAGGGTAGAGGCTTCTAGTCGATGGGTGGTCTCCTATCTCCAATGTTTCTTTTTGAAAAGTTTTGTCTGTCCTTGTTAAGATTTACTTTGAAAGCTATAAAATAAGGTTAAAGGGCCAGATGCTGCCCTCCCTTTACACACTGTTCAGGAGACCACAGGACTAGAAAAGGATGGTAAGAGAAGACCTGAAATCAGTTTGAGGGAAGCAGAATTCAAGCAGCAGCATCCTGGCAAGACCCATAAATCATGGACACATACAGGTTTTAGAGGCCTGCTGAGCCAGTAAGTGGGAGGAGGATTTTCTATGAATTTTTCTCTTGCAAAGTGCAGAAATACTGCTGGTTTTATCTAGTGGAAACCAGTGTCACTCACAGCAGAATTTATTTCCTTCCTTCCCTCCCTCTTGCTCTGCCTCCTACCAGTGCAGTGGGAGGAACCAATCGTAGCACACTTCTTGAGTTGTGTGACTGGGGAGGGAGAGATGAGGGCAACATGGATGGACTCTGGGGTTGGGACCATATTTTTCCATGAATGTTCAGGCACAGAGTAGGTTGAAGGGGCAGAAGGCTCAGTGTCTTTTATGCAGCTGGAAATGCTTCTCCCAGCCTGATAGCCTGAATAGGAGAGAGTGACAGTAATTTGAGGTGAACCATGGGCTTGAGTCTTCCCTGCTTCAGATTTTTCAGTGGGAAGGATTAATTGGCCAAAACAGTTTTCTTCAGTGGCATATTTGTAACTCTTATTTTAATTTAACTTTATAAATCTGCTTTCGGAGTGGGGAAGAGGAGAAAACTTGCTTGCTGACACACGTGGTTCTGAATGTGAATTTTGAATAACTTAAGTTTTATACCAAGACTTCTGGTTTCCTCGCCCCCCCCCCCAAAAAAAAACCCCAAAAAACAAAAAAACCACCAGTAAAACCTAGACTGACACCTTTTGTGTCATTTGTGTCTCCCTATCTCCCAGCTTCCTCACAACAGTATTTAGGGAAAGGATGACTATGCCTTTTGTCCTTTGTGTACATATTATTTCATTCTTGGCCTTCTCTGAGATCAGAATCCAAATTCTCTTGCTTACTTTTTGTCCAAGGGTCCAAATAGAAAGAATCACAAATTAAGCAGACATTAAACACAGCTGCACCAATCACTCAAATATATGATGGCTAGTTAGGCTCTCACCTTAATTGCAATATGTACTGGTTGTCACCTGAAGGCCTTGCATTTACCAAAGCCCTCCATTTTTAGCCTAAAAGACTGTCGCATCAAGTTTCAGCCTGCCCCTCTGTCTGTGTGGGCTGTATCCCACAAATGTGCATGTTGTCTGGGGGTTGGGGTGAGAGAGGAGAGTCCTTTTCTCTCTGATGCGATAATGAAGACACTACTCAATTCAATACACCACTGTTTGCTCCAAATACACACAAACAACTTTCATCCCAGTTGCACAATTAATTTTATCTTTAAAGTAATAGACATGTTTCAACAGTGTTGGCTTCTCTCCTTGTTCTAGTTTTTACCTACATACTGACTTGGATTTAATAGGCCTTTTTCTTCTTATTGCCTGTGACTTCAGTTGTGAAACATAAACACTTTTACCATGGAAAAAGAGGCCTGGTATAGGTTAATTTTACAAAATAACTAGGGCTGTGGATTAATCTCAGTTAACTAAAGAGATTAACTCAAAAAAATTAATCCTGATTAATCACAGTTTTAACCACACTGTTAATAAATACCAATTGAAATGTATTAAATATTTTGGATGTTTGTCTACATTTTCATATATATTGTATTCTGTGTTGTAATTGAAATCAAAGTGTATATTTCAGTTCACCTCATACAAGTACTGTAGTGCAAACTCTGTCGTGAAAGTGCAATTTACAAATGTAGGGTTTTTTGTTACAAAACTGCTCTCAAAAACAAAACAATGTAAAACTTGAGAGCCTACGAGTCCACTCAGTCCTACTTCTTGTTCAGTCAATCGCTAAGAGAAACAAGTTTGTTTACATTTACACAGGATAATGCTGCCCTCTTCTTATTTAAAATGTCACCAGAAAGTGAGAACAGGCATTCGCATGGCACTTTTGTAGCCGGCATTGCAAGGTATTTATGTGCCAGATATGCTAAACGTTCGTATGCCCCGGCCTCCATTCTAGAGGACATGCTTCCATGCTGATGACACTTGTTAAAAAAATAATGCGTTAATTAAATTTGTAACTGAACTCCATGAGGGACAATTGTATTTGAATTGCCCTGCTCCGTTTTATCTGCATTCTGCCATATATTTAATGTTACAGCAGTCTCAGATGATGACCCAGCACATGTTCATTTTAAGAACACTTTCACTGCAGATTTGACAAAACATAAAGAAGGTACCAATGTGAGATTTCTAAAGATAGTTACAGGACTGGACTCAAGGTTTAAGAATCTGAAGTGCCTTCCAAAATCTGAGAGGGATGAGGTTTGGAGCATGCTGTCAGAAGTCTTAAAAGAGCAACACTCCAATATGGAAAATACAGAACCTGAACCACCAAAAAAGAAAATCAACCTTCTGCTGGTGGTATCTGACTCAAATAATGAAAATGAACATGCATCAGTCCTCACTGTTTTGGATTTTTATCAAGCAGAACCCATCATCAGCATGGATGCATGTCCTCTGGAATGGTGGTTGAAGCATGAAGGGACATATGAATCTTTGGCACACCTGGCACATAAATATCTTGCAACGCTGGCTACAACAGTGCCATGAAAATGCCTGTTCTCACTTTCAGGTGACATTCTAAACAAGAAGCGGGCAGCATTACCTCCTGCAAATATAAACAAACTGGTTTGTCTGAGCGATTGGCTGAACAAGAAGTAGGACTGAATGGACTTGCAGCCTCTCAAATTTTACATTGTTTTATTTTTGAATGCAGTTTTTTAGTACATAATTCTACATTTGTAATTTCACCTTTCATGATAAAGAGATTGCACTACAGTACTTGTATTAGGTGAACTGAAAAATACTATTTTTTTTACAGTGCGAATACTTGTAATCAAAAATAAAGTGAGCACTGTACACTTTGTATTCTGTGTTGTAATTGAAATCAATATATTTGAAAATGTAGAAAACATCCAAAAATATTTAAATGGTATTCTATTATTAACAGTGCGATTAATCATGATTAATTTTTTTAATCTTGACAGCCCTAAAAATAACCCTTTACAGATCTACATCACTTACTAACCAGTAAATATTAAGCTTGCTAGCAGGTACAAGTCATACCATGCAGCAAGACAATGTTAGTATAGTTGAATAATATGCAACTGTATGTTATGCAGCTAATAGTAGTATGAAAGCTGCATAGGGGAATTATAAAGTGCTGCTTTCAAACTGGAAAGAGGATTAAATGCATGTAAAATTCAAAGGTTTAAAGTTCAGCTTCTGAGTTACCCATATACAAGAAAAGTTGTTTGAGTGCTACAAAATATCTGAGTGACTCTGTGTGCATGCATGTGTACATATATATATTTTAACCTTCTCTTGGGCTTAGTTATGACTAGGAGAACACAGGAGGGTTCTGGGGTTCTTAGCAGCCTTAACTATTAGGGAGCCTCAGCACTACTGTAAAACGAATAAGTTTTACTATGCCTTCAATAATGTATCAATTTGATCCACAAGGGTTTTTATCATTTATACAAAAGCAAATTTGTATATGTTTGGCCAGTTATCCTATTTCTTTTGAACAGAGGTTAACCTTCTTATAGAGGTTTCTTAAATTACATTTTCAAAGGGAGTCTTTAGATCTTTATACTGAGGGACAAATGAAATTAAGGGAGAGGAGAATAAATATTCAGGAGTGGAAAAAGAAAATCTTTGTTTTTTCCTTCTGACTCAAAACCATGTCCCACTTGATTTCATAAAGTTATTACAAACACCTGATTTACAAGTGTTTACTATATACCTTTTAAAATTGAAGTTCTGAGAAATAAGCAAACTTTTGTGGAAATCATTTCAGAAAAACCCTCAGATTATGTATCTGAAACAGGAACTGGAAAGTTTGAAAGCAGTGTTGGAGATCAAGAATGAGAAACTACATCAGCAAGATATAAAGCTGATGAAGATGGAAAAACTGGTAAGATTCTGTGGGGACTGTTTTCTAAGTTGTCAGATTTTCAGTGAATTCATGCTGGTCAAGCTTAAACACTAAGCTAATTGTATACACGAAAAGCAAACAAAAATTTTGCAAAGGAGCACAAGGTACATGTTAATGTCACAGGTACAATTTTTACCTGTGCTGGCCTGCAATCTGAGGAAAGATGTTTCCTGAATGATACAATAAGAGAAACAAACAGTGGAACAGAGAGGAACAAATCAAATTTCAGCCAATTTTCTGAACCGCATTTCTTCTTTCCATGCAATTTAACTTGTAAATCCTGTAAATGCTATTTTGTATTCTCTCTTGACTGAAGTGGGAGAGGCAAGAGGGGAATCCCCAGGTGGCATGATTAACTTTTTAACCTCTAGACTTCTGTTCCATTTTGTTTTGGGTTGTTAAAAATAATCTGTACTAGTTAGTTACTGTCCACAATATACAATCCCCACTCTTGACAAATATCAGGTTAAATTTCAAAGCATTTACCCAATAGGACTTTAAGTCTGCTACATATGAGATTCTGATTGCATGGCAGAACCTTGTGGGGAAGCTTACGTAGTCCAGGCTGGCACTATGTCACAATGCCCATCAGGCAAAAAATGTTAACAGTCACGTTAAGGAGCTTATTGAAACAAGAAAGGAAGCAACCCATTCAACATGATACAGAAAAATAAAATTATCTGAATATGTTGACAGTGAGTAAATAAGTATTTCATTTCCACCTAAAGCCTATGTTGATCTGATGTATTGGATACTACTACGGCCTCTTTAAATTACCACTCTTTGGAAACCCCTCCTATTTTTGTTGTTTTACAGTGGAAGCTCTTCGGGGCAGGAAATCCTATAATGTTTGTACAGCATCTAGCATGATGTAGGCCTTGATCCTGGCTGGGGCATTTGAGCACTAGCTGAATACTTCTGCCATCATCTTCATGGAAATCTTACCATTTAATGCAGAGGAGAGAGGCTTAAATAACAGGGAGCAGGGTCTCAGTCAGCTATTACATTTTGTCTGGGAGCCAACTATTGCCATATACCAGTGATGATTTACAAGTCATTATGAAATTCTAGACGCTTCAGTGTAATCATGGGCTCTAAAGTCTTGTTGCCCACAGGGTCTCTTCTGACTAAAGATGTTGACTTTCGGAAATCCACTGAATGTTAACCCATTTCAAAGTTGTTTTTGTTTTTAAAAGAAGCTTTTTTCCCGTGATACTAATTGGGACATGCAGGAGTGTGGCTTTTTTAGATGGGGATCAGATCACTTCTGCTAATACAGAATTGATTTTGTGGGTGGTAGTGAAGGTTGAGGGAGAGCTAGTTATATATGGAGAACATTTTTTTGAATTTTTCACCTTTCCTAGACTATATATTGCATGGTGATCTAGTGTCTCAGCCATCTGTAATGCTATATGTGAAGAGAACTGTGGCCACCAGCCCAGAAATTCAAATAGTGGATTCAGCTTTTAGTGGGCAGCTAATCAAGCAAAAGTGGCAAAATGCCAACTAAGAAGCAAAAAGTAGACTTGCCTACTGATGATGAGCAATAAATCACTTTCACGTCACTTTTACATTTCCTCAAGATAATTCTATGTATCTTAAAATAATCTAACTTGTACTTAGTGTAACAAACTCAATTTCAGGTTAGTAATGCATATAATGGGTACTTGCCAATGCAATTATTCTGTATTTTTATAAAAAACAAACATCCACATACAACCCCCAACAATTTGTTCATTTGTTAAAGGTGGAAAACAACACTGTCTTAATGGATAAAATGAAGAAGTTTCAGCAGGAAAATGAAGAACTAAAAGCTCGGATGGACAAACACATGCAACTTTCAAGGTAAAAAATAATCCAGGCATTTTTATTAACTTGTGAAAACATAAATTTTATTCTGTAAATGAATAACCAGCATCTTGCAGATTTAAAAAGGTCCTTACCCCTGTAAGATATTATGCCTGGAAGATGGAAGCATGATGCTCATTTTTTCCATCCTGTCTGATATGTGCAAATCTGAAATCCTACCTGAGTTGGAATGGGTATTGTGTGGGGGGTGGAGGCTCCTTGAAACTGGTGGCAGGGTATAAAATCATGACTGTTCTTATCAAATAAGGCTAGCTCTGTTCCCCTGGAAATTACAGCTCATGTTACTGTCTTGAATGCTCGTTAACATAGTTACCAGGGAAGTAAAGGCTACTCAGGAGCATCATCTCTTACAATTAATTGCTAGATGCTCTTTTTCCCTGGAGTGAAGTGCTCCTGATTTTATAAGAACTGTTCATAGTTTTATATATTAAAATGTTTAAAATTACTCGACAATTTCTTTTCAACAGTTTGTTTAATCAAAGGGGCAATGTCTGCTAAGCCTCCTGGTTCTAGATATACAGACTACATCCAATCCAGAAATGGAGTCTGACTGTGTTAATCAAATCTTCTAACTCTGCATATGTTGCAAGAAATGAATGGGCAAACCACTGTAGAGCATACAATAAAGAAAATAGGAAGTTCAGACAAATTTTGCAGGTCTTGCACTGCAGGGAGACAAAGCTATGACATGACTCCTGACAGGGAAGATGTGAAAACACTCTTCAGCTGCTTTCATTAATAAGAGTTGAATTTTAAGAGCCTTAAACTACCCAGAATTTTGTAAAATGACTGATTCATGCAGTAATGCTGGCAAGAATAGGCTGCTGCTTTTATGCAGGATTTTTTTTTCTGACATTGTTCTATCTTCTGCACAAGCTGCCAGTTTAGGGCTTGTCTTCACTGCAACAGTTAGCTCAAGTTAGTACATTTGAGGTACTTCACTAGAGCTAGCCTAGCTCTAGTGAGTGATCACACTATGAAACATTTGAGCTGCACAGTGGTTTGAATAGCAGTGTGATTGTATTTGGAGCTAATCAGCTGTGGTACCTGGAGCCATTGCATGTCCACTGCATTACTAGCCCTAGCTTCAACAGCACTCCAGCTTCAAGACCTGCTTAATTCAAGCTAGAGAATTGTGTGTGGATGGGAGTCGAATTGGAGCAAAACTCAAGTTCTAGCTCCAGCTCACGATGCAGTGAGGGCAAGCCTGTAGAACCCAGCTGTTACTTCTTGAGAACAAATGCACTAAATCCTCATAAGGAATGTGTATATTTGGACAGGGATTTGTTATAGCTTTTTTAATTCTTTTAAAACTATGTAAGATGCTCTAACTTTCAAATTGAATCATGTCCACTTACTTACAATTATTTTTTCAGGCAACTTTCCACAGAGCAGGCAGTTTTACAGGAGTCTCTAGAGAAAGAATCAAAGGTAAATAAGCGTCTATCAATGGAAAATGAAGAACTTCTATGGAAGCTACATAATGGGGACCTGTGCAGCCCTAAGAAAGTGTCACCTAGTTCTCCACCAATGCCTTCTCAGTCACCAAGGAATTCTGGCTCCTTCTCTGCTCCTACAGTAGCACCAAGATGACCTCTTTTGAAATGAGGGGGAGACTACATAAAAGCATTTCACTTGTGATCTGCAGAACTGATCCGAACTCCAATCACGGGAGCAAGAGCTATATTAGCTGAGTGTGATGACTGAATTATAACTGGAATTATTGGTGTGGAAAATTGTTCTAATATGGGAGTAAGACTTTATATTTCTCCTCCAAAAAAGACTTCAGTAATGACTATAGACATTGTTGCACAAAGCACTTACAGAGCAAGGGAAATCTTGTTCATTGCCTTTTTCACCTAACTCTAAGAAAAAAGCTCAGGGGCTTATAGATAAAGACCACAACCTCTATAATGTGTTCCTTATCACAGACACCTTTCTGAGACTGTGGATGTGTGGTGTGGATGTAACACACTGTGTGTGTGTGAGAGAGAGATGCTGCCGCCTTTGCTGTGTATGTAATAAAGGACAAAACGTAAAGAATATACATTGACATGTACTTAATAATGTTGTCAATATGCATGTTTTATAAAAGGTTACCCTTAACTGCGGTTGAGGAGAAACTACCACTTGTATTATAGGCTAGTTTCCACCTCATCTTTCTGCTTCTGTTTAGTAAGAGGATGGCAGGAAATGTTTTATCTGTTGACTTGTCAGTGTCTCTACCTACCTTTATAGTGCAATTGAGTTTTTTTTCTAAAAAATTCAGTCTGATCACCAGAGTTGAAACTGCAGCCATACTGTCTGAAAGCTTTTTAGCTTTCCCACTTGTAGCGGTATCACGGTCTATTAAGATGGCAGCATTGCATTTTTTCAGGATACAGTCACATTTAGAACACTTTTTGCTAAAATAGAAGTGGGGAAGTAAGGTGATAATTCTGGAACATTGAAATTGACAATCTCTGCAACTCTACTATAATCAGAGGTCAAAACATTAAAATGACTAGATTTAGCATTAAACCCCCATACTGCAGACATGCAACCAGACCCAATCCCCTTGTCTGCTGAAAACAAACACCCAAACAAGCAACCATTACTTCCTAAGAAAAGCCCGGTAATTTCAAAGGCCACCTGTAGAGAAGAGGAGGGTCCTGATCTAATTGAAGACAGGATTTGCAAACCAAAAAGGGAAAAATAAGTAGGATGACAAAACATTCTTTGAAAGGGGAATGAGAACTGTAATAAGCTTCAAAAAGCAACTGATACCATTTCTCTGATTTTTGATGAAGTTTTGTTTTTTAAATGTTGTGCCCTTATTTTAACTTTCAGCAGTGTTACCAATATAACTGTATGGAGGGGTGGGAAGAACAACATGTGGTTCCACAGCTCACCTCTCCAATGTTTCCCAATTTCACTTGGAGGAAGTTTCCCCTTAAGTTAAAACAAACATGTCTGTGTTGCTGAAGATGGATGTAACATTTTACACTATGTTTCGAATTAAGGTAGTCACAGTGCATCTCTGGTCTTGTTACTGTTTTGGTCTGCACTTCTTTTAAAAATCCCATGTATCCTGTTTTGTAAGTACAGTTTCAACTTCTAGTTATGGTTACAGAATGTTGTCTCTGCTTCTGATTGGGGGTTGTTTTTAAACCAGGAATATTCTACTGTCAACAGTGTTAGCAATAAGGTAAATCTTGTGCTTCACTGTATTTTTCCAGCAGACTGGGAAAGGAAGTCCATTGGATGGGAGGGGAAGGGAAACGAAACTTGAAAAGCATTTCAAACCAAACATTTCATCTAGGATATGAAAACGCTGGCACTTCAGAAAGTGCATGGGTGTACAAAGTTATAGCAGTGCTCATTCTGTAACTATGAAATTGTAATATATTCAAGCTTGTAATTAAATTTAATCTACGCAATGTACAAGTGAAATCTGACTCCAGGAACATTTTACTTAATTTGCCTCTTTTTATCCCCTTTAAGGCACTGTACATGCCACTGTAGTTCAAGTGGTGTCAGCAATTATAAACACTGTTTTCCACAGATTTATAACTTAACTGTAAAAATCTGCTGTGGGCTGAAACTTGGCTTAAAAGTATTTCTTAGAGCATTCTTTGCTTTGATAAGGTTAAGGAAATTGGATCATGTATATTTGAGATGAGTGTTTAAAAATAAATTTTTTTTTACTCGTTTGACTTTCTGCTTGTGTAAGTCTAAAAAACCTGAAACTAAGAAGGAAAGTTGTCCAAGGGCTTAAGTAGTTGTTAACAGTTGAAATATTGAAACTTTACAATGGTTTTGTCCCTTCATGTGTAGAAGAGCTTTCATCAGTGTTCAGATAACTTATTAAATTTTTTATCCCAGCCCTACAGAACTCAGGATATCAAACTGAGTTTTGCTTGTGTAGTCTGTAGATGATTATTGGATCCAGGAGAATCCTGATTATTCAGTTTCAGGTTGAACATATGTACACTAAGATACACCTCTAAAAATAGCCAGGGTACATAATTTATCCATGAAGAACTTAACTCTTTTTCAAGCATTATTGGCTAAGAACCACATTAGGTCCCTATTTTTCTAGCTTAGCTGGAAGTAGTTATATTCAAAGGGTAAGTGGTGTGTCTCGCAGTCTGTGTATAGGCAAATGTTGATTTCCAGTAATAACCATTGTGTGTTTAAGGAGCCCTTCTAGCCTTACCAAAGCATTTACTTTTAATAACTCATTCAGAAATTGATCTATTTTACTTTCTCAAGAGCAGGGGTATTTAAAGTCTAGCAATCTGTTTCATTTCATGACTTTTCTCAAACTCCTTGGATAACAGATTAATAGCCTCCAAAGACTTTGCTATTTCTGGTCATTCTAGCAAGTGGCTTCAGAATGCACCATGGTTCATGTGAGGGATTTCTTGACAGGGAGAGGGAAGCGGACTGGAGATTTTAGTTGACATTTAGAAAGATAACCCCAACTTTGACTTGAGCTAATTGTAAAGTTTGTGGGTTGGTGTGATTACATTCAATTTAAGAAATAGCTTAATGGTTCTCACATAGGGGAAAAAACCTTGCCATACATAACTATACAGACATCAGTTAATGGTCCACCACCTTTGTTTTGACTTCTCCCCACTTTTACCCTAAAACTCTAGGCAACAATGCAGGAGGCAGTCTCAAAAATGTAATGGTTTAAAAACAATTTCATGTTCTTATTCCTCTCTGTTATGAAGAGGTGGGAAAGTTTTGTGTGTATGGCTTTTAAAAATCAAACTGCAGATCCTAGAAAGGACTAACCTTTCTTTTTAGAGTCAGTCCTATCTGGCTGTTAGCCAGAAAAGAACTTAACGCTTCCTGCATCTGTTGTAAACTATGCCTGTTCAGAGGGGGGGACAGAGTGACACACTGACTGCTGGCTAGGCCAATTGGAGCTTGATAAGCCTACCACAGCCTTGGCCAAGAGAGAAAAGATCTTTTAGTGTAGGCAGTAGAGGCTCATGTGTTAAGATCTAGAGGTCTCAGGTGCGATCCCAAAGAGGATGACCCAGCTTTAATGTACTGTCTCCAGTCCAGTAACTTTAAAGGCAAAAAATTACAAGCATGAATACTAGAAGCCTGTTTCATAAGTAAATGTAGCACAGAACCCTAGCTTTGACAGTGTTCCTTCTCAGTTGACAGTAGTTTTTGCTTTATTGGAAAACAATTAGCCTTGGCAAGTTGAGAGGCAAACGAGTAACATTATGTGAAGCTTAGTTTCAAAACCATTCCTTACATCATTAGAGTTCAATGTGCTCCAGAGAACAGTTTACAGGGGAAAATATACGTACTTGAATTTTGAGAGGCTCCTTCCCTCCTCCTTTACGGTAGGTCTCAATGCCAACCCCCTTTTGAAAATGAAACTTCATCTTTCCAGTCAGTAAGCCAGTTGTGAAAATTTGACTGTGCTGTGTTAAATAGGAATCAGACTACTGTAGAAAAAAAGGGAGGAAAAACGTACACTGTTGCCTATAAGTCCACACTTCAATCTGGTCAGATGCATGGAACTTGAATGTTTCCTGATGAGCGGTCACTGCACTGTTGCTCATCATAATTTGTCAAAACAATTGGATAAAAATAAAATGAAAAAAACTTGCAAAAATTCCATTCTAAAAATCAGCTACATTATTGAACTTACAATCTAAAATAATTGCCACCTATTGATATACTCTGAATAAAGCTAGAGCAATGAAAACTTTAGCATACTTTGTAATAACCATCCTCTCAATCTAATGCTTGAAGTGAAGTCTTCCTCAGGTGATCAGAGTCACGTTTTACCACTTACTAAGACTATTAAGTACTGTAGCTTCACATCTGAGAAAATTCCAGAAGTAAAAATAAGATTGGCTTTGTCTCCAATATAAAGCCACTCTTTGCAACATTAACAAATCGGAGAGAAACCTAGGATGTAACACACACACTGCAGTATATGAAATACTTACACAGGGATGGTATCTTCACACTACAGTTGTAGTGATGCCACAAAAATAAACCATTCTTCATCCTGCAGCCAACCTGTATGCTGAATAAGGCATATGTAAAAAAAACTATGTAAAAAATAGTTTGTGATCACATAATATACTACAGTCACACAAATGAAATGCCAGAGTTTAGGCTGCTCATGGTCCAAGTTTTGAGGTTTTTTTGCACCCAAAAATCTTTTAATCGCATTAAATCTCCCTTTTTTAGGGCTTTTTTTTTTTTCAAGATGCTAATGTTTTATGTTACAACTAACACCTCCTCTTCCCACCCACCAAAAAATGCATCAGCAGGGTTTAGCACCATAGTACAGAAGCCCATTATGTAGGGGCAGATGGAATACTAGCACCATGTGTTAAATCCAGTGGGTAGAAGAAGGACTCTTGATCTCTCTACCCCTGAGTATGAGAGGCAGGTTGCTGCCCTCTTATAATGCCCTCAGAAGGGGTGATGGACTGCTAAGGCCGTGTATTAGGTCTTGTGCTGCTGCTCTGGCAACTCCCTGGTATTGCCCAATGAGTGGGCTGCAACAGCAGTGGTGTGGGTCCAGAACTTTAGCATGCTCATGCAATTATCTGTGGCAAGTGCCTTGCATTTCTCAGGAAAAAGTTGGCAATAGCAGGAATATGGTACCTCAGCTAAATGGAATTGCATGGATTTAAAACAAAAAGTATTTATCTAGCACCAGGGCTTGCCTCTTGCTGAATTTCAAAAGCCTACTGCAAGTATTGCACCCTCTCAATCTTTTATAATTGAAAGCATTAGCAACTTTTATGCTTAGGTTGTCTGCCTGCTACCCCCACAATGAAAATTCTCAACACAGGAAATTACAATGATATTCAACATCAAATGTTTTGTAATCTTCATGACAATAGTTGGGTGACATCACCCCTAAAATTTTTCTCTGTTAAAATAAAATATTTGTCATTAGTAGATGTGACAAAACCCAAACTAAGAAAATTAATCATTTCCTTACATTGCTTACTGTTGTCATGAAGAGTATCACCTACGCTAAGTGAAGACTTTAGTGTTCAGAAACACTTCAGGTGCCTGAGTTTCTCTGGCCAACCACAGACATTTCAGCCTTGAGTATCACATAATTCAGACAGACACACTGTGTCAGTGGATGATAAATGTTGGCATTTAAAACTACAGTTGCTGTATGGCAAGCCAGGAAATCATCTAGGCCTGCACTGGATAAAAATGGTCTACCTAGCAGAACAGCACTAGAAAGTCAAACTTTTTAGAGAGAGAGAGAATGCCTTGGACAGCTGCTGCACTATTGTTTAATCTCTTCTCTAGGACGGATACACATCTTAGAAAAGCACCAAGCACTATTAAGTGTGACACCATTTTATCTTTTTTTCCCCTCTCTGCTTTTTTCAGAACATATTTGCGCTTTACTTGCAGCAAATGCACGTCTGATAAAGAGTGGGAAGAACAAATTGTCTTGTGGTTGAGGCATAGGACTGGAAGCAGTAACATGCTGGCAGAGTTGGGGATGTTTGTTCTTGGACAAATTACTTATTTAATTCTGGAGAGGTGATTGATTCTCTTCTCCTTTTCACAACTCTAATTCTATTCATCTCAGTGGGACACCTCTCAGGATGAGAGAGAAAAATTAGGCCCTCCATGCCTCACCTTTCCTAGCTGGTAAAATGGAGAATGCATTTACTTCCAAAAAAAGGTGTGTCAGGCTTAATTCACCCCTATGGCCCAGCAATTTAAGCTCTTCCTCTGGAAGCTGCTATAGAGCTCTTACTTAGATAACCATACAGCTGCTGTGTTTGAGGATTTGCATCTTATTTCTTATTGCCTTGAGAACTGTCACCTAAGGGAGGTGGTGCTCCCACACCATTCAATGTGTTACTGAACAAAAGTCAGTTTAGGATAGGTGATGCTGTCTCACTTGCTAGACATTTTAAGGAAATGAGTTATCTAATGACAAGTTTTGGAGGTACTGAAACTACTTTGAGCTGAAAAAGGTGGACACCCCTAGCGTCCATCAGAGGGAAAGGTACAGGATTTTTCATTGATCAGAACAATCAGAACAGAGGAGAATGAAGACTTGGGTGGATTTTAAAAGCGGAAGCTGAAACTTTAACTCCTTCTCCCACCCCACACCCACAAGAAACAGATTTATTGGGGTGCAGTGCAACCAATGTTCTCTATGCCAAATAACCAATATTCAGGGTTCAGCCCCCCTCTGAATCCTCTCTTACCCTCTGCACACAAAGGGAAATGAGGGCACACGGGAAGGCTGGTACATACACACACTAGCTCTCATCTGAGCTAGCGCCCTACACACAGTAGTATAGCCACCGTCACATGGTCAGCAGCAGTATGGGTTAGCTGCTCTGACAACCTCACCGGGACCCTGTAGGTACCTAGTTAGGGCAGCAAGTCCATGCTACCATTCCTATGCTACCATTTTTACACTCTACATCCGCTGAGAGCTGGCACGAGTATGTCTACATAAGCTGGAAAGCACAGCCAAAGCTTGTAGTGTAGACATACCTTATGTCTTTGCAGAGTGAATCTATCCCATTCCCCGCCTCCAAGCTTATGGGTCCATCCAGGCTGGACATAGGCAGCAAGTTGCCATGAAATTACAAGCAAACATGGATACAGCTGCTAAATCCTGTCATAGCTCCTTACTAACCTAAACGTAGGCCTCAAGGAAAGTGGCGGGAACTTGTTAATCTTGCTGAGGGAAAAATTATTTCCTGATGCTAAAAATGGCTCAGACCCACAGAAGTTTTGGAACACCGTTCAACCTATACATCCACTGTGGGGATGAACGCATGGGTCCACAGTCACAGTAGCATGGCTGCTGCCTGCCCTGAGCACTTCAAACACACAGGAAGGGCTTGCACACAAAAGGCAATCAACTCTCCCTCCATCCACACAGCTTAGCCTATGGCACCAAGACACAGAGGATTCTTTCCCCCTCCACACCTGGCCATGAACTCCAACTGCATTTCTGAGAGGGGTGCACAGAAGGTCTCAGGGCAGGGGGTTATCTTTCCCCTGCCAGTTAATCGAACAGCTCCCTTCCCCTAGAAAAGGGGATGGGGCAGTGGTGCATTTAATTAAGACTTATGTTACTAGCTTATCTGAATGAAGATTACAAACTAGCATTTCTGATGAGATGATGCATCTTATTGTTTTGCCTTTTCTTTATCATATTCTCCCTTGGGTGGATATCCCTTATGCACTATCCTCTCTGAGATGGTGAATTGAGTTGTATAGTCCCATTTTTGTATTTAAATGGGATTTTGTTTGTAATATTAATGTCCAATTTACAGGTGTGACTATTCTCCCAAGATGGCAGTAGCCATAAATGTTACTAAAGAGACAAGGTGGGTGAGATCATCTCTTTTATTGGACTTCTGTTGGTGAAAGAGACATGCTTTGGAGTTTATACACAGCTCTTCTTCTTCAGGCAGTTGAGGGTTTCCTTCCTGCCATTCGTTGATTGAAAAAAGCAAAGCACTACTGCTTAACTGAAATGTCCTATCCTTCCCTCTGACTTAATCTGTTGTTAATTATCCTATAGTGATGATTTTTATTCCTTGTTAAGGAGTGGGCTTTTCCACTGTATAAACAATTATATTCTTGTTGATGTAAATGCTGTTTGTTTAATGCAATTCTTGGTTAATCCTGATTAGCTGTAACCAGTTATGTTACTGGGTTGTTCTTGTATCGGTGGTTTGTAGCTTTATATCAGTCTGTGTGGGCTCTCAGGAAGGCACCAGCTATTGAAATGTCACTCTTGATCATCATCAGAACCATCAGTGTTGATTATGATGGGACAACCAATTTCTTAATTTAATAACCTAACTGTGGTTGTTTTCCTTTTTCTATTATACAACCTGCTTTTTGGCAACTCATTCCATAGTGAGAAGCTTAGCTGTTTCTCTCTCTACTAAATTACACAAGTCTACAGATTGTTTACATTTTTGATTCAGGTGTTTCATTTTCATTTATACTAAGATTGGAGTAAATTCACTTAATACAGTCAAGGTAGTTACCAACCTGGCTGATACAGGATCTTTTCTCAATCAGTACTGTAAATCAGTGTGTTCTGCTTATATTCTCCTGTGAAAGATTGCTTATAAATGCCAAGTCATATCTCTACTATGTAGCAATAGTTAAACTCCCATGCTAAAGAGGGCGTACATTTTAAAATTAACTACATAAGAGCAAGAGCAAGATATACAACTGGAAATACCCTAAGACAAAAATGCAAAATATTTTACCTGTTAACTATAATTTTTTTTAAAAGTACCTCCCTTTAAAAAATGTTCAGTGCTACCACAATTTAAAGTTAGCATGTACTCAATCCTAACCATCTCTCAGGTATGACAGTAAACAGTAAAACCACACACTTATACAACTTTGTCAATATTCAGTAAAGAAATTTAATCAAGGTCTACCAAACCAGAGAAGAGTAATCACTGTTGACTAATTTTCTATAACAAGTGAATCATGACTAAGTTTTAATATTTTTACATGTACAAAGTGTTAAAATCACCACCATGACAAAGAAGAAAATATATCTATGCTGGTGGGTCTACTTAAAAAGTTATTTTATATCCTCCTGTCAGCATTCATGAAAATAATGCACAATCAACATTTTAATAGTGGTTATATTTACCTAACATAAAAGTTATTTGTATATAGACTCTCCCTACCAAAGATTTATCACTGTATTAGGAGCACTTGGGAGCCACATGCATAATCAGGCTACAAAGGTTTAATACATGGGTTTCAACCCAATTCTCCTGAGTATTGCTAAGCATTAGGATCTCTGCTCTCTAATGGAAGTGGAATGTAAGGACATGAGGAGAGAGATATTGACAGAAATCTCCACCTCAGAATTCATAAAAAGAAACTAAAGGGTTAATGTGTCCAATAACATACTGTTTGTTCATTCTGTGTCCACAGACTCCACACATCAGGTCAGTTCAACACGGGTGGCTACTGTGGTTTGTCCTCGTAGGTTCTGAGCTGTACAAATATAGTTGCCAGCATCAATGGTTTCAAAATCTTCAATGGCAATAACACTCTTGGAGATTCTTGTGGTATGCCCAATTCCTCTGTTGATCAGCCTCCAAGAATCTTGGATAATCGCAGGCCTTTCATACTGTTTTTAAAACACCCACATAAGGAAATGATGATGTATAATTCTGCAAACGCTATTTAGTGACAGTATATTGTTAACAGTATTTCATTTCAAAATCCAAAACACATGCTCAGACATATGAATCTAATCTGAAAGTCAGATTAATTAAGCGAGGAAGCTGAGGGTGTTTAGCAGCCATTACAGCAATTTTCCTAAAATAAAAGCTACAGGCAAGGTTGATCACTACCGTTGTATTCATTTTAGCTTTTCCATTTAGAAATCCGTTTTAAATTCACTTTGAGTTTACTCTTGTCCCCTCTTGAAGCCACAACCAAACTGCACGTTCTCCCTCTGCATTCATGCCTTCATTTTAAGTGTTAACACAGCCATCTGTACCCTCTTGTGCTAGATAAGGATAGGAAGACTTTCATTCTGAAATTCCCAGGTACGCAGGTTTGGACTATTTGGCTGATCCAGTACATTTACAACTGTGGCCCTATCTAAACTACAAAAACAGCCACGTTTATATCAGTCAGATTATGGTTGTGGCCCACTTACGTTAATGCTTTTCCCATGCCTGTGTGAACAGATACGATACCTATCTTAGAGAATCATGTTTTAGACTTGGTATCTACTAGGGTGAAAGCTTGGTTCCCTAATGTGGCTGTGGATTTTTTTTTATCCACACAGGATAAAACTGTTACATTATAGTTGGACTGCCACCATTTCTGTAGTGTAGAGAGGACCCTTGTGTTAATTTTACAGCTGACACCGTATTCATCAAGAACTTTCTAGACAGCACAGTATTATACCATCCCAAAGAGTTATTGTGTTGCCCTCCATCAAGCTGTTTCTGAAATATTCAAGCTAAAATGCAAGCAAGGATGTTCAGATAGCTGCCTGTTCCCATGTAAGAGTTGGAAAGCCATTTGGCTGATTTCATAGGATAAATTCGATCTTGAAAAATCAAAACGTTAAAGGACATTTTCTGTAGGCCAGTGTCCCCTGACACTCACCTCAACCCCCACCATCCAATGAGGTTAGAGACATGGCAGAAATTGACCCAAATGTTTATGTGAAAAATTTGATGTAAAGAACTGAAAACACAAGTCTCTGGTAGCAAATTATGGGGGGGAGGTGTTAAATGCAGCGATATCCTGCTGTCGGATTACAATGTAAATGTCTAGACAGCAATAGCTTTTTCTGTTTGCATCCACAATGCTGGAAACAAAACTTTAACCATGTTGGCTTGTGCTACAATAGCAACCAGGACGAACCTGGTAGGAAATGAAAATATCTTCAAGCTCTGCAGTATGTTTACGCCAAAAAGTAAAGAAAATGAAACCCAAACATGTTTAAAGTGTATGCTCTCTCTTCCATAAGAGTGAGGCACCTTTGGAAGGAAAGTAAGATGTATCACATATAAATTAAGAATAGACAGTGTCTCTTTCTAGTGTTAATTTAGTAGCCATTTACAAATGCCAAGATTATTTATACAGGACCTCAGGACATCATATTCACCTTCAGATTAGTTTAATAGGAGAAAAACTGCTAAAAGCCAACTGTCATGGTGGGCAAAGACCAGTACATTAGCCAAAGAGAGTCCAATCTGCACGTATGCACAGGAAAGAGGAGCCAGTGTCTAAGAAGCTGTCTAGTCTGTCTAGTGTCTAAGAAGTTGTCTAGTCAGTTACCCAGGCTACTCTCAACAAGTCAATCAAGCCAGTCATCAATTATTAGTTAAGAGCACGTCACCTGTTAACTGCTAACTGGCAGATTCTTACATCAGCAATAACATTGCAAAATGAATAATCTCAGCTAGAAAATACTGTAAGTAGGGTTGGCAGAATTTGATTTTTTTAATAAATTCAGCAGATAGTAGCGATGTTTATTTTTAAGCTTTTTTTTTAGTTGTTATTGATTTTAAATTTTCACAGTTGTGGGAATTTATGGAGTCAGATAATGAGGGGATCTCAAACATTTAACAACAGTAGGTGTTGAGATTCAAAGAGTTCAAAAGCTCTATAACCGTTAACAAGCAAACTGTCAATATCACATGTCAAAATATACAAAGTAAATATTGTTAAATCAAACCTTAAGAAGTTCTCAGCATTTCTTACTTTTCCTATCTGGAAATTTTAATTATTATTGATGGAAATATTTTTGTCGGTTTGTGTGTGTATGGTGAAATCAACGTCTACTGACATTTACTGATAAAAATCTAATGCTTCCAAGCCTACTTGAGAGTCTCTTCATTAACTACCTCCTACTTACTTGTCAGCAAAAATATTACATCCCTGAGAAATATAAACAGATAGAAGTTTTAAGAGTTGATGAGCACTTAAGGTTGCCCAAGTGCAAATTCCACAACTACAATTACAAAAAATTCCAGGAAAACACCAGATAAGCCAGCTATCATTCACATGCCTCAGTTGTTGGATTTGTACTAGAGCAACCTTAACTCAAATCCAATCAAGTTTTAGTTTGGAAGAATTTTCCAGTTATTTTATTAGCTATTTCTCCGCCTGGACAGCTAATGATGTTGATAGTATCCTCTCAGTATCCTTCCCCAGCCAGCCCCATTCCTTCACATCTTCCACCCACTCACCTGCTCCTCCACATTCTGCCCTTTCTCTCCATTCAACAAAGTTCAATATAGATCAGTACCTATTTATAAAAGATGCATGAGGCAGCAGTCATAGAGTTCTGAGAAGGTGGAAGAAATGAGGACTCTGAGAAGCAGGGCTGAGCCCCACTTCTTTTCTGTGCCCTCACAACCTCTCTCAACTCCCCTGATCTGAGCCCAATATGCCCTGTGTGCTTTGCAGAAACTGGGCAGGCCGGTAGGAGGAGAGATCTGATGGAACTCAACAGTTCTGGTGGCTTTTTCTTACAGAAAACACAGTGAATATCAAATAATGGGAAGAACACTGTTAAACTGCCCTAGCCCTGAAAACACTGGAGGTTGTAGGGACTGTGGTTCTCAAAAGAAGAAAGAAAGAAAGAATTCAAGGAAAACAATTCAAAAAGTTTGCACTTAAAATAGTTCCTTTGCCAAAAGTTACTAAATATTTGACTAAGACAATATGATACATTGTTAACCTTGCTAGAAGTGTAAACCTCAATGCCACATAAATCACAGAGCTACTGAGACACATCCATAACATTCATTCTTCTTGGGCAGAAAACTGACAACAGGATCGTTCCCTTCCAGTTCCAGTATAACCGCTGTAAGCAAAACTGTTTGTTGCAGTAGATGGATGGATGCATGCTGACCACGACCGTCCATATACAGCAAGAGTGATAAATTCATGCACTTGTCAATCTGCAAACTATGCCTAGCACTGTAGCTGCTTATATTTAGGATGTTTTCTTTGGAGAACTTTTATTTTTCCTTATAGAAGCTTAAATTCATCACATACTGATCGTGCCAGAGAGGCATCAGTATCATTTACACTTATGTACCAACTGTGTTTAACTCTTGGACCTCATGGCCAGGGTGATGAGACCAGTGGAGGAAATTACTGCCAGAACATCCTGCCACCTGAAGTTCAAACCAAGGGCAGGTTTGCAAGTGTAAAGCTATTGTCGACTGTCAGCGTGGTACAGAAGGAGAAGAGTACTTACTGATAACATAAATATCCTCCAATGCTAGGACTACGGAGATCAAAGTGAGTTTGTTGAATTGAACCTCGCAGTAAATGGCACAAACATGTAATAGGCTCCACGTGAGAACCACCATGACCACCACCAACAGCACAAAAGTTTCCAAATGGCTCTTCAGTGGTAGCTCCTCATAGAAGCTTTTGATATGATCCAATGCAACATACAAAGAACAGCAAAAAATTCTCGATGCAACTATGCTTCACCATATCATAATTTTTCCCCAAAGGAGAATGATGACTGCCATCATCAAGAGAATTTCTTAAGCAAGGGACAAATCACTTCTTGTTTGTGAGAAGTTGGTGACCAGGTAAGTGTTCACTGTTTCCCATCATACCTCACCAGCTTGATTTTACCATCCCAGATACAGCTCTCAGGTTAGAGAGCATTTCTACAACTAACTTTGTGCCCTCACTGAGGAAAATGGGCTGAAAATCAACGAGATTGTATGTTGGTTCCTCCTAATATGACCTTATTACCAGGGCCGGCTCTAGGTTTTTTGCCGCCCTAAGCTCCGAGAGTGCAACTTCCCAAGCCAAAAAAGAGGATGGCTGGAATGACGCCGCCCCTGGAATTGTGCCGCCCCGAGCACGTGCTTGCTTTGCTGATGTCTAGAGCTGAACAATGCACTCTGATCCACCTTGCCTTCCCCAGCTAGAAAAGACTGACTGGTATTTAAAATGTTGTATTATGAGAGTTTACTCTTATTAAGAAAAAAAATGCACTTCCAAGTTAGAATTGTGTGTCTTACCTCTTCCCCTGGGTACTTCCAACTGAATTCTACTTCTATGTCTGGTTCCCCAAGGACTATACAGAGAACATTAACGTTGTCACCACCTTCTGCTTTGTTGGATGATGCCACAATTGTTGTTGATGGTGGACCACTAGGAACTGAATGAAAGGTGTGGGTGGGAGGCAGGAAATAAATGTCCCAAATCAATAAAAATGTTAACAAGTTTTGCTTTGATTTATCTTGGCTCTTCCACATTCTCTATTATCCTCTTTAGCTCCAGTTGCTGCTGGAATTTATTATGCACCACAGGTTCCTATCCTGCCACAATAAAATGGTTTACAAGTGTGCACCTAGTTTTTAACTTAATAATATAAGCCTTATGCTTTCCTATATTAGCATAAATTCTGGCAAGATGTTCTACAAACGGATTTAATTTGAAAAGTACATTTTTATTTTAAAAAAAAATCAGACAATTTGCAAAATTCCATAATTAAAATTAGGGTTTCGGGGTTTTTTTTCAAATTCACATTTGAAATGTTGCCCTATAAGCAACTCCAGCAAGAGAAGTGGGCTTGAATGTAAATCTATGGTAATCATTCATCTTACCTTCCACATACAGTAATTGATACTTGATGGAAATCTGAGGTGCTCCCTGTGATTCTGCTCTACAATAGACCACTCCTATATGGTCAGAGGTGGGGTGCTGATAGATAAAACCCTTCTTCACATCATAGATAATGTTAGTTCCATCTGTTTTGATTTCTTCTGCTGGAAACTCCCTGTGCAGAGTTACTTTTGCTGATGGGATGGTCACTCTGCAAGGGATTACTGCTGGTTTATCTGGGTTCAGGTAGACAATCTCGAAATAACTGGAAGTAGGTACAAAGAGCTCCCCTTTATCTATATAAGAAAGTAATGCAATATAATATTTAGCTATTCATATCAGAAAAAAATTAAATGTAAATGGTCTTCTAATATATAAAAAATGAACGTAAGGGAGGAGAAATTTACTAATAATTAAGTTCAGATTTTGCATTAGCAGACATTTATTTCTGTGTCCAAAATATCTGGCAACAATCATTTTAACAAACTTTACAATTAATTAAATCTGTCACCATGGACTTGTTTTTTTAAAAAAGTAAAAACATGTCTGACTTGGACAAACTAATATGCAGTTTGGCTTTAATCACTACATTTACAAAAAAAAGGAATGTAGCCTTCTTTGCCTGTTTCATAAAATGGAGGGAGGGATTATATCTTTAAAAAAAAGAAAAAAAGGCCATCAACAATTTTGGGATCAGCTTTTGAAACTATGCAGAATTACACAAAAAAGTCCTAATGAGTTATCTGGCTCTACTTAAATTCATCCACCCTTTTTCAAAGGGGAAAGTAGAAAAACACCAGGAGTTTTATTATGGCCTCTGACAGCATTTTATTTTGTATTGTGCTTGGGTACCAGCAGGAAGGTTCCTTGGAAATACCTAAGATTGTAGATACAGACTTTGAAATACTTAATTGTTTTTAGACTCTATGTAACTAAACAATTCAAACATTTTAGTGCTGTTAAGTCATCAAAAACAAGCAGTATTCTAATATGTTGACATATTGCTTATAAATGCAATTCTTAAACTCCTTAAAATTTCCAGCCTGAACACTATGTTGTAAGGTGGCTTATCTGATTATTCCAACCTTTTGAAAAGAAAGAGAAGTCAGTGTTCCAAGGTTGTTTCGATAAATGGCTTCCATACAATCCCATGGCTCCAACTTATTTCTGAACCTTATTACAAACAATCTTATCTTAGTCATCTTATGCTATAACACTGAAGCATTTGTCAGCTAAAACTGGTTTAGCTCTAATCAGGCTGCAAAGTTTGTTTTTATCATTCCTAATGTTTCCCATTAGGATAATAAATTAACCATTTGCATTAATCACTAACAGTGTACTAGGTAATAATACTAGACTGTTATTTGACTTGCATAAAAACTACGGCTGTCAAGAGATTAAAAAAAATAATCTCGATTAATTGCACTGTTAAACTATAATAGAATATCACTTATTTAAATATTTTGGGGTGTTTTCTACATTTTCAAATATATTTATTTCAATTACAACACAGAATACAAAAAGTGTACAGTGCTCACTTTATATTTATTTTAATTACACGTATTTGCACTGTAAAAAAACAAAAGAAATAGTATTTTTCAATTCACCTAATACAAGTACTGTAGTGCAATCTCTTTATCATGAAAGTTGAACTTACAAATGTAGCGCTGGGTAAAAAAAAACTGCATTCAAAAATAAAACTCTGTAAAATTTTAGAGCCTGCAAATCCACTCAGTCCTACTTCTTGTTCAGCCAATCACTCAGACAAACAAGTTTGTTTACATTTGCAGGAGATAATGCTGCCTGCTTCTTGTTTGCAATGTCACCTGAAAGTGAGAACAGGTGTCAAGGCTGAATCCCCACTCTGTCACCTCTAGTGCAGAAGGTGAGGGCCTGCAAGGATTCTAAAAATTAATATGTGCCACGCCAGGCTTGTATTAAACTCCCAAGGTTACAGCTTTTCTCTGACCTTGGCTTGGTAAACGCTGCCACCACCCAAATGCAAAAAAAAAAAAAAATCCTTGGACCCAGGAAGGAGCACTAGGGGAATTCCTCTCTGTGGGTTACCCTCAAGCCCTTTCACCCCCCTCTGGGGAAGAGATGAGAAAGAAAACAAAGGAAATTAGTTGTTGCCACCAGCTAATTAAAAAGCATATGCACAGACCTCTTAGGACACCAAAAATCCAATCCTGTTCTTAAAAAAAGGCAAATTTTATTAAAAACAAAAAGAAAGAAAATACATCTGGAACTTGGGCTTTTGCTAGATTTTAAAAGAGCAATTCCAAGTATCAAGCACCCAAAATAGCTTTCTTGGGGGTTCAGCTTAAAGGTTATAAGCAAACAAAAGCATCTGGGGTTAGCACAGAGGGAATCCAGAAGCCAAAATAAAAAATAAACCTGATTGCGTCTGTCTAAACATTCCCTATCCAAATAATTTCTTCTAGGTATGGAAGATGAATGTTCACACGTGGTTCAAGCCTTACATAGCATTGCTGCTCCATGTCTCCTTCTCCAGAGAACAACAGACAAAGGGAAAGTTTCTTTCCCAAATTTAAAAGTTCTAGCCTTCCCATTGGCTCTTTCGGTCAGATGCCCACTCCTTTTCTTTTACCTGTGGGCTTGTTAACCCTTTATCGGTAAAGCAAGGAGAAAACAGACACCAAGAGAGATTTTACAGCTAACTGGCTGGCTGGGTGTTCATAAACTGCCCCCCCTTCATTTATCAAATGCCCCCCAAATTACAGACAGTGCTGGCCAGCCTGGTTCAGATCGGGTCCACATCGGCTGGGATTTCTTCCTGGAGGTCTAGGAAACAGAGTTAATAAGATTCATGCACCTCTAATTTTACTAATAATTACATGAAGAACTAAACAGTACTTTTTACATTTCAAGGCCTACACTTACTTAGATTGCAGAGACATTTTTACCCGGCTAATTTCTGGGAAACCTTTCTGGGAGAGTGCATCAGCCACCTTGTTAGAGACTCCTGAAATGTACTGTATTTTAAAATTGAAGCCTTGGAGAGCTAAACTCCATCAAATAAGTTTTTTGTTAGGCCACGTCTACACTAGATCCATCTATCAGGGATCGATTTATCGTGTCTAGTGTTGATGCGATAAATCTATCCCCGATCGCTCTGCTGTCAACTCCGAAACTCCACCAGGGCGAGAGGCGGAAGCAGAGTCGACAGAGGAGCGGCGGCCGTCGATCCTGCGCCGCGAGGATGCGAAGTAAGTGATTCTAAGTCGATCTAAGATACGTCGATTTCAGCTATGCTATTCTCGTAGCTGAAGTTGCGTATCTTAGATAGATCCCCCCGGCCCCCAGTGTAGACCAGGCCTTTGTCTCTTTCGCTGTGTGAAGCCACTTCAGCATGGTCAGTCTGCAGGTGGAACCCCCGCCCCCAAACGTACGGACGTAGCTTCTCCAGAGCATACACAATGGTGTAACATCCTTTTTCAGAGACTGACCAGTGGCTTTCCCTCCCAGACAGTTTTTTGCTGCGAAACATGACAGGATGGAATTGCTGATCTGGTCCTTCCTGCATTAAAACTGCTCCTACACCATGCACGGACGCATCTGTGGTTACGACGAATGGTTGGTCAAAGTTAGGGGCCCTCAGTACAGGGTCAGACGTAAGGGCCATCTTAAGCTGGTTAAAGGCTGTCTGACACTTCTCAGTCCACTGAATGGCATTTGGCTGTTTTTTCTTGGTCAGGTACCCACTCCTTTTCTTTTACCTGTAGGCTTGTTAACCCTTTACAGGTAAAGCAAGCAGAGAATAGACACCAAGAGGGATTTTACAGCTAACTGGCTGGCTGGGTGTTCATAAACAGGGGCTATTCCCCCACCCCCTTAATTTATCACAACAGGCATTCTCATGGCACTGTTGTAGCTGACGCTGGAAGATATTTACATGCCAGATGCACTTAAGATTCATATGTCCCTTCATGCTTCAACCACCACTCGAGGAGCCATGCTGATGACAGGTTCTGCTTGATAACAATCCAAAGCAGTGCGGATCGATGCATGTTCATTTTCATTATCTGAGTCAGATGCCACCAGCAGAAGGTTGATTTTCTTTTTTGGTGGTTCAGGTTCTGTAGTTTCTTCATTGGAGTATTGCTCTTTTAAGACTTCTGAAAGCATGCTCCACACCTCGTCACTATCCGATTTTGGACGGCACTTCAGATTCTTAAACCTTGGGTCAAGTGCTGTAGCTATCTTTAGAAATCTCACATTGGTACCTTCTTTGTGTTTTGTCAAATCTGCAGTGAAAGTGTTATTAAAATGAACATGTGCTGGGTCATCATCTGAGACTGCTATAACATGAACTATATGGCAGAATGCAGGTAAAACAGAGAAGGGACATACAATTCTCCCCAAGGAGTTCAGTCACAAATTTAATTAATGCATTTTTTTTTAAACGAGTGTCATCAGCATGGAAGCATGTCCTCTGGAATAGAGGCCAAAGCATAAAGAGGCATATGAATTTTTAGCATATCTGGCACGTAAACGCCTTGCAATACCAGCTACAAAAGTGCAATGCAAATGCCTGTTCTCACTTTCTGGTGACATTTTAAATAAGAAGAGGGCAGCATTATCTCCTGTAAATGTAAACAAATTTGTTTGTCTTAGCAATTGCCTGAACAAGAAGAAGGACTGAGTGGACATATAGGCTCTGAAATTTTACATTGTTTTGGTTTTGAGTGCAGTTATGTAACAAAAAAAAATTTACATTTGTAACTTACACTTTCACGACAAAGATTGCAGTACTAGTATGAGGTGAATTGAAAAATACTATTTCTTTTATCATTTTTACAGTGCAAATATTTGTAATCAAAAATATATACTTTGATTTCAATTACAACACAGAGTACAATATATGTGAAAATGCAGAAAAACATCCAAAATATTTAATACATTTCTACTGGTATTCTATTGCCAGTAAAAAGAAAAGGAGTACTTGTGGCACCTTAGAGACTAACCAATTTATTTGAGCATGAGCTTTCGTGAGCTACAGCTCACTTCATCAGATGTTTACCGTGGAAACTGCAGCAGACTTTATATACACACAGAAATCATGAAACAATACCTCCTCCCACCCCACTGTCCTGCTAGTAATAGCTTATCTAAAGTGATCAACAGGTGGGCCATTTCCAGCACAAATCCAGGTTTTCTCACCCTCCACCCCCCCACACAAATTCACTCTCCTGCTGGTGCTAGCCCATCCAAAGTGACAACTCTTTACATAATCAAGTCGGGCTATTTCCTGCATAGATCAAGGTTTTCTCACATCCCCCCCACCCCCATACACACACAAACTCACTCTCCTGCTGGTAATAGCTCATCTAAACTGACCATTCTCCAGGTTTAAATCCAAGTTAAACCAGAACATCTGGGGGGGGGGGGGGGGGTAGGAAAAAACAAGAGGAAACAGGCTACCTTGCATAATGACTTAGCCACTCCCAGTCTCTATTTAAGCCTAAATTAATAGTATCCAATTTGCAAATGAATTCCAATTCAGCAGTTTCTCGCTGGAGTCTGGATTTGAAGTTTTTTTGTTTTAAGATAGCGACCTTCATGTCTGTGATTGCGTGACCAGAGAGATTGAAGTGTTCTCCGACTGGTTTATGAATGTTATAATTCTTGACATCTGATTTGTGTCCATTTATTCTTTTACGTAGAGACTGTCCAGTTTGACCAATGTACATGGCAGAGGGGCATTGCTGGCACATGATGGCATAGATCACATTGGTGGATGTGCAGGTGAACGAGCCTCTGATAGTGTGGCTGATGTTATTAGGCCCTGTGATGGTGTCCCCTGAATAGATATGTGGGCACAATTGGCAACGGGCTTTGTTGCAAGGATAAGTTCCTGGGTTAGTGGTTCTGTTGTGTGGTATGTGGTTGTTGGTGAGTATTTGCTTCAGGTTGCGGGGCTGTCTGTAGGCAAGGACTGGCCTGTCTCCCAAGACTTGTGAGAGTGTTGGGTCATCCTTTAGGATAGGTTGTAGATCCTTAATAATGCGTTGGAGGGGTTTTAGTTGGGGGCTGAAGGTGACGGCTAGTGGCGTTCTGTTATTTTCTTTGTTAGGCCTGTCCTGTAGTAGGTAACTTCTGGGAACTCTTCTGGCTCTATCAATCTGTTTCTTTACTTCTGCAGGTGGGTATTGTAGTTGTAAGAAAGCTTGACAGAGATCTTGTAGGTGTTTGTCTCTGTCTGAGGGGTTGGAGCAAATGCGGTTGTATCGCAGAGCTTGGCTGTAGACGATGGATCGTGTGGTGTGGTCAGGGTGAAAGCTGGAGGCATGCAGGTAGGAATAGCGGTCAGTAGGTTTACGGTATAGGGTGGTGTTTATGTGGCCATTGTTTATTAGCACTGTAGTGTCCAGGAAGTGGATCTCTTGTGTGGACTGGACCAGGCTGAGGTTGGTGGTGGGATGGAAATTGTTGAAATCATGGTGGAATTCCTCAAGGGCTTCTTTTCCATGGGTCCAGATGATGAAGATGTCATCAATATAGCGCAAGTAGAGTAGGGGCTTTAGGGGACGAGAGCTGAGGAAGCGTTGTTCTAAATCAGCCATAAAAATGTTGGCATACTGTGGGGCCATGCGGGTACCCATAGCAGTGCCGCTGATCTGAAGGTATACATTGTCCCCAAATGTGAAATAGTTATGGGTAAGGACAAAGTCACAAAGTTCAGCCACCAGGTTAGCCGTGACATTATCGGGGATAGTGTTCTTGACGGCTTGTAGTCCATCTTTGTGTGGAATGTTGGTGTAGAGGGCTTCTACATCCATAGTAGCCAGGATGGTGTTATCAGGAAGATCACCGATGGATTGAAGTTTCCTCAGGAAGTCAGTGGTGTCTCGAAGGTAGCTGGGAGTGCTGGTAGCGTAGGGCCTGAGGAGGGAGTCTACATAGCCAGACAATCCTGCTGTCAGGGTGCCAATGCCTGAGATGATGGGGCGCCCAGGATTTCCAGGTTTATGGATCTTGGGTAGTAGATAGAATATCCCAGGTCGGGGTTCCAGGGGTGTGTCTGTGCGGATTTGATCTTGTGCTTTTTCAGGAAGTTTCTTGAGCAAATGCTGTAGTTGCTTTTGGTAACTCTCAGTGGGATCATAGGGTAATGGCTTGTAGAAACTCGTGTTGGAGAGCTGCCGAGCAGCCTCTTGTTCATATTCCGACCTATTCATGATGACAACAGCACCTCCTTTGTCAGCCTTTTTGATTATGATGTCAGAGTTGTTTCTGAGGCTGTGGATGGCATTGCGTTCCGCATGGCTGAGGTTATGGGGCAAGTGATGCTGCTTTTCCACAATTTCAGCCCGTGCAACTCTGATTAATCACAATTAGTTTTTGAGTTAATCGCATGAGTTAACTGTGATTAATCAACAGCCCTAACAACCACCATTAATATCTAAGTACGAGGACAGCGGTTAACTTCAAGCTTTGTGGGCTAGTACATATATTTACAGTAGTGGCTCATCTTATAAGGCTAATGTGTGAGATGCAAAAAACTTGTGTGAAATCCTGACTTCAATGGGGCCAGGATTCCACCCTGGGAATGTAATATGCATGGGGGAAATGCATATTCGCATTAGAATGTCATGAGAAGATGCGCCTTAACATGTTACTTTATTTTCTCCCGCAAAAGTTTTTTCAGAAGGAAATAAAACAAGAGGGATGGACTCCTGCATTGTTAAAGTTTTATTGCAGATTCCAAAATTAGAATATTGTATCTGATTTTTGCAAACGATGCACTTTCTGCTTCCCTAGACATGGTTTTGGATATATATTTAGAGTAAAGCACAGGGAAGTAGACACACAAATCACATTATTGTTAATTATTTGCTTAATTTCCTGCTCACTCCACCAGTAATGTATCCCTTGGTATCCACTAGGGAACAACATCTGGATACAGATCATGAAATGGATATGGATAGGAAAATGGAAATGAATATGCTAATCCTGCCTTGTGGACAGATAACCCAGGCATTTCAGTTTATAAACCAAATTAATCCATTACCTGTGAAAAAGATGTACGTTGAGCCAGTTTTAGACTCATCCTTCTTGCAGCTATAGCCATTACACAGAAGAAGCCAGCAACTATATTCACCAGAGTCTGCTGCAGTAGAATTTGTAAGTATCAGCTGACCATATCTGTCAAGCTGCTTAATGCTAGAGAGAACAGAGACATAAAACACAGCCAAGCACACACATATTTCTTTGTACATTTTCTCACTTCATTTCTATTTGGTTTTGACTATTTTCTCTTTCATTCTGTAATTGGCTATTTACTACATCCTTCCCCTCATGGGCATCATAAAACCCTGATTCTGCAAACACTTGTAAAAAATGAGTAGTCCCACTGAATTCAAGGGTGGAGGATGAGGCTATAACATGTAAGCAAACACATGGTGAAGAACTGGCAAAGCTGTGTTTATTATATGTTTTATTACTATTGTTGGTTTTAGTTTTAAGTTAAGGTTAGAGGGAGGTGAGGAATGGGAAAGTGAATAAAGGAGTGGGAAAAAGAAGGAAGGGAAAGAAACAGATGTTTGAGAATGCCATTTGGGATCAAAGCTGAAGCAAAAGAATATCAACATTGCCAGCAAGACATACTAACAGGACTAGCAGGGATCAGAGTGGTATCTGATGATATTCTGGTATATGGATGCTGGGACACATGGCAGAGGCTGTGGCAGATCATAAACATAAGCATAACCTCATCGGTCTACTAGAAAAAGCCAGGCAAATAAACCTAAAATGAAATAAAAATAAGATGGCACTGCAGCACCAGACATGGGTCACTTGCTGACCTCCCAAGGGCTACAACTTGGCCCCCTGATTCAGCAGATGAAGATATAATCAGTTCAGAGATTATTAGGATTTGTAAGCTATCTGACAAAATTTCTTCCAAGCATCTCAGATGTGTGTGAACTCCTGTGGTGACTACTGGACAAAGATGCAGCCTGGACATGGTTACTTCAACATGATGCAGCCATCACATGTGTCAAGGAGTTAGAGACTGACTATCCCATCCTGAAATACCACTATGTGAACAAAGAGACAACCAGACAATGTGATGCCAGTGAGACGGTGCATCACTCCTACAAAACTGACAAAAGTGACACTTTTGCATCAAGATTACTATCACCAATGGAATAAAGACAAGCTCAAATGGAAAAGGAGTGTCTTGCAATAGTTTGCACATGAACATTTCATCCAGTATGTTCAAAGTTGGGATATCATGGAGTAGAAAATGACCATAAATCACTAGACAGCATTTTAAAAAAGCTACTGCTTGTGATCCCAAAATAGCTTCAGCACATACTTCTGAAAGTCTACAGAACCCTACAGCTTAGATGTATACTACAAGAAAGGACTAAGATGTGCAAAACTGAGTTCTTATCTAGAGCAGTCTTGCAGCATGAAATTATGGCCACTGAACAAGAATGAGATACTCAACCTAACAGAAACACAGAAAGACATAACTGACTTGGTTGATGCTTTCTGTCTCAGTTTCAAGGCAGGAGATGGACAGAGCCTGTGAAGAAACCAAACTACACAAGACAAAGGTTTACAAGTGCTCACGTCCATCGTTCTGTCAGGATGGCCAAACACCGGAGGAGAACTACCATCTTCTTCTCAAAAATACTGGAACTATTGAGATCAGATGAGCATCCAAGACAGTTTCCTATATAAAGGCAGTCGAATCCTAATACGTAGATCACAGAGAACAGAAACTCTTTCAAGAAAACATCAGAGCCATTCTGGATAGAAGTCTGAATCCAGAAACCCAGAGATGCTATATAATGGACAACATGGCCAAGGATTTCAGAGACCTGGTGAGCTGTTTTGATACATGTGGGGCAATGCAGGCCACGCAGCAAAAAGAGACAATGAAAATACACAGCATCCCCAACAGATCTTGAAGCAAATTAGGAATGGACTTTTTCACCATGAACTACAAAAACTACCTCATTATTGTAGACCGCTGATGGGAACTAGATGAACTGTCAGACTCTACTGCAGTGCCTATCATGTACACAGCAGTGAAGGAATTCAATGGGCATGGCATCCTAAACTGTGTCACTTCAGACACACCATATCAGCAGTTAACATTGCTAAGACTGTATTAAAGAAATCTGCAAAAAGCAAAGAAAATATGACAAGCCATTTTTTAAAAGGAAAAACACTCCCATGGAAGGCCTTAATAGCAGCTGGTACAATGCTTGATGTGGATGTGTGCCAAGAACTGCCAACTGTCAAAGGGGTTACAGGAATATCCTGATTCTGTTGTGTACATTCTGGTTCAAATAATGTCATGTGAGGTCTCAAATGAAAGCCAGGGTCACAGTGGTTATTAGTATCACTGTGAGGTGTATGTTCAGATACTATGTAAGGAGTTTGTGTGTGTGTGTATATATATATATATAAAAATATATCTATATAACCTATATATATATATAACCTGATATAACCTGTAACATATAACCTGTAACATATTTTCAGTGTGCAAGCACGTGTGTGTATATATATATATATACACACACACACACAGAAAATATGTTCTTAGAGTCTGTACCAATGTATAAGGCACAAGTAAAGGTGAGAAACAGGTTTTCTGTTAGACAAAAGATGTTTATTCATCTACCTGATTATATGTAAATTGAGTATTATCATTCACAATGGTTCACCTATCATCAATCTGAACTGAATATAAATTAAGGATTTTGAGAACTTCAGAGGGAAAAAAATCTAATAGAAAGAGAAAAGGAGCTGTGGAATGAGGGAACCCTATCTGATGGGTGCACTTCAGAGGTTCGCTTGACTATATTTGGAGGTCAGAGAAAACACCTAGGCACCTTTCACTGAGGATGCAAAAGGACTGCAATTTTGCTTCATGAGAAAATCTCAATGCTGGTTGAAGATGATGAAGAGAACTTTGGGTGAGAGAAAACTTCTCTAGACAGGACGTTAACCTGATAGTTAAAATCATGACAGGCCTTCTGGAGACTAAACTTGTTTTATTTGTTTGGTTCCGATATTTTTATTCACTATCACTTGATATATTTTTATTAACTATCACTTGATATATGTAATATATTCACTTGATATATTTTTATTCACTATCACTTGATATATTTGTAGACAACAGACAACTTCACGCTAACGGGAGGTAGTGGTATGGTACCTCACCACCCTGAGTACCCCTTAGAGTGAAGAATGGTGAGATCTGATCAGCAGGATATGGAAGGAACCCAGGTCGATAAGCAATGGATAGATATCAGAACTGACTCTCAAAACACCATACTACCAGTAGAACCAAGTGCAAGGCAGTCTCTTGTCATCACAAGAGAACTCAGGTTTGGGCCAACATCAAAACACCTGCAAAGTATACACAATGTACAATACTAAGACATGAAGGAACAATCCTGCCAAAACCAGAAGGAAATTCCTTAGTTGCCAAGCAAATTAAGAGTTAGTCCATTAAAAAAAAGAGAGTTGTTAAGTGTGATGATGTAGATTTTAAAGGAGGTATATTAAAGTGTTAACTAAGTAGGTAATGGTATTTGTGACACTGAATCCCATATTCTTCATAGTATTATTATTATGATTATGGCATAACTATGATGTATTTTATGCAAGACAGGTCATATAAGATATAATTGAAAAGGTTATGATTCACTGAATATGATTATCCTATTTGTATGTATGTATCATTTTGGTATATGAAGTTAGGAATATTGTCTATGCATCTATTCCAAATGTGTTTACAGCTGGGGAATGCCCTCTGGGCAGAATGCAATCAGTCTAGATGGCTGGCTGGGAAGGGCCATTAGGAAGAATAATAGGTCATAGATTATGTTAATCTCCCACCAGGGTGCCTTCCTGAAGACCCTACAAACAGCCTCCAAGTCATGGAGAAGCTATTTATCATAACACAGCCAAGAGATTCCACACAAGGCAGGTGAGGATAATTTCCCTGTAAAGGGATTGCAGGATGCATCCTGTTCAATCCCTGCATTCTATTTGGTTGCTCAAGACACCAGTATTCACTGCTGAAAGTCTGGTGTTTTGTGAAAAAGTGGGACATCAAACCAGAAAAGTTCTTTTTGTTAATTATTTGTGGTCTGGTGCAATCATTAGCTGCATTTGTACACAGAGCCCTTAAGTATTATGAAAGCAGACAGCTATTAACAGCGAAAGTACTGGTTTCAGAGTAGCAGCCCTGTTAGTCTGTATTCGCAAAAAGAAAAGGAGTACTTGTGGCACCTTAGAGACTAACAAATTTATTTGAGCATAAGCTTTCATTAGCTATAGCTCACTTAATCGGTAGCTCACGAAAGCTTATGCTCAAATGAATTTGTTAGTCTCTAAGGTGCCACAAGTACTCCTTTTCTTTTAGCGAAAGTACTGTGATTTTCTCATGATTTTATGGGGCACAATTCATTACTTCTGAATGCTTGGGGCTGGCAATAGTGCAGTGATAACCAACCAAAAGGTGGGAAAAGAAAACAAATGTTTTAAGTGACATAATTGAAAAGTAATACAGAGTTACTGTTAACATCCAATGAACTAACACTTCTTATATACACAAAACCAAGTTATGATTATTTTCAATCAGAATAACAAACTCCCCATGGCACACCAGGCCTTCCTGTGCGTGATTTTATATATAAATATACACACACACATACATATATGTGCTCAGGGGTGTTAAATTATGTTGCTAGTTTTTAATTCTTTCGTTTTCTTAGGGCACGTCTACACTACAGCTGATACAGTGGCACAGCTGCAGCGTTGTAATATAGACACTTTCTACATCAACAGAAGGGGTTTTTCCACTGATGTGGTTAATCCGGGTCTCCAAGATGTAGTAGCTAGGTTGAGAAGAATGCAAGAATCTACAGCAGGAATTATGTCTACGTAACTACACCATTCAGGGTGCAAAATTTTTCACAGCCCTGAGCAACATAGCTAGGTTGACCTAATTTTTAAGTGTAGACTAGGCCTGAATTAAATTCTTTGCATTAAGCCATTGTCAGACACTATAAAGTTCTGTTGTACAGTTCAAGATGTAGTGAAAAACCGATTACAGTTTGTGATTACATAAACATATGAACTGTAAGATATTCAATACTAAACATTTACAGTACAGAGAAGCAATTATGCCAGAGGAACTTTACCTCTGCCAATTAATGCAGACTGCCAAATACAGCTGGAAATCCCAGCCAATCAAAAGAAATAAGGTCACTGTTAATTAATTCATGATACAATGTGTTCTATTTAATCACCTACAAGCCATCCAGTAATCAATGGAAATTTCCTGGTGAGATGGCCAACATTAAACATGTAATCCTATATCTGCAATAATTAAAGCTTTGAGACTTGTAACATTACTATCAAACAGCAGTGGAATAAATAGGGTTTTTTACTAAATAAACTATAAATGACAACTGAAATATAACTGATTAGAGTTCACAGGACAATCTTTATGTGTGGTCTTCACTTGAATGGATTTTAGAGTTGTGAAAGTCTGAATCAGGATTCAAATATTTGCTATGTTCCACACCATTTGAGCTAAATGTTTTTTATTCAAAATATTCAGGACAGTTTAAAGTAAGGTGACTAAGCTAGGTCAATATGCTGATTCTATAAATTCACCTTATTAAAATCAAGTAATCGTTTTAGTTATGGTGATCTGTGAATGTCACAAACCAAATTTTCAAAACTGCCTCTAAATTTCCCTGTGCATGTTTTTACTCCTGAAGGAATTGTGCACCAAAAAAATAAAAATTATGTGCACAATATTTTAAAATTCTGCAAATGTTTTTTTGTCAGTAAATAAATGTGAAGCCACCAGCATGGCAGTGGGAAGCACAAGCCCCTGGCTGCATGGAGGTGGGAGATCACCCTGTAGGCCCCTTCCCCTCTCTCCTAGTCTCCCAGGATAGAGACTTGGTGGTGAGGCTGCACCGGACCCTGACACCAGGACAATGGCTGCTCCAGAAACACCCTGGGGCCCTGCCTCTCTGCGCCACGCACATCAGGTGTGGGGTAAGAGGGTTCTGTGTGGGGCAATCTGGGTGCGGGCAGCTCAGTAGGGGGTCCAGGTGCAGAGGGGATCTGGATGCACAGGGGCTCATTCAGGGGTTCTGAGGCAATGGACTCTGCAGGGGGAGTCTAGGTGAAGGTGTTTGGGGCTCAGCAGGAGGGGGTCTGGGGGGCTCAGCTCAGGGGTCCGGTTGCTGGGAGAATGGGTCTTGGTGGGGTTGGGGTCAAGGTGCAGAGGGGTGGGGCTCATCACGGTGGGGGTTTGATGGGCCTGCTTAAGGGGGAGCCCCGGCTGCTGCTGCTCCTGCTAAGGGAACACAGTGCATGCTGGGCTCCTGCTCCCCACCCCGATTTTTCTATCCCCTTCTCTTCCCTATCTCATCCTCCTTCCTTTCCCCACTGTCCCCTGCCCTCTCCTCTCCCTTCCCTAGCTCACCCTCCTTCCTTCCCACCTATCTCCCTCCCCGTTTTACTATGCCCCACTGCAGGCATTCACTGTTGTACAGAAAGTTGGAAGGCTCTCAGCACACAGGAGAGCCAGACTGGCACTAGGACCCAGGAGGCGGCTTCCATATTCAGAGTCAGTGAAGGGAGAAACAGCCTCCTTCAGGGGGGCAGCTCTGTGCTGGCAGAAATGGGGGGAAGGGTGACAGTGGCAGGTGACATTGTTAGCCCCACCACACCCGTTTGGGGGGGGGGAGGGAAGGCAATGCCACCCCAATCTACAACCACAGGCATCCCCAACACACAGCCCAGCACAACTTCCCTTTGCTTCCCCACCATTTTCTGTGGAGAAGCAAAGAAATGGGGGGGGGGAGGGGAAGAGGAGAAGAGATATAAATTCCATGCACATGCAGTGGTGCAGAATTCCCCCAGGAGTAATGTTTTAGACACCTGCAACACAGAATTGTGCATGCAGATTAGGGAGAAAACAGGAAACAGTCACTCAGTCCTTCTCCTCCAGTGCAAACAGATAGCTAACATTAATGCAGGCATATTGGGAGAAGAATATACACCACTCTTGCTATTTAGTGCAGGCAATAAGTTCCAGCGTTCAAACTCCAGAGCATCTGAAGTGGGGATGGAATTTAACATGAACGGGTGCAACTCCCGGTTAAACTAGGGGGAGTCTGTGGCTGCTTAGAGCTGGGCTGTATTTTACCCTCTGTGTTTTTCTTCCAGGCCAATCAAAAACATCCGACACAATAAAAACATGTAAGGTTTCTTTCCAAGAGCTAGGATTTTACCATGTGCAGGGTCACAATGTAGAGATGAAGAGTACTTTGTCAGCTCTGCTTATAACGGTTGTTTGGGTTGCTCCCCCATACTGGTGGTTTGGATTACAAGAAAAAGTATCAGTAGTATTTCCCAGTGGTGAGGGGAGTCTGGAAGGCTCTGTTCCCAACTCTACCGCTGCCACAATGTGACCTTGGGCAAGTCGTTTAGGGTGGGAGTTTCCAAAGGGAATAGGTACCTAACTCTCTCTGATTTTCAATGGGAATTGGGTGCCTAATTCCACTGATTGCTTTTGAAAATCTCTCTCTAACCAATCTAGAACATAGCAACAATTAATGATGCTTACCCAACTTTGAAAAGAGCTTAGAGACACAGAGCTTAAGGCCAGAAGGGACCACCAGATCATCTAGTCTGACCTTCACCACCATCACAGGCAACCGTCACCACTCACCTGCACACTAAACTCAACAACCAAAATTATACCGAAGTATTACAGCCTACAGAAGACTAAGCTATTACATGCCACAGGTAGAGAATAGGAGGGCCTGAGCTGCACCACAGCCAAAGGCAAAACCTCCTACCTCCACACCACAGCACCCCCTATGTCACCAATCCTACAAGGGGGAAGCTCCTTCCCAACTCCACATATGGCAATCAGTTAGACCCTGAGCAGGTGAGCAAGAACCAGCCAGCCAAGCACCAGAGAGAGAGATGCTCTGTGACGTATCAGAGCCCTGGCTTATCCCATCCAGTGTCTCATTTCTAGCTGTGGCCATCTCTGATGTTTCAGAGGAAGGAAACCCAATAAAAAAAACAAAAACAAAAATAAACCACCGCGGAATACATTTGGAGGGGAGCGGGGGAAGGGACCCCTCCAGATGACCAGCTGAAGCCCTGAAGCATTAGAAACACAGGACATAAATCTCAAGATACTGAGATGAAAAGTGCTATAAAGTATGTAAGACTATGGCTATTGTTATTAACAGATCCATGGGGGAGGTGGAGAGGGAAGCAGAGACAGCACAGAGCAGCACTTCTCCTGCTGGTTAGGGGAAACAAAACACAGCCTTTAGTAGGAGCAGGAGCAGGCCTGAAATCAACTGGGGTTTTGCACTGATTTCAGTGGGAGTGAGATCAGCTCCTATGTTTATTATTAGGCCATTTATAAGAACATATATCCTCTCGAATGCTATAAGGGGTACGCGTACACAGCACTAAGGAGCAAGCCTCAGCCCTGATTGGCAGACTCAAGCTAGGGGGCTTGCACTAGTGGTCTAAAAATAGCTTTACAGACAGTGTTTGAAGTTGCAGCTCCAGCTGGAGCTTGGGCTCTGAAGCCTATGCCTAGGCTCCAGCCAGAGCCGCAACATCCAAGTGTTACCTACACAGCTATTTTCAGAGCGCTCCCTAGTCTGCCATCTCTGGCTGGGAGGCTCACTCCAAAATGCTGTGTAGACGTACACATGATGTTAAATCACGGCCAGCGTGGCACTGAAGAGGCTGTCTGTCCACAACTGGACTGGAAGTTGGTGACCACATGACACACAAGACTGCATGGACATTTAAAGCTAGAAAGGCAGATTCTCCCTTTTATCAGAGCGCCACACTCGAGGGCAACTAGAAGGGCATCAGAGAGCCAGTTATAGCTTCCTGATTCTAGGGGCTGGTCTGTGCTGGCCCCAACATAAAGTAGAGCAGGCTCAGGTGCCTAAGGGAGCCTTTGCCAGTAGAGTTCTGTCACACACCCCTTCCCCACCTCTTACTTTCACCCACACTCCATAGCTGTGGCTCTACATTTAAATTCAGTATTTTCCTCCTGCCCTTTCAACACTGACAAATGCATGGACCATAAAATACTGTATGTGAGGTGTTGTACAGAATTTAGTTTTATTCAGATCTGACAAATGGAAGAATCCATACATAAAGGAATGTAATGGCAGTTCTGTTTCCATGATACAGTCACCCCACATTGCACCCAAGCATCTGGTTTGCATTAGAGGGACTGGCAAGTTAAAAATCATGGTTTTAAAAAGAAATTTTCCGTAGCTGTCACAAGTTACTTTGGATTTTAATAATCTAATTTGATTTTCAGTACTTTGTTAATACTAATCAATACTAATTTGCTGGAGGGGAAAAGGAATTCTTGGACATTAGAAATTGACTAGTCAGTTTCACTTGAGTTTATAGTCAAATTCTAGTTTTTCATTTTCAGGTTCTCAGTTGTGCCATGCTGAAATGTTTGGGTCACAAACGCTTAAAAGGGGAATGTTTCTATGTTAAAAATATGTACAATGGAATTTTAAAAGAAATAATGAAAATATTTAAATAGATTATTTTAAACTATAAGACATTTATATTTGAATATCTGAGGGCAAATTTGACTTGAAAGTGTCCCTTTACAGTCGGTTGGTTGGTTTTCGCTTTAAGTATTTTACATGAGATGTGTATCTATACTAAAATACCCATTAAGAAGAAACATTATCAAGAATGAGGTGTCAAAATATACCTGCTGTAGAATAAGATATTGAAAAGTAGCATCCCCAATTACTAGGAACACCTTAAACAAATCATTAGTCAATAGCAAGATATGTAATGAGTTCTATTATTCACACATCACTAACTAAACTTCTAAAGTCCTGTCCTAGCAAGCATTCACATCAGCGTAAAACCTGAAAAAGTGTTGTTGTTATTGTTGTGCCCATATTCTGCTCAGGAATTTGGAAGGGATATCTCCCACAAACTTAAGAGACAAAAATTCTCCCTCTCTCTTTTTCTTTCATTGCAGAATTTTACAAATGTTAGTAGTTGCAGAAATATTCAAGACTGTGAAAGTGTCTAGTTTCCAAATGCAAAAAAAAAAAAAAAAATCACCTCCATCTCATCGTAACAGAAGTGTTCTCATTACAGTGTATTTACAAAGCCTGAAATAAATCTGTAAAATAACTAAGAAGCCATATCCACTATCACTATGACACAATTTTCTTGTTATAATTATATCCTTCTTATAAATCACCTTTGTCTTTTAAAATATTATCCAGGCTGCAGTCTTCCCCTTATCATGATGGTGGGTTGAATGCCTGATAAGAATAGAGTGGAGCCAAAATGTCTGGCTCTTATCCGCACCCCCCTCACTTTTGTATTTTCTGTGGGTGGGTACAATCTCTGATTGCCAAATTTAAATTAGCACAAAACCACATGGTTTCCCTCCTCCCAAGGAACTCCTTATCGTATACAGAAAGGAAATAGAACTCATCTTCAAAGAGAGAGCTCTCCCCCAAGACCTCCCATGCTAAAACACCCTCTTGGCATCAGATCAGGTACTACAATAATATCCTCAAGACTCAAAAAGATTTCAGCTGCTGCCAGCGACTTTGTTTCTATAAACTCAATTCTGGACGGGGCTGACTGCCCTCAAGTCTTTTTGTAGCTACTGGAAGTTGAGGGTAAGAGTACCTTAAGGATCAGGCTCCCTCCAAGAACAATTTTCAGCTTTATTTTTCAGACTCTTATTATTATAGTTTTCCAGCACAGCTGTTTGAACTATTCCCCAAAGACCCATTGTTTCTGCATAGAATTCTGTTTCACATAATGTTTTTGCCAGCCTTAGTGCTTTACTGAGATATGTATCCGGGTACCTCACAATCTTTTTAAATGCATTTTAGCCTCAACAGCCCTGTGTAGTCAGAAAGCCAAGAGTTAGGAGAACCCATGGCACTTTTCACAAGAATAAGGGTATTAAACCTGGTGTCTTGGTAAAATTCCAGTGCAGTCTGTAAATCTATGCACATATATAGCTCTCATCACCATAATAGGAGTGCCCCACAGCACTCTGAAGTAGGGACATATTATCCCCATTTTATAGTTGGAGAACTGAGGCACAGGGTACGTTAAGTGACTTGGCCACATACAAAGTCTGTGGCTCAGGCAGGGCTTGAACCTACATCTCAAGTTCCAGTCCAGACCCTAACCACTAGACCATCCTTACTTTCTTAAGAGAGGGAGTGTGCAAATAAATTCCCTCCACAGGGTCAATAAACTATAGTAATCTTAATTTCAGTTCCATAGCATTGTTCAGTTTTGTATTGTAGTTTTGCAAAGCTTCTGTTCACCTCTAATGTGGCTAGGCTTCACTGGTGGCTAAAGTGATCTGACTGCTTTAGTATCCTCCATTAAAAAAAGGTATTATCAATATACAGTAAGTTTTTGTTATGTGATACATTTTATTGGATTTAAGCTGTAATAAATTGCTATGACAAAAAAAACTATTCACTATCAGAGTTATAATTTACCAGGGGACATTGAATTAAGGCCTTTCTCTCTGTGTGGATTAAAGAATAGCAGCAAGGGTAATTACTAGCTAAAAGTATTGTTTGGATAGTTTTAAAAATCCCATATCTGTCAACATTTACAACATAAACAACGAGAAGTCCTTGCATCACCTTAGAGACTAACATTTATTTGGGCATATGCTTTCACCCAAATAAATTTGTTAGTCTCTAAGGTGCCGCAAGGACTCCTACTTGTCTTTGCTGATACAGACTAACACGGATACCACTCTGAAACCATTTACCATAGTGTATCTTAATTATATATCTGCATTTGAGTCAAAGAGAAAGTGATGCTTTCCATTAACCAACATATCAGTCACAGCAACTTCACCTTGCAAAACTGCAGGGAAACTAAGTGGATATATTCGAATTTTATTGACAGTAAAACTACTGAACTAAACATTGATAGGATTGTTGCAAATGAAGGCACTACCTGGAATGGCTACAAGATATCTTCTTATGGTTCCATACCTCCAACAGCTCACTTATTTTATGCACTGATATATTAACAGGGCTCAAAAGGGTTTGGGATTTTTTTAACCTTTTGCCATTGCATTGGATCTAAGGGCTGCTCTACACACTGGAGTAATGTGTCCTGTGGCGGTGTGATTTTTAAAAGGTACTAACATGTTGTGCACTAATTGGTTAATTTAATCAGCCCTTGCTGGTACACACTATAGGCTCCCTAGTATGCTTTAACCTAGTGCTGTTTCCGAATACTAGGTTAAAGCATGCTAGGGAACCTTCATTGTCCACCACCAGGAGCTACCTGGACCAATTAATGCACAACATGGTAAGTGCTTTAAAAATCACACCCCCATAGGGCACATTACCCCATCCCACCATGTAAACAAGCCCTGTCAAGTGTGTGTGTGTGTGTGTGTGTAGTTATTTGTGCCATGTGATTGAACAAAGGGGCCATTTGGTGCCATCAAGTCATGACTGCCATTTATTTACAAGGAATAGTCATGATAGCAGTCATAGATCACCAAGCAGATGTGCTATTTTTGGTCTCATCCTATCCAAAAATGGGGTACAGGGCCATCCCAAACCACACCTGGGCAAGTATCAATTGCCAGAACCAGTCCTGCTCAAAGTCTATATGCTTTCTCTTGTGTTTTATTAACTGGACCCTAAAGTCTTTTTGTTGTTAACTTATTCTTGATGCTCCCCCACTCCTCCTGGGAATTCTGGAAATGTTAAGACACCCAAATTATTAATTCATGGAGAAGTAGTGTCTCCTAAGGATAAGAAGTCTATCAAGAAAACTGCTGAAAATAATTGTTTAATGTCAGTAACTTGTGATTAGAGTTCTCTCTTTTCCTTCCTCTTGCATTTTTCTTTTTTCATTAATAATTGGTTCAGTTTCATCCCTGAAAAAACTATCACAGATTAATAATGATTACTCCTTGTGCAAAGATATTCCTTTACTTCTAATGAGGCTGTTACATCTAGAAATTGTGTCCTGGACAAAGTGATACTATTTTTGCTACTCATGAATAATAGCGAGCATTTCTCCACATGGAATATTCTGTTTTAAAATGCAATAGAAAGAATTTGTTTTTAAAATAAGGGAATGCTTAGGACAGCAAATCTGCTTTCACATTCTATTTAGAACAAACAAAAACACTGAGTTTGTTTTACATCTGTGCCTGCTAGCATTACAGCAAAAAGTTTGGGAGATTTAGCTGAAGATATTCTTAGAGATAGTAAAAATGCATACCACCATAACATTTTTAGTTTACACTTTTCCACCAACTTATCAAAGATAATTACAGCCCTACCAAATTCACGGCCATGAAAAACACGTCACGGATCGTGAAATCTGGTCTGCCACCATGAAATCTGATCTTTTGTGTGCTTTTATCCTACACTATTCAGATTTCATGGGGGAGACCAGCTTCAAATTGTTGGCCCTGACCCAAAAGGGAGTTCCAGGAGGGTTGCAAGGTTATTTTAAGGGGTGTCACAATATTGCCACATTAACTTCTGCGCTGCCTTCAGAGCTGGACAGCCAGAGAGCGGCAGCTGTTGGCCAGGTACCCAGCTCTGAAGGCAGCGCCCTGCCAGCGGCAGTGCAGAAGTAAAGGTAGCAGTACCGCAACGCCCCTACAATAACTTTTTGACCCCCACCCCTCCAACTCCCTTTTGAGTCAGGACCCCCACAATTACAATACCAAGAAACTTCAGATTTAAACTGCTGAAATCATGAAAGTTACTATTTTTTAAATCCTGTGACCATGAAATTGACCAAAATGGACCGTGAATTTGGTAGGGCCGTAATTATAATACTGCAGTACAAGATTTCTGCATGAGAAAGTACTTCTAGTATTTAAATGTCCATATATTAGCTATAATCAATCTACTGTTCTAAAATGCACTGCTAGGAGGTATGTATCAAACTTTTCTAGCTGAAAGGAATACAGCGGATTTGCATCTTACGCGGGGGTTAGGTTCTAAAGTCATCGCGTAAGGCGAAAATCGCATATAGTCAAAATTACTCTTGAAAATCCCTTAAATCGCCCATAAAGTACAGTATACTGTACATGATTTTGTGTATACAACCCTGTACAGTAATATGTATAAATGTATAATGTACCCAGTAACATACAGTATATAATAAAGAGTACATATGCAAAATATAAATTTTACAGCCCTGTATTTTTAATTACAGGGGGTCATCAGGGCTTGATGTCGATCCAGGAGACGGAGGTAACAGAGAGAGAGTCATAGACAAAGTGGTTGGCTCTGGTTCAGCTCGAGAAGTTGATTGCGTAGGCTCATCTGCTGCTGGTTATTTTTCCTTGAAAAACATGATCGGCAACTGTTGCTGTTGTCTCTTGAGCTGCTCAAACATTTCCTGATATGGTCTCAAATCATCCGTAATACTACTTGTGATTTTGAGGCTTCGTTCCATAGAGGGATAGTATTCAGAAATTAAATCATTCAAGTGTTTCGCTGCTTGGAGCACTTCAGCAAATTTATGAAGATTCCAACTTGCTGGCTCTTCCTGTTCGTCATGATCATCTTAGTCTTCTGTAGACTATCTTATCAGTTCCTCTAACTCTTCGTTAGTCAATGTTTCTCTATGGCTCTCAATTAATTCTTCAATTTCTTCCTCAAGGATATTGATGAAGCCATCACCACCCACTTGCCTGGCCACCTGAACAATGCATTTCACTTCTTTGTCAATGGTCAGGAAACCCTTAAAATCATTCACACATTCTTTCCATAGGTTTCGCCAACATGCATTAACTGTTTCAGGCTTGATTGCATCCATTGCCTGTTTAATATAAGTGATGCAATCAGCAATGTTGAAAGACTTCCAACACTCCATCACATTAAGATTGGGATCAGCATCCATAGCGCTATATATCCGTGAGAACACAAGCCTCGCGTACGTGGCCTTGAAACAGCAAATCATGCCTTGGTCGAGAGGTTGGAGGTGGTATGGGGGGGGGGGAGAAAGACGACTTCAACGTCGTTATGCGCAAACCGGAATACCGCAGGGTGGCCCGGAGCATTGTCTACGATCAGCAACACTTTGAAGTCAAGTCCTTTCTCTTCGAGGTACCGCTTGACCTCTGGAATGAAACACTTGTGGAACCAATCCAGAAATAATGCTGCCATCACCCAAGCCTTGTTATTTGATTGCCAGAACACAGGCAAGAGATTTTTGTTCTTGCCTTTTAGGGCACGGGGATTTGCAGCCCTGTAGAGCAAGCCTGGCTTTATTAAATGCCCAGCCACATTGCCACAAAACAAGACAGTCACACAGTCTTAAGACCCCGGCTTCAAAGCAGCTAGTCTTTCTGATTTCAAAGTGTAAGTGCGGTTGGGCATTTTTTTCCAGAAGAGCCCCCTCTCGTCAGCTTTAAAAACTTGTTCCTGAAGATAGCCCTTTTCTTCTATTATTTTCTTTAATTGTTCAGGGTAGGCTTTTGCAGCCTCTTCATTGGCAGGTGCAGCTTCACCAGCAGTGAACAGATCCTCCAGCATTGGAACAGATCACTGTTTCTTCAGTTGAGCATCAGATGAAGTAGTTGGCTTGCGTTTAGGGGCCATGTTGTATGAAAAATACGTACAGCATCTTTAAACACTAGAATCACACTCAGTGCGGCGAGATGCTCACACTATGTGAGGCATGCGGGAACTGAGACCGCCTGAGGGAACAGCAGATTCACGTCTTTCATCTCACACTCACTCCAGGGCATACGCTCATTGTGTGGAATGGTGGGCGGAATCGCCCACACTATTTACAGGTATCTTGTTATTTTTCTTTTGCCGAGCGCGTATAGTTGAATTTGCGTAAGTTAAGTGTATGTATGATGCAACTCATTTGTAAACTGTTTACAGCTAAGTAGTTGATTCTGAAAAATCAGCCTGAATATTTCACTAAATGCTTTAGATGATCTTTTAAAAAAAGAAATAAATAACATTTCAGTATAGACCTTTTAAGCAATCCAATGCTTCAAAGGAAGAGGGAAGGTGAAAAGTACCCAGTCAGAGCCCGTCTGAACAATTTGGTCAGCTACATAAATTCTGAATTTATTTATTTTTTTATGACCATGAAAATTAGTTCCTTTGTTCTACCGTGTTTCAGATTCAGCTGCACCCATCCAATCAAGTTTCTAAAAGATCTGGAAACAAACCTAACCTGATCTGCAGATAGAGTCAGGTATTTTGACATCTAAATGATCTAGACTGTGTCAGCAAATAATTGCACCTGCATGAAAATTGAGGCTTAGTTAAGGTTGTGTTGAAAATCAGACCCTTTACATTATTACTTTATTTATTCTTAACTCACTCCGGCAAAAGACACTGATCTTACAGCTGACATCTGCCACCTTCTGGACAAAGATGCTATAGCTTTATTAACTACAAAAGAAAATACACTAATTGTCTAAATGACAGCCAGCAGTCCTGTTGAGGAACAGTAAAATTTGAAAGCAGCAGGTTTTCCTGACTATAGTGTCTTCATAGAAGTAGGCTTGCCGCTGTAATTTCCTACAGTAAAAAATCCAGTATTAACTCTAAAAATGGTATTATTTGTCTGTAAGTAGAGTTCTCTGAATGTACAGGTTTCAGAGTAGCAGCCGTGTTAGTCTGTATCCGCGAAAAGAAAAGGAGGACTTGTGGCACCTTAGAGACTAGAATCATAGAATATCAGGGTTGGAAGGGACCTCAGGAGGTCATCTAGTCCAACCCCCTGCTCAAAGCAGGACCAAGCCCCAATTTTTGCCCCAGATCCCTAAATGGCCCCCTCAAGGATTGAACTCACAACCCTGGGTTTAGCAGGCCAATGCTCAAACCACTGAGCTAACCAATTTATTTGAGCATAAGCTTTCGTGAGCTACAGCTCACTTCATCGGATGCATTATATAAATCTCCCCACTGTATTTTCCACTGAATGCATCCGATGAAGTGAGCTGTAGCTCACGAAAGCTCATGCTCAAATAAATTTGTTAGTCTCTAAGGTGCCACAAGTCCTCCTTTTCTTTTTTCTGAATACACTGTCTCCACCAATCTACACACTAGGAGAAGTTAAAGCAACTAACAGTCATTAGAGAGCATAAAGAAAGTATGTAGCCTTCATAAGCCCCTGACTGCTTTCCTGGAAAAGACAAGCAGGGATGGAAGGAAGGAGAGTGTACATCTACAGAAGCAATATATTTTTTCACTATTTCTGAGAGCTGGGAAGGGCAATGAACCTGTAGGTTGGGTACACTTTTTTCTTCCTTTATATATTTTCCTCCAATATTTCCACTTTTGGAAACTACTGAGCAGGAATCACTTTGAAGATAAACCAATCATGTCTGTTTAAAGAGACTGCCTTATCCAGCAAGCTCTGTCAACTTAGCCTCTGGGTTTAAAACAGTAACTCTGGGTAAAAATGTGAAGCGAAAGCCAAGTGGCACAGCAGTATAAAGTATACTGCAGAAAATAATAATGCACTGGCAGGGAAATTAATTGGATGATGAAAATGTCTTTTCCATCTTTAACTTTTATGATCTCTGCAAAACTCATTAATAAGAATTAGAGGCAAACATTTCTTGGAAGCCACTAGAACTCGTGTGTAATAACTCTTCTGGGGGAGGCAATTTAACTTTTGTGACATGGTTTGATACATCCTTGAGTTCATTTAGGAAGATGCTGTTTGGAAATGGTCTCTCTTTTTGGACCCTTCCCCCAACACCAGAAAAACACCACTACTGCAAAAAACCCAAGGTTTTATTTTTTATTAAATTGCTTTTTGGGTAAACACACCTCTCCTTATATTCAAGCAATGAAGGCAGCATGACCCTTTGAAAACTAGATCCTGCTGAATATCTGAAACTGCTTTATGAAGAAAATTAAAAGGTTGAAGGACCATCTTATCCTCATGGAAAACTAAAGAACAGATTCACCGATTTTTCAGGCCAGAAGAGACTATTATGATAAACTAGTTTAATTTCCTGCATAATAGAAGTAATACAATTTCACCCAGTGTTTCCTGCATTACATCCAACAACTTGTGGCGAATTAAGTCATATCTGTGAGAAAAACATACAACCTTGATTTAAAGAGTCCAAAGTGATGGAGAATTTACCACATCCCTTGATAAGCTATTCCAATAGTTGATAACCCTCACTGTTAAAAGTATGCCTTATTTCCAGTTTGAACTTTGCCATCTTCAACTTCCAGCCACTAGATCTTGTTATGTCTTTGTACAAGAAAGCTCTTAAAAATCTAGCAAAAAGGCATCTTCTACTTGCTCAGTAATTATGAACTGTGATCAAGACAGCTCTTAAAATCTTCAGTTTGAAAAACTAAACATATTGAGTTCCTTCTGTCTCTCACTGTAAGATATGTTTACATGACCTTTAATCATTCTTGTAGCTCTTCTCTGAACCGTCTCCCTTCTTTTCAACATCCATACTGAAGAGCATTAGACTTCAGGACCTGAAACACTTCTCTTTGTTGTAACTTTGGGGAATGGCAAACACATAGCATTTTTGTTGGAAAGCTATGTTTTCAATATTTAAACATCTTAATTCATTATAATCTAAACAAAAAAGTGAGAGGCGTGGGGAACTTCCAAATTCAAGCTATGGTATAAAAGATGAACTCATTTAACACTCTTAAATGGAAATGTAAACTCAGGATTCCACTAGCTGAAAAATAAACACACTGGTAGGAGACACTTTCTGGCAGAGGTAATTGCCACCAAAAGCCTATCTTGAATTAAAGGAAGTAAAATAAATTCTCATTTATCGGTTTAAATGGATGTTACTAAAGGTTAAATTCAGATCTCAAGAATGGATAGGAACCTGACAGCAGGAAAAAGATTAAAGAGGTCTTTGGAAAAAATGCTTTACCAGCAGGTGAATAAATATTGATTTACTGTCTACTGTATCAAGGAAGCACCTAACTGCTACAAAATATAATTTATAAACCATTTGAAAGATTATATTTGATTAATTAAATTAATGTAACCAAAGACAAAAAAGACTGCATAAAACTGTAGCTGGTAGACAGAAAAGAAGAATAAGCTTTATTCCTAACTCAAATGGAAAATATTTCATTTTTACATTATGACTCCAATTCTATTTTCATTGAAGCCAACAGCTAAATTCCCACTGACTTCAATGGGACCAGGTGTGGGCCCTGTATCTGTCCCTAGTTAAAGGTTTAGAAGACTAAGGAATGTAATGGACTTCCTCTGAAAGGTAGATGAGGCCCAGAAACCAGGTTTCTATCCATCTAGTTCTTATCTTTTTGGAAGCAAATATCAGGTTTCAAAAGGAAGAACATAAAGAGAACAGAGGAGAGGAAAGAAAATGTGTCAGTGGGGAGAGGCATGGAAAGGTATTAGTATTTTAGTCTAGAAAATATTTAGAAAAATCAAAATACATTTCAACTTAAGTTTTTTTTAAGTCCCTTGATTGGTTGGTTGGTTGGTTTAGGGCTTTGGGAAATGTACAATATTTCATTAACAATTTAATATGTTTGGGAACCAGTGTTTCTCACTTTAGTCATACCTGCATGTTCTGGTCAATTTCATTTAGTCACCTGACTCTTCAGAAATATTTTACAATTTTTCAGTCAATAATAGTTGTGAGATTCCCCCACACAGCTTCTCTCATCCTCCAGTGATGAGGCACCTTCTTAGCTGGTATAAACTGTGATAACACCACTGAAGTCAATTTACACCAGCTGAGGATCTACCCCATGGCATTAAGGGTCGGAGTTCTCTCCAATACAATCCAACTTCCACATTCTGTGGAATAATGATTGTCTGTTACCCTTGACACATCCCAAACTTGGCACATAAAAGTTGCCCACTAAAGTCTGTAATCTTACTGGTGGGCTTACTTTTCATGTAAACAGGACCCTCAATATTTCTTTTCCAGATCGCAACTCTAACCTTCTATAGATCTACACTCCATACTCATTTTCTGAAAATGCAGACAAATGGCCAAATCTAGGACAATCCCAAATTCTGCAGACTCTCCCCACCTACACCCATGAATTTTATCATTGATCCCTCAAACCTATGTCCCACTCCTTCTCGGTCACCCATGTGTTGCATACTGTTAAATATATTTCTGATTTAATTCAAACTTTAAAACACTAATACTTATCACTCATCAAATCTCTCTCTCTCTCTAACATCTATTGTCACATGTGGCTACCCACCTCCATCTCTGCATATTATTAAACAATCATCACATTCCATATTAAAAATAAATAAATTAACTACAGACAAATAAACAGCCATACGTACTATTGCCGAAAGCAAGCACCCAAAGCAACCCCAAATGGACTGAAAATATTTTTGCTCTGCTGCAGTTCTACTCTTCCTTTATTAGAAAATCATTTTAGTTAAGCTATTTTTTTTTTCCAGTCCTTTAAGACAGGTATCACTGAAGTATGTGTTGCTGACATGAATCAATAAATCCTTAAGGGCCAAATTCTGCAGTCATTGTACACTCACTTAAAGTTCCCACTAAGACAATGGGAGTTTTGCCTAAATAAGGAGTAAAGACTGCCGAATTTTGCCATATTAAAGCAGGTATTGGTAAATATATGGTCATGTACGTAGGCAAGCATTAGCAACCAGCAGTGATAGGGCCAGATAGTGTGTGATGAGACCCTAAGTATGTTTCTCCATAAAACTCTGCTAATGCTTCTTTGATCCAACATGCTTTTTTTGTTAATAGCAGCACTGGCTATGGAAATTAAAGTCACAGAAGGGAGAAGAAATCTACATAGACCTAAAAATATTGCCTGCTTATGCAAATAATTATTTTCCAATACAGTAAATTGGTTTAATTACAGGAGAATTTTTTTCTACTCGTGCCAGGTTCCTATCTTTTATGATTATCAAAAAGATATATTCCTTTCAAGGTGAAATATCCTGACCATAAAAACTTAATATAAAAATGTGTTTCAACTGGAAAATAAAAGTTTCTAGCTTCTTTCAAATGAAAGGAAACTTACCTGAGCCTGGAGTCTTTAAAGGTGTCTAGGTATGAAGGATAACTCCACCCAATTTTATTCCCTTTACATCGTAGTTCTATGCTCTGCCCTGCAGGCAGACTCAAAGTGGCAGCAGGTTTCTGGAAGCGGCCTTTATCCATCACTTGGATCATTATGGACTGGGATTTTGTGGATGAGTCACTGGATTCTCTCTCCTTTAATTTAGGGAGTTTGGGCTTCATTTTTTTGTTGGCAGGTTTAATTTTGTTTTCTCCTGGTTCCTTTGGACGTTTACTCTTTGCAGGTTGTCCGGTAACTAATAAAAATGTGAAGAAAAAAGCAATGTGTTAATGATGATTTTCAAAAAGCAAAAAATTATACAGTATAATTATCTTTGAAAGGTTTCTTCTCTGCTAGTGTCTATAATAACTACAATCTTTATGTAAAATTAGTTTTCCCTCCTGGAAGCTCACCTTGATCAGCCTTCATACAAGGAAGACATAGAAAAATTGACTGGGGTTATAAATGTCCATATGAGTTTGGAATTCTAAGTATTAAACCACCCAATGTCACATGTTCCAGAAAAATACAGACTGCTCTTAATGTTTACGAAAATCTGTCTCTGTGTGTAACACAGTTAATAGGAATAGACAAATAAATGAAAAATATCAGAACTCAGTGTAACATGGGAACAAACACCTTTGTCTCAATAATTTCAGTCAAAACAGTCAGTTCCATCATGCACTTTCAATTCACCACATGACTAAGTAAACTTTACATCTTAAAATATGTCGTCATATGTGGCCATCCACTCCTACACCTCTGTATAATTCTGTAGACAATGTGTTAAAAGAATGGGGCCACATAACAAATATCAGGAAGTTTACAGATCACTGCTGATTTTTCAGTGCATTTGTTAAATGGTGTGGGTTTCTTTATAGTGATAATATATTTGACATTTAGAAATCTCTAAGGCAACAGCTAGATTTTTCAATAATAGCCATCAATTCTGGGTGCCCTACTGGAAATTCTTAGGGCTTGATAGAGAACCTAACACCTTCAGTTCCTATTAACTTCAACTGGAGTTGTGTGTGCTCAGACTTTCTAAAAATACGGTGTCTCAAATTGAAGCTCCCAAAATTAGTGGCCAATTTTTAAAATGTTCACTTTCAAGAACACTTCTGGACCAAGGATGTCTGGCCAGTAAATATTCATCTAATGAAACAAACAAAAACTTGAACCATAAGCAAAGTCAGTAGAAGTGCAGCAGCAAGGCAAGTCAGTGAAAAAAAAACTGGTACTGCCTTTGCTACCTTCAAATCCCTTCCAAAAACTCCTTCTGCCACAGCGCTTAAATGAAGTGGAGATAGATTATTAAACCAACCAAAGCCATAATAATCACAAAGAGGGGTACATGCCTTCCAGCTTCAATCTTGCAAAAATGGCACTACTCACACAAGTTATTCCGAAGTTATTCTGAAGGAACTCAAATGTGAAACTGCAGGACTACTAACTGTCATCTGTAACCTATCATTTAAATCAGCTTCTATATCTAATGACTGGAGGATAGCTAATGTGATGCCAATTTTTAAAAAGGGCTCCAGAAGTGACCCTGGCAACTACACTTCAGTACCGGGCAAACTGGCTGAAACTATCGTAAAGAACAAAATTGTCAGACACACAGATGAACATAATTTGCTGGAAAATAATAAACATGGTTTTTGTAAAGAGAAATCATGCCTCACCAATCTACTAGAATTCTTTGAGGGGGGTCAACAAGCATGCGGACAAAGGAGATCCAGTGGATATAGTGTATTTAGATTTTCAGAAAGCCTTTGACAAGGTCCCTCACCAAAGGCTCTTAAGCAAAATAAGCAGTTATGGGATAAGAGGGAAGGTTCTCTCATGGATTGGTAACTTATTAAAAGATAGGAAACTGAAACAAAGGGTAGGAATAAATGGTTAGTTTTCAGAATGGAGAGAGGTAAATAGTGGTGTCCCCCAGGGATCTGTACTGGGCCCAGTGGCAGATGAAATTTAATGTTGACAAATGCAAAGTAATACACATTGGAAAACATAATCCTAACTATACATATACAATGATGGGGTCTATTAGCTGTTACCACTCAAGAAAGAGATCTTGAAGTCATTGTGGATAGTTCTCTGAAATCATCCACTCAATGTGCAGTGGCAGTCAAAACAGCAAACAGAATGTTGGGAATCATCAAGAATGGGATAGATAATAAGACAGAAAATATGACATTGCCTCTATATAAATCCATGGTATGTCCACACCTTGAATACTGCGTGCAGATGTGGTCGCCCCATCTCAAAAAAGATCTATTGGAATTGGAAAAGTTTCAGAAAAGGGCAACAAAAATTATTAGGGGTGTAGAACAGCTTCCATATGAGGAGAGATTAATAAGACTGGGACTTTTCAGCTTGGAAAAGGGGTGTCTAAGGGGGGATATGATAGAGGTCTACAAAATCATGAGTGGAACAGAGAAAGTAAATAAGGAAGTGTTATTTACTCCTCATAATACAGGAACAAGAGGTCACCAAATGAAATTAATAGGTAGCAGGTTTAAAACAAACACAAGGAAGTATTTTTTCACGCAACACACTGTCAACCTCTGAAACTCCTTGCCAGACGGTATTGTGAAGGCCAATACTATAACAGGGTTCAAAAGGGAGCTAGAGAGAGTCATGGAAGATAGCCATTGATGGACCTATAAGCCAGGATGGGCAGGAATGGTGTCCCTGGCCCCTGTTTGCTAGAAGCTGGGATTGGCTGACAGGGCATGGATCACTTGATGATAACCTGTCTGTTCATTCCCTTTGGAGCACCTGCCATTGGCCACTGTCAGGGGACAGGATACTGGGCTTTGTTGACCTTTGGTCTGACCCAGTATGGCTGTTCTTATGTTATTCTGTACATAAACGCTTGCAGGATTGGGCCTTAATTGAGCAACCACATGATTTTATTGTCACTTCGTCAGTTAGTCATGAAACTAACTTTTAATGGCATGTTCAGTTTCGGTTCTGATCCTGCAAACACATGAGTAACTGAATAAGACACTCTCATGAACAAAGTCACTCACATGTGGAAGTGTTCTTGGAAGCAGGCCTTCAGTTTGCATGCTTTTCAGTACATGAACCATGTTTTTACTTCTCTCAAGAATGATGCACTATTAATCCATTTTGCTTTCTGCTTAGATTTAACCTCCCCTCTGCACTTATAAGTGTCTTTTTTCTCTGTCAATAAATAATGCATGATAGTCACACTACTTGTACTAACATTGTGACAAATACTATGCCAACAGGAATCTTTTGGGAGAGGTGCTTGGTGATTAGACACAACAGTTGTGAAGGCTGGGGGCTTCATTTTTAAGGTCTTATCAACATGGGGAGGTTAATTCAGTTTTACTATAGTTTGTTCTCATTAAATTGCCTTGTATCCACAGCCAGTACCCCATACCCATTACAGTAGCCATGTCCCTTAAAACACTGTACTTTGTGGGCCTCCATCAAGCTCCTGGCTTGATTGCCTTCTTTGGAGAGCTGCATATTCAGTCCCACCGGGAGAAGAGTCACCGAAATGCAGACATCTACAAACACTGTGGGCAAATGAAGGCACTGAGCTGGTACCAATGCAGAGTCAAACCAAAGGTGCTCAAGCAGAAGACAGGAGATAAGGACAAGACCTCTGGTAATGCTCCCACTATTTGCCCATACTCTGAGCACCTGGACCACATTTTTTGCATGTGATGCCACCACTGCACTCAGAACAGCAAATGTGACCCTGGGATGCATAAACAGAGGACTCTCAAGTAGGAGCAGAAGAGGTTGTTTTACCTCTGTATTTAGCACTAGTGCGGCTGGTGCTGGAATACTGTGTCCAGTTCTGTGTCCACAATTTAAGAAGGATGTTGATAAATTGGAGAGGGTTCAGAGAAGAGCCAGAAGAATGATTAAAGGATCTGAAAACGCACCTCATAGTTATAAGCAAAACAGACTGAGCTCTGAATCTAACAAAGAGAAGGTTAAGGGGTGACTTGATTACAGTCTACAAGTATCTACATGGGGAACAAATCTTCAGTCTAGCAGAGAAAGATATAATAAGATCCAATGGTAGGAAATTGAAGCTAGAAAAATTCAGACTGGAAATAAGGCATAATTTTTTAACAGTGAGGGTAATTAACCACTGGAACATAGTTAATGCGTTGCTATGGATTCTCCATCACTGACAATTTTCAAATCAAGAGTGGATGCTTCTCTAAAAGATATGCTCTTCGGACAATTTTGGAGAACGTCTATGGCCTGGGTTGTACAGATCTTCTGGAGATCAGATCTTCTGGCCTTGGAATCTATTAAATTATGTGGTGAACAGTTTTCCACAAAGCACCCTAGATATCATGGCAAGCACTCAACACACCATGTAGATCATGGAGTCAGAGCAGGAGGAGGCAGTGAAAATCATATGAATTGGCAGATTATACGAGAACCGTATGCATACGGCCAGCCTGAAACTGTAGTAGTATTATGTGCTGTATTACAATACAACCATATATGGGGATTTAAACAACTTCCCCCGCCCCCACGTACTATCTGAGGGTATGTCTACACTATGAAATTAGGTCAAAATTATAGAAGTCGGTTTTTTAGAAATTGTTTTTATATAGTCCATTGTGTGTGTCCCCACACAAAATGCTCTAAGTGCATTAACTCGGCGGCGTGCTTCCACAGTACTGAGGCTAGCGTCAACTTCCACAGCGTTGCACTGTGGGTAGCTATCCCACAGTTCCCGCCACCCACTGGAATTCTGGGTTGAGATCCCAATGCCTGATGGGGCAAAAACATTGTCACGGGTGGTTCTGGTACATGTCCTCAGGCCCTCCCTCCGTGAAAGCAACAGCAGACAATTGTTTCGCGCCTTTTTTCCTGAGTTACCTTTGGAGACGCCATACCACGGCAAGCATGGAGCCCGTTCAGCTCACTGTCACCCTACATCTCCTGGGTGCTGGCAGACACGGTACTGCATTGCTAGGTGGCAGCAGCTCATTGCCTTGGGGCAGCAGATGGTGCAATAAGCCTGATCAACTCGGACATGATGATGGTTCTCCTGGCCGCCCTGGTAAGGTCGGTCAGGAGCGTCTGGGCAGACATGGGCGCAGGGACTGAAATAGGAGAGACTCGACCAGGTCATTCTCTTTAGTCCTGTCAGCAGTCTTATTGCACCATCTTCTGCCAAGAAGGCAGGAGATGAGGATGGCTAGCAGTCCTATTGCACCGTCTGCTGCCAGCCAGAGATGTAAAAGACAGATGGAGTGGATCAAAACAAGAAATACACTAGATTTGTTTTGTATTCATTTGCTCCCCCCTCTATGAAATCAACGGCCAACAATCGTTTCTGTGAGATCTGTCAGGGGCACCTTGAAAAGTTTAATGGAGATTCAGTCCTGCCTGAAATACCAGGGGGAGGGATAGCTCAGTGTGTTGAGCATTGGCCTGCTAAACCCAGGGTTTTGAGTTCAGTCCTTGAGGGGGCCATTCTGTGTGACAGTTGTTTTTGTTTTTCTTGATATAAAGCCACCCCCTTTGTTGATTTTAATTCCCTGTAAGCCAACCCTGTAAGCCATGTTGTCAGTCGCCCCTCCCTCTGTCAGAGCAACAGCAGACAACTGTTCCACACCTTTTTTCTGTGCAGACGCCATACCACGGCAAGCATGGAGCCCGCTCAGATCACTTTGGCAATTAGGAGCACATTAAACACCACGCGCATTATCCAGCAGCATATGCAGCACCAGAACCTGGCAAAGCAAAACCGGGCAAGTAGGCGATGTCAGCGTGGTGACGACAGTGATGAGGACATGGAAACAGACTTCTCTTAAAACACGGGCCCTGGCAATGTGGGCATCATGGTGCTAATTGGGCATGTGCATGACGTGGAAAGCCGATTCTAGGCCTGGGAAACAAGCACAGACTGGTGGGACCGCATAGTGTTACAAGTCTGGGATGATTCCCAGTGGCTGCAAACTTTTGCATGCGTAAGGGCACTTTCATGGAACTTTGTGACTTGCTTTCCCCTGCCCTGAGGCGCATGAATACCAAGATGAGAGCAGCCCTCACAGTTGAGAAGCAAGTGGCAATAGCCCTGTGGAAGCTTGCAATGCTAGACAGCTACCCGTCAGTCGGGAATCAATTTAGAGTGGGCAAATCTACTGTGGGGGCTGCTGTGATGCAAGTAGCCAACGCAACCAAAGATCTGCTGATATCAAGGGTAGTGACCCTGGGAAATGTGCAGGTCATAGTGGATGGCTTTGCTGCAATGAGATTCCCTAACTGTGGTGGGGCCATAGACGGAACCCATATCCCTATCTTGGCACCGGAGCACCAAGCCGGCGAGTACATAAACCGCAAGGGGTACTTTTCGATAGTGCTGCAAGCACTGGTGGATCACAAGGGACGTTTCACCAACATCAACGTGGGATGGCCGGGAAAAGTCCATGACGCTCGCACCTTCAGGAACTCTGGTCTGTTTCAAAAGCTGCAGGAAGGGACTTTATTCCCAGACCAGAAAATAACCATTGGGGATGCTGAAATGCCTATAGTTATCCTTGGGGACCCAGCCTACCTCTTAATGCCATGGCTCATGAAGCTGTACACGGGCACCCTGGACAGTAATCAGGAGCTGTTCAACTACAGGCTAAGCAAGTGCAGAATGGTGGTAAAATGTGCATTTGGATGTTGAAAAGCATGCTGACGCAGTTTACTGACTCGGTTAGACCTCAGCAAAACCAATATTCCCACTGTTATTACTGCTTGCTGTGCGCTCCACAATATCTGTGAGAGTAAGGAGGAGACGTTTATGGCAGGATGGGAGGTTGAGGCAAATCGCCTGGCCGCTGGTTACACGCAGCCAGACACCAGGGCGGTTAGAAGAGCACAGGAGGGTGCAGTGCACATCAGAGAAGCTTTGAAAACCAGTTTCATGACTGGTCAGGCTACGGTGTGAAAGTTCTGTTTGTTTCTCCTTAATGAAACCTCCCACCCCCCCTTGGTTCACTCTACTTCCCTGTAAGCTAACCACCCTTCCCTCCCCCCTTTGATCACCACTTGCAGAAGCAATAAAGTCATTGTTGCTTCACATTCATGTATTCTTTATTAATTCATCACACAAATAGGGGGATAACTGCGCCAAGGTAGCCTGGGGGGTGGTGGAGGAGGGAAGGACAAGGCCACATAGCACTTTAAAAGTTTAAAACGTTAAAAGTTATTGAATGCCAGCTTTTTTTTGGGCAATCCTCTGGGGTGGAGTGGCTGGGTGGCCAGAGGCCCCACCGCGTTCTTGGGCATCTGAGCGAGGAGGCTATGGAACTTAGGGAGGAGGTCGTTTGGTTACACAGGGGCTGTAGTGGTGGTCTGTGCCCCTGTTGCCTTTCCTGCAGCTCAACCATATGCTGGAGCATATGAGTTTGATCCTCCAGCAGCCTCAGCATTGAATCCTGCCTCCTCTCAGCACACTGCCACCAGCTATCAGCTTCAGCCCTCTCTTCAGCCCGCCGCCTCTCCTCCCAGTCATTTTGTGCTTTCTTGCACTCTGACATTGTCTGCCTCCACGCATTCATCTGTGCTGTGTCAGTGTGGGAGGACAGAGAACATTCCATCATGAGTGCGCTTTTTTCACCTTCTAAACTTCGCTAGCTTCTGGGAAGGAGAAGATCCTGTGATCCTTGAAACACATGCAGCTGGAGGAGAAAAAAAGAGGGACAGTGGTATTTAAAAAAACATTTTATAGAACAATGGGTACACTCTTTCAAGGTAAACCTTGCTGTTAGCATTACATACATAGCACATGTGCTTTCGATACAAGGTTGCATTTTGCCTCCCATCACCTCCTGGCTAACCCCTCTCCCCACCCTCTCCCTGTAGCTATCAGCAGGGAACATTTCTGTTCAGCCACAGGCAAACAGCCCAGCAGGAACCGGCACCTCTGTATGTCCCCTTAAGAAAAGCACCTTATTTCAACCAGGTGACCATGAATGATATCACTCTCCTGAGGATAACACAGAGAGATAAAGAACTGATGTTGTTTGAATGCCAGCAAACATACACTGCAATGCTTTGTTCTGCAATGATTCCTGACTACGTGCTACTGGCCTGGCGTGGTAAAGTGTCCTACCATGGTGGACGGAATAAGGCTGCCTTCCCCAGAAACCTTTTGCAAAGGCTTTGGGAGTACATCCAGGAGAGCTTTATGGAGATGTCCCTGGAGGATTTCCGTTCCATCCCCAGACATGTTAACAGACTTTTCCAGTAGCTGTACTGGCCGCGAATACCAGGGCAAATTAATCATTAAACACGCTTGCTTTTAAACCATGTATACTATTTAAAAAGGTACACTCACCAGAGGTCCCTTCTCTGCCTACCAGGTCCGGGAGGCAGCCTTGGGTGGGTTTGGGGGGTACTGGCTTCAGGTCCAGGTTGAGAAACAGTTCCTGGCTGTCGGGAAAATCGGTTTCTCCGCTTGCTTGTTGTGAGCTACCATCTTCCTCGTTCCCCAAACTTGCTTCCGTGTTGCCTCCCTCTCCATTGAAGGAGTCAAAGCACATGGTTGGGGTAGTGGTGACCGAACCCTCTAAAATGGTATGCAGCTCATCATAGAAACAGCATGTTTGGGGCTCTGACCCGGAGCGGCTGTTTGCCTCTCTGGTAGGCTTGTCTCAGCTCTAAGTTTCACGTGGCACTGCTGCGGGTCCCTGTTATGGCCTCTGTCCTTCATGCCCTGGGAGATTTTGACAAATGTTTTGGCATTTCGAAAACTGAAACGTAGTTCTGATAGCACCGATTCCTCTCCACATACAGCGATCAGATCCCGTACCTCCTGTTCGGTCCATGCTGGAGCTCTTTTGCGATCCTGGGACTCCAACATGGTCACCTCTGCTGATGAGCTCTGCATGGTCACCTGCAGCTTGCCACGCTGGCCAAACAGGAAATGAAATTCAAACGTTTGCAGGCCTTTTCCTGTCTACCTGGCCAGTGCATTTGAGTTGAGAGTGCTCTCCAGAGCAGTCACAATGGAGCACTCTGGGATAGCTCCTGGAGGCCAATACCGTCTAATTGCGTCCACAGTACCCCAAATTTGACCCGGCAAGGCCGATTTCAGCACTAATCCCCTTGTCGGCAGTGGAGTAAAGAAATCAATTTTAAGAGCCCTTTAAGTAGGAAAAAAAGGGCCTCATCATGTGGACGGGTGCAGGGTTAAATTGATTTAACGCTGCTAAATTCGACCTCAACTCCTAGTGTAGACCAGGGCTTAGACAGACCTAGGAGCCTCTCTCCACCTGCATGGCTTTTATCACCCTCTTCTTCCACCCCCATCCCCAAAATACTATCTGCACTTGAAACTTAAAGCTATAGAGCTTTTATTTCCCTAAAGTATCAAATCCCACAACTATCAGCCAAATGTGACACCCGCAATCCCTACTTCCCAAGCTGCAGGATGATTGCTCTCCCTCCCAGTTGACTATAGCTCCCCTCATCCCCCTTCCATTGAAGATGTCAGTACCACAGGCGTTAAAAATAAATCAAACACATTACATGGCAGGTATTTTTACTGTAGCTGCAGATACAGAAACTAGTAGAAAATGGACTTTGGATCACAATTTATACAGTGCATTACATTATATTATAAATTGCCAAAATCAGACAACACAGACATTCAAGAAATGCATAAGGATTGCAAGGCAATCATGGCTATTTTCAATCATTCCCTCAGCCTTGTTAACCTTTTGTGTTCAAACCAATTACTGCTAACATTTATTTTGCAGTTTACTTTGGGCTAATCTACAGATGTTTAAAAGAGAATAAGGCAAAGATAGTACAATATTTTGGCAAGCATATTGCAAGACAATGCAACCTTCTCAGGGCAGCCTAGACAGGCATTGTTTCCTTTCCACTCCTGCACCAGCTGGGGGAGGAGGGGCACCATCCTGGTAAATAGCTGCGCTGCTATTTTCCTGACTTGCCCATTGCCCATTTGAGCAAGACCCCTCTGTATTTCATGGGGACTCAACCCAGGGTAACATCCTCCAGTGTAATAACAGCTTGCAGAGACAGACATGCAGTTACAGTACTAACATGCCCCTCACTCTCCTCCCACACCCAGAGTCCCCACACAGCATTGGTACAGGGGTCCTATGCAAGGAGGGCGTAAATCAGAAAATGTCTCACCATCTCGAAATGAACCACATAATGGGAAGTTCAAATGTGAATGACATTTTATCACTGTTGGTAGGGAGACTAGTACTCGGACAACTACTTGTGCTTTTTCTGATTTTCCTAAGCACCGGTGATGCTGTACCCCACACATACAAGAACCTGAGAAGCAAAAGAAGATTTACAGGGAAACAGTGACTGCATCCCAAGAAAGGGCCAGTTAGGCAGAACGGTCAAGGGATAGTTTTCTAGAGCAAAAAGAAAAGGAGTACTTGTGGCACCTTAGAGACTAACCAATTTATCAGAGCATAAGCTTTCGTGATGCTCTGTTGTACCAATAAAATAAAAACCAGCAGGATCTTATTAAAGGGAAAAAGGCAAAATACCACATTTATTGTGAATACAGGAAGAATCATAGTAAGCAGTTAGTTATAGCTATAACATTCCATTCAATCTCATATTTATTCACACATTCATTCATACACACACACACACACAGGTTCTTCAAGGTTGTTATCATAGTTACCAGCCTTAGAGTTGCTCATGCCAAGCCACTGGCCAGGTGGCCTGGACATGAGGAGGGAGCAGGGCCTTGTCAGATGCTCATCTGATGCTCCTGGAAGTTGGTTTGCAGAATCAGACCCCAAAGTTCTCACTTTTTAGAGTCTATTTTTATAGGAATTTCTTCCTATGCCAGTCTATGGGAATTGCTTCATCATGCTGTTGCTGAATCAATCAGCAGATAGCACATTCCTGACGGCTCCAAGATGTTATCTTGTTCTTTGGTTCTCCCATTCTTGAGGCTGTTGGGTGGATTCCAGTCTGCCCTCCGGGTGGGGTCCTCTGGTTATTTCCACTTGACGCCTTCTTCAGCCGATGGACACTGGATTCTTAGGCTGGCACCTCCCTGATCATTCAGTTATTATCCACACCAAGCATCCATCCACATACATCCTCTATCTCTATTTTAATCACAATTGTTAATACAACAAAAGGGCGGGGAGTCTCTGGGTGTTGTTTCTGTTGTTAGAGTATTGCTTTGAGTCTCTCTCTCTGTGAATTGCTTTGAGAACAGACTCTGTCTTAGAATGTACTAACACAATTAGCAGCTTGCAAGTTTCACACAGAGAGGGAGAGAAACAGTACCAAAAACCAAGAGACCTCTTAATCAGTAATACCCTGGAATTTAAACTCTGGGGAATCAAACTCATTTGTGATTTTAATACAGAACTTCTTTAATATGATCCAACAGCTCAAATAAATTGGTTAGTCTCCAAGGTGCCACAAGTCCTCCTTTTCTTTTTGCAAATACAGACTAACACGGCTGTTACTCTGAAACCTTTCCTAGAGCAATCATACAGATTTAGAAGGGAGCATAGAGCCCTGAAAAGGGACATGATGCAACCTAGCCATGTCCTGCAAACTACAGAGAATATACCATACTTGGACCTCCCTTTCGCTCACAAAAAGTGCAGACCCTTCCCACTCCAATCAATCCCAATGGAGAAGCAGAACAATTTCTAACACCTCACCTACACATGTACGAGAGCACTCAACTCTCTGGGCAGGCCACAGTTCCACTGCTCTTAAGCTTACACTATAACTTTTTTATTATTCAAGTAGTTTTGATACCTCAGGTTTTTTGTACAACTTGGTTGAAAAGTTTCATTGAGGAACAGCGTTCCCCTTAATTACATAACATCCTCCCCACAGTATCAATTCACAAAAAAACCCACAGCACATACATGGTAGTAATTTCCTTGGTTACAATACATTCATTAGCCAAAACACATCCCTGACCCTAATCATCCCTAACCAGTTGGAGCATTTTGCTCGCTCTGGCTGTTCATAACATTCAGAAAGTTTCCCCACCTCTCCCTTCCACCCATCGGTCAGGCTTGCTCCGTTGCTGTCACAGATACTGTGCAAAATACAGCAACTACTTATACAAAGCACATAATGACAAGAAGGATTTAGCCATATCACGAATAACCTCCACCTTCCCAGCAGTCTTCCAAATGCACTCTCCAGTCATCTTGCAGCTACAGCTCTGTTTTCCTACCCAGATGTTCAATAAAAGACTTCAGGGAAGCAGAGGGTAAGCTAGATCTCTGAGAATGCTGGAAGGAATCATGACCCTATTAAATGTCCATAGTAGACTGGGGAGCAAAAATTCCTTTGCTCATTCCAGAAAACTGGCCTGAATATCTAAAGACTCTGACACCATGGACCTTCCCATACTACCCCACATTAATATTGGTGAACCTTCCACAGTGATCAACCAGGCAAAATACTCCTTCCTGATGACCAAGTCTTGGCTCTGCTGTGTGGGGCAAGGAATAGGTATGGAAGTTGCATCAGTAGCCTTTTTACAGTTTGGAAACCCCATCAGTGCAAAGACATCAACAACGTCCTGTGCATTGCCAAGCTTTATGACCCAGCACAACTGCACCCTCTGAATAGCATAGCAAACAGCCCCAACAGTTCATCTGCCAACACCAAATCAGTTAGCAAATGACCAGTAGCAATCAGGGTGGTGAACTTCCAGAAGGTGATTACAACACACTTCTCCATGCTGAGGAGAACTCTCATGTTGATGTTCTGCCACGGCAGCTCCAGTTCTGAACAGATCTCTAGGAAAATAGCCTTCCACATCCTGGAGTTAGCTCACGAAAGCTTATGCTCAAATACATTGGTTCGTCACCCCAGTTCTGCATCACTATTCTGTCCCACCAATCAGTGCTAATTGAGCCCAGAAACAGCACTTCAAGTAAAGCTGTTCCAACAAGATGCCCTGCAGAAGTAACTACTCAATTTCATCCTTTTCCTCCAGCAACACCTGTAGCCATATTGCTGCGTCCACAGCCCCAGACCGAAGCCCACTCAACTGCTAATACATGTGCATCATTCTGCTCAAAGTAATAATGACTGTCATGATCACAGCAATCTGCCATGTGTCCTCCATGCTGCCTGACAGCATTTTGAAAATGGCACTGGCAAAATACAGATGATTTATGGGTAGGGTTGCCAGGTGTCCTGGTTTGAGATCAGAACACCCAGTCAAAAAGGGACCCTGGCGGCTCTGATCAGCACTGCTAAGCAGGCCGTTAAAAGCCCAGTTGGTGGTGCAGCAGGGCTGGCAGGCTCCCTGCCCAACTCTGCACGGCTCACAGAAAGTGGCCGGCATGTCTCTCTGGCTCCTAGGCAGAGGGGCAGTCACAGGGGCTCGACATGCTGCCCCCGCCCTGAGCACCGGCTCTGCAGCTCCCATTGGCTGGGAACCGCCTGAGGTCAGCACCACCTAGAGCCCGCACCCCAAACCCCCTCCCGCAACCAAACTCCCTCCCAGAGCCCGCACCCCCAACCCCCTGCCCAGAGCCCCCTCCCACACTCCGAACCTCTCAGCCCCAGCCCAGAGCCCCGTCCTGCACCCCAAATCCCTCATCCCTGGCGCCATCCCAAAGCCCACACCCCCCGCCAGAGCCCTCACCCCCTCTCGCACCCCAATCCCCTGCCCCAGCCCCATGAAAATGAGCAAGGATGCGGGAGAGTAAGTGACAGAGGGGGTGGAGAATGGGGTGAGCGGGGACAGGGCCTTGGAGAAGGGGCAGGGCGAGGATATTCGGTTTTCTGCAATTAGAAAGTTGGCAACCTAATTATGGGTTGCCAGGAGAGTTGGATCCCAAGTCCCAGAATTCCTGTAGATTCCAGTAGGCAGCCCACAATTCACTGCAAGAAGAATCCTATAATACATTCAGCTGAGCAGTCGAATATGGTATGGGGTATATATAATATATATAAATCACATAAAATCATGACTGATATGGAGAAAGTAAATAAGGAAATGTTATTTACTCCTCATAACACAAGAGCTAGGGGTCACCAAATGAAAATAATAGGCAGCAGATTTAAAACAAACAAAAGGAAGTATTTTTGCACACAACGCACAGTCAACCTGTGGAACTCCTTGTCAGATGATGTTGTAAAGGCCAAGACCATAACAGGGTTTAAAAAAGAACTAGATAAATTCATGGAGGATTGGTCCATCAATGGCTATTAGCCAAGATGGGCAGAGATGGTGTGCTTCTGTTTACCAGAAGCTGGGAATGGGGGACAGGGGATGGATTACTTGATGATTACCTCTTCGGCACCTGGCACTGGCCACTGTCGGAAGGCAGGATGCTGGGATAGATCAAACTTTGGTCTGACCCAGTATGGCTGTTCTTATGGGATATCTGCCTAGGATGTTGCATGGTTAATTCAAAACAGCATATGGAGCTGCATGGACACAATGGGACACAAGGGAAGTACCTTAACCCATCATAACAAAGTGTGAACGTGCTTTAGTTCGATATAGTTAATTCAATGTATTTAGAGTGGTCAAACTAATCCAAAACAATATGCTCATAGAGACAAGACCAGAATGACAGAGGCAGCATCAGTTTGGCCATTTACCCAACAGGGCTGGTTATGAATTTCCCTATTCCAGCTGCACACTTAAAAACCAAACACAAAAAACCCCCACCACAACCTGAAAAGGAAATTTGATTAAAATGAAGTTCATGTCCTTTCACAAGGACAGTACGTAAAAACTACATGAAGATACAAGTTAATTGCAATTAATCTCTATGGACAACAAATGACCTAGTTCACCACAAGTTTTCAATGATTATATTGCAATTATTGTTGTTCCATATTAAGATGTTATTTTTGAGAAATGACTACCTGAAAAAATAACTGTATACTTTACCTAGAATGCTGTTGCTCTTGAATACTAATATGGAAGCAAGCAAAACAACATTGAAAACATTATTTTAATAACTTTGAAGATTGGGGCAGTATCCCAGTATGCACCTATACAAAACATAAATCAGTTTTCTGAATCCCTTTAATCCGATCAGAGCCTGCAACCAGTAAAAATATCTCGCTAGCAACTTTTTAAGATCTGCATCTTGTACCAGTGCTTTTTTTGGTTTTCACTCACCACGGAAGTACTACGTGCAAACGCACTTCTTCTTTACGGTGTCCAGCACTAACTTTTTTCCCCCCTTCAGGAAAAAAAAAAAAAAAGAATCCTGTTCTCATCTAAGGACTGAAATCCTGTGCTTAATTAAAAAAAGCTTGGCATTTTTGCAAATACTTTTTATTTCCCAAAAAGAGCTGTGCAGAAAGAAGCTGTATTTTTGGTCAGTACCCATGAATGCAAGAAAACCAAAGCCAGGTTGTTGGCAGCAGTGTGAAATTGTATAATAGCATAATCTGTTTTTCATTTAGGGAAGAGGAGAAGCTGCGGAGGCTCTGGCAGCTGTGCAGGATGGGACCCAGAGAGAATTGCACTCTTTAAACCTGACAACTAATTTCTACGGCGAACAGCTCCAGGATTCTTCCTCCCACTCCAAGTCCTTTCTGCGCTGCTGTGAGATGGAAATCAACTCCTTACTGGAGATGGGTGGGAATACCAAGTAACCCCACCTCCCACCTAAAAGTGGACACGTTTACATGAATTGCAAAGCCCTGGAAATAGTATCCCAGCTGTAGGAATTCAAGCAGATTGCAAACCCAGCCCCGTTTACACACCTATTGATACGTCTGGGGGAGACGGGTGGAAAGTGCCGCTGATCTATGGAAAGTGAGGGAAACAAATGTTCCGTAGGAAGGGTGAGGGGTGCCTGGTCTGTGCAGTATGAAAAGAGACGAAGGGAGCCCCTAAGAAGTGGGGGCAATAAGGGAGGAGAAGAAAAGCGAGGAAAGGGCTAAAGGGAGCGTGTCGACAGGAGGGGCGCGGCAGGACTGTGGAACAAGCTGTTTGTACAGCACCGTGCACTATGCCCCCCCATGCAAACAGCCGCTGTGTCCGCTAACCCAGGGGAAGGGCAGCAAGGGGCCGGGGGCAGCCGTGACAGGACGAGCCAAGGGGAGCTCCCGAGGGCAATGGAGCTGGGGCCGCAGCGAGACACAGAGCTCCCTGGACCACGGGAACAACGGGCGGAGGGGAGGCTGGGCTGGGGAGGGAGCCCTGTGTCCCCAGTCCGCGGACTCACCATTTTGTAGCGTTTCGTGCAGCAGCAGGAGGCTCAGCAGGACCCACAGCCTCATGTCGGAGCAGCCGCGGGCAAGCCGAACCGCGGGGGCTCTGGGAAGTCCGCCGCAAAGCTCCCAGTGCAGGGAGGGGGAGCTAGCGCCGGAGGAGGAGCCCGCTGGAGCCCGCCGTCCCTGCACCAGGCGAGCTTTCCAGTCTGAGCGCGCGGGGAAGGGCTGCTAGGGGCCCTGCCGGGCCCCCTGGGCAGCTGCGGAGCAGGGCGGTTCGGCACGCACGTGAGAGCCCGGCGGGGGCGGGGCAGGTCCGGTCTCTCCCCCCAAGAAATCACAGCCAGCGCCGGTGAAACCTGCTGTGCGGGCAGCGCGCACCTGGGCCGCCCCGGCCTGCAGCACGGGGAGAATAAAACAGGGAGGCGTCGGTCCCCGAACGCCTCTGGAAGCCTCCCGGGGTCCGGCCCTGGCAAACGCACGGACTGGTACCGGCTAGCGGCGCGTGGGCCACACTGTTCCCTTGAACGTGCGCCTGTGTCCCCAGCCGACTTTTCCTGCTCCTGCAACCCAGGCGTTACATGCCCCAGAAACTCAGCACACAGCTGGTCCCGCGGGCGGGATCCAGCCGCGGGGACGAGTCCGTCCAGCCCCCTTACGCGTCCTCTCTGCACTGCCTGACCTCGCCTGGGTCAGGTCCCAGCGCAGGGGTGACTCGCCGTTGTGGCGCGCCGCGGGGAAAGGTGGCACAGCCTCAGGCATGAACGTGTGGAATTGAACTGCCGGTGAGAGAAGAGAGCTGGTGGCGGGAAGTCTTCTCAGGCTTGAACTCGGCATCGGGGTGCAACAGCTTAGCGCGAAATTTGTTCCGTAGAAAGCTCTTGCGTGGCTTAGTAATCGGGTTGCCATTACCGCCTTTTTAGTTGCAGAAAACCAACAATACCATTGTCCCCCTGCTCCGCCTCCACTCCCTCCGTCCCTCACTGGCTAGCGTCGCCAGCTTTCTTCTAATTGCACACAACCAAACACTCTAGTCCCGCCCCTTCCTGGAGGCCCCGCCTCCTGCCCCCCTCCTGCCTGGAAGCTCTGCCCCCACCTCACTACATTCCCCTTCCTGGGTGGCTCGCTCTCCCCCACCCTCACTCACTTTCACTGGGCTGGGGATGAGTGGTTTGGGGTGTAGGAGGGGGCTCCAGGTGGGACAGAAGGATTTGGAGTGTGCTAGGGGGCTGTAGGTTGAGGTGCAGGAGGGGGCATGGTCTATGGGCTGGGGGAGCAGACTCTGGGGTGAGGCTGGGGGGTTCAGGCTGTGGGAGGGGGCTCTGGGCTGGGGGTTAGGGTGCAGGGGGGTGAGGGCTCCAGATGGGGTGCGAGCTCTGGGCTGGGGCCAGGGATAGGGGTTTGCGGTGCAGGAGGGGGGCCTAGGCTGGGGGAGGCTGAGGCGTTCGGAGTGTGGGAGGGAGCTCCAGGCTGGGGCAGGGAGTTGTGGCGCAGCAGGGGATGCGGGCTCTGGGGTGGGGCCAGGGATGAGGGGTTTGGGGGGTAGGAGGGAGTTTGGGTGCAGGATGGGGTTCTAAACTGGGGTAGGGGATTGGGTCGGGTCATGGGGGGGGGGTTCGGGGTGTGAGCTCCAGGTGGCACTGACCTCATGCAGCCCCAGCATTTCCCAGGGATGGAGGAAATCCACACGGCTCCTGGGAAGCAATGGCATGCCCCTCCGGCGGGCAGCCATGGGGCTCCATGTGCTGCCCCCACAGCTCCCATTGACTGTTGTTCCCTAAAGATGTCATAGCACACCCTTGGGAGCCACATAACTGTCTGTAAGGGCAGATTTTATCCCTGTGTTACCTATAGCTTGATTAAGCAGTAACATACTACTCAAAATGATAGCAATGGAAAACAGAAGGCACCTGCTACCTTATATTGTAAAGAAAGCTTTAAAAAAGCCAGTGGCAAGCATAGTAGTTTAGAGTGTAGTGTGTTGAGGAAGTCGGTGAGAGACATGTTTTCTTTAAGCCCAGGCCTTGTCTGAAAAGTAACTACAAAATGGCATATTAGGGTTTCATGTTCATAAGTACAAAAAATTGTTTTGCTTTGGTTTGTTTCTAACAGCCCTATAAATATGTAGAAACTGAAAGTCATACTGGGTTCTTTCCTTCTTGCAAATCACCACTAGTAAGAAAGGATCTGCAGACCAAATCAGTCTCTTGGTGACACCTGTAGAACCCCTTTATCTTGAAACTGTGTCATCAATAACACCTGCCTACGGCTTCCAGTTGTTTTGCATTGGTGTAACTGATTGGAACTTATAAACACTGTTGCTGATGCACAAGTCTCTTACTTTTGACATATCCAAATCTTAAGAACCAAATTCTGCCATTACATGCAAAACATGGAATGCCCATTATCCATCAAAGCTATCCAGAAAATTTACTAGCAGCATTAATCTAAACCAGCTCTGATATTTTTGGATTTTTTTACATTACACTTGCATTTCAGAAAACCCACTGCTGCATCTTAAAATAGCCATGAACTCTAGGATCCTTAATCTTCTGCAGTGTTTGTAGATAGCTACAGCCATATGTGGCACTCTAGCATATCAAGTAAAATCCACATTACCTTTTGTACCATATAGTCTATTAAAAAGGATTATAAACCTCAGCTTTCAGACAATGATCTGGATCTGACAGCTCAAAAGACATATGAAACTATACAGAGCAAATTCACTTTGGAAATGTTTACGCGTTCACTTCTAACAATGTATTTGAATGTCTTTTGGAGTTTTCCACTCTTGTCTGAAATATTAGTGTGATTCCTAAAAGGCTTTTCGTGTCAGGTTGTCCTGTTTTTTATCCCCATGTCCCAAGGCCTAAATAGGAAGGTATTTCAAAATGAATGGTAGTAGAGACTATATTAAGTGTAATATCACTTGGAAAGAAAATCTCATTGTTTTGAAAGTAAGCAAATCTGGAAAGGTAATACATTTAACGTTACATGATTTAATTTAATATTAATCTATATTGGATAAAACCAGATTGTATTGTAATCAGATTTTATTTTACATCTCCTGTTTGAAAATGGCCAACTAAAATGTAACGTCTCTGTTATTTTGAAGCATCTGCTATGTCATTTAGTTGAAGCAAGAATTAAATAGTGATCAGACACATCAAGAGAGAAAGTGTTTTATAGATTCAAGCTTCCAGGCTTTTCTGGAAGGTCATAGTATAGTGGACTATGTTAACAGCAGTGAACTTTAGTAATAAATATAAATCACATACAAGGGCCCAATCCTGCAACGACATACATGCATGATTAACTTTAAGCATGTAAATAGTCATACTGAAGTCTTTGTGGCATCAGAATTTAAATCTGCTACTTGCAGAATGACTCAATTCAAAGGGTTGAATCCTGTTCACATTGAAATTAATGGCCAAACTTCCACTGACTTCAGTGGGGCCAGGATTTCAATCAAGAATAATCACCTCTCTATAAGATACAATGATTATATTTTGTCTCAAATCTTTAGTTTATCTACAAACTACACTGCAACCCATTTTATAAGTAGCTATCATTTTATGTGGAATTATCTGAGCGTAAGAACTTTGCGTACCACTGGAAATTTGCTGCCAAGACTTTGTGACCCTAGCCCCAACTCTTTACGATGTGTTTTCTCTTTAATTTGTTGTATGTATGTCTGAACAATTTTATGGTAGTCTATGCAATCTGGGATTTAACATTTTTCATTAAAAGAAATAAAATTAGCTGTCCCACTAATTTTCAACACTCCAATTGATGAAGCTGCAGAAGAGGTTGTGGTTCAGTATATTCAATGAGAACCATTGTCAACATTTGAAATTCCTATATACATGAGTCTTAACTGCCCATATCCTTTAATTACCAATTTTCAGCTGTAGCTATATTACCTTGAAATATGATCTCCTTCAGTCTTACAGGACATTGGCCTTGGATGACAAATCTCCAAAGCAAAACCCATTTGCTAAAGGAAGTGATGCTGGTAATTAGTAGGTACCACTGCACCATTTGATTCAGTAATAGAATAATCTCCCAGCATGGAATTAGACAGCATTGTGAAAGTGGAGATACTGGGCCAGCTCCTCACCTTGTGTAAATTGTCATAGCTCAGTTGAAGTCAATAGAGCTCTGACAGTTCACAGCAGCTGAAGATCTAGCTCACTGTTTTTTGCTTGATATTTAAACCAGATGTATTTTTCTCATTTATGTAGGACCTTTCATCCAGAAGAATAACAAAGTGTATAAAGTCCTTTGAGAAATTTCTTGAAGAAAGGTATTTCAAAAATCTAATAATATAAATCTTTTGTCGAGTAATCATTTTTATGTTAGAAGACACTTTGTCCCAGATCCTCAAAGGTTTTTAGGTACCTAACTCCCATCAGTTTCAATGGGATTTAGGCATGGGGATATGGGAAATTGTATGTATGCTGTATATATTTGTTCATTTGAGGAACTCAAAGCACTTAACTATGCTGAATAAATGCTGTCTCCATTTGTAAGAAAGGGAAATGGAGACACACAAGTTTAAGGCCAAAATTTTCAAAACCAGTCTCTAAGCTTGGGTGCCCAAATTGAGACATCTTCAGACGTGTTGCACACTGGCTACCAGCTGAAGTTTAATGGGGACTGTGGGTGATCAGCACCTCTGAAAATCAGTCCCACAGTGATCAGCACCTCTGAAAATCAGTCCCACAGTGTCTTAGGATGGGCACCCCAAAACGGAAGCACCAAAAATCAGAGGCCATGTTTGTAAGTTTAAGTCTGTGATAGAGGCAGAATGGTACCCTGGTCTCGTGACTATCTCATGTTGTATCCATTTTGATTCCAATTTACCTTCTTGAAAAATAAAAGCTTTTAGCAAGAAAACACAGCTGCTTATTGTCCAACAGAATGCTCATATGTGTTATTATGCAATACACGTTAAAATCATAGATGAGTTTATTCCACACTGGAGGCAATTTATAAAGTCGTAACATTTGATAACAAGAGTCACATAATGCACACTGAATGGCTTTCAGTCACTGTAGATCATTCTGCCTTACTTAGTAAAATCTGTGGTGTATTTTTTGTACAAAGACCTCAGCAATCATTTTAGAACACAGGATAAAGCTGAAACTTATAACCAGTACATGCAAGTGATTTTTAACTTTATTTTAAAAAATATAGAACAAATGCATGATGATTGTCCTACGAAGCATATATTACAGTGAATAAAACAGCAGCAGTATAATTTCCATCACAATTCTATAGCAACTAAGAATACTGATAATATTCTACTGCAAAAGTGAAAAACCCAGGCACCATAAAGTATTTTAATTCTTACATACATTCTAAACACATTTTTACATTAATAAAAATTAGTTTTTTTAGACTAAAGCATTACACAAATATAAATTTATATTTGAAGCTCATCATTTTATCTACATTTAAATGCAGAGCAGCAAATAAAATACACTTGAAATAATTACTGCAATGTACATATAAACAGTGATAGAGCAAAGTTCCAAAAGACAGAAATACTAGCGTTTTTAAAAATGATAAAACACAAAAGTATTTTAAAATGTATTAAACAAATATATTAAATGCTTTCCAATCTGCGAACACTAAAGGAAAACAATTCTCCTAAGCAATACAGGGCCAAACCCTGTTAACCTTAACCCAGACTCTGCCCAACTTATACTGATTTCAGTGGGAGTTTGCCTGAGATGGGCTGAATGAAAATGTTCTAAAGACATCAGAATTTGCCCAGCAGACAATAAAAAGCAGCATTTATGCATACAATTCAGTCTTATGCACGCCTGTACAAATGTCCTTTAAGTTGGTTAGTGTCTGAATAATTCCTAGAATCAAATCATAAACTGTGTTCAGGGGGGGAGTAGAGACATGATTGCAATTAGTTTTGGAAAAGCCAACTGTGAAAATGAAGAGGCCCTCAAAAAGCACATATCAGGAAATAAAATATTAAAGCTACAGGAGACTAAAACAGAAATAAGTATCCTATGTTATGTGAATAACCTGTTGAGGAGTACGGCTGTGATCCTGCAAATCCTGGCACACAAGTTTAACTTTACACTCTGCAAGTAGTCCCATTGACTTCAATGTGTACATTGCACATTGTAATTTGTACCCTTTGCAGGACCAGGGCCTAAAAGCATTAAAGCGTTTGTAACCAAAAAAGGATCTGTAAATACATATGTGAATTAAATTCATTTAGTATGAAAGGCATCCCAGTGTTGAAGGCATCATGTACTACTGAAGTGGCGTGCAGAGCCTTGTGATTGCTTAATGCACTGTGGTAGATAGATTTCACCCCTTTTGCTTAAATCTTTGAGTATTCCAGGATGCATGGTGTACACCCAGGATAGGTACTTAGTAGAGCACTATTACTTTAAAAATAATTCTGCCTTTATAAAGGCATACTGCTGCATTTGCAGGGATAGCTTGGAGGTGAGGGGTGACAACATATTCATTCACAATCTAAGACTTTATTAAATATCTGTAACAACTACTGTGTGTGTTGCGTCAGACTTATTCGTGACAGAGTCATTTGCAGTTACTGCACAGCACAGCTGTACAATCGCTTAGTTAAATGTAAAGGATAATTGCCTAAATACCTAACCATATTACCAAAGCAATCCCTTGACGTATTGCCACTAACACTTCATTGGCAGTTAAAATAAAGAAACTGCAACTTACAGTGACATAGGCATGATAACAGTTACATAGAATAAGTCTGTTTTTCACTAAGGGAACCCACTAATGCAGATATAGCACTAGGTTTCTCCATTAAAAAAAAAAAGCTTCCTGTTACAACAGATTTTTGACAATACTACACCATTTGCATAGATACTGAACAAGTTACAATAACGATTAATCATGTTTTTAAAAAAGCAATGTGTACACTAAGTTTTCATTCCATAGGATTAGTGTTTTCAGTTCATCTCTAGGTAAATATAAAGACATGCATGCACACACACACATTCAGTATTTGTTTTCTACATACCATTTCTTACATATTTCTATCTAAACACCTCTCACGTGTAAAAATTTGTATAGTTTTTGTCCTTTATATGGCTGGATCCTGCAAGGCAAAAGTAAGTTGAGGGCAGCTAGAACCTTGCAGTGTTGGGCCTATACTGTATACCAAACCTAATGCACATATTTTACTTGATTCTTACAGTGATATTACTTTGCTACCTACTAGTAAAGGCACGATCATTAACTAAACAGAGAATTATCTTTGTACATTAGAGAAGGGAGCTGAGAAGATCTGATGATGTTTCTTTAAGTTGAAATTAAGTCAACTAAAAAAATAAGTTAAAAGTGATTTCCAGTACTATGCCTGCTCCTGAGCCCCCTGGGATATCTGTACAATCACATTTTACTGTTTTTTAAATGTCTTTATTTCTCCCCTGTTGTTGTGGGAAATATCTATGCAAACAAAAGGGGAAACTGTTTATACACAAAGTGCTGTCAAATACACACAAACTAAACAAACTGAAAACAAAATTTCTTTAGTCTTTCAAGATTTGTCAAAATCTTAGGTAGCAATAATAGGTAACACTTTTCAGTCAGAAGTGTTATTAACAGTGTCCCTTCTAAGGAAAATTGCAGTGCAACACAGAAATTATTTTAATAGCTACACTGAATTACAAAGAGTAAATTACCAAGACAGCCACACAGACACAGATATTCCCCTCTTCCCCTTCAAGCAACCAAGTTTAGTGCAATGAAGTGAATGACTCCTCCCTCTAGGTCACAGAACTGCAATAGCACTCAAGGCTGTGATAACACTTAACTCTCCTGCTCTGCTGCTCATCGTAAAGCAATGAAGTAACCAGCCCATGTCCCACAAACAAATTTGGTTGCACAGGGACACTCAAGGAGCCACCAGAGAGGTATGCTTTACTGTGCATAGGGTGCAGACCCAGACATGGACTCTTCATACATTTCCTCTCTACCCCAACAGGACCGGCCTGATTGCACTGCATCAGCAGCTCCTAAAAAGCTGCACTGAAAGAGGTAGGATTTCCTCCAAAAAATGCTGTTAGACTATGCTTTTAAAATTGTATTTTAACAGGAAGCTGCTGTCTTGACAATTTCATGATGCTGAGTAGGACAGCAAGTATCAGCTTCTCTGTTTCAAATAATGAAATCAGAGATTTTCAGAGCTGTTGTAAAAAAAGTTCTATACCTAAAAAGATGATTTAACAAATAGCTGAATACATTCTTTTTAAAAATAGTTATTTCTAGCTTCCTCCCAAAAGCTTTGAGAGTCTTGTATTTCTAATAATTTCAAATGGTGAATATGATGTTTCTGTCCTACTCTGAATCAAAATGGGCCCCTGATGGAAAGTATAAGTGAAATATTAGACCTAACTGAGACAGACATCTTTTTTTCATTCATTTGACAAGATATTGAAACTGATCAGTATTTCTAAAAAGCTGTGAAAATTCCTATGTTAATATTCTTATTTAGTAAACATTTATCTATCTATATTAGTGTAATAAGTCACTGCATCATTCTGAATGATGAGTGACAGGCCAATCCAACTACATCTAAAATCTGTTCTCTACGGTATATGATTTTAAAAGTCTGAAGAAAGCAGTTACATTAAAAAAAAAAAAAAATTAAACCCATCCTGGTGGTCACTGGTTGTCCCATGACACACAGTTAAACATAATTCCTAGCATTTCAGGGATTAAGGCAAACATTATAATACACACTAGAATAATGGATCTTCATTCACCTCTAATAAGATTTCTAAACAGGTATTCATATTTTATAATTTCATATTAGAAATTTTATAAATATAGGGAGCCCAAGTCTGCAAGTTTCTCTCCCCACAAAGGTCCCATTAAATCAATGGATGTTTTTAAAAAAAGATAAAATCTCTTGAAGTATCGATGATTAATAAACTGTAAATACTATTACATTTTCTAAAATATATTAGTTACACACACATTATGTAGAAACAAATATGAGCAGGAGTACTTGTGGCACCTTAGAGACTAACCAATTTATTTGAGCATAAGCTTTCTGAGCTATGCTCAAATAAATTGGTTAGTCTCTAAGGTGCCACAAGTACTCCTTTTCTTTTTGCGAATACAGACTAACACGGCTGTTACTCTGAAATATGAGCAGAGACTAATGTCAGTTTTCCTCTACACAGATAGTATTTTTAATCCACTTAGTAGTAACATCCTCAAAACTGAGACAAAGGAATTTCCATTCCAATAATAGCATCTTTCTCTATTTCCAAATAAAAATGCTTCTAACTCAGAAGACATCCCATCATGTAAGTTAAAAAATGCTTCCAAAAAAAAGGAAACCAACATCTGAACTTTGATTTCTATTTTGCTGAATAGTAATAGTAAAAGCTGTTATCTAACATAGGGTCACATTCATTCCTTTGAAGACAACAGAGTTGCACCCACCTACCCACATGAACTTTTGTTGGGTTGTTTGCTTTCCATCCACTTTCCTAGCACCTTTCCTTCCTCCTCACCCAAACTACGTTGCTAATCAGCTTACCTTAGTTTAGTGGAGTTCTTTTCAGCATGCACCCTCTTGTTGTTAATGGTCAGTAGGGGCCGCTAGTGCAACAGCACAAATCCACCCCTCCCTCCATTCCAGGTACTGCAAGATATCCACTATCCAATCCAAACTGAGGGGTAAAAGAACAAGCTCAACATTAAAAACCAATTCCCCTATACGGTATCAACACATTTCTGGTTCTGTGCCAAGAAGCTTTTATATTTTTGTGTTCACCAGGGTTTGTGCACATGAGCTGCTGCTAACACTGGAATTTACTTTTATACCTAAAAAGTAGCAAGAATCCAATGCCGCTAAAACACACACACACACACAATGGCTTTCCACCTTCTCTATGAAATTCTAGATGTTGTAGAAGTGTAAAGATGATTTTTAATATCAGACAACATAAGTGTTTGAAGACACCTGTCAAAACTGTGTTCACTGGGTCTTGCCTTACAGTGAGTAAAGGAGAAAACTAACAGCATAATGTACTTCAGCAATATTGTCCTTTAGATTGTAGGACTATCTATTTCCTTTAGTCAATAGCAGCATTCTGGATGCTCTTTGCTTACTATTGGGAACTTATTTTTAATTAATAACACACATTTTGGGCAAAATAACTCCACATTTTGAAATCCTCCATAACTAACAGTGATACTTCCCAACTATTTAAGCCTATATACACTAAAAATATTTAAATGATTATGTACCTTTGATAGGTAACACAAATCTTTGCTTTTACACTGAAGAGAACACCATCAAGATATCGTTCATTATGTTAAAATTAATTATTTATTCAATATTGTCATCACAACTTGCTTCATGGCTTTTGGACATCAGACCCATGTGCACGAACTGAAACATTTGTTGAATGAATGAAACTGAAACGAACTGAAACATTTGTTCGGGAGGGGGGGACTCAGACTTTGCAAATAGATATATTTCAAATTTAAATCCTACCATCTCTGAAGATACCCTGTCAGGATTGAAAATAAATATATTTAAATAAAAGCTTTGCCTCCATGTTTGTCCACCCTCCTCCTCCTCTCTGTGCAAGGAACTCTAGTACCACAGGCACTTGTTTTCTCGTCAAGAAGCAATGTATGCAATCAGACCCCTCTCCCCCAATATGCATATGATGGATGAGGAGGAAGAGGGAATTTAGCTGTGAAGAAGAAAGCTTTTAGTAATGCTATACATAAGTACTAATTACAGAGATTCCCACTGAGTTCAATAGAGCCAGGATTTCACTCTGTGATTTCACTCTGCTTCTGAATTTTTCCTTTAGCACCTGGAGTAACTTTGGAAGGAAAAAAATTCAGATGTGACTTCATATGAAACAAAATAATATTCTTGAATACTTTTCCTACAGTGTATCATTGCTCATAAGCATCTTCATAGTCTGAATTATGCATATTTACTTACTGGTAAGGATAATTGAACATTTCCTTACTACTTTGATATAAATATATTGTACTCTACTTTGATAAAAGTATCTGATTTGTGCTGTTACCATTTGTAAACAAGCTTTGCAGAATATTCTCTAGACCAGTGGTTTTCAATCTTTTTTCATTTGAAGACCCCTAAAAATTTTGAATGGAGGTGTGGACCCCTTTGGAAATTCAACCTGTGGTCTGCAGACCCCTACCCTAGAAGTTCTACACTGAAAACTGACTGAAAAGAATTCAACAAAAAATGCTGCATGGGCTTGGCACAGTATAAACTCTGGGCTTCTGTGGTTACGGTAACACTTCCAGGCTTTGACCTGTAGATGGGAGTATTCGCATACTTTTGATTGATCAGAGAAACGGAATGCCTTTTCTGGGATCTGAAACTTTATTTTCATAAGGAGTCCAGTGGCACCTTAAAGACTAACAGATTTATTTGGGCATAAACTTTCGTGGGTAAAAAACCCACTTCTTCAGATGCATGGAGTGAAAATTACAGATGCAGGCATTATAACTGACTCATGAAGAGAAGGGAGTTACCTCACAAGTGGAGAACCAGTGTTGACAGGGCCAATTCAATCAGGGTGGATGAAGTCCACTCCCAATAATAAATGAGGAGGTGTCAACTCCAGGAGAGGCAAAGCTGCTTTTGTAATGAGCCAGCCACTCCCAGTCCCTATTCAGGCCCAAATTAATCCTGTTAAATTTGCAAATGAATTTTAGTTCTCCTGTTTCTCTTTGAAGTCTGTTTCTGAAGCTTTTTTGTTCAAGTATAGCTTCTTTCAAATCTGTTATAGAATGTCCAGGAAGATTGAAGTGTTCTCCTACTGGCTTTTGTATGTTACCATTCCTGGTATCCAATTTGTGTCCATTTATTCTTTTACGTAGGGACTGTCCGGTTTGGCCAATGTACATGGCAGAGGGGCACTGCTGGCACATGATGGCATATATAACATTAGTAGATGTACAGGTGAATAAGCCTCTGATGGTGTGGCTGATGTGGCTGGGTCCTCTGATGGTGTCACTAGAATAGATATGGGGACAGAGTAGGCAATGAGGTTTGCTACAGGGATTGGTTCCTTGGTTAGTGTTTCTGTGGTGTGGTGTGTAATAAATCTGTTAGTCTTTAAAGTGCCACCGGACTCCTTGTTGTTTTTGTGGATACAGACTAACACGGCTACCTCCTGATACTTTATTTTCATAGTCACCTTTCACGGACCCCTTAAACATAGTCTGTGGACCCCCAGAAGTTGAAAACCACTGCTCTAGACCTACTCCCAATTAATCTCACACTAGTTCCCTGTAAAGCAATAAGAAGGAATTCAATATTTTAATTATCAGAGTACGGTCACTTTGTTATCCATAAAAAGAATAGAGAAAAGGAGTACTTTTCACGTGAGCTCACGAAAAGCTTATGCTCAAATAAATTTGTTAGTCTCTAAGGTGCCACAAGTACTCCTTTTCTTTTTGCGAATACAGACTAACAAGGCTGCTACTTTGAAATTTGTTATTCATGATACCCTATCAGACTGTGACAAAGTATTTTAATGAACAGGGGTAAGAAGAACATATGAAAAGCAGTTGCTTTCCTCATAAAATGTTCAGGGCCCTCTTTTGTAAGCAATCCTAAAATTCTTTATACTTTATGATCACCAATTAATTGTATATAATTGTGCAACCAAAATTTTAGCATAGCAAAGGTACAGTTATCCCCTTGGAAGTCTGTTCTTCCCCTCATCTTCCTTGATGTTTTCATCTGGGACATCAATTTATCACTGAGGAAAGTCTTCATGATACTGGATCTGAAGTATCCAAGAGGAATTAGCAGCTAATCCAACATGTCAGTCATGCCTTGTGGTAGGCACTTGCAAGATGCACAAATATAAATTATTGTTAATCTGCTGGCAGCTACCTTTTGACAATTTCGTTCAGCAACTACATTCGGTCACAGTTTACTATTACTTAAGAGACATGCATGTTAAGGTTGTTTGCAAACATTAACATTCACTTGTCCTTTCATGTGTAATAAACCGAGCATTTTCATCAACATGTTCATCTGCTTCTTCCACAGGGTTCTTTTCCTGTATTCCACTATTTTCGGAGCAAGTATCTTCATCTTCCTCATCTCTAGGATGACCCTCAAGACTGTGTCTGATGCCATACGCAAAGTAAATAAAGAAGCCTTCCAAACAAAAAAAAATACTTAATAGTTTTTTGCAGGCAAACACTGCATTAAGAGTGATTCCCAACCCCCTGGATAACTGACACCTTTTACCTGAACAGTTCCCTGCTTGTGGTATGCAAATTACTACTAGTACTTCAGGACTTTGTGTCTGGTAATGTAGCTCTTCCCTACATTAAAGACAACTGGCAGTGCTGGACCCCAGTGCAACATTTCTGTCTATTTCCCAGTCATTTGTGTATGCTCTTATCCGCACTGCTAATGGTGACCGCTGCCTGTAATTCATGACTGCAATACAAGTTTGGAGCACCAAAACTGACTTTGCAGTCAGTGTATCTTTCTACAATTCAAAAGTACGGCAGTTCAGAGGAGAATGATACACAGAGTAGTAGGAAACAGATACAGTAGTTGCAAATACTCCTCTCTCTACAGTTTTGACTATAATTATTAGAAAAATATTGATCTTGATTTTACATCTTTTTCTCCCCATGTTTTCTGGCCTGGCTTACGGCACAGTCTCTACCAATTTAAGTAAATTGATTTAGAAACTGAGCTAGTTAAATCAGTGAAACCTCTTTGTGTGAATACTCTTAAATTGGTTTAACCAACTTAAGTTACATCAATATAAAGCACTTTCTTAAACCAATTTAAAAAACTGTCCATATAAATTATTTGCACTGATTTAACTAACTCAGTTTCTAAACCAATTTGGTTAAAATCAGTGCTACTGGTATGTGTGTGTGAACAAAGCCTACACAGATTTCTCTTTCTCTGCCACTACACTCATTGAATCCCAGCTAACCTTTCAGGAGCATTTTGACACAACAACCACTTTCAGCTCTCATTTTGTATTTACCATAGGGTGACCAGATAGCAAGTGTGAAAAATTGGGAAGGCTGGGGAGTAATAGGCACCTATATAAGACAAAGCCCTGAATATTGGGACTGTTCCTATAAAATCAGGGCATCGGGTCACCCTAATTTATCAAAACAAATCCTGAGAATATGTTAAATATTCTCTATTTTGATTTTGTATCACAAAGTGAGTTGAAAGTGCTGCCTCTGAAATAGAGTAGGCAGGCAGAAAAGATTTACCAAACTCAATGTTAATGCTTTCCAGGCCTACATATACATCACCTATATTTGCAAGATAGCAGTAAGCTAACTGGAATTAGTCCTGTAGCTTTTATGATTCCTGCTACCTCACAACCGCATGTGCAGTTTTGGCAGCAGGTGCATACATCTTCTGAGGTATGTTTTTGTTTTGACTATTGATATCATTTGACATTTATTGAAAGAAAGCTTTTTATTTGAATAGTTAAAAGAAGATGATTAAATCATTCCTAGAAAGAACCACAAGAGAGGACCCATCAATCCTAATGTAAACAGTTGTTGTAAAGTACCTACCAAAAGCCATCCAGAAGCTAAATCTGATCCAAGTCTCTCCACTTAACTGTACCATCAAGTAAATATTCACCAAGATACTGAAGGATGGCAAAAATGGCAAGAATGGAACCTAAGGGGAAATAGTTTATAAGATAGTAAAGTTTTTCAAACCTTTCCGCAGAATAAATGGCGCATTTCAGTTTTGTAATACAAATAAAGGGACTGGCAGACCCACTCACCAGTGAGAGTAAGACACTTTTCCTGTTTAGTGTAAGGGTTAATCACTAGTTTCTGCAAAACTGTTAATCACTAGTTACGCTTTCATTTTTAAAAAAAGGTTTGGTCCCCACAGCTACAAAGAAAACCTTGTCAATTTGCACTGAACATACAGCAGTGCAGTGCTGAATTCCTGAATTAATCTAGGTGGGCAGCCTGAAACAATACTTATTTTACTGATTTAAATTTATATTCAACAGCCTTTACCCACAGCTCTCAGCACACTTTATAAATAATTAAAAAGGATAACATGCCTCAATAAAAAAGCACACTCCATTTATATCCCTGTCCTTCCCAATCACCATCCAAATAGCCTCCCATACCTCATCCCATCACTCAGTTTATCTCCACTTTCCTAACTGCCCATTAAAAAAAAAAATCCTTGTAGTGTATGTGAAAGACTTATTCATACTCCAAGGAATCATGGCACACAGTCTAAGGGCAGGTCTTCACTACCCGCCGGAGAGATACAATCGATCCCTGAATACGCTCCCTAACGACTCCGGAACTCCAGCTCACAAGAGGCAGAAGCGGAGTCGACGGGGGAGCGGCAGCAGTTGACTCGCTAAGATACACCAACTTCAGCTACGCTATTTGCGTTGCTGAAGTTGCGTATCTTAAGTCGACCCCCCCACCCCCACCCGCCCCCCCGGCCCAATGTAGACCAGGGCTAAGCAACTGGGTTTTTGTGCTAAACTGCTCCTCCAGGGCTGGGAGGGAGGAACTCTTCCCTCTAAGTTACAGGCTCTGTAGTAGTGAAGCCACTCTTCAACTGCTATCCCAACCTTAGGGCTGAAATGGCCTCTGTGCTGCTTGCCTCAGCACCCGCAAGTGGTAGGGAATAGCTGGTGGATCTCTGTACTAGGCAATTTACCAGCTAATACCACCAATCAGTGGTGTGCAGCACGGCAGTGTGAAAGGGGTATAGTGCACCCTATGCAAGGCCTCCTCATCCAGTCTGCAATGAAATCATACTAGAATTGATCTGAGACCGTCTAGACAATGGGATGGTAAAAACGCCTAAGACCTGTCTACACTATCACTATCACCAATAGTGCAATGGTGAGACACATTGTCTGAAAAACACAAGCATAGACACAGCCACACACATAGTTTTATTAAAACAAATTGAAACTCTGTATTATTTATGTTAACTTACTCACCAGAAAGGCCACTTTCTGCTGGCTCTGAGGCTGCCTCCAAATGGTGAGAACTATGACTATGAAGAGTACTACCAACACAGCAAGAAGACCAATGCTCCAAGGCTCCATATTAGCAATAAAATGAATCCCATATGTGGTCAGAACACTCAACCCACACACAAGAAAAGCTGTGTGAAAAAGAAAATAAGAATTGGAAGGAAGTCAAACCTTTCAAAACTTTTTAAATAAACATGCAACTTAATATGATAAAGCAGATCTTTATCAGTAGAGACATTATCAGATGTTAAAATGAAAAAAGTCTGTTTTGACAAGAAAACACTTTATTCTGCCTTATTTTTGACTGAAGGAAAATAAATAAGATTATGGAACAAACTATAAAAATCTGTTTTCCTACCAGAATACTTCATTTTTGACATTTGTGAGACGGTACTCCAGGATGTTACCATTGGATTTGAACTTTTGTTCTGCTTAATTAAATTCCACTATTTATGGAACTTGATTTGAATGTATTGTACTTATTTGGGTATCTGTAGACTTACCTAATAGACCCACCAAAAAGCTAACAGTAGTAGCAGACTGCTCTGTTGGCAAACTGGATGGATTCATCAATGTCTGAAGACTGAAGCGGTGCCCTTGAAGCATACTAATTTCAGATTCCCTTTCTGATCCTGTCAGAGCCTCTTTCTCTGGAGAATATTTTGGTTGGTCATAGGTTAAATTGGGTTGGTACCTATCCACAAATAAATAGATATTTATATACAAGACTGTAACAAGTAAAGAAGTTAAGCTTGTGGTGGGGGTTAAAGGAGGATGGTTATAAATGCCACAGCAGTCTCCAATGATTCCACTCTACACTAATAGCTACAATAAAAAATAAAGTCTGCTCTTGCAAAATTCATGTGGCATCCCTTCTATCTTCTTTTATTTCTAGGTCGGGGTGGCCAACCTGTGGCTCCGGAGCCACATGCGGCTCTTCAGAAGTTAATATGCGGCTCCTTTTACAGGCACCGACTCCAGGGCTGGAGCTACAGGCGCCAACTTTCCAATGGGCCGGGGGGTGCTCACTGCTCAACCACTGGCTCTGCAACAGGCCCTGCCCCCTCTCCACCCCTTCCCGCCCCCTCCCCGAGCCTGCCATGCCCTCGCTCCTCCCCCTCTCCCCCAGAGCCTCCTGTACACCATGAAACAGCTGATCGGGAGGTGCGGGGAGGGAGGGGGAGGCGCTGATCAGTGGGGCTCCCAGTGGGTGGGAGGTGCTGGGAGCGTACATTGGTAAATTCTGGCTCCTTCTCAGGCGCAGGTTGGCCACCCCTGTTCTAGGTAGTCAATTTAATCTCTAAATTCTCTGCAAAGGGGCCTATTGTCCAACACTGCCTGCCATACTGGGCACTATCATATATAAAATAATAAAGGAAGATTACACCCTGATAACCTGGTTTCCCATAACCTGGACTTTCACAGTTTAGAATGGAACAAGAGAAACACATAAGAACTGTATGCAATAGGAGCTCTCAAACTGGGGATTGCAGGCAGGTGTTGTGGGGGAGTGGAGTAATAATCACCCTTTCCTTTCCATTTTGCTAAATGGGAGGGGTAATCCTGAAGGAGTCGTGGAATGGAAAAAGATTGAGAACCACGGGTATAGAGGATACTGCTAAAGGTAATATACTCTCTTAAAAAGTTAACAATTACAGATCACCACTTTTACAAAGCTAACACCATGTCTCCTAAGATTTTCTGAGAAAGTAATAAACTAGAAGAGGCTTTTTGCTGATTTTTTAATTATACTGTGGGAGGCAGCTGTTTTTCAGCAAAATATTTATAATTTAAATAGAAAACAACACAATACAAAAACCCTTCATGAAATAAAGGAAGGAGATGGAAGAGGATTTCTTGAAATACAGTAGGTCTTTTCAGTAAACTTTCACTGAGATGAGCATGAGGCAGTCTAGAGGAAAAACACTAAAAAACATTCTGCTTGAATAAGGCTGAGATTTAACACCAACTTTGGAAGGAATGTAATGTTTTTAAATACATGCAACCTTACTATGAAAGGGAGCATATTCTCCTGTGAATGATAAACTAAATGAATTTAAGTTACAGTAAATCCTCACTTAAAGTCATCCTGGTTAACATTGTTTCATTGTTTTGCTGATCAATTACGGAACATGCTCGTTTAAAGTTGTGCAATGCTCCCTTATAACATCGTTTGGCAGCCGCCTGCTTTGTCCACTGTTGTGCAATGCTCCCTTATAACATCGTTTGGCAGCTGCCTGCTTTGTCCACTGCTTGCAGGAAGAGCAGCCCGTTGCAGCTTGCTGGTGGGGGCTTGGAACCAGGGTGGACCAGCAGCCCCCCTATGAGCTCCCTGCTCCCTTAAGTACCCTGTGCAGCAGCCACCCAGCAGGCTACCAATTGTCAGCAGTTCAGCTGTCCCTCCCCCCACTGCCATGTGCTGCTCCTGCCCTCTGCCTTTGACCTGCTCCTGGGAGCCTCCTACTTGCTGTGCACGGGAGGGGGAAAGAGGGGAGCTAATGTCAGTGTGTCCCCTCCCCCTGTTCCCCACTTATCCCTTCTCCATACAGAGCAGGGTGTGGACAGGACAGGGCTCAGGACGGAGAGACAGCAGCTGCTGTCTCAACTTCCTGATCTTTTTAAAGGCAATGTACTTAGAGTCAGGTCAGCATACTTAAAGGGGCAATGCGCACCTCTCTCTCTCCCCCCCACACACAGGGTGTGTGTCTCTGTCTGCCATGCTGTCTCCCCTCCCTCCATTCGTGCTGCCTTGTAGAGTGTGAGGCTACATTAAGAATGAGTTAACCCTTGAGGGCTCAGCTGAATGCCAGTCATCATTTAGCAGTAAGGCATTCCCTGGGCAATATCCCACCCTCTTCCACCCTCTAACTTCACCACCTCAACCAAGCTTCATAATCATCATTGCTGTGTATAGTATTAAATTGTTTGTTTACAACTTATACTGTGTGTGCATATATATATATAATATAGTTTTTTGTCTCGTGACAAAAATTTCCCTGGAACCTAATCCCCTGCATTTACACTGATTCTTATGGGGAAATTGGATGCGCTTAACATCATTTTGCTTAAAGTCGCATTTTTCAGGAACATAACTACAACGTTAAGCGAGGAGTTACTGTACTATCGTCAGAACTACTGTTACATTTTTCAAAATTATCAGTTTGAGTTCCTGTGACTACTTAATTAGTTTTAACCTTCATTTATTGCCCCAACTACCAGCAATACAAACAATTAACAAAACCTGTCTTATGCAGTGCAGTACCAATGTATCATTGTCATTCAGTTACCTTACATTAAAAATACCTTTAGATTAGCTGTAATTATAGACAAGTGTCACCTATTAGATCAGTGACTCTCAAGCTTTCCAGACTACTGTACCCCTTTCAGGAGTCTGATTTGCCTTGAGTACCCTCAAGTTTCACCTCACCTAAGAACTACTTGCTTACAAAATCAGAAAATATACAAAAAAGTGTCACAGTCACATTATTACTGAAAAATTGCTTCCTTTCTCATTTTTACCATATAATTATGAAATAAATCAGTTGGAATATAAATATTGTACTAGCATTTCAGTGTATAGTATATAGAGCAGTATAAACAAGTCACTGTCTGCATGAAATTTTAATTTGTACTAACATCACTAGTGCCTTCATGTAGCCTGTTGTAAAACTAGGCAAATATCTAGATGTGTACACCCTTGATTGAGAACCACTGTATTAGATCACAAAAGGAGCACCATTCTATAGCTTATAAGGATGCCCTGCCTTGAGCTATTTCTCTGACCTTGTCAAAGGCTTTCTGAAAGTCTAAGTACACTGTATCCTCTGTGTACTTAGAACATAAGAGGGGCCATACTGGGTCAGACCAATATCTATCCCAGTATCCTGTCTTCCAACAGTGGCCAATGCCAGGTGCCCCAGAGGGAATGAACAGAAGAGGTAATCATTAAGTGATCCATCCCCCCGTCGCCCATTCTCAGCTTCCGGCAAACAGAGGCTATGGAGACCATCCCTGCCCATCCTGGCTAATAGCCATTGATGGACCTATCCTCCATGTATTTATCTAGTTCTTTTTTTAACCCTGTTACAGTAATGGCCTTCACAACATCCTCTGGCAAGAGTTCCACAGACTGACTGTGCACTGTGTGAAGAAATACTTCCTTTTGCTTGTTTTAAACCTGCTGCCAATTAATTTCATTTGGTGGCCCCTAGTTCTTGTGTTATGAGAAGGAGTAAACAACACTTTCTTATTTACTTTCCACACAACAATCATGATTTTATAGACCTCTCTCATATCCCCCCTTAAACATCTCTTTTCCAAGCTGAAAAGTCTCAGTCTTTTTAATCTCTCCTCCTATGGAAGCTATTCCATACCCCTAATAATTTTTGTTGCCCTTTTCCGAACCTTTTCCAATTCCAATATATCTTTTTTGAGATGGGGCGATCACATGCAGTATTCAAGATGTGGGCGTACCATCGATTTATATAGAAGCAATATGATATTTTCTGTCTTATTATCTATCCCTTTCTTAATCATGCCCAATATTCTGTTCGTTTTTTTGACTGCCGCTGCACATTGAGTGTTTTCAGAGAACTATCCACAATGACTCCAAGATCTCTCTCTTGAGTGGTAACAACTAATTTAGACCCCATTATTTTATATGTATAGTTGGGATTACGTTTCCCAATGTGCATTAATCAACACTGAATTTCATCTGCCATTTTGTTGCCCAGTCACCCAGTTTTGTGTGATTCCTTGTAGTTCTTCACATTCTGCTTTGGACTTACAAAACTACAAGATAGTGATCATCTGCAAATTTTGCCACTTCACTGTTTACCTCCTTTTCCAGATCATTCATGAATATGTCGACTAGTACTGGTCCCAGTACAGACCCCTGGGGCACATCACTATTTACCTCTCTCCATTCTGAAAACTGGTAAATTTGTTCCTACCCTTTGTTTCCTATCTTTTAACCTATTACCAATCCATGAAAGGATCTTCCCTCTTATCCCATGACAGCTTACTTTGCTTAAGAGCCTTTGGTGAGGGACCTTGTCAAAAACTTTCTGAAAATCTAAGTACACTATACCCACTGAATCCCCCTTGTCCACATGCTTGTTGACCCCCTCAAAGATTGGTGAGGCATGGTTTCCTTTTACAAAAACCACGTTGACTCTTCCCCAACAAATTATATTCATCTATGTGTCTGATAATTCTATTTTCTACTATAGTTTCAACCGGTTTGCCCAGTATTGAAGTCAGGCTTACTAACCTGTAATTGCTTGGATCATCTCTGGAGCCCTTTTTAAAAATTGGTGTCATATTAGCTATCCTCCAGTCATTTGGTACAGAAGCTGATTTAAATGCTAGATTACAAACTACAGTTAGTAGTTCTGCAATTTCATATTTGAGTTCCATCAGAACTCTTGGGTGAATACCATCTGGTCCTGGTGACTTGTTACTCTTTAATTTATCAGTTGGTTCCAAAACCTCCTCTAATGACACCTCAGATCTGTCCAGAATTTACTGATTCTGGATTGGGCAAATCCCAAGCATCTGTTTTCAGTCTCCTTATTTATTGATTCACCAGATGGAAACATACTAGAAGGTCAGGATTTGGCCCACAAAGCAAATTTATTAGAGTATTTATACTATTCACATATAGCTCCCACAATTTACTGTGCTTTCTGTATACAGTAGGAGATAAACTATAAATTATATTGTAAAATTAGAAATACGTTTCTAGCTTTGAATGTTTCAATGTTTTGACATGAGGTCCTTCTATACCATTTGGAGCTGAAGACCGTATAATTTATCTTTCAGAAAGTAAAACCCTCTTAGATTTCAAATAAGGTTTTGGATTTGATCTATGCCCACACTGGCATTACACTGTGTCTATTCCTAGTGTATATCCAACTCTGAAGGGACACCACTCTGGTAATCATTAAATTAAGAAACCACACACAGATTAACATTTTACAAGAGTGAACCTAATTTTACAATATGTATGTACCTAGAATAAAAGTTATACAAACAAAAATGGTATTTTAAATGTATCCTGCATAGGACAAAATAAAATACAGCAGAACAAACAGGGGGGTGAGGGTGGAGCTCACCTGAGGATGAGAACACAGGCTGCTACAAGTGAGTAAGCAAGAAGTGTACCAATAGACATCATATCCACCAGAGCCTTTAGGTCAAAAAGAAATGCCATTATAGCTAAAAAAAGAAGAAAGAAATACAGAATATGTATGAAAGTTATATATTGAGAGTTAAGATTTTTAAGGCAGCTCAAGAGGCTATGTATGGAGTTTTTATGTAGTTGACTTACAAACAGTAATACAAATGAAACCATGGTAATGCATAAAAATGAATTTTCAAAGTAAAGACCCACATTTTTAAACTTGGTTGCCTGGAGTTAGACACCTACCTCTGTATGTAGGCATTGAAATAAAATTGGCCTCTTTGCAGTAACCCTGAGTACCCACAGCTCTCAGTGTGGTTGCTCAGCACTTCCTGAGAGTCACATTTATTTGTGTACCTAAACAGGGATTTAGATGCCTACTAACTTTAGGCAACCAAGTTCACAAATTTTGGCCTACTTTTTTGTTTTCAAATATAAGACACCCGGAGAACATCTAGGAAACACTAATGAAAACCTTTCAGCCAAAATTCTCTATATACCTGCTGTGTGATTTTTAATATAGTTATTTTGGACATTTATTTAGTTGTATAGTACACTGTCATGTAAAAATGTCATTTTCAGCTATGAAAACTGATATGTAACATAACCCTATGTGAAAATATTTCTCACTTAAAAATATAACACTTTATTTTTATTAAGGTATTGTAGGAAATTTTGGAGAATATTAATTATCAAAGAGCCAGATCCTGCAAGTGTGCTGTGCATAGAACTCCTACTCAAATTCCACAGGCTGACGGCTTGCACAGTCAGAGCCTGAAACCACAAGCTTACAGTGCGATCCAATCTACTGACATGCATGTGGATCCAAGACAGACTGGATCAGGACCTTAATCTATAACCGGTACATGTAATGTGTATGTACTAGGCCCTAATTCAGCAAACCACTTGGGAACCTGCTTAAATCCCATTAAGCACATCCTTAAATGCTTTGCTGAATTGGCGCCTATAGACAAGAGTAAGTCAAGTTAAATGTAAATTCAGGTTGAATAAAATCTTAGTATTTTTCAGATGACTGCATGACTTTTTAATAAACAGCATTATTTTAAAAGTGGCTTATTTTACACCTTCTCTGGCATGGCAACTTCACTGTGACTTCCAATGTGTTTCTTGTTCTAGCCTTAGCCCCATCTAGATGGCATTGACTGTTTGCGTCCTCCTTCTCCTTTCCAGTTTGCTTGAAGCAGATCCTCAGAAACATCAGAGCTAACCAGATCCTTTTGTATGACATTCATCCATCTAGTTTTGGGTCTTCTAATTCTCCTCTTACCCTCCACTTCTAAGTTTAACATCCTGTTTTCAATATATTCTTCCTATTATCTTTTTACATGCCCAAATCATCTACACCTTAGATTCTGTCAGCTGTTCTATAATTGATATCACCTTCAAACCTCTCCTAATTCATTTGTTCCAAATATGGTCCATCTTAATAACTCCAAGGATCCTTCTTAACATTTTCATTTCCCTTGTACTAAAAATCCTTCCTTCAACATCTCTTCCAGTGTCCAACATTCAGAGCCCTACAAAAATACAGGCCTAATTACCATCTTAAATATCTTACTTTTCAATTTGATAGGCTTCCTCCTATTGCAGATCATTCTGCTCAGTTCTCTCCAGGCCTTTCCTGTTCTGCTTATAAGTTCATCACTTAGTTCACCATTATCCTGTACTACCAAACCTAGGTACTTGAACTTCTGTACTTTTGGTAGTGGCTGGCCCTCCAGACTTTATAGATCCGTTGTCTTCCTGCAAGTTATCATTGAATGAACAGACCATATATTCTATTTCTGCTGATTTTCATGCCATTTCTTTTCAAGTATACATCTCTATCTCTCTAAATCTTCTTCCGCTTCCTCTTTGCTCCCTCCACAAGCACTTCATCATCTGCAAAAAGCATGCACCAGGGTGCCACTCTGGATGTTCTCAGTAAGTGCATTGAGCACCAACATGAACACAAAAGGGGCTTAGTCCAAGCCTTGATGTACTCCAACTCTTACTAGAAACTGTTCAGTTTCTCCAAGTGGCCTTCTGACTGCGATAAAAGCACCCTTGTGCATGTCCTGGAGGAGTCTGATATAGTCTTCAGATATCGGTTTCATTCCCATACACCAGATGCCTTCTCTCGGAATGTGGTCATAAGCCTTCTCAAGACTGATGAATACTATGTGTAGGGTTTTCCTCTTTTCTCTATATTTTTACACCAGCAAAGATAGCATTCACTGTTTTATTGACTTGCCTGGCATCAATCCAAAGTGACGGTCACTGATCTTCACTTCTCGTCATATTCACAATAAATAAATTGTGTGTGTATATGATAATGCATGCATTATTTTTATATTACATATATGTATGTGCGTGTATATATATAAAAAGCATACACTCTCCCACCGTCTTGATTTTATATATATCACACACACACACGTCTTTTTGATCATGAAGAAAAACAGAAAAGATTAATTCCCCAAAATAAGACTGCAATATTACCAAAATCTGCTAGGCTAATAACTAATCCAGGAATACAATTTCCTTAATGATCATGGAAGCACCCTACATTCACTAGTCTTGTGAACAGGGAGGTTTGTACAAAAACTATGAAGCATTCTGTGAGAAGATTTCTCATATATTTCACTGCCTAGGGTGCTCAGAGACAGCACTGACAGGCAAAGCAGAGGGACAGCAGAACGTGCATATGTTCATAAACCAAAATAAAGGAATTCGATTTAATTTTCATCCTTCCAGTCTTAAAGTGTTCCTGTACATTACAAGTCAATTTTATCATACTCTAGCTAACTATAGCATATGATTATTATATTTAAAATATCACAGCTTTTTTACTTCGTATTTTTTTTAATTATAGCATTATTTGTGATCAACAAGATGCGTGACTTTATGGCCAAAAAACTTTTCAAAAATAATCTGCTTTTGAAGGTTAGCCACATTAGTATTTATACAGTACATTTCAAATTTCTGAATACACTATTAGTGGCAAGACAAAAAATAGTACATCTTTAATATTGTTAGCACCAATGAATGTAGGACATATATTCATTTTGGCAAGGTAAGTAAATATATTTATGTGAGCATAAGCTTTCGTGAGCTACAGCTCACTTCATCTGATGAAGTGAGCTGTAGCTCACGAACGCTTATGCGCAAATAAATTGGTTAGTCTCTAAGGTGCCACAAGTACTCCTTTTCTTTTTGCGAATACAGACTAACACGGCTGTTACTCTGAAATATATTTATATTATCCAATGCAATCTCCATATTTCCCTTTCCCTTATATATGAGAAGCTTATGCAGAGTTTAAAGGATGTTGAGCTTTGAACCCACACAAAGCATCCAGAAAAAGACAATTTCACTTTAAACAGTGTTAAAACTACCAAATATATGCTTGGAGAAAAATACTATCAAAATGGACACAAGCTTATAATTATTGTATTTCAAAATTTATATATATACAGTTCCATCAGATTAATTTTTTTCCCTTAGTAGATATAAAAATTGCAAACAACTATAAATCTTTTATATAATCAATGCTTACTCAACTTCCAATTATTACCTATCAGAAGAGAAGTCAAACCTATCACAAAATAGTTGGAAACTTTGTTAATTCATTTTAGGTGCACATCCCACGTTGTTGCCATAAGTGTAAATACAATTCAGGGAGATATGCAGCACTACAAATCCAGGTAATACCTCTCATTAGCCTGCTGCCTTTGGTAAAATATGATTGGACTGTGAGCCAACCATTTTGCTGTCCGCAGAATTTCATTATCAGAATTATTATATAAGAAAAAGGACAAATACATATAATTATGTTTGGCCTCACCTGTAGTTTTGACTTGATAACATAGTAAAAGGTCAAAATCCAACCTTCTTAACACTGTTTAAAACTGTGAGACTATCCATGCTCAGATTTAGTAGGAATACCAGATTACTTTCATGCTGCATTCATCAGTTTTAACAGATCTAGTAAATTTAAGCCTACAAGTTACTAGATACACATTTTCTTAAAGAAAAAAGAAAAAAAAGTTACCTGCTGTATCAAAAAACTTTGTTCTGTTGGATAAACCACCTGCCCACACAATTACACCCCCCAAACTGGCTTTGAATTTGAAGTGAGCTGTAGCTCACAAAAGCTTATGCTCAAATAAAAGTGTTAGTCTCTAAGGCGCCACAAGTCCTCCTGTTCTTTTTACGGACTAAAACGGCTGCTCCTCTGAAACCTGCTCTTGAGCTGCTGCAACCAAGACTGCATATTTCCACTCATCAGTTTACCCAACTGGGAAAAACATTTTTCCTTCTCTTCTTCTGCGTCGGTTCATAATTCCACCAAAATGAAAAATCACTTTTGATACCAGATTTCCACATTTTTCCAAAATATAGCAGAAAAAGGAGCTGGTGCAACATGAAAGCAATCTGGAAAGTCAGATTAAGTGTCTCTTTATAAAGAGTAATTCTCCATTATAGATTTGTACTATGACATAAAAAAAAAGACAAATTAAGGCCATTTTTTAGATTATGAACTATTTGGGGCATGACCAGGGCTTCCTTTATGTTTGTAAAGCTCTTCAAACAAAAGGGTCCTGACTATGGCTTGTAGATGCGACAGTATGATAAATAATAAATAAATGTTTTAGTCTTATCTGAATCTCTTGGTCTTTATCATCTGGAGCCAGCCTACCCTCACTTTTCCATGCAAAGCTGACATTACACTGAAATCAGTACGGTATAATTTGTGTTCCAGGTACATGAAGCAATACAAGAGATATGCATTTTGACAACAATGAAAGAGTTTAAAAAAGAAATAAATAAATCTCCACTTCGAAGTGTAGGAATTTGCACACTAAATGGTAACAGCTCCTGGAAATGTTGCTTTGATGCATTCTGTATGTGTGTACATACACACATACATAATGATCCTAGTAAAATATCTGTACTAAAAATAGATTAGTGCCCTTTATGGGCAAAGAATGTGTAAAATTTCCTCTTTTTTAAAACCATTTTGTAGTTGCCATACTGAAGATCATTCATAATTTTATTTCTTTTTTTTACCCCATAACAAAAACACATTCCCCCCTAGTATTTCTAAACAATTAAATACATTATTCTTGAACTAAAATTTCCTATACCCAAACCTCACAACAGAACATAGTCCAATGGCTGAGTTATAAAGACAGTTTTATTCCAGATGCCCCAAAGTAAATAACTTTTTGTCTGTAATGCAAAAGAAGCCAAACTTAGAAAGCACAAAAAGTTGCGAGTTCATTGACATCAAGGACATCACCGCCACCACGATTGCCATGATTTGGAATTCTTATGCCCTTCAATTAGTCAGCAATTTTATTCCCAACTTACATGCATGAGAAGTTAACAAGCAGTCCCTTCTTATAATCCATGCACGTGCATACAAGGTTCAAATCCCAGTTTGAAGAAACCTATGTTTTCAGAGCTTACCAGAGATGACCCCTGCTGTCAATGTGGCAGCAACTGGTGTCTGCCTCTTACTCACTTTGGCAAGAAACCTAAACAGTAAACCATCTCGTGCCATGGCAAACAGAATTCGGGGCAGAGGGAACATAGAGCCGAGAAGACTAGAACAGAAAAATTTAAAGTTCAAATACACATTATTAAAAGCATTGTAGTCTACTGGTAAAGTCAACTAAAACGGGAAGCTAGGAAAAGCTTATTTTCATGTTGTTTTGTTCTTTTGAACCTGTGCTTCCAAAGCACTTGAGATTACATAACTAAATAAATAAATAAATAAAGTCTGTGGTAGGAAAATGGTTATTTTACCTTGAGACAATCATATTTTATGCTTTCAGTCAAAAGCAAACCAAAACTTGCCTGACAGTATTGGATTTCCACACACGCAATGCGTGAAGCAGTGCACCTTTCCCTACAATAATCAACTCTCAGTCTCACCTGCTACTGCACCCGATGACAAAGTAGCAATAACTGGAGTCTTCGTTTTGGAATTGATTTGAGCTAGACATTTGAAAAGCAACCCATCTTCCGCCATAGCATAGATTACACGTGGCATTGGGAAAATGGATCCAAGAAGACTGAGTAAAAAGCAAACACATGCAACATGGCAAAACACAATTCATGCAAGGTTATATCATAGAAAAGAGAAACAATGCTAATTAATGGCATGTTTCACTGAAAACAAAATTTATGATGGTAAAAATATTTACAGACCAAAGATACTACAGTTTGGACACAAATAAATTTATTTTGTTTCTGAAAACCACTAGAAGTTTTGTTCACAATTCTGTGGTAATGCAATTGCTCCATTGGAAACAGTAGTAAAATAGCTAAATAACTTTTGCCATCACTGTAGATCTTGGGATACTAGTGAACCAGGAGCATGGCCCTGGTTAACACTAGCTATGCAATTAAGCATTATTGTTCCTTGAAAGATTCTGTCAGTCAGCAACAGTGAATCACACAAGCAGTAACACCTCACACATTCTGCAGCTCCTTATGACAATGTTAATCAATAGTAACTCAAAGTAAGCACCACACAGTTTACACTTAACCCTATTATTTCTTTCAATTAAAGCACCCATAGCCAAGCTAATTTATTATTCCTGGTTTTATTTAGGAACGGAAGGTAAACTATTTTAAACTGTTGATATTTGCAGAATTTGAAAAGCATTTTGAACTACAGATGACTCAAAGCTCCTTCTCTATTTAAAATATTTAAAATTTGTCAGGTTTCTTCCTTTCACATCAAAATAACCATACTAACAACCCCCCGCCCAAACAAACAAACAAAAAACCCACACAGTATAGCCTCTGTAACAGCCATATAACTTCTTAGCAAGCTGAAACTGAGGTTTTACTATACAGCCAGGTTGCCTTTCTTGCTACAGAGAACTGAATACATCACCTACATATATTTAGTGGGTGTGCAGCTTTTATGTTCCACAGAAGCTAAGCCACTTTAGCACTGCTTGTGAAAAGTAGCATTAAAATTAAATTCATGTGCAACACTACCAATCATTCATACTTTAACTGGTTTTGGTGCTGATTCAGGAAACCACTTACGTACCTACTTAAAGTTAGCATGTGCTTAAGTGCCCTTGCCCAATAAAGATGCTTTCGTGAATCAGGGCCAAGAAATCTGAACTTGAAGAATTAGTAATATTTCCATACTGGTATCACCAAAACCTCTACATATTTTTATTGTTGTGTCTGTGTAGAAGTTAATTATGCTTCTTGTCATCTTCAGACTGCATTCTGGTAAATAATGGAAATATATAAATACTGTAAAAATTTTAATCTCAAATGACATGGCCCAGGAATAGGTAAGCGTTCGGATCAAAGCAATACTCCCAACATATCAGCCTACAACACTGCCAAGTAAAGGAATTAAAAGTAAAAGGTTTTTTTAAAATTAAATTAATTTAAAAATAATTTAATATTTCATTAAAGTAAGATATTACCTCTCCCAGAATAAACTCGGGTGTTAAAAACTTTAAAATACTTTGGAAGAAAAATTAGGAGATCAATAGTTATAATTTGGTAATCAATGGTTTTACTTTCTATGTAAAGTTTTCTTCTCCGTTACTTCTTTCTTTGCTCTAGTTTCTTTGCTCTAGTTTAAACATTTGCTTTTATATTTTATGGAAGACAAATATTATAAAAATCATAAAACTGCTAGAGTCCACTTCAGGCATTACTATAGAAAATTATAATCCCAAAACTAACTGTACAAACACAACTTAGTTTACATACACAGGCCTAAGATTCTTTTAGCTTGTCATTTAGAGCTCTTTCCTTTTTTATAATCTCCCACCCCAGAGTCTTTCACTTGATTATTTTCCACAATCATTATGCTTATCTTCTATACATGACTACTCATGGACTATCTCAGTGACATCAACAGTACTCCTTAAATAGGCAAGCCTGCTTCTTTTTTAGGCCAGCTGTTGAACTCATACATCTCCCACTTCTTGAGGCCATTTAAACCACTTTACTAACATACATGAGCTCAGTCAGCAGAAAAGGAGACTATTAAGTCTGTTCCTAAATGTAAGTATGAAGACTACTCTATTCTAATAGGTTCTTATACCACGTTACATGTGGGCTATAATATATAGGAAGATGCATGTACTGTAAAAATTAATACATCTCACAATCTAGTCAACTCTTCCAACTAAAATAATATATTTGGTCACACTTTATATTAAGATTACATTTAAGGTTTGCCAATGCTTAATTATTGATAGATGTTTTCATCAATTGTTACAGAGTCCAACAGGTTGTTTACAATTATGACTTACAATCACTTACTACTCATGTAGTAACATGCTTATAATATTTATTAAATGTTAAACCTTAAGAAAATGTACCCTCAATATAAAAAGTGTGACCATACATTGAAATATATTGTATTTTTAAATTATCTTATTTCCCAATAAAATTAGTAGTTTTTTCTTCTTTACCTTGTAGACAAAGCACAAAGTGATCCCACTGCTACAACATACTTTGCAGGACCCCATCCAACATATTCAAAGGCTACAGGAAGAGGACTTTTCTCATCTAGAAGATAGTATGGCATCATAAGAGTCAAAGCTGCCGAAACACCAAAATAGGCCATAAAACAGACAAGCAGGGAAGTCACAATTCCAATGGGTATAGCTTTCTGAGGATTCCTGACTTCTTCCCCTAAGGAGGAAAAACAAACATTCTTACTCATCTAGGAAAATGTTTGCATCTTCTACTTTAATGTGCATTAACACACAGAAAAAGGTAAGTTTTGCAGTCTAAATATTAAGAATAATAGCTTTAATATTCCATATAGAGTAAAATCAATGATACAGTATGTAACCCAGGACTTTGTGGCCAGACATAGCACAAAAAATTAAGTTAAGCAAAATGACATTATATACGGAATTGTATCTATCTATCTATCTATAATTGCATCTATGTCATATATATAAATAAAATTTATATTTTACTTTAGAGAGGCCAAAATCTATAATTTTCCACTTATCAATACAATTAGTCTTTGGAAAGTTGCTCTGAAATGTCCCTAGCCTCTGTTTGCTAGAAGCTGGGAATGGGCAACAGGAGATTGATCACTTGATGATTACCTGTTCTGTTCATGGCGAGATGGACCATTGGTCTGACACAGTATGGCTGTTCTTATGTTCTCTGCGAACTGCCTGTACCCTACCTTCCCCGAGGATAAGTAAGTTGTTGATCTTTTACTGTGTTGAGCTTCATAAGTATTAATTGCACATTAGTCTAAAAGAAGTTCTAAGGAATATGCGGCCTCTGAGTTTGTTTTTTCTAAAGCTACAATGAAGAATGTTTAAAAAAAAAAAGGCAAGATGCCTGCCATATGGGCTTAGCAGAAAGAGCTTGTGCTGATCAGTTCCCACATTCTGCCATTGCCATTGTAGCTAACTGCAGGCAAAGAGAAATTTATTCACACTGTAATTTTGTTTTTCTGTGGAATGAGAAAGCCACATTCAGGCGTGATCTCAGTCTCTTTCTAGACATGGTGATAGAGTTTAAGAGCAGAGATAGACAGACCGATACAGAGGCAGACAGGGAAGAAGACTAGTATATATATAATTACACAGTTTGACCACTAACTTTTTACTTCAAATATATATATATATATATATATATACACAGAGAGAGAGAGAGAAACCCCATCTTACCAGTTGTTGCAATGCAATCAAATCCCACAAAGGCATAAAAACATGTTGCAGCACCAGCCAATGTTCCTGTAAAACCATATGGCATAAAACCACCGGCCCCAAACATGCTTGTCACGTTCTTATAGGAAGAATAATTTCTATAGAAAATTGAAATACAACAGAAAAAAGGCATTTTTAATTTGCGATAGAAGAAATCTAATAGTTTTTTATCACCAGTAACTCTACATGAACACTTTTAAAATGCAGAGTAGTCTCAAGATAAGGATCTTTTTACAAAGCTCTCAGTACAAAATACCTTTGTATGATGTTTGAGATAAAGATCTTCTATCACCAAAAATTCATTAACAACAGAAAAAACTGGATTATCAAACAAACACTACAAATCCTGGTCCTGCTCTCATTGGAACTAATGGCAAAACACCCACTAACTTTAATGGCACAGGATCAGGTCCAATATCTTTTTGTTAATCACATCCTGTACTGCAGTTAAATAGCTATCTTTAGAAATATACACTGATAGCTTCCCAGGTGGCTAAACCTGAGATTACTAAAAGGCAAAAAAGTAATTAGTATAAAATTTAATTCTGTTTCAGGACACAAGTCTACATTTCCCAACAAAACAGTAAATCTAAACCTGTTGCTACAATGCATAGGCTACCAGAGATGCATGTACACCAGGAGCTGTCATCAGAGGCTGCTTAAAGTATGAACAAGAAAAATGGAAGAAAATTGACAGATGAAAAGGAAAAAAAACAATTACCCTGTCTGTGCTGTGAGGTTTATGAGAGATTCTTCACTTATTTTCCAGTTGTCAGCTTCTCCTTTCACAAAACCAGAAATCATAACAAAGAGGAGAACCAAGATGTTAACAGCAGTGAAGATCTTATTCACCCATGCAGATTCTTTTACTCCAAAAGACAGAAGACCTATGAAATACAAGAGGGGATTTTAAAGAATTAACATCTCCTTTAGGAAGTAAAATAGCATCTTTAATAATGTATACATGCTAACGTTACTAATTTTAGTATTTAGTTAATGATACTAGATCTATAGCTTTTAGGTGTTAGTACTAGGTTAATGAGCACTTCAATACTATGATAGACACTGTATAAAAACTGTAAAATGGAGACTATTTTTAATCCTCTCTCTCTCCAAAGGCTGATGACTGTCTTCTTGACTGACATTAATTCCATTTCTAATCCAGCAGGCAAAAAATATATATGGGAAGTGTAGCTTACTTCGTTCCTGTGCCCCCAGTCCATACTTCTATTTGGGATAAAGGAACTTCTAGGCTTAATAAAACTAACATAAACATTAGTAAACTCCTGAATTCAAAAATGCACATTCATGATTAAACTCTTGAAATGATCAGACAGTCTATTAAAAATTACATTTGCTTTTACACACACACACACACGAAACACACTTATCAGATTTAATTCTTCTTCCATGAAAGTGTAGGATATAGTCTTGCTAGCATGTGTGTGAGTTAGCAAAAAAGAGAGGCATTCTCTCTGTCCGTAATTATTTGAATTCTCTGTCTACAGTACACATGGTTCAGGAACTGGCACCATGCTGACTTTTAGATTCTCATGTAGAATAGTAAAAAAAAATTAAATTTAGAATTTTTGATTTAAAAAAGTCAAACGTTTTAAATGCATGTTTTTTCTTCCATGTTTTGACCAGTTCTAATCTAATGTTATCAATGCACATCCCAAAGCTGTCCCTAATTCCTAGAATAATGGGTCTAGAATAATAGTGGTTTTCAACCTTTTTTTCATTTGTGGACCCCTAAAACATTTTGAATGGAGGTGCGGACTCCTTTGGAAATCTTAGACATAGTCTGCAGACCCCCAGGTATCCATGGACCACAGGCTGAAAACTACTGATACAGATTATTAAAATAATTAAAGGACAAGCATCTATTTAGCTCCTAAACAACTTTGATTTAGAGAGTTTCTTGATCTTTTGTATTCTTGTGCAAATCAGGATATAAAATAAATGTATTTCTACATAGCAGACTACTTTATTTGCACAATCTGAACATTTTCCAAGGGAGCCCCTGCTGTGAAGTTAGACGGGAGACAGTTGAAGCCTGGTCTGTAGTTTAGCAGAATACAAGATGACAAATTGGGATGGGGAAACATGAAATACAGTAGAAAAATCTCACACCATTTCTCTGTGAAAAAAAGTATTTCCAATAATGCCACACCTATATGCTTCCCCTCATTATTTAGAGATTAATTCTGAAAATTTTAAGCCTATCAAGATAATGTCTAAATAAAATTTCTGATTCTGTTAATGCAACATAAGACACATTCTCAGAAACTATGGAACTATCATAAGAGCTACTCAAGTTTTCTTTGTTGGTGGTATTTTTATTGGCAGAAGAAGTAAATTGTTTTGTAGACCTTTAAATCTCCCTCTTACCCCAACCCTCCTAGAAAGGAGTTTCTCAATGGACCTAAAATGATATGAAATCCAGCATGCAAAATGTCTTAAAAATGAATCTCCATCTGTAGAAAGAAAACATGAAGGAACAGGTTTCCATGGACTATTCATTTGGACAATAAAAATAAAAATGTGTGAGTGGGGATCTTCACAAACTTCTCCTGCTCCCACTGAAGGCCATTCTCACCGATAGGAGACCTGGGCAATTGTCTAGTGTGCTATAAAGTAGAGTGTGATATTCTCCATGAAACACCTGTCACTTTGACACTCCCAGTGCTGTAGCTTTGCTTAGCACTGAAACCAGTGAGCTGTGTCTGGCACTACCCAAACTGCAGGACACCCCCGATTCGACTCTTCCTCCTCCTCTCTCACTGGCAGAGATCTGCAAAGTTATTTTATGGCTGGTTCAGCTGTACTGGGGAAAGTGACTTGAGGGCAGAAGAGGAAACGAATGGAGAGGGAAAGGGAAGGAGAGAAGTGATGTCTTAAACAAGGAGAATGACAACAGGGTTTGGAAGAACAGAAAACACAGAGAGAGAACACAAATGAAAAGGGGACTAGACAGAAAGAAAAACAATGGTCTGGCAGCTACTACCTAAATTTAAGAAGCAATGCTTTCTGATTGATTGACAACAACTGGGGAGGCCCACTTCAGATAAAGAATGGTAAGACAACAGAAGAAAATATAGATAAGTGGAAAAATTAAAAAAATAAAACAAAAAATCCAGGCATCATTCTTTTCATCTTTGAAACTCTCTCAAATTAAAGACTTTTCCAGAATTTGTCTTTCTCTGCAGTAGATGGCCATCATCCAAGTTAGGATTATTATTGCTACTAATTAAGTTTCTTCTCTTTCCATTTCTCACACTCTCTTGTCTTCCCCATTTCAGGCTCAATCAGTTGTACTGATTGATTTCCACTGCACTCCCTAAGATGCTAAAATGACCAATTAAAAAAAATGGATTCTAGAAATTTTTCCCTACCAGAGCCATCAAATCTGGGACAGCCAACTGCCAGCAGCTGGAACTGTACATGTATTAAAAGGGAGCCCAAATTTCTTGTCTTTTTGAGAGTTTTTTGACCACAAGACAGCCCTGATTCTCACTACTAACGTTCACTAGATGAACAATTCCTAGAAGATGGAAGGAAGGAGGAAGCTATCCAATACTGTCACAAACTGTGTAAACATAAAATTGGTATTCTCGACATTTTTAGCTGTTACAAACAATGTGATTTTGCTTTTTCCTGTTACTCTGGATAAATAAAAAGGCAGATAATATTTTATCTACCAGGGTTAAAGGTCTGGAATTATTACTCCAGACTTCTCGTTAGATTTTTTTTTAATATGGTTGTCTTTTTTTCCCCCTCCCTTTTCCCCTGCCCCTTCTTCTTCATCATCTTCTTCCTCTTCCAGGACCCAAACTGTAATCTTTCCTCCAGGCCATACTCCTTTGGCAATGTCATAGTAAGAGAATAAAAACTGAACTGTAAATGCAACTGTCTGATTTCCATTCCGTAGAGCAGCAGCCAGGATGGCTAGTGTCTGCTCAGAAGGGAAAAGTAGCCCTTTTGCTAGTGGCCACAGAGTACTGCCTAAGCATTCTCTAGCAGTTCTCTTCTCAGCAGCAGCCTGCATGTCTTTTGAACCAATTCAATCACCCGAATATAACATAGCTCAAAAGAATGAAATCTGATAGGGGGATTTTGAGCATGCTAAGTGGGCTTCAGTGTCTAAATGAAGTTCTTGGCTATTCCCTAACAGAAATTCAACTGGAAAAGAATTTTCATGAGACTGTACCAATTGTAACAACTAATTTGAAACAAAAAGAGATGCATATAATTTTAAAAATAGGTTATTAGCTTGTTAAATCTACAGAAATTCACTGTACACAACTGGCAACAAGAGGTACCGGTAGTTGAGTGGGAAGAAATAACCTTATGATTTAGTGTTCTGTAAATACTCATCTTTATTTATTTCCTCAGCTTCATTGTCAGACCAAACCTCTGTTTTCTTCCTAATGACCAAATTTCATTTTAAATTTGCAAAGAAAATTACTCCTATAAAATGTATATACAAAGAAAAGGGGGAATTTCTTAGGGCCAGGTGATCTAAATAGTAAATGTGCCAATAAATGGCTAAATGACACTTAATGATATTCAGACAATGATTGTCATCCTATTACCTCCATTGCAGTCTGACTCCATAATGCTGCAATTCCAATAACTGCTGATAATGTTAGTAATTCACAATCAAAGAAAAAACATTTACAAGACTCATAGGATTGTGCACTCAAAATTATTGCTGCTTGAAAATTAGCCCCAATTAGTTTCCAAAGTGAAACTATCCTTTTCTCAGAGCTCTGCTTCATTTTTTGCTGCTTGCTTATGGCAGAGGCAAATATGCTGCTGTTCACTTTTGTCAACAACCTCACAAACTTCTGGGTAAAATTTCCAAAAATACTTAATTGATTTAGGAGACAAAGCTCAGTGAGACTTAAGCTTCTAAGTGCCTAAGTCTCTGTTGAAAACAGGACGTAGGCACTTTTGAAAATGTTATCTTCTGCCATCTTTTATTAAAAGTAAATAATGAATAAAACAGAGCGCATTAATGCATCAAAAATGCATGTTTACCCACATAAGCAAAATCCTGACATTACTGTAACCTTTATCCTCTCTTCCCTCTACATTATTCTTATTTTTTTAGGCCTGGTCTACATGAGAAAGTTTCACCAGTCATGCCACCCTGTGCAGACACTCTTATTCTAGTCTGAGAATAAAAGTGTCCTCACTGGGGATTATAGCAATTTTATAACTTTATAACCAATTTATAGTCTAATTTTCCTGTGGAGACAAGCTCTTAGTTGATTGGTTGGGTCAGGTATCTATTTCGACTGGTAACTCTTCAGGGCATGGGCTGAGTCATCTATCTATCAAGTATCTAGCATTCTTTTGATGCAAATAAATAATAACAAATACTACCATTCTAAATATGCATACTGTTTCATATTCTGCATCACCAAAACATGAGTGACTTTTACTTATGCAGAACAGCCACTCTGAATGTAAAAACTAGCCGTGTTTATTTTCATTTCTGAGGGAACCAGATCCCCATGGAAACAAACTATGGTTAATAGTTTAGTTGTCTGGTGCCAGTGGCTGGGATTTCCTATTGTAAAGTGATGCATTAGTAAAGATGTAATCGAAATAAAATTATTTATTGTTGTCAAAAGCAAAAATCCAGTTAATTTTACCAAAGCTCACTGTTATCAAGGAGTATCGGAAAATAAAGTAGTAACCGAACAGCATGCAGAAACAACCTATCCATTCTGCACGCTCAGAGTGCTGAAGGTTCACATTGGATGGATGGATGGACTGTGCTTGTGTCTTGGAGTTGCCTGTTAGCTGACACAAATTCTAGCCTGTATAATTCTTTTGAAGACTGGAAGTGGGAAAAAGTTAAGTTGTACTAAGGAAATAGCTTGTGAGGAAAGGATTAAATGAAAAGTTAAGTCAAATATCCACCAAGAAACAATGCTTGGTTTGTGGGCAGTACATTATAACACTGAATCACAAAGTTTAAGATTGTGATATTGCTGAAAATATCCACTGCCTTTAGAGCAACCAAAAAGAAAAAATACAAATGCTGTCTAACTATTCTTTTATTGTCCTTTCTACATTATGGATTTTACACAAAAGCTCTCATAGCTGATTACCTCATGACTTAGATGAAGTTAAAAAAATGTGTGTATATATTTGCTTCTGATTTATAGAGCCACTATATCAATGCTCTCTATGCATTTATATTTCTCTAAAATATAAACAGTATCTTGATAAGAGAAAACATTAGAACTATAATTCATCCTTTTTTATTGCTTGTATAAAGATAGTCGCAAAATCTGTTCCCTGCCTCCAATACATTCTCTATTATTAGTCACCATGACATTCCTAACATAAAGAGATTTCTATTTCTTACCTGCCAGAAGCAATATCAGACATACTGCAAAAAAGTCTGGATACTCTGCTAGACCAGAAAAATCCATTCTGAAGTAGGTTCTGAAAAACTGACCAATTTGTTTTCCAAGAAGTTCATCAAAGGTGCCACTCCACGCTCTTGCAACACTGGATGTACCTTCATAAAATACCCCCCAAAAAATAGGATTTTGTACAAACACGATCATACAACAGTTAGTACTATAGAAAGAACATGTTGCTATTTGTATTTAGAAAGATACAATTATTGTTAAACAAGTGGGCTTTTTCTCCATAGATTTTATTATAGCAATTCATATCTACAAAATTATAGTATAATATATTAAGCTACAGTAACCATATCCCAATTTACTGCATTAGAAAAGTTCAAGTAAACTCTTCTATAATAGCTAACTTTGATAGCATAATAATCAATAATAATTTTTCATTTAGAGTACTTTTCATTATATTAGTTCATTATATTATATTTTTATTTAATCCCAAAACATTCTGCAAATTTCAACTGATATAAAATTAACTTCCCTCCTTGCTAGAGTGCAGCCACTTATAAGGTGAAACACGATATGTCTTTAGCAATGCACAGTAATACCACACAACAGTTTAGGACAGGAGGTGAAGAATAGTTTTTCGAGCTGGAATTACAGAAGTTTAATTAGGCAGAATGAAATTGCCGGAGTTTGAATTTACCCAGCATGCAAAGGTTAATCCCCAACCCTTGAAAAAACGCTACAAAACCACAAGCAATCAAGACCACATTTTTCTATCAATCTCAAAAAGCAACATCCCCATCAGCAGAGTGTCCCCTAATACAATACTTGGATGTACTGGGTGAGTTGTGACATAAGCCATGGTCTTGCAATTGAACCTGCACATGTGGATATGTGCACCCACACAGTACATCATTAACTTAATTGACTCTTAATTGACGCTGTGCAGTTGCACGATCACTTTGTTCTGGAAGGAAGCATGATACTTGAGTCACAAATATCACTTCTTCCCTTCTTCCTGACTTACCAAGGTGTCTCTCTGAATCTCTCCCATCCAAACACTGACATTTCCTAGTTCCAGCTAGATTCACATACAGTGGGCTATCAGCCCAAAGCTGGTATGTCTGCAGGACACTACATCGTTGATGGAGTTACATCAATTGATACTTATATTTCATGATTTGTTTTCAAGTGTAGTTCTACACTGATGGCACCGTCCCTAGATCTACTTCCTGTTTGTATCCAGAGACATTTACACTTACTGCTTTTACTCCAACTAGCACTGCAGAGCCAACACAGCAATGAGAACTGAATTAGATTCTATTTCTTCTTTTGCATCATCAACAGAATTGTTTGCCACTATTTTCCAATTAGGTACACTTACTTAAGCTGTTGAAGAGAACGGATTTGCAAAGACATCACAAAGTACCTATTTTGGCTTGAAGAAACTTTATTACAGGGGATGATGCATGAGAGGGAAATAACCCAGCTTGACTATCAGATACCAGGGTGTGTCTGAAGTAGTAGCAGTTAAGAAAAAAGAAAGAAAGAGCCCAAACCTAAATTTTAGTTTTAGTTTTCCCAGTCACCCCGTCAGTTTTACACTGGTCTACCAAACTTACCTATAACGTATGATAAAATGAGATTCCAGCCAGTGATAAAAGCCCACAGTTCACCAACAGTTACGTAAGTATACAAATATGCAGAACCAGTCTTGGGAACACGAGCACCAAACTCAGCATAGCAAAGACCTGCCATCACAGATGCCAAGGCAGCAATGAGGAAAGAAATAACAATACTAGGTCCAGAATCTGCTTTTGCGACTTCTCCAGCAAGTACGTAAACACCAGCACCAAGAGTGCTTCCCACTCCCAGAGCTATAAGGTCCACAGTGGATAAACATCGGCATAACTTGGAATCTTCAAGACTGTCCACAGAGACAATTTTTCTTCGCAACAGACACCGAACAAATGACAGAACTGGTCCACAGGGTATCATTTTGGATGAGGAACTGGAAATATAAAATAGGTCATTAAAAAACATAGAAGGTATAATATAAACAAACAGTCACAATTTAACCTTCCAAAAGTCACTTTACTGATGGATAATAAATTTTGCATTTAAACAAAATTGTGGGTCATTAGCAATAAATAGTTTATACAGAAATGTCTCCCTACCACCTCTTTTCATTGCTTTGTTAGACTCCGTTTACTTTCTGACTTAGCTGACTGACTGGAAATGTAAAATATACTATATGACAACTGATTGTGATTACAGTTTAAAAAAAACTCGAAGATGAGAGTCTGCAAGCTAATAAAAACACTTTAGAAAGATTCTGTGGTGACACACAAAAGATACTACAGGCGGTTGGGTATCTAAAGACAAGGAGAAAGATGGTTAAAGAAATATGAATTGTCTGAATGTGACTCAACATACCTCCTTACAAGACACGATCACATTCATGCATGTATCCTGTTCCATGAAAGTAAACAGAATTACAGTGATTTCTCAATAAAACAGAAGAGATAGCAAACTTACCCCACTTTTGTTTTCAGCTTACACACTCTTTTCAGAAAATTTTCATCATATTTAAAACTTAACATATGGTAAAACAAGAACAAATAACATAATTTTATTATTGATGGCTTGCCCTCAACCTTCCCTACAACAGAACCAAAGCGGACAGCTACTACCATATCATACAACCTGTAAGCTGCTTTACCAATGACATAATTAGGAGAAGGAGCAGCACCAATATACCTAAGGATTTTGTATTTTCAGATTCCAAATAGAACTCTTTTATAAAAACTATTTTGATGGAGCCAGAGCAATGCATGATTAGATTCATACCACATGGAATTTGCTTTTAGAGTTCTCTTTAGTGAAAGCGGTTTAATGTCAATTTTTGGAAGGCTTGTTTCTCTCCCTTCTTCTATCAACAGCATCCCAAAAAGTAATTAATTCTGGAATATGACCAAAGAATTTAACCTTGTAATTATCTAAAGAAGATTTAAAAAACACAATAAAAATGTTCATTTACCATATAGTAACTGTGCTTCTTCAAGATGTTGTGGTCAGATCACACTGCAGGTTTGCGTGCACGAGATTGGATTGTTTTGAATAGCAATGTCCGTTGGTGCCATGCACCTGCCCTGTCCTCCTCATGCTCCTGTGCCTGGACATTAAAGGTGGAGCAGCTCCAAGCCTCCCTCCATTCCCTCACAATTCAAAGTCCTTGTTGCTGAGAACTCCAAAAACAGAAAAGTGCAGGTTGTGGGGATCTCAAAAACCAGTTACTGTAGGGTATATAGCCATTCTCTCTACAAGAACATGTCAATGTGGATCTCACTACAAGTAACTGGAAGGCTGTATCCCCTCAGGATGGTGGGAACAAGGTGTATCAGTTAAATACTGGTTGTAGTTTGGTATCCTGAATTTGACATCTGCTCTACCCAGGAGTGTCAGAACCCTGGTAGAAGTGGGAGTGCCATGAGGTCCTGCCCCCTGCTCCTCTCATCCCCCCGAGGCCTTGCCCCCGAGCCAGGCAGGAAGCCAGAGCTAGGCCGTGTTAAGACCTTCCACCTGCCATGGGCAGGGGGCCAGGGGGCCCAAGAGCAGTCCATAGCCAGTGTCCCCTCCCCAGGGCAGGTGGAGGTCCAGGGCTCCCCACAGTGGCCTGTGCTTCCTGGGCAGCTCTTACACCCAGCTCCAAATTCCAGCCTGGCCAGGGAGTGGGGCCTCCTGGGGAAGAGATGCAACAGGGGCGGGGCCACAGAGAGGGGCTGGGCCTTGTGGCGAAGGGGGTTAACGCCCACCTTAGCTCACCCCACCGGGAAGAGGTTGGTACTGATGGCAGGAGCTGTGCTTCACGGTGTGAAAGCTGATCACCTTATCACCGCTCCACGCCTGCCCAAGGCTTACAGCTTGGGGGGCAATGCAGCCCCCTGCCCGAAACTACACCCATGTTTAAAAGTGGGTGAGCATGGCCCCTCTGGCTTCTCCAGTTCCAGCACCCCTGGCTTTACCCACTAAGTCCAGTGCATAATGCTTGATAAAGGTCAGTGGATTACTCCATGTTGTTGCCTGGCAGCTCTCAGAAATTGGCACATTTCTGAAGGAGGCAGAGGATGTTGTTGAATGGGAAAGGTACAGCAGAGTTCAAGCAGCAAGACTCAGCAACCAGCTGGTAAGTTGGCAAGAGACACTGTGATATCAATTTTGGTATCCTCTGCAAGAAGGCTTGACCTTTAGAATGCCTGGATGTGGCTATAAACAGATGGGATGATGGTTTTTGGCAATGTAATAAAGCAGCATCCTGGGCATATGTAGTGTGTGTAATTTCTTTACTTCCTGTGCCAAATGTGGCTTCAGGAAGAAAACTGGCAGGCTGGTCGACTGATTTAGATGAAATTCTGAGACCCCCTTAGGAATGAATGTCAGGTGAGGTATCAGCACTTCCTTGTCCCTATGGAATGTAATATAGGGGGTTCAGCTACCAACTTCCAAAACTCACTCTCACTCCTGGGTGAAGGGATCTTTGTGCAATACCATTGAGAAGGAATACACCAGCATTCAGAAGGAGGAATATATCTCCTCATTGAAGGGCATTAACATTTACTTTACCACTTTACGTAATATGTCACAGTTATCCTCACTTCGGCCGAAATCAAGATTTAATGTACAGATACAAAATTACGAAGTTTTTGGAGATATGTTTTATTAAAGAATCAGATAATTATCAGACATCCGGCAACACTGCAGACTGCTCCCACCCTTGTACCAAGGTTAGGCAAGTATGTACTCGTGTAGATTAGTTAGATTAGTATGTGTTGATACTCCTTTTGTAAGGGTTGATCAATGAGACGTGCTGAGTGCTGCAATTACGGAAAAATGTGACGCAAGACGCAACATTTAAGGTATCACAAACAGGTATATTGCAAAAAAAAATAATGTTTTTGTTTATTGATATATGAAGATATCACAAGAGATATTAACCACTTAAGCTCATTTCTCACACGGGCTCCCGTTACCGGTACATTTGTTCATTTGTACATGCTTCCATATCACTCTGGAGGACTTATTTTATATGTCATCTGTTCAACGGTCTTTTGGTAGCGTTGTTTGTAATTTTAAATTTACTGAAAAAGTCGCGTGCAGCAGGCATATAAATATACAGTAAACATTTTTGCATAAATTAGGAGTGATTTTTGTGATATATCCAGAGTGATTGGAAAATGTCCAACACAACTTTGGGGGTGAATCCTTAGGTCATTTTAAGAAAAAACATTTCTGTGAACATGTGTCCTAAAATTCTTCCTAAGGGAGCTACAGTCCCTTCAAGGAGGTGACGAAAAGTTAATTTCTGATTAATATCTCAAAAACGCTTTAATATAAAGTAATGAAATTATGTCTGTGTCTAAGCATTAGTATGTGCTACCATATTACATCATCCAAAATTATTTAAACCATAGGCGTCCTAAATGGCGGTTGGTCATTTTTATTTCATATTTCAAGAAAGGCTTGTCGTCGACTGCCCCTGGCTATGAGCGGTAATATTATGTTCCATAATAAGTTAAGAATTTTTGGTTATTATTTATTATTACGTTTAAAATTTATGGTTTCAAAGTTGAAAAATAAGTAATAAGTAAAATTGTTTGTATCATTCTAAGCATCTAAGCAGATTAAAATTTTTAAACAGTTTTCTCGAAAATGGTTAATTACACAAAATAAATTAAGAGTACCATTTTAATGCATGTTTTAGCATTAAATCGTATTCCAGGGTCGTATCTGTTAAATAGTCAAAGATTTAAAAAATATTAAATAAAATTGGCCCAGTCCCCCTAGTTCACGACGCCTGTAGTTTAAATCATTTTATTTGAATGATGTTGTATGATAGAACATTGGAAATAAACTTTAATGGGAAAGTGGATTCAAATTGCAAGCACAGTCCTTTTAGTAAAGACAGCAAATTTTTGGAAATACGTTTTTCCTTCATCAGGCTGGAAACATTATACAAGATAGAACCCATTATTTGCTCTACCTTGTATTATCTATTCAGGCTGATGAAGCAAAAACATATTTCTGAAAATTTGCTCTCTTTACTAAAAGGACTGTGCTTGCAATTTGAATCCGCTTTCCCATTAAAGTTTATTTTCAACCTTGTAACATGTAGCCTCGTTACTTCCCAACAATTAATGTTGTAGAACAGCGATAGCACGTACTAACGCTACGGCACTTACCAAATTTCATTGACATATCTATATTAAAGCGTTTTTGAGATATTAATTAAAAACTTGGGAAATATTTCAAATATTTTACTGCAAAATTTCATAAGAAAAAGTAACTTGCAATTTATAAATAAAAATTTATATTAATTATGTACATTAAAATACTTCTTACTTCATTAAAACTGCAAGAAACATTTAAAAAATTAAAATATACTTTAATAATAATTTTGTGTAAAAAGAAAAGGCGATCATTTTTGTCCAGAAAATCCAAAATAAATTTGAAGTACCTTAAGTGGTTAAGATATCACAAGCAGGTACGTTATTAAAAAATGTAATGCTTTTGTTCATTGCTTTTTGAAGATCATAACAAGAAACATTTGGATGCGGTAGCAGCACATGAAGATTTGGCCGTGGCTTCAACAAAAAATCAAATCTGCCCCCCATGATTGAAAGCCGATTTACGGAAAAGGATCTCAACGACGTCTTTAGTTTTGAATTTGAAAAGCCCAAATTTGGGCTTTTGGGAAAAGCAAAGAAGAAATCAGCAACGTGCAAGCTGGAAGAGGAAGCGAATGGCAAGCTCAAACCATGTAGCTTCAAGACAAGTGAAGCAAGTGCCATGAAAAGTTTCAACCATTGGCGGCATGTAAAACGTAACCTCCTGGAAACAATGCGGCTCTGGTTACAAGAAAGGACTAGGAAGATGAGTCAAAACAGAAAGCTGACATGGCTAAACAACGTTCATCTGGCTCTTTGAAAACTCCTGGAGAAAAGATTGTTTGTGGAGCTTCATCTGAAAAGAAACCCAAAATTAAGCAAACAAAACTTGACTCATATTTGAAGTCCTCAAAGGTTATAGTCACCATGGATGCCAATACTTTCCGGGAAGGTCTGATGGAAATAGTTTGCTTGAGTTCAACACCACTCACTACCTTCAGGCTAAAGAACAAAGGATTCCAAAAATTGCAGGTGAAATGGGTTGGCAGCTTGGCGTTTTGACGGGGCATGATGCGGTTCATCATTTAGCTATCAGCACAGCTGAGTCTCGTCACGAAGAGCTCAAGAAAGCTTTGGAGCAAAAATTGTGCAACCTGAAAATGGATGCGGCAACCTGTGGAAAAAGAAATTTCCTTGCAATCAATGCTCAGTACTATGAAGAAGGAAAAGATAAATCTGTGGTAAAAACCTTGGACATAATTGACACTGAAGGACGTCACAATTCTTCGTACATGAAAAGTCAAGTAAAAGCTATTTCAGAAAAATTTGGGATCAGTGAAATGCAAGTGCTGAGCATCTGCATTGACAATGCAGCAAACATAATGTGTACCGTCAAAAATTTCAGCAAGGACAATGAAACCATTTCTACCTCTGAGAACAGGGATGTGGACAGAATTGAAGCTATTTTGCCTGATGAAGGAACTAAAGGAATGGATGAAATCGAACTCAACATGGATGCTGCTGCGCAATGGGTTAATGACCCTAGCCTCATACTTCCAACACAGCTTCATGAGGATGACTCAAAAGTCCAACTGATGACGTGTGGTATTCACACTCTTCAGTTGGCAATTTGGGATGGACTGAACAAAGAACATGAAAAGAAATTTCTGGCAAAAATTCGACAAGTCGTTGTCAAACTACAAACCCCAAGTATTCGAAGTGTTCTGCTTGATCTACATGGGGTAACTCAATCATTGGATACCGTGACTCACTAGGATTCAACATTTGCGATGATTGATCGGCTTCTCGTTTTTCAATCTTACTGTGAACAAGTGGCTGCTGCTGGAACAAGAGAACTCAAGTTAACAAAAGCTGAATGGGATGAAGTGAAGAACCAACGAGACCTCTTGGCAAAGCCAAACCAAACAACCGTGAATCTTCAAGCTGTCAGTGTAACCCCAAGAGTTTTAATGAAGGAATGGCAGAAACTGTCAAAATTCTTGCAAGAAAATGGTGGACAAATTGCAAAAGGAATTCTATCCTCCATGCAGAAATGTGAAAAGAAGCTTTTTGACAATATTCATTTCCTTGCTGGAGTTTATTTTGACCCATGGTATCGGATTCTTCTTACCTCAAGGGAAATACCAAAGGCAAAAGAGGGGCTCCTTGATATTGCTCGACGACTTGAAAAACAAAATCTATTGCTACATTTGAACTCTGCGAAAGAGGTTGAAGAAAATGAAACACAACAAAAGTAATCATCAACAACTGAATCTGCGGTTACAGAAAGTTCACATCCTTCAGAAATAGCAGGCTGTTCTCAAACTTCTGTCTCTACTCTGAACTTGTTCGAGCGTCCATCCCTGAGATGTCTTCAACCATCACAGGGAAATGGAGATAACTCAAGCATCAATTCTTCAGAAGATGACGCCTTCGAAAAGGAATTGGATAAACAAGAAAGACACTGGCGAGTTTCTGTGATTCAAAATTGTAATGAAGCATTATTCGAGAGAAACTTTTGGGAAGATTGTGAGGCGATGGAGTCTATTGGTAGGCTAAAAGTTAAGTCTGTTTTTGAGGCCATTCACACCTACCCACACCGCATTCAGGCTGCCTGTAGAATTGCTTTGAGCATGCCAACAACTCAAGCTAGTGTAGAGTGACTGTTTTCGGCTTTAAAGTTAATTTTAAATGATTTGCGGCAGGCTATGAAAGACGATTTGATTGCTGCAATAATTTTTTTACAGAATGAATTATGAATGATTCTAGTTTGTATCACTGTTGATGACATTTAAATTGTTTTAAAAGTCTGAATAAAAATAATGTTTTTCAAAATTACAGTATGCTCTTTTTTATTTAGTTAAAAATTAATTTGAGTCGGAGTGCGGAGCAGAGCCGGAGCAGAGCTGGAGCAGTCACTATTGGTGCCGAAGTGGAGCTGGAGTGGAGCAATTCAAAAATTTGATTGCTCCAAATCCCTGCGTTGAACACATGCTGAGTACCCTGAAGCCTATTTCTGTAGCCTTGAACAAAATGCAGGGAAATAGCTGACTCTGTTGAAATGTGGAAGGAAATGAGTGAGATCTTAAAAAGAGAAATATGCAATGACAGAGTTAAATTACAAGCATTAAAAAACAAATGGGACAAATACTATCTCCCATTCATTTTCTTGCAAATATTCTCAATACTCGGTACTAGGGTCAAACCTTAACTGCTGAAGACGAGGAGCTGGCTATGACATGGACATCCAGAAAGCATCCCTCCATAATGCCAACTATAATACACTTCAGAGCTAAGGGTGAACCATTCAAGAAATACATGTTTGCTGATGATGTTTTAAAGACAGTCACACCAGTGAACTGGTGGAAGTCACTTAAGCACTTGGATTCAGAGACTGTTGAAGTGATAATCTCACTTTTAACAGCAGTAGCTTCTTCTGCCAGCGTAGAAAGAATATTTTCTTCCTTTGGACTAATTCATTCCAAATTGAGAAATCCATTGGGACCTGAAAAAGCAGGAAAGCTTGTTTTTCTTTTCCAGATGATGAACAAACAGGAAAATGAAGGTGAAGACGACTGAGTTAGCTGCAGAAGCCAATATTTTAAGTTTCTCATGTTGACCTGGCTGACAAAGTCGATTTAATTTTTGGGTTTTTGTTTTTTAAATATTTCATTTAACTATTTTAGTTAAAAACAATTTTAACATAAACAAGCCTGATTTTAAAAAACTTGAATGTTTAACTAAATTCAAAAATTCATACGCTTGTTTTGTTAAAATATTATATGTTTGCTGTTGAAGAAAAAAAATCTAGAATACAGAACATTGTTGTTTTAGTTAAATGAAACAATTTAAATGTCTGTCTGGTGATGTTCTCCTCCTAATACAGCCTGACAAGAAAATCCTCCAAATATTAATGATTAACCTGTTGAACTGGAGATAGTTCACCTCCCAATGACTTCATAAATATCTGCTTCAATTACCTGTGGTAAATGAAATAACCAAACAATCATTCATATTCTGATACAGCTGTAAAACTAATCTGAAAAGTTTTCAAAATAAATCACTTAAAAATGTATAGTGTGCATCTTCTAAAAATGAAACCTACATCTACCTCTGAGTTGGGAAGAATATGTATTAAGGTTATAACAACCAACAAGAATGCACTTTTATGTAGAAATCAATGATTAAATCAAGTCTTCCTGACTAGTGTTTTAAATCAAATCCACCCTGTTCAGTACTGACTGTCACCTACTGAATCACTAATACAATCTTCTGCAGCACCCTAGCTGAAGGGTATCTCCTATCTAAGTTCTTACTTAAGCCTGCCCCGGCTTAGCATACAAGAGTAGACAAGATCACATTGGAGGCAGTATTTCGACAAGCTGATTGTGGATGACTTAAGAATTTTTCCAGCAGAAACATGTTTACCACAAGTACTATATAAATGCCATTGAGTTACACTGTAAAAGCCAAATCCCAAGCCTCCGGCAGGTGTAAAACACACATCAGTCAATCATTCACTCCTATCCAGCATCACACTGGGTTGATGCATTTTGAGAATGGGTGGTTTGATGTGGAAGAGTACACTGGGGAGCTCCAAGCCCAAAAAAGCAACCCCCGCCCCCCCTAAACAGCCCTCTGTGGAACCTGTTTTCCTTATCCTCTTTCTTCAGGCAGGGACCTAAGGAGGTTACTGAAGCCCTGGGAGGAGAGCTGCCATGGAGGGGAGAGAATGAGACCAGAATCTATCCCAGAACCCACTTCTTCCAAGTCATGTAGGAGCGGTTAGGAGGAGGCCCACCGATTCCTTTTCCAATAGATTTCTATCACAAAGAAAGGAATCCGAAGGGAAAAAAACCTCAAACACTCCAACCTGATGGTCTTTCTCCCTTTGGATAACTGCTCTGAAGTATGCCTAAGGATATGCTGTAAGAGGTCAACAGTCTCTTAAATGCTTTGCTGCTGACTGTCACACACATTTCTTTCCATGCATTATCTTCTAGGGTCCTTGGGGAAGGGGTTGGTGGCTGCATAGTTGCTATGCTGATAGCTCTGAGGGAGCATGTTTCTGGGGTCTTTTCTAAAATGGCTGTTGAAAGACCCTATCTTTTATAGAAAAGGAGTACTTGTGGCACCTTAGAGACTAACAAATTTATTTGAGCATAAGCTTTCGTGAGCTACAGCTCACTTCATCGGATAGCGAGGTGTAGCTCACAAAAGCTTATCCTCAAATAAATGAATGCATCCGATGAAGTGAGCTGTAGCTCACGAACGCTTATGCTCAAATAAATTTGTTAGTCTCTAAGGTGCCACAAGTACTCCTTTTCTTTCTGCGAATACAGACTAACATGGCTGCTACTCTGAAACCTATCTTTTATAGGATTCCAATCCCTCCCCTCCCCATCAAATGACTTCTCTGGTCAGCCTCAAACCCCATCAGGTGATCATCGGGTGCTTTGTTGCTTGGTCACCATCCATGTGGGAGTCCAGACTTGAAAAACTGGTTTACCCTGGATGACAGCCAGCTCTTTGTCCAAGGGTGCTTCCATCTGAATGGGTGATCATTAAGGTTTAACAACCATACATTATTAGCCCTCATCTAGGTACCAGATTTTCTCCTGACACCTCCAGTGTATTTCAGCTCAATATGGAGGCTACAGAACAGGCTTATAATCAAAATAGTGCTGAAAAAACAAACTGGAGTTTGTAATTTGAAAGAGAGAGAGAGAGAGAGAGAGAGAGAGAACACAAAGGGTTCATAATATCAAAAAATTCAAATTTGTACCCAGGCAGACCCCTAAACTGTCACAGTACTCATGGGATACAGAGTCCTCTTCCACAAAGTCTCCATACAGCTCTTAAATAGGTTTGACCCTTCCACAGACATGTAAAGTGTTTCAGGAATTGGTCTTAATTTTGTCGCAAAACTTCATAAATAACTGAAAAAAAATCAATAGGTGTATATGGACAGTCTGTATGCCTACAGAAAAACAATTTAATCTACATTTTATATTCTAATCTCTGCCTTCACTCTGAGAAATAAAATTTTGCTTTAAATACATAACATAAAAATTACAAATCATTCCCCTGTCTAGGGGTGTTAGAAGACACACCTTACAATTTAATTACTATCCTGTGGTAGGCTCTTGAAATACTTCATCCTGAGTTTTGCATTTTTTAAACTATAATATAAATGGCAAATGTATGTACTGTACAAAGCAAGCACTATGTGCAGTCCAAAATGTAATTTTATTGTTAACATATATGCTTAAATATTCCAGGGGGAAAGTAATTTTCAAGAGGTTTTTTGGTACCTTTATTTGTTCTTAAAACATATTTTGCTGACTTCACATTATTTACAGGACTTCATCTGATAGGCCATTTTTTAAAAAGAAAGTAGCGTTCATATCTATCAGACATGTTGTTTTACAGACCTCAATTCCCGTAGAATATTCAAAATGGAAAGAAATATGGAAACCTTCTCCAGATAAAAATGTAATCCTTCCTCAGCCTCTATTTCCTTCAAAAAACCTGAAACAAATTGTACCAATATGCTCTCCAACTATACCAGCTCTCCTTATAACTACCATCTTAAGTTAATTTGGCCTAATTCAATTTTAGCATTGATTTGTCTTTCCTGGCATGAGGATGTTTAACTTTGGTTTTGTTCATCCTCTATGAAATTAAGAGAACAAAGATTTGAAAGTTGCAGAATGTGCAAACATGAGACTAACATATCAATACATGATTTCATATGAATAACTGTACTTTTAATTTTGTGCATTATAAATGCTGATGATATGAATAAGATCCTCACAAAAGTTGTTAATATTTAAAAAAAGAAAGATTAATGTAATGATATTTAAGAAAAGCAAGACAACAGAACAATGTCTAAACACTTAGCCTCCTTCAAACATAAATGGTCTTTGTTTAGGTTAATGTGGAAACCATCTCTATTTGATTAACACATTTGAAAGGAGATCAGTATGGCATTTGAAAGGAGATAGTTAGAGAAGCATTAATAGGGTTAATACTTTAAGGTATGATATATTTATACTTGCATGACACAGGTCTTGCTTTTCAAAAGCATATAAAACGTTAGTAAATTGTTTTAATATATTTGATAATCCATAACCTTTTCAGGATATTAAAAATCTTCATGTGTACTGAAACTGACTGTTTTATTAAAAAAGAGTTTCTTAGCATGAAACTTTATTACTGACCTTCTGGTTCAATGCAACTTTTTGTTGGACAAGCTTCTGCCTTTCTTATAAATGACTCCTGCAGTAATGTATCCTTAAATGTGAGCAGCAACGGTTCTATATGATTTTGCCACACTATCTGCTTTAAAACTGTGGGTTAGGTGGGAGCTGCTGGCTCCTGGGGGTGGAGGCAGAGTAACCACAGGTGATTGGATGATAGGAAGCTTACAGGGCTATTTACTCACCAGGGGGAAAAAAACCTGTGTTACTGCTGTTCCATTTAAATCAGATTCATTATAGCCACAAAGTGAACTCTTTTTTAGCTTCTTTTTTCATATTTAAACACACACATACATGCACGCAATTGGTGTTAATACCTGAATGGGCATCTTTGTCCATCACGCATAGATAGGGACTTGCATTTCTCTAAAGATGTTTGCATTTAAAAAAAAAGCACCTAAACATTCTCTGGCCTCCTGGGGAAGGGAAATATCTTCAGATTTCATATTTGCAGTCCTTATAAAAGGATAATCCACCATTACAGTACTATTATAAAGCACTCGCAAACCTAATCTTCAAACCCACACAATCCAATGCTGAAATGTTTAAAATATTTCTGCATTAGTTGAAGTAATTATTTTAAAAAACTGAAATCACCCCTTTGAAAACAGTGTTGTAATAAAATAAGAAGTGTAGCTAGAGAGTATACCCCAGTTCTGCTGAACTGTTATAGAGACATGCTGTTCTGCACATTCTCCTATATATGGTTTGAAATATGAAAGTGCTAAGGACTGTAATTGGAATAACAGTCCAAATATTCCTGTGACATAACCAATAAGCAAGCCTCAGTTGGTTAAAAATTATCTTCCAGAATGAACTAAATCGAAAAGTATAGCTGTAGTTTTATTGCTTCCAATGACATACAAAAAAAAATACTCTATGAACAATACAACCACACACCAAACCCCAAACGCAGTAACATTTTTATTCAACTGTTTACACTGGTTTGGTTTTTTTAGTGTATCATGTCATTACACTTTTCATAATGAAGAGCACTCTAGATTGTGTACACCCCAAAGTGGAGATACACCATCTGAGAGTGTACTCTGGGAGGCACAGTCCTTCAACTAGCCTGCTCTTGAGGCCTGTGTGCAGGAGAGGGGGCCATACTCCTCCTCTTCCCACGCTTGTGGAGACAGTTTGCAACCCCAAGTGGGACCAGTCCCTCTGCTCCCTATATGCAGGGTCTGCAGTTATGTAAGATGGGGATATGGAAAGCCCCTCAAGCCGTACCTTCTGTTCCCACACACAAGGGCCAGAGACAACCTGGCCTTAGCCATTCTAAGCAAGTCCCAATCCTGGAGCCAAGGCAACTGCTTCAGACACGTTATTCATCTATGTAGAACAATATTGCAGGACTGGGGCTCAGGACACCATTTCCCATAACAACACAGGATATTCTTTTATAAAAGTAAAAAGGGGGTAAAGGATTCTTATTATGAAAAGAAAACAAGAACCACTTTAAACCTCTGTAGATATTAATACTTTGCACGTCACCCCTACCACTCCTACTCCATCCTTGCCAACTTGAGCTCTGCCTTCCTCCCATTTACTATTCTCTCTCTCCCCTGAAGTGCACGGGACTCCCTTCCTGCTTCCCTAGCTGTCCCTAGGGTTGCCAATCCTGCAGGATTGTCCTGGAGTGTCCAAGAAGTAAAGATTAATCTTTAATTAAAGATTATGTCATGTGATGAAACCTCGACTCCAGGAGTATGTCCACCCAAAACTGGCAACCCTAGCTGTCCCATGCTCCCAGCTCTTCCATGTTCCCCACCTGATCTCTCCTCCCCTGCTAGTACCCAGCCTGAGAGAGGGGCCAGCAGCAGGGGGATACAGTTATGTCAGGAGTGCAAACTGTTAAGTGGAAAAGAATTCTTGGGAGGAGAGAGGCAGGAATTACTCTTGAAAAACCTTACGCCTACTCCTGCTGCAAGCTAAAAACTTTTCCTTTGCCCAGTACAGTGCCCTCCTGTGATTCCACAAAAGCCTTGAAACTTTTCCAGTTCTCAGGGGACATACCCCTAAGGTGTTACCCCGCGTCCTCCAGGTGCCAAGTATTTTTAAACCAAGTAAATTAGATACTGCCCCCCAGAAATCAAAAGCCTGGGGTAAAAATACCCCCAAAGCTAGAATCGTATAACAGCAAGTGTATTTCTTCAAAATATTGAATAGATCTAAAAATTAAAAATACTCCTGCTTTTAAGACAACAGCTAATTGCCTCATATTCCCCTGAAGATTATAGGACCCTCTTCTTTTGATTTTTCTTCTGAAACCTCAGCCTCTAAAAATAAATGTGGCAGAGCTGTAAGGTGCTGAGTGTCATCAACTCCCTCTGACGTCAGTGTGAACAACGGCCGCCCAGGTCAGTGGCCCCATTGTTTGTAATCAATAGTAAACTGGTTTTTCTTTACTTTAAACATTCACCACCCAGGAAAGATACAAGCTGTCTGACATTAAAAATCTACTGAAGATCCTGATATTACTGCAGAAAAGAGTATTTCCTTTAGAATTTTATAGCTATGTTCATGGCTACCTTGTTGGTAGACGTGAATATAATGCATTTGATTTAAGTAGCAATCCTGTGCTGTGTTTCGATGTCAGACGCCTGCACCTGTGCAGAGCCCTGTGTGACTTCAACAGTGCTCTGTGCCGGCCTATATGGAGCACAACGCAAGATTGGGACATTAGTGATCTAACTAAAAAAAAAACTGAAAAGGAGTACTTGTGGCACCTTAGAGACTAACCAATTTATTTGAGCATGAGCTTTCGTGAGCTACAGCTCACTTCATCGGATGCATACCGTGGAAACTGCAGTAGACATTATATACACACAGAGACCATGAAACAATACCCCCTCCCACCCCACTGTCCTGCTGGTAATAGCTTATCTAAAGTGATCATCAAGTTGGGCCATTTCCAGCACAAATCCAGGTTTTCTCACCCTCCGCCCCCCCCCCCACACAAACTCATTCTCCTGCTGGTAATAGCCCATCCATGTAAAATGTGTGTATATGTTTTACACACACGCGTGCCCCCGCAAAAAAAAAAATCCCAATTGGTTGGTTGGTTACTTAGGAATTAAGGCAAAGGAAGCCACACAATTGTACAGGACATAATTGACAAAATACAGCAAATCAGTACATTGCTTATATTAAACTGTTAAACATATCTAGTAAACTAGATATTGTTTTCAAACTATTCATTTAAGCTTTTTTCCTCAGTCCACATATACAATAGCACTTCCTTTTACTGAAAGGAGGATTTAAAAAAGAAAAACCAACCAACAGTTTTGTTTGTGTTAATTTTCATAATAAATTGTGAGTGTAATTGGGTACAATATCTGTAATGATTTTAGAGCACGGTCTTTTTTTTCATCTTAGGTGCAGAACTACAAAAATAACAACAGGAAAACAGTTCAAATTCTTTGAGTCCTGGTACATACCATAGTCTTGTATAATAATTACATTTCATTATGGAAACAATTACAGAAGTGTACAAGTCTCCATAAAAGTATCATATACATATTCATAATGTGGATGATGGGATGGTTTGCACCTTCAGCAAATTCACAGATGACACTAAACTGGGGGGAGAGGTAGATAAGATGGAGGGTTGGGATAGGGTCCAAAGTGACCTAGACAAATTGGAGGATTGGGCCAAAATAAATCTGATGAGGTTCAACAAGGGCAAGTGCAGAGTCCTGCACTTCGGAAGAAAGAATTCCATGCACTGCTACAGGCTGCAGTTCTGCAGAAAAGGACCTGGGGATTACAGTGGACAAGAAGCTGGATATGCATCAGCAGTGTGCCCTTGTTGCCAAGAAGGCTAACGGCATATTGGGCTGCATTAGCAGAAGCACTGCCAGCAGATCGAGGGAAGTGATTATTCCCCTCTATTTGGCACTTGTGAGGCCACATCTGAAGTACTGCGTCCAGAGATTTCACTGGTGTCAGGATTTAGTCAAAATAAGTACTTTGAAAATGCTGTGTTTCCTCCTACTAGGATTGTTGACACATTTCCAAAGCAGTAACAAGTATTTTAGGTCAATTTGTAGAAGGGACCATGCTTTCCTTCTAGAACTCTTACCCTTACCCTCTCTTCCACCACAGTCTCTGGCACCCCCGCTGGCTTGTCAATTCCATACCATCAAAAAATCTCTTTTCTTTGTTATTATTGTCATCCTGACAAGGCAAGGCAACTATTTCTTTATACATGATTATGATGATTTACCCTACAAGGAATGTAGAAACTTAGCCAAACGAAACATTTTTCTAGCATGTATTTGCTTTCAAGCAGGACAAAATACATTTCAAAACCAATGCTTAAAAATGCTACATTAGTGCAAGCTGCGATGGAAAATACCCAGTTCATGTTCCTAGTGAGGGGAGCAGAATTTGCAAAACCACTTTAGTGTATCTCATTATAAGGAGGAAGAGGGAAGTATAGTTATTCATCCTCCTAGGTAGTTGGAGCTCCCCTGTTTCTTCATTTTCAGCACCACTTACAAAATCTGAGACACTAGTCTTCTAGGATTGCCTCTTCTAAACACAAGAGGTCTCCAAATCTTCCCTTTATGAATAAGAATAGAAAGCAGTGTGGCCAGAGTCATTAGGGAGATCTCTGTCTTGCAAACACTGATCATGGCTTCCAGAATACACACATGCTTCTTGGATGCATCTCAGGAGCTTGCTTCTCTCGCCTGGCTAAGATTTCCAAGCTATCTCCGGGGGAATTCATTCGGACAAATAGGATTTGCTTTTGACTTAGCATCCCTGATAGAAAGGAGATTATGGCTAGTTAGTTTGGTACTAACTGGAGTCCTCAGAGTTCCCTTACCCTGTCCGTTTGGTTCTAGGATTGGGTACAACACAATCTACTGCTGGTCTTGTGGGTTATATAATATCCTTACAGCAATGCATAAAGAGGGTGAAATTCTGGCCGCACTGAAGTCAGTGGCAAAACTCCCATTGATTTCAATGGGGTCATGATTTCACCCTGGTTCTTTCAAATTTATCAGCTGCCTTTGATATGACTGATTATGTGGTTCACTTTGCTTTTCTAAGAAATGATCCAGAGAGGAGTATGATTATATGAATTAGAGGATTGCTGTTCTGCTTTAAGCGCTGTCCCTCTTGGACTGTCATGGAACTCTGTTGTACCACCTTTTCTGCTCCTTTGAGGAAGGTACAGCCAACTTTTGTTAACAAGATTTGCAGTTTATTACCTTCTTGGTTTGGGATTATTGACATCTACAGAGACTAGAAAACTAAATAAATATTAGAGTACATCAGTGATGAGCTGCCAAAATCTTAACAACGGGTTCCCTCCTCACTCCACGAGGGGGTCGTTGCCCACCCCCGCCCCCCGGGACTCCTGCCCCATCCAACCCCCCCGCGTTCCTTGACGCCCCCCCCCCCAGGACCCCCGCCCCATCCAACCCCCTCCTCTGTCCCCTGACAGCCCCCAGAACCGGGCAGGAGGGTCTCATGGGCCACTGTAGTGGGTGCCCACCCCACCCCTAAGAGCCAGAGGCACCTGCCGGGTGGCGAGGTGGGGAGTCCCGGTGGTGCTTACCTGGGGCAGTTCCCAGGAAGCATCCGGCAGGTCCCTCTGGCTCCTAGGGGCGGGGGGGGGGAGAAGGGGGAGCAGCTGCTCCCCCACTTATCACATCAAAAGTGGCGCCTTAGGTGCCGACTCCCTGGGTCTCCAGCCCCGGAGCACCCAAGGGGAAAATTTGGTGGGTGCAGAGCACCCACTGGCAGCTCCCCGACCCTCACCCAGCCCCAGCTCACCTCCGCTCCGCCTCCGCCCCTGAACCCACCGCCCCGCTCTGCTTCTCCACGCCCCCCGCTGCCCCGCCGGCATCCAGCGAATCAGCTGTTCGGTGGGAAGCCGGGGAGGACTGAGAAGCAGGCCACGGCTTCCCACTCAGGCCGAGGGTGGCGGAGGTGAGCTGGGGCGGGGAGCGGTTCCCCTGCGCACCCCCACCCCCAGGTTACCTGCTGCGGCGCGGGCGGTCCTCCTCGCACCCTCCCACCCCTGCTCACCTCCGCCTCCCTGGGCCTGAGCGGGAAGCCGCCGCTTGCTTCTCGGCCCGGCCCGGCTTCCCGCATGAACAGCTGATTCGCGGGAAGCCTGGGGTGGGGGGCGGAGAAGCAGAGCAGGGCAGCGCGTTCAGGGGAGGAGGCAGAGGTGGAGTGGACGTGAGGTGAGCTGGGGCCAGGGGTGGGGCGGGGAGCTGCCGGTGGGTGCTCTGCACCCACCAAATTTTCCCCTTGGGTGCTCCAGGGCTGGAACACCCATGAGGGCGGCGCCTAAGGCGCCACTTTTGGCCGGTTAAATTTAGAAGCCCTTTTAGAACTGGTTGTTCCGCGATTCTAAATTAAATTAAATTCTAAATTTAACAACCGGTTCTAGCGAACCGGCTCCAGCTCACCACTGGAGTACATACACTATGGTATATATACATGTGTACTACATTGAATGCTTTTACCATTAGGGGCAGCATTTTTCCAGAAGACTAAGAAATATAGAAGCAGAATACAGTAAAAGATAAGAAATATAATTGGGAATGTACTTGGGCAGAATCTGATCTCAATTACCCACAATTACGCCATGTTATTCTAGCATAACTCTGATCAGAATCTTGCCCTCAGTGTTTTTCTTGGAATTATATTATATGACAAACTCATACTAACAGCTGTAACATGACTGCAACCATTGCCATACCCAGGGAAAAGTTATGACTCAGTTTGTAATTTTAGATCATTCTGATACCATCGAAGAAGTATCATTGGCTAGTGTTGTATGAATAGATTCATGCATTACCACCAAGAACCTTTTTCATATCTAGATTAATAAATGGTTTCAGAGTAGCAGCCGTGTTAGTCTGTATCCGTAAAAAGAACAGGAGTACTTGTGGCACCTTAGAGACTAACAAATTTATTAGAGCATAAGCTTTCGTGAGCTACAGCTCGCTATCCGATGAAGTGAGCTGTAGCTCACAAAAGCTTATGCTCTAATAAATTTGTTAGTCTCTAAGGTGCCACAAGTACTCCTTTTCTTTTTATAGATTAATAAAGTCATTAGAGATCTGATATAATCTTCTAAAATGATCCCATGCTTAGGAGCTACAGACCAGGATAATTAAATACACATTTTAGTCTTAAGGCTCTTGATAGAAAAAAGAAAACCCAAGTAAAATTTTAAAAGGTCATATTATTTCAAAAGTCATTAAAATACCAGGGCATTAGTTCACTGCAGTTTTAAATGTGCCAGACCTCCTGGAAGCTTTTAAAATACTATTGGTTTCCAAGATTTTATATCCATGTTGGCTTAAAATTAAAAATTTTATTCTGAACAGCAATAATGGACAGTTCTTAACTACAATGATTCAAAGCCACTAAGTAAAATTTCAAGTTGTGCAAGCTGAGAGGCAGTCTCCAAACTAAAATAATAACAAACATCTTACTGCATTAGAGATCCCTCAAAGAGAAGAGAACGGCAGCACCAGCCAATGTTTTCTAAACCCTCACATTTTCAAATGCATTAATTAACGTTACCAATAAACCATCCTATTTAAATGTCATTATTATCTCACTTTTGTGGCACATACTGAACGGGCTCAGTTCTGCATAATAAGAAGTCCTTCCAATGAGATGCTAAGCAACCAAAAGACTGACTTTAACAGAAATTCAAGTCTGGGCTCTCATACCACGGAATGCACACACTGACAATCAGAAATCCAGACTAGAGTCCTGCGTGGGACTATTTTTAATCCCACTCCTCCTATTATGGCAGCAGGTCCTGTGAGACCCTGGGGATCCTGGTCCTGCTCCAGGGCTCTGCACTAATCCTATGCAGGGTTCTAATTCAGACACTACATCTGGTTTCTTGTGACGCCTCACACATATACACTGTGGGCCCAATCCTGCAGCTCTTACACAAAACTCCCAGTGAAATCTCTGGGCTGCAGTCTCCCAGAGACGTCAGCAGAAGTTTTGCCTGAGTAAAGACTGTAGGATCCGGAAATAGGAAACTAAACAAATAGCTGATTTAAATAACAAAACAACAAAATACACACAGACAAAACCAATTACAACTATGATTTATTTAGGGCCAGATTTTATGCTCCTTGCTTGTGCTGAGCAGTACCTTAGTCTATGAGTTGCTGTGGACTACTTGCAGTGCGGAATAAAGTACTATTCAACATGAATAAGAATGACAAAGTCTAGCCCACATACAGGGTGAAGAGAAGGTGAAAGAGGCTCTTGTTAACAATTTACTACACCAAAAATAAAAGTAAGGCACAAACATTTTAAACAAACAAACCCTCACCTGTTTCTCTTTATCTGGATACCAAGGATTAATCGGGAAGTGTACAGCAAGCATTTGCTTTCAACATGCTGACTAAAGATGTAGGTTGCACTTTTTAAAAATTAGTTCTTTAAAGCTCCCAATAACTCCCCCATACTCAGAGTCATAAAAAAGGATTCACACAATGTTTAAGACGCCAATGAAAAATGTTGTATAAAATTAAGAATAACTCTTTAGAATGTAATTTCACAGACACACACACCATTATTCTGAAAATAGTACCAGGTTCCTGCAAAGAAATATCATGTGGGTCACTTATAGTGTGAGAATATACAGCAATGCTGTTTATGTGGAAGTCTGAAAGCACACACACACACACAAATTTTGAAGTGAAGAAAAAAAAAAAGCTCAATAATTACAATTAGATACTAAGAATAGGATAATTCTAAAATAGTGAGGTAGACTAATTTTCCAGGAAAATAAATGTAATTCTCATATCATTTTAAAAAATTTAATGTCTTTTACACATTTTGTATAAAGACTAAAAAAATATTTGTTTCAGTTTGTTTTGTTGTCTTATGATCTAACCAGACTGTTGACATTCTACTTTAACCTATGGCACCTACTATATTAAATAGAGTTATCACTTACCAATTCTTTCAAGTTTTCCTTAATTCTCTTTTCAGTTTGTTTTTAGAAGAAAAATCATAAACAAAAAATGGCTAGTCACAGCTCTGTTTTCCAAAAATTTTTTACAGCAGCTCAATTATCTGTTGATAAAACACTGACACTACTTGACTAAGGCGAGCACATAGAGTAGTTTTGATAGTGTGAAGCTTCAAGTGTAACAAAGAGGTTTAACAGATTTCCTTAGGAACAAACTCTTAATAGCTCTACTGGCCCCCAGTACTGGTCATTTAATCTGACCTTCACGGTATCCCAAACTGTTACACAGCAGTACTATATATCATCATTTGAATCCCAGATATTCCCAAGAGATCTACAGAAACTGCTTGTAACATTGCCACACAGTGCTGTCCCTAACTCCCCTCCACAGCACTGATTTATAAATCAGCCCATGGGAGGAACTAGCTATTTAAAGCTATACTCTCAAAATAAACTTTTTTAGGGAGGGGGCAGAGGGGCACCAAAATCCATAACAGAGTAAAGTTTGGAAGTATAAATGTAAAGAGAAAGTTTAAATAGCAAAGATTGTGACACAAACAGATGAAAGCCAAGAAAGTCAAAATTAAAGCTAACACTCCCACTATAGAAAATAAATAAAATAAAGCACAACAGCCTCTTTTGCCAAGCAGCAGGAGAGGGAAATGAAGAAGACTCTAGTCAGTTTCACCAAGCCTATTCAAAATCCCACTGCAGGAGTGAAACTGTCCAGAATCAAGTCCATTCCATACTGCTGCTTGGCAAAGCTAAAAGCAGCAGAGGTAGGCACTGGAGACTAGATTCACAAGAGTGACTTAGACACTAAACTGCCACTTTAGGCACAATAAGTCCACTATTTAGGCACCACTGACTTTCACAAAACCACTACTCAGGGAGTGCCTAACCCCTGTAGGCACCTATGGTACATCAACACTGCATTAAACAAATGACAGAACTGAGTCTCAGAGCCCAGGTCAATTGACTCGAGCTATCAGGGCTCAGGCTGTGAGGCTAAAAATAGACATTTGGGCTTGGGCTAGAGCCTGGGCTCTGTGACCCACCCCTTCCGTGGGGCCTTGACTCCAGATCAAGCCTGTTCATTTACACACCATTTTATAATCCTGCAACTCGAGTCCCACAAGCCTGCCCAAGTCAACTGACCAGGGCTATGCCACATGTCTTTTATTGCAGTGTACACATACACTATGTTTCCACCATTACATTCTTCCAGGTGCCTAAATTTTGACAGCTGGGTATGTGTACAGCTGCCTAATTCCTGATACCAACCAGCAGCTCAGTACCTAACTCATGCCTAAACCCTGATGCGATTCACAAACAAGGTAGTCCCCCACCTTGGAGAATGTCTATTGGGTCAATCCCCACACACAACACGGGGCAGAGGTGCTGTGCCACTCTCATACCCAGTGGTTACAGCTCTCACCCAAGCACCCATCTCCACTCTGCCTGATGTGGAGCAGGGACCTAACCCAGATCTCCCACCTCACAGATGAGTGCCCCCTAACCACTCTTCTCTCACACTCTCCTCTGCCCCACTTAATACTTAATGTATACACAGTGAAACATCTCCAACAGCAGGGGCTGAGAGCCCCTCAGAATACCCAATAGCCCAGTCAACAGAGAGGTGGGAGACCCAGGTCTCACTGCCTCTGCTTTCTATCAGGCAGAGACAAGACTTGAACCCAGATCTCCTACACCTTCTGTAAATGTTATATCCACTGGTCAAAAGCCTGGGGAGAGGGAGCAAGGAGGAATGTCACCACCTTTCCCTCTTTTTTTGGAGAAAAACTACTAATCTGGTTTGGGGCCCTGACTCCCTTTGAGAATGGGGAGTAGAGCAGACTATACACCTCTCTTAAGCTACCTTAGGCAGATCTCTACTTAGCAGGCTGTCTCTTGTGAATTCCTTTTTAGGTGTCAAACGCTCCCCATGTATTCTATAAGGAGCCTAACTTGAGGCTGTGAATTCTACTAGACAGCCTAAAGTTAGGTGCTGCAATGCTGAGAATTGCAGTGCTTAAGTCCCTGTGGTGAATCTAGCCCTGTGAGGATCACCCAACAAAATGGAAGATGGAGCTGAAAAGAGTAGGAGATACTTTTCTCCTTACTCTCCCACCCCCACAGCAGCCAGGAGGCTCTGGGGAAGAAAAGAGTACTAGAGATACCCCATCACTCTCAGTGGTGAGGCAGGGATGGAGAATGAAATGTTTCCCTTCCCGCAGTCATAAGTGCAGAAGCTCCAAGTTTATTAAAACCACCTACTAGCCAGAGGCTGATTAAAAAAATGGAGCCCTCAGTCAGGAACTAGGGAATAACATTGTGGTGGCACTTGGGTAAGTAGATCTTCAGATCAAGACTGGATGCCTTTCTGGAAGGTATGTGTTAGTCAAATACAAGTTACTGAGCCCAGTACTGGAGTGACTGGCATGGGTGACTGTTATACAAGAGATTAGACTAGATAATCAAATAGTCTTTTCTTGCCTTAAAAGTCTAGGAATTGAAGCACTTTTCTCCATCTAGTGCTGCATACCAGTCATTTCCCCAGGCTCTTCGCTAGTGGGGCCTTTCACACAGCAGATTAAACCTCTGCTAGTAAATATCTGGTACATTTTTCAAGTCCTAACAAGGCCATATGTTCCCGTTGCATATAAGAGCAATGGTAGGAAACAAAATATCAGCACCCGATTCCATGCCTTTTTCATGTGCAGCTACTGTTCTACATTTTATTCACCTTCACCATAGGACTGATGGGGATGTCGCTATGCATCATAATGAACCAAACCAATAGTCCATCTACACAAATATTCCGTCTCTGACAATGGCCTATGATGGATGTTTGAGGGGAAAATGAATACACTTCCCAATATACCTAGCTAAGCGTGTAATAACAACCTACTGAGCAGACTTTCTTCCTTACCATGGGTAGTGATTAGTTTATAATTTGGATATTTTTCATAACCATTATCTTAGCTTGTGTAACTGCAAATACTATATTCATCCCTATAAATGTCTAAACTTTTTAAAAATGTTGATAAGCTATTTACCCAAATATATGGCAGTGAATTCGACAGATTAATTACATGGTGCATAAAAAGTATTTTCTTTCATCAGTTTTCAATTTGTATCCTTTACTATTCATAGTGTTGTCTTCTTCTATGTATCATTTTCCATAATATAAGTATCCAATCAGACGTTATTTTATCATATTATATATGCTTGTCTCATATATCCGTCCATTTACTCTTCTCCTTTCCAGCCAAATCATCTCAGGATTGGTTGGCTTGTTTGTTTGTTTTTGGGGGTAAGCGTTGTTTGTTAGTTTTCAGAGTAGAAGCCGTGTTAGTCTGTATTCACAAAAAGAAAAGGAGCTACAGCCCACTTCATCAGATGCATGAAAGTGCTGCAGCTCACAAAAGCTTATGCTCAAACAAATTGGTTAGTCTCTAAGGTGCCACTAGTACTCCTTTTCTTTTTGTTAGTTTTGTTTCGCTTTTTAAAATCTTTCCTTGCTTGGAACATCCTCTCTAGAGCTGGTTGGAAACTATTTCTCATAGAAAATTTCAACTTCAAAGTCAAAATTTTCTGTAGAAAGTAGAAACTCTTAACAAAAAAACCCCTGTTTCACTGAAAATCCAATTTCTGTGGAAAATTCTCAGCCAGCACTACTCCCCATCTTATCCCTGAAGTACTCCACTAACAGTCAATTTTCCACACTGGGGACTGGCTTTAAGACTCACCTGGAGGTTGATATTCCTACTTATTTGTTATTTCTTATGTTGTTTTTAACCAATAACAGGGGTGCTTTACGTCTCACCCCATGGTTACCAGGTTTTCATAACAGCCTCTCGTGTAAGATTTCAGCAAATGCCTTAGAAAGTCTCAATTAAATCTAGTTTCTACTTTTTCACTAAATGGTTAACTCTTTAAAAGTTAAATTCTAACAAATTAGGAAAGCATGATTTACCCTTACAAATGCTACACTGATTTTTCCCCTTACCATATTGCAGTCACCTACTCACTCTGTAACTGGATCTTTCACATTACTCCAAAATGTGTCTAAGGGGCAGCTAATCAGTGTAATTCCTAGGCTCACATTTAGCTCTTTGTAAAGAGGAAGTTACAAACTTGACCACCTTCTAGTTCTCTGATTGCAGTGCCATTTTTAATTTTTTTATTAGTAGCTCAACTACTTCATTCTTTAGTTCCTACAGAATTCTAAGAAAGAGGCTTTCTGGTCCTAAATTTATTGTAGTTTTCTACCACTATTTTCTCTTTTCCATATCCACCATTAGAAGTAATTTCATGATAGATACTTTATCCCCACCAGTCACAATAGTAAACTCATGCAAATAAGTTAACTTCTGAGCACTGCCAGCCTTTGGGTTCCATATGAAATGAAGGGACATAGGACCAGAAATGTAAGGGCTAAGCCTTTTATTTAGAAAAGGTAATCCTCTAGCCCTTTTCCTAGTGAAAATAACATTGAAATACAGACCCAATGTAAACACATTACTAGGATTGAAAGCTTATTACTGATTTTTCCTAAAGATCATGGTTACTCATGAGGGTGACCAGGTGTCTGGTTTTTGACCGGAACACCCAGTTGAAAAGGGATCCTGGCGGCTCCAGTCAGCTGGTCATTGACTGTCTGGTTGGCAGCACCACGCAGCGGGGCTGGCAGGCTCCCTGCTAGCCTCCGCGCTGTGCGGCTCCCGGGAAGCAGCCAGCATGTCTCCCTCTGTCTCCTATGCATAGGGGCAGCCAGGGGGCTCCGCACATTTCCCCCACCTCAAGCGCTTCCCCCGCAGCACCCATTGGCCAGAAACCGCGGCCAATGGGAGCTGCAGGGGCAGCGCCTGAGGACAGGGCAGCTTGCAGAGCTGCCTGGCCGCACCTCCGCGTAGGAGCCAGACGGGGGACATGCCACTGCTTCTGAGAACTACTTGAGGTAAGCACCACCCGGAGCCTGCATTCCTGCATGCCCTCCTCACTCCACATCCCAACCTCCTGCCCCAGCCCTGATCCCCCTCCCACCCTCTGAACCATTCAATCCCAGCCCAGAGCACCCTCCTGCACCCCAAACCCCTCATCCCCAGCCCCACCTCAGAGTCTGTACCTCCAGCCAGAGCTGTCACACCCCCTGCACCCCAACCTTCTGCCCCAGCCCAGAGCCCCCTCTCGTTCTCCAAACCCCTCAGCCCCAGCCCAGAGCCCCCTCCTGCACTCCAAACCCCTCACCCCACCCCAGAGCCCGCACCCCCAGCCAGAGCCCTCACTCCCTCACCTGCACCTCAACACCCTGCCCCAGCCCTGATCCTCCTCCCACTCTCTGAACCCCTCGATCCCAGCCCAGAGCTAGAGTGAGTGGGAGGCGGTAATTCGGAGAAGGGGTGGGGCATGGGTGGGGCCTCATAGGAGGGACAGGGCAGGGCAGGGCAAGCATGTTTGGTTTTGTGCAAGTAGAAAGTTGGCAAGCCTACTCATGACTCCCACTTCACCTGCCCTAGTCCTGAGTAGGCCTTTGAAGTTGTGGAAACTGTATTCACTGTTCCCTTGATTTCTGGAATGACTTCAGATCTGCCTGCAGCTGTGGGGAGCACTGCTTCACAATGGCCACCCACAAGACCCTTCCCAGTGGCATGGGCAACCTTTAGCCGCAAAGAGTGGCAGCAGCAAAATAGAATGAAAGGCAGCATGATCTAGTGGTCTAAGCACTACTGCATTCTACTCCTGGCTCTGAGACAGATTCCTTCTGCACATGCAGCTTCTCCTACTTTTTTTTTCACTAACAAGGTCAGCTCCCAGACGGCTGCGCTGGGCATCACAAAATGGGGAAGAGATGGCCAGCCCTCTGTGGAGATAGAGGTGGTTAGGGACTATTTAGAAAAGCTGGACGTGCACAAGTCCATGGGGCCGGACGAGTTGCATCCGAGAGTGCTGAAGGAATTGGCGGCTGTGATTGCAGAGCCACTGGCCATTATCTTTGAAAACTCGTGGCGAACCGGGGAAGTCCCGGATGACTGGAAAAAGGCTAATGTAGTGCCAATCTTTAAAAAAGGGAAGAAGGAGGATCCTGGGAACTACAGGCCAGTCAGCCTCACCTCAGTCCCTGGAAAAATCATGGAGCAGGTCCTCAAAGAATCAATCCTGAAGCACTTGCATGAGAGGAAAGTGATCAGGAACAGCCAGCATGGATTCACCAAGGGAAGGTCATGCCTGACTAATCTAATCGCCTTTTATGATGAGATTACTGGTTCTGTGGATGAAGGGAAAGCAGTGGATGTATTGTTTCTAGACTTTAGCAAAGCTTTTGACACGGTCTCCCACAGTATTCTTGTCAGCAAGTTAAGGAAGTATGGGCTGGATGAATGCACTATAAGGTGGGTAGAAAGCTGGCTAGATTGTCGGGCTCAACGGGTAGTGATCAATGGCTCCATGTCTAGTTGGCAGCCGGTGTCAAGTGGAGTGCCCCAGGGGTCGGTCCTGGGGCCGGTTTTGTTCAATATCTTCATAAATGATCTGGAGGATGGTGTGGATTGCACTCTCAGCAAATTTGCGGATGATACTAAACTGGGAGGAGTGGTAGATACGCTGGAGGGGAGGGATAGGATACAGAAGGACCTAGACAAATTGGAGGATTGGGCCAAAAGAAATCTGATGAGGTTCAATAAGGATAAGTGCAGGGCCCTGCACTTAGGACGGAAGAACCCAATGCACAGCTACAGACTAGGGACCGAATGGCTAGGCAGCAGTTCTGCGGAAAAGGACCTAGGGGTGACAGTGGACGAGAAGCTGGATATGAGTCAGCACTGTGCCCTTGTTGCCAAGAAGGCCAATGGCATTTTGGGATGTATAAGTAGGGGCATAGCGAGCAGATCGAGGGACGTGATCGTTCCCCTCTATTCGACATTGGTGAGGCCTCATCTCGAGTACTGTGTCCAGTTTTGGGCCCCACACTTCAAGAAGGATGTGGATAAATTGGAGAGAGTCCAGCGAAGGGCAACAAAAATGATTAGGGGACTGGAACACATGAGTTATGAGGAGAGGCTGAGGGAGCTGGGATTGTTTAGTCTGCAGAAGAGAAGAATGAGGGGGGATTTGATAGCTGCTTTCAACTACCTGAAAGGGGGTTCCAAAGAGGATGGCTCTAGACTGTTCTCAATGGTAGCAGATGACAGAACGAGGAGTAGTGGTCTCAAGTTGCAGTGGGGGAGGTTTAGATTGGATATTAGGAAAAACTTTTTCACTAAGAGGGTGGTGAAACACTGGAATGCGTTACCTAGGGAGGTGGTAGAATCTCCTTCCTTAGAAGTTTTTAAGGTCAGGCTTGACAAAGCCCTGGCTGGGATGATTTAACTGGGAATTGGTCCTGCTTCGAGCAGGGGGTTGGACTAGATGACCTTCTGGGGTCCCTTCCAACCCTGATATTCTATGATTCTACTTCTACAGCAAGAGGACATGGGGAAAGCCAGAGATCCCATATGAATATTTTTTACATAACATGAGTCACTTAGAAGCGCAAGGAAAATATCTCACTAAACCTGAAGCAAATCCTCAAGCCAGCCATTTGTATAATGATATGATCATGGTAGGGAAAATGTTTTGCAGGTCTGCTCAAAAATCCCAGGGTGGCCACTTCCTTCCCCTTGAATGCAGCCTTTAAACCCTTGTGATCCAATGGACTCAACAACCTTACTTTTCATACATTTTTATTTTTCTCCGTAATGTTGGCTCCATTTCCCATTTTGATGTACCAGGAACTACTAACCTCCCTGAATCCAACTGATCTACTACTATAAACTTTCAAAGGTACTTGGGAATTGTGCTCTAGAGCACATGGCATCTTCCCTTTCTTGCATTCTCATACAAGTAATTACACGAATGGAGACAGTATCTCATACAGTTCAAGACTGCACAATCTGGTGGTACACACTAAGAGAATATGCTCCAGAGACCCTTTTAAAAATGTTAAGGATGACTACTTTACTTAACTTTTCTCAAGGAATTAAGTGGGGAAAGTTATACCGCATGCAAGGAGATGGGGAGGGATGCTTCTTATTCACTCCAGAGTAGAACTGTACTTTAAATAGGAAGGAGGCTATGTTACCAAGTATGATTTTGGGGGAAAAGATCCTTACAATACTACCTCACTGCCGTGTCAATCCATCACATGATGACCGAGAAACTTTTATTTTAGAAGAACTGCAACATAGTGTCAGGGATTTATTTAGTTGTCTGCAAACAGTTTTGTAGCATCTGTAGAATCAGATTTTAGGATCAAAAAGTAAACCACTATAGCCATTTAATCTGATCCCCTTCCATATTTCATCATTTCATATTTCCATGCTTCATTTCCAGTAAAATTTAATCCTCCATTGAAAGGGACAAGAAGTCCAATAGTGGGCTCTGTTATTCTTGCTTGGAAAGTTTTTTTCCAATATGTAATTGTCCTCGCTGTTCAGAAATTATTCTTGTTATCAGCCTGAATTAACTTCCTCATTAGTGTTAGGCCATATTATTTTAAACCTCTTTCAGCTAGTACTGTATACACATCTTCAAAGGAAAAAAAGGATTATGGAAATTATTTCTGTTCCATACACCCCTACTTTTCCAGGGGGAGGGTTGTATGCCGAGCAGGGGCGGGCAGGGGAACTATCAAAACAGCAAATGATATTCTTTCATTAAACCACTTCTTCTTCTTCTTAAAAAAAAAAGTATACTTGATGCCACAACTCCCAGTAGTTCATGAGTAGGGCCCTACCAATTCATGGCCATGAAAAATGCGTCATAGGCCATGAAATCTGGTCTCCCCCCCTCCCCCCCCATGAAATCTGGTCTTTTGCATGTTTTACTGTATATTATACACATTTCACAAGAGAGACCAGATTGAGGGTCCTGACCCAAAAGGGAGTTGCATGGGGGTCACAAGGTTATTTTAGGGTGGTTGTGGTATTGCCAGACTTGCTTCTGTGCTGCCTTCAGAGTTTGGCAGCTGGAGAGCAGCATCTGTTAGCCAGGCGCCCAGCTCTGAAGGCACCAGGAGCAGCGCAGAAGTAAGGGTGGCAATGCTATACCATGCCACAAGAGGCCACCCTTACTTCTGTGCTGCTGCCTTCAGAGTTGGGCAGCTGGAGAGTAGCGGTTGCTGACTGAGGGCCCAGCTCTGCAGGCAGCAATGGAGAAGTAAGGGTGGCAATGCCATACCAGGCCATCCTCCCGTCTGCGCTGCTGCAGACGGCAGCTCTGTCCTCAGAGCTGGGCTCCCAGCCAGCAGCTGCCGCTCTCCAGCTGCCCAGCTCTGAAGGCAATGCTGGCGCCAGCAGCAGTGCAGAAGTAAGGATAGCATTACCGCAACGCCCCATACAATGACCTTGCGACACTCCACAACTCATTTTTGGGTCAGGACCCCTACAATTACAACACCATGAAATTTCAGATTTAAATAGGCTGAAATAATGAAATTTACAATTTTTAAAATCGTATTACTGTGAAAGTGACCAAAATGGACCGTGAATTTGGTAGGGCCCTATTCATGAGATAAAACAGTTGTGTGCTGTTGGACAATTTTACATTTAAATTTTTATAATTAATCATCTTCTATTTGCTGAATTTTTAAAACTGCAACTTGTTAACATTCTCTTGCTTTTTTTTATACCATGCATATGTAGATGACCTTACAGTATTATGAAAAAAAAAAACCCCAACAACAAAACCCCCAGCTTTTATAAGCTCCCACAAACAGAAAGCTGAGAACCTTTTGGATGTACCCATTGTTTGTATTCTACATTTCATTTATCTCAAGTCAACAGAGTGAAGTTTATTTAAAATATTTTATAGGAAGGTTTCAACAAGTCTCATTTGCAGGAACAACCTGTCTGCAACCAAAAAGCACAGTTGCATCATATGGAGTTGCATACACTATCTATATTGCTTCAAACAATTCATAAATACAAATTCAGAACATATGAAAAGTTATAATGAGCACATAATCAGCTAAACATCAGAATGTCCCAAACTGCAATATAATCATTTTCCACAAATGCAATTATATTAATAACTTGAAGTGTCTTTAGCTGGTTTCAAGAATCTCCTGTTTTAGATGATCTGTGTTTAAAGAAAAAAAACCTGCCATGTTACAACCACAATTTACATACGCCTCAACAGTTATGCTTTTTGAATTTTAATGCAGATCTCTGGATATTTTTATCTTTTGTACTTATGTGAAATGCAATTTTTAAAAAATCCCTAGTTAATATCAAACCTCATCAGAAATGTGCATTTTGCAAGATGTTTTATGTAAAGATGAAACTTAAAAATACAACTGAAATTTTTTTTTCTAGTTTAGATATTTATTGATTTACAGGTTCTATTTAATTTACTTTGCAATTGAGTTAAAGTAAGTCACGGAAACATGAAGCTATCCTCTTCCTATTCACTCTCCAACCCTTCCCCCGCAACTGAAACAGTTATCAAATGACATACTCCTTGTTATTTACCAGTATCAACTATTAGCACAATTTTAGGTTTCAATTAAAGCTGGGCTTTGAGTTCTATTTACTTTCTTCCCACTCTCCAAAAACCACATACAAAAAGTCAAACTACAAACAGATTTCCATTCTTTTTTCAAGAACTTAAATCATCAACTTATTTTATATGAGGTACAATAGGCCTAGTTTCTATTCCAAATATTTTTTCAGTTAACATTTGAGAGTTTCTATGTATAATATTGTCTACATGTGCATAAGCCACCACATGATCTTCAGTGGATAATAAAATCAGCAATAAACCAAGTGGGAGGAAGATACACACAGATAAAAAGAACTTGAAACTGCAACAGTCTATTTGGAACAAAAGAATCCTCCAAATAATGGAAATAGTAAGAGAGAATAACCTTAGGCCAGCAGGTTACCAGACTTCCATGGTTTCAGGGAAATGAAGAACCTCTCAAATTAAGAAATGGATTGCATATCAATCCCTAAAATTTGAAGTTTATAACAGAAGTGCTGACAGACCTTTAACTATAAAGCTTCCTCATAACTGCTGGTTTATTTAACTGAGCAAAAGTATCAATGATTAAATGTTATGCACTGTCACAATGTTAACCCATTAATCTGCTCCAAAAATTCCCAGATGTATATTTTGCTTTCTAAGCATTAATCAGGAAGAGACATACTTAAATTCTGCTTTGAAATAACTACAAGGGTTTTAAATGGGAAACCAACATAAGCAAAATTCTGGCTACATTTAGTATAAATGGAGAGGAATTCCTCTGAATTTCATATGAAAATAGAATTTTTCCTCCTTGGTAGATTGGATGTTTTTTGTTTAAAAAAAAAAAAAGTATTTTATTGGGAAAGTATCCCCACAGTAATTGTTATCCTCACAAATAAAAAGTGCAATAAAACAACCTTGTGAGGGAGGATTAACCCATATAAAATCATAGAGGGCTTTGTAAAATCCACTTAATCCTGCAAGGTTTTGGGCACCCACTACTTCCTCTGAAGTTAGCAGAAGGAGAAAGCACTCTGTACCTCACACCTTGCAAAATCAAAATCTGTATTAGCGGGGAAACAAATTCTCATTTATGGTCCCACATGCTTCTTTCAACATGAAGTCACCATAATTATCAATCTGCAAAGTCCCAGTAAGAGCCCTTTTTTAGAATGTTAACCTTTGACATTAAAATGTAGGAATTCAAGCCATTCTGGCATTATGAATATATAATATCTACTTCAAGATAATATAAATCCTAGCATCTAGCGTTTATTTATAACTGAGGCAACTAATGCCAGAGAGTTATGTTTTCAAGATACATTCTTTGCTTTAAATAGCACCTCTACAGTTACTGCATCAGTATCAGGATATGAAATTCATTACCACTTTCCACTTAAATATATTTTGAAAAGTCTTCAACCTTCTGAATGATTTGGAAGTATGGGAATAAAGCATAGGACTGATATTGCAATGCTGGTGTCAAGAGCATGCAGCACATTACAAGGTACACAGTGCCATGCTTTTTATGTTGTACCTCATGAAATAAATTGGGAAGTTGATCAGGAATTTCCAAGTGGTAGAGCAAGGGTAGTGTCAAGTTGACACCCTGTTAACCCAAAACCACGTGTTGCAACTTTCCACACCACTTACATAGCATATGCTACACAGAGTACAGAGCACTCAGCTTTGAAGCACAGTACTGCATTGCTTATAACAAGGCTTTAGAGTAGTTCCTTTAAAGACACTTCAATGAGCTACAAATACAGGCCTGATGCACCACTCTTGCACCTTATTCAATCACTTGCAACTTGTGCAAATTGGTGGTTGAACAGTACCACTGTGGTGAGTAGCACTTTGTACTGGTCTAAGTAACTAAATAAGGTGCAAAAGGGTAGAGAATCAGGCCAAGGAAGCCAGTTCAAATCTCACATTTGTGAAAATCATGAATAATTTTATCATAATCAATGGAATTACTTCAGCAGAGTACAAAAGCAATGTTGGAGAGATCAAAATTGGGTCTATACTATCATGATGCTTATTAAGACAATTAATAAATATCTACATGTTCTGGATCTCCATAGAGGAAATTATTTAAATTACATTTCCTTCCCTGGGTATCTAAAACTGGGAACACTGACAGGACAAAAACACAGAAAAAGTTGAGATTAGTCTATGTATCACTGTCCTGCTCAGTCAACATGACACTCCATCACCTTCAATTTACAGAGACAGTAACAAATGCATCCAAGGTTTTGTTATCGTCTTTGTATTATTTACTATTAGGTATGAGGATTCACTCTTTCATTTGTATTATCTAAAGAAATAAATCAGAAGCATATCAGAAGCATACTGCCTGTCTATCAGTTTTCACAGAGTAACTATTTAAAGCTGTATTTTTAAGACAATTTTGGATTAGATAGCAATTGGAAAGAGTTTATGCAATTCTTTTAAAAAGAAAAGTTTGCTGATTATCTTAATATTTAACAGTTTTCCATTTTATAATTTGGTCCAGCCAGAAAGTTAGCCTCTATGTATGTTGGCCTATGGAAGGCCTCCTATGCCCTGTAACAGCAAAATCTAGTCTTTTTTTAATCCTGTTTTTAGTGGCCACAGAACATCTCATTAGGCATTTTCTGCTGTCCCCTTTTCCACACTGGCATTTGATATTGCTGACTGATACATACAGCAATCCTGGTCTGGAGAAAAATGATCAGGTAATCAGAAAGACCCCCAAAGATCATCCTCCACATAATTAATCATTAGCAACCACGTGGAAAACTTTATGTAACCCACAGGTAATGTTTTATTGAAATATTCCAGGTCTGTTCTTTAGGTCAGCTAGGGTGAACCATTCATAGAACCACAGAAATGTAGGGCTGGAAGGGATCTTGAGGTGTCATGTAGTCCAGTCCTTCTGCTGAGATAGGACCAAGAATACCTAGACCATCTCTGACAGGTGTTTCTCTAACCTACTCTTTAAAACCTCCAATGACAAGAATTCCGCAACTTCTCTTGGAAGCCTATTCTAGTGCTTAATTAATTATTATTATTATAGTTAGAAAGTTTTTCCTAATATTTCACCAATATTTTCCTTGCTGCAGACTGAACCCATTACTTCTTGTCCTAGCTTCAGCAGACATGGAGAATAATTGATCACCATCCTCTTTGTAACCACCTTTAACATATTTGAAGACTACTATCAGGTCCCCCTTCAGTCTTCTTTTCTCAAAACTAATCATGCCCGGTTTTTTCAGCCTTTCCTAATAGGTCAGATTTAGTTAACCTTTTATCATTTTTGTTGCTTTGCTCTGGACTCTCTCCAATTTTTTCACTTCTTTCTTAAAGTGTGGTGCACAGAACTGGACATAGTACTCCAGCTGAGGCCTCACTATTGCTGAATAGTGAGGAGCAATTCGTTCCCATGTCTTACACAAAACACTCCTGTTAATACACCCCAGAATGATATAAAGATTTTTTGCAACTGCATCACATTATTGACTCTCATTCAATTTGTGATCCACTATAACTCCCAGATCTTTTTCAGCAGTAGTACTGCCTAGACACTTATTCCCCATTTTTTACTTGTACAATTTATTTTTCCTTCCTATGTGTTGTACTTTGCATGTGTCTTAACTGACTTTATTTTATTGATTTCAGACCAATTCTCCAATTTCTCAAGATCACTTTGAATTCTAATCCTGTCCTCCTAAGTGTTAGCAACCTCTCTCACTTTGCATCATCTAAAAATTTCATAAGCATAATCTCTATTACTTTATCAAGTCATTAATGAAAATATTGACTAGTACCAGACCAAAAGGGACCCCACTAGATATGTCCCCCCCAATTATGCTTTGAGTTGTGCACCCACTATATAGTAATTTAGACCACATTTCCCTAGTTTGCTCATGAGAATGTCATGTGGGACGGTATCAAAAGCCTTACTAAAATTAAGATATACCACTTCTACAGCTTCTCGCCTATCCACTAGGCCAAAAAACCTGTCAAAGAAGTAAATTAGGTCAGTTTGGCCTGATTCATTTTTGACAAATCCATGTTGGCTATTCATAATCGAATTATCTTCTAGGTGCTTACAAACTGATTGTTAAATAATCTACTCCAGTATCTTTCCAGGTCTTCTCTTGACCTCTACCTTCCCATTAATATCAGTGAAACACTTCTTTATCACTTAAAGAGATTTCACTCTTCTTTTCTTACTAAATTAGCTCACTATCCTTTCCAGATGGGGTTATTCTATCTAAAAGCTAGAGTAACTTCTGTTTGCATCACTGCTGTAGATGGAGGGATACAAGGGAAGAAAAATCCTATAACAACCTAAGACGAGAGAATGTGTGAACCCCCTTTAAAAAAAACACCACACATACACACAAAGATCTCCATATTGCCAACCCAAGTATTCAAAAACTTTGACTCAGGCCCCAAAGAGTCCAGAGATTGGATGAAAATATGCTTTTAAAAAGAATAATAAAAAATTGGCTGAAAGCTGAAGGTGAGATGTCCTTCCCAACCTTCCCCCCTACAATTATGTCAATGATTAAATCCCATTCTTGGGAGTATCAGTGGTTCACTAGACCAATAACAGGCCCAGGGCATAACACTGGTGGGTATGCCTGTTTCTTCCATCTCCCCCGGGGAGACAGAGGGGGAACAAAGATACTATTAACTTCTTTCCTGATAGGTTTTAAGCAGTCACACCAAGGAGCCCTGAAAGAAGGGAAAGGGACTGCCAAGATAGAAGAGGAGAGTATTGCTGGGGAAACAGTGTCAGTGTGGGGGACAGCGGGATCCTAATCAATGGCCAACTGATCGGCATGCATTAAGCAGATGAAGCTGTGGTAGCTTTGGCTAGGGGAACTGCATCACCTGCATGCCAGCTGTGCGCAGCAAAGGAGAGGCATGATGGAGGGCAGGGAAAGAGTTGCAATACTGGGCAAGGAGTCTAGCAATCTTTTTGCATGTGACGGAACACTAATGTGCCTATAGGTGCTCATTTGGTTGAGATCACCCTGTCTATATTGCAGTTCACTGACTGGTTAGCCCTAACACACGGCTACTATGGCAACTGACTAATGTCCGGAAATACAGATAGAAACCAAACAACAGTATTTAGGAAGACATGAAGCACTAGGAACCAGATTCGCATTGCATTCAGGAAAAGGGTGTCTATTTGAGACGAGGGGAGTAGGTGTATTGGAAGGAAGAAACTGTACTGACATCCTTCCCAAAATAGATGAACCGTCTTCCAGGTAAGCTACAGAAGCATTAGCCTCCAGTACACTTTCAGGACCTGGTCATTAAAATCCACCAGAACAGTGAAAACTGACTCTGTATCCAAGTGCAGACCACCAGGAAAAGATTAGGTATTACTAGGAAGATATTTCCAACTGCTTCAAATACTATGTATACACTGAACCAGGGTATTCTTTGGATTTGCTTTTTTGGGCCCATAAGGCAGAAGGATGATCTATTGTAACCTCAATGGAAAATTCAGCCCTGGAAGAGGTTTCATCTTACTGAAAGCCTGAACAAGGACCCAACAACCTCTGAAATCCAATACCTGCTGGGTTAATATGGTGACTAGGATAATCTCTTAATTGTGTGCCAGGTTTTCACTAGCATTTGGTAGCTCATTAAAGAGAGAAAGTATAAAATAAGACTTCCAATTCTGAAAGAGCATCTGGAGCTACTTCCTGCCCATATTAGTACTGTGTGGAATATGTGAACTATTTCTTCAGTCTGATGCATCCACTATTTTATTAACATTGTTCAATAATTTTTTTTAAATTAGCAAAAGATTTAGACAGAAATGGATGAATTCTAAATTCCTACCACACATATGAAGAGCGAGATTTAACAGAATGCTATAGTACATAAAATGTACTGATATTCTTTTATTCAATTTCCTCTTAAAAAACCCCACAGAGATGTTGTGAACCACTATGCTTATTTAGGTTAGTTGGACAACATTCTATTATCCCCCTTCTGTGTTATTCCAGCTGAGTTTTTTGTGGGCGTAGTAAGTCCAGATACCAATCTATATCCCCTTCTTGACAATGATCTGTCATGCATATTTGCTACACAGCTGTTATATGGGGATTGGGGAAGGGGGCTACATGTCACACTCAATCGAAGAGCACTTTTAGCTGGTCTAATGAGAACCTCATTTTGAGAAGCAAGGTGAGTGAGGTGATAACTTTTATTGGCCCAACTTCTGTTGGTGAGAGAGACAAGCTTTCAAGCCACACAGAGCTCTTCTTCAGGTGTGGGAAAGGTATTCCAAGTGTCACAGCTAAATGGAAAATGGAACGGATTGTTTATCATAAGTAGTCATCAGCTAAAATCAATGAATCTATGTGGGTGTGGGGCCCAGGGCAGAAGTGACAAATCTGTCATGTCCAGGACCTGTCACTTCCAGGACTGACCATGCCGGGCAGGGGAGGCAGTGCCTCCCCAAACAGCCAGGCGCAATCCTGCTCAGACTCCACCCCAGGGCCCCGCTTTGGCGGAGCCGCTGGGCTCCAGGAGGCTGGGACCACGCCACCTGCCTTCCCGGGGCTGGGAAGGCTGCGGCACCACCATACGCTCTCCCTCCCGGCATGCTCTCCCTCTGCTGGAAGGAGTGGGGCTGGGGGCTAGTGTCCTCCAGCCAGTGGTTCACGTGCCAATGCGCGGGGCCTGGAGCAGTCTCCCCGATTCGCCGTACCCTAGGGATGGCTCTGGTAGTCATCGTATGTTCTAAGCTAAGGGACCATTCAAGGTGAAGTGGCTTGCATCTTGCCTCTCTAATACCTTGGGACCAACACAGCTACAGTTGTACTGGATACAACCTCATTTTGAAACTACATTTCTTCTCTGCACTGGTGTCTTTGCCTGAGCTGTTATCTACCAATACAGGAAAAACATTCTGTAGATTGCCTCTGTATTCTGTTCTTCTGTATCATCCTGTCTGACCAGCTTTGCAAGTTCCATGTCAAGAGGCTGTTCTTCCCCACCTGTACATCTCAACCAGAGAAATTCTGACTTCCACAGTAAAAAGGATAAAGGGGAACCCCCCTATGTCTATTAGTTCTCATGCTCTCATTTATTCGGTTACTTCCTTGAACTTGAACTCTATTTTAGACTGCTTTGTATAGTTTTTTTGTTCTTGTAAATTAAAGCTTTGTTCTTTGCTGACTTTTCTCATCTATTCTGTGTGGAAGAACAAAGCTTCACTATAAAATCCTTCACAAATATATTTGCTACAGAAGAAGTCATCTGTATACCCTCTTTCAGCCCTAAACATGGTCTTCCATGAAGACTAGAATAAAAATGCCCTTCAGACAATTCTCCAGTCTAGTATTATTCTACCTTTCTCACCTCTTCAAAAGTTTGCTTTGCTATCAGAAGTTTCGCCCTAACTTTTTTTTTTTTTTTTGCATGAATGACGTTACATAGCCATCACAGCATCCAAATTTCCTTCTGTGCCCACGTCTATTGTTATGACCTGCCCATCAAAATCTGGCCCTTCTTTTACTGAATCAATATTTATATTCACTTAATATTTAGCTTGTTTTTAAAAGAAACATCTGAGCAATGTCATATGCTAAAATGTAAGTTTTAGGTAGATAATCAGCTTGTGTCAAAGTCCATCGTGTCACATGAAAAGAGCAGCTGTCAGCATTGTGAGCACTAGGTGACCCAGGCAAAACCACAGATGTAATCCAGCAAGAGGTGATTTTGGAGAAGTGTCAAGAGATGCTAGGAAATACATTATTTGTCTCAAATTCAAATCAGAAGTTATCGATTTTGCAGTGAGTTCTAGAGAGTTTAAAGGTTGACACACACTCATTGCATCAGACAAAGTAACATGCATTTTAACATTCTCTCCTCTGTACTTTAGTAAACAGAGTGATCCCAGGAGTCATTCCTATAGTATTTGAAGATATGCATTTGGAATCTCTAAAAAGAGATTTTTTTAAAAAAAACCTGCTATTTCAACAATAAGAATATGAAAAGTAGAACACAACAATGCGCTTAAGATGAATGCTAAATATATCAATTTTAATACAAACTTCAGACTGAAAAGAAAAAGAGGAAGGCCTTTGTTTTTTATGTATCTGTAGCATTGTATTGCATTTAATGAAAGTTAGCTAAGTATTCAAATAGGGAGCATTTTCTGAATGTTACCAATTTGACTACTTCGCTAATATTCACCAATTTTTCCATTATTAAAACATCACAGAGCCACTTAGAAAATTATATTTCTAAATTTGATGATTAGGATCTTTTTGAAATTGGAAAGTCATTTTTAGCACCAAAAATCCAAAAAAGATTCTAAAACCAAAACAAAACAGAATTCACCAGATTTTGGAATCTCAGAGTGATCTGAAAAAATCAGGGAAGAAAAAAAATTCCTCTTTCTACTCTATTTAGAGTTTACTGGTTTATGTTATTGTTGTACTTCAGATTCCCCCTAATTCTAATTCTATAAAAATGTGAGATAGAAGTTTTTTGGCAAATTCCCTACAATTTCCCAACCTTCCTCTGGCTTTCTCAGGCTATTCTAAAATTAGCACTGAATCAACTCAAAAACATATCAGGATAACTTTGAATAAGAGGGTGAAGCAACACAGGGAGAACCCACCCCAACCACCACCACCCTACATACCAGTAAGCAACAGGGTGGATTATTTCAGTTCGATGGACATGAGATTAAAAACCATCATGAATACATAAAGATTCTCTTCCCTGGATCTTCAGACCCTTATCAATCTGGAATAGCAAGCTCAGATGCAAAATAGGGAGAAAGCTTAGGAAGACACTAGTCCCAAGACATGGAGTTCAAAACACAAATGCATTACTTGTACTGACAGCAGAATCTACAGATGACCAAACAGTTTCCCTGCAAAGTTCCTCTAACAGAATCTCTATTCTTTGCCCAGGGAGGTCCCCGAGAATGAGTTAAATTGCATCATATTTATAAGGACATGGGGCTCTTTAGGATTTATTGGAATCATCAGTACACCCCTTGAGCTACCCAGTTAGTGAGGTTTTAGAAGTATTCCAGCCCTATGTCCTTTCTATAAAATAAAATGCTCAGATTTTGACAGATTCATTGATTTTAGGCAAATAAATTTTAGAGTCCTAAGATTAAGAGCATGGCAGGAACTCTATAATTAGAAGGATTAGGCCAAAAAAAACCAAAAAAAAAAAACGGAGACACACTCTCTGATACACATGGAACTTGAAAGAATCATCTGCTGTGTTAGGGCCTAAGGGCCACTTTTCCCCCTGTGTTATAGTCTGCACTCACAACTAGAGCACCCCTTATGGCAGCACATGGTGCTGCAGAGGTTCTTTCTCTCTAGCACCCCTGCAGAAGTGGAAAGGTCTGATGACCAGCCTATCCAGTGGTCAGCTCATGGCCTTAAAATTTCTGCCGGTTTAGTCATCCTAGAGGGGCCCCGGCAACAGCATTGATCAACTCCTTATGCTCCGATTGCTTCCCATGAGTTCAGTCACTACAAAAGGTGGGGGGGAGGGCAAAGGTATGGGGGACCCAGGCCCTCCCACTCTACTAGGTCCTGACCCAGGTCCCAAGGGGTGAATCAAAGTATTCCGACCAGTTACTGAACTACCCCAAAATATGTCCCTTCCCTCCCGCCCCATGTCATTTCCTATCCGTCTGGAGCTCCTCAGTTTGGGGCAAGGTCGCTGACTTAGCAGGCTCTCCGTGGTCTCTTCATGTCCTGTTCAGTCAGTCAATTGCCTTGGGATAGGGCAGAGAGAGCCTTCCTTCTCTGTCCTAGCTTCACCCTAGAACTGGTTCCTGGTAGAAACAGCCAGCCCTTTTTATCTATCCTGCTGGGCTGAGATTGGTCTCCACCTGTTCTGGGCCCTTTTAAGGGTTGGAGGACCAACTCTTGTTGGTACTGCCTGCAGCTGACCATAGGAGGCCTCTCGAGATGACTCCTTGAGGTGTAAACTCAGTGCTCTTCATTTCCAGCAGGGCACTTTCTTAGGACAGAGTTGGCATAGATGGCAGAGCCTCTCTCACATAGGGCAGCATATTCCTAACACATCCCCACATGCAATTTCTAAAAAGGTATTTGAATAGACATATTAATAAAATTTGAATGCTTTCTGTGAGTTGACTGAAGTGATACAGCAATGGCCACCCACTGTGTTTTGAATAATATGACTCTGCTCTCCATTTGAGCTCTTGAAGGTATATACTGCATTCGAAATACTTGGCTGGCCCGTGCCAGCTGACTAGGGCTCTTAGGGATCAGGCTAAGGGGCTGTTTAACTGCAGTGTAGACATTCAGGTTCAAGCTGCAGTATGTGCTCTCGGACCCTCCCACCTCTCAGGGTCGTAAAGCCCAGGCTTCAGCCCGAGCCTAAATGTCTACACTGTAATTTAACAGCCCTGCAGGACAAGCCCCATAAGCCAGTCAGCTGGCCCAGGCTTGCAGTGTAGACATACCCTTAGAGGCTCCACCTGGATAATCAGAAATGTTTTCAGTTAGAGGTAGGTTGTGGTTGTGATCTTCACCCTCTCCCTGTACGAAGGATAAAAGGAATGACTGATGAATGTGAAGAGGACAGAGTATGGTTGCTTGTTGAGAAAAGTAAAGAACCTCATTACCTTTGGCAAAATCTTTGAGAGCTTAACCTAAAAGAGTCAGAGCCCTTAAAAATAAATAAATTTAAAAAATAAGGAGTTGTTCCGGCTACACAACATGGATAGCCACATTGCTTCCCATCTGTTTCAAGAAATCCCATTCTAGATGAAAAAGGAGGCTGAAGACTAATTTGGTGATCTGGAAATTCAAAATTTCTTTATGTTCTCCAGCCACTCTAAGAGTGCCTTATTGTCATAGGTTTCATTTGCCTCTTATTCCTCCTGTGTAGAAGAAGGATTTAATTATTTTCTTCAAAGACCAGGCTACATTTTTATCTTTGAATCTGTATACCATTTAGTGTTCAATAGGTAAAGACAACCTATCATCCTCTCCATCTGAGGAGTTTTCCCCCCCAAAATCTCCCAGTTTGTTGATAAACTATACAATTACCTCAATTTAAAATTTTGTATTTTACTCTTAATTTCTGCAGCAAGGTGCACATGAAAAACTCTGGCTTCTCCTCTGCCCACAGGGAAAGCTCCTTGGAATGTTTTTTAGGCTAAGGAACAGACAAGGTAAGTGTTCTTTGTAAATGCTTCTACAAGCAACTCTTCAATATTAAATATATTAAATATCATGAGCCTATGGCTTCTGTTTCAGACCTAAAAGACTGAGGAAATCTTTACCCTTCCTCAACCCACGACTGTGGTGTTTGCGTAGGGAGGAGCTGGAGGGTAGGTCATGCAAAATGTAACCAACATAGCACTTACTTCATACAATTAACATGTACAAACTCTTCCTCGGCAGACCTCACATTCAACTGGTTATCTGAATTAGAATGGAGTCACTACCAGAAGCATGCCTTTGGCCAGTTTTATCGTGTCCATAACTTCCAATAAGAGACCAGAATTTGTAGAGAAGGGAGGGAGGGCTAGAGCCGCAAAGCTTCATTGGTTTACAAAAGGTACATTCCACTGAAATATGCCAGATGGTCTCATTCCTTTATACAATGTACACCACTTTGCATTTGTTCACAACAAAAATCTAAGAATGTGTAAGAGAATGAAAAGAGCTTGAAGTGGGAATAGTGAGTGCTTAAAGCAGTACTCGCAGAAAGTTCTGAAATATAGGTTCATATAAAACGTTAGCAAAAGTAAAAGTTGTAATCTCTTTGAAGACAGCTTGTTAACAGAATAAAGGAATAAAGAATTTTTTTTTATTATCTGAATAAATTTGCTGGAAATAGTTTGCCTAACTCTTCCTAAGCTTTAGTCCTAAATCAAATAAATTATTTAAATAATATTTCCTCAGAAAAATACTGAAGAACATTCGAGTCCATTGTCATGACTATCTCAAAACACAAAGTCCATCTCTTCTAGTTTAGTGTGAATTTCATTATTCAAAATGCACTGAGATTAGTAAGTGTCATTCTAAGAAGGCACAAATGAGCAAGAGTATGTGGAATGAAAGGATATTTACATGTAAAATGAAAAACAGATGAAATGCATTCAATATGAAAGAACAGTAAACTTTTACTATTAGCATGCTTTCTGAAATAGTATAAAAGTTTAGCATAGTAAATAGTATAAAAGATCAGGATACTTGTCCATGAAAGATTGCATAAAAATAAATGGAATACCTCCCTAAAAGTAAAGCAGTTCTAGTGGCACCTTAGAGACTAACCAATTTATTTGAGCATAAGCTTTCATGAGCTACAGCTCACTTCATCAGCTGCATTCAGTGGAAAATACAGTGGGGAGATTTATATACACACACAACATGAAAAAATGGGTGTTTATCATACACACTGTAAAGAGAGTGATCACTTAAGATGAGCTATTACCAGCAGGAGAGCTGGGGGGGGGGGAAATGGAGAAAACCTGGATTATCACTACAAAAGGTTTTCTTTCCCACCCGCCGCCCCCCCGGCTCTCCTTCTGGTAATAGCTCATCTTAAGTGATCGCTCCCCTTACAGTGTGTATGATAACACCCATTTTTTCATGTTCTGTGTGTATATACATCTCCCCACTGTATTTTCCACTGAATGCATCCGATGAAGTGAGCTGTAGCTCACGAAAGCTTATGCTCAAATAAATTGTTTAGTCTCCAAGGTGCCACAAGTACTCCTTTCCTTTTTGCGAATACAGACTAACACGGCTGCTACTCTGAAACCTCCCTAAAAGTGTAAACTGAGTGCAGTTACATTCCTGAATGGTCTAGATTTTAGCAATTAATTACCCCCATACAGGATTTAAAATTTGGTTTCAGCTATAAAACATAAAGATACAGGCCACATTATTACACAACAGAATTCCTGCTTCACTGAGAACTACCCTAGAGAACTCATACCAATAAATAACTTAAATCCTTCCTTCTAAAGAAAGTGTTGGACAGTTGCTGACAAGCAATTTTCTTTTCATATCTGACAGCTGATGCTTCTGAGCAGTACTTTGTATTATAGCGAAAAGTAAAAGTGACTTGGTGACTCAATTTATTTGGATAATTCTTAAGGGTAAGGAAGTTCAAATTCATGGAACTAATTTGTCTGGATATCAGCTTTAGAAAGGTTCAGAGAAGTCTAGACATTTTCACTGTGGGAAAAGGATCCAAAATCACTTTGACACAAACTGTTAAACATCATACCCTGCAGTCATTCTTTTACACTGCAAGTTGTATTTTTAAAGCAAAGGGAAGATAAACCAATGCAGCATAAAAAATGTTGTGTTTTTAGAGGATCAAAAGGTTTCTAGGGCAGTACAGACAGTTTTTAATTAAATGCTTTTGAAAGAACTAACAAGGCAAAAAAAGAATTCAGAACGTTCTTGGCTCCAAAGTGTTCAGTTTCTAGACCAAATGAAAGCATGATCCATTATTAGATAATATGCATTAGAAAGTAAATTATTTCAGTGACTTTTCAGAATAATAGTAATCCAGCTAATGCTCCATTCACTCTGAAACACAAACAGAAAGAACTGTGTGAAGAGGGTCTGAACACAGCTCCAGGTAAACCCAGTTTCTAACACAACTTGGCTGGTCCAGTGCAGGGGGGACCAAAGAAGTTCTCTAGCAATGATTCTAGCTTAGAACTAGGTTTAAAAACATAGTTCCAACATATTTTGGCGTCAATCCATTCTGACCAGCCAAAGTATGTTACAAAAGTGGTTTAACTGGAACCACGTTTAAACACTGTTCCCAGGCTGCTAGAGCTCCAAAACTGCAGGGGCGGAGGAAAGTCAGCATTTATTTCTTCAGAAAGGAAAAAAATTCATCTTTAATGCTTGCAGTTCAAAGAATAAAGAACAACTGAATAGTCGGAAATATTTCAAAATTAGGGACTTTTCAAGTTAAAATAGGCAAATTATGACAGTTAGCCATGTAACAGAGTTTTGTCGACAAAAGTCAGCTTTCATCCACAAAACAGTGGAGGTGTACTGTAGTGAGGCGGAGTAGCCTCCCAGTGACCCAGAGGGGGAGGGGCCACTCACAGAGCACTGGTGGGCAGAGCCAGGCCATGCTCACCCCTCCCACCAGAAGTCAGTGGGTGGGACAGGAAGTATAAAAGGCGGCTCTGCGAGCTGTTGGGCTGCAGCTGCTGAAGGAGCCAGATGTCTCCTGCCTGCTCCTAAACTGGGAGACTGCTACAGATCTCTGCAGCACTGAGGACCGGCCAATGCTGCCGGAGCCACACAGTGACCAAGCAGAGAACGAGTTGTTGGGACTGCTGCTGGCATTCTACCCAGATGAAGCAGAGGACCCCTTACAGACCCAGGTATGCCTGAGGGGGAGACAGGAAGTAGCTCCCGGGAACTAGACAATCATCTGGTTGAGAGCTGGCCTGCGACCAGGTCAGCGTGTTGCGGGAGGATCTCTGCTGACTCAGTGGTGGACCCCTCTGCCACTGTTAGGACCCTGGGCTGTGATGTGGTGGAGTTGGGCGGGCCTGTGTCCCCCCTGCCACCCCGCCTACATCTGCCTGCAGTCTGCTGAGTGAAGACACTAGGCTCTACTCCTGCCTGAGCTCCCCCAGACTGTGGTCAGACTCCTGCCCTAGACTGTGTTTGGGTGCTCTAAACCTGCCTGAGGCCAAAGGACCTGTTGCCTGCCCTGACTAAGGGCCTGGGCTCTGAACTATTTGTTTGCTGCTCAGCCCTGAGTGCAGGCCTGAGACCCAGATCCTGTATCACCCCAACCTGACTAAGGGCTCGACTTACTGTTTATTTGCTTCTTGCCCATGAGTACAGGTCAGAGCCACCAACCCTTCACTGCCCTGATTGCGGGCTAGAGACCCTAACTACCTCATGCTCTACCCAGACTGCTGACCCAAGCTACATGCCAAGAGTGACCTGGCTAATTCCCCAACCATGAGCAACACTCTCTGGTGTAGAGAGGCAGAGTGGCCTCCCACTGACCCAGAGGGGAAGGGGCCACCGCTAACCCACTACATGTACACACTACAATACTCCTCCCTCCAACAAAACTCACCTGCTTTGCTGACAAAATAAAACTACCTCGACGAGCAGCACAGAGCTTTTTGCAGCAAAGTTCGATTAACAAAGTGTCAGTGTAAACACTGTGCTTGATTATGTCCTAGTAAATTGCCTCCAGGAGGTGTCCCACAATGTCCATTCTGACTGCTCTGGTCAGCTGTTCAAACTCTGCTGCCTTGCACCCAGGTACACAAGCATCTGCCCCTCCCCCTCTAAAGGGCTGGGAATTTCTGAAATTCCACTTCCTGTTTGCTTGGCATGGAGAGCTCACAACGCATCTCCCAAGCTGACCATGGTGACTCCATGCAGCAAATGCTCTCCTACTTGGAGCACACCTGAGTTTTTGGATCTGCTGGGTCTCTGAGGAGAGGAGGCTGCACAAGTCCCCGCTCCACTCCAGCCATAGGAACTTTGATACCTACAGTCAGGTTTCTTGTGGCATGTCGGATAAGGCCTACAAACAGGGCATGCATCAGTGCTGTGCAAAGATAAAGGAGCTGAGGCAGGCATACCAGAAAGCAAGAGAGTCAAACCATCATTCTGGTGCTGCGCTGAAGACCTGTCACTTCTATAAGGAGCTGGACACCATCCTTGGCCTCCACGGCCAAGAGCCCCATAGATGCTTCAGGGGTGGTGGTGAGGGGGGGATGGAAACAGCAGCCAGTGGACTCACTTCCAAGGACAAAGTGGTAGATGAGGAAGTGGAGTTGGAGGATGAGATGGGACAGGCTACAGGGTCGTGTGATACCATGGTGAATCAGGATCTTTTGACCCTGGTGGGTTCAAGCCGATCCCAGCTCTCTGGCATGCATGAAACAGGAAAGGGGAGCTCTGGTAAGTGATCATTTAGAGTTGATGCTGCTCAGTTACATGAGGCAGAGCTGTCCTTTGCTTTGTTATATGCTAGAAGTGAATTAAGGGATAGAAACGTACAAGACTAGCTGTGTTTGCGTCTGCTTCGCATTACCCTGTGCAGCTACGCAATAGGGCGGAAGTGTGTTAATACACGCTGAGATTTCACAGGAATCCTCCGGAGAAATCTCTAGGCAACTTTCCAGAAAGTACTCGCCAATCCTGTGCCGAAGGTTCCTTGGCAGAGCTGCTTCGTTCCTTCCCCCATTGTAGGAAACTTTCTCATGCCAATTGGCAATCACTTGTGTAGCAACCAAAGCTGCACTCAGGGAAGCAGCACAGGGACCAGGAGTGTGACAGAGATGCACCCTTGCATCCTGGCTTACCCTCAGGAGTGAGATATCAGCTTCAAAGACTCCCGCCTGTGGAAAATGTTGGCAGATGTTTACAATATTGTCCCTTGTCACTTGCAGTGACCCCCAAAACCACCAAGACCCTTTGCCCCATCTTGAACGCCCACACCACCCTCCGGCTGAACTCACTGTGTTTAAGGCATCCACCAAGCTGTGTGCTTGCCAACGATCAACGACAAACAGGTATATTTTACTATTATAATAAGGAAGTAACTGAGGCAGAGCAAGGAGTACATGTTTCAGGAGGTGCTCCAATTCTCTGACAATGCAGAACAAGAACACAGGGCATGGACAGAGAGAGTTAATGAAAACTTTTAAACAGATAGGAGAAGAAGGAGGGCGAGGAGTGAATTTTAATGGGCCAGGAGCAGATGATAAAAGTGATGGAGGCGCCAACGGAGATGCGGAAATCCCTAATCGCGCTGCAGGCAGAACACGTGTGCTCACCCCTCCCTGCAGCCCATACAGAACTGCTTGCCATGCCCTCTCTAAACTCCTCTCACACATTCCTTGCACTTCCCGGCCTGTCACAGTACCCCATTCACTCCACCCTTTGAACAACTTCCAAAATGATAGTTGGAGTAACACACAGCCATGAGAGCCTCCCTTAGGAGAGTGCCCTTTAGTGTTTTCTCCCTTTTAACCAAGCATTTTCTCTGTGTTGGTTGTTGCTGCTTCAGACTGGTTCCTGTGCTGCTTGCCTGTGTGCCGCTTTGGTCCCTGCACAATCAATCTTTATTTGTCTCCTACAGACAGTGGTTGCTGCTGGAATTAATACACAGTGGCATCTGGCACATTTACAGACTCCAAATCATGGTCAGGAAGCAATCATCAAAATTTTCATGCAAGGTGGCAAGTTAACAAAGCATGGCAGAAAGCTTTACAGAAAAGACAAATTACTGGTGCCCATTGTCAAAATGGTGCCTCAATTCCTCCCTGATTCAAATAACCCCTGTTGTGGTAGCCCTGATATCTGACTGCTCAAAATTAGCTGCCAGGCAATGCGCCTCCATGTTCCACCCGGGGGAAACTTTTCACCCTTAGCCTCACAAATATTATGCAACACACAACAGGCTGCTATGACCATGGGAATATTTTCCTGATTTAGGTCTAATCTTCCATAAAGACAGTGCCAGCGTGCTTTTAATCTGCCAAATGCACATTCAGCTGTCATTCTGCACCTGCTCAGCCTGTTGAAGCACTCCTTGCTGCTGTCCAGGTTTCCAGTATAAGGCTTCATGAGCCATGGGAGTAAGGGATACACTGGGTCTCTCATGATCACTATGGGCATTTCAACATTGAAATCCCTTTGGTCTGGAAAGTCCCTGCTTGGAGCTTTCTATACAGGCTGATGTTCCTGAAGATGCATGTCATGCACTGGGCAGCACAGTATGGGAAGGAGGTGAGCAGCCCTCAGTGGTTAAAGAACAGGTTAAGGACTATTTAGAAAAGATGGACATACACAAGTTCATGGAGCTGGATGCAATGCATCCGAGGGTGCTGAGGGAGTTGGCTGATGTGACTGCAGATTGTTATCTTTGAAAACTCATGGTGATCAGGGAGGTCCCAGACTATTGGAAAATATAGTGCCCATCTTTAAAAAAGGGAAGAAGGAGAATGTGGAGAACTACAGCCTCACCGCAGTCCCTGAAAAAATCATGGAGCAGGTCTTCAAGGAATCCATTTTGAAGCACTTGGAGGAGAAGAAGGTGATCAGGAACAGTGAACATGGATTCACCAAGGGAAAGTCATGCCCGACCAACCTGATTGCCTTCTATGATGAAATAACTGGCTCTGTAGATATGGGAAAGTGGTGGATGTGATATCTTGAATTTAGCAAAGCTTTTGATACTGTCTCCCACAGTATTCTTGCCAGCAAGTTAAAGAAGTATGGATTGGATGAATGGACTTTAAGGTGGATAAAAAGCTGGCTAGATCGTCAGGCTCAACGGGAAGTGATCAATGGCTCGATGTCTAGTTGCAATCTGGTATCAAGCGGAGTGCCCCGGGGTTGATCCTGGGGCTGTTTTTGTTCAACATCTTCATCAATGATCTGGATGATGGGATGAATTTCACCCTCAGCAAGTTAGATGACACTAAGATGGGGGAGAGGTAGATAGGCTGGAGGGTAGGGATAGGGCCCAGAGTGACCTAGACAAATTGGAGGATTGGCCAAAAGAAATCTGATGAGGTTCAACAAGGACAAGTGCAGAGTCTTGCACTTAGAACAGAAGAATCCCATGCACTGCTAAAGGCTGGGGACCGACTGGCTAAGCAGCAGGTCTGCAGAAAACAACCTGGGGATTATAGTGGATGAAAATCTGGATATGAGTCAGTGTGCCCTTGTGGCCAAGAAGGCTAACGGCATATTGGGCTACATTAGTAGGAGCATTGCCAGCAGATAGAGGGAAATGATTATTCCCCTCTATTCGGCACTGGTGAGGCCAAATCTGGAGTTCTGAGTCCAATTTTGGGGCCCCCCACTACAGAAAGGATGTGAACAAATTGGAGAGAGTCCAGCAGAGGGCAACAAAAATGATTAGGGGGCTGGGACACATGACTTTTGAGGAGGGGCTGAGGGAATTGGGCTTATTTAGTCTGCAGAAGAGAAGAGTGAGGGGGGATTTGATAGCAGCCTTCAACTACCTGATGGGCGGGATGGGATGACTGCCACAGGAAGAAATTCCTATAAAAATAGACTCTAAAAAGTGAGAACTTTGGGGTCTGATTCTGCAAACCAACTTCCAGGAGCGTCAGATGAGCATCTGACAAGGCCCTGCTCCCTCCTCATGTCCAGGCCACCTGGCCAGTGGCTTGGCATGAGCAACTCTAAGGCTGGTAACTATGATAACAACCTTGCAAAACCTGTGTGTGTGTGTTTGTATGAATGAATGTGTGAATAAATATGAGATTGAATGGAATGTTATAGCTATAACTAACTGCTTACTATGATTCTTTCTGTATTCACAATAAATGTGGTATTTTGCCTTTTTCCCTTTAAGATCCTGCTGGTTTTTATTTTATTGGTATAACAGTATAAGAGATATTAGGAACCTGCCCACTGAAGGGGGCAGCACTTACTTCAGGCAGCCCCAGCCCCATGCCAGTCCTGGAAGGGGCCAATGTACCACTGCGGCCCCTGGGGGGGCACATGGCTCTGCGCGCTGCCCCTCCCTGCAGACACCGCCCCCACAACTCCCATTGGCCACAGTTCACTGCTCCCGGCCAACAGGAGTGGCAGGGGAAGTGCTTGCAGGCAGGAGCAGTGCATGGAGACCTTTGCCCCCCCTCATACTCCCCAGGGCCATGCTGGCCACTTCCTGGAGCGGCGTGGGGCCAGGGTAGGCAGGGAACCTGCCTTAGCTGCAGCCCCACTGCTCCACTGGAGAGCATGATTGACAGGGAGCCATGCTTAGAGTCCATGGGAGCTGCCACTGGCTCGCGGGCCTTGCAGAGTGAAGAACACTGAGCTAGGCTGGTCTCAGTGGTGGCAGATGACAGAACAAGGAGCAGTGGTCTCAAGTTCCAGTGGGCGAGGTTTAGTTTGGATATTAGAAAAAAGTATTTCACTAGGAGGGTGGTGAAGCACTGGAATGGGTTACCTACGGAGGTGGTGGAATCTCCGTCCTTAGAGGTTTTTAAGGCCCAGCTTGACAAAGCCTTGGCTGGAATGATTTAGTTGGGGTTGGTCCTGCTTTGAGCAGGCAGTTGGACTAGATGACCTCCTGAGGTGTCTTCCAACCCTAATCTTCTAGGATTCCCTGACCACCCCACATTGATATCAGTGAAATGACCCCAGTGATCTACAAGCACCTGCAATACCATAGAGAAATACCCCTTTCTATTGATGTACTCCATCGCAAGACGGTCCAGGGCCAAAATTGGGATACGCGTGCCATTTATCACCCCACCACAGTTAAAGAATCTTATTGCTTCAAAGCCATCCACTATTTCACATACATTTCCAAGAGTCATAGTCCTCTGTACCCTATTCAAGTATAAATGAACTTGCCAGGTATACAGTACAGTTAACGTGGAATGAAACTGTAAGGTAGCTACTGCTGCTAATAAGCTCAATTATTAGTTAAATTATTTTGAAGAGCTAATTTTCCAAATACAGTTTAAGACAGCTGGAATAGGTTCGCGTTTCCTTTCAAAAGGTGACAATGATAACTGTTAATGTCTAGATTCAACAGAGCTAGTCCTTCAATAGTCCATTGTAAATAATTTGAGCAAGCAGAATCCTACATAACCTTCTCTACCTGCATAGATAGGCTTTTTCTTAAAGTCTGTAGATTACTTGTATAAAAAGTCTGTCCTACATTTAATACCTAGCAAATTCAGATCTTTTAAAAATTTTCTTCACACTTTCAAGTTTGTCAAAGCTCCAAAACACCTTTCAGATTCAGCAGCTGAATGTTCAGTCAATTTGGAAGAATAATTTTCATTCTCTTAAATCTTCAATTTCTTATGCGAGCACAAGAGGAATCAGTTTCTTTGCTCACAGTTCCGAGACTCTTTCCAGTCACCACTTCACACAAAAGTTCTCTCTTGGCTTTTTCTCAGGATCACACTATAAGGGTATGTCTTCATCACCAATGTCAAAGCACTGCTGCAAAATTCCAAAATTCTCAAACATAGATGCCTCAAGCTACACACCTAGTTTCAGGAAAGGCATCTAAATTAAAATGCCTCTTTATCAAAGGTTATGAGCATTCTGTTTCCCTTAATTTCATGGGACCACTTTGATTTAGACACCTAACTTTAGGCACCTATTTCTGAAAGTGTTGGCTATATATTTGGAAATTTGCACTTCAGCCTTTAAATAACAATGCTATATACATTGCGTTACATTTCACATATGCCTGAAGCAAGCAATACGCTCTGAGTTTAAAGAGGCTTGCATACGCAACACATTGTCAATATTTATTTTTTCAATGTATTAAACAATTATAAAAAGTGACTGATTTAACTTCCCAGCATACATGCCAGCCACCAAAACTACTAAAATAAACAGTAACTAATCTGCCAGCATTTTCAAAACTCTTTGAAAGAAAACACATGTTATTTTAGAGGTAAATAACCTATGCAGGTAGAGAAGGTTATATTGGATTCTGCTTGCTCAAATTATTTATAATGAACTATTGAAGGACAAGCTCTGTTGAATCCAGACATTAACATTTGTCATTGTTGTCTTTAGAAAGAAAACTTGAACCTATTTAGCCTATTCCAGCTGTCTGAAAACTGAATTGTATTTGGAAAATTAGCTCTTAAAAATAATTTAACTAATATTTGAGCTTATTAGCAGCAATAGCTACCTTACAGTTTCACTCCACTTTAACTGTATTGAATGCCTGGCAACTTCATTTACAGGATGTTTCCACTGTTCCTTGCTTCACTTACATTTGATTGACTTTTTTTCTCTGACTCTAAAAATAAAGAGTTAGGAAAGAAAGGCTAAACGTAGCATGCAGTGAACAAAAAAGGAAGTTTGTACATATCTTGACAGCAAACCAAAATTACTTAAAACTAAGATTTTTACACTGAAATGTTTGTTCTAGCAGAACATTATATATTACTATTGGCAAAGATAAGATAAATCCTTGTGAAAACTAAGGCTTTGTCTACACTGGCAATTGAGTGACAAAACTTTTGTCATTCACAGGTGCTTAAACACCCCACTCCCAACCCCAAGAAGACAGCTGTGTAGTGTAGAAAAAGCTTAACTACTGTGTACCTTGTTTTGAACTCTGGTAACTCAGCTGGCATCTCAGAATTATTCCTGATTTACACTAGTAGAAAGGTGTCAAAAACAGGCTCTGTGTAGTACATGTGGCAATACAATGGTATAGTTATGGCAAAGGTGCTAATTAAATGCGTGCTATGAACTATTGATATTGAGTTTTTATATGAAACTCTCCATAAAAAATGGTTATGCTTAGAGGGATCTTAATGAGTCCATAAAGGCTGGCTCCAGCAACCACACTTGATAAATGGGATTGTGTGGACTAAACATTCTTTTTCTCTGGATAGGGACTAGCAAAAAGCCAGTTCCAAAGGATATTTAGTCATCATCATCATCATCGGTGACCCTTGATTAGAGGATGAGCTCTACCACAGATTTACATATCGGTCCTGAGATGACTCAGATCCAATCCTGGAACCACAGATCTGCCCGCAGTAGGTACAGACATTTCCTGTCAAGTTACCTGTCTGACGTTCCTTTGTGTTGCAGAACAGCGGAACAAATATGGGTAAATGCTCAGACCCACCTATTTTGGGAACAAAGTGCTCCATGTGGCCAATAGTTAGTAACTTGGGGCTAAGGGTTTTCTCAGGTGAAAAGGGCAATGCACAGACAGGAGAGAGAACCAGATAATGGGCTAAAAGCAGAGAGAGAAATGGAGCTGGTATTGTGATACACAGCGATGTCTCAGATAGTTCCATTGGCAGAAAATCCAACTATGTGTAATTTTGAGCAGCTCAACTTGAAATAAGTGGGATTTGAGCACAATTTGTAAATAAGTTACACTAGAAAATACCCTGAGTCTGTGATAGCAATTCCTCTTCCATTGGAAAGCTAACTTATTGCAAAGCTCCCCAAATGTGCTTCACTTAAAAAGACAATATACACCATACATACACACACACAAGGGAAAATGTTACCTTTATCACATAATGGACCTTGTATATATTTTAGTCAGTAACAGTGGGTTAGTGTAAACATTCAGTTAAATATTCAGAAAGTTCATTTAACCCACTGAGTGTGGATAAAAATGCAGTATCAACAGTAATTTGCTGAAAGTTCTGTTCTTCTTTCACTTGGTTCACTGAACTAAGTGCAAACCATCTGTTACTGCCCAGAATAGAAAAATAGTCAAACAGATAAAAATCTCACTTTAAACAAAGCTGAAATTACTTGCTTAGACAACTATTGAATCTGACGGATTTAATCAAACACCACAAAGGGCTTTAAAGAACACTGTACATTTACAGCGGTTTTTAGAGGTAAAAATCCCAAGATCTTTAAACAGAAACAGAGATTTAACAAGTTCATTTTTATGTTGAAAGCTAAATTCCCTAAAAGAATTGCCTTATTAATGGGATATGCGTATTTATTAAGATGGTCTGACAAAGATATTTCTAATTGACCAGCACTGCCTTGCGGCACTGCAACAGTTTCTTGAATAGATATTCAGGAGTCATGTCCCACAAAAGTACAGTTGTTGAAATCAATTGACATATATTCCATCCTTTAGGGAAAGCACAATACAGTCTGTACCTCTATTTTTCTATTATGCAGTATCAGAAAGTGGATCTTATCATGACAAGATAAATGCTACCCTTTCAATTTGCACCACTGTATAATAGCAAATCTTACCCAATCCTGTCAAAACACCTAATATTCAAGAAAACTGCAACAAGCAGCAAATTATCAAGTTTCAAACTTGACTGCCATGTTAAAGCTGTAATTCCAGTGGATACGTGAGTGAAAGGAAGGGCTTCCCAAACAGCACACAAACACTTTTTTAATCTCCAGAGAATGCAAATTAATGGCCCAAGATCCTTGATGATCTGCAACAACTATTAATGTGATTGTGACATTGCACCCCATAATTCTTTATGGAAATATGCTTATGAATGTACATATGACTAAACTAGAATATGTTTTAGGCAACATATGCCATGTAACATCTCTGCAAACGTTAAAATCTACTGAATATATTCATCCTATTTGTATGCATGTGTCATTTTTGTATTCAAAGCTACAAATATTGGCTGTATACTTGTTTCATTTTAAGTAGTCTTAGTAAGGCATTTGGGCAGCTTCTTTAGAAAGGAATTTGCAAGTTAAGTGCCCAATGGACAATGGATCTTAGAAGGCTCCAATCCACATAAGAAGTCTACTTGAGGATGTTCGAGGTAGCATGTGAACCATGGCTGCTATCTGTAAGTTCTGAGTCATGCATGGACATGTGATTTGCCCATGTGACTCCAAAACTCCACCTTGTAGCTAGTATTCTACACAGGGGGAGGGAGGGGTGTCCACCCACAAGAGAAAGTCTATTTAAACCCCTGGGAGACCCCTCCATTTTGTCCTCAGCTGGCTCAAGAGATAGCCTCTCCACTCCCAAAGGATACCTGAAAGAAACTGGAACAAAGGACAGTAAAGGGGGTGTGAGTGATTGCTGGACCCAGACTAGAAGGAGGCTAGTCTGTAAAAGAAGCTTACTGGAACATCTCTGAGGGTGAGGTTTCATCTGGAATCACTTTCTTACTGTATTAGGCGTAGACTTGTGTGTTTTATTTTGTTTGGTAATTTACTTTGTTCCATTTGTCATTACTTAGAACCACTTAAATCAGAGGTGAGCAAACTATGGCCCACGGGCCACATCTGGCCCATGGGACTGTCCTGCGTGGCCCTTGAGCTCCCAAGCAGTGCGGCTGCCAGACATGCTGCTCTGAGCGGCATGGTAAGGGGGCAGGGAGTGGGGGGGGGTTGGATAAGGGGCAGAGGATCCCAGGGCGGCAGTCAGGGGACAGGGGGTGGTTGGATGGGGTGGAGGGTTGGATAAGTGTGGGAGTCCGCGGGGGCCTGTCAGGGGGTGGTGTAGTGGATAGGGGTCGGGCAGTCAGGGGATGGGGGGGTTGGATAGGCGTTGGGGTCCCAGGGAGCCTGTCAGGGGGCAGTACTTTGGATAGGGGTTGGGGCAGTCGAGACAGGGAGCAGGGAGGGTTGGATGGTAGTGGAGTCCCAGGGTTTGGTTAGGAGCAGCAATCCCAGGAGGGGGAGGTCAGGGGACAAGGAGCAGGGGGGGTTGAATGGGTGGGTGTTCTGAGGTGGGCAGTCAGAAGGCAGGAAGTGGGAGGGGGCAGGGGCCAGGTTGTTTGGGGAGGCACAACTTTCCCTACCCGGCCCTCCATAGAGTTTTGCAACCCCAGTGTGACCGTCGGGTCAAATTTTTTCCACCCCTCACTTAAATCCTACTTTTTGTATTTAATACAATCACTCTGTACTTATTAATTAACCCAGAATATGTATTAATACCTGGGAGGGCAAACAGCCATGCATATCTCTCTATTAGTGCTATAGAGGGCAAACAATTTATGAGTTTACTCTGCATAAGCTTTATACAGGGTAAAACGGATTTATTTGGATATTTGGACCCCACTGGGAGTTGGGCATCTGAGTGTTGGAGACAAGAACACTTCTTAAGCTGCTTTCAGTTAAGCCTGCAGTTTGTGGGACGTGGTTCAGACTTGGGTCTGTGTCTGTAGCTGGCAAGCGTGTCTGGCACAACCAGGCAGGGTTCTGGAGTTCCAAGCTGGCAGGGAAGGCAGGGGCAGAAGCAGTCTTGGCACATCAGTTGGCAGCCCCAAGGGGGTTTCTGTGATCTTGATCACCTTGAAAATGGAGCAAATTCATATTTATCGGGGGTGGGGTGTAGGTGGGGAGGAGGAAAAGGAGGGATGGAGAAAAAAGCAGCAAACAAAAAGGTAGCTGGGAGATCACATGCGATGTTGTAAAAACAGAATTAGAGTAAACAAATCTCTAAAATCAAAACAGACGTGGAAAAATAGAAGAAGAGGAGAAAGGATCACAGGTTTGTCCAGCAGGCCCACAATGTTAGACCGATAAGAAAAGCTCATTCTTATTATGAATTTCTAAAATACCAAGTTCAAGTTTCTAGTTTTTCATCCACTCAGAAAGCAACTGACCAGGAAAGTTCCAGTGCTGTCTTTATTACCATATCCTTCAATGTAATATGCTTTTGAAGCCTGCAAGACATGCAAGTGACCTTTCACTCCAACTCCAAGATTAGACGGCATCTAAAGAGTATAATTCCTGCACTGGCTGAAAGGAGGAGCATTCAGGGGAAAGCGGCTATTAAACCTTTAAAGCAGGGTGGGCAAAACATTTTGGCCCAAAGGCCACCTCTGGGTATGAAAATTGTATGGCAGGCCATGAATGCTCATGAAATTGGGGTTGGGATGTGGGAGGGGGTTAGGGCTCTGGCTTTAGGTGCAGACTCCAGGGAGGGGCCAGAAATGAGTTCAGGTTGCGAGAGGGGGCTCCAGACTGGGGCAGGGAGGGTAGGGTGCAGGGGGGGGGTAAGCGCTCCAGCTGGGGGTGTGGGCTCTGGGGTGGGGCTGGAGATGAGGGGTTTGGGGTATAGGAGGGTACTCTGGGCTGGGACCCAGGGGTTTGGGGAATAGGAGGGTGAGGGCTCTGGGGATGAGGGGTTTGTGGTGCAGGAAGGTTCTCCGGGCTGGGACCGAGGGGTTCAGCGATACGTCCTCCTCCGTCTCCTACATGGAGGTGCGGCCAGGTGGCTCGGAGGCGCAGCCAGGCAACTCTGCTGTGTGCTGCCCTGTCCACTGGCGCCGCCCCCTCATCTCCCATTGGCCACATTTCCCAGCCAATGGGAGCTGCGGAGGCAGCACTTGGGGTGGGGGCAGCGTGCGTAGGGGCCAGAATGGGGACATGCCGCTGCTTCTGGGAGCCATGCAGAGCGGCCCCCAACCCTACTCTCCGGCTGGAGCACCAGAGTGGGGGCTAGCCCCAGATCCTGCTCCCCAGTGGGAGCTCCAGGGCCGGATTGAAACAGCTGGCGGGCCGGATGCAGCCCGTAGTTTGCCCACCCCTGTTTTAGAGTGTGTGGACATACATATGCCTTAATTTAGCTGACAGCCTAAAAAAACTAAAAATGATAGTATTTTAATTGTTCTCTGTGTATATAAAATCTCCCCACTGTATTTTCCACTACATGCATCTGAAAAAGTGAGCTGTAGCTCACGACAGCTTATGCTCAAATAAATTTGTTAGTCTCTAAGGTGCCACAAGTACTCCTTTTCTTTTTGCGAATACAGACTAACATAGCTGCTACTCTGAAACCAGTATTTTAATTGTTGTTTTTGTACTGGATGGCATATCCTTCTGTTCACACACTGCCATGTGTGATATGAGGTGCTGTATTACAAATATAAACAGATAGTTCTTTAAAGAATCCACTTGTTAATGAAATTCAAAGAACATAAATTAGGAAGACAACACTTTCCATTAAGCGAACACATACATTTTATAAAGAGCACTTTGTTTGCAGAAATATTTGATACATTTTACTGCTGCTTGGATTGTGGGGGCAGGAGAGGAGGAGGAGGAAGAGAGAGAGAGACAGATCTCTACTCCTATTTATTCTATACCAGTTATTGTTAAAGGAATTTCAATAAACAAGTGGTCAAAATAAAACCAAAAGATTACAAAATATGCTTTCCTTTCTGATGTCTTGAAAACACATAAATGAGCCTTGTTTGAAAGGTTTAGTTAGTCTACAGGTTTAGTTTTTGTGCAAATCCAGCACAGATTTCTGTGGGGAGGAATCTGTAAAGCTGGGAAACTGGTAGGGCTCACACCCTGCTAATCACACCCAGCCGAAGAATCCAGGCAAAAATATGGGCTAAAAATCACAGCTCTTAGGATATCTGGTCCTTTCAGAAGTCCCTACACACAGCTCTGACACTCACTCCCACCAACATTCCTAGCTTGGATTGCTCATATACCATGCTACCCTCAGTTCCTTAACAACTGTTTGCAAGATCCCTCTCCTCTGATATGTTTAGATTATAGAGAGCAAACTAATGCAGAAAGCTTTACCATTAGTTAATATGGAAAAACACTGTGTACATTAAACCTCTTTTCGGAGGGACCATGTCACATAAGGTGGCTGCTTCCCAGTCCCTCTCTCCATGTTGTATCCCCTTCTCAGATCATATTTCCCAGATCATATGGTGTTAGCACAGAACTGTTGAGAACATGGCATGTAGCCCTCCTTCTCTTCTTTACAGCCTCAATGGTCTCTATAAACATAAATTATTGTACTTATGCTCCCCTCAGTACTGTGAGAGGGTTAGGGCACCAAACAGAAGCATTACCTCAACTCAGTTTATTTTCAAGCATTTGGGTATTGAAAAAAATAAGGATATTAATTCCATCAGCTAAGGATGGACAGCATGCAAGAACCCATTTTGTTCTTGACAAGAAGAAGAAAGAGCTCAAGTAGTTGATAAAGATGGTCATAGATATTAGGAATAGCGCTTCACTACTGCAGGCCACTTTCTCAACATTGTTTTCACTAACCAAATGCTCAGGACATATATCGCATAGTCTGTTCTGCCTGACTACATCAGCATAAATGTGGAGTATTTCCATGGACAAGAAACAGAGTAACTCCAAACTTACACTGGTGATACCATGAGCTGAATTTATCCCTATATGTTGGGGAAAAAAACAGAATTACGAAAGAGAGGACTATCAGATTATGGAGGAATAGCTAGTCATCTGCTTATCTCATATGGGGTAGTCCTACAAACTTCATGAAGAGAGACTTCATTCTCTAGTCCAAATAACTGTATTGCGTCAAGACACCTATAGGAGCAAAATCAGATATTAAACTCAGGCTGCTAGAATGAGAGAGATTAAATATCAAGGGACTCTGAGTACAGGGTTACCCAGAAAAAAAAACAAACCCTAAAACTACAGTTTTAGACATACTAGTATGAGAAATTTATACCTAAAAAGTTAGGAAAAATCTTTCTTCCTCATCACACATTTTGTTTTGAGATAAGCAAAACTTGATTTTCATGTTTACATTCAAGAAGAGTTTTGTCTCATTTAGGGAATACTGCACACTCTGTACTCCTCAGTAACTTCTCTAGGTTTTCTATGCAGCAGCTAATTTGTATAACTACAAATGTTTATAGTTTCTAACCAACCAGAGACTTTATCTTTATTGATTATTCATACTGCTATTTCTTCTGGTGGCTCTTTTTTACTGAAAATTTTATACCGCTGCCCTTTTTTCTTACCTTGGCACTGTGGGTACATGATAAATGTTTCTGATGACAACAGAATTTATCTGGAATATATCCAGGTCTTATTGAAAAGAAGCTCTCTGAGAATCTCATTTTGCATAAATTGAGGTTAAATGATTTTGTAAAGCTTTTAAATCTATGGAATATAAGACAACACATTTGCAAGCTTTTTTTTTTAAAAAAAAAGACGGATGTTATGACATTAACAGATCCCTATAAACTTGCTCAGTGGGGTTCCATGCATGATGTAATGTTGGCAGCATAATAATACTTTGCAGTTAGATCACAGAACAAAATGTATTATTGTATTATCCCAATTTTGCAGATTTTAGATTTAACGGAGAGTTTAAGTGACTTGTTCTAGGTCACAAAGCAAGTCAGTGGTCGACATAAAGACAGAGCCAAGCTCCCAACATAGTCATATGTTCTAATCAGTAGATAACTACTTGTGCATACTAACTAGAGTGTCACTGAGACAGTGCAAGTTATTTGTAGAAAGGATGAAAGTTACAGAACCTAAAAAGGTGGGGTGAGCTAGGCATTTATATGCTTAATAATTCTCTTATACTGACCCACATGGTGGCCTATAAATCCAGGCATGGAAGAGACCCTCATATTGTGTGGGCCTCCTATTTTCACTTAGTCGCATCTGCAGAATTGTTTTCTTAGACCAGACCCTGTAGAGACCTCTGCAGGAGGTCCAGACTCTGCACAAAGAGAGGGAGTAGAAATGGGGCAGGCTAGGATGATACACATCATCTCCTCTCCCTCCAGCGAGTCTCTGGAAAATATAATGCTGACCAAAATAAAACAAACAAACAAAAAATCCCATAATGTAGCTGGATAACTGTGAACGCTATATATGGGTGAAATTCCTCTTATTGTCCTTATTGCCAACTTTCTAATTGCACAAAATCGAACACCCTTGCCCCGCCCCTGCCCTGAGGCTCCACCCGTGCCATGCCCCTTCTCCAAGGCCCTGCCCCCACTCACTCCATCCCCCCTCCCTCCATCGTTTGCTCTCCCCCCCCTCACTCACTTTCACTGGGCTGGGGCAGAGAGTTGAGTTGCAGGAGGGGGTGAGGGCTCCAGCTGGGGGTGCAGGTTGTGGGGTGGAGCCATGGATGACGGGTTTGGGGTGCAGGAGTTGAGGGATTCGGAGTGCGAGAGCGGGCTCAGGGCTGGGGTGCAGGAGGGGGTGCGGGCTCCAGGTGGAGGGTGGGCTCTGAGTGAGGCCTGGGATGAAGGGTTTGTGGTGCAGGAGGGGGCTCAGGGCTGGGGCAGGAGGTTGGGATGCGGAAGTGGGGATGTGGCAGGGTTGATAAAAATAAATGATTTTTAAAAAGCAAAAAAAATGGATTTTTTTTATTTAAATCGGATTTTTTGATAAAATGCTTTTTGAGGAAAAAAGCAATGTAAAGATAGTTTGAATTAAGATACATTAAGGTCAAAGATATCTCACCATGGAATAGGGATTATAAATTCTAATTCTATAGAATGAGACAATATATTCATGTAATGTTTAAGAAAAGTTTTATAAATTCCAATAGTTCATGGATTAGGGACCCAATCTTATGGGGTTCCAGGGGCTTCTGTATAGATTATTTAGGTTAATCTTTCTATCTACCCAATGGGACTCAGTGCTCAGTCTAGAAAATACCATCAGAGATGCTTAGTTTTGCAGTTCTCAAACTGTGGATTTGTGTCTCCAGAGATAACATGCTTGTTAACAGCAAAAAGTTTTTTAAACAAATAAATAATATATAGAAATGAGAAATAACAGACCTCAACCCTATTGTCCCTCTGCAAATTTGTGTACATAGAGTCAATCCCTTATCTCTCTCTAAAAGCGCAAAGTTTCAAAAAGTTTAATGAATAGAAGATTGTTGGGGGCAGAATAGATCAGGACAAGGAGAAGTCTGAAGATAAATGTGAGAAGGGAGGGACAGGCAGTAGAAACAAAAGTGAAACTGTTTGAGCAGCATATTCTAGAATTCTTGAGGTCTTTCTGAGTGTAGCCTTCATTGATTTGAGATCTACCATACCATTCTCTCACTAGAAGGGAAAACCTACAATGCCAGCAGGCTTGTAAAAGAGACCCAGTTTGGGAATAAGAACCATTCAAGAAATACGTGTTTGCTGCTGATGGTCTAAAGAAAGTCACACCAGTGAACTGGTGGAAGTCACTTAAGCACTTGGATTCAGAGACTGTTGGAGATAGTCTCACTTTTAACAGCAGTAGCTTCTTCTGCTGGTGTAGAAAGAATATTTTCTTCCTTTGGACTAATTCATTCCAAATTGAGAAATCCGTTGGGACCTGAAAAAGCAGGAAAGCTTGTTTTTCTTTTCCAGATTATGAACAAACAGGAAAATGAAGGTGAAGACGACTGTTAGCTGCAGAAGCCAATATTTTAAGTTTCTCACGTTTACCTGGCTGACATAGTTGATTAGGGTAACCAGATGTCCCGATTCTATAGGGACAGTCCCGATGTTGGGGGCTTTTTCTTATATAGGCACTATTACCCTACACCCCCGTCCCGATTTTTTACACTTGCTATCTGGTTACCCTGGTCAATTAAATTTTTGTTTTTAAATATATATATATATTTCATTTAACTATTTTAGTTTAAAACAATTTTAACAAAAACAAACCTGATTTTAAAAAACTTGAATGTTTAACTAAATTAAAAAATTCATATGCTTGTTTTGTTAAAAATTATATGTTTGCTGTTGAAGAAAAAAAATCCAGAATACAGAACATTGTTGTTTTAGTTAAATAAAACAATTTAAATGTCTGTCTGGTGATGTTCTCCTCCTAATACAGCATGGCAAGAAAATCCTCCAAATATTGATTAACCTTTGAATTGGAGATAGTTCACCTCCCAATGACTTCATAAATATCTGCTTCAATTACCTTTGGTAAATGAAATAACCAAACAATCATTCATTTTCTGATATAGCTGTAAAACTAATCTGAAAAGTTTTCAAAATAAATCTCTTTAAAAGTATATAGGGTGTACCTTCTAAAAATGAAACCTACATCTGTCTCTGAGTTGGGAAGAAAATGTATTAAGGTTATAACAACCAACAAGAATGCACTTTTATGTAGAAATCCATGATTAAATCGAGTCTTCCTGACTAGTGATTTAAATCAAATCCACCCTGGGGCAGGTGCAGGCTCTGGGAGGGAGTTTGAGTGCAGGAGGGGGCTCAGGGCTGGGGCTGGGTTGTGGGAGAGGGTACAGGCTCTAGGAGGGAGTTTGGGTGCAGGAAGGGGCTCAGGGCGGGAGTTAGGGGCATGGGCCTGAGGTGTGGGAGGGGTTGCAGGCTCCAACCATGTGGCGCTTACCTCAGGCAGATCCAGGTTGGCAGCACAGCAGGGCTAAGGCAGGCTCCCTGCCTGGCCTGGCTCCTGTGGCTCCGGAATGCGGCCAGCATGTCCAGCTCCTAGGTGCAGGGGCAGCCAGGCACTCTGAGCGGTGTGCGCTGCCTGCAGCTGCAGGCGCCGCTGCAGCAGCTGCCATTGACCGCAGGTCTGAAAACTAGACACCTGGCAACCTTACTGTCCTACCTCCCCCTAAACAACTACACAACAAGCGTGTCCCAATATATGCGTTTAAATATCTTTAAAAATTATCTCCCATTTCAGGAGCAAAAGATTGCACTTACATCCTGCTACTGCCCCTGTACAAATGTTACATGCTGGATTAGCACAGGCACAGTTCTCCAGAAAAGGAACTCTAAGACTGTTGTAGAAGCACATGAAGATACAGGATACCTGCAATCCTGTAAGAAGGTGGGGGGAGAGCTAGGGTCAGCCAGCCCTGTTCAATGATCAGATCCAGCTGGGAAGGGAGCAGGGCCAAAATCCTCAGAGATATTTAGGCTCCTAACTTGCATTCAATTCAATGGTAGTCAGGAACCTAAATACCTTTGAGAATCTGGGCCCAAGGGATTATAATGTCAACTAAGTGACTCAGACCAGGTAGGCAGCTCTGCTACAAGTCCCATGACAAACTAAATTATTTCTCACCTCCTACTTATGACAATCAAAATACAACTTAACAAACTGACATACTGACCTAATATATTGGAACCAGGGGTGCCGGAACAGGGGAGCCTCTGGGGGCCATGGTCCCTTCACTTTTTACTGGCTGTAAGGGTGAGCGATGCGGGGGAGAGGCTGGAGAGGAGCGAGCAGGAGGCAGGGTCTTGGGGGGAAGAGGTGGCATGGGAGTGGGGCCCCCGGGAAAGGGGCAGCGTGAGGGCACGGTCTCAGGGAGAAAGGGCAGGACTATGGTTCAGGCACTGTTGGCCCCCGCACTTTTAGGGACCTTCTGCTGCTCCTCATTGGTACATTTGCTAGTATTTCATGATGTGAAAGGCAAGCATGTCACACACACACACACACCCATCCATCACTTTTAGGCCTCCACAGACTTGTTTGCATCTTGCAACAGTGACTTGCCATGAAATGCTGCAACCACAGTAACTAACTTTTGTACAACTGCATTCTCCTCAATTGTATGGTAGTCTAAAAGTGTTAAAGTGGGGGAAATAATTCATATATCAATTACAGATAAATACTACATTCAGAGGAATTAATTCTTAATCCTCATGAGATTAATTGGAAATCCACATGATGTCCACGTCCTAGATCTTGCTAAACATTGCCTTATTAGTTACTCAGTCTAAGGATGCTGAAGAGAGTGCAATAAATAATCCCTTCCAAAGTCCATTCTAACTATTTTTATTCCATAACCACAGTGTGCATGCTGCGGCACAAAAATAAAATAAAAGTGGTCCCTCTCTCATGGTGACAGAGAGTTTGTAATCTAGCTGCAGACATGAAGCAACAAACAATAACCTCAAACAAAGGGCAAAAATGGATGGTGTGGTGAGGAAGTAGAACAAGATTTCCTGTAATGTTGCAAGGATTGTGTGCACATCTTGGTTTTTCACAATAAAATACTGGTGTGTATGTTTATGCTCATTAAATCACGTCAACTCCATCTTTTTCAAGAAGAGGTACAGGAAGAATTTGTGTTTTGTTTTAAAAAATCCCCCCATTTTTACCTAAATCACACCGCTTTAGGAAATCTGATAGCACAAATGCAAAAGGACTGTAACTCTAAGGATCTGCACCTTTGGGAAGACAATAAAACATGAGAGAAAGTATTTGGGGCAGAGTCTGCTATCACCCCCTCCAACTGGGAATTTCTGAAATTCTAGGAAGGACATTTGGCATTGATTTTGCTGATGTAACCCCTATATTATCTTTGTTCAGTAAGCACAGAACTCCAACTATACATATCCATAGCATATGCTGCAATACTGACAAATTTCAATAATCAATAAAACTAGAGAATTCTGTGGGTGGGCAAGTCATTGGTTTTGCATCCAACAAGGTAACTTTTAAGAACAAAGAGGAGACCATTATTTGAATAAGGACAAGTATGCAGAAATGTACAGGGATTGACTTTAGCACTATAGATAAGACAGAGGCAGGAGAGTCTTATGACTAAGTGATTTGGTAACAGAGCAGTGTTTCTCAACCTTTTTGTGCTGGCGACCACCTTTGGACTTAAAAAAAAAATTGTGATCTCTTCCACCCCACCAAGACTTGAAAAAAGTGTGTCGTCTCCCCCCCCCCCGATCTTAAATGTCATTAAGTAAATTATTAATAATACTCAGGGCTGGCATTTGGAGGTTGCAAGCAGGGCAATTGCCTGAGGCCCCATGAAGCTAAGTTACATGCTTCAGCCCTGGGCAGTGGGACTTGGGCTTGGGCTTCAACCCTGGGCAGCGAGGCTCAGGCTTCAGCTTCAGCCCCAGGAAGCAGGACTTGGGCTTCAGCCCCAGGCAATGGGACTAAAGCATGTAACTTAGCTTTGCAGGGACCCCTCTGGCATGGGGTCCTGGGCAATTGCCCTGGTTGCCACCCCCTAACATCGGCCCTGCACTTGCAACCCCCATAAACCTGACCCCCAAGGTTGAGAAACACTGACCTAGAGCATCAGATCTAAAAGCTGAATCTAACCCTACCTGTCCTGGTTCAATCTCAGAAACAGCAGCTCAGTTGGAAGCACTCAGTGTTCAAACCAACATGCACCATGGAATCCTTCAAACTCCCTGCCCTAGGGACTGGAGGTGCCAGGTAGTATGCTTCTGCTCAGAAGCAGAAATGCAGCAAGCTAATAGGTGTGGAGGCAGAAGGTGTCTAGAAAAAGAGTGATGTCAAAGAAGAAAGGGAGACAAGGTGACAAAGGGTAGTGGGGGAATGAATGTACCTGGCAGTTTCCTTCTATTTTTCCTGTTTGGCCTGTTGCTGCTGTTAGCCACAGGGCACACACAGCCTTTTGAACACTTATGAAAGAGCCCACCTGCTTGGTAATAAAAAATCTAGTAGAAACTTGTCCTTGCCCGTGTGTTTTGAAGAAATGAGATAAAACATTTAAAATATCTTGCATAACGCTCTCATGTCCTGCATACTGGGCCTTTGTGCATATTAGCTTTAAATAATGGCATACTAGTATTAGAGGCTAGATAGGTCATTTGGGAGGAGAGTCATTGGCAGAGCAGTTCTTGCCTTTCGACTTCCATCCCACCCCAAAGTAAAAATGAGTATACTACTGTCCTGGCTACATTTTGAGAAAACAGGTCTCAGTCATGTTACGGGCTGGGCATAACCAGCACCTTTCATTTAAGATAGTTGTAAGAAACACTTAAGCTCCTTTATGGTGCCTGATACCATAGCGGAACAATAGCAGCCTCCACCTCAAATAGGCATATGACACTGCCCAAAACAAAGGCTCATGCAAGACACATGTGGGCACAAAGGTTTCACTGTGAAAATTTGTCTTGGAAAGAAAGGCAGAAAAAGCCAAAGAAACTGAGAGAGAAGGCAGCAAGGAAGCACCAGACACAGACACACTGGTAATGTGGCTCAGAGAAAAGCTTAGAGAGAGCTTTTGCGCCAAGCGCTGGCTGGAAGGGGCTTGGAACTGTGAGCAAAGGAACTTCCTCATTTGTTCAGGCAACATGATTTTCTATATTCTTTCTAATCATGGCTCTACCAATGACTTGAAGCATGACACTTAAGCATGTGTCTGAGTTTCCCCATTTGTAATATGGGAAAAATACCTATCTACCTTTATAGGAATATTTTGCTGAGTTAATCTGTACAGTGCTTAAAAAGCACAAAGTAAAATACATGGCAAATGCTATATATTATAGCATTCAACAGTTTCCAGAAAGGGAAGTTACCTACCCTGGCAGAAAAGTGGGGTGTGCAACTGGGAGTTGAGGGGAATCATCTCACTGACCCCAGGCTTTTCTCCCTTCCTCATTCAAGAATTTTTTCGATAAAGGCAAATGTAAATGTAACCCGCACACCTCCTGAGACCACTTAAAGAGAAATAAAATAAGTCTGCTCTACTGCCTTAGCTAACAGCCAGTTGGCTTTTAGCTCATGCGGTAGAGGCTCATGCACTAAGCTCCAGAGGTCCCCGGTTCGATCCGGCCTGCCGATGACCGGGGTCTGTCGGCATTACAAGTGGGGGCTCGTCCAGGATTTCAACTGGGAAGACTCTGAAGCTCGAGATGCACTTCCTCAGCTAGGAAAAGTATGTAACTCACACACCTTCTGGGTGTGGTGTTCTGTCCCATCTAGTGGCACCAAGACCACTTAAAGAGAGAGTGATAAAATGAGTCTGCTCTACAGCCTTAGCTAACAGTCAGTTGGTTTTGGGGTCATGCACTAAGCTCCAGAGGTCCCCGATGTGATCCTGCCCACCACCAATCGGGGTCTGTCGGCGTTACATAAACACTTCCTCTTCAGGCTAGACCTTTTTTTTTTAATTGGTGGGAAAGGAATAGAACCCTGCACGACCACTTATGCAGTAGCAATGCTTCCCCTCTTCCAATCTATCAAACCCATGCACATTTAATCATTATTTAAGCATCATCTGGTAAAGAACTCTAAACTAAAACAATAAAGGGCTAATTCCAGGGGTTTCGTTTTTAGCCTTAGGATTTTCCCCTCACACTAGAGAGTTTAGTAAGTTTTTAGCTTTTCCATCTAAGGGCCGTACCTCTGTTGTGCCTCCAAGACTACTGATCTTGCCTCTCTTCAGTTTCTTATTTTCTCACTTCTTTCAGTGACCCCCAATACTATGGTTAGACATTGGTCATTGGTTCAGTATTGACTTAAAAGAATGAGAGCTAGCTACCAAAACCATACACAATGCATATACGCAGAGAATTAAGTTACCCCAAAATTATCTAACTCATAACTTCTTGACTTGTGCAATTAATAATTCAGCCTTGACACTGCATTTCTTATTCCATATTTTACAAGATTACTCTCATCCTTTGGCTTTTTAACCTCATAGCTATTACAGGAACTGAGTTAGAATTCCATTTATTGTTTTACCATTTCATTTGGAAAAACAAAGCTTTGTTTCCTAATTGTGCAAAATTGAAAGCAGACAGGTTGGTTATTTCAGAATTGTGTATTTCTAGTGTGTCCAAGAGGTTCAAAATTACAATTGTGTATTGCTTTCAAAATAAGATATGAATACAGAAGCCCCCCAAGTATCTGTATAGAATGTTTCATTATATTAGTGCCCCAAGACAAGATCTTACAAGGTTTGTGCTACCACTTACTAATGTTATATATAGCAAGTTGCAAATGAAACTGACTGCAACCTGCGATAGTTTAGACTGCATAAAACTATTTTTATGTGGGGCTTAATCCAACCTTCAGTCAAGACAGTGAAAGCCTTTTCTCCAATTTCAGTGGGCACTGGATTGAGCCCTGTAATCCATGCTTTATAGTCACTCAGAGCTTTCTTTAACTTTCATCTTTTAGGCGTAAAACATCCTTGCCTAAAGGTTTCGCTTGGTTTTGGAAAATTGGGGGGAGGGGGCAGGGATAGAGGGGAGAGTGATTGAGCCATTTTGGTGCAAAAGGAGGTTGGGGTTTTTTTAATTCCATCATACAAATCATTTATTTTTTTACATGTACAGTCTTACAGCTGAAAAAGCATGGAGATTAGAGATACAGTTTGGCCTGGGAATAGGTTTTACTGCGGAACAATACATAGCTTTGTTTCAGGGGAAGTTGGTTTTGATTTGATGGAGTTATGATCATTTGAAGATTGCCTACTGAGCACATACAGTAGATATTTTTCTTGCTAAAGAAGGCTATGCTGCATGATCCTAGGCCCACAGTTAAAGCAAGGGCTCCTGCACACCTTGTAAGGCATGTTGGGGCTGAAAAAAAGGCTCTAGACACTATGGGAAAGGAATTGCCTCCTATGCACTTTGGACCCAATTCAGCAAGATATTTAAAGATGTGTAACTTTAAGCACATGAATAGCTGCATTGACTTAAATGGGGGTACTCCCATGCTTACAATTATGTGTGTCGTTATCAAAGCTACAGGACTAGCTGCACCTCTGTCCCCATCCTAATCCCAATAAGTGCATTGCCTCAACTGTCAGGCATCATGCCTTTACCTACATCCAGGTGGAATTCTGCAATTCTCCCACTTTTAGACCAGGCCGTGGACTACAATACCCTGTGTATCAAATGTGATTACTTCACAGGTCTGACTAAGTTCAAGTACTTGCAGTTCTTCCATTCAGGAGTCTCTGACCAGTGGCATACAGCGCCAAAACACCCTTCTTAAAACCCAGTCTTGTTTATTTTAACAGTAGGACAAAGAATTTAAAGAAAAAAAGGATTTTAAAACAGTCTATATGCATGTCTATTTTACTTGGAGTCTATTACCTGATGTTAACCTAGGCAGGCCTAAATTCTTCAGACATCCCAGTGTACGCCTGTGTCTCAGCCAAACTACTCTCCCCGCTTAAGAGAAAGTCCCTTTAAAGAAAACCCTAATAGTTCTTTTGATCTCTCTGATCTCTTTTCCTTTCCTGGCATTATCTCTTAACAACCCTCAAGTGTTTGCAGAGAAGTGAAGCTTTTCTTTCCTTTCCTGCTTATTCCCTCCACATACACAACAGTCCCCTATTAAATTTGCACAATATAGTCATATAGTAAATATCCAAATCAACAGGTCAACATGCAGTAGTCATAAATTATTACAGAGCAGCTCCAAATCCATCAGAGTCCTTAAGTATCTGGCTGAATCAGAGAATTTAGCAGAATTATCAGGATTATGCCCAGAGTGGCTCGGGATGTCAGCACAAGTAAGTTAAATGCACTTGAAGCACCTTAAAACTGATTACAATTTAAAACAGAATTTGAAAATCAGGGAGGGGTTGAGACTACGGCTTTAGTGGGCCTTGTCAGGTACACTTTTTGGCTGAGGCAAGGAATCTGGATTACACAGTTTACCTATGATCTGTCCAGTGTTTTGGAAGCCAATAGAGCTTCACAGAGTATTACATTCTTAACCATTTAAAAAAATCCATGAAATCATCCTCCCCCATACTAGAATGAGTGAGGCCTGTTTTCTCTGTCTCTATTAGACTGCAGACACCTCCAAGCAGGGACTATGCTTATTGTAGCCCTAATGATTAATCTGTTTGCTTGCACAGATATATCTTTTCTTATAAGTTTAAGTATTTGATGTATTGTAATAGGCTTATAGATTTATATTAAAAATAAGTTTGGCTGTAATGCAAAAGACCTACAGGCCAAAAATCTGTATGTTAAGCTAAAGAAAGTTAGCATATCTATCTTAAGTAAAGTTGACCTACATCTTGTTACCCAAATAGAAAAAGTACCCACGCTTATGTCTAAGTCCTTTACCTAGACCAATAGACAATGAAGAATGACATAGGGGGGTTTTCAAAGTTGTACCCACGGACTTAACAAGTACACCACAAGAAACTTATGTGTGTACATACCTGTCATCCATATGCACATACATATTAACCTATGGGGTAATGTACCCTAACATTTCTGTGGGGGAGGAATAAAATTTGGGCAGAAGAGGTGACCAATGGCTCTTAACTATTAATAGGCCGTACTTATTTTCTTTTCAAACTTTAAGTTCCAAGGGGACTAGGCTAAACTTGGTTTCCCTAAACTTTTATTCCCAGTTCTGTTTATTAGGTTTTAATTTTTAAGTTAAGTTAGATAAGTAAACCCTAAGGCAGCTTTAACAGCTCCTTGCATTAGTTTCCTCTGCAAGAGGTAAAAAACCGAAACCGCCAAAGGCGAGGCCCTACGTCTTTCAACACCAGGTTATCAAGACAGGGTGTGAGTATTAACCAAGGTTTTGCAGCACATAATATTGTATTACCATATGTATCTATTAAATAACAGTAATACAACTGTAACTTTGTAACTCTATTTTACCATTTACTTACTATTTCACTGATTTTAATAAAAAGTCTTTATAACTATATCTGTCTCAGTGTGAGCTTCCTGTAGTACCCCTGAGGGTCCTTTGTACATTCTGTGGAGCCTGATTCAATATTAAATCAATATTACGAACACACCCTAAATTAGGCTACATTATTGCTGTATCTGGTACAATACTGGTCATATCCTCAGAGCAAAACAAATACAGGTTGTAATATTTTGGGATAATTTATATCATAACACTACCAAAAAAATAATTGTGAATCAGAAATTATAGTATCATGGTCAATTTGTAAGTTTTATTACCCTTATCTGGGTGTCAGATCCAGGATAACTTCAATTGAATGCCATAAGTGTACAGGTTTGTACAGGAGTGCACTCAGATGGCTCCAGTTGCAGCACTGGCCTTTGCTTGTAAAATTTTTTGGGGAAAGACATGCCTCTTTTTGTTTGGAAAATACTTGGGGCACTGTGGGTGTCAATGAAAACATGTAATAAATACTAATTTCATTTCTGTGTATACATTTTTATGACATCATTGCTTTCTGTTGAACAGTGTGATAGATCGAAGACACTTTGACCTCTTCCTTGCTGTTGAATCCAAGGACTAAGCACAGCACTGGATCTGTGTAGGGTCTTCCTGAAGCTTGGGTCATATCTGCACCTACAGTGCTACAGCAGCGCAGCTCTACTGATACAGCTATGCCACTGCAGTGTGTGTGGTGAAAACGCTCTATGCCAATGGGAGAGAGCAATCCTGTTGCCATAAAAAACCTCACCTCCACGAGCAGCAGAAACTATGTCAGTGGGAGAAGCTCTCCCGTCGACATACCACTGCGTACACGAGCACTTACACTGGCATAACTTATGTTGTTCAAGGGGGTGATTTATTCACACCCCTGAGCAACATAAATTATGGCAGCATAAACCGTAGTGTAGACATAGCCTTAATGTCAAATTTCATTTTGTTTTGTCTGTATGGGGACACTGGATAAGAAGGACTGCAAGCAAAACTGTCCTCAATTTCTTTCACCACACACAAGCATCATGAGTCCCAATCCTGAAAGATACCAAACACCGGCAGTTTTCATGGTAATCAACCTAAGCTGCCTGGGCTCACTCTCATGATCATTCTCCATTACATCTTAAAGACAGAGCCAAGTTCTCCTCTCACACCAGTTAAATTCCACTGACTTCAAGATGTCACTCCTAATTTAAAAGCAAGATCAGTCATACCCATATGATCCTTAGCAGATACCATAATAGCTTTAGATTTGGAATACTGTATTTTTTTAAATAGACGATTTAATCGTCTTCTGTTATTTAGTTTTGTATTTTTAATGTCACGCAAATATATATGTTAAAATATTTCACTCAACAGCTTTTTTCAGCTGCTAACAGGGATACAAATTGGATTGTGACACAAAACTCAAATTCTTCACAAGTCAAGGTGAATAAAAAAATAGTAATTTAAAAAAATAAATTTGATATTTTATTTAAATTACATATATTTTTCTTTTTACAATATATTTGTTATTATGATAAACCATATTATAGCCTAAATTCGTTTTAATCTATTAAAACTAATTAAAATTAAATAAAAAAACAGTATATATTTGCTGTAAAGTTTCAAAGAAAGTCAAACTATTCAACTGTTCAAAGTCAGTAGTTAAACACCTGGAACTAAAGTTTGTTGAAGTGGTAAACCAGCCTTTAACCGCAGTAGCCTCTTCTGCAGGTGTAGAGAGAATATATTCATTCTTTCACTTTATCCAACTAGTTCAGTTCAATGACTAATTCATTCAAAGTTAAAACACGGATCGGAAGTTGAAAAAGCAGGAAAGCTTATTTTTCTCTTCCAATCTATGAATAAAAATGAGGTGTGAGACGAGGAGATCTACTACTGTAGTTCTAAAATCCTGAAGGACATGGTCACTAGAAACAGTCCAATTCACTAACTACAGATAGTATTTCTTTGTTTAATAAATCAGTTAGTTTTAAATACAAAACATGTTTTGATAAACTTACTTTCCATCCCCTTATATATCCAGTACATTTAAGATTGATTAAACTAATAAAAACCACTTTAACTACTATTAACTATTAAAACAAAAACTACTATTGTGTGCATTTTTAATTGAATTCCAGTTTCCATCCACATTGAGCATAACATAAATCCCGAGTAAAGTATAATCATCTAGTAAATCAGAAATGAATCATTCTCCATTATCTCACATAAGAAAAAAGTGTAAAATTAAGACTCTAAATAAATGTATGTTATGCTATGTAATTGTTTAAATAAATGTGTATAAATAATGTTTCCTCCTGGTTACCAAAAAGTAGTACCAAATTTAGTGTAAAGGCTAGATTTAGTTGCAAATCTAAGGTACCACAAGTAATCCTCGTTCTTTTCACCGTGTTTTAATGGTTACCAACACAATGGGCATCAACTTTTCTTTGGAGAGGAATTAAAATATGCAAATCTTAAAACAAGATTAAAATCAACTATTTCAATCAAGGTTTCCTACTTCTCCTTAATCAATCAATCCACCCTGTCACAAACACATTTCTATATTTAAACATGCAGCGCTGGCAAAGGAAAGGAAACCTACCCTCCCCTCAACCTCCTTTACATATTCAGAGAAGACACCTTGTCCTTTACCCCAGTCCCCATTCTCTGCTGAGAGTGAGGCTTCGCAGCTTGTTAGCTGCACATGACGAAAAAGGTGTGAAGATTTTATTTTGATTGTGTGCGGAAATCAATGCGAGTTTCCAACACTGCTTGAATGGCACATACTGTGTACATGAATCTAACTCTAAATGTGAAGTTACCAGCTTGCACAAAGGTGAACCACAGTCCCATAAATACCGCCTGCAACTTAGCTGTTCACACACATCAGTTTCAAGGCATGCAATGGAAACCAGTAAACAGTCATTATTATTTGTGTTCGGCCGTGTTCTGAAGCTGCCGGGTGTGCAGTTTCTTCTGTGGCGTGCGCAGGACTCAGCTCCGACCGTCACTTCTTAGATCAGAGCAGACACCCCTGGCAGCGACATAAACTGAAAACTCAGCAGCAGGCTGCGACCCACGTAGAGAAGCACAACCAACCCCATTCATACCGAGCAGACTAAAAAGGACACAGAGGAGCCTTTGGCCTCCCACTCAGCACAGCTCCCCAAGGAAACCGCGTCAAGCCCCAAGAATAACTCCGAGTCCCGGCTCTCCCCCTGCCAGCAGCAGCAGCAGCACGGCCCCCCGCCTCTCCCTCCCCCGCACGTCACCCCAGGCCCGCGGCGCGGGAGAGAGACCCAGCCACCCGCAGGCACGGGCCAGGGGCTGCCCACCAAGCTCCCCGCCCCCAGCCATGTGGACGCTGCGGAGCTGGCTGCGCGCACGCCCGCTGTCCCGCCACTGCTCCTCGCCTGCCCCGTGGCGGGGCCGAGTCCCACTTACTGGGGCCGGAGGCGGGCCTGGCTGCCGCGGGCGAGCGCTGGGCTGCGCGGAGGTGGCTCTCGGACCCTAGCAGCAGCAGGAGGAGGAGGGTTCCCGGGCGCCCAGGCTTCCAACACGTGCACACACCCCAACCCAGACACAGCCCTGCCCCGCCTCCAGCCCCCGGCCCGCACCCCACGGGCCAATGGCAGCCCCAGGCGCGGGGACCTCCCCTCTAGTAACCGGGGCCCCTCGGCTGCGCGGTGACAGCTGCCCGATTTCACCGCTCCTGCTGGCCAAGCCCCTCTCCCGCTGCCTCTGCTTCATGCTGGGGCGGGGGCTGAGGGAAGCCCCCTCCCCCGTGCGAAAGGATCCTGCTGGCACTAATGCCCCTTGCTCCCCAGCCCCAAGGAACCCCCTCCTTTCCCCCCGCCCCGCCGCCAAGTTGCCTCCCTGTTTGTATCAGCAGAACATAAAGATTGCTATTAGGAGAGCGGATCCCTGCTCCTTCTAGTCCAGGATCCTGCCTCTGCTAGTGACCTGTAGCAGAACTTCAGAGAAAAGTTCAAGAAACCCCACAAAAGGCAGATACAGGCTAAGCTGCCCGCCCCCCAGCCCCCAAGGTCTCATCCGCCTCTCTAATAGTTAGAAATTGGTTTAAACTCTGTTATAAGGGGTTTTCCCCCCAATCTTTTTGTTGTCATTAACCATTGTAACTGTGGATATTCTTTATTACCCATATGTGTCCCATCTCTCTGTGAATCTTGTTAAATTCTTGCCTTAGCAATATCCTGTAGCAAGGAGTTCCACAATCTAATTATGCAGTGTATGAAAAAGTATTTCCTTTCATCATTTTTGAGTTGGCTGCCCTTTGATTTAATGGAATTTCTCCTTGTCCTAGTGTTAAGAGACAAGAACAGAAGCACCTTCTTGCTACTATTCATTATTTTATATATTTTTATCATTTGCTCAATATATTTTACATTACTTTTTTTTTTAGACACCAAGATTTATGCAGCTCCACCTGTAATGTTTTTGTTGGGCTTCCACAAGTGGTAGTAACAGCCAGATTTAGAGGAAAAGAAGCAGTCTGCCTTAAAATGAGATTTGTTTGCAGTATTGTAGCCGTTTTAGTCCCTGCATATGAGAAACACAAAGCAGGTGAGGTAATATATTTTAGTGGCCCAATTTCTATTGGTGGCAGGTACAAGCTTTTGAGTTTCACAGAGCTCTTCTTCAGGGCTGGGTAATGTAACCAGAGTGTCTGAACTAAATACAGTTTAGGACAGAATGTTAAGCAGAAGGGGTTCACACTATATATAATATAGGAGACCATTTAAATGAAGTGGCCAATTAAGAGTTAACAGGCAGTAGGGTGTGTTGAAAATTGTTGTAATGAGCCATGAAACCCAAGTCTGGGAGTCCATCATTTTTAGTATCTAGCAGAGTGATGAACTTAAGTTCCCATGCTTGCCTTTTGAAAGTGTTGTGAAGGTGTCCTTTGAAGGTGAGGCCTGAGAGGTCAAATACGGAGTGATCGCTTTGTGAAAGGCATTCATCCATGGATGATATGATGTTTTTGTCTTTTATCATTTTTCTGTGTGAGTTCATTTGAGAGCATAGTGATTGTCTGGTTTCAGACACATAATTGTTGAGGCATTTGATACACTGGATGAGGTACACCACATATTGTGATAGGCATGTTTAGGATCCCCTAAAGGTGTATTGTGGGAGGGGTAGTGATCATCATAACAGTGGAGATGTGTCTGCAGGTTTTGCACCTGTTGTTCTGCAGGGGCTGGGGCTGCTTTGAGTTGGTGTGCCCTGGTCTGTGAGGAGCTTTTTTCTAGTAATGAGCGTGGTGAGGTTGGGGGGTTGTAAGAAGGCCAGAAGAAGGAGATTGGGAAAGATTTCTTTCAGGATGTGGTCCCTGTCAACTATGGGTTGAATTGTTTGATGTATACTGTATGGGGTGTCAACAACTGGGGGGATGTGGTCATTCTTTCCTCTTCCCCGCCCCCCCCTGCCTCCCCATATTGTAGCAGGTTTCCCGGTACCTGGGTAGCCTTTACCATGTTGTGATCTATGTCACTGGTGGAGTGCCCTTGTTTAGTGCAGGCAGTTTTAAGGGTGTTAGGTATATATCCTGGACTTTCTCTTCAGAGCAAATTCTGTGGTAGCTGAGTGCCTAGGATGACATATCAGCACCTTTGTGGTGTTTAGATGTTGCTTCTAATTATTAGAATTGGGAGCACTGGCTGTTGGGAGTCTGAAAGGACAGGAAACAGGAAGGAGGGGGGAGGAGTTGAGAGGCTGGGAGAAAGTTATAGAGGGTGCAGCAGCAGCTTGGTAAAGAGGTTTCCACTTTGAAAATAAAGTTGAAGCTTTATTTATTTATAAATATAAATTTATAAATAAATTATTTATAAAGTTGGAGTTTGTTAGTACCTTGCCTGGTTGATACAACATTTTGGTGACGAGGATGGATCTTCTGCCTCTGAACCCACCTGCACCCTTTCTGCAGAGCACAGGTGAGCCTCCAACTACTTTTACTACCTGGATCCATATGTTTGAGACTTATCTGCTTGCAATCAGTGCTACAGAGATTTCTGAAGTAAGAAAGTATGCTCTGCTAATCCACTGCCTTGGAGCAGAAGGGCAGCATATGTTTTACACTTTTCCCCTTGCAGATGATAAATATGAGACTGCACTCACTGCATTAAAGATTTTTTTTGTGCCAGAAGTGAATGTAGTAGCTAATCGCTACAGATTTTGCCAGCGTGAGCAGAAACCAGGGGATACTATAATGCAGTATATTGCTTCCCTGAGGAGTCTGATTGTAATTTGTGACTTTGGGAATATGGCAGATGAGATTATTAGAGACCAGCTCATTGAAAAAAACAGCCATGCTTCATGTAAGAGAACACTTCTAGAACCACAACTTACATTAGAAAAAGCAATAACCATTGCTACTCAGATTGAGTCAGCTACAGCTGAAGACAGAATAATGAGCATGGATACAGTCCATACAGGCACAGTCCAGACACACAATTGCAAGAGGAAAACTAATGAAAAACCACCGAATCAGCAAATTCAAAATACAGTAAAAGCATATTTTCACTGTGGATTCCCACAACACTTTGCAACCTACACAGGATGTCCAGCAAAAGTAGCTCAGTGCAATCGTTGCAAAAAGACTGGACATTTTGCTAAAGTATGTCGCAGTAGCCAGTTCAATCAGCAGGTGCATGCAGTTACAATACCAGATGTTATTGTGCTGAGCATGGACAAAATCACTACTTCACATATTCCAGAACAGATAAAGTGCACTGTAAACGTTTCTGCCATACCCTCAGGCAAACCACGCTCTATTCAGCTAATGTTGGACACTGGCTCAGCAGTAGCTATACTACCCGATTCCATCTATCTGCATTACTTTAAAGATGTGCCTCTTACTGAACCCAAACTTCACTTGGTGTGCTACTTGAAAAACCATATTCCAGTACATGGCTGCCTGCCAGTAAGAGTTACTTTTGGTGATTGCTGTGTAACTGCAGGGTTCTACATTGTCCACAAAGGCACTCCTATCCTTGGCAGAGATTTATTGGCTGCTTTAAATCTCAGGGTAGTTAATGGACGAATTGATCTTCCTCAGCAAAGCATTCTTGCGGTACACACACCAGTTTCAGCTGGGACCCAACACCAGGTTGAGGAGAAACTCGGCTGTGCTTATGAGTTTCTTCATAAAGTTAAAATGCGGAATAATGTGGTGCCTGTACGACAGAAGTTACGGCACTTACCATTTTCAGTCAGGGAAGCTGTTTCAGAGGAACTTAGAAAACTTGTTCAAAAGGACATTTTTGAAGAGATCGACCCCTTGGAATGGGTTTCACCTATAGTAGTGACACAGAAGAAGGGTGGAGGCATTCGCCTTTGTGTGGACTTAAGGGAGCCAAATAAAGCTATTGTGATGGACAGCCATCCTCTTCCTCACACAGAAGAAGTATTCGCAGAACTCCATGGAGCAAAGATATTTTCTACTCTTGATTTGCAGAGCGCATACCACTAGGTTATGTTTCATGAAGATAGCAGAGACCTCACAGCATTTATTACACATGAGGGACATTTTGTTTTAAACGTGTTCCATAAGGTCTCGCATCTGCCCCAGTGCCTTTCAAAAAATGTTATTGATTCTGAAGACTCAACATGGAATTCAGTGCTATCTGGATGATATTATCTTGTTTGGAAATACTTCTGAGGAGCATGACAATAACCTGCAGTCTGTACTAAAGTGCATCAGCACAGCAGGCCTCCAGCTCAATAGGTCCAAATGCAAATTTAGACAAACTGAACTCTCCTTTCTGGGGCACACAATTTCACAGGCTGGACTAAAACCTGATCTAGATCATATCCTGGCAATTTCAAATGCTCCTCCTCCAACAGATTTGCAAACCTTACGTTCCTTCTTGGGTCTTACCTCCTGGTATGCAAAATTCATTCTCAATTATGCTTCTGTCATTGAACCATTACGGGAATTACTACGGAGAAGTTCAACCTTAGTGTGGACAACAGATGCACGAGCTAGTTTCGAAACGGTGAACGACTTGATTGTACATAGTCCAGTACTTGCACTATTCAGTCCTGCATTGCCCACAATTGTAACTACCGATGCTTCTGATTATGGACTTGGGGCTGTTCTCACACAACTGCATGAGGACAACACAGAGAGACTGTTGCATTTGCTTCAAGGACACTAAGTAATGCTAAGAGAAAATATTCTACAGTCGAAAAAGAAGCACTTGCTTGTGTCTGGGCTACTGAAAAATGGAGAACTTACCTGTGGGGCCACACATTCAAGTTGTGCACAGACCGCAGCCCTTTTACGACGTTGCTCACCATGAAAAGACTGGGAAGAGCCGTATTGCTCGATGGTCTGCAAGACTACTCTCTTTCAATTATGAACTGGAATATAAGCCTAGAAACCAAAATGTGGTCGCTGATTGCCTTTCTCACCTGCCTTTGCCTTCACCTGATGGTCCACCGGAGGATGAGGATGTAGTGGTTGTGCTTATTACAAGCGCTCTCACTGCAGTTACAAGAGAACAGTTTCAAGCTGCTTGTTCAGCGTGTCCAATTCAACAAAAACTACGGGAGATTGAAAGAGATGACCCAGTTTTGCTGCCTTCTTTTAGAGTTCGGGATGAACTTTCTTTGTTTGATGGCTGTGTGCTACAAGGTACACACCAGCTCCTTGTGCCAGAAGAATTACAGTCAAAACTCATACACCTGGCACACGATACTCATCAAGGAATTGTCCAAACCAAACAACGACTACGGGATCTGTATTGGTGGCCAGGGATGGACTCTCAAACTGAAGAACTCATAAAATCCTGTGTCACTTGCCAAATGCATGATAAGACAGCAGTGACATGTACCCCTCCATTACAGCCTGTTCCTCTTCCTGATCTGCGTGGGAAAAAGTGGCGATTGACATTGTAGGGCCCTTTGGTACTGCTCCAATTGACTGCCGTTATGCCATCACTTTAATAGACTATTTCAGTAAATGGCCTGAGGTAGTGTTTACATCGCAAATCTCTTCTGCTACAGTAATTAAGTTCCTCTCTTCAGTTTTTAGCAGGGAAGGTAACCCCAAAGAACTGGTTTCAGATAATGGTAGTCAATTTTTTTCCCTGGAGTTTGAAACTTTTCTAGCACAGAGGAACATTTTACACAGAAGGTCATCCCTATATTACCCTCAAGCCAATGGGGAAATCAAATGGTTTAACAGAAGTTTGAAAGAGAGTTTGTAAATGGCTAAACTGGAAGGGCGATTGTGGATAACCTTCACTACTGATTTCTTACAAGCATACCGGGCTACACGACATGCCACAATGCAAAGATCACCCGCAGAGTTACTGCATGGGAAGCAGATGAATACTAAACTGAACATTGCTGTATTGTTAAAGGCATGACCTGATGCCCCAAAGGAAGATGATGTGAGAAAAACAGTTGAACAGAACCAAGCAAAGTCTAAGGCTTTCAGAGACAAGCAGCGGGGTGCTGAGGAACCAAAGTTTGAGTGTGGTCCCTTCGTTAGAATATGAAAACCTGGAATTTTACGCAAAGGGGATCATAAATTCACAGCTCCTCTTAAAATCATAGAGAAAAAGGGACCTTACACCTGTCGACTTTCTGATGGGCAGGTATGGAATGCTTCTTATCTTGCACCTGCCTATGCACTAGGAGGAGATTATGCCAACACCCAGTCTGCATTGGATGACTTCACCATAGTACCAACACAACAAGACGACATTGCACTGGAACCAGGGCTTGAGAGACGGACTGTCAGACCCGGACGACAACCTGTCTGGACTAGAGACTATGTTATGTAGTATCTACAGTGTTTTCAGTGTAATATTTCTGCCAACAGTATAGTGTCTTGTTTCATATTTGTTCCTGTGGTTAGAACAATAATGTTTATTTTAATTGGGAGCGTTTCTTAAGAGAGGAGGGAATGTGGTGTTTAGATATTGCTTGTAATCATTAGAATTGGGAGCACTGGCTGTTGGGAGTCTGGAAGGAGCAGGGAGGAGTTGAGAGGCTGGGAGAAAGCTACAGAGGGTGCAGCAGCAGCTTGGTAAAGAGTTTTTTCCACTTTGAAAATAAAGTCTGGTTGAAGCTTGTTAGTACCTTGCCTGTTTGATACAACAACCTTGTTGTGAGATGACATTGCATGCAAACTCCTGCTGCCAGCCTGCGGGATGCAAGAGATTCCATCCAGGATCCATGACAGGGCTGCCAGATGCACAAGTATCACATAAGATACAGGACATGCAGAAGCTCTGTCTCTCCATAGCTTGTCGAACTTGTCTTCCCCGCATATGCTAATGTTCAGCTAACATATCTGAGAGCTGCATATCACTTTCCCCCAATCCATGAGTTTAGAATCTTTGTGTAGACTACAAACACCAAAAATAGCTAGGGGAAATTCTTACAAACTTCTCTCACACGCATCACATACAAGCATATAACTTTTCCCTCATTACTACTCTAACATAAAATATGCCCATGATTAATAAAATCGCAGAAATTATTGTTCTCCAAGTTTCTACCTATCTACTTTCCACTCCATTTGTAAAGCCCCATCACCATAGTTTCTAGGTGCCAGAAATACTAACCACAACTTTTAAATGTTCAAAGAAAAACACAAAACAATGATTTATCAAATTATATTCTCACTTGAAATCTTGAATTTATAGCCATTGTAATATTAATTATTTTGGTATGATTGGTAAAATATAATTTAAGACATTCCAAATGGTGAGGACAGAAGTGACATATTCATCCATCAAGGTTATGCACACTGTGCTGTTATTTACCTTAGTAAATTAGATAAGATTAAAAGCAGCAGTGTTGAAAGAAAACAGAAGCCAGAGCTCCAAGTAGTTTTTATTTATTAGTGAATTCAACAATATTTTTATTGGTTTACTTAAACAAGGGAAGTGTGAGGGATGTTAAATGGTTTAAAGGAATTTAGGTCTGTTCTATACTTAAAAGTTATATTGACATAGCTATAGCACGCAGGGCAGGTCTACACTAGAACGCTACATCAGTGCAGCTGGACCAATGCAGCTGGGCTGCTGTAGCGCATCTGGTGAAGACATGCTACGCCGATGGGAGAGCACTCTCCTACCAGCATAATTAGTCCACCTCCATGAGTGGCAGAAGCTGTCAGTGGGAGTATGTCTCCCGCTGACATAGTGCCGATGTGGACAGTGATTAGGTTGATATAACTTACTTCGCTCAGGGGGGTGTCTTTTTCTCACCCCTGAGTGATGTAAATTAGATTGATGTAAGCGGTAGTGTATACCAGCCTTTAGTGTGAAAATCTACATCTCTGAGTGCCGTAGCTATGCCAACCTAACCCCACACGGTAGATGCAAGTAAGTCAATGCAAAAATGCTTCTGTCAACCTAGCTACCACCACGCAGGGGAGAGGGTGTTCCTGCAGAGATTGGAAAAAAACCCTTCTGTTGCTATAGGCTTCATCTACACTACAGGGTTACACCAATCTAGCTACACTGCTGTAGCTATGCCGTTCTAGTCTCCATAGCATAAACATGGTCTAAAATCTGAAAAAGTAAAAAGGGAAGGGAGTTCATTCAAGGCAGTGTTCAGACATGTCATTTTTATTTTACCATATGAGCTCCTGTAGTCTTCTCCCTAGTGCAAACTTGCATTGCAACAGTTCAGTATATGTTAAGGCCATGATCTTTCAAACACATGAGCTTATCTGTGTAAATTAGTCAAGTGCATAAGTGCTTGCAGGATTAGAGCTACAGTGTGTAAAAGTGGTATTAGTTTGAATGTATTGTAACTTGAGTTAGGCACTTGGAAATAGGATGACTAAATGTGACATTCTTTGCCATCTTTGATAAAGATCCTACATTAGTATGGACAAAGTTCTGTATTAAAGGAAGGAAGCCACCATGTCTTGACCTATTCTCCAACTACTCAAAGAGTAGTTCTACTATTCAATACACTATTGTCTCATCATTCCTGTTTTAAGGGCTGATGATGAATAGGAATTCTCTTTTGCCCTGTATGCTCTTACATTTTTTTTAAAACCAAGAATGAGTTCATCCACTTCTTTTCTTCCTAATTCTGAGCAGAGGCTGCTGTGCTGCTTTGCCATTCCTCAACATGGAGAGCTCCCAGAGCTACTCATGATGCTGCTCTCGGCAGCTGAGGGGGCTGTGGGAGAACTTAGAGAGAATCCCAAGATGCGCAGCGATCAGCTCTTCCTTCCCACATCACTGCACTGTGGGATACATACCTCCGGTGCATTGCTCACCCTGCCGACGATGGTATCCCCAATATGGACATGATCTGTCGACAGAGGGAGCAAGTGTGAACACACTTTTGCGATTTTTATTTTGTCGACTTTTGGGTGTCGACATAAGTTCTGTCAACAAAACTTGGTAGTGTAGACAAGCCCTAACATGTCTTTGTGGAAAAAAGATTCTGGCCCTTTGTGACGTTATTTGATTAAAATATGTAGACCATTATTGCTACAACTGTTATATAATTGCAACAAATATTGTGCAAAATATTTCAAGTAAGGTGTCTATGGAAAGGGTATGATTTGCTGAATATGATTATGCTATCTGTATGCATGTATCATTTTTGTATTTGAAATTATGAGTATTGGCACTATACCTCTATTTCAAATATGTCTGCTCCTGTGATAACGCCGACAAGATATTTAGCCTGCACATCTTGAAGGGACTATTCAAGTTAATTGGCACATCAAGGAACATTTAACTCACAATGGACCATGGGAGATGCCTATCTACACTTAATGGACTTTCCTGTAAATATTCTATCTGGAGTATAGGTAATGGCTTCTGCTGTGACTAAGAAAAATTATGCATGGACATGTGATTTGCCCATGTGACTCCAAACACATCTTGTTCCTTGTAATTTTCCACAGTGAGAACAACGGGTTTCCCTTCACTTGGCAAAAGCTATAAAAGGCCCTGGAAACATTTCCATTTTGTTTCTTTCCTGCTCAAACCTCTGGACTATGGACTTATACTAATGGGAGCATTCTAACCAAAGGACTGAGGAACTGCCAATGATTTGGAAGCAAACAAAGACTTGACTTAAGTCAACAGTTTATTCAATCACTGCTACAAGCTTGAACCAAGAACTTTGCAATTATTGTATGTATTTGATTCCTTTAGCCAATTTTAACTCTCACCTTTCTTTCTTTCTTTTTATAAATAAACCTTTAGATTTTAGATACTAAAGGATTGGCAATGGTGTGATTATTGGATAAGATCTGAGATATATATTGACCTGGGTATGTGGCTGGTCCTTTGGGATCAGAAGAACCCTTTTGTTTGATGAAATTGGTTTTAAATAACCACTCAACATTAAGTCTAGTGTTTTTGGTGGTGATACAAGAACTGGAATGGCTAAGGAGACTATTTTTCTGACTTCTTGTTAGCCAGTGTGGTGAGACAGAAGTTTACTTGTTAGCCAGTGTGGTGAGACCAGACGTTGCTGGTTTGGTATATCTTATGGGAGAATAACCACTAGTTTTGGGGTGTGTCTGCCCTATTTCTCAGCAGTTTGTCCTGAATTTGGTATTCGCAGTTGTGACCCATGAGATATGGTGACACCTTTAATTCTCTTAAAGGCTAAATTAGTGCCCTTTAGGAAATGTAGTAGTATTTTGTCAGATTTATCGTCGTAGATGAATAGGTTTTGCCTGTTAAACTGTGTATGCTTCTCCACCTGTTCAGCTCTTTAACAACTTACTATTATTTGTATTATTATAGAACCGAGGAGCCTTAGTGAGGGACAGGGACCCATTGAGCTGGGTGATATACAAATACAGAACACAAAGACAATCCCTCCCTCCAGGAGCTTACAATCTAAGTATAAAACCAGAGACAACAGATTAATATGGGCGCGAGTGGGCTAGAGGAGGGGAGTACAAGGAAACAATGGGACGGTATTGGTCAGCATGATAGACAGTGGTCTCAGTACACCTAAGCATTGTTGAGGTTTTTGTAGGCATCACAGAAAAGAAGAGTCTGAAGGAGGATAATGTATTTGTTTTGTAGATGTTTACAGGGAACTCCTCCCAAGTGTGAAGGGCAGCATAAGAGAAAGCATGAAGTTGCTTGTTTGAAAATTTAACAAGAGGGTGATTGAGGCTGGTATCATGGGCCAATTGGAGGTGGGAGTCAACAGATCAGTAGCGAATAAGAGATGATAGATAGTGCAGGGATAGGCTGCAAAGGACTTTGAAGGCGAAGACAAGCAACTTATGTTTGATGCCATAAAGGAGGGGTCAGTGAAGAGATGCAAAGAGAGGGGTGAAATGGTCACAGCGACCAACTAGGGAAATGATCTTTGCAGTAGCATTCTGAATGGATATCAGCAGAACAAGATTACATTTGTCAAAACTGAGAAAAAGATGTTGCAATAATCAAAATGCAAGATTATGAGACCCTGGATGAATGTTTTAGCTTCATAGATGGATAGGAAAGGCTGTATCTTAGAGATGTTATGCAGAAAGAATATGCAAGTTTTCAACAGAGTGGATGTGATGATCTAGACAGAGATTCAAATCAGAGATGACATTGGTATGTGTGACAGGCAGGATGGTGGGATTGTCCATAGTGATCAAGAAAGGAAGTAGAAGGGTGGGCTTGTGGTAGTGGTAGGGGGGAGATTAAGAGTTCTCTTTTAACCATAAAAAACCAGGAGTACTTGTGGCACCTTAGATACTAACAAATTTTTTGGGGCATAAGTTTTCGTGGGCTAAAACCCACTTCACTGCATGCATGCAGTGGAAAATACAGTAGGAAGATATATATACACAGAGAACATGAAAAAATGGGTATTGCATACCAACTGTTGTTACTCACACCTTCTTGTCAACTGTTTGAAATGGGCCATCCTGATTAGCTCTACAAAAGTTTTTTTTTTCCCCTCCTGCTGATAATAGCCCACCTTAATTGATTGGTCTTATTACAGTTGATTGGTCTCATTACAGCCTTAGGCTTGGTCTACACTGTGGGGCGGGGTGGGAGGGGGGAAATCGACCTAAGTTACATTGACTTCAGCTATAAGAATAGTGTAGCTGAAGTCAATGTATCTTAGGTCAACTTACCTAGTGTCCTCACGGCACGGGGTCAACTGCCTCTGTTCCCCTGTCGACTCCGCTTCCGCCTCTCACCGCAGTGGAGTACAGGAGTTGATGGCAGAGCAATTGGGGATCAATCACTACCTGCCTATCCGGCGGGTAGTGTAGACATACCCTAAGGTGCCACAAGTACTCCTCGGTTTTTTTTGCTGATACACACTAACACGGCTACCAGTCTTTTAACCATGTTGAACTTGAGCTGATGACTAGACATCAACAAGGAGATGTCAGAGGGACAGGCTTGAGATTTTAGTTCGGATTGAAGGAGACAGGTCTGAAGTAGGGAGGTAGATTTGTGAGTTGTCAGCATAAAGAGGGTAGCTGAATTTATGTTTGTATTTCCTCAAAATTTAAAGACAGAGTAGTTGAAAGAAGTCACAATGGTTGCATAGCAGCATATGTCACATTTTACATGGAATAGTTTACAAACTATAGTAGTTAAAGGAGCAATAGAAGCAATGGCCATCTTGCCTATGAGGAGAGAGGAAAGGGAAGGGAAAGGAAATTAACAGCTTGTCTGCACAAACAATTAATTTATGGCCATCAGCAGGTTCATGGGGATAGTCAGAGCATGGTAGGCTAGTGCAGGGGAGATTCATATCAAAGCTTGTCATGAACTAAATGTTTGTGTAGACAAGCCCTATGTTAACAGAACCATTGAGCTGTATATGAGCAACTGTCATCTTATTAGTATGCAATGTCGTTGTAGCTGTTTTGATCTTCTTCAGGTTTAGAGTTCTGTGTAAGTTCAAAAGCTTGTCTCTCTCACCAACAGAAGTTGGTCCAGTGAAGGATATTACTGCACCCACCTCATCTTATAAGTGCCACTCTGCCCTTCTTAACTCATTCCCTGCTTTTTTGTCTTATGACTCTTGTTTATTGTATCATACCAAGTTTAGGTTGTAATCTGGTTGGGGTAGGGGTCATGTCCTGGTCTTTTGTGAAGTGCCTAGAATATTTTTGTTTACTCAGATTATAGCTACTGTTGTTAAAAGGAGTTAGACAAGTAAATGGGGAGAAAGCCAATTAAAAAAAGGCAAGTTGTAGGGGACACTAGAGCAGTAGCTCTCAACCTTTGCAGACTGCTGTACCCCTTTCAGGAATCTGTTTTGTCTTGCGTACCCCAAGTTTCACCTCACTTAAAACTACTTGCTCACAAAATCAAACATACAAAAGTGTCATAGCACACTATTACTGAAAATTGCTTACTTTCTCATTTTTACCATATAATTATAAAATAAATCAATTGGAATACAAATATTCTACTTATATTTCACTGTATAGTATATACAGAGCAGTATAAACAAGTCATTGTCTGTATGAAATTTTAGTTTGTACTGACTTCACTAATGCTTTTTATGTGGCCTGTTGTTAAACTAGGGAAATATCTAGAGGAGTTGATGTACTCCCTGGAAGACCTCTATGTACCCTGGGGGTATGTGTACCCCTGTTTAACTCTGGCTCTGTTGGACTAGAGCCTCTTCCATCGCTACAATTTCCTTTCCTAATGGCCTTTTTAAAGCAGCAAAAACTATCTGGTTGGTTAGGTCAATGCATTTCCTATAAAATATGCGTCACTAACATGGATGAATGACTTAATTGAGAAATTTTCTTTTAAAAGGAGAGAGTTTAGCAGTAGGATAAGATTTGTCCGGGTATAGTGCAGAATACTACGGAATTGACTTCAGTCAATTCCACTTTGTCTTGTCAATTTATTTTAACTACTGGAAACAATACTCAGGGCATAGAAATTTCCCTTAGACTCGTGTACAAGGTGCTAAATAGACTAACATTTCATTAGAGAGTTAAACATCAGGTAAAAGTTACTGCAACCAACGTTGATAAAGGCTCTAACAATTCAGTTCTTCTTCTCTTCTAGTTTATCACTAATTCCATTAGTTTTCAATTCTTTTAAAACTTGTTTTGCCACATTCTAGAGACAGCCTACAGAAGCTATTGGTCTAGAAAGATGTTTTAAATTTAAATCCAGATCTAACTATAAAAAGAGCAATTCCCTCCAGAATCGAATTAGATAATGTTTGGAATAAATAACTGTTGATCAGGACCCAATCAGTGGCGGATTAACCAATGGGTACATGGGGCCTATGCCCAGGGGCTCCGGCCTATTGTGGGGCCCTGGAAAAATGTGCACCCCACCCCCAACAGACAACCACTGGGGTGGGGCGGGGGAAGTCTCCACACCTCAACCCTGCTCCCCAGAAGAAGCACTGGGTGGGTGGGGCAGGGCAAGCCCCTGAATCCTGACCCCATTCCCCGGCAGCAGCGCCAGAAGGGCTGGGTGGGGCAAACCCCCATGCCTCAACCCCAATCCCCGGCAGCAGCACCAGGCAGGGCAGGGGAAGCCCCCTGACTTCGCTCCACTCCCCAGCAGCAACGCCGGGCGGGCAGGGCAAGCCCCTGCACAGTGACCCCACTCCACTCTCTGACATCAGTGCAAGGTGGGAGGGGCAGGATGAGGGAAGCCCCAGCACCCCAACTCCACTCCGTGGGGGAAGCCCCAATGCCTGGATGCCGGCTGCAGCCCCGGGACTGGAGGAGCTCTGGCTCCCTACTGCAGCCTCAGGGCAGGGGGAACTCTCACTCCCCGCTGCAGCCCTGATGGGGAGAGAGAGCTTCTCTGGCCTTGGGGCCACAGTGGGGGGGGTGGGGGAAGAAAGGAGCAAATGGGAGGGCTGCAGTGGGGGGGTGCAGAATGAGCGGTACCGTGGGTGGAACAAGGGCAGGGCTGCAGGCAGCATGGGGTGGGGCCATGGGATAGGGTTGCCTGATAGGATTGCCAGTTCTCTGATTTTCAACTGGAACGCCCGGTCAAAAAGGGACCCTGGTGGCTCTGGTCAGCACTGCTGACCGGGCCATTAGAAGTCCAGTCAGCGGTGCAGCAGGGCGAAGGCAGGCTCCCTGCCTGCCATGGCTCTGTGCACCATGCAGCTCCCTGAAGCAGCGGCATGTATCCCCTGTCCAGCTCCTACGCATTGGGGTAGCCAGGGGGCTCCGCACACTGCCTCTGCCCCAAGCATCGGCTCTGCAGCTCCCATTGGCCGGGAACCACAGCCAGTGGGAGCTGCAGGAGTAGCATCTGCGGATGGGGCAGCGTGCAGAGCCATGTGGCCACACCTCTGCATAGGAGCTGGAGGGGGACATGCTGCTGCTTTCAGGAGCTGCTTAATGAAAGTACTGCCTGGAGCCTGCACCCCTGACCCTTTACCATGCCCCATTCCCCTGCCCCAGCCCTGAGCCCTCTCCTGCCCTCCAACCCCCTTGGTCCCAGCCCAGAGCACCCTCCTACATCCCTGGCCCCACCTGAGAGCCTACACCCCCAGCCAGAGCCCTCACCCCCTCCCACACGTCTACTCCATGCCCCAGCCTGGTGAAAATGAGCGAGTGAGTGAGGGTGGGGAGAGCAAGCAACAGAGGGAGGGGGGATGGAGTGGGGGACGGAGCGTCAGAGGAGGGGTGGGGCGGGGGTGTTCAGTTTTATGCGAGTAGAAAGTTGGTAACCCTAGCTGCAGATGGAAGGGGCAGAAGATGTGGGGTGGGGCCCCCCCACTTGCTCTGGCCCAGAGCTCCACAAAACCTTAATCCGCCTCTGGACCCAACTGAGTTTCTTTTTAATTAAATGTTTTGGTTGTGAATAAGGTGATTGACATATATGTTTCAGAGTAGTAGCCATGTTAGTCTGTATTCACAAAAAGAAAAGGAGTACTTGCTCAAATAAATTGGTTAGTCTCTAAGGTGCCACAAGTACTCCTTTTCTTTTGGCATATATGTGTAACCCATGTGCCTAATAGGGAGATCTCTTTAAGAGATCTATTGAGGGGTGGGTAGGAATGAGTTGGTCTGGGTCATTGTTGCTAGGCAGATGCACAATTAGTTTTCTACACTCAGAACTTTCTGGAATTGGATGTGGTGGTTTTCGGTGTGCTCAACAGGTTCCCTGTTGCTGGACTCAGACTCCACAAGGACGAGTAGTCAGGGCAACTGCTTTGCACAAGGTCATGTGCACTGTGGGGGTTGGGAGAAGCTGTGCCCAAGGAACAGAAAGCAGGCTGTTGTCCCTAACTCTGAAGCATTTTGCAGCAGGTTAGTGATGTTGTTAACTCTCCAACAAGGAAGCCCTGGCAGTGTTAATTATAGAAAGGGGAAATTGGGAGAAAAAATTAATTTTTTATTTTAATTCTATACTTTGGATGTTGTTTGATTTTAGCCAAACTCTTTTAGTGAAATTGTCTCAACCAGTATGATTCACATTTAAATAATAGAAAAGTTGGTGATAATGGGGAAAGAGTTATTTATATTTTGCTACTCAGATTTGTATTTTCTTGTCAGAGGTTTTTGTTTTTTTTATTTATATACTTAACTGGAGTGGTTGGTTAATTGGTTAGCTGATGAGCTAACAGTGATTTCAGCAGAGGAGGAGGAAGAGTCTACATGGATTCCAGCTGGAGATTTCTACAAGCAAGTGGAGGGAAGACCTTGCTTTTGACACAGCAGACTGTATAAATTTGATGATCAAAGACTAACTGAGATTCAGGTGAACTCAGCCTAAGCTTTTGGGAGCTCTTGAGTTTCTTCTCGCTGTGCTTCTGTTGGGCGTGGGGACTGACCTGTTTAGATGCAACTTGTTTTTCTTTCTTTATGTTTATCCATAACTGTAGATAATGTAAGTAGCTATGTTATGTTGTAAAAATTATTATTTATGTTTCTTTATCAAAAGATTTTATAAAGTTGGTACTTAAGAATTAAGTTCATTCCTGTTGTTCATTTGGGCTTGAATGTGAGGCGGTTGACCCTGTGCAATCCTTGCTGAAAATCCTCAGTGGCTGAATTCTGGGTCTCCAGTACTTTTCAATGAGATTTGGGTTTCTTAGGCACTGGAAAAGGGCAGTGAAGTAAACTTCAGCCTACCCAAAGATGTCCATACACCGCAAGCAGTTGATGGCCCTTATTATTGTGAATTTAGGGACAGATTGTGCCTATCTCTTGCTTGGGTGGGTGCAGAGGGATCCTCCCTCCTTTATACCATGCAAGGCCCCAATCTGTCACAGCCTGTCACTCATTGGATAGCTCCCTTCTGATGTTTCTAGGGGCTCAAGACACCCCATGGGGGCAAGAAAGAGGCAGCATAATGGATTCTCTCCTCCCTACTGCACTGGTAAAAGTGGCTGGGCACAGAGATGGGAGTTTGCTATATCACTAGGGATTCTGCAACATGCACACTTCCTCCGCATGCCAGGGAACTTTGGGACACAATCCCTCCCACACCTCCCTATAGGGCAGTACAGCTCTACACCCCCACCCCAAGTGAGCCAGTGTTTACATTGCACAATCAGGCCATTTATGTAATTGTACGCAAAGTCAACTCTACCAAACAAGTAGGACAGAAAAACACTAGGAGCAGCAAAATGTTTAGTGACACAACACTGCGTCTGTGACTGCAGGACTGGAAGGAGTGAACAAAAGTCCTAGAGCCACTGACTGTCAAGTTTTTTTCTCCATATGGGTTGACCTCTATTACTCTTATTCTCAATAGATTTTTTCAGACTTTTCAGGTCCAGCATGGAATGTCATGGGCATGCTGAGGGGAAAAAAAGATCTACACTGTTAACTTCAACAGTACATCAAAGAGTTTTTCTGTATTGCACATCACTTATTTGAAGGGATTACAGTACTATGAGGAAGGCTATCCAGCCAAAACACGATCTCCAGAATGACAATAAGGGTTTTAACTGAGTATTATAATCCGTCAGAATAAATGGTGTGCATCACCGGAAAACCCTTTGAAGTACTATTGAAGCAGTAATTTTATACCAATCAGATCTGACAGTGACCCTTTACCTAATCTCACTGTGCTCAGATATTACAATACATATATAATATCAGATGCGGATGGTAACTCTGTGGCACAACAGGACGAATTACAGGCATCACAGCAACTGTAATACAAACTTCTACTCTTTTTGCAAGTTTCCCTGAACATTATCATTATTGTTGAACTTCATGTTTATTATTGTGGGAATACACAGGTCCTTTTCCATCCCCTTCATTTATTGGGCCAGTAAAAGATTTTTTTTTTTAATCACAAATAAAGAAATCTATAGCCATTCACCCTGTCCTCCCACCCACAAAACTCCTACTGAAATGGTGCATGAGGAACATAGGACTGGGCCCTCAATTTGTAAGATGTTTCTTTCTGTCAATAGCTTAATGGATTGCTTTTCCCTCCTGCCATTTCCCTTTAGAGAAGATCCCAGTACAATTCTCTATGGGCTTATTAAATTGTATCTATGTAGAGCATCACTCAGTTATTAATGGCTTGCTTTATGTGATAAGTGAGCCTTTTACACTTGGGGGGAAAAAAGCTGCAGAGATATTTTTATATTTTGTGGCCAAATTTTTGAAACGTGGATCCCTGAAGTTAAGCTGGTTAATCTAAATTTAGACACCTAATAAAATGTATTTTCAAAGGTGTTAAAAAGTCCCAGAACCTTCTTCCTCCACCCTTTACAGTGGAATTATATAATATTCCAAACTTTTAACTAATGTTGTATGTAAGAATGTTTTCTAAGCAAAATGCAGGATTACGTTGAACTATACATTTTTTTGCTACAACAAACTTTGACGTGCTTCTCTTGCATATAATATATTACATGACCACTGAATACGTGCAGTAGTTAAGTTTCAAACAGAATACCCAATCCTGCAAACAGTCCAATATCTATGCTCGTTTTAGGGTTGCCAGCCCTCCCAGATTGGCCAGGAGTCTCCCAGAATTGGCTTTGTAGCAGGGTGCTTGTGCAAAAGCACCTAATTAGCCCCTGCCTGGTCAGCTCCAATTAGGGGAAACCGATTGAGTCTGATGGAAAAGGCCTGATGCTGGCCTGAAGATTGGCAACACCTGGTGGCCTGACAAGCCAAGGGTATAAAAGCTGGGAGTGAGCCAAAAGGGAGGGGGCAGCCAGGGAGCAGTCAGTCAGGAACTGGAGATCTCCTAGCTGAAGGCTGGCTCTGCCTGGAAAGGAGGAGATTAATCCTGTAAAACTTGTACATAGATGGATACTGGTTGGGCGGTTAAGTTAATAAAGGCATGGTTGTTACACAACCCTGCAGCCTCTCTGAGCCTTATTGGGGAGGGAAGAGGGGCAGGTCATGAATCCTGTTATAGGCCTTAATCTCCCAGTTGGTATTGAAAGCAATCCAGGAGATTTTAATAGGCCAAAAGTCTGGTCAGCAGCACAGTGGGGCTAATGCAGGCTCTCTATGTGCCCTGGCTCTGCACAGCTCCTAGAAACAGCCGGTATGTCCAGGTCCTAGGTGCACGGGTGCCCAGGGGGGTCTCTGCACACTGCCCCCACCCCGAGCACTGCCCCTGTAGCCCCCATGGGCTGGGAACCACTGCCAGTGGGGGCTGCAGGGGTGGTGTGCAGAGCTGTCTGACCACCCAGGAGCCACAGGGATATGCCACCGCTTCCGGGAGCCACCTGAGGTAAGCACTGCCCGGCTGGAGCCTGCACCCCCTCCCACACCCCAGCGCTGAGCCCCCTCCAGCATCCAAACTCCCTCCCAGAGCCCACACCACAACCCCTCTCCAGCACCCCTGCCCCAGGCTCAGCCTAGAGCCCCCTCCCACACTCCAGAAACCCCTGGGCCCCAGCCCAGGGACCCCAGCCCAACCCCCTGCTGCAGCCCAGTGAAAGTGAGTGAGGGTGGGGGAGAGCAAGTGATGGATGGAGGGGGGATGGAGTGAGTGTGGGATGGGGCCTCTGAGAAGAGGCAGGTCAGGGATGTGACCTCAGGGCGGGGTGGGGCAGGGCAATGGTGTTTAGCTTTGTGCGATTAGACAGTTGGCAACCCTATATGATTAGTCCCATTTATCTCAGTTAGACTATGCATAGTAGTAACCATAAAGTATGAGAATGAGATTGCAGCAGCACATCCTTCAATATCTCATTTAATTTCTCCCCCCTCCCTTTCTAAGTAGAACTAAAAAGAGGACTCACTTTCTGGGAAACTTTAATTAAAAAAAGCTAAAACACATACACAGGTAGTTCTATTGAAATCAACGGAACTATTCAGTTAGGGAGAGCAGGATTCAGTCTATGGTTTATTAGTTTGAGGAAAAACAGCCAAAGCCATATATATCTATTTCTATAGTTCTGTAATTTCTGCTTGCTTGATCTGTGCATCATTTATAAAAAAGAAAGTAAATACCTGTAGGGTTTACAAACTTGGGCCCTAATTCTGCAGTATTTCTGCACATAGAACTCCCATTCACATCAAAGGGAATTCACCACATCCAGTGAGTGGTGACTTAAGTAAACTTGATCTCTATATAATTTCAAACAGATTAAAAATTAAGAAACTTTTAATAATTGTTTGTCATTTTGCTTTTTTTCTTTTTTGGTAAAATGATACTTATGAAAAATCCAGGATTAGTTTTTTTTTTTAAACTCTTTGCTCTGATGTCATGGTTTATTACCATAGCTTTTAGTAAAGCTACTCTAAGTAATTTTTTTAAAAAATGACTTTAATTAACTGGTTCCAGATTGGGGGTTGCACAGAAAGGTGACAAAGCTTCTTGAATAAATTCACTTGACCTTAAACTCTCTCTTTAGGTTTCTAGAGAAAAGGTGAGGGAGCTTTTAGAGTTTGTATATGGGATTTGTTCCAAGATCAGTGAAAAATTTAACAAATTAGCGTTAAGTCTAAAGCATGCTCTCTGAGCTCACACAGAGCAAAGGAGATCATTTAACCTCACAAATCAGTAATTCCACATATTAAGAGCTGCATAATCTTTGGGCAATGGAAAAGTGCTTTTTGTGAGGATTTGAAAGCTTGCGGAGAGTTTTTCAGGTTGACAGTATGTTATTTTGTTATGGGATGGATTTACAGTGTAAACCACTAATACATTTTCCTCAAGGGTAAACTTCTGACACTATGTGATTTAGCTACATATGGCAGGCTTCTGATTAGAGGCACCAAGGGGGTGTGTGAAGGGGTGTGTGAGGGGGAGTGGTAGGGCAAGCCGCAATTGCTTTCAAACTTCCCCAGAACACTGAGGTTAGTGCCAAATACCAGGAGCAACTTATGACAAGCCTCAGATGTTGGGCAACTGAAGTGGTGTCAACGTTATAAAAAGTAGCGCAAATACGCGTGTACAATTTTCTTGGCACATCTGTGTGGAAAATATACGGTTTATTATCAGCAGACTGTTTACATATTAACCACTGCTGTACAGCCTCTTTTCTTGGCAGCTAGAACAGCTCACAAGCTCTACATTTTCTCTACTGAGGCTTCAATCTAACAAAGTACTTAAAACTATGGTTAAAATTAATCATGTGAGTAGTCTCACTGACTACTCACGTGCTTAAAGTTAGGTGTGCCCTTAAGTACTTTTGCTGAATCAGGACCATGCTAGGGGAGTTTCTTCACACTGAAGGAAGGAAGAGGTGCTCTCTGTGATCATAAGTGTTGTCTGGCTATAGTCTCTATTGGAGCTCTTAATTTTTTTAGTTAACTGCGTGAGTTAACTGCAATTAATCAATTGCAGTTTTAATCGCACTGTTAAACAATAGAATACCAATTGAAATGTATTAAATATTTTTGGATGTTTTTCTACATTTTCAAATATATTGATTTCTATTACAACACAGAATACAAAGTGTACAGTGCTCACTTGATATTTTTATTACAAATATTTGTACTGAAAATAAAAAATAGTATTTTTCAATTTCATACAAGTACTGAAGTGCAATCTCGTTATCGTGAAAGTGCAACTTACAAATGTAGATTTTTTTTTGTTACATAACTGCACTCAAAAACAAAACAATGTAAAACTTTAGTGCCTACAAGTCCACTCAGTCCTATTTCTTGTTCAGCCAATTGTTAAGACAAACAGGGTTGTTTACATTGATCAGAGATAATGCTGCCTGCTTCTTATTTACAATGTCTCCTGAAAATAAGAACAGGCATTTGCATGGCAATTTTGTAGCTGGTGTTGCATGTAGCTGGTGTTGCATTTACATGCCAGATATGCTAAACATTCGTATGCCCCTTTGTGCTTTTGCCACCATTCCGGAGGACATGCTTCCATGATGATGCTCATTTAAAAAAAAATACATTAATTAAATTTGTGACTGAACTGCTTGGGGAGAATTGTATGTCTCCTGTTCTATGTTTTACCCGCATTCTGCCATATATTTCATGTTATAGTAGTCTCGGCTGATGACCCAGCACATGTTCTTCATTTTAAGAACACTTTCATTGCAGATTTGATAAAATTCAAAGAAGGTTCCAATGTGAGATTTCTAAAGATAGCTACAGCACTCGACCCAAGGTTGAAGAATCCAAAGTGCCTTCCAAAATCTGAGAGGGATGAGGTCTGGAGCATGCTTTCAGAAATCGTAAGAGAGCAACACTCTGATGTGGAAATTACAGAACCTGAACCACCAAAGAAGAAAATCAACCTTCTGTTGGTGACATCTGACTCGGATGATGAAATGAACATACATCGGTCCACACTGCTTTGGATCATTATCAGCAGAACTAGTCATCAGCATGGAAGCATGTCCTCTGCAATGGTGGCTGAAGCATGAAGGGACATATGAATCTTTAGCGCATTTGGCACACAGATATCTTGCAAGGCCGGCTACAATGGTGCCATGCAAACACCTGTTCTCACTTTCAGATGATATTGTAAACAAGAAGCAGGCAGCATTATCTCCTGCACATGTAGACAAACTTGTTTGTCTGAGTGATTGGCTGAACAAGAAGTAGGACTGAGTGGACTTTGTTTTATTTTTGAATGCAGTTTTTTTTGTGCATAGTTCTACATTTGTAAGTTCAACTGTCATAATAAAGAGATTACACTACAGTAATTGTATTAAGTGAATTGAAAAATACTATACTATTTTTAGTGTACATATTTATAATAAAAAATATAAAGTGAGCACTGTACACTTTGTATTCTGCATTGTAACTGAAATTAATATATTTGGAAATGTAGTAAACATCCAAAAATATTTAAAATAAAGGGTATTCTATTGTTTAACAGTGCAATTAATTGACTTTTTTTTATCGCTTGACAGCCCTAGTCTCTCTTTTATCCTTCACACATGAACTGCTCATCAAAGTGATGCCCTAATCCCCATGAGAGGATGGGACATAGGGCAATCTCTAAAGTCAGGTAGATTGTGATTTTTTTAAAAAAGTGTCTCCCTAAAACATGAAATAGGGTTCAGTTCTGCAATCTGATCTGTGCAGGAGGATAGGCGGAGTTCCACTGAAGAAAACAGGGTTCTGCACTGACATTGGATCTGACTGTGAAGATTTGATTGCAAGGCTAGGATCATAAATAGAGAGAACAACAATGCCTAGCAGCAGCAGGGTGGGGGATGGGAGACTGTGGGACTTAAATTGCAGTTCCATTTTGAAAAGCAGTAGTGCCAAAGTGGCATTATGGGGTACCATGGCAATTATCTCTAAATGATATCCAGGACCAATGCCCTCAGTTTACCAATAAGAGAGATTCTCTTCCTCCCACCCCAACCCCCCTGCCAGCCCTGCAAACTCAAGGCAGGCTCTAGAAGGCAAGCTGGGTTATTTTCGTCTTGTACATTATTACCAGAGCCAATTCATTCCATGATTCTGTGGCCTCAGTTCTCTTCCTGACACAAAAATGTGCTCTCAAAATCTGCTTTTAATTCACAATGGTGTTTTTTCCTCTTATGATTGTAAAGAGAGCCTAGAAAACATGACCCTAATAAAGAGATGCAATGGCCATCTTACGGGGTTTGCAGACAGCCTGAAACAACTGCTCTTAGAGACATGAACTGTCCCATTCATCTTAACTGGCATTTTATTTTGAAATCTAGAGAGAGCAATTTAAATGCCAGTACTGTTAAATAATTTGCTGCCAAACATGTGAGCAGAAGCATGAAGCTAATATGCTTACTCTGCACTTCTATATGGTCTCCTATACCTATCAGCTACCAAAAGCCTCAGTTGTCCTCTACTCAGCTGCCAAAACCTCCGGTTTCCTCCTGGTGCTTTCTGTGATGCTGTTAGGTACTGTTACAGAGCCCCAACTGGCATTTTTACAGCATCACTTTACATTATTAGAGCTGCATTTTAACCAAGATTTCCCAGGAAGATTCCATTGACCTCAGGGTTGTAGCACAGTCCCACACACAGCTATTCTTCCCCTTTCCTTTGGTTAGGGACATGAGAAGAGAGCTTCCCACAGGAAAAGTGTGGGAGAGGGCAGCCAGATGTGGAAGACTAAACAGCCATGCTGTCCTTGGAAATGAGAGCATATGAACACATTTTAATCTCAGCATCTGCCTAAGAGAGAGGGAAGGAAGTTATCTGGATCATTCAAACCCACACTAGTTACACCACTAATGAAACAATAGTGTCAATATGCCCGGTTCCCCCCCTTTACGTGTCAAGAATATTCTGAAATGCTCCCCAAGGAACATAATTTTTATACTTGGGGCCTGTAAAAAACAGTAGATAATGTCACCAATATCATTATTAGGAATTCACATATTCTGAAGGTTTTTTTTTAAAGCAGGGGGGAAAAAATCCCTAAAGAGTATGTTTGCAGGTTTCCTCCCTAGAGATAAAAATATATATGTTTAAAATGGTAAGGAAGAATTAAACACTTAAAATATGGGATTGTTTTGGATATTATTTCAAAAGTCCCCCATTTGTTTTATAATTGATCATTTGAAGCTGTCTGTACATTTGGGAAAAAATTAAGACTTGGGGCTCTTTTCTGAAGTTACCACTGGATTTGGCATTCTTTTTTACTTCCTGCTGTGAACTCTTTAATACTAGACAAGAAGACAGCTGAACAGTTCCATCCCAGAGTTTACTATGCTTCAGCACTGGATGAAGTGATCCTTGTATATTTAGTTTGTAAAGTTCTTTGGGATCCTTCAAAGTGAAAGGTGATTAAATATCTAAGATATTATTCATATGATAGACATGCATATATCTTGGCTACAGGTCTTTATTTCATACACAGCTAATGTGGTTTGTACTCAGTTAATTCTGTTCTGATATCTACAATGTTGGCCTCTTAAGTGATGAAAGAGAGCTTTAATTTTCTGCTGTAGAATTTATGTGGATCAGCAGCCATATTTATGCCTTTTCCGCTTTTGGCACCCTATCCTATAGCTATCATTCTTTAGGCAGAGGAACTCCAAATGTCCCTCCTAAGCCGCTTTAGGTTGAGAAGCACCTGTCAGTACCATTCATCAATCAACAGGAGGGGCTGTTGAGAAACTGAAGGAGCTCCATCTTTCTCAAGACCTCAATGGGATTATTCTGGAGCACTCCTAAATTTCAATTGTCCTAATCAAATACATGCATTTGCTCTGAGTATAATGTCTGATTGCTGGATGCAAGAACTTATTGCTAGACGGAAGGATCCCATTTTATACAAGTTTCACAAATTAAAGGTAGAGGAAGTGATTTTGATATTGTTAGACAATTGGTTTTATTACTCATAATGCAAAGAGGTTAAAAGAAAAATCACTCTGGTCTAGCGATTCTAGCAGAATAGGAACCAGCTTAATTGGACCATTTTCTCTCTACAATACAAAGACGCTCCTTAAGAAAAAATTCCACATCTGCAAGGCCCTCTGTAGAAGCCCATGGGAGGAATCAGTAATTCTGATTCATGAGCACATGCAGCTGTGGGAGGAGTAAAGCTGAAGCATTATGCTGTGAATGCTGGTACAAGGAAATCTGCAAATTTTCATGGCTTTAAAGATAAATTTGGACAAACTTCATTAGAATCACTATGTTTGGGTGACAGAGTAACAGCCGTGTTAGTCTGTATTTGCAAAAAGAAAAGGAGTACTTGTGGCACCTTAGAGACTAACCAATTTATTTGAGCATAAGCTTTCGTGAGCTACAGCTCACTTCATCGGATGCATACTGTGGAAAGTGTAGAAGATCTTTTATACACACAAAGCATGAAAAAATACCTCCCCCCACTCTCCTGCTGGCAATAGCTTATCTAAAGTGATCACACTCCTTACAATGTGTATGATAATCAAGTTGGGCCATTTCCAGCACAAATCAAGTTCCCCCCCCCCACACACAAACCCACTCTCCTGCTGGTAATAGCTTATCTAAAGTGACCACTCTCCTTACAATGTGTATGATAATCAAGGTGGGCCATTTCCAGCACAAATCCAGGGTTTAACAAGAATGTCTGGGGGGGGGTAGGAAAAAACAAGGGGAAATAGGTTACCTTGTATAATGACTTAGCCACTCCCAGTCTCTATTCAAGCCTAAGTTAATTGTATCCAATTTGCAAATGAATTCCAATTCGACAGTTTCTCGCTGGAGTCTGGATTTGAAGTTTTTTTGTTGAAAAATTGCAACTTTCATGTCTGTAATCGCGTGACCAGAGAGTTTGAAGTGTTCTCTGACTGGTTTATGAATGTTATAATTCTTGACATCTGATTTGTGTCCATTTATTCTTTTACGTAGAGACTGTCCAGTTTGACCAATGTACATGGCAGAGGGGCATTGCTGGCACATGATGGCATATATCACATTGGTGGATGTGCAGGTGAAATCATATGTTGAAATCATGGTGGAATTCTTCAAGGGCTTCTTTTCCATGGGTCCAGATGATGAAGATGTCAACAATATAGCGCAAGTAGAGTAGGGGCATTAGGGGACGAGAGCTGAGGAAGCGTTGTTCTAAGTCAGCCATAAGAATGTTGGCATACTGTGAGGCCATTCGGGTACCCATAGCAGTGCCGCTGATCTGAAGGTATACATTGTCCCCAAATGTAAAATAGTTCTGGGTAAGGACAAAGTTCAGCCACCAGGTTAGCTGTGACATTATCAGGGATAGTGTTCTTGACGGCTTGTAGTCCATCTTTGTGTGGAATGTTGGTGTAGAGGGCTTCTGCATCCATAGTGGCCAGGATGGTGTTATCAGGAAGATCACCGATGGATTGTAGTTTCCTCAGGAAGTCAGTGGTGTCTCAAAGGTAGCTGGGAGTGCTGGTAGCGTAGGGACTGAGGAGGGAGTCTACAAAGCCAGACAATCCTGCTGTCAGGGTGCCAATGCCTGAGATGATGGGGCGCCCAGGATTTCCAGGTTTATGTGTCTTGGATAGTAGATAGAATATCCCAGGTCGGGGTTCCAGGGGTGTGTCTGTGCGGATTTGATCTTGTGCTTTTTCAGGGAGTTTCTTGAGCAAATGCTGTAGTTTCTTTTGGTAACTCTCAGTGGGATCAGAGGGTAATGGCTTGTAGAAAGTGGTGTTGGAGAGCTGCCGAGCAGCCTCTTGTTCATATTCCGACCTATTCATGATGACAACAGCACCTCCTTTGTCAGCCTTTTTGATTATGATGTCAGATTTGTTTCTGAGGCTGTGGATGGCATTGTGTTCCGCACGGCTGAGGTTATGGGGCAAGTGATGCTGTTTTTCCACAATTTCAGCCCGTGCACATCGGCGGAAGCACTCTATGTAGAAGTCCAGTCTGCTGTTATGACCTTCAGGAGGAGTCCACCTAGAATCCTTCTTTTTGTAGACAAATTGTTAATTTTCTTACGAGTGAAAGACCCAGAAAGCTAAATAAATTGTAGATAATGATAGAGTTTTATAAAGAGGAATACAGTATTTGGGGTTAGATAGCATCTGATTTAGGCTGTAATACTTATTTTGGTTCTTTTATGTAGCAGTGAAGTCATTACCTTGTGCTCTCTGCTAGTCAGTTGGTAGACTTTGTCTATGTGTTACGTTATGATTTGGTCATCTGTGATCGATATTTAAGTTTGTTAAAATTCAGGCCCATTATCTTGTATATAATATGTTAAACATATTATACATTAAGTATTACTAAAACACTGAAACTGAATATAATCTGGATTCTCCCATGGCAGTGTAGATCTGACTGATTGAAGTTAATCAGAGATTTGCCATTAACATTGACAGGGGCAAGATCAGGCAGGCCTGTTAGCACATTAAACCCAGAATAAATGGTTATCTAGCCTCTGCACACCAAAATGATCCCACATAACCCCATAGCCTGCAAGCATGGGCAGGAAAATCCTTGAGGATTTAAAATTTTGATAGCTTACAATTTTATTGTAGTTTTCAATACATCACATGCAGTTCTCAAGCCTTTGGACTACGTGGAGCCCCAATAGAATTCCAATGCTGGAGTTTCTCAATATCTTAAATATATTTTTGAAGCAGGCAGCTCTTACACTACTGTCAATGACTGCCTCAGTTTAAAGATGAAGATATTTATTCACTGAGCATTCTCTGTGTGTGCCAGGGAATGTACAAAAATAAAGAAAGCACAGTTTCTGCTCCAATTAGCTTATGATATCTACAAGTCTGATCCTGAGAAATCCTGAGCTCCCACAACTCACTGAAATTGGGCACAATCTATATGTTCGATGTAGCTAATATAATTCACATAATACAGAAGATACTGACCTCATTTGATGAGGACTGCCACTTGGTGGCTGGAAAAGGAACAATTTTATTTTGAGTTCTATATAGTATGACTGGCTGCAGTTTTATACATATGCAAACTAAAACAAGGTTTTGAACAGGTGTCTGACTGGTTGAGATGATAGTTATATAAAGTGATCACCACACCCAATCATATGAGTGAGTCACCAATCGAAAAACCTGGTTTTAGCAAATTATATATGCTACATCAAGTTTGTATAGCAGTTTTAACAAGACAAATTCTTTGTCACTTAAGTTATGCTACCTTCTTGCAAGCCAGCCTAGATGAGCATGTAGCTTATATGTACTGTTAATAATAGTCAATCATTAATATCTCAATTTTGAAGAGAGGTGAAGCTTTTATTCCTTTTTTTATTTGGCAGAAGAAAAAGCTCCTTGAGAAGTCAGCTGACTTTCCAGACTTATCACTGCTAAAAAGATGCTATACTACAACTAGAAATAAATGTAAATAAAATGTAAAGAGCTAGATGGTAAATTCCTCTGATCCTGGGATACCCTCAAAGTATCAGCGTACTAACTGACAGGCATGGTGCACCACTATGTTATGTCGTTCCCTGGATTCTTGTCTTAGCAAGGTAGCCATTGGCCAACTCATATCAATGATACCATTGACATCTGAACCCATCTTGCTTGTCATAACAGTATGTGACCAAATAGAATGTACCTGAAGAGTTTTCAAATGGTTGCTTAATCAGCATAACTGCAGTAAGTCAGCACATCAGCTATGGATGCAACCCTACCATCTTATGTAGGCAAAAGAGCCACTGAGTTCAATTAGAGTTTTATATACAGGACTATATACACATTGTGTAGGTTTCAGAGTAACAGCCGTGTTAGTCTGTATTCGCAAAAAGAAAAGGAGTACTTGTGGCACCTTAGAGACTAACCAATGTATCTGAGCATAAGCTTTCGTGAGCTACAGCTCACTTCATCGGATGCATACTGTGGAAATACACTTTGTGTATTAACTGATGACAAGTCCCAGATAATGGTGTGTAGATACCTATCCTGCCTGACATGAAACGTACATGGTTATTGCTATTTTTTCTTGTTGTTGAATACTGATATAGGCTCAATGATGTTCTGGAACAGAGATATCATATTTCCTGTTTTAAGGAGAGTAAAACTAGAGAGACTTGGTATCTTCCTACTTTGTGTCTATAAAAAGAATTAAGGAAAAAGCACCAAAGTTTTACTAATCTTGCTTTCCCATATAGCATCTGTAACAGGTTTTGACAGAGGCATGGATCAAATCTTGCACTTAGCAGCTTCAGAATAAAACACACTTTTTAACTTCATATGGTCTTACTTAATTTGATAACACTTGAGGGTTTTAATGTCTACTTTGACATTACTGTTAGTGACAGATACACACTAGTAGAGGATGGGGTAAGGACATCCCTCTTCTGAATAGATCAGAATTCTCATTTTGAGTCTTTTGACTCACCTAATTGTCCTTTTTCTAGAACCAGGTTGGTGTTACAGATGGTTTGAGCTCATACATTAATGCATACCAGAGTGGTCAGTCTCTTTTCTCTTGGCTGTAGACTTCAGACTTGGGTTAGCTGGTGGTTCACCTCTCCTTCTCCCAGAAGATAGCAGTGTAAGGCTTCAAGTGTCATCATTGGCATGAGAGAGCACTCATACATATAACAGTAGCTGAACTGCCAATGCAACGTTTTTTCATGGATTGCATGCACTGAATGTAAACTTATTTTAAAAAGAAGGGTCTTGTACTCAGGACCCAATCTTACAAGATGCTGAGCATCTTCTGGGAGGTGCTAGGCATCCCCATAATTCCCACTGAAGTCAGTGGGAGCTGGGGGCACTCAGTATACTGCAGGCTCGGGTCCTCAATCACTAGAGAAAAACATGTTTTCATTAGAACAGAAAGAGCAGTTTGGGTGTAGAAGGGTGTGGGACTATTCCCAGAAAAATGAAGATTTGCAGCTGACTCACACAAAGTACTATCTAGTAACAATAACAGAAACACTTTTTCTATACTTAATGTAACCCACACTCCTTCTGGATGTGGTGTTCTGTCCCATCTAGTGGCACTGAGACCCCTTATAGCAATGGTTCTTAACCTACGGTGCGAAATGCCCTTTCTGGAGGTGCGAGACATGCCAGATTGTTTTAGAAGGTAAATCATCAAAAACACAAATTAAGCACAGGTATGTAAGTACAACTATTTTGTTTCATCAAACCTATGTATTTATTAACATTATACATTTTTTAATGATTATTGTAATATACAAACAAAAAATATATCTAGGTTTAAAGAACTGACCTACTTCAACGATTTTTGAGAAGGGGTGCAAGAACATATTTTGAGAACCAAAGAGGTGTAAGCTGAAGTAAAGGTTAAGAACCACTGCCTTAGAGAGAGAGATAAAATGAGTCTGCTCTATAACCTTAGCTAACAGGCAGTTGGCTTTTAGCTCATGTGGTAGAGGCTCATGCATTAAGCTCCAGAGGTCCTAGGTTCGGGATACAGACATTACATTAGCACTACTTGATATGTGTCTTTTTTTAAGTGGAGGTTGGAAAAGGGATTGCTCTATTCCTTTCCAGCCAGGCCTGAAACTTTTTGTTATGACTCACTATACTAAATGAGAGCTCTCATCCTGTTCTCATTCTTACCCTCTAAATAAGGCTAATTTTGGCAAAATATTTTTAAATTAGATCTTTGATTTTATCTTACGTATTTGTCTCATTGGGTTCCACTCAACTAAAGCAAGGGAGACAGCTACATATTTTAGATGTAGCTTTTTCCTACCAGTTTTCTACAGTTAACACACACGAGTACCCTCAGCTTAATTTTTTGATCATGTACAGACATAGAAAAGACAAGATTCAGCTTAATCTTTCCTGTCAGGTACAACAGCTCGTAAGAACTCTTTACACAAAAACGCCTCATCTCACAATGACTCAATTACACAGGAAAAAATGTTTTTATAAACATTCAGAGTAATACAAAACACTTCTCGCATGTCATAGAAATGACATAAATTTCTTCTTTGTTTTATTTGCACTCTCTGGGCCAAGCTACCATTTATGGCTCTGCTTTTTCCAGTACCTTTCAGCTATATGATCACTATAAATCCTCAGAAAATACAAATATACTTTGCTCCAAAGAGATAAAGAGTTAAAATCTGCATTTAATCCAGTGGTGTAAAATCAGATTCTTGCCCATAGTCTCTGAAATTCTGGTCCTTTTCAAGTCAATGAGAGCTTTATATCAAGGGGATACAGGATTTTATCATCTATATCTATACAGCTTGCTTAAATAGATACTCAAAGATCTACAATTACCAGTATGATGAAGAGTTTTATTACTGTTATTGTGACATCATAACTATGATCCAAATTCTAATAGTCACCAGTAAGCCTGCTACTTATGTAGGATGGCCAGGTGTCTGGTTTTTGACTGGAAAGTTCAGTCGAAAAGGGGACCTGATGTGTCCACTCAGATCTACTGACTGGACACCCAAAGGGTGTGGGCAAGGAAGGCAGGGAGGTGCCAAGTCATCACCTGCACCAGCCCCTACTCAGCCAGGGCCACCTCCTACCTGCATCAAGTGGATGCAGCTCCTAGCCCCGGCTCTGCAGGTGAGTCCCTCCCAACCCATGCATGGGGGTGAGGGAGAGTGGAGAAGGAAAGAAAAGCGAACAGGGGGCGGGGTCTCAGGGGAAGAGGCAGGGCAGGGGTGTAGGCCAAAAGCCTAATGGGAAAAAAATTGTTTCAAGTAAATTGTACTCCATTTTGCTTATTACTCCATTTTGCTAGCTTTAAATTAGTAAAAACAAAAACTGTAGCCTTAAATTAGTAAGAAAAAATTGTTTTAAGTTTATTCTTTGCTAATTGTGTTAATAATCATTCTTAAAAGAATAAGAGTTTTATGCTGTAATTATTGCCTTATTTACTGTTTGGTGTGTAAGTAAAAAATGTTTGGTATACTAATTAACTAAGACGAGACAGCTGGGCTGAATAGTCAAAAGGGAAGTAAAAAAGTCAAGAGGCACCAACTTTATTATCAAAATCACCCTGATGGCAAATTAACAACCCTAAAGCAAAGGCATACACCCCAGAAACAAATTAAAAAGTTAAGCCAAAGGAACAAAATAAAAAACAGCTGCGGATCCTCCTGGTAACAACTCAAAGTAATGCTAATTAAGAACAACCTTGAATACCACATAATTAACAGCTCCAGTGTGACACAGCAAGGTCCATAGACTTGTATGGAAACTTATTACTATTAAAAAAGGGTGTATTGCCATGGAACTTTGCGTTCATTCTGCATCAACACTGGAGCTTCAAACGTGTTCAACAAAGACCCAGCTCCCCTCCCTCGTATGCAGTTTTCAGCTGGCCACTGGAACTGACTGAGCAACACAAGGAACTGGTAACTATAAAATCCAGCTGCAAAGCCTTTTGGTGTGTGTATGTGTGTGTTAATTTTAATGCTTAAATTCTACTCTCAATAAATGTGGCATATTGCCTTTTCCCTTTAAAAGGATTCTGTGTGCTTCTTATAAGCATAACAGGGATGAGGCCTGGGGGGAAGGTTCCAGTACTCCTGCTGGAGTGTCCAGTTTTTAAATATTACAAACTTGGTAACCCTATGCAGTAGCTCAAGGCAGAAGCTGACTGCCTCAGTGCTGGTTCTTCCTAAAACCTGTGGAACTGTAGGCTATGGAACCTGTATAATATGTGGAATCTGTAGGCTGTCCACAACAGGAAGTATCTTCTGGCGTAGGGCCCAGGCAGTATGGTTTACTTGTCTGTGTGTGAACATTGCGTAGCTAACCAATGATACCTTCATACAGGTACCTGTGAAGACTATGCATTCTCCTGGTGGGAGACAGCATGAATGGGCTGCTGCTGGGCAGGATAGTAGTGCATATTAATTCTGCTTTTCCAGGGGGGCCACACCACTTTCCACTTGCAGTAAGCATTTGACTCATAATTAATTAATTCTATAGTATGTATGAATATAAAAGAGCCATTCAAAAGAGAAGAATCTAGCTGCAGAAGTTCTGGGTATCCATAAAGGCCACACACATTAGGCCCAATTATCCAACTGTTACAAATTTGATAAAAACAACATGTGAGGAATTAAAGTTACACTAGTTATAGAGACAATGGCTGAGTGTTGCACTCATTTACACCCTATATATCAACAAAGGGTATAAAACGGTGCAGAACTCCCCACAAATTCACTTCTCAAATGTCTGAATGGATTCAGCCTCTGGTTTTGCACCTTATAACACATTCAAAGTTAATCTTTTGACGTTAGTTCCAGTACACTTTATCTTGTGGGGATTGTACCATTCATGAGTTGTGGGCTTAACAAATGTTACAAAAATGTGTGATTATGACGAAAGCTCTTTCTCTAAATTATGCTGTGAACATTTTATTTTATAAAATAAAATATATAGCTCAGGATTTGTCTCTCTTTATGCCTAGAGCATGACTGTGGCAGGCAGGTCAACAGTTATTGCTAAATCCAATCCAAATACAGGTCACTCATTGCAAGTTAGAGCCTCACATGGTTTAACAATTGTGGGGGAAAATATTTCCTGTGTTTGTTTACAGAAATAAATCGCCTGCAAATGAAGGAGCCTCTTGTCAAGCCAGCATTCTAAATAACACAACACCTCTGATCCCAACTCTAATCTAGCCATATTATGTGCCCCTATTAAAGCAAACTCCCAGGTCTAACTGACTGTGAAATATGTTGTTATACACATTGATAATGTCAAACTTTGTAAGAAGTTCAGACAAAATCGGAGGGACTATATCTGTTGTTTGAATCATGCATCTTCTGATCATATCAGCCAGCCAACTTACCTCTAACTCATGTTGGCTGTCACATAAAAATAAAAATACTTCGTATTCATAGGAAAATGTTTATAAACATTTTAAATTATCAGCTACCTAATACCGCTGCTCCTCCCAAAAACATCTCAGCTTTGTCACTTTAACTTTGCTGCAAAAAGGTCTATGCCTCTCGTCAAGGTGGTTTTATTTTGTTGGCAAAACAGCAGAGTTTTGCCACCAAAAGTAGCTTTGTAGTGTCTCCACTGTTTTGTCGGCAAAAGTTGCCTTTTGTCAGCAAAAACTGTGTAGCGTAGACCAGGCCTGAGCATGTAAGCAGTATACACCATCCAGGCATCTAAGAAACAGAGTTCTCTGTAACACTTTAGAGCACTAGTCGACCCCATCCAATGTCCAACAGCCTGCTTTTCAGCCTCTGAATCATTTTTGTTAGTGCCTAGCACACACTCTGAGTTCTCCATGAGTATTTAATTTTCTTGCAACCATTTGGAAGAGACATACAAAAACTGATGGCTGCACATTAACCTAGGCAAAACAAAGGAACATAGGAATTGTCATCTCAGATCACACCAATGTCCCACTTAGTCTGGTTTCCTATCTCTGGCAGTCGCCATTAAGGTGTAAAACGTTCAGGATGGACAGTTGTACCCAATCTACCGTGACTGTTGCCTCCACTGAAGATATCTGTGCTTCATGAAACACCTTCTACTACCTCTGCTTTTACCTAAAGATCACCTCTTTTCTTCTCTGACAAGGACCCATCGGTCATGTTGACTACATGCGGCAGCTCAGGATAGGACTACCGAAATTCCTAGGGTTGTTAGCCAAATCCATCAGAAACTCCACCTTGAACAGCATGCAGCAATTCTTGAACAGGACTCGCCAGCAAGAACATAATATGCCAGTACTCCGGACATCCCACTAATCCTAATCTTCAAAGCCTTCAGAGGTTTGGGAACAAATTATTTGAAAGACTACCTGTGGGCTAGTGCCTTAGTGCATCCGCACCTCCTTCTGGTCAGGTGGATCGTTCCACAGAATCAAGTGTGTGTCTGTACAGTAGTCGCATCCTTGGAGTAAGGATGTTAGTTTCTGTCTCTCGGATGTGCATGGGCTTCCCCTGTCGTTTGTCGGGGGACGGGTCCTTGTATTCAAGGGCCTTGCAGGCCCACTTTGGTCCTAAGTCTGTGTTAAGGAGCAGCTTAAGAGACCAAAGCCTGAGCCAAAGGGTTAATTGGAGTCACAGTCAGAAGGTGGAAGTGAGGGTCAGAGCCAGGAAGGAGCTGGAGCAGGTATAGCCAGAAGCAAGGCTAGAGACCATGGAGGTAGGGACAGAACTAAGCACAGCTGCAGGCTAAGAATGTGGTAAGCAACCGATGGACTGCTGCTGCTACTTAGCTTAGTATCAGCATGCAGACTCCTGCAGCCAATCAGATGCTGTGGTCAATCAGACAGCTTCTATCAAGGCCAGCTGCATTCATTGAGGTCCCAGGATAGCCGCTCTGCTGCAGGCTGTCCCCTGAGATGCCCACTTCTTGGGAGAACAAAATCCTCCTTCTTCTTTTGGCAGCCAGGGTGATGCTCTACTGAAAAAAGGCTGCCTAGAATCTGTTCTATTTCACTGGCCACCTCTGTTCAGCTTATCAACAGGTCTCTAATACTATCTTAAAGTGGGGCCAATCCTGTCCCAACAGAACTGAGTGTGGTAGTTTATGTGGTGGCCCGTTTGTCTGCCTACTGCTAAGTGGACGTTAGTATAGAAGTAGTCCCTCGTGTGTCCATGAAAACATGTCAGGGACACCAGGCCTTCTGAGTGGACTTTGGCCTCCTTCAGCAGGTATTCCCTCAGTAGGATTTGTTCGCAACTCAAGTCCACCAGGGCTTGTAACTCTAGGTCATTGATGTGTACTATGGTTGTCAATTTTGAACTGACCAATGTTTGGTTGAGGCTGGGGAAGTTTGAACCTGCACCATAACAACACTCCATGGTTAGGCAATTTTTCTTCATATGATCTTCCTGCTCACACTGGAAAGAGACCACCCTCCCTGGGAATCCTGTAATGGCAGGATACTCAGGACTTCAGCCTGGTGCAGCCTCCAGGGTCAGAACTTCAGAACATGGGTGGGGAGTAAGTTATGGAAAATTCTTTTTGTGAGGTCTTATCTCTTGGGGGTGACATTGGAGACCACAGGATGAGGGCCAATCAGATGCTCCCCGTTCAGGCAGCCCTTGTTGAATCAGGAGAGACAGACTCCATCCTCCTGGGTCAGGTTTGTGGGGTTTCAGCCTCTAAATAGTTCTGTTAGCCTCATTGCTTCTTCCAGAGTCTCCAGTCAGTGTCTCTGTAGCCACTCTTGCATGGCAGTGGGGAGGACACTAAGGAACTGTTAAGGATGATCAGTTCATGCATCTGCCTGCTTGTCCTAGTCTCAGGTTTCATTAACTTCCATCTGACATCTTTGAGTTTCTGGGCCAGGGCCATACAGGGTGAGTTAAATCTCTGCTGTGAAATGTGATGTTAAGTTTCTTCACTTAACTGCAGCCCGTCATCTATGGCCTTTACCATTGGATGCTCAAGGGTGGTTTGCAGCTCAAGGACCCTGTTGGTTGCCTGTGCTTCCTCAGTCAGGATGGGCACTAGGCGGATAGCCCATGTCTCATGTTTCCAGCAGATATAAAAGTGGCGAGTGTTAAAAAGTCTCCAGAAAGGCCTCCAGATCATCATCGGGTACCATTTTGGACAACACAGGGCTGCTGGACCAATTTGTCAACTCCATCCTAACCCCAGCTGGTGGGAGTGGTGTTGCCCTGGTGATTTCCCTCATCAGTTTATCCAGCTGCTGTTGCTGGGTGGCTATCATGTCTAACATTCATTGGCTCTGTTGTTGAGCCACAGCCTGGGCCTCCTGCTGCTGTAGCTGAGTGGCAGCTCGTTTTGCCACTGTTGGGCTTATAAAAGCGGTAGCATGAAGGTGAGCATTTCTTGTTGTTGTTCCTGTGCTGTTTGCTTATCTAGAGCAGTGGCCTGTTGCTGGGCTAGCAGTCATAGGGCTTCTTCCATCTTGGGTCTTGCCAGGGCTTGCTTCTCTGTGCTGGGGTTGTGGGGCAAGGACACAGAGGAATCCCATTTCTGGTACCACATGTGGCCTGGTGCCTGAATGCATCAGCACACCCTTTTGGTCACAGAGTCTGCTCAGTCCAGCTGGGTGGTCAATCAATCCTCCAGGTCTGACTCTCTGTAGTAATCACATTCTTTGGATATGGATGTTAGTTTCCTAGGGTGCACAGGCTTCCCCTTGTATTTGGCAGGGAACTAACTGGTCTTTGTCCACAAGAGAGTTGGAGGCCCCCTTTGGTCCTAAGTCTGTTAAGGAGTAGATTAGGGAACCCATGCCCACCCACTCCACTGGGTTCCAGCTCAGGACTCTTAAACCAGGCAGGCAGAATCAATCTTCAGTAATTCTCCTGCTGAGCTCTGAGCACCTTCCTACCTCCCTTAGTTTTCAGGCTTCTTCAGCTTGTGATTCTGGTCATCCCTTCTCTGGTGTGTTGTCATTAGTCAGGATGGCATCCTACCAGTTTGCTGGTAGCACCTTCTCTCTCTAGCCTGCTTGCTCCTCTGGTAGCCACCCCACCCCTCTGCTTCTCAGCTCTTTTATTCTCCCAGCTGTTGTGAGGCTGCCAATCAGGGTTGGCTGGTACTTCCTGCATTAGACCCTTGGTTGCCAGGCCAGCATGGAACATACACATCCCATAACACTACCTCTTCATGCACAATCCAGGAAGGTAATTAGTAGTTACCAAGGATATAGAGCTAACAGGCTGGAGGATGAAACTTTCAATAGTCACAGGCAAGGTATTTTCTGAGGCTTTCACAGGGACTTGAGCTGGGTCTTAGACTGTGGAATATTCTGCTAGGGAAGATCAGAATGAATCTAATTGTTTTCAGAACCCAGTCTAAAACTCACCTTTTCACAAAATTCTACCTGTAGCTGTGGAAACTGAAGAAGGAAGAACAAGGAAGAGAGATGCAAGGAAGGATAAAACACAGGTATAACTGGTCAAATTATGGAACAGCAAACACAGAGTCCGTTTTGATTCGTTTATAGGCTTAGCTACTGAATGTGGTGCCCAGAGATTGTGTTGATAGATGCTTTACCAATTAGATAGATGATTAGATTAGATCCATCCTCAATTTGGAGAGGAAAAAGTCTCTTGGTTGACACAAGGAAAAATGTGAGTGGGATGGAGAGAATTCAATCATTTTTTTGCAATTTAAACACTGAGGTGTCTATGATCCTTGATTAATCAGCTATTTCTTGGAAAACTATAGTTATTCTCTGTATTTGAAAGATTATCACTTAATCTTAACCTCTTTTCTCAAAATGCTTGGTAAAACCTCATTGACTGTACTTTTGGAAAAATCAGCTTAGCTTCTTAACACCAGAGTAGGCAAGGAGCCAATAAAATCAATCCCTCCAAAGCTGGGAAAGTGATAAGTCTTGTCAAAGATGTAGAAGTCAGCCAAAAGTGATTCTGACCACTTACTGTGATGAACGTTTGTCACTCAATGGCCTAGCACAGTGTGACATTTTGGTTCTTACTCGGTTACCAGTAAAAGAATATTAAACTGTATTTTCCTGGTACCTTTTCAATCATTTGTATATATATTTGATGTAACATCCAGCTGTTTCACGCTATTTTTCACAGAAATTCAACATATTCTATTTGTTTTCATGATTTTAACAGTTAGGTCATCTTATTAGAAACCCCACATCCCTATATCAAGTCCTTTGTGCTTTCCTCTCATGTGCAGAGGGGAGCAAAATATTTCTTTCCATTGTTTGATGAATTTTGTTTGATATGAAATCATTTATGGATTCTTCCAAACTACATTTCTGTATCATTGGATTACGCTTACCTTAGACACACAGAACAGTTAGGAGGTAATAGAAAATATTTTAATAAAGCTTTAGCTAATTCTTATGAGGCTCCTATAGGAGACAGTGCCTCTATCATCCACTGTCTCGTTCTCCTCCCTCCTTTCCTTTCTTTCCTTATATTGAATGCTGCACAGTCTCACTCTTCTTTTCTCTCATGCTGCAGAGCATGGTTTATGCAGACCACTTACAGGTATAGCCCCAGCCGTTCAGGTTTTCTTCTTGAAAATTTTGGAAGTTGCTTTATAATCATTTTATTTTTATTATTTTTCAGACAGCAATACCATGTTCAGAGGAAAAAAAAAGAGATCTGCTTTGAATACAGAGGTTTTATTTGTCTCTAAGGGAATGTGAGAATTTTGGAAACTCTCTGAAATCTGCCAAGGGTTTGAAAAATGTCCAGGCCTTCTCAATGTACTGCAGAAGATCATGGGGTGCTGGAAGAATTCCCAGTTCTGATTGACCTTCTGATTCTGAACTTTGGGATGAAAAGAACTTGAAAAGATAAAAATATACTTCTCTCTTTTTATATTACTCTCATATAATTTATGGAAAAGTTCCCTGTATGGGATCTTGGATGAAATGTTCTAAAAACATTTAATGTAACACAGCCAATGTCATCTGGAGAACCCCTACATGATTCTTTATGTGTTGGGATATACTTAACATTTCTTCAAAAAAGAGAAGATCACTCACTATTATTCCCATTATTCATGGTTCACATTTGCACGTCAGTAGAGTTAGTTGTAAAATCTCAAATTTTGAATTTGTTTTCTGAAAAAGGGACACATTTTCATGAAAAATGTTGTTTGTTTGTTCTAGTCTTCATTCTCTTTCCACAGTTGTAGACTTATCAGAGGACCAGGCTGGCCCAAATACATCCTTTCTGGGGCTGCTAGCACTGCTGATATAGTGGCTGGCCTCCCTTTGCAGGATCCCCAATAGAGACATCCAAATATAGCTGTTCAGATGCAATGAGGGATGAGGGGAGGAATCATCTTTCCTTTTATTATCTAACCAACTAATTGGCAAGACAATGTGGTTAGAAATATTTCCATGGTCTTGGTGATGGATTCATTGACCCAAGTGAAAGTCTGTGCTCATTAGCTCCTTTGTTTGTCTACTGTACCTTTTGATGTGTTGTAGCGGATCTGTATTGTGTTCTTCTGTACAGTGGGTGCCCTTAAAATTTTGTACATTTTGAAAGATTGTAGCATTTCAAGTGAAATTCCCCATTCTGTACCCTGTAAATATTGCTGAAAGGAGTAGGATCTTCCAAAACAGTGGAATTTTTTAGTTTGCCTACTGTATTCACAGAAGTTTTACAATCTTCTCTTCTAGTTATGGTGAATCTTTCGCTCAATAGGGAGACCTTTCTTATCTTGCCAATATACTAACAGCTGTTTGCTCAATTTTGAGGATCCTTGCCCTAGTGGTGACCCAAATTAAATCCTCAGTAGTTCTACAGTTGGATCTATTTTATTTCTCTCTTTCCTACTTCAGACCAATAGCATTTCAATTCAGGACATTCTGACCATAAAAGTCAGAAAGCTCCTCATTGCTACGGTTTCCCTAGCACAACTAATTCCCTCTTTCATTAGATCTAAGGTAAGGTAGCAATGAAATATTTATTTGAATGACAAAGTAAAAGTTAAACCAAATGGCTTTTAACCAAATTAAAGGTTAAAGTTAAAACTGACCTATCCTCAGGTGCAAGTTCTGTCACATGCAGCTTCCTGCTGGACCAACTGGAGGAGAAGTTTATTTGTCCAAGCACATCAGCAAGGAGAAACTTGGGATATGCACTTTCCCAGAAAATGGCCACATATGTTTATATTTGTTTAAAGACTTATCTAGCATTTCCAGATCCATAAAAATTCATTCCTCTGGTTACATATACAAGTACTGTAAAAACACAGACGCAAAGTATAGGTGCATTTGCACACTTGGATGCATGCCTATGTTCTTTAAATTAAGCATGTGCTAAAATGCTTTGCTGATACTGGGGTCTGAAAGCTGTCTCACTCTAATGACTATTTGGGGGACTATATGAATAAGTGTAGTGGTCCCAGTTCTCAATGGACAGGTATTCACATGACAAAAAATATAATCACTCCTATGCTTGGTGTTAATTGACAACTCGGTTGGAGGTTTCAGCAGATAACTCAAGCACTGAATGGGCATGAAAACTGAACTATCCTGTCACCCCTGAAGATAGTCACTCTAGGTCAGGGTTGAGGTGCATTGAAGGAGTTTATTGCCACTACCTGGGCTGTACCTCTCATCTAGATAAACAAAGGATTTCAGTCTCCAGGGTTGTCAAAATGGCACATTTCATGAGCACTAAATACACATGAAAAATGTAAAAGAAACTTAAAAAAAAAAAGCAGAGCTTACTACAGCTTTCTATGCAAGTGAGACTGTCATAACTTTTATTTAAACACTGTTTCTATTGCCGTTTCTACGTGCAGTTCTCCATTAATGATTTAATCAGTTCAAGACAGTAGCAAATTCTTGCAGCATATTCAAAGGCTGGTAAATAAACAATACTGTGTACACATTCTTGTCTTAGCACCCACTTAGGAATCTGAACTGGAGATGAAGGTACCGGTCATGTTCCCATTTAAGTCTGGTAGCTTTGCTATTGACTTGAGTGGGAGAAGGACTAGGTTGAGTTTGCACAAAATGTACCCAGGAAAATATAGATATCAGCGGTGACAGGCAGGAGTGCTGGAACAATTTTTATAATGGGGGTTCTGAGAGCCATTGAACCAAACTGTCAATAATGGAAAGCATTTCAAGCCAGGGGTGGTCCTATGGTGACAGGGCACTGAAAATTGGAAGCCTCTTTCTTATTCCAACATGATGATGTTCTCTTTCAATTTTCCCTATTGTACTGACAGCAATGACTGCCAAATGATGATAATATAAGCAGTGCACCATATTATTGTTACTACAAAGGAAACATTTAATGACTGGATAATTCTTAGCAGTTGTCTTTGCCAAAATGCTCAGAAGAAAGAAAAAAGTGCCACTAGTTAAATGTCTGTGAGATTCAAAACCTAGTAAATGCAAATAAGTTTATGGATCCCACTCAGTGTATTTTCAAGCAAGGCAGTGCATCCCAGCCCTCATTCCAGATCATAATTAGATACTGTCAAATGAACCATTAAAACCTCCCACCCTATTAGTTGATGATGCCTAGTGGTGTCTCAAAACAGAGGAGTTCAGGGGCTGCACAGAGATGTAGAACTCCTCCATGAAGTTAAGATTTATGGAGGTGAGCGCACACATCCGGACCTCCAACCAGGGATTTTCCGCAGGAGAGTGCAGCAATCCCCACGCAGGCACAGCCCTGGCAAGTTTCAGGGTAGATTATCATCCTCCGTTAGGGAACGTGCTTAAGCCATCCGAGCATGCCCAGTAAGAAACATCAAAACATCCGCTGAAGCAGCTGCAGAAACGGGGAAGAGTGTGCAAAAATGGGGGCGAGAGACGGGGAGAGCTGCAAAAATAAGGGAGAAGGGCTGGCCCTTGATAGCACCCCGTACACAGAACTGCGGCACTGAAGTCCCAGCCCAGCCCAATGCTTACACAATGCAGCGGTGCTCTGTCAGGAAAGCTGTAAACAGCTGCCCACTAGGGATTGATCCAATTACTCTCAGGCCGGCCCCCATCTCCCCCCAGGGTTAAATGCTTCCTTCCAGATATGGTTTCGGTGTTTAAAAGAATATCCTGCCGATTGAATCAATGCTCACACAGGCGCTTTTTGCCCCACATTCACCCCGCTGAAAAGCAGGGAAGAGGCATGAAACGGGGGCTAGGGGAGGACAGCTGCTGATCCAGCGGGGGCGTCGCTCCACACCCCCATTCTTCTGCGCTTTTGCGCGCCTGCCTCTCTCCCAGCCACGCGCGCCTCCAGCCCTCACGCAGGAACCGTCATTTCCGACAGATTCAGCACAATATTTACGTCCGATCCTCCCAGAGGATCAAAGTGAATCCCTAGGGTGGTTCACGCCAGTCTCTCTGTCTTATTGACGGGTCTAGCCGGAGGCACATAGAACGGAATAGTGGCTACAGTTCCCCCTCTCTGTTCAGAGAAGGGTGGCAATTCCCGGTTGGTTTAGAGACAGCTGTTTCTCTCCACTTTGCTCTCCGGCCCCAACAGCAAAGGACAGGCTGGGGGAGTCGAGGTGGTTCTCTTTGGTCCCTTAGCCTGCATCCTGGGGCAAGGAACGGGTGGGGGCAATTTCTGACGCAGGGCAGTGATTGTGTCAGGATTGTGTCTCCCCTTGCACAAAGTTGGGGATGCGATTTCTGACAGGGCTGTCTGTCAGATATCAGAAACGCCATCTCCTGGACCTTGGGGTCATGGGAGGCGGCAAGGCCAGCGACCGCAGCGTCCAGGTCTCATCCTGGACCAGGGGATGAGAAAAGGAGAGGGGATGCAATTCGGGCAGAGTCCCTTTCTCATCTGTCACATTTCCCTTCCCCAGGACCTAGGATAAGGGGATGCTTTTTAAATAATGGAGAAAATACTGATGTCAGCTAACGTCAGAATTTGCAACTGGATGCAAAATTAGACAGAGATGCATTCATTGGCACTACTCCGGCATCTCTGGAGCGGCACTAGATAAAGGCAAGCCTGAACCTGTCAGTCTTTAGGGCCTTGCTGACGGCGGTTCCTTGCCGCCTGTGCGGGCTCAGGCTGCATCTAAGCTGGGGGGGCATGGCAGCTGCCCTTGGGGGTGGAGCCAATGACTGACCTGCAAGCATCGAAACAGAGGTACAATGTATCCCCCCGCCCCATCTTCCCCGGAGCCCAGGAAAATAAAAATCTGATCTACAGACTAGAGATCCCTCTGAATCCATCCCTGCTCATTGTGGAAGGTGCACGAGACTCTCATCTGGGAGCTGCCTGGACGCCATGGAGCACATCCGAATGCCCAAGGTTGGTACCGGAGAAGCAAAGCGGAGCAGGTTGGATGTCTGCAGTGATGAGTGATGGCGAGGCTTCAATGCTTGGCTCAGGGGAAGCCAGCAGGAAAAAGATGTCTCTTGTGTGTTGCTGATGTTTTATTCTGGTTCGTATGGAAAAAGATTAGTTCATCTCTAGTTATTAAAAATAATAATAATAAAGCCCTGCAGATATCAGGGATGAATATCAACCTACCTAGCTGCTTTAACATTTTAGACAACTTCCTATTAAATTAGGCAAAATATTCCAAGACATGCAAAGCATTGCTCTGTAAAGTTGATTGAAATGTATGCGACGGCTTAGTTACCCTGGCTTAGCCATTGTTGCTAATGGAGACCTCAGCCATGGCTGCTCTTGCTTACCAGAAGTAAGGGAACCCAAGCTTATCTGCTTTTCATATTCCTTTACTTTTATTTTACTATTTAATTATCTTGGCCAAGATTTTATTTAGATTTTGGAATCTTGTATTTACCTAGTCTAATCAGTATATTTATATAGCTGTGCAGAGAGAAGGTCTATATTTATTAACAAAACTACAGGCTTCCTAAACAGAAGGAAATGTGATTTCAGCATACCAAAATTCAATATAACAGAAAATTCAATCTGAAGCAAAAAATTAAATTGTAGCTACAAGTAACATTTAATTTAGAGGAATAAATGCTAGTTTAGTCATTTATTTATTTTAGTTTTGGCTAATTTTGTGTGTGTTTATAACCCTAAATCCGTGCTTCAGCATTGTTGTTTTTATCTGGTTTGTATATATTCCTTGTTCATTATTGTTAGCCATCATGGTACCATGAATTCAAGATCAGGGCCTCTTGCTGCTGAACCAAGATTACTAGGCCTGTAGCTGCTGGACAGTGAGTATACTGTGAAAATAGAGTGATTTTCTGCATCAGAAAAGGCCTTCTTATTTCTTGGGATTTTGCTGCCTTCCTGGGTAGAGGAAGAATACCTGTTTTTAGGGTCTGTTCTACCATGGAAGGAAACACCCATTGAGAATAGTGTGTGTAGATCTTCTGCCCATCACACAGTGAAAGTGTGCATGAGTAAAAATTGAAAATACTGACAGATGGGAACAAAAACTTAAACTAAAATAAATATTTGTGTTTCACTTTAGATAAAGGGCCTGATCCAGCTGCCATTAAGGCAATGAGATTTGGCTCATTGGCTTTTCCAGAAGCAGGCTTTCAAATTGTTCCCACATAAAAAGAAAATATATTGTATATCAGAGTGTCAGTGACTTGAGACTCCCAATGTTTCTTTTGCATTGAATACTCTATTCAAAATTGGATGGCGTTGGCTCCTTGTCTTCCAGCCAGGGCCTTATATTGTGTATCAGTAATAATGAAAGAAGTTACCTCTCTGATATAATACAAGACATTTAGAATTAATATGTTTATTTAGAACAGTAGCGTTGTTACAAAATCATTTGTAATCATAATCATAACAGTTGATGAGAAAACAAGATGCTACATGTGAGTGGGGTTTGAAATAACTCACCTGCCCAGTTACTCCCAGATACCACTGAAATATCACTACTATCAGCAGTTAGCTGACCTGCCTGGTAACAAAACAAAAATCTTTGGGTTCAATGTGAAAAAAAGAAAAAATTAAAAAAGGAATTACCAGAAAAATAATTGTGTTTCATTGACTTCAATCCTGAAGCACTTACATGAGAGGAAAGTGATCAGGAACAGTTAGCATGGATTCACCAAGGGAAGGTCATGCCTGACTAATCTAATCGCCTTCTATGATGAGATTAGTGGTTCTGTGGATGAAGGGAAAGCAGTGGATGTATTGTTTCCTGACTTTAGCAAAGCTTTTGACACGGTCTCCCACAGTATTCTTGTCAGCAAGTTAGAGAAGTACGGGCTGGATGAATGCACTATAAGGTGGGTAGAAAGTTGGCTAGATTGTCGGGCTCAACGGGTAGTGATCAATGGCTCCATGTCTAGTTGGCAGCCGGTGTCAAGTGGAGTGCCCCAGGGGTCGGTCCTGGGGCCGGTTTTGTTCAATATCTTCATAAATGATCTGGAGGATGGTGTGGATTGCACTCTCAGCAAATTTGCGGATGATACTAAACTGGGAGGAGTGGTAGATACGCTGGAGGGCAGGGATAGGATACAGAGGGACCTAGACAAATTGGAGGATTGGGCCAAAAGAAATCTGATGAGATTCAATAAGGATAAGTGCAGCATCCTGCACTTAGGACGGAAGAACCCAATGCACAGCTACAGACTAGGGACCGAATGGCTAGGCAGCAGTTCTGCGGAAAAGGACCTAGGGGTGACAGTGGACGAGAAGCTGGATATGAGTCAGCAGTGTGCCCTTGTTGCCAAGAAGGCCAATGGCATTTTGGGATGTATAAGTAGGGGCATAGCGAGCAGATCGAGGGACGTGATCGTCCCCCTCTATTCGACATTGGTGAGGCCTCATCTGGAGTACTGTGTCCAGTTTTGGGCCCCACACTACAAGAAGGATGTGGATAAATTGGAAAGAGTCCAGCGAAGGGCAACAAAAATGATTAGGGGTCTGGAACACATGACTTATGAGGAGAGGCTGAGAGAACTGGGATTGTTTAGTCTGCAGAAGAGAAGAATGAGAGGGGATTTGATAGCTGCTTTCAGCTACCTGAGAGGTGGTTCCAGAGAGGATGGTTCTAGACTATTCTCAGTGGTAGAAGAGGACAGGACAAGGAGTAATGGTCTCAAGTTGCAGTGGGGGAGGTTTAGGTTGGATTTTAGGAAAAACTTATTCACTAGGAGGGTGGTGAAACACTGGAATGCATTACCTAGGGAGGTGGTAGAATCTCCTTCCTTAGAAGTTTTTAAGGTCAGGCTTGACAAAGCCCTGGCTGGGATGATTTAATTGGGGATAGGTCCTGCTTTTGAGCAGGGGGTTGGACTAGATGACCTCCTGAGGTCCCTTCCAACCCTGATATTCTATGATTCTATGACTTTGTCTTTAGTTTTTACCACCTGGAATTTAGTATAAAGCAGACCCCTTTCAACCCCAGCAATTTTAAAGGAAATAAAACAGAATAGTGTGCAGGTAAAAGATATCCTCACTGAGCTGTCTGTGTTCCTCTGAAATGGATTCCCCCATTCCAAATCCATCCTCAATCAAGTAACTGGCTTGTTCTGTGACTGTATCTCATCATACTGACACCCCCTTACACCCAAAGAACCCTAACCAACCCCTCAAAACAAATGTCCCAGGAAATTAATAAAATCTAAAAATTCAAAAGAAAATCCCTACCCAAAGAGAATTTTCACCCTGAAAAGGGAGAAGTGCTGAGATTCCTTGAAGTCCACTAGGGGCTTCATTATTGCTATTGTTTTTACGAAGAAGGTGGTTAGATGCTACTTTGATGGCTGCCAGTATAAAACCCTGAGATAAACCAAAAGTGTTATACATATAGCTTTGAATATCCTGGCATGCAACTATTTATTATTTTTAATAATCTGTAATTATTTCACAAAAAGAGTGACTAGCCAATCTACTGTTGTTAAACTACTTAATAACGATCATGTCCTCCCTCTGAAATATATTGTGTAAAATATATACATATTTTAGGAACAGTGTATGAAATATAGTAAGTCCCTGAAGTGTAATTTATAGAGCTGTTTGAAAAAAAATCAGATTTTGAAATTGTCTAGCAAAAAAGGGGGACAAATTTTCCACCAAAAGTTCATGAAAATTTCCAACTTTTCAGTGAGCGCTAATAATTTAGTCAGGCAGATCCACCTTTTTAATCTGAAATCTCCGTAAGAATCATCCTTTTAGAAGTTGAGGCATTAAACCAGGGGTGGGCAAACTTTTTGGCCCGAGGGCCACATCTGCTTGCAGGGCCGGGGCAGGGGGTTGGGGTGCGAGAGGGTGCGGTGTGCAGGAAGGGGCTCCAGGCAAGGGGTTGGGGCAGAGGAGGGGTGCAGGGTGTATGAGGGGACTCACGGAAGGGAGTTAGGGTGCAGGAGGGGTGTGAAGTGCAGGAGGGGGCTCGGGCAGGAGGTTGGGGTGCAGAAGGGGTGCGGAATGCAGCAGGAGGCTCAGGGCAGGGAGTTGGGGTGCGGGGTGAAGGAGGGGTTCAGGCTCTGGCCCGGCGCTGCTTATCTAGAGTGGCTCCAGGGTGGCAGCGGCGCGCACCTGGGCCAGGGCAGGCTCCCTGCCTGCCTGCCCCGGCCCTGGCCCCACGCCATGCCACTCAAGGAAGCAGCCTGCACCACATCCCTGTGCGGCCTCTGGGGGTGGTGGGGGAGTGCAGAGGGCTTCGCGTGTTTCCCTCGCCTGTGGGTACCTCCCCTGAAGCTCCCATTGGCCGCGATAACCCGTTCCTGGCCAATGGGAACTTTGGGGGAGGTACTCACAGGCAAGAGCAGCGTGCGGAGCTCTCTGCTGCCCCACCCCCACGGGCTGCAGGGACATGGTGTGGCCGTTTCCTGGAGCGGTGCAGCGCCATGCGGGGTGACAATCCCATGGGCCGGATCCAAAGACCCAAGGGGCCGGATCCGGCCCGTGGGCCGTAGTTTGCCCACCCCTGCATTAAACTATGGCTATATTGATCAGGGTCCTTCCATTTCCAAAAATTTCACCTTAATTCTGAAGGTGTGCTCCAAGCACAGTACTTTTTGGACAGTACTCAAGTCAAGTAGAGAAGCCCATTTTTGCCACAGTTGACTTCAGCCAGTTTATCAGTTCCCAATATACTACAATTTGTGACTTGTTCCGTTAAGCATGTTTTAATCATAGAGGCTGACTGAGTTATTTAAATACTCTGTGGCCAAGAGAAAAAGATGCAAGCAATTTAACAATTATCTAACAGTGATATTCAGAAATGGTATAAGTGAATGTACAGCTTTTCCTGCAATTAGTGATAAGAAAGAGACATATTATTATTATTTACAACATGTATTACAATAGCACCTACATGCCTCAACCAAGATCAGGATTCTATTGGGCTTGGTATTGTACAAACATATAGTAAGGGATAGTCCCTGCCCCAACAAGCTTACAGTTTAAGTAAACAAGACCAGCAAGTGTGGGAAGAGAAACTGACACACAAAGAGGTAAAGTGACTTGCCCAAGATCACAGAGCAGCTCAATGGAAAAGGCGGGAATAGAAAAGAGATCTCTTGATGCCTATGCCTATGCCAATGTGCTAGCCACTAGACCACACTGCTTTAGTTCAGTACTCTCTCTTTTGCATTCCTTAATCTCTTTGGGAGCCAGTCTCTTCCAAAAATTGTAGCTGGCATGGGAGTGGATGGTAATTTCTGCCATTAGCACTGTTTAAGAACATGAATTCTTGCCATTGAAACATTCTGATTCTAGTGTGCTTGATAGCTATGTTTTCTACAAACCTGTTAAGATCCAGCCTTATATTTCTAAGGGTGTTGTAGGTCCTCAGCACCAATCAGAATCAGGTCCAGTAACGGCAATAGAGTCATTCTAAGTTAAAAGAAGATATGGAGACCTTGAACATGAAGCATTCTATTTCCAGTTACACACAAACCAATGCACATATTTCTAGTAGCACATATAGTAATAATTAACTGCACATAATCCATTGAATTCCCCAGTAAGTAATTATGTAAGGCTACATATGTATTATACTATGGTAAGGTCCTCTTCACACTGTAGATGCCTTCTTATGCAAGAGAGGTATAATGTGACCAGATTTAGCAGCAGCTTACAATCACCCATTGTTAAGCAGTGCTGTGCATACCATGAAAAAAAGGACTATCTTTTTAGAAGCAAAAATGAACAGTCAATCACTTTCTGCCATTAATATGGATCAGACAGTAAGGAACTTTAGAGAAGCTGCCACTAAGTGAAACTAACAACCCACAACAATCTTCAAAAATTAATAAACTATGTTCATGCACAGACTAAAAATACACGTTGTTAATCTATATAGAAATGTTTCTGACCATGGACATGTTAAGAGAAAAAGAGCCCAAAAGATACATTGGCTTCAAATAGAAATTTCATTCACCGTTGCTAGTGAGATGTTACATTTTGTTTAGCCACATCTTGTAGCGTTCATCTTTCACTGTGTATTGGCAGCAGGCCTTCTGAACTGCAATATTATCATAATGAATATACCAGACTGATCCCTGGTGTAATTCTGTTGTCTTCAGTGGAGTTATTCCAGGGATGCATTTGGCTCAGTATCTCTTGTTAACATAGCACTTACGATGGTTAAGGTTGCTCTAGTACTTCCATTTTTATGCAGTTATAAAAAGATCTATTTTGATAGTCTATAGCTCAGTAATTATTTAAGGTAGTGGTTCTCAGCTGGGGGTATGCAGCAAGGAGGTTTCGGGGGGTCCACCAAAATAAATCATGCTTCAGCCCTGGGTGACAGGGCTCGGGCTTTGGCTTCAGCCCCACTTGGTGAGGCTCAGGCTTTGGCTTCAGCCCCAGGTGGTGGGGCTCAGGCTTCAGGGCTGTGGGGCTCGAACTTTGGCTTGAGCCCTGTGTGGCGGGACGAGGGCTCTGACTTCAGCCCTGGGCAGTGGGGCTCGGGGAGGGATTGTTATCTTCACCCCCTGACTCCCCTTAGTGGGCCACCCAGTAACAAGTTTCACACTGAGTAAGTAAAACAAATATTTTTTTATTTTTGTACCTATTTTATCCTTTTCTCTTTTATATTATATGTGTGTGTGTTTAACTGTATAACTATCAATCTAATACAGCTTTTAAGCTCCTGGGTATGCAGAAAAAAAGCCATGCACAGGTGGGCTGAGGCATTGTGAAAGCACGCTGGGAGGCATCAGAAAGCAAAAGGCTGAGAACCCCTGAGTTAAGATATAGATACCATTGTATATGCTTATATGACAATATTCTTGCCTGCCATATTACACTCCAAAGATAATTTTAAGTAGCCAGACTGAAAATTTGTATCAGAGTATTGTCTCCTTTAGTTTTAAATTCATTTTTAACTATTTTCGGCCAATAAAAATAATAATACTGTGCATTTATATCGTGCTTAGCCTACTTTTCTTCTGAGGAACTCAGTGTGGTTTCTTAAAGCTTTTTAACACTTCCTCTGTGAGGATGCAAATATTAGCACATACTTATATATAGGGCACAGAGTGCAGATGATTTGCCCAATGTCACATCTGGGTCAATGGTAGAGCCAGGAACAGAATTCAGGAGTACAGTCTTCCACTCTCCTCTTATGATCACAAGACTATGTTCCCGAATGGGAGCAGAAGCTCATACTTGAATCATCCCTGTTGACTTGCCAACATTCCAGTTTCAATGGGCAGAACATATTATCTAAACTGATTACAAGATTCAAATTGGTGAAAGTGGAAACAACTTCTGACCTCTGATCTTTTACTTGCAAAAAAGCACACGTGCTTTTTTTTTTTTTTTTGATAAACCACTCGTGCATGTAGAACATGGACTGTCAGCAAGTTTCTTTCTTTTTTGGAGCTGTGTAATGATTATGTGACCAAATTATAACATATGTCCAGTTTCACTGCTACTGAATACCACCCCATGACTTCACTTTTGAATGCTTGGCAAGTAGCTTGGCAACAAATCTGTGTTTTCCATGACCTTTATGTCTCAAAAGAATTGGATTGGAGGACTCCGCCACTTCAAGGACAACCTCGACTAAAATTAGCTATTCTTTTTCTCATTCTGTATGTAGAGGCATAGCAGTGATGGGGCTTGTTTGGCCTTTGCTCCTGATTGAGGCTTTGGGTCATTTACTTAACACTGTGTAAGGTACTTGTAACACAGTGCAGACTCACCACCACAGCATCTCCTGCTGGTCACTCTGGGAATTAGCTCACATAGCCACAGAGCACCCTCTATGGGCCGGTGTCTCGCCCTCTGTTACTTGCCCCATTGTCTCCACCACCTCTGGCCCCGTGTCCCTCCCAGACCCCAGTGTCCCTTACCTGTGGGTGCTGCCCCACAACAGTGCCCCCACACTCTGGGTCTCCGCTTCCAGGGGAACCCCAAGCCCCTATACCCACCTTGCTTCAGTGTCTGCTACAATTCCTCATCTAGCCCCTTCTCTCAGGGGCAAACACTCATCACGGGCAAGGGAGTTGGACCTGCTGTCTTTTTAGTCCCAGCTGCCTCCTTACAGTCCTAGTACCTCCCCTGGCCTTTAGCAAGGCCTCAGCCTGGAGACTCACCAGGCCAGAGCTCCTCAGCTCCGCCTGCCCTTCCCCAGCCCTGTTCTGCCTCAGATACCCTGCTTGCTCTCCCGGGTAGCCTGGTCCTCTCTGCTCCCCAGCTGAATCAAGAGTCTCTCCTATTGTATCAGCCTGCCCTTTTATTAGGGCCGGCTGTGCCCTAATTGGGTGCAACCACACCTGTGGCTGACTACCCAACCAGCCTCCCTGGGCTGCTTTTAACCCCCCACTACAGTACTATGACCCCTTTTGAGTGCCAAGTTTTTTGTCTGCTTTCCAGGCACTGTTGTGGCCATTATTTTCCATTCTGTTCTGTAGGCATGTAAAAGAACTCAGCAAGTACTGGTGCTTTCAGATTTGGTAACCATTGTTCGATCTTTTACTGTGTTCAGAAGATTTTAGTTTACATTTTGATTAGCCTTTTTCTTCTATTTTGAATATGATCACGGTATTTGACTTAGATTTGAAGTAATGGATTTTAACAGTTACTCACTCACTTAACTGAAAACGGCCTTGATGTCATGGTTTTGTGATAGTGCATTATTGAGTTTTTCTTATAGATAAGACTCCTATTTTTAGGCCACTATTAAAAGAATTTTTAAAAGATTCCAGTTACTTTGGTTTTGTGCCCTTTGACCTTGACAATGACTCAGAATCTGACTGCTAATGACATTTAAAATGTAATGCACTGGAAATCATTGTGATCAGACACTCCAGAGATACATTTTCTAGAAATGGGCAAAAACTTGAACTTCACGTCTGAACCATTGGGAATATTTGTGGACAAAGGGTTGGATTTGAATCCCTAGATCTGTACTTAATCCTAAAATTTTGGTTCTGGGTTGAATTAGAGTGCTGAAGGGGCTTGTTTACTACTATTAGTTTGGATGTAGCCTAACTCTTTCAAGAACAGCTATTCTAATAATATTTCATCATAAAATTGTGGAAATCTTATGAAAACAATTGGTTTTGTGCAATTTCCATCATTCATAGAATCATAGGACTAGAAGGGACCTTGAGAGGTCATCTAGACTAGCCACTGCACTCTTGGCAGGACTAAGTATTATCTAGACCAACCCTGATAGGTGTTTGTCTAACCTGATAGGTGTTTGTCTAAAAAATCTCCAATGATGGAGATTCCACAACCTTCCCAGGAAATTTATTCCAGTGCTTAACTACCCTGGCAGTTAGGAAGTTTTTCCTAATGTCCAACCTAAATCACCCTTCATGATCGTTACCTAATGAAATGTCAACCATTTGGGTCTGAAATTATACACAAGAACATCTCACAAGATTTCAGTCCTTTCAAATCTCAGCAAGCACTCTAGTAGAGATTTGAACCCCAGACCATAGCCTAACTACAGTGTGGCTCAGAACAGCTCTAGAATGGATGTTTATGTTCTAGTTCACTCACACTATTTTATTTCATAAGCTAATGACACTGACCTACAAGCCAGCTAGGAATTTCCCATCTCGGTTTCAGTTTTCCTATCCGCTTCATGGTACTTTATGGTACTGACTACTTTATGGTAGTCAGTACCTCTTTAGGAGTAGCACTGTTGGAAATCCAGATCTGTCTTTGATTTGGGTAGGCTTCAACATGATTTAATTATCTAGAGAGTTAAATTAGCTTCTTCTAATCAGCAATACTACACTACAGTTTAAGTGTATGACATAGCCAGAATTGCTCTTCAACGGTTTTCTTCATTACTCTAAGCATCATTGTTGTCTCGCTCATTTCCCACTATGAGGAGACATTGGGATGTTTTTGTTTATCTAGATTAGCAGGATTCTGCTCAGTAAACTGTTTTTCCTCTTCCTTGTTCACCATCTTTGATATTTGATTCCTTTCCCCCAGGTTTATTTAGTAGTATTGTTGTGCTCGTGTCCTCTGTTAGAGTGTTAGTTTAAATTACTCCCCTCTGTCTACTCTCCATCCTCAAGTTCCACAAGTTATGGCTGATCCTCTTAACAGTATAGTTAATTTATTGCATGCATCTTGCTTTCTGTCAGAATTTCAATGTGCATTAATTGTTCCTGTTTATAAAAATGTGTCATTCATTCATAGCCTTCTGTAATTCACAATTTCTGGCCTATAGGCCTGATTCCAAGCTCGCTTATGCCAGTGTAAATCAGTATTAACTCCACTAAAGTCCCTGGGCCTCATTCATCTGTGCCTCACAGTTCCTTTATGCCAATGTAGCGGAGTCATAATATGGTTGTAGGTACCGGCTGGAGAAATTCCGCCAATATTGAGGGAGCTCTTCGGTAGTTGTAGAGACAGATTCTCAGGCACTACGCCATCCTCCCACACAGAACCCCAGGCATAGGAGATGTTCAGGGAGTTGGAGAAGACATGGCCAGAGTGTCCCTTAACCCATAGCAATACATCGTTGCTGAAATTGGGCACAAGTTATAGGGCAGGCCTCAGGGCTGCTCCAGCTTGACCCAAGGGCCAAACCAACCTCCAGGAGCTCCAACATAGGAGAGGCACAGAGGTGTCATAAAACCCCAAATGCCCTCCTCCCTCCCCCTATGCCAAACTTGACTGTAGTATGGGGTGAAGTTGGCCTGATGAAGTTATACTGATGTAAAATTGGTGTAAATCAGATCAGAACCAGACCACAAAATGTCTTGGTTTTTTTTGTCTCAGAATTGTTGGAATTTAAAAATTTTATCTGAAAATTGAAAAGGAGTACTTGTGGCACCTTAGAGACTAACCAATTTATTTGAGCATAAGCTTTCGTGAGCTTAGGTGTAGCTCACGAAAGCTTATGCTCAAATAAATTGGTTAGTCTCTAAGGTGCCACAAGTACTCCTTTTCTTTTTGTGAATACAGACTAACACGGCTGTTACTCTGAAACCTATCTGAAAATTGTTGCTCAGGATCAGTTCCTAACAATCCTCTCTCTTTTTTTCATCTGAGCTCAGAGTGGGTCACTCAACAGAAACTGATATGTGGTCTGTAAAGACCTTGACAAGTCTAAATCAAGTGGGTTGTCATTTCTCTTGATATTTTTGGCTCTGGTGACAGCATTTGACATATTAGTACATGCAATACTGGTATCTAAATGATGTTGTTCATTTGGCACCAAATCCTGTTCCTGTTGGAGTCAATGGCAAAACTTGCTTGATTTCACTTGGGAAGGATTGGAACTTTGGTGTCCAGTTTTGGTTTGAATTTTACCTCTCTGATCATTTTTTCCCCCAGGTAGTTTGCAGTACTATTTTCCCCTCATGATTTCCTTTTTGGTGGTCATTTGGGCTCTATGCTTTATAAGCACCTCTTCCCCTTATGTCTTTACCTTCTCATTACACTAATCTATGTCTCTGGTTTTCATTATGTTTTAGATCTCTTCCCATCTCCTTTAGTCTGAGTCACATCTCTAAATGGATGTATGCTAATCTCCCATTATAAAAGAAACAGAAAACTGCTTTTGGCATGTCCACTCATCTTTCCACTTTTGAGCCTTTTCTCATTCCATATTATAGTACTTCTGTGTCTGTAATATAGAATCTGAGTAACATCTTTGATTCTGGCCTGTTGTTTCATATGCAGACTTGATTAAGTTGTTAAGACCTACTGAGACATTTGAAAAATTTAACATTTGAAAAATCTATTCTGGTTTATCAGTCATTACACCTAAAATCTGGTGAATGCAGTTGATTACTCTATAAATTCATTGCTGATTAGCATTTACTGGCTATGTCCGAACTGCTGTCTATCTAGAATCATCTGGCTCATCTGATTATTTGCTGTTCATACTTGTGTCAAGGGAATCAATTATTCAAGTGCATTATACAGAAATTGTCATACCAGCTGTGCATCTAGTCCAATACCCAGGGTTTCTGACAGTGATTACTAGCAGATGCTTCAGAGGAAGGTGCAAGAAGCCGCATAATGGAATCACCTGCCTATATGACATTTCTTTTTAATTTATGCCCTGAAGCATGGGAGTTCATGATCCTGATCCAAACCCCAGTTAAGTCAGTAGAAGACTTTCATTGACTTTAATGTGTTATATCCTTCAGACATTTTTTTATCCTATTTTCATTGGTGACTTTTATTTTTATACAACAATTGAAAGTTTGGGTCTAACAGCAGAGCTCTCCAGTTTTGGATGTTTTTCTAAATGTGAGATTTGATTTTCACGAACATCCCTGCTCACAGTCTCTGGTACGATTCTAGTGTAATACTTTTTTTTTTTTTTGCCACTCTGTCTAAATATCATGTTTTTCTCACAATGTCCAAGCTTGGAGGAACTTGCTCCCTTGTGAGATCCATGTCATTGACTCATTGTATTAATTGAAAAGAAAAAAAAAAGTTTAAGTCTTTTTATATTTTTATATTTCTAGCTATTATTTTTCCTAGATCTTGTCTCTATTGATATTACATTGCTACAATTCTTGCAATGAATGATTTAATAAATCCACCATAATGTAAGTATTTTTCTCGTTCTCATGAAATTGACAGACTATGCTCAGATTTTCTATACCAATCTTGTATATTTTCAATAATGTTAATCTTACTTACTGGATTAAGCAGTATAAAGTGTATGATATAGCCACCATCTTTCAATTTACAGCCTGTGTCAATATCAGCCTCTATCTAACACAGTGCATCCAAAGTTTAAATTCCATTTAAAATATGAAACTGATCTCATTAAGCAGCTTGACTGCAGTACAATCTCTTTATAAACTAAACTGGAACACTACATGTTTGTTTGTGACTGATGTTCTGGCGGGTATTTATGGGGAGCCGATTGTTAAAATTCTGCTAACAAACTGAAGGGAGGATTAGGATGATTTCCCTGAGTCCGCTAGAGCAGTGGTTTTCAACCTTTTTTTGTTTGCAGATACCTAAAAAAATTTAAATGGAGGTGCAGACCCCTTTGGAAATCTGAGACATAGTCTGCGGACCCCCAGGGGTCCGTGGACCACAGGTTGAAAACCACTGTTCTATGATAATGACAACCTTTCGCAGACCCCTTAGACACAGTCTGTGGACCACCAGGGGTCCGTGGACCACAGGTTGAAAACCACTGTGCTAGAGTTAACCTCCCTCTGGATACTGCTGACCTATTCCTGACAGAAATCTCTTATCTCTGAGGCTCTACAACAGGGGTGGGCAAACTTTTTGGGCTGAGGGCCACATCTGGGTGGGGAAATTGTATGTAGGGCTGGGACAGGGGGTTGGGGTGTGGGAGGCGGTGCGCTGTGCAGGAACGGCTCAGGGCAAGGAATTGGTGCAGAGGAGGGGTGCAAGGTGCATGAGGGGGCTCAGAGAAGGTGCAAAGGGCTCATGAGGGGTGCAGGAGGGGTGCAGACTGTGGGAGGGAGCTCACGGCAGGGGGTTGGGGTGCAGGAGGGGTGCGAGGTGCAGGCAGAAAGTTGGGGGCGGGGGGCAGGAGGGGTTCGGGCTCTGGCCTGGTGTCACTTACCTGAAGCGTCTCTGGGGTGGCAGCGGTGTGCACTGGGGCCAGGGCAGGCTCCCTGCATGCCTGCCCTGGCCCCACGCTCGCTGCTCCGGGAAGCTGCCGGAAGCATGTCCCTGAGCAGCCCTGGGGGCAGGGAGGCACAGGGCTCCTCACACTGCCCTTGCCACGCCTCCAGGTACCTCCTCCGAAGCTCCCATTGGCTGTGGTTCCCCATTCCCAGCCAATGGGAGCTTCAGGGGGCGGTGCCTGGAAGCAAGGGCAATGCACAGAGCTCCTCCCCCCACAGCCAGTTCTGAGAGCAGTGCGGGTCCTGCGGCACCATGGGGGGCAATCCCACAGGCTGGATCCAGCCCGCGGGCCATAGTTTGCCCACCCCTGCTCTACAATATACTGTTGACATGCACATATTTTTGCATGTGTAATGGAGCAGCTTACTCCAAATGGTAGGTATTTAAAAATTAATTTTCCCCAGGAAAGGATACTTCTTGGTTTCATACAAGGTCTTCACTCTCCACTCCTGGTGATCATTGTGCTATGCTGTCAGAATTCTCTGTATATATTTCAGGAACAAAATATAAATATTTTGAGTAAATGCAATAAATTTGACTGGCAAGAGGGGTTGCTTCTTTTCATGGTCATAGCTACATGAAAGGATTTTTGTCCAAATGAGACACCAAATTAATAGATTCCCTAGTCCTTCTCTTCCTCCCTCCGCCCGCCCCCGCTTTCCTATGGGCACACACATTCCTAGTACATGAGGTTTATCGCAGGCTACGGGTGAGAAATTTTGTGGAAAACGCTTGTTAAAATATTCACATTGTATCATTGGGTTATGTCAGTGGTCCCCAAACTTTTCAGGGTCATGCCCCCCCTTACCCTTGTCCATGCTCCCCCTCCTCCAGAACCGGGGACAGGAATGTGGCCATGGCTCCCAGGGTCGAGTGGGGGACGTGGACAGGGATAAGGGAGCTGAGGCTCAGGCTTCAGCTGGGAGTGAATCTGGGGCTGGGAGCAGGGCTGGGGCTGGGAATGGAATCGTGGCCAGTGCCCGAGGATGGGGGTGGGGCTGGGTCCAGGTGTGGAGGCGTGGCTGGGCCATGGCCAGGGGCCAAGGCTGCGAGTGGGCCTGAGCGAGGGGCCAGGAACTGGAGCTGGGGTTGGGGGCAGGGCTGGAGCAGAACTGGGAGCGGGGCTGGGTGGCGCTCCCTTCCTGCCTCCCATGGGGGCTGGCCTGGGCCCTGCAATGCCTCCTGAATGTTCTTCCCTGCCCCCCAAGGGAGTGTGCCCCATAGTTTGGGGACCTCTGGGTTATGTGAAACTGTAAAATGGCACAGGAAGTGAGTGCTGTGCTATCCAGCATGTGATCACTTCTCAGTTATATGTGGTAGGATGAACATGACATCCTATCTGTCCTTCAGATCATAGTAATAAAAATTAGAGACGAGAAGGATCTATTAGTTATGCTAATTCATTCTCCTGCCAACGTACCAGTTGTTTCCTACAATATATTTTTCAGTGCTTTGTCTTTTCCAGTTTTAGCTATTTCAGTTAATGAGATTTCTACCATTTTTCTTGGATGATGGCCCTCTAGTCTAATTAAGTTTACCCTTAGGAAGCTTTCCTGATATTCATCCTAAGATGTCTCTGTCTTAATTTTATTTTATTATATCTTGGCCATGCTAGTTAAATCCTAGTGAGGAAAATAGAAAGGAGCATAAACACTGGCAAATGAAATGTAAAAATACAATTTGGAAGGCCAGAAAAGAATTTGAGGAACAATTAGCCAAAGACTCAAAAAGTAATAGCAAAAAGTAATAGCAAATTTTTTTTAAGTACATCAGAAGCAGGAAGCCTGCTAAACAACCAGTGGGGCCACTGGACGATGGAGGTGCTAAAGGAGCACTCAAGGACGATAAGGCCGTTGCGGAGAAACTAAATGAATTCTGTGCATCGGTCTTCACCGCTGAGGATGTGAGGAAGATTCCCTCCCTGAGCCATTCTTTTTAGGTGACAGATCTGAGGAACTGTCCCAAATTGAGGTATCATTAGAGGAGGTTTTGGAACAAATTGATCAATTAAACAGCAATAAGTCACCAGGACCAGATGGTATTCACCCAAGAGTTCTGAAGGAACTCAAATGTGAAATTGCAGAACTACTAACTGTAGTCTGTAAACTATAATTTAAATCAGCTTCTGTATCAGATGACTAGAGGCTAGCTAATGTGATGCCAATTTTTAAAAAGGGCTCCAGAGGTGATCCTGGCAGTTACAGGCCTGTAAGCCTGACTTCAGTACCAAGCAAATTGGTTGAAACTATAATAAAAGACAATATTATCAGACACATAGATGAACATAATTTGTTGAGGAAGAGTTAACATGGTTTTAGTAAAGGGAAATCATGCCTCACCAATCTACTAGAATTCTTTGAGGGGGTCAACAAGCATGTGGATCAAGGGGATCCAGTGGATATAGTGATTTTAGATTTTCAGAAAGCCTTTGACAAGGTCCCTCACCAAAGGCTCTTACGCAAAGTAAGCTCCCACGGGATAAGAGGGAAGGTGCTCTCATGGATTGGTAACTGGTTAAAAGATAGGAAACAAAGCGTAGGTATAAATGGTCAGTTTTCAGAATGGAGAGAGGTAAATAGTGGTGTCCCCAAGGGATCTGTTCTGGGACCAGTCCTATTCACCATATTCATAAATGATCTGGAAAAAGGGGTAAACAATGAGGTGGCAAAATTTGCAGATGATATAAAATTACAAAAGATAGTGAAGATCCAGGCAGACTGTGAAGAGCTACAAAAGGATCTCTTAAAACTGGGTGACTGGGCAACAAAATGGCAGATGAAATTTAATGTTGATAAATGCAAAGTGATGCACATTGGAAAGCATAATCCCAACTATACATATGAAATGATGGATCTAAATTAGCTGTTACCACTCAAGAAAGAGATCTTGGAGTCATTGTGGATAGTTCTCTGAAAATGCACAATGTGCAGCAGCAGTCAAAAAAGTGAACAGAATGCTGGGAATAATTAAGAAAGGGATAGATAATAGGACAGAAAATATCATGTTGCCTCTATTTAAATCCATGGTACGCCCACATCTTGAATACTGTGTTTAGATGTGATTGCTCCATCTCTAAAAAGGTATGTTGGAATTGGAAAAGGTTCAGAAAAGGACAACAAAAATGATTAGGGGTATGGAACAGCTTTTGTATGAGGAGAGATTAATAAGACTGGGACTTTTCAGCTTGGAAAAGAGATGGCTAAGGGAAGATATGATTGAGGTCTATAAAATCATGACTGGTGTAGAGAAAGTAGGAAGTGTTGTTTACTACTTCTCATAAAACAAGAACTAACAAATGAAATTAATAGGCAGCAGGTTTAAAACAAATAAAAGGAAGTATTTCTTCACACAGTGTACAAAACAAATAAAAGGAAGTATTTCTTCCACAGTCAACCTGTGGAACTCCTTGCAGGAAGACGTTGTGAAGGCCAAGACCATAACAGGGTTCAAAAAAGAACTAGATAAATTCATGGAGGACAGGTCCATCAATGGCTATTAGCCAGGATGGGCAGGAATGGTGTCCCTAGCCTCTGTTTGCCAGAAACTGGGAATGAGCAACAGGGGATGGATCACTTGATGATTACCAGTTCTGTTCATTCCCTCTGGGGCACCTGGCACTGGCCACTGTCGAAAGACAGGATACTGGGCTAGATGGACCTTTGGTCTAACCCAGTAGGGCCATTCTTATGTTCTTATGATAGCAACACCTTTCTTTCCTTTGATGTTTACACCCTTCAAAATAGTTCTGTTTCAGACCACCTATTATTCTGCTGCACATAGCTTTCAAGAAGTTAGGAGCAGTCTTTTCAGTTAAGAACATGTAAGGAAGAACATGGTAACATGGGTGAGGCTTCATGACTTGTGAAATATTTGGTAGAAAAGCACATTGAATGGCAACATCAGTTCACAAATCAGTTTTCCTGTATTCTTATTCCAAACCTGGGTAGAAGACTAACAATGTATATTGTGTTTGATGGACACTATATTATACTGTATTGGCATTAGCACGTTGTGCTACAAAACCATTGGTTGTCACTGTTCCACATTTCATAGGTTTTTTTGTTTTCAAGATTGATGGTAAGTGTAGCAAAGAGGTGTGGCCGCCCTCGGAGATTGACAATGAGGGACAGCCAGACACCCTCTGTTGGGCAGAACCAGGAAGGCCACGCTCTCCATACCGTACGCAGAGGGGGGGGACAGGAAGAGGAAGTATAAAAGGTGGGCCCTGTAGCTCAGGTGGGAGGCAGCTGCCAAAAGAGATAGATGTGTTCTCCCCACTGCTGATGCAGGAGCCCACAGAAGACTACTGCAGTCCCGAGGGGGCCCTGAGCTACCTGACATGCCTGATGTTGAGGAGTTCCTGGGATTGCTGCTTGCAGTGTACCCTGTAGAGATGGAATATGACCCTTGGATGCAGGTACACCCGAGGGGAAGTGTAGAAAGCAGCCCGGGGAACCAGACTACTGTCTGGCTGTGGTGCTGCCAGAGATATGGTCAGCATGTTGCTGGTGGATTCCCCGCTGACCCAATGGCAGACCACTCTACCACTGTTAGGATCCTGTGCTGGGATGTGGGGGAGTTGGGTGGGTCTGTGTCCCACCCCACCTAGGGGTGGCAGTATTCCCCCTCCTGAGGTCAGGAGGCCTGCACTTCTTGGATGAGCATGCTAGACTGTTTGCTGGGTGCTCTACCTCTGCCCTGCCTAAGGGCCTGAGCCCCTGAACTGTTTGCTGCTCTACGCTGCCTGTGGATATGAGCCCTAGAGACAGCTAATTTCCCCCATGTACACACTGCCGTTCCAGGTGTGTGACAGCAAAGAGGCATGGCTGCCCTTGGAGATTGACAGTAAGGGATGGCCATGCGTGCCTACATAAGTATGTAGATGGTTGGAGTCAAAATTCAGATATTCCTCTTGGGCGCAAATTGTACCAGCTGTGCTCTGTTTTTACTGCTAGTCTCAGCCTCTTGGCTGTACAAGTTCTTTCCTGTAACTTTCATTACTGTAGCTGTGTGCCGGCAATATTGAAGTCAATGGGAGTTTTGCCATTGATTTCACATGAAGCAGGGCTGGATCCTAAAAGACAATTCCTGCTTGCTGTACTCACACATATGATACTATTGAAGCCAGTGAGATTATTTGGGTGAGTAAGGGAAGCAGGGTGTGGCCCCCAACTGGCTGTTCAGCCCCAATGGCTCCCAGTTTCCGTATTCCTTCCTCCATTGACACTTATGCAGCGTGTGTTCCAAATAGTCTGGATCATCGTTAATCTTTCCTTTTTTTATGTCTTTCTGCTGCTCCCCTTCCTGAGTCAACCCCAGACTTGCAAAAACCACATTTTCATCAAGGCTTTCTTGTAATAAAATCCTCATTGGGAAGGGGGATTGAGATATCGCTGTTGTCATTTTTACTCATGCGAGTTGCTCTGATGCTATGGTGATGGGGGCTGGGGGCCATAGAAGAACCTAGACAGAAAGACATGTCCTTTAGAGAAACTTTCAGAATTCAGTCTCTCAGTCATGGCTTCAGACGTTCCACTGGGCCTGGTGACGGAGATCCTCCCATATTCTCATTTTCTTTTACTAACTCCTGATGAGCCACAACAATCTCTATTTTTTACAATTGAGGCCAAATGATGTGGGCCTTAACTCAATTTATTCAGATCGTATTCAGGCAAACTCCGTTGAAGACAATGGAATTTTACCTTAGTAAAAACTAAGTCAGGTCCTCAAGTTTTGGCCTTAGCCAGGACATTTTCTTGTTGCCATTAGCTACCAGAACTCTCAATACCTGACATGTAACATCTACAGATTTTATTAACTGTCATACCTTTGAGGCTTGTCTTACTTTCTTTAATGGTGTTAAAGAAATGAGAGCTTTAAAGGGGTCTTTGGTGGTGTTCTGTTGTAGGAATATTTTTTTTCAGTTTGGCAGTTAGCTGTGGTCCTTCCATTTTCCTTCAAGATGTATAATTTTGATGCCTATTGCCCTTATGGCGACAGACCGCAGCAGCTGCTGAAGAATCGGTGATAGTAGGCCCCTGTAGTTAAGGTTTAGTTAATAAACTGATAAAACTGATGCAACTTGGTTTATGAGAGGGGTCCATTGGGGTGACTTTGCCTTCTGTAATTTTAACTTTCATTGTATTTGATATTTCTGAGGTGAGACTGTTAGTTTATGGCACTGAAACAGGTAGACAAATGTCACTGTCGTATGAAAACATTTATTGCACCCAGGGGCAAGGAGAAAGCAGGGTTGCAATTGTGACTGAGAGGTATATCTCTGAGGCACAATGCTTCTCAAAGCTTCGGCGCAGCTTGCACAGGGCTATACTAGAAATAAAAATCTAGCCCACGTTATTTTAGCTGAAAATGCTTTTCTGTACGAAGTTATAAAGGACATGAAAAATAGAACTAATCCCAGTTGCCTGATATTACAGTGACGTGGTAACAAACCCCTGCCCTATTCATATTAAAACAAGTTGTCTCATGGTTGGAAGTGCTTTCATTTGCCAGCTGTAATATTTAGTTAGGCACGAGATTAAAGAAGCATTTAAATACAAATACTGCTGTCAGTACTTATCCAAAAATATCTGTATCAAATGTGAAAACATATTAGGGTACACTAATATTTTTAGGGATGCTTTTAGGGGCATTCTGGCATGCTAACTTTTAAAAAAAATCTTATAGGGTCACATCTTTGGAGTCCTAAAGGTCCCATTGAAATTAATGGGAGTAGTTCCTGAATAAGGATTTGGCCCATGCTTTTCCTAATGTGACATTTTTCTTGAATGACCTCCCAGCAACCTGGTCCAGAGGTCATTTGTCATGTTTATTCTCTGAGTAAAAAGTGCCAACATCTGTTCTTAATTTGCTTTCCCATTAACTTCTATTTTTGCCTTTTTTTTTCTCTCATCTGTGTTTTATTGCAAATAGCATTTCTGGTAAACTTTATTTATACCCATGTAAGGGGTTCTTATAGTCAAAATAAGTCCCTTGAGTGTCTTTTGTTCAAGTTTCACATTCTCCTTTAAGCCTACAAAATCCAGAGTCCTCAAGCAAAAATAAATTATGAGGAACACAGTTTGATAAGTGACTGAAGTTGTATTTAGGTGCACAGGCTGGCACAACTCTGGAGACAGACTCAGTTCTCTCTCCCTCTCTCTCCTCTTTCCTTTGTGAGCGCTCCTAGCTCTCCACTATATTTCACAGGTTGGCTTAGCTATCTTTTGTCCATTACTGGCCATTTCAGATCTACCCTCCCTCATGTGTGGCTTATGTTGGGCAAGGCTCTTGCAAGTTACGTAGACAGCTTGACCCAAACTCCCAGATTCTATGGCACTCCAGTGCAGCAGAATATAGTTTATGTGGCATCTTCACATGAAAAAAATTGAATGGTTTTAGGTAAATTAAATAGGAAAATCAAGTAATTATTAGTTTCTGTTCTGTTCTGACTCCTTTGATGAACTTAATGAAATCAAAACTTGCTGCTGCGGCTCTTTCTGTCTAAGGGTGAAATCCACTTCTCTTGCATAAAGTTTGAAAAAGGGTGACAGAGGCAGGTGAGTCTTTTGGAAAAAATCCACACAGCCACCAGCCTGGGGCTAGGGAATAGAGCTTCAGCACAAATGCCCACAACTGCTATTCCAGCCCTAAACATGACTTGCTCATTACAATCATACAATTAATAGAGAATAATAAAGGGAGCCTTGTCACAGAATGTGCTATATGCAGTTCTGAATTCCAAATAAGCATATGGATTGGAAAGGGGATTATAGGAACAAGTCCAAACAATGCAAATGTACAATATTCCCTTTAAGAGGTGGTAACCATAAAGCTCTATCCATGCTACCAGTTTCAAACTGTGTGGGTTTAAAACTGGATAGTGTACTTTGCATTTGCATGACAGCGTTACAATAGAGTTGTTCCAGCACTGTGTTTGAGTCCTGTGTTGGAGTTTAGAGTTTAGCATGACCCTGATTTAGCACAGTTCACATTGCCTCTGGAAATAGTGCTAGATGCACAAAAATAATTCCCAGAGGGCTAGTTTATTAGTAAATCTGTTTTCAGAAGTGATTTAGCTTTCTGTTAGTGTAACCAGAGCTTGACATAGGTCTTCTAAGAACTCACCAAGACGAATCAGTGAATCATAGCAATTTTTATTGAGCCAAATCCTGAGGTCCTCACTAACTGTAACTTCCGTCACTCAGTTAACTTGAAATCACTGATAGTAAGTATTGAGTAAACACTCATTAAGGACATTAGTCACCCACCTCTCAAACATTCCCTTTTTTTTGTTTGAGTAGCTTGACAGGAAATAATTCTAGTTTGTTCTGATCCACACCCATTCACTCTGAAAAGCCTGATAAGGATTCGGGTGTGTTCCCATGTAGGATACTGAGAGTTTATAATATTTTGAACAGTTGGCTCATTTTAATGAGGCATATCTTACCACAGTGGCCTATTTGCAACTCTTTCCATTAGTTTATATCTTTTTTTGGGGGGTGGTGGTGTATATTTAATATACATACAAAGGTCTTTAGCATTGTCATGTCTTAGAGTACATTTCCTATTTGCCAGACAGTACCTTAGGTACCTGCTTTTGTTTGGCAAGCCTAATTTTTTCTCTTTTGTTTATTTGTTGGTTTGTGATGGGGTGCACTCACTCCCCACTGAACAGGTAAGGGTTAACTCTGCATTGTGGGCTGAGGATGCCACACCCTCTTGACCCTACTGGGCATGCTCCAAGAGTAGCTGTAGTATAAAAGGGAGCAGATCAGCTCAGACAGGGCTGACAGCTGAGGAAGAAGGATGCTCACTGTAGGTGCCAGCCCAGGAACTGCCAGAGACTCTGACAGCAGGAACTATGGATGTTGAAGCCTAGGTGGAGACCCAGACACTGGCAGAGGTCTGCGAGAACCCGGGGTTGCTGGTAGCCATCTGCGCTGGAAACCTTGGAGATGCCCCGTGCTGATAGGAAGTATCCCTGGGAGAAGTGGCAGCCGCACACTCGGGAACAGTCAGAATGTTTCAGTCTGGATCCCTGCTGACTCAGTGGCAGAGACCCTTGCTACTGATAGGGTCCTGGGCTGGGACCTGGTGGAGCAGTGAGGGCCCAGGTCCCCAAACCCTGGCTGTCACCCATCTCCAGGTGGTGGCCCACTTTCCTGACTGGCTGCTGGGCCGTTCAGCCCCAAGAGAGGGGGCAATCCTATTGACTCTGGCCATGAGGCCTTACAGACCTGAGAGCCAGGGTGACGCTATTGACTCTAGCTGCTAGGCCTTACGGGGTGAAATCCACTTCTCTTGCATAAAGTTTGAGAAATGGTGACATAAACAGGAGAAGTGCAGGTGGATCTTTCAGATAAAATCCACACAGCTGCCAGTCTAGGGCTGGGGAATAGAGCTTCAGAGGCCAATAGCAGTCCATTGAAATGATTCATGGGGTGCACTGACCCTGCACTGGATGGGGTACACCCACCCCATCAGATGGCTCTTTTTAGAAAGTATTTTTAAGCTACCATTTTATTGCAATCCCTGTTTTGTATGACATTCAGTTTTTTTCATGGGATCTCCTCTTTCACTTGATACCAAATGTTTACTGGGGTTGTGCTGTGTTTCTTCCAGAGGTCACATACTGGGGAAAGGAAGAATGAAGTAGATGGTCCTGGGAAAAGACTTCATCCAGGCTTTCTAGCAGTTTTATTTTTGTTTAAAACAGATTGTAACTGGCCTTGTGGGAGCATACTTGGTTTTATAATTTAAGAATTTTTCTACCAAACTGGCAAATGGTGGTTTTGAGGGCTTCTGTGTAAAATCACTGATTTCTCTTTCCTATTTTATAAAGTGGAACAATACACTCAGTCTGCATATTACATGCATGTGATTCTCAGGTGATGTCAAAAACAGAATAATGCCTTACTTCCTAGCAATTCATCTGAAGTTTGCATGTGTACGTCCATTTTTAATGTACTTGTTTTATTGCATACCCCCATGTAAACAGTAAGGTCAAATCCAGCTCGTTTAAGGGTATGTCTACATGGAAAAAAATACCCACGGCAATGAGTCTTAGAGCGTCGGTGTACAGATTCAGGCTCATGCTGCAATGCCAAAAATAGCCATGTAGATGTTTGGGCTCAGTCTCTAAAATCCACCCTCTTTCTTGGGCTGCGTTTGTTTCAGGATGGATTTTATTTTAATCAAATTGATTTAAAACACTAGTCAGGAAGACTCAATTTAATCATGGATTTCTACATAAAAGTGCATTCTTGGTGGTGGTTATAACCTTAATACATATTCTTCCCAACTCAGAGATGGATGTAGGTTTCATGTTTAGAAGGTATACACTATACATTTTTTTTAAGTGATTGATTTTGAAAACTTTTCAGATTAGTTTTACAGCTGTATCAGAAAATGAATGATTGTTTGGTTATTTCAATTACCAAAGATAAGTGAAGCAGATATTTATGAAGTCATTGGGAGGTGAACTATCTCCAATTCAACAGGTTAATATTTGGAGGATTTTCTTGCCATGCTATATTAGGAGGAGAACATCACCAGACAGACATTTAAATTGTTTTATTTAACTAAAACAATAATGTTATGTATTCAACAGCGAATAGATAATATTTTAACAAAACAAGCATATGAATTTTTGAAGTTAAACATTCAAGTTTTTTAAAATCAGTTTTTGTTAAAATTGTTAACTAAAATAGTTAAATGAAATATATATTTTTTATAAAACAAAAATTAAATCGACTTTGTAGCCAGGTCAACATGAGAAACTTAAAATATTGGCTCCTGCAGCTAACTCAGTCGTCTTCACCTTCATTTTCCTGTTTGTTCATAATCTGGAAAAGAAAAACAAGCTTTCCTGCTTTTTCAGGTCCCAACGGATTTCTCAATTTGGAATAAATTAGTCCAAAGGAAGAAAATATTCTTTCTACACCAGCAGAAGAAGCTACTGCTGTTAAAAGTGAGACTATCTCCAACAGTCTCTGAATCCAAGTGCTTAAGTAACTTTCACCAGTTTACTGGTGTGACTTTCTTTAAAGCATCATCTGCAAACATATGTTTCTTGAATGGTTCTTATTCTCAAACTGGGTCTCTTTTATGGCCTGCTGCCATTATAGGTTTTCCCTTCTAGTGAGAGGATGGTATGGTAGATCTCAAATCAATGAAGGCTACGCTCAGAAAGACCTCAAGAATTCTGGAATATGCTGCTCAAACAGTTTCACTTTTGTTTCTAATGCCTGTCCTTCCCTTCTCACATTTATTTCCAGACTTCTCCTTGTCCAGATCTATTCTGCCCCCAACAATCTTTGCATTTTTAGAGAGAGGTAAGGGATTGACTCTGTGTATACAAATTTGAAGAGGGACAATAGAGTTGAAGTCTCTTATTTCTCACCTTTATATATTTATTTATTTTAAAACATTTTTTGCTGTTAACTGTTAGAGGGCTTTCCCTCAACCCTCCCACTTCCCTGGTTCTTGTCATGCAGACAGCAAGCAACAAAAGACCAGAAGTCCGAAGTGCAGACAATGCGATGTTCATTGGGGTTAGTTTCCAAGCAAGCATATTCCGAAAGTCCGACTGTTGTGAAGGGCATCTCTATACGCCAATAGAATTGGTTCCCCAGTGTCTCCCTTCCCAGCTCTGATGCCGCAGAGCCTTGCTTGTGTCCCTGTTCCCCATTCCCGTTTCCCACCCCCCCACTTAGCAAGCATGATTCCAATTTCCCCTTTCATTTCCTGTTTGACCCCAGTTTATATAGTAATATTCTCAACTATACCTTAACAAATCATTTTACTGAAATTAAACTAACCAATCCTAACACATTGTAACACAATTCTCTAACCAATTATATCACACTACCCTAATTAACTTACACCTAGCAAAATTAATTATACAGCAGACAGAAACAATTAGAGAACCAGACAAATAAACAATAGAAAGGTGGGGGCAATACAGATAAAACAATATAGAAATGAGGGTTTCACAACCATTGATAAGTGATTTCTTGCCAGACAGGATGCTATCAGACTAAGTTTTCTTTAACTATCTTAAGATCTGTTTCTTTAGCTGGTGGTGATGGGCACTATCAGGACAGGATGGTGGTGATGGGCACTATCAGGACAGGATTGTCTTCCTAACAGCCCAATACCACCTTATTTCAGTGTGATTGGTTTGGAATGTGAGGATGAGCCAAAGGCCTTAGCGTAAGAACAAGGCCTCAGACTATCCTAGTGAGAGAAGGCCCATACACAGGCAGACTTGTAATTTTGATTCTTTGTCTTATACCTCTATAACTAGCTAAGTGATTAAAAATACACCTGTGTTCTTAAATTATGTGCCTTTATAGGCAGGCCTGAATATCTATATTCTAACATTAACAAGCATGGAGTACTAGTGGCACCTCAGAGATTAACCAATTTATTTGAGCATAAGCTTTCATGAGCTACACCTCACTTCATCGAATGCATCAAATAAATTGGTTAGTCTGTAAGGTGCCACTAGTACTCCTTTTCTTTTTGCGAATACAGACTAACACGGCTGCTACTCTGAAACCTGTCATTAACAAGCATGTTATCTCTGGAGACACAAATCCACAGTTTGAGAACTGCAAAACTAAGCATCTCTGATGGTATCTTCTAGACTGAGTCCCATTGGATAGAGAAAGATTAACCTCAGTCTATACAGAAACCCTTGGAACCCCGTAAGATTGGATCCCTAATCCATGAACTACTGGAACTCACTTACAAAATTTTTCATAAACATTACATGAATATGTTGTCTCATACTATAGAATTAGAATTTATAATCCCTATTCCATGATGAGATATCAGCAATTTCCACCCCACCATCAACCTCAGCCTAGACCAGTCCACACAAGAGATCCATTTCCTGGACAGTACAGTGCAAATAAGCGACGGTCACATAAACACCACCCTATACCGGAAACCTACTGACCGCTATGCCTACCTACATGCCTCCAGCTTTCATCCAGACCACATCACATGATCCATTGTCTACAGCCAAGCCCTAAGATACAACCGCATTTGTTCCAATACCTCAGACAGAGACAAACACTTACAGGATCTCTATCAAGCATTCTTACAACTACAATACCCACCTGCTGAAGTGAAGAAACAGATTGACAGAGCCAGAAGGGTACCCAGAAATCACCTACGACAGGACAGGCTCAGCAAAGAAAGTAACAGAACGCCACTAGTCATCACCTACAGCCCCCAACTAAAACCTCTCCAGTGCATCATCAAGGATCTACAACCTATCCTGGAGGACGATTCCTCACTCTCACAGACCGTGGGACACAGGCCAGTCCTTGCTTACAGTCAGGCCCCCAACCTGAAGCAAATATTCACTAGCAGCTATTCAAGGGACACGATCATAGGACCTAACCACATCAGCCACACCTTCAGGGGCTCATTCACCTGCACATCTACCAAAGTGATATATGCCATCATGTGCCAGCAATGCCCCTCTGCCATGTACAACCGGACAGTGTCTATGTAAAAGAATAAATGGACACAAATCAGACATCAAGAATTGTAATGTTCAAAAACCAGTAGAAGAGCACTTCAATCTCCCTGGACATTCAATAACAGACTTAAAAGTCGCCATTCTTCAACAAAAAAACTAAAGAAACAAACTTCAATGAGAAACTGAAGAACTGGAATTAATTTGCAAACTTGACACCATCAAATTAGGCCTGAATAAAGACTGGGAGTGGCTGGGTTACTACAAAAAGTAATTTTCCCTCTGATACTCACACCTTCTTGTCAACTGTTGAGAATGGGCCACATCCACCCTGATTGAATTGGCCTCGTTAGCACTGACCTCCCCACTTGGTAAGGCAACTCCCATCTTTTCATGTGCTGTATATTTATACCTGCCTACTGTATTTTCCACTCCATGCATCTGATGCAGTGGGTTATAGCCTACAAAAGCTTATGCTCAAATAAATTTGTTTCTAAGGTGCCACAAAGACTCCTCGTTGTTTTTGCTGATACAGACTAACATGGCTATCCCTCTGAAACCTAATAAATGAGCGTACCCCAAAGTAACAGGCAAATCTGGTGACAATCCTGATCATGAACCGATTATGTAGGTTTTGGTAGTCAGGAGTTTTGTTAAACCCACAGAATTCCTACATTTTAGGTGGGCAAATGGACTCAGTCTCCTTTGACGTTCTGTAAAATTCTCTCAGTGCCTAAGAGCACTGTCTGCTGAAGGTCACTGATAAGTCATGCACTCCTAATATGTTCTTTAGCAGCTCATTCATAACCTTAGGGTTTATTATTTATTTTATTAATACTGAAATACATCAGAAAATCTAAGTGGAGATTCAGGTAGCTCTAAATTCCTGTCACACATCACGCCCTCCACCCCCCTATGTATAAACAGTCATTTTGTGCAGCATCAAATGAACTTGGTTTTGGAGGTGTTGGGGAACATCATTTTGTCATACTTTTGCATTGTGGAGTGTATTTATCTGAACATTTTCTGGTTACAAACTGGTTTAAACTCTGTTTTTTTCTGTGCATTTTTTCCATGCTGAGGCTAGCTTCCCTCATTATTTACATGTAGTTTGGCTATGCTAATACTGAGTTTGCTTGTTTTCAATGTTATTCCCCTTGTAGTCATTCTGTACTAGTCTAAGAACCAGTAGTGCTATGGTTACCCGGTGGGATTTTGGTGGGGAATAAACTGTATTCTCTGCTGCCACACCTTTCAAAGCAAAACAAGAACCTTAGGGTCAAATTCACATCCCTAATTTCATCTGCCCCAAATTCCAGATTAGTCACTCATCCTGTCAATTGAATGGGGTTGCATGTATATTACTGAAGACAAGACATGGAACGCACACACGGCTTCCACTGAGATCAATGGGAGCTGCATGCATTTGATGGCAGAATATGGGTCTAGATGTACTTTTTGCTTGTTTTGTTAAAGAAAATAAATACAATGGTGTCAAGGTTCCTCCCCCACTCTGAACTCTAGGGTACAGATGTGGGGACCTGCATGAAAAACCTCCTAAGCTTATCTTTACCAGCTTAGGTCAAAACTTCCCCAAGGTACAAAATATTCCACCCTTTGTCCTTGGATTGGCCGCTACCACCACCAAACTAATACTGGTTACTGGGGAAGAGCTGTTTGGACGCATCTTTCCCCCCCCAAATACTTCCCAAAACCTTGCACCCCACTTCCTGGACAAGGTTTGGTAAAAAGCCTCACCAATTTGCCTCGGTGACTACAGACCCAGACCCTTGGATCTTAAGAACAATGAACAATCCTCCCAACACTTGCACCCCCCCTTTTCTGGGAAATGTTGGATAAAAAGCCTCACCAATTTGCATAGGTGACCACAGACCCAAACCCTTGGATCTGAGAACAATGAAAAAGCATTCAGGTTTCTTACAAGAAGACTTTTAATAGAAATAGAAGTAAATAGAAATAAAGAAATCCCCCCTGTAAAATCAGGATGGTAGATACCTTACAGGGTAATTAGATTCAAAGCATAGAGAACCCCTCTAGGCAAAACCTTAAGTTACAAAAAAGATACACTGACAGAAATAGTTATTCTATTCAGCACAGTTCTTTTCTCAGCCATTTAAAGAAATCATAATCTAACACGTACCTAGCTAGATTACTTACTAAAAGTTCTAAGACTCCATTCCTGGTCTATCCCCTGCAAAGACAGAATATAGACAGACACACAGACCCTTTGTTTCTCTCCCTCCTCCCAGCTTTTGAAAGTATCTTGTCTCCTCATTGGTCATTTTGGTCAGGTGCCAGCGAGGTTACCTTTAGCTTCTTAACCCTTTACAGGTGAGAGGATTTTTTTCTCTGGCCAGGAGGGATTTCAAAGGGGTTTATCCTTCCCTTTATATTTATGACAAATGGTATAAAAAGAAGATAATTTCCTTGAATGAAATCTGTAGGCATGACCAGAGTACCAGGTATAATGTAATATTTGTATGTTTCACTCATGCAGTCATTTGTTTTCTTCAAAATATTTTTAGTCTTAGAATTCATTTTGTTTATATAAATGGAACAACCTCTGTTATAATTCAGTTAGTGTTCTTCTTTGTTTACATGGTAAAATGTGTTGTATGTTTTAGCATATAAAACTATATTTGATTCACTTTGTTGTTATGGGTACAAGTATAAGAAATGGGATTGCTCTACAGTAAAATCAGACTTGCATGTCTTAATCTAACTTTCTTTCTTTATATGTCATCTTTTTGTTTAGGTGGAAAATGTCCGCTTGATTGATCGTATATCTTCCAGGAAAGCTGCACTGGGGACTCTGTATTTAACAGCTACTCATGTTATTTTTGTGGAAAATGTGTCTGAAACTCGTAAAGAAACCTGGGTATGATTATGTATTCGACCTAATTTTTACACATAAGCTTCTTGTAGTGGCGATCTTATCTTATTTTACAATAAAAATCCATTCAGAATCTGAATTTTCCATTATCCATTCAGAATCTGAATTTTAGATGAAAACTTAATTACCTAGATAAATTTAAAAATTTTATAAGAGAATTGGGATTAGAAACACAGGAATAGAAATGTAAGGATCCCCATAAAAATATTAGGGTACTACTGTAATCCCAATGGGAACACTGTTTCAAACTAGAATTAGTGGTATCCTGTGGGGAAGAATAGTCCAGAAATCCTGAGCTGCTCTGAATTTGTGTTCCTACATGAAGGTTAAGATGCTGATATCAATAGCTGTCTGAGCAGTATCAGTTATTTCTCTCTGTCCCCCTTCCACACAGAGAGGTAATTTAGTACAGTAACTCTTCGCTTAACATTGTAGTTATGTTTCTGAAAAATGTGACTTCAAGCAAAACGACGTTAAGCGAATCCAATTTCCCCATAAGAATTAATGTAAATGGGGGTTGGGGGGGAGGTTCCAGGGGAAATTTTTTTTACCAGACAAAAAACTATATAAACACAGTATAAGTTTTAAACAATTTAATATTGTACACAGCAAGGATGATTGTGAAGCTTGGTTGAGGTGGTGAAGTTAGAGGGTGGAAGAGGTTGGGATATTTCCCAGGGAATCCCTTACTGCTAAATGATGAACTAGCATTCGGCTGAGCCGTCAAGGGTTAATACATTGTTGTTAATGCAGCCTCACACTCTACAAGGTAGCACAAATGGAGGGAGGGGAGACAGCATGGCTGACAGAGACAGACACACCCTGTATGAGAGAGAGAGACGTGCATTGCCCCTTTAAGTACACTGACACCACTCTAAGTACATTGCCTTTTTAAAAAGAAAAGGAGTACTTTTCTCCTTTCTCCACAAGTACTCCTTTTCTTTTTGCGAATACAGACTAACACGGCTGTTGCTCTGAAACCTGCCTTTTTAAGTAGATCAAGAAGTTGAGACAGCAGCTGCGGCCAGTAAGCTCCCTCCGCCCTGAGCCCTCTCGTGTTCCTCCCCCCAGCTCTGTGGAGAAGGGGTAAGTGGGGTGCAGGAGCAGGGGGACACCCTGACATTAGCCCCTTTCTTCCCCCCTTGCACAGCAAGTAGGAGGCTCCAGGGAGCAGCTCCAAGGCAGAGGGCAGGAGCAGCACATGGCAGCGGGGGGAGGCTCAGCTGAACTGCCGGCAATTGATAGCCTGCTGGGCGGATGCCGCACAGGGAACTTAGGGGAGCAGGGAGCTGATGGCGGGCTGCCGGTCAACCCTGGTTCCAAGCCCCTCCCCTCCCCCCCCCAGCTAGCTGCAACGGGCTGCTCTTCCTGCAAGCACTGGACAAAGCAGGTGGCTGCCAAACAACATTATAAGGGAGCATTGCACAACTTTAAACGAGCATGTTCCCTAATTGATCAGCAACGTAACAAGGAAACAGCATTAAGCAGGATGACTTTAAGTGAGGAGTTACTGTATCTCTGTCTACCTGTTTTATGTGTCTCAACCAATTTGTCTGTCTATTTTATCAAATCTATCTAGGTACTGATGTGCCTCCCTCACTATACTGAGTGTCTATCTGTAGTTTAGTTACTAATTCTATTGCCCATTTGACATTAACCATAAATTCTGTCATTCTTCCCTCCAGTCCTCCCCTTTATTGTACAGTATCATTAAATAAGATCTGATATTTGAGCTTTTGCCAGTGGAGAGGGGCAAAGTTTTGGCCTAGATTTTTTTTTTATTCATATCACTGGTGCTGTTTCAACTTCTCATTATAAAGCTGGATCCAAAGAGCTGTCTCTTTTATAACCACTAACTTACATTTTAAGAAAGCAATTAGATGTCATGAATTAGATAGTGTTTGTAACACCCTTTGAATATCTGAAGCATTAGAGAACTTTTTCTTCTGGGTTATGTTAGGAGCAATATCAGTCTCTTATCATTTGTGCCCGGAAGTGGAGAAAAGAGGAAAGAGCTATAAGAGGAGGGTTGTGAGGATTCTCTGAAATGTCTTTGCTATTGTTTAGACCATGGGAAATCAGTGTAGTGTTGTCTCCTTACCACAGATGTCATTTTTGCTTGGCATACCCAATTTTTGTCTTTTTTTCAGATTCTTCACAGCCAAATTTCCTCCATTGAGAAACAGGCCACAACTGCTACTGGCTGCCCTTTGCTGATTCGCTGCAAGAACTTCCAGATCATCCAGCTTATCATACCTCAGGAAAGAGATTGCCATGATGTTTACATATCTTTAATACGTCTGGCCCGGCCAGGTATGCAAGGGGAGCGCAGCACTAGACGTTAATGCTTGTAAGCAATTAGCCTGATTGAATGCCCTTTGACAGGAGCTGAGGTTGTTAATGGACTGTTGCCTGCCTTTTGAAAAAGATGCTGACATCATCTCACCATCAGGGCAAGGGCAGTTTCTGTTTGTAATCTGCCTGGAGAGGCTCCCCTCGCTCCACCAGCAGCACTCCTATAAGAGGCAGCCATAATGTGGCAGTAAGTGCTAGTGAGCGCATATATAGTGGGACAACTAATGCTGTCAGTAGAACAAATAAAGCCCAGGGGCATGGCTAGGTAGAGGTCACTAGCATGCACTAGCTGGGGAGCACTGGGCTGATGGCAGGCTACCCCTTATGGAAAGTCTGAAAGAACTTAACAGTTATAACCTTTCCACGCAGTTTTGAAATGTGGCTGTACCTCACTGAAGCCAACCACAAAAAGCTCAAATACCCATGATCATGCTGTGAACAATTGTACAGTCTTCTGTGAATGTCATCCCATTCTGTGCCTCAAGTGGCTGGATCTAGTTTAAGTGACAAAACCTGGAAGAGATTTTCTGCCTTTTTTCTCCTCAGTTCATTCTGGCCAGTGGCACTAGTCTAAATTGTTTCTTGCTATGTGCAGATTTGCACATGACAACAGGAGGAAATGAACCTCTCCCTGCTTCACACCTGCTCAGGATCCAACCACAATGTAGCTGAGGAGTGCAGAAAACAATCTGACCTTTCATTTGTAATATTACTGTTCTGATATCACAGCTGCAATATACAAAACAGCCTCTCTTTTTTCACCCCTGTATTTAAATTTCTGGAAAAATGTTCAAGGAAGGTAAAATGAAATTCAATAGCCTTGGATGTTTTCATGCTTGTATATTCCTTGTCTGTACTTTGCAGTTTCACTTCTATTACATCTAGGGTCAATACGAGGATATAATGATCCTATTTTATTCTTTCAAGATAACTAATTGGTTAAGTATAAAACTTAAGAGAATGAACTTAACTGAATTAGACACATTAGGAGTAAATATTTACATCATCATAGCACCCAAAAGCTCCAATTGTGCACAGCACTGTGCAAACACAGAAAAAAAGATTATCTTTGCCCTGAAGGGGATAGAAAATAATGGGAAAAATGTAGCTGCCTTTGTGCTTCCCAGTTTTAGGAGATATATTTCATCCAAATATACCATGTAATTTGTGTGATGGGGAAATAGGGCAATGAGCACAATGGGATATAATTAAAATAATGGTAAGTGCTGGCTGTACACAAAAAATTGCTTAAAAAGTGAAGAGTTTGTGTTAAGTTAAGTATCTCCTGAGAAAGATTTAGCTGTACAGCATCAGTGGTATGACATTACTTTGTGAATAACACCTGCTTTAAGGATGTTAAGTTAAACTTGGGGGCCTTATTGAATGTGCTTTGAATGTATAACCTGTTCAGCTTACAGCTGTTGCTAAAAGGCTACACTATATCTTGCAGATATGTCAGATTTCATTATGTTTTGTTTCTTTTTACACTGAACACAGATTGCCAGGTATCAAAGAAAAGCTGCAGAGCAGGTGTTGTATAAAGAATATGCAGGTTGGCAGCTTGGCAGTGATTTAGTCTACCAGTGAATCTGTGTTTTGATTCACCTGTATCTGGATTTTGATCATGTTCAAATCTAGGACCTACTGTCAGTTTAAAATACTGAATTCAACTGTGCAACCAAAGGTAATTTTGACCCTTTACCCTTAAAAGTGAGAATCCAAGTATTGTAGCGGAGTCCAGCATCTCCTCCTGTGTTTGTGCTGTTAATTTAAGAATTAATTGGAAAGAATGCTGGACGCAGACTGGTTTGATGCAAACAATCCAGTCTGAAGCACAAGGTCCAACTCTGTCTTTTAATGTTATTTTGAACTTTGTGTAAAGGAAACATTGCTATAGTTCACACAAAACTGACAACATCAATGTTAATTTTCATCTTGCAACAAGACAGCTTGTTAGAGTCGATTTTCTCTGGTGTGTTAGAAAAAATTGCATAGCAAGCCACAGCAGCAGTTGAAGTTGGTAAAGTGCTTACTATAACTGGAATACTATGAGGGGAATATGTACACTGGAGTGCGTGTATTTGAGTGAGCTAGGTGATGTAGGGTGAAAATAATTGGAGTGAGTTATAGAAACAGTTAATCAATTTAAGCTCTTGGTTACGCTGATGTAAATCTGGATTAACTCCACTGGCTTCAGGATCTCATCATGTTTTCATACAAGACTGGAAAAATGAGATCCTGTAATGCTCCTTCCCTTGACAGGACAGAAGGTGTATATTAATGCCCGTGGAGAGGTGGGATTTTGACCCTGGTGTTGCTGTTCTCTGGAATGCCACAATGAAGAACAAATGAGGCCAGGAATGCAAATTGAATGGTAGGCAGCTTTTGAGAAGATGCCTGTTGGGCAGATCCACTGGTAGCATAGCAGAAGCAACTTGAGCAGGACACCTCTGCGAATGATGACAGACAAAAGGATGGATTTAAGTGGCAGGCCACAACTCAATTAAACTTAATACTGGGGAGGGACACTATCTACCCCATCTCCCTCATTTAAGTGAGTCTAGTGTGGGATTTACAGGCCTCCTATAAGATATCCCGTAACTCAGGATAGATATTCCTCAGCTTTCACCTTGGATTTAGCTCATTCTGCTGAAACATCTCATCCCTTTCTCCCATGAGGGAGAAAGACAATACCAAAGAGATCTCTGTCTGCAAAGGCTTATGGTCTTTCTCTTGCTCCCACAGACCTAAGGTCTATTATTTCTGGGCAATGACCCTTTTGGCCTTTTATTTGCACTGGACACTGTCTGCAAGTTGTGTAGAATAAAATATTCTTACAAATTACTGAGATGAGACTTCTAAATCTTATTCCTATTGAACCTAACTGTCCTTCCATGTTGCTGTCATGAAGCCAAAAAAAACCTACCAGGCTTCTACCAATTTTTTCCTAATGGGAAAAATATTTCCTGACCTCTAAAACAGGCAATTGGTCAGACCCACAGTATCCTAAAAACACAGTCTTTACAGTATAACTACAGAAGGGGAGGTTGGGGGTCAACTAAAGTGGAACAAGAGGCAAGAAAAATCTTGGGCAAGGATTTAAATTAATGGGGAAGGACAGGGAGTCCATTGGCTCCTATCTCCCTCTGGCTGGCCAATGAGTGGCAGAGTGCCTATGGGGATTAGAGACCTACCCTTGCAAGGACTGCCCCTCCCCTTTCCTTCTGAGGCTATCCAGTGCTCTGCAGATCCAGTCACATTTTCCACCAGGTGGGGGACATTGCTGCAGAGCAACATCATGTTTTGCCTCTAGCAGCAAAGCATCTGACATTGACATGGTTGGGGGGATGGGAATCTTACTCACCTGATGTTGAAAGGACTGATTGTAAAGTGAGCAAGATTTGGCTTACCAATACTAGTGGTTGCAACTTTTCTATCCTCGGTTTCCATCTGCCAGAGTGCTGCACCCTCTCGAAGGGTAATATAATTGCTGTACAGTTGTGGACTGCGAGTCTTCCCCAGGAGGAACTCTGGCTGAGTCAGGCTCTATTTTCCCTCCCCCACTTGCCTTTTTTCGTGCATTATACCGTACCTGAAACTGTGTAAGATCCCATCTTCTGTAGTGATATTGTGTAACGTATTGTAACAGTTTGTGACATAAGGTGGCCAAACCAAACTAAAGGGTCTAATTCTACTTTCAGTTGTACCTGTCAACTTCTAATGGAGCATGCAGAGGTACAACTGAAAGCAGAATTTCGCCCTTTAGCTTGGGCTACTTTGTGTCACAGTAACATTTGAAGTTGTACAAAAGCAGGATTTGGCATAATGACTATAATACTGTGTTTGTGTCAGGTCCTAAATATTACAGAAGGTATATGTTAACTAAGCTTTAAGGCACAATTGATGCATTTGGAAAACCTGTATGTACCACCATATGATATTAAAACCTGAGATGATAGGCAGGCTAGATTTACATACAACCAAGATATGTATATTTTAATTTGATATACAGTAGTTGTGAAAGTTTCCACTTAATTTTGTGAGTAGGTACAATGGAAAGGAAATATCTGAAGTGTAGTTTTATTCAGCTAGTTTAATGCATGCTTTGGCAACTGGGGTGCAAAATAAATGTCAAGATTCCAGCCAAATTTGTTATTTGAAGTTAAGCTTAACCTGAAAAAAGTAACAATTGTACATTAGCAAATGAGACATAAGCAAATGAGACACAGGCTTATGAAACCTGTGCTATAAAAAAACAAACAGAACGAAGTTTGATCTATCAAACTGCGTTTCAGTGGTCTTCCTTCTCTTTCTCTAAATAATGACTTTGCTGATCTTGAGTTCAGTGCCTGAGTCACAAAGATTTAACAAGGGAACTTTCCTTCCTTTCTGTCCTCATATTTGTTAATAATTGTTTCGAAAGAGGGAACTGAGTTCCCCAAGGAACTGTGATAACATTACAAACCACACCAGCTTTTTAGTTATGGAAACCATGTTATTAGAAGCCACAGACGTGTTTAGCTTTATTTTTTACCCCTAGATTCCATATACTATATATTTAATGGAAACTTAAAACTACTCTTTATTGCTCTGTTAAATCTAAAAAAAAAAAAAAAAATTACCTATGATGGAAGTACAATAGATGCTTGCTGCAGAAGAGGATGGAAGTTAAAATGAAAACTATTTTTATTAAAGCCATACATAAGTCCCCATTCTCTATTTTTTGACCTATTCTCCTTATCAAGGGCATAAAATAGAAGTAACTGAGGGTTGTATTTAAACCTGTCTGAAATCAAGACAGTCTGAAACAGATTTATCAAATGGTGACGTTTTGATAACAGGTGTGACTCAGTTTACCAGAATTCAGTGTACTTCAGTTCGTTTATATGCTAAAATCTTTGATCCAAAAGCTATACGGACCTTACAGTGAGAGGATGAAACATGAACTTTTGATGTGCTAGAGTTATAGTTCTTATAACCAATTTTCTTCAGTTTATATTCAGATTGGTGGGATCATCTCATCCACAGAACACAATAGTTGGCAGTGGAGTTTGGCCATGAAATATCTGTTTATATATAAATACTGTGTTTGAATCCAGTCAAGTCACTTCATATGCATAAATACAGCTATTCTTAAAACAAAGTTAAAACTATTTAAAATTATATTTATTGTATGTTCATGAACTGAAATGTGAGAATTGGCATAATTATGCAAACAAGAGTTTGAAATAATTTACATGCAATAATTTAGATAAATAATATTTTCATGCTGCTACAAAGTAGTCTGTGTAGCTAGAATGTCATTGCTAGTCATTTAAGGACAGATTTTCCAGTCTTTACTCATACAAACCATGGAGTTAATAGAAATTTTACTTGAGTCAGGGCAGAGTAAAACTTGAGTTAAGATTTAAGAATTGATGCATTATTACTGAGTCCAGTGAAAACTTCAGGATTTGGTCCATTGTCTCTGCCACTGGCTCTGTAATCCACTAATTAAAACAACTAAATTATCTCTGGTAAAAGAATTCTGCTGGACCACATGTGTTGATCCTTTCTTGATCTTAGTTTTTCCTCCTTTCAAGGAAACATGTTAGCTTTGACACTGCACCCTTTTGCTAGCTATGAGAATGTTTACAACTGAGCAGCAAAGAGGTGTGGGAGAGCTACTATATTGTAAGTAGGATCGATAATACAGGCCTATACAAGTAGGGGGCAAAGGGCCACAAACAGCAGAACAGCCCATTACTTTCAAAGTAAGCTTCTATGGAGTTAGATGCCGGTATGTGGGCTTTTGCATAGCAAAACATATGATCTGAATGGGATAACAGAGAATAGCATCCCATACAGAGAATAACATACCAGCTTTGCTTTTGGAGACTTTGATCTCAGCTTAGATTTATTGTCCTGTCTTATTGCCTCTTTTTCTCTTTCAGTGAAATATGAAGAGCTCTACTGCTTCTCATTCAACCCAAAATTAGATAAAGAAGAGCGAGAACAAGGATGGAAGCTTGTGGGCCTCAATAAAGAATATAATCGGATGGGCGTTCCAAATAACTATTGGCAGATCAGTGATGTAAACAGAGACTACCAAGTGTGTAATTATAATTTGTATTACAGTAGATTTTAGAGGCCCCAACCAAGGCAGGGGCCTCATGGTGTTAAGTGCTCTACATAGCATCCTAAGAGATAGTCCCTGTCCCGAAGAGGTTAGACAGAGTGGGAGAAAGGACTCATAATCTGTTTTACCCATGTGGAATGGAAGTACAAAGAGATAAAGTGACTTGTCAAAGTCACTTTAAGCACATGCTTAACTGCTTTGCTGCACAGGGCTAGATTTAAGCACATGCATAAAGTTAAGCACATGAATAATGGCTTTGGTGAATTGGGGCTAGTGAGTATTTAAAGACAATTTTTTTTCTGCCTAATAATTACACAAGCCATTAGTTTGAAAGAATTAATTTAACACTTAATCTTACCTTCTTGTTCCTGAAATTACATGCAGTGCTGCTGAGAATTGTTTGTGATGGAATATTCTCACAATGGTCTGAGAAGTCACAAATCTTAATTCCACTCCTTTCTACCTAGCTAGTTGATGTTCCTATCCTGCCCTACATTTGTTCAATTCAAACTTTAAAAATGTGATGAAGTAACACTAATGGAAAGAGATAACAGACTAAAGTTCTGAAGTCAGCCTGTCGATACAGGTCAGCTCACTCCCATTATGCCTTGGCACTGGAGCGCACACATGCTACACGTAGATCACTTGGGATTTTGAGACCTCCTCAGAGGGGACTGTATGTTCTGCCAGAAGTTAATTGTTTTTTCTTGTTTCTAATATAAAAAGCTTGAATTTATTATAGAATTGTGGAAATAGTATGATAGCAGTCATAATTTAGGGCAGGGGCTCTCAACCTGGGGATTACAACCACCCCTGGGAGTGGGGCTGGTGTTTCAAACAGGTGTCAGGGGTTGTGTCCACCCTTCACTTCCTAAATGATAAGGGAGGAGGAGAGAGAAACAGGTGGGACCTGGTAAGGAAGAGGTTGAAAACCTCTGGTTTAGGACAAATTTAAGGGTTAGTGTGACACAACTTTAAATGTAAGGGATCAGAATGAGCCACAGAAGGAAGGATGAATCATGAAATGTTATAGAAAAGCAAGGGAAATTAGACACCAAAAGCACTGGAAATGATTCTTCTAGATGGATCATAGAAGGGAAGAAAAGGGTAATGAAGGCAGGGTAAGGGAGAAAAAGGAGGAAAGGATACACAGAAGGAAGAGACAAAGTAGTTATTTTTATTATTTAATATTAAGTAATATACATTATAAATAAAGAAGTGTTTTTCATATATACATACATAAAAATCAGTCATTTTTTCATGCCCCAGAAACAGGCCTGAATCTGATCTCACTTAATCAAAAATAACTACATTGGAGCCAATCTTCATTGTTGCAAAACCAATTTCTTATGTGACAATGGTAAAGAATTACAAGAATTCAGTGCTCTCTTCCAACACTGAAAAGGGAACTCTATTAAAATAACATCCAAAAGAAATACCGTAAAAGAACATTAAGGTTGCAAAGTCAAGCCCTTACAAGTTAGGAAATGCCAGCATTAAGGTTGCATGTGTAACCTCAGTTCAGCCTCCCTTATGTGGCTAATTACATGATCACATTTTTTCCATGGCATCCCTGCCTCATCAGGGAATGAGTAGTTATTAAATATTTCTTTTTCTCCTCAGTCAGCTTGTGCCCCCAGATCTTAACCACACAATATCCAAACCCAGCACTGAATATACAGTTATTAATTTCCTCCTGAGTGTTTCTGTGGTGCTCATCATACTATGGTAGGTGGTATTTTTATCCCCGTTTTACAGCTGGAGAACTGAAGCACAGAGAGGTTTAGACCTAAAGTTGTCAAGTGTCCATCAATTTTGGATGCCCAGTTACAGATACTTAGGAACTGATTTTTCTAAAGAACTTAGCATTTTGATTGCACTTTTTATATTCAAAGTACAGCTCCTGGTGACTTCAGCTGCAGCTATGAGCACTTAGCACTTCTGCAAATCTAATCTCAGGTGTCTCATGTTGGGCACCCAAAAATGATGAACATACAGTTAGTCACTGACTGCAGACACTTCAGATGAAGTGAGCTGTAGCTCATGAAAGCTTATGCTCAAATAAATTTGTTAGTCTCTAAGGTGCCACAAGTCCTCCTTTTCTTACTTCAATTTAAGTGACTTGCCCAGCATCACCTAGGAACTCTGTGGCAGAGGCCAGATTCCTCAGGACAGCATTCAACTGTATAACCATGAATCAGCCAGGAAGAGAAAAGGCAATTTCCTTGCACACCTTCCAAATTCTGCAACTGATAAGACGGGGTCCTACAGACAATACCTTTCTTTACTACACAATCCTGATTCATTCCCAGAACCCCTGTTCAGCCTGTGTACTGAAATAGGCACATAAAGTTATTGGATACACAAATATATAGCACTCCCCTTTTTCTGCTTCAGTTTTACCATCTGTAAAATTGGGATAATGATAATAATAATTTCCTATCTCCTAGAGGTCATGTGACAGCCTGTGAACACACCATAGCACTGCCTCATGCCAGAACATGGCATTGCAAGCCTTCTTCTGTTCTTGTACTGCCTTCTCCACTGTTCTGGTTCTGCAATGGTCTGCAGCTTCCATGGCTGGGCCCGCCTGTCTGGTCACCTTTCAGTTCAGTCTCCTTCTGGAGTAACAGAAAAGTCCAAACAGAAAACCCAGAATCTTTATGCCAGGCCCAAGGTCCCCAGCCCCAGCTAGTATTCAGCTGTCTTTGCCTCTTTCAGTCCCAAGACTTGTACCTTCCGTATTGCTGGGGGAGGAGAACCCAGGTCCACCTTCTCCTCTGGGTTCCAGCCCAGGAACCCTGCGTTAGGCAGCTAAGGACCACTTCTGCCAATCTTTTGTCACTTCCTTGAGCTGCTTCTCTTTCCCCCCACATTTGTCCACCTTTCTCTCAGGCCTACAGCTTCCATTACTTCCACCCTGGAGTTTTGTCTCTTGGTGTGACTTTTCCCCAGCCTGCTGCTGAGGAGCTTCCTTAAGATCCTACGCAGTTTCTCTGGCAGCAGCTGGGTTGTACTGCAGACAACCACCCTCTCTCTCCTTAACACTGACACACACCCTCCTTCTGGAGATGGGGTTGTACTTCAAACAATCTTTCTGGTTTCCACTCCTCTTAGAGTCAGGGTTGTGATTTAAACAAGCTGTAGGGCCTTAGCTAGCTTTTCTTTCAACTAGCTTCCTTTCCCCCAGTCAATACTCAGAGGATGCACCAGACAACCTCCTCTTAGTGGTGTCTCCCTTGCTATGAAGGAGAGACAGCAGATATACTAGTCCCTTCCTAAAGCTCATCCCAGTTGGCTGAGAGAGAGAGAGGAGAGCCTTGTGCCATCCACTCTGCAAGGCTCCTGGTCCTAGGCCCTTAAAGAAACAGTAATGGGATTTCCTTCCAAACACTCCTTATTTCCAAACCACTTTCTTTCTACTGGTATCTGCTTGGTCCTTATATATATCAGGCCTTCCAAAATATTAAAAGGACCGTGCCAAGTGGTGGGGGTGGGTTAACTCTGAGGCCCTCTTCCATTAAGGGGATTAACTACCCCGTCACAGGGGCATAATTAATGTTTGAAACACTTTAGGATCCTCAGAATGAGGGTGGTATGTAATTGTGATTTTGTTTTTGTAATGGTGATGATTAAAGTTAACATTCATGCTAAGTTCTGTTTGAATAAACAAAGCAAGCAGACAAACAAAAGTTTCCTTTGGCAGGTCTGTGACTCATACCCTACTGAAGTGTACGTACCAAAATCTGCAACTGCACACATCATTGTGGGGAGCTCTAAATTCCGGAGCAGAAGACGTTTCCCAGCCCTTTCCTACTACTGTAAGGATAACAATGTAAGTGTGGAGCTGTGATTTGGGGTGAGAGGGTGTGTGACCACCTGCCCTGTAACCCTGGTGCCTTAAATGTTCTGCTGCTGTAGCTCACAGCCTGGACACCAACAGTCACCCAATAAGCATATAGTTCCCTGACCCTGCTGGTGGTTGCTACTCTGCAAATTATCTCTTCCTGCTGCAACCTCTAAACAAATGAAGAGCCCATTGAATTTGGCCACACCTGGTTTGAGGTGTTGGACTCTTTCCATTGCCTGAACAAAGGCGTTTATCAACGCCTCCTGACATGCCTGGTTTAAACGCCTTTTAGTCACAGACTTTAAAGCATAATATCAGTGAGCATCCATAATTTCACATACAGCATTGTTACATATATTTTACAATGATACTATTGACCAGAATATTAGTTTTCAAATGGTATTTCACAAAGCATATTTTATACAAAAATCATTGCAGTAATATGTAGGGTGTGAATACGGGTGCCTACAGACACAACAACATTAAATTATTAATATTCAGCTACATTTAATTAATAATATTGCTCTACTCTTCCTGTTAATTGTACATGTAATGGAGCTATTTTGTTCATTTCCTAGTGATCTGTTTTGTAAATAACTTTGTGTAGTAAATTATTAATGCACATTAAACACACGGGGGATTTGTTTTAATTCAGGCCTCAATCTGCAGGAGCAGCCAGCCCTTGTCTGGCTTCAGTGCTCGGTGCCTTGAGGATGAACAGATGCTACAGGCCATCAGAAAGGCAAATCCTGGAAGCAATTTCATATATGTTGTTGACACTCGGCCTAAAGTAAGTATGTTACAGTGCTGGCACATTTAACAACACCAGGTATGTGTTGCGAAGTCAGAGAAAATATAAAAGTCCAAAGTATGGTGGCCACTAGGGGCTAGATTCTAATCTCAGTTGCTTCCAGGTAAATCCACAGTAATGCCGCTCTGTAAAGTTACTTTGGATTTACCTTTTGAGTCTGAACTCCAGGTTATAAATCTTTGAAATATCACAGTTCACACATGCTTTGTAGAGAGTTGCTAGAGCTTAACAGCTCAAATCTCCAAGATTCTATCTGCACTGAGCCTCCTCCATCCCCTCACAACTCCTACCTGTGAGTGGACTGAGTATATGCCATTCCAACAGAGTGACTGAACATGCTCCAGCCCAGAGTTAAGGGCTCAGAGAGACTTCCTCAGTAATGGCTGCTCACAGCTGCTCCAGGCCAAGGTGGGGCCAGGCACGGGTACTAAGAGCAGTGAGCCTGTCTCTCTTGGGCTCTCAATGGTGGCACCCAGGCAGTGTGGAAGAGGAAAAGATCTGATTCAAATTCAGGGTGGACAAAAGCTGAGTCGAGGGCATTGCAGAAGAAGGCTGGGGGAATATATTGGCACAAGGAGCCTGGGAGGCAGAGACTGATACTGGCTGGGCAAGGAGACTGGGACCTGGGTGGGGTAGGGAGGCTAGGACTGGCTAGGTAGGAAGGCGGGAAGGGGAGGCTGGCACTGGGAGCCAGGGGAAGTAGAAGGCTGGGACTGGTTGAGCAAAGAATCCATTGGGAACCATGGTAGGGAGATGGGAGTTGGAATCTGTTGGGACAAATAGGGGGGTTGGGATGATTTTTTGCATGGTTGGTTGTTGTTGCTGAGAGGCTACATCACTTTGTGTTCGAGAGAACACTCATGTCTAATTCAAAAGGAGAGAGAGAGAGATTTGAATTCAACAGATTATTTATATCCTCCTAGCAAGGCATGCTGAGGACCGTCCTGAAAGAACACTGTCCAGACGCAACTTCTTTTACATTGTTCACTGACATTAAAAGATGAGCAGATGGGCGTTTAGTGCACTTGGTAGAAAATAGTCTGCCTACTTCTATATATATATATAATAAAGTCTGCTTACTTATATATAAATAAATGAATGTAACCCTTCTGTCCATCAGAGTTGGCAGCAACAAGGGCCGGGTTCAATATCTAGGGGATCCATTCCAATAACACAATGCAAAACTGGCTCGAGCCCCCACCCAGTGACCTGGGACAAGTATATACCACCCCCGCTGGGCACCTCTAAGAGGCAATACTTCCCCTCTCGCAAGCACAGAGTCTGAGTGTAGCAAAAGCCTTTTAATAACAGAGAGAAACAACGTGGCATTATGTTGGGGAAACACCACCAACAGGATCCATAACACAACCCATGAGCAAAGAGCAAAACCCCACCCCAAGCAAATTGGGCCGTGTTCTTTCTCTTCGGCTCTTGAGTCCAGCAACCCAAAAGTCATCCAAAGTCCCAGAAGTCCAACAACCTAAAAGTCTCTGTCCCTGGTCAGGGCAGCCCCAGAGTCTGAAAGTTTATCTGCAGAGTTTTACCTCCCAACCTGGGTGGAAATGGGGTGGGGGGGAGCTAAGGGGCACCTTACGTGGTCCAAAGCCAACTGCCCCACCTCTCCATGGGGGCTCTGCTCCACCAGCTGTCCCATGAACTGCTCTGCTCTGCCAGCTGCTCTGCTCCACCAGCCATCTCGTGAGCCACTCCAGCCGTCCTGCAAACTGCTCCATTCTGCCAGCCGCTCCGCTCTGCCTGGTGTCCTGTGAGCTGCTCCAGCAAACTGCTCTGCTAGCTGTCCCATGAGCCACTCGACGAACTGCTCTGCAATATATCTTCAGCCCCCCCCCCCCCTTAACACAACACTCAGTGATTTCAGCTCTTAGTAATTTTAGCTCTTTAGTGATTTCAGCTTGTAGTAGGGGAGCCTCAGTGCTGGTGCACCATTGGCTCAAAGTGAATTCAGCTTAGCAGCCTGTAACTAGACTCCAAGTGGAATCAAGACTAGCTCTGATATTCCACAGTGGAGAGAGGAAAAGGTGCAATTGGCATGTAGAGTCTCTCTCCATTCACTGGGTTTTGGAACCCATGACCCTTGCCTAGCGAGTGGTGCTTAGTTGATGGTGGGTCCCTCCATCATAACAAAAGGCCAAGTACAGTTCAACTGTCCTTGATTCACGTGATCAGGATAATAACAGTTTATTTTTCCTGCCCCAATAACAGAGAAACTGGGGCTCCTACAGCAGCCAAAGTGACCGTCTAGGCGGGGTGGGTGTGCCTATGCAAATGAGATCAGCCCCTGAAGTTCTTTTCCACAACCCACCACGACTCGCCACCAGATGTCAGGGTAGAGCTCATCCTGACTCTGCTTACATCTATCTATCTGTCTATCTGTCTAACTATCTATCTATCTATAACACACACACTGCAAGTTAAAAGAGCTTTCTGTATTAGAGATCTGGGATTAGATTCACAGGACACCCAACAGCCCCTTTAGGCTGCTTTGTCCAACATTTAGGTGCCATTCTGAGTCACAATGATTGGGCAACTGAGCGGTCCCAGTCTCTTTCATGTGAGGCGAGGAGAGAAGCCTGGAGTGGGGTGAGGGCTCCATCTCTTCATGCTGCCGCCTCCTCTTTTGCTCCCAGGCCTGCTCCAGAAGGAGAGATTGTGACTTGGTTTGGACATGATGGTAGGTAACCTGAGAAAAAACCTGCTCCTTAGGAAAATTCTAGTTGTGCCCTTGCATCACTGGCATTCACAAGACCTTTGCTCAGCCACTGTTTAACCCAGCAGGTGCCTAAGTTTCCACTGCTGAAGTCTTATAGGTGCCTAAATTTCAGCCAATGGGCATGTGCAAAGTCCCTAAATCCTGACACCACCAAGCTGCTCTGAGCCTAACTCATAAACCCTGGTGGGATTCATAAACTAGGGGTTCCCCTGCCTGTGTCACCTGTGGGGCCCAAGTCAGTAGACATGCTCAGAGTACATCTAACCTGCATAAAAGACAGAGGAGGAATTGGAACCCACACCTTAGCCCGCTTGCTAAAATACCCAGTGATTAGAGCACTCATCCAGGATGTGGGTGACCTCGGTTCAAACCCCTCCCTGTTCTGGAGCAGAAATTGGAATCCTAGTGTCCCACATTTTGGATGAGTGCTCTAACCATTGGATACTAGATGTAAGGAAGTGGCATCACCACTATCTCCCCATTGTTTTTCACAAGAAAGGGCTGGCTTAGGCACTCAGCTTTGGGAGAGGGTTCACAGCTGTGAATCCCAAGTGGAGATAGGTGCCTCCCTCTGACTAGGACCTAGGCATCTAACTTCCTTTGAGAGGCAGGGCCACCATCCTACTGGCCATCTGACTAGAAGCACATTCCTGTATGCCTGCCCCTGGTACCATTTCTTGAGTACTGAAATATCATACTATTGTCAATTTTAGAAGAATGTAGAAAATGAATTGTGTGTATAGAGCTGCTCCCATTTTAGAAATGTGGTACTCTGGTGGAATGAGGCCTGCAGATTAGCAATCAAGGGAGGAAATAGGGCATACAAACAAGCAAAAAACTCAATGAATAGTAAAAAGTTAATGAATTATAAAAGATGTAAGGCGGTGGCACAAATGATTATCAAAAAGCCAAAAAAAGAAAGAAATTGGAGAAATTTCGGTGGGAAATTGAACAAAGATTCAAAGCTTTCAGAAATATATAAACACATTAAAAGTGAATGGATTTCAGAGTAAAAGGAAATATCTATCTGCTCTTACTGTAAGCCATGAAACTGAGGTTTTCAACTTAGGAAAGGAATCTTTAGCAAAAGAATCCCGAAAGGCCAGTAGTGATATGAATCAAAACAACGAGTTTGGGGGTGGGGGGGAGAGGGGAAAGGAGGTTTATTGAGGATAACTGTGATCGATTATATGGCTGGAGGGTCTATAGTGATGATGTGTTAAACAAAAATGTTAGTGTGTAGGAGCTTATTGCAGCCATTAGAAACAGGAAAAATACAGCTCTAGGTAAAGATTGAACACTTGTCAGAAGGGAGCCTTAAGATTCTATTATGATTTTGTTATAATGATATATGGAAAAAGGACTGCTGGTAATAGAATGGAAACAAGTATTGGTGCTACTAATTAAGAAACAAGGTGTAAAACCCTGTGAGATTAGAACCTGGGACTATTGGGGATGCTGCTACATTACCATTGAAAGCTTAGAGGAGACTTTTTCTGGAGGACCCTGTAAAGCTAGGCTCTGCAGGAAGTACCACCCAGCAGGGCTTGAGTAGCAGCTCCTGCAGCCCACTGATTGGCTCATGCTGGTATATAAACAAGAAAGCTATCCTAGAGAGTGGCCTGAACAATGATGCAAACTGCCTGCTTGCTTCTGCTATAGACCCTGCTTTGTTGTAGACCCTAGACTCTGGCTTCTGTCACTGCTTTGTCCCTGACTTTGCTATTTGCCTGCTGTCTGTAAGCTGGTGCATGACCCTTACTTCCTGGTATCCTGACCCAGCTTGATCCTGATCCTGCTACAGAGAAACAAAGAAGCATGAGGACCAAGAACTTTATGATAATGGTCTTCCTGGACATTGAAAAAGCTTTTGACAAGCTATGGAGGGAAGTTTATAAACTAAACACACTTGAGTAAAAGAGACAGTATTTCAATGGATAAGGGACTTTTTAAGTGACAGAACTATACAAATTAAAGTTGGAACAGCTTTATCAAAAATGTACAGATTTACAGATAGAACTCCACAAGGCCGTATTATCAGCCCACTTTATTTTCTGTTATGATGTATGACTTCCTGGAAAGTGTGCAAATGGGAGTAGGTTCTTCCCTTTTTCCAGACAACTATGCTATATGGATTAAACATAAAAGACTTAAAGTAGCCATGGAAAAGACAAATCCGGTACTCCAGAGGATTTCCAAGTGGTGAAATGATTGGGGATTTGAATTCTCACTTGTAAAAACTAAGGAAATGCTTTTAACTAGAAAGAAAATTAGGGAAGAATAGGATTTATGGTGGAAAAAAATCAGATCATTCAAAAGTTTATGTACCTAAGAATAGTGTTTTGATAATAAATTAACTTGGAAAGATCACATAGATAATACCATGTAAAAGTAGGATCAATTTACAGGTGTAGCTCAAAGCAAATGGGGTACAGAAAAGAAGGTATTGATGATGTTCAGAGCATTGATAAGACCAGTTTCAGACTACAGATGCCAAGCTTTTGGTTTAGCCTCAAAAACAATTCTTAAAAACTTGGAACTACTCCATGCCCAAGATCTGTGATTGACACATGGTGTAATGTGACACCAATGTGTGTGCTGCAAATAGTCACTGGAGAGCACCTGTCATAAATATAAAGGGAAGGGTAAACCCCTTTAAAATCCCTCCTGGCCAGTGAAAAAAATCCTCTCACCTGTAAAGGGTTAAGAAGCTAAAGGTAACCTCGCTGGCACCTGACCAAAATGACCAATGAGGAGACAAGATACTTTCAAAAGCTGGGAGGAGGGAGAGAAACAAAGGGTCTCTGTCTATATGCTGCTTTTGCCGGGGATAGACCAGGAATGGAGTCTTAGAACTTTTAGTAAGTAATCTAGCTAGGTACGTGTTAGATTATGATTTCTTTAAATGGCTGAGAAAAGAATTGTGCTGAATAGAATAACTATTTCTGTCTCTGTATCTTTTTTGTAACTTAAGGTTTTGCCTAGAGGGGTTCTCTATGCTTTGAATCTAATTACCTTGTAAGGTATCTACCATCCTGATTTTACAGGGGGGATTTCTTTATTTCTATTTACTTCTATTTCTATTAAAAGTCTTCTTGTAAGAAACCTGAATGCTTTTTCATTGTTCTCAGATCCAAGGGTTTGGGTCTGTGGTCACCTATGCAAATTGGTGAGGCTTTTTATCCAACATTTCCCAGGAAAGGGGGGTGCAAGTGTTGGGAGGATTGTTCATTGTTCTTAAGATCCAAGGGTCTGGGTCTGTAGTCACCTAGGCAAATTGGTGAGGCTTTTTACCAAACCTTGCCCAGAAAGTGGGGTGCAAGGTTTTGGGAAGTATTTTGGGGGGAAAGACGTGTCCAAACAGCTCTTCCCCAGTAACCAGTATTTGTTTGGTGGTGGTAGCGGCCAATTCAAGGACAAAGGGTGGAATATTTTGTACCTTGGGGAAGTTTTGACCTAAGCTGGTAAAGAGAAGCTTAGGAGGTTTTTCATGCAGGTCCCCACATCTGTACCCTAGCGTTCAGAGTGCGGGAGGAACCTTGACAGCACCTGTAAAATTATGATGCTAGTAGATCTAATCTTTTGGGCAAAGATAAAAGGAAATCTTGAAAATAAAAGAACATAAAAGATTTATGAGGATTGCTAGGAACTTAGTAGACAAAAGTAGTATGAGGAAGTCTTTGACAATCCATGTATCAGGCCAAAAAATGGGTAAAGGAATTTTATCGAAAGAAAAATTGAGAGAACTAAAATATTTTAATAATGGAAAATCAAACTACAGCTGGACAATAATTCACCCATATGTGGATATGGAACTGTATGGAAAAAACTGAGGGAAAGAAAAACCACACATTATGACTAAGGCTGCGATTCCGTGACTTTCTGTGACTTCTGCAGCAGCTGGTGCTGGCTTAGGGGTTACCCCCTGAGGTCAGGAGCAAAAATTTGGGTGTGTGGGAGGGAACTTGGGGCAAGGAGTTTGGGAGTGCTGAGGGGTACTTACCTTGGGGTGGGCAGCTCCCCGGCTCCAACTGGCATGGCTCTGCAGCTCCTAGGTGGCAGAGGGGCCGGGGGCTCCGTGTGCTGCCTGCATTCGCAGTCACTGCCCCGACAGCTCCCATTGGCTGCAGCGGGAGCAGCATGCTGAGCCCCCGACGCCTCGACTGCCTAGGAGCTACAGGGACACGCAGAGCCGGGTAGAGAGACACCCTGCCCCCCAGCACCAGTGGGGGTCCCGGGCCATGCGCTGCTGCCCCCCCTGCACCAGTGCCCCCCCCAAAGTTTTAGTTAGGGATATATAGTAAAAGTCATGGACAAATCCTGGGCCGTGAATTTTTGTTTACTGCTCGTGACCTGTCCATGACTTTTACTAAAAATATCCGTGACTAAAACGTAGCCTTAATTATGACCAATTAAATTTTTGAATTTATTTGTGAAAAACTGGGCCTGCTTTGCCAAATCTATACAGACAGATCAAAAGATGATAGCATGGGTAGAGCGGGAACAGCCTTCTGTGTTCCTAGTCAGAATCCAGAAATCTAAAAGGCTGTTGAATTATGTGACTGTTCTGATGGCTGAACTAATGGGGATAATTGTGGCAGTAAACCTGTGTTGGCACTAACCTGGATAAGAGATGTGCATCCGGCTGCAGCTGTAATTTTAACTGATTCCTTCTCAAGCATAATGGTAATCAGAACAAGGACTTCAGAAAGCAGAAATGACATAAGTGAAATAATGTTCCTAACTATGGAAGAAATGTGAACAGGTATCCATAACAACAGCACGGATTCCGGTTATATTGGAATACCTGAAATGAGATGGCTGACAAAACAGCAAAACATGCTCTACAAAATGAGGAGGTGGATATTAAGATACCTTTAAGCACATAAGAATTTAGAAGTGTGGTCACGAAGGAGCCTGCAAAGGAATGGCAAGAACTATGGACAGGTGATGGTGGGAAAGGACAAACTTTCTGTGATGTAGGCTCAAATTGAAGATAATACTGTACTCCCCTGCCATGCTAGAAAAAGTGAAGTAGTCATTTTTAGAGTGTTCGGTCATTGTGCCTTAAATGATAAGTTAAACCTATTAAAAAAGACAAAGTGTGCACAACCAAATAAACTGTGGATCATGTTCTGTGGCAGTGTAGTGGGCAATATTTTATGGAAAGAAAGTCTCTATATGAAAACTTGACTTGGCTTGGAATCAAAGATTTTTCCCTAAAGGGACCAGTGAGAATGCCAGAGAAATGTAACAGTTATTCCCCCCCCCCCCCCATGCAAAAAAAATCTTTGCTGCATTTTCTTAAGGATACTAGAATGAGTGAAAGGATATTTTAAAAAACAAAAACAAACTTTGGCTTAAAAATGATGAAGATAGTGATGGTCAACTCGTATGATGAGGCTGCTGGGCCAAAAAACAAATAAAAAATAAATGGGGGAGAGAGAGACTATAGGAAGTAGGTTGCATCTTGTGGTAGTCCTTAGAGTAGGGAGAGAGATGGAAGAGGAAAGGCAACTGGGTGTCTGTTGAAACGTGACCCATAAATCCCTCAATGCCAGCTGACAAGGGGGTTACCAGAATATCCTGATACTGGTATGTACATTCTAGTTCACTAAAGAATATCATGTGAGGTCTTAAATGAAAGCCGGGATCACACTGGTTGTTAATATCATTGTAAAATGTATGTACAGATACTGTGTAAGGAGATATCTGTGCATACTAAAACATGTTCCGAAAGTCTGTATTGAGGCAGAGTTGAAAAACAGGTTTCTGCCAGACAAAGGATGTTTATTCACCTGTCCTCTCAGTCAGTGTTTAAATTAAGCACTGTTGGCCAACACAATGGAATCTCCTTTTACATACAAAGTTGACGGGAGGAGCACACTGGAGAATGAGCTATGTGAGGTCATTCTGACTCAGAGATACAAACAGCCAACTTCGGAGAATATAAGGAGAAGGCAAGGGAGACACCCCTTTAACCTGCACATAGGATGTAATTGGGCAGTGTGATTACATTCCTGAAGATGGGATTACAACCAACTTTGGTTGAAACACTGCAACCTCCCCAAGCTTCAAGAAAGTGTGTTTTGTTAACTCTCTGGTACGTTGGGCAAACTAATTCTAGCCATGGAAGATTAATGATCAGGGAAGGATTAGTATACTTACAAACATGAAGCTGTGGAGTGGTCAATAGGACACTTCTGGTTATATTCTACCATTAAAGGCAATGTTCAGTAATTGATTAAAATAATAAAATTAGGTCAGCTGTGTAAGAACAAATAAAACCCATGACCTTGCAGTAAGATCCCAATAATCTATATACAAATGGAGCTTATACAGAAACAAGGATCAGCCTCTCTGAACTACAACTTATATAGACCATACTTTTAGTCCTTAGGGCCTGGCTAAATCCTAGGTGTTTCATGCCATAAGGAAGCTAGGAGGAGGGAATGTTTCTAGCTACAGTGGGAGGGCTGGGTTGGGACTATTGGGAAGAGCCACTTCAGATCCAACCTGTCGCCACCTCACTTGGAACCCTCTCCAGCCTCCCTCAGCTACTCGTTTAGGCTAAGAACCAGCATGGCACCTGTGGTGCATGTCTAGAGGTCAGGCCAGAGAAGGGAAGAACTGGCACAGACACCAAAATGGCTCCATGTGACTGTTGGCCCACTAGAACATGGGACCTCTTCTGGCATGCAGGGTTCAGAGGTTTGGAAGGGGCTCATTTGTGTTATGGGAAAGAGGGTCAAGAAGCAGGGAGAGAAGCTGAGCCCCTGATGACAGAGGGTGAGAGGAGTGTATTTGCCTCATGAGTGTAGAACCCTCAGGATGTTGCATACTCATCCCCACAGGGTTAAATTGCAGTGCTGTACTCTCCTCTGCCAATGTCTGATTTGATTATTATTTAAAATTCTGACATTCCAGCAGCTTCGTTCAAGGTGACAATGTTGGTACTAGACAGTGTCTGTCCACTTATTGACAGATTGACAGAGCCAGAAGAGTACCCAGAAGTCACCTACTACAGGACAGGCCCAACAAAGAAACTAACAGAACGCCACTAGCCATCACCTTCAGCCCCAACTAAAACCTCTCCAACGCATCATCAAAGATCTACCACCTGTCCTGAAGGACAACCCATCACTCTCACAGATCTTGGGAGACAGGCCAGTCCTTGCCTACAGACAGCCTGAAGCAAATACTCACCAGCAACCTCACACCACACAACAGAACCACGAATCCAGGAACCTATCCTTGCAACAAAGCCCGTTGCCAACTGTGTCCACATATCTATTCAGGGGACACCATCATAGGGCCTAATCACATCAGCCACACTATCAGAGGCTTGTTCATCGGCACATCTACCAATGTGATATATGCCATCATGTGCCAGCAATGCCCCTCTGCCATGTACATTGGTCAAACTGGGCAGTCTCTACATAAAAGAATAAATGGACACAAATCAGACGTCAAGAATTATAACATTCAAAAACCAGTTGGAGAACACTTCAATCTGTCTGGTCACTCGATTACAGACCTAAAAGTTGCAATTCTTCAACAAAAAAACTTCAAAAACAGACTCCAGCGAGAGACTGCTGAATTGGAATTAATTTTCAAATTGGATACAATTAGCTTAGGCATGAATAGAGACTGGGAGTGGATGGGTCATTACACAAAGTAAAACTATTTCCCCATGTTTATTCCCCCCACCCCCCACTGTTCCTCAGACGTTCTTGTCAACTGTTGGAAATGGCCCACCTTGATTATCACTACAAAAGTGATAATTATTCCCCACCCACTCTCCTGCTGGTAATAGCTCACCTGAAGTGATCACTCTCGTTACAGTGCGTATGGTAACACCCATTGTTTCATTTTCTCTATGTATATAAATCTCCCCACTGTATTTTCCACTGAATGCCTCCGATGAAGTGAGCTGTAGCTCATGAAAGCTTGTGCTCAAATAAATTTGTTAGTCTCTAAGGTGCCACAAGTACTCCTTTTCTTTTTGTCCACTTATGAGTGATTGAATAAAAACCTTTAAGGCAGTGGTGGGCAACCTGCAGCCCGTCAGGGTAATCCGCTGGTGGGCCGCGAGACAGTTTGTTTACATTGACCAACCACAGGCACGGCTGCCCGCAACTCCCAGTAGCCATGGTTCGCTGTTCCCAGACAATGGGGTCTGGGGGAAGTGGTGGCCAGCATGTCCCTGTGGCCCCGCCGTTTCCTGCAGCTCCCATTGTCTGGGAATGGAGAACCGTGAACACTGGGAGCTGTGGGTGACTGCGCCTGCGGATGGTCAATGTAAACAAACTGTCTTGCGGCCAGCCAGCGGATTACCCTGGTGGGCCGCAGGTTGCCCAGCACTGCTTTAAGAGTTGAAGCACCCTTCTAAAAAAGATAAAGCTACTAGAATACACAAGTGACATGAGAATATTCAGTTACAAGCTTTGCATTTTTAAATAACAGCTTAATTAATCCCTTTTTCTTTTCTTCACTGCAGTAGACTGAGAGTTGTCTTTTGAGCATGACCTGTTTCCTGCTCTCACCCAGTGTCTTTTTTTTTTTTACCTTTGCAGCTCAATGCAATGGCAAACAGAGCAGCAGGGAAAGGATATGAGAATGAAGACAATTACTCCAACATCAAGTTTCAGTTCATTGGTATTGAGAACATCCATGTCATGAGGAGTAGTCTGCAAAAAATGCTAGAAGGTAAAACTTTTCTTGATATCGATATACAGAGAGGTGGCCTAATTCTTCTGTCATGCAGGTGTAAATCCAGAGTAATTTTCTTCGAAGTCAGTTGTATTTCACTTGTAAAACAGGTGAGAGAGGAGAATCAGGCCTATTGATATTGTACAGTGTATATCTCCCTGTTTGCTAAAACACTTGTGCCAAATATCATCATCCAGAGAAGAATGTTCTCTTGATTACAACAGTGTTTTACTTTAAGTGATATTTCACCAATATTACTTTTCTTATGTGGTTTGTAACTCGGCTGTTTAAAAAAAACCAACAGTTTGAATTGAGGGGGGAGAAGTGGAATGCCATGGGTACAGACTGGAGCCAGGAGGTTGATAAGAGTGTGTTGGCAGTGTCTGGGGGGAGCATGGGAAAGAGTTTTACGACAGCGGTTGCAGGGGAGGGTGGGCGTGGAGCTGCTTGGTTTGAAGAGCTAGTATCTCCTGGAGTGTGGCTGCCTGGCGTTCCATAACCTTTAAGAGCCGCTCCGTGGCTTCATTCTGGCGCACCGCATTCTCCTTTCGGTCCCTCTTCTCACTGTCCTGCCTCTCCTTCAATTCCTGTTTGTTGGTGGCGGAGTGCATCATAACATCACGCAGAAAGTCCTCCTTAGTTCTTCTTGTCCGCTTTCTAATTCTGCGCAGCTGTTCAGCTGCCAGTAACAAAGAGGGAGGCTGGGCTCCCAAGGTAATCTCTGTGAAGTTTTTAAATGCAACATTTTACAGAAGTAGTGTTGTTTGCAACACAGAGGACACTGATTCAGTGGTTTAAAACACAGCCAATACTCTCACACCTCTCACTAACTGGCTGCCCCAGGCAAGTACACATGAGCCACAAGACATACAAAATGGTGACCTGGACCCTGCCATACACTGGGCACATGGCTCTTGGGGAGAGCTAGCACTGTAGGGGGGTGCCTGATAATCATTCCTGTCCCCACACTTTGCTGCTGAGAGTGAGCAGGGAATCAAGGGAGGGTCTTTTCCAAGACTGCGGCTTCCGCCCTTGTCCCTATGTGGCTCGCCTGTGTACAGCAATGGTCAGTGTGTCGTTGTCCCCCCTCCCCCCCGTGACGGCACAGTGATGTGGGAAAGTTACCGTTAATGGGGCAAGAGACAAAGCAGCTCTGCCAAAGAACCTGTGGCAGCAGATTGCCCAGTATCTCCATGAGAGTTTCCTGGAGATCTCTGAGGGTGATTCCTGTGAAGTGAGCGAGTCAATCAACAGCCTGTTCCAGCACTCAGACTAGGCATGTGGTGGGAGACAAGCCTGCTTTCTGCAACCCTCCTGCCCCCAACAACTCACTTCAGCAATTCCCAAAATCAAATCCACTTACTAGTGGCCTCCTCTCCTGTTTGCGCTTCTCCAAGATTGAACAGCTGTGACTGGTTAGCCTCCTCCGGGGTAGAAAACAGCTCCTGGTTGCATGCATCTCTGGCCTCCGAGTCATCCCCTGCCTCTGGGTCCCCCTCCCTCTCCACATCCTCATCCAAGATTTCCTCTTCCTGGCTCAGTCCACTTTCGACTGGCCCACAAACCACCTAAGTATCCACAGTGGCCTTTGCAGTGGAAGTGGGGTCGCTGCCAAATATCGCGTCCAGCTCTTTGTAGAACCGGCAGCTCGTGGACTCAGCACCGGAGTGGCAGTTTGCCTCCCGTGCCTTGTGGTAGGCGTTCTGCAGCTCCTTCACACTGCAGTGTGTCCTGGTCATGTGCCCTTTCAGTCATGCATCATGAAATCTGCCCGTAGGTATCATAATTCCTATGGCTGGAGCGCAGCTGGGACTGCACAGCCTCCTCTCCCCAAATGCTGATGAGGTCCTGCAGCTTGGCATTGCTCCAAGCGGGGGATCGCTTAGTGCGTGGAGCAGGCATGGCCACCTGGACACGTCACCGAGCAAACAGGAAGGGGACTTTCAAAATTCCAAAGGAATTTATGGGGTGGGGATGACAGTTGATCACCTGAGGGCAGGGCAGTAGAGTTCAAACCGATGACCACAGAGGCGAGAACAGGCATTGTGGGACACCTCCTGGAGGCCAATCGCAGCGCTGTAATTGACCAGGGTGTCTACATTGGCACCGCAATGCTGTAGTCCCGGCGCAGAAAGCTGTACGCCTCTCATTGGGGTGTTTTTTTTAGAGCACTGCAACTGCGCAGTTTCTGCACACTAAGTGGCTTAACAGTGTGTGCACCTTGGGAGTTACACCGAGAAAGCTTCTTCACTGCGCAGAAACTTCCAGGTGTAGACAGGGCCTAAGATATTAAACTCTAGAATTAACTATTGCAATAGCATATGTGTTGTGCGAATTACAGACCGCACCTGAATCTTCAGCTAATCAGTTAGCTAAAACCTCTAGAGTAGGTTTTGCCGCAATAGTGCCTTAATATCATAGTGAAATGACAGAAGCATAAATCATGGTAGTGAGATCTGCATCTGAAAGAAAATCACAGCCTCCTGGCCAGATGCAAAGGTAAGAAAAACTCCCTGGGCTGTCCACTTTTAATGGGAAGTGCAGTCACAATTGCTCTCCTTTGTATGGTGCAGCATAGACCCCTGCTGCAAACCAGTCTCAGTTTGTAGACTGATACAGAATGGTGGGGAGGCCATGACACCCCCCGCACCACCACCACCACCACCCAGTTTGGACACAGTACATCTCAGGGGAGTTTGGAGGGACTGTAGGCTTTCCTGGCCTGTTAAATATGCTGTCTGATTCGGGGGAGAGTCTCCTTGCACACGTCTCCCCAATTATGCACCCATGTAAACTCGGCCCTAAATGAGTTTGCTGGTTAATCCAATATCTGCAAGGCAATTTATTTTCATACAATACATCAGCTTCTCTACGGGGTATTATTATTAAGTTCCTTAATCTAAGAGTTTTAGGATTAAGGCGCAGTGGATTTCCAGTTAATGGTAATGTATTGTTTGGCTAGAAGTAATGCCAAGTGAAGAAACCTGTCCTTGTATTTGTTCAGCGCAAGTCCATCAAAGATAATATAGTAAAAAAACACCAAGCTGCGTGGGATACTAATGTGCTTTGGCTCTAAAATGATGCAAAAGTTCATCAGATGGGACCATGCCCAAAACCCCTATCAAGCAACATCATTTATTTATTATGTATCTATGGTCTTAATATCTCACACAGTTTGGGAACTAAGCATCACAGCATCTATTTTAAAGAAGACAGTGTGTTGAAGCAGCCTTTTTTTCTTATAATATCCCATCTATAAACCTGGAAAGATTGATAAAAATTAGAAGTTTGAGAGGCCCAGGCCATGATTACAGGTACCAAGATATTTAAGCACATCACCATTATATTGGCAGATTTCAGAGTAACAGCCATGTTAGTCTGTATTCGCAAAAAGAAAAGGAGTACTTGTGGCACCTTAGAGACTAACCAATTTATTTGAGCATAAGCTTTCGTGAGGTTATGAAGTTTCATAACTTCATCATGAGCTGTAGCTCACGAAAGCTTATGCTCAAATAAATTGGTTAGTCTCTAAGGTGCCACAAGTACTCCTTTTCTTTTCACCATTATATTGAATCTTTTACTGAGTCTTATGGCTTTCAGCTCATGAGGACAAGTTAAGTCTGGTTTAAGAGTCAGGAAATCAATTTTAAAACAGTTGAAGATGTTTTATAATATACAAAGATGTACTCTGGAGCCTCTCTCTTCTCCTAGTTACAGTAGCATGCCATCATCTGCTTCTCTTGTTGGCCTTTTTCAATAGGTCTTACCTAAACTGTTTACAAAAAGTAACTCTGATTCAAAAGGAGACAAATAATATTAATATACATTTAATACTAGTTTTAAACCTTTGTATCAATGTGTATTTAGCTTAACCCAGTCCAATCTACAATGTAAATGTTTGTTTTTCTTACTTTCAAGCAAATATTTAGATATTAACACACAAACTGTCTACTGAGTGTGAGACATTGTGGAGCATTTCAGGGAACATAGAAATCTTTTAAAAGAGTAAACTGTGGATGCTGATCGAAAGTGATTTCAGTTCACCATGTGCTGCTGCTGGTTTTAAGTGGGCAGTGTAGAGAAGAAGATACGGAGACACAGAGCACCTGTTTCTGATTTCCCACTGGCATAAAATAGGGGTACAGTAACTCCTCACTTACAGTTGTCCTGGCTAACATTGTTCTGTTATTTGGTTGCTGATCTATTAGCAAACATACATGTTTAAAGTCGTGCAATGTTCCGTTACAAGGTTGTTTGGCTCGCCCCACTCCGCCCACCTGGCGTTCCAGGCAGGGAGTGGGCAAGCCCCTAACCCTGCTCCCTGGCAGGAGTGCCAGGCGGGTGGAATGAGGCAAGCCCCCCTGCCCGAACTCCTCTACGCCCCTGCCTCAACCAAGCTTCACAATCATCATTGGTGAGTACAATATTAAATTGTTTGTTTAAAATTATTTAAAACGTATACTGTATATGTATATAATGTCTTTTGCCTGGCAAAAAAAAAATCCCTGGAACCTGTTTCCACCCCCCCCCCCCCATTTACATTAATTCTTATGGGGAAATTGGATTCACTTAACATCGTTCCGCTTAAAGTAGCATTTTTCAGGAACATAACTACAACATTAAGCGAGGAGTTACTGTACTATAATTCCATTGACATCAATGGAGTTAAGATGGAGCAAGAGGAGAATTGGTTCATGAGTCTAGGATAGTGAAGGTTGCAGATGGCTTTTCTATGATGGAGCTCAGATAAATTCCCTGATAGAGCTAGCTGAATTTTTTTTTGACAGAACAGTTTTCCATCGGAAAATCTAGTTTCTTTGGGACTGAAATGTTTCACAGGTACATGTCAATTGTGAAGAAGAAATTTTCTATGGGAAAATGTCAAAACAGTTCATTTCAATTTTGTTTTGATTAAAGTAAAAATATTTCTTTTTGGCTTTATCAATTGATATAATTTCATTTTGACTTTATTGTATATTGATGCATGTATTTAATATTATATATAATTTGTATTAAGATTTACTCATCAGAATGAAACCATTTGATATTATCAAAATAACTTGATGATTGTGAATCAAAAATTTTTCAGAATTTCCATTCCAGGAGAAGTTCTGAAATTTTGTCTTTTTGTCCCGATTCAGAATGAAAACAAATTTCAAAATGTCAGAATTTCCCATTTTTCAACCAGCTCATTCTTCGCTAATTAGTGTGAGAGAATTTAACTGTAATACTGTAATACACACTTAATGACTAAGGGAAAATCCTACCCCATTGTTCACCCATGGGAGAACCCAAACAGTGGATGAACTGCACATCCATTGCATGGGGAAGCCAGCTTGCAAAGGGGCTGAGCACTGCAGTGGCTCTTTGTGCTGGAACATAGCGGTGATATATGTGCAGTAGAGAGAAATACCTGAACTCTGGAACAATGATTATAGCCACTTTTCTTCTTCATTCTGTGGAGGAGCACATCTGTTGTGCCACCCCACACCCTAATTATCCTTCCTCAGTTTTTCTCCATTTTGCTTTACCCTCCCCCACCCCCCAACAGGATTTAGCTCTAATTTTAAGGACAATAAACTTTCACTGAATTGTTGTCCAGATGAATAAAAAAGTAATGTTTAATGTACTGAATTATATTAACAAAGGGCCAAATTCTGGCCAGTGCTCCACATACTCACCTCAGAAGATCCACAGCCAACATTGGGAGTGCTGGGCAGAAGTTGGCTGACCATATCCTGCCTCCTGTGAAAAGCTGCAGGGAGATTGCTCCTCATATGTCTGGAAGGACATAACAGGGCATGGCCAAAGGGTCAGGCAGTGTGGTCCACACCCTCATGTGTGTACACATTTGTGGTCACTGTGACCAGGCAATAGCCCCTATGCACAACCCTGTGCCAAATCATTCCTGTGCTAAGTAGGAAAGAATGCACAAGGGAGCTGTTTGTAGGGCTGGTCTCAGCCAAGTAGGGGAACCAGATATCCCAATTTTATAGGGACAGTCTTGATATTCAGGGCTTTTTCTTATATAGGCACCTATTACCTCCAGCCCCGGTCCCAATTTTTCACACTTGCTATCTGGTCACCCTACAGCCAAGATTCAGGGGCCCATTAACATGGATTTGGTAGCATATTTGTATTCCTCACTGGGTGAGTTTAGTTTCCAGGTGGCAACCAGAATTTGATCCATTATGATCTTTACATTTAGATGATGCACATCATGCTTTTTGTCTGTATTTGAACAACAAAAATAGTGAAGAGGGATTTCTCTTCTATTAGTATTCAGAACATCAGTTGCTTAGATAGGAACAAAACCTACAGTCTTCGGACTTCATTGAGAGTTCTGCTACAGTAACCCTGTAAGCACTGCAGGGTTTGGCCCACAGACTTTAACCCAGTGGTCTCCAACCTTTTTACACCCAAGATCTCTTTTTGAATTTAAGGGTAACCCAGAATCTACCCTGCCCCTTCCCCAAGGCCCTTCCCCTTCCCCAAAGCCTGACCCCACTCACTCCATCCCCCCATCTCTCTGTTGCTCGCTCTCCCCCACCCTCACTCACTTTCACTGGGCTGGGGTAAGGGGTTGGGGTTCGGGAGGGGGTGCAGGCTCTGGGCTGGGGCCGAGGGGTTTGCAGTGTGGAAGGGGCTCTGGGCTGAACCTGAGGCAGGGGGTTGAGGTGCAGGAGGGGGTGAAGGGTGCTCGCTCCAGGAGGGGGCTCTGGGCTGGGGTTTGGGGTGCGGCCTCCTGCCAGGCACTTACCTCTGGCAGCTCCTGATTGGTGGTGCAGTGTGGCTGCTGCTAAGGCAGGCTCCCTGCCTACCCCAGCCCCACGCTGCTCCCAGAAGGGGCCAATGGAGGCAAGCAGGGGTCACATCGCTCCATGCGCTGCCCCTCTCTGCAAGCACTGCCCCCGCAGCTTCCATTGGCCACAGCTCCCCATTCCTGGCCAATGAGAGCTGCAGGGGTGGTGTTTGCAGGCAGGAGCAGCACGTGGAGGGAAACCCTACCTCTGGGACCGAGCTGGCCGCTTCTGGGAGCAGTGTGGGGCCAGGGCAGACAGGGAGTTGCGACCAGTTGATTGCGATTGACTGGTTGGTGACCACTGCTTTAACCCTTCCCCCAACTGAGCAAAGGCCAGCTATAGGATTTGTGGGGCCTCAAGCTGCTGGAAATGGGAAAATTAATCCGGCAGTTGCCTCCCCATCTGGTGCTATTGCTGGTGGGCACTATAGATCTGACAGTATGCTGTTTCTTCTCCCCCTCCAGTACAGTTAATGGGGAGAGAAATAAGGGCAGCTTGTGAGTTGCTGAGTTTCCATACAGTGTACTGCCCCAAGTGGCTCCTTGATTTTCCTGTGTGTAAAGTCAGCTCTGCCCCATACCATTCTCCTTATGAAATAGCTGAAGAGCCTTCTATAGTTCAAATGTTTTGATTCCTTTTCTGCTGATACACAGATATTTTTGTGTCTTCATATATGTTTTGCCTAGTAACTGAATTCAGCATTAGTTGAATTTAGTATTAAACTACAGATCAGTAGCCAGCATTACAGATCAGTAGCCAGCATCACTTAAAATATGTGGCATTTGTCTCTAATTTAGGACAAAATGGACTTTGCTCAGTAAAATGGTAAGTAAATATTGATTCTGATTTGGTAGCAGGAATGAGCAAAGTAGTATTTCAGCTTTACCCTGGGCTTTTGCAAACAGAGCCAGCAGCTTCAATTAAAATTCAACGTCTAATTGCTGATGCTTCCATCTGCACAGGAGCATTAATCATCTGAAAGACTGTTTGCTTTCAATACTGTTACTCAGGGTGTTTTTTTTTTGTTTTGTTTTGTTCTTTTAAGCCTTTCAAAAATGACTTGTAAAATAAACTTCCGTGAGAACCTGTATATTCAAAGATTGCAATGCTTTATATAGTACACGTTAGGCTAATGTGCCTTAGAATGGAAAAAGGTTAAAAAAGTCCAAAATTGAGACCTGGTGTGCACTAATTCTGAATTTCACTTATAGAGTGAATTTCTAGCTACACTGAAGAAAATGGGAATTTATTTCTTAGGATCAAATTCACTGATGCAGCTGTACCCAAGTCACCGGAGTTGCATGGTCTTATGTCTGTGATGGATATGGCACATGAAACTTTATAATGGCTGACACAGAATTTTATTGCCCTTTTAAAGAAGGGTTTCTACTGGATTGAGACCACATACCAGATTTCAGATGAGAGCGAGGTGCTTTTTTTATTTTTTGATTATTTTTTTTGACAGTGTTACTAATTTTGGAATAGTTAAAAAGAGAGAGAGGGAGAATGAAGATACACACTTAACTACAATGGGATGAAACTATCTCTATCATACAGACTCTAAAAAAAATTCAGACATTTTATAGAGATGAAAATATATAAATGTTATAGTAATTTATGTGTAGCATATAAGATTTCAAGGGATGAATTTTCATGTAATATAGCATGTCCAGTTTTCACTCACAGATGGTTTAGCAGAACATCTGAATCCCATGTTAGGTACATAAGTTCTCATTGTGTATATCTACAAATTGATTTAGCATTCACATTTGGGATTTTGACATCCTGTTAAAGCCACCAACGTTGGAAAGATGAGCTGAGTAACTCTCCTCCCTAATATTTGATATCTGCTTTGAATGTTGTGTGAATTGTGTGTTATTTCAAAATTAAAGGGAAATAATTAATAGAGATTATAAACTCTTTGAGGCATGGGCCATCTTTTTATTTTGTGTTTGTCCAGTGCTGGGCACCATGGGGTCCTTGTCCACAGCTAGGGCTCCTAGGTGCTACAGTAATACAAATAATACAAAAAAAACTACATGAGAAATCTTCACCCAGGGTAGTCAAGCTAAATGATGTTGTAATTTCAAATTAAACTCTTGCTGAGATGGTGGCTGTTGGGATTCCCTCTCAGACCTTTTCCACTTGGCTTGTCCAGAACACCTCAGCCAATTCTAGGAGAACACTTGTCTGCACCTCCACTAACATATACGAAGAAAATAACTTTTGGAATAATATGTGGGCTCCTAACAAACAGTATCGATTCTTTGTGAGAGGAAAAATTGTTCTGAATGGATTGGTGCAGTGGGCAATATCTCTGGCTATAGTGGATGAAAAGGGGCCCCTACGTATCACAGGAGGTGCCTTGGAGCCTGCAGGCAGCCAAGAGAATGGATTTTATTCACCCTGTCCATTTGCAGGATATCCAGATAAACATCAAATATTTTTGCTGTATACAGGGCTTCTGAATGTCACCCTTGGATGCTTAGCCCAGCACATATATGAATAAAATGGCCATTTACCTGCCTAACAGCTGATTAGAGCATTAGAGTGTGGGATTTAGACTTCCTAATACATTTATTTTCAATATTATTTAACTTCTTTAGGACCTTCTATCTGAGGAGCTCAAATTTTTTTCACAGTATTATTGAGTTAATTCTCAGAACCTTCTTACAGATGGGGAAATTGAGACACAGTGAGATTAAGGCCAACAGCTTCAATGGCTGGCTTAATTTCTTTGTGCCCAACTTAATGGCCACTTTTGAAAATTTTATCCTGCAGGACTTGGCCAAAGTCACACATGAAATCTGTGGCAAAGCTGGGAAAAAAACACAACCCTCTTGACTCCAGGTTCTGATAATTAATAACAGGTTAATCCTTCCCCACAGTAATGGATTTAATTACTACTGTTAAAATGGTTATGCTTATGGAAAACCTGCACCACGGAAGAAATATTTATATAAAATTCCAAAGTACTGCTTGGGAATCTTTTAAAAGAAGCATTTCTCTTATAAGTTTTGTAAAACCTTCCTTTTTTTCAACAATTTTTTTTGAGGCCAGATTTCACCCAATGCTGTCCCTTTAATTTATGCTTTCATACATACTGTATAGAACCTTATATATACTTAAAAGTAATCTTTCCATTTCAGAAACTGTCTGTTTTAACCAGAGAATCTTCAAACATATCAATTCTTAGGTTGAACAGTCAGTCGGAACTTATGAGTTAAAATGTTATGTTGTGCGTTAAAAATGTGGCTTACTTTGCAGTTTGTGAGCTGAAGTCCCCTTCTATGAGTGACTTCCTCTGGGGCCTGGAGAATTCTGGCTGGCTAAAACACATCAAAGCCATCATGGATGCGGGCATCTTCATTGCAAAGGTAAATTATGTAAAACTAAATCAAAATTGATTGACCTGATGCAGAAAACTGAGGGCCAGCGTCTCTGCCGGTGAAACTTCATTGACTTAGATGAAGTTACACTAGAAAATAATCTGGCCCTAAATGTGTAATGTTTCTGTGATGGAAGAAGAGACAATTTTTAGTGTGGCAAAAGTTGTCATTTGGACACTTTGCTTTTAAATTAGTGTTTTATTTCCCTCTATTCTTGTGTGCTATTTACCTGAATTGCAGTGCAGCCTCCACTACCCAATGCTGTATATCTTAATTTCTTAACTTTTCCCTGCAGACAGTTACTAAACCTGTTTCTCCTTAAGTTCCCCTTGTTGCAGGTTAAGTGTTGCAGCACTACCTCAAGGTATGATTGTCCCTGTGCACACATGTCAAACTTAATTATACTCTGGTCCCACTTATTTAATGGCTCAACTTCATTCATCGCCTGAACGAACTCCTTTGTGTTACCAAGGTATGCAGTGTTGTGACCATGTCGGTCCCAGGATATTAGACAGACAAGGCGGGTGAGGTAATATCTTTTATTGGACCAACTTCTGTTGGTGAGAGAGAGCCAAGCTATCAAGCTTACACAGAGCTCTTCTTCAGGTCTGGGAAACTTACTCAGAGGGCAGATTTACAGTACAAACTTCCATCGACCCAGCTGCGTAGCACTTCTGGTGAAGATGTTCTAAGCTGACGGGAGAGAGCTCTCCTGTCGGCTTAAAACCTCCACCTCTGCAAGAGGCGGTAGTTATGTCGGTGGGAGAGCTGTCTACGCGGGGGTTAAGGTAAGTATAACTACCTCACTCATGGTGTGGATTTTTCATACCCCTGAGTGACATAGTTATACTGAATCAGTGTGTAGTGTAGACCTGGCCAGAGTGTCACAACTAAATACAAGGTGGAACAGATGATTTAGCATAAGTAGTTAACACATATTTCAAGGAACCATTCAAGATAAGTGGCCTGTTAACACTCCTCCAGCCATAGGGCAGAGAGCTTGTGGGAGTGGGGAAAGCAGCTGGGGGTGGGGGAGGAGTAGCATTGTTAGTGGGTTATAGACCCTTGTAATAAGCCATAAATCCAGTTTCTCTATTCAGTCCATGATTTTTAGTGTCTAGCAAAGTTATGAATTTAAGCTCCCAGTGTTAACTTACTTAACTAAACAGTGTTAACTAAACAATCTGTTCCATTTTGTATTTAGCTGTGACACTCTAAGTAAGTTTCCCAATCCTGAAGAAGATCTCTTTGAGTTCGAAAGCTTTTCTCTCTCTCACCAACAGAAGGTGGTCCAATAAAAAATATTACCTCACCCATCTTGTCTCTCTGTTACCAATATCTAATTCAAGAGAAGCCCCTTTTATTCATACTTACCTATTTGTCCCAAGAAGCAGTTGTTTATGGTACTGAGAAATTGTTTATCCAGTATTTTGCATTTCATAGAATCATAGAATATCAGGGTTGGAAGGGACCTCAGGAGGTCATCTAGTCCAACCCCCTGCTCAAAAGCAGGACCAATCCCCAATTAAATCATCCCAGCCAGGGCTTTGTCAAGCCTGACCTTAAAAACCTCTAAGGAAGGAGATTCCACTACCTCCCGAGGCAACGCATTCCAGTGTTTCACCACAATCCTAGTGAAAAAGTTTTTCCTAATATCCAACCTAAACCTCCCCCACTGCAACTTGAGACCATTACTCCTTGTCCTGTTCTCTTCTACCACTGAGAAATAGTCTAGAACCATCCTCTCTGGAACCACCTCTCAGGTAGTTGAAAGCAGCTATCAAATCCCCCCTCATTCTTCTCTTCTGCAGACTAAACAATCCCAGTTCCCTCAGCCTCTCCTCATAAGTCATGTGTTCCAGACCCCTAATCATTTTTGTTGCCCTTCGCTGGACTCTTTCCAATTTATCCACATCCTTCTTGTAGTGTGGGGCCCAAAACTGGACACAGTACTCCAGATGAGGCTTCACCAATGTCGAATAGAGGGGGATGATCACATCCCTCGATCTGCTCGCTATGCCCCTACTTATACATCCCAAAATGCCATTGGCCTTCTTGGCAACAAGGGCACACTGCTGACTCATATCCAGCTTCTCGTCCACTGTAACCCCTAGGTCCTTTTCCGCAGAACTGCTGCCTAGCCATTCGGTCCCTAGTCTGTAGCTGTGCATTGGGTTCTTCCGTCCTAAGTGCAGGACCCTGCACTTATCCTTATTGAACCTCATCAGATTTCTTTTGGCCCAATCCTCCAATTTGTCTAGGTCCCTCTGTATCCTGTCCCTGCCCTCCAGCGTATCTACCACTCCTCCCAGTTTAGTATCATCCGCAAATTTGCTGAGAGTGCAATCCACACCATCCTCCAGATCATTTATGAAGATATTGAACAAAACCAGCCCCAGGACCGACCCCTGGGGCACTCCACTTGACACCGGCTGCCAACTAGACATGGAGCCATTGATCACTACCCGTTGAGCCCGACAATCTAGGCAACTTTCTACCCACCTTATAGTGCATTCATCAAGCCCATACTTCTTTAACTTGCTGACAAGAATACTGTGGGAGACCGTGTCAAAAGCTTTGCTAAAGTCAAGAAACAATACATCCACTGCTTTCCCTTCATCCACAGAACCAGTAATCTCATCATAGAAGGCGATTAGATTAGTCAGGCATGACCTTCCTTTGGTGAATCCATGCTGACTGTTCCTGATCACGTTCCTCTCATGTAAGTGCTTCAGGATTGATTCTTTGAGGGCCTGCTCCATGATTTTTCCGGGGACTGAGGTGAGGCTGACTGGCCTGTAGTTCCCAGGATCCTCCTTCTTCCCTTTTTTAAAGATTGGCACTACATTAGTCTTTTTCCAGTCATCCAGGACTTCCCCCGTTCGCCACGAGTTTTCAAAGATAATGGCCAATGGCTCTGCAATCACAGCCGCCAATTCCTTTAGCACTCTCGGATGCAACTCGTCCGGCCCCATGGACTTGTGCATGTCCAGCTTTTCTAAATAGTCCCTAACCACCTCTTTCTCCACAGAGGGCTGGCCATCTATTCCCCATGTTGTGATGCCCAGCACAGCAGTCTGGGAGCTGACCTTGTTAGTGAAGACAGAGGCAAAAAAAGCATTGAGTACATTAGCTTTTTCCACATCCTCTGTCACTAGGTTGCCTCCCTCATTCATTAAGGGGCCCACACTTTCCTTGGCTTTCTTCTTGTTGCCAACATACCTGAAGAAACCCTTCTTGTTACTCTTAACATCTCTCGCTAGCTGCAGCTCCAGGTGCGATTTGGCCCTCCTGATTTCATTCCTACATGCCTGAGCAATATTTTTATACTCTTCCCTGGTCATATGTCCACTCTTCCACTTCTTGTAAGCTTCTTTTTTATGTTTAAGATCCGCTAGGATTTCCCCGTTAAGCCAAGCTGGTCGCCTGCCATATTTACTATTCTTTCGACACATCGGGATGGTTTGTCCCTGTAATCTCAACAGGGATTCCTTGAAATACAGCCAGCTCTCCTGGACTCCTTTCCCCTTCATGTTAGTCCCCCAGGGGATCCTAACCATCCGTTCCCTGAGGGAGTCGAAGTCTGCTTTCCTGAAGTCCAGGGTCCGTATCCTGCTGCCTACCTTTCTTCCCTGTGTCAGGATCCTGAACTCAACCAACTCATGGTCACTGCCTCCCAGATTCCCAACCACTTTTGCTTCCCCTACTAATTCTTCCCGGTTTGTGAGCAGCAGGTCAAGAAAAGCTCCCCCCCAGTTGGCTCCTCTAGCACTTGCACCAGGAAATTGTTCCCTACGCTTTCCAAAAACTTCCTGGATTGTCTATGCACCGCTGTATTGCTCTCCCAGCAGATATCAGGAAAATTAAAGTCACCCATGAGAACCAGGGCGTGCGATCTAGTAGCTTCTGCGAGCTGCCGGAAGAAAGCCTCATCCACCTCATCCCCCTGGTCTGGTGGTCTATAGCAGACTCCCACCACGACATCACCCTTGTTGCTCACACTTCTAAACTTAATCCAGAGACACTCAGGTTTTTCTGCAGTTTCGTACCGGAGCTCTGAGCAGTCATACTGCTCCCTTACATACAGTGCTACTCCCCCACCTTTTCTGCCCTGCCTGTCCTTCCTGAACAGTTTATAACCATCCATGACAGTACTCCAGTCATGTGAGTTATCCCACCAAGTCTCTGTTATTCCAATCACGTCATAATTTCTTGACATCACCAGGACCTCCAGTTCTCCTTGCTTGTTTCCAAGGCTTTGTGCATTCGTATATAAGCACTTGAGATAACCTGTTGATCGCCCCTCATTCTCAGTATGAGGCAGGAGCCCTCCCCTCACAGACATTCCTGCCTGTGCTTCCTCCCAGTATCCCACTTACCTCAGGGCTTTGGTCTCCTTCCCCCGGTGAACCTAGTTTAAAGCCCTCCTCACTAGGTTAGCCAGCCTGCTGGCAAAGATGCTCTTCCCTCTCTTCGTAAGGTGGAGCCCGTCTCTGCCTAGCACTCCTCCTTCATGGAACACCATCCCATGGTCAAAGAATCCAAAGCCTTCTCTCCGACACCACCTGCGTAGCCATTCGTTGACTTCCACGATTCGACGGTCCCTACCCAGGCCTTTTCCTTCCACGGGGAGGATGGACGGGAACACCACTTGCGCCTCAAACTCCTTTATCCTTCTTCCCAGAGCCACGTAGTCCGCAGTGATCCGCTCAAGGTCATTCTTGGCAGTATCATTGGTGCCCACGTGGAGAAGCAGGAAGGGGTAGCAATCCGAGGGCTTGATGAGTCTCAGCAGTCTCTCCATCACATCGCGAATCTTAGCCCCCGGCAAGCAGCAGACTTCTCGGTTTTTCCGGTCAGGGCAGCAGATAGATGACTCAGTCCCCCGGAGTAGAGAGTCCCCGACCACCACCACCCGCCTCCTTCTCTTGGGAGTGGTGGTCGTGGAACCCCCCATCTCAGGACAGTGCATCTCATGCCTTCCAACCAGCGGAGTTTCCTTCTGCTTTCTCCCCCCAGACATATCATCTGGTCCACTCTCCGCAATGGTACCTGTGGAGAGAACATGAAAGCGGTTAGTTACCTGTGTCCACGTTGCTGGAACCCGGACATTCCCCCTTCTTCTTCTGGAGGTCACATGTTGCCAAGCTTCTTCACTGGCCTCTTGGCTCCGCTGTGCAACCTGCTCTAAATCTTTAAAGCTTTGTGCCTGTAGAAGCATATCCTGACTTTTGTCCAGAAAATCCTCCGTTTCTCGTATGCAACGCAGGGTCGATATCTGTTGCTCCAGACCTTCAATCTTCTCTTCCAATATGGAGACCAGCTTGCACTTTGTACAGACAAAGTCGCTTCTGTCCTGTGGAAGAAAGACAAACATGGCACATCCAGTGCAGGTCACAACAGCTGAACCCCCCCCTTCCATATCACCTTCCTACTATGAGCTTCCTCAGAGAAGTTGGCAAGATGTAAGCCTCACTGGGCTCACTCCAGGCGAACTCCCAGGCAAACTCTTGCTGTGTGCTGCTCTGCTGTTCCCCGCTGCTCAGCTGGTTCGCGAAGCTCTAGCTATTTTTAAATAGCCAGGCTTCCCTGAAACAAACAAACAGACAGCCCCAGTGCCCGCCCCCTGCAGGCTACCAGCCAATCAGGCACTCGCTCAGGCTCTCCCACTGCCCTCCCAGCAAACACACACTCGGATACTTACTCAGCAAACACGCCCTCGGATACTCACCAATCCCAGGCAAACTCCTGCTGTGTGCCATCAGTGTTCTACTTTTGAGCCTGCTATTACTCTCCCAACTAGTGTATTTTATTGTAAAGACCTGGTGTTTCTGCCTAGAGCAGTTCTACTTCATGGTATTCTCCTCAGAAATTTTATTTTGTTAGTCTGTGATATCTGTTATGGTTACTGCTATTCCCCTGCCTATCGTTTTTATAGTGAATAGAAATTATGCCATCCCTTTGATAATCGCATACACCTCATGTTTCTGAAATGTCAGCTACTTGCAGGTCTTCCCAATGTCAGACACTCCAGTTCTCTCCTTTTGGCTCTTACAGTGGTAATTAGTATATAAGTGTTTACATGACTATTTTTTTAAAATGATGTGCCCACTCTCACGTTTTTGCTGTCACTCTGTAACTGTCAGAGTTCTCTTTCTTGCCTTGCTTCTGCCTTTCCCATATATAGCTGCAACTGTCTGTTTTATCCCAGGTGCAGGCTAGATATATGTGTTTGTCTATCTATAGCAGAATTCATTAGGTGAAATCTTGGCCCAACTGAAGTCAATTGGCATTTTGCCATTGACTCCACTGCTGCCAGGATTTCACTCACTGACCTCAGCAGTTGCCATCTTTCCCCCAGTGGCAAGTTTAAGTAATGTCTGCAAATCTTCTTTATTTTTGTTGCATATGTGCCCACCGTCTTCCTGTTTCTCTTTGTTCTGGAATGCAGATCTACTTGTATAATTTTGGTTCCTGGGTAAAAAGCTACTTGGAATTTTTGCTCTATTTCTGGCTAGTCTCTAGTATCCAGAATTTTACCCTTGCCAATTGTTAAATATTGGTATTTTCCCCAAATGGATCCATTCTGGTGGAATTATCTGCCTCCTAAAATAAACATTGGTGATTAATTATTAGTCATTGTTCCACTTCGATTTAAAGTTTTCTAGAGTTTATTTTTCTAGGTACTATCTTTCTTAACTCATTTTATTTTTCCCCATTGAGATTTAAGTACAGCTTTCTTTACAAACCATAAAGAAACAAAAAAAAGGCAAAAGTCTTATTTAAAATAAATCCTTTTAATCCACAATGAATTCTAACTTCCCCAAAAGGATCTCCCAGATTTACTAAACATAACCCCTTCCTTGTACGCATCGCTTATCTATGCCTGAAACAGCTCTCTTCCTAATAATGTAAATTAAGATTACAGAATTATAGACTTCAAATCTTGCATATCGAATATTGACATATATCCCAAACACAGGGTTCCCCTGAAGTTTCCCTACGTGCTTTGGGGTCTGATACTCTTGTGTTCAGTAAGCTCCTTGAACTGAGAAACTACTTTTATCGGTCTAGATACCTCAGTGCTTACATATCCACTGTTACCATGGTATCTGAGCACCTCACATTCTTTCATGCAATTACCCTCACAATATACCTCTCAGGTAGGGAAGACTTGCTATCCCCATTTTATAGATAGGGAAACTGTGGCACAGAGAGGCTCTTTTGAAATCAGTAGGAGTTAGGCTTTTGAGGACCTGGGCCTCGGCTTACACAGGAAATCTGTAGCAGAGCAAAGACCTGAACCCAGGCCTTCCAAGTGCTAGGCTACTACCCTAAACCACTGGACCAGCGTGCATCTCTACTGTTACCCATTGCCATAACCTTATTTACTACTTCTATGAATCTTTCTGTATTTTTAGGCTGTGGCAGAGGAAGGCGTGAGTGTTCTGGTTCATTGCTCAGATGGCTGGGACAGAACAGCTCAGGTTTGCTCTGTAGCAAGCCTTCTATTAGATCCATTTTACAGAACTATGAAGGGATTTATGGTAAGCAAGTGTATTTTACAGTGGATGTAAATGTTCTGTTACATCATGTGCACAGTATTAACACTAATGTTCTTTCTGTGTGTAGAGAAAATAAGCTTTTCCTTAAAAATGTCTTTTTTCTTAAGTAGAAAGTTTAAAAAAACCCAAAGTGGTTCAGATTATTGAAGCCAAATTATCCAAATTAACATCAAACATTTGGTTCCATCAAGTGCAGTCTGTCTTTGCTTTTTGAACCATGTCAAAGAAACTGTCCTGGGGGCATCAGTTTATATTTAGGATAAAATTTTCAAAGATGGGCATCAAAGTTTTGCCTATCAAAATTGGGTGCAAACCAGGGGGGTCGGTTTGGGGAAACCATGTTTGAAATCTGTTCCTTTTCAACAAGGGGACCGATGTACAAATTGGCTCTGGCAGAGTATGCACGAATGTTTACCAACCTTATCGTCATTCCTGCGAAGATAGGTTTGCAAGGCTTGTAGAGTTTAATAAAAAATGATAGGCGGTCATTCTGAATCAAGCTTTGTTAAAATACAGCAGTGCTCATTTCCATCATTCTTTTGCTTGTTCTAAAAGTTAATCTTGATTCCATGACATGACACTTAAGTGCACTTTTGCTCATTTTAGGTATTAATTGAAAAAGATTGGGTTTCCTTTGGGCACAAATTTAATCACAGGTAAGGGTACTCTCAGGTTTGTTTTCTATGTACACTTTTTTCATAAGGGAAGGTCAGCTCTCTTCTGATGCTATTTTAATTTTATTTTCAAATGGCAATGAGAAAGTAAATGAACATGATGCCCTCAAGTTATTCCTCATAACTTTTTTCATTATTTATTATAGACCGTTGGAAAATAAAATAGAAATATTATTTTCTTACCATTCTTTCCCCATTGTTTACTATTGAGTATATTGGATGCTTGTCTCATGCTTACTTTTACCATTGAAGCATTCATTTTGGAGAGAAATTTCTGTTGAAGTCAATGGGAGTTCTGTCATTGACTTCAATAGGAGACAGGATTTCACTCATGCAGAATTAAGGCCCAGATCATGAAAGCATTCCTACTCAGGACAGCACTTAACTTTAGGCATGTGCTTAAGTGCAGTTGACATCAAGGATCTGTGATCTGAGACCTACTGAGTCTATAGGTAAATATTCTGTCAAATTAAAGCAAAACATACTTCAGGTAAAGGGAATATAAAATGTACTGATTTTACAAATTGTTTTATGCCTCCAAATATCATAAGAACGGCCACACTGGGTCAGACCAATGGTCCATCTAGCCCAGTATCCTGTCTTCTGATGGTGGCCAATGCCAGGTGCTTCAGAGGGAATGAATAGAACAGGCAATCATCAAGTGATCCATCTCCTGTTGTCCGCTCCCAGCTGCTGGCAGTCACATCCTAAAGACACCCAGAGCATTGAGTTGCATCAGTGATCATCTTGGCTAATTGTTGTTGGATCTATCCTCCATGAATGTATCTAATTCTTTTTTTAATCCTGTTATAGTTTTGCCCTTCACAATATTCCCCTGGCAATGAGTTCCACAGGTTGACTGTGCATTGTGTGAAGTATTTTCTTTTGTTTGCTTTAAACCGGCTGCCTATTAATTTCATTGAGTGGCTCCTGGTTCTTGTGTTATGTGAAGGTACAAATAATACTTCCTTATTCACTTTCTCCACACCATTCATAATTTTGTAGATCTATGTCAAATCCCTCCTTAGTTGTCTCTTTTCCAAGCTGAAAAGTCCCAGTCCTTTTAATCTCTCCTTATAGGGAAGCTGTTCCATACCCGTAAACGTTTTTGTTGTCCTCCTCCAATTCTTATTTATCCATCCATCCATCCATCCATCCATCCATCCATCCATCCATCCATCCATCCATCCATCCACTAATGGTTCCTAACATTTTGTTAGTTTTTGTGACTGCCGCTGCACACTGAGCAGATGTTTTCAGAGAACTATCCACAATGACTCCAAGATCTCTTTCTTGAGTGGTAACAGCTAATTTAGATCCTATCATTTTGTATGTATAGTTGGGATTATGTTTTCCAGTGTGTATTACTTTAACATTTATCAATATTGAATTTCATCTGCCATTTTGTTGCCCAGTCACTCAGTTTTGTGGAATCCTTTTGTAACTCTTAGTTAACCCCAAAGCAGACTATCTTGAGTAATTTTGTATCACCTACAAATTTTGTCACCTCACTGTTTACCCATTTTGCCAGATCATGTATGAATATGTTGAACAGCACTGGTTCCCGTACAGATCCCTGGCAGATACCACTATTTACCACTTTCCATTGTGAAAACCGACCACTTATTCCTGCCCTTCCTTTCCTATCTTTTAACCAATTTCTGATCCTTGAGAGGACCTTCCTTCTTATCTCATGATTGCTTACTTTGCTTTAGAGCCTTTTGGTGTAGGACCTTGTTAAAGGCTTTCTAAAGTCCAAGTACACTATATTTGCTGGATCACCCTTGTCCACATGTTTCTTGACCCTGTTCAAAGAATTCTAATAGATTGAGGCATGATTTCCCTTTACAAAAGCCATGTTGTCTCTTCCCCAACAAATCGTGTTCATCTACATGTGAGATAATTGTTTTCTTTACTATAGTTTCAACCTGCTTGCCTGGTTCTGAAGTTGGGCTTACCAGCCTGTAATTACCAGAATCATCTCTGAAGACTTTTTTAAAAATCAGCATCACATTAGCTGTCCTCCAGTCATCTGGCACAGAAGCTCCTTTAAGTGATAGGTTACATACCATACTTAGTAGTTCTGCAGTTTCATATTTGAGTTCCTATAGAACTCTTGGGTAAAAACCATCTGGTTCTGGTGACTTATTACTGTTTAGTTTATCAGTTTGTTCCAAAACCTCTATTGACACCTCAATCTGGGACAATTCCTCAGACTTGTCACCTAAAAAGAATGGCTCTGGTGTGGGCATCTCCCTCACATCATCTGCAGTGAAGACCAATATAAAGAATTCATTTAACTTCTCTGCAATGGCTTTATCTTCCTGGAGTGCTCCTTTAGCACTTTGATCATCCAGTGGCCCCACAGATTGTTTGGTAGGCTTCCTGCTCCTCATGTACTTAACATTTTTTTTTTGCTGTTAGGTTTTGAATCTTTTGCTAGTTGCTCTTCAAATTCTTTTTTGGCCCACCTAATTATACTTTTTAATTTGACTTGCTAGAGTGTATGCTCCTTTCTATTTTCCTCAGTAGGATTTAACTTCCAATTTTTAAAGGATGCCTGTTGGCCCCTGACGGATTCTTTTACTTTGTTGTATAGCTATGGTGGCACTTTTTTGGTCCTTTTACTATGTTTTTTTAATTTGGGGTATCCATTTAATTTGAGCCTCTATTATGGTGTTTTTTAAAAGTTTCCATGTGGCTTGCAGGCATTTCACTTTTGGGATTATACCTTTTAATTTCTGTTTAACTAGCTTCCTCATTTTTGTGTCGTTCCCTTTTCTGAAATTAAATGCTGCTGTGGTCAGCTTCTTTGGTGTTTCCTCCCACCTCTCCACCCCTCACAAGGATGTTAAATTTAGTTATATTATGATCATTATTCCCAAGTGGTTCAGCTGTATTCACCTCTTGCATCAGATCCTGTGCTTCACTTAAGATTAAATCAAAGAACTGCCTCTCCCCTCGTGCATTCCAGGACTTGCTGCTCCAAGAAGCAGTTATTTATGGGTGTCTAGAAACCTTATTTCTGCATCCCATCCTGAGGTGACAAATATTTAGCCAATATGAGGACAGTTGAAATCCCCCATTATTATTGAGTTTTCTATTTTTTTCGTCTCTCTAATTTCCCAGAGCATTTCATAATCACCACCATGATCCTAGTCAGGTGGTTGGTAGTATATTCCTACCTCTACACTTTTATTATTCAATCATGAAATTTCTATCCATAGAGATTCTATGGTACAGTTTGATTCATGTAAGTTTTTTTTGCTCTATTTGTCTCTATGCTTTCTTTTATATCTAGTGCCACTTCCCCACCTACTCTGTCATTCATATATATTTGGTACCCTGGTATCACTGTGTCCTATTGATTATCATCATGCCACCAAGTTTCTGTGTTGCCTATTATATCTAAATCCTCATTTAATACCAGGCACTTAAGTTTACCAATCTTAGTATTTAGACTTCTAGCATGTATCACTTTTTAGTTGTTTGCCATTATGTGATACAATTGAATGGGACTCTTTTTCATTTGACTGTTTCTCTTCAGTTCCTACCTGTGCTTTATTAACTTCTATCTTCTCCTCCTTGCTAGAATAGAGAGAATCCCCATTAATAGATCTTCTCGTAGGGATGTCTCTGTCTGAACCATGTGCTCCTACATACCTGTCGGCTTTCTCCCAGCCCTTGTTTAAAAATCCCTCTACAATCTTTTTAAATGTACATGCCAGCAATCTGGTTCCATTTTGGTTTGTCTGGAGTCCGTCTTTCCTGCATTGGGTCCTCCTTTCCTAGTCTATAGGCAAATATTCCATCAAATTAAAACAAAAGATACTTCAAGTAAAGGAAATATAAAACAATGTACTGATGTGACAAGTTGTATTTTGCGTCCAAATCTCAACTGTCTTTTTGCTAATTAAATAAATTGCAGGCTTTTTGTACATAATGTGGACATATGTCTACAGTTCCCTGGTTTCGTGGGTTAAGTCAAGTCCTTAGAAAAGTGCAAAAGTGCAAAAGTTATGCTGAAGGTTCATTGTCATATTACTTAATTTCTCTATAGGCTGAGCTACCGTGAGAGTTATTAAATAACATTCAATAATTTGAGGCGGTTTTTACTGGAATAAAGTTTTATAAGATTCCAGCAGGAGTTTCAGTGGTTAAAATAAAAGGAGGACTTGTGGCACCTTAGAGACTAACCAATTTATTTGAGCATGAGCTTTCGTGAGCTACAGCGCTGTAGCTCACGAAAGCTCATGCTCAAATAAATTGGTTAGTCTCTAAGGTGCCACAAGTCCTCCTTTTCTTTTTGCGAATACAGACTAACACGGCTGTTCCTCTGAAACCAGTGGTTAAAATGACATTCTACAACATATTTATAATAATTTCTACATATGTAGATTGTAGGCATACAATCACCATTGATAACTGTGATCTCCTTAATGATACTGTTATACCTCTTTGAGCACTTAAGTAATGGCAGGTTCTAATTTAGAAGAAATTATTTTTATGGTTTCCTACTCCATTGGCCTATATATACTATATACAGAATAAACAACTAAAGATACTTCCTCTTTTACAGGTCAAGGTCAGACATACAGCATATTGCCTCAACTGTATGCATTACATATTTTCAGTCCCCTCTTAATTGAGGTAATCCAGTGTGAACAGTACCAATAAACCTAATTCTATATAGAGAAGCGGTTGAAAGCACACCTGCTAACACAACAGAATGTAACTGTGCCCCAGGATGCTCTCCCCAAGGAATTCCACCAACAAAGGGCAGCCTTAAATTACGATTGGGGGGCACCATAAAAGTCTTTCAGCAAAGGTTGTCCTGGAGATGTGCTAATTAATAGTACATAGACTAAGGGTGTTCATGGAAGTGAGAGACTTGCAGCGCACACTACTACCAGGTATAAAACAGCAGGGGACTCTGGAAGTTTTCCCACAGAGCTTCTCCTGTGTGCTCTGTTCCTGACTGGCAAGCACCACGCTCCTTCTGTTCTGTGAACAGAGGTTTCCAAACCTGCCTGATGTTGTGATGTGACTAAAAATTCACCATGAAACCCATGACTCAACTCTCTCTCACAAAGTATTTTTTTTCAACCATGTAGTGCTCTGGTTTTCTTAAAGGATTCCTATTGGATTTCAGGTTATAATGGTAATATCTTGCATTATTTTAGGTACGGCAATTTAGATGGAGATCCAAAAGAGATATCCCCAGTTATTGATCAGTTCATCGAGTGCGTTTGGCAGCTAATGGAACAGTTTCCCTGTGCCTTTGAGTTCAATGAAAGATTTTTGATCCACATACAACATCATATCTATTCCTGCCAGTTTGGTAACTTCCTGTGTAACAGCCAGAAGGAGAGACGAGAGCTGAAGTATGATTTTCTGTTCTTAAACTACATAGGTATATGTTGGTTTGGCAGATTGTGTGTGTATTAAAGATTAAAATGTCTATATAGATTTGTATGCCACAAAGTGAAGCAATGTAAAATTCTTGCCTGCCTTTATCTGGCAAGATAATTCAACAAAAAAAAGTTGAGCTTCTGTAATGTAGGGCGTCACTTGAGCCTTGGCATACTCCTCAGTGTGATTGTTCCAATCCCAGAGTTATGTATGTATGAGAAATCCATTTCCCCTCCTAGGGTTGAATCTTCAAGTTTCCCCAGAGCCAGATTCCTATCTGTCCCACCCACTCTTTTTGGGTAAAGAACTGGGGTTCCCGGTGGTGACACCCTGGTTACCCTGGTCAGGGGAGACAGTGAACTGACCTCCTGCACTGTTAGTTTTGTACTCTCTGATTGTACTGGAGTTCTTGTGTTCATCACATACTCATCCCACTTCCTGTCCAGCAGTGCAGATTTCCTGGTTTCTTGTCCACTAGCCCCATTTTAAGATCATGTGGCTGGACATCGTAGAACTGTTCCAACCCACCCAGTGCACACAAATCATCTAGTAGTGGCTGTCCCGGTTGCAGATGTACTCTCCCTTCTGCGTTGACATTTCCATATAAGTCATCTCATTGTGCTTTTGCAGCCCCAGAAATTTTTTCCTGTAAGCCTCAGGAGTCAGTTCAGGTTGAAGGATCGAGGCTTTTAAAAATTGTTCATGGTCCACAGAACCTGTCCCTACATTTGACTGTTTCCATCTATGCCTCTTACTCCCAGTAAGAGGTGTTATAGACCAGAATGTAAGCAGTCATACCTAGTGGTCAGAGCAGTAGTGGTCAGGAACCATAGGTCAGAGACAGAGTCAGTAATCAAGCCCACGGTAAGAGCTGGGGCATAGGAGCAGGGACTTGGAGCAAGGCAGGAGTACAAGACCTAGGAACAGGATGGGAAGGCAGGAGTCAGGAAAGAAGGCAGAATCCAATGTAGCATCCAGCCAAGGATTCCTGTAGTTGCTCAGACAACCTCCTTTGTCTCCTTCTGGCTTAAATAGTGAGTCTGGACCATGCAAAGAGGCTGGACATCTCCTCCAATTGGGAACTTTGTGGGCAGTGCCTATGGTGAGCTAGGGTCCACCAGCCCACACTCCCTGCTGGTATCAGCAAGCTGCCATGGGGTGGCTTTGGCCTGAAGACCCAGGTTCAAGACCTGTGACCCCTCCGAAGGGGGTCAGAAAGGGCTCACCCTCCTTTCTGGGTTTCAGAGTCCAGGCTGAGCAACAACATCTACAGTGCTGCTTTTTAGCACCATAGGTCACACAGCACACAACTGTTTCAAATTGTATCTGCACAAACTGCTGATCCCTAGACCCTGTAGTGATCTACCCGCAGATAAAAGTAGAACTTGGCATAACTCCTGTAGCCTTGTAAGGGAATGGTGCCCCACTGGTAACTGGCCATTCCTCCTGTAAAGGCAGAGTTGTCGTTATTTGTTACAGTGCCACTGTGGCTGATCAGCAATCTGGTGCCAACTTGAAATGTCAGCACACTTGCATGTGGCTGAAATTCACCCATGGTGTGGAGAACCAGTGGAAGGTCCTCTGTCTACTTATGGCCTGTGGGAGGAGGGTTAATCATTGAAGAAGCAGCCGCAGTGGAGTGCCTGACCCATTACATGCTGCAAGAAGTGTCTGTGCACCAGGCCCATGTAGGTCAGCAAGGCCATGAAGAGCGGTGGGCAGTGAGAAAGTGTGGGAGAGGCCCAGGGATTCATGAATATACAAATTAGGTGGCCTCAACACAACACAGAACTGATACAAAGAATCAGTGGCTGCTGTTTAAACTCATAGAAGCCCTGGCATGGGCCCTGAAATGGAGGCTGTGTTTTATTTACTCAACCCCCATACATTCCATGTCCAGTTACTCTTCCTTTTCAGAGGTGCATTGAATTTCATCTTTAAAGTCCAATGAAGGAAAAGGGGCCTCTATATTCTACAGCTCTAATTTGTGTAATTTTCTTAAGAGGCTCTGAAGCTGATTCTAGTGACTAGCAAAGAGCACTGAAGTGTCTTCCCTAGTCTCTAGCTATACCTGCACCTCTGGAAAGCAGTTTATGTATTTTTCTTTTAAATCCTTTCTCAGAATTCAAGAACGAACATATTCACTTTGGGCTCACTTGTGGAAGAATCGTGCAGATTACGTGAATCCTCTGTATAGAGAAGACCACAGTCAGACCCAGGGGACATTGCGCCCACAGACAGCTCCCTGCAATTTCTTGTACAAGTAGGTGACTTCACTTGTTGTTGCCACTGCACTGTGAATTTTACTAGTGGGGTGTATTAGAACAAAACTGCACATCTCAGAACTTAATCTTGCACTGTATATTTTATTCTACAGTGGTTAATTCAGATAGCGTGGTAAATTCAGTGCCAGCTACAGTGAGTAAACTCCCTGCCTGCCAATACTCAGACAGGGCCTCTGCACTGTGTCATAGCATTGGATTGGCTACAAAAGAAGCTTGTGACTAAGACTGCATTGATTGTTGAGTGTACTTATTACATGCATAGGCACTTGTTCCACAGGGAGATGGCTCTTTGAATTCTAGTCTAGTCTGTGGGTACTAGATTTCTGCCATATCAGATTTTGTGATGAATCTTTGACTCCCTGGGTCAGTCAGCATCACAGGTGAAACAAGTGGTTTCAGAAAGATGGTAGGGTCTCACTCACACTTGTTCAAACAAGTACTTCATAAATAAGCAAATTCAATACTCTGTCCAATGTTGCTGCTAAATTCTGGGTAACACTGGGAGGGTAATTTAGGCCTCACATATTTTTTACGTGTGTACAAGTGTCTACAGAGTCTAATATAATCCAAAATGTTACTGTTGTTTTTTTCAAATAACAGTCTGTTTTGCTGCTAATACAAGAGAAGTGAAAGTGATTGATTGAAAGTATTAGAAGTACAACTACATAGTTAATTTCATATTCCAAGCTAGAGGATATGTTAAAATGTAAACAAACAACCTAAATGATTAAAAATTAATTAATGTTATTATTCTTTCAGGTTTAACACTCTAGGTCACATTTGCAACCCAGGTTTAAAAAACCAGTTTAACTAAAAACTCTCATTGTAACCTGTCAGTGTCCCTTTAGGTACAACGATATTTGCAAAAGAGCTTTACAAAATAGGGGCCTGATACTGCAGACACTTACTCATGTGAGAAATCCCATTAATTTTAATCAGACTACTTTGAGTAAGGGTTTGCAGGATTGGGCCTTCTGTGTTAATGAATATAGGGTTGGTGGGGGGGAACATTACTAAATTAACATAGGTTGTTTGGCAAAGAAAAAAGAAACCACTGAATACTAGGTAAAAATCTCCTAGAACTAGGGTGACCAGATGTCCCGATTTTATAGGGACAGTCCTGATTTTGGAGGCTTTTTCTTATATAGGCACCTATTACCCCAGCCGCTGTCCTGATTTTTCACACTTGCCCTCTGGTCACCCTACCTAGAATAGCTCTGCCAGCCCTTTGGCTAGACAGCTGAATTCAAGTCTGTTACTTAATCTGTCTGCTGAGCTACTTACGTAGACAGTCAGGTGCTGGCCAAATATTACCAGAGAATTAGAAAATAGAGGAGTGATATTACACAATTATCCAAACATACTTATGGCATACACCCTCATCCAAGCTGACTTTTTATTTGCAGGCTAACGGGAACAGTTATTTAACTGAGGACTATGTCAACAAATCACACAAGAGCACGCAGATGGGTGCGTCGCTAAGGACCAAATACACAGAAACTGTCTTGTAAAACCCCATGCTGCTTCCATGTTCCCAAAGGCTTCTTTTTTAGCCTGGGTTATTATTTTACAGGTCTCTTACTTTAAATTAATTGCAGTGCAGTCTACAGTAGCTTGGTATCACTAACCTGCAAAGATTTCATAAAATCAGTTGTTGAGGACTCCTTTCAGGAATGCTCTTTAGCATATACTTAAATCCATCCGTATTCAGCATGCTCTAAACCCTGCCTCTCAAAGGGAATTAGGTGCCCAAATCTGGGTTGAAGGAAAATGCCTACCTCTTTTTGGGATTCACAGCCATAAACATACGCCTGGAGTTGACACCTAAGCCAGTTTTTGAAAATGCTATACCAGGAGTCCCCCTTATAAACTTTAGTCCAGTAATTAGGGTACTCACCCTAGATGTGGTTACCCCAGTTCAATTCTACCCTCTGCCTGATGTGGAGAAGGGATTTGAAGTGGGGTTTCCCCTCTTCCCACAAGACTGCCCTAATCGCTAGGCTATCGGGTTATCTGGTCGGGTCTCTCACAATTTCTCCTATTGGAGCTGTTCCACTGTGTGTAAATAATTAATACGGGGGGCAGAGACTTGAGTTCAGATCACGCCTCCACATCAGGCGAGGGGGGTGGGGGGAATTGAACTCAGGTCTCCCACATGCCAGGTGAGTGGGCTGACCACTGGGCTAAAAGTTATAAAGGGGGTGGAAGAGTGGGTGCAGGTCGTGGGTCTTTCTCTTCCTCTATTTTGTGTGGGTTTAGAGATTTAGGTTTAGGGTTTAGAGAACACTTACTGGATCAGGCCCCGCAGGCGAGAGCGGAAGGGAGGATCCCCAGTGGGGTTTAGGGGTGAGAGAGGCGCCTGGTGCCCAGACTGAGATAACTATGCATATGTTCACTGGCAGACACTGAGATGCTTAGGGTACTTTAACAGTGGAAATTTAGATGCCTGTAGGGTTAGGCCTGTGTGAGGGTTCTGAGGATCTCAGTGATGCCTAAATATTGGACTTAGGCACCTAAATTGGCTGTTAGGCATCCAACTGCTTTTGTGGATCTAGCCCTAAATGCTTTCCTGAATCAATCTGGGACCTAATCCTGAAAGTTGTAGAGTATCTGAGCAGAACCAGCAGATTTCATTAGTTTCATTGAGAGTTGTGGCACTCAGCACCTCTCCAGATCAAGTTCTATGATTGTTCTGTGACAACCTGAGAAGAAATCATCATAATAAAATACAGTTTTACCCATGTGATGCAGCAGGTGGAAACAGGCCCCATGAATCTGTCAGGTATTTCATTTTAAACACATATTGAGACATCTCTGTGCCAATATGTGTAATTTTGTCTTTTAACATTAGGATCAAATTTAGAGCAAGTGTAAATGGGTACAAGTCCATTGATTTCAGTGGAGTCATGCTTATCTACACCAAGGACCCAAAAGCACTTTTCAGCCAAGCCAACAAAACACAAACTCATCCTTGAGATATTTTTTGGCTTTTGCTGTTAAACATTTTTGTTAAATATGAATTTTTAAGTAACATTTCACACCATAACTTTTAGATGACTCTTCTGCTTTTTACCCAAGGTTCCAGAAAAAACTACGCTCAGATGAGCTGTGGCATACAAAACTTCAGGAGGATCAGTTTTTGTGGAAAACTGGAGAAGGGCTGAAATAGGACTTATAATGGAAAGCTGGCTTCAACCTTAATTTTGATGCAGCTATTACTGCTCTATAGTATATTTAAATAGAGGATATAGAACAAATAAAAAATACAGCTTAAGTTATTGTTCTTCTCAGCAAAGGTGTGTATTTATTTTGACAGACCATGCATTTTTGTTGACAGTAAATACCTTTAATAAGTTAATGTTTTTTTAAAAAAGAATTACTATCCATCAGAACTCCAGACAGATTAGATCAAAGTTGTGGTATAACTCAAATGTAGCCAGATGTTTCTTAAAATTTTATATAATGGATTTATGCCAGTTTTAGTCTATAGATTTACATTCTTATGCTTCTTTTTCATTGTCAGTCATACATATCAAAAGTAGTAAAACACGATTTTGTGGTAGTAAATCTGTTTTTCAATTAACATAGAATATCAGGGTTGGAAGGGACCTCAAGAGGTCATCTAGTCCAACCCCCTGGTCAAAGCAGGACCAAGTCCCAACTAAATCATCCCAGCCAGGGCTTTGTCAAGCCTGACCTTCAACACCTCTAAGGAAGGAGATTCCACCACCTCCTTCGGTAACCCATTCCAGTGCTTCACCACCCTCCTAGTGAAAAAGTTTTTCCTAACAGCCAACCTAAACCTCCCCCACTGCAACTTGAGACCATTACTCCTCATTCTGTCATCTGCTACCCCTGAGAACAGTCTAGATCCATCCTCTTTGGAACCCCCCTTCAGGTAGTTGAAAGCAGCTATTAAATCCCCCGTCATTCTTCTCTTCTGCAGACTAAACAATCCCAGTTTCCTTAGCCTCTCCTCATAAGTCATGTGCTCCAGCTCCCTAATCATTTTTGTTGCCCTCCGCTGGACTCTTTCCAATTTTTCCACATCATGCAGTACAGTGCTTACATATGTTTAAGACCGTGTACTCCTGCATAACGCCTGCATTTAACACTTCTGAGAGTCCCTGCTATCAATTCCAGGTTCTGGAGTGGTATGTATACCCGCTTTGAAAAGGGGATGCATCCCCGGCAGTCAGTTACTGATTACCTGATGGCAGTGAAAGAAGAAACTCAGCAGTTAGAGGAAGAGCTGGAGGTCTTAGAACAGGTAATAGACACGTGATCTGATTTCCCAGACTTCATATTCTCTAAATAAGGCTAGTTACTGGGGAAGTCTTTGATGAATTTCAATTGGTTAGTCTCTAAGGTGCCACTAGTACTCCTTTTCTTTTTGCTGAATAGGTAGTTTTTGTTCACCTTTCTACAGGACATGTGCAATTCAGGTCAGGCATATATAATACCAAGCTGGCAAGAATAATCCATACATTTATACTGTTATTACTCAAAAAGTGGTGGCACCTACCATCTGCTGTGTGCTTTTCAAACACAGAGGGAGTTTCTGGGATTGAATTCAATGAGAATATTTTGCCTTTGACAGCTGTAGAAGCCAGGATTGGGGTTTCTTTTTGGGGAGGGGGGGAGAGGGAGGGTGAAATTTGGCCCTGATACCTTCACGAAACACACACATTCCCAAAGAAGTTAATTTTTCTTGGTCCCATATGGCCTAAAGGCTGACGTGATTAAAGGTCTGTGTAATCCCACTGCAGTTGAGGGAAGAACTCTGATTATCAAATAAGTAGTTGCAAAGGGTGTATGTCAGATTTTGACCTCAAGTATTTACATTGTGCCCATCACCAGGGTACACAAGAGCAGAATTGGGCCCGAAACTTGTGCGTGTGTGTGTGTGTAATATATAAACTATATTGTTTCTCTTTCAGAGATTGGCAGATCTCAAAAAAGTGCAGTTAAACAATAGAAAAGAAAACTCTAAGCAACAAGACCAAAACACACATTTAGGGCTTTCTACCTCTAACAACAGCATAGCTAATACACCCCAGGATTACATTAACAGTGTGAAATCATTCCCATCCCGGAGCCCTTCACAAGGAGACGAAGAAGACTCAGCCCTGATTCTGACCCAGGACAACCTGAAAAGCTCTGATCCTGACCTATCAGCCATCAGTGATCAGGAGTCAGGTGTGGAAGATTTGAACTGCAGGTCCCCAAGCGGTGGTTGCCTGCCTAGTGAAGATAGTGGCAAAGATTCAGATGAAGCGGTGTTTCTCACAGTCTGAAATGACATCTGTTCATCAGATGAAGAACAGGGACTGTCCTTGAACATTTTTAAAAAAAAATTCCAAAGAAAAGGAGCTGTGCAACTGTGTATGTAAAGGTCCAGGCAGAACAAGCACTTAATAGCTGTAATAAGACACAATGTTAAAGAAAGGTAATCTCTGCTATTATGAACATTTATTTAAGCCCCTTGCGGTTGCTTCTTTTAACCTTATCAGAGCCATACAGAATTATTCATTTATTTTTGCTTTCCAAATGTTATTTTTATATTTCCATAATTATGCCTACTGTACATAACTGTTTTTGTTGAGTATTTTTGCCTTGAAGGTAGCTGTGTACATTGTGGAAATATTGGGTTTGTTTCTCAAAATTTTCAAATTTAACAATTTTGTGAAAATTTTTCTATTAAAATCCTTTTAGCAAAGTAAAAGTAGAACTGAAGGAAGCAAATGAACAGGATTACTTGGGTGCGTAAATGGGACCCTGACCCTCCAGTTGGATCTGTGTGGGTGGGTCTTTGAGTAAAACTGGAAGAATATAAAAATAAACGCACAAACATTTTGGTAAACCATGACTTTGCACTGAATGATAGGCATCAGAGTTTACTTTATTTATGATTTGTATTACCATAGCTCCTAGGAGCCCAAGTCATGGAGCAGGACGCAACTGTTCTAGGCATTATATAAACATAGAACAAGGACAGTCTCCCCCCAAGGGTCTTACAATCTAAGTAACAAATAGCTTTGTTGTTTTTCTAGCCTTTACATAGTATTATTTCTATAATCATTCCAAAACAGACCAAAAAAGGGCAATTTTTAAAGACCACAGGTAAAATTTTCAAAAGTGCCTATGTCCCATTGACTTTCAATGAGACTTAGGGTAAAATTTCCAAAAGCACCTAAGGGCCTAAATTACTTTTTAAAATATTACCCCAAAACTGAAGTTAAAGGGATACTTTCAGTAGACGAGGCCCAGAAATTAGATATTGCAAAAAATATTTTCTCAAATCCTAATACTGATAGAAATGTCTTGTTTTAAAATAAATTCAATGAAGACATTTTCATCTGAATGTAAACTTTCTCTTGCTGTTGCATCTGATGAAGTGAGCTGTAGCTCACAAAAGCTTATGCTCTAATAAATTGGTTAGTCTCTAAGGTGCCACAAGTACTCCTTTTCTTTTTTCTCTTGCTGTATTTGCCAACCCAAACATGGTTGAATATTACTAGGACATAAACCCTTTATGTGAAACGGACTAGAAATAAGTAATTTATTTTCATTGAATGAAATGGAAAAAAGCAACAAAGTATGCTGTTTAAAATGATTTTTTAAAACATCTATCCATTTTAATAACTTAACATCTTATTAGTAACAAAGGTCTGGAAATATGCAATTTTAAAAAATTAAAACTCTGTTTGAAACCAGTAAAATACTAACATTTTTGATTCTCTTGTTTATACTAAATTACTTTACTTTGTCTTTTATTTTATGTGCCAGCATTTACAATTGAATAATTTAAAAATCTTCTTGAAGTCCCTTTGGGCTTGAGCTATAGTTGAACATAAAATGGTAAAAGGTGCAAGTTTGCTTTAGTTATATTTCTTGTTAATCTTTCAAGAACAGGTTTTACAGGCAGAGTTTGCCTAGTCAGATGCCATAGCTATTCTTAAATTTGTTGATTTTTAATATATTTCTAGTAATTTAGTCCACTTTTGTAGGAAAGTTTTCATTCGGATAAGCAGCTTTGTGTGTAAAAAGACCGGCTAGCCCCCAGCCTCATAGGAGAGCTACCATAATTGGACAAAAGCGTAACTTGCTCTTATTTTAGCATTAAACTGAATGACCAGATCCTCAACTTGAATAAATCCTTGTAGCTCAATTGAAGTAAATGGAGCTATGTCAATTTATACTGTGCTGAGACTCTGGCCCTATATATATTTTAAAATGTTTATGCATTTTTAATAAATGAAAGTCCTGATTTTAATTGTACTTTGAAAAAGTGTATTTCACATTTTGAACATAAACTTTACAGCCTATGATGTTAAAGGAGATCTTGAATGAGTTTTCTTGAAGAAATATACACACAACAAGAACAACGATGCAAATACCTACACAACGAGAACAAGTGATGCAAATAGATTCTGCTTTAAAATACAAAAGAATAATAGTTTTCAGAGATTCTGGCAATATCATTGCACATTAAAATGTAACATTGCAGATTATGGTGTTACTCTGGGTGGTTAGACATATCTAGAAATAGATGCAAAACTTAAGTATGTTATATATGCAAAATGGAAGCACTAGCTTCATGTTGCTTGTGAAATTATTGTAATGATCTTTATAAGTAAAATATGACTGTTTTAGACACCCATCTTTATAGAGCAGTTCCCATTTGTATACCTTACAGTGCCTGGAACTTTGGTTTAGTCATTTTCATTGTAAATGTGTGTGTTGTAGCATTATACCAGCCTGATGAAAAATACTTTAAAAAAATAAACTGCAACTGTTGCATGTTGTTGAGTCACATTAGTGCATTAAAGAGAGGCTTGCTCACACAGCTTTGTAACATAAGGCTTAGGAAATTCAAGAGGCATATCAATTGGAATGAGAGATTCTCCCCCTCCCCCCCCATGTTCTCCTACATCAGATAGTCATTATCTCCATTTTTGCGGAAGACAGACGTGGCCACTATTATGAAATCCTGTTTTAGTCCCCCGATAACTGTTGCATGACTACTCTGTAATTTGAGACACAACACAATGAGTATGATGGGAGGAAGAAAGAAATTAAAATAACCATGTAATATAGGTTAACTGTTTATTGTGGCAGATGGTTCCAACAGTGAAATCCTGTTAAAATCAATAACCTCGTTCCCATTGAGTTTATTGGAGCCATGATTTCACCCATCTTTAATTTAATAATAATAAAAAAAATCCCTAAAAGCTGGTATCATTGGTTGTCTAACTTTTTTCCAAGCAGGATATGGAGTGGGAATTTGAAGGGGTGGGGTGGTAATTTCACAAATTAATTCATTTCTACACACAGAGGATGCATGGATGAAAGCATGGAGATGGCATGGGAGAAGCAAATAAAAAGAGGAATGATTGGGCATTAGTTGTGGAGCACACAATATAGTAAAAAACAAGACAGTTGGGAAAGGCTTTAAAGGTGAGGCGAAGAAATTTGAACGAGATGGCTCAAAACCAGAGGCAGGCAATGAAGGTTTTTAAAATAATCAAGGAGAGGAATTATGTGGTCAGAGCCATCAGCAAGAAAAAGAATGCTAGAAGCCATATTTTCAGTGGATGGGGCGAGAAGGTAGAAAGCAATGCTGGTTTGTGAGGCTGGAGATGAAGGTGCACTAGTACAGATGGGCAATGTGTCAAGAGACATGCACACATGTCAGTTTCATAATGAGAAGGCAGGATTTAGAGACTGTGTGGTACAAAGCACAGGGAGTTGAAAAAAAAAAAAACCCAATTACAGGCCTACATGACGAGGAAGAATGTGGTGCCAGCAGTGATTAGAGGCTTTGTCTTCACTCAAGAAGTAACATGGGCTCTAATTTGGCTGATGCCCTTAACCTGGCTCCTGTGCACAAAACCCTCTCAGCCAAGCATAATATTGATTTACATCAGAGCAAACTGGCTTGTCCTAGGGTACAGGCTAAAGCCTTTGTGCTATTTACACATTGGTTAGTAACCTGCCAGTTTGCAGGGAATATGCAGGCCAAACCCCTCAAGCGCTTATAGCCCTGCACTGCCTTCCCACAATTCACTGGGAAAGAATCATAGCAACTTGGCTTACTGCAGCACTAAGAACTATGGGCTGTGTGATTAATTCCAAACCTGTTTATAATATGGTTATGCAACTGACCCAGCTAGTAACTTACAATCTGCTTATATTTAGTAAAGTCTGTTGCTCATAGTGCTGGTGGATAGAGTTGAAATTTGATAGTTATCAACCTGACTTTAAAATAAAAATGTGAAACAGATTGGGAAGTATATGGCAGATGTTAAAATGGCCCCTTTCAGGAGAGTGTAATCCCAGTGCGAGATCTTGTCAGCCAGGTATAGTTGTATATGAGACATTCCCAAAGGAACATATTTGACTTCGCTGCTTTATACTGCAGGTGGAAGAAATCTTTTCAATATATGAAATGTTACAACCCCTACACAGAGAATTCAGCTCTGCATTTCAGCTGTCAGTTGATCCAAAGGAGAAGGATAGAGATTTACATTAAATACAAAAGATTTTACTGCCGAGATAGAAGTTAATATAAGCTAGTTACCATTAAACTGCAAACAGAAATTAAATCAGTTACTGCAGTACAGAAGTAATCAACTAAAGTAGAAGAATAGTGATGACAAATTAGGTCCTCTGTTCCTATTTTGAAAATTACTGAACTGCATATTTACTGAATATCACCATTTTTCACTTGGTATAACACATCTGTATGCACTTTGTCACAAAGTGTGAGGCTACACAGTGCAGGCTGTCAGGCATTAGTCTGTCTCTCTTCTCTAATAGTACGTATTTCCTATAATAGTACGTATTTCCTAAAGTTTCATTAGGCCTAGAACATGCAATATTATAGAAAACAGACTTTCTATAGGCCCACAAGCAGCCTCCATGCTCCAGCACTCTCAATGGGACAGCTATTTCAAAGTGGAGTTGCAGTAAATCTACTTAAATGTACATGCACTACAAGGGAAAGGAAGAGGGAAATTGTGAGCTACTTATTGTTTTGAAAACCACACCTACATACTTTCATTAATCAGTGTGCAGAACATACTGTAAGGGCTACAAAGGAACTTAATATTTGGTTCAGGTGAAAAAAAAAAAAAAGGTCAGCCTGAAACAAAAATGTTTTGAAATTACTGGCAAACTAATATAAAAAAAAGTAGTGTCAAGCCAAAACATTTAAGTTTAGATTGAGGGTTTTTAAAAATAAAATTGAGGAAAATTCCAAAATATTTTTCTTAAACAAAAGTTGAACCATTTAACTTTCAGAAATGCTGAAGTAAACTGTTTCAACACTTCTGATGGGTGCCCCTTCCCAACTGAAATCAATTCAAATTCACCAACTGTTTTAGTGGACCAAATCTGCATTTTTCAGCAAAAAAAAAAAAAAAATTTGAGGCAAAACTTCTCCCAGCTGTACATTTTTAATGTTCAAATGTTTTTTGAGGATTAAAATGTGTAAGTCATCTTTCAGGGTAATGCTTTAAGTGGTACAAGGAATATAATAATCATATAGTCTCTTATTTGCCCAGCGCTTCTCATCCTGTAAGAGCTCTATCTGGTTTACAAACTGAAACTATGCCCAGAGATCACTTTGCCCACCACCATATTCAGCAGCTGTTTAAAACAGCACACCATGGTACAGAGGATAGAGAATAAGTTTTTCTAAATAAAACTGCCGGGCAACTATATGAATTTAAAAAGCACCCATCAACGTAATTTAAGTAAAAAGAATATTACCCCATTTGAAATTTGGGTAGCATATATGGTTTAACATTCCTACACTTGTAAGAAGTGCTAATGGATCTTTAATGACTACGAAGAGTCAGATTTAAGTTTTACCTCAAGCCCCTCCCCCCAAAAGAGCATTTCCAGGAACACAGTGGCTATATTAACACAATGCCGGGAGCATTCAATTCAGGACTGACTTAGAGGTTAGAGTGACACCTACTGGTATGAAACCTTTAGTACTGACCTGGTCTGACCCTGTTTAGCTTGTCAGATTTGACGGAATTAAGTAGTGTAGCTGTAGACTCAAGATCATGAAAAAAATTCTCTCTTTTCAGAAAGAGTCTAATGTTTTTCCACCCTGCTTCTCTTCACCTTGTCAGAAGAGGTGTGCGGGAGAGAGAGAACAAGATCAAGATTCCTGAAGAAAGTTACAACTATGATAGAAATAAAACAGAGAATTGCAGTAACTTAATCTATCCCAAAATTCAGGATGTAGCAAATGTATCTATTTCTCTAGAATCTGTATTTTTACTTCATGACTCAATTAATTGGTAAGATAGACCAGAAAAAAAGAATATTGTACCTTGGGCTCAGTTTTTCACCTGTAGAACATTATGCGGCCTTCGTAATTTTCCTGTTCATGCATTTTAAATATATATATCCCCTCCCCTCAAAGGGAGAGCACTTGACAGACAGGTCTCGTGATCAAAGGTCAAAGATCTAGAAATCACCAGATAAGAGTTCTATTCATGGCCCTTAACATGACTCTCTGCACAGCCACTGAAAAATCAGTTTCCTTGTATAGTAAATCCAGGTAATTACTACCTCAGAAGGGACTTGAGAATTAAATTAATGCTTATAAAGTGCTTTGTGTTTCTCAGATGAAAGACACTAAACACCACCAAAACTATGTAAAGAGGTGGCCTGACTTTTTTTTTTTTTTAAATGTTGTGCAACAACAAATTCCTTTGGTTTTGCTTAAAATGAAAGGTGATGTCTGGCTGACAGCTCTGTAGCTAGTTAGTGATGGGTGCCTTGTCACTTCAGAATGAAGAGTCCATTTGTACTTTTAGTATAATAGATATATCAGCAGTCTGTAAACATACTATTTTTCCAAAGCATCCGTTCCTTAAACTGACTCTACTTATCCAACAAGATGCAGGTAACGTTTAGTTTGATATTATTTGAAATAAAAATAAACTGGCATTGAACATTTTTGGCATCAAGGAAGGGAAGTCTGATATTTCACGGACAATGATAAAAAGCACTACCAATCTCCTCCCCACAAAGTTCACTATCCTCAAGAGTCTTCATAAAATAACCCAAGCAAATGTTTTAAATTCAAAATACAAAAGATATGAATTATGTTTTATAAAATGTACAAAGCTAGCCAAAGTTACATGTTTAGATATTTAATCTCTAAAGAATGGCTGGATAGCAGTAGGAACTTAAATATGGTAAGGACTATCAACAATAAATACAAGAAATATTAGTGCAAAGATTGCAATAGAAGGATTTCTTGAATAAAATGAGAATATAAAGAGTCATTCTAATTTGTACAAAACAGTCCCAGCACTGTATACAATCTGTTCTATAAATACAACCATTTACGATGAAATGCTTATTTGCAAATAGGTGTTAGAAAATGTGCTTTGTTGGGTTTGTTCACTCTTCTCTTGGCAGGTCTAGTTTGCAGGATAGTCTATGAAGACAAAAGTTTCTATAATTAGACAGCTTACCCCTAAAAAGCTATTTTGCAGCTCCTTCCCGCCCCCCAGTTACAGATACGTATTTCAGAAAGTAGATGTTCTCCCCAATCCACACTTTTTGAAGATACCAATTATTTCCTTCCTTTGTATAGAAACAGACAAACAAGGAATTTTGACTTGAAGTTGGTCTACATCCAGAAATGTTATGGGAAATACCAATAATTTTAACACGACGGTTTGCAGTTAGTAAATATAGAGTAAGTGCTATGAAGGTAATGCAAAGTGTGTGGGAATTTGTCTTCATGTAGCAGTTTACCTATAATGGAGCATGAAATTGGCTGTGCATTGTTATTGCCTGTTGAAGTTTCTCCTCTTTGGCTCTTCTACAGTGGCAAATCTAAAACACAAACAAAGTGGACCAGTTAGCTCTGAAAAGAATAACCTGCTGTGTTTTATTTTTGTATTTTACACACCCAATCCCTATTTCTTTTTTAGTTCAAAAGTTGCCTATTTCATGGAATCTTAAAAGAGAGACTGACCTGGGGACCACTTCCCCACCAGCAATTCCACCAAAATTCACTCATATTTGCAAGAACATTCCTGAAGCAGTTGCTTATGTAGAAAAGTAATTAGGAAAATATTTACAGTATCATTAGATGCCTTTACTATGATTTATCTTTTGAAAACAAGGACAGAGACGAAGAGCATGTGCAGTGATCATGAACCATATTTTAAGACTATCAATTTTAATTATTCTCTATTATTTCATCCTTAAAGGGTTAAGGAAATTTAAAAGTGATGAGGTTGAGACTCTTAACATAGCAGATTATTCTACAGATCCAGTCTCTTCCTTCCCCCTCTTTAAACTGGTTTTCTTCCTTATTTCTGTGCAAGAATAGAAGGACAATACTATATGTGGGAGAAATCACAGAAATGTAGTACTGGAAGGGACCTAAATAGGTCAACTAGTCCAGTCCCCTGCACTGAGTCAGGACTAAGTATTACCTAAATCACTCAAAATGTACACTCAAAGATACATTTCATTGCTCTTGCTCAAAAAATGGGATGGAAGACTACATTTCAGCACTCATACACATTTCTGTCCACCTTGTAACAATGATATTATGTCTCTGACAAAAAAATCAGTGCACACTCTCCCTTTTACAGTTTAGGGCACAAAAAAATATACATAGAGCAAAGAAAGTTACGGGGTCACTGCTATGTGAGTGTGGCAAAACCACAAGAGATGTAAGTCTCTGTCACAAAGTACCTTCTAAGATTAGGGGAACTGGGCATAATAAAAAGGGAGTATATAGAAGGCACATACAAGAATAACCTAGAGTCCAAGAACGTGAGAATGAATTTACAAGACTACAAACCATTTCTAAGGTTACGGACAATCTATATAATAAGATATGTTGCCATCTTGGAAGAATCAGAATAAATTAGTTAAGACTTTAAGAAGTGTGCAGCAGGTCACAGAATCCAGCATTCTGAATCACAGAACTGCTCCACTCTTAAAAGTGATAACTCAAGTACTGGTTTCATACACACCACTTGTACAATTCATTTCAGCTTGAGAGTATATTACATACTGTTCTCTTTTCCATGAAGCTACTAAGAAAGTCATCTATTTCCATTTTTCCTTCCAAGAAATCTTCTGCAATAGTGTCAGACTCCTCTTCGGCTTCATGAGCAGCTACTTTCAGTCTGGCCTGCAAAGCACTGGGACTGCAACTCTGAGGAAAAAAAGTTTCCTGCTAATCTTAAATAATCATAGAAAACCACGTTTATACACCAGACCCTCGCTAGAACGCAGGATTTGGGATCCATGCCAAGTACTGTGTTATAGCGGGGACCACGTTAAAATGAAATTACCGTATACAGTAAATGTCACATCCATAAAGTAAAGAAAACCTTAGAAAATAATCTCCTACTTGAAGGAAACAATAAACGAGAAAAAAAGTGTTGCTTTATTAGAGATTTAAAGTAGACATTACAATAAACTAGTCTAGTTTTTCTTAAAAGAGTCGGTGAGATGCTTTCGCTTCTTGCTGCTGTGCTGCTTCTGCTTAGCAAACTGCAAAAGACTATGTAGCTGTAGAATTTTTTTGGCTCAACGTCTTGCGTCTCAAACCATCTCAAAGCAGTCTCTAACCCAGCTACAGTCGCAGCGGATGTTGGAATGATGTCCACTTCATCTTCCTCTTCTTCCACCGCGAAGGCCAATTCTTCAGCTTCTGGAATGTTGTTTGGTTGTACCGCCTGAAGAATTTGGTCATCCATTAGACTTTCAGCAACGGGACAAAATTCTTCTGCTTCATTGTTGCCTCTTATCCAGGACTCAATATTTTGTGGCAGAACAGTTACCCCGAGCCCAGACAGTTGCTGGCACAGCTCCTGCATCCACTCCATGTCTGTTCTTCCAACTTCCTCCTCTGTAAATCCCTCGAAGTCGAATTCCTCGTCAGACTGTCATCTGCTTTCTTCATTTTCTTCCAGGAGCAGGTGGCCAAACGACACTCTCAGTCCCACCATCCAACAGCAGTTTATCGTTTCAGCACATAATAAATTCCAGGAATCGCTGCCAATGTAAAAGAAGTCTTTTATAGTCAACTTCTTCAGGAAATCGGTGACAGACAACTTGCTTTCTATCATTTGTCGTACCAAGTTCCGTCGCTAGTGCTGCTTAAAAATGGCGATAACACCTTGATCAAGTGGCTAGATTTTGGAAGTCGTGTTTTCAGGTAAGTATTGAACCCGTATTTTACGGTCATGGGTTCTGAGTCTTTCGGCTGGAGGATGCGCTGGACAGTTGTCTAGCAAAAGAACTGCCTTTTCTTCTAAGCGTTTTGCCCGCAAATGCTTTTGCGCAGAAGGGACAAATTCGGTGAAGAAACATTGTTCAAAAATCTCTCCTCATCCAGGAATTTTTGGAGTTCTTGTAAGAAAATGGCAGGCAATTCACATTTACGTGATGAAAGCACCAAGGCATGCGAGACTTTCCAATGCACAATGGTTTTAATTTATGGTTGCCTGTTGCATTCACACAAAACAATAAAGTAAGGTGATCTTTTGCCTGTTTATATCCTTCTTTCTTATATTCATCTTTTCTGACAGCCAGGGTTTTATCAGCCAACATTTTATAATAAATTTCTGTTTTGTCTGCATTGTAAACCTGTTCCTCTGAATAACCCTCTGCCTGTAAAATTTCCCTCAGCTTCGCAGGGTATGATTGTGCGTCGTCGTCACAATCGGACCAGAGATTGGAATGCCTTTCTGCTGTTCTTGCACAAACCATGGGTACACCACAGAATCAAGATTGGCATCATTCGCTAAATGGGCTCGTTTTCTTTGAAGGCCATGCTCTTCATCCAGGTTATGAATGTAAGTTCCGAGCTCGTCAGTATTCTTTAGCCATCCACAAAAGATGAACTCGTTGATGCCAATATCGCGGCTAATCTTTGCCTGGGTTTTGCAATTTTTAAGTTGTTCGATAGCTTCCAATTTCTCCTGCACCGAGTAAGCCTTCCTTTTGCCCGACATTTTTGACATCTTCCTAAAGATAAATACAGTACTGTACCTGTAAATTTTTGTTACATTACATTGGTATGGCGTTCTATGCCTACAGCAATCGTCTTAGGGCTTGTCTACACTACCGCACGGGGTCGATCTAAGATACGCAACTTCAGCTACGTGACTAAGCTGATGCTCTCCCATCGACTGCGCTTGTGCTCCTCATTCTGATGGCATACTAGAGTCGACAGGAGAGAGCTCAGCGGTCGATTTAATAAGGTGAAAAAAAAATTGTACTGTACTTAAATTTGGGATCCATGACTGCAACCGCGTTATATCCAAATTTCCGTTATACAGATGCGCGTTCTAGCGAGGGTCCGGTGTATTACACAAGGTAGATAAAGGAATGCATGAAAACAGCTTAATGGGTGTGGGAGAGAACATTACTGTAGTATCTTAAAATTAAGACTGCTAAGCAACTTAGAAATTTGCCACCTACAGGAATCAGTGAATGTTTAAATTGATTAAAAAAAAATCTAGACGGGAACACAGAATGAAGACAACATTTGGAAGAGTAGCTGATTTGGGCTGACTTACCCTTACACCTGGGCAGAGCTCCACTGATTTCAGTGATGCTGTGTGTGGTTGTTAAAGCCCACCCTCACAGATCTGACTGCAGGGTCCCCAAGGCCTTTGAGATCACTGTTTCTAGAAGTCATTATTAAAAGATGCTCTAAAGCAAAATATAGAAAGTAATCAATAGGCTTCACACTTGAAGTTCACGCCAGAAACGTAAGGACTGGTCACAAACCTGAGTAAGTGGAGCCAGGTGAAAGTACAAAATCTTTATAATCATGGTTTTCAGATACCTTTGGAATAAAACTGACTGAACAATTTAGTTTACTTTTTCTAGTTCAAAAAAGTTTATTCTCCTAGTCCCAACAACATGCTTGTATCTGTAACTTGGTATCTACGTGAAACAAAGAACTGAATGCATCAAGACAAAGGGAAATTTAAGCTGAACATACTGGTATTTTTCCTGAAGAAACACCAATTTGACAAAGAGGAAAAGTTTTATGGCAGCTCAAAACCAACTTTTAAGCTAACCAATTCCATTCACCTTTTCTTTATCCAGCTAGGCTCAAAGTCAATTACACTGGCCTCATCTCTTTTTTTGAAACACACTTTAGCTTTGAAAATAGTCAAGTCTTGTTAAACTGCGATACTGATATTACGTGAGAATGGTTCACTTATAGTTGGTACTTTTATACATATTATGCGGAGAACTAAGCTGGACTTCAGCCCTGGTGTTCCTTCTCCTGAAGTAAGTTTATAGTGTCTGGCCTAGAACTCTTAACCAGGTTTTAACTGTGTTCTTGATTTTATTACCTCGTCTGTTACAACTCCTCCCATCATAACAAAGAGTTTGATTAAGTCATCCTGCTAACTGGTTTAGTTAATGGATTTTTTTGGGGGGAGGGGGTGTCAATCTTTCTCCCCAATACCTGCCTTTGACCAAATTTGTCAGGAACAATTCTAATGGCACTATCACTCAGCATCTGAGAGATTTTTTGCTACTGTACCACTGAATGTGAAATAGGATTTGGTTGTACTACTACCGTCTGTTTTGTTTTTAAGCTAACTTTACACCTAAGAATTGACTGTCGCAGAAATATTACATAGCTCCACTTTACTCAAATCATGGGAGCCATGCAGACTCATATAAAAGCAGAATCTGGCCAGAATAATATTCTTTACAATTTTTATTATACTTTTGTCCATAGTTTGCAGTATGTTATTCAAAAGTCAACATGAAATTAAAAAAAAAGTTATACCTCACTAAGCTCATGCTGTCTTTGCATCTTCTTTTCAAAGGTGGCTTTCATCTGAGTAAGATGTTCATACTAGGGGGGGAAAAAGATTTCTTAAATACAAAGAACATTTCAGCTATTCCTTTTCCAGAAAATTTATTTTCATTCACTTACTTTATCAAGCACTGTTTGCCTTTTTGCCTCTAGACTGGGTTCCAACAGTAAATTTTTTTCTGTAAAATAAATAAGCTGTTTAATTTTAAGAGACTATGGTTCTGAAAACACACCCATAGTTATGAATATGTTGAAGTCTTACTTGCTAACTCTTCAATGCTTTTCACTAAGTCATCTTTATCCACTATGATTTGCTTCAGCTGGGGCAGATTCACAAACTGTTCCAGCAAAATATCCTCTTGCTCATTCATATCTGTCAGTTGTGGTATACTGGATTTAAAAAAAAAAAAAAAAAAAGGATATACAGCAAAAAGGCCAATCAAAAATGAAAGCTAGTAACTTATTTGGGATTTCTTTTCCTCCAGCAAAGAAGCCATGTTGTTTTATCTTTTCTTACACTGGACTCTACCATCTGCAGTGGACAGGCTTTGAAAGGTGGTATTAGGGCATGGCTACACTGGAAACTTCGGGAGCACTCCCACAATTGCGCTTTGAAGTGCGAGTGTGGTTGCGTGTGAGCACTGGGAGAGAGCTCTCCCAGCGCTCCTGGTAATTCACCTCCATGAGGGGATTAGCTCCAAGCCTCGGAGCCGGTTTACACTAGCGCTTTAAAGTGCTCTAACTTGCTGCACTCGGGAGGGTGATTTTTCACACCCCCGAGCCAGCAAGTTAGAGTGCTATAAAATATAAGTGTAGCCAAGCCCTTAGTGTCTTTAGTTTCAATCTTTACTTCCTTAATGTGCTCCTGAATGTGTTATCTATTTCTGATGCAACACAATTTGAGAAATTAGACTAGAAACATCACATTGTTGGCAAATTCTGAAGCGCTATGGAAAAGCTTAGAAGATGATACATTGAGTCCACATTTCTCTTTAGTCATCTTGGAAGGCTCAGACTTGCTGGTAATGTTTCTTTAAAAAAAAAAAGAAAGAAAAGAAACCAAAACCCCTTTGCTATATATTAAACATATGCTACTAGTGCTTACAAGCCTCATATCTAAACTGCTTGTTGATACACCCTTAAGGAATTCTCTGTTTCCAGAGACACTAAAACTGTTGTTCATCCTGCCAAACCTGGAAATGTATAGGAAAGGTCAACTGATTTGCATTCTACAAGAAAGAGTTTTTGGTTTAGTCAACTATTAAGAGTAGGACATCAGAGTGTGAGCAAATCCATTGTCTCAGACTAATTTTAACTGAAGAATGTATTTCTTTCAGACAGATATATCTGGCTTCAGAGGCTGTTTCAAAAGCCTGAAGGAAATTCTCCAGTGAAGGCTACTTGTTAATGCCTTGCCACAGCTTAAAAAACCAAAATCAGCCAAGTGGCAGTATGGATAAATGTTTATTGTAAGAGCAAGTATTTACAACATAAGTTATAAATATTCACAAAAGTGGAAGTCTTTTTTATGGGCGATTGCCCTAAATACAGTATATGCCTTCCTGCCTTTTTTGTGACTTTCATTTTCCAGATGTTACACTCATTGGGTGCCTGGTGATGCACAGGAAAACAGTTTGAAGGACACAGCAAGAGACTCTTTTATAGCTTGTCAGAGTAATGTAAGACAGCATTACCTATAGTTCCCAATATATTTTCCTATTAAAAACCCTGAGCAAGAAAAATACCTGAGTTAATAAAAAATGTCTAGCAACCTACAGAAACTAAGGAAGTCATGGTAAATATGAGTACTCTTTTCTCCTAATGAAACTTTTTGGTGGCTATCTAGCAACAAGAAAAAAAAAAATCTTTTTCCAGTTCAAGCAGTAATTGTCATATGCATTACCACAAAGTAAACACTTTTCTCTCCAAGATCTTACCTTAATTCTGAGAGCTCTGGAAAAGCATCAGGAACATCAGGCATCTTGTAACTGAAGCCATTCTGGCCCACCTGAATTGAAGTTTAAAAGCATTATTTAAACTTTGAATAGTAATTTCTTTCTTTTGCTTCTAATCTCATCTAAAAAGCCCTTGCCATAGCAAGAATGGTTGCCTCTGCACACATCTGCCCTGAGAAGGATTTGTATTCAAATGTCTGGACTAGCTCTGAGGGATGTAGGTGTAGACTGCTTAAGTGATAAATCTCACTACACATACAAACCTGTAATAGTGCTTCTGTTGTTGGAACAGGTAATGGCAGGTCTGTGATCAAGCCATAGGATGGAGCAGCGGGTTTGTCTGTAGTGTAACCTGATTCAGCAACTGGCACAGAGGCTATAGATCTATTTGTTTCTTGTGGTGGGTATGGAGGAAGAAACGGAAAACCCTGAGGAGTATAATGAGGCATTCCAGCTGGTTTACTGTAAAGACTAAAAAAAAATTACCATCAGCAACTAATTGTTTACTCTTCATTTATGATATTTTAAAAATACATCTGAAATTACTAGCGCACATGCAAGGTACATGGTTGTTGAGCTTTTGAAGTAGTACACAAGTATTTATTATCTTAAAAGTAATAATAAAAATGAGAATAAAAAAATAATTCTGAGGGAGATACTTTACCATATGTTGCTATTTATACAATATTTAGAAAGTTTTTCATAATGCAGTAAGCTCAATTGTCTCAGTTATATGCTCTCAGATTTGATATAGAGCCAATTGTAAATGTAAACTCAAGTTTTATGCTTCTCAGAAGTTTGTGAAAACATCAGTTTAAACCTGGTTTCCACTAAGAAGCCCTTAAAAAAAATGAGTTGCAATGTCTATTAGGGTTTATTCACCCTACAAAACTTAAGAGCATCAGTAACAGATAAAGCTTTTAAGCAGTTTCTGAAGTGATTAACTTTTTTTTAAATTCAAAATTGCATATGATATTGCTTGTCTGTGATCAATAATTTCTGAAGTATGGACAAGGCTATAGTGTCATTTGTGAATCTGTCCAATAGATAATATTTTAATCTAATTATCTATTGGACAGATTCACAAATGAATTAAAGAAAAGTTGCCTTCTAGTTTGGGAGTTTCAGATCCTGAGGTAATCAGCAGGGCACCCAGGAACAAACAACTACTTACAGGAATCATTGCCTGAAGTGCTTGTTTTGCTAGTGGTACACATTCATTAATCTTCAGAAACATAAAAGCACTAAAGTCAAACTAACATGCTAATACAGGAAAGCCAACTATATTTATCATTTTAAAATTGACCCGAAGTGGCCAGATCCATACAAATCAATTAGCTGAATTATACATTTCCAGCCTGAAACAAAACCATTCTTTGGACATTTTGCCTCTCCTTCAACTAATTTACATACTAATTGTTTCCAGTTTGTTCCTTGACATACTGTTACATTCATACATTTCCTAAGAAAATCTAAAGATTAATCTGGAAATTGCTTGTCCAGGTTTTGCATACACTTGAAAATGGTCTGATTTCTCAATTTTACCTTTATGTATACTTACTATGGAAATGACGTTGAGCTAGGAGCCAAAACTGGAGGATTCTTCCAAAACTCATCCAGTAAACTCTGAATAATTTTTCCAAGGTCAGAGTGCATTGTGAACTGGTAGAGAACAAAATCTATATTATATTTAGCACTCCTAAAGTATCAAAGAAGCTCACCAAAAAAAAAGTACATGAATGCAATTGTGACGTCATTGACATAAACTGTGACTGTATAGATTGTTGCAACCAAGGTCACATAGTGACATCAAATTTTGTACAAAAGAGGTTAAGTAAGGTGTCTATGACAAGGTTATGATTTGCTGGTTATGTTTATGCTACCTGTATGCATGTATCATTTTTGTATTTAAAGTTATAAGTATTGGCTTTATACTGCCTGTATTTCAAACTTGTGCTATGCTTCTGGGTGACATCCCAGACAATTTGGCATCAGCACTGCCTAGCCTGCTTGATGGCCCATTAAGGGCCATCAGCTATACAGCTGACCCATTGAGAGAAGGCAGATATACCTTGTGACTCAGCAAGGCATGCAGGGACATGCCAATGGACAGAACTCTAAAGTTTTTCCATGCCATGTGCTAGGTAGCTTGTTTTTGGAACAAAGGAAGCACAGGCTACATGGCAAGAAGACTATAAAAGGCAGCTGCATCTCCTCCATCTTGTCTTCAATCCTGTTTTTTACCTCTGGAGGAACTTTGCTACACTGAAGCTCTGAACAAAGCCACTGAATGACCCATCCAAGCTGTGGATGTACTCCAGAGACTTGATTTGAACTTGCAGTTTATTCCATCACTGCTACAAGCCTGAACCAAGAACTTTGCCATTACTGTATGTAATTGATTCCATTTAACCAATTTTAACTTTCATCTATATCTCATTCTTTTATGAATAAACCTTTACATTTTAGATTCTAAAGAATTGGCAACAGTGTGATTTGTGGGTAAGGTCTGACTTATATATTGACCTGGGTCTGGGGCTTGGCCCTTTGGGATCGGGAGAACTTTTTTTTTTTTTTTTTTTACTGGGGTATTGGTTTTCAGAACTATTCGTCCCCATCACGAGTGGTGACACTGGGAAACTGGAGTGTCTAAGGGAATTGCTTGTATGACTTATGGTTAGCCAGTGGGGTGAGACCGAAGTCCTCTCTGTTTGGCTGGTTTGGTGTGCCTTAATAGTAAAGGAAACCCAGCCTTGGGCTGTAACTGTCCTGCTCTAAGCAATTTGTCCTGAACTGATACTTTCAGCTGTGTCCCGCCAGAGGCCGCATCATTATTCATATGATATTGTTGTATGCCTAAACATGAGTTATAACTCATGTATAATTGCATCCACATTAGAAGGTTGTATAACAGTACAGAAACAGATCATTAAAGTGGTAACTCAAAATGTGTGTAAACAAGCCCTTAGCATTTTTAATAAGTCATTTCTTTAAGAGTTGAAGCCTCCTGAGCTGAGAGTGGGTACTGGAAATCTATGCATATCTTCCATTATCAGATATGGGCTATCTATATATGGAATTGTTTCATAGAAAAATGACTAAACAGACCTAATGCTCATCTGAAAGCTCAATAAGTTAACACATTAATCTGAAATAAAAAGCCATTCAAATAGTCAAAACTACAAAATTGGCTCTGTTATTTCTAAGTATCCAAAAATGACTGGGAATTTCCTAGAAAGAATTTTCTACTAAATGAACTGGAGTAAAACAACTCTGATATACATACATATACACACACACACCCTGGCAGAGAAAACACAATATGTCTTTCATTTGTTATCTAGGATAGGTAACATCTTTAAGACCTGCTTAGTGTTGCATGCATCAGTAAATTGCAAAGTAATCTAATTTTAGATTACAACAATTTCACAACAAAGCAGGAAGATGTCTTTGCAAATCAGACTTAAGTCACAACACATGGTGCTATCCATATTTAAGAAACCCTACAGTAACCCTCCAAGTCACTGAAGCTTACAGCAGTGCAATAGAAGTTGTTCTGAGTGATTATTCAGAAATATTGTGGGTTTTTCTGTTTTTACACAAAGCACATATAGATTAAGTTTTCTATTCCTAGTAATTTGTTATTAGATGTACTAGAGAAGTCAGAGTGCTACATATATGAAATCTGCTATATAACCGTTAGGGTGTGACATTATGAATTATACATACATTGCTTATTAATGGACATGCCACATACACTCCTTGTTTGTCCATTAAGTGATGTCTTACTGGTGGGAAAACACTGATCACCGGTTTTTCCTGAGGAAACTGAGGAGGAAGCAAGCTGTAAACACAAAAATACTTTATTATTATTGGCATTTTTAACTGTCTATTATAAGCTTGTCTTATTAAGAATGTGTTGCATTAAGAAAAAATATCAGATTATCCTACTTCCTAACAGGAAAAACTACGGAGACAGAGTGAGGTGCACAAGAGGGATTTTTACTTCAGGTATATATTACTAAATTTGTGGGAAAAAAAAGAGACAGTAACATGAGTAGTGACCTCTTTGAATATGTCTTTTCTGGGATCAGATCAGTTTAAACAGCAGGAAAAAAAACTGCATCATGTCTCTTCAATAAAAGGAAGAGAATGTTAATCAGAATGTTAAATGGCACCGAGGAAGGCAACTGAACTGAGAAAAGGAGAGAGCAGATTGTACTCTCCAGTGCAGCTGAATAGGCTTAAATACCTCCATGGTGTTTTGGGATATACAAACTTTGGGCTTGCTTACAACAGGAGACTCACTGCAGCAAGCCAGGGTGTGAATCTACCACTTGCATTGCGGACCCTCCAATGCCCTAAAAGTTTGGTAGTGCACTTATACATACTCCTGTTTCAAACACCAGCATGTGAAAGGTTTCAGAGTAACAGCCGTGTTAGTCTGTATTTGCAAAAAGAAAAGGAGTACTTGTGGCACCTTAGAGACTAACCAATTTATTTGAGCATAAGCTTTCATGAGCTACAGCTCACTTCAAGCATGTGAAAGTACACTATGGAACTTTCAGTGCACTGGAACAGGGTCTACACAGGACATTACCATGTGGCAAGCTAGTGTGCCACAGAGTCACACCCTGGCTTGCCATACACTAATGTCCCACATAGACAAGCCCTTCGAGAGAAAAGGGCGATGCCCTGGGAACCACAGGAGAATTAGGTTCCGTGACCAGGCACCAGAGCAAATGCTCTAGGCTAAAGCAGTAAAAATGTGCAACTAAAACAGCCTAGGGTGCCAGAGACCATGGCATGCAAATTCAGAGTAAACACTGTAAAAAACTTAATTTACAGTAGAAAAGATGAATGAAATAATTATCTTGTATGACTGATGTTTTAGTACAGAAAATAAAGAGAATTAAAAGGAAAGTTTCTATTAGTAATTCAATTCAAACTTTAGAAACTGCTTGCCATTTTATGTGACTTAGCTTCCTGCTGAAAAAATGTAGGCTTGCTTTAGAACTGAGCCTGAAAATATGACATGTACTTTGAGCGTTTACTAGTACAGTAAAGATATGCACATCTGTAAGTGTTTGCGGGAATGGGGCCTTAAGTTTTATTATTGTTACTATTTACGAGGCAAGATTTTAAGTTCCTAAAGTTATGTTTAAGTAGATCTCACGCTACTCACACGTTAATATTAATGGTCAGGTTGTTTACGGTGAATGGCAACCTATATTCCACATCTTTCTGTATTTCGGCAATGCTATAAAGGAAAAAATTGTTAGAGTCCAATTAACAGTAGATCCAGACATTACTTTGATTTATTTTTCTACTATACTTGTAAAAAATGAAAGAAAACAAATTGTTGCAATTATTTAACATCTTCACAGAATGCTGACCTAGATAAAATGAAAAAGAGAAGGACAGTTGTGAACTGTTAAGATACGTGACTGCAGGCAGCTTACATAAAGGCACGAGAAAAATCCAGGCTTCGTAAATGTAATGTCATCTCCATTTCCCCAAAACATAATTAATCCTTCTAATTGCAAAGATAATCTTCATACTCTGAACAGATTCCTGGTTGCCTTTGTTTCAGTGTGCAGCCAAGCAGGCTGAAACAACAAGACTAAGGGCTTGTCTACACAATGCAGCTTTTAACGACAAGGCAGTGTCGACACAGCCTTGTTGCTAAAAGTCAGTGTGTGTAAATGCTTTTTGTTGGTACTTTGTCGGCACTTTTGCCGACAAAATACTTCCAGCCCTGCGAGCGGTGTTAGCTTTGTGAGCAGGAGAGTGCTCCTGCCGACAAAGCCACGTTCACACTGCAACTTGTGTCAGCAAAACTTTTGTCTTTTGCGGGGAAGGGGGGCTTTTTAAAGTACCCATGAAAGACAAAAGTTTTGTCAACAACTTCGCAGTGTGTGAACTTCTTGTCCTCGTTTATGATAAATTAAATACCCACTTCACCAATTCACTGCAACTTTTCCTATTAGCCTGTCAAAAGTGCTGTTCTATGGCTTTGCCATAATAGATGAATTTTATATAGCACATTTTATCTATAGTTGAAGCGCTATATAAGAGCTACGTGAGCTAGCTATAGAAAGAGTCATTCTTGCACAATTGTGTTACAGTCTATTTTAAGAGTTATTAAAATTTAGTACAATAAACCCATAGCATGTCATTTTTGACAGATTAATAGGGAAAGTGAAATACATATCTATAAAAGACACTTTCAAACTGGAAGTCATATTTAAAACAAAATGCCTTACTTGTGTTGCTAAAAGTATCTTGTTTGCTAATAAAAGAAGGTTATTCATCTTTTGTTATTGCACTACCACCACTATAATGTAAATTGATTAGTCACTCTGACCTGTTTCTAAAGTTTCTAAAGTTCTAAAGTTAAACTTTCTGTTTCACTTTCAGGTTCTCAGGCACAGGATCAGTGCTTCAATGCACAGATTATAAATAATGTAGAAATGTTTAAAGACAAAACAGTCATTCCTGTAGCAACTTCACAGATATTAACAGAAAAGTCTGAAATTTGGGGGAAAAACAATCACACGCTCCAAGATCTTCCTTTAGGGGACAGAGCAGTGATACTCATTGAAGGGCCACTACTTTAATGAAGTGGAATCTCATCGTGAAATAAGTAATTGTAAAAGATGTTCTGAAATTGTGTTTGACACTTGACTTTTGCAACATTCTCATTGTTGGCCTCTGAAACATACACATGGCATGCCTTTAGTCCATATAAAGTGCATCCAAAAACTCATCTTCACTGCCCATCAATTTAATTACATAACTCCCCACAATGGGTCTCCATCTACTATCACATGGAAATTAAGCTTCTCACCACCTCAAATCTTTTGTGTCAGGCTTTGCATTGTCCTCGGTTCCCTCTGCTCTGCCAGTGCTCCCAGTCTCGTCTGCCCATTTGTTAGCTTCTCTCAAAATCACCTCCATGCCTTCCTCTGCACTGTTCCCTAGGCATGATACACCCTCCCTGAACTACTCCACAAAGCTCCTGTCTTGTCCACATTTAAAGTTCCACTCTACCAAGCTGCTTACAATGAATCAAGCTGACTTGTACAAACTTGTAATGTATATATTATGCTGGCCAGGAGCTCTGCTAAAGTTAAATTTGAGATTAGTTTACTGTTTTACAGCCAATATTTCCAAGTTGTCTAAAATCCACATACTTACTCAGACTGCCTAGAAAATTTCTCTGCCTCATGGGGTATGGGGTAGGGCTAGTGGTCCAAATTTGAGCTCTTTTGCTCCAGATATAGAATCATAGAATATCAGGGTTGGAAGGGACCTCAGGAGGTCATCTAGTCCAACCCCCTGCTCAAAGCAGGACCAATCCCCAATTTTTGCCCCAGATCCCTAAATGGCCCCCTCAAGGATTGAACTCACAACCCTGGGTATAGCAGGCCAAAGCTCAAACCACTGAGCTATCCCTCCCCCCCAACATAGTCTGCCTAAAAAAGTCACAGGAATCAAATTTGTACAGTTCTTAGCTGATCAGTAGTAAAGATTATCTCATTATAACACTTTTTGGTGCAAATTTGGAGTCAAGGGATTCCTCAGATAGCACACTCCAAATAAGGAGCTGATTTCAATATTGAAAGTGCTCTAAAACTCAGAAGCATAATGAGTGTGTCTTGAAAACTGGTATTCCACAATTGGGTCTTGGGCAACCTTTAGCAGGAGGGGGAAGGAGAACACCCAATTAGATGAATGAGTCAGTTCACACTTCTGAGCGTGGCTGTTGTATTTATCTCCAGGTCCCAATTCATCTGAGACTGTCCAAATGAGTCAAATGGGCTACTTCACACCTTTGCAGCCCTCCTATTCCACAGAGGGTTGTACAGAGCCCCTTCCTTCTATATTAGCCCCCAAAGTGGAGTACAGAGTCTGGGACTCTGCTCCTCTCCACTCCCCCTTTGCTGCCTTACTGGTTACTATTTTCCTTCTTCCCTATGGCCCCTCCTGCTGTATCGGGGGCACTGAGTGGCTGGGAGAAAGGCAGAGCTGGTAGCAGAGTGTCAGGCTATGTTTACAGCAACAGGAGTGTTTCTCTGGTCATCCTAATGCTATCTACACCAGGGGTTATGTTGGCTTAACTATGCTGCACAGGGGTGTGGATTGTTCATACCCCACAGTGACATAGCTGAGTCAACCTAACTGTTTAGTATAGACCTGGCCTCAGCAAGGTGTACCCAGAAGCCTCCTTCTCTGCGCCCCCACTCACACACGCCCTCACTATCTCCACTTCCTCAAAATCAAGGAAAATTCACTGCCAGAAACTTTTTTAATGCAGAATTCCTTAACTCTTTATTTTCAGAGGTTTAAGTATAATTGCACTCGATGTTCTGGAAAGGTATACGGCATTGCCAGCCATCTTTAACTCTGTGTTAATGACATTTTTGGGCAGTGAATTGTATATGATTTGCCTATTTTTATTCACATTCTCTTTCCCCTAATTTCTGTCTACTTGTCTGTCCTTAGATCATGAGTTCCTCAGAACACGGACCATCCTTACGGAGTGTTTCGGAAAAGCCTAGCTCTTAGCAGGCACAACCTTAAACAAACAATAGCAGTATCTCAACATCTGAGTAACACCACAACTCGAGCATCACAATGAAGTATCAGGATATTATATCAGGATTTAGCGGTGCTCTGCAACTACTAAACTTAACTTTGTTCCCCTCTCTTGGCTCTTGAAAGGGAGTGTGGTTTTCTTCTCCTGCCCTGCATTCCTGTCCGGCTGATGGAAGAGGAAAAAGTTCTCTCCTCTGTTTCTCATGCCAGGTTCTTGAAGGGATCACGCTTTATCTGTTTAGCACTCTCTTGCACATCTTGAAAGTATGGTAATGCTTATGTGATCAGTGCAAATATGAATGCACCATGAGAACTGCACATGGCTCTAAAGCCACAAGTTGAGCAACACTGGGTTATAGTGCTGCAAGACTTATGTTTAAGAATACACATTTCCAGTTAAATTTAACTAGGCAAACCTAGTTTTGGATTCTTATAGACCAGAAGTTTTCAACCCATGGCTCACATGTGGCCCAATTAACACACAGCTGCGGCCTAGCTCAGCTGTGTGCAAAAGGTCACAGGCCGGTTCACCAGCTGCCTCCTGGCCCTGCATGGTGGGCTCGGGGTCTGGACTGCGGGCCTCTGCCCGGCCCCGCACAGCGGTAGTGTCAGGCTATGGGCTTCCCCCCTCCCCGGCTCTGCAGAGAGGCAGGGTTGGGCTGTGGGGTCCCGGCTGCCCTTCCCTCCTGCAGCAGCGGCAGGGTCGGGCTGTGGGGTCCCGGCTGCCCTTCCCTCCTGCAGCAGCGGCAGGGTCAGGCTCTGGGGTCCTGCCTGCTCTTCCCCACTCCTGGCTCCGCACAGCAGCAGAATCAGGGTCTGGGGTCCTGGCTACCCCCTGGCCCTGCGCAGCAGCAGGGTCTGGGATTCCCACCCTGCGCTCTGCTCCTGGCTCCACTCTGAGACACTTTACTTTGATTCTTGTTATACCTTTCACCACTAAACAGAAGAGCCCTTTAGTTCCAGGTACTTGTGAAGGTACTAATACATCAGAACCATGATGCCTCACACTCTTCTCTTTGATAAAAGAACAAACTGAGCGTTAAGTTTCTCATTGTAAGACTTTGTCTACAGTAGGAGGGCTTTGCCAGGATAGTTACACTCGCAAAACCCACCAGTGTGGAGGCCATTCATATCGGTACAAAAATGTCCGTACTGATGCAGCTTAAGTTCAAGAGAATAAATTATATTGGTATAAACAGATATGCTAGTACAATTACTTCTACATTATGGCTTTCATAAGTGTCACAACTTTAGTCACTTCTGTTATGTTTTTGCATGGATATGAAAAAGGCAACAGATACCGCCACCTCATCTGAATTAGCAACAACATTCAATTGGCTACTTTTTATTCCTGAAGAGCCAAAATAAAGGAGGGCACAGCTGGTCTTCTGCATCGTTAACAGAACCGCTTAAGGAATAATTGGAGGGAAGGTCCGCCCTTTACAGACGTGCAAAGGCAAGGAAGGAGATGAGACTGCCCGGCTGTCACAGCGCCTAGCACTATCTCTGATGACGATGCAGGAGAAGGAAGCCCCCGGCTTGCCTCTCGTGTCCCAGGTGGACTTTGCAGGGCTAACAGTCACAGAACGGCTCCCCACAGCCCCGGACTCGCCAGCCCCTGGCGCGGCGCCGAGTAACTCTCGGGCGGCGGCTGCCCTGGGGCTCCGCGGAGAGCGAAGCAGACGCCGGAGGGAGGAGGGGAGGCAGGTACGGCCGGGCAGCCCGGGAGGGAAATAACGGGGGCGGCTCGGGGATGACTCCCGCCCCCCCCGCCGGTCACTCACGCGGAATGGGCGCTGCGCAGGGACTCGATCTGCCGCTGCTTCTGCTGCTGGAGGCCGGTGAGGGCGGGGAGCGGGGCCGCGGGGGACGAGGAGCCGCCGCCCTTGGACAGGGGGAACAGCCAGTTCATCCTCCCCGCGGCGCCCGGGCCACCCGCCGCCCCGAGGGGGAGAACGCCGCTCTGCCCGGCCGCTGGCGGTGCCGGTTTCGGTGCCCTCAGCCCTGGGCTCTGCTCGGAGACAGGAAGTAAGCAGCGCGAGCCACTGCCCTCTCAGACATCAACACACGCCCCGCGTGATTCGCCATACGTCATCACCGCTCGGCGGACGCACCTATTGAGACACGGCGGCGCTACTCCCGGAGTCGCTTGACGTGCCCCGGAACGCGGAGCGCGATTGGAGCCCGCCCGGGGTCAGGGGTCAGAATTGAAAGGTCAGGGCGCGGCGCGCGGAGATGATGTAATGGCTTTGTGCGGTGGGGGCGGCAGGTTCTGCGCTTCTCGGTGCGACTCGCTATTCTGGGGCCGCCTCCGCCGCCGCTGCCGGGTCCCAGGCAGACCCACCCCCACCCCAGGCCCGGCTCCGCCCAGCCCGTGTGAGCCCGGAGTAGGTGAGAGCGGGAGGGGCCTGGCTTCCGGGCGTGGTGGGCCGTGGGGATTCGGGCGGGAGGTTTTTAGGCGGTGGAGCTGGGCTGAGGGGTGCGGCCTGGGGGCTCCTCCGGTCCCCGTGGGGCGCGCGCCGCTCTCGGTTTTCAGTTCCCATGGGCGGAGCGGCCTCTGCTTGCGGTTTGGGTCCCGCGGCACCGGGCGCTGCAGCCCCTGACCCGCGCCGTGCTCCGTGTGGGCTGAAGGTAGCTGCCCTTGGGGAGGGTGGATCACGGACAGTGGGGGTTATGAAACTTCTGTCTGTTTTTATGAAACTTCTGCCTGTCTTTCAGTAGGATGCCATTTTTTAGACGCACTGAGCTGTAGGGCTGAAAGGTCTCTCTCGAGATCTAGTCCAGCCCCCAGCGCTGAGGCAGCACCAAGTAAGCTAGACCATCCCTGACAGTCCAAACTGTTCTTTAAAACCTCCAATGATGAGGCTTATGCAACCTTCCTTGAAAGGCTGGACCACAGGTCAACTACCATTATAGTTAGAAAGTATTTCCTAATATCTTACCAACATGTTTCTTGCTGCAGATTAAGCCCATTACTTTTTGTTCTGTCATCAGTAGACGTCCTGTTTATAACAGCCCTTAACATATTTGAAGACTGTTATCAGGTACCCCATCAGTCTTCTTTTCTCAAGATTAAATAGGTCCAGGTTTTTTAAAACCTTTCCTCATGAGTCAGGTTTTTCTAATTCTTTTATCACATTTGTTGCTATTCTCTGGACTCTTTTTTACTTGTCCACATCTTTCCTAAAGTGTGGCTCCCAGAATTGTACACAGGACTCAGCTGAGCCCTCACCAGCACCAAGCAGAGTGGGACATTAGCTCCCATTTCTTATGTACAGTGCACTTGTTAATACACTCCAGAATGATGCTAGCTTTTTTAGCAACTGGGTCACATTGTTGACTCATATCACTCAGTTTGTGATCCACTACTCTCCCAGATTCTTTTCAGCAGTACTTCTGCCTAGCCAGTTATTCCCTATTTTGTATTTGTGCATTTGATTTTTCCTTCATAAGTGAAATACCTTATACTTATCTTTACTGAATTTCATCTTGAGTTCAGACCAATTCTCTAATTAGTTAAGGTTGTTTTGAATTTTAATCCTGTCCTCCAAAGTGCTTGCAACCCCTCCCAGTGTGGTATCGTCTGCAAATTTTATAAGCCTACTATCCACTCCTTTATCCAAATTGCTAATGTAACTATTGAATAGTACCATGTTCATAAGCTTTCAGTGACTAACTTTTTCTTTCATTTGAGTTTCAGGAAAACTGTTGGATCTTGCTCTGAAATTTAAGGAAGCATTCTTTTTCAAATCATTGGGAATCAAAATTTGTATTTATGTTCTTGTCTTTTAGGTAAACAAATAAAATCTATTTTATGAAACTGACCCTCAATCAAGTATAACTCTTTGATGCCTGGTATCTAAATCCCCCCCCACTATGCCAGCAGCTACAGTAGATCATAGCCAAAGAATTTGTGAAGTTTGGGCTTGTAACCTGGATGAAGAAATGAAGAAAATTCGTCAAGTTATACGGAAGTATAATTATGTTGCCATGGTATGTCTATGACAGATCCCTATTTAGTGTACTACGTGGTCTTGTCATGTTTTCTCACTGGGTGAGGTAATATCTTATAGAGACACACAGCTGAGTAAGCTCGAAAGCTTGTCTCACGCACCAGTAGAAGTTAGTCCAATAAAGGATATTACCTCACCTACCTTGTCTCTCTAATATTCTGGGACCACTATTGTTACGACAACACTGTATACAAGTTTTCTCAGTGACAAGAAATTAGTCTTTTTAAATGGCTGGATCCAGAATCCATTGAAGACCATGGAAAGTCTGAATTATCGCTCCAGGTAGTCTATTGTGGTGATAGTAATGTTCATCCCTTTTTTTTTTTTTTTTTGTAAATAATACAGCCATATACCATATTTTCAGTGAGAGTTATAATGTTAAGTGTTTGGAAAAATGCTGTTTAAATATTTATATTTGGAGTGGGTGGGCTGCAGATAAGTTGTATCTCTTTTGTTGAAGCTGTAAACTTATTTTTTACAGGACACAGAGTTTCCAGGTGTAGTTGCAAGGCCTATTGGAGAATTCAGAAGCAATGCGGACTATCAGTACCAACTGCTGCGCTGTAATGTAGACTTGCTAAAGATAATTCAGCTAGGACTGACATTTATGAATGAGCAAGGAGAATACCCTCCAGGAACTTCAACTTGGCAATTTAATTTTAAATTTAATTTAACGTAAGTGGTGATAAAATCTTATTACTGTTGGGTTTTTTTTGTTTGTTTTTTTTTACACCCAAGCATGTTGTTGTTATTATTACTTGCACAGTATTTATTTAAAATCTCAAAGGACTGATGTTATGGTCCTTTCTACTTCGAGTATAAGACACTTTAGAGACAAGAAAAGGCCATTCAGGCAAATGGACTTCTGCTTTCTTGGTTTTAGTCCCACATTCCTGTATTTTCCTTTTATATATTCTGCTCTATCATCTGTGTAACTTAAGGGTCAGTCATGTGAGGGGCTGAGCTGGGAGTTGAAGGCACTCAGCCCCTTGAAGATTTATCCTGTATTTCTTTCATATGCATTTTTAGCCTTCAACTAAAGTAGTTCTGCCTAAATTCTTTGCTTCTAGATTGTCTAATTTCTGATGGTGCTAATAATGTGAAATATACTGTAAAAGGAATCTTTCTTAGTATGTAGCATGATATCGCAAAACCATTAAGTTGAGAGAAACCAGACAAGGATTTTTTTTTAAAAAAAGAGTGTTAGGAGAGAGAACTTCATTTTTGTTGCCAACAGAAGTTGTGTAGGATGTAGAACAAGATCTTGAACTTTCAGCCCAAACTTGGTTAGTCGAAAGAAAACAAGTAAGCTTTTTACAGTTCAGAAGGAAATTTCTGGATTTTATGAATAAAATTTAATCCTGAATATTACATTCACTTCCTGCTCATTAAAATTAGATTTTTTTTGACATGCACTTGTGTAAGTAATGGATTAGGATTTTTTTAACTGAACATAGGACACCAAAGTCGTCTTCTACACAAGTACAGCATAGGCAATGACATCTAATGTTTATAAGATCTGATTTGGAGCGGCCCATTCTTATATAGTGTCATTCATTCGTAATGTATCAAAGCAATTTACAGAGTGAAATAATAATTAGAGAAATAGCAGAAGAGGAATGAGAAATTAAGAGACAATTGGGGGAGATTCCAAACTTGACATCAGCAGTTGCTAGAATGTTGACTTACATGAGTAAGTCTTCGAAGGACAAGCCAGTAAAAGAACAAAGCTATACTCATGTTTGTTTAGAGACCAAAATGTGGTTGGTTACCTGAATAGGGAACCCGGTTGGCTTCATTAGGCCCCAGAAGTTAATAACTAAAAGAATGTTGTTGGTTGGTTTTAGCTACAGTTAAGGATTTGCTTCTCTCCCAGTCTCCTGTGCTGGTAGTCTTTGTTTGGTGGACTTGTACAGCAGTGGAATATTAAATATATAAAGATCTGTATGGGTCTCATTTACCACAATGATAAGTGTTGTACAGGACCTACCTAAATGTATAAAGTTTTTTTTATGGGTACCCTCTGAAATACATAGTATTGGCAATAGTATTCCCTCTTCTTACTATGCATCATTAGTGAATATATATCCAGCAAACTAGAAGTTGTTTAGGTTTTTTTAATCTCATTATTACACTGATCAATAGGAGGAGAGAAAAAAGTCAAGATTTATAACTTCAGACCTGGGAGAAGCAGGGAAGGAATTTTCCCTGAGTAATCTTCCCTCCCTAGCCCTTCCAGTTTCTCAAAATCAATATGCTCAGCTTGTCTCTTTCTTACTTGTTTTGTGTCTAGTAATAGCGTCACTGAAATTTTTGCAAGGGAAAATAAATTTCCTAAATATTTAGGGTGTATCTCAACTTTTAATTTCCTTGATTAAAGTATTGGAGTGAATAATATATCTTGGTTGAAATCCATTCTTACTACGTTAGTAGGGCCCAACCATGTTCACAGTCCATTCTGATCAATTTCACAGTCATAGGATTTAAAAAATAGTAAATTTCATGATTTCAGCTATTTAAATCTGAAATTTCAGAGTGTTGTAATTGTAGGGGTCTTGACCCATAAAGGACTTGTGGGGGGGTCGCAAGGTTATTGGGGCAGGAGCGCGTTGCGGTACTGCTACTCCCCCCACGCTTACTTCTGCACTGCCTTCAGATCTGGGCGGCTGGAGAGCAGCGGCTGTTAGCTGGGCACCCAGCTCTGAAGGCAGTGCCCCTCCAGCAGCAGCGCAGAAGTAAGGTGGCCAAACCATACCATGCCACTCTTACTTCTGTGCTGCTGCAGGCGGCGGCTCTGCCTTCAGAGCTGGGCAGGTGGAGAGCAGTGGCTGCTGGCCGGGAGCCCAGCTCTGAAGGCAGAGCCAGCAGCAGCAGCGCTGAAGTAAGGGTGGTGTGGTATGGTTTGGCCACCTTACTTCTGCGCTGCTGCTGGAGGGGCACTGCCTTCAGAGCTGGGTGCCCGGCTAACAGCCACTGCTCTCCAGCCACCCAGATCTGAAGACCGTGCAGAAGTAAGGGTGGCAACACTGGACCCTGCACCCCCAAATAACCTTGTGACCTCCCTGCAACTCGCTTTTTGGTCAGGACCTCCAATTTGAGAAACGCTGGTCTCCTCTGTGAAATCTGTATAGTATAGGGTAAAAGCGCACAAAAGATCAGTTTTCATGGGGGGAGACCAGATTTCACAGTCCATGATGTGTTTTTCCTGGCCGTGAATTTGGTAGGGCCCCAGACATTAGGGAAAGTAGTTTGGTTATGAGAAGGAAGAGTTTATAATCTTGTCTGAACAACCAGTCTTCTGCCAAATATCTATGATTAATATAAGAAAATAGTCCTATGTCGATCCCTAGAGAGTTTGGTTCAATTTCTTTGCTATTTTCTTTAAACATTCCTGAATTTTATCTTCTAATGGGATTGAGGATAATGTTAAAACTGCTTAGTCAATACTGTGTAAAAAATTGGTGATTATAAAACAATCAACTCTAAGTGCATGGTTTTCAGATATGTATATATTTAACTGTGAATACTTACAAAATGGAGTCTAAATTGTTAAATCTATTTTAACGTTGCCTGTTGAAACAATGGGCAAAAGGTTCCAAGTATACACAGCATTCTGTGCTGGCTTTTAATTATAAACTTGATATTGAGGTTGTGGTCTTTGTGTGGATCTGAATGTTGTGTTACTTATATCTCTCATCCTAGGGAGGACATGTATGCCCAGGACTCCATAGAACTACTAACAACATCTGGTATCCAGTTTAAAAAGCATGAGGAAGAAGGAATTGAGACTCAGTATTTTGCAGAACTTCTTATGACATCGGGAGTAGTGCTGTGTGAAGGAGTCAAATGGCTTTCCTTTCATAGGTAAATACTGCACCTACAGTAATATTTGAGTTGGCCATTTCTTAATCATCTATTCTGATGCCAGACTTAAAAATGATTGGCCTGTGCATTTTAAGCTGTACATCTAGTGCTGAATTAGTTCAGGGTATAGTGAAATAATTTAAAATGCTTTGTTAATGTTATTCTTAGGATCTGGGCTTCCAACTTCACAGTAGTTCATTTAGAAACTAATGACCTGTGTCTTGTAACAAGATACAAAAACATTGGTTTTCAGGAGCAGCCTTATAGAAAGGGAGCACTGTATCTTTCTATTTGTTTTGCTTTGACAGTTTCCCAGGTCAAGGGAGAAAACAAATACATAACTCTCCTTGTGTATGCTAGCTAGTCAAGTAATTGGAAAACTGAAAATAGTTGCTTAACATTGTTTGGGGGGGATGGACACCTCAGTACAGCCCTGAAGACTTTAATAATGCTGGCAGGAAAAACATGAACATGTCATATTAAATGCACAAAAAACAAAACTTTCAGATGACTTTGAAAAACGTATCTTGTTCTTATGTAGGACACTCTCAACTACTTAAACACTTTTTTTTTTTTAAAGTAGACACCTTTATGTTCTTGGCTGAGAGCATGTGGCCTCTCTAAAAGAACTAATTCCTTGTGAATTATTATTTTGGACATATGTTATTTAGGATGACAGTTATTAACTCAGTTGCAGCAATCAGCCTTTTTTGGGATGTTTTTAGCTGAGCCAAAAAAGGGGAAGACTGAGGATTGTGTGCCCAGGAAAAGTGATGTTTGAAGAGTGCTCCTCCCATTTTACCATGCTTAGTGTTATGAAAGTTTTACGTGAAACACTTCTTTCTGCACACATGCTTTGGGCTGTCTTGTGGAAGAAAGTTCTTACTACTTGGTGTGCTTAGCTTATTGAAGAGACATTATTTCTCAACAAGATGAAAGGGAGGGGTGTGTGTCTGTGTGTGTGTGTGTGTGTGTGTACACACAGTGCATATAAATGAAGAGATCCGTGACTGAGTTTTGTTTTGTTTGGTTTCTTTAGTTCGGAAGTGACTGTAATCAGGTTTCAAATTCCATTCTTCTATAATGAGGTGGAAGTGAATATATAGCAGGGTGGATTTGATTTAAATCACTAGTGAGGAAGACTTGATTTAATCGTGGATTTCTACATAAAAGTGCATTCTTGTTGATTGTTATAACCTTAATCCATATTCTTCCCAACTCCGAGATAGATGTAGGCTTCATTTTTAGAAGGTACACGCTATACATTTTTAAAGTGATTTATTTTAAAAAAATTTTCTGATTAGTTTTACAGCTATATCAGAAAATGAATGATTGTTTGGTTATTTCATTTACCAAAGGTAATTGAAGCAGATATTTATGAAGTCATTGGGAGGTGAACTATCTCCAATTCAACAGGTTAATCATTAATATTTGGAGGATTTTCTTGCCAGAACATCACCAAACAGACATTTAAATTGTTTTATTTAACTAAAACAACAACGTTAATGTATTCTGGATTTTTTTTCTTCAACAGCAAACATAATATTTTAACAAAACAAGGATATGAATTTTTGAATTTAGTTAAACATTCAAGGTTTTTAAAATCAGGTTTGCTTTTGTTAAAATTGTTTTTACTAAAATAGTTTAAAGGAAGTATTTAAAAAACAAAACAAAAATTAAATCGACTCTGTCAGCCAAGTCAATATGAGAAACATAAAATATTGGCTTCTGCAGCTAACTCAGTCATCTTCACCTTCATTTTCCTGTTTGTTCATCATCTGGAAAAGAAAAACAAGCTTTCCGGCTTTTTCAGGTTCCAAATGATTTCTCAATTTGGAATGAATTCGTCCAAAGGAAGAAAATATTCTTTCTACACTGGCAGAAGAAGCTACTGCTGTTTAAAAGTGAGATTATCACTTCAACAGTCTCTGAATCCAAGTGCTTAAGTGACTTCCACTAGTTCACTGATGTGAAATTTTTTTAAAACATCATCAGCAAACATATTTCTTGAATGGTTCACCCTTAGCTCTGAAGTTTATTGTAGTTGGCATTATGGAGGGATGATTGCTGGATGTCCATGTCGTAGCCAACTCCTCTTCTTCAGCAGTTAAGGTTTGACCCTAGTACCGAGTATTGAGAATATTTGCAAGAAAATGAGCTGGAGATAGTGCTTGTCCCATTTGTTTTGTTAATGCTTGTAATTTAACTCTGTCATTGCATATTTCTCTTTTTAAGATCTCACTCATTTCCTTCCACATTTCAACAGAGTCAACTATTTCCCTGCATTTTGTTCAAGGCTACAGAAATAGGCTTCAGGGCACTCGGCATGTGTTCAACATTTCTCTTAAGCCCAAAGTTGAGAACTTTGGCTGTGACAGTGCCATCTGTTTTTTCACTATTTTGTTCACACACTGTCATCAGATTAGGCCAGTTCTTGATCGAACCAGTCCGCTACTGAGTTCCATCACACATCTTGTGGGAGGGTTAGCTTGTTTCCTCACGCTTTTTTCGCAGCAGCTGCTGCAAAGTGGTTGTTACAGAAGTATTTTGCAATTTTAACAACATTAGCCTTTATTTTTGGAACACTGAAGTCTTTGGTTAGGAGGTGCATTAAATGAGCACTGTAACTGTATGTTATTAGCTTAGGACTCTCTTCACTCTTGTAAATAATTTCTTGGATACATTTGCAGCATTGTCTGTGACCAAGCTGTGTACTAGACATTTGAATTTTTTTCCAGTTTGTTTTAGCTTTTACTGCTACTTCTTCTAAGTGTTCTGCTGTGCATGCATTTCCTGATGTATCAATTGTTTCTGTAAGGAAGACCTTCTCTTCTTCTGTTGTCACACAAGCACATACAACAGGATCATTGTGGACATTGCTCTACCTATCAAGACTCAGGTTAACAATTTCATCCTCTAGACCTTTTGCACGCTGCTCAATTTCTCTTTCATACACTTTATGCAGCAATTTGCCTGCGACATCTGCTCTGTTGGGTGGACTGTATCCTGGTCTTAATGTCTGAACCATGTTAATGAATTGTGGGTTTTCAATCACGCGGAAAGAAGAGTTTGTTGCATAAGCAAACGGGGCAATTTTTTCATCAGTTACCTTTTTTGTAATCTGCTGGTTCTTATCACAAACTTACCTATGGTTGTTTTTGGATGGAGGTTTTTTTTTATTTTTGCTACAGGTGATATATTGTGGCTATGTGACATACATGATGTGACTGAAACACTATAATTGGCAGATAACTCCGAAACTGTAGAAAATGATGGTGATCTTGAAGGTGGATATTCTTCAGAATCCTGTATGTTGAGGATGGATTCTCCTAAACAAAATGTCAGTGCAGTTATTCTATTATTAACATACTGCTCATTTAGTATTACTCATTGCATTCACTAACACTCAGTACTACTTTAAAGGTGAAATTGTAAAAGGAAGATCTGCCTATTTATTTTTTTACCACAACTGCATCTAAAATGATAGTACCATAGAGGAACAACTATATTTTTTGCTCAAACATGAGAATTCAAGAATAGTCCAGAAGGAAGACAGGCAGTCCTTAAGAAAGAAGTATGAAATAAAAAATGTTTACCAACCTGAAGATCCTGCATGATCAGACGTGTTCCTTTCATCATCTTCAACGCAGCATCCTCCTGAGAAAGAACACTTCTCATGATGTTGTTTAATTTGGGCATCCAGGCCTTGCATTTCTTTGTTGCACTGTTTGCATTTTGCACACATGCCTGTCTTACCCACAGGTAGAGGAACTTCATTAAAATATTCCCAAACTAGGTCTCTTTTACTGCCTGCTGGCATTATAGGTTTTCCCTTCTAGTGAGAGAATGGTATGGTAGATCTCAGATCAATGAAGGCTACACTCAGAAAGACCTCAAGACTTCTGGAATATGCTGCTCAAACAGTTTCACCTTTCTTTCTACTGCTGTCCCTCCCTTCTCACATTTATGTCCAGACTTCTTCTCCTTGTCCAGATCTATTCTGCCCCCAACAATCTTCTATTCATTAAACTTTTTGAAACTTTGTACTTTTAGAGAGAGGTAAAGGATTGACACTGTACACAGATTTGCAGAGGGACAATAGGGATGAGCTCTGTTGTTTCTCGCCTCTATATATTATTTATTTAAAAACCTTTTTCCTGTTAACAAGCATGTTATCTCTAGCAACACAAATCCACAGTTCGAGAACTGCAAAACTAAGCATCTCTGATAGTATCTTCTAGACTGAGCCCCATTGGGTAGATAGAAAGATTAACTTAAATAATCTATACAGAAGCCTCTGGGACCCCATAAGATTGGGTCCCTAATCCATGAACTATTGGAACTTGCTTACAAACTTTTTTTAAACATTACATGAATATATTGTCTCACACTACAGAATTAGAATTTATAATCCCTATTCCATGGTGAGATATCTTTGAGCTATAATGTGTCTTAATTAAAACTATCTTTAGATAGGTTTTTTTCCTCAAAAAGCATTTTTTCAAAAAAATCATTGATTTTTATCCACCCTGATAGAGTGGTAGGGGGTGTGAATAGAGAGAATTCTTTTTTTTCCCAGTGGCCAGAGGGGGATAAGAAGATTTTTCATCTTAAGATGCCTGCTAGATTGAGTGTCCGTGGTAAGAACTGGTTCACTCCTGAATGTAAGTTACTCCTGGGGAAATTCTGCACCAAAAAATTAAAAATTCTGCTCATGATATTTTAAAATTCTACAATATTCTGCATATGTTGTTTGTCAAAAGAACACAATATAATCATGCCAGTTTCAATTATTTTGGTAATTTATTTCAAAATATCTGTCAGCAAGTATGTCAGTAACAATACAGATTTAAAAAAAATCTGGTAATTTTTTTTTTTGGACAAATAGATTCCTTACTAGGCATATTAATACAGAACTTTTGAGTAGCGCATTTAATTTACAATACAGAACTGTATTTCCTGCTCTCGTCAGAAGCAGTGCAAAGACTTGGGAGTGTCAGGGGTAATGGAGGAACTGAGGGAGAGGGAAGGAGCCTGGAGTGAACCTGGAGGGTTGCTGGGTGTGTGTGGGAGAAGTACAGAACAGATTTTTGGGGTGAGGGACAGGATTGTTAGGGAGTTGGAGAGCCTACCCCATGCAGACCCCAGCTGATCCCAAGCCTCTCCCATTCAGTCAGGCACATCTGCCCCTGTCCCTGCACCCCCCATCCTGATGGGTGTTTGCAGCCTCCTCCCCATGTGGCCATGTACCCCCACTCCCATTCAGCCCCTGACTCAACGCTGTCACCCCACTAGCTCCTGAGCCCCTGCCCCAATCTGTGTCCCCCACTAGCCATTCTGAGCCCCAGTCTGTGACACCTAACCCCCAGCAGCACCATGTCTCCTACTCTGTCCTAACCTGGCTCTGCGGGCCGGGTGCTGTGATGCATTTCTACTCCTGGGGGAATTCTGTTCCACTGCACGCGCGTGCAAATTTTTTCCCCCACAGAAAATACATTCTGCCCCAGAAGTGCTGCAGTTCTGCCTTTTGCCCACTAGAGGCCACTGTGGTGCCAGAACAGCCAATAGCTGTTGAGTTCCAAGTAGCTGCAAGTTGCGAAAGTTCTGAAATCTGTATCTATCACACTGGATGCACTATGATTATAGAATTGTGGGGGTTCAGTAGGCTGTGGTTTGTTGACTAGCTATATTTGACTTGTATTTCATTTGTGTGCTGTTTGACGGTAGTCTATGCAAACTTGCTCACTGCTATATTCAAGTTTTAAACAGATTGAAACTGTGGATGACAAATTAGAAAGTAAAGGATATTCTTGAGAGTCAGTTTAGAATTTCTTGTGCCTGTTCAGATGCCAATAGAATGCATTGTTGCATAATAGAAATTTTCCGTAATGATCAGGTAAAATATTCATGATACCTAAGTACATGCAGCTCTTGTTTTAGAGAAATAGTGCTAACCCCATTTTATAGATGGGAAAACTGAAGTTCAGAGCTGGGAAGAAAGGTCTTAAGACTCCTCCTGATCCAGCAGATAGTGCTTTCTCTTCTTTTTGTGCAACATGTGCACAAGTAGTAATGAAAATCAATGTTTTTTCCAATTTGGGAAAATATTTTTAAAATTGAGTGGATAATGTTTTAGATATCAGTGTTTATAGATAATCATGCAGTTTGAAAAAAATTATATGAGCAGCTTCTAATAATTTTCTAGCCACAGAACCATTTTTCTTTAAATTGCCTCCTCAGCTAAGACTGAAGCTTGGTCTATGCTAAGAGTTAGGTTGACATAAAGCAGCTTATGTTCACCTAACTAGGTCAGTGTGTACACTACAGCTTTGCTTCTGCTGATGTAAGTGCCCTACTAAACCGACATAATAACTGCACCTCCGCTTATGTCAGTATAGTTAGGGTGACTCAGTGTCTTTGTAGACACCACGTTCCCTACCCGGGCTGTTAGCTGTCTTTGTCAATTTTATGGCTCCACTGAGCCGTGAAATTGACAAGAAAGCTGGCTCCCCAACTGGGCTGCTGCCTGGTCTCCGCTTCAAGCCAGGCTGCCACTCAGGCTCCGCACTCCGCAGTGGGAGCCTTGGTGCTTCCTAGGGTCCCAGCTCCTCGCTCCCCGCTGGGAGCAGAGCAGCTGACTGGATGCGGGGTGCAAATCTTCTGGCTTGGGGCAATAAGTCTTGGGTGGCTGCCCCCCTGCTTCCGGCTGGGAACGGGGAGGCGAGAAGCCCGGGAGGCAACTGGGCTCCTGGTGGGGAGCTGCATGGAGCTGAGAGCCCTGGCTCTAATCCACCCACACTGCTCCTCTTCAGTTGGTGGAAGCGCTCCACGTGAGGGTACACAGCACTGATAGAAGGAGGGTAGTGTTGACATCAGCCATTGCAATAATTACTGCGGTGGCTGAAAATTGACCTAACATAGGTTGACTTAAGATTGTAGTGTAGACATGACCTGAGACTTAGTAGCCTGAGTTTCAGCCCACCCACATGGAATATCCACTCTGAATACCACACTGTGCACCTGCAGATCATTAAGATTTAGAATGAACAGCTTGAAGAGGTCCTAGCTATAGTAGCAACAATAAGCAAATTTTGAATCTCTCTTCCTTATTCCATTATATGAATGCATTTTCCAGCACAGAATGGAACAGGAAATATAAACGCGAAGCCTCTAAAAATATCTGTACAAAGTCTACTTGTTAATAGGAGTTTAAATCTTGCATTTGTGTAATGGACTTGTATAGTCAATTGAGCACCAAAGCTAAATTTTGCTCTTGTAGCCAACATTGAATTTGAAGACTTATTGCTGTTTAAATGCCCTCAACTTGTTGTCTTAAGTGTTGGCTCCTAGGCAATGGAACAAAGCCTTCCTAAAAATGTGACAAAAATATCTTAGCTGAGAATAAATAGCTCTTTTACAGTCCTATTTTGTTTACCATACACAATGGTAACACACAATTAATGGTTAGTACGGGTTTTAAAAAGATAGGGAGAATCTTTATTCATCCTTAAATACTGATGCTTTGTTCTTAATTGAGAACAAAAGAAACCTCTTTTCAGTATTTATTTGTTCATGATTTTCAAATAATTGAGAGAATAAAAAAAAAAATCTAACAAAGAATGGAGCCAAAAGCATACCAGTGCAAATGTGTATACAAGGGAGGCAAAGCCATTATTATACTAAATTTGTTGATAATACTGACTTTGAAGTTAAGGGAATAATAGTCTGTGTATTTTGTGCCTAGAGAGAGGGGATGAAGAGCATGTAGGTAGCATACAATTTTAATATTTGTTTCTTTTATTTTGAACACTTAACAGATATCAACAAAACTGCTGTGCTTATATGTATCAGTCTTTTGGCATTAATATAGAATATTTAATATAGAAATAGTGAGGAGAGACCTCTTAAATACTGAGAAGGTGCTATTTCAGGAGACTGTAAAGAATTTTGAACAATACTTTTAAAGAAGCCATTGGAAACTTAATCTTTGGATATTTCTTAAATTACAGCTACAACTAACCAGGAGACCAGTCTCCTGATCTGTTTACAACATGATTTGCAACTAATAGTGTGACTAGGAGCCGTCTGTCTTAAGTGTCCTGTAACTGGCATAAATCCTTGGATGGATGTTGCAACAGGATTGAGGACAGCTGTGTTGTAGAGAACCCCCTGACTCAATTATGTTTGTAGTGAACACTGACCCTAAAGTAGATCTCATCATCATCTTTGGTCTGCTCTACAGTAAAACTGAAGTGGCATAGCTATGTTGGTTAGAAGTATGGGGAAAATCACATCCCCTAATTGACATAGCTATACTGGCAGAAACCCTAGTGGAGACACAGATATACCGGCAAAAGTCTTTTTGCTGGAAAAGCTTATTTCATTTAGGGAACTGGTATAAGTTATACAGGCAAAAGAGCTGTTTTGCTGGTATAAGTTTGTCTCCCCATTGGGAGGGTTGTCAATAGTTATTTTTTGGAAAACCTTGTCTAGTGTAGACAAAGCCTTAAAGTCAGGAAATTTTTAGTCACCTAAGTATAAGCAAGTATACTCAAGACCTGATCTTGTGAGGTGCTGAGTGCTGCCCACTGTCACAGTTCAGAGCAACTGCACTTGCATTTCTCCTTTGTGGTCAGCGGTGGCACTGTTTTTTTGGCTCTGGCTCTCAGACATTGCCTCCCTTGGGTAAAGCCCCATGTTTGTCTCCCTCCCCGATTTTTTTTTTTTTTTCTGTTTTCCTCAGGCTGCACATTTGCCTACCTACACTGTTATTTCCAGCAAGCCAAACTGTCTGTGCCAGTACCTGCTCTTTGCTTACTCTTTGAAGGCTGTGAACAACATAATTGCCAGCAGTTATGAGTTACTACACAGCTCTTACTAAGCAAGCACATTTATTCTTAAGTTGAAAGCATTACAGAGAAGACGTTTAAAACAATAAAAGTTGCTACACACATGCTTACCGGGTCACCCATCAGTCTTTTATTCCAAAGTATGTAGTTTCTGGATACCAGAACTTGTAAATAGGTATTCACTTGATTTCCCCCCCCCCCCCCCCCCAGTGGTTCCTATCTTTCAGTGGAGGGAAGTATTCTCTTTAAGAGTAGATCCAAAGAGATGGGGGGGGGGGGTTTGTCTGTGTGTGTGTTCACTCCAAGTTTACTGAAACATTTCTTAGTGTCTTTTGAAATGTTGAGCAACTACAATTCTCGTTTACTGCAGTAGGAGTTGTGGATGCTTAGTACCTCTCAAGATCATGTTCTGTGAGTCAGTAGCTTAATCTTCACTTGGAATCTTGTTTCCTTGGAATTCACTATTTTGCAAATTGATTTTTCAAAGATACCTCGGAGTTCAACGGAGCAAAGCTGGAACCTGCTTCTCTGTCACAGTAGACAATCACAGTGTTTTCTGTTGACTACAGGCATTCTCAGTTGTTGCGGTGGTGATGTTTGTTAAATGTATCCGGTCCTCCAAAACAAATTAGTCATTTTTAAGGGACACTACTGACTTCAAAAATTATTTGTGTAAATATTTTGTACTTACTGTAGTTCCAAGTAACGCTTTACATAGCAAAAATGTCTGCGTGCGCGCATTTGGCATCCTTTCATGCATAATTAATTTTACTGTCACCCTAGTCAGTACTTTTTGGAACTTTTACACAACTTTATTTCAAAGCTCATTTTTAATAAGCTTGAAGGAAGACTATTCAAGAAGTTATCTCTGGATTTCTAACAACTTCAGTGACATCCTGACATAGCACTAACAAAGCTATTGTGCAGCCAGAGGCTCATACAGCCACCAATATGGGATGCTTTCCCATGGCTATCAGTTTGTATATACTGTAGTTTTCCCACAGTAACCTTGCTAAACCAGAAGAGGGACAGCAACTTCAAAGATGGGTAGTGGAGTGTTCTGATAAATGAAGGGGCCTAAATAAAATCCTGAAAACCCAAACCCCTGTTGAGGTCAGTAAGAGCTATGAGTGCTCAGCATGACAATTACAACACTAGTCAAATCATAGAATAGCTTGAATGCTAATTCTGAGGATAGTTAAGTTGTCCGGGCATTTGCATGGTGACTCCCTCAACAGTTGTATAGACTGATGTGCAGCTACCCTTTAAATCTTAACTTCAGTGCATGCCTGTTGTGTAGGGTAAGGGGAAAAAAAAGTTGTTCTGTTAAATTCTCTCCAGCAAGTCTTGTATAATGAGTGAGCTCCCCAAGAATCTTCTGATGTTCCAAACCTTGCAATTCCTGGTAGCCACTGTATTTTGCTAAGAAGATCAATTAAACTGTCAAGTAGGCAGCTACTTTCTAGTGCAGAAATAGAACTTACCATTATTAAAATGGGATAAAGCCTTTCCAGCCTATCTAGCTTTTGATAGTTCTCAAAATGTCTATTGGTAGCTTGAGAAAAGCACTTAACTCACAGTTAATTGGTTATTTTAAACTCTTCCCCACCCCCCAAGATAATGGCAAAGGAAAGAAAAATATGGGCTTTTCTCATCTTTTCAGAAACTTTTGGTTCTCGGTCAATTGCCTACAGCTAACTGTGCTCCTTGAACATACATGGTTTTGTGCACATGTTGCCATATAACTTCAGGGATTGTGGTTAGTTGTAAGCATCATAACTTTGAATAATTTTGTTAGCTAGGAAAAAAATATATAAGTAATAAAAGCCCTCATTTCAGGATGTAAACCACTAATTGCCGGATATTTGAAAGAAACTTCCCTAATGAGCAAGTAATTATATAATTGCTCATTGAGGTCTTTTTTGCCCCTTTCTCTACTGTGTCCAGTACTGGCTACTGTCCGATATGGAGTGCCAAGCTAGGCTAACAATTGGCTTGATCTGGAATGATAATTGTAATGTTCGATAAGTGGTGGAGCATAAAGGCATTTTATATGATGGCTTGAAATTTGTACTGTGGCTTGTGAAATGCAGTCTGTGGTGGTTGTCATGGCACAATTGGGAATGTGTGTCTAAATACTTCAGATTTATTGAATGTCCAAGAGAGATTGACAGGTGGTGAACTGACCAAAACTAGCTTGTGTTTCTTGTCCAGGAGCAGATGTTTGATTAAATGTCCATGTACTGGGAGGGGTAATCCATATTATTGAGCATTCCACTGTTAACACTCCTGTTGTGATTTCCCCCCCACCTCCACTCCCCCACCACGTGCAGGCCCTGGAACAAACTGCATCACTAAAACCCCAGGAATACCTAAAAGAAACCATTTGTCTACTACCACAAACGTCTATCATTTATTTTGGGGAAGTTCTATGGCCTGTGTTTTACAAGAGGTCAGACTAGATGATCAATTCATAATGGTTCCTTCTAGCCTTAGGATCCATGAACACTGTAAGTTGCAAGCCTGATACTCTAGTCCTGCTCAGCCAGGACCGGCTCTAGGCACCAGCAAAGCAAGCATGTGTTTGGGGCAGCACAATTCCAGGAGCGGCGTCATTCCGGCCATCCTTTTTTTTTGGCTTGGGCAGTTGCGCTCTCGGAGCTTGGGGTGGCAAAAAACCTAGAGCTGTCCTGCGCTCAGCACAAAATCAGTACCTCTTTGCTTTACTCTTTTTGTAATGGGTGGGTGTGTGGGGAAGAAAAGAAGGGGGTGGGTGGGTGCTTGTGGAGAAAACAAAAGCTCAGATACTAAACTGTATAATAACTGTCCATCTATATTGGAAGCAGAGTTCTGGTGCAGCCTCAGTTGTTACAGGGGATCACACTTAACTGTAGCATTATTTCAGTGAATTCCTGACTGCTACCTACAATCTCCACAGGGGCCCGATTTTCATTAATCTCTGAGCATTCTCAGGCTTCAGTTTTTGATGTCATTTCCCAGGTTTTTAAGATTTTCTTTTTAAATGCTTTATTTTGCTAGTGTAAGCAAAAGAAGCTGCTTTTATGATCTCAAGTCTACCTGTGAAGCAATCAAGTTGCCTATTCTGTAGTTTTATGCTATTGGTCTCCGGTGAAACTCCTGCCTTTCCAAGCCAGGGAGCAAAGGAGTCAATCTTCTGCTGTAAATTTTAGATTGCAGCCGCAAAAGGACAACTGCAGCATTGGGAACCTCAGATGCTGGGTCAGATTTCTAGTTGTTTGAAGGAGTCAGTGGTAGAATATGGGAAACTCTCTTGGGAGAACCATAGTCAGCTGTACCGTCGCTTGTTCCCCATTAGTGGATTTTAAGAAATGACCTGTTCTTCCCTGGTGTTGCTGTTAAGGATTTTCTAGTCTTTTTCTCCCTTTGGGCAGTATAACAGCAAGATCATAAAGATGATCAATAATATATAAATAGGGTGACACACATGCTATAAAAGAGCATAACTCGTCTTGAACCAGGGGAAAATAGCATTCAAGATAGAAATGAATAATGCAAGTTAAAGCCCCAGTCCTGCATCTGAAATCAGGGCTCCACGCAGGTGTGGGCATCCAGTGTCCAGGAACATAATACAGGATTAGAGCCTTGTTTAGTAGTATCAGCCGAACAAACAGTCCTGCCTCAGCCAATTTGCATCTTGTTTGCTTTTTGTGTTGTGGATTTTGAGTTAGTCGTAGATCGGAACCAAATGGGTGGAGATGACAGAAAAGAAGAAAGCTAGTAGCAGTTGGAGCAGATATCAGAAGGGGCAACCCGAGACAACACCTTACCACTGGGGGCACCCCAAGGCCCCACCTACACCCCAAGGAAAACCCCAGATACCTTATCATCCTACTTCTGCCACCATGTCAGGGTCGTCCCATCCCCCCCATTCTGAACTCTGGGGTATAGATTTGGGAACCTGCATGAAAGACCCCCTAAGTTTATATTCTACCAGCTTAGGTTAAAACTTCCCCAAGGCACAAATCCTTTCCTTGTCCTTGGATGGTATTGTTGCCACCACCAAGTGATTTACATAAAAATTCAGAGAAGGGTCACTTGGAATCCCTGTTCCTCCAAAATATTCCCCCCCCCCAGCCCCTTTACCTCCTTTCGTGGGGACGCTTGAGACTAATATACCAACCAATTGCCTTAGCAATGTGAGCACAGACCAGACCCTTTGTCTTCAGGACACTGAAAATCAATCAGGTTCTTAGAAGAAGAAATTTATTTATAAAGAAAAAAATAAAAGAATCACACCTGCAAAATCAGGATGGAAGGTGACTTTACAGGGTAGTAAAAGATTTAAAACACAGAGGATTCCCCTCTGGGCTCAGCTCCACAGTTACAAAAACAGGCATAAAACTACCTCTGTAGCATAGGAAAATTCACAAGCTAAAACAAAAAATAACAACGCATTTCCTTGCCCTACTTACAATTTCTGTGAATTTAAATGGATTATTGCAGGTATGTTTTCAGGAGACGTTGTACCTGCCTTGGCTTCTCCCTCCATCCAGAGAGGGAACAACAAACAAATCCTCTTCTCCCCTCACCCTTCCCCCGCCCTGATTTGAAAGTATCTTCTTTTCTTATTGGTCCTTTTGGTCAGGTGCCAGCTAGCTTATCTGAGCTACTTATAGGTAACCCCTTACAGGTAAGGCAGTTGCTAACCTTCCCTTTATATTCATGACAGTCCACAAAAGCCCCAGTCAAGATAGTACAGCACAAAAGGGCCCCAGACATACAAGAGGTACTTCCTGCCCTGAAGAGCTTACAGTCTGACTTTCTCAGCAGGCAGCAGCAGTACACGTTGCCCTTTAACCCAATCAATATATGTATTTTTATTTATGTAAATTAGTTTAGAAAATTCCCCTGTCAACTATCTATAAAATAGGTATATAACATAGTATTCTCTCAACATGAACTTACAGCTAATGGGTAAGTGAACTATCTAACAGTTATATCAAGGGTTTCCAATAACAAGATGTAGAGGCAGAAACTAAACTCGTATTGTTGCAGAACCCAGAGGAAGGGGAACTATGTGCAGCCTTAACTAGAGCAGGTGAAGTTCTTCAGGGTGCAAATAATCCATGATTCTATGTACTTTAGGTTCTGGCAGCAGTAGAAGTCATTTACTTTCAACTTCTACCGTCTCATCACTAGAAACTTTCAATGCATATGAAAAGAGCCAGCTTGAAATCTGTCCATTATACATTCCGAGAATAGGTCCAGTGGTGGCAAAGTAGTGACTCCTTCATAATGCTGCCCTGACAGTGTTTCTGCAGGAAAGTCTTCGTGTTCATTCCATCATTTGGCCTCCTTGAAGAGACTGCCAACATGGATTCCAATTTTGATAGTTTTTATGATGGTGGAAACTTGTCCTCTGCAAACTGCAGTGAGAACATCTGTGTTTCTCGGCTGTTAATATTTGAAGAGTCACATGATCCTTAAATTTTTTTGGTTAAATTTATATATAAAACGGCTCCCTATCTTTTGTTTTTAATTTAAATTTAACTAATTGGAGGTTTGACATTGGAGGTGAGAAGGATTTTTTTTATTATCTGCCTGACTTTGTTTTGTATATGTGATTAATTTGCAGTGGTTATGACTTTGGCTATCTAATCAAAATCCTGACTAACTCTAATTTACCTGAAGAGGAGCTGGACTTCTTTGAGATACTCCGGTTGTTTTTCCCTGTCATTTATGATGTGAAGTATCTCATGAAGAGCTGCAAAAATCTCAAGGTAAATGATTTGATATCTGGTTCAGAAAAGAATTTTTTAAGACGGCATTTTTTCCTACTGAAAGAACATATATGGCATCTGTTCACTGCCCTGTCCAGTAGTGAGCTCTACCTTGAAGGTATTATTTGTTACACACAGTTGACTAGACTAATGGTTATTTGATATATAAAAAGTTATTGATGAAATGTAAGCGGCAGGGAGGAGCACATATTTTTGTTCTTGTGGCTCCTAGCTATTTAAAAATTACAAACCAATCCCATTTATTGGCAGCATCATAGATCCATGCTACCAAATGATAAACCCATGTTCGGAGGAAGTTACATCTTGCTGTTAACTTCTCAGGCTGTTAGAATTGATGGGCTTGGCCTCTGTGAGCAGGGTATTAATGACACACTCTTGCATCATTCCTCACTGCTCAATCCACGGAGGGGTGGCAGTTATGATAAGGTGTAGTGAAAAGTGACTTTGGTGTGAAGGGATGGAATGGCTAGACCTGCTGGTCGCCGTGTAGGCAAAAATGAGCAATGACAGATATGCTCAGAGCCAACTTATGACTTCTAGAAAAATAGACAGGGTTAGAAACTAACCTCTCAACTCAAGCCAGTTGGGCTATTAATTGGCTTGTTCTATTAGGCATAAAATTTGGAGAAGATTTGATTGGCCTGGAGAATGAATGTGAACTGGAAACAAATGTATGAAGGGAAGGACATCAAAAAGATATGCTGCTGGGATTGTTACAGCCATGCTTGCCAAAGAAGGCCACGTATCTGGACTGGTTTTGAAATGAAAGGGGCACAACTCATCTGAGGCAATAGGTGGCTCACTGTTTTGATGGAAGGCGACACAGAACACTCTGGGTTTTCTAAATGAGAATACGTGGAAACTGGACACAGACTGACTGACTAATGCAGCCACCTCCGGAGTACAGGGATGGTATGCTACTCTTCATCTCAGAATGCTGAGCAAGTGATTTAGACGATGCTGATGAGCTTGAATTTTGTGAGGCTATGCAGGTAAAGGACATGTATCTTTTAATGAGGATCTTACTGGTGACTGAAGTAAAGAACATAATTTCCACCATCTCCTATGCTATTCAGTCTGCACTGGATGTGGCGAGGAGTGGGTGGGATGGTCTTTTCCAACTATCAGGAAAAGCAAACTAGCCTAGTATCTGGTCAGGAGTTTTGCATCCCAGCAGCAACCCTCACCAGCTGAGTAAAGAATGTTTATTGGGGACCATCTCATTGAAACTGGGTTTCCATTGGGATCAAGAGAAGTAATGAAGTAGTTGGAAAAACTGCAGAAGTCAACAAAATTGTGCACCCTCATGGACTGAAACAAAACCTTTGCTGCTTATATACAGTTGTTTTGTCCCAAGTACTAAATGTGTAATCCACCCTTATGGACTTGTGGGTGGAGTTGACAAATTTAACAGCTGCTGTCATTAGAGCTTTGTGATAATGGCAACTAAACTGCAGACCAATTATGACAGGAGGGGGAGAGATTGGGACTACTCTGTTCCTCCAAACATCATTGCTGAAACAGTCCCATTACTGTCCACAGCAATGAAATGATGCCAACTGTGTTGATCTGTCCCAAACTGAGAACAGCTGGTGTGAGTCTTTGGAAGCCGAATCCATTAATTACTTGCATGCACTGTTGCCTAAATGAATTTCTTCGCTTTTTTTGTTTAAATCTCTATTAAATTGCAGTGAATTGAATTGCTGTGTTGAGGTCCTTTATTGATTGGTGCAAGCCACTCTTGATGGTCACTTCATTTTATTAGAGACACTTGATTTTCCTAAGACACATTTTGGTGCTGATGGTCAGCCCTGGGGACCGAAACCTGCTCTACAGAATTGTGTGGATGGTGGTTGCAGCCATTCTGTAGAATTACCTCCTGACTCCAGCAGAAATACTACAGAAAGAGTATAGTCACTTGCTGTTGCTCATCTACGGCACTACTCCTGCTCTCCATCTTCTTTTGAGTGGGGACCATGGTGCAGCTGTAGCCTGGTGACCAATAGCAATACAGATTCTTCCCTAAAGAGGAAGAATGGTCCAGTGGTTGGAACACTAGCTGGGGACTTGAGAGACCCAAATTCAGTTCCCTACTCTGCCATAAACTGCCTGTGTGACCAGAGGCAAGATACTTAGTCCCTCTGAGCTGCAGTTTCCCATCTCTGAAATGGGAATAGTAATACCTCCCTGCCTGATGAGATGTTGAGGATAAATACGTTAATGATTGTGAGAGGTTCAGATTCTGCAGTAATGGAGGACAAATAAGTACCTTAACTAGACAGGTAGATCCTGACTGAATTTAATGGTGGGGTGGGGCTTGGCAAGCTGCACAGAGTAGTTAACACTCTATACCAATGTCCTGAGATTTGTGGAGTTGGGCTTGTGCTCCCCATTGATCTTGGGCCATCATCTGTGGTGATGTGGTTACAAAACCAAGCTGCTAACCTGTCTGTCTCAAAGGAATGATGCATCTGAAATATTTTGAAATATTTTTTTCTTTTCCTTCTTGTGGCTATTTATATCTAAGGGGAGGGAGGGTATGTTTTGACCTACAGTTTATAAAGCATTTTTGGTTCTCAAGGTTATATTAAAAACCTTTTGATCAGCACTGCCTTAATCTGGAGTTTAAAAAAAAAAAGTGACTTAGAGAAGAAAGGCTCTGTATCCCATAATTAGTCTCCAGAGAGATCCAGTGTTTCCCTTGTTTTTCCAACAGTTGTAAACTATTTGGTGTGACAAACTTTTAGGCACCCTTTTTGGAAAATTTTGGCCAATATCCACAACCAAAGGTGATGCTTTTACCCTGTCCTGAATTTTTTTTCTAGATCAGTGTTACACACACTGCAGGGGTTGGAATGTAATATTTCCACATTTTTTCTTTTTCTTTGTAACAGGTAGATTTAAGACATATGACATTCAAGCTAAGTTAGAATTGGTAGGTGTGCTGTCTCACTGTAATCACTACCCAGTAATGAGAGAAGTGATCTTCAGCTACTGTCTAGTCAGGCGGGCATGTGGCTTAAAAGGGATGAGTGTGGGTTTTAAGAGAGCCCAGTTTTTAATGAGGCATGTTTCTAATAGCAATCCATGTTAATGCTATGGGAACTGCTGAAAATGTCTATTCAGCAGCTCAGGTTTTCCCCCTTCTTCCCTCCTACCCTTGTCCTCATGGTGCTTATTTAAAAAGGGGAAGTTAGGTAATAGTGTGAGTTGAAATGCATGCAAAATTCAGATTGTAGCACAAACCAGCAAAAATGGCAAAAGTCAGAGAGACATGGTCACGCTATAAAATATTTAAATTACCCCACACATTTTCTTATCTGTCACATTAACACCTTACATAATTAAAATAATTTTTAAAATGTAGTTTTCACTACCTTACACTGTCCGTTTTTTTTAATTCAAATGGAAACTTTATTAATTCCCAAGTGGCATCTGCAAGCCAAACACTACAGAATTGTGCTAGGGCATAAGAACCTGACATTGAAACTAACTAGTTTATTTTAAATCATCCAACATGTGAAAAACAAGCAAACTACCTACTCATGGAAACATCCTTGTTGGCTGTAACATTCATAGATCTTTTGAACAACCTGCGTTTGGGGCCAAATTTGACTTTGTTAAAGTTCAATCTTGAACTTGCATTATTTCACCTCAGCCTCTTCTCCATCTCCCAAAATGGTACATGGTCAATGGAATTCAAATACTATATGTTCCCTTTTTAATATTAAAAAGAACTTGCTTTGTGCTAGCTTCATTCCTGTCTTTGACTACTTCTGTGTTTTGGTTTCCTTTTTTTTTCAGATGTAAAAAATGTAGTGCAGGCTAAAAGCATTTTGATGCTCTTCCTAGTTTCAACCTATTGCTGGCAGAGTAGTGATCCAAAGCAGTCTGCCTAACGCACAGTTTCACTATGCAGTATAGTGTTTCAAAAATTATTGTAAGGTAACTGATTTTCTCCCAGTTGTACAACCCTTTAAAGAGTGGTAACCTCCGCAACGTAGTCTTGCACGTACTGTAACTATATTGTCCCAAGGGGATCAGTTTAGCTAAGATTACACTAACCTGTCTAAAGCTGAATTGATCTGCAGAGAGGCTGCTTCTGCTTGTAGCACCACAATCACTTTCGTGACACTAAAATGAATGGGCGGAATTCATCAATACCTGTTTTGGGGATCGTTATAGGAGATGCTGATAATCTTAGGGAGAAACTGGAGTAGGGATAGTCTGATTTGTTCAGTTGTGTGTTTTTTATTATTATTATTTTTTATTTGTCCGTGAAAGTCTTTTGGGCATTTTCATTCTGTGGACCATTTCTCAAGATAGGACTCATACCATTGGCAGCTTTCCTCCCAATCTCTCACCTGCTGTGCAACTGTAGTGTTATGAAGTTATATGAAAAAGTAGTGCTAGGGCAGGGTAAAGGAGTGAAGATGAAAATAAACGTGGTTTGATTAAATGGATACAGCTGCTTGGTTAGTTCCCCTCCCATATTGTAAATTGTGCTATTTGTTTTCTCTCCCTGGATGTAGGACTTATATTTATTAGTTCCAAACCTTCCCCCATTGCCTGCAACCCCTAAAGACTCTGATTTCTCCTAGTGCTTTACTTTGGTTCTGTGTGTATGCACTACCTTGTCTATTTTGAGATTTTCTCCAAATTTGATTCAGTTGAATTTACACCAAAAATACACCCAGTAAAAGGACATGAAGGCGCTGTGCTTAGTTGGTCAAAAAGCTTCTGGAAGTCACAAGTTCCCCACTGGGCTGCAATTAACAGGAAGAAAAATTGCTTGAAGACTGAAGGATACTTTACTGTTGTTAGATAAGATGTGTAGACCACCAATGAACCATGCCCTACAATTAGAGACTCTCTGTAGAGCAGTTCCCAATTTTGAGCCCTATGTTTACTTGCTACACGTAGTGTCTAAAAGCTGTCCTTTTTGTACATGGGCTGTTCATGTGTGTGTGTGTATCGAGGGGCTTTCAGCACAGATGTGGCTTAAAATGTTTTCTTCAAAAAATACACTCAATAGCACAGTGCCTGTTTTTTGTGTGCTTATGGTATCTAATATCTTCTTTAACCTGGTTACGCTGCAGTTTACATTACTTTTTACACAGATGTTTCATTTACTCTTTTATGACAGTTGTTAAAACAAATTAAAACATTGTTAAAGGTCGGTTGAATGTTAGCTTTTTCACTTTGTTCTTTTTCCCCCTCTTGAATTTTACAACTTCACCTGGGTTCAGGGTTCTCCATTAATTCCTAAGGTAGACCATTTTCCTGGATTCCCTCTACTTTAGATGCTTTGAAGTTTTGTGGGGGAAGCGCAGAACCCTGAACTTAGGTGGTGGCAGGTAAGTGAAGGAAAAAACTGTGTTTTTTAAATGAAAGCTAATTCCTTTCAAGACAAGTTGGAGTGCACATGTTTGTAGTGATTTGGATCTTAAATTGCTTTATATTTGAATTACCATTGTTCACGTTTAAATTCTAGCCCTATTAGAAAAGTAGGGAGTTAAAGAAACACCTTGATTTCTGAAACTGTCATTCAGCAGCAGCATCAATCCTTTCAGTTTAGTCAATGTAATACTTGAAGGAATTGCCTTGTTCAGTAGTAATTCCTTCAACTTTAATTGGCTGGTGTGCCTAGGCTTATTAGGTCTAAGACAGTCATTAATACTTGAAAGTGCTTGATACTTAAAGCCTGAATGAAAAGCTTGGCTTTTCCAAGTGTGTGCTGGTTGTATATCTCTACTATAACTGCTATTGTGCTAAGCTAAATATATACAAATGGTGGTTGAATAGACTTCGTTATGCAGAATTCTAGCACTACTATTGAATGATCTGACTTCATAATTATTATCCCCGCTTTGACTGTGTAATGCTCCTTCCTTTTTCAGGGTGGATTGCAAGAAGTCGCAGAGCAGTTGGAGCTGGAAAGGATAGGACCACAGCATCAGGCAGGATCTGATTCTTTACTCACGGGAATGGCCTTTTTCAAAATGAGAGAAGTAGGTGTCCATATTGCTTTCTGTTGTAGTTTATGTGGATGAAAGTAATCTGCTTTAGTAGTCAATATTGACTACTGTTCACACTTATGAGATGTCCTAGAACCATTGACCCACCAAACCAGTGGCAGTATAACAAATTTTCAGAAGAAGTAAGAGAAATGCATGAGAGGGCATCAATTCTGTGACAAAGGGCAGAGTCTATGATGGGCATTCCCATGCAAAGTACAATCTACCACCAACAAATCCTTTCCTTTCCTTGTTTTGGTTTGTGTGTGCACTTAGTGAGGGGATGTCTCTACATGGTTCTCTTTCTCCTCCTTCCTCCCCTTGCTGGTGCTGTTCCTTCCTGTAGTCTGTGGGCCTTCATCTTCCACGGCAGGGAGCCCTAGCTACCTGAACCTATCGTCCACTCCCTGGGTCTTCTGAGAGATTGAAGTAGGTGGCTCAGGCCACTCTGTCGGTGCTTCTGTTCACCACCACCTCCTCCAGCTGACAAGTCATACATTCTTCTTTCCACAAGTCATACCTTCTTCTGTCCCTATGGGTGCTTCACATCAGTGCAGTCACCTTTTCATCAGCATTTTCTGCACATCCATGCCTACGTCCTAGATATCCTTGTGTCTGGTATGAGGGTATATGGGAGGACCAGACCTGTCACCTCTCCAGGTCCTTCTCAACTGCCTGTGCCTTGAGACAGAGCATCATGTCTGTTAGACACACAGCTTACTGTCTCTCTCGCTTAATCTTTCTCTCTTCTTTCTGGTATTGTCTTTTATTTAGAAGTTTGTGCTCTTCCTCCCCCACCCCACCTTCTTTGTTTGCCCAATCTGGGCCTTGTCTTTTCTCAGGACTTGAACCATAGTCTCGAGTATGGATTATGCCTGAGAGCCAGGGCTTCAAACCCTGCCAGACTTGGCATAAATATTTCCCCCTCAGTGACAGACATTCAGGCTGCCTCCACTGCCTGGGACAGATATATGTCCCCTCCAAATGAAAGAGCTGCTCTGGATTTAAAAGCAGATCTAAGAAATTGAGGGACAACTTCAGGTCCTCATAAGAGAAGGTCAGACAATTGCCAAGCTCTCTCTACAGGCCTCTCTCAATGTCGCCAATACAGCTGCATGTTCGATGGCTACAGCAGTAGTCATGTGCCAAGCTTCTTGGCTGCGCTCCTTCGTATGGCAGCTAGGGATCAACTTAGGGTAAAGGCACAAATATTTCTAGCCTTGTTAAGATGTGAGGAGTGTCCACGCTAGCTTTTACAAATGTGTGGCATACCTCGAGTTACTGGCAATCCGTTAACTTAGTGTACCAGTTTACTGAAGATGAATCTTGTAAGTCTCTTGCACATCCCTAGGACTGCTCTGTGGCTGGGGGGAGAAATTGGTTGCTGTTAATGTAATTTTATTACATTAATGTATTTATTTTTCACACAAGAGCATGTGTTAAAACATTGGCACAAGAAACTTCTCTTTTACCAGTGTGTCTGTATTCTGGCCACATGCTACAGACTTGTGGTTCTCATTTAATATGCAAAAAGTGTTCAGACAGTGGCAACCCTCATCTTTAACATCTTAATCCAAGTTAAGTTGGAGCGTTGAATGCTGGGATGTGTAGCTTCTGAAGTCCATGTTGCCATATGAAGGAGGCGGTAGCTGCATGCCTCTGGCAAATATTGTTTCATTCTAACCCTTACTGTACATCACACAGTCTCCATGTGGTTAGGCTTGCATTAGTGTGATTGGCAGGGCACAGGCTAGAGCTGCAGGGCTGGACTGATCTTTTTCTGGTAAGATCCAAGCATGAGGCACTGGTACTGTGCAAGTTTCATAGAATCATAGAATATCAAGGTTGGAAGGGACCTCAGGAGGTCATCTAGTCCAACCGCTCAAAGCGGGACCAATCCCCAATTTTTGCCCCAGATCTCTAAATGGCCCCCTCAAGGATTGAACTCACAACCCTGGGTTTAGCAGGCCAATGCTCAAACCACTGAGCTATCCCTCTCCCCACAGTACTCCAACTCCTCCTTTGAGCTCAAGCTTTACATGGGATCTAAAACAATGAAGGGGGATAGAGGGGAAAAGTGAATAACATCCATATCTTTCTCAGTTCACAGAGTGTGATTCTACATTTAAATGTGATTTGAGAGAAAAGGTCCAAACCCATGAAAATTCCCCTAATAATAAAGTGCAGCCAACTTGCATTCTTCAGTTACTACCACTGTACCTTGTTACATTTTCACTAACTACTAGAGCTTAGCTGGGAGCAATAAGAATCTGAGTTTTCTAATTAAAATGAGGCGTGATCTCACTGTTTTTATAAAACAAGCAAAGATTTTTAATTCTATTGTTCAGACCTTCATAGGAGCTTTGAAAATTTTTCTCCTCTATTGACTCTTGCACTGTTTTATTTGGGAAATGGTGAATTTTATGTTTGTATTTTGAATGAATCATATCAACAAGGCTTTTTGCTTTGCTAACTTGTGTTTTTGTCCTAAAACACACGTAATCTTTCACCAGTATTATTTTAGCTCTGGAAAAGGTTGTGTATTGATTGTTGATGTAGAACCAGCAGGGGGAGCACAACTTTCTGGTCTGGCTTTTAAGTGCCACAAAGGAGGTCACTGATCTCTCTCCTTTTCTCTCCCAGTCTAAAAGAGACTTTGCTTCTTGATGCTGCACCCCGGGGGAGTTTTTTTAGAAAAGCTAGTGGTGGGCTTTTTAAAGACTTTAAATTTAAAAAAAAAAAAAAAAAAAAACACCCCAAAAAGTAAAAGTGCCCTTAGGCAATTCCTGGAATTCACTATCCTACATGCAGGAAATGCTGCTCTAGGCAAATCCAAGTTTTTTGGGAGAAGAGAGGGTGGATGACTTGAAAGAATGTCTTGACTTTCTGCCTGCACTCATCCTGTCTCCCTTAATTTGTTGTGTGAGCTCTCTTCTCTTCATATTTACTCTAAGCCCTTTCTCTACTTCTTCATCTTTTAGCTCTTCTGTAATTTTGTAAAGTGCTGCATCCGTGCATTATTTATTCAGTTTTTATTTTAGCTTTGCCAGTTTCTCGTTACAGGGAGAGGATTTGTTTAAAGGTGACATACATGTATTTGCATCTTCCTGCATTCCCAAAACTTCATCATAGATGCTGCAGCCATGTTCAAGCAATAGGAAATTAATGCCCCTGAATGTAGACCGGGATTTAAAGTAGATAATGGTGGATAAAATCTTTAGGAAAAACTGGTTTAGTTAGATTTACACCCCATTTAAACATTCAGTATATCTTGAAAACCACACTGAGTAGTGTGTGGTGCTTAATTAGGAAGGGTGAAGGAGAAGGCCCACCAAACTCACTTACAAAGACAGATTGTTCTGTTGCATTTGTAAGACACAAGGCTCTAATTCTTGGGTTAAAATAGACTCCTGAGACTTCTAGAGTTGTCACCATTTACCACTGATCAAAATAAGGGAAGATGCATTGAAGGGCTAATATTCTTTCTCTCATGGCCAAGAACACTTCAGTGCCAAGAGTCACTTAGTTATTTTGGTTTAGTTTCACTTACATGTGGAGTATGAAAATTCAGACTTTTACAAAAGCCTGACAGTATTTGATCTCATTAAGACTCTTATTTTTCGGTATTGATTTTGTCTTTTTTAACTCCTTTTTAGATGTTCTTTGAAGATCACATTGATGATGCCAAATATTGTGGTCACTTGTATGGCCTCGGTTCTGGTTCTTCCTATGTACAAAATGGCACAGGGAATGCATATGAAGAAGAAGCCAACAAACAGTCATGACATGAAATGGGAGGTCATCTTTTCTGAGCTCTGTGTGCTTGTATATAGGTTTTATCTCTGGTTGAATCCCTTGGACAATTAGGCTCCCCCCACACTTCTCAGCACACTTTATTTTCTGCCTTTCTATGTACTAAATCTGACTGTTCCTATCACAGATCTGATCTTGATATGTTGAATTTTCTGAGTTAAATTTGGCCTTTGTACCTACCCAATCTGTAAAGAAGCATGTCTAGGATCAGCGTGGCAGAGAGAAGGGGAAAGCTAAATCATAATGAATATTCTGGTCAACTTACCTAGTTGGTCTTAGTTTTGTTTTTTTCCCCTACCCCCAAATTAACTAGCACTGATTTGTAACTAACTTCCCTGTTTCATGTCTGTCCCTTCCAGTATGCTGGTGTTTTAGCTATTCAAGATTGCGGACCATCAAATTTGCACTTTAGAGAGTGACTCTGACTCAGATCCTCTGTTTTATCTGAAGTTTTGGGGGTTTTTGCCCTGAGCTAGAAAAATAAGTCTGCCAACTTTAGCAACTTCACACTGTATTCCTTGGTTTTTGAGCCTGCAGAACATAACACATTCACTGCATAACAACGTTTGTTTGTTCAAGCGAAACAAACTACTGAAATCTTAGTAACTGCTGTTATCTTACTGGTGTTCAGTCTTCCAAGCACATCCTTCCTGCGCATATCAGCTTCTAATTGGCCTGCTGCTTTAAAGCCACTCTGTGATGGAAGAAAATGTTTGAAAACCAGCTTTACACCCTTCAGGAAAAATTGAGAGACTTACTTTTGTATTTTTGCCATTGAGCTGAAAATCTGAGGATATTGGAACTGCAGTGGTTCTATTATGGCACACTTCCCTGGATTCAGTTCCTAGCTTTTATTCCAGTAATGTATTACCTAAATATTTTTTATTTTTTAAAGTCATATTTATTATGTACTTGATTTGATGATTTTTGCAAGTGAGTTTAGTTAAGGATAAAACCCAAAGACCTGAAGTAAACTTTATATTGAATGATTAAATTAGAAGGAAGATAAATTGTGCTTTTGTAGTTGCTACAAAGACAGATGGTACAGATATATTTGTTGTAAAACAACAAAATATAAATTACTTATAGCTAATAAAGTTACCTGAGGAGTGTAATGCTAGTTTTATTTTTTGAGTGTATCTTAGCAATATATTTTATATATATTGTTTTAAAGGACTGTAATGTACTTTAACCATGCATAGCAGAGCAATTGTGCAGGAAGACTTTTTTGGGATTGAATAGCTAAATACTAGCCTGAAATGATGGAATGCACGCCTCAGTGTGAGTGCGTTATCTTCACTGAAATCAATATTTGCAAATCTCCAAATGTTCGCCAAATTGATCTGTTTACCTTGTACTTTACAACATTCTTTTTTCATTAAGTTACAATAATATAACTGGGTGGTCCTTTTTAAAACAAGAACAAATTATTTGCATAACAGAGGGTATTATTTGTTTTTAAAGCTTTTGTAAATAAAGGCTTCAGAAATGTTTTCTTACATATCTACAGACTGGTAGTTTTGTTCTGAAACCTTTACTGGAATGTATATTGTACCCCATTCAGTCCCTGTATACTTCCTATTCCACCATGCATACTAATTCGTCTTTCTGGTGTCTGAAAGAGCTTTTAACAGCTCCCAAGTGGTGCCAGCACCAGCTTATTTCTGCCAGTTGAGAGCATAGCAGGAGTCTGTTTCTGTGTCCAATTATTTCACTGCTGTTAGCCTAATTTATGAGTGTGTGGGTACAACTACCCAATTAAGTTTCTCTCTTCAGGTATCTAGAGACTGTCATTCTAAGAAGTTGTGCTGGATCACTCTTTATTTTGACCTCTGAGTCAGATGGGCATAGATAAGGACACTGTTGGCATTTAACAAATAAACATAGGTGTGTATCTTGAGGCCCAATCCTGCTTTCATTTGAATATCCAAATCACCTGATGACTTCAGTGGGAGTTCAGAGTATACTAGGAATGCAGGATTGGGCCCTTTGAAGGTCTGATGTACTTTTGTCAGACAGAAGCTGTTAAGATTTAAAACACTATGATGGGATTATATGTGGTTATGCTTTGAGGGAAAACTAGTTTTTATATGGTTTTTTTATATTCGGTTAACTTTTGTTTTGAAGGATCTTCTCAGCTGTGGATAAAAGGGACTTTTCTAAGTTTTTGAAATATTCCTTGGTTGTTTGTGGTGGTAGACATTTCTGCTCTCTCCCTCTCCTTCACAATGGGAAGGGTCAGTTTTTTTAATTTAAAATTGGACTAACTTGTTTCAAAGGTGGACATGATGTCTTTGCGGAGATAAATCCATATACATATTTTAAATTGAACTGCTCCAGAAATGTAGACACGTGCCTCCTTATTCTAAGGCCAAGAATTCTCATCATGCCCCTGCTACCTCCCAACCTCCTCGAAATCTGTTACTAGATAGCCTTGTTTGTTGTTCACATTTCCTTTGACGTAAGCCTATTTGTTGCGCCTAATGTTCCTTTTCTTGTCACTTGCATTTTGGCTTCTCTGGTTAGCTGTGTCTAACTCTTTGGGCACTGGTTTATGTGTTAGAGCTAAGTAGGTGCTGGGTGGCATGATGGCTAAAGAGATAAGCTCCATCAGATATTCAAGAAATTCAGCAAATGATTGAGAACTTAGTGTTTTTCTTTGAGTGATTGTCCACACGGATTCAATATGTGAGTGAGAGGATTCTTTTAGCAGCAGATTCTGTTGGGGCCAAGCCTGTGCCCTAGGTGTTTGTGCATCTCCTATCTATGGCAGAGCAGGCCCAACGGTTTCTCTTTACCACCTGTGACAGCAAGATGGAAGCCCTGCAGTTGTCCACTTTCTTTGCACATTGTGATTGTTTTAATTCTTTTTTTATTACCATTGTCAAAATACTTATTATTCAATTACCCTAAATGACTCCCCTTACAGGAGTACTAGCATTATGGCAGAAGCCAAGTTAACTGGGACTTAAGGCCTGTCCCTCATGTGACACTGCAGTGCTTATTGATGATGGGTATTCCTGCTCCCTGCTTTGTCTTGGAGAAGGACATGTCCCAGAGTGATGTTCCATCTGTTTGCTCTTTCTCCAAGTGAACTCAGAGTGAGGGAAGCCCCTTTGAAGCTGTTTCTACGAGACCAAATGGATGCAAGCCATCTCATGCCGAGAGGAGAGCTGCAGCCAGGCCTCTACTGTCCAGTTAGACTCTCTGTAAGTGTGTTGGTGAGCAGTGATTCCACCCTGAGCTCTTGGGCCACATCTACTCAGAGGCCCCACTCATCTGCCACTACATCGGCATCGAACTCTGACAGGCAGAAAGGAGCACCGATAAGCAGGCAAAAAGGAGCAAAGATAAGCCCAGACACAGGCTGCCGTCCCTGGCACCTGGCAGAGTGAGACAGAAGGGTCAGCAAGGCCATGACTCATCCTGGGTTCATCCATCTGAAGACCCTGAGAAGGTCCATTGCATTGTCCTGGTACAGACTCCCAGTGGACAGCACTGCTCTCTGTAGCAACCCTTCAGCATTTACCCCGACACTGATTTTCTTGGTACTCAAGCCTCAGCACCAAGTGCCTCTGTGATAGTAGCCCCAGTACCATACACATTGGTACCCACTACCTTGGAACCAATTACGTCTGCATCTAAACCATACACAGTGTTCAGTGATTTTAGCTGTGGGCACAGTGTCAGAGTTGTCTCCTCCAAAAAATTAAGGAAGGTGATAGCTAAACCCCCAGCCTTGGAGTCACTGGTATGCTGGGGTAGAGAAGTATTCCCAGTACCAACCTCCTCCGTGGAGACAGAGTACACCTGACATAAGTGCCTCTCCCTTAATGGAGGTCTAGTCCTTTTCGTCGTCGTCCTCCTCTGCTGAGCATAGCAGAGAATCATCTACCACTTGCCCACCATCCCCTCCCTTGATAGCCATCTGGGAGTCAGGAAGGAGTCTGTGAGAGGTAATAGAAGTCTAGGCTTCATGGGGATCATAATATCTGTACTGTTCTCGGTTTCTTCCACCTCAATATTCCTATCCATACCAGTTTGGGTTTACTGGTGTGCAGCCGTACTCCAGGAGACTTGCTTCATCCTCTGTCTGCAGGGCAGGATTGCCCTTCCTGAAAGGTAAATCAAGCCAATTACTTAAGGGAGGAAGAGAGTTGAAGAACATCATCAGCTACCAGAGGAAGTGAAGCTGATCTCTGCTATAATCTCATCCTCCTCTGATGAGATAGTGTCCACCTAAATTGGTCTCAGCTGAGTTTAATGAATTCCAGGACCTGATGAAGTGCATGGCAGAAACTTTGGCTATACCCCTGGAAGTAGTCAAACAGCTTGTGTTGGTGTTCTCGAACATTTAATATCCTTTTACAACAGGGAAACAAATCTAGTCTGTTCATAAAGGTCTACTGGAGCTTGCAAGAACTGTCTGGCATACACCTGCATCTATCCCAGCCAAGTCAAAGGAGCTGACGGGATGTACCAGGGCCCTCCTAAAAGTTTTGAGTATTTCTATTCACATCCAACACCAGGTTCTCTCATAGTGGTAACAGTTCAGGAGAAATCAAAACAGCAGAATCCTCGTATGTCCATACTTAGAGAAGAGAACCCAAACAAATTGTCCCTGTTCAGTGACCAGGGGTATTTGTCGGCTAGTCTCCCGATGAGGCGAACAACGTGGCCCTTCTCTCAAAATAGAACTACCTATAAAATGAGAAGCTTGTCCTAATTTTAAAAACTCTGTAAAGAACACCAGGATGACATGAAGCCTATTGTGGTGGAGGGACAACTGACTGCCCATAGATCATTACAGGCTGTGCTAGATGTTTGACAGTATGGCACATGCAGTGACCATTGCAGTAGCCACGAGGGGTTATCATGGCTTCAGTCCTTGGCCATTTCCAACAGTGAGGACCTTCCATTTGAGGGTAACAAACTGTTCGACAATGGAACAAATGAGGCCTTCCGCTCCTCAAAAAAATTCACTGGCAACTGGGCTCTTTGGGCCTCTGTTCCAACCTCTAGAAGAAAGCAGTCATGCCAACAACTGCCCTGCCAACAGTGTCCCGCTGTAGGAACATCTCCCTACCAATACAGAGTCCTGCCCTTTGATCTTTCTATAGTATCAAGGGTATTCAAGAATGGAGCAATAGTGGCAGCTCATCTACGGAGAATCCAGGTCTGTCCTTACCTCAGTAACTCGCTGACTTGTGGAAGATCACCGCAGCAGGTGACCGACTCTAGTCAAGTAATTCTAAATATTTCTGCTTTACTAGGTCTCAAAATCAACAGACAGAAATCCACATTGTAGAGGTCATAGGAGCACGGTTAGACTGAAGGTCAGTGAGAACTCACTTTCCATGAAAGATTCCAAACTAACCAGGTCTTATCAATGAACTAAAAGCTCATCCAAAGATACCAGTGAAAACATACCTTAGACTTCTAAGACACGTGGCCTCATGCATTTATGTTACAGAGTATGCCAGACTTCACCTATCCTGCATGAAAGGGTGGTTGAAATCTGTGTATCTATCCAGCATTCACCACATGAACATGATGGTCACAGTCCCACAAGAAGGCATTTCCTCATTAAACTTGTGGAAAGATCCTCTTCACGCATTCAATGAAGTACCCTTCTCTACAGCTTTGTTTGCCAAATTTCTGATGACATCTGACTCCACTCAGGGATGGGGGCACCTTTAAATTCAGGGCATGTGGTTCCATCATTAAGCTTGCCTCCACATAAACATTCTAGAGCTCAGACTTATCCTGGCATGCAAAGTATTCTTGACTCCTCTTCGGGGATCCACAGTAAAAATGTGGATAGTCAATGTCACAGCGATAGATCGTCAACAGGCAAGTGTGGATGATCTTGCTCCCCCATCTGTCAGGAAATCACATGTCTATGGGATTGGTTCTTCCAAACCAAATCACACTGGTGGGTCTTCACTTTCCTGGCCTTCAGGACATCTTGGCAGATCAACTGAGCAAGCAATTCTCTGACAACCACAAGCGGTCTCTCAAAGACTCAGTCCTACAGAACATCTTTCAGAAGTGGGCATTCCCAGAAATAGACCTGATTACCACAGATCGGAACAAGTGTCAGATATTCTGCCCCAGAGGGGTCACAGCCCAGTCCTGGTATTGAGATTTGATTAACATTTCAGCAACCCCCTCCCCCATCTGCTCTGTCCAAAACAGTCTCTCGGAATAGTCCAGACCAATGTTAGTTGGATGAGGTTCAGAACAGTTTGCTCCAAGGCAGGAAACCTTCAACCAGACTGACTCTTATAAAGCTAAATAGGAAAGGGTTTCTATTTGGGCATCTCAGCACCAGCTTTCTCCCTTGACATCACCAATTTTCAGTAGTACTGGACTGTTTGCTATTCCTGAAACAATTTGGATTTTCCATCAGCTCCATAGGGATCGATCTAGCAGCAATAGCTGCACCCTCCTATCTAGAAAAGTGGGTCTCAACCAGGGGTATGCATGCCCCTGGGGGTACATAGAGGTCTTCCAAGGGGTACATCAACTCATCAAGATATTTGTCTAGTTTTACAACCAGCTACATGAAAAGCACTTGCGAAGTCAGTACAAACTAAAATTTCATATGGACAATAACTTATTTATATTTCTGTATATACTATACACTGAAATGTAAGTACAATATGTATCTTCCAATTGATTTATAATTATATGGTAAAAATGAGAAAGTAAGCAATTTTTCAGTAATAGTGTGCTGTGACACTTTTTCGTATTTGTATGTCTGATTTGGTAAGCAAGTAGATTTTAAGTGAGGTGAAACTTGGGGGTACGCAAGATAAATCAAATTCCTGAAAGGGGTACAGTAGTCCTGAAAGATCCACTGGTCTAGAGCATTACTGTATTTTCCCTACCCTACATATTAAGGTTCCTGAAAGGTCTCATCTGTGGTTTTCCCCACAGCTGGGGAGCTCCCTCCTCTCTCTTGGGATCTTCATATTAGCAGGGTTGATGCGTTCTCCCTTTTGAGCCCTAAGCAACTTGTTCCCCATGCTACCTTTCTGGTGGCCATTACATCAACTGGAATGGTAAGGGAAATTCAGGTCAAGTCCTCCTTATACAGTGTTCATAAAGACAGATTTAATCTGTGACCTCACTCCACACTTCTGCCCAAGGTTGTCTAAATTCCATATAAAACAATCCATTTACCTCTGGGTTTTGTTTCCTAAGCCTCTTCACACACTTGATGCCGTAAGGTAGTTTTACTGAGACAAACAATAAACAGGAATCCCTGAGGACGGCATATTTCTAAGATCCATGGTAATGTAGGGAGTGATCTCCAACCTTTTTATGACCAAGATCACTTTTTGAATTTAAGGGCAGGATCTACCCCGCCCCTTCTCCAAAGGCTCCCCCCTCCCCACTCGCTTTCCTCCACTCTCTCTCACTTTCACAAGGCTGGGGTTTGGGAGGGGGTGCAGGCTCTGGGCTGGAGCCGAGGGGTTTACAGTGTGGGAGGGGGCTCTGGGCTGAGCCTGGGGCCAGGGGTTGGGGTATAGGAGGGGGTGTGGGCTCGGGGCTGGGGCAGAGTGTTGTGGTGTGGGGTGTTGGCTCTGGGAGGGGGATCAAGGCTGGGGTTGAGATGCAGGAGTGGGTTTGGGGTGTTAGCTATAATGACCCAAGTCAGTGCAATAGCAGGTACACTTCAATTGTACACCCAGTGTATTATTTGAATGCAATCTTCCTAACTTTTTCACCGTTTAACTAAGTGTGTGCCCATTAAGCATACTTACACTGATGTTTGATGTTTCATATAATGTGGGTCACCTTGAAAGCTGCCTTTGCTGCAATGGGTGCATTTGTGAAGAAAAGTTATATGGGCAAGTTAGACTCAGTCATACGAAGTCAAATGGAAGAATAATTTTATGCTCACTTGGTACACTATATTAAATATAGTCTAACTGTGCATTTGACATCTAAAGAAGTTAAATCCTATTGATTGAAAATTCAATGTTCCGTTTTGTAACACTGTGTAGAGCTATAGTGTGTTAATGTATAGCCCTGTTTGTGCTGCCAATTGTTCGGGTATGGTATGGTAGAGAGGACTATTTTAAATGTAAGCCAGCATTGAACTTTCTCTTCACATTCAGAAGGAAACCACTATCCTCCTGTGTGTGTCTGACACGGCTCATAGAAAAGGAGAATGGAGTAAATTGGTAGGGTATATGGAGGTACAACCACAAAAGTTCAGAAAGTAGATGGTTTTCCTCAACCATGCTGTATATTAATGTGCAGTTTAAAAAGAAAAAGCAAGGTTACCAAAAATATCCTGGCTCTGATCCAGACATCTTTCCTACCCACTCAATAATAGCAAATGAAACAGAACTTCCAGCAGAATGTGTGCAGTACAAGCAAAAATGACCAAGTTGTTGTGAGGAGATTTAGAATCCTTTCATATGTCTGCCAACAGATGGGTTTCTGGTGTGTTTTAGGACAAGAGGACTTCTCTCTTAAACTGGGCCTTTTTGTTAGCTTGCTGGTTGCTGTGAATGGATTGTAAAAGGATTACTCTGAGTGGCATTGATTATATTGAATTCTGTTATGCTTGGTCTTTTGCATGTGGTGGACTGAAAAATCACAAACTGCTTCAGTGCAGGTTTCCACTTCCTACAGTGAAGTTCCGCTCCAGGGTACCCAGGCTTGAGAGTACTAATCCTTTTCATATACTCATAGGACTGGACGGGACCTCGAGAGTTCACCTAGTCCAGTCCCCTGCACTCAAGGCAGCACTAAGTATTATCTAGACCATCCCTGACAGCTGTTTGAACCTGTTCTTAAAACCTGTTTTTAAAAATCTCCAATGATGGAGATTCCACAACCTCCCTAGGCAATTTATTCCAGTGCTTAACCACCCTGACAGGAAGTTTTTCCTAACACCCAACCTAAACCTCCCTTGCTGCATTTTAAGCCCATTGCTTCTTGTCCTATCCTCAGAGGTTAAGGAGAACAATTTTTCTCCCTTCTTCTTGTAACAACCTTTTTATGTACTTGAAAACTGTTATGTCCCCTCTCAGTCTGCTCTTCTCTAGTCTAAAAAAACCCAAGTTTTTCAATCTTCCCTCAAAGGTCATGTCATGTTTTCTAGACCTTTAATCATTTTTGTTGCTCTTCCCTGGACTTCCTCCAATTTGTCCACATCTTTCCTTGAAATGTGGCACCCAGAACTGGATGCAATACTCCAGTTGAGGCCTAATCAGTGTGGAGTAGAGCAGAAGAAATACTACTTGTGTCTTGCTTACAACACTCCTGCTAATACATCCCAGAATGATGTTTGCTTTTTTTGCAACAGCGTTACACTGTTGACTCATATTTAGCTTGTGATCCACTATGACCCCGCAGTACTCCTTCCTAAACAGTCATTTCCCATTTTGTATGAGTGCAACTGATTGTTCCTTCCTAAGAAGAGTGCTTTGCATTTGTCCTTATTGAATTTCATCCTATTTACTTCAGACCTTTTCTTCAGTTTGTCCAGATCATTTTGAATTATAATCCTATTCTCCAAAGCACTTGCAATGCCTCCCAGATTGGTATCATCTGCAAATTTTATAAGTGTACTCTATGCCATTATCTAAATCATTGATGAAAATATAAAAAAGAACAGGACGCAGAACTGATCCCTGTGGGACCTCCCTCATTATGCCTTTCCAGTATGACTGTGAACCACTGATAACTACTCTCTGGGGACGGTTTTCCAAGCAGTTATGCACCCATCTTTTAGAATCTAGGTTGTATCTCCCTAGTTTGTTTATGAGAAGTTTCACGCGAGACAGTATCAAAAGCTTTACTAAAGTCAAGATATACCATGTCTACCGCTTCCACCCTAGCCACAAGGTCTGTTACCCTTTCAAAGAAAGCTATAAGGTTGGTTTGACCCAGTTTGTTCTTGACAAATCCATGCTGACTGTTACTTATCACCTTATTATCTTCTAGATGTTTGCAAATTGTTTGCTTAATTATTTGCTCCATTATCTTTCCGGGTACAGAAATTAAGCTGATTGGTTTGTAATTCCCCGGGTTGTACTTATTTTCCTTTTTATGGATTGGCATGATATTTGCCCTTTTCCAGGCTTCTGGAATCTCTCCTGTCTTCCATGACTTTTCAAAGATAATCGCTAATGGCTCAGATATCTCCTCTCTCATCTCCTTGAGTATTCTAGGATGCATTTCATCAGGCCCTGGTGACTTGAAGGCCTCTAAATTGTCTAAGTAATTTTTTAACTGGTTCTTTCCCTATTTTAGCCTCTGATCCTACCTCATTTTCACTGACATTCTCTGTTAGACGTCCAATCACCGCCAATCTACTTAGTGAAAACCGAAACAAAGAAGTCATTAAGCACCTCTGCGATTTCCGCATTTTCTATTCTTGTTTTCCCTCCCACCCCTTGAATAACAGGCCTACCCTGGTCTTCGTCTTGCTTCTAATGTATTTGTAGAATGTTTTCGTGTTACCCTTTATGTCTTTAGCTAGTTTGATCTCATTTTGTGCCTTGGCCTTTCTAATTCTGTCCCTGCATACTTGTGTTGTTTGTTTATATTCATCCTTTGTCATTTGACCTAGTTTCCATTTTTTTGTAGGACTCTTTTTTGATTTTTAAATCATTGAAGATCTCCTGGTTAAGCCAGGGTGGTCTCTTGCCATACTTCCGATCTTTCCTACACAGTGGGATAGTTTGCTCTTGTGTCCTAAATAATGTGTCTCTGAAAAACTGCCAACTGTCTTCAATTGTTTTTCCCCTTAGAGTTGCTTCCCATGGGATCTTACCTACCAGCTCTCTGAGTTTGCTAAAGTCTGCCTTCTTGAAATCCATTGTCTTTATTTTGCAGTTCTCCCTCCTACCGTTCCTTAGAATCATGAACTCTACCATTTCATGATCACTTTCACCCAAGCTGCCTTCCACTTTCAAATTCTCAATCAGTTCCTCCTTATCTGTCAAAATGAAACCTAGAGCAGCCTCTCTCTTAGTAGCTTTCTCCACCTTCTGAAATAAATAATTGTCTCCAATACATTCCAAGAACTTGTTCGATAATCTGTGCTCTGCTGTGTTGTTTTCACAACAGATGTCTCCCCCCCTCCCCCCCCAGTTCTGTCTTCTCTCTTTTATTTCTGCTATAATAGCCCTTTCCCCCAAAATTCTGACCCTTTTCCTAGCTCTCCATGTTTTTGACTTACCTGTGGCTTTGGTCACCTGCCCCCTTTGAACCTAGTTTAAAGCCCTCCTCACTAGGTGTATCCAAATATGCTCTTCCCCTTCCTCAATAGGTGGATCCATATCTGCTTAGCAGACTTTCTTCCTGGAACAGCATCCAGTGATCAAAGAAGCCAAAGCCCTCCTGGTGACACCATCCAAGCAACCAGGCATTCATCTCCAGGATGCATCTGTCTCTGCCTGGACCCCTACCATTGGCTGGAAGAATCTAAGAGACCACCACCTGCACTCTCAACTCCTTCACCCTTACTTCCAGAGCCCTGTAGTCACTTCTGAACTGCTGAGGGTCATTCCTCACAGTATCATTAGTGCCCACATGGATGAGTAGCATGGGGTAGTAGTCAGATGATCCTCAACAGTTGCTCTGTAACATCTTGGATAGGTGCCCCTGGCAGGCAGCATATCTCCCGGGATGTCATGTCAGGGCGACAGATGGGTGCCTCCGTCCCCCTGAGAAGAGAGTCACCAACCACCGCTATCCTATGTTTCCTCCTGGGAATGGTGGCTGTGATCCTTCTAGCCTTGGGGTCTTCTCCTCCTCCACCTTTTGGCATGATTCCTCATCGTTTGTTACCAGGGCAGCATAACGGTTCTCCATTACCATGGTGGGTGGGTTGGGAGTACGGGGGGAGCGCTGCCTGCTGCCAGACGTAACCAGCAGTCAGTGTCCTCCCTGTGACAGAGCCATATCTTCCTCCTCCCCCAGCGGTGTAACAGCAGTCCTCTAGCTGGATAGCGTCCTCAGCCTTGGATGTCTCCATATGAATACTCTCAAGGAATTCCTTGTGGGCACGGATGCTCCTCAGCCTAGCCACCTCCCACCTGTAGCTCTCCCACCTGTTTCCAGAGAGATTCCACCAGCAGGCACCTTTCACACTGGATGGCTTTATGTGAGTAGGAAATGCAGGACACAGTCTCTGCAAATCCACACCAGGATCTGGGTAGAGGCACCCATGGTTAGGTTCTCAGTCTGGATACAGGTGCAGGTGGAGGAGACAGGAGCAGGGTTGGCATTGGCAATTTGGCCCTTCCTAACCATAGCGATTCTATTACTTCTCCCTCCAACAAACTCACTCTGAAACTCCCCTGTTGCTCTGGAGCAGTTTTATCCAGAGTTTTCTTCTCCTGTGGCTGAGTAGGTGTGGTTGAGGGGGAAAAAGTGCTACTGCTTGCCTCTGAGGAGGAATCCTCTACGCTTACTGTAGCTGTGTTTAGGGGAATGAAGAATTGCTGGTCCTGCTACAGCTTTGCAAACAGCTAGCTGCTAGTTGCCTCCTGTTAGTGGGAGTGCTGAAGAGGCCTTACTGTCTTATCTCTCCTTTGCTGAGATGAGGTCGGGTTTTTTTTTGCCAGGTAGGTCTTTTCTTACCGTAGTGAGATTCTGGCTTCAGTGATCTATTGGGTGGGGGAGAGGACGGGAAAAATCCTCTACAGTAGAACATCAGAGTTACGAACACCTCGGGAACGGAGCTTGTTTGTAACTCTGAAATGTTCATAACTCTGAACAATGTTATGGTGGTTCTTTCAAAAGTTACAACCGAACATTGACCTAATACAGCTTTGAAACTTTACTATAGTAGCAAGGGGGCGTGGTCTCTCTCCCTGACAGACTGGGAGAGAGCTGTGACTGCCCTCTGGTGGGCAGAGCTGGGACACCCACGACCATCCCACTGGAAGCAGAGGGATGGGACAGGAACCGGAAATATAAAAGACTAACCTTCCAGCTCAGTTTGGGGAGAACTGCCAGAGGAGCAGGATGTCTCCTCCCGCCCCCCACCACTCCCAGCGGCTAGAGCTCAGACCCAACAGAGACGCTACAGTGCCAGAGACCCAGAGGGACTGCTGGAGCTGCCAGACACCGGGGACACAGCGGAACTGTTGGGGCTGCCACTAGCTGTTTACCCCTGCGAGACAAATGATGACCCTGGAACCCAGGTACCCCCTGAATAGGAGTGCAGGAAGGAGCCCAGGGAAGCCGAAATAGGGTTCGGCTGCGTTACTGATGGCTGTTGCCAGATTCCACACTCACAGATCACTCCACCACTGTTAAGGCCTTGGGCTGGGCTGCAGTGGAGTCGGGTGGGCCTGCGTCCCCCTATCTCCTGCTGCCCCACCCAAGAGGCCTGCCTTGGTCTGTTGTCCACCTGAGCTAGGATGCCAGATGGTTTTGCTGCCTGCCCTGCCAGAGAGCTGATCCCCCTAGACCAGGGATGGCCAACCTGTGCCCTGCCAGAGAGCTGATCCCCCTAGACCAGGGATGGCCAACCTGAGCCTGAGAAGGAGCCAGAATTTACCAATGGACATTGCCAAAGAGCCACAATAATACATCCGCAGCCCCCATCACCCCCCCCAAGCACCTCTTGCCCACTGGCAGCCCTGCCAATCAGCACCTCCCCTTTCCTCCCCATGCCTCCTGCCTGCCACGATCAGCTGTTTTGCAGTGTACAGGAGGCTCTGGGGTGGAGGGGGGAGGATCAAGGGTGCAGCAGGCTCAGAGGAGGGGACAGGAAGGGGCAGGAGCCTTGGGGTAAGGGGTGGAATGGGGGCAGGGCCTTGGGTTGAGCAGTGGAAAGTTGGCACCTGTAGCTCCAGCCCTGAAGTCAGCACCTATGCAAGGAGCCGCATGTTAACTTCTGAAGAGCCGCATGCGGCTCCGGAGCCACAGGTTGGCCGCACCTGTCCTAGACTGCTGTGCTGCCCTGCCTGACAGCAAGCCAGAGCCATTAACTGTTTGCTGCCCTTCCCTGATTGAGGGCCCTGGGCCTATAGACTCGTCGATGTTCTGCCTGACTTCAGGCCAGAGCCCTTAATTGTTGGCTGTCCCGCCCTGACTTAGGGCTGGGGCTCACAGACTCAATTGCTGCCCGGCCTGGACTGCAGGCTTGGGCCTACTAACTTGTTGGCTAATTCCCCCCTGAACTGAGTTGCTCCAGAGGCATTGTAGAGAGGGGGCGTGGTCTCCCTTCCTGACAGATGGGGAGAGAGCCACTACCGCCTTACAACTATGCAGAAGAAAATGCTGCTTTCCCTTTATTTTTTAGCAGTTTGCATTTAACACAGTACAATACTGTATCTGCTTTTTTGGGGTCTCTGTGCTGCCTGATTGCGTACTTCTGGCTTCAAATGAAGTGTGTGAGTGACTGGTCATTTCGAAACTCTGGTGCTTGTAACCCTGAGGTTCTACTGTACATAAATGTTATGTTGCTAGCTTGATTTGAGATGTGGGAGGCAATCAGATGTGAATATTGGCTGCATTTCCCAAACATACTCTACAGTCTTTCTTCCCTTTTGTGTAATGACCCAGGGTTGCCATTCCAGTGCTGCCTGCCCCTTTTGCTGTCTTGCACTTCAGCTAATACTATTTTCAGTTGGGACAGTCAAACTGTTTTCTGCAACAGTACAACTTTTAGACTAGTTTTTGGAAATACTCTGCTGAATTAAGAGCCATGGTATCTGGGCCTTGCACAACGTCATGCAGGAGCTTGAGACTCTACTAAAAATAAGACCAAATATAAGCTAAATCAGTGGTGAAGGCCCTGTGGCTCAACATTCAAAGGTGGCTGATTGAGCCATAGTGGTCAGGCCCCAGCTCTTTTCTCAGTGTCCTGAATAAAGAAAGCAGGCACACTTTTTTGTTTCCTTGCTTGTTTGTGGTTACTCACTGTAACTAAAATATTTACCTACCTGGCAAGATTGGTCTAAAAATAAAATTTGTAGAAGCACACAGTGTATGATTTCAGAGCTTGTCAACGGTGTTAGACTGATAATGCTAGAGCCCTTTATTTATCTACAGATCTGGTCCAGCTCAGCCAGTGGCAATGAAAGTTCCTCTATACTCCTTCATTGCTGTGCCTCTGCCTGACACAGAAGCATCTCTTGTGCGGGGTAAAGTGGCGTGCAATCCTCTTTCATCACAGCCACCGTCCTTTGGGGACTGATGCCTAAGCTTGCTTAAACCATAGCGAGAATTGATTGTATGTTCCTATATTTCAGATTGATATGGCTTCCTGTTAAGGTATTCTGCTTTCATAAATAGGGCCTTCGGTGTACATTGAGAACAGAAGAATTCTTCACAAAGTGAAGAGGGGCAGGAGCAGTGGCTAGTGGCATTCTGCAGCTAGGCCAAGAATGTTTGGCAAAAAGAGCGAATAGCCACAAGAAACTGACGCAGGCCTTAAGGGACCAGGTACAGCTTTCTCAGTATTGGCCGCTTACAATAAGGCAGTTGATTACAGCCCAAAATACTAGGACTTATTTGTCAGATTCCAAGATGACCAAGTAATCAGATACTCCAAGAAAGGGAGCCATTGTAGGAACTTAGCTAGATGGAATAAAGGAGGGGCTTTTCAGAATTGGAGCCTAAGAGGAGGTAGACTCTAGAGAATGCTGAATTTGAAGGAAGATTTCTTGTTCACAGTTCCAGCATGAAGAAAATAATTGCGGACAATAAGAGAGAACTGATAAAGGGTTGCAAAGGGAGGCTGTAGGCAAGTGTATTGTGCCAATACAGATGCCTTTTGATCAAATGCAGAGCAGCGGAAGCATCTGTCACGCCGGTGTATGCTGCTGCTTGTTTTTGTTCTACAGCATCGTCACTGATGACAACAGTTAGCAGAGATGTGCTCTTCTTCAGTTCTGCGCACTATTCAGTCTGTCAAAGGTCAGATTCAGCCACATTTGTGTTAACAGTGCAACGCTGTGTGGGCACAAGGTCAGGGATCTTACCGCTGCTGTGTGCAATTATGCACAGGAACTCTCCCAGCTCTAGAGCCAGCTGCAACATGCTGTGGAGCAATGTTGCTGACGGATGCTGTCCCTGTTGCTCTAGGTTAAATCCTAATTATATGTGCCCTGCAGTCTTAATGATAACTTGACCCAAACACTGCCCCCCCCCCCCAAAAAAAAACAAACAAGTGGTACTGGTGGGGAAGATACAGTGAAATTCAATCCACCTCACAGTAGCTATATTGAAGCGGTTATTGGCACAGTGCTGTAAAATACGTGAGGGGTTTACTAAGTCAGCTTTGGAGGAGGAAACATGGGCTGGGAGAATAGGGTTTAGTAATGCAGCAGGCTAACATAATGCAATGCAATTTCACCTACTGTATGTAATTTGTTGTACATGAGGGATACAGTACATTTCCTAGCCTCTGTGGGTGGATAGGGTGATCTGGTCAATTGGTTTGCCTTCGTACCTCTCAGCCTTATTCTGAAAAATTTTCTTACACTAAGAAAAGTAAAGCCTTTATAGTCCGTGGCAAATTCATGATCACACAATTTCATCTTTTAGCAGCTTTGATAGTATTACAGTGTGTACACAGTCATCCACCATGCACAAAGCCATCATGTTTGATGTGGAGGGGGAAGTGTGTGTGATGATAAAGCACTGGAGCCCCTGAATTGAACTGCATTTGAACTGGAACCTGCTAGCCAAATATTTACTCCACTGAGCTAACCACAGCCTCCGCTTTACTTAAGTAGAGGGGCAGCTACCACTCTCCAGGCATGCTGCCCTTATCAAAGGAGAGCCTGGGTTAAGGTTCTACGTGTTACCAAGCACTTAGGCATAAAACCAAGCAGCTATGATGACAACATGCTGTGGTACAATACATAGCATGCAAGTGAAAGGCAGCCTCTAGCCAAAAAGGGAATGTTGGACATGCCTTTCATTATGAAATGCCAATTTCTTTGGACTTGCTATTTGGTTGGAAGGAGGTACTTCTCTTTTACGGGAAAGTCAGCTTTCTCTTCCCCATGCTCAGAGCCAGAAAAGCCTTTGGACTATCTCCATAATCTTAAAAGCATGTTTATTTTTATTAGCTTGTCTTAATGGTGCAGGAAGACTGTACAAACACCATCAGCGTTGGGGGAGTTGTTCTCCAAGAAAGGGAGTCTACCTTAAGAAATGGTGCAGTGTATGAAAGCTTAAGTGCTATGTAGGGGGGGAAAAAGCTTCCCCCTTGAAATGTGTCTGCTTATTGGTTTATCAGCACAAAAATGGCCTATTGTACTAACAGGTATAGACTTGTAAGGGACCTGAATTTTGCAGTACATTCAGCATTTTGAACTTTGAATCCTGACACTCATCACTCCTCTTCCAGATGTAGGCATAGAACCCCAAAATCTTAAACGTCAGTTAAACATGCAGAATTCAACAGCTGTGCAACCCACAGCCATGGATTCAATCCCACAATAGTGACTGGTCCAGGGGGAGAATTAGAGTATGTGTTTGAGATCTGAGTGTATTCAGTTCAAATGCTACTGATGACCTACTGGCTATTTAGGGTTATACATTAGAACTTATTTTTTGAGTTTTCCTTTTAAACTGGCTTAATTCATACAATGATAAAAACATCTCTAAAAACAACTTTCATAGTTTGTTTATACTCTGTCAATTATAGTTCAATGGACAATAGAATACAGATGTCCCCTATTTTTGTAATTTGTCACATTAGCAAGTTTGAGTTCTGGTGTACTTTCATAGGGAACTATAGAGAAGACACTTTTATATGCATTGTTTTCCATTCTGTTTGAAATAACCCTTAACTCTCTGCTGGTATAGAATTGGATTATGTCACTGAATAATGTCACTAGGCCTCTGGAATCTTTATTTCCACTGGGGGCAATGCTGAAAATTTATAAAGAGAGCACAAGAGTCAAAAGATGAAAGGCAGCAGTGTACTCTAGTGCAGAGGACTGGGGAGACATGAGTTATTATATTCTTAATTGGGCTACTGCGCTGACATATGGCTTTAGCTTTATCTTTCTGCCTCCTACAGTGTGTTTCAACTGAAAAGCTCTTCAGGAAGACACTCTTTCCCTGTGCCACCTTCATCCCCCACCCCTCCCAAAATCTTGGTCTGGGCAAATCTACTGGCTGAAGGTGCTCATGAGAGGGGTGGATCTCTTGCTATAGTTGTCAGCACAGAGATGATTCAAATGGCACTTCACCTTTCAGTGAGATCAGGCTCGCTCTTCACCTCTGATCCTGTACTGAGCTGCTCTCATGACAGTGTAAGCCGCTTATAAGTTATAAGATCAGGCAGGTTCAACACTTCGAATGCTGATGTTTTCATACTACTTCTAAAAACAAATGGTTGATCTCTTGCATAAGCAAAATGAGTTTAATTTTTTTCCAGCAGCAAGTTAACATGATACAAAAATACGTAATACTGTTTACAGAATACAAACAAAAGCAACAAGCTCCTCCAGGATTTGTGCAACATCACTAGGTATATACACTATCACTTCTCAGCAATGCATACTCAGTTGTTCTGGAACAATGGTCACTAAGAGAAAATATCCAAATTGTTTTGAGAGAGCTCTCTTGGAAGCTGATTTTTCTGACAGCTCAGCTTGTAGAGTGTTTTGCTACTTGTGGTAAAGTGTGGGAAAAGTCCAGAGGGAAAAATGCTGTCCTAGTAAGCTAAAGGCATACCTAATGTGCACCTTCGTGTTCTCAAACTTGCTTCTTGTTCTTAGTACAATCTTGAAGGGGAGAGCATCAGTGTGTAACAAAATATTTCCCCCCACCCCACCTGTGAAATTGCCCTGTATATTATAAATGCTTCCTAGAGATGATAATCTAAAGCAGCAACAGTCATCCTCAATCCATTTAGTACCTAGTTAGGTGTGTTGCATGCAAAACACCACACTGGGCTCATAACTGAACAAGAGAGAGAGAGTGGGCTAAAGTCAGATCTCAGTTACAGCTGTAGACTAGCTATATAAAATCAATGGCAACATTATGTATCAGAGCAGAGGTGGGTTCATTGTTTCTTCCTCTCAACAATTCAGTCTCCCCTTCTGTGATGCAGTTGATCATTTATTTCATACACAGTATTCCTGTAACCTGGATCCTCAGCTACTACTTTTCCAGTGGGAGCTGCAGTAGCTTTCACTCCTACTATCTGACAAAATTCTGTATTTGGCTGCCTAACACCATTTACAGTTTATGCAATGGGATGGCTTGTTCCCAAGTCGTTAGTTGTCCTACAGAAGCTTCCTCCTAAACTAGTGGGACTAGTTTAATACCCTCACTGGGGATTGAGATTAATATCTTTTTGTAGCCTTTTATTTATTTTATCCATTGACTATTAGGAAGGGAGAGCATGATAGTGCTGTCTTTTACTCCATAAGGTGTTCAAGACAACAATCATTCAAAATATTGTGCTGCATTAAATAGGGCCATGCACTAAAACAGGTCCTGATAGAAATATACCATGCTCTTCATTCACTCTCGCCTTCAGCATTTGATTTTTGTCTGGACAAACTGCAAAAAGACAAACGTGAAAAATCTACTGGTGTATTTATAGTAGACATGACTAGTTTTCATTGTTTAACACCTAATACTCAAGTGATGCACTAACATTGGTATTTGTTTTTTTACTTGAAAAACTGACAGTATTAGACCACTTTCATTGTAGTTATGATCTCCACAGGCGTTAAAAACAACCTAGCTGCACCTGGTCTACAATTACAAAGTGATTAAATGGGTGGAGCTCAACCTTTAAGTTTGCAATTTTCTTTATAAAAATATAAATTCCCTCTCTCTCTGGAAAAAGATTTCTAGATTACAAAATATTTCAGTTACGTAAGTGGGGTTCAGAATCCATGTGGACCTATGCACCAGCAGATGTGTAGTCTGTTGTAATGAATTGTTAAATAGATGTGAGTGTCCAGTAATTTTAATTCATACAAATTATCTACACACCTGGGGGGCAATTCATTCTGACTTATTATAGTGCCTGGATGAAATGGGGGGACTCAGGCCCATCCAGAATCCCACTGAAGTTAGTGTCTGTGGGGTATGTCTGTGCATCCCAGGATCAGGACCATAATTAACAGAAAATCGGCAACAAGCAGTTGCTGTTACAATAAATATAAAACACTGTGTTCTTACATTTAAAAAAAAAATACGAGTTTTACACATGTTCGAGTACAGTCAAGTGCCCAACAAATTTATGCTGACCAAAAGAATCAACGTAATCTGACAATTCCTATAGTTACAGTCTTGCTCTAGGTTTGTTCTCCCCCCCGAAAAACAAAAAAACCCTCATATTTGCATTGTAATACCACAATGGCTGAACCACAAGGCTTTGAAAAGAAGCTATGTTCCCTCATATAGAAAGCTTTCAGAGTCCTCATCAAACACAAGTCAGGAATAATAATTTAATGAGGGCCCAGACAGCTTTGACCTACCATAGAATCTGCAGCAGGTGGTGGTGGGAACTCCACAATGATCCCTTCTCAAATCATTTGCATGTGGGGATTTGCCTCCGCACACAAAACAGGCCTTAGTGATCACACACAACCACCTCTACCCCTTCCTCCCTGGAGTGAGAGAGCTGCTCCAGACTACAGCTGGTCACTGCTGCTCTAGGAACCCCTCTGAGGCTGTATTACTTTTTAACCCTTCTTTCTGGAGAAGGGCTGAAGGGCATTCCCTGTTCCCAACCCACCGAAGAGCTGCCCACATTCTTCTTCCTTCCCCTGCACAGATCACTCTTCTTATAGATCAGAGGAGGAAGGAGATCCAGATTTAGAGGGATCCCCTTCTGGCATGAATTTTACTGCAAAGATACTGTATATTAAATCGTATTTACTGTTACATAGAATATTAGGCAAGTTACATTAAAGCTAATTTTTAAGAAGTTGGACATGTCATATGTATATATTTTTAATGCACACTCGTGATTGACAGACAATACTGCAGCTGAATAATTACTTACAAACAAATATACAGATTATGAAAGCATGAAGAATAAAGTATTTAGTTCTTTCTCCACCCCATCTCTATAATCATGTTGACAGTTACCAACTTTTAAATAAACACTGATACAAAGTAAACTCCTGACAGAGTAACACTGAGGAAATTCTGGCAGCAAAATGTTTACATGTATCATGTAAACAGTGTTACCCTCAAAGGCTAGTTTAAAAATGTTCCACATCTATAGATCATATTCTGGCACTTCTGGTAATGGAATCCGTAAGAGATGTCTTCAGATGAGTAAAATTTAAGGAAAAAGCTCATTCATAATAATAAAAAAAAACATTAAAACCCTACCTACTGAACATTTTTCCACAGAGACATTGGTCCATGTCAGATCAAAATTCTCATCTAAAAGTGATAATGGTTAAAACCATCTCAGGAGAACAATTATGAACCAATGATCTAGAATTACATGGTTGTAAAAGAGGTAATAATAATAATAATAATGATTTACCGGAAACAAAAAAAATCCTATTAACAGTAATTCACTCCAGTTCCTCTGTGTTCTGAACATTTCTTGTTTCTTAAAGATTTACCTTCCTGCTATTACAAATACAGAAAGAATAATCTATCAGTTTTATATCCTGTACTTTATCTTTCTGTTTTATGTAATCCTGTGACCCAATCTGATCATCAACTGAGTTTTGAGAGCTGAATTCCCTATCTACTTCTCAACTGTGCCCTGATCCCATAGTCTTAAGTGCAATTTTAAAGATCCCTATTTTAATTTTTCTAGCTAGCCCACTAGAAAAAGTTAATTATTTTTAAAATGGTTTTGCAATTAACATACTTTGCATTTTATGTAAACATTTTGTAATACCGTAAGTGTAGTGCATATAAAGGCACAAGACAGAGTAAGGTTTGTGTCGCTGAAACTTCCTTGGTTTCAGAAACTAGCAATACACTTTCTTCTTTTTTTAAATCTGGCTGGTAAACTCTGATCCTTTGAAATCCAACATCTGATTGAATATGTACATATCTCCTTCCTACTTTCACTGTAAAAGGTTTTCTATGGGAAATAAGTTTGGGTTTTTGATGTGAGTGATCAGATGTCCAGTGTCCCTGTAATAGAGCAAATACTACATATTGTTATGACCATGAAAGTCTCTTTGTAAGTACATCATTAAGTTGCAACATTTTAAATACAACTGAGAAAGGAATGAGCTTATGTTCAATAATTAGTCTAATGACTACCAAGCTATGAGAAGCATATTAATGTTCTTGGGCCATGTACTTCTCAAAGTCCACAATTTAGATTAAGCATTTTTTGGTCCAAATGTTTCTAAGTAACATTAAGTCCATACATTTTGTTTTTCTAAAGAGATACTGGCCCAAACCAAGAAGCTGTATCACACTAATCCCAATTTCATAGAAATCATCCTGTGCAGCTGTAACTGAAAGCCCTGATCTAAACACCTCCATTTACACACACAGTCAATCTTAAATATGGGCCTCTTCTTACTATTCTACTAAGAATGAAGATTAACCTGAACTGTAAGCACACAATCCAGTTAGGTGAGAGGTTATTTCAGCTATCAAGTGTTTACAGTTCAGCAGTCATATCTGTATAAGGGAAGAGGGGATATTATCTGCAATCAAGTCTAAGATGATCCAACCTAATTCATGTAGGTTGATTTTAAATCATAAATTAGCTGACTCAGTCAGAATCTGAAATCAAAATATGGTACCTGACCAATCAGTAAGCCACCCAATTACCAAAAATCAATGCTAATAATGCTTTTCCAAGGATAAAGCCAGCAGTACAAAATGTATAATTCTTTTTTTTTTAGATAACCTACTTATGGCCATTGAAATTCATAAGTAATATCAAGATTCAAAACTGATGTAAAAGCATAGACGGGCTATATATAAGGAGTTTGTTTTCTTGTGCTATCAGAATACCAAAGTAAAAACTAGCCCTAGAATTGCACAATTGTAAATTTTGTCCCGCTAATCCTAACGAAAGGATTCTCCCTTTCTCCTTTCATAATACTCAGAAATGTCCTTTAGCATTTTAACAGTAATTTGTGTATGTTGAAACATTCTTTATACAGTTCAAAAATATCAGTATGTCTTATGTTTCAAGCAATGACATGGCAACAGCTAATCAGCTGTCAATTTCTTCTGAGCATATCCACACAGGAGCAGACAGGAACAGCTGGCTGATGGGGGCTGATTTTTGGAAGATTGTATCTTCCTTTCATCAGCAGCTTTACCTTCAACTGGAACAGAAAGCATAAAACCCCAACAACATTTTAGAAACAAAGGCACATTTAGCAATTTAATGACATTTGTTATATATTTTACAGGAAAAAAACAACATATAATGGAACATATAAAGACTGGATTGATAATAGAGTTGCCTTCAAATCAATCCATCTTAGGCTGGTAGTGACCAAAAGTTGTGATCATCATGTGGGTATTCTATCGCCAACTACTGTGTGCAATAGATGGGTAATCTAAGTTCTGTTCCTACGGGTATGTGCCTCATAAAAACAACGGTTACAAGTGGTACTAAAATGAACCATTTTTGTCAATCTCAGTAGACACACAGTGAATGACCATGTAGTATGAACTCCTATCCCTAACAGTGGTGCAAAGAAGCTGGTAGCACAGTGTCAGGAATGTGGCATTGTGCTGCCAGTATAATGGTGCTCTGGAGAGAGAAATTCATTCTTTGTTACTATCAATATAACCGAGTGAATGTAATTTTTCACTATTTCTCTATGAACTTTCAGAGGCACAATCCAACTCAGAAAAGTTTATATGACATACATGAAAGAACTTACATAACTGAAGTTGTGTTTATTAAGAAACAACAGAAATATTTGTCCTGGGAAAATACCTTGAAAAAGTTTTCAGAAAGAGTTGAATAAAATACTGAATTTACACCAGCTGTGTTCAGATTCTTTTCTGTTAGCTTTCCATGAATACTTGCATGAGTAAGTTTACTTGTTTAAAAAAAAACAAAACAAAAAAAAAAAACCCTCCCTCACAGGCATTGTGATTTTTAAGCAAATAGTCACAAAAAGCAAGACATACAAGTATTCAGACCAGAAATCTGATTCCAAGTTATTCATCAAATTAGGGACAGAAACGATAGAATGTAGGCTCTATGTCCAATCAAAACTAACAGTTCAAATTTTGAATACTTTCAGACTGCTTACAAACAATGTATAGTCTAATAATTATTAATAGATATTCATTGGAACAAGGCAAATAATATATAAACAAAAAAAAAATCTATATGCTATTCACAGATAAGATGCAAACAGGAAAGAAGTTAAGTTTTTCCAAATTATTCATTATGCATTATTCACTCAAAAATATATTTCTTCTTCCTAATTTTAATTTTATAATAGGAGCTTTGAAAGCTTAATATATGAGCATGTGTATTGCTAATTGCCATGGCCATTGTTATACTCCATTTTTTGTGACTGCAGCCATTAAAGCAATGGATTCCTTTATTTTAATGGAAAATATCCATGAATTTTGGGATTTTGCATTTGAGTGGGTGGATGAGAGAATAGTCAAACAATTTCCATGAGAATCTTGAAAGCTGCCAAGTTAAAAACTACGTTTCATAAGGTATTATAAAAATACCAGGAACTCCGATTATGACTAGTGATTTGTCACATTAGTGGTTATTCTACAGGTGATCTGAGAAGTCATTTTAATTTTAAAATAGTGTCTCCAGGTTTCCTAGGCTGCCTTGCTAAATAACGTCAGCCTGTAAATGGTCCCAGGCAAACAACGACATGCATAACTAACCGAGGTGAGCAAGGCAGCTATTTTTCTGTGGCAGCTATCGTTTTGCTAAGATAAGACTGGGTTAAACAGGGCGCTTGCATGTCATTTGAAGAATGTATCCCTCAACAACTTTTTGACAGGGTTCTAGAGAGGGCTGAGGGTATGCTTCCTATAATGACAAGGGGTGGAAATGCATTTCTGTAGGTGTCTGAAGAAAAGGAGTACTTGGTGCCACAAGTCCTCCTTTTCTTTTTGCGAATACAGACTAACACGGCTGTTACTCTGAAACCTGTAGGTGTCTGAGTTTCTCTTGGAATAATTATTTCAGTGCTGCTGTGATTTCATCATGTTGGATAGTTAGTGAACGTGTTATAGTGCCCAGAGCCTTGGGTAGGCATTGTGATGTTGCACTCCATATGTTTTATGGAAATATGTTTGTAAGTGTGAATATGATGTAACTGGCATATGCTTTATGCAAAAGGTCTCTTGTAAGGTATCATTACAAAGCTTATGATCTACCGAGTGCGTTCATCCTATTTGTTTGCATGTATTAGTTCTATGTCTGGAGTTAGGAGAATAAGATACAAACTTGTGTTACTGATGTAAACATGTTAAGTGGAAGCCATTAAGGGTGCTTCAGATTCAACGAACTGTGAATGGGTTTGTTTACCTGCAAGCCTTCCTATGTAGTGTCTTTCAGCTACTAGGTAATGAAGAAGGAGGTCTTCCAGTGACATCTGATCATGTCACCTGAACTAGAATCCATCTTAAACCTAGTGCTTTTCCATTTAGAAGGAGGGGTGGGGACCCAGAGAGACAAAAGATTCCCGCCTTGTGCCAAAGCGATAAAAGGGGGCTGCCAGTCATGAGAAATCCTCGAGTTACTACCTGAGCAGAAACTCACAAGTAGTGTACCAGGGAAAGGGATTAGGCTCAGACTAGGAAGAAGTCTAGTCTGTGAAAGAAGCTTATTAAAACATCTGAGGGTGAGATATTACCTGTATCAGTTTCTTAATGTATTAAGCTTAGACTTGCATGTTTTTGCTTTATTTTGCTTGGTGACTTACTTTGTTCTCTCGGTTATTACTTGGAACCACTTAAATCCTACTTTTTATACTTAATAAAATCACTTTTGTTTATTAATTAACCCAGGGTAAGTGATTAATATCTGGGGGAGCAAACAGCTGTGCATCTCTTTCTATCAGTGTTATAGAGGACAGACAATTTATGAGTTTACCCTGTATAAGCTTTATATGGAGTAAAACAGATTTATTTGGGGCTTTGAATCCCATTGGGAGCTGGGTGCTGGAGAGAGGAGTACTTGCAGAGCTGTTTTCAGTTAAGTCTGCAGCTTTGGGGGCGTGATTCAGACCCTGGGTGTGTGTTGCACCAGGCTAGCATATCTGGCTCAACAAGTCAGGGTTCTGGAGTCCCAAGCCATCAAAGAAAACTGGCTCAGAGGTAGACCCCCAAGGGGGTCTCTGTGATCGAACCCTTCACAGGCATCTTTTTATAATTTTAAATCTAAATAAATAAAAATAAATAACTTAATAAACAGAAGTCACTGAGCAGCCTTCAGAAGGTAAAAGCTTTCAATTACGACCAACCCAACGAAGAGTCTGATATATCACTACCAATTCCCAGATCGTCATCAAATCCCTTTGCTTATATTTCTTTGCAGATTAAGATTTCATCGACTTGTTCCCAGGAATCATCAATTTGGCAGTTCCATAAAATAGACATATCTATTTATCATCATCATTATCAATACGATATAGACGTCTGCACTCTCCATTATTTCTAATGATTAATGGGAATTGGCTCTGTTTCTTTTTGGCATGAAAGAACAAAACTACAAGTTAATTTATTCCAAGTTGTACCACTTAAATTACCTTATAGGTCTTTGCCTACTTCTCTTGATTCAAAATACTATCACTCAGTAGCACTGATCTAGTGTATTGAGTTCAGGGATGAGAGTCACAAATTCTTTAATCTGAATCCTAGCTTTGGCACTGAGTTGCTCTAAGGCCTTGGCTAAGTCACAACGTCCATGTCTCTGTCTTCCTACTAGATAATGGCAATAATACTTACAGCACTCTTTAGATGTAGACATGTAAAGATTAAGTTAATTATTTAGAAAAAGTATTGTTCAATCAAGAAATGTGTGTTTTAGGATAAACAGGAGAAATTGTTTCAATGTCTGAGGTAGGAACAAAATTAAATTGGAAAAAGCAAAAATGCTGACAAAGTGAGAATAGAAGCAAAACTACCAAGCATATTTTTAATAACTTTTCTATTGGGCAGAAGCACCTCGGAAGGCGTTTAATAGCAGAGTGGTAAATAAAACATAGAAAATACTAGCCTACCTTTCCTTGAACATTTAGATGCTTCCATTAACAGTGACTAGGTTTCATTTTCCACAGTTAGTCCAGGATTGCTCATACCTTTGGGGACTGGAAAAAAATAATGTTGTAAATAAAGTATTGTATATTATTTTTAAAAGATATTAATCAAAACAGCTTTATATTTGGTTGCCAATCTTCTTCTAGTTTTGTTTCATGGTCTATTTTGTGTAAATACTTAAACATGTATAATTATACAACATCCACTAGTTGCAATAGTCATGAAGGTGCCATCACAGTTTGGAACAAACGATTAGATATAATGATTACCTCTCTGACTAAAAAATATTTGGATTTATCTTGCGAGCCAGTGAACATCTGCAATTAGTATTATCCTTTGTGAGAGCTGCAGGTATTCAATATCTTTCATCATCAGGCTCATTCATAGTTAGAAGTATAAGAGGGCTTAAAACGTGCAAGGGACATTTTACAAACATGCACCCTAAATATTACACTTTGTAACAACAGGAATTGTTTCCCACCTTATAGCTACATCAAATTAATTTTGTCTCACAAAGAGAAGTCTTTGGCAATTTTCAGATTACATCTTTCCAACAAGAATTTACATTAAAATTCAATGGGTGTAACAAATTAATCTCTTACCAACTTTGCCCTTTTCAGTATTTGCACTACTTTCCGTCCAAGACTGAGTATCAGTAAGAAGGTGGCTCTGGGAATCTCGTAATGTCTTTGGAGGAAAAATGTGATTCTCGCTAATATGTAATTAAAAGAAAATAAAAAAAGTAAAAAGATTAACTTTTAGTTAATACCAATACCATTACACACTTTAAACAACTGCTCATGTAAAGGTCTTAGAAAATCTTACCTTGGTCATTTTTTGCTGAATCTTTGATTCTAATAAAAACCTTCACTCTAATACACGCTAAATTTTAGTTCTGTCACAGAGACAGGGTGCAGTCTAAAATGTAATGGTTTAAAACAGAACAGAGAAACATTTAACTTACATTTTAACTTTGCTCTTTGGTATTTGTTAGGGACTGGTTAACATGTTTTTACTAACTCCAAACCCACCTAAAGATAGTGAGTTCAAAAGAACGATCACATTTCATTTATAGCTGAAAAAAATGCCACACGTCAGCTTCAGCTAAACCTAACCGATGCTCCATATACCAGCAGCCCCAATCTAACAGCACACGTGCTCCTAGCATTTCTATGTCCTCAATCCCCCGACCTCACAGAGTATGTCTACACACTCACTGGGAGGTGTAATTCCCAACTTGGGTATGTGTACGCAAGCTAGCTCTGCTTGAACTAGTCCCAAAAGTAGCAGTGGGACCATGACGGCACAGGCAGCAACTTGGGCTAGTGCCAAATACGGATCCAGGGGCTAAGGCGGGACCACAGTTGGGGAGCTAGCCAGAGCTGCCACCCAACCTGCTGTGGCCACACTGCTGTTTTGACGTGCTAGCTCGAGCAGCACTTGGTGAAGATAAAAGGGGGAAAAACCGGGGCAATATCGTGGTGGGGGTCTACGAAAGACCACCACATTAGGAGACGGTGACGGATGAGGCATTTCTAGAACAACCCAAAACACAACACCTGGTAAAAATGGGGGACTTTAACTACCCAGTCATCTGTTGAAAAAGTAATACAGCAGAACAGAAAATGTCCAAATAAGTTCTTAGAATGCACTGGGGACAACTTCCTGTTTCAGAAGGTGACCGGGTAGCATCAGTTTTAGATTTGATTTGGACAAAGAGAGGAATTGGCTGTGAACCTGAAGGTGAAAGGCAACTTGATTGTGAAATGATAAATTTCATGAATCTAAGGGAAGGAAAGAGTGAGAGCAGCAAAATAAGGACATGGATTTCAATCAAGCAGACTTTAGCAAACTCAGAGAACTGGTAGTATGTAAGGTTCCAGGGGAAGAAAATCTAATGGAAACATGAGTTCAGGCGATATTAAAGACACAGCAGTAAACTCTCTCAGTGGAAAGGAGAGAAGGAACAATAGCAAGAAACCAATACGGCTCTACCAGGAGCTCTTTAATGACCTGAAAAATCAAAAAAGAATCCTAGAAAAAGTGGAAGCATAGACAAATTGTTAAAGAGGAGTACAAAAGGACAGCACAAGCATGTAAGAGAAGGCACAAAATGAGGTACACCTCGCAAGGGACATAAAAGCCAACACAAAGAGGTTTTATACATACGTTAGGAGCAAGAGAGAGACAAAGGAAAATGTAGATCAACTACTTGACGGGGAAGGAGAGCTAACAACAGGCAACACCAAGATTACTGATGTGTTTAATGCCTATTTTGCTTCAGTCTTCACTGACAAGGTTAATTGTTACCAGCTGCTTAAATATAATTAGTATTAAGAACAAGAGGGAAGGAACACAAGCCAGAACAGGGAAAGAACAAGGATATTTAGATAGCTTAAAGGTATTCAAATTGGCAAGGCCCGACAAAATTCACTTATGTTACTTAAGGAACTAGCTAAAGCAATCTCAGAACCACTAGCGATTATCTTAGAGAACTCATGGAGGAAAAGTGAGGTCCCAGAGGACTAGAGAAGGCCAAACATAGTATCTATCTTTAAAAAGAGGGTCTTGGCAAATTATATACCAGTCAGCATAATTTCAATTTCTGGAAAGATACTGGAACGTATTATTAAACACTCAATTTGTAGAGGATAATCAGGTGATAAGTAATAGCCAACATGGATTTGTCATGAACAAATCATACCAAAACCCACCCAACCGTCTTCTTTGACAGGGTTATTGGCCTAGTGGATGGGGGGAAAGTAGTAGTTATGATCTATCTTGATTATAGTAAGGCCTTTGACACAGTCACACCTGACATTTTCATAAGCAAACGAGGGAAATATGATAAGATGAAGTTACTCTAAGGGGGCTGCACAACTGGTTGAAAAAACATAGTCAAAGAGTACCTATCAATGGTTCACTGTCAAACTGGAAGGATGTATCTAATGGGGTCTGCCTTAGGTCTGGTACTATTCGATATTTTCATTAATTACTTGGATAACAGAGTGGAGAGTATGTTTATAAAATCTGCGGATGACATCGTGCTCGGAGGGCTTACAAGCACTTTAGATGACCAGATTACTGTGACAAATTGGAGAATTAGTCTGAAATAAGATGAAATTCAATAAAGACAAGTGCAAAGTACTAAACTTAGGAAGAAAAATCAAATGCACAACTAGAAGAGGGGGAATAGTACCACTGAAAAGGATCTGACAGTAATAGCTGATCACAAATTGAGTATAAGTCAACAATGTGATGAAGTTCAAAAAAGGCTAATATTCTGGGGAGAGAGTATATATTACGAAAAACTTTCTAATTATAAGGGTAATTAAATACTGGCACAGGCTTCCAAAGGAGGCTGTGGAATCCCCATCACTGGAGGTTTCTGTGACCAAGTTAGACAACACCTATCAGGGACTCTCTAGATATACTTGGTCCTGTCTCAGTGTGGGGAGGATGGACTAGATGACCTCTCAAAGTCTCTTCCAGCCCTACATTTCAATGATTCTGTATCCTTACTGAAGTCAGTGAACAGACAGGACTTATACCGACTAAAATTAGCGTTTGGAAAGCCAAGCTGCCAGACACACTTAAACAAGCTGTGGGCAAGCCCCTGCTCAAGAACTCATGTTTGAACATTAACAGTCTCACCAAATATCAAGCTCTCTCAAGCCTCCCATTTTTAGGCAAAGTAATTAATAAAGATGATGAGCCAAATTCAGATATACTTGGTTTCTAAACAAATTTCTAATCTTTATAATCTCTTCTGTTATTGCTTTGTGATTGAATCTTGTAATTAAAGTGTCTAATAGCCATGGCCAGGAGTGCTACAGCAATTAGTAAAACAACATTAATAGTGATTATATATATTATTGCTACATATTTAGGAAAGTTTTTTCCATTTTTCCGAAGTTGAAGAGCTAGACAACATTTCATGTCGTGTAACAAAATAGTAGGTCAGGTTGTAAGACGATAATGGTGTATTGGTAAAGAAATACAATTCGATTTGGATGGATCATTTATGTTAGAATTACTGACTGAATGTAGCTTGTTCACCTTCTACTGATCTCTGCCAACATTAACAAAAAGTATCAGGCACACTTTCAGTTCCACAAGAAATTGCTAAAAATTGTGCCACACAATGTTAGATATGAGCTACTATTATGTAGCCATACCTACCTAGGTTAAGAGGCATAGACCTCCATTTATACCGGTTTTGAAACGACTGCAGCTGTGAAACGTACTATCACTAGGATTGATAGTGGCATCTAAATATGAATGAATCTGACACGGAGACTGACCATTGTGGAATCCCACACTGGTAAAGGCTAAGGGTAATACAGAAGTCAAACACACTGATATTTTTTGGAATGTTATCGTTTGTATTGCACATTGTCCCAAAAGCACCACTGAAGATTGGGGCCCCCTTTGCAAGATGCAGCACATAATACAAAAAGAAACAGCTCCTATACTGAAAAACTTGGAACTTAATTTGGGAATATCTCAATCAGGCTCACCAATTACCTGTTTTAGTAGCTATGCAAAGTACGATTTGTTGTGGCTAGATAGACTGTCAAAATTCAGGGGTTGGGAAACAGCTAAACTGAAACAAGCAACACAGCTGATAAAAAGAAAATAGAATGTATTGCTCCCACATTCAGCAGTATTATTCATATGGCATGTTAGGGAGATTGCTTTGCCAGGTTTAAAATGATGAAGGTATGAAACTGAGAAATCAGCTGAATTAAAAGAACTTTACATAGATGCCTTAAATTCTGTTTCTTAGTAGGATACTTTTAAAATGCACATATATATGACTGCATTAGTGACAGCTGCCTAAAAATAATAAGCAAATGAAAAGTGGAGAAATCCACAGTATGACAGGTAAATGACAAACTTAAGGCAGACATAAACAGACATACTTTTTGGTTGTTGAATTAAGTCCAACAGGTGTGGAAACTTGTTCAGGATCTTGGTTAACAAGACAAGTTGGGAAGGAGCAACCATCTCCTAGACTACAGAGAAAAAGAAGTTTAGAATCAGTGTAGCACTTATACAAGCAAAATAAAACAATACTTCAAATATTTATTTTACAATTCCTAATTTCAAAGCACCTGCTTTATTTCACATGATTTCGTGTAAAAAAAAAAAAAAAAAGTGTTGCTGACTACTTTCTGATATCCATATCTCATGTATTAAAAGACCGTATTTTTCTTCCAAGCATACCTTGTAAATACAGGGAGCAGCCAGTATTTCTTCTCATCACCAAACACCTGTCTTAGATTTTTGCTGAAGCCCAAACTAAAACCATTCTTGTCTGTTCCATGACGAAATATAGGTGCTCTGAATGCCTCTAGAAAATGAAATAGGTTTGTCATATTTCCTGCCTAAATACATTTTTAATTAACACCCACTGATTATTTAGATAATTATGCTGGTAACAACAGGCTTATTGGCTTTCAGCTATGCAATATTTCCTTTTGGTGGGGGTTGCATAATGCCAGTTCAGGTATTGTGCAGCCTCCAAAAACTACTTCCTTTTGAAAGATGAAGACACTGGTATTAGTTCCCAATTGCCATATCTAGAGAAGTGGCCAAGAGTCCTGTGGCACCTTATAGACTAACAGACATACTGGAGCATAAGCTTTCATGGGTGAAAACCCACTTCATTACATGCATTCGACGAAGTGGATATTCACCCACGAAAGCTTATGCTCCAATACGTCTGTTAGTCTATAAGGTGCCAGAGGACTCTTGGCCGCTTTTACAGATCCAGACTAACACGGCTACCCTTCTGATACTTGACATCTAGAGAAGCCGCCCTACTGCTGGGGAGGAGGCAGGAGTTTTCCCTTGTCTGACAGATTCAGTGAGCCAGGGAGTTGTGTGGTGTAAAGAGGTTTCCGCATGTAACTGCCCCATAGCAGAGTCCAGCAAGGTAAAAGAGAGGCCTCACTGAGGAAACTTTTCAACCCATTCTCAAATCAAACAACTACAAAGGGAGAAAAAGGAAAGGAGCCACCCACTTTGACATTCGGGTTTCCCTCACACACCAGGATGGATGTGAGAAGTCTCCTTTTACTCCTCAGACTTTTTATAAGGGCCTGAGATCTTCATTCTACCCTTTTAGGGTTCTGTAGGGAAATTACTGCACCGACAATAGGAAGAGAAGAGACAGTTAAGTCTAGCACAAGGAGCTCCAGTGTGTCCGATCCAGAGAGCACATTCACAGGAGTTCTCCTTCCACCATGTAACTCCTATAGCTTGGTCTTTCCCTTATTGGCCTTATGGAATAAGCTAATCATTTCCTTGTATAAAGTTTACTGCCAGTACACAAGACCCACCTGGGACACTCCAGAGATTTAAATTTTTGTAGCTTTATATGTCAGTTCCCTTGCACTAAAATAGCATATGATTGTTTATGAACTCACAAATCTTCATGGGTGCAGTTTATGGTATTAAAAATAAGTATTCTACTTATTTTATTAATGGCTTTTAAATAATCTGACTCATATTTCTTCTCTCATTATTACCAATTTGAATTTGAGTCACTTTCCTGCACTTGTTACTAATTTCTAAACGGACGTTAGATTTTTTGGGATACTGTGAAAGAGAAACACTCGAAGGAATGGGCTTGAAGCATGCACAGACTCCCCTACAACTGTTAATATCTGCATTAGCAGGAGAAAACCCCCCAGACCTAATTCTTCCACTCCCCTGCCTCAAACTGAGCGTGCATCAAGAGAAAGAGTGTTTAGAGATCTAGAAACTTGTTGCTATCATATCACTGACTGAAACAACGAACTAACAACAGAGAGTGAAGGTGAGAAACACATAGGCTATGCCTACACTACAAGCAATGATGAGAGCTAGTGCAAGTATATGTACACAAGCAGAGGAACCACACTCCTAGCTCGTAGTGTAGATGTAGCATAGACACATCTTTTAGGACCCATGTATCCTACAACTATTATGGAGTCAGGGACCCTGATGCAGTTATGGATGTCGCCAGACATGGACGTGGCCAAATCTGTTACCAGGTAATGGAGACACAGTTAGGCCTCATCCAGGCTACCAGTTTTAACCACGCTGTAACTGATTATACTTTTAATATAGTTAGGGCTTTACACTGTGGTACCATCATCCTGAGTATCTCTGCACTCATTTATTACTAAGAAAGCAAAGAGTCCTTTAAAATCCACCTTTTCTGTGTGATTCATTACGTGATATCAACAGCTTGATATAACTGGAATAATCACAAAGGTAATAATACTCATTGATAGCAAGGTACACTATGACATTACTTACCTAATGTAGATTTATTCTTGCTGACTAGCCAACAATGATAACCAAAAAGAGAGGATAAACTGACTGAAAACATGGCTGCAGCAAAGAATAAAAACATGATATGGAACTTGGCTTGAGTATCAGGAAGGCCATTCTATAAAGAAGGAAAGAAAACCAAAATGTTAAGGCAGGAAAAATAACGACTCCTTTAGCCATATTAATAATATCCACTCAACCAAGATTCTGGGTCAAGCTCTGCACTAACTCACAGACCCCTGTGCAACCGCATCTCTCAGGAAAGTAATATAGTCCCTTTAGAGAGAAAGGGCCACATTCCACCCCCCATGTTCTTTCAAGGGGCATGAATTAGAGCAGAATTTGGCCTTTTTAAGAGAGAATATACAGCAACTCCTCACTTAATGCTGTAGTTATGTTCCTGAAGAATGCAACTTTAAGCAAAATGATAAGCAAATCCAATTTCCCCATAAGAATTAATGTAAATGGGGGGGGGTGGTTAGGTTCCAAGGAAGTTTTTTTCGCCAGACAAAGGCATTATATACATATACAGTATAAGTTTTAAACAATTTTAAACAAACAATTTAATACTGTACACAGCAATGATGACTGTGAAGCTTGGTTGAGGTGGTGGAGTCAGAAGGTGGAAGAGAATGGATCATCTGGCTGCTCCTCTTGCAGAACTTTCCCAACTCAAAAAAACACATCTAGAGATTGTTGTTTTGCTTTCTTTTTCTTCCCCTTGGTAAACTTCTTTATAGCAAATCATTACGTGACCAACTGCCCTAATCACTTTGGAGCTGCATTCCCTGTCAGGATCGTCATCACTGAGGATTTTCAAGCCAGCTTCAATCATTTGGAAAGCTTCAAAAAGACGTCTGGCAGTCAAATTCCAATGCGTTGGTTCTTCTTTTACTTCTTGGCCCTCTTCTTTCTTTGCTCTCATCACCTCTAGTTGCATCAGATCTTCATTGGTTAGCTCTTCTTCGTGTGATTGCAGAAGTTGTGTAACATCGACTTCTTCCAGCTCATCAAAACCCATTTTCTTGGCCAAGCCGAGGATATCTTTCTTCATAGCAGGGACAACATTTTAAAATCCTTTTAAGTCACTGACACATTCAGGCCACAACTTCCCCCCCCACACCATTTATGCATGCCTGAGTAACTTCAGCCCAAGACTCACCAATGGTATTGATGCACTTGAGGATGTTGTAGTCATGCCAAAATTGCCGAATTGTAGGTTTGCCTTCCCCATCAGTGCCTCTGATGAGCTGGTTGAAAGTACAGCATAAGTAAAATGCCTTAAATGCAGCCATGGATCCTTGGTCCATGGGTTGGATGAGTGATGTGATATTAGGTGTCAGAAAGACAATGTGGAAGTTTTCACACAGGTCGTCTAGGTTGATTGGATGAGCCAGTGCATTATCAATAAGCAATAAAATCTTGAAATCAAGATTTTCCTTGGCACAGTATTCCTTCCATGCAGGGACAGCATGGAGAGTCAGCCATTCTGAAAAAATAGCTCCAGTTATCCATGCCTTCTTATTGGATCTCCAAATGACCAGAAGGTGTTCCTTTGAAAATCCCTTGAGAGCTCACGGTTTTTCAGATTGGTACACTGTCAGCGGTTTCATCTTCATGTCTCCAGCAGCATTAACTCCTAGAAGCAAGGTTAGCTGGCCTTTAGTTGCTTTAAATCCGGGCGCTGTCTTCTCCTCTTGGAATGTAAGTCCGCTCAGGCATCCTCTTTCAGTAGAGGCCCGTTTCATCGACACTGAAGACTTGTTTAGGGGAATTGCTGCCTTCCTCAATTATTTTCTTGAGATATTCTGGGAATTTTTTAGCTGCTGCAGTATTGGCACTAGCCACCTCACCCGACATCTTGATGTTATGCAGGTGGAAGCGCCTCTTGAACCGATCACACCATCCCCGACTTGCCGTGAACGTCTCTGTCTGTGATCCTTTACCTTGGTCTCTCTTCAAATGGTCATACAAACTTTTTGCCTTAGCTTGTATCAGTAACAAATTTAGAGGTATGTTCCATTGGTTTTGCCCCTCTATCCACATTGAGAGAAGACGCTCCATGTTTTCTGGCAAACAATTTCTTGATCGACTTATTGTAGTAGCACTACGTGGTATTACACACCGAGCACTATCCCTGATCTTGTCGGCATTACTCCGAATTGTTCTCAGTGGTCGGAGTAAGACCTAGAGCAATGCCAACCGCACGCTCACCTGCATCAAAAGACCTTAAAATGTCTAATTTAGTACCCTAACTAATGGTTTTCCTACTGCTAGGCACTCCACTATCACTTTGCTGGATGTTTTTGACTCATGATGCTGCATGATACTCCTCTGGACAGCACATGCACGTGCTACTCTTCACTCCCTTCAGCCTGGAGTGATTGGGGTCATGCAGCATCAACCAACTACTGAAAGAGAAAGGATTTGGAAAACCCATGTCATTCTCCATGCTCCCTTACTGAAAGCCCTGTGGGTTTAGGCTAGAACTAGTTATGGAATCAGTTACACCTGCAGGTTCTTACTTTCACAGGAGCCCTGCTGGAGGACCAAAGGCCCGTCTTCCAGGGTGCCCTGGACAAACCGGCCCTGTGTACCTCCCATAGGTAGTCTACATAGGCAGTCAACACTGGGGCAGCACTGCAGCCAATGTAGTTATCACTGTTGTAAGAGGAGGAAAATAACATATGCTGCAGGGCTGCGCCCCTCCCTGCTGTGTGCATGCGGGGGCAGAGAGATGCAGCTGGCACTGAAGCGTATGGCAAAGCTCCCGTGGATTTCGCAGACTTTCATGAGATCAGGGCCAGGTTCTGTGCATCCATACACCACTTCTCCACACTTGCTAGAGCGAAGCAGATGCTAGAATGCTCTGAGCTTGCTTTGGGTGGGCTGTTGCCCCCTGGGTTCTTACCCCACTCCCACGAAGGGGCGGTGAGCAAATGGACGTTGTGTATTCAGGCACAAGATATCAAGGTGGGGCTCCCACTGTGCACCCCCGCAGCTGCTCTGGAGGCAGCTGGTGGCCTCGGGCGAAGCCTCCACAAGCGCTTGGTGTAGTGCTCTATTCCCGAGCAGGGAGGAGGGCAGCGGCTGGGCCATAAAGCGATGGTGAATCACTGGGGGGTAGCGTGCATGTGGAATGTGATTACAAACATATAGTAGTTGGGAGGTGCCCCGCCTTACCCCACACAGACGCAGCCTACTGCAGACAGTGAGATGGGCAAGGAGGCTGAAGGTGCCATGTTAGGCTAGGAAGCACCTTGAGCAGCGGCAGCTTTCTCCGTTGTGACTCAGGTACAAGCGCAGACGCCGACTTTGCAGGACGGTGCTCAACCCCCGGCTCTGCCCCAGGCCCGCCCCCACTCCACTCTTTCTCCCCAAGGCCCCACTCCTGCCCTGCCTCTTCCTGCCCCCGCTCCAGTCCCTCCCCCCAGCACGCCGCATCCTCGTTCCTCCTGCCCCCCTCAGCCTCCTGAATGCCGCAAAACAGTGGATTGCAGTGGGCAGGAGGCATGAGGAGGGAGGCGCTGATCAGCTGCTGGTGGGTGGAAGGTGCTGCCCTGGGGTGGAGGGGAGGTGATAGGGGGGCTGTCGGCCCACCCTAGTTCCAAGCCCCCACAAGGACGGGCTGCTCTTTCAGAGAATCCTGCAAGGAGAGGACAAAGCAGGCAGCCAAACAACATTTATAAGGGAACACTGTGCAACTTTAAACGAGCATGTTCTCTAATAGAGCAACGTAACAACGTTACCGGGAGGACGTTAAGTGAGGAGTTACTGTAAATATTAACAGAAGTCCTTTAAACTCATCTGAATCTCAATTACACACTGAAGTGGCTTTTAGAGTAGAGCCTTTTATATTTAAAATAACCAACTTGTGAAACTAACCCTGTCAGAATGACTGATCTATAGATCACAAAGAAAACAGCACTGTTACAAATCTAAGAGCATATTCTTTGCTGTACATTCAGATGACAGTAAGCAGGACATTTTCATATGCATGCCTAGTGGACTGATTTAAATCAAAGTGATTTATTTCACCAATTTTAATTATGATTAAAATCAACAAGCCAGAAACCTTGAGTTTAATCTTGTTTTGCATTACTTTAGTTACCTTCCTAATGTGGGGTTGATTCTCATTGATTGGTAACCATTAAAACATGTTGATTTGTATGTCCCATGAACTTAAATGAAAGTTATGTGCGCACAGCTGATGGGATGACGGGTCTTATACTTGAAATATACTAGAGGTGTTCTGTTACCACTGAACAACATATACCCACCAACCTGTTCGGAAGCAAGTCAAACTACCTGACATCCAAAAGCATATTCAGTTTTGCAGCTGAGGACTCTTAGGGTATGTTTACACAGGAACTAGACAACCGTGGCTGGCCAATGCCCATCTACTCAGACTCACAGGGCTCATGCTGCGGGCCTGTTTCATTGCTGTGTAGACATCTTGGCTTGGGCTGGAGCCCAGGCTCCAGGACCCTGCGAGGTGGGAAGGTCCCAGAGGTTGGGTTCCAGCCCAAGTCCAGAAGTCTACACTGCAATGAAACAGCCCCGCAGCCGGAGTCCTGCAAGCCCGAGTTGGCTGGCCCTGGCCAGCCACAGGTGTTTAGTTGCTGTGTTGACATGCCCTTTGTTTGTGCTTATGATACAGCACATATATGAACACAAAATCAGGGTCAACTGCTGAGGCCAGCTTAAATTTGTAACTTAGTGACCAAACGTTACAGAGTTATATATTTCTTATAGCCTCTTTTCCATAGTCTCTCTTTTCTGCTTTTCATACATTGAACAATTTTATTGTCACCATCTTAGAAGTGTAAAGACACACAGAAACTAAAATCTATTCATTTCACTTTCTTCCACATCACAACGTTTGGCATATCACCACCACTCAGGAAAACTTTCAGTTTTTAAGAGAAGACTGTAGCCTGTGGAAGGAAAGTTCATGCTTTATATGAACACAGACTACAAATTAAAAACTAAACAAATGAGTTAATGTGACTATAAATATTGATATTTTACAACTCAAAAAGAGATATATGTATACACTTGCTAAATATATAGCTCTGAACATACAGATCTGAGAGCTTTTACATTTACAGAACCACACTTTTCAAATAAGAATATGGGTTAAAGATAAGTACTTACTGTCCAGAATTTGATAAAATACTGTAAATCTGTTGCAGCAATGAAAATGCAGTACAGTAGAGAATAAGCCAAGAAAAGAAGGAAAAATTTGTAATTGGAGAATCCAACGCAGTTGTTCACCCTGGCAACAAAAAAAAAAAAAAAAAAAATAAGTACATGAAAAACTGAATGAAAACAAATACATTTTAATAATCTTTCTTTAATTGCTTTAGTCTAATTTTTAATGTTCTCATTTACTGTAAAATAATTTTAACATAAATCTGTAAACAAAAATAGTAGCTTCCTGTATATCTCTCTAGTACCATAAACTGTCTATGAAATTTTTCATTAAGACATTACTTTAAAAAAAAAGTATTTAATAGTGATGGACGAGACAAGCAGCTGTTTGCTTTTGGACTCCAAAGTAGTATTTTAAAGAACTTCCACAAGTCCTCCCCACGCTCTCTCAATTTCAACAAAAATCCTCAGGCTGAAATCAGGCATAGAAAGGGCCTAATTTGAAAGGAATATTTTTGACAAATTAATATATGGATGAATATCAGGATTTTGTACAGAAACTTCCAAGCCTTAACTATGGCAATCTCCAATATGATGTTTTACTATTATAATATTTCTTAAACATTTAAAACTAACTAATAAAAGATAATCACATTATTGAGATGGGTACACTGGAAACCATATCAAGCCATTACCAACTGGAATGAAGGGACACTACATTTACAATCTTGTAACTATAGTTGCACGTATTTTGAACAAGACTAAAATTGCTTAAAAGGGTCAGAATTTTGGAATCACAATCCTTAACATATTGAAAGAAAGGATTAAATAAAGAATCCTAACCTCAAACAAAGAGACAAAATGAAAAGCTCTTAAGCCTGAAAGAATATTTAATTCAAAGCGACAAATAAATCAAGCTTATGAGGTGCTGAAACTTGAAATGACTCAATTAATAAACAAAGACTGTCTTTTAAAACAGATCAACACAAAGAAAAAAAACCTTCTCTTTACAATGCAAAAGATAACCATTTCTGTAGTCTCCAAAGAAGCAAAGGAGGATTCTGCTGCAGCACATTTCCTGAAATGTTCCTGACCTAAACCATCATTGGTGAAGGCTGGCTGCATCTTATAGGGAACGTGGGCCAGGTTTGAGTTTGGGTCTGGATAACTATTTGGTCAAATGCTAAATGAAGTTTACTACTAATAAGGAATGCAAAGGACAGTTTGATTTTAGGCAAACAGGCACTGCAGTAGGCCACAGAATAGAATTCAGAGACACCCGAGTTCTCCAACCTTCCATTAAGTGTGCATATGTGGGTTTTGTTTATTACTGTTTCCCCAAGTAGACATTAAAACCTTCCAAGTCTGTTATCTAATCAGTTAAAGATACAGGAACTATATTAATGTGTAAATGGGAAATAAGCTAAATAAATGGAGTATAACATAGGTTGTATGATAGAGAAACTTAAGGCGGAACTCTAAAGTGGCAAGCTACAAAGAAATAATTCAAAGAGCTTGTCTACACAGTGGGTTAGTGTGCACCAGGCTTGGGTGTAAATTCTCATGTGCATCAGTATGTTTCACACTAACCAGCCATGTGGACTCTGCTGGCACACACTAAGTTCCCTAGTGCAAGCATTTAGTACGAGCCAGCAGGGTCCACACAGCCAGTTAGTGCACGACCTACTGGTGCACACTAGAATTTAGACCCTACCTAGTGGGTTAATGCACACAACATAGACAAGCTATACTTCCTTAAAACAACCGCAAGAGTCAGCTTAATCTTTTGGCAGACTCTTAGCCCAACTGACTGGATTAATGGAAAAGCAATCTTCCTTAACTTTCTTTTGAAGAGTGACCTCACAGCATATTAAGCGGTGGTGGCCGTTGTTTGGCTTGTTGGAAAAGGTGTGTGCCCCTTTAAGGGCTAGAACACCAGAAAGTGACTCTCTGCTGTGGCTGCAGATCAGGTCAGCATGGGGACACTGACCCATTTCCCCCCCCCGCCCCCACCCCACATCACATGACCAGAAGAGAGTGGAGGGACTATATCGGTCCATTCCAGTGCAGGAAAAACCCTCTTTTACCTGGACCGGGCAGAGCAGCAACTAGAAGTGGTGACATACCAGGTTTTGTCAAAATCTGCTGTGGGCACTGCACTAGTCACTCCTTTATCCAGGGGCTGGGAAGGAATTTGCCCTCACTGCCAGACTGTCCAAGATGAAGTATGGGGGGAGGTTTGCCTTCCCCACAGTGGGTTCTGAGGGGCTTAGTTGGGGCGAACATGAAGCGGGAGTTAGGCTATTATGTTGCAACTCGTTATGTAAATGTGGAGCAGATGTCCAGTGAAGGTACTTCCTAGGGAAAGGATATAGTGATCAGTTGAACTGAATTGGTAAAGGATTTAAAAAAGGTATTCTTTAACGGAGTGGAAACAAGGGGGTTCAGGGCTTCTATGACTTCAACAAGTTAAGTACAAATCTGTATTATGGATTTCATAAAATGTCCCTTGAAATTCATCAATACACTACCAGCACCCACTCTATATCCTCTACCGGCCTCATTTTGGCTCAGGGTTTATTGGATTAAAATGAAAGACAGTGAAAGAGACTTGCTTTGAGCCTGATATGTCTGCCCTATACAAAATCTATCAATTTGGATAGAGAATGTCTTCAAATGGGTAAACAAAGCCAACTCTACTGAAAGGAAATTAGTTTGTATTCCTAAAAGCCTATGGTCTGACTAAATAGATCTGTTAACTGCCCTTTATGTGTCAAATGAGTGCTACTTTTGCAGTATGTAGCTTGAGGCAATGGGTTTCTAATTTGACTTCTAAATTCACATGAAAATTTGGGTCTCCCTTAGGATAACACATGACAAATCAAGTTTAGAAAAAAACTACATGTTTTGTGAACCTTATAATAGCTTGATTTGTAATTAAATATTGAAAACCTCCAAGATTCTGAAGATAACATCAATGGAAATAGCATTTTCCATGACAAGAATCTAGTTGTGCTTATAAAGGGTTGAACAATTTGTTCAGCATTTAGAGTTAACACTGTAGAAGAAAAAGCTAAATTTTATGAGAGACACGAGGTGGGTGAAATAATATCTTTTATTGGACCAACTTTTGTTAGTGAGAGAGACAAGCTTTCGAGCTTATGCAGAGCTCTTCTTCAGTTCTGGGAAACGTATTCAGAGTGTCACAGCTAACGCTACGTTTATGTCACAGAGGTCATGGAAGTCATGGAATCCATGACTTTTAAAGACGTCCGTGACATTCTCTCCTTCAGCCCCAGGGGCTTGCAGGACTCTGGAGCTGACAGCCAGTGTGGCCCTGGCAGGGTTCCGGTGACAGCAGCGACAAGTGACAGGGGGCCCCCTGCAAAGTTGCAGCGATAAGTGACAGACTCCGGAGGGGGCCCTCCTCGGGGTTCCACCAATGGGTGACCGCTTCACGCAGGGGGCGGGGGCGGCCTTGGGAAATGGGTGGGGTGTCCCATTTTCTCTTTGGGAAATATGGTTACCCTGCAGTTCCCAGCTGCTGCGGGTGGACGGGAAACCCCACAGCTCCCAGCTACCACGGTGATGGGGGAAACCCGAGGCAGCAAAAGTACAGACAGGTCATGGCTTCCATTAATTTTTGTTTATTGCCCGTGACCTGTCCGTGACTTTTACTAAAAATAAGCATGACAAATCTTAGCCTTAGTCACAGCTAAATACAAAGTGGAAAAGATTGTTTATCATAAGTAATTAACACACATTTCAAGGGATCATTCAAACTGAAGTGGCCTGTTAACACCCCTCTAGTCATAGTGAGGAGAGGAAGCGGGTGGGAGAACACAGAACAGGAGGGGAGTGTTAGTGGATTATAGATTGTTGTAATAAGCCATAAATCCAGAGTCCGTAATTTTTAGTGTCTAGCAAAGTTATGAATTTAAGCTCCCAGGCTCATCTTTTTAAAGTATTGTGCAGGTTTCCTTTGAGGGTGAGGACTGATAGGTCAGATGTGGAGTGATCACTTAGTGAAAACTTTCAGAGGAACAGCCGTGTTAGTCTGTATTCGCAAAAAGAAAAGGAGGACTTGTGGCACCTTAGAGACTAACCAATTTATTTGAGCATGAGCTTTCGTGAGCTACAGCTCACTTCATCAGATGTTTACCGTGGAAACTGCAGCAGACTTTATATACACACAGAAATCATGAAACAATACCTCCTCCCACCCCACTGTCCTGCTGGTAATAGCTTATCTAAAGTGATCAACAGGTGGGCCATTTCCAGCACAAATCCAGGTTTTCTCACCTTCCACCCCCCCACACAAATTCACTCTCCTGCTGGTGCTAGCCCATCCAAAGTGACAACTCTTTACATAATCAAGTCGGGCTATTTCCTGCATAGATCAAGGTTTTCTCACATCCCCCCCACCCCCATACACACACAAACTCACTCTCCTGCTGGTAATAGCTCATCTAAACTGACCATTCTCCAGGTTTAAATCCAAGTTAAACCAGAACATCTGGGGGGGGGGGGGTAGGAAAAAACAAGAGGAAACAGGCTACCTTGCATAATGACTTAGCCACTCCCAGTCTCTATTTAAGCCTAAATTAATAGTATCCAATTTGCAAATGAATTCCAATTCAGCAGTTTCTCGCTGGAGTCTGGATTTGAAGTTTTTTTGTTTTAAGATAGCGACCTTCATGTCTGTGATTGCGTGACCAGAGAGATTGAAGTGTTCTCCGACTGGTTTATGAATGTTATAATTCTTGACATCTGATTTGTGTCCATTTATTCTTTTACGTAGAGACTGTCCAGTTTGACCAATGTACATGGCAGAGGGGCATTGCTGGCACATGATGGCATAGATCACATTGGTGGATGTGCAGGTGAACGAGCCTCTGATAGTGTGGCTGATGTTATTAGGCCCTGTGATGGTGTCCCCTGAATAGATATGTGGGCACAATTGGCAACGGGCTTTGTTGCAAGGATAAGTTCCTGGGTTAGTGGTTCTGTTGTGTGGTATGTGGTTGTTGGTGAGTATTTGCTTCAGGTTGCGGGGCTGTCTGTAGGCAAGGACTGGCCTGTCTCCCAAGACTTGTGAGAGTGTTGGGTCATCCTTTAGGATAGGTTGTAGATCCTTAATAATGCGTTGGAGGGGTTTTAGTTGGGGGCTGAAGGTGACGGCTAGTGGCGTTCTGTTATTTTCTTTGTTAGGCCTGTCCTGTAGTATCAGAGGAACAGCCGTGTTCCCCACAGGTGATACAGTGGTTTTTTTTGTCATTTATCATTTTCCTGTGAGAATTCATTGGAGAGTGTAGTGATTGTCTGATTTCACCCACATAGTTGTTATTGGGGCACTTAGTGCACTGGATGAGATGCACCACATGTTGCGATACACATGTGTAGGACTCATGGATCTTGAGAGGTGTGTTGTGGGGGTGCTGATCATTCTAGCAGTGGAGATATGTCTGTAGGTTTTGCACCTGTTGTTCTGGCAAGGCCTGGTGCTGCTTTGAGCTGGTGTGTCTTGGTCTGCGGGGTGCTTGCTTCTGATGATGAATTTGGAGGGATAGGGGTGTTGTTTGAAGGCCAGAAGAGCTCTATAAACCAATGTCCCAATTTATTTTAGAAACGTTTATGCTACTGGGGTAGCCCACTTCTGTAACACATGGTACTGTGAGCATGAAAGTCACATACAACTGCTAGAAGTATTGGTGAAATTATTATTAACTGTTGAAATTACAGTAGTGCAAGAGGCTCCAGATTAAGATCACAACCCCAGTGTATTAAGTATTTTACAAAAAGACACTGTCCAAGGCACTGTAGAAAGACAAGACACCAGGAATGTGTTTTAACTAGGCCTCGACATTATTGAGGAACACATCTGGGAACTGTCCAAGAGTAACCCATCCATTGCAGGTCATCGTTCCTTTGTAATCCATACCAACTGGTGGAGGACTGCTGTCAGTCCCCCATCCCATTCATCTGGTGCCAGCAGCAGTGCTAGGACCCCATTGCCTCCTCATACAAGGCTAAAGGGGGACAGAAGAGGCATTTGTCTCCTTGCTGTTCCAGACATTATGACTCCCTACCCCATTCCCCACCTTTATTAGGAGATGCCTTCTCCTAATCCACTTCCAACTTCAGTTTATCAGAAACTGGGCCCCCCTATTACCTGCACTTGGCACCTGCCAAGTTGCAACAAAAACTTAATTTTACAACCTGACTTACCCACCAGGGCCCTGAGCTTCTGAGAGAAAGGCAAAAGAAAATCTCCACAATGCCCAGGTCATTCCAGCAGTGAGGGAAAAATTGCTTCCTAGCCCTAAGGGGTGACTAGCCTAACCACAGCAAGGCCCCAAAACATGGTCCTACTCTAATCCCAAGGGGGAGAAGCTTTTCTTCCCAGTACAGAATGGTGCCCCTCTTCAAACTCCCGTAGAAAAGCCAAAGGTTTTTTTTCCCCAGACAAAGACTCTCCCTCTTACCCCACACCTCTGAGGATGATAGGGTGGAACAATATGGTAATTGCCTAAGTAACTGACATATAAAGGGTAAAAGGAAAGGAATATGATTAAATCCAGTTAGTTTTTGTTTTAAAAATATCCCCAGCCATATACACATTATCAGCATGTTTGTAGTGATAAACAAATAACTCCATCAGCCTTTCAAGCCATCATTAATTAATTGATGTCTTATAACAAACATGAACATGTCTGCGATTCCTCTAGAGACATGAGTTTTATATCCTTTATAGATCTGACAATGGCTAAGATGGCAATGTAGGGGACCCTCTCAGGCTACCTTCATTGACATATGCTAGACTAAGTGGCTCCAGGAAGCAGGCTTCAGGAGCAGCTGAAAAAGGTAACTTTGAAATCCAAGGTTTTGGCCCCGATCATCAGTCCATCCTATGTCCTGACTGGGTTCTACTTATTCCTTAATAATTTTCTTCCCAATTCATGAAGAATGAAAAAATCTTTTAGTACCTAAAATATTATGTATATGTTCATCCAAGTTTAAAAAAATGCATATATACAGTGTAAAATGGGAACTGCATCACTCTACTATGCCAAACTATAACAGACTCATCATTGGGCTGGAAAGAATCTTCTCGTCTAAATACTCCAGTCTCTTGTAATAGTGAAACATGTTTCAGAGTAACAGCCGTGTTAGTCTGTCTTTGCAAAAAGAAAAGGAGTACTTGTGGCATCTTAGAGACTAACCAATTTATTTGAGCATGAGCTTTCGTGAGCTACAGCTCACTTCAGAAGTGAGCTGTAGCTCACGAAAGCTCATGCTCAAATAAATTGGTTAGTCTCTATGGTGCCACAAGTACTCCTTTTCTTTTTAGTGAAACATGTCTTTCACATGAAGCCCCTCAAAACTGTATCTCATCTAATTTGGGAAATAAAAGGTATGAACTATACTCACCAAGGGCAATGATGGTCCATTTTCAAAATACATCTTTAAAAGAAAGCAAACAATTATATATATGTTAAAATTATAGGAAAATAAACAGGAAGTTTAGAGTTTAAACTAAACACAATTGCTACAAAATATCTGATTTCATATATCCAGAAGAATGGGTTGCCAATCAGCTACATAGCCTTCTTCAGAATAAATCTCATTCACAGTTATAGTCAAGTCTGCTCACATAATGCACCACCTGCCTACAGTAGAACAAGTAGACTTTCCCCCACTTTGAAAAGTAATAGTTGGCGGTTCAAATTATATTTTTGCCATCTTTTATTACACAACTTAACAAGTTACTATATATGAGCACATTACCATGAATTTGTATTGACATTATCCACAAGTTGTTGCAGAAGTTCACAAAGATCAACCTACGATGCCAACCTCCAATGCCCAACCGTTACATTTTCAAACAAGCACATTTGTGCTTTCTCTCAAGCTGTTCCTCATGCTTGGGAGGTACACCCTCTAAACAGCTGCAAAGCTACCCCAGTACTCCTTCAAACTCTTTTTTAAACTCTCCTTTGCTGTGATGCCTACAAAATTCCTGACACCAGTTAGGCTGCTTGTGTACTGAGACCACTGCCTACCCATGCTGACCAATCCTGCCTCTTTCCTTGTACGCCCCTGTCGGTCTGTATCCATCTATTGTCTCTTTAGGGGAGGAATTGTCTTTTGGTTCTGCGTTTGTATAGCATCTAGCACAATGGGGTCCTGGTCCATGACTAGGGTTCCTAAGCACTAGGATAATTACTCCTGAGGGAATTCTGCACCAAAAATATAAAAATTATGCACGCAATATCTTAAAATTCTGCAAATTTTATTTGTCAATAAATAAATGTGGAGGCTCCAGGATGGCAGTGGGGAGCAGAGGCCACTGGCTGCACAGAGGTGGGAGATCACCCTGCAGCCCCCCCACTCCCAGGACATAGACTCAGCGATGAGCTACACTCAACCCTGACACAGTGCAAGGGCCGAGCCCACCCCAGAAACACTTCGTGGCCCTGGCCCTCCATGCCAGGCACACCAGGTGTGGGCAGGCAGGCTCATCATGGCAGGATCCAAGTGTGGAGGAACTTAGTGTGGGGGGGATCCAGGTTTTTATCCTTCAAAAGTTATGTCCACTCTGGAAGACAATGGATGACTGGAGAACGAATATGTTTAAGACCTCAGAGATACCAAGGAAGTGATGTATGATTATTTAAGAAGGCTAGAAATCTTTATTTGGACTGTTTAAAGCACCACATTTTGTTAACAGCAATTTAACTAAAACGCTCAGGAGAAAAGCTCTTCATTAACAATTCAACATCCTCACCCTTCTACTAAGGGAAGAGAGCACTCCTAATCCACATGCGAGTTATCTACGGTGGATAAAAATCAGTGAAAGATTTTTTTTAAATTTAAATTCAATACATTTTTTCTTTTTAAAAATCAACCTATTTAAAATTAAAATTGAAACTGACAACCTACATTTAAGGCCTAAATTTACTATAATCTATTAAAATAATTTAAACTAAATTAAATTGAATATTCAACCAGTATATGTTTGCTGCCACAATTTTAAAGAAATTCAAACCATTGAACTGGTGAAAGTCACTGACTAAGCACGTGGAACCAGAATTTACTGAAGTGCTAAACCTAGCTTTTGACAGGGGCAAAAGAATAATATCTTAAATTCAATTTATTCAACTAGCTCAGTTCAATGACTAGTTCATTCAAAGTCAAGCAACCCACTGGGAGCTGAAAAAGCAGGAAAGCTTGTTTTCCTCTTGCAATACATGAATAAAACAATGTGTGAGGATGAGATCTACTAGTTCTAAAATCCCGAAGGACATAGTGGACAGAATCACTGTTCAATTCAGTAAAAGACAATACTACTTTTGTTTAATAAATTAAAGTTTGAAATACAAAACAGTTTGATTAAGCTGATTTTTTTATGCATCCAATACGTTTAGGGTAGTTTTATTTATTAAAAAAACAATTTAAAAATGTTTTGTGCATTTTTAATTGAATTCCAATTTCCATCCAAAGGCAGCTTGACACATATCACAAGTTAAAAAAAAATCTAATAAAAACAAGAAATGGCTCTTTTGCTATTTTCTTACAATCAAAAAATACAAATCTGAATAAATGTATATTAAGCTATATAATTGCTTAAATAAATGTATACAGATATAGTGTATCCTACAAGTTAGCAAAAAAAGAGTATCAAATGGATAATCAAGGCTATATTTAGTTACAAAACATGTTTTAATGGTTACCAATGAGAAAGTACCTCTCTTTAGAAAAATAACTAAAAAGTACAGATGTAATACAAGATTAAAATTAATTATTTAAATCAAGGTTTCCTGTTTGCTGATTTAGATTTTAAATCACCAGTTTAAATAACACCTCCCTGAACTCACCCAAGAAATTGTCCAATAAAAAACAAAAAAAGAAAAGTAAACATTCTTGATGCTTGTACGGAAAATTAAAAGCAGAAACAAACCTTTAAAAATACCTTTCAGAGTGTCTTTGTAATGAAACACCAAATAATTTTTTGTAATTAACAAGAAAGTAGCAAAAAATGTATTGCTCAGTTCTTTACCATTTAGCAGAAGCATTTTTATAATTATTTTCTTTTGCATTAATAAGATTTAACAATTGTTTAACATTAAAAAATTGTTCTTACTTGTCACACACGGAACAGTGATGGCAGCGGTCTGGTTTTACAAGTAGGCATCTGTCACAGTATCTGATTGCTGAGAAGAAAAAATATCCATGTTGCATTAGATCCAACATAAGGTTATGCACATTTTAACATCTTTAGACCCACTCAAAAATAAATATTTATAGTCAAATCCTGAATTCCCTGAAACTTCCAATAAAATGATTCAATTTGAATTTAGTGGGAGTTGCACATGTTCAGCACCTAACATAACGGCTATTTAAGAGCTACTTGTGAAGTGCATTTTGAATTTTTAATACACATGAGAAATATTCCAACAAATTGCATTCTGGATTATTTATTAAAGCTTTTCACTGAAGCTACTTTTCAAATAAAGAAAAGTCAGCATTGCAAAACCTAAAAATACAATAAAAGGCTATGTAACATGATTAGTAATTAATAAATAAATTCACATTAATTCTAAGAAGCCATTTTAGGATTTTATCCTAATAATAGATTTTATTTTGTATATTGCCTTTAGGGTTTGCTTACTTGGCAGACATGCGTAATCTGAAACTAATTACACTGATGATATAATGCAAGGCCTTTGACTGTTTAGTTTTCAGATTTGGCGTTTGCTCTTGCTAATATTTCTTCATCACTGTAGCTGACGTGCATAGGTACACAATAGTAGGTGCCATAGACAATCTGATATTAATATTTACCTTTTCAGGAATGTAAAACAGAAGTCAAATTATGTAACCTTCAAATATATATTTCACCTTCCTGTAGTGTTTGTTAATACTGCAAGCTATCAAATAACTACAGGTAAACCAGTGCTGCTTTTGAAACCAGTCTTGACACTAGTTAGGATTTGAATAGTATTAGTGTGTTTTCAATCAGTCTTCAGTTACAAATCGTGGGTATGTATAAAGCTTAATAGAAAAATCAGATTAACTTTGACTAATATTTGAGTATTAACATTCTTTATGTTTTTAGTGACTTGTAAATTCTATTACCATAATTACTCATTACTACATAGAATCTGCATTTGCAGAATCTTAAATAATGTACTTCTACTAAATAATAATAGGGCATCATTCTTAGGTCAGTTTTTTCTTTTAAGCTTTGAAAGACAATTCATTTTTTTAAAACATTGTCTAAAAATCTCACTTCCTACGGACAATGAATGTATCAAGACACTTGTCTCACTGACCACAGAAACAAACAGAATTTACCTCCAGACATTGTCCTTGTATAGATAGGAAGGTCCTTGGCTGCTCGCCTAAAAATTTCTTGCTGGGCTTCACCTCTAGGCTCCCTTTCCAGCAGTTCTTTGTCTGCATATGACAGATGGAACTGGAAAAATAATGTAATTTTTAATTAGTAATGCCTAGAAAATTACATCTTTGTGGACTTTTACTCCAATTAAGAAGAAAGATATTCATTAAATAATGATGAAGTAGCCGTATGTGCAAAATACTGTAGCGAACAACCAATTATTCCCAAGAGAGAGAAATTCAAGTTTTGGTATTTTTTCATTTCTCTTCTTAGTCAAAAGCAATTTAAAACATTTTCTGATTCCAGTGTGTATCCACCTAATATTGATTGCTCTCCTTAAGATAAAATAGGAACGCCAAATGTTTAAAATTAAGCAAGATTAACTGATATATCCTTAGACCATTTGGTTACCATTCTCTTGACAAGTTTCAAAGAAGACTACCTCAAAGTGTATTAATGAACTGTTAATGCATGTCAGGAGGGTCCACACAGTTCATCCGCAGCAGGCTAGTGCAGAGTAGATTTAAATTCACATCCCAACGTGACATGAATGAAATGTTCCTGTAGACAAGCCCAAAGTCCACCCCTGTGATACTGAATAAACCCAACTGGCTATTGAACAGAAGTTAGTTACTTTAGTCTTTCAATGTCATAAGAGGGGGCAAAGAAAAGAAAATATAATACATAATAGGTAGGAAAGTAGGAAGGGGAATTGTGTTAAGGAATCATACTTAGCAAAGTCAACAAATTAGTGCACACTATGCAATGTCAATTTTCTCCCTCAACACACCTGGACAGACTACTCAAGCAGCACAGGAAGAACATACTAGGGAGTTATGGCGACTTTAACCTTATAAAGGAACAGAAGCAGTATGTTATAGTAGAACCTCAGAGTTACTAACACCAGAGTTATGAACTGATCAGTCAACTACACACCTCATTTGGAACTGGAAGTATGCAATCAGGCAGCAGCAGAGACCAAAAAAAAAAGCGGGGGGGCGGGGGAAGGAGATACAGTACAGTACTGTGTTAAATGTAAACTACTAAAAAATAAAAGGAAAGTATTTTAAAAAAAAAGATTTGACAAGCTAAGGAAACTGCTTCTGGGCTTGTTTCATTCAAATTAAGATGGTTAAAAGCAGCATTTTTCTTCTCCATAATACAGCTTGAAACTTTACTAAGTCAATGTTTAGTTGTAAACTTTTGAAAGCACAACCATAATGTTTTGTTCAACGTTACGAACATTTCAGAGCTACGAACAACCTCCATTCCCAAGGTATTTATAACTCTGAGGTTCTACTGTACATCATTTTATGCTTACCTAGAACCCAGAGTATTTTGTAGCACTAAATTACTTGTAATTAATTAAAGGGATGATGTCCAGTAGACCTGTCCTTTAGCATCCGTTTCTACACTGCTGAACAAGGATGTTGTTGCATAATGCTGCTGGCAATGAAGTTCAAAAGCACTACTGAAACAGTAGACATTGCCTTCTAATAACTAGATTTGCTACATTTAATCTGATAGTCCATTTTAAACTCTAACGGTATGAAATAGCGGCAAAGAGTCCTGTGGCACCTTATAGACTAACAGACGTATTGGAGCATAAGCTTTATGCTCCAATACGTCTGTTAGTCTATAAGGTGCTAACAGACGTATTGGAGCATAAGCTTTATGCTCCAGTACGTCTGTTAGTCTATAAGGTGCCACAGGACTCTGTCACTTTTACAGATCCAGACTAACACGGCTATCCCGCTGATAGTATGAAATAGTTGCTTTCCAACCCAGGTATATTTAATGATTTATCATATGACTAGCATTCAGTAGCAGCCTTTTCTCAACATCTTCTATTGAAATTGGTCTATAAGAATTTGAGTAGATCCCTCGTCTAATTATTCCTATATAGTCTTCACGCACAAACCGACACTCCAAAAGAGTATAATTATAAAAAATGTGGCATGTAAAAACAGGTTAAACTTTAAAAAATTTTTAATATTCCCCCCCAAAAAGATACAGCAAATGTTGCTAAGTTAAGTCAATAGAAGTCACTGATGACTGTATTGTGGCAGAATGCAGAATTGAACTGTTTATTTAGAGCAACAGTGATCTTTCATGATAAATTATTTGTAAATGTGTTCATGGTTCCCACGTTAAAAAAAAAAGGGGGGGGCATTTGAAAAAGCCCAAACATTAACCATGAAAATCACAAGTTAAGGTTACATAAGCAATTCAGCATCAAACTTACTATCCAATTCTTGTGCATAAACCAGTGAAAAGCAAATTGTTTCTACTTTTTGAAAAAGGCTCATGATGAGTGCTTGCCACTTGAAGTTTTCCCTCCTACACATGTGAACATTTTCTTTTTCTCCTTAATCATAAAAATTTTCATAGTAATAGCTCTTTGCTATAAAATGACAGTGGGTTTGTGGAGAGTAGGATGGTTAAAATATGATTTACAAAAGGACTCTTAATTGACCTGCAACTATGGAGGTCACATGACGAGCACATCCATAACATATATACCTACGAGTATTGGATGGTGCTCTAATTATCTTGAGTATTTTATCTGAGTGGTGGTGAGGGGAATATGGGAACCAAAAGTTGTGGGTCTGGGGTAGGAGCAGCACTAGAGCAGTGGACTTCTGGAGCTCAGGACGGAGGAGGAGTAACATAGGTCTCTACGTCCATTCCAGCCCTGAAGACAATTTTGGCTAGTTAAGCATCGCCAGCTTATTTAGACTTGTGGGGTGAGGGCCAATGGAGGAGGGTGAGTCTGTGTGGAGAACACAGAGGAGGGTGGAGTGTTGTGCAAGGCCCATGAGGGAATAAAGGAGTGTGCAAGGGGGCAGGGAAGCAGAAGGTAGCAGCTGGTTTGGTTGGCTAATAGATATAGTTTACTTTCATACACCAAATATCATGAAGGGGATTCCATTCAAAAAATGACAATTACATTGTTATTCACCTTTTTAAAAACTACCTGAAAGGGTGTTCCAAAGAGGTAGCTGCTAGGCTGTTCTCAGTGGTGGCAGATGACAGAACAAGGAGCAATGGTCTCAAGTTGCAGTGGGGGAGGTTTAGGTTGGATATTAGGAAAAACTTTTTCACTAAGAGGGTGGTAAAGCACTGGAATGTGTTACCTAGGGAGGTGGTGGAATCTCCTTCCTTAGGAGGTTTTTAAAGTCAGGCTTGACCAAGCCCTGGCTGGGATGATTTAGTTGGGGACTGGTCCTGCTTTGAGCAAGGATGACCTCCTGAGGTCCCTTCCAACCCTGATACTCTATGATTCTATGAAAAAACCCCATGCCTTTACAAATAATCCTTTGCTCAATGCAGGCCAAAGTATATGTGCCAATTCGGGAGTTTAAAAGTGAACCCTGTGGCGGAAGCAGTGGAGATTAAGAACATTTTCTGAAGCTCTGCATGATTTTTTCAAGCTGTTAAGTTTTGATTAACTTGTATATGGAAACTACGTGCACAGTCATGAAATTTTCTGGATGAAAAAATGATCCTTCTCTTTTACGTTATCCAGAAAATTTTAACCGGTTTGCTTTCTGAGATCAAACAGATGAGGAAGAGGGGAACAAAATAAAAACTCTTAATGCAACCTCAACTATGGAGGCATGGTAGTGAGTCCATAGTATGGTAACCGGATAAATTACATAGGAAAATGTATTTCTTTCTTATGTAATGATTAGTTTGAAAAGCAACAGATAACTTTTCTTCAAAATTAGGGCCAAATCCTGCCTGTTTTACTCACACAAGTAGTCCCACTGACTGTAGTGCATAAGAGAAGCATAATTTTGTCTTCTAGTTTTTCTAATTTCAGGTGTGAAAGTTCCATATGCTTCAGAGAATGGTACCTAGAGAGTAAACCTGATTCAAGAGGCAACATGTACTATTCCTGGAGCTGTATTAGGATGAATTCAGCTTTCTGCTCCATCTTCCTCATATTCTTCCAGACAAGCGGATCCCTCTTATCCAATCCCTCTGTAGTACTATAACTAGACATTAGAATTTAGATTTAACTGATTAGCTGAGTCAACTGTAGCTGGACTTACAGTATGAACGTCTTAGACCTTACCTGAGCACAGACTAATTGGGATTCTCAGCGTCTGTAGGCTGCTGTTCTACAAGATGACCCACAAGTGAGCCTCTCTCTGGCTGAGCCAGTAGGGGCGTCCACTTTAGAAATCCCTCTTACCCCTTCGTGCAATGACAGCATGAGGACTTGATTGTTTATGCTCAGAAAACAGTACTTTTTGAATGGTAGGCAAAAGTGATTTTTCAGAATATAACTGACACTAGGACAATAGGACATCTGAACTAATTTAAAACACTCCATCTCAAATACATTTGCAAAAAATTATATATTTATGTGCACTACCCCCCAAAGAATGAACACCTCCCTAACTAAAACATTTGTATTTTATTGTCCTCTGTTAGCACACAAATGTTTGCTACATTTAATTTCTTTCCCATAATATATCAAACCACCAACATGATGGTAACAATCACTTATCACTACCAGTCAGGGTCACATTAGAACTGGTGACCTTCAGGTATATAAGGTATAAAGTGTACGTTATCCAGCCCTCCAAATGTCATTTGACCACTTAAAATCACCTGAAAACTGCATGCATCAGAAATGAACATAAATGTAATTTGTCCCAAATCTCAACTTACTTCTTTTGAAGGATTCACTGGTAATGTAAAGATTGTTTTCCAGTAAGACCAGACAAACAGCATGAAAAATAGGTGATAGGCAATCAGGCACACAACTAAAATTAAAGAGGGATGTAATTAATATATTATACAGAAGAGAACAGCAACAGCATATTAATTATATTATATATGCAAATTATCAGCATCACTAAGGCTGTAAGAAAATCATGTGCCACAATTTTGTTGCAGAAACTGCAACTTTTAACACACACAGCAACTTTTTAGAGTTGCTGCAAATGTTAGTGGCATTGTGACCCATGCACCATGTTGCAATGCTACTCAAATTTGGCCAGCAGGTAGGCTAAATCCCAGAGAGTGGCACCGCAACTTGGCACACAGGGTTGCAATGCCAATCATTCAGATTTGGCCCAGCCACCCCTCCATCATGCTTTTTTGACCACCAAGTGGGACACATGGCATTTCTTCTGTCCTGCTGCCCTACTTTGGAAGGTAGGCTGCATGTCTTGAACCACAACTTAAACTATGACTGCAACTTTTGAAAAAAAAAAAATCACTATTTTTTTTAACAGCCTTAAGCATACAGGTGTACAGGTACCCTAACGAATGCAAGTGTATCCATTTAATACAGTGTAATGATATTGGTAAACAAGATGTTGCACTGAAACCTTAGATGAAACACAAATTTACTGTTGTAAAAAATAATATTAAAACATTAAACTGAATTAAGGTAGTAAAACCCTAATTAGCAAAAGGAAAAAACACAAAGTACTCCCAGTATTTTCCTGGATGCTCTGGGTAAATTTAACTGACCCTTCCCTCCCTTTTAATATTATGAGCTATATGTGAAATCGTTAGCTGTGCAAGAAAGGGAATATGACAACCTAAACTTTATGCTGCATAGGCGATGAGAATCTTTCAAATACCGTACATGGATACATTTGGATGTGAACATTAGCCTTAATGTGTACTAGTTTTTTGTTCATGGTAGTTTTGCTGTTACACAGTCCAAATACAGGTTTTTAAATGGTCAAAACAGTTTATTCTTTAGATCCATTGTGATGTATTCTTATAGCTCTTAATAGTACAATCAAGATTTACTGGGCTGTGGTATTTTGTCACATTCTCTATTCTTACAATGAGAACTATGTCAGTAAATCTGTCTTAAGCGGATGGTGAAATTTTATGAACACCACTCATTGTATGTCCAATAATTGCTCAATATTCTTGATCTCTCTCATATTAACATATAGCAAAATTCACTACAATGAAGGACAAGGCCAAACTCGAGTGCCCACTCCAAGTAGCCTGACCAGATATCAAGAAGATGTGCAGGGAAGAAGAATCCATCTCATTCCTCCAGGCTGCAGCATGCTGCACAGCTGCCACACGCGACACTTACACATCCCCTATATGGTGAATTGGAGAGAGGATCTGCACAGAATACTCTGCCCCTGCAGTGCAAGTGGGTTCTACACCACACAAAATGTCTGCACACATGTAAGCCCCCCTCCCCCTTTGTGAGAGTGACAATAACTGTCACCTACGCTCCCAAATTTATTGGGCAAGGTGATTTTGGCTTCTGTTGAAGGATCTCTCACCCCCTCATCCACGTGTCCCCTGCCTGGCAATTATTTCTGCCCCTTCCAACCCCAGTCATCAGTTCTGCCCCTCCACAAGCCTCATTTCTGCTCCCTCCAAGCGGGGTGGGGGCAGGGGTGGGGAGGCTGCAGCAGAATCCCCTCTCTTCCAGCAGGCTTGGGTGGGGGGCAGCTCCAGCAGCTCTTCACCCCCTCTGGCCCCTCCCAGGCCAGATGCTACTGGGCCCTTTAGCTCCCTCCTCCCCTCCTGTGAAAACAGCTTCAGGTTGCGAGGGAGAGGGGGACACAGAACCCTGTATCAGCTCTGATTGGTTGTTCTGCCCCAGGAGGTAGTCAAGTGGGGCAAACAGCCAATCAGAGGGCTCAAATTCACTTGTGGTCTGGAGCGCCTCTCATCATTGTGAGACTGGTGCCTGCCCCCGTCAAAATCATGCCACTTGTGAAAAAGTTGAGGGAGTTGGCAACACTTGTCAAATAGTACACCAGATTACTCAGTGCTAATGACTTTTCCATAATGTACACATGCAAGAGGGCAGAGTAAAAGTTCTAGCAGCAAGTTCAGCTCTGAATTTCCCCACTTTCATGAGTTCAAAATATCAAAAGTAACAGAGGAGTAATGTAGCTGGCACTGAATTTTTGTTAATTTAAAGTTAAAGACAAGCAGAAATGCTTTAAAAATTTATTCTTGGCTCACATGCCAGTCATAAATTAACTTATTTGTAAAAACAAAAACCTGAATCAAACCATACTGTAAGGTACTTTGCTAAACAGGACAAATTGGTCTCTGAATGGCTTAGGCAAACAGTAAGTCTGTTCTTCAGATCAGTCAGAATATCACAGGTCAATAGCAGGCAAATATCACTTTATTACATCAACACTGGTCACTTTATTTGATAGATTTAATCATTTGACAGAACAATTTGTATTTACTCTATAATACATATTACCTCAAGAACAATATCAGCTATTTTGAAAATAAGCAGTATGATGGTACAAAACATGAGTGAGAGAAAGCAAATATTGATTATATGACTTTCTCTGCACCATATCCTTTTGCTAATTTGTGAGTGTTATTCCCTGTACATTTTACCTCTAATACAATACTGGGAAAGATATCTCAATTTCATCTCCATTTTTAAGTAGGAGGAAGGAACCACTATCTACAGAAAGTTTTATTCCATTGACATACCAGATTCAATGCCTTGAGGTATCCAGTGTTTCTCCCTTACTTGCAGTTTAGTGTGTCTGCAGAATTCCTAAACTCTTCAGGCTTCCCTGGCTTTCCAGTTTCTGGGAATTAGGTCTGGGATCAGAAAGGTCCCTGGAAATCTATGAAGTCTGACTGGGGAGCTAGGGTGGCCAGAGAAAGCCTAAAGAGTTTAGCAACTCTGCAGACATACTAAACTGCAAGTAAGGGAGAAAGACTGGATTGCTTAGGAGTTCTCTGGGGACTACAGGAGTTGAAACTGAGCTTCCTATGTTGGGCTCCGATAAGGTGATGCTGACAACTGCCACCTCTCCACTACTGACGGATATGGACAAGGTAGCAGACAATACGCTAGTCCTGTGAAGACTGACAAAGTAATTTGGTAATGGCATTTCATGGACAGATGCCATGGATTCCACAGTACTGCATCATTTTCTTTAGCCCCACAAATTTCTTCTCCCTTCATTTGCTGGAATCAAAGGTGTATCATGCCCATGACGGAAGATTCTATCACATACCTCCCTAAGTGAGTGAGGAGAGAGTTCTGCCACCTTCTCCTTGCATTTATAGGTGAAAGAGAACTCTTACTTATACACAGGACAAGAGGGTGTAAAGATTCCGTACCACCAGCCTTCCCAGACAGGGGGTGGCAGTGCTGCTGAAAAGCCTGCTACTGTGCAGGAAACTTTATACACCACCACATTTAACCTGCAGATGAGCGTGCTGAAGAGTTTACCCCAGAGAACTACATCAACATCCATGTCCAGCTGCCTTTGAGCAGATTCCAATGAGTCTGCATTGTTCTGGTGAAGGCAGTCTTGTGTCCAGAGTCATGGCAGTGAAGGGCAGCTGCACTTCCCTCCCTCACCAATGTGGCATGGGGATACCTGTGGGCTCATTTCCTGGAGTCTTCTCAATAGCCACAGATGCTTTCAAAAGACATTCCCAGCCTTTCCTCCAAACTTTTTTTCCCCGGAGAGGAATGAGGAATAACAAAATTGGCTCAGGTGGTAAAGAAGTAAGAACAGATTCTCCTGGAATGAAACAGCTAGTACTAATGAAGACAAGAGCAGAAAATTGAGGGGAGTGTATAAGAAATGAAAAATCTGCCGGGGCCAGTCTCTTTTAGTACGTAAAAGTATCAGATATGGCTAAAAGCATCATTAACAAGAATTTTAAATATATGATTAATACTTTTTTTTTTTTCCTAGTACCATATAAGAAAATAGTTTCCGAATTACCTCAAATTTGAACAAAAATGGTTCTTTGGCCACAGACTATTTATGCAAAATTTGAAGAGGAAATTACCATTTTGAGGATTTTACAGGAGGGAGCAAGGCTAAAAGAGGGCTTATATTATAAATCTAGAGTTAGCCTTTGTGAAGAAGCTACCACCTCTCCATACAAAAGATTCTTAAAAGCCTGGCACTGCTCAACACAAACATGTAAATTCTCTTGTCAAAATGAAAAATTCTTTTGCTCTTTCAAAAGCAAGTGCTATCTTTTTAGAAAATGTCACATAATCCGTTATACAAACTCGTTAATGGAAACAACATGAATAGAATACTCACAATTCATTCATACTTTTTTCAAGCAATCACTGATAATCAAAGAAAAAGCAACCTGACCATCTTCGTTGCTTTGTGTCAGGAGAAAAAGGGGGATGGCCAGGATTAAGTCAAGCCTTAGCTAATGTGAACAGAGCGGATAATGGTAGAAGCATTAGGCAAGCACTGTTGATCAAAAAAACACAAATCCTAGTTCACGAGGCTACATAATCCCTCCACAGTGACGTGACATGACAGAGAGTGATGGGTTATGACAATTAAACAGGGCTTAACTGCAGCATATAATAAAGAACTATATGGTACTGCAGACCACTGACAGAGAAATTCACAATTAAAGTAATTAACAAGGGCTATTCAAATTGCTGTCCTTCATGGCGCTGACACAGCACAAAATATTGCAGTGCACTTCATACCCAGTAGAAATTATTGTACTGAAAATGGGAAACATTCATTACACTATAGAACACACTTGGAAAAAGGGGAAAATCATATTGCAGGGATGATTTTGAAAAACCGCATACCCATTAATTGACAACACAATATGCAATTCAGCATATTGTTTGTTTTCCATTATGATTTACAACAATACGATGACAGCACCACACACATTCGTGGTACAAAATGACTATAAATCAGAAGACTTTCCTGGTGCAATATAAATATCAAATAAACTGTAATTATAATTATATTCAAAAATATGTTAAAAGAACATTAAGGTTGCAAAGCGAAGCACTCAGAAGTTAGGAGCCGCCAGAATTAAGTTTGCCTGCATACCCTTCTACGTATGCAGTATGATATGCTCTTTAATTATGTGATCACATGCTGTTTTTTCTCCAAAGGACCCCTGCCTCACTCAGTACCCAGAACAAATAGAGTTTACTCAATGAGTAGCTATTCAATGTTTTGTATTATCCTCGTTTTACAATGTGTGGTCCTAGGATTTATTTACTGTGTACTAATCACACCCTGTTCAGAATACAAAATCAATAATTTCATCATTGGCTTTTCTATGGCACTCATCACTATAGAATCCACGTGCTTCACAAACACTAATTAATTGTCTATCACTGTGAGGGGAGGTTGGGGGGGGGGGGGGCTACTACCTCATTTTATAGAGTATGATCTGAGACACAGAGGGATTAAGTCAAAAGTTTCCATTAATTTTGGCAGCCCAATTTGAGATGACAAGGACCTATTTTTTTTCCAGAGTACTTAGCCTTATATAGCACTTTTTATGTTCAAAGCACAGCTCCCATTGTCTGCATTTGCAACTGTGAGTGCTCAGTTCTTCTGCCAATCAGACCCCAAAGCATCAAGTTGGGCACCCAGAAAATGAGGCAAATACACCAAGTGACTACCTGTGGAAAGTTTGGTTTAAGTGACTTGCCCAGCATCTCTGTTGCAGAGGCTGGGACAGAATCCCATTTTCCAGGGCAGCATTCAACTGTATAACCATGAGACTACTTTCTCTTCCTGTAATCTCGACTCATTCTCCACACACCTTCCAACTTCTGCAACAAATGAACCAGGGGTCCTACACAGAACAGCCTCTTTTACTACACAACCCTGTTTGATCCCCTGATAGGTCCATCCTGTGAACTGAATGAGGCAGAAGTTCTATGGAAAAAAAAGAGTCTTATTTACATGATCTCATACTATCATAAGGCATACACACAAGGGGGCCAAATTAAGATTTCACAGGCAAACATAGTTCTGCAGTTCCGAACTTTTCAGTGCTTGACTTTGCAACCTTAACTTTCCTTAATGTAGTGGTTTTGTGTCTCATTTCTTATGTAATTAAAAAGGCAAAGTGAAAACAAATTCCATCACTTGGCATCATATTGATACTGACATAGGTCATCAGTTGGAATGTTTAGACCAGGGATGGGCAAATCTTTTGGCCTGAGGGCCACATCTGGGTATGGAAATTGTATGGTGGGCCATGAATGCTCACAAAATTGGGGCTGGGGTACAGGAGGGGGTGAGGGCTCGGGATGAGGGGTTTTGGGTGCAGGCGGGTGCTCTGGACTGGGACTGAGGGTTTCAGAGGGTGGGAGGGGGATCAGGGCTGGGGCAGGGGTTTGGGGTACAGGAGGGGGTCAGGGGTGTAGGCTCCGAGCAGTGCTTACCTCAAGCAGCTCCCGGAAGCAGCAGCATGTCCCTCCTCTGGCTCCTATGCAGAGGCGCAGCCAGGTGGCTCTGCATGCTGTCCTGTCCACAGGCACCGCCCCTGCAGCTCCCATTGGCCACAGTTCCTGACCAATGGGAGCTGCAGGGGTGGCGCCTGCGAGAGGGGCAGTGCGCGGAGCCCCTGGGCTGCCCCTAAACCTAGGAGCCGGAGGGGGGGCATGCCACTGCTTCTGGGAGCCACAGCACACGCATGCGGAGCAGCCCCAAACCCCGCTGCCTGGTTGGAGCATGGGAGTGGGGCAAGCCCCAGACCCTGCTCCCCAGTGGGAGCTTGAGGGCCGGATTAAATCAGCTGGTGGGCCGGATGTGGCCTGCGGTCTGTAGTTTGCCCAACCCTTCTTTAGGCTCTCAGAACTTGTGTCAAAGGAGAAACTGATAGCAGTAGTAGGTTGCCATTCTCCATATGGACCAGCACTAGAAAGGATGAGGCATACACATGGACAGCAAAGGAACAGAAAGACTCAGGAATCTTGGGTTCCATCCCAGGTACTGCAGTGTAACATGTTCCAGCCCTCTGTAGAGAAAGAAGTGGTTCAGGACTATTTAGAAAAGCTGGACGAGCACAAGTCCATGGGGCCGGATGCGCTGCATCCGAGAGTGCTAAAGGAGTTGGTGGATGTGATTGCAGAGCCATTGGCCATTATCTTTGAAAACTCATGGCGATCGGGAGAAGTCCCAGACAACTGGAAAAAGGCTAATGTAGTGGCCATCTTTAAAAAAGGGAAGAAGGAGGATCCTGGGAACTACAGGCCAGTCAGTCTCACCTCAGTCTCCGGAAAAATCATGGAGCAGGTACTCAAGGAATCAATTTTAAAGACTTAGAGGAGAGGAAAGCGATCAGGAACAGTCAGCATGGATTCACCAAGGGAAAGTCATGCCTGACTAATCTAATTGCCTTCTATGACGAGATAACTGGCTCCGTGGATGAGGGGAAAGCAGTGGACGTGTTGTTACTTGACTTTAGCAAAGCTTTTGACACCGTCTCCCACAGTATTCTTGCCAGCAAGTTAAAGAAGTATGGGCTGGATGAATGGACTATAAGGTGGATAGAAAGTTGGCTAGATTGTCGGGCTCAAAGAGTAGTGATCAATGGCTCCATGTCTAGTTGGCAGCCGGTATCAAGTGGAGTGCCCCAAGGGTCGGTCCTGGGGCCGGTTTTGTTCAATATTTTCATAAATGATATGGAGGATGGTGTGGATTGCACCCTCAGCAAGTTTGCAGATGACACTAAACTGGGAGGAGAGGTAGATATGCAGGAGGGTAGGGATATGATACAGAGGGACCTAGACTAATTAGAGGATTGGGCCAAAAGAAATCTGATGAGGTTCAACAAGGACAGGTGCAGAGTCCTGCACTTAGGACAGAAGAATCCCATGCACCGCTACAGACTAGGGACCGAATGGCTCGGCAGCAGTTCTGCAGAAAAGGACCTAGGGGTTACAGTGGACGAGAAACTAGACATGAGTCAACAGTGTGCCCTTGTTGCTAAGAAGGCCAATGGCATTTTGGGATGTACAGATAGGGGCATTGCCAGCAGATCGAGGGACGTGATCTTTCCCCTCTATTCGACATTGGTGAGGCCTCATCTGGATTACTGTGTCCAGTTTTGGGCCCCACACTACAAAAAGGATGTGGAAAAATTGGAAAACGTCCAGCGGAGGGCAACAAAAATGATTAGGGGACTGGAACACATGACTTATGAGGAGAGGCTGAGGGAACTGGGATTGTTTAGTCTGCAGAAGAGAAGAATGAGGGGGGATTTGATAGCTGCTTTCAACTACCTGAAAGGGGGTTCCAAAGAGGATGGATCTAGACTGTTCTCAGTGGTAGCTGATGACAGAACAAGGAGTAATGGTCTCAAGTTGCAGTGGGGGAGGTTTAGGTTGGATATTAGGAAAAACTTTTTCACTAGGAAGGTGGTGAAACACTGGAATGCGTTACCTAGGGAGGTTGTGGAATCTCCTTCCTTAGAAGTTTTTAAGGTCAGGCTTGACAAAGCCCTGGCTGGGATGATTTAGTTGGGGATTGGTCCTGCTTTGAGCAGGGGGTTGGACTAGATGACCTCCTTAGGTCCCTTCCAACACTGATATTCTATGATTCAAGGGTTCTCAACCTTTTTTTTTCTGAGGCCCCCCCAACATGCTATAAAAACCTCCATGGCCCACTTGTGCCCAAGAACTGGTTTTCTGCATATAAAAAGCCAGGGCTGTCATTAAGGGGTAGCAAGCAGGGCAATTGCCTGGGGCCCCATGCCACAGGGACCCCCATGAAGCTACATTGCTCAGGTTTCAGCTGCAGCCCCAGGGGTTCCGGTCCCATGCGGTGGGGCTTCGGCTTTCTGCCCTGGGCCCAGCGAGTCTAACGCTGGCCCTGCTTGGCGGTCCCGGACCCATGGTTGAGAACCACTGTTCTAGTGCTCACAGACTCTTCTGCATATTCCCTGTAAGCCTGGCCCCTTCTGCCTTTATCCCCTCTCCCAGTCTCATCTTTTCCTCCCCAGCACCTCATCCAAGTCTCCCCTCCCAAGGGGTTTCTCCTCATCTCAGTTCCAGTCTCCTCACCCATTCGATCCTAAGTCTCCTTCTCTGCTCTCAACTTCCAAGTCCCTGAGATTTTTCAAAGGTTTATAACTTAGCCAAATTTGCAGTTTTTCTAGGCACATCCCTGACACAAAAGCAATCCACCTGCCAAATTCTGAGCCTTGCTCCGGAGGCACTAGAGTTTCTCAATGAAATAGTAGTAAGATTTTTTAAAACCAAAAATATGGGCAAACCGATGTATTTTTCTCGAATCTCATTCTCAGAAATGGCTGAACTATTTTTGCTGAAACTCTGCATAAACATTCAGCCTGAGGCAGACAGTCAGCACAGGAAATTTCATCCTGAGTGGTTAAAGCTTGCCCAAGTTATAAGCAACTGAAAACTGGGAAATGCAGGCCATCTAGTGCACTACAAGGGAATTACTGCAGAACTACCATCTGGTCTCTGCATGCAAAGACAGGAAAATCCACTGGCATTATTGTTTCAAAATTCTCAGATCAGGCGTGGGAAACTACAGATATGTTTTAAGTTTACACATGTCAAATAGATCATTAATGGAAATCATGAACTGCACAAAATTTGATTATTTTGAATTTCTTAACTTGACAAAACTCACTGCTGCACTGAGAACCACATATGTGGCAACACAAAAACTACTGGAGTTACACAAACACAAGAAAAAGCTGAACCATTTCTTTTAAATGGGTGGAGAGGTGGGGGGGAAGGGAGAGACTTGCATCCCTGAACTACCCCGTACATTTTCCTAGATGCTACTTCAATAAACTTGAAAGTAATATAGCCTAGAGGGAGCAATTCTAGTGATGACTGAGAAGGCATTTTCATTCCAATCCTCTATTTTCAAGGGTTTATAATTCTGAAAAAGTCCTTCTAGCTGAAATTATTCATGCTTCTTAGTCTTTTTCTGAAAAGTCTGAAAAAAGTATGTTCAGCTGTTTGTTTTGTGTGTATGGGGGGGAGGGGGATCCTCTGGAAATTTCTAGATCTAATCCAGACTAGGCAAGTACTAAGCAAACAACATTGCCATTACAGCTGGTTGACATTTTTCAAACAAATTTTCCTGTCAGACATGTGGTTTCACTGAAATCAACATTTTCCTACAGGAAAATGTTGATTTTGACACAAGTTTTCAATTTTCCACTTGGAAGAATTGTTTGGAATGGATGTTCAGAAACCTTTTTTTAATTTCACAAATGTTAATTTGAAATGACAAAATTTGTTTCAACAATCTGACTTTAGTTTTTGATAAAAATGTTGTAATTTCCAATCTGAAGCTTTTTGGAATTTTGATTTGTAAACATTGCCATTATTTTGAGTTTGTTCTGCTTCAGAATGGAATGCAATTTCAAAATGTCAACATTTCCCATTAGAGGGAAAATGTAGGTTTCCTCTAATGTAGGGAATTTCAAGTTGTCAACATTTCCCATTAGAGGGAAAATGTAGGTTTCCTCTCTTTACTGTGCAATGGCTATTTGGAGCTCAATGTGAAGGAAGTTTGATAATCAAAGTCCTGACTGAATAGATGTTCACATAATAGAAACCACATCACACCTGATCTCTCTGCTGGCTGTCCCTACAGACACATCAAATATTAAATAGGTGTAGAGAATTAATTAACCTCATCCAACAGAAGTAGATTTTTTTCTAGTCAAGTGAGTAGTGGAAAAGCTTTCACTACTACTGCCTGTCCCCAGAGGTAACTTTTATTTCCACTAAAATTCACATATTTTAAAGTACTTTTTTTCAAAGGGGCCTCATTAAAACAGAACAGTACAGATAAGGAAGGAAAACAGAACTCTTCTATTCTACAGACCTAGTACTTAGAAGAAGTCTAAGCAAAATTAAAAATAACTTTTTAAACACTACAAACTTGAGAAAACTAAAAATCACTGAAATCTCCTTATTTTTTAAAACCTTACTTCTTACAGATAAATCCGTGGTCGTAAAAACAATAGATTACCTGTTTGTAAGTGAGATTCATAGATCCAGTTAATGTGATATACAGGATTTTGCAATAAATTTGAGGTACAGGTCTGATTATTTTTAAATGATCAGAAGGCCTGCTTATTTTTCTTTTGTGTTGCTCAGCTTCATTAAATGACAGTATTGTTTAAGATATATATAGATATATCTTACCTTTTTCTCCAATATTTGCCATGGATACTGCAAAAAAAAAGAAAAGAAAAAAGGAATAAAATAAAAAACATGATTTGCTATCATTTGGAAACAGATAAAGTCCTAAATCAAATATTTCAAACATTAGTTTCCCAACATTCCTTTGATAATAAACAAACATCAAAACTTCAAGTTTAGACACCCTGTATTTTTACACTGAATCATGCTTTTATTAAAAATATGTTTATGGTGTTGATTTTTTGTGATGATTAAATAAATTATCAATGCCACACCAGAGCTAAGCAGTGGTGCTGGAACAATGTTTATAGTGGGGGCGCTGAGAGCCGCTGAACCAAACTAAACTCTGTACATAATGGAAACCACTTGAAGCCAGGGGGTGCAGCAGCCCCCCCAGCACTCCTAGTTCCAGCATCTATGGAGCTGAGATTAGAACTCGGATGTTTTTGGCAGACACTCCGTTTCACTAGACCATACTGCCTCTCCCATTAGGCAGAATTTCACATAAAACTGCCAACATTCCAGCACCAAGGCCTTAATCAGTAATCCATAAAATTATGGAGACAACCTTCCGAGAGAACAAACAAGTGACCTAACAAGAAGCAAATTGTTTTTATTCGGAGCGTTATACAACAATACAGAAACTCATTACCGTCACTTGAAAAGGATGGTTCTTTTAAAAGCAGTCACTAGCTTCTTGATAGGAGCACTTGTGGCACCTTAGAGACAAATTTATTAACGCTAATAAATTTGTTAGTCTCTAAGGTGCCACAAGTACTCCTGTTTTTTTTGCGGATACAGACTAACACGCTGCTACTCTGAAACCTAGCTTCTTGATGTGCAGCTGGAGTGTAATACAGAGCAGATACTACAAAAAAGAATAAAGCCATTCCAGCAACTCCTCTAAAGGTGAAATGTAAAGCAAGACACATTTATGCCATTTACTGCTCGCTTATGATATATTAAAATGGGCTCTACTTGCTCATTTATTTTTTATTCCCTCCTCCCCATTCCAGCTTGCCTTGTTTGTTTTATCGTTGGGAATACCAAGTACTGACTTCCCTTTTTTTGATGAGGACTTTTGCAAGATTTTGGAGGACCAGAAGGATGACACTGCTAAAGACTGCAATCAGAAATGAAACTACCACCCAGGTTAGCTTACAAGGAAAACTTCATGCACAAAGGCCATCTTTACAATCGACTTCTGTTCTTCAAATTTCCTTGCTGTTACTACCACTACTGGAAACACTGTGAACTCAGCACAGATGGTCACCAGCATTTTAATCACTGCACAGAACTGACCAGTTAGGAGCAGGTTTACATAATAAGGCGGTTAAGATATTGGTGCCCTGTCTACACGCCAATGTTACTACCACGAGTGGAGCTCCCTTCCTTTCTAAGGGCTATCTGCTTCAATGGAATCACCTACTGTAGTACCAGATTGACTTACCAACTCAAAGGAAAAGGCATAAACAGAGTCCTGCTCAACCTGATACAGAGCAGCAGCAAATTCCATGGCCTTCCACTCAATGCTCCTCCCCTTGGTTCATGCAAGACACAGAAGATACCTAGCCAAAGTATTCCTGTCAATCAGAGTTATTGTTTCACACCACAGAGGGAGAGGCAGTTACTCTGGTAGTTGATACAATAAGGATTCTGAAGAGGAGCACCAGCATCTTGAATTGGACTCTCAATTTAACTGGCAGCCAATGTTAAGTGCAGTGTAGCAGTATGATGTGCTCTTACTGGTGGGCATAATTCGCATGTGGAATGCTACGAGCAGCAGCAGTTGCACCTTTTGTTGACCTTCAGGATCAGCCTCCTGTGAAAACTATTGCAATATAGTCTCACCTTAAGGTGATAAAAGCACGGATCACCATGGCTAATCACATCCTCAGTAGAAAGGGTACATTCTCATCAAGTGAAGATGAAAACATTACTGACTACTTGGAAACCCACAGAAGAGTTTAAAAGGACAATAAAATAATGCGGCAACTGAAGAATATATGCAACTTATCAGATATCCACAGACAATCCATCCATTTCTCAGAATGCTGCTCTCTTCCAACCATCATCATCTCTATCTTGTCTATTCTGAACCTTAGCCTGCTGTTTTTCCTCCACATCCCTATTTTAACCAAACATCAGAACGGCAGGGAGACCACAATGCCAGTCCTAGGTAAGAGGACAGCTAGGTCTCATCAGTACATTGGTGGCACAGCAATAGGTTCTCAACCTCCTTTATAAGTTAAGCGAGAGGGACTGGAAGATTGAGCGACATAGGACTCCAAAAAGGTAAGCGTTCTTAGTGAAGAGGAGCAACTGCTATCACCACTCAGATCTTTCCCAGAGGAATGCTCAAAGCTACCATAAACACTTCACACAGAAGTAGGCAGAAAGCACTTCATGATTCACAGTATCACAGCTACACAGTTCTGTAGAAGATCTGGACGGAAAATGGTTTTCAGAAAAAGTTTCATCTTGAACCAGGACAAAAAGTCAAGCCTGAAATTTTTCACAAGGGACTTCCAGAAAATTCCATTTTGGGAGAAGCTAGAAAGCTCTTGTGAATTTCACTTTCTACCTGTAAAATTGACAAAAGCCTTCCATCCAGTTAGCAGGGAGGCAGTGTCATGGCACTCAGCCTCAGCAGCCCTACTGGAAGGTTTTTTTCAATTTCACTTTCTGGCTGCAGGTAGACAATGACATTGGCAAAAGCCTGCCAGGCAGGCTGCCCTCATTTAAGTTTTCCTAACAGAAAAATAAAATTACTCAATAAAATTGGAGTTTTCCCATGGAAAATTTTGATTTTGCAAACAAAGCCATTTTCCAGTGGGAAATAATTCCCAACCAGCTGTATTCGGTAACTACTTAGGCATTATATATTGTTGTAAGACTCCACTTGTGGTTATTTATCACACTTCCTTTTAGATGATCTGTTTAAGATCAAAGTTTCCAGAAGCTATTTACTAACTGCTACTGTCTAGACTCTAGAGGAAACTACCCTTTCATTTCAAAGGGCTTATCTAGACAAAAAAGTTTCACCAGTTTAAACTTGTTGTGATTTTAAACCTATTTAGCTAAACCAGTGCAAAAGAAAGACTGTGTGGGCATTCTTATTTTGGTTTAAATAAGGCTTATTTCAGTTTATTTTAAGTCAATTAAGAATTAGGGCTGGTCTACAAAAGCCACCTTGCTTTGACCTAGTTGTGCATGAGACTACACTTAAATTTCTCTCCTTTCTCTCCTACCGACGTTAAGTCCTCTGTTACAGTGACGCAGTAACATCACCTCCTGAGCAGAGTTCAGCCATGGTCAATGTACTGAGGTCGACACAGGGTGAGTGTACACATTATTACTTATGTTGAGTCTAACAGCCTTCCAGCAGCTGTCCCAAAATGCCCAACACTGACCACTTTGCCGAGGGGTCATGGAGACCAGAAGGTCCCTCTCCCCTTTAAGGCCCTACTAATTTTTGAAGTGCCAATTCCTGATTGTCCAGAATGGCAAACACAACATGCAGCTCTCCCTTGTTGTGTGTAACTGCCCAGCTGATCATGCCAGCTACATACTCCAGATGCACTCTGGCTTGGAGATACTGGATCTTCTGGGCCTGTGGGAAGAAGAGGCTGAGCAGGCACAGCTATGAACTAGCCATAGAAACATGGTCATCTACGACCAAATAGCATGGGGGATGGAGGAGAAGAAACTGCAGCAAGCATATCAGAAGGCCAAGGAGGCGAACAGTCATTCCAGTGCTGAGTCGCAGACCTGGTGCTTTTACAAAGAGTCATGTGCCATATTTAGCCAAGACCCCCTGACCCCACAGACCACCCTGGATACCTCTGATGGGGGACATGTGACCAGGGGTCCAGCTATGCTGCAAGCCAGGACCTTTTTGAAAGTCCACTGCAGTCCAGTCAGTCCCAGCAGTTGAGCACAAGTAAGCCTGACGCAGGGGCAAGAACCTCAGGTTAAGTCAGTAACTGTATTTCCCATTACAATGATGTAGTGATGGCACTCCCAACTTCAAAGGACACAGCTATCCACTCTTCAGTAATATACTCGTACTAGCAGAGGTAGCAATACAACAAAGAGAGGTAGCATTATCTTATTTTTCATTCCCCATAGTTAGGCCAGGGGGTCCAGGTGGAGCAGGTTGTTTATGTATCCAGGGTTGTCCCTTGAATCCTCCTGAAAGATCTCGATGGAGCTCTCATGGAGGTACTCTGCAATCTTCTGCTGAAGGTTTCTACATATGGCAGCCTCTTCCCCTGCAGTAGGACACTTTCTCTACACCAGTCAGCAATAACTTCAGTAGGCAACACTGCAATACACAGTCTAGCAGCATACAGGCCCGGGTGGGCGCTCTGGGACAGCAGCAGCAGCTGTACTTTCCATGCTTTTGTTGCACACACGAGTGAGAGATCAGCTAAAATCACTACCGTCTGTGGACAGTGGTGCCAATTTACAGTGCCACTGCCCTATACTTATAATTCCATGCAACTGAGCAATTCCCTCCTCGTTTCCCTCTCCCCTGCAAGCCATACTCACCAGGGCTGGTGCTGTGAGTGGTGCCATACGCAAGCACTCCCAAGTAGAAGTGTCAATAGACATGTCTTGTTTAAAACTTTAGGGGAGCAAGGGAAGGGAGTTCTGAATCTTAACGCTTGCTCTCTGTTGTGACTATATTGACAATGGTACTTCTGTGTGATTTATCTGCAGCTGCTGCCATGGCACCCTTGAGGGGTTCCCCCTCCACACCCACACAACACCTGAGCCAGACAAGGAGGAGAAAGAAGAGAACCTGGGATCACATGTTCAATGAGATCCTGCAAGCCAGTGCTGCATCCGACCTTGAGCAAAAGGCCTAGAGGGTGAACACTGCAGATGGCCTGGAGAAGGAAAGTGCAGACTGGAGAAAGGCTCTGGAGTCCAAGCAGAAAAAGAAGAGGGAGATGCACCAGGACATAATGGGCTTCTCCAGCAGCAAACACAGGCTCTTATGGACCTACAGATTTAACAGTCACAGGCTCTCCTCTCTTTGCAGTCCACGGACATCTCCATTACAGCACCTCCCTACACCTGCCTTTCAACATTTTATGTGGCATCAGGGGCCTCATCCTTACCCCTACTACTCCACTCCGGGGGACATTAAGACAACCACAGCCTCACATACACTGACCTGTGAAAGCCACAGTTGCTGAATGCGTAGGTAAAATGGACATGAATGTTCTTTCCCCTTCATAAATTCTGCTCCATTAAATTTATTAAGTTTTTAATATATTTGCTTTTAAATTACACAGATTTTTCTTTGTACTGGTTTTGTTACTGACTACAATTCTATTATTTGGAAATAATTCATCTTTATTAGTTCACAACATATGCTGCAGAGTGCCTAGCACTTCTGAAGGCACCCACTTATTTGTTACTGTTCAGCATGACAACTCAAACGGTAGTAATCATAAATGTACAGCAAGCATTGCAAAATTAATAGGTGCATTGACAGTGTTATATTCATAGATCTACATCAAGTACCCCAAAATTCCGAACAAGTCCCAAAACACAGGACCAAGGGGAGCACAGTACACCACTATTCATTACTGTGGCTCTCTGTTAAAGTGCTTTTTCAAAGCCCCTCTTGGCTGTATAACTCCACATTGAGCTCCTGTAATAGCCCTTGTGTCTGGCTATTCACACTTAGCAGACAGCAGCTCCACCTCTGCGGGAACTCCTCCCTCTTTGTTTCAGAGATATTATGCAGGACACAACAGACAGCTGTAACCTATGGGATGTTTTTTCATTGAGTTAAACAATGTTAGCATCCCTTCAGTCTACCAAAAATTCATTCAACTCTCATTCTGCACCTGCTGAGCTGGTAGCTGCATCTTTCGTTGGTGCAGTCGAGGTAGTCAGTGTATGGCTTCAGAGGAGCAAGAGGGAGGCTGGTGTGACGGGTTGGACCCCTTAAGGTGCCACATCATGTGCTGAGATACCACTGAGCCCACCTGTTATGCCAGCCTGGGCACCCTTTTTACCAGTCTTGCTGTGCTAGGCCATTAAGCCTTCTCCAGCACACACCCAGGCAGGCCACACCCAACTGCAAAGCCAAACAAACACTGAGATCAGTTCTGGGAAAACTCAGCTTAAGAGACTTGCCCCAGCACTCAGGTGTCCACCTCTCTTGAAGTACAGACCCAAAGGTATATCATGAAATCTGCCTCCTCTCTCAATGTGGAGGAAGGCATGCACAGCCTCTTCTCCTCCTCTCCCCGCATTATGAATTGTACAAACTGGGTTACATGATAAACAAGAAATAAATGTATTAACTACAAAAGGTGGATTTTAAGTGAACATAAGAGATAGACAGGACAAAACAGATTACTAAGCAAATAAAACCAAACACACAAATTAAGCTTGTTTCACTAAAGAAATTGGTTACAAATAGTAATTTCTCACCCTAGATATCACTGCAAGCAGATTACAGAAAGTCTTGAAAGGCAGCTACACAGATCTCCAGTTTGACACTTCAAGTATTGTTATTCACAAACTAGACGCCCTTCCAGCTTAGGGCTTGTCTACACTGGCAAGTTTTCTCAATGAAACTAATGTCGACATGAAAAAATTGACAAAAGCAAAGTTGCCAAAGCATGTCTACATTTGTTCCCTCTGCCAACAGATTGTGTCCACATTCGGGGCACCATTGTCAACAGCGAGAGCAACGGAGTGTGGGCATGTATCCCACAGTGCCTGGCGACACCATCCATCGCTAGGTGTTGTGGGAATGCAGAAACGGAGTACAGCGCATCTTGGGATGTGCAAAATGTACTGTCATGCACCGTCATGCACCGCTGTGCGTCCCAGCCCTCCGATGGTTTCTGGCTTCCTTTTGCGACATTTTTCCAGCTGTCAGTCTTTTGTAGTGCGCGACAGCATCTGCAGTGAGAGAGGATGGATCCCGCACTTCTTTCCTATGTGCAGTTAATTGTCATGAGGACACTGCGCATGGCAGCAGAGTTACTCGCAAAGTTACTCACAGAGGATGAATTGCAGGCACCCGAGTGTGATACGGACAGCAGTTACTTATCAGTGTTTTGTGCATTCACAGAGCAGCTGCATACAGAAGATTGTCGCTTTCGGGCTAGAGAAACAAGCACTGACTGGTGGGATCACACTGTCATGTAGGTGTGGGATAAAGACCAGTGGGTATGTGCTGAGCTGGCCCCCGACCTGCGGCGCAAGAACACCAGAATGAGAGCTGCCCTTTTGGTAGAGAAGCGTGTTGCAATCGCTGTGTGGAAGCTGGTAAATCCAGACTGCTACCGGTTAGTTGCAAATCAATTTGGAATAGGGAAGTCCACTCTTGGGGCTGTATTACTCCAAGTGTGCAAGGCAATAAATTGCATGCTGCTGTGGAGGACCATGACTCTAGGAAATGTGCATGAAATAGTGGATGGCTTTGCAGAGATGGATTTCCCTAACTGTGGCAGGGTGATCAATGGCACACACATTCCAATGGCACCAGACCACCTTGCCTCTGAATACATCAGTAGGAAAGGATACCTCTCCATGGTGTTGCAGGTGCTTGTGGATCACCAGGGGCGTTTCACGGCAGGCTGGTCTGGAACGGTGCATGAAGCATGCATCTTCAGGAACAGGGGCCTGTACAGAAAGCTGCAGGCGGGACTTTCTTTCCAGACCACAAAATCACAGTGGGGGATATGGAAATGGCCACAGTAATCCTGGGACACCCGGCTTACAGCCCTGGCTCATGATACCTTACACAGGGCACCCAGACATCAGCAAGAAGCGTTTTAACAACAGGCTGAGCAGGTGCCGCATGGCAGTCGAATGTGCCTTTGGCCGTTTGAAAGATCGCTGGAGGTGTCTCAGTGGCAGGCGAGACCTTACCAAGGACAAGAGTCCTGTGGTCATAGCCACGTGCTGCACTTTGCATAATCTGTGTGAATCTAAGGGTGAAAAGTTTGCTCAGGTTTGGAGCACTGAGGCAGAGTGCTTGGCTACACAGTTTGAACAACCAGAAGCTAGGGCTGTCAGAGGAGCCCAGAGGGCTGCTATTAACATCAGAGAGGCTTTGAGGAACCACTTTGACAATGAGGGCAGTAACAGGTCTGCTTTGGAGTTGCTTCTCTGATGCATCCATGTACAATTTTGGGGTCCAAGATCCATGCAACACAACGCTTTAGAAGCCTGTTCCCAAGAGTGAATTGATTGCTGTACGCTTCTGTAGAACACAGAATAAAAACGCTGTACCATTAAATACCTTAGCCTTTATTTATTGTTAAAAAAGGGTAAAACCTCACAACTGTGTGTAGCTCCAGCGATCATTGTGCAAGCTGTGAGGGGGGTGGAGTGATGGGGAGGCTCAGGAGGGCCGTGAAAAGGAATGTGTGGGCATAGAGGGGGGTGGGGTTGGCAAAGAATTGTGCACGTGCATGTGGTGCAGTGGAGGTCGACCACGGATCTGCTCAGTCTGCAGCTGCGTGTCAAAGGCTTGAGCAGCTCCGTCTGATCCTCCATCACTTTTATCATCTGCTCCGTCGCTTGCCTAGCAAAAGCAGCACTCTCTTTTCTGTCCTCCCTTTCGGCTTCCCAGCACTCTTTCCGTGCCCTGGTCTCTCTCTCTCTCTCATCGAGCTGCAGCGCCTCCCGGAACAGGTCTTCTTTGCTGCGCCTAGGGTTCTTCCTTATCTGCCGAAGCCGGTCCGTGGGGGTGTGTGGTGTGTTCCTCAAGGTCTGTACTGCACAGAAGAGGGATTGTTACATTCCAGCAAACAAATGAAATATTTTAGTAACCAGGGCCTTCTGCTAGTAGAAATCACTTTCTCTCCGAGACTCTAGGCAGGCACACAACTCTGCGAGCACCCCAATCATGGTGAGTGTCAGGAGTGGGGGGAAGGCGGTTGTGCGTACAGACAAAATGGTCATGGCTTGCAGGGCAGCTTTGCAGGGAACTCATTTTAAAATTATCACACACTTTTTCACAGGTGGCCAACCTGCTGGCTGACAACTTACTACTGCGCTTAACCAGGGAAACCAGGGCACAACTATGGCATGCTTGTGGCTTTCACCCTGGTCTATATGCAGCCCAGCTACGTGCCGCTTTGGTCCCAGCTCCAGTGATCGCTAAATGGCATGGTACAGTTTCCTACAATGGGAGAACTAACAAGACTGCAATCCCTTGGAATCTCGGCAGAGGATTAACAAGTACCTCTTTGAAACTTTCCAGAGCCTCTCTCTGGAGGATTCCCTGCAGGTCTCGATGTCCATCGACACCCTGCTTGGCCATGCAGATTAGCTACATAGGGCAATGTCCAGCTTACAGAAAATACTACCTGCCTCCCACTTTTCGATTCTCTACACAAGCCACAGCAATGTACCCGGCGTCTCATCTGCTTCCTGCTCCCCATTGAGAGCTTCCTGAGTGGAGAAAAGTTCCTGGCTGCCTGCCCCACCGGGTGACCCTGCTGGGAGCACCACATCCTCTTCTAGCTCGACTTCTTCATCCACAATTTCAGCCTCTCTTTCTGCTGCCTCCGAAGTAACCACAGGGCTATCGGCAATGGAAGTGGGATCACCACCGAGGATAGCATTCACCTCCTTATAGAAGCGGCAGGTCTTAAGTGCACCACCGGAGCGATGGTTCGCCTCCCACGCCTTATGGTACGCCTGCCTCAGCTCCTTTATCTTTGCTCTGCACTGCTGCGTGTCCCGATCTTAGCCCTTTTCACACAAGCCTCGAGAAATTTGCCCGTATGTGTCCCGATTCCTACGGGTCACTTGCAGCTGCGATTGAAAACTCCTTTCCCCGTATACTGATCAGATCCAACAACTCAGCGGTGGTCCAAGCGGGAGCAACAGCCACCCATGCTCACCTGGGAAGCCACCTGGGAAGCCAACAAGCAGGAAATGAGATTTAACATTCCCGGGCCTTGCAATGGGGAGGGGCTGGTTGGCTGCAGGGCAGCGGAATTCAAACTGCTGACCAGAGCAGCAGCATGGGAATTGTGGAACACTATCTGGAGGCCAATAAAATCGGGGAAAAAAAAAAAAAAAAAAAACAGCTGTAGTGTCTACACTGGCTGTTTGTCGACAATAAAGGGAGGGGAAAAGAAAAGTCTTTCGCAGGGGTGGAAGTTTTTTGTTGCGAAAACTGGGTGGGTTTTTTTCGAAAAAAGTCACATTGCAGTGTGTACGCTATTGCTGTTTTGTCGCCAAAACCCTTCTCCCCACAGTTCAGTTCTTGCTTCCAAGTGTTTCACAGTGACTGAGTGGGGAGGCAGAGGAGAACCTCGATGATGTCACTCCCCTGCCTTATATAGCTCTTGTGTAAGGCGGGAACCCTTTGCCTCCCAGTGGAAGAACACTGCCATTCCAAGGGCTGGGTCTAGTACCAGGTGACTCAGACCCATGTTTCTGCAGGGCTGTGGCAGCCATTGCTCATAGGCTGTCTGGAGTGATCACAGGAAGACTACACTCTTTCGCAGTCCATTGTTTTTGCTAATAGGCCATTAGCCCTGTCTGGCATTTCCACTGTCTGAAGGGATAGTTGGAGGTGACACCCAAAGTAACACATTTGAAATACAGATACATGGTCAATATTCCTAACTTCAGATACCGAAATGACACAGGCAAACAAATTGGATAATCACATTCAGTAAATCATAACCTTTCCAATGATATCTCACATGAACCATCTTGCATAAAGCATATCTCAGTTATGTCATTCATAATATAAGCATATTTTCATAAAGAATATGGAGTGAAACGTCACAGCTGGTCCCCCAAAATCACTACTGGCATTTCAACATAGCCATTGGTAATCTGCCAGTCAGGAAAGAGATCCCTGCTTGCAGCTTTCTGAACAGTTCTGTGTTCTTGGAGATGGGAAAGTCATGCTTCTTCCCTGACCAGCCCACACTGATGTCAGTGAAGCATCCCCAAAGATCCACCAATATTTACATAAACATAGAAAAGTAGCCCTTTCTGTTGATGTACTCTGTGGCAAGGCAATCTGATGCCAAAATAGGGATATGCATGGCATCTATTGGTCCACTGCAGTTGAAGAACCCCACTGCTGCAAATTCATCCATTATGTCCTGCATAGCAGGAGACAATTAATGACCCTGCACACTTGCATGACAATGGACCCCATAATGGATTTTCCAACTCCAAAATGATTTCTCACTGACCAGTAGTAATCCAATGTTGTAAGTTTCACAGCTCAATCGCCACTCACTTCACCACTGTCAGTGCAGTTCTCACTCTGGTGTTCCTGTGCTAGAGGGCTAAGGCAATCTCAGCACACAGATCCAAGAATAAAAAGAAAAGGAGGACTTGTGGCACCTCAGAGACTAACCAATTTATTTGAGCATAAGCTTTCATGAGCTACAGGCTGTTACCCAGATCCAAGAATGTGGCCTTGCACATCCAAAAGTTTTGCAGCCACTGCCCATCATCCCAAACTTCCCATTATGATGTAATCCCACCAGTCAGTGCTAATTTCTCAGTCCCAGAAGCAGCGCTCCACCATCTGCAACTGCTCTATGAATGCTACCAACCACCCTGAATTGGTCCTCATCATGTCTCACAGCCATATGTCCTCTACAAAATCATCATGTTCCCGGCTGATTCAGTTCTTCTTAGGTTTCAGAGTACCAGCCGTGTTAGTCTGTATTCGCAAAAAGAAAAGGAGTACTTGTGGCACCTTAGAGACTAACCAATTTATTTGAGCATAAGCTTTCGTGAGCTACAGCTCACTTCATCGGATGTAAATATCAGAGGATCATGCATCTATCTTACGCTTGCAACGCCTGTGATAATAGTAAGTTTGTTGGATTTTTTAAAAACGTGCAAAAATTATATGATATAAATGACAGTTGCACGCTGGGAAGTTGATCCCTTGCTCCCAGCACCCCTGAATGACGCGTTTCTGCCCCACCATGAATTGCCAAAACTTCCTAAAAGACAGCACGCTACACAATGGCAGATTGCACTGGGATACCTACACGTGGTGCACCACGCTGCATCGACAGAACCATTCCTGGTGCATATGTGTAGCACAGATGCAAGGAGCCAAGTATGCACACACACAGGTGATATACTAACTGCAGCAGCCTTATGGTCGAAGCAAGTCACATAGGCAAAGTTTGCAGTGCAGACATGGCCTTAGAATAGTAAATTAACAATACTCACTGAAGTTTTCTAACTAACATTTTTTTTCAAATAATAAATCTTCATGAGGTGTTCTCCATAAGCAACATTATCTACACTCACTGGCAAAACTGTAAAGATTTTATTGGCAGCCATCATCATGGTAAAAAAGTTATACAAATATATTAACATATTTACTTATTTTGGATAGCTCTCACCTCACTCAATTATTCTGCTTTACTCCAACACTCAAGAGTTGTGTTCAAATTAAACTCAGGAAAAAAAAAAACAATCCACTTTCCACCATTCTTTACCCAGTTTAGTGTTCCTAATACAATACGGTCTTGTCTTAAATTTATCATTGGCATAAACTATCACCTTATATTTGTTTAAGAGGAGATATTAATATTTTCAGCCTCAAGCAAAAAAAATTAAGAAAACTTTTAAAATGTAATAGTTAAAGCATTAAACCCAACAATGTACTTTGCCTAAATGTTTTCTTATTACTCCAGGTGCAAGAAACTAATATATGGAAAGTTAATAAAGACATGAATTAATAATGTCAAGCACAAGGAAAATAATAACTGTTTTACAAAAAAAATTTGATGACTCACTATTTTTGGTTTTAGAAAGGAACAAAATGCTCATTTCACATAATGTTCCCAAAAAATAAGAAGCTGCCATAAATTTACTGAAAACAAATCTAAAATGCACATTTATTTATATACAAATATTTCTATGTTATTTAGGGTGACCAGACAGCAAATGTGAAAAATCGGGACGGGGTGGGGGGTAATAGGAGCCTATATAAGAAAAAGACCCAAACATCCAGATGTCCCGATTTTATAGGGACAGTCCCGTCACCCTAATGTTATTTTACAACACTTTATTATTTGATCCTTTATGGCCTGTTAGGCACAGCTCTTTGTAGGTTTTTTTCCCCTCCCCTCTTCTCCTGGGGAGTAGCTACATTGCTGATACAAGAAAGTAGGTCAAGCTTACAGTGTATTCGGTCATTCGTAAATGGTAGCTTAAACACGGAAAATTTGCTGAATGGTGTAAACATTAAGCAGCAAAAGGATGTACATTTAAAGAAACATATTTCATAGAGTAGTGACCAAGTTCTGTTAAAAACAGCAATTAGACACTGCATACCCAGCTCACATTGTTCTCAGCCCCAAGATTCAAAATATTCAAGTTCAAATATTTCCAATATATTACACTGTCTAGGTTTTGTAATTGTTACAGTTTTCCACACTACATCTTTCCCTCTGCAGGTCGGAAATCTGTTTTTTCCTCACCTCTTTTCAAAGTTCTGAACTGCTGAACCTCACCTCATTTCAAATCTTGCAGCGTTAACAGATTTGTGCAGGTTTTCAGTCCCAAGTTTCTGATTATTATACTCGGAAAGTATTAGCCCATCTGCTCATGAAATACCCACAAATTATTTTATATTCTTCTTTCTCATTGTATTGTGTACACATATTATACTGCTCTTCTTCAGGTCCATTCCAATCCTTGCACCTGAGACTGTCAACATGAATCTTTCTACAAGTAAAAATAGCATATAACTTTTTAAATAATGCAAATATATATTTTTCAACTTGGCACATTATAATTTCTCAGATGAAAGTTGTAGCATAGCTAAAATTACTGGAGATTCCTATATGTGGGCAGGTTGACTGACAGGCAAGGAAGAACAACAGAGACAAGGAGAAAAAACTATAAACAGATCCTATGTCCCAGTGAGCAACCAACATTACTCAAAATGTACCCCTGGCAGCTTTGGGGGGAAGAGGGCTTTAGGTTGGCTGCGGAAAGAGGGCTCAATTGCTTCTTTCAGAGTCTCTTCTGCCCCCCTACCTTCAACATGGGAGCTCAATTCCTTCACGAGTTTAGGAAGGGGAAGGGTAGCTGGGAGGAGGGAGATCACAGCTAATTAGTTGGTCTATAGGGAAGCAGCAGCAGGCCACTGGCTCCCATGCAGAAGCACCTTTTCTCCCCTGGCTGGACTGCCATTACAAACTCAGAGCAACAGCTCCCACCCTCCCTCCTCTGGGATTAGAATAGAACTGGGGTCTCCTGTGGGCACTGCCCTCAAGTCAACTTTCTGGACTGGGAAGGAAATTTTCCCTGCCAAATTGGCCAGGGAAGAATGGGATTCTTTTCACCTTCCCCTCAGCAACCCAGTGAGTAGATTAGGAGATAAATTCAAGTAGTCGCACCTTAGCAGGTGGTTAGCGCATGTAATTGTTTGATTGGGGTCCGGTTCCCTAAATTACCAGAACTGGAAGTGGATTTAGGGGAACACATCCCCTAAAGAAGCTGGGGAATAGGGTGAGCACATTTAGTGTCTGGGACAGCAAGGAAATAGCCCCTTAACACTCAGAGGAGAAGGTGGTGGGGTCTCAGGAACAGGCAGGGGGAAGGTATGGAGGGGTGAGGAGCTGATGGAAGGCTTCCGCCATGTGAACAGGTTACAGACAGAAGAATGCCCTGTACTGGACAAGTTAATGCCAGATAGTTCTAGATGAGTTAAGTTTAATAGAGTTGTGGCCTTGTTAAGCCACATCCCTTGTTATCTTTTCCTTCTTCCTGCGTGTCCAGGACAGGGGACCCAAAATGAAGAGTGACCTCTTGGAAGCTGTCATCCCCAAGTATTGTTGGGAGAGGAGGGAAAGAGGAGCTCAAAGGACAAATAGTTCTACTGGTGATGCAGAAGAGGTGCTTGGGTCACTTCCCTCCAACCCCATGAGCTTCCTCCTGACCACACTGACCCCTGACTACAGAATGCTGGGCAACATTTCCAGCTGAACAGTCCTCCAGAGTCTGATCATGCAGAACAACAGCAGCACAAAGGAACAGGAGACCTCTCATCAGGGTCACTTCCCACCAATAGAAACATCTGGCAGCTTCTGCCCCTGCTTGCAGACAACTTCCCAACTTTGCCTTCTGAATTCCATGGATCACAGGATAAGGGATATTAGACACAGGACCCAGTACAGATTCCCATGCTAATTCTGGAAGGTGAACCAAAATGCACACTTTGTTTGCTCTGTGCCCTCCTATGCTGTTGCATATGCCGCAAGGAGTATATATTATATACAAAAAATAAGTTACAATGGAAAACTGCAACCTGATGATCACTGATACAGCTGCCCTAATGATTTCAGAAAGAAACAAACTGTTTCTTCAAGGAACTTTTCTTAAGAGTTTGAGACAATTTAAATAGATATTTTCATTTCTCGTAATTCTTAATTTGGGGCCACAAATGAGAATCTTTTTTTGGCATTTTCAATGTGTGTGTGTGACTTATCTATAAAACACATAAGTGATTGAGATGTACATTTGCTATAGACAGCGTGGAGGATGTGTGTGTTGAAACGTTTTGCTCAAATTTTTTTTTTAAAACTGCATATATGTCTGGCTATGTTCAAGCATGGGGGTGAGTTTAAAAGTAAGTTAGATAGCATTTTGTGAAAACCTGGACATTTTCTCTAATTCTTACTCCCTTGTGGACAGGGCAAGAGCTTGTATACGCTCCATGATATTTTCTATACACTTATCAAAAAAATTCTTGCTTGCATAGCTTTCAGTTTTAATAATCTGAGCTGACTACAAGTGCTTTGTCAATTCATTATTATAAGGGGAAGTTTTATTATATATGACAACACAGGCATTTTCTTTTTTGGCTTTGAAATCAGGTATATCTTCTGGTTCAACGTTCGAAAATTGACAAGTTATTACAGGGGCCATAGCCCCCAGATTCCTATGGATATAGTGCTAGGAACACAGCCTGGTGTGTTGAAGTTAAATACAGACACTTGTTTTGAATGTTTGTGGATGCACCCAACGTATTTGTATCCCTTCGGTTGCAAAACCCCCCAACAAAATGAAAGATTTAAGAGAAAGAGTGACTTATTACCTATATTAGATTAAAAACTGAGCTATCTGACGAAAAATTATACAAAGTTTCAGAGTCGGCAACCCCCAGATTTCTATTATTATGCTGGTAGGACAATATCTTGATTTACTGAAATTAAACAAAAAGAGATAGCTGTCTAGAATTTGTGACTGCAGCCAAACAAGTGATTTTATCACGTTGGTTATGGAAACAAATACCATTGCTCCACTGTATTTTCTTACCTTTTGCTCCCTCTTTTTAAAAATATTAACATATATAATAAAATAATAATAATATAAATATTAATATTAATATAATATGTCCTATTAACAACTGTTTATCTTTAAATAAAAAACACTATTTGCTTTCCAACAAAAATGTGTAACATATAATTTAGATCACAGATTATTAAAAGGTATAATTATAAGTACTTAGTTCTTTTACCATTTTTTTCTCCAATTATTCAGGGGGAGGGGGTCATGCACATTGGGCTGCTTTAGTTAACATTCAGATTTAGATACCCATTTTTCCTTAACAGGTATCTCTACCCAGATTTTAAATGCCTCTGAATTTTAGTATTTTTTCATTATCTTCATTGTGGTTCTTTATAGTTTCCAGGAATAGTGCTAGTTCTCAGTCACTGGTTTAGGAGTTCGGGGCCATACATCAAATCCTATTACCATCTCTCTTTAGATTGGGGGTCAGTTGTTAGAAGGGAGAAGTCCAGGCACCAGAAAAAAGGTTTTATCTCATAATGTCCCATTAAGTGACATCGTCACCCTTATCTCTCAATCTCATTCTGACAGAAGTCAGGGGTAAGGTACCACGTAGGTAAAATACTCAATTTCACATCTTCTTGATTTTATTCAAGTTTTAATGCAAAAATCTATTAGAAAAAATGAAAATAAGGAATTTCCATGTCCTTAAAATAAAAAGTGGCCTCTTAATTATAAGATTCTTTAGATAACAGCTTGTTGACGTGAGAAAAATCTATTTGGGATGTGAGACTATCCATTTACCCTAATGAATAAAATTATAAAACTAATTACTAAACAAAAATTCTAAACCTTTGATTCTCCTCTCATATGACTTAATATTCTGCATCTGAATTCACAACAAAATTTGCACATATTTTATCTTTATTGAAGTTTTGAAGCTGTAAAATGGTTTAACGCTATCTGAAAATTTACAGTAACCCCTATCCTCTACACCAGCAGTTCCCAAACTTGTTCTGCTGCTTGTGTAGGGAAAGCCCCTGGCGGGCCGGGCCAGTTTGTTTACCTGCCGCGTCCGCAGGTTCGGCTGATCGCGGCTCCCAGTGGCTGCGGTTCGCTGCTCCAGGCCAATGGGGGCTGCTGGAAGAGGCGCAGGCCGAGGGACATACTGGCTGCCGCTTCCAGCAGCTCCCATTGGCCTGGAGCAGCAAACCGCGGCCACTGGGAGTCGCGATCGGCCGAACCTGTGGATGCGGCAGGTAAACAAAGCAGCCCGGCCTGCCAGGGGCTTTCCCTGCACAAGCGACGGAACGAGTTTGGGAACCACTGCTCTACACACAAAAATGCCTTTTGCGCCTTTAATAAAGTGTGCTACTGTCATTTTCATTAATCCTGCTAGATTGTTTGCACTGTATTCTCCTGAACCATCTACCCCTTTTGTTGTGATTTGTTTTGTGCCGGAAGTCAGAATGAGTAGATGGAAATAAAATTCATAAAAACAATTGCGTACTACTTGGGTGCTTAAACAAAACATTACCATGCTTTACCTTAGTGTTTTACGTAGTCACCAAAAGCCAATAATATCTGAATGATGTTTGATGCGCTACATGAAGTGAATTGGCACCTTCTGTTTAGTTCCTAGTGCTGTCCACATCACAAAACCCACCACATTTGGCTAGGCTTTGCTGGATAGATCAGAAAGGACACCAAGGACTGAGCATGCATGGCAACCAAACTATCCTCTTAATTAGGCAATCCTTAAACAAATAGCGCTTATGTATTCAAAATCATAGCGATTACCTGGATGTGTAAAGATTACTCACGTTAAGAGTTTCATGATCAGGTCCTTCTATGAGGTCCTTTCAGAACAGAGATGAAGCACACTTGCAAATAATTTATATCACATTGATGCTACTATGTATCAACTTGTGTAAAAGCCTTTCATTCCAACCCGATTCTCAGGGGATTATAATTTCACCACCACAAAGATTGATTTTGGGAGGAATGAAAGCATAATATCTAATCCTGGAAAGAATATTGTATGAGTGGAAGTTTTTTTCCCCAACTCAATGTGATGAACTGTAAGTTGAGCAAAAATCATGCTGAATATGGACTGAAAAAGAGTGTTTTTTTAAAGATTAGGTTTCACAAGCAGAGAATAGCAGCTCTGCAGAAACTGTACTTTGAGCAAACAACGTTCATCTCTGTTCTGGGGGCCAGAACAAGGCACATTCCTCAATGAAGTCCTATTTGGAGAAGTTAAGTGGGATTTTAAAGATGCATATGCATTTCACTGGCCCACTACACAAGGATTAATTTTACCCAGTCTTAGTTATAAGAGTTCTACAAATGTGTAAGTGTTCAAAGTTTTAGAAGGAGGAAAAATACAGTGCTTCCAAAATACGGTAGTATCATTAACACAAACTATCACGATTTCAGGTCAAACTGGATCTTCCTCCACCTAAATGTGGAAGTCCAGTTAAAGTTCTAATGCCTTTTTCTGTGTTCTGGTATATGAATCCTTACAGTAGAAACACCCTCAATTTCCCTCTCCCCAAAATAGATAGAAAAAACAGTTCTGAAAAATTCTCCTTTTAAAAAAATACAACTATTTATAGATAGCTGCTGTATAATGCTTCCTCTTTACATCTCTCTAACCGAAGTAATATTTATATCATTTGTGAGTATCTGCTATAGTATTCTAAAATAAAAAACCATGCATTTATTAAAATAAATGGGGATTCTCTGTCTTTCCCTGAGCAACATAATAAACCTTAGAATTAAATTCAGCAATATTTAGAAACTTGTTAAACTAGACAAACAACAGCTGATTTGTTTTGGTCTTGGGAGCCTGGCCTTGAACGTTGGTCAATGTTACTTTCATTTTAACTATAAATCTATTCCTAGCTAGACCAGAAGATTTAGAGTTGAAGTAAGGAGAAACATGAAGGAAATTTGTTTTCTTCACGCACCTACAAAAGAGCTTACTAAACTTAGTACAGTAGTATTATTGCCAGCTCTGATTTTCCTTGTACAAGGGTGAGGTGGGGAGAGGATTCCACTTAAATCTACTATTTCACTTACTAAGTTGCAAGGTCACTGTTTTTCAATGTTCAAAACGTATATCTACTGATTGTACCTAGCTTAGGTTCTTTTCCCCAGTTTTTTAAAAGTCATAATCAACTCTCATAATATGACATTGAACCTGATAAGCTGACAGAGAACAACGATGAAGAAAGAGGCAAATATTTAAAAACTCTCTAATTTAATTCTTATGCTTTTTCAGGTTTAAACCATTGTGGGCATAAGTGACTGAATTTAGATGTCTATGTCACTATGCCCACACATCTAATATAAATTATTTCATTTGTACCTACAATTTTGCCTGGAAACAATTAAGTGCAAAATCAGAGGCCATGCTGAAACTTAAAATTTCACACAAGGAATTTAATAGCCTTATTTTTAAAAAGTACTAGTACTCACAACTACTACTGAATTCAATAGGAGTTGCAACAACCTCTGCAAATCAGAACTTAAGTGATTTGCCAAAGGTCACATAGCAAGTCAGTGGCAGAGCTAGATTAAACCCTGGGAGATCCTGGCACCAGATCTCAACCAGTCCAGGAGAACATGCTGCCCCTTTAGTAATGTATTTTTGGATTTACTCTTAGATGTGAGAAAACTGGTATCACAAATGATTAATATTTAAAAATAGCAAGTCACCAGGATTTCTGTTTAGAACTGCGTGCTATTTAGTATCTTGTGAAGCCCCCAAAACACAAGATTAGTGCAAACAAATTATATTTCAGTAAGTCACTAAGTAACATACTCAGGCCGCAGGGACTGTACAGATTTAGAGTTTTGTACTGTTGTGTTTAGTTGATAACTTTTTACAATTTAAGTATGTGTACATATAGCTCCTATTCCAACTCCTGTAAAATAAATCCACATATGCACATACTGACTAGGTATGAAATAGTTTGACACTGAACTGCATCCACCTGCACTTCCTCTAGGACAGTGGTTCTCAAATTTTTTTTTACTGGTGACCCTTTTCACATAGCAAGCCTCTGAGTGTGGCCCCCCGCCCCATACATTAAAAACACTTTTTTATATATTTAACACCATTATAAATGCTGGAGGCAAAGCAGGGTTTGGGGTGGAGGTTGACAGCTCGGGGCCCCCCATGTAATAACCTCGTGACCCCCTGAGGGGTCCTGACCCCCAGTTTGAGAACCCCTGTCCTAGGAGATGCCGTTCAAGTAAACCAAGCCCACACTTTCTCCTACAGGCCAGGCTTGCTGGCCAGACTACATCTCCTATGATGGACCCTCACAGCACATCATGGCAGACACATGGTTGAGGTATATTGTGAGAGATGCAGCCTTGCTGGAAAGCCCACCTCGGAGAAGAGAACATAGAGAAAAGGCACTGCAGCAGCTCAGAAGGACGTGGTTTAAAGTCATACTAAGTCAAAATGAAACATTTTCTTTCAATCCAAAGTGTAGAAAAGAAATGTTTCAACATTTCCAAACTGAAGTGTAAATGTTCATCTCAAAAACCAAAACGTTCAATTTTTCACTGAAAACCCAAAACACCCCAAACCCAGAAATTCTCCACAGAAAGCAAACACTTTTTGGGAAATTTTTTTTGGCTGTAAACCCAATTTTCCACTGAAAAACTGTTTTGGTGGAATTTTTGTAACCAGGCTTCTTAATATCTTCTAATTACTAGAGAGGAAGGTGTTTAAAAATCCACAAATAGACCCTCATGTACTAGAAAACTTGCAGGTTAATGGAGGAGGTGGCATTGCAAGCTGCCATAAAACAACTTTGTGAAGATAAGGATTAAAAGAAGCACATACATTGATCTAGATGTGAGTCACCTAAATTTTCAGTAAGAAGTTTGTACTTGAAAAATTACAGTAAGCCCAAGGGTTATGTACTATACATGTTCCCAGTTGCATCACTCCTTTTCTACAACAGCCACTTCCTCAAATGAATATTTATCTTTAGCCATGGCCTTCAACATGACATCCAGAAAAAGTCAGAGAAAGCAGCTTCATGTTAGAACTACCAAGTCTTCAAGAGTCATTAAAAAAAAGTTAAGATGTAATTATTTTTATCATATTCTGTAATAAATAGTGGTCATGGAGCCTTTCCAACTAATTAATGGATCTTGTAGTTATCACACTACTGGTCTTTAGTGTTAAATCAACAAAGAAGCAGTTCACTGCCTTGTAAAACTACTCCACTAAGAATGTTATCCCTTAGTTGCATGTCAAAATACTTACTAAAGGCACAGCTAAAGAGATTTATCATCATGATGTTATGTTTTTACCTTAATTCTTCAGTTTTGCTTTATACATGATAAAATGATTAACTCTTATACAGAGCCTTTGGTACAATCCTACAACATATTAAGCATCAACAAATTTGACTTCAAAATATCATTGTACTTTATGACTAGGCCAGATATGCACCTAAGTCTAATAAGAGGATAGTCTAGTTTATTAGCTAGGGTGCAATTTATCTTTTTTATAAGCTCCTTTGTTAGATAATACAAGTTATGTAACAGGAAGTCTGTGACTGAAATGGTCTATAACAGAGAAAGAGAAAATTAATGTTTATATTAATGAACATAACTTTTAGCAGTATCAGTAGGGTTCTTACTAGCACCTATAACCAGAATGACCACCTATGACAATCAAGGTCCAGACACCGGAAGAGAGCAGGTTTGATTTGAACCCCGCAAAAATAAGCAGTTAAACCAACTTGATGGCATACTACGCTATTCATTGTAAAAGTGTATTGAGTAAGATCTTTTATGAAAGCTTGCAATGCACTGAACGTAAGTCATTTGAGATATGTATAAAAATTACAGTTACGAATGTATATGTAGAAAATTGTAATTGTAACTGTGGTACAATTTCGGCATCATCTCACATGGCAGTGAAGCAATCAGGCAGAGAGAGGTTACTTCTCCAGATGAGACTGCTTCTAGCACCTAGTCATTGCCCAGACCAGGAAAAAACAACGAAGAAACAAGGCAAATGAGAACAGCTTGAAAATGAAAAGAAAACCGCAGTCTTTGAAAACTAAGAAAGGAGAGGCTCTCCTGCTGGCATATTTAAACCACTCCCAACAAGTGGCAGTAGCCAAGAGCAAATTTACCATGAAACAAACCATGCGGTGGCAGGGGGCCCCCCCAACGACAGAGCAGCCCCCAAAATGCAGGACAAATCTCATCTGACAACCTGCCCCTGAGTCCCGGCCGGCGGTGCAGCAGGGCTCAGACAGGCAGGCTGCCTGCATACCGTGACTGGTGGCCCCATGCCGCTCCCAGAAGCGGCCGGCCGCTGGCACGTCTCTGTGCGCCCTCGATGGCGGGGCAGGGTGGGGGAGACGGCTCCGCCCGCTGCCCCTGGTCCGTGCAGTGAATGGAGACCCATTGCCCCCCCTTACCCCAAGAGGGGCACAGAGATGTGCCAGCAGCACAGCAGGGCTAAGGCAGCTCCCTGCCCACTCAGCCTACCTCACTCCACGCCACACCACTCCCGGAGGGGGGTGTCTCCGTGAGCTGCCCCCACCCTGAACACTGACTCCATAACTCCAAGGGGAACTGCGGAAATAGGAGCTGCGAGGGCAGCGTATGCGGGCAACGGCACGCAGAGATCCCCCCCGCCTACGAGCTGCTGCCAGAGGGATGTATGCTGGTCGCTTTGGGAACCGTGCCACCAGAGGTAAGCGCCACCCCCTTGACCTCCTCCTGCACCCCAACCCCCTGCCCCAATCAAGGTATCTCACTTCATTTTCATTTATTTCCCATTATTTATATAGGAGGAGGATGAAGAAAGAAAGAAAGAATGAAAAACGGGGGAAGAGACCAAAGAGAATGTTCTTTTTCTTGGCTGGGTCCCAAGGGGGACCCCCCGAAAAATGAAGCTGTGCACAGGGTCCCACTAACTTTAAATCCACTACTGGCAGTAGCTATGTCACCAGGAGATGCTCTCCCACCAGCATAGTGCTGTCCACACTGGTGCTGCTGTCAGTGAAACTTACGTTGGTGATGGTGGGGGGGGTGTGTTTTTTCATGTGCCTGACCAACAAAAGTTTTGCCAACAAAAGTGCTAGTGTACACAAAACCTTAATGAACACAGAGTTATGAAGAGAGCTTCTGTTCACATACCATTAAGGGAACGCACCCCAACAGTTATAATGTAACACATAAAATAGATGGGAATACTTAGCATACCTGTGTAATTTAAGTGTATTGTTTTAAAAGGGGAATGGGATCTAGACAATACTAAAAATGGGCCTGAACTGCTATGTCAGATCCAAAATTCCTAAAGCATTTTCAAATGTTAGGTCTGGGATGTTTGGTCTGGGATTTCGGGCCAAACTCTAGGCAAAATACTATATGACAGAGAAAAATATCATGCCACCCGATAGGTGTTCCGCAAAACGGAAGGTGTATTTGAATATGAACAGAAATTCTAAAGCGCTTTGTTGGCTCAATAAGCCTTGCAGACAGTATCATCAACCCACTACAACATCTAAGCCAGCATGCACAGTGTTTTCACCACCATCAATACTTATAGAGTCACAGTAACAACTAGTTCAGGAGTCACTGCTTATGACAAGGGAAAGGCTACTCTAGGAGGAATATTTGATTAGAGCTGAATCTCGAAGCATGCATCTCTTCTCCACACCAGCCCTGCCACCCTAAAATCCTTTGCTGTCTAACTGGTCTCCTAGGTTCAGCTACACTGCGATGCGCACAAGCCTGGCAAAGCACGTCTCATGACAAAGAAACACCCACCAGGAGAAGTGGACCGGGAAGAGACCCAGGAACTGGGCGCTCAGCCACGGGGCCACTGCCCGAGCGCCTCCGCCACCATCGCCCGGGACACAGGGTCCAGAGGCGGGCTCTGCCTCTCGGGGCGCGCCCGGGGCTTGCGGGGAGCGGATCCTGCTCAGCTCGGCAGAGGAAAGGCAAAGGCCATTAAGCCGCCAGCACCGCCCGCCGGGCCCGGCAGCCTCCTAGCGCAGGGCTAGGCTCGTGTTTACACGGTCACACCGCCCCACGCGGGGCAGCGTGGCGGGCCGGGATCAGCCACTGCCCTGCAGACAGACCCCAAACTGTCCCCGGGCCACCCGCCGGGGGTTTTGTCCCCTTTCCCTCCTGCGGGTCGGCGCTGCGGGGCAAGGGGGGTCCCTGGCAGGCCGCGGGCCCCACTCACGCAGGCAGAGCTGGGTGACATAGGCGTAGTAGGACCAGCAGAGGATGCTGGAGATGAACAGCACCGGCACCCAGTAGAGCAGCCGCTGGCAGCGCCGCCTCGCGCCGCCCCGGGTCCCCGCCGCCGGCGCCGCCATCTTCCCGCACCGCATGCCAGCCACTAGCCCCGGGCCCGAGCAGCGCAGCAGCCCAGCCGAGCCGCCGCAGCCTGCTGCCAGCGCGGGGAGGGCGCGGCGCCTGTGCCGCCCTCCCTCCCGACAGGCTCCTCCAGCGGGCGGCGCCGCGCCGGGGCTGCTCCGCCCCCGCCGCTTCCACAGCCAGTCACGGGCCCCCGCCTGCCGCCGGGGCGTGGGAAGGGACCGCGCGGAGCCGCCCCACGGAATGAGGCTGGGGCTGGCCGGGCTGGGAGCCCCAAGGCCACAGCGGGGGGTTCGACCCCCGAGGAAATGGGGCGGGGACAGGGCAGTTTGCTCCCACCTGCCCCTATAACAGCCCCGGGCCGAGGGCAGGTACCCGCCTGGGCAGAGGGGAGGCGGCGATCAGCTCCCCCCGCCTCAGCCCCTCATTAGGGGCTCGCTCAGGCGGAGGGAGGGAAACCCGGAAGCTTGATTTTCGCTTCAAACGACAGGAGGACCGAGCACCTGCCTCGTATACTGACAGGAAAGAGCCACGTGCCCCCTGGCAGCGGGCAAGGAGATTAGGATGCGCCGCCCGCTGCCTTCAGTTGCAGTGCGGTGCAACGCCACTGAAACCAACGCAGTTAGCGTCAGATCGGAGCAACATTGCTGATTCAGGCGAGCTGGGCCTGATACCCCGTGTGATCCTGCAAACCAGTGACCCCGGCTTGATCCTATTTCATCAGTTCTCTTTTCTTGACTTTCATGGAAGCACTGGGCTTGCTCCGTAGACTCTGATCCTGCCAACGCTTATGCACCTGCTTAACTTTAGGCAGATGAGTAGTTCTATTGAACTCAAAGAGCCTAAAGTTTTACACCTGTAAAAATGTTTTCATGCTCTTAGCCTATACAGACCTATGAACCGTGGACCTTATCTTTTTCTGTGTTCTGTATAGTGCTGAGCACATTGTCAGTAGTCAAGACATGCGTCCCTCAATTCCCCTAGCTGTAAAATAAGGATAATGATACTTAAACACCTTTGTAAAACGCATTGGAAGTATGGACAAAAGTGCTATCTAAATGCTAAGTATTACTGTAAAATAACAGATACAGTAACTGTTGTAGGCAGCCAGGGATGTCACAATAAATGGTAGCTTAAACTTTAGTGAACATGGCAGTCAGTTCTACTTTTGACATCACAATGGATTAGTTGGAAAGAGATGAGCAGATACAGTATGCTGACTCACTTTTCCCCAAACATGGTTTAATGAGTGTTCCTCACACAGAAACACTTTTGAAATGGCATAGTAAATCCAGATTATAATTAGGTATGTATGCACAAATTAGTTGCTGAATTAGAGTTCCAAAATTAGAACTGCCAGGATCAGCAGGGAGCATTTCTCCAATCTACTAGAATCTTTGAGTGTGTCAACAATATAGTAGTTATGAAAGAGCTGGTTGATTTAAGTGTGTTTGGATTTTCAAACAGCTTTGGACAGGATCTCACACAATGGGCTATTAATGAAACTGAAGTCACAGTGTGAGAGGTATAGATTGTCATAGATTAGAAATTGGCCCTGAGATAAAAATAGAGTAAGAGTTTTCAACATTGCAAAAGTACAGCAGGGGGTACCACAAGGTTCTGTACTAGGGCTGGTATTGTTTAGTGTATTTATTAATGATTTGGATAAGGGGATTTTAACCATGAGGTGGCAAATTTACATATCAGACAAAAGTGTTTAGGTTAGTCAAAACTAGGGAGACTGAGGAATTACAAAAGGATGTTATGACGCTGGCAGACCAGGTGCCAGCTCATGCCAAGGCCCCTAGGCCTCAACTGAACTCTGACCAATACATAACTGGAAACCAGTCTGGTTTACCTGTGTATTAGCATTGTTAAAATAGATGTTAAGTTTATAAGAATGTGTTTAGTGTTAAGAATTTATGAAATGTTTGTAGGATGTTGTGTGTAGTAATCTCATTTATAAGATCTGTACCCCACCTTGTAAGGTTATATTGAGTAGTTGCATTATAAAACTCTGTACATTTGTAAATCAAACAGGAAAGGAGCATTAATTTATGTAAAATGCTGGCTTCCTACAGAAGATGGTAAGTCCTGCCCACTAAGAAGGCCCACTGAAACCAAATGAGCCACTGTGAAACATCAAAGAACAAGACTTTAATTACTCCCCTACTACACCCATGAAGAGAATCTGTGCATGTGGACTCATCCCACCAGTTTGAACTCTGGGAGAAGGGAATAAAAATCCCTAACCAGAAGAAAATGGATCTCTACGCTGTTTGGACTCTGGGAGGGCAAGATTTCTAAGCAGAAGCATCCCCAGTGCAAATAATCCCATCTAAAAAAAGGTACTACAGAAACAGAAAGGGTACAGAGTTGCACGATGAGCACTGTAGCTCATGAAAGCTTATGCTCAAATAAATGCGTTAGTCTCTAAGGTGGTACAAGTCCTCCTTTTCTTTTTGCGGATACAGACTAACACGGCTGCTACTATGAACACTGTTAGTCACTGAAAGACTTTGATATAAGGGGAGACTGAAAATATTACGAGAGGAGACAAGATGAGACATGACTGAGGTATTAAAAACAATGAATGACACTGATAAGGTAAATTTGACACTCCTATTAATCATTTTCCATAATACAAGAAAAAAAAAAGAGACATTCAATTAACTAAAAGACAACAAATTACTTTTTTTACACAATACACAATAAACCTGCAAAAATCATTGCTACAAGATATAAAGCTTAGTAGAATAATAATGAAAATGATTAGACATTTATATGTCTAATGAGAACATCCACAGTTACATAAAATAGATTTTAAAAGTATAAGGGATAAAATGCTTCCTGCTTCAGGGCATGTGCCAACCATTTACTGACATGAATTAGGAAGAAACAGAGGCAAGTCATTCCATTATTTGGCTTCTTGCACCTTCCTCCGAAGTATCTGGCACTGTCCACTGTCAGACACAGGGTACTTGCATTAGATGGGATCACTGATCTGATCTGTTCTGTTATTCCATTTCCTGTTTTGCTATATGAGGAGGAGCTGGGAGCTGGAAACTCCAGGCATAACCTGGCGAGTTAATGTTTGTATAGTACTTTGAGGATTTAAAAAGCTATATAAATGCTATTATTATGTTTATAAACACTGCATTGTAAGACTAATATTTTAATATTCCAATATCTGATTGTGTCAGCCCTTCACAGGCTTTTTCAAGGACTATAGAAAAAGGAAGTAGTATTGTATTGCTTTTTATTTACTTAAAATTCTGTGAGTGTTCAAACAGCACCTGCATGCTGGTTTATGTGCTGCAGCAGAACATTTCTGATGGCATCAGAATGTCCCCATCAGCCATTTTACAGCACTGCAGGCTACCTTAGGTGTATGCTGGAAATAAGCATGGCTCATCAATCGTAATACATGCCAAGAAAATGTTGTAAACATAAAGGCATACATTAGTTTTTGAACTGTTAATGAATCCTTACAAATCTTTTTGTTATATAATACTTACATGTCTGTGTGGTAGGTTGTCAGTGACAGGAGGAAAAAAAGATGAATTGGTACAGAGAATATTTCAGTGTACATCACATACATGCTATGCATATGGCTTTTTCAGTTGCCTTCATGGAGGACTAGATGCTCTCATCCTGTTAGGGTGAAATTTAGCCCTAGTGTAACTCCACTGGCATTAATGGTATTGTACCACTTACCTGAGGGCTGAGTTAACCTTTATATCGTTAACCAGATTAAAACGAAATAACGATTGAGAACATGGAAAAGAAATTCCATACTCTATGTAAATGTAGCCTAATGTGATACTGCCACTCCTGCCTAAATAAATGAAAGTTGGATCAGTCCTTTCGTCATTTATTTCATCTCATTAGTAAGTCATTCAGTACAGAGTCAGTGAACCAACTCTTTAGCTGCTGTACATCAACATAGATCCATTAGCTTTAATGGAGACATTCTAGGTCACAGCAGATAAGGATCTGGTCAAATGTCTTCCTACATGTTTAGAACTCAGTGGGAGTTGGGTATTTGGCACTTTTGAAAGTTATTCTAGTCATTGAGGTTTTTGAATAAGGATTTAGGAGCTTAATTCTTGGCAATCAGATTTGAAAATCTTGGACATTAATTTCCCTTTTTAGCAACAGAGGTGGGGAAAATCTAAAATTTCCAACCTTTCCTTCTCATTAGTAATAGTTGTTTATTCACAGCAGAAATCACGGTGACAAAAGGAAAAAAAAAGGGTGTGTGTGAAATGCTGCCCTGAACAAGGCCATCTCCTGTCCACAGCAACATTATGTGCTTCAGGATCCGCACCAGTTCCCTAAGCATATTAACAGTCATGGGTTGATGTGTATCTTCCCTAGGGCCAGCGGTGCATCACTATCTTGCTAGAAACCTTCTAACTAAACAACCGCTGCAAGGATCTGGGTAACCATTTAGCCTGCTGACAAACATAAGGGCTGACAGGAGTTGAGGATGCCAACTGTCAGGTTGCTAACGACACCATTTACTGCAGCACATGTTCCTCTGTAGTGGGCCATATTGGTGACAGGCCTTCCATATCCTGAAATTGGACAAAATGATTAAAACTTCTCTCATAGCTCTGCAATGTTCATGGTGACACCAACCTCTCACTACACTGACAACCATCATACGCTAAGGCAGGGGTGGGCAAACTTTTTGGCCTGAGAGTCACATCTGCATGCAGGACCATGAATGTAGGGCTGGGGCAGAGGGCTGGGGTGCGGGAGGGAGTGTGGGGTGTGGGAGGGGGTGCAGTGTGCAGGAAGGAGCTCAGGGCAAGGGGTTGGGGTGCAGGAGGGGTGCGGGGTGCAGCAGGGGTTGGGGTGCAGGAGGGGTGCAGCAGAGGGTCAGGGCAGGGGGTTGGGGTGCAGGGTGCAGAAGGGGTTTGGGGTGCGGGCTTCAGCCGGGTGCCACTTACCTTGAGTGGCTCCGGGGTGGCAGTGGCGCGTAGCAGGGCTAAGGCAGGCTCCCTTCCTGCCCTGGCCCTGCGCCACCTCCCAGAAGTGGCCAGCACCATATCCCTGCGGCCCCTGGGGGAGGAGGGGGCAGAGGGCTCCGTGAGCTGTCCTCACCTGTGGGTATCTCTCCCGAAGCTGCCATTGACCAAGGTTCCCCATTCCCGGCCAATGGGAGCTGTGCGGGTGCGGTGCCTGCAGGTGAAGGCAGCGCGCGGAGCCCTCTGCCCCCCCCTACTTCCCTAGGGGACGTAGTGCGGGCCGCTTCTGGGAGTGGCGTGGGGCCAAGGCAGACAGGGAGCCTGCCTTAGCCCCGCAGCGCTATGGGGGTGGCAGTTAAGTGATATTCACCTGGAGCATTCTTAGGGACCAAGCCTAGGGGAGAAACCTGCAAGTTCTGCATAAGTAACTAACTGAATGACCCTGCTACCCTATTCTCATTTAATTCTTGTGCAATCTTTTTCTTTACAATATGTCCCAATCCCACTAAGGACTTCAAATTTTTACACATCACACGAATTATTTTCTCCATAAAAAGAATCCCCCCCACCGAAAACCCAGCCCACAAATATACCCTATCTATCCTGTTATGCCAGGTATACTAAACGAGCACCCTTAACACCTCCAGTTTAACTGGGCATCTTGCTCTTGTCCAACCCACCATTTCCAGCTTGTCTCCCACCCCTGCCTGTGTTTTGCCCCCATACTCTGCTCCTGCCCCCATGGGCCTGTAGGCAGCACTTGGCTACTACCCATCCTGTTCCCTCAACGAGACCTTTCCCTACTGATCTGGCAAGAACAGGCTGTATGGGCCCCAAAGCATGTCACAAGCATGCCTAAATTCGCAGATGCTATATAAACAAGGACTTTTACTGAATGCCCCGCAAATGTCATTACGCACCTCAGGCCTCTGTCCCTGTGGACTCTGGGTCCCCATGGCATCATCCACTCCAACCTCAGTGTACGATGTGGGATGTCCTACCAAGCCATGCCCCATAACATATTATATTCCCACCTGATTATATCCATATATTTAAACAATGCTGGGCTTCTGTCTGCGTAAGCCTCTACAATAACTCCCACATGGATAAGGAAGGCAGCTTCCCAATTTTCGCATATTCTCATCAACGTTGGCCGCTTGGGCATTTCATTGTCCTGCTTATTCTTCTGTGGCTTATTGTGTGTCAGCACCTCCTTGTGCAACAATGATAATTTGTTCACATGTTCATCTCTCAAAATTTTATTCCTAGTAGTACTGAGAAGGTGAATCCCATTGGGTCAGCCACCCCAGCAGAACCATACTTGAGACTGTCTGTTGGGGCACCCTCAGTGCCCTGTTGTCCTCCAGCTAACCCTGAGCAGCAATTTTATTCCACAAATTGCAGTCCTTGGCAATGAATGAGTTGAAAGGTGCCCAGAAATGTCCCCTCCATTAAGGACTCCCAGTCCCTGGAGAGGGGTCTGCTCCACCTGACTATCACCAGTCCCACAAACTCAGACCCATGCTGGGCTTCCATTACTTTGCTTCCCGACCCTCCACCTATGGGTGCTCCCAACTGCTGCAGTGACTGAAGGGTAGCTTGTAACAACTGTGTAATACCATTAGCACCCACAGAAGGTGTGTGTACCCCAGATATCTCTATTATAGTTCCTAGGACACCTGATCCTCCCCATATCCTATTTGTTACCCCACTAAAGTCCACCCTCTCCTCCACCATTTAAGCCCACCAAAGGGAAAAGTGTGCCAGGACCCTGAATCCCCCGAGGCCCCCTACAGACAACCATTGCCACACTAGGTAGAAGGAGCCCACCTTCACATCCTGCCCTTGCAACCTCTATCTGGTGCTGATCAAACTCACCCCTGCCAGCAGTGCTGCTCAGCTATCCTGCAATCTGTTCAAATGACTGTCCCAGCTCTGGCCAACCCACTGCATCTTGCAAACCTTGCAGTGCTGTGGAAACAATTTTGGAAGCAACTGCTCGGACCACTTGAATCAATTCTTGGTTGGCTGTCCCACCTGCAAATGCAGCCAATTCACCATCGGTGTGTTTGCTTCCCCAGGATCCACATCACCTCTCAGCTGAGAGGAATCCACTTGATAAGCAGACAGACCACCCTGGGATTTGCCAACCCCAGTCCTGGGTCCAGCATCTTGCCCGTGTGTCCCCCATGGTCTCTCCAGCCCCACCTCATCCACCCTGTGCTGGGTTTGAAAAGCCCTCCCCTCTCTGTTCTAGCATGCCTGCTATGCTTGGCTGTGAAGGGGAGCCAGTCCCCACCTGCTATAACTTAGAGAGAAACCTGAGACTGGATTCCCTACCCCTTCTCCCATGAACTGCCTAGTACTGGAACTGTTACTGGGGTGAGGACTTCCCCCCATCCTTGCTGATCTGTTATGACTCAGAGCTATGCCTGAAATTTCCTCTGCCTCTCCTACTTGTTATTAAATGCCTGCTTCTTCCTCTGTGGACTGGAATGGGGGGGAGGGGATTCCTCTGCCCTTTTCCTGCTCTCACTGCCCCGCTACCACAGGTTGCCATGAAGATTGCAGAGCTGAAGTCCTTGCTGCTCTGCCTGGTCTAGGTAAACAAGGGCTTCTCCTGCCTGGCATGTACTTATATAATGTCCCCTCTCTTCTGGTTACCCATGCTGACCAACTCTGCAGCTGCTGCAAAGTCACTCCACCTCTTTCTACCCCTTAAAGAGGAAGAAACCTTCCTCCAGCAACCCAGACAGCAGACCCCCGCTTAATGTGTGGCTCGGTCATTACTCCGATTCCCTAGCAAATACCTGACCACTTTCCTATCACCCTGTCTGACATGGTCAATCCAAGTTGGCTTGTTTGCTTCATGACAAACCCCTCTTGGGGTCATCTCAGACTATACCAATGAAATCAGGAGAACACTACTTAAACCAGGGGATTCCCATTTTGTGGGGTGGGTCCTATAGGGAAAGGAGAGATCCTGCCTGCTTCTCGGTTCTGTCCCTGTATTTGCTTTCTCTCCTCCCCAGTGTCGTACTGCACAACACTGCCTCTTCAACTTTCTGCCAGTAGTGGTAGTGCTGTGTAGAAATAGCAGTGGGGGACAAATGGATGAGTGAGGAAACGGTCAGTGAGGCATGGGGTTGTGGGGAGTCATCTATCCACATTGTTATGTTTGGGAATTCAGCTCAGCCCCGTTCCCACTCCAGCCTCCACACTGACACATAAAGAGCAATCAAAATGATGGCCAATGGGGCAGGGTTTGCAAGTAGTTAGAATTGTGTGGACTTTACAGTGAAGCCAGTTCTCTATAAACTTGTAAAACTGGTTGACGTTGTAGTACTGCATTGTCTGTAGAGCAGAGTGAATAATTACAAAGAATAATTTGTTTGGTACATTTATTGTGAGGGATTTCAGAAGTGAGAGGTAATGAATGGAAGATGATGATGAGGAAGTTATGACAAATGGTCATGTTCAAAGTTGGGAAGATTATACTCTTTGGAAATCTATTTTTCAGATTTAGTAAATATATTCAGTATTATGGCAAAAGTTGTATTTTTAATTGCATGGATATGCCTTTGAGACTCTTAGATAGTGTCTCAAAATGGAAACAACTCGATCTATTTAGGTTAGTGAAGAGAAGACTAAGAAGTGTACATGGGGAAAAGATTTCAGATTGTAGAGGGCTCTTTAATTTAGCAGAAAAAGGCATAACAATATCCACTGGTTGAAAACTGAAGCTAGACAAATTCATACTAGAAATAGGGAAGAATTTTATAGCAATGAGTATAATTAACTATTGTAACAGTTTACCTCTCCATCCCTTGGAGTCTTCAAACTAAGACTGCATGTCTTTCTAAAACAGATGATCGATGCAGATATTACTGGGTAAGGTTCTATAGCTTGTATTATGCAGATCAGACTAGATTATAATAGTCCCTGATGGCCTTTAAAAAAATATCTATGAATACGGTGGGGTGAGAGCAAAGTAAAAGTTCCCTGGAAGTTTTTCTGGAGTCAGCTTTCTGCCCTGAAGCTTCAACCCCTCTTCCATGTAGAGATGTTAGTTATTTTCTATTTCTGGTCAGGTGAGTGAGGCACAGTATGTGACCCAGCAGCAGAGGAGGTTTATGGGAGAGGAGACATTTGTGTCTCCTGAATACAGGACTGAAGTGAGCTGGATGAAGTTCATCATTTGCAGCCAGAAACCATAGTCTTGAAACAAAGCACATACCATGTAACTACCTGCTGTAAGGCTAAGAGGATGAAAGTAGATCACATCACCACATACTTTCATCAACCAAATTTAGCCTCCTCAAAAAAAATATCAAGTTAGTTTGACAGAATCTATTTTTCATAAACACACATTGACTGGCATTAATTATATTACCGTCTTTTAATTCTTTATTAATCAACTCCTGTATCAGCCGCTCCATTATCTTGCCTGTGATGAAAGTCAGACTGGCAGGCCTATACTTACCCAGGTCATCCCATTACTAATTTTAAATACTGGTACAACACTAGCTCTCTTCCAGTCTTCTGAAACTTCCCCAGTGTACCAAGAGTGATTGAAAAGTCAACATTAACAGTTCAGCAAGCTCCTCAGTCCAAACCTTGCCCTCTATTGGTGCCTCCACATTGTTTAGTTGCAGCACATACATTTTCCAGGCTGCTAGCCAATTGGGGACAGTCTATTTGCAATGATCTCTTTAGCCAAGCATACCACCTCTGCTCCCTATCCAGAGGGTGCACCCCCACCAGATGGCATCTCTCATTGTCCTGCTTTGCTTTACCTATGTGCCTGGAACCTTCTCCCTCTCTGTGCAAAATTCTGTGGCAGGACAGCATATACATCCTGTGACATTCTATACCTTGGGGGAGCGTACTGTAACCCCCATAGTCCTCATTTTCATATAATTGTGATCTTATATATATATAGCATGCCTTGTAAGGTATCAGGGGAAAGGTTATGATCTGCTGAAAGTAATTTCTCTATCCGTAGATGTGTATCATTAATGCATATGAAGTTATGAGAACTGTGGTGTATGGTGGTCACTAAAAACATGCTGTAAGTTGGGGAATCAGCCAGATATTTGCTCCCCAGAGGCAACAGCAAGGAAAGTAACCAACGCCCAGGCAGGGTGTCAAACAACCCATCAACAGCCACTGTCCAGCAAGGGAGCTACAATGCAATGACTCACCTATATGTGGCCAAACCAGTGGAATTGCTCAACCTTGCTGGGTGACTCAGCAATGCCCCCCAGACATGCCTGAACTTGTGCTCCCCAAGCACATGGACTGAGGGTATAAAACAGAGCGGATACATACTGGGACCTTCTCCTGCCCCCACCTATGCTGCAAGCAATCAAGACACTGAGAAGAAGACAAGTCTCCAACACAGGAGATTGGCCCAGGATTAAGGAACAAACCTGTATATTAAGGACTACAATAGCCAGTCGGGTGAGAAAAACTACTTAATCTACTTGTTGTCCAGTCTAATAGGGTTGAGAGTTTAGACCGTGTGCTTATATTTTATTTCTTTTGGTAACTAACTCTGACTTTTTGCCTATCACTTTTAGACTTTAGGAATTAAAGACTAGTCTTTAATTAAAGATTATGTCATGTGATGAAACCTCCAGGAATATGTCCAACCAAAATTGGCAACCCCAACCTTAGGGATAATGGCAGCATGGGTGAACTTGTATTTTGGTGTTCCCCCATCACCCCTGGCCCCCACAGGCTCCCCACCCTCCCATCACCTCTGGGCCCAGCTGCCTCCCCTCAGTGCTTAATTTGTATTGAAAGAGGTGCCAGAGCTCAGTCCCAGCACAAATTAAGCACTGGCAGGGCAGTCTGATAGCAGCAGCTGCTGGCCAGGCCTCCAGTTCTGAAGGCAACACCACAGCCAGCAGCAGTGCAGAAGTAAGGGTGGCATGGTATATGGCCATCCTTACTTCTGCGCTGCTGTGGTGGCTCGTGGTGCCTGGCACTCTGACTGAGGCTCAAGGCGAGCTTTGCGCTATCACATGGGGACTTAATCTTGACAGAGCCCATTGCCCTCCTGCAGCCCTCCGGCCAGTCTTGGTTCACCAAGGATGCCATTTCAGATTTTGGCAGGGTGGGGCAACTTTAACCATTATTCCAGAGGCCAGTTAGGCACCTAAACACTCTAGGATTATTTTTGTAGATAATAACTTAGGAATTAGCTGACAGGAGCACTGTATTTAACTCCTATATAAAGAAAGAAAGAATACATACAAACTCCAATTAAAGCCATATTTTAAATTTATATGTAAATTTAGAACAATCAAGAGATAATACAGCAAGATACTCCCAATCTCAAGCCTTCAAGTATCAATTCTGGAGCTCTAACATAGAAATCAGAAACATAAGTTTGATACTTTGTAAACTATCTTTAGTCAAGATAAATAAAAATAAATAAAATATGCTTAAAATCTCTAACAGACAAATTCTGGGTCACTGCCGTTATCTACTCTATTGTAGTTAATTGATTTTCACTCCATGAAAAACATATTTACTTAATTTTAACATATGTGATTAAGGTTTATTTCTCTTTTATTAAGAACGAGGATTTATTTTTCTAATTATTTTGGCATTTATGTTTACCAATCACAATCATGTACGTGCCTCACTAACATTTGACATTATCATTGCTATCTGTATCATACTTGGAACTGCATCTATTTTCATACAAATTTTAAGTTATTTTACAGATGTAACTAAAATTACAATTTGAAAATAAGCGATCATCTGCATAGTGTCTAAAATTATGTGTTTAGCTAATGTTTTTTAAACGGGCACTGCTAAGACGAGTACAAGCTAAATTTACATTCTAGAAGGATACTATTCTTTGATTGTACCATTTTAAATAATGAATGGCAAAGCACAATATGGTAATAAAAGTAATAATGATAATTACTCCAGCCAGGACAGGTTAGGCATTTTAGAACTCACAACTCAAAGAATTAAATTTAAGCATAAGAGATAAATAAAATTATGAAATGCACAGACCAATCAAAAAACTAAAATAACAGCACTGTAATCCTTAAAGAACTCTGAAAGAATAAAATTATAGAGAATATATGTGCATTGCACATTTCAACATGCAGTACCAAGAAGTAATAAGAACAATAACAATAATACAATTGTATTTGCGGGGGGGAGTGTGTGTATTGGGGGAGTGAGAGAGAGACAAAGTGTGTGTGTGTGCGCATGTGTGAGAGACAGAGAGAGAGTGTCAGACAGACAGAGTGTGTGTGTTGGGGGAGTGACAGAGAGACAAAGTGTGTGTCTTGGGGGAGTGTGAGAGACAGCGCACTGTCACTTTAAGCACAGCACTCACTAGTCTGAAGGCTTGTTCAGACAGCAGCCCCGGCCAGCAGCTCCCACTCCTGACTCAGAAGCAGCAGTACAGACTACCCTCACCCCAGCTCAGAGGAGACCGGGTACACAGGTAGGGGAAAGGGGACACCCCAACATCAGCCTCCCACTGCCCCGCTCTGCACAACAGACCCCTGGGAACAGCTTGGCCAGAGGCTGCTCCAAAGTGTGGGGCCGGAGCTGCAGCTGGCTGCAGATGGCAGCAGAGCCAAGTAGCAGGGGGAGGAAAGGAACCCCTGCTCTGGAGGCGCCCCCCCTTAGAATGGCACCGTGGGCAGTCGCCTAGTCTGCCCACCCCTAAAGCTAGCCCATAATTTGATTCATCTGCACTGCAACAAAGGAAATTAGTTTGTTTCAAGTGCGTTTATTTTGAGATAAACAAGAATATGACAAGCATATTTTTTCATATTAGTGTACTGTTACATAATTTATTGTTATTGTACTAATAAACAAAGCAGAAAGCACAGTCTTATAAACTACTCTGACAGTACTATATTCTATTTTATGCCAGTCTACTGTACTTAGGCACCATATAGAAAAAAATACAAATTGGAAAAATGATACCAAGATTTTACATACATTGTGATTGGTCCTGCAATTGATTGCACATTGAAAAAGCAGTCCACTGCATACTGTTAATTACAACATCAGGGCCTATCAGCATTAGTACAAATCTCTTTGATTTTCTAGTTGTCAGCTGTGAGAGGAGAGTGCAGTAGGGACTGCCTGAGTATTTGTCACGGAAATGCTGTCTACAGTAGAATATTTCTGACATTTTTCTAGCTAGTATTTTCTTATTATATGATTTTTACCTAAAGCCAGATAAGCCATGTAAAAAGAAAACATTCTAACATTGATATTTCTGAAAGTGGAAATTCTAAAAAAAAATTTTTTAAAGTCAATTAAAAAATGAATAAAACCTTTGTAAATTGATTAGTCCTGAAACTTAATCTTATTAACATAGAAGAAAACATATTCTTTTCTATTCATGCATTTAAAAATACTATATGGTCTTTGAGTGACAGACAGCCACATTCTACATGATGAAAGAATAAAACTCTTTGTTGTGTTTGTGATAACAATGAAAGATTAAAAACAGTATGTTGTGCCTAATAGCTGATTTAGGACTGAATTGCACCACTAAACCAAACCTTTTTTTTTACAACTGATAACAATGTAAATAGATTAATATTAGATAATCCGTTTTCATGCACAGATTGCTTTTATGTCAATACTGATTAATTTCATATTCAATAAATTTTCCTAAGAGTTACATTAAAATCGTGTGTGTTAAAGTGAGTTAGTATTAGGGTTTTATTTACTTTATGCTATCAGCCTTGTAGCCCCTTGTAAAAGCAGTGCAAAACTTTTAAATGCAATTGCTACATTGAGGCAAACCTGCCCCCCCAGCCAAACAAAAAAGACTGTGGATATGTAAAAACAAGCAGAATTGTGCTCCATTAATCATGACTTTTTAGGGCCTAATTCAACAACAACAAAACAACAACAAAATCATTCTTCACAACATAGAAATCTACAGACATGAGGCCAGGGAGGCTACAGATTGCTTGCATAACCCATAGCTGTATTAAAACTTATTATTTAATTCTAGAATTTGATTCAGGTAGAATTCCAAAGTCTCATGGTGTTTACATTTTCCATTGTAACATTTTGTAACTGGCTGTAGCTCTGTGCTATTGCATGCATTCCTTTTAATTTTTTTAAAGCCACACCCCGGGGGCAATATTTTTTCAGTACTGCATGCCAGTCTAGCAGAACTGGATAGGATTAATTTCTGCCCCATACCATGCCCAAATTTTATGAAAAGTGCATTATTACAAGTAATACATAATTAAGCTGAAATCCGTACTCTGGCAAAAAAGTTACAGAAACACAATGCTATATATTAAGTAGCATTGTATTACCTAACATGATACAAATATTAGCTAATACTTTGCCATTTTATTTTCATTATATTGTACACAATTAGACATCTTAAAATCAGGAAATTTTATTAAACTGAATCAGTAAGATTATAACAGTAAGACTTACAGCTGTTGGACATCAGTACCTCTTAATTAACAGCAATCAATAATTCACATTATCCTATATCACAACTGCGACTTATAGTTGTTTTTAAATGACAGTTTTGTTGACTCATGAGTACTTACAACCTGTACATTCCACACTTATGCAACTGTTCTGCTACAAAGTGCATTTTCATCCCTGTTTTAACACAAATTTCATATAATATTCATTTTCTAAAAACAAATTCACATCCCCACCACATGGAAATAATTTTTCACCACTGCCAAAAGGCACATTCACCAGAATGAAAAAAAAAATTCTTTAAATGAAAGGCACATCTCAAAATAAATATAAACAACACACTTCTTTAAATACACATTCTTTAACATATACTTTTATAGGCCAGATGACAGTGTAAGTCAACCCTTAAAACAAAACACATACTGAAAAAGTGGTTGAAAAAAATCCATGAATAGATCAGCAAATCAAGTGAAAAAACCCAATGGTGATTCAGTGCATAGTGCTGCAAGTGAAAGCTACATAGTTTACCTGTGTTATGTCGTTTTTCACACACAATATCTAGGAAAAATAGTAGCAACCAAATGCTGAAGTTTTTTCTTTCCTTCAGTTTTTTATCCTAGCGTATCTCGACTCCGAAATTGCTTCCAGAGCTCTCTTAAATGTTCGCTTGTTACAGTCGTCACACAAACATAGTAATCCTTCAAACCATATTTTGGGGTCTCCTGTTAAAAATGAACAAGTATAGAATTAGAAACAGACAATGTGCATTAAATTCCTTGCCACTAGATTATATTTTACAGGTGTTCATACAAACTAGGTAAATTTTTCATTACTACAACCAGGAAGTGCTAAATCCTCAGATTAGGGAGAGAAGACAGGCGAAGTAATATCTTTTATTGGACAAACTTCTGTTGAGAGAAACAAGCTTTCGAGCTTACACAGAGCTCTTTTTCAGGTCTGATATGCAGATCCTTGCACATGAGCATGGTTGTGGATCTGTCTGAAGGTAAGTAAGCAGTTTCCAGAACTGCACCTCCATCACAAGCACATGGTTAGTATTCACCCAGTAACTTAGTCTATATTGGTAGCTAAATGAAAACATATCCTTTTGTTCAGAAGTCTCCTGCTTTTAAGATAATTTCTTCATTTTCATAGCTGTATCAAAAGGTTCACATTTTTACACAATAAAATAAAAATACCAAAATATCTTGGTGCTTGTAGAAGACTCATGGCAATGGCTATAGCCAAGTATAAAATGAAGGCAGATAATACACAAACTTTCTTGCACTGTTATGTCAATTCTGAACGATGAGATTTCTGTTATTTCAATCCTGGAGCATCCAATAAAAAAGTACTATTCTGCTGAATGGTACTGCAGTTCTGAGACATTGACAAATACCCAGAAGAGAGTAGGCTGAATAGGGAGCAAGGATGGTCTAGTGCAGGGGTCTCAAATGCACAGCCTGCGGGGTTATTTCCTGCGGCCCGCCAAGCTCCCTGTGCCTCCCTGGAGTTATTTCCTGCGGGCCGCCAAGCTCCCCGCCCCCTGCACCCCCTCCTCCCAGTGCTCCGCATCCCCGCTCCTCTGCCTACCTCCAGGCACTTCCCGCTGCCAAACAGCTGTTTGGTGGTGCTTAGTGCTTTCCAGGGGGAAGGAAGGGGGAGGAGTGGGGAGTCGCGTGCTCAGAGGAGGAGGAGGAGAAGAGGCGGGGCTGGGGCAGGGATTTGGGGAAGGGGTTGGAATGGGGGTGGGGAAGGGGTGGGAAGAGGTGGGGCAGGGGCGGGGCCTCGTGGAAGGAGTGGAATGGGGGCAGGGCTGGGGGCAGCGGAGGGGTGTGTGTGTGTCAGTGATGCGGCCCTCGGGCCAATGTACTAGTCCTCATGTGGCCCTCCTGGTGATTGGAGTTTGAGATCCCTGGTCTAGTGGTTAGGGCTCTAACATGGGACCCAGAAGCCTAGGGTTCAATTCCCTGTTCTGCAAGACTTCCTGTGTGACCTCTGACACATCACTGAGTCTGTTACTTAGTTCCCTGGTCACATGCATCTTGTGTAATTTACTTACATACATTAACGATAAACAAAAGATCAGGTACTAGAGGGGCAAGGTAACCATAGATTTATCTTTACTTTTAAATTTGTAAGATAAATTCATCAATTGTTCCTGGGCATAAATTCAATATTTTTAAAATACACTTATAAACCAAGCTACTCTAGCCATTTATCTATGTATTTCTAATGTGCCGGCACTGCTGTAGTTAGTCTCAGTATATCAAATTAGGAGAATTTTTGCCTCTAAAAATCACACTCTCCAATGTTTTCACCCTTTTCTAAGTGAGTGTATTGTCTTGTTTTTTTTTAGACTATTTAATATACTCACTCTATGTATTTAGATGCACAACCCAATTTTCCCCTTTGTAAAATGTATGAAAAGAAAAATGGGTCTCGTATTGTATTTTTAAAGGCCCTCAATTGAGAACTTCCAAGATGAAAAATTACCTTATCTAGTTTGATGGCCTGCAATCCAGCACATTTAGATGAGGAAAAGCTTCATACGTGCACTCTGAAGGTTCTTAACATGGCCTTTCCAAATCTGATCTGAAGTAAATGTAGCTACCATCACAAATAAGCCGCTGCTGCCACTGCACACCACTGGCGGCAGCATGTCAGGGATATGTAGTTACACTTCCCAGTGAAAAGCAAGCTGTGGGAAAGACTCTGGCAGCAGGGAAAGGCTCTGGCAGCTGATACTTGTGTTGAGAGGCGTAATGTCAATATGCTTTCTAGAAGAAATGGGAGATGCTAGCTTCCTCTTACGTGGCTGGGAACACAGTCCATAGTCAGCAGTCAAATAACAAATACCCCAGTGTAACAAACACTGACTGAAGTACAGCACATTTTGCAGTGTAAGATTCTTCCTTGCAGAGCTTAAAACTAGACTTTCTTCAGTTATGAATCCAATATGATCTAAAATTTTCTCTAAAATTATGAGTGAAAAATAGTTGAGAGAATTAAACAATAAACCAAATAAACTGTGTCATTACTATATTCAATCTTTTTATCCAATATAATCCATCTACTTTACAAGACTATTGTTCACACAACACTAAAACTGGATTTGTAATCCCAGTTTTCTGCACAATCAGTAAAGAGAAGTCATTGCTCACCTTTCAGTTTGCCTGCCTCAGAGAAAAGACCTAGCAACAATGTTTCCGAGACAATTATCTGGTTTTCCTAATATTGCTTGTTATGATGGTCGAGTTTAAGTGTATAAAAAGATAGCCTTTTATTACGAGAATTGTACATTGGGAATGCATAGAAATTAAAGGTTTTTAAAACCTTTACCACATGACAAATCTAAATCTTGTTTGTATAAAACATTTATATTAGATAAGAAACTGAATAAGAAAACATAAATTAGCTTTTAGAATTCACACTTATAATATCAGTCTTCCATTGTCTTTTCTTAACAGTTTCTTGTCCCCTTTCCTCTTCAACCAAATGAACTCCTACTGATGCTAATTCACGTGCTATGCCTTGCAGGGACAGCCACAGAGAAAGAGAGACAAAATCTGCAAGACTATTGTTAACTGTTTGAACCAGGCGAAGTTTGGATCTTGTTCCCCAAAGACAGATTTCATTATTTATTATAAGGGTAGCATGCTTCATGCTGTGAAGCAAATGTCATTAGTGCAGTTTAGAGATATGTAACACATAGCAGAATGTGCTTCTGTTTCTTTTTGGGTACAGATTCCAAGTGTGGTATAATCAGTGATAAGCATGCCAAATATTTAAATATCTTTTATTACTGATCTAAGTTTACCATACAAATCATATCAAAGTATAGACTAAAGTCTTTACGTTTATATTTGGAACAACAGTAAAATTGAGAGTTATCATATTGCATCTAACCTTGGGTGATCTATATGGCAGATTTTTATATTGCAGACATACTATGTGTTTCTTTGTACATGAGGATGGTGTTTAAATTAATTAATTTTCTGAAATAAATGTTCAGTTTCACACTGGTTAATGGCTCTGCCTTTATTCTCTTTTCAATTATTCTGTAGTTTAGTTTTGCAATGACTTTTTAAAAGGGTATATAAACTCACTTTCATTCAATAATACGTATAGTGTGAATAGTGCAGGTTCTATTGTCCCCAAGACAACTCTCAGAGCAGCAGGCTCAAAATCACATCACTTATGTTTTTAATTAATAAAGTTGGCCAAAGCTTGCTTCAATTTCAGCTCAACAATCTTCATAACATGGATTAGTATTATAAATGAATGTAACATCTTTTATCCAAAAGGAACTAAAATTACCTCACAAAGTACATATGGTATGTTTCATACATCACTACTGAAATGCAACTGCCACTAGGGTCGAGGGCATTAACCAATTGGTGCACATTAAGGGAAGGGGGAGTTTTAGCTTCAGCAAAGAAGGTTAAAAGACCAACTCTTGCAAGAAGCCCCAAGAGAATGTCCAGGTACATCAGACAGGACTTCAGTTTTTCAGTCTCACCTGAAAGAGTCTACACATAGATAAACTGAATACCATGCAGTGTACTATGTCAGAAGGATGAATTAACTCTGCTTGGATTTAAAACTCTGGTTTCAGGGAGTATGGGCACTTATACTTGATGCTTAAAGCACAAAGCCTCTCATATCAACAGAATTTTACTAGGTTTAATATTAATGTTTTGGAGTTCTTCTGAGTGATAACATTTTGTTCCAATTTGGTAAATACTTACTATTGAAACTCACTAAAAAGGCACAGTAAATGTACAGCACTTTACCAATCTATTTAAGACCTGATACCTGCCCTGAAGTTACAGTCTAAAGTATAAAGAGACAAACAAAGGTATGTCAAGGCATATAACAGTACAGGAAAAGGAGGATGCATAAGGACTATTGGGGAAGAGAAAACAAAGTACTCCTGGAAGAAACTGCAGGATTGGGGTTTTAGTTAACGAGAGATTGAACAAGGTAGGAACAAAGGAAAGAAAGATAATGCTCAGGTTACCAAACTGGGAATCAAAATAGTGAGCCTTAGAGGTGATGTGAAGATAAAATTAATCTAAAATAATTCTTACCCTGTGTGACTAACCAGTTAGATTATTAAATTGAAAGAATTTTAAAAATCACTTTGTTTTTACCACTTCACCTGTCACTTCACTTGTGCAGAGAAACTAGAGTTTTGCCTGTTTAGAATGAGTTACTTTCCAGTTCTGAGGCACTAACACAATACTGCAGTATTTGGGTTGGACCCACACATAGGATTTTTAAACTACAAAGTGTAACCAAAATGTAGTTTTCTTTTTTGGAAATAAAGTCCTACTGATTCTAAGTTTCATATGTGACAGTGTGGGATATGTCTGAGTCAAATTTTGAGCTCTATCTTGTGTGTGTGTGTGGAAATTTTGGATACAGACAGCACAAGCCTGCACATACCCAAAGATAACCTATTGTACTACACTCCTGAGAGCGGCTCTGTCCAGCAAAGGTGTTGGATACCTTGCTGATGGACTAACACTAAGGGTACATCTACACAGCAGTTGGGAGGTATAATTCTCAGCTCAGGTAGACCTGCACGCACTAGCTCTGCTTGAGCTAGCATACTAAAATTAGCAGCATAGCTGCAGCTACACGGGTGTTGGCTCAGACTAGCTGCCCGAGTACAATCCCACCTGAGTCCCTGGGCACATACGCAGGCAGCTAGCCTGAGCGGCTGCCCATGCCCACACTGCTGTTTTTAGGCACTAGTTCAAGCAGAGCTAGAGCATGTACATCTACCCAAGCGGGGAATGACAAACTGCTATATAGATGTTCCCCTTAAGAGCCACTAAAATCCCAATCAGGGGCCAACAACTTTGTTTGCAACAATGGGCTTTCTACACAAGGTCCTGAAGGGGAAAAGGGGGAAGCATGACTGGTGGGCATGTAGCTTCTCAGTCTGAGTAAATGGCTAACAGACAGTGGCCTCATTCTGCTCTGTGCAGGGAATGATAATGGCCACAAGTAAAAACAACTTGAAGGAGAAAGGAGAGGAGGAACTCTGTGCAGCCTGAAACACTGACAAACCTCAGACTCACAGGAAGGGTAGATCAGCCTAAGGGAGGGTGCTTCTCAAGGGGTTTTGTGGTTTTCAAAGATCTGTAACTCTTAAGTGCTTTAAGTGTAAAGTAATTATGCTTAAGAAATTCTATTGCTAAGCATGTGTTCCTTGCTTTCCTGCTATGTTGTTCCCAAGTGGGTTAAACTAGAAGCTAAGAGCCTAGGTGGAGCTCTACAGCAGTGTGTGTAAATGACTGTGGATGGAGAGTGGGCTGTTTGGGAGGCCTCAGACTCTGATTTCAGAGTCTATGGCAGCTGGATGGCAGCATCTCATGTTCCAAGGAAGGACATAAGACAGGTGGTCCGAGTCTGGCCTACGGTTCCAGAGCTAAAACAGTTACTACACTCTAGCCAGACCCAGTTGGTTTGGAAGCACATGGGACCTAGCAATTGTTTCCACTTGCAACAGACTAGTGATCGTACAGTGGTGTGTAGGGCCAGATTCTAACAGGCCCCTTTCCCCCCCATGAAACTATGTTTGGGACCTAAACTAGTTGTTAATGCCCCATGAGTAGCTACTATACAATTATTATTTCACCTTCCTCTGTAGCACGGGTCACTTGCTGGAGGATTCTCTGAACCTTGAAGTCTTTAAACCATGATTTGAGGACTTTAATAGCTCACACATAGGTGAGAGGTTTATTGCAGGAGTGGGTGGGTGAGATTCTGTGGCCTGCATTGTGCAGGAGGTCAGACTAGATGATCATAATGGTCCCTTCTGACCTTAATATCTATGAGTCTATTATGTACAGAAAGGAAAAAAAAATGGCATTTATGACCTTAAATCACAAAAAAGCATGAACACACACTTTCAATGGAAAGATAGTTCAAGCAGCAATGTTAGAAATACACCAAGCTATTAAAAATATGTACACTTTCAAACTAAAGTGGAATTAAATTAAATAACCATTTCTCAGTGGGAGAAGGGAAAATCTACCTTTACTATAGATGTCTTTAGTACCATATATATCATACAGAGTTATCTGAAGCATGAATAAAACTAGTTACAGAACAGACAGAAAATACCAACAGAAACTCACAAAATCTGTGCTGTGGGAGAGGGAGAAGAAGCGTTTTCTTGAATACAGTACAAACAAAGCAATAAGCCAACAAAACAATGACAGCCTGAAATAGAATTATATGACCTTGTAAAATACTATGATGATCACATTCTGATAATCTATTCCTTAATTCTGTAATGGCAAAACAGAACAGTGGCAGTTTAACATGCAGCCATTCCCATCAGCATGCTGGCACACTTAGAAAGACTAAGCAGCTAACACATACCGTAACTTATCGGCTATAGAGTTCCTTCTTCACGCAGGCTTTGAAAGTGGTATACCTCTGTACAGTTTTGTATCCCTGTGGAGCAGAAGATGGAGAAGTGTGCATATGCAGACAACATGTGAAGGCAGCCAGAGGTAAGCATAAGACAACAGTGGCATGAAAATACAAAAGAATGGGGATTAAACGACAAATAGCTAGAAGTTAGTCAGAGTAAATAGTCAATTATAGGTAAAACTTTTTTTATCATTCAGTCTTTATATTTCAAATGAATTGTAATTGAAGATAAAATTTATAAAGGAGAGGGAAATGGTTTAGCATTACAGTTTTAAAAATAAAATATATGAAAATCATTATCTTCAATCAAACAAAAAACAAGGAAAACAGTTTTCATTGTTATGCCTTCCTACTATATAATATTTGTACAAGCTTTTAACAAAAAACCTATGGCAATATTCTGACTGACCACTGGGTGGCAGTTAAATACATCAGATTATCTCAAAAACGGTTTTCAAATTAAACCCTCTCTCTCAGGTTATAACAGTTTTCTTTTAATGTCAAGTCCCATACTTGAAAAAGAGATATAAATTCTTTTATATAATATAAAACCTATTAGACAGTCAACTGTTTTAGGTCTATGCTAGTTTCTTAAATATTCCATTTATGAAGGCAGGTACTGGAAATTTAGTTTTCATAATGTTTTAATTGTTATAGACATCTAATTTATAGTGTTAAGTAACCCAGTTAGACAAGTAGACAGTGTAAGACAATGGAAGAGAAAATGACTGTGTATACTTGTTAATTTTGTATAAAGATTAGTATCTGGTCCTCTCTCCAACCCCATAACTTTCTGTCCTTTAACTGACATTCAAGTGAACGATCCCTTTTATAGAGCAAAACCTACAGTCCTGGCAGAATCTTTTTAGAATTCCAGTTTCACTTAGCCTCATGCTTTATTAAGTGCATTTGCTTTATTCAGGCTTAATGTGGCCACAGAACACTTTGTGCTAAAATACTTACTATTAATTGTAATAACCATAAGCTTCTTTGAGGCAAAACATCCCCAATAAAACAGAATTTTTAAACAATCTCAATTATTAGGAAACATTGCTCTAACAACTAATCAAAAGAACAGAATATTATTTTTCCTTTCAAGGCAGCACTCAAAGTTAAGAGGATTTTTTACTTTTATTAATCATCATTACTATGTCAAAACAGTCACATGACATGTCAATTCAAAAGGTACAATTGCAGGGTCTCTAAAATGTAGCAAATTGAAGCTTACTTGGCCATTATGAAAAACTACAGTAAAAACTGCAGGGTTTTATAACTAATATGAGAAGCTAGCATACAGGAGGGTCTCTGATTGTAGGGAATCATCTATAATTGCAATAATAATTGTATTATTTACATTAGACAAAAAAGAAATGCCATCTAGAAAAGCCACACTCCAAACAGATGCCTGCTGTTATTTAGTTTCTATTACTTTTTCTTACTAGATATTTTTAACTAATAACAAAGACTGATGCGACTTATGAGGGTGTATGGATGTATGGTATTTCACATTAAAATATTAAAACACTGCATCTGGACTTTATAAATTGAAATTTGATCTTCATTAAGTTTGACCAGCCAAATACTTCTCTGCAGATATAAAATATTGTATCAGCAGAAGCTATTAGTCTTCTTTTATCCATAAAAGCTAACAAACAGAATGTTAGTAACCATTAGGAAAGGGATCCACAATATGATAGAAAATATCGTAATGCCACTATATAAATCCATGTATGCCCACACCTTGAATTCTGGCTGCAGTTCTGGTTAGCCCATCTCAAAAAAGGTGTATTGGAAAAAGTAGGGAGAAATTTATGGAGGGGATGGTATGATGGGATCTTTGACTATTAGAGGTAAATATGCCCAATGCCCTGTGATGGGACACTAGATAGGGTGGGATCTGAGTTACTACAGAGAATTCTTTCCTGGGTGTCTGGCTGGTGAGTCTTGCCCACATGCTCAGGGTTTAGCTGATCACCATATTTGGGGTCGGGAAGGAATTTTCCTCCAGGGCAGATTGGCAGAGGCCCTGGGAGGGGTGGGGGGAGGGTTTGCCTTCCTCTGCAGCATGGGGCACAGGTCACTTGCTGCAGGATTCTCTGCACCTTGAAGTCTTGAAACCATGAGTTGAGGACTTCAATAGCTCAGACGTAGGTCAGAGGTTTGTTACAGCAGTGGGTGGGTGAGATTCTGTGGCCGGCGTTGTGCAGGAGGTCAGACTAGATGATCATAATGGTCCCTTAAAGTCTTAAAGTCTATGAAAAGGGCAACTAAAATGATTAGGGGTATGGAACAACTTCCATATGAGGAGGGATAAAAAAGACTGGGACCGTTCAGTTTAGAAAAGAGATGACTAAGGGGGAATATCTTAGAGGTCTATAAAATCATGAATGGCATGGAGAAAGTGAATAGGGAAGTGTTATTTACCCCTTCACATAACACAAGAACCAAGGGAGGTCACCCAATGAAATGAATAGGCAGGTTTAAAACAAACAAAAGGAAGTACTTGTTCACACAATGCACAGTCAAACTGTCAAACTCATTGCCAGGCGCTTATATGAAAGACAGAAGTATAACTGGATTAAAAAAAGAATTACATATGTTCATGGAGGATAGGTCCATCAGTGGCTCTTAGCCAAGCTGTTCATGGATGCAACCCCATGGTCTGGGGATGACAGCAGATGGATCACTTGATAATTGCCCTGTACTGTTCATTTACTTTGGAGCATCTAGTTCCGGCCACTGTCAGAAGAGAGGATACTGGGCTAGAGGGCTATTAGTCTCACCCAGTATGTCCTTTCTTATATTATGTTCTTAGCAAATGGAATTTGCAAAACTTGCTATGGACTTAACACATCATTATATTTATTAAGAAACCACTTCATTGAATCTTAGGACTGGAAGGTCTTCTAGAATCGAGAGGTCTTCTAGTCCAGTCCCCAGAACTCAAGGCAGGATTAAGCATTACCTAGACCATCCCTGACAGGTGTTTGTTTAATCTGGTCTTCAAAATGTACAATGATGGAGATTTCACAATGTCCCTAGGCAATTTATTCCTGTGCTTGAACACCCTGAAAGTTAGGCAGTTTTTCCTAATGTTCAATTTAAACCTACCTTGCTGCATTTTAAGTCCATTGCTTCTTGCCCTAGCCTCAGATATTAAGGAGAACAATTTTTCTCCCTCCTCCTGGTAACAACATTTTACATACTTGAAAACTGTTATCATGTTCCCCCTCAGTCTTCCCTTCTTCAAACTAAACAAACCCAATTTTTTCAATCTTCCCTCACAGATCATGTTTTCTAGACTTTTAATAATTTTTGTTGCTCTTCTCTGGACTTTCCCCAATTTGTCCACATCTTTCCTGAAATGTAGCCCCCAGAACTTGACATAATAATCAGTTGAGGCCTAATCAGAGTGGAATAGAGCGGAAGAATTACTTCTTGTGTTTTGCTTACAACACTCCTGCTAATGCAGAATGATACTCGCTTTTTTCTGCAACAGTGTTACACTGTTGACTCATATTTAGATTGTGATCCACTATGACCCCAGATCCTTTTCTGCAGTACTCCTTCCTAGGCAGTTGTTTCCTATTTTGTATGTGTGTAACTGATTGTTCATTCCTAATTGGAGTACATTGCACTTGTCCTTATTGAATTTCACCCTACCATTTATCCAGTTTGTCCAGATCATTTTGAATTTTAATCCTATCCTCCAAAGCACTAGCAACCCCTCCCAGCTTGGTATCGTCTGCAAACTTTATAAGTGTACTGTCTATGCCATTATCAAAATCACTGATGAAGATATTGAACAGAACCAGACCCAGAACTGATCCCTACGGGATCCCACTTGATATGCTCTTCCAGCTTGACTGAGCCACTGATAACGACTCTTTGGGAATGGTTTTCCAACCAGTTATGCACCCACCTTATAGTAGCTCCATCTAGGTTGTATTTCCCTAGTTTATGAGACGATCAAACAAGACAGTATCAAAAGCCTTACTAAAGTCAAGATATACCACACCTACTGCTTCCCCCCATCCACACGCCTTGTTAGCCTCTCAAAGAAAGCTATTAGGTTGGTTTGACATGACTTGTTCTTGACAAATCCATGCTGACTAGGTTCCATCTTCTAGGTTTCTTCAAATTGATTGCTTAATTATTTGCTCCTTTATCTTTCTGGGTACGGATTGGTCTGTAATTCCTCGGGTTGTCCTTATTTCCTTTTTATAGATGGGCACTATGTTTGCCCTTTTCCCATCCTCTGGAATCTGTCCTATATTCCATGACTTTTCAAAGATAATTGCTAATGACTCAGCTATCTCCTTAGTCAGCTTCTTGAGTATTCTAGAATATATTTCATCAGGCTCTGGTGACTTGAAGACATCTAACTTGTCTAGTAATTTTTAACTTGTTCTTTCCCTATGTTAGCCTCTGATCTTGCTTAATTTTCACGGGCATTCATTAAGTTAGATGTCCAATTGCTACTAAACTTTTTGGTGAAAATTGAAACATGAAAGTCATTTAGCACTTCTACCAGTTCCATATTTTCTGTTATTGTCCCCCCCCCCCACACACATTGAATGAACAGACCTACCCTATCCTTGGTCTTCCTCTTGCTTCTAATGTATTTGTAGAATGTTTTCTTGTTACCCTTTATGTCTCTAGCTAATTTAAACTCATTTTGTGCCTTGACCTTTCTAATTTTGTCACCACTTGCTTGCGTTGTTTGTTTATATTCATCCTTTGTAATTTGATTTAGTTTCCACTTTTTGTAGGACTCTTGAGTTTCAGAGCATTGAGGATGTCCTGGTTAAGCCAGGGTGGTCTCTTGCCATACTTTCTATCTTTCCTACGCAGTGGGATAGTTTGCTCTTGTGCTCTTAATAATGTCTCTTTGAAAATCTGCCAGCTCTCTTGAACTGTTTTTCCCCTTAGACTTGCTTCCCATGGTCTTACCTATCAACTCCCTGAGTTTGCTAAAGTCTGACTTCTTGAAATCTATTATCTTAATTGTGCTGTTTTCCCTCCTACCATCTCTTAGCTTTGTTACTTATATGTTAATTTCAGTTTAGCATGAGACGACTGTTTCAGCACACTATAAATGTGACTATAATCATAGTTAAAGAGTTACACTGTACTTGCTTTGCCAATAATAAATACTGTATAATTCCACAAGGTCAAATTAGTTGGAAAGAAATTATCCTGGCTACAGAGGTGATATCTGCAACCTTCTGCAGCTTGAAAGATCATAGATACTTCCTGCCAATTTGGGCACTTAAGAAGCAGTAAGGCACTACATGCTATGCCCTTTTTCCTTTACATTCTGTAACTCAGTAATGTTTGTTTGTGTTTTATTAGACTTTATTAAAAAAAAGAAGAGAGAGTTTTGCAAGAGGTTTACAACAGACACCATTACTTACCCATGGTGGATGCTGACATGTTTTCTGTATTATTTCTGAAACCTTGCTAAAAACAGATAATCGTACCATGAAGTTTATTTCTGAGTGTGTCCTGGAGTGTTACTCTCCCGGGGAAATAATATATTTTTTAGGAATCATATGACAAGGCAATGGGTAGTTATAACCATTGTAAGAAAAATAAATAAATAAAATGAAAAAATAAAAGTGACTATATCATTGTTGTCCGTGTAGTATGGGACCAAATTTTGATACCCTTACATACAGTGAGTAGCACCTGATTCCTAGAGTAGTTCTATTGAAACCAATGGGATCACTTGTGGAGTAAGGTGCCACTCAGCCTGAGTAAAGATATCACAATCTAGCCTATTTTGTGAACCAAGAGCTTTTCAAGTTGCCTATAAGGAAAGCATGGTATATGGAAAGCAAAATAGTGTCTGATGAAGGTGACTTTTAAAGCTTATATTTGGTTTCTGTCCTGCTTTTTAATAATGTTAAAAAGAAGCATACATATACTCCATATTCACAATAATTATTTAGTAACTACTCTATGCACTGCTTAAGTTAACATATACGACACATTTACAATTAGTTAACATAGTTAATCATGCAGTTAAACATCTTCTAATGGTTATAAAACAACTACACTTCCACACTATCAGGAAAAAAAATTATGGTTTGAGCATCAGCAGGAAATACATATGTGTCACCGCTTCTGAAGGAATGTCATCAACATGTTTTCTTCATGGGGCAAAATACAACAAAGAAAGCCAAGTCACCTACGAGATTCAACATCACCTTCTACACAAGACCTAACATTAATTAGTCAATTTAGAAATCTATTCTACTTTAAAAGTGAGTAATACAGTGGCTAAAATAGTATGAAAAAACAAAACCAAATTTCAATTTAACAAGTACTGTACTCTCTTTATATATGAGTTTAAAGCTTGTATCTAAATGGTTATATTGTCAGTTTGAAAAGAGCATATTACATTTTAAAACTAAATTTAAATAAATAATTTGTGATATTGCTGTATAAAAACAGTAAGAAAAATGTGTGACTTCATATGGTCATAAAATGATGCATTAATTTTTCTAACTGCTCCATTTAAAAATAAATTCTAAAGTTATTTCTAAATCCCAAATCAACTCATAAGTCTAGCAAAATAGCTATGCAATCACATAAACACCACTATGCAATGATGTTCAGGTGTAGGTCCCAATTGTCCAATGTTATTTAAAAATTCTCCTTTAAACTTTGACACTCCCAAAATTTTCTTCCTTTGCTGGTGGAGTGGGAAGAGAGTACAGAGCAGTAAGTTTTACAGATTTGCCCCGTGGCAAAGCTCTAAAGTCAATTTACAGGCTCATTTTCTTCAACAGCTTTTAGCAAATGATTTCTTATTCTCTACCAATCTTCCTGTGTTGTAATGTTGACTTTAAATCTTCTCGATACAGACCTATATGATCAAAAAGGAGATTTGGGCCACAATAACCTTGTTTATACAAAAACAAACAAAAAACTCCAAGCCCCACAGCTGCTGCTGAAAAGAGAGTCTTAACAACTGGTGATGAACATAGAAATATAGTTTGGTCCATGGCTACACTTGCAGCTAATCATGCTCAGCATGATTTCACTAATAGTTAACTTCACTAATTAAAACCTTGATCAACTGTATCTGTTGCAGACACCCATTGTCAGTAACTGCCTTTGCACAGATACACAAGGCCTGAGGTGGAAGGCACCTTCCTCCTTTCTCCCCTGTCAATGGTCCAGGCACAAACACAGTACCCGTTAAAACCTCCATCCCTACACCACTCCACACCAGCCAGGAGAAACGGCAGCGTGTACAGGAGAGCACTCTGCACTTCTGAGGTGGTCCTGTACTGTAAAGGCACAGCCTGATCCCCTATCTATGGTTCTCCCAGAACAACAAACTTCTACAAATCAGGAAGAGATTCATCTTCCAGACTGTTTCCTAAGTCTTTCAAAATATAAAGATTTAATTAGCTGTTAGTTCACAGGCTACTTTCACTACTTTGGCAATACTGAGTCAATTAAAATAAAGGTAATATTAACATTCTTACCCTGAACCCTCGATTCAATCTGTCCTTCATAATGCCAATAAATTCTTTATAACTCAGCTGGTCATCTCTGTCAACATCAAAGATCTTGAAGACTGTGTTCACCAAATGTGCTGAAAGCTTCAGGCCTGTAGCTACATACACAGCACGCTTGAATTCATCTATGTAAACAATACATCAAAAGAAAAAAGTAAAACACAGAAGTCATATTAGGTGTTTTAATTTCTGGATATATCATAAAAGCTTACATGATGTGATATAGCCTCTTCAGCATAAACTTTCCTAGTGAACCATATGTAATGAAATGCAAAAATGATGTTATTGCTAAGTTATGTTTGCACATTTAAGCAGTCAAAAGTAAGGATATATGCAAATTACAGTTGAATTTCTCAGCTCTGCCATACTATCTTTAGTTACATGATTATAGATGATTTTATATATACTTGACTATCGAAAGTTGTATAGGAAAAAAAAATAGTCTCAGATTCTTCATTGGTGAAAACTGCTGCAGATTAATTGAAATCCATTAATTTACACCAGCAGAGAATTTAGTTCATAGATTGCAATTTACAAAATATATTATATTGAGTGTAATCACATAATTGGAAAGTGTATCATAACAGAGATCTGATGCACTATATTATTGTATTATATATAAGGCACCGTAGATTTAGGTGGCACTTCCCCTCCAAGTTCTTTCTTTGATCCACTGTCCAAAGACAAAAGCCCCATCGGTACACATGTTAGGTGGTGTACCCAAGTTTGGAGATGAAAGATTGAGCCTGATCAGAAGCAGATACTTCTGAGTATATTTAGAAGCAATTTTTCAGTTGCTTATAACTTTATGATCCAATCAACTGTTCAAGTTTATGAAACATGCACCCCCTCACTAAGGGCTTTTTATGAGCCATTGCGCGCACCCCCCTCCCCATATCTTTGGGCAGAAGCCAAACATGGAAAACTGTATCCCATAGGCACTATGAGAAGGAACTGAGACACATGTGGAAACTGTTTGTCAGTTAAGGCGTACTTGTGGCACCTTAGAGACTAACAAATTTATTTGAGCATAAGCTTTCGTGAGCTACAGCTAACTTCATTGGATGCATTCAGTGGAAAATACAGTGGGGGGATTTATATACATAGAGAACATGAAACAATGGGTGTTACCATACACAGCGGGGCGGCGGAAAAAACTTTTTGTAATGATAATCAAGGTGGGCCATTTCCACCAGTTGACAATTAATTCCAATTCAGCAGTCTCTCGTTGGAGTCTGTTTTTGAAGTCCCTAATCACATCAGCCACACTATCAGAGGCTCGTTCACCTGCACATCTACCAATGTGATATGCCATCATGTGCCAGCAATGCCCCTCTGCCATGTACATTGGTCAAACTGGACAGTCTCTATGTAAAAGAATAAATGGACACAAATCAGACGTCAAGAATTATAACATTCAAAAACCAGTCGGAGAACACTTCAATCTCTCTGGTCACTCGATTACAAACCTAAAAGTGGCAATTCTTCAACAAAAAAACTTCAAAAACAAACTCCAACGAGAGACTACTGAATTGGAATTAATTTGCAAACTGGATACAATTAATTTAGGCTTGAATAGAGACTGGGAGTGGATGGATCATTACACAAAGTAAAACTATTTCCCCTTGTTTATTCCCCCCACCCCCCACTGTTCCTCAGACATTCTTGTCAACTGCTGGAAATGGCCCACCTTGATTATTACTACAAAAAGTTTTTTCCCCTGCCCCGCTGTCCTGCTGGTAATAGCTCACCTTAAGTGATCACTCTCATTACAGTGTGTATGTTAACACCCGTTGTTTCATGTTCTCTATGTATATAAATCTCCCCACTATATTTTCCACTGAATGCATCCGATGAAGTGAGCTGTAGCTCACGAAAGCTTACGCTCAAACAAATTTGCTAGTCTCTAAGGTGCCACAAGTACTCCTTGTCTTTTTGCGAATACAGACTAACACGGCTGCTACTCTGAAACCTGTTTGAAAGTTGTAAGTATTGCAAATACAAGGCCAAATCTACACTTATGTATGTATTTCCTTTAACAAATGAAATAAGATTATAAAGATTATTTGAGGATAATATTAATGGAGGGCAGGTATAGAGGGGAGTTAATATATCTGTAAAATTGGGGGTCCTACCCTATTACTGGAGAATCGCTAATATAGTACCTATTTTTAAGAAAGGGGAAAAGGCGAACCAGGAAACTATAAGCCCATTAGTTTGACCTCAACTGTATACAAGGGCCTGGAACAAATTTTGAAAGAGAAAGTAGTTAAGGATATAGAAGCAAAAGGTAACTGGAATAAAATACAAGGTGTTATAAAAGATAGATCATGCTAGACCAATCTGAGCTCTTTCTTTGGGAAGATAACTGATTTTTTAGACAAAAGAAATGCAGTATATCTAATCTACTTGGATTTCAATAAGGCATCTGATGCAGTTTCACAATGGAAATTATTAAACTGGCGAAGATGTACATTAATATGAGAACTGAAAGGTGGATAAGGAACTGATGAAAGGGGAGACTCCAGCAGGACATGCTTAAAGGTGAACTGTCAGGCTGGAGGGAGGTCACTAGTGGAGTTTGTCAGGGATTGGTGTTGGGACCAATCTTATTTAACATTTTCATTCATGACCTTGGCACAGAAAGTTGGAGTGTACTAATAAAATTCGTGGATGACACAAAGTTGAGACGTACTGCCAGTATGGAGGAGAACTAGAATATTATACAAGAGCTGGATGACCTTGAAAGCTGGAGTAATAGAAATGGGATGAAATTTAATAGTGCGAAGTGCAAGGTCACATACTTAGGGACTAAAAACAAGCATTTTTGATAATATGCTGGGGACGTATCAGTTGGAAGTGACAGAGGAGGAGAAAGACCTGGATGTATTGATTGATCACAGGATGACTGTGAGCTGCCATTATGATGAAGCTGTGAAAAATCTTAATGCAATCCTAGGATGCATCAGGTGAGGTATTTCCAGTAGAGATGGGAAGTGTTATTGCATTATACAAGGCACTAGTGAGACCTCTGAAACACTGTGTGATGTTCTGGCCTCCTATGTTTAAGAAAGATGAATTCAAATTGGAACAGGTGCAGAGAAGGACTACTAGGATGATCAGAGGAATGGAAAACCTACTAATGAGAGGAGATACAAGGAGCTTGGCTTATTTAGCCAAACCAAACAAAGGCTGAAGGGAGATATGATTGCTCTCTATAAATATATCAAAGGATAAATCCCAGGGAGGGAGAGGAGTTATTTAAATTAAGTGCCAATGTTGACACAAGTATAAATGGATATAAGCTGGCCATCAACAAGCTGAGGCTTGAAATTAGATGAAGGTTTGTAACCATCAGAGGAGTGAAGTTCTGGAACAGTCTTCCAATGGGAGCAGTGGGGGCAAAAAACCTAACTGGCTTCAAGACTGAGCTTGAAAAATTTATGGAGGGGTTGGTATGATGAGATTGCCTACATTGGCATGCGGTCCATCTGTAACTGCTAATATCAAATACCCCCAATGGTCATAGATAGGGCAATAGATCGGGAGGGCTCTACTACAGAGAATTCTTTCCCAGGTGTCTATCTGGTGGGTCTTGCCAACATGCTCAGGGTCCAACTGATCGCCATATTTGGGGTCAAGAAGGAATTTCCCCCCAGGTCAGACTGGTAGAGACCCTGGGGTTTTTCTGCCTTCCTCTGAAGCATCGGGCACAGGTCACTTGCTGGTTTAAAGCAGAGTACATGGTGAATTCTCTGTAATTGGAAGTCTTTAAATCATGATTTGAGGATTTCAGTAAGTCAGACAGAGATTATGGATCTATTACAAGAGGTAGTTGGTGAAGTTATGTGGCCTATGATGTGCAGGAGATCAGAGCAGATGGTCACGATGGTCTCTTCTGGCCTTAAAGTCTATGAGTCTATGAGTTGTATGTATAATATCTTCTAAAATTACAACAGATCTCTAGGCATATGAATAAAACATGAATTAGCAAAATAAGGAAATAATCAGTATTAATCAAATTCAGCTAAATATTTTTCAATTTTTGAAGGAAAAAGAATGATTAAATTAGTTTGCACTGATGGCATCTGTTTAAATGACAGTGTTCACCGAAAGTGGTGAAAAAGACAGCACTATCTTCTGATAAACAGCAGATGTATTTTTATTTTCAAATATCAAGTAAACTCTCAGTGATACAGTTATAGCCTATTTTCCTAGTAATATCCAGTTATGACGAAAAATTGTTAGGACAAGAGCAGGACTGCAAGTTGCACAAAAGATCTGTTTTTAATCACTTACTAACAAAGAAGTAATAATTCTCACCTTGTCCTATGGAACGATTTGCAAAATTATACATTTGCATTGCAATTGCAAAATCTTCTAGGTTGTTCAAAAACTGGAAAAATGATCTGAACTCATCAAATGTGATACCCTATTGAATAAAAGAACCATATTTGCATTAGTACTGTTAGAATAATCAATAGAAATGACAAGTGAATAAACACGTTAGAAGATTGCATATGGCTATTTCATTTAGGGACATATCCGACATCCACTACAATAAATGAGAATTTTGCAGCAGACATCAATGAGAGCAAGACTTGTCCCGACATGAGTTCCTACAGATATAACACTTTTGCATGTTTGTCACAACTACAGGAAGTTAATTTTCACTGAAAAAACATTAACTTACAGTTAGGTTGTTTCATTGATTAACATAACCCTTAAACTAAGAAAATTATTATGATAAAGTAACCATTAACGTACTTTGATATAAATATTGGAATATCTTCACAGTTTAATATATACATCATGAATATAGATATATAAACAGAATGCAGTATTATTGTAGTCATGTTGGATATTAACCCAGGATATTAGAGATACAAGGTGAATGAGGTAATATATTGGACCAACTTCTGTTTGTGACAGTGACAAGCGTTTGAGCTTACACAGAGCTCTTCTTCAGGTAAATAGTTACAGATACACTGAATGAGTTCATAAGTACATGTTGTGAGTCTGAGTTAAGTTCTTTCCTGTGAATTTTTACATATTCACATTTGTAGATACTTGAGCTTTCTTCAGCTGATGCTCACAAGCTTATACTGGAGGGGCTCCTTCTGCTTTGCAATACAAGTTCTGAGTGTTAGCCAGGATTTGAGCATTGATTAATCTGCTGGGTGTGCAGTTTTTAAATGAGCACCAATGATTTTTCTTTTTCTTTTTTACTGGCTCTTCTGCTCCCTCTCTAGTTTTGGCTCCAAATCTATAGCCCTGATCACTAACTTCAAACCCCAGGCCCACTCCACAAGAGATCTCAAGTACTTGTTGCGTGTATTGACTCCCCTGATCTCAGCTTTTATGGAAGATTAAATCAGAACCAGTACTCCAGCCTCATGCTCACTGACCTTTCAGATGCCTTCCCCACTGTTGATCATGCTCTTCTCCTTGAGGTCTTGTCCTCTCTTCACTTCCATGATTGTCCTCTCCTAGTTCTCCTCTACCTCTCTAATCACTCCTTCAGTGTGTCCTTTGGAGAATTTTCCTCATCTGCCCTCCAGCTTTCTCTAGGGGCTCCACAGGGTTCTGTCCTTGCTCCCCTTCTCTTCTCCCTCTATACCTTATCACTGGGTAATCTCAACTGCAAATACAAATTCTACTACCATCTCCATGCTGATGATTCACAGATGTACCTCTTTACTCCAGACCTGTGTGTGGCTGTGCAAACTAAAATCTTGGCCTGTTTCTCTAACATCTGTTCATGGATGTCTAGCTGTCAGTTCAAGCTCAATATGTCTAAAACAGATTTCTTAATCTTCCCTCCAAAACCCTCCCTGTTACTTCCTCTCTCAATCACTGTGGAAAAACCATTATCCTACCTGTCATTCAGGCCTGTAACTCTGTTTGACTCAGACCTCCCTCTAGGTCTTCAAATCCAGTCCATGTCTAAATCTTGCAAGTTCTTTCTGCATCACATCTCTACAATACAGCCTTTCCTATCCATCCACACAGCTAAAACTTATCCACACTTGCGTGATCGTGCATCTTGATTACTGCAACATCCTTTTCTCTAGCCTCAACAAACACAATCTTTTCCTACTCATTTCCATTCAGAATACTGAGACCATTTTCCTAGCCCATCACTTTGACTATGTTACCCCTCTCTTTGCATCCCTTCACTGGCTCAACCTTCTCTATTGCATCAAATGTAACTTTCTTGTCTTCACTTTCAAGGCCCTTATCCCCATACTATCCTATAAACTTTCATTTACTATTGAGGGGTCAGCTTCCACCTTCAGTCAGCCCATATATCAGCCTCCATCACACGTTTTAAATTTTCAAACAAGCACCTTCTTGCTTTATCCCATGCTGTTCCTTCCCATACACGTCTGCAAAGCTCTCTCATTATCTTCCTCTAAAATGCTCCTTAGCTGTGATGCCTACAAAACACTTGATGCCTGCTATGCCACTGCCTATCATGCTGAGCAATATTGTCACCCCGCTTTCCTTGTACAGGAACTCCTCACTTAAAGTCATCTTGGTTAATGTTGTTTCGTTGTTACATTGCTGACAATTAGGAATAGGCTCGTTTAAAGTTGTGCAATGCTCCCTTCTAATGTCATTTGGCAGCTGCCTGCTTTGTCCACTGCTTGCAGGAAGAGCAGCCCATTGCAGGTAGCTGGTGGGGGCTTGGAACCAGGGTGGACCGGCAGCCCCCCTATCAGCTCCCTGCTCCCCTAAGTTCCCTGTGCAGCAGCTGCTCCGCAGGCTATCAATTGCCGGCAGTTCAGCTGTCCCCCTCCCCCCACTGCCATGTGCTGCTCCTGCCCTCTGCCTTGGAGCTGCTCCTGGAAACTCCTGCTTGCTGTGTGGGGGGCAGGGGAAGATGAGGGGGGCTAATGTCAGGGTGTCGCCCTCCCCCCTGCTCCTGCACTCTGCTTACCCCATCTTCCATAGAGCAGGGGGGACACACTGACGGAGGGAGCTGCTGCCTTAGGCAGCAGCTGGGTTGGGTCTCAGCTTGCTGATCTAATTAACAAGGCACAGTACTTCTGACCCCACTCTTCATACTTAAAGGGGAAATGTGCATCTCTATCTCTCAAACACACACAGGGTGTGTGTCTCTGTCTGTCCTCCCTCCTCCACCTCAACCAAGCTTCACAATCATCATCACTGTGTACCAGTATTAAATTGTTTAAAACTTGTGCTCTCTCTGTGTGTGTGTGTGTGTGTGTATAATATAGTTTTTTGTGTGGTGAAAAAAATTTCCCTGGAACCTAACCCCCTCATTTACATTAAGTCTTATGGAGAAATTGGATTCGCTTAACATCGTTTTGCTTAAAGTCACATTTTTCAGGAACATAACTACAACATTAAGTGAGGAGTTCCTGTACTCCCCTGTTTATCCATCTATGTCCATCTGTTTCTAGTCTTATACTTAAATTGTAAGCTCTGTGAGGCAAGGATCATCTTTTTGTTCTGTGTTTGTATAGTGCCTGGCACAATAGGGTCCTGGTCCATAACTATGGTTCCTAAATGCCATGGTAATACAAATAATAATAATTTGAGATGTCTTATAGGCAAGTCAAGGAGAGGAAAGGCCAGGGGAGCTGGGAAATGGTGTCAGTGGATGTTTTGTATATATTTCTTCTATTTGTATTTATAGAAGGATCAGGTTAACATGTCCTAGAAATACCTGAAAACAGTTTGACTTTATGAAAATCATCATATTTGCAACAATAGAGCTCACTCTGGCAGACCTTAGCAGGCCCACAAATAATAGAAAGTGCCTACCTACTTAGCTTAGCTTCTGGTGCAAGCCTTCATCTCTCTCTCACCCTCCTCTGGTTCCTTCTCTACAGATGGAGAGGGCATTTGAAACTGAAGGGGATGGAGTGTGAAACATCTCATTAGCATGCCACAATGACCCTTCCTAAGAATAATGTCTTGGCTTTTGCCTAGCCAGGGGGAGGGACAGCTCAGTGGTTTGAGCACTGGCCTGCTAACCCCAGGTTTGTGAGCTCAATCCTTGAGGGGGGCATTTAGGGATCTAGGCCAAAAATTGGGAATAGCTCCTGCTTTGAGCAAGGTGTTGGACTAGATGACCTCCTGAGGTCCCTTCCTATCCTGATATTCTATGATGTAAGTTATCATGTTGGATGGGTTCAGGACATCTACATATATGTGGGTGATTTTATCCACAGTGGGCAACAGTTTTACTTCCCCAGTTCTATTCATGTTTTAGATTTACCTGGGAAAGCAGTTTATATCATCCTCTGGCCTTTACCAGCCCATTCTTGCAACACATTAAGCCCAGATGGTCCCTTGCACATGAAAGCAATCCTAGTGAAACTGGCATTGGAATCAGGAAACTAGGTGCTATTCCTGGTTCTCTCTCAGACTTCCTGTGTACCTCCTGGACGAGTCACAAACTCGTAGTGTATTAGTTTTCAGCATGACTGTGGTCAGGCTAAATTTATTAAACATGCATACAGTACACTTTGTATTCAGATAGCCCCATCCATCCAGATTCTCAAAGGATAATATTAATGTTGATGGTGAGATAAGAGGTCAAATCTCACTCCCTGGCCCTCGTCAGGAATAAAGTAGCGAACCATTTAACAAACCAAAATCACAATGACAGGGTTGACAAAGGAGAAAGTGTTTTGACTTCTTTCCTAATTTTCTTACCCACAACAAATGAACAAACTCATCCACACATCAACCATGGCCAAAGCTCATAAAAAGACAAATCTGTACATCCCAAAACAATAGAGGATAAATTGCTGAGCTGAACCCTCTCTCCAACCACAGCTGTACATGACTGTTACACACGTTATGAGAACTGCTCAGAACTGCAATGATTTCTCTGACTCCTATAAATTTCCCAACTTGTGGCTGCAATGCTGCATTTTGCTTTTTTATTTTGGCTTCAGCAATAGTCCAACCATTCCGCTGAATGGCTCAGTCTCACGAGGCAATATCATCTGAAAGTCACTGAGGTTTAAACACCCAAAGAGATCAGCAGGAGAGTGGGTTTGTGTGTGTGTGTGGGGTGGGGGGGAGTGAGAAAACCTGGATTTGTGCTGGAAATGGCCCAACTTGATTATCATACACATTGTAAGGAGAGTGATCACTTTAGATAAGCTATTAGCAGCAGGAGAGTGGGGTGGGAGGAGGTACTTTTTCATGCTTTGTGTGTATATAAAAAGATCTTCTACACTTTCCACAGTATGCATTCGATGAAGTGAGATGTAGCTCACTTTAAACAGGTTTAAACTGGAGAATGGTCAGTTTAGATGAGCTATTACCAGCAGGAGAGTGAGTTTGTGTGTGTATGGGGGTGGGGGGGATGTGAGAAAACCTTGATCTATGCAGGAAATAGCCCGACTTGATTATGTAAAGAGTTGTCACTTTGGATGGGCTAGCACCAGCAGGAGAGTGAATTTGTGTGGGGGGGTGGAGGGTGAGAAAACCTGGATTTGTGCTGGAAATGGCCCACCTGTTGATCACTTTAGATAAGCTATTACCAGCAGGACAGTGGGGTGGGAGGAGGTATTGTTTCATGATTTCTGTGTGTATATAAAGTCTGCTGCAGTTTCCACGGTAAACATCTGATGAAGTGAGCTGTAGCTCACGAAAGCTCATGCTCAAATAAATTGGTTAGTCTCTAAGGTGCCACAAGTGCTCCTTTTCTTTTTGCGAATGCAGACTGGCGCGGCTGTTCCTCTGAAACCTAAAATATCACTGAACTTTGCATAACATGCTTCTGAGTTATTAGTAGCTAGAATTAATTATAAATATGTACAATTATGATAGATTTGATCTTCACTGCAACTAAAAATGCCCATGAGTGGACTGAAAACATTTGAAGTTTATGCTGATTTAGAAACTCTGGAATTTCTCATGAAGTTCTGGCTAAAATTGTGGAGCCTGGAACTGATTTGCTATAGCGAGCTCAAACTAGTGGAGGTGAATGACTAACCTGCCCTTCCCATATTGCTAAATGGGAGGGAGCCCTGTCTAAATGAGGATGTCCTGGTATGGAAAAGGTTAAGAGAACCATTGGTCTATGCACAGTACATTTTGCAGCTTCAACCTTCTGAGCTGCCATGAAAACTGTTGCCTTGTAGGAGTTGATATTCAGGGTAAAGTGGTTTATGTGATTTGACTGAAGAAGGCACTCACCATCATCCCAGTGTACTCCCCACAACCTTGAATGTAGAGGGATTTTATCTGGCCATTGGGAATAAAAGGAGTTGTGGCCAAAGAAGGGGGAAAGAGGGGAGGGGAGGAAAAGTATCACCTGAGTCAGAAGCAGACGAAAAGGACTCAGGTGACCCTCTGGACCATGCACATTTGAGGGTGGGAGGGTATTTATATTCTGTTCTCTCTTGGCAAAGCCCTCTTTCATGTCATAGCAGCAGCACCTACCCTCCCATCTATGGGATCAGAGTATACCAAGTATTATGGTCCACTGTGGACATTGCTCTAGTCACCTTTTTTGGAGCTGGGAAGGAATTTTCCCCTCACTGACAGACTGGCCAAGGTGGGGTGGATTTTCTCATCTTTCCCACAGCAGGTCAGGGCCCTGGCAGGGTAGGTAAGGAGGTATGGTTCAAGCTGTCACAACTTAACAGGTGACGGGTGCCCAGTGCAAGTACTCATTCTGTAGGAGGCCTGGTTCTCTGAAAACTCCATTTCCAAATCCAGTTTAAGGGAAGGCATCCACAAGGAAGCTGAGAAAGGGGGTCCTGCATGTGGCACAGATGGGAGACAACCCCTTTTTCCCAGTCCCTTAACCCACTTATGGAAGGGAAGGTCCCAGCAATGGGCTGGGACCAGGGAGGGCTAACAACAGATCTCCCCAAATGTAAGTGGAAATGATTAAGGAAGGAATGATGAGTTAATACAGTTGTGGTGTATTTAAACTGCATCTCTCACATCTTGTCATTCTCCCTGTGTGGCCAGGATCATGTAAAGTGCATGTACTCCACAATTTTTGCATTAATGCCGATAAAAATAAATAGTGTGATCTCTGCACAATACAACTTTCACTGAAATCAACTGCAGTTCCAGATGCTCAGTATCTCTCAAGAGCAGGCCCACAATATTTGCTACAACAGCTCACCTTAAAGCTGGAAGAGGGGAAGGAGAAAGAGAGACAAAGGAAAAAATTAAACTAAACTAAAAAAAGGGAGGGGTCCTGGACATACAGAGTTGGATATCTTTTTCCGTTTCTAAAATAATTTTTTTGTAAAACTGACCATCTATAAAAGAGTAATAATCTAATTCTGAATATATTTTGACATGTGAAATGATCTAAATGGATTTCCCAGGTTCCTATTTAGTTTCCAGGTAAAAGTGAAGGCAAACATTTTCAATTCACTGGGCAGATTGTATTTTTAGCAAACAAAGTGGATTGTGACATGAATGTGGCACTTAAAAAGACGAACTTCCTTTAACTGCTGCTATTTGTAGTGTAATTAAAATGCCAGTCTAAATGACTCAGTATTTGGCACTAGTTAGCAAAAGTAGAACATCTTGTGAGCAGGCAGCATGCCAGCCAAATGTGTCAACATGAGTGCAGTCAGCCAAAAGATCATCACATTGTCTTATGGGCTTCTGCATATAGAAAGTCACAAAAAGACTAACCGTGTGAATATAGCAGCGTAACAGTCTGGAGCCATTTCTTTGAAAACTGAGTTCTTCGTTTTGCTTTACTGTTGGAGACTTTTATAATAATCAAACATTCTGTTTTTGCAATAGTGAAGACCTAATATTATAATGCTAAATAAGACATCAGTCATAAAGGTTAAAATTTTTTAAAGGACCTAATGACTTAGACTCCTAAGGCCCATTTTCGAAAGTCTGCAGAATATCTATGAGCCCTATTCTAAGGAGTTACTTTAGCTGCAGTCACGAGTGCATATTTTCAGAATCACTAGTATGTAACTGTAGAAAACTGAGATGTAGCCCAGCATATTGTTTTTAGAATTATGGGAATTATATGAAGGGACAGGGAAGACCTAGAACTAACATGTGAGTAAGTTCTCATTTGGATGATAGAGTTTACTAGCCAGAAAAGAAAACTTATCGGGGACATGTGGGCTGACAAGGTAGTTTCCCGGGCTCATGATTCTGTTACAGAGCACAGCCAAGAGAAGGAAGGGAACCTACTGAGTTAAAGACTTTTCCCACCCAAAACTGACATTCGAGAAGTGAGATACTGAACTTCAAAGAGTATTTCTTATGTATAAATCAATACAAATACAGATCTTTTCTTTTAAACTAAACTATCACCTTATACAGTTAAATACATGTGTATCTCTATATCCATGATTGTGTGCCATTATTTTCCACTACCTTTGTGCTATATATATTATTGTGGCTATTAAAAATAAAATAAAGAATTTTAACAACAAACTTCTGTTTTTCCAAACAAGTCTTCACCCATATACATAAGGTTTGACTTCAACAACAAAATACATCTGGCTGCCACACAGCAGAAAAAACAATAACATACTGAAGCAAAATCCATTTCTATTGCATTGCAAGGGCTTTCAAATAGTGGCTCATATTTGGAACGGGGCCCACAAAGGACTAGTTTGTACCCCGAAAAAGGGGCAGTGAGTAGCTGCATTGCCCTGGAAGCAGACCAGAGAATAAACTGTTTCTTGGAAAGTAAGAATTTCTTCTCTGCTCCCCCTTGATCTAGAGAGTGAATTTCTTCACCCCTTTTTATCAAGCAGATTGCTCCTCCTGTGCCATGTACCAAGTCAGCTACTCTGGCTGGCAAGCGGGTGAGTGTGCAGAGCAAGGGCTCCTCAGGCTTTCCACCCGAGGGAATAAGAGTGAGAGTGGGAAGAGTAACAGGTGAGTAACCTTACTTCCTTGTACAGCTGAGTATGGGTTGTGACATCTCACCCAGAGCATTGCTGTGTCTCACATAAACTATAATAACATTCATTTTTGTGTGCTTACCTGTTATAAATATAACTTGTTTTACATTCAGCATTTTGTGTTAACTTTAATTTTTAAATGCCCTAGCTATTTTATGATATTTTAATGGTTTGTTTTTTCAGACTAACAAATTAAGGTAATTCCCAAAGCATACTTACTGCTTTTAGTTCCACAAGCGGAACTGTCAATACTATCAAAATGTATAGCCATTTTAAACAAAGTCAGACTGTTTGCAAGGACATATTAACCTGATCCTTCTATAAACACAAGTAGAAGAAATATATCCAAAACATCCCATGCTCTAAGGGGTACTTGTAACACAAGCTCTATTGATTTGCACTGATGCATTCAGCTACCATTAGATTTATCTATTGCTCAGATACACTACTGACAACACATTTGTTGCTAAATAATGAAGGATTAACTACCTAATGTTCTTTATTGTTCTTAGTTCACAAATTCTTTGAAAATATCTCTTCAGCCACTGATAAGAAACACTCACTCATCAATGGCTATCTACAAATGACCCACTATTAAGACTATTATAGAACTAGATAAAGAGTGTCAATATTGTTTTTGAAAAGGTCAGATGGTAGCAGAGAGAAAAAGTCAGAAAAAATGTGATTTTTCACTAAAGCTGAAAATCCTCAATATTAGGAAATTTCATTTCCTTACAGCACTAGCATATTGTTGTTTAAACTGAAGGTTTAATATAGTCTTAAGCCACTGTCTTTAAACACCTCAAAAAAAATTACTAGATAATTCCCCCGTCATGGTTCCTTGTTTTTTAACTCTACACATTTAACAAATTAAATACTGTGTCATTCAGTATGGATTTTGTAAAACAGAAGATGCAAAGTAGATCATCAAAGATACTTAAGGTGAAATCTTGGTGCCACTGAAGTCAATGACAAAACTCCCATTGACTTCAATGGAAGTAGGCCCTGGTCTACACTGGTGGGGTTGACCTAAGATATGCAACTTCAGCTACGCGAATAGCATAGCTGAAGTTGGTGTATCTTAGGTCGACTTACCTGGCTGTGAGGTCGGCGGTGCGTCAACCGCTTCCGCCTCTTGCAAGCTGGAGTTCCGGAGTCGACGGGGAGTGCGTTCGGGGATCGATTTATTGCATCTCGATGAGACGCGATAAATCATCCCCGATAGATCGATCACTACCCGCCGATCTGGTGGGTAGTGAAATCCTGCCCTAGGATTCATCCTTAGGATTTTGAGGTTTTATCTGCTGCGCATCACTGTAGTATCTGAGCACCTACCTTTTCTTCAGGGATCCTGCAACGTACATTTTCCAGGTAACTTGATGTATTTTCCACATTTGTATATCTCAAAAGAATATGAGCAAAGTCTTCCTCGCTGATGGTATTCATCCCATTAGAATAGGAAAGGAATTCTATTTCTAGAACTTCGGTTTGTAGGTTATCCATAAATCTAAAGCACAAATATAATACATATGGAACAAAAAGTACTTTGCACTTCTACAACTCCTTTCATCCAAAGATCTCAAAGCACTTCACAAACTCAGTAATTAAACCTAACAAAATCCCTTTTTAGGCAGATAAGGGATAACCATATAAAAAGTAAGCACTGGTAGTACTGGTGAAGAAGCAGAAGCCAAACTTTCCACTTGTTTGAATCTGGCAGAAACATATTTTTTTCTTAATTTGATCAATGGTGCAATTTTTTGTGGCACAACTATACTTAGTAATGTTCTTTTAAGTGCCACCATTAGAATCAGTTTTCACCTACACTCATAATAGGTAATACAGTAATTATGGTACCTGTTGCAACAATTTGGGGAATCTGTCTGTACAATTTATTAATTCCCTCTGAGACTGTGAACTCTGAGTATGTATCTTTACCAGACTACAGGCTCCATTCGGCATATGGAGTTCTTCACCACCTTCATTGTTGTCCTGCTACCTCCATGTTGGACTGAAATTCCAACAAGGTAGTGGTACAGGGCTGACAACTGAAGGCTGTTAAATCTGGATGGTCAGCCACTAAAATTTAATTGCTCCAGAGACAAAACTGGATCCCTACCAGGAGAAATAGTTTATCAGGGGAGAGGTCACCAAACAATGAAGTCACCCAGCAAGGGTCTTGGATCAACTGTGGAGGCTGATTCAGGAGTCACCTGACAGAAGGACTGGCAAGTTATAACAGGCGGGACATAATCTATTTGCTCTCTGTCTCTCTGGCCATTTTTCACCATCTTAAAGATGTGGTAAACTGCTGTAAGGAGCTGATGAGGCAGGAGGAATGGGGACCCTGCTTCTCTGAACACAGATGGTCCCCCAAGGAAAGGGTGAGCTAGAGTGAGAGGAAATGAGTGTAAGTTTTATTATTTCTTGTCTGATTAAATAAAGAACATTAATGTGTTAGAACGTGCGCAAAGTCTGCCTGTCTGTGTTATATGCTATACTTACTCCATGTTTCCAGAGAGAATTAAACTGTAACCCTGAAGGCTCACACCCTTGGTGGGATTCTGGAGCCCATGTGTGTCAGGCACAGGCGCTGACTTCTGTTTTTGCTGGTGGGTGCCTTCGGCCTTCTGGTTTCACTGTGCGCCATGTACATGCTCTTGCCACCTACTGGTGCCTTGTGGGTGCTGAGCACCCCTCTTCTTTTTTTTTTGGTGGGTGTTTGAGCCCTGCAGCCCATATGGAGTCAGTGCCTATGCCATGTGTTTAAGCTACTGGAGTATCTTGGGGGTCAGTACTGCACCTGGGGGCCTAGGCAGGTGGACTGAGGGTCTCTATTTCCATCAAACAGTAACAGACAGAGTCAATGTTCAGGAAATGTACCAGAGACACCAAGAGAAGCAACAGTCCTTCAGCCCGCTAAGACCCAGGGAAGCTTAAAATATCCAGGTATCCGGATGGTTGGATTCCCTCACAGCAATCTAGTTCCTGAGAGGTCATAAGGGGGCAGGCAACTGGATCTGTGAAAACCTGCATGGTATCTTTTGGCAATTTTTTACTTTTAAATGATAACCACTGTATGTCCCTAGCAGAAGAGATAGATGTGAAGACAAAATCTCTGACCCAAAGAGGTTACAATCTAAACAGAAAATGTAACAAGCAGGAAGAGGGGAAGGGGAAAAAAAACTTAAGGGCTGCATCTCCTGCAGCCCAGTACAGCCGAGTACATGAGTACACAGGAGTGGGCATTAATTCAGTATTGGGTAGGGGCAAGAATACCACCTGCTGCAGTGGTTCTCAAAGCCGGTCCGCCGCTTGCTCAGGGAAAGCCCCTGGCAGGCTGGACCGGTTTGTTTACCTGCCACGTCCGCAGGTTCGGCGATCGCGGCTCCCACTGGCCGCAGTTCAGCGCTCCAGGCCAATGGGGGCTGCGGGAAGTGGCACGGGCCAAGGGATGTGCTGGCTGCCCTTCCCGCAGCCCCCATTGGCCTGGAGTGGCGAATTGTGGCCAGTGGGAGCCGCGATTGGCCGAACCTGCGGCCGCAGCAGGTAAACAAACCGATCCGGCGCGCCAGAGGCTTTCCCTGAACAAGCGGCGGACTGGCTTTGAGAACCACTGACCTACTGGACCACAAACACTACTTTCTATAGTGCAGCATTTCTTTGAGTCAACATACATAACTAATGACCTCCTCTAATTGATTAGCTTACAAAATCTGATGATAATAGAGGAATGTTTATTTGGCCTTTATTAAAACCAAACCAAAACAACCTAACAAATTTTGAATTCTGTGTATTGTCTTAAAACTTTCTTCATCCTTGTTTTAAACCTTTTTAGCAGAAAAGATAAAGTTAAAGAAATGTCTGATACAAAAAGATGCTTATAAAGAAAGAGTTACCTTCTTTAACTAGATATATTATGTATATATTATTTACTAACATATACGGAGGTCTTTGTTTATATAGAAAGTATAAAATCAAAGCTCACCTATAAAAATCATCAAAGTTTAGCTCAGCCTTTCCCTTCTTGCCAAAAAAATGCACAAGCAGTGTAGTATCAGATAGCAAACTTGAGATGTCATCTGCACGCTTAAAAACCATTAGAATAAGACAATTAGTTAAGGCTCTAATTGCTTTAAAAAAACTTTATCAAAGAAATCATTTTATAGTCAGGAGAAATACATTATGCAGCGAATACTTAAGATATGAATTCGTGCATCCTATGTTTGTAATGTTAGAAAGGTAATTATAGTATTCAAATCAGTGAAGTTATTTTAGTTATCACACACTTTCCATATGAAACATTCACTTGTTAATTGCAATTAGTACAACAACACACAAATCCCCCCGCCCCCCAATGAGTTAGTGGAAAATATCATGAGGAAAAAGCCATGAAAAATAAAACCAGAAATTTTAGGAGAAAATGGACTAGAAAGTAAGGTAGGACCAAGGATTTTTATTTATATTTATTTATGTGAAGAAATATATATATATATATATAAAATTAGTTTTCTCAAGCTGCACTTTCCGTAGATACAATTTTGCAATTACATGAAAATAAAGCATTGCTATGAGTGTGTGTTTTCAAACCATCTCTAATGGTGTACTTTATACTGGAGCCACTGGGAGCAGGATTAGCCTATAGTGTGAGGTCTCAGTAGCAGACAGCAACGTTATAATACGCAAATGATATATATGGTCATAATTGCCTCATGATACAAAAGAGTCATCTTGTGAGTCATAGGAATGAGGGAATAGTGAAGATAACTAGACTACCTCTCATATTATTAAATGACATGTCATTGATATAGTAAGAGAGAACCCCCATTAGAATTTGGAGATTATGTATCATTCCACATTTTTGATATAACTAGTATTTGTTGCATTTACCTGTGTATGTGTGTGTTCATTTTTCTCTTTCATAAAGACCCTCTTGTTATAATGAAAGACTATTTTAAGAACTGGATATAACGATTCAGTAGAATGAGGCCCTGATCCTTCAACGTATTCAACATGGGCAGTGTTTCCTTGAAATCACTGGGGCTCTGCATGAGATCTGCCAGCAGAACACAGCTTCCAGGATCAGGGCATAAGAGATTTTTTTGAAACCTTGGTCACTATCTGATTAATGAAGAAGTTAAATGATTTATAAAAAATTTAGAAACAACCCTTAAATGAAGCAATCAGGCCACACATTTTGAGTGATATTGCTTTAGTTCTATCCCAAATTATTGGACTTGATAAAGGACTTTATGAAAATCTCCAGAGAAAAACTTCAGATAAATAAATTCCCTTTCTCCAGAAACAAGTGTCCTCAAAAGATACCTATTCTTAGAAATAACACATCCCCAGTAAAGGATGTTCAGAGTAGTAATTTGTGAGAATGTTGCTATTGACTTCTTTGGGGGCAGCACTACACTTAGAAACAGGAAAGCTGATTATGTGTACAAAGACTCTTACCTTGAAATGCACATATATGCCCTGATAAATTCCAGTAAAGACAAATACCAGATGCCCCCTTTATTTTTATGAAATGCATGTAATAATAGCTATAGAGACAGAGTATAACCAATCTGTTGAAATAAACCAAGGCATGGAGATTAGGAAATCAGTCAGATTTTCTGGATAAATAACAAGAAAAATGAAGGGAAGCAAGTGAATATGCCATGTCACAATGGCTACTTAGTTAGAAAAAGTTTAAATACTAGACTACATTTTTTTAAAGAAGTTATCAGCAATAACTATCAAATGGAAACGTAAGGGGTGCTCCCTATCCTATCTGAGGGAATGAGAAGAGAAGAGGTTGGATATGATGATAATCAATGGAGCTATTATTTAAGAAGTCCTAAATATGCATTAAGTCTTGAGAGATCAGTGAGGAAAGAGATTCAGCTGCTTTTCTTATGTAAAACGCACACAGTGATTTGGAAACGCCAAGAGAAAGTAAAGATGTAGGAATTAAAATATTGCCAATTATGAATATAGGGCCTAGTCTGATTGGATTTGACAGTGAAAGAAAAATTTATTTACCAAAGGATGGCAATGATGTGAAAATCATAAGTATTTCAGAGTTGGTTTACTAAAACTTCTGCAGCAGAAGCTGATCCGTATTTGGCATAAACTGGCATAGGTCTAATGAAGCTAAGACTTGGCCCTAAAACTACACATTCTAAGAATAACCTATGAGTCAGCATTACTGACACTATTCAGATATGTGAATCTTGGTTCATTATGAAGAGATGAATTGCAATAGCAAAATAACATTAAAATACATTTACTCAGCTGCATGGTGTATTGATAACAAAAATGATTTAATATCCATTGTCCAAATCCTTTAGGACATACTGTATTCACGTTTGAACGTTTTCAAAATTTACCTCTTTTATTGTGAAAATTAACATTTCATATGTACTAGTAGTACTTATTAATCACTGAAGAGAAGATACTGAAGAACAAAAAAAGGAAGAAAAAGTAGTAACAACAAAAAACCCTTTCTTTTCATCGTACAAGAACTAAAGGAATAGGAGAGATACCTTTAGTAGTTTAATAAAGTCTGTTTAGGATTATCAAGTTTATATTTCACAAACTCTAACTATTCTTCTCTTTATTCCTGTATTCTTCTCCAGGGAGAAATATGATGGCATAATATATATCTGTAGAAAGACATTTTATATCCTTCAATTAAGATAGCTCTACTCCTGAAATGAACTGATTAACTGGAGAATAATAATCACCGACTATTTGTCCTTTAATTCTCTGTTGTCCTCCACTACAGGGCATAGTGCACTGAAATAGAGATACCTTGATTTTCTACATCTTTTAAACAATTAAGCTTCTAAGTACATTCAAGCAGTTTCCCTCAAGCACTCTGAACATATATCAGACAGTAAGTTAGTCTTTCATCCTGTAAATTTTTTTAATAACCTTGTTAGATTCAGGTTGCATTCATCCATATCTAAAGAACTGTGAGTACTAGCCTATTAGTTAAAAAGCAAAAAAACAAAACAAAAAAACTAGAAGTCTTTCTACCATTTCCACTTGGTCAGTCTCACTGAATGAAAAAAAACAACAAAAAAAAAATCCCTCAATATGCTTTTACACAGCTCTTCAATAATTTTGCACCCATGGACTAAGTCATGTTAGTCCTCTGTACCTTCATTTCCCCATCCTTAAAATGGGGATAATTATATGTATTCATCTTGTAAAGAGACTTCAGATCCTTGAATGAAAGGCAGTATGGCCTTCTATGATGAGATAACTGGCTCTGTGGATATGGGGAAAGCGGTAAATGTGATATATCTTGACTTTAGCAAAGCTTTTAATACAGTATTCTTGCCAGCAAGTTAAAAAAGTATGAATTAGATGAATGGATGATACAGTGGATAGAAAGCTGGCTAGATGGTCGGGCTCAACGGGTAGTGATCAACGGCTCAATATCTAGTTGGTGGCCGGTATCAAGCAGAGTGCCCCAACGTAGGTTCTGGGGCTGGTTTTGTTCAACATCTTCATTAATGATCTGGATTGGGGGTGGGCAAACTATGGCCCATGAGCCACATCCAGCTCACCAGTCAATTTAATGTAGCCCTCGAGCTCCCACTGGGGAGCGGGCTCTGGGGCTTCCACCGCTCCCACACTCCAGCCGGAAGCAGTGGCATGTCCCTCCTCCGGCTCCTATGTTTAGGGGCAGCCAGGGGGCTCCACATGCTGGTGCTGCCCCCACAGCTCCCATTGGCCAGGAACTGCGGCCAATGAGAGTTGCAGGGGCGGCGCCTGCAGACGGGGCAGCACACAGAGTTGCCTGGCCACGCCTCCACGCAGAAGCCAGAGCGGGACATGCTGCTGCTTCTGGGAGCTGCTTGAGGTAAGTGCTGCCCAGAGCCTGCATCGCTGACCCCGTCCTGTGCCCATATCCCTTGCCCCATCCCTGATCCCCCTCCTGCCCTCTGAACCCCTCAGTTCTAGCCTGGAGCACCCTCCTACACCCCAAATTCCTCATCCCCAGACCCACCCCAGAGCCCGCACCTCCCCTCCTGCAGCCAACCCCTCTGCCCCAATCCGGAGCCTCCTCCCACACCCTGAACTCCTCTTTTCTGGCCTCACCCCAGAGCCTGCACCCCCAGCAAGAGCCTTCACCCCCTCCTGAACCCCAACCCCAATTTTGTGAGCATTCATGGCCCACCATACAATTTCCATACCCAGATGTGGCCCTGGGACCAAAAAGTTTGCCTACCCCATATCTGGATGATGGGATGGATTGCACCCTCAGCAAGTTTGCGGATGACACTAAGCTGGGGGGAGAAGTAGATATTCTGGAGGGTACGGATAGGGTCCAGAGCGACCGAGACAAATTGGAGGATTGGGCCAAAAGAAATCTGATGAGGTTCATCAAGGACAAGTGCAGAGTCCTGCACTTAGGACGGAAGAATCCCATGCACTGCTAAAGGCTAGGGACCAACTGGCTAAGTGGCAGTTCTGCAGAAAAGAACCTGGGGATCAGGACCGGCTCTAGGCACCAGCAAAGCAAGCACGTATTTGGGGTGGCACATTTCTAGGGGTGGCATTCTGGCCATCCTTTTTTTCCCCCTGGCCCCGCTCAGTCAACCAATGAGCCCCTGTGTGGGCCGGGGTGGCGGGCTCAGTGCGGGGGGTCCTCGTCCGGGGGCGGTCCCTGCCCTGGCCCCCCACTGTCGGGGGAGCGGGGCGATGCAGCTCCTTCCCCCCTCCTACCCCTGCTGCACGTGTCACAAGCGGCGGAGAAGCCGGAGCCAAGCGGAGGGGAGCCCGGGATCGGGGCAGGACCCGCGGCTGGTAAGGGACCCGCTGCCCCGGGCGGCCACCCGACCCACAGCTGATCCGCCTCACAGCCACTCTGTCGGTTACTGTCCCCTCTGCAGGGGTGGGGCCGGGTCTGAGATTGGGCTGGGAGTCCACAGGCGGGATGTACATCCCCAATCACCTCATTCCAAACACTGCTATAGCATTACGCATTCTTTTAACATTACCAGTATCAGTGGCTTCTGGTGAGCGCAGTTTCTCAAAACTGAAATTACTAAAAAATTATTTGAGGTCCACCATGTCCCAGAAGCATTTATCAGGACTTGCATTAATTTCAGTTGAAAGTACCACTGCAACAAATTTAAATTTCACTGAATTATTAAAAGACTACGCAAATATAAAAACCCGAAAAATTAAGTTCATATAAATTCTTTTAATGTAATGAGAAACTGGGCACACAGGAAGACACTAACATTTTTCATTACAGTGTGTAGTTGAACCCAAATTGTTTGTAGTTGTGATTTTGTTAAAATTAAATGAGTACACTAGTAGGAAATTGTTTTATTTCACTAACTACAAATTCTCTGTTTTCATTTCTTAAATATTTTAAACAGTCAATACAAAACAAAACAAAAACATTGCAAACTGCAAACATGAGTAAAAGCCAAAAAAAAGGGGGGGGGGGGAAAGCAGCCAACATTTTTTTTGCTTGGGGCAGCAAAAAACCTAGACCTGGCCCTGCTGGGGATTACAGTGGATGAGAAGCTGGATATGAGTCAACAGTGTGCCCTTGTTGCCAAGAAGGCTAACGGCATATTGGGCTGCATTAGTAGGAGCACTGCCAGCAGATCAAGGGAAGTGATTATTCCCCTCTGTTCGTCACTGGTGAGGCCACATCTGGAGTATTGCGTCCAGTTTTGTGCCCTCCCCCACATCACTACAGAAAGGATGTGGACAAACTGGAGAGAGTCCAGCAGAGGACAACAAAAATGATTAGGGGCTGGGGCACATGACTTACGAGGAGAGTCTGAGGGAACTGGGTTTATTTAGTCTGCAGAAGAGAAGAGCGTGAGGGGGGATTTGATAGCAGCCTTCAATTACCTGAAGGAGGTGGGTTCAAATAGGATGGAGCTAGGCTGTTCTCAGTGGTGGCAGATGACAGAACAAGAAGCAATGGTCTCAAGTTGCAGTGGGGGAGGTCTAGGTTGGATATTAGGGAAAAACTATTTCACTTGGAGGGTGGTGAAGCACTGGAATGGGTTACCTAGGGAAGTGGTGGAATCCCCAACCTTGGAGGTTTTTAAGGCCCGGCTTGACAAACCCCTGGCTGTGATGATTTAGTTGAGGTTGGTCCTGCTTTGAGCAGGGGGTTGGACTAGATGACCACCTGAGGTCTCTTCCAACCCTAATCTTCTATGATTCTATGATCTAAAATCGCTGATGTCAATGGGAGTCTTCTACAGTGAGTACAAAATATGTATGTTACATTCTATGTTGATAGACAGAGACATCTCTCCACAGTCCTATATTTTTCAAATGCTCTAGCAACTTCAGTAATTTCCAATACCCATTCAGAATGAATCCACAAGCTGAGCTCAGCAGTGTTCAACTCCACTGACCTATTGGGAGTGGGCTGTAGAACTACATAGTTTCACTCATTCTTCTCAGAAAGATACCAGAGAGTAAGGATGGGCAACTTCTCCTCTTGCTGAAGAGACCTCTTTTGTGGAGTCTGACAAGAACAAATCTTTTCTAACCTCCTTTTCAGTCTACACAATAGCACTTGAAGAGGCTGTAAGACAGTGCAGACTCCAGTGTTACCTAGCTTTATGTCACTTTTTCAGCACAAAAGTCCATGGTATCATCCATTTGTTAAGAGTGTCTGCGAGAGATAAGGATATGGATGAAAGCTAGCAAGCTCAAGCTTAAACAAAGCAAGACAGATGTGATTCTAGTGAGTAGTGGGAAATACTCTGAGAAGCTAACCAAGGATATTCGATTTGTATCAGTGATTTGCATGTTAGCTGAGAGGGTTATGCAAATGTTCATGGAAGAATTAAACGAATGCAGAAATTAGATGCTGGTAAGTTTTAATTATTGCAGTCTACAGATGTCAGTGTAACGCACCTTTAATGATGTGCTTAATTGCCTACTGGACACGTTCACATTAAAAAGGCTTCTAAAGAATACTAATCTTAAAATATTGTACATCTTGCTCATTGTTAATTTTGCTCATGTAAGTGCAACAGGTGTAAAGACAATCTGTCCCCAGCTTTGCTGCACTTCAAGCTAATCCATCTGACTGGAGTTACCCTCAGTGTGGGAGAATCCTCAGGTGACATAAGACTGGTAAAGCAGCTCCTATGCTTCCCTCATTACTGTCCCTGTTGTGATTTGCATGGCTTGAGATAGAGGTGTTACTGGGGAGCTGCTACAAGTGGCCAATCCTTGGGGCCATGACCAGCCTGGCCCAATGTACAGCAACCTCCTTCACACTGTAGCTGGGCACAGAAATGCCAGTTTGGAGGATCTGGCCTTTAGACTCTCTTTTAAATTATCAATACAAAGACATATACACATTCTGTTTATTCAATTTTTCAATGACTAGATAATGAAATAAGCTTTTGATTTTTATTATAATTTAGATACCTGCATACATTCATTTTTGATGGAATAGAGATATTGCTAGTCTTTCACAATGATTGTGCAATATCTAAAGATAAAGACTGAGATTAATGTATGCAATTGTTTTAGCTGCCTGAAACACCACTGTTTTCAATGCAATACGTTAAAAAGAATCTTTAGCAAAGGCAATATTGCTGACCATGACCTTCTGTAAAAATAAACTTGGCTACCATATGTTTAAAGCAAGTTAAGGGCCTGAACCTGCAAAGTCTTGGATACCTCATGAGAGATGCTGAGTGCGCTCTACTCTCATTAAAGTCATCACCTCACAGGATCAAGCCCTAAATGAAAAATGGTTCTTAATTTTTCAGTTATATAGAAATCAGGGTTTTTTAAAGTTAATATTAGATAAATATCCTAACACCAAGGATATAGTGATAGGACTTGATCTTCCAAATCTTGCAAAAGAGAATGCTAGCTGACTAGAAATGACAACTTCAAGTAATGCCACTGTATTCAGCCACATTAATTTCATATGACAGCTTTCCATAAACACTGTTTTTAAAAGAACTATTTTAAAAAGAAAAGAAAGAAGATCCACAACAATGGGGAAAACACTAAAATACAAAAGGAAATAAATAAAATGGCAATTTGTTCATGGACCAGACAGAGGTTTTATTATACCTCTGCAAGATCCGAAAAGAGAGCTTGGCTTGTGCTACGTCTCAATGTATCCCAATAGCTTCTGGGGACAAGGTCCTTTCCATCTGTCTTAAGTACCTGTAGAAGTTTCAAGAAGTACAACTGTTTGAAAACCACAAAACAATCATAAAGAACAACAGCTTATACACTTTAAAATCTTTTCTAACTAATCTTCAAAAAGAAGAAAACTGCATGAGTTTACCTTTGTTTTTGTTTTTTTTTCCCTGCACAAAGAAAAGTATTATATCACACTCCTTGTAAACCCAAGGCATTTTCAAAAGGGTAACAGTATCGATATCTATTTCCTTATTAGTCACAGTGTGGGCTTTACAAAACATAAGCGATTAATACACAATAAATTAACTAGATTAAAAAAATAGTCAGAATTAATCAGAGTTTTAACTGCACTGCTAAACAATAATAAAATACCAATTTAAATTTATTATATATATTTTTTGATGTTTTTCTACATTTTCAAATATATTGATGTCAATTACAACACAGAATACCAAGTGTACCGTGCTCAATTTATATGATTTTTAATACAAATATTTGCACAGTAAAAACAATTTTAAAAGTATTTTTCAATTCACATCATGCAAGTACTGTACTGCAACTTCTTTATAGTGAAATTGCAACTTACAAATGTAGAATTATTTTTGTCACATAACTGCACTCAAAAACAAAACAGTGTAAAATTTTAGAGCCTACAAGTCCACTCAGTCCTATTTCTTGTTCAGCTAATCACTAAGACAAACAAGTGGTTTACATTTACAGGAGATAATGCTACCTGCTTCTTATTTACAATGTCACCAAAGTGAGAACAGGCATTCGCATGGCACTGTTGTAGCTAGTGTTGCAAGGTATTTACATGCTAGATATGCTAAACATTTGTATGCCCCTTCATGCTTCGACTTGTAGAATATGCTTTTAAAAATCTTTTTTACAGTGCAAATATTTGTAATAAAAAATAGTAATATAAACTGAGCACTGTACACTTTGTATTCTGTGTTGTAATTGAAATCAATATATTTGAAAATGTAGAAAAAATCCACAAATATTTATAATACATTTAAATTGGTATTCTATTATTGTTTAGCAGTGCAATTAAAACTGTGATTAATTGAGACTATCTTTTTTAATCTCACGATTATTTGCGATTATTTTTTTAATCGTTTGACAGCCCTACTATAAACAGAAACATTCTGGAGTATATGTAAAATGTAAATGTATTGGCAAGCTTGTATTATTAGTAATTTCATAATTTTGTCAACATATTACTATATAAATAGATTAGGTTGCTTGTGATAGGAAGCTTGTTTTCTGATTTATCAAAGCATGACATGCACCAATAGCATTATCTAAATAGTTACAAATAATTTCATTCCAACAAAAGATCCATCCTAATAGTGTTAAGGAAAATAAGAATCAGGTCCACAGAGACTAAGTTCTAATTGCAGGATATACAGCAAGGAAACCTGATTGTGGGTGTCCACTGATCAAATTTACGATGTGCTCTATTTGAAAGAACTGTAAGCCATATCTTTTTGCCATGGAGGTGCTCTGCAACAATTTTAGAGGCCTGAGACACTTACATCTCTTACATTTTGCCCCACTTCCCCACTTTAAAACTACCCTTGGAGGTCGAACATGACAGCTTCCATCTTTCTGGCTAAGGAGAACTAGATAAGGTGATCTTGAAGGCAGTCAAGGCTTCTTCTAACTTGGCTACTGTTCTATTGCCCTTTCCCCCGTGCCCTTTCCCCCATTAGTCTAGGCCTGATTCCCTACCTTCAGTGCTCCCAACTCCTGTCAGTCTGGCAGAAGAGACAAAGACTGGGAACTGAATTCAATCTTCCAATTACAAGTGGGAAAAATATCCTTACTTTTGTTTTTTAAAATCAGCATAAATTGTTGCTATTAAAGGTCTCATACGGTCATAAACTACAGAAATACAATGTGATATATGCCATCATGTGCCAGCAATGCCCCTCTGCCATGTACATTGGCCAAACCGGACAGTCTCTACGCAAAAGAATAAATGGACATAAATCAGATTTCAAGAATTATAACATTCAAAAACCAGTTGGAGAACACTTCAATCTCCCTGGTCACTCAATTATAGACCTAAAAGTCGCAATACTCCAACAAAAAAACTTAAAAAAAAGCCTCCAATGAGAAACTACAGAAATGGAATTAATTTGCAAACTGGACACCATTAAACTAGGCTTGAATAAAGACTGGGAGTGGATGGGTCATTACACAAAGAAAAAACTATTTCCCCATGCTAATTTTTCCCTACTGTTATTCACACCTTCTCAACTGTTAGAAATGGGCCATCCTGATTATCAATACAAAAGTTTTTTTCTCCTGCTGACAAGAACCCACCTTAATTGATTAGTCTCGTTATAGTTGGTATGGCAACACCCATTTTTCATGCTCTGTGTATATATATCTTCCTACTGTATTTTCCACTGCATGCATCTGACGAAGTCGGTTTTAGCCCATGAAAGCTTATGCCCAAATAAATTTGTTAGTCTCTAAGGTGCCACAAGTACTCCTCGTTCTTTTTGTGCCCCATTGTACACTTTGCAGAATCCCGTGGGATTCCTTTTAGGACTTTTAGTATATCTATAACGCCACATAGATGTTGTGAGGAGTATTCTGCAGGCTTATTTTTGATTTTCCACACATTTAACGTCATATGTACTGAGGAAATTTAGACAGTTGAAAATTTAGAAAGGAGACCTGACAATTATATTTTAGGAAAAATCTCTCTTGAAATAGTATTCCCTATATTCTGTTAGCACAATATTTTCTCAGCTAACATATGCAGCCTTCACAGCACTCATGTTCCCAATTTAGCAAGTAGTAAAGTATGGTTACATGACTGAAGACATCATTTAAGTATGTCTTATCAGTGTAATCCACTTAATGCTCATGGGGCTGTCAAGGTTCCTCCCCCACTCTGAACTCTAGGGTACAGATGTGGGGACCTGCATGAAAACCTTCTAAGCTTACTTTTACCAGCTTATGGAGTCTTAGAACTGGTAAAAGTAAGCTTAGGAGGTTTTCATGCAGGTCCCCACATCTGTACCCTAGAGTTCAGAGTGGGGGAGGAACCTTGACATGGTGGCAGTGGTGGGATAAGGGGTCTCGAGGGTTCTTTGGGAGGTAGGTGGGGCCTTGGGTAGCCCCCAGTAATAGGGTGTGGTCTGGGGTTGTCCCTTCTAGTCTCTGCTCCAACTGCGACCAGTTTTCTTCTTCTCTGCCACCTCCACCCATCTGGCTCCAATCTCTCCTGCCTTGATTACAGTTTTGGGCTTCCCATCTAGGATGTATCTTTCTATTTCCTCAGGAACACCCTCTAAGAATTGTTCCATTTGCATTAGGAAGGGCAAATTTACTGGAGAATCAACACTTGCTCCTGATATCCAGGCATCCCAATGTTTCACAATGTGGTAGGCATGTCGGGTAAATGACACGTCTGGTTTCCACCTTAGGGCTCTGAACCTCCGATGAGACTGCTCGGGTGTTATCTCCATTCTGACTCTCGCCTTGGATTTAAACAGTTCATACTTGTTCATCTGTTCTTTAGGCATTTCAGCTGCCACCTCAGCTAAGGGTCCACTGAGTTGCGGCCTCAGCTCTACCATGTATTGGTCAGTAGAGATGTTGTACCCAAGGCAGGCACTTTCGAAGTTTTTTAGGAAGGCCTCAGTATCATCGCCTACCTTGTAGGTGGGGAACTTTCTGGGATGTGGAGTGGTACCTGAGAAGGATTGCTAGGGTTTGTTGGTATATTCTGCTGAGCCTTTACCTTCTCCATCTCCAGTGCATGCTTCCTCTCTTTTTCCCTCTCCTCCTCCTTCAGCCGCATGAGTTCTATCTGTCTTTCATGTTCCCTTTGTTTTTCCTCAGTCTGAAATCTGGCTAATTCCAGCGTTTGTCGAGCCGTGGATTTTGTCATCCTAACCTCTCTGTTTTTAACTAATTTTACACCCAAGGTTTAGAAATAAACAAACAAAACTTGGCTGTAAAATTTTGCTGTGCTGGAATAGAATACCTATTCTCTGATAGTGATTGTCAGCCTACAGAAAAAGACAATCCCCTTGTCTCTGCTCTGGCCCCAAATCAAAGCAAAAAACCTCCAACTACTTGGAAACCTGCTTACCAGCAGCCCAAAGGAAAAGAAAATTCCTTTTCAAACTTGTGTTCCTTGTAAAAAAATCAAAATCCTAAAAAAAAAAAAAAAGCCCCTGCCACTTTTGTCTCCAGGCAAATGGGTAGAACACACCCACATTTACTTTTAGAAAAAAAAAAACTGGTTTACCAAGACTGTGAATTTCCCTGCAGGAGGTTAAATACCCTGCCTCCAGGCAAAGAAACCTGCAATTCACAAAGATAATCCCCTTTGGTCTCTGCTTGGCCCCAAAGCAGAGAAAAACAAGCTGCTTTCAGTTTCAGCTGCTTTCTGGACCTCCTTTCCAGCAGCCCCAAAGGAAAAAAAATTTCCTTTTTAAAATCTGTATTTCTGGTTCAAAAAAATCTCAAATTGATCTCAAAATGATTTCAGGTTAATCCCACCACTCTGCCACCATGTCAAGGTTCCTCCCCAACTCTGAACTCTAGGGTACAGATGTGGGGACCTGCATGAAAACCTCCTAAGCTTACTTTTACCAGCTTAGGTTAAAACTTCCCCAAGGTACAAATTAATTTTATTATAATAAAATTTATATAAAATTATATTATATGACAAGAAATTTTTAGCCAATAGAACATTATCCCTTTTGTTGATTTGGACCATATATTAAAAAAATAAAAATATTGTTCCCACACCGTACAATCTCTGTAATTACCAAAGTCTTACATAGGTCTGAAGATAGTCTATCACTCAACTTTGGAAAAAATCTCTTGTCTGAAGTATGGAATCTCATTCTGGGGAGCTTCCAGAAAGATCCATAAGAGAGTACCCAATATTAAATACCATATATTGGACCTCCACAAGCCAAAATTAATTTCCCACAATTTTTAATATGCTGCAGGTAACAACTGTATACTATTCTGACCAGTATGAGGTTAGGTGCATTATAATATATTTTGCAGCTAACATTCATAAAAAGTCTGAATAAAAGATAAAAACTTAATACAATTAGTATGCCTAACCTTTTCATTTCAAATTTAATGTCATGTTATAAAGCTCTTTATCTAAATAGAGATAAACTGGTTTTGATCCAACTGCTGATACATCATGTTGATTATGTATATTTTAATCTATGAAACTTCATATTTTTAAAAAAATTAACTAAAGTTAGACAAGAATATTTCTTCTTAAACCATAAAATATTGACAAAATATGCCAAATAAGTAAAAAAAAATTTCAACATGAAATCACTGCCTCAAGAAGTTACATATACTTTTGACTGCCTCATCCTTTATTTAGATACACATATTATTACATAATTATTAATTGAATAACCTGTCTTATTGGTGATGTACTTCATTTATCTGACAAAAACTGATTTATTATTGATGAAGTTAGTATTTCTGAAGCATGCACATTTTATTTTTCTACATGTTACTTTTATAATAATCCTCAATAATAAGATTGCATTCAGCTAGTCAAAACCCACATGCAACTCATGCTGTACTAGTCTTAATACACATTCACAGCATGCACCAGCTTAGCTCCAGAGAAATATCATGAGTAATATGAAAAGACATAAATAATCAAATTACTCAGACCCATTTATAGATGCATCTTATGTAAGATGTAGCCTTCAGAGCTTGATACTATGAAGTTGTGAGTACACTCAACTGCCCCAGATTTCAATGGGAGCTGAGGGTGCTCAGGACCTCATAGTTTGGTCTTTCAATGATAGAAATATAAAGTGTTCATTATTCCAATTCCAGGTCCACATTCATAGCATGCTAATAGATCTAATTCACCATTCACCCATTTATTTTATTTAAAACAATTTAAAACCCCTACTGTGCTGACTTATTTTTCTAAATGTGAGTATAAAAATAGATTTTTTTACTAGAGTCAGAAAATTATTATAAATTTAGAAATGCTTAAAGCTAAGTTTTGTTAAACTATAAAAGGAAGGAAATATAGAGATATGAAGCACAGAGTCTTTCACGCTTACATAGGGAATGATCCAAAGCACACTAAAGTCAAAAGAAAGGCTTCAATAGACTTCAAGTCAAGACTATAGTGCATACTTTTTGCCTTACTATCATCTTATTGAACAGGTATGTATTTAATATGTCTGTGCTGCCTTACCTGGGCACAATTGTATGAAACACACAGTGACAGAGTTAAAATGTAGGCATGATCAGAAACAGTACTATGTAAAAATGGCACTGCATATGTGTTCAGCTCAGGGATAAAAAGGTTCTTACCATTTTTTATTCTTGTTAATGCTGCACAGCTACAAAAGTCATGGGAAACAACTGTATATACAACTTCAAATCCTAGCCCCTTTTCTATAAATGCAGTCAAACTCCATCCATCCTAATTATCATGCTAATCTGGCTCAAAAGAATGAATTCCTCCCCATATGACCATGAAGATTGAGGCTTGGGTTCTTCCCTGGCTTTTTTATGCTAGGGAGACAGGGAAGACTATTTAAAGGAGTCTAAATCTGCTCTGCTCTGAAAGGGCATTCAGCCAAGGTCAAAGGACAGAGTTCATCAATCTAAAAATTCCTTCCACCCTCTGCCCAAACAGTAATCAAGTGTAATAAAGTCTGTCCTCATCTTGGGCTATGGGCTTCCTCTCTACCAACAGCCCCTGTTCTCATCCTACTCTGAAGTAGTTTTGTTTTATTTTATGCACAAACAGTGCAAGAAAAAAATGGTTGAGACCTTCTCTTCCTCTGTGCTGTGTTAGGATAAGATGCTGGGAACTGACCGAACCCAAGGAATATGGTTATTACTGAAGGCTCTACCGTTATGTCCCATAAAAGGGGATGGAATTTTTATTATTAATTGTTGTTGTGGAATTTTATTTACATGGGGTCACCACCCCACCCAGAGCAGGTCTACAACTCCCTAATACACACCTGCTCTTTTTCTCCTTTTTACCTATCCAGAGGCATCCATCTGTCCTCTGGATGGGCCAGTCTGTTACTCTATGCCTGTAGCAAGTATGTGCAGCCTTCTATGGCCGTGAAGATAGAGTATACTTTTGACTTAACAAGACCCTATACTAGCAAAATTCATTTACTTGATAAAGAGCCAATTGTTATAACAAATGATTCCATCTCACTGGTGAAAACTATATACACAGAAAAATTTTGAGTACATACACTGTTAGTAGAAGTATGATATCCATAGAGTTGAAGGCGCTGACATACAGCAAAAATGGTGAAGTGAAGTACCACATTTCAGAATGAAACCAAAAAGAAAGAGAAAGAAGACAACAGAATAGGTTAAGACAGGCAAGGCTTTATCTTACACGTTACTAGAAATGTTGGTATGTTTTTTCAAATGGTGGCGAGCAAATGGTTCTTTTTTTACATCTTGTTTTTAAGACTCTTAAAACAGAAAAAAGTATAGGTTTATCATTACAACCATGATAAATTTAAGTTACAAGAATTATGCTATTCTACCTCCCTATTTTATCTCTGTAACATTCTCAAAAGTTTTCCTTCTAGGATGAAGTTTCTTTTGCTTAGACTTGGCCTAAACATGTCAACAAAATTAACTGAGCAATTAAATTTTGTTGCCAATGTGAAAAAAGTTGTGTCCCTTAGGATGAACAAATATTCTTTTCTGTGCTTGGGTTATTCAAAAATGTGATAGCTCCTAAAATTCAAGTTTCTTGTGGTTTGGGGGCCAAGTTCTGGGAAGAGAGCACACAGACAGCCCCAGATAAATTTGTTTTTACATTATGCTTTTAAAATTCAAATAAATAAATAAAAGGATTTTGCTGTACACAAAACAGTTCTTGAGCTGAGGGCTAGAATCTACAGCTCCCAAGTAGCCATAATGGTAGCCATAGGGATAAGAAGCAGATATATCCAAGTGGTACCTATATTGTGGGGTTTTGGCCAATCGATTTGCACAGTGCATGAATCCACCCGTTTTTCAAAGGAGGATTGGTAGAGACCTATCACTGAGACACATGGGGATTGCAGGGACACCTGGGGATTGCAGGGAGACGGGATGGCTGAGTGGGGGTGCAGGCACAAATGGGGACAGTGGCAGATGTGCCTGACTGAGAGAAGCTAGGGGTCAACCAGGGGAGGCTCCATGACATATTTCTCCCAATCACGCCCAGGCTCCTTCCCAGCAATTACTTCCCCTGACTCCACAAAGCTTTTGCACTGCTTCTGATGGATGCGGGAAATACTGTGTTTCTTTTCCTGAATATTTTTTGTTGTCTATATTGTTACATACATACTTGCCCCTAGGACTTGCCCACATGCATTTTGAAATAAATTACTAAACTAATTGAAACCGGTGTGATTATATTGTGTTATTTTGACAAATAAAATATGCAGAATTTTGCAGAATTTTAAAATGTTGTGCATAGATTTTTTATTTTTTTGATGCAGAATTCCTCCAGGAGTACCTATTATTCTCCGCTCAATAAACAGGCTTAGAATCAAATCAACCCTTTATATTGTTAGGAGTTATGTGATTCACTATGGTACCTGGTGTTGCCCAGAAATCTCAAAAGTGATTAGTAACAGTAAATAAATATTCTTAACTAATAAATATAACCACACTTTTGAGCTACATAAAATAATCCAAGAACCACAAACCTACAGCTATTCTAATTTTACTTACCAACATTATACGTTTCTCTTCATCTCCTTTTCTTTCTCTCTTCTCATTTTTCTTTCTAAATATCTCTTGAAGCTGCAAAACAAGCCAAGTTTATCTTCCGATCCAGGAACAGAGCTACTATGTACATAACAAACAATGCAGAATTGCCCCTGCCTGTCAATATGTCTACATACGCAATGCTGTATACATACATACACGTGCTGTAAAAAGTTGAGCTATTAAATATAGTTTTAAGAGAAATAAAATTGTGTATGACCAGAGATAGATAAATGTTCCAAAACTGTACTAAGTGGGTCATAGCCCACGCAAGCTTATGCTGTAATAAATTTGTTAGTCTTTAAGGCGCCACAAGACTCCTTGTTTTTGCTGAAACAGACTAATACGGCTACCACTCTGAAACTCGTCACCTTATACTCAGACTCTCACCTTCTAATCTCCAGCTCTCCTCACCCCCTTCTCCTCCATATGAAAAGGCAAAAATAATTGTTTGTTTTTAAATAAAATACAAAGTAAACAGCCCCCTTAGAAAACACAGATTTTAGAACAAGGGCCTCAGAGTTTTACATCATTCTCATAGTTTTAGTATCTGAAACTGGACTAGACAAAATTCTGGAGAATAAACTGTTGGGAATAATGCTACAATCCGGAAGTGATGGACCAGATGACCTAATGGGTCTTTTCCGATCTACAAGTTCTATAATTCTATGAAAAGACATATCTGTGTCTCTTCCTCCTACCGATGAACTAATTACTTGTGGTAAACAGGGCATAACTACTGGCTCATGACCAGGAGTTATCTGGTCATTCTATCGGGTCTATTCTATTGACAAGCTGTCAGTGTTGCAATGCTACTGTGCCCCAAGACTAAGGAGCAGGAATGAAACTCTCAATCTTAACCAGCAGTGGCCAAAGTAGCAACACAAATCCCTCAATCTTTTGAGCAACAGAAAAAGAATCACCTCTATACTATTCTCTGTTTTGACAGCCTGCAAAACAAGCATCTGAGATAAAAAATCAGATCTGGATCCCTTGTGTAGTAGCACAATTAATCTTAAGGAAAATGTGTCATATGTTCCTATGGTCACAGGGTATAATAAATTAATGTAATTAATTTCATCACCTGAATACGTAAATCAAGAAAATAGATCACTTATCATTAACTACTTAGCAGTGATGGTTCCTGAAGAGTGAAATAGTATGAATTTTCCATTTAAATCTGTATTAACTTCCAACTTCCACCACAATATAGAGCCAAAAATCATAGTAAAAGAAGAATCAAATCTGTTTATAATCAGACCTCTTAAAAAGGATTAGCATAATACCCATGCATAGTTATCTAAATCATTTATATACTATGTCAATCATATGTTAGATACAGTCAACTGCAAAACATAGATTAATGTAATATTACATTTGAGAATTTACAGGCTATACAGCCAAGAAATATGGAAGTGTTCCTACGGCAACGTTAACTAGTCCATGTTGCACATTTAAGATATGTAGTACTTTGGTTTACTATTTACACTGATTAAATATATACATTCATTTTCAGAAAACTATATGTACAATTTAGACAAGTTAATGTTGCTCTGAAAATCTTAATGTATATTTATTGGACCTACATGGGAAATAATTTTCCCGTCCCATGAGAATTTGAGATTTCAAAACATTTTCTTATTCCAAATTCAGATGAAAAGTCAAAATTTTAATTTTCACAAACTGATAACCTGTCTTTATTATAACACAATCAATCTAACAAATAACTCATTTGCTTATATAATGGTTGAAATACCACATACTTGGCACTCATATACTACACACTGCATAATTCAAGTAATTATACAGTTAAACTGACTTGTATAAAGTGTAATAAACCGTACTATTAGTGTGATATCATGGTTTTCAGCACTTTTAAAACAGTTTATAGTATGTCATATACAGGGCCCAATTATGCACAAGATTTGCATTGCATCTCTCAAAAATTTGTAATATTTTATGCCGTATAGGTGCTGTTGAGATGTCGGCTGTCATGTTTCTCCGTACACAAAGCACAATACACATTCTAAATTTAGATAATTTATTTTTTCAGATCAAGGAAAACGCCAGAGCCAGATTTGTATATGCAGTCCAGATTCTACTCATTGCTTGAGTAGCACAAAAGAGCCACATCCTGACTGCAAGTGGCTAATTGAGAATTCCTCCAGGGGAGGGAAGGACAGAGGTCTCACCTGGTACAATATTGATGGAGTGACTACTGAAATCTAACTTCTCCCCATCATCTGACTATGTCAGAACTTCGCTACACTTTGCCAATTCTCAGCTGGGTTATGCGTGCATAAGGTTCATAGCCAGTTTACATCAGTTAAAGTCTAAAGCTTAACTAATGCCGGGGCTGGAGCCACTATTTCTTGAGAATCAGAGAGTTAAAACTGATTCCCTGATGGCCCACAGGAGGGGAGATGCAGATCTTGGCACCGAGAAGAATCTAGCCCATAAAGTCCCCATAAGAAGGAAACAGAGACAAAGGCCAAAAGTGGAAGAACTTAGCGCAATACACAATGTGTTAGCATTCTACTGTTCAAAGACGACATATCAGAAGCCTATTAATTAAATAAAATTTATTCCAAACTGTTGCTAGAATAAACAGCACTTTTGAATCTTGGAAAATGATTCTTCAGCAGGGGAACTCTGTCTGCAAGAGACAACAGCAACTGAATTCCTTTATTTACAGTAGTACCTCAAAGATACGGAGACCAGAGTTACGAACGGACCAGTCAACTGGACACCACGTGAAATCAGAAGTAACAAATCAGGGAGCAGCAAAGAAAAAAAAAAAAGCAAATACTGTACTGTGCCTGTATTGCATCTTAAAGGCTGTATTACATCTGGGCTGCCTGTCCCCACCCCCACGCACAGGGCAGCCACTTACAGCAAGACACTGGGGCTGCCAGCCTATGGCAGCTGGAGCCAGCAGAGCAGGAGCAGGGCTGGGGTCTGCGCTGCTTTCACCCCCCCACCTCGCCAGGAGGGGAATGCACTGTTTTTACTTCTCTCCCCTGGCTGGAAGTGGGACGGGCTGTTTTCACACACACACAAACAGCCCTGCCAGGAGAAGGACAAGCTTGCAAACTCATGCCTGTGCCGAGTAGGGAGCTCAGCTGCTGTTGAAGCCTGGGCTGGAGTGTCGGCTGCTGGATCTGGAGACCAAACTGTGCTTTGTTCAGAGCTACGAACATTTCAGAGTTACGGACAACTTCCATTCCCGAGGTGTCCATAATACTAAGGCTCTATTGTAGTATAACAGTGAAGGTGCAACAAAAATCAATATTTTACATATCCCTACCAATGTGCTTCACAGATGACAGATTGTTTTAGCCCTTATATCCATTACACTTTGGCTTCTTAGCTGAGACTAGCACAGATTATGCCAGTTATTATGGTGGAGGTTTTGCCTGCTATAAATTACAGGGAGACAATGAAGGCCCTCATTCTGTAATACACTATGCACAGGCACGCCATATGGGAACAGATTTCAGAGTAACAGCCGTGTTAGTCTGTATTCTCAAAAAGAAAAGGAGGACTTGTGGCACCTTAGAAACTAACAAATTTATTTGAGCATAAGCTTTCGTGAGCTACAGCTCACTTCATCGGATGCATTCAGTGGAAAATACAGTGGGGAGATTTATATACATAGAGAAAATGAAACAATGGAGCAAGATCCTGTTGCATTCATTACCTAAGACCTGGGTGAACTTCTGGAAACTGACCTTTTGTGCAGAAAAAGAGCTATGGGATACAAATGAGAAGAATACTGAATGTGAATGAATCTGGGAGCACTATCCTAGGAACATTGTTTGAAACAAGATAATAGGACTGAACATTGAAAACAATGCAAAAAAGATCTCCAGCAGTAAGGGGACAAAATCCTTCTGTTCTCTGACCTCAGCCCTATGACATAAGCAAAGAAAAAAAGCTAACACATCTGAGGAATTAGTTTTTAAAAAAATTATTGAAGCCAGGGTGCTGTATCCAGAAAAGTTAAGGGTGATATAAATCTTCTCTTGGCATATTTCGAAGTTCTCTCTGCAACTAAATCTGACAAAGGGTTAATTTGCCCTATATTACAGTTCAGAAAGCCATTTTATTTGTAAAGCTTATACGGTTACTTTTGTTATTAGCTTTACTTTCAACTTTGCAGTATTTGAATTTTGTTTAATGGAAAGGTACTGTGGAAAAGTTTAAAAGGGGTCAAGTGGTCATCTATCTGACCTGTGGCCAAATTCAGCCCTGGTGCAAATAGGTGCAGTGCCACTGCATCAATGAAGTTGCATTTAGAAATACAGAAATGTAGGATTGCAAGGAACTATCTAGTCCAGCCTGCTGTGCTAAGGCAGGACCAAGTATACCTATACCATCCCCAACACGTGTTTGCCTACCCTTTTTTAAAAAACCTCCAGTGATGGGGATTCCACAACCTCCCTTTGAATCCTATTCCAGTGCTTAATTATCCTTATAGTTAGAAAGTTTTTCCTAATATCTCACCTAAATTTCCCTTGCAGCAGATTATGCTCATTACTTCTTCTCTTACATTCAGTGGACATGAAGAACAACTGATCACCATCCTCTTTGGAACAACCCTTTACATGTATGAAAACTTATCAGGTCCTCCACGCAGTCTTCTTTTCCCAATATTAACCATGCCCAGTGGTTTTTTAAAGCTTTCCTCACAGGTCAGGTTTTCTAAACCTTTTTCATTTTTATAGCTCTCCTCTCGACTTTCTCCAGTGTGTATCTTTCTTAAAGTGTGGCACCAAAATCTGGACACAGTACTCCAGTTGAAGCCTCACCAGTGAGGAGTAGAGCAGGTCAATTACCTCACATATTTTACATACAACACTACTGCTAATACACCCCATAATGGTATTAGCCTTTTTAGCAACTGCATCAGATTGTTGACTTACTCAGTTTGTCGTTCACTATCACGAAGGCTCCATGTTGGTCACGGAGGTAGCGGAAGTCACAGATTCCATGACTTTCCGCAACCTCCGTGACTTCTGCACCGGCCAGTGTGGCTGGCCCTGGGGCCAGCTGCTCAGGTGGCTCTGGGGACAGACATACTGGCCGCTCCTGGAGCAGCTCTCCAGTCAGCCACTCAGGCAGCCCTGCTGCCAGCCGCACCGGCCACTGCTTGAGTGGCCCCAGGGCCAGCTGCACCAGCCGCTGTTTGGGCGGCCCCAGGCAGCTGGCCCAGGGACTACCCAAGCAGTGGTCCCAAGAGCAGCTGCTGCTTGGTGGCCCCTGGCAGCAGTCCCAGGGCAGCTGGAGCAGCTGCTGCTCGGCGGCTGCTGGCAGCTGGCGCCACTGGCCCTGGCCCCCCGCTCCCCGAGCAGCGGGCCAGGAATTTTTGTTTATTGCCCGTGACCTGTCCATGATTTTTACTAAAAATACCCATGACTAAATTGTAGCCTTAACTATAACCCCCAGATACTTTTCACCAGTACTACTGCAAGGTCAGTTATTCTTCATTTTGTATTTGTGCATTTGATTTTTCCTTCCTAAGTGAAGTACTTTGCACTTATCTTTATTGAATTTTATCTTGTTGATTTCAGATCAAGTCTCTAATTCATCAAAGTTGTTTTGAATTCTCATTCAGTCATCCGAAGTGCTAGTACCCCTTCCCAGCTTGGTGTCATCTGCAAACTTTATAAGCATACTCTATTCTCCTCTATCCAATTCATTAATGAAAGTACTAAATAGGGACCCAGGAGAGACTCCTGTGAAACCCCACCAGATAAGTCCTCCTAGTCTGACAGCAAAACATTGATAACTACTCTTAAATACATTGTTTCAACCAATTTTGCATCCACCTTAAAGTAATTTAATCTAGATGAAATTTCCCTAGTTTGCTTATGAGAATATCATGTGGGACTGTATCAAATACTTTACTAAAGTCAAAGTACAACATGTTTGTGCCTTCACCCCTACACACTAGGTCAGTAATCCTGTCGAAGGAAAATAGGTTGGTCTTGCATGATTTATTTTTGACAAATTCATGTTGGCTATTACTTATCACCCGATTACCCTCTAGGTGCTTACAAATTGATTAATAATTTGTTCCAGTATCTTTCCAAGTATCAAAGTTAAGTTCACTAGTCTTTAATTCCCCAGGTCCTCTTTGTTCCCCTTTTTAAAGACAGGTACCTCTTGGACCTCACCCATCCTCCATGAGTTTTCAGAGATAATTGCTAATGGTTCTGAGACGGCTTCAGATAGTTCCTTAAGCCCCTAGAGTGAATTTCATTAGGCTTGGCTGCCTTAACTTGTTTACAGGCTGAATTAGGCATTTAATCTTTTCATTATATTTTTGATATTACAGATTTCTTCTTAATAGGCAGCAGATATAAAACAAACAAAAGGAAGTATTTCCTCACACAACACACAGGCAACCTGTGGAATTCTTTGCCAGAGGATGTTGTAAAGGCCAAGTCTATGACAGGGTTCAAAAATGAATTAGACAAATTCATGGAGGAGAGGCCCATCAATGGTTATTAGGCAGGATGGACAGGGATGGTGTCCCTACCCTCTGTTTGCCAGAAACTGGCAATGCACCACAGAGCATGGGTCACTTGATGGCTACCTGTTCTGTTCATTCCCTCTGGGGCACCTGGCATTGCCCACTGTTGGAAGACAGGATACTGGGCAAGATGGACCTCTGGACTGACCCAGTATGGCCGTTCTTATGTTCTTGTGGTTACTTTACGTAAGACCAAGATGGAACCAGACTCCTGGCATGCAAAATTAAAAAGGTCATACAGAAGTTTTTAAACTAACGGCTAAAAAAAAAGCTAAAAGGCGTGGACGAGTATGTGGTTTGGATAGAGACATCCCTGAGAGCAGGATTTAGAAAAGGGGATACTCTATATCCTAGAAAGAGCGAAGATCAGACAAAGAGCAGACAAAAAGCATACAAAGTCCTGAAAGAAACTGAAGAGAAACAAACTGTCAAACAAAAAAAGAGTCCCATTCATTTACATCACAAGAAGGCAGACAACTAAATATTGACAAATTTTATAAGTGCTTGTTTACAAATACTAGAAGTCTAAATAAGATGGGTACTTGAGTGCCTGGAACTAAATGAAGATATTGATGTAATAAGCATCACAGAAACTTGGTGGAACAACGATAATTAAGGTTAAGATTCTGTCAGGGTTATTTTTAGTAAAAGTCAGGGACAGGTCACAGGATCCCCCCACTGCCTAGGGCAGCTGAAAGCTGCAGGAGCCACTACCACTCACAGTGGCTCAGAGATCCAGGTCCTCTGCTGCCCAAAAGCTCTGGGGGCCCTCCACCGCCCGCGGCAGCTCCAGAGCTCAGAGCTCCAGATCCCAGAGCTCCAGATCCCTCTGCTGCCTGCAGCAGCTGAAAGCTGCAGGGGCTGCTGCCACTCACAGTGGCTCAGAGCTCCGGGACCCGTGCTTCCCATGGTGGCTGAGAGCTCTGGGAGACCCCTGCCACTTGCAGCGTCTCGGAGCTTCAAGATTGGTGGCTTGGAGCTCTGCCAGCTGGGGCTGAGAGCTCTGGGTCCCCCTGCCACCCATGGTGGCTGGGAGCTTCAGATCCCCCCACTACCCGCGGCAGCTGCGAGCTGCATGGTCTCCTTGCCAGTTGTTGCAGCTCAGAGCTCCAGGTTCCTCCGCAGAGGGGTGGTAGCTGCAGGGGCCCCCACCACTTATGGCGGCTCAGATCTCCAGAGCTCCTGCCGGCTGACAGCTCCAGCCCCGCCGCCCTAGGGCTGAGGTGGAAAATATCATGGAGGTCACAGAAGTCATGGATGCCATGACTTTGATGACATAATCTTAGCCTTAATGATAGTCAGTGGGACATAGTATTACCAGGGTACAAAATATAAAGGAATGAGAGAGTAGGTCATGCTGGTGGGGAAGTAGCACTATATGTGAAAGAAAGCAAGAGTCAAATATTAAATGAATCAAACAGTACAACAGAATCTCTATAGATAGAAATTCCATGCTTGAATAATAAGATTATAGCAGTAAGAATATACAGGTTGAACCTCTCTAGTCCGGCACCCTCTGGACCTTAGTGCTGAACCAGAGAATTTGCCGAGCCATGAAAGGTCAATGCAGACTTCCAGCGGGTCTCCATAGGCGTGGGAAGTAGGGGTGTGGGGGGTGCTGCAGCACCCCCAGGCTTTGCATCCAGCATGGCCCCCCGCCCAGGGGCTCCGATGCCGGCCCCAGGTCCCAGCCACCAGCCCCTCGCCCGGGGTCCCAGCCGCCGGCCCCAGGTCCTCCCCCTCTCTTCCGGAGCTTGAACACCGTGAATCAGCTGTTTGCAGCGCTTCGGAAGCACTGCGAGGGAGGAGGTGGAGTTGGTAAGCGCGGGGCCACTGGCACACAGTGGCAAGGGGGAGGGGAGCAAAAGGGGGAGGCTTGGCGCCAGTAGATGCTCCGCTCCTGCTAATCTTTCCCCATGGGTGTTCCAGCCCCAGAACACCCATGGAGTCGGTGCCTATGCCAGACCATGGATATTGCCAGACCAGGGAGTGCCGGACTAGAGAGGTTCAGCCTGTACTACAGACCACTTGACCAGGATGGTGACACGGTGGCTCTGAAATACTCAGAGATTAGAAAAAAGGAGTACTTGTGGCACCTTAGAGACTAACCAATTTATTTGAACATAAGCTTTCGTGAGCTACAGCTCACTTCATCGGAATGCATCCTTTTCTTTTTGCAAATACAGACTAACACGGCTGCTACTCTGAAACCTGTCAGAGATTAGAAAGGCTACAGAAAACAGAAAACTTAATAATAATGAGGGATTTCAATTATCTCCATATTGACTGAGTACATGTCACCTAAGGATGGGATGCGGAAATAAAATTTCTCAACATCATTCATGACTGTTTCTTGGAACAACTACTCCTGGAACCTACAAAGGGAGAGGGAATTCTTGATTTAGTCCTAAGTGAAGCACAGGATCTGTTCCAAGAGGTGTATACAGCTGAACCGCTCAGTAATAGTGACCATAATGTAATTAAATTTAATATCATTGTAGGGGAGAAAATACTGAAAAAACCCACCACAGTAGCTGTTAACTTCAATAAGGGGAACCATATAAAAATGAGGAAGCCAGTTAAATGTGAATTAAAAGGAAGAGTCACAAGACTGAAATGCCCGCAAGCTGCATGGAAACTATTTTAAAAAACAGTAATAGAGGCTCAAATTAAATGTGTACCTCAAATAAAAATAAAACAGTGAGAGGGCCACAGAAATGCCACCCTGGCTGGAGAAAGTAAAAAGAGACAGTTAGAGACAAAAAGACATCCTTTATAAAATCAGAACTCAAATCCTACTTAGGAAAATAGAAAAGAACATAAACTCTGGCAAGCCAAGTGTAAAATATACAATAAGGTAGAGGAAAAAAGCCAAAAACCAAAAAACCAATCCGAAGAGCAACTAGCCAAAGACATAAAAACTAACAGCACATTTTTTTAAAGTACATCTGAAGGAATAAACCTGCCAAACTATCAGGGGGGTACTGGATGATCCAAGTGCTAAAGGAGCACTCAAGGAAGACAAGGCTGATGTAGAGAAGCTAAATTAATTCTTTGCATCACTCTTCACTGCAGAGGATCTGGGGGTGATTCCCACATATGAGCCATTCTTTTTAGGTGACAAATCTGAGGAACTGTCCCAGACTGATGTGTCAGTAGAGGTAGTTTTGGAATAAACTGATAAATTAAACAGCAATAAGTCACCAGGACTAGAAGGTATTCACCCAATAGTTCTGGACTTCATTCAAACAATAAAATACAACTAAATAGATAAAATTCACCTTTGGGCTAAACTACAGATTGAAAAATATTTATTTAGATTTGTAAAATAACAAAGGTACACCTCTCTCAGTTCAGGGCAACTACACCTGTAATCTCACCCTGTGGTCCAGCAAGGGCAAGTATTCACAGGCTTCCGGCTCCCCAGCCATCAACTCTCTTGGGCAGAGACACGTGCATCTCTCAAACTTGACCAGGGTATTTCCAGGCTGCACAGTTTCCTGCCTACACTGGCAATTCCCCACCAATGCAGATTGCCTCAGCAGGCCTGCTTTCTCTTCTCCTCAGTCTATAAACAGCGTAATTAGCCACAGTTAAGTTACAATACAACTCTTTTTAAGCAAGCACATTTAGTAGTAAAGTAAAAAATCATTTCAGAGAAAATATATTAAAACAATAAAATCAACAACAACACCCTACATGCATGCTAATAAGCTTAACAGAGATCACCCCTAGTTGGTGTCAGTCCTTCCAACCCTTCTCCAAGTATTGGGGCCCTTCTCTTGGACAGAAGGTCCTGTCTGTTTTCCGGAACATAACGAAGCCCCCGAGTCAGCTTAAACTCAGGTTAATTATCTAAAGTCCTTCCTTTGACTTTGGCCTCTGGAGAATCCACTTTGAACTAGCAGGGGCAGCGAGTAATATGGGCCCATGGTACCCATGCTCCAGCAATATTCAGGGCCGAGGGGCCTGGCTCCACCAATGTATGGGGCCGGGTTTCTCCCCCGGCCCTACCTGCTGCCCCCTGTGCGCCTCCCCTGAAGGTCCCCTGCCCCCCGCCTGATGCCCCCATGCGTCTCCCCTGGACCCCACAGCATCCCTGCCTCAAGCGGGCGGCTGTCCCCGGCAGCTATGCGCTGCGCTCCACTCTGCCAACTCCTGGCACCAACTCCCGCCGCAGGGTCCTAGTGCCCCCCCATCCACTAGTGTCAGGGCAGGCTGACCCTGCCCTTCCGCCTTAGACGGACAGACCCTTTCCTTTTCCGGTGGGACCATCCACCAGCACAGGCCCCCCCCACCTGCAGTCACCGCTCCTGCCCCACACTGGGCAAGGGGCAGCCCCATTCCCTACTCCCAGTGAGGCTACAGTGAGGGGCAGCAGCAGGGGAGGAGGTGCACACGCACCTACCACACCCACCACAGCAGAGGTGAGGGGGCTTCCTGGATCTGACAGGGGCTCTAGGAGCACGTGCAGGGACAGTGGTGTCAGATGAATGTGCTGCCAGGAGTGGAGAAGGGGCCCCTCCCTCGGAGATCGCTGCTGCCAGTGCGGGGGAGGGCTGGAGGGCGTCCTCCTCTCTGGCCCCAGCCCGGAGAAGCCTGCCTGCACCCCAAACTCCTCATACCTGCCCCACCCCAGAGCCCACACCCCCAAGCCAGAGCCCGCACCCCTCTGCACCCCAACCCTCTGCCCCAGCCCTGAGCCCCCTCCTGCACCGTGAACCCCTCATCCCCAGCCCCACCCTGCAGCCCTCCCCTCAGCACCCCAACCCTCTGCCCGAGCCCCTCCCATACCCCAAACCCCTCACATTTTTACATTATTTTAAAACATATATATTGGCTTACAAGGCAGGTGTGTGCACGCACGCGCGCGTGTGTGTGTGTGGGGGGCTTGGACCCGTTTGGGCACTACCAAAAATTATACAAACCTGCTGCCTGCTGGATGTGTTACATCCTGAATGAGTACCCAATCACACTCCACTGTTCTTAGTTCCTTGAGGGCTGTAGTTACTCTCCCGCATGGAATTACATACAATCCCTGGCCCACAATGACACACGCAATACAGTAAGAGCTCCCCAAGATATTGCAGGAAATTGTCATATCTGTCACAACACCTAATCCAAAAGCTCTAGGTGCCCTGCCATTATTTAAAAGTACAAATTATTCAGACTCCAGTCAGCCTTGCCACCATCATCATCCAGGTGTAATAAAACTATTAAGGGCCCAATTCAGCAAATCACTTTAGCATGTGCTTCACTGTAAGCCTGCATTTGAAATCAATATGATTTACACAACATTGTATCGCTTTGATGAAATGGGACCTTAATGATATGATGGGGTTAAGCAGCACAGCAATATCTCAATTCCACCTCAGAGCCTCTCCAAATGGTCCCCAAAATAGACTAGCTTTGTAGCATGTCATGAAAGTTAACAGATTCAGGTTATTCTGGACCAAGTGGGGAAATAAACAAAGGCAAGAGGCCACCTGGAGAACATCCTGCCACAAGCTCTCTCATTGTTATACCAAAGTGTGCCTAGCTCAAGTAACTGCTGGCCACAGCTGTGGCAATATTAGCCCAAAAGGAATTTTATTTGAGAAATTTATTAACAACAACAAAAACAGTAGACGGGAAATGGGAATTCAACTTCAAAGCACAGCATGCAGTACATCTATGCACCATTATAAATAGTTGACATTTACAGTTACCTACCATTTTATGCAATCTCTCATTGTCATACAGAATTTAAACATAAAAATAGAATGATAGCAAGATTATGTCAAAATACTCAGAAACTGATCAAAGAGCAATATCTAATATACATACCACCAAGAACTCCTTTTTGTCGACCATCTCATTGCCATCAGTATCAAACATGTTGAAAGCTATTTTAAAACCTGCATGAGGCTCTGCCAGAAAAAGAATACAATTGTCAATTATTTGCAAAAAGTGATGATAAAAGTTTAACCTTTATGAATATAAACTCAATATTTTAGATCAGATCCTCAACTAGTGTATATCAGTATATTTGTGCATATAAACAGTGTATAACTGACTTACAGCAGCTAGGGATCTCACCTTATACATTTGTTTCACTTTCAACATTTCAGAAGCTTAATGCAAACCTCAAAGTTCATAGATTGAAAAAAAAAAGAAAAGAAAGAAAAAGGGTAAAACATCTTGGAGCAGTGGTGGTTTGGTATTGAGGAGGGAGAAGCAATCACACATGGCTATTACCTGTTGTCACCTCCTAGGGGAAGGGCCAATGTTCCTCCCAGTGTCATTGTGGAAATTGAGGCAAAACCCATTCCGTGGGTGGGTGGCGAGGGGCGGGGAGGTTATGTGCTTACAGTATTAGAAGATTTAAGAAAAATATTTTTACAATACTGCTTAATTGAAGTGAGGATCCGTTGTGGCACTGAAGTCCAAAGAGCGATTCTGAAAAGATATATATCTGATTCCACACTTCTGATCTGCAAATTATGTTGATTGGAATGTCAGATAAATAGAGACTACCATATTGCTGGCACAATGCACCTTAATTCAGAGCCAGATTTCCTCAGCAAAAATACACACAGCCAATACATTTGTACAACTTTTGCTAGGAAAGGCATGACCCATCAAAATTAGTTAATAAGCCCCCCACAAAATTATAAGATTTTTGCAATGATGAAATATCATCCAAATTTTAACTTAAAAACTTCTTACCATTCAGTTTTATAAAAACTGGCTTCTACTATCCAGGAACAAGAACTTGCTAAGGACAATACAAGAAACAACATACTGACCAAGGTGAAATCCCTGAACAGCGTTAGGTGAGAAGTGACGGTCCTAAAGACAACCTTATCTTTGTGAAAGAGAGTAAACAGGCTATCTTTTAAAATACCCTACAAATCACTCATTGCTGTCTTTAAAAGCTTTGGAAACAGCCAGAAGAAATGACATCTTAAAAGAATACAGATAAAGACTAGTAAAGATTAAACAATAGAATTCAAAAGCCAGGCTATATTAGAAGCTTATGCAATAAACCTTTTAAAAATCTAGCAATATCGAAGTAAGCAAACAATTTAGTATCCTGTGAATTATGGCAAAAAGAACAAACGGGGCAACCAAATGAAATTTAAGATATCACTCACAGAACAGATTTAACAAGGAAATAGATTTAGAGGATACAAGGAAAAGGGAAATAGGGACTAGGCAACTAACAGAATCTCAAGACAAGGAATAACCAAGAGCTGTAAAGCCTTCTTCTGTTTAGCACTGTATTACTTATGTTAGGTAAATAAAAGGTGACAAACATGCACTCTCCCCCATCCCACTGAGCTCTATTATATTTCAAAAGCCTGGCAATTAAATACAAGGGGACACATTCACCCTATGTATAACTCCACTGACTTTTATAAGACTTAATGTCTCACCTGAGGACAAAGTATCAAATGACTTGGAAATAATACTAAGAGGCTAATAGAACATTTTGGTATACCAAAGTACCAGTAATTTATTAACCAGAGGTTTCAGAGTAGCAGCCGTGTTAGTCTGTATTCGCAAAAAGAAAAGGAGGACTTGTGGCACCTTAGAGATTAACAAATTTATTTGAGCATAAGCTTTCGTGAGGGAAAGGGAAGAAGGAGGATCCTGGGAACTACAGGCCAGTAAGCCTCACCTCAGTCCCCGGAAAAATCATGGGGCAGGTACTCAAGGAATCAATTCTGAAGCACTTAGAGGAGCTTATAGATCAGGAACAGTCAGCATGGATTCACCAAGGGACAGTCATGCCTGACTAATCTAATTGCCTTCTATGACAAGATAACTGGGTCTGTGGATGAAGGGAAAGCAGTGGACGTGTTGTTCCTTGACTTTAGCAAAGCTTTTGACAAGGTCTCCCACGGTATTCTTGCCAGCAAGTTAAAGAAGTATGGGCTGGATGAATGGACTATAAGGTGGATAGAAAGCTGGCTAGATTGTCGGGCTCAACGGGTAGTGATCAATGGCTCCATGTCTAGTTGGCAGCCGGTATCAAGTGGAGTACCCCAAGGGTCGGTCCTCGGGCCAGTTTTGTTCAATATCTTCATAAATGATCTGGAGGATGGTGTGGATTGCACCCTCAGCAAGTTTGCAGATGACACTAAACTAGGAGGAGAGGTAGATACGCTGGAGGGTAGGGATAGGATACAGAGGGACCTAGACAAATTGGAGGATTGGGCCAAAAGAAATCTGATGAGGTTCAACAAGGACAAGTGCAGAGTCCTGCACTTAGGACGGAAGAATCCCATGCACCGCTACAGACTAGGGACCGAATGGCTAGGCAGCAGTTCTGCAGAAAAGGACCTAGGGGTTACAGTGGACGAGAAGCTGGATATGAGTCAATAGTGTGCCCTTGTTGCCAAGAAGGCCACTGGCATTTTGGGCTGTATAAGTAGGGGCATTGCCAGCAGATTGAGGGACGAGATCGTTCCCCTCTATTCGACATCAGTGAGGCCTCATCTGGAGTACTGTGTCCAGTTTTGGGCCCCACATTACAATAAGGATGTGGAAAAATTGGAGAGAGTCCAGCGGAGGGCAACAAAAATGATTAGGGGACTAGAACACATGAGTTATGAGGAGAGGCTGAGGGAACTGGGGATGTTTAGTCTACGGAAGAGAAGAATGAGGGGAGGTTTGATAGCTGCTTTCAACTACCTGAAAGGGGGTTCCAAAGAGGATGGCTCTACACTGTTCTCAGTGGTAGCAGATGACAGAACAAGGAGTAATGGTCTCAAGTTGCAGTGGGGGAGATTTAGGTTGGATATTAGGAAAAACTTTTTCACTAGGAGCGTGGTGAAACACTGGAATGCGTTACCTAGGGAGGTGGTGGAATCTCCTTCCTTAGAAGTTTTTAAAGTCAGGCTTGACAAAGCCCTGGCTGGGATGATTTAATTGGGGATCGATCCTGCTTTGAGCAGGGGGTTGGACTAGATGACCTCCTGAGGTCCCTTCCCACCCTGATATTCTATGATTCTATGAGCTACAGCTCACTTCATCGGATGCATTCAGCTGTAGCTCACAAAAGCTTATGCTCAAATAAATTTGTTAGTCTCTAAGGTGCCACAAGTCCTCCTTTTCTTTTTATTAACCAGAGAGGCTCAGAGAATTATGAATACCATTTCCTTTCAACTTCTAAATGCCAAGGCAGCACTAGAGAAAAAATGATGACTAAGATGTTAAATGAATCCTTCAGAGAATTTTCCAATATGATTTTCCTTTTAAAATATCAAATGACATTTTTATTAAAGTGACTGGCCAAAAGTTTGGGTAGAAAAAAAATAGATCTCCCACTGATTAAAGAGATGCTGCTATGTGCCCTTGGTCAGGTCTTAATGCTACCAACTAAAACAATCCATACTCATGTTCCCTGATATTGGCAAGAGGAACAGTTGACAAGCCGATTCTATGATTTAAAGCACAGTCCTATGGCCATATATTCCATGTCTCTAAAAGGTATGCAATGTTTGCATTTACTCCACATGTACACCATTATTCTAGTAGGTCCTTTTGAGCACTTGGAAGGAAAAGTTGAAAACCCAGTCATATTAGCCTGAACTCCAAAGCTTATTACATTATTCAATTTAGTAATAATTTCTTGCCTTTACTTGTGGCCCTATGCAATGATGGACCAAAGCCCGCTTCTTACTCTACCATAGTTACATAAAAATGGCATCAGCTGATAACCTCAGTTGTTTGGATTTCGAAAATTCCAGTTTAACGTCTAACATTCGGACAATTGAACTATTTTGTCCTTCAGTCAAAAAATGGGTAAGGCACCTCCCACTTCACTTCTTACCTATAATAAAGAATCTCATTTTTGGTCAGACATTAGTCCATTTTATGGATATTATTTGTAATGGAAAAAAAATTCAGCCAAAATATTCTAGAGCAAGGGTAGTCAACAGGGGGACTGTGGGAAAAATCCAGATCACTAGAGGCTTTTGACCAGACCACAAAGCTCTGGGGGAGCTGTGAGCAGTTAGTGTGTGTGTGGGGTGTAGTGCAGGCAGAGGAGTGACTGGCTGTGTTCTGGTGGGCTTGGAGGAGCTGGCTGCTGGGGCTGACTCATAACTGGGGGGCAAGTGCTGCCCTGCCCTCCCTAAATGGAGCCCCGCCAGGTACGCCGGAGCTTAGAGCTTCAGCCCCTGCTGGGAAGCGCTGGGGCTTCAGTCCCTGCCGGGCACACTAGGGTTCGGGTCTTCAGTGCCCCCGCCGAGTTACAAGTCAGTGCCAGGCGCCTGTCGGGCCGCTGCTGTCTGCACTGGGTGCCTTCCAGGGCTACATTTAGGGAGGTCTGTGATCATAGAAAAAGGGTTCCTCAGCAAATAGTACCTCAGGCAGTCCATAGACCACTTCACTGCCACGACCTCTTTCTCAATGATGGATACAACTTTCTCCCTGGAGAACAGCTTTTAGCTTATGTAGAGTATGGGGTTTTCTTCTCCCTTAACTTCTTATGAAAGAAGAGCCTCTAGCTCTACATCTGAGGTATCAGTTTCTCATATAAACCTCTTTGAAAAGTCTGGATTAAAAAGAACTGGGTTCTGACACACACAATCCTGTGTATATGATTCCATGCTTACACTTGAGAATTCTTGCATGAAATGCCCAAATAAATGAAGCACTGTTGTGGTTCTTGTGTTTGATTTTTAAATTCCAATAGATGACAGTTTTAAAAGCCTATTATTTGAAGTTAACAAAACTTCTAAAACTAGTTCGTAAATCTTTAATTTACAAATCTAAAATCTCAAACAATTGTGTTAGTTATGGAAAATCTATACTATACATAATTGACTCTAGTACAATCAAACAATTAAACCTTCTACATTCTTCTATATTGTTTTCCCAGGTGGAAGACAAAACAAATATTTAATTTTGTTAGTGTTTGTTGTTTACCAATAAATATTTGGCTCAGTTTTAACAGATTTTCTAAAACTATGTAAGCGGATATCATATATAGATTGAAAAATAATATTTACAATTTATTATCTCTCTCCATCTTCAGAAGTCCTTTATAAACTTTAATAAATTTATCTAACAATTATGCAGCAATTTCAGAGGACTGAGATTATACACTACAAACTGATGTTCAATTCATCTGATAATCCTTAATCTCTCATTTTCAGTAAAGGGTGCCCATGTAATACAACACTTTAAGTGAAACGTTACGAGATTACCCTGGGATAATACAGTGACCAAGTTATATGGAAAAGATGGATGTGATTTTTTCCCATATAATTTATATAATTTTTAAGTGAACATAAAATATTCTAATGTATAGCAATAAATTCAGAATCACAAAATTGCAGTGAGTTTTTTTCAGAATACTTACTTGTTAAGATACAAAGGAGAAACAGATATTCTGTGTAGGAAATCAAACCTAGAGACAAAAAAAGTGTCATGTCATATCAACTCTAATGAGCCTTCATTTGTCAAGCTTGAAAAATTAGAGGTTTTCTTTACACATATATACATTACAGCTGAGCAAAATTGTTCAGATGAAACTATTTTTCAGTCAGAAAGCAGATTTAGGTTGACTGAAACATTTTGCGAATTCATGTATATTCCAGCAAATTGTTTCAGTCAAAACAAAAAAAAGAGAACATTTTTCCAAAAAGTCAAAATGAATCATTTCAACATTAACAAAACGAAATCTTTTTTCAGGCAAGATTTCACACAGGGATCTAGGCATTATTCACAAAAATGGAAGTAGGGGCACTGTCATCCCCCTTATAACCTTTAGTGCAATGGGTAGGGTACTCATTTGGGATGTGGGAGACCCAGGTTCAAATCTCCACTCCAGAGCAGGGATTTGAACCCAGATCTTCACTCCTTCTAGGTAAGTACCCTAACAACCAGGCTACTGGGAATTCTAAAGGGGGTCTCCCTCGCTCTGTCCTGTTGAAGCTGTTCCACTTTCTATAAAATACTTGAACAGTCATTGAGGGGGGAGAGCAAAAATGAATGACTCTATAGCCTTGTGCTCAGGACACTCACCTGGGAGGGAGAACACCTACATTCCAATTCTTGCTCCAATGAATATTTATTTATACAAAATGGAACAGCTTCAAAAGAAAAGATTGAGAGAGCCCCACACTAGAATAGGCAGCCAATAGCCTGGTGGTTTAGGCACTCTGCTCCAGACCTAGGCTGTCCACATTCAAGGTGATTGCGTTAACTACTGGACGAATGGTTATAAATCACCTCCTCCTGTTTTCCAAATGTAGCCCTTCATTTTCTTTATCTTTTAGAACAAGTTAAAAATACCCAAAAGGTTTTGTTCAATGTGAGCTTACTTTTTGATATTTTGGAACTGTCAGAAAACTAAAATCTCTCTCTTTCTCTCACCAGCGGAGAGTGGTTTGTAGTCCAGGTAAGTTGTTCTACAAATACACTGCAGCCTTACTACTAAAACACTAGGTTAAACATATATTAGTCTCATCCCTTGAAAGTAATGTGCATGATGCATTACACCAAGTTTTTCCAAAACCCCAACCATGACACATGGAAGTATCTTATGGTAGGTTTCAGAGTAGCAGCCGTGTTAATCTGTATCCATAAAAAGAAAAGGAGTACTTACAGCACCTTAGAGACTAACAAATTTGTTAGTCTCGAAGGTGCCGCAAGTACTCCTTTTCTTTTTATCTTATGGTAGTATACAAAGGTTTCACATTACAATTAAAACTGTGTTCTCTCCTGATGTCATCTTTAAATTTGTTTAAGCTTGGGTCATAATTTTACTGAATGTTAGTACACATATCTAGTTAGGAATTTTGCTTCTCACATTGCTTAACAATACACAGATTTTAGTATTTGGCTGCCTCTGTGTATACATACATACACTCTAATTATGCTTTGAAGTTTACATTCAACTCTTATTAGATGAGCTTATACATTTTAATTAAATAAAAAGAAAAGGAGTACTTGTGGCACCTTAGAGATTAACAAATTTATTTGAGCATAAGCTTTCGTGAGCTACAGCTCACTTCATCGGATGCATCCTTTTCTTTTTGCAGATACAGACTAACATGGCTGCTATTCTGAAACCTTTAATTAAATATTGATTTTTAAGGCTTTGTTAAAAATTGAAGTGTAATGTCAGAACTATTTACCAATTTAGATATATATGAAGCACCTATTCTAGGCCTCTCAATACTTCTGCGATACTTTAAAAATCCAATCACAAAAAATTTTGAACTGGTTCAAACTGCAGAAAATAATTGATCAGGCTTGAACCCAACATCCGTATTATACACTCATTACCACAAATTGCGCTCCTTCTTCCCCAAAAGCCTGGGTAAATAGATAATCTTGCAGAATGCCCAGAAGGTCAGTGAATTAGGGATATTCTGGACTCTTTTCAAAATGGGCTGCTTAAGGAATAATTACTGCCTTGAGGGTCTACTGGAAAGGCTTCAGTTCCATTAATCTTTAATGGCAGACCACCAAAACTGGTCCCTAGTCCCCAACATGATAGGAAGGGCACTATCTCAAAAAACACAGGAATTATGAGTTGGTCTAGAATATTAGCCAAACTCCAAGGGTGAGATTTTTTCAAGTTGCAGGTGCCTAGTGGGATTTTCAAAAGTGCCTAGACAGCTAACTCCCATTTATTTCAATGCAAGTTAATCACCTATGTGTTCCTGAAAATCCCATTAATCTCCTATCTGCATCTTTAGGTGCCTACATACCTTTAAAAAATCTAGCCCTAAATGACTAACTTCCAGTCCCAAACCAAAAACTAGACTATCTGTGAGCACTGAACCAGGAACCACCTGGAATTTCTTCATGGTCATCATAGTGGCTGTGAAATCCAAAGCTCATTCCAACAATTTGTCATCCATACACATGTTAAAATCACTGATTGCTATTAGCCTTGGTACCTCCAAGGTGGGTCAGCAACTCACACGGATAATTTGCAGCACATCAGCTGGTTCTCCTGAACTTATGCCAACTTAAATGCATCCTGGGAATAGCACAAAATGAACATATTGTAATTAATCTAGCCTGGGTGCAGGAAACTTCCAGCTTTTCAGGCTCCATACAAAAATCATGCAGAGTAGATCTTCACCTGTCTTTTTTAGGCTAATACTGTACAGAATACCTCGCTTGACCCAACTGTGCCCAAACCGGTAAAATGGTAACATCCAGCCACGTTTTGCTAATACAGGCAAGCCTGGGGGGCAAAAATCCTAATTAAATCATGGACTGTTGAAATTCACTGATCTTCCACCTATCAGCATGAAGCTAAAACTGGGATTTTTGTCCTTAACTATAGGTAAAACCAGTGAAACAGAAATTATGCATTTTGACCTCACAAGGTATTTTTCTGACTTGTCTCCTCCCATACATGAATATAGGAACGGAGGAATCCAAACACCCACAATTAATTCTTTGCATACAATACTACCATATTCCCTACACATAGCAACATTTTTCAACTCTGTTGGCCCTCTGCAGTGATTATTGAGTGGTCATAGCTGCCACACCTCAATACTAGCCTGCATTGAAGATCCTTTGTCTACAAAGCCAAACTAAGAAGACTATTCACTCTCCCAAACACCTTTACCAATAACATCCCAAAACCTCACAGCCATTACCTTCAGAATCACTCCCTAAATATTCTCCTGTACAACAGGCCATTTATCCTAAATAATCCTACACCCAGGCCATTTATCCTAAAAGGGCAACGCTTCCATGATGGATATGTCTCCTCCCCTCAAAAAACAAGAAAAAATACCCAGATCATTTTGGTCTTCCTACTGAGGCTGGAATGTGGGGATGATGTAAAAGGAAGGCAGTTGATTAAGCTATCATTTAATCACACCAAACCACCTATCCATCCCCCAAATGAACCCTTACACACCCGTAAATTCACTAAATTTGAACCTCTTTCCTCTCCGACCCTAGCCCAACCCCTAATTTCAGAAAATAAAATAAACAAACATATTTAATTCTTCCCCCTCTTCCTCAGTCTAAATGGAAATCCCTGGAGTAAACCTTCTGCTGACGCTGGTGGTTGTTGTGGTGCAGCTAAAGTAGGGAAGGCTTCTAAGCAGTTCTAATACTAATTTATAAGGAAAATGGATAGTATCTCACTCCCGCCACCCCCACAAAATTGTGGATTTGTAAACAAAATGTAGCTGCTTCTGCTAGCATTTCAAGTTTAAAAGCAGTTACCCGAATAATAAATACAATCATGTATTCTGCCTTGTGTCATCTAGATTTTGTACAGTACCTCAGAAACTGAGAATTACTGTTATGTGTCAAAGACCAGTTCCAATTTTTCATTAGGTCTGTGACTACTTGGAAGGTCAGCTACCTAGAGATCAAATGAAGCTGAGATATAGATAAAGGGATGTAAAACATGCTTGAGTAATCAGTCAAATGTAAAAAATTATTTTACAGATTGTTTTTCAGTGTTTGATAATAAAGTGTTTTCAGTGTTTCTTTGTTGTAAAATAAAGGAAGGAAGAGCAACTGTCAAGTAGTATGTCAGCAGACATGAAGGGAGCTATCTAGGAGGCCTTGAAAGCATTCCCTCCTTTTGTTTGTACTAGTATATTGCAACCTATGGACAGATAGTTCTGGTTGACTGCCCTGAGTGTTATGGGAGAAAGATTCTGGAATGACTATAGCTCAGAAAGAAGGGATAACTTGAAGACCACATAGAAGGTGCAGAGGTCACTTGAGGTGAAAACGATTGAAATAAAAAGCCCTGGACCATATCCTTAGTTGGTGTAAATTGGTGTAGCTGAACTGACTTCAATGAAGCTCTACCAAAATACACCAGCTGAGGACCTGCCCATCTACATACTTTATATCAAAATGCATACATTGTAGCAATAAAGCCTAATAGAGAGACAGTGTGAACTAGGAGATTAAGACTGGATTGGGACTCTGGCGATCTCGATTCTATTCCTATCTCTGCCTTTGGCATGTCATCTCTCTGCCTCTCACATTCCCTATCTATAAAATGGAGACAATGATACCACTTTTGTAGAGTACTTTGAACCTACTAATTAAAAGCACTGTTATTATTCTACCACTTTGCTCCAATTTTACACCATAATTTTATTAATTTCAATTGACTCTCACTGGCAGAAAACTGGAATAAGACACTGGTGAATCAGATGCAGAAATTTTAGAGATATTTGTATTACACAATTCACAAAGCTTATTATTGGATACACTTTTTAATGGAGAATATTTTTAGAAGAGTTATTTATATTGCATATGTGATTGCCTACTATATGGTAATGTTTACATTATTTAGAGCATATCTGTATCTTTTAAAAGTAGAGTCACATCAACAACTATTAATAGAACATATAATGTAATTCTCAATTGATATGAAGATTATTTTATTATCAAATATTGATAAGAAACAAGCACCTTTGTGCTTTCTCCCATGCTGCCCCATGCTTGGGAGGATCTGCCTGTAAGTATCCACAAAGCTACTTCACTATATTCCTTCAAATCTCTTCTTTAAAATCTCCTTTGCTGTGATGCCATAAAAAAACTTGACAATGCCCAGGCCACTAGTGTGCTGAGACCACTACCTATCATGCCAAATGTAACAGAGCCCTCAGAGGGTCAGGTGGTTTACTGGGTAGCACACACAGTATTGCCTCTCAGCAGGAAAGCCTTTCAGTCCAGTTCCTCACCCAAGGATGGGTTTGGCTTCCCCTCAGGTTTGCAATGTCCTTGCCCTTTTCTTATCAGACATGGAGTAAGAGTGGCATGTCGCTTGTGCCCCCTCCTGCAGCAGTGGAAGTAGGTAGGGGAGCCTGGGTCCTCTCACTCCACCGGGCTCTGAACTAGGGCCCTATGAGAGTCAGTAGTGTCCAGCATCCTGCAGTGCCCTCGGAGTTACCCTCCCTCGGTCACTTCCTACCATCTGTCTCCCCCCAGAGCTCCCAGTCCAATATAAGGTAACAAAAGAAAAAGAAAAAAACAAACAAAAACTAAACCTTAAGCCCCAACTGGGCTCAGTATGCAGTCCTGTTCCTCAAAGGGAGGCTTCTTTGGCACCCTTGTCCAGGAAGGTCTATCTTCCTCCCCAGCCTCCCACTTCTGAGCTGAATTTCTCCCTTTAAGCTTGCTCTGCAGGTCTGGAGGGGAGGGGCTACCTGGGTCCAGTATTATCCTTTAACTCCCTTGGAGCCAGTGTGGGGTTTGTCCACCCCTTCACACCAACCAATACAATCTCATTGTTTCCTTGTACTCCCCTGTCTCTATCTACCTATGGTCTCTTGTCTTATACTTAGATTGCAAACGTTTTGAGGTCAGAACTGCCTTTTTGTTCTGTCTTGTACTGGGTCTACCCTACATAAAATAATTCAGCCTGGGAATAACAGTAAAATATGTCAAGATCATGATAGTTAAGAACTGCTGTAGATGTTTAGATAAGATGGTTTAGAAATGCTTTAAGATTTTATTTTCAGTGAACAATTCAATCTACACCTGTACAAAATAAAAATAGGGAGATCACACCTTTGCAGGTTATTGCATTTTTATACTGTATATTTGGTTGTGATATAAAGTATTTCCTTGGATTCAGTGTCAGTACTTAGCAAACTAGACCATAATTCATGGCACATTCAACAAAAGGAAATAGGCATTTTACAGAAGAATGTCATAACTTTTTTGAGATAAGTCTCTTATATCAACATAAACCAAAAGGGGACAATCTGACCTAAACAAATATCTTGAGTTACAGAAATAAGAGAAAGTCATGAGAAAGTAATTAAGGGCCCAATTCACAAAGGAACTTAGGCATTGCAGTGCTCAGCATTGCAACACCTAACCTGTAGGTGCCCTGGAAATCACTGGAAACCACAAACCCTGAGTTGAGTTAGGCACCTAGTCTCCCTATACAATGCATGGGCAGAGGTAGGCACTCGAGAATGGGATCTATAAAAGACATTATGCTAGGCTGGGAGCTGCCTAGGATAACCAATGGGAGATGCCAATGAAGGGGGTTTGTCCTCATCTCCACCCATCTCATGGAGTTAGGTACCCAAGTCCAATCTGCTTGCGATCCACAGCCAGGAGTCAAGTGCATAAACTGGTTTCAGAGTAACAGCCGTGTTAGTCTGTATTTGCAAAAAGAAAAGGAGTACTTGTGGCACCTTAGAGACTAACCAATTTATTTGAACATAAGCTTTCGTGAGCTACAGCTCACTTCATCGGATGCATCTGATGAAGTGAGCTGTAGCTCACGAAAGCTTATGCTCAAATAAATTGGTTAGTCTCTAAGGTGCCACAAGTACTCCTTTTCTAAGTGCATAAACTGTTTCTTGCAAAAAGAGCAGCACACACTCCTAACACCACATGAGGACAACCAGTAGTCATCCTCCATTATAACATTTAGCCTAGTTGTTAGGGAACCCACTTGTGATGTAAGATCCTTGTTCAATCCCCCCGTCCCCTGATGAGAAGAAGGGATTTGAACAGGGAATCTCCCACCTCTCAGGTCTTAACTACTAGAATATGGGGTAGTTTCATACAGGTCTCTCAATTACGCTTGTTGAAGCTGTTCCTCTTTGTATTAAAAAATTATATATATGTAGGGCCAGAGAGAGAATGAGAATGACTCTATGGTCCAGTAATGAGGGTACTCAGCTGAGAGGTGGGAATGCCCAGTTGAATCTCTTCTCATCAGGCAGATGGGAAGCTGAATCAGCATCTCCCACATTCCAGGTAAATACCCTAACCTGATGGGAAAAGGTTATAAGAAAGGCCTCCTCCCTTCCCCGCCTGGCTTGTTTTGTGTGGCGTTAGGCAGCTCAGATCCTGCTTCTGGATCGGGCGCTGCAGGCAAAATACATGGGGCAACATCTATCTCTTCTGGTTTGAGGATCAAGTTAGGGTTTAAGTATGAGATAGGCACCCAGACACCTGCCCAAGGCAGCAATGCACATGCCCAGAGGCAGAAACTTAGATGCCTAGGGAACTTTTTCTTGCAAAATGTAAACATTGAATGAGTTCAGGCACCAGCTGAGTGAACAAAAGGGAGCAGACAAAGATAAAGTTGGTCATAAGGATACAGATAGAAAGCTTTCAAATTAGGTACTGAGGGCCAGTTTTTAAAGGTAGTTAGGTGCCTTGTTTTCAATGAGAGTTAGGCACAGGTGTTTTTGAAACATGTTTTGAACTCACCCTGAGTTACCAACTCAGAAAGCTAGTTTCACAGATAAGAACATAAAAACATGAGAGCTGTCGTACTAGGTCACACAGTGGGCAGTACCAGAGCTTCCAGGGGAGTATACAGAACAGGGCAATTATGGAGCGATCCACCCTGTCTTGCCTCCTGGCTTGTGGCAGTCAGAGGCTTAGGGCTGCCCTGAGCATGGGGTTGTATCTTGACTATTTTGGTTAATAGCCATTGATGAACCTGTCCTCCATGAACTTTTCTAGTTCTTTTTTTAACCCATCTATATTTTTGATCATCACAACATCCCATAGCAATGAGCTCCACAGGTTAATTGTGCGTTGTGTGAAAAAATACTTTCTCTTGTCTGTATTAAACCTCCTGCCTATTAATTTAATCGAGTGACCCTTATTGCCATGATAATAGATGCAGCCAAATAATAGCACTGCCACTCCAGTAATTTTTTTAAAGACACTTACAATAAACTCAAAAAGATTTTTTCTCCCTTCTTCCTCCATCGTTTTGTAGCCAGACCATCTCACTGACCCACCCACAACACCCTTCTCTCCAATCCCTCAAAGGCCCCTGCATTGTTGTAATTTTCCCTCTAGCAAATGAGACCTACACAAAGTTCCCTGTGGAAAAACATCCACCATAAGAAGTTGCTAGAAAGGGAGGCAATACTTTTTCAATCAGTGATTACAGTGCCTCCACAATGCTCCCAGTCCAAAAGCAGGTGACTGCTTAAAAAATACTCCAATCTGTGCATGTAGGTACTGGGAAGGATTGAACATTATTGTGCATACCTGAAGTCAGATTTTAGTCTGAACCAAAAAATAAAACCAATGGAAAAATGAAAAATAGCAGAACTGGAATTTAAAAGGCCAAAAAAAACAACTGTATGTGTTCCTCTCCCATTAGTAATTAAAGTGTCATTTAGCATTCAATTTAGTCAAACTTTTAATTAAATAATTCCTTTATATTTTACTTCATACCTTTTCTAAATCGAAGGTACATCTGATGTAGATATCCAGTTTTGCACCTTGTATCATATATGAGGTACATGGAAATAATTTAATATTACTTTCATGTGAACTGCACAAGAACTTCTCAGCCTAACAAAGTAGTTCCATCGTAAGGTATCTTTTAATAAAGGATAGGTCACCAAAAACAAAAGTGTTGCTGGAATTCTGCAACAGCCCTGCATGAAGGAGACATACTTAAGGACTGAAGAGTAACACAGTTAAAATATATAAATAAATATATGGTTTTAACAAATGTTATGTGAAGAGTGAGAAAGGTGATTCCTATTGTTAAATATTTAAAATTTGAACCCTAATTTGAGCCCTAGTTCTTACAGAGTCTTTACTTATGTATGAATATTTTTCAATGGACTAAGGCATATGTAATAAATAAATAATAGTTATACCTCATGTAGTGCTTTTCATCAGTAGAGCTCAAAGCATTTTCCAATATTGGATTTTTACAGAACGAAAAACTGAAGCACAGTCACTTTGCCCAATGTCTCAACTGGAAATGGAACCCAGATCTCCTGAGTCCTAGCACATCGTTCTAAGCACATAACTTGACATCACTGAACCAGTGTTTATAAACAGTCTAAAAATGGAATGTTTGTGTTTTACTTAGATGATCTAAAACTCATATTTTTATGGAGCCAAATTCGTCATAGCAGAAAGCAAACTATGGTAATTTCTCTTGCAAGCATAACATATTTATAAGGTGCACACCAAACTTCAAGGAAGCTATTTTTTTTCTCTTGAGGAGTCTAAAAACTCCACAGGAGAGAGGTAATCTATAGCTCCATAACTTTACAGGATTAGGCTGCACAAGAGCTACATAGAGGACAGGTTTCACTGCAACTTTATACATGCTAAGTGTACTTGCTACATACTCTCTAGTTTTGAATTATCCTAAAGTTAATACAAATGGACTTAGGTACAGTAACTCCACATTTAATGTCGTCCCGGTTAATGTTGTTTCGTTGTTATGTTGCTGATCTATTAGAGAACATAGTCATTTAAAGTTGCGCAATGTTTGCTTATAACGTTGTTTGGTTGTGGGGGCTTGGAACCAGGGTGGGCCTGCAGACCCCCTATCAGCTCCCATCCACCCTCCCCAGCGTCTCCCACCTACCCCGCAGGTCAGCAACTCCCCCCTCCCTCCCTGTGCCTCCCGCCTGCAGAAATCAGCTGTTTCGAGGCATTCAGGAGGCTTGTGGGGGAGGAGCGAGGACACAGTGGGGTGGGGCCTTGGGGGAAGGGTTGGAGTGGAGATGGGCCTGGGGCAGAGCTGTGGGTTGAGCATCCCCTGGCACTTTGGAAAGAACAGAAAGAGGAGCAGCTGGACAATCCACCCTCTTTCACTCTCTGACTCTACCACCTCAACCAAGCTTCATAATCATCATTGCTGAGTACAGTATTAAATTGTTTTAAATTGTTTAAAACGTATAATGTATATGTATATGTCTTTTGTCTGGTGAAACAAATTTCCCAGGAACCTAACCCCCTCCCCCCCATTTACATTCATTCTTATGGGGAAATTGACATCATTTCGCTTAAAGTTGCATTTTTTGCTTAAAGTTGCATTGACATCATTTCGCTTAACATCATTTCGCTTAAAGTTGCATTTTTCAAGAACATAACTACAACGCTGACGGAGGAGTTACTGTGTAATAAATCCTGAAGCTTTACCCCCCCAAAAAAAGCCTTATTTCAGGGCTTCAGTGCCTCTCTTCGATTTAATGCTGACAACAGTGAGCAGCAAATGGTTTTCATGACCATGAAGCTGAGGCATGCCGCAACACTTTTAGTACCGTTCCAAAGATGAGCTTAGTTTTGGGGGTTTCTTTATAGCTTATTGTAAATGTTTACTTCAGTTTGAAACCTAACAAAACTGAACTGCAGTCAACCCAGTATTGGTATCTGGCAACAGCACAGAAAAATACCTACAGCCCCAGTACTCAGAAAAGACTTAACTCTTCCAAGGTGTCATTCTAACAAGAATCACCAGTTCGGGCAGACTAGTATTTCAAGATCACTTTATTCAACCTGCTGTAATAGATAATATTTTTGGTTATATCATCTTGTAATAGTTGTCTGATTTAACTAATTTAAGGCCAGATTTAAATTTAAAAACTCCATGAGTCTTCTGCTACTGTGGAAACAAACACAAGACTAAATAGGTTAATTTGGATGGCTTTTACAAGTTTCCATAGTACAGAAACCAACAGGTTTTTAGTGAATATGTACTTTTAAAAAAATATATCAGAGATCTAGAGTGAGATTATATCTTTTCCCAATAATTAATGTGAAGTTTGATGGTCAGAAGCTATGAAGATTTTCAAAACCAAGTCAAGTCAAAACCTTGATCTGCAGAAGTTTAGAAATTGCTAATGCATAAATCTGATTTTCTTGATTAAAGAGTTGAGGTACTACATGGGATTTTAGAAATCATCAATTAGTATTGTGGGGAACATGAATAACTGAAGTTTTTCAAGGAAATCAATACACATTACTACCTTTGCACCTATCAAAACTGAAAGTCATTCTGTATCCTTTAATTAAAAGTATTTTATCTATGTCTCTTTTGTAGGTAATTCTCATTAAAAGGACAAAATTAAACTTGAAACATTTAAATACCAATACAACACACTTCAAAAAACTGTTCCAGATTCAGATAGTACTATATATAGCGATCCTACGGCAGCTGCAATCATGATCAAACAATGCAGATATTGAAGGAAATTTTGTTAGTCTCTAAAATGTAAAAGACAACTGTTTTCCCTCTTTTTGGAAAAAAAATTAAGAATTCAACTTAAAAGTGCATATTTTAGCAACAATATTTCCACTATACAGAATCTAAAATAGATGTAGTAAAGTCATTCAGTAAAATAAATCTTCCTCACCTTTCTCTCTAAGATTACGGAAAAGTTTTGATGATCCTTTCCAAACTGGTGGTGTCTCTATAAGTATCTGATTCAATTCCTGAAAAAAAAAAAAGAAAAAAAATTAAAAACCACAAAGTAACTGGTAAAGTCGTTATCAGATTAAATAGTGAAATCTAAAAAACTAAGACCAGAGGCAAGTAATTTTACACAAACCTCCTATTTAACTTAACTCCCAATGTATGGCAGCTATAAGTGGAAAAATTTTAGCTTACAAAAGCACATGGGCCCTGATGCGTCAAACACTTAAACACAGCATAAGGTTTGCTCATGTGAGTAGTCCTGATATCAGGATCAGGAGCAAATCTGTATTCATACTTAACCGTTTATAGGACTAGGGTCTTAACTCGTTTCAGAGTGGTAGCCATGTTAGTCTGTATCAGCAAAAAAAAAAAAAAAAAAAAAGAGAGAGAGAGGAATACTTGTGGTACCTTAGAGACTAACAAATTTATTTGGGCATAAGCTTTTGTGGGCTAAAACCCACTTCATCAGATGCATGCAGTGGAAAATACAGTAGGAAGATATATATACACAGAGAACATGAAAAAATGGGTGTTGCCATACCAACTGTAACGAGACCAATTAATTAAGGTGGGCTATTATCAGCAGGAGAAAAAAAACCTTTTGTAGTGAACTCAATACACCTTATGCATGACTGAACTTTTCAGTTTGTTGCTACAACTCATTCATTAACGTATTTTTATTGGGGGACTGATCCATAGCCATTGAAGTCAATGGAAAGACTCCACTGACTTCAGTGGGCTTTGGTTCAGGCCCCAATTTGGTTGCATTACTTTTATGATGTCTAACTTCACTTACACCAAAACAAATTTCACACTAGAAACCTGAGCATGGACTCCTTAAGGCTTACAAGTCATTCACCACCTTGCAGGGATACCAGGATACATTCTGCTCTCAATTACACCCATGAAAAGTACAAATCAAACTGCAGTAATTCCAGTAAAGTCAATCAACATAATATACTTTAACACCACAAGGGGCGTAAAACAACCCAGGAGAGGGCTGTGGCTGGGGGCAAGTAGTTCCCAGGCTGATTGGGGAAGTAGACACAGCTGGGGCCATGCCCCAAACAGACCACAGCTGCCCTTATAAAAGGGCTGTGAGCCAGATATTCAGACAGTCTCCTCTAGTGGTGGAGAGAGATGGGTGTGGCTGCTGGGAGAGTATACCAGGGTACCTGAAGTGAAGCAGGGCTGGGGAAGGCCAGAGGAACTGGGAGGCTGCAGGCCTGGCAGATGGCCTAAGACAGGGTACTGGGGTTGCAACAGGGCAACCCAAGGGTAGGCAGAGGCAGCAGCTCCAAACTCCCCTTGCCTGTGATGAGTTGCTTATACACTGCTAGGTGGTGACTAGCAGTAGCCATATACTGAGGTGAGGATGGGACAGGGGGTTGGGGTTCCCTGGGGAGGGGAGACCCAGAAACTGGGGGGGTACTGCCAGGGGGTGGGACCCAAGGGAAAGGGGCACTGGGGTCCAAGGGGGACACTGGGCGCCAGCAACAGGTGAGATACCGGCTGACAGAGGGTGCTCTGAAGACTGGCAAGCTAATTCCCTGGATGACCAGCAGGAGGTGCTGCCGGGTGAATCTTGCATCGCTACACACCAGCATCAATAAGAGCAGAATTTTGTCAGCTGAGCACCCTTAACTTCTGCTGAGTTTCACAGGAGTTGAGGATGCACAGCACCCTCAAGAGGCATCCCCACACCTTGCAGAAATGGGTCACATGAGTTTTACACATCCAGTCAGAAGAAATGTATTGTGGAACCTTCATATCCATAACATTTTGATTTTCAAATCATTACTAAAAGCTGCTGGTAAATCTACAGAACAATAATTATTTGCAGAAATAACTTCAGATAAATCTGTTAAAATCATGATTTGTCCAGGGACAATGCACAAACAAAGTACTACAATTTGTCAAAGGGCTTTCTAAAAATTATTTTCTTAGCTCTACTCCTGGTAATCTGGTTAATTACCATATTAAAACAAATTTCAGATTTCTGATTTTGTATTATTAATTAACAACAAATAATTTTAAGTGAGAACAGATTTTACTGTAGTCTGACTGCTGTAGAGTAAACAAAAAAGTGTAGAATTTACATTATTTATTGAAGGCAATCCACTTGGAGAGATACACATGATAAGGTAACCAAACTACAGATCCTGTCTGGGAACATTGTACAAAAATAAAAGCTTGCTACTTTTAGATCTGGTGCCATTTCTTCCTAATAAAAGCCTCAGTCATGCAACTGGGTTTACATGGGTGCAGAAGTCTGCATAAATAGATCCACTGGAAGGATCAGAGCATGAACCTCGTTTCAGATTAGCCAGAAGCATAATGGAAGCCAAACAAATAAAAGGCAAATTGTTATATTTTGAGATTTATAAAAGTGTTGTACCGGTGTTAGTCACAGGATATTGGACAGACAAGGGCGGGGGTGAGGTAATATCTTTTATTGGGCCAACTTAACCATAGAATATCAGGCTTGGAAGGGACCTCAGGAGGTCATCTAGTCCAACCCCCTGCTCAAAGCAGGATCGATCCCCAATTAAATCATCCCAGCCAGGGCTTTGTCAAGCCTGACTTTAAAAACTTCTAAGGAAGGGGATTCCACCACCTCCCTAGGTAACGCATTCCAATGTTTCACCACGCTCCTAGTGAAAAAGTTTTTCCTAATATCCAACCTAAATCTCCCCCACTGCAACTTGAGACCATTACTCCTTGTCCTGTCATCCGCTACCACTAAGAATAGTCTAGATCCATCCTCTTTGGAACCCCCTTTCAGGTAGTTGAAAGCAGCTATCAAATCTCCTCTCATTCTTCTCTTCCGCAGACTAAACAATCCCAGTTTCCTCAGCCTCTCCTCATAACTCATGTGTTCCAGTCCCCTAATCATTTTTGCTGCCCTCCACTGGACTCTCTCCAATTTTTCCACATCCTTATTGTAATGTGGGGCCCAAAACTGGACACAGTACTCCAGATGAGGCCTCACCAATGTCGGATAGAGGGGAATGATCATGTCCCTCTATCTGCTGGCAATGCCCCTACTTATACAGCCCAAAATGTCATTGGCCTTCTTGGCAACAAGGGCACACTGTTGACTCATATCCAGCTTCTCGTCCACTGTAACCCCTAGGTCCTTTTCTGCAGAACTACTGCCGAGCCATTCGGTCCCTAGTCTGTAGCGGTGCATGGGATTCTTCCGTCCTAAGTGCAGGACTCTGCACTTGTCCTTGTTGAACCTCATCAGATTTCTTTTGGCCCAATCCTCCAATTTGTCTAGGTCCCTCTGTATCCTATCCCTGCCCTCCAGCGTATCTACCACTCCTCCCAGTTTAGTGTCTGCACACTTGCTGAGGGTGCAATCCACACCATCCTCCAGATCATTTATGAAGGTATTGAACAAAACCGGCCCCAGGACCGACCTTTGGGGCACTCCACTTGATACCGGCTGCCAACTAGACATGGAGCCATTGATCAGTACCCGTTGAGCCCAACAATCTAGCCAACTTTCTATCCATCTTATAGTCCATTCATCCAGCCCATACTTCTTTAACTTGCTGGCAAGAATACTGTGGGAGACCTTGTCAAAAGCTTTGCTAAAGTCAAGGAACAACACGTCCACTGCTTTCCCCTCGTCCACAGACCCAGTTATCTCGTCATAGAAGGCAATTAGATTAGTCAGGCATGACTTTCCCTTGGTGAATTCATGCTGACTGTTCCTGATCACTTTCCTCTCCTCTAAGTGCTTCAGAATTGATTCCTTGAGGACCTGCTCCATGATTTTTCCGGGGACTGAGGTGAGGCTGACTGGCCTGTAGTTCCCAGGATCCTCCTCCTTCCCTTTTTTAAAGATGGGCACTACATTAGCCTTTTTCCAGTCGTCTGGGACTTCCCCAGATCGCCATGAGTTTTCAAAGATAATGGACAATGGCTCTGCAAGCACATCCGCCAACTCCTTTAGCACTCTCGGATGCAATGCATCCAGCCCCATGGACTTGTGCACATCCAGCTTTTCTAAATAGTCCCGAACCACTTCTTTCTCCACAGAGGGCTGGTCACCTCCTCCCCATGCTGTGCTGCCAGTGCAGTAGTCTGGGAGCTGACCTTGTTCGTGAAGACAGACGCAAAAAAAGTATTGAGTACATTAGCTTTTTCCACATCCTCTGTCACTAGGTTGCCTCTCTCCTTCAGTAAGGGGCCCACACTTTCCTTGTTCCAGGTGAGCCTGACTGTATAAAAAGCCAGTCGGCAGTGAACCAGAAGAGCAGCTAACAGCAGGAGTTTGCCTGGGAGTTCGCCTGGGGAGAGCCCATTGAGGCTTACATCTTGCCGCCTTCTCTGAGTAGTTACTGCATCTCCTGAGGAAGCTTGTAGGAGGAAGGTAATATGGATGGGGGGTGTTCAGCTGTTGTGATCTGCACTGGATGTGCTATGTTTGTCTTTCTTCCACAGGACAGAAGCGACTTTGTCTGTACAAAGTGCAAACTGGTCTCCATATTGGAAGAGAAGGTTCAAGGTCTGGAGCAACAGATGTTGACCCTGCGTTGCATAAGAGAAACTGAAGATTTCCTGGACAGATGTCAGGATATGCTTCTACGGGCACAAGGTTCTGAAGATTCAGAGCAGGCCGCACAGCGGGGACAGGAGGCCGGCGAAGAAATTTGGCATCATGTGAACTCCAGAAGAAGAAAGGGGAACGTCCATGTATCGGCAACGCAGATACAGGTAAATAACCGTTTTCATGTTCTCTCCACAGGTACCAATTCGGAGAGTGGACCACATGATATGTCTGAGGGAAGGGAGCAGAAGGAGACTCTGCCAGTTGGAAGGCATGAGATGCACCGTCCTAGGGTTGGGGGTTCCATGACCACCACTCCCAAGAGAAGGAGGCGAGTGGTGGGGGTCGGGGACTCTCTCCTCAAGGGGACTGAGTCCTCTATCTGCCACCCCGACCGGAAAAACCGAGAAGTCTGCTGCTTGCCAGGAGCTAAGATTCCCGATGTGACGGAGAGACTACCAAGACTCATCAAGCCCTCGGATCTCTACCCCTTCCTGCTTCTCCACGTGGGCACCAATGATACTGCCAAGAATGACCTTGAGCGGATCACTGCAGGCTACGTGGCTCTGGGAAGAAGGATAAAGGAGTTCGAGGCGCAAGTGGTGTTCTCGTCCATCCTCCCCGTGGAAGGAAAAGGCCGGGGTAGAGACCGTCGAATCGTGGAAGTCAACGAATGGCTACGCAGGTCGTGTCGGAGAGAAGGCTTTAGATTCTTTGACCATGGGATGGTGTACCAAGAAGGAGCAGTGCTAGGCAGAGACGGGCTCCACCTAATGAAGCAAGGGAAGAGCATCTTTGCGAGCAGGCTGGCTAACCTAGTGAGGAGGGCTTTAAACTGGGTTCATTGGGGGAAGGAGACCAAAGCCCTGAGGTAAGTGGGGAAGTGGGACACCGGGAGGAAGCAGGAGCGTGTGAGAGGGGAGGGCTCCTGCCTCATACTGAGAAAGAGGGGTGATCAGCGGGTTATCTCAAGTGCCTATACACAAATGCACAAAGCCTGGGAAACAAGCAGGGAGAACTGAAAGTCCTGGCAAAGGGAAGGAATTATGATGTGATTGGAATAACAGAGACTTGGTGGGATAACTCCCATGACTGGAGTACTGTCATGGACTGATATAAGCTGTTCAGGAAGGACAGGCAGGGCAGAAAAGGTTGGGGAGTTGCACTGTACGTAAGAGAGCAGTATGACTGCTCAGAGCTCCGGTATGAAACTGCAGAAAAACCTGAGAATCTCTGGATTAAGTTTAGAAGTGTGAGCAACAAGGGTGATGTCGTGGTGGGAGTCTGCTATAGACCACCGGACCAGGGGGATGAGGTGGACGAGGCTTTCTTCCGGCAACTCGCAGAAGCTACTAGATCGCACGCCCTGGTACTCATGGGAGACTTCAATCACCCTGATATCTGCTGGGAGAGCAATACAGCAGTGCACAGACAATCCAGGAAGTTTTTGGAAAATGTAGGGCACAATTTCCTGGTGCAAGTGCTGGAGGAACCAACTAGGGGCAGACCTCTTCTTGACCTGCTGCTCACAAACCAGGAAGAATTAGTAGGGGAAGCAAAAGTGGATGGACACCTGGGAGGCAGTGACCATGAGATGGTCGAGTTCAGGATCCTGACACAAGGAGGAAAGGAAAGCAGCAGAATACGGACCCTGGACTTCAGAAAAGCAGACTTTGACTCCCTCAGGGAACTGATGGGCAAGATCCCCTGGGAGAATAATATGAGGGGGAAAGGAGTCCAGGAGAGCTGGCTGTATTTTAAAGAATCCTTATTGACGTTACAGGGGCAAACCATCCCGATGTGTAGAAAGAATAGTAAATATGGCAGGCGGCCAGCTTGGCTTAACAGTGAGATCCTTGCTGATCTTAAACACAAAAAAGAAGCTTACAAGAAGTGGAAGATTGGACAAATGACCAGGGATGAATATAAAAATATTGCTCAGGCATGCAGGAGTGAAATCAGGAAGGCCAAATCACACCTAAAGTTGCAGCTAGCAAGAGATATTAAGAGTAACAAGAAAGGTTTCTTCAGGTATGTTGGCAACAAGAACTTCTGTTGGTGAAAGCGACTATCTTTCTTTGGGCCAATAAAAGATATCAGCCACCCTGTCTCTCTGAGATGTATACAGTTAGTTACAATTGTCAATATATATTTTGAGGGATGTGATACACAGTGGGATTGAAAAATGATGTAGAGTTAAAGGCCAGGAGGGACCACAGGATCATCTTGTCTCTCATCCTGTATATCACAGGCCACCAACACACTGAACACAACACCCAAAAGTAGACCAAAGTATTACAGACCAGGAGACTAAACTATTATGTGCCACAGGCAGAGAATAGCAGGGACTGAAGTGCACCAATGCCTAAGACTCCCTGAAATCGTAGGGAAATAATTAAGTGTGATATACTCAGCAAGTGACTCTCTCCTCAGACTACAGAGCATGGTGGAAAAAACCCCTAGGCCACTGCCAATTTGACCAGTCAGCTAAGCACCTGAGAGAGAAAATGCCAAGTGCCAACTCAAAGCACCACCCCACCTCATCCACTGTTTCATCTCCAGCTGTGGCCATCTTGATGCTTCAGAGGAAACAAGCAAAAAAATTATATTGGGGGAGATCCCTTCCTGATCCCTGCAGGAGACTGGCAGAAGCCCTGAAGCATGAGATTTTAGGAACATAAGAAAAACCAGAAGGTACCTCCCAGGATGCCAAACCCAGATCCCACAATCACAGGCAACCTCATCACACAATCTGACTCATATATTTATCCAGCTCTCTCAAAACTAATTGTTTACTCCCACAACTCCTATGGGGAGGCTGTTCCAGAATCTCACTCATCTAATTTTGGGGGGAGGATAGCTTACTGGTTTGAGCATTGGCCTGCTAAACCCAGGTTTGTGAGTTCAATCCTTGAGGGGGCCATTTAGGGATCTGGGGCAAAAATTGGGGATTGGTCCTGCTTTGAGCAGGGGGTTGGACTAGACTACCTCCTGAGGGCCCTTCCAACCTGGATATTCTATGGCTAGAAACCTTCTAATTTCCAGCCTGAAGTTGTTCAGAGATAGTTTATACCCATTTGTTCTTGTGCCAACATTGTCCTTTAGCTTAAATAGCTTTTCTCCCTCCCTGGTGTCTATTCTCCTCCTTATGCATTTATATAGAAAGCAATCATAATCTCCCTTAGTCTTTGTTTTGCTCAGCTAAACCATCCAAGCAATTTTAGTCTTCGCTTCTAAAATAAGCTCTTCATTCCCATCATCACCCTAGTAGCCCTTCTTTGTACCTGTTCCAATCTGAATTCCTCATTCTCAGAAATGGGTGACTAGAATTACATGCAGTATTCCAAATGGGGTCTTGCCCTATCTCTACAGCAGATGCCTCGCCTGATACACTTGCCCTTTTCCATCATGTTGCTGACTTCCATTCATCCTGAGATTGACTAATACACCAAGGTTTTTCTCCTCCTTTGCCACATTTGACAGAGGCACCCCCAGCATACAGCAGAAATTCTTGTTGTTATTTTCTCAGGATACGTTTACAATGCAATACAACATCCATGGCTGGCCCACGTCAGCTGACTTGGACTCTCAGGGCTCAGGCTGCAGTTTATACTGCAATATTATAGCACATCTGTGATTGGGCTGGAGCCTGGGCTCTGGGATTCCATAAGTACTTCACCTTATTTCTAGCTCTCCAATTCTCAAGATAGTCCAATTCTTCCTGCATAATATTCCAATCCTCCTGTGTATTAATGATGCCTCCCAACTTTGAATCATCAGCGAACTTTTTGTGCAATAGTCATTAATAAAAACACTAAATAAAAATCAGTCCCCAGACCAGTCCTTGAAGAACTCCACTAGCAACCTCTCTCCAAACTGACTGTTCACCTTTCAGAACAAAACACTGCCTTCTCCCCTTTAGATAGTTCCTTCCCCAATTTATAATTCTTGTACTAATGCCCATCTTTTCTAGCTATTACTTTCCCATGTGGTACCATGTTAAATGCTTTACTGAAGTCTGTATATTAGATTTACTGTATTTCCCTTATCTTAAAAACAGTGTTTTTTCTCAAAGAAGGAAATTGTTAGTGTGGCACCTTTGGTAAACCCATGTTGCATTACACTTTTTCCATTTGCCTTCATGAATTTAATTATTTTTTCCTTCACAATTTGTTCTAAAGCCCGGACTACGGCTGAGGTCAGACTAACAGGTCTGTTATAATCCAGATCCCTTCTTCCCCCATCCCCGCCTTTTTTTTTTTAAATATAGGCATGATGTTAGCTATTCTTCAGTCAAAAGGTGCTACTCCTCAAAAGACTGAAATTTTAAAATTGTCGCTACCTGTCTTGCAATTTTATGTGTCAGTTCTTACAGTATTCTAGAACAGAAATTATCCAGTCCCCCATTTTGAGTACAATAAGCTGTAAGTTTTTCTTCCACCTCAGAAATGGTAATTTCCATTTCTGTAAACTGATTTCCATCAGCCATGCTGTCCTTCATGCCCATATTCCATTTTATCATCCTTACTGAGAACCAAGGCAAAGTATTCGTTTAGTCTCCTCCCCATCCATACTGTATAGTGGCACAACCTCATCCTTCCTTATTCTTTGTATATATAATAAATACAAGATTTTTAGTTTTATATAATTTCCTTGGTAAGTGCTAATTCAGCTTGACTTTTAGCAATTTTTATTTTATTCCTACATTTTCCAACTTCCAGCATGTAGATTTCTTTGATCAATCCTTTTTCCCATTCCCTATAGGCTCTCTACTTACACTTATAACCACCTCAAAAATGTTATTCCATCCAATTGGGTCTGGAGCCTTTCCCTACAAGGTTTTTTCCCATTGCTTGGGATGAAAATTGCAAATACAGTAAAAGCTGTGTTATCCGGCACTTTATCAACCAGAAAGCTCTATTAACCGGCATTTCTGATATCTCCCAATACAAATCTTCAATCTAGTAACCGGGACTAGTATACTGCCCAGGAGGTTATGCAATTGCACATTCTGCAGTCTACTTTAATGCAAAAAAGGCAGAAGACAAGTAAGCAAGCCAATATCAGGGATTTATTCAAAAAAGCAACTTCCAGGGTGTGTCATTGGGCTGAATCTAATGACCCTATCTCCTACACCTTCTACATCTACAATAATAAACTGATCTTGATAATGGTGACCCTGAGGCACTGCAAGATCCTGAACTGCCTTCTGAATATCAAAGAAAGATTAAATTATGTTCAGTATAATTTTAGTGTTAAGTGTATTTTTAGTGATCTGGATGTACACCATGCACTCACAGCCCACAGTGATACATAGTGTCGTAAGATAACCTACTGTATAGAAAATTATACCTGTATGCACCGAAGTGCTTCAAGAAAGCAACCACTCTGCAGTACAGTACTACTATTGGATTGGTGAGTACCTGTATACTATTTTATACTTTATTCATTTTATTGTATTCTAATTCCTTGAAAATTGGTATTCCATTGGTAAGCATAACACTTAGTTAACTGGAATTTTTGACTAGTCTATTTCCCCCATGCCGGATAACACAGCTTTTACTGTAGTTTTTGTATACTTAATTCAAAAAAATTCCAAGCACATCCACATTTAAATACCTGAGCTCTTCAATACAGTTGACTTCTTTAATTCCCTTAATTTCTCAGTCTGCTCTTTTGAAATAAAAAAAAAATAGTTGACAACCTGGTTTTGGTTATCCTTCTATTTAATTTAAACTGAATCAATTCATGATCACGGCATCCAAGATTACTTCCTATAGCTACGTCTATGATGGCCTCACTACCTACCAAAAACAAGTTTAAAATTGCATCATCACCTGTTGCTGGTTTGGTAACTACTTGATGAAGAAAACTCATCATGACCAGGAGTAACTGGACCCTACCAGTATTAGTAGCATTTATTCTTCAATCTATAGCTAGAAAATTTAAGTCTCCAATTATGATAAATTCCTGATAGTATTTCTCTAACAACATTAGAGAGATCTCTATCCATATCCAAGTCCAACCCTGGAAATCTATAGCAACTACCCAGCACTGTCTTAATAGAATCTCTTTTGCAATCCTTCCCCAAAGTGATTTTGACCCAAACAGATTCAGTTTTGTCCATACTATTTCTTTACAGTTTATCGCATCCTTATACTACCCCAACAGCTTTACCTTTATGTATATCACTCCTAAACAGAAAACTAAAATACTCTTTAGTTTTGAATGCTATTTCACCAGGTTTCCATCATGTCTTATATCCGATTTGACCTCCTACACTATTTGTTCCAATTCCTCCATTTTATTGCCTAGACTCCTTGTATTCATGCACAAGCATGTCAGTTGTTTTCCTCAGAACTCTCTCAGTTTTCTAGTCAAACTAGAAATAGTCCTTTCACTAACTGTATCACCCACCTGACTACTACTCCAGTTAATATTTGTACTTTCTTTCTCTTTGCTGTTCATACTCTTTCTTACCTTCTGGTGTTCCCTTACCTCTTACTTCTTCGTTTAGCTGATTTTCCTCCTCCTGTGTATTGAAGTCAGGCATGGAGATTACACCAATCTCTCACAGCCTCCTCCCCATATTTTCTAGTTTCAAGTCCTTAACAACTGTGCCAGCCTTGGACCCCCACTAGAGTGTTTGGGGTATTAACCTTTCGGGATCATCAGGCGAGAATAGTCTTCCTCTGTGAATGTCTTGCAATGGTTGATTAACCCCGAACTTTCCTCACAGCACTAATTCTCGAGCCACTTGTTGATCTGAATTATTTTGCTACACCTTCACTCTCCTTCTGTAGGGTCCAGAAGTATCCCACTGAAAGTCATCTAAGCTTCCACTTCGTTGAGCATCTTACCAAGGCTAACAACTGTCCTGGATCCACTCCAGTGGGAATCTAACAGTATCATTCATCCCAATATGCAGCACACTCAATGGATTTTTTCCCCACTCACATTAGGATCCTTTCCAACCTCACATTCACATCTCAGATCCTTGCTCCTGGCAGATAAAACACTCTTCTGTTCTCTGGTTATGATCTGGTGACAGGCCTGTCGATTCTTCTTAGCATGGAGTGGAGTCCCCATTGACAGAGTCTCTTTCTGGTGTTTATAAATCTGTCTTATGTTCTCTCTCTCAGTCACCGGTACATCATCCTCATTTTATCTTGGGTTCCACTCCATGACTCTCTCCATCATCTCTTCCATCCCTTATGCATACACTTGCTTCCCTTCTCTTCTTCCGCACTGTCGCAACTTCTGTCTGTTTCTCTTCCTCATTTTCCAGTGCAGCAAACTTTGTTCAACTCTATTTCACCTTCACTAGCCAGTCTCTTCTTCTGCATTGTCCTTGTGGTCAAGCTCTTCCATGGATCACCCTCCTCTTCTGGCAGTTCACCCTCAAGGTCCGCTTTTTTTCAGCAGTTGTCCAAAAATCTTGAGTTGTCTGTACCACCTTGTCTCCATTATAACTTCAAATCCCTGTCTGAATTCCATCATTGTCTAATCTCGAATACTTGGATCTTTTCTGCCATGAATCCTAACTGGCGACATTTCATGCATAAGTAGCTTCCATCAGATACATAATCCTAGAGTGGGTATGTCCCACAATTTCCACATCCAACCATCTTCCTGTCCTCTCCCCTTCAGATCACTTCTAATGTTGCATCAGTAGCCATCATCTCTTTCTAGTCCCTACTCCTAGGGGGGAAAAATGACAAACCTCCCACCTATAAGCTCCCACAAACTCGGCTGCTAGCTGCTCCAATGTCAACCAATGGCTTGCTTTTAAACTAGCCAAAATAGGGCCAGGTCTCGACTCAAAAGTTAAGTCGACCCAACTACGTTGCTCAGGAGTATAGACAGCATTAGGTTGACAGAAGAATTCTACCAGCGACCTGGCTATTGCCTTTCGGAGAGGTGGATTAGCTACGCTATGGGAGAACCCCTCCCATCACTACTGGAAGTGTCTACACTGAAGTACTAGACTGGCAAAGCAGTAGTGCTGCAGCTGTGATGCTGTAGCATTTCCAGTGCAGACAAGTCCTAGATCAGCATGGCCCCCTCGTTAAAGGCTACCAGCAAGCAATGGATCAAGTCACACACTTGGAACAGCTCACTCAGAAATCAAAACTGTGCGTCCAGAACACAATCACCACTCTCCTCTCAGGGAAAACTCCCACAGAAACTCTAGTTAGCTGCTAGTTGTTCACTGCCAATGTAAGGCACACTGTTGTAACACTACAGTGGTGAGTAAATGCTAATGGTTGCTATGATTGAGTAAAGCATGATCAACAGTTTCTATATTCTAAAAATAAAAACTGTTTTCATATTCCTTGAAATTGGAAATGGATGAATGTACTGAAATATACAGTGCATAAATACAGACAGACAATTTGTCATTGTGGTTTCTGCAAATATGGTTGTATTTTTGCTTAAATGTTCTGCGACTCCTGCAGTACTTTCAATGAAACAGTTTTCTTAAACTAACAGAGATCATGGAGTACTTTATTCTTTCAACAATAGACATTAAGAGGAATGGAGGGAGACAGCAGCTGAAGGCAGTATTTGCTGCTGAAGAAAGTCTTGGGAGACTCATGGGGATGGAGGTAGGGACAAGCTCCTTCAACCAGTCTGAGAAGCAAGGAATAAATATCTTTTGCTCCTTCAGAGACATCAACCTGTTGGAGGAGACGAGGCACAAGTATCCATTACACTTAAAGAACAGTGTATTTAGCCTCCATAGACTTCCATCCAGCCATGGGGCAGTGAACCAGCAGGAGTAGATTACAATGGAACCAGTTTTGCAGTCAAATTAAGGGTCTCCTTAGGATATTCCTCCTCATGGTTTTGTGACAGTCATTAAGAGGGTGTAGAAGGAAAAGAGTCCCTTTTTCCCCAAAATCTCTAGCCTGGCTAGATGAAGTCAGAACACAGCTTCACGTTCCCCTGACCCACATGGATCTCCTTTTAGCTGCTTCAGCAGCAAATACTGCATCCTGGGAGGAGGTAACAAAAAAGCCAGAGTTCAGCCCTGCTTAAAAGCATGTAAACGTCCAACTACAAATTGGTCACCGATCTGAACAAATGCACTTGGCCATATTATACTGTTTCTATTCTTGATTAATCTTCTCACAGTTGAGACCCTCTTGAAGACTGAATAAAATCAAATCACCGTCTCAATTACCCCATTAGTTTTGAATTCTGAGTAAAATGCTCTAAAATGAAATGACTAATGAGAACTAGAAAAGGCTAGTTATGTCAAATGATTAGACAATTCAATGTGGCATGTCTAAAAGTTATCTGAACCACTGAAAGCCTGGTTTTTGTAATTACAAAGTCAAAAACAAATGGCAGTGGGGGAAGAGACTAAGCATGCCAGCCTCTTATGCCCACCTTGCCCCGTATCTCCTGCACATCTAGAAAGCAGTGGAAGGGGTATCCTCCCCTCTCATCAATACAGAGCGGGTAGCCCCAAGACTCCTCCCACAGGCAGATTTAGCCCTTAGGAGAAGTAGACTTGGACAAACTCAGCAACCTGGTGATGTCGTAAGAGTTCTGTAGGCAGGTGACCCTACTGTAATACATAGTACTTCTAAACCTCATTTCCTTTAGGTGATTACGGGATCTTGGACAATTAGTCTCACTCAATCCTTCCTCCCAGTACATGGTATATGGATTAACATGGAGTCTTATATAGAACGGAACAGGCATATGTTTTTTTTTTATGCTGTTTAATCCAGCCTTCTAGAATTCTATTCATCTACATATTTCAGGAAGTAACTTTTTTTAAATTGAACAAAGTTGTTTTTTCTATCACCACCACCACCACCACAAAAAGGTGGTAATCGGATTTTGTGCCCAAACTAGTACATTTTCAAGACAATTTTGCAAGTCTGCCTTAATCATGTTTTCATCATAGCTCCTTTTTAAATTATTGTTTACTCATTGCCTTACATTCAGTTAGAGACCAGTGAACAGCATCCATATCCGCTTTGGGCTTAAAATGCAGCAGCTGTGCCACTGTAACGCTTTGGTGTAGACATTATCTAAGATGATGGGAAGGGTTCTCCCATCAGTATAGATAATCTACCTTCTCTTGAGCCAGCACTGTCCAATGGCGATTTAGGTCATTTTAACTATGCTGCTAAGGGGTGTGGATTTTTAACACCTCACGTGATACAAGTAGGCCAACCTAATTTTCTAGTGTAGACTAGGCTTTGGAGGAATAATTAATCATTAGAGCCAGCAATCCTTTTACTAGAGACTAAGTGACTATTGTGACATTCCAAGAAGCAGAAGAGGAAGTGTCTCTGTTGTTGGGTGTGTTTTTTGTTTTTTTGGGGGGGAAATCTGGGATTTATTAAAAAAAACAAACTCACCCATAAAAACAAAATGGTCTAATCCTTTCTCCTTGTGGATGCAAGTTTATAGCATATATTTACTTATATGTGGAGAAATCTAAGGTTGCAAGATACAGAAGGAACTATTGCTCACCTGTTTTGAAAGGGACCTCCACTTTTTAGCACCTGAAATGAGGGAGAAAAATTAACGTAATGGAATCAGTTAATAATTTAGCCCGTATGATTTGCATCAAAGAGAACATATCTCTACTATAGTTAACTTAGGGACATATTCCTGTCTTCAAGCAAATTGCATTTGGTTCCAAAGCATTTAGTATATGCTGTTAATGACATTTTTCACAATCATACAAAACATACTTTAAAAAAAACCTATGTAAAGATATATTTCCTTACTAACCGCCGCTTCGGTGAAAAATGATATCTACATGGTCTCTACCACCACAATATTCAGTTAAAAATTCTAAAGAGGGAATGGAGGATGATCCAGGTATACCTGTAGAGTCCGTACATTCAGATAATTTGTATTAGTAGTACTATTACAACTGAGATTGCAGTTCTTTTGTGCTAGGCACTGTACAAACACATAGTAAGAGACAGTCCCTACCCCCAAAGTAAGAGACAGTCCCTATCCCCAAAGAACTTAAGTCTTAATGGACACCACAGACAAAAGGTGGAGTGAAAACTGAGGCACAGAGATGAAGTGAGTTGCCCAAGATTACACAACAGTTCAGTGGCAGAGTCAGAAACAGAGCCTAATTCTCCAGATTCCCAGTCTGGTGCCCTGTCCCTGATAAATCATGCTATACCTCTGAGGACTGGTCACTAGTAGCCTTCCTTTCTCCTTCAAGACATTTTTTTCCTGCAGATTCCCACAATAGGGGACTTGCAACTGATGATAGTCCTTAAGAGGATGGTTAAACAGACTAAAGCACTGTTCTCCCAGAACAAGCTTCCAGAGGGAACTCGATCAAGACAATGTCTGTGAAAGCATGAACTGAACTGAACTCCAGGTAGCAGCCTTACTATTCACAGATTCAGAAACTTCATACCTCCTATGCTTTCAAGATTATCCAGATGCTGCTGATTAATTTCATACAACATTATAGTGGGGCACCAGCTCTGCTACATTTAAGGTTGAGAAGACTTTTTTTTTTAAAGGCTGAGTCTTCTAAATGCTCTAAAATCTGCATGTTTACTCCGACACATGGCTGGTGAGATGAAGACAGCTGGGAGACTAAGGGCAGGTCTACACTTAAAATGCTGCATTGGCGCAGTTGCACCGCTGTAGTGCTTTAATGAAGATCCCCTTACCCAACAGGAGAGAGCTTCTCCCATTGTCTTAGTTAATCCACCTCTGCGAGAGGCAGTAGCTATGTCATAGAATCAGAGGGTTGGAACAGACCGCAAGGGTCATCTAGTCTAACCCCCTGTCCAGATTCAGGATCTCGTGTCTAAACCATCCAAGACAGATGGCTATCCAGCCTTCTTTTGAAAACCACTAGTGAAGGAGCTTCCACAACCTCCCTATGCAATCTGTTCCACAGTCCAACTGTTCTTACAGTTAGGAAGTTTTTCTCCTGAGATTTTATCGAAATCTGCTGTGCTGTAGTTTGAACCCATTGCTTCTTGTCCTGCCCTCTGGGGCAAGAGAGAACAACTTTTCTCCATCTTTTTTATGGAAAAAAGTATTTGAAGACCATTATCATGGTCCCCCTCAATCTCTTCTTTTCCAAACTAAACATACCCCATTCCTTCAGCCTTTGCTCATATGGCTTGCATTCCATTCCTTTCATCATCTTTGTCGCTCGCTTCTGGATCCTTTACAGTTTCTCCACATCCTTTCTATTCACTGGTGACCAGAACTGGACACAGTACTTCAGCTGAGTCCTAACCAGTGCCAAATAGAATGGTATTATCACTTCCCATGCCTTGAATGCTATGCCTCTGTTAATGCAACCTAAAATTGCATTTGCTTTTTTTTTTCGCAATAGCATCAGATTGCTGACTCATGCTGAGGTTGTGATCCACCACAACTCTCAGATCCTTTTCAGCAGTGCTGCTACCAAGCCAGTTATCCCCCATTCTGTATTTCTGCATTTGGTTTTTCCTCAAATGTAGCACTTTTGTCTTTGATAAATTTCACTTGTTGTCTACAGGCCAATTCTCCAATTTATCAAGATCCCTTTGAATTTTAGCTCTATTCTCCAAAGTGTTTGCAACCCCACCCCCAGCTTTGTCACCTGCAAACCTGATCAGTATGCTCTCTATTCCGACATCCAGATCATGAATAAAGATGTTAAACAACACTGGACCCAGAACAGATCCCCATGGAACCCCACTTGAGATCTCTTTCCAATCTGACATCATTCCATTCAGAGTTACTCTTTGTTTGCAGCTGTTTAACCAATTATGTATTGACTTAATGGTAATTCTGCCAAGTCCGTATTTCTCTAGCTTATTTATCAGTGTGTCGTGTGGGACTGTTTCAAAAGCCTTGCTGAAGTCCAGGTATATTATGTCCACTACATTCCCCTTATTCACCAAACCAGTTACCCTGTCAAAGAAAAGAATTCAAGCTGGTTTGGCATGATTTGTTCTTGGCAAATCCAAGCTGATTGCCAGTGATTACCCCTTCATCCTCCAGGTATTCACAAATTTGAGAAGCTCTCCTGCCAACATAGCACTGTCTACACCAGTGCTTAAGTCAGTAAAACTGAGTCACTCAGAGGTGTAGATTATTCACACCTCAGGGCAACATAGTTATACCAAAGTAATTCTGTAGTGTAGACTAGGGCTAAGGGTATTGTCTACGCTGCAATTAAAAATCTGTGGCTGGTTGAGGTGGGAGGGTCCCAGAACCAAGGCGGCTAGGAAACTAAAGGAATTAGCCTACGGAGGAAGGCAGGGAGGTGTGTTGCTGGGTTTTTTTTTCCTTTCCTTAACTTGAAGTACTCTTCACGGAAGAACACATCATGGAAAGAAAATGACATATCGCCAACACCACTGCTAGCTCTTCCTCTGCCTACACGGAGAAACTAAATTAATTCTTTGCTTCAAGTCTTCACAGCTGAGGATGTTTGGGAGATTCCAAAACCTGAGCTGTCCTTTGTAGGTGACAAATCTGAGGAATTGTCACAGATTGAAGTGTTGTTAGAGGAGGTTTTGGAATTAATTGAGAAACTTAACAGTAACAAGTCACCGGGACCAGATGGCATTCACCCAAGAGTTCTGAAAGAACTCAAATGTGAAATTGTGGAACTATTAACTATAGTTTGTCATCTGTCCTTTAAATCAGCTTCTGTACCCAATGACTGGAAGACAGCTAATGTAACGCCAATATTTAAAAAGGGCTCTAGAGGTGATCCTGGCAATTACAGACCGGTAAGTCTAATGTCAGTACCGGGCAAATTAGTTGAAACAATAGTAAAGAATAAAATTGTCAGATACATAGAAGAACGTAAATTGTTGGGCAAAAGTCAACATGGTTTCTGTAAAGGGAAATCATGTCTTACTAATCTATCAGAGTTCTTTGAAGGGGTCAACAAACATGTGGACAAGGGAATCCAGTGGACATAGTGTATTTAGATTTCCAGAAAGCCTTTGACAAGGTCCCTCACCAAAGGATCTTATGTAAATTAAGTTGTCATGGGATAAGAGGGAAGATCCTTTCATGGACTGAGAACTGGTTAAAAGTCAGGGAACAAAGGGTAGGAATAAATGGTAAACTCTCAGAAGGGAGAGGGGTAATTAGTGGTGTTCCTGAAGGGTCAGTCCTAGGACCAATCCTATTCAACTTATTCATAAATAATCTGGAGAAAGGGGTAAACAGTGAGGTGGCAAAGTTTGCAGATGATACTAAACTGCTCAAGATAGTTAAGACCAAAGCAGACTGTGAAGAACTTCAAAAAGATCTCACAAAACTAAGTGATTGGGCAACAAAATGGCAAATATAATTTAATGTGGATAAATGTAAAGTAATGCACATTGGAAAAAAATAACCCCAACTAAACATACAATATGATGGGGTCTAATTTAGCTACAACTAATCAGGAAAGAGATCTTGGAGTCATCGTGGATAGTTCTCTGAAGACAGCTGCGCAGTGGCACTCAAAAAAGCGAACAGGATGTTAGGAATCATTTAAAAAGGGACAGAGAATAAGACAGAGAATATTTTATTGCCCTTATATAAATCCATGGTACACCCACATCTTGAATACTGCATACGGATTCATAGATTAATAGATATTAAGGTCAGAAGGGACCATTATGATCATCTAGTCTGACCTCCTGCACAATGCAGGCCACAGAATCTCACCCACCGACTCCTGCAATAAACATCTCACCTATGTCTGAGCTATACTGGCATTAGAAAAGGTTCAGAGAAGGGCAACTAAAATGATTAGGGGTTTGGAATGGGTCCCATATGAGGAGAGATAAAAGAAGCTAGGACTTTTCAGCTTGGAAAAGAGGAGACGGGGGTGTGGGGGATAGGATAGAGGTATATAAAATCATGAGTGGTGTGGAGAAAGTGAATAAGGAAAAGTTATTTACTTGTTCCCATAATATAAGAACTAGCGGCCACCAAATGAAATTAATGGGCAGCAAGTTTAAAACAAATAAAAGGAAGTTCTTCACACAGCGCACAGTCAACCTGTGGAACCCCTTGCCTAAGGAGATTGTGAAGGCTAGGACTATAACAAGGTTTAAAAGAGAACTGGATAAATTCATGGAGGTTAAGGAATAGTATCCCTAGCCTCTGTTTGTCAGAGGGTGGAGATGGATGGCAGGAGAGAGATCACTTGATCATTACCTGTTAGGTTCACTCCCTCTGGGACACCTGGCGTTGGCCACTGTTGGCAGACAGGATACTGGACTGGATGGATCTTTGGGCTGACCCATTATGGCCATTCTTATGTACACCTTTGGGGCCTCCCATCAGATAAGCATCCTGACCCTGGAGGCTTCTACCCAGCCCCTGGTCTTGACTTTCTGGGAACGTGTCCTACACATCCCTGCCAACAAAAGTCAGGTAGGGAGAATAACCTCATGTGAGAGGTGTCTGTTGGAGGAGGCCCTTGGGAAGCAGGCAGAGGTGAAAGTAATCTGGTACAGTCTGGTATGGAGTACCGGTAAAAAAAAGATGCAGTAATGTACTGGCAAATAAGTGGAACATTCAGTACTGGCTCACTTTCACATCTTTGTGGCTGCAGAACAAAAAGTTAAAACTCAAAGCTAATAAAAGCTTGGAAAGGGAAAACTCACTGTCACATCTGTTTGTTGTATCTCTCCCTCTCCTCCTCCAGCAAGGCTGCTGCGGCTAGGCTCCCTGTTCCCCCGACCCTTCCACTCTGCAGGGGCTCCCCTCTAGCTTGTAGCAGGGGGACTGGCTGAGGGAGAAGCCTCCCCAGGTAGCCTGCTGCCTGCATAAGAACAGTTTAAATTCAGCTGTTCACTCCCTGGTCTGAACCGGGAGTAGGGGCTATTTTGGGCTTCCTTGTTAATTTCACTCAGGGTTGTTGCTGGGAGTGGGGTTGTGTGAGACCAAGACAGGGGCAGAATACAATAGGCATTTGGCCGCACAGCTTAAATCCAGAGCTAATGAAAGCCAGTGAAAGGGGAAAACTCACAGTCACAGGTTTCTCTCCTCCCTCCTCCTCCAGCCAGGCTGCGGACAGGGCTAAGCTCAGTGCTTCCCTGAACCACCGCACTCAGCAAGGGCTGCCCTCTAGCTTGAAGCAGGGGGACCGGCTGATGGAGAAGCCTCCCCAGGTAGCCTGCTTGCCTGCACAGGAACAGTTTACATTTAGCTGTTCACTCCCTGGTTCAGACTGGGATTTGGGGCTATTTCTGGCATCCTTGTTAATTTCATTCACGGTTGGGGGGAGGGCGCGGGAGGTGGAAGGTGAGACCAAGGCAGGGGCAGAATACAATAGGCATTTTACTGCACAGCTTAAATCCAGAGCTAATAAAAGCCAGTGGAAGGGGAAAACTCACTGTCACATTGGTTTCTCTCCTCCCTCCTCCTCCAGCGAGGCTGCCCGTTCCCCCGACCCCGCCTGCCTCAGCAGGGGCTGCAGCGGCTCCCCTCTAGCTTGGAGCAGGGGGACTGGCTGAGGGAGAAGCCTCCCCAGGAGGCCTGCTGTCTGCATAAGAACAGTTTAAATTTAGCTGTTCACTCCAAGGTCTGAACCGCAGAATTAGGGGCTATTTCTGGCTTCCTTGTTAATTTCACTCACGGTTGTTGGGGGAGAGGGGGGTACTAAAGCCTGGGTAGTTCTTTTCTGCCCCCTGGATGAGGCAATCTTCAATAATATAATACACAAAAAATACAATCAAAGTCAGAAACCACTTCCAAGTTCAAATCTATCCCATTCCCTCCCCAGCAGAGGATCGTGGTTGTGATGTCCAAATTGCTTGCAGATCCTCTTTGAAATGTTACTGTTTTAAACAAAAACATGGAGAACATGGTGGGAAGATGTGTTCTGATGATCGGGGTTTATTTTGGGCAAAGCAATTTTAGTAAAACAACTAAAGATTCACAGGGAAAGCAAATAGCCCCATAGACAAAACCACAAAGGGACTGGAGGGGAAAACTGGATATTCAGGGAAATTATTGTGCCTCCTTTGAAAGAAATAGTAGTTTTCATTCCACCCTCTTTATATATTGAATTAAATACCCAAAATGTCCTTAGGACATAGGGGCTCAGATCTCTTTTTGTTTTGTGGGTGTCGGTGTCCTGCAGAGTGCGGAGACTGAAACTGACAAAACTTTCTCTAAGTATCTTGTATATTCCGTGGCAGCTATTCTAGTTGTCCTTCATTCACCCCGCCTTCCCCTACTAATAGCCACATATTGGTGTACCCCCTGCAAACTTTTATGCACCTGGGAGGGAGATTAAACAATCCTTGATATCTGACTTGCTAGGAAATAGGGAGCGTCCAGGGAAAGGGGGGCACCGGTGGGCATGGCGCAGTGGCTGCCTGGCTGCGGTTTTTGACTTGGTTACTTACCCCTTTGCAGACCCAGCCCAATGGCACCTGCTGGCTCTCTGCAGGCAGCAGCCCGCAGGGGCTGGTTGCTGGGGTCACTGCTGGTCAGCAACAGGCTGCAGCTGCATCGTTTGTGACACATACATACTGTACGTATTGCTGCCCTTGTGCAAGCAAGCGGCCAGCCATTGCAGCGGCCAGGCACATTCTCCAGGCGTGCAGCCCGTGGGGAGGGCGCCAGTGCCCTTTTGGGAGGTGCAGGGACCACGGAGACAGTGTTTCTGCAGCTAACACCTCAGGAACTTCTGCAAGAGGCAAAGTCTGGCTGGTACTGTCAGTGCACCTGTGGACAGCCAGCTTTTGGGTTGCTGCTTAATGGTGTCCACAGGAAAACTTCCAGCCTCAGCAATGGCTACTCTGTCAGGTTGCAGGAGGGAGCCACCTGGGAGGCAGGGGAGGAGACAGAGGTCCAGGGGGCATGCAGCAGCAACAACACAAGCGATAGGGGGTGGCAGGTGGGGGCTGCCGCTCCAAGGGGAACCACTACCCACAGCAAAGCCGCCCCAGTCCCTGGCTCAGTCCTGGCACGTGGAAGGTGTGAGTTGGCTAGCCAATGGGGGCAAGAAAGGGGCAACCCTGGGAAGGACTAGATGGAGCAAAGCATCCTTATAGAAACTCCCACATTGGGCCATACAGCTGATCTTGCTGATCTCCCTGTTGTCGTGCCATGCCTCGAGATGAATGTGCTGCATGTCTGCCCTTTCCAAGCCACAATCTCACATATGGCATGGGATTCCACTGAGTATAAGGAGGTCTCACTGAGTATAAGGAGGTCCCACACCTGAAATGAATAGCAAGTCCGCCACATGACTAGTGGTAAGTACAGTCCATTTCACTGTAATGATGTTGTTCATCGCACTGAATCCTCTTTCGCAGTCAGCGTTGCTTGCAGCAAGGGTGTCCACTGCAAGGATGAGTTTAAGTTTAACAGGAATGTTTTTTCCTCCAGAAGCCTTGTATTCAACAAATCATAGAATCATAGAATATCAGGGTTGGAAGGGACCCCTGAAGGTCATCTAGTCCAACCCCCTGCTCGAAGCAGGACCAATTCCCAGTTAAATCATCCCAGCCAGGGCTTTGTCAAGCCTGACCTTAAAAACCTCTAAGGAAGGAGATTCTACCACCTCCCTAGGTAACGCATTCCAGTGTTTCACCACCCTCTTAGTGAAAAAGTTTTTCCTAATATCCAATCTAAACCTCCCCCACTGCAACTTGAGACCATTACTCCTCGTTCTGTCATCTGCTACCATTGAGAACAGTCTAGAGCCATCCTCTTTGGAACCCCCTTTCAGGTAGCTGAAAGCAGCTATCAAATCCCCCCTCATTCTTCTCTTCTGCAGGCTAAACAATCCCAGCTCCCTCAGCCTCTCCTCATAACTCATGTGTTCTAGACCCCTAATCATTTTTGTTGCCCTTCGCTGGACCCTGTCCAATTTATCCACATCCTTCTTGTAGTGTGGGGCCCAAAACTGGACACAGTACACCAGATGAGGCCTCACCAATGTCGAATAGAGGGGAACGATCACGTCCCTCGATCTGCTCGCTATGCCCCTACTTATACATCCCAAAATGCCATTGGCCTTCTTGGCAACAAGGGCACACTGTTGACTCATATCCAGCTTCTCGTCCACTGTCACCCCTAGGTCCTTTTCCGCAGAACTGCTGCCTAGCCATTCGGTCCCTAGTCTGTAGCGGTGCATTGGATTCTTCCATCCTAAGTGCAGGACCCTGCACTTATCCTTATTGAACCTCATCAGATTTCTTTTGGCCCAATCCTCCAATTTGTCTAGGTCCTTCTGTATCCTATCCCTCCCCTCCAGCGTATCTACCACTCCTCCCAGTTTAGTATCATCCGCAAATTTGCTGAGAGTGCAATCCACACCATCCTCCAGATCATTTATGAAGATATTGAACAAAACCGGCCCCAGGACCGACCCTTGGGGCACTCCACTTGATACCGGCTGCCAACTAGACATGGAGCCATTGATCACTACCTGTTGAGCCAGACAATCTAGCCAGCTTTCTACCTTATAGTGCATTCATCCAGCCCATACTTCCTTAACTTGCTGACAAGAATACTGTGGGAGACCGTGTCAAAAGCTTTGCTAAAGTCAAGAAACAATACATCCACTGCTTTCCCTTCATCCACAGAACCAGTAATCTCATCATAAAAGGCGATTAGATTAGTCAGGCATGACCTTCCCTTGGTGAATCCATGCTGGCTGTTCCTGATCACTTTCCTCTCATGCAAGTGCTTCAGGATTGATTCTTTGAGGACCTGCTCCATGATTTTTCCAGGGACTGAGGTGAGGCTGACTGGCCTGTAGTTCCCAGGATCCTCCTTCTTCCCTTTTTTAAAGATTGGCACTACATTACCCTTTTTCCAGTCATCCGGGACTTCCTCAGTTCGCCACGAGTTTTCAAATATAATGGCCAATGGCTCTGCAATCACAGCCGCCAATTCCTTCAGCACTCTCGGATGCAACTCGTCCGGCCCCATGGACTTGTGCACGTCCAGCTTTTCTAAATAGTCCCTAATCACCTCTATCTCCACAGAGGGCTGGCCATCTCTTCCCCATTTTGTGATGCTCAGCGCAGCAGTCTGGGAGCTGACCTTGTTAGTGAAAACAGAGGCAAAAAAAGCATTGAGTACATTAGCTTTTTCCACATCCTCTGTCACTAGGTTGCCTTCCTCATTCAGTAAGGGGCCCACACTTTCTTTGGCTTTCTTTTTGCCAACATACCTGAAAAAACCCTTCTTGTTACTCTTGACATCTCTCGCTAGCTGCAGCTCCAGGTGAGATTTGGCCCTCCTGATTTCATTCCTACATGCCCGAGCAATATTTTTATACTCTTCCCTGGTCATATGTCCACCCTTCCACTTCTTGTAAGCTTCTTTTTTATGTTTAAGATCCGCTAGGATTTCACCATTAAGCCAAGCTGGTCGCCTGCCATATTTACTATTCTTTCGACTCATTGGGATGGTTTGTCCCTGTAACCTCAACAGGGATTCCTTGAAATACAGCCAGCTCTCCTGGACTCCTTTCCCCTTCAAGTTAGTCCCCCAGGGGATCCTGGCCATCCGTTCCCTGAGGGAGTCGAAGTCTGCTTTCCTGAAGTCCAGAGTCCGTATCCTGCTGCTTACCTTTCTTCCCTGCGTCAGGATCCTGAACTCAACCAACTCATAGTCACTGCCTCCCAGATTCCCATCCACTTTTGCTTCCCCCACTAATTCTACCTGGTTTGTGAGCAGCAGGTCAAGAAAAGTGCCCCCCCTAGTTGGCTCCTCTAGCACTTGCGCCAGGAAATTGTCCCCTACGCTTTCCAAAAACTTCCTGGATTGTCTATGCACCGCTGTATTGCTCTCCCAGCAGATATCAGGAAAATTAAAGTCACCCATGAGAATCAGGGCATGCGATCTAGTAGCTTCCGTGAGCTGCCGGAAGAAAGCCTCATCTACCTCATCCCCCGGTCCGGTGGTCTATAGCAGACTCCCACCACTACATCACTCTTGTTGCACACACTTCTAAACTTAATCCAGAGACACTCAGTGAATCCCAAGTCTGTGTCTTGTTGTTTGATTCTCAGTTGATCAGCCAATGCTCTTGTTTTCTTTTCTCCAAAATGGGGATTCTCTGGAATCTCTTGCCATTTTTCAAGATTCAAAACTGACAAACTGTTAAGTTCTTATAATTGGAAGTCCTTTCTTCATGTGTGCTTTGATTGGCTTTGTTTGAGGCAGTTGTGAAGAGCTTTGTCCTCATGTTGTCAATGACTGCTTGAATGAATTGAGACAAGTTGATTCTGGGGCTTTTTCCAGCGCCGTTTAATTTGCTGTTTTTGAACATCATGGATTGTTCAGCCTTCTTAGCTTCTTCAGAGTGAATTCCTGGGTCTGTTTTTAGGCTTTCGATTCTCTTGATGTATATTTGCATTAGGTTGTCTGCTTTTGGAATGGTCATGTTTCGTTCTTGTAACATCTCAGACAAGTTCTTCAGTTCTGTCAGCACATCCAGCATTAACAAAAGGCCCACTTTGGAGAGATGTTAACCCCTCTTGCAGAATGGAGCTTCAAATCTGAAACATAATGACATACTGTGCACCCAAGTTTACCGTCCGAAGCAAAAAGCCAGTAGTTTTTCTTTTTGAACTCCTCAAACTGCATTTTTGACCACACAGCAGGGTACGGTGGTGGAGTATCAGCTTTTTTACAGAGCAATTCAGCAGTTTCATTTGTCTCCTCTCTTTGTGGTGGCTGCAGCTCACCACATGACAAAGGTGTAAAAGTGTCAGCATTTTTTTCCCTGTGAATGACTAGTTACAGCTTCTTCATTTGTTGCTGTTCTTTTTGACTGACAATCCCCCATTTCCTCACTTTTACATTTAAACATACCTGTTAGGGTCTGCTGAACATGTATCTTCTTAGGCAGCATTTTTTTCCCCACTTACTGTCCTCCTGCTGTTAATAGTGCGCCTGACAAGACTTGACCAATAAGAAGCAAGCCCGTGCAATTACCATGTAGCGGTATGGCACTCAAAAACTAACTTTGGAACATCCACATGAATGTCTTCTTGTGAAAACAAAATCTTCTTGTCTTCCTTGACAGATCTAAATCTACTCGTATTCCAGGTATGTTCTAAATGTATCTGTTCAGTATGGATGGATCTCTCAGAAAAGATAGCTCTTCAGTGTAGGAATCAGACCAAAAGCCCCGCAGGGGCAAGATGCCATTAAGCAGCACACATTAAGCAGAAGTTCCTGAGATGTTAGCTGCAAGAGTGCAGAGGGCACACCAATGGGTGGCTATTAGTAGGGGAAGGCAGGGGTGAATGAAGGACAACTAGAATAGCCGCCATGAAATATACAAGATACTTAGAGAAAGTTCTGTCAGTTTCAGTCTCCACACTCTGCAGGACACCGACACCCACAAAACAAAAAGAGATCTGAACCCCTATGTCCTAAAGACATTTAAGCTGTATAATTCAATATATAAAGCGGGTGGAATGAAAACTACTATTTCTTTCAAAGGAGGCACAATAATTTCCCTGAATATCCAGTTTTCCCCTCCAGTCCCTTTGTGGTTTTGTCTATGGGGCTATTTGCTTTCCCTGTGAATCTTTAGTTGTTTTACCAAAATTGCTTTCCCCAAAATAAACCCCGATCATCAGAACACATCTTCCCACCATGTTCTCCAAGATATTTTTTTTTAAACAGTAACATTTCAAAGAGGATCTGCAAGCAGTTTGGACATCACAACCACGATCCTCTGCTGGGAGGGACTGGGAAAGATTTGAACTTGGAAATTGGTTCCTGATTTTGATTGTATTTTTTGTGTATTATATTATTGAAGATTGCCTCATCCAGGGGGCAGAAAAGAACTACCCAGGCTTTGGTACCTGCCCCCCCTGCCAATAACCATGAGTGAAATTAACAAGGAAGCCAGAAATAGCCCCTAATTCCATGGTTCAGACCTCGGAGTGAACAGCTAAATTTAAACTGTTCTTATGCAGACAGCAGGCCTCCTGGGGAGGCTTCTCCCTCAGCCAGTCCCCCTGCTCCAAGCTAGAGGGGAGCCGCTGCAGCCCCTGCTGAGGCAGGCGGGGTCGGGGGAACGGGCAGCCTCGCTGGAGGAGGAGGGAGGAGAGAAACCAATGTGACAGTGAGTTTTCCCCTTCCACTGGCTTTTATTAGCTCTGGATTTAAGCTGTGCAGTAAAATGCCTATTGTATTCTGCCCCTGCCTTGGTCTCACCTTCCACCTCCCGCGCCCTCCCCCCAACCGTGAATGAAATTAACAAGGATGCCAGAAATAGCCCCAAATCCCAGTCTGAACCAGAGAGGGAGCAGCAAGTTTAAATTGTTCCTATGCAGGCAGCAGGCTACCTGGGGAGGCTTCTCCCTCATCCAGTTCCCCTGCTACAAGCTATGGGGGAGCCCCTGCAGCCCCTGCTGAGTGCAGGGGTCGGGGGAACGCGGAGCCTAGCTGCGTTGGCAGCCTGGCTGGAGGACGAGGAGGAGGGAGGACAACAAGAAAAATGTGACAGTGAGTTTCAAGCTTATTCCAATAGTAAAGTTTTATTACAGACAGTACTGGTAGAAGTAATAGTAGCTTTATTTTCTATACCTAAGTCATGCAATGGGAGGGATCCATGAAGTATGTAGGAGAGGTGGGTTGCTTGTGTTTGGACTGTACTGTTAAGAATTGTAACTTACGTCTGGCCCCGCCCCTTCCACCTGAGGCCCCGCCCCTTCCGGGGTGCGGGAGAGCAGGACCTATACCGGTAAGAGCTGTATTTTAGTTTTACCCCTGGGAGCAGGTACCATAGTTGGAGAAGGAGGTGACTCAGCTGCACAGCATCTGGGAGCAGGAGGACTTCATTGATAGGATGCATCTGGGATGGAGGATGCTAGCCAACTACAGATGACTACACCAGCACCAGAAGAGGAAGGGAAACTGACTGCTATATAGGAGGGAGACTAGCTGCTAGCCACCATGTGCCATATATTATGTTCCACCCCTCACTCATCAATATGAAGAACCAGTATGCTATACTGCAACACGAGGTGAGGAGCAAACCCCACTGGGTGAGGAGCAGGAGCCAATTTACCCCCAAATTAGGAGGCTTATGGCCACCCTCACCCAAGAGTAGGAGGCATAAGGGGCTGGTGGTTGGGGACTTCCTTCTAAGGGGGACAATGGCATCCTTCTGCCAATCTGACATGATGTCTTAGGAGGTGCACTGCCTCCTTGGAGCCTGTGTCTGAGCCATTACAGAAAGGTTGCCGAGGCTCATCTGTCCCTCTGATCACTACCCCATATTGCTCATAGACATGGGCACAAACAATACTGCCAGGTATGACCCTGAGCCTATAAACAGTGTGTATAGGGCTCTGGGACAGGGGTGAAGGAGTTGGGATACAGGTTGTATTCTTGTCTATCCTCCCAGTTGAGGGAAGGACAAAAGCAGCGGGAGACATCATGGAGATGAATGCATATCTGCACAGATGGTGTTGACGGGAGGACTCAGGCTTCCTCAACCATGGGATGCTGGTTCAGGAAGGTCTGCTGGAAAGAGATGCAGTCCTCCTGATCAACAAGATGAGGAGCATCTTTGTGCACTGATTCACTAACCTAGTGAGGAGGGGTTTAAACTAGGTTCACAGGGAGCAGGTGACAAAAGCCCTCAGCTAAAAATAAAAATTGGTGATCTTAGCAGATGGCTAGGTCCATTATGGCTCTATCTGGAGAACTTCAATGACCAGAAAATAAAAAAAGAAATCATACAAAGAGTGGAAACATGGAAAAATTGCTCAGGAGGAGTACAAAAGAATAGCACAAGCATGCAGGAACAAAATCAGACAGGCTAAGGCACAAAACAAGTAACAGCTAGCAAGAGATACAAAGGCAACAACAAGAGGTTCCTTGAATACAATTGGCGGCGTAAGAGAGACAAAGGAATATATACGTCCTCTACTTAGTGGAGGTGAACTAATAAGTGATGACCCCAAGAAGGGTGAGCTGTTTAATGACCATTTTGCTTCTATCTTCACTAAAATGGTTAATGGTAACTATTCATAGAATCATAGGACTGCAAGGGACCTCGAGAGCTCATCTAGTCCAGTCCCCTGAACCCATGGCTAGACTAAGCATTCTCTAGACCATCCCTGACAGGTTTTTGTCTAATCTGCTCTTAAAAATCTCCAATGATGGAGATTCCACAATCTCCCTAGGCAATTTATTTCAGTGCTTAACCACCCTGACAGTCTGGATGTTTTTCCTAATGTCCAACCTAAATCTCCCTTGCTGCAATTTAAGCCCATTGCTTCTTGTCCTATCCTCAACAGTTAAGAAGAATAATTTGTCTCCCTCCTCCTTGTAACAACCTCTTATGCACTTGAAAACTGTTATGTCCCCTCTCAGTCTTCTCTTTTCCAGACTAAATAAACCCAATTTTTTCAATCTTCCCTTACAGGTCACGTTTTCTAGACTTAATTGTTTTTGTTGCTCTTCTCTGGACTTTTTTCAATTTGTCCACATCTTTCCTGAAATGTGGTGCCCAGAACTGGACACAATACTCCAGCTGAAGCCTAATCAACACAGAGTAGAGCAGAAGAATTACTTCTTGTGTCTTGCTTACAACACTTCTGCTAATACATCCCAGAACAATGTTCATAGTGTTTGTTTGTTTTTTTTGGCAACAGTGTTACTGTTGACTCATATTTAGCTTGTGGTCCACTATGACCCCCAGATCCCTTTCCACAGTACTCCTTCCTAAGCAGTCATTTCCCATTTTGTATGGGTGCAACTGATTGTTCCTTCCTAAGTGGAGTACTTTGCTACTGAAATATTGAATTTCATTCTATTTACTTCAGATCATTTCTCCTGTTTGTCCAGATCATTTTGAATCATAATCCTATCCTCCAAAGCATTTACAACACCTCCAAGCTTGGTATCGTCCGCAAACTTTATAAGTGTACTCTCTATGCCATTGTCGAAATCATTGATGGAAATATTGAACAGAACTGGACCAAGAACTGATCCCTGCGGAACCCCACTCATTATTCCCTTCCAGCATGACTCTGAACCACTGATAACTACTCTCTGGGAATGGTTTTCCAACCAGTTATGCACCCACCTTATAGTAGCTCTATCAAGGTTCCTTCCCCACTCTGAACACTAGGGTACAGATGTGGGGACCTGAATGAAAGACCCCCTACACTTATTCTTACCAGCTTAGGTTAAAACTTCCCCAAAGCACAGATTTCTTTCTTGCCTTGGGAACCAGCTTAGGTTAAAAACCTGGTATGCTGCCACCACCAAGAGATTTAAACAAAGAACGGGGAAGAGACCACTTGGAGATGTCTTCCCCAAAAATATCCCCCCAATCCCTACACCCCTTTTCCTGGGGAAGGCTTGATAATATCCTCACCAGTTGGTACAGCTGAACACAGACCCAAACCCTTGGATCTTTAAGAACAATGAAAAATCAATCAGGTTCTTAAAAGAAGAATTTTTATTTAAAGAAAAGGTAAAGGTCACCTCTGTAAAGTCAGGATGGTAAATAGTTTACAGGGTAATCAGATTCAAAACATAGAGAATCCCTCTAGGCAAAACCTTAAGTTACAAGAAAGACAAACAGGACATTCCAGCACAGCGAATTTTACAAGCTAAAAAAAACAAAAGAAAATCTAACACATTTTCTAGCTAGCTTACTTACTAACTTTACAGGAGTTGGAAGGCTTGCATCCTTGATCTGTTCCCGGCAAAGGTATCACACAGATAGACGGATGAAAACTTTTTTTCACCCCCTCCAAATTTGAAAGAATCTTGTCCCCTCATTGGCCATTTTGGGTCAGGTGCCAGTGAGGTTACCTTAGCTTCTTAACCCTCTACAGGTGAAAGGATTTTGCCTCTGGCCAGGAGGGATTTTATAGCACTGTATACAGAAAGGTGGTTCCCCTCCCCTTTATAACAAGCTCAATCTAGGTTGCAGTTCCCAAGTTTGTTTATGAGAAGGTCATGCGAGACAGTATGAAAAGCTTTACTAAAGTCAAGATATACCATGTCTACCACTTCCACCCTAGCCACAAGGCTTGTTACCCTGCCAAAGAAAGCTATCAGGTTGGTTTGACATGATTTGCTCTTCACAAGTCCATGCTGACTGTTACTTATCACGCTATTATCTTCTAGATGTTTGCAAACTGATTGCTTAATTATTTGCTCCATTATCTTTCCGGATACAGAAGTTAAGCTGACTGGTCTGTAATTCCCTGGGTTGGCCTCACTTCCCTTTTATAGATTGGCACTATATTTGCCTTTTTCCAGTTTTCTGGAATCTCTCCCATCTTCCATGACTTTTCAAAGATAATTGCTAATGGCTCAGATATCTCTTCAGTCAGCTCCTTGAGTATTCTAGGCTGCAGATCATCAGGCCTAGGTAACTTGAAAACATCTAACTTGTCTAAGTAATTTTTAACTTGTTCTTTCCCTATTTTAGCATCTGATCCTACCTAATTTTCACTGGCATTCACTATGTTAGACATCCTATCACCATCAACCTTCTTGGTGAAAACCGAAACAATGAAGTCATTAAGCACCTCTGCCATTTCCACATTTTCTGTTATTTTCCCCTCCTCATTGCACAACGGGCCTACCCTGTCCTTGGTCCTCCTCTTGCTTCTAATGTATTTGTAGAATGTTTTCTTCTTTCCCTTTATGTCTCTAGGTAGTTTGATCTTGTTTTGTGCCTTGGACTTTCTAATTTTGTCCCTACATACTTGTGTTATGTTTATATTAATCCTTTGTCATTTGACCTAGTTTCCACTTTTTGTAGGACTCTATTTTTTTTATTATTGAAGATCTGGTTTAGCCCCAGGTGATTTATTGCCATACTTCCTATCTTTCCTACACAGTGGGATAGTTTGCTCGTGTCCTGAATAATGTCTCTGGGCATGGCTACACTTGCAGATGTAGAGAGCTTTGAGTTAGACCCGCCTTCAAGAGCGTAGTAGGGAAAGCGCTGCAGTCTGTCCACACTGACAGGAACAAGCGCACTGGCGTGGCCACATATGCAGCAGCATTGGGAGCGGTGCATTATGGGCAGCTATCCCACAGAGCACCTCTTCCCATTCTGGCACTGTGGCTTGTGGGAAGAGGATGGGGGGTGCAGGCATTCTGGGTCCCGTCCCAACGCCCCGTGATGCATCGGTTTGCATCCCAGCAATCCCTGTACTTCCGTCCACATTTGGCACCATCTTTCAACGTTTTTTGTACTGCGCGCTCTGTCTTCCCTTTCAATCTGTGGGAATGGAGCCCAAACTGCTGAGAATTATGCTGACAAGTCTCACCAGCACGTCATGTTTGGCAGTCGAGTTATTCCTTTTGATCCAAAGTGACAATGAGGGCTCCGACATAGACTCAAGTAACGCATATGACACGAGTGTGCTTGTGGCATTCACAGACCTGCTCACCACTGTGGAACGCCGATTTTGGGCTCAGGAAACAAGTACTGAGTGATGGGATCATATCATCATGCAAGTCTGGGAGGACGAGTAGTGTCTGCAGAACTTTCGAATGAGAAAAGCCACTTTCATGGGACTGTATGAGGAGCTCACACCAACCCTGCGGTGCGAGGACACGACACTGAGAGCTGCCCTGATGATGGAGAAGCGGATGGCTATTGCATTTGAAAGCTGGCAACTCCAGACAGCTACCAATCGGTCGCTAACCAGTTTGGAGTGGGGAAGTTGACCATTGGAATTACGTTGATGGAAGTTTGTAGGGCCATTAATCGCATCCTGCTCAGAAGAACGGTGACTCTGGTGCATGACATTGTGGATGGTTTCCCTAACGGCGGAGGGGAGATAAATGGCACGTGCATTCCAATTCTGGCACGAGCCCACCTAGCCTCCAAGTATGTTAATTGGAAGGGGTATTTCTCTATGGTTCTCCAGGCGCTTGTGGATCACCATGGGCATTTCATTGACATTAACACAGGCTGGCCTGGAAAGGAGCATGATGCTTGCATCTTTCAGAACACTGGCCTGTTCAGAAAACTGCAAGCCGGGACTTTTTTCCCAGACCAGAAGATCACCGTAGAGGAAGTCGAAATGCCCATTGTGATCCTTAGAGACCCATCTTACCCTTTAATGCCGTGGCTCATGAAACCCTACACAGGGAGCCTTGACAGCAGCAAGGAGCAGTTCAACAACAGGCTGAGCCAGTGAAGAATGACTGTAGGGCGTGCTTTTGGCTGTTTAAAGGGCTGCTGGCGCTCTCTGTATGGGAAGCTGGACCTGGCCAATGACAGCATCCCCGTGGTTATATCCGTGTGCTGTACCTTCTGGAACATTTGTGAAGAGAAGGGTGAACGATTCACTCCGGCACGGAACTCAGAGTTTCAACACCTGGAAGCTGAATTTGAACAGCCAGAGAGCAGGGCTATTACAGGGGCCCAGCGTGAGGCTGCAAGGATTAGGGATGGCTTGAGGAAGCAATTTGGGGCTGAAAGCCACCAGTAATGTCTGGTGCCCTGCACGGGAGTGAAGTTCAGTGGTTCCAATGTTAATAGGAATCTGTGTTTGCTACGCTGACTTGCGGTGCCTGTTTCTTTCCTGGTCTAAGGTATCTTTTACTTTATGCAATAATAAAGAATGTTTTCAAAGCCAAAAAATCCATTTATTGAAAAGAAACACAACTGCTTGGGAAACTGAAAGGGCAAGGGGGTGGGGTGGGGAATGGTACAATCAAGATTTGCATATGTCCTGTTATCATACTAAGCCTTGCTGTCTGGAGTGCTGTGCAATGAGTCCTGCACTTCAGGATGGCTATACTGCATGGTGATGGGGGTTGAGTGCAGAGGGTAAGGGTCATATTTTCAGGGCTGGGTAGTGAAGCTACAGGTGTTGGAGGTAGCTGGTGGTGGTGAGAACCCGGATGTTGGGGAAAGTGGGTTGGAGGTGACATGGGGGCACAAGGGAAAGAGTTTTGGGACAAGGGCTGTGGGGGGCGCACAGTAGTGTTCCGCCTGCATGGCTACGAGTGCCTGGATTGAGTCCGCTTGGCACTCCATTATGCTTATCAGCTGATCCGTGCTTTGCTGCTGGAGCACTGAACTTTTGTGCCGGTGCTCCTCATTCTGCTGGTGGATCCTCCTTTCACTGTCCTGCCACTCCTGCACTTTTCGAGTTTTCATTACTTGAAAGCTGCATTACTTCATGCAACATGTCTTCCTTGCTTCTACATGGCCCCTTTCTGATTCTTTGGAGTCTTTCGGCCAGTGATAACACAGACGGCTGAGATCTCACGGTTGCACCTGTAAAGGCAAAATGCAACACTTAACAGAGGCAGCATTGTTTACACCAGACAGAGCAATGATTTCCCCATACTTAAGAGCAAGCACAGTCGACACAATAGCATAATTTGCCCGTCCCAAAGCAAGCGCACATAACCCACAGGAGCCCCAAAATGGTGAGTAAGCACAGGGTCAAGCGTGACTGCTTGTTTCACAGCTGTACTGTCCTCTGGGTTTCTGTGCCTTGGGGAGAGCCAACAGTGGCAGGGGGCCCCTATACTGAACACTGTCCCCAAATTTTCCACAGGAGTTTGTCCTGGAAGATATCTTGCTGCTGAGGGTGACCTGGGAAGCAAGGGAGGGTCTTCTACCGCAATGCGGATTCCACCCTGACTCATATGCAACTTGCCTGTATGTAGCAATGGTCGCCCCACCCCTCACAGCACAGTGGCACGGACAAGTTAGCCTTACTGGGACAAGGAACACAGTGGCTCTCCTGAGAAACCTGCGCAAGCGCATTGCCCAAGTTCTGGATGAGATCTTTGAAGAGATCACAGAGGCCGATTACCACGATGTGAGAGAGCACTTCAACACCCAATTCCACATCAAGGAATGCATGCAGCCGTAACCCTCCTCACTCCAAGAGCCCGCACTGAATAACTTCCTTCCCAAAATAAAAGCCGCTTACTGGGAACCTCCTCTGGTGTTTGTCCTTCCCCAAGCACCGGCCACCGCGACTGGCTACCTTCCTCCTGGCTTGAAAACAGCTCCTGACTGCATGCATCTAGGGATTGCGGAGTGTCTTTCTCCGCCTCAGCACCCTCGCTCCTGCTTTGCTGCTGCTGCTGCTCCTCTTCCTCTCGCCTTGCTGAACTGGGCTCTGAAGTGTCCATGGTGGTACTCAGAGTGTAGGTGAGGTCGGCCCCAAGTATCACGTCCAGCTCTTTGTGAAAACGGCAGGTCGCAGGGGCAGCACCGGAGCAGCTGTTTGCCTCATGGGCTTTGTGGTAGGCATTCTGCAGCTCCTTCACTTTAATCCTGCACTGCAGTGCGTCCCGGTCATGGCCCCTTTCCATCATGTCTCTTGATATCTGCCCGAAGGTATCATAATTCCTATGGCAGGAGTGCAGTTGGGACTGGACAGCTTCCTCCCCACAAACACTGATGAGATCCCTCACCTTGCCATTGCTCCATACTGGGGATCTCTTGGCACGTGGAGGCATAGTCACCTGGAAAACTTCGATGAGAGCACTCCACCCCTGGCTGAGCAAACAGGAAGGGAATTTTCAAAATTCCCAGAGAATTTAAAGGGCGGGTCTGACGGTTGATCATCTGAGGGCAGGGCAGTAGAGTTCAAAGTGATGACCAGAATGGCTAGAACAGGCATTGTGGGACACTTCTGGAGGCCGATCAGAGTGCAGTAACAGACCACGGCATCCACACTGGCGCCGTGGCACTCCAGTGGGGGTGCACAAAACGTTATTCCACTCGCCGAGGTGGAGTACCAGGAACGGACCAGCCGTGGAGTCAATGCACTCTACGTGCCTTGCCAGTGTGGATGGGTAGTGAGCTAGTGTGCCCGGGGCTCCTTTAATGCACTGTAACTCACAAGTGTAGCCAAGCCCCCTCTGAAAAACTGCCAAGTTACTCAACATAATGAAAATTAACAAGGGGGAAGGTATACAAGCCAAAATAGAAAAATAACAGGTTAAAGAATATTTAGATAAGTTAGGTGTAGTTTAGATGGCAGGACTTGATGAAATTCATCCTAGGATACTTAAAGAAATAGCTGGAGCAATCTTGGAACCTTAGCAATTATCTTGGAGGACAGGTGAGGTCCTAGATGATTGGAGAGGGGCAAACATAGTACCAATGTTTTAAAAAAGGGAACAAAGATGTCCCAGAGAATTATAGACCACTCAGCCTAACTCTGATACCTGGAAAGATACTGCAACAAATGATTAAACAATGAATTTTTAAGCATCCAGAGGATAACAGGTTTATAAGGAATAGCCAGCATAAATTTGTCAAAAATAAATCATGCCAAAAATCAACCTAATTTCCTTCTTTGAGAGGGTTACTGACCTAGAGGATGGGGAAGAACCAGTAGACGGGATGTATCTTGATTTTAGTAAGGCTTCTGATGCAGTCCTACATGATATTCTCATAAGCAAACTTTGGAAAAGTTATATGAAATTTCAGTAATTGTTTTTGTTTATACAAAAGCAAACAAATTAAAATGATAAACTACTGTAAAATGAGTGGTTTCAGAGTAACAGCCGTGTTAGTCTGTCTTTGCAAAAAGAAAAGGAGTACTTGTGGCACCTTAGAGACTAACCAATTTATTTGAGCATGAGCTTTCGTGAGCTACAGCTCACTTCATCGGATGCATCCGATGAAGTGAGCTGTAGCTCACAAAAGCTCATGCTCAAATAAATTGGTTAGTCTCTAAGGTGCCACAAGTACTCCTTTTCTTTTTGTAAAATGAGTGAACAACTGGTTGAAAAACCATACTCAAAGAGTAATTATTAATGGTTCTCTGTCAAACAGAGGGCATATCTAGAGGGGTCCCATAGGGGTCAGTCCTGGTTCCAGTACTGTTCAGTATTTTCATTAATGATTTGTACAACGGAGTGGAAAGTATAATTATAAAACGATGACACCAAGATGGAACGAGTTGCAAGTTCTTTGGAAAACAGGATTAGAACTGAAAACTACATTGACAAACTGGAGAATTGGTTTGAATTCAACAAGACAAAATTTAATAAAGATAAATACAATGTACTGTGCTTAGGAAGGAAAAATCAAATGCACAAACACAAAATGGAGAACAACTTGCTAGGTGGTAGTACTGCTGAAAAGCAGCTGAAGGTTACAGTGAATCAGAAATTGAATATGAGTCAGAGTCAACAACATGATGCAGTTGTTAAAAAGACTAATATTCTGGGATGTGTCAACAGGAGTGTAATATGTAAGACACATGAAGAAATTATTTGACGCTTCTCAGTACTGCTAAGGCCTCACCTGGAGTCCTGTATCCAATTCTGGGCACCACACTTTCCAGGAAATACGGCGACAAATTGGCGAGAGTCCAGAGCAGAGCAACAAAACTGATAAAGTCTTCCTAAACTGATCTCTGAGGAAAGGTTAAAAAAATGGGCCGGTTTACTCTTGAGAAAGACGACTGAGGGGGGACCTGATAACAGTCCCCTAATATGTTATGAAGAGGAAAGGAATCAATTGTTCTCCATGTCCACTGAAGATAGGAGAAGTAGTAATGGACTTAATCTGCAGCAAGGGAAATTTAGGTTCGATATTAGGAAAAACTTTCTAACTATAAGGGAAATTAAACTCTGGAATAGGCTTTGAAGGGAGTTTGTGGAATCCCTATCATTGGAGGTTTTTAAGAATAGGTTAAAAAAACACCTTTAGCAGATGATCTAGGCTTACTTGGTCCTACCCCTGCACAAGGAACTGGAGCTGGTGACCTCTCAAGGTCCCTTTCCGCTCTACATTTCCCAGAATACAGCCCTCTGGGGGGTGGTGAAGAGCTTTTCTTAAAGTTCACAGATTCAACCAACTTTTTTGGAGGGGGGAGCCTATATGCTACAGGGTGTGGTGGGGAAGGCAGGCAAAGGAGAGACACACAACAATCTTCTCTCAGGTGCTTAGAATTTACTGTAACAACCATGTAATAAAACTGTCATGATTTTAGGATGCAGACAATGGTTTGAGATTTCTCTTACTGGCCTTGTTGGGAACTACACATTCTGAACATTTCAAAGCCATGACCATTATCTCTATTCCATTATAACAAAGTGTACAGGGTGGGGCAGGAGAGAGGGAGCACTTAGGAATCACACAGCAATCATATCAACCTAATGGAAAGAACAGTGTACTGGCACCAGAGGTGTTGGAACAATTTTTATAGTGGGGGTGATGAAAGCCACTGAACAAAACTGTAAACCCTGTATATGATGGAAACCACTTCACCAGGGAGTGCTACCACACTCCCAGCACTCCTGATTGGTACTCAGAAAATTGGGATACTATTCCTGGATCTCTCACTAGCCTTCTTGGTGACCCTGGGCTAGTCACTTCACTATGTCACCACTGTACAGATGAAAAAAAAAAGAAAGACTAAGATGTTTTCCGCCTTGGGAAAGTGCTTTGAGATCTACTGATGAAAGACACTGTGCAAGAGTTAGGTATCATTATCATCATCGTTATCTGGCCACAGCAGCATCTCAACTCCACACCTACATGATAACTGGAAATGCCTAACTGTCCACTAATTCCTACCAACACATTTCTCTTTCTATTAAAAAAACTAAAATTCATTAACAAAACTTAATTAATATAGAGTTATGGTTGCCCACTGATGTCTTGTGACTTTTCAAAATACTGAGGACAGCAAAGAAGATTCTTAAAATGAGGAAATACGCTTAAGGTACCTGCCCATTCAAACTTAACTCTGGCTTCCTTGATCGATGCCCCAATATGCCCATAACACACGTACTCACATTCTGCCTTTGCACCAAACAGAAGTTACCTATATTTGCCCTACATTCAAACAAACAAAACTAATTTTCACGACCCTTCAACAACTTTTACAACCCCTTCACCCTTATGCACATGATGCCATCTAAATACAGTATTTTCCATTTACCCTTCATAAAACCCACAGACCACATTTATCTCCCACTTAACTGTGGCAAGAAGACCCCTGTGCCCCACTACTGCCATGATCTACACAACACAGTACTGTAATGAGACCACTGAATCTCGGAAGGTACATATGAACCTCTTTCCTTTGATCATATATATGGGTGTCAAGAAGATGGGCTCACCCATGCCCCCAGAGCACCTCATACTACAATCACAGGTCTGCCAAGCTTCTCCAGCTGATACTTCCATCATTCAGTATAGCTACACCTAACAGTGAATGCAGCTGTAGTTCATACAAACTCCACCCAGTGGGTACTGTCAGCTCCAGGAGACCAGAGATAAGGTTGCATGGACATGTACCGTAACCACATTTTCTGGTTTTCCAAAGTTAGAGTTTTGCTGAACTCAATGTTCTGGAAGGGCAAGAGATACCACTGATCAACCTTAACTTTGCATTCATGGAGTTTTTTGTTAGAATTGTATAACATTAGACACAGCAGCTACAATGGAATTTAATTAGTTTAGGAATAGTACCATTCCTCATACTGAGATTTGAGCATGACAACTTGGTTATGTTCATACCTCAGAAAGTCTGTGACAACACCCCCCCGCCCAATAAGGTTTGGTATTATCAAGCCAAACATGTAGCAAGCTGGACGGTTTTTCGTGTAACTTTGTGTTTAAAATCTTAAATATGGATTACTCATCTCTCTACTGTACATCTTTTATAAAGTCAACTCATTCTGATATAGGCTGATTTGCATTTGTATTAGTTGGGTGGGGGGGGAAGAGCCAGGCATTGAAGAGTATTTTGAACAGAAAACATTTGTCAATCATGAGACATTAGTTTAGAATGGCAAGCTTGACATTATAGACAAGCAAGTGGAATTTTACATTGGGCATGTGAACACACACAAACCCTACAACTCAGCATTTGGCTGTCTATAATTTTTGTTGAGTCAGATCATAAGTTAAAATAGAGCAAAACACAATTGTATTTCTTCCTCTTTCCAAAAGTTTTTTTGAAAGTGTAAACATGTCTCCATGTGATAAAAATCAGAATTACAAGCTTGACTTCTCATAAACATTTTCAGATAATACACTGATTTATTTCATAAACCCAATCCTTCACTAGAAATATAGGAATATAATAAAGTTAATTATAGCTTTTGTTTTATACTATAATTTTACTACAACTGTCTAAAGTTAAACGTTTAGTTATAAAAAATACTTCACATTTTTACCATACGACTATTATCCAATGTTTAGTCACTGTTTAATCAAAAAGGAAGCGAGCACACTCTTGACTTTTGCAGGGTTTATAAGATTTCCAGGGTAAATCAGTCACAATAGCTGTATTTACTCTACCAGAAATCTCATCCAAGTCTAGTAGTATTAGCTTTTCTATATAGCAAAAGTAAATAGCTACTACTATTACTCTTCAAAGGGCACTTTTCCTTTCTGACAAAACTCAAGGCTCTTCTAGTGTTCACCCACTGAAAGTTTAAGTGCGAGTTCTGCCCTCCTATGTTCTCCATAAGATATATGGACAGCCCTTACAGGCCCAAATCCATAACAAGTTTAAAGCAAACAGAAAAAAAAAAGATTAAAAAAATGCAAGACATGATTTTATTTAATATTTAATCTTTGATTCAAAAAGTCATCTTTCCATGTCATTCTATATTCAGTAGAACAGGGCAGACAGCTAGCAATCTCTTCAAAATTATAACAGTAGGAATAATAATAGTAACACAAATAATTTATTACTTTACATCTTCACAGCTATATACAAATTTTAATTAAATACTCACATCTCTGTGAAATATTAGTCAATTTACAGAAGAGGACACAGACCCAGAAACATTACAATAGCTGTGTTCCACATAGCAAATCAGTGGCACATCCAAAGTCCACACAGCAAATGAGGCAGTAAAAGATTAGAACTCAAATGTTCATGGAATCAGAAGCTGGAAATGGGAAAGACCTGACAGTCGTCTAGTCCTTCCCATGGCAATGCTCACTAGTGTACATTTGCTAGCCTTTCCCCTCTCTAATTTTAAAATAACTCAAACAGTAGAGCTACCACCTTAATTTCATCCTCTTACATTTAGCTACACACTCTTATGCTATTCCTGTAAATAATTACTCTCAGTTCTGAAGTCTAACTTTACAAAACTAGTAGCATTAGGAATCAACATGTCTGACTGCATCTCTAAGGCTTTATAGATTAGCAGGATTTCCAGATTAGTATTGTCTCTGGCCTCAGAGATTAACTACATGCATTCAAAGGATTTTGATTCAAATAAGGTTTACTGCATTTGAGCTCAGAAGGGAAAAGTGGCTACTCCATCTCCAGATTCTCCTCCCTTGGTGTAGGGTTAATAGCATATCCTGGGAGAGCTAACACTGGACTTGCAATATCAGCTAGGTGGACTTCTGCGACAGAGATCAGGTAATGCACCTCACTGGCAATAAGATTATGGTTTGTGAATGATGAAAGGCTTGATCCTCTGCTATCAGAGCCAATGGGACTTTTGCACTGATTTCAATAGTAGGATGAGCAAGCCTTTATTGACTAGAGATCTTATGTTGAGGATGAAATCATTGTGTTTATCTATTTTGGATCCATGTGCGGTAGCTGGCTGCTTATTGCACCAGGTTGGAGGTAGTAGTGTCTGGTAATAGTCTTTCCAAGCTTTGGCTGATGTTTTCTCCATTTCTTCTTCCTTATAATGATCTATACTGTGGAGGATGATTTTAAGAAGCATGCTTAATTGACAATGACAGGAATTTAGCAGTGTGTTGGATAACTAGTGTGTCACCAAACTTCTCAACTCCCAGGATGACTAAGTGAAAGTGAACTGTTGGTGAGATCTGGAGATGCAACAGCTGTTCAAGGTATGGTTCATGTGCTCAGCACCCTTGAGTTCTGTGTTATTGCTATACTGTGGGAAGCCTCTACTTCAGAGTATCTGAAAGTGGTGTTGCAAGTGGGTGGCTTTACATAAAGTGAGGCATTAGTTTGTTTGGAGGATGGTAGAGAAGGAGTAGCCTAAATCCTGATGTAAAGCTGGTACTTGATGTTGTCCGAGATGCTAACCTTGCTTTGAGACTTTTAGGGATGTTTATTGAAAAAATAGGGAGGAATTAAGGAAGTTGCTTGGACTTCTCCCCTCTTCTAGCCTCCCCTGGGAGAAATCAGGACCTACTCCTCCTCCGCCTCCTATATACGGTCGGGGGGGAACCTGGGTCCACTCCTCATTGTGCTCCTGACTCCCACTTCCAAACAGGGAGAAGGAGAGGATCAACCCTACGAAAGCTGCTCTTCTATGCCACCTAGGGCTCTATTATGTTGACCAGTCCCAGGCCTGGATCTCCTTTCTGGGATTGTCCCTGTCCTCTTCTCACTCCTGTCATTTTCCCTCTCTTTTCTTCTACCATCGCTGCCTCCTCTTGCCCCTCTGGCTTCTCCTCCTCTGCAAACTGTATAGTGAGGGTCTGCATGGTGATTGTCAGTGGGGTTGAGGCACTGGATTCACCACCAAAGCCTCTGATTGCATGTTGAGCCCTAACTGCCCTGTGTGGACTCTGTTGGCTCACTCTAGTGTCTCACTGTAGTTGAGCAAGGTCCACACAGAGCAGTTAGAGTGCAACATGCAGCCTGTGGCTTGGATGGTGAATCCAGCAGCGCCCCAACCCATTCAAAATTACTGCAGCTTGCTTCCTATCAGACTGTCACTGCATAGTCTGTGCATATGCCAGGACTACTGAAAATTAGGGATGAATGAAAACTTTAAATGCTGCTTCCTGAGTCAAAACTTCAAAGTTTTGGAAGTTCAGCTGATGTGTTGGTTCTTGGCAATAGATAGGGGTCTCTGGGCTATTCTCTGCTGTGAGGGTGGAGGTATTCCATCGACTTAGTCCTCATTAATGGAAGGACATTATACCTTTCTTCAAGAGTTGTCATGGTAGGCTCTGAGTTGTCATGGTAGGATGAGGAAATATCTTTTATTGGACCACCTTCTGTTGGTGAGAGAAACACGCTTTCGAACTTACACAAAGCTCACCAACCTTGTCTCTCTGATATTCTGGGATCAACCTGGCTATAACACTGCAAACGTCAAGAGTTGTAGCAGTTTTGATATCACTTGATTCAGACAGCTGCCACCTCTTTTGTGGTGCTGCTGCTGAGAGAAAAGGGAAGGAAACTGTAGTCTGCAAAGAGTCTTTCAAGATCTACTTAAGCTGCATTAACTGGTTTTGCCAGTTCCCTGGTGATGGTTTCAGCCCTCTTTGTGCTGTTGACTTTAGAAAGAAGGACTTTGACAACAACTCAGGTCAGTTATCGTAAATCACTCCTAAGCAACACAAGGCATTCACTTTTCCCAGGATGTTACTGAATGTTACTACCAGAGCATTCCAAGTTTGAGAGCCAGAAAATCAAGCCAGTTAAGAATGTTCTGCGTTTGTACAGTGCCTAGCACCCTGGAGTGCTGGTCCATGATTAGGGATCATAGGCATTACAGTAATACAAATATTATAATAATAGACAGTAAAGTTGTGTCCTACTACTCAGTCTGCCTGTGCATTTATCTTTTGGTGTTGAAACTGACATTTATAACAAATCAACTAAAGCTGTGTTAAAAGTGGAAAACAAACTATCAGGGAGCTTCTTCTGTGAATCTGTAAATGCAGAAAATTGATTCCTGCAGGGTCTGAGGTTCTTGCTCAGAATGTTATTTGCTCTTTGGCCATGAGATGCCTTACATAATCTTGAAAGAGTGAAAAATAAAAACAAAATAGATTACAATTCAAAATGGTGAAAACTGCAATACAAAACTATCCTGGACAGTGCTCAGGGAAAAAAGCATTTTCTACACTGTGAGAAGGACACAAGAGTTCTACAGCAGTACTAGCATATTCAAAAAGAAGCTGGAATTGAAACTGTCAGTACAAATGAACTTCAAATTCTGCATGCCTATTATGCAAGGTGTGCCCTATAAGACAATACAAAATGTTTAATTAAAGACTTCTAAGGGATTAAAAAGGAATTACAAAATTGGCTTTAATTTAAGGGCAATCAGTATGAGAAACCCTATAAACTTTTTGGATACCATTAAAATGTATTCTGCATTCTCCTTTTGGATTCTCAGCAGTTCCTTTTCATATCAAGTAAAACAGAAACAGTAATTTAAAATAAGTTGAAAGATAACATGCATCTTCAGCATTTAAAACAGGAATTGCATCCATACCAAAATCCTACTTACGTTTGGGTGCATCACTTGTAACAGACTGAATGAAGTCATATGGGGTCATATATAATTGGCCTTCAAATTCTAAACTGGCAAATATACGAAACCGTTGCTCTCGAGAAGTTGCATAAAGGTCCAGATCTTCAAGGTCTAATCTGCTTTCTGTGATCTTAACAGAAAAAAAAGTATGAAGGAAAAGATGTTCTATTACATTCAACACTGTCTTCAAGACTCACTATAAAGCAAGTTGTAAATGTAAAAGGTGTAAAGTTAAATGCATGCATAAAAGTTTTGCAGGATAAGGGCCTAAGGTTACCAACAGGGTCTTATTAATCTTATTTTGTAAGTTTCAGCAACATACTTCCTTTAGACATGAAAACTGGCAAGCTTAGGACAAGTCTACACTTAAAATGCTGCATCAGTGCAGCCTCACTGATGCAACTGCACCGCTGTAGTGCTTTAATGAAGACACTAAGCAGAGGGAAGAGAGCTCTCCCATTGGTCTAGTTAACCCACCTCCTGGAGAGGCGGCAGCTAAGTTGATGGGAGAAGCTCTCGTGTCTACATAGCGCTCTCTACACAGGGGTTAGATCAGTATAACCATGTCGCTCAGCGGTATACACCAGATCTTACTGTCAGACAAGAGGAAAACTTTCACTATGTTGATTTGGAGAGAAAAGTTCAAGGGTACCTTTGAAAAACTCACAAAAGTCTAACAATAACTGGAAGACAGCTTGGGAAACAAACTTCAGATAATACTTAAAACTTGTACACAGGACAATTTGAAAGAAAACATGCAATGGGAAGGGGAGAAAATACTTTCTTTTTTTTTTTACTTCCATGTGTAAAGTGCAAGTGTCGACAATTTTATATGCAAGAGGTTCTACAGATGTAAACTTTCTATGGATATCCTGGATTCAATAGCTAGTACTATCAACACTGTTATACTTTGTGAGGAACAAACAGAACTCCTCTAAAGTTAAGAAACAGCTTAAATGGCATAACTTCATATGAAGTTCTGAAGTTTGTAAATGCCTGGAGTACTTGAACTCTTGGGATACTGCCAAAGACCTTTCATCTCATCGTGTGGCTGCAGGTGGACATTCCACCCCCTCAGCTCTCTCTCACACTCACACACACACAGAAATATGTATTAGTGTTGATTGGCATATTGCTACTATCAAGTGACTCTATAACTAACTAGAGTAAAATAACAAAGGATATCAATCCTCATGGTTCTCTTTTCTATTCGCACTGTTTAACCTGATAATATAATATTGATTTTGTGAGACATGCACCTGCACCCCTAACTGCCAACTGCTGCTTGTAAACATTCCTTGGCCATGTAGCTAGCCATATGCTTCTATGGAGGCAATATCAAGAAGGAAAAAATAGTATTTCAACCTGTTCATCACAAATGCAGAGAAAAACAACAGCTTAAAAATGAAGAGCAATGACACAGTTAACTTTTAATAGTATTTAAAAATCAGAAAGCAATATCTAAGCAATAAAACAGCTAGAATGTCACTCTACCCTTTTATTCATTTCACAGACATACCACTGAGTTAGTTTTGCCACCTAAGCAATTTTGAAACTATTAAGTCAAAGACAACAATTAACAGATCTTAAACAGTAGTTCATTTTTTTTAAACCACCCAAGAAACTAGCCACAGAAAGTTTATTTTTAAAGAGGAGTCCAAACACTTCCAACAAAGGGAACAAGCTTAAGAGATGTTTGCAGTTAGTGTCCACCAAGAGATAACAGTCTTAAACTACAAATGGAAGGTATTTTTTCAGAAATCTTTGTAAGGGTGAGGTTTAGATTTCAGTGATTAAAAGGAAAAGGCATATTTACTGGGTGGTCACAAATGTAGGCTTTCTTGAGTTCTGATTTCCAAAATGCAAACATTTAGTCACCTGAAAAAGTAACACATAAAGTAAAACTACAGGGGTGAAATAAAACCAAGCTGCTTCCAACTTGTAGCCCTCCCAATGACTAAATTGGTGTTGTAGACCAGATGCAGGGCTGGGCTCATAAATGGCTGAGTGTCAACAATTGGTTGAAAATTTCTCTTTGGGAACACATGACAACAGTTACTTTGGACTGTAGGTCAGAAATAAAACAAACCAAACAGCCAAAAATAAAATACATATAAAAATAAAAATTCAACCTCATTAGGGACAATCTAGATGAAGTTGCTGTCAAATTTTTCAATTTCTACACTTGTAGATATGTTAAACAAGGGTCCTGTACAAGTACCACCACAGATTTATCTTGAAAGACTATATGCAGTCACTTGTTATGCTGCCTCCTCAGTTCCTAGCAGAAGAAGTTAAAATAATTGGCTATGTAAAGCTATTCTATCACTTGGCAAAATAGGTGAGAAACTTTTTGTGACCTGAAGGAAATAATCCATAATCTATGTTGAGAAGGAGGAAGGAGAACTGAAAAAAAAATAAGTGCATCAAGTATTTGCTTCTGCCAATTGTTAACAAGTTCTGTGGAAGTGAACTTCTTATGAATCACTTTCTCACCTCCAAGACAACTCACAAACTGCAAAATTAGGAAGCCAATAAATTTCTCAGATTCAGAGACTCTATTAGGTTGAGAGAGAGCCTACAATTCATACAGCAGTATCATGCAATTCAAAATTTTTTATTTTTAGAAATCATTGTATCCAAGATTACAAGGACTATCAGTCCCCCACTATCCTCCCATGAAGAAAGTGAAGCTGCTTGATCCTCCTTACTGGATATCCCTCTTTACTGGAGATCCCTGTCTGTGTATCTAGGGCATATTTAATAGTATTTTGGGGACAAACAAGACCTCTTCTGTGCAGTGCAAACCACACACACAGGGCTCCTTCCAGAAGGTCCAAATATTTTTCTACATTTTAGGTTAACATTTCTATATATTTTAAAATATATCAAAACAATCAAATTTAAATTTAGAAAAAATGTTTGCTACGGACAAAGTAATAGTTTATCAGAACTGCCATTAAGAATTTTTTTAAGATCACATATAGGCTGACATTACAGTCTTGAGAAGTGACTGTAACTGTGGCATTTTGGGATCCCAAGTTTTAACATTTTCCAGTGCTTTCCAAATCAAATGTACAAGGATAAGATGTGTTTTCTAACTGCCTGCCCTGCAAAGTCACCATGTAATGAGAATGGAAAGCTGGGTTCTTTCCTTCTTGGACATCCATCAGCAGTAATAAAAGATCCTGCAGGCCAAATTGTGCTCTCAAATTATACACATGCAAACCAGTTGCATTCAGGTTATGCTTTCAGTGAAATTTGTGCAACCCATCCTCTTCAGTGTGTTTGCACAGATGTAACAGATTATCCCTAAAATCAGAGTTTTAGTTAACAATTCTGTTTATGATATATATGAAAAAAGAGAATCCAGATCATTCCCTCTTAGTTTGTGCAACTTCTGCAGGGCTAGAGAGTGGACAATTATTTTTAGCACTAATATTAGCAGATACAATTCTGAATACACACAGGAAACAAGCATAAGTGCCATTTTTGCCCCGTCATCTTTCAGAGTAGGATTGCATTTTAAGAATTTACTAAACAAGTATAATCATAATAGATCACTTAGGAAGTTTTAGCATACTTTTCTATTCAGATGCAGTACTTGGAGGATATGTTGAGGTTCTGTGCACTTTGAGCAATTCAGACCATATCAAGTAGTGTTGCTTATGTTTCCATGGAGACACTTCCAACCGTATTTACTGCATTGTCAGACACATACTTTAACATTTCTTAAATGCTGAGTGCTACAATAAAAATAAAGTGACACCCAGTACTCAAGGAAGTTGGCCGGGAACCTCAGCCAACGGGAGCTGCAGAGGTGGTGCCTGCAGACAGAGGCAGCACACAGAGCCCCTTGGCCACGCCTCCCCCTAGGAGCCAAGGGATGTCGCCACTTCTGGGGAGCCCCCCACCCAAGATAAGCGCTGCCAGGGCCCTCACCCCTTCCCACGCCCCAGCCCTGAGCTCCCGACCCAAACTCCTGCTGCTGCTGCAGGGTGGGGAGGGGCGGTGGCCCGAGACTGCCCCAGCAGCGGCCAGTGCGGCTGGCCCAGGGCCCACCCAAGCTGCTCAGGTGGCCCTTGGTTCCGTCATACGAGCCACTGCAGAAGTCACGAAGGTCATGGAATCTGTGACTTCCATGACCTCTGTGACAAACTCGCAGCCTTAGTTATGCTACAAGTTGCTCCCTGTCTACTTAACTCAAGCACATTCTGGTGCACCTATGACCGCATAAGTCTCAGAGTTGGGGAAGTTTTACTGAAGCAGCGCGAGCACCAAAACAGATGGATCATTCAGTAAGATTCACAAAGCCAGGTAAATTCTAAAGGAAAGTACAGTGGTGTTGACAAAGTAGGGGGGTAAGAGTCAAAAAGACTCCAATTTCTATTTGAAGTTTTTAAAGCTTATCCAAACCAAATCTCTTAGTAATTATCGGCAATCTTCAAAAACTTTCATGAAAGCATATCTCTGACAAATAAAAGAAAAAAAGATTTTTCAGACTTCTATTTACTAATCCTCTTGGCAATCTTGTCTACTACTTACAATGATCTTATATCATGTTATAGTTCTGTGCCTTTTAAAAACTGGACGTGGCCATTTCCCTTAAGTGCACTGTCACGAACTTCTGATTAGCAGTTTTATCTCAATTTTATGAATAGCAGGTTAGTTCTGGTTTACCTCATCAGCTGACCTGCTTCGCTTAATAGGATTTACCAAAAAACAAACAAAATCTACAACACTTTTTCTTTCAGCCTCAAAATTAACGTTTCTATTCACAAGCAAGAATCTTTTTTTAAACAAAGTATTAGGGTTGAAAGTATGTTTTAAGGGAGTCTCACTGACACCCAAAAACAAACAGTATAAAAGCCCCAAACATTAAAAATCTGGAACTGAGGGACTTAGCCAGTTAAGTTAAGGGACTAAGCCAGTTGCCAGCTGTCATGTAAACCTTCATCATTCTCTATCACGTCATGACTTATATGGTCAACCCAGTTTTTAATGTTGGGGTTTTGGTCTCCTTATACACCGTTTTTAAAAATAAAAGATAAATTTTCCTTATAAAAGTTAATACTTTTTTGGCAATGTTAGGTTGCCACTGTAACATACTTTCAAACAACTCTTTTTAATGAAGTAACTGTTTCTGAATTTCCTTAGAGTTTTTATTTAGGGGGTTATTTCTTGTGGGTGTTTTGTTTTGTTTTATTTTTTTCTCAAAAGAGTGACATACACCAAACCTATTTAAATTTTTTAAGGTAAGCGGGAGGGAAGTCCTTCTTTGACAGACCCTTTTGGAGACTAGCAATTCCGTAGGAGATAGGTTTCAGAGTAACAGAAGTCTTCTGCAGTTTCCACAGTATGCATCTGACGAAGTGAGCTGTAGCTCACGAAAGCTTATGCTCAAATAAATTGGTTAGTCTCTAAGGTGCCACAAGTACTCCTTTTCTCGTAGGAGATAGGTTAGTGTTAGAAAGGGAAAGTGGGTAGGAAATGGAAAAGTAGATAGTGGTGGGAAAAGCTTTTATCCATATTCAAAGCTTTAAAGTATTTAAAGCTTTATATCCAGAAAGTTAAGCATTTTAAAGTTTCACATGAATAAAATTGCTCTTCTTGATCCCCTACACTCCATCATCTTACAACCTGACCTCTTGTCATATTGACATCCATGTCTTGCCAGTACTTTTTCTCCTTACCAGTGTGCTCACTCCTCCCATACAGACCTCTATTTTAAAACCCGAGAGCCTGGCCACTCTCCATATACCACCCCCACGCCCAATCCTAAACCTCCAGTTCATGTCCCTCCAAGTTTCACCCCCAAACTCCCATACCATCACTCTCCAGCTCAGCACGGGAGCAGCATAAGGTCAGTTTATACTGATAAAGTTAATTTTAAACACTGTTCTGTATACACATGAAAACAGATCTACAGAAACACAGCCATAGCCAAAAGTAACAGGAAAGAAGCATCGTGGCCCTTGGCACACACACCTTTGAGCTTTTCCCTTTTCTGGCCCAATTTGCAGGGTGTCAGGATGTATTGTCCTGGCTTTCTTCTGCCTAGTCCAGAAACAAAGCCAAAGCTTGGTTAGCTTTAGCTGAGAAGGAAAACAAACAGCCCTAAATTTAAAATCTCTTGCAATAAGTACAGATTAATGGTCAGTTCCTCCTTGCTGCCCCGGGTTGGGCCTGGTTTATTGAACCTGTTTCCTGTTTGGGAAGGGATGGAGAGGTAGAAAAAGCAACCATATGTGTACCTCCTCTTTGTATCCTTGCTCTAATGAGTCCCTAGGTACGCCCTCCCGTAATTACCTAAGAATGGGTTACAGAATCATAGAAATTTAGGGCTGGGGACTTTGTCCTCTGATGTTAGTTGGTGCTAAACTGAAGAAAAATGGACCCTGATGCATATGCTGGGGGACTGTCCAACAGTCAGGCAGCTGTGGAAAGAGACAGACACAATAATTAAAATAACGCTTGGCTTCAGCAACCAAACCTCAGCTGAAAATTATATCATAGGTTACACATGTACTACGCTGATTCTTGAGGGCCGCAAAGATTGTCAAACCCATAATTTTACAAAAATGAAAGAGTAGGCTTATTCCCAGACTAGAGCAGTGGTATTCAGACGTGTCTGAATTGTAGTGAAGGAAGAGTAACTCATCGATGCAGAGACCAAGTAAATAAATTTGAAGACATTTGGACCATGTTTCTTGATACATTTGAATAAAGATTGCTGAGATAGCGCAAACAATGCCAGACATCTCCCCTCCCTTGTGCCCCCGCTTTCCCTTTTTGCCTGTTTGTGAAGGTCTCTGTGTGTGTCTTTTTCCTCCACCCTAACATGTTCTAGCTGTGTATTATTGTCTGATTTTGTAGTGTCTCTTCTTGAAGCTTTGACACATTGCATAATTCCACTGATAGCTTGTGAAATGTGTGGCATTTGATAACATACAAGCAGTAAGTCATTTAAAGTTGTTTTTTTATTATTTCTTTATTAAACTTTTTTTAAAATTAATCCCAAAAGAAAGAAGCAGAGGGCTGGAAGATACCTCAAGAGGTCACCGAATTCAGGTCCCTACAGTGAAGCAGGACCAAGTATTCTGCAAAATTCTGCATTGTGCAGTGGCGCAGAATTCCCCCAGGAGTAAATCTACTAGTCTTAATTCATTGCTAGTAATTTAACAGTCTTTATCAGAGACTTAGCTGAATAAACATAAAGCGTCTTAATTCAGGTCAACCCATTAGTCCAACCTAAAGCAACAGCCTCCTCCCACTGTCAGCTCCCAGACCCTGAAGAGTCTATTCATTCTCGTAAAGCCATAGTAACATCTTTCTTTAGTCCAAACTTATTAATGTGTTTATACATCAGTTATCTTAATAGCTTTCTATAAGTCGTTTAGTAGTCTCCTTTGACCTAATGACCATCTATATGTGTTGTATTATTGAAGTTGTTCTTATTAGAAGAATGATGCCATTTTCATTTTCTTGCTGCTGCTGTACTTCATCATTTCTTCTTTCAGCTGAGTTTGGTCTTGCAGGTAAGAACTGCAAGTGTCTGATTTAGTCTATACACTTGACCATCATTCAGTTTCAAATAAGGTAGGTTATGCAATTCTCTGCCATGATTCTTTTGATTAAAAAAAGCTCAACTGATATTTAAAATGTATTCCTTCCCTTATATTCTTCTTGGAAAAAAAAGAACTAATAAACTGTGTAGGCAATAAATCTTGCTGTAATGATGTTCTACAACAGGGGTTGGCAACTGTCAGCACACGGCCCATTAGGTAATCCGCTGGGGGCCACAAACCATTTTGTTTACATTGACCATCCGCAGGCACAGCCCGCCACAGCTCCCAGTGGCCATGGTTTGCAGTTTCCGGCCAATGAGAGCTGTGGTAAGCCGCAGGCCGGTGCTGGCTGTCGCTTCCCACATAGCCCATTTGCCAGGAATGGCGAACCACAGCCACTGGGAGCTGCGGGAGGGGGCCATGCCTGCGGACGGTCAACATAAACAAAATGTCTCACGGCCCGCCAGTGGATTACCCTGATGGGCCACATGCCAAAGGTTGCCAACCCCTGTTCTACAATTTAATAATGTCAAAGACACTAATTAAATGTTCAGTATTCAATAATGTCAAATAGGCCAGCCAAGACAAGTACAACAAGGACTGCCACAACATAGTACTTCCACAGTCCATAAACACTGCACAAAGAACTCCCAACACCCCCGCCCTGCCATGGGTTAACAGCTGCACAAATTTCGGGCCTAAGACTCAAAATAAGAGCAATAGGCATCTGACAATATTCACCCACAAGATGGGTTGATTTAAATCACCAAGAGGAAAGCTGGGATTTAAATAATCAATTTTAATCAATTTTTCCATTTGTACTTCAGTTATTTTCTAAGGAAAGGTACAGTCTCATTGGTTAATATAATCATTAAAACCATAAAAAAACATTAAAACATGCCCATTTACCCTAATTATAACCCAATACAACAGTAACTCTTCGATGATATCACACAACTGTATGACAGTGGTCCCCAATGGTGATCGCCCCACACCGAATTGGTTCGCTATGGGCCAGCAGCACTTGGGGGTGGCCAGCTTCCAGATGGCAATTGTGACTTGTTGTCCACAGATATGGCACGCCGCATGCTGCTCTGCTGCCATTGTAGCTCCAGGATTAGTACAGCACATCTCCAAAAAGGTTGCCTTCCTCCCATCCTAAAATTCTCTCACCACAGCTGGTAATCCCAGATCTGCAGGTGAATCCTTTCCTATCAATACATTCTCGTTACCTGAGCTCAGAATCTGCACTGTACACTGTGAAGCTGCTCCAGGAACCAGTCCTCTTCTAGGAGTTCCTCGGTGTCTCTCATCTACGTCCCAGTTCCACCATCACTGAAGACACTCCTGCTACATCTATTCAGTGGTGTGGCACGTGAAATCTCCAGTCAAGTTCCACCAGCTGAGTGCTAAAATACAGCCCAAGCAGCCTGTGTGTATCAGAGGTTGCCAGCATAGTGGTGAGACAGCAATTCAAAAGTGGCACTAGACCACCCATAAAGGTAATACGAAGCAAAGACAGATGAATCATGAGATTTTAAACAATTTTATCTATCCTGGCTTCTGCTAGGCATCCCACAATGCAGTGAGAAAAATTCCATAATGCAGAATGCTCAGCAGTGAAGCATACCCTCTGAGAACACCATGCGGCAAACTGCCCATGTGTACCCAGTGATGTACATTGACAGAGGGAACACCATCCCATGTGCATGCTATTACTGCAGCTTGGATAATGCATGTAACCTTAGATGCAGCAAAAAGCTGCTGATTCTCACACACACACGTAGACAAGCCCTCAGAAAATTTTGAATGGTACACAGCAATAGCATAATAAAAAAAAGCAGGTGACAAATTGATGTTCCTGTCCATATTCCAATGGCATACTTTAAATGTCTCCCCTGTCTAAAAAACACTCACATATACTTCTGCATAAAAGATATTTCACAGCAATTTTTATAAAATGGATTAGTTCATGTCAGCAGTCATAAGTAAACCTACAGCAGCCAAGTGTTCACACATTATGAAAAGTGTTTTCCCTCTAAGATACATTTTACTGTCAGGTTTTCATCATCAGGGAGAATAAAGGCCATTTTGAAAATCAAATCATATTCTGGCAATATCTTTTTGAAGGGACATATGTTTGCCTCCTTACATATTAAACATGTCTTACAAACATCCTGAACACTAAAAAAACTAGCAACCTTCTCAAATGGGGCCTACAATAGTCTCAAAATCAAAGTTATTCTGTATATGTCCTAAACACTTTATGGAGGTGCAAAGCTATTTTACTGTGCTACCTGGGTAGCTCTCACTATAAACAGTTTGAGATATAAACAGCTGAACAACTCTCTGAGATTAGACAGGTACTAGGATGGATATGAAGCCCTAAAGTGAGAAGCTTTATAATATATAAATATACATATATAGCTCTAAAATATGTCCATAAATTATTATGATAATCCCCTACTAAACAGATGGAGGGCCATCTAGCCCCTAACATGTTCCTGAAAGTCACTTCCCAGAAGTATTGTATTTAGAGCAGATAGACTAAAAACACTGATGTAAACACTATTGCAGGCCTTGGAGAATTTTAGTCTTTTCTGATTAAGAGGCATATTTGTACTGTATACCTGGCATTTAGGGAAGCATATTATATTTAGGATCAATCATGAAAATGTTGCTTTAAACAAAAGAAAAAAGAAAGACGTTTTAGAAGATGGATAGTCCTATTATGTAACACGCGGTGTGCTATTACATAGCTACCACTTTTTGCCTTAAATGTGGTGGCATTCCAACAGTGAGTGAGGCAATTTGTGTATGAAACAGTTCACTTGTAAGTTGAGTAATTTTATAAGTGCTTTAGGAGTGAAGTGAAATTATTCTATGTACAATTATTCTCTTTTATCCTTACTTCTCTCTCCTCATTCCCCACTCAAATGGAAATATCAAAAGTGTGAGTGAGTCTCTTGCTGTGTCCATAACTCATTCCTGTCTAGGAGTTCATCTCTATTTTTCCACAGTGGACATAACAGCAAGCCGCAAAGTCCTTGAAACACCTGTACTCACCAAGAGTTCACCATATTTCACCCAAACTTCCCCTTAGGCTTGTTTAATCCCAGGGTTCTCATTTTAGGACTTCATATCCATCCTACTAACTGTCTAATCTCAGAGAGTTGCTCAGCTGTTTATATCTCAAACTGTTTATAGTGACAGCTACCCAGGCAGCACAGTAAAATAGCTTTGCACCTCCATAAAGTGTCCTAAAGCCAGGATCCCATTTTGCACAATAGCATAAAAATTAAACTGCTGCAGTTGTTGTAAACTCTTAATATATTTGAAAGCAGTAATTACAAAGCTATGGCTCAATTTTAATGGAAATAAAGCATTCAGATAATACATTACATCATTATCCTTCCTATAAACACCACAAAGGACAAGTTCACTGCCAAGTGTTTGTCTCATGTTACTTTAGGTCAATAATTCAAAAGTTTCACTCTGGCAAAAGAGCTGGTTTTCCCATGGAGACAAGGTTAATGCCAAATAAAGGATTTGCTGCTTGAAAATTAGGAAAACTGATGCCTACAAGCTGATAATGCTCTAGAAAGGTTACCTGAACCAATTATATCAGTTATCTAAGTTCAGAACAATACATTGCCTTTCACCACCTCAAAGCATCAACAAATAATGTCAAATAGTCTACAGGCTATATAAGGCAAGAAAAAATTGCCCTATCATAAGCCATCTCCACATAAGAGAGAAGACTTCGCTATGCTCCAGATCACATAAGTATTACTTTGGCTTTTTCTAATTGACACAAAGAAAGAAGACTAGCATTTGATTTCACCTAAAGAAGCCACTATTTACTACTAGGAAATATCTTTTGCTAGCAGTCAAACATGTATTCTATTATAATAGTTTAATCTTTTAACAATTATGTTTTAAATGAGCAGATTTCACTGATTTCTTTTTACAAAGTAACCTGTATGAAATCAATGAGGTTCTGTACAAATCATTAAAATAAAAAGGTTTTCAAAGTCTGTACTCAGCTCCCTTCATTTATATTTGGCTTCAGGCTTATTTAATATGCTTCCAAGTAGATAAAAGCAGTATACATTTTATTTTCATGGTGGGTGGCCAACAGGTTAAACATCAAATTCTCTGTGTGGGAAAACCCCAAAGTAGACAAAACTGTTTTGATGCTTAGCAAAGTTCTATTTCTAGTACAGCCAACTCTCCTGCTAACTGATCTCTCTTAAAATATGTGACAAGGATATTATGTGAAAATATTTACAAGCATTGCAAGATGGAATGTATTTAAAATATTGTGTAGAATGACTGGTTTGAATAAGACTTTACAGGAAATCCTTGTGATAAAGTTTAACTAGAACATAACTACAGTGTTCCAAAATAGTAATATTAGCACTAACATTTTACATTAAACTTTTGATGGTTAAAAATTCTGTTCTTCTTTTTCAGCTATCTAGATGTATAAGTTACCAATATTCCATCATTAATATTGATTACGAAAAAAGGTTTAGCACTATATCAATGTGTTAGGAGCAGAATGGTTTGGAATCTGGAATTCTCAAATCCCAGCTTCTCAAAATGTATTCTTTATTATGCTTCTATAGGTGTTTTAGATTACCTGTTTAAGAGAAGTTACTACATTTAAAACACTAGACACACACAAGAGTTAAGTTTCTATTGTTAACTTGCCCACATTGCATATACCACACACACACACAGAGGTATGAATTAATAGCCTACTTAGTAATCAAAAATTTTGTGTGTGTGTGCGCGCTGTAGAGGCAAGTTAATGTTATGAAAACCCTAATTTTTGCATTTCCTGACATTCCTTACAGAACTGGACAGTCCTCTTTGCTTTCAGTTTAAAAGGACTCATAGAACTGTTACTTACCATATGGTTCTTTGAGATGTTGTGGTCAGTATGGTTCCCACTATAGGTGCACATAGGCCTCATGCTGAGGCCAGGGGATTTTTGTTTTGTTTTTAAAACTAGTATCCAGCTGTGCTGTGCATGCAGCCCATTCTGACAGCCCTCAGCTGCAGGATGTTCACGTGTAATTTCAGGTTTCTTGAGACTACATGCCTTGATTTTTGCAGATGGTTCAGATGGGCAGCTCAGCCTGTCCCATGTGTGTCCACATAAAAGCCATCATCATGGAGCGGACCAAGAATGACATGAATTTCCCCAGCCCCCCATATTTACTGGGCCTACCCACAAACCAAGCTCTCAGAGGACTTGAGGTGGGACCATGATCCTGCTATTCACATGAGGTCTGGATGGGAAATATGCATACCTCAGCCACAACTGTAAAGGCCACAGCTGAAGTCTGGCAGGCAGAGTCACATGTGTACACTCTCATGTTCATATGCCACTGACTGCAGATATCTGAACCTGTCCTCTGGCACACAGGTCTTTGCTGATCTGGAGTCACAGCTCTTATGAACTCCCACCTGCAGTAGTATGAGAGATGATTTCTCAGTTCACAAGGAATCTTAGCTGAGAGAACAGGGAAAGGATATATTCCAAGGCTGACAGTCTCCAGGAGCAGGTCGGAACAGATCAGCCAGTCATCCAGGTACAAGCAGATGTGGATTCCTTGTCTTCTTACAGTGTGTTGCAACTACTGCCAGACATTTTGGTGCTGTGGATGCTCTGAAGGGAAGAACCATTATTGGTCACAATTAGGCCCCACTGATAGTCTTAGGTACTTCCTATGGGCCAGGTAGATTGAAATGTAGAAGTACGTATCCTGTAAGTCAAGAGCCACAAGCCAGCCTTGAGAGGGAGAGATGGAATGACAGAGGCAAATGTTACTGTCTCAGGTTCAGGATGGTATGTAATATGTTGAGTCTCCTCAGGTTGAGGATTGGAGAAAACCCCTTTCTTCTACAGAATGAGGAAATCCGAGAAGTCTCTTCACTTGAGCTATTTTGGGACCTGCTCTATGACTCTTGGATGAAGCAATTAAGCTACTTCTGGTTTTGGTGGGCTCTCATAAGACAGGTCCCTGAAGAGGGAAAGGGGTAAAGAGTGGAATTAAATGTACACACACCTCTAACACCTATCTGACTAGGGTGACCAGCTGTCCCGATTTTATAGGGACAGTCCAGATTTTTGGGTCTTTCTTATATAGGCTCCTATTACTCCCCACCCTCTGTCCCGATTTTTCACATTTGCTGTCTGGTCACCCTATATCTGACTCATGTCATGGCAGACCATGCTCACTGGGATGGGATGAGGCAGTTTCCAAAAATTGTGCTCTCTCAATTAGGTTTGATGTGGCTCTCAACTGTCTCATCAAATCTGCTCATGTGTAAGACTATAATTCTGTCATGGAGGTCAGAGATTCCACGACTTTCTGGGCCCGCCCAAACAGAGGTCCAATGGCCAGCCCCATCCCACTCTAACAGCTGAGCAGTGACCAGGCCTGGGCCAGCCCTAACATCGTCTGGGGTTAGGTCAGCCTCTCTGGGGCTGGAGCAGCAGCAGTCAGCCCTGCCGCAGGAGCAGCAATGAGGCTGGAGCAGCTGCAAGCCCTGGCAGAGCTGTTTTTACCCCACCCTTGGGTATTTTTAGTAAAAGTCAGGGACAGGTCACAGCTTCTGTGAATTTTGCTTATTGCCCAAAACCTGTCCCTGACTTTTACTAAAAATACATGTGACAGAATCTTAACCTTACTCATGTGTCATAGGAGCAGAGTATGTTGCTGAGGAAGGCAGGTGCCCCTGTTGTGTCTTGGATGCCTCTTGACATGGTTGTCTGCATTGGCAGGGCATGTGCATTGTTTCAGCTGGGGCTGAGGACTGTAGAGCTTCTGGTACAGAGCAGGGGTGTACGAAGGGTAGCTTGAGTCCTTCATGAAGCACAGAACATTGTCTATCCACTTGAACACCTCTGAGCCCTCAGTTATGGCCTGCAACTCTTTTGGGCTGGAGCCATGATGCTCCATAGTCACCACGGTTGCCAGACTTAGTTTGTGCCAGCAGAGACTGCTATCTTAAGAAGTGCTCCTTAACCCCAGCCCTTGACATTGTGCGAGGCTTGGTGAACTTCTCTCCAGACTCTTTGCAGTGTCTTTTTTTTAAATGAGAGAATAGTGAGCTTCTTCTTGAGCTTCTGCCTCTACACTCAGAGCAGTCTGTCTAGGTACTTCACTTTGATATTGGAGATGTTGGTGTCAGCTTCAGTGCTGAGGTCCTCTTTGATGCTAGGCATGTCAGTTTGTACCAGGGCTGATGTCAGGGCCAGATCTTTCCTTGGTGCCATCTTCTCCATGCTAGTCTTAGGCATTGCCTGCCTGCTCAAGAGGATGTTGGATGATACTGGTTTATCCACCAGTAGGATTCTGGAACTAGTTTCCTCCGTGTCTGACGGACTCGCTTCTTGCAACTTGTTTAGCAAAGAGAGACAAGCACCCTGAGCATCTGCTTGAAATATGTGATTTCCCTAAGCACAAGAGATACCTATTATGTCCATCCTGAAAAGGGATTAGTCCAGTCCAGGATGAACAGGGCTTGAAGCATGCAGGTTTCAATGTCACCATATTAAGGAACCCTGTACAGGGGACAGGATGTACAGAGAGGTCTACACAGTAGAGTGCGGTCCATATGGGTCAGATTAGTTCCCAGTAGTCAAATATTATAGATTGGAAGTACATCTAAAGAAGTTTAGCCTGAACTAAGAATTAACAGGTTAGAAATTCATTGGTACCATCTTGCTGCCACAAGCAGCAAAAGGGAACTAAGAGAGTATCACAGGCATGATGTTCTTTACGCCCTCACACAGGAGCAAAAGGAAGCACAAGAGTGGTCCCAATGGACACTGTAAAAAAAAATCTGGTCTTGTGTGCAGAAGGTACATTGGTGCTTGCAGTGGGATCCACACTGACAAATACATGAAGAATATGCAAGTTTGTACTGAAATTAAAAAAGACACCAAGAAATATATCTGTTGGATGCGAACTATAAAATTTTGTCTTCTTGTGAAGCATATGAGCAAGTTAAAAGCCTGATAAAATTGGTTTATAGAATATGAGTGTCAAGGTCCTTCCCCACTCTGAACTCTAGGGTACAGATGTGGGGACCTGCATGAAAGACCCCCTAAGCTTATTTTTACCAGCTTAGGTTAAAAGCTGCCACCACCAAAGTGTCTAGCAAAATAACAGGGGAAGTGCCCACTTGGAAATGTCTCCCTCCTGCAAAATATCCCCCCAAGCACTACACCCCCTTTCCTGGGGAAGACTTGATAAAAATCCTCACCAATTTGCATAGATGAACACAGACCCAAACCCTTGGAACTTAAGAACAATGAAAAAGCAATCAGGTTCTTAAAAGAGAATTTTAATTAAAGAAAAAGTAAAAGAATCATCTCTGTAAAATCAGGATGGTAAATACCTTACAGGGTAATCAGATTCAAGACATAGAGAATCCCTCTAGGCAAAACCTTAAGTTACAAAAAGACACAAAACCAGGAATATACATTCCATTCAGCACAACTTATTTTATCAGCCATTTAAACAAAACAGAATCTAATGCATATTTAACTAGATTGCTTACTAACTCTTTACAGGAGTTCTTACCTGCATTCCTGCTCTGGTCCCAGCAAAAGCATCACACAGACAGAGAGGACCCTTTGTTCCCCGCCCCCCAGCTTTGAAAGTATCTTGTCTCCTCATTGGTCATTTTGGTTCAGGTGCCAGCGAGGTTATCTTAGCTTCTTAACCCTTTACAGGTGAAAGGGTTTTTCCTCTGGCCAGGAGGGATTTAAAGGTGGTTAGCCTTCCCTTTATATTTATGACAATGAGGATTCTTTTTGTTTATAATATTTTCCTCTGTGAATATGTAAGGTTTGATTCATATTTAATTTGATGCCCCCGTTGGGTCAGTGGCAGGGACTGAATTCAGGACTTCTGGATCTAAATGCATGAGCCATTACTACCTGTGCTAAAAGAATCACCTCTGTTAGCTCAAAGACTGTAGCCAACTCATAAGCCTGTGTGTCCAGCCACTCGACAGAGAACCACATTAAGTAAGCATGGGTTAGAGTTGTCTTAAAGAAACAACTGAAAAGCAGCTTTCTAATAAGAGACATATGGGAATGTGAGAGTACAAATCACATCTTAGAAGGATAAATGAAAAAATATCAATGGAGTTACTGAATTCAGTGAAGCCATCTTAACACACTTATGTTTCATATTCACTTAAACTCTGAATAGGATGAATACAACTCTAAAAGTTTAGTAAATATAAAACATAGCCCTCAGATGCTGAAAGAAAACAATGGTCTTGATGTTTATAAATACCTCAGTAAAGAATAACTGGAATATTTCTATCCCCAGTAATAGGGTGTGTCATAGCAATGAAGATCAACTGGGAGGTTTTTATGGTTAGTTCTTGGAATTCAATCCTCTGGGACCAACATCAGGCCTCTCTCAGGTGAGACACTCCACTTCTAGAACGTACACCCTCTTGGCAAGTCAGAAAGCCAGTCTAGGGAACTTAAAACCATAATAAACAATGAATGTTTAGATCCGAAGAGAGTGGTTTTAACCAAACCTATTATCGGTGGTTATGTAACTTGTTTCTAAAATCTGTATTGAAATAAGCATTTAGTGACGATAACTGGTTCTCTTAAAAACACTTTAGAAAAGAAAACACTTGTGTTTAATTTCCAGAACACTTAAACACCTACCTATGTGTGGTAATTTAAAAAAAAAAAATGGTGTCATCATGGAGCACTTCAATTTGGGATAAATATGTTGAAGGTCTTATATAGCAAGCAGTAAAATATCCAAATTACTAAAAGTTATAGATGAACTAACTATTTTGGATCTCATTATCCAGATGAAGACAGAGTTCCCACTAGACTGGAAATTGCTGGTTGCCTAGGAACCAGTGATCATGATCCAATTACATTGTGTATGGACAAACAGAGGACAGTCCCAACCACAAGATATACACTTAATGCTTCAGTTGAGGAAAATTATGAAGAATTTAGACAGAAAAATGTGAATGAAATTGGCAATTGTTTAAGAGTTTAGATGGCCCAAAAGCCACAAACCCACCATTGCAAAAGAGGACAATTTTGTTTAAAAATCCCATTCTGGTTACTAAGGGAAGTATATGTAGCAATTATAAATTTAACCTTTTTTCTTTTTGAAGTAGATGGCAAACAATATCAATTAGAAACTGTAAAATATATATTAAAAAAATCCATGGCTGGCATGGCAAAGGACAAGTGTGTTTGTTTTTTAAGTATATCAGAAACAAAAACAAACAAACAAAACTAACAATGGCATAGGCCCATTACCAGATGGAGATAGTAATTTGTTAATAACAATGCAGAAAAGGCAGAAGAGTTTAAGTATTTCTGTTCTGTATTTGGAAAGAATGACAATGACAGACTCATATCACAGCAGGATGAACTGCTTTCTAGTCCACTAACAAAGACACTGAACAGCATCTACTAGCGATAAACATTTGTAGTTCAGGAGCCCAGAAAACTTGCACGCAAGATACCTAAAAAAAAAGTTGGTGAAAGAACTCTGGCCCGTTGATTATGTTAATTTTTAATAACTCTTACAATACTGGGAAGTTCCAGAAGACTGAGAGACTGCTAATATGGTGCCAATATTCAAAAAGGGGAAGTGGGAAGCATAGGTAACTATAGGGTGGTTGGTCTAACACCACTCCCAGGCAAAATAATGGGAAAACAGATACAGAATTTAATCAGTAAAGAATTAAAGGATGGATATAGAATTAGTGCCCGTCAATATGGTTTTACTGACAACAGGTCTTGTCAAACAAACATTTTTTTCCTTCAGATTACAAGTTTTGCTGATAAAGGTGACTGCATAGAAGTAGACTTTTGTAGTACCACATGATATTTTGACTTAAAAGCTAGCACTATACAAGATCAATAGATCATATGCTAAATGTATTAAGAACTGGCTAACTGATAAATTGTACAAAGTAATCATCAGTGGGGAAAATAATCAAATGGGGGAGGGCAGTTTCTAGTGGGATTTTGCAGGGATCAGTTTTAGGCCCAACACTATTGAATATTTTCATCAATTATCTGGAAGTAAATATAAAGTCATTTCTGATCAAAATCTTCAGATGACAGACTGCCCGAGGGTAAATAATGATGAGAACAGGGCAATCACACAGAGCAATCTGGATCACTTCAGTCAGTACAGACCATGGGTTTACTGATAGACAGGATCAAAGTAGTAGCTGTCGGTTCACGAAGGCCAAGAGCTCTGTGAAACTGTTCGGCCAGTTCAGGGGCACTCCAGCTCTTCACTGAAGCAGTGGTTGCTTCGATGGAAACCAGAAGCTCTGTGAAACTGTTCAACCAGTTCAGGATCCTCTCTGAAGCAGCTGCCTTACTTTTTCTACTTCCTTGCTTTTGTGGTAGGTATGTCATGCATATAGCAAGCGTAACTCGCACACGGCATCATGTTTTTGTACTACAGTAACAATATAAGAATGCTATTTTATCCCAGGTGTTACATCTTAGAGAGGTATACTGACTCTTTGCTACCATATTTGTATAGCTTAATTAAGAGGAATAGTCATCTCAGTGAGGAAGGGTCCAGTAGTTAGTGCATTAGTCTGGGGCTTGAGAGACCCTGCTTCAATTCCCTGCTTTGCCACAAGTTTCCTGAGATAACCTTAGCAAGTCATTTAGTCTGTGCCTCAGTTCCCTCCTGTAAAAATGGGAATCCCTTTATCTCCTACATCACAGATACAGTAGAAACTGTGTGGTGCTCAGATACTACAGTAATGTGGGCCATAAAAGTACCTAAAATAGAGAGATCTCCACCCTAGAAACTTTTCAAAGTATATTTTTCTTTTCAGTCCAATAACCGCATCACATTATTAAATTCTATCAAGCTCTCAAAATGTTAGTATATAAGAATCATAACACAGCCAGTCACATTGGAGAAACCTTCTTCTCCAATGTTTCTAATACCTCATAACCCCTGCACTGGATGGAATCAAACTACTCAAAGACTGAAGGCTTACAGCTGTCCAAAAAGAAACAATGGTCACTACTCAACACTAGTCCAACCAGCTTTATGATGAAAATAAGTCTATATACAATATCATAAGCAGAGCTGGTAATGATGCATGTAGTTAAGGTTTGCAAACACTTCCCATTGTAAGACTTTGTTTCAATTGTTTGAAACTTTACCAAACTTTAACCTTTCAGGCTGAAATTTTCCATTGCAGGCGGAGGCCTCAAGCTGAGGTTTTTTAAGAAAGTTGCAGCAAAAGAATTGCTCAGTTATTTCCCAAAGTGGGATTGGAAAAAAATTAATTGTTTTGCCCATATTAAAAATCTCCCAACTCCTTTGTTGAAATGCTCTAGTAACTCCATGCTTTGGAGCAGGAACTTGAAGTTTGGAAGAGGGAGTCATCCCAGTGTCAACCTTTTTCTGTTGTTATGAAAAACTGATCAAGTTACGACCTTCGAAAAATCTCAAGTTGTACATGCTCAGTAAAGACTTGTCTGTCAGCTAAATTCTCAGAAGATGCCATCTGCACGAAGCATGCTCCAGCCCAGGTCTGCAGGGAATGAGAAAGATTTCCCTGCAATTCCTTCTCCTGGCTCCTGAAGGTCACTGTGGCACAGGACACTGAAACTGAAAGAAGAGACACCCTCTTTCCTGTGCTTTCACTGCTCTACGTGCTGACACCAGGGAGATTGGAACTGGCTGGTCAGAGAGGATGGGGGAAGTAATTTGGGAAGGGAAACTAAGAAGGGGAACCCAAGGAGGGAAGATCCAGAAGGGTCGGTCCTGGGGCCAGTTTTGTTCAATATCTTCATAAATGATCTGGAGGATGGTGTGGATTGCACTCTCAGCAAATTTGCGGATGATACTAAACTGGGAGGAGTGGTAGATACGCTGGAGGGGAGGGATAGGATACAGAAAGACCTAGACAAATTGGAGGATTGGGCCAAAAGAAATCTGATGAGGTTCAATAAGGATAAGTGCAGGGTCCTGCACTTAGGACGGAAGAACCCAATGCACAGCTACAGACTAGGGACCGAATGGCTGGGCAGCAGTTCTGCGGAAAAGGACCTAGGGGTGACAGTGGACGAGAAGCTGGATATGAGTCAGCAGTGTGCCCTTGTTGCCAAGAAGGCCAATGGCATTTTGGGATGTATAAGTAGGGGCATAGCGAGCAGATCGAGGGACGTGATCATTCCCCTCTATTTGACATTGGTGAGGCCTCATCTGGAGTACTGTGTCCAGTTTTGGGCCCCACACTTCAAGAAGGATGTGGATAAATTGGAGAGAGTCCAGCGAAGGGCAACAAAAATGATTAGGGGACTGGAACACATGAGTTATGAGGAGAGGCTGAGGGAGCTGGGATTGTTTAGCCTGCAGAAGAGAAGAATGAGGGGGGATTTGATAGCTGCTTTCAACTACCTGAAAGGGGGTTCCAAAGAGGATGACTCTAGACTGTTCTCAATGGTAGCAGATGACAGAACGAGGAGTAATGGTCTCAAGTTGCAGTGGGGGAGGTTTAGATTGGATATTAGGAAAAACTTTTTCACTAAGAGGGTGGTGAAACACTGGAATGCGTTACCTAGGGAGGTGGTAGAATCTCCTTCCTTAGAGGTTTTTAAGGTCAGGCTTGACAAAGCCCTGGCTGGGATGATTTAACTGGGAATTGGTCCTGCTTTGAGCAGGGGGTTGGACTAGATGACCTTCTGGGGTCCCTTCCAACCCTGATATTCTATGATTCTAAGATTGGGAAACTCATAGGGAGTACTGGGACTGGAAGGAGGCTCTGGAGAAAAGGGAGGAAAGACAGAAACAGGCTGGAGAGACAGGGTCAGAAGGGGTCAAATTGTGAGGTTGTCTGTGACCACTAGAGAACACTCCCCTCCGGAACCTGGATGGAACCCAAGATTCTTGAGTCTCATCATTCCTTTTCTTTCAGCAAATATTGTGAAACCCCAAGTATGTGTCTCAGCCCCTTCTAGTGGCTGGTCCACATGGAGGATGTCAACCTACTATGGCCATTAGTTTCTCTGTTAATTCAAGTGGCAGTGGCAATGGATCTAAACATTCCAACCCTGGTGATAAGTAATGTGGATGGCAATATGTCATCATGACAGAATTTTTGTTAGCTTTTAAAAAAGTTTAGGCATGGGGGCACACTTTCAAAGTGAAACCAAAATACTGAATAACTGCTCATTCAGTAAGCACCATCCAGCCTGCACAATGAATGAAGAAGGGATCCTGGGGAGGGGGCAGCAATGTAATCACAACGTATACCCACAAGTGGAGTGAACTCAGGTTACACAGGCAGCCTAACTCTTGAATTTCCCAACTTTTCAGTGCTTCACTTTACAACATTTACCATAGCTTAGTGTGTAAGATATATTAATACAGAAAAAACGTAATTATGAAGAAGTTAATTGTGTATAGCAAGCATACTTGATACAAACGCCCAAAAGCCAGGAAGTGAAAGTTAAGCCACCTAGCAGCACATATCCATTATTCTTCCACATACAGACACAAACCTAACCATCATAAGAACTACCATATACTGCAGATCACATACCGCAATTTTAACTCTGCCCTCTTTTAGCCCTTCTACACACACACCCCTTTAATATCTTTTCCTCTCAACACCAGTAGTTGTGGATGTTTGGTATACTACATGGGCGTCTTGGGAGAGAGTAGTTTGGTAAAGGGTTGGGTACAGAAGGGTGGTTAAAGGGTGTGATTGAAGGGTAGCAAGCCTCAGGTGGCAATTAGGTTATAAGCACTAAAAAATTTAAAAAGCAGACAAAACCCCAAGCAATTTTCCTACTTTAATTTTCCCCGTGCATCCTGTCTACAAGACTGTAAGCTCCTTAGGGGAGGGACTGTCTGTGTCAAATCACTTGTGTTAATAGTAAAAAAAAACAGTTTGTGAAAATGTGCTATGTTTTCTGATACGTCTTACAGTATAAAAATCATTCTATAATCAACATTTATGTCATTATGCACTAAACATGTCACTATGCCCCAGTTTTAGATATGATAGGGCAGTGGTTCTCAACCAGGGGTCTGTGGCCCACTGGGGAGCCTCGAGCAGGTTTCAGGGGAGCTGCCAAGCAGGGCCAGTTTTAGAATTGCTAGGGGCCAGGGCAGAAAGCTGAAGCCCCAACTTACAGGGCTGAAGCCCAGGGCCCTGAACCCTGTCACATGGGGCTGAAGTCAAAGCCTGAGCAACTTAGCTTTGCAGGGCCCATTGTGGTGTGGGGCCCTGGAATGGCCTTGCTCGCTACTCCCTAATGCCGGCTCTGGCCTTTATATGCAGAAAAAAGTTGTTGTGGCACATGTGGGCTGTGGATTTTTTATAGCATGTTGCGGGAAACAAAAAGATTGAGAACCCCTGTGATAGGGCATCTAATATCCAGGACTTCATAAATCAGTATTTTGAGAGACTCAACTTAAATTCCCTGCTTTGCCACATGTTTCCTGAGAGACCTGTGGCAAGTCATTTAGTCTGTGCCTCAGTTCCCCACCTATTTTCCATTACTGTACAGTTAGCCAGCACGTTAATCTGCAAAACATGACCAACTGTTATGCTAATTATATGTACAAAGCAGTATAAAATTATAATTTCTTATGCAGTTTGATATATCTTGTCAATTGCCATCTAAAGATATTATTGAATTAAAAAATTAATAGTTTTAACTAATAAGCAAACAATGCAAAAATTTTGTTTCAATCAGCTGGAGTTCCATTTGTAGCACAATACACTTTTTAAATCAAGCTGGATGAAATGAACCATCTGATTTAATAATGATAGTTCCACACTGTGAAAAACAGTAAATGGTCCCTTTGACAGCAAATCCAAAATTGAGGAGTGGTTGTTATAGCATACTTCTTGTCATCTATTATTAAATAACTGTATTGCACAATGCAGGAGGAAACAAACAGATTGTTTACACATCTTTTACACTTCTGTTTTTGTATTTTAACTTTCTGCCTGATCCGACAGACAGGGCAAGTCCAAGCACTTGTCCCATGCAGATGGACCCAATTAGGAGAAAGTGACACTGACAGCATTTGGCACATAGTCAAACGCACAAGATATTCACACTGAAAAGACAGAGCGGAAACTATTTCTCTCTCTCCAGTCTTTCGGTCAGCCACCTGCGGGGTTAAGTTCTCAGACAAGAAGCTCGGTTGTGAGCATGACAGCATCCCTTTAAGGTACAATGGACACGAGTTTTGGACCTGAAACTGTGTTTCCCTAAATCTTGCCCCTGACTCGCCTATATAAGTCTACACGGGGGGCACAATCCTAGGGGCGCGCCACACACAGGTGCCAAACCGCTGGGCACCACCGCACCTCTGCTCATCCCCCTGCTGGACACGGGCTGCCAGGGACCCCCGCCCCGGGGCGGGGAGCAGGGAGGCACCGGACCCCGAGCCAGAGACCAGCATCCCCCCTCCGGCCCGTTATCCGCTCCCGGCTCGGCGCTCACACACCTACCGTCTCCTTGGCAGCCGCCGCTACGGGGATGGGCAGCAGCCCCCGGGCCGGGTCGGGCTCTCCGGCTCCTGCGGGTCGGCGCTCGGCGGCTGTCTGCGCCCCACGGGGCCGGGGGGGCTCCGGCAGCCGCCCGACCCGGCGCTCATAGAGCCGGTAGCCCAGGTAACAGGCGAGAGCCCCCCCGGCCGCCCCCGCCGCCATGCCCAGCTCCCCCCGCCGGCCCGGCCCCGCCGCCTCCTGCCCCGCGCCGGCCCTCAGGGACCTGGCCAGCTCCGGCCCGCCGGGCAGGGAGCAGGAGTGCGGGGGACCCAGCAGGCGCCACCGCAGAAGGCTCCGCAGGGCGGCCATGGCCGCAGCTCAGCCCGAGTGACGGGCAGAGCGAGCCGGGGGAGAGGAGCCGGCAGAAACCTCGCGAGAGGGCGGGGGGAGCGACGCGAGACTCCCTTCATCCCAACCCCTTCCCCAGTCCCTCCACCGTCTGCACCTCATCCCCGCCTCGCCCTCATTCTCTGCCCCCGTCCCCTCTCCTAGTCCTCTGTCCCTCCTGCCCAGCCTCCTTCCCCCGCACGTCCCAGCCCCTGGCCTCCCTTCGCCATTGCCCCCTCCTGTCATCTAGCCCGTCCAACCCCCTCCTCTGCCTCACGCCTTACCCCGCCTGCCCCATCCCCTCATCCTCTGCTTGTGCCACCCCCACAGTCTGGGGGAGTTCACCGCCAGTATTGAGCACTGAGCCTGCCTCTGCAGCTGTTGTAAGACCTGCTTCCTCACCAACCTTGCTTACAGTGTAGTGTATCTGACGGCCTAAATGAAGTTTGTTGGCGTTCCCAGGCAGGTAGTTCTCAGTGGACAAGAGTCCACACTACAGAAGCCACCATCGCAGCCCGCAGCAGAGCATTGTGTGTGTACACTGAAGTTCTCCATCCTTCAAACAAGTAGTCCCTCTAGGGCAGATGTAAGGCACTTTGATGGGCCAATTTTGGCAAGCTTGGAGTGCCACTTCCCATTCTGTACATAAATAAGCCTTCAGTCGTGGCCATCAATCTGCCACCTTCCACCAGCATGACATAATTCTTATTTAAAATAAATGAACACACATTGTGAGGATATTGTATAATCTCCTTATGAACTGTGCATAGCCATACTACATGGGTTGTTTGATCTAGTCTGATCATGCAGAACATGGTTGAGCCTGGACAGTATATGAATTGGAGACCAACAAGGAAAACATGTGAAATGAAATCCAGTCTAGTGATTTTGGGCACTCATGAGTTTTAAGTTTCTCAGACTCATGTCAGTAACCTCCTGCTACCACACTGTACTAACCTGAATGGAACTATACCCATATTCATCAGCCCAGTAATCCAATAGGTCATACAAAAATAAAAGGAGGACTTGTGGCACCTTAGAGACTAACAAATTTATTTGAGCATAAGCTTTCATGAGCTACTTCCGATGAAGTGAGCTGTAGCTCACTAACACATTTATTTGAGCATAAGCTTTCGTCTCTAAGGTGCCACAAATCCTCCTTTTCTTTTTGCAGATACAGACTAACACAGCTGCTACTCTGAAACCATACAAAAATAAGTACTTCTCAGCTTATACAAACTCCAAAATGTCTGAGGGCACTACAGTAATTCTAATTCATAGTATCACTTAGAATACCATGACTCAATTTATCTCTTATTTAACTCTTGACTTCATTGTTCTCAAGTGTTAGAATCAACAGAATGAAAAAATTGTTATAACTTTGGACAGTAGGTAGGAGCATTTTTATTCATATATTGCATGCAAGTTTATGTAGGGAAAGGCATGCCACCTAAACAGACCTAGGTCTCAAGATTAAGTGTCATACTGCTGTGGAGTAATACTTAGATTTCAGTGACTGTGGTTCCAATCCAAACCTCATTGAAGGCAATGGGAGTCTTTCCAGTCACTTCACTAGACCGCCAGAATCTGTGACTACACTATGGTGCAGATAAATAAATGTGTTACTTAACACCATCCAAATCCTTTCTGTGCCTACTCTTAAAATCAATTGCTCTATCCAATTACCCAACAATGTTCTGTTGACACCTGAGGACAGAGTCCATAAACCAAATTATATTAAATATTTGAGGCTTATTTAATTTAGAAAATAAAAGAGTGATCATCAAGGTAGGTAAGAGTTAAATAGAGTATATTTGGCTGAGTCTAAAAAAATAGAGGAGAAACCTAATTTGCTTAGGCAAAACAACTTTGGGTTACTAGTAGAAAATTGTACTTAAAGGATATCTAGAAAAAGGCATTTCTTTATACCTACTGATAAACCTACCTGTAGGGTCAATGGTCCATTGTAAGACTGGCTGAAATTTTCAGAGTTGGGTGTCTAAAATTAAGCTTCTAAATCCATAGATTTGGAAATCTAACTCTGAAAATTAAGCTACTTTAATTACATAAATATGGACTTCACAGTCCAACTTTAGGGACCCCCATGGTCCTGTAGTCACCAACCATAGTACTCCATTATGTCAGGGTGCAACGCTGCAAGGGCTCCTCATCTCCAGCACCTCCCGCTGGCCATCTTCTCACCAAGTCTTCCATGGCTCAGCATAAAATTCAGTTCCTTTCCAGATAACAAGAAGATCCAACTGGAAAGTTCACAAAACATCATAACACAAAAGAGCCTGCAGCCCCCTTTTAGGCTATTCCTCAGCTCATCCTTTGTGGTCAGCCTTCACCCCCATCTTGGGCTCAATATTCCTTCCATTAGGCTTGCATACCGCTTCCTCAGAAGCTGGTAAGGGAACCCAGGCCCACCTTCTACTCTAGGTTCCATCTCAAGTACCTCATATTACACAGCTAGGTCTGCTTTTTCAGACATGCGACTGTTTCCCTGGGCCACTTCCTACCTCTAAGCTCCCTTGTGTTGCTTCTCCACAGCATGTGCTTAATACATCCTCCCTTTGGTTCTGAACCAGGCTTCTCCCCAGGTCCTCTCAGCTTTTTCTTTCTCCGTTGAACTAACCACTTCCACCTCTCTCAGGTTCCACTAAAGTGCTCTTACTGACCCTATCTCAGGGCCTGCCCCCACAGAAGCCTAACTTATTCCTTGTGGATTCTCCTACCTGGCTTCTTACCAGTTTAAGTCCTATTTCAAGGCTTTTCTTCCACGACAGCCTGACCTGCTCTCTGTGAGTTTCTCTCCACAGGCACATCTTGCCACCTCTGCAGTCTCTCCCCCAGTGAGTTCCCTCAGCTTTCCTATCAGGCTCTGGTGCCTAATGATTTTTATCTAGCTCTGTCCCTTCTGTCAGAGAGGCAATCAATCAATCACAGAGGCACTAACTGGCTTGTCAATCAAGTGATGGGAGTAAGCCCCATCACAGGACCTAATTAAGAAAATTTTGTCCTGTCCTTTCCAAATCTATCTCATTGATCATGTGAAATGGTCCTTCAATCAGTCAAATGTTATATCTTTCTGACTGTCTAGTTTTAAAATCCAATTTCAAATGAACCTTTCGTGAACATAGTACTGCCAGTAAACCCATTTGATGTGTGACTCATTAATCACCCAATCCCCAAAAGTGTATGGACCATGAGTTATCTTACCATTGCATATTGTTTCCTTGAAACTGGCATCTTTAGACAGGAATTTGACTTTTCAGTAGCACCTTCAGGCTAATCTTTTGTTCAGTTCAAAAAGCCCAGTACACATCTGTAACTACTTGTGTCTGAGTATGTTCCTCAGACCCTCCCTGGTGAGGTGTCTGCTTAGGAACACGTGTGGAGACTATTCTTATAGGAAGTTTAAGATTCCAAGTTAGCTGCAGATCTGATCTGCCCTGATTCAGACCACCTAATTTAAATAAAATAAAATAAAGTCTTCCAATGTCATTGTTAAAGAACTTGTTTAAAAGCTCCTGAACAGGCCATTTAAACACATGTTGGTAGATATATCAATATATATGCAAAAGTTGACCTCTCATCTGAATATAGACATGTGCCCTCCATCTATCTTTTCTTTTCCACTCCACTTATATGGGAACTACTCATATGTATCCAGAGAAGATTGGACCTAACAGCCACATATCTTTAAAAAGCAATTAATTTCTCTCTTCCTTTAAAAAAAATCAAATAAAACAGAAATTCCATCCTATGGGAAATTTTGAAATTTCAGCATTTGTTTTTGTCCTCAATCAGGTTGAAAAGTCAAAATATTAAAATGTTTTGAGGAACAAAAAATTCTGAAAAAATTTAATACAGAAATATTGATATGTTTAATTTCAACATTTTGGAGAGAAAAAAAAAACATTTTGATTTTCCTAATCAAAATGTTTGATTTTTGGTTTGCCAACCTGAACTTGTTTTGATTCAGGCTGACAGTAATCTCTGCATCTGCCTGAGCTGCTGCAGAACCTTATGGGAGCTGTAGTTCCATTGTTCATGTCCCCATTCTCCTCCATGGGTCCAGCTCCCCACCTACAGCACATCTCCCATGATGCCCTCAGCAGTCAAATAAAACACTAGATCTCTGAGCAGAAGAGTCTAAAGCACAAAATCATCATAACAGTTATCAAATTATACTGGAAGAAATACATAGAAAGTAAAGGGTAGAATAGGTAGTTTTAAAAATCTGCATTAAAACATATATAAATTATGCATGCGATGAACTGATTTGTGCTACTAATGTGGTGCTCAGTACACAGTACACTTTGTACGGTATGTAATGAACTGAAGTTTTTCTTGCAAAGTTGGTTATATTTTTAGGTATTATGGGCCTCAATCAGATCTCACTGTTTTTATATCTGTTTTATCCCATTGACCTGAGTGGGTTATTCCTGATTTAAGTAAAAGCTGAAGAAGGCTCACATTTTGTAGATACCTCTTTGTCAGCAGTAGGGCTGGTTGAAAGTTTTCCATCAAATCTGTTTTTCTATGGAAAATTTTATTTTTGACAAAATGAAAATTTTCATGAAAACCATCGGCTTTTACAGAAAATTTCAATTTTTCATAGAAAAATGGAAAGCCTGAAAACAAAAATATGTTCATTTTGGCTGAAAACCAAAATATTTTGACTCTGAAATACCACTTCAGTGCCTCGTGGAAGTTGTAGTTTGAGTTCCTCATGCTCCTATTCTCCTCTATGAGCCTGGCTCCCCAGCTGGACTATTTGTTCTATGAGGTAGGCAACCATTTGAATGCACCATCTCCCCATAGCAGACCATAGTGCATCTTGGAAGATGTAGGTAGTCTGACCGGGGAGCCCAGCCTATAGAGGCAAATGGGACCATGAGGCACCCAAACTACCATTACGATCAATCACCATGGTAATATTTCAAAATCTAAATATAGTAGAACCTCAGACATACAAACACCAGAGTTATGAACTGACCAGTCAACCACACACTTCATTTTGAACCAGAAGTACGCAAACATGTAGCAGAGACAAACAAACAAACAAAGAACCAAACAAAAAAACAGCAAATACTGTACAACACAGTACTGTTAAATGTAAACTACTAAAAATAAAGGGAAAGCTTAAAAAAAAGATTTGACAAGGTAAGGAAACTATTTCTGTGCTTGTTTCATTTAAATTAAGATGGCTAAAAGCAGCATTTTTCTTCTGCATAGTAGTTTCAAAGGTGTATTAAGTCAATGCTCAGTTATAAACTTTTGAAAGAACAACTATAATGTTTTGTTCAGAGTTACAAACATTTCAGAGTTATGAACAACCTCCATCCTGAGGTGTTCATAACTCTGAGGTTCCACTGTATTGTGTTTTATGGCCAAAATATTTTTGCCAAATATTTAATCAGAAAAACTAAATAAATATTTTGAATTTTGGCCAAAATATTTAGTTTTTATGATGAACTATTTTGGTTTTTAATTTTTCACCTGATACATTTCTGCAGAAAAATTCAATGAAAACCGTTTTTCTCCATTTTTTGTAATTTTTTTCTGTGGAAACCTGCCACCTGCCCACCCATTTTCCAGCCAACTCTAGTCAACATACTGATTTTGTTTAGATTTTGTAGAATTGTAGATTTTAAGGATGGAAGGCACCATTATGATTAACAAGTCTAAACTTCTGCATAACACAAACCATAGACTTTCACTAAGTGATTCCTGCATCAAAAGTATAGCTTCTGATTGAGTTAGAGCATTTAGAAATGCAATCTTGATTTAAAGACTTAAGGTGATGGAGAATCCACCACATCTATAGATAAAGTTGTCCCAGTGGTTAATTACTCTCACTGTTTAAAAAAATTGCTTGAAATTGCTAGTCTGTGTCTGGTTTGCGCTTCTAGCCACTGGGTCTTGTCATGCCTTGGTCTGCTAAATTAAAGAGCCCACTATTATCAGAAAGCTGCTCTTCATGTAGGTACTTGTAGACCGTGATGAGGTCATCTCTTAATGTTCTCTTGAATAAATTAAATAGATTGAGTTTTTAGTCTGTCACTCTAAGGCAGGTTTTCTGCACCTCAAGTTATTCTTGAAGTTATTCTCTTCTGAACCCCTTTTTCAGTTTGTCAATGTCCTATTTAAAATGTAGACACCAGATCTGGTAACAGTCATAGTTTAGCTATTGCCACATGCAGTGGTAATAATACCTACCTACTTCTACTCAATATTCCCTTCCTTATGTATCTAAGAATCACATTCACCCTCTTAGCCAGTCCATCCAACTGTGAGCTTGTGTGCACCATGATCCTTAAGTCTTCTTTTTTTGTCATTGCTTTCCAGAATGGTTACCCATATTTCAAATATCGCCCTTAGTATTCTCCCAAAGTTCATATATACACACGCTCAATGTATTTCATATATTAATATGGTCTTAAAAATGGTTTTGTGTGTGTGTCTGTGTGTGAAACAGATGTTACATTTTATATGTTTTGTACAGATTCATTTGTTGTAGAACTTATAGGGAAAGTGTTGCTGTATGTACTCAGAGCAGTGCACAACCCAAGGAAAGATCTGACCCCCACCAAAGAGCCCAACAGATCGCCAAGGGATATCCAAGCCCCCTTGAAAGAGAGCCAAGACCAAGGAGTTCATAACAGCATGCATGTTCATTTTCTGACCATCTGCATATGTGGAACATTCTACTGCTAGTGGAGTTTCATTTTCCTATCTCAAAGGGACGGGATCTGATTTTGGGGCATAGTTTGGAAAATTACTCCTTTCCCCCCTCAGTGAATCCAACATACATCTATGACTTATTTAAGTTCAGTGGGAATCTGAAACACTTGCTCCTCAATACCTGCATGATCTTCTGCTATTATTGTCCATTGAAAATAGCCCATACTGTGTTTTTTTGTGAAGATACAGAAAAGATTTGGTAATGATTGAGGTACAGGAGTAACTCAAGTAGGCAATACCCATATTTTGTTTTAGAGTTGGCACACCATTGTTGCAAGGATGTTTTTAAATATTAAAGCACAGTAAATTTGGAAGATATAAATCTTTAGAGCCTATATGTTTTTTCCAACTGTGTCATGTGATACATGTATAAAAGCATCAAAGTTATCAGTGAGCTCCTTTCTCCACTCTGCAGGCAGCCACCAACTATTGCTCAGGACTATATGCTAATCTTAGAAAATGTACAGTAATTATATTGTCTGCAGAAGCTCTAACTACCTGCAGTAGAAATAAAAATTGGACCACATATGTGTTTGTTTAACAACATTGAAAGTGCGGTCTCTAGGAAGTATAGGTAAAGTTGATTAGATTGTAGTGTATACTTAAAGTTGAATAATGTACTCTTGTAAAAACACTCTTCAAAATTATTTAACTTCCCATGATATCGTCACAGAATGTGCAGAAAATCTTTAGTGTTATCTTTTCCTGTCACATGACTAGTGCAAACAAGAAAAAAATCCTTATCTTTTTGCTTCTTTTCTGGTACTTTATAAAATAGCATAACCGGTTCAGCAGCCAGACATTAAAGATTCCGGTTTGAAAAAGTCTATGTTTTGTATTTCACTCTACTTAATGCATCTCCATTGTGAAACAAGAATGATTTTATTAGCAAGAAAGTATCTGAGGAGCTGATGATGTTTGAAAAAACCTCTGGTACAGATAATCACATGCGGAATCTAACCAGAAAAGCCCCTTATTGCTTACTATATTCAAATAATACTGGAACCTAGGAACTTTTCATTGGAGGAGCATCTCTAGGCTCAGTAGGATATTCCCTTTAATATGTGCTTCAGTCTATGTCCAGCAGTCTTGTGCTGAACTGAATTAATTACAGTTTGATCCTGAAATAACTGTTATATCAATAAAAACACTTGATGTGCGTTTCAAATGTTTTAGGTATCTAAATCAGTGTACAGGCTACTTGAGAAATCTGTGCTATATAGATCACTCAACTTTGATCTATTTCTTTGATTTAGCACTGCAATTAAGAAGATTTGGTTCAAAGAGAAAGCTCATTGGTTGATGTTTTACACTGATGTGGTAATGTTTACACAGATGTGCTTTGAAATCTCAATTATGGTGAATTTTTGGGTCCCACCACATGACAGACTCCTGTTATTTGAAAGGTAAAATAATATAACATCTATCTGTAACAACCTTCAGAGCAGGTCTGCCAGGGCTCTCTTCTGAGGTGATTTATCTGATCATTGTATTTAGTGTGAGTTTTTTTGGTTTTAAATCCCTCCACAGTAAATCACTTGCTTTAAAGAACCCTTTTTATAATTCAGGTGCATACAGGGGCAGTACTTAGGACTGCAATGATGAAAAGGTGTAGCATTACTTGCTTTAAAGCACCTGCCAATTAATTAGCCCCATACTCTCCACAGCAAATAAAGCCAAGCAGTCAAATCTATTTGATCTCCCAGATTTAGACTGTGACTGAAAAGCCCATGGAGCAAGATTGAAAAACTAATCTTTCATGATTCTCTACAACTTTTTGTTCAAATGAAAGCTTAAACCAGCCAAGTGACTTTCAAACCTTTGAAAGATTTAACTATGAAAGATCTTTGGGTTTTACACCATAATACATTAATACTGGTGAGGGCACACGTTGCAATACTTGCATGCTAATGAATATACTTTAAGATAGTTTTCAGTGTTTAAAAATTACTATTAAATATGAAAAAATCAATAGAGTGTAAAAGTCAAGCCTTGATAGTTTTAATATAATTGTTTTAAAATATCAATGATCGTTTTATACTATTCATTTGAAAGGCAGAAATGCAGCTACATCAAGTTACCACAGTCCTAAATCAGCCTCAAAGAGATCTTAATATTATTGATGCAAGAATTAAAACATATTTTAAAGGCGATACTGTAGTTAAATTGTAGGCGTTCCTATACTGTGGTGATTAGATATATCATCTCTCTCTGTCGGAGTATGTACTGTGAAACTATTCTCACACCATTTCCTCCCTCTTTCTCTCTATGTGATTTAAAAATATTAATCAAAAGTCACTGGTCTAGCTCACTGATATGTTTAAAACCACTCTGCCGATACCAACAGACATTGATCAATATCGTATCATGTTTGTGATGAATTAAATAGGAACGCGAATTTTACAGAGGGGGAAAACATCCCTGATTATGCAATTTCTTTTAAAAATCCCCCACCTTGGAACTTAAGTGATAAAAGGAAAGGGTAATACATGAACATTTTATTAGTGTTTTACAATCAGGGAGTAAAACTGTCAGATCTTTGTTTTTTCTTTCATGTGTGTCTGGGCAGGTCTATCCCTCAGGTAACGCCCTTTATCCTTCTTCTCTCTTACCTTTCCTTGCACCTGTCCACGTAATGCACTGCAAGCTCCAAGCAACTCCTGAGTCCAACCCTCCTTCTCGAGTCCCTGCCAAGCCGGGCTCCTTATAGCTGCAATCTATCATTTTCGAAACACTCACATCAAAGGAGGCTGAGCAGCAGCGTCAACAACAACAACAAAGGGGAAGAGAGTGTCTATGCTACCGCTCTGCAAAGTTGGATGCGAGCTCTCTCTCTCTCTCTCTGTCTGTCTATGGATTATTTTTTATGGCTCTGCACACTGGGAAACGTCAGAAACTCCCCATCGTCACTGCAGATCAGAAAAAGGTGTGAGGAGAGGAGAGATCGGTTTAAAATTTCAAACGCAACCTCTCCGGCGCGCAAGAGAGGGCTTCATTAGCATATGTCCGGGGGGACCAGCATATATACGGGCTTTGTATATAAACAGAACTCTAATCTGATCAGTTTCCCAGGACACAACAGCAGCACCAGCAGCTCTAGATGTTGATGCAAAGCCAGCAGCAGACTCCCACATTCTCGGAGTCAGAAGAGGCTCCAAAGACAGGCAGCTGTTGTCCCAGTGCAAAGTCCACCCTGCCTGAGATCATCCAGGAACAGCTCGGCCTGAACGTTTAGATCTCACTCTTCTCATTTGATTATTGTTAATTTACCTTTCAACTCATCGCTCGTTAAACCTCCTCCCTTCCAGCGGGCTCTTTCATGGCTCCCTTAGCCGAAATTGGGGGCTTCCTAGGAGGCTTGGAAGGGTTAGGGCAGCAGGTGGGCTCCCATTTCCTGCTGCCTCCTGCCGGGGAGCAGCCGGCTCTGCTCAGCGATCGCCTGGCTCAGGCCGAGAGGGGGTCCAGAGGTGGAGGAGGTGCGGCGACTGGGACTGCGGATTTAGCCCATTTACAGGGCATCCTACGCCGGAGGCAGCTCTACTGCCGGACGGGCTTCCACCTGCAGATCCTGCCCGATGGCACCGTGCAGGGCACCAGGCAGGACCACAGCCTCTTCGGTAGGTAGCAGCTGCAATCACGGAGAGCTCGGATCTCAGCCTCATCCGTCCCGCATAGAGAGGTGTTTCTATTCCTCGTGGAAAAGAAACACTTACATACTTACTGCAAAGTAGAGCAGCAGAGCGGTCCGATCAGAGTGCACCACTGGGCAGGTGTTTAGCCCGAGACTCCCAGTATAAAGCTGTGCATTCCAGCCTTAGACCGCAGGGGCTGCACACAGAACTCAGCATGACAGAACATCTCTTCCTATGTCATTCATTAACGAGAAATGTCTGTGTGGAGCGTCCAGAGTATGTCGGTTTATATGTACATACACATATTCATTAGTATATGTATGTAAACTCTACACCTACATTTGTATGTAGCAGCAAACTCAGAAAGAGAGGTTCTATCACGGTGATGTTTTTTCTATTCAGTACCTAAAATTTAATGTCCCGGACTTGCCTCTGCAATCTCAAAATCTCTAAATCTCTTTCTAAACAAACAAAGATCATGGAATCGTTAATCTTGCTAAACCTCTAATCTGCTTTGTTTTGCAATGCGGAGAAAGCTGCACGTGGGATTGCACAGAACTACAACTGTAATGTAATCACAACAGTAATGTTTCTTTTATTTCCTTTTTAAAATGGTTTGTCCATAAACCAAAAAGGGGGCGGGGGGATATCCTAAGGATGTAAATGGTTTCTTGACATGTAAGGGTAAATAAGAAGGAATGTATGTAGGCACTGCAGCGTTATCTGAACAAACCTGCTATTGTTGACCATCAGTGAGGTTTTTTTTGTATTGATTTAACAGGCACAAAAAGGTGATTAAAGAGTTTTCTATCATCTCTCCCATAGTCAAAACAATCAGCTGGAATGGCCCTTAACTGATTTTATAACACATTGAAGTACTGGTGTTTTCAGAACTAAAAGAACTGTAGTTAAACAGGTTTCAGAGTAACAGCCGTGTTAGTCTGTATTCGCAAAAAGAAAAGGAGTACTTGTGGCACCTTAGAGACTAACCACAGCTCACTTCATCGGATGCATACTGTGGAAAGTGTAGAAGATCTTATTATATACACACAAAAAGCATGAAAAAATATCTCCTCCCACTATTACCAGCAGGAGAGTGGGGTGGAAGGAGGTATTTTTTCATGCTTTTTGTGTGTATATAATATGATCTTCTACACTTTCCACAGTATGCATCCGATGAAGTGAGCTGTAGCTCACGAAAGCTCATGCTCAAATAAATTGGTTAGTCTCTAAGATGACACAAGTACTCCTTTTCTTTTTGTAGTTAAACACAAAGTTATTCACAGAAGGGAGACTTTCTACAGCATGTAAACACAAAATTGTTACTTTAAAAAATGATTAGTCCAAGATCAAAGATTTGCAGTGTTTCTTTCAAATCTTCCTTTATTCTAACCCTATTCTCCACAGGTTTGTCTGATGTGGTCTCTGTGAGGGTTGAATGGCCTGCTTATTATGGTTTATAAAAAGAATGGCTTTGAAAATGATATCAGAAAGACAAAATACCTCCATGTCTTTTTATGGGACCTTGGACATTAGAAACTGGGAAATCTGTGATGATTTACATCCAATAAAAAGTTCTTAATGCTTGCTCCTTGTAAAGGATTTAGCTGGTTTGTCATTTAGCATTGTAAATAAGAGGTATGCCAAAGTTCAGTTAAAACTCAAAAGATTGTAAATTACAGTACACTAATCTCTCTTAAGACGGAAAATGGGTCAGAATGTAAAACAGTGTGCATAATGAGACAAAAAGGCATGCCCAAAATATTGGAAAGACTATTCCATACTATCACATTAGTTTAATAAGTTTGTATTATTATTTTAGAAATGTGCTAGGTGTGAAGCAAAAGCAACCTCACTTTGGGACTCTGTTTACATTGGTAGCAATTTTAACAGATATGATTTACACATGTCCTGTCTTTTTTGTATTGTACGTGTAATGTAATCTGTACATATTGGATCTCAAAATACTTAGTGCTTAGGGCAAGAATGGGCTACTAGCAAGGTTACAGGTAAATTGGATCCTTTTTGGTCACATAAGTGGTGACATAGTTTAAAGAGACAGAATATAACATAATTTAAATACTGTAAAATGGGCCCAATTTCACATCGCAAATGATGAATAATGAATCAGAATAACAAATATTTTAGGCATATTTAGATAATAAACGTTCTAAATCAAGTGTTAGTTATATTCCACATATTATGATCAGTTTTGTAATTTTTTAAACATAGTATACATGCACCATATTGTATACATATACAAAACCTGCCTCTGAAATCAATGGGATTACTCATGTGAATAGGGGCTGCAGATTTGGGCCCACATGTTGGATTAGATATACAGCAAATATGTTTTTCTTCTCTATGGGAAGACTCTCTGGTATACAATTCCCATCTGTATTTTGACTTGTATTCACATGATATCATTATTTTGACTTCCACCCATTAGATATAATTAAAAGTGTTGGTTTCTTAAGATAGTGCTACAGAGAAGGTGAAATATATCTCTGGATAGTTCAATCTTACCCTCCAATGTATGAAAAGACACTTCATCAAATACTGTATAATCATCTACTGAAATTGTATAGCCCTGAATCCTAAATGAATAGTTTTAACCCATCAGTGACAGATAAAATCCTTTCTTAACTAAGTCATAACAAATGTTTCTGAAAAAAGCAAATAATTCTTTTTCCTTGTGGAGGCTTCTAGTCTGCTTTGAACTAAAATGTGTATGAAATTAGTTCAGTGGTAGACATGTAAAATAGGAGTATTCTTATATATGTATGTAGGCCACATTTGCTATAGTACGGACAAATAAATTATTTCACCTGCTTCTAAATATATTATATATATATTTCTTGACTTTAACACATGTGAGTTAAAGCAGCCCTACCCTTGTACATTTAGGTATCCTTGAATTCATCAGTGTGGCAGTGGGACTGGTCAGTATTAGAGGAGTGGACAGTGGCCTTTACCTTGGAATGAATGACAAAGGAGAACTCTATGGATCTGTAAGTATTAGCTTATATTTTCTAAGCCACATTTGGATTTTAGACCTGACATACTGAGTCAATTGTTAATAGCGGGCAAAAAACTCAGCCAACCACTGAAATAATGGAATATGCTAACTTTCTTTCCTGTTAAAATAGTGTATATCATTTGTGTCATTCAATCATCCTGAGAATGTGTGGTGATGATAGCTCAAATCTTTACAGTCTGAGTCAAATATCATGCACATGGAAAGAATTTAATTAGCCTGAGAAAAAGAGAATGGATCAGAAATGCTCCTCCTTAACAAAGACAAAAGAAAGAGAACAATGTATGAATGAATGAATGAATGAATGAAAGTAGCCAGTTTAAGAAAGTCTTAATACTTAATATAGTTACTTAGTGACTGATTTTCTTTTTAAGATCTACCCTACAAATCTATCAGGCTCACTGCATTTTTCACCATAAAAAATACTGATATGGAAAACAGAGGAAAAAGATAATTCTACAGAAAAATACATAAATAAATACAAAACCCTGGATTACTTGATTTGTGGTCTGCTGATCCCTTATAATTCAGCAGGTGGCACTTTGGGGCACCTGCTTTTTTTCAACATCTGAACGAAGACCATTAAACTTAAACAGCTTAGTCATGTACCACTGTTATTTTGAAAATGTGAGGAGTATAAATGAGGCAATATCATTTAATCCATACTCTGATTTAAAATTAAACTGTTAAGACTGAAAATAAGCTTGTAATTATTTCAAATGATTGTTTTTTGTTGAGAAATTTCAGCATAAGACACTACAAACTATAGTCTTTGGTTCTACAGCAGTATCAGGCTAACATGGACTCAGATTCTTCTCCATTTCAGTTTTCAAACCTTGAAAGATAAAATACTCTCTGTCCTCCCCTCCCACTCAAATGTTCTGCAGTAATAAAACATACACCTTTGACAGGAGTTTCAAGTCTACAACTTCTATTCCTATCACGGATTGGTTTATACCCTTTCCATAGATGATGGCTGAATATAATAATTTTTTACAATAGATTGTGAACTCTGGGCATTTTATAAACCAAAAGGAAACAGTATGTACATTGTCATTGTTTGTGACTTACCTTGTCAATCAATGACATCCTTTAGTGTTTTAGACATTTTTTAGGATTGAAGGTTGAGAGGGGGAGGCATTTGTTGGTCTGAATGAGTATGAAATGGTGACAGATGGTAATATGTTTCTGATTCTTCCATCTTGATGCAAGCTTTACCTTATCCATCATAATAATGAACCATACACACTGAGTCCCTTTCGTTTACAAAATGTCTTCCAGCAATGAGTAATTATGTTTCTCCAAACAAGATTAATGTGGTCACCAAAGTCCTTGTAGTGATCCTAGTTATTTTAAAAGTTGGGGAATATAAGTCACAAATACTAGGTACAGCCACAGCAGTTGCTTTCCAGTTCCAAAGGGATTGCCTTTCTCATCTGTTACATTACATCTTTACCCAGAAGGCTCATATGTGTATAAGGACAGCAGTGACCACATTCCCTCCAGCATAAGGGAGGTCTAAGCCATTCTATGTTGGATATGTTCAGTAGTCAAATACATTTTTTAAGGTAACAATCTGTATTTTCTTGACCATTTAAGAACAGGAACACTTAAACACATATTGTCAAGTCTTATATTTTCTCTGCCTGTATGTACATATTCAAATCTCATTTTGAGGGTGTCAGATAAGATGCTGGAGATGTGTGTTTTAGTTGACTCTTGCATGCGTAACACCCTCTTCAATCCTAGAGAAAGTCAGCAAAATGGGATTTAAATCCAAAATTGTACACAAAGTGGTGCAGGTCTGGTAGTGATAAAAGGGAGCCTTGTGAACAAATAACTTTCCCAACTGCTCTAAAACAGTTCACATGCCACAGGTATGATCAGATTTACCCTCTTCCCAGGTTTGATTTTATTAGCAAAGAAATTAACAATAAGTCAACATATACTCCAATCCACTTTAGTTATCACTGTATCTCTTTATAGGAATATGTTCAGAAATTGGTTACTGAAAGAGCTCTGACCTTTTATTTTTCTATCTTTTTTTAAAATAGGAGAAACTAACTTCTGAATGCATCTTCAGAGAACAGTTTGAAGAGAACTGGTATAACACTTATTCTTCCAACGTGTACAAACATGGAGACTCGGGTCGGCGGTATTTCGTAGCACTTAACAAAGATGGTACTCCCAGAGATGGGGCTAGATCCAAAAGACATCAGAAATTCACACACTTCCTACCCAGGCCAGTGGATCCCGAAAGAGTCCCAGAACTCTACAAAGATGTGTTAGGATACAGTTGAAATGGGACAGAGTGTTTGAAAGGAAACCAAAACAAAACCCATTCTTTCCTACCACAGCTTCCATGGTAACACAAGCAGGAAGAACTTTCAAATACTGCAGAGTTACCAGGCTCTAGGAGAGTGGATTTTAACAAGCTGTTTAGTGATAGCCTCCATTTCCTAATGTTTGGATATAGGAGACAAAGCCTTAAAGTTAAGAGTGGACAAGCCTCTTTGAAGTTTGCTGACCCTGTTGCTGGCCAGTAGAGAGCGGGAGGTTGGAGTCTGATTTATTTTTAAAATACCAAACTCGTGCCTAACTTGTCTGGATTACTTATTATTCATAAACTAGAGAAAAAATAACTACCTAAATCATGTGGAGTGGGACAATAGTCAGAAAGTTGAATGAAATGGTAAGGAATAGGCTGTAAAACAGCAATAAAGCCTGAGAACTATATCTGAAGTTATAATGGCTATACTACAAGTGACGGACCTTGGAAGTCAATGCATTTCAGTCAGAGCTGGAACTTTTCTTCAGGATGGACCTATTTATACATTTCCAGATGACATATATTTATTTTATATATTTATTTATTAAAGAGTTTATTTTTACTGGGATATGAAGACACTACAACCCCTTGCCCGAACAAAAAATCATTGACAGTGCCAATATTTACTCTGAGGTAGTGTCATCATGCAAAAAAGGCATTACATCGCAACAGGTTCAAAAACAGAGTATCTAAATTTTCATTTTTTATAAAGTATAGATTAGGTTATATTTTTATGCACACATAGTTGTCTCATGGATCGTTGTAAGCTGAAGAGAATGTTGGTTGCTTTTGACTTTGAGAATGCCTTACAGATTTGTACTGAATTCAAACGCATATTTAAAAAGGAATTAAACTATGTTTTACTTTACCATTTTTACTGTCATTCTTTAAGTGAAGAGTTTGCTAACAAACTAAATATATATAGCTTTGCAAAACTGCAAAAGGTTTAATGACCATAGTAAAGTAATCTCTCAAAAGTTTGTGTTAGCACTTTAAAGCCCATGGTGAAAAGCCCACATTGAAAGCCCACAGTGCATGGCATTTTAGCTAAGTGACTTCCATTGACTTTAATAATAGTTGAACAGCTAAATGACTAAATTCTATACAGAATTTTAAAAACTGAAGAGTACAAGTGACCAGCATATAAGAATTTTTGTTCTTATCAACTTCATTATGTTTACAGTACAATGGTAGTGCAGTACAAAGTCTTTGAGCTCACTGAATGAAAAGCTCTGTAAAAGTGTAAAGTATTGCTACTATTGTATTCTTAAATTATATATTTAACAGAATGATGTGCAGAAGATGTTACACAATGATCTCATAAATTAGCATGCAGATATTTTTTCAGAAGATGAAGACAAAATTGAAACTAAGCACGCAGTTCTGAATGACAGACCATAGATGTGCCTTGATTCAGTAGTTGCACACATGTATACACGCCAGTCATGATCTACATCACCCAAAAGCAACGTTGAGGGTTTAACCTAGGATCTCCCATTCCAAAAACATAGTCTCAGTCATTAGCCAACTGAGCTAAAGGAACATTTCCACCAGGTGTAATACTATCACAGGCCAAATTCTGTATGGTTTGACTTTATAACCTATCTAGGCTAGCTGATAGAGCGTTACATACTCTATCATGACTGACATTAGAGGGCAGCATTACACATACTTGGTCTCTGAAGGAGAAGATAGATGGTTTTGTGTTTGAGGCAGAGAACTGTGAGTCAAGAAAAGAGAGAGCTCTGCTCTCTAGAGACTTCCTGTATAGCCTTGTGCAAGTCACTTAACTTCTCAATGCCCCCGTTAAATGGGTTTGAGGTCTTTGGTACTGTGTAAATGCAAAGTGTTAAATGGAATAATGTATTATTATTTATTACATATGAATAGCACCAACAAGCAGAGTAATACTAAAAATGCCTTTGATGAGTTAAAAGCAGCTTCCACAAAAAAGTATTGCTATGTTATGGCACTGTACATTAGGTCAGATGTATACATCTAGTGTATCTCTCATTAAGATAATGAAAATGGGGTGTAGTTTTGTGCAAATATCCGTGGTATATGTGCTATGCAGCAGCATTCATGAGTATCTACCTGTGATGGGGTGTTCACCCCACAGTAGCCTGGGAGGGGTTAATGAGGAAGGGGAATTATGTGGCCTAAGTAATTCCCTGAATGATGACAGAGCCCAGCTTGAGAAGTAACAGGTGGGGCTAGGATAAAGCCAGGAAACTGGCAACAGAAAGGGGCTGCAAGGGAAATAGTCTGCAGTTACTCTGGGAGAAGAGAGTTTGGGCTGGTAACCCCAGAGAGGGGGAGAGCCAGAAGGTAGAACTAAGAAGTAGGAAGATGTAGGAAGGAGGAGTCCAGAAGAAGAGCAACATGGTCTGGGAGTAAGCAGGCCACTGCCCCTAGAGATAGGTTCCCTGGGCTGGAACCTGGAGTAGAGGGCAGGCCTGGGTTCCCCTACCAGCCACTGGAGAAGTGGCATGGCCAAGGCAGTGAAAGGAAGACTGCCATTTTTGTATGGATGGACTTTGATACCCCAGAAGGGGCAGGCTATAGTGACCGGGCCAGAAGCCTAAGTCATGAAGGAACCCCCGAGTCCCAGAGAAAGAGAGAGAGACCATGGGGAGAGGAACAGGCAGAAGGGAACATTGGATGTGTGAAGAGTTAATCCCCAGAGCAACCGGTAGGAGGCACTCTAGTAATGAGTGGACACCATGACACTATTCAAAGCCAGAATTTCAATCAAGAGCATTTTTTTAATATAAACTACACTTGCAAGAAACATTAATATAGCTAAATGTCCTCAGTTCTATAGTTAATAGAGAACTGGCTGCTTCATATATATAAATATAGATAAACATATTATTTCTACTCATATCTTTTTACTTTCTCCAAGAAGAAAATGAAATATTTAGCACTTGGATAACAGGTGGCCAGGGTTTAACAGATCAATAAACTAATTAAATGAAATTGTGAAAGGCACCATTTAAAAAAATGAAGAGGGAAATGTAGCACAGAGGGCAATGTAGCACAGAGAATATCAGAAATATTTTGTACTAAGTATATATTGATACATAGATGGTATAATCCATTCCTATTTACAGTAGTTGTTATTGGTGATGTTGTTTTTGAAAAGTAAATTAATGACTAAATAACAACCAAGCTAAATGGAAGGATATATTGGATAAGTGCAGTAAATAACTCAAAAGTCATCTCTGCATGCTAGAAAGGCAGAACACAGTTTATTCCACACAGTTGTCTAGGTTTTGTGACGGATCTGTGAATACAGATCTGGCTGACAGATTTTCATGTGTTTCTGGCAAACATGGTCAGTGTTTAATCTGTATTTATAACCATAAGTGAGTTTCTGACTATGTGTCCTTGGTTTACCAGTTAGTTTACATTTGGAATATGCTTTGAAGGTGAAAAAGCATTACAAGTATTTTTAACAATGTTACTATTATTTTGTGTCTCATCATGGCTGTCCTGATTTTTTAACAGACATAACACAAACCTGAATAGTTACAGGGATTAGCTCCATCTGATAAATAAATAATATGCAGCTGGAACTTGAAGATCCAAATGCTTATACAACTTGCATCATCAGGAAATACCATATATTTCTATAAAATACTTGCCTCATTTCCATATATTATTTGACTATTGAAATCCCGTATTACAGATATCCCAGTAGTAATGGTCAAAAATGTAGCGCAAAATTACATGGCATATATATATGCTCAGATACTAAGCGATGGGCAGCACCTGACATGTCCCTCCAAGCACTGAAAGGCCTATCAGTCTCTCTCTCTTTTTTTTTTTGGCTGTAGCATACTTCCACTGACAAAAGTAAGAGGATATTGTACTATGTGTCACAATGTGTTCAATTTCCCCATTCCATTCTGCTTTTTGAGTGTATTTCCATTCTGTTGTATTCTGTCTATCATGATCCTCTGAAACAGTTGATGTGCTTTGTAGTCGGAAAAGTGCTTATGTAAAAATGACACTTTAATGAACAGACCTGCCTTTGTGTGTACTCAGAGTCATATCTGTGGATTTTAGTGACTTTTTAAACTGTAGGGCCAACATAGTTAAGAGAGAGTCATTTCATTCTATTTAATCAGCAGAAATGACTAAATTTACTAATAATGTACACCTGTGTAACTCTAATGGTGTAGTGCTTGGAATGGTATGGGCTTACACTGATATTACCAAGAGTATAATTTAAAGGCAATAAGGTTTCACAAGTGTAATTGAGGGCATAATATGAAGGCAATGGGATGCACAGATGCAACGGAGAGCATAATTTCATACCTGTCAACTCTATGGGTTTTCCCCTATAGATCAGGGCTTTCAAACATTTCTATAGGTTCTATAGCCAACATTTCTTGGCTTCAAATCCTCTTTTGCCACTTCCCCACCTCCTGGGGAAAGAAAGCCAATCAGAGCTGCTACGCAGCCTGATGGACATTCTGATTCTGCACTCTCCGTAGCAGGTAGAGCTCCAGCTCTTGCTTCCCAGGTGTATAAACAATGGGTGAGAGCTTGTATAGCGCTCAGGCCTTTGATCTCAGAGCTGGCTGGGAAGCAGCAGTTCCCTGCCATCTCTTCAGCTCCCCATGTGCCCTGTGCCTCACATGAGCCCCCATCCCAGTAACCAGATGCCCCCTGCCTCTCATGTGCCTCTGAATTCCACGCAGGTGTGCCATCGTGTTCTTCTGCTCACCATATGTCCCAGATGCCACCAGTGCTATTTTTTGTCCCTGACCCCACACTGTTCCTTTAGGACAGTGCCCAGATGGGACCTCTACTGAACCCATGGAAACCTTGACTTTGCCAATAAATGATAGGGCTTATTGTGTGCTGTCCCTCCTCTGTTGTAGCTTAGTAGTTGGCTTGGAGGATACAACTTCTGAACTTCTCCTGGGAGTGATGGGTTGAGTATGGAAGGAATCGGTATGAAGTGTAGAGGTGTGAAGTGTATGAGGACTGAATAGCTAGATGTGTTCAGGATGGGTGAGTGAAAAATGAATGGGTGTATGGAGTGGGCATTTAGTAGTGAATGTGGATTGGGGATAGGTGTACCGAATCAGTAGCTGTATGTATTCAGTGTGTGGCTATGCAGAATGAGTGGATGTAGATGGTGGAGTAAATTGTCTGGGGATTATGATCCTATGTGGACGAAGAGATGGGAAGCAATAAGAATGGGTGTGGAATAAATATTAGTTGAAATGTATAGAATGAATGCATAGAGTGGGTGTGAGAAGGACAAATGGGCAATGTGTCCATGAATGTATGCATGTTTATACATTTCTATGCAATGCATGTAAATCAGAATTGTCTTTTTTTTAGTTTGCAAATGTTGGCAGGTATGTAGTTTGCCTCAATTTGCCAGAACCTCAATTACTGATAATCCCAAAACGAGTTGGTAGGGATAAAGTTAGGAAAAAAACACCATCTTTTTAATTGTTAATTGAGGACATTTGATGTGGAAATCACTGTGAGATAAACATGGAAGCTCGTGGTTCCATTTTTACAAAGTTACCTTTCAAAGTTAAACCATAAGGAATAATTCTAATTCATTGTATATTAGTTACTTGAACTTTATTATACTTGGATTACTTTTTTAAAATGTATTTTTTTCAGTACTGTGTAAAAATAATCATACATATATGGCATTCAATATTAAAAAAAAAGGTGGGGGAAGCCAAAATAAAAAAAAAACTGTATAGATTTTCCCCATCTCTAACCAATTAAAGAAACTCAGTTGTGGTGTGGCAAGGAAGATATATATTTCCAGAGATACTTTTCACGCACAAAAATCCATTCCAAATGCCAACAGATTAAGTAACCCAGTTTTGTGCTCCAAGAAATGAAGATTTTCATTAATCCGTATTGTGAACAGAAGGGTCCAGTTTAGGGAAAACTGGGACTGCTAACTCGATGCATCTTCCAAGCACACTGGGAATTTTAAAGAGGGATTATGCTTGAGGCTTTGTCTTCCCCAGTGTGGGCCTATGTATAAAGTACACAATCTGACCTTAACCATTAATAATTAGATAGCTGACTGCAGATTTGTTCCCAAGGCCTCAGCCCTGCAAATTGTTCCATTTGGGGTAAGGGTTCTACATGGGCTGGGGGGGCTCCTGTACCCACTTCATTTAAATCAATGGGAGTCTGCATGGGGACATAGGTCCATCTGCACAGAACAAGCTGCAGGATGAGGGCCAGAGAATGTTTCTGTATTCAGGTACAACAGTTGTAAATTAGAATACTGGTTATCCTCCTTTGTTTTCTTGAGTATTCACAGTTCGAAGAGTTTATTCTGCAGACCCATGTGACCTTGATTAGTTTACATTTGATGTAACATGCCAAAATCCCAGTGCTTTGCAAATGATTTGATTTCTGTACCAGTTATTGTATTTTCAAATATACTTGATTGGGAATTCCATATCTTGTAAAGACTGATTTCATGTAATGAATCATCATACTCAAGGTATATTTTAGAATATTCAGTTCAAAATAGCCTGACTAGAAGACGGCCATTAAACAGCCTTTGCTTTCAAATCAGAGCTGGTAATAAAAGAGCTGGTCTCTTATAACAATTCCATAATGAGCAACCTTTAATTCATCACCAACAGACCAGTAGTAGTGTAATAGAGGTGAGATTTCTCTTTCTACAGCCTCTTTCAAGACTTTTAGTTTTATCTTCTGTCATCACCTGTAGTTTTTTTTGGTAAATTTTCAGTGTGCTTGTGCATTTGTGCTTCTATATCACACTTCATGTTACTCTCTCTTTCTGATTAATGTGCCCTTAATAATGCGTCCGCCCCAAGTAAGCAAGAGCTTACTAAGACCAGCAGTTCTTGCTAGTACTGATGCACATGTCTGAAGTGAAACTGGTAACTTTGAAACAGTAATCTTTGTATGCTAGGTAGAGGGGTGCAGTTGTTAAAGGCTTTGTAACAATGGCTAACAGTTTATGGTCAGCTTGTATGTCAAATTGTCAAACATATTGGTGATAACTTTCACACGCAAATGCTACAGTGAGCATCTCTTCTATTTGGATGGAACTTCTTTAATCTGACTCATCAACAGGGACACAATTAGTTGAAACACCAACCTGAAGAACAGAGTTCATGTTGTGAAGCACCAGAAGTCACTTTTAAAAAAGTGCAGAACAAACTGGTTATGCAAACAGGAGCTTTATCTTCTCACCCCCGCCCCCCACCCTTCTAATTTTTCATAGCCATTTACAGTCTTTCTGCAATAACTCTTTAAGGCTGTCTACACTCAGGTTTTGTACCTGTGTAACTCTAAGTTAAAGGTGTGATTTTTTTTGTTTGTTTTTAAATTGATAAATTGTACAACCCCTAGTGCTGACACAGTTATACCAGTATAAAGGTGCTTTATATCAGTATAGCTTATTCCCCTTAGTGTATGGGAATAAGCTGTACTGGTATAAACACTTTTATATTGGCATAACTGCATCCACACTGTGTGTGTGTGTGTGTGTGTGTGTGTGTGTGTATTGCTTTAATCACACTGGACAAGGCCTCAGTGGCATAGTTATTATGAACATTGTGGTAGTAATTTGAAAAGCCTCTACTGGTTCCAGCAAATCAGCTGCTACCTTTTTTCCCCACAATGGAAAGGTGAAGATCTTTTTATAACTTCATTAAGTTCCTTTAGATCTAAGCATGCTGTTTGTCAGCGTCTTGTCTTCATTTATGTTTTGTACATTGCTGGTGTTTAACAAATAAATAATAATAGTGACGAATAATGGATCAGATAATTCTTCAAGGTGAAAATGTAATACAGCAAAAGATTGTATCACACTTTCTGCACCCACCACCATGGTGGAGATACTCTATTGGAGCCACACAGGTGGACAGTAGGGAAATGCTAGTGATCCAGAGCTCGCAGAGAGCTATCACAACCAGGAGAAGGGCAGTCTTACCCAGTGGCCAGAGCAGGAGTTGGGAGTCAGGCAATACCAGATATCAGGAAGTCAGAGTCTGAGACAGGCCAGAGGGAAAACCAAGAATCAGGCGTCAGGGAGGGCCAGGTAACCAGGGGATTAGCAGTAGAAGCAGGTATTGCAGAGAAAGCAGTCCTGGGAGGGAGAACCCAGCTGAATGAACAACTTTCTGTGCTTGGGTTACATAGGGGCTGGGGACCAATCAGGACACTCAGGTTTCCACCAATCAGAGCCCAGGACTCCCTCTGTTAGCATTCAGCTGCTATTCTGGTCAGTGGGTGGCAGGTTGGGAGTGCTTATATCTTAAAGGCCCTGTGCACCCCTTCAAGACCCATGGTCCCTGACAGAAGCTGATACCTGGGGATTTGTGTCCTAGTGGATCAGGGGCTTTTTTATCAACCTCATGGCATATTCTGCAGAGAGGCAAATCTTGCTGTGATAATGAAAGGACTAGGTAGTTGACGCAGTGAAGCCAGCCTTTTAGAAATTTCCTCCCCTTTAGTTCCCTCCTTTGGGTTTTCCTGGGAGAAGGGCTCTTGGGCCCACTGATAAATTCTCAGATGTATTTGGTTTTTCCTACTACACCACTGGATATATCAAGTCATGTGACTGGTGACTAATCTTTCTAAACCTGATCCTGATCAGGTGACTGAGGCCAGGAAATAAAATAAACTCTTATCTGCACTCCTGTGAATCAGATCTTTTATAAGGTAACAGAAGTAAACTACATTTTCACAAGATTGGAGATATGAGAGGATTATTTTGCCCCTTACTGCATTTTTGTCAACAAGTACTACCCCACCAAACCTCAATGGCTTTCTGACTGCATGGTTGCTACTTGTGATTTTTACTGTCTGTGAATGGATGAGTACATATGTTACATGAGCACTGTCAATAGAATTCTAGCATTGATAAAGTATTTCATCACACTTTACAATGCTTTATTGAGACTACCAGTTCAGAGACTCATAGGCAGAAGGGCAAAAAAAGTGTAACAAATTTCTCAAGCAAAACACAATTAACTTGGAAGTATTGTGACAGGGTAGTCTGCTATTTAGGGCAGTTGTGCCTAATGGTCAGCCCCATTCTGCCACCTGGCTTGGCCATTAAAGGGTTTGGAAGGGTCTAATAGATGCAGATAGAGATCTGGGAATGCCTGAGAATTGGGGAAGGAATCTGGACACTGCATCTTTAAGGGCCTGAAATCTTGCAGATAAGGTAGGGCTAGGTTCCCCTCTCACTCAACCAATTGGGAATGAGGTGGGAAGGGGAGCAGCATAAAGGCTGCCTCCTTTCTCAGAGCAGACAGACACTGATAAGAGAAGGGTGGCTTTTTAAATTGGAAGGCTAATTTGCACGGGTGTTCAGCTGAAGGGAGCTGGCAAAAGCCTTGCAGCTAAGTTAAGGCAAGAGGTTTGAGATACGTTCCCAGAGGGCTTAGGGAGACTTCCTGTTTAAAGGAGAGAGACACTGAGAGTTTTAAGACAAGGGGCAGAGAACTGCTAGTATAATCCAGCTGCCAAGAGCTGAGACTGGCTTTTAGGAAACACTTCTGTAGCTGGTCCCAGGAGAAGCTGTGAAGAACCATAAAGGTCAGGACAGGAGCAGCAGTCTGCAGATCATAAGAGGTAAAGGTGTAAGTAGCCCAGGGAAAATGGGAAAGGGATGGAAGGAATTGTCCTTAAATGCCTAAACAAGGTCCCAGGGCTGGAGCCCAGAGGAGAGGGTGGACATGTGTTCTACTGCCTCTCCCAAGGCCAATAGGAGAAAGCAACTAAGGTGGCCACTCACATGTTCCTGGAATGCTGGCTATTCAGTAGTTCTGGGAATGGCTTGGGTCTAAACCTGCTGGCATGACCTTGTATGCACAGTGCATGTGAGGTCATGATACACAGAGGGCTCCATTTTTAAGAGCATGCCACACTGGCCCTGCCAGCATGACCTTGCATATATGCTTTCTAGGTCATGTTGGTGGTTGGAGGGGTGGAGTGTCATGCTTTTAAAAATGGTGTCCCTGTCCAATAGTGGACCAAAAAGTCCACTTTTGTCCCAGTACTAGGTGGGATTCAAACCTCTCAAAAAGAGGACCACCTGGTTTAATACCAGATGGATGGCTTCCCTAAAAGAAACACAGGTGTCAAGAATAAAAGAAGCCAAGAACAGAAGTGCCAGAGGCTAGGACATGGGCTTGAACATTAGATTTTCAGTTTCCTATTTTCTGGACTTTTCTGTGAACCCCCAGAAGGGGAATGAAATGAACAATGACATGGCTGGAGGACTAGGCCATATGTTTTGTCAGACTATTGTGGCGCCAGACTAGCTGAAGAGAGTGCTAGGTTGAGAAAATCTTTGGAGCACTGAACCTGGAGGACCCCTGGAGGTGAAAGATCCCTTAGGATAAGTAGTTACAAACAGGCTATGTACCAGGAAAATAGAACAGAAAAACAGTATAGGAAGGAGGTCAAACAATTGCCTCCATTGTTAACTGGAGAGGATATTGGATTTCAAACAGAAATTGGCTGGCAACATGCTAAAGAAACAACTAATTGATCTGCAGCAAAGTCAGATGACATAATCACCCTGAAGGGTCAGTACTAAAGGAGGACCTCACAACACCTCAACAAAACCAAGGGTGACAAACACTCTGCTTTTTGAGGACATCCGGGATGCTATTGATATTGCTTACTTGTAAGAGAATCTCTAAGCTGAATTTTGCAAGGAGGGAAAGTAATGTAAGAAAACAGCCTTTTGAACATGTGTTTAATAAAAAAACTTCTCTAGTTTTAGATTTTGGAAGGTGCATAAGATATATTTTAAACCAGCAACATACGAAAACTAAACAAAGCTCTATTCACGCACTGTAGCATTTTCAAAAATCACAAACCACACCAACATTACTTTCAGGGTCACCATCTGTCATAAATATAAAGGGAAGGGAAAAAACACCTTTAAAATCCCTCCTGGCCAGAGGAAAAACCCTTTCACCTGTAAAGGGTTAAGAAGCTAGGATAACCTCACTGGCACCTGACCAAAATGACCAATGAGGAGACAAGATACTTTCAAAGCTGGAGGAGTTGGGGGGAGAAACAAAGGCTCTCTCTGACTGTGTGATGCTTTTGCAGGGAACAGAAAAGGAATGGAGTCTTAGAACTTAGTAAGTAATCTAGCTAGATATGTGTTAGATTCTGTTTTGTTTAAATGGCTGATAAAATAAGCCGTGCTGAATGGAATGTATATTCCTGTTTTTGTGTCTTTTTATAACTTAAGGTTTTGCCTAGAGGGATTCTCTGTTTTGAATCTGATTACCCTGTAAGGTATTTACCATCTTGATTTTACAGAGGTGATTCTTTTACGTTTTTTCTTCAATTAAAATTCTTCTTTTAAGAACCTGATTGCTTTTTCATTGCTCTTAAGATTCAAGGGTTTGGGTCTTAGTTCACCTATGCAAATTGGTGAGGATTTTTATCAAGCCTTCCCCAGGAAAGGGGATGTATGGTTTGGAGAGGATTTTGGGGGGAAAGACATTTCCAAGTGGGCTCTTTCCCTGTTATATATTTGTTAGACACTTGGTGGTGGCAGCAATAAAGTCCAAGGGCAAAAGGTAAAATAGTTTGTACCTTGGGGAAGTTTTAACCTAAGCTAGTAAAAATAAGCTTAGAGGATCTTTCATGCAGGTCCCCACATCTGTACCCTAGAGTTCAGAGTGGAGAAGGAATCTTGACACCATCTTTTCAGCATCATTTGATGTATGTGTAGAATCTAAATTATAACTCATATGTACCTGTCTAATACCTCTTTATGTATCAACAGTAGCATATTTCTGAACAATGCTTTGTAATTTTATTATTTACAGGTGTTTCTTTTGTTCATGGAAATAATGTTAGTCTCTGTGATTGACAATCTCCTTGTGGGAATAGACTTAAGTCTTTGTTATGTGCTAGATCTTTCAGTTATCTTTAATAAAATTGGCCATGAGGTGCCATTGACATGACTATGGCTTTTAGGGTAAAAGGAATTGCCTTAAAGTGGTTCCATTTATTCATGGTGGAGGGATCCCAGAGGGCGGTGATAAGCAACTGCTCTTATACCTGGGAACTTTCAGCTACGGAGTCCCAGAGGGATCAGTCTTATCTCCCCTTTTTATTCAATATTTAACTGAAGTTGCTGGGTGAGATCATGAAGTAATATTAGTTATAGGGTGTTCAATACGTTGATAATACTAATTCTACAGTTCCTTTTTATTAGACCCAGGTGGTGTCATTTCCTTGTCTGGCAGAAGTAAGGACCTGAATGAAAGCCAGCTGGCTTGAGCTCTGTCTGAATAAGATGGAAGTTATACTTAATGGGCAGAAGGAAGCATTTTGAGTAACCTGCAAAGTCTCTGTCAGCTGTCACAGTTGGAAATGCCTACTGTGTAGAAGGTCTTATAATCATTTGGGTTCATGAGTTCCCGCATCAGAACAGCAGATAAACTTTTTTCTTTTCAACTGGCAAAAGTTCTGTGCCCTCTTCTCTTAGGTTTAGAGCCCACCATGGCCATCTATCCCTTTTGGAAAGCAGTGTAGTCCTGTGGCTAGGGCAGTGCACTAGGAGTCAGGAGAACTGCATTCTCTCCCTGCTTTGCCATTGCATCTCCCGGTTCAACCTTGAGCACATGTTTTACACTCTGCTTCAGTTTCACCATCTATAACTTGGGGGACAATAATGCTTACCCACTTAAGTTCTGTGGACAAAAAGTGCTATAGAACTGCTTACACCAATCCAGTTTTGGGTAGATGCCCCTTGTTATAGAAATCCAAATAAATTTTAGTTACTTATAGGTTACTTGTTACTTATAGGTTACTTGACTGCCATACTCACCCTGGGGCTAACTATCTTAGGGCTTGTCCACACCAGCGCTAAGTCTGCAGAAGATGCTCTCCTGCCCACATAGCTTCTGCCTCTTGTTGAGGTAGAGTAATTATACTAACAGGAGAGTGCTTTCCCAGTGGCATAGCGTATCTTCACCAAATGTGCTGTAGTGGTGCAGCTGTGTTGATTTAGCACAGTAGTATAGACTAGCCCTCAGTTATGTCAAAGATCAGGTATGCCAAATTTGGTTGTATGCCCCCTCAAAAAAGTGGACTTGTGACAACCTATTATACTTTTGCTCTACACTCACTGCTAATAACTTTCTGCTCGTAAATGTAAACTGCTAATTACTGTCCAAACAGTCCTACATAGGATAGAGCCCAGCTACGTAAGATGGGAACCAACCTGAGTGCTGCAGCACACCTTGGCTTGAAGTGGTTTCCATCATATACACGGTTAACAGTTTGGTTCAATGGCTCTCAGCAATAACCCCCCCGCTCCCAATACAAATTGTCCCAGCACCCCTGTAAGAAACCACTCTCTCCCTCTCTGACCCACAATGTCACCTGTTAGTCCAGAACTCATAAGGTAACTCCCCAAATTTGAGGTTGCTGTGTGTAAGATATTGTCAGGTGCACTCTGGAATTCTTTCTCACTGGAAATATATCATGGCCAAACTGAAGAAACACTGTTTGACTTTTTACTAACTGCTGGATCCAGGATCTTAGCATTCAGCATAGTGGCTGTATTTTCATGTCTTCATGCTATAAAGTTGTGGAGGCTAAAGGCTTTAAATCCCAATATTTGGGAAATACTCTTGCTTATCTTAATTATGTAAAGTGTTCCCAGCTACTATAGGTGTTAGAGTAAATGACTGCAATGAACAATAAAGTCATTTGTAGATGTTATTACTAGATCAATGCATTTACATTGGGCAAAGCTCAGTTTATCTAATTCTAATTTATTAACAGAGCCTTTCCACAATTTGTCACTGTGTATGTGTCTGGTGGGTATTAGGATCTCCACATTTTCTCTGCTATCTTACTTTCTTTCACCAGCTTTGGACCACTCATCATGATGACTCTCTTTCTCACTGACAGTGTTTGAAAGCTGATCCCCTGAAGCCCAACATGACTTGAAGAATAGTCAGGGGTGGTCTCTGGAGAACACAGTGACTTCCAGGAGTTGAGTATGAGGCTTCTGAAATTACTCCACCCCCTCACATTCTGGGGATCAAGAAACTGAAGTTGCGGTCCAAATCAGAACCATTGTGTAATAGTACAACATGTTGCCCCTTGTTTCTCAGGTGCCCCGCATAGACCATTTGAGCAGCCCCACTGACAGAGTTTTAAAAGAAAATGTAACTGATGTCTGACATATAGTACAGTCATGTTTTCATGGAAAAAAGATACTATTGTTTCAAACAGCAAAACCTTTATATCTTATGGAATAACTTCAATAGTTCTACAAAAGATTTGGTTGCTTAAAGTTAGTCAGTGTACCCACATGCTTTCATATGATTCCTTTATGATGCTGGCCAGCAATGATGAAATTAGCATATTTTCATCTATATACAAGTTGTTCATAAAAAAACTTGAAAGGGGTAGTTAGGAAAATCCGAGTGCTGAAACATTTAAAATATGCTTTCTGGTCACAGTTTTGTGTGATTGTCAGCCAGAGACTATCATGATCAAGGTAGCTTGCCAATTGCCTGCCACAGATATATTTATTACTATAATGGGGATTTCCTATCAGAGATCTGAAGACACCCACTCTTGCACATTATTTTATACTAGATAATCTATACAAATCAACAGAAGAGATTTGATATGGAATATAATGAAAAGAAATACAGTAGATAGGATATTACTTTGATCTAGTGGACTTAACTGAACTTATTTGGATTTGTTGTGCAACTTATATGTAACTAAATATGGAGAAGGAGCTTGTCTGGTGCTTTGCTATGTAAAATAAATAAGTGTGGCATGTAGGAAGGGGTGGATTTTATTACTGATTTCAAAGGGTGGGTCAGCATTGAGTAACACATTTCTTTCACTCTAAAGGGGAAGAAGTAATTTAAAGAAATTCTCTTAGGCCTATTAGAAAGCACACAGAAATGTCCAACTAGTCAGGTCACTAACTGGCTGAACACTTCTGTGCCTTGTTTTCTTTCCAAAAAGAGATGAAGCCTGGATTGTATTATTGGGGAAAGGGAAAGATATTTTTTTAAAAATTATTAAAAATCTGGTGCCTGATGATGGCACTCTTTGCTTTTGCCTCTCCAACATGTAAAAACAGAATGTGGTCATCTGTTGTGGTGTGTGGAGTAGTAAAGAGCACACTGCATACCTGCCAACATTTGCAAACAAACTCCAGTAAATTCTAATTTACATATATATACATAAATAAGCACATATATTCACAGACACAGTCCCCGTTTGTCCTACTCATGCCCACTCCATGCATACGTTCATTCCATACCCACTTGCACTCCATCCTACCTGTTTACTTACATGCTCATTATGAATGTCATCTCTGGATCCAATTTATTTCACCACCTATCCCCATTCATTCCATGCTCACCCATCCACTCATTCTGTGCAGCCACACACTGAATACACATTGTCACCTGTTCTCTAAACCCATACCCTCACTTCACACCTACATACAGCATAACCACTGCACACATCCTTTCTGAATACATCTCCTTGCTTATCTGTGTACGCTTCCCATTGCCCTCAACAACAGTCCAAGCTACACAATGGGAGGGAAAGCACACCCTAGGCCCTATTTTTTATTGGCAAAGCCCAGGGAATGATGGAGTTTCCATGTGGTCGGTGCAAGTCCCATTCCTCCCATTAAATAGTCTCAGTCCCTGAGTCCCTTCCCCTGAAGATACCAATGCTCTTTTAGTGGGAATGGGGGCTGGGGAGATTTGGTGTCCCCCCTGAAGGTTGGAGATGTGGGACAATGACATCCCCTGAAGACAGGAGAGGTGGGAGAAGGAATTGGGACACCTCCCAGAAGAGCCCTACAGTAAGCAGGTAGCCAGGACCTGTGGGTTCAGTGTAAGAGGATGGGGGAGAAGGATGGCAGGCACATGAGGACAATAGAAGGGGAAGTCAGAAGCACATAAGGTCAGAGGGCACATGGGAACACTGAGGGGGAGGGGCAGAGGCTTACGCAGGAGGGAAATAAGAGCGATGCAACATCCTCACTCCTCTTTCAAACAAAAATAAAAAACATTCATTTTTTGTTTCTTTCAAAAATGTTCATGGAAAATAGTTACCATTTTCCAAACAGCTCTACAAAATATGGCACTTGTGGTTTGTAGTACAGTACTTGGTATCACTTAGCAGAGAGGCCAAACATTAAACACTAAAATTACCAAAATGGGTGGCAATTGCTGCCAGGTATAGCGTTGGTTATCTGATGCAGACACCTACTCACTGGAAACTAGATTGACAGCACTGGCTCATTTGGTAATCATTGGTCATCAGTTATCTCATAAGTTTTTGGTCACCAATAGATGATGGTACTACAGTGATGAGCTTTATATTACATTACCCTTCACAAGTCATTCTGCCATAGACAAAATGTTTTTACCCAAGAGCTACACATTAAAATTCAGCACTGCAGTTTTAATTTTTCAATTTACATATGAAAGGGAACCATGTTCTTTAGATCCAGCATGCACTAATGCTTTCCAAATATTTGCAAGTGCTGCAGAAAAGAATCCCACTGACTGAAGTTTCCTCATTTACCAAAAAAAAAAAAAAAAAAGTTAGAAAATGTTCCATGAGTGTTAGCTCATGCTATGAATTTTAGTTAACATCTGAATAATTAGGATACAGGTCCTGTCAAAGTATTTCAGCATTAAGACATGACAGGGCATATTCCATAGGGCTAATAAGACATGCCCCAGGTACATCAGGAACTCCAGCTACCTATGGCGTGTATCAATGGACTTATAGAACATGATCTGCAGTATCTTATTGTATAAAAATATTGCCCTTCAGTCTTGATGAATGGGAAAACAGAAAAAGGTTGTAAGCAATTCATTTTTATTCAATTATGAATATTAAATATCTATTTTCTTGTTAAAGCGCTATATATTTTCTAGTGCTTACCATGGACTTCTCATCATCTCCTATAATAGACAGTTGTTCACAACTCTTCCTGCTCTCCTGGGCCCAGTGGCAACATTGATTTGTTCTTTTCTGGCGGCTAGGTAATCTACTACTTTTGAAAAAGAAAATTAAATGGAGAGACTCTTGACCCTTCCTTTCCCTTTCAAATAGTATGCTTTATTGTAATAACTGAGGCCACGTCCACACTTCAAACTTTGGTCGATGCAGCTTACTTTGGTGTAAAGCTGCTGCAGTTAGTATATCACTTGTGTGCATACATACTTGATGGCCTGTGTTGGCACTTTGTGCATTCACAAGGAGTGCTTGTGTCAACGCAAAGTGTGGTGCACCATGGGTATCCTTGTGTGCCATGCACTACTCTCCAGCACAATGGTTTTTTGGAGATTTTTGCAAATGTGTTGTGGGATAGAAATGAGCCGTGCAGAGAGCTAGTGGTCAAGTCCCCATCATGCAACTTTCTCCATCCCATAATGCCATCCCTATCCTGTAATTTTTGCATCTTTAAAAAAAAAACAACCAAACCTGTGCAGAACTTGTTGCTGTCCATCATCTGGCGGACGTATGAGCCCACAAGCTCTGCACTGTTGTCAAGAATGTTGCAAACACAGGCTGAGTGATCCTCCAGTATTTGCAGAGCCTCAGGAAATACCGCAACAACGGGCTGCATGATTTCTTTGAGGACAGATTGCTATGGGACGTAGCAAAAACCAATTCAAGTTGGTTGTTGGCATTCACGGAGCAGCTACAGAGGGTGGAGCTCTGCTTCTGGGCCTGAGGCACAAACACTGACTGTGGGATCACCTCATAATTCAGGTTTGGGATGACTAGCAGTGGCTTTAGAACTTTTGGATGTAAAAAGCCACATTCCTGGATCTGGGTATTGAACTCACTCCAGCCAGAACATGGACACTAGAATAAGAGTTAAATTGACAGGGCAGAAGCAAGTGGAGATCACACTGTAGAAGCGTGCAATGCCAAGTTACTACCAGTCAGTGGGAAATCATTTGGAATTGGAAAATTCACAGTGGAGGGCCATTGTTCAAGTGTTTACAGCTGTTGATTGTATTCTGCTATTCAGGACTGTGACTCTTGGCAATGTGCAGGACATCAAGGATAGATTTGCAGCTATGGGTTTCTGAACTGTGTGTGTGTGTGGAGGGGAGGGGCAATAGAGGACATGAACATCCTATTTTGACCCGACCCCACCTGACAACAGAGTACATCAACAGAAAGGGCGGCTACTTCTATGATTATGCAAGCGCTGGTGGATCACTGGAGATGCTTCACCGATATCAGTGTGGGATAGTGCATGACTCTCACATGTTTAAGAACACAGGACTGTTCAGAAAGCTTAGAGCGGACATTTTTTCATGACTGATAGATTAGCATTGGTGATGTTGAAATGCTCATAGTGGGGGACCCAACTTACCCTTTGCTCCCCTGGCTCATGAAACCACACACCGGTCACCGTGACAGGTTCAAGGAAAGATTCAGCTACCGGCTCAGCAGGTGCAGAATGACAGTTGAATGTGCTTTTCATAGATTGAAGGGACACTGGTGGTGCTTACTCACCAGATTAGATCTCCATGAGAAAAATATCCCACTTGTTTTAGTTGCCTGTTGTGTCCTGCAAAATATTTGAAAGGCAAAGGGGGGGATGTTGTCCTGGGGATGGAGGGCAGAGGTGGAGCGGCTGTCTGCCGACTTCGAACAGCCAGACACAAAGGCAATTAGCAGAGCTCAACGCGCAGTTATGTGGTTCAGGGAAGCCTTGAAAGAGCACTCTGATGGCCAGTAACAGTGATGTGCTGTGCTAGACAGTGAGCTACTTGGCATGGAAATTTTGGGGGTTGTTAGGAATGGTGCAGTACCTGGCATACGTTTCTGAATATCAGTGTCTTTTAATGAACCTATGAATTATTCAGTGCTTACTGTACATTTATAACTTTTATTGCCATGTGGTTTGCACAGAATCAGTAGTTCCATTCCATTACCACTAATGAGCGCTTTCAGTAGCACTAGGAATTCTGCGGTATATGTTATGAAGTAATAGGGATGAAATTATTTCCAAAAATAAAAAATTATTATGTTACAAGGTTCAAAGAGTAATTTGTCGTTTAAAAAAATATTGTGCAAATGTATAAAATTAATAGAATGCCAGAAAACATTCATGTCCATTTATGCCAAATATACACCAACCGTTGCTCTCACAGGTCTGTGTGTGAGAACCTGTGGTTTGCCTTACTGTCCCCTGGCATGGAGTGATAGGGCTAGGGATATGACCATGGATGCTATGTGGAATGTGTGTGTGTGGGGTGGGGGGCTAGAGAGCTGCTAAAATGGAGTTCTCTATTGATTGACTTCAAAGGGAGGTGAGCATGTGTTGGACATGTAGGTCAACAGGAGTCAGCAGCATTTGTGTTTGCTGCTGGAGAAGCCCCATTATGTCTTGGTGCATCTCCCTCTCCTTTTCCTGCTGGGACTTTCTCTTGTCCATTCTTTCCTTCTCCATGTTGTCTGTTATATTTACCCTCCAGGTCCTCTGATCAAGGTCTTGGCTTGCAGGATCTCACTGAACATATCATCATCTCCTCCTCCTCAGGGTCAGATGTTCCATGAGTGTGGAAGGGGCACCCTTCAAGGCTGAAAGAGCAGCAGCTGCAGAGAAGACAGATGTATTGTTGGATTGACAGTCCAATGAACAGTGAAAGAAAAGTTTCCGAACTGCCTTCCCTCATTCCTATAAAAGTTTTAAAATCAGAAATACTAATTGACACATCAGGTTTGGAACGCCTCTCTGCACAGCACCGCTCTCCAGCCATAGCCATGGTGACTATGGCCCGCTGAGGCAGGGGAGAAGGGAAGTAATTGTTTGGCTGTGTAAACCCCAAAAAACTTCAGCCCCTATTTCCAAGGCTACAAGTACAGGGCAATGGCACTGTGTACTGCCACTATTTTCCAAAGCCGGTGGTGATTTTAACTGATCCCGCTCCTGAGGATAAAAGAGGCACAAAAAGCACAGCTGCTGCTGGCATCCTGAAGCTGCCTGGGCCTGTATGCTGCCAGGTCACTAAATTCAATGGTGCTGCCAAAGTCAGGGCCGAGTGGTGTGGGAAAGTGTCCTAGTGTGGAGGAAGACTCTTATCTCTAGAAACCTTTGGGGGAGGATTGCAGAGAAACGTTCATGGAGATTCTCGCTTTCAGAAGGACACAAGGGACATCCCTGTGTACATAAACAAACTGCTCTGCATGGCCTCCCTAATCCTGCAAGGGAATGAAAAGCAGATATATATGCTACAAGTTTGTTGTACTGCTATCTCTGCTTGTATGAGTAAAACAATGAAAAGCAGATACCTGTGTCCTGGTAACTTTGGGGTTGGGCTGGGTGCCATCTTCACATTTAAACTTTTTTAAGGGAGAATGCATGCACACACTTACCTGAAGTACCTTCCCTTGGATATGGCTCATCTGTGCTAGGTTGGTGGAACTGGATAGACTGTGGTGGAGTCTCAAAAAGATCCTGGTTTGCGGCATAACTGGCCCCCCCTTGCTCCATGCGGCCTCTTTCCTTGATGTTCATGGCAGAGGTCTTTGTCTCAGGTTCCACTGAGTTATCCTTGATTGTCTATAGGGTGCTGTTCTCTGCCAAGTGTGGCATGCAACTCGTAAAAGTGGCAGGGCTATGGCTCAGCACCAGATTGACTGTTGGCTTCCCTGTCCTTGTGGCATACCTGCTGCTGTTTCTTCACTTTCATGCAGCACTGTTGTTGATTCTGGTTGTACCCCTTTGTCTGCATCCCCTGTGCAATCTTTTTGTCCATGTCCATGTTTCTATGGCTGGTCCATGGCTGAGCTTGCACAGCCTCTTCTCCCCCACAGGTCAGGAGATCTAATACCTTCTGTCTACTCCCGGCAGGAATGTGGCTGGAGCATGTAGCTGGCATAGTTGGGTGGGCAGTTACATACAACAAGGGAGAGCTCGCCAAGCTGGGAAATCAGGAAAAAGCATTTAAAAAAATACATGAGGGTTTTTAAAGCAAGGGGGTGACTTTTGTGACCCCCAGGCAGTGGAGTTCACATCTGTGAACACAGCAGTCACTGTCATGCATTAATGGACAGCTGCTGGAGGACTACTCAGGTTGATATAGGTCATGCAGTATCTACACTCACACTGCATTGACCATGGCTCAATGCTGTTCAGGTAAGTGGTGTTACTGTGTCTCTGTAACGGGGCACTTACGTCAGTGGGAGATACACTTGAAAACACGCATAAATAGGTTGATGCAAGGTGACTTATGTTGACCTAACTTTGTCGTGTAGACTGGACCGAAGTAACTGAGCCATTTAAAATGCAGCAGGAATCAGGATGAGGGGAGATAGTGGGACACTCACCCTATGGCAAAATTTATGATTTATTGCACAAAGATGGAGAAAAATGACATGCACAAGTCCGTGGGTCCAGATCTACTGCATCCAAGAGTGTTGAGGGAGTTGGCTGATGTGATTGCAGAGCCACTGGCTATTATCTTTGAAAATTCATGGTGAGTGGGGGAGGTCCCGGATGATTGGAAAAAGGCAAATATAGTGCCCATATTTAAAAAAGGGAAAAGAGAGAACCTGGGGAACTACAGACCAGTCAGCCTCACTTCAGTCTCTGGCAAAATCATGGAGCAGGTCCTCAAGGAATCCATTTTGAAGCACTTGGAGGTGAGGAAGGTGATCAGGAACAGTTAACATGGATTCACCAAGGGCAAGTCATGCCTGACCAACCTGATTGCCTTCTGTGATGAGATAACTGGCTCTGTGGATATGGGGAAAGCGGTGGATGTGATCTATCTTGACTTTAGCAAAACTTTGGATACAGTGTCCCACAGTATTTTTGCCAGCAAGTCAAAAAAGTATAGATTGGGTGAATGGACTTTAAGGTGGATAGAAAGCTGGCTAGATTGTCAGGCTCAAGGGGTAGTGATCAACGGCTTGATGTCTAGTTGGCATCTGGTATCAAGTGGAGTGCCCCAGGGGTCAGTCCTGGGGCCAGTTTTGTTCAATATCTTTATTAATGATCTGGATGATGGGATTAATTGCACCCTCAGCAAGTTCGCAGATGACACTAAGATGCCGGGGAGAGGTAGATATGATGGAGGGTAGGGATAAGTTCCAGAGTGACCTAGGCAAATTGGAGGATTGGGCCAAAAGAAATCTGATGAGGTTCAACAAGGACAACTGCAGAGTCCTGCACTTAGGAAGGAAGAATCCATGCACCGCTACAGGCTGGGGACCAACTGGCTAAGGAGCAGTTATGCAGAAAAGGACCTGGGGATCACAGTAGACGAGAAGCTGGATATGAGTCAGCAGTGTGCCTTGTTGCCAAAAAGGCCAATGGAATATTGGGCTGTATTAGTAGGAGCATTGTTAGCAGATTGAGGGAAGTGATTATTTCCCTCTATTCAGCACTGGTGAGGCCACACCTGGAGTATTGCATCCAGTTTTGGGGCCCCCTACTACAGAAAGGATGTAGGCAAATTGGAGAGACAGTCCAGCGGAGGGCAACAAAAATGATTAGGGGATTGGGGCACATGACTTACGAGGAGAGACTGAGGGAACTGGGGTTATTTAGTCTGCAGAAGAGTGAGGGGGGATTTGATAGCAGCCTTCAATTAGCTGAAGGGCGGGTTCCAAAGAGGATGGAGCTCAGCTGTTCTCAGTGGTGATAGATGACAGAACAAGGAGCAGTGGTCTCAAGTTGCAGTGGGGGAGGTCTAGGTTGGATATTAGGAAACACTGTTTCACTAGGAGGCTGGTGTAGCACTGTAATGGGTTACCTAGGAGGTGGTGGAATCTCCATCCTTGGAGGTTTTTAAGGCCCGGCTTGACAAAACCCTGGCTGGGATGATTTAGTTGGGGATTGGTCCTGCTTTGAGCAGGGGGTTGGACTAGATGACCTCCTGAGGTCTCTTCCAACCCTAATAGTCTATGATTTTATGAAAAACTGCTGTGCTCTTTGGGGGCTGGAAAGGGAAATCCAACCACCCCCAGCCTGGGGCAGTCCATGGGGCTGGAGCACTTCCCTCGTTGCAACCCATTTGGACTCCTATATGGGGGTGCCCAAAGCTGGATTTAGTTTGAAGTGGCCCTTCTCCAGCCTGACTCTAAAGCTCCCAACTCCACTGCAGTTTATTTGGAGCCTGTGTCTGTGGAACCTAGAAGCCTTCTTTCAGTGACTGGATCATGGCTTGTCATGCCTCATGGTTAGAGCAGGAGTCAGAAGTCAGTTGCCAGAGCCGAAGTCAAGAATTGGAGCCATGGGCCAGAACTGGAGTCTGAGGCCAGATCCCAGAGCCAAGGATCAGAGCTGAAGTCAGGAATTGGAGTCAAGGGTCAGGACTGGGTTACATGGAGTGAGGCAAAGCAGGAGCAAGACTGGGTGGCATGGCGCTGGGTCCAAGGCGGGAGCAGGTTTGGGAACAATCAGACACAGGAGCTATCGTATCCAGGGGTGAATGCTTTGAGCAGCTGCTAAACTGCTGCTGCTGCTCCTAGGCTTGATTGTTCCCAGCCAGTTGCTGACTTTTCCAACCAGTCAGGTGGTGTAGCCCATACAGCAGCCTACTACAGGCCAGCTGAGCTTAGTAGGATGCCTGGTGACTTGCTTTGCTCCAGACCCTGACTCCTGATGCTTCCATGCATTGTCACTGTCTATCATGATGTCACTAGAAGCTTGATTGAGTAGTAAAATCTCTCAGGATATGGCCAAATCATATGTACAGTCATTTGCAAGAAAATTATCCATCCTGCACTTAGCTCTTTCCTTAAAGAAGGAAGGTGACTATTGTGTAGACAGGGGTAAGCAAGAGGGCTCTCTGGGAAGATCTGTATATTTTTTTCCCTAGAGATTTATGTTTATTTCCCAAAGTGAAGTGTGAAAAATATAACACAGCAAACTGCCTATAAAACAACACATAATCCAAAGGTGAGTGGCTACCCAGCATCCCTACAGCATGAGTTGAGTAGAGAGGGAATCTAACACTAACATACTTCTTGCTACATGCTGTTGTTTTTATAACATGAAAGTGCTATTCATTGAAATAGCTGCTGCTTTGTCAAAGATCCTGTTTTTCATGAAACGGTTAAGTCTGCTCAAGATCTCTTCTCTTGAACTTGCTGAACACTTTCACAAAGACCAGGAACTCCTCAAAACTATTTAGTGGGTTTAGGAGTGGAGCAATAGCTACTCTATCAAAGAGTCTGTTAATCATGAAACTTTATGAAACTCTTCTACCTACTCTGTACTTTTCTTCAACAAAGTGGCTGTTTCTTTGTTGACAATGATCTCTGATCCAAAAAAATGTGTCTCTGGACTAGCAAAACCCATTCCCCATTTATTGTGTTCTTCCCAATTTCAGATACAGGGAACATTACTCAGGTGAAAATGACAGTGATGCATTCCTTTCCTGAACTGTTCATAAAACCTCCTGCATAGGAGGTCAGAGAATGAAAGTAACGGACTGTCCAGTAACTGCAGTGCACAAGGTAGGATGAGTAGTCCTCTTTTCTTTTCTTTTCTTTTCTTTTCTTTTCTTTTCTTTTCTTTTCTTAACAAAATGATTATACAACCCCAGAGACCTCTAAATTCTCACTATGCACAAATTTCTGACTTTCTAGTCTGTAGTTTTTATGCTAGAAGGATCAGAAAAATCACAAAATACAAAATGTGAGTTTCATTTTAAGGTTAGTTTTTAATGAATTAGAGCACACAAACTAAAATTTACTTAAATCCTCAGAAAATCCAAACTTTACTCAGAAATTATGTGCTGAAAAAATTGGACAGACCCTGTAGTTCATACAAAAAACAGAGGTTGAATCCCATTTTAAATGCAAAATAAGACCCAGCCTTAGCTAGGGAGCTGCAATGGCTCTGTTGTAATTCTAAAACCTCACAAGTCAACCTGCCATATACATGTTTTCCTGGCAACTAAATGACATGGAGTTCCTGTAGCATTCCTTTCCAGAAGGCTGGTTGGAGTTTTAAGGATCCAGGACTGATTATATTAATTGTCCTGTATCAGATCCTATTTTAACAATAAAAATCCTTTAAGGTATATTTTGATGTCATTGGGTTGCCAATCATGGCTAGTGCAACTCCTTGCATCTAGGTCTAGGAATGTAGCTCTTGGTGCAACAGGTGCCCCTTTGCTGTTTAGTGCTCACTCTGTGATAATTTGGCCCTGCAGCCAAGTAACCATTTAATCCTCCCCTTTTGGGGTTACAAAGTCGAACAGGACAGTTGTCTAAATTCCATCTCCAGATGTCAGATTTCAGAGTAGCAGCCGTGTTAGTCTGTATTCGCAAAAAGAAAAGGAGTACTTGTGGCACCTTAGAGACTAACAAATTTATTTGAGCATAAGCTTTCGTGAGCTACAGCTCACTCCAGATGGTGTTCAGACCCACCTTAAGGTTTTGTGCCACTATAACAGTGGCTGGCAGTGGAACCCAGGCCTGCCCTTTACACAGGTTTCAAGCCCAGGGACCCTATAACCAGTAATCCAGGTCCTCAGTCTCTGTCCCTGTTGAGGTTTCTCTAGGATTTTTCTTACCAAGCCTCTCTATCATCTTACCTTGTTTACCACAGGAGCCTAATCTACTCCTTGTGGCTACTCACCCCTTCTAGCTTCTTGCCAGATCCCTAACTCCAGGCTCTCAAGGCTTACTTTTGCCCTGTACAGCCTCCTTGTCTCTGATGATCACCATCATCCCAGGTGTAATGGGATGTTAAACTGTATTATACTATTCCACCACTAGGTGGCACTGTGTATGAAAGACCTTATTTAAGCTAACCTCAGCCATACTGGAAGAGCACTACAGGACCTTATGATGAACACATCTGGTTTGGTGTATATAAGCAAGCTATGTAGCCCATCCATACCTGGTATAGAAGATCATGACATGGTGTCAAGAGTAAGCTAAGAACAAAACCAGAAGGAACAAAGCAACAAACTTGCAGTATCTCATCAATATGAAAAGGACTTGTGTGGACTGGTCCAGGCTGAGGTTGATGACACCTAGCGGTGTCTGCAGTGGGGTTAGGTTGATCTTACTCCATTACATCCATTGGGATGGAAATTGTTGAAATCATGGTGGAATTCCTCAAGAGCCTCTTTTCCATGGGTCCAGATGATGAAGATGTCATCAATATAGCGCAAGTAGAGTAGGGGCATTAGGGGACGAGAGCTGAGGAAGCCCACCTTGATTATCATACACATTGTAAGGAGAGTGATCACTTTACATAAGCTATTACCAGCAGGAGAGTGGGGTGTGGGGAGAGAAAACCTTTTGTAGGATAAACACCCATTTTTTCATGGTTTGTGTGTATAAAAACATCTTCTGTATTTTCCACAGTATGCATCCGATGAAATGAGCTGTAGCTCACGAAAGCTTATGCTCAAATAAATTGGTTAGTCTCTAAGGTGCCACAAATACTCCTTTTCTTTTTGCGAATACAGACTAACATGGCTGTTACTCTGAAACCTCTCATCAATATGCCACTCTTCAATGCCCCAGAGAACTTCAGCTTTGACAAACTTTCAGAATGAACAGACTGGAAATAAGATTTTGCACTGCTACCAAGCTTCACAAAACTGGGGATATACAGGTATTGTCTTTAATTTATGCTATGGGAAAGCAAGCAGAGCATATCTTTAAATCCTTTGATTTAGTGAAGACAGTCACAAAGATAATTGTGAAATGGTTCTGGCTATGTTTGATGCACACTTTATACTCCAGATAAATGTGGTTTATGAAAGAACACATTTTCATCAGAGAATTCAAGAACTGGGGGAAATGCTGAATGTTTGATTAAAAACTCTGCATACATTGGCTGAAAACTGTGATTTTTGGGAATGCAAAACATGAAAGTATCAGACAGGCTGGTTATTGGGTTAACTGATAAAAATCCTTTAACAGCAGCTACCACTGAAGAGTGACTTAATCCTAGCCACAGCAAACAACAGACAGCAAAACAGTCAGAATTAGTCAAACAATAGAACAAAACTTAGAAGCAACTTGAAAAACCTGAAACTAGCTTAGAAGCTATAAACAAAGACTTGAGTATTAAAAATCTTTCTTTCTCATAAAATCCCTGAATCAAGGAGGGAGAACTCCCAGGCTAAGAGGGACAAATTCCAGCCTACATGCACAAAGTATGGAAAAAGTTATATCCCAAGAGATGACATGTCCAACCAGAGATGCATGGTATAATACATGCATGAAATATGGAAATTTTGTAGCTGTTTGCTGCACCAAAGCAGTCAGGGAGTTGGACTCATATTATAGAAAAGAGTAATTGTTTCTGGGATCTCACTTGTCTGCCTGGAAAGTGAAATTGAATATTAATGGCAAGACTATTGACTTTAAAATTGACTTAAAAGTGGATGTCACAGTCATCTGAGAAGGGACTTGCAATGACCTTGAAACTCTCCTGGAGCTGAAGTCACCAGAAACAGCACCTGACTAGCCCTGACTAGCCCTGCATGGGCCAATTCACCAAACCACTTACAAAGACAAAAGCTATGCATTCAGAGTGCATATGGTCAAAGACAAACAACCTTCTCAGCTGCAGTGTGGCAGCCATGATGGGCCTAGTGAGAAAGGTGGAAGAACTTGATGGAGGATTTGATGATAGGAGACTTCTGAAAGGAGATCCAGTACAAATCAACTTAAGAGACAATGCTGAACCATACAGTGTACAAACATGCCTACAAGAGAGACCTTGGAAGAAACTAGCTGTAGATTTACATGATTTCATCATTATGTGGTTGTAAAGGACTATTTATCCAGGTATATAGCAATGAAGTACTTGAAAGACCTAACATGTTGCAGTGCTACTGAGAAACTGAAGTGCACTTTTGCTCACTTTGGTATCCCAGAACAACTAGTGATGGAAAACAGATCACAATTCACTGCAGCAGAATTTAAGTCATTCAGAATGAAATGACATTACTCACAAGTGAATGAAGAGGTTGAGAGAGCTGTACAGACTGCCAAGAAAATCATACAGCAGAAGATCCATTCTTTGCTCTTCTGAATTACAGATCAGCACCAATAGTGGCTACTGGATATAGTCCAGCACAACTCCTGATTGGAAGACAACTCAGAGGTTCTTTTGCAAGGTTGGAACAGTAGTTATGTTCAAAGTGACCAGACATGACGAGAGTAGCCAAATTGGATAAAAAGGCTAAGAGAGCTTTATGAACACTTTTACAACAGACATCACTCAGAGAACTGCTGAGTCTAGAACCTAGTGACAGTGTTCAGGTTAAATTGGATGGAGAAAAACGATGGACCAAGCCAGCTGTTGTGAAGAAATAATTCAGTGGAGAGATCAACAGAAACCATCATTGTCTACAGTTCGTTCCCTAAGAAGAACAATCAACAGAGCAAACTCTACAGATGGTGGATGCTGAACAAGAAGATGACCGCTCAGGGATTCCAAACCAATCACAACCAGTCATTGCAACTATTGGGCAGCCAGATGATCAAGTTGTTACATTTGGGACATGTAATTAGAAAACCAGCATGATTCAGAGATATTTAATAGAATGGACTGTAGTGAACTTCAAAGACAGCATGATGGTAAGAATGTAGAAAGAACTTAAAGGGGGAGTTGGAATGTTAAACTGTAGTATACATTCAGCCATTAGGTGGCGCTGTGTGTAAAAGACCTTATTTAAACTAACCTCAGCCATACCTGGAAGCTCATTAAAGGATCTTATGATGAACACATCTGGTGTGTAAGCAAGCTCTGTAGCCAGTCTATATTAGATACAGAAAAGCATGATGCCAGGGAGTTATTTTAGACTCCTTTCTTTTCTTTTTCTTTCCATGGAGAAACAGACTTATCTGGATTGTCTACACCTGCCACCAACTATAATTTTTAAATACCTAGCAGTTTATATTCTCTTGTTCTACCCTATGTCTGTCAGGTATTGTAACCATGCCTTTCTAATACTATCTCATTTCCCTGATATTGTTACTAAACATTAATATACCATTTGTTATCTTAAGCCATTTAAATTCCTCAAAAAGCTTGGTAATCAAGCTTTACAATTACAATGTAAGCTTTACAATTACAATTGGTAATCAATTGTTTCTTCTACCTTAGAGCATGCACATAGTACATCTTTGTGGGTTTTTTTATTTGAAAAAAAGTTTCATTTAAGTCAGAATGGTCAGTTAGTATACTAAACCAATTCACTTCATTTTCCTATCCAGGCCCTGAAGAACGCCATTATCCTCAACTCTAGGGCACAATGCAAAAAATGTTCTTCCTCATTTTTCATTGATCCAAATTTTTTGCCATTCTTTTAATTTTTTCTGTACTAAAACTTTTGAATTCCTGTTTACTCAAGAGTATTTCTATGTCTATCCTTCCATGTCTTACAGTGCTTGTAGCTGCTTTGTCTGCCGTTTCATTCTCCATATGCAGTGGGATCCAAGCTAATGCCACATGTATCCCCATCTGAACTGACGTTAGAAATAAAATTTCATTGATTAAATCTCTTCTACATACTGACACCCCCCCTTTTTTTTATTGCCATAAGGCCTGATACTGAGTCCAAAAAAATGACTTCTGCTGCTGGGCATACATCCCAGATCCAGTTTAACACTAGCATTAATTGCTGCTTGTTTGTTTGTCATGACAGCTACAAAATTGGATATTCTTTTAGCTGCACTAATTCCCAGTTTTGATGTACAATGTGCCATCCCTACTCTTCTTGTTTGGACCTGTCTGTATATATTTGACACAATCTACTTTTCATCTATATACTAGTACACTTCATTTTTTTTTATATACCCATTGTCTCCTTTTTACCCTTAAGTTTATAGAATAAATCCAAATCCACATTTGGACATGTGGCTTTCCATCCCATGACCAAAAGTTTTGACTTTGAGTTTTTCCTTGTCTTTTAACTCCTGCATCCATGTTTTAATCCAAACAGCATGTGGAGTTCAAAGATCCTGTGCTTTAGTCTGCCTACTGTATTTGCAACAATCCTCATAAATTTGTTTGTTACTTTCATCATTGCAATTCCCATTAAGTTTCGCCCAGGAAGTTAGGACCAGTAGTTTCATTTGTAGTGTAACTGGCATTTCACTAGCAGCTATCTGTAGTGCGCATATGTGTGTTGTAAAAAATGCACTGCACGCAACGCATAGTGCACTATTAAATCTAATTTTTTTAATTCTGATTTTGATGCTGACCCTAGAGCTTGGCAGCTATAGTCGATACCTGGTCTGATTAAGGTTTTAAATACCTTCAGCAGTGTCTTCTCATCTGCCCCCCAATTAGTCCCCGCAACCCTTTTAAGCAGGTGATTCTTCTCTTGCATTTATTTTTAACATAGTCTATATTATCTTTCCAAAATAATTTAGCATCAAATATTGTCCCTAGGAATTTAAACCTTTAATCTTTATCTAGCTGTACAGACACAGTTTATATTCCTTTGTAGCTTTCCTTTTTGTAAAGATCAGTCTTTTGGTTCTAGCAATGGAGACCTTAAAACCCAAGCATTTCCCCAGTTTGAAATCTCTTGTAATGCTTTGTGTCACTCCTTGTTCCCATATAATATTATACAATTCCAAAGGAACCCTCAAACTGCTTTCAGGAAGATAACTAAACATTACATTGCATGCATTAATTTTACCCAGTGATGTATTTTTGCTTATATCAATAGCTTTCTCAAATTCCTGCACATAAGACCTTCCATTCAGTATAGTATCTTCAAGTTTTTCCCCCACTACATAATAGTTCATGCCTCTATTTGATGCATTGCCTTTTAATATGGTGAAACTGAACTTTGATTGTCATCATTACTCACCCTTTGGAAAATTTCTGTGAAAAGTTCTGCTTTCTCATTATCAGAACTTCTAACTATTTTGGCAGGCCCAACAAGATTGGGAAGTCACTACTCTTATTCTGAATTCCATGAATTCTTCTAACATGCTTGTGTATTTCTGTATTTTTGTGTATTAACATGCTTTGTGTGTTTTGGTATCTTTCTTTAACCCCCCACAATACTTCCTCCAACTCTCTTTGATTTTTTTTTTTAATAATTCTTTGTGCTTTTGATTTCCACTGCAGAAGTGAGTATTGGGGTACTTCAATATCTTAGGTCTGGCTACAGTAGCTCTTGCTATTATCCCTTTTATTACATTGTCATTGAAATTCTCTGTCACCACTCTCACACAGTGATCATTCACAAATTCAGTACATTTATATGTACATATCTCCTAGTTAGCTTTCTTAAAATTCCAGGTGAGTAACTTTACATTGCCTTCAACCTTGTCCTAGAAAAGTAATAAGATAGGGAAACGATCACTCCCCATTCCTTCTTCCTTATGTATTTCCTTCTTCCTTATGCATTTGCTTGCAATATCTGTTTATGATTCCGGGTCTAAGCAAGAAAACCTACCATCTGCTGCATTAAATCTAGCTGGGGTGCCATCACTTAAAACCACAAGATTGTTTTTTGTCTATGGGCCTTTCTAGACAGGCACCATTACTATCAGTTGCCCTGCTTCTGCACAACTTATTATGACTGTTTCGGTCACTGTATGTAATGTATGGTCTTTTTGTGTTCTTTGCTATTTCTTGTTATTCTGAGCTTTCTAATTTCCCTCACGAGCTGTATGTATTATAAATCCTTAAAGAAATATTTCTCTTCTGCATTGGGATCTCAACAACATTATATTTGAGACTTACTTTTTCATTCTGTAATTCTATATAGTTTAGGGCTTGTCCACACTTAAAACACTGCTGCAGCTGCGCCATTGTAGTGCTTCAGTGTAGACAATACATATGCTGACGGGAAGGATTCTCCCATTGACATAGCTAATCGACCTTCCCAAGAGACAGTAGCTAGGTTAACAGAATTCTTCTGTTGACCTAGCGCTGTCTACATTGGGGGTTGGGTCGGTATAGCTACGTTTCTCAGGCATGTGGATTTTTCACACCCCTGAGAGATGTAATTCTACCAATGTATAATTCTAATGTAGACCAGGCCTATATGAAAGTACAAACATCTCCTCCTCTACCTACTTTTTGTCTATTGTCTAATGGCAATATACCTTGGAATTTTAAAAGCGAGCTTTCCAACTGACCGTGTTTCCTGGATACTTATGATATCTGGTTTAATTCTTATTCCCAGTATATTTTTCTCTTAGTTCTTGAGCTTGTGCTATCAAACTGTGACCATTCCAACAAAAGATTGTGGTTCCCACACTAATCCTATTTCACCATTATCCTCATTTAAGGTTGCATGAATACAATTCATTGACAACTTGCGAACATAGAAATAGTTTTCCATTGTCCTTGCTATAATTTTAATTTTGTATATTCCCCTCCCAATTTGATGTGCAATTTATCAGTTCTATCATAAATGCAATAAACCTCTCTTTTCATCTGCAGTGTTTATCATATCTTTTATAGAATGAGGCCATATCTACAGTTCCCATCAGTTCCTGTGCTGATTTTCTCTTCGTTTTCTGCCTGAGGTTTTGAGATTCTTCTTATACCTTCTGCATAAAATATGTTAACAATTTTTGTCTTTTGTATCATTTTAGCTGGTCTTGTTGCAGTACATATGCTGGACTCTGACTCCCACCACAGTTACTACACATGCTCTCCATCCCTTCTATACAATTTTCATAGGACTGCTAACCCTGCACATTTACTGCATCTCATTTTCCCATTACAAACATTTGTTACATGGCCATACCATTGGCACTTATCCCTTCTTATGGCAGGAGGAATATATGGCTTGGTTCTAAATATCTGATACCTTAGTATTACTTTTTCAGGTCGAGTCCCTCCTTAAATGTAATCAGGACAGAACTTGATGGCTTGTTTTATCCTCCTCTTTTATTAATTAGAGTATTAGTAACAGAGCACAGAAGATAGCTGATTACTTATCTCATCATTGGTCAGGCCCAGTGGTACTTTGTATACTACCCCTTTGTTCTGGTGAAATACTTTGGTAGCAGTTAACTTATTTTAACCTTCTGTAAAGTTTTAGTTTTTAGCAGTTTATCAGCCTGCTCTTTGCTTATACTTTTAACTGAAAGATCCCCATCTTGCAACCTCCTGGCTATTATGATATCCTCTATGCTGTTTTTAATTCAGTCAGTTACTTTCACAGGGTTAACATTGCCTACTCTTATTTCTTTGGCTAGGAATCTTACAATTATAACACTTTGGTTTATTTCTTTCCTCAACTTGGCTTTTTTCACTAAAATCATCATCATCATCATTCTGCTTCTATTTTCTTTTTTCTCCCTACTTTGTGTTCATTCTCTCTCTCTAACAGACTTTTCTTCAGTTTCCAGATTATTTGGGGTCATAAAATTCTCCATCTCCCTCAAACCTCCCACCCAACACTTTTTTTTTTGCTGCCCCGACCGCCACCGCTGCTCCTTCCACCAGCCCTTCCTCCTCCAGGCCTTCCAGCCCAGAGCCCAGTGAGCTTCTAGCCCTTTTCTGCTCTCAGCTTCTTGTCTTTATAGTGCTGCCCAGCTGTTCCCCAGTTGGGCTTCACTGTCAGTTAACCCTGGTCCTTCTTCTCTCAATTGATGCCAGGTGATTTAACTGGCCTCTCAGGCCCTCATTAACACTATCTGAGCTGACATGGGGAGTATGCCCCATCACATTTGAGGAGGAAAGACAGTTAGAGGCCTATTGCCACAAAGAATTATAGAACTGTGGGGCTGGAAGGGAACTCGAGAGGTCAGCTAGTTCAGCCCTCTGTGCTGAGGCAGGACCAGATATATATAGGACATCCCTGACAGGTGTTTGTACACCAGTTTTTTTAAAACTTCTAGTGATAGGGATTCCATCTCCTTCCTTGGAAGCCTGTTCCAAAGCTTAACTATCTTTATCCTAATATCTAACCAAATCTCCCTTGTTGAAGTTTAAGCCCATTACTTCTTGTCCTAGTATCAGTAGACATGGAGAAAATCAATCACTGTGTTCTTTGTAACAGCCTTTTAACATATCTGAAGACTGTTTTCAAGTTCCTTGTCAGTCTTCTTTACTCAAGACTAAACACGCCTAGTTTTTTAAACCGATCCTCATAGTCCAGGTTCTCTAAACCTTTTATCGTTTTTATAGCTCTCCTCTAGACTCCCTCCAATTTGTCCATATCTTTCTTAAAGTGCGGCGCCCAGAACTGAGCACATTACTTCAGCTGAGGCCTCACCAGTGCCAAGTAGAGCAGGATAATTACCTTCTGTGTCTTGTATATGACTCTTCTGTTAATACAGCCCAGAATGATATTAGCCTTTTCACAGCTGCATCATACTGTTGACTCATATTCAATTTGTAATCCACTATCCCCACCTGATCCGTTTAAGGAGTACTAACTCCTAGCCAGTTATTCCCCGTTTTGTAGTTGTGCATTTGATTTTTCCTTCCGAAGTGTAGTACTTGGCGCTTGTCTTTTTACTGAATTTCATCTTGTAAAATTTAGACCAATTCTCCAATTTGCCAAGGTCATTTTGAATTCTAATCCCGCCCTGCAAGGTGTTTGCAACCTCTCCCAGTTTGGTGTAATCTGCAAATTTTATAAGTATACTCTCCACTCCTTTTATCCAAGTCATTAATAAGCATATTGAACAGTACCAGACCAGGGACAGATCCCTGTGGGACCCCACTTTGTCCTCCCAGTTTGACAGCAAACCACTGATGATTATACTTTAGAGTATGGTTTTCCAACCAGTCATGCACCCACCTTATAATTTCATGTAGACCATATTTCCTTAGTTTGCTTATGACAATGTTATGTGGGACTGTGTCAAACGCCTTACTAAGATCAAGATATATCACTTCTACTGCTCCCCCCGCCCCTGCTTCCATGCAGTAGGCCAGTAATGTCTTCTGTCAAAGAAGGAAATTAGGTTGTTTTGGCATGATTTGTTCTTGAGAACTCCATGTTGGCCATTACTTATAACTCTATTATCCTCTAGATGCTTAAAAACTGATTGTTTAATTATTTGTTCCAGTATCTTTCCAGGGATCCAAGTTAGGCTGGCTGGTCTATAAATCACTGGGTCTTCTTTGTTCCCCTTTGTAAAGATAGGTACTATGTTTTCCCTTTTCCAGTCCTCTGGCACCTCACCTGTCATCTATGAGTTCTTGAAGACCATTGCTAACAGTTCTGAGATTGCTTCAGCTAGTTCCTTAAGTCTCCTATGATGAATTTCATCAGGTTCTGCTGACTTGAATACATTTAACTTATCTACATGTACTTTAAACTGTTCTTTCCCTTTAAACTGTTCTTTCCCTATTCTGGCTTGTGTTCCTTCCCCTTATTGTTAATATTAAATGCGGTAAGCATCTGGTCACCATTAACCTTTTCAGTGAAGACTGAAGCAAAATAGGCATTCAACACCTCAGCCTTCTTGATGTAATCTCCTTCTCTACTATGTAGAAGACTTAATGCTTTCCTTTTTCTTGCTCTTGCTTCTAATGTATTTATAGAACATCTTATTGCCTTTTATGTCCCATACTATGGTTAACTCATTTTGTCCTTAGCCTTTCTGAGTTTGTCACTACATGCTTGTGCTATACTTTTGTATCTGTCCTTAGCAGTTTGTCCATGTTTCCACTTTCTATAGGATTCTTCTTTGATTTTCAGGTTATTAGAGAGTTCCTGATGGAGCCGTATTGGCCTTTTAGTATTCTGCCTATCTTAGCTCTGCATCAAGCTAGTTGTTATACCTTTAATAGTGTCTCACCTAATAGTGTCATCACCTAAGACTGTTTGTATACTTACTCCTGGAGTGATAATGCAACTTAAAACCAGATGCTCTCTCTTATCAGGCACCTGTACTGTTTGTTTTATAATTTGCAAAGTGAATTTAAACTCAAAGGAAACAATGCAGCAGTTCTTACTAGGAGTGAAGCTTTCCCAGCACAAATTCTGTTGCTATCAGAACAGGTAAGACTAAGGGAAAAGATGGGGAAGGACAGATGTTGGCTATATTGCTTTATCTGCCTTTTCCTGGAGCATGGCTGAAACCTTACTGACGGAAAGTGCAGATTACTGGAAGGATGGAATGACTCAGAGTGCAGGAAGCACTTTGCACATAGAATCTGGGAAACAAAAGGAGGTAGTCCACATACATTTCAGAGATCAGAATATGTACACTGCTTATGCAACAGAGTACATTCCTGAAAAACAATCTCTTGGAGAATGTGACACTTGACAGTAACAGCCATAATGACACCTGGAGCATGAACAACAGCATCAAAAATGCTATGGGTCTAAATGAGCATATATGTGAAGTTAGAACATTTTGGGCAATGTCCTTTTCTGGCGTAAACTGATGTTGCTCTTTTGACGTAAATGGAGCTACACCAGTTCAGGTTCTGGCTTTTGTCATCAACCCAGGATAAAGCAGTACAGTCACGGGAAGCTGTCTAGATATTCTTTTGTATTAAGAATAACTATGAGAAAGTTTGTGCAGCGCTAGGGAACTTGTTTTAGAGAACTGAAATTTCAGCTGTGGATAAAATTTGTTGCAGTGCAAAGGTCCTAAGTAAGGCTATCTGTACCACTTAATTACTTAATGTGAAGCATAATGAGAAATACTAAAAAACTGAACTCTGTGAAACAAGACTCTTCTTGACAGTCAGCAAATTATCATTGGCCTGCACTGCAAAACCATTCCAGGAATGACTGGTTTGGTAAACTCAGAAATGTAAAACAATGCAAGGGCAGTGAGTAAGTAAAATATCTTGCCTGTTTGATCTAGAATATCAATATTCTTAGATATGCCATCCCCCAAACAGCAATTCTACTATCATTTTAATACAGTACCTATCCTCTTCTGTCTGTTACAGATATGTACAGGTACAGGGAGAAGAGGAGTGGAAGGGAAGAAAGAAGAATCCCTCAGTATTTTTCGGGTGATTATCTCTGTCCTAGAGAAATAGTGTCAGAGAAGTAATATCTCCTTCTTCAAAATAATGGACCATATCTTTGTCTCCATAGAGTCTGCTTTGCACCAGTGCAGCAGTGCAAAGCAGTCAAGCTGACTTACACAGCACACAGAAATCCCCACTGGTATAGAACAGGCATAGTCAGCTCTATCCTATGCCCTCTCTTAAGCTCATGGGATAAGACATACAGTATAATGGTCCTGTGGCTGGAGTGAGGCTGTGGTTTGGTGATCCCTGGCTGCTAGCCACCATTGCAGCTTGGCACAAATTAGAACAACCCTGAGGCTGCTCTAAGTTTCATCAGGGGCTGAATTGGCCTTCACGTAGCCCAAAGATCAAGGAAGTATAAAGAGGTGCTTAGAATCACCTTTATCCTCACCTTGTTGGGTCCTGCACCAATAAGCTGGCTAGACCCAAGGAATTAACTATGAAAGCAAATGATATATCCTTATCAAAAGCTATTACCTTGTTGCAAAAGAAATAATAACTTTGATATCTGAACACTCACTGTGTCATGCATGGTTATTGACACTTAACATTTCACTTTAATATTAAGATACAATTCCACCTGTTGGATTTGCACATCATAAAGTTGTAAAAGTAAAATTTTCTTTATAAACGTTTTGTTTGCCCCCTAATTTAAAATCAACCAAGTATTGTGAGGGAATGTGAAATGCACATATATTCTGTAAAAATAAAAAAAATCAAACTTTTGTTTTGAATGTTGTACTGCCATCTAATGAAATAACTATAAATTACATGAAAACATTTCTCTCACAGTATTGCAGTATTGCTTGTTGTTTTGGACACATGTGGTACAATATGTCACAAAACTACCATAAATTCAGGAAATCTGTAATTGTGGAAAAAGACTTAAGGGTTTATTCACAACTGAAAGTTTGAGCATAACACTCACTCATCGTAACTGGAGTTATGTGCATACAACAATGAAAAACTTATCCCTTTGCTAAGGTTTGCATATAATGAAATGTCTAATCAAATGAATACAATGAATAAAGTTTCCTGAAGAAATAAACAATAAAGTAAACACAGTCCCATCTTACAGTTCACTGGAGATTTATTTTTGACACCAGCAGCATCTCCGTGCCAAATGCATAGCCCTGAATGCTGCTTAACATTGCCACAATGGTCCAGGAAAGTTGTTGATCCAAAGTGATTTCACAGAGACATTAAAGAACCTCTTGTGGTTAAAGGCACAGGGCTAGGAGTCCAGCCACTTGGTTTCTACTTCTGGCAATACAACAGAATTCCTCTGTGAACTGCAAGTTACTAAGGGAAAATCCTGCCTCTTCCTGTCAGTGTGAAGATCTTCAGACAGTGCTGCTCTGCTATGTGGAGCTGGGACAGGGTGAGGAGAGCTCCTGGATTACATCTCTGTAGGGGCTCCTCGCACTTTGTGTGTTTTGGGTTTTTTTGCAGGATAGTTGGAAGCAGGCTGGGATCCATCTCCTTTTGGATTTCTCCTGTACAGGAGATGCTCTGGAGGATGGTGACCCACCTTAGTGGCTCCTATACCAGTTACTGGCTGGTTGGGTGTCTGGGAAAGGGATATGGCTGAGGTTCATCATTGGGTGGGAAGTAACGTTGTCTTAAAACTCCATTTATATCCCTCCTCCTCAGCTGCACCAGGCACAACTGAAGTCCTGACCCAAGATATTTTTGTCTTATAGTATAAGCAATTCCATATATGATATTTTCTGAGGTTTAAATCTTGTAATTAAAAATACAATTAGTGATGAAATCAGGCATAGTTTAATTTGTTGCATTTCAAAACATATACATTGAGAGGTGGTCCTCAGTCAAAAAGTGCAAAAAGAATTGTAAACCTAGTCTGACTCTGCTTTCAGCTACATGTGTGCAAATCACCATTAATAAGTAAAAATAAATAATAATAACCACTCAGTGCTTCCAATATATCAAACTTTCCCTCCACAGATCTTAAACTACTTTCCAAAGATGAGTAAGTATAATTATTCCCATATTTCATGAATGTACTCCGGTGTAATTTAGAACAGAATTTGGTCCTTAATGTTTGTTTTACAATCCTACTTTAAACCATACTGGCATGATCCACTGCTATTTTGTTTTGTCTTGGTAATAAAGAATGTAACTGTTGCCAGTATTGTTAGGATCACAGTATGTCACTGAAACTTTACATAAACAAGGGAGGAAAGGGTGTCTACTGTTTACTGACACTAATAAGTGTTATAGTCTTGCCAATCAACAAGTACTAGTTCTGACTTTTCAGTAACTGAGAGCATTCTGTTGACTTTATGGAACGCTAGTGTCTCCACACAGGAGGAGATCAAAGAGATGCATTATGTTTCAATACATAACTTTATGGGACAGATGGAATTCACCCAGAGAGACCCATGACACTTAAGGCCAGATTATCAAAAGTATCAGACACTAAAACCTATTAGCACATTCAAATCTTTATCCCAACACTGTCAGCACTGTTTAGCTCCATTTAAAGAGGCCAATTCCATCAGAATTTTAACTACTGCAAAGTTCAAATGTAGGTTAGGAGAGTGGTTAAAAGAGGTGGAAAGGCCATAAGACCCTTCTTTTGCCATTTCTTTTTTCCATGTGGGTAACGTCACAAGTGCCAGGATACCATGTCTTTGAAAAAGGGGGAAAAATGGTCACACTGGTACGCATGCCAAGCCTTAACAATGTATTTGGAGAAGTGATATTTTTTAAAAACTTTGCAGAATCTTCCTACCTGCGCCGGTCACAGAACACGAAGAAAACGGTTTGCTGTGTCATCCCTGAATAACTTTGCGCCAGTTTTCAGCAAGAAACCCAAATGCACTCTTGAGGGAGTGTACTTCTTGTCTCTCTCACACATTTCTTACAAAATTTTCTGTGGTTAAATCCTGACCACTTTATTCCAGGCCCCATTCTGCTTTCTGATACACTGACAGAACCAGGAATAAAGTCATTGGCTTCAGAGGGATGAGTCTTGATAAACTGTGGTGTAGGTGAGATCAGAATCTGACCCTCAGTTTTTACACAGGCCTTGTCTACATGGAAAATTTTACTCATTATACTAGTATAGTTAAACTGGAATAATGCCCCTATCCCACGTAGGGGGACACTTATTCTGGTAGAGTTGGTTTCTTTGGTTTAGCTCAAACCCATTCCTAAGTGACATAAATTAAGACGAAATAGCCACTCTTCTACCAGAATAAGAGTGCCCGTATGATGGGGTGGGGCATGGTTATGCAAGTATAACTGTATTGGTTGAAATTCATACCTTAGCTTATATTGGTATAATTTACCCATGTAGACAAGCCTTCAGGCCTAATTTAGGCAAACTGCTATTGTATCCAATGACAATTTGCCCGAGTGGACTAGACTATGGACCTAATAATTTGCCCCTAAGTTTCAGAATTGATTCCATACATGACAATGTCTAAGTCAAGAAATGTGGAAAACATTTTCTCCTTTAAGGACATATTTTCATGCTTGGTGGCAATATCAGAAATGATAATGATGAACTTCAGCCAAAACTGGGGTAAGGGACTGAGTCTGATGGCCTTGCACGCACACAGGTCACACTGGCTTCAGCATGAATATTGACTATATAAAGACTCCAAGATCAGTTCCAATGTGATACATGTTTGGACTCAACTGGAGCCGAATTATTTCAAGAGGGCTGTTAATCAAATCACAACTGCCTCAGAAAGGTAGGGAGAAAAATTAGACCACTGATTTTTTTGGCAACGAACTCTGTGAAGTGGATGGATACACTACAGTGAAGGGTGTGATGTAAAAATATAGATAAAGAAAACAAATTTAATTCCCTACCTTGCTGAGAGTAATATTGTGGACTCTTTGTAGCTGTGAAGAATTCAAAACTTATTTCCATTGCAAGAAAAATCCCTCCGAGTAGCAAGTAGCCTCTCATAGTATGAGTATGAAACTCAAATACTTTTGCTACTGCAGGCACAAATTTAGTATTTCCTCTGTGTCCTGTCTTACTTTGGATTAATATTCTGTTTGTGTCACTGCCCTAGCACAGTCTTTCCTTTTTTAAATAAGAAAATCAATCGGTGGCTAGAAAGGGTTAAAAAGTTGGATCACCGAGCAGGTGTTGGTGAGCAGACTTTTTGGTTTACCTCTTGGCCACTCATGCAGTGCAGGTGTTGAGCCTCGGCATTTCATCCCGTTTGAAATCTGGGCTTTTGTGTTTGTCACCTGCAGGAAACCCCCCCTCCCCCAGCTTTGTTGTTTAGGCTGAACAGGATAAAACAGAATTTATTTCTGCTTCGTCTTAAGGTTGAAACGACTTGTGCAGCTATAGCTGCCAAGCTAAGAGGTGGGAGTCTTGTTTTAACTTGACCTTGTATATTGGTACCGTGCATTTTTTACAAACCAGTAACAATTAAGAACTGAGTAACAGAAATCCGGCACTTAAAAAAAATGAATGTGGTGCAATGAGTATTATATATTTACTTCCCTACCCCTACAGCTGTCTTGTGTGAACTCCCCGAGATGCCCAATCTGGTGGGCAGCCCCTGAGCATGTTATTGGATGGGGCCCCTTCACACAATTTAGGTGGCTGAATGCCTGTCTTCCCTAGTGTATTCATTGCTCTGGGGCTTAGGCAGGAAATAGGCACCCAGATGCTTCCAGTAAGGCAGCAGTGCACATGCGCACTTGGGCGTGTAGAGCATGGCGGCAGTGAGCAGGCCCAGAGGCAAAAACGTAGACACCAAATGGGTTTAGCCATCTACAGGGTCAGGTGGCAGCCGAGAGGCAGTTTTGTGGATCACAATGGTGCCTAAATATGGGACTTAGGAGCCTGAGTCTCCTTGTGGATCACACCCATAGTGCACACTTTCTTGGGCATTTTGTTATCTGAAGGAAGTCTCCTAAGGATGCTATTTCTACAGGAAAGGCACATTTGGGATCACTGACCTGTTTGCTGTGAAATGCTAAACTGATGTAGGCAACAATTTCATAACCTCTCTTTTGCTCTTTTCCTTTACTGAATTACTGGAAGGCCTACCTATCATAGCCTGCTAAATATTCTGTGTGACAGAGAAAAATTGTGATTGAAGTCTGTCTATAAATTTACATAATAAATGGTTTAATCCCATCATACTACTACTTTAATTTTATGCAAAATGAATATGATTTTGAATTGCCACTCTTTTCACCAAAAAATAGAAAATTTCATTTTCCCATACTGGACACGTTGTTGTTTAGGACTGATTTTATGGTAGCACCCGAAGACATCTATCAGGAGTGGATTGTGTTAGGTGCTGTATGAATATATGGCAGGAATACATGGACTTTGGCTCAGATAGTTTGCAATGTTGGGTCCTGATCCTGCAATGGACAGAGCATGGGTGGATTGTTGTGCCAGCATGAAACCTTACTGAAGGCAATGAGGCTCTGCACGGGTGCAGCAGTTTGCCTGTGTGATTTTAGTTGCAACAGTAGGGTCTATGGCCACAATACTGCAGCTGGCTTTGCACAAGTAGACCAAATGGTCTGATGTCAATGAATCTATGCGTGCATCCTGAGGTCAGCCCATGTGTAACTCCTTCCAGGATAACAACCTAAAATAAGTCTAAGACATACATAGGGTTTGTCTACATGGTGTGGCAAAGCACAGTAGAGGGGTGTGTTTTATAGAGTGCTCTAATGTGCTGCGCTGTAGCTGTCATGTGTAGACTCCTGGTGTAAACTAAAAGGCATCTAGGTTGCATTAACATAGTCCTACCAGGTACCCTTTAGTTCACACCAACAGGGTCTACACAGGGCATTTAGAGTGCAGCATGTTAGAGTGCTGCCCAGATCACATCACTCTAATGCACTTTACCATGCTGTGTTGACAAACCCTTTCTTTCTCACAGTTAGCTCATTTCAATTGTGCTAAACTGATAAATAAAGTTGGCTAAAAGCTGATTTTTTTCTGAGAAAATTTTAATTTGGAAAAAAATAATCCACTTTCATCACAAAATTTGTCCACAAAATTTTCCAAACAGCTCAACTGGTTACACATCTGGACTGTTGGTGGAAAAAGTATTTGACAGCAACCCATGGTATAAATACAGCCACCCAATGGGCTGTTCCAGAAATTGGGACTAGCTGGAGTTCAGAGGTGCCTTTCCCTTGGGAATGGCCCATGTCCCAGGAGCTAGGAGTAAACGGTTATTCTAGCTTTATAACAACTGAGGATTCCTCTTGCCTAAAGGGGACACCCTGTATAGCAAACTCGTCAAGGTGGCTTTCAGGAGTGGCACATGACAGCCAGAGCAGGGGTAAGAATCTGGCCTGAAAGCTGGAGATGGGGTCATAGGGCATATGTCCTTTTTGCCCTCAGATTAAGACTGCCAATTTTTCAAATTGTTAAGCATTAACTGCATTTTCCTATATGCCAACAAAAGAGAGAGAACAATGGCATATCACTACCAGTCATACTGTACTTCATGTAGTTACATTCCCCTTCCTGAACAGTCACATAATGCATGTGATAAATAGCAGCATATTTCTGCAACTCTTCCACAGAACTCCGCCCCCACCTTTTAACTCCTTGAGAGCTGTACAAAATGCACACACAGAGGTCACTTTCAAACCTGCTCATATTTGACAGCAATGGTCCAAAACATTGTGATACTACTATCCTAAATGCAGGATCAGTAATGGGCCCAAACACTGCTGTATCAATATATTTTTAAACCATTATTTTAGAATACAGTCACATATTCTTATAAGAGATCATGATAGTTCCCTTGCATGCCACTGTATTGACCTGAAAACAAGGATACACCCCATACATAATGGGATCCTGATCCATGACTGGATTCCTAGGCAATAAAATAATACAAATAATAAATAATAATATACAAGATTGTGAATTGATAAAATGATGCAGATACCATTTTGGGACCAACTCTACAGTTTTGAGAGAGAATTATTACCTAAAGAAGTCTGTGGGTATATGGAACTCTTGGCTGAGATATGTCATAAACCCAAAATACTCAAAAGGGGCTAAACTTGTCTTCTGTCTAGGTATTTATATTGTGATTATCATCGTGGTATCTGAGCACCTTGCTTCTTGATAACAAATTCTTGCAAAGGCAGTTGGAAGTAGACCTAAACAATTTTTTTTGGAAGGGATAAAGCTCAGAAGCCAAGAAACATGACTAAAAATAACAATTTCCTAAAAATCTAAGCAGGATGGATAGCTTGGCTATGTGAAGAAAGTGTATCATCTTTATAACACCATTTACCTGTTTAAATCTTATTGGTGCATACTGTAATTATGTTTGTGTTTTCATAACACCACCTGCCAACTTAAATTAAGATGCATTTTATTATCAGGTCAGGGACACTGAAAGATTTAACTGGGAATTGGTCCTGCTTTGAGCAGGGGGTTGGACTAGATGACCTTCTGGGGTCCCTTCCAACTCTGATATTCTATGATTCTATGAATCTCCCTTTAAAACAGGGAAATTATCTTTGTTTTGTCCCTGGTTTCAATACAGCTGTCACCGGTACTCCATTATTCATTTTGGTAACGTTAACCAGCTGCCAACTTAATGTCTCCATTGCTGGAGTCTATTTAAGAATCCTCCCTCTCCGGCAAATAATCAGGACAATTTAACACTTGTTCTGAATTAGCAAACTGCTTTAATGCTACATGAAACCTAAATAGAAAGTTGTATATGTTTTTCTTTGAATCTCTTTCATGTCTGAACATGACTGGCACAGAATTATTTCATTAACTTTTGGTAAAGTGTACTAAAAGTATTAACCCATTTGCTTATATACCACACTGTGCACATTGTTTTTCCCTTATTTTTATATTAGTACTGCCTCCAGTCTTGTTAATTAAATCATTATTGCTGTCATCAAAACACAATTTGCTACTATATTGCTAATTGGCTGTTAAGCTAAAAAAATCACATACTGCAACAATTTGTTAAACACTAGCTTCTGATCATTAAAAATGATTAATTTGAACTTCTGAATTTCTGGAAGGTATACACAACAAGATGAAAAACAACTTAAATGAAACAGATTATTGACTAAAGATTGTGAAAATTCAGTGTTTTGGACAATAGCTGTAGCAAAATAAAATACTTTAGGCTTCCATCTGAAAATATTAAATAAATGTGGTTGCCTCTGAAAGCAGATAGTTGCTGAGGTGTTGTCAGATTATACCACAACCAATAGTTGCATGGGTGGATACTATAGTGCACCAGTAAAGAGAATTTATGGAAATCCCAAAGAAAAACAATTATTAACATATAATGTTAAGATTGAAAGACTATCATTTACTTCAACTAAAAATATTAAGGAAAACCTTGTAATGCTATTAAAATACACAAATATCAGAAAGCTGGAAATGCCAATATTTTGATTTCTTATGTGCTTTGCTCCAACCTATCCTGCAGTGAATTTTTGCATGTGAAATTTGACCTGGATTCCTTTGGTTTTGGTGAAGTTATGCTTTGAAAACTGGGTTTATAATGGAAAATAACAGTCATCTTAAGTATGGAAGGATTAGTGCTCCTCTTAATATTGTCCTTTCTACTGGACATTCAATAAAAGATATTGAAAACCAAGCAAACACAGAATTTATGGTAAATGCTGCTAATGGTAATAACTATACTGACAAAAAGTCTCCTTATACTACAGATTTAAACTGTACATGAGAAACCATAAATTTTTGTCTTTGCAAAAGACACTCACCATTCTTGGTATTTTTGACAACTGTGGTGGTTCTATATAAATGAATGGGATATAATTATTCTGACTACAGGTTGGACAGAATATTAGGTTAGGTCACAGAAGTGGGAGTTGCATTGTACTCATTATATTCATATTGAAATTCGGAAAATCACTACAGGGTAAAATGACAATGGGTGGAATCTGTTTAAAAATCCCATGTAACAGAAATAGTTCTGGTCCTGTTCATGCCAAATTATGGGAGAAGGGGAATAGGGTATGTGGCCAGTTCCCCTGAAGACCCTGTAGGCTGCAGGGAGTGGGTCTTACATTTATTCCCACACATGGTAACACTGCAAAAGGGATGGCCTGTTGGCCTTCTTTCCTGGAGAGCTCAGGAAGGGGAGGAAGCTTGCTAGCTTCCCTCTAGGATAGGGAGGGCACATGCAGTTGGCAGAAGACACCTTAATATTGATGCTCAAAGAAAGGTTCGGAGAAAGGAAAGGTTCAGAGAAAGGCAACAGAGGTAGTTAGAATTAGGAAAGGATTTATATCTGACCGGAGACTGCAAAGACTAATATTATTTATCCTCAGAAGGAGTGAAGCTAGTAAGACTTAACTGAAGCTTCAAAATTATGAAGAATATAGTGAAAACAGATGTATCACTTCACTTTACTTTGTCTTACAACACAAGTCCAAGAGGCCAATTGATAGTACTTTGGTGCATAAATTCAGAACAAATAAAAACCCTAGTACTGACACTAAACTAGGAGGAGAGGTAGATACACTGGAGGGTAGGGATAGGATAGAGAGTGCCCTAGATAAATTAGAGGATTGGGCCAAAAGAAATCTGATGAGGTTCAACAAGGACAAGTGCAGAGTCCTGCACTTAGGACGGAAGAATCCCATGCACCGCTACAGACTAGCGACCGAATGGCTAGGCTGCAGTTCTGCAGAAAAGGACCTAGGGGTTACAGTGGACGAGAAGCTGGATATGAGTCAACAGTGTGCTGTTGTTGCCAAGAAGACCAATGGCATTTTGGGATGTATAAGCAGAGGCATTGCCAGCAGATCGAGGGACGTGATCGTTCCCCTCTATTCGACATTGGTGAGGCCTCATCTGGAGTACTGTGTCCAGTTTTGGGCCCCACACTACAAGAAGGATGTGGAAAAATTGGAAAACATCCAGCGGAGGGCAGCAAAAATGATTAGGGGACTGGAACACATGACTTATGAGGAGAGGCTGAGTGAACTGGGATTGTTTAGTCTGCGGAAGAGAAGAATGAGGGGGGATTTGATAGCTGCTTTCAACTACCTGAAAGGGCGTTCCAAAGAGGATGGATCTAGACTGTTCTCAGTGGTAGCAGATGACAGAACAAGGAGTAATGGTCTCAAGTTGCAGTGGGAGAGGTTTAGGTTGGATATTAGGAAAAACTTTTTCACTATGAGGGTGGTGAAACACTGAAATGTGTTACCTAGGGAGGTGGTGGAATCTCCTTCCTTAGAAGTTTTTAAGGTCAGGCTTGACAAAGCCCTGTCTGGGATTATTTAGTTGGGGATTGGTCCTGCTTTGAGCAGGGGGTTGGACTAGATGACCTCCTGAGGTCCCTTCCAACCCTGATATTCTATGATACTTAACACAGCATGTAGTCAGTGTATGCAGATGTTACTTCTGCATGATATCAAACCAATTACTGTACCTGGATTTTGTGTATGCATGTGCCTTTGTCCACTAGTTGACACAATGGCTGTAAAGAAGTGATGCTTATAGATTCCAAAGGAAGTCCAGTCCAGGTTTTCCTGGCTGTAAGTTGGTAGCTATGGTGAAAGGCAATATTGAAAAAATATATTGAGGAGGGAGAACATGGGAAAAGTTCCTCAGACTTCATGTGGTCTGTGAAGGATTTAAGAGCAAAATGACAGAAAACTTTTGGGATAATAAGGATTTGTTAGGATTTAAGACAACAGAGGCTGCAGATTAGTTGCAGGTTTCCCAGTGATTTATACTTTGATTTTTGTGCTCTGTATTTCCACCATCAAACAGCATGGTGGCGGTGGTAAATCATAAGCAACATATAGATTCAGCCACCTGATTGAATCTGGCACTGCTTCTGTGGCTTTTCATATTTTAGACATGTAGGAACAGTGAGCTTTTATAAACTTGGCCTTTGGAATAATGAAAGATTATGTCTATATGTGCTTTTGTCTTTAAAATGCCACACTCAATGGATTTAATTTATAGTACTAACCTTAATTAGAATTTTTAAATGATTGCTGGTTATTGTTGTTCCAAACAGCTCATGCAGTCTATACAAATATTATATCTAAAAAGTTTGCTAAAAGAATATTAAAGTTGCAAAATCAAGCACTAAAAAGTTAGGAAATGCAAGCATTAAGGTTGCCTGTGTAACCTTAATTTGCCCCCCTTGTGTATATGCATTATGATAAATGATCACTCACTATTTCCCCTATGTCTCAGTCAGTGAATGGGCAGCTATCCAATATTTCTTTGAAGGCTCCTTCATTCAATATGTTGCCTCAGGCCTTATTTAACACACACCACCCAAATAATTACATTATTATCTTCTTTCTGAGAGTTTCTATAATATTCATCATAATATCTGAATGCTTCACAAACATTATCAGTCACCTTAACTTAAGTATCCGGAAAGATAATGGAGCAAATAATTAAGCAATCAATTTGCAAACACCAAGAACATAATAAAGTAATAAGTAACAGTCAGTATGGATTTGTCAAGAACAAATCATGTCAAACCAAATTAATAGCTTTCTTTGACAGGGTAAAAAGCCTTGTGGATGGGGGGGGCAATAGATGGGGTATATCTTGACTTTAGTAAGGCTTTTTATACTGTCTCACATGACCTTTTCATAAACAAACTAGGGAAATATAACCTAGATGGTGCTACTATAAGGTGGGTGCATAACTGGTTGAAAAAACATTCCCAGAAAGTAGTGGTTTACAGTCAAGTTGGAAGGGCATATTGAGTGGGGTCCCACAGGGATCAGTTCCGGGTCCGGTTCTGTTCAATATCTTCATCAGTGATTTGGACAATGGCACAGAGAGTACACTTATAAAGTCTACGGATGATACCAAGCTGGGAGGGTTTGCAAGTGCTTTGGAGGACAGGATTAAAATTCAAAATGATTTGGAGAAACTGGAGAAATGATCTGAAGTAAATAGGATGAAATTCAATAAGGACAAATGCAAAGTACTCCACTTAGAAAGAACAATCAGTTGCACACATGCAAAGTGGCAAATGACTGCTTAGGAAGGAGCACTCCGGAAAGGGATCTGGGGGTCATAGAGGACCACAATCTAAATATGAGTCAACATTGTAACGCTGTTGCAAACAAAGCAAACATCATTCTGGGATGTATTAGGAGTAGTATAAGCAAGACATGATAAATAATTCTTCTGCTCTACTACACGCTAACTGGGCCTCAACTGGAGTATTGTGTCCAGTTCTGGGCACCACATTTCAGGAACGATGTGCACAAACTGAAGGAAGTGAGGGGACATGATAACAGTTTTCAAGTACATAAAAGGTTGTTACATGGAGGAGAGAGAAAAATTGTTCTCCTTAACCTCTGAGGATAGGACAAGAAGCAATAGGGTCAAATTGTAGCAAGGGAGTTTTAGTTGGGACATTAGGAAAAATTTCCTAACTGTCAGGGTACGTAAGCACTGGAATAAATTGCCTGGGAAGGTTGTGGAATCTCCACCACTGGAGAGTTTTAAGAGCAGGTTAGAAAAACACCTGTCAGGGATGGTCTAGATAGATAATACTTAGACCAGCCTTGAGCGCAGGGGAGTGGACTAGATGACCTCTCGAGAACCCTTCCAGTCCTATGATTCTATGATCCTATGATTAATACATTCATCTTCACAATACCTTTGTAAGATTGGCTACTATTATTATCATCCCCATTTTGCAGCTATGGAACCAAAGCACAGAGAGTTTAAAGCCAAATTTGTCAGAAGTGTCCACTAATTTTGGGTGCTGAACTTGAAACACACAGGGACTGATTTTTCAGAGTACTTAGCATTTTTCAGCACTTTCTATGTTCAAAGCACAGCATCCATTGACTTCAGTTGTGCTTATGGGTGTTCAGCATTTCAATAAAGCTGGCCTCATGTATCTCATGTTGGGCACCCAGAAAATGAGGAATAGAAATAATTAGTGGCTAACTGTGAAAAGTTTGCTTTAAGTGACTTCCGCATTGTCATATAGAAACTCTGTGGCATGAGCAGGGACAGAATCTAGTTCTCCAGGGCAACGTTCAACTTCCTTAATCATGAAACTATCCTTTCTCTTCCTGCAGTCCCCTTCTTCATTCATTACACACCTTCCACCTGCTTCAATAAATGAGGTGAGGGACCTACAGACAATAGCCTCATTCATTGCATAACTCTGATACATTCCCTAAAGTCTCCTTTATCCTGTGTACTGAGTGAGGCAGGAAAAATAGTATGTGATCATGTAATTAAAGACCACATCGTAGTACATATATAGAAGGGGGTTGAATTAAGGTTGCACAGGCAGCCTTAGAATCATACAATCATAGAATATCAGGGTTGGAACGGTCCTCAGGAGGTCATCTAGTCCAACCCCCTGCTCAAAGCAGGACCAATCCCCAACTAAATCAACCCAGCCAGGGCTTTGTCAAGCCTGACTTTAAAATCTTATAAGGAAGGAGAGTCCACCACCTCCCTAGGTAACACATTCTAGTGTTTCACCACCCTCCTAGTGAAAAAGTTTTTCCTAATATCCAACCTAAACCTTCCCCACTGCAACCTTAATTCTGGCGTTTCCTCCTGAATGCTTGACTTTGCAACTTTAGTGCTCTTAATGTAATTTTTGGATGTAATTTCCTAACTTAAAAAAAGAAACCCTGAAAAAACAGAAATCCCATTACATGGAATCATATTGACCTGCATGGATCATCATCAGAGTTTGGACCTTCTTATTGGCAGCACAGAACTGTATCATTTGAGCTAACAGAGTAACTGGTAGCAATAGTAGGCTGTTATCTTCTATGTGGACCAGCCAATGCAAGAAGACAAGATACACACATTGTTTTTTGGGTTTCACATATATTTGCCTACAGCAGAGGAATGTAGAGACTCAGGACTCCTGGCTTCAATTCCAGATTCTGGAATGGAACGTATTTACTGGTTATATACCCTTCTGCCTCTCTACTCCTATCTACCACCCTCAACCCAGTTCCTGCCCCCTCCATCTCTGCTCTTATCCATCTACCATGCCCTGGCTCCTGTCCCCTCTCTAGCTTCTACTATCCACCCAACTCATCATAGTTCTTGCCATCCTCTGCTTCTATTAACTGCTAAAGGCCCTGGCTCCTGCTCAAGTCCCCTCTGTTCCTATCCACCACCATATCCCCTGGCTTTTGGCTACCTGATCTCAGCATCTTCTGTATCCCTCACTCCTATCCATCCCCTACTCCTCCAGCTCTTGCTCCCTCCCACTCTGGTTCTTGCAACACCTCCCTCTTCATTTCTCACCATTCTGCATTCAAATCAGGTAACTTCCTCCTCCTCAAAGCATCTTGGACATCAGCTGGCGGGAAGCTGAGAGCACAGAAAACACTGTCTCCTTGCTCTCAGTTGCAGTGTCCAGTGGCACAGGAACCTCTAGCATGTGGAAGGAGCAATTGCAGAGAAAGCCCTACTTAGCCCTGCAGCCCTGGGCTAAGCATGCTCAGTGAAGGTGGAATCTCTGGGGAATTTAGCTACCAAATTCTAGAAAAAAAAGTAAACTATTTGGAGCAGGGACTATCTTTTCATTCTATGTTTGTGCAGTGCCTAGCACAATGGAGTCCTGGTTCATGATTCCTCAGCACTACAGTAATACAAATAATAATAATATTGAGCATGGGCAAACTGCAGTTTTTCAGAGGTACATTCATCCCTCTCTCCGGGGTGATGCTCCTGGCAAATTTCAAGTCCCTGCTGTAAAGAATGGAGATGTTAGAGCTTCTCAGTGAAGCAACTGTAAGAATTTTTTTAGCACAAGCAAAACAATATTTTTTCCCTAACCTCGTTCTTGGATATAGCGAGAAGCTCTCTTTCAATAAGGGAGGTGGGAGTGGAAGGATAGGATGAGGAGTGGGGTGATGCTCTTCATGGGAAGCTATAAAAATAAAAACCTCAATAATAATGGGGGATTTCAACTACCCTATATTGACTGGGTACATGTCACCTCAGACGGGATGTTTCTTGACACCTTAAATGACTGCTTCTTGGAGCAGCTAGTCCTGGAACCCACAAGAGGAGAGGCAATTCTTGATTTAGTCCTAAGTGGAACACAGGATCTGGTCCAGGAAGTGATTATAGCTGGACTGCTTGGTAATAGTGACCATAATATAATTAAATTTAACATCCCTGTGGTGGGCAAAACACCACAGCAGCTCAACACTGTAGCATTTAATTTCAGAAAGGGGGACTACACAAAAATGAGGAAGTTAGTTAAACAGAAATTAAAAGATACATCACCAAAAGTGAAATCCCTGCAAGCTGCATGGAAAGTTTTTAAAGACACCATAACAGAGGCTCAACTTAAATGTATACCCCAAATTAAAAAAACATAGTAAGAGAACTAAAAAAGTGCCACATGGCTAAATAGCAAAGTAAAAGAAGCAGTGAGAGCCAAAAGGCATCCTTTAATAAGTGGAAGTTAAATCCTAGTGAGGAAAATAGAAAGGAGCATAAACACTAGCAAATGAAGTGTAAAAATATAATTAGGAAGGCTAAAAAAGAATTTGAAGAACAACTAGCTAAAGACTCAAAAAGTAATAGCAATTTTTTAAAAAGTACATCAGAAGCAGGAAGCCTGCTAAACAACCAGTGGGGCCACTGGACGATGGAGGTGCTAAAGGAGCACTCAAGGACGATAAGGCCATTGCTGAGAAACTAAATGAATTCTTTGCATTGGTCTTCCTGGCTGAGGATGTAAGGGAGATTCCCAAACCTGAGTCATTCTTTTTAGGTGACAAATCTGAGGAACTAGCCCAGATTGAGGTGTCATTAGAAGAGGTTTTGGAACAAATTGATAAACTAAACAGTTATAAATCACCAGGACCAGATGGTATTCATCCAAGAGTTCTGAAGGAACTCAAATGTGAAATTGAAGAACTACTAAGTGTAGTTTGTAACCTACCATTTAAATCAGCTTCTGTACCAAATGACTGGAGGATAGCTAATGTGATGCCAATTTCTAAAAAGGGCTCCAGAGATGATCCTGGCAATTACAGGCCGGTAAACCTGAATTCAGTACTGGGCAAACTGGTTGAAACTATAGTAAAAAACAAACTTGCCAGACATATAGATGAACTTAATTTGTTGGGGAAAAGACAACATGGCTTCTGTAAAGGGAAATCATGTCTCACCAATCTACTAGAATTCTTTGATGGGGTCAACAAGCATGTGGACAAGGGAGATCCAGTGGATATAGTGTACTTAGATTTTCAGAAAGCTTTTGACAAGGTCACTCACCAAAGGCTCTTAAGCAAAGTAAGCTGTCATGGGATAAGAGGGAAGGTCATATCATGGATCGGATGCTAGTTAAAAGATAGGAAACAAAGGATAGGAATAAATAGTCAGTTTTCAGAATGGAGAGAGGTAAATAGTGGTGTCCTTCAATGGTCTGTACTGGGCCCAGTCCTATTCAACATATTCATAAATGATCTGGAGAAAGGGGTAAACAGTGAGGTGGCACAATTTCAGATGATACAATACTACTCAAAATAGTTAAGTCCTAAGCAGACTGCAGAGAGCTACAAAAGGATCTCATAAAACTGGGTGACTGGGCAACAAAATGGCAGATGAAATTCAGTGTTGATAAATGCAAAGTAATGCACATTGGAAAGCATAATTCCAACTGTATGTATAAAATGATGGTGTCTAAATTAGGTGTTACCACTCAAGAAGAAGATCTTGGAGTCATTGTGGATAGTTCTCTGAAAACATCCACTCAATGTCCAGCGGCAGTCAAAAAAGCGAACAGAATGCTGGGCATCATTAAGAAAGGGATAGATAATGAGACAGAAAATATCATATTGCCTCTATATAAATCCATGGTATGCCCATATCTTGAATACTGTGTGCAGATGTGGTTGCTCATCTCAAAAAAGATATTTTGGAATTGGAAAAGGTTCAGAAAAGAGCAACAAAATGATTAGGGGCATGGAACAGCTTCCATATGATGAGAGATTAATAAGACTGGGATGTTTTAGCTTGGAAAAGAGATGACTAAGGGGGGATATGATAGAGGTCTATAAAATCATGACTGTTGTGGAGAAACTAAACAAGGAATTGTTATTTACTCCTTCTCATAAAACATGAACTAGAGTTCACCAAATTAAATTAATAGGCAGCAGGTTTAAAACAAACAAAAGGAAGTCAACCTGTGGAACTCCTTGCTAGAGGATGTTGTGAAGGCCAAGGCAATAACAGATAAGATAAGAACTAGACAAGTTCATGGAGGCTTGGTTTATCAATGGCTATTAGCATCCCTACCCTCTGTTTGCCAGAAGCTGGCAATACACAACAGGTAATCACTTGATGATTACCTGTTCTGTTCATTCTCTCTGGGGAACCTGGCATTGGCCACTGTCAGAAGACAGGATACTGGGCTAGATGAAACTTTGGTCTGACGCAGTATGACTGTTCTTATGTTCTTATGAAATGAGGGGTGCTACTGAGACTCAGTGGGGATGGGGAGAGCTGGCTGGGAAGCGGGGTTCTGGTGGTTTGTAGTCTCTCTTGCTGGCTGCTGGGGGTAGATGCTTTCAGCCCTGGCCTGATCAGCCTTGTTCCTACTTGCTCCCTGACCTAATCCTTGGTTCTGTTGTGGCTGCTCTAGCCTGTCTGGTTCCTACTCTTGTCGCTGCCCCGCTGCATGCATGCAGTTTACAGGGAGTATTGGTTCTCAGAATGTGTAGTGAAATTATGTTTGAGGGAATGAAACATAGAGTAGCCTCCCCGCCTAGGTGACCATACTTCCTGTTTTGGCCAGAACAGTCCCTTTTTTAAGCCCTGTCCCGGCCGTCCTGACTTTTATTTCAAAAGGAAGAATCTATCTCATTTGGTCTTGCTGACTTGATCAGGTGGCAAGAGCAAACAGGACAAATGCCCACTTTTGTAAAAAAAGTGGAGTGTGGGGGAGTGAGTGAGTGAGTGCCTGTGTGTATGTGTGGCCAATGGAGATGCCAGCTTCCCCCTGCCCCAGCAGGGGAGGCAGAGCTGGGAAGGGGAGGCAGTGTTCCAGCATAGGTTCCACCCTTGGGCCCACAGCCTCCTGAAGGGGGCCCCCACAGTTTTCCAGCAACCGGCCCACAGCCTCCTGAGGGCCCCCCCGCACAGCGTTCTAGCCACGGGCAGACACCCAGCATGGAAAATTTCAGCCTGAACAATTACAATCTGCCAAAGTTAAAAACAACTGAGAATGGGGCCTTAGAATTGGAAGTGTCAAGAAACCTTAAGAACCGGCAGTACTACTAGGTCCACCTATAATATGCAAAGAGCTGATGCATTGGTTATATTCAGTAGTGCATTCACCCTGACCACAAATCCTTGCACAGTTTATTTCACTATAATGCCAAAGGAATATTGAGCCAAACAGAACCTTTGGGGCAAAAAATCAACCAGTTGAAAAGGTAGCAAAATGCAAGATGGACTTGAAAAGCAGTGAAAGAAAATAACATCATAGCAGATCTGTTTTTTTTTTAGATGTTTGGTACGCACACATTATTACATTACAATGGAATGATAAAAGTAACTGTCCTAGAAGCAAAAATCAACTATAATCATTAATGTGCATAGTTTGAGGCATTTTGATATTATTAGTTAACTTTTGAAACAGATGCAGAAGAATTCATAGAAAAGGAAAAAAAGACTTCGAAACATAAAGAGGCACAAAAGAATTTGAGATGATATCCCTAATGAAACACAGAGGTTCAGCACTGTGAGAAAATTAAAAGTTGGGCCAAGAATCAAAGAGAAGCTCAATAGACTTCAGAAGGCTTTTTTATTGTCTGGGATCAAGGAGGTTTCATCTTTTAGTGTGCAGAGGGCTAATAATGATCTGCTAATCTATGTGAAGCATTTATTTTGTTTTCCTTGTCATTTCTAAAAGTCTATTAAAGCTTACATATAAGGGATTGTAGGCTGGAAATCAGATGTGACTATAGGGCTGGTGTGTATAACACCACATCAGTGTTATGTGATGTTCAGGAGGATGTGGAATGCTTTTAGGATTGTCTAGAGGTTAAAGACTTTAAACACTGCTACTCACTTCAGTCACATTCTAGGAGCAGAGAGTAGATAGAGACCAGAACAGAAGCACCTGGGGCATATTTGCTCTACATAGAGATTTGAGAAGCCAGATAATAAGATCCATAATATATTTCTAACTTTGTCCTTAATGTATAAACATAAATAATTTTCTAAAATAGACAAAATGGTAGCAAACACGGGGACAAGGGGAATATCTAAAATATTATGTTTAGACTTTGTATTCAGTTGAATCGTGTTTTGTAATAAAACATATAAGAATTGGGAGCTGTCTTTTTAAAAGACTTTTCATAGATTTAAACGTCCAAAGAAACAAAGCATATGCTTAGCAATGGAAATTTATGTAATGCAGAAGTGAAATCCTGACCTTACTGAAGTCAATAGGAGTTTTTCCACTGATTTCAATGGGACCAGGATTTCACATTCACAAAACCCCAGGTTTTTTACATTCCTGTAAATTAACATGATAACCAGAGCCACTGGGTTGGGGACAGAACTTAGTTTTCTTTTTCCAAGACCAATCAAATGTGGAAGCAATAACTTAAAGTTAGTAAACTCTTAAGAGGAAATGCGACAAATCAGTGATGCAGTTGGTCTGAAAAATATAGCTTTATATTGTTGAGACTAAATGACACCATCTGATTAACTGCTACTGAATATACAGTATACCATGATCATTCAGCAGACATATACCTTAGGTATTATCAGATGGATCCAACACATCTTGGATGTTCAAGTGATGATGGAATATCCATTTAAAATGACAGCTCAGTAGGCTCCAGAGGAACCAGCTACGAAGGAGTAAAAAGCACTTATTAATCAAGACATAGCACTTACGAATATATTTTGCAACATATAAGTGATTTGCAAATCAAGCATCTTCTTCTGTTTCTATTGACGTCAGTTGCAAACCTCCCATCAGATACATTGGAGCAGTCACTTAATTAACTAACAACTGATAACACTTTCTATTTATATAGCACTTTTGATTCATAGATCTCAATGTGCTTTACAAAAGTAAATGTTGTCTCAATTTTACAGGTGGGGAAACTGAGGAATAGAGAGGAGAATTGAATTGCGCAGGGTCACACAGTGAATCAGTGGCAGAGTCAAAACTAGAACCTGGAAACACTGACTTTCGGATTGGTGGTCAGTCTATTAGACCACTGTTGCCCCTCCATTAATAAAATTGGTTTTCTCCTCAATATGGATCTCTCTTATTTAGTAGGGTATTAAGCTTTTAGAAAATCTGCAAAGTTGTTTTATATGAGGTCTATGAGCTACCAAATGTCAAAAGTGATTAGTTATAAGAATATGTTAAACTCAGAAGGATGAGTTTGAGAATTATATTAATAAAAATCGGGTGGACAAATCATTATTAAAGTTTTACTCTTCCTTCCTGCTCCCATATATTTTGCGCATAATGGACCCCACACAACTCTTTTTGGAAAAACAAACCTGGATGTAGCAAACAATGATGTACTGAATTTTGATTATTTTTTTCCCTTTCACAAACTTTGTGCTGCACATATTTCTCTGATTGAAAACAGATGTCCTGTAAAATATAGGGAGGGGGATACCAGCCAACTTCTCAGAGAAAAAAATCTCTTGTTTTTTCCTCATATTAGTTAATATTTAAGATAGGTATGACATACAGGACAGGCTTTGTACAATAAAGAACAATATTGAAGTGGTAGGAAGGATGTACTATATATAGATCTTTTCATCTCTAGATTCTGTGATTTTTATAATTTCTTGGCTACTTTATGTAAAACTTACATACAAACAAAAATCCCTCCTTCTAGAATAAAGTAAAATGGAGATCTAGGCTACTGCAGTTTGGCACTGTTGTAACCAGATTAACTTTAGTGGAATCTCATGTGTAACAAAGTGTGGAATTGGGGCCATTGTGAAAATCTGAAATTGCATATTTGACTTACGCTTACAAGTTTTTGCTGGGTTTGGTCAGCTATGCAAATCATCCAATCAAGGAATAGAAACAATACCATGTGACTTGCACAAATGTCCAGCCCAGAACCAGTTGTGAATTTTGAATGTTATCAAATTTACAATTCAAAATTTGTTTTCAAGGTGAAATTCACCCCCGTCCAGAGGGCCAGCACAAGGGAATAAATGGTGCTAGCCCTCTAAATGTCACCTTCAGTTAAGATTCAAGCTAAAAGTGTGATTTTCATAAGTATCTGTGCAAGTAAAGCATGATAAATCAACTGTTAATGGAAAGCAAACATGAAACTATGGACACATCAAAATTGTTTTGATCATGTACATGAGACATTATTCCACTATTTTCTTGGGTCTATTCTGGGCCAAATAATGCAGCCATTGACTATGACTGCTCATGTGTGTGAGTACTAAGTATGAATAAAGGATAAAGATTCTGGCCTTCTGTTAATACTTAGGTCACACTATAGTTCTGATCCAGTGAAGCACATAAACATGTGCTTAACGTTAGTTACCTGAGTAGACCTAATGACTTCAATAGCACTATTTACATTCTCAAAGTTACTTGCATGCTTAAGTGCTTGCTGGATTGAGATATCTGCTCTAAGAGGAGCGCATGAGTGGATGCTAGTGGCAGTATACATGTCAACTAATGTTCCATCATTTGTTGCAGAGGGAAAACCGGTGTTGGGGAAGAACATCTGTGAAAGTGTTGTTGTAGCCATGTTGGTCCCAGGATATTACAGAGACAAGACGGGTGAGGTAATATATTTTATTGGACCAATTTCTGTTGGTGAGAGAGACAAGCTTTTGATCTTACACAGAGCTGATGAAGAGCTCTGGTGTCTTGAAAGCTTGACTCTCTCACCAACAGAAGTTGGTCCAATAAAAGTTATTACCTCAGCCACCTTATCTCTAATAATATTTTAGTGAAAAGTTACTTTCACTTAAATTAAGGTTGTAAATAGTTCAGTAACGAGATCCTCATAACATACATCCTAATGCACCCAAACCTGAACTTTTCCTTTCAATCTTTAAAGACAAAGGAAATCTGCCCAAAACTTTTTTCTATTTTTCTATTTTTACTTTTTAAATTTCTCTACTTTCTTTCTTTTAATATTATTTAACTTTGTGATGTTAATCTCCAACTGGTGGTTTTTGTGGTTGAGCACTTCAAATTACTCTTGGGTGGAGTTTTGTTCTAAACAAAAATAATGTTCGGGTTTCTTGATGACATTTCAACAAGATTTACAAGCCCACATGAAACAATGGTATAAATTACTAAAAAGTCTCTTCCAATTTCTTTTTTATTTTTGTGTGTTAGAATAGATCTATGCTACTCCCCAGAAATATAATGGAGAGACGACACAATTTAAAAAGTGATGCATCAAATAAAAAAAAAAATCAACCGTCATATCTCAGTTCATTAGGGCATATATTTAAAAACATGTTGTATTGAGACAGGTACATTAATGCTAATGACATTCACTTCAACTCACTCACATCTTAATCAGTCTCCTTGGTAATTTACAGCCAGATCTAGAACCAGATTGTAAATTAAAGATAGACCGTGGAACTCATTGAGGGTGAAATTATAGCCCCTTTGAAGTCTATCGGAGCTTTGCCATTGACTTTGGTGAGACCAAGATTTCTCCCTGATTGTTCACTGTGTTATGGGATGTGACACTAATTAGACCAGATATTGCAGACATATTAACACTGGATTTCTACTCGAGTCACAAAATCTAGAATTGCTATGGTGTGTTCTTATAGACAAAGCATTCCTGTGCAAATGAACCAGTGCTGAAGAAAAATGAGGAGAGCAGAGTTAAAAGCAATCATTTGATTTGTACAAAAGACACTATTAGTGTACAGAACTGTATGCAAAGCAATGCAGTATTGTTTGTTATAAGGAGTTGTAAAGTGGACTAAATAGTAAATTGCCTCAGCATTAAGGCTTTTTTCTAAAATGTACTTACAGTGTCTGTGTGGTACATGTGGAGCTGCAATATAATGATCTAAGAATACTGATATGTAATCATTTTATGATATTATACATGACCTGGGCTATTAGGTGAAACTACTGTATATTAGGTTATTATACTGTATGAATTTGTCAATCTTGTTTAAGGGGGGCAGTGGAAAAAACGCTCAGGAAAGGAACTCGATGGCTGTACATAAGCAACCTCCCAGCAAATCATTTTGGGAACAAGTTCAAAACGATGGCTTACTTCCAGCCCCCATACAGTACCTACACAGCTGTTTTGACTCTGCTGGGAGCCTAGAGATTAAAGGGGACACCAAATGGTTAAAAGAATTGTCTGGAGAGAAAGAGGAGGGGGAGTTGAGGATACTGTTCCTGGAGAGAACATACTGAGACCAAACAGACACAGGTTAAGGTGGCCACTCATACATTCTCGGAATAGTGGCCATTCAGGTATTTCTAGGAATGGTGTGGGCCCACCTCCGCTGGTGTGATGGTGTGTGTGAGGTCATGCTACTAGGGGGCTCCATTTTTAAGAGCTGAAGAGGGCAGAGTGGAGCCCCCTTTCTGATACCAGAAAAAAAGCATGTCCAGTTTTGTTCCAGTATGGACAGGGGACAAATCTCTCAAAAAGAGGACCATCCAGTTTAATGCTGGACAAGTGGCCTCCCTAACACAAATCTTGAAGGAATGTCTGAAAGCAATTGAGATCTTCCCTAGCTCCCTGGGAAGGTAAGCCTTAGGTAAAGAGAGGAAAATGTGTAGACTCCTTATTATTTTAAGATCTGTTTTCTTTCAAATACTTTTGTGCTAAATAAATAATGCCCTAAGGAGGATGTTTGATTACTGGATACAACTGATATAGCTTCCAGAGGGAACTGAACTGGAGGTATTGAACATGTCAGGCCTGCTGAGGTAATCAGAGTTAGCACCTGAGGATTACAGCCCAAGGCATGAGGGAGAATTGCACGCTTCCACTCTGAGAGAAATAATGGCTTACGGCCTGAGACCTGATAGGAGTGCACAGGAGCAGTCAAAGGTGCAGTCAACCTGATAACTGTGGCAGTCTGCCTCTTTCATAGCTACAAAAAATTAACGAGACAAAGTGAACCTCAGATCTGAATCAAAAATAAAAACTATGCAGTGTACTCAGGTGCATAAAATCTCTTACCCAGGTAAGCTGATTGTCATAGCAGTCATATCACTGAGCAAATGTGAGGGGGAAATGCAAAGTCATGCTCAATTAAAAATAGCGAACAGGTTTGTTACACCTTATTTATCCATTAATTTACCAACAAGACAAGCCACTCATTGGGCACTGATTAATGAATGTGTTTGATTCTTTATCCCCAGGGTAAGGAAGAGGTCAACTGGCTATCTTTTCTGTCAGCTCTAACATTCTTTTGGTGTGTGTGGGAAAAATTCACTCAGTTTAAGCATTAGTCAAGTCTTAGTCTTGCAGAGAGTTAGAGGAGTCCTGAGTGATAATATTTAGGAACATATTTTCAAAAAAAGCACAGGAATGGAAAGTCCCTATGAATCTTACTGTATATATTAAGGATATGTGCCAAAGCTAAGTGAGAAATGCCACCTTTAAACCAATAGGCTGAAGTATTAGATGGATAATATTACACCTACTATTACAATTTACAAGCATGAAAAATTTGGGCCAAGTTCTGCAATTCAGAGGGGCCAAAGGACTGTTCCAAGTTGAGTTAGCTGCAGCAATCCCATAGACACTGCTGTGCTGGCTGAAGAGCTGCTGGAGCTCTATGCACTCTGCCTTGCCCTCTACCACCCCTTAGATGCCTCCTCTTTGCTCCTGACTTGACCTTCACATGGAGTGAGGGGAGCTGGTGTCATAGAGCTACACAAAATAGCTGGAGCCAGACTGAGAGTCTGACCCAGTGGTTCTGATCTCATTTATACCAGTTAGACACTGGATTAATTCCATCGACATCACTGGAGACAGTCCTGATTTAGGATGAATGAGAGGAAAATAAGGACCGCTTAACAATAGGGGAAGTACAAATATTAAACATAATATTTTCTGATGTTTACATCTACCCAGAATATCTTATCTGTAATGTGTGTTAAAGGTCTGATATGAGATGAATGGATATGATTTCAGTTAAAAAGTAATATTATAAAAAATTGTAGGGCTGTCTAAAGATTAAAAAAATAATCACAATTAATTGTGAGATAAAAAAACATAGTCACAATTAATTGCAGTTTTAATTGCATGGGGTTAAACACTAATAGAATATCAATTTAAATTAATTATAATATTTTGGCATGTTTTTCTACATTTTCAAATATATTGATTTCAATTACAACACAGAATGCAAAGTGTACAGTGCTCACTTTATATTATTATTTTTCATTATAAATAATTGCACTGTAAACAAGAACTGTAGTGCAATCTATCATGAAAGTGCAATTTACAGATGTAGAATTGTTATTTTTTTTTTACATAATTGCACTCAAACAAAACAATGTAAAATTTTAGAGCCAGCAAGTTGAAGCATGAAGGGGCATATAAACTTTTAGCATATCTGGCATGTAAATAGCTTGCAACATCAGCTACAACAGTGCCATGTGAATGCCTGTTCTCACTTTCAGGTGACATTGTAAATAAGAAGCGGGCAGCATTATCTCTCGTCAATGTAAACAAACAAGTTTGTCTTAGCGATTGGCTGAACAAGAAGTAGAACTGAGTGGACTTGTATGAAGTGAATTGAAAACGACAATTTCTTTTATCTTTTTTTTTACAGTGCAAATATTTGTAATCAAATATAATAATTATATAAAGTGAGCACTGTACACTTTGAAATCAATATATTTGAAAATGTAGAAAAACATTCAAAGATATTTATAATAAATTTTAAATGGTATTCTATTGTTGTTTAACAGTGTGATTAAAACTGCAATTGGTTACAACTATTTTTATTCTAGTTAATTTGTTTTGTTTTGTGTTAATTGCATGCACATGTTTATTTTGTGGTTATAAAGGAGCTTGAAAAATATGTCTTTACCTTTCCAGTATAGATAAACAATTTCTACATTACTGCTAGTTACATCTTCATAGCAGTTTCCATTTCCTAGATCCCACCTGTTAGTAATCTCCCACTTCCCTTCACCACCACATTATTGACATTCTATGTCCTTCAAGAAGAAACAGATAGCATCCTGCAGAGTAATTGCCATTTGTTTAATCCCCTGAGCCAGATTCCTCATTTAATGATTGATTCCCTGTGCATATTCCATGGCCAACAAATCAAAAGTATAGATTCCTTCCAAAACACCATATAATTGCTTTGGAGCTGTTAATAGGACACGATATTATTTTTGTATAGATTAAAGTGAAGAAATTAAAACCTAACCGAGGGCTTTGGGAATTGAAGAAAATAAGTGGGAATATTGGGTGTTCAGATGGAGATGCATGGACCTTTACTTCTGAGGCACCTAGTATTCAGTTACAAAGGAAATGGAAAACATCACAAACAAAAAGAAACGGAAGAATCATTCTTTGTCAGATATAGCAGTTTGATCTCTCACTATCTGGAATAACTTCACAATCTTGGTACATTTATATGGTTTATTTTAGCTTCAAAGGCAAATATTCTTTTCATAATTCTAGGGGCAACAACCCCTATATCCAGACTCATAAGGAACTAAAATAAATTTTGCATAAATCAATTTGGATTTGGTCCTAACTCACATCTTGTTTATAAAACAAAATTTCAAAACAGGTTGTGTTGTTAGATAGCCAGAAATACAGTAACAGTAGACTCATTGGCTACCTATCCTATGGCTGATTTTTTTTAAAGTGTGCTTACAAATCTTTGGTTAAATGAGTAAAACGTTGTAACACACATCACAAGTTAGAGTTCACGTTAGATGCTTACATAACAAAGCACAAGCGGATATTATTATTATTATGTATTGTTTATATTGCAGTTGAACCAAATCATTATCAGGGTCCAATTGTGCTGCACAAATAAATACAAAGAGATAGTCCCTTTTACAAGAAGCTTACAGTATAAGAATTGATTAGTATCTCCTGTGGTGATTGCCCCCACCAACAACATAGTGACAATGACTGTGGAGTTCTGCGAATAGCAGTGTATAGGAATGCAGCACTTTCTCAGCTGGTCATCTGCAGGTTGCTGGTTTAATCCGGGGGGCGGCGGGGAAGTGTAACAAATGGTTTTCCCATAAACCACCTTCTCATGTCTGCCAGTTTAAAACAAACAATCAGACAATAAACAAACCAAACTACTGTAAGATCTGAATTAGGTGCCTTTAATGATAATAGTAATTCTATCGTGTCTTGCGGGTCAAGATTTCACTGTGAAACTATGGATGAAATGGGTTTGGGAAAAAACTCTGCTCATTCCCTAGTGATTCACTTAAAGAAACCACAGGCCAAACTGTATAGTAAGAACCTCACTTCCATTGAAACAGATATATGAGGTAACATGGTAATTGAATTAGCGCCTAGTACTAGGGAAGGTGGTTACCTCTAGGTCAAAGCTGAGGTCATTTGTGGGTCATCTGAGATAGCTCTGACTGCAGCTGATCTGCACAGCGTTTAGCATTCAAGTAAGCCAGGGATTTTATACTGCAGAACTGCTGTTCCCCAATAGAGTTTCCTAAAGTCATTAAAAAAAAAATCAAACCTAAAATTATTGATGAAAGACATCAAGGCCCTGTCTATACACAAAAGTGGCATCAGTTTAAGTAAAATTAGTTTAAAAACTGTTATTAAATTAGCACAAACCCCCTCCTTGTGAACATGCTTATGTATGTTTAAAACTTGCCTTATCAGTGTAGCTTGCCTCTAAATTTCTTGACACAAGCTAAATTGAGATAACACAGGTTTAAACTGAATTCAAAGTGTCCACACAGTGGATTGCACAGGTTTAATAAAACCAGTTTAAAAACACACATTTTGTTAAGCCAACACAACTTTGTGTAAATCTACAAAGCAGAAAATATCAGTGTCCTTCTGGATTGTTGACCAAATCCTGGAAGATTGCAAATGATGGCTCAATAGCAGGCTGACCTAGCCAAGGGGAAGACTGACTTACGGAGGAAGAAGAATAGGGAAATGAAATGCAGTCATTTAATCAACCATGGCAAAATTCACCCCCATATAGAGGACCAGCACAGGCTCCTATATGCCACTTCCAAGAGTTAAGGCTTAAAAGTTTTGTAGGGCCTGAAGTAAATCCTCTGGAGTAGGTGCGATTTTCCATTGGTGACGCTGCCTCTGCATTATGCGATATGCTCCCAGCTACATGCATTCTTGTAGTCATTCTCACGTGCCTGTCTTCTTTGTGACAGTAGAAATGGGAGAAGACAGTCTGCACCCAAGGATAACCTGAAGTAGATATTGTGGTGCACAGCACGTAAAGCTTGTGGTGTATGGAGGACTGTGTTGGAGCTGCAAGCTATCACTTTCAGTATGTGTCTGGGATTTCCTGATCCTGCTTTCAGGCTAAAGTGCTTTGTAGGGAAGAGTGCAATCTGTGTTTCAGGCAGCAGGCAGTCTGGAAAGAGCCAGTCTAGAATACGGTGGGGTGAGCCATGTCTCTTTGCCCTCCAGAGCAGCCGGCTTTCTCTCTCTCTTTTTTGGGTTTCGTGTGTAATTGTTCTGAATTCTAAGAAATAACCCAATGTTATGTTGCAACCGTTCAAGAGTGTTTTGTTTTTAATCCAGCTTCTCTGTGTGTACACCATGAACATAACAGTTCTAAGAATCAGTAGTAGCAGAGGCTCATTAGCGAGAGCCTGTGGAACAGTAGCCTCAATGGTATATTAAGAGTATGTCTACACTACAAGTGCTACAGCAGCACAGCTACGGTGCTGCAGTGCTGTAATATAGACACTCACTGCAGTGACAGAAGGGGTTTTTCCATTTCTGTAGTAAATCCAGCCCCTCAATAGGCAGTAGCTAGGTCGATGGAAGAATTCTTCCATCAACCTAGCTGCATCTAGAGTGGGAGTTAGGTTGATCTAACAACGTTGCACAGGGCATGAAATTTTTCACAGCTCTTAGAGATGTATCTAGGTTGACCTAAGTTTTAGGTGTAGATCAGGCCTGAGTTATTGAGATGCAAGGCCTGATTCACTGCTGCCTTACCTCTGTGCAAAGTGAGTGCTGATTGGATATGAAATGCTAACATGCTAATTTCATGGCATTTCCCTGCCCCCTCTACTAAGATAAGCAGGGCAATCATGATTCTAAGGAACGGCAGGAGGGAGAACAGCAAAATAAAGATAATGGATTTCAAGAAGGCAGACTTTAGCAAACTCAGGGAGTTGGTAGGTAAGATCCAATGGGAAGCAAGTCGAAGGGGAAAAACAATTGAAGACAGTTGGCAGTTTTTCAAAGAGACATTATTAAGCGCATGTAGTGGGGTAGCTGCCCCACTCCTGCAGAAAAGGGGTTAAAAGGAGCCCTGGAGAGGGCTGCAGCAGGGAAAGAGATTAAGAACAGCTGGGGGAAGTTGACTGAGTTGCTGACCACAGCTGTGGCCAGCTCAGTCAGGGCCCAGCTGGCCCTTATAAGAAGGCTGGGGGCAAAAAGTTGGAAGAGTCTCACTCTAGCCCTAGAGTGGGAAAGACTAGCTGCCTGGGAGCAAGGTACCCAGAGCTGGAGCAGGACTGGGGAAGGGCAAAGGGAGCTGGGGAGCTCCAGCCTGGTAAACCCCCAGGCTGCAGGCCTTGGTAAAGGCCCAGAAAGGTACTGGGGCTGCAGAGGGGCAACCTGGGATTGGCAGAGGCAGCTGGTCCTAAACCCTTGCCAATGATGAGTGGCCATTATACTGCAGTCTGCCCCAGTCAGCGGGGGGCTAGCTGATGACTGGCAGTAGCCACTGAGGCAAGGTGGGTTTAGAGGATTGGGGGTTCCCCTGGGAGGGGAGATCCAGAGCGAGGAGCTACTGCTGAGGTAGAACCCAGAGGTAAAGGGCACTGGGGTCCAGGAGGGTCATGGGGCCACGAGACATCAACCTGAAGAGAGCCCTCAATATGCTGGAGAGCTAATTCCCAGGACAACCAGCAGGAGATGCTGCACTGGTGAGTCATCACCTCGCTACAGGGCACAAAAGCAAACTATTTCACTGCGTAGGAAAGATTGGAAGTATGGCAAGAGACCACCCTGGCATAACAAGGAGATCTTCAATGATCTAAAAATCAAAAAAGAATCCTACAAAAACTGGAACTAGGTCATATTACAAAGGATGACTATAAACAACACAAGTATGTAGGGACAAAATTAGAAAGGGCAAGGCACAAAATGAGATTAAACTAGCTAGAGATATAAAGGGTAACAAGAAAACATTCTACAAATACATTGGAAGCAAGAGGAAGACCAAGGACAGGGTAGGGCTGTTACTCAGTGCAGGTGGTGGGAACTAATAGAAAATGTGGAAATAGCAGAGGTGGCGATTGGGCATGTAACATAGTGAATGCCTGTGAAAATGAGGCACGATCAGAGGCTAAAATAGGGAAAGAACAAGTAAGGAATTACTTAAATAAGTTAGATGTCTTCAAGTCACCTGGGCCTGGTGAAATGCCTCCTAGAATACTCAAGGACTTGACTGAGGAGATATCTGAGCGATTAGCGATTATCTTTGAAAAGTCATGGAAGATTGGAAAAGGGCAAATACAGTGCAAATCTATAAAAAGGGAAATAAGGATAACCTGGGGAATTACAGACCAGTCACCTTAACTTTTGTACCAGGAAATATAATGGAGCAAATAATTAAGCAACCAATTTGCAAACATCTAGAAGATAATAAGGTGATAAGTAATAGTCAGCATGGATTTGTCAAGAACAAATCATGTCAAACCAACCTGATAGCTTTCTTTGACAGGGTTACAAACCTTGTGGATAGGGAGGAAGTAGTAGATGTAGTATATCTTGACTTTAGTAAGGCTTTTGATACTGTCTTACATGACCTTCTCATAAACAAACTAGGGAGACCCAACCTAGATGGTACTATAAGGTGGGTGAACAACTGGTTGGAAAACTGTTCCCAAAGAGTAGCTATCAGTGGTTCAGTCATACTGGTAGGGCATAATGGGTGGGGTCCCACAGGGATCAGTTCTTGGTCTGGTTCTGTTCAATATCTTCAATGATTTAGATAGTGGCATAGAGAGTACACTTATAAAGTTTGTGAATGATACCAAGCCGGGAGGGGTTGCAAGGGTTTTGTAGGATAGGATTATAATTCAAAATGATTTGGAGAAACTGAAGAAATGGTCTGAAGTAAATAGAATGAAAGTCAATAAGGACAAATTCAAAGGAGGAATGAACCATCAGTTGCACCCAAACAAAATGGGAAATGACTGCTTAGGAAGGAGTACTGTGAAAAGGGATCTGGAGGTCATGGTGAACCACAAGCTAAATATGTAACTCTGTTGCCAAAAAAAAAAAATCATTCTGGGATGCATTAGCAGGACTTTTGTAAATAAGACATGAGAAGTAATTCTTCTGCTCTACTCAGCACTGATTAGGCCCCAACTGGAGTATTGCATCCAGTTCTGGGCAACACATTTCAGGAAAGATGTGGACAAATTGGAAAATGTCCAGAGAAGAGCAACAAAAATGATTAAAGGTCTAGTAAACATGACCAATAAGGGAAGACTGAAAAAATTAGGTTGTCTTCTCTTTTCCAGAAGAAAGAGGACATGATAATAGTTTTCAAGTACATAAAAGGTTGTTACATGGAGGAGGAAGAAAAATTGTTCTTAACATCTGAGAATAGGACAAGAAGCAATGGGCTTAAGTTGCAGCAAGGGAGGTTTAGGTTGGATATTAGGAAAAACTTCCTGTCAGGGTGGTTAAGCACTGGAATAAATGGCCTAGGGAGGTTATAAAATTTCCACGCTTGGATATTTTAAAGATCAGGTTAGACACCCACCTGTCAGGAATGGCCTAGATAGTACTTAGTCCTGCTGTGAGTGCAGGGGACTGGACTACATGACCTCTCGAGGTCCCTTTCAGTCCTATGATTGTATGAATAGAGTCCTTAGCATAGAATTTATACCTGGCAGAAGACTGTAAATAAAACAGTTGAAGCATACTGTGTAAATTGTTAGTGGTGGAGGAGTGACTTGGGGCTGTATTGCCCTTTATGCAGAGCCCCTTCTGTGGTGAACAACTCCCCCTTAATTGGGGATCCAGGACCAGTGGTGGCCAGGGGAGTTCCGGGTAGCAGCCATGCTCCAAGGATGTGGAGGGTTCTGTGCAGATCTTGGCCCCTTCTGGATGCCCTAGGATCTGCATGAATTCCCTGGGGTGGTGTGATGGGGTGTACAAAGGCATTAAAGGGCATTACTGGGCCCATGTAGTCCTGCCCCTTCAAGCCTGCTGAGCATGCTCCAACCGGAGAGGAAGCTTAAAAGGGAGCCACTCGGCTCAGAAGGGGAAAGATGGGGGTGGAGGACTGACCTACCCTGAGGGTTCCTGAACAAGGGTGCTGAAGAAGCCCCCCCCCCCGCCCCCGTGAGCAGACTGCCTGCAGAGCCCAGTTGGGGTTGAAGTATAGTTTTCTTGTTTTTATTTTTATTATCTTTGAGACTTTGGGGGGGATGGATGGTAGGAAGTGACCCAGGCAGGCGGCTCTGGGGTACTGAAGAGTGCTGGATATTGTTTTTCACAGGGACCTAGGTTGGAGCCTGGTGGAGTGGGAGGGCCTGGGCTCCCCTACCGACTGCCCTTGGTGCAGGAGGACATAAACCCCATTTCCACCCTATCGCTTTCTAGTAAGGAGTGGGAAAGGACTTTGAAAAACTGAGGATAAGCCACATACAAGGGTTAGGAACTGGAGTGAAGGCCTATCCTGCTGGGAAGTGAAAGACTGGAAAATGGGTAATCACTAGGCCATCTGGTCCTCTGAGGACTCTACTACAGGCCGTTCATTCCATGTTGGACAAATCTACCACCTCAATGTGAAAGAAACTCTGCAAGGTAAACCCTTCTGAAGTTTTCCTCCTTGTAAGTCTCCTCACTTGGATTTTGCTGAGGGAGGGGACAATCATGCCAAAGGATAGTCATATTAAATATTAATATTTTTCATTATTTAGCATTATGTGTTTAGTCTAGACTCAGACCTTTGAATTGATGGGAATGGCTATATCTATGCATCCTTGAAAATCTTCGTTAACTTACAGTTCTATGGAAATAAACATAGACTTCTATGGTGTCCTTCCATGTTAGCAAGTGCAGAAAGAGAAAGCAAAGCATATACCCTGATCTGTGGATTTTGTGCACCGTTCCTTTGTGCTTCATCATTCCCTTCTGGAACTGGGGGGCTGACTGCAGAAAGTACATCCAGATAAAATAAAATATCTTGGTCTAATCGGGGATCAGACTGGGGATGGGGGAGAGGAAGCCATTCCGTTTATTATACAAATACTTGTATTTTAACAAACAGGAAGAGTGGACAGAAAGGATAGAAATGTCCTTCTCTTTAAGTCTTGTAGCATTTAATTTTCTCTTAATTTTACAGCTAAGAATATTAAACAAAATTTTCTCTTTAATGTGCTTGCACAGTTTAGTATAAAAATATGGATCTCATTAATTATACCTGTGTTCTGTAGTCCCTTGGATTTGGATGTAATTCCTATCCAAGTTTTCTCAGATATCATTTTTTAATGTAAGGTGAAGCCCCTCCACCCATTTTTTTACAGATATTGCACATAAAGATAATGTTAAATCCCTGGTTTACTCAGTTAATCTAGTGATTCTTTGTAGCCTTAAGCCATTCCTTTTGGATTAGTTAGGTACGGTGCAGATTAAGAAATCACCTGTCACACAGGTTAAAATATTTACATCAAATTGTCAAAATTTATCCAAGCTACAATTCAGCTTCTTCCAAACAAGTCATAGCAAGTTACCATAAAAAATTCATAGGAAAGCAAAATAAAGAGGAATGCCTCTGTGTTTGAACTACTGCTTTGTAGTACTTTCCTGTATGTGTGATACTATATCTAAAGTAGACAAGTCACCTGCAATAATTGCATACATCTGGAGCATGGTATCTTAACAGGATCAGATATGCAACATTTCTAAATTCCTATATTCGGAGGTATTTAAATACTATTTTATGCCCACAGAATAGAAACAATATTTCATGTAACCTACCTAGAAATAAAATTCAGTGGCAAAAAAATTAGGGTTGTCAAATGATTAAAGAAAAATGTAATTAATCATGAGACTAAAACAATAGTTATGACTGCAGTTTTAATCACACTGTTAATAATGGAATACCAATTTTAAATTTATACATATTTTGGGATGTTTTTCTACATTTTCAAATATATTGATTTAAATTACAACACACAATGCAAACTGGACAGTGCTTGCCTGATATTATTTTTGATTACAAACAAAAAATCATATGGGTGACGGGAGAGTGGCGGCTGCTATCTGGGAAGGCAGCACCACCTCCAGCAGACGTAAGGGTGGTGTGCTATGGTATTGCCACCCATACTTCACTGCGCTGCTGCTGGTGGTGGCCCAGCCTACAGAGCTGGGTGGCCAGAGAGCGGTGGCTGTTGGCTGGCAGCCCAGCTCTGAAGGCAGAGCCGCCGCCACCAGCAGCAGTGCAGAACTAAGGGTGGCTTGGTTTTGACTGTTGAATCCCTGAAAGGGATCCTACTTGTACAGTACAACTTCAGGCACACGTCTTCCGAAGACTTTCATGGCTGCTTGATGAACAATCAACCACTGCTGAGATGTCTTGGCACAACAGGAAGAAGAGCAGCAGGAAAGTACCGACTGCATGTAAAAAGGTACATTTAAATTTTATTTACATTTGTTTTTGAGGCCATAACACTTGTTTACAAATGTTAGATATTAAAAGTAGAAAGAAACTGTACCTCTCCTTCCCCTCCAGCTCTGCCTTTCCTGGCCAGTATCCTCTATTTGGGAACTTGAAATATTGTAACCCTAAGCTGTAGGCAAAAAACCCAAACCAAAACAAACAAAATCCACTCCCTGGAAACTTTTTAAAAATGGCTATTTTTGGGGTGGCTTATATCACCAGAAACCCTGCCTCACCTTACTCCAAATTTGGATCACTAACTCCAACCTGTACCCTCCCGAGGGCATACCAAGAACATAAGAATGTCCGTACTGGGTCAGACCAAAGGTCCATCCAGCCCAGTATCCTGTCTGCCAACAGGAAAGGAGTACTTGTGGCACCTTAGAGACTAACCAATTTATTTGAGCATAAGCTTTCGTGAGCTACAGCTCACTTCATTGGATGCATACTGTGGAAAGTGTAGAAGATCTCTTTATATACACACAAAGCATGAAAAAGTACCTCCTCCCACTCCACTCTCCTGCTGGTAATAGCTTATGTAAAGTGACCACTCCCCTTATAATGTGTATATGATAATCAAGGTGGGCCATTTCCAGCACAAATCCAGGGTTTAACAAGAACGTCTCGGGGTGGGGGGTTAGGAAAAAACAAGGGGAAATAGGTTACCTTGCATAATGACTTAGCCACTCCCAGTCTCTATTCAAGCTTAAGTTAATTCCAATTCAACAGTTTCTCGCTGGAGTCTGGATTTGAAGTTTTTTTGTTATATCACAACTTTCATGTCTGTAATCATGTGACCAGAGAGATTGAAGTGTTCTCCGACTGGTTTATGAATGTTATAATTCTTGACATCTGACTTGTATCCATTTATTCTTTTACGTAGAGACTGTCCAGTTTGACCAATGTACATGGCAGAGGGGCATTGCTGGCACATGATGGCATATATCACATTGGTGGATGTGCAGGTGAACGAGCCTCTGATAGTGTGGCTGATGTTATTAGGCTGTCCCCTGAATAGATATGTGGGCACAGTTGGCAACGGGCTTTGTTGCAAGGATAGGTTCCTGGGTTAGTGGTTCTGTTGTGCGGTATGTGGTTGCTGGTGAGTATTTGCTTCTGGTTGGGGGGCTGTCTGTAGGCAAGGACTGGCCTGTCTCCCAGGATTTGTGAGAGTGTTGGGTCATCCTTCAGGATAGGTTGTAGATCCTTAATAATGCGTTGGAGTGGCTAAGTCATTATGCAAGGTAACCTATTTCCCTTTGTTTTTTCCTACTCCCCTCCCCCCTAGACATTCTTGTTAAACCCTAGATTTGTGCTGGAAATGGCCCAACTTGATTATTATACACATTTTAAGGAGAGTGATCACTTTAGATAAGCTATTACCAGCAGGAGAGTGGGGTGGGAGGAGGTATTTTTTTCATGCTTTGTGTGTATATAAAAATCTTCTACACTTTCCACAGTATGCATCCAATGAAGTGAGCTGTAGTTCACGAAAGCTTATGCTCAAATAAATTGGTTAGTCTCTAAGGTGCCACAAGTACTCCTTTTCTTTTTGCGAATACAGACTAACACGGCTGTTACTCTGAAACCTGTCTGCCGACAGTGGTCAATGCCAGATGCCCCAGAGGGAGTGAACCTAACGGGGAATGATCAAATGATCTCTCTCCTGCCATCCATCTCCACCCTCTGACAAACAGAGGCTAGGGACACCTTCCTTACCCATCCTGGCTAATAGCCATTAATTGACTTAACCTTCATGAATTCATCCAGTTCTTTTAAACCCTGTAATAGTCGTAGCCTTCACAACCTCCTCAGGCAAGGAGTTCCACAGCTTGACTGTGCTGAGTGAAGAACTTCCTTTCATTTGTTTTAAACCTGTTGACCATTAATTTCATTTGGTGGCCCCTGGTTCTTATATTATGGGAACAAGTAAATAACTTTTCCTTATTCACTTTTTCCATACCACTCATGATTTTATATACCTCTATCGTATCCCCCCTTAGTCTCCTCTTTTCCAAGTTGAAAAGTCCTAGCCTCTTTAATCTCTCCTCATATGGGACCCATTCCAAACCCCTAATCATTTTAGTTGCCCTTTTCTGAACCTTTTCTAATGCCAGTATATCTTTTGAGATGAGACCACATCTGTACGCAGTATTCAAGATGTGGGCATACCATGGATTTATATAAGGGCAATAAGATATTCTACATCTTATTCTCTATTCCTTTTTTAATGATTCCTAATATCCGATTTCCTTTTTTGACTGCTGCTGCACACTGAGTGGACATCTTCAGTATCCACGATGACTCCAAGATCTAACTTCTGATTAGTTGTAGCTAAATTAGCCCCCATCATATTGTATGTATAGCTGGGGTTATTTTTTCCAACGTGCATTACTTTACATTTATCCACATAAAATTTCATTTGCCGTTTTGAGAGATCTTTTTGAAGTTCTTCACAGTCTGCTTTGGTCTTAACTATCTTGAGCAGTTTAGTATCATCTGCAAACTTTGCCACCTCACTTTTTACCCCTTTGTCCAGATCATTTATGAATAAGTTGAATAGGATTGGTCTTAGGACTGACCGTTGGGAACACTACTAGTTACCCCTCTTCATTCTGAAAATTTACCATTTATTCCTACCCTTTGTTCCCTGTCTTTTAACCAGTTCTCAATCAAATTTCAAAGAAATCCAACTAAGCATGTCTATTTTAGAAGATTTAGAAAGGTTGATCTTTAAACAGAAGTCGTGATGGAAAAGGAATGTTGTACGTAAGACATACGAGGTAATTGTTCCCCTCTATTCAGCACTAGTAAGGCTTCATCTGGAGTACTGTGTCCAATTCTGGGCACCATGCTTTAGGAAAAATGTGGACAAATTGGAGAGTCCAGAGGAGCTATAAAAATGATAAAAGATTTAGAAAACCTGACCTATGAGGAAAGGTTAAACTGGGCATCTTTTGTCTTCAGAAAAGAAGACTCAGGGAGGACCTGATAAGAGTCTTCAAATATGTTAAAGGCTTAATAAAGAGGATAGCACTCATTTGTCCACTTAAGGTAGGACAAGAGTAATGGGCTTAATCTGCAGCAAGGGAGATTTAGGTTAGATATTAGGAAAACCTTTCTAACTATAAAGGTAGTTAAGCTCTGGATAGGCTTAAGGTTGTGGAATCTCCATAGTGAGGTTTTTAAGAACAGGTTGGACAAAGTCTTGTTGGAGACGGTCTAGGTGTACTTGGTCCTGTCTCAGTGCGTGGAACTGAATTTGATACCTTGTGGTCCCTTCCACCCTACATTTGTATGAATCGATGAGTCTATGAAACTCAACTACAGTGGCACTGCTGCCTCACTAAAATATTTCAAAAGCTAGCTGTATAAATGGACACAAATATAGATAAATAACAAAAGTATGAGTCATATTACATAATTTTATCAGTTTGGTGAAACGTAAAATAATTGTGCCCACCATGATAAATTTCTATTTCCCTGATCTTATATCAGCAAGTGTTGGCTAAGGGGCCATGATTAAACCTAGGCTATGGTTTGGGTTTGAGAGGGCTACAGTCTCTCAAACTTTCTTTAGGGACCAGCTATTCTTTTGAAGTCAGCCATTGCATTTCCATGGCTTGTTTACAGATTGGTGTGTGAATTCTCTGCTACATGGAGATGTATGTTCAAAGCCTGGTGACTTGGGCTTTGTACTGAGGGAAGTCGAGGTTACTTTCCACTCATAAACTTGAAAGTCCTGTCAGAATCTCATTCTAGATATACTGAAGAAGCTGTTGAGAAACTAGAAATGTTTTTGAAAGTAGTAAATGATCTGAATCTTGTCTGGTATTTGCTTTTGAAACAGAGGGATCAGTGATTTGATCATTGGGTAACAAAGTCACACAAACCCCTTTTTTAGGGGCTCCTTTGCTTGTTTTGTCTCCTATTTTCTATGTGAACTGTGATGGAGGTGATGCTCTTCAGTTTTTAATATTACATCAAACCCCTCTACAACCCACATCAATGATATTATGGTCAGGCTCTTTTATGTGTCTCTGGAGCTTGTTTCTCACTTGATTCAATAGTTGTCACACACACAATCCTGCTTGAGGAAAACAAAGCCTCCAACACCCTCAAATTAACATGTGACAGATGTGGGCTCAAACAGCCCAAGAGGGTGTGCTGGAGAAAAATATCAAGTTTCATTTATAGTGTTAACTGAAGGTATGTATTAGGTTTATTTGCTTCCCCCCAAAATGCTGTTTTTTTGATAGTTTTAGGCACTGGTGTAATTTTGGAAAAAACACAGGGAGAGGGCAAAGTTGCGTCAGCTTATAGAACATTTATGTGATTAGATTATATTGTGCAAAATTGAGGTGGGGTGGAAAGCAAAGCAAATAGACCAATGAAAAGTCTAGAGGGAAAACCAACATCAGGGGACAACTGCCCCATTTGCCCCATAGGAAATGATCCAGTTTTAGGATTTCAGTAGGCCAAATTGTCACCTCAGTCCACACATGCAACTCCCATTGTCATAAAGTGATTTGCTAATGGAGGTTCTGTACACATAGATTTTCAACACTTAGAAAAATATCAAGAGTGATCTGTTGTCTTTTGTGCTTGAATTAAAGTGATATTTTAAATAACCATTGTGAGTTAAAAATCCATTCAGTCACTTTTTGAAATCTTGGTTTTTTTTTGCATGTCCATCTGGAGACACCTTAGAGGGATCTGATGTTCAGCCCTCTCTGAAAGGCATGCTCCTTTAAGGTATCTAACAATGAAGACTGAAAATTGAGGAAACAAACTATTAATCACTTCTAAAAATCTTGGCCAGACTGTAAAACTCCATTTGCTTGGAAGTAGAAGTGGCTGAATAATTAGTAATGTAAGTTATTCCATGAATTTCACTTGATGTTTGTGTTGGCAAATTGTCCAGAGGCAGGCCATGGATTTCTTGAATGTAATTTATTATTTGACATTAGTTGCACAATAATGTCTGAGTTGTTCTTGGTCTGAAGCTCATTCATTAACAGTTCTTTGCAAATTTGAAATTTGAGCAGTGTAATTGGTCACCAAAGTTATATGGCTTCTGTTTCCTGGTTGGATGACCGTGATTCCTAGAATGAGTATTCTAGTATGAATACTCCTTGGAAAGGAAATTTTAAATTTCCTTTCCATAAATTGTCTTTAATATTTCTTGAAAATGTACTGTTAATATTCCTGACAGTAAGCTCATTCAGTATAAGTGCCTTCAGAAAATGACACAAAGGGGGAGTGAAAAAGAGTTGATGGAAATTTGTGGATTTTTGTTTTTGTTTGCGTTCAGTATTTTTCTGGGAACAATGGACAATAGAGCTGTTTATCTGCAACTGACTCTGTAATGAACTACTGTATCTTTTACTGAAGAAGGATCCATTGTTGAAAGTTTTTGTCAACCTACTTAACGACTTCTGGATGTGAAGAGTGATTCACAAATTGCAAAATGATAAGAAGTAAGAAATGTAAAATATATTCTTTTTCTTTCAAAATGCAGGAATAGTAATCTTTTGGTTACATATCACATTTATCCTTTCCATTACACTTAGACTTCATGGAGATTTTTCCAGTGATGTTAATGAAAAGTCTGACAAGCTGCAAGTGTAAAATTTGACCATAAAAATATAGCAGCTATTCTCCATTAGACTGTTATAGAAACTTACAGCAGACAGCACTAATATTGTGTATGAGATATTTAAGAAACTGGAAGAGATACTCAAACAGTAGGAAATTGTGTGTTAAAAGATTAACAAAGGATTAATATGGCCTGAATGCTGTCTATGTAGATATATGCTAAAGCTCCAGGGGTAACTTTAGGTATTGCAATAGATTAAGAAGCCTATTACAGTGATAGTAAAATGTGTGCTTCTAACTTTAGGCCTCAGGTACATTTTCAGTGTGGCGCAGAAGGAGTTATGTAATACATTGTGCAAGTAATTCTTTCCTGATACATCATTTTCCTTTGTACCTCCACTAGTTAACACTCTATACCGGTAAAAAGAAAAGGAGTACTTTTGGCACCTTAGAGACTAACCAATTTATTTGAGCATAAGCTTTCGTGAGCTACAGCTCACTTCATCGGATGCATACTGTAGAAAATCTACTCTATACCAGTAGTGATCAACCGGTCGATTGCAATTGACTGATCGATCCTAGAGGATCTCCCAGTCAATCGTGATCTCTGGTAGTGCAGTGTGGCTGCCACTAAGGGAGACTCCCTGCCTACCTTGGCCCCACACTGCTCCCAGAAGCAGCCAGTGCGGTCCTGAGGCTCCAGGGGTGGGAGGGCAGAGGTCTCCCTCCATGCACTGCTCCTATGTGCAAGCACTGCCCCCGCAGCTCCCATTGGCTGGGAAAGCTGCAGGGGCGGTGCATGCAGAGAGGGGCAGCGCACAGAGCCACATACCTCCCCAGGGGCACACTGGCCCTTCTGGGAGTGGTGTGGGGCTGGGGTAGGCAGGGAGCCTGCCTTAGCCTCGCTGCACCCACCGGTGACCAGGAGCCACCAGAGGTAAGTGCTGCCTGGCAAGAGGCTGCACCCCAGCCCCCTCCCAGAGCCAGCACCTCATACCCCTCCTGCACCCTAAGACCCAGCCCTGAGCCCCCTGCCCAGAGCCCCCTTCTGTACCCAAACTCCCTCCCAGAGCTTGCACCCCTCACCAGCTCCTGCTCAGCCCAGAGCCCCTCCCACCCTATGAACCCCTCAACCCCAGCCCAGAGCCTGCACTCTCTCCCAACCCCCTGCCCCAGCACAGTGAAGGTGAGTGAGGGTGGGGGAGAGCAAGCCATGGAAAGAGGAGGGAATGGAGTAAGCGGGGCAGGGCTTTGGGGTTGGGGTGGAGCTTCAGGGAAGGGGTAGATCCTGGATTGCCCTTAGATCCAAAAAGTGATCTTGGGCATAAAAAGGTTGGAGAGCACTGCTCTATACCTTTTAAAAACCTCTTTCATAATTGTACATTAGTGGCCTGATTAGTTGCACATGGCCTGCTTCTAACAAAAACAGGTTGGCAGGGCAGAGTCTTGTCAGCCTGTGGGGAGGTGCTCAGTATCTGGGCCAAAAAGTTGAAGGTCAGGACAGGTCAAAATCGCAAAGCCAGAGTTTGTTACCAAATTGAGTGTGAGTGAAAATTGGGGTCAGGCTGGGCCAGGGTCTTGCATGGGTTGGCCTGATATTAAGCCAAAGACAGTAAACCAGAATCTGAGTCAGGAGCTGGGCTAAGGTCAAGAGCCAAGAGTCTGGGATGCAGGCAAGTGTCAGTGAGGAACAGCAAGTGGGGTCTGAGGCAGAAGCACGCCAGAGGTCTGTGTTGCTCACCCAACTCCCAGAAATGGCTTCCTGGTTTATATGGAGAGTGCAAGCCAATCAGAGAATCATGGAGAGCTGTTCCTGCAGGGCTGAGTTTCTCCGCCCTTCTTGGTGGCAACCCTACCTGGGCCCCTGGTGGTGAAGAGGAAGCAGCAGCTGTCTCAGATCCTGGTTCTAGGCTTATGGGTTCTTTTATCACCACCTTTCTCCCTTCCCCCTCCTTTTTAGGATGAAACCAGGTTGACTTTTCTAGATAAGCCTTATGAAATTTTCTCACCAGTTCTATGACCACACCTCAGGAGGCAGGTTTCAAAGTGTTCTCTGGGTCCATATCCTTCCCAATTTAGAAGGTAGTACAGATATCCCCGGGGGCATTTGGAATCGAGGATGGTGTGCACCTTCATAGTCTTCATGGTCCCAGACTTTGAGTGATGGAGGTGGAGAAGCAATTTGTCCAGGGAAGGGGTGCTCAGTGTAAGGTTTTAGGAGGGAGTGGGACATACAGAATATGGTGTGGATCTTGAGGGATTGGTGAAGCTGTAATTTGAAAGTGACTGAGTTGATGTGCTGCCATATATGGAAAGGTCCCAGAAACTGGCAGTGTGTGCCAGAGGGTGTGCTGGATTAAGATGCTTTGAAGAGAGCCAGACTTTCTGGCTCATGGAGAAGGCTGGGGTTTCCTGGCACTGCTGGTCAGCATACCACTTGTAAACTCTCTCCTCATTCGCTAGATGGTCTTTAAGTTGGACCAAGTTGGTGGCAGCTAGGTTCAGTGAGGTTACTGGTAGTGTTGGATAGAATTGGGGTGGAACCCCAAATCTGTGAATAAGGGGCTCCATCCTATTGAGGCATGGTCTGCATTGTTGTAGGAAAACTTGGAAAGTGGTAAGAGGTGGTACAGTTATCTTGGTGATAGTTAATGAATCATCTGAGATACTACTCCAGTACCTGGTTCACCTTCTCAATCTGCCCATCTGCTTGGGAGTCGTATTCAGTGGAGTTAGAAGTATGGATGTCCGATAGTTGCAGGATTTCATGCGAGAAGAGTGAGGTGAATTGGCAGCCTCGGTCTGAGCCATGTGATCTGGGAGCCCATGAAGACAAATAACATGTCTTATCAAGAGTTGGCCAGTAACCTCAGTTTCAGTGAAAATGAGGTAGGATCAGAGGCTAAAATAGGGAAAACAAGTTAAAAATTACATGTTAGATATCTTCAAATATCTAAATATCAAAGGCTTGATGAAATACACCCAGAATACTTAAAGAGCTGACTAAGGAGTGCCCATCTATAAAATGGGAAATAAGGATAACCCAGGCAATTACAGACCAGTCGGCTTAACTTTCATTCTTGGAATGATAATGGAGTAAATACTTATCCCCTTATTATTTTCTAAATGTTTGCAAATTGATTGCTTAATTAACAGTCAGCATGGATTTGTCAAGAACAAATCATGTCAAACCAACCTAATAGCTTTCTTTGACAGGATAACTAGCTTTGTGCATCAGAGGGCAGTGGTAGATATGGCATATCTTAACTTTAATAAGTCTTTTAATACTACCTTGCATGGCCTTCTCATAAACTAGGGAAATACAACCTAGATGGAGGTACTGTAAAGTGGGTGCATAATGGATTGGAAAACTCTTAACAGAGAAGTTACCAGTGCTTCACAGTCAAGCTGGAAGGGCATATCAAATGGGTCCCAGAGGGGCCAGAAGCTGGGAATGGGCCACAGGGGATGGATCACTTGATTACCTGTTCTGTTCATTCTCTCTGGGGCACCTGGCATTGGCCACTGTTGGAAGACTGGATACTGGGCTAGATGAACCTTTGGTCTGACCCAGTATGGCCGTTCTTATATAGGGATCAGTTTTGGGTTCTGTTCTGTGCAATATCTTAATCAATAATTTAGATAATGGCACAGAGTACACTTATAAAGTTTGCAGAAGATACCAAGCTGGGAAGGATTGCAAGTGCCTTGGAGATAGGATTAAAATTCAAAATGATTTGGAGAAATGGTCTGAAGTAAATAGGATGAGATTCAATAAGGACAAATGCAAAGTACTCAACTTAGGAAGAACAATCAGTTGCACACACACAAATGGGAAATGACTGCCTAGGAAGGAATACTGCTGAAAGAGTTCTGGGCACTATAGTGGATCACAAGCTAAATGAAAGAACATTGTAACACTATTGCAAACAAAGCAAACATCATTCTGGGATGTATTAGCAGGAGTGTTGTAAGCAAGACACAAGAAGTAATTCTTCTGCTCTACTCAGCACTGGGTAGGCCTCAACTGGAGTATTGTGTCCAGTTCTAGGTGCCACATTTCAGAAAAGATATGGATGAATTGGAGAAAGTCTAGACATGAGCAACAAAAATGATGAAAGGTCTAGAAAACACAACCTAAGAGGGAAGATTGAAAAAATTGGGTTTGTTTAGTCTGGAGACCGAGAGGGGACATGATAGTTTTCAAGTACATAAAAGGTTGTTACAAGGGGGAGGGAGAAAAATGTTCTCCTGAATGTCTGAGGATAGGACAAGAAGCAATGGGCTTAAATTGCAGCAAGGGTGGTTTAGGTTGGAAATTAGGAAAAACTGTCAGGGTGGTTCAGCACTGGAATAAACTGCTTAGGGAGGTTATGGAATCTCCATCATAGGAGATTTTAAAGAGCAGGTTGGACAAACACCTGTCAGGGACAGTCTAGATAATACTTAGCCCTGCCGTGAGTGCAGGGGACTGGACTAGGTGACCTCTCGAGGTGCCTCCCAGTCCTAGATCTTGGAACAATGGAAAAATCAGTCAGGTTCTTAAAAGAAGGATTTTATTAAAAAAAAAAAAAAAGGTAAAAATAATCTCTGTAAAATCAGGATGGAGAATACTTTATAGGGTATTCAGATTCAAAACACAGGATCCCCCCTCTGGGCAAAACCTGAAAGTTACAGAAAACAGGAATAAACCTCCCTCTTAACACAGGGAAAAATCACATAAAACAAAAGAAACTAATCCGCCTTGCCTGGTTTACATATACTGATTGCAATATTGGAGACTTGGATTAGGATGAGTTGGAGAAGATGGATTTCTCTCTGGCCTCTCTCAGTCCCAAGAGCAAACAACCCCATAAACAAAGAGTACAAACAAAAAACCTTCCACCCCCCCCCACCCCCCGCCAGATAAGAAAGTATCTTGTCCCCTTATTGGTCCTTTGGGTCAGGTGCCAGCCAGGTTAGCTGAGCTTCTTAACCCTTTACAGGTAACAGGATGTTGCCTCTGGCCAGGAGGGATTTTATAGCTCTGTATACAGAAAGGTGGTTACCCTTCCCTTTATATTTATGACTGCTTTTTAGATAGCTAAAAAGCTCCTTATCCAGCCATGTTGGGACCTGTCTATATGATGAAGATGCTGGGATTTGTCTGACACTACAAAGAAATAGTAAAGAGGACAACTGGGCTATTCTGATCAAAATGTTAGAGATCGGTGGCTATTAGAACTGGCTAATTACTGAAGAACAGTACTCAGACCTTGATTCAGATTAAAAACTGCTGTTTTACTTGACTATTTTCATGATCCCTTGTTGTTTGCTATCACACACAATTATGTGATTGGATTTTATTTTCATGAATATTTGTGGAATAGTTCCTTTTCAAGCCAAAACAAAATGTGATTTAAAAGAATAATCACACACCAAGAACAGAGAATAGTTTGTGAAAAATGCATTGGCTGAACAATTTTTCAGCCAAAGTATTTAGCTAGCAAGTCTGGGTATCAAATAGATTAGAAATCAGGATCAGTTTGTGAAAGGCTAAATTTGCAGCCAGTATGATTCACTATTGCGTAATTTGACCAGCTCTAATTACTTCTACTTAGGTGTCAGCAGTTCTAATGGAAGGCAGAAGGATAAAGTTCACAACTTGAAGCATCTTGTTAATATTTAACATTTCCCCAAAGTACTGAGGAGTGAGCAAATAAAACCCGATCATCTATTTAACAATTTTCTGTGGCATGGAACTGACCTAATCTTACACATTTGTTCTGAAGTGTGAAGTTGCTGAAGACTGTACTAACTTCTTAAATGTTGAATCATACTAAATCCATTTAGAGGAACTTGTCTACATTTGTAAATGTCTCTGTAGGTAAGCGTTAAAATGGGATAAAGGGACTATTTGACATTCCCTGAGTCGAGCAGTTTTTCTTTCTAGACTTTCAACGCCATCATCTTAAATAATTGTGAATGTAGACAAGAAAAAGTAGGGCTGTACTTGTCACACTGCAGCATAGTCTTCCTTTCTTTATTACACGACATCCTTGAACTTGTGTGCAAATATTGAATCTTTCTGCTGTAATCCTTAGTGTCAGCTCACCCACTACTGCTGGGGAGCTTTGTGCCATAAAAATTGGACTCCGAGACCCAAGGAATTAAATGGATTATGTATTTTCCCTATTGCATTATTGATTAACAAAGCATTGGCTTCTGTGTCTCTAATGGGTCAGATTCCATCTTCATTTACACCTTGTGATCCCATTGATTTCAGTAGGATTGTGGGGTTGTATCTGAGTGCAGAACTTGGCTCAAGGGACCAAATACAGCTCTGGAGGAATGCCATTTAAATCAGTGGATGAATTTTAACCATTGGGGAAGAATTCTGCTGTCACTTAACCTTGTGGAGCTCCAGTTAAGTCAATGGGGATGCCCTGGTGTAACTGAACAGAATTTGGTCCAGTGTGTCTATTTTGAAGTTTGCCTACTTTATTGCCTGTTGTATAATACCTTTCTGACTTAGATTTGTGTAGCTGTTCTCCCATAGTTCTCCTACATCTGCTAAAACACACATGATCTTGCTTTAATGCCCACAAAGTTGACTTCACTGTGTGGATGAGTTACCACAATTGCATCTCGTACAGCTATTGCCAGCTCCAGTTGGCTCCAGCTGACTCTTTGTTTATAGTGTATTGTATGAAACTGGGCCAAACAAAGTGCAAAATAACTGCCATCATGAATCAATAATAGCATCAGGGGACTCGAAACATTCTCTTCATTTCTCAACTGTTGTAAGGCAAGTTTTCAGAGCTGCCGAAATCTTGTTTCGGGCCCCTACTGTACTATGCTGGGCAGTTACTCTCTTTCCTTAATCAGATAAACTGTCTGGCCTGAAACACAGCCCTTTTCTTTTCACAGACTGCTCTGTTCTCTTCTCTCAAGAGTTTTTGCACAGCACAGGGCCATGTTTCAAGTTAAAAGAAAAACTTGGGCTGACTCATTTTTACTTGCAGCCCTCTGTGGAGTAAGCTGATGGGGAGAGGAGGCAAATTGTTACACAAGTGATCCATCAAAAAAAGAAAAGTTTCTTCTAGATAGGCCTGTCAGTTACTTCCTACTCTTTCTGTCTTCAACCATAGGTAGCAGAAAAAATATGTATTTACCTTTAGGAACATCTACTTGTACAGTTGCCTTCCAAAAAAGCTATCATCCACACGTGTGGACATGCGCACATATGCACACACCTTTTTGGTAGAAGTAAACTTTCCTTTCTGTGGAAAAACTGTAAATCAATAGTCATATAGCTGTAAGAAATAGCCTAAAACCAAAACTTTGATTCTCAGACTGAGTGCTGAATCATTCCAGAATGTACTAAATAGGGGCCAGATTCTGGTATGCCTACTTGTGTGGGGTAACACCTTACTTTACAGGTAGTCCCATTCATTTCAATGGCTATGTGACCTGCATAAGGGTATCAGAATCTGACCCTCTAAGCTGTGATTGATTGCCACTGCTTGTGTCTCCATCTCTGACTCTGACTCCTCCTCCAGATCTACAGTGTTACCCTCATGTTACAATTTTTTTATACAGAGTTGAGGTATTACAGGCCACTTTTCCAGTAAATTGTTTTCATCATCGATGCAGACTTGTTTTGAATATTTATATAAATTCTTTCAGTATGCTCATGGGAAGAATGAACAAGCAGAACCTGTGAAAGATTTATTGACAAGTTCTCCTATTAGGTAGTACAAAAAGGGAAATATTTTCAATAATATCAAGATGCAAACAGCTCCTCCAGTGATGTGATACTTGCCTGAACCAGAATGAATTAACCCTACATCTAGCTTTTGCCATTTGAGCTTTTTTTTAAAAAAAGCTAGATGTATCCTATATTTATACAGATTCTTTAAAGTCATAAAGCTCTAATTGTTCCCTTGAGTATAATATTGTTTCTGCTACAGCAAATGCTACAACTGAGCAGTCACAAAACTGCCCCATTATAATGAAGAGGTACAGTAGTTAAATGCTGTGGGCCATGTGATGACTGGCCCTTGCAAGGTGTGCAATATGTGTATGGAAAGGTGCAAGCAGCAGCCACACCCTTAGAAGGAATAGGGACATGGAACTTGTTAGCTCCTCTGTAGGAGAGCTGAGTGAATAATTTGGTTTTTGTTTTGTTAGTTCAGTTGAAATTTTTGGCTCACCCCAAAATTGAGGCATGTTAACTGGTAAAAAATAATGCTGGTCTTACCTATATGCCTCAGTTTAAACATCTATAAAATGATGACAATATTTACCTACCTCCTAGGAGTGCTGTGAGACTAAGTATGGTAAAATCTGTAGAGAGTTTTGGGTTCTTAAATGGAAGGTACTACACACCTGCAAACTATGAATGAATAAATTCTCAGAAAAGCAACTGAGTTATTTGCTTCTTGATTAAAAAAAGCAATAGTATGTGAGTGTTGATCTTGTGGATGCAGGGGATTTCTTTGACTGAACTTTTTTTTACTTTTGATAAAAGACACCAACCAAACAGGCTTTGGCTAAATTCAACTCTAACTGCCCTGAAATTAGTGGTTTCTTTATAGGCAACGAGCCAATTTCTATGTTGACATAAGCTCTGTACAATTCTTTTGAAGTCATCAGGTTTGCACAGGGTGTGAATCGCCAAAAAACTCAGACCTACTAATACGTAATTTTGTAGGTTTACAATAGCAGTGGTGAAAGAGCCTGCTATTGTTTACAAGTGTGAATGCTACACCTGGAGGCTGTGTAGAGAACTGCAATATTTTAATATCGGAGAACAGTGTTATCTGGCAATGCCTGTCCGTGGAATTCTGGCCTGAGTTACACATGTGTAACTCCTTTTAAGTCAATGATTCCAGATGGGTGCAAAAGGGCTGAATTATCTGATACCTTTTCTTTGTGCCTGGTAACAGTGAATGGCTTTCTTAAAAAAATGCATTACAAAATTAGTTTGCAAAGGGAGGGTATTTTATACGCATTTAATGTACCCTTCTTAAAACACCCAACCTGTTATAATTTTACAATGTAACTTTAAATTTTAGCAGAAATGTATTTAACTTTTGGTATGGACAAAATTCTGCCTTCAGATGCAGGTGTGCAGTTTCCGTTGAAAGGCCAATAGTATTTTTGAATGTGACTTCCCTGTGGACACGTGCAATATTAGCATCATAAAGAAAATAATTGGCCTACTATCTGCATGGATTTTCCCCAACCCAACATGCATTGAATCCATTTACATAAATAAAATATCTGCACATAGAGGAGGAAGAGACATTGGAGTAAAATCCACGTGGATCAAACAGCAGAATTTTGCCCTATATTAGTGATTTTTTTTAAAACCCTCTATATAAATCTACATTCCACTTTAGTGGGATGGGGTGTGTGTGTGACATTTTCAACCACATGAATAATGGAAGCAGTGAACAATTTTAGAATTAAGCACCGACTATATTCATAGTATTTCCTGACTATATTGTCTCCTTGTAAAAAGTACAGTAGTAATACTGGATGGCACATCAGTGATTTATTTAATGCTCAGTAGATACCTTTCTGAGATTGCTAAATGCAATACAGGATGTTGAAATCCCTTTAACACTTTTTCCAACCGGGTAAACAAGTATGGAAAGATGTAATTGCAGTCACACTGATAATACACAGTAGTGAATTCTGTATAATTTATTGAAGAATTAATTTGGGTTTGTCTCTGAATAGGATGAAAATTACTTGAAAGCTGCCTCAGTGATGGATTTGAGTATGGACATTTTGTGTCAAGTGAGATTAGTAAAATAGGTTATGATAGATGTATTTGATTAATTCTGAAATAGGCCACTTTGGCTAAACAATAGATTTTTTTTTTTCACATGAAATATAAAGGGACATGATTCACATTGCACCTGCAGGATCCTGGCGTTTTTCAAAACCAGTCAAAATATAGAAATTTTTAAATGTAAAACAATCTCTTGTATTTTGGAATAACAACATGAGAAAATGAATAACTCCAGTTTATCATGACTATGGGGACAGGAACAGGCTCTCAGCTTGTATCGCAGCTTCATGCTGTTTTACTGGCTGCAATTTCCTCTACAGTTCATAGTACAGGGGAATGTAAATATCCTGGATTGCAGCCTCAGTTGGCAGAATACGACATGGCTCTCTACTTCATTGGAGCTACCCACAAACTGAGAATTTGGCCTTCCGACTTACATTTGTGCACTCTGAATTTCTACCACCCTTTTTAACTTTTTTAAAAATGAAAAAGCATGCCTCCATCATCTGAATACTTTTGTAAAGTATTTGTAATAAGTGCACTGTATCTACTCATATCATTAGCGAAAATGTATGCATGTGTGAAGTTATGAACTTTTGTAGAATTAGTAAGCTCACAAGTGATTTGTGTGTTGGAATGGCCTCTGAGTCTTGAGACATCCATCACCATGGTGAATAAAACCTTCTATTGTATAGGGGAAAACTTACCTGACACATGATGGCTTCCTAGAGATGACAACTGGGGAAAACCTTAAGGAAACATACTGTGGTGAAAACTGATAAAAATGAAGCTTGTGTAAAATCTTCAGGTGAGCTAATCATTTTGAAAAAATCCATATACTGTAGCAATTAATAATGAATTTTTTTCTAACTACCATAGGCTATCAGGGCACTTAGGAGGTTATTTTGGAATTCGTTTATATACTAAGAAAATCACTTCAGGTTCCATATTGTCCCACTGGTCTGCTCTGCCACAATGCACAAGAATTGTGGTTTTACTATTAATATATTGTAATTATTTACATCACAGGAACAAGGAAACTCCTCTGGGGCAAGAAATTAGTCCAGAGAAGTTCAGTTAAGTAGCCTTTCTGGCCAGAGTTTTAATAATATTCTTTCATAGACTGATTAGCAGGGGCCAGCCACACACATGGCAGCAGAAAATAGGATTTGTTTGCAGGATAGCTTTTATAAAGCTATCCTGCAAAGTTTACAAGTCTCTATTCAAAGCTAAGTCTATGCACTCTAGCTTAGAAAATGAAACTTCTAGCAACTAACCATGCCAAAAATCTTCAGATAACTCTTATAAGAATGACTTTGTACTTGGACTAAAACAGTGTTCTGCTATGACACACAGCAGACTTTAAACAACTTAAAGGGCCAGTGGAGGATTCCCTTGGCACAAAAGAGACCTCTGGTGGTGTAGATGAGGTTATGTAGGCCACTCCCCTTACTCCTGGAGCAGGTGGGCATGGCCATGGAGAAGTGTGCAGGGGCGCAAATATCCTTACTTTCCAGACTACTGGGGCTGTGGGCAGCTGGCAGCCCAAGGACTGGAGAGATGAACAATGGCATAAAACTATCTTTGCATTCTCCCTCCTGAGGTGCACTAAGTCTGCAAAAGCCACACACATTCCAGCCCTAAAATTTTATGCCTAGGATAGTCAGATGGGGATAGAAAATATAGCCATGAGTGCTCAATAGACCCTTGCCCTCCCATTTCCTTAATTTGTATTAAGGTGCTATAAATGAAGCAAAAAGGGGGTAAAATATTGTGGTTTGTGTAAATCACTTCAGTGTATAGAAACTAAATGTAAGTTCTCTCCCTCATTCACAATGTAAAATAAAGTGTTCATTTAAAAACTCTCACTTGTCAGCAGTCTTTCTATAAAAGCCCTTTTACCATCCTGGGGCTATGAAAGATCAATACAATAAATGTCTGGAGTATAAGTAACCTATCAATTTCAATTAGTGCAGGTTAAGGCCAAAATTTGGCAGCTTTTTAATGTGTACAGAGGAATTTCTGTACCAAAAAATCTTAAAGTGAACTTAAGGTTGCAAGCACATGCCAGTATGTTGCATGCATATTACCATTTCACAAGGTTAATTTAAAACAAGCAAATAAACCTCATGTGTTTAGAAACCCAGCGAGTGCAGAGTTAAGTTTGCCTGTCAATTTTTGTAGAATAATTAGACTTCAGCTCGGAATATAGCCTACCAATTCTGAGGCCAGAATATCGTTGTGCGGGGGGGGGGGGGATTTTTGGATGGTGATGGCAAAATAAAGTTTACAATGGAAACTCAGTTGCAAATTCCATAAAGGAAGAAACAACCTTTTTAGCCCCAGAAAAACTAATGTTGCACACAGGTCTCAATGCTTTAAGAGACATAGGACTATATTCACCACTGGTGTAAGCAGGCACAGCTTCATACACTTCAGTATTATTCCATGTTTAATAGCATCACATCACAGAACATTTGCAATCCTCGGAAGCGTTGTGCTCTTGGACATCGGCTCTGATTTTAGTCCATGAAGTACTATTTCTGTATTTATTCCATCCTATCATACCCTGTTTAATTTGCATAGTAATATTGGCCATGAAATGTTTTGGAAAACTCTCGTCTGAAAGATGCTATGGAAAAATGAACTACATTATTACATATATACTTGGTGTGAAAATTCAGCTATAGATCTGTTTTCTTTTTAATTTATGAATTCCGCAGAATTACTGAGCACAGAGTTCCCACTGTGGGTCTTGCTATTCTGCTAAACGGGTCAATAAGTAATTCTTACAGGCATATTACTCTGGAGGCAGAGATGAAAATATTGATTGGAATGGGCACATAGATCATTGCAGTAATTATTACAAATCTATGAATTCCCACAGATTTGCAACATGGGGAATCAGAAGTGATAGGTGATCTGCACTTAATTAGAGACTGTCTTAGTATGTTAATAGGGATCAAAGGTCAACAGTAAATGTATTTTGTATCTGAGCTCTTCGTGTCATTATCATGGATTCCAAGGGAGGTAAATCCCAGGATTGCTGAAAAAGTATTGATTGTAACAATTTCCTAAAATGAAGTATTTAATCATTTGTCAGCCAGAAACCCCCACTACAAGCTGGGCTCTAATACATATGTATATGGTACATAATTCCATAAAATTTAACCATAGCTATAACTTGAGTATTTATTGTAGCTTCTAAGAAACAAAATATATCTTAAAAGAATATACTGTTTGGAATAAAACAAGCAGAATACACTTTGGATTTCAAAATCATTCTGATCTAAGTATCCATTATTTTAAAAATAGGCCAATATTTAAAACAATTCAGATTAGAAACTATGGTACCAGTTTTGCATAGATTACATATGATTTTTCACTCCTACCTGCCCCGCACATAAAAATATCTGTGTTCCAACAGTCGACTAAGTTTGCTGAATTTTCGGGTTTGAGTAGCAGCCGTGTTAGTCTGCATCAGCAAAAAGAACAGGAGTACTTGTGGCACCTTAAAAACTAACAAATTTATTTGAGCATAAGCTTTCGTGAGCTGTAGCTCATGGAAAGCTTATGCTCAAATGTTAGTCTCTAAGGTGCCACACATACATTTCATTAATTTTCAGTAATTTTCCCAATAAATTATTCATGAATAATCGTTTAGGAAGGGCTATAATCCCTCATCCTTCAGTGAATAAGCCAACCTCTCACTACTAGGGTTTAGAAAGAAACTTTCTCTGATACAGGTTATTCCACAGCTGCCCACTACAGGTGTCCTCACATTTTCTTCTGAAGCAGCTGGTACTGGCCACTGTAAGTGAAAGGATAATGGATAGATAGGTTAATGTGGTCTGATCTAGTATAGCCATTTCTATGTTTCTGTTTTGAAAAAGAACTTCACTTTGAGTGATAGGATGTGGAATGAATTTAAGTAAAAACTGATCATGGTTTGGGGTTCAATGGAAGTTAAGACTTGGTTTGATGGCCTAGTAATAATGGTATCTAGCACTTCCCCCTGATTATCCTGGTACTCAGGGTAGGGAGCAAGCCTGGAATGGGACCATCAAAAAGTTGGCCTGACATGGATAGTAACAGAGAGGGAGGAGACTAGTTTCTTGAAGATTGACATGGGGGTCTATTCAAATAAAACAATAGTTCACCTATCAAAAAGCTAACCTTGTAAATGCAAAGAGTGGAGCTCCATGTAAGCTTGAAAGCATGTCTTTTACACTAACAGATGCTGGTTCAATAAAACATATTACCTCAGCCACCTTGTCTCAAGAAAAAAATTAGTATGTTAGGTTCAACATCAGGGTTACTGTCAATTTTATTTTAGAAAGGTACTAAAGTAATAACACTTACAGACGGCCCTCAACTTATGTGATCATTCCGTTCCAGAAAGCCTTGTGTAACTCAGATTTTTTGTAAGTCGGAAATGTATACCCGTATATTACTCACAAATTTCTGCAACTCAAAAATCCTATTTCTGGCTTATGGACTTTTCCCGTAAGTGCAAATTTGCATAAGTTGGGTCTTGCATAACCCAGGGACCATGTGTATAGTACTTTTCATCTTCAAAGAGGTTCTACAAATATTCATAAATTTAGTCTGTTTGATTTGGGACAGAAAGCACTGAATAATTATTGTTCTGCCATCAGACCTAAAAATCCATGTGAGCTGGGAGCATGGAACTGGTACTACAAAGAAGAAAACTTATCGCTTTTAAAAAACAATCAGACTTCAAATTGTTAATGTACAAGATTATCCATAGTACGCTCAGGCCACAATCCTGAAATTAGATCCCCAACGGTGGATATCTTTGCCCAAATAGAGCCCCCTTGATCAACTCTTGTGCGTGTGCGTTGAATTACAGATTTGAGGCCATACTCATCATCTGAAGGACCCAAACCCAGATAGATGAATAATTCAAAAACTGAATGTAACCCATCTATACAAAAGAAATTGGAGGCATAGAGCAATCAGTCCTTATCAAATCCAGACAACCATCTCAAAGATCCTCTGATGACACTGACCACACACATGTACCTCCTGCAAATCCTCTGAATTCTGTGTGGATATATAGCCTCTTTGTGTACAGTATACTGCACAAAACTAACCTCAAGTGAAACTGGAGATTTTCGGTGAACTGTCTAACATCTAATGGCTACAGAGCAGTGGATTTAAAAAAAAAAAAGAGAGATCTGTACAGGTTTTTGGAGAATATTTCCCTGGGTACAATAATAAAGTAGTTTTCATACTATAATTTGAAAGTTTGTCCATTAACTGTTCAATGCTCTCCTTTTTAACTTCACCTAGCCGGTGTAATGATCAAGGAACAGGATCATATCCTAAACTGATGAGCCCATTATCTCTATCCAGTATCTCTTACTGGTTTCACTCATATAGTTTGCATACTTTCAGTTTTGGAAAAAAAAAAAGTTTACATTGTATTGTACTGTAATAGTAAAGTGTTGACACCCTTTCTTTGGGCATTTGCCAGCCAAAGCTGCATTTTCATATACATTATTATACTTTGCTAAAAGAGTTAACATTTCCTTTGTGACAGGTGTTAAATTACACAGGTTGAAATGCATCATATATTTGGCTACCTACTAGCCCACACCCAGTTGACCTTTAACTCTCCAGGTATTTTTCTGAAAACAGTAAAATGTAGGAGATAGGTGTGCACAGTTGCCTGTGATGTTATTCAGAAGCTAAAAAGAGCCCAGAGAAATTCAAGGATTTAACATGACTTCTACCTGACAGAACCTTACTGAGATCAAAGAATGACTGGTTAGCCATTTAGAAAATACAGCAGCTTAAGCTAAAGCCTAGGCAGTGCTTAACTGTTGAGATGCACAAAATTTACCTGCCAACATTTGAAATGGAGGCAAATTACAAGTTGATGGGGTTACAAAAAAAGTTGTTAACCTTGAAAGTCCTTTATTGACAATTGTAAATCTTCTGTAGACCTACATATATTACTCTGCACAAAGCAAGGCAGCTTGCAAGGTGGTCTGAAACTCAAAAGCATTTCAGAGTCTCTTTTGTTTTTGAAACCCATCCTATATCAGGAGACTGATTTTAGTGCTCATGAAACTTGAAGGATTAAATTAACTAGATTTCCCGTTAAACCGGATTAAGAATGGTTGGGCTCAAAGAACATTGAGCATTGTTGGCCATCACGGAAGCCAAAACAAAAGTATATTTTCATTTCCCTTACAATTGCCCTCCTAGACTGCAAAAAATTATAGAATCGTATTTGGAAAGGACAGTTCTGTGGTTTTTAGTTAGTACAGCATAGGTAAGAACAAGGAACTGGCTGACATAGTTGCTCAATATTATCATTAGAACTGTGCCCATCTGCCAAATCCAAATATACCAGACTTGGGGTTGACCTAGAAATCTTGATCAATATCCAAATATTATGTATCCAGCCCTTCTTTTATTCTATTATTTCTTATGGTGATATGTGGGATTTTTATTGTGTGGACCAGTGATATATACATGAAGACTGAGATCATAGTGAGATCTATGTTTCCTGATCTTTGTATTGATAGAAGTTTCTTAGGTTATAAGAATGGTCTAATGGAGGTGGAACCCTAGCAAAGTGCACACAGTCAAGATAAGGTCCAAATTTACCTACTTCCTGGGGTTTGGGCTTTACTGGTAACACATCCACAAACAGCAAGAGCTAGAGCCTACACTTTCTCCACAATCTGGCTTGTTCTTAGGGTTATTCTCACTGTGTAGAGGAGTCATTTTAACCTCTTTTATAACCTGCTGGATGCAGCTGTCATTATGACTCAGCATTAATTATCCTGTATCTTTTGACAAAGTTAAAGCAGCTGTCACCAGGATGATTGAATAGAGAATCCCTGCATCCTTGTGCGGTGTCTTGGAGCCCACCATCCTGTTAGAAAGTCAAAGCCCATATTATAACTGCAGGCCTATAGTACTCCTGAGGAATTAATTACAGCTCAGAATGAAATACCCACAATTACAAGAAAGAAGATTGTTCCTTTGAAAATCTGTGCTATCCATTTGGTTTGCAAAGTAACACCAGGTAACATCATTTTATTCTGCTAACTAGTGGAAGACCATTCACTCCCTCTCCTCCTCCCCCCGGTCTTTACAAATATTTCTCAGATTCAGATCTTTGTCACCAAGTTTGAACTTTCTTTTGCTGAAAGAGTGCTATGCAAAACCAGAGTCTCTCCAGTCCCATTTCATCCCATAGACAGCACTCATGTGCACCAGCTCAGGAGAGAAAGAGAAGTTACTTATAAGACATTGTTCCTTCTGTCAGAAGCATCTTCTTCCACCTGTTGTGGGGGATTGAGCAAGAAACACACAGTGGATAATTATAGAATAACCTGCCCATAATGGAAGTTCTTTCCTAATTATCATTAGTTGATAGCTGGCTTTTGTCCTGAAGTATGAGAGCTTACTTCCCATCTATTTTTTCATGTGTAATGAAACTGTAGATATTTTTGTTAGCCACATAAACTTTCAATCTTTTCTTAATTCTGACTGAGCGCTTGCTCTCCATGATATCTTATGACAATGAATTACACAGGTTAGTTATTTGGACAAAAATACAAATTATAAATAATAAATCCTTTTATCAGTATAATAAAACTTCTGAGCAGCAGATTCACAATTTTCCCCTGCATCAGGAGTGACTCTGAGGGTCATAGTTCAGAAGGACGGCAATCCAGCAACAAAATGTCTGGGTGCTGGAACGAGACGGCTTAGTGAGATGCTGAGAGCCAAGCATCAAAGCATGTTATAGTTGTGTCATCACCAGGATTCAGGATGAGAAGCCTGCAAGCAGTAAGCATAAGGCAATGGTTAGAACAGGACAACAGGGGAACAATGCAGAGGATCTTCCAGTGACATTGTAGGCGGGAGTGAACACTGACTGGGAGAATCTAAGGGCTAATGTTTAATTGCTGTCTAATAGAGGAATGGGCCAGAGAGAGCACTTTCCTCTACTAGGCTTGAAGAGTCACACAGTATGGGTGGGGTTTCTAGCTACTTTGCACCAGCAGAGTAGAACCAAGAACTGGGGCCAATATATTTATCAGCTCACACTAGAACTATGGTAAAGTTGCTTCATGGTTAATTTCACTTACATACTCACAGAAAGCAATTTCAAAGTTGAACCAAATTTTAAATACACAAGTACGAGTGTTTGCCAACCGTTCTATATAATTAGTGTGACCCACCCCAACTAACATAATTCAAATAGTGACTATTCATAGTATACTCTGGACTTGATTCCCCTTTATTCTAGTGCAAAGTGGGTGTAAAAACTGATTTGGTAGTGCTTTACCCCACTTTGCACTAATGTAAATGACTGTACAAGGCACAGGGCAATAAGGAGATGGACCCTCAGTGGTCAGTCCATAAATAACAAAATTCATCTAATAATTTTGAATAACAAATTTGTGAAAGTTGCTGTCTCATGAATCAGAAAAAAGCTAAGCATGTCAGCTAAAGTATTGATTATTATTCACTTCACCCTACTTACTCTTTTGGGACCATGGCAGTGTTATTGGTTACTTTTAATGAGTATTGAAGGCTTGGGTCCTTTAAGCCACCTTCACGTCCTCCCATTTCTGGGCTGTTCTGAGGCTGGTACTGCCCTTAACAAACTCTATGCAGCCTGTCTCTGGCTGCTTATGGTGGTTACTTCATCCTGAATCTTTGCAGTACTCTGTGCAACGGGGCCACCCCCCTTATTCCCCCCATAACTCTTCTACATGCCCCCCCTCCTGCACTCCCAGCTCTAGCATGCCCTCTAAGCCAGGGTTTGTGTGGGGTCCTGTTTCAGGCCGATAAAGTAGACTTATAGCAGTACCTGCACTAGAGGCCTTCTGCTCTCAGCCAAGAGGCTTTCCTGATCCTTTCACAATGCCACAGCAGTGTTCAGGGACTGGGCCAGGTGAGAGCCTCCCTCCTCATATGGCTGTGAATTTTTAAAGTGCATATATGTTAAGCTAAAATAATGACAAAGGACTATATATATCCCTTTGAAAATAAGATAGAAACAACATACTATGCACCAAGATAGCAACAGTTTGTCAGGTAAGTGACCAAAATATAAAAGAGTAGATTGAAAAAAAATTGCAAACTTTCTGTAAATCAACTGGAAATAGCCAGTGAAATAAACAGATCATGAGAATAACTCACACAATGGTATAGAGAATGGCCAATTTACTATAATAATTATCTTAGTAAAGAGATTATGTTCATACGCAACCCTTTTAAAGTACCTCCCTGACATTTTTTAAATCTTTTGTAATGTATAGCAAGATTTTAAATACAGACAAACTAGAATTTGCTTTAGAATGAACAAGGAAAGTTTCATTCAGTGAAAAATCTCAAGTAAAGCAAGCGTTTTTTTGTTTTTTTTTTAAAACCAGACTGGAGAGAAGCTCATTGTATTGCCTTATACTTTTTGTTCTGGGCACCTGAGCAGTGAACAATGTGCCACTTATCAGTAGAACAAAAGATTCCTTCATTGGCCAAATGCTGGGAAAGATGACAGCTGCAAAATCAGAGTCAGTAAGGACAGGTAGCTTGCCTGAGACCTAATAGGAAATGGACTATTTATTCAGGCAGACTTTAATGTCCAACCCTATCTAGTTCAAACTGAAGTAAGATTAGCCTCCTTTAAAAACATGTACATGTTTAATGGTAACCCTAGATGATTATAATTGTGAGAGATCAGGTACAGAAGGGGAGAAGATACATTGTAATATGTTGATACACATTAGAAACTGTGGCTACTTTCAATATACTTACAAATATTAATCTTTTATCCTAATTCTTTGCTGAGTCTGTATTCAAAGAAAACATGTATATTCTTATATCTTTAGTGTAACAGTTACCATAAACAAAATTCTCAGAAATTGCTCTATTAACACATTTAGCTGGCGATAATGTACTGGATGAATCAAGTTCTAAGGACTTAGGATAAACGTTGTTAATTTGATTAAGTTCATGTTTAAGCCTCCAGGTTAAATGGGTGTGCAGGATTTTAGGTCATGAACAGTGTTCACTGAACTCTGCTGTGTGCCTTATGAATGCCCGGCTTGGAGAAGAAGGCATAGGGAGAAACCACCAGCCCTCCCTATGTAGCAGCGGTGGCACAAAATTCAAACCTAGCATTCAAGAGAGTACTTGGGAAGGAGTCTGGCTTTTGCACCAGCCAGTACACCACTGTTCTAAGATGGTCTGGTGATGTAACCAGTCATCTAAGCAGCCAGCACATAAATGAGTGTTGGGAGCAGGCACTAATCAGGAACATATTCTCTTCCTTTAAAGGAACAGCATACGTGCTCTCCTTTGTGTACTGCAACTATTTCCAGGAGTCAGGGTTCTTGTAACAAACCCAGGCTGCCACCACAGTGTAGTTCTCACCACCGCAAGCATCGGTGGGTCTTACGCTTTAATATCGTTCCATGGAAAGTCACTCAGAGCACAGTCTGGAATCTACTATTCTGCTCTTTCTACCAGGCAGCTCCCAGAAGTGGCTGACATGTCCTGCTCCTAGGTAGAGGGGCCAAAGAGCTATGCGTGCTGCCCCTGCCTGCAGGTGCCGCCCCCACAGGTTCTACCCCTCAGGGTCCTGGCCAATGGGAGCTGCGGAGCTGGCCCTCGGGGCAGGGGCAGCATGTGGAGCCCCAGTGGCCACCCCTGCACCTAGGAGCTGGATATGCCAGCCCTGGCCGCTTCCAGGAGCTGCGCAGAGCCAGGGCAGGCAGAGAGCCTGCCTTAGCCCCGCTGAGCGGCCAACCGGAGTACCCAGGGTTCCTTTTTGACCAGGTGTTCTGGTTGAAAAGCAGATGCCTGGCAACCCTAATCGTGAGAGAAATGAGAGGGAAGGAAGATAATGCAAATTTTAGAAGCCTTTTAAAAGTCTCACTGGAACCATGATGATATTTATGTCCTTTATGACATAACCACGTGATTCAGTTATAGGCACTCGAATCCTTTCTTTCTCCTCCCTCTCATTTTATCAGAAGGGAGTAAGTGGGGCATGTGGAGGCGTGGAGTGAAGCTGAGGTGAAGAGACTGTGAAGGAATGGAAGGGAGAGTGTTGGAGCAAATAGCTAATCAGCTCAGGGAAGAGAAAATCCAGTCAAAACCACAAAAAGTTCTCTGAATGCACAAAAGTCCCTGCTTTGACTGCTTCAGCCAGTCAGAATTGCTGCAGAAGTTTTTTGTAAATGGCCTGTGTCCTGCCTGCTTGCGACTGCTTCTCTACTCATGCACTGTTACCTCAGTTACAACCAACAGAGGTGCTTTAGCCACAGCTGCCTTGGTTTAAAAGGGACAGGACAGCTGACAGGGTGTTCTCTGTAAAGGGCCCTCAGAGCTGGAATTCATTTTATTCCTTGGCCTTCAGTTGAAACCTCTAGGGCATACTGTGAATGCCATGTGTTTTCCCAGGCTTTAAAGAAAGAAGGGGTACAGTGAAGACTGATAGACTTGGGGAGGGAAAATACTATTTGGGCGTGTTTTTTATTGATGGTTTTCTGTTTTTGGAGAGTGATTACTAGTTGGTTTGTGTGGCTGTGTATTAAATATATGTAAAAAGTACTTAGAATTTGGGCACTGCTTTTTTGTATAATTCATAAATGAGAATACATACTGCAAAAATATGGTGCATGAGGGATAACTGAGGTACAGTAAACCTCATTCTTCTGGATCTGTTTCCCTAGCTATTTTATTCTGGAGTGGAGTTGGCTATTCTAGCTTTGGTTTTGGATTGAAATGACTTTACTATATTCTATCTAGACTAAAAAGCTCATTCTCATAATGTGAGAAGTAGGCTAGTATCTTATATATTGGAGCAGGTACCACAGATATAAATAGAAACCAAATATATAAAGAGAGTGTATAGTTGTGAAATCCCTGGGCACTGGTTGCTCAGCACATGTCAAATCAAATGCTAGGGAAGTTGCCATGTTTGTGAGCTGAAGTGGGAGAGAACAGAAGATGGCATCAGAGTGATGATCCATATAGCATTCTTCATATCTGGAACAGGTCCTTTTCTAATATGGAAGAAAAGTGATTCCTTAATTGGGAGATTATTTGTGTTAGCCTTTAGATTGTTTAATTACATTTTAGGTGTGTCTTTGTGTTTTTTTTTCCTCCCCTTGGTAAAATTCTTTATAAAACATCCAGTTGAGAGAAATATAATTCATTTCCTTTGTCTGAGATGTTGTTTACTTTTGAAGGTCTATGTTTACTCATATTGTGTTAAATCCATCTTAATCATAAAAACAATCCACTTTATAACAAACTTCTATTTATGCACAGAAGACATGATGAAAACAACCCTAAATGACAGTCCAGGAGGATGAGAAGAACAGAGGCAGAAACCAAAAGTCTACAGCTAGTCTATAATTCAACAGGTAATTTGGTTTCTCTTTACCTTGTGTATGTTAGACTATTGATCACTTGCTTATTGGAAAGCAATCCTATAAGAACTACCTTCTTTTTACAAGAAATATATAATATCTTTGATAGAAAAGAAAAGGAGTTTTAGGAAGGTTTATTTTTAAGGACTTTTTATATTTATCAATTTAAATTTTCACAGTTGTGCAAAATTATGGATTTTTAGCATTTTTTTCTGGATTTTTATCTATTTATATATTTCAAAGTTGCAGGAAATTATGGGGGAGTTAGACAATGGGTGGTCAGACAATAATTATTTAATAATACCAGATGCTGAGTTTCAAAAAGTTAGTTTTATAAACATTAAAACACAGATTGTCCACATCAGATGTGAACTGATACAAAGTAAATATCCTTAAATCAAACTCTAATAACCTCTCAAGCAGTATTTTTCTTACTTTGCGTATCTGTAAATTTTGATTATTATTCGTGGAAATATTTTTTGCCTGTTTGGTGTGAATATGGTGAAATCATTTACTGACAAAAATCTAATCCTTCCAAGCCTATTTATATATTACTTACACTTTCAGAATGACATTTGATCTAATATTAACCCGTTCTAATCAAGAATAAATAATTTTTGGGCCTATGTACATTTCAGCACATTTTTATATAAACATCATTTCTATAGGCTACAACACTTACAAGGCACAACTACCCTGTAACCTTTTAAAGAGTGAGAACAAAGCTTTTCCTTTCAATCTTAGATTCTTACGCACTTTAATAACACATAATTACATTACAAGGAAAAGAAGAGGGGAACACTGGTACAGTATTATGTACAATTTCACACTGAAGTACATGGTCATCATCACATAAGGAATTCCTGCTGCAGCTTACACAATCAGGAATGTAAGGATTACACAAAGTATGTAATGTAAATTGTTCTACTTCCTGACAGTATACAATATCACTGAGGACAATAGCTGTGCCTCTCTCAAAATGACTGCTGACTTTCTTTTGCCAGACACATGAAGATAAATCACTTAAGCTTCTTAAAGTTGGAATAATAATCTTTGGTGATTAAAACATTTGATGAAAGCTTTAGAAGATGGCCTGTTGCCAAGCTCTGATTTCCTGTTGTGCCATGTAATGTTGTTTGGCCAATGCCTGGTAAAGTTTCTGTCTCAGAACTTGGCATTGGTTGAGTCTCCGAAATGACATGTTTGAACACTTCAGGTTTAATTAATCTTTTAAATATTTTCAATCCATTCTTAGCTGCGAAATATTTTTTTGTGAATAATTATAAACACTGGGTGCTACTGCAACTCTAGTTTTACAGGTCTCAAATCTTGAGCAAAATGCCAATTTGTTGCAATATTAAATGTTAAACAAATCCGTCAAAGCAATATTCGGAACGATATGTATAACAAGTTTCTTGCAGCAATATTACTTGGCCATGTTGTATATTATCATTGCCACTGTGAGGCTGCTGATGGATAAGAACATCAATGTCCGGCAATGCAAGAAACACACATTGCAGAAGAAGACTCAGCGTGTCTCAAGATACCAGGATATGTCCTTTTCTCTAGCCAAAACCATCCAAAACACAGAATGGCTACTTATATCTGGTCACAACTAAAAGGCATAGCCAAAGCACTGCCAGAAATGGATGATGGTTTTGTGATCAGTATCTGAGTTGCTGAGCTGACAATATATGTGTATAAGCCACCCAACTAGCAGTGGTCCTTTCCAACTCTACCAAAATCACAGGGATCAGTACTAGCAACATCGTTTTTAAAATATATATATATATAAGTGATGTGCCCAAAATGACATGCTGCAAGTTCATTTATGCTGACAACCTGGCACTAAAGACACAGGCCGCAACACTCAAAGAAGTGGAAGACACCCTTAATGCTGATCTGAAGAGGATGGAAAACTACTTTTGGTACTGGCAGCTCAAACCCAATCCATTAAAACCTATGGTGTCAGCTTCAGAATTGCTGAGATGGAAAGCTAAGATAATTCTGAATATAAACTTCTGCGGCAAGGCAATTGCTCACAACCCTAACTCCTGCTACCTAGGCGTCATCCTCAATCGCAGCCTTACCTGTCAACATGTGACGCAGGTGAGCCATAGAACAAAGAGTCGTATCAATATCACCCAAAAGTTATCAGGTTCTAGCTGTGGTTGTGATGCTCAAATGCTGTGAATGGCAATGGTAGATTTGGTTTATTCCAAAGCCAAGTACCCTGCACCTGTCTGGGAAGAAGCTTGCACATAGACCTCATTGATATCCACTTATATGCAGCTATGAGACTTGTAACTGGCACCCTGAAGTCCACTCTGCTGCCTTGGCTTCCAGTCCTCACAAGCATCCTTCCTCCAGCCATCTGGTGAGAGATGGGTACGTTGCACAATTAGAAGAAAGCTCTCACTAATCAAAAGCTCATGCTCCATGACACCCTTGTTTACTCACCTTAAGTCCTGCTGACCATTCTGGGTGCTCGTAGAAGCTCTTCTGTCATCCAGCTTTGACCCAAAAGACACCTGGCAGATGCAGTGGACAAGCTTGATACAAACAATAAACACCTCCATAGATGTTCCCACCATCAAGCTGCCTGGTTTCTTGCTCTACCATAGACAGTGGATAACTATCAGCTGCATTAGGACATTATGTGGAAGGTGTGTGGAGCTGATGCACAAATGGAGAAACAAGGCTTCGCCACAGAGTGAATATGTAGACCTCCAAACCATTAAACACATTGTGAACAATCTTTTCCTTTCCAAGAAATACAGCAAAGGTGCACTCCACATCTCCTGAAGTCCTCAGATAGATATATGCATAATATATGCATATCATTGTATTGACAACAGCTAGCTTAGCCACAGAGACAAGAAGTTGGAGGTTTTGGGAACTTGATAAGGAACAACTGGGGCTTTTCACAAAAGTGGGAAAAGTGGGAGACATTTGGGGATTTTAATGTAAACTCATTAGCCTGGATTTTCCTGTTAAAAGATCAGCAGTGAAATAGTTAGCAGTGTTGTTTCTAGGCTCCAATCCTGCAAAGAGAACTGTGGAGGTGAAATGGGGCTCTGTGCAAGGTGTCCATTTCAGGATAGAAACCTTAAATTGTCATCCTTAGATTTAAGTGTCAAACTGTAGAGTGAAATGAGACAGTTCATGCCTCTTTTTTTTCCCCCCCCCCAGGCTCTCTACAGACTCAGACAGCAATGCATTAGTTTGCACTCAGTTCATGTTTGCAAAGTTTTCTTGTGGCACGGGGTGGATTCAGTGCTAAATTCAGTGTCTTTGGAGCTCCGAATATATGAGTTCTTGCCTTTAATGATGTCATTTTCTAACACTTTTTAAATTTTCTTTCCCAAATCTTGTAAACAGTCAGGTTTCTTTGTAAAAATTTCTCATAGCTCATCCCCTAATATAGCCTCTCATAAAATTATCTAACCATTTTTAGAACTTCCTGTTTTTCCAAGAATTTCAGCAACAATGAATTCTAAAAGTTAAAAAATATACTACTAAAAAATGTAGGCCAAAATTTGTCCCGATTTACATCCCATGTAATTCCATCAAAGTCAATGGCACTGCACACGATTAAACAAGAGCTGAGTGTGGTCCATATGCATTTTTTTAAGTCACTTTGTTTCCTATCTTTCAGTTTCATGTCTCACCTTTTATTTTGAGATAAGTGATTAGGTAAGATCACTCAGGTTTAAAATATTTAATGAGTTTTGTATTCTTCAACTATTTTATCCTTACTCCTCTCAGATACAGACTGAAAGTCTCAGGGACTGATTTTGTTGTTGCATATGCCAGAATGAAGCAGCGTCATTGGAATGCCCCATTACATATAAAGCTGTCTGATCTCTTGCTCCATGCCTGGGAAAACCTGGGGCTAAGCCAACCCTGATTACAGATGACGCTCATCTGAAAGGAATCAGGTGGTTCCAGTATAAAAGAAGCAGGAATAGGGGAAGTGGCTTAGGAAGCCATGGCAGAGTCAGCAGGTAGTAAGGAAAGTTCTCCAGGCAGAGAGGCCTGGGGGGGAAGAAAAGAAACCTTGGGTTGTCTGGACTTATGAATGGACTTTGAGTTTTACTTACAGTGTATTTTATGTTAAACCTAGTCCCCAAGAAAGGGTATTTTTGACCAGAAAAAGCCTGAAATGAAGTTTATTTGAGCAGTCCAAAGGGGAAAGAGAGAGACCCCCTGTAGTGTGACCCTATGACGTTGAGGGGGGTGTGCATGGGCGGTAGCTGTCCCAGTTATGTGGCTGAATCCTGCTGGCCCCCTCCCACCAAGGAGGAAATCTGACGGTGTGGGACAAGTCAGATGTAGAGAAGGGTGTTCATTGTTGGATGAACAGCAGCAGTAGATGCAGGCGGCAGCAGAAGGCACAGTGGGTCACACAGCAGCAGGTACAGATGATTGGACTTGGGGCCTAGCAGCACTGGCAATAAGACCATTACTTCCTACAAAGAAGGAATCTCTGTTTTTGGTGTGGAAGACAAAGGTACCAAAGATCTGAATACCCCAGGAAGTAATCTGAGTACTGAGGAGGGATATGAGTTCGAAAAAAACAGATGTATCGGAGGGGAGGGATCTGGAGTAAGGGTCTGTCCAAATATCTTAGATGTGGAAAGAGGGGGCACATTAATAGGAAAATAATGAATAATGAGGTCTGTGGGAAGGGAACAGCCCTGTAGCTGGAGAGCATCTCAGAGGGAGAGTCAAAGGGGGTGAGGGAGGGGAACATCCTGTATGTTCACAGAAGTGTTTCAGCCCTGGATGCCAGAGATGAGGGCAACAAGTGGAGGTGGTGATGGCCTTCACAACCCCTAGAGTGATTAAGCAGAGGGAGAAAATAAAGCCAGAGTTGGCTGCTGGGAAACATGATCAAAACATGGGGATGCCCAGATAATGGTAGGGTTATTAGTGTTTGGGAAAAGGGAACGAACATTGAGGCTGCAGTGAAAGTGAATGTTGCAGTCATGAAAACATCTCTTACACCTGCCAAGATGTGCAGTACAGCACTGGAAGGAGGAATTATGGAAAGCCTGTTTGCTGTGGTGGAGACGTATCAGTGGGCTGCTTTGGAAGAAGCCAGGCAGCTGGCCCTGAAGGAAAGGGATGAGCTAGCTGAGGAGCATCAAGTGACTTGAGAAGAGAGAGCGATGCCCAGTTTATCATGGTGAGTGAACTGGAAGGAGAGTTAGAGGGTTTGCAGATGGGAAAACTATCTGGTAAGGGGCAAAGGCATTGGTAACTAGAGGAAAAAATATTCTCAAGTAGGTTACCCTTGTGTGGGCAAGTTTCAAAGGAGTGAGGGGTATAGGATAGTGTGGCTTGCCCTGTCATGGCCTGGAGAGCCTGGGCTAACCAACCTGGATTACAGGATGAGCTTCACCTGACAGCAGTCAGACAATTCCAGTATAAAAGGAGCAGCAAGGTGCAGTGAAATGGGGAGACGCTCATGAAACTCTGGCAGAGTCTGCAGAGAGTGTGGAAAACTCTCCTGGTAGGGAGGCCTGGGAGAGACTAGGAAGGCCTGGGGGGAAGAAAAGCCTTGAGTTATGTGGACATATGAAAGGGCTTTGTTTTGGGATTGAGTCTTATTTACAGTTTGTTATATTAATAAACCCAGTCCTCAAAGAGGGACATTCTTTGACCAAGAAAAAGCCTGAAGTGAAGTTTATTTTGAACAATCTAAGCAGGAAAACTGAGGCAAGCAGCCTATAGCATGACTCTAGGCCATGAGGGGGCGCATGGAAAGCAGCTGGCTCAGTTACATTACCCTTTTCTGAACATTCATAATCTGCATTATATCACTAGGAAGTGAAGTGACCAGAACTGAATGTGTTCTTTTGAGGTGTGGGTTTTCTTTTAGTTGATCTATTTCATAGTCTTTTAAAAATTCCATTCAAGTATCATATTTTAATTTTGACCAGTATAGCAGCATTGCCTTTGCCATAATGACTCAGCTTCACTTATAAATATTTTAGATGATAAATGAATTACTAAATCAACACTTTTCTACCTGATCAGATATACTTACAAACATGCATAAATGCAAACAAGATCAATGAGAATAGACTGTAGGTTGGCATGTTATTTAGTGTACGCTTGCTTTGCTAAAGACATAATGTTTTATCTTCAATGGAAACCTGGGAATACTGTTCAGTAATCAGGGTCAGATGTTGTCATCACTCACAAATAAGAGTTGTTAGGAAGTAGAAAATACAGAGCTTTCATTCAGCCTGTCATACGCTATCCAATTTTCAGGTTTCCCTATTATAGCAGCATTAATAAATTAACAGATTAAAGATGGATATGTTTCTATTGATTAAGAATTACTGCAAAGCACCTGAGGGAGAAAGGATTATATCTTTCTGTTAAGATGACACAAGACCACTTTTAAAATTACATTTGATGTTGGTATGGGAATGCAGGTGACTGAATGGACCTCTGTTCTTGGGTATCTAAAATCTAGCTCCAGGAGGCTTGAAGCTTGCTTTATGGAGTTGAAGCAAGTGCTAACTTCATTTCATCTGGGAGAGAGGGAATTTTCGTTCTTCAATAGTAAATATAAAACTCAGCTTGTAATATGGTGTACTCCCCATAGGAGTAAGGGATTTCTCTGCTTTATCACGTTTCCTATGTTCTTGCCTTACCCCATCCTTCAACTTTCCCTTTTGGCTTCCTTTTCTTTGTTTTTTACCAACAGTTATAACGTTTTTAAAACAATGGTTGTCTAAATTTGGAATTCCTCTTAATTTAATTTTTTGTACTCATAAGTGGATGGACCAGGTATCAGAATAGCCTCAGTAGTATTATTTTATTGGTTAAAGATCCATAATTTCCCCATGGATATTAATACCATTAAATGCTCGAACTATAAAATATTGATGTTCTACAAGGGATCTTTCCGTCCCTGAATATTTTATCAGTACAAATAGCCCATACTGTCAAGCAAATGTCCTGAGGGCACAATAAATCACAACCCACACTTCATATTTTCTCTTGCATACATGCTTTTTGGTTAGATAGCAGTGTGGCCTGAAAGAATGAGTTCTTAGTCCTGTGTTCTAATCCCTTTTCCAGGGAATCACTGGGTGGACCTGGACAAATTCATTTTCCCAGCCTGATTCTCCTCTGCCCTGGACCTTGTGTAGTCCTTTACCCTTTGCAAAGGGAGTGTAAAACAGAACCAACTCAGTCTTAAACTGAACTTAAGATTCTTGAGCTCTCCAGGGCTTTGTTTTTCTACAATGCCTAGCACAATGTGGCTCTGATCCTTGTTTTGGGAGCTGAAGTGCTACTGCAGTGCGGCTAATAACTTCTACACCCATTTGTACAGGTGTAAATGTCTGTACAAGGTGCAAGATGGTGGAAAATCTGGCTTCCCTATCTGTAAAACATGGATAACAATACTTGCCTACCTGCCTCAAAGGGTGGTGTGAGGCCTAGTCAGACCTGATGCAGCTGCACAGGACGCTCAGGATGGCAAGGACCCTTGACCTTACATAGGAATGTGGGGGGGGGGGGGCTACCCAGCTCTTGGGCTGGGCTCTTGTGCCCAGGAGCACAGGAACTGACACCACAACCTCCTATTAGGAGTGAGTGAGTGAGTGGGAAAGGGATGAGGAGGGGGAGGAATGAGCACATGGCTCTAGACTTCCTGTATGTGCTGGCCAGGGGAATTGGTGTGGTGCACAGAATGGAGGGAGAGGGAAGTATGCTGAGAATGCTTCTAAGGATCCATCCAAAGGGAGCAGGGGAAGACTAGTGACTGAGTCTATTGGTCCTCCAACTGAAAGCATGACTGCCTAAAACTAGTTGATGAATTTTAATGTAGTCTACTGGAATTTCCACTAGGGATCTCAGGAGAGAGAGCGAGAGAGAGAGAGAGCCTGATTTCAGGCTCTTTCAGACTAGTTTCTAGATCAGTTCCATTATTCCACACAACCTGAGAATAAAACTATTTTTTAATATCTTTAAAAAAGACAGGCAACATGGCAGCTTTTACTGACTAGCCATAATCTAAAAAAACGTTCTAAGTGGGGTGATCACCTATAGTTAAAGGAAACAAAGGGTAAAGGTACAAAAATAAGACAACTTCCATTTGACGGATAGCACCAAGCAATTCATGGTACAAAATCATACACTCAGTCACAGTGTATGGTCCTTTACATGATTATTGCTTGAAAAACACTCTTATTCTGAGCAAATATTTTTAGTGTCGTCTTACCCAATATAGGCCATTAGGCACCAAATAAGGGATATGCTTAAAAACAAGCTGGGTGGTCACCCTAGTTAAAATGTCAGGAATCTAGAATCCACTTAACAGCAATTCATGAACTGTAGCATGCCTAATTCTAGGAAGCTGGCTCTGATGCTATTTTATGGATGCTAGTTTTGATGCTTATTTTTAAATCACAGCTGCTAAGTGAGCAAAAACCTAGAACAAGTTCACTGTTGAAATTCATTTTTAGAACATTGGTCACTGATGTGGATTTACTTACAAGGCCAAGAAAGGTAATAGCAGATCTGACATTTAGCTATAAATGCTTATGGCAGTGCCAGCAATACAGATTTGAGTTTAAAGAGGTTTATACCAGGGTCCTGGTTAACTGAACTGACTGCTTTGAGTTACTTCTGATCAAGTGATTTACTCTACACTTCACTGCCACTTACAGTAACTTTTTGCCAGCCAGCCTCATCTGTTCCATGCACACCCTTTAAAATATATCATTTACTGGAAGTAAATCTATCTTACAATGGTCATCTTTCAAGTAACTTAGAAAAAGACTGTAGGCAGCAATTATTCAACTTTATTGCTCTACCAGCTTCAGCATTTTAGCTTTAATGGGCTGCCAAACCATATAGGGGGAAAGTGCTTGTGGTATGACTAAAAAGAAAATAACACACTGAGTTAGAAAAACAAACTGTGTTCCCTTGGGGTAAAGCTAAATAGCTGGCTTTTAGACTTTTTCATGTAGCTCCACTGTATTGGCAGCTGGGATTAGCTATTTGACCTTCTTTATCACCTGCTCATGTTAACTTAGAGGTTCACAATGTTCTTCCTAGTCAAAAGTTAGGCTCCTCTGTCTATGCACATCTGCTTATTTTTGATGTTATATCGGAAAATGATGACCGAGTTAGCAGAATACTTTGTATGGTTGCAGTGGAACCATAGAGCACTGGAAAGATATGCATTAACGTAATGGACTAGATTTATATTTTGTCAGCTAATGCTAATGGTACAACTTACCTAGGCAACGCTTGAAGTTAGGTCATTATTCACTCATGTCTCATCTGTATTTACTGCAATCCACAAGTTGTTGCTTTTATATGTGTTATAATCATAGAATGGTAGGACTGGAAGGGATCTTGAGAGGTTATCTAGTCCAGTCCCTTGCATGTCAGGTGGGAGTATTATCTAGACTATCCCTGACAGGTGTTTGTCTAACCTGCTCTTAAAAATCTCCAATGATGGAGATTTCACAACCCCCCTGGGCAATTTGTTCCCATGCTTAACCACCCTGACAGACTGGACATTAGGAAAAACTTCCTACCATTATAATGAATTATAATAAGATAGTTATATTAAATGCACACTAATATAGCCAGGAATGACTACTTAAGGGTCAAAGTCCTTCCTGGTGTAGCATCTTTGCTCTTACTGTGCCTGCACCAGAGATGAATTTGGTTGCAAGGCTTTCTAGTGATACAATATAAACCTATTCAGTGTGTACCTGGGGATGTCTGCACTCTGTCATTTAAATTAGCTTATTAGAAGAACTGGGTGGAATTTTTTTTTTGGATTACTTTTGCTGAAACATGAAGATTTGGGTTGACAAACTTTTTGCGTAGCTGTGTTGAATTTGCCATATTTTGGTCAGAAAAAACTCAAGATTCCAAAAGGTTCATTTGGAAAACATCAAAATGAAATGTCCTGATTTTTTTTTTAATTTTAATTTTTAATTTTACTTAGTTAAACTCAAGCAAAGTGTTTTGTTGGACCAAAAATTATATTTTCTTTGGTTCAGTCAGTGAACTGAAAATTCAGTTATTCGCAGAGCTCTGTTTACAAGTTTTTCTGTTTCACAGTTTGGCCAGATTTGGTAACATATGGCTTACCTGGTATTAGTGTCCATGATGATCTAATAGGTATTTGTACATAGCTTTGCAATTACTAACTTTATAAAGCAGCTTACTCATGTTATGAATCCTAGGTGAACTTTGATTTATCTTAATAGGCCAGCGGTTGGTTACTGAGGGAAAGAAAAGCATTTAGCTGCACTTTCAGATGCCTTATAGACTTCAGCAACACTTGCATTCAGGTGCTATTGCCTTGGGAACCTGGCTAAGCCATCTCTTTACCTGGGCCTGGAACATGACCCATCCAGCAACTATCCCACTGGTCAGAGGCAACAGGAGCCATACCAAATAAAACTTTGCTGACAGCCCTAGGTCTTCTAATTTTACTTATTAGAAAATAAGTCTAGAGGAAACATTATCTAGTGGTGAAAACACAGGGCTGGAAGTCAAGAGTTCTGTGTTCTATTTGTCTGCTATGTGAACTTTTGTAAGTCCTTTAGCCTCTCTATGCTTAAATTATCCGACCTACGTAAGTGTGTTATGAAGCTTAATTCATTAATATCTGTAAAGGACTTTGATGGTCGGGGGTGTATACAAATGTAGACATAGATATTAAACCCTACAGATCAGAGCCTGTTTTGACATTCCTCTTTCTTACAAGAAGTTAAAAGGATCCCAGAGAATAAGATGAGATCAGCACATGTTGTTGTTGAGTTACAATAGAACAATGAAAAACTTCTTGGACTCCACAACAAGAAACAGAAACCATAACTGAAGCAGAGTTGTTGAAGTTTCTAGCAGTACACTGCTCACACATTACTTTGGAAAAACATATCAGTAAATGTCCATGGAATAGGATGCTAGTGTTCAGCCTTACATTTGTATTCCGATATATATTGTAGAACCAACAGAGCTTTTTGTTGCTTAATACTGGCTTCTGAACCTAGGGTGTCCTCCCTGGCATTATGTACATTCTTCACTCTGTTAGACCATAGTTATTGCCTTTGTGGAAGGGATCTTGTTCTTAATCCCATTTTTTAAAAAAAATCTGTTTTTCACTGTTGGCTCACATTACATGTGGTATGCTCTCGTCCTTCTTCCTGAGTAAGAGCACTGGGGCTCAAAAGCTTGTCTCTTTCTTCAACAGAAGTAGGTCCAATAAAAGAGATTCCCTCACCCACCTTGTCTCTCTCTTGGAGTTTACAAGCAGTTGTCACCTATAAAGACTTCGTTTCTTGAAGTACATCCTGTAGGATTTTGTTGAATTTCTATGAAACATTCTTCATCACCAATCAGGTCACTTTAATAACCTTATTAGTATTTTTCATTGGTACTCTTTGTGAAATACAATAATATCTGTTAATAAAATCCAAGTATAGAATATATACCCTACATTTTTCATGTTTGAGTACATATTCTGAATACTGTGGGGACAATCTTTGGAGATTTTATTTGTTTTATGAGTCAAGCTTTGTTATGATATCACCTCCAGAAGCGTTCCTGGTCATCTCTGAAGGCAATAATGTTTCTTGACTTTAGCAAAGCTTTTGACACGATCTCCCGCAGTATTCTTGTCAGCAAGTTAAAGAAGTATGGGCTGGATGAACGCACTATAAGGTGGGTAGAAAGTTGGCTAGATTGTCGGACTCAACGGGTAGTGATCAATGGCTCCATGTCTAGTTGGCAGTCGGTGTCAAGTGGAGTGCCCCAGGGGTCGGTCCTGGGGCCAGTTTTGTTCAATATCTTCATAAATGATCTGGAGGATGGTGTGGATTGCACTCTCAGCAAATTTGCGGATGATACTAAACTGGGAGGAGTGGTAGATACGCTGGAGGGCAGGGATAGGATACAGAGGGACCTAGACAAATTGGAGGATTGGGCCAAAAGAAATCTGATGAGGTTCAATAAGGATAAGTGCAGGGTCCTGCACTTAGGACGGAAGAACCCAATGCACAGCTACAGACTAGGGACCGAATGGCTAGGCAGCAGTTCTGCGGAAAAGGACCTAGGGGTTACAGTGGACGAGAAGCTGGATATGAGTCAGCAGTGTGCCCTTGTTGCCAAGAAGGCCAATGGCATTTTGGGATGTATAAGTAGGGGCATTGCCAGCAGATCGAGGGACGTGATCGTCCCCCTCTGTTCGACATTGGTGAGGCCTCATCTGGAGTACTGTGTCCAGTTTTGAGCCCCACACTACAAGAAGGATGTAGATAAATTGGAGAGAGTCCAGCGAAGGGCAACAAAAATGATTAGGGGTCTGGAACACATGACTTATGAGGAGAAGCTGAGGGAACTGGGATTATTTAGTCTGCAGAAGAGAAGAATGAGGGGGGATTTGATAGCTGCTTTCAACTACCTGAGAGGTGGTTCCAGAGAGGATAGTTCTAGAATATTCTCAGTGGTAGAAGAGGACAGGACAAGGCGTAATGGTCTCAAGTTGCAGTGGGGGAGGTTTAGGTTGGATATTAGGAAAAAGTTTTTCACTAGGAGGGTGGTGAAACACTGGAATGCGTTACCTAAGGAGGTGGTAGAATCTCCTTCCTTAGAAGTTTTTAAGGTCAGGCTTGACAAAGCCCTGGCTGGGGTGATTTAATTGGGTATTGGTCCTGCTTTGAGCAGGGGGTTGGACTAGATGACCTCCTCAGGTCCCTTCCAACCCTGATATTCTATGATTCTATGAATACATTTGGGCAACTTGTTCACCCTCAGCACTCAAAGGATGTACCTAAGAGAAAAAGGAGTTCATAAAATGAACAAGAAAAATCTGACAACTGCCAGAAAAGACCTCTTACAAAATGAGGGGCCACCTGACTGAGAATTAACCTATTGTCAGGGGGAAACACTTAGTTGGTATAAAGCTGATGGAGTTGACTCCTATGTAAGCCCTCCTCCCCACCCAGTATAGGAGATGGTGCAGAGATGGAGCAAAGCTTTGGTGTGCTCCCCCAGTTCATACCTGGTTTTTGGTCACTAAACCAGCTGTTGTAAATTACAGCAGCCCCTAGACTTCTTTAGCTTGTCAGGGTTTAGGCAGCTGGCGAAGCAAGGGACTGTCACTGTATCCTTGACAGCTCCCACCTCCTCCACACAATTAGGACATTGGTGTAGGGGAGAAGTTGGCTCCTGGTCTACACCACATATTTGTCAAGACAGTCAGACTCCAGATTATTGAACATAGATTCTCTTCCCACAGAAACTAGAAGCTGTTCTGTGTAACTGAGCCATTATGTGAAAGGACTATGCCAAAGACAAAAGGGACACCCAGTTTTCCACAGAAAGTAAGAGTAGCAAGGAGGCCTCTTGGTATCACACCAGTTAACTTCTGGTTCTGAGTGCAAAGATATAGTATTCATCCAACAAAGAACTCCTATCCTTCAGTGCAATTATATCACTGGGTGTTCAAGGGCGACTAAAAATGTCTTGTTCTTCCCTAAATATACAGGGAGAGCCAGCTATATTGCATATAGCTATTTCTGCTTACTTATAGAAATATTTGATTACTGACCAGCATTGTGCAGTATTTGCACCTTTATCATGCAAGACACAGAAGAAAGTAATTTAATAGAAGCCACCATCATCTGGGTTGTGCGGGGAGAGGAAGAACTAATTAAAACTGTGTCGTCTAAATGACGATACATGATACCAGCAATTCCGGTGCTCTTGGCTTTTAATAAGTAGGATTTCATACGGCATTCTCCTAGGTTAGTGGAGGGTCTTAACAATCCCCAAAGAACTCTCTTTCATCACCTCATGGGGATGGATGAAGGCAGGGATTGGACAGTAATTCCTTTCTGGGCCCTAGCTGTAGTTTTGGGGTTTGTGAATCTCTCATGCTAGCATAGCAAATTCAGCAGTTTTGTTGCAAGTGGGTTTGAAATTTCAGCCACTCCATTTAGAGCAAAAATCTATTAGCACACAGACCTGTAAAAAGAGTTGAGGTGAAATGGAATCCTACCTACTACACAATTCCTTCAGCAAAAAAGTAGTTAAATGTTTCTGCTGAACAGGCTCTGAGGCTCCTAAAAGAAGGCATCAGATGCTGTTTCTGTCTGTATCCAACTAGGGGAACTAAGGCCAGCAGTCCAATCTTTCCATCATCGCTGCTGTCATTCACATTTTGAGATGAAACAAAGCTACCGCAATGAAGAAGGAAAAAAATGACTTGCTCTGCACTCAAGACATACGTCAAAAATGTTTCAGTCCTTGGATAATTTGCTCAGTTCTGGCTCCCTTCACATTTGCTTCAAAGCTTCAGTGAAAATGAAAGGGAGGAAAAATAGTATTCAGGTTTGCAGATAGATGTATCTGAATTCTTGTGACCAGATCTAGCTTTGCTGATAGGTGTCTTCCTCTTAAAAGTCAGAAGCTTGGTACTAACCTTGAGGAAATTTCTTCAGAAAGTTAGAAGCACAGTTCTATCCCTGACTAATAAATTCTAGGATTTACACCAGTTTCCTTGTGGTACCGTACACTGTAAGTTAGTCTAAAAATGTCACACACATAAATAACTATTTAAATGAGAGTCAAATCTTTTTTTCTGTTTATTTGAGCAATTAGCCAGTTGATAAAAAATTTTAGAACTCTAGAAAAAGTGGTAAAATTGACATCTGACTGTGTTCCAATTGACTTGGATAACCTTAATCTAAAATACTATTGCAATACTATTGCATTGATGACCTTTCAGCTTGTCACAACTTAAAAGAAAAATTAACCAGCTGACACTAGTTTACAAATGTATTTGACCCAGAATGTGTGTTTTAAAATGACAAATAACTCTCTCCTTTCCCCCAATAAATCCCGTTCCAGAACAAAAACCCCGCCGTGCTCCTTCAGTTCAGAACAACTCTATGCTACAGGACATTTAGGGCAAAAACAACTTGCATTGACACTTTATTTAGATATTAACTAATGAAACTTCACTAAAAGAATTTTAAGGTTGCAAACTCAAACACTTAAGTTGGGCTTTAAGGTTGCCCATGCCCCCTTGTGCATATGCATTAGACTGCTTTTAATTACGTGACTTATACAAATTTTCCACAGGAGCCCTGCCTCACTCAGTGCACCATTTCTCCCCTACCCCCTCTCCTGTTCCTCAATCCCTCCTCCTTAATGCTGTCTGGGTGCTAGCAGGCCAAGTATGGAGAGCCCAATAAAGACGGTCTCCCTGCACTCAATACTGATGCATATCACCACTGTGATCCCCAGCAACCTTGAGGAACAATTACTGGGAAAGTCCTGATGAGTCCCTGCAGGGCTTAGGACAGAGCATGCTCAGTACAGAAAGAATCTTCAGAGAATTTAGCTGTCAAACTCTAACAGATTTCTACAGAGCATGCGGAAACTGTGCTTCTCCCCAACACCAGAGTCTTATAACTTGCCAAATTTAGGTGAAAGTTCACAGGGATGGTTAAAGTTACATTCCTGACTCAAAGGCCATGCATGCACTGCCACATTTCATGTTCCTGCTGAAAATGATGGAGGCAATAAAGCTTCTCAACAAAACAATTGTATGAACTCTCTTTCACAGGGGCAAAACAACATTTTCTTTTGTTTTCAAAACCAGCTTAACTGGTTTAGCTGAACCTTTCCAAAAAGATTTCAACCTGAGGCAGACAATTGGTGTATGGAAAATATAAGTTCAAAAAGTTTGGCAAAGTTTTTTATAAGCAATTGAAAACAGGGCCTGATAACAGAAAGCGTCAGGCAACCTTAACTATGTCTGCTGCTTATAATTTAGGGTGGAATTTTCAAACCCCTAGAGTGATGGACTGATGTTTATAAGAGCAGTTAGGTCAATGCTGGGCACTTCTGGAAATCCCAGACCGATTTATTTTTTACTTAAAACTCTCTGTACCAAAGAACATCCAGCCAGAGCTCTGAGCATGAATTTAAAAGAACAATAAAGAAAATGACAGGTTTCAGAGTAGCAGCCGTGTTAGTCTGTATTCGCAAAAAGAAAAGGAGGCCTTGTGGCACCTTAGAGACTAACACATTTATTTGAGCATAAGCTTTCGTGAGCTACAGCAAATGTACACAATCAAAATATCAGCAGCACTTCACCTTATGTATGTCACAGATTAATAAATAATTAGTTATTTGTGCTTAGCTTTACTGGGCAGGGTTTCGGCTATCTTTTGTGAAGTGCTTAGCATAGGGGTGCTTGCTTGTGTGAGACCTTTGGGATCTACTGTAATGCAAATAATCAATATTCATAATTCCACTCTGCAGAACATGGAGCTCATTTCTTGTATGGTTCATACTACTGGCTGCTAGGGGGAGCGTAAAAATATGAGAATGTTTGCAGTAATAAAAAAAAAAAATAGAACTCTTCCCCAGAAGAGAAAGTAAACTCTAAAGAATGAAGTTACATTTGCTTGATTCTGCATCTAATTATTTTTTTCAGTTCTCTAATTCTATTTTTGCCAGTTCACGTGTCAAAATGCTGTATGCTATTCTCACTTTGTACTTTCACTGTGACTGGCCCTGGCCTTTGCGAAGGGAGGGAGAACTGGGGGAAGGGAGTTGGAGGCTTCTTGCCTCCTTCTCCCTACATAAGGGCTACAACCCTTCCTACTATGGGGTAGCCTGGGAGATCAGTTATATCATTAGCCATATACTTTGCCATGAAAACACTGAGGGAAAAATTCTGCTTTCAGATAAGCACATGCAGCTCCTGCTGCATTCAATGCATTTGTCTAATCATATCAGCCTATTTAGGTTTCAGAGTAGCAGCCGTGTTAGTCTGTATTCGCAAAAAGAAAAGGAGGACTTGTGGCACCTTAGAGACTAACCAATTTATTAGAGCATAAGCTTTCGTGAGCTACAGCTTTTCTTTGTGGTGTCTGAATGCTGAATTTTACAGCCATTAATGACTGAGCTTGATAAATTTATGGAGGGGATGGCATGATGAGATTGTAGACAATGGCATATAGCTAATCTGCTAGTAGCAAATATCCCCAATAGCTGGAGATGTGGCACTCGTTGGGGAGGGCTCTGAGTTACTACAGATAATTCTTTCCCAGGTGTCTGGCTGATCAGTCTTGCCCACATGCTCAGGGTTCAACTGATTGTCACATTGGGCGTTGAGAAGGAATTTCTCCCCCCATCAGGTTGGCAGAGACCCGGGAGTTTTTTGCCTACCTCTGCAACATGCCTTCATCTTCAATAACTCAGCCTGAGGTTATGGGTCTATTACAGCAGTGGGTGGGTGAGGTTCTGTGGCCTTCTGGTCTTAAAGTCTATGAGAATTATTGGGCCTGATCCTGTACTTTTGACTTTAATGGGACTTTTGTTATAGATTTCAGTGGCAACAGGATTGGGGCCATTATCCAGGGGTTGTCAAGTCCTGGAAAGGAGGAATTTCTTTTGGTGCGAACATGTTTTACATTTCTTAGCGCAAAAATTACATGCACACTGAGCTGTACAAACATCTAATTCTTCTCTATTTAAATACGTGAGCAGGTATACATGTATAAATACATATTTTTTTCTCTCCATCTAGTTTTAACAATTATTGCCAATTTTGCTACAGAAACATTTTATTTAAGAAACAACCCAAGCTCACCCCACTCATCAAGATAAGTGGTTAAGTGATGAGAGCCTTGGGCTACTTTTCCAGTGAATCACTCAGTTAGCATTTGTAGGACAACCTGCATCCTTTGTATCCATCACTTTGAACTAAAGGCAAAATGAAGCCGTCTCACCCTCAGACCCAGGCAGGCAGTTTTTTTTTCTTTTACTATCCCTAAGACAAATTAGGAATGTAGGAAACCTTTCACTCTGAACAAAACAATGATTATAGCAGGTAACAGGACCTCACATTAATCAGTGCTTTCAAAGAAAAGGCCTCGACCTGCATCCTTTGTCTTGCCTACTGGTAGGTAGGGTTTTTTTTAGTCTCTTTCAGTATCTGGCATTCTTTTTCTGTGCAATATATTCTCCTGGAAAATGTTTCTTTTCCAACCGCCCTTCTGCATTGATCAGAAAGCCACTGTAGAAATCTGAACTTATAATGATGTTCTTTTATATTTTCTTACAATGAACAATGGCTCCCTCAATACTGATGGCAAATGTACACAGAGGCAACAGTGCAAAGAGTTAGGGGGAGGAAAATAGCCATTATCACAACACATGCTGTATCATGTCCTGGAAAGAAAACCCTGCTTTCTGTGGCCAAGTCTTAGCTACCTCTTGTTGAAAACATTCAAGGACTTTGCAAACCAACACTGAAATGAGGAAAGATAAGGCTGGATTAACATTTTTCTTCTCATTGGAAGAAAACGTTCCTGACAATTAAATGGCCCTATCCTCCTGGCAAAAGAGAGAGAAAACATTTCTTCTGATATCCTTTCTGCTTGCTGGCCTTGACCTTAGAATTGATTCTAACTCAAACATCAAGGTTAAAAGTAAATAAGATGAGTGAAATGGAATTTGTTCACGCTGAATAAAGGGCTCCCTCTGCTGACCGAAAGATTCCCAAATTAAGTCAAAAGTTGTTGTTTTTGTAGGGGCTAATGTTTGCAGCTCAACCCTGAGGGAGAATTTAACATCTTTTGGTCAGAGTATTTCATCTTGAACAGTTGTTTTTATTAATGTATTTAAAGTATGAGCAAAACATATAGCAGAGAATATGAATAGCAGATTTGGTTAAATAGTGTAAAAAATCTGTTCTCAAACAGCTTGCTGAAGGAGAAACAAGGTTAAAAGAACAAGAGAAGGCTGAATTGTATCAGTTTTTGTTCCTAAGTGTTAAGACAGAGGAAGTTTAGCTCAAACAAATGGCCCCAGAAAAAGTGAATTTTGGGTGTGCAGCTTATATTTATTTTGGAAGGAAACAAAATTTGTTTTATGATAAAATAAAGTTTTGTTGGGTGGATTCAGAAGTAGTTCAGAAGGGTTAAGTCAACAATCAAGGAGCAGAAATAATACCATGACATGGGGGGTAGCCATGGGGTACGAGTCAAGCCAGGGGCGTGACACTCTGTGGCTGCTCTACTAATCCTATAGCCAGATTCCCCCGGTTGCCTGCTTTAAAGAGGTTGCACTACACTGGAGGATTTGGCAGATATACTCAGCATCAGAAGCCAAAAATATTATTGTATCATTCCAATGTGTCGGCATAGTGATGTTGTTTAACACCAGAAGGCTGATCTTAATAACAGCAACATTTTCGTCATGCCTTATTCCATAAAGTAGTCTGTACCAAAAAATAAAATATAAGACAACCTAAGTTTACACTTACCTACTAAAAATTCAGTGAAGAGTGATGGCCTGTTTTCTCTTCCATATGTAAACATTCTGAAACCAGTGTTCAAAGATCCATTCTTTGTATTATAACAAATCTGAAAAAGCTATTCTGCCTCTATACAAAGGCAAATATTAAATTGTATATTTGGCTTACATTCTTTTGTTGTGCGTTGCATTTGATATACAGAATTTATTTACAGAAGAAATATCCCGGTAGGAAACACAGAAAGGCAGCATTTGTAAAATGCATAAAATTCTAGGGAAAACCATTATTTTGATAAAGATATGCAGGCGACATGGGATGATATTTAAATGAGACAAATCTCCTTTTTTTTAAGTGAGGCACTTGCGTTAGCTTCATCTCACCTAATGATGTCATCAGTGACTTTGAGATACTAATCATACACCTTGAAAAGGGAATAAAGGCTGTGGTAATACCTAAAGTAACAGATTTTTTTAACTGAGCCAATTTAAATAATCTGAAACTGTTAATTAGACAGAAGATTTCTGAAGGGCCCTACGGCCAAAGTGAACAGAAGGGGAGACAAAAGACAGCCTTGCCTGCAGCCTCTGTACAAATGGAATACTTCAGAGAGAGCAGCACGTGCAGCTATTCTGGCAGGGGTGTGTGTGCAGAGATCCAACTTAGAAATGTACAATGGAAACAAATGTTGTCAGCACTTCTGTCGTGTAGGCCCAGGCCCCCATATCGAAGACCTCTTCTAAATGAAGAGATACAAATACATGACCCCTGGGTGAGGAGGCCCACATGAGAGAGAACATAGAGCAATCTTTTAAATTGCAGATATTGGACCAGGTATGATACTTCTGCTTAGAGAAGTGACTGTAAATGTAATTCAGTTTACTGGAACCTCTGTGAGGTACTTGGAATGGATTTCTTAAAGCAAAACTGGCCTGTAGTAAAAGCCAATGGTTCTTTGCTTCTCTTCCTCATGAGATATACAATTTGTGCCAGTCCCATGATATCAGGGGAATTTTCATGCTTTGTAGTAATCTGAGAAAAGCCCATTTGGAGCAGACACGTTATCTAGGGTGACCAGATGTCCCGATTTTATAAGGACAATCCTGATATTTGGGGCTTTGTCTTATATGGGCACCTATTACCCCCTTACGGCCTGTCCTAATTTTTCATACTTGCTTATCTGATCACCCAAACATTATCTCTTATTCGGTGCTCTAGGAATGAGGCAAATAATAACTTCTGTATGCAGGGATGTCCCCTTGGTGTTGTATGTGAAATGCTGTCATAACTACAGTGGTGCAGTTGTTCTGGGGGCCATGAGATTATGGGGGCCTAACCAAAGGGGCTGCTGGGGAATTGTGGGGCCAGAAGGCCTCCCATGGCAGGGTGATGGTTGGGATAATGGGGGTTCTCTGTGGCAACCTTGGGTACGTGAAAGCAGCCAGCGAGGATGCCTAGGAGAAGGTATGGGGGAAACACAGTGCTGGGGGAACTAGATTGGAGCTGGGAGGTGGAGGGTTGGAGCAGAAGTGGGTGGAACTGGGTAGATGGATCAGAGTAGGGAAAGGGGTTTGGAACAGACATTGGGGGGGTATCTGGATCTGAGCTGAGGGGATCGGGAGAGGGAAGGAGTGGAGCTGAGCTGGAGAGGGCTTGTGGGAGTCTGAAACAGGGCTTGTGTATGTGTGGGGGGCTGGACTGACAGAGAGCTGTAGGGGCTGGATCAGAACTGGAGGGGAGTGAGGTGAGCTAAGGGTATGTAAGTGGGATGTGAAGGAATTGGAGGGAAGCTGGGTAGGAGTTGGGGGAAAGTAGGGCTGGATTGATGCTGTGGGGGAGCTAGGCAGGAGGTGGGGGTATAGAGGAGTGGGGGGGCCTGGAATGAGGCTGGAGGGGGCTGGAGAGGAGCTAGGGGCTGTGGGGGACTTGAAAGGAGATAGATTTCAGAATCAGGAAGGGGGTGCCTACCCTATTCTTGCACTGGAGCCTTGTTAAACCACTGATGACAAACATGGGGCCCATCAAGTGCTTTCCCTACATATATGCCCTGGCTACTTTCTGCCTATTACCTTCCTTTGGGGCTGTGATGAATCCCAGCTCCACCTGTTTGTGAGGCCTTGCAGGCTCCAGTGATTTATATACATGGATGGGGAAGCAGAGGAGCCAAAGTATAACATTCTACATAGGCAGTTAGGGAGGACAATTACATTTGCTGCTGTTGCCTGCTAGTTCTGGAGTTAAATGGTATTAAAGATCGGTAATTGGGAGGGTATGTTTATGCCATGGTTCCTGTACTACACAATGGGCCCATATGCAGCTGTTACCTGGGGTTTTGCTGAACTCAAAGTTCATAGTAACTTTACTCTTTGCAAGGAAGTGGCAGGAAATAAATCAATGGGGGGACAGCCTGTCCAGCCAAGAGATAGTTGATGCAAGCAGACAAACAAAAGTGCTTTCAGTCAAAGCATCTACTTTAGTTTCCAGCAGTTGCACATCTCTGCAACAAGTTAGTAGAGCACCCCAAATTAAACCTAGATTAATATTTATCCAGGGTCTTGGGGAGGTCTTGAGTGGATTTCTGTAGATGTCCAGTGGCCAGCCTTCCATCTGCAGGGGAAACTGAGAGGTGTTCAAGCGTCCATCGAGCTCAGATTTCTTCCTCTTTTATACCCAATTTGTTAGTATTACATAGCAGAATCTAAGTATGGAGTTTTTCAGCCTGTCAGTTAACCAGCTGTATTTCATATAGCAATAGTTAACTATTGCTAGACTTCCCATCTTGCAAAACTGCATATTTCAGCAAAAAGCTAAAGTCAGGAGGGCACAGGTTCTTGTTTACTCCTCATGTTCACTCAATTCCCTTCCCCTCCTGGTCCATTTAGTTGTGCTAAGTATTCAGTAATGGCCTTTCTAGCTGCTTTCAGCAATGAGCGTAACAATTGGTATTCCAGCTGTGGGGCAGCGGTCTAGGCATGTTACTTGGCTCTGTGCTATCCACATTTTTTCCACCTGCCTTTATATATACTCCCTGAAGTAGCTTTAGTCTCTTGGGAGGCAGTATGGCTGGCAATGTTGTATTGCTGCCAGTTGTGAGAAACTGGAATTTCTCATTAAGGAGACTGGGAAAAATTACATTATCTTTATTTTAAAATTAAACGGGGGGAGAGAGGGAAGAAATGGGAAACCTCCCCCTAACTCCCCCCAATATAAGGAATATCTTTAGGCGTAAAAACTACTGACCCAGTGCTTTGTATTAGCACCAGGCTTTTACCTGTTCCTTTATCTCTAATAATAAACCTCCACCACCAGAAAAGTGTACCCATTTGGCTAATTACATTAACTGTCTTTATAAGAGGAGATTACCCTCCTACTGAAGGCATTTAAAAAAAATGAAACCATTAACTCTCATGCTCTGTACATAGACCAGGTAGCTCATCACCACCCTTTTAATATAACAATTTCATTAGCAAAGGTGCATTCTTTTATTTATCCACTCACAATGACTGAAACAAAATGGCTATGTGTAATTACTAAATTCCATTTCCCCAAGGGCTGAATGGCTAAAATCCTGGCTCCACTGACATGATAGGAGTTTTGTCATTGACTAGCCTTTGTTTGTCAGAGGGTGGAGATGGATGGAAGGAGAGAGATCACTTGATCATTACCTGTTAGGTACACTCCCTCTGGGGCACCTGGCACTGGCCACTGTCAGCAGACAGGATACTGGGCTGGATTGACCTTTGGTATGACCCAGTATGGCTATTCTTATGTTATGATGTTATGTTCTTATGACTTCATTGAGGTCAGGGTTTTGCTTTGTGGACCTCTGATTACAGTTTACACTATCTTGTTTACACTGTGAACTTTTCTGGGGGCAGGCACCATGTCTTGGGGTTGGGGCCCATAGACACTCATGTAATACAAATAATAATCTTCTAGATGTAAGGGGCTCCATCTTCTTGCCATGTCTGTTACGAGGAATTTCCAACTGAAAAGATGATATTCAGGGCAAGTGGTACTTTAAATAATCAGTAGGATCTAGAGTTGTATCAGCAAATACACATCAAGAAGATTAAGGTGCCTATAATACATACATACATCATGTTATGTAAGCAACACAAGCTATCTTTGGGTGGTATGATATAACTTTCATTTTATGATCAGCTGATTAGCTCAAACTTACCTCCCTCCCCATTTCTCTATTAATGGAGGAGCTCTTTTAAAGTTGCAAAATCTCTAAAACATCCCTTTAGTCTACAATATTTCCTATCCCAAGATAAAACTTTAACTGTATCAGAATTATTCCAGGACACATCTAAAATACAAGGAAAAAAATCTGCTGACCAACATAAAGAACAGACAAAATCTGCTCATAGCCATGCTTTTACATTGACCACACATACACACTGGTAGTCGCCTGTATTTTCTGTCAAGAATTTTGACTCCTTTTTCCAGGAAGTTATTAGATACAATTTTTAAAATAGCTATTAAGCCTATAGATGGGATCTGCACTTCACTCTCACCAGTCAGTCAGCATTTTTGCCACTCTGATGTCTTTTCTGGAAGTGTTGCTTTTCAGGTGAGAATAGTGGACATACTAGGTGAAAGACCACCATGAACCAAAACCAAAGTATCTTCAGTACCAACAATATTTTGGTATTACAAATCTGTAAAATTATCCTTGATCTCACAAACACCCCTATATCTAGGGCCCTCCCAAATTCATGGCCATGAAAAACAGGTCACAGACAGTGAAATCTGGTTTTGTGTGCTTTTACCCTATACTGTACAGATTTCACAGGGGAAACCAGTGTTTCTCAAATTGAGGGGCCTGACCCAAAAGGGCGCTGCCTTCAGATCTGGGCATCTGGAGAGCGACGGCTGTTAGCCAGGCACTCAGCTCTGAAGGCAGCACCCTGCCAGCAGCAGCGCAGAAGTAAGGGTGGCAATACGATACCATGTATGTCACCCTTACTTCTGTGTTGCTGCCTTCAGAGCTGGGCAGCCGGATAGAGGCAGCTGCTGTCTGAGGGCCCAGCTCTAGAGGCAGCAGAACATAAGTCAGGGTGGCAATCCCATATGTCATAAATATAAAGGGAAGGGTAAACCCCTTTGAAATCCCTCCTGGCCAGGGGAAAGCTCCTCTCACCTGTAAAGGGTTAAGAAGCTAAAGGTAACCTCGCTGGCACCTGACCAAAATGACCAATGAGGAGACAAGATACTTTCAAAAGCTGGGAGGAGGGAGAGAAACAAAGGGTCTGTGTCTGTCTGTATGCTGCGCTTGCCAGGGACAGAACAGGAATGGAGTCTTAGAACTTTTAGTAAGTAATCTAGCTAGGTATGTGTTAGATTATGATTTCTTTAAATGGCTGAGAAAAGAATTGTGCTGAATAGAATAACTATTTCTGTCTGTGTATCTTTTTTGTAACTTAAGGTTTTGCCTAGAGGGGTTCTCTATGTTTTTGAATCTAATTACCCTGTAAGATATATACCATCCTGATTTTACAGGGGGGATTTCTTTATTTCTATTTACTTCTATTTTTTATTAAAAGTCTTCTTGTAAAACCCTGAATGCTTTTTCATTGTTCTCAGATCCAAGGGTTTGGGTTTGTGGTCACCTATGCAAATTGGTGAGGCTTTTTATCCAACATTTCCCAGGAAAAGGGGGGTGCAAGTGTTGGGAGGATTGTTCATTGTTCTTAAGATCCAAGGGTCTGGGTCTGTAGTCACCTAGACAAATTGGTGAGGCTTTTTACCAAACCTTGTCCAGGAAGTGGGGTGCAAGGTTTTGGGAAGTATTTTGGGGGGAAGGACGCGTCCAAACAGCTCTTCCCCAGTAACCAGTATTAGTTTGGTGGTGGTAGCGGCCTGTCCAAGGTGTAATATTTTGTACCTTGGGGAAGTTTTGACCTAAGCTGGTAAAGATAAGCTTAGGAGGTTTTTCATGCAGGTCCCCACATCTGTACCCTAGAGTTCAGAGTGGGGGAGGAACCTTGACACCATACCATACCCTCCTTACTTCTGCACTGCTGCTGGCATCAACTCTGCCTTCAGAGCCGGGCTCCCGGCCAGCAGCTGCCACTCTCCAGCTGCCCAGCTACGAAAGCAGCCCTGCCGCCAGCAGTAGTGTAGAAGTAAGGGTAGCACTACCACAGCCCCCCCCTACAATAACCTTGCAAACTCCCCACAACTCCTTTATGGGTCAGGACCCCTAAAATTATAACACTCATGATTTTAGCTATTAAAATCTGAAATTTCACAAATTTATGATTTTTAAAAATCTTATGACCATGACAATGACCAAAATGGAACATGAATTTGGTAGGGCCCTACCTATATATCTGATACTTTTCATACCCCTTCGAAAAAACAAGTACTGTGAGACCTATACATGCAGTACTTTTAAAATTCTACGTAGCCTGTGTCTATGACGGCAATACAATTTTTTACCATGTTGTCATGAGATAAGATGGAAGTATTATGTACTGTTCGCTAGGTATAGTTTCCAATAAAGTTTATGTAGTTAAAAACTTGTTGTGAAATACTGTTCCAAGCAGTGTTCCATGGTAAATCAGTAAATGGCCTGTCACCACTATATCTAAGGCATTCTTTATTCTGGGAGCAAACAGTCTTAACATAACAGAGAAGAATAATCTGTGACAGCATGATTGAAATCTCTCAATTCTCTGCTTTCCTCTAGATTGTTAATTAAGTTGCTAAGAGTAAAGTTAAAAACAGCAGCTATAGATACAGACTCTCAGACTAGTGCATTTGCTCTAACGGGGATCCTAGTATTAAATTTTAATAAAAGGAGTACTTGTGGCACCTTAGAGACTAACCACTTTATTTGAGCATGAGCTTTCGTGAGCTACAGCTCACTTCATCGGATCGAAAGCTCATGCTCAAATAAATTGGTTAGTCTCTAAGGTGCCACAAGTCCTCCTTTTCTTTATGTGAATACAGACTAACAAGGCTGTTACTCTGAAACCTTAAATTTTAATGTTTTTTAAAGTAAACTGTGTAGATGTGATCTCAGTTCCAGTTTGCCAGTCAGGGTTATTTTATTGGAGCCACAGAACCATGGGGATCTGCAAGAGGGAGCAGATATCGTTTGGTTCTTCTTGGAAATCTGTGTAGTTTGAGTGTCAGATTCTGATACCCTTACTCATGTTGAGTAGGACCTTCCTCCATAGGTAGTTCCACTGACTTCAGCGGTGTTACACAACCAGAGTTAGGGGATCTGGCCTTAAGACCCCAAATGGTAAATTCTTCCCTTTTATGATACTTTTCTTTCAATTTACTGCTGGTGTAGATTCTCTTACCAAATCCTATATTGAGTCTGTACTCAGTTCACTTCTGACTTGACTTGCTGTTTTCAGTAGCTGCTGACTGAACAGACAGAATACAGTTCTTGTCACTGTCCAGGAATTTGCTTATTGTAGAAAGCTCATGAATAGCTGAAGTTTCAGATTTCAAAATCCTGGTCTGCACCTCCAAAGAGCACCCATCCTGTGTCTCCATTCACTTGGGATCAGATTTTGATACCTTTACTCACCCTGAGTAGTACTGTACTGCATGAATGGTTCTACTGACTTCAATGGCATTACTTGTGGTATAAGGTATATTCATTAAGAGTAAGGGTATCAAAACCAAACCCTTAATTGGAGCCATGCTAATAAGATCAGGGAGAGTGCTAACCAACTTGGAGGGTACAGAATCGCACTGGCAATATGACTTCTATTGTATTGGTGTTTTTTTTTTTAATTGAAGTCTACAGTTTCTCCATTAGGGGGAATCCTTGCTCTATCTTCTTTTACAGATTTTCATTTCTCCCAAAAGTCCTTTAAAATACTTTCCCCATTTGAAACACTGAGCTCTATAGTTCTCCTACTAAAATCCTTGTTTAAAGAAGTGGTTAGATCACGAATGCTTTGAGTTTCACAATGCAGCGTGCGCCAGAGGAAGATGGACACCTGTTGATCAGTGAACCACATTTAGTTTTTTGTTCTTTTCTGCACATAAGCAGCAGGCACACACAACCCATACTTCTCTCAGAAATGTCAGACTGTTTTGAAGACTAAATCAATGGACTCCTTTTAGTCCCTTTCACTTCTGACAGAGCTGACTTAGTGAATTGTTTTGTTCCAACTACCATCACAGTCCTTTCTTCTGCAGGTCTTCATTTTTAGTCTATTCTGGCCTTAACAATTGAACTGTGCATGAGTAAAGCAGTACTAATTTAGGGCTGATATGCTTAGTACCTCACTTTACCCTGTGAGCAGTTTCATAGAAGTCAGTGACCCCACTCATGGAGTAAGGTGTTTCTGAGTCTGAGCACAGGCCTCACAATCTAACCCCTAGTAAAGATTTGCAGCTTATAAAAACTGAATCCACAAGAAAACTTGGGAGAAGTTCACTTTTTTTGGTTCTTTTAAAGAGCAGAGGTGGTTAGAGAGCGAAGGTCCCAGGGTAAGTTTCACTTGCTTTTTGCCACGTTTTTGCAGTCTGGATCCTGTCTGTGTGATATGTTTTAGTAACTGGGAAAGCTTTGTAAGGTAGAGCTTGTCTTTGAAAAGTTTTGGAAGATGCCTTGTGGTTTAGGGTGTGTGCAGAGTAGGGTTGAAGAGGAGTGGGAGTAGCGAAGAGGGTATAGGAAGTAGAGATGATTGTTACATGTGAGGTTTGCTATATTTGGATCCAGCAGAGAAGGAGATACAGAGAGAGCTGTATTTCCATCAGCTCCTTCTATCTGCTGTGGAGACTATTGTTCAGGTTATAATACAAACTAACAAAGTGAGCCTTTTCACTGGCAAGGGACAGTGCTCAACCATTAAAAGGGACAGGACATCATAGTCCTCCATCCTACTTCTAAAAAAACCTTTCTATTTATATATATACATTATATTTTATATAGCTAATATGAAACATTATTACCTTACTAAAAGTTGCACGTGTGCTACTACAGACTCTTAAATTGCAAGGGAATATTCTTCCTTGGAATAGTAACTCACTAACTCAACGACTTAAGTCCAGGCACACCACAGGTTTTTGCACTGTCTTGGGATAATGTGGTGGCGATGGTGCGTCAGTGTCCTAAGCAACAGGAAGAGTCGGGGGGGGGGGGGTCAGGAATCCACTGATCTGGTACCAAAGTTTCTTCCACCAACTTGTCAAAATTAGGAGTGGTAACCGAAGGAGGTTTGACTAGAGGAACAAAGTCTTGCTGGAACATTCCTGGACTCTGGTACTTGTCGTGTGAAGTGAAGGCAACTGATTTCTCCAAATCATCTGGAAAAATGTGGAAAAGAACTGCATCCACTCCATATGGTGAAGCATGATAAGCCAATTGCAATGATAATGAGACATCAAAGTATATAAAAACTTTGGTTGCTATTAACAGTTTCTTTGCTTCCTTAAATGCACAATCACACTCTTTAGTTCAGTTCCATTTTTTCTGTGCTTGGGACTGCTGCCAGATTAGGCACAAATTGACCACAGTAGTTAAACAGTCTAATAATGGACATACCTGTGAAAGGTTCTCTGGTGGGGGCACTTGAAGAACCATCTTCTCTTTCTCTGGCAATTTCCTTAAGCCTATAGCATCAATTACGTGTCCAAGATATTTAACCAAAGGTTTGAAAAACTCACATTTGTCTCAGTGTACTCTGTCCATGGTCTTCCAAACATTTCAAGACAGCATCCAAATTTCAAAGATGATCCTTTTGATCCTTTCCTGTAACAAGAATGTAGGTATGCACTGAGAAAATTCAATTTACAGGAACACTATCCTACATTAAGAATGTCAAACAAATCTTCAATATGAGGTAGTGGATACTGGTCTGTGCATCAAACTGGATTCAGTGTCACCTTGAAATCTCCACAAATTTGGACTGAGCCATCCTTCTTGATCACAGGTATGATGGGTGTTGCCCACTCATTGTGTGAATCTGGTGACAAAACTCTGATGTTCACAAAATGGTCCAAAGCAGCAACTATCAGAGGCCACAGAGTTGTGCTTTATGTTCTGAGCTTGCAATATTTTTGGCTGGCTGTCAGACTTAACAGTGACCTTCACTGACAAGTTGCTCATCTGCCCAAGATCTCATCTGATGGTAAAATGCTGGTTGTCCATCTCATTGCTCTGGACTCATCCTTTTGGGGATAACTTTTTCTCTGGTGTAAGTCTTCAAAACCATGGGATTTTCATCCAGAGGAACTTGTGACAATGTCTGGTGATAAGTAGACATAGAGATCAGTGAGACAACAGCTCCAGTATCAAGCTTCAGTCTTGAACGAACTGCTTCAATCAAGGATGTAACCCAGATGCCATCTCTTACCCTCAGTGTCACTAGAGCTTTTGTCTTTTTCCACATCATGAATTTCTGACTTCTGTCTTTTCTTAGAGTCAGTCTTCATAGGTGTCATCTTTGATGGACAGTTGCTCTGTGGAACTGTGTGACAGGTTACAGCAATGTGTCTTTTACTCTAGCACTTTCTGCAAATAGATTACTGAACACACCAGGTTATCTCAAGATACGTAGTTTGTGCACAGTGGCTACACAGAAATTCTTTACATTCCAGTGGTCCCCTCTCACAGATTGAGGAGGTGAACTTCTCAGTTCACACTAATTTCCATAGAATCCTTCTCTGTGGTGTCCATGGCAAATGCTATCTCAACAGCCTTTTTGAATGAGAGCACTGATTCATTCAGTAACTTTTCCCAGACCTGGTTACAGCATAATCAGAAACAAACCGGTCATGGAGGAATCACTTAATGTTTGTCCAAACTGACAATGCTCTGCCCGCTTCCTTAGAGCAGCAATGAACTGTGCTGCTGACTCTGCTTCCCTGATGTCATTGATGGAACCGATATCATTGATGGGGAAGGAGAAAAATGTTCCTGGATTGCTGCACTAATTGCGGCATATAAGGCAGTCCAGGCAGAGTTGGAGACAATAGCTCATGCAGCAGTCTGTATACCTTTGGACCTATTACTGTCAGCAAGGTTGAAACTTTGTCTGTCTGGAATGGAGCTGCAAGCTACAAATTGTGCAAAACGTTCAAGATACACCACCTGTAATTTGCAGTTTTTGTTGAAGTGACCAACAGTGCCCACAAAAGTTGCCATTTCTCTGCTCTTCTATTGGACTTTGCAGCTTTTGGACATCTGCTTTGCTACGGGGAAGTTTTTTTTATCGTGCACTGTCTGTGCTTGATCTCCCTCTGCTGGCTGTGTGCTTCTACTGCACAGTGCAAAATTCTCCTTTGGGCTGCATTTGGCCTCCCTCTGCCTGCTGAAGAGCCTCAATGTGTGCTAAAGTGCATGCATGCTGGAACTTTCTGCTTGCAATGGCCAGCTAAGATGGCTGCATGCTTCCCCCTCACTGCTTTGTTTCTGCAACAGCTAGACAGCAATGGCAGAAAATTCCTCCTGTGTTCTGCCCTTAGTTGCCAACCTCCCTGTCTCTAGCAGGCTGATTCCAGCCGTACCGGAAGCAAAATGCAGCAGCAGTCTGTTTCTAGGTGAACTTTTTTCCCTTTGTCTAATTACTTTTTTTCCCCTTGGTCAGGAAGATCTGCATTGCCACCATGGAGCATTTGGATCCAGCAGAGAAGGGGGGGGGGAGAGAGAGAGAGAGAGAGAGAGAGACACACACACACACACATACACACACACACAGAGGGAGCTGATGCAAACACAGTTGTCTGCTGTGGAGATTTTAGTGTTCAGGCTGCAAAACAGAAGCTAACAGGAAAGTGAGGTTTTGCACTGCATAAGGGAGAGCGCTCAAATAGGATGTCACAGGGTATATCTGTTTTTTGTTTGGCTGGTTTGGGAGAGAGCCTCCTCCTCCCATAAACACCAAGCAAAATAAACCAAGTACCCCACTTCCATTAAAAACAAGGTAAGGAAAGGGAAATAGACCCAATCTATTATTTTTTTCTCAGTAAAATGGGAGGATGGGAGAACACAAGTAACAGCCATGCTCCAAAAAGTGTAATCTCCTTTTAATCAAAGCACTGAGCTAAGTCTAGAAGTGCCAGATCTGGCAGTGCCCTAAAAATAAGCTGGGGCTTCCCTGTAGTAGCTCCATAGGCTTTAACCTAAACTCTGCAATTTTTTACTTCGAGAGAGTATCTACATGCAACAAGTGGTATTCATCAGAATCATTCAAGGGCAAAATGTCATTTTATATTATTTCACTTCAGCCGAAGCTAAAAGAGATGCAAAAGAAATCTATTAGTGGCATCTGAAAGGTTACCCAGTGAAACCAGTAGAGATTTCAAATGGACAAGGCAGCTGGAAGCGTGATAAGGCCTCTGAGAGGTGGTTTTAAAAAACTCTTCCGGTCAGCTTTGATTTTTACAAAGTATATTAATACGAGGCCTGTAATAATTCAGGCTGTGCAGGAGAGTTCAACAAAAAAGGGTAGGCAGTGAACTGTGTGCTCTCTAAGGCTGGGAGTTCTCTCAGATTAAACATAGCAGCAGGAGATCCTAGAACCACGTGGCTTTTACCCCAGGCAGAAAGTTTTTAAGGTAATGAAAGAATTAAATCAAAAAGCCTTCTGTTTTCACTAGGGATGAGCAAAAAGATTCGGATAAGGTAGATGAAGTAAGAATTGATCCCAGAGCTTAACTGCCGTCAGACTACTTTTTGATGGCATTTAAATGCCATCAAAAAATGTGCTCAGCACTTCACAAGGCATACAAGAAGAATAAAATATGGGGCCAGATACATGACTGGCATTGCTTCTTCACTGGGCTATAGCTGCTAGTACTTCTGTGGAAACTTATGGTACTAGTGATATAAAAAAGAATGGGCACATTTTGAAAACCCAGAAGGTTGTTGCTGGTTCTTGCATTAAGAACGTAAGAGAGGCCATACTGGGTCAGACCAGTGATCCATTTAGCCCAATTTTCTGTTTTCCGACTGTGGCCAATGCCAGATGCTTCAAAGGGAATGAACAGAACATGGCAATTACCAAGTGATCCATCCCATCCATTTGGCAACCAGAAGCTTAGGGACGCCCGGAGCATAGGGTTGCATTCCTGACCATACTGGCTAATAGTAATTAATGGATTTTTCCTCCATGAGCTTATCTAATTCTTTTTTGAACCCTGTTCTAGTTTTGGTCTTCACAATAACCCCTGGCAATGAGTTCCAGGTTGACTGTGCATTGTTCGAAGAAGTACTTTCTTTTATTTATTTTAAACCTCCTGCCTATTAATTTTGTTGGGTGACCCATTGTTCTTGTGCTATGTGAAAGGGTAAATAACACTTCCTTATTCACTTTCTCCACATCATTCATGATTTTATAGACCTCTAGCATATCCCCCCCCTCAGTCATCTAATTTCCAAGCTTCACAGTCCCAGACTTTTAAATCAGTCCTCATATCCTTAATCAGGTTTGTTGCCCTTTTCTGTGTCTTTTTCTAATAGTTCCAAATGTTCTGTTAGCTTTTTTTGACAGCTGCACATTGAGTGGATATTTTCAAAGGACTATCCACAATGATGCCAAGATCTGTCTTGAGTGGTAGCAGCTAATTTAGGCCCCTTCATTTTGTATGTACAGTTGGGATTATGTTTTCTAATGTGCATTACTTTGCATCTATCAGCATTGAATTTCATCTGCCCTTTCATTACCCATTCCCATGGTTTTGTGAGATCCCTTCGAAACAGGGCTTTGGAGCTGTGGTCCGGCTCCGCTCCAGCTCGAGGCAAAAACCTGCAGCTCCACTGCTCTGGAGCTGCTCCGCGCTCCAGTTCCAGGCTGTGCTCCAAAGCCCTGCTTCAAAACTTTTCGCAGTCTGCTTTGGACTTAACTATCTTGAATAAGTTTGTATTATATGCAAATTTTGCCACCTCACTATTTACCCCCTTTCCAGATCTCATATGAATTTGTTGAACCACAGTATAGGTCCCAGGGGATACTGCTGTTTACCTCTCTCCATTCTGAAAACTGACCATTTATTCCTAACATTTGTTTCCTATCTTTTAACTAATTACTGATCCAAGAGAGGACCTTCCCTCTTATCCCATGACTGCTTACTTTCCATAAGAGCCTTTGAGGGACTTTGACAAAGTTTTCTGAAAGTCCAAGTACACAATATCCACTGAATCGCTTGTAGTTGCCAGGATTGCCTCTTGAGCCTTTTTAAAAAAAATTGGTGTTACATTAGCTGTTCTCCAGTTATTTGGTACAGAGGTTGATTTAAGTGATAGGTTATTTACTGTAGTTGGTAGTTCTACAGTTTCATTATGGTCACTATTACTGAGCGTTTCAGAGATATACACCACTTGGACCCTTGCTTATATTCCCCTTAGGACTAAATCAAGAATTGTTCTCCCCTTGTGGGTTCCAGGACTAGCTGCTCCAAGAAGCAGTCATTATTGGTGTCTAGAAAACTTATATCTGCATCCGATCCTGAGTTGACATGTTACCCAGTCAATATGGGGATAGTTGAAATCGCCCATTATTGAGTGTTCTGTTTTTATAGCCTCTCTAATCTCCCTGAGAATTTCACAATCACTATCACGGCCAGGTGATTGATAGTATATTCCAACTGTTATACTCTTATTCAAGGATAGAATTTCTATCCATAGAGATTCTATGGTACAGTATGATACATTTAAGATTTTTACTATATTTGACTCTATGCTTTCTTTCACACATTGTGCTGGTGAAGGAATGGCACTATCTACTCTGTCATTCCTATCCTGGGAATCCAATCCTATTCCTATCATTTTTTTTATCCTGGTTTGTGTCCTTATTACACCCATTTTCTGTGATATCCTCATTGAATACTAGTTCACCCATCTTAGTATTTAGACTTAGTATTTAGAACATCTTCAAGTTCACCCATCTTAGTATTTAGACTTCTAGCATTTGTATACAAGAACTTATAAAAATGTCAGGTTTCAGAGTAGCAGCCATGTTAGTCTGTATCCACAAAAAGAAAAGGCGTGCTTGTGGCACCTAAGAGACTAACAAATTTATTTGAGCATAAGCTTTCGTGAGCAACAGCTGTAGCTCACGAAAGCTTATGCTCAAATAAATTTGTTAGTCTCTAAGGTGCCACAAGCACGCCTTTTCTTTTTATAAAAATGTGTCACCTTTTAGTTGTCTGCCTTCATCTGATGTAATTGAATGGGACTTTTTTCATTTGCCCCTTTCTCTTCAGTTCCTACCTGTACTTTATCAATTTCTATTCTCTCTTCTTTTCTAGGATATAGAGAATCCCCATTTATAGACTCTCCCCTCCGGGATGTCTGTCTGAACTATGTGCTGTTTCATACCTGTTGACTTTCCCCCACCCCTTTGTTTAAAACTCCTCTACCACCCTTTTAATTTTACATGCTGACAATCTGGTTCCATTTTGGTTTGTCCTATCCTTCCTGCATAAGCTCCTTCATTCCCAAAAGGTTCCCCAGTTCCCGATTAAACCTAAAATCCCTGTCCCTACACCATCATCTCACCCACACATTGAGACCCTGCAGTTCCGTCTGTCTGACTGCCTTGCTTGTGGAACTGGAAGCTTTTCAGAGAATGCTACCATGGAGGTCCTGGACTTCTTAATCTCTTACCTAGCAGCCTATAATTGGCCTCTTTACCTCTCTCCTACCTTTCTCTGTTGTTGGTACCTATATGTACCACCACCAGCAGCTTCTCCCCAGCACTTCCCAGAAGTCTGTCTAGATGTTGAGAGATCTGCAGCCTTTGCACCAGGCAGGCAATTCATCATGTGGTTCACCTGGTCATCAGAAACCCAGCTGCTATTATTATTATTATTATTATTATTATTATTATTATTTATTTATTTATTTATTATTATTTCGTCTTCTTCTTCTGCTTCCCTGTCTCTTCCTAATAACTGGGTTTCCCTCCCCTGAAGAGGTATCCTCAGTGTGAGAGGAGTGTCCAACTATGGAATTGTTTCCCTCTACTCCAGTTTGAAGTTTTCCTTCCCCGAGACTTTCATTCTCCTCAACAGCACAGAAACTGTCAGACCAGGAGTGGGACCACTCTGCTGTGTCCCTGAATGTCCCTGTGCACCTCTGTCTCCATTAGCTCCTTCAGTTCAGCCACTCTGGTCTCAAGAGCCTGCACTCGGGCTCTGAGGGCCAGGAGTTCCTTATACTAAATGCACACATATGCCACCTGCCAACAAGGCAGGTAATAATACATGCTGCATTCAGTGCAATAAACTGGATAGTCCTCACTCTGCTGCTGGACTTCTGCCTGCATTCTTTTCACTTCTGGAGCTTTTGGGGGTTTTTTGGGGGGTGTTTATTGGCTTAACTTTAGAGAATGTTAGTGTATCTGGTTCTCACACTTCCTCTCTTAAAGTCCTTTGCAAAGCTCCTCTGGTCACTTAGAAGCTGGCTTTCTTAAACTACCTGTTCTTCCTGACTAGCCTCACCCCCTAGTTAATGGTTAATGGATTTTAAAGGGATTAGGGATCAAAGTCTCATTAAGAAATTCTCAGGCTTGTCTAGCAGGCCCCCAGGCTCAGCACATGCCCCTCACCAACAACCACACTATATACTACTGTCAAGCAGCAAGCACACAACAGACAGACGACAAACTCACCCCAAGAGTCATGTAGCTGCCCCTTCTTCACCACCTGAAGAATCCCTCGCAAAACTCCCTTGTCTGCTGCTTCTGTTCCTGCATAGCTTTACACCTGCTGTATACTTGTGTACAGTCACCACGACTGTAGTAATTGCATATGAAAATACAGATTCAAAAGAAGATTTACATTTTGGACCTCATTTTAAAAATCAGATTACTTTATTTCTTTTAGATCAGACATAATGCTGCAATAACTTAATAAATTAGGCAAAAGAACTCACCATAAAACTGATAAATAATAATGCTGTACTCATAAATGAGGGTTTATTTTTCTGATCTTTGAGGTGCAACTTCATAAAATGAAGTATTGTCTTTTTTATCTGAAAAGCTTGGGATTCTTTCCTATGCAGAGCTTGTTAGTTAATTATATGAACAAAGTCATAGCCAAGGTGATTTTTGTACCAGAGTCCAACATATCAGGATTGTTAAGTGATGGGAATATAGGAGAAACCTAGAACCGGACTAGACTAACACATTTGGTGCGACATTCACAGTCACTCAAGCTTCAGACTTGAGTAGTGTTTAGCATCCTGCGTGGAACCTCTTCACTGGACTCAGGTTTACCATCGGCAGAGTAAAAAGAGGAATTTTGGATCTGGACTGCTTCAAAAGACCTTATTGAAGTGTCTTGGTGTTGCTCTTAGAAATTGGTAAAAACAGGGAACAATTAAAACAAGAACAATGAAGAAATACATATCAACGGTGTACAAACTCTGTAACTGAGCTTTCACTGAATAGTGTCTTACTGTGAGAGGGGTAAGGTATAGGCTAAGGAGCTTCACAGCATCTTAACTCTTCAGAACTTAATTAATTTGCAGATGGAAACACTTGTAAAAGCATTTCCACAGAGTTTTGGTGGTTTATTGCCTCAGTGAGGGTTTCTGACTACTGAGCCTCTGGGATGGCGCAACTCCTGACCCACCCAACTTCCAGCTATTGGATACACCCACTTTAAGAATATAAGAACAGCCATACTGGGTCAGACCAACGGTTCGTCTAGCCCAGTATCCTGTCTTTTGACAGCGGCTAGTGCCAGATGATGCAGAGGGAATGAACAGAGGGCAATTTATTGAGTGATCCATCTCCTGTCATCCAGTCCCAGCTTCTGGAAGTCAGAGGTTTAGGGACACCCAGAACAAGGGGTTGCATCCCTGACCATTTTGGCTAATAGATGGTCTGCATATTGTATTGTCAATTTGACATCTGCTGGTTTCTGACTGCTTCTTTAATGTGAAGGCAGGTGGAGGCTGTCCATATTGTGTTGTGGCCAGAGTTAGGAAGGAACTGGGATAGAAGCAAGAGTAGCTCTGAGTTGAGACGAGGGGTTAGCAGCTGAGAAGATGTAAGCAGGAAGTGTGAGGCTGAGTTGCTAGATGGTGGGTAGGTAGGAATGTTTCTGTGCTCATTGAAAATCGTGGTGTATCTAGTGTGACGAGAGGAGTCGTCTTTATTTTGAGAGGGATTAGAAGTGAGGAAAGAGGCAAGTAATTTGCACAGCAAAAGGTCATTCTTGCTGCCACGTAGTAGGAAATCTCTTAGTGTAATGACTTTCACAGTATAGAAAGCCAGTTAGTACTGGGAAGTGGCATGTAGGGAAGATATATTTTGCAGGATTAGAGAAGTTATTAGTGAGAGAGAACCAAAATCCATTTTAAATGGATGAAATGTATAACTTACTCATGAGAGGTTTCAGAGTAGCAGCCCCGTTAGTCTGTATCCGTAAAAAGAAGAGGAGTACTTGTGGCACCTTAGAGACTAACACATTTATTTGAGCATAAGCTTTTGTGGACTACAGCTCACTTCATCAGATCTTGACTCCAAACAAAGAGGCCCTGAAACTTATCCATAGCTCTTAAAGGAAGACTCAGAGTGGAGAGTACAAAAACCTAACTCTTAAGGTCCTGGTTAATGAGGAAATCGGAAGGGGCTTATGTGCACAAGAAATAGTTGTAGTCAATAGTTATACTGGTATAACTATTTCTGACAAGCTGTGAAACAACAGCAGCTTCACAGGAAAGACTCAACATTTTTTGCTAATTTCAAAGCAAATAACACCTAATTTTTTTTTTTTTTAGAATTTATTTTTTGTCTGGAGCATTTCCAGGGGAATGAATCACCGACAGGAGTTAATAGCTTATGACTTCTCTTTGGGCCAGCAGTTCTGCCAGTTAGTCATTAATCTTTTCCAAGTAAATAGGCGTTCGGTGAGTCTATATGTGGAAACTCTTCCGTCTGAGTCCGTATTGAACCATGGGCAGTGACATGGTGCACATTGTCAGCACTTACACCATTATTTATAATTATTTATTAAGGGGGGAATGTGCTGCCGGAATAGCTGATATTTAGCTCAGATGAGGTATATTAAATTGGGATTTTGCATGCTTCTGGTCGCTAAAGAAGGCTGCACAAATGTAGCAGTGTCATCAACACCAATATCCTGGCCACCTTCCAGGTAAGGAAGTTATTTTTCTGCTGACCAAATAACACCTCCATCCAGTTTTAATTTGGTAAAGTATCCCTCACTTCCTGTTCTTTAGGATGCTGTGTACTTTTCAACTGGTGTTGTATTACTCCTGAGGTGGCTGCATATCTGTACTGCATGAAGTGGTCCCTGTATACTGTTTGTAACATCAGTTTTAAATTGCTTTGGGATAATTTTGGATAAAAGACGCTACACGTGGCAAATGTAAGTCACTGAGTTCACGAGTCTTTAATATTAATTAAAATATGGGTAAAATTTTCAAAAGTGCTAAGGGCTAGATTTTAAAAGATATTTAGGTACCTAAAGATGCTGAGAATCCCCCTAGATGTTTATTTGCATCTTTAGATCTCTAAATACCTTTACAAATCTGATCTTAAATGATTTAAGAGCCTAAATCACATTTTAAAAGTGATGTAGGCACCTAGGAGCTGAAGTCTCATTTAAAGTCAGTGGCCCTAAATCACTTATGAAAATGCAACTTAGTCATTCCTAGTCATTTAGGAGCTTTTGAAGATTTTACTCCCTGTCCTTCACTTAACTGACTGCTTTTACAACAAGGATTAAGGTTATTTATCCAATGCTAAATGAAAGATCTCACTTGCTACTACTGTGCCGTACTCAATAATATAATACTGAAAATTACAGTTGGCAAATAACTATTAATAGAAATTAGGTTATAGTGTCTAGCTTCCCCCGCATTTTCTAAATAACCTTTTCTGAAATCCTGAACCTATCCTTATGCTGTGAATGGGTTGATTTCTTCTACTTAAAGTTTCACTGGTGATTTTTCTCCCTCCCTTCCCCCACCGGTTGGGTGGCTGCCATTTGAAAAGATATCTTCAAGCAAAGAACACTCATTAACTCTGCTATAGGTATGAGAAGCTGTGCAGAAAGGCTAACATTTTCTTACAGATCTAAAAAAAAATTTAGAACGAGTAAAAGTCTGGAGGAGAAAAAGCCTATTCATGAATAGTCTTTCCTTTTTAGACCCAGTGACTTTTTAGTCTGACTCTGACTTGAAAAGTTATATTTAAAAACAAAACAAAACAGCTGCTAGGCAGAATATTTAAATATTGCCCAAAGTGATGCCTGGCAGCTGTAACTGAATACTATTTCAAATGTTAAATGCCCAGTGTGTGGGTTTTTTTGTTTTTTTGTTTTGTTTAGATCCTCCCCAGATAAGAAAAATAACACGGGTCAAGAAGCAATGCCTTACAATTAGGGTTGGACAGATGAGATTTTATTGGTAAATGCCAATCAACGTTGATTTCACCATACATGCACAAACTATTTCCATAGATAGCTGAAATTTACAGATAGACAAAATAAGAAAAATGCTGCCTGAGAGCATACTAGAGTTTGATTTCATACTATTTACATTGTATATTTTGACAATGATGTGGACAATTTTGTGTTTTTAATGGTTATAAGGCTTTAACTTTTTGAATCTCAGTGTCTACTGTCACTAAATAATTGACACCCCACCATAATTTCCCACAACTGTGAAAATTGAAATACATAAACGCTTAAAACCCATAATTTTGCACAACTCTGAAAATTTAAATTGATAAAAATAGAAAAAATAATTTCAATGTCAACATTTCAATTTTTTTTTAATTCTGCCAAGTCTCTTTACAATGAACAGCTCGTGTGAAACAACAATATTTTAGGTTTGGAAGATTGTCTATGAGTGTGTAAATGAGAAATTCCTTTGAAGCTCTTGTGGTGCTACATAAACACACTTTTTTAATTTATTTTTTGGGGGGGAGGCTTTTGCAAAAACCTAAGGAAAGGCCTCCATGTTGTTAATGAGTCAGTTGACCTGTAAACTCCGTATGCTGCTTGCAGTTAAATAGGAAACCCTCCGCTTCATTGTTCTGTGTAATTGGTAGCACTGAGAAATCTCCCAAACATCTAATATTATGCAAGAGAGCTTGATCAGTTTGCGTGTAGCCTTACACACACACTCTGCTGCAGCTGCGCCACTGTAAGCTCTCTAATGTAGCCCTCTCAGAGCAATGGGATGGAGCTCTCTTGTCCACTTAACTACTTTAGCCCCTGCGAACTGCAGCAGGAGAAGCTCTCCTGCCAACGTAGTCAACACTGTCTCTTATGTCGGTGTAATTTATGTTGCTCGGGGGGTGGTTTATTCACCCCTCTGAGTGATATAAGTTATGCTGACATAAACTGTAGTGTAGACATAGCCTCTGTGAATGCTATGCCAGGCATAACCAAGATGTGCATTCACAACCTGATATTGTGGTGGTTTTTGAAGCATTCATATTCTGGGAAGGATTTAAAAAAGATAGGGGAGAATATAATGGCCTATGTTTTCACATCACTGGCAGTAGTGCTGATTTTCTGCCTTATTTTCTTCATGTTTTTCCCCCTTGATTTATACCACAGTTTTTAATTGTGTATACTTGCCTCAGAGTATTCTGCTGTTAGAAATTCACTGTATTATATATGCAGAGCCAAAGCTTGTCCCATGGACTCTTATCCTTGACTTCAATAAGACCAGTATTTGGGCCAGATTTTATATTTTTATTACTTATACAGACACTTCATGCTGGCGTATGTATGCATGCACCATTAGATACACTTAAAATGTTCACACATCAGAGTACAAAGTAGATGTTCATAAATTGAACAAGAACATATTTGTCCCCCTTCTGTATCTTTCTGTTTCCTTGCAGAACCATTGCTGTTCAATAATATTTCTGTTCAGCTGAATGGGTATCATTAGTTTATCAGTGTAGGTTACTAATAGGTCTAATTAAATGTACCAACAAAAGGATAACTGAACATTGCAGTTGACAATCTCCATCTTTGGATTTCTTCACATTATAAAAATTTGATAGTTTGTTTAATTTTGTAATAAAACTGTAATGAATAATGCTTATTATATAATGCACAGTGGCAGTTTTTACTACATCCTTTGTACAGGATGTTGCTGTGTACTGTCTTCCTTTCTTGCACTTGCCCAGTTTTGCCTGCTGGTGTGCAGAATAGGACAGGAGTGGGTTCTAATCTGTCCTCTTTCCAGGACTGTGGTGTCTAGCACAGCTGTTAATGCTCTCATCCCCTCCAGTCCTTGCTAAACATGGTTCTGAGCCAAATCCAATGGCAGTCAATAGAAAGACTCCCTAGAATCCCTTGAAAGGTCAGGCACTGGGAACCTGAGGCTTCAGGTTGTGCCTGGGGCCTATGAAGAGATAAAATGGGTGGAAGAATTCCTTGTATTCCAGGGTCGAAAGTAAGTAGGAGTTTAGCACATTTTTTTTTACCTACAAATTATATGCAGATAAGAGTGTCTACTTTTCACCTTCTCATGAGGGAGCTGAAAATATAAATGCACAATTTTAAACGAGTCCTTCTCTATAAATCCCTATAATTATGCACCAGATGCAGATTATATAAATGTTGACGGTATCTTGGTATTTGGCAGTAGTTATAGACTTTATTTAATGAGGCATAAATGTGACTTTGATTCGAAGAGCTGGGATATCATAGTGATAAGCTAAAATGTTGGTGGTGTAAATGTGATCTTCATGTGCTAGCCATAATCCAAATATAGGTGCTTTAAATAGTCTTGATTTCTTGTTAACTGATACGTGAAACAGTGAGTGAGGTAATATCTTTTATTGGACCAACTTTTATTGGTGAGAGACAAGTTTTTGAGCTTACATAGAGCTCTTCTTTAGGTCTGGGAAATGTCAGTGTCACAGCTATTACATGGTGGAACAGGTTGTTTAGCATATGTAGTTAACACATTTCAAGGAATCATTCAAGGTGAAGTGACCTATTAACACGTCTCCAGATATAGGTGGGGGAAAACCTGGGGTGGGGTGGTTAGTGTGCTATAGATTGTTATAGTAAGACATAAATCCAGTTTCTCTATTCACTCCATGAGTCTTAGTGTCTAACAAAGTTATGAATTTAAGCTCCCAGGCTTGTTTTCAGAAAGTGTTGTGCAGGTTTCTTTTGAGGATGGGGATAGAGAGGTCAGATAGAGTGATCACTTTGTGAGAAGTTTTCATCGACACATGATATGGTGCTTGTCTTTTATCATTTTTCTGTGCGAATTCCTTTGAGAGTAGAGTTTCACCCACATGGTTGTTGCTGGGGCATTTAGTGCACTGAATGTGGTACACATGTTGTGATAGGCATGTGTAGGATCCATGGATCTTGAAAGGTGTGTTGGGGGCCGGGGTGTTGATCACCATAGCAGTGGAGATATGTTTACAGGTTTTGCATACATTGTTCTGGCAGGGTCTGGTGCCACTTGTAGTTGATATGTCCTGTTCTGTGGGGAATTTGCTTCTGATTATGAGCTTGGATATGTTGGGGGGTGGTTTAATGGGCAGAAGAGGGGGTTTAGGAAAGCTTTGTTTCAGGATGTGGTCCCCATTGAGAATGGGTTGTAATTGTTTGATAATACCTTGTATGGGTTTCGGTGTGGGCTGGTATGTGACAAGTGAGGGGTGTGCAGTCAAAAGCCATCTTATTTCTATATTGAAGCAAGTTCTGTTGGGGTAATTGAGTGGCCCATTTCATGATGTGATCCACTTCTCTGGTGGAATGTCCTTGTTTGGTGAAGGTGGCTTTAATTTGTTTTAGGTGTATATCCTGGACTTTCTCCTTTGAGCTTATTATGTGGTATCTGAGTGCCTGGCTGTAGACAACAGATTTCTTGGGGTGGTTCCTGGATCTGTGAAGGTAGGTGAGGTGATCTGTGGGTTTCTTTTTTATAGTTGTCTATAAGGCTCCATTGCTGAAGCTGATTGTGGTGTCCAGGATGCTGGTGTGGGAGTGCTCCACAGAGAGTTTAATGGATGGGTGGTGGAAATCCCATGAGGGAGTTTACGTCATCTGTCTAGAGGAGGAAAATATCATCAATGTATCTAAGGTATATCATTGATTTTTATGGTGCATTTGTCCAGAAATTCTTCAAGGTTACCCAAGAAGAGGTTTGCATATTGACGAGCCATCCTGGTACCCAGGGCTGTTTCCATGGTTTGGACAAAGTGTTTGCAGTTGAATGAGCGATTGCTATGGGTGAGGATTAAATGAATGGATTTGGCAATGTTGATGAAATATATGAACCACTTATGCTAGACAATTTGTTCCACCTTGCATTTAGCAGTGATGCTCTGAGTAAGTTTTCTAGACCTGAAGAAGAGCTCTGTGTAAGCTCAAAAGCTCGTCTCTCTCTCCAACAGAAGCAGGTCCAATAATAGATATTACCTCACCCACTGTACCCCTCTAATTATCCTGGGACCAATATGGCTACAACAACACTGCATACGTGAAATTGTAAGAGGTTTGCAGGTTTGAGCATAAGCTTTCATGAGCTACAGCTCACTTCATCGGATGTGAGTTAGTCTCTACGGTGCCACTAGTACTCCTTTTCTTGTTAGATTATAGATATTCAAGCCTGTCTGTAAAGGCCTGTACTCTAAGAATTTAGATGTATTCTTATCACTTAGCTAGTTATAGAGGTATAAAAGAGAGAATCAAAATCACTATCTGCCGGTGTAAGGGCCTTCTCTTACTGTGACAGTCTGAGGCCCTGTTCTTAGGCTAAGATCTTTGGATAAGCTGCAAAGGCAGCCATAAGCTGGGAAGGGAACGGTCACATCCTCACATTCCAAACTAGTCACATTGAAATAAGGTGATATTGGGCTGTTAGGCACTATCAGGACAGGATTGAATTCCTATCACCTCCAGAGAAAGGGAAGAACCTAGAGGATGTAAAAGGAAACTTAGTTTGATAGCATCCTGTCTGACAAGAACTCACTTATCAATAGCTGGGATGTGAAATGCTCATTTCTGTGGTGTTCTATCATTGTAGTCCCCATTTCCCTATTGTTTATCTGTATAATCTCTGTGTGGTTCTGTGATTGTTTCTGTCTGCTGTATAATTAATTTTGCTGGGTGTAAACTAATTAAGGTGGTGGGATATAATTGGTTAAATAATCATGTTACAATATGTTAGGATTGGTTAGTTAAATTTCAGTAAAATGATTGGTTAAGGTATAGCTAAGCAGAACTCAAGTTTTACTATGTAGTTTGCAGTCAGTCAGGAAGTAAGGGGGGAATGGGAACAGGGAATGGAGGTGGGGAAATTGGAATCATGTTTTGCTGGTGGGGGGAAAGGGAACAGGGACACAGATAAGGCTCTGTGGTGTCAGAGCTGGGAAGGGGGACACTAAGGAAGGAAACTGGAATCATGCTTGCTGGAACTTCACCCCAATAAACACCAAATTGTTTGCACCTTTGGACTTCGGGTATTGTTGCTCTCTGTTCAAGCAAGAAGGACCAGGGAAGTAAACGGGTGAAGGAATAAGCCCCTAACTGTTACCATGCTTCATTCATGTCAGTTTCACCTGTCTCTGGGAAGGGGACTGGGGAAATGTTCTCTCAGAAATCATCAGGCTGTCCTTGCCCCCAAATAATAGCTGTAGCAGTCACTTTTGCTTTCTCAAATACGTTAGGGTTTTAATAATTCTCTTTTATAGTCATCTTACTATCCTAAAGAAAGAGGAAACATCCAACTGCCTCACTTGGGATCTTAGAGAGGAAAGCTTCTGTAAATGTTAGCTCCAAAAAGAGATTTCATACTGTGTTCTTAAAAACCACTTTCCCCTCAGAGGATATAAATTACTTTCTAAGGGCCTGTACCTATGCCAAGTGAAGTCAAGAGTAAACTCCTGTTGACTTCAGTGCATGCAGGACTGGGCTCCAAGTTTCCACCTAGAGCCTTGAGGTATATCACTAAATGTGTGACTTGTAACCATTTTGTTTTATCAGACTCCCAGTAGTATCTTGTCAGTTACACACTGTGAGGTTGAAGTTGACAGTTAAAGTGGGAACAGACTGACATGCAAAAATTTTAATTTCCATTTGCTCTGTTTGATCCAACATAATTAAGCTATTTGTACAGTACCCAAAGAGTACGAGATATTCTGACAAAATCCAGGCGTAGAAAAATCTCTCACTCTAAGCTCAAAGCCAAAATGGCCATAGCATTACTTCTTAAATTCAGAATCTAGCTCATCAACTTTTATTTAAATTGTTATTTTTTATCCAGTTCTTCAAAAAGCTTTGGATTAGGCGCTTAAAGTCAATGGTGGTCTGTTTTACATTAAGAGAGATTATTTGCTCAGTTTAGTTTTACACTTAGTAAAAGCACGGCAGGATTGTTTGCTCCTATGATTTGATTGTTACTTGAAACAGAATTGTTTCCTGTATATCTTAAATTCCCTTAAAGCTGGACTGCTTTTTGAAATGTGTGAAGTTGGACTTCTGTTTTGCTCAAAATCTGCTTACCCCAAGGAGAGAAATGGAATTAATTGGTTATTGTTTTGTTGTGTGCAAATCTTCACCTTGATGCAGAATTGTTAGTTGCAAGGTTAAAAATCTTCTGAAACGGGATTGTCTATTTTAGTTTCTTTTGTTCCTTACCCTCTCATAAGGCAATCAAATCCAAATTTCTGAGTCTGTTTTGATGTGCTCATTCTACTCCAAATTTGGCCTCTGTGCTCTACCCTATTTTCAGTTGCTGCCTCCATGACATCATGTAACCTGCACAATATCACTAGTATGTGTACATATTGTTTAGACTGTAAAAGACTTTTTGTGCATTTTGTGCTACTCGTTATGAGAAAGACACTGTGTAAGAATGGCCATACTCGTTTAGACCAATTGTCTATCTAGCCCAGTATCCTGTCTTCCAGCAGTGGCCAATGCCAGGTGCCCCAGAGGGAGTGAACAGAACAGGGCAATTTATTGAATGGTCCAGTCTCGGCTTCTGGCAGTCCGAGGTTTAGATTATGGTTAGGCTGCTGGTCTGCTGAAACCACTGCGCCTCATGCTGAGCAATATTGTCTCACTGTTTCCTCGTACTGCTGTCTGTCTGCATCAGCCCATTGCCTCTTGTCTGATACTTAGATTGTAAGCTCTTTAGGGGCAAGAACCATCTTTTTGTTCTGTGTCAGCACAGTGCCTGGCACCATAGGGTTTTGGTCCACGATTGGGGCTCCCAGATGCTATGATAAAAAACAACAACCCCCCCACCCACCACCATCACCAGCATATCTACTAATTTTGGGTGCCCAATTTGAGACACGCAGGACCTGACTTTTCATTATATAGCACTGTGTTCAAAGCACATCTCCCCTTGACTTCAGTTCCAGCTCTGAGTGCTGACCACCTCTGCAAATCAGATCCCAAGGTATCTGTGACCCAGAGGCGGCTTGTTGCCAACTGGGAAAGGGTTTACTGTTCTTTCCAAGCAATGCCTGGCTCAGAGCTGACAAACTCATGACATCTAATACATTGCTACCATGGTATGTAGGGCAGCATGTGAGCTTTCTAATGAAAAATTATAACTTATCAATACTCATAGAATATCGTGGTTGGAAGGGACCTCAGGAGGTCATCTAGTCCATCTGCCTGCTCAAAGCAAGACCAATCCCCAATTTTTGTCCCAGATCCCTAAATGGCCCCCTCAAGGATTGAACTCACAACCCTGGGTTTAGCAGGCCAATGCTCAAACCACTGAGCTATCCCTCTCCCCTAATCATTGTGAGATGTATGTATGAGTAGCTATACTGAAAATAGAAAAGGAGTACTTGTGGCACCTTAGAGACTAACCAATTACATGGCTGCTACTCTGTATACTGAAAATTATGCCTTTATGGCCTAGAAGGGAAAGTGAGTCCTCAAGGAATGTGTCTCAGTGGTGGCTCAGTACAGCGGGAGGGAGTTGTCACCCCTCCTAGGCTAGCTGATTGTGTAGTGTATTGCTCAATTGTCCACCTGTTCACCAACGCAGAAAAGTCAATGGAAAACAATCAAAGACAAACTATAAATATTGAAACCACTTGGAAGGAATTATGTGATAGTGAGGGGATCACCCTGTCTGTGAATAAAGACAAAAGACTGATTCGGTATATCACAGGTTGGAGAAAGACACACTGGAACCATTCACTGAGGAGGTACCTTGATGAGCAGGGATGATTCAAGAAAGTCTGGGCCCTAGATCCTTGGGGCTAGCAAGCACTGCAAAAGACTGAACTTTGGGGTGAGAATCTACTTCCTTAGATAAGAAAAGTAACTATTAGTAAGCATAGGCTATAGTTTGCATTTTATGGTTTTTGTTTTGTATGCAACCACTTTTCTTTACTCTCACTTGTTTCCATTTGACAGGTTTCAGAGTAGCAGCCGTGTTAGTTGTGCTAGAAATGGCCCACCTTGATGATCATACACATTGTAAGGAGAGTGATCACTTTAGATAAGCTATTACCAGCAGGAGAGTGGGGTGGGGGGGAGAAAACCTTTTGAAGTGATAAACACCCATTTTGTCATGGTCTGTGTGTATAAAAACATCCTCACTGCATTTTCCACTTTTATGCATCTGATGAAGTGAGCTGTAGCTCACGAAAGCTTATGCTCAAATAAATTGGTTAGTCTCTAAGGTACCACAAGTACTCCTTTTCTTTTTTTTCCATTTGAATCTCTATTCTTAAATAAATTTTGTTTTACTATAATTGAATGCAAGTGCTGTGTGTGTGATAGGAGTGGTGGTCTAAGGAAAAACTGGGAAACTGAGGTATACTGTTCCTATGAGAACAGGATCTGGGATTTCTGTGGGTATCCAGTGATCAGGGGCTGGACACCACAGAGGGATACTTTGAGGGGACCTAGGGACTGCAGTGCTTCTATTATTGACCTGCATGGCTGGCATAACCCAGAGGAGAGTGCTTGAGTGGCTGACAGGTTGGTTGGGTTAGGGAGCTAACACCCAAGTGGCAGAGGAAAGATTCCTTCTGCTGGAGGCAGGTGGCAACAAGGTGACTCTCTGCCCTGGGTGCCCTGAGAAAGTGTCACAGTATCAAGTTGGGCACCAGAAAATAAGGAACACGTTGTTAGGAAGGCAAGGCTGTATAGTGACCCTAAGTGATAGTATTTCCCAAGGGTTTCCACCTGCTACCGCCTGATCCAAGACAATAAGGAGTCCGGTGGCACCTTAAAGACTAACAGATTTGTTTGAGCATAAGCTTTTGTGGGTAAATATCTCACTTCTTCAGATTCTTTTTACCCACAAAAGCTTATGCTCAAATAAATCTGTTAGTCTTTAAGGTGCCACTGGACTCCTTGTTTTTTTTTGTGGATACAGACTAACATGGCTACCTCCTGATACTTGATCCAAGACAGACTATGAAGTCTTGGCAGGTAATAAACAGTTCTTTATTGAAGAAGTGAGGTTACAAAACACTGGAGCTCTGCTGATCAGAGTCAGAGTGGGGTAACCTGTCCAACAGAACTCCAACAAGCTACCAAAAGAGTACAACTTTTATTTACAGCTATTTGACAATCAACAAAGATCCATGTGTCTATTAGACAAACAATCATTACTGTCATTGGCTAATAGGTTCCTTTGCATGAATCATGGTCTGCATTTCATGTAACCACAGCTTTGCTGTGCTGTCTTCCATTACTGCCAAATTCACAAACTGTGGTTAGCATAAAGGTTGCCTTACTCAGTTTATGTTGGTGGTGTGCCAAGTGGTTTTGGCACACTGCCTACTCCTGGGATAAGGACAGTAGTTCTCAAACTTTTGTACTGGTGACCCCTTTCACATAGCAAACCTTTGAGAGTGACCCCCCCTTATAAATTAAAAACACTTTTAAAAAATATATTTAACACCATTATAAATGCTGGATGCAAAGTGAGGTTTGGGGTGGAGGCTGACAGCTCATGACCCCCCCATGTATTAACCTTGTGACCCCCTGAGGGGCCCCAACCCCCAGTTTGAGAACCCCTGGATAAGGATGTCCTCCTGCACTTGCATGGACCTGTTAAGATCACCCAGAAAACAATTTCTCTTAGTCTCTAAGCCAGAGGTGGGCAAACTACGGCCTGCGGTCCACATCCAGCCTGCGGGACCGTCCTGCCCGGCCCCTGAGCTCCTGGCCCGGGAGGCTAGCCCCCAGCGCCTCCCCTGATGTCCCCCAACCCCCGCAGTTACGCCGCTGTGTGGGCAGCGCTCTGAGCAGCGAGGCTGCCTGCTTATGCAGGGCAGCGCATCTGGCTCTGGCCAGGTGGCGCGACGGCCACACATGCTGCTCTGAGCGACATGGTAAGTGGGCTAGGGGGCTGGATAAGGGGCAGGGAGTCCCGGGGGGCAGTCAGGGCATAGGGAACAGGGGGCGGTTGGATGGGGCGGAGGTTCGGTGGGGGGCAGAGGTTTGGATGGGGCGGTCAGGGGATAGGGAGCAGGGGGGGGTTGGATGGGTTGGGGGTTTCGAGGGGACAGGCAGGGATGGGAAGTGGGAGGGGCAGATAGGGGGTAGGGGCCAGGCTGTTTGGGGAGGCACAGCCTTCCCTATCTGGCCCTCCATGCAGTTTTGCATCCCGATGTGTCCCTTGGGCCAAAAAGTTTGCCCACCCCTGCTCTAAGCTGTAGTTACTTCTCTGACCACATCCTGCAGCTGAATTCTTATCAGCCCAACCTACAACCATTAGTGACCACCTTTGAAAAGTTTGATTTAAGTCAGTTGTCTAGGATTACACAAGAACTCTGTGGCAGAGGCAGGGATAGAATCCAATTCTCCAAGGCAATATGCAGCTGCATAACCATGAGAACATCCTTTATCTTCCTGTGATTCTCAGCCTCATTCATTACGTATCTTCCAATGTCCGCCACTAATGAGGAAGGGGGTCCTACAGACAACAGTAGCCTTTGGTACACAACCCCAGAGCAGGTCCATCCTGTGAACCAAATGAGGCAGGATTCCGGGGGGGGGGGCAGGAAATAGTATGTGATCATGTAATTTAATACTGTATCATAATGTGTACACACAAGGCAGCCAAACTAAGGTTGCACAAGCTACCTTTTATTTTGACATATTCTAACTTTTGAGTGTTTGCAATCTTGATGCTGATCTTTAACACAGTTTTTGTGTGTATTTTCTTAGATTTTTAAAAATTTAAAATCAAATTCCGTCATGTAGAATGAAGAGAAAATTTATATATAAATATAATATAACTCTGATTTCCCATCTTTCTAGCTGTGGCAGTATCCTAAGTGCCTGAATGGCACAATCACCATGAAATGTGGACTCTGTTGTTTGAAAGCCCTTCAGTAAAGAAGGAAAAAATGCCATGGTTGTGAAAAATTCCTTAACTCCCTTCCCCCCCGCCCCCTTAAAACACACACACTTTACTTTTTTGGAAGGTTGATAACCAAACTTCTAATATGGGTCACTTTCATGTATAGTTTAAGTTACTGGTGTAATATTGAAGGACACAAGTCTTCATTGTTATATTCTATACTGGTTAGTGACTTTTGATATTCTCTACCTGTACTGTTACTGAGGGAGAGAATTGGTCTTCCACTTTTAGCTAGTTCTTTCTGAAGACAAAAATTTGGCAGCTTCTGGGTGAGTGTTTATAGGGAAGTGGAATAGGGAGCAGTGCACCTACATAAGAAACAAGCTGAATATAGATATGGTACTCCTTTGCTGAACTTAATACATAACAGGAGACAACATGGCAAGTGTCTGCCCATCAGGTCTGTGTAATAAATGTGAAGTCAGGGCCTCAGCTGTGATCAAATTGTAGGATAGAGGTAACCTTATTTATTACTGACCTTACATTAAACAGCTTAAAATGAAAAGATACCCATCTGTCAGATATCATGAGCGCTGAAGAAGAGAAGCCAAGACAAAAACTAGGGAACTGATGCTAAGGGCTTGTTTGCATGCAGACTTTGTGCACAAATATAGGTCAAAAATGATCCTTTTAATGCATAGTAGCATTTCTGTGAAAACTGTAAACTCCTTTGTCTTCACTAGGATTCTAACTTGTTAAGAAAGCACCATTTTTTCCTGGTGAAGCCACTGAAGACACAGCCCTTGTGTTGGTACAGTTTGCAATGGGCCTCTAATCATTGTGGGGGCTCCAGGTGCTTCTATAATGCAAAATAAATGTGCTGGATTGGAAATCCATCAACAACACGAACTGCTTTACAAATCTATCCTTTAATTACCTAAATCTAGTTATTTTTCTAGTCTTTTCTGATATCCATAAAACTTTTTAAAAAAAGCACTGGTTCCTTTTTTTTTAAAGCCATGTTTTCTGTTAGTTTATCCTCAGTTCACATCAACATTCACATGTCACTACTCCTTGAATGGTGTTTGACTGACTAATTTCTCCTCAACTGGAATGACATCCCTTTCACTAAAATAGCTGTGCACTGCTCAAGAAGACTGTTTTTTCAGATCAGTGGTCTTTCAGAGTCCTTTGCTGTTTCTAGTTTTATATGCTACCACTGGGTCATCTAAATTCTCAGGAAGGTAAAGACTTCCACTTCAAGTAATAGCTTGCATAGAAACAGCACTTCTCATCTTCAAAGTGCCTTACAAACATTAACCAGTCAGTACACTCATGATGTACAGATCTATATTTCAATTAGCCTTGATTTCACTCACCTGTTTCTTTGGTTTTGTATTTTTGGAGCCAATAAAAATATGGTTAAGCTCAAATTGTATGTATCTGTCTCCCCGCTCCCAAAAACTTGAGGCTTAGACACTTTTCTCTGGTGGATATTTAGACATCGTATGTGATCTCAACTTCATACAAATCTTGCATATTTTGTGCTTACCTTTCTTCATTCAGACTTTCACAGACACTTAGGCATTCCACTTGTGAATCAAATTCTTTGCCTTTTGAGGTGTTGAGAAGAATGTTCTCCACACTCCCCAACCCCTTTATCTCTGACTTGGATAATGTAAACGTAGCATAAAATGGTGTACAAGCCAGGGATCTTCAATGTCTAGACAAAGTCCTTAGGGGCCTGAAGTCTGAGTCAGTGTTGGATGCTCCAGGGACACACATCTGGCTGCGAGCGTAGTGTGCAATGAGGTAAATTTCAATATAAAATGATTGAAAGTCAGGTCTTTAGTTGGCATACCTCAAGAGGGCTGGGAATCCCCCGCTCTGGCCCCCCTCATTTAGCATTCTGCAAGGGCTTCTTGGTGTTTTGATAAGGAGTAGAACTACAACATTTTAATATCAGCCTAATGTTCTTACAGTATATCTTACAGTGGTGGTAACCTGGAAACTTTAGTTGTGTGTGCTTTCTTATTTGTTTGGTGACTGCATTTGATTTTTCTTTTTAATTGTAACTCTGAAATTAAAAAAAAAAAAGAGATTATCCTACCCAAGACTATTTCTTTTGAGATTCAAGAAAGAGCTCATGAAAATGGCTGGTTTGTTCTGATGTATCCATAAGATTTCTAATGAATCATTTATCAAATACTACTGAATTATTTCTAGTATTCAGTTCAGACCAAAAAATAACCACCATAAATCTTATAAGCAAGGGAAAAATGTATTCTTTCACACTGGAGGACAACATTGGGATAAACACAGTCGTGTTGTGTTTCCAGCTTAGTCTTTTTCTTTTCTTCTCAGGAGGATTCAGTGTACTGCCATTTTTAGATTCCTCTCTGCAACAAGCTGTCTGTATCTGAAAAACCCACCCTGTTATCAGGTGGTGCTCCTGTTGGAAAATGTAAGATGTGTCTTGCTGATTCACTGTCACAGGTGGCTTGTTGATTCACCTGGGAGATGGGATTGGCTGTCTAGGGAACGAGACAGGACCAAGCGTTGGACTAAGCAATTCTTATTTAAAATCCTTTTCCCCCAGCTGCCTTTTGTTTCACTTTGAAATCATTCTGAACACACAACCAAACCCCAGGGAAGGGTTAAATTCTGAAAGATTGTAACTTACGGTGTCTCTGTTTTGAGCAAGGGTACTTCTTTCAGTGCTTTAAATGAAATCTGTCTTTCCCCTTGCTTATGTTCAGATGGGCACTCTGCCCAGAATTTTACTGCTTTCGTACTACTTTGACTTACTGTTATTTAGCTGATATAACAGTACTATACGTTGCTTTTTACAGTTTTGACCCTACAGTACCAGTTAAGGGGGAAAATATAGTATAATATTATTAGTTTCTTATTTGTCAGATATGACCTATGAACAACTAAAGCTGTAGGACCTATGCTTACAGATAGAGTTCTCTGCCACAACATCTTGTGAAGGGGTTTACAATACTGTATAATTTTCTTGGGTGGGTTTGGAACCTGACTTACAGACTTGTCCCATCACACCCACATTTTTTCATGTGGATTGGCACTATTTTTCTCGGCTATTGGCTGCTCTGCAAAACCTGAGGGTTAAACTGATCTTGGATGAGCAAGCGATGTAAAATGCCCCACATCTCAGTACACACCAAACCCCAACATTGTGTAAAAGTTACATAGGTACAAATAGTCATTTGCATGCCCAGAAAAGGGCTTGAATTGCAGTGGTGTAGCCAGGCAATATTTTCAGATGCTTCCGGGGTGCTGGAGTTGTTGTGGAATCTTAGTCAGGTCAGACTAAGCATGACTCAGCTAGGCAAAAGTTCTTAAATAGAAGCCATTCATCATGTATCCTATAGCCTGAGTCCCCCTCCAATACACGCCAAGCAGATACATGCTGAGCCATGGCAATAGCCACAGAGGGCAGCATCTTAATTCAGTGAAGGACTGGCTGTATGTTACCAGTTTGGCTTGTTGGGAAATATGCCTAAAAGGTAAAAACTGCAGATAAATGGTTGAGGTTCTAATGCATATATTTTTATCAAAGCTGTGGCTGAGGGGTGTAGAATAATAAACAGGGCCCATTGGAGGTGCAGGGGCTATGCAACATACAACTCACTCTTTTAGGGAGGTAAGAGTTGGCAGGCAGTACAGACCACTGTGGTGCTTAGTGTGCTGTTACTTATAATACCCAACATAGATAAAGAATGGGGAGATGAGGTGGTGGTTGCAGTCGCAGACTGCAGTTACTGCCATTTTAAGATGTGACATTCACCTGAGATGCTGCCTGCCTCCACAGTCTCTCTCACTATGGAAAGGAGTTTCCAAGGAAAATCATCTCATTTAGTAGCTCGGTTTTTATCAAAACAAGCAGAGAAGGTAAATCAAGAAATAGAGCTGCATATCTTCCATATGAATTTGGTAGTTATGTTAGAATCAGAGACAAAGTAAGCAGAAACCTACAGAGGATAGTAAGACCTAAGGACTGAATTGTGGGGGACTCTGTAGAGGAGAGGCCTCCAACATGAGAGCCATTGCATAGACAGGAAGGAAACAAAGACACCATATAATTCTGAATACAAATACTGTCAGGATGACATTTTTATTAAAATGCTTGGCCTTAAGGTGGCTACACTTTCTTTTTGGCTGATGAGCAAATTATTTTAATGATGTCATACAAAAGTAGGATTATTCATGTCTATCACAGTAATTTTGCTATCTCTTGCTTTACCTACTGCATCAAGGCTGCCGGTTTGTTTTAAAGTCTAAATATCTAAGTTAAACTTTCAAACCTAACTGAGAGTCTAATTTGCCCTGCAGTACCTTGTTGGAGGTGGTGATACATGATAAGGAAAGACCCCAGCATGATCATCAGATCCATGGATAAAGTTTGCAACGGCTGGAAATTAGGGAAAAAATAGTTTTCATTAATAAACTAAGAACATTTCATATGGATTCTATTAAATCAATGAACACAAGGTCTGACTATTCCAGGTTTACAATCACTCTTCAGAATAGAACTATACTTTAAACAAAACCAAATCAAGATATAATTTTTTAAACTAACACTCTTTCCTGTGAATTTTCAACATTGATTTTTATGAGAGAAGTTGTATTGGGCTTCAGTATCCAAACACACTTTCATCTGGAATGCCAGTGTAACTGAGCAGATCAGCAGAATTATATTGCTAAATGTGCACTTTGAAATCAATACAACACAAAAGGTTTTTGGCTAGCATAATAATGATTTTTCTTAAAATGCCTATTTGATGTACCATTACAGTTTAGTAATAATTTGACCTACGCAAGTGTTGGTCAATTGGAGTTTCTATAATGGTGCTATAAAAATTACCCAATTATTGTAAATGAGGAATAAACTATATATGGCACTTAAAAGAAAATAATGTTTTTCTTAATTCCCTGATACTCTACATGCACAAACAGTGTTCTAATAGTTTCACTCTTGGAGCTTTAATTTAATATATTTTAACAACCCTTTGATCTTTGACATCTTGGGGCTGAATATATTGAAAAACGGTTTATAAGCTCTTTTTTGCATGAATGAAAACCAATAGAGCATATTTACAAAAGAATAATTCTTGTGGTTCTAATCACTTCTGCATGAGTGTGCAAATTTGAGTTTATCATGTATGTCTTTGTTATGAACACATTCTTACTGAAATGAGAAACTCAAGAACAGCGGCACGTTAATTACATCTTATTTTTGAGAATGGATAGAAGTAATGTATACTTAGTGTATTGAGCATGACACAAGTAAATACAGAGTTATTGAAATTAGAGATGACAAAGACCCCTTAGGTCATCTAAGCCCCTGCCAGAGGTTATTTCCTACTTTTTTAATGAAGAATACTTTGAAACTGGTGTATGAATATTAACCCATAATTGTTTTCTATTGTCTGTCAGGGCTGGAATGTGGGCAGCTAGGCTTATAGTGTGTGTGGGGTAGTTTCCCACACCAACTGGGGTTCAGAATCCCAAGGTAAGGAACTATAAGTCAGATATCAGGAAATAAGGAGGTCAAGATCTGGAGACAAGGGCTTTTAGCACTGGGTGAGTAGTCCTAAGCAGGGTGGAGCTCAGTTGTATAGATAAATTCCTGTTCCTTCCTGTAGTTTAAGTAGGGGAAGCAGCAATCAGGGCGCCAGTGTTTCACCAATAGGGGCCCAGTGGTGGAGATCCCTGTCTGAGCTGGACTTGAAGGAGTCCCAGTTCTAGCTGATGCCAGCAAGCTGTTGGATAGATGGTTAGAGTGGGATGACACCCTTGGTCCGGGGTTCAAGAATTGTGGGCCATGACATTGTCTTGACCAGTCACTTTTAAATATAGTATGCAGTGTTGTAGCTGTGTTGATCCCAGAATATTACCTCACTCATCTCTCTAATTTTAAATGTTGTTCTATATTCTGTAAACACCTGGGACCAGATCTTCAGCTGGTGAAAATTAGCATACCTCAATGGCTTTAGTGGAGCTTTGTTCAATTATACCATGTGGGAATTAGGCCATGTTGTCTACTGCTGCTGGGAAGCAAGGAGCTCTCAAGCTTTCATGAGACACAAAACAAGTTATATATTTCAGTTGTCTAAATGAAGTTTTATTAGTTAAACAGTCCCAGGAAATTAGTCTCTAGATTTATGCTGGCATCTGGGATTGGTATTTAGCATATTTAAATAACATTGCATGTGCAGTGTCAGTTTCTGCCACTCTCATTCATGCTGAGTAGTACCTTTGTGAGTAGACCTGTTAAAATATAACAGGCCATTCTTAAGGTAAGAAATCAGTAGGACTACTTGTCAATTAAGGTGCTACTCAACATGAGTAAAGGTGCTGGAATCTGTCCCTTAATTACATGCTATACATAGGTTTTGGGATGTACAACAATATCATTGTGGAGAATGGGTGCTAGTAAGCTTTTTCATGTATTTCTTTTGACAATCTCATCTTCCCAGTTTGTTGCCAAAAGCAAGTACTGTGCTGTTATCTCCACTGACAGCCTCCATTACTCTCAAAGATTCTTGTGAGGAAGAAAAGAAAAATATTTAACAACTTATTTTAGCCAATAATGAAACTGCATTTCTAGTTAATAAGCTGGTGCAGATGGCCTGTTTTCCTCTCCATCTAGCAGTGTAATGCATCACAAAGGAATTTAATGGAACTGAGACAAGAAAGCACCTGCCATCTTCAAAAATATCAGATGTAAATATAGCCTCTAATATAGTAATTGGGGCAGAATATTTTTTCTGCTGCTCCGTAAAATGGGAGACTTTTTGAAAGATATTTTATGCAATGTAAATGTTATGAATTTATTATTCCCCCATCTGCAATAAATATTTAATGTGTTGGGATAGCAAATATTGGATATTGGTTATAGCTGAGTCCATTGTTTTAAGCCTGATTATTTCTAATATATCAGGCAAAGCTCTTCCACTGTGTAGTGAATAATTCCATATATCTGTGAAATATGAGAGACTTGTCCTCATCTTCACAGATCTTCATGTCTGTCCCTTGCCTACATTTTGGCTCTCGTTTCCTCCTGCTTCCCCCTCAAGCTCTGTGCAGTCTCTAGTATGCTCTACTTAATGCTTCCTTTGTCTCCACCTCTTTAGATTGGGATAGTGCCTTCTTTCACAGCTGTCACTATACTGGGAATAGCCGCCTCTTTGCTTGAAGTGAAGCATCCTCCTTAATATTCCTCCTTAAAACACACTGATTTTGGTTCTTTGCATGATCACTAATTTCTGCGTAGTTACTACCTACACTTGCGGCCCAGTCTTTATTTAAAAAATAAATAAGATGAACTTAGTACAAAAATTTAAATGAAGGATCTGAGTTCTGTGGGAAAATGATGGTCTCCCAAGAATCCTTACCTTTTTTTCTTTTGTTTTCTTTTTTCTTCTCTCTTCCTTTAGCTACATCAGTCTGTTCATTCTTTGGTTTCATCTGGCTAATTAAAATGGCAAGCTCCTCAGGTGCAGGGAACTTCTCATTTTTAACATGTTTGTTAAGCATTGTGCATATCTAGGTCTGTGCATCTCAGTCTAAAGAAAATAAATCTAGTTAGTTTAAGAAAGAAAAGTTTCAGAGGTGACTGGATCACAGTCTACAAGTACTTTCGTAGGGAACAGATTTCTGAGAGTAGAGAGCTTTTTCATTTAGAAGATAAAGGCATAACAAGAGCCAATGGCTGGAAGACGAAGCTAGACTTTCAGGCTAAAAATAAGATGCTGTTTTAATAGTGAGAGTTATTAACCATCACAACAACTTACCTAGGGATGTGGTGGATTCTCTGTTGCTTGAAGTCTTTAAATCAAGACTTGATATCTTTCTACAGATAAGCTGTAGCTCAACCAGAAGTTATAGGCTTAATGCGGGAATCACTGAGTGAAAATTTTATGGTGTGTTATACAGGTGATCAAACTAGATGATTTGACCTTTAAATCTACAAATCTGACAGCCATCGTAGTTTAAGAAGTAGCAGAAGATCAGGATGAAGGAGTCTTATAAAATGTTAAATCTTGAAGAAATGTGGCTAAAATATCTTTGGATGGATGCAGAGTATGAATTTAAATTTACTTTTGTCATATTCATGTAAAATAATTGTGTGTGTGGGTGTCATAAATATAAAGAGAAGGGTAAACACCTTTAAATCCCTCCTGGCCAGAGGGAAAAACCTTTTCACCTGTAAAGGGTTAAGAAGCTAAGATAACCTTGCTGGCACCTGACCAAAATGACCAACGAGGAGACAAGATACTTTCAAAGCTGGGGGGGGGGGGGGGGACGGGACAAAGGGTTGTCTCTGTCTGTGTGTTGCTTTTGCCGGGACCAGAGCAGGAATGCAGGTCAGAACTCCTGTGAAGAGTTAGTAAGCAATCTAGTTAGATATGTGTTAGATTCTGTTTTGTTTAAATGGCTGATAAAATAAGTTGTGCTGAATGGAATGTATATTCCTGTTTTTGTGTCTTTTTGTAACTTAAGGTTTTGCCTAGAGGGATTCTCTGTGTTTTGAATCTGATTACCCTGTAAGGTATATACCATCCTCATTTTACAGAGGTGATTCTTTTACCTTTTCTTCAATTAAAATTCTTCTTTTAAGAACCTGATTGCTTTTTCATTGCTCTTAAGATCCAAGGGTTTGTGTTTGTGTTCACCTATGCAAATTGGTGAGGATTTTTATCAAGTCTTCCCCAGGAAAGGGAGTGTAGGGCTTGGGGGGATTTTGGGGGAAGCTCCAAGTGGACTCTTTCCCTGTTGTTTTTGTTAGACGCTCGGTGGCGGCAGCAATAAGGTACAGGGACAAAAGGTAAAATAGTTTGTACCTTGGGGAAGTTTTAACCTAAGCTGGTAAAAATAAGCTTAGGGGGTTTTTCATGCAGGTCCCCACATCTGTATCCTAGAGTTCAGAGTGGGGAAGGAACCTTGCCAGTGGGTGATTCAATATTTGGGAACACTGGTTCCCTGAAGCATCAGACAATGTTACTATATAAAATATATAAAGTTCTCTGCACTTAATGTTCTCTAATTCTTTCTCATCCCCATGGTCACTGACACAAAGCAAAAGGGAATGTGGGCAGTCATATTGGCAAAGTGTAAGGGCAGATACTTGCGTGGCTTATAATTGCCTTTGTAACAGTGCTCTGCTTCAGAGTTTTGAGAACTCTGCCCCCTATGCTTGCAAAGTAGTGTTCTATCCCATATGAAATACATCACTTTCAGTATTCAGAGTAGCAGCTGTGTTAGTCTGTATCCGCAAAAACAAAAGGAGGACTTGTGACACCTTAGTCTCTAACAAATTTATTTGAGCATAAGCTTTCGTGAGCTTCAGCTCATGCATGCCTCTGATAAAGTGAGCTGTAGCTTACAAAAGCTTATGCTCAAATAAATTTGTTAGTCTCTAAGGTGCCACAAGTCCTCCTTTTCTTTTTACCACTTGCAGTGAATGCTGGAATGTGTGAGTGGAAACTTTGCTTTCTAGGGCCCACACAAGGCTTATGCACTAAACAAGTCCCATTTAAGACTTCAAAACAGGTCTTAAGTGGTGCATAAGCCTCTGCTCATGGTGTGAACTGGGCCCTGTATGTACAAAACTGGTTTGCTTGAATGTTTTTGGACAGCAAGCTCAAAAGGGCATTAGTTTGGCCTCAGTGAACACTCTGAGAATATTCTGTCACTGTTCACCTAGGTCTACTCAAGTATGCAGAATTCAGTGGAACAGACTTTGCAGGTATTTTTGTGAGGCCAAGAAGAAAACATGAAATAGTTAAGAACTGAATCCATAATAAATGTCATATATATTTCTACATTTATATAGTAAAAAGACAGGTAATGATGCAAATATGGAAATAACTTTTTTAGGGCTCAGTCCTTGCAGTCCTTTTACATGTATACAACTCCCACTGAAGTCCAGGAGAAATTTGTATGTGATGACTATAGGACTGTGCTCTTACATTTTATTGTGATTTAGTAACCCTCCATGTATTCGCAAAAAGAAAAGGAGTACTTGTGGCACCTTAGAGACTAACCAATTTATTTGAGCATAAGCTTTCGTGAGCTACAGCTCACTTCATCGGATACATCGGATATGAAAGCTTATGCTCAAATAAATTGGTTAGTCTCTAAGGTGCCACAAGTACTCCTTTTCTTTTTGCGAATACAGACTAACACGGCTGTTACTCTGAAACCTCCATGTATTGTAACCCTAGTTCTCATTTAAGGTGTGCACACAACCTTCATTCTTCCCTTGCAAACCTCTACTACAATTTGTAATTAGAAATGTGAGAATGTCAAAAGATTCTCAGTTAATAATAATTCCTAGCTTTTATACAGCACTTTTCGTCAGAAGATCTCAAAGTACTTTAGAAAGGAAGTCAGTATTGTCCCCATCTTACAGATGGGGAAACCAAGGTTCGTCCAGAGCAATGAAGTGACTTGCTTAAGCTCACCTAGGAGGCCTGTGGCAAAGCCAAGAGTAGAACTTGGCTCTCCTGAGTCCTGTGTAGTGCCCTAGTCATTAGGCCACTCTGCCTCTTAGTATAGGTATGGTTTACACAGGCACCCAAAAGTCCTGGATAACTATGAACCTGGGGGATCCCCATTCCACTTCCCTTTAGCTCCTCTTACAAGTGCTTTCCAACCATGAAAGGTCATGATTTTCCCTTCCTTTTATCAGGAACTTCAGGGTACATCTTGTGTTCCCTCTTTCCACTGAATAACCATTTTAGAGTTTCACTGAGGGCCACATTGTTCTCATCCCTGTCTAGTTGTGGATTTAAGGATTTCAGTTTGTTGAGCATAAGGTGAGTGAGATGCCAGATGAGGTAATAACCATTTCAATTGGTCCCATTGATCTCAGCCGCATATAAAAGGACTCTTTAATTTCTCTGCAGGTTACATTCCCAAGTGGCCCATGCTGATGCACATATTTGTGCTTGCAACATCCTTTCCCCTAATGCCTTAAGGGAGCTCCCAATGTTAAAACTTATGAAATTCCCCTTTTCCTAACTTGATATAAGATCTACAAGCTCATAGTGCATGTCTGGGGAAACTATGGAGTACCTTTAGATTTTAAAATGCTGAAATCCTTCTGGTTCCATGTTTTAAGCTGTCTAAACTAGTTAGAGAGAGAGAGAGAGAGTGTGTATGTGTGTATGTACACACTCTGAATGATAACTACATACTGTAGGCATGAAAGACTGAATCTCAGTTCTCTTGCTCTGAATGTACAGTTGGGAGCAGATTAACTTTAACTATATCATTTTAGTCCAGATCCACCGTCATCTGCAGTTAAATATTCAATGAAAAGAAATGCATGTCAAGTAGGAACTAAAACAAGCTATCTCTGAGCTATAAGAATGATTTTAACAAACCAGAAATGTGTACATTTTCCATAGCCTTATCACTCATTGGTATCTTGTTCAATTTTCTTAAAACTTTCAATGGACCCTTTAGGCTGAGACTATGTATGAGAAATTTCAGCCTGAAAGCAATCTTGTCCAAGTTAAAAGGGGTGAAAAATAGTGCTAAGAATGGAATGCCTCTTGCAGAATATTAACCATGACTCTGGACTGTAATTACCTTTAATTGATGAGAGTACAGAATTTCTGTTTTGGAAACATCTTTAGACTTCAAAGTTATCACCCAATTAAGTTGAGTCCTCTGGTGCTATATTATTTGCTGTGCAGGGAGAGAAACAAACAAGGCAGGATTCATTGATTTAAAGGATAAAGCCTGTTTGGAAATGCAAAGGATAGAAATAGTTTTAAAATGAAAATTTATAGCTCACATTTGGTGTTATGTCACAGCCATTAGGAGGGGGAACTCTTGGGAGTGTCGGGCCACAGGTAGGACAGATGTAGGGACTACATCTGTGCTAATTTTTTTTGTCTGAAACTTCTTTTAGCAAAATATGCAGATTTGGGCTGACCAAAACACTCAACACATTGTGTGTTGATCTTGGCATGTTTTGATACAAACGTGTTTTGTTTTTTTAATTATCAACATGAGCCATTCAACATTCCTGAAACAAAATGTTTGTTTTTCAGGCTAGAGTTGCAAGGAAACTTGGGCACCATTCGCAAAACTGAGGAGGTGCTTTCATGCATATAGATCCAATAGTTTAGTGGTTAGTAGATGTGCCTAGAATATGGCAGATGCAGGTTCAAATCCTAGGTCTTTTACTTCTAATTTTTGATAATTGCCAGTGAACTGAAAAATGAATTAATTGCACAGCTCTAATAGGGGATCTGTTTTAACAGGTGGTGAGCAGCCAGGACTCCAGCTGAAGTGAATGGGAGCTGTAGCTGCTTGATACAGCATGGGCCTGATATTCAGAAGTATCCCAAAGCCCTGACATGGGGCTACGTCTGGTGGCTGATTTTGGATGGGGAACTGGCCCATTCCTGCCACCACTGGGGAAGTTGGTTCCAGAAGTTGCCTGAAGCAGTCTTTGTACTCAGGGATCACAAAGACGGTCATTGTGCCAGGCTCAGGAGTTGAGAAGTTAGAGAATGATTCTTGTGCCCATCTAACTCACCACCCATTTCACACCTGTGCAGGTATGGGAAAAGCTGAGTTATTGAAGTCTACGGCATAGTACACAGAAAGCAACAGAAGGACTTTTAACATACATAAAAGTTATCACAAATATTTTATGGAAAATCAAATTTAAAGAAAACTAAATACTTAATAGGTGCAAATATACATAGATTTTCAGGCTGGGGGGTACCATTATAATCACTTAATCTGACCTCCTGCATAGGTCAGATCATAGAATTTCATGCGATGAAGATGCAGGTCATAGAATTTGGTGCAATACTATCTTCATTAAGTTCAATAACTTCTGGTTGAATTAGAACATATCTTTGAGAAAGACATCCCACTTGATTTAGAGACTTCAGGTGATAGCAGGGCAGAATCTCTGTTGCTATCTGGCAGTGGACAGTGAATGTAAGTGGATTCTGACCACAAATGGTAAACCGAAAATTACTCTGATAAAGGGCAAATCCCTGTTGGCATAAAGCCAGGTCTTGCAGTTCTTTGAATCCTCTCCAATTTTTCAACGTTCTTTTAAAAGTGTGAACTGGACATGGTATTTCAGTAATAGTCTCACCAATACTGTATGCCTAAGTAAAACCACCACTCTACTAATCAACATTGCTCTGCTTGCTTTTGCCCTTTTAGCCAGTCGATTGCAGTAGAAGCTAGTTATCTATGGTGACCACTATTATATTCTTTTCAGAGTTGCTGCTTTCCATGATATATTCTACCATCCTGTTAGCATATTATACATGTCTTTTGTTCCCAACTGTACAACTTTGCATTTGGCTGTATTAAAGGATATATTTGATTGCACCCAGCTTACCAAGTGATCCAGCTGGCTCTGTATGAGTGACTTGTCCTTGTTGTTTATAACAACCAAATTCAAACTTTTAAAGAAAACATAATAGAGAGGATGCTTTGGAATCTTTGAATAGAGGTTCCTATAAAAGTGCAACATGTTGTTGTTACAAATATTCATAGTTATTAAACAGCTCCCTAATAGATATAAAAGTAGAAAGGGTCAGTTTAATAACAATTTTTTTTGTCCATAATGTTCTTAAAATAAGTAACAGTAAAATGGGAATGTTCAGGGTCAATATACTCTATTATGCTTTCAGATAGTAAAAAAAAAAAAAGGAATACAGAATATAATAAAATAAGCCAGGTCCTGAAGTCTTTACATCAGCATAACACCTATTGATTCACTGATTGTTTTGCTGGAGAAGAACTAGTCTTATTAGGATTTAGGCTATTAATAATACAATAGAAAATCTGATCTATTCTGTTCTTAAGAACAGAATCTTTTACAACTTAAATTTTGATTTTATGTGAACCTCTGCTGACCACATCATAGAGGCAATAAAATATAGAACCAAATTCCATCTCTCTTTTCACACATATGGATGTCAGAAAACCTGGAGAATGTGTCTCTGTGAGGCAGGAGGGCCTGGGGGAAATGGGCAGTTGTTGTGTGTGGAAGATGTGGTCCGGGATCCTCTGCAGCCTAGTTACCCCACTCTGCAGGGCTTCTGCAACAGGAATCACAAAGGGCACAATGATGTAGGATTACTGTGGATAGTGGTGTACATACATGTGGCTTCCACAGCCTAGTTGTGGACCCTGTGCAAAGCTGCCAAACAATAGTTTTCTGCTCTCAAATGGAACAGATCATGTAATTGGTCCTTTCTTTGAGCACAAACACCTGTTTTGGGGAGAGTTAATCTACTTGCCAGAATCTGATTATATTGAAATTATTTGGGAACCTTTCCAATATGTCTGTCTCCATTCCTGTTTGATTTATTCTTACAGAGGATCCTAAATATTTCTTCCCCAGGTTTCCTCTGTTTTATTAGTATGGTGATTGAATTGATGGATATATCTTAAGCTTCTTAGTATTTTACACAAAGCCATGGTCTTAACAAAATCATTACAGCTAATGGAACTGGTCTGCATTTCAGTCTTTCTTATTTTGTGATCATAAAGTTTCTCTCACTAAATGTGCACGATGTATAGTATACAGAAATAGTCACCAATCAGTCTCTTTTCTGAACTGAGATCTGTCTTGGATACTGACATTGGGAAAAACAAAGGTGGATGGTTTCATAAATTTGTTGACCTTTCTATATGCCACAGTTGTCTCTGTAGATGAAGCAGTGGGTTGTATTTGTTCGTGCTCAATACACTGTTTATTACTCTAGATATGTTTTACTAAATTAACACTTTAAGTATTTAATTGCCTCTGAAATGGTTCAATCACCCAGATACATCAGAGGATCTATTGTGAAGTTTATTCTCAGATTATAATGACTGGTTTGTGAAACATTTGTCACTTGTTCAGAAGAAAGGAAAAATCTTCTTTTGATAGGGTGGATAATTGACTGAATCATTGAGGTATCTCATTATTAGATGATGTAGGAAAGACATTGGGCCAAATTCATCTATGGCAGAAGTGAGAGAAATGTCACTGAAATCAAAGGAGATGAGCACTCTTACATCAGAGCTGAATTTGTCCCAGAAAGCAGAAGTGACACAGGTCTTTCAGACAAATGAAAAGTGTTTTTTGAAATGTCTTGGTTTACAACATCATGATTTCATACTAATACTCCAAAGCATCTAATGTTTGGGTTAATGTTTGATACTCACTCTGTGAGGCAGATGTTAAACTATTTAATCTTTAGAGTGCTCATACATTTAATTATGTGATATCATCCCGCCATGGCACGCACATATATCAGGGATCATCCAATAATCTAGCTCTTTTTTTTATAGCATTTTTTTCCAATAGGCTTTCTTGGTCTGAGATTATCTGAACCCAGTATATTGTCCTTCATGGTTTCCCTGGCCAGCATTGTTTCTTGAAACTTTTCTTGAAATATTTTGAGTTGGCAAAAGCAACATTAGATCCAGCAACTGAAGTGACTTTCTGATTTAAGGACAGTCGCCTTGTGTCCTTTAGTACACAGACACTTTGGTTTGACATTGGGTCAGAACAATGGTACTGTTCTCTCTTTGCAGAAGAAGGACAGAGGAAAAAGGCTTACCCTCTGTAATAGCATTGAACTACATAATGGAATTAGTGGAATGCATCCGATGAAGTGAGCTGTAGCTCACAAAAGCTTATGCGCAAATAAATAAATTTGTTAGTCTCTAAGGTGCCACAAGTACTCCTTTTTCTTTTTGTGAATACAGACTAACACGGCTGCTACTCTGAAACCAGTTAATACACAGTAGTGCATGGATTTTTCTTTGTTATGCAAAAGTTTTAAAGAAATCTTCTGGGGACTTGATCCAGCAATTAAGAAATAACAAGTGATGGTATTCTTAAACTTTGGGCTCACCAGGTAACTAATTTATAATGTATATGCATAATCTCTACAGTACATGTGTGCTAGAAGGGATTCCCTTTGTACTTGAGGCCACTGCAGTGCCTCATCAGTCATATCACAACTGTTGAGTTAATACAACTCCCTTACAAGCACCAGAACTGGCTACTTTGAGGAGAAGAATGGCTAAGGAGCCATGAATGAATGGCTTTCTCACTGCATGTGTGACAATTTATAATGGTGCTCCAGCATATAAGGGATGATTGGATTCCTGCCTGCCACGTGACTGATCTGGCCAAGATTCTAAAGACAGAGGAAGCTGGGGCAAAGGAGGCTCCCCCAAAATAGGGTGACCATCCGTCTCATTTTTAAGCCCTATTGCAGGTGTCCCGCCTTCTTTTTAAAAAGCGGGAAAATTGCCCTATATTTTCTGCTCCCCCTGCTGGTCTGTCAGTGGTCAGTCAGCGCAGCTCCAGCCGTGTCTTGTTTGTGGCTGGTGAGTGAGTGTGGGCAGGTGGTGGCTCATTAGTGAGAACACATGGTGGTCTCAGGCCGGGTGGAAAGGCAGGAAGATGACACCTCAGGTAGGACGACAGGCAGCCCCATGTGTGAGGGGCAAAGGGTGTGTGTCACCCCTCACCATGTGAAACCTTAAGCAGGAGTTCTCAACTGGGGTCTGCAAACGCTTTCAGGGGGGTCACTGGGTGCCCATGCTGAAACCCAGAGCCTGAGCCCCAGTGCCCCGTGTGGCTGCAGTCCTGATTCCCAGCACCCTCTGTGGGGCTGAAGCTGGAGACTTGGGACTGAAGCCCGCATCCCTGGTGCCCACCGCAGGGCTGAAGCTAGAGCCGCGGGGAGGCTGAAGCCCCTGATTCCCAGCAACTGCCGCAGAGCTGAATCTGGAGCCGTGTGGGGAGGGGGACTGAAGCCCTGATTCCTAGCGCCCGCCATGGGGCTGAAGCCGGAGCCACGGGACTGAATGCCCGAGCCCTGGCAACCTCTGTGAGGCTGAAGGCAGGAGCTGCGGGGCTGAATCTTGGATCCTTGGTGCTCTCCAAGGGGCAGAAGCCCTCTGAACCCATGGACAGAGTTGGGGGGCACCAGGAATGTTACCACCCCAAAGTGCAGTGCACATGAAGGGGTATCCCAGGGGCAGTTCCACACCCTCCACACCTCCTTCTCTCTCTCTGCTCTCTGGCCAGTTTGGAGGCGGGAAGCTGGAGCAGGGCAGTGCGGGGCAACTGCTCCTCTGGCTGGTGCCATGGAGCAGACAGCCATGGTGTTCCCTCCTCTCCTTAAAGAAGTATGGGCTGGATGAATGGACTGTAAGGTGGATAGAAAGCTGGCTAGATTGTCGGGCTCAATGGGTAGTGATCAATGGCTCCATGTCTAGTTGGCAGCCAGTATCAAGTGGAGTGCCCCAGGGGTCGGTCCTGGGGCCGGTTTTGTTCAATATCTTCATAAATGATCTGGAGGATGGTGTGGATTGCACCCTCAGCAAGTTTGCAGATGACACTAAACTAGGAGGAGAGGTAGATACGCTGGAGGGTAGGGATAGGATACAGAGGGACCTAGACAAATTGGAGCATTGGGCTAAAAGAAATCTGATGAGGTTCAACAAGGACAAGTGCAGAGTCCTGCACTTAGGACGGAAGAATCCCATGCACCGCTACAGACCAAATGGCTCGGCAGCAGTTCTGCAGAAAAGGACCTAGGCGTTACAGTGGACGAGAAGTTGGATATGAGTCAATAGTGTGCCCTTGTTGCCAAGAAGGCCAATGGCATTTTGGGATGTATAAGTAGGGGCATTGCCAGCAAACTGAGGGATGTGATCGTTCCCCCCTGTTCGACATTGGTGAGGCCTCATCTGGAGTACTGTGCCCAGTTTTGGGCCCCACACCACAAGAAGGATGTGGAAAAATTGGAAAGAGTCCAGCGGAGGGCAACAAAAATGATTAGGGGACTGGAACACATGAGTTATGAGGAGAGGCTGAGGGAGCTGGGATTGTTTAGCCTGCAGAAGAGAAGAATGAGGGGGGATTTGATAGCTGCTTTCAACTACCTGAAGGGGGGTTCCAAAGAGGATGGCTCTAGACTGTTCTCAGTGGTAGCAGATGACAGAACAAGGAGTAATGGTCTCAAGTTGCAGTGGGGGAGATTTAGGTTGGATATTAGGAAAAACTTTTTCACTATGAGGGTGGTGAAACACTAGAATGTGTTACCTAGGGAGGTGGTAGAATCTCCTTCCCTAGAAGTTTTTAAGGTCCGGCTTGACAAAGCCCTGCCTGGGATGATTTAGTCGGGGATCGGTCTTGCTTTGAGCAGGGGGTTGGACTAGTTGACCTCCTGAGGTCCCTTCCAACCCTGATATGCTATGATTCTATGATTTCTCTCCTGCTGGCTGCTCCTCAGCTCCCAGCCCCCTTTTCTCATGAAGCCAGTGAGAGCCATCAGAATGGGGCTGATAGAGCCCTCAGAACAGGGACTGCATCCTGAGCTACCCCATGCCCACACACAGCCCCTAGCTACCCCCTCACTTCACCCTGAGCTACCCCCATGCCTGCACACAGCCCCCAGCTACCCCCCTCCCTGCACCCTGAGCTACCTTCTGCTCCCACGCAGCCCCCAGCTACCCTCTTCCCTGCACCCTGAGCTGTTTTCAAACTTTTTGATCTGAACCCCCACCCACCTTTGAGTTATAATTTTTGGTTGTGCCTCCCTCCCGTCACAACCGAGACAGGCTGGGTGGCCTTCTGCAGCAAGTCAGGGGTGAAGGTAGCACTCCCTCCCCGGACCCACCATGTGGAGATGGCTTGAGCCCTGCTGGCCCCTGCCCCCCCAAAATAGAAGTCAAACTACGCCTATGCCTGAGGCTGCCCCCCGGACCTCTGAGGCCGCTGGGCTCTGGAGTTTTATAGCACGTTGGCGGGGAGGGTACTGCATAGTTCTGATAGATTGCTGTTGAATACGAGCAATTTTACAAGGTGTCCCATATTCACCATAGGGAAATATGGTCACCCTACCCCAATGGGTGTATCTGCTTTCCTCTCAGCTGGAAAGGCTGGTAGCTAGTCCCTGTAGTCTGAAATGATTTGTTTTGTTTTTCAGTTTGTTTTTGGAAATCAAGCCAGCCCTGCGGAAAGGGATGTGAAGTGACTTTTATTTTTTCCTTCCCCAGGTGGTGAGTCTGCTCTCCAGCCAACTCTGTGTTTAGGGTCTAGAGAGCCACTAAAGCATCTAAACATTTTCCTGTTTCTTACTGTACTAAGATTCCAGTATTTGTTCCAAATAAGGGCTCAGTGTTGCAGTGTTACTTATGCATGTGAGTAATTTACATGTTGGAGTGGTCTCACTGAACATGTGCATAAAGTTGATCTTGTGTTTGCAGGATCAGACCTTAAAAGAGCAAAGTGAAGTTTTTTACATGCATTATGATTCTGCATGGCATGTTTGGCATGACAAGCAATTCAAAGTTGCCAAAATGTAAAAAGAGTTTCCTCTGGTATTTGTCAGAGGTAGGTAAAGTCTAACTGGGTTGGGGCTTCATCCTGGGTTTGGGGTTTTATCCTTTGTGGCAGTTTGTCAATTCCTGATCTGGTGACAAATTGTTACATAGCATGATGCAGTGCTTAACTTGTCAGGCTTGAGCCTTGGTACCTCTAGGATTGGCAGTTCAAAGCCCCGGCACTTCTGGGCTTTCCACGTCCGTTATGAATGTTAAAAAAGAAAAGAAAAGAAAGTGCTTGAGCCCTGGCACCTCTTCCATTACAAATTAAGCACTGGCGTGATGCTATCTCTCCGGTCTCTCTGCTTTCCCTCAGGATTATACCATAATTTTCTTTGCTGCTGTTGCTTTAAAAGTTTACCATGACTCTTGATAACCTGAGGAATTATCTTTCTCTCACTTGTGGCCTCTAATTTGTATTTTGTTGAGAATGCTCTGGTTTTGAAATTTTTTGCATTTCATAATTTGTCTCCAATATATGATTGTGTGTATGTACATACTGTATCCACGAATATACACCCTTACATATGTTAATGTGGTATATGCTTAGAACTTGGTCCTTTGAGTTCTAACATGGTCTAGTATGTGACCCAGTTATTAATAAATAATAATAATAATAATAATGAAGGTCCTAGCTTTACTTTCTACAACAGAGGAATACGCTTAGAGCATCATTGGTGGCAGCAGCTCCCACCTCCCACTTTTGAACTGTTGCCCATATTGGCCAGATGGCATCCCTAATTTGAGAGGGAGCCTTGCTGGAACTTTGGATCAGGGCGGTGAGTTTGAGAGGAGAATTCATTTATGTGTTTAGTATATCAGCTGGCATCCTGCTGTCTGCACCTGCTGTATCCTGTACTAGACATGATCACTAAGTCCCCAGGCAGGTCCAGCCCTCAATCAGGAAGTGAGGATAGCATCACTAAACAGAAGGCTTAAAATAACACACACTATGGATGAGTCAGTTTAAGGGGATTAAATACTTTACAAAGTTGTATATGCAAAAATACCCATAAAACTCGGAACTTGGACAGTCGTATGGATTGGTGTTGTTTTGCCCTGGTAAGTGATGCTGAGTGTGAGAGGCAATGAGTTGAGTATGGAACATTAGTGAGAGAGGAAACCAATAGCATTCATTTGCTGCTTGTGTCGTAAGGATGGGGGGACAGATCGCCAGCTGGTGTAAATTGTCATAGCTCTGCTGTTGAGGTATGACATTTACACCAGCTGAGGATCTGCCCCATTGTCTGCTCAAAAGCTGTACAGCTCTATTCACAAGAGCCAAGCATTATGGACATAATTCTTATTCTTTTTGGACTGTGACTACTGAAGTCTTAATAGTATTGGAAAACAGTGATACTCCATATTCATTGCAACCAACTTCTTCAGTTGCTTCCTCTAAACTTTCTCTCTGTGTTGAAAAGTAGCAATTCTGGTCTCATGAAAGTAGAGCAGAAAAAGTTCACTAAACACTATCAGCTTATTAGATGGTAATTGTAACTACTCCCACCTCTGTTTCTGAAAACAAGTATCGCCTCTCTTGGATATAACTATTAGATGAAATTATAAAAGTGACTTAAAATTTGCACTCTGCTGTTCACCGCTATTACTCAGAACTTCACTGTGGCCGCAAAGATAATTCAGATCCTCTTGCTCTAAAAGACTAATCCTGCACTTGGTTCTGCAGCCATCAGTGCTCTGTTGGCAACAGAACTGGTCTGGCCCAAGGTCTCAGGCAGGGTCTGAGTGGGTGAGTGCATACCCCCTGTGACATGGAGTTTAGCTTTGAAGAGAGAAGGACATGCGCAGGCTGGAGAAGGGATGTTTTGAAGATCAGCTGCAAAACAAATGCTTCTCTTTTTATCCCTCCTACTTGGGTCTGATGGGGGAAAGGTGTCTGGAAGTCTTCCCTTATTCATCTGCTTAGTGCCTAGCTCAGTTACTGAGTCTAAGAAGCAGACCGAGAATATATCTGTAGTGCAGAGACCCCCATAAATATCATTTAGTTGTTTGAAGTATAAAGGTTGACACATAGCTGAGAAGTTCTGATTCCATGTCCATGCATACTAGCCATTTCATGACAGTACTTACGCTAACTCCTCCAACATTTATTTAGAACATTCACTGCAGCTGGGATTTTAAATAACAAGCACATATTGTAGGCAGACAGGATGTTCCTGTGCACTGTATGTAGGCACTGATTTTCCTAATGGAAAACACGGAGAAGCCTTCTACAGAATGTTTCTAGGAAATCTAAAATAGCTTCCAACAGGTTAGATCCTTTTCATAAAGGGAATGATGATTAAGACCGGAATTGGAAATATTCATAGATTGCAAGGCCAGAAGGGACCACTGTGATCATCTAGTCTGACCTCCTGTATAACACAGGCCATAGAACTTCCCAAAAATAAGTCCTAGACCAGATCTTTTAGAAAACTGTCATGATAAAGAATCCGCCACAATCCTTGGTAAATTGTTCCAAGGGTTAACTATTCTCACCATTAAAAATGTATGCTTTATTTCCAGTCTGGATTTATCTGGCTTGAACTTCCAGCCATTGGAGTGTTATACCTTTCTCTGCAAGATTGAAGAATCCATTATTAAATATTTATTCCCCTTCTAGGTATTTATAGACTGTAAGGAAGACATCTCTTAACCTTCTCTTTGTTAAGCAAAATAGATTGAGCTCCTTGAGTCTCACCATATAATTGGGTAATAATATTTAGTGGTTTTTATAATGCTTCATATATTTAAAGTATTTGTATTAACATTAACAACATGCCTGTGAAGGAGGCGGGTGAATAATGTTAACTTCAACTTTGTCTGTTTTCCCATCTGTAAAATGCAGTGACTTGTCTAAGTCACACAGTGAGTCAGGGCACAGCCTAAATACAAATCCAGATCCACTTGACTCCAAATCTATGCATGTTTCCTTCAGACCACAAAATAATAATAAAAGCACTTGACATCTTAAATATACTGCACAAACTGTTTGCTATAAGAACCATTTGGGGAGAAATTACTGAATACATTATCAAAAACAATGTTGGGCCAATGTTGGGAGGTTTTTCTTTTATCTGCTCTGAGTGTTTGTATTTTCTTAACTTTGTAATACTCCTTACCCTTGATATGTCCCATCCTTCCCATCAATGACATCTTTGCATCCTCCTGAAATGCTTTTAAATGGCATATTATTATTTTCAATTTTTGCTTATTTATAGTGGCCCCACTTTAATATTTTTTATTGGCTATGACAAAGCACTCCCTAGGTCAATAAGTACCAGTGATTTTGGGAAAATATAACTTACAAAAAGGTCGAGAGCTTGCTAGTTACAACTACGATAATAAATATCCTTTGATTTAAAACACTTGAAAAGCTACTGTGAACTTTGATACAGACATCTATTATGAATCTTAAAATAGTGTTTAATTTGTGCAAATGTCAACTTCTAAAAAAGTTCTTAAATGTGTTACATTATCCAATTAGCTTACATTTTAAGTGACAGCAGAATGCAATTACCATACATCTAAGGTTTCCTCTTAAAAAAAAATCAGCTTTAAGCAACTGAAATGAAGATGATCCAGTGTAAACCAATTAAGGTATGTGTCTTTTTGGATTGCCTTGCCTTAGAATCCAATTTAATAGATCCAATTTAAGCAAAATCCAATTTGAGACATTTGTTGGTCTGCAAACTTCTGGCAAAAGAATGTGGATTATTGAGCAAAGAGACTTTCTAATTTTCATATTGATTCTCAGTCATTGACAATCTAATTTTAAAACCAGCAAAGACTGTGTTTCTTACCTCACACAGTACTTATAATTAGAGATACGGATTGAGAATTAACTTTGAGAGGATAAAATATGCTATACAACAATTTTACTAATGAGATGATTTATATTTGCATTCAATAAAGTACAAAACAAAGAATGCTATATTCCTATATTAGGATTACTGGAATAGCGGTGCAATTTTCAAAATTTAGTCAACTAAAGTAATTAGGATATATTATCTTTCTCAAACCCCACTCAGCCACCCACACATACATAATGGCTGAGTTAAGACTGGAGTTGTTGGGAAAGGAGTTTTTCCTTCTCTAGTGTAGGAAATTTTGGCTGGGCATAAGGACCGTATTCTGCTCTGACTTACTTCCATCAAAGCTCTGACTTCTTGTGAACTTTTCTGAGGATAATTAGGGGGAAAGCAATGGTGGTACACTGCTGTGTGCTAAAAGGTAGAAAAAATTGTCTGAAAGGTTTGCAGAAAGAAATATCTATTTCCTGAGCAAAATTAATTCTACCACCTTCTCTTAATCACAATTTCTTTTGTGTGTATCACATTCCTCTCCACTCTCTGAAATCCATCTGAGAATAGCTTTCTGATTTGATATAATAGGAATGGTAGTAAAGGCTGTTACTTGAGGAATTTGCCATCTGATTCTTAGATCGGGGTGGGCAAACTACAGCTTGTGAGCCATTTTAAGCTGGCTCCCGAGCTCCCACTGGGGAGTGGGGTCTGGGGCTTGCCCCACTCCAGCTGGGGAGCAGGGTCAGGGACCGCTCCACGCAGCTCCCAGAAGCAGCGGCATGGCCCCCTCCGGCACTCCAATGGGAGTTGCAGGGATGGTGCCTGCGGACAGGGCAGTGTGCATTGCACCTCCGCGTAGGAGCCAGAGAAGGGTCATGCTGCTGTTTCTGGGAGCCGCTTGAGATAAGTGCTGCTGGGAACCTGCACCCCTGAGCCTCTCCCCATGCCCCAGCCCTGATCCCACTACCACCCTCCAAACTCCCACCCCACCCCAGCGCCCGCACCCCCAGTCGGAGTCTGCACCCCTGCCCTAGCCCTGATCCCCACCCTGCCCTCCGAACCCCTCAGTCCCAGCCCAGAGCACCCTCCTACACCCCAAACTCCTCATCCCCAGCTCCACCCCAGAGCCCTCACCCCCCAGCTGAAGCCCTCAACACACCCCACTCCCCAGCCTGGAGCCCCCTCCCAAACCCTGATCTCCTCATTTCTAGCCTGACCCTGGAGCTTGCACCCCCAACCAGAGCCCTCACCCCCTCCCACACTCCACCCCCAATTTTGTGAGCATTCATGGCCCGCCATACAATTTCTATTTGAAGATATGGCCCTCGGGCCAAAAAGTTTGCCCACCCGTCTTGGATGGTGGAAACCTGTTAGTATTAGCAGTGCTAACTTGCCTAAAATGATAAACTTCTATTCTCTCAGGTCATGAGAAGAATGCATTTTCACACTTTTGCTACAGAATATTTTAGCTGCTACTGAAATGCTTATTCCAAGCTGATCTTTACTAATCAGAGTTACTCACTTTATACTTGCATTGTAGGATGTGTACTCTACAATAATCATACAGCTAACTGCCACTGTCACATGGAAGTCTCTATATAGGGTATATGTGATGGTGTGATAGAAAAAGTTCTTGTCACTTGTTTGGGATGCCACAATATTCATTTTATAAATCTATATCTGTATTCAGATTTAAATTTTATTGGTGAGATTTTCAGAAGCGCCCAAGTGAGTGAGTTAGGAACACAAGTCTTATTGTGGTTTCCCAGTATCATGTTCCTTGGTGATCCCTGTTGGGTCCTGAGATATTGCATAAAGTAGTGAAATTTCTCTGCATGGAAAAAGCTATAATTGTCCCTGGGCTGAATCATGATCATCCTGGGCCTAGGGCAGTATAGCCTGTGTGAAGAACAGAGGCAATTTCGCAACTGGGAGAGAGGGATAAAACATTTCACTGGCACGTCAGTTGAAATAATGGTATGACTGTAGTTTCTTATCCGTAAAATGGAGAAAATACTTCCTTTCTTTCACCCTTTGTTTCTTGTCTTATATAAGGTTATAAGGCTTTCAGGGCTTATATGAAAAACCCTAATGGGCCCTGATCTTGGTTGGGGTCTCGCGTCACTACTGTAATACAAATAACTATGAATATTTCTTTCTTCACTCTGTTCCTCTTGCTCTTCTTTTCTTTCCATTCCTTCAGCAACCACCTTCTTATGTATTTTCTTTCCATTGTCAACACGTCAAAAGAATAAAGAAAAGTGAACATGAGAAAAATAAATCCATCATAAAGGAACATGGAAAAACGATTTGCTTGGTATATTATTGAACAGTACTAACATTAAAAAGATCTCATTTTAGTGAAAGATTTGTTGAGTTCATTACATTTTCTCCTCCTGCTTTGAGTAACTTCACTAAAGTCTGGGAAATGGGGGAAGAAACGGTTTTTATTCCGGCATATTTTTGTTCTAGCATGTATTCTATTTGCTGCAATCCAACAAAAGGTATGCACAAATATTGCTAATTTGCACAGCTAAGTTCCCCGCTTGCAAAGGAGCAGCAAAACTATCTCGCTTCAGGGATGGTGGCACAGCTTGGATATACCAATGGGCTCATTGCTGTTGGTGCCCACAGACTGTCATTGGAGAAGGGCATATTAAGCAAAGGGGCTATGACAATATACTATACCTGGTAATTATCATCAGTGGGGTTGTGTTTATATTTTCAGCACTTTTGTGTTCATGTCCATCAATGGCCTTTTCAACAACACATGCCAGGCTTTCTGCAGTGGCTATACCAGATGAAGTGATTCGTGGCCAGCTCTCTGAGGAATACTATCACTAAAGTATCTCCCGTTGGAGTGTTTGACACAGGACCTACGCTACATGCGAAGTTCATGTTACCCTGCTTCAATGGCTGGAGAAACTTGTCTTATCTAAATCCCCACTGTGTACAATAACTTAATGTTAAAAGATGCAACACAAAGGGGTAGAATGCAAGACATGCTCACTTTTTACCTAGTTGCTCTTTGCAACATGTTCATCCAACACCTTTTCTTTAGCTGGAGCTGCAGTTGTGATTTTACACTCCAACACAGAACGTGGAGTGACAATTATGTCATGCAATGCAAAGGTTTTGGGATAAGCAGTGGTGGGAGATTTTGCATTTGCCATTCCTACACATTCACACATTTATCATCAAACCTTTAGCTGATCTTGTCCTTTACACTTATTACAGAACCTCAGAGTTACAAACTGTCCACACACCTAATTTGGAACCGTAAGTATGTAATCAGGCAGCAGCAGAGACCCTTCCCCCCCACCAAAAGCAAATACAGTGCAGTACTGTGTTGAATGTTAAACTACTAAAAAAGAAAGGGAACAGTTAAAAAAACGATTTGACATAGTAAGGAAACTGTTTCTGTGCTTGTTTCATTTAAATTAAGATGGTTAAAAGCAGCATTTTTCTTCTGCACAGTAAAGTTTCAAAACTGTATTAAGTCAATGTTCAGTGGTAAACTTTTGAAAGAACCACAATAATGTTTTGTTTAGAGTTATGGACACCCTCCATTCCCGAGGTGTTCATAACTGAGGTTCTGTTGTATTTTCTGACCAATTTACACCAGAATAACTCCGCATAGAATTTAGACCCTATGTTATCTACATGACCAGAGAGAATTAATTAAGTTACTTGTCCTAGTATCTTATAGTATTATGACAGAGCAGGGAACAGAACTTGAATTTTTTGATGTTATAGAACTAGAGTTTGCTGACATTTTTTGGTTGGAGAGTTTTCCACTGGAAAAAATTGTTTGGCAAAATCAAAATGTTCAATAGGAACATATTGATTTAACTGAATTTTTTTATGGAACTTAACAGGTAGCCAAAATTTTTTATAAAAATATTTTTCATACTAATATTCAAACCTTTATATATTGTGGTAAACCCAGGACAAATAGCTACAAAAGGGTGGTGGTAATTAGTCCCAAGGGATTAAAAGGCCCCTCCCTATCCACTGAGGAGGGAGAACCCCGGGCCATAAAGTTCAGCTGGAAAAGGGGTTCAGCTGACTCCAACTACTTGGGACCTTTTTAAACCCTCCCCTGGGTAGTAGGAGGGGAAGAGTGAGGGAGTGAGAGGAGCAGGGAAGTTGCCAGTAGGCTGTTTGCAGCAAGACACCAGACCTTCCCAGTAGGGAGGCTGCACTTGCTCCCCAGAAGGGAAGGAAAACAAGCACAAGGGACTGACTGAGGAGAGGAGTAGCAGGACCCTGTGCCACCTATAAGGATTCGCCTTGCCCCAAACCTGTGTCTCCAAGGCTAAACAGGTCTGAGCCTACTGAGGCGAACAAGGTATTTTGCCACAATATAGAAAAATGTCTCACTTTTTAATCTGTCATTATGCCAACATTTTTTGATAGTCTTTCCCTCATGAAGAATGTTCAGGTATCTTTAATAATAAAAGCAATATGTTCCTTAAATATAATGCTCTACATATTTTGGATTTTACCAATGGAAATATTGCTTTTTTATTATTAAAGATGTCTCAACACTCTTTATAAGGGAAAGTAAGATAAGTAGAGGTACAATGTAAAACATTTTGATGTTATCAAATCAACATTTTCTTTGAATTTCTGTACCACTCTAAATTTTCAAAATTTAGACTCTTTTTGTTTCAATTCAGAATGAAAACGAATTTCCATTCCACAAGAAATTCTGAGATTTACAAATTTGTTTTTCCAAACAGTTCTACGAAGACCTATGTTTCCTCTATTCAGAAATTATTTTTATAAAATCTACATGCTCATTTGTGTTGTCTGGAACCTGACTCTACCTATCCTTCCTTTACATACCATCGGTAGGCCCCATTTTAAGCTACATTGATTTTTGGCATCATTTGTCACGCTACCAGGCACAACATTTTCAAACCGAAATGTGATTTTTCAGATTAACCATGTCACTTTAAAGTTGGCATTTTGTGACTCTCTTGCAGCCTTAATGTTCTGAGTGTAGTTTCTTATGGATATAACAAGTGGTGTATGTGTATACACAGTGGCACAAATGCTCATAAAATGTAGCCAGACTCTCGTCCTTTATATTTAATACCGTTTTCATAATCCTACACCACAGCAATTCTTCTTTTCTTTCAGATTTGTAGGCATACCACTTTCAAAACTTGATGCACAAGGGGAAATTATGAATCACCAGATATTCACTGTGATCTTTGCCCCAGACTAAATAGATTAAAGGTATTCTACTTGACATAGATACATTTATTAGTTTGAGTGTAACACAAAGCTCTTTTTAAGTGGCATCTAATCACTTCCCTCCCCGCCCCGTTTTTTTTTTAGCAGAAATACCTCTAAGGGAACTCATGTCAAGCTCTCAAGAAATACATTTTCCCATTTTTTTTTTAACAGCACCAAATTGTACTTAGGGCATAGATACAGAATTATCTGTGATTTGATTTAAAATTCTAATTTTTCACTTGATACTTTAGTGCAATCTTTAAAAAAATCCTGTTGTGCTCTTGAGCATTTAAAATAATGCCTTCACTTATGAAAAATGCCTGGCATTAGGGAGCAAATGGCATCTCAGCGAGGTCTTAATCAGAGCAAACGTTTTAGATTTTCTCTGGCTCTTCAGAGATTTATTTATATATATATATATATATATATATATATATATATATATATAAATAAAAAGCCAGCCTGTTAAGAAGTAGAGTGGATAAGGGAAATTTTTCAGTTTGTTCTGTAACAAATGCACTGTCGATAGAGAGAAATGAAAACCGTAAACTTAGAAAATGAACCCCAATATTTGAAGATTATTTTTGTACTATGCTTTATATGAAGTGGCAGGCAGAGAGCGGCATGAATACATCCTGTAACTTGGGAACTATAAGCAACAGATTCACTCAGTAAGGGGCAGATCTTCAACTTGTGTAAGGTGTTAACGAAGCTAGGACAACTTATGCTAGCTAAAGATCTGCTCCAGGGCCCTGAACCCGCAATGAGCTCTGCATGGGCAATCCCTTGCACCTGTGAGGAACCTCTCTGAAGTCAGGCACCAAGTAGGCATTTAGTCTGCCTGTACAGGTTTGCTGAAGGATCAGAAGATAGTTCCCCATGTTCCTTGAAGCTCACTGGGGCCAAAAATTCTCAACCCTGCATACCTGGCTCCCTTTCATCATCCCCCCTTCAAAGCTTTTTATGGACTATTTCTCCTCAATAACCTTTATGATGTTGCTATAGTCCATGAAAATGGTGTTTGCTGTAAAAGTGACTCACTCCCTTGTCAAGTTGCCCATTCTTTTCATGAAAAGGTCTAAAAGGAATTAATGAGTAGAACTAGGTGCAAAAACAAAGGCAGAAAATATGCCTGATTTTCAAAGGCTCCTTTGAAATTGTTGCATTTATGTATTTTTTTTCATATTTTGAAGAAATGTGAACAAGACTTGTGCAGTGTGTGCTTGTGATGTACCACCATGGGCATAGTGGATTGAATGCAAGGTTGGAATCAAGCCATGAACTCTTCAGGAGTCTGAAGTATTTAGCTGTATTTTCATTAAAATAGAACACCACTAGGTATTAGGAATTCAGGAATTCATGCTGGCATAGCGCACTCAATCACTGCCAACCAGAAGTTCTTGCTGGTTAATATAGGCCTGATCCTCAGTGCCCTGAAGTCCATGGGAGTCTGGATTTTTTGAGTGCTTGCTTTCACAGCCTTTCCACTACACTAGTAGTTTGCATTTAATTTCCTGTATTCTTTTATGAAGAAGATAACAAGAGATAATTAGCTTGCACAACTTACAACATTCTTTGACTTTTCCACAAGAGCTTCTAAGTTCCTTTTTCTGTAGATGTTTGTCTTGCACATTTTACAAACTTGGGCCTCCGTCATACAAAGGGATTTGCACATGTACACTTTTAATTTAAAGTCAATAGACAATTTGCAGGAGTGAAAGACTGCAATGTAGATGAATCCCCTTGCAAACTAGAGGTGATGGCTGGCTTATCAAGTGTCAGTTCTTTGAGCCATCAAGTGTGAAAGTTGTCTGCTGCAACCTGAAAATGCTCTGTGCATGTGTGCAGACCTACTAAAGTGCTCACTGGTAGACCTAACAAAATGACTTTGTATGTTAGGTACAGCTCTTTCATAGCAAACAAAGGCACTACTCCTGGTGAGTTCTTTGTCCTGGATACACCAGGCAAGAAAACAAGATGCAAGGGATGTGATTTAATTAGGTTGCAACTTTATTATTTTAACTCATCTGTGAACTATCAAGCAATAATTAATTAAGTGCAGGTCATGATTCCTTCCTTGATTGTTTCCACCTGGTCAACCCTACACAACTGGTTCCTCCTTGTGGTGCTAGACATTAGGAGTTCCTATCCCATTCCTCAGCATCTTTAGGGGTGCCTTCCCCAACTGCACTTCTAATCCAGTTTTTATCAGGGAACGAGACCCTCTAGGGAATGAGTACTTGCCCTGGACACCTGCTAAGTTGCAATAATTTAAACCTAATTTCCTGACCTACCTAACAGAGTCCCTGAGTTGCTGTGGGGAAGGTAGAAAAACCCACCCCACCTTTTCACTTTCAGGTGACAGGTTCGTGTCCCAAGATCAGGCCCAGTATTATTCAAATTATTATATAGTTGGTAACCTCGATGTGCACAGCTGCAACATTCAACTATAGGAACTTTTCTATATTTAGCATAGTCACAAAAATGCCAACTCAAGTAGACAGAGGTACTGCAGAATGCAAACCCATATACTCTCACCATCCCTTGCAGAACAACCTCTGAATTGTGGGATATAAGACACCCCTTAAAGAACCACTGCTCCTTTCCCCCACCAGTTCAGACAAATTTGCCTTTGAGGTTGCATGAGGTGCAATAGCCATGCTAAATTTCAAACTGCAGCTGGGTTTTTTGTTGTTTTTTTTGCTGTAGCTCTGAAATGTATAGTTATAATTTAAAATGGGAAAACATGTTCCTTTCATCCCTTGCTGAATTAATGGGCTGAAGGGACGTTGAACATTTTTATTCAAAAATAGCCATCCACCAGATTCTCAGATGTTGTAATTCAGCATATCTCCACTTACTTTTATGGAGCTATGTTGATTTACACCAGCTGAGGATTTGGCCCTAAGTATGAAAAAATTCAGCCTAATTGGGTATGAAAACTGTTTTGCAATGTTTTTTATAGCAGGACCTGCCACAGTCCTGCCACAGTGGGGGAAAAATACTGTCAACAATACAGAAAAAGAAACAGTGTATAGGCATTATCTGCGGAAGCACGGAAAGATAAAAGGTGCAGTTGAAAGGATTTTACCATTTTGTGTAGCTTGAGACCCAGGTTTTACATCTAAACAAATAACGAGGCAAGGAAACTGACAACCTAGGCTGGTAAAAAACAAACAATTATGCAACACTATACCTGATGTAAGAAAAGGCAATCATAGTCTAATTTCCTCAAAAGATCTTGTGGAGGTGTGTGAAGCATAGGGTATGTCTACACTACAGAATAAGGTCGAATTTATAGAAGTCGTTTTTTAGAAATCGGTTTTATATATTCGAGTGTGTGTGTCCTCACAAAAAATGCTCTAAGTGCATTAAGTGCATTAACTCGGCGGAGCGCTTCCACAGTACCGAGGCTAGAGTCGACTTCCGGAGCGTTGCACTGTGGGTAGCTATCCCACAGTTCCCGCAGTCTCCGCTGCCCACTGGAATTCTGGGTTGAGATCCCAATGCCTGATGGGACTAAAACATTGTCGCGGGTGGTTCTGGGTACATATCGTCAGGCCCCCGTTCCATCCCTCCCTCCGTGAAAGCAAGGGCAGACAATCATTTTGCACCTTTTTTCCTGAGTTACCTGTGCAGACGCCATACCACGGCAAGCATGGAGCCCGCTCAGGTAACCGTCACCTTATGACTCCTGCGTGCTGGCAGACGCGGTACGGCATTGCTACACAGTAGCAGCAACCCCTTGCCTTGTGGCAGCAGATGGTACAGTACGACTGTCATCGTCATGTCCGAGGTGCTCCTGGCCACGTCGGCTGGGAGCGCCTGGACAGACATGGGCGCAGGGACTAAATTTGGAGTGACTTGACCAGGTCATTCTCTTTAGTCTTGCAGTCAGTCCTGTTGAACCGTCTTATGGTGAGCAGGCAGGCGATACGGATTGCTAGCAGTCGTACTGTACCATCTTCTTCCAGGCAGGCAAGAGATGAGGATTGCTAGCAGTCGTATTGTACCATCTTCTGCCAGGCAGGCAAGAGATGAGGATTGCTAGAAGTCGTATTGTACCATCTTCTGCCAGGCAGGCAAGAGATGAGGATGGCTAGCAGTCGTACTGTACCATCTTCTGCCAGGCAGGCAAGAGATGAGGATGGCTAACAGTCCTTCTGCACCATCTGCTGCCAGCCAAAGATGTAAAAGATAGATGGAGTGGATCAAAACAAGAAATAGACCAGATTTGTTTTGTACTCATTTGCTTCCCCCCCTCCCCTGTCTAGGGGACTCATTCCTCTAGGTCACACTGCAGTCACTCACAGAGAACGTGCAGCGAGGTAAATCTAGCCATGTATCAATCAGAGGCCAGGCTAACCTCCTTGTTCCAATAAGAACAATAACTTAGGTGCATCATTTCTTATTGGAACCCTCCGTGAAGTCCTGCCTGAAATACTCCTTGATGTAAAGACACCCCATTTGTTGATATTAGCTCCCTGAAGCCAACCCTGTAAGCCGTGTCGTCAGTCGCCCCTCCCTCCGTCAGAGCAACGGCAGACAATCGTTCCGCGCCTTTTTTCTGTGTGGACGCCATACCAAGGCAAGCATGGAGGCCGCTCAGCTCACTTTGGCAATTAGGAGCACATTAAACACCACACACATTATCCAGCAGTATATGCAGCACTGGCGCCTGGCAAAGCGATACCGGGCGAGGAGGCGACGTCAGCGCGGTCACGTGAGTGATCAGGACATGGACACAGATTTCTCTGAAAGCATGGGCCCTGCCAATTCATGCATCATGGTGCTAATGGGGCAGGTTCATGCTGTGGAACACCAATTCTGGGCTCGGGAAACAAGCACAGACTGGTGGGACCGCATAGTGTTGCAGGTCTGGGACGATTCCCAGTGGCTTTGAAACTTTCGCATGCGTAAGGGCACTTTCATGGAACTTTGTGACTTGCTTTCCCCTGCTCTGAAGCGCATGAATACCAAGATGAGAGCAGCCCTCACAGTTGAGAAGTGAGTGGCGATAGCCCTGTGGAAGCTTGCAACGCCAGACAGCTACCGGTCAGTTGGGAATCAATTTGGAGTGGGCAAATCTACTGTGGGGGCTGCTGTGATGCAAGTAGCCCACGCAATCAAAGATCTGCTGATATCAAGGGTAGTGACCCTGGGAAATGTGCAGGTCATAGTGGATGGCTTTGCTGCAATGGGATTCCCTAACTGTGGTGGGGCCATAGACGGAACTCATATCCCTATCTTGACACCGGAGCACCAAGCCGGCGAGTACATAAACCGCAAGGGGTACTTTTCGATAGTGCTGCAAGCTCTGGTGGATCACAAGGGACGTTTCACCAACTTCAACGTGGGATGGCCGGGCAAGGTACATGACCCTCGCATCTTCAGGAACTCTGGTCTGTTTCAAAAGCTGCAGGAAGGGACTTTATTCCCAGACCAGAAAATAACTGTTGGGGATGTTGAAATGCCTATATGTATCCTTGGGGACCCAGCCTACCCCTTAATGCCATGGCTCATGAAGCCGTACACAGGCAGCCTGGACAGTAGTCAGGAGCTGTTCAACTACAGGCTGAGCAAGTGCAGAATGGTGGTAGAATGTGCATTTGGACGTTTAAAGGCGCGCTGGCGCAGTTTACTGACTCGCTTAGACCTCAGCGAAACCAATATTCCCACTGTTATTACTGCTTGCTGTGTGCTCCACAATATCTGTGAGAGTAAGGGGGAGACGTTTATGGTTGAGGCAAATTGCCTGGCTGCTGGTTACACGCACCCAGACACCAGGGCGGTTAGAAGAGCACAGGAGGGCACGGTACGCATCAGAGAAGCTTTGAAAACCAGTTTCATGACTGGCCAGGCTACGGTGTGAAAGTTCTGTTTGTTTCTCCTTGATGAAACCACCCGCCCCTTGGTTCACTCTACTTCCCTGTAAGCTAACCACCCTCCCCTCCTCCCGTCAATCACTGCTTGCAGAGGCAATAAAGTCATTGTTGCTTCACATTCATGCATTCTTTATTCATTCATCACACAAATAGGGGGATGACTACCAAGGTAGCCCAGGAGGGGTGGTGGAGGAGGAAAGGAAAATGCCACACAGCACTTTAAGCACAGCACTTTAAAAGTTTACAACTTTAAAATTTATTGAATGACAGCCTTCTCTTTTTTGGGCAATCCTCTGTGGTGGGGTGGCTGGTTGGCTGGAGGCCCCCCCCCACCGCGTTCTTGGGCGTCTGGGTGTGGAGGCTATGGAACTTGGGGAGGAGGGCGGTTGGTTACTCAGGGGCTGCAGTGGCAGTCTGTGCTCCAGCTGCCTTTGCTGCAGCTCAACCATACACTGGAGCATACTGGTTTGGTCCTCCAGCAGCCTCAGCATTGAATCCTGCCTCCTCTCATCACGCTGCCGCCACATTTGAGCTTCAGCCCTCTCTTCAGCCCGCCACCTCTCCTCCCGGTCATTTTGTGCTTTCCTGCACTTTGACATTATTTGCCTCCACGCATTCGTCTGTGCTCTGTCAGTGTGGGAGGACAGCATGAGCTCGGAGAACATTTCATCGCGAGTGCGTTTTTTTTCTTTCTAAGCTTCACTAGCCTCTGGGAAGGAGAAGATCCTGTGATCATTGAAACACATGCAGCTGGTGGAGAAAAAAAAAGGGACAGCGGTATTTAAAAAGACACATTTTATAAAACAGTGGCTACACTCTTTCAGGGTAATCCTTGCTGTTAACATTACATACATAGCACATGTGCTTTCATGACAAGGTCGCATTTTGCCTCCCCCCACCGCGTGGCTACCCCCTCAACCCTCCCCCCTCCCTGTGGCTAACAGCGGGGAACATTTCTGTTTAGCCACAGGCAAACAGCCCAGCAGGAATGGGCTCCTCTGAGTGTCCTCTGAAGAAAAGCACTCTATTTCAACCAGGTGACCATGAATTATATCTCACTCTCCTGAGGATAACACAGAGAGATAAAGAACGGATGTTGTTTGAATGCCAGCAAACATACACTGCAATGCTTTTTTCTACAATGATTCCCGAGTACGTGTTACTGGCCTGGAGTGGTAAAGTGTCCTACCATTAAGGACACAATAAGGCTGCCATCCCCAGAAACCTTTTGCAAAGGCTTTAGGAGTACATCTAGGAGAACCGCGAATGCCAGGGCAAAGTAATCCTTTCACATGCTTGCTTTTAAACCATGTATAGTATTTTAAAAGGTACACTCACCAGAGGTCCCTTCTCTGCCTGCTGGGTCCAGGAGGCAGCCTTGGGTGGGTTTGGGGGGTACTGGCTCCAGGTCCAGGGTGAGAAACAGTTCCTGGCTGTCGGGAAAACCGGTTTCTCCGCTTGCTTGCTGTGAGCTATCTACAACCTCATCATCATCATCTTCTTCGTCCCCAAAACCTGCTTCCGTGTTGCCTCCATCTCCATTGAAGGAGTCAAACAACACGGCTGGGGTAGTGGTGGCTGAACCCCCTAAAATGGCATGCAGCTCATCATAGAAGCGGCATGTTTGGGGCTCTGACCCGGAGTGGCCGTTCGCCTCTCTGGTTTTCTGGTAGGCTTGCCTCAGCTCCTTCAGTTTCACGCGGCACTGCTTCGGATCCCTGTTATGGCCTCTGTCCTTCATGCCCTGGGAGATTTTGACAAAGGTTTTGGCATTTCAAAAACTGGAACAGAGTTCTGATAGTACAGATTCCTCTCCCCAAACAGCGATCAGATCCCGTACCTCCCGTTCGGTCCATGCTGGAGCTCTTTTGCGATTCTGGGACTCCATCATGGTCACCTGTGCTGATGAGCTCTGCATGGTCACCTGCAGCTTGCCACGCTGGCCAAACAGGAAATGAGATTTAAAAGTTCGCGGTTCTTTTCCTGTCTACCTGGCCAGTGCATCTGAGTTGAGAGTGCTGTCCAGAGCGGTCACAATGGAGCACTCTGGGATAGCTCCCGGAGGCCAATACCATCGAATTGTGTCCACAGTACCCCAAATTCGAGCCAGCAATGTCGATTTAAGCGCTAATCCACTTGTCAGGGGTGGAGTAAAGAAATCGATTTTAAGAGCCCTTTAAGTTGAAATAAAGGGCTTCATTGTGTGGACGGGTGCAGGTTTACATCGATTTAACGCTGCTAAATTCGACCTAAAGTCCTAGTGTAGACCAGGGCATAGTGACAGTCCTCTGAAGAGACTTGCCCCTACAAAAGAGTAACCTTTCCATGACTAAGGTCATTACTAAGTATCTCTTAAATTTAGATACAATAGTTAACTTTGCTTAATTACAAACCATTTCCTTTTCAAGTCTAGCCTATGAATTAGTTTACAGCTAAATATAACGAAGTGTGTGTGAAGAAATATTATTCAGAGGGACTCAAAGAAAAGTTAGAATTGGTAATACATTGATCTCCAGAATTCTGACCAGTTTGTTTCTGAAATAGTTTGAAGAATTCTCTGAATCAGAGAAACTTGCACAGTTTACAGGCCACACTCATTTTCCTGTTCCAAACAGGACTTATAGTGGACCTCTGATTGCAAGCTCAACTGTCTGTGGTGGCTTCATAATAAGGTGAAAAGCTGGAGTGGGTGGAAAAGGCATAATTCAGTGAAACAACTGTCAAAGGGTTGCACAGACTAACTCTGAAGCTACTTGTGTGCTACACTGCTCAGCTCTGCAGCAGCCCGCTCAGTGGGACGATGGAGGCATTTCAGTTGTGGCAGGTGGGTCTGTAAACTCTGTGGATTCACTATTCTTCCCCTCTCATGCACGGAGTATAGCAATTTGTGACCACCAATGTCCCCATTCCCTGCACTAGTACCTATGCAATAATAGCCCACCAGTTTCTGCAGATTGCAGATGAAGTTTCTCATCTTCAGGCCTATATGCAAACTCAATATGGTTCAGCTACATGGGTCATGTACTGCTTTTGAGAATTTCACCTATATTAAATAACATTTGCTTGCGGACCTGAGTACAGTTGTTCTCCAAATATCTATTGTGACATTGCACTCCATATGCTTTATGGAAATAGGCTTATGAATATGACGTAACTGGAATATGCTTTATGCTAAATATCCCTTGTATGGTGTCATTAGAAAGCTTGTAATCTATTAAGTGCGCTCATCCTATTTGTTTGAATGTATTATTTCTATATCTGGAGTTAGAGGAATAACTAATGTAAACATTATCCGTAAAGGGTGCTTCAGAATCAATGAATTGTAAATAGCTCTGTTTACTTGCAAACCTTCCTGTGTACATGTGGGCCAGCCCAGGAAGAATGGAGGCTGGGGTCTCAGGGCATGTGACCATGTCACATGATGCTGGAATCCATCTTAAATCTGGTACTTGTCCATTTAGAAGGAGGGGTGGAGACCCAGAAAGACAGAAGATTCCTGCCTTGTGCCTAAACTATAAAAGGGGGTGGAGCAGGAAAAAGGGTGGCCAGTCATGAGAAATACCCTAGTTACCACCTGAGCTGGAATTAACAAGGACGGTACCAGGGGAAAGGATTGGGCCCAGACTAGGAAGGAGTGTAGTCCTGTGAAAGAAGGTTATTTGAACATCTCTGAGGGTGAGATATTACCTGTATCAGTTTCTTAATGTATTAGGCTTACACGTGCTTGTTTTTGCTTTATTTTGCTTGATAACTTACATTGTTCTGTCTGTTATTACTTGGAACTACTTAAATCCTACTTTTTATACTTAATAAAATCACTTTTGTTTATTAGTAAATCCAGAGTAAGTGATTAATACCTGGGGGAGCAAACAGCTGTGCATCTCTCTCTATCAGTGTTATAGAGGGTGGACAATTTATGAGTTTACCCTGTATAAGCTTTATACAGAGTAAAATGGATTTATTTGGGGTTTGGATTCCACTGGAAACTGGGTGTCTGGTGCTGGAAAGGTAACCTGCTGAGCTGTTTTTGGTTGAAGTCTGCAGCTTTGGGGTGTGGCCCAGACCCTGAGTCTGTGTTGCAGCAGGCTAGCATGTCTGGCTCAAGAAGGCAGGGTTCCGGAGTCACAGCTACAGGGAAAATGGACTCAGAGGTAATTTCATCACATCAGGTGACCATGCCAGGGGGATCTCTGTAACGGAACCCGTCACACCTATGTATAAAGTTGTAACCACTTATGGAGCTATCAGTATATAATATTGCACTAAATATGTGTGCATACACTTGTGTGTAATAATTTTTCACCAAATACTTGTTCTTACTTGGATAGATTACCTGAAACCAATTTACTTCCATTAGTATTGGTCATATATATTAGCAAATGCTTTAGGAACAGGTATACGATAAGGAATGGACTTTATTGAGGTTTGTGGAACTGACCTCTTGTAAACAGAATATATTGAGGAAAACAGACTTGTTACCCAGAAATATAAATTGTTTTTGCTAACTAATAGTAAATAGATGCAGTCAGCTCACAAGCAAAGTGTATTAATCAAATCATGGAATTTGTTGTTGTAGCTGTAAGTGTGATTAAAAAGGAGATGGTATGTAATCAAAATAAGAATACGTGAATAAGTATAGTACCTTATATTTAGAATGCTGAATTATATATCTCATATATTTTATGTAACTATGCATTTTATTCATGTTAAGCCCTTCAGAATTGTTTCTTTACTTATGAACCACTCTGGAAGCCAGCAGTGGTCAGACTGCCTTAAAATCTGAGCTGCACTCTGCTTGTATATATGCTAGGGTTGAGAGTTTCGTCACTTCTTTGCATTTTTGCTTATTTATTATCTTTGACATGTTTTGAAGACTTTTTGCTTGGCTTGCACAGGCCCTGCAGTAAACAGGACAAAAAGGAAAGGAGGACTTGTGGCACCTTAGAGACTAACCAATTTATTTGAGCATAAGCTTTCGTGACATAAATTGGTTAGTCTCTAAGGTGCCACAAGTCCTCCTTTCCTTTTTGCGAATACAGACTAACACGGCTGTACCTCTGAAACCTGTCATTATGCAAGGACAAAAAGTGTAACTAGTTTTTTGTTTTGACTATACTATTCCAGAAGTCAGCACAACCTTAGAGACATCCTTCACCAATTGTAGATCGGACAGCATGTTAGCTAAGCATCCACAAGTTCATTTTGTCCATGTTCTCTGGGAATATGAATCTACCTCACACGTTGGCCAGCACTTGCATGAGTGCCACTGCATGTTTGAGTTGCTTTCATTCACCACAACTTCTACATCATTCCACTGGCTGCAGTTTGTGTTGTATCTTATTTGTTAAAGACTAAGTATCTTGCGGCAGTAATGTGAGAAGTTAGCTCATAAACTCATTTTCATCCATTACAACTCTGCTTTCCAGGACGGATAGTATGTGACAGTGGAGTAAAGATACGATGGCCGGAGCTGCATCCTTGTTCTCTGCAATACTTTAAACCTCCTTGTTTGTAATAATTTATTTGATGGTTCTGTGGAGAAGGAATTGTGCTTTTGTTCAGGATATATGTGCCCACCTGAGACCGTTTCCCACTGGATACTTCTAAATAACTACTAAAATTTTAAATTATCTGAGTCTCCTTTCCCCTGGGCAATGAAGGCAGAATATTAGAGAGAAATTCTGATGCATGGATTCTTCCTTTCACCTGTGGCGGTCCAACATATTGTTGGTTCTACTAAAAAGTTAAGTGCCTACTAAGAGAACTGCAGAGGATAATATTTTTAACATATAGTATATGATGGGACAAGTCTCTCCTTGTGAATTAATTGCCTGTTTTATTTGTCTGACTTGAGGCTTGCGGAGAGTGGTACTGGGATGAGGAGAGAGAGAAATCTGCCATCCGTATAAAGGCCAAGGAACATGAACACATGCCATGCTCTCATCGTATCAAGTGCCAGGACAAGTCTTCAGGCCTGGAAAATGGCTACCTGAAGTATGTGTCCCACTGTCTCAGATTCCCCTGCCAGTTTTTACTAATCCTATTGTTAATGCTTGGCTTTTAATTCTGTACTAGCTTTCAGACAAAGTGAGGAGTGGTGATATTTTAAATGATTAAGTAAAGGAGCAGGCTGGTGTGCAACATCCCAATCGTGAGGAATGGGGGGTTTAAGTGGGGAAAGCAGGAAAGTGGGGGAAACAAATTTGAAATGTTCTTCCAGGGTCATAAATCTGTCTGGGATTTGGCAACTCAGGCTCTTCGCCAATCTCTGCTTTTGCCTTGCCATCTGTGTGTGGAATGTATGCTCCTCCTCGTTCTCAACCTGCAGTGAACCACTTCCTGAATTCTGTTACCTTGTGTGCTGCTGTGGTCTCATGCATCCTGTAGTGTAAATCGCCCTTAGCAGACTGCTTAAAAGCAAGCAGTGACAGAGCATGAATAATAGGAAAAAAGATCTCAGTACTAATGCTCCTTGAGCCATTTCCCCATCATTTACCTCCTTTACCATCTCTGTGTTGGGCATACAGCTTATTGTACCTAAAGCTTGCCTCTGTTTTTTAAACTGAAAGGAAAGGTAGTTCAAAATTTCATCTTAGTAAATTATTTGTGCATTCCTACTGTTGGTTAGCAACACTTGAAAATTGATGATGCAGTTTATAATAACTCCTAGGTACATATTAATGAATTTTCCTCAACATTTTTAATATAACATTGATTCTTTCACACTGTAAACCCTTTGTATAGACTAAGTTACATTAAAATATTGTAGGATTTAGTTTATAACGTGTAGGTAAGAATGTACTGCCAAGGCGCACACAGCCAAAGCTTCAGAAAGTAGGTGAAACTTTTTCTGTGGCTCTTCATGCTGTCAGTAAAACTAAAATATTTGATGAAAAACATTGAAAGTGTCGCAAAGAACTGATACAAGGCAGAAAACCTGATTGCAGGTTGCTTAGAAACTGATTATAGGGTTGTTAGGTTTAAACCAGAGGATTTTGGAGTGCCGCTTCATGAATCACATTGTTAGACAACAAGGTTTATCACTGCTTTAGTAAGTTCACACTTATTTCCAATTTCAGGTACTGTATGATACAGAAGAATAGTTTGTAGTATAACATTATTCCCCACAGGAAAAATAATTCCTTATACTATCAGAATCATGTAAGACTGTCACTTTCCTCAAACACTGAGATTTCAGTAAGGAGGATTCTGAAATTCCACTTAAATTATTTTCTTAGTCAAGTTATAAGTTTAAACTAAATTGTTTTGGAAAATAAAGAATTGTGGGAATTGTGTTCTTGTGGATCCATAGGAAGAAGGCATAATCTTGGAAGTAAGGCTTAATTAGAACTAGAATAGTTATGTAAGACAATGGTGAGCCATGTGTTCTTAGCTGTGTATCTGGTGAATCTGATCTCTACTCTATGAAATTAGGTTGATTTTATAGAAGTCGATCTTTAGAAAGCGATTTTATACAGTCGATTTGTGTATGTCCTCACTAAGAGCATTAAGTCGGCAGAGTGAGTCCTCAATACCGTGGCTAGCATCGACTCACGGAGCAGTGCACTGTGGGTAGCTATCCCACAGTCTCCACTGCCCATTGGAATTCTGGATTAAGCTCCCAATGCCTGATGGGGCAAAAACATCATCGGAGGCGGTTTTTGGGTATATACTGTCAGTCTCCCCTCCTTCCCTTCCTCTGTGAAAGCAACGGCAGACAATCATTGTGTGCCTTTTTTCCTGGGTTAACTATGCAGACGCCATAGCATGGCAAGCATGGAGCCCGCTCAGCTCAGCACACTGCTGCTGTTGTGAGCATTGTAAACACCTTGCGCATTATCCTGCAGTATGTGCAGAACCTGGCTAAGAGATGCCAGCACGAGGATGATTGGGAGGAGGACATGGACACAGATGTTCCTGAATGCACGGGATGTGGCAATTGGGACATCATGGCAGCAGTGGGGCTGGTTGATACAGTGGAACACTGATTCTGGGCCCAGCAAACAAGCACAGACTGGTGGGACTGCATAGTGTTGCAGGTATGGGATGAATCCCAGTGGCTGCAAAACTTTCGCATGCATAAGGCCACTTTCCTGGAACTTTGTGAGTTCCTTTCCCCCACCCTGAAGTGCAGGAATACCAAGATGAGAGCTGCCCTGACAGTTGAGAAGCGAGTGGCAATCACCCTGTGGAAGCTTGCAACGCCCGACTGCTACTCGTCAGTCTGGAATCAGTTTGGAGTGGGCAAATCTACTGTGGGGGCTGCTGTGATCCAAGTAGCTAATGCAATCACTGACCTTCTGCTATCAAGGGCAGTGACTCTGGGAAATGTGCAGGTCATAGTGGATGGCTTTGTTGCAATGGGTTTCCTTAACTGTGGTGGGGCGATAGACAGAACGCATATCCCTATCTTGGCACCGGACCACCTTGGCAGCCAGTACATAAACTGCAAGGGGTACTTCTCAAGGGTGCTGCAAGCACTGGTGGATCATAAGAGACGTTTCACTGACGTCAACGTGAGATGGCTGGGAAAGGTGCATGATGCTCACATCTTTAGGAACTCTGGGCTGTTTGAGCAGCTGCAAGAAGGGACTTACTTCCCAGACCAGAAAATTACCATTGGGGATGTTGAAATGCCAATAGTTATCCTTGGGGACCCAGCCTACCCCTTGCTCCCATGGCTCATGAAGCCATACACAGGCAGCCTGGACAGTAGTCAGGAGCAGTTCAACTGTAGCTGAGCAAGTGCGGAATGGTGGTAGAATGTGCCTTTGGACATTTAAAAGCTCACTGGTGCTGTTTGCGGACTAGGTTAGACCTCAGCGAAACCAATATTCCCACTGTTATTACTGCTTGCTCCATAATATCTGTGGGAGTAAAGGGGAGGTATTTATGGCGGGGTGGAAGGTTGAGGCAAATCTCCTAGTGGCTGATTTTGAGCAGCCAGACACTAAGGCGATCAGAAGAGCACAGCTAGGCACGCTGCGCATCAGAGAGACTTTGAAAACCAGTTTCATGACTGGCCAGGCTACTGTGTGACAGTTGTGTGTGTTTCTCCTTGATGCAAACCCGCCCCCTTTGTTGATTTTAATTCTCTGTAAGCCAACCAAACTCCCCCCTTTGATCACAGCTGGCAAAGGAAATAAAGTCACTATTGTTTTGAAACCATGCGTTCTTTCTTTATTAATTAAAAAAAATAACTGACAAGGTAGCCTGGGTGGGGTGGAAGAGGAGGGAAGGACAAGACTACATTGCTTATCAAATCAAAACTGTTTGACTGACAGCCTTCTGTTGCTTGGGCCATCCTCTGGATTGGAGTGGCTTGGTGCCCAGAGCCTCCCCTTGGGTTCTTGGGCATCTGGGTGAGGAGGATATGGAACTTGGGGAGGAGGGCAGGCGGTTATATAGTGGGTGCAGCAGTGGTCTGTGCTCTTGTTGGCTTTCCTGCAGCTCCACCAGATGCCTCATCATGTCCATTTGCTCCCCCATAAGCCTCAGCATCACCTCCTACCTCTTCTCATAGCGCTAATTTAATGCTTTCCTGGCCTCTGCCACTGAATGCCTCCATGCATTAAGCTGTGCCCTGTCAGTGTGGGAGGACTGCATGAGCTCGAAAAACATGTCATTGTAAGTGAGGTTTTTTTGCCTTCTAATCTGCACTAACCTCACGGACAGAGATGAGAGGGGGAGCATAGAAACATTTGCACCTGAGGGGGGATAAAAAGGGAGAGTAAAATTTAAGATCATATATTTCTGAGAACAAAAGGGAGATTCTTTCACGATGAATCAAACAATTCACAGGGGACAGCACATGTGCTTCAGGTACAAGGTCGCATTTTGCCTTTTATATTGAGCACCTGCCAGTATGGTGATACATCACACACAGCTGTGCAACAGAATTCGGTTTCCAGGCAGCCATAGTAAGCCAAAGGGTACGAGGTGTTGGCTTCTTACGCCTTCATAACATGTGGGAATGGTTTCAAACTGCAGCGCCATCCTTTCCCATAGCAAGCAATGCCGGTTGGGTTTCACATTTAAAAGGAGGGGCTGCGGTTTTCAGGTGGATGTGCAGCACACACCTCCCCCCACCCCACCATGTGGCTATTCTCTGGGATGATCCCTTTTAGCCAAGCGCAAACAGCTCAGCATGAACGGGGTCCTTTTACTGTTCCCTTACAAAAATTCCCCTATTTCAACCAGGTGACCATGAATGATATCACTTTCCTGAGGCTAACACAGAAAGATAAAGACCGAACATTGCTTGAATGCCACCAAAACCGAGGACCATTTGCTGCCATGCTTTGTGCTGCAATGGTTCCAGACTACTTGCGACTGGCTTGGTGTAGTAAAGTGTCCTACTGTGGAGGACGAAATAAGGCAGCCCTCGTCAGAAACCTTCTGCAAAGGCTTTCAGAGTACCTCCAGGAGAACTTCATGGATATGTCCCAGGAGGATACCCGCTCCATCCCCAGACACGTTAACAGACTTTTCCGGTAGCTGTACTGGCCGCGAATGCATCCCAATTCTTCAGGGCAAATCAAACATTAAACACTATTGCTTTTAAACCCTGTACTGTAGTTACAAATGTGCACTCACAAGAGGTGCCTTCTCCAGCTTCAGGGTCCGGGATCCCGCCTTAGGAGGTATTGGCTCCAGGGTGATGAAAAGGTCCTGACTGCCGGGGAGAACGGATTCACTGCTTGTCTGCTGCGCATTCGTCTTCTCCTCCTCCTCCTCCCTGTTGCGTGAGACTCCCCCCTTGCAGGTGCCAATGGACAGTGGAGGGGTAGTGGTAGGGTCCCCTCCTAGATTGCCAGGCAGCTGATCATAGAAGTGGCATGTATGGGGCTCTGACCCTGAGCAACTGTTTGCCTCCCCTGTCTTTTGGTAGGCTTGCCTGAGCTCCTTAACTTTCACACAGCACTGCTGTGTGTCCCTGTTGTAACCTCTCTCCACCATGCCCTGTGTGATTTTGGCATATATATTAGCATTTCTTCTTTTTGATTGGAGTTCAGCCTGCACAGATTCTTTTCCCCATACACCAATCAGATCCAGTGTCTCCTGTTCGCTCCATGCTGGAGCTCGTTCGCGATTCTGGGGGGACTGTATTGTCACCTGTGCTGCTGAGCTCACCATGCTGACCAAACAGGAAATGAAATTCAAAATTTCCCAGGGCTTTTCCTGTGTATCTGGCTAGTGCATTGGAGTTGAAAGTGCTGTCCAGAGCGGTCACATTGGAGCACTCTGGGATAGCTCCCGAAGGCCAATACTGTCGAATTGTGTTTGCACAACCCCAAATTTGACCCAGCAAGGTCGATTTTTAGTGCTACTCTCCTTGCCTCGATTTTAAGAGTCCTTTAAGTTGACAGAATGGGGTTGGTTGTGTAGACGCATTCATTATAAAATCAACCTAACACGGCTCAATTTGACCTAACCCCATAGTGTAGACCAGGGCTGAATCTAGACTTCCAACTGGTTCTTCCTAGCATGTGGTCTGCTCTTAAAGGCACAGTACATACTCCAAATATCTTCCCTTTCCAGCGAAAGGGGTCCTTAACAATTTAACATAGATACCCAATGTTTCTCTACACATATCATAACATAACATACACAGGTTTCAGAGTAACAGCCGTGTTAGTCTGTATTCGCAAAAAGAAAAGGAGTACTTGTGGCACCTTAGAGACTAACCAATTGATTTGAGCATAAGCTTTCGTGAGCTACAGCTCACTTCATCGGATGCATATGCTCCTTTTCTTATAACATACACAGCGTTGTTAGCAGTCTTTCAGGTGCTCTGTGCAGCCTATTAGGTCTACAAGGCACCACTTCAGTCCTTGTGCTACCTCAGGGGTTCTCAAACTTCATTGCACCGTGACTCCCTTCTGAGAATAAAAATTACTACATGATTCCCAGGACAGGGGACTGAAGCCTGAGCCCACCTGTGCACTGCTGCCCTGGGCATAGGTGCTGACTTCGTGGGTGCTGCGGGGCTGGAGCACCCATGGGGAAAAATTAGTGGGTGCTCCGCACCCACCAGCAGCCAAACTCCCTCTACCCCCTCCTCCCCCGAGCGTGTCACGTCCCCGCTCCTCCTGCTCATAGCACTTAATAAATGATTAATGATTTATGATTTATGAGGAGAGGCTGAGGGAACTGGGCTTATTTAGTCTGCAGAAAAGTGAGGGGGGATTTGATAGCAGCCTTCAACTACCTGAAGGGGGGGGGTCCAAAGAGGATGGAGCTAAGTTGTTCTCAGTGGTGGCAGATGACAGAACAAGGAGCATTGGTCTCAAGTTGTGGTTTTTCCTAATATCCAACCTAGACCTCCCCCACTATTTCACTAGGAGGGTGGTGAAGCACTGGAATGGGTTACCTAGGGAGGTGATGGAATCTTTATCCTTAGCGGTCTTTAAGGTCCGGCTTGACAAAGCTCTGGCTGGGATGATTTAGTTGGGCTTGGTCCTGCTTTGAGCAGGGGGTTGGACTAGATGACCTCCTGAGGTCTCTTTCAACCCTAATCTTCTATGATTGAGGATACCTGATACTCGAAGTTACATGCTTAAACCCATACTCTCTCTCGCAAATTTTCAAACTGCAGACCATTATCAAAAGTGATAACTTCAGGGATTCCATGCATGGAAAGTATGGATTTCATGTGCATTATCACTTGTTTCGATGTGGTATTTTCTAAAACTTCTGGATAATGAGAATAATAATCCAAAATCAAAACATATCTTTACCTGCATATGTAAATAAATCTATACCAACTTGAGACCACGGCCTTAACTGTTCATTGTTTATCAGCACAGGTTCTTTTTTCTGTTTACTTTGGTATTTTTGACATGTTTCACACATTTTAATAGTTTTCTCTATCTCATTTGCGGCCAATACAGTATCTCTCTGGCTCTGCATTTACATTTCTCAATTCTCAAGTGTCCTTCATGTATTCTTGTGAACATGTCAATTTGTAACAATTTGCCCCTTCTTTGCAATTGATATCAGAGACTTATGGTCTGTTTCTGCAACAATTGGTCTTCCATAAATGAACACATGGAGTTTTTTTTTTTTACAACCATACACTAGGGCTAAAGTTTTGTTTTCAGTTTGGGTTTAGTGGCTTTCTGTTTTTATAAGGACCCTGGATGTTTATACTGTCGGTCTGGAATGATCATCATATTTTTGTAGGAATGTTGCCGCTATGCCTTCTTTGGAGGCATCCGTGGACAATTTGGTCGGTCTCCTGCTGTCAAAATACCTTAGGACAGGGGCTCTGAGTCATTTGTTTTTATTAATAATAATAGGTTTTATTAATAATAAACAGAAGAAGAGAGTTATTGAATTGTTAAAAGACCATATACATTACAAGTAATTGCAAAGTCCTTAGATCAGATTTGTAGCATTGATGATGAGTTTGCTGGTTTGCACAAAAGTCTCTCTGGAGTCATGCCAACAGGTCAGAATCCAAAGGGCATCTTAGATGTAGGTTTGCTAGTCTTTCCATGCATTTTCCAGGGTATTCCAAGTAACTACTTGGAACATCTCAGTCACATGTCTTAAACTGTCCCTGTTTAAAGTTCAGCAAACTAGAGATGGTAGGATGAGGCCTGATCATGAAAGGGACTTAGCATCTACAAGCTACTTTGGTTACATTGTGTACCTATATCCTGTTAGAAATTTACCAAACACATTTAGCATCTCCCTTAACTCATATTAGTACAAATGAATGGGTTAATGATTGCTGGTCTACCTACACCTTTTTGATATTCATATACAAGTGAAATGTCCTGATTATGATTACAGTGCCTCTTGTTAAGTTGTTACGGGCCATACGCAGGCTAGCTCGTTTGCCAGCCTCACAGTTATAGCGTGTGTTCTGCTAGGATCAATACATACCCCTCATTTAGTTAACCTTTCTCCCATGTAGGTAATTTCTCTAAGCCCAAGTTTATATCTATCTATCTTTAGGTGTAGACCTACAGCTCTAGGCCTATCCAGTGCTGTCTTTAACCTGTAATTATGTTCCCTTATTATGCTGCCCCAGATGAAAGTATCATCTATATGCAGTGTTGTGCCTTCAATTCCCTCAAATAATTTACTGCACCGTTCTATGGAAGACTTCTGGAGCAGACTTTAGACCAAATGGTAATCTGAGAAAGCAATATCTTCCATATGGAGTAATAAAAGTAAATAATTTGGAGCTCCTCTCTACTAAGGCATTCTGCCAGAATCCAGATGATTCATTTAAATTAGTAAAATACTTGCACCAGCCATATCCCCCAAAATGTTTTCCTTGTTAGGTAACTGAAAGTGTTCCCTTTTGATATATTTGTTAAACTCCTTAGGATCTAGGTGTAATCTCAGTGTTCCATCCTATTTTTCTACTATTATTATTAAGTTCACCCATTCTGTAGGTTGTTCTTCTAATGTCTTTTACTAAATGATCCAGTTCTTTGAGCTTTTATTCCTCATACTTAGAGGAATAGTTCTAGGGACTTGAATGACAGGACAATTTGACTCTGTTAGTTCAATTCTATATTCAGGTGTTAGTTTTCCTGTACTCTCAAAAACATTCTGATACTGTTTCTCTATGCCTGTGTCCCTTATCCCTGGTACCACCTGTACTCTTTGGTCTTGGCATGGTTTTTACACCCAAAATAGGTGCTTTATTTTCTTAACTATTGCATAGTTTATTAATTCTTTTTGATAGTTTACCTTCACTTCTAGTACATATGTACCTTGAGTGGAAATGAGTTCTCCATTATAAGCTTTCAGTTTAACCTGTTTGCTCACCATTTTCCCTGTTTTTTCTTAAACTTTTTGATAATATCTGAAACAACATTTACCTGAGCACCAGTGTCTAATTCATAGGTTATAGGAGTCCAATCAGTCTCCAAATAAATTGTCCATTCATCTGTCTCCTCCTCTTCAGATACAATTCCTAAATAGAACTCCTCTTCTGTGTTGCTCTGTGCGCTTTACCTGGATTACTGAATTAGCACGCATGCTTTGCTTTTTGTTCTGTAGTTGATCCTGGTTGCAGATGTTGGCAAAATGATTGTATTTCTTACAAATATTACAGTGCTTACCAGAACTGGACATTGATGAGGTCTGTGTTTGTGTCAAAGTCTTATGCAAACTTTGAAGTTGAGCTTTGCTTTTTTCATGCTTGTCTGTGGTTTTTGTTTTGCACTGACTTACTGCTTGCCATTTTTCTCTTTTTTGTCACTCTGTAGAAAGTGGCAGTGACTTGTTTTCCTTCCATTATTTTTATTCTGTTCAGAGTGATTTCTGCTGCTGAACAGTCTTACTGTTTTATCCAAAGTGAGATCCATATCTTCCAATTGTCTCTTTTGTAGCTTTCAATCTCTGATTTCAATTACAATTTGATCCCTTATAATTGACTCTAACTGTCCATGATTGCAGGTTTGGCTCATTTTAGCTTTTGCACTTTTAGGAATTTTTCAAAGGATTCTTCTTCCTTTTGTCTTCTAAGGTTAAATTTATACCATTCAAATGTACTCTTTTTCAAATATGTATTTAAGGTATGCAATACTCTTCAAATTTCTGCAAAATTGTTTCATAATTTGCAATATTTGCATGCTATTAAATAAATCCACTGCAACATTTAAGAAAATTGTTATCTTTCTCATGAAAGCCAGCTGCTGGGATGTACACACACACACACACACACACACACCCCCTACCTTGCGGCTTTTAGTTGCTCCGTCTCCAAGATGACTTATTCATCACAAAAAGAAAAGGAGTACTTGTGGCACCTTAGAGACTAACCAATTTATTTGAGCATAAGCTTTCGTGAGCTACAGCTCACTTCATTGGATGCATACTGTGGAAAGTACACATCTTTTTATACACACAAACCATGAAAAAATGGGTGTTTACCACTACAAAATGTTTTCTCTCCCCCCACCCAACTCTCCTGCTGGTAATAGCTTATCTAAAGTGATCACTCTTTATACAATGTGTATGATAATCAAGTTGGGCCATTTCTAGCACAAATCCAGGTTCCTCCTCACCCCCCCAACCCCACTCTCCTGTTGGTAATAGCTTATCTAAAGTGATCACTCTCCTTACAATGTGTATGATCATCAAGGTGGGCCATTTCTAGCACAAGTAACATGGCTGCTACTCTGAAACCTATCAAATGGAAACAAGTGAGAGTAAAGAAAAGTGGTTGCATACAAAACAAAAACCATAAAATGCAAACTATAGCCTATGCTTACTAATAGTTACTTTTCTTATCTAAGGAAGTAGATTTATTGAAAAAATATAGAATGTTTGTTCGGATCAGTGCTTCTGTTTTGATGACAAACGTTTGTGTATTTTGCCCAGCGCTACTCGTAATGTGAAAAACTGCAAGTGCTTCAGATAGTCGTGTATTTTGCACGTTTAGTGCACTTACTAAAGGACTGATGCTAAATGCAGACTAGCTGGGTTAGAGATAATTATAAGAAACAGAGCAGTCATTCACAAGAACAACTCTGACCCAAAACTCTTACTGAGCAATCAAGAAAAATTGTTTTGAGAGACAATTTGAAATTGCTTTTATGGTTCGTATTTGAGTATGTATTAGACTACAAAGCCCTTTCTGAATTTTGGCGGGAGTCTTTGCTGCTGTCTTTCAGAAAAGCAGTTCATTGACAAAAACACTTCATGACTGACTTCACAGTTCATGTGCAGCTTTAACTTTTAATTAAGTATATACCCCCCAAAGTTTTTGACATCCAAGACAATATTTTTCAAGGTCTTGTTTACTTTATTTAAAGTAAGAGTCTAGGGAGTCCAGAAAATGTGTGTCCCAGTTTCCTTTTTCTTTCATCTTGGTTTGTGTAATGAAGGATAAACCATAAGGTATACTGTATGTACTGGAATACTTGCTGTGTATAATTATTAAGCTAGTGCATGCAAAAAGAATAGCTGTAGTCAGCATATTAGTCAAACCAACTATCTGCACAAAATAGTCGTGACCGTGTGCTTAGCAGGTACTCTTCAGATGCTGCTCAGTGACGTTAGAGGTAACATTCCTCTCACTTTATGAAATAAGTCATTTAAAAATGTGCAACAGTGCTGAGGCTTTGGAGAATTTACAGTTGTCTTTGAAGCACATAAAGGTTGCTTGTGATGCAGTTAGATGGGTTTATGAGTATCTCACTGAATGTTGTACAATCTTTTTTTCTTTGTACTATTTTCTTAGCCCTAAAGTAGTGGATTATGCATAGAAAATGTCCTGGTACTGCCACAATAAATAGATCAACTGAAAGGACACCTTTTGCCTAAGGTGTTTTTAAAACTGTGAATATGAAGTTGGATGATGAATTGAATAAGGTACTTCAAAGGATAGATATACAGTATCTGAATATGAAAAAGCATAAGTGCATGAGAGCATGTCATAGCAATATGTAGTGCTGGCTGCTCAAGGTGATAAAGCAATTTACTATTGTCCTTGCCACCAACAGACTATGTCAAATCTGGGTCTGATGCAGCTTTATTGGAGTATCTGTACAGTATAATATTTTGCCGTATGTATCAGTTGATATAAACCAAAGATAAATTTTTGGTTTTTAACTTCAACAAGTAAATCTGTTCTCTTGATTTATTTTTGACAGAGGAGTTGCTGCTTTTGATTTTTTTTTTTTGGTTGATGTTTTTTTGGTTGACGTTTCTGAAAGGTATCAAGCTGAATGTTGATCCCAATTACGATTCATTTGTAGTTAGACCATATAGTGAAAGTGTTGTTTATGGGGACAGAATTTGATAAGTTGAAAACAATGTGAGTTTTGCCTGAGTACAGAATGAGCTAAAACAGAGTCAAGACTTCAGCCTTTGACTCCTGTATTTTAGCTGTGGACTAAAATGGATCTTGCACATCTAAATTCTGACCAGGCTGGAATAGATCAATCAAACATGTTAAATATAGGCTCTAAATAAAAGTAAGCATACACTAGATAACATAAGACTTTTAAAATGTAAGTTTATAACACTCCAGCATTAGATACATTATATTGACAGGCAGGGCAGTAGCCAGGATTTTCAGGGTGAAGAGTAGAGGAATGGCTCTTTGCAGCAGACCCTACCTTGTCCTGGGATGACACATAATCTGCAGCCCCAGCAATCCCAGTCACACAGAGAACCTGACACTTCTCACCTTGTCTTTGACCCCCTGCCCCAACCCATAGGTATAATTGCCCCCCTCTTGTTTTTTCACACACACCTTTGTCTCTCATTCCTCTTTCCTTTTCACTATTTCTTCTAGTCTCTGCTTCCCCTCTGTTTAGCTCCCATTTTGTTCCTTTCCTTCTTTGTCCTGTTTCTGTGCTTCCCCCCTCCGTCCCCCATTCCATCCCTACTGTTGGTGTTCCCATCTCTTACCAGGTGTGGCTCAGGGCTATGGAATTTGTTCAATAGCAAGAGGGAGTGGGCCTGATTTTCCTGTCACTTATGCCATCAGTGTAACTCCATTGGTTTCAGTGGAATTACTCCTGATTTACCAGTGTGTGAGAAGAGAATCAGGACTGTTATGTTCTTGGTAAATGGGAGCTGCTGTTGGCTAAAAATGCTGATACAATTATGCTGGAACTGGAACTCTAAACCTGATACAATCTCAAAATCTTTGCTACTGATTTTGCTATATTTTTTCAGGTCAGAATGGGAACGATAACACATTGTAAGTAAAATAGACTAGGAAAGAATATCCTGAGTCTACACATACTTCCTTCTCCTTCCCCCCCCTCCCAAAACTGTCTTTTGGGTGATCAGAAATAAGGATAATATAGTAGGTAATTAATTTTCACTGTATGATCTTGTATGTATTATGAATTTAACAGTAGAAAAATGCAGTGGACCACATGGCTATATAATTGGTGGGAGTAGAAAAATTGAATAATTCTCTGAATATGCTTAGATCCTAGAACTTAAAGTTACAAGAGAGCATTTTCAGCTCTTCATTGTGGAAGGGAAAGTAGAAGACTTAGTGAAATATTTAGAGCCACTGTTCTGGACACATCTAGTAAACTTTGTCAAAAATCCCTGGGCAAGAACAGTTCTCTGTACATCTCATTTGGCAGCAGGGGTGTGTGCAGGAATTTAAATTTCACTGCTTTTGGAGGGGCTCTGTGCCTCTTCTGTTTGTTGCCGGGGGGGGGGGGGGGAAGGGGGCTGTACACCTGCTTGCCCCTCTTGTGCATGCCCCTATTTGGCAGAAACTGTTTTCTGTGGTTTATCTTTTGACATCTCTAATGTACTAAGGTAATCAAGATGTTTAAAGGAAAATGCTTTTTTACCACTTATTCTGGTTTGGGAGAAAGCTAGAGAGTTAAAAAAAATTGGAAAATGACACACAGCAACATTGGAGCTAAAATATCTGGGATATTAATGCCATTTTTAAATCATCAGTGGAAAATACTCAATAGGGATTGGTGTTAAATTTCAAAAATTCACAGGAATGGTTATGCACATTTACAAATTCTAGACACAAGTGCCCACAGTAACTGCATAAACTGATCCTGATTTACTTGACCTCCCAAAATTCAAACTAAAATCAGCTGAAGTTTTGGGTGGTTAAGAAATGCAGAATCAGGTTCTTAAGGAGTTACTACAGGCTGAATGGCTGTGGGATAATCTGATAGTTTTTCTGATGCATTATTTTGATCAAAACAAACTAGTAAACCTGACCGATGCAAATTAGACAGCATACTGCTTTATTGTGGGACGGTGGTACACCAAAATTGCTTTTGCTTTGAGCAATAAATCAGACTGAAAATGTACAGCTATCTTCCAGCAGTATTTGTCGCATATAGGACACGTTTAGCAGACAACGAGGCTAGTATGGAATATGACATAGAAACATAAATGCAGGTGGTTAATGAAAATCAAACATTCTCTACTCACTAAATATAGAAGTTGATACAGAAACCTAAGGCTGCAGAACTACAAGGGAGGATACTAGGGGAATGGCCAAAGACAAAGGCAGGTGCTTTATCCCTGATTCATCATTGATATCTTCATGATGAATTAACGTTTGTTGGTTTAATAGTTAAAATGGAAAATGAGTGCTTCCAGACAATATGAGGAAAGAAATGTTTTGTCAGGTTCATAAAGAAGATCAAAGTATGCAATAATGCAAAAACGGAGTGTGAGGAATCCTTTACTAGCCTTGTATAAGCACAGTTTGCTGACATAGCTGTGATCTGTTCGTGGTGTCAAATATGTTGGTCACGATAGACAAAGGAGCCATAGTCCTCAATAAAAGACTGTAAACAGAAAGACCTTCACAAAATGTACAGATTAACCATTTTTACTTAGGAGATAAATACTTTTTATGTTGTGGTGGTAGCTGTGTGTGGCTGTTTTGAGTTGTCTTCTTCCGGACTGACTGAGACAGTGATTTATTATTTGAAATCTCTCTGCAAAACTTGGAAACCTCAGACAATGGTACAAAATTTAAAGCTTCCCCAAAACACTTGGAATTTGAGCATGATACATAGATGCCAAAATCTCTCATGTTAAAAGGGTTAGCAGAATCTTCTGTTCAAAATGTCAGATATGCTCAAGAAAGCAGAAGATAAACAGGATCCTTCTTTGACTGTATCTGCAGTAGAAAGTTACCTGCGAGGCTAATCTGGAATAGACAACCCACTAATGAGTAGATATATGAAAACAATATTGTCATTTGCAACTGGATTATTTAAACGAAACAACTGTCCCTATTAATAAAGATGACAGGAAAGCTATTATAAAGTAATAATGAAGCTTTCCCTTTCTGAATGTGACAAGGAGGAAAAAAGGAAAACCAAATTCTGGTCAAAGAGAAAAATGCTCCCATATAATACAACTGCATAGTGGACATGTTTTTGGAAGAAACAGGATAATTATCTTGAAGATTCCAGAAAAATGAGAAGCACTCAGCTGAATATCGCCACATACAATAAATAATAACACCATTAGCAAATGATATGGACACTGCACCATAAGAAAAAGACAGCTGGTGTGAAAGATGAAAAGACCAAGCAAGTACTCTTTGTAACCAGCAGCAACAGTCAAGTAAAGACCTTTCAAATATAGTGATTTATTGTGTTAATGAGTGCAACATAGAAAGATCACTGCCTTTGGTTTTATACAATTAGTTTCCTATTGGTTTATAATGCTGACACCATTCCCTGCGCAAAGTAGCACCGGGTTCCACAAGTTGTCCCATTGGTTTTAGTGGGTCTATTTGCTGAAAAAGGCATAAATCAATGTCAGTAAGGGTATCCAGTCTGACCTGATGTTGGTAGAAGTGTAGTGTTTGGTGATTGCTGCAGCCCTAAGAGACAGTCTTTGTGGTGGATTTAACCCCAGCTTAGCAGGTAAATAACAGAATGCTATTTTAACTCTTGCGTTCACCTCTTTCCACAGCTGCCTGGCTGTTGGACAGTCCTGTAGCACGCTACAGTGCTAACAAACATCAGAGGATAAGGCCTTCACATTGCGCAACCTCTGTGGTGTCCAGTACAAACCAAGCACATGATTTTACAAAAATGGAAGAGAAGGCTTATGCTCAGAATAGAGCAGTGGTGTTTGGAGCTGTCTGTGTTAGCAGCCAAATTAAAAATAGCTTCTCACCGTAAAGAGCAGTTATAAGAATTTTGAAGAAATTTGGATACCGTTTCTAGATACATTTGGATAAAAATGTTGAGATGGCTCAAGGAATGCCAGACCTCCATTCCACCTAATCCTCTCCTCTTTTTTTATCTCTCCCCTCCTGCCCCCCCCCCCCAACATCAATTCCACCAAGACCCTCCTCCACTAATCCTGGTCCTCTCCTTGCCTCCTCTTCCTATTCATGTATGTCTTCTCCTATTTTATTGCTCTTAATACCACCATAGCATGTTATGTCTAGGTAGTATTGTTTAGTTTTGTATTTTCTGGTCTTGCAGCTTTCACGAGTTGTAAAACGGCATAATTTCACAATTTTTTTGGAGATCCTGTGAAGTGTGTGTTTTTTGGAAACGCACATGCTGCAAGCCTTTTCGTTTTTTTTGAACTTTTCATTGTTTCTTTATGAAAATCAATAAACATTTAATCATACAGAAGTGTAGTGTTCAAAATGTTTGTGTGTGTATACATACACATGCACACAGACATACTCACATAATTTGTTACAGGTAGTATTAGAGGAGGTTATGGTTCAATTTGCTACGAATAATATTGATTACAAATGTACCCCTTTTAACAATTGATTGAACTGACCCTGATTCCTGCGAATGTATTTGTATTGGTTGAACAGTTTAGAAGAATAATTTTCTGCCTATGGATCGTTCATGAACTGTTTGGTTTTTCTGTTCATTATCTGTGTTGTGATTGGATACCTGAGTCATGTGCTATTATATCATTCATCCTTTCAGTGAGCAGAGACTTCTAAACAGGAGAAGAAGAGTGAAGGGAATAGCAAATACTGAAAAGCAAACTTTTGACAAATTTTCAGTCTACTTATCGGACTTGGTGCTTTTATTTATGAAAATAGTCATAAATCAGGCTTAGTTTGTTTTGCTTTTTACTGTGTAACCACCTCTCCTCATATATAAATCATAGTCATCAGTGTAGTTAAGTAATAATGCCACTCCAGAAATTAATGTAGTTCTGTTAAAAATATTAGACTAATTTTCCAGGGAAAGATGTATTAAGCATTATAAAACAATTTTCTATTATGTTAGTACACAAGCTACCTCTGCTAGTCACAATGTTCCTTTACTTATTATGTAACCTTAATGCTATATAATAAGAATGACGAATTAGCAATTTCCTGAACATAACAGGGCCCCTTTTTCATATCTAGATGATGTGCTATTTTTGCAGAAAGGGAACATACAGCATAAAATGGTGTTCTGACTATTGGAAGCAATGAAGTACATCTTTAATTTCCATGAGCATCTGAACATCTCTATATTTATAGTGGAACTTCCTTGATTCCCTAAAGGCTCAAAACATCAAGAGAGAACCATATGTATCTTTCATAATGTATACAAAATAATTCGCTTGAACCGGAGACCCCTACCATGGCATGTTTCTTTGTAGCTGCTGAAAAATGTGGCTTACAGAGAGTTACTGATTTTGTTTGGAAAGTCAGCATACAGATACTTTGTTTTATTTTTATAGCCTAGGTTGACTTGCCTGGAGACTTTTTTTCCATTTGGTCAAATATTCATCTGTTTTCTTGTCTATTTATATTTGAGCATATGCAGAAAATCTAATTGAGACATTCCAAGCAACAGTAGAACAATACACTTCAGCCAACAGTGAAGTTAGATGTGAATAAACTCTTGTTTCCTAGAATTTATCTTTTCTTCGGTTGCAAGGAAATCCACAATTTCTTTTCATAGGGTACAAACTAAATTTCATTTTCTCAAACTTTTTAATTTCTTTCCATTCACCCATTGTCCATGACCTGATTAGTAAATTTTTATTAAGCATCTTTGAGGGGACAAACTCCGTTCTCTTCTATATTTGGCTGATGTCTGAAAATTAAGCTCTGTCTGCCCTGGGTATTTGTCTAGCATTCAGCTTAACTGAATATTTTACCCTTCCTTCTCCTTCCATATAAATCTATCTGTTTCTCTACTTCTGTTACTACTCCTCTTCCCTAGCCTTGGAGGAGAGGGTAATGCCTGCTGGCTCTTTCTTCACTTCCTCTCCCTTTGCCTCAAGATAGGGCATTGAGAGGTCTCCAGAGAAGGGCTGTACTATATGTGAGGAAGTTGCAGGTGATGGCATTGGTAATAATTCTGTAGATTATGGAGATCTTCCACCCCCATGTTGCTAATGAATAGAAAAGAGCAAGAACATGGTCAGATCAGATCACTTGTTGGATTTAGAAATCTTTGTTCTTTGCCTCACTTTTCCCTGATCCTAAAAAAGTTTTGGGCGCAATGAAACCAAATATCGCTATTTTGCACTGAAAGGATTCCTGGTTGCATACAAATTATCAATTATCTTTTGGTTCATTTTAATTTATGCACTTATTTTATAGCTGTTTCCTGCAGTATCCTTGAGAAACCTTATTGAATTAAGTTTAAGTATCTTTGGTGTCCATTATATTATATGAATGGTTTATGTATTATTGTGAGCCAGGATTGTAGGTAACATCTAAAGGGTAGGAGATGTGACCTATGTGAGACCAGGGTCACATATGGAACAATGTGGACTTTATTGGAACAATATGGTATACAAGAATGGACTCTTGGAACAAAATGTGCTAAGTGGTTTTCCTAAGGAATACTTACAGAGAATTTGTGTTCACCTCCCCTTATCTCTAATTATGCAAAAAAACCAGCCTTTTGCCAGTATGCATTGAGGAATGACCCATTGTCTGAGGATCACCTGTTACATGAGGCCAAAATCAAAGGCCCAAGCTGTGTAAAGGAAAGATTGAATTATTCATGGTTGTTCTGAATTTTAGACAGTTATACTACAGAGAAAAAACAGTTGTGGATTTTGGAGGACTGACACCCACCAGAGCATGAGTTTGGAGTTGGGGGTGATCTCTTAGCTTTTAGCATGAATGTAGGTTGTTGTTGTTGTTATTATTACTACTACTACTACTACTACTATTATACTTTCTCTGTAATGCTTTCACCTTAAGAAAAGATATGTTTGCTTATAAAGGACCTGTGTTGTAACTTACAACTCCAGGCAATTATGCTGTGTATAGCCTTCTGAGAGAAAGCAGTCTGATTTGCAGGGGATTGTGCAGTTCTGGAAAAACCCTGGTCAGGAGGGAGAGACGTGCAGGTCTCTGCCCAAGGGAAGAGGCCCCAGCGCCCCCTCCCTCCTGTGTAGTTTCAGCTGACCACTGAAACTGACAGAGCAGTGCTAAGGACTGGTAACTATAAGATCCAGCTGCAGAACCTTTGGGGGCAGTGTGTGTGTGTGAATGGAAGCATATGCTGATTTTAATGCTTAAATTGTACTCTCAATAAACGTGGCATATTGCCTTATCCCCTTGAAAAAGATTGTGTACAGTTTATAAGACTAACAGTGATGCAATTCAATCTGCACCAGTCTTTCTGACATAAATCAAAACCCAGTGGTTCCTTGGGGGGGTCAGTGATGAGTTATTTGTTTTGAGCAGTCAAAACACTCCATGTGGCTCTCCACTGAACCTCAGTGTTGAAGTTGAGTGTAAGGGTCTTGATGTGGTTCCACAGACAGTGTGGGATTTTAATCTTGTGTTTGGTGGGTTCTGCAAGTTATCATGCAATGGGTTCCTTGTGTTTGCATTGACATGGTGAGAAAGCGAGATGTCTGGGCAGCTCTTCTAATATATAGAGGCTGGATGTGTGACAGGACCAGGAGCCAGTCAACTGGAGTCAGTTTGAATGTCCCTGACACTCTGTGCATGGTGTTATTCAGTTGAGTATCAAGGAGTTTAGTGTGACTGCTAAGAGACCTGGCACACAGTATTCAGCTGTTGAATATACCAAGGTAATTCTTGTGGTTCATAGGGTCCAAGGACTCGAGCCCCATGATGTTCCGGCCAGTTTCTTGATAAGCGCGACACGAGACCTGACCTTATCATGGGTGTTCTCAAGGTGTTGTCAAAAGGTTGAACTCTGGTCCAGTGTAACTCTGAGATACTTTGGGTGAGCCTCATGGTTGGTCAGTGAAGCTACCTGGTCACAGAAGTTCCTCTTTGGGTGAAATCCTGCTTGCTCTGCTGAGAGGATGTCTTCAATAATGTCAGACAGATGGTGGAGCAGTGCCCATTCCAGGAACTTGCTGGTGGTTGAGAGGAGAGAGATGGGGTGGTAGCTGGCTGCATCCTCTGGGAGTTTTCCAGGCTTCAGTAAGGCAACCACTGTTGCTTGTTGTCAGCTTGTTGGCCCTTCTCCAGTTCTATGCATGGTGGTAAAAAGTGTCACCGGCCATCCCCAACCCCATCTCCCCACATTCTTGAAAAACTCAGAAGGGATCTTATCAACCCCTGCAGCTTTCCAGCTTTTTGTTTTATTCCTAAATAGAAACCATTATCAAGGAGAGAGGATGTTTTTCTGGTTAAGGCAGTAGATTTAGGAATAAGGTTCAGGAAATCAGGGTTCAGCTCCCTGCTCAGCCACAAACTTCCTGTGTGACCTTGGGCACTTATTCACTCTGGGCCTCAATTCCCAATATGTAAAATGGTCCTTGCCTGTCTTGTAGTGGAATGCTTTTTCTGTCAGGAAATGCCAGTTCATCTAAATAATAACATTGTGCAATAAGGTGTCTATTTTGACAAAATTTAAATGAAAACCAGGCAGACCTCTTGCTTACCTGCTTCCCCAGTTCCTGGCCCCTTGGTATCCCTGCTGCATAGCCAGGGTTCCCGGAGAGCATGTTTTGATTCGGAAGCACCAAAATGTTTTGGTAGGAAGAGCATTTTGATGATTCTGAAACAAAATATTCCAGGCCTATGAAAACTTTGGATTTTTGTCCCAATGTGGGATGAAATTTATTTTGAAAAACTCAGTTTTTCATGGACCTAGAAGTTTGTTTCCTGGCCATATCTGTCATGTCTATTTAGAGTATAATCTCTTTGTAGAGGAGATTCTTTTGCTATATGCACAATACCTGGCCCAATGGGGCCACAATCTCAATTGGTTTCCATAGGCACTACTGTAATACAAATAAATACTTATGCCCCTTTGGTCCAAACAGCCAAAATTCAGGGCTTTGCAGGATTGTTTCAATAGATGAGGAATCAGTGATGTGAATAGGTATATTTTTGGTTTAACATTGTTTAATTACAAAAATGTGCACAAAGTCCTGTTTCCCTGAACACATTAAAAAGAAACAGCAGGCAGTTTGCTTGCTTAGAAATCCCTAAGTCTGCCACTCCAGCAAGCTGTGCGCCCAAGAAGCTCGCTCTCTCTGTACAACCCCTGAGTCATGTTCATAATTCCTTCTGGCTTTCTCTCACCAACTCTCACAGCCATTCTACTAGCTAGTAACCGTTCTGCTAACCTCTGTATTTGCAACTAATGAAATTTCTCAGTCCCCAGAGCTTAGCTCTGACTTACCATGTGCCTAGGGCTGTCTCACCATTGTCTGCAGCTGTTTTTACTACATAAAGGGGCTTGATACTTGCGTCTGTGAGACTGAAAGAGTTCTTGATGCAACTATTGGCTATAATGAGGTCTGTGATGGTCTTTGAATCCAAGATTCACTTGCTGGCAGCCATCAGCCTCTTTAAACATAGTAATAAATCAGGGAAGTAGGTGGAGGCTAGGAGAGCAACCTTCTTACAACTGTCCACCTTTCATGCAAGCAGTTCTATTTGCAAACTTCAGACAGCTGCTGCCCACAATTGTATTTTTAATAATTTACCATATCTAACAGGGAGGGAAAACAATCAGGAAATAGATTTCTGAGACAGGCTCAGGTCCACAGAGAGGATCCTGCTGTTGCTCCTGATTCTGAAGGGGATGATTCTTTGTCCTCACCTCTTGGAGGTGATGAGAATGCTGCCAGAGACAGAGTGAAGGTGAGAGGGAGCGGATGAAGTGGGACAACAATTCCAGTGCTCTTGCTAATTCTGACTTTCACATGTGAAAGGAGATAGCTTATAGGGAATTATGGTGCTAGATGGAAAGTTTTTTCTTTTTATTGACACTAAGGTTGTCTCTGCATTTCTCAAGTCGCTCAGGGGATGCCATCTTGCATGTTTTGGCCAGCTGTGAAGTTACAACAGTTCACTTTGCTTCGGATACCTACTACTCTATTGACTAAATATAGGTTAGGAGAGTGGCAGCTGCTCAAACTGTATGGGGAGGCAACTTGGACAGAGGTAACAACTATGTCTGGCAGCATTCCACGTTCTATGTAGGTGTTTTCAATAATTCATACAGTGCAGTTAATCTGTGGGGGGAAAAAGACTTGAGTGAAAATATTGTAGCTATTCTGTGTGTGTTGGCATCAGGGAATGTCAGTGTGGTGCAGCTAGTGTGTAGTTGTGAATTCCACATAATTATTTTAATAATTTATATTCTCATCTGTTTCATAGTCTGGAAACTTACTTTTTTCAAATTTCTGCAAAATTGCTTTCCAGGCAATCTGATTTTCCATCTGAAAGATATTTTATGTTTATGTATTGATGTTTTCACTCAAAATTGGACCTATTTTTGACTTTAAATAAAAGTCTTGAAATTTTGGTTTTCCCCTCCAAAACTAGACCATTTTAAAAACAAAATGAGAATCTTGATTTTTGAGATGTTCAACTTTAATTTCAGAGTTTTTGCACATTTCTAATATATCAGCACTAACATTGCATACATTCTAATTAACCATAAGCACGTACTTAAACCCATCCCTGTTCCACCCCCTGATTATGTGCTTTGCTGAATCAGTGCCCTAAACAACAACCAAATACTGAAAATCTGCCTAATTTCTGCTAGAGACTTCTGCTTGAGGAAGTATCTTCTTATGCTCCTTCCAGCAGTGTCTGTTTCTCTGAAACATACTGTGAAACATGTCTGTGGTTTGTTTCTAAGCACTGTAAATGTACTTTGTGCTTTGTACAGGAACCCTAACCAACAGGAAAGTTTTTTCAAAAGCCCTGCCAATGGCAAAAGGCGCATAGTTCAGATACCTGAAATAGAAATATTATTAGTATTAGTGAACCCTGTGCATTTACATAAACAGCCATTTCTCTTATTGAAATTAATTTTAGTGTGAACTCGATGTCCACATATAATGTCTACTGAGTAGCCTTCGTGTCAGTGAAGGTTGTGATCGCATCTGATCTCAGAAACTAAGCAGTAGGACTTGTTAATAATTAGGGCTCCGTGTCTGTCACAGAGGTCGCAGAAGTCACGGATTCTGTGACCTCCATGACTTCTGCAGCGGCCAGTTAGTGTGGCTGACCCCAGGGCTGCACAAGCAGCTGGCCCTGTGGACAGCCACACTGGCTGCTGCCAGAGTGGCCCTGGGGCCCGTCCACACCGGTCACTGCTCGGGCGGCCCCTGGCAGCAGTCCCCAGTGCGGACGGCCCCTGGTTGCGCCCCCCACCTGCAGAAGCCCCCCCCCAACAGCATCCCCCACAGCAGCTGCTGAGTATCTCTGGGGCAGATCTGTCTTATTGCTATTGATTAACTTCTGGGGCAAAAGAGGAGCACTTCCTTTGCTGTGTTGTATTGTGCTGGGCACTTGCCATCAAGTTTGTTAAGGCTCTGGGCTGGAAGCTGTGTTTTGGAACCTGGGCTTGGTTGCTGACTGTCTGGGCTAGGTTGTCCTGCATTTAGATGTGTTAGTACCTGTTTTCTGTCAAGGGGCCCTTTTAAAGTGAGAGCAGTGCAGCTTGTGATTGGATAGAAGTCACTGAGCGAGAGGGTTGAGTCATCCATTCCAGCTATGTGTGGGGCATGGATTTTAAAAAGCGCACGGCCTTTCATTGGCTGGTAAGGCTTGTGGCTGGTGAGACAAAGGAACATAAGAACGGCCATACTCGGTCAGACCAAAGGTCCATCTAGCCCAGCATCCTGTCTTCTGACAGTGGCCAATGCCAGGGGCCCCAGAGGGAATGAACAGAACAGGTAATCATCAAGGGATCCATCTCCTGTCACCCATTGCCAGCTTCTGGCAAACAGTGATGCTAAGGACACGATCTCTGCCCATCCTGGCTAATAGCCATTGATGGATCTAGCCTCCATTAATTGAGTTCTTTTTTTGAACCCTATTATAGTCTCGGTCTTCACAACATCCTCTGGCAAAGAATTCCAGAGGTTGACTGTGCATTGTGTGAAGAAATACTGCCTTTTGTTTGTTTTAACCCTGCTGCCTATTCATTTCATTTGGTGACCCCTAGTTCTTGTGTTATGAGGAGTAAATAACACTTCCTTATTTGCTTTCTCCACATCAGTCATGATTATATAGACATCTATTATACCCCCCCCAGTTGTCTCTTTTTCAAGTTGAAAAGTCCCAATCTTATTAAGCACGCCTCATACAGAAGCCATTCCCTACCTCTTAATAATTTTTGTTGCCCTTTTTTGAACCTTTTCCAATTCCAATATATCTATCTTTCTGAGATGGGGCGACCACATCTGCATGCAGTATTCAAGATGTGGGCGTACCATGGATTTATGTAGAGGCAATATGCTATTTTGTCTTATTCTCTTTCCCCTTCTTAATGATTCCCAACATTCTGTCCACTTTTTCAATTGCTACTGCACATTGAGAGGATGTTTTCAGAGAACTGTCCCCAGTGACACCAAGATCTCTCTCTTGCGTGGTAACAGTTAATTTAGACCCCATCATTTTATGTGTGTAGTTGGGATTATGTTTTCCAGTGCATTACTTTGCATTTATCACCATTGAATTTCATCTGCCATTTTGTTGCCCAGTCACCCAGTAGTTTTGTGAGATCCCACGCCAGACAGGCACCCTGACCCTGAAGCCTTCCACCCAGGCCCCGGTCTTGATTTTGCAGGAAATTTTGCCTGTATATCCCTGCTGATGAAAGCCAGGCATGGGGAACCTACAGGTGAACAGGTGTCTATTGGTGGAATCCTTCAGGAAGTAGGTAAGAGAGCTGTAGGTGGAGGTGGCTCATCTGTGTAGCATCCAGGAGTGTGAGGACTTCATGGACAGGACACACATGGAGACATCTGGGTTGACTGCAGATGACTACATCAGCACCAGAGGAGGAAGGAGAACTGGACGCTCTGCAAGGAGGATATTGGCCGTTGGTCAACGTGGGCAGTAGACTATGCTCCCTCCCTCTAGGCCCCCCCTCCACCAAGGTGAAGAACCAGTACACTGTACTGGTAACAGGAGGTGAGGAGCGGACCCCAAAACTGGGAGGCTCATGGTCAGCACACATGAGAGGAGGAGATGTAGAGTGCTGGTGGCCAGGAGCTCCCTTCTGAAGGGAACAGGGGCATCCATCTGCTGAACTGTATGACATCAGGAACTGTGCTGCCTGCCTGGATTTGGCATCTGAAACATTATGAAAAGGTTGCTGAGGTTCATCTGTGCCTCTGACCACTACCCTACGCTGCTCATCCACATAGGCACTAATGATACTGCCAGGTCTGACCGTGAGCAGGTGAGCTGTGACTAGAGGGTACTCAGAGTGAGAGTGAAGGGCTCAGAAAGTGTTCTCATCCATCCTCCCAGTTGAGGGTAAGGGCCCAGGTGGGGATACATGCATCCTGAAGATGAATGCATGACACTGCAGATGGGGTCAATGGGAGGGCTTTGGCATTCCTTGTGGGATGCTGTTCTTGGAAGAAAGTCTGTTGGGAAGAAGTGTGATCTACTTGAACAAGAAGGGGAAGAGTACCTTTGCACACTGACTCACCAATTTAGCAAGGAGGGCTTTAAACTAGGTTCAAAGGCAGCAGGTGACAGCCTACAGATGAGTATTAAAAAGACAAACTTGAGAGAGGGTTAGATTTGGGGGGATATGAAAAATTACAGTAGGGTCATAGGAGCAAAAAGAGGGATATGATTGGGGGAATAAACAGGAAGAACTGAAAGTATTAGTACAGAAGCTAAATTATGATTTAATTGGCATCATAGAGACATGGTAGGATAAATCTCATTACTGGAATACTGATATAGAGAGGTATAGCTTGTTCAGGAATGACAAGCAGGGTAACCAGGGAGGAGCTATTGCATTATACATCAAGAATATATACATTTGTTCTGAGGGCTAGAAGGAGGTGAGAGAGAGACGAGTTGAGAGCTTCTGGGTAAAGAAAAAAGATGTAAATAATAGGGCTGATGTCATGGTAGCGGTCTATCAGAAAGCACCAAATCAGGAAGAGGAGGTGGATGAGGCATTTCTAGAACAAATAACAGAAATATCCAAAACGTAGGACCTGGTCATAATGGCGAACTTTAACTACCTAGACATCTGTTGGAAAAGTAATACAGAAAAACACAAAATTTCCAAAAAGTTTTGGGAATGTATTGGGGACAAAATTCTTGTTTCAGAAAGTAAAGGAAGTAACCTGGGGGACAGCCATTTTAGACTTGATTCTGATCAAAAGGAAGGAATTGTAAGCAAATCAGCAAGCAGAAGGCAATTTGGGTGAAAGTGATAATGAAATGACAGATTTCATGTTTCTAAGAAAAGGAAGGAGTGAGAGCAGCAGAATAAGGACAATAGAATCCAAAGAAGCAGGCTTTAGCAAACTCAGAGAACTGGTAGGTAAGGTGTAATGGGAAAAAAATCGAAGGCAAAAAGGAGTTTAGGAGAGCTGGCAGTTTCTCAAGGAGACAATTTTAAAGGCACAACTACTAGGCCCAACTTTCCCAATGGGAAAGAAAGATAGGATGAATAGTTATGGCTCCATCAGGAGTTCTTTAATGACCTAAAAATCAAAAGGAATCCTTCAAAAAGTGGAAACACGGACAAACTCCTAAGGCTGAATACAAAAGAGTAGCACAAGCATGTAAGAACGAAATCAGAAAGGCTAATACACAAAATGAAATACACCTATGAAGAACACAAAAGGCAATAATAGAAGATTCTTCAAATACATTCGGAGCAAGAGACAGATGCTGGAAAGTGTAGGTGCTCTACCTAGTGGTAAAGGAGAGCTAATAACTAATTACATAAAGAAAGCTGAGGTGTTCAATGCCTATTTTGCTTTAGTACTAACTGAAAAGGTTGATAGTGTGCTGAGTATCTGGTCAATATTAACAACAATTGGGAAGAACAGGATAAAGAACATGTAGATAAGTTAGATATAGTCAGCAGGGACTGAGGAAATTAACCCTAGGGTACTTAAGGAACTGTTAGTAATCTCAGAACTGTTAGCACTTATCGTCAAGAACTCATGGAGGATGCAAACATAGTACTTATCTTTAGAAAGCAGAACGAAGCGGACCTGGGGAATTAGACCAGTCAGCCTAAGTTCATTACTTAGAAAGATACTGGAACGATTTATTAAATAATCAGTTTGTAATCACTTGGAAGGTAATGGGATCATAAGGAATAGTCAGCATGGGTTTATTAAGAGCAAATCATGCCAACCCAACCTAATTTCCTTCTTTGACAGGGTTACTAGTCTAGATAGGGGGAAAGCAGTAGATGTAATATATGCTGAAAAAGGGCTCTGTGAAGCTCAAAAGGTTGTCCGTTCCATCAACAGAAATTGGTCCAATAAAAGCTATTACCTCATCTACCTTCTATCTTTTAAATATCACATGACATTTTTCAAAATGGAATTATTTTAGCCCCACATTGGCCAAATTCTAATCTGAATAAACAATTTTTGGCTTATCTAATACCCCCGGCTTTTATTTATTTTTTTCTAAACTGTTTCATAGGGTTCTCTGCTTCCTGTCTTGTGTCCAGAATCTTCCCTCTGATACAGTATGTGTTTTCAGCTTAACTGAAGTCAAAGGGAGTGGAGTGTATGCATATTATTACTGTACACTCTTAAATAGTTGCAATATCCAATTAGTTGTGGATGTACTTCAGTAGTGGGTGAAGGCTTTCTATGCGTCCAATCCTATGAAGCACTGAATGCCTCAAAGTTGCTCAGAAGCTTCCCTAACCTGAAGAATAGCTCCTTGAGAAAGAGGTGGTGTGCTTGTGACGCTGGCAGACCGGGTGCCAGTTCAAGCCAAGATCCCAGGCCTCACTGAACAGTGACGAAGGCATAGCTGGAAACCAGTCTGGCTTGCCTGGGTGTTAGTATAGTTTAAAATAGGTATTAGACTTGTAATGATGTGTTATAAGATGCTGCATGTATTATTCCTACTTATATCATTTGTTTCCCATGTTGTAAGGTAATGTTGAAATATTTGCCCTGTAACAATAAAAATGTTTGCTAAGACTGTAAATCCCCCACAGTCAGGGGAGAAGCATTACCATGTGTGAAATACACATTTACCACACAATGTGTTATCTCCTGCCCATCAGGAAGGACTCTTGAATCCAAGGGAGCCATCGTGGAACACAGACTTTGTTGATAGCTTCCCCAAAAGTCCTGAAGAGGGTATGTGCCTAGGCCCTTGTCCCTTGGCAACTTGAACACAGGGAGAAAGGAATAAAAATGCATGTTAAGGAGAACTTCTTATTCCTTAGTTACTTGAAATCTGTGGGGTGAGGATTTCTAAGCATAAGCAAGGAGTCCCCAACTGTATAGCTTGGGTTAGCCCTAAAGGATAGACAGTCTGCGTAATGTAGAAATTATTACCTTTTGAAACCTGACTGTAATTCATTTGTGTGTGTATGCTTACCTGCTTTAAGCTTGTAAATAACTTTTTTTTCTTTTTCCTAGTTATTAAATCCTTAGTTTACTATGGGATTGGTTACAAGTCTTGTCTTTGTGAGATCTGAGATGCAAACTGACCTGGGGTAAGTGACTGGCCCTTTGGAACTGGGAGTAACCTGAATATTTTGTGATCTTTGGTGCAAAGTGACCATTTATCACAAAGTCAAGTTGCCTGGATAGCAAGATAGATTTGATTGCCCAAGAGGATTGTCCGTGACTCCATGACTGTTTATAATGCCTGAAGAGTTTCTACTTGTTACTCAGTTGATGAAATTGAAGTATAGGACTCACAACCAGTTTGGGGTTTGTGCCCTGTTGCTTAACAGTCTGCCCTCGGGTTGGTATTCTCACCAGAAAGCATGACAGTGCTGTCTTTGTGTTCACCTCTTTACAAGTTTGTAAGTTGACAGAGTGTATAATTTGTTTAAATCAGGCTATTACAGTTTCATGTCACTTTCAAAAACACTATCTTACTTCCCAACAGTCAGTAATCTTTATTCATGGAAAAAGTGAAGAAATCTGTTCACAATGAGTTGTCCAGGGTGTATTTGCTTTTTATAATGTTAGCATTTTTTTTAAACCTCAGGTTGTGCCAATTTTCTCTTTCCTTGTTAAAGCCCTGTCCAGTGTAACTGACTCGGTCTCATGCTGAGTAAGTTAAATGCAGCTGCTGTTTTCAAACTCATACAGCTTATTCAGAAATTCAATAAATCATGAACTGTCAAGGTAGAGACAAGCTTGGCCCTTTCTGAAATTTCTCACTCTTGACCCCATTTTTAGAGACATCCCTTCTTCACAAGTTAACAAGTAAAATCTATTCAGGGACAAACTATTGGGAGTCTGTGTGTGTAAATGTTTTGACAGGAAGTAGTAGAAGATGCATTTGAAAGGATCATTGAAAGGTCAGAACAATTTTTTTAAAGAAACAAAATAAAAGCATGAATTTTATGTGGGAATTGTCTTTGCAAAGTGCACATGGAAAACAAAACAAGGTAAAATTGATTTACAGCTTGATTTCAATGTATTGAATGTGAAAAAAATGAACATCTAAATAAACCATCATTCTTAATTGTCCCTGTGAAGTCCTATTTTCTATGGGACTACTCACACTTGAGTGTTTGCAGGGTTGGGCCCTAAATGGATAATTCAAGAATACACTCTGCGACCGAGAGGATCATTATAGCTTAGAAAGAATTTTTTGTTTTCTTTGTTTTGTGGCTTTTTTTAGTGGTTTCTGGCAGCTTTTATTGATATAAAAGCTGATGATTACATGATTTCAGAGTGGCTTTGAATTAAACTGATTTGTGCCTGATGGTTGGTATCCTTTAAATACGTTATGTAAATCTTGTTGGTTTATAGTCACATCAACTTGTACTGTGATCGATCACTATGTAGGGTTTGGTCTAGTCAGTATTTGAATAGGGGACCTGTTCACTCCATACCAGCCTTGAAAGGGTTAATGAGGCTGAGAAGGGGGCCAGTTAACTTGATAGGCTGGATAAGCAACCCCTGATTGGGAATAGAGCCCAGCTGAGAAGGAACAGGTGGGGCTATGATAAAGCCAGCAACTTGGCAGCAGAAGGTGGCTGCAGAATGGAGTCCTCCAGTAACTCTCTAGCTGTAGAGAGGGAAAGAGGGGAATAGAATCCCTGGCCCTGTGGGAAGGGCATACCCAGAGGAAGGTGAAGAGAGAGCTTGAGAGAGACTAAATAGGAGCAACTCAGGGAAACAGCAGCTACGTTTGGGGTCAGTGCAGACCTTGGCTGCTGATTGTAGGGTTCCTAGGCTGGAACCCAGAGCAATGGGCAGGCTCAGATTCCCCTACCAGACACTGGAGAAGTGGCACAGACCAGACAGTAGCAAAAGATGGCTAGGATGGTCGTCCAAGGGGACTTTAATACCTTGGAAGGGGAAGACTATAGTGACTTGGCTGGAGGGCTGAATCATGAAGGAGTACCCCAAGTTTCAGAGAATGAGAGACCACAGATGAAGAAAGGGGCATTGAACCTGAGTGGAGCTGATCTATAGATGCAGCCATAAGGAGGTGCTCCTGCAGTGAGTGTATTCCATGACAGGACCTCAACTGGAGGCCTATGTGCTGCAGAAAGCACATACCATGTGATGTAAAACAGTAACAGGCATGATCTGGGGTTCATAGAAGCTTATAGGGATCCCCTGGGTCTGAAGTCTACATAATAGCATACCAAAAGGTGGCATGTTAGAGGTCTACCAACGGTCAGTAATACACCGCCCCTTCTAATTATTGTGAGATGTATGTACAGAGAAAATTAAGGAGTTTTAGGTATTTATTCTAAAAATTATGTTCTTAAGGTATGTCTGTTAAGACAGGTCATCAGAATGTAATAAATAGGTTCTGTTCAGGTTGGGTAGGAGACGCAAATCTCCCTGCTAATCATTGTGTATTGTGCATCTTACAATGTAAGTCTATTTGTATACGGAGCCACAGGTTAAGATTGCCAAGTCAACAAGAGATCACAAACTCTGCAGGAAGAAACACAACAGAGGGATGTCCTGTTTCTGTTGGAAAGGTCTTGTTGTTTGATAGTTACTGAAAGAACTGCTTTAGGTGTATCACAGAGGACCTGGTTTATCTTGTCACCTTTTTACATCAAATGCTACATTTTCACACAATGTAGTATCCCTATAGTTATAGCCCATTGTAAATGGTGATATATCAGCTGTTACTTGGAGTCTACTGGACTCCTTTAAGACATCTTCCAGTTGCTTCCAACATCCATGAGATAGTTGTGGCATCTGAGAAATCTTGGAATATTTATGACCAGCAATTGTGGCATTCCCTTTATGCCATTTTCTTTCTTTTAGTTTGGGATTTTCAAAAAATCTTAGAGGTGTAAAGCACCTTATATACCATTGAAATGCAGTGGGGTTGGGTTTCTTCCTTACAGCATCTTCGAAAAGTCCATTTGAGCTTGCATACTTTGGACACAGTTTAACATGCTCATAGCCCCAGTGCTTTAGAAAAGCTTTGCATTCTGTATTTGTGTTTATTGCAGGCTATACAGGAACATACTTGATCGGGAATGCTATGTCCTAGGAAGAAAGATGGTTCTTGTTCTTGGTACCTGACTTAAAAAAAGTGCACACAGTTACTCTGTGCAACATCCTATATCTGTTGCATTATACGCCTGCTTCCCGTCCACCACCTGGTTTGTTTCATCCATGTGTCTTTTTTTTAAGATTGTAAGCTGGCTGGGGAAGGGGTGTCCTTTACTATGTTTGTGAAAGCCTTGCATAATGGGACCTCAGCCTGGTTTAGGTCTTCAGGCTATATCAGAATATAAATGATAGATAATTAGAGCTGTTTTTTCTGAAAACGTTGACTGGCTTGAACATTTAAATTTGAATTTGGGGGGGGGGGGGATTTCAATCAGCTCTATAAGGGTTTGTCTGTGCAGCATTTTGGAGTGAGCCTCCCAGCCTGGTTGACAGACTTGAGCTAGTGGGGTTATGCTAGTTGTCTGGGCTGAATTGTGAGCAGCCTGTTGGCATCGAGTGAGGTGCTCAGTACCTGGCCTGAAGAGTTGAAGATCAGTCTGGGGCCGGGCCAGGTCAGGTCAGGTCAAAACTGCAGAGTGAGTCTGTTGCCAACTTGAGAGCAAGGTAAGAATCTGAGTCAGACTGGGCTGGGGTCTTGCAATAGGGTCAGCAATTGTCCTAAGTCAAAACCAGCAAACGAACCTCAGCCTAGCTCCCAACCCTGACCTTCAAGGGTATGGGATCCAGGTGAGTTGTGATGAGCAGGGTCTGAGGCAGATGCACTCCAGAAGTCTGTATTGCCCAGACGTCTCCCAGAAATAGCTTCCTGATTTATATGGAGAGTATCAGCCAATCGGGGAATCAGAGAGAGCTGCTGCTTATGCCCCTCAGAGTGAGACTTCCTGCAAGGCTTAGCCTCTTAGTACTTCCTGGTGACAATCCTCCTTGGGCCTCTGGTGATGATGAGGAAGTGTCACCTGCCTCAGACCCTGCAGTTACCAGTTGTAGGGTTCTTCTGTTAGTACTTTAAAAGTAGATGTATCGACAGCACTTTGAAGTTGTAGCTTGCCAGGGGGGTGGACTTTAAAGCCCAAGCTCCAGCCCGAGCTGCAACTTCAAAGCACTGTTTACAGAACTATTTTTAGAGCACTATTGGGAGCCCCACTCACCCAAGTCTGTTGACCTGGGCTGTGTGCACATGCCCTAACTGGTAAAACAAAAAAACAAAACAAAACAAAAAAAAACCAGAAAAAATCAACAAAGGTTTTGGGGCTGTGGAAGATCATAAAAATGGTCATCCTTCTTCTCCCCCCCCTTATAAAACATGAATGTTTGAAAAAAACTGAACCAATTTGAATAAAAATAATTAAGAAAGGTTGGTTGATGCAATTCTCCAGAGTTTTTTCTGGTATTTGATGAGGATCCAATTGCTTTTGTGACTGTTCTGCTCTATACATTTGATACACTTGAACGAATCAAATCCAGGTCAGCACACTGTGTGTTTAGACCAAGCTAGTAAAATATTTTGGTGGCTCTTCTCTTGCATGAGTCTATTTAGACTCAGATAAGTTTCAAGATTGTGGCATATGATTCCTTTCTCAGTTTAACAGGTTTGTTTGGAACAAAATAATGCAGTACAATGGCTTTCTTTTACAGTCTCTGTCTCATGCCATTTAGTATGTGATCCTCTGATTGCACAAATTCCTCTTGCTAATTTGTTCTCTCAATAAAGTATTATCATTCATACTAGATACCAAAATAATTGCATATCTAAAGGGTGGTATTTCTTAAAATGGGAGTTACTTTTCAGTACACCTCTCTTCAATAGTGCACTTACAACCAGAGCAGCTTGTGTCTGACTAGATAATTGGACTTTTTCAGCATCATGCATGCATATATATCTGATGATAGAAATGCCATCAAAAGAACTGACCCACAAGATCAGGAAAATCATTTTATCCTTTCCTATAATGATATTTTTGCTTTTCCATTTACTCACTGTGAAAGATTACCAATCTTTCCAACAGAAGAGATGGTTGTAGAAAATAACATTGGATTGAGAGATCATGAGTTGGTTCAGGTTAAGTGGAAAAATAATCAAAAACAGGTCAATAACTAAGATTTCTTATTTCAAAAGGACAGACTTTGAGAAACTAAGGGAACTAGTTAGTGAAGATTACTGGATTGAAAAGCTCAGTGACTCAAATGTGGAGAAGGTTGGAATTTCTTTATCTTAAAGGTGCAAAAACTATCTGGAATTTGCATCTCTGGAAGGGGAAAGAACTTGTAGGGAAGGGGTCCATATCTAACTAGATGAATAACCACTTTAAAAAGGATATTAAGAGCAAGCAGAGAGCCTACAAGGAATGGAAGATGGATTGATCAGCAAAGAAAACTGTCTTGAAGGTGAGAAGATGAAAGGATAAAGTAAGGTTTGCAAAAAAAAAAGTCAAGTTGAATTAGACTTTCCAAAGGAAAGTAAAAGAGAGAATAAAAAGTTCTTTAGACATACAAATAAGAGAACAAGAAAGGAAGTGGGGGTAACTATCCAGTGATCATGGGATAGGGATTAAGAATAACTTAATTATGTCCCCAAAACTAAATGAATACTTTGCTTCAATTTTCAATAAGAATGATAACATAACGTGGAGAACCAGGCAGGATGGATAATGGGACTAAGTGTCTAGAAATGGAACTTACCACATTTGAGGTGAAAGTGAAGTGCAGAGTTTAATGAGCTCAAGTCGGGGGTCCAGATAGTTTCCCCACAGGAATCATAGAATCATAGAATATCAGGGTGGGAAGGGACCTCAGGAGGTCATCTAGTCCAACCCCCTGCTCAAAGCAGGACCAATCCCCAATTAAATCATCCCAGCCAGGGCTTTGTCAAGCCTGACCTTAAAAACTTCTAAGGAAGGAGATTCTACCACCTCCCTAGGTAACACATTCCAGTGTTTCACCACCCTGCTAGTGAAAAAGGTTTTCCTAATATCCAACCTAAACCTCCCCCACTGCAACTTGAGACCATTACTCCTTGTTCTGTCCTCTTCTACCACTGAGAATAGTCTAGAACCATCCTCTCTGGAACCACCTCTCAGGTAGTTGAAAGCAGCTATCAAATCCCCCCTCATTCTTCTCTTCTGCAGACTAAACAATCCCAGTTCCCTCAGCCTCTCCTCATAAGTCATGTGTTCCAGACCCAAGAATAATGAAAGAACTGGCTCATGAAATTGCAGATCTGGTAGAATCATAGAATCATTGACTTTAAGGTCAGAAGGGACCATTATGATCATCTAGTGTGACCTCCTGCACAATGCAGGCCACAGAATCTCACCCACCCACTCCTGTAACAAACCCCTAACTTAGTCTGAGCTACTGAAGTCCTCAAATCATGGTTTAAAGACTTCGAGATGCAGAGAATCCTCCAACAAGTGACCCATGCTCCACGCTGCAGAGGAAGGCGAAAACCCCCCAGGACCTCTGCCAATCTGCCCTGGAGGAAAATTCCTTCCTGACCTCAAATATGGCAATCAGCTAGACCCTGAGCATGTGGGCAAGACTCACCAGCCAGACACCCAGGAAAGAATTCTCTGTATTAACTCATATCCCACCCCATCTAACATCCCATCACAGGCCATTGGGCATATCTATCGCTAATAGTTGAAGATCAATTAATTGCCAAAATTAGCCTATCCCATCATATCATCTCTTCCATAAACTTATCAAGCTTAGTCTTGAAGCCAGATATGTCTTTCCCCCCCCACTGCTTCCCTTGGAATGATGTTCCAGAACTTCACTTCTCTGATGGTTAGAAACCTTCATCTAATTTCAAGTCCAAACTTCCTGGTGGCCAGTTTATATCCATTTGTTCTTGTGTCCACATTGGTACTGAGCTTAAATAATTCTTCTCCCTCTGTGGTATTTATCCCTCTGATATATTTATAGAGAGCAATCATACCTCCTCTCAGCCTTCTTTTGGTTAGGCTAAACAAGCCAAGCTCTTTGAGTCTCCTTTCATTAGACAGGTTTTCCATTCCTCGGATCATCTTAGTAGCCGTTCTCTGTACCTGTTCCAGTTTGAATTCATCTTTCTTAAACATGGGAAACCAGAACTGCACACAATATTCCAGATGAGGTCTCACCAGTGCCTTGTATAACAGTACTAACACCTCCTTATCTCTACTGGAAATACCTCACCTGATGGATCCCAAGACCTCATTAGCTTTTTTCATGGCCATATCACACTGGCGGCTCATAGTCAACCTGTGATCAACCAATACTCCGAGGTCCTTCTCTTCCTCTGTTACTTCCAAGTGATGCGTCCCCAGTTTATAACAAAAATTCTTATTAATCCCTAAATGCATGACCTTGCACTTTTCACTATTAAATTTCATCCTAATACTATTACTCCAGTTTACAAGGTCATCCAGATCTTCCTGTATCATATCCCAGTCCTCCTCTGTATTGGCAATACTTCCCAGCTTTGTGTCATCCGCAAAGTTTATTAGCACGTTCCTGCTTTTTGTGCCAAGGTCAGTATACAAAGATTAAATAAGATTGGTCCCAAAACTGATCCCTGAGGAACTCCACCAGTAACTTCCTTCCAGCCTGACAGTTCACCTTTCAGTGTAACCCATTGTAATCTCTCCTTTAACCAGTTCCTTATCCACCTTTCAATGTTCATATTGATCCCCATTTTTTCCAATTTAGCTAATAATTCCCCATGTGGAACCGTAGCAAATGCCTTACTGAAATCGAGGTACATTAGATCCACTGCATTTCCTTTGTCTAAAAAAATCTGGTACCTTCTCAAAAAAGATCAAGTTGGTTTGACACAATTTACCTTTTGTAAAACCATGTTGTATTTTGTCCCAGTTACCACTGACCACAATGTCCTTAACTACTTTCTCCTTCAAAATGTTTTCCAAGACCTTGCATACTACAGATGTCAAACTAACAGGCCTGTAGTTACCCGGATCACCTTTTTCCCCCTTTCTTAAAAATAGGAACTATACTAGCAATTCTCCAGTCATACGGTACAACCTCTGAGTTTACAGATTCATTAAGAATTTTTGCTAATGGGCTTGCAATTTCATGTGCCAGTTCCTTTAATATTCTTGGATGAAGATTATCTGGGCCCCCCAATTTAGTCCCATTAAGCTGTTCAAGTTTGGCTTCTACCTCGGATTTGGAAATATCTAAATATTTGGAAATATCTCGTTCCCATTTGTCGTCCTACCATTATCCCTAAGCTCCTCATTAGCCTCATTAAAGACTGAGGCAAAGTATTTGTTTAGATATTGGGTCATGCCTAGATTATCCTTAACCTCCACTCCATCCTCAGTGTTTAGCGGTCCCACTTCTTTCTTTGTTTTCTTCTTATTTATATGGCTATAGAACCTTTTACTATTGGTTTTAATTCCCTTTGCAAGGTCCAAATCGACATGGCTTTTGGCCTTTCTCACTTTATCCTTACATGTTCTGACCTAAATAAGGTAGCTTCCTTGCTAATCCCTCCTATCTTCCACTCCTTGTAAACTTGCTGCATTTTCTTAATCACTTCTCTGAGGTGCTTGCTCATCCAGCTTGGTTTACAACTCCTGCCTATGAATTTTCCCCCCTCTCTTGGGATGCAGGCATCTGATAGTTTTTGCAACTTTGACTTGAAGTAATTCCAGGCCTCCTCCGCCTTTAGATCCACAAGTTTTTTAGTCCAATCCACTTCCCTAACTAATTTCCTTAATTTTTTAAAGTTAGCTCTTTTGAAATAAAAAACCCTAGTCACAGATCTGTTTTTGTTTATCCTTCCATTTAGTCTGATGTGAATTCATTCATGATCGCTCGAACCAAGGTTGTCCCCTACAACCATTTCTTCTATGAGATCATCACTACTCTCCAAAACCAAATCTAAAATGGCATCCCCTCTTGTTGGTTCAGCGACTACCTGGTGAAGGAATCCATCAGCTATTGCATCCAGGAAAATCTGAGCTCTATGATTGTTACTAGCACTTGTCCTCCAGTCTATATCTGGGAAGTTAGTCTCCCCTGATCACACAATTCCCATTAGTATTTACTTCATTAAAAACATTAAAGAGGTCTCTATCCATATCCAGATCAGATCCTGGTGGTCTATAGCACCCCCCAAGCACTATCCCAGGGAAGGCTCTAGTAGCGTTCTTCCTCAATGTGATTTTTGCCCAGACAGACTCTGTCTCATCCATTCCATCACTTCTTATTTCTTTACAGTCTACCTCATGATTGATGTACAATGCTACTCCACCACCTTTGCCTTTTTTTCTGTCTTTCCTAAACAGCACGTACCCTTCAATACCTGTAGTCCAGTCATGACTACTATTCCACCATGTTTGTGTTATCCCTATAATACCTGGTTTCACTTCCTGCACCAGTAGCTCTAGTTCCTCCATTTTGTTACCTAGGCTCCTTGCATTAGTGAACAAACATCTTAATTTTTGCTGTTTGGCCTCACTCACATTCTTTACCTGATTAGGCACAGACATTCTACCACCAGTATCACCTGTTAGGCTGGTATGTACACTACTCTTCCTCCTTATGTCCATTCTCCTACCCACGGCTGTATACTTTCTTACTTCGTTTTCTTCCCCCTCAATGTTAAAATCCGGTGTGGAGATTACCTGGACATCTCCCAACCATGTTCCCCAGATTCCTAGTTTAAAGCTCTCTTGATCAGTTGTGCCATTCTCCATTCGAGAAGTCTATTTCCCTCCTTACTCAGGCGAAGTCCATCTTGAGAGAACAGTCCTCTGTCCATGAATGTTTCCCAGTGGCCATACATCCCAAAGCCCTCCTTATCGCACCAGTGCCTGAGCCATCTGTTGAGCACCATAATCTTGTCACACCTTTGTTGCCCTTCTCTAGGAACAGGCAGAATCCCACTGAAGATCACCTGAGCCTCGATTTCCTTAAGTGGTATCCTGGTAGCAAGGATAGTTATTAAATCTATCAAATCAGCAAAGATATATTTGCTATTCTCCAGTCCTACAGTAGTACCTATATTTAAGAAAGGGGGGGGGGAATGATCCAGATGACTACAGATCCAACAGTAGTATGTAGAGATTTAGAACAAATTTTGAAGGGAAAAATGAAGACATGGAAAATGGGATAAAATGCAATCTGGGTTTACCAACAGTAGATCGTGCCAGACTAACCGAATATCTTTCTTTGATAAGATAAATGATTTATCATACAAGGAATATGTGGTAGAGTTATTCTATCTGGACTTCAGTCAAGTATTTGACATGGTACCACATGGGAAATTATTAGCTGAGCTGGAAAAGATGGAGATTATTACAAGAATTGTAAGGTGTGCTAGGAACTGGCTAAGAGGAAAAAGAGAACTATCAGGCTGGAGGGAGGTTCTTACTGGAATTCCTCAGGGCTCAGTCTTGGGACTGATTTAATTTTAATATTGTCATTAATCACTTTAGTACAAAAAGTAGAAGTGTATTAATGAAATCTGCTGATGGGACAAAGTTGGGAGGCATTGTCAATACACGGAGGATCAGAATATTAAACAAGAAGAGTGTGATAACTTTGAGGACTGGACTAATAGAAATGAAATGAAATTTAATAGTACAAAATGCAAGGTCATGGACTTAGAAACTAATAAAAAGAATTCCTACTATTTGCTGCGGGTGCATCTGTTGGAGTTGATAGAGGATGACCAGAAAGACCTAGGGGTATTAGTTGATTTGTAGAATGTCTGAACCACCAACATGATGTGGCTATGAAAAGGCCGATGTATCAAGTGAGGTATTTCCACTAGGTAATACTGTATTAATGTTATTGTACAAGGCACTGATAAAACCTTGTTTGAAATACTGCTACAATTCTGGTCACCCATGTTCAAGCAAGAGGAATTGAAACTGGTACAGGTACAGAGAAGGGTTATAGGATCATATGGGAAATGAAGAGCCTTTCTTATAAGAGGAGATTGAAAGAATTTGGCTTGTTTAGTCTAGCCAAATGAAAGCTGAGAGAGGATATGATTACTTTCTATTAATGCATTATGGCAGGAGACTCCAGGGAGAGAGAAGAGCTATTTAAGCTAAAGGACAATTCTGGCACAAGAACAAATGGGTATAAATTGGTCATGAATAAATTTAGGCTGGAAATTAGGAGAGAGGTTAGATACTGGAACAGTGTTGCAATCTGAGTAATAGGGGCAAACAACCTAACTATTTTTTTTGATAAATTGCTGAAGAGCATAATATGGGAGGATTGTCTGTGACAGCAGAGGATGGGACTTGGTGTTTCAGGAGATCCCTTTTAATCCTATGCCTGAGTTTCTATCTTATTGTGGATTGGTATATTGATTTTTTAATTTATTTTTTAATGAATTACTGTTTTTCTTGCTTGCTTGTCCAATAAGGTCTAAGATGGTCATCACAGGGAAAAGAAGAGCTTAAAAGTCTCACATCTCATGAAAAACTTTAAAAACTATGCTCTTTAAAGTCCATTATGTTTCTCTGTAATTTTGTTTCTTTTTGTCATTTGTTGCTAGACATTTGCATGAAAGCAAGATCTTCATTATTAAGAGTTCATCTTTCCTTGCTATTTATTCCTCTGTTGAAGTTGTTTGTACTTTCGAGGACTTAACTGTCTAAGGGCCGATTCTTTCACTGTAGTACCTTTAATATGCAAGCAATCTCATTGTAATAAATAGGACTGCACACCGAATAAAGCACTGAGCAGAGGTTAGAGGGGAGAATCTGACCTCAAGAGACTTGTACACAGTCGATAATTTCAGTATATCCATAAGGCATTTGTCAGATTCCTTAATATCTCAAGTTATTTTGCTAGCAAGAATTACATAAATTCACATTTGATAATTGCAGCTTGCAGATATCAACATCACCATTCCAGTGGTTTGGAGATAAGCATTCACCCAGAGAAAATTGTCTAAAATTGCAGTCAGCTTAGAAAAGCACTAGGAGAGCACAGCTCTTTTAAACCTTTTTTATGAAGTATACAAGTTACGAAACTATATAGATTTGACAATGAAAGCAGTACAAATGGCGTACAGTAGCTGCTGTAAACAACTGGCAGTTAATTTTTCTGATGTACTCTGTTTTTTCACTTTAATATGTAGCTATTGTCTCAGGTACAGTAGTTTTCAACATTTCTGGTTTTACTGTTTAACTCTTCTTCACTTTTAAGGCGTTCTTCTGACAAGTTGGCCAGTAGATGTCCCTCTAATAAAACTTGTTTTCATATTTTCTTTTATTAGGGCAAAGCAGAGAGTGATTTTTAGAGTGATATTCTCCCATCTAACTGAGAATCTGGTGAGAAGAGAGCCTTGTCATTATAACAGCCCTTTTACACAGTAAAAAAATCTGTTCCAACAGAGGGAGTCGGAATGCCTTTACATTTTCGTCCTCTGCATTTATAGTAGAGAGGTAACTTGTTTCCTTAACTGTATTTAATTTCAGTATGATTTTATCTTTGGAAATGCAAAGTATTTGCATGTAAACTGTAATATGGAGCAAATAGACAGCAGAGGTGACTTTGTTTCATTCTCTGCAATACTTTTGTGTTAATTTTCCCTTTTATGTGAAGTGTTCTCCTTCAGTATTCCTATAGAGAAATTAAAAGAACTTGATTAAGGATTATAAAAGTATTGATTACTGCTGGCATACTGAAAGTATGCACAGTATTTTTACAAGCACTAGAAAATATGCTGTAGGGAACAATACTGTACAGGTATAAGGATGGAAATGTAAACTTGACATATCAAGTAAGTCTTGCATCTCAGGTTTTCTGTGATTCCATTATGTTCTACTATATTTTTAGAGTCTTGGTCAGGTCCTCTGCAGGACCTGTAGCTCCACCAAGTCATCCATTGAAGGATCTGGCCTTTGGTCTTTTAACATTATAATAAGCTAAATTCACAGGCTATCAATCTAGATATTTATTTTTAAAATGATTTTCTTTCCAGAATTCTAGATAAATTGGTTCAGGTTTTTTGCATTAGAGCTTGAGGAAAACATGCAGTTCTCAAAGTTTCAAAGGCATGTTGATAACCTGTTGGCCAAAAATAGCTTAATTACCATACAAATTGTTTTGAAAACTGGTAGCAATAAAGAGGGAAGAAATTTTGTTGGTATTTAAAGTAACCTGAAATACTTTCTATTTTTTTTAGATAGCACTGTGTATGCACGTTGCCTGGTATTCTCATTATTTCTTCCACGCAATAACCTAGCAACATTCAATATTACACATTTCAGCTCCACTTATATTTCCTTGATAGTAATGGCTGGGGAGGTTAGTTCTTTCATAGGACCTCATTTTAGCTATTTTATAGCTTTCTGGACAAAATGCCCACTAAACAAAACACCCTGTGCTTATGCCAACATTTTTATTATTTTCAGGGATGTTTGATAGCACTGAGTTAATCAGCATGAACGAAAGGTTATATTGCTGACTATAAAGAAGTTCCCAATACACATGCTGTGTCCCAGGTTAATGGGGAGCTCCTTAAACTGAGGTGGCTACGTTTAACATTGAGGTACACACATTTTGAGCTTTGATCATGTCTGCTTTATATGGGCATTTACACAGTATGGGAGGTCCAGTGATATGGTGTTAACCAGGGATTTGAGATGGGGATTCAGTTCCCTGCTTGGCCACAGACTTTGTGTGACCTTGTATATGACACTTACTCTCTCTGTACCATCTGTAAAATGGGGATAATAATGCATCTCTACCTTGCAGGGATGTGTGTTAGGAGAAACACATTAAATATTGTGTGATGCTCATATACTATGGTATTGGGGATGATAACTTAGACTAGCAGCACTGACCAATTTCAGAGTCCCAGCATGCTCTGTTCTCAGTGTAAGAGTTGTGATGGATTTTCTGGGAGTGATCTTGTCTTTAATTGTTCCAGTGTCCTGGTCAGGATTCTGGAAAGGGTTATCCTTAGGAATGTACAAGTCACATGTGCTTGTTTCACTTAGGTAGTCTGGAGCACAATCCAGGTCCCATGCAAGTCAACCGGAGTCTCTCCATTGAGTTTGATGGGAGTTGAATCAGGCCCATAGTCCCCTCTCATTGCTCTGCTTCTTCCTCCTCTCTGTCAGAGGTGGTTGATTTTGCTGCTGTCACACCAGCTCTCTGGAGCTGTCTGTGTCTGATTTCCTATCCCATTTTGAAATGTAGCTCAGTGCCCAGTTTGCTTATAGTTAGTAAAACTGTCAGCCAGCTCCCCATACAGGCACTTTACTAACAGCTCTTCATGCTCTCAGGCCCCCTCTTCGCATGTTCTCATTGTAAAATTCCATTGTTGTAACTGCTGTGCAAATCACTTGCAGTGAACAATTTATTTAACATATTTAGCCTCTCTCTTGAATTCTCTGTGAATATCTTATGATTTTCTGAAATGTATTCCTCATTGAAAATTATTCCTGGGATCACACTTGGTCTGCAGGTCTTTATGTGAACAGTTAATTGCAAGGGTTCAATATTAATCGGTGAGAGTTAGTTTTGGTTAGGTCATGTGGTATGTGGTACATAGGTCATGTGGTATTTTTGTTCCCTGACTGGATAAGTATAAGGCTTGAAGTTAGTTTCTGGATAGAAAACCTCATATTTGAAATCAAAATTTTCTCTGAGTATTAAAATACTCTTGGCACGTTAGAGACTAATAAAATTATTTGAGCATAAGTCACGAAAGCTTGTGCTCAAATAAATTTGTTAGTCTCTAAGGTGCCACAAGTCCTCCTTTTCTTTTTGCGGGTACAGACTAACACGGCTGCTGAAACTGCTCTGAAACTTAAAATACTCTGTTTCTGCAAACATCTATGCCACTTAATTCATTTGCTAGAATATTTATTTTGAGAGCAGAAGAGGCACATATGCAATTGAAGTGAATAAACAGCTGATTTTTTTCCCTACAGGTGCTAAGCATTCACACTTCCTATTGACTTCAGTTAGAGCTGCGTGTGTTGCTATAGAAAAAAGAGCTTTTATATTTGTAAGGTATTTGCCCAGCTCTAAATGAGAAGCAGCTGCACTAAATACTACATGATAAAAGTAAGACATAATGACAGGCATTGCTATCTGCAGCAGTTAAGGTTGCCTTACACTTTTCCCAGATAAGACCCTATTTTCAGTTGCTTATAGGTCTGCCAAAAGTAATCCATTTGTGCTGAAATTGTCCATGCTACGTGTGTGTTTTAGGCTTATTATTTTTCTTGTAAAGTTTCAACTAAAAAGGTTAAGCCATGTCCAAGACAGATTTGGAAAAAATGTTTTGCACATATTAAAATAAACACCCTTACAGTTGTTTCATTGAGAAGCGTTAGCATTTCCGTGCTTTCGAGCAGGCACTTTAAATTGGGAAGGGGGATTGTCCTTGTATCAGGAATTGTGCCTTTTTCTTTCCCTGTGAAAAGTTTTCCAAATGTGGCCAACTTGTGAGTTTTTGAATCATCTCAATTTGCACATGCTCAGTAGAGACCTATTTCTTTGACTTTGGGACAGGCCACTTTTGGATAACATCTACTTTGGCCTGTAGGGGACTGATAGTTCCTTGATCCACCTGGTGTCCAAGGTAAGTCACTCTGTTTAGGCCTATTTGACACTTCTTAGCCTTAACAGTCAGTCCTGCCTTCCTTATGCGCTCAAAGACTTTTTGCAGATGTTCCAGGTGTTCTGCCCAGGAATCCGAAAATATGGCCACATCGTCAAGGTAGGCGACTGCATATTCTCCTGATCCTGCTAGGAGACCATCTACAAGTCTTTGGAAGGTGTGGGGGGTGCATTTTGCAGCCCGAAAGGGAGTACATTAAATTCATACAGCCCGAGATGTGTGGTGAAGGCTGACCTTTCCTTGGCGGATTCATCTAGCGGTACCTGCCAGTACCCCTTGGTTAAGTCCAAGGTAGAGATGAACTGGGCCCATCCCAGTTTCTCTAATGGTTCATCTGTGCGTGGCATTGGATAGTTGTCTGGGCGAGTTACAGCATTTAGCTTACGGTAGTCCACAAAAACATATCTCCCCATCTGGTTTGGGAACTAGAACCACTGGAGATGCTCATGCACTGCCAGAGGGGCGGATTACACCCATCGATAACATATCCTGGATCTCCCGTTCTATAGCAGTTTTAGCTTGAGGAGACACCCGGTAAGGTTGGACTTTAATTGGGTGAACATTACCTGTATCAGTGGAGTGGTATGCCCATTCAGTCAGTCCTGGGGTGGCTGAGAACATTGGCGCATAGCTAGCGCACAGCTCCTTGATCTGCTATCGCTGCATACGCCCAAGGGTCATGGAGAAGTTCACCTCTTCCACACCACCAGCACTTTTCCCTTCATAGTGGACACCTTCAAGCCACTCAGCGTCGTCTCCTCCCTGGGCTGTAAACTGACAAACCTTTAATTCTCTGGAATAAAAGGGCTTTAGAGAATTAATATGGTACACCTTAGGCTTTCGGTTGGAGATGGGGAATGTTATGAGATAATTAACAGCTCCCAGGCGCTCCTGGACCGTGAATAGCCCTTCCCACGATGCTTCCATTTTATGGGCCTGGAGCGCCTTTAAGACCATGACCTGGTCCCCTACTTTGAAGGAATGCTCTCTGGCATGTTTATCATACCAGGCTTTTTGCTCTTTTTGAGCATCCTGTAAGTTTTCTTTAGCAAGGGCTAAAGAGGTTCGGAGGGTGTTTTGTAGGTTGGTTAAAAAGTCCAGAATATTAGTTCCTGGAGAAGGTGTAAATCCCTCCCATTGCTGCTTCACCAACTGCAATGGCCCCTTTACCTCATGGCCATATACAAGTTCAAATGGTGAAAACCCTAAACTGGGATGTGGTACAGCTCTGTAGGCAAAGAGCAACTGCTGCAACACTAGGTCCCAATCACTGGAGTGCTCATTCACGAATTTACGTATCATGGCCCCCAAAGTTCTATTAAACTTCTCCACCATGCCATTTGTTTGATGGTGGTAAGGAGTGGCAACCAAGTGACTTACCCCATGAGCTTCCCAAAGGCTTTCCATAGTTCCTGCCAGGAAATTAGTCCCAGCATCTGTGAGGATGTCGGAGGGCCAACCTACCCTGGCAAAAATGTCTGCGAGTGCTTGGCACACACTTTTAGCCCTGGTGTTGCTTAGAGCTATTGCTTCCGGCCATCGGGTGGCAAAATCCATGAAAGTCAGTATGTACTGCTTTCCTCTGGGTGTCTTTTTCGGAAAAGGACCCAAAATATCCACAGCTACTTGCTGAAATGGAACTTCAGTGATGGGGAGTGGCTAGAGAGGGGCTTTGACCTGGTCTTGGGGTTTTCCCACTCTTTGGCATACTTCACAAGACCGGACATAGGTAGAAACATCCTTGCCCATTCCCTCCCAGTGGAATGACCCCCCTCAACTGGTCTTTGGTCCTGTTCACCCCAGCATGGCCACTAGGATGATCGTGGGCTAAGCTCAAGAGCTTGGCCCAGTATTTAGTTGGAACTACCAACTGTCTCTGAGGATGCCAGTCTTCCTGGTGTCCACCAGAAAGAGTTTCCTTGTATAAAAGTCCTCTTTTTACAACAAACCTGGATCGATTAGAAGAGCTGAGAGGCGGTGGTTTGCTCCGTGCTGCCGTCCAAGCTCTCTGGAGGCTTTCATCTGCTTCCTGTTCTGTCTGGAACTGTTCCCTTGATGCTGGAGACATCAGTTCCTCATTGGATTGTTGACCTTTGCTTGGTCCCTCTGGAAGCGATGTAGGGGATGGGGCTGTTTCCGTTGACTGTGAACCGCTCTCTGCTGGGACACTATGTTGGGGTTCAGGCTCCGGCTGAGCCTCTTGTGTAGGGTTATGGGCTGCTCCTGGTTCAGGTTCGGTGGGGCCCTCTGGTGTAGAGGTTGCAAGTACTGGATTCAGTGCTGGCAATGGGTCTGATGCTGGTTGTTCCGTTGGTTCCGGTTCTGGGACTGGTTCCGTCTGGGTCTCTGGGACTGGATCCACTACTGCTGTTGCAGACATTAGCCTGGGGTCTGGGTCCATCACCTCTGACCGGGTCCTGATAGAAGTTTCCGGAACAGAGCTAGGCGTGACGGCTTGTTTAGCCTGGCTGCGGGTGACCATTCCCACCCTCTTGGCCCGCTTCACATGATTGGCCAACTCTTCCCCCAACAGCACGGGGATGGGATAATCATCATAGACTGCAAAAGTCCACGTTCCTGACCAGCCCTGGTACTGGACAGGCAACTTGGCTGTAGGCAAATTGAAAGAGTTGGACTTGAGGGGTTGAATCGTCACTTGGATCTCTGGGTTGATTAAATTGGGGTCCACTAAGGAAGCATGGATAGCTGACACTTGTGCTCCGGTGTCCCTCCACACGGTGACCTTCTTCCCGCCCACACTCAGTTTCCTTCCGCTCCAAGGGTATCTGGGAGGTATCTGGGCCTGCGGATCTCTGGTGAGATTCCGGTGCAATGAACTGTAATCTGTTGGGGTTCTTGGGGCAGTTGGCCTTTACATGCCCCAGCTCATTACATTTAAAACATCGTCCAGCTGACAGGTCACTGGGGTGAGGCGGGTTGCTGGAGAACAGGGTGGTGGGACGATAAGGTGTCTGGAGGGTTCTTTAGGAGGTAGGTGGGGCCTTGGGCGGCCCCTGGTAATAGGGTGTGGTCTGGGGTTGTCCCTTCTGGTCTCTGCTCCAACTGCTACCAGTTTTTTTCGTCTCTGCCACCTCTACCCATCTGGCTCCAATCTCTCCTGCCTCGATTACAGTTTTGGGCTTCCCATCTAGGATGTATCTTTCTATTTCCTCAGGAGCACCCTCTAAGAATTGTTCCATTTGCATTAGGAAGGGCAAATTTACTGGAGATTCAACACTTGCTCCTGATATCCAGGCATCCCAATGTTTCACAATGTGGTAGGCATGTCGGGTAAATGACATGTCTGGTTTCCACCTTAGGGCTCTGAACCTCTGACGAGAATGCTCGGGTGTTATCCCCCATTCTGACTCTCGCCTTCGATTTAAACAGTTCATACTTGTTCATGTGTTCTTTAGGCATTTCAGCTGCCATCTCAGCTAAGGGTCCACTGAGCTGTGGCCTCAGCTTTACCATGTATTGGTCGGTAGAGATGCTGTACCCAAGGCAGGCCCTTTCGAAGTTTTCTAAGAAGGCCTCAGTATCATCGCCTGCCTTGTAGGTGGGGAACTTTCTGGAATGGGAAGTGGTACCTGGAGATGGATTGCTAAGGTTTGTTGGTATATTCTGCTGAGTCTCCATCTCCAGTTCATGCTTCCTCTTTTTCCTTCTCCTCCTCCACATGCTTCCTTGCCTCCATTTCCCTCGTGTGGGCAGCCTCCTGTACCTCTTTCTCCAGCCACATGAGTTCTATCTGTCTTTCATGTTCCTTTTGTTTTTCATCAGCCTGAAATCTGGCTAATTCCAGCTTTTCTTGAGCCATGGAGTCTGTCATCCTAACCTCTCTGTTTTTAACTAACTTTACACCTGAGGTTTAGAAATAAAACAAACAAAACTTGGCTTGTAAAATTTTGTTGTGCTGGAATAGGATACCTATTCTCTGATAAAAGAAAAGGAGTACTTGTGGCACCTTAGAGACTAAGCAATTTATCTGAGCATAAGCTTTCGTGAGCTACAGCTCACTTCATCGGCTGCACCCGATGAAGTGAGCTGTAGCTCACGAAAGCTTATGCTCAAATAAATTGGTTAGTCTCTAAGGTGCCACAAGTACTCCTTTTCTTTTTGCGAATACAGACTAACACGGCTGTTACTCTGAAACCTATTCTCTGATAGCGATTGTCAGCCCACAGAAAAAGACAATTACCTTTTGTCTCTGCTCTGGCCCCAAATCAAAGCAAAAAACCTCCAGCTACTTGGAAACCTGCTTTCAAGCAGCCCAAAGGAAAAAAAAGTTTCCTTTTCAAATCTGTGCTCCTTGTGGAAAAAAAAAATCAAAATCCTAAAAAAAAAACAAAAACCCAACCCCTGCCACTTTTGTCTCCAGGCAAATGGGTAGAACACCCCCTATTTACTTTTAGGGGAAAAAGACCCTCAGGTTTGTGAAGACTGTGAATTTCCCTGCAGGAATCACAGAATATCAGGGTTGGAAGGGACCCCTGAAGGTCATCTAGTCCAACCCCTTGCTCGAAGCAGGACCAATTCCCAGTTAAATCATCCCAGCCAGGGCTTTGTCAAGCCTGACCTTAAAAACCTCTAAGGAAGGAGATTCTACCACCTCCCTAGGTAACGCATTCCAGTGTTTCACCACCCTGCTAGTGAAAAAGTTTTTCCTAATATCCAATCTAAACCTCCCCCACTGCAACTTGAGACCATTACTCCTCGTTCTGTCATCTGCTACCATTCAGAACAGTATAGAGCCATCCTCTTTGGAACCCCCTTTCAGGTAGTTGAAAGCAGCTATCAAATCCCCCCTCATTCTTCTCTTCTGCAGGCTAAACAATCCCAGCTCCCTCAGCCTCTCCTCATAAGTCATGTGTTCCAGACCCCTAATCATTTTTGTTGCCCTTCGCTGGACTCTCTCCAATTTATCCACATCCTTCTTGTAGTGTGGGGCCCAAAACTGGACACAGTACTCCAGATGAGGTCTCACCAATGTCGAATAGAGGGGAACGATCACGTCCCTCGATCTGCTCGCTATGCCCCTACTTATACATCCCAAAATGCCATTGGCCTTCTTGGCAACAAGGGCACACTGCTGACTCATATCCAGCTTCTCGTCCACTGTCACCCCTAGGTCCTTTTCCGCAGAACTGCTGCCTAGCCATTCGGTCCCTAGTCTGTAGTGGTGCATTGGATTCTTCCATCCTAAGTGCAGGACCCTGCACTTATCCTTATTGAACCTCATCAGATTTCTTTTGGCCCAATCCTCCAATTTGTCTAGGTCCTTCTGTATCCTATCCCTCCCCTCCAGCGTATCTACCACTCCTCCCAGTTTAGTATCATCCGCAAATTTGCTGAGAGTGCAATCCACACCATCCTCCAGATCATTTATGAAGATATTGAACAAAACTGGCCCCAGGACCGACCCTTGGGGCACTCCACTTGATACCGGCTGCCAACTAGACATGGAGCCATTGATCACTACCCGTTGAGCCCGACAATCTAGCCAGCTTTCTACCCACCTTATAGTGCAGTCATCCAGCCCATACTTCCTTAACTTGCTGACAAGAATACTGTGGGAGACCGTGTCAAAAACTTTGCTAAAGTCAAGAAACAATACATCCACTGCTTTCCCTTCATCCACAGAACCAGTAATCTCATCATAAAAGGCGATTAGATTAGTCAGGCATGACCTTCCCTTGGTGAATCCATGCTGGCTGTTCCTGATCACCTTCCTCTCATGCAAGTGCTTCAGGATTGATTCTTTGAGGATCTGCTCCATGATTTTTCCAAAGACTGAGGTGAGGCTGACTGGCCTGTAGTTCCCAGGATCCTCCTTCTTCCCTTTTTTAAAGATTGGCACTACATTAGCCTTTTTCCAGTCATCCGGGACTTCCCCGGTTCGCCACGAGTTTTCAAAGATAATGGCCAATGGCTCTGCAATCACAGCCGCCAATTCCTTCAGCACTCTCGGATGCAACTCGTCCTGCCCCATGGACTTGTGCACATCCAGCTTTTCTAAATAGTCCCTAACCACCTCTTTCTCCACAGAGGGCTGGCCATCTCTTCCCCATTTTGTGATGCCCAGCGCAGCAGTCTGGGAGCTGACCTTGTTAGTGAAGACAGAGGCAAAAAAAGCATTGAGTACATTAGCTTTTTCCACATCCTCTGTCACTAGGTTGCCTCCCTCATTCAGTAAGGGGCCCACACTTTCCTTGGCTTTCTTCTTGTTGCCAACATACCTGAAGAAACTCTTCTTGTTACTCTTGACATCTCTCGCTAGCTGCAGCTCCAGGTGAGATTTGGCCCTCCTGATTTCATTCCTACATGCCCGAGCAATATTTTTATACTCTTCCCTGGTCATATGTCCAACCTTCCACTTCTTGTAAGCTTCTTTTTTATGTTTAAGATCCGCTAGGATTTCACTATTAAGCCAAGCTGGTCGCCTGCCATATTTACTATTCTTTCGACTCATCGGGATGGTTTGTCCCTGTAATCTCAACAGGGATTCCTTGAAATACAGCCAGCTCTCCTGGACTCCTTTCCCCTTCAAGTTAGTCCCCCAGGGGATCCTGGCCATCCGTTCCCTGAGGGAGTCGAAGTCTGCTTTCCTGAAGTCCAGGGTCCGTATCCTGCTGCTTACCTTTCTTCCCTGCGTCAGGATCCTGAACTCAACCAACTCATGGTCACTGCCTCCCAGATTCCCATCCACTTTTGCTTCCCCCACTAATTCTACCTGGTTTGTGAGCAGCAAGTCAAGAAAAGTGCCCCCCCTAGTTGGCTCCTCTAGCACTTGCGCCAGGAAATTGTCCCCTATGCTTTCGAAAAACTTCCTGGATTGTCTATGCACCGCTGTATTGCTCTCCCAGCAGATATCAGGAAAATTAAAGTCACCCATGAGAATCAGGGCATGTGATCTAGTAGCTTCCGTCAGCTGCCGGAAGAAAGCCTCATCTACCTCATCCCCCTGGTCCGGTGGTCTATAGCAGACTCCCACCACTACATCACTCTTGTTGCACACACTTCTAAACTTAATCCAGAGACACTCAGGTTTTTCTACAGTTTCGTACCGGAGCTCTGAGCAGCCATACTGCTCCCTTACATACAGTGCTACTCCCCCACCTTTTCTGCCCTGCCTGTCCTTCCTGAACAGTTTATAACCATCCGTGACAGTACTCCAGTCATGTGAGTTATCCCACCAAGTCTCTGTTATTCCAATCACGTCATAGTTCCTTGACATCACCAGGACCTCCAGTTCTCCCTGCTTGTTTCCAAGGCTTTGTGCATTCGTATATAAGCACTTGAGATAACCTGTTGATCGCCCCTCATTCCCAGTATGAGGCAGGAGCCCTCCCCTCACAGACATTCCTGCCTGTGCTTCCTCCCGGTATTCCGCTTTCCCACTTACCTCAGGGCTTTGGTCTCCTTCCCCCGGTGAACCTAGTTTAAAGCCCTCCTCACTACGTTAGCCAGCCTGCTGGCAAAGATGCTCTTCCCTCTCTTCGTAAGATGGAGCCCGTCTCTGCCCAGCACTCCTCCTTCATGGAACACCATCCCATGGTCAAAGAATCCAAAGCCTTCTCTCCGACACCACCTGCGTAGCCATTCGTTGACTTCCACGATTCGACGGTCCCTACCCAGGCCTTTTCTTTCCATGGGGAGGATGGACGAGAACACCACTTGCGCCTCCAACTCCTTTATCCTTCTTCCCAGAGCCACGTAGTCCGCAGTGATCCGCTCAAGGTCATTCTTGGCAGTATCATTGGTGCCCACGTGGAGAAGCAGGAAGGGGTAGCGATCCGAGGGCTTGATGAGTCTTGGCAGTCTCTCCATCACATCGCGAATCTTAGCCCCCGGCAAGCAGCAGACTTCTCGATTTTCCCGGTCAGGGCGGCAGACTCAGTCCCCCGGAGGAGAGAGTCCCCGACCACCACCACCCGCCTTCTCCTCTTGGGAGTGGTGGTCGTGGAACCCCCAACCTCAGGACATCGCATCTCATGCCTTCCAACCAGCGGAGTCTCCTTCTGCTTTCTCGCCCCAGGCATATCATCTGGTCCACTCTCCGCAACGGTACCTGTGGAGAGAATATGAAAGCGGTTAGTTACCTGTGTCTGTGTTACTGGAACCCGGACATTCCGCTTACCTCTTCTGGAGGTCACATGTTGCCAAGCTTCTTCACTGGCCTCTTGGCTCCTCTGTGCAACCTGCTCTATATCTTTAGAGCTTTGTGCCCCTAGAAGCCTATCCTGAGTTTTGTCTAGAAAATCCTCAGTTTCTCGTATGCAACGCAGGGTCGTTATCTGTTGCTCCAGACCTTCAATCTTCTCTTCCAATATGGAGACCAGCTTGCACTTTGTACAGACAAAGTTGCTTCTGCCCTGTGGAAGAAAGACAAACATGGCACATCCAGTGCAGGTCACAACAGCTGAACCCCCACCTTCCATATCACCTTCCTACTATGAGCTTCCTCAGAGAAGTTTGCAAGACGTAAGCCTCACTGGGCTCACTCCAGGTGAACTCCCAGGCAAACTCCTGCTGTGAGCTGCTCTGCTGTCCCCTGCTGCTCAGCTGGTTCGCCGCCGCTCAGCTGGTTCGCGAAGCTCTGGCTATTTTTAAACAGCCAGGCTTCCCTGACGCAAACAAACAGACACCCTAATGCCTGCCCCCTGCAGGCTAGCAGCCAATCAAACACTCTGGTTAACTACTCTCCTTCAGGCAAAGAAAACCTGCAATTCACAAAGATAATCCCCTTTTGTCTCTTCTCTGGCCCCAAAGCAGAGAAAAAACTAGCTGCTTTCAGTTGGACCTCCTTTCCAGCAACCCCAAAGGAAAAAAAAATATTTCTTTTAAAATCTGTTTTTCTGGTTCAAAAAAAATCTCAAAAAATTGATCTCAGGAGGATTTCAGGTTAATCCCACCACTCTGCCACCATGTCAAGGTTCCTTCCCCACTCTGAACTCTAGGGTACAGATGTGGGGACCTGCATGAAAACCTCCTAAGCTTACTTTTACCAGCTTAGGTTAAAACTTCCCCAAGGTACAAACTATTTTACCCTTGGACTTCCACTGCCACCACCAAACTTTATCTGGGTTTCTGAAAAAAACATATTTTGGAAATGTCTTTCCTCCCAAAATCCTCCCAACCCTTGCACCCCACTTCCTGGGGAAGGTTTGGTAAAAATCCTCACCAATTTGCATAGGTGACCACAGACCCAAACCCTTGGATCTTAAGAACAATGAAAAAAATTTAGTTTCCTTACAAGAAGACTTTTAATAGAAGTAAAAAAAGAATCACCTCTGTAAAATCAAGATGGTGAATACCTTACAGGGTAATTAGATTCAAAACATAGAGAATCCCTCTAGGCAAAACCTTAAGTTACAAAAAAGACACACAGACAGATATATTTATTCTATTCAGCACAGCTATTTTCTCAGCCATTTAAAGATATCATAATTTAACACATAACTAGCTAGATTACTTACTAAGTTCTAAGACTCCATTCCTGTTCTGTCCCCGGCAAAAGCATCACACAGACAGACACAGATCCCTTGTTTTTCTCCCTCCTCCCAGCTTTTGAAAGTATCTTGTCTCCTCATTGGTCATTTTGGTCAGGTGCCAGCGAGGTTACCTTATGCTTCTTAACCCTTTACAGGTGAGAGGATTTTTTCCTCTGGCCAGGAGGGACTTTAAAGGGGTTTACCCTTCCCTTTATATTTATGATACCATCCATTAGAAAATAAGAGCTTTCGATTGCTACCACATACTCTAAGGTTACATGGTAGCGATCCATAGATCTAGAACTTCCAACTCTGCTAATATCCCATGTGAGGAGTCAGTTTTGTTCCTCATAATGAAAGGGTTTTTTTTTCAATTTCTTTAAAGTAGAAAATTTCATTAACCCCCCCCCCCACTGCAATAAAAGAATGTTAAGGCTGCTAAATGAAGCACTTAAGTCAACCTTAATTTGCCCCCTTGCATATCTGCATTATGACACATTCTTAAATTACATGATTTCATATTTTTTCCATAGGACCCTTGCCTCATTCAGTGCACAGGACAGACTGTGCTCTGGGAATGAATTGGGGGTTGTGTAGTGAAGGAGGATTGTTTGTGGGACCCTTGCCTCATTGGTTGCAGAAGTTGGAGGGTGTGTGATGAATCAGGCAGTGAACTGGAGAAAGAGGGGATGGTTTCATGGTTAAGGCAGTTGAATTCTACCCTGGCTAATTGGATCTATCCCTTCTTTGCCACACAGTTCCTATGTCATGATGGGCAAGTCACTTAAATCAAACTTTTCACAGGTGGCACCTGTGTATACCCCATTTTCTGGTTGCCCAACGTAAGTCACTTGTGTTCTCATTTGCAGGTGCTGGCCACTCTCAACTTCAGCTGAGGTCAATAGGAGCTGTGCCCTGAGCTTATAAAGTGCTATAAAATGCTACCTACTCTGAAAAATCAGAGTATCTTAAATTGGGCACCCAAAATTTATTGATACTTTTGACAATTGACTTTAATTTTGTACCTCAGTTCCCTATATGTACAATGAAGATAATACTGCCTCACTTCATCAGGGTGTTGTGAAGATAATTCTTCACAAACATTAATGGAATTAGGATACTACAACGAGTGTAGCTGGGCAGGAAGATGCTGAGGCAATATTTTATTATAAAATTTTGTAAAATGTAATAAAAATATTATAAACATTATTACACTCCCTCTTCCTACAACTCAGCTTTCCTCTTTGTGGAAGCACAGGTCAGTATTGTCTTTCAGATAGTGTCAGACAGAGTTAAACCTCAGGGCTATTGGATGTAAAATCAATAGATGTCGGTCAACTTCAAGGACAGAAAGAACCAAACAGTTTTAGTACGAACAAACATTTTTAATGCACACAAATATTGTAAATGGTATGAAACATTATCCATAGTCTTGCAAATATTATTTACAACTTTAAAATGGCTGTTAGACAGTAAATCTACTGGTGGTCCTTATACAGAGTCCCCTCCACCATCAGTGTTGCTGTTACATATATTCAGAGAAGGTTCACCATAATATCTACACTTCTGTACGTTTGTATGCACACAAACATATCACCCTCTGATCTTCTCTTAGAGATGACTTCTCAGTCTTTATAGAGTGTCCATAATATGTAGTGTGTGTCACCTGAACTCTGTAGAGCTTGAGAAGAACAGCAGCCTCTCCGTTCTTTTCCAAACATTTCAGAGACCTGTCAGCAAACAATCTGGGGATTTCCACAGCTTGCAGCATTCTTGCCCTTGAGTAAATAGCTGACTAGTCTTAGTTGGCGGTGAAAGAGAAATTTGTAGCCTGTATCCAAGTGGTACAGGGATTGGGATAAGCATATAAAATATCCATTCTCTGGATTTCTACAAGGCTCTCGCTCTACAGAGCACTGTCATTCCCCCATAAATTCAGCAAAGGCAAGCAAGCATTCACAAACCCTGCTCTCACTAAGTGCCTGTTCTAACAGACAGAATCCCATTTCAGAACAGTTAGCTGAAAGCTAACTGAAAGTTCACATACTCTGTAGCCTCTACAGGTGACAACTGCTATTCCTCTAGGCCCATAAAATACACTGCGGCAGACCAAGTATTTTCCTAATAATGGGCTTCTCCCGAAGTAAAGCTCTCACCTGTAAAGACCAGACCCAGCCCTCATGGCAGACATCTCTGGATCCTGTGTCAATCAACTACTAAGTCCACAGACCTGTCTGTAGTTCCAGTGTTTTTGACCACCTCTTCCCCTCTCCCAAGCACTGATTGGCTCAGCTTTTGGAGGGTGACCTGCTTGGTTGATTGTCCACAATGAAAACTTCCTATACAGCTTCAAAAACACTTACTGAGCATGTCCAGCAACTTCCACACCCTACTTCTGAATGTTTCTAGGCCCTTTTAGCTCAATTGCCCTGCCCTCTCCATGTGTGCAGACTGAAAGTTCCAACTAAAATCTATGTATTAAGGTTGCATGGGTAATAATTTCAGCATTTCCTAGTTTTAGAGTTCTTGATTTGGCAAACTTAATATTCTTCTTTTCTTGGCTGTAATATTACAGAAACGTCAATTAAAATGTCTCTTTTGTAAAAGTAATGCTACTATACAACTCTGAGTTGCAGCAGTTCATGTAATATATGCAGTAGATATTTACATCGCTCTGCAGCACATGGTCAATAAGAGACTCAAATGTGAAATTCTCATGATTTTCTGTGAACTTTGACTGCTTTTTGAGATGAAATGGATAGTGCATAAACCAGGATGTAATGGGAAGACTATTTATTGGGTATCCATGGTACTGTAAAACTTTTTTGCACTGAACATCAGAACATTTTTCACAATGGACTCTAAAGACTCTGCAGCCTAGCAGAAAGTGAGGTATGATTTTGGAATTGCATCTTTCTGCTGATTAAGCATGGAGGCTGTTTGTCGAGAGGGGGAAGGAGAGAGAGAAGTTTGCAGTTAATCTCTGTATGTGGGCAGCTAAAGACGTGATGCAAGAGGGAACAATGTGAATTTAACGTTCAGAAGCAAGAGCCACTGAAATCTAGTGCTGTGTTCAGGGATGGTTCCAGGGGTGGACAAGCCAAGTGCCTGAGTTAATACTTCAGACTAAGTTGCTTTCTAGAAACTGGGTAGTGGAGTTGGACTGTGATGCCTGAAAACAGGGATTGCCTGCATTCTAATTGGCCACCTTTATTTCAGGACTGGTTTATATGTAAATAACATAAATTACTTAGTATATAACCAAACTACACATTGATTTCTCATCTAGCATGAAGCTGACCTGCAAGTCCCTGTCCATCTGTTCTTGCCTGGCAGAGGGGTGATGCTGCTGTCAAAGTTAGATACCAGTATCAGAATAAGGGGCACCAGTATGTAAAAAAAAAAAAGAGGATACGCTCAAACTACAAGATAACTAATGTTTCTATACTTGGTACCCCACTCAGTAGTTGTTTGTAGAGCTACCTCTTCAATGGAATTCTTCTGACCTCTAGAGAATGAATGTGAAGGTGTGATATAGTGATGAAGAGCAACATATGAATCAAGGATTGGTGGTACAAGGAAAGTTTTTGGGATGCTTGGCCACCTGGGAGACATTCACAGAAAGAAGACTCTTCACAACTGATAGACTCCATCTGCGTACCTGGGGTATTAACCTTCTGGGATCAAGACAGACATGTTTGGTAAGAAAGGCTTTACATTAGGAAATGGTACGAAAAGGTTGGGATAGATTTGTGTAATCTCCACAACTAGTTTTAATACATAGGAGGAGGAAAATCAGGTAAGAGGATATAATAAGGGATGAAGGAACACTAGAGGGTAGGATTATTGACAGCAAAAGCAGTATGCCTAATCTAGCTAGGAAACTGTGAGGTCAGAGAGAAGCAACTGACCTATTTGTATACTAAATATGGAGGAGCTAGAACTAATGGTGCAGGATATGAAACTGGGTATTACAGGGATAACAGAAATATGGTGGAATAGCAATCATGACTTAAATACAGGTATTGAAGGGCATGCCTACCCTGTCCTTGGTCTTCCTCTTGCTTCTACTATATCACTCTTTATGTCCCTATCTAGTTTAATCTCATGTTGTGCTTTTCTAGTTTTGCCCTTACATACTTGGGGTTTGTGTTTTTGGTGGGGTATTCATCCTTAATAATTTGACCTAGTTTACTCCCTTTGTATGACTGAGTTTCAGATCACTGAAGATCTCCTGGTTAAGCCAGGGTGATCTATTACCATACTTCCTATCTGTATTAAGCATTGGGTTAGCTTGCCTTTAATAATGTCTCTTAAAAAAAACCACCACCTCTCCTGAACCCTTTTTCCCCCCTTAGACTTGCTTCCCAGGGATTTTACCTCCAATTCTGAGTTTTCCAAAGTTTACCTTCTTGAAGTCCACTGATTGTATTTTACTGTTTTCCTTCCTACCATTCCTTAGGATTATGAATCAATCATTACATGATCACTTTCACTCAAGCTAACTTCCACATTCACATTCCCAACCAGTTCCTCAAAGTTGTCTCCATGTATTCAAAGAATTTGTTGGATAATCTGTGCCCTGCTGTATTATTTTCCCAGCAGATGCTTGGGTAGTTGAAGTCCCGCATCACTACCAAGTCCTGTACTTTGGATGATATTGTTAATTTTACAAAAGCCTCATCCACCTATTCTTCCTCATTAGGTGGTCTATACAAGGCCATCACCTATCATGACATAACCCTTGTTTTTTACTCCTTTTATCATTACCCAGAGACTGTCAACATGTCTGACTCCCACTTCTATCTCAACCTCAGTGCAAATGTATACATCTTGGATATACAAGGCAACACCTCCTACCTTTTTTTCTGAAGCCTATCCTTCCACACCAATATAATATATTACATGCCATATTTTAGGTATATCTCATGACAATGAGTTAGGTAAAGTGAGTATGTCAGGCCTGACAACAGTTGTTCACACAGAATAGTGAACCGCCAATGGGACTCTGTGTCACACCAGTCTCCCTGAATTGATCACATTAAGGTATTTGAGTTTTGCTTTTACCGCAGCTGTGGTAATTTTCATTTCTATAAACTCATTCCCATTAGCTATCCTGCCTTGTTTCCCCGTGTTCTACATCATCTTTATTGAAAGCAGAGGCAAAGTATTCATTTAATTATGAGCCATACTTAGATTATCCTATATTATCATCCATACTTAGATTAATCTCTAAAATATCTTCACTGTATAGTGACCCCACTTCTTTTCCTGTTCTCTCTTTATTTATATGGCTAAAGAATATTTTACTACTTGTTTTAATTTCCTTTGTAAAATCTAACTCATCTTAACTTTTTTTTTGGCAAGTCTCACTTTATCACTTCATCTTCTGAATTCCACAATGTAACTGTCTTTGCTGATCAGTCCCTTCTTCCATACCGTTTGTTTCCAATCTATAACAGAGAAGTTAAAGTCTCCCATAATGATACAATTCCCAGTACTATTTATCTCTATAATAATAAAAAGAGCTCTAGTCAGACCAAAATCCAACCCTGGAGGCCTATAGCAGATCCTTAACACTACTCCATTAAACCTTTCCAAGCATGATTTTGACCCAAACCAATTCTGTTTTATCCATGTTAGAGTGTAAAGAAATAGAAAATATCAAATTATTTATGTAGAACACTACCTCATAACTTTTACCTTTATTTCGATTTCTCCTGAACAATGCATGCCCTTCAATACCTGTGTTTTCTTTGTCTTGGGGAGACTGTGCTTATGCATTGCTCACTGAAAACATTTTAATATCACAATTCAAAAACATATCCATATTACCCATCTTTAATGAGTGAGTGAGTGAGTTATTACTTTTTCAGTCATAGAATCATAGAAATGTAGAACTGCAAGGGGTCTTGATAAGTCATTTAGTCCAGTCCCCTACATTGAGGCAGAACTAAGTATTATCTAGACCAGTGGTTCTCAACCTATTTACCATTGTGGGCCACATATGCAGCTCTCTATGTGTTGTGTGTGAAGTCATCCTGTCTCTTGAAGCCGGGTCAATGAACTTTGAGAGACACTTTTCAAAAGTTTAATGGACTATAAAGAAAGATGGAAGATAGCTTAAGAGTTCTCTGCCCCTAGGAAGACAAGAGAAACCAGCACCTTGTACTTCTGCAGAAGGTCTTGACTGATGGATGTAAGCCATGGCTGGAAAGATGAAGGGATTGGTAAGACATGCATCTTGAACCTAGACTGTAAGTTGTTAAGTCTTAGCTACTAGAAATGGTATTTTACTTTTATTTGCCTTTATCCATTTTTGTCTTTATCCCATATACTTGAACTCAGTTAAAACCTCTTTTTGTTAATAAACTTGTTTTACTTTTGATCTAAACCAACCCAATGCTGTGCTTGAATTGAAACAATTGTTAACTCTAGTTAAAGAAATAAGTTGTGCTTTTGTCCTTTAAAGGAGCAAGAAATCTTATTACTTCTGAGTGTTCCAGATGGTTTAGGGGAAATTCAAGCCTGGCAGTGTGTTGGGGTCACCTTGCAAATAGCATCCAAGGGTGGTGGAGACCAGGGTAGTGTGTTGTGTTGTAGGCAGGCTGCTGGGGTCACAGTGCTGAACCAGGGCTGCACAACATGCAAATGCTCAGGGAAGTGCATGCTTGTCTGGGCTGTGAGTCATAGCAGCAGAGCATTTAAGACACCCAGGGTAGAGGACAGGTGGGGACACAACCTCTCACTGGTCTGGGTTGAACCCCAAAACATCATAATGAGATAATCTCCATCACAGAATAATGAAAGAACTGGCACATGAAATTGCAGGTCCAGTAGCAAGGATTTTTAATCTATCAAATCAGCAGTGGACTAGGGAATAGCAAATGTAGTACCTATAATAAGAGGGGGTAAAAATGATACAGACAACTACAGACCCATTAGTCCAAACACAATAATATGCAGAGAATTAGAACAAATTTTAAAGGAAAAAAATAGAAACATGGAAGTAAATGGAAACTGGGATAAAATGCAACATAGATTTGCCAAAGGAGGACTGTGCCAGACTAACATGATATCTTTCTTAGATAAAATAGCTGGTTTCTTAGATTAAACCTACTGCATTTCTCTTGTCTATCTGGGCTTCAGTAAAGCATTTGACATGGTATCACATGGGAAATTACTAGATGATCTGGAAAAGACAGCTAGGGAATCAGTACAAGAATTGTTAAGTGGCTAAGGAACTGGCTAAAGGGGAGACAAACAACAGATTGTGCTGAAAGGAGATCTGTCAGGCTGGAGGGAGATTACTAGTGGAGTTCCTCAAGGCTCAGTCTTGGGACTGATTGGTTTTAATATTTTCATTCAGTATGGTCATGACACTGGTACAAAAAGTAGTAGTGTGCTAATTAAATTTGCTAATGAGACAAAGTTGGGAGTCCTTGTCAATACACAGGAGGTTTGGAACATTATACAGGAAGAATTGGATGACACTGAGGATTAGAGTACTAGAAATGAGATGAAATGTAATAAGAAACTGCATGGTCATGCACTGTTAGAAATTCTTATTAGTCTCTCATACGCTGAGGGTGTATCAGCTGGAAGTGACAGAGGAAGAGGAGAAAGTTGTAGTGGTTGATTGCAAGATGACTGAGTCAGGTGTAGCAGGTGAGGTATTTCCAGTAGAGAGAGGGGTAGTATTACTACCATGGTACAGAGCACTGCTAAGACCTCATTTGGAATACTGTGTATATCTCTGGTCATCGATGTTCAAGAAAGGAATTCAAGCTGGAACAGGTACAGAGAAGGGCTTACTAGGGTGAGGAGGGGAATTAAGAGCTTATTTTATGAGAGACTACAAATTTGGATTGTTTAGTCTTTAAAAAAAAATACTGAGAGGGGATACGATTGGTCTCTATAAAATACATCAGGGGAGTAAAACCCAGGGAAGGAGAAAAGCTATTTAAGCTAAATGACAACATTGGCAAAAGAACAAATGGGTAAAAACTGGCCAATGAATAAATTCAGGCTGGAAATCGGAAGAAGGCTTCCAGCCATCAGAAGAGTGAAGTTGTAGAATCAACTCTGAGTAGGAGTAGAGGGAGCAAACAACTTTAACTAATTTTTAGGTGAAGTTTGATAAGTTTATTAATGGGGTTATATGATGAGGTTTCAGGTAATAGCAGGGGACTAGATTTTATGGCCCAGGAGGTCCATTCCACTCCTATGTTCCTATACCTCACCTTACACTTGCAGGAGAATTAGGCAAGGCCTAACCTCCCTGACTTTTGTGCTCAATGAGGACCTCTAAACCCTTCCAGAGTACTACTATTCTGGGACACGCTCTAGGATAAAGCAGTGCTTGCTGTAGCAACATGGATTCAGAGTACACAACTTTGAATGCCAGTCCACTACAGCTTTACTTAAATAAAATGAAATCAACAAGAGCTAAAAACTGGCTTATTTTCTCACTCAGACAGTGACAATAAATATCTGAGTTGCTATATAGTATTTAAAAGGTAGAGTGAAATGAGGAAGAATGCGGTCTTGTGGAACTGAGTTGTATACAAAATACATTGGGTTATATGCACATTGAAATCCTGTGGTCCATTGATACTAAAGCACTACGAACATGGCCACCAGTTCTTTATACTGTGATAATTGAATGTCAAAAAGCTGGTAAAAATTACAGGAAACATCAGAAAGCAACATTCCTCAGACCAGAAGCAGAGAGTCATTGTCTGACCCTTGTTTAACTTACAATCAATACTTGAGATTTTAAATGATGGAAAATTGATGGTGAAATCCTTCTTTCCAATAATTTATGGAATAATGTCAGTATGGAATTATTTACAAAAGTATTTGAATCTAGAAAGACTTTATTTAGCAGAGATTCTTCAAATGCTTGCTATTGGAAAGGCTGAGTCTTTGGGCAATAGATAAATGATGGCATGACCAGAGAAACCAGGGAAGCAGGTACCAGACATTTGAGAACAGCTAGCAGGGCATCAGACAAAGGGACTATGAAACAAAAGTAAATGTGGAGTTCAAAAATAAAAACAAAACCTAAAATACCCTGAGGTCTGCTCACCACAAAAATCTCATTTTATTCTTTTGACACAGACTAGAGCAAGACACAGATGATAGTCCATCAGCAATTTATAAATGGGACGTAATGTTTTATGTTATAAGCTGATTCTTTGGACTATGTACATACAAGAATATTTTCCAAGAAATATTTCCCTGAGAACAAATCAGGTCATTATGAGAAATCTCTGACAGTGGGCTCTTGTCATATATTAGTTACTGTTGCACTAATTATTGTATGGACTTGTTTCTTGTGCAGGAACAGTCATAGGTGTTGTGGGTAGGAGGATGGAATTTATCCCTTCAAAGGCAAGGGATGGTGGCTTCAGTACAGCCCTTGCATACCTGCTATTTCAGTCTAGAGCTGGTCAATTTTTTATTTAATGGATTAATTAGATGGATTTAATTGGATTTAATTAGATGAATAGCCACTGCCCATTTGCAGACTTATGCAGAGGGTTTGGACCATTGAATCTGCACAATTGGGGATCCCGTGTTTCCTTTCCAGTCTGGGTGTCTTTCTTGGCCTTTTCAACACTGACATGCAGGGAATGCACAGACCTCAAATGTGGCTTCCCCACCTGTGAAGGGCTCGTGTGATGCCTTGCTCCAGTCCCTCTGTGCTTGGATATGAACTTCACCCTCAAATTTTTCAGAATTGAAACCTTCCCTCAGGGTAGGGAGATGGATTCAGAAGGGGGAATATCCAGGATTACGTATTGAGGAGGAAAATTGGGAAAAGGAGCCAGAGCTACTTGAGTTACAATATTGGATTAGTTTTAAAATATAGACAATGTAAGAGAACTAACAGGTAACACAAGAGTAATGATTAAATTATGTTTTTTTGCTTTAGGCTAAGGACAAGGTGAAAGGAAACACTTTTGCCCTCCCCTTGTGATAATAGCTCATATTAGCATACAGGCTTTTTCTAATATTTAAAATTTTATATTTCAAATGGGTTTCCTCTTGATGAACTTCAATGTAACTTTTCCTCTATCGAGGCTTAGATTTCAGAAGATAATTATCTGACCTATTGCCCTGTTGCAACAGAGGAATGTTGCTGTAATTGCCTTGTTTGCAAGAATAAAATCATTGGTCTTTAGACTGGCAGAGGAGAAGGTAGAGATAATTAAATGTATCGTAAGTTTGAATTTTTATTTTGCTGATGGATAAATGTTTGAGCTACTGGCTTTGTTGTGCTAGGGTTTTCCCATTAGCTATTTTTATAGGTGGTTTTATATTGATTTTCCCATTAACTGGTGACATAATGTCTTTTTAAGCACTTAGACTTTAAGAAGGGACCAGCATGATCATGTAGTCTGACCTCCTGCAAATTGCAGGTGACAGAACCTCACCCACCCACTCCTGTAAGAGACCCATAGGATAAGACTGCGCTGGTGCTTCAGAAGTGGGCCTTATGTGTCTGGATTTTTTATTTTGGGGGCTGGGGTTAGGCACATGGAAAATACTGAATATATTAAAATTGATGATTTAAATAACACTTTTTCAGCTCACTAATGATCTAGTTTTCTAAACTGATACTCGCTAACAATGACCTAATTGATTGACTGAGTTATGTGGTTCCAAGATAGTCCTCATGCCTGATTTGTCCAGTCCTTGGAGGAAGGTGCAAGGTGGAACAGGTGAAATTCATAAACCATAAGAATCAAGGGTAAAGCTGAAAAGCTTCTCTTTTTGGATCAACAATCCACCTGAAGGAAGACAGACATTCCAGGGTCTCCAAGACCATTCACCTTAGGGAAAGGAAGTCACAGCGTCAAAGAACAGGCCTTTCCTGCCTTTGACCAATCTTCTTGTGCCTGAACAATGACTACTACTACGAAATGGTGTGCCAGCAGAACATCACCATCTGGCTCATTGATTGCAGTGCCAATGCCTACAGTACAACAGTTCAGAAGACTGCAAGAGCTGAAAAGTTTGCAATTCCCCTCGTACTGTCAGTGACCAGGCCTTGGGAGGCTCATGCCCAGTGTTTAGTGGAAATCAGGTCTAAAGCAGGAATTGGTAGTTGGGAATTACAGTCCATGGTCAGAACAGCAGTCAGAGGCCAGATGCCAGAGCCAAGGATCAGAGTTGAAGTCAGAAGTGAAGAATTGGAGCGAGGCTCAGGTCCAGGTCCTGGAGTAAGGCAGGGGCAAGATTCGGTCCAAAGCAGGAACAGGGTAAGAGCAAGGCTGGGAACAAGAAAGCGCAGCAGCTATCACAGCCAAAGGCTAATTATTTGAACAGTCACTGAATTGGTGCTGCAGTTGCTGGGCTTAAGAACTGATCTGTTTATTCTTCCAACCAATCAGGCAGTGGTGCCAATCAGGGAGCCTACTTTAGGCCAGCTGCATTTGTTAGGCTGCCCAGAGACTGGCTCTGCTGCAAGTCCTGATTCCATCACCCATCCATGAAACACTCCGGAACACTCCTGCACCAGCATCAACTTCCCAGTCACAGGGATCAGCTTCAGCAATGGAACCCTATAAATGACTATATAGAAACCCCCCCACCCCACAGATCTCCCCACTTACTCCACAGATCCAGCAGCCACCCCAGATGCAGTAAGAAATCTGTTACCTACAGCCAGGTACTCAGATACCACAGAATTTTCTCTGAAGAGAAAGTCCCGGAGAGACACCTAAATATACTTAAAACCACTCTCACTTAACAAGGACACTCCACCATAGAAGTAGATCACATCATGGAATGGTCCACCCAAATATCCAGGAGAACCTGTTTCAATACAGGGGGAAAAAACCCTATTGATCACACACCCTTAGCTGTCCCCTACCACCCCACACTCAAACCCATATGGGACATCATCAAACAGTAACAACCCATACTTGATGGGGGCCACATCCTGAAAGAATCTTTCCTCCTCTTTTGGCCTTCAGACAACCACTGAAATCTTAATCATAGAAATATACAGCTAATCATTTATACATGGAAAATGCAGTTAATACATCAAAATAAAATGCAATAAACGATTATAGTAACTGGAAATGTAGCTATACAGCTGAATATTATTGGAGGGTTAGTTCAATATCAAAACCAACATTATAGATAGCTGTACTCACCTGATCAGTCAGAAATCTCATTGAATTTACAATGAATAGGATAGTACCTGTATTGCTAAGAGTGGCTATCTTATTTGACAGAGACCAATGCTATATGTGGCTTAGCTGTCAAAATGTAATTTATGTAACGTTAACCTGAGGTGTAATTAACACATTTTATTGATTCTAAGGACAGTGATTTACACTGTTATAAGGATTGATCTAGGCAAAGCTACTTTTGATTATTTCTGAATGATCATTACTTTCTTAGGGAAAGATTCTGTAACACAGACATGTTGTATAATCAAATCTAAGTGATCGAAACCTCTCTCTCTCTCTCTCTCTCTCTCTGGTTATATTCTTTCTTGCTTTCATGAAGAAAAAATATTTTAAAAAAAAGTTTAAAACAATCATTTTGGGTTTCTGTAATCACATTTGTTAGGAGGAGGCTGTGCTCTGCAAAACCCACAACTCCTGCTTCCTGGAAGAACTGCCGTCGTGTATTTAAGACTCAATCCCACAAGCATTCTAAACATCAGTGAAAACTGGATTGGGCCCTGTGTCAGTGAAGGTTTTGGTCCTGCAATGTGGTGTCCAAGGCTGGATCTCTGCACCCATTTGGACTCCGTCAGAAATCAAAAAGGCTCTGCATGGACACAGGGTGTGCCCATCCCCCATGCATCATATTGGAAGATCAGGGCCTAAAGAAAATGCTCTCACTCAGATTATTTTAAGTAAGAAAATCTATTCAAAGTCATTTCATTTCACAGCTCCTACAATTAAACTTTTAACCCCCATATTGTGTTTGAACTTTTACAAGCAAGTAAACAAACACAGAAAATAAATAATACCAGATAAAATAAAACAGATCTTCCTACCTTTATAGTAAAAAGGCTTTCCAGCTAAACATTATTTTTAAGATCCTGTTAAACAGTTTGGGCTTATCTATGCTCTCTAATTATGGCTAAAACAAATAATTACTTTTAAAAGGACCTTCAAGGTCAAGAGTTTAAATATCTGTATACTCAGAAGTACTCTTTATCCCACATAAATCCTTTGCATTTTTATGGGCATTGTAATATGCATTGAAAGGAGACTAAAGCCTTTCATAATTTGAAGAATCTACATTTTGATGATACAAAATAAAGGCCCAAATTCTGCTCTAAAGTACACTAGTATAATCCCAGTGACATAAATGTATTTTCACTGGGTAGTGAAGAAGAGGATTTGGCACATAATCTTTAATTAAAGTTGACTGATCCTTCACCCTTAATTCCAATTAATTTCAGTTTAGCTAAAATCTTCCTTTAATTGGTAGGCTGCATTCTGTTCCAGCTCAATGATGGATTATGATTTTGGTGTTTTGGGCTGACACCATATGTGTTACTCCTCCCCCCTTCCTGGCATCCTATTTCCGCCAAGGACAAGAAGTAAAAATCTGTCTTCATCAATGCTACATATTATACGAGGTCTGAAGTGGGTAAACAGGCAAATCTTTAAGAACACATTGAACATAGTGTCCTGGGGATCGGGGAATCATGCAGTGGCTCATAAGAACAGCCATACTGGGTCAGACCAAAGGTCCATTTAGCCCAGTATCCTGTCTTCTGACAGTGGCCAGTGCCAGATGCCCCAGAGGGAGTGAGCAGAACAGGTAACCATCAAGTGATCCAGCTTTTGGCAAACAGAGGCTAGGGATCCCATCCCTGCAAATCCTGGCTAATAGCCATTGATGGACCTATGCTCCATGCATTTATGGTTCTTTTTTGAACCCTGTTATAGTCTTGGCCTTCACAACATCCTCTTCCAAGGAGTTCCACAGGTTAACTGTGTATTGTGTGGGAAAAAATACTTCCTTTTGTTTGTTTTAAATCTGTTGACTATTAATTTCATTTGGTGGCCCCTAGTTCTTGTGTGAGAAGGAGTAAAGAACACTTCCTTATTTACTTTCTCCACACCAATCATGATTTTATAGACCTCTATCATATCTCCCCTTAGTTGTCTCTTTTCCAAGCTGAAAAGTGCCAGTCTTATTAATCTGTCCTCGTACAGCAGCCGCTCCATACCCTAATAATTTTTGTTTCCCTTTTCTGAACCTTTTCCAATTCCATATATCTTTTTTGAGATGGAGAAACCACATCTGCACACAGTATTCAAGATATGGGGGTATCATGGATTTATATAGAGGCAATATATTTTCTGTCTTATTATCTATCCCTTAATGATGCCCAACATTCTGTTAGCTTTTTTGACTGCTGCTGCACATTGAGTGGATGTTTTCAGAGAACTATCCACAATGACTCCAAGATCTTTCTTGAGTGGTAACAGCTAATTTAGATCCCATCATTTTATATGTATAGTTGGGATTATATTTTCTAATGTGCAATTACTTTGCATCTATCAACATTGAATTTCATCTGCCATTTTGTTGCCCGGTCACCCAGTTTTGAGATCCACAGTCAAATGAATGATGGAGTCAACCAAAATGAAAAGGAAGCATCCTTTTTCAGTTTCTTTTCTCTTGATACTTACTCTCATTCACTGGTGTCTTGTGTGTTGGCCCATATGGCTTGTGTGTTAATATATCACTGCATCAGCTGTCTAGTGCTGTGAGAGGTGTTATTCCATTCCATCATGCTGCAAAATTTGTTGGACCTAGAGTTGTAATTTCTGCCAAATTTGCTGGAGTATCTTGTAATTTATGGACAACTTCTATTTCTTGACTAAATTTCAAAGTAGCAGCCGTGTTAGTCTGTATTCACAAAAAGAAAAGGAGTACTTGTGGCACCTTAAGAGACTAACCAATTTATTTGAGCATAAGTTTTGTGAGCTACAGCTCACTTCCTCAGATGCATAAAGTGGAAAATACAGTGAGGAGATTTATATACACACAGACCATGAAAAAATGGGTGTTTATTATACACATTGTAAGGAAAATGATCACTTAAGATGAGCTATTACCAGCAGGAGAGTGGGGTGGGAGGAGAGAAAACCTTTTGAAGTGATAATCAAAGTGGGCCATTTCCAGCACATTTCCAGGAGTTAACAAGAACGTCTGAGGAACAGTGAGGGGAGGAATAAACAAGGGGAAATAGTTTTACTTTGTATAATGACTCGACCACTCCCCATTCTCTATCCTAAGTTAATTATATCCAATTTGCAAATTAATTCCAATTCAGCAGTCTCTCGTTGGAGTCTGTTTTTGAAGTTTTTTGTTGAAGAATCGTCACTTTTAGGTCAGAAATCGAGTGACCAGAGAGATTGAAGTGTTCTCCGACTGGTTTATGAATGTTATAATTCTTGACATCTGATTTGTGTCCATTTATTCTTTTACATAGAGACTGTCCAGTTTGACCAATGTACATGGCAGAGGGGCATTGCTGGCACATAATGGCATATATCACATTGGTAGATGTGCAGGTGAATGAGCCTCTGATAGTGTGGCTGATGTGATTAGGTCCTATGATGATGTCCCCTGAATAGATATGTGGGCACAGTTGGCAACAGGCTTTGTTGCAAAGATAGGTTCCTGGGTTAATGGTTCTGTTGTGTGGTGTGTGGTTGCTGGTGAGTATTTGCTTCAGGTTGGGAGGCTGTCTGTAGGCAAGGACTGGCCTGTCTCCCAAGATTTGTGAGAGTGATGGGTCGTCCTTCAGGATAGGTTGTAGATCCTTGATAATGCATTGGAGAGGTTTTAGTTGGGGGCTGAAGGTGATGGCTAGTGGCGTTCTGTTATTTTCTTTGTTGGGCCTGTCCTGTAGTAAGTGACTTCTGGGTACTCTTCTGGCTCTGTCAATCTGTTTCTTCACTTCAGCAGGTGGGTATTGTACTCGTAAGAATGCTTGATAGAGATCTTGTAGGTGTTTGTCTCTGTCTGAGGGGTTGGAGCAAATGCGGTTGTATCGCAGAGCTTGGCTGTAGACAATGGATCATGTGGTGTGGTCTTGGTGAAAGCTGGAGGCATGTAGGTAGGAATAGCGGTCAGTAGGTTTCCGGTATAGGGTGGTGTTTATGTGACCATTGCTTATTAGCACTGTAGTGTCCAGGAAGTGGATCTCCTGTGTGGACTTGTCCAGGCTGAGGTTGATGGTGGGATGGAAATTGTTGAAATCCTGGTGGAATTCCTCAAGAGCTTCTTTTCCATGGGTCCAGATGATGAAGATGTCATCAATATAGCGCAAGCAGAGTAGGGGCATTAGGGGACGAGAGTTGAGGAAGCATTAAACGAGAGTTGAGGAAGTCAGCCATAAAAATGTTGGCATACTGTGGGGCCATGCGGGTACCCATAGCAATGCCGCTGATTTGGAGGTATACATTGTCCCCAAATGTGAAATAGTTATGGGTGAGGATAAAATCACAAAGTTCAGCCGCCAGGTTTGCCGTGACATTATCGGGGATAGTGTTTCTGACAGCTTGTAGTCCATCTTTGTGTGGAATGTTGGTGTAGAGGGCTTCTACATCCATAGCGGCCAGGATGGTGTTTTCAGGAAGATCATCGATGGACTGTAGTTTCCTCAGGAAGTCAGTGGTGTCTCGAAGATAGCTGGGAATGCTGGTAGTGTAGGGACTGAGGAGGGAGTCTACATAGCCAGACAATCCTGCTGTTAGGGTGCCAATGCCTGAGATTATGGGGTGCCCAGGATTTCCAGGTTTATGGATCTTGGGTAGCAGATAGAATACCCCAGGTCGAGGTTCCAGGGGGGTGTCTGTGCGGATTTGATCTTGTGCTTTTTCAGGGAGTTTCTTGAGCAAATGCTGTAGCTTCTTTTGGTAACCCTCAGTGGGATCAGAGGGAAATGGCCTGTAGAAAGTGGTGGTGGAGAGCTGCCGAGTAGCCTCTTGTTCATATTCCGACCTATTCATGATGACAACAGCACCTCCTTTGTCAGCCTTTTTGATTATGATGTCAGAGTTGTTTCTGAGGCTGTGGATGGCATTGTGTTCTGCACGGCTGAGATTATGGGGCAAGTGATGCTGCTTTTCCACAATTGCAGCCCGTGCACGTTGGCGGAAGCACTCTATGTAGAAGTCCAGTCTGCTGTCTCGACCTTCAGGAGGAGTCCATCTAGAATCCTTCTTTTTGTAGTGTTGGTGGGAAGGTCTCTGTGGATTAGTATGTTGTTCAGAGGTGTGTTGGAAATATTCCTTGAGTCGGAGATGTCGAAAATAGGATTCTAGGTCACCACAGAACTGTATCATGTTCATGGGGGTGGAGGGGCAGAAGGAGAGGCCCTGAGATAGGAAAGATTCTTCTGCTGGGCTAAGAGCATAGTATAGTCTGACGATTCTTCAACAAAAAAACTTCAAAAACAGACTCCAACGAGAGACTGCTGAATTGGAATTAATTTGCAAATTGGATACAATTAACTTAAGCTTGAATAGAGACTGGGAGTGGTTGAGTCATTATACAAAGTAAAACTATTTCCCCTTGTTTATTCCACCCCCCCACCCCCCACTGTTCCTCAGACGTTCTTGTTAACTCCTGGAAATGTGCTGGAAATAGCCCACCTTGATTATCACTTCAAAAGGTTTTCTCTCCCCCCACCCCACTCTCCTGCTGGTAATAGCTCATCTTAAGTGATCACTCTCCTTACAATGTGTATGATAAACACCCATTTTTTCATGGTCTGTGTGTATATAAATCTCCTCACTGTATTTTCCACTTTATGCATCCGATGAAGTGAGCTGTAGCTCATGAAAGCTTATGCTCAAATAAATTGGCTAGTCTCTAAGGTGCCACAAGTACTCCTTTTCTTTCCTTGACTCAAGTAATTCCTCAGGATGTCTAGGGATTTCTTATTTGGTCATTCTGTTTCCTCTGTTAGTCTGAAGCAGCTTATTGTACTCGATGAAAGAACAGACATAGGGGTAGAAACTCATGCTATTCTGTCATAGATGTCCTGTGTGATTTTGAAAAAAAAAAAAAACAATTAACTTCTGTAAAACAGAGAAACTAACTTACCTACCTCAAATTGCGAGGACTAATTATGTTTATAGTGTTTTGAAAACATAAAGCTGACTATATGCTATTGTGATCACTCATGTATCACTCTCTTGACCTCTGTTTCCTTCACACTTCTGTCTTCTACTTTTTTTAGTATAGAGGCTGTGTCCCACGCTCAGTCTGGAAGTGATAGAATGGGATTTTCTAGCATGGTGTCTGCTTTATTGCCTACCAGGTACAAACTAAGCGATAAACCAAGGCTGGTCAACATTTTTCTATTACAATTGTTTATCCAACAAAGAAAAAATGGTTCTAACAAAATCTTTTTTAAAGTGTCTGCTTTCAATGGAAAATTTCAATATTTAATTGGAAAACTAATGTCCAAAAATCAAAATATTTTACTCTGAAATAAAAAATGTTGGATTGAAAATATTTAACAAAATAAGATTCTTCCATAGAAAATTTTGACAAATGATTATTTCCCCACTTTTATCTATAGGTGCTGGAACTAGATATTCCGCTGGCTTGAAGTGGTTTCCGTTATACAGAGGGTTTACGGTTTGACCAATGGCTCTCAGCACTCCCACTATAAAAATTGTTCCAGCATCCCTGCTTTTGTCTAAACTTTTTGCTGGTTCACCTCCTCACCTTTTTTATCAGCTCTGACATAAAACCAAGCCATTTAAAGTGACAATTTTTTCAGTTTCACATTAGATTTTAGCGCTAGATTTCTCCCCGTCACAACGCTACATTTTTCACTTGTGCTGCCTTATGCACCCTTGCGTATCTAATATCAGTCAGTCCCAGACAAATACTTTCTTGAAGTCTCCTTCTAATTGTATACGTTGCTTTTAAAACAGTTGCCAAGGTACTGCAATTCTGTCAGTTTCCCCTAATTCCAGATTAACTGGCCTCTGCACCTTTTATTTAATCTTGTTTATGCTTATGACTTAATAGCAATGAGCCTGGTTCTCTTTCAGATAGTCTGATCCAGTGCTCATTGTTATAAATGGAAAGGCTTCCACTGATTTAACTGGGCTTTGGATCAGACTCCTACAGTGGTTTAACCTCATTGAGATTACTTTGGATTTATGCCAGTTTAAATGAGAGGAGGATCAGGCTCAACGTTATGCCAGTCCACTCAATCTAACGTTCATACTCTGCTCAAATATCTCTAGAAGCAGTTTTTCTATTATTGCTCAGAACTGAGCATCTACTAATATGAAACAACCTAAGTCTATCTTGTCATCTCTTTGTAATGGCATTGATATATTAATGTGCATATAATTTTCCCTTCTTGCAAAGTGGCACTCCCCGCCCCGTCTCTTTTAAGGAGAGAGCACTTATGCCTATTCTATTTTGAAATAAACATCTCACATTTCTGTAAACTTCTTCCCCGTGCTGCTGACAGGTCAGTTCAGGCTGGCAGGCATATTTCCTCCTCACACTGACTGCACAGATGCAAATACCAGTCACAGGCTGAATTCTGAATCTCATCCCATTGTTCCCTTTGCCCTAGCCCAGATCTGCCACTGTCCTGTTTTGTCAGAGGCCAACTGGGTTATCCTCCATGACAGGAGATACTGCTGAGACCTTCCCTCTACCTTGAACTCCTCATGACTCCTGTACCACAGCGCTTGAACTGCTGCTGTTCTCTTGCAAGCTGATTTTCTTTGATTCCCTCCCCCACCCTCGCTTAGTGTTTATACAACAAAAATAAGAGCGCTAATTCCATAATATACAGTCAAGATTTTCATAGACAGTGATGTTTCCTTTGTGGAAGTTCCTTCGTTTGCCTTATTTATTATTAAATAACCCCAGAGAGCAGAAAATAGTTTCTAAGTCACTGTGGCTCCTATTCCTTTGGTTGTACTTTGTCAAATGCTAGTACATTTTCACAGCTAGAGTGGTAGGCTATTATATTGTAGTCATCTAACCTCAGGATTACCATATCTTTGTAATACCCAAGCCTCAGTGATTTATTTTTCTCTAAATGAGGTTTTATAATAGACAAAAAGTAACATATTGAATATTTTTACTTTGGGGTAGAAAATAATTTTCATGCTGTCAGCCCAGGCCAGCTTGAGTCTTCTTAATCCTTTGTGTGCCTCAGGTTATACATAAAAGGAAGGCCAGTTTTAGCTATCATTCAATACATTTGTTAAAAAAAAGCCAGATATTCTAGGATACAAAATGATATCTCATTTAATCTTGATAAAAGTCTCTTTATTATGAACTTGGATAACCACGCAATGCATTTGAAATATCCCTGTAGTTACACATTTTTCCTGTGCTGTGTGTTAACATTAAATTAGATTTATATATTAAATACATTTTATTGAGTTTATTGATTAAATTAAGTGATTATTTTTGAAGGAAACAAGCCACCAACTCATACGAAGAGACCCAGGCTTTCAACATTTTTCCTTATCTTTCTACATTTTCACTGTCCTCATGGTCTGCTTCATGCTTTGCTTCCTCCCGAGACAGTGATTCACTAATCCACCTTTTCATCTGATTTTATTAAATGTTTTTCACCGTAAGTGAAGACATTTCATAACTCAAAAGTCAGGTTTTCTTCTTCATTTCTTTTAAACGGACTGGTTATGCAGAATGACATGCTCAGGCGTGGAACCATCCTTTGGTAAAATATTCTAATGAAACAAGCTCATCTCTGTTAATTTTTGCCTTTTGAAAGATGATGAAACTGATGAAATATTTCAAAATTCTCCAAGGACTGGATTTTCAGAACAGCTCGGTGTTGGTCTATCTCCCTTTTAATTGAAGTTGATGGGAATTTAACCACTGACTTCAGAGAAAGCAGAGTTAGACCAATGCTGAGTACTTTGGAAAACGCTACCTTGAAACTATCACATGTGGATAATAGGCTACCATTTTGGTTATATAGACTTTAAAACATTGGCTAAGCTTGTGATCATCTACAAGTTAGATTGCTGTGATTACTAATTTATGAAAATGCACCTACTCTGACATCTTCCCGTTTCCTCTCTCTCATTTTATTGTTTAGTCACCTTTTGCATATTGTCTGAATCCTGAATTGTGAGTTGTCTGGGAAAGAGACTATCTTTGTATTATTTTTTTGTTCTGTGCCTAGTACAATGGGCTCCTGTTCTGTGATTGAAGTCCTTAGTTGCTACAGTAGTAAAAATAAATAATACTATGAAGTAATTCTAAAATTGTCGTCTTTGTTGCTCAAATTTAAACTAGCTATTGAGGTAATTTCTGGAGCAGCCTATGAGAAATTAAGCAAACAATTACTCTTTGATTATGGAAGACCAGACTATGGCTGAAGATTGACATGCTGCTTCCACAACTGCAGTCCACACACACTAACAGGCAGTTATATTTTTAACTGTAGGCAAATTTCTATCAAAATAATTTTGTGGAGATACCAGAGCTAATTTTTCCTCTCAGCTACAGTGCTGCAATCCCACTGAAATAGGTGCTGTAGCTCATTAGAATCCTGCCATATTGCTGGGGAATTAACTAGCTGGTATTCCAGTGGGGCCTCATCCAGCCCAAAATATTCTATAGTAGCGGGAGTAGAGTAAATGATCTTACAGCGTACATATAAACATGCCAATTAATATATAATACTTATTTTCATTTGTTTTTGGTTTCAGTATTAAGGTTGCAGATAAGTAGACTTGTGGAAAATAGATTCCACACAAAAAGACATTTTGTTTATTGGAAGGAAATGAAAACAGGTAGCAGCTGCTGTGTTATAGCAGGGAGATGCCCATCTAACTGTAGTGACCGATGTATAGTTGGTAATCAACATTCATATGGTTGACAGAAACTAAGTTCTAGAAGTAAAAACTGTGCTGTCCTGGCAGTACTGTCAGTCTGAGTGCTTTGGTATCTCTGACTGCTCTATTTCCCAATGTTCATGGTACGGAATTGTTTTTGTATTCACTTATCTTCAAAGAACTGAGCATATTAAACAGTCGGGAAGCTATGATTAAAAGAAAAACCTCAGAGGATTAAGAAAGAAATGTGCAGAAGCTAGAGTTGGTATGTTACTATTAATATTTGATCAATCTCAGAATTAATACGAAGTACCAGCAGGGAGGAGTTTTATAAAAATACTAAGTTTGTGTTTAGCTGGAGGCTCTGTATGGATAAGAAGCTGGTATCTCTAAATATCACAAATGCCTAATATGAGGAAATATGTCCTAACAGTGGGAGATAACCATTGGGTCCAAACAGAATCCTGGGAAGGGGTAAATGACTACTGAAAATACGGTCTCTGACCTAGATAATGCCCCTTGTGAATTCAAAAGGATATGGGAAGCCCAAGAGCACAGCAATTTAAACAAGCCTCCTATCATCTATCATCATGTCTAACCATCATGTGCTTACCTGATCTCATCTCTTTTGTATATCTCTACTAACTCCCCATGACATGCTAAACAGCCAGAATTAAAAACAAACCCTAAAACCAGGGAGACCAATACAAATCGTAGACATAGCGCACACTCCTAGTAATAACTTCGCAGGATCCTTATCTCTTGCTTTACTGATTTAGAGAATAATTTTTTTTTCAAAATTGAAAAGTTCAAAAGGGATACATAATGAGGGAAAAAATAGCTCAATTAGTTCTGACAGGTGGAAATGACTGCCTAATATAAATACATGAAACCCAGTTTCAACTGGACTACAAAAATGGAACAGAACATTATTCTCTGAATTGATTTGATTTAAAATGCTGCCTGAAGCAATTATTCAATGAGCTGTTTTCTGCTGATGGTCTTTACCTCCCACCATCTCCCCTAGATAGAACAGCAAAGAATATTAATGCTTCCACTGAAGAATGCTATCATATTCTTCTTCTCTTTTGGACTACCAAGGACTAACATCTATCTAAATCTGTATAGTGTAAAAAAATACCAATATTTTCAAAGTGTAACTTAGGGTTAGTATTTATTATAAAATCTGTGGAGCTATTACTGAGGGAAAGTAACAAAGGATTATTATTACACTCATTGTTTCCCAGAGAGAGTAAGGGAAATTGCAAGAGCAGAATAAACTGATCACTCAGCAGGATAAGCCTTTTCTTGAAAACAAACATCAGTATTATCACTGCGTGTTGGAAAACCTTGCTTTACTGAATCTGGTATTTCGGAAAGTAATTTTACAAAACAAATATTTCTATTTATCAATTCTAGGGGCTTGTACCATCAAAATGCATAGGTACACTAGGTCTCTCCTTTGGCCTGTACCAGGTTATACACAAACTACTGCAGAGTGTTGGAGATGAAAATAAAAGTGTTAGTCAGTTGTGAAACAAAGGCTCATTAAAGGACTCATTTACAGAAATGGGCATCTCTAGTCTATTATGCACAAATTGCTTCCAGACATTCAAGAACTTGCTGAGAAAAGAAATCAAGTCATGTTGATTTTACGAAAGTTTGTCATTAGTGCTTTAGTACAATTAGGCAAACCAGAAAGGCTACCCTACTTAAGATGAATGACATGAAAAATATCCATTCTATCTTCTGTTTCATACATTGATTTGTTTCTAACTGGAAATGGCAGGACAAAATGTCATGCCATCCATATGGGACCACTTGTTCACTTGATCTCCTTGCCTCCAAAAATGAGCCTTCCTTACCTTTGATATGTCTAGCTAGGTTTATAGTTGCCACCCTTTATATTATCGGCAAGAAGTGCTTAAATGAATACAAAGTCCATTTCATTTTTTAAAATCTTTGCCTTTTGAATTTCGTTCATTTCTCATATTAATTCCTCCTTTAAGTCATGAAAATGACTTTGGACACTCAGGTCTTAACAACATACAACAAGTAAAACAATTATTAAGGACCCAGTCTGCTTAACAGAACTAAAAATAAGTATAACATATTTTAGAAAATGGTAAAAAGTCTAGCTGTGTATGCTTCTGAGTTCTAATAACGAGTATATAATCAGAAATGGTTTGATAGTATTTATGATACTAGTTGTCAGTTAACAATAACCACACAACCGTGTTACTTTTCTATCCTCTTTACAGGACAAAAGGAACAGGATCACAAAGATTGGTTTGATTTTCTGAATGAACAGTATCTAGACCAAATACCTGATGACAATTTCTTTAGTCAGGAGATTAGAGAGCAATAGCTTCAGTAAGGGCTGACCTTGAAAAAGAAAACAGAAGAAGCCATTAAATATAAACAAAAAATAACTTCTGTTATATTTGTGAGATTTATTTCATGTTAGTAATCCATGGCAGAGGAGATAAGTAACTAGGATTTCTCTCTCTCTCTCTCTCTCTCACACACACAATATTAATTTGCAGTGACAAGGTGTTGCTGGTACAGATGATGAAATTTGTGGACTTAATCTGAATTTTTTTATCTCTGGCTTTACTTTATTTGTTCATAACACTAAATAGCCAATCAAATAAATGTTGAAAGAGAAGGTTCATGGGAAGCGGGGGGGAAAAAAAGGAGGGATGAGATCAGGAGCTATTAGAGGATCATAGGACTGAGGGGAACACACTGAAGCATCATATATTAGCCCATGTGGCCTGAATAAGTACATAGCAAATATATGTAATACTTGAAAAGCTTCAGAATCAGATATGTTAACAGAAATATCTCAAGTTTTAAACAACTGAATATATAAGTTAACCTTATAGCTCAAACCTGCTTTAGGTCAGAATTAAAAGTGAGTATGATAGTCTCATCATAGCCACCAATAGGTGTTTTATTGGCACCACAAAAATCATTATGCAGTTGAACACCATTGACATGGTCTGCTATAGAATGGTCCAAGTCTAGAATAAATGGGAGTTCTGCATGTCAGGACTAAGTGTTGGTAGTAAAGCTGTCTCTTCATGAGTGAACCCCTTCTATAAATAGTAGGTTTATCAATAGACCTGACTGAAAATTTTACAAAATTTAAAAAAAATCCCATTTTTTAACCAGTTCTATCATTACCCTGCCAACATGCCCTCAACATTTCCTGAAATAACTAATAGCAGAGTGAGGGAGGTTTAATCTTCATGTCATACTGACTCTTTGCCTTTACTTAGCTCTTCTACCTTGACCCCATTTTGTCCCACCTCAGCTCTGTCTCTGATCTTTTACTCTGTTCCTGACCTTTCTCTTAGCATTCAAGTACACACATGTTCATGATCCCAGAGACCCTCCCTTGAACCTGTTTGACTTGCATACTACTATATTAATCCCTCCTTATATTTACCTCCTAGCCCCTTGAGCAAACCATCTATTACTGATTTCTTAAATTCCTGTCTTCTAGTTCTTTTTCCTCAGTCCACTTCAATCTAGCTTCTTCTTTCTCTGTTCTACTAAAAACAATGTCACTAAGAGCAATAAGAAAAGGAGTACTTGTGGCACCTTAGAGACTAACCAATTTATTTGAGCTTGAGCTTTCGTGAGCTACAGCTCACTTCATCAGATGCGTACCGTGGAAACTGCAGCAGACTTTATATACACACAGAGAATATGAAACAATACCTCCTCCCACCCCACTGTCCTGCTGGTAATAGCTTATCTAAAGTGATCATCAGGTTGGGCCATTTCCAGCACATGTGAACAGTATCTAGAATGTATCTTTAGTATCTTTAGACAGTTTTTAGGGGAACTTGTGACAGTCTATGTGGTCAAGCAATGTCTACTGCTTTATTTGAGAAGCTTTCTTACTTGAATTACCAGATTTTCATGGATTTTGGAAGAGTTTGTTCCCAATGCTATCTTCCCCAAATCATTTAAACCATATTGGCAAATTCAGTCTCCAGCCAGCAACTTTAATTTGGCCACAAACTGTTTTATGGGTCCTGTTAGAAACTTCTGTTTTGTTGTAAAATATATAGCAGTAAACAGTGGGTTACCTTTTAGAATGACACATTCAAATATCTTATCATACACCCCAGCTCTGTTTCTTGAGCAGTCATTTCTACACCAGTATTATAAATATTTATATTATAAGTATCATAATCCAACCAGGAATTAGCAGGTACCAGCATTTTTCTTTTTATCTTTGGATTTCAGGGCATTCTTAAAAATTAGCTTGAAATTCTTCCTCTCCTCAGAACGTTTATCCTTTTCCAGTTTGTAATAGGCTGCTGGATTCCAGCAAACTCCATAAACCTGGCCAATCATTTTTTCCCCATAGGCTACTTTGCAATGGCTTTGTTTGTTTGTCTGGGTTCAATCTACTGGCAATTTTGCCATGAAGAAATGACCAAGTCAGAGACTGAGGTAAGGAGCAGATATTTTACAGATCATTTGCTCAGATTCTAATAAGAACCACATTACAACCAAGAATAGCACTTTTAGAATATCTAACAATGGATACAATCAGTTAATCAGATCTTGAAAGGTTATCTTTGCTATCTGGTGATCCTCAATACCATTACATAAGGGAGTTTGCATTGGTGTCACTTATATCTCAGTATACACTTCTGTTACTTGCTTTTGTGGCTGCTCTCCTCTCTCAGGGGTATAGTTTATACAAATATCCAGATGCAGTATCCAAATTCAGAGTTGATGTGTAAGGAGGATTGAGTAAAATTTTATGTGCATAAGAGGTATGTGTCTCGGTCAGTCTAAGACTATGTAAGTTGATGTAATATACATGTTGGGGACTGGAATATGTTGTAAATTACACCAGTTTAGATTTTCACGAGAATTACTTATGCTTAGACTTGTCTCTGGATTTGGTCTACCACATAAAAAGACTGTGAGGGTAAATCTTTTGCCATACTGATTCAGTCATCAGCTTATATGCCAAATCTACCATAATGTTGACAACTAATATAGTTACGTGTGAATATGTATTTTTCTGATCTTGATAACCATCTACAGTATGAGGAATTATTTTAAAGTTTTGTCTATTAAGAGTTCAGCATTTCCTGAGGCTTATTCTGCACTCAGCATAACAATCTTTTGTTTGTCCTAAATAGTGCTTAAGAGATGGTTTATTATGTGATTGTGATGTCACAAGAGGTTTGAGATAACTTCAAGTGTAGAATAAGCAACAGAAACAGATGAAAAAAGCTGTTAAGAGACACAGATTATAAAAAAGTCCTTTTAAATAAAGAATAAAGGAGGGGAAAATGAAAGTAAATAAAAGCAGAGATATTTCTAAATAGAATGCTTTTAAAGTTTACCATTGAGCATTAGCTTAACATACAGTATACTTGTAGATATTCTTAAATCCTGAATGTTGTGGAATTGCTTTGATCAGAGTGCAATATTGGACAGGAACTCCTTGTTTAAGAAATTAGTTAATGATTCTTTTGCTATGATTCCCTCTCTCATTTTTAAGAGAGTTCTCTTTATCTGTCTCCTCCTTTGTCTTGAAAATTATTTTGTAATGAAATTACCAGCTGTAAATTTAAATGAGCAAATTGCATTGTATCGAGCATCCAGCATTTCTTACTGTAAAGCATGACCATTAACATATCAAAAGTAATTGTGGTCTATGAAGCCCTGGTGATCACTAAAATTAAAACTAATAGTATTTGAGTTCCCTTTGACATCTATAAATCAGGCCGTAAAATACTAAACTAAATCTACCTACATACTGTCACATAACCATACATTTTTCACATTAGAGAGACGTAATACCATGCAGGCTACTCACCCATTGTGTGTCTTCACAAAATAAGTTATTCTTGATCTTATCAAAATTTGTATATTGAATAATGATGACAAACAGCTATTAGAGAACAAGTAAGTTTATTATAATTATATCATTATCTTGTTGATTTTTTTCCCTTATTAGAAAACTGATTTCAGGCTAATGCAGTGTTTTATTGACATTAAAGACAAGAAGCCAAATTCTGCTCTCAGTTGCACCATTGTAAACCTGAAATATCACCATTGACTTAAATGGAGAAGTTATTCACAGAGCAGAAGGGGCCCTGGATTTTAAAAAAGTGTATGTAGTGCATACAGGTCACACGCCGTGAAAATGAAATTATTTGACTATGTAGTCACTTAGTTTTGGATTCATAGATTCTAACGTGAGGCAAGACAATTATGATCATCTAGTCTGATCTCTTGCCACAGAGCTGCAGAATTTTCCTAAGTGGTTTCTACATTCCTGCAGCTCCCATTGGCCACAAACGGTGAACTGTGGCCACTGGGAGCTGCGGGGGAGTCGTGCCTGTGGATTGTCAACATCAACAAAATGTCTCGTGGCCTGCAATCAGATTACCCTGATGGTTGCCCACCACTACTATAAAGCCTGTGTGAGCTAGAACATACTTTTTAGAAATACATCCAGGCTTGATTGAAAGACTTCAAGAGATGGAAAATCCACCACATTCCTTGGTAAGTTGTTCCAGTGGATAAATACCCCCACTGTAAAAAAAAAAAAAAAAAAAAAAAAAGATTCCTTTTCATAGAATCATAGAATATCAGGGTTGGAAGGGACCTCAGGAGGTCATCTAGTCCAACCCTCTGCTCAAAGCAGGACCAATTCCCAACTAAATCATCCCAGCCACCGCTTTTTCAAGCCTGACCTTCAAAACCTCTAAGAAAGGAGATTCCACCACCTCCCTAGGTAACGCATTCCAGTGTGCTTCACCACTCTCCTAGTGAAAAAGTTTTTCTTAATATCCAACCTAAACCTCCCCCACTGCAACTTGAGACCATTACTCCTTGTTCTGTCATCTGCTACCACTGAGAACAGTCTAGAGCCATCCTCTTTGGAACCCCCTTTCAGGTAGTTGAAAGCCACTATCAAATCCCCCCTCATTCTTCTCTTCCATAGACTAAACAATCCCAGTTCCCTCACCCTCTCCTCATAAGTCATGTGTTCCAGTCCCCTAATCATTTTTGTTGCCCTCCGCTGGATGCTTTCCAATTTTTCCACATCCTTCTTGTAGTGTGGGGCCCAAAACTGGACACAGTACTCCATATGAGGCCTCACCAGTGCTGAATAGAGGGGAATGATCATGTCCCTCGATCTGCTGGCAATGCTCCTACTTATACATCCCAAAGTGTCGTTAGCCTTCTTGGCAACAAGGGCACACTGCTGACTCATATCCAGCTTCTCATCTACTGTAACCCCTAGGTCCTTTTCTGCAGAACTGCTGCCTAGCCATTCGGTCCCTAGTCTGTAGCGGTGCATGGGCTTCTTCCATCCTAAGTGCAAGAGTCTGCACTTGTGCTTGTTGAGATCTCATCAGATCTCTTTTGGACACATCCTCTAATTTGTCTAGGTCTCTCTGTATCCTGTCCCTACCCTCCAGCATATCTACCACTCCTCCCAGTTTAGTGTCATCTGCAAACTTGCTGAGGGTGCAGTCCACACCATCCTCCAGATTTCCAATTCTCCATTGAATCACACTTTCTTCTTTTCTACTATTTTTTAAAATTAACTTGAAGAACATGGATGAGTTCCATAAAATTCTCCCTTTCCTTTCTCTGGTCCAGTGTTGCAAGTGAAAGCCCAAGTAATGATTGCCAGTATTCAATTATTATAAGTCTGGAGTAGCTTTGTTGTGGAAGTTACTCTTTGCAGAACTATGATTGCTGGAATGTATGTATGTGTCAGAAATGTATGTTAAAAATAGAACAGTACATTTAGTAGTTCAATGGTTGCTTAAAATATGGTGAGAAACCAAGCAACTTCTGCTGATAAATATGAGTACTAAATAAAATGTTAGTGACCACACAACATCCTAATTCAACTTTGTTTCTCTTTTAGAATAAATTGATTGAGGAAAAGGCACATATATTTTACTGTACTATAATTTGTAGCCTGGTCAGTTAAAAAATAACAAAACTCCGCAGCTATTTGGGGCTTCATTTTGACAATAGAAACCCAATTGACAAAAAAATGTTTACATTAAAGCTGAACCACAGAGTGCTTTTTCTCAATTATTTCCTTGGCAAGATAAATATGCTTTTGTGTGCAAAACTTGATGATGTATTTCATTATCTCTGTAGATATAGTACATCAATAAGATTTTAATTAAGAAGTTCTTTGGTTATCTCTTCAGCAATCTGTTTGGGAATAGGACTGTAACTACTAGATATTGAAGACTCTTGTTTGTGATATTTCAACTCTAATTTAAAGTCAGTTTTCCCCCTCCCAGTCTCCTTCCCCCGCTTCCCCCAAAGTTAGCATCAGAAACCTCACAACGAAGTCCTTAGGTGAAGTTATTTGGACTTTTTTCTGGTAATACTAACCCCTAAGACTAGATTCTATGATATGACATCACAACGTTAGAAAAGACTGTTGCTCCAATATTACTCTTGGAGAACATTCTGTAGTAAGTAACAGCATGTACACAAAGTGTCCTCAGTTTGTTCAGAAACAGGGCCTGAAAGGGAACTCTGGTTACCACATTCTATGCTATTTTTAGTGCAAAATGTAGTTTAAAGGTTTTTGTGTCAATGCAGGTCCATTTTTATCTTTAAGAGCTTTTCTATTTCCCTTTTGAAAGGCTAGATGAAGTATTATTGATTGAAATTAATAACTTTCTATTTACAATTTATTAAGCACTGCTTATGTGCTCCAGACCATGCGGAATAGCACTGGGAAAAAAATTGACTATCCCTTGCCCAGGGAGCTTTCAATCTTTAAAAAACAAAACAAAAAAAACTTGCTGTCCAAAAACATCAAGACAGCACTAAAGCAGAGCCAATGACATTGAAAGTACCAACCAGATGAATTACATAACCATTTTGAATCTCTCCTACTTATACCACAACAGTGATCTGCAGTGGTTTTACAAATCCTGTTACCTGTGCTACTAACAATGATCCATACTGATGGGGTCACCACTTCAAAAATAGTTGAATTTCTGCTTTTAGCTTTGACATCATTCAAAATCCAGGCTAATCCACCTTATCTCTCCTGACTTGATTTTTCGAACACTGAACGAAAAGAGCTTTTCTTCCAACCTCTTGTAACTAAACTACTGCACATCCCACAGAACCATTCAAATGTACAGCCGTCCGAGTTATGACTCTTCACCTTACTGAGAGATGGTGACTTTCATTAGAAAATTTTAAAATCAGACACAGTGGTGTTTCTTTCCTCACGTCTTTTCAGTCCAATCCACTCAAAAAACAACAATAGTGCTTAGCAGACATCAGGAAGATTATATATTTTTAAATGTAAAAAAAGATTGCATAAATATATATTTACACACAAAGTTCACAGATTAGGTTCTCAGCTGCTGTAAATTGTCACAGCTCTATTGACTTCAATCAGTGAAGCTATTATTTGAAGTCTGTGATGCTATGATAGTTTACATAAGCTGAGGATCTTCCCCCATATACATAATGCATTACTAAAGCACAATTGTATTCATTTTAGGCCCTGATCCAGCAAAGCACTTCAATGCGTGCTTTGCTTGGCTGATGGATAGGACACTAAACTGGGTGTCAGGATTTAATCCTGGCTCTGCTATTAATGTGTGATCTTGGTCAGGTCACTTCACATTTCTATGTCTCTGCTTCTCGTGGTCTCTTAAGAATGTAAGCTCTTTGGTGCGGGGACGGTCTTTAAGGCTTTGTCTAAACTACGCACCTTTTAGCGACACAGCTGTGCTGCTACAGCCATGCCACTAAAAGGCACGCAGTGTAGCTGCTGTTTGTTGGTAGAAGAGAGCTCTCCTGCCAACAAAAAGCTTCCACCCCCAACAAGCGGCGTTAGCTTTGTCTGCAAAAGCGTTCACACCAGCACTTTTGGTTGGCAAAACCCTCTTTTTTTACACCCCTGAACGACAAAAGTTTTGTCATTCAGTTTCCAGTGTAGAGAAAGCCTAACGGTTGTGTGTACAGTGTCTACAATGGGGCTTCAAACTTGGTTGGGCATTACTGTAATATAAATAATAGTATTCTGACTGGCTTCAATGGAATGTTTTTAAGTACTTTTCTGGTTCAGGGCCTGAGGCAGTTGTTCTCAAAGTTCTTCCTTTGTGAACCATTATGTAAGAATAAGATCCTCTGATGGGCCATTTCACCTCCCAACACTCCATCTGCCATGGTTTTGTTCTCAATAATAATATAATACTGTCTTTCTCCTGTTTATTTAAACAACTCTGTGGAAGTGCTTTTTCTCCAAAACATTGTCTTTTATGTCTTTGAGCAAGAGAGAAATCTCTGAAATAACTACAGCACAGTAATTCTGCCTTGATTTAATATGCCAGGGAAGAACTCTGGCTTTGCAATGAACATATTCCTGTCATTACCAGTAATGACGTGAGAACAATCACTTAGTTTCTCATGGAAGAATGTTACTAGATGAAAGCATTCCTTAATTTTTCTTGCACATTTTAGTAACCGCCTAATGTTGCTGTACCTCAGAATAAATGTTTCTTTAACTAATGGAAATGCTGACAAAAGTTCATTCAGTTCCTCTGAATCAAATTGCTCAAATCAGTCCTTTTAAATTATGCACTGAATTCCTCCTCATAAAAGAAACTTCCTCATGAAGGTAAAAATAAATGTCTTTCTCTAATTAACACAGGGTCTGATCCTGTCAGATGCTGAGCACCTTCTGCAGTGTGCTGAGCACCGCCATCTCAACAGCATGGTCAGGGAGCTAAAGATGCTCAGAATAATTAAATATTGCTAGCAGTTTACAGGATATTCCATTAAGAATATATTCTCCTGCCGTTCTCAATGACAAAAGTAGGCATTCAATTTGAGTCTGAAGGGACGAATGTTAAAACATGCTGTCATAAATATGCCCTATTGTCTAGTATATTTTTCTTGATTTCAAACTCTCTGAAGCCCCTTGCTCACAAGACAGATTCAAAGCAGCAATAAAGAGTCAAAACCCTTCTTGCTCTACTCATGAAGTAGTGCCACTAAGTCAATGCACTACTCGTGTGAGTATGACAAGTGGGATTTGGCCTAAAATTAGGACATGAAACTTCTTGTTTGTTGATGTATGTGCCTGGTTAATATCACAAAGCCAATGCGTATTTTGTATGAATATACTGTAAGAATATACTGTAGCTTACAGAGAAATCGTACGAGAATTATAGTGATACAGCAATGCCTACCAGGGATACTACATTTTTCTTAAGGACTATGCCCATGCTATCATTACAAGCTCTGGTTTGTGACAGTTATATATTGATATCTAGGAAAAAACAGTCTCTTAACTCCTAAGTATGTTTTACACTAACTGTACTTTAAATTGGTTCTGCCAGTGTTGTAGGAGGGCAAAAATTCACTTTTCTATAATACTTGTAATGCAACTCAGTATCTTCATTCTTTTATGAATAATACTTTACAGGCCACTAGTCCATAATGTACACTGCTACCTTTTGGTAATTGGGGGAGGACAAAGAATTATGCACAAATCTATTCTAAAGAGTTCATAAGGCTACTTGGCAGCCAGATTTTCATTATAGATATGACTTCAAAAGACCCATTACTGTATTGTCGGTTGATGATGTAGATATAATAATTGTTCCATTACAAAGCCTTCTTTGGCCCAATAGACCATGTCCTCACTAATGGGGCCATTACAGTCAATTGTATAAAGAGTAGAGAATCCAAGAATCAGTTCAAATAGGAACTGACTCAGATCTTTATTCAGCTTTTGAATCAAACTTTGAGTTGAGTCTCAACTCCCTTAACGTCTAGGATGACTATGTGTCCCTAATTTTAAGGGACATTTTTAAATACAGGGCACACTTTGTCCTGCATTTCATCACTAATCATGCAAAGGATAAACATTTTGATTTTTGAATCACAAATAGAACTTTGTGGGGTGATGTTCATTAAAAATAAGCAGTTGTCTTATTTCTTGTTAACTGTGATCACAAACCTTATCCCTTGTAGAGGTATCCAATACCTGGCTATCTCCAAAATTAACAGATTTTAGGATTTCCCAAGCATGCTGTGCATTCTGGGGCATCATCAAGAATGCTTCAAAGCATGACAAAGTGAAAGAAAGAAGCCATGTGTCTGGCAATGCCATTTCTGCTTCATGGGTGAGGAACTTCCTCCACCGCACCCAAGACTCCTCCTCTTGGAAGAAGAGGGAAGGATACTGAACCCATCCATGAATATTCCTCCAACTGGATGCATTGCTTCAAAGCCTTTGAGAGAGTGGCCAGTTCTCGGGAGATTAAGTGGTGATTAAAAAGTAGATTCCAAGGATGTAAAGCTAGGCACACAAAATGGAGGCACTCAAACTTAGAGGCCACTTTTGAAAATTTGAGCCATAACTTCTCTGGATGTTAGTTTACCTTTCTCTAATATAGCTCAGTAAATCATAAAGTGCCATGAAAAATGGACCTGGATACATGCAAATAATTAGTAATTGATATGAATATTTATAACTATTTTTCACTGATCCTGTATAATTCTTCATCCCTGATGACATCAAGATTTAATGTAAGCCAAATTAATAAATTATATATATTTTCTTTCATGATTCCATCATTGAGTTTTTACCATTATCAATTAAGTTTAACATTTATCCAGTACCATACCAAACATGTATGTAACTGAAGGGATGGATGAAAGGGTAAAATAAAACATAGCGGGAGAATAGACCCACTACATGAAATGTTAAGAAAAACAGAATGTTAAAAGTACAGATTTGTAAGAGAGAAAGAAAGAAAGAGTTTTTCTTTCTTTCTATCAACAGATAAGAAATCAGGAGAATAAAATAAATGAAGTTCTGAGAGTACATGAAAATCGTGAAATGTTAATTGCTCATGGCTAAGAATAGAAGAGGAGAAGTGAACAGGAAAGAAGAAGCAGGGAGCAAAAGAAACGAATAACAATAAAAATATGAATAGTTAGTCAGAAATGGTCTCTGAATTGTGGATGTTCATCATCCCCTTAATAAGGAGATATGTCTCCTATTTGAAAGGTGACATTGAACTGAAGTAAAATAGAATGGTTTACCAATAAAGTGAATGTGCAATGTATCTTTGTATTCACATTAGTTGCTGTAATTTGTGCTGCTTTTTTGGTTAAATACTGTTGCAGATTTTATACCGGCAATTCATTAGAAATGATGGAAGAGGGATGTATTACTAAAATATCTTTCCCAAACAACAAAGCAGCAGGTGAGGATAATCCATCCATCATTTTCAATGCCATGTCTAATGGTATTGTCCAGCTTTTCAAGTGGTTTGACAAACAAACAATATTCCAGCTTCTCAGAAAAGCAGCTAAGACACTTTAAAAGCAAATTTTCTAACCCTATAAGCAATTTCCTTGGTAATCATTAGAATCGGAAACATTGTAATGATTTTGAATCAACTGGAGTTTCAGAAAGTCTGTCTTAGTCTAGCCTTTGCAAATGGTCTTGTTATAAAAAAGACATGTAAAATGATATAAAAATTCTTATTTTTACAATGAAAATCGCACTTTGAAAGCAGACCAGCTTTATATTGAAAAGGATACATAATTTTTTTCTCTTCAGAGTTGAGGAAAAGTAGTTTAGTTTTGTTTTTTGTAACATGAAGAGGGTATAGCAAATGTCTGCTACTTCTGAAGAACACCTACCGGCACAGTATTACCAGAGTAATCAATGAACCACTGAAAAGGCTGTTACATTGAAGTTTAAATTGGCTGCTGATATTGATTTGTAAAAGGAGATGAGCCTTAAAAATGGTATATAATAATGTTAACTGTATTGACAAAAAGAGCAGTACAACAACTAGCTTGTTGATCCTGTGCAATTTAGGGGGTACTAAAGTATAACTTCTGTCCCATTAAATAGTAGGTTGCATTGAAGCGCTGTTTTAAATAAACTTTTAGTAACTACTTTACCTCCTCTCTCTAGAAACTGCTCCCTTTACCTACTTTACCTCCTTTACCTCCTCTCTCTAGTAACTGCTCCCTTTACCTACTTTACCTCCTTTACCTCCTCTCTCTAGTAACTGCTCCCTTTACCTACTTTACCTCCTTTACCTCCTCTCTCTAGTAACTGCTCCTTTTGGATTTCAGCCTTGCACACTTAGTCTTTGAACATGTGAATTCAAGAATGAATGTTACATTTTCAGCAATCTAGGAGATTCGGGGAAGAAGTGGGAGGGGATTTATTATGTTTGCCGTCTAGTTTGATTAATTACTATTTATATAAATAATAATGCCTGAAAAATGGCATTCCAACTGAGAATAACAGAGAAGCATCAGTTATGTCTCTAATATCTCAATTAGAGAAGGGGAAACCTTGAGAGATGTGTTGCCATGTTGTGAACAAAAGAACTCCCTAATACTAACCCTTTCTCTGCCACTGATTTCCTGTGCCATCTTGAGCAAGTCACTTAGGAGCAGATGTTTCAGAGAGTCACAGTCTACCTCCCAGTTCCGATCCTGCTCCAACGATGGAGAGAATAACCTTGCATGACTCCTATTTCTGGAGGTGAGTACATACTTCAGCATGGCAGACATGCACACTGGACACTAAATGGATACTGCCTACTCCCCAATGCCAAAACTTTTCGGTGATTCTGTGTCATTTACACTGGTGTTACAATGAAGTTAATCCTGATGCATGCTATTGAGAGAGGTAAAGGAGACATAATTTATCTAAGACAAACTTTTTAGGAAGAGGGAACTTCTCACTGAGAAATAGATCTTCTTTAAGACGGTCGTCTAGTGGCAAAACACACCATAATATGAACAACAATAAACGGAGTACTCTCTTTGGGCCAGATTCTGATAACCTTACTTACAGTAAGTCATTTTATTCTGTGAGCAGGCCCATTGACATACCTGAGCTTGCTTGAGACGTAAAGTGCTACTCATTATGAGAACAAGTGGCATAATCTGGCCCTTTAATTAGTGAACATTTTCAAAAGCAACAGCAATATTGATCTCACTAAATACCTTTGAATTGTTGTGGAAATATATGGTCAAAAACAAATCTGGAGTTTGGCCACTCTTCATTTGGAGTTAACAATAATTTACTTTTTATATCTTGAATATTGATAAGTACTCATACTCATATAATTTGTGATTTTCTATTTAATACATTGAATGTCTCATTTTGGAAACCAAAAAAGCCACCTGTTAATTTGAATAAATATGGAAATATTTTTACATCACTAAACTAATTTTAGGATGCAAAAAAAATTTAAAAATAAAAATAAAAAAATCCATAGGGCAATAATGAAACACAGACTTCTGGGTTTAAAATTCAGCAATATGAAATCCTCAGGGTGTAATCTCCTCTTGTTATATGTTTCCTGTAAATTTATGATCCTTGAAGCGGGATTTTTTTTTTTATTCTTCAAGTAGTTTCAGAATGCAGAATCAGTCAGAGATGTCTTGTTTATTGTGGAAGCGATGCTAACGAGGGAGAACAAAGATAACATCTGATGCATCTGTGACTATTGCTGTCTTTCTAGTTTGTTGAAAGCTGTATTGTTTACAGGATTATCTAGTACTGTAGTATTATTCACATTTCATCTGTCACCAGCAAGAATGCATTCCTACCTTATCCATTGAAGTTTCCTCCTCAGGATGCAAATGGAGAGATTCAATTTGAGGTGAGGACCACCAGAAAATTCATCATTTTATTAAATGAGACTTGCTAATTGTGTTCAATCTTCAGACTTAGTATTTTGTCACATATCATAAAATGTCATTTTAAAGGATTTAGGAGATGGAGTAGGCTTCATTTCTAAAGTGTGGGAAGGCAGGGAATGATTTTTGTAGTTGGAGAGTAGTTAGCAAAAACACATTTCTTTTATTTATGCTTCACTCTTTAACTTTTTCTTCACTTCACAAAAGGTTTGAAGAGTTTAAAAAATTCACCTGACTATTCACGAATTTGTGATGCTTTTTAATTAAAACTGACAGGCACATCTTAAAAAATGAATACGTATCTTATACACAACCCACACAGTTAACTGCACCCTTCATTGCCTTCCTATGCACTTGTCTGCATACCTTCATTCCGGAGCCCCCTTCCTTCTTTAACCATCTCACTGATGTGACCTACTCTGCTTTTGCTTCCCCCTCTTTCAAATTCTTCCTGAAAACACATTTCTTCTAAGGAGGACGTGGAGGGAGTTAAATATACTAATTCCCTAAAAAGAAAGGGAACAAAGATCTCTCTTTCTCCTGGAGCTAACAAGTCACATACTTAACTTCAGTTCTCAGTCCCACGTTTGCTTCTCCTTCCTTCATCTGCAGTGTCTGCTGTTGGGGAAAAAAAAACATTTATCCATAATTATTGCATCTTAATGTGAGAATCAAAGATTATTTAGGAGTCGCTAGTCAGGCTTTTATTTGACTGGCTGGTATCCACCCAAATCCTCAAAGGTTCTGGACTCCCATTGCTTCTTGAAATAAATGTGACTCAGTCTCTTTTTATAAGTTTTATTAAAACACAGACAAAATAAAATCAAGAAAACATAGTACCAAAGCTAATTTACTATAATATTAATCTAAACTAACAAACCATTACACCTGTCAACTCAAAACCAAATCAGACAAGTTAGATTCAGTATTAAATCATCCTATTAGTTAAATCATTGAGGTAATATGAAAAGTATCGTATATTCTCGTTCATAAGCTGAATTTTTTTAGTTAAAAAGGGAAGCACCAGAGCAGGGGGTCGGCTTATGAACAGGTATAAAGAGGGAGACGTGGGAGACAGCCCCTCCCCTCCCCCCAACAGAGGGAGCAAGGAGAGGCAGCACAGCCAGCAGAGCCAGAAGAGAAGAGGCGAGGCCAGAGTCTCTTCGCTTCTGGCCATGCTGCTCTGCCCCCAGCCTCCGAAGCAGATGCAGCTCTGGGGCTGGCAGGCTGCAGCTGTGCCACTCGGCCCCGCCGTGCCGCTGGGCCTAGCCTGCTGGAACATGCTGCGGCTCTGCCACCTGCTCTAGCCTGCCTATAATTCAGCAGTCTTCTTGACAGGTGCTGCACATCCACCAATGTGATATATGCCATCATGTGCCAGCAATGCCCCTCTGCCATGGACATTGGTCAAACTGGACAGTCTCTATGTAAAAGAATAAATGGACACAAATCAGATGTCAAGAATTATAACATTCATAAACCAGTCGGAGAACACCTCAATCTCTCTGGTCACGCGATTACAGACATGAAAGTTGCGATATTACAACAAAAAAACTTCAAATCCAGACTCCAGCGAGAGACTGCTGAATTGGAATTCATTTGCAAATTGGATACAATTAACTTAGGCTTGAATAGAGACTGGGAGTGGCTAAGTCATTATGCAAGGTAAACTATTTCCCCTTGTTTTTTCCTACCTCCCCCCCCCCCATACATTCTTGTTAAACCCTGGATTTGTGCTGGAAATTGCCCAACTTGATTATCATACACATTGTAAGGAGAGTGATCACTTTAGATAAGCTATTATCAGCAGGAGAGTGGGATGGGGGGAGGTATTTTTTCATGCTTTGTGTGCATAAAAGGATCTTCTACACTTTCCACAGTATGCATCTGATGAAGTGAGCTGTAGCTCACGAAAGCTTATGCTCAAATAAATTGGTTAGTCTCTAAGGTGCCACAAGTACTCCTTTTCTTTTCGGGTCATAAAATTTTTCCATTTTTACTTATCCATCTTTGGGGGGTCGGCTCATAAATGAACCGGCTTATGATCAAGTATATATGGTAATCAATCCTTATACAAATTCTAGGAAAGTGGCTGGCTCTTCGGTTATAAATACCAACTGAAGAATTTGATCGAAGTCAAATCTATAATCTGAATGGTTAAATATCTTAATACTAAAGTCAAATTACTATATGTCTGAACCATAACCTCGGACCAATTATAAAGCTTCCTTTTTAGAATCCATTTCTTATGTGGTAGCTAACCCTTTCCCCTCTCTCCAACAGAGATACTATAATACATACCTTAATAGAACACTCTTGATCAGCAGAAATTTAACAACTCTTATTGACCAGTAATTACAGATGACAATCTGAAGTCACTCGTGACTTTTAGACATAGAACAAATTTTAATTAATACCTTTGAGATAATATTTAGGACTGTTTAAATGTGGGGTACTTTTCTATCAATTGCCTTCCCCATGTGGACTGTATAGGTACTCACACTCATGCACTCACTTTCACTTTCACTTCCACATGCTAAAAATAACAGAGACTAGAACCCCCCCCCCTATGAATGCAGAGCAAAAGACAAAAAAGAAAGACAAGAACAATCAGATACTTAAGATAACGGCATTGTTGTATTAATATAGCTGGAACTTAGATGCCAAAGATGTTAATATGAACCAGTCATGACCCAATATTAAATAGTGTTAAACAAGGTTCAGAGTTTGGTATACAGAGATCTCAGCCTGCTTAGTACTATGGCTAGCACACCATTAACAATTCTTATAACCTTTTACTAAAGACAAAGAAGGAGAAAGTATTTGAAATATAACATTAAATAAGGCTTTCATTTTAACAGCATCCCTTGTTCCCTTTTCCTTTAGCTGGAGAGAGTTTTTAGAGGAAAAACATCCTTGTTTGACAGCCTCTTGATGGTATCTAAGATGATAATTGTCCTTTCTGAGGAAAAGAGAAGATGTTAGTTGAGTTGAGATGTTGCTGCTGCTGCTGTTAAAATACAGTCCCATTTTCCAGATGGTGGGTGGGCTTCAGCTGGAGTCAGTGGAGGTAGTGATGTCATCTGGGTCCCCCTCTAAGGTCCGGTCTGGTCAGGACATTTCTCAGGGTCAGGATGACAAAGGCTTGGGGTTCCAGAAGACAGTTGGGGTGTCAGCCATGATGGCAAAGATTGCTCCAGTAGCCAATTTTTTTCACCAAAGTCTCTTTTCCTTCTTTATTTTGTCTACCAATTAGGCCTTGTTTCTGATAGGCCAATTTTGGTTCACGGATTTCTTGTTCCACGCTTTTCTTGTTTACCAACAATGATTTTACCACAGTCCTTCAGTTATAGCAGTAACTTTTTGTTTGGACTAATTCAGTCTCCCTTTTGTACCTTTTTCTGTCAACAATTGTCGTTATAGGTTATTTCAGTATCTTATGAACTTAACATATGTTTTACAGTTGAACTCACAGTTAGGGTAAATTATTACAACAGGGTTCTCAAGCTCTTCCATTCTCAGTGTCTTCTGTGAGCTGGGACTGCAGTCAAGCAGGCAGATGGTGATGTTCTGCCTGCACATCACTTCTAACTAGTAGGGTTCCTATTTTAAAGCCTATCAAGGTGAAACCTAAACGAAAATTTTAAATTTTATACAGGGTTTGTATTTCCATATAAGCTATTCCTTTCACATTAGTATTGGTATTAACACTATTGTTTCATATTTTACATACAGAGGGCAATCGTAATATTAAAGGTATCACTGGTGATAACTGTAGGCAAATGATAACTTTTCAATGGAAACTGATCCATATGTCCTCAATGTAGATAGTAGGGGCTGTTACTATATACTTAGTATCAACTTGTAGAAGATTGAGCTTTTCCTCTTTCTATTCCCTCATGTAGATCTCTCTATTTCTTCATCTATCTTTATATGATGTTCAGCAGCATACCATCTGAACATCTCTGAAATATTTCAGAGTAATAATAATAATCATTGTCATAATCATAAACATCACTTCACATCCTGGCTCCCTTCACAAATCAACACACAGCTCTCCCAATTCTTCTTTTCCTGCACTGAATATATAAACAATATGGGTGATGTTTTCAAAAGCACCTAAGAAAGTTAGGAACCGAAAACCTATTTTGAAAAGTAACTTAGGCTCAGATTTTTAAAGTTATTTAAACATGTTCCACTCAGCATTGCAAGGCCTGAGTCCCATTTTCATAAGAGACTTAGCCTCTTAAGTCTCATTGACTTCCAATAAATCTTAAGCTGCTAAGTTCCTAAATCACATTTGAAAATGAGGCATGGGCTCCTACATCACTTAGGTGCTTTTGAAAATGCTACCTTATAGCTTAATTGTAAGGTTCGACATATTTAAATGATATTTCATTCTGACTGGATAAAAGAGACTCCTAAAATTTCAACAGGGACATCCCTATAAGTCTCCAAGTTGGTTTCCCTTTTATATCATGTAACTCCCTCAATATGACTGTACATTTAATTCTTTTTTTGTGAATGTGTAGGAAAAGGTCTTTCTTTAAGACACTACATGAAACAGGCAAACAATGACTAAAATGCCATTTAGTTCTCTGAGTATATACTTCAGGTGTCTTGACAAAAATGGTGTCTTCAGAAAAGCAGACTTTGACTCCCTCAGGGAACTGATGGGCAAGATCCCCTGGGAGAATAACATGAGGGGGAAAGGAGTCCAGGAGAGCTGGCTGTATTTTAAAGAATCCTTATTGAGGTTACAGGGACAAACCATCCTGATGTGTAGAAAGAATAGTAAATATGGCAGGCGACCAGCTTGGCTTAACAGTGAAATCCTTGGTGATCTTAAATACAAAAAAGAAGCTTACAAGAAGTGGAAGATTGGACAAATGACGAGGGATGAGTATAAAAATATTGCTCGGGCTTGCAGGAGTGAAATCAGGAAGGCCAAATCAAATCAAATCAGGAGTTGCAGCTAGCAAGAGATGTTAAGAGTAACAAGAAGGGTTTCTTCAGGTGTGTTAGCAACAAGAAGAAAGTCAAGGAAAGTGTGGGCCCCTTACTGAATGAGGGAGGCAACCTAGTGACAGAGGATATGGAAAAAGCTAATGTACTCACTGCTTTTTTTTGCCTCTGTCTTCACGAACAAGGTCAGCTCCCAGACTACTGCACTGGGCAGCACAGCATGGGGAGGAGGTGACCAGCCCTCTGTGGAGAAAGAAGTGGTTCAGGACTATTTAGAAAAGCTGGACGAGCACAAGTCCATGGGGCCGGATGCGTTGCATCCGAGGGTGCTAAAGGAGTTGGCGGATGTGATTGCAGAGCCATTGGCCATTATCTTTGAAAACTCATGGTGACCGGGGGAGGACCCAGATGACTGGAAAAAGGCTAATGTAGTGTCCATCTTTTAAAAAGGGAAGAAGGAGGATCCTGGGAACTACAGGCCAGTCAGCCTCACCTCAGTCCCTGGAAAAATCATGGAGCAGGTCCTCAAGGAATCAATTCTGAAGCACTTAGAGGAGAGGAAAGTGATCAGGAACAGTCAGCATGGATTCACCAAGGGCAAGTCATGCCTGACTAATCTAATTGCCTTCTATGACAAGATAACTGGCTCTGTGGATGAAGGAAAAGCAGTGGACGTGTTGTTCCTTGACTTTAGCAAAGCTTTTGACACGGTCTCCCACAGTATTCTTGCCAGCAAGTTAAAGAAGTATGGGCTGGATGAATGGACTATAAGGTGGATAGAAATCTGGCTAGATTGTCAGGCTCAATGGGTAGTGATCAATGGCTCCATGTCTAGTTGGCAGCCGGTATCAAGTGGAGTGCCCCAGGGGTCGGTCCTGGGGCCGTTTTTGTTCAATATCTTCATAAAGAAGGCCAATGGCATTTTGGGATGTATAAGTAGGGGCATTGCCAGCAGATCGAGGGACGTGATCATTCCCCTCTATTCGACATTGGTGAGGCCTCATCTGGAGTACTGTGTCCAGTTTTGGGCCCCACACTCCAAGAAGGATGTGGAAAAATTGGAAAGAGTCCAGAGGAGGGCAACAAAAATGATTAGGGGACTGGAACACATGAGTTATGAGGAGAGGCTGAGGGCTCTAGACTGTTCTCAATGGTAGCAGATGACAGAACGAGGAGTAATGGTCTCAAGTTGCAGTGGGGGAGGTTTAGATTGGATATTAGGAAAAACTTTTTCACTAAGAGGGTGGTGAAACACTGGAATGCGTTACCTAGGGAGGTGGTAGAATCTCCTTCCTTAGAGGTTTTTAAGGTCAGGCTTGACAAAGCCCTGGCTGGGATGATTTAACTGGGAATTGGTCCTGCTTCGAGCAGGGGGTTGGACTAGATGACCTTCAGGGGTCCCTTCCAACCCTGATATTCTATGATTCTATGAACTGGGGATGTTTAGCCTATGGAAGAGAAGAATGAGGGGGGATTTGATAGCTGCTTTCAACTACCTGAAAGGGGGTTCCAAAGAGGATGGCTGTCAAGGTTCCTCCCCAACTCTGAACTCTAGGGTACAGATGTGGGGACCTGCATGAAAAAACCTCCTAAGCTTATCTTTACCAGCTTAGGTCAAAACTTCCCCAAGGTACAAAATATTCCCCCCGTTGTCCTTGGATTGGCCGCTACCACCACCAAACTAATACTGGTTACTGGGGAAGAGCTGTTTGGACGCGTCTTTCCCCCCAAAATACTTCCCAAAACCCTGCACCCCACTTCCTGGACAAGGTTTGGTAAAAAGCCTCACCAATTTGCCTAGGTGACTACAGACCCAGACCCTGGGATCTTAAGAACAATGAACAATCCTCCCAACACTTGCACCCCCCCTTCCCTGGGAAATGTTGGATAAAAAGCCTCACCAATTTGCATAGGTGACCACAGACCCAAACCCTTGGATCTGAGAAGAATGAAAAAGCATTCAGTTTTTTACAAGAAGACTTTTAATAAAAAATAGAAGTAAAAAGAAATAAAGAAATCCCCCCTGTAAAATCAGGATGGTAGATATCTTACAGGGTAATTAGATTCAAAAACATAGAGAACCCCTCTAGGCAAAACCTTAAGTTACAAAAAAGATACACAGACAGAAATAGTTATTCTATTCAGCACAATTCTTTTCTCAGCCATTTAAAGAAATCATAATCTAACACATACCTAGCTAGATTACTTACTAAAAGTTCAAAGACTCCATTCCCGTTCTGTCCCTGGCAAGAGCAGCATACAGACAGACACAGACCCTTTGTTTCTCTCCCTCCTCCCAGCTTTTGAAAGTATCTTGTCTCCTCATTGGTCATTTTGGTCAGGTGCCAGCGAGGTTACCTTTAGCTTCTTAACCCTTTACAGGTGAGAGGAGCTTTCCCCTGGCCAGGAGGGATTTGAAAGGGGTTTACCCTTCCCTTTATATTTATGACAATGGCTCTAGACTGTTCTCAGTGGTAGCAGATGACAGAACAAGGAGTAATGGTCTCAAGTTGCAGTGGAGGAGATTTAGGTTGGATATTAAGAAAAACTTTTTCACTAGGAGAGTGGTGAAACACACTGGAATGCATTACCTAGGGAGGTGGTGGAATCTCCTTTCTTAGAGGTTTTGAAGGTCAGGCTTGAAAAAGCGGTGGCTGGGATGATTTAGTTGGGCATTGGTCCTGCTTTGAGCAGGGGGTTGGACTAGATGACCTCCTGAGGTCCCTTCCAACCCTGATATTCTATGATTCTATGAACTGGGGATGTTTAGTCTATGGAAGAGAAGAATGAGGGGGGATTTGATAGCTGCTTTCAACTACCTGAAAGGGGGTTCCAAAGAGGATGGCTCTAGACTGTTCTCAGTGGTAGCAGATGACAGAACAAGGAGTAATGGTCTCAAGTTGCAGTGGAGGAGATTTAGGTTGGATATTAGGAAAAACTCTTCACTATGAGGGTGGTGAAACACTGGAATGCGTTACCTAGGGAGGTGGTGGAATCTCCTTCCCTAGAAGTTTTTAAGGTCAGGCTGGGATGATTTAGTCGGGGATTGGTCCTGCTTTGAACAGGGGGTTGGACTAGATGACCTCCTGAGGTCCCTTCCAACCCTGATATTCTATTTTTCTATGACATTTTGTTTTGCAAAAAGCAAATAATGTAACTTTTGTCACAGAGATAAAAGCGTATGGTCTGTGTACGTTCAAAGTGACACCATATGAAATTGAGATCAATCTAAGAAAATTCAAGGATGACTGATTACCTAAATATACAAGTAATAGGAACTCACACACTGTTATTAATTTGTAGATATAACCAACCTTTTTTTTAGCTATGTTGGGATACACACACAAGCGTATGGGTAAGAGCTTGTCAAGACAACATATCTGAGGAAAAAGGAAATAAAATGCAGCTATAGGAATAAGAGATGGAGAAGTAGTTAATGAAATAACAGGGAACCCTCTTAGGGCCTAATCTTGCTCACCTTCTTGGGTGAATAGTCCTACTGTTCTCAGTAATCTCAGGGTTTCTTAGGGCTCAAACTTCACCACAAATCCTGAAGAAATGTATAATTGCAGTGTCCCAGTGGCAGACGATAAACAAAACTGTGTTGTGCGGGGAAGTAATACACACCCACTCTATACAGGGCTCAGATTACTTTTCCCTCCAAGCCAGTTCTGCTGACTGTTGCTTTGGGTGGAGGGAGGAAGCCAAAGCCTTTCCTATTTTTCACCTCTGGCTTGCCCACTCCCTGCATGTGAGGCAGAGTGGATGCTGTTTCCATCTCTTTATATCTAGTGGCCTTGTGATTAGCCTGCACAGGGGACTAATACCCTCTTACTTCCCATAGCCAGGGTCACAACTGTGCCTATAGTGATTTGTAATAAATAAAACCCTCTTGCTTACCTATGCCACTTGACTCATGGGTAAGGTAAGAATTATTTGGCCCTTAAAGAAGAGTTAGGCTGTGAAGGAACCAGAATGGGATACCACAATGATTTTTTTCAAACAGTTCCAAGATTGTGTTGTAAATGAGATCTTTCTCACTAGGGACTTACATGGCTTCCCTAGTGCCTCCCAAGTATCTACACATAAAAATACTACTAAGTCTGCTTAAATTGATTTGCCTTGCCAGACAATACCTGCAGCAGAGCCAATATGTTATAAATGAGATTTCAGTCTATACCCATGCAACTCTTTAAGCAGCCTTAGTGGTAACAATAAGCTCTCTTTCTCTTCCGCAACCTAACCAAGTTGTAGAGAAAGCATCTTGATTGGTTTGTAGTTTTGGGGAGGCTGAGGTGTCTGTATGAAGATGATAGTGTGGAAAAGGGATGTTAAAATGGGGAGTGTTGCACCTGATGGTGAGGTTAATAATCATTCTTCTCCCACAAGCAGTGAATTCCATAGTCTAGACCCAGTGCTTGTGAAAGTTCTGTGTTCTGTACTCAGGAACCTCCCCCCTTAATATTTTCATGTGAATTTTTTTTCAGATGAATCTCTGGGATATGATGGGACTGGAATATGTGTTTTTACCATGCTAAGCATAATGGAGCCTCAGTCTTGGTCAGGGCTTCAAGGCTTAACAGTAATACAAATAATTAATAACAGTAATTTAGAATAGGAAAGAAAATTAGAAACTTGAAGAAAAGTACAGGTACTGTATGTGACAGATATGGCAATTTCCTGCATATCCTGAAGAGACCATACTGAATTATTTTAAAGTATCTTTGGTGTCTTTGTATTAAATGCAATGTTTGTACATTATTATGGGCTCGGACTTCATGAAACCTCTCTAGGAGGGGAGATGTGAGGTGAGGCCTGGAACTGCATTGAAAATGTGCCAGACAATAATGGACTTTTGGGAGAATAAATGTTAAGTGGATTTCTTGGGGGATAACTAGGGAGTGGTTAATACAATTTCCCCTACCTCTGGTTATGCAAAAACCCATCCTTTTGAAGCCACACCCTGAGTGGATCACTGTCTGCTGATTACCTGTTCCTGGAGACAAGATCAAAGGCCCAAGCTCTATAAAGAAACAGGCTGATCTACCAAGTTTGGGTTCTGGTTTTGAATCTGAGGCAGTTATGAACTTGTAACAGCAGGGAAAATCTAACTGAGGCCTGACCTCTATCCGAGGCCAGGGTTGGAGCTGGGGTGCCCTCTGGTAATATTTTTTGCATGTGTGTAGGTTCTTTTGTTGTTCTGAAATGTTTTCTCTGTAATGCTTTGACCTTAAAAATAAATGTGCTTGCTAATAAGGAGCTGTGTGGCAACTTAAAGCTTCTGGCAATACACGGGGCATAGCCTCCAGAGAGAAAGCAAACTGGCCTGTTAGGCAGTCTGACTTTCTGGGAATATCACAGTGTAGGCAAGGAACTGTGCAGCCTGGAAAACCCTTGGTCAGGCAGGAGAGAGACATGCCTGGTGAGATGTAATGCTTGAGGAGCCAGGACTCTAGGGTGGACTGCGGGTGCAGTTACCCTGAAACTGTAATGCTAAAGGAGTCAAATTACAGTAGCATCCGGAAAGCCAAGTGTTTCATTTCACACTTATTTATTGTAAACATTCCTCTACTTTTTTTGCTTGGATAAAGTCCATAGAAAAAAAGGATTCAACACATTAAGGAATACAAAAAATTATTAGGTTATTATAAAACAGATTTGAAAAACCACAATCATAGACACCCCCCCCATATATTTATCTCCTTTAATCAATCAATCTCTCTCTGTCTCACACTTTTATTTTGTAAAAAAAAATACTTTTAGCTGGGTTACAAATGTTCAACTAGAATGACAAATGTACTCAGAATCAACCTTGGTTTGAGGTTGAGTTATGATTGTATTACATTTTGTGCCAATAAACTCACTATGGAGTTTTATGCAAATTGTTTCCAGTTGTCTGGATATCAATTAACTTTGGCATGCTGCTGTTCATAGTGAATTTTAAGTTTGAGCTTCCCGAGCTGACATTAAAACTTAACATTTACTCACAGTTACCATACAATGATAGCTGAGAACCCTATGAGTTTCCCTATGCTTACCTCAGAAAGCTCTTGAGTGCAAGTAGATTAAAACTTGTAATGGTGACACTAGAGTTCACCTGTAAAGGTAACTCATATGGCAGTCACTTGGAATTTTTCCTCTTTCTGACTGGCTCAGCCGATTCATGTGATCAAGAAAGACAACCATGCTCAATAGAAGTAATTTTCAGGTGGCTTTGCAAAGATATCAGATATATTTTATTTGTGTTGTCTCATCCAACTGGAAAAAATAATATAGTCCTAGCACCTATGTCTGTTTGATTCTAGCCATATGCTCGAAGGTGTCTTCCCTTTATTACCTGCTGTAAATATTTTGTGAACCTTAGTTTATATTTGAGCTGTTATTTTCAGTATGTCCTAGTTTATATGGGGAAAATGGTATGTGTTTCACTGATATCTGAATGTTCTGGTGTTGGTTCAGCCTGAAGTATAGTGTATAATTATTGGAAAAAGACCTGTACCTCTTGATTGTCTTACTGCCACATGTTGGATCTAGACAGACCCATATGGTGACAAAGTTTGGATTTTGGTGCATACTTCAACTTTGCAGGTGGACTCCCTGTGACAGACTGAAACAACCCCTTTCCCCTCAAACTCTGGGGGAAGTTTATTTAAAGATCTGAATGTTGAGATTTAAGTAATCTCTACTACGCAGAAGATACATCCCTTTGGTAACTTCCCATAAGAAAGAAGTATCTCAACATTACTACACTCTTTCAGATTCCTTAGCATTTTCTGTAGAAGGTCATACAGCTTTAATTTCCGACATGGTGCTGTACAAACCTCATCAGCAAACGTAGCTGAGTGCATGCACAGAGTCAGCACATCTTTAATCACTCTGACCATGCCCCCCTTTCTCAGCCAGTGCAGCACCCTTATTGGGTTGCACTTAACCGTATGAGCTAAGCAATGATCTCCCAGGAAGAGGAGAGGTTACACTTACTTTCCATGACCACTATTGTCAATTCTGGTGGTCTTTCAGGCACTGAGTCTTGCACCTGTCTTAAAGCTGTTATTAATCTTGCCCAAAATATAGAACATAACGGACCAAAATCTCTCCTGTAACAGAGCTCTGCTCAGTTCAGGAGAAAGGTATATTTTGGCCACAGAAGACATGGTTATTACTCTCTGATTCTGAGGACTGACTCCAGGCATGACAGTAGTTCTAAGCTGTGCCACTGACATAAGGCCCTTAATAGGACTGACTGAAAATTTTCAAATTTTAAAAATTTCTGATGAAAACATGTACGTATTTTTCCTGATCAGCATTCCCATTCTTTGATCAGCTCTTTTCCTTAAGCAACCCCATGCCAGTGGAGGACAGGTGTTGCATAGCATAGCTGCATCATTCCCTTTTCAATGTGTAAGTGCAGACATAGGTGCATATGTGTGTAGGCAGGGGAATTCTTTGCTGGGCATTTGAGGCCAGATTACAGGTCCTGTATGCCACTGTAGTGACCTATCACCTGTAAAAAAGATAATCTGGCCAAATGTCATCAACAGCTGATATGCCATCTCTAGTGTCCTTTCCAGACATGGACACATATTTTAGTGTATGAGTATGTGTGGACATTAGAACTGGAGGTCCAAAGATTTTTCCTCATTTTCAAAATAAATCTGTTAAAATGATTTAGCTTTGCCTCTAGCCTGTTTATATAGAATTACACCAGTACAGAGCCCTTATAAGTACAAGAACACACACTGGAACAATATACTATTTACTGAACCAAAATTGTAATAGCTAGAAAATATTGCATACTTACTAAGTAAAATTATGATAAAAGCAAATTATCCCCATATCTGTTTTCTCATGATAAAGTGTGATCTAAATTAGGATCACCATTAAAAATACATAATCAATGCAACAATTATAAAGGAGAACAGATGGCATATTACTTAAAGTCCTATTTCACAAATGAAACTGTGTGCATTAAAAGACACTAATTGCAACACTTTAATAATAATTGGCTGTAAAATCTGTTTATAGTCACAATCTTGTTAACAGAATGTATAGAGATGAATATGATTAAAAGGAGAAAAGTGAAAGATATTCAGATTGCTTCCCCATACTACCTTCTGTTCGCTAAGGCCTTGTCTACACTATGGTGGCTATAGTGGCATAGATATGGCACATAGGTACACCAGAATAACCCCATAGTGTAGACCACTGGGAGCTGCGGGCAGCTGTGCCTGTGGACTGTCAGTGTAAACAAACTATCTCGTGTCCCGCCAGCAGATTACCCTGATGGGCTGTATGTGGCCCATGGCCTGCAGGTTGCCCACCACTGTAGCCAACAGCAAATGAACGTTTTTTTCCATTGCCATGGTTATGCCATCTCTCCAATAGTATCGAGGTTGATGGCAGCATTCTTCTGTCAACCTAGCTGAGTCAATACTGGGGTTAGGCTGGAATAGCTACTGCATTCAGAGAAGTGGATTTTTCATAGAGTAACCAGAAAGCAAGTGTAAAAAATCAGGACGGGGTGGGAGGAAAATGGGCACCTATATAAGACAAAGCCCTAAATATTGGGACTATCTCTATAAAATTGGGACATCTGGCCTGTCAAGATTCCTTCCCCACTCTGAACTCTAGGGTACAGATGTGGGGACTTGCATGAAAACCCCCTAAGCTTATTTTTACCAGCTTAGGTTAAAACTTCCCCAAGGTACAAACTATTTTACCTTTTGCCCTTGGACTTTATTGCTGCCACCACCAAGCATCTAACAAATATATAACAGGGAAAGAGCCCACTTGGAAACATCTCCCCCCCACACCAAATCCTCCCAAACCCTACACCCCCTTTCCTGGGAAAGGCTTGATAAAAATCCTCACCAATTTGCATAGGTGAACACAGACGCAAACCCTTGGATCTTAAGAACAATGAAAAAACAATCAGGTTCTTAGAAGAAGAATTTTAATTGAAGAAAAAAAGTAAAAGAATCACCTCTGTAAAATCAGGATGGTAAATACCTTACAGGGTAATCAAATTCAAAACATAGAGAATCCCTCTAGGCAAAACCTTAAGTTACAAAAAGACACAAAAACAGGAATATTCATTCCATTCAGCACAGCTATTTTATCAGCCATTTAAACAAAACAGAATCTAACACATATCTAGCTAGATTACTGACTAAGTTCTAAGACTCCATTCCTTTTCTGTTCCTGGCAAAAGCATCACACAGACAGAGGGAGAACCTTTGTTTCTCCCCCCGCCCTCTCCAGCTTTGAAAGTATCTTGTCTCCTCATTGGTCATTTTGGTCAGGTGAGGTTATCCTAGCTTCTTAACCCCTTACAGGTGAAAGGGTTTTTCCTCAGGTCAGGAGAGATTTAAAGGTGTTTACCCTTTCCTTTATATTTATGACACGCCCCCCAAATCACAGATAGGGTGAAACACTCTAGGGGAAACAGAGTTAATAAGACACATGCACCTCTAAATATACTACCAAGTATATAAAGACTAACAATATCTTCCACATCTCAAGGATGATTTTAACCAGTTGATTCTGCAAAACTTTCACGGGAGAGTGCATCAGCCACTTTGTTAGAAGCTCCTGAGATGTGTTGGATGTCGAAATCAAAGTCTTATAGAGCTAAACTCCACCGAATAAGTTCTTTGTTATTTCCTGTGGCAGTATGAAGCCACTGTAGTGCCGCATGGTCTGTTGGCAGGAGGAAATACCATCCCCAAACACATGGGCATAGCTTTTCCAGAGCGTAGACAATGGCGTAACATTCTTTTTCACTGACTGACCAGTTGCTTTCCCTCTCAGACAGCTTCTTGCTGAGAAACACTACAGTGTGGAATTCTTGATCCGGTCCTTCCTGCATTAAAACTGCTCCCACACCATGCACAGATGCATCTGTGGTTACTAGGAACAGTTTGTCAAAGTCTGGGGCCCTTTGTACAGGGTCAGACATGAGTATCGCTTTAAGCTGGTTAAAGGCCTTCTGACACTCTTCGGTCCACTGAACGGCATTTGGCTGTTTCTTTTTGGTTAGGTCTGTCATTGGGGTGGCAATTTGGCTGTATTGCAGTACAAATCGCCTGTAATAACCGGCCAAGCCTAAGAAGGATTGGACCTGTTTCTTTGACTTTGGGACAGGCCACTTTTGGATAGCATCCACTTTGGCCTGTAGGAGGTTGATAGTTCCTTGACCCACCTGGTGTCCAAGGTAAGTCACTCTGTTTAGGCCTATTTGACACTTCTTAGCCTTAACAGTTAGTCCTGCCTCCCTTATGCGCTCAAAGACTTTTTGCAGATGTTCCAGGTGTTCTGCCCAGGAATCCGAAAATATGGCCACATCGTCAAGGTAGGCAACTGCATATTCTCCTAATCCCACTAGGAGACCATCTACAAGTCTTTGGAAGGTGGCGGGTGCATTCCGCAGTCTGAAAGGGAGTACATTAAATTCATACAGCCTGACATGTGTAGTGAAGGCTGACCTTTCCTTGGCGGATTCATCTAGCGGTACCTGCCAGTACTCCTTGGTTAAGTCCAAGGTAGAGATGAACTGGGCCCATCCCAGTTTCTCCAATAGTTCATCCGTGCGTGGCGTTGGATAGTTGTCGGGGCGAGTTACAGCATTTAGCTTATTGTAGTCCATGCAAAAACGTATCTCTCCATCTGGTTTGGGAACTAGAACCACTGGAGATGCCCATGCACTGTCAGAGGGGCGGATTACACCCATCTGTAACATATCTTGGATCTCCTATTCTATAGCAGTTTTAGCTTCAGGAGACACCCGATAAGGTTGGACTTCAATTGGGTGAGCATTACCTGTGTCAATGGAGTGGTATGCCTGTTCAGTCAGTCCTGGGGTGAACGTCGGCACGTAGCTAGTGCACAGCTTCTTGATCTGCTCTCGCTGCATATGCCCAAGGGTCATGGAGAGGTTCACCTCTTCCACGCCACCAGCACTTTTCCCTTTGTAGTGGACACCTTCAGGCCACTCAGCGTCATCTCCTCCCTGGGCTGTAAACTGACAAACCTTTAATTCTCTGAAATAAAAGGGCTTTAGAGAATTAATATGGTACACTTTAGGCTTTTGGTTTGAGGTGGGGAATGCTACGAGATAATTAACAGCTCCCAGGCGCTCCTGTACCATGAATGGCCCTTCCCACGACGCTTCCATTTTATGGGCCTGGAGCACCTTTAAGACCATGACCTGGTCCCCTACTTTGAAGGAACACTTTCTGGCATGTTTATTATACCAGGCTTTTTGCTCTTTTTGAGCATCCTGTAGGTTTTCTTTAGCAAGGACTAGAGAGGTTCGGAAGGTGTTTTGTAGGTTGATTACAAAGTCCAGAATGTTAGTTCCTGGAGAAGGTGTAAACCCCTCTCATTGCTGTTTTACCAACTGTAAGGCCCCTTAACCTCGCAGCCATATACAAGTTCAAATGGTGAAAACCCTAAACTGGGATGTGGTACAGCTCTGTAGACAAAGAGCAACTGCTGCAACACTAGGTCCCATTTACGAATTTATGTATCATGGCCCCCAAAGTTCCATTAAAGTTCTCCACCATGCCATTTCTTTGATGATGGTAATGGGTGGAAACCAAGTGATTTACCCCAGGAGCTTCCCAAAGGCTTACCATAGTTCCTGCCAGGAAATTAGTTCCTGCATCTGTGAGGATGTCAGAGGGCCAGCCTACCCTGGAAAAAATGTCTGCTAGTGCCTCGCACGCACTTTTAGCCCTGCTGTTGCTTAGAGCTACTGCTTCCGGCCATCGGGTGGCAAAATCCATGAAAGTCAGTATGTACTGCTTCCCTCTGGGTGTCTTTTTCAGAAAAGGAGCCAGAATATCCACAGCTACTTGCTGAAATGGAACCTCAATGATGGGGAGTGGCTGGAGAGGGGCTTTGACCTTGTCTTGGGGTTTTCCCCACTCTTTGGCATACCTCACAAGACCGGACATAGGTAGAGACATCCTTGCCCATTCCCTCCCAGTGGAATGACCTCCCCAAATGGTCTTTGGTCCTGTTCACCCCAGCATGGCCACTAGGATGATCATGGGCTAAGCTCAAGAGCTTGATCCGGTACTTAGTTCGAACTACTAACTGTCTCTGAGGATGCCAGTCTTCCTGGTGTCCACCAGAAAGTGTTACTTTGTATAAAAGTCCTCTTTCTACAACAAACCTGGATCGATTAGAAGAGCTGAGAGGCGGTGGGTTGCTCCGTGCTGCTGTCCAAGCTCTCTGGAGGCTTTCATCTGCTTCCTGTTCGGTCTGGAACTGTTCCCTTGATGCTGGAGACATCAGTTCCTCATTGGATTGTGGACCTAGGCTTGGTCCCTCTGGAAGCGATGTAGGGGATGGGGCTATTTCCGTTGACTGTGAACCACTCTCCGTTGGTGCACTATGTTGGGGTTCAGGCTCTTGTAAGAGGGACAAGGCAAATTGCCACGTTTATTGTAAATACAACAAAATATTCCTATATGCAATTTCTATATAGATTCATTCAGACACACAGACATTCACATACAGGTTGTACATAAAGGTTGTTATAGTTACCAGCCTAGATGTTGCTCGTGCCAAGTCACTGGCCAGGTGGCCTGGACATGAGAGTGGAGCCGAGTCGTTGTCAGATGCACATCCGATGCTCCTGGAGGGTTGTCATAGAACCAGACTCAAAGAACACAGTCCCTGGACCCAATTTTTATAGGTCTCAGGTTCAATACTAGTCTATGGAAGTTGCTTCATCATGCTGAATTTACAATTGAGATGACCATCAATCAGCTCAATCAGCAGGTAGTACATCCATGATGGCTCCATAGAATCATAGAATATCAGAGTTGGAAGGGACCTCAGGAGGTCATCTAGTCCAACCCTCTGCTCAAAGCAGGACCAATCCCCAATTAAATCATCCCAGCCAGGGCTTTGTCAAGCCTGACCTTAAAAACTTCTAAGGAAGGAGATTCTACCACCTCCCTAGGTAATGCATTCCAGAGTATCACCACCCTCCTAGTGAAGAAGTTTTTCCTAATATCCAACCTAAACCTCTCCCACTGCAACTTGAGACCATTACTCCTTGTCCTGTCCTCTTCTACCACTGAGAATAGTCTAGAACCATCCTCTCTGGAACCACCTCTCAGGTAGTTGAAAGCAGCTATCAAATCCCCTCTCATTCTTCTCTTCTGCAGACTAAACAATCCCAGTTCCCTCAGCCTCTCCTCATAAGTCATGTGTTCCAGATCCCTAATCATTTTTGTTGCCCTTCGCTGGACTCTCTCCAATTTTTCCACATCCTTCTTGTAGTGTGGGGCCCAAAACTGGACACAGTACTCCAGATGAGGCCTCACCAATGTCGAATAGAGGGGAACGATCACGTCCCTCGATCTGCTGGCAATGCCCCTACTTATACATCCCAAAATGCCATTGGCCTTCTTGGCAACAAGGGCACACTGCTGACTCATATCCAGCTTCTCGTCCACTGTCATCCCTAGATCCTTTTCCGCAGAACTGCTGCCTAGCCATTCGGTCCCAAGTCTGTAGCTGTGCATTGGGTTCTTCCGTCCCAAGTGCAGGACCCTGCACTTCTCCTTATTGAACCTCATCAGATTTCTTTTGGCCCAATCCTCCAGTTTGTCTAGGTCCCTCTGTATCCTATCCCTGCCCTCCAGCGTATCAACCACTCCTCCCAGTTTAGTATCATCCGCAAATTTGCTGAGAGTGCAATCCACACCATCCTCCAGATCATTTATGAAGATATTGAACAAAACTGGCCCCAGGACCAACCCCTGGGGCACTCCACTTGACACCGGCTGCCAACTAGACATGGAGCCATTGATCACTACCCGTTGAGCCCGACAATCTAGCCAGCTTTCTACCCACCTTATAGTGCATTCATCCAGCCCATACTTCCTTAACTTGCTGACAAGAATACTGTGGGAGACCGTGTCAAAAGCTTTGCTAAAGTTAAGAAACAATACATCCACTGCTTTCCCTTCATCCACAGAACCAGTAATCTCATCATAAAAGGCGATTAGATTAGTCAGGCATGACCTTCCCTTGGTGAATCCATGCTGGCTGTTCCTGATCACTTTCCTCTCATGCAAGTGCTTCAGGATTGATTCCTTGAGGACCTGCTCCATGATTTTTCTGGGGACTGAGGTGAGGCTGATTGGCCTGTAGTTCCCAGGATCCTCCTTCTTCCCTTTTTTAAAGATTGGCACTACATTAGCCTTTTTCCAGTCATCCGGGACTTCCCCCGTTCGCCACGAGTTTTCAAAGATAATGGCCAATGGCTCTGCAATCACAGTCGCCAATTTCTTTAGCACTCTCGGATGCAACTCGTCCGGCCCCATGGATTTGTGCATGTCCAGCTTTTCTAAATAGTCCCTAACCACCTCTTTCTCCACAGAGGGCTGGCCATCTACTCCCCACGTTGTGATGCCCAGTGCAGCAGTCTGGGAGCTGTCCTTGTTAGTGAAGACAGAGGCAAAAAAAGCATTGAGCACATTAGCTTTTTCCACATCCTCTGTCACTAGGTTGCCTCCCTCATTCAGTAAGGGGCCCACACTTTCTTTGGCTTTCTTCTTGTTGCCAACATACCTGAAGAAACCCTTCTTGTTACTCTTGACATCTCTTGCTCGCTGCAGCTCCAGGTGTGATTTGGCCCTGCTGATTTCATTCCTACATGCCCGAGCAATATTTTTATACTCTTCCCTGGTCATATGTCCAACCTTCCACTTCTTGTGAGCTTCTTTTTTATGTTTAAGATCCGCTAGGATTTCACCGTTAAGCCAAGCTGGTCGCCTGCCATATTTACTATTCTTTCGACACATCGGGATGGTTTGTCTCTGTAACCTTAACAGAGATTCCTTGAAGTACAGCCAGCTCTCCTGGACTCCTTTCCCCTTCATTTTAGCCCCCCAGGGGATCCTACCCATCCGTTTCCTGAGGGAGTCGAAGTCTGCTTTCCTGAAGTCCAGGGTCTGTATCCTGCTGCTTACCTTTCTTCCCTGTGTCAGGATCCTGAACTCAACCAACTCATGGTCACTGCCTCCCAGATTCCCGGCCACTTTTGCTTCCCCCACTAATTCTTCCCTGTTTGTGAGCAGCAGGTCAAGAAAAGCTCTCCCCCTAGTTGGCTCCTCTAGCACTTGCACCAGGAAATTGTCCCCTATGCTTTCCAAAAACTTCCTGGATTGTCTATGCACTGCTGTATTGCTCTCCCAGCAGATATCAGGAAGATTAAAGTCACCCATGAGAACCAGGGCGTTCGATCTAGTAGTTTGTGTGAGTTGCCAGAAGAAAGCCTCATCCACCTCATCCCCCTGGTCTGGTGGTCTATAGCAGACTCCCACCACTACATCACTCTTGTTGCTCACACTTCTAAACTTAATCCAGAGACACTCAGGTTTTTCTGCAGTTTCGTACCGGAGCTCTGAGCAGTCATACTGCTCCCTTACATACAGTGCTACTCCCCCACCTTTTCTGCCCTGCCTGTCCTTCCTGAACAGTTTATAACCATCCATGACAGTACTCCAGTCATGTGAGTTATCCCACCAAGTCTCTGTTATTCCAATCATGTCATAATTCCTTGACATCACCAGGACCTCCAGTTCTCCCTGCTTGTTTCCCAGGCTTTGTGCATTCGTATATAAGCACTTGAGATAACCTGCTGATCGCCCCTCATTCTCAGTATGAGGAAGGAGCCCTCCCCTCCCAGACGTTCATAGAATATCAGGGTTGGAAGAGACCCCAGAAGGTCATCTAGTCCAACCCCCTGCTCGAAGCAGGACCAATTCCCAGTTAAATCATCCCAGCCAGGGCTTTGTCAAGCCTGACCTTAAAAACCTCTAAGGAAGGAGATTCTACCACCTCCCTAGGTAACGCATTCCAGTGTTTCTGCCTGTGCTTCCACCTGTGCTTCCATGATGACATGCTTTTTCTCTTTTTCCTTCTCCTCCAGTTTTTTGTCCCTTTCTCTGCCTCCATAGCTTTCCTGTGTGCAGCCTCTTGGTTTTTTGGTTTTTTTTTTTTGGTCTGTCTTGCTGCCTTCAGTATTTTTCTGTGGGCAGCCTCTTTGGCTGTTTTTGCTTTGGGCTCTGTTATGTTTGCCTTTTTGTTTTTAACTAACTTTACACCTGAGAGGTAGAAATAAAACAAAACAAAACAAAAAACTTGGCTTGTAAAATTTTGCTGTGCTGTACTATGATACCTATGTTCTCTGATAGTGATTGTCAGCCTTCAGAAAAATCCTTAAAAAAACCCCAAAACCTAACACCTTTGTCTCCAGGCAAATAGACAGAAAACCCCTCTAGTTGCTCTTAGGTAAAAAAATCTTCTTCAGGTCTGTGAATTTCCCTGCAGGAGATTAACTATCCTGCCTTTAGGTAGAGAAAACTCCAGCTCACAAAAGACAATTCCCTTTTGTCTCTGCTCTGGCCCCAAAGCAGAGGAAAAAAAAAATCTCTAACTGCTTTCAGCTGAAAACCTGCTTTTTAGCAGCCCAAAGGAAAAAAAAATCCTTTTAAAATCCGTGCTTCTGGTTCAAAAAAATTTCAAATTAATCTCAAAATTATTTCAAGTTAATCCCACCACTGCCACCATGTCAAGATTCCTTCCCCACTCTGAACTCTAGGGTACAGATATGGGGACCTCCATGAAAACCCCCTAAGCTTATTTTTACCAGCTTAGGTTAAAACTTCCCCAAGGTACAAACTATTTTACCTTTTGCCCTTGGACTTTATTGCTGCCACCATCAAGCGTCTAACAAATATATAACCGGGAAAGAGCCCACTTGGAAACGTCTCCCCCCCCCCCAAAAAAAATCCTCCCAAACCTGGGGAAGGCTTGATAAAAATCCTCACCAATTCGCATAGGTGAACACAGACCCAAACCCTTTGATCTTAAGAACAATGAAAAAGCAATCAGGTTCTTGAAAGAAGAATTTTAATTGAAGAAAAAAAGTAAAAGAATCACCTCTGTAAATCAGGATGGTAAATACCTTACAGGGTAATCAAATTCAAAACACTGAGAATCCCTCTAGGCAAAACCTTAAGTTACAAAAAGACACAAAACCAGGAATATACATTCCATTCAGCACAGCTATTTTATCAGCCATTTAAACAAAACAGAATCTAATGCATATCTAGCTAGATTACTTACTAATCCCTAAGACTCCATTCCTTTTCTGTTCCTGGCAAAAGCATCACACAGACAGAGAGAACCTTTGTTTCTCCCCCCCTCCAGCTTTGAAAGTATCTTGTCTTCTCATTGGTCATTTTGGTCAGGTGCCTTCGAGGTTATCCTAGCTTCTTAACCCTTTACAGGTGAAACGGTTTTTCCTCTGGCCAGGAGGGACTTAAAGGTGTTTACCCTTCCCTTTATATTTATGACATGGTCACCATAATTTTTCACAACCCTGAGAGCCATAGCTATGTCAGCCTAAGTTTTAATTGTAGACCAGTATCTTTGTGATGAGCAGGCCAGTATTAAGATAAACACTTTATTGTGAACAGGAACTATGTATGGAAATGAGGTAACAAAATTCCTACTTCTCTGTGTAGCTGCAGCCTGTGGCTGCCTTGTACTGGGCTGCTTTGTTTCTCCATGATTGTCTTTCATGGATGCTTTTGACTCTTCCACTTGTAAGTGCTCTTTACACAGTGCATGCAGCAGGAATGTTCTCATTTAGGACCTGACCATAATCCCATTGAATCAAATACGTTTAGAAAGGTTCTCTTCAAGAAGCTCTGAAGGTTTTATTAAATCTCTTTCTTACTGCCTTGCCTTCAAGTGTCATCAGGATCTTAAACTCCACACTGAAATTCTTAGACCAAAAGGGTTTAGGAACCCTCTGGAGGGGGCAGAGCACTGACAAAAGAGATGGGCCAAACCAAAGTTTGAGGATAGTCAGAGCCAGGGTCTTGGTTGTTCTTATTATAGAAAGAAAGTTCAATAGCAAATTGATCTGAAATGCCTTGAAGTTTGGATTTGTTCATTTCTGGGATTCTCTGAGTGAAACCAACCCATTGGACAGTTTTGACATCTCATTTGCCTCTTCTTTTATCAAAGGGGAAAAGATGTTCTTTCTCCAAGGTACAATATAAATCATGCTTAGAAACAGCTGTGTGGTAAGTCATAACTGGGGGCAAGTATGCTGTTTATAGCCTCTGAGGAGAAAGCAAAATGCAGACACAGGCCCAGTTAGGCAGTCTGGCTTGCTGGGGAACTGTGTGGTCAGGGAACTATGCAGCCTGGAAAAACCCTGGTTAGGAGGGAGAGAGATGCAGGCCTCTGCCACAGAAAGGTGACATATGGGAGCCGGAAGCCTAAAAGTGGGTGCCCTTGTTGGACCACAGAGGGGCAATACCTGTGCAGTTGTCCTGAACTGTGACAGAGTTGCCTAGAGGAATGAGCATGGTACTGCGGTCAGGATCTCCTGAATTCAACTCCTAGCTCTGCAGTGGATTTGTGGTGTGTGCTGTAAGCAAGTTGCTTCAAAGCTGTCTGCATCAGTTTTGCTTTTTGTAAAGTAACAATTGGAATACAAACCTTACAATTGAGGTGTGACGATTACAGGGTGAAAGTACTTGACCATACATTTAAAGACCTGTGTAAAGGTGAAGTGTTTGTCCTAATGTCTTGTACAAAAAATTGGGCATTTAACTGAAGAAGAAATCTATCTATCTGTGGGGAAATCTTCTGTGTATATATGATTGGGATGTTACAAATATGTATTGTGGTTTTATACAGAATCTCACACTGCAAACAAAAATATTTGTAATGGGCATTCTATGTATGCAGAAATACACACACACAAGTGGAAAAAGACTTTTGTTTGCTGAAGCTGAATAACGTATGGTAAATGTAGTCTATTTCCATGAAATTATATTTGCACATATTAAATTTGCATATGGAGCCTGGCATGATCTACAAAAATCTATTCTGTAGCCTTTCCATAAAATTTGTACTCATTTTTCACTGTTAATTTTCATATGCTTCTACTGTATTCAGGGACTACATGGGCTCCATTTGGTGGCTATCTAAATACCTGAAAGTTCTTGTTACTTGGTAATTAAAGATTCATTGTAGTCTAATCAATAAAGTGTTTGACTTTAAAAGAATGCAGATTCAAATCCAGTTGAGGTTAGCTTTTCAGTAAATGTGCTATTATTGACAGGTTTGTTCAATTGTGGTGATATGGATGAATGAATTCTCACCTCTAAATCAATTTTCTAAATAAAACTAAAAGTGATACTGTATCTGATCAAAAGCACAACCTGAATCATTTATGAGAAGAAGCAAGACATTTAGGAAAAGAATAGTGTTTCCAAAATAAAATTCTGTAATTTTGTTTATGTAATTAGGATATCTTCCACCAGCCCAGGATACATAAACCCAAGAATGGTGGGAGGACAAAGTTAGTTTTGACTGCTTTTGAAGCATCAGTAGATAGAGAATTCCAGTCAGTGGATGAAAGCTGAGATATATATTTCTAATTCTGGTATTTTGTTCTGAGTGACATGACACCTCTCACCTCCCATGACACCTCTCACCATCGTAATGTTGAACACCCAGGATTGTAGGATGGCTCTCCACAGGTCCCAGGTGCTCTCCTTCCTTTGGGAGGGAGGGTACTCTGTGATTTTCCTGCAGGAGACCCATATGGATCCGACTGCCAAAGACAGTAGGCGGCTGGAGTGGAGGGACAGGGTCTACTTTAGCCATTCCACAATTTGGCAGGCTGGAGTGGTGACCCTGTTCTCCCCTGACCTACGGCCCGAGGTGCTAGGGATCACCGAGGCCGTACCGGGATGCCTGCTGCATCTCTGGGTCCGTATAGAGGGACTTGTGGTTAACCTCATTAACGTCTATGCCCCGACATCGGGCCCGGAGCAGCTGCAATTCTATCAGCAGGCATCTGCTTTCCTTGGCACCTTAGATTCTCACGAGTGCCTGGTCCTGGGAGGGGATTTTAATACCACCCTCGAGGAGCGAGACCGCTCGGGGACCGAGCAGAGCCCGGCCGCTGCGGACACCCTCCGGGAGATAGTTGAACATCTCTCCCTAGTGGACATCTGGCGTGACCACCACCCGGATGACACTTCCACGTTCACCTTTGTCCGGGTGGAAGCCCATCGGTCGAGCCACTCCTGGTTGGACCGCATTTATTTATCACACTTCCATCTCTCACAAGCCCACTCCTCCAGCATTCGGCTGGCCCCATTTTCTGACCATCACCTAGCCACCGTGACAGCCTCCCTCTGTGCAGAGAGGCCGGGGCCAGCCTACTAGTATTTTAACAACAGCCTGTTGGAGGATGAGGACTTAGTGACGTCCTTCCGGGAATTCTGGCTGGCCTGGCGAGGGCAGTGGCATGCCTTTCCCTCGGCACGGCAATGGTGGGACCTGGGGAAGGTGCGCGCCAGGCTTTTCTGCCGTGACTACACCCGCGGCACCAGCCCAGGAGAAAACGAGGGGGGCCAAGAAACACATCACCTGCCTCCTAGCAGAAGACGGCACCCCCCTCACGGAACTGGAGGAGATGTGCGGGAGGGCCCGTGCCTTCTACGCAAGTCTTTTGTCCCCGGATCCGACTGACCCTAGCGCTTGCAGAGTGCTTTGGGAGGAGCTCCCTACGGTCAGCGCGAGCGACCGAGACCGGCTAGAGTTGCCTCTCACTCTGGCCGAGTTCTCGGAAGCCCTCCGTCGTATGGCCACTAATAAGTCTCCAGGCATGGACGGGCTGACTGTGGAGTTCTACCACCTGTTTTGGGACGTCCTCGGCCCAGACCTAGTCACCGTCTGGGCTGAGACTCTGCAGAGCAGGGTCCTCCCTCTTTCGTGCAGGCAAGCTGTGCTCACCTTATTGCCAAAGAAGGGGGACCTCCGTGATTTACGAAATTGGCATCCTGTCTCGCTCCTCAGCACGGACTACAAAATCATAGCGAAAGCAATCTCACTGCGGCTAGGGTCTGTGCTGGCGGAAGTGATCTACCCAGACCAGACCTACACTGTCCTGGACCGCAGTATCTTTGATAACCTATTTCTGGTTTGGGACCTTTTGGAACTCGGGGGTAGCGACAGTCTGTCGTTCGCCCTCCTGTCCCTAGATCAGAAGAAGGCGTTCGATAGGGTGGACCACAGGTACCTCCTGAGCACTCTGCAGGCGTTTGGCTTCGGACCCCAGTTTGTGGGTTTTCTCTGGATGCTGTACATTTCCGCAGAGTGTCTGGTTAAGCTCAACTGGACCCTGACCGAACCGGTCAGCTTCGGGCGAGGAGTACAGCAGTGGTGCCCCCTCTTGGGCTAGCTGTACACTCTGGCGATCGAGCCCTTCCTCTGTCTCCTCCGTAGGAGGTTGACAGGGTTGGTGCTGCAGGAGCTGGAGCTGCAGCTGGTCCTGTCGGCGTACGCTGATGACATACTCCTCGTGATCCAGGACCCTGGCAACTTGGTGTCGGTGGAGGCTTGCCAGGCCATCTATTCGGCAGCCTCCTCCGCCCGGGTCAACTGGGTCAAAGGCTCTGGCTTGGCAGTAGGAGACTGGCGGCAGGCGAGGTCCCTCCCACCTGCGCTTCAGACCATCTGGTGGAGTGCAGGTCCGCTGCTCTACCTCGGCGTTTACCTTTCTGCCACGCATCCCTCTCCGCCGGAAAACTGGGAAAATTTAGAGGGTGGGGTGATAGAGCGGCTCCGGAAATGGACGGGACTACTCCAAAGTCTCTCCCTCTGAGGGAGAGTGCTGGTGCTTAATCAACTAGTCCTGTCCATGCTCTGGTACCGGCTCAACACCCTGGTCCCGGCCCCGGGTTTCCTGACCAACCTCCGGACATCAATTCTGGGGTTCTTTTGGTCAGGAACGCACTGGGCCCCTGTAGGGGTTCTTCATCTACCCCTGAAGGAAGGAGGACAGAGCCTGAAGTGTCTACACACTCAGGTCCATGTCTTCCTTCTCCAGGCCCTACAGAGGCTCCTCTATGGTGCAGGCAGTTCAGCGTGGAGCACGCTGGCGCACGCCATCCTGCGCCGCATCCGAGGGCTCCGATATGACCGGCAGCTCTTTTATCTCCGTCCGGGAGGTCTTCTGCGAGACCTCTTGGGGCTGCCAGTCTTCTACCAGGACCTCCTCCAGACTTGGAAACTGTTTTTAATGACCAGGTCCATGGCGGCCACCGAGGGGGCAGATCTCCTCGCAGAGCCCCTGCTACACAACCCCCAGCTCCGTGTGCAAGTGGCGGAATCCCACTCAGTGCGCCAGAGCTTGATCCTGGCAGAAGTCACGAGAGTCGGAGACCTCCTGGACTATGACCGGGGAGACTGGCTGGATCCCCTGATGCTCACCTGGCCCATGAGGCTCTCCAGACCTCGCACCCCCCGGCACATACTTCAGGCGGTGAAGGCCGCTTTGCCGCCTGCTGCTTGAGCTTTCCTCGACTGGGTCCTGCTCGAGGGCACGCCCCGCCCACCCTCTACCCCAGGCCCGCCAGACCTTTTAATTGGACCCCTGTCCCACAGACCCAATCGACCCCCTCACCCCTTCACTGCGAGCTGGCTGCATGAACTGCAGCCGGTACGCTTCCAAACCGCACCAAGGAAACATCTATACATGCTCGCGCTCCACATCCTTCATGCCCTCACCCTAGTGTCCCATCCCAACACAAAGTGGCGAGATCTTCTGCCATCTTTGGAGGGTGAGCAGTCCCGGTGGGCCAGCCTATGTTCCATCTTGGTTCCGAGGCCCGTCGGGGACATCAGTTGGCGGCTCCTTCATGGAGCTGTGAGCATGGGCACGTACTTGGAGTGGTTCACCCCCGTCCTAGATACTTGTCCCTTTTGTGGAGTGAGGGAAACCCTGGCGCACGTATATTTGGAGTGTGCCAGGCTGCAGCCCCTGTTCCAGCTCCTCACAAATCTCCTATTACGTTTTTGGTTGCATTTTTCCCCTCACCTTTTTATTTATGCACTCCCCATCCATGGCCTCACAAAGTCACGGGATCTCCTAGTTAACCTCCTTTTGGCCCTGGCTGAAACGGCCATCTATAAAACCAGAGAGAGGAGGTTGGCCGATGGAGTTTCCTGTGACTGTGGGGCCGTTTTCTGATCCTCGGTCCGTTCACGTATCCGGGCGGAGTTCCTCTGGGTGGCATCCACCGACTCCCTTGATGCTTTTGAGGAGTGGTGGGCGCTGTCCGAGGTTCTCTGCTCGGTGTCCCCATCCAGGTCCCTTTGTCTGACCCTTTGACTGGGGGAGAGAGTAAGGGACCCCAGCCCCAGCCATTGCTGCTGCGGACACCACCACCTTAGAGGGGTCCTTCCCCCCCACCCGGATTGTCCACCCCACAGCCTGCCCCTCTTGTTGGGTGCTTTCAGAGGAGGGAATTGTTGGTGACACTCGGGCATGGCACCAGGTAACTCGAGAGGGTGGAAGACCACGAGAGTCGATGAAGCCCCCTCGCTCTGGGCCACCAGGTAACTCGGAAGGATGGAAGACCACGAGAGTCGAGGAAGTCCCCCGCTCTGGGCCCAGGCAAGCTTGAACACTTCCCTCCCCTGAAGCTAATGAGAAAACAATTGTGATTGGTTGCTGTGTTACACATTGCATATGCTGCTGTTTTTACTTTGTAAGTGTGTTATGCAAATAAAAGCATCTTTTACTTAAAAAAAAATACTCTCCTATAGCCATCTGGCCCAACCCTGTCACAATACCTTTCAAATGAAACTTGACACAGAACTGAATGATCTGGACTGAGTTTATGGTTTCAATAATTGCACATTTTGACATAGTTTTAACATGAACAGGTGTGTTTCTCCTTGAGATTTTGGGTTTCTTTAAACCCCCCAAATCACAGTTCAACACATAGTTTAAATGAGATGTGCAAACTCTCACATGCCAACAAAATGTTCATGTGAACTGCTATGGAGTGAAATTGATAAAATTTATGCCAAACGTGTAATTATGCTGTATGGAAATATCCTTATGGCTATTTAAGGGTTCTTTGAAAGGAAGAGCTGTAGCCTAGCATAATCTTCCATCATATGTTTGAAAGGATTGGGGAAAGCAAGCTTATTGCTGTACTGTAAATATCCCCTTGTCGTTGACAGTGTTGAAGACTGCTGACAGAACCAGAATTATAAGCATGGTTACAGAAAAAAAAAGTACTTTCCAAGCATAGATATTTGTCTTCCATCCCTGGCCATGCAAATGTCTACCAGTGCCACTAGAGTTGTCTTCATCACATAATTCTCTGTCTGAAACTGATTATGGAAGGTATACAAAATGGAGTGAAAACAGATGTTGCTGGAATTTGCTAGTCACCACTTTGTTGTATCAACCAGGCAAGGTACCAACAAGCTTCAACAGGACTATATTTTCAAAGTGGAAACCTCTTTACCAAGCTGCTGCTGCACCCTCTGTAACTTTCTCCCAGCCTCTCAACTCCTCCTCCCCTTCCTGTTTCCTGTCCTTTCAGACTCCCAACAGCCAGCGCTCCCAAGTCTAATAATTACAAGCAACATCTAAACACCACACACTTTTACAACAATGTGGGCAGGGACGGGAAAGTTGAGGACGGGATGGCACAATCATTGACTTTAAGATGCTCTTTTTTGACAATTTATTGAACGATTACATACTATAGGGTAGCTTGCAGATTGCATTTATGATCGTAGTCACTAGTAAGTCTGTGGCCAAGTGCTGCTGTTCTTTTACTAACCAACTGTCAAGGCTCTGTTTAATGGGGGTGACACAGCTATCCATTTGTGCTTTTAGAACTGCTGATTGTGTTACTGGGCTAGACTCTGCCAAGGAAGGTGGAGTGGTTGCTGCTTTCTGCCCTGATTTTGTTTCCTCAGGACTGGGAGGGCAATTTCTATGTAGGGACTCTCTTTGCAGTGAGGCGGCAAGGTCCTTACGGGGAAAATCCCAGTGGTTTTTCATGGGGGAAGAAGTTTAGAAGAATGAGTCTTTGCAGTTTCAGGCAAGCAGGGAGGGAGCAGAGGGGAATCAAACTCATGGAGCTCACGAGTGGGCCTTCTGTACGAGTGAATTGGACTGGAAATAGAATGTGTATATTAACATGGAAACACATTACTTCTTAATTTTACTATTTATTCTTTCTATTTTAAAACATCAAATCAATTAGAATGCTACAAATATCGTTAACTATGGATAATCTGCTTTTGCTGAAGCTATTAAAAGTAAATGAGCAATTTTGTCTATACCAGTTCTAGTTACATTTTATTACTTCTTAAAAATAGATTTAACTATCCATTTTATTTAAACTTAATCCTACAGAAAAGCAGTGATATCCATTAGTTCTCAGAACTTAGTCTGGTAAATGTTCCCTGGTTTCATTAAGCAGGAATAACTTAACTGAGTTAGTTTGTAGTTCAATTACATTTAAATGTATACAAGAACTGCTAAGATTGAAAGATTTTTTTTTTACTGAGTGTGCTATGACTGTCACAACCTGCTCTTATCCCACTATCTGAATGGACACCAGTCTTTTGTGAGGGGGATCCCACTGCAGTTGGATGACCATCCACAAAGGTGAATTCAACCAGAGCAGTAACAATGACAGTATATAAGGTATATCTACACTGCACACTCCGTTTGGTTGTGTGTGGAATACATACTCTACATGCTTCCCAAGCATGGGTATAATGAACAGTGTAGACGGTGATGCTCTGCTTAGGCAAGTAAAGACAGACCTGAACCCAGGATGTGCACTCTACACTGTTCTCTACTTGTCCAAGCAGTACCTTCCCCATCTATACTGCTGATTTAGTAGTATAGTATTCCATATCTCCCTCCCTTCCTTCACTGCTGCTTTCCTGGGGCCAGAGCCATTCACTGATGTGTAGCTACACACTGCAGTGTGAATGCAGGCTGTTTTCCACTGTGGCATGTCGTTAACATATCCTACACATCGCTGCAAATGGTAGGCAGTGTAGATGTAGCCATAGTGAAACTCAATAAGAATTATTCAAGGAATAGACTCTTGATAGAACAAACTCAATGTCCTCAACCATTAAACCAAAAAATTAACAGGGGATGGGGTGGGAGAAAAGATTTTTTGCAAGGTCAGAAAAGTAACATTCCTATGTGGCAGTAAAAAAAAATAGTAATGTAAAATTGTCAGTTATTTAACTTAATCAGGGAGCTCTAGGAATTATCTCATGGACTTTGGAGTCAGGACTTCTGAATTTTATTCCCAGTCTTTAACTAAGAATGGGCTTAATCCAAAACTCACTGACAACCATAGGAGATCTTCAATTGACATCCATGGTCTTTAAATAAGACTAACATAGGGTTGCCAATTTTGGTTGGATGTATTCCTGGAGATTTTATCACATTACATGATCTTTAATTAAAGATTAATCTTTAATTCCTGCAGACTCCAGGCCAATCCTGGGGGTTGACAACCCTAACAGATAACCTTAACCTCTCTGCGAGGTTATACACTAACACCTCTCTGAGGTATTTAACACTTAAGTTTATGGAGCCCACCTGCTTTATACTCCAGCATTTGTCTTAGTTTCTCCTGGGGGGAAGACATGGATCTCAGTTGCATACTTTGTGTTTCTACACACATGCAGAGAGCAGGGCTCAGCAACTCAGCTAGAAGGACCCAGAAACATCCAGGACAGGGGTGTGGCCATTATCAGACATGCTAAGTAGCTTTCTGAGGCTGTACAGGAAGTTTTCATTGTTGGCAACCAACCTGGCAGGTGACACCTAGTCACCCTCTAAGAGCTGGGCCAATCAGAGTGCAAGGGGAGAAAGGTTATAAATACAGGAGGTAAAGATAGCCTTGTGGACTCAGTAACATGGACCAAGAGATGTGTCTGCTTTGAGGGTTGGGTCACAATCTCTGTACTACTTTGGATGCAGGTCAGAGATATTCCAGCTTTATGTACTAGGGAAGCCCTCCATTAGGATAATGTTTTGTCACCCTGGTGTCTTTTATGGACCTAGAAGGAGAGCTGGGAAGAAGCATTTGTTACCTGAGAGGCTACAGAGCCTGTGGAACTTGTATGTATCAGCTAACTGCTCCAAACTGGAATTCTCTCTGTTCGGGACTGGGCAGCACTTAGTGAGGTGAACTCTTTCCTGAGTTAGCTGGGCTTATGGGGAGACGGTGTCCTATAGAGTGAGAGCCTTATAGCAATAACTTTTTGTTTATACATATCTTAAACTAAAAAATCCCCAACATTTGATTCAGACCTGTCTCCCCATATACATACCTATTCTATATAACCAGCATGGCCCTGCCACTTTTACTCTTGCCCTCCTCCTCCGTTCCTTCCATCAGTTTTACACCACCTTATTGCATTTTGTCTTAAATCAGTTCGCCAGATCTTCCAAACAGGGACTTTCTTTTTATGGCTACTGTGCCTAATGCAATGGGACCTCAATCCTGATTGGAGCCTTTGGCTGGCTATTGTAATATGAATAATAATTGGGTGTGAAAACATCTTTCTGTCCAACAAATCCAAATTTATAACCGTGTAAAAGGACCCCCTGCCATAAGAATACATGGAGTAATTTTAATGCAAATAATATAATAAAATGAATATCTTATTACGTTTCATGTTTAGTGAGTGGCAACAATATTTTGTACTCATTATTACGTTCTGGGATGGATATTTTTTAATTGCTAGAAAACTATTGGAATGCATTTAAATCTGGTTAATTTCTTATTTTTGCTTGCTGTTGCTGTGTAGTTTAATTCTTTCTGAACGTCAACAGAAATATTCCCTGCTGAGAGTGAAATTGATGGCACATGAGGAATACATGATATTTTCTTGCCTTACTTCATTGCCGATGTGCAGAAGTACTTAGCATATATAGTATGGATGGAAATAAAGATTTTTTTGATCAGATGCGCTTTTGCAGTCATGTGCAATGAAGACACGATGAAACTTGCCATGGCAGAAAATATTTTTCTTCACCATGTTTTTGGAGATGCATTTTTGCCATCCTGGGTTTTTAAATTTAACATTAAATAACGCATCAGTGATAGTATGCTAGAGAAATATTTTGTTAAGCAAATAAAAAGCTGAAAATAAAAGACACAGATATTCAGAGTGTATTTAGTACTGTGACACCATTAATATTAAGAAAATTAAATATAAGAATCCTTAAAGCAACAGATTTGGGGGGGGCAAGCCTTTCAAAAGCAATAAGTGATTTGGGGAAACTCAGTTTTTTGGGTACCCAATATGAGACATTTTAAAGGGGCCTTGTTATCCAAAGGTGGGTGCTCAGTACTCTCTGAAAATCATAAACTGTCTCAGATCAGGCACTGAAAAATGGAGGTCCCCAAAATCACTGGTCACTTCTGAATTTCATGATCATGGTCTTGTATTTTATTTGGGATTAGTTCAAGAATTGTTACTGGGATTTAGCCAAAGACTTTCTGAACAAAGTATTTTGGCTTATATACTGCTTCCTCCTTTAGTCTATTAGAAAACAACTCTATCAAACTGAAGCTTGAGTCTTTTTTGTTTGGAAATAGACCATAGCAGTTAGTTGATGTAATAATCCAGGCTAGTAAGAAAGGTTTCCCTTCAAGAAGACTTGAAAATCCTGGGGGAGGGGGAAGGTAAATTTAAAAAACCCAAAACAATCAAATGTCTTGTAGAGAACAGCTCACAGGAGTATAATGATGCTTGAATTATCAAAAAAGTTTTCTGCTTTAAATATTCAGCACAATGGCTGGGTTCAACACTTCCTGAAGAAGAAGGCAGTGGGGAAGAGAGTGAGCGAGCTGAGTGTCAGGAAGGTAAATATCTTGCAAGATGTGAGAAACTGACACTGCTGTGACTTCTCAGCTGAATGTAATTCAAAGAAAATTAATCCTCTCAAGCTCTTCCGTCTTTTATGAAGCTTACAACAGCAGGAAGAAAAGCAGATAAGTTAAAAAATGGATAAACATTAAAAATTCAGGCTGCAAATGAACACAGATAATAGTTGCAGCAGATGCTCAACTCCTGGTCAACAGCCAGTCAATTCTGATCTTTGTCTTTCTGAGTGCCTGTATCTGTTCCTAGTAATTTATACTTTGTGTTCTTTTCCACTGAGTGCCATTTGAAAGTTACACAGTTTCACTCTGTTACATGAAAAGTTAAAAGGAATAGCTAAGGATGGATTTTGTTGTTTTTCCTTTACAGTTCCTCCTTCGTTTAGCTGCACAGCATCAATGTTTTATATATCAGCCTCGCTAAAACAGATTTTTGAGTAACTGACTGACTTCTTGGATGTTTCCTTGTTCCTTAATCTTGATTTTTCCCTTCCCTCCCCCCATGGAATTAAGTGGTTTCATAGAAGCCTAATCCTGCCTGGTGCTGAACTCCCTTAACTCCCAAAGAAGGATCAACTCCTCAGGATAGCATTGATACATTTGAGCAGAGATTAAACTGACTCTGACAGGGATGTTATTTTAAATAACAGACTGTAATTGAATGTAGCATGCAGTGCTGACCAGAAGATTGTGCTTTATCAGACATTAGCCCTAGCTAGGATGATCCACACATTTGTGACCTCCAACCTTAATCACTGCAGCTCATATCGAAAATGAAGCCACATACATTGTAAAAGCTCCAACTCATTCAAAATGCACTAACCTGTCTCCTTGACAGCACAGGTATCACGAACCATTCACCTTAGTATTGCACTGTCTGCACTGGGCTCTCCACCAACTAAATAGTTCAGATCCTGATATCAAAGCCCTCCATGGAAGAGGCCCTAGCTACCTGAAACATAGCCTCTGCATCTGTGACTTCCACTGACAACCGCAGTCCACTGGTGAAATGACCAACAAAGGGTGGCTTACGAATGCAGGAGAAAAGGTTCACAGGAGATGGAATTCTGCGGTACACAAGATAAGTTACTTATCTCAGCACATTCCATGCTAACTGAAAATTTTATCTCCTTGACCTAACTTTTGCTTAGTTAAAAACAAATAAACAGAAGGATTAACTCTAATCTAGTATTTTCTTCTATCTACAGGTGATGGGCACCAAGATAAGAACGTAGATAGAATTTGAAAATTTAACACTTACTGTACTTAATACCTGTACAATAAAAAGGAGGATTGAAAATAAATATAAAAAAATCAGTTTTTCTGAGTTGCTCCAGTGAGAATTTCTTCCTGTTGCTATGCTCATACTTTCAAATTACTAACTTGAAATATACAGCCATTATAGCATATAATATATGTATATATTGTTATAGTAGATAAATGCCTTGATAAGTTATTTGCATTCAAAAATGTGCACATTATACAAATGTGGGGAAAGATTATGTATGTACAGACACATACACATTGCATATATTTCCAGACAAAAATATGTTAATGGTGAATGTATCAGTAATTTAGGGTAAAATTTGTTACAGAGATGTTGTAAGTATCCCAAAAACAAACAATATCAATGCAGGAAATTCAGAGTTAGGGATAAACTTAAAAGGAGTCAAATGTGTTAATGAACCCAAACAACCTTAACTCAGGTCAGAGTGGCATTAAGCAATAAATCATATGATTATGGTTGTCATTTTAATGTTTTTTGGTTCTATACAAGATAACTGATTTTTCTCATCGTGTCACTACAGAGCAGACCTAAGGTTGTTTGGCTGACCTAACTTCATATCCATATCTTCACAATTTTGAATTTCAGGACACTTTTTATTTGGTGCCCAAATATATATTTAGGCATCTAGTTTTAGGTATGTAAGTATTAGGGACCAGGATGTGGTCAATCAGGTGCAGGAGTCAGGGGAGGTAAGAGCAGGGCTGGAATAAAGCAGGAGCTAATACAGTCACAAACAAATGCTTTGAACAGCCAGCATGCTGCCGCTGGTCTTAAGAGCAGGTCTGTTGATCCCCTCAGGCAATGGGGTGATTGGGCCAATCAGGAGACTCAAATGGAGCCCACCTGCACTCATTAGCCTGCCGGTGGGGGGTGGGGATTAGGTTAGCAGGTAAGCAGGCTAGTTGGAGGTCCTTATTTCTGATGGGAAGTTTGAAAGTTTTGACTTAGCTCAACTATACATATCTGTGCTTTATTTAAGGGGTAGCTGGTATGCCTATTGAGGTGAATAAAACAGAATGAAGAAGTGAAGCAGCACATGAGAAATCTGAGGAAAAAAGGCCCAGTACTGTTTGCCCACTCAGAAATGATAAAGAGGAGCACAGCGAAGTCTGTCAACAGAACATCAAACAAAGATTTAAAGGCTTGGAGCCAAATTGTGCTTTCAGTTACAGGTACACAACCAAAGTACAGTAAAAGGGTTGCACCTGTGAGAGTGCTGGAATAATTTGGCACATCAAGTTAAAAATTCTAGTCTTAAATCCACACTGTAGTCTTCCCATCTAGGCCCTAGTCCTGTATAGATTTACTTATATAAGCTGTCCTTTTTGCTTGTTTGCTCAATTGGGGGGCTAGAAGATTAGTGTTGGGATTCCTTCTGAGACCTTTTCCACTCGACTTTTCCAGGACACCTTTCCCAGTTCTGGGACAACACTTCATCAGTTCTCTGGGATCCAAAACATGCAGTTTGACTCTGGATTTCATCATTCAGGTTCCTTTATTTGGCCTACAGCAAAGCTAAACTGAGTTGATCCAACTCAAGCAGAGGAGGGAGGTATAGGGTGTATCACATATCCAAAGTTACAGAGACAACCTCTTCCTTTATATACTTATACACATTACATAGCATTTGCTATACATTAGATCATGCATTTTTGGATTGGTTTGGTTTCTTTGCAGCTGCCAGTCCCTGTACAGCGTGTTCTGTCCATGTGCCGCTCATATGGAACCTGATCTTTACCTTCCAGATTTGTCTTGTCCATAGTCCTTAACATCAGGGTGTTGCTGCTTATTTTAGTTAGCACAGATATCCTGACTCCAGCATACTGTTTTTCATGTCCCTATTTAAAATTTAAACTTCCATTTGCCTTCCCAATTATACCCACTAAGAAATGAGGCAAGTTACTTATGTCAAGCCAGGCCTATAGTTCGTTATATTGTAATGAAAGCATTTGGTGTGTGCAGTTGGTGTAAATGGGCATAGTTGCATTGAAATCAATCAATCAAGTTATGCTGATTCACAGCAGCTGAATGTCTGACAATCTATATTTAATAAAAATGAGAGAATTTTTCAGTTACTTTAGTGTCTGTGAATTAAATGGAGAGGATATTACATGCAGGAATTACCTTCACATTTATGCTTTTGACCCAAATAGAATATGCCAAGGTATTGAATAATACTGAAGTATTTTAGGTCAGTTTGTGATTTAAAAAATAGTTATAAAGATGTATATACTAGACAGTTAAATGTCACTAAAATGCACAATACTGTTGTTAATTATTGAAATCATGGAGAAAATTTTTCATAAAACAAAATAATGCATATCTGGAAAAAAATTCTATTGTCTTAGAAATTTCAGACCTGTAGATGTTGCTGCTGTGTTATATTGCAGGAGCAAGAGAGAGTCCATAGAACTGAATTTCCTTTGCTAGCTCAACAGGAATGAATAATTTAGTGCATCTGACAAATAAAAGACTTTACCTTCAGATCGCACTGTGATATAAACTTCATCTAAAAGCCATCGTCTTAACTTTTTTCCTGTTAGATAAAAATTGGGATTCTTGGCCTTTTAGATATTATCAAGTGTAATATCTGTTTATATCTGTTATGTCTACTATTGGGATTTGCACAGGGATGCACTCAATGGATCTAACAAGTCTTTCCCATCTCTGACTAGTAGGCTTCTATCTTGATTGTTATGAGTGGGGGAAATGGTTCCTGTCTGATGGACACTACTTGCCATCAGCTTTCTGGTTGCTAAAAGAATACTTGCTCTCCTAGTCTCCAGTGCTGCGGGGGGGGGGGGGGGGGGGGGGGGGGGGGGGAGGGGAGGGAAGAGGAGGAGACTGGCTGCTCACAAAGGGAATATCTATTCCCAGAAGTGCTAGCTTGAGTTCATTTATGAAGTCCTGCTAGCTTTTTTTTTATTTCATTCAATTTTAAGCCAACCTCTCATCCCAAGGTATTCTTGGAAGGAAACCAAGATGATAATTTAAGAGGTATTTAAAAATGGAATAAATTTGAGGTAAATAAATAATTCATGACTTGCCTGCTTTCAATCAGTGCTCAGTGTGGGCTTGTTACCACTCAGAACAAAAATTATTTTAGTTTTAAAAAGACATCCTTTATTGCAGAAAGATAAGCTTTATAAAAGATTAACAAGGCTCTAAATTCCATACACTATCTTAAATATATCATTCATCATCCAAATGTGTGTTGAAAGCTCTTGTAAGCTCCCAAATGCCAGGTGTACAGGTTTCTGGAAAAACTGCAACAAATCCAGTCTCGTTGTTCTGTGCTTTTTAAGTCAGAACTGCAGCCTGCTTGAAATGTGAGTTTTGGTTACTAACAGTCACAGAAATGTAAACTGTAATGTCTCCAAAGGAACATTTAAGTTCATTTGAATTTTAAAAGAAAATAAACAACTGTGTATTTAAAAGCATAGAAATACTTAGGCCCCAGTCCTGCAAACAGGTAGGCATATAAGTAACATTTATTCACGCAAGTAAACCCATTGAATTCAATGGCACTACTCACATGCATAATATTACTCTTGCAAGTATTTGTAGGATTGTGGCCTTGTTTAGTATATACTAGGGCTATCAAGCAATTAAAAATTAATTGTGATTAATCATGCAATTAAAAAAATAATCTCGATTAATCACACTGTTAATAATAGAATACCATTTATTTCAATTTTTTGGATGTTTTCTACATTTTCAAATATATTGATATCAATTCTAACAATACAAAGTGCATAGTGCTCACTTTAAATTTATTTTTGACTACAAATATTTGCACTGTAAAAAACAAAATAAATAGTATTTTTCAATTCACCTAATACAAGTACTTTAGTGCAATCACTTTATCATGAAAGTTGAACTTACAAATGTAGAATTATGTACAAAAACCCCTTACATACACTTTATCATAAAAGTGCAACTTACAAATATAGTTTTTTTGTTACATAACTGCACTCAAAAACAAAACAATGTAAAACTTTAGAGTCTACAAGTCCACTCAGTCCTACTTCTTATTCAGCCAATCACTCAGACAAACACGTTTGTTTACATTTGCAGAAGATAATGCTGCCTGCTTCTTGTTTACAGTGTCACCTGAAAATGAGAACAGGTGTTTGCATGGCACTGTTGCAGCCGCTATCACAAGATATTTACATGCCAGCTGTGCTAACGAGTCATATGTCCCTTCATGCCTCAACCACCATTCCAGAGGACATGCATCAGTGCTGATGACAGATTCTGCTTGATAACGACCCACAGTAGTGTGGACCGAAACATGTTCATTTTCATCATCTGAGTCAGATGCCACCTGCAGAAGAATGATTTTCTTTTTTGGTGGTTCAGGTTCTGTAGTTTCCACATCAGAGTGTTGCTCTTTTAAGACTTCTGAAAGCATGCTCCACATCTTGTCCATATGAATCTTTAGCACATCTAGCACATAAATATCTTGTGATGCCAGTTACAACAGTGCCATGCAAATGCCTGTTCTTACTTTTTCATGTGACATTGTAATTAAGAAGTGGGCAGCATTATCGTCCATAAATGTAAACAAACTTGTTTCTCTTAGTGATTGGCTGAACAAGAAGTAGGACGGAGTGGACTTGTAGGATCAATGGAAAATTTTAGTTTTGTTTTTGAGTGCAGTTATGTAACAAAAAAACCAACATTTGTAAGTTGCACTTTTATGATAAAGAGATTGCACTATAGTACTTGTATGACGTGAATTGAAAAATACTATTTCTTTGATCATTTTTACAGTGCAAATATTTGTAATAAAAATAATATAAAGTAAGCACTATCCATTTTGTATTCTGTGTTGTAACTGAAATCGACCTATTTGAAAATGTAGAAAAACATCCAAAATATTTAATAAATTTCAATTGGTATTCTATTGCTTAACTGTGCAATTAATTGTGATTAATGTTTTTAATGGCAATTATTTTTTTTTAGTTATTGCGTGAGTTAACTGTGATTAATCAACCGCCCTAGTATATAGTACACTGTATCTGACTCTCATAGAGGATTATTTTCAAAGTAGCATTATGGGATTCATGCAAAAGACTCCCAGTGACACGAACTTGAACCAAGCATCTAAGCCACCATTTAGCTTTGATAATTTGCCCCGAAGAGGTGTATACAATTTTCCTTTCTGAGAAACAAAAATAAAGCAAAAGCACAGGAGATTAAAACATTCAAAATTTGAAGTGTTACATAAGAGTAACACAAAAATCAGCAAGAGAAAAAACAATTAAAGATGACAATATTTAACTCTTTCTGGGCCGAATTCTCAGCTGGTATATATGGGCTAAATTGTGAGCAGTGGTAGTGATGGTGCGAAGATGCTTCCCACCAGTAACATGGCACCTCCTGAAGCACAGGGGGAACACAGCTGCAGCAGCCTGTGACAGAGTAGAGAATGCACTTCCCAACGTATTTGAAAAATTTCACCCAGTTCTACTCACTACCATTTAGGTCAAGTTTAGAAACAAAACACAACTTGAGAATCAATCTCTTTCACCTACACTGAGGCCACTAGAATAGGCCCCTATGTTCAGATGTTGACTTACCACATTTTATCTCAGTACTGCAGAGTTTTTAACACATGTGCAATATTATAAATGGCAAATTCTGCAACAAGCTTAGACAGAACAAGAATAATGCAAAAGGCAGAGTCAACCTTACTCTTTGATTTCCTTATTTTTGTAGATTTGACTTACACATTTTGTTTCTTTGCAGAAAAAGTATATCACCCAGGAATTATTAAAAAAAATTGTGTCCATTTGGTGAGTTTGTCAATAAAATGTTGCTGTCTCATTTCTAACACATATTATGAGAGATATTTGGTGATGATTCTGCTCTCTCTATAGCAAAATAATACTAACCAAGAAAGTCCTCCACAATTCCACTGATATTGTATATCGGCACCATAGAGGTCAAACGAAGTCTACATTATGTCTAAATTCATACCAAGTTCTCTATACAGGCAAAGTTTCATGAGAGTAATATTTAATTTGCTACTCTTCAACAATTTCTTGAAATGTTTTCATTAGGTTCAGCAATGTGGAGGATAATTAAGTGGTAAGAATACAATTATTCATAGCAGGCAAAGAAGAAAATACTTGTAATGTGCAGAATGTTTAATTCTAAAAAAATCTCCATAATAGCATTTTAACATGCATCCTTCTGGAAAGCAAAGAATTTATCTGTTCAGGCTAAAAATGGAGTAATTATAAGCAAATGTGCTCCATAAATAATATTTCATGAATGTTAAAAGTAAACTTTAAAATGTGTGGTTTTGGGTCTTGATCGTTCAAAGCCTTAACTTTATGCACTCTGAATGAAATCCTGGCACGGATTTCACTCCAGGGGGTCAGGATTTAACTCACTGAACAGCCTGTTGACTTCAGTACTCTCTTTAGGATTGAGGCCTTTGATTGCAAGTGTCTGAGGACATGAACCATGGGATTGATTCTGTTCTCACACATACTGGTTTTAGATTGGTATAAATCCATTGGCCTGAATTGTGTCTGACCAAGTGGCACAAGTGCAGTATTAAATGAGATAAGCAAAAACAGATGTATGTTGCCTTTGTGCTTTCCCGATCCTTGCTGAAATTCAGCCCCTGCCACTAATTAGGATAGCCTCAGCCCTGCTCTAAATTGTGCCCAGTTGCAACAGTAGCCAAGGATCATTGGAACATATCATCATCTGTCCATGCCCTTTTTCCTCAGTCTGGCCTCTGGCCATGCATCTATGCTGAAGGCTGTGAGGACAGTTGGATACTTCCTTTGAGCCAATGCATAGGTCTAAAATCAGTTTGAAAGGGATTAAGAAAATCTGAGGACATCACAGTTGCTTCACTGTCTCCTTTTCAAAACCCTTACTTACAAATGGGCAATAGTTTGTAAGATCATCAATATTGAGAGAGTTTTGTGAGCAATGGTCTATCCTTGAGAAAAGCAGGTACCCTGCTATCCTGTACACAAGTAATAACAATTTCCACCAACCATAGTTGAGAATATAAAAACAGCCATGCTGGGTCAGACCAATGATCCGTTGAGCCCAGCGTTGCTCAGTACCAGGGCTTCAGGAGGAGTCTACAGCACAGGGCAGTTGGCATGATCCACCCGTCTTCCTCTCCTGGCTTCTGGCAGTCCAAGGTTTAGGGTCAACCCAGGCATGGGGTTGCATCCTTGACCATTTTGGCAATTAGCTATTCATGGAATTATCCTCCATGAATTTATCTAATTCTTGTTTGAACCCAGTTATACTTTGGGTCATTATAGCACCCCATTGCAATGAGTTCCACAGGTTAATTGTGTGTTTTTTTAAAAAAAATACTACTTCTTTGTATTAAACCTGATCCCTATTAATTTAATAGGGTGACCCCTGGTTTTTGTATTATGGAAAAGAGTAAATAATGCTTTTCTTCCACACCATGCATAATTTTTTTAAACTTCTATCATATGCCCCCTTAGCTGTCTCTTTTCTAAGCCAACAAGACCTAATCTTTTTAGTCTTTTCTTTTATGGAAGCAGTTCTATACACTTGATTATCTTTGTTGCCCTTCTCTGAACCTTTTCTTGTTCCAGTATATCCCTTTTGAGATGGAGAGACCAGAACTGGACACAGAATTCACTATGGATTTATATAATGGCATTGTGATATTTCATGTCTTATTTTCTCTCCCTTTCCTTATAGTTCCAAATATTCTGTTAGCCTTTTTGACTGCTGCTATTTATTGAGCTGATGTTTACAGAGAACTATCTAGAGTGACTCCAAGATCTCTTTCTTGAGTGGTAACGGCTAAGTTAGAATCCATCATTTTGTATGTATAGTTGGGATTACTTTTTTTTCAATATGCATCAGTTTACACTTATCAGTGTTGAATTTCATGTGCTATTTTGTCACCCAGTTTTGTGAAATTCTCCTGTAACTTTTCACAGTCAGCTTTGGACTTAACTGTCTTGAATAAATTTGTATCATCTGCAAACTTTGCCATTTCACTGTTCACTCTCTTTTTCAGATCATTAATGAATATGTTGAAAGGCGTAGTTTTCGATACAGATTCTTGGGGGACCCCTACTATTTACTTTGTTTCCTATCTTTTAACCAGTTATTGATTGATAGGACCTTCCCTGTTATCCCATGACTACTTAATTTCCTTAAGAGCCTTTGGTGAGGGACCTTGTCCAGCATGCAATTGGCAGGATCGCCTGTGGAGCCCTTTTTCAAGATCAGTGTTAAATTAGCTACCTTCCAGCCATCTGGTACAGAGGCTTGTTTCAGCAATAGGCTACAAATTACAATTCGTAATTCTGCAATTTCATATTTGAGTTTCTTCAGAACTCTGGAGTGAATACTATCTGGTCCTGGTGACTTATTACTGTTTAATTTATTAGTTTCTTCTAAAACCTCTTCTGTTGACACATCAGCGTGGGACAGATTTGTTGCCCAAAAAAGATAGCTCTGATGTGGGTTCCAATTCCAATTGGTTGTACCAATCAAGGGTAGTAGCCTGAAGCTTTGTCGGTCACTCCAGAAATGCACTGAGGTCAAAACTTATCCAGAATGGATATGACATTTGCTCAGAACTGTCACACTGAAACAGCCCGTCCAGTCTACTGAATAGGTGTATGTGAAAAATCCAGACGTGGATAATGTTCAAGTACTTGCTACTGTGACTGCAAAGATGTTTCCTGTCATTTTTAATTCTGTGTAAGGAATGCTAGTAGGGTGTCGTCTTTCTCTAAAACTTGAGCATGGTAGTATTGTGATTCAGTGCGAAAACAGAACTGATCTAGGCATAGTCTTCATAAAGACCAGGTCATAATAAGTTGGAATTCAAAACAGATGATTCTAGGAGGAAATAGAGAGCTTAATCTATCCTATGTTATGCAATGAGCAAAAAACATTTGTTACAAAATACCTAAATGGTCTATTGAATGCAAAAAAAAGTTTAATCGAGGACTAGATGAGTTTCAAACAAAGAAATAATAAATGGCTACAAGGAGAAGGCAGGAGAGCTAAGATAAGAGAAAGAAATGGGACAAGCATGATGGACAAAGTAATATTTTTTTTCTTTTTGTAAGATTATCTTTAGTCATGGTTTCTTTCAGAAAGAGGGTTGAATGCTGGCTGCTAGAATGCAGAAAAGGGAAAGTTAGACACATGGTTGTAATACATCTTTCAGTTTAAGATCTATATGTAACCTGCCTTTATACATTTTTCACCTTCCAAAAGAACATGCTACTTAGTTGCATTTGTTCGGCTGATTTTTTTTTAAACCGAATACTCAAACATAATGGGCCAAATTCACCCCTGGTGTAAGCTCATGGGCCAGAGCTGAATTTAGCCCATTCAGTCCACTTCCAAAATCCTTATTCAGTTCTTTCTTAGGCAAAGTTCCTTTAGGATCTCAGAAACTCAATCACCAGGGCCCAATGCTTGATGCAGTGCATTGGACATAATGTGTAGAATAATTTGTATTTATGCAATCAGCTAGTTGAAAGTCACTATTTACTCCTTAATTTTAACACATTTGCTGCTGCTGGATTTTCCATGGGACTTCCTTTAGGAGATAAAAAGAAAGGGATACCTATGGGGCTCAATTCTTCACTACCTTGCACCTTGTGGAATCATTTAAACCAGTACAAAGTGGGTGCAAAATGCTATCTAATCAAACTAGTAGGGGTTTACACCTTCTTTGCACAGACACAAGTCAGTGAAATGCCTCAAAACTTGTGGAGAATCTTGATGGGGCTAGTGGTGAAAGGGGGACAGTGCCAGGAGCAAGGGAAAGAGACACTCGCCAAGGGATACTAGGTAGCTCCTCCCCCAGGAGTCTCTGGCACCCATCACCAGCTGGGGAAAAGGGGTGCTGACTGGCCAGCATTTCCAAGGTCCCAGGATTTAGCCCAGCACAGGGGCCATGCAGAGCATCTTTTTGGCTCCCTTCTGCAGGACTGCAGCACCAACAGCAGTCCTCAAGACTTAGAGGAAAGCTGGTAAGGGGACAGAAGGACGGTGAAGCAGCATGTGACCCCCAGAAGAAGAAAGGGGAGTGTCCATGTACCAGCAACGCAGATACAGGTGAGCAATTGTTTTCATGTTCTCTCCACAGGTACTAATGCGGAGAGTGGACTAGATGATACATCTGTGGGAAGGGAACAGAAGGAGACTCTGTTGATTGGAAGGAATGAGATACTCTGTTCTAGGGATGGGGGTTCCACGACCACTGCTCCCAAGAGAAGGAGGCGGGTAGTGGTGGTCGGGGACTCTCTCCTCAGGGGGACTGAGTCATCTATCTGCCGCCCCGACTGGGAAAACTGAGAAGTCTGCTGCTTGCCAGGAGCTAGGATTCACGATGTGATGGAGAGACTGCCGAGACTCATCAAGCCCTCAGGTCGCTACCCCTTCCTGCTTCTCCACATGGTCACCAATGATACTGCCAAGAATGACCTTGAGTGGATCACTGCAGACTACGTGGCTCTGGGAAGAATGATAAAGGCGTTTGAGGCACAAGTAGTGGTCTCGTCCATCCTCCCCATGGAAGGAAAAGGCCTGGGTAGAGACCGCGGAATCATGGAAGTCAACAAATGGCTACGCAGGTGGTGTCGGAGAGCAGGCTTTGGATTCTTTGACCATGGGATGGTGTTCCAAGAAGGAGGAGTACTAGGCAGAGACGGGCTCCACCTAACGAAGAGCGGGAAGAGCATCTTCACAAGCAGGCTGGCTAACCTAGTGAGGAGGACTTTAAACTAGGTTCACCGGGGGAAGGAGACCAAAGCCCTGAGGTAAATGGGGACGTGGGATACCGGGAGGAAGCATGAGCAGGAGAGCGTGAGAGGGGAGGGCTCCTGCCTCATACTGAGAAAGGGGGACGATCAGCGAGTTATTTCAAGTGCCTATACACAAATGCAAGAAGCCTGGGAAACAAGCAGGGAGAACTGGAAGTCCTGACACAGTCAAGGAGTTATGATGTGACTGGAATAACAGAGACTTGGTGGGATAACTCACATGACTGGAGTACTGTCATGGATGGATATAAACTGTTCAGGAAGGACAGGCAGGGCAAAAAAGGTGAGGCAGTTGCATTGTATGTAAGAGAGCAGTATGACTGCTCAGAGATCCATTATGAAACTGCAGAAAAACCTGAGAGTCTCTGGATTAAGTTTAGAAGTGTGAGCAACAAGGGTGATGTCATGTTGGGAGTCTGCTATAGACCACCAGACCAGGGGGATGATGTGGACGAGGCTTTCTTCTGGAACTAACGGAAGTTATGAGATCGCAGGCCTTGGTTCTCATAGGAGACTTCAATCACCCTGATATCTGCTGGGAGAGCAATACAGCAGTGCACAAACAATCCAGGAAGTTTTTGGAAAGCGTAGGGACAATTTCCTGGTGCAACTGCTGGAGAAACCAACTAAGGGCAGAGCTCTTCTTGACCTGCTGCTCACAAACCGGGAAGAATAATTAGGGGAAGCTAAAGTGGATGGGAACCTGGGAGGCAGTGACCATGAGATGGTCAAGTTCAGGATTCTGACACAAGGAAGAAAGGAGAGCAGCAGAATATGGACCCTGGACTTCAGAAAAGCAGACTTTGACTCCCTCAGAGAACTGATGGCAGGATCCCCTGGGAGAATAACATGAGGGGGAAAGGAGTCCAGGAGTGCTGGCTGTATTTTAAAGAATCCTTATTGAGGTTACAAACCATCCTGATGAGTAGAAAGAATAGTTAATATGGCAGGCAACCAGCTTGGCTTAACAGTAAAATCCTTGCTGATCTTAAACACAAAAAAGAAGCTTACAAGAAGTGGAAGATTGGACAAATGATCAGCGGAAAGTATAAAAATATTGTTCTGGCATGCAGGAGTGAAATCAGGAAGGCCAAATCACACTTGGAGTTGCAGCTAGCAAGAGATGTTAAGAGTAACAAGAAGGGTTTCTTCAGGTATGTTAGCAACAAGAAGAAAGTCAAGGAAAGTGCGGGCCCCTTACTGAATGAGGGAGGCAACCTGGTGACAGAGGATGTGGAAAAAGCTAATGTACTCACTGCTTTTTTTCCCTCTGTCTTCACGAACAAGGTCAGCTCCCAGACTACTGCACTGGGCAGCACAGCATCGGGAGGAGGTGACCAGCCCTCTGTGGAGAAAGAAGTGGTTCAGGACTACTTAGAAAAGCTGGATGAGCACAAGTCCCTGGGGCCGGATGCACTGCATCTGAGAGTGCTAAAGGAGTTGGCGGATGTAATTGCAGAGACATTGGCCATTATCTTTGAAAAGGAGGTCCCAGATGACTGGAAAAAGGCTAATGTAGTGCCCATCTTTAAAAAAGGGAGGAAGGAGGATCCTGGGAACTACAGGCCAGTCAGCCTCACCTCAGTCCCTGGAAAAATCATGGAGCAGGTCCTCAAGGAATAAGTGTTGAAGACTTAGAGGAGAGGAAAGTGATCAGGAACAGTTAGCATGGATTCACCAAGGTCAAGTCATGCCTGACTAATCTAATTGCCTTCTATGACAAGATAACTGGCTCTGTGGATGAGAGAAAAGCAGTGGCATGTTATTCCTTGACTTTAGCAAAGCTTTTGACACAGTCTGCCACAGTATTCTTGCCAGCAAGTTAAAGAAATATGGGCTAGATGAATGGACTGTAAGGTGGATAGAAAGCTGGCTAGATTGTCAGGCTCAATGGGTAGTGATCAATGTCTCCATGTCTAGTTGACAGCCAGTATCAAGCGGAGCGCCCCAAGGGTCGGTCCTGGGGCCATTTTTGTTCAATATCTTCATTAATGATCTGGAGGATGGCGTGGATTGCACCCTCAGCAAGTTTGCAGATGACACTAAACTGGGAGGAGAGATAGATACGCTGGAGGGTAGGGATAGGATACAGAGGGACCTAGTCAAATTAGAGGATTGAGCCAAAAGAAATCTGATGAGGTTCAACAAGGACAAATCCAGAGTCCTGCACTTAGGACGGAAGAATCCCATGCACCGCTACAGACTAGGGACCGAATGGCTAAGCAGCAGTTCTGCAGAAAAAGACCTAGGGGTTACAGTGGACCAGAAGCTGGATATGAGTCAGCAGTGTGCCCTTGTTGCCAAGAAGGCCAATGGTACTTTGGGATGTATAAGTAGGGGCATTGCCAGCAGATCGAGGGATGTGATCGTTCCCCTCTATTCGACATTGGTGAGGCCTCACCTAGAGTACTGTGTCCAGTTTTGGGCCCTACACTACAAGAAGGATGTGAAAAAATTGGAAAATGTCCAGCGGAGAGAAACAAAAATTATTAGGGGACTGGAACACATGAGTTATGAGGAGAGGCTGAGGGAACTGGGATTGTTTAGTCTCTGGAAGAGAAGTATGAGGGAGGGATTTGATAGCTGCTTTCAACTACCTGAAAGGGGGTTCCAAAGAGGCTGGATCTAGACTGTTCTCAGTGGTAGCAAATGACAGAACAAGGAGTAATGGTCTCAAGTTGCAGTGGGGAAGGTTTAGGTTGGATATTAGGAAAAACTTTTTCACTAGGAGGGTGGTGAAGCACTGGAATGCGTTACCTAGGGAGGTGGTGGAATCTCCTTCCTTTGAAGTATCTCCAATTAAGATACAGGGTTATGGAATTTGTTATTGGACTACCCTCAACAAAGAAAACATAGTTTATTTATGGAACGGATTTTTGCCCTGTTTTCAAATCCTGTATAAGGGTGTGAGATGCTATCTTGGGCAGAGAACTTGAAGTCTGTTAAATGCTTTGAGCATATTGAAAGGGCAGAGATCACCTTGGAGGTGGCAGCAGGGACATTGCATATATTGCAATGCCAGATTTCGTCTTATATCCCCTGAGTGTGGTACTGAAGAAGGCAAAGGGAGAATATAGGCTTATCCATCACCTGTCCTACCCCCAGAGCTCATTGGAAACTGATTATGTGATGCCCAGCTGTGTTCAGTGAGATACTCATCATTTTATGCTGCAGTAGCCATGGCTAGGGAGTGTGGCCCTGGAGCAATGTTGGCAAAATGCTATATCAAGTCTTTCCGATTGCTTCCAGTGCATCCCGGGGACAGTAACTTGTTTGGATTTCAGTTTGAAGGCCATCACTATTTTGATAAAGCCATGCCAATGGGGTGCTTGGTATTATGTCCCGCTTTCAGAAGATGCAGCTCCATATAGGAGTGGGTGTTAGTGCACTGCATGATACAGGACAGTCTTATGCACAATCTTGATGTCATCTTATCTGCAGGAAAATTAGGGTCAGGGAACTGTGAGCATATGCTTCAGGCATTTCAGAAGCCAGCCAAGTGTCTTGGGGTCCCCCTTGCCACAGAAAAACAGAAGGCCTTGCCAACAGTTTAACATATCAGGGCATTGAAACCCCAAACTGAGTCCAGTTCTCGGTTACCTATGGAGAAGTTGGAATTGGTCAGGAAACTGATAGGGGCTCTCAAAGGGGCAAGGAAACTACAGGTGGTCATGGAGCATTTAAACTTGGTTGCAAGCTGGATAGTGGCTCCTATTCAGGCATTTTATGCTTATCTGGTGTCTGCCTGTTCTGTGAAATGTGAATGTGAAAATGGCACCACTTTATTAGATTGAAGGAAGACTTAGAAGTGTGGGAAAGATTCTTGGAAGAGTTAGATGAGTTTCAATATGGTGTTCAGACTGGTAGCTCAACACTGAGTAGCAGGTAAAAGCTGATGCCTTAGGAGGTGTAGGTTTTGGAGTTTACTTTCAAGGTGAGTGGTGTGCAAAGAGGTGGCCAGAAAGATGTGTGGCTCGGGGTATTACAGGGGATATCAACCTTCATCGAGTTTTTCCTATACTGGTGGCAGTCATTAGTTGGGGAGAAAACTTTGAGAACAAGAAAATCAATTTGTGGTATGGCAACCAACCCATGATCCATATTGTAAAATCCCAGTAAGTTGCGAAATGAGGCTGGTGAGGGCCTTGGTTTTACATTGCCTGAAACTTATCATTTTTTATGCAGCACATGTCCCAGCAGCAGATAATGGTGTTACTGATGCTCTCCTGATATCAGAACGACAGATTTCGGCAACTCACCCTGTTGGCCAGCAGAGATCCATAGGCAATGCCCCAACAATGGTGGGACCTTGGCTCATGACAGTAGAGGGACTAGTCAGGGACTTGGTTGACCTGTAGACTTTGAGGGCCTATAAGGCCAGCCATTCAGAGTTTGCAGAATTTAGGGCCCAGGAAGGGCTTCATTTTGGGTGGGTCATACCCACACTCCAGGTTGCACAACATGTGGTGCCTTTGACCCACCGCAGAGTCCGCCTGGAGTACCCACTACAGCTAGCAGGTCTGTCCTCCTGGAGTAGGTTGGTGGGATTCCCAGATCCATGTGGGCATTTCATAGTAAGGAAACTCTTAGAAGAGTAGCCCAGGAGGGGTGGGCACTGGAGGGATGACAGGTTACCCATAACACTGGAAACCCTGTCAAAGTTATCAAAGGCTCTGCCTGGGGCTCCAGCCATGGGTGGGAAGCCACTTTATTTAAGGCAGCATTTGTTGTTGACTTCTCTGGCAGTTTGAGAGTAAATGAGCTGGTGCCTATGGCAGCTGCAGACAGATCACAGTATGTATTAAACAAAACAGAAGTGCAACTATCTGCAGGAGTAGTTTTTCTGTGCTTAAGGTACTCAAAAACAGACCAGAAGAGAAGAGGGGCTTATATGCTATTGAAGAAATGGGCAGATGAATGCTTGTGCCCTGTAAAGGCAATAAGAACCTCACTAAAAATCTGGGGCCTGCAGCCAGGCCAGTTGTGGTGATGGCAGCTTCCTGACAAGATATCAATTCAGCATGGTACTGGGAAAAGCTTGCACTACTGTGGTCTTGGCTGGGTAAATTTGGTACTCATTCTTTCAGGATCATGGCATTGACATCAGCAGCTGCAGAGGGTTTGGCCTGCGGCAGGCACAGGTGAGAGGGCACTGGAAATCAAGGTGCTTAACTACGCTGACAGTTAGGAAGTTTTTCCTAAAATCCAACCTAAACCTGACTTGCTGCAATTTAAGCCCATTGCTTCTTGTCCTATCTTCAGAGGTTAATAAGAACATTTTTTCTCCCTTCTCCTTGTGACAACCTTCTATGTACTTCAGACCATTTCTCCAGTTTGTTCATTTTGAATTTTAATCCTATCCTCCAAAGCACGTGCAACCCTTCCCAGCTTGGTATTGTCCACAAACTTTGTAAGTGTCCTCTCTATGCCATTATCTAAATCACTGATGAAGATATTGAACAAAACTGGACCCAGGACCAATCCCTGCAGGAGCCACTCGTTATGCCCTTTTAGCTTGACTGAGAACTACTGATAACTACTCTCTGGGAATGGTTTTCCAACCAGTTATGCTCCCACCTTATAGTAGCTCCATTTAGGTTGTATTTCCCTAGTTTTGTTTATGAGAAGGTCATGTGAGACAGTATCAAAAGCCTGCTAAAGTCAAGATATACCACATCTACTGCTTAAACCCACACCTCCTCCCCCGCATCCACCAGGCTTGTTAGAAAGAAAGCTATTAGATTGGTTTGATATGATTTGTTCTTGACTAATCCATGCTGATTGTTACTTATCACCTTATTATCTTATAGGTGTTTGTAAACTGAGTGCTTAATTATTTGCTCCATTATTTTTCAGGATACTGAAGTTAAACTGACTGGTCTGTAATTCCTCAGGTTGTTCTCATTGCCCTTTTTAATGATTGGCACTATTTCATTGCCCTTTTCCAGTCCACTAGGTTCTCTCCTGTGTTCCCTGATTTTTTGAAGATAATTGCTAGTGGCTCAGATATTTCCTTAGCTTCTTGAGTATTCTAGAATGTGTTTCATCAGGCTCTGGTGACTTGAAGATATCTAACAGAGCACAGGTGCAGGAATTACAGGCACCGCCCGGTTTTGTGCTTGGTCCTGGCTGCCAAACCAACGCCCAGGGTACCAGTGCTCCCAGCCGAGCGCCGGGGTCCTGGCTGCCACCAGCCCCACTCCTGGTTGCAGGACCTGCACCCTGGGCTCTGCTCCCGGCCTCGCACGTGGGGTCCCGGCTGCAGGACCCACACTGGGGCTCTGCTCCCACCTCTGTGCCCAGGGTCCTGGCTGCAGGACCCACGCTCCTGGTTCCAGCCTTTACTCCCTTACCCCTGTTCATGTCCCACCACCCTCCTGGAACCATGGCCCAGTCCTGGCCCCAGCTCTGTGGAGAGGGGCATGGACAGGGGTAAGGGGGGTGTGAAGTAAAAAGTTTGGGGACCACTGGCTTTCAGCACCCCCACTGCAAAAAGTGTTCCAGTGCCCTGTAACTGATAGGTTTCAGAGTAGCAGCCATGTTAGTCTGTATCCACAAAAAGAAAAGGAGGACTTGTGGCACCTTAGAGACTAACCAATTTATTTGAGCATAAGTTTTCGTGAGCTACAGCTCACTTCATCGGATGCATGCAGTGGAAAATACAGTGGATTCTTGAATATAGTTTAGACTCTGACGTGCAACCTGAGACTTTGATCGTTTTCTGCAGCTGGCTGAAACTGGGGAGATTTATATACACAGAGAACATGAAACAATGGGAGTTACCATACGCACTGTAACAAGAGTGATCAGGTAAGGTGAGCTATTACCAGCAGGAAAGTGTGTGTGTGGGGGGAACCTTTTGTAGTGATAATCAAGGTGAGCCATTTCCAGCAGTTGACAAGAATGTCTGAGGAACAGTGGGGGAGGGGGGGAATAAACATGGAGAAATAGCTTTACTTTGTGTAATGACACATCCACTCCCAGTCTTTATTCAAGCCAAAGTTAATTGTATCCAGTTTGCAAATTAATTCCAATTCAGCAGTCTCTCGTTGGAGTCTGTTTTTGAAGTTTTTTTGTTGAAGAATTGCCACTTTTATGTCTGTAATCGAGTGACCAAAGAGATTGAAGTGTTCTCTGACTGGTTTTTGAATGTTATAATTCTTGATGTCTGATTTATGTCCATTTATTCTTTTACATAGAGACTGTCCAGTTTGGCCAATGTACATGGCAGAGGGACATTGCTGGCACATGACATATATCACACTGGTAGATGTGCAGGTGAATGAGCTTCTGATAGTGTGGCTGATGTGGTTAGGCCCTATGATGGTGTCCCCTGAATAAACATGTGGACACAGCTGGCAAAGGGCTTTGTTGCAATCATAGGTTCCTGGGTCAGTGGTTTTGTTGTGTGGTGTGTGGTTGCTGGTGAGTATTTGCTTCAGGTTGGGGGGCTGTCTGTAAGCAAGAACTGGCCTGTCTCCCAAGATCTGTGAGAGTGATGGGTCATCCTTCAGGATAGGTTGTAGATCCTTGATGATGCGTTGGAGAGGTTTTAGTTGGGGGCTGAAGGTGATGGCTGGTGGCGTTCTGTTATTTTCTTTGTTGGGCCTGCCCTGTAGTAGGTGATTTCTGGGTACTCTTCTGGCTCTGTCAATCTGTTTCTTCACTTCAGCAGGTGGGTATTGTAGTTGTAAGAATGCTTGATAGAGATCTTGTAGGTGTTTGTCTCTGTCTGAGGGGTTGGAGCAAATGCGGTTGTATTGTAGAGCTTGGCTGTAGACAATGGATCGTGTGGTGTGGTCTGGATGAAAGCTGGAGGCATGTAGGTAGGCATAGCAGTCAGTAGGTTTCCGGTATAGGGTGGTGTTTATGTGACCATCGCTTATTAGCACTGTAGTGTCCAGGAAGTGGATCTCCTGTGTGGACTGGTCCAGGCTGAGGTTGATGGTGGGATGGAAATTGTTGAAATCATGGTGGAATTCCTCAAGGGCTTTTTTTCCATGGGTCCAGATGATGAAGATGTCATCAATGTAGCACAAGTAGAGTAGGGGCATTAGGGGACGAGAGCTGAGGAAGCGTTGTTCTAAGTCAGCCATAAAAATGTTGGCATACTGTGGGGCCGTGCAGGTACCCATAGCAATGCCCCTGATGTGAAGGTATACATTGTCCCCAAATGTGAAATAGTTATGGGTGAGGACAAAGTCACAAAGTTCAGCCACCAGGTTTGCCGTGACATTATCGGGGACACTGTTCCTGATGGCTTGTAGTCCATCTTTGTGTGGAATGTTGGTGTAGAGGGCTTCTACATCCATAGTGGCCAGGATGGTGTTTTCAGGAAGATCACTGATGGATTGTAGTTTCCTCAGGAAGTCAGTGGTGTCTGGAAGATAGCTGGAAGTGCTGATAGCGTAGGGCTGAGGAGGGAGTCTACATAGCCGGACAATCCTGCTGTCAGGGTGCCAGTGCCTGATTTTTAACTTGTTCTTTCTCTGTTTTAGCCTCAGATCGTACCTTATTTTCACTGGCATTCACTATGTTAAACGTTGAATCGCTACTAAATCAATTTGGACATTGCATCTGCTTGTTCACTATAGTCCTCATCCTGCAAGATACTGAATGCTGGGAATTTGGATCACTCAGCACCTCTCATGGCTGGATCCATATAGAGCCATAAAACAATATTCCCCAGATCAGATATGCTCAGCTAAGTAACCAAGACAAATCAATTAACTTATTATAGAGTCACATTATTTCGTTCACAGTTAAGGTTTTAATATAGTTGCCAAAATTAAGTTCAGGGTGAACCTCCTTTCTACAGAATATTCCTTGTATGTTGTCTCACCCCTGAGAAGAATTTGCATGTATGTTAAATTTGAGGTTAATTGTAGAAACTGGTTTTGAATTATAAGACTTTGCAAAAGTGTTCATCATAGCCTTTATGGCCATTCATAATTTCAAAAATATAACTCTAGTTGCATATGTTAGCTGGTGAGGTCTTCAGACTTTCTTTGAAGCCAGAAAGCTGGTGAATATCTGAGTTAAGGTTGTTGCTGGAATCTCAGTTAAATCCCCTGATTTACTAGCATTTGTTTGTGTGTGTTTTCCTTTTAACTAAAACATCAGCAATGACACTTTATAAAGAACAATATATCCTCATGCTAAATTCTATCTTAACAAAGATTTTGTCTGTAAATAATAGTCTCCATTTTACCGAGCTGTAACATTCTTTATCTGCTTCTCACTGACTTAAAAAAAACTATTTCCAAGGGTGATATATCCATTTGATTTTCTCAGCAGTATTTAAAGTTACCGTAACCTTGAAAGCAACATATTACAATAAAATATAGCTGCAGTATGTCTGTGAACAACAAAGGATACAACTGAAGCATACATCAGATGAGCACTAAGTTTTTCTGAATAGGCAGAATAAAATCGAGCAAAATGTGTTTGACACCTGTTAAAATATGCTGTTGGACCCTGATCCAAAGTCCACTGAAATCACTGGAAGTCTTCCCACTAGCTTCAATGGACTTTGAATCAGGCCTTTGTTTCCTAAATGACTGCAATTTTTTATATCTGAAATTATTTAGGTTACTGTCATTTACTAGGGGATAAGTTATGGGTACTTGGATGGATGGTGAGGAGAGCCTGAGAGGTGACGTAATGAGGCAGTATGCTTATCTAAGGTATACAGCCTCTGGGAGCTCTAGAAGCGAGTGCTTGGTAGCCGCACTTTTTACAGCTGAATAAAAAGATGTACCGTCAGTTCCACTCTGTATTGCTTTTCTCATGCTAGTGAGTGGAGAAGATGCCAATGTAACCTACACACCTTCTGGGTGTGGTCTTCTGTCCCATCTAGTGGCACTGAGACCCCTTAGACAGAGAGAGAGAGAGAGAGAGAGAGATTTAGTCAGCTATACAGCCTTAGCTAAGAGGCAGTTGGCTTTTAGCTCATGCAGGAGAGGCTCATGCACTAAGCTTCAGGAGTCCCAGGTTTGATCCTGCCCGACAATGACCGGCATTTGTCAGCGTTACACCAGCTCCTGCCAATGCTCCAAACTGCAGACATGCACCTCTTTTGGGATACGTAGCACTTTTGGCTGTGCTAACAGAATCCTCTTGTTCTCAGGGAGCGTGAGTAGCTGCATTAGGGCTGCTTCTTGCATTGGTGCATAGGCACATGGGTAAGGATCCTCACATCCCACCAGTGCATTTTCACAGGACCTGTTGTCCTGGATTTGTCCTAATTTAAGCTAATTGCAACCATATTATGTGCACTCAGACACTATGAATTAATGAAATAGAACACCACATAGTTAAGGGTTAATTTGGAGACAGGCTTTCAGAAGCAAGGTCAAAAATCTAGCTGCAGACAAGTAAACACGTGAGACTGAAAACCTTGGTGGTTGGAAAACCTTGAGTTTGGATGCCTCTGATGTTAGAAGTTTATTGAACGTTATGAAAAGTGATGATCCAGTAGGGGTCATTATGACCTATGCTTTTTGTAGAAGTCAGCTACAAAAGATTAACTAATAGAATGTACTTTGGAGCCGTCCTCTGAAGCCATCTTGAGAGACGTTTTTCCTGACACCCTTTTCTCCCCAATGGGTGAGCAACTGGCCACTGTGAACCTGCTGTTAATTACTCAATACGGTTCCAGATGGTAGGTAAATATCTGGGATGTTCTAAACCTATTGCTTATACCTGGATGTGTTTAAATCTAATAAACTGCAGTGTTACACAAGAGCATGCTCACTTGCATTTAATCCTTGATCAGACAGAATTGCTGTATTCTTACTGATATATTCCTGACACCATCTGTAGTGAAATAGTTGCCCCTGCTGTGGGTTCTGAAAACCCTGGGTAACAGGCCAACCATAATTTGTCCTGTCAAGGTTCCTCCCCCACTCTGAACTCTAGGGTACAGATGTGGGGACCTGCATGAAAAACCTCCTAAGCTTATCTTTACCAGCTTAGGTCAAAACTTCCCCAAGGTACAAAATATTACCCCCGTTATCCTTGGACTGGCCGCTACCACCACCAAACTAATACTGGTTACTGGGGAAGAGCTGTTTGGACGCGTCCTTCCCCCCAAAATACTTCCCAAAACCTTGCACCCCACTTCCTGGACAAGGTTTGGTAAAAAGCCTCACCAATTTGCCTAGGTGACTACAGACCCAGACCCTTGGATCTTAAGAACAATGAACAATCCTCCCAACACTTGCGCTCCCCCTTTCCTGGGAAATGTTGGATAAAAAGCCTCACCAATTTGCATAGGTGACCACAGACCCAAACCCTTGGATCTGAAAATAATGAAAAAACATTCAGTGTTTTACAAGAAGACTTTTAATAAAAAATAGAAGTAAATAGAAATAAAGAAATCCCCCCTGTAAAATCAGGATGGTAGATATCTTACAGGGTAATTAGATTCAAAAACATAGAGAACCCCTCTAGGCAAAACCTTAAGTTACATAAAAGATACACAGACAGAAATAGTTATTCTATTCAGCACAATTCTTTTCTCAGCCATTTAAAGAAATCATAATCTAACACATACCTAGCTAGATTACTTACTAAAAGTTCTAAGACTCCATTCCTGGTCTATCCCCGGCCAAGACGACTACAGACAGACACAGACCCTTTGTTTCTCTCCCTCCTCCCAGCTTTTGAAAGTATCTTGTCTCCTCATTGGTCATTTTGGTCAGGTGCCAGCGAGGTTACCTTTAGCTTCTTAACCCTTTACAGGTGAGAGGAGCTTTCCCCTGGCCAGGAGGGATTTCAAAGGGGTTTACCCTTCCCTTTATATTTATGACACGCCCCCCAAATCTCAGCTAGGGTGAAACACTGGCTGGGATTTCTTCCTGGAGCTCTAGGAAAACAGAGTTAATAAGACACGTGCATCTCTAAATATACTACCAAGTACATAAAGACTAACAATATTTTCCACATCTCAAGGACGATTTTAACCAGTTGATTCTGGGAAACTTTCATGGGAGAGTGCATCAGCCACTTTGTTAGAAGCTCCTGAGATGTGTTGGATGTTGAAATCAAAATCTTGGAGAGCTAAACTCCACCGAAGAAGTTTTTTGTTAGTTTCTTTGACGGTGTGAAGCCACTTTAGTGCAGCATGGTCGGTTTGCAGGTGGAAATGCCGTCCCCAAACATATGGGCGTAGCTTTTCCAGAGCGTAGACAATGGCATAACATTCTTTTTCAGTGACTGACCAGTTGCTTTCCCTCTCAGACAGTTTTTTTGCTGAGAAACACTACAGGGTGGAATTCTTGATCAGGTCCTTTCTGCATTAAAACTGCTCCCACACCACGCTCGGATGCATCTGTGGTTACTAGGAACGGTTTGTCAAAGTCTGGGGCCCTTAGTACAGGGTCAGACATGAGTGTTGCTTTAAACTTGTTAAAGGCCTTCTGACACTTTCCGGTCCACTGAACAGCATTTGGCTGTTTCTTTTTGGTTAGGTCTGTCAGTGGGGCAGCGATTTGGCTGTAGTGCGGTACAAATCGTCTGTAATAACCGGCCAAGCCTAAGAAGGATTGAACCTGTTTCTTTGACTTTGGGACAGGCCACTTTTGGATAGCATCCACTTTGGCCTGTAGGGGGCTGATAGTTCCTTGACCCACCTGGTGTCCAAGGTAAGTCACTCTGTTTAGGCCTATTTGACACTTCTTAGCCTTAACAGTTAGTCCTGCCTCCCTTATGCGCTCAAGGACTTTTTGTAGATGTTCCAGGTGGTCTGCCCAGGAATCCGAAAATATGGCCACATCGTCAAGGTAGGCGACTGCATATTCTCCTAATCCCGCTAGGAGACCATCTACAAGTCTTTGGAAAGTGGCGGGTGCATTTCGCAGCCCGAAAGGGAGTACATTAAATTCATACAGCCCGAGATGTGTGATGAAGGCTGACCTTTCCTTGGCAGATTCATCTAGTGGTACCTGCCCCAGTACCCCTTGGTTAAGTCCAAGGTAGAGATGAACTGGGCCCGTCCCAGTTTCTCTAATAGTTCATCTGTGCGTGGCATGGGATAGTTGTCTGGGCGAGTTACAGCATTTAGCTTACGGTAGTCCACGCAAAAACGTATTTCCCCATCTGGTTTGGGAACTAGAACCACTGGAGATGCCCATGCACTTTCAGAGGGGCAGATTACACCCATCTGTAACATATCCTGGATCTCCCGTTCTATAGCAGTTTTAGCTTGAGGAGACACCCGGTAAGGTTGGACCCTAATTGGGTGAGCATTACCTGTGTCAATGGAGTGGTATGCCCGTTCAGTCAGTCCTGGGGTGGCTGAGAACGTTGGTGCGTAGCTAGTGCACAGATCCTGGATCTGCTGTCGCTGCATACGCCCAAGGGTCATGGAGAGGTTCACCTCTTCCACACCACCAGCACATTTCCCTTCGTAGTAAACACCTTCAGGCCACTCAGCGTCGTCTCCTCCCTGGGCTGTAAACTGACAAACCTTTAATTCTCTGGAATAAAAGGGCTTTAGAGAATTAATATGGTACACCTTAGGCTTTCGGTTGGAGGTGGGGAATGTTATGAGATAATTAACAGCTCCCAGGCGCTCCTGGACCGTGAATGGCCCTTCCCACGATGCTTCCATTTTATGGGCCTGGAGCGCCTTTAAGACCATGACCTGGTCTCCTACTTTGAAGGAACGCTCTCTGGCATGTTTATCATACCAGGCTTTTTGCTCTTTTTGAGCATCCTGTAAGTTTTCTCTAGCAAGGGCTAAAGAGGTTCGGAGGGTGTTTTGTAGGTTGGTTACAAAGTCCAGAATGTTAGTTCCTGGAGAAGGTGTAAATCCCTCCCATTGCTGCTTCACCAACTGCAATGGCCCCTTAACCTCACGGCCATATACAAGTTCAAATGGGGAAAACCCTAAACTGGGATGTGGTACAGCTCTGTAGGCAAAGAGCAACTGCTGCAATACTAGGTCCCAATCATTGGAGTGCTCATTTACGAATTTACGTATCATGGCCCCCAAAGTTCCATTAAACTTCTCCACCATGCCATTTGTTTGATGGTGGTAAGGAGTGGCAACCAAGTGATTTACCCCATGAGCTTCCCAAAGGTTTTTCATAGTTCCTGCCAGGAAATTAGTCCCTGCATCTGTGAGGATGTCGGAGGGCCAACCTACCCTGGCAAAAATGTCTGCTAGTGCCTGACACACACTTTTAGCCCTGGTGTTGCTTAGAGCTACTGCTTCCGGCCATCGGGTAGCAAAATCCATGAAAGTCAGTATGTACTGCTTCCCTCTGGGTGTCTTTTTCAGAAAAGGAGCCAGAATATCCACAGCTACTCGCTGAAATGGAACTTCAGTGATGGGGAGTGGCTGGAGAGGGGCTTTGACCTGGTCTTGGGGTTTTCCCACTCTTTGGCACACCTCACAAGACTGGACATAGGTAGAAACATCCTTGCCCATTCCCTCCCAGTGGAATGATCCCCCCAAACGGTCTTTGGTCCTGTTCACCCCAGCATGACCACTAGGGTGATCATGGGCCAAGCTCAAGAGCTTGGCCCGGTATTTAGTTGGAACTACCAACTGTCTCTGAGGATGCCAGTCTTCCTAGTGTCCACCAGAAAGAGTTTCCTTGTATAAAAGTCCTCTTTCTACAACAAACCTGGATCGATTAGAAGAGCTGAGAGGCGGTGGGTTGCTCCGTGCCGCCGTCCAAGCTCTCTGGAGGCTTTCATCTGCTTCCTGTTCGGTCTGGAACTGTTCCCTTGATGCTGGAGACATCAGTTCCTCATGGGATTGTGGACCTAGGCTTGGTCCCTCTGGAAGCGATATAGGGGATGGAGCTGTTTCTGTTGACTGTGAACCGCTCTCCGCTGGTGCACTATGTTGGGATTCAGGCTCCGGCTGAGCCTCTTGTGTAGGGTTATCGGCTGCTGCCAGTTCAGGTTCGGTGGGGCCCTCTGGTGTTGAGGTTGCAAGTACTGGATTCAGTGCTGACACGGGGTCTGGTGTTGGTTGTTCGGCTGGTTCCGGTTCTGGGACTGGTTCCGTCTGGGTCTCTGGGACTGGATCCACTACTGCTGTTGCAGACATTGGCCTGGGGTCCAGGTCCATCACCTCTGACTGGGTCCTGATAGAAGTTTCCGGGTGCGGGTGACCATTCCCACCCTCTTGGCCTGCTTCACATGATTGGCCAAGTCTTCCCCCAACAGCATGGGGATGGGATAATCATCATAGACTGCAAAAGTCCACATTCCTGACCAGCCCTTGTACTGGACAGGCAACTTGGCTGTAGGCAAATTGAAAGAGTTGGACTTGAAGGGTTGAATAGTCACTTGGATCTCTGGGTTGATTAAATTGGGGTCCACTAAGGAAGCATGGATAGCTGACACTTGTGCTCCGGTGTCCCTCCACGCGGTGACCTTCTTCCCGCCCACACTCACAGTTTCCCTCCGCTCCAAGGGTATCTGGGAGGTATCTGGGCCTGTGGACCTCTGGTGTGATTCCGGTGCAATGAACTGTAATCTGTTGGGGTTCTTGGGGCAGTTGGCCTTTACATGCCCCAGCTCGTTACATTTAAAACATCGTCCAGCTGACGGGTCACTGGGGCGAGGTGGGTTGCTGGAGAACAGGGTGGTTGGATGATAAGGGGTCTGGAGGGTTCTTTGGGAGGTAGGTGGGGCTTTGGGCGACCCCCGGTAATAGGGTGTGGTCTGGGGTGGTCCCTTCTGGTCTCCGCTCCAACTGCGACCAGTTTTCTTCTTCTCTGCCACTTCCACCCATCTGGCTCCAATCTCTCCTGCCTCAATTACAGTTTTGGGTTTCCCATCTAGGATGTATCTTTCTATTTCCTCAGGAACACCCTCTAAGAATTGTTCCATTTGCATTAGGAAGGGCAAATTTACTGGAGATTCAACACTTGCTCCTGATATCCAGGCATCCCAATGTTTTACAATGTGGTAGGCATGTCGGGTAAATGACATGTTTGGTTTCCACCTTAGGGCTCTGAACCTCCGACGAGACTGCTCGGGTGTTATCCCCATTCTGACTCTCGCCTTGGATTTAAACAGTTCATACTTGTTCATATGTTCTTTAGGCATTTCAGCTGCCACCTCAGCTAAGGGTCCACTGAGCTGCGGCCTCAGCTCTACCATGTATTGGTCAGTAGAGATGTTGTACCCAAGGCAGGCCCTTTCGAAGTTTTCTAAGAAGGCCTCAGTATCATCACCTGCCTTGTAGGTGGGGAACTTTCTGGGATGGGACGTGGTACCGGGAGAAGGATTGCTAGGGTTTGTTGGTATATTCTGCTGGGCCTTTATCCTCTCCATCTCCTCCACATGCTTCCTCTCTTTTTCCCTCTCCTTCTCCACATGCTTCCTTGCCTCCATTTCCCTCTTGTGGGCAGCCTCTTGGTGTTGTTCTGCCTCCCTTTCTTGTTCCTTCTTCAGCTGCATGAGTTCTATCTGTCTTTCATGTTCCCTTTGTTTTTCCTCAGCCTGAAATTTGGCTAATTCCAGCTGTAGTCGAGCTGAGGATTTGGCCATTCTAACCTCTCTGTTTTTAACTAACTTTACACCCGAGGTTTAGAAATAAACAAACAAAACTTGGCTGTAAAATTTTGCTGTGCTGGAATAGAATACCTATTCTCTGATAGTGATTGTCAGCCTACAGAAAAAGACAATTCCCTTGTCTTTGCTCTGGGCCCAAATTAAACCAAAAACCTCCAACTACTTGGAAACCTGCTTACCCAGCCCAAAGAAAAAAAAATTCCTTTTCAAACCTGTGCTCCTTGTAAAACAAAAAAAAAAAATCAAAATCCTAAAAAAAACCCTGCCACTTTTGTCTCCAGGCAAATGGGTAGAGCACACTCCCCCTATTTACTTTTAGGAAGAAAAGAAAAAAAAACCTCTGGGTTGGAAGACTGTGAATTTCCCTGCAGGAGTTAAGTACCCTGCCTCCAGGCAAAGAAAACCTGCAATTCACAAGATAATCCCCTTTTGTCTCTGCTTGGCCACAAAGCAGAGAGAAACCAAGCTGCTTTCAGTTTCAAAGCTGCTTTCTGGACTTTCTTTCCAAAGAAAAAAAAAATTCCTTTTTAAAATCTGTATTTCTAGTTCAAAAAATCTCAACTGGATCTCAAATGATTTCAGGTTAATCCCACCACTGTGCCACCATGTCAAGGTTCCTCCCCCACTCTGAACTCTAGGGTACAGATGTGGGGACCTGCATGAAAAACCTCCTAAGCTTATCTTTACCAGCTTAGGTCAAAACTTCCCCAAGGTACAAAATATTACCCCCGTTATCCTTGGACTGGCCGCTACCACCACCAAACTAATACTGGTTACTGGGGAAGAGCTGTTTGGACGCGTCCTTCCCCCCAAAATACTTTCCAAAACCTTGCACCCCACTTCCTGGACAAGGTTTGGTAAAAAGCCTCACCAGTTTGCCTAGGTGACTACAGACCCAGACCCTTGGATCTTAAGAACAATGAACAATCCTCCCAACACTTGCGCTCCCCCTTTCCTGGGAAATGTTGGATAAAAAGCCTCACCAATTTGCATAGGTGACCACAGACCCAAACCCTTGGATCTGAAAATAATGAAAAAGCATTCAGTGTTTTACAAGAAGACTTTTAATAAAAAATAGAAGTAAATAGAAATAAAGAAATCCCCCCTGTAAAATCAGGATGGTAGATATCTTACAGGGTAATTAGATTCAAAAACATAGAGAACCCCTCTAGGCAAAACCTTAAGTTACATAAAAGATACACAGACAGAAATAGTTATTCTATTCAGCACAATTCTTTTCTCAGCCATTTAAAGAAATCATAATCTAACACATACCTAGCTAGATTACTTACTAAAAGTTCTAAGACTCCATTCCTGGTCTATCCCCGGCCAAGACGACTACAGACAGACACAGACCCTTTGTTTCTCTCCCTCCTCCCAGCTTTTGAAAGTATCTTGTCTCCTCATTGGTCATTTTGGTCAGGTGCCAGCAAGGTTACCTTTAGCTTCTTAACCCTTTACAGGTGAGAGGAGCTTTCCCCTGGCCAGGAGGGATTTCAAAGGGGTTTACCCTTCCCTTTATATTTATGACATGTCCCTACACTGAGTTTAGTTACAGCCATTTCATTCTCTTGCTTTCATGTCATTGCTAAAATGGTATTCTTTAGATCAATATTATATTCATTAACATCCCTTTTCATTTCTTAACTGCGTTCTTAAAATGCCGCTTTCTACCTTATGAACAGTAGAACTTGCGGAACTATTCATTGGCAATTTAGCCAAACAATATTGTCACTTTGAAAAATTCATTTGTGAACATGTTTTCTTTATTGAAGCAGTTCTATTGTTATACATTTTCATTATTTTTGAATAAATCATTCAAGAATTAACTTTAACATTATTTAACCATCTTCCTTAATGAGCATTTTAAGCAACAGTACTCAAACAACTGAGCTGTATCAGCATCTGAATACAGAAATCAATCCTTGCATCAGTAGTTTGCTTATGCAGTTATGCTCATGCTGAATAGGTTATTTAAGCATTGCCTAATATGACCCAGAAGGACAATTAGACAATTTCTTTGATCTAAATGAAAGATATGCAGGGGCTACTTTAACTGGAAAATTGCTTCAGATTAAGGTTGTGTGAACTAAGCAGGCTTTTAAAAATATAATGCTGTCATCCTCTTTGTAAAAGGTCTAGTTTAATTGCAATATCAAAGAAAATAAGGTTTCATATTCTAACAAAATAATTATGTATTTACAAAGGGTAGGCTTTTCAGAAGAACCAATGGAAGTTGGGTGCCTAACTCCCTTAAATGTACTCCTCCTCAGTCTGCAGATGGAAGACATGGTGGTTTCTTATCCCCCTCTTTCCTCCTCCACAAAAAGTAAATTTATGTTTGTGAAAAATGCCTGATTCACAGCCTTAAAGACTGAAGACCTAGCCACAGAACAGGACCAGCATAAGCAGTTTTGATTGGGAGTCTGCACAAGGGTAAATTTCACCCTTACTGAGTAGAAAGAACAAGATGTGCAACATTCCATATTTTCCCATCTGGTACCTGGCCCTTCCCTCTCCCACCAAAAGAGGGTTAATACAATTTGACTGTGCTGAGATTATTCCTGAATGGCCTGTGTTTTCATATTCTTCTGACAAAGAGCCATGCTGCAGTTCTGGATATTTGGCATTATGGTACCCTCCCATGTTCCCACTTGTTTTCATCTTGATTTTGTCATGCTGCTTTGCTGAACTGTTTTATGTCTTTTTATCCGATGTAGCCTTCTGGAAAACATCAACATTTAACCTTGTCTGCATATTCCTCCCATGTGATAATTATTGTTTTTATTTTCTTGATTTATGCAGTAGCTCTATAAGAAATCTCTGGCAAATGATTTCCAGGGCTCTCCTTGGTCAGCAGTTTGCAAACAGTCATTCAAAACTCAATTAAAATGATGTCTCTCCCAATTGGCCTGGCGAAAATAATAGGAAGAATGTCTGTGCTTAATAGTTCTCTTCTTCAAAAATTCTTCAGATCCCACAGTTATAAATTGATGTCCATTATTGGAGACTTTTTCCCTCAGACTTCCTTCCTGACAATTATTAACAAGAATATGATTACCGTTCTGGCTGTAACCTTGGGGAAAATAGGGGGCATCTCGAGCCACTGGATTGATATAATTGATTACAGTAATAGTATATTGTCACTTGTGTTATTTCAAAAGTGCTGTTGATACTGTAGGAAACCTGTGCCTATGCAGAATCAGGTAAAGGAACTGGCTATAATGGCACCACATGTTTATCGTGCATCTGACAAGTAACAGAATTTTATAGTACATTAAACTTTTGAATCCTTCATATCTCTCTAGTAAAAATTGAGTCTTTGTTTTGTTAAGACATTTTTAAAGAAAATTGAAGTGACCTGAGTGGTTTCGTCAGAGGTATAATTAAACTATGAATACTTCATGTCATATACTGGGCCATATCCTTTGCTGGTGTAAATTGCTATAACTCCATTGAAGTCACATGTGTGAAAGAAATTGAGGCCATATCCTTTGCTGGTGTAAATTGCTATAACTCCATTGAAGTCACATGTGTGAAAGAAATTGAGAAACACCTGGATAATTGTTTATCTGTTTTCTTCTTAGGTAATTTTATATTTTTTCTATCACAGGATATATCTTAAAAGATACTTTGAATTGATCTGCTGCCACAGCTCTAAGGCTTCTCTTTCCAATACAATCATACCATCATCATGCTGTAAGCAGTTACTGGAAAAGGGTAAGTCAGAGAAGCAATCTGTGGCAATGTTTTTTACATCCTGGTTGTACTCCGTATCATATGTAAACGACAGCAAGATGGCCAACTGTTGTGCAATGTGTATTCTGGTTTACCATGCCTCTTTAAAAATAATATTGAAATGTTCAGTTATCAGACCCATAAAGTTGATTACATCCCCAAAGGTAACTGCGCTGTTTTCAGTTGCATGAACTTAGCCATAGGCTTCTTTTACAGCAGTGGTCTCCAAACTTTTTACGCCCAAGATCACTTTTTGAATTTAAGGGCAACCCAGGATCTACCCCACCCCTTCCCCAAAGGGAGGGGCAGAGTAGACCCATCCCTGATTTTTTGTTTAAATCACTTGGTTGTGGTAGCAATACCGTTCAAGGACAAGGAAAGGAATTTGTGGCTTGGGGAAGTTTTTAATCTATGCTGGTAGAATATAAATTTAGGGGGCCTTTCATGCAGGTCCCCACATCTGTACCCCAGATTTCAGAGTGGAGAGGGAACCCTGACAGCTCATTAAAAGTTTCAAAACTAGACTGTGCAGCATTTGTCCAGTAACAGTTATATAGTACATTGTAATCATGGTTGAAAGGTTTCAACAGAAGTTGCATAATTTGGAATAAACTTGGAATCCTCCTATGAGCTGAGGGGAGAAAGAAAGATTGCACATCTCCCTCTGCACAATGAAATTTGTTATTTGGACCTGCCCAAACTGGCTGGTCAACAATGGATACAATATAGCATCATTTCGACTTGATATTAGTTTCAAAACAAACACCTAATTCCAGGACTCAATCAAAACTCCCAAGTCAAGATTCCAGGAGTTGTCCCAACATGATCATGCAAATCTATACAAAACATGGGCCCAATTTTTCAATCCTTACTTGCCTGAGTAGTCCTTATTGTTGTGAGCAATCTCATTGAAATCAGTGGAACTAAGGGTCGCAGAATCAGTTTCTATTTTAGTAAGCAAGGATTATGCAGTTATAGGCTCAGGAAAAAGCATCCTCAAATCAGGGCTTGATACCTTTTGCTCCTGACATGAACCAAAGCTCTTACCTGCTGCAAAATACATTTGCAATATATGCAGTTTGAGAATGTAATTTATCTTCATTCCTTCCTGTCGTGTATTTATTATGCTGGAGGTTTTTGTTTTGCATGGTTAGTGCTGAAACTGTAGCAGATGACTATAATCACAGTTCATCTGAAACCACATGTTACAGTATGTCTATACATTTCCTTTCTAAAGTATTTCTATCACTGCCATTTTGTTTGCAAAGATCTTAGTGTCACTTCAGTTCATTGAAGAAGCTGAATGATGTTTAACTTTTAGTGATGCAGAAGGACCTATGAGTTTGTAAGTGACTATTATTCAAATTGAATTCTCAAGCAGAACAGTAAAAAGTCTATAGATCACAACATTTTTACATATAAATTTAAACCAGGTGCTAAATTGTGACATCCAGAACAAAAACCGATATGAGCAGGCTGCTGTGTTTGTAATTTGGAATGCATTGGGCACTCTTAAGTTATAAAGAGACAATAATATAATGATCCTTCTACAGTATTAAAGAGATAACTGTTGGTCTTTGAAGTTATTTATTGATGCATTAACCAACTCATGATTTGCTCAGTGTTGTGAATGAACATTCCAGACAGATTTCCCTGCTTTGCTGCATTGACAGTATGGCAGGGTGCATAGGGCACTGATGAGGAAGGTGCCAGAGGTGCTCTATGAGTGGGATCAGCCCACCTCTCTGGCCCTGTCCATCACATATGGTAGGGAGGAGGACTTTAAAAAGGAGGAAACTGCAGTCAGCTAGGGGGGAGAGATCAGCCTGAGCAGGAAATGGCTAGAGTGACTCATGAAACCACAAGAGGAGCTCCCATCAAGGAGTTCTCCACCCTCAGCTCTACAGGGAATGCAGCAAACTGCCAGGGTAAGCCTGACAGTATGAAGACGATTCAGCTACCCTACCAGAAGGACTCCTAGAAAATCACTGTGCAGACAGCCCCAAAGAAAGAAGGTACTGTTTTGCCTTTTCCCTTTTTAGTTGGCTCTTGGAAGAAATTATTCTTGGCTGCACTGGAACATTTGTTTTCCTTTTGATCCCCCATTGGAAGAGACATAATAAGGTCTCCAGAGGGTGGGGTCCCCTTGCAAGGACTAAAACTGGGGCCTGAACATAAGCCACACAATGTAGAGAACTGCGCATGGCCAGGGACTCCCACCACCTGGGAGAAAAACCTAAAGGGACTTTTTTTTTTTCCAGACAGGTTTTCTAATTTTTCATCCTATTCTATCATGATTTTTTATTCATCTGATCACAGTTTAAGATTGAGGATATCAGCCAACAGAATTGAATTATTTTTAGTGCCCATCTTTTATATCAGTGTTGATTTGCCATCATAATTCATTTAACACATATGGTCAAATAAAATTCTCCATAGATTTTGTTATCTCTTGAACGTTTTAAAGTATGCGATAATATAACCCACACACCTCCTGGGTGTGGTGCTCTGTACCTTCTAGTGGCACTGAGATCACTTAGAGATTAATGAGTCTGCTCTACAACCTTAGCTAATGGGCATATGGCTTTTAGCTCATGCAGTAGAGGCTCATGCATTTAGTTCCAGAGATCCCAGGTTCTATCCCTCCCATCGATGGTCGGGGTCTGTTGGTATTACAATATGACATCATATTCCCGCTTAGATCCCGCAACTGCAACTGCCTCATTTTTACCATGGCCTAGCACTTCCTGGGGGAAAAAGAACTTACAGGCTATATATGAAATCTCACTTTCTATAGCTTTTCTACCACAGCCTGGTACCTCTAGAGGCGAGACACCACCTCTCTCCATGCGTATGAGAACACTGAGTAGGGCCCAACTCCCACACTCAGAACCTGCTTCTGTGATTGCTATGGCCACCTTTCCACCATGGCCTGAGACCTCTTGAAGGTTACTCTTGGTTGGATTTGGGAAAGGCAGCATGGAGGATGATTGATGTATAGATTTTCTGTATTAAGATATTGCAATAGCTAGGATATCTGGGGAGGGAGCTGTAGGTATGTTTCACATAAGATATCAAGCATAATCTGACAATTTAATCTTAAAAGTTTTCTGCAAAGCTTGTCTTTTTTTAAACACTACTTACATATTTGATATCCAATACAGAAGCACAAAAGTACTAATAGTGCGGTTCCACAAATCCAAAACAACATTGCCCATTCAATTTCATGCCCATTCAATTTCATTCCATTCTGTTATTTGACATACAACATTATACCAAACACACATTTTAGATCTTATGTTTTCTGCAGCTTTTAAAATAATTTTCTAGTTTTGAGCAAGTGCACCTTTTACAATTATTACAAGTCTGCTTGTTTGTTCTATGTCACATTACCCTTTTATTTTTCATTGTAAACTTTAATTTTCTTTTCTAATTAAGGTGCCCCATTCCCACTGGGCTCCTATTATTTGTTTCCATTCCTCTCCACGTATACACCACAATTCATTTTCTTTTGGCACTATTTTATAGTGCCCTATTTCATTTCCCCAGGTTCTTGCATATATTACCAGATACACTTCTTGTACCTCTCCATTAGCTATACCAGAAAGGACAAGGGTGAACTGGCGTATATACATGAATGCACTTGCACCTCCCAAGTATCTTGGAATAATTAGTTAATATAGGAGTAAAACTCAATACCCAATTAAGTGTTTCTGGCCAATTACCGTTTCAGCTTTGTTACAAGACATCTCTCTTGTTTTTCCAATATTCCCCAGGCTTCTATGTACATACTTCTCCTCAGGACAATACTGAACGGATATCTTTTATTTGTTTAACAATTTCCAAAAAGGTTTCCTCTAGTAGTTCACTTAGTTTCAATTCAGAGTATCCCATTTCTTGATCCATTCTTTCCTCTTGCCCTCCAGTATGTGCCGATTGTACTTTTGTACAGCATTTCTGTAGGGATTGTTCCAAGTTGTTGCCCACAGTAAGGTTTACTTTGGCTGGGACTTTGATTAAATCTGTGCCCCAATACTGGAATTTAGACTTTCCAAAGCTTTTTTGGAACTTCCCCTCCCTCAGAGGCTACTTTTAGGTTTTGGGATTTTTTTTTTTGCTATTACTTTGGTCTGTTAAGTGCTTAAACAGGGCAATTGAATACTTTCATCGGTAGGCTTGTTTTATGTTCTACACACCTGGTTCAATAACTATCAGTTTACATTTTTTTAAAAAGTGCATTAGAAGCAGGAAGCCTGCTAGAAAATCAATGAGTCGACTGGGTGATCACAGTTAATCTGAGGAACTGTCCCAGATTGAGAGAGTTATTAAAGGAGGTGTTGTAATAAATAAATGGTCAGTGTTTAGAATAGAGAGAGGTAAATAGTGGTGTCCAGGGATCTGTACTGAAATCAGTACTGTTAAACATATTTATAAATGATCTGAAAAAAACAGTAAACAATGAGATGGCAAAATTTACAGATGATACAAAACTACTTATAGTGAAATTCAAAGCAGACTGCAAAGAGTTACAAAGGGAATTTACAAAACTGGGTGACTGGGCAAGAAAATGGCAGATGAAAATCAATGTTGATAAATGCAAAATAATGCATATTGGAAAATATAATCCCAATTATACAAAATAATAGGGTTCAAATCAACTGCTACCATCTAAGAAAGAAATCTTAGAATCATTGTGGATAGTTTTCTGAAAACATCCATCCAATATACAGCAGCCGTCAAAAAACTAACAGAATATTGGGAATTATTAGGAAAGGGATAGTATAATATTTCCTGTTTTATTATCTATCTTCGTATATATCCATGGTATGCCCGCATCCTGAAAAAGAGGGTATTGGAATTGGAAAAGGCACAGGGGAAAAAAAAACAACCAAGAAACATAAGGGGTCTGGAACAAGTTCATATGAGGAGAAATTAATAAGACTGGGAGGTTCCAACTTTGAAAAGAGATGATTAAGGAGGGAATATGATAGAGGTCCATAAAATCATGACTAGTGTCAAGAAAGTAAATAAGTGTGTCATAAATATAAAGGGAAGGGTAAACCCCTTTAAAATCCCTCCTGGCCAGAGGAAAAATCCTCTCACCCGTGAAGGGTTAAGAAGCTAAAGGTAACCTCGCTGGCACCTGACCAAAATGACCAATGAGGAGACAAGATACTTTCAAAAGCTGGGAGGAGGGAGAGAAACAAAGGGTCTGTGTCTGTTGGTACGCTGCTTTTGCCAGGGATAGAACAGGAATGGAGTCTTAGAACTTTTAGTAAGTAATCTAGCTAGGTATGTGTTAGAGTATGATTTCTTTAAATGGCTGAGAAAAGAACTGTGCTGAATAGAATGACTATTTCTGTCTGTATGTCTTTTTTGTAACTTAAGGTTTTGCCTAGAGGGATTCTCTATGTTTTGAATCTAATTACCCCATAAGGTATCTACCATCCTGATTTTACAGAGGTGATTCCTTTACTTCTATTTCTATTAAAAGTCTTCTTGTAAGAAAACTGAATGCTTTTTCATTGTTCTCGGATCCAAGGGTTTGGGTCTGTGGTCACTTCTGCAGATTGGTGAGGATTTTTACCAAATCTTTCCCAGGAAGTGGTGTGCAAGGGTTGGGAGGATTTTGGGGGGAAAGACTTGTCCAAACTACGTTTCCCAGTAAACCCAGTTAGAGTTTGGTGGTGGCAGTGGATATTCCAAGGACAAAGGATAAAATTAATTTGTACCTTGGGGAAGTTTTAACCTAAGCTGGTAAAAGTAAGCTTAGGAGGTTTTCATGCAGGTCCCCACATCTGTACCCTAGAGTTCAGAGTGGGGGAGGAACCTTGACAAAGTGTAAGAAAGTAGAGATGCTAGGATAATCAGAGAGGGTGAGGAGATCCTGGTCAGCAAGGTTTGGAAAACATAGGTGCCCCTTGTTCAAGGAAGAAAGGAACTGCTCACTAAGGAGTTGGAGAGAGGAAGTTCATAACCACCGAAGGCAAGAGTTCACAGTTGCTTTCTGCAAAGCTAAAGATAAATAAGGATGGGTAGGTTGTGGCCACCAGAGAGAAGAGGACCAGGAGGAATTCCACATATCTAGTAGTTTCCAATCAATGGCAGGTCCTCACTGTGGAAACTGTGGAAGACAACTTTCAAGATCCAGCTGGTCTAAGGGAACAGAGAGATGGCAGCTTGGCCAAACCTGTAAGAAAATTAAGCTTGCCCACAAAGAGGAGATGGGCAATCCTTGTTGAGCACGCAATACTCAGAATTCTGCAAGGGACCAACTGACAACAGGACAGTGTCCTCTCTTCCCAGAGCCAGAGAGATCATTGTAAGATTGGGTTTGCTTCTGAATTCAATAGGCAAGGATCAAATGGTGATCGTTCATATTGGCACTAATGATGCTGATTGAGGGATATCTCAAAGATAATAGATTAATTCAGAGGAGTTGAAAGCATGTTAAAGAATAATGTTCAAAGAATCTTCTCAGAGATCCTTCCTGTCCCAGGAGCAGAAGAAGACAGAAGGCAGAAGATTCTGGAAGTGAACCACTGGCTAGTTAAGCTGAGTAGGGTGCACGGTTTTGGTTTTGTGGAACATGGTCCACCTTTTATGGGGAGACAGGACTACATAGTTTGGATGGCCTACACTTCAGTAGAAGGGGAAGCTATCTCCTTGGAGACTGGTTGGCTAGAGAAGTCAGGAAGGTGTTAAACTAATAAAGAGGGGGACGCACACAGTTAGCACAAAATCAAGATACTGAGAACAACATTATTCAAGGAACCAAAGAACATGAAGCTAATACGTTCTTTAATTACCTATACTCTAATAATAGAAGCCCAGGTAACAAACAAGAGGAATTGTTCATTTATTAGCACAAACTTGATCTAGTTGGTATTACTGAAACCTGATAGGATGATTCCAATTACTGAAATGTTAAAATCAATGATTATAACCTATTTAGGAAGGACTGAGTGGGCAAAAGGTGGCAGGGGGAGTAGCACTCTGTCAAAAATGGCATTATCTGTTTGAGTCACTGACAACTTACAAGAAAATGATCTTGAATTCTTATGGGTCAATGTTCTAACAGATAAAGCAGGAGATGATGCCTTAGTGTCTGCTACAGGCCGCCAAATCACATTAACGAATAGGGTGACCACCTCCTTAAGCAGCTTTCTCTAATGCGTAGGGAAAAAAGCTTTATAATCATGGGAGGACTTCAATTTGAGTGACACATACTGGAGGTCTCATGCTGCCAGTACCAAAGCATCCTTGGAATTTCTAAATATTATAGATGACAGTTTCCTAACTCAAAAAGTGTTGCATCCAATACTGGGGGATTCTATATTAGATCTTATCTTGACAAAGAGAGAAACTGATCACAGATATAAAAATTAATGATTACTTAGGTACAAGTGATCATGAGTTGATTATAATTGGGAATTGTTTAAGAAAACTTTACCAGATGCCTCAAAAAGCCACAGTCCCAGGACTGAGGAAGAAGGCCATATTGCTTAAAAAATCTGAGCTGGTTTAGAGGAGAAGAGAAGGCAGCTATAAAAATTATATATATATATATATATATATATATATATATAAACAAATGGAAGAAAGGGGAAGTCAATAAGAATGAATATAAATCAGAAGCTAGAAAAGTCATAGAAAATTGATAGGAAACAGAGAGGTAAAAAGAAAAAAAATCTATGCCTAGCAGAGTTAGAAAATAGGTTTTAAAGGTATATGAGGAACAAAAAGAATCCTAACGGCATTGGTCCATTACTAGATGAAAATGGTAGAATTATCCATAATCCACAAAGGTACAATTGTTCAGTAAATACTTTTGTATTGTGTTTGGGGAAAAACAGATGATTCAGTCATGTCATATATGATGATGATTTCCATTTCACTAGCATCTTGGGAGGATGTTAAACAGCAGCTACTAAGATAGACATTTTAAAATCAGCAGGTCCAGATACCTTGCATTCAAGAGTTTTAGAAGAGCTGTCTGAAGAGCTCACTGAACCATTAATGTTGATTTTCAATAAGTCTTGGAATGCTGGGAAAGTTCCAGAAGACTGGAAGAAATCTAATGTTGTACCAATATTTAAAAAGAATAAATTGGATGACTTAGATAATTATAGGACTTGCAGTCTAACATTGACCCCAGGCAAGATAAGGGAATGGCTGATATGGGACTTGATGATTATTAGTAAAGAACTAAAGGAGAGTAATGCCAATCTAAGTGGGTTTACAGAAATTAACTTGATATCTTTTTTTACGGTATTACAATTTGGTGGGAAAGGTAATAGGGCTGAGGTAATATACTTAGAAATCTATAAGACCTTTGACTCTTTGCTACATGATATTTTGATTGGAGAACTAGACAAAAGTTACTATAGAGGCAAAGTGTATGAAGTAATATTGTTTATTAGACCAAATTCTGTTGGTGAGAGAGTCAAGCTTTCAAATTTACACAGAGGTCTTCTTTAGGTCTGAAGAACAATTCTGTATGAGCTCAAAAGCTTGTCTCTCTCGCCAATAGAAGTTTGTCCAATAAACAATATTACCTCATACACTTGCCTCTCCCACCTTGTCTCCCTTATATCTTGGGACCAATATGGCTACAAAAACACTGCATACATAAAATTACTATGGCACACATTCAATGGATTAAAGGCTGGCTAACTGACAGGTCTCAACATGCAATTGTAAACAGGCAATCATTGGGTGGATGTGTTTCTAGTGGGGTTCCACAGGGGTCGGGTTTTGGCTCTATGCTATTTAACATTTTTATCAATGACCTGGAAGAAAACATAAAATAATCACTGATAAAGTTTGCAGATAATACAAAATTTGATGGAATGGTAAATAACAAAGAGGACATGTCACTGATACAGAGTGATCTGGATCACTTGGTAATCTGGGTGCAAGCAAACATGTTTTAATACAGCTAAATGTAAATATGTACATGTAGGAACAAAGAATTTAGGCCATAGTTACAGGATAGGGGCTCTATCCTGGGACGCAGTGACTCTGAAAAAGATTTGGGGATTGTGGTGGAGAATCAGCTGAATATGAGCTCCCAGTGCAGTGCTATACTTGGATGCATGAAGAGAAGAATCTCACGTGGGAGTGGAGAGGTTATTTATCTCTGTATTTGGCACTGATGTAACTGCTGCTGGGATACTGTATCCAGTTCTTGTGTCCACATTTCAAGAAGGGTATTGACCAATTGGAGAGAGTTCAGAGAAGAGCCATGGTAATGATTAAAGAATTAGAAAACATGCCCATTAGTAACAGATTCAATGAGCTCAATCTATTTATCTTAACAGAGAAGGTTAAGAGATTACTTGATTACAGTTTATAAGCACTGTGACAAAGTTCCTCCACTGCCTTGGTGGGTTCTGCACTTTTTGGTGGATTTGCTCATCTCAGAGGTTCATGGCAGCCCTCAGTTTGGTCACTTCTGCTAGAGGCTCAAACCTACCATTCACTCAGCTAACCTCATCACTGACCAGCATGTGGAAAATGGAGAACAGTCTCTGTTGTCCCTCCTAGTGGGTCAGGGACAGGCCAGATCCTTTACCAAATTACACCTTCACTTCTGGTGTTGCTCAAAGACCAGGTCAACTTCTCCTGTGTTGAATCAGAAATTGCGGGGAACCCAGGCCCACCCTCTACACTGGGTTCCAGCCCAGGGCCCTGTGGATAGCAGCTGTTTAGTCTCCTATATCAGCTGCATGACAGCTACAGCTACAACTCCCTGAGCTACTTCCCCATGGCCTCCCCTCAGCACCTTCTTTATCCTCACTACAGGATCCTCCTGAAGCCTGATCACACTTGTACACCTCAGTCCTCCAGCAGCATGCCTTCTCATTCCCTACTCCTTACACACCCTCCACTAACTGACAGGAGGTCCTTTTTAAACCAGGTGTCCTGATTAGTCTGCCTGCCATAATTGATTCTGGTATGTTCCTAATTGGCTCCAGGTGTCTTAATTAGCTTGCCTGTCCTAATTAGTTCTAGCAGGTTCCTGATTGCTCTAGTGAAGCCCCTGCTCTGGTAACTCAGGGAACAGAAAACTATTCATCCAGTGGCCAGTATATTTGCCTTCTACCAGACTCCTGTACCCCACTGGTCTGGGTCTGTCACAGTACCTACATGGGAAACAAATATTTAACAGGGTGCTCTTCAGTCTAGCAGAGAAAGGTATAACACAATCCAACGACTGGAAATTAAAGCTAGACAAATTGAGGTTGGAATAAGTCAGACATTGTTTGGCAGGGAGGATAATTAGTTATTGGAACAATTTACTAAAGGTCATGATAGATTCTCTATTACAGACAATTTTAAATAAAAATGATGTTTTTCTAAAAGATATACTCTAGGAATTATTTTGCAGATGTTCTATGGCCTGTGTTATACAGGAGGGCAGACTAGATGATGAAATGGTCTCTTTTGGCCTTGGAATTTCTAAATCTGTGATTTTTGGGAGGGATTTTAAGGAGTAAGGTGAGAGTGTTCTTTAGAGCCTGAGCTTCATGGGGTTTCCTCCCCATGTTCCACTGAAGAGTCATCTGGTTTTAGTGGCAGAAAGGGAAGATGTTTTGAGGAGGGGATAAGAAAAGTACTGGGGGGAGGGGTTGTCTATTTTTGTATTTAGTGTTTCCTGTATTATTTAATTGTATCAGATTTGGTGAGAGATTCCTTCTTTGTCATGGACCAGGCCAGTGATGCTCATTTGGGTTCCAGAGATGTTGGGGGCATTTCAATTAACTACCTGTCCATTGAACTTGTGTCCCTGTTGGCTGGTTCTTATGCTGTATGATTGAATATGACCATTCATATCATTGGTATGACCACTCTTATACAATTGCAACAAAGCTTGTACAAAGTGTATTATGTAAGGTTTCAATGGAAAAGTTGTGATCTATCAAATATGATTATCCCAGTTAAATACAAAGATGATACATAGATCTAAAGTTATGAATATTGGCTATGCACTTGTATCTTACACATGTGTTGTATTCCTGAGTGACACCCACCAGATAGGTTTCAGAGTAACAGCCGTGTTAGTCTGTATTCGCAAAAAGAAAAGGAGTACTTGTGGCACCTTAGAGACTAACCAATTTATTTGAGCATGAGCTTTCGTGAGCTACAGCTCACTTCATCGGATGCATACCGTGGAAACTGCAGCAGACTTTATATACACACAGAGAATATGAAACAATACCTCCTCCCATCCCACTGTCCTGCTGGTAATAGCTTATCTAAAGTGATCATCAGGTTGGGCCATTTCCAGCACAAATCCAGGTTTTCTCACCCTCCACCCCCCCACACAAATTCACTCTCCTGCTGGTGATAGCCTATCCAAAGTGACAACTCTTTACACAATGTGCATGATAATCAAGTTGGGCCATTTCCTGCACAAATCCAGGTTCTCTCACCCCCCTCCCAAAAACCACACACACAAACTCACTATCCTGCTGGTAATAGCTCATCCAAAGTGACCACTCTCCCTACAATGTGCATGATAATAAAGGTGGACCATTTCCAGCACAAATCCAGGTTTTCTCACCCCCCCCACACCCCCATACACACACAAACTCAATCTCTTGCTGGTAATAGCTCATCCAAACTGACCACTCTCCAAGTTAAAATCCAAGTTAAACCAGAACATCTGGGGGTGGGGGTAGGAAAAAACAAGGGGAAATAGGTTACCTTGCATAATGACTTAGCCACTCCCAGTCTCTATTTAAGCCTAAATTAATAGTATCCAATTTGCAAATGAATTCCAATTCAGCAGTTTCTCGCTGGAATCTGGATTTGAAGTTTTTTTGTTTTAAGATAGCGACCTTCATGTCTGTGATTGCGTGACCAGAGAGATTGAAGTGTTCTCCGACTGGTTTATGAATGTTATAATTCTTGACATCTGATTTGTGTCCATTTATTCTTTTACGTAGAGACTGTCCAGTTTGACCAATGTAAATGGCAGAGGGGCATTGCTGGCACATGATGGCATATATCACATTGGTGGATGTGCAGGTGAACGAGCCTCTGATAGTGTGGCTGATGTTATTAGGCCCTGTGATGGTGTCCCCTGAATAGATGTGTGGGCACAATTGGCAACGGGCTTTGTTGCAAGGATAAGTTCCTGGGTTAGTGGTTCTGTTGTGTGGTATGTGGTTGTTGGTGAGTATTTGCTTCAGGTTGCGGGGCTGTCTGTAGGCAGGGACTGGCCTGTCTCCCAAGATTTGTGAGAGTGTTGGGTCATCCTTTAGGATAGGTTGTAGATCCTTAATAATGTGTTGGAGGGGTTTTAGTTGGGGGCTGAAGGTGATGGCTAGTGGCGTTCTGTTATTTTCTTTGTTAGGCCTGTCCTGTAGTAGGTAACTTCTGGGAACTCTTCTGGCTCTATCAATCTGTTTCTTTACTTCCGCAGGTGGGTATTGTAGTTGTAAGAAAGCTTGACAGAGATCTTGTAGGTGTTTGTCTCTGTCTGAGGGGTTGGAGCAAATGCGGTTGTATCGCAGAGCTTGGCTGTAGATGATGGATTGTGTGGTGTGGTCAGGGTGAAAGCTGGAGGCATGCAGGTAGGAATAGCGGTCAGTAGGTTTCCGGTATAGTGTGGTGTTTATGTGACCATTGTTTATTAGCACTGTAGTGTCCAGGAAGTGGATCTCTTGTGTGGACTGGACCAGGCTGAGGTTGGTGGTGGGATGGAAATTGTTGAAATCATGGTGGAATTCCTCAAGGGCTTCTTTTCCATGGGTCCAGATGATGAAGATGTCTTCAATATAGCGCAAGTGGAGTAGGGGCTTTAGGGGACGAGAGCTGAGGAAGCGTTGTTCTAAATCAGCCATAAAAATGTTGGCATACTGTGGGGCCATGCGGGTACCCATAGCAGTGCCGCTGATCTGAAGGTATACATTGTCCCCAAATGTGAAATAGTTATGGGTAAGGACAAATATAGGATTTACATTTACACCAGATAGGATTTACATCAAGCTATGTGTTGATGGCCAATTAAGGACACTTCACTCTATCAATGGGCCATAGAAGAAACTCATCCTGCCCAGTTAGGTCTTCCTTCAGATGCCCCAGTACCAGGGGGCCAATGACTACCCACTGTGACTCAGCAAGCCATGTAAGGACATGTGATATGCTCATGTGACACTGGATTCCATCTTGCGCCAGTAACTTTCCACAGACAGAGGCTGTGAGCTTTGTTTGGGACAGTAAATTTCAGTGCACGTGGCAGAGGATATAAAAAGGCAACTGAGATAATCTCCATTTAGTCTTCATTTCCTGCTTCATTTCTCTGGACTGGATTTCTAACAAGGAAGTTCTAAACAAAGACTGATGACTGCCAATCTGTTTGGGTGATTGCAGTGAGATAATTGCAAACTCGCAGTTTATTCCATCACTGCTACAAATCTGATAAATGACTTTGTAATAATTTGTATGTATATGATCTATTAACCATATATAACTCCTTCTTTTCTTCTATTATTAAATATTTAGTTTTTAGTTACTCAAGGATTGGCATCAGTGTGTTATTGGGTAAGATCTGAGTTACATATTGACCTGTCTAAGTGGCTGATCCCTTGGGATTAGAAAGACCCTAATTCTGATGAAACTGGTTTTGAGTACCACTCATCATAAATTCCAGTGACTGGGTGGTAAGCAAAGGACTGGAATGCCTAGGGAGACTGCATTTTGATGACTTGTTAACCAGTGTGATGATACAGAAGTTCACTTTTGTTACTGACTTGGTATAATCTAATGATAGAATAACCACCAGTTTGGGGTGAGTCTGCCCTATTTCTCAACAGTCTATTCTGAATTTGGTATTGTCAGCTGTGACCCACTGAAGCACAGTGACACTGGTAAAGGTCAGCAAGGAGGTAATGTGCATATAGTTGGTGGAGATAGTCAGTGTCTTTCTGTGTCAGGCATATAATGCCAACTATTCTCTAAAAGACCCCTACTCAAGTAACAGTTTTTTGACTTTGGCACCCTCAAAAAGATCAATATGCTTCTGAGATAAGTATAATGAGATAAAATATACAGTGTACTTTGGGGAAGTTTACAGAGAAGAGTGTGGAAATATTTGCCATTTTCAGATTTCCTTAACGTGGTTAGTTTGGGTTTAGACCTCGGTATGGAACAGAAATTGGAACAGTGGTGCTGGATGATCTACTTCTGGCTCTGGAAGATGAAAACTTTTATGCTGCTTTTGTTCCATCTGTCAGGAGCATTTGATCTGGTTGACCATAACGTGTCAGTGGTGAGGTTGTGGTAACTAACAGGAGTAGATAAACCACTTTGTAGTGTATTTGCTCCTTTTCATGTCACAGAAATTAGAGCATGATTTTAAGTGTGTGTTCATCCACCTGCAGGGTGTCCTTTGAAGTAAGGCACTGCAAGGTTCTACTCTGTTCCCCCTCTTTTTTGCTTGGAGGGTTAATAAGGAGGCATAGGTGATAGTGTTTGAAGTATGAAGACAATTTGAATTCACAGGTGTCATGGTGATAGGGGACATATAGGAACCTAGACAGCTACTGAGTTGTGTATCTCTCCTTTGGCTGATCCCCTTGGTGCAGTTGATACAAAAAGCCAGTGTCTGCTAAAGACTGTGGCTTGGATGAGAGCTAGCTGGCTGAGGTTCAATCTGGGTACAACTGAGATGTTAGTGGGATGGAGAGTGCAAATGGGATTATATGGAATTAACAGATATGTACAACCATTAGTTGTAAATTTGTTCACATCCCGGGTGCCCCAGGTGACACTGAGCCCCCAGGAGAGGAGCTTCTGTGTACAGGTGGAAAACCAAGCCTTACAGGACTCAATAGATGAGCTTTGGGTGGAAAACTCTGCCCTTTGGGAACAGATCACAGAACTTCAAATGGACATGCCTTCCCAGGTCCTGTGTCCCATATCACCTTATGATCCCAAATCCATGGTACTTCTACTAGAGCACTATGAAGGGACCCGTAGCAAGCTTCAAGGTTTCATGAACCAGTGCAGGCTTTATTTCCTGCTATGGCCCAATGGCTATAGGCCAGCAAAACATGACCTGCATATCTTGGGGGTGGCAGGACACTGTGACATTTTAACTCTGAGTTCTGCCAGGACATCTGCCTCCAGACTTCCAAACTCAAATCCCTGGAAACTCAGGTTGGACTCCTTGCCTGGGGTCCAGAAACAGGGAGAGGTGCTCAAGCAATAAGTGGGCTTTTCTGATGCTAGGTTTGACATCGCTGTCCCTGAAAAGTATCAAGAATTTTCAGAGGTATTCAGAGAACAAAATGTATTCACATGTCCCCTCCCCCCGATCCCCCTTCCCCCCCTTCGCCACCAGGAATATGACTGCCCAATCGATTTAAAACCTGGAGCTGAGATTCTGTTTGGGTGAATATACTCCATGTCATAGCCCAAATTATCCTGCCTTAAGGTGCATCCTGTATTCCATGTCTCCCTCCTTAAACCTTTCTCTGACAATCCCTTTTCCAAGTGAAAACAACTTCCCCCTCTGCCAGTCCAAGTCCAAGAAGAGAGTACCTTGTCCATGAAAACCTAGACTCCCAGACATGAAGTGGGAAGATATTGGGCAGAGGAGTGGTCCTGGGAACCAGTCCATTACATGCACATTCCCCAAAAGATCAGGGCCTTTCACAGAGCCCATCCAGATAAGCCTGGTTCCTGGGTATCCCAGGAGTGCTGGGTGATATCAGGACCACAGTACTGAACCCAGGCTTGGTGAGTCCCTAGACAGTATTCCTAGCTTTCACACCACTGTAATGCACTGAGCCATCACTACTGACCACTGGCCTTCCTGCTAAAGACCTACAGCCCCACAGCATTAAATGTCTGGCGATCTTATGCATTTTATCAATACTGCCAATGTATTGCAACTCTCAGTTTATAGATTGCTCTGATGACAGTTCGTAAATGTTTATTATGACAGTTATTCAGAATGGGCATATAACATTCATAACCGTTTGTGCCACTTTTAACATTACAGATAATAAAACTTCCTACTGTAGCATTATGTCCAGATTCAACACTTTATTTTACACAGTATTTACATGCCAGTGTAAGAAGCAGAAAGGCAGACCAGCTATTATCAAAACATACAGCACAGTAAACAAACTCAGTGACAAAACAGTGAAAGATGAATGTTCCTAAATTACATGCCCAGCTATTCTTGAGTTTCCCTGTCCCTCTGTTCTCCTTGGCCTTTCTGGTGCATTTTGCATGTGTGGGCCTTGATTGGATTGGAGTGGATGAATGCACAGGGTACATTTGTCAGTTCCATGTGCTACTGTTCATTGCCTGGGACACGGTCCAGCCAACCTCTGAAATGTGCAAAGGATGTATAGTCTGCAGGGCATGATAGCATGGAGGGGACTCGAGGTAGGAGCAGGAGCTGGAGGCTGCAGTCTGGTAGCCATGAGTGCAAGTAATAGCTTGAACATCAACTTGTGCTGCGCTGTCTTCGTCCCTCAACCTGTGGATATGCTCCATTAATCTGTCCTCCAATCTCTCGTCATGCTGTGCAACCTCTGTCTCTTTCCACACTGCAGAAATACTTATTCTTTTGGTACTCAGTTTGGTCTTTCTAAAACACCATCTGCTGATTTGTTTTATCTAAAAGCTCTCCCATTAGCTCTTCTCAGACTCTCATTATCCTTGCCTGCTGGAGGTGGGTCGTCCTACCCCTCCTTGCTTCTGATTACATGCATTTCCCCTGCAGATGTGCAAGTGCCTTGAAAGGAGAAAGAAAGAGCACATTATGATCTGACCTTTGTAAAAAAAAAAATCTGCTTTATCAGAGGGCTTCTTTAATTCAAAATCAGAAAAAAACACTGGCCACTTCAGACATCCTTTGGAGCAGTGCTGAAAGCTATCACCCATCGTTGTAAGATAAACATACAAAATGCAATTGAAATGATTTCTGCCTTATCAGTGGTCTCGTCACTACTTGTGGTTTTTCAATACTGTCAGGCAGTGCAAGTTCTGGAGAACATTAATATTCTAGAGATCCCGAGTAAGAAGCATGAACTTCTGTTCCAGACCAGCAGAGGACTGCCATCTGTGTGTGGGTTCAACCCTGACCAGTGAGAGATTGTGTCACCACTTGTCCTGTAACCCTGACTGTCTTAAAATGCTTTGATGCTGTACCTCTCTCTGGATGCTCTCAGCCTGCTGACAAGCATGCCCTGAGTGTCTCTGTGTTGAGCAGCTCTGGTTCAGCAACTCCAGAAGTCTGCTTGTTACATAACAACCACACTCTGGTCTCTAGTCATGGTTATTACTAGCCAAGTGACTCCGAATTCCCACAAACTGTCTGCCCTGAAATGTCTAGCTCTCTCCTGGACCATTTGGGGGAGTAATAAGGTCATGGCTCCTTTAAAGATACTAAAGCACAGCTTATTACTGTAACTGGAGTTAACAATCACTTCAATTCAAACACAGCACTGGCTTGGGTTCCCTAGAACAACAGTGGGATCAATGGCTCCATTTATAGCAGTATAATTCAGTGGGAATAATGTCCAGCTTGTCCTTGAAGGTGTTCCAGAGATTGGAACTTTACCCTAGCATCATTCATCCTGTCAGTGCATTCCATGTTTGTGTCTATGAATCTGCCCCTGTGGTCAACCAGGGACTGCATAACAATGGAGTAGTACCCTTTGTGGTTCACATACTCATGTGATCCTTGCAGCAGGCAACAATCCCATCAATGCAGTTTGCAAAGCCCATTCCCTCAAAGCCAGCAATTGTTTCAGGAACATTTCTAGTGCCCGTCACCTTTGGGTACCTCACAGTCCTAATTGCCTCACAATCCTCCACCACAACAACCTCAACAGTAGCAATCTGGGGTAGCCAGGTTCCAGATGTCTATAGCGACCCATTTCTGGACTAGCATAGCCTCCCTCACGTAGGTGGCCTGAGGCAGGAGGGTAGGAGCAAGCTGATCACAAACCTCCAGGAATGTCTGCTGCTTCATGGGAAAGATCTAGATCCTCTGTTGGTCGTCCCAGGTCCACATGATGATGTGGTCCCAGCAGTCTGTGCTTGGGGCCCTGCTCCAGAAGTGCTAGCGTACATAGGGAGGGGGAGGAGCCTGAGGCTAAGCCATCAGACAAGAGCAACATCAACTTGGTCACAGCTGGCACATCAGTATCCCTCTCTTAGATAGGACCTTTTGCAGCTCAAAAATTGCTTCAGAAATATCCACGAGCATCTTGCAGATGCTCTGCTTATGTCCCAAAATAGGACTGAGAGCATGAGGTGAAGAAATTATTCCACTGTGTTGGGATCCATGTTGATGGTGCCAAGTGTTGGGAGTGTGCAGTCACAAAATGACTCAGCTGGATGTGTTGTTGGACTAAAACCACCCAAAGCCTTTCTGATCAACTCCTGCAGCATGGACGGACAAGTTCGCCCACAACCCACCATGAGCCAAACCCTACAGTGGTTTCAGCTGGAGAGGGTGCTAGGAATCCTGGGATACAATGGTGCATGCCCACAGAGGTTGATGTGCTGTCTCAGATCTGCACAGTGCAGTATTGCTGTGCCCACACAGTTATGAGGACTGGGTTCTCATGCAGTGTGGATGCTCAAGAGCAGGCCTGCAAACACCTAGTCTACAAACACTAGTCACACAGAGCAGGGCTTAGTGTGTTGTGTAGACATACTCTTAGAGCTTTCCCCCTTCCTCCTACCCTCTTCCGCACAGTTTAACACAGCTCAACCATAGCTGGGGATCTCGCTTTCTGTACTTTACTTTTTCCTCACTGCATTAAACCTTTCTGGAATCATTATTTCTAATTAAAAGGCAGATCTTTCAAAATACAGTGATATAGAAGACAGTTGGTTAACATATTCACTCATGTACCCTCTTTTCTTAAAGAAATAATGCATTTCTGAAGTTTATCTAAAAGTAAACCTAACTGCATCATGCTTTCTGCCAGCTGGCACTGCACTTTATCTTCACAATGATGGTACTTTGGATGATGTAGTTAATGTAACACATTATCAAAGTACTGTCTCCCTGGTGACAGATTGCTGTAATGTACCATCAAAGCCCCATCACTTTGATGATGTAGTATACCACCAATGTGTTTTTGCTAACTAACAATGAACATTCATTAGAGTAGATATAACTGCTGTTTATGAACCACTCACAAATGCAGATGATGAACAGTTATTGCTTATCTAGTTTTTATTTGGAAAGCTCACCAAAATACATTGGATCATCTACAGCTTTTTAAATTTACTATTCTATTTACTATTCAATGTACTATTCAAGTTTGATCACATGATAATTCAAATACCTTCTCCTCCCACACTTTTTAAAATGGAATAGGCCTCTGTAAATTTTTCTTAGTCCTAGAGCCAGCCTAAACATACTGTATCTAAAGCATCACTCAGACTTTTCAACACTGTGGTCTCTGTTTTGTATGCTAATGAGAAAGTTGTCTCTCTCTCCTGTACTTTCCTTAAAAGTTAATATATTTCATCTTTTATATTTTCTCCTGAGTTCTTATAGGAGTTATAGCTGGATAATTGCTGCTTTTTAGGGATAATGTGGTAGAAGATGTAATCAAATGAATGGATTATGTTTCATTTATTGTCTACACTGAGGCACAGTATGAATATGGATAGTTTCACTTTCCTTGATGAGCAGTTTGACCAATGTTGTTTTGTAGTCAATAGTTAAAATAAGAAGAATTAGGGTATTTGTAAAACACAATGGACCATGTGTTCTTCTCTTGGACACTGATATTTCTGTGGGGAAGCAAAGGAAAACAGTTTTGAAAAATTTTAACGAGTGGCTAGACCATGCAGCATGATGATTAAATAAAGCGTTGTGGGGGCGGGAAACTATAGAACAAACCTGCCAATTTATGACAAGGGATCATGATATGCTCTGTGAAAAAGCTACCTGCATATTGGGTGCGCACTGTTACCTGAGCATTACAACTGCAAAACCTACTGAAATAATCCAGAAGAGGAAGAAGCTGTCCTACAGCATAACAAATCTGCCTATGGGTTTCTGAGTGAGGTTTAAGGGATTGGTTTTGACCTAAAAAGCTCTAAATGGCTTATAATTTACCAGATAAGAGAGTGCTTCTCGCCTCATGCTACACAATGAAGTCATTCAAGATGAAGGTGGGATGTTCTCTTTGAGGGTCCCATGGCTTTAGAATTCTTTCTCCATATGGTTTCAAATACTCAATTTCTGATGGCCTCCAGGTCACACTACAAAGCTTGTTTTTTTCACCAAGGAATTTGAAAATGGAGAGAGAGAGGCAGGAGACTAGTGTAAGGATGGGGAATTGTTGGAGGAGGAAGAGTTCTTAAATTGCCTGGCTTATTTGGTGGTAGGTTAAAATTAAGTGTACTGCCATGCTTAGACTATTATTTGTGATGTTTTAAAAAGTTATATCAAGGGTGCTTAAACAATATGGGTAGGCACTGTTTATTAGCATGTATATAATTCTAAATAATCAGGAAATAAAATAAAAGGATACCTATCCATCTTCACATTGAAGCATCAAAAAAATTTTTTTTCCCCTCATACAGGTCACACAAGTCAATATTTTCCTTTTCTAGAAAGGTTCTTCCATATATTCTCTTAATTTAGAAAAGTTTCTTATTTTGTTTTAGATTTTTAGAGTGTAGCTTGAGCAGTTATGGTATATGTGAGTTACTCCAAGCATATGCTTTTAGAGCCAAATCCTTATTCCAGCTATGGGCTGGGACAAGGTGAAGCCTGAGGATTTCTACAGAGCTGGTGGGGCAAAAAGAATGATCCATCTAGCCCTGGAATGGCAGCAAAGAATGTCCGCTCCTTTCCTGGATTGTTTGTCTAACAACATTAAAGTGATTGTGACTGGTTCTGAAAACCTCATCCATCATCCCTCAGTGATCTATATAAAATGTTCAACAAATACATTGTGAAACAACTGCCACACTCAGAACTCTGTTTACCTTGAAACACTTGGCTCTGTAGTACTATTATTGGACATTAGACTTTCCGACTTAAGAACCATAGTTAAGTTATATAAGGACCTGGCTTGAGTAATTCTTTGGCTCTTAACTATACACTGTCCCAGATAGTGAGATTATGACCTGTAACTAATTTCTCTATATCTGCTCTCTCCCTCCAAGGACTTGTTAAATCTTTTTTATTAGAGCTATTAAATTCTCTGACACCTGAACGATTTAATCTACCCTGAGATGGTGTCAGCCTTTTGTGGTAATAGCAACAGAAGGTTCCAACTGCTGGTGACTGGTGCTCTCTGTTTTTCAGTCTTTGAAAACTGTGTTCCAGTCTTACATTTCACTTGTAATTTTCCTGGTGAATACTGAGGACAAGCACTAAATTAGAAACAAGACACAAGAAAAACTGTAATTTCACTATCTCTTCGTGGTCCCTCAGTGATCTCTTCCACTCTGAGTATTAATATAATCCTTTAATTGCTTCTATTCACTTCCAGAAGAATCCTCTACTTATTTTCAGTATAACTTTCCCAATAAGATTTTAGAGCATTTGTGATTGGCTTCATCATCTTCTTTGTCTCTTTAATGTTTTGTACTATCATTTCTGTCATAGTTTCTTTTTTGTACTATAAGCATATTCTGTGTCTCAATAGGATTGCAGCAGTTCCTATATCTAAGTAGTCATACATATTTTATTGCTTTTTTAAATAGTACAAATGGATCCTGAATCAGAGCATGTATTTTCCTCTAACTCCTTTAGTTCTCTTCCAGATCCATACCTGTTACTTCATTATCTTAATCAAACCCTTTCATCAATATCTTGTCCATATTTTCTCTCCCAAACTCTGATGGATCTCAACTTTCCCTTGCAAAAATTGACACGGATATAGTCTATATGCTTGCATATTTCCTCCAACTTACAATTGCTAGAAAATTAAAGATAGTCAGACAATATAAATGCATCAACTTCAAGTAGTACCACAACAGAGAACATCTCATGGAACAGTAATCTGCAAGCCAGTGAAATACTTGGGTTATTTAACCAGAATTACATTTGAGAAAATAGTCAATCCTTACAGCTTCTGAGAGGATTATACAATTTAACCTAGACCTCTGGAATAGGAAAACAAATGGTCACTTTGTTTGATCACTATTGTTCTAAGATAGATGCTATGAGGTAGTAGAAGATGAAACACAAATTACTGCAAATAGCTTCATAATAGAGCTGATGGAGTTGAGAAGCGTGTTGAATTTTGAGGGTAAACCTCAAAATTTTATATGGTCATTTTGGCAAGCATTCAAAAGTTAAGATATACCTTCAAACCTCAACAGGCTATTAATTTCATATCAGGATTTATGGTGAAACCTCCAGAATGCAGAAAGGATATACTGCAAGAAATGCCTCTGGCAGATAAAGTAGAGTTCCTCTTTTTAGTGAAGCCAGGAAGGTCAAGGGAAAAAGCTTGTTGAAACTACACAAAAAGTTTGTGTACAATGTTACTTTTTAAGGGCAGATTTTCATTTCACATGAACTTTGTTCACATTCCTCATTTTTGATGCACTATGTTAAATGGAAGGGCCCAATTTTTAAATCAAGATTGGATGTTTTTCTAAAAGATCTGCTCTAGGAATTATTTTGGGGAAGTTCTATGGCCTGTGTTATACAGGAGGTCGGACTAGATTATCATAATGGACCCTGCTGGCCTTGGAATCTATGAATTTGAATAGCTGCTTCACCTATATGTTGAGTACCTTCAGAATCAGGGCCTAGGAGAGCAAAGTAGTGTCTCTGAATTCACAATGAATTTATCCCTAGTGGGACAAATTGCAAAGATTTTTGCAGCATCCCAAACAGAAAAAAAAAACCCAAGGGGAGGGGGCACAAAGCCATCTTTAAGGTTTTCCTTTCACTTGGGAAAAGTTTGTAAATCGCACTACATAGGAGGATCATTGCTTACACTTAATTAAATTGGCATAATGAGTAATAATTTTTCCCCTCATAATCATCACAATGATGCAACTTCCATTGGCTCTACTCACCACATACCAACTCAATTGTCCAGTTACAGCAAAGTATTAATCCAACAGAACACATAGTTATAGAAAGGCTACCTTAAACAGATAGAACTTCTGAATGATTAAAATTCATCATATCTTTTTTTTTCCTTTTATCATCATGCTCTTTCTCCAAAGATATAGCAATTGCACTGGAAAAATGTAAGAATTGTAATACTTGTTATAGCTGGTAAGTTATCAATCAAATTAAAAATTAATGCACCTCAGCCATGTTTGCATCAATTTTGTGTTTGATTTCCAAGAACAACTGAATGATTCAGCTTGACAAGGAGCTTGTGGAAAGCAAATTTTAAGGTTGTGTATTTTAGCAAACTTTAAACAGATTCAAGGCCAGAAGAGAACATTGTGATCATCTAGTTTGACCTCCTGTGTAATACAGACCACATAACTTCCCCTAATAATTCCTTTTGAACTAGAGCATATATTTAAAAAAAAATCCAATCTTGATTTAAAAATTGCCAGTGATGGAAAATCCAGCAGGAGCCTCAGTAAGTTGTACCAATGATTAATTACCATCACCGTTACTAATGTATGTCTTATACATATGATTATTCTTCCTAGATGTGGGATGGGAGTTGGGACACAGCTTGACAGAGCAGGGAGGCAGAGATCCCAAATGCCTTGCTAGCACTCTGGCACAGAAGAAATTGACTCAAATAAGTATGTGAGTTCATCCTTCACAAGTAGGACGTGTAAGAACAGCACACATGATTACTATGAAGAGCAACCTTCTTATTGCAACAGGTGCCTCCCCTAAAGTTGGCAGCAGGCACCCCCGTTTCCCAAAAGAACACCCCAACAGATTTCCATTTCTTTTCCCTCAACCTCTCTCTCTAACCAAATCCACCTGGAGCCCAGCTGTTGGGGTTGGGGAAGCCCATTACATAATTAATTGCAAATTGAAATATAATTGGGGATATTGATTGTCCAAAGCTGAACTCTTGACTGGCTCTTTTGGATGATGTCCCAACTCTGCACCAACTTGCAGTGGTGCACAGTTGGGACCTCAAACAAATAGTAGCCAAATAAGGTATTGGTTTGCACCCTACACAATCATTTATTTCACTGCAGAACTGCATCCTTACACACACCATGTTTAATGGGCAAAGGGATGCAAATTATTAAACCTACGGTGGAATCTAGCTAGGTGCTGATAGCTACGCCAGTTTGCATTTGTACATTTGTTTTTAGGTGGTTCCTGTAGTCTTGGGTCCGGGATGCTCAGAGGGTGGGGAGAGAGAAGAAAAGGAAGAATCTGAGCTCTATGAAAAAGTGAATAAATCTCATCTTTGCTTTTATTAAGCTTTCCAAATCTTCCTCAGAGGGGTTTGGGTACAAAACAAACTGGCATTGAGCATAAAAGAACCATAGAGAAACACAAATCTAACTTATCCAAGTGCCTCATGATTCCTGCTACTGTGACCTGCTGTTGCTGCTCCCAGGGAAACTCTAGACGCCTAGAGCCTGCTGTTGTTTGCAACTGCAGCTAGCGGAGAAGAGAAATTTAAAGGGGCAGTGTCTATTTTTTCATACTGCTCCTTTTTTCCCCACCAATAGGTACATTCCTCTGCAGTTCTGAGTATCTGAACAGTACCACAAACTTAGTTTGACAGGGCCAGTCAGCCATTTCTGTGACCAGCATTTCTTACAGGCTGATTGTTTTCCACCATTCTTGCTTTATTCACCAGATGTCTCCAGCTTGCTTTCATGTTCAAAAGATCTATTTGGCTTTAAGATAAACTCGATAAGTTTATGGAGGAGATGGTATGATGGGATAACATGGTTTTGGTAATTAAATATTCATGGTAAATAGGCCCAATGGCCTGTGATGGGATATTAGATGGGGTGGGATCTGAGTTACCAGGAAAGAATTTTCTGTAGTATCTGGCTGATGAATCTTGCCCATATGCTCAGGGTTACCTGATCGCCATATCAGAGGTTAGTAGGTCAGTGGGTGGCAGGTTGGGACTACCTAGTTCTTAAAAGCCCTGTAGACCAGTTTTCAAGATCTGTGGTCTCTGACAAGGAGAGTATGGCCCACAGCATCTTCCTTATGTAGAGGTTATGAAGCTTGTGTGATAACACAGCTGTTCACTGAATATCTTTGATCCTCTTGTTTAATCATATCTTACAAAGACTGGTAAAGTGCCCATTTCCTTTTTATCTAATCAACTAGAGAGAAACATTTGTACCATTTATACATAAAATTAATTTATTGTGACAATGAATTATTGTACGTTAGTCTGGCATCCTACTGCTAGCAGTACTATCAAAGTAGGAGATACTAAAGACATTGATCAACACATTCACATGAGGTCAGACAGATTTTTTCCAAACAATGGAGCTTAACAGAAATTTAGAACTTTATGTTCAAAGACACCTGGATCTGTTTGGTGGTACAAACATATTTCAGATAGTAACAGGGGGGGCTGCCCCAGAGGCCTAAAGACAGCCAGTCATGTTCTCTAATCAGTTGCAGCTGAGATGTTCCCTATAAAGAGCTGCAGGAAAAGCGGGGAGGACCGTCTCCTGCAGCAGTCCCTGGAATAGTGAGATTCCTAGTGAGAAGTTGTGGCAGTTGTGGCTGGATAGAAAGCCCCAGATGGAAGTTTTGTTTTCTTTTTGTGAGTTTGTGATCATTTGGACAATAAATGGAACCTAGAGGGAAGGGCTATAATTCATTTAGGTGTGGCTGATAATTCCTCAGGCTGGTGAGGAAGGTTGCCAGCTTACACAGGTAGTCTGACTGCCTAAACTGCCTTCAAACAAGTGCTTTCCACTGTCTTGAATTATGTTATTTTAAGTAACCATACGCTAAGCTCTCTTTGGGGTGCACAATCCCAACCATGCAACCATATATACATTTGAGAATTCCACTCTTAATGGCTTGACTTCAGGAGATGGATGCTACTCACAGCAATGTAACAACTAAAATTTGTTTTCTCTGTACAAGCTTATTGTGCCAGGTCCTGAGCCAGCACAAAGCAATTAGAAAGCTGCTATATGAGGCAGCCAGGAATTACTGTGACATAGGGGAAGCCATGGGTAATGTAAAAGCCAGTGTAGCTGACTGTACATTACCTATTCTTCCCCTTCCATGTAGAGGTTTTCTGTGAAATAGATTGTTAGGAGTGGCCCATAGGAAGATCCACTATTTCTCATTACTCCATATACATGTGAGCCAGGTTTGGGGGGAAAAAATAGTTTATAACAGCACTGACTCATAATAGTGGTGTGAGAATACTTAAAATGGGAGTTTTCACACACTATCAACTTGAAATTGAGCTCCTCTGAACAAAAATGGGAATGTGACAGGTTTGAAAATTGACCATTTGAAAACTAAACTTTTTATGTGAAAAATAAAAAATTAATTGAATTTGCAGAAAAATTAAGTTGGGGGAGACATGAAGTTGTATTTAGTGGTAAAAATGTATTGTGAAATTTCATGGAAACACTTTTCTCACTTTCAGCTTATTCTATCAAAACACTATGTTAAGGTACAAAGTCAAAATTGTCCAACTCCTAAAGTTTGCAGGGAAAGGGTTCTCTTCTGCAAAGAGAGAAGAGTAGCTATCTTATAAGGTGCAGGAAATAGAGTAAAAGGAAGTAGACTATTGGTTTTGCAAACATACAGACAGAGCATGGTTTTTCTTAGCTGTACACTTGACATGGTTAGCACGAGAACTTTGCACAAAAATGTGTTAGGATGCAGTTTTCAAATCAAAAATAATTTTCACCAGAGTCCTCCTCAGCAAGACCACATTTCAGTTTTTTACCCACAACCATTTTGGCATTAAGCTGGTCAAAAGAAGCTGCTCAGTTGTTTTTATACAGAGAAAATGTTTTTTTTTAAAAATTCATGTTCCTCATATTAAAGAATGATGGAACCTGTTTTGATTAAACTTTAGAGTTTTTTTTTAAAAAAAAAACAAACAAACCTTCAGAAATAATTACCTTTGGGCAGAGACTAACCATGGAAAATTTCAGCCTGAAAGGTGTATACATTTCAGAGAATTCTTTACAACTGAAAATACGTTTTACAGTATTGTTTAAATCAAACACTTTCTCATTGTGTATTATAAGGCATGATGGCTACATAAACTTCCTGTTTATGTTTACTATGAAAGTTTAGCATTTTATTTTTAGCTCTGAGCTACTTTGAATTGTTTGTAGTATCTGGATTTTTGTCTAATATATGTCTGATATATGGATTAGATTTAAAAGGTTGCAAGCATATTAGTTTGCGGAAGCAAATAACTAGAGATATGAAATTCATTATAAGGTAAGTCACTGGTATTAATCAGATCTTCATATTTTAGTCTAGAGTTTCATATGAAGACACCACAAGACAAGATTGCTATCAAAAACAGCTTTTATCAAAAGCAACTGTACAATCATCTTTAAAATGTTAATGCTGTTTCCTTTATGTTATCTATACTTTTCATTAATGCATTATTGTACTGCTTATTATTCACCTTTGCATTGTTCATATACTTGATAATTTCTTATCTTATTTCTCATAGATTTTCTCCTTATGTTTTCCAGATACCTGGGACTTTTAATATCTGGGATTATTGAAATGCACTGGTGAGCAGTTTTCCCATATTACATATTCAAGAATGTGTGAAACAGTTTTTAGTGATAATCTGTGCACTGTATCTAATTAGATTTTCCCCCCTTATGTTGTTATACCAATCCCTTTATCATCTTTTTGCACTATTTCTGTATAGTTTTAATTCTAATATTTTTGTTTCTTTTCAACTTTACTTGTCTAAACTATACTAATTTATATTGGTTTTTCAAAGGTTTTCTATAAACTTTGTGCACTCAGTACTTTTGTATAGGATTTCCTCACTCCAACATAAAATGAGTGCATCACCCTTTGTAGAAAGAGAGCTCCACTTTGCTTCTAATTTATTTTGAAACGAAGTGAAAATTTCTCTCTCATAGACTTTAAGGCCAGAAGGAACCATCATGATCATCTGGTCTGACCTCTTAGGCCATAAAACCTCCCTCACCCACTCCTGTAGAGATCCATAATCTCTGGCTGAGTTACTGTAGTTTTCAAATCTTGATTTAAAGACTTCAAGTTACTGAGAATCTACCTTTTACTCTCATTCAAATCAACAGATGCCCCATGCTGCTGAGGAAGGCAAAGCCACCCCCGAACCTCTGCCAATCTGACCTGGGTGGAAATTCCTTCCTGGTCCTGAATATGGTGATCAGTTAGACACTTAGCATGTGAGTGAGACTACCAGCCAGACATCTGTGAAAAAAAATTCTCTGTAGTAACTCTGAGCCCTCCCCATCTAGTGTCCCATCTCTGGCTGCTGGAGATATTTGCTAATAGCAGCAGTGGATGGGTTATATGCCATTGTAGATAAGCTCGCCATACCATCCCCTCCATACATTTATCAAGATCAGTCTTGAAACAAGTTAAGTTTTTTGCTTCCACTGTTCTGCTTGAAAGACTGTTCCAGAACTTTATTCCTCTGCTGGTTAAAAACCTTCATCTAATTTCAAGCCAAAATTTGTTGGACGATTTACATCCATTTGTTCTTGTGCCAGCATTGGCCCTTAATTTAAAGAACTCTTCTCCCTCCCTTGTGTTTACCCTATCTTTGGTTTCTAAACTGTTACTGTGTGAATATCAACCTATCTGTCTGAGTTGGGACCACATATGTCCTCCTTTGTGTGCTGTTGGGTCAGCCATGAGCAGGTGTGTAGTGTGGTGGCCAGAGAGGTGCTTTCTATTTGTGCTTTCTGATTTAGTCATTCATGAAGCACACCTATTTTAGAGTGACCTTGTTGTGATGTCCCTCTGAAATCACCCTGAACGTTTTTTAAAAAATCCTGGAAGAGACCCAGCTCCTAATCAAAACCTAGCCCTTTTTTGAGTAGTATACAGCACTCAGGGGACTCGAGCAAGATGAAGGGCTTGTCTACATCACAAGTTGCTGTGCTGCAAGCCAGTGAGTGAATCTACGGCACATCAGCTTGCTGCAAAGTAATGATACTGCTACAGCACAGTGCAAGTCCCAGAGTATGGTTTATTGTACTATTACTTGAAGGCACAGTAAGCCAAGTTGCACATCAGGACTTTCACTGTACCATAGCAGTGTCCACGTGAGATGTTACAACAGAGCAAGCTGGTGTGCAGTAGATTCACACCCTGGCTTTCCATGGACTAACTTGGCATATGGACAACGCCCCCCCCCCACAGTATTGAAAATGCCTTTAATGCCCAGACAGGCCACCCTACAAACCAACCCTTTTACTCACTCAGACTGTGAATTTAAACACATATACATACCATATTTGGCCTGAGTTCCTCTGTGTTGCTATGTTTACTGAATAAGGGATTCCTTTAAAAATGCTTTCTGTAACAATTTCATTTAATCTGCCTAAAGAAAATCTCAACACAAGACCAAACATAAAGAGTAAAGTATTAATTAAGGTTAGCAAAAGGTAGCCTTTCAATGCTGCAGTGTTTCCACTAGGTTGGTCTGCATTAATGCAGAGTCGATATGCTCTGCTGATTCAGTGCTATGTCAGAGCACTCCTATATGTTCTCCCTGGGATCTAATCTGAAGTGAAATTTACAACTATTTTGTGTCTACTAATTTTAGACAGCATGTACATTCCAAAGACCTATAGTAAAGTATAGTCTGTTGATGTTTAAATATAACCATCCAGAGTACATGTAGGTGAGGAGAGTTTGGGGGAGAGAAAAAGAAGGGAAAATGAAATAGGGAGGAATGAAGGAAGGAATTAAAAAAAACAAAACAAAAAAAACCACACACACACACTTACCCACTATGCAAGAGCAGAAAGTGCAGGCAGGGAGAGGAAGCTACTGGCATTCCAGGGATATAAAAATTAGTGGCTAAAATGTCAATGAGAGACTGTAAGTGAAAACAACAACAAATGAACATTCAAAATAATGCAAAAGCATCCATAGACATTGACCATTAATTCAAAATAGTAATTAGTGACCAGTCACCACAACTGAATTATTTGAGCATAAGCTTTCGTGAGCTACAGCACACTTCATAAAGTGAGCTGTAGCTCACGAAAGCTTATGCTCAAATAAATGTGTTTGTCTCTAAGGTGCCACAAGTACTCCTTTTCTTTTTGTGGATACAGACTAACATGGCTCCTACTCTGAAACACAACTGAATTGTTCCTGTTTAAAAGGGGCAATAAACTAACATTGATAAATCAGTTTTGGAAGTGCTAAAAAATTCCTCAACCCTTCCCACCCCCCCCCAAAAAAAATCTAAAGATTTTGTGAAATTCAAAGCCTTGTTAAGGTTTTCTGAATCCCTAATTTCAGCATGAAATAGAATTTAATACATTAAATTGAGAGCTGCTTATTTGCCATGGTAATGTGCACTTACAAACAGCTGGCTTGGGTAACGATTAACTATAGAAAGATGCAGTCACTCATTTTCTGATTTTAAAATTGACTTTTACTTCCTTATGTTGGAAGGAAAAATATTTTGACGTGAATGTCTTACAAGGGAAGCACGGTAATAAAATAAAAGGAGTACTAGTGCCACAAGTCCTCCTTTTCTTTTTGCGAATACAGACCAACACGGCTGCTACTCTGAAACAAGTAATAAAAGATGTCCTATAAATGCAGACACTAGATGTCAGTACCTGGGAATTGATTAACAGATTCATAGATTCTAAGGCCAGGAGGGACCATTTTGATCACCTGGTCTGACCTCCTGTATAACACAGGTCATAGAACTTCCTCCAAATAAATTCCTATAACAGATCTTGTAGAAAAACCATTTAATTTTGATTTAAAAATTGTCAGTGATAGAGAATCCACCATTAACATTGGTAAATTGTTCCAATGGTTAATTATTCTGTTAAAAAAGTATGACTTATTCAGCCTGAATTTGTGTAGCTTCAACTTCCAGTAATTGGACTGAGTTATACCTTTTTCTGCTAAACTGAAGAGCTTATTATTAAGTATCTGTTCCCCATGTAGATGCTTATAGACTATAGTTAAGTCACCCCTTAAACCTTCTCTTTGTTAAATTAAATATATTGAGCCCCTTGAGCCTATTGTTACAATGCATGCTTATGGCTCTTCTCTGAATGCTCTCCAATTGACCAACATACTTCTTGAAATGTGCACACCAGGAATGGGACATAATATCCCAGAAGCAGTTACATCAATGCCAAATACAGGGGTAAAATAACCTTTCCACTTCTACTTGACTCTGTTTATACATCTGAGTATTGTATTTGTATTTTTGGGAATTTATGTCCAGCAGATTATCTACTACAATCCGCTAATCTTTTTCAGAGTCACTGCTTCCAAGTCCCATCCTGTAAGTATGGCGTATGTTCTTTGTTCCTAGATGTACAGGTTTACAGCTAGCTGTATTAAAATTAAAAACTTGCACCCAGTTTACCAAGAAATCCAGATTACTCTGAATCAGTGATCTGTCCTCTTCATTATTTACTACTCTTCCAGTGTTTGTGTCATCTGCAAACATTATCAGTGATGATTTTAGGTAATTTATCACCACAATCCCTCGGCCACCACATCCCTTGGCCCGCGCCAGTTCCCGCGGCCCCCATTGGCCTGGAGCGGTGAACTGCAGCCAGTGGGAGCCATGATCAGCCGAACCTGTGGACGCGGCAGGTAAACAAACCAGCTCGGACTGCTGGGGGCTTACCCTGGTGGACCGCATGCCAAAAGTTGCCGATCCCTGGTGTAGTGCCAAGAACTTATCCTTGCCGGACCCCACTAGAAACACATCTGCTCCATGATTATTCTCCATTTACAATTACATTTTGAGACCTATGAGTTAGCCAGCTTTTAATCCATTTAATGTGCACCATGTTAACATTATATCTTTTAGTTTTTTAATCAAAATGTCATGTAGCACCACGTCAAATATCTTATAGTAGTCCAAGTATATGACAACACTATTGCCTTTACCAATCAAACTTGTAATCTTATCTAAAGAAGTTAAGTTAGTTTGACAGGATCTATTTGCCATAAAACAGTATTGATTTGCATTAATTAGTTTACTCTTCTTTAATTCTTGATTAATAAAGTCCCTTATAGGTTGCTCCATTATCTTATCTGGGATAAATGCCAGACTGACAGGCCTGTCACTACCTTGATCATCCCATCCCACAAGCTAAAATGAGTCAACAGTGTAACGCTGTTGCAGGAAAATCAAACATCATTCTGGGATGTATTAGCAGGAGTGTTGTAAGCAACACATGAGAAGTAATTCTTCCGCTCTATTCCACGCTGATTAGATGTCAGCTGGAGTATTGTGTCCAGTTCTGGGCGCCACATTTCAGGAAAGATGTGAACAAATTGGAGAAAGTCCAGAGAAGAGCAACAAAAATGATTAAAGGTCTAGAAAACATGACTTATAAGGGAAGATTGAAAAACGTGGTTTGTTTAGTCTGGAAAAGAGAAGACTGAGAGGAGACATAACAGTTTTCAAGTACATAAAAGGTTATTACAAGTAGGAGGGGGAAAAAAATTTTGTTCTTAACCTCTGAGGATAGGATAAGAAGCAATGGGCTTAAATTGCAGCAAGAGAGGTTTAGGCTGGACATTAGGAAAAACTTCCTAACTGTCAGGGTGGTTAAGCACTGGAATAAGTTGCCTAGGGAGGTTGCGGAATCTCCATCATTGGAGATTGAAAAGAGTGGGTTAGATAAAAACCTGTCAGGAATGGTCTAGAGAATACTTAGTCCTGCCATGAGTGCAGGGGACTGGACTAAGTGACTTCTCAATGTCCCTTCTAGTCCTATGATTCTAGACTACATTGTTTTTTTCCCCCAAATACAGAACAAAATATTTATTGAACACTTCTGCCTTTTCTTCATTATTATTGATTATGCCACCTTTAATGGACCAATACCATTGTTAGGAATCTTTTTGTTCCTAATATGCTTAAACTCTCTCGTTGTTTGTAGTGAGGTGCAGCTGGGCCCCTCTTAGCTGAATTCTCAGCTTCTGATTTATATTAATTACTTTCAACTCCTCTTTTCTCCATTTTTACATATTAATTTTGAAATTTGTTTATAGTTGCTGTCACTTCCCATCTAAACCAGGTCAATTTTTTAACCAATACAGCCTTCTCCCTCAGTCATGGGATTATGGATTTTTGGCATCTAGTAAAGTGTTTTTAAACAATTTCCAATTGTTGTTCACATTTTCTGATTCAGTATTTCCTTCTAGCTGATTTGGCTCATAATTGTTTTTAGCTTTGAGAAATTAGCACTTTAAAAGCACCATGTATAAATATCACTGGCCTGGTCTTTATTTTGTCTGCACATTATAAATTGGATCAAGCCATGATCACTTCAAGCTAAATTTCCACGAATTTTTAGTTCTGTGATCAGTTCCTGTTTATCTGTCAAGATGAGTTCTAATATAGAATTCTACCACATTGGATGCAACACTTTTGAGTTAGGAAACAGTCATGTACAATATTTAGAAATTCCAAGGATGTTTTATTACTGGCAGAATGAGGTTTCCAGCATGTTAGAGAGACAAGCTCTCTTACCCACAGAAGTTGGTCCAAGGTCTCTCACCCACCTTGTCTCTCTAATGTCCGAGGACCAACGCAGCTAAAACACTGCATATTTCCAGCATATGTCACCCCATGATCACGCAGCTTTTCTTCCTACACATTACAAACTGGTATATATAGAGCTGGTTGTTCTGTTCCCTAGGGTGATTTGGTGATCTGTAGCAGACACCTATTAATACTGCATTTTGGGATTTATCTGTTAAGACATACACTCATAAGCATTCAAGATTCTTTTCTTCTGAGTTAATCAGTGACTTAGAAACACAGAATGCCATTTTTGACTAGAGTACCACTCCCACTTGCCTTCTGTTCACTTGACCTTCCTAAATAGATTATAGCCATTGATTTTAACTTTCCTGTCATTGGAATCATCCCACCAGGTTTCAGTAATACCAACTAGATTGAATTCATGGTCATAAATGAGCATGTTTGTTACCCAGGTTCCTAGCATTGTTGTATGGGCAATTAAAGAGTTTATTTTCTTCAAGGCCTTAGGTTTCTTGGTTAGTTTTGTACTAAACATCTTGATTGTGGTCAGTGCTCATATCTTCACTTTTTTTACCCTCCCTTTTTGTTGAACACACTTCTGACTACTCTAGACAGCCTGTCCCTGAGGCTATTGGTTTCCCTTCTACTGAGGTGAGGCCACCCAAACTATATAGCCCCCCTTCCCACAGAAGATGGACCAAAGTTACACAAAACCTCCACCCAACATCACTTACCTAGCCAGTGGTTCACTTCCAGAATCTTTTGCCTTCTGTCTTCCTTTGTTAGTGGGATTATTTCAGAGACGATCCATTGGACTTTCTTCTTCAGCACACTTTCAAGGAGACAGGAAGAGACAGTAAGTCAAATATTAATGAAGGATATAGCTGTAGAATAGATGCTCATTATAGCTTGGCTATAATAGTGAAATTGTATTATTGTTTGAAGTTTTGAATTTGCATTTGAATATTAATTGCCATATTGTGACCACCCCCCACTTAGTCACAACAACCTGCCAGTGGATTGTGAATAACTGCTCACCAGTTTGACTATAGAGTTCACAATCTGTCTTGGAGTGAAGTACACTTCTTGTTTTGAGCAATGTAGGGCGCTGTACTTGAGGACAAAAGGCTGAACTTAGATGTGTACCTGTGTCTCTTTTTTCATCCACCACTGTTGTGGCTCCTGCTGCTGATTGTCACACTGCTGTTGTCAGTAGTAGTGGGCACAACAGGGCCTGACTGCTCTTCCCCTCTCTCTCCAGTCCTCCCATAGACCCTGGCTGCTGCTTATTTGCAAGCAATACTAGGTATTGTGACCTATGGTGGGAACAGAGTTGGGCTCACAAGATGAGGACCAACCAACATGATGATCTTAGCAGTGTCACTGAGGGGAGATTAATGGATGTCAGGAAGGCCATAAAGGAGGAGTTTGCTGTAATCAGGATGGGCAAGGAGGAAGGCCTGGACAAAATTTTTCAGTGTGAATAAGGGGAAAAAATAACTGGGGGAGGAGGTATACATTGAGGTCAATACCTTCATTAAATGAAGCTAGGATTTCACCTATAGCCTAGAGATGATCTGTAGGAAGGATGGTAAGATTTGGATATGGCCTAGAAGTGTGCAATTGAAGAGAGAACAAGTTAAAGACGACACTCTAAAGACCTAAGACACTAGGAGTATGGTTGTGCTGTCTTTGATTTTCACCTTCCTTCTGTTCATAATTGCATACTTTATTTTTCAATCTTTTCTGTCCCTCCTTCCACCCTATAAAGTAACGTGTGTTGGTGGGGGGAGAACCAAAACAAAAAGCAAAGCAACTATGTGAGACTGTATCAGCAAAAAGAAAAGGAGTAATTGTGGCACCTTAGAGACTAACAAATTTATTTGAGCATAGGCTTTCATGAGCATCTGATGAAGTGAGCTGTAGCTCACGAAAGCTTATGCTCAAATAAATTTGTTAGTCTCTAAAGTGCCACAATTACTCCTTTTCTTTTTATGTGAGACTGAGTGCTCAGCTATCAGTGAGCACTGAAAATCTTCATGTGCAATATAAGAATATCAATCTTGTAAAAAGAAGGATAGCAAGCAGTGAAACTTATTTTCTTACAGCTTTCTTTCTTCAAATTTCCCATCAAGTATTTCAGACAGTTTTCTAAGTTCCCTTTTTCGCTGTACATATTTAGACTGTTTTGGCAAGTTTTAAATAATGGATTCACTTTCCAACAGATTAATGGTGTTAGAATGATTAAAAAAAAGCAACACCCATTGGGCAGCAAGAAAGGAAGAAAAACAGGAAGATGGCACCTTTGCTTTACTAAAATATAGTTGTGTGATAGAGACAGAGCTGATGGTAGTTATATAATCCTTAATCCTGTACTCCTAGCTAATCATTTCTCAGATTTTAAGAAACCTTTGCTTGATATAAAAGAAAAATAGATACTGTGGTGTGAACTATGAATCATATTTATTAGTTGTACTTTTTCTTAATCTTTCAGCTTTGGGACACAAAGTGTATAGTGGCTACAGAAACTTTTACATGTAATAAGAAAATTATTCAGTATAAAAATCCATTAAAAAGAAATGACCTTCTTCAGAACCCGAAGCCATACTTCATTCTCACCTCCTACAAGCCCACTGAGCAATATACTTAACTTGAAGCTCCTCAGGTCAATTTCTTTCTTTAATATTAGCCTGCAGCTATGAACATGTGTTATTACAGAAATGAAGTAATGGAAAACCATCTTGATGTGAAAGCATATTAGAAATCACAAGGGAATTTGCCTGGAGCTGTTGCATAACACTGCAGTGCACAACCAGAATACCAGCAATAATTCAGCTCCTTAAGGCTCACAGATTTACCTGATTTTGGTTCAATCAGCAGTATCTACCTAAACCACTTCAGTTTCTGTTGCTGCTAAGATTTATTACCAAATAATGAGCAACAAAGATGACCATGCATTTACAGATTGTAGTATTCAGAGATAGATAAACAGTAGAACTAAACTAGGACAATTCTATTTAATGCATTGCCAATTTAATTTGTTATGCCAAGATCAATTTCAAACTCAGAGTTTGAATAACCGAGTTTGAATAACCGATCAAAGCTAATATGCTAATTTGCTTATATATATGTATATAATGTACAGAATCAAATGCACTTTAAGAAGTGCTGCTTGTAGTACTTGATAATCCATTTAGAAGTGTAAATGGATTTTTAAGAGGTTGCAAAACTCTCAACGTGTATTGTATCCAAGATGCTTCAGAAAGTCATTGCATCTTCCTGGATGTACATGCTCAACTTAAATCTTTGTATTTGTTTCTTCCAACTCTGAAAAGAAATCTATTTTAATTGAGATGTTATGGCAAGACACATAAGGGCTAATTTTTTGTCATGGTAAATTGTATAGAAAGTCAATTTGGTCAGAGGAAAAAGTAGAAGTGGTGATCTTAGCGTTTAAAAACAAACAAAAAGTCCACAGTCCCAGGTCACATACTTTTAATCAAAATGTCATTTAAGAGCTATAAAATGTAATTTAAAATAACTAATAGTTTACAAGAAGATTTCATTAATTTGTTGGCAAATTAATTTCCCAGGATTCTATTAATTATAACAAATATATCAAAAAATTAAACATGCCGATGATTGGAGCTCCTAGGTGCCATGATAATGTACATGAATAACCACCTTGTATATGAAATATAAAAGACAACTCCACAGAATTGTAGGTAATTATTTTACACTGTATATTCTCATCCAGTGCTCTTGCCATGCCTAGAAGAATTCCATGTCGAATTAGATATATGCAAATACTATACATAATTTGATTTATTCTGAGAAAATGACACATTTTAGTTGTCTATAGAATGGAAAACATAAGTACAGTTAGACATGTTTAACAAACTTGTCAGAGAAGACACAGTGAAACCAGCCATGCACTGATAACTCATTGGAAAGCCAATGTTTCTCATGATGTCCTTGACATGACAAGCATGACAGACTAAGCCAAGGCAAGGTCCTTCATAGGTTACAGCAATAACTGCTAAAATCATTAGATAAAGGAAGTTGTGCTAACCTCTTATGGATTTTGTCAAGCTATGACAATAGATGTATGTTCTCTGCCAAAATAGTATCAACCCTCAGATCTAATATTAAACAAATACATGCAACATTAAAATTGCACAGTTTAAACCAGACAATGTCAGGAAATTCAAAAATTAAGGGCCAAACTAATCTCTGGTGTAATTCCACTGAAATGAACAGGGTTATACCATGGATATATATGGCACATTCTTTCAACAATAGCAAACATTTGGCCATCCCATTCCTGCTCATCCTTTGACCTAGCACTCTCGCATGCATCCAACATTCTAAATCTGCAGTATGTAGGATCAAGCCCCTGATAGATTAAGGGTCTAATCTTGAACCATTGATATCAATGGGATTTTTAACATTTACTTCAGTGGGCACAGGATCCAGCCCAAGTGATTACAGAAATTACACCAATGTCTCCAAGAAGTCAGCCAATGACTATACATAGAAAAACAAATCATGCATGAGGGAGAAAACATGGGTGATGCAGATAGGAGGGTCCAGATTAAGAGGTGGCATTTGGGCAAACCTAAAACTAGATAAGCAGAGAGATGGCACATGAGATTCCTCTTCAAAATCAGTTTATGGAACTGATCTACTGTAACTATGAAAAAAGTCTCTGTGACCTGTGAAGACTGAGCCTGACAGAAGATATCACAGATTTTTAAAGCTATAGTATGTAAATCAAGAGTTGGAAGTTGTGACTAGAGATCTGTGAATATTTCATACTCAAGCAGACTCTTGGCCTTTATCCAGTTCTAATTCTGTATGAATCATTTTGCAATAGCAAAATGTAATTGTTGGTGAACCATTGCAGTCTGACTTGAAATAGCCAGTTTCCCCCTAATTAGAACTCTGAGTCCTGGTCCCAGGGGCAGGCAGGGAGAAAAAAAACCATTAGGAGGCCAAGGGATCTTGGGTCTGTGGTCCTATTTTAAGTATCCTGTAGTTTCCCAGCTTCTTGGAAGACAACACTCCTTAAAACCATAAATCCCAAATATGCTTCACTTACATTAATAGCAAAAATTCTATTGACTTCAATGGGAGCAGGTCTGAAAAATAAATTCTCCTAATCAGTAAAGCACTTAAGCAGATACTTAACTTTAAGCACATGCTTTAGTCTATATTTATTGAGCACTGTCAAGGTTCCTTCCCCACTCTGAACTCTAGTGTACAAATGTGGGGACCTGCATGAAAACCTCCTAAGCTTACTTTCACCAGCTTAGGTTAAAACTTCCCCAAGGTACAAATTAATTTTATCCTTTGACCCTGGATCCACTGCCACCACCAAACTTTAACTGGGTTTACTGGGAAACGTAGTTTGGACACGTCTTTCCCCCAAAAATCCTCCCAACCCTTGCACCCCACTTCCTGGGGAAGGTTTGGTAAAAATCCTCACCAATTTGCAGAGGTCACCGCAGACCCAAACCCTTGGATCTGAGAACAATGAAAAAGCATTCAGTTTTCTTACAAGACGACTTTTAATAGAAGTAAAGGAATCACCTCTGTAAAATCAGGATGGTAGATACCTGTCAAATATAAAGGGAAGGGTAAACCCCTTTAAAATCCCTCCTGGCCAGAGGAAAACTCCTCTCACCTGTAAAGGGTTCACAAGCTAAAGGTAACCTCGCTGGCACCTAACCAAAATGACCAATGAGGAGAAAAGATACTTTCAAAAGCTGGGAGGAGGGAGAGAAACAAAGGGTCTCTGTCTGTCTATATGCTGCTTTTGCCGGGGATAGACCAGGAATGGAGTCTTAGAACTTTTAGTAAGTAATCTAGCTAGGTATGTGTTTAGATTATGATTTCTTTAAATGGCTGAGAAAAGAACTGTGCTGAATAGAATGACTATTCCTGTCTGTGTACCTTTTTTGTAACTTAAGGTTTTGCCTAGAGGGTTTCTCTATGTTTTGAATCTAATTACCCTGTAAGTTATTTACCATCCTGATTTTACAGAGGGGATTTCTTTACTTCTATTTACTCCTTTTCTATTAAAAGTCTTCTTGTAAGAAAACTGAATGCTCTTTCATTGTTCTCAGATCCAAGGGTTTGGGTCTGTGGTCACCTATGCAAATTGGTGAGGCTTTTTACCAAACCTTGTCCAGGAAGTGGGGTGTAAGGTTTTGGGAAGTATTTTGGGGGAAAAGAAGTTTCCAAACAGCTCTTCCCCAGTAACCAGTATTTGTTTGGTGGTGGTAGCGGCCAATCCAAGGACAAAGGGTGGAATATTTTGTACCTTGGGGAAGTTTTTGACCTAAGCTGGTAAAGATAAGCTTAGGAGGTTTTCATGCAGGTCCCCACATGTGTACCCTGTACCATCCCCAGCGTTCAGAGTGGGGGAGGAACCTTGACAATACCTTACGGGTAATTAGATTCAAAACATAGAGCCCTGCCCCCTGGGACTTCTGCCCCATCCAACCCCCCTGCATTCCTTGATGCCCCCTCCCAGGACCCCTGCCCCAACCATCCCCCTCCCCTGACTGCCCCCAGAACCGGGCAGAAGGGTCTCGTGGGCCACCGTAGTGGGTGCCCACCCCACCCCTAAGAGTGAGAGGCACTTTCCGGGGGGGCGAGGTGGGGAGTCCCGGCAGTGCTTACCTGGGGTAGCTCCCAGGAAGCATCTGGCAGTTCTCTCTGGCTCCTAGGCACAGGGGAGCAGCTGCTCCCCCACTGATCACATGAAAAGTGGTGCCTTAGGTGCCGACTCCCTGGGTGCTCCGGGGCTAGAGCACCCACAGGGAAAATTGGTGGGTGCAGAGCACCCATAGGCAGCTCCCCACGCCCTGCCCGAGCTCACCTCTGCTCCGCCTCCTCCCCTGAACCCACTGCCCCACTCTGCTTCTCCGCTCCCCCCCCAGCTTCCCGCGAATCAGCTGTCCAGTGGGAAGCTGGGGAGGGCAGAGAAGCAGGCCACGGCTTCCCGCTCAGGCCGAGGGTGGCGGAGGTGAGCTGGGGCAGGGAGCGGTTCCCCTGCGCGCCCCCCCTGGGTTACCTGCTGCGGCACAGGTTGCCCTCCTCACCCCAGCTCACCTCCGCCTCCCTGGGCCTGAGCAGGAAGCCACCGCTTGCTTCTCAGCCTACCCCGGCTTCCCACGTGAACAGCTGATTCACGGGAAGCCTGGGGTGGGGTGGAGAAGCACAGCGGGGCGGCACATTCAGGGGACGAGGCGGAGGCGAGCTGGGGCCGGGGGTGGGGTGGGGAGCTGCCGGTGTGGGCTCTGCACCCACCAAATTTTCCCCTTAGGTGCTCCAGGGCTGGAGCACCCGTGGAGTCGGCGCCTAAGGCACCACTTTTGGCCAGTTAAATTTAGAAGCCCTTTTAGAACCGGTTGTCCCTCGCAGAACAACCGGTTCCAAAAGGGCTTCTAAATTTAAAAACCAGTTCTAGCGAACTGGTGCAAACCGCACAAGCTGAGTGTCTATTTACCTAGGGTCTTGGTCTTCTAACCAGCCACAGCACTTCTCCAAACTCTCCTCTATTTCAACTCCTCCAAACTGCACTCTGCTCCAACTCCTTTTCCTGGCTGATTGAAGCAGGGGGTTTTTATCAGGTGACTAGTTTCAGGTGCTCTAATTGGCTTCAGGTGCTTTTAATTAATCTATAGAAACCTTTCTTCCCTCTACAGGGAATAAGGCTTCTCCTCATCCTGGGACTTACATATCTCTCCTATATCACTCTCCTGCTGCCTTCTGGCCATGCTGTATCACAAAGGTCATTTTGTTTAACCTACAATATTATATATTTTCTTGGACTAAAGAAGAAAAGCTATTTTCTCTCAGCGTGAACCCCAAACTGATTTGGGTGGGGGTGAAGAAATGGATTGTTTTTCTATGAACTGTAATCCCTTGTTTCAGTGTTATTCAAAAATTTATATATAGAAAAGAATGCTATGGTGTGCCATGAAATTATTATGACAAGTAAAATTGCAATACCAATAGGTTTTGGAAAATATATTTATTTTCCATTTCAGAGTTATGTGAACATGGTGTATAGAATTTTACATTATTTTTTACTATGTAATCAATGAACTATTTTAATTCAGGGATTTGATACTTCCCTTCTTGTTCACAGCAAGATTACCTCTAATTAGTCAGTCTAATTTGCCTAAAGGTTTAAGCAAAGACTTTACAGTTTTTATTGTGTACTTCTTTTTGCCAAGTCACAGATGTTGTATTCTTCTTCCCTTATCTTAATGTTTTATGAGTATGAGCAGGAACACTGAAAAATCACAAGAAGATAGTGAAATTTCAGGGAATTTTCAACTTGTGATGAAAACATGAAAAGGGCTAGAGGTCCTGAGTCACAAAGTGGGAAAAAAGATTGGGATTGAGAAAGTGCAGGGGGTGGGTTTTTTTGAGGTGTGCTTTGCTTTAGACTCATAGTCATCTCTAGATTAGATCTCTCTCACAGGGTGGACAATGGATTTCCTACCAAACTGTCTTTTTAGGCCCCGTTCTTCATTTCTTATGCACATAGAGCTCCTGTTGACTTATAAATGAGTTCTAATGCCTTGTTGTGTCAGATGAACCATTTAGGTTCTTGGGGTTTTTTTTGAACACTATACAAAATTTAAAAAAAGCATCTTTGCAGTGGTTTCTACAAATAAACATTTCTCAATACACTGTCAGATCTTATTACACAAATAACCCTACCCCCACAATGCTCTCGCTAACCAGTCTCCTCTTCCATCTGGCTCCCCTTCCTGCAGTTGTTTTCTTGGAGAAGACCCAACAGCCTGATTTATCTGCCCTCAAGGTGATGTCACAGGATTTCTGTGACATATGGTTTCTTCAGGATATGTCTACCACCCTGTCAAGGTTCCTTCCCCACTCTGAACTCTAGGGTACAGATGTGGGGACCGCATGAAAACCTCCTAAGCTTACTTTTAGCAGCTTAGGTTAAAACTTCCCCAAGGTACAAACTATTTTACCTTTTGCCCTTGGACTTTCGCTGCCACCCCCAAACGTCTAACCGGTATATTACTAGGAAAGAGTCCATTTGGAAACGTCTTTACCCACAAAATCCTCCCAAACATTACACCCCCCTTTCTGGGAAGGTTTGGTAAAAATCCTCACCAATTCGCATAGGTGACCACAGACCCAAACCCTTCGATCTTAAGAACAAAGAAAAAACATTGTTTCTTAAAAGAAGCATTTTAATAGAAGAAAAAGTAAAAAGGATCACCTCTGTAAAATCAGGATGGTAAATACCTTACAGGGTAATTAGATTCAAAACATAGAGAATCCCTCTAGGCAAAACCTTAAGTTACAAAAAGACACAAAAAGCAGGCCAGATAGGGTGAAACGCTCTAGGGGAAAACAGAGTTAATAAGACACATGCACCTCTAAATATACTACCAAGTATATAAAGACTAACAATATTTTCCACATCTCAAGGATGATTTTAACCAGTTGATTCTGTGAAACTTTCACGGGAGAGTGCATCAGCCACTTTGTTAGAAGCTCCTGAGATGTGTTGGATGTCGAAATCAAAATCTTAGAGAGCTAAACTCCACCAAATATGTTCTTTGTTATTTCCTGTGGTGGTCTGAAGATGCTGTAGCGCAGCATGGTCGGTTTGCAGGTGGAAATGCCGTCCCCAAACATAAGGGCGTAGCTTTTCCAGAGCGTAAACAATGGCGTAACATTCTTTTTCACTGACTGACCAGTTGCTTTCCCTCTCAGACAGCTTCTTGCTGAGAAACACTAAAGGGTGGAATTCTTGATCCGGTCCTTCCTGCATTAAAACAGCTCCCACACCACGCTCGGACGCAGGGTCAGACATGAGTGTCGCTTTAGGCTGGTTAAAGGCCTTCTGACACTCTTCGGTCCACTGAACGGCATTTGGCTGTTTCTTTTTGGTTAGGTCTGTCAGAGGGGCGGCGATTTGGCTGTATTGCGGTACAAATCGTCTGTAGTAACTGGCCAAGCCTAAGAAGGATTGAACCGCTTTCTTTGACTTTGGGACAGGCCACTTTTGGATAGCATCCACTTTGGCCTGTAGGGGGTTGATAGTTCCTTGACTCACCTGGTGTCCAAGGTAAGTCACTCTGTTTAGGCCTATTTGACACTTCTTAGCCTTAACAGTTAGTCCTGCTTCCCTTATGCGCTCGAAGACTTTTTGCAGATGTTCCAGATGTTCTGCCCAGGAACTGAAAATATGGCCACATTGTCAAGGTAGGGGACTGCATATTCTCCTAATCCCACTAGGAGACCATCTACAAGTCTTTGGAAGGTGACGGGTGCATTCCGCAGCCCGAAAGGGAGTACATTAAATTCATACAGCCTGAGATGGGTGGTGAAGGCTGACCTTTCCTTGGCGGATTCATCTAGCGGTACCTGCCAGTACTCCTTGGTTAAGTCCAAGGTAGAGATGAACTGGGCCCATCCCAGTTTCTCCAATAGTTCATCCGTGCATGGCGTTGGATAGTTGTCGGGGCGAGTTACAGCATTTAGCTTACTGTAGTCCATGCAAAAACGTATCTCTCCATCTGGTTTGGGAACTAGAACCACTGGAGATGCCCATGCACTGCCAGAGGGGCGGATTACACCCATCTGTAACATATTCTGGATCTCCCATTTTATAGCAGTTTTAGCTTGAGGAGACACACGGTAAGGTTGGACTTTAGTTGGGTGAGCATTATCTGTGTCAATGGAGTGGTATGCCTGTTCAGTCAGTCCTGGGGTGGCTGAGAACATCAGCACATAGCTAGTGCACTGCTCCTGTATCTGCTGTCACTGCATATGCCCAAGGGTCATGGAGAGGTTCACCTCTTCCATGCCACTAGCACTTTTCCCTTCATAGTAGACACCTTCAGGCCACTCAGCGTCCTCTCCTCCCTGGGCTGTAAACTGACAAACCTTTAATTCTCTGGAATAAAATGGCTTTAGAGAATTAATATGGTATACCTTAGGCTTTCGGTCAGAGGTGGGGAATGCTATGAGATAATTAACCGTTCCCAGGTGCTCCTGGACCGCGAATGGCCCTTCCCATGATGCTTCCATTCTATGGGCCTGGAGCGCCTTTAAGACCATGACCTGGTCCCCTACTTTGAAGGAATGCTCTCTGGCGTGTTTATAATACCAGGCTTTTTGCTCTTTTTGAGCATCCTGTAGGTTTTCTTTAGCAAAGACTAGAGGGGTTCGGAGGGTGTTTTGTAGGTTGGTTATAGAGTCCAGAATGTTAGTTCCTGGAGAAGGTGTAAATCCCTCCCATTGCTGCTTCACCAACTGTAACAGCCCCTTAACCTCATGGCCATATACAAGTTCAAATGGTGAAAACCCAAAACTGGGATGTGGTTCAGCTCTGTAGGCAAAGAGCAACTGCTGCAACACTAAGTCCCAATCATGGGGGTGCTCATTTACGAATTTACGTACCATGGCCCCCAAAGTTCCATTAAACTTCTCCACCATGCCATTTATTTGATGGTGGTAAGGAGTGGCAATCAAGTGATTTACCCCATGAGTTTCCCAAAGGCTTTCCATTGTTCCTGCCAGAAAATTAGTTCCTGCATCTGTGAGGATGTCGGAGGGCCAGCCTACCCTGGAAAAAATGTCTGCTAGTGCCTGGCACGCACTTTTAGCCCTGGTGTTGCTTGGAGCTACTCCTTCTGGCCATCGGGTGGCAAAATCCATGAACGTCAGTATGCATTGCTTTCCTCTGGAAAAGGGGACCCAGAATATCCACAGCTACTCGCTGAAATGGAACTTCAATGATGGGGAGTGGCTGGAGAAGGGCTTTGACCTTGTCTTGGGGTTTTCCCACTTTTTGGCATACCTCACAAGACCGGACATAGGTGAAGACGTCCTTGCCCATTCCCTCTCAGTGGAACGACCTCCCCAAATGGTCTTTGGTCCTGTTCACCCCAGCATGGCCACTAGGATGATCATGGGCTAAGCTCAAGAGCTTGACCCTGTACTTAGTTGGAACTACTAACTGTCTCTGAGGATGCCAGTCTTCCTGGTGTCCGCCAGAAAGAGTTTCCTTGTATAAAAGTCCTCTTTCTGCAACAAACCTGGATCGATTAGAAGAGCTGAGAGGCGGTGGGTTGCTCCGGGCCTCCTTCCAAGCTCTCTGGAGGCTTTCATCTGCTTTCTGTTTGGTCTGGAACTGTTCCCTTGATGCTGGAGACATCAGTTCCTCATTGGATTGTGGACCTATGCTTGGTCCCTCTGGAAGCGATGTAGAGGATGGGGGTGTTTCTGTTGACTGTGAACCACTCTCCACTGGGGCACTATGTTGGGGTTGAGCTCCAGCTGAGCCTCTTGTGTAGGGTTATCTGCTGCTGCTAGTTCAGGTTCGGTGGGGCCCTCTGGTGTTGGGGTTGCAAGTACTGGATTCAGTGCTGGCAATGGGTCTGGTGCTAGTTGTTCCACCGGTTCTGGTTCTGGCTCTGTCTGGGTCTCTGGGACTGGATCCACTACTGCTGTTGCAGACATTAGCCTGGGGTCTGGGTCCATCACCTCTGACCAGGTCCTGGTAGAAGTTTCCGGAACAGAGCTAGGCATGATGGCTTTGTTTAGCCTGGCTGCGGGTGACCATTCCCAACTTCTTGGCTGGCTTCACATGATTGGCCAAGTCTTCCCCCAATAGCATGGGGATGGGATAATCATCATAGACTGCAAAAGTCCACGTTCCTAACCAGTCCTTGTACTGGACAGGCAACTTGGCTGTAGGCAAATTGAAAGAGTTGGACTTGAAGGGTTGAATCGTCACTTGGATCTCTGGGTCGATTATATTGGGGTCCACTAAGGAAGCATGGATAGCCGACACTTGTGCTCCGGTGTCCCTCCATGCGGTGACCTTCATCCCGCCCACACTCACAGTTTCCCTCCGATCCAAGGGTATCTGGGAGGTATCTGGGCCTGAGGACCTCTGGTGTGATTCCGGTGCAATGAACTGTAATCTGTTGGGCTTCTTGGGGCAGTTGGCCTTTACATGCCCCGGCTCGTTATTTTTAAAACATCGTCCAGCTGATGGGTCACTGGGGTGGGGGTGGTTGCTGGAGAACAGTGTGGTGGAACGATATGAAGGCTGGAGGGTTCCTTGGGGGGGTAGGTGGGGCCTTGGGCTGCCCCTGTAGTAGGGTGTGGTCTAAGGTTGTCCCTTCTGGTATCCGCTCTAACTGTGACCAGTTTTTTCTTTTCTGCCACCTCCACCCATTTGGCTTCAATCTCCCCCACCTCGATTACAGTTTTGGGCTTCCCATCTAGAATGTATCTTTGTTTCCTCAGGAACACCCTCTAAGAATTGCTCCATTTGCATTAGAAAGGGCAAATGTTCTGGAGATTTAACACTTGCTCCTGATATCCAGGCATCCCAATGTTTCACAATGTGGTAGGCATGTCGGGCAAATGACGCATCTGGTTTCCAAGTTAGGGCTCTGAACCACCGACGGGAATGCTCGGGTGTTAGCCCCATTCTGACTCTTGCCTTGGCATTTCAGCCGCCACCTCAGCTAAGGGTCCACTGAGCTGCTTTCTCAGCTCTACCATGTATTGGTCTGTAGAGATGCTGTACCCAAGGCAGGCCCTTTCCAAGTTTTCTAAGAAGGCCTCGGTATCATTGCCTGCCTTGTAGGTGGGGAACTTTCTGGGATGGGAAGTGGTACCTGGAGAAGGATTGCTAGGGTTTGTTGGTATATTCTGCTGAGCCCTTGCCTTCTCCATCTCCAGTGCATGCTTCCTCTCTTTTTCCCTCTCCTCCTCCACATGCTTCCTCTCTTTTTCCTTCTCCTTCAGGCCCTTGCCTCCATAGCTCTCCTGTGGGCAGCCTCTTGGTTCTTTTCTACCTCCATAGCTCTCCTGTGGGCAGCCTCTGCTGGAGGTTAAGTACCCTGACTTTAGGTACTCCAGCTCACAAAAGACAATTCACTTTTGTCTTTGCTCTGGCCCCAAAGCAGAGAAAAAAGAACTCTAACTGCTTTCGGCCAAAAGGAAAAAAAAATCCTTTTAAAATCTGTGCTTCTGGTTCAAAAAAATCTCAAATTGATCTCAAAATGATTTCAAGTTAATCCCACCGCTCTGCCACCATGTCAAGGTTCCTTCCCCACTCTGAACTCTACAGTATAGATATGGGTACCTGTATGAAAACCTCCTAAGCTTACTTTTACCAGCTTAGGTTAAAACTTCCCCAAGGTACAAACTATTTTACTTTTTGCCCTTGGACTTTCGCTGCCACCACCAAACGTCTAACCGGTATTATTATTAGGAAAGAGTCCATTTGGAAAGGTCTCTCCCCCTCCCAAACATTACTCCCCCCCTTTATGGGAAGGTTTGGTAATTAGATTCAAAACACAGAGAATCCCTCTAGGTAAAACCTTAAGTCACAAAAAACAGGAATATCCATTCCATTCAGCACAGCTTATTTTCTCAGCCATTCAAAGGAATCAGAATCTAACGCATATCTAGCTAGATTACTTACTAAATTCTAAGACTCCTTTCCTGTTCTGTCCCCGGCAAAAGCATCACACAGACAGAGAGATAGGCTTTGTTTCTCCCTCCCCCCAGCTTTTGAAAGTATCTTGTCTCCTCATTGGTCATTTTGGTCAGGTCCCAGTGAGTTTATCCTAGCTTCTTAACTCTTTACAGGTGAAAGGGTTCTTCCTCTGGCCAGGAGGGATTTTAAAGGTGTTTACCCTTCCCTTTATATTTATGACACGCCCTCTCACTCTTCTAGGGATAGTTTGTAGCATTTGACCCCTCTTTGTCTCCTTGATTCAGAATATCTCCACTTATGTCCCCCTTTGCCCGTCTTATGACTATCTCCATAAGTCGATCTTAATTACATCTTTATTTGTCCTTGTCCCTTTTGCTGCTGTGTCCTTCTGTATTTTCTATCCCCTAATGTCTGTGTCTTTTGTGCTCCCTTTCTCACATGATCTTGTGTCACCAGTGCCTCCATCATTCTGCCTTAGTGCAGAGACTGGTACCCTATGGTGCATTAGCCTAACAGGTCACCCCACCTATCTCTCCCTTAGTCACACCTCATTGCTCACACTTAGCAACAGGTCAGCAATGTAATGGCTGGGTTCTTTTCACCAGGATAGGTAGGAAGGTGATAACCAGAAGTTGGAGGGAACCTGCTGCTGGAATCCAGATAATGGTGAGAGTGGGAAGCTAACGAAGGGGGGAAGAAGGAGGGATATGACTATAGCTGGCGACCCCTTCACTATATGGGGAGAGGTGAACAGGAGGACTATGGAAGAGGTTCCTAAAAACAAGGGGAAGCTAGGGAGGAGGAGACCAGTTGAACTGTCAGTGGAAGCTAACAAGACCAGACTAATAGCCGTTGTTGGACCTGTGCTCCATTAACTTATCTAGTTCTTTTTTGAACCCTGCTATAGTCTTAGCCTTCACAACATCCTCTGGCAAAGAGTTCCACAGGTTGACTGTGCGTTTTGTGAAAAAATACTTCCTTTCTTTGTTTTAAACCTGCTGGCCATTAATTTCATTTAGTGACCTCTGGTTCTTGTGTTATGAGAAGAAGTTAATAACACTTCCTTATTTACTTTCTCCACACCAGTCATGATTTTATAGACCTCTATCATGTCCCGCCTTAGTCATCTCTTTTCCAAGCTAAAAAGTCCCAGTCTTACTAATCTCTCCTCATATGGAAGCCGTTCCATATCCCTAATAATTTTTGTTGCCCTTTTCTCACATGGCAACTACATCTGCATGCAGTATTCAAGGTATGGGTGTACCATGGATTTAGGTAGAGGCAATATGATATTTTATCTCTTATTATCTATCCCTTTTTTAATGATTCCCAACATTCTGTTTGCTTTTTTTATTGCAGCTGCACATTGAATGGATGTTTTTGGAGAACTATCCACAATGATACCAAGATCTCTTTCCTGAGTGGTAACAGCTAATTTAGATCCCATCATTTTATCTGTATAGTTGGGATTATGTTTTCCAGTGTGCATTACTTGCATTTATCAGCATTGAATTTCATCAGCAATTTTGTTGCCCAGTCACCCAGTTTTGTGAGATCCTTTTGTAGTTCTTTGCAGTTTACTTGAGACTTAGCTATCTTGAGTAATTTTGTGTAATCTGCAAATTTTGCCACCTCACTGTTTTCCAGATCATTTATGAATATGTTGAATAGGACTGGTCCCCGTACAGACCTCTGGGGACACCACTATTTACCACTCTCTCCATTTTGAAAACTGACCATTTATTCCTACCCTTTGTTTCCTATATTTTAACCATTTACCAATCCATGAGAGGACTTTCTCTCTTATCCCATGGCAGCTTATTTGCTTAAGAACCTTTGTTGAGGGACCTTGTCAAAGGCTTTCTGAAAATCCAAGTATACTATATCCACTGGATGACCCTTGTCCACGTACTTGTTGACCCCCTCAAAGAATTTTAGTAGATTGGTGAGGCATGCTTTCCCTTTACAAAAACCATGTTGACTTTTCCCCAATAAATTATGTTCATCTATGTGTCTGACAATTTTGTTCTTTACTATAATTTCAACCAGTTTGCCCAGTACTGAAGTCAGGCTTACCAGCCTGTAATTGCTGGGATCTCCTCTGGAGCCCTTTTTAAAAATTGGTGTCACATTAGCTATCCTGCAGTCCTTTGGTAGTTTAGAAGGAATGGGAGAGCCGGTGGGTGAACTGGAGCCAGAAGGGCAGCAGTGGGGAGGAAGGGAACAAGCCTGCACCTGGTTTAGGTGAAGGAAAATGTCCTCCCTCCCTTCACACAGCAGCCCTTCTGGTCTCAACATCAACTAATCTCCCACTGAGCACTTTCCCTTCCTCACACTGCTGAGCCACTGCTCCCTGCTTAGCTGCTTTACCATGCTTCAGGACAGGCAAGATTAGCTGTTTTGTATCTCTCCCAGTCTTTGGATTACTCCTCAGATTCTCCCATTCACAGCAGTGAGGCAGCTGTAATCCTCCCTTTTGTGCTACACGGAAGCTTCTAATGTCCAGAGGCCAATTTTTATATTTTGTTATTGAGTTGTCTCAGCTGCTTGGCACTCTGGCTGGAGTTGCAAACACTTGGGGCTGTTTTTAAATACCATGGACAATCCTTGCCCTGACAGACTAGTTGGCAGGTATGGAAACCTAGAGGTCAACAGCGAGTGTGTATATCTTGCAAGGTATTGTAACAATGTCACTGTGTTGGCTGGATGAGTGAGGGTTCCTGTGTTCACACCCACAGACAGCCCCAAAGGGTTTGAAACCTCCCAGAGGGAAAGGACCTCTGACTCAGGAGGTTCAGAGCAGTATCTGTACTTCCTGCCTCTGGGAGTGTGGGAAGAGACTCAGGAAAACTAACTCTAGCAGCTGGAAGGGGCACTGCATCTAGTCTTTACCCTCTCCCTGCTGTAAATGGATGCGGTTCATGTGCTTACTGAATTTGTGTCTGTGTCATTATTCTGGGGATCGTGCCTGTTGTGATATCCCACCAATACGTGGCCTGCAAGGTCACATAATGAGTGAATGTGAAGGCAATGTCAAGTTCTAATGTCAAAGTCACGTGTAAGTGGTGGTGTTGGAACAGTTTGTACAGTGGGGGTGCTGAAGGCCATTGAACAAAACTGTAAACCCCGTATATGATGGAAACCACTTCTAGCCGCACTCCCAGCACCCCTAGTCCCTGCAGCCCTGTGTGTAAGCTATCACTCAGTACATTAATCACTGCCATTTTCCAATGTAGCGATTAGATATCCAGGGTGAAATCCTGCTCCCATTGTGGTCAGTAAGAGTTTTGCTATTGATTTTAATTGGTCCAAGATTTCACTCCCAGTATCTAACTCACTTAAAGCACGTTGAGATACTGTTACTTAAGCGGTGCAACATAAAAGTAATTCTGTTTTATTCTACTTGCGGGCTTCCAGACAGCAATACACTCTGAGATACAATGCCTGACATTTTTTCAAACCAACGTGGCTCAATAATGAAAGGAGATCAGATTAATCACTGCCTAAACAACACTAGTCTTGAATGTACTGATTTGTAAAATAACTAATAGACCTATAGTACTTTTCCTAACCAAAATCAAGTGTACCACAGCAATCTGATTTGTTTGTTTAATGCTATTTACTTTTTGAACTAAATGGTGGTGGTTGTTGCTAATGTTGAGAACCTTGCATGCAATTGCTTTGGCATAGTGATGAGAAGAATGAGTTCTATGAAGGACACAGCTTCTGATTTATGTTGGAATACAGCATAAAGTCCTATGATTTAAGCATAAAGGGTACAGATGTACAAATGTTTACCTTGGAGCCATGTATAATTTTAATTAAAACACAAAGTCCTGTCTTTGAAACCTCTATTGAGTTCTTCCTCAGAGTCATAGAAAATGAAATCTCAAACTTAGAAATTATTTGAACAGAAGTTTGTTTTGCTCTACTGCTAATCTTAATAGACTGCAGGTTAGTCCCATTTATACTTTTATACTGATCTTCTTAAAACTCATTCTATGATCACTTTTGTTCATGTTTTAGCACCTAGCTAATTCTGATTAGCATTACAATCCATTACAATAAATGCAGTTTAATCAGAACTTGCAAATGAGCCTCAACCAAATCTGCAAATGTGCAAACTATAATCAGCTATTTTGCTGACATTGCTTTAGCAGCAGTATTGTCAAGCACAGCATGAATTAGCTGTATGTATGAATGGCTTTAGGACATGTTTGATACTGATTTAGAGGAGAATTTCCATAAACAGCAGTTAAAGCTTAATTAAAAGTAAAAACCCTGTAGTATGCTTTTAAGGGTGAGCAATCTTTGCTAAATTAGTGATGAGAAAATCTGTCCAACTAATCCTTTTTATTTTCTAAGTGACTGTCATAAGCCAAGAGCCCCTTGCATTTGCTATGTAGACATTTGTTATAGATTCTATCATGATAATACATGTATAATAAGTGTAATATCTGCATGCCCCATGTGCAGCAATTTATTCAGCCTTTTTGTGAAAAGTTGACATGTGTTTACTTTTGGCATTGAGCATCTTGTGCTAATTAAAAATGACTTAGCACTGATGACCGTTAAAATAATCAATATCTGGCTGAGGAACAGTTGGGGAGAATTTTAGTTTGCTTAAAATAGCTGGTTTAAAAGAATATTCAAAGCTTTAAAAAAACCCAACAACTTTAAGTTGAAAGGCTTGTTTAAATAAAAATTTGAATTTTTATATAAAATGGATAGAAAAACAGTAGTGGCAATGATATAAAAGCCTCATTTGTGCTTATGATAGAGAACAAATTCATTTAGATCAAAGACCACAGAAATAAAATAAAACTAAGAGGCTAAAAGGAAAACCATCAAGAATCCTGAGATCTAAAAGTAAGTGGGGGGAAAAAAAACCCCATTGTCAGTGAATAATAGGAACAAAAGTTTGGCTCAGCCAGAGATTGGCCTGTTCGAAATGTTTGCCTTTTTTCCTGTGGGTCCTTTTGCCAAATTTTCAGTAGAAAGAGGCAGATTTAAATTCCTTAGGAATATTAAAGTTTTATTTAGTTATATTAAAAATGTACCCATCTGGGATCTGAACTGGAGACCTCCAGAATTAAATGTCTGAGAGTAAAATTTTGGCCCACTGAAGTCAATGTCAACGCTCCTCTTGATGTTAATAGGGAAAGGACCATCGATGTTAACAGGGAGAGGATTTCACCAGATGTCCCCACAGCTTGAGCTAAACAGCCACTCGAGGTCCCTGGGGGCTGAAATAGGCTCACACTCTCTGTAGGCTGGGCACAAAGATTATAGCATAATACTCATTGTACACATACATATACAAAACATTAATAGAAATCAATACAAGTTGGACCAATGTCCAGAAACACAATTCAGTGCCCCATCCCCACACATGCACACACTGATATTCTCTTAACAAACCCTCATCAACATTCAGCATACCTCCCTAGCAAAGACCCTGCAGGAAAATATTAATATTGACAATGTTTAAGTCAGACAAAGAATACATTTTAAATTGAAGAACATATTTTGCCTACAGGTTGTAATGTTGATAAATGATGATTTTAATCAAAATTCCAAAATAAAGTAACATTCAGGAAGCAACCTATTTAAATGAGAGACGGTTAATATTATTTATAGAGCACAATCTGGGTGCGAGGTAATTTACCCACAATTGGAAGAAGAGGTCCCCACCACAAAAATGTATTTCAAAGATGTTTTGACTTTTTACATGAGGACAAATCCAGAATGGGTTTACTTGCCTGCAGCAGAGCTAAAAGTCAGAGAAATACAGCTCGACTGCACTCGTGGTCTTACTGAATCAATTTGCAATTACATAACTTAATGTTAAAAAAAAAAAAAAGACCTCATCCTAACTTACAAATAGGTAATGCCCCATATTGGCCTATACTTCAACTAGTTTATCTTAATCTATGGAGCATTTTTTTAAAATGACCTTCATCACTGCATCAGTGCTGATTTATACTGCCAGTAAAATATTTTTATCAGTTGCTTATTTCTGCTGATGCACCAATGTCGCTGACACAACTCTCTATTTTGGGGATTGCTTTCAAAATTTAATTCACCCATTTGTGCCCATTTTAGCTTTGCAAGCCAAGAGCATTACATGGGTTGATGATGACTCAGACAGGTGGATGTGGGGGACACATATAGCTTTACACCTTCTTTATGCCTCCCTGCATTCTGGGAGCAGCTCCATCATTAGGCTGAGTGGTTTATGATGGCCTAATAGGCTTATACAATGTACATTTAGCTGCAACCATCCCATGGGATTGTTCTGGGAACTTCGAATAGCTGCAGGGCCGTGGTGCTAGTCCAGCCAGGTATCTTTTCTCCCAGCTACATACATTATAGGCAAAGTATACTAGAGATACAGAGATCCTGCAAAAAACCCTTTAGGAACAGCCACGCTTGGGAGAAAACTTTGTTTTTATGTTGTCAAGGCTGGGTTATGGGCAGAAAGACCTGGTGGTCAGAGTCCATAGTCAGGAGTTGACAGTCAGCTGACTCAGGATACTGGGAGATCAGAGGCAGGAAACAAACTTGGGATCAATAACCAGAGTCAAGCCAGGTCAGGGTACCAGGGGGTCCGTGGTAGCACACAAACTGGGGACCAGAACCCAAGTCAGAGGTCGTGAGCCAAGCCAGTGCAATGGGAGTAGGGGGCACATGGTATGCTGTCCAGAGTAGGGTGGATCCCAGTTGTTCAGACAACTTCCTGTTGCTAGCATAAGTAGGGTCAGTGGGCAAATAGGCAGCTTTGGGACTCCATCAATAGGATGCCGGGGTGGAGCGTCAAACTATGGCTGGGGGTCATGGATGCTGGGTCAGCAGTTGTCAGCAGGTTGCCAACTGGGAGGTTGAAGTGTAGCTGTTCCTGTAAACCTTGGTTTGAGGCCCAAGGGCCATGACACACATTGCTATTAAGTTTGCATTAAAAGCAAAACCTAGGCTCAGAGGAAATTTGGACCATTTCCAGTGGCTGCTGTTTTAGGAGTAAGGTTGGAACTGTACTGCTTCAGATTTTTGCCTGACTTGCAAAACTTCTTGTACAGCTCTCTTCGTAGCTATTGCCTTTCATCTTACTTTTCTCAGTACTTAGTCATGCTGTTTATGTATGCTGTGTCTTCAGGTTCTAATGTAAGAAACTTCTGACTCTATTAAATTAAACATTCTGTAGTTTTAAAAATAAAACTAACTGTAGGAGTTCAGCACTCAAGGCATGACAAGAAAAACAGGGGCATTCATTTTACAACTAGAAAATAGGCCAACCTACATATATAGCTTTCCCTAACAGCTCTTGGTAACTCTTACATTTTTTTTTATTCTAACCTATAAACAAAAGTTTATGTAAATACCCAGATAGAGGCAGATATAGAAACTAGCAAACCAGTACCTGCTTTCTATCACTAGATAGTCATCCAGCAAAATAAGAGAAACAGCACCTGTACCAAACTGCAGCAATCCATTCAGATACAATATAATATTAATCACTATGTTAGAAACAAAAAGCAGAGTAAGGTTCACAGTGAGGGGATGTAGCTGATAAAGGCAAGAAAGTATTTAGGATACTGATTTACTTGTCTGTTTAAGCTCTTTACATTTTTGTGATTCTCCCCACCCCCATCTTTTAATTTCATTCTACTAGATCATGGAGTTTAGACTTTGTTCCTTTTCCCATATATACTTCAGGTCAGTCTATTGGGGGGTTAAAGCACTTTCTGCTAGTAACAATGAATAGATAACTTTCCTTTTTATGTCAGCAATATCTGTTGCTGAATGTTTTCATCTTAACTAGAATCTTTCTATCATGCCTGTTCCAAAGCAGAAGAAAAGCCAATCGCTTTTCAGAAAACATACCATATTTCCTTTCATTTACTGCATGATTCCTAAAGGAAAATTAGAACGTTAGAATTATTTTACTGATTTAAAGCATAAACAATTTGATTTAAGAACTGACTTCTCAAAACACTGTTATTCAATAACAGTTACCTCAGAGATGAGAAATGACCATATATTACCCTTTGGTCATAGAGTACAGTAGTGTTACATTAGTCATCACTGTGAAAATCTTTACTTCAATGAGGTATTCATGCGAACATGAATTTCACCTTGAAATATTCTCAAACTCTTACAGAGTTTCAGCAGCTGTTGGTTTAGTTAAAAATCCATGAGGTCTGGTATGAAGTGACTTCATGAAGTGACTTCTGGTATGAAGTGACTTCATGAAGTGACTTCTGGTATGAAGTGACATTAGGAAGAGGCTCTCATTTAAATGGTAAGTGGTAGAAAGACACTATTCTACTCTTTAATGAACATTATGCCAGTTATTTATGTAATATCATTGGGAGTCATCAGATGGTATTATAGTTAGTTTTAGAAGTTCTTTTCAATTGAATGTATAGGCAGTTAGAGAGAAATTGGGAGAAAATGCTATGTTGTTACTTAAGATGCAATTCTTTTTAGAAGATGTGCAAACTTCAGAAAAGATTTCTTCAAATGTTTAAGTCTCTGGAAGGATTCATACGTAGCTCAGAACTGCTTCTGTCACTCACAGAGACCAACCAAAACAGTATGTAATGTCAAAAATATTACGATTCAGCGGACAACAATTGGTATCAATGTGTAGTAATCCACCTATGTATCAGTTCATCTAACCATCCTATCTAAATATTTATACTGTGCTTGTCACTCTAGTGTCTGAATGTCAGCAGGCTAAGTTGTTACCTTATGGGCTAAGGGTTCCCAGCATCCCTTATGATTATGTCAAGGAAATCAAAAGGTATATTTGGTTTTGAGTATATTAAGCTTATGTAGGATGCCTAAAAGAAATGGAAATAATGTCAGGGTCATTACCTATTTTTACAGCTGAAAGGGTTGTTTTTAAGAGGATACACGCTTGTTGGGTAAATATTACTGAACATGCTATTTGAATAATAAGTAATGAAATGTCCCTACCACAGATGGCAAAATGAAATGATTGGTAAAGACATGTTATATGACAAAAACACAAAAGAAGTAATCCTAGAATCATAGATGATTAGGCTTGGAAGAGATCTCAGGAGGTCATCTAGTTCAACCCCCTGCTCAAAGCATTGTAATAGCAGGTGATGATAAATTACCACAGAAACTGACTGATAACCAGACTTTTTCTAAGTTGGAAACTTGCAGTGTATTCAGGGCACAATGGAGCCTATGCTGTCGAGACTATTGACCATAAGTTTGACATTTGCCATTGGTTGGACATCTCTAATTATCAACTAACCATAAAGTATAGAAAAAAGAAAAGAAATTATCTATAAAACCAATAGAATTGTAAACCAATTCAGACCAGTGCAGGCTGCAGTCTGGATGCCGGGCTGTATTTGTGCTGATTAATCCTAAATGTCCAATCTTTGATTATAAAAGCCCAATTGAGTTGGCTATTTCATATCTCATTAATTATCTAAAATATCCCATCTGTCACTGTAAATAAACCAAACAAATGGATGCAAAGTGTCAGATTCTGATCTCAGTTTCATTATTATGAATCTTAAGGAACAACACTTGTTAGGGGGCTTATTCCTTTGACCCACTTACTTCCCTGGTCCTTCTCGCATGAACAGAGAACAACAATACCCAAAGTCCAAAGGTGCAAACAATTCGATGTTTATTGGGGTGAACTTCCAGCAAGCATGATTCCAGTTTCCTTCCTTAGTGTCCCCCTTCCCAGCTCTGATGACACAGAGGCTTCCCATTTCCCCTGTTAGCTAAACATGATTCCAATTTCCCCACCCCCATTCCCTGTTCCCATTTCCCCCCCCACACACCCACCCACTTCCTGATTGACTGCAGACTATATAGTAAAACTTGAGTTCTGCTTAGCTATACCTTAACAAATCATTTTCCTGAAATTTAACTAACTAATCCTAACATATTGTAACATGATTATTTAACCAATTATATCCCACCACCTTAATTAGTTTATACCCAGCAAAATTAATTATTTTGCAGCAAACAGGAACAATCACAGAACCACACAGAGATTATACAGACAAACAATAGCAAAGTGGGAACTATAATGACAAAACAAGTGAGGATTTCACATCCCAGCTATTGATAAGTGAGTTCTTGCCAGACAGGATGCTATCAAACTAAGTTTCCTTTTACATCTTCTGGCACTTCCCTTTCTCTGGAGGTGATAGGCATTATCAGGACAGGATTGTATTCCTAACAGCCGAAAAGCACCTTATTTCAATGTGACTAGTGTGGAATGTGAGGAGGTGACCGGTCACTTCTCAGCTTATCGCTGCCTCTGCTGCTTAGCCAAAGGCCTTAGCCTAAGAACAGGGCCTCAGACTGTCACAGTAAGAGAAGGACCTTATACTGGCAGACAGTGGTTTTGATTCTTTCTGTTATACTTCTATAACTAGCTAAGTGATAAGAATACACCTAAATTCTTAGAGTATAGGCCTTTACAGACAGGGCTGAATATCTATATCCTAACAACACTGATTTCCACTTTAGATTTACATTGGTGTTATGGAGATCAGAACTGGAATCTATTCGGCTACTGAATGCAATATAGTTGCATCAGGAAAGAATCTGGCCAAATGTCTTATGGCTACATCAGCTGACATGGCCCAAAACATCACACAAAGTTCTTCCAACATCACTAGTATGTTATGGTACTTGCCATTAAAAGGTTTACAATTTTGCCGTTGTGAGCAGATAACTGTACCACATTTTAAAAAATGTTGTTGTAGAATATATCTAAGGAATGTGAAGAATACCTTGGTGACATCAATTATTTCCAAAAATATTTGGAAGTGCGATCATTCTAGGCACTGGACCCTTCAGTGACCTTAGCAGGAATGAAAGGCTCTTCCATATGGAGCTCATTGCAATATCAGGCCAAAGAGTTCATAGTGGTGTTCTGAAACTTAATAGATCTCCCTTTTTTCTAATTTATTTTAGAGAATATTTATTTGAATGTGAATATGATCTGCTTCACCACTGCCAAATCCTTGTTTCTGGGGTTGTTAAGGAGCAGCCCCAAGATCAACAAATCAGGCTTTCACTACTTTGATTCTGAAGCAAAGAGAGTATGACTTTTCTAGATATCATTAAGAGATATCAAGCATGACTTTGCTTATAATTTTGCCTGTGCCCTTTTGGATATCACCAGCCTCCACTTGTTGCCAGTACTACTAGCTGAAAAAACAGGTAAAGACAGTCTGTCAGATCTGGCTTAAAATGCAGCCATCAGGCTTTGCATCCTTAACTGCTATTTTTCTCTTACTTAAGTGTTGTTAAAATTAAATTATATCCACACATTGAGGTTAGCAGAGAACCCTCATTAACTAGATCTGGATAAATAGTGAGAAAATGTATTTGTTGAGTAATGTATTCTGAAAATATTATGGAGTTTATTTAATAAATTATTCAATTAATATTATTTGAGCAGTTCTTCTGTTAACTATGTCCTGCAATTGACATTGGTGGTGGGGGCTAAGAGGTTGTCCTAGTGCAATGGTTCCCAAACTTTTTTTTTCCTTGGGCCACTTGCAAATGGCTGAGTTTCTCGGCGGACCATGGAATGATCTTTCCAAACGTTGTTTGTACCGTTAGCTAACTATTGTAAAGCACTTTGGATAAAAGCACTATATAAAACTGTAACATTTTTGAATGCCTTCTTGATATTTTAATTATTAATTAAATATGAAGTCACCTTTCTGCTTTTACTCTTTTCTATTAGGAATATTAAGCATCAGGAATATGTCAGCCTGGCAGTAATTAATTTGATGTAATTTCATAGATAGTAGATGTTACTGAAATCCATTTGTGTGAGTGAAATTGTGCCATTTTTGTTCTCTATGAGAAGTCATTATGTTTTTTTTTAAAGAATAGAAAATGTGCTACCAATTTCCTTACTAATTTCCTTGCTAATTGTTACGAGAGCCACCTTTATAGCTAAATGATAGAAAGGCCAGTGCATGGGAAGACAGCTTTTGAAACTTGCATAAAGTTACTTACATGCCACTTTGAAGCTATTGCAATGACCAGTAACTGTGTCTGGCGCAGGAAGTTTTATCATCGCTAGCAATAAATGAACAAATCCAATTAAGAAAATGTAAGACTGCACAAATTTGACAAGACAATCCAGTCAGCTTTCAGTTTTATAGAATCAGCAACTTTGGGCAGGTACACATAAAACAAGTATAAATAAATTATTCCAGAAATAAGTCATAAAATGCCATTGTTTAATCAATGACAAAGATTTGTCTAAGGAGCTAAATTATTGTACAAATTCCACAGCTTTTATTCAAAGCACAGATCTAAGTACCTGCATTGCTTAGTAAGAGGCCTGTATAAATACTATACTTTATTGTCAGTGAGGCAAACTTATTAAAAGGCTTCCCTATATTTTCCTATATTTCCTACAAATTTTGTTCTCATAATACATTTATGAAGTCATGAATCCCAAATGGGAGATGTGAGGGTGATTTGTATCCACCTACAAGCACCCCCACTGCTTATCATGGGTTTTAGGGGAAAACACAAAATATTTAAGTTGCTTTAAATAAAAATTTGTCTGTAACTTGTTAGTGTTAACATAGAGATTCTGAAATAATATGGTTACATAAAGTCCACTGATGGGGAGACAATTTAAGGACTGTAAACTGTGCAAAACCCATGACTAATTTGTGATACTGTACTCCTATTGTGTAAATCCTGTAAAAAACACAAGTGGTAAATATTTTCCATTTCTTTAATGGAATAATGGCCCTTGACATTAGTTTTGTTTATAAAATAATTCCATATGGATGCAGTGAACTGAGTACTGAAATATTGTAAAGCAGTAAGAGTTGTTCACTGGGACATATATTGTAAACTCTTATTTTTGCTGGAAAAAATATATTTTTCCTTAAATGGAATAATCACTCATGACTGCAAAAATTGTTTGATTTGATAATTTCTGAAGATTTTAATTTGATTTAATAATTTTAAAAGTAATATTTTACCACTCAGAATAATAATTCTGGGGGATTAGTTACTAGTTATTCTAGTCAGGAGGGTTGTGATCATCCTTTTACTTGATCTATGGATTGTGATAAATTATATTGATTACTTAAGAATTCCCAGTTAATACCCTGAGGTTTGATGGTTCTTGTCCCAATATCAGGCCTTGTAAAATTACTGTTCAGTTGGGAACCCCAATGTGCACGGTTGCAACATTCACATTTGGGAAAACCCTTCTATTTTTCTAATAGTTGTATTAATACAGTTCTCACAGTCACCACCACTCTGCCCCAGCATGGTAGGCAGAGATGATATAGAATGCACATCTGAACATCTACATCTCATTCCTTGCAGAACAACCTGAAATATTAGTCATTAAGTTCCTCATCACCATCTCCTTCCTCATCACTATTGCCAGTGGTCATCATCCTGGCTACAGCTCTCACTCCCAAAGCGCACAGGCCGGGATACAACTTTTATAATGTGTTAGGCTGATGCCACTATGTCTAATGCCATATTCAGTAGGGATTTCTCCTCTTTTCCTTATTTGTATTCCCTCACTGTACTAATGTTAGGGTGCCCTTCTCTCATAAGTTACTAGGCCCTTTACCTCAAGCTTATTAGAATAAACGTCAACTAGTTACCATGGCACTCTTATGGTCAGACATCTGCGGATGTTCCTAACTTAAAATATCCCAAGCCGGTATAAACTAGAATCCTGTGGCAACCTGTTAGCAGTTTAGCCATCTGCCCTGTTTAGCTAAGCTACTGTTTTACATGCCTGAAGTCTGTAGGCTCACTGTTCTACTGCCTTAACTTATGCCTATGCCTAAGACTTACCTAGAAAATACCTATACCCATAGGTTATGACCCAGATTTAATAAATCGCCTGGAATAGCTGTTTATTATTACAACTGTTTGAATTATATCCATTTTCTCTACTTGCAAGTTGATCCTAGTTTCTACAAATGTATTTATTATTTTCAAGTATCCATTGAACAGATTAAGGCCTCAGTTCAGCAGTTATTTAAGCAGGTGGCCATCTTTAAGCATATGAATAATCCAGGGGGAATACTCTTGTAGTTAAAATAAGGCATGAGATTAACTGCCTTGTTGAAGGGGGACCTTGCTGAATAGAAATGTGACAATTGTGCTTATGTGCTTGGCTTAACTGAAATTTAAGAGAAAAATTTCCAAAAGCGTCTAAATGATGTAAAAGCCGGAGTCCCATTTTTAAAAGTGACTCATGCCCTTAGGAGCCTAAGTTTGATAGGATGTCACTGGATTTAGGTTCCCATGTCACTTTTGAAAATGGGACAGAGCCTCCTAAGTCACTGAAGCACTTCTGAAAATTTTGCCTATGGTTCTTTAGGACTTGACACAAAGCCCACTGAAGTCATGGAAAGACTCCCAAAGAAGTCATTAAGATGCTGCGTGGGTTGAGGGGTTCTCTTGCAGGATTATGGCCTTATGTCTGTATTTTAAACAGTATTTAGGTGCCTAAGGATACAGATAGCCCCCACTAGGATTTTCAAAAGTGTCTATGCACCTAACTTCCATCGATCTGAATGTGAGTTAGAGCCTAGATATTTTGAAAACTCCATCAGAACACTATCTGCTCCTTTAGGCATCTAAATTCTTTTAAAAATCTGTCCTTGAGTGCCTAGCTCCCATTGATTAGAACCAACACAAATGAAACATTTTGGCATTTCTGAATTGAAAGTTTTTGCAACTTTTCATTCAGTGAAAACAATTGATATTTTGATGTCTTCTTTCTTGGACAAAAATAAATGTCAAAATATCCTTCAGGATGGAAATCTCTGTGACCAGCTCGATAACTGAATATGCACATTAAGTTCAAATTTGCACATGAAGTTTTGCACTTGTGATTGTGCACCTGTGAATTTTTTCAAAAACCTGACTCTTAAGGTTTAGCTCATTGAGAACAACATTGGCTTTCTACTGACTCCATTTGTGAAATTTGCAGTGTATTTGTGCCAAAAGTTTAAAATATTGACATTTTGCAAGAGTCTGAATATAGATTCAGACCAGCATGTAGCAAATGAACATATTAATGCTATCTATAAACAAATGTTATTTTGGGGCACATTAAATTGTGTTTGGCACAAGTTTGGTGTTAGGATATAGATATTCAGGCCTGTCTGTAAAGGCCTATACTCTAAGAATTTAGGTGTATTCTTATCAGTTGGCTAGTGTGATAAATATAAAGGGAAGGGTAAACCCCTTTAAAATCCCTCCTGGCCAGAGGAAAAATCCTCTCACCTGTAAAGGGTTAAGAAGCTAAAGGTAACCTCGCTGGCACCTGACCAAAATGACCAATGAGGAGACAAGATACTTTCAAAAGCTGGGAGGAGGGAGAGAAACAAAGGGTCTCTGTCTATATGCTGCTTTTGCCGGGGATAGACCAGGAATGGAGTCTTAGAACTTTTAGTAAGTAATCTAGCTAGGTATGTGTTAGATTATGATTTCTTTAAATGGCTGAGAAAAGAATTGTGCTGAATAGAATGACTATTTCTGTCTGTGTGTCTTTTTTGTAACTTAAGGTTTTGCCTAGAGGGATTCTCTGTTTTGAATCTAATTACCCTGTAAGGTATCTACCATCCTGATTTTACAGAGGTGATTTCTTTACTCCTATTTACTTCTATTTCTATTAAAAGTCTTCTTGTAAGAAAACTAAATGCTTTTTCATTGTTCTCAGATCCAAGGGTTTGGGTCTGTGATCACCTATGCAAATTGGTGAGGATTTTTACCAAACCTTTCCCAGGAAGTGGGATGCAAGGGTTGGGAGGATTTTGGGGGGAAAGACGTGTCCAAACTACGTTTCCCAGTAAACCCAGTTAGAGTTTGGTGGTGGCAGTGGATATTCCAAGGACAAAGGTTAAAATTAATTTGTACCTTGGGGAAGTTTTAACCTAAGCTGGTAAAAGTAAGCTTAGGAGGTTTTCATGCAGGTCCCCACATCTGTACCCTAGAGTTCAGAGTGGGGGAGGAACCTTGACAGCTAGTTATAGAGGTATAAAAGAAAGAATCAAAATCACTGTCTGCCAGTGTAAGGTCCTTCTCTCACTGTGACAGTCTGAGGCCCTGTTCTTAGGCTAAGGCCTTTAGCTAAGCAGCAGAGGCAGCGATAAGCTGGGAAGCGACCGGTTACCTCCTCACATTCCAAACGAGTCACATTGAAATAAGGTGCTATTGGGCTGTTAGGCATTATCAGGACAGGATTGTATTCCTATCACCTCCAGAGAAAGGGAAGTGCCTAGAAGATGTAAAAGGAAACTTAGTTTGATAGCATCCTGTCTAACAAGAACTCACTTATCAATAGCTGGGATGTGAAATCCTCATTTCTGTGTTATTCATAGAATCATAGAATATCAGGGTTGGAAGGGACCTCAGGAGGTCATCTAGTCCAACCCCCTGCTCAAAGCAGGACCAATCCCAAACTAAATCATCCCAGCCAGGTCTTTGTCAAGCCTGACCTTAAAAACTTCTAAGGAAGGAGATTCCACCACCTCCCTAGGTAACGCATTCCAGTGTTTCACCACCCTCCTAGTGAAAATGTTTTTCCTAATATCCAACCTAAACCTCCCCCACTGCAATTTGTTCTATCACTGTAGTCCCCATTTCCCTATTGTTTGTCTGCATAATCTCTGTCTGGTTCTGTAATTGTTTCTGTCTGCTGTATAATTAATTTTGCTGGGTGTAAATTAATTAAGGTGGTGGGATATAATTGGTTAAATAATCATGTTACAATATGTTAGGATTGGTTAGTTAAATTTCAGGAAAATGATTGGTTATGGTATAGCTAAGCAGAACTCAAGTTTTACTATATAGTCTGCAGTCAATCAGGAAGTGTGTGGGTGGGGGAAATGGGAACAGGGAATGGGGGTGGAGAAATTGGAATCATGTTTGGCTAAGGGCAGGAATGGGAACAGGGACACAGGTGTAAGGCTCTGTGGTATCAGAGCTGGGAAGGGGGACACTAAGGAAGGAAACTGGAAGCATGCTTGCTAGAAGTTCACCCCAATAAACATCGAACTGTTTGCACCTTTGGATTTCGGGTATTGTTGCTCTCTGTTCATGCGAGAAGGACCAGGGAAGTAAGTGGGTGAAGGAATAAGCCCCCTAACATTTGCAGAGACAAAAAAGTGTTTATCATCAGATTGTTTTTTTTTGTGGCCTCTGTAAATAAATTGGTGTCTGCAGTCAAAGTCACAGAGTGCAGGTCTCCAAATGAGATATCCACCAATAAAATTACTGCTATTTCGAATTTATCAGTAGTCTTAGCAGGGGGCAAAAACCTGATTGTATATGGAAAATGAATTTTTCTCTTTTCCCCACAGATTAACCCCAGTATCAGGCTCATTGGCAGGGTAGTGATGTGAAGTTTGCACTGCCAAAGCCAGAAATGTACCTATTCTATGCTAAAGGGAGGACTTCATTCTTTAGTTGAGTTTTCAATATCCGTTTATATTCACTTTCTATTTATAAATAGTTTAGCAAAGATTATTAAATGATCGATTGGTGTTTTAAGCACCTTACAGACAAGAGATGGTTATAAACACATTGGTAGAAGGGATTATAACTGATTATAATAAGCCATTTTTAAAACCAACCCATTGATCTGTGGGGCTCTAACAGGTTAACCATTTATTAAAGCATCTATTAATTTATTAACCCTTTAAGTATATTTGTTTTTAAATGGAATCTGAATATAAAGTCTGATGAGTTGCTAATCTGACACCTTTCACGAGCATTAAATTAACATCTAGAACAACAAAACCACTCTTGGTTATAACTTCAAAGTCTTCCTTCAAAGCAGTTGAGCAGAGAGATGATGATAAATGTGGCACTTGTTTGGTGACTAACAGAATTAACAGCAGTAGAGATCTGTGGAACAATTTGGCTCTCAGTTATTCTTAAACAAAAATCATTGAAATGAATTGTTTTACTCCAGTTTAAATGCTTCCTTATGTTTTTTTAAGCATATGCATTTTTCTCATGACCCTAAAGAGGAATGATAACACTTATCTTTGCTCCGACCCCTTTTTTCTGTATGGCTCCATTTGCACTACAAGTATCATTTTGTTTCTGTAATTCAGGGTACTTCTAAATTTGAGCTGGGAGGCGTGATTCCGAGCTTGCACAGATGTACCTGCTTGAGCTAGCACCTAAAAATAGAAGAGCATCCACAGCAGCAAGGCCTGCCACCAGGGCTAATTGTCCTGAATATAATCCCACCCACCCAGGCACATATTCGGGTGGCTAGCTTGAGCAGACCTAGTGCAGGTACATCTATGTGGGCTGGGAATCAGACCTCCAGCTCCATTCTCCAAATGACCTGAAGGTTAGTGGTGGATGGGTGGAGTTTTATTAATTTATTTATTTTTGGCAATAGCTTGAATTTTTGTAATTTACTTTACAAAGTTTTCATTTCAAAAAGATCTTTTGAAAGACTGGCCTCCTTTTCCATTGACATTGGCACTTTAGTGCAACAAGAGAAAAGGAATGTGGGACAGACCACTTTGCTAAATAAAAGTCAAGTACAGCTTGCAGCTGTAGCCTTTCTTTATTCTCTGTCTATAGGCTAGAGTTATATATACAAGGTTCTAGGTGGAGGGATGTCAAAACAAAAACAAACAGAAAAACTAACCTCGCAGCAGGCTTTTAGACTTAGCAAAAGCAAAGATGCTGTGTGGGGACAGACTGTGGAACCTAGAGGAAGTATGAATTCAAATGCAAGTGAATCAACACTGCTGCTTCCATGCAAGCTTTCCTTGTGTTCTGCAGACAGCTGTCTTCATGCTTATACTTTAGGCACCTTTATAGTTATACTTAGCACATACACAGCACTTTCCACCCGTAGATCTGTTTTATGCAAAGGTGGCAAAGCTCATTTTATAAATGAGGAAACTGAAGTACAATCACACAGCAAGTCAGTGATACAGAAGAGAGAGTGAGACTCAAGTTCTGTTGATTTTTTTTTTTATTTGCAATAGCTGTGGCATATGTGTACTTGAACACAGAAGCTGCACGTGTATGTTTTGTGTAATATAGTGTGGCAGGATGATCAGTATTGACCAACAGATAGTTGGACTGAATGCATCAATTCTGAGCATAGATGTCATGGAAAAACATTAATTTGGGAAAACAAGATCTGATCATTAACAAACCAGGGTGAAATCCTTGCCCCATTGAAGCTAATAGAATAATTGAGTTGAATGTGGCCAGGATTTCACCCTGGATCATCTTCATTGGTAGCTGGCTTGAATATAGACTAAGATGGTAAAAGTTGCCTGGTTGGTAGAAATGAGACCAAGATGGCCCCACCAACTTGTGAACATATTGACTCCCCAGCCTATCTCAGTCCTGACTAGCAATGGCTCTTGTTATACATTCCTGTTGCAGGACTGTCACTATTGCTTTGAAGCTTGTGTGATGTGGACCAGTGTCTATAATGAACTAAGAGTTTGGAACCATGACACTTACTAGTTGCAATCAATGTAAAGATTTGAATCTGAGGTGAAAGGCTAGTTCAGTTAAAACTCTGCATCACTTTAGTCTTTAGAATGATGTTTCTTTGACTCCTTTCTGATAGAGCGGGGCAGGTCACCCAGACCCCTAGTCTTACAAATAACCTCTCCACAGTAAGTTAAAAACTTAAACTTACAAATACTTTTTTTGTGGTGTTTTTGGCTAATCATTATTGTTATTATTATTTTTTCTGAAGCATAAGGGGAACCCATGAAGTAGCAGTCTTTGTTTAGTTCCTGCCAGTGTCAATTACTTAAATTTGCATCCTTTCATTTGGTGTGGTTGAAAAACTATGGAAAGTCAATAGATTATAAAAGTGTATAATTGTATCCATTAATGCAGTGTATTTCAGGATGGAGGAGAAAAGTTACTTGTCTTAGTTCTAAATTGACTTTCTGTAGCTATTTCATATTTGTATTATTTGTACTGGGTTTTGACTACATAACAACTTTATTTGCAACAGTGTGTGAACCTGCATGTATCCAGACCTACAATACTGCCTGACTGTATTTACATCCATCCATTCTCGGAAGATCTGAACACTTATCCCAGTGTGCCACAGAGCAGCAGTAACCATATAAGGCAATGAATTCTGAGATGTCATACTTCACAGTTTGCTGGGAAGAAGGAAGACCAATAAACACAAGTTTACACAGTCATGTTTAGGAGGTTTTGCCATCTACCCAGCAAAATAACAGTGGATCTAATTCCTCTACTCCCTTACTGTAGGCAAACTTATAGAATATATCTAGAGAAGAGGACATTTCTCTGAGGTTTTACTCAATGGGATTTTTTTTTTTCAAGAATTGGTGCTTTTAGGAAATGGGTTTTTCCACTGTCCCTTAGAAATAGGATGCACATTGCATATTCCCCTCTCTGTTTCTGGGAAAACACTCCCTGCTCCCCACTTCCATTCTTTCAATAGAATTATGTCTTGAATGCTCACTAAAATCAGTGAGAGTAAGATCACTCAGCATGCAGTGCCTCCCGTGACTGGAGTCACAATGATTTTTGTTATTTAATTGTTCTGCCAAAACCAGACATTTATGACTTAAAGTAAGGAAGAAGGCACACTTGAGGAGGCTTATGTCACAAAGAATCCCACTTTTCCATTGCTGCACCATAACAATGGGCAATTCTGTCTGCACGCATATGAACATAAAATTCCTGTTGTAGAGAGACATGGTAAATAAAAGGTTAACAAATATTTTAAGGATTTTTACAAGGGAAACACTTTTATAAAGCCTTTGATATTAAAACTTTACTACACTTTTGAAACCAGCTGGCATAGGCAACATTTAGGTTTTAATGCAATGGAATTACTTGTTTTGAAGGAGACTAAAACGTAAATTAGAATAAGTCAGTCCTCTTTTAGTGAGGAAAACATTATGATAGCAGAACAGACAAATCATCTTTGTATATTGCCTTTAGACTTGAACTTCTTTGAATTTTCATTGCTAGCTTTATCTTTCTGAGTTAATGAAAACAATTCAGTGAATTTCATTTAAACATAGCCTCTGACTAGTATTATTCACTATCTTTATTAATATTGAACCAAAATTACTATTATGATGCTAGCATTGATTTACATAGCATAAATCTTCTCTGTGACCGTGCTTTTAGCTTATGCATCTTAAAACATTTAAGATGTTAAGAGGAGGAAAGGACAGGTATACCTATCTGTTTTTTGTGGTTTATTTTAATATCAGTCAGTTTTCACATTAACTTCCTTCTTATGTTCATCATCTTTATGTAAAAGAAATTCTGACAAAATTCTGGTACTCCTAATTTTAGACATTTAAATTTCAGTGTCCTGTATCAGGGTGCACCAGCTTTGTCAATCCTTTGTATAATTTAGAAAATATTACATCACCTTGATGTTGTCTTTCCAGTGACAAGAAATCGAGTTCCCTAAGGGGTAGATTCTGATATACTTACCTTGAATAGTACCTTTACTTCAGTGGAACTACTTATTGAGTAAGAGTGTCAGAATCTGGGCCTAAAGTGACCAACTGAACTCAGGGTATTGGCATTTGTCCCTTAAACTTCTTTCAGAGCTTAAATACCTGACGAGGAATCCTTCCCTAACTTTCACCACATTCTTGAAGTAATAGGGTACCATGAAGTGATTGTCACTGACACTTAATACCCTCTTGCTTACCCTCTTGTCCTCTTCAAGAGATTGTTTTTTTCCTGTGATAGTGTGACCAGTACGGCACATATTCCATATGTGGTCTAATAAGTAATATGTATAGCAACAATCATACCTTTTCTATATTATATTCCATCCATCTGCATATTCAAGTTAGTGTTTTGTTTGTCTCCTTTACTGTTGCTGTGCTCTGTGCTTTTAGTTAAAATTATTTTCCATAATAACCTTCAAATTGTTTTCCTGTTCACTGTGCTGGATGATCGGTCAATTTACCATACATTCTATAGTTTATTTCCATGATCCCAGACTAATTACTTTACATTTTTCTCTACAATGAAACACCTTTGCCATCTATTGGCCCATTCATCTAAAAGATCAAAATCTGGCTGTTTGTACAGTTCATTCTTATTTGCTCTACCTTCAAATTTCTGTATCATTTGCAATCTTGAACATCATGACCTTTGTCCCAGTCGTTTATATGATATATATGTATTGATCAACAGAGCTCCTAAAACCAACCTCCAGATTGCTGCTGTCACAAGCCATTCCCATCATTAAGAATGAGCCATCCATATCCGCTATAATTTCTCTAGTACTCTTGGAACTAGTTTTCCTATCCATGTCTTAATTATTCATTCTGGTTTGGATCTTTATCAAAGACATTTTGTACATCTGAATGTGCAATATTCATTGAATTTTACCTATTTATCATGGCAATAATATCTGCAAGGACCCTCACAGGTAAGCTGTGAATGACCTACCCCTCCTTTAATCTGGGCTGGCTATCCTTCCTTAAAATATTCTTCTAGGCATTGGATCATTCTAGGAGAGCATTAAGATTTAAGGAGCTCCACTCCCTTTCCCATGAAGGGGCTATGTGTAGACATAATTCTAATCTAGTCCAGTGACTAGTAGTTCATATTTAGCCGGCATTCATTTAAGATGACCTGCATAACTCAGTCATGGCTTCACCACTCATGAGGATGAGGCTGACCCAAACCCACAATGATAGAACCTTTGTATCATGCTTCACCATTATGTATTTTATATAGTGTCTAATCTGTCTTAATTTTTTTTATTCTACCTCACCCATGCATTGTATATGCATTAGATATGGTGATGATTTAAAAATATTAATCTTCAAAACCAGTAAAAATATAAATAAAAATTAAATCTTATGCTGGCCTTCATTGTTCAGATACTGCAGTACAGCAATGTACTTTTAGTAATGTACAATTTTTAGTAGAATATAGTACTTTTTAGCACCACATTTGAAAGAACAGAATATTACAGAAATAGTTTATCCTGGTGTGTGTGTGTGAGGGGATTGTAGTATTTGTTTTGTGATATGTATATATGAAAACGTGAAAGCTATATCACACACTTGCATTTTGACACACTTTCTTGCTGTGCAAATCGTGGGCAAAAAGTAGCTGTATGTGATGCTTTTCACTTCATTTACATGTGTATATAGCATGCATGTCCCACTGAAAGTTTGTGTGGAAGGGGTTCTTGATGACAGAAGTTGTGCAGTAGGTCTGGATAATGCCTGGTCCTGCTACCATAAATCAATTTTCTTTTCTCTCCTTGAATTATGGGGCTTCCCACTTTATACCCCAGAGTGAGAAATCATGTGAATAATTTCACATTCAACAGTGGAAATCACTACCGTAAATAATTATTTAATTTTGGTAAAGTTATACATAGAGTTGACATTTAGAAATGTCAGTACCTGTGGGTAGTAAACATCCATTGCTTATTTTTTCTTTTTCTTCTATGAAAACTGATGCATCTCCAACATATTTATTAATGGAGAATAGGATTAATGTATTTAATGCATTGCCACTGACCTATTTGATTCCCCCTCCAATTAGTTTCTTTCTTCTCTCTTCCATCATCTGGATTATGTGTTTACTTTATGTGGAGGATTGATTTAGTTTGAGATTTTTACATTCATTGTTAAAGAAATGGGAAAATGGTACTTAAATGTGCCACTGGGAGACCCAAAAGTTGATACACTGTGAAGGATGACAAGTTCAAGGGAGAAGATGAGTAGTTACCATTTCAAATTTAATGACTCTAATAAAAAAAAAAAGTAGTCAGTGACTACCAGAGAACTGCCACTCTGGAGCATAATCCCTCCCCCACCAACCATTACAGTTACTCAATATAAAGATCTCACTAAAATTTGCTGATGGGATTAAAATATTGCTGCTGGTTACATTAGTTATCATCATTGTGTGATGTCAGGTAATCCCATCCCTTCTCTTCCCTCCGCTCTACTCCAGTATTTAAACTGAGGAATTTGCAAAGGGTATCAAAAAGCCCTTGCAGGGGATTCATAGGACTATCCACCCACAGAAAAGTGCCTTTTAACAAATACCAGAGACAGAAATTAGTTCTGCAGAAGTGTTTTGAATTTATCCTTCTTGCCCACACATGCAGAGGTTTTGCCTCATTCCTCTGCATCCACTAACACTCCATATTGCAGAAAGTCTCTCTTGACTCTTTCAATATTTCTCTATTTTTCAGCACTTTTTGGCCTGGGCTGGGCTGGAATTACCAGGAGAACAGTCTCACATTATTCCATTGCTTTTCCTTTTGGTTCCTGGCCAAACCAGTAAAATATAACAGTGAGTGAAATTGTGTAGAAGAAAAAGGTATCTGGGCTGCAGCAACTTCCCACGCAGTAGCCTCAAGAGGAGACAGACCCCCGGTACTGGAGTCCCTTCACCTACACCAACAAACAAAAATAAAAACATCACAGAGGCACTGTTCCAAGGAACAGGTGGCCGTTAGATGCCTAATGCTCAGGTCAATGGGACTTAGTTGCTCATGGTCATTTGTGCATTTGAAAATTTCCGTCAGTACTTCCAAGGGGTTTCAGGTTCTATCAAGGTAGTGGCATTCAGCACTTTCAATGATGGGGTCATTAGTTCTTTGAAGCCTTTTTCCTCTCCTGATTTATGACTCCGTTTTGGAGCTGTCGTGCTGATTGAGGGATACAAACAGTCTGTTTAACCCTCTCTGAGTTTGTCAGTCAGAGAGAACCCATCCCTTCCTTTTGGCTCTGCATTAGCCCCCTGGAGAAGCTCAGGGTTGAGTAGCTAAGTGTTTGCTACACTGCTGCCTCTGGAAGTCTGTCTTTCAGGGTTTGCATAAGCCTCAGGAGGATAGGCAAATGCTTATGTGTTTTGCTCAGTAGGGATAGACTTGCATGCATAAGTTTAAGAACATGCTTAAGTGCTTTGCTGAACTGGGGTCTAAATGTGCAATTCTAAAATATTGTTAAGGAGTTGTAATTTGCCTTGCAAAGTGATTCTGAAATTATACCACAACGTCTAGATGTATTTAGATAAACCTTCTGGGTCAAGAAGAAGTCTAAGATTTTATTTCTTGGTGTTATGTCTAAGAAGCATGAAGACGTATATTTAGCTGTAAAAATCTAGTTAAATATTAGGCAATATTTATAGTACATAAAGCTTCTACAGGGTGAACGTGCACAAAAAATTCTAAGCCACATATATACAGAGCAAAAGGCCAAGCAATATAAAACACTGTATAACAGAGAAGGTCACATTATTGCTATAAAACACACAATAAATTTCATGCACAGAAATATTTCAGACAAAGATGTCTGTGCATTTGTCTTTTGAAACCAGACAGGGACAAAAAAGAGATATGCTACTAACGGTTAGAAGGCAATCACATCATTTGGAACAGAAAGAATCACAACGTTGATTTACCAAAATTGTTCGGTATCCTGAGTAATAAGCAGCTAAGGCCACTCCTACTTCAGATCTCTTAAGAGTGAACAGATTTACAGAAAAGTGAGCCTGTTTCAGAAATTTTGAGAAAATTCTGAAAGTATTGAAAACACAGAATAGCAACCCTTCATGCTTGCTGGTCCAAAGAAGTCACTTTAACAAATCACACAGTGTTCAAGTGATATGTGCTAGAATTGCATTTTGATAATACAGTAGAATCAAAATAAAATACAACAGCAGAGAAGAGCTGAAGTAGAAAGGCCACCTGCATGCACTAGGAAATTACCTGGAGTTTTCAGGATATATGACCTGTCAATTTCTAGCAAAACTTCAGGCTGAATGTTCAGTTCCATAAATTACTTGAGTGACTGCAAAATATTTTGTCCTTCCTCTTTTCCTTCATTGAACTTGGCTGAACAAACCCTTTCCATTTTAAATGCATTCTGCTCCTTGCCTGGTCTGCTCACATAAAAATCCTCCCACAAGAAAATAATCAATCAGCCTACAGTTGATTTTCTCCTGGTGGCTCCAGGCTTCTTTATTCTTCCAATCTCCTGCTCTGAGTTCCTTCTAGCCCAGACTCATCTGCACATATTCCTACTGTGGACCTCTGCAATATTCCTCCATTCCCAAACACAGATACACTTTAGGCCCTAGTCTTAGCCAACACTCAATATTCTGACAGGTTTCAGAGTAACAGCCGTTACCCCCCCAGATGTTCTGGTTTAACTTGGATTTAAACTTGGAGAGTGGTCAGTTTGGATGAGCTATTACCAGCAGGAGAGTGAGTTTGTGTGTGTATGGGGTTGGGGGGGATGTGAGAAAATCAAGGTGGGCCATTTCCAGCACAAATCCAGGTTATCATGCACATTGTAGGGAGAATGGTCACTTTGGATGAGCTATTACCAGCAGGATAGTGAGTTTGTGTGTGTGTGGTTTTGGGGAGAGGGGTGAGGGGGTGAGAGAACCTGGATTTGTGCAGGAAATGGCCCAACTTGATTATCATGCACATTGTGTAAAGAGTTGTCACTTTGGATGGGCTATCACCAGCAGGAGAGTGAATTTGTTTGGCGGGGTGGAGGGTGAGAAAACCTGGATTTGTGCTGGAAATGGCCCAACCTGATGATCACTTTAGATAAGCTATTACCAGCAGGACAGTGGGGTGGGAGGAGGTATTGTTTCATATTCTCTGTGTGTATATAAAGTCTGCTGCAGTTTCCACGGTATGCATCCAATGAAGTGAGCTGTAGCTCACGAAAGCTCATGCTCAAATAAACTGGTTAGTCTCTAAGGTGCCACAAGTACTCCTTTTCTTTTTACTCAATATTCTGCCTCACTGATTTCTTTATAGCTATTGGAGTTTTTTCTTACTTCTCCTCCTGTAATTTATTTATCATTAACAATCTGACAATTGGTGCAACTATTTGATCTTTCCTTAGTCTGCTTATGCTCAGCCCTGCACAAAGGATAAGGATTGTCATTTCCTACAGGCATTTCCTAGTTTTACTTTCCCTTTTAACAAATGAATAGGTTCTCGTGCTTTTTACAAAATAGATGTGCTTGCTTAGCTTACCAAGTGTGGGGGTTTATTTTTGTTTTTTTCTTGAAATTATTTTAGATAAGGAGATGAAAATAGACTAGGTAGTCCTCACTATGTCTTTAGATTTTCTCTGTAATGGCTCTTTTCTCCAAGCTAGTTTAAGATAGACATACTGCATGTATGTTAGAGTTTCCAAGATGGAGGGAGAAAAGTACCAATATACAAATACAAATCCAACTCCAAACCATAGGAGATTAATCTAAAAAAAGACTTTAGGATTCAGTCCAATGAGTTCTTGAGCTAACAAGATTAGTTGTTAGAGTACAGAGTCTACTCTAGATAGCTTCTAGAATCGCAACACTCCAGAAATTTTCTTGACTGGACAATATTTTTCTTTGAAAGCTACCAACTTTGGGGTGGGATCTGAGAACCCAGGAAAGAATTTTCTGTAGTATGTGGCTGGTGAATATTGCCAATTTGCTGAGGGTTTAGCTGATCGCCATATTTGGGGTCAGGAAGGAATTTTACTCCAGGGCACATTGGAAGAGGCCCTGGAGGTTTTTTGCCTTCCTCTGTAGCATGGGGCACGGGTCACTTGCTGGAGGATTCTCTGCTCCTTGAAGTCTTTAAACCACGATTTGAGGACTTCAAAAGCTCAGACATAGTTAAGAGGTTTTTCACAGAAGTGGGTGGGTGAGATTCCGTGGCCTGCGCTGTGCAGGAGGTCGGACTAGATGATCATAATGGTCCCTTCTAACCTTAGTATCTATGAACCTATGAAACTGCGAACAGCTACTCGCCCTGCCCCCTCTTCTCCCCCACGCAGAGTGATGTTTCCATACACTTTTCTACAACCTTGGTAACCTTGGGCTGGTATTATATAGGTGTATGTTTCTAAAGACCATAGCCATTTCCACTCTTAATGTGTCTGTTCGTTTCATCATCTCTTTTATTTAGTGGAGGCGCTGGACAAGAGTGTTCCCTCCGCTGTTTGATGCTCTCCTTGATTCTCATCGTTTGGAGAGCCAACAGCAAAGACACTGTGTTGTTTTTGGTGATGTACTCCATTGTTTTGCTGCAAAACCTGTTTTGTGATTTTATTCATTCATTATATTTGAAAGGTTTTGCAGTAGAATAGCAGTAACCTCTGGCAATGGGTAAAGGAGATGCATCTTCAGTAATATAGCACATTCAGAAAGAAATGTGCAACCAGTGTGCAAAAAATAATGTTCTTTAAGTACTGTGGCTTCTGATGCAGTGAAATTAAATTCTTGCCTAGACCAGAAAAGCAGTGCTGTGCTATACTTTAGCTGAGCACACAGAGATACAGTTCTTTGTCTTTCTGATATATCCTACAAACCTCTCTCCTCCCCTCCAAAACCCCCCCCAAAACAAAAAGCAACAATTAAAGATAGTTTCCCTACAACCCATTCCTCCACATACTGCAAGAAAAAAACCCAGAGAATAAATCTGCTTTAAAGATAAGAACATTCACTGTGTGATGCTTTCTTGGGGAGCACAAGACTGACAGTCACCATGTAACTCCAGTCTGTTGGCCGACATAATCTCCTCAGAAGCTCTGCCAGCTTTTTCTTTGCATTGCAGGTCAACACTTGGTATACCCTAGCCTCAAACCCCTTTGAAGAATGTACCCCTCTAGTAGCCAGCCCCTGTCATTGGATACTGTCCGAAATAACCAAATTCACAGTCTCCAAAGAGACACTGTGCACACCAGCTTGCTTGAGTCATCTGCGGATTCACCCTTTCCTTAATACCGCTGCACTGAGATGTATTTATAATAAAACCAAGAAAAAGTTTATTAATAAAGAACAGGGATGTAAAGGTTCAAATGAGTAGAGTATGGGGAATAAGAAGAATAGGTTACATAAAACAAAAATATAACACCCTTCTACTAGACTAAAATTGAATTCTAGGAAGCTAATCTTTTCAAAAGCAATTTCTCACCTAAAGTCTTTTCTGCAGAGCTTGCTGGTTCTCAGTCAAACCAGGATCCCTACATTCACAAATCAGACCCATCTGGTACGGGTGTTCCTCTGTGAAATGAAAACCAGGGTGTTGTCCTTGTGCCCTCTCTTATAGTCCAGTAAACCTTTGAAATGCATTACTTTTGTTTGTTCTCCTGCATGCTCAGGGTGACCAGATAGAAAGTGTGGAAAATCGAGACGGAGGGTGGGGGGTAATAGGAGCCTATATAAGAAAAAGCCCCAAATATCGGGACTGTCCCTATAAAATTGGAACATCTGTTCACTCTATGTGTGCTGGTGCCACATTCCCATGTCAACCTGCTTTTCCTGTTGATTTTACATGGAAATTGGGCTTTTTTTGTGTTGACTTCATAATGCTTAATTTACTTCAGAGCCATGGTGGATAGATGATTCCACCCTTTGTCTGGCAAAACCTCCTTGTCAACCCTGCCAGGGACACAAGATTCTAAACATATTTCAATACACACATACATACTTCTTAGATATCACCTGTACATACATCCTGCAATCAGTAGGAGGATCATTATGATGCAAACTTCAATTAGACACCTCACATGCCCTTTCTGGGTAAATACTATGAAAGCAGTGTGTTGAGTGTAGTGAGTTTGTCAGGCTTATTGGAAGTTCCTGAAAGAATAGTGAACCCTTTGCCAGTTGGTGTTGATGGGCTCTTAGTGTGAATGAAGATTATATCCGAGCTGTTTTCTGTTTTTCATTCATTGATACTTCCACCTTTTTAATTTTCATTTCTATTTTATATTTAGTATAATAAAGTTTGCTTTTGCATTGTTACAGAATGAATTAAAAACTTGATGACCTTGGTACAACAGAAAAGACAATTCTAGCAGAATTCTGCTAATTAAATATGATTGTAGATTTGAAGATGCACAATTGTGCTGATACAGAATTTTTCTTCACAGAGTATTTTTCATACTTTAGGAAATGCTATCCTTTAAACATGAAACTGACTAATATGGTGATTTTGCTCCTGGAGATAAAAAGCTAAGCATCTAATACATTTATAATCATTAACGCATGCTTTAGACTAAGTAGTCTAGAATAATGCACATACTATCAGAGATCCAAATATGAGTTTTGTTCCAGTTGCATTAGTCAGCAGTTTATACACTATCAGCAAAATACAGAATCTACTGATTTCTAGAAATAGTTTCTGCTCTGTCATATCTTATGTTCACTTGGCCTCAGTGGTAAAATAAACATGAAGACACATTTGTGTGAATAAACTCAGTAGTACAAAGTGACTTAATCACTAATGACACCAGGCACATGGATAATGTTAGCAAGGAGCCATGTCAGCTCACAGCTTTTATAACTTAGTCTCAGCATGGGACTCCACGAAGCAAGCTGTCTGCTAGTTTCATTACATTATTTGGTAATTATTTTGTGTTTTGCACCAGTGTACATTCTCAGAGAATACTATGTTGTTGCTAAAGCAGAAAAGCATTAGCTGATTTGAGAAGTCTGTGAGTTAGTTCTAAAGGGTGATGAACTAAGAGAAGCCGAGGAGTACTTGTTAGTAGCTGGGTAACCTGACTCTTTCAATATTTCTGAAAATGAAATCAGGTGTTCAGCATTTGAATCTATAAAAAGCTCCCTTGAAATGAGAAGGAAAATATAGACAGAAGGAAGGAAGTAAGGAATGTTTCTGTGTTTATGAGGAAAAAAAGTAGTCAGGAAAACAAAAAGTTAGTACTGAAATCCAGGAGACTAATTCACATTTATACTAAGATCCCTTTACATGGCTTTGGAAGAGTAAAAGGCCCTTTAAATGGGCATAAATGTAATTTGGAGCCAATTTAGTTTCTCTTCATCCAGTCAGAGTGGTGTAAAGGGGCCTTAGTGTAATTGAGAATCAAATACTAGATCTGTATGCAGATTTTGGTGGATATTGAGTAGAAAACCCTGTTTGGTACTGCTTGAGATGCGAAAGATTTTATGGAGCCAGTGGATTGTACTTGTTGGAGATATGTTCAGTTGCTAGCAACAATTATCTTTACTGCTAGGGTGTGTCTACACTGAATGCTTCTTTCAGCAGCATGTAATGTACGTACCTGTTAGCAAATACTAATCTTTTATTATTCTCTTCATATTAAACTCTCATGATTTCTTGGCCAAACATCCCAGAAGCTTTTCTGTGTTAGCCAAAGTGCTAGCTAAACGCTAATGTTAAGAGGGTTTTGTTTTGAATAAATGAATGTCTTTGTCCTGGTGGGTCTGTAGTCTATTATCCACTCTGGTTTACTCTGAAATTTAGCTGACCTTAGTGTGTTATCAATGAGCTGAAGTTTAGATGAACCTTAGTGTTGTTAAATAATGGATTGTGTATCTGGTTTTACTCTAAACACTTGACCCTTATAGAAATGTCCAGATAGGAACAACTTGTAACTAATATGGGGCAGGTGATTCTATGATTAATAAAATAATAATCCATCAAAGGATGATTTCAGCTTATCAGGAATTAGTCTAACAGATGATTTCTTTCATAATGACTTGGTTACAGATATATTTTATAATTGATACAATAGTGGATGATTGAACAGATGTCTTTCATTTATCAATTATGTAAACTAGATACCATGAAAAGAAATCCACTGTCAATAGTTCATTTTATTTGTCTCTTTTCTGTGAACACACGTAGTATATAAAGACAAGCATGTTATTATCGATGTATGTTGTAATGGACAAAATGGTGTAATTGATAATGGATGCTCAGAAATGGGCTATAATTGCTAAACTTGGTAATTGACAAAATAGAAAAGGGATGTGTGGTATAGCATGTGTGTTTTATAATCAATGGAGCAGCACAACATTAATGTATGGATTAATGTCTAAGCATTAATGGCTAGGTGTGGTCACGGGTGATGCTAGTAATGATAAAGTAGTTACAAATATCATTGACTTAATTATTCAAAATAAGATCAAGCATGAGAAAATATTTTTCTCTGTTTTGAACAGTTTGTCAGAGGTGAGTTTTTAGGAATTTAGTCAGAAGTGAGCTCGTAGGCTGTCTCACTTCTCCAGTCTCAGATTTGGTACCTTTTCCGTATTCTGTATAGTGTTGTGTTAATTAAGTATTGCTTGATCAACTTACTTAAATAAAACTTTAACTGAGTTAGTTATTTGACATCATGCCTTATCAAATCTGATCGCGCAAAACTATGTAGCTCCCCCTAGCATGGGTACAAATATCCGGGTAGATGGTGAGGCATGGCTTAGACCAGTAAAGACACACCTGAAGGGTGTGGGTATATTCTTGAGTACATACCCTACATGGCTCTCTGTTTGCCCAAGCTATGCTTCCCCATCTACACTGCTATCTTTAGCAGTGTATTGACCCACTGCCTCCCCACTGCTGGAGCCCTTTCCCCTCTGCAGGGAAAGGCTCTGGCAACAAGGAAAGGCTCTGGCAGGGAGCCTTTCCTTGCTGCAATAAAAGGCTCCATCAGTGGGAAGCTTTTGAAGTCTTTCTCCTCTCTTCTGCCAGAGCTTTTCACTGGTGGTGTAGCTGCACACTGCAGCATGGACATGGTGTACTTTTCACTGCGGTGTGTCGCTACACGTACACTACGTGCTGCCAAAAGTGGTGTGTAGTGTAGATGGAGCCTTACTTACCTTTAAAAAGTAGTCCTACCGACGTAATGCATGCCTACTATTAGTGATTATTTGTACTGTGGTCTTGCCTGAGGGTACCTGTCCATATCAGGATTCCAGTATGCAAAGCACTGTTCAAATAGAGCTGGTCAGAAACATTTTTACAAAACTTGTTTCCCTAAGGGAATGCCAGTTCATGACAACTGAAACTTTTTGCAGAAATATGGATCTGTTTCAGCTCAGCTTTAGTCAGGAAAGGTTTATCAGGTCCAAAATGGAATTTCTAGTCAATCAGAGAGAAACTCCAGACCAGCTTGGTGGTTTGGGTGCTAATGTGGGAGAACCAGGTTCAAGTCTCTGAACAGAATCAGACCAAGGAGGGATTTAAATCTGGATCATACATCCCAGCTGACTGCCCTAACAGTGAAGCTTGTGTATGTGTGTGATTGTGTGGATGGGTCTTTCTGAAAGCCTCCTGGTACAGCTGTTTCACTTTGTACAAATAATTTTTGGAGCAAAGATTTGAACCTGAGACTTCCACATCAGAGGGGGTACTAACCACTGAAGACAGTCTCTTGTGCCATCTCTCTCGGCCAGTGGCTAGATATTTATTTATACAAAGTGGAATTGTTCCAACAGAAGAGATTGTATGAAATCAAGACTTACCTCAACAGATCTGTGGTTAGGGACTTCAGCTAGGATGCAGGAGATAGACGTTCAAGTCCCTTATTTGGATCACCTCTCTCTGGTTTTTCACAAAAAAGAAAAAGAAAAAAACAAAACAAAACTTCTAACGGGCTTGTGTTTTTCCCCCTGAAGAGTTGTAAAACTTCTGAAATTTCAAAAATTTTCATGGGATGACAAAACTATTTCCCACCCAGGTCTATGAACAAACAGGAAGTAGTAGTCCCTGCCCTAAAAGACATTACAATCTAATTTACATACTGTGCCTAATTTACAATTAAAATGTTATATTTTGTACATATTTTTTCTGATGGTAACTCACATAGCCTCACTTGCTATGCTACCTCAGGATAACTGTATCTTTGAATCTTCCTTTTTAAAAAATGACACTTGTGGAGAGTACTTACAAATATTTATACTTATTAAATAGGACCAAATGTTGTGCCATAAAACTAGCACTATGGTACATACACTACATAATGAAAGGCTATCATGTGTCTCTCCAAAACAGTTTGAAGATGCTGCACAATAGAAACTGCATGATTTTTCTATTTGTGTAACTGTAAGCCTGATTTAATATCCACTGAAGTCAAAGTAAAGATGCCTATGAATTTCAATAAGCTTTGCATCAGGCTCTGTGTAACTGACGTGGTTTAGCCAGCATTTCTGAGCATAACATTTCATAACATCTGTGGCTTCATTTTCAAGATAGCCAAACACTCTCAATTCACTCTCTATGCTAAGGTGACTGTGATATTTTGATTTTTATCAGTGCTAACACTGAAAATCCTGTCTCACACAAGTATGATATTGCCGATAGAGAAATCTCATTTGCAGCTCGATTCCTAGAACTTATATTATTACTTCCTACACAATCAGAATTCCAGTGAACCCCCGATTCCCCCATCTCCATTGCATTGCCTGAAATGCCAATCAACTATTCTTTGTCTTCTATTGTCAAGTATGCAACATGTGAGACAAGAATGGATTATGTACCCACACATAATCTTCTAGATGAACATTTTGAAAATACTTATTAAAGTTTTTCTTCCCTTCTGTTGACAATACAGTTGTGCAACTACCAGCTACCATACATTGGCACTGGCAAACCCAGTGCTCTCAAAATGTATGCGCCCGATTTTCAATTACCCTAAAACCCCTTTACACTGTTCTCGTGGGTGACTTTAATCATCCTGATATCTGCTGGGAGAGCACTACAGCAGTGCACAGACAATACAGGAAGTTTTTGGAAAATGTGGGGGACAATTTCCTGGTGCAAGTGCTGGAGGAGCCAACTAGGGGGAGAGCTTTTCTTGACCTGCTGCTCACAAACCGGGAAGAATTAGTAGGGGAAGCAAAAGTGGATGGGAATCTGGGAGGCAGTGACCATAAGTTGGTTGAGTTCAGGATCCTGACACAGGGAAGAAAGGTAAGCAGCAGAATACGGACCCTGGTCTTCAGGAAAGCAGACTTCGACTCCCTCAAGGAACTGATGGGTAGGATCCCCTGGGGGAATAACATGAGGGGGAAAGGAGTCCAGGAGAGCTGGCTGTATTTCAAAGAATCCCTATTGAGGTTACAGGGACAAACCATCCTGATGTGTCGAAAGAATAGTAAATATGGCAGGCGACCAGCTTGGCTTAACAGTGAAATCCTTGCTGATCTTAAACATAAAAAAGAAGCTTACAAGAAGTGGAAGGTTGGAAAAATGACCAGGGAAGAGTATAAAAATGTTGCTCGGGCATGGAGCAATCAGGAGGGCCAAATCGCACCTGGAGCTGCAGCTAGCAAGAGATGTTAAGAGTAACAAGAAGGGTTTCTTCAGGTATGTTGACAACAAGAAGAAAGCCAAGGAAAGTGTGGGCCCCTTACTGAAAGAGGGAGGCAACCTAGTGACAGAGGATGTGGAAAAAGCTAATGTACTCAATGCTTTTTTTGCCTCTGTCTTCACTAACAAGGTCAGCTCCCAGACTGCTGCGCTGGCCAACACAGCATGGGGAGTAGGTGGCCAGCCCTCTGTGGAGAAAGAAGTGCTTAGGGACTATTTAGAAAAGCTGGACGTGCAGAAGTCCATGGGGCCGGATGTGTTGCATCCGAGAGTGCTAAAGGAGTTGGTGGCTGTGATTGCAGAGCCATTGGCCATTATCTTTGAAAACTCATGGCGATCAGGGGAAGTCCCGGACGACTGGAAAAAGGCTAATGTAGTGCCTATCTTTAAAAAAGGGAAGAAGGAGGATCCTGGGAACTACAGGCCAGTCAGCTTTTGACACGGTCTCCCACAGTATTCTTGTCAGCAAGTTAAAGAAGTACGGGCTGGATGAATGCACTATAAGGTGGATAGAAAGTTGGCTAGATTGTCGGGCTCAACGGGTAGTGATCAATGGCTCCATGTCCAGATGGCAGCCGGTATCAAGTGGAGTGCCCCAAGGATCGGTCCTGGGGCCAGTTTTGTTCGATATCTTCATAAATGATCTGGAGGATGGTGTGGATTGCACTCTCAGCAAATTTGCGGATGATACTAAACTAGGAGGAGTGGTAGATACGGTGGCAGGTAGGGATAGGATACAGAGGGACCTAGGCAAATTGGAGGATTGGGCCAAAAGAAATCTGATGAGGTTCAACAAGGATAAGTGCAGGGTCCTGCACTTAGGACGGAAGAACCCAATGCACAGCTACAGACTAGGGACCGAATGGCTAGGCAGCAGTTCTGCGGAAAAGGACCTAGGGGTGACAGTGGACGAGAAGATGGATATGAGTCAACAGTGTGCCCTTGTTGCCAAGAAGGCCATTGGCATATTCGGATGTATAAGTAGGGGCATAGCCAGCAGATCAAGGGACGTGATCGTTCCCCTCTATTCGACATTGGTGAGGCCTCATCTGGAGTACTGTGTCCAGTTTTGGGCCCCACACTACAAGAAGGATGGGGAAAAATTGGAGAGAGTCCAGCGAAGGGCAACAAAAATGATTAGGGGTCTGGAACACATGACTTATGAGGAGAGGCTGAGGGAACTGGGATTGTTTAGTCTGCAGAAGAGAAGAATGAGAGGGGATTTGATAGCTGCTTTCAACTACCTGAGAGGTGGTTCCAGAGAGGATGGTTCTAGACTATTCTCAGTGGTAGAAGAGGACAGGACAAGGAGTAATGGTCTGAAGTTGCAGTGGGGGAGGTTTAGGTTGGATATTAGGAAAAACTTTTTCACTAGGAGTGTGGTGAAACACTGGAATGCGTTACCTAGGAAGGTGGTAGAATCTCCTTCCTTAGAAGTTTTTAAGGTCAGGCTTGACAAAGCCCTGGCTGGGGTGATTTAATTGGGGATTGGTCCTGCTTTGAGCAGAGGGTTGGACTAGATGACCTCCTGAGGTCCCTTCCAACCCTGATATTCTATGATTCTATGTTTTGGCAATGATAAGTAGGCCTCAAGCCATTTACAGTTTTCTGGATGATAACCAGGACCATAAATTTCATTCAGACACTTATAAGAAGCCAGTGCAAGGTATGAAATACAGGTCTCATGTGCATATATTGGCTTGTAACGCTTAAAAGACACTAGCTGAAACTACTATTCAAGACCTTGCAGTAGCCTTAAGCAGAGCACATAAGAGTCTTACCAACTCTTACTGATGTTTTACATGTATGTTGACTAGATGGGGTATCAGGAAAACCCCCGCACATAAGACTCCATGCAGAAGTTAAGCATTTCTAGGTCAGCCTAAATTATATATATATATATATATAATATACTGTAACCTCAAATTGTATTTCTTCCATTTTAATTACAGCTATTTGGCTTTGAGCAGCTGGAAGTAGGGTGACCAGATGCCCCGATTTTATAGGGACAGTCCCAATTTTGGGGTCTTTTTCTTATATAGGCTCCTATTACCCCCCACCCCATCCCGATTTTTTCACACTTGCTGTCTGGTCACCCTAGCTGAAACAGATGTTGAACAATAAATTGACCTTGTGCCAGACTACTTGGTAATGATAAGGCTGACCTCACAGAGGGCCTGACAGAGAAGTCACCAAGTTTGGAAATCTCAGACAGTCTCCATTAGGAAAACTAAATTTTAGGTGCCTGATAGTATATTGTGTCAGAAATCAATTAGGATTGATATATTCAATTTATCAGTCAATCACTTTGGGTAATATTTTTGTGAAAAAATTCATTTTATGCAGTTCGGTTCCTCTTTTTGAATTTCTTTCAGGTTGTTATATGCAGTGAGTGTTCATACACATCCCATAATGTAACTGTAGGGGTTTCAATATGATTTGTACTGCTATGCAGTTCTTGGTGTAGATTCTCAGATGAAAATAAGTGAAAATAAGCATGTTATAAATATCTAGAGAGAGAGATTCAAAGGATAAAGGAGTTATAAGAGAACATTCTTTTCCCAGGCATTTATGTTTCACCTCTAATGTCTACACCTTTCCTACAGAGAAAGCTGGCTTCTATCACAGCTAGATAGTAGTCACAGCTGGACAAACACACAAGACAGTGGGAATGGCTTCAAAGACAACATGTTCCATTTATAAACAGAGACGAGGTGATAGTTTTTAAAAGTGTGAATTGGCCGACTTGCTCCTATTGATTCATAGTCATAGATTCCAAGGCTAGAAATGACCACTGTGATCATGTAGTCTGGCTTCCTGTATGACACAGGTCATAGAACTTCTCCAAAATAATTCCTAGAGCAGATCTTGAGAAAAAACATCCAATCTTGAATTTAAAAATGGTCAGTGATGGAGAATCCACAATGACCCTTGGTAAATTGGTCCAGTGGTTAATTACCCTCCCTGTTAAAAATTTACACCTTAAAAGACCACTTACTTTAATTGGAACAGGTACTCTAACAGTTTGGTTTTGTAAATCCTGCTCAGAAAGGCTGCTTTGTGTTATATACACTGCCACGTCTTCTTTAGAGAACTGCAGTCAGAAGTTTAAACTGCTGTGTCAGCCACAGTGATGGCAAGAAGTACAGTTTTTCAAGGTAATAAAAAGTTTGCTATGTTGGCTTTTGTAATCTAGTCTTTCATTTATGCATTTTTGAATTTTATTGAGCACTGGGCATTGTTCTCTGTCATCCATAAAATCTGTAGGAGATTTAAGTACATCTTAAGTCAAACATCCAGAACAAACGTTCTGTGTAAGTACAGATAGCATGTTCTGTTCTCCAGCGAGATACGCGGGTGTTTCGAAGAAGTGGCAGCAATATTTCATCTTTTGCAAGAAACAATTGAAAGTTTGCCAGACGATATAGATCTGATGTTGCATTATTTATTTGAATACTAAAAACTATACTGAGGCAATTTCACCAACTGTAGTGCTGTGTAAGAAACAAACAAAGGACTATTGTGGAGTTTTAGTAACTTTTCTATTGTAGCAGTAAAATCACAGTGTAATTCAGACAGATGCTGTGGCTGGATGTTCAAAGGGCTGGATAATTCCACATACACTAATAACATTTGTAGTTATGAATGCTAAAGAAATCGTAAACAAATCTTATGCCTCATGTCATGAACTGATTGCTTCAAGGTTGAGAAAGGTGTTTTCCCACCATGTACAGCATTACTCGATTGCCTAGGTGCATAGTGAGTTTTTCTTACCTGTTGATTCTGAAGGAGGAATTAATCTAATCTGGAGGCAACATGACAACTGAGACTCCAGCTTGTTTCTCTGAGCTGGCATGGCAGAGCCTATTTTCCTATAAAACGCTCAATTATCAATAGGCTGGAGAAACTGCTATTATAAAATATTTTGAATACATTGGACCAGATCCCCAGTTACCATTAAATCACATTTGTGCCACTTCAGTGGCACAAGGGGGACTTAAGTCTGCTGTGAGACAGCACTTGAGTATTCCTCTACTGTATAGGAATCCTGAATTGGTGTAAGCTCTCCCTCAGCTCCTGGTCCTCTGGCTAAAAGGAGATGGCAGGGAGTGAGACAGGAGCACAACAGACTTTGGTCATCCTGGCTAGTGGAGCAGTCCTTTAAGAATGAAGCTTTATTTGCCAACACAAATTAAAGCAGCCCTGTGGCTGCTATAATGGACATGACCCCCAGAAGCCTTGACCCCCAGAAGCCTCGACAATTGAAGGGGAGTAGAAAGGAGGAGTAAAGGCATTTATGCCCTTCCCTTCTCCAGTAACTCTTGTCATCAGCTCTACCTTCAGTATAACTAAGGAAATACTTTTGAAAAGAAATGAAAAATCCCTCAAGACATGTCCAGGTGATTCATCAAAAAATCAGTTGGTTTGTGAATATCATCTTTTGTAGTTTGAGTGGGAATCTGCCATGTAAATGAACTCTCCTTTCCTTGAAGACAGTTACACTGGGTACAATGAACCAAATCCTGTTCTTAGATATATCTGCAACTGCTCCTGAAGTCAGCTGCAGACATTCACAAGTACCCAAGGAACTCCTCCTACCCTCCCACAACTAGCTGTTGGATGTTGTTTAAGAGAGAAGATGGGGGGGAAATGGAAATTGAAACAAAGTTGTTCTTTTGCGAGGGGACTTTCCTGTCACTGGCTTTGGGGAGGCAAGTGCTGAAGTGTGTGAGGGCTCTAGCTTCATTTAAGTTTGCGGGATTTTTTTTTTGACCATATGGTCTTGTCTCCTCCCTTCAGATTCCCCTGCTACTACCGTGTATTTCTCCTCCGTGAAGGCAGAATATTAATGCCCAGAGCCTTGAGTGGAAGTTTCTTCCCTGTTCAGCTATGGGTAGCTTGATGAGCCTTTGTGGGCTCAGTTAGCTTATAAAGGCTCACATATGTTTTATTTTCACTGTAGATGTGTATTCTTTCTTCCTTTCACATCAGACCTTCAGCTATGATAGATTTGAGCAGATTATTTATCTTGATCTATATTATTTGGTGTTATACTCCTTATTTTGGGCCTCTAGCCACTACAACCTCTTGGCAGAGTGACAAGGCACTTCAAAAAACCAGTCAGGTAGAGCTGTAGGTATAGGCAAGGTGATTTTGCTGGAAAAGTAGTGCTGTTCAATGGGGCTTGCTTTTATTGGATGGCAGATCACATAGATTTGACTAGGAATGTGTGACAATTTCTTTCTGAAAGAAAGCAGGGCTCACTTTCAGTCGTCCAACTTGTGATGGGTTCCCCCCGGGGTGCCGCTTGGAACTAGGGTACCACCAGCCTGGGCTTCCACTCACCCTTTAATGCTGTGGCAGGCTGCAAACATACTTACGGCCACACACTTTGACCAGCACACAAGTAGGAATACACCCAGCTGTAGTAACATGCAAACAGGCTCTCTCAGCTGCCCCTGCAAGGAAAGGCTATACAATCTAGGGCACTTACCAGCTTCTCAGTGCAGTGCCTCTTGGGAGGGTAAACTCAAAATTATACCATCTTGCTCTGCACAAAGAACTGTACAGCGTAAGCTCATAAAATTCACCCTCTCCTTCAATGTGGCGAGAGAGAGAGATGCAACAGCTTTCTGCCCCAAGTATGGTTTCCACACACTGGTTCTAGAGAAAACAAAAACAAGTTTATTAACCACAAAAGATAGATTTTAAGTGATTATAAGGGATAGCAAACAGATCAAAACAGATTACCTCACAAATAAACAAAAACACAATGTAAGCTTAATAAACTAAAGAGATAGGGTGAGAATTTGCTATTCATATCCAAAATGATGATTTAAGCTGGTTGCAGAGCTTCTTAAAAGGCAAACTGCACTTCTTGCAGCTTAAAAACCCAGGTATTCCTTTCATAGGCTAGAAAGTCTTCTAGCCTGGGTTCAGCCCTTTCCCCCAGTTCAGTCCTTGTTTCTGAGGTGTTTTCAGGAGTCTCTTTGGGAGGCGTGTCAGTGAAATACCATGATGATGTCACTCCCCTGCTGCCTTAAATAGCTTTTGCATATGGTGGGAACCCTTTGTCTCCAGGCTTAGTTCCCAGCCTTTCAGTGGAAAAATACTGGTATTCCAAGATAGAGTCCTGTACCAGGTGACTTAGTCACATGTTCCTGTAGGGTCATAGCAGCCACAACTCAGAGGCTGTTCTTAGTGTCCTCAGGAAGGCTCCCCGGTGGGAGATTAGCTTCTTCTAAGACCTATTGTTCTTCCCAGTGGTCCTTCCCAGCCAGCCATCTAGACTGAATTCTGTAATAGATGCATAGACAATATTCCTAACTTCAGGTATCAAAATGAAACATGCATACAAATAGGACAATCATATTCAGTAAATCATAACCTTTTCAATGATATTTTACATGTCCTATTTTGCATGCAATACATCATAGTTCTGCTATAATCGTAACCATATCTCTATGAAGAATATGAGGTATAATGTCACACAGATGATTTCAATTTCAATCCTTAATCTGCACAGCATTCCTTATAGATCTGTGAATAAGTAGGGTTAACCCCTATACTTACAGATGGGGTGACTGAGGCCATCCTGTTCAATGATTTGTCCCAGGTGATGTAGGAAGTTGGTGTGAGAGCTGGGATTAGCATTCAAGAGCCCCTGGCTTCCGGCCGGGGTCACACCACTAGCTCCATAAAAGTGTGAAGGGATAGCTCAGTGCAACAAACTCTACAGAATTCTCACTGCTCGCTTGAAAAGCCCTTGCCAAGAATTTTTGCGGAGGGAGGACAGATTTGCCCAGGTTCCTTCTTACAGCACCCACTTACCTCCATTACCATAATCCCCTGATGAACAGTGATCACGACATCCCACCACATAACAAATGTTCATAGGGCAGCATCAGCAGAAGGGGTATAGACAGCGGAGAAGGAGAGCAGCTCTAAGTATGTTAGGGTGTGTTTAATTTTGTACCATCTAGTTGCAGTACAATTATGGGAATTGTCTGGCATGAATGAGGAGGTGCAAGGAGGAAAATAAACAAACAAATGGCGCACTCAATGGCAACGGCAACATCAGCATAAGTACAAAGAGAATGTTGCTTTGCAAGCAAACAAACAACAACAAATACAAAAAGATAGCAAAAAATGCCAAGGCAAATCAGCCTCTAATGAAGATTCTTTAATGCGTGATTCTGGAAGAATTTACTGAAGGGGAGCAAAGTGAAAAGAAGGCCTATTAGTTAGTTTTCCTGTTTATGCTTACATTTTTGTTTCATTATTTCCTTAATGATCCTGTAAGTATTATTACAGATACTGAGTAATTTTACAGTCATGCCTCACTTGCTGATTGCTTTTCTCTAGATGATTTCTAGAGCAAGTTAATTCTTAAATGATGTATAAATGGCATTTTCTGTAGCCATAAAGCTTATTTGAAAATGTATTAAAATGGATTTTTTGGTTTGAGTAAAAATGGTATGGACCCTTTAAATAAAGCCGAGGGGTTTTTTAAATCGAAGCTCCCTCCTAAGTAGGCCACATAAGACTTTCTGTTTCATATCTGTAAGACATTGATAATACAACAATTTTAATTAGGTATTATGCGGAAGAGGATTAGGTTTCACATTTTAATACCAAAGTTGGAAAAAGTCTGTTTAAAGCTGGAGGTCATTTTCATATGGTAATAAAATTATTTTCGCAGTGCAGATGTCAAGTTCCTAATTGAACATTGTTTTTAAGTAGTTAATGGTGAGTTTCATGAATATTTATTTGTCACTGCTTATATTAATATTGTGAGGGTCGTCTATGCACACTCCCACAATAAGGACTATGAATAAGTACAATGGATACCAGAGGATACAGAACCAGTTTTATAGTTAAAGTAAGATAGGTTGAGGTAGGACTAGTACACAGCGGTAAAGATCTTTACATAAAAGCTCTCCTCTTCCTGATGGTTTGTTTGGCTAGAACTTTGTTAAATATTACTGGGCTAAAGGGTATCTGATTTAAATATCCCATTTTTAAGTGGTGAATAATTATTGCTTTTATTTATTTCCTTAATGATCCTGTAAGTATTATTACAGATACTGAGTAATTTTTGTACAGAACAAAAGGTTATTATTTTTGGATTCCTACAAAATATTAAGCAATAAGAAAAACAACAGAATGTAGATAAAAATAACTGTCAAGAACTCTTGTAATATAATGATGAAACTCAGGTGTATAAATAGAACATTAATTTGTGATTCTTTCTAGTGTTCACAAAAGGTGCTGGATTGACAACCCTTGGTGGATAAAGCCACCTATTATCTACAGAAGAGGTAGAGCACAGGATTGGTGATGAAAGTTTCACCCTGTTGTCCTGCCTCTTTCTCTTGAGCTCCTGAGATAACTCCTCTGAATTCTATTACTAAGGCTGATGGTGCCTCCCGTCATTATGAATAATGGGATACGGAATTACCATGACTGCTAGAGCTCACAAATGCATCCCAAAGGGTCTGTACTGCCTACGACACGTGAATTATACCATGAATGTGGCAGATTCTCCTCTTATAGCCCATAACAACAGGAGATACACTTGAGGCATCTTCTCTTCCTTTGGAAATAGATGGGACTTTTACAGCCTATGTTATTACCCAAAAATGTATTACTCAAGTGAGTAATTTTTCTTTTCTTGTTAAAATCATTGTCACAAGAATAGGATTTACTGCTTTTTGTTTAATTATCTCATTTTGACGCCCATTCAGGAAAGCATCCCTGTTTAGGACAGTGCTAAAGTTTAAGCTTATAATGTTGCTGATTTAGGATGCATTTAAGCATGTGCTTAAGTATATTCTTGAATCAGGTCCCACGAGAACAGCATATCATCAGACTTGAAATACTCAGTAGTGTCTGTGATAGTGTACCTGAAGTTATAACTGCTTGAGAGTCAGATTGTGATATCCTTACTATAAATAGTGCCTTACTCCACAAGTATTCTTAGTGACTGAATTAGAACATTTTGATTGAAGGTCCTATGTGAGGTACATGAGTAAGTATATTGAAATGTGGCCTTTAACTATTCTGTAATTTGAGGTATCTTCTTTTCATAAGTTACTGATCTGTGAATCATAGAATCATAGGACTGTAAAGGACCTCGAGAGGTCATCTAGTCCAGTCCCCTGCACTCAAGGCAGGACTAAGTATTATCTCGACCATCCCTGACAGGTATTGGTCTAATTTTCTCTTAAAAATTTCCAATGATGGAGATTCTACAATCTCCCTAGGCAATTATTCTAGTGCTTAACCACCCTGACAGTTAGGAACTTTTTTTCTAATGGCCAACCTAAACCTCCCTTGCTGCAATTTAAACCCATTGTTTCTTGTCCCATCCTCAGAGGTTAAGAAGAACAATTTTTCTCCCTCCTCCTTGTAACAACCTTTTATGTACTTGAAAACTGTTATCATGTCTCCTCTCAGTCTTATCTTTTCCAGGCTAAAGAAACCCATTTTTTTCAATCTTCCCTCATAGGTCATGTTTTATAGACCTTTAATAATTTTTGTTGCTCTTCTCTGGACTTTCTCCAATTTGTCCACATCTTTCCTGAAATGTGGCATCCAGAACTTGACACAATACTCCAGCTGATAACTAATCAGTGCAGAGTAGAGCAGAAGAATTACTTCTCATGTCTTGCTTACAACACTCCTGCTAATACATCCCAGATACAGAGACCATGAATAATCTGCAAAGAACTTAAAAGAATATTCAAAAGGTCATTGAAAGTAATCAAATATACTTCTATCATGCTGTATATGCCAAATTGATAATTAAATCTTTGTTGCAGATTGATTCTGGAAAATGAAGACCTTTAGGTATCCATCCCACATGTACAACAGGTGCAGAGGAAATGCAAGCTTCCCTACACTATCCAGCCAAAGGAATTCAAACCTTACTTGAAGGTACTGTGGCATTTTTAGGGATCAGAATTATTTAGTATCTGGGTTCACTCTATTCTTAGTCATACTTCTGGGACTGTAAGCATATAATTACAATGTAATTGGCTTAGCAGCTTGTCTGCTTCTGTATTCTTTCTAGAAAAAGTAAGTTACCTATGACAGAGGCATTTATCTTCCTGTATATTCTGATATTTACTTTTGGTCTTTAACTGAAGCTCTTTTCTCTCTATCACTCTAACCAGCTTCTACAAAACTGAAGGACTCACATTTGTACTATTTCTTACCCATACCACTGTTTCTGTATGATGCTTTATCATTGTAACTAAGGATCAGGGAGAGCAATTCAGTTATTAACGTATTAAAATGCTAATATGGTTTACATTGCATTGCATAATATGGGTTTTTACTTTTCTTCAACTTAAACAAAGATGTATTTTCTGAAGTGTGCATGAATAACATTTATTTTTGCAGCCGAAGATAATACAGCATGGTCAAAATGAACAGTGGTTTCATTTAGTCTGACCCTTGTATTTTTCAAGACTATATAGTACATACTAATGTCTCATCTAATCTGTTGTTGCATATGTATAGTGATGGTGCCACAACTTCCCGTTGTACTTCAGGCCATTCCATCATCCAGTTGCTCTTACTCTTAACTTTTTCGTAATAATATTTAGTCTAAACTTTTCTTTTCTTAGCTTCAGGCCATTGTTTCTTGGCATATCATATCTTGAGGCTGTGAATGATTCCATTTTATCACATATGCTGTCACTTTGAAGACATTTGTAGACTGTCAGAAAGAAAAGATATCCCCTGTGTCTTCACCATTCTAAATTATATAAATTTAGTTCCCTCAGTCTCTCCTTGTAAGATTTATCTTCCAATCTTTGTGTCACTATGGTTTCCTTTCATTGTAGTTTCTTTAGGTCTTCTATATTCTCATTAGTCTGTGGGGACCAGAATTTCAAGTTGCAGACACAGAGGTCAGCATTATGTATCCGGGTGGGGGCTGGGGGAGGGGACATCTAAGCTAGAATTAAGGCTGCACATAAACACTCATATTGACATTAACATTTCTGAACAGTGTTACAACTTCCATGAGGCCTCCAGTAGTGGTAGTGCAGGCTATAATGTTCTCTTTCAAATGCTGCACTGACAGAATTTATAGGATGTCTGAAACTTATGTAAGAAAATACAATACCAAGAAAAAACATGAATGTCTGTAAACTATTAAATAACTGAAACATTCTAGGGTTAACATAACAAGGCTTGTGTTCTAGCAAGTTCTGAATGAGTTTTAGGTTGCCCTCAATCTCCAAATGCAACCCCCACAACCTCAAAGTAGGAGGACTTTTTCTGGACTGGAAGGAAAAAGCGTAGTGGCTTCTTAAAGTGGGGTGGAGGACATCACCTGAATTCATGGGTTGGCCAGTGGGACTCAGGTAATGGCTCCTGCACACATGGAGAGGGTTATATAAAACCTATCCGTCCAGAGTGTGCCCCCACTCATGCCCAATTAGCAGCTTTCACCTTCCCACCCATGAGATTAGTACAAACCTGTTTTTGTTGTTGTTCTGCTGTGGGTACTGCACTAGTCACCTTTATGAAGACTGGGAAGATATTTTTCCTGACTGCCAGAAAGGGTGGGGTGGTTTTTTTTGCCTCTCCCACAGCAGGCTAGGGATCTGGTGAATAGGTCAGGAGGTACAATTCAAGTTGTTGCAATTTAGCAAGTGCCAGGTGTCCATTGTAAGTACTCATTCCATGGGGGGACTGGTCCCTACTATGCCAAAATTGGAAGTGTACTTAGGGGAAGGCATCCTCTAAAGAATCTGGGGAATAGGTTGGGACTCCTAAAGTCTGGTAGCAGTTGTAGGCAGCCCCTTAACACTCAGATAAGGAGAGGGTGTTAGGGTCTTAGCCATGGGCTGGCACCAACTGTGCAGGGGTGGGAGCTGTTGGCCACTCCCCACCAGGTGGAAAGAATTAAGAAAGGAATGATGATGTGCATTGAATGAATTATTAGTTGATAGTTCCCAGCTGAATAAAATTAATAAAGTTGCAACTTAGTTAAATCACGTCCCTTGAGTCTTCTCTTTCTTTCCATAAATTTGAGACAATAGGGGAGCTGTCCTATTAACAGGCTACGACTTCCACAGGTTAATTATGCTTTGCTCTTTATCATTTTAGATTCATCCCTCATCTTTTAAACCCTTTAATTGTTTAAAGAGACAGAAAAGTAGACATAAAAGAAAGGATAGAAAAAAACCCTAATGTTTGAATGCATGGACTGAATTGCACATTTATTTGATTAAAAGTATAATACTCTAAATACTATATCATGTGAAAGTTGCTGGGTACATTCATGCTGAGTACAATGGAAATGCACATTTTTAGGGGATGAGCTTGCCTTATGGTATGCATCCAGCACACATACTGAAACTAAAAGGAGTTTGAGTGCATATCTTGGCCAGATTGGGCCCTTAGAGGTCTCATTCCTGCAGCCCTTGAAGTGAATAGATTCATAGATTTTTAAGGCCAGAAGGAAAGGACAATTGTGATCATCTAGTTACACTTCCTACATGACATAGGCCAGGAGACCTTCCTGAATTAATTTCCGCATCAAGTGCAATAGCTATGGTTGAACTAGAGCATGCCTTAAAAAAATCCAGTTGTGATTTTATAATCTCCAAATGGTGGCGAATCCACAACAAACATTAGAAAATTGTTCCAGTGGTTCATTACTCTCACTGTTACAGTTCGATACCTTTTTATGAGATATGTGTGTCTAGCTTCCATTTCAACCATTGGATTTTGTTATACTTTTGTCTGCTAGACTGAAGAGCCCTCTCTTTTCAAATTTCTGTTCTCTATGTAGTTGCAGTGACCTCCTCTTTGATAAACTCAAGGATCTCAATCTACAGTGTATCACTATGAGGCAAGTTTTCCAATCTTTTAATCATTGTTATGGCTCTTCTCTGAACTCTCTCCAATTTTTCAACACCCTTTTTGAAGAGTAGAGACCAGAACTGGACACAGTATTCCAATAACGGTTCCTCCTGAGCCAAATACAGAGGGTATGAGGGTGTTGCCATTAACTTTAATGTGAAGGATTAGACCTTAACTTATTTTTGCTGATGGTATGCCACAGGGCACAAAGTCTAAGCATTTTGCTGCCTCATCATTCTATAGCTTTTTAGTTCTTTTCTGAACTTTCCAGGGCTCACAGATGGATCAATTTAATGGCAAGAGGAAGTGCAGGATTTTTAAATAAATAAATAAATTTAAATTTTAAATAATGGTACTTGGTGATTACACCAAAGTAGCTAGTGCATGGAGACAATGTCACCAGGAGACAGTCTCATTACAAATCTAGAGTCCACCTTCAGCATTCTTCTACCAGTTCTTGGAGCGATAAGACCCAGATTTATCAATATATATCACATCTATCATGCTGCAGAGATGCACAGGGCAAGATTAGCAATCCATTTTAGCATTTTATACTGCCACTCCTCACATTAGTATCTCATTGCATAAAATAGCTGTTGCCAGCCTATGTCCCTAGTGGACTTCATGGATTCTTTGGCTCTTCTGCCACTCTAGGCAATTGAAAGCTCTGCTTGCGGAAGAGTGTCATTCTAATAGTCGTCAGAATAACAGTGCTTCTGAGACTTACTGTATGTAATCATGATTTTTTTGCATCTATGGGATAAAAATATGCATCAAGAAAAGCAAGCTATAAGATATTGGCAACGATCAATTATTTCAATTACGTTCCATTAAAATTCAACATGCAACGCAATGAATTTTCTATGAACAAGACTTGACACCTACTGACATTAGACTAGATTTGGATTTGTATGCTGACACTCCACCCAGATTAATGAAAAAGATTGCTCAGATTCTGCCAGTATCTTTAGCTTTGTATAGGAATGACTCTGTTCATGACATTTCTCACTGTATTATTCCACTACAGTTAAGACACAGAACAGTTTCTATTTTGATCTGTTTTCAGTTACTTGGAGCTTTCTGAAACTTTTGCCATTGGTGCTAAAATACTCCAAACTTTGTTTTTGTCCTAGGTGAATCTTTCTTTTTGTAAAATATGAGCAAAATTGATCTGACCATTTTTAAGAATAAAAGGAATGAGAAGAATAAATTTTATCTATTACTAATTATATAGATTCCTCCAAGAAAATGATGCTGAGAACATTAAAGCTGTAAAGCTAAGAAAAAGCTAGTGTTTTTATCTAAGAAGCTATGTTAAGAGATTATTATGGTTGCAGAGTTAAGTCCTCAAAAGTGTGGAAAAGACAAGTAAAAGTTGCATGTGCAACCTTAACTTTGCCTTTGCAGAATTAAGGTTAGTGTGAGATAAACTATTATTGTTGTATGATGGACAGTGCAGAGAATGGAGAAAAATAAATGATCACTCAGAGAAAATACTCTGTGATATTTTGCACATCAAGTATCTGGCATACACAGCTTTCCAGATGGATCATCAGCTAATATATGGCACATTGATTTTTACAAAATCCTCTTTTTTAAATCTTTTTCAGTGCAACCAAATTCTGCCTCTTTTTCTCTGACTTGTAAGTCAAAGTAACAGATGTATATTCTGGGAAATCCTCCAGAAATATATATAATATATTTAAAATTAGATTACATTTTTGATCTGTCATAATACCGTAAGCAACACTCTAGGGGCAAGGTTGTGGAAGATTAGTGAGGACCTAAGTGGCGCACGTGACTGGATGTAAGCGGAGGATGCAGGCAGTTCAATGAACTTTGTTCAACGGACCCTGCCAAAATATAGTTTAGCATAGTTCAGCATATTTTTTGCCTGTAAATGAGTCAGTTTATATAACAAGCATAAATCATGACTGTAATGGATGTAACCAGCTGTTGACCCCTGTAATCTTGAGATAAGCATGGAGAATATAATACCGCAGAGGACTCCCCCGCCCCCCCCACACGGCGAGTCCTGCCTGGTCAGCTATCCCAAAATGGCCCGAGTCCCCAACAGCCCCTCCATGCACCCTAGGGACTCCCCATGCAGATTGGAGCATAAGTTCTTCCTTCAATAAAGCGTAGCTTGCTATTCTTAGGCCTGAGTGTCATCCTTTCACTGGTATCTCCCCCCCTTTGCGGGCACAATTGGCGTCATGAACAGGATACCAGTGAAGGGATGCCTCTTTGGGGAAGGAAGGATAAGGGGGAGGGAGAGAGCCGCATCCCCGGGTGACCCTCCATGGGACAGTGGGCACCAGTGGCTTGCAAGCTGGTGGATTTGGTTGCCCCCGCCGCATGGCCAGAGCTCAAGCAGGAGCTGGGAGTCACCCCAGTTAGGCTGGAGGAACTGATATCCAAGCTCCAGCTGGACAAAGTAGGACCCACAGAGCGAAAAGCGGCGGGAGACCTGGGATGGGTCTTCTGACCACGCTCTGCACGGTGGACAAGGCACTGCTGGTTCAGCGCCAGAGGATAGGACAATTAGAGACTGACTTGCAGGAAGCAAACGAGGCCCATTCACTAACCCAGGAAGTCATCACTGGTACAGCCGAACGGGCCGAGCGGTTAGAGCACCAATGCACGGTTATGGCGGCTCGAATTGCGAACCACCGGTGGCGAAAGGGAGTTCAGTGGGACATGCGCCCCCTTGCCATATGCGCACTTGTGCGCAAAAGCGACTGGAACCCAGAGACCTGGGATGGGGACATTTGGGAGACAAGCGAGGACGAGTCCCCCGGGGAGGGGGACGGTGGGAAGGCGGGGCTATATCCACAATTGTGACCCACTGTTGAGACATGGTACGAGAGACCGCACAGGGATAATGATAACATGGTAGGAAGGGATACTATCCGGGAATTTAAATCCTCCGAGATACAGGATTTCATGTAGCGTTTCCAGCAGTGTCCCAAAGAATCGCTGCTGGCCTGGCTGCTACAGTGGGACAAGGGAGTGGATGTGATTAACCTTACCCCCGCTGAGCTAGGCTGAATGGGCTCGCTAACCACAAACCCCCTCCTTCGTAGAAGTCTCAATGCAGGGGCCGCTACGGAGGCGGACTTCCCATATCCCTCCCTTATGTCCTGGTTGACCATTGCTATCAAAACCATCTGGAGTTTGCCTGCAGACACCGATGGCAGGTTGGAACAGTGGGCTTCCATCCCAGAGGGGGTTAGCCAGCTCCGACAGCTAGGCACATTTGCCGAGGATTTTGAAGGGCCCGATGCCGTGGAGCTGACCCACACCATCTGTACCCAGCTTTTGCAGAACACCCACCCCCACCTGAAGGTGATGATCCCTCCAAAGCTTGGGGGAGCCTTAGGGTCGGTGGGCGATGCGGCACAGCTCCTGATGCAATTAACAGAAATTGATGGTATGATGAAGACTACAAAGCCGCGTCAGATGAATGTGAAGCAAAAGGATTCCCCTGGAGGAAGTGGATGGGGAAACCAATGCTGAGCTGTTAAGACGCTGGTTACAGCTCAAGCCAGAACAGCATACCAAGGAAAGGGTGGGGGCCCTGATGAAAGGAAGGCCCCAAAACAAGGTAGATAGTACCCCTCAGCAGCCCCAACTGTCTGCCCCGCTGGCAGACTATATTGAGTGAAAGCTGCCCGCCCAATATTGAAGGGGTGGTGGGTCCCCTGCATCCCCCCCCGGAGGTAAGGCGATATGGAGTGGGGGACCACCACCTTTATGTCCCAGTAGAGATCTACTGACCTAGCCAGGGGCAACAACGAGTAATGGCTCTTGTGGACACAGGAGCAGAAGCGACTATAGTACATGGCACCCCACCCTGTCGCGGCTGGTTGGTAATGGTGAGCGGCCTCGGATGGGCAAATATTCGGGCTGCGCCAATGCAGTTAAGGCTGGCCATTGGGAAGGGATCTCCCCCATACAAGTCACCATCTTAATCACCCCCATTCATGAATACATACTGAGTATAGACCTCCTCCGAGGGTAAACCATAGACACACAGTGGGGGCCCTTTTCCTTTGGGTGCCCGCTGTATGACCGAGCAGCTGTAATCATGATGCAGGGCCATCCATGGCGGGATCCCGTGGTGCTTCCAACCCCTACCACAGTAGTCAATACCAAACGGTATTGGATACCTGGTGGGCACGAGGAAATAACCGCGACCGTTAAAGGACTGCTCCAGGCAGACATCATTCACACCGCCATGAGTACATTTAACAGCCCAATTTGGCCAGTCCGTAAAAAGGATGGAACCTGGCGCATGACGGTTGACTACCGGAACCTGAATAGGGTCACCCAAACCCTAACGGCAGCAGTTCCCGACATGGTCTCCATCATGGGGTGCCTCATGATGCAAGTAGGGCAGTGGCATGTAGTGGTGGATCTGGCAAATGCCTTCTTCTTCATCGCCATTGCCCCGCAGATCCAGGATCAATTTGTCTTTATGTGGCAGGATCGGCAGTACACGTTCACTGTGGTGCCTCCGGGCTACAAGTATAGCCCTACCATCTGTCACCAGTTGGTTAGTCGAGACCTGGAGCAAGTGACTCTTCCAGAGGGACTGGTCCTAGAGCACTATATTGATGATGTCCTGCTGAGTGGGCCCCATGAGGCGGCACTCTCCAAGGCCAAGAACAATGTTTTGCAGGCTCTGATAGCCAGGGGATGGGCCATCAACCCTAGTAAAATCCAGGGGCCCAGCAGGAGGTGATGTTCTTGGGCATACTTTGGTCAGGGCCTCAAAGTAAAATCCCACAAAAGGCCATCGAAACAATTATCCACTTCCCAGAGCCCACTAGCGTAAGCCAAGCCCAAACTTTTCTGGGCCTCCTTGGATATTGGCGCACGTTCATTCCCCATCTAAAGTACATTTTGCAGCCCATACAAGCAGTAGTCCGGAAGAAAGCCATGTTTGGCTGGGCAGCCAAACAGCATGCTGCATTTCAACAGGCTAAAGAGGCACTCAGCCAGCACGCAGTGCTAAGCCCAGGCAGACGAGGCACCCCCTTTGAACTTGAGGTAACAGTGGTTGACCGCGTGGCCTCATGGTGGCTGTGGCAGCAAGCTTCATCTCGAAAGGAGCCCATACGGTATTAGTGACAATCCCTACGAGGCTCGGCTGAGCATTATACACCCCTTGAACAGCAGCTGCTTGCAGTAATATGGGCCCTTCAGCAAACTGAGCCCATAAGGGGCAAGGAGCCTGTAGAGGTGCGTACCCCACTTCCAATTATGGGTTGGGTCCAGGATGAGAGCCCACTCACGCAGACTGGGGTAGCCCAGACCCAAACCCTATGGAAATGGAAACATTACCTGCCGCTGTGTATGTAAAAGACCCAGGCATGCATTACCGATGCGCAAACGTGGCTTCTAGGCGTGGACACCTTCGAGGAACTGCCCTCCGTAGGTCAGCACACTTATGCTCCCGCCCCGTTGAGGTACCTCAGCCCCTCTGTATGAAGGCCCCTCCCTACGCCTCCTTGACTGAACAACAACGAGAGGCTACGTGGTTCACAGATGGATCGGCCTCATATAGGGGGACAGAACGATGGTGGCGAGCAGCCGCATATAATCCCTGCCTTGAGGAAATACTGTTCAAGACTGGCCCCGGCCTGTCTGGCCAGTGGTCTGAGCTACGGGACATCGGTAGTGGTATTGGGGGATGCTTGTTGGTGTGTTCAGTGACCTTCGGCGATGGACGCCATTCGTCCTGTTGGAGAACTTCCCCCAGCCTCGTGCGCAGTGATAGCAGAATACGTGCCAGACACCGGGGACTTTAACGTTACCGTTGGCCCACCGGAATTACACAGTTAAGCATATCAAGACTGATGTTCATAATATGATGGACCACTTGAAGGTGATACATGACATGGGCTCTGAGACTTCTGCATGGGATGACCTTTGGCAGTGGCTAACCTCCTGGCTTCCGGATCTCGGCGCCTGGGGGAGATGCATCAGGTTCCTGCTATTGATTGGACTAGTGGGTTTTCTATGTGTGTTTGTCCTTCTTCAATGTTGTGTGAATTGCTCCTCTGCCCTCCTGGCCTGACTAGCAACCCCCAAACCAGTGCGCACACTCGGCGTGCACTGGTTGCAGTAACGAACACACCGCAATCTGCCAAGGGGTGGAGTGTAGGGGCAAGGTTGCGGAAGATTGGCGAGGAGCTAAGTGGTGGACCGCGTACGTGACTGAATGTAAGCGGAGGATGCAGGCATTTCAATTAACTTTATCCGACATACCCTGCGAAAATATAGTTTAGCATAGTTCAGCATATTTTTTGCCTGTAAATGAGTCAGTTTATATAACAAGCATAAATCATGAATGTAACGGATGTAACCAGCTGTTGACCCCATGTAACCTCGAGATAAGCGCGGAGAATGTAACACCACAGAGGACTCCCCCTGCAACGGAGTCCTGCCTGGTCAGCTGTCCCGAATGACCAGAGTCCCCTACAGCCCCTCTGCGTGCCTAGGGACTCCCTGCGCAGATTGGAGCATAAATTCTTCCTTCAATAAAGCGTAGCTTGCTATTCTGAGGCCTGAATGTATCCTTTCACTGGTATCTCCCCACCTTCGTGGGCACAAACACTAAATAAGTTTTCAATAAATAAGATATATTTTAGTGATTTTTAAGTAATAAGCTTGCAAAATCAGAGTATAAATTAATGGTTTGAAATAAATTATGCAAAACTCAAACAGCTTCATTTTTAAAAAGTTGCAGGTTGTTAGTTCATTAAGTGGACAATGCATCTGGCATTGCACAGTTCTGGACTGATCATTGCCAGGGGCACCATCAACAATCAAAGAAAGTAAAAACAAAAACAAACAAAAAACCCCACAAACCAAACTTGACTCAGTCAGGTTCCATATTTATTTAATTTCTTTTGCAGGTGCATATATTTTGGTCTTCGTCAGAGCAAAATTTAGCATGGTGAAACAGAAATTCAGCAAAGAGATGCACACATCTCAGTCATTTATTGGGCCTTGTCTATATGGGGATGTTACCTCAGAGTAACTGTAGTTTGTTTGCCTTCATGTGCCTTGTGTCCACACAAAACCTGTTTTTAAACCAAACATCTTAGATCACAGTAATATTCCTTGGAACTGGAGTAACTCCATTTTGCAATGAGTTTGTTCACTTTAAGTTTTGTGTGCACACTCTCCAACTAGTACCCCTCACTGTATTGCTTCACACCTGAATCAGAAGGCATACCACAATGCACTGTGAGACAAATTACCAAGCACAGACCTGAGTGGGAGAACACTGCAGCATGGGATATCTGCCCAGAAAACAGAGTGGTTAATTTGTATGAGCGCAGAGCTGTGTAGACACAGCAGCTTCATAAGTGAAGTACCTTACGCCAACATAGTGATGTGGATGCATTTCAATTCTCTATAATTAAATCACTGCACTTAGAGCAAACAAAATAGAATGACACACATCATTCCTATGTGAACATGGTCTTTATCACAGGTTGAACACCACAACAGCACCACTAGATGGCTTCATTAATGTGTCAGCTAACACTCTAGGTCTTAAAGTAGTTTACACTACAGTCCATTTTATGCTTAATAATAACTTTCCCTCAATCCCATTTTGCTTTATTTTACACTATCAATAGTATTAGAACAATTCCAAATGTTAACTTGTTAGGAAACAGTAATAAAGGAGGAATTCTCATTAGTATTATCCATCTATGCAAGGTACTCTACTTAGGTGCCCCATCACTGTAGTATCAGAACTGTTACCCAGGTAATTAAAGAAGCAGTAACAATAATAATTTCTCTCAATTTCTCTACATGTAGAATTAAACATGGGTACAGCAATGTACAGATGATTTAGGCACTTCCCACAGATGGAACAGTGCACTTTTGGGAGCGTCTCAGAGTACATCTTGCCAACGCAATGCTTTGTCTGTTCAATCTGTTGATCAAAGCATGGCCACCGGATACAGCTCTTGGACATTGTTTTCATTCCTATTCTGTCTGCATGATCTTCAAGCAGCTTGTGATTGTAATGTTTTGTATACAACTACCATCATTCACCACAGGAAACAATACAGATAGGTAGTTAACTCATGTCTCTGATGATAGAAAGAGGCCACCACCTGTCTGTTTTCAGAGGTCCACCCAGACATTACTAGTTCATAAGCGCTGGCAAAGTCAGGATGCTTTCAGGTTTCTTTTTTAATCATTGGCCTGGGCACAGCTAAAAAAATCCAGTTGAGGTATATAAAAATATTTGAGTGGGTCTATTCATTACACGGTTCACACGGTAGGCTGAACAATCCATCAGCATTAATGTTAAGGGCAGTCACACCATTGTACCTCCTAATAAGCATGGAAATGAGTCAATTAAAAATATAAAACGTGGACCATGTAGTAAAGTATGAAATTTCTTCACACCCTAAACTATGACAAAGGCATCTATGTCTATCCATGAATAATTCTCTTCTGATGATGACAAAAATCATGAGGTAAGTGTAACTGGCTTCTCTATGCTGTCACTGAGTATTGGAAAAATACCAACACTTAGGCTATGTCTTCACTGGCAACGTTAAAGCGCTGCCGTGCCAGCACTTTAATGTGGCTATGTAGTCGTGGCACCAGCGCTGGAAGAGAGCTCTCCCAGCACCGTAAAAACCCCCCACCCCCATGAGGTCTCCACTGTCACTTTACAGCGCTGCAACTTGCTCACTCGGGGTATGTAAAAACACACACCGGAGCACTGCAACTTTCAGCGCTTTAAGAAAGTAGTAATAAATAATTTGCAATGCTTCCTACTAGAGGGAGAAAAATTAAGTCTTTGCCAAAAATGAAAGAGCGACTGGTTAGAGGAGCGGGCTGGGGACACTTGTTTTTTGCTTCTGAAAGCAAAAGGACTCCAGAAGGATTATATCATGTGCAGGTGATTTATCTCACAGTACTCCTAAAATTTCATTACATTCATGTGCAAAGGAAATTCACAGGTATGGAAAATATATGGGGATCTGAAAATGTATGGTATCTTCACATATTTTCCTATGGTGTTAAGGTTTCCCTTCCTCTCCCCGAAATAAATATGTTCTGGTCAGGGGTGAAAGTAACTTAACGGACTTACTGGTACACAGGGCGGCCAGGGTCCTGGGCAAGGTGTGGGGGTGTGGCTCTGGGCTACTTGAAGGGGCGTGGCCTGAGGTGGAAGGGGCGGGGCTGAGGCTAGACTCCTGCAGCCAGCCCTTCAGCGCTGCCTGGCCACGCCGCCTTGGGCTCTGGCAGTGATTTAAAGGGCCCAGGGCTCTGGCCACTGGTGCAGTAGTGGCTGCTGGAAGCCCCGGGCCTTTTTAAATCACCAGGCCCCAGGGCAGCTGCCCATTTTGTCCCCCCCCCCCATCAGTGGCTTTCTTACCGGTACACAGTACCGGACAGACCGGCTTACTTTCACCTTTGGTTCTGGTTCATAGGTTACATACACTCTGAAAATCGATTCGCTGATGTTTTGTTTGTTCTGCCCCCAGACAGACTGAAACAATATAGTTCCCAAGGTATAAACTTGTCTCATGTATCCTTCAGGAATATTGATTTCAAGGTGTAACTTAAGTTTTGAACATTTTAATGACTCAGGGTCTGAACCTCAGCTGGAGTAAATTACCCTAGCTGCATTGACTTCAGTATTGATTTGCAACAGGTGAGGATTTGGCCTTCCATTTTTAAAACACTATGCCTAAAAGAGATACACATACCTCAGTAAAATGAAATTTACTTACAACAGATTTGGGGTCTAAACCTACCCCCCTTATTCACAGGAATAGTCCCATTCATTTTCTTTTAGGCCCCTAGTGCATGTGGGGATGAGGGAAAAGCTCCAATTTAATGAAAAATATAGATTAGAAAATAATATAGTAGAATCATGCATTATAAGTCGACCATAGGGTGAAATTCTGCCCACTCATCTATGTGCAATTCCCATTGACTTGCATGACAGCTGTACACACCTATCTGAGGGCAAAATTTGGCCTTAATGTATCTTGTTTTGTTAACTTGTATTGAATTGTTATAATGGATGTAAAATGAATTAACATAGCTGTAGATTTCAGGCCATATCATCCTCTGGTATAAGAACATAAGAATAGCCATACTGGGTCAGACCAAAGGTCCATCCAGCCCACTATCCTGTCTACTGACAGTGGCCAATGCCAGGTGCCCCAGAGGGAGTGAACCTAACAGACAGTGATCGCTCTCCTGCCATGCATCTCAACCCTCTGACAAATAGAGGCTTCGGACACCATTCCTTACCCATCCTGGCTAATAGCCATTAATGGGCTTAGCCTCCAGGAATGTATCCAGTTCTCTTTTAAACCCTGTTATAGTCCTAGCATTCACAACCTCCTCAGGCAAGGAGTTCCACAGGATGACTGTGCGCTGAGTGAAGAAGAACTTTCTTTTATTTGTGTTAAACCTGCTGCCCATTAATTCAATTTGGTGGTCCCTAGTTCTTATATTATGGGAACAAGTAAACAACTTTTCCTTATTCACTTTCTCCACACCACTCTGATTTTATATACTGCTATCATATCCCCCCTAATCTGCTCTTTTCCAAGCTGAAAAGTCCTAGCCTCTTTAATCTCTCCTCATATGGGACCCGTTCCAAACCCCTAAACATTTTACTTGCCCTTTTCTGAACCTTTTCTAATGCTACTATATCCTTTTTGAGATGAAGGGACCACATCTGTATGCAGTATTCAAGATGTGGGCATACCATGGATTTATATAAGGGCAATAAGATATTCTCCATCTTATTCTCTATCCCTTTTTTTAATGATTCCTAATATCCCGTTTCCTTTTTTGACTGCTGCACACTGCATGGACGTCTTCGGTATCCACGATGACTCCAAGATCTTTCTCCTGATTAGTTGTAGCTAAATTAGCCTCCATCATATTGTATGTATAGTTGGGGTTATTTTTTTCCAATGTGCATTACTTTATATTTATCCACATTAAATTTCATTTGCCATTTTGTTGCCCAATAGTTTTGTGAGATCTTTTTGAAGTTCTTCACAGTCTGCTTTGGTCTTAACTATCTTGAGCAGTTTAGTATCATCTGCAAACTTTGCCACCTCACTTTTTACCCCTTTGTCCAGATCATTTATGAATAAGTTGAATAGGATTGGTCTTAGGACTGACCCTTGGGGAACACTACTAGTTACCCCTCTCCATTCTGAAAATTTACTATTTATTCCTACCCTTTGTTCCCTATCTTTTAACCAGTTCTCAGTCCATGAAAGGATCTTCACTCTTATCCCATGACAACTTAATTTACATAAGAGCCTTTGGTGAGGGACCTTGTCAAAGGCTTTTTGGAAACCTAAGTGCACTATGTCCACTAGATCCCCCTTGTCCACATGTCTGTTGACCCCCTCAGAGAACTCTAATAGATTAGTAAGACATGATCTCCCTTTACAGAAACCATGTTTTCTTTTGCCCAACAGTTTATGTTCTTCTATGTGTCTGACAATTTTATTCTTTACTGTTGTTTCAACTAATCTGCCCAGTATAAATTGGAATAATATTAGCATAACTAATATATATAAAACTTGGAATATCATTAGCATAAGTATATATATGCCAATTTATACTGGGCAAATTAGATGAAACAAGAATAGGGAATAAAACTATGTTATGCCAATTTCAATTGGCATAACTCCATTTAAGTCAATGGAGGCACGCTGATTTACACCAGCTAAGGATTTGGTCCTTAATTATATTTTAGGATGTCCAATATTAATTCATCTGTACATGTAAGAACATTATCTTCCACTGCACATGTCACATGTTTTACAGATAGAAGATGAGTGAGTTGATATCTTGTATTAAACCAACTTCTGTAGGTAAGAGAGACAAACTTACACAGAGCTCTTCTTCAGTGACCTGTATTCACGGTCTGTATTCAAAGAACTCCAGAAAAGCAATGTTCATTTCTTCCTCTGTTGGAAATAATTATCATCTACCACACTAAAGATAGTTAGTGTGGATACCTTCTTTTTCACTTCCAACGAATATAGATTCCAAGGTCAGAAGGGATCACTGTGATCTTTTAGTTTGACCACCCATATAACACAGGCCATAGAAGTTTTCCAAAATAATTCCTAGACAATCTCTTTTAGAAAAGTATTCAATCTTGATTTAAAAATTGTCTGTGATGGAGAATCCATCCTGACCTTTGTTCCAATGGTTAATTATTCTCCATGATAAAAATGTGTGCCTTATTTCCAGTCTGAATTTGTCATGCTTCAACTTCCAGCCATTGGATCATGCTATATCTTTCTCTGCTAGATTGAAGAGCCCATTATTAACATTTGTTACCTATGTAGGTACATATAGACTCTATAACCTTTTCTTCGTTAAGCTAAATAGATAGACTCAAGGAGTTCAGTCACCATAGGGCATGTTTTCTAATCCTTTAATCATTCCAATGGTTCTTCTCTGAACTTGCTCTTATTTATCAACACCCTTCTTGAATTTTGGAAACCCAGATGGGACACAGTATCCCAGTAGTTGTCACCAGTGCCAAATACAGAGGTAAATTAACCTCTCTACAGTTACTCAAGATTCATCTGTTTATGCATCCAAGTACAGTATTGTATTTACCCTTTTGACCACGTAATTACATTTGGAGCTCATGTTCAGCTGATAATTCACCCAACACCCAAATCTTTTTCAGAATCACTGCTTCCCAGGATAAAGGCCTCGAATGAGTACGTATGGCCTACAGTCTTCATTCCTATATATATATGTTTAACTGTATTAAAATGCATATTGTTTGCTTTCTCCCAGCTTACTAGGCAATCGAGATTGCACTGAATCAGTAACCTGTCCTCTTCATTATTTATCACTCCTCATATTTTTGTGTCATCTGCAAACTTTATGAGTAATGATTTTGGTTTTTTCCAGGTCATTAATAAAATTATGAAATAGTGTAGAGCCATGGACCAATCCCTGTGGGACCCATCTGGAAACACATCTGCTCAATGATGATTCTCTGTTTAAAGTTACATTTTGAGACCTACTAGTTGGCCAACTTTAATCCATTTAATGTGTGCCATCTTAATTGTATAGTTTTTTTAGGTTTTTAATCAAAATGTCGTGCTGTACCAAGTCAAATATCTTAGTACTGATGAAATATACTTAGATTTTTCTATTACCTTTATCAGTCAAACTTGTACTCTCATCAAAAAGTATAGCAAGTTAGTTTGACAGGATCTATTTTCCATAAACCCAGAAGCTTTGCTGTCATTGTGGATCAGTGTAGGAGCACAGAGCTGATGAAAATGTGTGGCTATGAAGCTTTACAAAACATGTTGTTGCAGCTCTTACCACTAACTACGCTACCTCTTATTTGTCAACTTTTAAATGTTGTCATTTTTCAGAACACCGATTCCCTGTTCTGTTCATGTTCTTAGACATGTCCCATTTAGCTAAGTATTTATGCAGAATCATGTACCGTATTTCAGCGATGGTTTTCACTTAAACATCCATCTCACTGAAGAGGTCTGCCAGTTTTCGGTAGCATGTGGCAATATTCATGCTTGTATTTAAAAGAAGTACTATTTTCTGAAACAGTATTTCAATTACAGTCAAGGTATGTCAGTAAGGAAAATAAACAAATGTTATAAGATTGGCATAAATGCAAAACCATAACAATAACTCAGGCTTCTCCAAAAAATCTATTAAAATACACTAGAAACAAAAAAGGGGGAAAAGTAGCAATTGAAAGACAATATTAAAAATGTAAATTGCATTTTGGCATAGAAAATAATAGAAAACCTGAATTCAGTCTACCATTCTGTACCATCTACCATTTATAGTTAGGAAAATTGTAATTAATTCTTTTGTTATCAGAACATACATCACCATCTTTGTAAAGGAAGCTTTTGGGCAAATTGTCTTAATAGGACAACTTTGTCCATGTTATAGCAAATAAAGTGTCTTAAAATTATTTTATAAATTTTGTCTGTACCAGAAACAACCCAGAAGCTTGGAAGCCTAACAAGAAGTCAAAATTTTTATCTGTAATTTTGCGAAATTCTGTTACCAGGAAAAACAAAGATCTCTTTATGTAAAGTTGTATTATACACTTCTTCTGACATACCGTAGCCATAATGTGCTTTCCAGTTCCATGATGTCAGAGTCACTATATTCATTCTAGCTAGAAGAGAGTAAGCCAACTATGATCATACTGGGGAAGACTTGAGAGGTATTGGGATGGTGTGTTTACTCCTCACTGGCAGTTAAAGGGTCAGTGCATATTGAGGAGGTGCTAATTGACTGACAGGCCATAACTGAGGTTGATAAGCAATCCCCTCATTGAGGGAGGGAGCCCAGCTGGGCAGGAATGAGCAGGGCTGGATTTATAAACCAGGAAATTTGAAGTAGAGGGGTTTTTTGGGGGAAAGTCTGCAGTCACTCCCTGGGAGAAGGGAGGAGTGTTTGGAAGCTGCAAAGACGAGTAGCCTACAGTTACTGTCTGGGAGGAGAGAGTTGGGTGGCTGGCAAATCTAGGTGGGGATGCCAGAGGGTAAAGAAAGGAGTCAGGGAAAGGCAGTAAGGTCTAGAAGGAACAGACCTTGGTTGCTGACTAGAGGTCCCTGAGCCATAACCCGGAGTAGAGGGTAGGCCTGGGTTCCACATGGGACACGGCACTACAGGGTAGTGAGTGGGAAGACTGTCTAAGACTGAGGAAGTGGCAATGAGGCAGTGAATGGGAAGACTGCTTAAGATTGCTGGAGAAATCCTCTGGTACTCCAGAAGGGGAAAACACGTATAGTGATCTGACCAGAGGGCTGAGTCACAAAGAGGCAGCAGCAGCTTGTGGAACAAGAGAAGGGCTGTAGACAGAGAGAGGTAGAGAAACAGTGTATAATTGCAGGAAGGGTTGTTGACTTTATGAAGCTAATTCCCAAAATGGCCAGGAGGAGGTGCCATCTGGTGGTGAGTAGAGCACCCCATCACAGTTGGTGGAGAACAGAGATGTGACTGTTACGCCTGACAAAAAGGGGTCTGTGACAGACTGTGCAGGACAAGTATCAAAAGGTGAGGGGTTAGAAAGAGTTAAACCTTGATGAAGGGGCTGAGCCGGAGAAGGACCCTTTAGGGAAGCTGAAAATGGAGGGGCAGATGATACAGGAATTTTCTGCTGAGGGAAGTTATCCCCCATCACGGTGGATGCCAGAGTTGCCCCTGCTACAGAGGGGAGCTGAGAAGCAACGGAGGTAGGTCTATGCTGTGGGGGGGACAGATGTTGGAGAATCAGCAGAGACTGTGGGAAGCCCAAGTTTACCTACAGGACTATTTGGTGACGGGAGCTGATCAACAGCAACATTTTAATAGAATCCTATAAGAGGGAAGTAGGGGACATCAAAGGGACGAGGAATGGGAAAGGTGCTTCAGGATTAGGAGGTCAGAAGCCCAGCCCAGCAGGTGTTATGGCTGTGGGTGCAGGGGACATCCACAGAGACAGAGACACAAAAAGTCTTACCAGGAAGGACTAAGGCAAGGCCATGGAGAGCCCCAACAAATGAACAATTGAGTGGGAGGAGAGCCTGCTTTCAGTGTGTGTGGGGGAAAGGTCATATAAATTGACATTACTCACAGAGAGAAAGACAGGCAGGAAAGGGGCAAGGATCTGAGGAGAGAGAAGGCAGAGGAACCAGAAGCCTATAAGAACTCATAATTTTCTCTGACGTATCTAACAGGCAGGTAAAAGTAAACAATGAAGTGAAACTTGGGGGAGGAGGGATCCTTTTCTGATATGGAGGATTTTCAGGCTGTAAGGTAAGAAAATCTAAAATGGAAGCCATGTTATATAAAGGAACCATCTCTTACTTTTTTGTGGTGAGTCAAGAATTCATAGGCACAAATGAGGTCTTCGGACACTTAGAGGTGAAGATTCTATACAATAAATGAAATAAATCTGCATAAACTGAAAATTTCTGCTGGATGTGAAGCATACAGTAAGATTTGTATTCTCTGCAAAATCTGGAGATTGTAAATGTAATTAAAATGAATGTGCTTTTTAGGTTACTATTAATGTCTCAAAACTGACTCCTATTTGTTGGTCAATATCTGTCCTGTATAAATGCTAAATTTCTCTTTTAAAAAAAATATATTTTTTTCACAATAAACACTTTCAAAAATTAAATATAAAACCTTGCAACTAGAAAAAGGTCAAGGGTAAAGTTGGGGGAAGGGATGGAAGTTTCATTCTTAACTACTTGTTTTTCCAGTTGTTAGAGGCCTAGAAATGTCTGGCTGGCAGTGAATAGGTAACAGGGTAAAAATCTATCTAATTTATCTGTCTGAGTCAGTGGTTCCCAAACTGCTATATATGGTCCATGAAGCAATTGCTGTGGCCTGTGGAGTGTTGGTTCATTAAATGGTGCTGGCTGTCCTCTCTGTTTTCAGCTGAAGTTTATTCAGAGGCAACAGAAACAACATTAGATATTTCCCTAATACTACTTTTCCATTAAAGCAATTGCAGTAGTTGTTACACATATGTTGTGTGAATGGAAAGGGAGGTGGCTCAGAAGTTATTTTGCCCTTTAATGGGAAAGCATGAGAAACCCCAATCTAAATGTTAATACTGTTAACCCAGAACTTGATATAACTGCAGTCAGCCATTTTGTACGTTCAGCACGCTAAAAAACAAATATGACATAGCTAGAAATAATCATTAGGGCTCTGAAAGGCAAGTCCAAATAGCTGTATAACTGCAGTTTTGCTAATCATTATATATATATATAGACACAATAAAAAAAAGTTTAACAGCCAAACTTGGTTTTAAGTGCCCCGAGATATAATTTTTATTATTGTTATAACTAAAAATGCGTTAATAAAAATAAATAAATTTTGCTAAAATTAAAAAAAAATTGGTAACCCAACTAGGGCTTACTATAGTAACTCACTAAAAGTCACTATAAGATATGTGCTTTGTTTAAATTAGCTATAAATATTAAGCAAAAAAATACACTTTGGAGCAGTCCACGGAAGCTTTTCTTTGGGCAAGGAGCTGACACCTAAACTCCGCATCAGCTGGACAGAAGGAGGGTCCCCAGAAGCCTGGCTGGTGATCATTCAAAACCATCTCAGACTTTGGGTAAGTCTGTATAAAATACTCTAAACCTATTGCATATATATGTGTATGCTTAAAACCAGGTAACAAAGTAGTTTTAATTCATGCACTCTGGTTTGTATCAATCGCTTAGCAGATGGAGAAGCTGTGTCCCCCTTGATTTGTTCCTGACACCGCCTTAAAAAACAACAACAACAAAAACACAATTAAGTTACCACTGCTTTGGGTTCAAAAGACCCTGGCTAGCAATACCATTTCCATCAGCAGGGTATCTGAGTGTCTCAGTGGTATCCGAGTACTTGATGGAAGGTGGAAGCATATTTTCTATTCAGGGATATGAGTCAAACTGTTCCCTTTACACCCAACTGTAAAGTGTTGCAGGAGGAAGTGACCACCAATGGTAATAAAGCTGGAACTGCTGTCTCCCTCTCCCCTGCCCTCCTTCATCCCCTGTCTCATACCCACAGCTTTTGAACCATTTAACTCATTTGCAGAAAAGTGGGCAGAGTGGGACATAGCTTTACCTTATATACAGTAAGTTTTAACTATCCTGTGTTGACTATTGATTCTTATCTACTTTGGTCTTCCCCTTAGGAAACTGAGTATTGTGAAATATGGGATCAAGATCCCCGCAAGAGCTTAGTTCTTGTGACTTCCTATGCTCTTGGGCTACTGATCTACCCCAATCTAAATACCATGAAAACACCATTTAAGGGGGAGATTTTCAGAGGGATAAGATCCACAACTCTGATTCACTTTCAGTGGGAGTTAACTACCTACCTCTCCTCTGTGATTTTGAAAACTCTCCCCGTATATGAATATCAAGTATAATGAAACTGAGTAAAAAATTGTTTTTTTCTTAAATGAGAAAGTACTCTCTACTGTAACTTTAAAGCCAAACCATTGAGAAATTACAATGTGACAGTCTAGGAAATTACTTCTGCTGCATGAATTACCCTCTTTATTCTGTAAAACAGTAAGGTTTAGGGAGTTCAGCCAGCCAAGCAATCCAATTGACCGATTAACTCTGTGTGCTTTAAAATGATGCAGAGAGCCTTCTTTGCAGGGAAGGGTAGAAGAAGAGTGAAATAAGTAGTGCAGGAGATGTGAATCTTATTTGTCGTTCACAGTGTTCTACACACTCAGAAAAAAAGTGAATATAAGTTTCAGCATTTTACTCAAACAAGCTCAACTTTTTAGGTATAAGTTCATATCAGATACTAACTATTCAGGCTACATTATTGCTGGTCCTGCATGGTCTTACAGGAGGGCAGACCACTTTTTGCCACTGAGCAATTGACAAAATAGGGAACTAATTTTACAATCCCTCTTAATTAAGAAGAGTAGAATTTAGCACACAGTTGATTCATCTTTCCAGAACCTCATTTTCAGCTTGAATAATTAGAAACTACCCATTATATGTGGCTAATTTTTCATACCCAGGGTAGAGGGAAAGCATTTATTGATAGACACCCTTGCATATTACACACAGTGCTCTACTACTGGGGCACTTTCCAATATATTTACATATGCTTATAAAGTATATTGATAAGTATCAGTATTTTTGCCATTAAAATGTCAATAACCTTTCACACATAGTGGTCAGGCTTTATTGTTTCTTTTCCCAAAAGCAACGTAACTAGTATGCAAGGAGCCGCTTCACTGCCCTATAAAAGACATCAAAAGTCTGCCAGAATGAATCCATCCACTGAGCCCTCCCAAACTCTGGCTGTGTTAAGCCATCTGAGGGAGTAAATTCCACAATCAGGACTCCATTGCTGAAATGTGGGGGGAGGGATAACTCAGTGGTTTGAGCATTGGCCTGCTAAACCCAGGGTTGTGAGTTCAATCCTTAGGGATCTGGGGCAAAAATTGGGGATTGGCCCTGCTTTGAGCAGGGGGTTGGACTAGATGATCTCCTGAGGTCTCTTCCAACCCTGATATCCTATGATTCTATGAAAATGAGATTTAGTTTCTTAACAAAAGCAACCAAAACACTCACTGCAAGGACAGATCCAAAATGCAGCCGATGCAGCCTCATATCCTAGTTTGTCCCGCCTCTTTATGTAAAAATCAAGCACGTATTTACATTTGTCATCTCACCTTTACCTCCAAGTCATGGTGAAACAGGAAAATCACAAAGAAATACCCTCAATGTTCAGAGGCCAGTTTGCATGTGAAGCTGCTTCAATGATGTACTCCCAAGCACTTAAATTTGCTGGGGTGCCTCTCTTGTCAGCTACTGAGAGAAAATCCTCTAGGATCTACTGGATAAAGAAGGATATTGAACTGAATTATAAATTGTTTGCAAGGAATTGATGATAAGCTGGTAATGTTTTTTTTTTTTCACTTGAGGCTGCCTCCAAGATTTTTACATGCAGCCCTCAAAGGCTATAAAATAAAAACTTTTTATGTGGCATATAAACTTTATCTTACAAATGGGAACACTTTTCAGGTCCATTTCATTAACTGCTGGTGTAAGAATTGTTTACTGTGGCTCATTATCTCACCACTGGTAGGCCAAACTAGCCCTTGTAAATCCCAAATTGGGCACCACTGCTCGATATTAATCTTATATGCGAATTCTAAAATTCTTAAGAAGAATGTTGGCTTTGCATCCTTATACGTTTTGCCCATTCTACCTTTACCCAGACATTCATTGTAGCCAAGCCAATTAATGCAAAGATTTTGGTATTTGTAAACATGTGGGAGCTCATCTGAGAAGGTACCAAGCAGCACCTTCTCCATCGTGCTGAAGTGTATGGGAGTTCAGGACACTGAACACCTCTCAAAGATCACTCAGCACATTACGGGATTGGGCCCTGTGATGAAATATAGGCACTTCTCCTGTAATCACACACAATAGTTGTTTTCAATTTGTTGAACATCACTATGTGTATTGGCCATTGTAATTCCAGTAGACAAGGTAAGTTTAGCAATTGATAAATTGATCTTGACGTGGAAAAAAGCTAAATTGTATTCTCTGAGGTCAAACCACAAAATGCGTGCAAAGAATATGGCTTTGAGTAAATACTACCTACGGTTGAGAATTTGCCCTGGATCCCACTTCCAGTTAAACTATTTTTGTTCTAAAGATTTCCCTTTTAACAGTGTTTGTGGTTGTAGTAATGATAAGAGCTACAGAGATTAAAGGGTTTAGTTTTAAAACCTTAAAAAGCTTATTTGCCCAGATATGAACGTGCATTCTGCTAGTCCCATTATGAAGTGTGATGTGTGATAGTAATAAAAGGGCAAAATTCTTAACATTACAGCTTCAAGCATGTAAGAGATATGCTAATTTATTATCATATGTCAAATTAAAATATCTTTTAAATAAAAATGTGATCAACATAGTGTACTAAATGCACTGAAACAGTGGTAAACGTTAAAGTACTCTTGCCAAATTTAGTAATCAATATTCACATTAATTTCCTAACCCTAAAACACAAAACAGGGTGAAGAGATGAAACACATTTTCATAAGTGGCAGCATTATTAAACCTCAGAATGTGTGACAAATGCCTATGGGCCGTTGGCTTATGAGAAACCTTGAGGAGAAAATACCTCTGACAATACAGAGTGACTGCTTTATGTCACAGAAATTCATAACTTAGTTTGTTGTTTTATTCTCCTTCTCCCCCATCTCACTCCCCAGATACCTGGGAACTCATTTTTTAAGATGTATATCACATATTTTTTCTTTACTGTCTCTCATTACCCTTTATAAATCATTTATCTACCTTATTCTAACATATAAATCCTCATCTACAAGCCATGAGACATTTTAATATGTTAACTGGCAACAAGACTGGGATGTCATCTTCTGGGTTGACAATTTTTTTTTTAATACTTTTTGTAGCTAAACAATATTTCAGAAGGAATGATTGTTGGTAAAAGTGTTTATGTTGTGAAATGGTCTTTGGATCTAGGTGTGACCCCAGGATGGAGTAGGAGAAAACAGAATCTTTTGATATACAGTGCCATTGTAACCTAAGCAAAAGCACTAATATATATATGCCTTTCATGACATTCTAGGGAACTTATTCCAGACATTAGAGCTTTAATTGGCAATGCAGAATTTAAAAAATCATTAACTTGTTGGTAACACTAGTGCTTATTGAAAATTAACCTATTTGTTATCACTAATGGAGGGAAATTGTTTTACATATAGCAGGTCATTGTAGTAGCCAAAGATATTGAAAAATATCTTGGGGAAACCATTCAGGTCACTTAAACAATAATGAACAAATGCTAGACTCATAAATAAGCTCTGGTGAATAAAAGAGTTTTTCTGTTGTGCTTTTCTGGCGAGTGTTTTCTCTGGGAATATGCTTCTGTGGTAGGCCTAACCATTCAGGTGTTTAATAATTTTATATAGATGTCTCAAATATCTATGACAGGTTTCAGAGTAACAGCTGTGTTAGTCTGTATTCGCAAAAAGAAAAGGAGTACTTGTGGCACCTTAGAGACTAACCATAGCTATTTAAGCATAAGTAGCTCACGAAAGCTTATGCTCAAATAAATTGGTTAGTCTCTAAGATGCCAGAAGTACTCCTTTTCAAATATCTATGCCTCATCCCGGTAGTTTGGTGATCTTACTGTAAATATCATGGCAATAAAATGATGAATTTTTGTGTCTCAGTAGAGCGATGACTTAGATTACTTGATTATCACTTAGGAAATGCAGTGTGCAAAAGGCCTAGTTGTAAGAAATATTAATATTTTCTAAAACCCCTCAATGTGTATAAAGTTACCTTCATTTAAAAGGTGATCGTAGCAGGGTTGTCACCTGCTCCGGCCCTGAAGGGGTTAAAACAGCTCTGGGAAAGGGCTGCCCTGAGGAGGCTGATTGGGGAAGCAGCCACAACTGGGGCCACGCCCCATTCACGCCACAGCTGGCCCTATAAAAGGGCTGCCAGGCAGGAGCGAGGTGAGTCTCTCTCCAGCCTTGGAGGGAGATGGACCTGGCTGCCTGGGAGCTCAGGGTACAGGGAATGGAATGGAGCAGTGCTGGGGAAGGGGCAGGGGCAGGGGCAGGGGCAGGCTGAGCTGGGGAGCTCAGGCCTGGTGACCTCGCAGGCTGCGGCCTGACAGAAAAGCCAAAGCAGGTACTGGGCTGCAGGGAAAGGCAGCAGGTCCAAACCCTCCTTGCCAGTGATGAGTGGATTACAGACTGCAGTCTGTCCCAGTGACAGGGGGCTAGACGATGCCTGGCAGTAGCCATTGAGGCAGGGTGGGGATAGAGGGTTGGAGCTTCCCCAGGGAGGGGAGACCCAGAGACTTTGGGGGTACTTTGGGAGCGGGCAGAACCCCGAGGTAAGGGGCACCAAGGTCCGGGATGGACATGGGGGCCTGAGGCAGGCGAGACACCAGCTTGCAGAGGGTGCTCTGGAGCTGGAGAGCTAATCCCCAGGACAACCAGCAGGAGGCACCTCACTGGTGAGTCATCGCCCTGCTACAGTGATACTTCAAGGTGTAAATACGAGACAATTATTTAGGTATTGTACAAATCCAAATCTAAATATATACATTAGATACCTGATCATAATTGTACATTTTCTTTAGTCCCCTAAAATCCCAAATTTCTCTACAAATACATATGAATCACTTTGCTCACCAACTGGTGAAATACAAATATTTAATACAGAATACAGACATACCATGCAATAGTTTAGGACAACAGTTGAAACATCCCATAGGCATGAAGAATGGAATTGGATGATTAATGAAGAAAAATATTTTTGACTATTTGAAAAATCTTACAAAATATTCAGTGACTATATTCTCAAATTATTCAATCATCTCTAAAGGTTGAGAGAAAATATATTTTTAAAAGATCACAACTATTTGTCAAATAAATTCCCTATATGTAGGAGATGGGGAATTTATTTGACAAATGGTTATGATCTTTTTTTAAAATGCTAGTCTACAGAGTGGACTAGGACAATGCCAAACTTTAGATGCCCTGCCATTCTGTGGAACCCACAGCCCTGAGTTAAGTGCCTATGCCTCCTGTACTAAGCATGAGGAGATTTAGGAGCATAAAAAGGGGATTAATCGAAGCCAACAGCACACTGAGTGAGGAGCCACCCAAGCTAGCCAGCAGGAAATGCCAAGGAGATGTGTAGGGCCTCATCTCTGCCCCTCCAAGCATTTGAATCTGGGTGTCTCACATCCTGGGAGAGGGCTTCAATCACTGACTTATAGACCACAAGGGGATCACCTCTCAACTTCAGGCTGTGTTTTGTGGGTCCATTATGGTAGGCAGCCTCTGAGAACACCTACCATATCAGGCTCTGCAGGTAGGGTGACCAGATGTCCTGATATTTGGGGCTTTTTCTTATATATGTGTCAATTACCCCCCACTCCCTGTCACGATTTTTCACACTTGCTATCTGGTCACCCTATCTGCAGGCAAGGTGGGAAGGGCAATTCCTAGTTAGGATCTCTCCAGGACTTAGGTGCCAAGCTGCTTGGATGTGTCAGGATTTAGGGGATTGTGCGCATGCACACCACAAAAATTGATGTACCTAGTGGACTTTATTGCTGGAAACTTAAGTGTCTAGGGAATTTTGGCAACTACAGTGTTAGTTGGCAGCTGAATGGGGATCTTGAGAATCTAAATTTTTAACTGAGGCACCTAAAGTGGAAGTTAGGTACCTAAAGCCCTTTGTGGAACTAGCCCAAAGTAGAAGGCCAGCACACCATGGCCAGAACACCATGACTAGAACTTCTAATTTTGTGATAGTGTCATATGATTTTTAATTGATCAAGTTGTTGAATGAGAAAGATATATACTTGCCTCTGAGAGACTCAGGTTTATTAATTCAAAACTTTAATTGAACCAAAAGCATATCTTGTGATTGCATTTACTACTCAAGTAAGAAATGACAAATATACCAAAAAATATAGTTAACAATTCTCTTCTCCTGGAGCATAGGTGGATCACATTGAATTTCTCCTACAAATGCCACCTATCTCTTACAATCTCTGTTATATTATACATAACCAAATTATATATTTATTAACTCTCTCCCAACCACCATTAAATATTATAAATATTAAGTATCTTAGGTAATTTATACAATATGCATTTGTCAACTTTAATAACTTTCTGCTGTCTTTGTTAATTTCATGATGCTGTTCGCTTTTCTGATTGGCTTTTTACCACTGATTGTATACTATTGTGCATAATTTGGCCAGGTCACTTTGACCTACTTTTCCGCATAGGTTTCTTTTTCTTTTTCTTTTTTTTTTTTTTTTTTTGGGGGGGGGGATTTTTAAGTCCTTTTCCCACTTGCTTTTTCCTCTAATTGCTTTTGGCAGAACATTTATTAGATACATTATTCAATTTAATCACATTCTTCTTTAAAAAAAAAATCCCCCTCTGCCCTGCCTAGCTGTTATGAACAAATTTTCTCGATAACATGGTCAATTAAGGCAGCATTTCATTGTTAATCAAATTAGGCCAGAGCCAGCCTTTACTGTCCAAACTTGTGAATTAGATATGGCATTTTAGCAATCCTCAGTAAAGTGGTCAAGAACGTGATTCTTCATCTCACCTGAAAAATAGTATCTCTGAGTACGTAGTCATCTCAACATCATGCTGACCAGGTCTTTGTACCACGCCACAGCATCATATATTTCCGGTATGGTCTGAGACACAAAGCTGCAAATCTGGATCCAAAGATCTAAAAATGTGGATGTGTTGCGTTTCAGGGGATGGGTCCAGATTCACTGCTGCTATAATCTTGGAAAAATGCTAGCTAATATATCTTCAGAAATATGATCAGAAACACAGATATTCAAAGGGACGAAGCAACCAGGAAAATAGTAATCACCTGGCAGTTTTGATGGAAGGAAATTTGACGAGTTTGCAGTGTGATATAACAGCAGAAAGGCCAGTATGATGTTGGGCTCTATTTAAAGTGGATAGGGCAGCAGACTAGGAGTCAAGACATAAGCTATATTCGAAACATTGCCAGTGGCTTGGATAAGTCATTTATCCATCTGTAAAACAGAAATAACAATGTGTATTCACACTGTAAATGACTTTGAAATCTATTAATAAAAATGTTTATAAATTTGATATTAATTTATAATATGTAGAATTAGATTTTTATTACTAAATGTTGATTTTTTTACCATACACACAAACAAAAATATTTCCATCAATAATCACTGAAATTTACAGATAGCCAAGTAAGAGAAATGCTGCTTAAGTACTTTTTATTCAAGGATATTTACTTTGTGTAGTGTGATATATGGTGTTTGTTTTAATAGTTATCAGGCTTTAACTTTTAAAATCTCAACACCTACTGTCATTAAATAATTGTCTGACCCCCACCCATAATATCCTGCAATGTGAAAATTTACATTGATTTTAAAAAAAAAGGCTTAAAAGCCATAATTTTGCACAAGCATGAAAAATTAAGTAACATTCAGAAAAAATGCTTAAATATAAATTGATTTAATTGATAAATTGCTTAATGACTTCTTTGTTTCGGTTTTCACCAAGAAGGTTGGTGGCGATTGGACATCTAACATAGTGAGTGCCAGTGAAAATGAGGTGGGATCAGAGCCTAAAATAGGGAAAGAACAAGTCAAAAATTACTTAGATGAATTAGATGTCTTCAAATCACCAGGGCCTGATGAAATGCGTCCTAGAATACTCAAGGAGCGGACTGAGGAGATATCTGATCCTTTGGCAATTATCTTTGAAAAGTCATGGAAGACAGGAGACATTCCAGAAGACTGGAAAAGGGCAACTATAGTGCCCATCTATAAAAAGGAAAATAAGGACAACCAGGGAATGACAGGCCAGTCAGCTTAACATCTGCACCTGGAAACATAATGGAGCAAATAATTAAGCAATCAATTTGCAAACACCTAGAAGATAATAAGGTGATAAATAACAGTCAGCATGGATTTGTCAAGAACAAATTGTGTCAAACCAACCTGATAGCTTTCTTTGACAGGGTGACAAGACTTGTAGATAGGGAGGAAGCGGTAGATGTGGTATATCTTGACTTTAGTAAGGCTTTTGATACTATCTCTCATGACCATCTCATAAACAAACTAGGGAAATACAACCTAGATGGAGCTACTATAAGATGGGTGCATAACTGGTTGGAAAACCATTCCCAGAGAGTAGTTATCAGTGGTTCACAGTTACGCTGGAAGAGCATAACGAATGGGGTCCTGCAGGGATCAGTTCTGGGTCCGGTTCTGTTCAATATCTTCATCAATGATTTAGATAATGGCATTAACTTTATAAACTTATAAAGTTTGCGGAAGATACCAAGCGGGAGGAGTTGCAAGTGCTTTGGAGGATAGGATTAAAATTCAAGATGATATGGACAAACTGGAGAAATGGTTTGAAGTAAATAGGATGAAATTCTATACGGACAAATGCAAAGTACTCCAGTTAGTAAGAAACAATCAGTTGCACACATACAAAATGGGAAATGACTGTCTAGGAAGGACTACTGAGGAAAGGGATCTGGGGGTCATAGGGGATCACAAGCTAAATATGAGTCAACAGTGTAACACTATTGCAAAAAAATCAAACATCATTCTGGGATGTATTAGCAGGAATATTGTAAGCAAGACAAGAGAAGTAATTCTTCCATTCTACTCTGCACTGATTAGGCCTCAACTGGAGTATTGTGTCCAGTTCTGGGCGTCATGTTTCAGGAAAGATGTGGACAAATTGGAGAAAGTCCAGAGAAGAGCAACAAAAATTATTAAAGGTCTATAAAACATGACCTATGAAGGAAGATTGAAAAAAGAGGGTTTGAGTCTGGAGAAGAGAAGACTGAAAGGGCATATGATAACAGCTTTCAAGTACATAAAAGGTTGTTACAAGGAGGAGGGAGAAGAATTATTCTTCTTAACCTCTGAGGATAGGACAAGAAGCAATGGGCTTAAATTGCAGCAAGGGAGGTTTAGGTTGGACATTAGGAAAAACTTCCCAGCTGTCAGGTGGTTAAACACTGGAATAAATTGCCTAGGGAGGTTGTGGAATCTCCATCATAGGGGATTTTTAAGAGCAAATTAGACAAACACCTGTCAGGGATGGTCTAGATAATACTTAGTCCTGCCATGAATGCAGGGGACTGGACTAGATGACCTCTCGAGGTCCCTTCCAGTTCTATGATTCTATGATATTATATGTACATTATTAAAAAAAATGGAATCCTGTCAAACCTAATTATATGCAAAGGCCCAGACTGGGAAGCATAGCCCCTGTGTATAGCCCCAGAATGCTCCTGCAATATTGTGTTCAGGGCTAGGCATCTCATGATCAGAAAAAATGTAGCTAAATTGAGGGTGCTGAGAGAAGAGCAACAAAAATAAAGATTGGAGGAAGGGACTTATGATAAGGAAAGGTTTGAAGAGCTAAATGTGTATAGCTTGCCTCCATGACAACAATTATCCAAAACAAGTACATGCCAAAGAGTTAGAGAAATTATTTAGTATGTTGCAAATAGTGTTGTCCAAAGAAATATTGATAACATTAAGAAAATGAAAAATCTTCCTGAAAGTGAGATCTATGAGATTGGAGTCTTGTAAGTATAGACATTGTACTTATATACAAGTATAGTATAGACTGGAAAAAATACTGTAGAATTTATATATGTCAGGATAGGTGTACTGTGTTTTTAAATCTGTAGCATGAAGCCAGGTAGGAGGGGGCTGGGAAGATTCTAGGCAGAAGCTCTAAAGTGAAACAGGTGAGACATGGTAACTTTAAAGATAAAACTTTTTAAATTATCCTAATAATGTTCACTGTTCAGTATTTGGAAGAGGGAAGACTCTATACAATTATTTACCATCATCACATATCAATATGTACTGAAGGGAAAAGTCTTATGGAAGGGATCTGGTCTAGATAACCCAGAAATAGTTGTGGCTAAGCTGTCAATGTCTGTTCCTGTAAGAAGAAGTTGGCATCAGATATCTGCTGGAAACTTCTTTTGGCTACAAAAAGGATTTACTGAACATGAACTAAATGATAATCTTCTGGCAGTAGGTCCCATATTTTCTCTGTAATCCAGCTACTAAGGGGGCAGCATCTCACACATACAAACATGTTGTATACTCATCAAACCTCCAGTTAGGCAAAGCTCATTGCTAGCATCTAAGGTTCACAGGCGTTTAAATCCAGTACCAGGACACCAATATGTAATTAATTGATATGCTGAAGACAACAGATGCAAGTACAATTTCATCCTCCCCCACAACAGATTGGTGACTAGAACTTTTATCATTCGTTCCCAGAAACAAGAATCTACTATCAGAGCTTAAAAAGAGCTTTTTTCTACCAGTAGTAAGCAATGCACCTGGATCAGATGATAGAACTCATGAGTAGCTTTGTCACAAAACTATGCACCTCTAAAATTTCAACCTCTTCATGCATTTCCAAATGCAGTATTTCTATTTTATAAGACCTTTAGATAAAAACATTTTACCAACCTACAGAAATAACATGTAACTAGTTCAGATCTGTTTTAAATTGAGTCTGTTCCAAAAACTTTCAGTAACATATTTCTCATTAAGCTGCTGATGGCAGCAAACAGAGGCTTCAAAATGAGATTGGGAACATGCTGCTTGCTCAGAGTTTTTCTTTTTTTGAGCACTTTTGACAGCCAAAACACAATACATTTAAAAGCACTTTCAACAAGCTCCAGACTCTCAAAAATGTTATAAAATATTTACATTATCATTATTAATATGATTTTAAGCATCCATAGCATTTTCCTCCAAAGATCTTGAACTGGGGAGCTCTCTTCACCCACTGAAGTATTAGTACCCTTATTTTACTGGTGAGAAAATTGAGGCATAGAGAGGTTCAGCAGCTTGCCAAAGGACACATGGCAGTAGTAAATCTAAGAGTAGAATCCAGGAGTTATCTTCTCTAACCATTAGATACCACTCTTTTTAGAATCCTAAGCTATTTACATACCAAAATAACTTTGTTTTTGAAAACAGAAATTTTGGCAATATTAGGTACATCTTTTGTGTGTATTTCTAAAACATTTTTGGACTTTGTGTTTTGTTTATAGTGAAAGTTACTTTCTCATAGGTTGAAAAATGACCTCTGTCATAGGGCAGCTGGTCCCTCTAATTAGACCAGGCCCAGGACCCCTGTGTCATGGCAGGTAGGCCCAAATGAGCTCAGTAAAGGGGGATGAGCTACAACTGGGCTATGAAGGCCAGTCAGAGGGGAGGAAGGGGAGAAGTGATTAGGGCAGGCTATGCCTTAGAAAAGGAGCTATGAAGGAGTGAAGCTAACACCAGTGGTGGGACCTTGGAGCAAGGGGTCTTGTGCCCCTGAAGGTTGCCTTGGAACTGCTATTCCAGAAGACTGCTATTCTAGTGCTAGTGGAGAACAGAGTTCCTGAAAAGTATGAGCTAAGGAATTGTTTGTGTTTGTTTTGCTTATATTTGGATAATAAACCTATTTAAAGGAAAGTGGGTGGAGCAATGTATGTTTTGAAGCTGGGAAGAAGCTCTGTGACAACCTCTGCAGGACAATAATGCCCTAAATCTATAGCTGTGCTCCTACTGCTGTGTATTCTGCAGCTAATTACCATTTCAACTCAGTGTTTTTCACTATAAATCTCATCAGCAGTTTGATTTAATTGCCTGGGTGGAATTTGGGGGCCAGGAAGGGGCACTGCACCCCCAAACTACAAGCCACCAGCAGCCTGAGGGTTCAATGTAATGAGTTCTACAGAGGAGACAGGAGATTTCTCCCGGCTTGGGCCCCTAAGACAGGGAGTCAGAATTTTGTTTATAAACAGAGGCCTGGTCTATACGATTTGGTTATGTCAAATTAGCAGCATTAGGTCAATTTAAAAATGATTGCATCCACACAACTAACCCTGTTCCGTCAACCTAAAGGGATCTTAAAATCGACTTCTATACTCCTCCCTGATGAGGGAAGTAGCATTAAATCGACCTGGGTGGGTCAAATTTGGGGTAATGTGGAGGCAAATTGATGGTATTGGCCTCCAGGAGCTATCCCATAGTGCTCCATGTGATCACTCTGGACAGCACTTTGAACTCCGATGCATTAGCCAGGTACACAGGAAAAGCCCCGGGAACTTTTGAATTTCATTTTCTGTTCGGTCAGCATGGCAAATTCAGCAGCACAGGTGATCATGCAGTCCCCCCAGAATTGTAGAGCGTAGAATGTTTCTACACTCCCACTGTCACAGGCCTGCACAACTCATAAAGCAGTGAGGGCCATATTACTCCAAAGAATACAGCTGAGGGCCAAAATGCCCTGGCCCCGCCGAAACATCCCCTTCCCCCAACACCGCCCCGCCGAAACAGCTGTGGGCCAAAAAGGAAGGTTTTGGGGGGGAGGAGGTTGATACTTTATTAAGAATTTTTCAATAAAATCAAATCCATTATTTGCTCAAGCTTTTGTTGAATAAATTCACACACAAGGGAAACACTCTCAGGCACACACAAAGAGAAGAGATCTCTCATGGTGTATGGCACACTAGCAAGGCACTGACGGTGTGTGGAAGCCTGTAGAGGGGGAAAGAAACAGCGCGCATAGGGTGACCAGATCACAGCAGTAAAATAGCGGCCCTCTCCCTGGTCAGCTCCACCATCACACCCCTCTTCAGGGGTCCATATATTATTGCACACAGCAGTCAGTCAATGTAGTTGTAGATAAATCTCTGCATCATGTTCTAAAAATCGACTTCTATAAAACTCGACCTAGAGTAGACATACCCAGAGTGATTAACAAGTGATTAAGATAAGAAAGGGCTGTTAAGATGTTTCCTAAAGTTTAAATGATCTTTTCCAAGCTTGGTGAACTGCAAAAGGTAAGTAGCCTAAATAATAGAAAGTAATTGTAATTGTTGGATTCAAGAGGTGGTAAAAAAGTAACTAATATCTTTTTTTGAGAAGATAACTGTTTGTTTTAGACAAAGGAAATGCAGTAGATCTAATGTACCTGGATGTCAGTAAGGCATTTGATACAGTTCCACATGAAAAATTATTAGCTAAATTGGAGAAGATGGGGATTAATAGGAGAACTGAAAGGTGGATAAGGAACTCATTGAAGGGAAGACTACAGTGAGTCATACTGAAAGGTGAACTGTCAGGCTAGAGCAGGGGTGGCCAACCTGTGGCTCACATGCTGCTCTTCAGAAGTTAATATGTGGCTCTGACTCCGGGGCTGGAGCTACAGGCGCCAACTTTCCATTGTGCCGGGGGGTGCTCACTGCTCAATCCCTGGCTCTGTCACAGGTCCTGCCCCCACTCCACCCCTTCCCACCCCCTCCCCTAAACCTGCCATGACCTCGCTTCCCCTCTCCCCCCCAGAGCCTCCTGCACACCACGACAACAGCTGATTGGGAGGTGCGGGGAGGCAGGGGTTGGTGCTGATCGGCCGGTGGGTGGGAGGCACTGGGATTGGGGTGGACGAGCTGATGTGGGGGCTGCTGACATATTATTGTGGCTCTTTGCCAATGTACATTGGTAAATTCTGGCTCCTTCTCAGGCTTGGGTTGGCCACCCCTGAGCTAGAACAGGGGTTCTCAAACTGGGGGGTTGGGACCCCTCGGGGTCGCAAGGTTATTACATGGGGGGGTCATGAGCTGTCAGCCTCCACCCCAAACCCCGCTTCACCTCCAGCATTTATAATGGTGTTAAATATATAAAAAAGTGTTTTTTAATGTATAAGACGGGGGTTGCCCTCAGAGGCTTGCAGTGTGAAAGGGGTCACCAGTACAAAAGTCTGAGAACCCCTGAGCTAGAGGGAGGTTACTAGTGGAGTTCCTCAGGGATCAGTCTTGAGACCAATCTTATTTAACATTTTTATTACTGACCTTGGCACAAAAAGTGGAAGTGTGCTAATAAAATTTGTGGATGACACAAAGTTGGGAGGTATTGCCAATACGGAGGAGCACCAGCATATCATACAAGAAAATGTGGATGATCTTTTAAACTGGAGTAATAGAAATGGGATGATATTTAATAGTGCAAAGTGAAAGGTTGTGCATTTAGGGACTAACAATAAGAATTTTTGCTATAAGCTGGGGACTCATCAGTTGGAAGTGACAGAGGAGGAGAAAGACCTGGGTGTATTGGTTGATCATAGGCTGACTATGAACGGTCAATGTGATATGGCCGTGAAAAAGGCTCACACGGTCCAGGGGTGCATCCAGCAAGGTATTTCCAGTAGAGACAGGGAGTGTTAATACCATTACACGAGGCACTGGTGAGACCTCATCCGGAGTACTGTGTGCAATTCCGGTCTTCCATGTTTAAGAAAGATGAATTCAAACTGGAACATGTGCAGAGAAGGGCTACTAGGATGATCCAAGGAATGGAAAACCTACCTTACAAGAGACAACTCAAAGAGCATGGCTTGTTTAGCCTAACCAAAAGAAGGCTGATGAGAGATATAACTCTGTATAAATACATCAGAGGAATAAATACCAGGGATGGGGAGAGAGGAGTTATTTAAGTTAAGCACCAGTGTGGACCCCAAAACAAATGGATGTAAACTGGCCATCAACAAGTTTAGATTTAAAATTAGGTGAAGGTTTCTAACCATCAGAGGAGTGAAGTTCTGGTGCAGCCTCCCAAGGGGAGCAGTGGGAGCAAAAGACCTTACTGGCTTCAGGACCCAGCTCGATAAGTTTATGGAGGGAATGGTATGACAAGACTACCTACAATGGAGTGTGGCCCATCGGCAACTGCCTATAGTAAAAATCTTCAACGGCTGGAGACAAGATACTAGATGGGGAGGGCTCTGAGTTACTACAGAGAATTATTTCCCAGGTATCTGCCAGGTGGCTGTTGCCCACATGCTCAGGGTCTAACTGATCACCATATTAGTGGTTGGGAAGGAATTTTCCCATAGGTCAGAGTGGCAGAGACCCTGGTAGTGTAAATGGTGAATTCTCCATAACTTGAAGTGTTTAAACCATGATTTGAGGACTTCAATAATTCAGCCAGAAGTTAGGGGTCTATTACAGGAGTGGGAGAGTGAGGTTCTGTGGCCTGCAATGTGCAGGAGGTCAGACTAGATGATCACAGTGGTCCCTTCTGACTTCAGAAAGAGTATCTGAGAGAGAGTATACATTACAATTTTTAACCTAACCAGTGTCTCTTAAGTGACTTGCCACAAGATGTCAGAACATGTTAGTATTAGAGCTGAGTGGGTCTAATATTTATTTAATGTTCTTTCTTAATATTGGAATTAGATACAATGCTCCTGTCAGATAATTTCTAAATTATTATCTGACAAAAAATTGGAGTTTTCAGTTGCCTATGTAGCCCCTGGAATCATGGTTAAAGTTTCCCTGCCACTGAAATATCTGACATGGAGCTCCTGTGGGCCGGTACAGAATTTGACCCCCCTATGCGTGGCCCCATTGGTTTGACTGGAGCCGCCCTCCCCAAATATAGAAGTCAAACTACGCCTATGCTTAACTGTCATTAGAAATACAGAATAATCAAAATATATTATGTATTTCTGAATGAGATTACAAAATTCTAATTTATACAACCTATGCTGTAGTGATAGACCTGTAAAAAAAAAATTTCAGAACCATATAGTAAATGCTTGGACCTATTACAGACTATTCTGCAAAATGCCCACTAATCTACTTCTAACATTCTGGTTCACTGGTCAAATAAAAAAAAAAAAAAAAACCAAAAGATATTTTTCTTCTGCACTCTAAATAGCCAATTCTCTTTCAGGATTAGGCATTGTGCTGAGTCATATTATGAAAAATATTTACTCCTAGGCTACTGGAAAAGTTTATCATCTCTTTAAGGGATTTGGGGAAGACTTGAGGGTATGTTTTCCTAGAACAATGAAGGGGTGGAGAGGAGGTGTTGTAGGTGGCTGAGTTCCTGTCTAAATGATTGTTTTAATTGCAGCTAGGGTTTTGTTGTAATATTAATTACATGTTAGGGCACCTAGAGCCTTGAATAGACATCTTTTTGTTATTTAAATAAATGAGTAAATTGCAATTAGCCATGAAGACTAGAAATGGATGCTTGATAATCCTGGGGAGATGGGAATCTCTCTCTGCTAATAAGATACCGGCCATGATAGGTCACAAGATATTGGACTATAAACTCACTGCATTATGACCTATGGACAACTATTTTAGATTAATTTTAGAGGTCACTACAATGTATTAATTATCACTTGTATTTCTCCTGAGCCTGGATAGGTGGATTTATGATAGTCTTGGAGCCAGGCTTTAAATGTTGAGTGATATGGAAAGGACTGATTATAGTCTATTTTAAAACTCTCCATTTGTACGTAGTGTTTCTGTAAAATATTTGGCTTACCCAGAATGGATGATGGTGTGACAGAGGTAAAGGTTTCATCAGTACTATTTTGGAATGACCCACAAAATTCACTTATAGCTTTGCTTGTTGTTCAGAGCTGGATGATGTTTTCCAGCAAAAACTTTTTTCCATTGAAAAGTGCAGATTTGGATAGACTGAAGCATTTTGAAAATTTGTGTGGAATTCACTGAATTGTCTGGTTTAAAAACATCAAATTCTGAAAAAAACTAAATATTCTGATACCTTCAAAATGAAACATCTGGATTTTTCTGTTCAAAATGACATTGTCTTAGTTATTTTTAATTTTAATTTTAATATTAGTTTATTTAAAAAAAATATTTAAACACAAAAACAAAATTGAATGTTTCATTAGCCCCCAAACCCTTTTTTGACATTTGTTTTGCTGAAAAATCTTTTGTTTCAGGTTTATCTGAAATGAGGAGGGCAGGAGCTGAAGGGGCTGTGAGCAATTCAGCAAAGAGGGTTAGAGCGAACAACCAGTAAGCACTGGATAGAGAAAATCCAGTCAACACGGTAGAAAATACTGACATCAGTGTACACCAGTCCCTGCTTTAGCTGCCTCTGAAGCCAGGTAGCTGGTGGGAGAGGAGGTGACACATGGGCCTTAGGGCCCCCACAGGAGGGTCTCACACGCAGGGGCATGTTTCCCCTTGTTTTTTCCAACCCCCCCACCTCATCATATGTTCTTGTTAAACCCTGGATTTGTGCTGGAAATGGCCCACCTTGATTATCATACACATTGTAAGGAGAGTGGTCACTTTAGATAAGCTATTACCAGCAGGAGAGTGGGGTGGGAGGAGGTATTGTTTCATGCTTTGTGTGTATATAAAAAGATCTTCTACACTTTCCACGGTATGCATCCGATGAAGTGAGCTGTAGCTCACGAAAGCTTATGCTCAAATAAATTGGTTAGTCTCTAAGGTGCCACAAGTACTCCTTTTCTTTTTGCGGATACAGACTAACACGGCTGGTACTCTGAAACCTGTCATTATGCAAGGCACTACATTTAGCCGTATGGAGTGGAAATCTATCAACTGCATGAAAAAACTTGTACAGATACAGACAGACATCATCTTCCTTTCCAAGTGCAAACAGATGGACATCGTACCAAAAGGACTGAAGGTAAATAATCCATTACAATCTACATACCACACAGACTATGCTGACAGCTTGTGCCACACGCTCTCAAAGAAACTGCGGAATCACCTGATCAACATCCTCTACAGCAAACAGGGAAAGATTAAGAGTGAGCTCTCAAAAATGGATACTCTCATAAAAAACAACCTTCCACACAAACTTCCTCGTGGCTGGACTTTACTAAAACTAGACAAGCCATTTACAACACACACTTTGCTTCTCTACAAAAGAAAAAGGATACTAAACTTTCTAAACTACTACATGCCACAAGGGGCCACAGCAATGGTTCCTTCAACCCACCCAGCAATATTGTTAACCTATCCAACTATATTCTCAGCCCAGCAGAAGCAGCTGTCCTATCTCGGGGCCTCTCCTTCTGCCCCTCCACAACCGCAAACATGATACAGTTCTGTGGTGACATAGAATCCTATTTTCGACATCTCTGACTCAAGGAATATTTCCAACATACCTCTGAACAACATACTAATCCACAGAGACCTCCCTACCAACACTCCAAAAAAAAGGATTCTAGGTGGACTCCTCCTGAAGGTCGAAACAGCAGACTGGACTTCTACATAGAGTGCTTCCGCCGATGTGCACGGGCTGAAATTGTGGAAAAGCAGCATCACTTGCCCCATAATCTCAGCCATGCAGAACACAATGCCATCCACAGCCTCAGAAACAACTGACATCATAATCAAAAAGGCTGACAAAGGAGGTGCTGTTGTCATCATGAATAGGTCGGAATATGAACAAGAGGCTGCTCGGCAGCTCTCCAACACCACTTTCTACAAGCCATTACCCTCTGATCCCACTGAGAGTTACCAAAAGAAACTACAGCGTTTGCTCAAGAAACTCCCTGAAAAAGCACAAGATCAAATCCGCACAGACACACCCCTGGACCCCAGACCTGGGATATTCTATCTGCTACCCAAGATTCATAAACCTGGAAATCCTATGCGCCCCATCATCTCAGGCATTGGCATCCTGACAGCAGGATTGTCTGGCTATGTAGACTCCCTCCTCAGGCCCTACGCTAGCAGCACTCCCAGCTACCTTCGAGACACCACTAACTTCCTGAGGAAACTACAATCCATCGGTGATCTTCCTGATAACACCATCCTGGCCACTATGGATGTTGAAGCCCTCTACACCAACATTCCACACAAAGATGGACTACAAGCCGTCAAGAACACTATCCCCGATAATGTCACAGCTAACCTGGTGGCTGAACTTTGTGACTTACCCATAACTATTTTACATTTGGGGACAATGTATGCCTTCAGATCAGCGGCACTGCTGTGGGTACCTGCATGGCCCCACAGTATGCCAACATTTTTATGGCTGACTTAGAACAATGCTTCCTCAGCTCTCATCCCCTAACGCCCCTACTCTACTTGGGCTATATTGATGACATCTTCATCATTTGGACCCATGGAAAAGAAGCCCTTGAGGAATTCCACCATGATTTCAACAATTTCCATCCCACCATCAACCTCAGCCTGGTCCAGTCCACACAAAAGATCCACTTCCTGGACACTGCAGTGCAAATAAACGATGGCCACATAAACACCACCCTATACCGGAAACCTACTGACCGCTATTCCTACCTACATGCCTCCAGCTTTCACCCTGACCACACCACACGATCCATCGTCTATAGCCAAGCTCTAAGATACAACCGCATTTCCTCCAACCCCTCAGACAAACACCTACAAGATCTCTATCAAGCATTCTTACAACTACAATACCCACCTGCTGAAGTGAAGAAACAGATTGATAGAACCAGAAGAGTTCCCAGAAGTCACCTACTACAGGACAGGCCTAACAAAGAAAATAACAGAACGCCACTAGCCTTCACCTTCAGCCCCCAACTAAAACCCCTCCAACGCATTATTAAGGATCTACAACCTATCCTGAAGGATGACCCAACACTCTCACAAATCTTGGGAGACAGGCGTGTCCTTGCCTACAGACAGCCCCCCAACCTGAAGCAAATACTCACCAGCAACCACATACCACACACATACCACTAACCCAAGAACCTATCCTTGCAACAAAGCCCGTTGCCAACTGTGTCCACATATCTATTCAGGGGACACCATCACAGGGCCTAATAACATCAGCCACACTATCAGATGCTCGTTCACCTGCACATCCACCAATGTGATATATGCCATCATGTGCCAGCAATGCCCCTCTGCCATGTACATTGGTCAAACTGGACAGTCTCTATGTAAAAGAATAAATGGACACAAATCAGATGTCAAGAATTATAACATTCATAAACCAGTCGGAGAACACTTCAATCTCTCTGGTCACGCTATTACAGACATGAAAGTTGCTATATTACAACAAAAAAACTTCAAATCCAGACTCCAGTGAGAAACTGTTGAATTGGAATTCATTTGCAAATTGGATACAATTAACTTAGGCTTGAATAGAGACTGGGAGTGGCTAAGTCATTATGCAAGGTAACCTATTTCCCCTTGTTTTTTCCTACCTCTCCCCCCCCCCCGACGTTCTTGTTAAACCCTGGATTTGTGCTGGAAATGGCCCACCTTGATTATCATACACATTGTAAGGAGAGTGATCACTTTAGATAAGCTATTACCAGCAGGAGAGTGGGGTGGGAGGAGGTATTTTTTCATGCTTTGTGTGTATATAAAAAGATCTTCTACACTTTCCACAGTATGCATCCGATGAAGTGAGCTGTAGCTCATGAAAACTTATGCTCAAATAAATTGGTTAGTCTCTAAGGTGCCACAAGTACTCCTTTTCTACAGGAGTTTTAAGGGTTCTAAGTCTTGGAGGTGCGATGGGAGGGAAAATATGACCCCACTTGGGTGCTATTGTACCCTCCTGTGATTTATTACTGATCAGAGGTCCGTGAATTTTTTTGAATGCAACATTTTTCTGCAAAACATGCAGATTTGGATTGACCAAAATATTTTATATGTACATGTTGATTTTGACAAATTGCTTCAGATGAACAAACACAAATCTGAAAGTAAATGTTTTGTTTCCATGTTGTCAAAATGAAACATTTTGACTTTTTGATTTGCAATTACTTTGGTTTTTTTTTAATTGCATGTAATTTTATTTTTAAAAACTAGAGAAAAAAGCTTAATTCACATGAAATATTTCATTTTGGGTCAAATTAAACACTTTTTGTTCAGTCCAAACAATTTTTTTTTTACTTTTCGATTTGCTGAAAAATTTTCAAAATGAGAGTGTCATTTTCTTTTTCTTTTTTTTTGAATTGCCAATCAACCAAAGAATCTGTTATCTACACAGCTCTACTCATGATTAATCCAATTATTCTGAAAAAAAAAACTGTTTCCCATATTCTGATGTGGAAGGACTATTAGTAGTCAATAAAACTTTGTATTTTTGCCATGATTTCTGTTCATACTTTATCCACAAATAGATTTCATTTCAAATAATCAACAGTGATATCAATTATCCAATTAGGATATCCTACAAATATATCAGTCTATGGGTTAGTTGGTTTCATACTGATTTTGTTTACAACTATTTGTTCTTGCAGTGTGTGGTTGGTTACCTCAGTCACATGGTGTTGCTTTTGCTCCATGATTGATCTTTCCCCTCCTGTTTATGACAGTTTCAAAGATATTTTCAAAGGTACATGTGAACACTTGCCAATTCATTCACAGAAGCGTTGGTGAAACTTTCACTTTCCATGATCCTTTCTGCAAAGAAAAAAACTGTTTGGAGACATGTTCAGAGAAAATACATGAAAAAGGTTGTGAATGCTGTAAAAGTGAATGCACAGCTTTTAGTCAAAGGAATGTACATGAATATATTGATGCAGACACAACAGTGAAATGAGGACAGACACATAGATGGATTTTAAGTGCAGACTGCAACTTTTATTAAATTTAATCTCAGGGATTAGCACTACCTGCCCATCACCCATAGTCTCCTTTACCAGGTATTTAATTGGTGCCAGGATGGGGGTTACTGGGCTCCTCCGGTGCAACCTATAACTCAGGGTACACACTCTTCAGCCTTCCTCCTTCCAGGACTCAGCTCGCTGTGAGTCCTACCACCACCCCAAGAGGAGGACAGAGAGTACAGAAGGGCCCATGAGGCGCATGGCCCATGAGGTCCACAAAGTCTGACCTTGCAGATGTTGCTTCAACCCTGAGGCTAGAATAGAAGCTGTGGAGCAGATCTGCATCTTCAGCACAGCCTGGTTGCCTTCCCACCTCAGTTCCTGAGGGTCTTCTATTGCCCAGCCTGTCACCTTGGCCTGTGTACTAGAGATGGGATTTGGGTCTAAGTACAGAAGGAAGAAAAGTATCATCTGTGGTTATAAACCTTTTTGTTTTATCTTAAAATAAAAAAAAATTCTAAAAATCTGAGGTATTGTCTTCAGCAATGAATAGTCAAACACTATATTTCTATGCAGCAAATCAAACACATATGAGAGAGTGATCCCATGCATGCCTTTTAAATTAAACTGAGATAAAGGCACAAACCTAAGGGAATAAACTTTCTGTGAAGTGTATCAAAGAGTAAAATGACTTGGAAAATTGATCAGTTGAAATCATACATCTGTTTTCATATTTTTTCCACAACATAAGATTTAATCTAATCTGTCAGAGAAAGACATAGCAAGAACCAATAGTTCAGTGTTAAAATAAGACAAATTCATATAAGAAATAAGGTACAATTTTTAATAGTGAGAGTGATTAACCACTGGAACAAGCTATCAAGGGAAGTGGTGGATTCTCAACCTCTGGAGATCTTTAAATCAAACTGTGGATGCCTTTCTGGAAGAGATATTGTAGCCAAACACATGTTATAGGGCTTAATTTAGGGGTAACTGGATGAAAATGTGTGGCTTGTATTATGCAGGACCTCAGACAAGATGATCATAATGGTCCCGTTTGGCCTTACAAATCTATGAATCTGTTGAATAGATTTGACTATGGGGATGAGTAAAGGTGATAAGGCACAAACATTACGTGTACCTGTACAGGTGTCAAGGTTCCTTCCCCACTCTGAACTGTAAGGTACAGATGTGGGGACCCGCATGGACAGACCCCCTAAGCTTATTTTTACCAGCTTAGGTTAAAAACTTCCTCAAGGTACAAACTTTGCCTTGTCCTTGAACCCTATGCTGCCACCACCAAGCGTGTTAAAAAAAGAACAGCGAAAGAGCCCACTTGGAGACGTCTTCTCCCCAAAATATCCCCCCAAGTCCTACAGCCCCTTTTCTGGGGAAGGCTTGATAAAAATCCTCACCAATTTGCATAGGTGAATACAGACCCAAACCCTTGGATCTTAAGAACAATGAAAAAGCAATCAGGTTCTTAAAAGAAGACTTTTAATTAAAGAAAAAGTAAAAGAATCACCTCTGTAAAAATCAGGATGGTAAATACCTTACAGGGTAATCAGATTCAAAACATAGAGAATCCCTCTAGGCAAAACCTTAAGTTACAAGAAGATACAAAAACAGGAATATACATTCCATTCAGCACAGCTATTTTACCAGCCGTTAAACAAAAGAAAGCTAACGCATTTCTAGCTAGATTACTTACTAACTTTTTACAGGAGTTCTGAGCTGCATTTCTGATCTGTTCCCAGCACAAGCATCACATAGACAGACAGACAGACCCTTTGTTTCCCCGCTCCAGCTTTGAAAGCATCTTATCTCCTCATTGGTCATTTTGGTGAGGTGCCAGTAAGGTTATTTTAGCTTCTTAATCCTTTACAGGTGAAAGGGTTTTGCCTGTGGCTAGGAGGGATTTTAAAGCACTGGGGACAGAAAGGTGGTTACCCTTCCCTTTATATTTATGACAATAGGTATAAACCATAATCTCATTATAGTCATGGCATGTAGGAGACTGGGATGTCTAGCACTAAGAGTGATGCTAGGTGGTAAGGCATGATGATGCAGGGGAAGAGCCATGGCCCATCTCCTTTATACACTTGCGGACAAATTAGAGCCAGTACAGGGAAGGAGAGCACACATCACAATTCCTGGTCTGATGTGTACTGTCACAACTCTCCCAAGGGCATAGTTGGCCTGCTCTACACTTAAAAGGTTTGCTGTCATAGCTATGTCAGTTAAGAGTGTGGGGAAAAAAATCACACCTGTAGCTAACATAGTTATGCTGTCAAAAGCCTTGATTTAGTTACAGCTGTATCAGCAAAAATGTGTTTTTTGTTAAAGCTTATTTTGTTCAGGGAACTGGCATAAGCTAGACTGGCAAAAGAACCTGATATAAGCTGTCCCTCCACCAGGAGGGATTGCCAATATAGTTATACTGGCAAATCCTTTCTAGTGTAGACAAGGCCTAAGTCTCCAAGAATGCCTGCAGTGACTGGTGCTGGCATGGAGTGCCTCAAACCCTTCCCTTCCATGTAAGATCTGGCTGCAAAAACTGAACAGAGCCCGCACAAATACTTGTAGATGAGCATTTAAGAGCTCTGATAGATTTAAATTATTTGTGAACTGTACAAAATATAATTTTATTTAACCTGCATTTCAGAAAATAAATCTATTTATTTAATTATGCCAATTGTATGCAAATGAATAAAACAATTATTTCAACAGACAGAAATAATGGCTAGTAATATGGAAAATGGTGATTTGTCTGAGAAAGAAGATGGACCTTCAAAATTCAGATCACTTTGTGACATGTTCTTCTACTCTTGTCTTGTTCTGTGCAATATGAAACCTACGAGTAAATAAAGTAATTAAAGTGGAGCATACAAAATGGTTAAATAGCAACCATAATAGTTGTAAAGTGCAGCGTAAGGTGTGGTGATTTGGGGAATCTGTACAACTCATGAATTCAAATTGATGCTATGAAGTTTTTCTGATGAAATTGCTTTACTTTTGAATATACCTGTGTATGCAGAGTCTTTCACCCATGCTGACAAGGGCTGTCATATCCCTCCCAGACAAGTACAATGGAGGAGTCGTTAGAACTTAAAGGGTGCTTATTCAGGTGAAAACACCTGAGTGACAATAAGTTGGATGAGTCTGGAAGAAGCTACGTCCTTCCATGTGGCTACAGAAAAGGGAAAGTGGAGAGAATGGGAAATCACCAAACACAGAACAAAGACACAAATATGTTCTGGCCTTTAAAAACCACAGAAGATGGGTGGGTCAGAAGACTCTTAAAGCCACACAGGAAGTTTTTGGCAGGAAAGAGGAAGAGACAGGCATGCTTTCACAGTATGGGGGCCTGGTTTAGCTGCAGGACCAACCAAGGTCAGAGCTGGCTGACATGGAGAGACAGGGAGGCTCCGTAGTTGAGAAGACCAGCTGTGCACTGCCAGAGAAGGATCCTGGATGCTGCAGAGGACTCTGACTGCAATCGAAAGAATCATCTGGTCTGCTGAGAAAACTGAGGCAGAGTAATGCATGTAGGGTTTGTTATTTTTATATAGATCTGTGTATTTATCGAGCGATTAAGTGAAGAACAATAGAGATTTAGAATCTTGTGTGAAGTGTGCATGTTATACCACTCGTGTGTCACTGACCCCAGAGTGCCCACATAGCTGGAGTTCTTGGAGAGGGTGTGTTTAAGTTATGGAGTAGTTTGGGGGTTCAGTAGTGGTTCTAGGAATTGGACAGTTGGACCATGAGGTCTCGCCTCTCAGGAAAGGGTGCAGACAGAGGCTCTGTACCACAAGAGTATGCCTGTAGACCTCAGCCAATGGCAGTGCATGGATGCAGCTCAGACTATGGAGGCTTAAAGGAGATGGTATCTAACAACTGGATCCCTCACAGCATTCTGGTAAATGCCCATGAGAGGACAGGTCAACTAGATCTGGGACAAAGGTTACATAGGCGCTAACCCAAAGGAAAACTACTATTCACCATGGTGTTTAAAGTACATATTGGAACAAAATTCCCAGGGCTTTCACAGTAACTTTGCTACTGAAACCAGAGTTGATTGAGCATATTGGCTGGACTCTTTCCTAACAGGTTTTGGGGGTCACTGGCTAGTGCTTCTTGGTGAAAAGCACCCATATGTTCAGGGCCAGAACAAGGCCCATGTATAGAGAATTTAAGTAAATAGACTTTGTGCTGGTACTTTGCACTGGTTTGAATTTCACCCTTTATATGAAAAACATTGAATGCATAGTAGGTCAAATGACCAAAGGTCCTATGTTGAATAGCTTTAAATTAGTGATGAAATATGTCATTTACCCTAATACTTCAGTGACTTTCTTTTTTGGAGTGTGCTCTGTTTGCAGCTTTGCTTGTTCTGTTTGTTTAAATTTGTTATATTCAACAAATTATTTCCAGATATGGGCTTTATGTGCTCATATAATATGCAGCCATTAAGTGAACAGAAGACTTATAAATTTGTGTAATCCATGAACTACAATTACATAAAGCAAAATGAAAGCAAACAGAACAGTTTCTAGTCACTGACTATATTTCTCTGGAGATAAATAGAAAAGTATTAAATATGCATCTCTCTAATTACTTTACTGATCAGCTTCATGATTTAATTCTAGGTAGTAATTCTGACCATATGTTAGGGCAGATGGGAGTGCAAAAGTTTGACTTGGGTGAAGGAAAAAACCTCAAAGTCTAGACTGTAAAATAGTGTAGTTTGGTAAATTGTTTCTGGATTTTTTTTTCAGATCAGATATACAGTACATAATTATGAGTAGATTCTTAGAGCCTGTTCCTCATATGTGTTCTATAAACACTTACTTCTGAAGCCAATGGACGTTGTTTATGAAATGTATCTGAGAATGAGTCTTTAGAGATGAAATTCATTCCATTGAGAGGACCTGGACAAAGTCCTACTTACTGGTAAATCCTATTTTGAGGATTTAAAATATGCATAGGTCTTGTGCTGGCCCTCTTCAGACAGATGAATTTCACCATAAGTGTATACAATATCTTTCTATTCTTTGTCCTTGAACAGATTAAAAGTTATGGTGTTATGTGGGGGCATCACTTAATCTGACATCAGGTGTGGCCACCACTAAATTTCCCAGAAGGCAGCAATTTCCCTCTTCCCATCTGGATGTCTACAGTACATTCCCTTGGTTCTTAAAAAGCCAAACTAAAAGTCCTCACATTCTGGGATAAACAAAGATCCGAACAAAAATGAACACAAGTCCAGCCTTCACCTCAGTGGAGGGGTGTCATAAATTCTCTTTCACCTTCCCTACGCCATACCCCTATCTCTAGAGTCAGAGTAACTGCAAATTTCTCCTCTTGTTGGCCAGGGGTTCTCAGTCACTTTGCAATTATTTATTAAAGTAACATTTCTGTATCTTCCCTGCTTTTCTGGTACATCCTAACCCCAGTAATAGATTGATGACTTTACATATTACATTTGGGCATTTTCATTATTTCTATGGAGATTTTTTTTTGCTGTAATTTCAGATAGCTACATAGGATTATAATCAATGAAAGTTATGTGGCTCAATGTATATGCAACTCTTTGACAAGTTCAGTGATTATTGTCTATTCTATTAAAATTCCAGAAAGGACAATGATGATCATTTAGTCTTGCCTCCTGCATAACACAGGCTAGAGACCCAGTAAATTCTGTATCAAGCCCATGACTTCTGTTTAAACTATAGAATATCTTTTAGAAAGCAAACCAGCCTTGATTTAAGTACTTCATGTGATGGGGAAATCATCACATCTCTAAGTAAGTTGCTCCAATGATTAACTACTCTTAATATAAAACATTTGTTGTTTATTTCTAGCATTAATTTGTCGAGCTTCAGCTTCCAACCAGTGGATATTGTTATGCCTTTTCCTGCTAGACTAACTAGCCCTCTACTATCATAAATCTTTCCCATGTAAGTATATGTAGAACATGATGAAATCCCTAAACTAAATAAATTGAGCTTCTTAAGTTTCTCTCACTGTAAGGTACATATTCCATATCTTGAATCATTCTTGTAGCTCTTTTCTGAATCCTTTCTAATTCTTTAACACCCTTTTTGAAGTCTAGATACCAGAACTGGACACACTACTCCAATTATGGTCTCACTAACACCATATACAAAGATAATACCACTTTCCTATTCCTACTTTATATTATTCTGCTTGTACCTCCAAAGATTTTTTGCCCTCTACAAAAAAAACTACAGCATAATTGTTGGTAGATAACCATTAGCTCCATGACCCCAAGCTCTTTTCAGTGTCACTGCATTCCAGGATACAGTCTCCTCCTACACCCATGCCATCAATCTGATCTACTTTCTTTGTTCCTAGGTGCATGACCTTGCATTTGACTGTATTAAAATGCATGTTGCTCAAATGAGCTCGTCTTTCAGTACACTGCTTTTGAAAGTAAAACAAAATCTTTCACCTAATAACCATTTGGAAGATATTCTTTTTCTTGCCTCTGATTCAGCATCTGAAGTTCACAAGAAATCTTCCAATAGAAAATGAACATGATTCTGTAAGGCCTAGAGAGCCTGAAAGTTTATATGGCCAACATTTCATCCTGTAGGAAGTCAAAGGAAGGCTACATGTAAATTTAAAACCAATTGTGATGTCAATTCAAGCTGCCACACTCAAATTAAATAGAGAAATATATATTCTATGACAAACCCAGTGACAGTTCTTAGGGCATGTGATTAATAAAGAAGGGAAGGCTGATCCAGAAAAAAAATAAAAGCTTTACTTGAAATGTAAATGTATTAGAACCAATGCTGCTTTTGATGTGCTACAGTTTTTGGAGCACAGTCACATCTAACCTGTCTTTAAAAGGTCAAGCTCTTTATGAACTGCTTTTGAAGTGATAATGGGATGACATAAACCAAATTATCAGACTAATGACTGAAATCTTTCATAAAATGCCTTTAAATCTTTTTTAACTATCAATTTGGTAACATCAATAAGTCAATCAAAGGCATGCAGTTTGACAACAATCATACTTTTGGGTAGCTGAAGGCACTTAGCTTCATATCTCTCAACACACACAGTTTTGGGAACCAAAACATAGCCTCTTGTGCCTCATTGCTATGCCTGTGTTGATTTTCAGAAGTTGAAACCTTAGGATAAAACTGTGCCACCTACTTCTCCTTTATTAAATTTTGAAATACAGTCAGGAGAGGGTTTCCTGTCAGGGTTCAGGTTAATATTTATTTCTTACTTGGAGTACCTAGGATAGAATTGCATATTCCCTCTGAGGCAACATTAAGAAAGCTAAAGCAGTTTGATTATGGCATTCAGAGATATCTTTGGCATAATGGCCATTTCACTATTCTACTTGAGGAAATGAAGGTTGTTCTTGTAGTAAAAGGAATTACATCTAATAAGCAATGTGGCAACAATAATTTACCAAGGTAATCAAATAAAGGAGACTACACAAGGCAGACAATAGGCTGTGATAGATTATTTCAATATATAAGGCATGCTGTGTTTATCTCAGAATATTAAAAAAAAGAAAAGCTTGTGGGTTATTCTGAGATTCTATTATTTACTGACAAAAACATGCATTTTAATAAATATTCTGCTTGTGCCGCAAAGCAACAAGAGGCAGGAAAGTTTACCGTTAGAATGAAACTCCCTATTGAACAAGTATAGGACCTAATCCTTCAAATACTTATGGATTTCACTAACTTGAGTGCAATGAAGCCTATGGGTAAAAGATTGTGTTTGCAATATCAGACACAGAGTTGTTGGGAAGATGCCGTAAGACTCTTTGACAAAAGGCTTTCTTCAATAACCAGAGAGTTACTGAAATGACAGCTACAACAAGCCACAAAAATACTACTTTAAACAAAAGATGCCAGGCTTCAAAGACGGGACTAGATATGTATCTAAATTACTGGATAGGCCATATGCTTTTCAAAAGTGCCTAAGTCCCATTTAAAGTCATTGCAGCAGTTCTATTAGGGTAATTTGCTTTACGGAACTTTCTTGTGTCTCACAAGAAAAGTGATATTGTGATGTAATGACTAGGCCAGATCTGGCACTTTCCAGCAATATCCTTGTAAAACCTTATTGAATTAAGTTTAGGTGGCTTTGAAGTCCATTGTATTAAAAATGCAAAGTTTATGTAGTATTGTGGAATTGTAGTGGAAATTTCCAGAGGCAGGTATAAATATGCAAGTAAGAATCAGGCTAGGGATAACGAGGTTAGTTCAATCAGGGAGGATGAGGCCCTCTTCTAGCAGTTGAGTTGTGAACACCAAGGGAGGAGAAACTGCTTCTGTAGCTCGCTAGCCATTTACAGTCTTTGTTTAATCCTGAGCTGATGGTGTCAAATTTTCAAATGAACTGAAGCTCAGCAGTTTCTCTTTGTAGTCTGGTCCTGGAGTCTTTTTGCTGCAGGATGGCTACCTTTAAATCTGTTATTGTGTGTCCAGGGAGGTTGAAGTGTTCTCCTACAGGTTTTTGTATATTGCCATTCCTAATATCTGATTTGTATCCATTTATTCTTTTACATAGGGACTGTCCAGTCTGGCCAATGTACATAGCAGAGGGGTATTACTGGCACATGAGGGCGTATATTACATTGGTGGACGTGCAGGTGAATGAACCAGTGATGGTGTGGCTGATCTAACCAGATTCTTGCTTACATATTTATACCTGCCTCTGGAAATTTCCACTACATGCATCTGAAGAAGTGGGTATTCACCCACGAAAGCTTATGCTCCAATTCGTCTGTTCGTCTATAAGGTGCCACAGGACTCTTTGCTGCTTTCACAGATCCAGACTAACATGGCTACCCCTCTGAATGTTAGGTGAGTTACCCAGGAAAACTCCGACGTGTGGGGGAGAAGGTGTATGCAAATGTACCGCCTCTGAGTTCTTACATCACCAGCTTTGCCCCAAGGAAGGGACCTTTCTTTGCTGACTACCTGTTCCCAGGGTCCCAGTGACTCTAAGATTCAGGGAGTTCTTGCTCTGAGCAAAAGGGATTATGAACTTGTAACCACGGAAAAACCCTGTATAGGTCCATAGAATCATAGAATATCAGGGTTGGAAGGGACCTCAGGAGGTCATCTAGTCCAACCCTCTGCTCAAAGCAGGACCAATCCCCAATTAAATCATCCCAGCCAGGGCTTTGTCAAGCCTGACCTTAAAAACTTCTAAGGAAGGAGATTCCACCACCTCCCTAGGTAACGCATTCCAGTGTTTCACCACCCTCCTAGTGAAAAAGTTTTTCCTAATATCCAACCTAAACCTCCCCCACTGCAACTTGAGACCATTACTCCTTGTCCTGTCCTCTTCTACCACTGAGAATAGTCTAGAACCATCCTCTTTGGAACCACCTCTCAGGGAGTTGAAAGCAGCTATCAAATCCCCCCTCATTCTTCTCTTCTGCAGACTAAACAATCCCAGTTCCCTCAGCCTCTCCTCATAAGTCATGTGTTCCAGACCCCTAATCATTTTTGTTGCCCTTCACTGGACTCTCCAATTTCTCCACATCCTTCTTGTAGTGTGGGGCCCAAAGCTGGACACAGTACTCCAGATGAGGCCTCACCAATGTCGAATAGAGGGGAACAATCACTTCCCTCGACCTGCTGGCTATGCCCCTACTTATACATCCCAAAATGCCATTGGCCTTCTTGGCAACAAGGGCAAACTGTTAACTCATATCCATCTTCTCGTCCACTGTCACCCTAGGTCCTTTTCTGCCTAGCCATTCGGTCCCTAGTCTGTAGCAGTGCATTGGATTCTTCCGTCCTAAGTGCAGGACCCTGCACTTGTCCTTGTTGAACCCCATCAGTTTTCTTTTGGCCCAATCCTCCAATTTGTCTAGGTCCCTCTGTATCCTATCCCTACCTGCCACTGTATCTACCACTCCTCCTAGTTTAGTATCATCCGCAAATTTACTGAGAGTGCAATCCACACCATCCTCCAGATCATTTATGAAGATATTGAACAAAACTGGCCCAAGACCGACCCTTGGGGCACTCCACTTGACACCGACTGCCAACTAGACATGGAGCCATTGATCACTACCAGTTGAGCCCAACAATCTAGCCAACTTTCTACCCACCTTATAGTGCATTCATCCAGCCCGTACTTCTTTAACTTGCTGACAAGAATACTGTGGGAGACCATGTCAAAAGCTTTGCTAAAGTCAAGAAACAATACATCCACTGCTTTCCCTTCATCCACAGAACCAGTAATCTCATCATAGAAGGCGATTAGATTTTCAGGCATGACCTTGATTCTTCCGGGGATTGAGGTGAGGCTGACTGGGCTGAAGTTCCCAGGATCCTCCTCCTTCCCTTTTTTAAAGATTGGCACTACATTAGCCTTTTTCCAGTCGTCCGGGACTTCCCCTGATCACCATGAGTTTTCAAAGATAACGGCCAATGGCTCTGCAATCACAGCCACCAACTCCTTTAGCACTCTCGGATGCAACACATCCGGCCCCATGGACTTGTGCACATCCAGCTTTTCTAAATAGTCCCTAACCACTTCTTTCTCCACAGAGGTCTGGCCACCTACTCCCCATGCTGTGTTGGCTGGGAGCTGACCTTGTTCGTGAAGACAGAGGCAAAAAAAGCATTGAGTACATTAGCTTTTTCCACATCCTCTGTCACTAAGTTGCCTCCCTCATTCAGTAAGGGGCCCACACTTTCCTTGGCTTTCTTCTTGTTGCCAACATACCTGAAGAAAACCTTCTTGTTACTCTTAACATCTCTTGCTAGCTGCAGCCCCAGGTGCGATTTGGCCCTCCTGATTTCATTCCTACATGCCTGAGCAACATTTTTATACTCTTCCCTGGTCATTTTTCCAATCTTCCACTTCTTATAAGCTTCGTTTTTATGTTTAAGATCTGCAAGGATTTCACCGTTAAGCCGAGCTGGTCGCCTGCCATATTTACTATTCTTTCGACGCATTGGGATGGTTTGTCCCTGTAGCCTCAATAGGGATTCTTTGAAATACAGCCAGCTCTCCTGGATTCCTTTCCCCCTCATGTTATTCCCCCAGGGGATCCTACCCATCAGTTCCCTGAGGGAGTCGAAGTCTGCTTTCCTGAAGTCCAGGGTCCGTATTCTGCTGCTTACCTTTCTTCCCTGTGTCAGGATCCTGAACTCGACCAACTCATGGTCACTGCCTCCCGGATTCCCATCCACTTTTGCTTCCCCTACTAATTCTTCCCGGTTTGTGAGTAGCAGGTCAAGAAAAGCTCTCCCCTTAGTTGGCTCCTCCAGCACTTGGACCAGGAAATTGTCCCCTACACTTTCCAAAAACTTCCTGGATTGTCTGTGCACTGCTGAAGTGTTCTCCAAGCAGATATCAGGGTGATTGAAGTCTCCCATGAGAACCAGGGCGTGCGATCTAGTAGCTTCTGCGAGTTGTCGGAAGAAAGCCTCATCCACCTCATCCCCCTGGTCCTGTGGTCTATAGCAGACTCCCGCTACTACATCACTCTTGTTACTCACACTTCTAAACTTAATCCAGAGACACTCAGGTTTTTCTGCAGTTTCATACCGGAGCTCTGAGCTGTCATACTGCTCCCTTACATACAGTGCTACTCCCCCACCTTTTCTGCCCTGCCTGTCCTTCCTGAACAGTTTATAACCATCCATTACAGTACTCCAGTATATGAGTTATCCCACCAAGTCTCTGTTATTCCAGTCACGTCATAATTCCTTGATATCACCAGGACCTCCAGTTCTCCCTGCTTGTTACCAAGGCTTTGTGCATTTGTATATAGGCACTTGAGATAACCTGCTGATCGCCCCTCATTCACAGTATGAGGTAGGAGCCCTCCCCTCACAGACTTTCCTGCCTGTGCTTCCTCCCGGTATCCCGCTTTCCCACTTCCCTCGGGGCTTTGGTCTCCTTCCCCCGGTGAACCTAGTTTAAAGCCCTCCTCACTAGGTTAGCCAGCCTGCTCGCAAAGATGCTCTTCCCTCTCTTCGTAAGGTGGAGCCCGTCTCTGCCCAGCACTCCTCCTTCATGGAACACCATCCCATGGTCAAAGAATCCAAAGCCTGCTCTCCGACACCACCTGCATAGCCATTCGTTGACTTCCACGATTCGACGGTCCCTACCCCGGCCTTTTCCTTCCACGGGGAGGATGGACGAGAACACCACTTGCACCTCAAACTCCTTTATCCTTCTTCCCAGAGCCATGCAGTCTGCAGTGATCCACTCAAGGTCATTCTTGGCCGTATTGTTTGTGCGTGGAGAAGCAGGAAGTGGTAGCGATCCGAGGGCTTGGTAAGTCTCGGCAGTCTCTCCATCACATCGCGAATCTTAGCCCCTGGCAAGCAGCAGACTTCTCTGTTTTCCCGGTCAGGGCGGCAGATAGATGACTCAGTCCTTCTGAGGAGAGAGTCCACAACCACCACCACCCGCCTCTTTCTCTTGGGAGTGGTGGTCGTGAAACCCTCAACCCCAGGACAGCGCATCTCATGCCTTCCAACCAGCAGAGTCTCCTTCTGCTTTCTCCCCCTACGTATCATCTGGTCCACTCTCCGCAATGGTACCTGTGGAGAGAGCATGAAAACGGTTACTTACCTGTGTCTGTGTTGCTGGTACCTGGACATTCCCCCTTCTTCTTCTGGAGGTCACATGTTGCCAAGCTTCTTCACTGGCCTCTTGGCTCCGCTGTGCAACCTGCTCTAAATCTTTAGAGCTTTGTGCCCGTAGAAGCATATCCTGACTTTTGTCCAGGAAATCCTCAGATTCTCGTATGCAACGCAGGGTCGATATCTGTTGCTCCAGACCTTCAATCTTCTCTTCCAATATGGATACCAGCTTGCACTTTGTACAGACAAAGTCGCTTCTGTCCTGTGGAAGAAAGAGAAACTTGGCACATCCAGTGCAGGTCACAATAGCTGAACAACCCCCCTCCATATCACCTTCCTACTATGAGCTTCCTCAGAGAAGCTGGCAAGATGTAAGCCTCACTGGGCTCACCCCAGGCGAATTCCCAGGCAAACTCCTGCAGTGTGCTGCTCTGCTGTTCGCCGCTGCTCAGCTGGTTCGCGGAGCTCTGGCTATTTTTAAACAGCCAGGCTTCCCTGGAACAAACAAACACCCCCAATACCCGCCCCCTGCAGGCTACCACCCAATCAGGCACTCGCTCAGGCTTTCAAACTGCCCTCCCTGAAGGACTGAATTCTACCAGAACAACTGCTGTAGTTGTGTTGATCTCTAGTAAGCTTATTAGCATGTGTGTAGGTTCTGATATTGTTTTAGTGTGCCTTCTCTGTAATGCTCTAACCTTAAGAATAGATGTGCTCACTTAGAAAGGGCTGTATGGTAAATTTTAACTGTGGGCACTTATGCTGTTTTTAGCCTCTGGGGAGAAAGTATATCTGTACTGCTTAGGTAGTCTGACCTGCTGGGGAATTCACAGTGTAGGCAGGCAGCTGTATGCAGCCTGGAAAAATCTGGTCTTGAAGGAGAGAGAGGTGAGTCTTTGCCCAAGAGAGGTGATGGCTGAGGAGGTGATGGCTGAGGAGCTGGGAGCCTAAAAGTGGTTGCTCTTGCTGGATCACAGAATAGGAAAACAGGTGCAGTTTCCCTGAATTGTGACATATATCTATCACAGTGACACAGATAAATTGTCATTCTGTGCCACAACCATCTTGCGAAATTTAGGATTGGTGTCAAAACTACATAATATGTCCCACACAGGACAGATTACAGTGACCTAGGCCTGGTTCTAAATTTAGTACAATAAAATAAAGTAATACACTTTTGTCCTATAATGTTGAGGTACTAGGCTCAATAATAATGCTATCACTTGATTATTGAGAGATTACAAATGTCATAATCCACTGTCTTGTATGGACATGGAGTTTGGGTATTTGAAGGTATTTGTTCAACTGATGCAGTATACTCAGTTGGCAATGCATGTGGTCAAACTAGATCACCGGTGATTGGCTCAATACAGGAATTTCTGAGTAAAATTATATGGTCTCTGTTATACAGGAAGTTAGATGGAATTACTATTATGGTCCTTCTGGCCTTAAATCTATTGAGTACATTCAAAATTGCAAGAGGCATCTATCTATGTTATAACTCAACCTACCTGCCTGCATAATGGAGAAGTCCTATAGCATTTAATAAGGATGAAACATTGGCTTTTATGCTTATTTAATAGGGTACCATAAGAATTACTCTATAAAAACCTATAGAAATAAATAGGGAATGATCTATTTTCCCTATGGACTTTAGAACAATCCTACAGAATTATATAGCATGGATACAAATTTCTGTTGAACACTGTGGTATAACTACCCCCCAAAAAACAATATAGCTACAATTTTCTCTTAAATTCTGAAGGTATTTTTCATATGGTTTGTAGGGTTGCCAACTTTCTAATTGTAGAAACCAAACACCCTTGCCCTGCCCCTGCTCACTCCATCCCCCCTCCCTTGTTCATTTTCACCGTGCTGGGGGAGAGGACTGGGGCTGAGGGGTTTGGAGCATGGGAGGGGGCTTTGGGCTATGGCAGGAGTGGTTGGGGTGTGGGAGGGGGTGAGGGCTCCAGGCTGGGGGTGCAGGCTCTGGGATGGAGCTGGGATGAGGGATTTGGGGTTCAGGAAGGGAGTCTGGGCTCAGGGGATGGGGCCAAGGGGTTTGGAGTTTGGGAGGGGACTCCTGGCTGGGGTAGGAGTTGAGGTGTAGGAGGGAGTATGGGCTGGGAGTGTGGGCTCTGGGTTGGGGCCAGAAATTAGGGGTTCAGGATGTGGGAGGAGGCTCTGGGATGGGGCATGGGGTTACAGTGTGGGGGTCAGGAGTCCAGCTGGGGGTGCAGGCTCGGGGGGGGGGGGATGAGAGGTTTGGGGTGCAGGAGGAGGCTCCGTGCTGGGGCCAACGGGTTCAAAGTGAAGGAGGGGGCTGAGGCAGGTGGTTGGGATGCAGGAATGGGTGTGGGGTGTGGGCTCCAAGCAGCGCTGACCTTGGGTGGCTCCCAGGAAGCGGTGGGATGTCCTTCCAGCTCCTAGACAGAGGGGCGTCCAGGGGGCACCATGCTTTGCCCCCACTTGCAGGCGATGTCCCTACAGTTCCCATTGACTGCAGTTCCTGGCCAATGGGATCTGCAGAGCCGGCACTTGGGGCAGTGCCTGTGGGCAGGGGCAGCATGCAGAGCACCCATGGCCATCCCTCTGCCTAGGAGCCGGTGAGACATGCCATCCACCTCCTGGGAGTCATGCAGAGCTGGGCACGGAACCTACCTGCTCCGCTGGTGCTGTGGCCAGCTGGACTTTTATTGGCCCGGTCAGCTGTGCTGACAGAAGCCACCAGGGTCCCTTTCTGCAATGAAGAAAGCTATTTAAATCTACAAATCATTGAGAAAATTCTGAAGCACATCATAAGTGCTTTGCTGAATTGGGGCCACAGTGGTTGATCTTGTATTGATTCTTTTTTGTAGCTTATGAATCAAAGTCATATATATGCTACAGTTACCTGGGAGTCACAATAGGTTGAATGCTGTTCATAATAAACTACCATTTTGCTTGAAGTATTCACTCTTGCAAGGAGCTGAACATACTGGCCTAGTTCCATTAAGCATGTGACTACTCCACTGGGTAGTTCCAGTGCTTAGTAACACATGTGTTTTTGGTAGCTTGCTGAATCAAGGCTTAGTGGGTGGATCCAAAGCCCATTCAGTGATGTACAAATTCCAAGGCCAGAAAGGTCCATTGTGATCACTTAGTTTGACCTCCTGTATAGCACAGGTCAGAGAACATCCCCAAAATAATTCCTAGAGTAGATCTTTTAGAAAAGCATCCAATCTTGATCTTTTTAAATAGAAAACATCAATGATGGAGAATCCATAAAGACCCTTGGTAAATTGTTCCAATGGTTTTAATTACTCACGCTGTTACAAATTTATGCCTTTTGTCGTGTGTGTGTTTTAAAGTTGTCTTCACTTTTCCTCTAAGCTAGAGCAGTTTTTAACCAGTACAGTCTTCTTCCTCGATTGTGCCTTTTTTGGGCATCTAGTAAAGTGTACTTAAATGATTCTCAATTGTCATTGACATTTTTCTGATTAAATTCTTCCTCCAGCTGATTGGGCTCATAATTGTTTTCATCTTTGTGAAACTGGCCCTATTAAAGCACCAGGCATATTTATTACTGGTCTGGATTTCATTCTGTTTGTACATTTATACATGTGATCAAGTCATGATGACTTGTACCTAAGCTACCATTAACTTTTAGTTTTGTGATCAGTTCCTGTTTATCTGTCAAAATGAGGTCTAATATGGTGGTCTTAGAATCAGGACCTAATGGGATGTATTTTTGGGATATAAAGCAAAATTCATCTTGAGTTTGTGAATGTTTGCCCTGTGCTTTTAAAACAATCCCTAATGAGACATGCATGTCTTAAACCCTAGCTGCAGCTAAATTCACAGCATATACACTTTTTTGAAATCTACAAACTACAAGAGCAGCTGCAAATTATGAAATTGATCACATCGTGTTAGCCTTAATCAGAGTAACACTTGAGTCTGTAATGAAACTGATATGCTGAAAGAAACAGCTGGCTGTATTTTCTGTTATCACTCCCAGAAAACTGAATGCAAAATTGCTTGCTGATAATTCAAATTACTTATTAGCAGACTTGTTAAATAGCTTTTCTCTCTCCATTATAGCTTAAGTGAAAGTTTTGGAGAGTGTTTTTTATTATAGTGGGGATAGATTCTCTGGTTGCCATAGAAATAGATTTTTATGTCTGAAATTACTCAAACTGATTTAAGATGTGATAAACTTTTCAGTTTATAGTCATTTAGTGTACACGGGTAAATTTTGACCTTGTCAGGTGAAGACAGTTGAATTATGATTCAGATTGTGTGAAAAATGATATGTCTACAATATTAGATTAATTTCCTGTAAACTTCACCACTTTGCCTTTCCAAACCTTGTAAATGTCATCTTTATCAATCATCATGCAATATTTTGATGTTGTTTATACAATAATTCTCATTTCATTTCCAGCTTTTCTAGAGAGCGGGTTATTTCCCCATTTAAATTATCCCCTTTCAGTTTTTCATTTTATTAGTTTTCATCAAAGAATGCACGTTAGTCCTTTGAAAAGTTAATAAACCTAACTTAGTTTCTCTGCAAATTACAATAGTTGACAATATTTTTTTCTTTGAGAAACTGGATATTCATTTTCTTTCATATTAACAGAAAAAATTAATAGTATATTAACATTGTGACAGCCACAGAGTGAAGTTCAAAACTAAATCTAAAATTCTGTCCTTTAACTAGCTTGTTTCCATCTTTAACACATCCTGTTGCTTCATATCCTAATGCATGGAACTCAAATAATATTTAGGGGAAATGAGTGAGTTATGGATTAAAAGACAGGACACTAAAAACTGATTTTAAAAAGAGGGCCTAAATCTAGGATCTTGAATTCATACTTAAGTACCCCTTTGTGTATGAAAGACTAAATGAAAGTGTGTACTGATGAGTCGTACACTCTCTTAATGATTTAAATTGGCTCAGCCATTGAGAGACACAGAAGAAATACTATATCATCTAGAGTTCCTATTGTAATAATCAGTGACACACGAATTTCTAATCTGTGCTAATTTCCTTATGAAATTAAAAATCTTCTGAAATTATAGTTGTAGTAGGAAAACTTTGTTGCAGATGAGATTAATTTTTATTACTCAGTATCTTCTGCTGTATTAATCAGATGCTGATTTCTCACCCCTTCATCCTCTTCCCCAGTTAATGGTTTTCTTTTATTGTTATGGGGGAACATCAATCCACTTTTTATTTCTTTAGCTTCTTATATTTCAAAGTTCTGAGGTTAAAGGATAATATTAACTGCTGCTTTTAAATAAAATTGAACTAACAGCCTGATCTTGAGGTATTGAGTAAAACCTGGTTGATTCTTTTTTGTCAATTTTTCTTCAGTGAAAAAAGCTTTTACACAATTTTCCTCAAAACTGTCCAGTTTTGACTTGAAAACCACATATCAAAAAAATGTCAGTGAAAATGATTTGGGTATGGTAAAAAAAGAAAAGAAAAGCATATGGATTCTTTAAAACCAAAGTTTTAATATTGAGAATGATTTTTGAAAAATGATTTTTTTAAATCAAAGATTCTTTACAAAAACTGAAATTATGGGGCTGCTTTTTTTCATTGAATTTTTGTTAAATATTGAAACATTTTCTCTTTTTACCTCAAAAGAAAATTTGCATTTTTTTGACCAGCTGTATAGTCAGCACTCCCTCTCATTGATCATACTCAGGTGCTAAGATTTTAGGCCAAACTCCACTATCATTTATTTTGTTATAACCACACAGTAATACGCCTCAAATCAACAGAATTGCTGCACATCTTGGGAAGTGTTTGGCCTACTGAGTCTATTATTGTTAATGTAATGTCAGTGACTTGTACACTCTACTTTTTCTCTGTGATACTGATTACTTGAGACAACCTCCAGCTCTAAAAACTTTGGAGAGCTCTGCATTTTATGACACCAGTATCTAAAATGGCTTATTTATAAAAAAAAGTCTGATGGGTGAAATCCTTGTCTCATTGAGGTCAATGAGAAACCCTATCAGTAAGTGAGGATAAAAATCCAGGTTGACCAGCACCAGAAGCAAAGGCCCTATCACTGAAGCTATAGGAGTAACCCTATTATTTATAGATTGTCAAGATTTTGGAACAAAAATTTCCATGGAAAATGAACTCTTTTTCAAAACTGAACTTTCACAAAACCGTTTTGGGTTCCAACCTTTTTTTTTTTTTAATGGGAACATGCCGGTAAAAAAAAGCCTGTTAATTATTCTTTGACCTGCTTTGTCATTTGTTTGTAACTTGTGTTGTGTTTTGTATGGTCTCTGAGAACAGAGAGGTGGGGCCAGGTGGAATTCTGGACATAGGGGCACAGAGCTAGGCAGTGGGCTAGGCAGATTGGCAGGCAGGCAGTAGACCAGATGGATCCCTTTTCTTTTGATTTTCAGTGTTTGATTTGCCAATTTGAAGCTTGTGGGTTTTCCATTCCCAGTTTTGATTGGTTCCCCTGTTGATATGGTGAGGTGTTTCCAAAATAAAAAATGTGCAGTTATGAAATTCAATTTAAAAAAATAAAATTACTACTATTACTATTACTACTATTACTATTACTACTATTGAAGCAAAATGTAATTTTTGCAGAAAGCTTTGGAAAAAATGAGTTTTGGAAATGAATGGAACAAAAATGTTTTCCAAATTCACATTTTAACCCAGCTCTACTGTTGTCTTCTAAGTAGCAGGTTCTTATCTTCTGTATGGGCCAGCCACTAGAGGGAGACATGATTGCACACACTTAGCAGTTGCAAGAGCATTGTAACAATAAACATGAATATTTCTAAAGCAATTCTCTTCTCAGCTAAGATTTAATCTGACTTCTATATAGCCTTAGTGAATGCATGTAGCCAGTTCACTGTAACCAGTGCAAACAGAATGCAGGAAGGGAGTGTTAGAACAATATTACTGTGAATGCATAACTTCCATTGATATCTTGTGGTGGGCATTCCATGAATGTCTGGAGCGCCTAGCAGAGTATTAAATATCACTCACTAATGGCTCTACTACAGTGATGCACATATAAATGTCATATTTGCCATTGTTACTGCTGCCACAGACGTAGAACACTTGTGTTTTCTTTTATTAAATGGAGTGAATTTAGTTTTTCTTTTTAAATCATACACTTTTAATTGTTTTAGGAATAATTGAGAAATGCTTTTGAAAAGAAAATCTTTAACTACACCGAGCAACAAAACTTGTATAATTTCTTAAAAATACAATAAATCTTCTAGGGAAATGTTAAGGTTTTTTTAACCACATTAGCATATTTTAGCTACTATAGTCAACACTCTAAATTAAAAAGTAAAAGAACAGGAATTGCATGGACCCTTTGAACTTCCAGTCCAGCCCCACATGTTTGAAGTTATACACATGATGAAGCAACCTTCTTATCTCAAGAGGTCTTCCTGAATCAGGGCCTTAACTTGAAAAGAACTTATGTAACCATATTCTACACTATGGCTTTATAATACACTAATATAATGTAGAGCCTGGTATATTATAACCACACAGAACACAATTCTATAAACTATAAATAGCATCCTTGGTTTTGCATTAACTTGTAGACAATGCTGAAGTAATGTTGAGTCAAGAGCACTATAAAATGACACCAGGTACCATCAACTGTAATAATAGATCCAAAACTGTAAAAAAAAAATCAATAACACATTAGGTCTTCAGTTACAATAAGCAAAAATAACCTCTGAATGGCTGGCTATGGTCTCTTCCTGGCTGTGAACAAATACAATAATCTATTATGACATATGAAGTAGCAAAGAGGAAATCCATTTCCATCTTCCAGTTATGTTCAATCCTCTAAAAAATCTATATAACCATCTGTCTGAAATGATTAAAAGATCAATAACACACTACTTTTTTTGAGAATTGTGTTTTGATAACATTTCTACAAATACTGTTCTGGACATCCTTCCCCACTTGCCTGGGTGCATTATCTGTAACTGTCTTTTAATAGACTGAGACTAAATTATTAGAAAAGAATTGCATCACCAGGGAGTAAGGGTTGTCAGATACCATTGAGATGTAATACATCAAATGCAGTTGTGCACAGACTTATCTCGTAGGCTTTTTTTTTTTTTAGGAGACATATTTTTTAAAAAGAGTTTTTTGCCCTCGTAACCTACTCTAGTTCAGAATTAGTAAAACGAGTGCAAAACAACGTGCAGTTCCACAGAATTAATGAATCAATGGCAACATCAACATATTGGATAAAGAGTTCAGGACCTGAAAAGGAGATACTATAAACTTTCTTTCAAGCCAAGCTTGTATTTTGTTGTCCTGTTATTTATTAAAAAGTTCATTGGTATAGTATTTTCTTTAATGGCATCGATTTACAAGTTATTTATAGAGTGCCTCCAAAGTATTGTTTGGTCTTTTGCAAAAGGATAGAGAGAATAGTTAATCTGGACTCCGGAGTTCTATTTCCAACTATGCAATTTACTCATAGTGTCACTTAAACAAGGTATTTAGTGGATCTGTTCTTCAGGTTCCCCAGCTATTAAATACAAATAATTATATTTACAATCTTAACTAATAGGTTTGATAAGAATTTAGTGAATGTATTTATAAGGGCTTTGAGAGCCTTCAATGAAAGGAATGAGAGATGTCCAAATTTGTATGTATTTTGTGTAATTTATGTAATTTATTTCATTTAATTACAAGGCTGCCCATGGTATATTAATTTATTGGGCGAACCAGATCAGGGAAAATAGGCATGTAACAGTGTTCCAAAAAGGGCCATGTTTTTTGGAGTGTCATGAATCCACATTACACATACCTACGTCATATATTATTGAAAAGCTTATTTTAAGTATGGTTAGACGAGTGATGATGTGGAACTCTCACATGGTTCTGTAAGCCTGTAGGTGAGATGAAACAATAGTACTCAAAATGAGTCATGTCTTTTTGCACAGTTCCAGAAACACTGCAACATGACCAGACTGACTACAGTTTTTACTGTGTGTTAATTTCAACACCTTAAGGTGGTAGGCGCTGTGAGGGAGGGGAAGGTGCTGAATGGCAGGGCCCACTCGCGGGCAGGAGGTGCTGGGAGAGGCAGAGGTTCTGATGGGGGGCTGCCGGTGGGCGCTCAGCACCCACCTTTTTTTTTTCCGTGGATGCTCCAGCCCGAGAGCACCCATGGAGTCGGAGCCTAGGCTGGTCATGCTGGAAGAGCAGCACAGCTGGCAGCAGCTCGCTGGGCACCAGCCAGTGCAGTGCAGCACCGCCAAAATGTCAGGCGGACCATATCCGCAGCTTGTGCATGCATGCACCAGCCGAGGCACATGGTCCTGCTCTGTGCCTGGGTGGCGATGCTTTGCCGGTCCAGCCTGCCCTGTATGAATCAAACCTCAGCCATTCCTTTCGAGGGGGCCCATTGACTGTTTTGCCTTGGGGCCCGGAATTGCTGTCGGCAGGCCTGGTTGTGTACCAGTAGCAGTAGATTACATGCCTGTAGTTTGTACTGCATAGTGGATAGAAAAAATGTACATGAACTCCTAAAGTAATGGTTCTTTATTTGTAAACTTTGCAACATACAATGTAGCATCTAGTCTCCATGGTTGGTTTTAATTTTGTAATTGCCTCTGCGTGCAGTACTAGCCTTTGTAATAGTCTAGAAACTAGCGTTTTAATTCAGTGACATGCACAGGTCAGGATTAGTGTCAGAGATGAAAATATAGCTTTATATTGGGCTTCAATCAAAGTGCTCACTAAACAAGAATGGCAATTTTGATACTAACATATAGATTTGCATACTTGTGCAAAATGAAAAATGGTGGTAATGCTAACAACATACTTTAGGAATTTTACCTCTACAAGGAAGTTATAGTATATTAAGTCATGGAGGACACAAGCCCCTTAAAGCTTACATCAAAGAAAGACTCCACAAACTGTGAAAAACATATTTGTCAAGAAAATCAAAAAATGCAAAACCATAAAAGCCACCAGCCGTGGCATGCTGTGTGTGCGAGTGAAGTTTCCAATAATTCTCTCACTCTGCAGGAACATTAAGAAGTAGTACCTGCATAACCTGGAAAAAGTGAACCCAGAACTTGAATGTAGGAGACTCTGCCTACCCCCCGTGTCTGAAATTCCTCCAGTAGTAGTAGCATGTGCTGAGTTACAGCTTTTTAATGGCATGTTGTAAGGACTCACTGTCGTCAGACTCAAACACCTTTTGAGTGTAAGTCAACATTTGCCAGTCAAATGCTGGAACTACATGAATATCTCCTCCCTGCTTGTACCATTTAACAAATGAATAAAGTTTCACAGCACTCAGGGCCTCATATGCTAGAGTCAAGCCATGCAGAGCACAGCTGAATTGCTTACCAGCAGGCATTTGATCTGCAGTACAAGCTGCATACACATTAGAATCAACAAGATCTAGCAATCCTGCATCTCCCCAACATTTCCCAGTACATACAGTAAGACAGCAAAGAGTGTGAAGCCACCCAGGCAAATCACACTGGTACCAAGTTCACCTGGGAGAGTTCATTTCACTTTCTGAGGAACAGAATACAGCTGCTGATCCATGGTCACGAAAGCTTATGCTCAAATAAATTTGTTAGTCTCTAAGGTGCCACAAGTACTCCTTTTCTTTTTGCGAATACAGACTGACACGGCTGCTACTCTGAAATCTGTGAATATAGGGTTCAAAATGCACCTGTGTGTAGGATCACACCCAACACACACACACACTCCTTCTTGCTGGAGGCTTTTCCAGTGGTGAAGTAACAAATTTCATCACTAACAGAGGTGCTGAAGCCCAAGACTGTACAGTACTGAAGAGGAAGTAGATGCAAGGATGCTTCTATATGCTGTATGTGTCAGAGACCCAAAGGTCATATTGGCAAAGGAACCATACTAACTAGGTCACCTGTTGGTCCATACTTTCCAAAAATGGAACACAAGTGCATTGTAACAAGCCCCATTACCTGCACGATTGATGTTTTGCTTCATACCTGTGCATGTAATCTGTGATACTCTCATAGAATCATAGAATCATAGAATATCAGGGTTGGAAGGGACCCCAGAAGGTCATCTAGTCCAACCCCCTGCTCAAAGCAGGACCAGTTCCCAGTTAAATCATCCCAGCCAGGGCTTTGTCAAGCCTGACCTTAAAAACCTCTAAGGAAGGAGATTCTACCACCTCCCTAGGTAACGCATTCCAGTGTTTCACCACCCTCTTAGTGAAAAAGTTTTTCCTAATATCCAATCTAAACCTCCCCCACTGCAACTTGAGACCATTACTCCTCGTTCTGTCATCTGCTACCATTGAGAACAGTCTAGAGCCATCCTCTTTGGAACCCCCTTTCAGGTAGTTGAAAGCAGCTATCAAATCCCCCTTTATTCTTCTCTTCTGCAGGCTAAACAATCCCAGCTCCCTCAGCCTCTCCTCATAACTCATGTGTTCCAGTCCCCTAATCATTTTTGTTGCCCTTCGCTGGACTCTCTCCAATTTTTCCACATCCTTCTTGAAGTGTGGGGCCCAAAACTGGACACAGTACTCCAGATGAGGCCTCACCAATGTCGAATAGAGGGGAACGATCACGTCCCTCGATCTGCTCGCTATGCCCCTACTTATACAGCCCAAAATGCCATTGGCCTTCTTGGCAACAAGGGCACACTGCTGACTCATATCCAGCTTCTCGTCCACTGTCACCCCTAGGTCCTTTTCCGCAGAACTGCTGCCTAGCCATTCGGTCCCTAGTCTGTAGCTGTGCATTGGGTTCTTCCGTCCCAAGTGCAGGACCCTGCACTTATCCTTATTGAACCTCATCAGATTTCTTTTGGCCCAATCCTCCAATTTGTCTAGGTCTTTCTGTATCCTATCCCTCCCCTCCAGCGTATCTACCACTCCTCCCAGTTTAGTATCATCCGCAAATTTGCTGAGAGTGCAATCCACACCATCCTCCAGATCATTTATGAAGATATTGAACAAAACTGGCCCCAGGACCGACCCTTGGGATACTCCACTTGATACTGGCTGCCAACTAGATATGGAGCCATTGATCACTACCCGTTGAGCCCGACAATCTAGCCAGCTTTCTACCCACCTTGTAGTGTATTCATCCAGCCCATACTTCCTTAACTTGCTGACAAGAATACTGTGGGAGACCGTGTCAAAAGCTTTGCTAAAGTCAAGAAACAATACATCCACTGCTTTCCCTTCATCCACAGAACCAGTAATCTCATCATAAAAGGCGATTAGATTAGTCAGGCATGACCTTCCCTTGGTGAATCCATGCTGGCTGTTCCTGATCACTTTCCTCTCATGCAAGTGCTTCTCAATCTCAGTCTCAATCCTGACTTCAGCAACATACTTTGTGCTGTACATGCATTAGCAAGATGTGACTGTCATCCCTATTTGTTACTGAGGAGGGGCAGGAGAGATCTGTTTAATGTTGTCAAAACAAAGGGAACTTACCACTTCAGAGATCTTGTCAAATTGGGAGAGAGTGACAGACAAGCTGCAATTTCTGCAGCAAAGTTGGTAGCAGTGCGGTATAACCAGAGCAAAAAAGAAAAGGAAATTTGAATTATTTGCACCTCAATCTGTCTGTCAAAAAGGACAAATCACTGGCCAAAGTCCCAGTATGTGAGGACTGCTTTGAAGAGCAGGTCAGAAAAACATCTTGGCAAACAAAGATTTGGATAGCTTTGCCCATAGGTAAACCAGATATTGGATTACCCTTGCAATGTGATTTGAAAAATATGGATAATAACCTCGTATTCTTCAAGGGCCGAACAGCAACTGAGCTTCTACAAGACCTTATTTGTGCCTGTACCAGTAGAGGCTGCTGCACAATCAACTGTATCTATTATCAGAACAATCTTCCCTGCGCAGAACTGGTGTGCATCCCATGCACTCCACAGAAATCAAAACGATGAACAAAGATGATGTTGACTAGAATTGTCACAGTGCTGTTGCATTTCAATGATGCCTGTACAAATTTATCTATTTGTCTTGTCCTTTAGATTATTGTTATGCTTTTGAGGTCGCAAAGAAATCCAATTTTGTCGTGAAATAACGCATAGTCATTAAATGAAAACATGAATCCAAATATTTCAAAGTGGTCATTTTAACTTGTTTAACTTGCTTTTTCTATGGCAGTCATTTCACATCATACTTCTACTTGAAGTAGACATAGTAAGCTTTCGTGTGTGTGGAGAGGGGAGAGCTGTCACATTAAATTGACCAAACCGGTGGTGTCTACCGCTCGGCTATAAGGGCTGACTCAAAACTTCAGCTAAAATTCAGACTCTGACTTCTCTGAAGGTGGAAAAATAACTTCACTGAGGGTTATAGTTACTGCATCTTGTTGAAGGTACCTTTCTACCCCTTTAAGAGTTCCTTATACCCCAGAGGATTTTAGCAGGGAGCCGTTCCTGAGCTCTGGGGAAAGCAGGTCCAGCAGTTGTGGGTAAAATTATCTGCTTAGCATAGTGCCATGCTTGGGGGTGCAGGGTTGGAGTCGGGGGGTGCTGACCACTCGTGATCCAGGAGCTACTTCTGGTACAGCAGGTTGTCTCCCAGTAAGACTGTGTGTGCCCCTGGAAATTGTGCTGTACATGGAAAAACAGATCCTGCGAGTGGGGTAGCCAGGTTTTCTGGCTGCAGCAGCAGCAGCATCATTACCTATGCAGGCACAGAAGATGAACTTCTTTCGTACTGATTTCCTGAGCAATGCAGAATTCACAGGAAATTTGCCTTGTCACTCTTTTATGTGGGTGTACTAAAGGGAAATGCCTCCATGGAACTCTGCCATTCTCCAGGGCACCCATGTAATACAGCAGGAGTAGGCAACCTATGGCACTCGTGCCAAAGGCGGCACACGAGCTGATTTTCAGTGGCACTCACACTGCCCAGGTCCTGGCCACCAGTCCGGGGGGCTCTGCATTTTAATTTAATTTGAAATGAAGCTTCTTAAACATTTTAAAAACCTTGTTTACTTTACATACAACAATAGTTTAGTTATATATTATAGACTTATAGAAAGAGACCTAAAAACCTTAAAATGTATTACTGGGATGTGAAACCTTAAATTGGAGTGAATAAATGAAGAACCACTTCTGAAAGGTTGCCGACCCCTGTAATACAGGGTAGGATTTGGTCATATGAATTGATTTCTGGGCCTACAGCTAATTTTATGTTGCTTTGCTTTATTGCTGGCACACTGTAAATGTTTCCCTTTAGCACTTAAAAAAAGTGTATGAGAGAAGACTTCTTGAATGGACAATCACTGTGATAAATGCAATAGGAAATACAGTGACTGATCCTCCAAGATTTCTTCAAGTAGCAGGGAGTCTAAAATTTCAGTTGCTAGGAGGTCTCAATACTTAAATCTGTATCTGATCAAACTAAGTTTTAAAATTGAGGATATTCAGGCTGTCATGCTTTCTATTTTCTCAAAGAATTGCTTTCTAATTTAACACCACTTTGAATGCTTGGAAGTCAAGTTGGCTGTAACACCAAACTACAAGCTAATTATATGGAGAACTGAAAAAAAAAAAACAATGGGCATACTTCTTGAACAGCCTCTGAAACTATTTTATTCTTTGCCTTTAAAATCAGCCATTCAAGCACTCATGCTGAAAATACTGTTGTTGCATGAAATATTGCTACTTTTCCCCAGTGGTAGAGGAATTAACTGGGAGTTCTGCCACGGATTTGAATGGTTTTCAGGGCATAGTGCAAAGCCCATCTGTTTTTCCAGGCCTCTAGGAAATAGGGGGCTTTGGGCATTTGTTTATTGAGATTTTTGGTAGAGTTTTAGCATTGTTTAAATTAGTTTTAATATTATAGTGGCTTATAAGACATTAATTGGTAAAATCCTGGCTCCATTCAGGTCAATGGGAGTTTTGCCAGTGACTTCAATTGGGTCAGGATTTCACCAACAATACAGCTTCCCAGAGACAGGCATAATGAGTGCACTTTTACAAACTTTCACCCACAATAATCGGCGCGGAGAAAACTCTTTTGGAAAGTTGGCCCAAAGGCCAAGTGAATACTATTCTATTGAAGGAAACTTAAATTTGCATTAAACACTTGCACTTTCTCTTAATTCGTATTATTCAGTCAGATTTTGGAAGTATATGACACTGGAAATATACTCTACAAAATAAGCTTTTTAATCTATTTGTTTCAATAAAAAACCTTCTGAATAAGAAAATGGGAAAAGGCTATTTTTGATAATACTGATACACAATAGAGTAAATCAGTTTTGCATGCTATATCTGTACAACAGAAAATACTTTAAAAACTGAAAATCAATCCATGACCTATAAAGAAGTTTTGAATAACCTTGTGGGATCCTTTGTTTACCTTTTTCCAGATGTTAGAGTACAGAATAATAAAAGAGGCCTTTAGTACAAGTTTGACTTATGTTTGTTTCTTTTCCCGTTGGAAAGGATAGAGTGGGACTGCAGATAGATAAAGTTTAAAAAATTAAATCTGAAGTTAGTAGAGCAGCCAAAAGTTTTTTGAAAATGCTGTGACTTGAATACAACCAGCTTTCTGATTCTTTATTGGGCTGCAGCCTGTTCTGACTTAACACTTCTAGGAGCCGTATTTTGTTGTTTTCTGAAAGGACATACTGCTTCCTTTCATGCAAGACTTTGAAATCTTTGAAAAGAAATGATGTGAGGAGAAATAAGAGTTAGTTTGAGCCTCTATTCTGGTATCTTGAAATAGTTTGCAGGCCTTTCACCCTTGTGACTTAATTTCCGTTCAACTAGTTTCTTTTTTGTGTGGTTCCCCTGTTTGAAGTTAAATGCTACTGCGGTGGGTGTCTTTAGCATTTTTCCCCCTGCAGGGATGTTACATTTAGTGACATTATTGTTGCTGTTACCAAGAGGTTCGGCAATATTCATCTCTTGGACCAGATCCTGTGTGCCCGTAAAGACTAAATCAAGAATTGCCTCACCTTTTATGGGTTCCAGGATAAGCTGCTCCAAGAAGCAGTCAGTTGTCTATAAATTTTATTTGTACATCCTTCATAAGGTGACATATATCTAATCAATATGGGGATAGTTGAAATCCACCATTATTGTTTTTGTAGTCCCCAGCACATGCTAATCCACCAATTAGGCATAGTCAGGTTTACCTGGTCCATTTTTCTGCCTTTCTAGCCTTAATCTCCCTGAGTATTTCACAAACACTGTCACCATCCTGGTCAGGCGGCCAGTAGTATATTTCTGCTGCAATAGTTTTATTGTTCAAGCATGGAATTTCTATCCATAGAGATTCTGTGGTACAGTTTGATTCACGACTTTTAGTAGTTAATTCATTGACTTTATTGGGACTATTTATGTGTAAGAGCTACTCAACAAGACAGAAGTTGCAGAGTTAGGGCCCTTTACTTGCAGTGTGGAGTATCTTGTGTTTAAGTGGTGCAATCCAAGTTCATACATGCTGTGAGCCTTTTTAGAATTAATTTCTGACAATCTTACTTCTTCGAATGTTTGTGTGTTCCATAAATATACAGTAGTCACCATTCAAAAGAGAGCACTTAGTAGATACCATACAGACGTCTCAGTTATTTCATGTTTTAAGAATAGGGGGAAATTATGGTATTTCAGATACCAGCGTGGTGGTGATTGGTAAATGCTGATGTTTTTCAATTATCTCTGTACTTTAGATTACCATAATGTGTTTGCATCCTTTAAAAGAATTTTATGCCACGCTAAGTGGAGTTTATTGCAGTAGTACATCCTCCAGCCTAAAATCTCTCAGAGACTCACAGTCTATGGCTAGAAGAGGCCATTAGATCATCTAGTTTGACCTCCTGTACTGGCCACAGAGATCATAGGATTCATCCAGTTACTCCTGTATTGAACCCGGTAATTTGTGTTTGACTAAAACATACGTTCCCGAAAGGCATCCAGTGTTGATTTGAAGACTTCCATAGCTGGAGAATCCATCATTTCCATAGGTGGTTTGTTCCATTGGTTTTATATATGTATGATGTGTGTGCACTCGCATGCACTGTGTGTAATAGATAAAATTGTGCCTTACTTCTAACTTGAATTTGTTTGGCTTTAACTTAGAGTGATTAGTTTTTGCTAGGCCTTCCAGGAACATAATGTTTTCAAGGAACTTAACAAGCGAATAGACAATGTCCCTGCCCCCCAAAGCATCTACCAGATAGACTCTAGACATGGCACAACAAGTGAGGGAGCAAAAACTATGATGGGTAACAAAGTGAGGAAAAACCAGTTTATGTAAGTAAAATCACAAGGTGATTTGGTTAACTCACATGCACTTTTTGGTCTTGTATTTTTTGGGGGAGGGGGGTTTTTAATTTTAATTACTTCCCTTTATGTACACTTAACAGAAATACATTTTAGAAAAGATTTTAATTAGGCAACAATCGTGGCTTAACAAGCAGACTTTTTTTAAGGCTTTCCATAAAGAGATTTGCCCAGTGGTTAGGGCACAAGCATAGGACTTGGAAGACCTGGCTTAAATTCCTGCCACTCCACAGACTTCTGGGGTGACCTTGAGAGCTACACACCTATACCTCTTCAAAAATTCCACCCTCTGTGCCTCAGTTCCCCATCTGGAAAATGGTGATGATAGCACTTCACTACCTCACAGGGATGTTGTGAGGTTAAACATGGTAGCCTGTGAGGTGCTCAGATACTATGCTAGTGGGTGTGATATACCGGTACGTAAGTATAATAGGTGAGTTGGAGGAAGACACAATGAAATGGAGAGGGTAGTTGGAATGATAGAAGGGAGGAGAGAAACAGGAAGAAGAGACAAGGTTGGAGTTGTAGACAGGAGTTAAATGACTCATGGCCTTAAAATGTAAATAAATGTAAACTTATACACAGAACAAATAATCACTGGAGGGATTCAAAGAAGGGGGGTGACTTGGTCATCATGGTAGGCAAAGAAGAGTATTTTAACTGAGACTGAATGAGGGTGAGGTGGGTGTCAAGAAGAGCGGTAGAATGGAAAATGCAGTAGTTTAGGTGGGAACTGATAAAAGTATGGGCAAGTACTTAAATCATAGGAATGCAGACATGCTACGAAGATAGAAGCAACAAGATATTGTCACAGCTTAGATATGGGAGGAGAAGGGCAAGGAATCTGTATTCTGTGGGACTGGGTGACAGGTAGGATGGAGGTGACATCAACAGTAGTAGAGGATAGGAATAGTGAGATGGTTTAGGAGGACAAAATAGGTTTAGATAACCATCAATCTATACATTTTCATTTCTAGGCCAACATGTTTAATGTGTCTGAGAACTACTACTATCTATTATCAAGTCATATGTTCCCAATTTTTTAAGGTGAAAGTGCAGCTACAGGACACAAGATTTGTATAGTAACTACTATCATAAAAGCTCTTTTCACATTTAATTGAATGGAAAAATCATAGCAAAATAATGATGGTGCTGAGATATTGAGAGCTAAATTGTCAACTGCAGCTTTGATCTTGCTAATTAAAAATTAACCATTTTACAGAAGCTGTCTTAAGTTGCTATATTCTTTGAACATACCAGTACTATATATTTACTTAGAACTAGATGTTAGAAATAAATGAATCTGATTTTTGATCATTTGGCTCTAAAAGTTATTAGAGACCTGTTTAAAAAAGGGAGGCCTTTGATCAGGATAATGTGAAGAAGATTGCTTCTATGTATATGTGACAGAGTCCTGGGAACCAACTGCTGAACCAGCATTCTGATCACTTAAACACCATCCCCAGGGTGGACCTGACTATGCCTAATTGGTGGATTAGCATGGATTGGTGATTCCAAAATAGCTAATTGGCCCATTAATGCAGAAGGTGGAAGAAGGCACAGGAAGGAAGTGGTGGGAGGAGAGGGAAGCTAGCAGAGCCAGAACCAAGAAGGATCCCTATGTCGAGTGATCTCTTCTGTCTCCAATCTTTGGCCAGAGGAGCATTGGATGCCATAATAGACTTGGTGAATGAGTCAGTAAAGTTAGTGGGAAGAGCAGTGTAAAGAAACTATTTGGTGGTGTTTAACCACAAAAGGTTTCTGAATAGTCTGTAGACTAAAGAGAAGACAGGAGCTGGACTCACCCTATCACAATATAGTTATTGCAAAACCCCATATATTTCCAATGAGAGTTAACAGCTAATTTTGCTTCAGAGGCCAATGCGTCTACAATATTGCAATAGTGCAATTGCCTCATTGTAGTTTTCTTCTTGCAATTGGATACAAATTATCCACGTCAATGTGTGGAAAAGTCTCCCATTAAAATTCCAAAATCAAAGCTATTATATCTTGTTTTGTCACTTTTATTGAAAGATGAGGCATACTTTTTTCTGTGCTGTTTCTTGAATCATAGAAATTAGAGTAATGACCTATTCTTATTTATAGTAAAATAGCACCTACGTGTTCCATTTGAGATCAGGATCACATTTTGCTAGGAGTTCTACAAACACAAAGTAAGAAACAGTCTCTATCCCCAAAGAACTAACAATTTAAACAGACAAAACTTATAGAGTGGGAGAAAGGAAGTATTATTATTCATATTTTACACTGAGAAGTCACCTAATGGCCCTGAGTCAGGAAGGCACTTAAGCATGTGCTTAAGTGTTTTCCTGAAATGTGGCCTAAATGAGTTCCCCAAGGTTGCACAGGAAAATGCATGTAGAGGTGGGGACTGAACCCCAGTCTTCTATATTTGAGTCAAGAGTGTTTATCACAAGACCATCCTATTTCTAATCCTGTTAGACACTTAGATAGTATAATACTGTTTAAAAATACAGGCACAATTATTTGGAGGCTCACAGATTATTTGGAGACTCACACTAACAGACCAGGTTGAGGCCATTTTAAATAAAATTCAGGACCTCTTATTCTGCTTTCTATCTTCCTGGCACTAAGCAGAAAGATAGCACTCATGCTGGCATGAAATTGAAATTCTGCTTGGCCAACTTAGATTCCATGAAAGCAGAGGGTCGTTGGTCTTTGCTAACCAAGCTTCAAATGTAATTTATGATGGATGGGGGAAGTTCATGTGTCTTTAAATGCTATTGTGGCAGTCTTTCTGGCTGCAGATTCAACAAGATTGGGTGTTTCATTAGCTTTGGGGCAAGGTGTTTGACATATGTTTGATCAAGCTTTTAAGAGCAAGATATGCAGTTTTTATTGAGGTTTTTTATAGTCCTATATTTTGTGAAATCTGTATTTTAATTCCTGTAAAGAACCCAGGTACTGTAGGGATTAGAACCACTAAAATAAGTAAAATACAGACAACTGGATATCAGTTGACATTGTCAAGGCTACTCGTGCTGTCAGGCAGGCTAAAGACTCTTAAGAGTTGAGAGAATATTACATAATACATGTGAAAGCCCTCACTTGATTCTGCCTGCAGTTGCATGTAGAATCAACGTATCTTTTGAATAGATAAGATTTACTATTTCAGTCTTGCTCATTCAGAGTTGTGATGCCTATTTCTTAATGCTTGTCAGCAGAACGTCTCAAAATCTTTTAATATATTTATCCTGCACAATGCTCCTCTGAGGTAGGCATTATTCCCATTTGAGAGGTGGGGAACTGAGGCAGAGAGAGGCTAAGTGACTTATCCAAGATTATATAGGAAGTTAATGGTACAACAGAGAACTGAACCCTAGTCTCCCATATAATAAGCCAGTGCACTAACCACTGCATCATCCTTTCTCTCCTCATTTAAAAACAAAATTCCCACAGAATCTCTAATTTGTAAACTGTCTTCTTTCTCCCTTATTTCTCTGACTCATCACATACATGTTCCATAAGAGATGCTTTCACTGACATCAGGAATTGGATAGTAGTTACACAGCAGTGTTCTCTATCACTCTCTGAATTGCACCTTATTAGACTCTCTCCCATTTTATCATAGATGAGAAAAACTGGCTTACCATTTGTACACAGAGACAACATTTTCAATCTTGGGTGCCTAAAATTAGGTACCAACATTTTAATGATATCTAACCTTAGGTATCTAAGATTGAAAATCTCACCCTATAACTGTATTATATTCAATAGCGAGGTTTACCATTTCTAATTGGTATCTTCTGTGATGTGATTCTTAATTGCTAGTCCTGTTCTTTGAATTCCTTTCCAGAGTTAACAGCAATTTACTAGTCTGACCAAACTTTTCAAAGGAGCATAAGAGAGCTAGCCTGCAAGTGCCTAACTCTAGTAGACTCATTCCAAAATTCCAGCCATAATGCCTATTGATATTAGTGGTAGCTGTGTCCACATAAGTGAGGGCAGAACAGGGTTCATAGAGAATTTATACATTCTAATTAGGAGATGGTCTGATATTTATCTATGTAACTGAACTGATTACATAGTGAAGCCAAAAGGATGTTAGCTTATTATTTGAGTTTCTGTACCCTAAGGAGAGGAAGGTACAATCCATGCACCTAGGAGCTCTGCTGTCGTGTTCATGATTAATTAATGTGGCACTCGCATGCACTTGAGCAGCTCTCAGTTTCAAAATCCAGAACTGATTCTTGGACAATAATTCACCAGCAGGATTTGCAATGCAGCTGCTATTTATTCAAGCCTCTGCTGTCCAAAATAGTGTGAATGTTAGTCTTTAGGAACAATGTGAAGAGCTGCTAAATTCTGGAAAGGACTTGGTGTATAATGCTTTCTGTTTCTTCCTAACTCATGACTGCCGCTATGCACCATACATTTCTGCTTCTCTGATCTTCTTGAGTTCTCAGTGAAAGTCAATCTTTGAAATTACATTTGTTATCTTTGCATGCAGGCAGAAAATTCTTTACATAGGTGCAGTATCACATCCCTTTCTCTCAGCCAGTGTCATTCTAGCTGCCCTCCACTTGTTGGTCACATTCACTGCTAGCAGTCGGTGCAACTCCAAATATTGCTTAAAAGTTAACGCCCACTATGCCAGTTGTGAATTTGGCCCTTTTAGCTATATCAGACTAATAAAATCCTGAGAAATACCATTTGGCTATAGTTTCTAACATGCAACTGAAGGATGGATGAACTAGCCTATATTTCAATGACCTCACTGCACATTAAGCAGTGGGGCCCATTGGTTGGCTTGTCAGAAAAGGTGTGTACCACTTTAAGGGCTAGAGAGCCAATGAGTGCTGTGGCAGCTTCATATTATGTCAGCATGGAACTGCTGTCTGATTTTCCCTTGTTCCCCTATCCCCTGCAGTGACTGGAAGAAAGCAGGGACTACCCATGTCCATGCTGATGTAGAAAAAGCCCTCTTAGAGTTAATGACTCTATGGGGGCAGGGTTTCCACATTGACTGTGGTGTGTTCATTCAGCGGCAAGCCCACCTGAGGCTTGAAATGACACTTGCTGGGCATTTAATGTAAGTGGGTCTCTTTATAGCAACTGCAACTTTAGAACATAAGAATGGCCATACTGGGTCAGACCAAAGGTCCATCCAGCCCAGTATCCTCTCTACCGACAGTGGCCAGTGCCAGGTGCTCCAGAGGGAGTGAACCTAACAGGCAGTGATCTCTCTTCTGCCATCCATCTCCACCCTCGGCCAAACAGAGGCTAGGGACACCATTCCTTACCCATCCTGGCTAATAGCCATTAATGGACTTAACCTCCATGAATTTACCCAGTTCTCTTTTAAACCCTGTTATAGTCCTAGCCTTTACAACCTCTTCAGGCAAGGAGTTCCACAGGTTGTCTGTGCGCTGAGTGAAGAAGAACTTCCTTTTATTTGTTTTAAACCTGCTACCCATTAATTTCATTTGGTGGCCCCTAGTTCTTATACTAGGGGAACAAGTAAATAACTTTTCCTTGTTCACTTTCTCCATACCACTCATGATTTTACATAACTCTACCATATCCCCCCTTAGTCTCCTCTTTTCCTTATAACTTTTCCTTATTCACTTTCTCCATACCACTCATGATTTTATATACCTCTACCATATCCCGCCTTAGTCTCCTCTTTTCTGAAAAGTCCTAGCCTCTTTAATCTCTCCTCATATGTGACCCTTTCCAAACCCCTAATCATTTTAGTTGCCCTTTTCTGAACCTTTTCTAATACCAGTATATCTTTTTTGAGATGAGGGAACCACATCTGTATGCAGTATTCAAGATGTGGGCGTACCATGGATTTATATAAGGCAATAAGATATTGGCCGTCTTATTCTCTATCCCTTTTTAATGATTCCTAACATCCCATTTGCTTTTTTGACTGCCGCTGCACACTGCGTGGATGTCTTCAGAGAACGATCCACGATGACTCCAAAATCTTTCTCCAGTTGTACCTAAATTATCCCCCATCATATTGTATGTATAGTTGGACTTATTTTTGCCAATGTGCATTACTTTACATTTATCCACATTAAATTTCATTTGCCATTTTATTGCCCAATCCCTTAGTTTTGTGAGATCTTTTTGAAGTTCTTCACAGTCTGCTTTGGTCTTAACTATCTTGAGCAGTTTAGTATCATCTGCAAACTTTGCCACCTCACTTTTTACCCCTTTCTCCAGATCATTTATGAATAAGGTGAATAGGATTGGTCCTAGGACTGACCCTTGGGGAACACCACTAGATACCCTTCTCTATTATGATAATTTACCATTTATTTCTACCCTTTGTTCCCTGTTTTTAACCAGTTCTCAATCCATGAAAGAACCTTCCCTCTTATCCCATGACAACTTAATTTACATAAGAGCCTTTGGTAAGAGACCTTGTCAAATGCTTTCTGGAAATCTAAGTACACTATGTCCACTGGATCCCCTTGTCCATATGTTTGTTGACCCCCACAAAGAACCCTAATAGATTAGTAAGACATGATCTCCCTTTACAGAAACCAAGTTGACTTTTGCGCAACAATTTATGTTCTTCTATGTGTCTAACAATTTTATTCTTTACTGTTGTTTCAACTAATTTGCCTGGTACTGACGTTAGACTTACCGGTCTGTAATTGCCAGGATCACCTCTAGAGCCCTTTTTAAATATTGGCGTTAACATTAGCTATCTTTGGGTCATTGGGTACAGTAGCTGATTTAAAGGACAGGTTACAAACCACAGTTAATAGTTCTGCAATTTCATATTTGAGTTCTTTCAGAACCCTTGAGTGAATGCCATCTGGTCCCAGTGACTTGTTAGTGTTAAGTTTCTCAATTAATTCCAAAACCTCCTCTAGTGACACTTCAATTTGTGACAATTCCTCAGATTTGTCACCTACAAAAGAAGGCTCAGGTTTGGGAATCTCCCTAACATCCTCAGCCTTAGGCTTGTTTGTGAAATATACTTTAGGGCCCATTCACCCTGCAATTGCTACAGCAGTTAGGGAAAACTGCAGTATGGGAAGTAAGTCAGGTGCCATCTGTAGACCTATGGGCCAAAGCCCAGGAAGGGGTCAGCGTGAGCTAAAAATGGAGGGGTCTAGACAAGAGCACTATCTATAGTTAAGATGGGGGATGTAAGGGTGCTCTTTTGGGATTACCCTAACAAGATAGATGGTGCATATTTGCAGGATGGGTTTACTGCAGGGTTTAGAATTCCCTATCTGGGGGAGAAAATTCATGTGGTGATAAAAAATTTGAAGTCCTTAGTGGGAAGGAGTCATATTGTAAAGAAAAAAATTACACAAGAATTAAAGGAGAATAGAGTAGAAGGGCCATTGGTTCATTTACTTATACTGATACTCAACTTGCAGGTTTCTTCCCTAGGCTTGGTCCCTAACAAGGCTCTAGGTGACTATTGCTTAATTCACCACCTGTCATACCTGTGGGATAGCTCAGTTAACAATGGATTAGACCCAGCGTTTTGTTCCATGACTATTCCTCTGTTGATGCAGCTGTGCACATAGTTAGGTCTTCTGGCCCAGAGCGCTGATGGCCAAGTGTGATATCAAGTCTGCTTTTCTACTACTGCCAGTGTATCTTTCTGACTTTAACCTTTTGGGTTTTTCCTTTGAAGGGCAATTTTATTTTGATAAAGTTATGCCTGGGGGGGGGTGCAATATCCTGTTCAGCATTAGAGAAATTTAGTACAATGTTGCACTGATGTGAGAAGCTGGCAGGCACTACATGCGCAATACTTAGATAACTTTTTGTTTGTGGCCAGGGTGAATTGAGATGAGTGTGTTAGCCTGATGGTTGCCTTTTAGGCCCTATCTTAAAAAAATTGGGGGTAACCCTAGTGGAAGAAACAACAGGGTCCTTTTACTGTGTTCACCTACCTGGGGATTGAGCTAGGCACACTCGTGAGTATATTGCAACTCCCTCAAGATAAACTTTGCCTACTGAGTGGTAGCCCAGGGGTGGGCATTTTGTGCCTGGCTTCCAGCGGACACCACAGGCATATCTATACCAAGCTAGTTTATAAGAGGTACTTGAGAGATGAAGGAGGATTTGGGGGTTTGGGAACAGTTTCTAAATCATTTCACTGGGGTATCATTGTGGAGGGAGGAATGGATACTCAAGGCTGATTTAAAGATCCACTCAGTCTCTTCAAGAGATACTGACTTCGTTGTGTCTTATTAAGGCAGATGGCTCACCCGGAAATGGCTCTTCACCTGAATATAAAAAGAAATAGTGCAGGATATAACACTTCTGGGTTTTTTTCCCCCATTTTGGTGGCAGTGGTCATCTGGGGAATGGAGTTTTCTAATAAAAGGGTGTGACAATATGGTGGTGGTACATCTTATCAATCTCCACCTCTCACAGGGTGACGTGGTTGGTGAGAGTGTTTGTAGTGACAGTGTTTAAACTTTAACATCTGTTTCCTTTCCAAACATGTGCCTGGGGTTTACAGTGGCATAGCTGATTCATTATCTTCTTTTCTGATGGACGGATTTTGGGAGTTGGCACAAGGAGCCAGCAAGGAACCCGAACAGATGCTGCTCGCGCTGTAGAACTGTGGCCTACGACTATCAGCATAGCAGAGATCAGTAGCACTGCAAACATTTTGAAGCTATGAGAGAAGATTTAATGATTTTGGGGCTATTTCAGGAGTAGGAGGCCTGTCACCAATAGGGCCAATTGCAGAGCAATGGATGCTGCATTACATGGTGGTCTTAGCAACCTGGTGACTGGTGTCACTAACCATCTCCACTCGCCTATCAGGAATTACATATGTCAGTAGGTTAAATGGTTACCTGATCCTTGTAGCAAATTTTTAGTTCAGAGGTTTCACGCAGGGTGATCTGAAAGCACTGGCCCTAGGCAGGATATATAGCATCCCATCAGCGTTAATATGCTTAGGGATCTGATGTGGATTCTAGAGCTCTTATGTCATTGTGGACAAGAAGTGGCCTTGTTTAGGGCAGCATTTCTGGTAGTGTTTTTTGGAGCTTTTAGAATCAGCAAACTAGGTCTGAGTCCTGTATAGAGTCTTCTGGAAGGGCTTGAAATTGAGAGATACATGCTGGGATGGGCGATTGGTGATATTAACCTTGAGGAGGTCGAAGGCAGATCAAGGAGGCAGGGTGAATCCATTATCTTATAGGAGGGTGGCAAGTCTGGGACCAGTGCTGTGCAGGCAGGGAAGGTGTATATGGCAATAAGGCCAGGGAGGGATTAGCCTCTCTTGATTCATGGTTGATGGTATGTTGTGAGGGGAACCCCCAGTTGGTTAGTTTTAAGACTGGGACTGACATGGCTGGGGTTTCCAGCATGTGAATTTGGTTCTCAGGATTACGACGGCAGCAACAGCAGCCCAGCTGGATCTGAGGGCTAGTGCAATTCAGGAAAGTGGGTGTTGGAATTCTGAGGCATACGGAACATTATGTGAGACTGCAGGATAGGAATCAGTGTCAATTTTCCTTTGTGTCTGCATTTCAGGTGCTGGCAAGTGGGCCAGGCAGACAGTGGTGAAGATCTGCGGGCACAGTATTGTTTACTGGGCATATAGGTGGGATTCCAGGTTGTCTGGGTGTTTGCACTGGGCCTCAGTGATGAAGCAGTCCGGAGCAGGCATGGGGGGAAGGGCATCTATGTCACCAGCTGATGCCCCTTCTGAACACCTTGATGGCTCGTGAGCAAGCATCAGATGTGATTTGTGGTTAATCTTGGGGAAAGTGATTAGGGAACATGTAAAGGGGTGAACTTAATGCTCAGAGGTAAGAGGGCTTGGGACAGATCCTGGAACTCTTTCCAGGTGTGAAAATTACTTGGTTACACATGTTGCAATGCAGCCTGTGGCAGGGAGCTGTGAAGCCCAATTGGACTGACAATGCTAGGAGGTATACGAAGAGTGAGGTGGCCAAATTCATAGGTGGCATTGTGGGTTTTGGTAATTTCTCATTTGAACATAGCATAAGAAGGTCCAGAATTATTCATTGAGGACGGGATTCACCTGTCAGACTTGGAGATGACACATTTTTGGCTGATATTAAAGAAGACACCAGTGAGTGTCTGGAAATTTAGCTATGTACTTGGCAGGGAGAGGCAGCCAACCTTAGTTGGTTGCACCTTCTTGTGGCGGATGTCCAGTGCAGGTAATCTGTAGGGAAGGGATATGGTGATCAGACAAAATGGGTTGGTAAAGGATTTAAAGGAGGTCTTTTTAAAAGGAGGGAAAATGGGGGACAGGAGTGGAGGGGGCGGGATTCAGGGCTCCTATGGCTGGTATGGCAGGGTGTCAACCATCCACTCTTTTTATAGCCACCCTTAACCCTCATTCAAGAGGGGAGTGGTATTGAAGTCCCAGCAGCAGGTTGGCTGGGGATCAAGATGGATAAAGGCAGAGGGCAGACAGCAGCCCTCCATCCCACTTTGGTTTACATAAACAATTATGGAATTACCTGCACTGTACTTTATCTGCTGGGTACTCCCTTTATTTAAGAATAAAGTTGTAGCCTAATTAAACCAAATCTAATGTCTGTCTTTCTTCTAGCACAGCTGGACAATGCTACATGGGATACATAGTTTCAGTAATTCCAAGAAGTCTCTAATTCCTTTAGCTGGTAAAGGGGGAGAATTGTCCGGTGGTTAGGGCGCTAGTCTGGGACTTCAGGGGAGCCAGGATTTCACACACCGTGCCCCCACATCCCCTCCAATCTGGAATTGCATTAAGATTAGGGCCAGGCATAGCAATTTGAGCTCCTATTCCCTGTTAGCTAGAAAAGTAGGATTAGGCTAGTAAACCATAAAGGGGTCCCTATCTTTTTTTTTTTTAAACTGAAAAGCTTTTTGGCAACCAAATAAGTCTTGTAGTGTGTTCTGAACATAATCTAACTTTTTGGTTTTCCAGCTCCCTTATGTTGCTGAGCAGCTAACAGAAGAAGCATAGTGCTGTAACTAACTATGAAAGACTCAGTTTGAAAGTTACTTATTTTAGTTATACTGTACTTCACAACTTAAAATTAAGCATTCTGCATGGCTTAATCACACATGCACACATAATCAAGAATAAAGACAAATCAATGCAATTGAGTTCAGAACAGCAGCTAAACAGGCATCACAGAAATGTTGTTCAGACTGATAACTTAAATGAATAAAGGTATCAAGACACGGATTCATAGAACAGTGATCTGGGGATAACTTGAAGTTTGTCGTGCAATGACTGAAAACTGTTCGGACTGAATTTAATGAGACCAATTTCATTAAAAGAGAAAAACTTTAAAAAGTGTCAGTCAAGCACACTTTCTTCCAAGATGGTTGGACAGATGTTTATACAGTTTTGTAGAGTATCTTTAAGCATCAAAAACAGCTGGCTCTCATCTCTTTATCTTCACTTCATTCCCTCCACCAACCTATATTCTCTGGCAGATCATTATATCACTCGGGTTTAAGAATAGAATACTGCTTCTTTTTAGTCCAGATTCTAGTCCAAAATATGAAGTTTTGTTTTGTGTTGCTTTTATCAAAATAGTGAGAGAGAAGAACAAGGCCAGAGGGTGGAGAATCTAAAAAGCTGAAATAGGAAACAAATTAGTTTGGTTGCTGGAAGGAGAAGATCACTTCCTGAGAAGAACTGATGAGCTGCCAGAGATTGTCATAATGAAACATGCCAATGCCTCGTAGGGGATCATATTGCTGATTTATTTTTCAACAGGACTTTGAAAGAATTTTGAACAGACTGATACAAAACTGATTGTTATTGCCCTGTTTTTGTTTGTTTGTTTGCTAATCTTGGAGTTATTTATAAGAAATTGCCTTCACCTGTCATATCTTTTTTTTATGTAAAATGTAATAGTTTATTCTATTCTAAACCAGCATTGTGCTTATGAACATTTTCAGTCTCTGATTGGCAGCATTCAGGCTGAAGTAATATACAAAACTGTAATTTTGCCACCAATTAGACATTAAAAACACTTGGCCAGATACAACAAACACCAAAAAAGAGGGCTTTGTGTATTGTTGATACCAAGATATTGCCTATGTAAAGAAAACTTGAAGATAAATGGTCTGGAATGTCACACTGGCTGAACAACTTCTTTGTTTTTTTCCTTTTTTATGTTTATGTAACAAAACAAATTTACAGGCTTCAGACTCATTTGTGCTAGTGCTGATAACTTATCTATTGACATGATTTAGGTGTTCTGCTTCTGCAAAATGTAAAGATTTTATCTTTGTGTTGTTTTTTTTGCCTTCCCCTCAAGCTGTTCAAATTCATGCAGATTCTATCACTTTTTCTCAGGCAGTCATTTGCATTCAGGTATTTCTAGTCCCTGATGCTCACCGAGTAGCAGATTGTCTTCCAGTGCACTATGAAATAGATTATTTATGTACAATTCCTTTTTATATTATGGCGATGAGATTTTGGTAATTCAGACAGAAAACTAGCTTTAACTAGTCTTCATTATTTAGAATAACACTTCAAGATATACGGGATTACTGTAATGCATTTTGTAAAAATAGTGAAATCAGAATAGCGACATTTTCTCTGTAGTCTTTTCTATTAAATATTCTATCAAAGGTGGGGAAAACTGGCAATTTGGGGTGTGGATTGTAAAGTGTATAGTACATTAAAATGTAAATTAGTGATATACTGCACAATGAGAACATGGGAGCCCATCTGTTTCCTTTGTAGACAGACAGAAAGTAAATGGTACTATTCATGTGCTTAATATTGGTTTCAGAGTAACAGCCGTGTTAGTCTGTATTCGCAAAAAGAAAAGGAGTACTTGTGGCACCTTAGAGACTAACCAATTTATTTGAGCATGAGCTTTCGTGAGCTACAGCTCACTTCATCGGATCACATTCTTAAATGCTTTGCAGGATCACTGCCAGGGTGTCCAGTACTTGCAGAATCAAGCTGCTATAGATTGACAGTGAACACCTTTAAAAAAAAATCATTCTGGTTTCAGAGGTATTACTGGTACCAGTGGTACTTCCCATTCTAAGCATAAGGCATATCTCTGGAATTGGTAATACTTAAACAATTCATTCCAGTTTTAGAAGTATCTCATAGTTTAATTTTAGGCCACCATATTTGAAAAGTTTGGCCTTTGTGAATGGAATACATGAATTTCTTAGAATTAAGAGTGTGACAGCTTCCCCCACCCCCTGTCCAGTCCCCAGGGTGCCACTTGGAACTGGGGTACCACTGAGCCTGCCTGGCCCACCAGCCTTTACACTGTATTGCTGAGGCAAGCCAGCTAAGCCCTTCCTCAGGCTTCAGATTGCACTTAACCAGCACACATACAGGCAGGGACACACCCAGCTGCAGCTATACACACAGATACTGAGATCAGCTCTGCATGGGAAGGATCAGCTAAGGAACTTCCCAGTTACTCAAGTACACCCCCCTCTCTGGAGTGTAAACCCAAAATTATACTGTCTTGCGTTGCACAGAGAACTGTACAGTGTAGCTAATTAAATTCATCCCCTCCCTCAGTGTGGAGAGGGATATACACAGCTTTCTGCCTCAAGTTAGGATGTCCACATGCACTGGTTTTAGACAAAACAAAGCAAGTTTATTAACTACAAAAGATAGATTTTAGGTGATTATAAGGAATAGTAAACAGATCAAAGCAGATTACCTCGCAAATAAAACAAATGTGCAATTTAAGCTTAATATACTAAAGAACTTGGTTATAAGTAGCCAATTTTCACCCTAAATGTTGTTTTAGGCAGGTTGCAGAATTTCTTGAAGGCAAGCTGCATTTGCTTGCAGCTTAAAACTCCAGATATTCCTTTCACAGGCCACACACCCTCTAGCCTAGATTCAGCCCTTCTAACCTAATCCAGTCTTTTTGTTCTCAGGTGTTTCCAGCAGTCCTCTTTTTGGTGGGGAGTCAATGAAGAAGCAGCACCAATGATGTCACTCCCCTACCTTAAATAGTTTTTGCATGTGGCAGGAATCTTTTGTCTCCTAGTTTGATTCCCACTCCCCGTCAGTGGAAAAGCACTAGTATTATCATGGAGTCCAGTACCAGGTGACTTGGTCACATTTCTCCACAGCCATTATACAGAGGCTGTTTTCGGCATCCCCATGAAGGCTTCCTGGTGGGAGATTAGCATAATCAAGGACCTATTGTTTTCCCTAATGTCCCTTCCAAACTGGCCATCCAGACTTACTGGCATTCCCCAGGTGTAAACACATTTGTAATAGATGCATAGACAAGATTCCTAAATTCAGATACAAAAATGATACATGCAGACAAATAGAATAATCATATTCAGGAAATCATAACCTTTCCAATGATATGTCACATTACCTATCTTGCATAAAATACATCTTATTTATGCCATAATCATATCTTAACAATATATCTATGAAGAATATGGGATGTAATGTCACAACTTTAGGTTTTAGTTAACAGGTTTTAACTTTTAAAATGAAATTACATATAGTTTTCTGTTTATAAAAATTTTGTATATAATATTGTAAAATCAGTACAAATCTATACTCCCTCCTCTTTATTTTACATTAAAATGGTCACAAGCAGCTACACCAATCGGTTTCACAGATGACTTTTTACTGATATGTATTATTGGTATATCAGATAGACTAATGTTTCATTTTCCTATCAAAGAGAAACATAGTTCACATAGTCATGAATAGTCGTCTTTCTTACATTTGCAGGCTAATTTCTTGGAGATGTATTTAGTTGATGTCAAAATTGATGTATTTCCTTTTATGGTTAGCAAACTAAATCACAGTTAATTATACATTAGTCAAAGTAAGTGTGCTTTGCTTTTGCTGAAAGTGAAGGTTCTCTGAACAAATTATTAAATTAAATTATTAAAAGGAATAGCGGTTAGAAGTCCCTATAAGGTGACTTAGATCCTGATCAAATAATGAGCTCTGTACAGGCAACCCTTGTAGAGCTCCATGCATCTCAGTGGGCTCCCATATAGGCACAGATCTCCATCCATACAGTGCTCACTACAGGACTGTGGACTGAAGATTCCCTAGGGAAAAATGTATTAGCTAATGGATCTGTTCTTTAATCATTTCCCCCTTGCTCTTCTATGTGGGTACATAGCCAGTTCACAACTGAGTCCATAGTAATGAGCAATTCTTTTTTCACTCGCAATGCATTAAACACATTCAAACACTACTATTTATCACACCCTTTGTAGCTGCTAACCCTATTTCTGTGGTGTTTTATTCCAACATCTCAATGTCAATTTCACAGTTATTGTGTAGTCTACCCCAGCTAAGAGCCTTTTCCAGTGCCCCAGGTGAACCTCTTTGGGATCAGATTCCTGAAATCCAAACACTATTTGGCTGCCAACTATGTTATTTAGAAGGCTCAATGGGCTTGGCACGTGCCAGAGTTTTTCTCTGGGAGCCTGAGACAACATACATTTGCAGTGATGCAGAAATAGTGCTTGATTTATTTTTCCCAAGAGGTACACAGCAGTTAGAGCAATGGATTTAAAATAGGAGACCTACATGAACATTCCTTTACTGAAGTCTAACTCTCTATCCACAGCTTAGGTGGGTCTGGCTTATTCTCTGAGTTGGGAAAACCAGGCTACACTACCTGTAGCCCTATCCCTTTGTCTCTGAGTCCCAGGCAGACTGTCAATGTTCTCGCTGACACATCCTGGCCAGTCTCTCTCAGATCACCTTCCCACCCCCACCCCCATAAAACCTAGTAGCTGGGATGAAGCCAGCTAGGTCACTTCTCCCCACAACTGGTAACCCAGACACTGTTCTCTTAGCTGCTTTGAAGATATGTACCTGAGAGTCTGCTTTTTTTTTTTGTGTCATTATTTTACATTTTCTGCTTGGTTCTGTAACAACCCACTTATAGTCTTCTTTGATGTAGCTCTAGACATTGAGGCAGGAAGCAGTAGACAACCGAATAGGGTTGTCACATAATACCCATAAGAACTAATATACATTTTCCCAGTTTGTCATAATGTTTCCTGTTGATTTTAGATAATTTTACCTTATTAATATATTGTGTGGTTTTAGCTAAATCAGAAGTAAGCAGGAGAAATGCTGGCTCTGTAGAACTACCATTAAGTGGGTGTATAATTGGTTAAACAACCGCAGACAAAGAGTAACTATTAATGGAATGATGTCAGATTGGGAGGAGATCTCAAGTGAGGTTCCACAAGGATCTGTTTTGAGTCTGGTGTTATTTACCATCTTTAATAATGCCCTGGATGTAGGAATAGAGAGCATACTGATCAAATTTGCAGATGACACAAAGTAGGGGGGAATTGCAAACACTTTTGAGGATAGAGCTAAAATTCAAAGGGATCTTGATAAATTGGAGAACTGGGCTATAGACAATAAAATTAAATTCAACAAACAAAAATGTAAGGTGCTACACTTAGGGAAGAAAAACCAAATGCACAAATGCGGAATGGGGGATTACCTCAACATGAGTCAACAATGTAATGTTGTTGCAAAAAAGCAAATGCAATTTTGGGTTGCATTAACAGAGGCATAGCCTGCAAGTCATGGGAGGTCATAGTACCACTCTACTCAGTGCTGGTTAGGCCTCAGCTGGAGTACTGTGTCCAGTTTTGGTCACCGTTGTATAGAAAGGATGTAGAGAAACTCGAAAGGATCCAGAAGCAAGCAACAAAGATGATCAAAGGGATGCAATTTGAGCCGTATCAGCAAAGGCTGAAGGAATGGGGTATGTTTAGTTTGGAAAAGAGGAGATTACGGGGACATGATAGCAGTCTTCAAATACTTGAAAGCCTACAAAAAAAGATGGAGAAAAATTGTTCTCTCTTGCCACAGAGAGCAGGACAAGAGGCAATGAGTTCAAATTACATCATACCAGATTTAGATTAAATCACAGGAAAAAATTCCTAACTGTAAGGACAGTAGCAATGAGCTGCTTGGGGAAGTTGTGGAAGCTCCTTTACTGGAAGTTTTCAGGAAGAGACTGGATCGCCATCTGTCTTGGATGGTTTATATTCAACAGATCCTGCATCCTGATAGAGGGTTAGACTAGATGAGCCTTGCAGTTACTTCTAACCTTATGGTTCTATGATTCTAAATTGGGGATTATCTGTTGCATAAAGACTGCTGAAATAAATTGAGTGTATACCCGATAGCTTTTGGATGTGCCACCACTTCTGTCTGAATATTCCTTAACTGTTGGAATAGTGTAATTAGCCAGAAAACTAAAAGGAATTCAGAATAACAGTTTCCCTTGATCCTTATTTCATAGTAAAATTGCTTTGTGTATCTCATGGGTCTTCCTGTTTTATTGACATGACTGAGGCATGGGTAGTTTGAGCTAGTGGTCAGAGCAGGAACCAGAGTCAGGCCGGGTCAGATACTAGGAGGTCAGAGTCCAAGACAGGCCAGAGAGCAAAACAGGTGTCAGGAGGCAGGCAGGAGATCGGGAGCAGGTATTGCAGGTAAAGCAGACCTAACTAAGAAGAACCCAGTTTTATGGACAACTTCCTGTTCCTGTGCTTGGTTTAAATAGAAGCTGGGAACCAACCAGGACCCCCAGCATTCTGCCAATCAGTTTCCAGGACCGGAGTCCTCTGTCATTGTTCAGCTGCTATTTTGACAACTGTTAACAGGTCAGTTGGTGGCATGTTGGAACTTGGTAACACCTTAGGGTCCCTGTGGACTAGTGTTAAAGACTCATGGTCCTGACATTTATTTGGTGAAACTTGTATTTAATTCACCTCTCAACTTATCAAATTGTCTCAGAACTGTATTCAAAGATGTGTGTGCAAAATTGTTTGATTTCTTGTTCAGGTTCCAATTTGTCATGTAAGCTAGGGATTTTAAAGTAGTTATGAAATGTCATTTAATTATCTGTGTTCTATCATGTTCTTATATAGTGACTTTATCATATCCACAAAATATTGGGAAACACTTCTTTTAAATGTTTCTACTCTTCGGGGGAAACCTGTTAAAGCAGACAGTGTAATGTCCAATTTTTTTCCTGAAGTCCCTTCCCTAGTATTAAATATCAGTTTAAGTTACACATGATTGTTTTCCCCAGGAATTTAAATTATGGGAGGTGTTCAAATATACGGGGTGGGGTGGGGGAAAGGAGGTGATGGCTGATGAGGGTAGAGACCATGAGGGTGAAGGTGAGCTGTACTGCACCATAGTAAAAACAAAAATATTTCACGACCATTTTATTAAATTTAACTTGTTTTAAAATCATCACAGAAATTAAACTTGGCTACACAAGCCTATTATGAAGCATGATAGCTACATCTTTCTTGTTGTAATTTTGCACAACTCCGTTAATGAACTTCTTGAATGCAGTGCATTTGTCTTTGGTGGCTTCTTGTGTCCCCGTTACTTCCAGTCTTTCATGATATATGCATGATCAGGCAGAAGGCAACTTCTCTCAGAATACAAAATTCTATTAAATTAGGAAAAATAACGCTCCGCTGTAGCTGTTGTGACTGGGAATTGCAAGAGATAAATTCCTACTTTTTTCATCCCAGGAAACATAGCACAAAGATTGGGTCGAACCACTAGAGATGTTAAAGAAGAAGTTGAAGTTAAATCTTCATTTGTTTGTCATATGACATTCCACTCTGTGTTCAATTTATCTGTTCTGTTGGTGTACTTTTTCAGCTGGCTTAACAAACACTTCTTGTACACTTCACTTAAGGATTCAATATAAGTGCTTTCATTAGCCAACTTCTGGACTGAAGTCTGCTTCTTCCAGTATCTTTTCAATGGATATCTCTCTAATTGAACCAAGTGTAGTTCCTTTTGTTGGAAAAAGATCTACTACTGTTGTAGCAGATTCCTGGATGGCATTGTTTAATGACCCAAGTGGTTTCAACAGTAGATTTACAAGGACTGGCGGATTAATGATTTTGCCACCCGCCCCGCCCCTAGGCCCAGAAATAATTGCCGCCCCCGTGCCCTCAGCTTGCCTCCCCTCCGCCTGCTCCCCTGAGCACGCCACTGGGTCCTGCTTCTCCCCGCTCCCTGCCAGTGCTTGTGCACGAAATAGGTTCTCGAAGGAGGGGGGAAGAGGGGGAACGCGGCGCTGTCAGGAGAGGAGGCGGGGCTGGGGCGGGGATTTGGGGAAGGGGACCAATGGGGCAGGGAGGGGGCGGGGAAGGGGTGGAGTTGGGGCAGGGCCGGGGCAGAGGGTGCAAACCGGTGCCGGGGGAAGCAGTCTCTAGCTGCTATTACAAATTTGCCGCCCCTGCAAGTTTGTTGCCCTAGGCCCAGGCCTTGTCGGCCTAGGCGTTAATACACTGCTGCTTACAAGAGAGAATGGCGATGGTCTTCTCTGAACTCAGTAGCTAAAGTAGTCTGCCAGCTGCACTACTTAGATCTAACCTAGGGGTCTCAAACATGCGGCAACCCATGGGGTTATTTTCTGCTGCCTGCCAGCTCCCCGCAGCACCCCCGCCCCCTCAGCATTTACTTAGAGCGGTTCTGGCCCGGCACGCACCGGGGGCAGGGCAGGCTCCCTCCCTGTCTGCCTGCCCTGCCCCCACGCCGCTCTGGGAAGTAGTCAGGACCTGGCGGATGGGGGGGCACAGGGGGTCTGTGTGTTGCTCTGGCCGCTCCTCCAGGTACTTCCCCCAAAGCTCCCATTGGCCGCAAACCACCCCCCTAGCCCCTTCTTCAGCTGAACCCCCTGCCCTGAGCCCCCTGCTGCACCCCACACCAGTCTTGCACCTTGACCCCCTGCCCTAAGCCCCCTGTCGCATCCCTCCTGCATCTCAACTCCCTGCCCTGAGCCCCCGCCACACCCTTCACCCCTCCTGCACCCCCTGGGGGCTGGGGGGGCAGAGTTGCGGTGGGGATTTCAGGGAAGGGGTTGGAATGGGGGCAGGGAAGAGGCGGGGTAGGGGCGAGGCTTCACAGAAGAGGTGGAGTGGGGGCAGGGCCGGTGCAGCGTGAGGGAGGTTTGGTCAGTGGTGCGGCCCTCTGGCCAATGCACCAGTCCTCATGTGGCCCCGTGGTCAGTTGAATTTGAGACCCCTGATATATCCCATCTCGGTAGATACTTTCCAAAGCCAGTGTGACAGGGTTCGACTCTCCACTATCTCATTCGCTGTCACCACTGTTCCTGGACCCATGTCACTCCCAGGACTGCGACATCCTCTTCAGTGACACTGCCGGCTGTACCACACTCTGTTCTCCCCCTTCCTGACGAACCTGCAGTCTACTGTCCAGCCACTCCCTTCAGTGGCAGACTGCAGTCCACAGTCTAGCTACTTCCCACATGGCTCTAGCACCTTGCCCTTACGTCAGGGCCTCAGTCTGCAACCCCCAACAGCCAGCCAGGAGTTGTCTCTTGCTTGCTTGACCCCTGTTGGCAGCACTGCTCTTTCCAGGGTGCTGGCAGTTCTCTCAGCCCTTCAGGAACCCAGTCCTTCCTCCCTGGGCTCTCAACAGAGAACTACCCTCCTCTGCCCTGCACCTCCCTTTGTATATGGGCCTGCTTTGCTCTGATAGGCTGCTCCCCTCAGCCCTTCTCTGATTGGATGCCTCCCGTACAGCCTCCCTAGGGCTGCTTTTAACCCCTTTTCCGCCAATGTGGGGCAGACACCCCAACACAGCCAATAATAATGGTTGCAATAATTTTAGACAACAGTCAAGGATCGCTCACTGGAAAGTCAGCAGGTTTTCCCAGGTTGGACTCATTTGAACTTCAGTCCCAATGTAGCTTCTATCTTTTCCAAGAAGTTCAGTCCTTTTGGACTGTTGCTGAATAAAGAGTATAACAAAGCCATTAAATGTATGGCTTTTTAATGTCTTTTAAATATTCTGCAGTTCATACTAGTTGGAGTAGATGTCCTCTGCTGAGCGTATAGGAGAGATTAGGGTTCCACTTTTCTCTGAGCAAAGTTTTTACTCCGCTATGTCTTCCAGAGAAGTTTGCAGCTCCATCAAATGCACAAGCAGCCACTTGTTTGGGATTCAGTTTACAAGCATTTAACTCTTCTAAGATGTGGGTTGTCACAGATGCAGCTGGTGTGTCTTCTATCACCTGAACAGCTAGAATGCACTAACTGGCCTACCATGAACATCAAGAAAACCTATGAAATGACTTAATATTTGATGCCCATTTGTATTGGTGATTTCCTCAGCCATGTATGCACATTTTTTGAATGTGGTGCGAGAGTTCTTCACTTTTTCACCTGCTGAGTCTTTTACTGTTGCACTGCATGCTTCCAGCCACTCAGCTGAGTTTTTTGCAGAAAGATAGCGAGAATTTGTCAGTCTTGTTCGGAACCAGCGTCCAACTTCAGGATTAACAAGTGACAATGCACTTAACATTGGCCTACAGTTTGTAGTGTGTGGTAACTCTTTGTTAAATAGAAAGTATGATGCAACAGCCATGTTGGTTCACATACACTGTGTTGTGCCCTTGTTGCCAAGAAGGCCAATGGCATTTTGGGATGTATAAGTAGGGGCATAGCGAGCAGATCGAGGGACGTGATCGTTCCCCTCTATTCGACATTGGTGAGGCCTCATCTGGAGTACTGTGTCCAGTTTTGGGCCCCACGCATCAAGAAGGATGTGGATAAATTGGAGAGAGTCCAGCGAAGGGCAACAAAAATGATTAGGGGACTGGAACACATGAGTTATGAGGAGAGGCTGAGGGAGCTGGGATTGTTTAGCCTGCAGAAGAGAAGAATGAGGGGGGATTTGATAGCTGCTTTCAACTACCTGAAAGGGGGTTCCAAAGAGGATGGCTCTAGACTGTTCTCAATGGTAGCAGATGACAGAACGAGGAGTAATGGTCTCAAGTTGCAGTGGGGGAGGTTTAGATTGGATATTAGGAAAAACTTTTTCACTAAGAGGGTGGTGAAACACTGGAATGCGTTACCTAGGGAGGTGGTGGAATCTCCTTCCTTAGAGATTTTTAAGGTCAGGCTTGACAAAGCCCTGGCTGGGATGATTTAACTGGGAATTGGTCCTGCTTTGAGCAGGGGGTTGGACTAGATGACCTTCTGAGGTCCCTTCCAACCCTGATATTCTATGATTCTATGATTCCAGCATTCTTAACAGCCTCATTAAGTTTTAAAATTGGCTTTGACAGTGACTGGCTTATAAGGCTTTCTGCATGTCGATGCAGTCCAGAGGCATGGTGTTTTGCAGCCTTTTCATGTAGGTTCTCAGTAGTGGCTTGTCTGAGCAGTCAGACAAACCAAGCTCCTCCACTTTTACTATTCAAATCCATGATACACCCATATCTTGAATACAGTGTGCAGTTCTGGCTTCCCCACCTCAAAAAGATATATTAGAACTGGAAAAATGTACAGAGAAGGGCAACAAAAATGTACAGGAATATGGAACAGATTCCATATGAGGAGAGATTAAAAAGACTGGGACTTTTCAGTTTGGAAAAGAGGTGACTAAGAGGGGATATGATAGAGGGAGGCCTATATAATCTTTGTGATGGGTTCCCTCCAGGGTGCCACCTGGAACTGGGGTACCACTGAATCCCCCTGGCCAACAGCCATCAGGGAGGGAGCCATCAGCGTTGGCTCCCTTCTACACTATACTGCTATGACAAGCTGCCAAGTCCTCCAGGCTTCAGCCTGCACTTTCACAAGCATACATACTGGTAGGGACACACCCAGCTGCAGTACATGCAGGCAGGCTCTTTAACCAGCCCGTGCATGGAAAGATTTCAGCTAGGGCATCTCCTAGTTCCTGAGGCATGCGCCCCCCCCCCCCCCCGAGTATAAGCCACTGCAAAGGGAACTGTACAGCATAAGCCCATAAAATTCACCCCCTCCCTCAATGTGGAGAGCAATATGCAACAGCTTTCCCCCCTTACTTATGATTACCACACACTGGTTTTAGATAAAGCAAAAACAAGTTTATTAACTACAAAAATAGATTTTAAGTGACTATAAGGGATAGCAAACTGATCAAAGCAGATTACCTAGCAAATAAAAAACACAAACTAAGCTTAATATGCTAAATAGATTGGATATGAATAGCAGATCCTCACCCTAAGTGATGATACAAGCAGGCTGCCGATTCTTAAGGCTGTCACATGTCCCTGTAGTGTCACAGCAGCCATTACGTGGAGGGTCCTCAGGAAGGCTGCCAAGGTGGCAGATAAGCTTCTCCTAAGGCCTATTGTTTCTTCCTAATGGCTCATTAACCTGAATGGGCCCTTCCAAGGCAGCCATCTAGACTGAGAACATTTTGCCTAGTGGGCATTACCCACGTGTAACTACATTTTTAAATACAGATACATAGTTAATATTCATAACTTTGGATACAAAAATGATACATGCATACAAATAGAATAATCATATTCAGCAAACCGTAACTTTTCCAGTGATAGCTCACATGACTTATCTTGCATAAAATAGATTGTGATTATATTACAATAATATCACTGTGAAGAATATGGGGTACAGTGTCAATCTTGACTGGTGGAAAAAGAGAATAAGGAAATGTTATTTACCCCTTCACTTGACACAAGAACCAGGGGTGACCCAATGAAATTAATAGTCAGTAATTTTAAAAAAAGAAAAGGAAGTACTTCTTCACACAATGCACAGTCAACCTGTGGAACTTTTTGCCAGGGATGTTGTGAAGATCAAAATTATAATAGGTTTAGAAAAAGAACTATATAAAATCATGGAGGTTAGTCCCTCAATGGTTATTAGCCAGGATGGGCAGAGATGCAACGCCATGCTCTGAGTGTCCCTAGCCTCTGTTTGCCAGAAGATGGGAGTGGATGACAGGGCATGGATCACTCAGTGATTGCCTGTTCTGTTCATTCCCTCTGAAATACTTGGCATTAGGGAGTACAGTTCAGTTGAGGGTAACTCAAGCAAGTTTGTTACTTTCATAACTGATGTAGCAAACCCAGAAGTCCCAGGGCAATCAACTGCCAAGCCTAGATGTACCGGGGCTCAGCCCTGGCAAGCTCTAGCACAAATTAAGCACTGAGGGAGACCACCCCCCCCCCAATTCAGACAGGCTAAGCACATTTCTGTTGCTCTTTACTCATACAATAAGGATAACACCATTTCATGACCCCCCACATTCAATACTAAAGTTATTTGTAACTCAACACCAGCAAAAATTGATCACTTGAACAACACAGCTCTGTCTGTTGGATGAGTAGGTGTGTTCATGCAAATACAGTCTGATCCTGAAGCCTTTCCACCCACCCCCGGTTCATCACTAGCTGTCAGGGGAGAGCTCACTCAGACCTTGCTTACAAATCATAATGTGAAATTATTAGGTAGGCCAATATAGCCGAAACAAATGTGTCGACACTGTCATAAATAACAACTGTATGAGGAAGCCAGTCTTTGTTCATAGTTTTCAAACCCATTATGCTTTCTCAGGTACAAGTATTTTGTCATATACTCTATATGCTTTTAAAGTGTGTATTAATGTTTCAATTTAAATTTAAATTTTCAACCGATTAAATTGGCAACACTGAATGTAACTGGTTGACCACTGGGGTGGGGGGAGGGGAGTTGGGGAAATTTGGGGGTGGGGTGTAGGGAAATCCCTGCACATTACCTGGCAGAGTAAAACTGTCTGTGGTTTTTCTGGTTGCTTTTGTAGAAGGATATTAATGATTATCTATTCTAGTGCATAGAATATAAAACCAGGAGTCTCTTTTCTAGCTATCCTTTAATCTTAGCCTTATCATGTGGCTAAGACAATATTGATCCAACCCCTTTTCTGTCTTTCATGCCTTTTTTTATAAGGGTAAAGGCCTTGATGCTGTACAGTGTTGAATATAGCTGCTTGAAAAACATTAAAAAAGAAATCGAGAGTTCATCAGATTCTCCTTTTGGGCCAAAATGTGGAAAATTTCGCCCAATTACTGAACATTCTTGTGAGTTGCTGAGCCCCCGCCCCCACTGCTGTCAATCGGAAAGGGATGCATGCAGCATCAAGTCGGTAATTAGTGCTGATACTTTTAAATATGCATCACTCTTCTACCTTGGATTTCAAATAGAATAATCAAAATATAACTGGATAAATCATCTTCTTTGAATTGACAGCAATTATTACATCCATTTCCTGTAAGTGAGACATCAGATTTCAATATTAATTTTGTATAGTATTAGTTACTTTGTTGGCAGCATGATTGGACAGATTTGGGCTTCACAGCAAAGGGGAGTATGAATTCTAGAGTTATGGGACTTCCACTGAGAATGATTTGCATCAGGTGCTCAGAAGTAAAAACCTAACGTTTGACAGCTTTACTGTTGAGCTGATCTCAGATGTCATGGCAAGACATAAAGGAAGAGATTGTCAGGTACACAGGAGCCAAACCATAATAGATCTGTAGAACAAACCCACCACCTGCAGTTACACTTAGAAATTGAGTGGTATCCAGTGAATTATTTGAAGTACAGATGTAATATGTTCTCAGTAAGAAATAGGGCTGGATTAAGACCTGGGAGTCCTACTGAGGTCCATGGGTATGATGAAGTCAGAATCTTATTTTATTTTTATCTAGCACTCATGGTTGTGAACAAAAGTTTAAAAATGTGAACCAGTGTACAGAATACAGAGATGGCAGTCTAAGTCTGAGCAGAGCCTGAAACAATGGCTCTGAGATGTGAGCTGGCCTTTCATATCAATGGATTAACTCTGAAACTGCTATTCTGGGACTAAAGCCAGCACAGCAAGGAGCTCTGCTGGATCAGGTAGTGGTAGCAAGTTACTTTCCCCCTGAATCCTCTGTATGCTGAATGGAGCTGAATGCTTTTTCCTCTAGAATGCACCCCAGCACAATTGAAACTAGAGAAGAGAGGGATTTCCCAGTCAATCCAAAGGAGTAATGGGGCCCCCCACAACTAAATCAGCAGATGACTTTTGTGGTGTTGGCCCTTGCCACGCCAAGCAGAGGGGAGACCACAGCACAGGCATAGGGCCATGGCAGAGACACATTGTCTGAATCCAGACTTGACAAATAAATGCCCCCCTCCCTCCCCACATTGTGCACAATCTAAAGCTTTTGAATGTTCTTCAGGTTTTATCCCAAGTAGAGGGCGTTCAATGCACAGGCATGAAAAACTGTATTGAGGTCCCTATCTGAAATAAAAGTTGTAACTGTTTCTTGAAGGGAAGATTAGACATTGGGCCACCACTGATATCTGGGCATCCAGAAGCTCTTGACTGGGATCCAACATGACCTCCAAACTGTGAACTTGAGTAAGAGGCTGGTACATCCCCTCAGTTAGATATAACTTCACTCATTTCCTCATGTTTATAGTCCCTGTCCTATCAGTATTACCATTATATTATCTGGGCTGAATTTCTACTAGTTAATTTTAATCCTAGTTCCACCACATACACAGACAGAAAACGTGATAGCCAAGCAACATCAGCATGCAGGTACAGTAGAACATGATTTAGAGCTGTGTTATAAGAACACAGCTATGACTGCAACTGAAACTAGGTCTCCCAAAGCCTTTCTGAAGCCAGCCTACAAACACAGCATGTTTTTTCATTGCTAAGAGAACCATCATTTTGGCCATTTTGCTTTTGGAACAATTATTGCTATTGACTTATAGCGAGTGCAGAAAAAACCAAAATCAACCTTGATATTTATCAGTTGCTGCACCAGGTAAGCATATGTAAACATGCACTTACCCTTTGTGTTTGGTGGTTTGATTTTCTAAATAACTTCTATTCTTTAGTACTGTTTATCAGGGGAAGCTGAATGTTTTGGTGTTTGAATAAAGAACATTTGGGATTTTGATAACTGGAAAAGCATGGGAGGCAGTTTGGGACTGTAGGATAAACCTGTTTTCTGCTAAAATTATCAGCAGCAATATAGGTAACAAAAAGTTGGTGTCATAAATATAAAGGGAAGGGTAAACCCTTTAAAATCCCTCCTGGCCAGAGGAAAAATCCTCTCACCTGTAAAGGGTTAAGAAGCTAAAGGTAACCTCGCTGGCACCTGACCAAAATGACCAATGAGGAGACAAGATACTTTCAAAAGCTGGGAGGAGGGAGAGAAACAAAGGGTCTGTGGGTCTGTTGGTATGCTGCTTTGCCGGGGACAGAACAGGAATGGAGTCTTAGAACTTTTGGTAAGTAATCTAGCTAGGTATGTGTTAGATTATGATTTCTTTAAATGGCTGAGAAAAGAATTGTGCTGAATAGAATAACTATTTCTGTCTGTGTATCTTTTTTGTAACTTAAGGTTTTGCCTAGAGGGATTCTCTATGTTTTGAATCTAATTACCCTTTAAGGTATCTACCATCCTGATTTTACAGAGGGGATTTCTTTACTTCTATTTACTCCTATATCTATTAAAAGTCTTCTTGTAAGAAAACTGAATGCTTTTTCATTGTTCTCAGATCCAAGGGTTTGGGTCTGTGGTCACCTATGCAAATTGGTGAGGCTTCTTATCCAACATTTCCCAGGAAAGGGGGGGTGCAAGTGTTGGAAGGATTGTTCATTGTTCTTAAGATCCAAGGGTCTGGGTCTGTAGTCACCTAGGCAAATTGGTGAGGCTTTTTACCAAACCTTGTCCAGGAAGTGGGGTGCAAGGTTTTGGGAAGTATTTGGGGGGAAAGACGTTTCCAAACAGCTCTTCCCCAGTAACCAGTATTTGTTTGGTGGTGGTAGCGGCCAATCCAAGGACAAAGGGTGGAATATTTTGTACCTTGGGGAAGTTTTGACCTAAGCTGGTAAAGATAAGCTTAGGAGGTTTTCATGCAGGTCCCCACATCTGTACCCTAGTGTTCAGAGTGGGGGAGGAACCTTGACAGTTGGTATTAAATGTTATCTTTTGGCTTCAAAGTGAACATTGCAAAAGACAATATTGCAGTGACATACGACATGTTGACGTTAGGGAAATTTGCACTCTTGTAGTTACACTGGTGCAAACTCCTAAAGTAAATTGATGCAAAACAGCGAGAGTACTGTACAGGAGCAAGTCACATAGGGAAAGCCCTGTTTCGCACAGGTGAAGAGTGTCTACATTAGGAGTTTGTGCTACACATGTAGCTAGTGTAGACAGATCCTTACAGCTTGTTCACACTATCAGTTTTCACTTCACAATCATGAAAACTGGAACTACATTTTTGTAAATGAAACTCAGATTCTTCTTCAAGAGGTTGCATATGTGCATTCCACTTTTGGTGTCTGTGCACCAAGTGCGTGGCTGTTGGGAACTTTTCCCCTCTGTGCTACCCATCAGGCCGCTTGAGCGCCCTCTACTGCTGTGTGTGTCACTGTGTGAAGGTATAAAGGACAAAGCCACCCCCAGCTCCCTTCATTATCCACAATGCTCATTGGAACCCCAGTTTGTTGCTAGAACAGTTTTCTCTCAGCCTTTGTGTACAAATTTAGCTGTAGCTACTTAGTAAGTTTTAATAGGTCTAGTTGTGTGTTGGGAAAAGTATTGCTGTTTTCCCCATTTCAATGTTCCGTTGCCAGCAACAAAGTGTACCCTAGGCCATGGGCTTCAAACCGTGCATTTCCTGCTCAAAGCCTACGCCTGTAGGCGATCTGCATTGTAGTTGTCTCAAGTGGCAGGAGAGGGTCAAATGAAGGACTGGTGCCAGATTTGCCAGGAATTCAAGCCTAGGATGAAAAAAAAAATAGGGAGGCTAGACCAAAGTTCCCACTAATGGAGGCGGGCCTGAGACCACCCAAGGAGCTTTCCCGGTCTGACTTGGTGCTGAGTGCTGCCACTTCAGTCAGAAGCAAGCATGCCTCCTAGACTGTCAGAGTCCCAGCACTGATCTCCCTCCCTCATTACTAGGAAAAAGTATATGTCTCCCAGAGAGGCTCCGATCAGCCAGCCCTTTATCAGTGGCCTTTTTGGAACCCAGGGGGTTTTCCCGAAGCTTGTAGATTCTCCCCTCAGATTACCTATTCATTCCCCTCAGCCAGACAGGGAGAACTGTTGAAGAACTTCAGCCACTTCCAGTCTTGGCTTTCTGTGGAAGAACTCCAGCCACTTCCAGTCTTGGCTTCCTCCTCCACATCTCCTGACAAGGTGGTTTCCTTGGAGGAAACATCACTCTGTCCTGATAACTCCAAGATTTATCAGGAATTGTTAAAGAGGATGGCTTCAGAATTGGACATTCAGATCAAGGAGGTGGCACTTGGGCAGCACTTGGGCACTTCTCTGACCTTAGGCACTTCTCTGACCTCGGATGTGTAGATGCTGCCACCACCCAAGTGCAAAAAAAAAACCCTTTTGGAACCCAGGAAGGTGCATTTGGGAATTCCTTCCTGTAGGATACCCTGAAGCCTTTCACCCCCCCCGCCCCCCGGAAAGAGCTGAGAAAGAAAACAAAGGAAATCATCTGTTGCCACCAGCTAATTAAATCACATATGCACAAACCTCTTAGGAACACAGAAATCCAATCCTGTTCTTAAAAAAGGTAAATTTTGTTAAAAACAAAAAGGAAGAAAATACATCTGGAACTTAGGCTTTTTGCTAAGTTTTTTTTTAAAAAAAAACAATTACAAGGATTAAGCATCAAGATAGCTCTCTTGAGGTCCAGCTTAAAGGTTACAAGCAAGGTTAGCACAGAGGAATCCACATGCCATAATGAGATAAACCTAATCGCATCTTCCTAGACATTTCCTCATCTACTTACACACCTGGGGTTTCAAATGAGTAGTTTCTAGGTACGATTTGATTATTTTTCATACCTGGCGCAAGCTCTTACAGCATAGTTCTAGCCCTGTCTCTTCTCTGGAGAACAACACAGACAGCTAAAGGGGAAGATTTTTCCCAATTTTAAAAGTTCTAGCCTTCCCATTGGCTCTTTTGGTCAGGTGCCCACTCCCTTCCATTTACCTATGGACTTTTTAACCCTTTACAGGTAAAGCAAGTAGAGAACAGCTACTAACAGGGATTTTACAGCTAACCGGCTGGCTGGGTGTTCATAAAAGGGATCTACCCCCACCCACCCCACTTCATTTATCACAACTTGCAAACCATCTTTCCTACTTTCCCAGTGCTTGGTCCCATATTACTTCAGACCACTGGGGCTTGACCACTGTGGAGGTGGAATATACCTTCCAATTAATTTCTATCCCTCCTACCTCTCCCTCTTCAGGGGCCACTCTTATGATGAGCTCCTCCTCCAGGACATGCAGTTTCTCCTGTGGGCGAGTCCCATAGAGGAGGTTCCACAGTGTCACAGTGGGAAGTGGTTATATTCCCGCCATTAATCCTGAAAGTGAAGGGCAGTCTCAGATCAATTTTAGACCCGCTTCAACTGAACAAATTCTTAAAAATGATAGTTTCACATTATTTTATTATCCCCTCCCTGGACTAGTATGCCACCCGCGACTTAAAAGATGCCTGCTTCCATGGCAATAGTGACTAGATGTACCTTCATAGAACTAACAGCCAATCCTTGATGTTTCAGGTACAATAAGTAATTGTGTGTTGAATTGAAAAATGGGATGGCAATACTCCAGAACGGTGCAACCGGATGGAAAAACATCTCCACTTAAGGAGGTAAGTAGCACACATGTCAAAGAACAAGAGTTACAGAACGGGTTAGAAATAATTTTTTATGGATCACAGTTAGGTGGTCATGGGTGGGGAATGAATGGATTCTGTGGCAAATACTATAGAATTGTGGGATACACTGGGCCCTGCCTATAGCGTGCTTGTCATTTATAAAACCAGAAAAATCTGTCTTTAGTTAAAGATGATATACAGAACGCTACATCAGTGCTAATCCCTAATGCGGACATGTTGCATGAAAGTCCGAAGTGAATTGCACAAGTGTGGCTTACTTCAGTTTCAAAATGGGTAAGCTTCACCTGTAAATCACTTTTTGTTGTCTCGTGCACTGCATCTACCTGAGGGACTTGCACTGCTGTAGTTATATTAATGAAGTCACTACATCAGTACCTTAAAAATATCAACATAGCCTAAACTGCTGATCTGGGGACAATATGAAGCATTGTTTCTCACTATGATCCTATATCGGTTGGGGTCGATAAGACTGATGCCATTGGTGAGATGCTTTCCATGCAATCCTGTGTGACACTGTGGGGTTGTCTGTTATATGTACCCTGCACATATTGTAAACTTTTCAGGAATTCCAGTTAAAATAATAACAAAAACAAAATGGAATCACTGCTTTTCAAAAGTGGCTTTTCACATCATTTCTTGTTAATCTTTCAGAAAAAATATGATTTTAAATGGTGTCTTTACAAAATGGGACTGGCAAAAAGTATTCTGAAATGGACTGGCAATTTTTTGTCTGAATTTGCAACCAGAAATTAGACAAAATTGCTGGTTTTGTCCAGCAAGTGAGGAGCTCTCTTTACCAAACACACATTTGCTTTACTCACTACTTAGTTGTTTGGAAATGAGAAAAACATTGTTGAGATGTAACCTAAGCTCCTTGGGGGCAGGGGCTGAACAATCTGCTCCATTCATTAGGGACAGTGTGGTAGCTGGTAAATAACCTAGCATCCTCCCTGTCTCCTTTAAAGGTGTTCTGCTCTCCTGGGGGGCAAGAATGAGCAGTCTTTGCTCTGCATAGAGCATGGTGGGTGCAGAGACTCCTATTGTGTGTGGCCCGTCTATTGGGGAAACTTCATATTTGCCTGCACATGGCTGTACAGGGGCTGCAGGCCCACCCTTTTAGTCTGAATTGACTCTCAGAAAACAAGAAAGAACAAAGGTGAAGGCTCAACGAGAGAGCACAGTGTTTAAGCCTCTGTTAAGGGCTGAAGCAACTCTGGGAACAAAAAGGAGAGTGTTAGAGAGTTCTTACAGATGTAAAAATGCACTAGAACACAAGGCATCAAATTTCATAGGTACATACAGCACAAATTCAAGAGAATAAATTTAAAAAAATGGACCTAGAAACAGCTCTGTTTCTTTCCCACACGAGTCTTCAGTGTGCTTCAGTGGCAGAATACAATTTCCTTTCTGCAAACACATGGAATTTACAGGTATCTGTCATTTTAAAAAGAAATCTGTCTGAAGAATACATTTAAAAATCTTAAGAATGAAAGAGCTTAAACACAGCCAGTTGCATTCTTTGCAAAGCAACTTCTCCGGTTGTGAGGAGGGATAAAGCTTATTACCAAAGAAAAGCATAATGAGAAAAATGCGTTCTTGAAAAATATAGCCTATAGATATAGTACATGTAAATGAAATCACAAATTCAAAACCTATTTCTTCTTCTAATTCATAGTGCAGATGCTTAAATCCTAAACTGTTATAGCCCAAAGCTATTGGAAGATACTGAGTCAAATTAAGCAGAATGCTCTTTGTGCTTCCTCTGCTTTAACGTAAACCTGGTTGGAAAATAGAAGCTATGATATTTACTGATTTTTTTAATTATTATTATTTGTGACATAAGCCTGTAGACAAAATTGGACTGAATCCTGTGACCTTTAAGAATACAGGTTATATAACTTTTCCTTCTGTGATTGTAGGAACTATAATTGTTGCCTTTCTTTGCCGAAACCATGTAGAGAATCCACACTGAGTATGAAATGGCCCATCATTCAGTCACAATCAATTTCATTTGAGTTAGTTATGTTGTTCTTCTCTTTCTATTCCCTCCCACACACAATTTCCTGTAAATAAATGTCTATCAGTCACCTAGGTCCACTTGAATGTCTTAAGCAGTTGTATGATTTATTAACAGTTGGTGATTGTGAGCCAGATCTTTAAAGGTATTTAGGCCCCAACAGATGCAGATAGGCTCCCAGAGGGATTTTCAAAAGCATCTAGACCCCAGACTCCCATTGGAGTCTATCAGTGTCTGTAGGGGCTTAAATCCTTTATAAATCTGGCCCCATGTGCTCTAAATTGTTGGCTGTTGGTAATTTTAATGTTCATGTTACTGTAAGGGAATGTGAATTTGTATTTATATAATTTTTTTCACCTTATTATTAGGCCTGTGCAAATGGATTATCCAAATGGACAGTAATTCATTTTTTTATTATCCTCTAAATATCTGCTGAATAGTTGGATAAGAAAGAAGATATCCTACTCTTTTACTTGCCTGGACTGAAGTGGAAAGCAATAAAACGATAAGAAAATGGCACAGAGGGGCAGTAAAATTATAATAAAGATGTTTCTGATTCTGTTGGTCATCCTCTGTTGCTGGCAGGCAGCTAAAAATATGTAATTTATTACTCTATGTGCAGCATAATATTCAAACTTATATAGCAAAATTGCACCATAGCCAAAATTATCATCCCCCCTCTTTTTTCCTTTTAGTTCTCCTCTGTCTGTCCCAAGAGGGTGTGAAAGTGAAAACAGATGGGATGGGGTGTAGGGTTGACCTCGACTAGCTCCATTGAGGTAAAAACTACAGTGCCTTGTCTCAACTAGGATTTTACATTGTTAGCTACCTCCGACTGGTTATCTTGATGTAAAAATAAAAAAAGTTTTATTTTTACATCAAGTGAAGACATAGCCTTCTTAAAAGTGGAGTCTTATTATGCCTGTTAGACTGATTAGAAAATAATAATAAAACTACAGATATGCTTAGAACCCTAGAGAAAAATGAGAATGAGTGAAGTCACTGGTAATTGGAGAGTGGAACTAGCTAGCCTTAAATAGAATCACATTATTAGATGCCTCACGTGCCTTCCAGAAGCTTCTAGATCCTAACTAATAAGCACATTTCCCCCTGTCCCACTCAACAGTTCACAACTCCGAGCATTCCCATTTCATTGAAATCCAATGATAGATTATTCCATCAATCACAGGACGGTGTTCAAGTATTAGCAAAAAGACAGGGTAAAGAGATGGTAAATATTAGCACTCATTTAGCACAAAATCAAGATTTTGAGAACAAAATTAGTCAAAGACCATGAAGAGAAGAAATTCTGTAATTGCCAATACACCAATGCTAGGAGCCTGAGTAACAAACAAGAGGAACCAAATTGCTCATTCATGAGCACACATTCAATCTAGTTGATATTACTGAAACTTTGTGGCAGTTTATGTCAAAAATGATATTTACTGTTTCTAAGTCACTGATTACTGAGAAGAAAATAATTTTGAATGCTTATGGATAAATGTAACAGACAAAGCACAAGATGAGGTATTTTAGTTGGTATCTGCTATAAACTGCCAAATCTCACCAGAGAACAGGATGACCGTCTAGTTATACACCTAGCTAAAATGTGTAGGGGAAAAAGAAGCTGTATGATCAAGGAGGACTTAAATTTGAGTGACCTATGCTGGAGGTCTCATGCTGCCAGTCCTTGGGATTTTTAAATATTATCGATGACAATTTTCTAATGCAAAAAGTGTTGCATCACTATGGAGGAATACTATATTAGATCTCTTCTTGACAAATAAAGAGACACTGATCATAGCACTACAAATTTATGGTAACTTAGATACAAATGATCATGACTTCATCCCATTTTTAATGTGCAAACAGAATATAGTCCAGACCAGAAAAAATATATAGTTCGTGCTTTAAAATGCCCACATTACAAACCAAAAGCATGTGAACCAAATCAGCTGTGAGGAAGAATTAAATCAGAAAAAAGGAATTGTTTAAGAACACTTAACTAGATGCCCAAAAGCCACAATCCCACATTCAAGGAAGAAAATCATTTTGGTTACAAAACTGATCCGGGTAATTGAAGGCAGCTATAAATAATAAGACAGGAGAAATTGATAGTAATGAATATAAATCAGAAGCTATGAATTGCAGAAAATTGATAAGGAAATCCAAGGGATACAAAAAACCCTCTATGACCAGCAGAGTTGGGGACAATAATGACTAGTTGTTGTTTGTTTGAAGTATATTAGGAACAAAAAGACTGCTAACAATGGTATTGGTCCAGTAGTAGATGGAAATACTAGTATTATCAATAATAATGCAGGAAAGGCAGGAGTGTTCAATAAATCTTTCTGTTCTCTATTTGGGAAAAGCATCATATCATATGATGACACTCTTTCCATTCCACTAGTATCATAGGAGCCTGTTAAACAGCAGCTACTAAATTTAGACAATTTTAAATCCTCAGTTCCGGATAACTTGCATTCAGTTCTTTTAAAAGAGCTGGCTGAGGAGCTTGCTGGGCCATTAATGTTGATTTCCAATAAGTCTTGGAGCACTGGAGAAGATCCAGAAGACTGGAGGGAGGCTAATGTTGTGCCAGTATTGAGAAAGGGTAAATGGGATGACCCGCCAAATTGACTGCAGATTGCTCTCCACTCGACCCCTGTACTCTACCCCCGATGAGAAGAGTAAGATAAGTCGATGGGAGATTTTCTCCCCTTGACCCCCCACGGTGTAGATCCCACGGTAACTTGACCTAAGGTACATCGACTCCAGCTATGTTGTTCATGTAGCTGGAGTTGCGTAGCGTAGGTAGACTTACCAGGGTAGTGTAGACATAGCCACAGTCTATACATACCTAAATGGGGAACAAATATTTGATAAAGGGGTCTTCAATCAACACACAATCCAGTGCATTGAAGTTGAAGCTAGATGGGATGGGAAATAAGGCATACATTTTTTAACACAGAGAGTAATTAGCCATTAGAATTATTTACCAAGGATTGTGGTGGATTCTCCATCACTGGCAATTTAAGATTGGATTTTTTTCCCTAAAGATATGCTCTAGGAATTGTTCTGGGAAAGTTCTATGCCCTGTGTCATACAGGAGGTCAGAGTTGATAATCACAATGTTCCCTCCTGGCCTTTGAATCTATTAATCTAGTTGCATTTCCATAAACTCGTAATGCACTGTCCCGCTGAACATCTATGCAAAGTAAAATGGGAGCACAAGGCAAAAAGGAAATATATTTTTAAACATTTGAAAAGTATTCTAAACCAAACAATCTGCAGTATCAGTTTTATGGAGCTGGTTACTGGTATTTTACCAGTAGGTAAAAAGTAGGAGCACAGTATTGTTTGTATGTCATAATGAAATTAAAGGCAATATTAAAGTTTAACTGTTATTTTGCTCACTTCTGTTATTTGCTTTTTGGTCACAGCTAATAAATGTTTTGTTTTAATTTTAACAATTTTGATTCAACGCTTTGGGTTACTGAAACTCATTAAATTATAAAGATTGATTTATAAATAATTTAAAGAGGAGAGAGACGGGGGAGGGAAGACCAAAGGAAACTTTCCAACAGAATTAATCTAATGAACATAGCAACCTCTTCTCTGATACTCCTTTGGGGAGGGGGGACGGAGAGAGGGAGAGGAAGTGTCTTGATGTCTTTTGAAAATACTGATCACTATTCTTCTTGAGCACAATGAGCACAAAGCCATTATTTTCACAATGCTTCTTTCTTACTGCTCATGTTTCATTTTGATGGTGGCATTAATCATAACAATAATACCTACCTCTTATATAGTGATTTTGATCAGCAGATCTCAAAGTGCTTTACAAAGGAGGGTATGTATCATTATCCCCATTTTATAGATGTGGAAACTGAAGCACGCCCTTTGAATTGCCTAAAGGCTTAATATTTTTTTTTTCCATCTGGGACATATCAGTGTTATCTTTAGCCCTAATCATCACTTCTTTGTAGAAGACACCCAAATCTGCACCTCCTTTCACTAAATAAGGGTGACAGTCCAGCAACACATTGAAGCATGTGCTTAACTTGAAGCCTATGAGAAGTCTGTTAACCAAAATATTAAGTAAATACATCCATTTTTTCATGTCTGAATATCAGTGACACTATAGCAGAATTCCAGGAAGTCTTCATGATCCATTACTAACTTTGAACACACAGTAGCTGACCTTCCAGTGATTTGCCACACACCATTCATCTATCTTCTCACTGGTCATTCCCTACTAAGATAACTCTCCACCATTCCTTCCATAATAACTTTTTCAAGATTATTTCCATGTCTATGCCTAAAGTCACCAAAATACACAAGTTTCCAACATCAGGGCCTGCTTTTCTCCAATAATATTTTGAACGTAGGGATTCACCTTTTTTCCAGTCCAGAAGATACACAAGAGTCTTTGTCAGCACCACATATCAAAAGCTTCAATTTTCTTCTTGTGTGCAACATTATCTTCCACCAATTCACATCTATGAATCACTATGGAAAAAATTAGGCTTTTCACTAGTTGCACCTTTATACACTTTGAGATGCCATGCTTTTTTCCACACTTTTTAAATGGAGGCTTTAGCTGAGTAAGCCATCCCTAATCTTCCTCCAATTTCTTTGGAACAGTCTCGTTGGTTGGATATATCTGATTTCATATAATTAAATTAATCTGCAGCTTGTTTAATCTATAGCTTGTCCATTAATTGTGCTGACCACTTGCATCCTGCGTTTGTTAGTCATGTCATGCGTTTTTTTGTTTTTGTCATATTCAGGATTAGTCCATATTCCTCACTAACTGTTTTAGGGATTCCAACATATTAGCTACAAGGAAAAAGAAAATTGCTGTCTCAAAGACATTATCTGCTGACTTTCGGATGACTCAAGAGGACTATGAACCCACATTGGTTGGTATATTGGGACACTCTTATATACATTGGTTGGTATATTGGGACACCCAAGGGTTGACTGTTGGTAAAAATATGTTTTTTGAATAACTTTAGAACTCACTGTTCTTTTAGTGCTCTTTCTTTGGCTATGAGTTATTTGTGCCTTTTCTCTTTGTTATCTCCATTAAAATGAAAATTATGTTATCGCTAATAAAATGAAATATATAAATGAAAAATGTTTCTCTTAAATTGTTTCTAGAGATATAGTTTTGGATTTCTTCTTTCAGAATAATTGTAGACTCTAAAGGAAATGGGTTACAATTAATATATGTTTATGTTTAGGATCATATTGTATTTTGATCCAGAAAGCACTACATTTCTGGAAGATATTTAACAAAGACTTGGAGGGCAATGGTAAGAAGGCAAATATATTTAATAATTTGTAATATATATATATATATATTCAGATGGAGCAACTGCAAAAACTAATTTTTGGTACAGTATGTGACTGAATTGTATTTATATTTGGTTGGCTTTTGTTTGTTTTTAGCATTTGACTGCAGTGTGAATCACTTAATCAAGAATGCAATATAGAGAGAATGTTGTTAAAAACAACAAAAACAACCGCCTGCCCCCAAGCGTAATCTGAGGGCTGTTAACTTGGTGAGAAGTTAATCTATTGTTCCTGGTTTTGTTTCAGTATATTGCCCTTTATCTGTACCTACAGTTATCTTCACTTTTTTAGTGCAATTACTTTGTTATCTACTTGAATTATGAAAATTCATTCACAGGCAGAATCTTGTATTCCAACCTTTTATCAAGTAACATTAGTTATATTTAACATAATGACATCAGTTTATTTTAAAGTAAATTATTTGTTGCTGAAGGGCTAAAGATGAACCACTGCCAGGATCAAAAGCATTCAGGTATGAACAAGCGAGTTTTTTTTTTCAGTTGTGAATGTAGAGTTCCGAAAGCAGTATTTGTGGGAACAACACAGCAGCAGTTGATTAACCGATTGGCTAATGCTGTGAGAACTATTTCTGGAAAACACCTCACAGCACAGCAAATAGGCCCGCACTAGGGGTAGACAATGGGCCTCATCCCTTGTGTAACTTAATTTAGGTGAATGGGATGAATTTGGTCTAGCATATATATCTGTACTTTATGTGACTCGTAACAGTTATGGCCTTGGCATAAGGATAGCAAGATAAAGAAAATATTGCTTCATCTAGCTAAAGTGTCAAACTGCAACCAAGGGCTTCTTCACTCTCTTGAAATGCTAGTATAGTATTTCTGAGAATGACATCATTTTATGAGGGACATATGACTGCTACAGGGCCAGCGCTGGGGTTAAAATTACCTCATATAATAAATGTTTTCTCTTTTATTTGGAAAACCTTCCATCCACCAGTATTTTCTGGTTAGCTGATATCATTATTAGTAATCTTGTGCATCAAAGCATACACAGCTTTGTTATACAGACTACATTCAAATAATTAAATGCTGTACCACAAATCTTTCTCCATTACACAGGAGAAAAATAAAGATTACTTTCAAGCAAGTAATATAAAGATGAATAAACTCTAAGAAACCTTAGTATTTTTCTTTTTTTACTGGACATTACACCAGAGTCACAGACACTCTACGTACTGAGTCTGGCTCACTTTTCTGAAGCAACAGCCTAATTTTCAGATGTTTATATTTGACACAAAGCTTATAAATCAAAATTGGGACCCTGTGGTACATCACCATTTTCCATACATGTGAAATGCAATTACAATGCAATTTATTTTTATATACTGGAGCTTCCTTCAGTTGGGGCAGCAAAAAGAAAAAAATACTTAGCAGGGAGAGTCAATCCTAAACTACAGAGAGAAGGTATATTTTGAAATGCTCACTTGAAAGAGTCACAGTGGCTCAGAGGTTGAGGAAAGGAGTTTTAGATCATTGGGGCTGCACAAATGAAAGAGAGACACTCCCATGAGTGCACATGGGAGGAAGAAATCAAGAATGGAGGAGCAGAAAGGAAGGGGCAAGTTGACTAGATTTTGCATAGGGAGAGTTTTGAAACTTGGGAAGAGGACAGTTTTGAATTACATCAGGAGATGGATAGAAATGTAATGACAATGATGGAGGGATGAGGTGAATATGTTCTCAATTCTTTGCACAAGAGATTGATTTGAGCATGATATTCTTACCCTCCTTCAGTTAACAGTGGGAGGCATTTAGGAAATACATAAGAAAAAAAGCAATAGTTGAGAAGATATTTGAAAAAAAGCCCCCACTTTCATGTCTCCCAACATCCCTGGCAGTGGAAGTGGGGTGTTCTATTTCAGGGTTACCCAGTGGTTATGCAGCACCTGTACAGAGGACAGCACATGTCGATGGGGCCTCTCTTTTGGCAGTGTACCAAATAGGCTGGGAGATGGGTGGGAGCAGAGGAGTTGCCGCCGCATGGACTGTCTGATCCTCTTTCTGAGCACTGAAGCAGGACCAGGTGAAATCACAGATGCTACTATAGCCATTGTCTGAAATAGCCGCTATGGGGGCTTCAATGTACTCTTTAACAATAAGTAAGCTGTGTTCAGTTTCTATTCTTTTCATTGGTAAATGAGATTGAAAACAGACTGACTGTAAGGAGCACTGTCTGAGGCCACAGAGGCCACAAATGCTCCTTTGTGCAAAACAGTTATCACAAAGACAAACACAGTTGAGAGATACAATATGAACACATAGACAAGCTAAATCTCTAGCTGTCAGTCCAGTTTTTACATCCTCCACTCCTCTTTTTAACTTCTTGGGCATTCATCTGGGCAGCCGCTCTCACAGGAGTTGTTGAGAGAACTGGAAAGTCATGTCAGCTCTTTAGTTTTGTTTACATCCGTCTGTTCTTTCTACGGGACGTTAAAGATTTTCAAAATGAAAGGGCACGCTACACACATGTCCTTTGCGTCCATGTCAGCTCCAGGAGCTCCAGCACCATTGCAGGCACTCTCACAGCACAGCTCAAATGGAGTAATAGTATGAAGACTTCCCCTAGGTGAGTATAACTTGGGGCCCCTCTGTTAGAAGGTTCCGTTGCCCAGAGAGAGGCCAAAGAAAATATAACACATCTCTAGGGACAATATTGTTCCATTATCCATTTTTGTATCAAGAAAGAATATTTGAAAATTAGGATCTTGGTCTCAGAAGAGTGAATAAACCTCAATCTAGCGCACACTTTGCTTTGGTGTAATTTCTCATGATAAAGGAAAATTGGGGGTGTTAGATTTAGATATTTATGCTTCTTTATAGTACTTCCATAAAGTGATGTTTATATTTCTCTGTGTGTACTGGAGAAAGCTCTGTGGTCCAGCTTTTGAAAACAATCTCCATAAAATGCTGTGTATGTTTTGGTGTATAAGATTGCTGACATTGATTTTAATGACCCCAAAAATATTGATGGATGGAAGGTTTGAATGTAAATGGAAAAACTTTTATGAAATGAGGCAATTTTAAAGTAAAAATGACTAAATATTGTGTTAACTTTTTTCTGAGGAATCTCTATAAGACTAATGGAGGATGATGTGCCTTCCCTAGCGCCATACTTTGAGCTCCCAACGAGCCTCATCCTTGCCCAGTCCATTCTCTTACTCTCTCCTTCTTTGACCTGTCGGTGGCACAAGGCAAGGATGTGCAATGCTATGGAGATGGTTGCCTTCGTTTTGGAAAGGGAAGGGGGAGGGCTGTACACAGATCGCCCTGTGATACTCTGGGCTGCCCTCGCTGGAATACAAATTTTTGTGTCCATAATAGTATCCAAGCCTCTTTTAAAAATTCAATCACAGGATTTCACCCAATCTTTCCATTCATTGTAATTTCTACAAGCCAATTATTTTCACCTCAGTGTCATCAACGCCACCTCTTTCCCTTCAGTGTCTAAATGAGAGGAGACTTTTCACAATATCTCTGGTAACGTCATTAATGTTTCTCATAAATGCGCCCCACTCCAGATTCAGGCATAGATTATGTTCCAGCTACTCTGGTGCCACTGAGATCAGAATCTAGCCCTAAGTCTTTAGGCCTAGTCTTGTATATGTTGTTTTACTATGTAAAAAAAATGACGGTAAAAAGCACTTTGTTTGCATAGCTGTACAGCAGCGGTCTTTCACCCGTATCTGAATAGCATCTACTTGCTCTTTCCATGTTGCTAAATGGGAAGAGGGTGCTGGCTAATAGAAGCCAGGATCCAGGAGTTGGGCAGTGGCACTCCCGGTATGAAATAGGTTGAGAATCACTGACCTAATATATAGGAAGAGGTTCATGATTTGTTTGTTTTTATGCTGACCTATGCAGTGTTCTGATCTACTTTAAAATTTCCTCTACAGTTATTCTGTGCTTCTGTGACTGCTTTGAAATAAGGTATGTTTTCTATGTATAGCTAGATTTATATGCCAGGAATCATGCAAATTCCACTGCTTCAGAGCTCTAACAGAGAGTTCCTCATTTTCATTCTCCCTGCCACTAAATCATTCACTCTCATTTATTTATTTGCTACTATAGACTTTCACAAAATGGTCCCTATGGTAACACTTTTTTTTACTGATCTCTCTCTATGCCTTATTGCCCATTATCACATTAATCTTTGTAATATCTACATTTAAATTCAGTTTCCTAGTATCTCAAAGTTCTCATTTCAGTACTGGATTCTGTCCCCAATCCATTAACTTTTTTCAATGAATTTACCCTCCATGAATTTCCATGGGGACTGACACCTACTTTTCCACAGAAAAAGTACATCACAGGCAGCAAAAACACAAGCTTGCTTCACAGGGCCTGCTAATACACCTTACATCTAAACTGGAGAGAATCCATCTAGGGGTTCTCATTAATATGTCTGATCTAATTGATTGTTGTACCCCCAACAGTGCAGTAACTCATTGATCCCAAGTAATTAGCAATAGAGTGTTGCATTTAATGGCTAGCTCCAAAATCATTCTTATCTTTTGAAAGAGCGAATTCCATTGCTGAGGTCTCCTGTATTCACAAAGTTTATCAAGTTGGTTGACATTTGCATTGTTTCAGTGGAATGTAACTGTTTTGGGAAATCCTGCTTATGGTAGGAAAGACAATCCTCAGATAGTTGGTGCTGGACCCATGAAAGGCTTTGAGTATCAGGACAGGGACCTTAATTTAACTCTGTGTTCAATACTGAGCCAGTACAGATGGCAGAGAACCAGAATAATGTGTTCTTGGCAATCTGTGATGCTAAACAGAAACTGCTACATTTTGTAAAAGTTGGAGCTTTTTCAGGGCTTAATTGCTGTATGTGTTGCAGTAATCAAGTCTGAAGTTCATGAATGGGAGAGGATGGTGCACATCTTTTGGTCAGTCACAGATAGTTTGGTTTCTTTAATTTTTGTGTTATGTGTTTGTTGTTTTACTGCAGTGGCTACTAATTGACCAACTGATCAATCTGTGGGGAGATGCTGTCATTAGTGATAGATGGTGCCATTTCTTCAGTGGACTTCCTTCTTTCTTCTAGCTACACTTGTGTTCGGCTTTAGCCAGCTGCTGTTTAGCCAACTGTAGATTTTTGCCTAGGTGATGGGAAAGCAGTGTGCTGTTTACATTTGATATAAAGGAGATCTAGAATTGGGAATCATTTCTGCACTGCTGGCACTTGGGCTGTCTTGACAGATCTCCCAGCATTTTTATATGGAAATATTATATTATGAGGAGGAGAGGATTCAGCCTTGTGGGACATTGTATGTGAGGGCTTTGGAGGTCTAGGCACAGATGCGGTAACAAGTCTCTGGGTTTGCTCTGAGAGGAGGCGCCTGAGGCATTGCAGAGAATTTTGTGCATTTCTACAACTTCTTGGAAGTGAGACAGGAGCACCTGATGCTCCATGGTCTCTAATGGGGTAAGAAAACTGTTTAGGTTCCATGGCTATTTAGTTCTAGCTGCCTCTGATAAAAATGCCAACCAAAAAACCAGTTAACTGTAGCGAGTTGTTCTGATGACTATATTGACCATTTGGAAATGGTACTAAAAACTCATTCCATGTAGGCCAGCAATTAGCTGTCAGATGTTAACAACTTTGAATTATTAGAAAGGCAGTATTGTCTGGAAAAAATGAGGAAGGGGATTGAGAGTCGGGAGATCCTGAATGCTAATCTGGTTCTAACACTGACTCCCTGTATGGAGAATCATCACCTGTCTTCATCTGTAAAATATGGATGATAGTATTGACTTCCCCCCTTACCACAAAGGAGTGTTGGGAGGGTTAACTTCTTGCCAATGTTTTGAACATATGAAGTGGTATAGAAATAGGAAGGATATTATGTCATCCCTAGTGACCTGATCTGGAGGTGAATCAATGACCTAGCGTGGAAATAATCTGCATCTGTATGTCAGGGTTCTATCCCTTTGTCTTTTTTGCATTATGTATCTTGTTTTGGTTTAGTTGAGCTCACTAAAATTATTTCATTTAATAGAACTTTGTAAATCATCACCAGACCAGGTCCAATTGTTGCTATGCTTTTTTCCCTGCACTCTTCTGCATGTTTCTATGACATTATTGTTTTTGAATCTGTGTACAATTTAATGTAATCATTGTGCCTTGTCTCCTCCAAAATTAACCGCTCCAAAATTCTTTCATGAATAACAACATCTACAAGATGTTCCTACTCACAGATTCTGGAGCATATTTGAAGGTCTGTTACAAACTGATAAAATGTTTCATCTGCTTTTTGTTGAACATATGGTGTGCAAGTATGATATTTTTCCTAGGATGTCAATCTTCATATAGTCTGATCAAAACATTGATTTTGTTCACTTGCTCTTTTTCAAATGTGAATATGTTGTAAATCTCTTGGGCCTGTTTGCCCTGCACAATGTAGTAATACTCAGCACTACAGTCCACACAAGAGATTCACTTCCTGGACACTACAGTGCTAATAAGCGATGGTCATATATACACCACCCTATACCGGAAACCTACTGACCTCTGTACTTACCTACATGCCTCCAGCTTTCATCCAGACCACACCACACGATCCATTGTCTACAGCCAAGCTCTCCGATACAACTGTATTTGCTCCAACCCCTCAGACAGAGACAAACACCTACAAGATCTCTATCAAGCATTCTTACAACTACAATACCCACCTGCTGAAGTGAAGAAACAGATTGACAGAGCCAGAAGAGTACCCAGAAGTCACTTACTACAGGACAGGCCCAACAAAGAAAATAACAAAACACCACTAGCTGTCACCTTCAGCCCCCAACTAAAACCTCTCCAACGCATCATCAAGGATCTACAACCTATCCTGAAGGACGACCTATCACTCTCACAGATCTTGGGAGACTGGCCAGTCCTTGCTTACAGACAGCCCCCCAACCTGAAGCAAATACTCACCAGCAACCACACACCATACAACAAAAACACCAACCCAGGAACGTGTACTTGCAACAAAGCCAGTTGCCAACTGTGTCCACATATCTATTCAGGGGACACCATCATAGGGCCTAATCACATCAGTCACACTATCAGAGGTTCGTTCACCTGCACATCTACCAATGTGATATATGCCATCATGTGCCAGCAATGCCCCTCTGCCATGTACATTGGCCAAACCGGACAGTCTCTACGTAAAAGAATAAATGGACACAAATCAGACGTCAAGAATTATAATCTTCAAAAACCAGTCGGAGAACACTTCAATCTCTTTGGTCACTCGATTACAGACCTAAAAGTGGCAATTCTTCAACAAAAAAACTTCAAAAACAGACTCCGAGAGACTGCTGAATTGGAATTAATTTGCAAACTGGATACAATTAACTTAGGTTGAATAAAGACTGGGAGTGGATTTGTCATTACACAAAGTAAAGCTATTTCCCCATGTTTATGCCCCTCCCCTCCCCCCCGTACCTCACACGTTCTTGTCAACTGCTGGAAATGGCCCACCTTGATTATCACTACAAAAGGTTTTTTTTCTCTCCTGCAGATAATAGCTCACCTTACCTGATCACTCTCATTACAGTGTGTATGGTAATACCCATTGTTTCATGTTCTCTGTGCATATAAAATCCCCCTACTGTATTTTCCACTGCATGCATCCAATGAAGTGAGCTGTAGCTCATGAAAGCTTATGCTCAAATAAATTTGTTAGTCTCTAAGGTGCCACAAGTACTCCTTTTCTTTTTGCGGATACAGACTAACACGGCTGCTGCTCTGAAACCTGTCATTACAGGTTGGTTATTTTTCTGATTTGAAGCCTTTTACTGTCATGTTTGTATGTAATTTTTATTGTTGTATTTGTCTTTTCCAATTGTCTGATCTATTCCCTTCAAGGCTTTACTGCTTACATGTGTGAAATTCATCTGTTTTTTGGCAAAATCCTGAGTTTCACCTCTGACACTTTATTCCATATTTGTATTATCCTTTTGTGGAATGATTTTGCTCCAGTTATTTCTAAAAATATCTTTACTTTCCTATTTTTTTAGATTACATTGTAGTTTTTGAATCTCTTCCTTATGTTTAAATTAAAATAATTTTCAAAGATGCTTACATTAAAGTCCATGTGTTTTTTTTTCCATTTACCTGAGCTGTACAAGCATTCCCTGCAGTGTCCAGCCCCTTATCCACTATACACTTAGATACCAGGCCTGCTGTTCCCAAAGGAACAGAACACACCAGCTTGAAAGACTCAATTCAGAAACATCACTTTGCTTAACACACAGCACTTACATATATTTATAGTGAAAACAATAATAAGTTTATTATCAAAGACCAGGCATTCAAATGATAGTGAGTAAGAATATTGGAAACAAATGGTTCCATATAAAACAAAATCATAGTACACTTTCTAGAGACTAAAATTGATTACAGGTTAACCTCCTGTCTAAAAGAGCTTATCTCACCAGAAGTTCTCTCCAGTGTTTTCAGCTAAGCCTGTTTGAGGTCCCACTGTCCATTTTCTTCCTAAGTGAGGGATGCCAGGGTATATCCCCAGAGACAGTCGAACTAACCTTTAAACAGCACCTCTTGGTAAGGTACTTCACCCCTCCCCCCATTTCTCCTTTCTGTTTAGCTTGTTTTTGAAATTCTTACAATCTTTCATTTACATTCAGTTCAGACGGTATAGGACACCAATTGTGAACAAAACAATACTCAATTTACATGTAAATAGATATATGGATAAATATTTCTTGTCTGACAGAAAACCTTTGCTGGTGACCAATACATCAATAGACTTTAAGAACATTTTAGTATATATACATAACTCCTTACACAACGTCCATCCATACATTTTGCAATGATAACAATGACCTTTCATTTGAGACCTTGTGACATTCTTCAGTGAACTCAAATGTAGATACTAGACTCAGGAGATTCCTGTAACCCCTCTGCACCCCCTTGCCAATTGGCATTAAGAGGGTTTTTTGGTCACAATCCTATATCCAGCATAGCATTTTAGCACATGCTTGTGAAAGTGCTGCTTGTAGTCAATGTACAGAGCAGGGCAATAATGGTCTTAGTGTTGTTTCCCAACAGAAAAACAATGGTTGTGTGTTCCACTGAGCATTCTCACAGCTGACTCACTACAAGTTCCACAGCGGCAGTGGACCTCACCTAAGTGTTTTCTGTAGAGAAAAGTGCACATTATTTGGGCAGTAGGCATCAGTTAGTCATAACTTGGGTCTCTTGATAGATCACAAACTAAACTGCGGTTGGATTGTGGAACTGAACGTAAGCATATTTTGGTTCACTACAGATTCCCAATTCATTCCCTGTAATTGCTGCAGCCCCGTAAGCATCATGGTTAAAGCAGGTCTTTCGGGTGTTGAATTGCATGGTTTTACTCAATATGTCTAGCAATAGGCAAGCTGACTCTTATGAAGGAAAAGGGAAGATGAATGCTGCCTGCATGGAAAGTGATTGGAGTAGCCACACAACTCAGTCTTTCAAAAATGTTTACAATGAGATTTTTTCCAGTTATGTAAAATAATTCATAGAGAGATTAAATTCATGTTGCATAATGGCAAGAGCAAGCCTATAGCAGTTGTAGACTATTAATGACCCCATTTCAGTACTTCCAGTGTTTGCAAGGGGTTTATTTTCTCTGAGCCCCGACATCCAGTTGTCATAAATATAAAGGGAAGGGTAAACACCTTTAAAATCCCTCCTGTAAAGGGTTTAGAAGCTAGGATAACCTCGCTGGCACCTGACCACAATGACCAATGAGGAGCCAAAATACTTTCAAAGCTGGAGGGGGGGAAAAAACAAAGGGTCTGGGTCTGTCTGTGTGATGCTTTTACCAGGGACAGAACAGGAATGGAGTCTTAGAACTTAGTAAGTAATCTAGGTAGATATGCGTTAGATTATGATTTCTTTAAATGGCTGAAAAATTAAGCTGTGCTGAAAGGAATGGATATTCCTGTCTTTGTGCCTTTTTGTAACTTAAGGTTTTGCCTAGAGGGATTCTCTATGTTTTGAATCTAATTACCCTGTAAGGTATTTATCATCCTGATTTTACAGAGGTGATTCTTTTTACTTCTATTATTAAAATTCTTCTTTCAAGAAACTGAATGCTTTTTCATTGTTCTTAAGATCCAAGGGTTTGGGTCTGTGGTCACCTATGCAAATTGGTGAGGATTTTTACCAAACCTTCCCCAGGAAGTGGGGTGCAAGGGTTGGGAGGATTTTGAGGGGAAAGACGTTTCCAAACAACTCTTTCCCAGAAACCCGTTTAGACGTTTGGTGGTGGCAGCGAAAGTCCAAGAGCAAAGGGTAAAATAGTTTGTACCTTGGGGAAGTTTTAACCTAAGCTGGTAAAAGTAAGCTTGGGGGGTTTTTCATGCAGGTCCCCACATCTGTACCCTAGAGTTCAGAGTGGGGAAGGAACCTTGACACCAGTGAAGAAACATGAATCAACTGGTGAACAAGTTTAAGCTGCAGTAACCTGCTCATTAAATAAAAGCAACAAAAAACATTAAGGGAAAGTTAAAAATTTCCATAGACATTGGAATGCTGTGGTTTAACAGCAGATGACTCATGCTGAAGATATGGCCAATCCCAAAGAAATGTGTCTTATAGTATGATCAGGCCCAAAAATGTTAATTTATTGAGTGAAAATATAAAACATTATTGTATAACAGGTATACAAATTACACAATATTTATTTGTATTTGTAATTTTTGTCCCATAAAGCACAATTAATAGTATATGGCTATTTTAGGGTGGGACATAAGGCACATACAGAAGTGATGGACCAGCTTCCACTGAATTTCAAAGATTGGGTGACTAATTCCCTTAAGCATGTGTGAATCCCTGCATACTTTAATTTTTTAAATAATCTTTCGGAATATAACAACATTCTGAATATACTGCTAGATTTTTGTCCTTAGCAGAGATTAAGGATAACTCTTTGATTTCTGATGAAAAATTATTTCTTTTCTGCTCATTATCACATTCATTTTCTGCCTTAATGGGGTGCATTTGGAAGACATACTTTCCCTAAAGAAAGCTGCAGGACTCCATCAGGTCTGTACAGAGACTCATTTCTTCATCCAGCTCAGTTCTAACTATTGGTTATATCAAAATGTGGCAGATTGAATTTATCTATAGATAATATATATCTATATAATTTATCTATATTTATTTATCAATCTAAAATGACTCATTACAGAGTTTCATAAGAACTGTTGGGTTCTGCCATTATTTGAAAATGTAAAGAGAGAAACCATGTTCCAATTTTTCTAATAAATTATCTGTACTGTGTACTCCATGAAAAATACCCACTGTTCAAAGTGCAACTACTTTGGAAAAGCTGACATTGACCATCGATAGATCATGAAAGCATCAGTGTCACTGCCCAGAAAGGTTAATAGCAATGTTTGAACACCACTTTAAAAAGATATGAGAGCTTCAACTGGTCTCTATTAAATGAGAAGCCAACACATAAAGCAGATAATCTATGCGATGTATTCACTGTGGTGTTTGCTGTGTAGCAGATGGAATACTGTGTTTTGTCCCTGTTGAAATTTTTTTCAGGGAGGGTGGCTTTATTCCTATATATCTTGGTGTGAGAGATGGTTTAAGGTATAGGCTAGCTTTCAGTATATGGATCAAGAATCTAGATATATGGAGATAGCTGTCTGGCTGTGCTGAGATACTGAATATCTTTCAGGAATGGTCTAGCAGCCAGAAGAGAGAACTATGATTCCCATCTTCACCCTCCACCATTCCTCAGCATTAGTGAATTGCATAATGTTACTTAACTATCCAGAATGTAGACTTACAATGGCTGAACTCTGTCTTGGGCTACACCAGTTTCTGCTGGTGTAACCCAGAGAGCAATGCTTCTAGTAGCAGAAAGTCCACTGTCGGGGGCAGAACCAGCAGCACAAAATGCCTACAACCACTAACCTGCAGCCACTGAAATCTAAAAATGGTGACCAGGCCAATGGATGTGCAGATTCAACAACTCTGCCTTTACTTACCTGGCATTTAAAACATACAGCTTACTAACAAAAATACAATTTGCATTATGCACTGACAGAGGTGAATACAACCCATCTTCCTTTAATGTATTATTCTTGTCTGCTTGAAACCTCTTGCTGCAATCACCATGAAATATATTGTGGAAACACATTCAATCACTCTTCAACAAAAGCCTATGGCTATACCTATGGGTAGATGTTAGGGGACCAGGACTAAACAAGTAATACTTAACCTCTCTTGACTATTTTCCTTTCTGTGGGTGGTAACAGAGCATCTGCCTTTATCCATGTGGCAATGTTGTTTTTACAGAAAAATGATTGTTCAGCTTCTCATCTCTTGTTATTTATCACATGCAATTCGGCCAGAGTTATGACACTGATGAATACCCCGAACTATAAAGCAGATTTACGGAATGGGATTAGATTACATGTAAAGAGCTCCTATGCTGTGTAGTGAAAAGGAGCAGAGAAGCCCAAACACAGTGCAAAGTGAACAGGTGTCTGTGCCCCTTCTCTCTGAAAGTCCATGGAAGTCCCTCTGCGTGAATATCACATGGTGGGGTTCTGTACATTAGGGAGCTAGTTGGCTTGAAGTGGGGCTGGACTGAAGAGGAACCACTTATCTGGAAAGTGAGAAGAAATTCTACTAGAAAATCAATGAGAAGCAATAGTGGAGCAGTATTATCTTTGGTTCTGTGTCTTTTAGCTGCCACAGAAGGGGGAGGAAATAGATGTATCACAGGTAGCCACTGACAGTACAGATCCTCAAAGGTATTCCACTGATTTCAATGAAAGTTAGGAGCCTAAATACCTTTTGAGATCTGGACCTAACAGCCCAGCTCCTGAGTGAGGAATGCTGACAGGTAGAACATGAGTAGCAGTGAATAAAGGCAGTCTTGTCCATGAAGGTGGCCTGGGACCCATGAAATTGGAACTCAATACATCTGTGGATCCTTGAGCTGTTCCCTCAGTGGTAGGGGCACTTTAACCCTTCCTATATTTTTTCAAAGGGTATGGAATAGTTTGGGCCTAGATCTAGAGAAAGTGACCCTGTTAATTATGTTATTGAGTCCATGTCAACATTATTCATAAACTCAATATAAATATTCTTCACTTACGCATGCAATCATTAAAGGGGTGTCAATTGTGTGCATATGTAACCTCTGGGGGTGCTAGAGTTTACTTCATCACCTCTCGTCTAGTGCTTCAACACAATTCATACAGAAAAGCACATGCAGACCCAGAATTCAATCACTGAGGATTTTTGACAAGAATTGCACAGGGTCAAACTCCCCACACTTATGTCCGAAAAGAACAAAAAGTTTGAATTTAATTCTTAAGTACCAACTTGATAAAATCTTATCATGATAAAGAAACATGATAGCTTACTTTCTACTACAATAATAAGACTACGTCATAATCCACATACATTAGCTTCACAGATATACATAAATATAGATAAAAAATTTAAATATGAATAGCTCAGTCCCCACAGAAATGTAGAGAAAATTAACTCCAAGTACCAAAAGCTTAGGTTGAGTTCATCTGAGTCTCAGTTCTTCTTTGTTCCTCAATGCTGTACAGTCTGCTGAGTCAAAAACATTGCAGTAATATCTTTCCTCCTTTTGCTTACAGAAATCTCCAACTGGAACCCACGCAGACTCTTTCCTCTTCTGCTGGACTGTGGAACCACTCAGTTAGCTAGTCAGCTAATAAACCAACCAATCAGTGTTAAGTACACAAATAAAAAATCCTGTCACAAGAAAAATAGAGAATTAAGAATAGCAAAATACAGATAACTTTTTCCCTATCATCACTTTTAAATAAGAAGAGCGCTGGTGAACCAGACTGGTTAAGACAATTTGATGAAAATCAAGGAACATTAAAGGTACACAATTAAAACAAAAGAAGGTAGCTTTTCCTCCCAATTCCTCCTTTTTGTAATTAACAGTGCCAATGATTCTCTGTTGGAAAGCTAACAGTAGTACTAATTGCTGCAAAATACTTCAGTGTTAGGGGAAATCTGTCTGCTTTCTGCTCCTGTGGCTAAGCTTCTCTCAACCCACCCACATTACATGACCTTTTGTAAAGCAGCTACCCTGTCTATTTGCCTTCAATAAAGTCTGAGTCCAGCTACAGGGGGCCTATTGAGCATACCCAAAACTACTGCACTGAATTCCAGAAACTTCTGGACATGTGTATCTGCCTATCAAAATGATCCAGACACAACTCATTACTCTGCCCCTTCTTCTCGCTAGATCTCTTAAAGAGATATCTCCAGTTAAGCATGTGGGTTACACATATATTGCTATATTTGATACTCCTAAAGATGAACTCAGATTTGGTTATACATTACAAGTGATTGTTTCACAGGTCACTGTGTGTGTAATTTCAAAATAAACAGTGCAATTGCATTTTTGTTCCCAGACAGAAAACTACCCTTTTCATGGTGCTTCCATAGCACGTATCTGCCAGTGATATAGGTTGTTTGTCCAGTCATGCTACTACATACAAGAGGGAAGGGAAAAGCCATCTGTCATTTTATTTATTTCTCACCGCATTATGTATATAAAGTGAAGATTGGTTATGCATTAACATTAGGCAGATAAAAAAATATCTTTGCATAATTTTTTCTGCTTCTAAATGTCTATCATTTTTATAGCTTTATGTTTGGAAGATAGATAAATGGATTCTATTGCCTGTGATTTTCATAGATATATGTTAGAGGAAGAATTCAAACAAGCTAATAGAGCCATGTACAACATGCCCTCTGAAGGACAGATTTGTCTAATTTGTAATTGCACCGCAAAAATCTTTATAGATTTTCTTGTCATAGGTGGGTAGTCCCATATGTGACCTTGACCTGAGTATTTTTGTCTGTGCTTTCCAAAGTTTCTCCTTTTAATTGCTCTAAAAAAAATAATCAATGATTTTTTTGGGGGTGTGCTACAGGATAAAAAGCACTTAATTCTTATTTACGGGAATGTATTTCCTGTCATCTGAACACATTTATTATTTTATTTGTAGTACAGTAGAACCTAAGGGTCTCAGTTAGGATCAGTGAGGCCCCATATGTGCTAGGTATTGTACAAACATATAGAAAGACCTGGTCCATGCCCTGAACAGCTTGCGAACCCAATTTGCAAATTACACAAGTGAGTTTAACAATTGGGAGAAAGAGATACAACAAAGACAATGCAGTAACATTTGTCATTCCCCCATGAGTCTTGTGATAACAATGTTGGATTTTTTTCCAAGTTCCAACTCCTGGAGTCAAGTGATTGAGCTGGGAATGGCTACCTTTTTTTTAAAAAAAAAAATGACTACATATTATGATTGTGGAGAACATCTTGAAAATGTGAGTTCTAAAGGCACAAAGATCATATGGCCACTAAAAAGACCTACAATGTTGTTATTTTTAATATCATGATTTGAAGCCTATTTCAAACCTATTCATGACTTTGTGCATTTTACTTATGATTTTGGAGTGTTTGTAATTGCCAATACTCATTTCAGTAAAAAATCATAGTTGAGATTTCCAAAGCCAGCCAAGGGAATTAGCTGTGCAACCACTATTGAAATGAAAGGGATTTGTGTGTCTAAAAATAAACTTCAAAAATCTGAGTCTATGTGGTTAGTCAGGTCAGTTATGTGCACCCACACGTCCAAGGAATGGTGACCACACTGCCTTTCTTTATGAGTAAATAAGAAGAGGTTCCCAAACTTTGTAACATGGGGTCACAGAATGGAAAAAGGCAGGAACAACTGTTATAGAGGGGTTTACATTGACATACCTTAGATTTTAGAGACGTTATTTCATATTCTTTACACAGCTTTTGCTTTCAAACTCTAATGTAAGTAAATACAGTTCATAGATTCATAGACTAGTCCAACCCCCTGCTCAAAGCAGGACCAATCCCTAACTAAATCATCCCAGCTAGGGCTTTGTCAAGCCTGACCTTAAAAATCTCTAAGGAAGGAGATTCCACCACCTCCCTAGATAACCCATTCCAGTGCTTCACCACCCTCCTAGTGAAAAAGTTTTTCCTAATATCCAACCTAAACCTCTCCCACTGCAACTTGAGACCATTACTCCTTATTTTGTCATCTGGTACCACTGAGAACAGTCTAGATCCATCCTCTTTGGAACCCCCTTTCAGGTAGTTGAAAGCAGCTATCAAATCCCCCCTCATTCTTCTCTTCTGCAGACTAAATAATCCCAGTTCCCTCAGCCTCTCCTCATAAGTCATGTGTTCCAGTCCCCTAATAATTTTTGTTGCCCTCCGCTGGACATTTTCCAAATCCTTCTTGTAGTGTGGGGCCCAAAACTGGACACAGTACTCCAGATGAGGCCTCACCAATGTCAAATAGAGGGGAACGATCACATCCCTCGATCTGCTCGCTATGCCTCTACTTATACATCCCAAAATGCCATTGGCCTTCTTGGCAGCAACAGCATACTGTTGGCTCATATCCAGCTTCTCGTCCAGTATAACCCCTCGGTCCTTTTCTGCAGAACTGCTGCCTAGCCATTTGGTCCCTAGTCTGTAGCGGTGCATGGGATTCTTCCGTCCTAACTGCAGGACTCTGCACTTGTCCTTGTTGAACCTCATCAGATTTCTTTTGGCCCAATCCTCCAATTTGTCTAGGTCCCTCTGTATCCTATACCTACCCTCCAGCATATCTGACACTCCTCCCAGTTTACTGTCATCTGCAAACTTGCTGAGGGTGCAATCCATGCCATCCTCCAGATCATTAATGAAGATATTGAACAACAACAGCCCCAGGACCGACCGTTTGATACCAGCTGCCAACTAGCCACTGAGCCATTGATCACTACCCGTTGAGCCTGACGATCTAGCCAGCTTTCTATCCACCTTTTAGTCCATTCATCCATCCCATACTTCTTTAACTTGCTGGCAGGAATACTGTGGGAGACCGTATCAAAAGCTTTGCTAAAGTCAAGGAATAACACTTCCACTGCTTTCTTCTCATCCACAGAGCCAGTTATCACGTCATAGAAGGCAATTATGTTATTTTGATCTCCTAGTACCTCAGGTTTTAATTTTCCTGCCCAAATGACTATTTATCTTCCTTTTCCCCCCCTAGTACTGTTCTAACTCTCCTTTATCAAGTGACTCAAATACATTCCATATTGGAATAGGTTTTCTAGACAATAGAAAAGTTGTGTAAGAAAAAAAAATTAATACCAATTTTCCCTCCTTTTCCTGTTTAGCAGTCTAGCATTTTCTTACCACCAGATGGATGCCTGTTTTCAGTTTCTGTATCCCATTCCTCTGTATTTAAAATATTATAGAACTAGGGAGCTGAGGGCAAAGAGCCTGGGGTTAGGCTTGTCAAAACACCTTACAGTACCAATACAAATCTCTTGGGCCAAGAAAGCCGCACTTGGGAGACATCAGATTTTGTGACAGACACATTTTGGAACATACCATTCACAGTTATGGTATCTATCAGGTACAGGATATAATGCTTCACAGAGAAAATGAGCAGAAAATCCACAGTCAGCTATACAGTAAGCATTCCACTTAAACCAGCATATTATTATACTGTTGGTAATTAGCTGATGAGTCTCATGCTATATTTTTGATGAAAGCCATGCAGTTTTTATGTGCTATCATGATTTTTTCTTTTATTTTCTGCTAATAATTTTTTATTTTTTGCACCATGATCTATCTTACACCATTTTGTGAGCTCATCTATTAGTTTTAGAATGCAACACACTCTCTAACCATTTCCCATAAAGTCATCTTAGAGAAGCCTGATTGGCACCAACCTAGTTAACATAAAATTCTGCTATTGATGTAAAGTGTTATTTATTGCACAATCTATTTTGACCTCACATAGACACTTATTCCATTAAAAAACATACAGTACATTAGGGAACTACATCAGCATTTAACATTTTTAAGTAACCCTTTTTTCTTCCTTCTTAGTATATTAATGAAAGGTCACTAAGAATATGTGTGTGTGTGTGTGTGAGAGAGAGAGAGAGAGAGAGAGAAAGAGAGTGCTGAAATGCTAAATATTTTATTTAAAGTGAAGACGATAATTTTGCATTGAACTGACAGTGAAATCTGGCATGGGCGGGCATATCTGGCCCCAGGAGAATAACTCCAGTGCAAGGAATATCCTCCATTGACAAAGAACCAGAGTAGAGATTCCTGTGCAACCCACTACCTCTGTTGCAGGGGGAAGGAGTATGTCCTCTGTATTGCTGCAGTTTCATGATTTAAACTATTTATGGCCATTATCTGAGTATTAGAGCATTTATTTAGGCTACTGTAATTTATGTGTAGGGACTGGCCCCATGCAAAGCACTACAAACTTTGGGGAAGTGCAGAGAAACTTTATGCCAGTTTTTCACATGCCTAGGGTGACCATCTATTCAAAATGCAAAAATAGGACACATAAGGAGCCCCACTTTTTCTCTGTGGCCCCATCCCTGCTCCTCCTCCTCCTCCCTGAGGCCCCACCCCCTGACCAGGGTGATAGCTGGAACCAGGCAGTGGTAAGAGCCACCCAGGGACCCTCACCTGCTCTGGACAGGAGGCTGGAGTGCCCAAGAGCAGCCCTTGGCCCATGTTCCTGCCCCCACATGGCACATCGCCCAAAGGAGGTGGAGAGTCTGGGACTCCAGGGCTCCCCACAGTGTCCTGGGCTACCTGGGTGGCTCTTACTACTGCCTGGCTGTAGCTTCTGGCCTGGCCAAGAGTGGGGCCTTTGGGGAATAGGAAGGGCAGGGGGCAGGGTCTTATGGTGAGGGGGGCTAAGGCCCCTCTCCACCCTCCCTCCCAACAGGAAGAGGCTGGTGCCACCCGTAAGCTTCAGGCTGGCATGGAGCGGTGCCGCAGGGACTCTGTGACAAATGTTGTCCTGCAGTCATTCAGTCTGGGACCAGCACTTGAAATGTACATTTTGGGACTGTCCCAACCAAGTAGGGATGGGTAGTCACCCTACGCTGAAGCTCTGGCCCTACGCTGAAGCTCTGAATATTTCAGAGAGATTAACCAAATTGACTCATCGATTGATATCCCCTAAATACCTTACTTAATATTATACATTTCATATATATGGCAATATATATAGAGAGATAGTTCTCTACACTTTTTCTTATAGAATTATGTTGAACAGTCAAAAACTCAGCTTGGTTCTGTCACTGTAATTTCAATGAGAAGCAGAATCTTTCCGCATTAAAAAAAACCTGATCTTTTTTCTTCTCCCAATTTGTGACCTGCTTTTTGGTAAAGTCATTTCAAAAGCATGAGATTTTAAATTAAAAATTATCTCAGGGGAGGAGATAACAACTTGGTGCCATCCAAAATGCACATTAGATGCAAGATTTTGAAATGCTATATTGTACAGAGATACCAAAACTACCTCCTATATAGTTTCCTTTATTGGATGGTCCTAATTACACAATTAACAGCATGAAAAGACAAAAGGAAGTAGACAATGGAAAGTATCTTACTAGATTGGTATTTTAAATATAGGAAAGTATAATGGTATATTGAATGCCATTATTTGGTTACTATTGGTTATGGTATTTAATTTAGGTTAGATTACCCACATTTGTTTTTTACTACTACACAACTGTGCATTTCCTAAATTTGTGGGCTCACAAACAGTTTTGGCCATTTGCATGGAGGAAAATAATACAATAAAATAAATAAATAACAAAACCTCCTGAAACACAAATAATGGCTGCTTTAATGTATGGAAAAAGGCAACACTCAGATTTTCAAATGTGTTGATGATAGAATACTTGCTAAATCAGGGGTGGGAAAACTTTTTGGCCTGAGGGCCACATCTGGGAATAGAAATTGTATGGTGGGCCTTGAATGCTCTCAAAATTGGGGTTGGAGTGCGGGAGGGGGTGAGGGCTCTGGCTGGGGCTGCGGACTCTGAGGTGGGGCTAGGGATAAGGGGTTTGGGGTGCAGGAGGGTGCTCCTGGCGGGGATCGAGGGGTTTGGAGAGCAGGAGGGGGATCAGGGCTGGGGCAGGAGGTTGAGGCATGGGGAGAGTCTCTGGGTGCAGGCTCCGAGCGGCGCTTACCTCAAGTGGCTCCCGGAAGCAGTGGCATGTCCCTTCTCCAGCTCCTATGCAGAGGTGCAACCAGGCATCTCTGCACACTGCCTCATTGACAGGCACAACCCCTGCAGCTCCCAGTGAAGTGTGTAGAAGCTGGAGCGGGGCCATGCGACTGCTTCCAGAAGCTGCCTGGTACGGTCCTGACCCTGCACCCTGGCTGGAGCGCCAGAGTGGGGCAAGCCCCAGACCCCGCTCCCCAGCAGGAGCTCATGGGCAGGCTTAAAATGGTCCATGGGCCATAGTTTGCCCACCCCTGTGCTAAATGATCATAGTGATCACTTCTGAACTTCAAGTCTGAGCCTATAAAGTCATAATTAACATACTAATTATGACCTGATTGTGTGGGTGTTTTTCTTTTTGTTTTTGTTTTTTATTAATTGGGTGACTTATTTTCAGTGGATTTCATTCAGAGTGATGCCAATTAAATACTGAAGAACAACCATGCAGGATTCCACAATCTGTCTTGCTGCTAGTCAGTTACTGTGACACTATCTAGAACAGTGGTCTCCAAACTTTTTACACACACAATCACTTTTTCAATTTAAGGTCAACCCAAGATCTACCCTGCCCCTTCCCCAAAGCCCCGCCGCACTCACTCCATTCCACGCCCCGTCTCTCCGTCACTCGCTCTCCCCCACCCTCACTCACTTTCACCAGGCTGGGGTAGGGGTTTGGCGGGGGGTGTGGGCTCTGGGCTGGAGCCAAGGGGCTCACAGTGTGGGAGGGGGCTCTGGGCTAAGCCTGGGGCAGGGGGTTGGGGTGAAGGAGGGAGTTTGGGTGCAGGAGGGGGCTCTGGGCTGAGGCAGTGTTGGGGTGTAGGAGGGGGTGCAGGGTGTGGGTTCTGGGAGGGGGTTCTGGGCTGGGGCAGAGTTTTGGAGTGCAGGAGGGGATACAGGATGCTGGCTCTGGGGGTGCTGGCTCTGGGAGGGGGGTCAGGGCTGAGGCTTGGGGTGCAGGAGGGGGGCTCGGGGTGCTGGCTCCAGGAGGGGGCTCATGGCTGGAACTTGGGGTGCAGGAGGTTGGTGACCACTGATCTAGCACATGGCCATGACACCATGACTAGTAATAACCATACACTAAACTTATGAGCACAGACTTGGGCACTATTGCTCTGATACTGCAAAGATTTAGGCGCATGCAAATTTCTGAAATGTAAATACTACCACTGAAAACAAATTCTATTCAAGTTAAGCACATGCCTAAGTCTGTGCAGGATCAAAGCCATGATCTCCACAATAATTGGGGGTAAATAATATATGAGAGAACTATAATTAAATAGTTGTACAAATAATTTATTGCAAATTATTTAATAAAAATTGTATTCTCAGAGTTGAAGATCCCAAGGCGTATTCTCATGTTGATACACAGGGAGATATCCACATAAGGATAAACTTCTTAATATTATCTTCAAGCATCTACAAAAGTATTGATGCTGCATCAGCTTTTAAAACTAGTCATAAGAGAGAATTTCATTTCCTTTTCTTAATAAGAGGAAACAAAGGTATTATGTAACTACAGTTTTCGGGTTTTGCTGAAAAGAAAGAGACTGCATAAGTCAATTCTCCTTCCATTGGCACTAAAGGTAAAAAACATATTTTAATTATAACTCACAATTTCATCCTTTTTTAATGAGAAAGGGGAAAGTCCTAAAAATAAATTTCTCCCCTCAATGTTAAAAGGCATCTCTATTACAGCTCAGCTTTTTCTTCAGCTAATAGAAAAATGTTATATGTGATGTAGGATTCAAGGGAAGTTAAGTTTCAGAGTAGCAGCCGTGTTAGTCTGTATTCACAAAAAGAACAGGAGTACTTGTGGCACCTTAGAGACTAACCAATTTATTTGAGCATAAGCTTTCGTGAGCTACAGCTCACTTCATCAGATGCATTCATCTGATGCATACAGTGGGGAATGCATCCGATGAAGTGAGCTGTAGCTCACGAAAGCTTATGCTCAAATAAATTTGTTAGTCTCTAAGGTGCCAAAAGTACTCCTTTTCTTTTTACAAATACAAACTAACACGGCTGCTACTCTGAAACCTGTCATAAAGTTAAGCTCTGATGTCTGCAATATTTTTCTGAGTTGTTTAATACTTTTCATCTCATTTTTCATACACTTATTGTATTGTTGAGATGCTTCACTTTTGCTGGGAGTGGGCTTCTTTATAGATTATGCGTGCTCAGCAGACATTTAAGTTCTTTACCTGTAATTGGAAATTCCGAACTCAGTCAGTTGTGGCAGCAGAGAAGATAAGTAATCTCAGTTGAAACCTTTTTTATTAGATCTATCTTGTATCCACTTGTTATATTTAATTATATCAATTCAGGATTAAATTTATAAAGGGAAAATTTAATTCAGTTGACTTACTGCAAGAGCTAAAAAAGTAAACTCATATGTGGTTTCATCTGAATATTTCTGAGCAGTTTGTCATTTGAGCATTGATTTCTGAATAATGCACTACAGTTTTAAGATATTAGGAATATTTCTCTTAGAAATAAAGAAGTTCAGTACATATTAAAATACAATTACCTTGGTCCATCACATGCAAGTTCTTTAACCCCACATTTATTTCCCCAAGACTCATCAATACAATGAAATTGCACGGCCACGAAAGCAGAAATGACATTTTCTGGTCCCCATAATAGCTCTCTGGGCACTGGCATGTCTGGGTGCTGGAAAATATTGTGTTAATGTACTTGTGTCCTATGAAAACCTTGATTAATTGTCTATTTATTGTAGATCAAAATTGAAAATGATTTGTGGTCTCATCAGAGTTCCTAACTGATGCTTGTCCAAATTACAGAACCACCACTATACAACTGGGTATAATTACTAATCTTTTTTTTTAAAGAGACATAATTTGGCTAGATTTTAAGGGGTTTCTATAACTTAACAACCACTAATGATATTAGCTGTATAAGGAGAAGGTAGCTATGTGTGTGATCAAATATCCTATTTCAGGGTGTATGATGTTTGCTTGCAACTGTCAGGGGACTTTCCCTCATTATACAAAATTTCACAGCTGCCTAGGGCCACTAGGATGGGATTGAGAGAGCAGGTTGACTTTGCTTGGATGCCTCAAGTGCCAACCATTATGAAAAACAGGAGGCTGAATTAGATGGAACCATAGTTCCAATCAGATATGACAAATTCTTTGCCATCTTATTCACACATTTTTAATTCTTGAGGGTAATATTTTTTTACTGCATGCTAGTGTGTGGTTGGTTTTTTCTTTATGTTTTTGCTCTTCATTCTGACTTCTATTGGTACACACTGGTCATAATTCTAATCTCACTTACACTGGTGTAAATGTAGTTCCCATGATTTCAGTGAAGTTACTCCGGAAGAGTGTGTGTCGTTGATAGAGCACTGGTCTGGAACTCTGGGACCTGGTTGCTATTCCTGGCTCTGCCACTGGTCTTCTGGGTGACCCTGTGCAAGTCACATCTCTGCTCTGTGCCTCAGTCTCCTCTTCTGTAAAATAGGGATAATGATAGTGTCCTACTTTGTAAAATACTTTGAGATCTAAAGCTTTGATCTAGCTGAGGAGAATAACCCATAAAATTCTGTTAGAAGAAGAAGAGAACTACCATTTGGGGGGTATGTTCTCATTCAGTTAGAGAGTGAGAATTCAGTGAACTCAAGTACATGCATAAGTACTTTCCTGAGTTGGGGCCTTAATGTTTGATTAAGCTGTTATTTGTGAAGAAATATATAAATACAAGATATTTAAATTATATGTGCACTATTTTAGCCTTTGACATTCAAAATATGGCAAGTTGTGAGGAAGATCATTCAGATGGAATTTTCTGCACAGACCAGCATTCTGATTGCGTCAAGTTTGATACCCTGTCTGAGAAAGCACTGTTTTCACTATGTAAGTACTTCACATGAATAGGATGACTCCCTACTAATTCCTCCATCATCAGAGAATGACACTTATTATTTAAAAGTTTTCAGTAGAAAATGATACACTTCTTCCTAGATTATTTTCCCTTTAGAAAAGACACATTACTTATTTTATATTGACTGTGTTACACACTTAGGATGAAATTCATCTGCACATTTTAAGCCTCATATGAATACTGTTTAGACATCTGCCTATTGTGGCTGTGCAGAGATGCTTTTACAAATTCAGTGGCCTAAGATTACACACAGATGGTATAGAGGGATTGAAATCTTTATTCCAGCCCCAAAGCTTCCACGAGTCAATCTGGCTCATGGCACAACTTAGATCAGCCCTTTCCTGGAGGGTACTCTATATAATGCCCCTTCTCAATGGCCCCACAGGTTCTGTTCCATAGCCTGGGAATGTATTGGCCATGCCTCCTCCCCCATTGGAGCCAGGAATAGATGACTCAGCTCGAAGACAGCCATGCAATTTTCCATGCTGGGGGAATTCTGAGTTGCTCACGTAACAAGATTTTATGACCTGTTTGGATGGTCAGCAAAGCCAGAATCTGAAATCTGGTTCTGTGCATCAAAATATTTGCCCTTTAGGAAAGGCCATTATATTTAGATACTAAAACATTGGAGGTACCTGAACTCCTGCATACTAGTTTGGTATGTGTCTCTTACCCCAATTCCTAAAATTAGAGAAACACATTATTTCCTTTCAAAAAGCAACAGTTATTCCAAAAGGCTTTTTCAATGCAATATCCAACTGTAAAATAACAAAAACTGAAACCGAAACCCTGTTAACTTGCCTCTTGTAATTCAGTCACTGTAATATAAATTGTAAAAATAAATATCCTTGAGAGATTTCATGAAGAGAACTATAGCACCAGAGATTTGATATGGCAGAGTTGAAAAAAATGAAAGCAAAGTTTAAACTTGATAACCAGCCATAAATTTACTTTTAGGCTCTCTCTTACCTGGTGACTTTAGACTGAAAATATATCCCTACTATAACTTTAATTAATCATTCTACCTTACTCCTTGAATCTATTGCAATAGCATTCAATTCTTAGTGTAGTTTAAAACTGAGAAATAAGTGAGGGCTATTCACTTATCTTTTCTTTATATACTTCTGTTTAAAAAGAAATACTGTTTCAGCTAACAATGTCACAGAATGTTACCAGCTTTCTTAGAGTAATTTCAGCATCCCAGATTTTGCCCGTGCCCCCAAGAAAAAACTCACAGGGAGGAGCTTTTTCTGAGGAAATTATCATGATGATCCCCTCACTAACTTCCTCTCAATTCTTCCATTAGGGTCTGGAGTTTTATCTCCATGGGGAATACATCAGCCCCTCAACCCAGGCAGATCTGGAAGGTGGATATCTGCATGAGTCCCGGCTTATCCACCTGGGGGCCATTTCCCTCTGTACTGGCACAGGCCTCTAATGCCATCCCTTGTTCCTCCTACCAGAGTGTCCTGGATGTAGCTTCTTTCTGGGCCCTTTTTCCCCCAGAGGGAAAAGCTAATACAGCACCAGAATGTATTATATATTTTTCCTAAGGTCAATTAAAGGGGGAACAATGATGGCACTTTAACATCAAGAACTGGAGGGAAAGGAAGGTGAGTACAGGAAGAAGAAATCTCAGAGGAAAACTGGAGTCAGAAGAGTGCTTGATTTAGTAGGGAGAACCAGATGGCAAATCTACCTTTCTTAGTGATCTTGGTGACCACTGGTCCCACTGTGAGAACTGGCATTATTTTTTATTATTCAAATCACTGGTGCTTATGAAATGTAAAACATGTTTCCTGAAGTATTTTTATTATTTAATTAATAGCCCATAATTATTTTAAAGTTTCTTTAGGGGATTCAAAATTTCTTAATATCAAGAAAAATTACAGTGTAATATTATATATTCTGGGCTCCTTCTGTAGTCTTTAGTCAGGCAAAATTCCCATTATTTTCAATGGGAATCTTGCCTGAGTTGGGGCTATGGGATTGTACCCTCTATGTCTAATTCTTTGCAGGTACAAAAAAGGTCACGGATCATCAAAGAAAAAAACAGAAATGTTTTATGCTTACCCTCAGTGTTCTCTATCTGCTTGTATTTTCCATTGTCGTTGTAATCATCAGACTAGCAGGTAAAAATTTCAATTTATTATACCAAAGGAAACAAACAGGTATGGGTAATCTTAAGCAAGAGATTTAGTAAAGAACGATTATACCTGGAATTATTTTTACATCAGTGAAGACCTGAAGTATGACTTAGGATTTGAATGCACAGTGTTCACTATGGTCAAATTTAATGCAGTGATGGTTAGTGCTCCTGGATCAACTAAGCCCCAGTGCTGGTGTCCATCCACCTGTATTTGTCACTGCTCCAGAAAAACAATGCTGCCTTTTTTGTGCACTAGGCTAGATACACTGCCTCCCTTGAGAACCAACCTTCATTTCCTTTGGAAGCACCACTGAGTAATTCCTTCAGGTGAAAATCCAAAACTAGTTCAAATTGTAAATAAGACACAAGATTTTAGCAGCAAAGTTGACCATTGACACAGCCTACTGAAGGAAGCTGTAAATTCATCATAAGTTGGAGACTTGAAATGGAGTCTGGATGTCTTTCTAAAGGACATACTCTAGTTCCATCACAGATTATTGGGCTTGTTAGTTTTCACATATGTAGCTAAATAAATAAATAAATTCCCTCCACTGCAGAAACTGTTGGACAGTAAATTCTATGATCTGTCCTATGTAGCAAGTCTGACAAGATAAGCAATGTGGCTCTTCAGGCATTAAAATGTACTAATCTCTATCTAACAGAAAACTGTCAGTTATGAGCCATCTGATGGTTCATGAACATTGTTTCAAAGTACAATATCAATGCCCTGCTGCTTCATGGAGTTCCATGCTGCTTATGGATGGTCACTTGTGCTGGCACAGAGCCATTGACTTCCATGGACACGCCACATGAGTGAAGAATCCACCAACGCAGAGCTCCTTACAGGACTGGGGCATTATTTCTGTGAATAAAAACCATTCCCCCATGTAAGATTAAAGACCATTAAAATTCTTTCCTTGCTGGAGCTGTCTTATGTTAAAATAATGTCTGTTTCTTAGTACATACTTCCCAAATTTTACAGTGATATTTCACTGTCTCCTTCAGAAAGGTTCTTTACTGATGAATAAACATATCCCTTGTATATGTTTCAAGTAACTGGCTTTTTGTATCGCTAATAAGACTAAGCAACATCTTCCTGAAAACATTCCATTAATATGTAAATAACTGAACTCCTTTGTGTAATGATTGGGGGCCAGATCCGAAGACCATTGAAGTTAATGGCAATAAACCATTGACTTTGGATCAGGCCCTGAAAAGAAACACTCATAGTAAATATATCCTTTAGGAATCACAAATAAAGACACTGAAAGATTAAAAGTGTATGGGTTGGCTAGAGCTGTGAAAAGCACAATAAAATATAAATTGAACACCAAAATTGTAATTATGGAAAAGATGTCATTTATTGACTTTTGTGGCAAAAAATCTGGGCACATTCTTTAATCAATACTGACAGATTAAATAAAGTGGCCTACTTACTTCTTAATTAAATCCTGAGTACAGAGAGGCATTCAAATGCTCTTTGCGACAAAAAAGTCCTCTTTATACTCATTTCTTTTTATGATACACTTTGTACATTTTTATCAATTTGACTATTGTAATTTTCTTTTTACTAATAAAAATGAGACTTTCTAAGAACTGACGAGAAAAGAAAAATTATCTAGAGTCCAGATCTGCATTGCATTTTGTTCCCCATATACATCATGATCCAACCCAGAGACAGTGGGAAAGCTCATATGAAAGTACTTGCTCTCCCTGTCCCATGAGGAATCAAAAGAGGCATATTGGAAGATCAGCCACAGATAGATTGACCTGTATCAAGGAGTGATGTAGTCCCATTGCAAAGTGTGCCCCACAGGGGAGCATGTGAGATAGAGGGACCAATGAGGAACAACAGCTACCAAGAGGCACCACAGTGGCTCAGGTGGATACAGAGGTAAATGTCAACCTGATTCTCAAAGAAATGATTTTCCCAGTGGAATATTTTGCCAAAATTAATCTTTTCCCACAGAAAATTTAAATTTGGACGAAATCTATTTTTTTCCAATGGGAAAATATTTAGTTGTAAATTTTTCAACTAGCCCTAATTATCATGTAACCCTTCTGCCAGGCCAAGTTGATAGCAGCAAGGGCCGGGTTCAATACACAGGGGTTCCCTCTCATTAAAGCAAATGCAAAACTGGCTCGAGCCCCCACCCAGTGACCTGGGAAAATCTTACACACCCCCTGGGCGCCTCAAGGAGGCAATACTTCCCCTCTCGCAAGCACAGAGTCTTGGTGTAGTAGAGAATCTTTAATAACATGAGGCAAACAACATCAGCATTAAATTGGGGAAACACCACAACTAGTGTTCATTAACCAAACCATGAACACTGACCCACCCCAGAAAATTTGGGCCACATCCTTTCCCTCAGGCTCTTGAGTCCCAGAACCCAAACGTCTCTTGAGTCCAGCAATCCACTAATCGCCCAAAGTCCAAAAAAAGTCCAGCCCCGGAGTTCAAAAGTTCACCTGCAGAGTGTTACTCCCCAATCTGGCTAAAATGTGCCTGGGTGTGGGGGAAAGAGGTAAGGGGCACCTTACGTGTCCTGAAGCTGACTGCCCCACAGGGCTCTGCTCCGCTCCACCACGACCGGCTCCGCTCTGCACAGCTCACCGTCTCACGACCGGCTCCGCTCAGCTCGCCGTCTCACGAACACACCGCTGTCTCACGACCGGCTCCAGACAGCTCGCCGTCTCACGAACACACCGCTGTCTCACGACCGGCTCCGCTCAGCTCGCCGTCTCACGAACACACCGCTGTCTCACGACCGGCTCCGCTCAGCTCGCCGTCTCACAAACACACTGCTGTCTCACGACCGGCTCCGCTCAGCTCGCCGTCTCACGAACACACTGCTGTCTCACGACCGGCTCCACTGCACACTAGAACTTCCGGCTCCCCCCTACTTGACACAGTGCTCAGTGATTTCAGCTCTCAGTGATTTCAGCTCATAGTAGTGGGAGCCTTAGTGCTGGTGCACTATAAGGCTGAAGTGAATTCAGCACAATACCTGTAACAAAACTCTTAATAGACCCAAAATTAGCTCTGACATTCCACAGTGGAGAGAGACAGAGGTGCAATTGGTGCTTCAGGCCCTCACAAAAGGGGCCTACACCACCAGGCACTAATACCTGTCTCAAGTCTCTCTCAATTCACAGAGTTTTGGAACCCATGTCCCTTGCCTAGTGAGTGCTACTCAGTTGATGGTGAGTCCTCCATCATAACAAAAAGGCCAAGTACAGTTCCAAGCACAGTTCCCATAATCAGGGTACTAACAATTTATTCTTCCCGCCCCAATAACAGAGACACTGGGGATCCCACAGCAGCCAAAGTGACGATTTGGGCAGTTATGGCCTCATTCTAGGCAGGGTGGGTGTGCCTATGCAAATGAGATCAGCCCCTGAAGTTCTTTTCCACAACTTGCCACACCTCACCACCAGATGTCAGGGTGGAGCCCACCCTGTCTCTGCTTACATCCTCCCCCCAGCCGAGAATTTGGCGTCCCGACAAATCATACTCCCTTTATACCAACTCATTGATTTCCTCCAAAAGGCCTCAGAAAGCCCACTTTGGCTTCCACAATCCTGTGTGCTAAATGTATTGGCTCCTCACTAGTCACCCCAGGTGCATCATAAGTTAACCGTTTTACTGGTCTTATCACCCTGTCTCGTCTATTGAGAATCTCTGTTGCTGAGGTAAGGGGAACGTCCTCTTGATTGATGGATGGAGAGGCTTCCTTTGAGGGTCTCTTGGCTACTGGCGTAGGCCCCTGCACTCCTAGTTCTAACGTGGGAGGGTCCAAGGTGCCCAGGACATCCTCTACCTGAGTGTCTCCACTGGCCAATAACCTGTGTGTGTCATCACACGGGGGTCTCATCAGCGGCACAGGGGTGTCAGAAAGGGGCCTAAATAATTCCGCCATAGGGTTTAGGGTGGAAAAGGGAGAACTCTCATTCGGTTCAGCTGGTCGAGACTGAAATCTTGTCTCCATCCCAGGATACACCAGGGTTGTGTCTTCCTCCTCAGACTCACTCTCAGATGTGCAGAATAGGGGTAAGTTAGCTGCAGGAGGCTCACTGTCTGTGTTGGATGGCAGCTTTGGTCTAGCACTTCTGTTCTGCCCGGCTGCCCTGTCATGGCCCATCTCATAAGGGGTGCTTACCAATTCCCCCACAGGGAGCAAAAGGTTTCTATGCACCGTCTTTATTTGCCCTGGACTGTCTTCAGGTTTGATCTTGTAGACCGGCAGATCTCCCAGCTTTTCCATCACCAGGTAAGGTATTGCCTTCCATCTGTCAGCTATCTTGTGTTTGCCAGCGATACCCAAATTTCGCAGCAGGACTCTGTCCCCCGGCTGGAGCTCCTGCGAACGCACTCTAGCATCATATCGATGTTTGTTGCGGTCTGCGTTCTTCCGAGCCGCAGCGGTAGCCAAGCGATAAGCATCCTGCAGCCTCTCTCTTAGTCGGGATACGTATTGCTGATGAGTTTCATAGCTATCTCCATCCTCTGATACACCAAAGCACAAGTCTATGGGTAATCTTGGTTCTCGCCCAAACATCAAAAGATATGGGGTGACTCCCGTAGCATCGTTCTTTGTGGCATTGTAGGCATGCACCAGAAATGCGACATGCTGGCTCCAGGTTGCCTTCTGCTCTGGTCGCAAAGTTCCCAACATATCTAATAGGGTTCGGTTGAACCTCTCTGGCTGGGGATCACCTTGGGGGTGATAAGGCGTTGTCCTAGACTTTTTAATTCCTGCTATCTTCAGCACCTCCTTCAGAAGGTGACTCTCAAAATCCCGCCCCTGATCAGAGTGTATCCGAGCCGGGAATCCATAGACTGAGAAATATTTGTCCCACAATACTCGAGCGACGGTGGTGGCCCTCTGATCACGTGTGGGATATGCCTGTGCATACCGTGTAAAATGGTCAGTCACTACTAGAATGTTCCCAACATTCCTCTTGTCTACCTCTACAGACAAGAAATCAATGCATACCAACTCCAAAGGTTTGTTGCTGGTGATGTTCTTCAGATATGCAGCCCTCGTGGGCAGAGTTTTCCTTTGAACACATCGAGCACAAGTCTCACATTTCCTGCGAACATCTTCAGCCATTCGGGGCCAATAGAACCTACTACGAATAAGTTCCAGAGTCCTCTCCATCCCTAAATGCCCAAAGTCATCATGCAGGGCCCTCATGGCCAGGGCTCTGTACCTTTTTGGCAGTACTAGTTGTGCTCGTTGCTTTTGTAAAGAGTCGGTGGTCATTCGGTGTAGCACTCCCTGAATCAGTTTTAATTTGGTCCATTCTCTCAATAGTAGTTTACCCTCCGGGTTAGGTGGGACAACTGCAGCTGGGCTTCGCCCCTCCCTTTTGGCAAGTAGTGTATCACGAATGTCAATATCTTGCCGCTGGGCTTCTTGCCAGTCAGCCGCATTGAGCATGGGCAAAGGAGATTGGTCCAATGCAATATAGTTCACTGAGGCAGAAGGCATGCATTCAGGGGGCAGGCCCAAAGCTTCTGCAATACATCCCTGAAGGCTCTCACAGGCCTCTGGCTCTCGACGACTCACACTGCAAATAGCTCTCACTCCATCTGTAGGTATCACAGCAACTTCTGGAGCCTGCGGACGCCTGGACAATGCATCTGCATCTACATTGCTTCTCCCTGATCGGTACTGAATGCTAAACTCATAGCTAGCCAAGGCGGCCACCCATCTCTGCCCTGTAGCATCCAGCTTAGCACTTGTTAACACATAGGTCAGTGGATTGTTGTCTGTCCACACCTGGAACTGAGCACCATACAAGTAGTCTCGAAATTTCTCAGTGATGGCCCATTTCAAGGCCAAGAATTCCAGCTTGTGGGTGGGATAACGAGTTTCACTATCAGACAATCCTCGGCTGGCAAAGGCTACAGGTTTATGTTTGCCTTCCACTTCCTGGTACAGGACTGCTCCCAGACCCTCCAAACTGGCATCAGTATGCAGGATAAATGGTTTGCTTGGGTCAGCAAAAACTAGGACTGGAGCATGAGTTAGGCAAGTAATGATTTCTCGAAAAGCCCTTTCACATCTCTCATCCCACCGTGGCCCAAATGGTGCAAAGGGGCCATAGTTTCTCTGCACAGGAGGCTTTGGGAACCTCCCCTTATTCCTGGTCTTAGATTTGTTCTTGCTGGACTGATGTCCCCTGGTAAGATCATTCAGAGGCTTTACAATCGTAGCATAGTTTTTCACAAACCTGCGGTAGTAGCCACTAAATCCAAGAAAGGTCTTGAGTTCTCTATAGTTACTTGGACGTGGCCATGTAGTGAGTGCTTCTATTTTATCAGGATCAGTACTCACACCCTCTTGGGATACGATGTGACCCACATACTTCACTGAGGTTCTGCAGAACTGGCATTTGTCAATTGAAAGCTTCAGACCATAATCCTCCAACCTATCAAGCACTTTAAGAAGTCTTTCTTCATGCTCCTCTAAGGTTCTTCCAAACACAATCAGGTCATCCAAATAAACTAACACTTGCAGTAAATTCATGTCTCCCACAACTCTCTCCATGAGACGTTGAAAGGTGGCAGGTGCTCCAGAAATCCCTTGGGGCATGCGTTCGAACTGATAAAACCCTAATGGGCAGATGAAGGCGGTCTTCTCCTTATCTTCTTCTCCCAGAGGGATCTGGTAGTACCCACTTCGAAGATCCAACACAGAGAACCACTGGCTTCCCAGCAGACAGTCTAAGGCATCTTGCACTCGAGGCATAGTGTACTGGTCGACCACAGTACGGCTGTTTAGGGTGCGGTAGTCAATACACATCCGGATTTTCCCATTCTTTTTACGGACTACCACAATGGGCGAGGCGTATGGGCTGCGGGACTCTGTAATGATGCCATTCGCAGCCAGCTCCTGAAGATGATGTCGCACATCTTCCATCTCAGAGAGAGCAATCTTCCTAGATCTCTCCCTAAAAGGTCGAGAGTCATGTAGTCTGATATTGTGTTCTACTCCTTTTGCACATCCCACATCCCACTCATGCAGTGAGAACACCTTGGATCTTTCACAAAGTTTCTTCCTCAGGCGATCTTTCCACTCCTCGGACACTGGTGAATCTCCAAAGTCAAACTTTGCTGGGTCTATCGTCGGAACTTGCGTTTCACACTGGGGGGTTACAATTGACTCGGGTTCAAAGAGGTCTGCTATCTTTTGTCCTCGCCTCACAAAAATATCACGACTTGTCCCATTAGCAATCAGTATAGTCACCTCTTCCTGGGCTTCAGCAGGTAGGGTTATGACTCCACTAAGAACCAGCACTCCTTCAGGGAGCCCTCCCTCAGTTGGCTGCTCCACCACTGCTAATGTTCTCTTATTGCCTTTCAGGCAGGTACTCATGACAATCACCTCCTTTTCTGTCATTGCAGACACCACTAAGGGGACCGGGCCTGCGTACCTCAGTGCTCCCACCGGCAAATCAGGCATCACTCTTTTTGCGTCCTCAATTTTTCTGTAGGCTGCAGCACAATGTGTGTGTATCACCAAGGTATTCAGGTATTGGTCCCCTGCTCGCTGTCTGCAGTAATCTGCAAGTACCTTAAAGAGGCTGGAGTTGGTCCCTATCAGCACGGACACATCAGAGACACCTTTAGGGTCAGGGCATATTAAAGCTGCAGTGTCCACCTCCTGTCTTACCCCAGCGATCTCTTCTGGGAATTCCAGGTGTACAATGACATACCCCTGATACGGGTATTCATCCATGCTGAGACCACACAGGCCAAGCCCTGTCAAGGGCTGTATAGGCAGATGCATAAGCATCTGCTGGTAGAAAGACTGGAATATGATAGTCACTTGGGATCCCGTGTCAAGCACTGCTCTACATTCTGTCCCTTCAACCTTTACAGTGACCTCAGCTCGAGGTCCTATCAATCCTGGTGGGATTCGGGTGGCATGGTTCTTCGCAGGGGAGCCTCCGAACCCTGCAGGCCTAGGCGGCTCCCTTCCCAGGCCCTGGGGCCGTTTCCCGACTTTCCCCAGGTGGTCCTCAGCTTTTGGTATACTAGCGGGGGATTCTCTGCATTCTGACACCTGGCAGCAATGTGCCCATCCTGGCCACACCGGTAGCAGAAGAAGGATTGCCCTTTCCCGTGTTGCCGGGGTGGGGCAGAGGTTCTAAATGTAGTCTTCTGGACCGTGGTAACAGGGGGTTCCTTGTACGCTGAAGTCTTTGCTGAATCGATGGTATTCTCTAGTTCAGCCACTTTCTGTGTCAGGACCTGCACTCGTTGGGTAAGTTCCTCTTGAGGATTCACCATCAGCGCCTTGGGCGCTCGTATGGATGTTGTGGCAGTTGCCTGGGGTGGCTGAACCTCCCAAACCTCACCAGCTGCCTGCCTCTCTTCCTCCTCTCGGACCTCTTTTATCAGTCGAGAGTAACCCGGTGGATTGTCTTGGCGCTCCCTTAATCGAAGGTGGAGAAGGATTGGGTTCTGATATTGAATTCCCCTCACAATCTGAGCCAATCTAGTCCGGTCCATTTGCTCAACCGCTACTGCTCCCCTCATGATGGCTCTCTGTAATAATTTCTCCAACCTCTGTATGTAGGCAGAAACTTTCTCTCCCTTTTGTTGCCTGGCATTGAGGAACTTGCAATAAACATCCTCTGAGCCCTCGGTTCTCCCGAAGGCATGATCAAGGGCCTCTAGGCAGTCCTTTACCTTGACCCCAGGGTTACTGAGCTTCAGGGTGCGAATCACATCTAGGGCTGGCCCCCTGAGGCACTCTACTAGTCGCCTTCTCTATTCAGCATCAGGTACTGCCCACTCCTGCAGCATTTCAGTGGTGTGTTCCAGCCAGGGTTCAAATGCTTCCTCCCCGGGTATTGGGGTGGGACCCCCAGAAAACAGCCTCAGTTTACGATAGGGGCTTGACTCAGGGTGGGGTGGCACGACCTTCTCTAATGCTTGCCCCAAAGCCTTCACCCACTCATCAGGTGATGGAGCAGCCTCCCGGGTTGGGACTCCTGGGTCAAGGCCCAACAGACCCGGCATATCAGCCAAGGTCTTCCCCTCTCTCCCCAAAAAGGCTGACATTTTCTTTAAAAACTCCACTTCAGATGCAGGAGCCGGTGAGGGCTGGCTCCCAGTAGTTATTACCTTCCACTCACCATCTTCCACTGCTATCGTGCCTGGAACCTGTAGAGGGTCCACAGCCGACGGCAGCTCACACAGTACAGCAAAATCTCCATCCTCCCTCACAAATATGCGCCCACGCATTTTACACTTACTCAGGTACTCAGTGGATGCCCTTAAGGTAGGCTCTATTGAGCCTTCATCGAATGCCTCCGGCACCCCGGTCACCAGGACACAGTTCCTAGGGTTAATATTCATCCCCTTGCACCAATCCTCTAGCAAATGTAGGGCCATTATACAAACTGTAATTTCTTTCCCAAATATAACAGATCAAAACAACAACAACCAGATTCTGGGTTCTCCCAATTTAATGACTCACCTAAGATGTGCTTGCGAGGGGTACTGACCCAGTCTCGATCCCGGACGAGCCCCCACAAATGTAACCCTTCTGCCAGGCCAAGTTGATAGCAGCAAGGGCCGGGTTCAATACACAGGGGTTCCCTCTCATTAAAGCAAATGCAAAACTGGCTCGAGCCCCCACCCAGTGACCTGGGAAAATCTTACACACCCCCTGGGCGCCTCAAGGAGGCAATACTTCCCCTCTCGCAAGCACAGAGTCTTGGTGTAGTAGAGAATCTTTAATAACATGAGGCAAACAACATCAGCATTAAATTGGGGAAACACCACAACTAGTGTTCATTAACCAAACCATGAACACTGACCCACCCCAGAAAATTTGGGCCACATCCTTTCCCTCAGGCTCTTGAGTCCCAGAACCCAAACGTCTCTTGAGTCCAGCAATCCACTAATCGCCCAAAGTCCAAAAAAAGTCCAGCCCCGGAGTTCAAAAGTTCACCTGCAGAGTGTTACTCCCCAATCTGGCTAAAATGTGCCTGGGTGTGGGGGAAAGAGGTAAGGGGCACCTTACGTGTCCTGAAGCTGACTGCCCCACAGGGCTCTGCTCCGCTCCACCACGACCGGCTCCGCTCTGCACAGCTCACCGTCTCACGACCGGCTCCGCTCAGCTCGCCGTCTCACGAACACACCGCTGTCTCACGACCGGCTCCAGACAGCTCGCCGTCTCACGAACACACCGCTGTCTCACGACCGGCTCCGCTCAGCTCGCCGTCTCACGAACACACCGCTGTCTCACGACCGGCTCCGCTCAGCTCGCCGTCTCACAAACACACTGCTGTCTCACGACCGGCTCCGCTCAGCTCGCCGTCTCACGAACACACTGCTGTCTCACGACCGGCTCCACTGCACACTAGAACTTCCGGCTCCCCCCTACTTGACACAGTGCTCAGTGATTTCAGCTCTCAGTGATTTCAGCTCATAGTAGTGGGAGCCTTAGTGCTGGTGCACTATAAGGCTGAAGTGAATTCAGCACAATACCTGTAACAAAACTCTTAATAGACCCAAAATTAGCTCTGACATTCCACAGTGGAGAGAGACAGAGGTGCAATTGGTGCTTCAGGCCCTCACAAAAGGGGCCTACACCACCAGGCACTAATACCTGTCTCAAGTCTCTCTCAATTCACAGAGTTTTGGAACCCATGTCCCTTGCCTAGTGAGTGCTACTCAGTTGATGGTGAGTCCTCCATCATAACAAAAAGGCCAAGTACAGTTCCAAGCACAGTTCCCATAATCAGGGTACTAACAATTTATTCTTCCCGCCCCAATAACAGAGACACTGGGGATCCCACAGCAGCCAAAGTGACGATTTGGGCAGTTATGGCCTCATTCTAGGCAGGGTGGGTGTGCCTATGCAAATGAGATCAGCCCCTGAAGTTCTTTTCCACAACTTGCCACACCTCACCACCAGATGTCAGGGTGGAGCCCACCCTGTCTCTGCTTACAATCATGATGAAACATTATGATTCAGTGTCACCAAGAGATGACTGAAAAATCATTTAAAAATCCAAACATTAGGGGGGCAGAAGGGAGGAATAGGGTGTTGAATTTTCTCCAAAAAAACTCGTTAAAAAATCAAAATTTGAAAAATGTCAAACAGCTGTAGTCATGTAGTGATGCAATCCAACAATGAAACTATTGCCAAGTCAGGGCAGGATGCTGCACTATGTTTACTTTGAGGCTCTCTGGAACTCTATTTTATGCAAACCTCCTCTCTCTTTGTTCCTCCCTCCCCCACTTCTCCCATCACCCCTGGATATTGAGAGAGATCCAGCAATATCCCACTAGCTTCAGTCCAGTTACTCAGTAGCCCTCTGAAATCTCACATGTATCATGGGAAGAGCTTTCGTCTTTCTGCCTGGGATCTTGAAGAGTGAGAGGAGCCCTGATCAGGCTCTTGCTCTCCACACATATCACATTTGGTATTATAAGTGCTGTGCTATGACTACAAGCTGAATATCTTCACTCTGCAACAGCCAATTCCACCCCTCAATAGCCTGGCGCGTGAGAGAGGAAGAATCAAACCCAGTTTGCTGGATGGCAGCACAGGCACTAACCACTTACCCAGGGCACTTTTCTCATATTGCTTGGAAATTTACAATACATGTTTCCATACAGAGTTGCGAGAAATCACTGTAGGCAACTGCTACAACCTGCAATAACAGTTTTCATACGTATGTTTACAGTCAAGTTTCTTTCTCAGCTTGGCAAATGTGCCTGGGGAGAGAGTCACAAGAGTGGAACTGAGAACATATAGTTCACAAAATACAGTGAAAAACCCCCACAGCCATTTATCAGGGGGTAGCTGTGTTAGTCTGTATCCACAAAAACAACAGGGAGTCTGGTGGCACCTTAAAGACTAAGCCCTGGTCTACACTAGGACTTTAGGTCAAATTTAGCAGCATTAAATCAATGTAAACCTGCACCCATCCACAAGATGAAGCCCTTTTTTTCGACTTAAAGGGCTCTTAAAATCGATTTCCTTACTCCACGCCTGACAAGTGGATTAGCGCTTAAATCGGCCTTGCCGGCTCAAATTTGGGGTACTGTGGACACAATTCAATGGTATTGGCCTCCGGGAGCTATCCCAGAGTGCTCCATTGTGACCGCTCTGGACAGCACTCTCAACTCAGATGCACTGGCCAGGTAGACAGGAAAAGAACCGCGAACTTTTGAATCTCATTTCTGGAGACTGCGGGAACTGTGGGATAGCTACCCACAGTGCAGCACTCCGGACGTCGATGCTTGCCTCGGTACTGTGGAAGCACTCCACCGAGTTAATGCACTTAGAGCATTTTCTGTGGGGACACACACACTCGAATATATAAAAACGATTTCTAAAAAAACAACTTCTATAAATTCGACCTAATTTCGTAGTGTAGACATACCCTAACAGATTTATTTGGGCATAAGCTTTCGTGGGTAAAAACCCTACTTCTTCAGATGCAACTGAAAGTATCTGAAGAGGTGGGGTTTTTACCCACGAAAGCTTATGCTCAAATAAATCTGTTAGTCTTTAAGGTGCCACCGGACTCCTTGTTGTTTTCACAGAGATTTAGTCAGTTAGTGTAAGCGCTATTTACTTTCTATCTAATGAAGCTGTTATTTCCTGATTCACATATGGTCACACAGACTCATTTGGGTAGATTAACCACTGGTGTAACTCCACTGAGGTCAATGAAGTTACACCAGGGATACATTTGGCTAAACATGTTTACAATGCTTGGATGCAGTGCCTTGAACCAACCACTGAGAATCCGGAATCTCTCTGCAGTCCTATTCAATGACATAAAAAGCAACATTTCCAGTAAAAAGCTTTTAAAGGAAACAAAGGAAATAGTTACAACAAGCTACTTTTAATGTTGACATTGATGGAACAGAAAATGTTTCATTTCATTTAAACTGCAATCACTGACTATTAATGCTGACAAATTTCTAAAAATGGGTGTATTTTTTTCAGTTTGCATTAGCACCCATTTCACCAACAATACAGAACCCACTGTGTCTGCCTGGTATGAATAATAAGAACTTGTCTGTTTATCTGCAACTAGAATTAAGTTGTGGAACTTGTCTCCAATGAAATAGATGCTGAAAATCAGCCTGCCCCTCTAGATCTCTTCAGAATTATTCTGAGAATTAGAGAGATGATACACAATGCATAGAGGATTTAACTGCCTCATCATGCATCAAATAAGGCACTTAACACATGTGGCCATTAATTTACTCACCCACAAGTTTACCAGTGGGGGTAAAAAAAAAAAAAGCAGATCCTAGAAGTGTGCAGTAGTAAGCAGCTGTGCATATCTCAGAAACATCTCATCACAACAGACATCAATTGGCTCCCCTGTTGGCCGTCCCAGTGAGAAACTGAAGGGACTTAAAGATTAAAGTAGTTTTTCCTTGATAGAAGTGTGGTCTTTCTAGACCATCACAGAGCAAACTGGTGTGCAGTACTGGCAAATTTGTATGCTACTGCCGAGGCTGTATATGTCCTTTGAATAAATAAGACTTCAAATCCCTAGCTGTTAATCCAGCACCTTTCAAAAACACTAAATTCACCAAAAGAGTCATTATCAATGGCTGCTTCAAAATATATGTCAGATTTGAAAAGCAAAATCTATATTCAGTAGAGAAGAGCTCCGTTGAAGGACTAAGACAAGCTCTATGTGTTAATTACTTCTATGCTTGTTTTTTTTCAAGCATCCAAATTGTGCAAGCCACTTCACAGAAACAAGTAGAAATGTGGAGGAAATCCCGGCCCCATTGAAATCAATGGGAGTTTTGTCATATTTTTATCCATGGTCTCTACCCCCAAGGCTAAAGGACAAAATTTTAAAACTTGGGTGCTTAACGTTAGCCACTTAAATAAATTTCACTGATTTTTTTTTCCAGTGAGCAGTTCTCATAATTCATAGATTTGAAGGCCAGAAGGGATCATTAGATCATCAGGTCTGATCCCCTGTGTGCATAAGTCATTGAATTTCATACAGTTACTCTTGTATTGAATCGAACAATTTGTGTTTGACTGAAGCATATCTTCCAGAAAAGCATCCAGTCTTGGTTTCTCCATCTTTTGATGTCTTCAAATCACCACTTCCTTTGGTAATTTCTTCCAGTGGTTAATCACCCTCACTGTGAAAAAAATTGTGCCTTATGAATTTGAACATCGCAAGTGAGTGTCATGTCAGACTGTAAAATCTTTCTCTCTCTCTCAGTCCCTCCTGTTGAAGCTGTTTCACTTTGTATAATGATTAAATATTAATTGGACCAGAGCGAGAGAGAGAGAGAGAGAGTGAGTAACTGTCTGGCAGGAGTGTCAGAACCAGGGAGACCATGGGGTCCATGCCTGCCAACTTTTTAACATGGGCATAGTTGGGAGGGGCAGGTGGCCATGTTGCTCCCCAAAACTGCAAGCCTTGGGCATGCTCGGTGCAGTGTAGGCAGGGGCTGCGCTTCGCAGCGGGGGAGCTGATGATCATGGTGCCAGCCTCTTCCCAGGGTGGGAACTGAGGTGGGTCGTAGTTCCCCCTCACCATGAGGCATGGTCCCTCTTAGTGGCCCTGCTCCTGCTCCTCCTCTTTTCCCCAAGCCCCTGCCCCCTAGCCAGGCTGGAAGTTGGAGCCAGACCATGGTAAGAGCCATCCAGGGAGCCTAGACCTCTTTGGGGAGCCCTGGACCCTGCATCTCTCCTGGGTGGGATGCCGAGGTGCCTGAGAGCAGCCCCTGGCCCATGTCCCTGCCCCCCAGGGCACACCACCCAGGGCAGGTGGAAAGTTCTGGCCTCCCCACAGTGGCCCGGGCTCCCTGGGCAGCTCTTACCATGGCCATATGTGGAAGTCCTTGCAGGATAGAGGTTTAAGAACACATACAAAACAATAAATTAGGGTCACTGATGGGCAAAACAGAGAGAAAGAGAAAGGACCAGGGTAACAATAAGATCACACTCAGACAGGTGAATGTGGATCTCTTACAATAGAGTTTATTTAATTTTTTTATCATCTCACATGCCATGCCAATTCTGTGGGAACAAAGTAATTTTAACCCATAATATGAGGAATGCTGAGGCCCTGGATAATTTATTTAAGAACAAATTATACAGTCTTGATACTTAATCTATTGATTTAATTATCTCAGTACCCTGCATGATTAAATAATTGAAGAACCTAGCAATAACAGTTGTATTTTCACTTGGAACTTTATTCAGTTCACGTATCCGAGATGGAAAAGAACCTGAAGAATGACACTAATCTAGTTAGTGAGAATAACATACAACGGTGCTTCAGTGGAGATTGTCCTGGCAAAGCAAGAAAAGGAAAAGAGGAGCAGAGAGAACTCATCATAGCTCATACTGAAGCTTTACATCAAATTGCCAAAGAGATTTCAGAGCTGAAAACTAACCTTCACCAAAAGTCAGAGCATTTCCGAAATCTAAGCACAGCAACTGAACAAAAGCTCTGGGAGGTTGGCCTTCAGATTAACACCTCAACCTTAGCAATGCAAGTCCTTCGGAAGTTGATAGAAGATATTCAGACCTCATTTAGGTTTCTGAATTTGACATTAGCTGAAGTTCAGTCTGCTGCAGAAGACAGGAACAATAAATACACAGGAGTGTTCCTTAAACAGCTAGAGGTAGGAAGCTACATTGATTTTGTCACAAGTTTTAAGGCATTGATAGGATCCCCCATCCGTTGGCAAAAGAAAAGGTAACAGCTTTGCCGTGTAGATGGTCAGATTGTTGTTCTTATGACAAATTTGGGAATACATTTTCAGAAGGGCAGAGGGAACAGCTTTTCTTTCTACAAGTGCAATTTGTATCTACTAACATTCATTCCCATATTTTTGCACCAGGAAAATGAACTACATATGCAAATTAGACAACTTAGACCTCTTTCTACTTACCTGATTTGCACCTGACCATGAGATAATTAGTGCAATTATCCTAATTTTCATCCACAGAAGGAAGGCTGCCCTGTTGAAAAATTACCCGGTCCCAAAGAGATCATGTTGGCAGGTTAACATTTTGTTCATTTACTTTCATCCCAATGGGACTTAGGCTTTAAAAATCCTGCTTGGCACCTATCTGCATATTTAGGGGCATAAATAAAGACCTTTGAAAATCTGTCCCTTAGGAATGTAAGTCTCATTGAAAGTCAATGGACTTAGCTTTCTAAATGCCTAAACACTTTTCTAAATGAAAGTTATAGTAGAAAGCTCCGAAGTAGAGCTTTGCAAATAACTGATGGAAAAATTTTAAAAAAATACATTTTGGGTATGTTCCGAAATGAAACTGTTTCAAATTTTTTGGCAAACTGAAAATTTGAAAAAAATATATATTTGGAGACAAACAAAACATTCTGTTTGACCTGAAAGGAAGCATCTTGCTTCATTTTCAAGCTTTTATAAAGTTTTTTAAAAATAAAAGTGAATTAAATTTCAAAGTGAAAAGTCATTTCAAATAAAAAAAAATCAAAACGTTTTGTTTAAAAAATGTCAGAACAGGATTTTTTTTCAGAACTTTAGTTTGTTTTTTCAACCTAGACAATTCAGTGAAATGGATTTGAATTCACTGAATGTTTCAGTCAATCCAAATCTGCAGGTTTCAGAGGAAAAAAAGTATTAACCAAAACATTTCACCCAATTCTACTTCCAAGTTACTGGGGCAGTTTGGAAAAAATGTACTAGTGACTACAGTCCTGTACACTAGTCAATATAAAAATGATCAGACATTGACCATTGATTTTAGACAAATATAATGTACCCTTCTTTCTGCAGCAAGTTTTCAAACATAACCATGCAGGTACTGTACTTAACTAAGTGTTAAAGACCAAGGACCAGATTCTAAACTACACCCTTTGTGTAGTCATTCACTCGTGTGCAAAATGAATGCAAAATGCTGCAAAATTATAAGGGTAACACTTCACAATCACTTTCCGCTTCCTAGGCAAAATCCTAAGATGTGGCCAAGATACAGTCAGTGCAACTGAACAGTGGGTGGGGCTTTAAGGCAGCTTTGCATTCCTTCTGTTCAAGAGCCTCCCAGGAGTATGAGCTGATCCCTAGCATAACTTAAAGCAGTTGAGGATCACAAGGACATAGAGGGTATGTTTATGCTGCCTTTAAAAAAACACAACTGGCCTGTGCCAACTGACTTGGGCTCATGAGGCTTGGGCTAAGTGGCTGTTTAACTGTGGTGTAGATATTTGGACTCGGGCTTGAGGTGAGTCTCTAAGACCTTATGAGGTGGGAGTGTCCCAAATCTTGGAGCCCAAACATCTACACCACAATTAAATAGTCCCTTAGCCTGATCCCCTTAACCTGAGTCAGCTGGCTCAGACCAGCCACAGGTGTTTAATTGCAGTGTAGTCATACCCAGAGACTCCCTTTTCCCCAAAATGTCCCCTCCACAGAGTAGGGATGGCATAGAGCTGCTCTGCTTTAAAAAAAAAGAAAGTAATACTCTATATGAAGAACTGAGCCCTAGTTTTATATGGCATTTTGCGAGATAGACTTCAATGGGAGCAGAGTAAGGCCAACGCTGAGCACTTCTGAAAATCCCATCCACCTTTCATTGTGTATCTTGGCCACCTCTGTCAGGTTGCAAAGAATCTGATGTAGTCTCCTAAGAGTTTAAAATAATTTGATACTGTTCTGGGGAAGAATAACCTGATTTAAAATAAGTGAACAACACTCAGATGCATCTGAAGACGTGGTTTTTCACCCACAAAAGCTTATGCCCAAATAAATCTGTTAGTCTCTAAGGTGCCACTGGACTCCTTGTTGGTTTTGAACAACACTGTATTTGCACAAGAAATCCTGAACTGCCAGAAGGTATTATTTCAGTTCTAATGCATCTTAATATCAATAAGGGGCACAAACCTTGCTCAGGGGAATGGTCTTTTCTCACTGGAGTAATTTATTTACTCCCAAGCAGATTCTTTTCTCACTTTTGTTTATTTACCATGTCTATCCCAAAGAATGTAAAAAATAACAATAAAGGGGATTACTCAAATGAGTAAGGTCTCGGACCATCAGTGTTAGAATGAAATACCTAATGATGCTAATATATTTTTACAGGATATCACAAACCTGTGGGATAATTGGTACAACACATCAGCAACCATTGTTACCATAAAACAACAACAAAGCAATCTGGAGCAAGAAATTAAAGGCGAAGTGAAACTTTTGAATAATATCACAAATGACCTCAGATTAAAAGACTGGGAGCATTCAGTAGCGTTAAGGAATATTACATTAGTGCAAGGTAATTTCTGGTGGTTCTTAAAATAAGAATCGGTTAAAATATTTAAGAGTTATCATAAGTGACAAGAAAGGACAGGGATTAAACAGATAAGGGAAGCTATCACTGTAACTGCTGATCCTGTACGTGCTGTTGTGGTAAATAGAGGACATATTTCTCCAGCAATGTCAATTCCCATAGCTTCCAATCCTGCAAACACTTATTCATGAATTTAGTGTTATGCTCATTTGTGTTTACAGGCTGAAGTAGGTAATAATTATTAGCAAGATTACAATTGAAGTAGCAAAATAGAACAATGGTCCATCTATTCCATACCAGCAGTGGCCTATGATGGATGCTTCATATTTGACTAATGAGGCAATGCTACCTCATAGGGTAAATTCATTCCTAACCCTTGCTGATGAACCCTGAAGAATGAGAACTGCTCAGACTTAAGCTGATTCATGAGATGCTATTTATTTATATAAATGTCTATTCATTTTGTGAATCTCACTGATTCGCCATTGTGTTATTCCAGTTTTACATATGTGTAAGTCCTTTGATTTCAATGGTGTTACAACAAGAAAAAGCTGGAACATCGCTGTGATGACTCAGACTCAGAGATTGCTGAAGGCCAGATTCTGCATTGAGAACGTCATGCACTAACTTCTGAAACTTGGCAGACACCCTTTGACTTCAATGGAGATCCACCCACATGCTCCTCAATGCAGGATAATGACCTAAATGTCATTCTTTCTGACTATTTGCCAAGGGAACTAAATGTCCATGACTGTCTGGATTTTTTTCTCAATTTTATACTTAAGTATTTTTCAGAGAGTGTTGGTCTTGAATAAATGGAAAGTTATACAATTAAATTTGTAGATTAAAAATGCAATTATAGGCACACATTGGACTGCACATTCTTTTAACTTTACTTCCCATAACTCCAAATGAAGATGACGAGGATAATTGTCACATCAGGATCTGTAAACTGATTGTTCTTGAGAGAGACAATTAATGTGACAATGCAAGAAAGAATGATCAAGAAGTAGATGAAAGCATGATCAAAGAACAAGCAGAAAAAATAAACATTTTTCCAGACTATTTTCTCATGAGATCAAACTTTTTTTTCAAATTCTCACTGAAACAAAAGAAAAAACACTTTAAATTTTTCAGTTTAAAAAAAATCCAAATCTCGATTTCATGTTTCTTGTCGTAACAAAACCACCTATTATGGTGTAACACTAACATGAATAATATACAATGTGCCCATCTAATGGTAATGTTTAGTATTGCAAATGTTTTGTGTTGCTCTGGTTGGTTATGTCAATAACGTAACAAGGTCCTGCAATGATGTTGACACTGTTAGAGCATTAAAGAAATTAGACTAGTTCTTATTGGAACCAGTGTGAGAATGTGCATTTGCCATTGCACCCTGCAGGTTCACAGTAGCAAACTGCAGAGTTAATTTAGTCTTCCAAAACAGAAAATAAACCTAACCAAATTAACCCTACAGTTTGCTACTGTGAACCTGCAGCATGCAATGTCAAACATACATTCTCAGACTGGTTCCAATAAGAACCAGTCTAATTTCTTATATATTTATTATTGCAGTTGAGTTATACAAGTATCAGATTTTACGCTGAAAACATATGATAAAAAAGTAATTATCTTCCCCATTTTTTGAAAACTGAACAGTTTGTACTTTTAGAAAGAAACCTAAGCATTTACAATGGAGTAAAATGTTTTTCAAAGATCATGTAGTTGCTTTCCTTCTTTTTATTATATCCTCTCTGTTGAATTCTTTAGGCATCATTTTAATAAATACATTTTATATGTTGCTTTGAATATTGCTATGACAGTGCACTTTTTCACTCAATTGCATAAAGTATCTATGCTGTTTCATTTTCATCCTCTTCCCTCGCCTTTAGTTCTTTTCCTCTGCATTCCACCAAAACATGACCTTCTGTGTTTCAGGAATCAAGGTTTTAGAAACTCCAACCTCTAGGTCTTTGGTTAAGAGTCCTAAATGGGGGCTATACTTTGTTTTCTATCACTTGCATGCAGTAGTATCCCTATCAGTGTTATGGTGGTTGAACCACCACAATTGCAGATTGGTCTTTTTCTGAATATTGCTAATGAAAAATGATAAGCCTATCCTTTCGTGTATGTAATAAATTAATGATTTACAGTAATGGTGTATCATGTCCAATTTTTTTAAAGGTCCTCCTGGGCCCAAAGGAGAGAAAGGTGATAAAGGTGTCAGAGGAGATCAAGGCGTAGAAGGAGTTCATGGGCTAAGAGGTACGTTGGCTGTCATATAATGAATAATCCTGAGAACAAGGTGCACGTACTGGATACTCAATAAAGTCACGCTTATGATCATGTGAAGTCCCAGGTAAAAGGTTAATTGTTGAAATCTAAACCCTATCGTACAGAAAAGATTTGCTTTAAATTCAGAAAATATGAACTATTCTATATGGATTTAGTTCAGATTAGCTTGCTGAACAATCTTCCCAGATGCCTAATAACTGGTGCAACCAGCTTGATAACTGTATGTTGGCGGTATCTATCGCATATTGAACACTTGACTTTGCTTATTTTTTTTGTCTTAGATGAAGATAAATCGTTTCATTTTAAAACCACAAAAACAAACAAAAATCGCCAATAGGCTACATCTTGTGTGTGTGTGTGTGCGCGTGTGTGTTTTAAAAGAAAACCCAACAGATTCGGAGAAATACACTACATAAATATCAGACAGACTCTAGCTGGATTCTATTTCTCTCGTGATGTACTGGAATAGATCTGTTTCAACTCACTGGATGTGAATTTAAATGCTGAGTAGAATACAAATTCACTTTCACCTTTGCTGTCAGCAACTGTATGTAGTTTATTTGGAGCAAGTCTTGGTTTTTACCATTTTTCTATATGTTTTATTTGCTAAAATCTATAGCATAATTAATAAACTTTAGAAATTAAAGAAGATAAAGGGAAATATTATTTCCTTCTAAAAGAATAAGAGAAGTCAGCGAGTAAAATAATTGGCTCTTAATTCCTCATAAGTATCACAAAAACCCGGGTAGTGTTTCAAAGCAAGGACTGTATACAGGACGATGTGTTTTTTACTTTGCATATCATCTCATGAAGCTAGAAAAAGCCCAAATATGTAGCACTACATTATTTTCATCATCTTTGATTACGTAAATCTCTTTCCATCCCTGATCAATGTATTGACCAGTCCAAGTTTAATTAGTTTAAAAGTTTAAAAGCAAGAGTTTGGTTCCTGACTGTCCTTCTGATCATTTTGCTTAAGAAACTAATGCATCAGCTGAAAGCCTATCTATGGGGATTCCTTGTCCTTGAATATTCTGCCAGATTAGCTTTATCTTGAAGAGTCAGTTTACATGACTGCACATCTGTGGATCTTGACAATAGTGCATTAATGTCATGAGCAAGGGAAGTAACCAGTATTATATCAAAGTCCACAACCTTTGCTATTATCAAGGCTCTGTCAGCATTTCCATTATAAACTACTATCGTCAAAGCTTTGTAACTCAACCATAAAAGGTCAGTCTGGATGACAACTTGCAAATGGTTTCATTTTGGGAGCATCTTTTTCAGCTGTTCCTAAACTTTACGTTTGCAAAATGAAAAGCACCAATATTTTACCTTTTGTTGTTGTTTGTTTTGGTTTGTTTTTTTGGAAGATGAGGGGCAAGGCAAAAGAGATTCTTGTAAATGAAGTGTGAAAATGAACTTTTTAAGTCTCTTAGATTGCACTGATCACACAGATTGGCCTTGGCTTAATTTGGAAAACCACAGAAACAACTACAAATGATACAAAAAGTGTCTTCTGATTATTTTCAACAATAATGTTTCCCAGAGTACTAACTCTGAATACCTGCCTACTTGACCCATCTACTTTAACAATTACAGTAACTTGTTATATGAATGATGTAACAGTAATAATCTATGACTTTCAGTGATGTTAATGGGAGGTCTGCACATGGCTCAAGCATGTTTTATGACTGAATATGTTTACGTGTCAGAGCATGAAAACACCAGTACATTGAAAACTCTCCTACTCCATCTGTACAGTACCTAGCACATTGGGGCCCCATTCTTGGATGGTCCTTAAGCACTACTGTAATAAACATAATTTATAATAATAGTGTTAAAACGTATACCAGTGTTTAGTCCACTAGGTTGTTTTCCGTGGATGTTGACTGATTAATCTCTAACAGTATGAAGTACTTTTATCTCTGGCATTTGTAAAAATTGACTTCATTTAAGGAAGACAAAGAGGGAGGATCATTTGAAATTATGGAAGGAAGCAGAGGCAGATACATCATTAACAAGGCAAAAGCAGCTAAAGTCTGTGGATCTTGTATTAATAGGAAGTCCTAGATCTCTTAAAAACTATGGAGCAGGTCATCAGAAAGTGTAAATTTATATAATACTCTGATGTTTTATAGAGCTATGTTGATTTACACCAGCTGCGAATTTGGACCTATGTATTTATTCTGTAAAATGTATTATGAAATCAAGGGTCAGAACCTTCACTGATGTTAACTGGCTTAGCATTATTGACTTCAATGCAACTACACAATTTATACCAGCTGAGCATATGGACCTTGATAGTAACAGCTGAAGAATGTATAATGTGGGAATGATGTAACTACATTTCTGAAATATCTACCAAGACCAAAACTGTTTTCTCTGAAAAAGGAATAAAGGAAATTTAAAATCGGTTCATCTTGTATGCTCTAGCCATTAGGAAGAAAAAAATAATCTTTTCTAGCTATGAAAAACAGGAAATTAAGTTCAGTTAAAACTCACACACCAGTTGACTAACTAGGAACCTATAGTCTAACTTAGTTTGTTAATGAAATCTGCCAGGAACGGGGAGAGCTGGATCTCAGGAACCCATCCTAAACTAAGGTAATCAGGAGACAGCAGAGCTACAAGTTTTTGCAATGTTGAAGAACACAGAGCCAAACAGAAGGAACTCTATATATTTTCCATATATAATTGGGGGAAGAGGGGAGTAATCTGGTGGTTTGCACAGGTAAAAAACACTAGAGAAGAAGGAAGTCATGGAAACAAACATGGCCGTAAACGAATAACCAGAAATGGCTATAACGCTGTCTGAAATAGCAGGCAAGTCTGATATGGCTACTATTCTGACTGGAATATACAAAACAGTGAAGGCCTTAAAGAAATTGTCCACAAACCAGGAGTGATGACCAAACGTTAACATTTTCTTTTGCTGAATGAATGTGATTATTAAAATATTCTATTAGGCATTAATTTAGAGACACTTAAGAGATATTATTATAATTGTTTAAAACAAATTATAAAGGGAGGGACAGAGGTTGAGAAAGCTTTTCTTAAATGTAGAATCAGAATATTAAAATGCAGAAAAATGATAAGTGCATAATGTTGGGAAAACCCTTCAGTGTCTGAAGGACTTGAATCCCTTCAGCAGAGTTTCTTTGGGTATTAATATGGGAATTAATACAATATAATTATCTGATAAGATATTGGACTGTGTACTTTTTCACAGCACATCCATCTCTCTTAAGCTCTAGTGATGAAAGTATGCTATCTAGCCTTTGACAATAAGGCCTGATCAAAGTCCATTATAGTAAATGGAAAGAATTACGGTAGAGTTACAGATCCAAGGAATTACAGACCAGTCAATTTAACTTCAGTAGCTGAAAAGATAATGCAGCAAATCATTAAGCAATTAATTTACAAACACTGAGATGATAATAAGGTGATAAATAACAGTCAGCATGGATTTGTCAAGAACAAATCATATCAAACCAGCCTGTTAGCTTTCTCTGACAGTGTATCAAGCCTTGTAGATGGGGTGGGTGAAAGCGTTAGACATGGTATTTCTTGACTTTAGTAAGTCTTCTGATACTGTCTCGCATGACCTTCTCATAAACAAACTAGGAAATACAACCTAGATGGAGTTACTATAAGATGGGTGCATAACTCAATGGAAAACCTTTCCCAGAGAGTAGATATCAGTGGTTCACAGTTGAGCTGGAAGGTGTCAAGGTTCCTTCCCCACTCTGAACTCTAGGGTACAGATGTGGGGACCTGCAGGAAAACCTCCTAAGCTTACTTTCACCAGCTTAGGTTAAAACTTCCCCAAGGTACAGATTATTTTACCCTTTGCCCTTGGACTTCCATTGCCACCACCAAACGTTTATCTGGATTTATTTTTATTAGGAAAGCGTTGTTTGGAAATGTCTTTCCCCAAAAAATCCTCCCAACCCTTGCACCCCACTTCCTGGGGAAGGTTTGGTTAAAATCCTCACCAATTTGCACAGATGACCACAGACCCAAACCCTTGGATCTTAACAACAATGAAAAAGCATTCAGTTTCTGAAAAGAAGGATTTTAATAGAAGTAGTAAAAAGTAAAAAAGAATCACCTCTGTAAAATCAGGATGGTAAATACCTTACAGGGTAATTAGATTCAAAACATAGAGAATCCCTCTAGGCAAAACCTTAAGTTACAAAAAGACACACAGACAGGAATATCCATTCTATTCAGCACAACTTAATTTCTCAGCCATTTAAAGAAATCATAATCTAACACATATCTAGCTAGATTACTTACTAAATTGTAAGACTCCATTCCTGTTCTGTCCCCGGCAAAAGCATCATACAGACAGACTCTTTGTTTTTCCCTCCCCCCAGCTTTTGAAAGTATCTTGTCTCCTCATTGGTCATTTTGGTCAGATGCCAGCGAGGTTATCCTAGCTTCTTAATCCTTTACAGGTGAGAGGATTTTTCCTCTGGCCAGGAGGGATTTTAAAGGGGTTTACCTTCCCTTTATATTTATGACAGAAGGGCATATCCAGTGGCGTCCCATAGGGATCAGTTCTGGGTCTGGTTTGTTCAATATCTTCATCAATGATTTAGATAATAGCCTAGAGAGTATACAACAGTGATTTTGATCTGTAATATTCAGATTTGCACTAATTCATTTCTCTGGTTTTGCTAGGTTTTCCTGGAGCCAAAGGGGAAGTTGGACAACAAGGTCGTCCTGGAAATCCTGGACAAAAAGGATCAAAGGGAATTCCAGGTATAGTGATTATAGCAAGCAATTAATAGCAATATAGACAAGACATTCAAGTTGAGGTATTTGTCCTGACTGGATTTAAAATGATCCCAGCAGAATTCTTTGATAAGATCAGACCTGATCATTCATCTCAAAAATATCTCTCTCCTCAGGATGGATGGCAAAGCTTAAGTAACTATGGCCCTCAATTGCACAATGCTTTCCCCTCCTCTAGTCAGCTATAAAATATAAAGTACTATAAAAAGAAAGATCATGGGGCATACTACAGCCCTGAGCCATCTGATTTACACCACTCTGGCAGCACAAAGTGGGTAGAAGGCCAACTTAAACAGCTGTTTGGGGATTCCCTCAATGTAGGACCCCTGTACGATAACTAACCCCTTCTTGACATTTGTATAAGGGGCACATCAGTGACCCTGCTTTGGTTTGGAAGGGGTTAAAGGGCTGCCCCGGGGAGCCAATCACAAGCAGACTTGAGGCAGCCAATCAGGGCCTGACTGGGTCAATATAAGAAGGGCTCCTGGGGAGAAGGAAGTCAGTCTTGCTGTAGCAGTGGAATAAGAAGGACCTAGCTGTCTGGTGGAGACAGGGATACCTGGAACACAGCAGTACTGAGAAAGGGCAGGCTGAGCTGGGGAGCTCTGGCCTGGTGACCTCCCGGGCTGAGGTCTTGCAGCAAAGCCTGAGGAGGTACTAGGGCTGCAGGGAAGCAGCCAGGCCAAGAAAATGCAGCAAGTCGATGAGTGGCAATTTCAGACTGCAGTTTGCCCCTGAGAGAAGGGGCAATTTCAGACTGCTGTTTGCCCCTAGATGATGACTGGCAGTAGCCACTGAGGCAAGGTGGTATAGGGGGTTGGGGTTCCCCTGGGAGGGGAGACCCAGTGTGTGGGAGGGCAGCATCCCAAGGTAAGGAACTCTGAGGTCCAGGAGGCACACGGGGCCAGAGGTGGTGGAGACAACAGGACAGGTAACTGAGGGTAAGAAACCAGCCAGAGGAGGGCGCTCCTGAGCTGGATGAGCTAATTCCCGGAATGACCAGCAGGAGGCACCACTCCGGTGAGTGCTCTGCCTTACTACATGTAGACAATTATGATAAATTAGGTACTGTTTCCTTTACACCACAACAAGTCACTTCATATAAGAAATGACAAATAGCACAGTGAAGGAAAAGGACATTATAGAAAAGGGGAAAGAGAATTACAAAAGAATGAAGAGGGAGAAAGAAAAGAGCCACATAAAAAGGAAACAGAAAGAATCAGAACTATTTTTTATTTTAATTTTTTGGAAGCTGATTACTTTTTTATTTGTACATAAAACTATATGCACTAGTACACTAAATACTAATGCAAGCCATTATCATATGGACTTAGTTGAGAATGCTGCTCCATAAATACATGTACATGGAGCCAACAGGAAGGTTGCTGAGTTTGTTCATCATTTCTGAAAATCAAGTCACTTATTTTGGTATCTAGAAAGGATTTAGGAGGTTAACTGCAGGTTCCTATATTTGCACTTCTTAAGTAGGCATTTTTGACCACAAGTTCACTGGAAATGTGGCTAGTGTTATCCACAGTTATGCATTTATTTTGAGGGATTTTTTTTGGTCACAATGTTATTTTGAATGAATTTTTATCTTTAAATTTAATTTTCTTAACATGCAGTACCAATATTCACAAATAGCTTCCCTGTTCCTGAGAAGTTTTACACGTAAATTAAATCATTGTAGAAACTTCAGGAAAATCAAACCCAGAAGAAACCAAATCACTATTGTACACTAAGGATAATCCCCAAAACTGAAATTGCTCTGTCAGTAGTAGGGTGTGGGTGCTTGGCCTGAGAGCTCCCCTCCCTAAGAAAAAAAAAAAAAAACATCTTTTTTCTTCAGATGTTGTGGATGCTGTGGGTAGAGTGAAAGGGAGAGATGTACTCCAATGTAGCTTTACCTGGGTTGCAAACCAAAGTTATCTCCATCAGTGTAAGTCACTATTTTACATCAGTGCATCATGTCTGGTTTTTCACTGGTCAGAAAGTCTGAGTCTACAAACAGCCAGAAAAAAATATCAGAGGTATGAACCGTCCATTCAGCCTAATGAGGTATTACTGTAGAAACTTACTGCCATGTCAAGCTCCTCTGCAACCATGTGAGCAGAAGACTCAATTGGGGGTGGTGTGGGAGAGCTTTTGATGCCACTAACCAATGACAGTGACTCTGCTGTGGAGGTATAGTCTTTTGCACCCTCAGAGTCTTTTGCATAGGTGGGTGACCGTTAAGTCCTCCTTCTCTGGGACTGACTTAAACCTGTCTAAAGAGAAGCAATGGTAGTCTGGGAAAGGAGGGAGCTCCAGTCTCCTCTAAGAGGATTCGTGGTAATATCCTGATAGCTGTGCAGAGAGCTTTTCCTGGTGGAACGGGGGCCATACGGGCCCACAGCGAGTGCTATGTGGGGATGTACCTAGGGCACCAGATTGACTTACTCAAGTCCTGAGAGCTGGTAAAAAAGTCTCTTTCAGAAACCTCCCTTGTTTGACCCTCTCAATGAATTTTTCACATAAATATTGTTACTAATATAGGTCTTTTTAATCTTCTCCACACACACAACTGATTTAGGGCCAAAAGGGGAGAAAGGAGACAAAAGCGGAAGTAGCAACACCATTGCAATATGTAAGTAACACTTAAATAGTTATTTGATTTAAAGAGCATGTATTTTTCTGTTTTTTTCTCTTTACTTAACTTGGTAAGTGTTCTTGTAAGAAAAAAACGTGCCGCTGGGCTTAATGTGGGCAGGCAATATGCAGGCTTCTACATGCAAAACTCTGGCTCTATAACGTAGTCCTGACCTACAGTGACTCCATTAATCCAGTACCGACCCTTTCTGGAACAAAAAAATGTCAAAAAGTGTGTCAAACTGTTTTGTGGCTTTAGTCATATGGATATCCACCAAGATCTACACTCGGAACGCTGAGCTCCATTCAGTTGGAGCCTACATGGCAGATCTCAATGGAACTGAACACAATAGTTTATTTATTTAGTGTTCTGTGTGAAAAAAACCTTTGAGCATTGACAGAAAGATCCAACAGAAATAACTGAGAAAAATAAAATGTGATTAAGTTAAAATAACAGAAAAGCATGGAATTTTAGTCATTAGATGGTTTGGCAACTGCTGCTAAAGAGTAGGTAAGAGTGAGGACTGATGATATTGTTTCATACTAAAACCATTGATCTCTTTCTGTAAGATTCTCACATTATCCAAATTGCAAACGTGCAATTTTTTTTTTCACCTGGTGTTTGGGAGGTTAAACTGCACCTATGGCAGTTCTCTGGGTGGGAAATCATTGTATTTATTACCAGGCTTACATTACTTTGAACAAAGGCTCAGACTAGTATTCTGTTTGCTCTAAATAAAAGTTGGTCAAATATCAAGTACAAATAATATGCCAGATCCCACGCCATGACAGAAATGCTTCTAAATCACCTTTATAAAGTGGCCTGTCCCTGTACCATGTTGGCCCCACAGTGCCAGTTAGCGCAATCCGAAGATTAGGAGCACATGGCTATAAAGGTTTATAGAAATAATGCAATCAAATACTGAAATGAAATTACTCAAATAGAATTTTATTTAAATGCAGAAGCTTGTTTCACCCTTAAGATCAAACACCAATTTCTGTTTCCTTGTAGAAAGCAAGGAGAACTACCGGCACTTTCCTTGCTGTCCATTTTTAAACAAAGATAAAATGAGATTCAGTGATAGGATTTTTTTTTTAAATCCCCAAGACAGTTTAAAATAACAAGAGAATGAGAGACATTCAGAATATAAGCTGTGGTTAGTCAAATAAGACCACACATATCCACTCAAAAGCATAAAGTTAAAGTGATTAAGAAGCAATCTGTACTTCTGTTCATATTTCAGCGACTGAGAATCAAATGGTGGAATACAGTCTATTTTGAAATATAACCATACTCTTGCACTGTAGTGCAAACGTCAAATATAAGCTTGTAACATTGCAAAATACCTCTCACCCCCCACCTGTTTCTACAAGGATTTCATTTCAAGCAGAAGGGCAATTTTAAACCTTGCTTTATTTACTCAGATTGCTTACCTTTGTAAAGAATATACCCACTCAATTAACAACAAACCTCCACAACTAGCTCCTATTGGCCGGTTTACTGTACAGAGGATAATTCATTTACGCCATCTGGCTGGAACCTCTAACCTACAGTCTCAGTAATGGGTCTTGCCTAATTTATTTTCAGGGTCAGTATTTCCATGATGTAGATTCAGCAAGCATAGCCTTTGTTTCTCCTTGGGCTGACAGGTATGTTTCTGCACAAGAAGTCTGGAACCTCTCGCCCAACTGGAAATGGAGCCTTTATAGCTAGTTAAACCAATCCACGTGTCAGCCAAGCTGTGCTCGTTGCAGGATGAGGTTGAGGGTGGGACAAAAGTACGTCACTTCTGTATTCCTCCAATCCTTGTGTTTGCAGGGAGCGAGACTGTCCGCTGGCATAAATTAGAGGAATCTTAGTACTTAATACTGTTTTAATTGACTGCTTACCCTAACATCAGCAGGGGCAATTGTGTCAGCCAGGGATCACCAGAACCCAGCTCCTCCCTGCTCTACATGTCATCTATACTGACAGGGGTCAGAAGCAGGAGGCAACCAGTAGTTACACTAGCTGCATTGTAGACAGGGATTCCACTGCTGGGATCCTGTTTGTGCCACTCTGATGGCACAAAATGTCACAGTTACAGAGTAACCTGTCCCCTTCCTAGTCTCTCTGTGTACACCCTTCATGCCTCAGGCTTTTACCTGTCTGAGGGTGGAATCACACAATTCTACTCTGAGATCAGGCCCTGGACTACAGTTCCTGGTGTATCTATAGTTCTTACCCTACAGGTCCAACTGAATTCAGACACCTGCAGTTCTTCCTTTCAAGAACCAGTGAGCAGTGGCATCTAGTGAGAAAACAGCCTTCTTAAAACAAACTACAGTTTGTGTTCACAGTAGGAACAAAGTATTGAGAGAGAATTTTAAAAACAGTCTATATGCATGTCTATCTTACCCACTGGCTTACCATCCTCTGTCGATAACCTAGCCAGGCCTAACTTCTTCAGACACTCCCAGTGGGTTCCAGTGTCTCTCTGGCTCCCCGGAACAACTACCTCGCTCTTTCTTCAGAGTTCCTTTTTTAAACTCCCCCATGGTATTCCTGGGCCATTTCCTGTCTGGGCATGTTCTCTTTACAGCTCTCAAGCGTTTGCAGTGAAATGGCTTATCTTGTTTTTTTTGTTCCCTCCTGCTTGTTTTTTTTTTTTCAGATAGCCCTCCAATATATTCATACATAAACAGCCCAATAACCAGGCCAACATACAATACTCATAAATTATTACAGAGCGGCTCCTAATCTGTCACACAAAGTTCACATAATGTGGTACATGATGTTGTCCTCATTTTGGTTTTGGCTTGTATAAGCACCCTGCACTCAGAACTTTATGAAATTCTTAGATCTGCAAAACTGGGCTGGCAATCTCATGTGAACAACTTTTGTCATAGACCAATCAGAAACAATCCGTAAAGACTGGAAATCTCAGGGGGACAAGCCTGTTCTTATGCAAATCCAGCCAAAGTTGATCTGGAGATTGAGGGAGATCAGACTTTGCCCATGGTATTTTGTTGCTTCCAATCTGATCTCAGCCAAAACCCATAAGTACAAAGCTAAAATAAATATTAAAAAGTTAACCAACATATCTGAAACTTCCAAAAAAAGGTTCAATTCAGATTTGGAGGAAAGGTTCCTGGGGAGGGACAGGAAAGTCCTTTAGCCATTTTTGTTTCCCCATCCTCAATGCAGGCTAATGTGTCATAAGGCTAAGAAGTGACTGTTCAGTATGACATAGAACATTAAACAATAAACCAGAACTTGGAAGCAAGAACACTGAAAATGTAGGAGTCTAACCAAGGTCATTTGAGGAAAAAAACCCAAGAGAGAGGTGACCTCTGACGTTAACAGTAGACCTCTTACCAGATCACAAATCCAGGTGTCACAGTCTGAGTATTAGAGTAGACCTTATAAATAAAGGGGTGGGGGAGTTGTGTGTGAGCAAAAGACCCTGAACAGATTTCATAGCAGAGGGCAGAAGCCATCAACAGAGGACAGGACAAAAATGTCAGACTAATAAAACAAAACATTATTGTAAACACAGGATAAAACATGATACCCAAAAACTGCCAGTGAGACATCTTATAGATCATGGGAGCGGTATAAGAACCTGAAGACAACAGAAAAATAAAACATATTGAAGATGTTACACTACAAGGAGATTTAGGGACCTCCAATATCAGGGTGTTTGTCAAAATTGAAGTAGTTTGTAATTCTGGAATCTGAACAACAGAAGGGATTCTTCTTGCCTTTTAAAGGAAAGCTTTAGTGATCACTAATTAGTTTTAAAAAAGGAGTACTTGTGGCACCTTAGAGACTAACAAGTTTATTTGAGCATAAGCTTTCGTGAGCTACAGCTCACTTCATCAGATGCTCACAAAAACTTATGATCAAATAAATTTGTTAGTCTCTAAGGTGCCACAAGTACTCCTTTTCTTTTTGTGGATACATACTAACACGGCTGCGACTCTGAAACCTGTAATTAGTTTTAATACTTTAGATAAATAATTACTAAGAGCTAGATCATAGGTAGGAAAGGGAGTGCGGAGCTGCCCTCTGTGCTTGCGTGGCCCATATAAAGGCTAGGTAGAATCCCAGTCCCTCCTTTCAGGAGAGCACAAGGACTTCTCTTTAATGTGTGGAGCAGAACAGGGGAGATAGGAGGGAGGGAGAATGGGCAGACTTCAACTGGACTCCTCATGGGTGCAGGAATCTGGCTACACAAATCTGATTGTAGGACTGGGGCCTTAGTTAGCAACAAACAGCTCACATATCAAAAAACACAATCCAGGTTTTTTTAATCTCTGGATTTATACATATACATTGGGGGAGGCAGAAGGTGAGGATCATCAAGTCACAGCATTTTTGTTAACCTTTTATTTAAGCACCTGATCCTAGAATTGATCCAAATTCAAACCTCCATAAACTGCTCTGGAAGTTCTGTGCAACATCTGATTTCAGATTTGGCTGTGTGTATTTCCTTGTTTATTTTTTATGTATAGTTCAATACCAAAATATTAATAATCAAATAAAGGAAAGTATGTAATTAAAATATGGTCTAAAAGAGTTTAAATCAATTTGTTTGCAATGCAAAATGTTATCCTGAAAAATGCAATTACAACTCTGTTTACAAGTCACTAGTAACCTTTTTATTAAAATCTTTAAGAGTATGGTAATTGGATGATTTTCTTTCACAGTATGGTGGTGGGAAAAGTCACTAATTCATATCCTGCAGTTTAATGTCTGACTTGTCACCTCTCTGGAACATGCACTTAGAAAATCTCAAAGTATCTAATTATAGCACCTGCCTTGTTCAGTGTTTTGTGATCCATATACAAATGTCTCGACTTGCTGCGTAAAGAAATCTTCAAAAGAAAAAGGGTTTAGGGAAAGCTTAAATCAGCATCCTTTGGTTTCTTCCATGCTGTGACATTTATCTATGGAGTTAAGTCATCACACAGTAATAGCTTAGCATACAGCGTGGGCTAATTCTATATTTAGTGATGCCATGAACTAATAGAGAGAGATTCAAATACTTAGAAAAAGTTGTTGACTGATTTGAATGACTAAAGCTTATGTTTTCACAAAGGTTAACAGGAAGATCTGTGCTGTTATAGATACCAAATCCCAGTTCCATTTAAATTTTAATGGGGTAAGACGAGTAGATCCTACCTGCAGAGGGGAGCCGATTTTGGATGAGTCACCCAGTTCTTCTGAGACCTGTTTTAATCATAGAATTATAGAATATCAGAGTTGGAAGGGACCTCAGGAGGTCATCTAGTCCAACCCCCTGCTCAAAGCAGGACCAATCCCCAATTAAATCATCCCAGCCAGGGCTTTGTCAAGCCTGACCTTAAAAATATCTAAGGAAGGAGATTCCATCACCTCCCTAGGTAAAGCATGCCAGTGTTTCACCACCCTCCTAGTGAAAAAGTTTTTCCAATATCCAACCTAAACCTCCCCCACTGCAACTTGAGACCATTACTCCTTGTTCTGTCATCAGCTACGACAGAGAACAGTCTAGATCCATCCTCTTTGGAACCCCCTTTCAGGTAGTTGAAAGCAGCTATCAAATTCCCCCTCATTCTTCTCTTACGCAGACTAAACAATCCGAGTTCCCTCAGCCGCTCCTCATAAATCATGTGTTCCAGTCCCCTTATCATTTTTGTTGCCCTCCACTGGACTCTTTCCAATTTTTCCACATCCTTCTTGTAATGTGGGGCCCATTGTAGTGTAATGTCACCTTCAACTTTATTCTAGTTCATCCAGTCCACTTAGCACAACATAATCCTGGAAAGATTCCAGAATGCGCCTAAAGGAAGTGGAGTAGCAGCGCCTGTTCCCCTCCAACTTCATGTGCCTCACTCTAGAAACAAAAATCCATATGATTTCCATGAAACCAGAAATAAAGCCTAAGACTTGTAGTGATTTACAGATGTCCAGATAAAGAACTTGCTTATTGGTTGGAAGTGCACATGGACCTTCGGGTCAGCATAAGACTGGAATTCCTCAGGTTCATTTTTCTTAGACAATGCCACAGACAGACTAGTATCCAATCTCTTCTAACCACATGGAAACCATGGGTTTCACCTGGGCTATCTCTGACCCCCATGCTCAGATGTCTCTCACATTCTGGATGGTTTGCAGTCTTGCATGAAGACTCTATCATCAAAAAAGATGACCGCTGTATACAATAGATAGCGGCCACAGGACAGATTCTCCACTGCCTTGAACCTTGTGTTGGCATTTATAGTCTAGTTCAAAACAGTCCAATATGATGTAATAACCAGGAAAAGCCTTACTAAGAAGGATCCAGTGATGTGAATGCAAGCAAAAACCTTGAGCCAAGTCATCAGTTAGTTACAATTGAACTGTACTAGATAATATCTAAAAAGAAATTGGAGCAAGTGTAAGAGAATTAGATATGGAATGGCCAGCTAAGCATGTTTGTAACAATGGGGACATAGGTTAATGAGTCTGCAGCCAGCATTTTAAAGAGACTGTGTCACTTTAAGATTGAAATAGAAACTGATCACAGGTAAAGACTCTATGGGCCTGATTCTCCTGTGTTATAAAGCATTGGGTACAAAGGGAATAACTATTACTGGAGATTTAACAGCGTAAGCAAGGGGAGAATCTGGCTCTGTGACTGAACAGTGGGAGCTGATAGGCTGCATATTTGGGATTAAATAAAACGGTTGTATTTGAGTAGCGTTGCATGAGATTCCTTTTATACCATTTACATGGCATATGGCAGGAAGCCTACACAGTGATAGTTTACATGCACAGTGTGGCTGACACTAAGGCAGGCTCCCGGCCTGCCCTGGCCCCACACCACTCCCGGAAGCAGCTAGTGCTTGCAGAGCAGGGCAGGGGTGCGTTGGCCCCTTCCGGGAGCGGCATGGTGATGGGGTAGGCAGGGAGCCTGCCTTAGCATCAGCCACGCTGTGCTGCCAACCAGGAGTCACCGGAGGTAAGTGCCTGAGCCCCCTCCTGAAGCCAGCACCCTGAAACGCCTCCTGCACCCCACGCCACAGCCCTGAGCCCCCTCCCAGAGACAGCAGCCCATACCCGCTCCTGCATCCCAAACCCCAGAGCCAGCACCCCCACCCCCTCCTGCACCCCCACCCCCTGCCCCAGCCCTGACCCCCCTGTCCCAGACCCATCCCCCTGTACCTCTTGCACCCTAACACTTTGCTCCAGCCCAGAGCCCACACCCCGCACTCCCCTCCCACACCCCAACACTCTGCCCCAGCCCACAGCCCCCTCCAGCACCCAAACTTCCTCCCAGAGCTTGCACCCCTCACCCCTCCTGCCCCAGGCTCAGACCAGAGCCCCTCCTACACTGCGAAACCCTCAGCTCCAGCCCAGAGCCCACACCCCCTCCTGGTGAAAGTGAGTGAGAGTGGGGGTGGGGGATGGAGTAAGTGGGGTGGGCCTTTTGAGGAAGGGGCGGGGTCTTGTAGAAGGGGCAGGGTAGATCTTGGGTTGCCCTTAAATTCAAAAAGTGATCTTGGACGTAAAAAGGTTGGAGACCACTGGTTTACATTATGTCTACCTTTAAGCAGTATTATCAATCTCTCACTTTTATGAGCTGAACGGATTTACGGCGCACATGCTTCTATCTTTTATGAGTAGATTGGAATATTATGAGATGAACCATGCTGCAAATACCCCTCCTTAACGGCATGCTAAAGATAGATGAATAGGCCCACAATGCTTCATAGTAAAATAATAATTCATTTTGGTTGAGTTAATGAGGTGGTTTCATAAAACAGATGCATTATCCTCAAGATGATGTTCTGAGATTCCAAAGAAGTCATCTCCGGCAAAAACATTTTTTTCTATAGTGTTTCTAAAAAAAAAAAAATCCAGCTAAGAAAAACGCAGAACATATAGTAAATAGAAGGTCCCCAGTACTCTTCACTGTTACTTGAAAGTATTAACCCTAACATTAAAGAACAAGCACTGTGTGTTAAATAAATAATAAAAAAACCTCCAAGCATTAATGCTCATATGAGGATCACTCTCAGCTTTGGCAGTGTCATATCATGCAGTAAGTGAGGAAGTGTCTCAGGAGGTAGCTATTCAGGGCTTCTAGTTCAAGACAAAAATTGTGAATTCCACCTATAAGCCAGAAGGAAGCCAATGCAGATCCTGGAACACTCATGTGACATGCAATGTGGGAGGCACTGCTTACCACAGCTGCTGCTTGCACCATCTTCAGTTTCCAGCTGGATTTAAGGTGTAGGTCTGGGTAGAATACAGTGCAGTAAGCTATCTTTGTGAGAAAAAAGCATAGATAATGGTAATAAGGTCTGCATGCACAAGAGAGAGTTGCAAGAATATCGGGGGGGGGGGGGGCGGGAAACAGCTGTGTTGCTCTTTGCTGTTACCTGATCTAACAGAAGTTGGGAATCTAATCAAACCTCCAAATTGTGAACACAAACACATACTTGTCATGAGAAGGGCAGAAATAATCCTTAGCAAGGGATTTTCTCTCACCTATGCATTTCACTTCTGTCTTATCTTGATTAAACCTCAACCAGTTAGCATTCTCATCTGTGCCTAGTCTCTACAAGACACTGGACAGGAGGCTAAGCTGCACCTACAGACAAAATGGAGACCAGGAGCTGGGCACCAACAGCATACTGAAAACATCATATTCCCCATCTCCTCACTCACCCTTTGAACAGCCTTATATTGCACAAGATGGGTAGCAAAATGGAACCCAGGGAAAGCCCAAATGAGAGCATCCTGAGAGGGGGAAAAAAAGCCATTGCACAAGCCTGGTCTATGGGACTACTCAGACAGGAAGGAACAGAACAACAATGTCCACTGGTGAATTGACAAAGCCTCATAGATCAGCAGCATCAAAGGCAGTTGACAGATCTAATAGTATGGATACTTGAACTACACCAATTGCAAGTAGCTCAACCACATACATAGTACTGTACCCAAATTAACAAAGATCATGGAAATCCATTGTAAGAAGATTAGCAAGAAGCATTTGCAATTCTACATTTTCATCGGCAAATGGTGATGTCATACTTTACACTTCTATAAGATTCCATCCAAGGACTACAAAGGCATCAATGATTCAAATTGCCCAGCAACTCATTGAGTTAGGCAAATATTATCCTTCATTTTACAGGTTTTGAAACTGAGACATAAAGAGGCTAACTGATTCCCCAGTGTCACACAGTGAATTTCAGGAGCAGTGACAGCACCCCCAACTCCTGACCTCCATGCCTGCATTCTAACTCTTTATTACATATGACTGAAACCCACTGAAATATTCCCTGTATGAATCATGGTATCAAGTTTGTATCTAATCAGACCCTACCTTTATTTTCTCCGCTCCAGCTTCCAGTATTCAACTTGTAGGAGGACATGTTCCTAATGAAGGTAGAGTGGAGATTTTTCATGCTGGAGAATGGGGTACTATCTGTGATGACCACTGGGATATTCGTGATGGAGCAGTGGTCTGTAAGAGTCTGGGGTATTCAACAGCATCTAGAATTCACAGTGGTGCCTATTTTGGACAAGGTACTCAAACAAATTTTTAAATTCATATAGTCTAGGTATCCTTTATATCTCCCCCCCATGCACCCTCCTGCCCCCGAATCACAGCTAAAGCTGGGTAGCTAAAGAACTGTTTATGGAACAGTAGCAAGATAAGATACATACAATTAATTGGATTTTCAAAGCCATGCTACTGATTTTTAGGAAAGTAAGTTAAAGGGTGCATTTAAAAAATAATGATAAAATAACTGTTTTACTAAGAGAAAAGGACAGACAAGTAGAAATTAACCATCTGTTTTATCTACAGCAGGTTAAGTAGTCAGTCCAACCCACAAGGAGTATTCTCCGAAACATGGCATTTTACTCAATGTTTTGATTATATAAATAAACTTTATAATTATAACTTATATTTAAAGTGTTTATTACAATTATATAATGCATATTGATGTGATCAGTCATATAGATAAGTTATAATGTAATTATTGTCACAGTATCTGAGAGCCTTTCAAAGAAATCACAACCAAAATGGACCAGATTTTAAATTATTTTCTTCTCTGCTGTTTCCCCCCCCACCTCCACTGCCCAGGACTACTACTATTTCTCTCTCCCACCACACACACACACACATATATGTGATAGATATAATTTGAACAAATCCTTGTACGCCTAGGAATCTATGGAGTTTTTTTTGTGATCTTCATGATCATCACTCATGACAGCCACAGAGAGAGATCAAATCCTCAAGCTCCAAAACCCAAGCACACCACTACTTAAAATGAAGAAAATTTTCCACAGTATAGGGTCTATGACAGACTTTCTCAAATCCTGACATCACTGGTGAAAAGAAAAATATATGTTTCCAATAGTGAAGCTAAGCTTCATAGTGGGTACCAAGTGGGTCAGTCATTTCACAACCAAGGTAGTGTGCTCTGTATAAAGAAACCTAAATTAATTAGACCCATTGCAATTAATACCCAAAATTTTAGAACCATCTCCCAATCAAAGAATATTTTCCAAGTTTCTGGATTTTGGATGTCAACTTAGTTTGGTTATAGGGAAAAATAGGTGTCTTTAAATACTTTAACACACCCCATTTTACCAATTTTACTGGGATATTTATTTAATCTGTGGCATTTTAAATTAAGTCAAGTGTTATATTTAACTATGTTATACCCACCATCAATATTCCTGGTTATTATATATAAGATGTACAAATATTTAGTTTCATGTAAGAATTATCCTTCTGAAATATATATGAGATAAATTATTCTTAACATTGCAGGTACTGGTCAAATATGGATGGATGAAGTTCTTTGTTTTGGCTATGAAACCTCTGTTGAAAATTGTATATTTAAAGGCTGGGGTGTGACAGATTGCAAACATGATGAAGATGCTGGTGTCACTTGTAAAGTTTAATTCAGCCTTCAGAGATGCATAACTCCCACTGAAGGTAATGAGCATATTATGCATATGTAATAGGTATATAAGGACAATAATAGATCTTAAATGTCAATAGTCACCTACTGCAAGCTCTCAGAGTTAGAGAGGTATGAATCTAAAAGGATATTGAAGAAACTAAGGTTCTGATTTTGTAGGCACAGAGGCTTACTGTTAAGCTTGAAAGTAGTCCTGCTGAAATAATTAGGATTCTTCACATGCTTAAAGTTAAGCACATATATGTGTGTTTGCAGGATCAGGGCATAATTTACAGTCATATAGGCTCAAAGAATACAAACTAGTGGGTCAGGACTGACCATGATGATATGTTAAGCAGCCATTTAATAGTTACGTAAATAAAACATAACTAGATGACAAGGACACTTCACTGAATTAAGGTCCTGATTCATGGAAATACACATACTTAACTATAAGCATACAAGTTCCATTGTCTTTAATGAGATAAGAATATGCTTATGTAATGTCTTAACAGAGATGCTTTCGTTAATTGAAGACTTTCATATTATTCTATTTTTATGTGTTTGACTAATAAAATTAACCTGAAGACTTTTTACAACACTGTGGAATGTGCATGTTTTTCCCCTCTGTAAAATTAGCATATTTAAAGAGAAATCTTTGGTACAGAAATAAATGCAAGAGAATCAAACAACTGGAAAGCATAAGGGAGAATTAAACAGAAAGAAATCAGGATGAATTAAACAACTGAAAGCATGCTCTGGGGCCAGATTAGTGGGTGCTAATTCAACCTGGGTACTGGCATTTGTAGTGAACAGACCAAGTTCAGAAGTGGGAAGTAAAGTGATGTAAATTAAAATGTCTTTTCACTTACTTAGCCTCCCTTATATTTCCTTATATCGTCTCTATTGATGCATAAGTAAGTCTAAGAGGATGTAATTTATGCATTGAGAACACTTTACTTTTCCCATATATTCAGATGATCTTCTCCTCTCCTATTCCCAGTTTTGCACCCAAAAGTGACCCAAAAGTTTTGATTAGCTGCTCCTGCTGAAATGTCACTTTACCTTATTCTGGAGCTTGGAATGCTCTCGTTGTACCTTACTGTAAGAGTAAATCTCAATTCTGACATTCCAGATTTCCATTGTCATTTTACAGTGCTGTATTTCCACTGATTTCAGTGGAATTATGGCTGATTTACACTGTGAAGAAGTCAGTAGCTTCTGGGTCATTTCGCTTTGAAAGTGGGGCAGACAAGTCCCCCACTTAGCATAAGATTGTTCCTAAGAATCTTGGCATGTGGGGTGGGGGAGGATGTTCCTAAGGACTGAGGATGGCTAAATAAGAAGTGAGTGAATAGGGCCTGAGTTTAGGGTTCATAATAAAACAAAATCCATTCATCTCATTTCAAGATTAATTATAAAGCTTTTGCACAGCATTAATGCTAATGGGCCTGTGATGGGATATATTAGGTCCTCCAAGCAGCCTAGAGCAGCTGCGTGGGACACAGCCAATCAGAAAGAGCGTGCAGGGAAGCAGCCAATCAGGGCTCAGAAAGCTTGTATAAAAGGGCCTGCTGGGACTAGGCAATCAGTCTACTGGCAAGACTGGACAGAGCAGTTACTGGCTGTAGTCAGATGAGTAAGGACAGTGCTCCTGGCTGGTTGCAATACCTTGACAGAGCAGTTGCTGGCAGGGACAAGTGGGGGAGGGGAGGCAGAAGCAAGGAAAGTCCTCCTGGCTGGCTGTGGGAATGCAAGAAAAAGACTTTAGCCCTCCGATAAGGGTGAAGGTAAAGCTGAAGGAGCTGCAGGGAAGTGGCCCAGGGAACAGTACCATAGAGTTAAAAGGAGCACAGCATGTGGCTGCTATTTATAGGGTCCCTGGGTTGGGACTTGGAGTGGTGGGCAGACCTGTGTCCCCCCTCCCACCAGCCACTAGGGAAGTGGCCAAAGCCCTGAAGAAGGGGAGTTTCCACAGGCCCCAGTGAGCGGGCTAAAGACCCCGAAGAGGGTAGGCATTTGTAGACTTTGATATCCCCGCAAGAAGGGGAATGAACTGGAGAGCTGGGTCCAGTAAGACTTGCTACCGAGTGAAGAGTGTCCAGGAAGGAAGCCCTGGGGGCACTGCTCCATTCCAGAGCAGGGACCATTTGAGAGAGAGCGAGAGAGCCCAGAAGGGGCTGAGACAGTTTGAATCAGCGTACTGTGATAGGCCCTATGGACTAGAACTGACCCCAGGGATAGGGCTTCAGACAAAAGCGATACTGAGTGCACTGAGATAGGCCCTATTGAACTTGTACCCTGGAAGGGGTCTGTTTTGTTTTGCACATACAGACTGTGTGTGACTTGGCCAGAGGGCGGAGTCACTGAAAACCTGCTCAAGACATTAACTGCCAACAGGGCCCACCACAAGCAGCACAAAGCAGAGAGTATAGGCTTGCACGCAGCCAGCAGGGGCACTCCTGGGACATTAGTGGCTCCGTCACAGAGCGAAATACTCTGCTGGTGCAAATAGGAATTCATTTGAGAGAATTTGGAAAGTATTTTCCTCAATTGCTGCAGGAATTAGTGGCTTAGGCCAAAGGAGTTATACAGACAAATAGAGAGTGTGCTTGAGAGGCAAGTAGTTAAAATAAACAGGATACTATTTTATACCTATCCTGAAGACAAAGAATTTCAGTCCCCTGGGCTGGCAGTTAAACAATTTCACAACCATTATACTGACTTCTTATTCCCCCTCCAAATAGCCTGAAACATAAAGCCAAAGCTATGGCGATGTATGGTCATAGTGTTTTATCATGTACAGCACTGACTGACCACTGAATGTGTCCTTGGTGCTATATGAACAAATAAGGAGATACAGAGCTTCCCCAAGGAGCTGCAATCTAGGTCAGACACAAGCAAACCAGCTCAGACACAGAAATAACTGAGTGACAGTACAATGTAGGGAATCTTTACAGAGGTTAAACTTGAAAGGCTTTATAGAAAAACATGTATTTTAAGGAAGGATTTGAAGGAGAATGAGATTGGTGAATTAGAAAATGTGCAGAGAAGAAGAGACATGGTAGACAGCAGTAACCTCATCCAACACCAATTGACTGTAGCGGACATTGGATTGGACCTTTAAAGAAGTAGTTTTTTCAGTCAGGGGCAGCACAGAAGGCAGCACAACATAAAAGCCTTTTCAAAGGATAATAACATAAAGATCAGGATTAAAATCTGTGGTGGAGGAAAACTTTTCTGTTTACCGTAATAATCATCTACTAGCAGTGGTAAGGGGGTGACAAGGCAATTACAAAGAGCAGGATAAATAAGCGTATTCTAGGTGTCCTAAAAGCAATTACATGTGGTCACTATACTCAGTATAACTTCTTGGCTCCTGGGTTTACTTTCTATGTATAGGAAAAACAACAAATAGAGAGAAAATTGACATGCCAGGTTGTGTTTTGATGGAAGACGAAATTCCCTTCAGCTATCTTTTATCTGTCTTTTTTCCTTATGCTTCACAAGCTACCAAGCCTGAATGGAACACAAAGGTTTCATCATATTATACATTTTTAATCTCTTTTCGGTGCTGTGTTAGTATAAAGTTGTTCCAAATCCATTTGTTAATCATCCATTAATAACCTCCCTGACATTAATTCAGTCAAACCTTTTCAGAAATACATTTTTTGCCTCAAAAGAGATATCTTTGGTGGCTTACATTTAAATAATATCCTGTTTTAAAACTATTTAACATTAATCAGATAAATTACTGGTTCCCATTTTATTGTGAGGCTGCAAAAAATCATTAGTAAAAGATTTGGTAACAAAGGCTAAAGCATAGCTATCATTATCTATTATTCAGAATAATACTGGGTCATTTAATGAAGCAAGACCTACTGCTTCTCAGAGAATGAGCTGTTGTCTTTCTGGGCCAAATTCAGAACTAAACTAAAATGCATCTAAGGGAGAATACGCTGGTGAAACTGATACCTTCTTCCAGACTCATTCAACTTTAAATTACATTACTTTCCACTTCACTAGGGACATTTCATTTATGCCCTCCACCACGTCACTAAAGCTCTCATGAAATGATCTGCCCTATCCAATTGCATTGAATACCTTGAGAAGAGCACATATTTCTGTGAGGTATCCCAGCCTAATTTACAGCTGTTGCGAGCAAAGCTGCTGATATTAGGAAGGATGTCCACAGTCCCTAATATACCTTATACACCATTACCCACAACTCAGAACACTTATTACTCTTTGCTTAAAGCTTTTGAGACAGCTTTTTGCTTCTACTTTTAATTATTATTTAAATAAAGAAAATACAGAATAATACAAATGACACCCTCACTTATCAATGGTATTGTGGAAAAATGATATTGACAAGTCGGATAGCCTGTTAGCTATAGTACATATAGATATAATATCTCCATTGTTTGTCACTGTTCTGAGTATACTACTGTACATACATAATGTTATATTCAAATTTGGTACAGGTCAGGGTGACCTGGGTGTCTTGCATAGTCTGGATTTGATAAATGAGATATTTTGATACTGTTGTAAAATACCATGTCAAACTCACAATCCAGTTTATCTGCTTCACTGCCAAGAGCATTAGCTCTGCTGTTGCTGCATGGGTTTTTTTCTCCCTGAAGACTCCAAGTTCTTGAAGAAGTTATCACACTGGAATCAATTGTTCTGTCAGCATTCTCTTTTAGTAAGTATGCAAAGATATTTTATCCAGCTTCTGCAGGTGCTGCTGATATCAGATTTATTAGCCAGCTGTTGTCTCTCTTTACGCAATTACAAAGTCAGAGGAAACTACAAAGGGGCAGGAGAACACCCATGGTAAGCAATGGTGCATGCACTGCTTTTCATTACAGGGATGGGGGAAGGAATGCTGTTACAGCTTTAAAAGAGACACAGATGTTAGATTTAGTAAAGTCTAAGGCCTGGTCTACACTGCGGGGGGGGGGGGGGGGGGATTGATCTAAGTTATGCAACTTCAGCTATGTGAATAACGTAGCTGAAGTCAACATACTTAGATCTACTCACCACGGTGTCTTCATTGAGGTGAGTCAACTGCTGCCGCTCCCCCGTCGACTCTGCCTGCTCCTCTAGCGACGGAGGAGTACAGGAGTCGATGGGAGAGCACTTGGGGATCGATTTATTGCGTCTAGACTAGATGTGATAAATCAACCCCCACTGGATCGATCGCTGCCTGCCGATCCGGCAGGTAGTATAGACATACCCTAAGAAACACTGCTGAATCTCTTTGCTCTATTACGGTGGTTTAAAACCTTTTTTTCATGTGTGGACCCCAAAAATATTACAAAGGGAGGTGTGGACCCCTCTAGAAATCCGCAATCCACAGGTTGAAAAACTACCACTCTATTGTAATTAGAGCTAGAGAAAGTCAGCTGAGAGGCCTGGAACTGTATCTACTCTGGGGCTCAATATGGTTGCATATCCCACTTCTGCAGAAGATCATTAGATCCTGGACAGCAGAGGGCACAAGAGAAAATACTTTGATGAACCCTTTACTTCAACTTTTTTGCATCCATTTGCTTAGAGAAAGAAGTAGTCTTGTATGGGTGAGACATACTGGTTTTTAACTCTTCACTGGACAGGAATTATGAACCATGACTACCTCTTCCTTCTCATTCACTTTCTCCTTCTTTCTTTGCCCGTTGTACTTTGAAGACCAGAACCTAGCCTGTCCTAAGTCCCCAGCACTGGCACAAGGGGGACTAATAGCTGCCCAAGCAGGCAACTGAGGATTCTCTTCTTTAAAATATGCTCCACACCACACTCTTCAATCTCTGTCAGAATATAGATGACAAGTAGTGGTGTGGCTTAGCTACTCATGATTCCCAGAGACATAATGAAGTCTAAGACCAGGTTTACACTAAAAAGTAAAAGTTACACATTGCTCAGAGGTGAAAAAGACGCACCCTTGAGCTGCATAGTTAAACTGACCTTACCCTCCGGTGTGGACAACACTAGGCCAATGGACAAATTCTTCTGTTGACCTAGCTACCACCTCTCAGGGAGATGGATTAACTCCAGCAATGGGAGATCCCCTCCTGTCACTTGTAGTGAAGGTCTACACTGAAGTACTACAGCAGTGCAGCTGTGTCACTGTAGCAATTTAGGTGTAGACGTAGCCTAAGCATCCAATAAAAGCTGGCACAACTTAGAATCAGCTCCAGGATTGGGGGAGATAGGGAGAAAGACTTTAGAGATCCACTTCTGTACCTCTCCCCAGTAGCAGTGCCTCAAACACAGTCTCTAGCTGTGTCAGAACTGAGTCCTGTGTCTCTAACAACCCTTCCACTCCAAAGAAGTCCAAGAACCTATGTCAAAAGAAGCAATTATAATATACAAAAGGTGGCAAGGGTCAAAGCTGTCCCCCGATTTGGATAGATACATCTTAGCTTTCTTTTCCCTTCTTTTTTTTTTTTTTTTAAAAAAGACTTGGAAATTGAAAGTGTTGCTTACTTTCACCATAGCTTTCCTAAGTGCTTCTGAATTTTCTGCTAAAATATTGCTGATACCTGTAATCTCCTACAGGAAACAAATATATGAGAAAAAAACTGAGTAGGGTGGTTTGATTTTTTTTTCCTTTCCTATTATTGACTATTATATTTTAAGAAGGGACTCCACCTCCCATTGTCTAATTTCTCCTTCTGATCAACTCCTGAATTTTTAATCCTGGGTTTCTGACAATTTTTTGCCATGGCAATGATGGTGGTATCACCAATTCTGCAATATAAATAAGAGTGATGATGTGTGAGGCAGCAAGCCTTTTTCAGACCCAAATTGCTTCAGTGATAGCAACATAAAATGTAAGTGAAGGGCAGCCAGTGGACAAATATGGAGGAACAGGGGCTGAGGCAGAGATAGGGTGCTAGACAGAGGACATAAGGGGGAGGTAGAAAGAGATGGAAAAAGGCAGAGTTAGCTGGGAGGTGACAGGGTGCCAGTGTTATGAGTGGGGACTGAGAGTGGGAATGTCAAAGAGATTGAGGGGGCAAGTAGGATACTGTGAGGCTGAAGGGTTTGGGCGGGGGTAGCTCAGCTGTCACCCCTCCACATCTCTTCATGACTGGTTGCTAAATTGATGTGCCTCCACTTCCCTCTGGTGTTCTTCAGTGTATTCCAGCCTTAGGAGTGGCCTGACACTCCAGCCAAGACACAGGCAAGGGCCACAGAGTCCTTTAACATATCCAACAAAAATATAAAGACAGCTAACTTTTCAGCCCCAACTGGGCTCAGGTGGTCACACACACACCCTCAGCTATAATGCAATGTCCTCACATCTGTCTTCTGTCAAGAGGGTGCACAGTTCTCCACCTTTCTAGGGTTTCAGGTTTCCCTCAGGAGCAGCCTGTCTGCCCTTCCACCAGACCTCCTTACCTTCTCTCCCAACTAACCATCTTTCTCCTCTTTCAAGTCCATCCCCTTCACCTGACTACACCCTCCTCAGGTGCAATTAGTGAGGTTACTAGCTCTCTGTCTCCCTCAACCCCACTGACGTCTGTGTAGAGTACACAACTTTTCACAGGGGGAGAGAGTGAAATGAAAGAAAGGAGAGGTTTTGGGGGTGGGGGACAGAGAGGTCTTCGGAGAGCCAAGGGAAGGGGGGAAGCCTGAAGCAGAAGAGGAGAGAATTTGTCCAAAGACAGAATCAAGCTCTATATCTATAAATGCAGTCATTTTAGGAAAGAGTCAGCCATTTATATGGTCAAGTAAAACAAGATATAACTAGAGTTAACTTCCTGGGATTCTAGATGGGGTGGGATCTGAGTTACTACACAAAATTCTTTCCTGGGTATCTGGTTGGTGAATCTTGCCCATATGCTCATGGTATAGCTGATCTCCATATTTGGGGTCGGGAAGGAATTTTCCTCCAGGGCAGATTGGAAGAGGCCCTGAAGGTTTTTCACCTTCCTCTGTAGCATGGGGCACGGGTCGCTTGCTGGAGGATTCTCTGCTCCTTGAAGTCTTTAAACCATGATTTGAGGACTTCAATAGCTCAGACATAGGTGAGAGGTTTGTCGCAGGAGTGGGTGGGTGAGATTCTGTGGCCTGTGTTGTGCCGGAGGTCGGACTAGATGATCATAATGGTCCCTTCTGACCTTAGTATCTATGAATCTATAAACACCAACTGGGAAATTCTGAATTGAGGGTGAATAAGTTAGCATTACTTGTGCCTTCTTTAACTTGAAGATTTAAATCACTGTACCCAACGTCCAAATCCCTCAATTTCTCTTCCTTTCTCTCACAGAGTGTGAGGGAATCCCCAGGGTACAACCTGGAACTGTGGTACCATGGTGCCCCTTCAACTCTCTGGCCTGAGCTGTCTCTCATGATGATTTGTTAGTGACAAGCAAGAATCCTCTCCAGGCACTGTGATCACTCAGTCAACAACATGCAGAGACACACCCAGCTAAATTGCATGAATGCTCTAAGCCACTCATGACCTATACAGAGGGAGACACCACCAAAGCCTGCCCAGCCTTGCACCCCCAGAAATGTCCCATCTTACACTGCTCAAGGCCTTCTCTTGAACAATGCATGCTCATTAATTAGTTCGCCACTTCATCGAAGGATAGTGGACATATACCAGCCTTTGTAATCTGAGCAGATTCCCCAAGCACTTTAGACAAACTCATTGGTAAAGATAAAAGATTAAAATAAATTAACTACAGAAAGATAGATTCTAAGCGATTATAAGTGGTAGGTATAAAGGTCAGAGATAGGTACATAAGAAAATTAAAAGTAAACATGCATTCTAAATCCTAAACTTTCAGACTAAGTGAGCTTTAAATCAAACAACTTTTCTCACCCCACTGGATGTTGCAGGCAGGTTTCGGTTCTTAATACACAGGCTGAATTCCCTTCTCAGCCTGAGACCAGTCTTCCCAGTTCAAAGTCTTTGTCTTCCCAGAGTTCTTGTTTTCTTCAGAGTACTTGGGGGAGGAGAGAGGTGGTCTTATGGTGCCACTGTCCCTTATTTTATACTCTCAATTCATGTCCCAGGGAAAGATATTGGCCCAGGCATGTCCTGGTGGGCCTTGCTGAGTCGGAGAGTTGAACAATCCTCCCTCTGTGGTGCTTGCACCACTGTATCTTACAGAATTGTAAATCTCTTTTTTACAATTCCCCTGCTGGTCAATGGCTCGTGGTGGTCACTTAATGCCCATTTGGATGTGGGTCACCTCCTTTGTTGTCATTGGAGAGCTAGCTGTGGGGATCTCCTGGACACAGAACATATTTCAATTTCAACCATATAGCAGACTATCATAATTCTATATACAATGATGATACACATATTTTGACAGAACAATGAATTTCAGAAAATCATGCTCTTTCATATGATACTTTGCAAGGCATGCTTTGAAATACCACAATCAATGATGAATATGAGGGCTACAGGATGATACTTTGAGGTACAGTGCGTCACACTGAGTCCTTTATTTTTTCTGCCTTTTTTGTCAATGGGCTTAAACTTCAGCAGATCCTAATGTCTCACTAAAACACATTGAAGACTACACCTCAAATTGGGGATTCCTATTATCAAAGTCACCCCTCGGCCATATGTGCATCCCTCCCATCACTGTAGTGAGTGTTTATATTGAAATGTTATAGCAGCACAGCTGCAATGCTGCAACTGTGCCACTGTAGCAGCGTAAGTGTAGACATAGCCTAAGGATCCATTAAAAACTGGCATAACTTTGGTTCATAAGACCACCTTAAACTCCTTAGCTGAGGTCAGAAGTAATCATAAACTGAGTAGTATGATTCTTGTTCCCTTTTATGCCTGTCATAGAATCACTCCACAGTTTGGCCTGATGGTAAACTTAGTTTCCAAGAAGTCCAGAATGGCAATAGGAGTGGTGGTTGTAAATCAGGATTAATGTTATTGACAGGAATCCATTTGAATATACCAGATTTAAAATCAGCACTAGGAACTCTTCACTTCCAAAGTCAAAATAGGCTCCCAATATATTTTTAAATTATATGATCTCATGTTACAAGAAGGAAAGTGAAAAATTGTTCTCCTTAACTTCTGAGGATAGGACAAGAAGCAGTGGACTTAAATTGCAGCGAATGATTGGATGTTATGAAAAACTTCCTAACTGTTAGAGCAGTTCAGCAGTGGAACACGTTGCCTAAGGAGGTTGTGGAGTGTTCTTCATTGGAGGTTTTTAAGAACAGGTTAGACAAATCAAAGACCTGTCAGGAATGGTCAGGTTATTCGTTAGTCCTGCCTTTAGTGCAGGAGGCTGACCTAGATGACCTATTGAGGTCCTTTCCAGTCCTACACTTCTATGATTCTATGGGCATTGTTGCAGAAAATATGATAGTCTATTTCTTTTTTGAAAATACAGCACACTAAAAACTGAAATTCCATACTTTAAAAAAATTGTGATAATCCAAAGCTTTAAAAGTTCCACACAGACAGTATCATGGGGGAAAAACATGGGAGATGCAAATAAGTATGGTACAAAATATACAAATGATAGACTTCACTAAAAAGAATTCAGGGAACAAGAATGTAGAGAACAAAGTGAGTCATATTAGAACTCTCCCTCACACATACAAACTGAATACAATTTAACTTTGCCTATAAAAGTTTCTTTTGAGTTCCCTTGGGTACTGGAGTATTCCACTTGGAGGTAGGGTTAAGATTCCCTTTGGTATTGCTCCCCACCATACGGTTAGGCTGTAACAATGCTGGTTCTGGTGGGACCCAACTGAGAGTGCCAGTTCAGGACAAATTGTTTAAAGCAGGGCAGTAACAGCCCAAGGCTAGAGTTTCTTTGCACAGCAAGGCAAACCAAACCAGTCAGACAGAGAGGACTTTGGTTTTACCCCACTGGCTAACCACAAGTCATACAAGCAATTCCCTTAGACACTCCAGTTTCCCAGTATCACCACCAGTGCCACTCGGTATGGGGATAAATGGTTATCAAAAACGAATATCCCAGTAAAAGAGAAAAAATGGTTCTCTCAATCCCAAAGGACCAAACCCCAGACCCAGGTCAATATACAAATCAGATCTTACCCACAAATCATGCTGTTGCCAATCCTTTAGAATCTAAAATCTAAAGGTTTATTCATAAAAGGAAAAAGATATAGATGAGAGCTAGAATTGGTTAAATGGAATCAATTATATACAGTAATGGCAAAGTTCTTGGTTCAGGCTAGTAGCAGTGATAGAATAAACTGCAGGTTCAAATCAAGTCTCTGGAGTACATCAGCAGCTGGGATGGGTCTTTCAGTCCTTGGTTCAAAGCTTCATTGTAGCAAAGTTCCTCCAGAGGTATGAAGCAGGACTGAAGACAAGATGGAGATGCGGCATCAGACTTTTATAGTCTTTTCCAGGTGTAAGAACACCTCTTTGTTCTTACTGTGGAAAATTACAGCAAAATGGAGTTTGGAGTCACATGGGCAAGTTCCTGCATACTTTGCTGAGTCACAAGGCATATCTGCCTTCTCTCAATGGGTCAGTTGTACAGCTGATGGTCCTTAATGGGCCATCAAGCAGGCTAGGCAGAGTTGACACCAACTTGTCTGGGGTGTCACCCAGAAGCATAGCATAAGTTTGAAATACAGACAGAAAAGAGCCAATATTCATAACTTTAATTACAAAATGATACACATATATAGACAGCATAATTATAACCAGCAAATCATAACCTTGTCTTAGACACCTTATTTGATCCCCTTTATACAAGATTTCATGTGACTACAGGACTTTGGTTGCAACAATGATCTACACAGTCCCAGTTCATGTCAATAATGTCACATAGGGTTCCCTGGTTTAGGGCACGTGGCACTAGGGTTAGGGTTCTTCTGGATATGGTACCTGAAGCTAGGGTTAGGATTCCCTTGGGAAGAGTAATTGAAGCTAGAGTTAGTGTTCCTATGGTCAGAGCTCTCTGCCTTAGGGTTGGGGTCCACTGGGTAGAGAGATACTGGTAGGGTTCCTATGGTAGATTACTTGCAACTGCAGTTAGGCTTCCTATGGGAAGAGTCCCTGACCAAGGATTAGGGTTTATATAGGTAGGGTACTTGGAGCTAGGGTTAGAGTTCCTATGGGCAGGGCTCCCCAACCTAGGGTTAGGGTTGCTATGAGTGTGGTACTTGGAGTTAGTTTTAAGGTTCCTATGGATACAGCTCCCTGACGTACATCTAGGGTTCCTAAATGTAGGGTACTTGGACCTCGGGTGAGGGTTCCTATAGATATGACTCCCCACCCTAGGGTTAGGGTTCCTAGAAGTAGGATACCTGGAATTAGCTTTAAGGTTCCTATGAGTAGGGCACCTGGCCCTAGCATTAGGGTTCCTTTGAGTAGGGTGCTTGGGGCAAAGGCTAGGTTCCTAAGGGTAGGTTACTTGGAACTAGGCTTAGATTTCCTGTGGGTGGGGTATTTGGAGCTAGGCTTATGGTTCCTATGGGTAGAATTCCCTACCCTTAGGGTTAGGGTTCCTATGGAAAGGGCTCTCCACCCAAGGGTGAGGGTTCCAATGGGTAGGCTACTTGGATCTAGGGTTGGGCTTCCTATGGGTAGTGTACTTGAAGTTGAGTTAAGGTTTCTATGGCTAGGTTACTTGGAGATAGGCTTCGGGTTCCTATGGGTATGTTGATGTAAGCTTAGGGTTTCTATAGGTAGGATACTTGGAGTTAAGGTTAGGGTTCCTATGGATTGGTCTCCCCAACCTCTGCATAGGGTTCCTAAATATTGGATACCTGGACTTAAGGTTAGGATTCCTATGGGTAGGGCTCCCTGCCCTAGGGTTAGGTTTCCTTTGGGTAGGATACTTGGAGCTAGAGTTAGTGTTCCTATGGTTAGGTCTCCCAGCCCTATGGATAGAGTTGCTTTGGTTAGGGTTCTTGGTGCTAGGGCTAGTATAGGTAGAACTTTTAGCCCTAGGGTTCGGGTTCCTAGGGGTGGTATCCTTGGACTGAGGGATAGGGTTCCTATGAGTAGGGTACTTAGAGCTAGGGTTAGGTGGCCTATGGGTTGGGCTCCCTACCATAAGCTTAGAGTTCCTATGGTTAGGGTACTTGGCACTGGAGTTAGGGTTCCTCTGAGTAAGGCTCCCTGCTCTAGTTAGGGTTCTTATGGGTAGAGTACTTGGAGCGAGGGGTAGCGTTCCTATGGTTATGATACGTGGAGCTAGGGTTAGAGTTCCTAGGGGTGGGGTCCCCAACCAAGGATTAGGGTTCCTAAGAGTAGTGTCCTTGGATTTAGGGTTCCTAGGGGTAAGGCTATCCCCCCTAGAGTTAGTTTTCCTGTGGTTAGGGTGCTTGGAACTATTGTTAAGGTTCCTATGGACAGGGTACTTTGAGCTAGAATTAGGGTTTCTGGGGGTAGTTTACCCTGCCCTAGGGTTTGGGTTGGTAAGGGTAGTATATTTGAACTTATGGTTAGGCTTCCTATGGGTACAGTACTTGGAGCTAGCGTATTAGTTCCTATATGTAGGGAGCCCTATCCTTGGGTTAGGGTTCCTATGAATAGGGTACTTGGAGCTATGGTTAGTGTTCCTATGGCAAGGTCTCTCCACCTTAGGTTTAGGCTTTCTATGGGTAAAGTACTTGGAGCTAGGGTTGGGATTCCTATAAGTAGGGGACCTGGCGCAAGGATTGAGGTTCCTATGGGTAGAGCTCCCCACCTTAGGGTTAGCATTAGTATGGATAGGGCTCCCCATCCTAGGGTTAGGGTTCCTATGGGTAGGGTATGTGGACCTAGGGTTAGGGTTCCTATGGGTAAGGCTCCATTCCTAGATTTTAGGGTTCCCTTGGGTTGGGTACTTGGAGATAGGGTTAGGGTTCCCTTCAGTAGGGCAATTGGAGCTTTTGTTAGAGCTTCTTTGGGTAGGGTATCTTGAGCTTGGATTAATGTTCCCTTGGGTAGGGTACTTGGAGCTAGTGTTTTGGTTACCTTGGGTTAGGGTTCCATCGGTTATGGCTCCTCTCCAGCATGGTAGGGTTATTATGGGTAAGGATGTGGTGCTAGGGTTAGGTTTCCTCTGCTTAGGGCTCCCTGCCCTAGGGTTAGGTTTCCTCTGGTAGGGTTACGAGCACTAGGGTTTGGATTGATATGCATAGTGTACGTGGAGCTAGGGTTACAGTTCCTAAGAGTAGGCTCCCTGTCTTGGCTTTGGGTTGTTATGTGTAGGGTTCCTGGAGCCTGGAATGTGGCTATAGGATAGCACTGTGAGCTAGGGTTAAGGTTCCTATCGGTAGTGCTCTTTACTTTACCCCTAGGAATGGCAACTCCTGCTCAAAGTATCCTAAGCCTAATGCTAGCTGCACTACCCCTAGGAAACATAACCCCTGGTAGGGTGACCGACCCATAGGATAGCTAGCTAAGGCTCCAAGTAGCCTACCCCTAGGAATTCTAACCGTAGCTACAAAAACCCTACCCATAGGTACCGTAACTCTTGACAGGGACCCCTACTCATAGAATACCTAGCTGTAGCTCCAAGGAGCTTACCCATAGAAACCCTAACCCTAGGGTGAGAAGCCATACCCATAGAATCCCTCACCTTAGCTCGAAGTACCCTACCCATAGGATCCTTTACCGAGCTGGCCTATCCATAGGAAGCCTAACACTAGCACCAAATAGCCTACCCCTAGGACACCTGATGCTAGGATGGTATCCCTAGCCCTCCTAACCCTTACCCTACTTCAAAGTACCATTTCCAGAGGAACCCTAACATTAGGGCAGGGAGGCCTACTCATATGAAATCTAACCTTAGCTCAAAGTAGCTGACCCAAGAGAACCCTAATTGTACTTCCAAGTACCTACCCATAAGATCCCTAACTCCTGCGGGGCAGAGCCTACTCATTGGATCCCTAACCCTTGCTTCAAGTACCATACCGAGAGGAACCTTAAACTTAGCTCTAAGCACCCTACACATTGGAACCCTAACCCTGCCTTTAAGTACCCAACACATACAAACCCTAAACCTTGTGTGGAAAATCTACCCATAGGAACCCTAACGCTATCTTCAAATAGTTTACACATATGTACCCTAACCGTAGCTCCATTGTCCTACTCTTAGGCACCCTAACCCTAGGGCAGGGACTTCTACCCCTAGGCACCCTAACCCTAAGGCAGGGACTTCTATCCCTAAGCACCCTAACCCTAGCAGCAAGTACCCTTCCCCTTAGGAACCCTAAACCTTGAGCAAGGAGTCATATCCACAGGAATGCTAACCTAAGCTTCAAGTACCTTACCCATCGGAAAGAAAGTGTAGAGAGTTAGGTGTCTCTGCACTTTTAAAAATCTCACTAGATATGTACCTGCATCTTTTCTTGAGACACTTAAATATCTATGTATCTAGCCCTAACTGCCTAGCCCGAAGGGCGTTCTTTGGGCCATATCCTCAGCCACTATCACTCACCATGTTGTTTGTATTCCAATAGATCTCTGAGGCCCCAAATGAAACTACTGTTCAACTGTGCTAGACACTTTAACAACACATGTAAAAAGAAAGTTCTTGCTCCAGAGGGAATGCAGTCTAAACAGACATAGGATGTAAAGGGAAACAGGCTGTGGGAAGTGAAGTGACTTGCCCAAAATCACATAGAAAGCTGATGGGAAAACAGGGAATAGAACGCAGTTCTCCTGAATCCCAATGAATGTCTGGTTTCCTGGAGCACGCTGCCTGAACAGCTTAGTGGCATAGTTCCATTGTAATCAATGCAGCTGTACCAATTTACACAAATTGAGGATCTGGCCCTTTAAGTTTAGTTTGTCTCTATGTTTCTTTTATATTCTCTCTTCTTCACAGTTTATAACTGGGCCTAAAATATTTACTACAGGATGGAACTTGACATACTGAGGCTCAATATGAGAAGATTATCTTTTAAGAGTAATCAGTTAAGACATTTGCAAGACATTTCACGAGTGAAATAAAATATCAAAGGTTACCAGTGTGAGTGATTACACAACAGCCACAAGGCCAAAGAAAGATTTCCATTTAAAACTATTTTGTGCATGATATTGTGGAAGGGAAACAATTGTATAATGTGATTTTTCTTTTTCTCTATCCCTGAGATTTATGTTTTCTGTCTGGGGAGGTGAGTCAACTGTTAGGATATAGATATTCAGGCCTGTCTGTAAAGGCCTATACTCTAAGAACTCCGTGCAGTCACACTGGATGGAAGTTTGGTAATTAAATTATCCAAGGGGGTCAGGTAGAGTGGCTACTACCACCACTATGCTTCTGTCCCCAGAAGCCTTTACAACTATTCTGAGGGAAAATGGGCCCTTTTCCCACAGAAATGGTCTATAAGGGACTGCTGCAGGCAGCAGGCGGGGAGAGAATCTGATCAAAATTATTTGACTGTTGGATAATGTAATCAAAATCACTAAAGGATGTAAGGGGTTTCTATTGGAACTTAACTTGGCTGCTCCTGGTTGTGTCTAGTTGTACAAGATGGAAGTGTAATCGGGGTACAGTTGTGTAAAAAAGAGTAATCACAGTGCAAGGGATGTTAGGCAAAAGAGAATTTGTGTGTGCACAGGAAAAAGAAAAGGGAAAGGGGAGGAATGATGGGAACACTGAGCCTTGGGGTGGCTCTGGGGGATCAGATTGTTGATTTGGTAGGTGTGCATGAAAACTCTGTGGGTATGGGGGAGGCAGTTACAACTTGTGTAAAATTAATATGGCTAATATAATGTTATGGAGGTTAAAGTATATGGAAGGAAAGTACATTTTCCCAGGACATGTGCAGTGTATATTGGAGAAGGGGTAAAAGAAATGCAAACAAAACATGGTACTTAATTAAAATCTTATTAGGGCTCCAAAGGGGCCACAATAGGTTGTGCTTTCTTTTTCAGATCTCTGTGTGATTTGGAGCAGGAGATGAAAGTGGAAAGTAATCAGAACTCTGGTGGACGTAAAAATGTTTCCCTTTTAAGACAGTCTCTGAGCTGCTAACAGCTTTGGATCCAAAAGCAAGCTAGTAAGCCTCTGTGTAAATGCAAATTACCTAGCTGATGGGCACAAAGGAGCTGCAAATAATGAATACATCTGGTCAGGAAACAAGCTACTAGAAGACTCAGATTATGGCCCTCCAGGAAAGGGAGGTGAAAAAAACAAGTCAAGCCTGAAAATAAGGGGGACAGGTTAACCTTAAGGGATGTGTGTGTGTGTGTGTACAGTGCTCAAATCTAAAGCTGTGTCTCAGCTATTACCTGAGAATAAACTTAAAGCTTGGTACAGCAGAGAAACTATTGCAAACATGGTCTGTTGTACAAGAGGGGAAACTGAGGTACACAACCTCATGAATTTCATAAATGACCAGTGAGTGGGGTAATTCACTAGCCTGACTATAGAACAAAATAAGGACAGCCTGGAGATAATTCTTCTGTTTTTCCTGCAATTAGCAAGGAAATTTGTAAAAGGAAGTGGTATTATTATTATTAAGCAATAATCTGTCCCCACCAGGGGGGTGGAAATTGTTTCTTTTTTTTTTCAGACACTCTACAAGCAAGCTGGCGCCAGCGGGAAAAATAACCCAGAATACCATGGATCTGTGTTTTATGTTTGTCTGTGGTGTTTGTCTTGTTGCTAGCATTGTTGTGTTTTAATGAACAGAAAATCTCATGATGTGGGTGGAGGATGACTTCAAAAGGCTGACCTTGTCGGGGAGATGTGTATGGGAATGCAAAATGCAGTCCTATAGCCAACAGCCTCCTTTACTACACTACCGTGATTCATCCCCATAGCAAATCCATCACGTGCACTGAATAAGGAAGTGGTCAGGTAGAAAAACATATGATCATGTATTTAAAGACTATATCATAAATGCATAAGTATGCACATACATACATACCAACAAGCTTAATTCTGACATTTCCTAACTTTTGAGTGCTTGACTTTGGAAACCTTAATGTTCTTTTAATATAGTTTTGTGTGTGTGTATGTGTGTAATTTTCTAACTTTTTAAAAAAGTAAACTGAAAAATAAAAATTTCATCTCTTTGACATTCACATGCTTTATCAACAGGGTTAGAATGTTTAGATTCACTACACAGACCTCAGCCAGTCTAACTAAAGGAATAACTGATAGCAATAGTAGGTTGTCATCCTCTATAAAGACCAGCTTTAGAGGGGATTTGAGAAACACACTGTATAGATATTTGCTGACAGTAGAGGACTGTTGAGACTCAGGAATTTTGGCAGGGAGTGTGTTCTAGCGTGCAGAGATTCTTGTGTCTGTTCCCCCAAGCTTTTCTGCACCCTCCCCTCCAACCTGTACCAGTCCTATCTTATCCCCATCCCTGGCACCTCATCCCAGGAGAATTCTCCTTTCATACCCAGTCCAAGTTTCCCCTTCTCAGGCTGCTTATCTCAGTTCCAATCTCCTTGCCCAGCCTATACTGTGTCCCTTTGAATTCACGATCCATGGACCATTCTCATCTCCCCCACTCCAACTGTTACCTTTCTCCTTCCCAATCTAGTCTCCTTGCCCAGCCACTCCCATTTCCCCCTTCCCAGTTCCTCATCCACTTTCTCTTTCTCCTCCAGCCATCCCACCCATGAATCCATCACCTCTCTCCCACCTTTTGTCCCAGTCCTTCTCAGGTACCCTGCTCCTCATCAGATCTGTCTCCTCTCTTCCCTCCCCTCCGTTTCCCCCAGTGGTTCCCAGTATCAGTTTTGTTGTTCAGCATATCCCAGACTACCTTATCCCCTCATCTGATCTCAGGGTTACTCTTCCACCACCAACTGGACGCCATTTCTCTCTCTAGCCCTGGAGTGAATAACACTCATTCTGTGGGGATGGCACGTGTAGGAGCTGTGAGAGGATGGAGTATGGCCTGTGGAGATGGAACCTTTTAAGATTTTAGCTGCTAAAATCTATCAAGTTTCTATTTAGCATGTGCAAACAGATTTTTCAAAAGCTTGTCCAAATGTGGGTGTTTTTTCACAGGAATAGCAAAAGGCACATCCCAGACACAAAGGCCACCACCTGCCACATCTCAAATCCTTGCTCCAAATCATGGGTGTTACTAGACCTTCTCTGTGCAAAGGTTGCCAGTATTATTTTAACAGTGCAAAACAATTTTGCTATTTTTTCTCTAGCTTCATTTTCAGAAATGAAACTATTTCGGGTGAAACTCTCCACAAAAATTCAGCCTGAGGCAGACACCCAGCATGGAAAATTTCAACCTGAATAGTTAAAGTTTAGCAAAATTATAAGTAACTGAATCAAAAGAGTTTTACTGTGAGAAGTGTCAAGCCTCCTTAATAATAGGTGGGGCTGGTGGCCCTACCTATGATAATGTACTTGTTTATCAGTAACAAAACTCTTTAATCTAGTTCATATATGGTGTAAGAAGACACTGCCCCATTTATTTTACTGGAGTTACCCATTTACATAAGATCTGATCTGGCACTTACTCTTTTTCATTAATCTTGTATTGGAGATAAACTTGGAATAGAATCCTCCCTATCTTGATTTTGCTGTCTTCCCACTAACTAAAGCACTGTACATGCTCAATACAGGTCTGGAGTTTGGGTTAATGGAGACATTCTTCGATTAAATCAGCTCTGGGGGTTCTATGGAAGTGTGAAGTCCAATACCTTTTCTTATACAAGACTGTACCAAATTCAAAGTTTACCCCACAATCCAAGTAATTTGGGAGGTTACCAACAACAATCTCTTATATTTCATATAAAAGGCATTTGAATCTTAATAATAGGGATAAATGAAATGCGTTCATTTTAGCCTATTCTGAGGAGTAAGTATTTGATACTAACTAATATAAAGCAAAATCTGATAAACTTATTCAGTTCATATCTAAGGAATGTCCTAGAGTCAATGGATATTTGCTTCAGTAAGGACTACCTAAAAAATAACTGACGGCTCAGGATAAAATCTTAGTCCTCTTGAAATCCATGACAAAACTCTCATTGACTTCACTGGGGCGAGGATTTCCCCCCTTAAGATTTGGCCCATTTATTAATAATGTGGCATTTTATTAAACAAAATATATTTGAAGTATTCATACTACAATGATGTTTAATTCTATATATTTCATATGGAAGCTGTTATAAAATTTATAAATTATAATATTAAATAAAAATAGAATTAATGTAGCAACAGTACCCTATTAATTTAGGAAGGGATTTTGCATGTTTTGGACTAACGCTGTGACCCAGTGTGAAACTAAACTGTCATTTAGGGTTGGGTTTTCGAATGGTGCACTGTTCCTTCCACATAATTAAGTGTCCTAATAAATTCACAGGAAATTGGAGACATAAGTAATGGGCTAACTGATTGTCATATTTGGGGTTTGGATGGAATTTTCCTCCAGGTCAGATTGGCGGAGACCCTGGAGAGTTTTCCCTTCCTCTGCAGCATGGGGCACAGGTCTTTTGAAGGTTTAAACTAGTGTAAATGGTGGATTCTTTGTAACTTGAAGTCTTTAAATCATGATTTGAGGACTTTGGTAACTATTGGGTCCATTGCAGGAATGGGTCGGTGAGGTTCTGTGGCCTTCAAAAGATTAGATGATCATGATAATCCCTTCTGACATTAAAGTGTGAGAGTCTATGGGTCCACTCTCATCCATTGCAAACCCACAGGCCAAAACCACTGTAGGAGTGGAACAGAGGGCCCCATCTGCTTCTCCTCTCTTTTACCCAGCAACGGCTGGACATTGTTTGACTGCATGTACAATCTTTGCTTTACTCTGCATTGACCTCAGATGATGGCATCTCCTAGCTTTGGACAGTGCTTGCTTTTTTAGCACTGGGGCTTAGGTGTAACTCTGTAAGAGATAACGAACGAGCATTATGGTTTAATGCGATGTTATTACAACTTAATTATGTAATTGATTAAGAAGATATTGAGCTTGTTCTTTTTCATTCATTTCTATTATTGGGTTTTAGAAAAAAATTGCATTAAAGAATCATTAGATTGGAAGACAAATGTTTATGTCATTATTGTGTGAACTAATGGCAAAAAGTGGTTTTTAGTGCTTCTGTATAAAACTCAAGACATAATGAAAGCAAAGATTCTGTAATGTTTAAATTGAGTGAGTTTCAAGGATGCTAGACAAAGCATTTTCCTTTTTCCCATTATTGACCTGGTACTTTAGAAAGCTTGTCTTTATGGGCTCTGAAGGAAAGAGCCAACATAGAACACCATACCTAACTTACATTTATAAAGAAAAAAAAGAGATTTGGAGTGAGGAAGGACACCATATTCAGTAATGCAAATAAGCACACATTTAAAGTTAAGTACATGTTAAGTCCCAATTACTTCCATTAAACTGAAGCATGTACTTAAATGTTTTGCAAAGTAGGGGTGGACTCAAACACACAAGTAAATGTTTTGCTAAATTGGGGACAGAGAGTTAACTAGAAGAGAAAAGGAGTACTTTTGGCACCTTAGAGACTAACCAATTTATTTGAGCATGAGCTTTCGTGAGCTACAGCTCACTTCATCGGATGCATACCGTGGAAACTGCAGAAGACATTATATACACACAGAGACCATGAAACAATACCTCCTCCCACCCCACTGTCCTGCTGGTAATAGCTTATCTAAAGTGATCATCAAGTTGGGCCATTTCCAGCACAAATCCAGGTTTTCTCACCCTCTGCCCCCCCCCCCCACACAAACTCACTCTCCTGCTGGTAATAGCCCATCCAAAGTGTGCTTTGGATGGGCTATTACCAGCAGGAGAGTGAGTTTGTGGGGGGGGGGGGCGGAGGGTGAGAAAACCTGGATTTGTGCTGGAAATGGCCCAACTTGATGATCACTTTAGATAAGCTATTACCAGCAGGACAGTGGGGTGGGAGGAGGTATTGTTTCATGGTCTCTGTGTGTATATAATGTCTTCTGCAGTTTCCACGGTATGCATCCGATGAAGTGAGCTGTAGCTCACGAAAGCTCATGCTCAAATAAATTGGTTAGTCTCTAAAGTGCCACAAGTACTCCTTTTCTTTTTGCTAATACAGACTAACACGGCTGTTACTCTGAAACCTAGAAGAAGAGAGGGAAGTTGAGAGGTAAGAGTACAGATGATGAAGTAGGATGGGGCATAATACAAGAAAAGAATGGAATGATCTGAAAAAACAATGCAGATTATTCTATAGGTATTCAGATGATGGACTATGTGTTGATATCTGAATTTGTCTGCTTCTGATATCAAGCCTGAGGCTATACCAAAAAAACTGTCAAGTCAATTCAGGAAGAAAATAGAGGAACTTTAATCTATAGTTATTAAATGAACTTGTCATAAATATAAAGGGAAGGGTAAACCCCTTTAAAATCCCTCCTGGCCAGAGGAAAAATCCTCTCACCGGTAAAGGGTTAAGAAGCTAAAGGTAACCTCGCTGGCACCTGACCAAAATGACCAATGAGGAGACAAGATACTTTCAAAAGCTGGGAGGAGGGAGAGAAACAAAGGGGTCTGTGTCTGTCTGTATGCTGCTTTTGCTGGGGATAGACCAGGAATGGAGTCTTAGAACTTTAGTAAGTAATCTAGCTAGGTATGTGTTAGATTATGATTTCTTTAAATGGCTGAGAAAAGAACTGTGCTGAATAGAATGACTATTCCTGTCTGTGTGTCTTTTTTGTAACTTAAGGTTTTGCCTAGAGGGATTCTCTGTTTTGAATCTACTTACCCTGTAAGGTATCTACCATCCTGATTTTACAGAGGTGATTTCTTTACTTCTATTAAAAGTCTTCTTGTAAGAAAACTGAATGCTTTTTCATTGTTCTAAGATCCAAGGATTTGGGTCTCTGGTCACCTATGCAAATTGGTGAGGATTTTTACCAAACCTTCCCCAGGAAGTGGGGTGCAAGGGTTGGGAGGATTTTGGGGGGAAAGACGTGTCCAAACTACGTTTCCCAGTAAACCCAGTTAGAGTTTGGTGGCATTGGAGATCCAGGGACAAAGGATAAAATTAATTTGTACCTTGGGGAAGATTTAACCTAAGCTGGTGAAAGTAAGCTTAGGAGGTTTTCATGCAGGTCCCCACATCTGTACCCTAGAGTTCAGAGTGGGGGAGGAACCTTGACAGAACTATAGAAAAATTGCAGAGAAGTCCAGTGTGGCTGGCTGTCTAGAAACAAAGAGTGATGTTTGTAGATTAAAAGAACGGTTTGTAACTGCAACATTTTTCAGTACATTTTCTGCAATTTTCCATAATTTTATATATTTTCTGTAAAAGGCAGGTGGGGGGAAGACAATGCAAGGGACAGCAAAATATTGAACCATTTTCTCAGGCCCCTTATTAAACGTCGATGACGGGATACAATTACAACACATAACTGCAACACAACAAATAAAAATAAACCATTAGAAAACAAAAGCATGCTAGTGTAAATACTATTTAAGGGAAAAGAAAAAAATCCCACTGAATTCTACTTCAAATTTTGTGAATGTTGTATTCTCCAGTTTCCCAGCCTTTATCCTCCCCATTTCATACAATCCTAGTGATTACAGAGGAATGTACCATGAAATGTAGTCAAAACAGGATTGGATTTAACATTAATATAACTAAGATGGAGAAACTTCTGCCCTCGAATAGAGGATTGAACAACAGATGCCCATGAGCAATGCTGGTCTTACATACAGTGGGCACACAAAGTTCATTCTAGTTCTAGACATTTTACATTTACTCCCCATTTAAGCATAGGAGATATGGACAAAATGTTGGTCCCGCTAAAATCCACGGCAAAACTCCCAATGACTTCAACAGAGAGAGTATTTTACCCTATCTTTGAAAAATGTAATAGCTCTAAAGCCAGCATGAACTTTTTAGGAAGGGAATTTCAAAAACACTTAGCACAGTTGACCAGTGTTATCATTCAAGTCAGTGGAAAACTCCCATTGATATCAGTGGAAGCAGAGATAGGCCCATACCAACTGCATTTGAAAGTTGTGCACTTACATCTCTCATTTATCACAAGGAACACAAATCACTTTTGGCGGCCTTGAACAGATCTGGCAATGAATAGGCCAGCCTACTATTGCTTCCCAGGAATAAGAGAATATAGTAAGGCAATCCTAAACCAGGAGTGAAATCCTTGCCCCATTGTAGTCAATGGGAGCTGCCATTCTTTCCCAGCTTTCAACACTAAGCAGCGGGACTGGAGCAGTAGGAGAAAAGTCATGACATTCGCACCTTTCTAGATTTTTTGGGCTTCTACATAATGCAAGGTTGGTGTTTCCCAGGAACTCTTTCCATTTCTAAGTTCTAAGAAATTACCTAATATATAGAGCAACATGAAGAATGAAACAATTCATTGTGATGATTTTATTTGTAGAACATTCACAGCATTTGTATTTGTTATTGAATGTTCATAAATTAAAAACCCAACTCTGAGGGGAAAAAAGCTGAATATGTTTAAAAATGTGAAAATTGCTGAATACAGTCTATGATGAATATTCTTTACCATGTCTACTGAAGTTTATTTATTTATAATTACAAGTGGCCCGATTCTGTCAACTGAGTAGTACTTTACTCCTTGAACAGTCCCACTACTTAACATGAGTGAGTATGAAAGTCTCTGGCCAAGAGAGTGAAAAATTGATTATTTTCCTGATCCAGTTTCCAGACACACAGACGAAGCAATCAACTAGATGGATCTATCACCTCAGTCGTGATTTTCAAAAATGGGCATTTGAATTTTATAGCATGGACTGCACCCAAAATTGTACCCACAATTGTTAGTAGAGAGGGTACAGTAAGTGCGTGTGTAAATTGAGAACTATTGTCATAAATATAAAGGGAAGGGTAACCACCTTTCAGTATAAAGAACTATAAAATCCCTCCTGGCCAGAGGCAAAACCCTTTCACCTGTAAAGGGTAAAGAAGCTAAGATAACCTCGCTGGCACCTGACCAAAATGATCAATGAGGAGATATTTTCAAAGCTGGGGGGGGGGGGAGGGTCTGTCTGTCTGTGTGATGCTTTTGCTGGGAACAGAACAGGAATGGAGTATCAGAACTTCTGTTAAGTTAGTAAGTAATCTAGCTAGAAATGAGTTAGATTTTCTTTTGTTAAATTGCTGGTAAAATAGGTTGTGCTGAATGGAATTAATATTCCTGTTTTTGTGTCTTTTTGTAACTTAAGGTTTTGCCTAGAGGGATTTTCTATGTTTTGAATCTGATTACCCAGTAAGGTATTTCATCTCTGTAAAATCAGGATGGTATTCTTTTACCTTTTCTTTAATTAAAATTCTTCTTTTAAGAACCTGATTGATTTTTCATTGTTCTTAAGATCCAAGGGTTTGGGTCTGTGTTCACCTATGCAAATTGGTGAGGATTTTTATCAAGCCTTCCCCAGGAAATGGGGTGTAGGGCTTGGGGGAATATTTTGTGGGGGAGACATCTCCAAGTGGGCTCTTTCCCTGTTCTTTGTGTAACATGCTTGGTGGTAGCAGCATAGGGTTCAAGGACAAGGCAAAGTTTGTACCTTGAGGAAGTTTTTAACCGAAGCTGGTAAGAATAAGTTTAGGGGGTCTTTCATGAAGGTCCCCACATCTGTACCCTAGAGTTCAAAGAGGGGAAGGAACCTTGACAACTATCCATCTACTCAATGGGATCTGCCTTGCTTCAATTTGCACATGCAACAGAGGAAATTTCAAATGCAGTTGTAGGCACCTGTATTTTGAAAAAAACAAGTTCATTGGACTAAGGTAAAAAGATGTATCCTCTAACAGCCACTAGACACTATACTAAACTCTCAGGTGACAGTCTCTTTTTACATCACAACACCATTACTAATTCTGAGCTGGGATGAGTGATTATATAATGGTACGAGTCACAAGTATTTAAAGAAGTATACGTAATGTGTCTTCAGAGAAGCCATAAATATTAGAAGCATTGCTGTTTATCTTCAGCCCTGTCAAAACACATGTTGGATAAAATGGACGGAAATGCCTTAAGTGTTTTTCCCACCCCTCTAACTAGATAAGTGGTGGCTCCAGTGAACTCCATAGCCATGAATGTCTAGAAGTTCTGTTAGAGAATTTAGGATTGTTACACTGGAAACAACTAGTACATTCCTGAAGGCATCTATATTTAATGTGTTTTTTAAAAGTATTAATAGGCGAAAATGCTTGAGAGAATATGCTTTATTGTCATTTGCAGGAGATGAATATACAATTTGAATTTTCCACTGACCCAAGCTTTGGGCATGCGCATTTTAAACAAAGCTTGTTGTGCTATTTTGAATCATTTGATTTCTTCAAATACAATTGTGGCTTTAAAAACAGCCATTGCTCCTTTGGCAACACTGACTGATATCCAGGTCATTTTCTAAATTACATGTTTTACACTTTCATTTTTGAAGCTTTCCCTTCTCTATTTCTTATTGTTGCTGTTGCTTTTAAACTTAAATTCTTTGAATGGTATTTTATTACACTAAGAGTATTCTCACTGGGCCAGTTTGCACAGTGCTGAGCAAGGTTTGCAAGCTGCAGGAGTGGCCCCAGAAGGCAAAATGGCCCAGATGGTTAGGCGTTGCTGTTCTCAACATTGCATGGCCTAAGTTATGCCAGCTCATTTTCAAAATTGACTGACACACTTAAGCTCTGAAGTGTCATTGAAAATTAATGGCCTGAGGCTATGGCTAAACTACAGAGCGTAGAGTGGTGCAGCTGCACAGATAGTGTGGATACTGTAAGCCACCAGAAGAGAGTTCCCCTGTTGACTGAATTACTCCAGTCCCCGTGAGCAGCAGAATCGATGTCGGCAGGAGAAGCTCTCCAGCCAACATAGCACTGTCCACATCTGTGCTTTGGTCAGCATAACTTACGTCTTTTGGGGGAGTGACTTATTCATACCACTGAGCAATGTAACTTATACTGACTTAAGATGTTGTGTGTACATAGCATAACTCTCTTCTGAACATGGGATTTAGCAATCTGAAACACTTGTGCCTTACAAAGCTGGGTGGAGCAACTAAATACCTTAAAAATCTGGGCTTGTGTTTCAGAGACTGTCCTCTGAGGCACAGTTCCTTCCCTGATTCTCCCGAGTTCAGAATAATTTGCTGCTGGCCTTTACTCCTAGCAAATGATTCCACACCCATCTGCCATCTGTGCTGGCTGGTGCACATTTCTCCCTGCTCAAATGGGTGGTGGTAGTATATGCAACACATTTGCTTATCCCTGTGCACCTGAACTCAAAGTCTGTGCATCTCATGCAGAGGCATAATATAGACTTTTACTCCCCCTTCTATGGATGCAAGGGCATGTACACCAAGTCATAATCCAGTCCTTCATGTTAGCACAGTGCTTTAAACTTGTGATGTGCTATGTGAGTGCTGATTATTATTTTATGGCAACCAGACATTAAGTTTTTAGGGAAGCCCTAAAGCACGTGCAAAGACTCTCCACTACTGCAACAGGATTTCTTCTGTGGCAGAAAGTTAGCAAGAGCAAGGTGGCCTGAAGATGTCCTCTTTCATGTGAAGGCTGAAAGAGAGTGCAGTGAGGGAGAGAGACAAAGAACTTGCTGCACTGGATAACACCTATATTACATTCTACATGCTCCTCTTCCATCACCTTTTCCACTGACTGTGTCCTTTGTCCCCATTCCTAAAACTGGTGACTTCTCCTACTGGTCCCGGTACTTGGAACAGTTTCCTAATTAATGTGTATCAATCACCCATCTTCAGAAAATTTCTGAAAATGCAACTTTCCATAGCTTTCCAGTTACAAAGACAATACACCCTATTGTGTTTCCTCGGTCCTGGATTGTAATGACCTGCAAGCTCTTTTTGGCAGGAATTTAATTATTTATTGGGCATATTTTAATCTATGGTGCAGCACTGTGTACACCGATTGTGCTATAAAATAACAGTTTGTGATCCATGCATCAAAGATAAAGAAATGAAGTGAAGACTGGAGGAACAGTAGAGATGGATGGAAAATAGAGGGGAGAAAGGAAAGAGCAAATGTGAAAAAAAAAAGGGGAAGAAGAAAAGTGCCTTCATCCAACTGATCTCTGCTTTGAAGGTCAGGCCTTCTATAGTGGACCATCCCAAGAAATCCCTACAGCCCATTTGGGGGCTATTTACATACCACAGCATACTGTGCTATGGGAACCAGTGACATGGGAACAGATTGACTAATGACTTGGTGTGCCTTGATCACTGTGCAATAGAAGGAAGAAGTTAGTGATGTGTGCAAGAGAATTAGACTTGAAAAGAATATCAAGTCATAATAGATTGGACCAATTTGAGGTCCCAGCTTTTTCATTAAATTCCCTTTGATTTCAACTGTTACATGCCATATGTTGCTTTCTGTATCTGTGGCAGATCATTCAACTAATCAGTTCCTATATAGCCTTAGCACGAGTTTAGTATAGATAATACAGCTCTCCTTAATAAAGGTTCTATTAATCTCTCAGGTCTGTAACCCCTTCTCAGGTATTTGCTCACTACATCAAGGTGACGTACACTTTTTAAGTCTTGCTTTCCCAATACGGTTGCAGTTTTATGTAACTTTCTGTCTGTGATTAATGGAGTGGTCTGTTACTGTCTTACTGTAATAGATGGTCATGTTAGAACAATACACATCTCAGTAATGACATCTTATTCCACAGAGATATTATTGCAAGAATGAAGCAGTGCTGACCAATATATTTTTGTTTATCAAATGTTTCTCTCTGTCTGAAGTATATCTACAGCCTAAATGGGTTTCCCTTTAAGGTCTCACTTGAGAGTCACTGCTGACGACCTTAAGGCTTACGTTCCTCCCAAGAGGTGAATGGGTTTCTCTGACAACGCTCCAAAGTCTGGGTTTGAATATGCATCATCTTTATGATGGAGGCCATGTTAGTAATGAATGTATCAATTGCCATAAATGACCATTGAATTGAACACACACATTTTAGAGATGTATCATTTAGGCATAGAGGGTTAAAACCTGCAGTTCTTATTCAATCTTCATTCAGGGCTCAGTCCATTTAATAACATATATTTGCTTGTTTATTTTAAAAGCAACAACTTGCAAATCACTCACATAGCTGTCCAGTGTAATCCATGTTCCCTCTATTGCTGCTGTCATCTCTTTGACTACCCCTTCCATTGTCTGCTACAGCCATCTTGTGTGTCTTATGTCATCCTAAACTCCTTAGACACAGACTGTCTGCCAGTATGGCAAAATTTGATTTAGGGCAGGGAGTGCTGATTAAACAGCACCAACCCAGTTGTAGCCCTGGAAAGTATTATGACCTGAAGACACCCCAGAGTTGCAATCCCTTAATTTGCTGCTGGACTATACCAAGCAGCCAATCACACCACCATTTGCTATGGGCACCAGTGAACCGGGATATAGACAAGGCCACCTACTGCAGGGAGGTAGTAAGCTAACACTCATCACCCTCTTACTTCTGCATGTGCAGACTCAAGGGGACTAACTGAAAGGGTGTGTGTGAGAGAGAGGTGGGGGGGTCATCTTACCCCTCTGAGCATTTGTATTGGCTAAGGGTAATATTTTCAAAAGCACCTAGTAACTGACTAGCCAAAGTTCCCTTTTCAAAAAGTGACTGTCATTGAGACTTAGGACCCAGATCAGCAAAAGTATTTAGGCACCTAACTCCCATTGAATGGAACTAGGGAACTCCCAATGGGAACTAGGCACCTACATTCTTTTGAGGATCTGGGCCTAGGTTCCTAAGTGCCAAAGTCACTTTTGAAAATGGGATGTAGACTCTTAAGTCACTTAGGTGCTTTTGAAAATTTCATCCTAAATCACAGTGTAGCCCTATGTTTTTATACAATACACATCACAATGAGGCCCCAATCATGACTAGGCCTCTGGGCATACTGCAATACAGATGATAATGAGGTTTTATTCCCCATAGTCTTCACTAGGAGCAGATTCAGGCCCCAAGTCAAAACTCCTGTTACAACAGCCAATAAGGAGTTTTGAGTGTGAAACTGTACAAGTTGTTTTTTCTTAAAAAGCTCCTTTTTTTAAAAAAAAAGTGCCCTACAGAAGGGTCTTTCATTTGTGAAGGATGGTAACAGTAATCTAAATGACAAAGTTATTCTAAAGCATTCTGGACAGCTCCCTTGGATGGTCACTCAATATGGATTAAATGTTGACATGAGTGCTACAGTTAACTGTCAAAAATATTTTAGAATTACTTCAAGATTCTTTAGGAATTTTAATCAGCATCAGCTAGTTTCTAAGAGCAAATCTTGCTTTTTCAATGTAACAGCATACTGGGTCTTTTTTAAGCTAACAAATTCCTTCGCCACATTACACCCAAAAATGTCTCTTTCTTTTCTTTACACAGCCAAACAGGTGGAAGCCAGAAAACAAAAACTATTTAGAGTGATTGGCAGTTAATAGTTCAGCACTGATTTGGTAACTACTTCCTGATTAGCAAATCAGCAGCTATCTTTATTATGGTCCCAGATTCGGAAAGACGCAGAGAGAGTCCTTAACTCCCCTTGTAGTCTGTATGGATTGAGTGCCTCATAAAATTCTGGATGCTGATAGAGATTATACTCAAACTTCTGATGCCCCTGCCAGTGGTCTTTTAAAAGAGCTGTAGCCTAACCTTACTTTACTTAAAGTTGAACTAATTTGATATATCTCTACCCGTTCACTGTAGTACAATATACATGAGTTAAGTAACCACTATCTAAGATCAGGAAAACGAAAAGGTAAATCTTGACAATATTTTTGTTGTGCTGAGATGAGCTGGTGCTACCTTGAATGTGAAGTTACCAAACTGAGCCCAGCAGAGAGAGTATTCTTACAAACATGCTGGTTAGAACTCAGCAATGTTTTGAGTGAAGGGTTTTTTTCCTCTTTTCTTTTCTCACATTTATGACAAATACAAGTAGTTTAGTAACATTCAGGTTTACTCTGAACCACCAGTTTGTAACTGTCATAATAGTTTCCAGAAGTATTTTTTTCTCCTAGAATTACATCAAAAATATATGTTTGCACCCCACTGCAGATTAACATAGTTGGAGAAAAGACAAAATACCTGCCTTGGAGGTGTCCACATATTTCAGGAAATACACATCTTTCTTAGGCTCCTTACAATTTCTCTGCACAAAGCCTACTTGCATAAAAAGTTTTAAAATTCCACCTTGCTCTAGGGAGGGGTGACTTCAGAGTAAAAAAGCAAATCAAAGATATGGAGGCAAAAGAAAGTGCTCATAAGAAGCCACTTTTGCATGCACAAACTTGGATAATTTTGGTAAAATAGATTAGCCATAACATCTGGAAAATCATGGAAATTGGGGCATAGTCATTGGGCAAGTAAGAAAAACCACTACACTGACATTTGCACCTTGTAATCCTTAAAACGTTATAGTCAAAGAACCATCACAAATTAACATCAGCCACAGAGTCTTTCAGGCATCAGTAGTTGATAAATAAATGGTAGCACAGAAAACCAAGCACAGTCAGTCAGTAATGGTGAGGACCATGCAGAAGCAATGGGGATGCAGACTTTGTTCAGAATCTCTGTTCTTTATTCTTACTGCATTTTGTGATCCCAGCCTCATGGCAATTAATCTGGTAAATATTTATTTTTGTCCTGAAATAAATAACAAAAATGCTTTTCTAATTAAGATTTTGTTTTCTAAAATGTGTTAAAAATCAGAAGTGTTTTTAAATGGATTTGGAGTTATTGAGTGACTCAGGATTTGGATACAGAACCTTTAATCTTGCTCTAGTTTACCAGTTTAAACCTGGCTCTGGTCAACAGCGATTCAAAAAGTCATATCAATTTGAAGGCTGTTTTGTAGTGTGTGTCAAATGAATCAGTGGTCTCAGTCCTGTTCCTAGTGAACAGATGTCAATTTCAGATATTTTTTATGTTTTTAAACCCTAGCTAGCACCTTATGAATAGGTACAGCACAGAAGCAAAGGAATTAATGACAAACTACCCCTCTCACGTCTAGAGTTGGTCTTTCCAGTTCAGGATGCACAGAAGACTCATTAGCTAGGGAATATAGGGAAGCTTGTGTTGCCACTTCTTGTATTTCATTTGTTCTGCAGAAAAGGTCTTCATTTTCCATCACTGTCAATTTGACACCTTCCAAAAGCCCAAAATTCAATTAGTCTTTTGTTCACCTGGAACACTGTGTCCAATTCTGTTTACCAAACTTTTATCAAATTTGTCCCCATCTTTTCTAGAGTCCAGAGGAGAGCAAAAAAAATAATAAAAGGGTTAGAAAATCTGTCCTATGAAGAAAGGGTAAAAAACTGGGTTTGTTTAGTTTTGAAAAAAAGAAGACTGTGGTGGGAGGTGATAACAGTCTTCAACTATGTTAAGAGTTGTGATGAATTATTCTTTATGTCCACTGAAGGTAGAAAAAGGAGGAACGGGCTTACTCTGCAGGGAGGGAGATTTAGGTTAAATATTAGGAAAAACTTTCTAAATTACAAGAAATTAACAAAAAAGTTAAGCTCTACAATAGGCTTCCAAGGGAGGTTGTGAAATCTCCCATCACTGAAGATTTTTAAAAGTGGGTTGGACAAACATTTGTCAAGGATGGTCTAGGTTTACTTGGTCCTGCAATAGTCCAGGGGGCTGGACTTGATGACTTCTTAAAGTCCCTCTGAGCCCTACATTTCCATGAGTCTATGATTTAATATATTCTAACAGCTATAGTTAACTTTACATCGTTCAAATTTTCTCTGGTAGACAAATGCCTAATTAGTGGTATTTGAATTCAGCACAATGACATCTCACAACTAGTTAGGTTGATCTGGGGTGTTTATTCCTTTTTGTTTTGCCTAGAGAGATACTTTAAACCCCGTAGATGAACTATCATCTTAGCATTCAGGAAAGTGTTAACTGCCTGCTTCATTAGCTGCATCTCTAATTAAACAAGGGCCAGGATATTGCTATAGGTAAACATTTTCATTTTACTGCATAAACAAACTAACATTCCCCACCACCCCAGATAATCCCAAACCTTCTAACACTTCGGTATATTGATTTCAGTGAATAGGTTGTGTGACAAAGCTCTGTCCTTGCCTCCGTGGGTCCCGCATTTCCTGGCGGATTTCGCTAGCCTCAGAGGCTCACTCTGACCCTGTACGTAACCCTTCTCTCTCTAGAGGCAAGGGTCACAGTCTACTGAGCCATTTTCATCATAAGCCAGTGAGGGAGGTGAGGAGAAGTTATCCCTCCTTGCACAGTCTCTGTTGTCTCCCACTCTCAGTGATTAATCCGGGGGCAAATGTGGGGGGGGGGAGCCCGGGCCCACCCTCTACTCCAGGCTCCACCCCAGGGACCCTAATAGTATCAGCTATGCTAGCTGACCTTTTAGAAACATGACATGTACAATTCCCTGGGCTACTTCCCCCACAGCAGCCCTCACTTCCTCAAGCTCCACTTCACCCTTATCTCAGGGCCTCCTTCCTTGTGCCTGATATGGTGTGTACTACACAGCCTCTCCAACAGCACAACTTCCTCCCACAGCTCCTGACATGCACACCCACCTGACTAACTGGGAGGCTTTTAACTAGTTTCAGCCAGCCCCTGATTGGCTTCAGGTTTCCAAATCAACCTAGCTTTATCCCTGTCTTCTGGACAGTTGTTAATTGGCCCCAGGTGTCTTAATTGACCTGGAGCAGCTGCCATTTCATTTATCCTGGCACCAGGGATTTGTTTAGCCTGGAGCTAATATATCTGTCTCCCACTACTTTTCTATAGCCATCTGCCCCATCACAGTTGTTACTACTGATACCATAGGTGCTTACAAAGTTCTCTCTTCAAGATAACATAAAAGCCATTTTTCGTTCATGATCTGTCACTAGCTAGTATTTAAAGTCAATTCTTCTATGTTTCCTTCATGCATGATTGAGTTTGAATTATTTGTTCTATATATTATTAAAAAGGAAACATTATTGCCTTTTATTCTTTTTCAGAGTACATAAATCAGTTCATATGTAAATGAGAGAGGCTGTATTTGCAAGTTAAAAGCTTTCATGAGGCATAAAAGAATGACAGTGTGACTCCTCCTCACCAGAAAGACTAGTAAAGGACAATAGTTTTTGAAAACACCAGAGCTGCTTTCAAATGAAAACATCAACATAGATTCATAAGGCAGGTTCTCACAGGGTGCAGCATTCACCTCTGGATTGGCACCTCCTCCTGGTCGCTCTGGGCATTAGCTCAATGATGACGCCTATCCCATACCTTTGCACCCCATCACTCTGTCTCCGCTTTTGCTGGCAGTCTCTCCAGGAACTGCTCCATCTTCTTCATGACTCAGCCCTCCAGCTATGTCATCATCCATTTTTCCCCTTCCAAGGTCAGTACATTGCAGTTCATTTGTCCAGCCATTCCCTCAATGGTGAATGAAGGGACCCAAGCCCACCCTGTAGCCTGGGTCTTGACCCAGGGACCCCATAGTTAGCAGCCACATGCAGCGTCCCCTCCAACTGTTCAATACATTTCCCTGGGCCATTTCCCCACCACCCCGGGAACCTTTACTCCAGGGCCCTTGCTACTCAATCCCAGCAGACAGTTAGGAGCTCCCTCTGTCTCTCCCACTCCTTGCCAGTAACTGCTCTGTCCATGGTGCTACCTCTTTCACCTGCTGGGAATCCAGTCCTTACCCCTGAAGCCCCAGGCAGTGATTGCTTGACTGTGGCCCCATAGCTTCTTTTATATGAGCCCTACTGACCCCACACTGGTGGCTCATTGTAACCCCTCTCTGATTGGTTGCAGCTTGCACAGCCACTCTAGGCCACTTGGAAGTTTTTCTTGTGTTTTCTAGTGTTTCTTGACTTTAGCAAAGCTTTTGACACGGTCTCCCACAGTATTCTTGTCAGCAAGTTAAGGAAGTATGGGCTGGATGAATGCACTATAAGGTGGGTAGAAAGCTGGCTAGATTGTCGGGCTCAACGGGTAGTGATCAATGGCTCCATGTCTAGTTGGCAGCCGGTATCAAGTGGAGTACCCCAAGGGTCGGTCCTGGGGCCGGTTTTATTCAATATCTTCATAAATGATCTGGAGGATGGTGTGGATTGCACTCTCAGCAAATTTGCAGATGATACTAAACTGGGAGGAGTGGGAGATACGCTGGAGGGGAGGGATAGGATACAGAAGGACCTAGACAAATTGGAGGATTGGGCCAAAAGAAATCTGATGAGGTTCAATAAGGATAAGTGCAGGGTCCTGCACTTAGGACGGAAGAACCCAATGCACAGCTACAGACTAGGGACCGAATGGCTAGGCAGCAGTTCTGCGGAAAAGGACCTAGGGGTGACAGTGGACGAGAAGCTGGATATGAGTCAGCAGTGTGCCCTTGTTGCCAAGAAGGCCAATGGCATTTTGGGATGTATAAGTAGGGGCATAGCGAGCAGATCGAGGGACGTGATCGTTCCCCTCTATTCGACATTGGTGAGGCCTCATCTGGAGTACTGTGTCCAGTTTTGGGCCCCACAATTCAAGAAGGATGTGGATAAATTGGAGAGAGTTCAGCGAAGGGCAACAAAAATGGTTAGGGGTGTGGAACACATGATTTATTAGGAGAGGCTGAGGGAGCTGGGATTGTTTAGCCTGCAGAAGAGAAGAATGAGGGGGGATTTGATAGCTGCTTTCAACTACCTGAAAGGGGGTTCCAAAGAGTATGGCTCTAGACTGTTCTGAATGGTAGCAGATGACAGAACGAGGAGTAATGGTCTCAAGTTGCAGTGGGGGAGGTTTAGATTGGATATTAGGAAAAACTTTTTCACTAAGAGGGTGGTGAAACACTGGAATGCGTTACCTAGGGAGGTGGTAGAATCTCCTTCCTTAGAGGTTTTTAAGGTCAGGCTTGACAAAGCCCTGGCTGGGATGATTTAACTGGGAATTGGTCCTGCTTTGAGCAGGGGGTTGGACTAGATGACCTTCTGGGGTCCCTTCCAACCCTGATATTCTATGATTCTATGACTCACCTCCACTGCTCTCTTCTGGGATCAGCTTTCTGAGGGATTCTCAACATCTCCCATTCTTATTTTGTTTTCATTCTAAGTTATTATTTCCCTCTTTAAATTGGCCTATTATTAATTACATTACAATAGGACCTTCAAGCTCCAACAGTGATTACAGCCCCATTATGCTAGGTGCTATACAAAGGCATAGTGAGAGATTCCCTTTCCCAAAGAGTGTCTCTTCTAAATATATAAGAAATATAAAGGGTGGGAGGAGAAACAAAGGGGCATGGAAAGGAAGTGATCACTATAGGCCACACCAAATTAGTTACAGAGTTGGGGAAAGGACCTAAATATCCCAATGAACAGTCCCATTTCATACCCCTTAGATCATCCAGGCCTACCAGCTCATTAACTCAATTTATTTCTACTCTTTATTAGTACAAAAGGCTGTTCTATTCAGGTTCTAATACCATGCATATCATCATAGTATCTGACGGCCTATGTGACAAGTCCACAAAGTCCATTCTCTTTCTTCCCCATTCTTTTTTTTTGACTGCACTACAAACAAGAGAAGATACTCTCCCAACACTACAAACTCCATCCAGAACCCAGAAATGCAGGGTTGCATGAAAATTAAAAATGATGGGGAAAGGGGTACTAACCACTCATTTTTGAGCATGAAAACTGTCTTAGTTAAGTTATTGGGTAACCTTCATCTAAATCAGTCTATTCTCTACTACTAGTTTAAAGCTCTTTTAATGAGTTGTGCCAATCTTCATCCCAGAGATCTATTTCCCTCCCTATTCAGGTGGAGTCCATCCCACGAGCACTGTCCTCTGTCCATGAATGCCTCCCAGTGGTCACACATCCCAAAGCCTTCCTTATAGCACCACTGCCTAAGCCATCTGTTGATCATCATAATCTTGTCTCACCTTCATTCTCCTCCTCTAGGGACAGGTTGAATTCCACTGAAGATCACCTGAGCCTCCATTTCCTTAAGCGTCTTCTCCAGCCTGGTGTAGTCTCCCTTGATATGTTCCAGTGAGAATCTAGCTGTCTCATTTGTTCCCACATGAAGGAAAATCAATAGATTCTTTCCTGCTCCCATTAGGATCCTCTTCAGCTTCAGGTCCACATCCCACATCTTAGCTCCTGGCAGACAGCACATCTTTCTGTTCTCCAGATCAGCCGTGGTGATAGTCTGGCCCCAATCACATAAACCTGCCTTTTCCTGGTGATGGTGTGATTCTCTGGCCTTCCTCCTGTTCTTTCTGGCTGCAAGTCCACTTGTCCTTTATTCTGCCTTTCAATCTTCTGCCAGTCATCCTGTATCTTCCTGGGGCTCTGAACTCTGGGTATCTTCATTGGCTCTTCCCCTCTTCTTACAGAACTAGCTGCTCTTCTCTTCTTCCTTGTCCCCCCTCCTACACAATCTGGTATTCCTTTTCTATTTATGCAGTGACTAAGAATGACTGAAAATTATCCCCGTATTTTAATGGTACAGTATTTGGATTATTCATCTGATTAGAATAAAGCTGCATAAGGGGTTCTCAGCAGTTTTTGTTTAAAAGAGCACATTGTTGATAAAGACTGAATTCAACAATCAACAATTCTCAAGTGTCTATTTCTTTTAGAAGCTGTGAAAAGCTTAATATTTTGTTGTTAGACATTTTCTTTAGAACAACAATGTTGTTTATGGAAATGAGAACTCTTCACCATGAAATCTGATTTAACTTGAGTTTGTCAAGTTAAAAGTTTGTCAATGATTTACTCAGCACTAAACCAAGTATCTGCACCAATGGTGTGAATCAAAAGTGGCAGAAGTCAATGTGTTTGGATGTAAATCCCAGCTAAAGAATTTTACAAAAGTGAATGAAATCTATAGTCTGAATGATTAAGTATTCCTAATTGTGAAAACAAAGAATTGTATAATGTATTACAACTTCTGAGCCAATTAAAAAGCCTTATTGTTTAGAATTCATTCTAATGTGGTGGCTAATCCTTTCCTCTCTGCTCCCACCTCCCAAACCGTGGTACCATAATATAAACTTTTGATAAATAGAAGTTTGATGACTCTGATTTAACAGAAGTTACAGATGACAATCTCAAACCACACATTCAGTTACACACCCTAAAAATAGAAAGGCCAAAAGGGCTGGGGCATTTCCCAGTTAAGGAAAACAAATGACATGGTGATGCTATGCTGGCACAGCATTTCCTGCCAGCAGGTCTTCTCTGAGTTCTGGGAGATACTGGACGAAAGCAGAAGTCGCCTATTTTTGATGTTGTGAGACACTTGCTCACCCCAAGGTGAACAGCCTTGGAGATTCCAAAACATCAGTCTTCCCTTGGGGACCTATATGGTGAGGATTCTCTACCTTGTTCTTGATTCTTATGGTTGGCAAAACTTCACTTAATCATCTTTTCAGTACCTCTGCCCAAGGTCAATACACAATTCAGGTGTGAGGCCTACCTTGGAGCTATGCAACTTGGTCCAATGAGGTTGAAATTGCCCCCCCCCCCCCCCGAATAAATAAATAAATAAATAAATCCAGATACAGCATTGTCTTTAACTGGGAGAAAAGATTATGTCACTATCTTATGGAAAGCACCATATAAAAATCTTATAAAATAAATGGTTGAAAAAATAACACAGCAGCAAAAGTAGTCACTCAACAAGTTCAAATTTAGTTTCTTCAAACAAGGCAACTACATAATCTTTCTACTTGGAACTGGGCTTATAGGTCAAACTACTTATTTTCTGGAATCTTCAACTTGCTAGAGAAAAGGATCAAGATGAAACCTATTTGAAATATATTTTTTTCAATTTTATATAAAGTCTGTATTCCCATATAAGCTATTCCTTTCACACTGCTTAGTGAAGAACATCAAAGGCAAGACCAAAGATTTTTCCTCTCCTCAATGGGAAGAGCAACTTCCAATTCACCAGCTGAAACAATGACTTTGCAGTGTGTTAAACCTTTTGCTTGACCATGAGTGGCTCCCATTTGATTCTCTTGTAAAGAAGTGCTCACAAACCTCACATCTCTGGTTCAGGTTCTGGCTGCCAACCATAAAAAAATGCTTGGGGCACTTTGACAGTGATGAACACAATACTTAGTTACAAATAAGGTGAATATTCAGCTTTCCATTTAATATTTTATCTCTGCAAAGACAATTGACACTGAATGTTGACCCAGTGATATTAGTCTATTATTGTAACTGCTTTAAACGTTCATAGAATATTTTATATGTTACATGATAAAGCAGGTTTATACACAAACATAGTAGAAATGAAAGCACACAAGTGTAAATAAATGTATTGTATTTCATGTAAAATATACAGTGTAATGTGTCAACAAAAATGTAAATTATCTAAATAAGGAGGATTAAAATAATTCTGTGCACTTTGACAAGTTTACTTAATAAGAAATATAAAAACCATCAACTATACTTTGTTATATTTGGGAACAAATGGAGTGTTTAGGAGATACTAAAATAGATACTATCAATATTGCTTATTTTAGGTGTTACAAATCATATTATATATTGTCAGCACAGAGAAACTTTTAGTCAATTTCAAGCAGCAGCGGATTGAAGAAAGAATAGTTAAATCATGGAGTGAACCTTCTAAGAAAGAAACTAGGCCCTAGACCTCTGTCAGCCTAAAGAGCAACTGATTTTTGATGAGGCTCTGGGCTCAGCAGTATCATTCAAAGCAGAATAAATCAATCCTGAAAGAGTGTGAAAACTGAGCACAGCATGTCTTATCAAAAGTGGAAAAGAGCATTGTGTTGAAAGCTGTCTAAAGATGAAGATCTGATTTACATGCATGAGAGAAATTATCAGTAAAAAAACAGATCAGATCAAGTACTGTGGCGTTCTTGTACATCCAAAGAATTCTATTGTAATGAACTCTACATAACCTGGAGGACTGGTGACTTCTGGAAAAACACAAAAAGTAGTATTTCCTTTCTACTGGACTCTTGTAAAACGACACACACAGCAGTTACAAAAACATTGAGTGTATTTTAGGTTTACAGTATCATGCCCGTGTGTGGATGGGGTGGTGTTAAAATCTGTGAATCCCAGAGATGCCTCAAATCAACTTCAAGTCTAAGCAATGTGAACTTCAAGTGAATTTGTGACAACAGTTTGAAATAACGAATTAAAATTATATTTGTCAGACAATGGTCAAACAGTGTCACACTTAGAATTGATAATTTCTCTCAAACTGGTCAAAAGTGTTCTAAGTGTATTCCCACTTAATCTCTCTAGGATCTGTGGAACCTTAAAAAGCGTCCCTTCTTTTGAAAGTGCGGACATTGTATATTTCATATGCGAATAACAAGAAACTACAGCTAAATAAGGGAACTGGCAGAGTTCCACGGAGACGGGTGACATTAGGATGGAGTTTTTGGTGTAATGTACCTCCTGTGCCCCACATTTCCATTATATAGGCTTATGAGTAGAATGCTTACCCCACTAGCCAGGGTACAACGGTGATAGGTCCAGGAGCAATGGAGATCCCAACTGGGAACAGCAGAGGCAGTATTCCATGTGCTCCTTTTCTTTCCCCCCTTCCCTTAATGTGTTGGGGGTCCTTCTCTTTCCCCCTGCTCGCCCTCTTCCTTCCTTGAGTCAGAGCATGGGGTGGGTGTTCCACACACTGCATCTGGGGCCTGGGCTCCGGAATCTGTCCCAGCCACTGCTGTTGCCGTTAAGGGTTACGCTGGGGCTCAGCTATTGACACCCATTTGCTTGTGGTGGAGTGTAAGGGATTAATATATAGTGTTTTTTTGCCCAGGCAAGGTAGACATTGTGGGCTCCCCGTATGAACCCACACCCCTTCATCTAGTTGCTGGATCTCTATTGCTACTGGGGACTAGACCCGCTGCCAGTTCGGGGGTAGGAAAGGGTTTTTCCCCACATTGCAAAGCTGGCAAATTGCTGTGTGGGCTTTTTCCACTTTCCATCCACCTGATGCGGGGGGGGGGGGAGGAGGTGAAGGGCGGTTAAATTACAGTTATCACCACTTCAGCAGACTCCAGGTAGTTGGAAAGGGTCTGATCAAAGATCCCTGTAACCCACTGGGCAGCTTGGTCCTGGGAATGGCATTGCCTGGGGAGGGAGTCTGCCTCTGTCTTGTGCAGCTTCCATTGCCTCACCCTTCTGAACATTGAAGTGAGGAACAAGTTGGGATCTGGCTTTCTGTCAGAGTCCTTTGGCAGGGCTGAGGGTAAAGCAGGGGTATGGCCTTCGCACACTGCTCTGGAACATGGTTGGGGTGGTTATTCCAGTTATGTAATAATCTTAAATAAAGTTGGAGCCTCTGCCTTTAAAATATGTTATGGTGTATGTGTCTCATTGTTGTCCTGTCCATGTCACTCTTGGGTTTTATACATGTCATTGTTCTCAAGCTGTTCTGACAGTTAATTTTTGTAAGTTCTATACTTGTTTTCAACACTTCTCTTTTCCTATCAGTCATTATTCCCATTTTGAAGGAACAGGACAATTATTACTTTGGTAAAAACAGACAAAAAGAGCAGGGGATCGTTGGTACTCTCGAGTCAGAGAGCTCAACTCTCCCTACCCCTCCTGTAAAACCCATCTTCACCATGATTAACCACCTACCGAAATGAAAATGCAGAGAGGGTGTAGACAGCTGGGCCGAGAGCTCAGCAAATCCCTCTGCTGTCAAAAAGCTAAAAACAGCCACATACAATAAGCGTCCACTTACTGTGTTAGATTTACTTAGATTTTAATCATAAATCTTGCAGGTCCAAAAAAGGCTGTTCCAGGTGTTGAGAGTTAATGTTTTTGGGGTGATTGATTGTTTTTGTGTCTGTATATGTCTCACTACAAGTATAAGCAGAAAAGTGCAAAAGCAACTTATGTGGAAGGAAACCCCTCTCATCAAGGAGAGAGGAGACAAGTTAAGAGTAAGAAGGGAAGAAGAAAAGACCCACAGGGACAGTGTTTGAGGAACAACACACTGGCACTTGGAGGTGTTCAACGTGCAACAACATGGACACAGAGAAGGAATCTGCCCCCACTCCAACCTCTCTGTGCCACCAGAAATAGCCTGCAAGGGGCACAGGAGCAGAGGAGCTGCATTGGCCCTTACTTACATCAACTCACCCCCTGCCCCGAGGCTCACTGAAAGCCCTGTGTTAGTGTTATGCTGCAGATGGAGCCAAAGAAGGCCACACTAAACACCTTCCTGATGCCATTCTCTTACATCTACAAGGCTATAGGCAGCAGTGATAAGACTCCCATAAGTTAGAGTTCCCCCTCTCCCCAGGCCTCATAGCGTGTGCTGTGGCTCCTGGCATCAAGTGGGCACTGTGACTGCTCAGTACTTCCAAAGAGTCAGGCCCTTACTCCACACGCTGGCTAATCTGTTCTGCAAAAATCTAGTTTCCCATCAAAGGTATGCATAATTATAGGACTAGCACATGCATTCACAGTAATTAGGTGATGATTGGCATATCATTGCTAATGCTTGTTTGACTGTGCCATATACATGGTTTCAGACATCAGGCCCAGAATAAGGCCTGATAATTATCATGAAATGCGAGAAAAGGTGATTTTGGCTGATGTAGAGACTTACAAGAATGGCCACATTGCGTCAGACCAATGGTCTATCTAGCCCAGTATCCTGTCTGACAGTGCCCAGTGCCACACTATCTTAGCAGTTGGAGGTTTAGGGAGACCTGGAGCATGTGGTTGCATCCTTGGCCATTGACAGACCTATCATCCTTGAATTTATCCAATTCTTTTAAGTCCAAAGCAGATTGCAAAGAGTTACAAAGGGAATCTCACAAAACTGGGTGACTGGGCAACAAAATGGCAGATGAAATTAACCACTGATAAATGCAAAGTAACGCACATTGGAAAACAATCCCAAATATACATGCAAAATGATGGAGGTCTAAAGTAACTGTTACCACTCATGAAAGATCTTGGAGTCATTATGGATAGTTCTCTAAAAACATCAGCTCAATGTGCAGCAGCAGTGAAAAAAAGCTAACAGAATGTTAGGAACCATTAGGAAAAGGATAGATAATAAGACAGAATATCATAATGCCACTATATAAATCCATGATACAACCATACCTTGAATGCCATGTGCAGTTCTGGTCACCCCATCTCAAAAAAGGATATGAGAAATGCAAAAGGTACAGAGAACACAACAAAAATGGATAGAGATATGAAACAGCTCTCATGTGTGGAGAGATTAACTGGGACTATTCAGCTTGGAAAAAAGAGATGACCGAGGGAGAGGGGAGAAGGGAAAAGGAAATATTATAGGCCAGTGGTTTTCAAACTTTTTTTATGGCGATCCAGTTGAAGAAAATTGCTGATGCCCACGACCCAAAGGAACTGGGGATGAGGGGTTTGGGGTGTGGGAGGGGGCTCAGGGCTGGGGCAGAGGGTTTGAGCGCGGGAGGGGGTCAGACCTCTGGGCTGGGGGGTGAAGGCTCTGGGGTGGGGAAGAGATCAAGGCTGGGGCAGTGGATTGGGGCTCAGACTTACCTCCGGTGCAGGGTTGGGGCGGCACCCTCCCCAGCTCCTATGACCCCCCTGCCTATGAGCCGGCCTGCTGCTGGCCACTTCTGGGGCACAGCACGGTGTCAGAACAGGTAGGGACTACTAGTTTTTACTGGCCAGCTGCCCGTGTCCCTGGGTGCTGAGCAAGGCGACCCAGTGCCTTACATTCCGCGACCCAGTACTTTGAAAACCACTGTTATAGACCAGGAAAGCTGAATTAAACTTTTTAAACTGTCAATTGTATTCTGCACACAGCAATTACTCCTGTTAAGAGCAGGAGAAAACTTTGTTACCAAAGGAAGCTGTAAAAGACTTAGATGTATGCATGCACAAATCAGCATGAGCTGCACATAAGTGAGACCATGCCTTCCAAGGACTTACCTCCTTTATTAATGACACTGCAAATGATATTTGTGTACTTTGCAGAATATTCAAAACTGTCACTCAATATGGAGAACAACTGAGCAGAAGCACAATTTATGTTCAATTTGAGCATGGAAAAGTTGCTTATCTACATTAGTAAATGGAGGCGTTTATACAGCAGCTTTAAAGAGTTAAGTTCATTGGCAAGTGCTTTTTTTTTTTTTTTTTTTATAAAGGCTGGTATTCGTAAGCATTGCAAGTCTGCTATATTACACACTGTGCCAGTTGGTTCACTGAGGTTGTTGGCTAGTCACAAAGACCAAATAAGTCTCTGAAAGAGTAAAAGTAGCATTTTGACAAAAATCTGTTTAAAAAAAAACCCCCAAAACCTTCAGTCCTGTTTGAATAGCAAAGCAAAGGAAAACAAAAGCTACTTGAGGGGAGAAAAGCCTCTGCATCGTTAAAAAAAAGTGTGACTCTCACAGTGGATGAGACCACAGAATAAATCTGACTTAGTTTAGCCACACGTTAATCGCATCTCAAACTTTTTATTTTGCCACTCTTATTAATTACTTGGGGGTGGGCGGAAGGGATGTAGAGAAGCACTGGCAACTTCCCAGCCCATTGTTTCCTTTCTGTCTGAAGTCACCCATAATACAGAATTTGTGGTATCACATTTGTTTCCTTAGCAACAGATTATGATATCAAAGTCCTTCAGAACCCAAACTGAGAACGGGGCCTCATTGCCCTAGGCACAGGACAAGTCATATTGTGAGAGGCCTCCCTCCTCAAGGAGCTTCCAACCTAAAACAAGAGAGACTAAAAACCAAAAACAACCCAAAAACCCACCCCAAAAAACACATTTTCTTAATTTTATAGACAGCAAAACAAGAAGACCAAGCAGCTTGTCCAAGATCACACAGGAAGATAGTGGCAGATCTAGAAATTGAATGATCTGAGTACCGATCTAGTGGTTTAACCACAACACTATCCTTCAGCATCACCTCACGGTAAGGTCAGGCATAATGAGAAGCCAAGTTGTCAAAGAAAAGCCTCATCTCAACACAAATGTGTCAGATATATAGGAAATGATTGGGCAAGTCAATTATTTTGTGCATACACTTACACCATTTTGAAAGCATCCGTTTTCTTTGACTTTAGATGTATATTGTATACAGTATAATTTTAGAATCATAGAATATTACGGTTGGAAGAGACCTCAGGAGGTCATCTAGTCCAATCCCCTGCTCAAAGCAGGACCACCACCAACTGAAACATCCCAGCCAGGGCTTTGTCAAGCCAGGCCTTAAAAACCCCTAAGGATGGAGATCCCACCCCCTCCCTAGGTAAGCCATTCCAATGCTTCACCAACCTCCTAGTGCAATAGTGTTTCTGAATATCCAACCTAGACCTCCTGCACTGCAACTTGAGACCATTGATTCTTGCTCTGTCATTTGCCACCACTGAGAACAGCCTAGCTCCATCCTCTTTGGAATCCCCCTTCAGGTAGTTGAAGGTTACTATCAAAATCCCCCTCACTCTTCTCTTCTGCAGAAGAAATAACCCCAGTTCCCTCAGCCTCTCCTCGTAAATCAGATGCCCAAGCCCCATAATCATTTTCTTTGTCCTTCGCTGGACTCTCTCCAATTTGTCCACATCTTTTCTGTACTAGGGGGACCAAAACTTGACACAGTACTCCAGGTGTGGCCTCACCACTGCCAAATAATCACTTCCCTTGATTTGCTGGCAATGTTCCTACAAATACAGCCCAATATGCCATTAGTCTTCTTGGCAACATATCCAGCTTCTCGTCCACTGTAATCCCCAGGTCCTTTTCTACAGAACTGCTGCTTAACCAGTTGGTCCCCAGCCTGTAGCGGTGCATGGGATTCTTCCTTCCTAAGTGCAGGACTCTGCACTTGTCCTTGTTGAACCTCATCAGATTTCTTTTGGCCCAATCCTCCAATTTGTCTAAGTCACTCTGGACCCTATTCCTACCCTTCAGCATATTTACCTCTCCCCACAGCTTAGTGTCATCTGCGAACTTGCTCAGGGTGCAATTCATCCCAGCATCCAGATCATTAATGAAGATGTTGAACAAAACTGCACCCAGGAACAACCCCTGGGGCACACCACTAGATACCGGCTGCCAACTAGATATTGAGCCATTGATCACTACCCATTGAGCCTGACAATCTAGCCAGCTTTCTATCCACCTTATAGTCCATTCATCCAATCCATACTTCCTTAACTTGCTGGCAAGAATACTATGGAAGACCATATCAAAAGCTTTGCTAAAGTCAAGATATATCACATCCACCGCTTTCCCCATATCCACAGAGCCAGTTATCTCATCATAGAAGGCAATCAGGTTGGTCAGACATGACTGGCCCTTGGTGAATCCATGCGGAATTTTAAGATGTCTTCTGTGCAACAGAAGGGAACCGATGGAGATTAGGATGGAGATACAATGACTTGTATAAATGAATTTCCTTAAGGAGTCCATAAGGTCAAGTTAGTGTGGTCTTGTATGACACTTCAAAGGGAATTACAGATGAAGCAAATAGCAGCACCTTTGTACTCTGTCCCTATTTACTGAGGAAATGCATGGTTATTCAGTGGATGTTTGTTTCTGCACAGCAATTATTCAACACTCTTTGTGTAATATTTGCTTATTTCATTAACAAATATTGATAGAGTACAAGTAACAAACATAGGCTAAAGAGAAAAATCCCTTGTAACTTCTGGTTTACAGAAAGTAACAAAATATGCTCAAAGGAATACTTCAAGGTTCAGGTCTGCCTACTGTAATCATTACAGCCAGTTTCTCCTCATTTTATTAGAGTTCTATAACTATATCCAAGTTCACATATTCTAGATACTCACACAGTCTGATGCTATATAGGTTTCCAGATGGTCTGATTGTGTCTATGTAGGCAAAGAGACATGTCTTGTAGTGGGAGCTTAGTCAGACGGAACAGGTTTAAAATTCTCTAACACAGACTGACAATGTGGGGTTGAATCTCACAATGACTAGAATCCAGTGGGATCCTTGGCAATCCTTGTACTTTCTCTTCCAGAAGAGAGCACTCAGTCACATGGAAAGGAACTTGCCAAATTGTTCCCAAACATTCTTCTACATTGATAAAAGTTTCTTACAGTGACCTCATCAGTTTGCCTTGTCTTTCAGTTACTCTATGCCCCAGTTCTCAGTGCATTATGCAGTATCAATTTTGTACATTATTCATCCTAATGATAGTTGGGGATAGTGATCTCATCATATCAGCACCTCTAGATTCCTTGATGAGCTTAATCCCTTCCCACTGGTTGTGAAGTGACAATGCCAGAAGCCTTTTCCTCTCTCCATAGTACCAGTAAATGCTATCTGATCTGGACTCCCTTCCGGTCAATTCCAACTCATCAAAAGTAAGCCTGTACATAATAGGGTGGCCACTCATATACCTCCAGAATACTGGAGATTCCAGTACTTCTCGGATCAGTGTGGGCCCTCCCCTTACAGTGTGACTCCACTCTCAATTCTGTGTCCTCACATGCGGTCATGCAGGATGCCCTTCTGAAGCTCACCTCTCCCCACCCACGCTAGCGTGACCTTGCATACACATGTGAGGGAGGGCATGCTGGCAGAAGCTCGACAGTGTGTTCTCTAAAATGGTGTCCTCTATGCAAGTGAAAGGTGGAGCAGAATGCTCTTTAAAATGACATCATTCATCCGTGACACCAGAGAAAACCATGTGTCGTTTTTGTTTTAGTACCATTTAAAAACCAGGATGGTGCAGCTTAAAGCCAGACAAATGGTCTGCTTAGTAGATAGCTACATATGTTCTCCTTCCAGTTTTGCAGCCATTTAATTAGCAGTCTGTCATAAATATAAAGGGAAGGGTAAACCCCTTTGAAATCCCTCCTGGCCAGGGGAAAGCTCCTCTCACCTGTAAAGGGTTAAGAAGCTAAAGGTAACCTCGCTGGCACCTGACCAAAATGACCAATGAGGAGACAAGATACTTTCAAAAGCTGGGAGGAGGGAGAGAAACAAAGGGGCTGTGTGTCTGTCTATATTCTGTCTTTGTCCAGGATAGACCAGGAATGGAGTCTTAGAACTTTTAGTAAGTAATCTAGCTAGGTACGTGTTAGATTATGATTTCTTTAAATGGCTGAGAAAAGAACTGTGCTGAATAGAATAACTATTTCTGTCTGTGTATCTTTTTTGTAACTTAAGGTTTTGCCTAGAGGGGTTCTCTATGTTTTGAATCTAATTACCCTGTAAGGTATCTACCATCCTGATTTTACAGGGGGGATTTCTTTATTTCTATTTACTTCTATTTTTTTATTAAGAGTCTTCTTGTAAGAAAACTGAATGCTTTTTCATTGTTCTCAGATCCAAGGGTTTGGGTCTGTGGTCGCCTATGCAAATTGGTGAGGCTTTTTATCCAACATTTCCCAGGAAAGGGGGGTGCAAGTGTTGGGAGGATTGTTCATTGTTCTTAAGATCCAAGGGTCTGGGTCTGTAGTCACCTAGGCAAATTGGTGAGGCTTTTTACCAAACCTTGTCCAGGAAGTGGGGTGCAAGGTTTTGGGAAGTATTTTGGGGGGAAAGTATGTCCAAACAGCTCTTCCCCAGTAACCAGTATTAGTTTGGTGGTGGTAGCGGCCAATCCAAGGACAAAGGGTGGAATATTTTGTATCTTGGGGAAGTTTTGACCTAAGCTGGTAAAGATAAGCTTAGGAGGTTTTTCATGCAGGTCCCGACATCTGTACCCTAGAGTTCAGAGTGGGGGAGGAACCTTGACACAGTCAATTCCTGATTTGCCATGATTTGCATAAGTAGGGTCACGACAATTCTGGGAATTAAGAGACACTTAAAGGAAACACCAGTTTCCACGTCCATATTCACAACTCTACATCTAATGATCTGATGGGTAAATTTGATTAATATAATCATAGCAAATCATGGCATTTTCATTAAATAATTTATAAATAGACATTGCAAATAAGACTGTTTTGTCACGGACCACAGGCAGTTTACTAATATGAGATATACTATGGCAGGTTCTGCCTCAGAGTCATCTACTACAGTATTTAAGGCACAACAAGAAAAGCCGCATCAAAAAAGTATCCATAGAACCCTAAAATAACTATACAGGTGATTGGCTTTTGGTGTTCTCTGGTCCATCCTTCTTTGTATTTTGCTTTTATGAATATCCAGGGAATGAAAATGGAGGGGGCCATGAATACTGTCCAGGCAAATGTGCAGCTTTTATCCAAACTAATATTTCCATGAATATTTTTGCAGCATTCCTCCAGCTCCACTCCCACAGTGTTGCCAACTTGGTATTTTATAATCTGAAACTGTTTCATGCGTTATCAGTTTGGTCCTGAAATGACTTTAATATTCTTATCTAAGGCAACATCTTGACCACCACATATCACTATACAGGTAATATTACTATACAGGTAATATCTCAGACTCCTGAAAGTGTTAAATTAAGGTTTTGAAATTGTGTCCACTTCAGCAAATGTAACTTGAGCCACATGCCACCTAATAACAATGACTGGGTTCTTGTATACAATAGGAGATGTATCAAATTTGCAATGCCTAATGGCACAAAAGCACAACATTAAACTCATCTGCTGGATAATGAAAGTTTGAATATAAAATGGTACTCTTTAATTAACTTAGGTTTATATTTAGGCATTAGAAGATCTCCAATTTTCTAACAGTGAACATTTCTAAAAGTAACAAGGGAACCTAAAAGTACAGTCAGAATAAGGTAATTCGATATTGCTCTGTGCCTTTAGCTGGAGGAAATAGGACTCTCTAGGGTGTAGAATCAATCATTCAGAGGAAGAGAAGAGGAGCAAAGGAGGTGAGAAAAATCTACATGTCAATGTCAACCTGTCTCCCATTACAAATAGGGTAAATAACATTTTTCCCACATCTCACCAGCCTCTCTTTCAATGCAAAAGCAGATGTCACCCGATTAAATTAATAAGCAGCAGGTTTAATACAAACAAGAGGAAGTACTTTTTCCACACAACACAATTTTCCTGTGAAACTCATTGTCACTGAATCTTATGGCCAAAAGTATAAATGGGTTCAAAAAAGAATTAGAAAAGTTCATGGAGGAGACATCCATCAATGGCTATTAGCCAAGATGGTGAGGATGGCACCCCAAACTTCTGACTGCCAGAAGCCAGGAGGGGACGATGGGGTGGCTCTCTCAAAAATTTCCCTGCTCTGTACGCTCCCCTTGAAATTCTAGTGCTGATCTTCTGTTGGAGACAGAATACTGGGCTAGCTGGACCATTGGTCTTACCCACTATAGCAGTTCTTACGTTCTAGCCTGCTGCTGTATGTAAATGAAGTTGGTAACATGTTGAGAAGAGAGGGAAGACAAGTGGCTTTCTTGTGGTGGTCTCTAATGTAGCCAGTGGAGAAACATCTCTCTGTATGCATGCCTACACACTCTTCAGAAGCAGCATACTAGTCCAAATTTTTCCTCTACTCCTGCAGCACTCAGTGTTTGGCATCACAGAACACCCCATAAACCAAATACTTTCTTACGAAGTGCAGAATAGAGATGAGAGGCACAGAATGAGGGGAGAGTACAGCAAGATAATGAGGAAATAAACAAACCAGAACTGAGAATAAAAATAAACCTTACAAAGAAAAAGTACAATTGAAAGTTAAAAGCCAGATTAAATAAAGTGGAAGTGAGGGACTGAAATGGAGAGGAGGTAGCAAAATTGACAAAAAGGAGAAAAGGAAGAGATGTGCTGGAGTATTTGGCAGGTGGGTCAGACCTAGATACTAATTAATCCCCAGTTGGGCTCCAATGAAAAGAAATTAGGAAACCCTGAGATTTGGAGCATTTTCACTTCTCAGTTGCTGGTTCTAGTTCCTTCAAGGTTGCAAATTGATCAAATTCATCACTTTCTGGTGGTCTACATGTAGTAACTTTGTAGTCCTGAATGTTTTGTTATGTGAACATCTATTTATTAAAAATTAGACAACTCCAGACTCCTTCGGTGGTAGCCTCAGAAGACTCCCAGCACTGGATGGTTGTGGAGACAGAAATATTCATTTACTCTCTTCTAAAGGTGATTCCTCCAGGTTGAAAAAGTAATGTGTCATTACAAGCTTCATGCTCATACAACATCCCTCCCTTTGCCCAAGGTTCAAGAGAAGGAAAAATTAAAAATAATTGAGTTTAATATTTTCATGTATATACCAGGAACATCAACTTTGTTTATTGTAAACTTGCTAACTTTAACACTGTTTTCACTTAAGTCATATGCCGCCCCTACCCTCTCTCACATTTTCGTGTCTCATTACCTAAAACATTATCTAAAACAAAGATTTATTTATTTATCATTACCTAAAACAAAGTTATTGCTGGTATCCAAAATGTGCGTAGTGCAAATAGCCTGCAAAATATGCAAATTCCTACATTCTCCAAAAGCACAACACCCTAAGGCAGTGGTTTTCAACCTGTGGTCCGCACAGCCCTGGGTCTAAGTTGAAGATTTCCAAAGAGGTCTGCATCTCCATTCAAAATTTTTGTCGGGGTTCACAAATGAAAAGAAGGTTGAAAACTACTGCTTTAAGGCAATCTTAGATAGGCAGCGAGAGATCAAGCCTACACAAAAACTCAGGGAAAACTAAAACAAAAGATTGTAAAAGATAGATTAATGCACTGTGCTGCTTGCACAGCTTTACAAATCATATCCTACAACGCTAGGGAATACCATTACAGAGCATTCATTACTGGATTATTAAAGTAATTAACACATCATTCTTGAATAAGCAACACGATGAGTCCTATATTTCCCCAAAGAACAGTACAGCAAATTTGTTTGTGTTAGTCTGCCACCATGCTTCATCTCTATGCTAGAAGGACCCCACTTTTAGGAGTGAGAGTAATTCATTCTCAGCACTCAAATTAAGATTTCAGTCTCTCCTGAAAGTGTCCAGAGGAGGTGGTGTGATGTTGATTCTAGTCTACTATATTGAGAGCACCACTGACCTACCATTGGATAGTAATACCTTACTGGTAGACAAAGTTTGTTTCACCCACAAAGTTTGTTTCCTTATCCAAAGGGAAGTGATGGATTCTCCATCTCCTCAAATCAAGATTTGATGCATCTCTGGAAGCTATGCTTTAGCCAAACAAGGTATTGCGCTTAATAAAGGGGAACTAAGTGAAAGATAGCCTGTGATATACAGGCTGTCAGACTATTTTATCCAATGGTCCTTTCTGGCCTTAAACTCTATGACCCTTGGATAAACTATCCAACATCCTTAATATTCAGAATTCTTTTGGAGTTCTTTGTGAAGAATTTCACAAGACAATGCTTATACACAGGATACGCTCATCCACAAATACTTCCAATATCCACAACATATTGGACTAATAGAGTACTTATAAAAATGCCCTCCTGTTTGCAAGTGCTTCAAGACCATTGTCAATATTTGGGCATGGCAGAATCAGAAATGTAGGACTGGAAGTGTCCTTACTAAGTCACCTCGTCTAGTCCCCTGCACTGAGACAGGGTTAAGCATTACCTAGAACATCCCTGACAGGCATTTAACTTGTTCTTAAAAACCTCCAATGATAGAGATTCCACAGCTTCCCTAAGTCATTTGTTCCAATGCTTAACCACTTTTGTAGTTTGGAAGTTTTTTTCTTAAATGTTTAACCTGAATCTCCCTTGCTTCAGTTTAAGCTCATCACTTCTTGTCCTGTCCTGATGATAACACATTTGTCATCTTTCTCTATACAACTATGTAAATACATTAAGGCTGTTATGCTCCCCCTCAGTCTTCTCTTCTTCAGACTAGCCACCTCCCACTTCCCCCCGCCACACCCTTCAATCTTTCCTTTTAGGACACATTTTCTTAGACCTTTAATAATTTTTGTTGCTCTCCTCTGGGCTCTCTCTAATTTCTTGAGCACATCCTCCTCCAACGTGTGGTTCCCAGAACCGGACACTGTACTCCAGTTGAGGCATTGTCAGTGCTGAGTAGAGCAAAAGAATTACTGCTTGTGTCTTGCTTACAAAATAATGATGTATGCTAGTTGACAGTACATTTTCACTGACAGTTTATTTTCACAACTATTTAAAAGCTATTGGGGGAATGTAAATGTTGGTTTTTAATCCATAACAGTGTCACCAGCACTGCTCATTCCTTTAATTTCATAGTCTGTTACCTTTGCTGTTCATAGGAACAAAAAGGAATCCTATCCTGTAGGAAGACTTGTATTCCTTTGTGGGTTTTGCTGTATTGGGAAGCAAATGTTTTGGTCATTTCTTTATTGAGCTTCTCCCCAACAGGCTCTCTCCTGAGAATTGTGAGGCAGAGACTTTATTTTGAATAATTGTTTATTGACCTGCTTTCAAGACATGGTTGACACCTGCCAATAATGCCTGCTACTATGACTCTTGCTACCATATTGTGGAATCTATGGATCCATCAGTTTTGAATGTTCATGGTTCTCTCACTGTGAATTTCTTTCTTGGGTTATCTTCATTCGTTTTCACTTAAAATTGGTCATAGTTCACAAAGTTCACACTTTTTAGATAATTTCCTCAGAAGACAGTGTGGCCCTAGCAGATCAGGTGGTTGCAAATGAGGTTGTATGAGCTTTTGAGGAAGCTTCAAAGTCCCTTTTAAATGTGTGGCTTCTACTTTCCTGTCTGCAGGATCTTTTATGAACAGATCATCCTAAGGAAGTATAATGATTTTTTTTTTTTTTTTTTGCCAAGGATGCCATTTCTGCATTGACTTTTGGAAGAATGAAGAAAACCCATGGGTTCTAGAATCCTGTACACTTTCAGGGTTTTCTAGTTTAACATTTTTATCAATTGCCAAGAAGAAACAGTCACTGATAAAGTTTTCAGAAGAGACAAAAATGAGGGGATTGGTAAAATAAAAGGACAGGTCACTTATATAGCATGATCTGGACTGCTTGATAAGCTGGTCACAAGCAAACAATATGTTTTTAGTAGGATGAAACATAAGTGTACACATCTGGGGAACTAAGACTGTAGGCCATACTCGTAGGCCTGCATGACTTAAGTAACTTGCCTTGTTTCTTAGTGGACATGACTGAGAAGGTGAATGGAAAGTTAGGTTGTCATAACAAGCAGTATGTTGGAGTCAGAACGGCAAGCTACCATCAGCAGGAACATCCTGGTATTAGTAAACAAACAAGTGTAAAATAAGGTAGGTGGTCAAATTATGTATGACCAGTGCAGGGACAGACCATGCTGTACAGGGATTGGTTTCTGAAAAGTAACTAAGCCAAATCATGACGTGTACAATGCTATGTATTTTAAGGGAAAAGTTTTTCTGCATAACTTTGGATCTGTGATGTACCCTGCATCCACCCGAGTTCGAGTCTGATCAACTCAGCGGAACTTTGTTGTTTGCAAAATAAAGTTACCTGAGTGATGAGATTGGAGTCGAACTGAGTTTTTGGGGAACTGAGTGGAAGAAGTCTCGGAACCCCAACCATACTTTCAGAATGGGTGACTAATCTGAGAAGCAGTGACTGGCTTTAGAATCTGAGTTTTTTCATTTTGCTGAGCGTTTCCCATTCCACCCTGACAACTTAGTCATGGAAAGAATGGAGGAGGGTTGTAAATTCTGGTTTGGATGGGAAATATTTGCACTCAGCTTTAGACTGCTTTTCTAATTCTCTGGGTCTCAGGAAGACAGGAAAGAAAAAGGCAAAGGAAATATATATAGGATAGGATTTAATCTCCTCTAATTTATTTTAGCTTTACACTGGGTTGATTACATTGGAGTTACTCCAGATTTACAGCAGAATCAGGCCCAGCAATGTTATTTTTAAAAGCTCTCCCATTATCTTTGGGTACTTGAGAAGGGTCAAAAAGTATATATTCCAAAGTAGAGAGGTTATTAATTTTATTTCTCCTAATGAGTTTGAATTAAACCAACCATAAAAGGAGAAAATAAAAACACAAGGATGAAAAGGGTTAGGTTTAAGCAGCTAGACACAGGCTTAATCTTAAGCACATGAGCAGTCAGTGGGACTGGGTCCTTAAGTAAAGACTCTGCTTAAGTACTTTGCTTGATGAGACCAGAAGGCTTAGCACCTTGCAGGATTGAGCCCTGAAATCTAGTTTCTTCTTCATGTGTATTGTCAGTGAACTCTGACTCTAGTTTATCTACTGTGATCAGAAAACATGTGGTTGCTGACAACAGCATACCAGCGAGAACTATAACAGATGGTGAAGGTAAACTAAAACTTTAGGTTTCTGCATACATTAGGCAGTAACACTTCACCTGGGACTCACTTTGCCTTTGTGCTTCATAAAATACCCCATCAGGGTGTAACAGATAGCCTAGCTTTTCTGCTTTATAAGAAGCATCTCCCAAACCACTGAATATCTGGTCAAAACATTTCAATCTGGCTTTTGCTTAAATATGTCTAGTTCCCATAGGGATGATTTAACATCCTCACCTTCACATTTTCAAGCTGAACCGAAGAAAAAATGCAATGGAGGGAAAATAATATTTTGACTCAAGAAGATCATGTTCAGAGAGCAGTGTATTAATGAACAAAATTTTAACTACTTGCTTCTGAAAATTGGTTTTTTAACTTGATTTGTCATAGTTCTGGGAAAGCTAGTTACTGAAGTAGCTTATGGTTCTGAAGTATTAACTAGCTGATTTGATGAAAGATTTCAAGTGTTACTAAAATATCTCTTTGGACTATTCATCTAATACTCATACCACTAAATTCATAGATTCCAAGGCTAGATGAGCTCATTGACCTGGTCTACACTACACAGTTATGTTGACCTAATAATGTCTGTCTACACTAAAAGGTCCCTTTTGCTGATATAACTATGTTGACTTAATGACTCCACCTCTGTGAGAGGCATAGCATTAAATTTGATATAGTTAGGTCACCATAATGGCAGTGTAGATACTGTGTTGCTTAGGTAGACGCTGTGTTGCGACGTAACTGGCCTCCAGGAGACGTCCCACAATACTCCGCTGCCCAGCAGCCAGGTATACAGAAAACAGCCTCTCCCCTGTTAAAGGACTGGGAACTTTTGAATTTCCATTTCCTGTTTATTTGGCATGGGAAGTTTGCCTGCCCTGCTGATCATGCCAGTTCCATGTTCCAAATGTGCTCCTGCCTGGAGGCGGTGAATCTTCTGGATCTGTCGGGAGAAAAGAGACTCTATAGGCACAGCTCCAAACCAGCCAAAAAATGTAGACATCTACAAGCAGATTGCTCACGGCATAGGGGGAGAAGGGCTACACCAGGGACACTCAGCAGTGCCATGTGAAAAATCAAGGAACTGTGGCAGACACACCAGAAGGCAAGTGAATAGTTGCTCTGATTCAGCACCCCAGACACACCACTATTGTCAGCGGTGACTCCACCATGACCCCCCAAGAGCTGTGTGTGTGGAGTCCTCAGAAGAGTCGGAATCCCAGGCCACGACAAGCAAAACTGAGGAGGTGGTCTTGGATGAAGAAAAGGAGAATGGGAGACAGGTGAGCAGGGGATCCATTGTCCCAGAGAGCCAGAAACTGTTTGTCCATTGTCCCAGAAAGCCTGGACCAGTCCAGCCAGTTACAGCACAACCAAGCATCATGCCAGAGAAAAACTCTCAATATGAAATTTCAAGTAATATTTTGGGGTCACATATTCTTATTGTTTGCGGGTTTTTTTAATTTAAAAAAAAAAACTTAGGTAGCTCTCTCCTTCCTAGTGGTTGCACCAGCTAGGCAGAGCGTGCTCTATGAAAAAGAAAAGAAGTACTTGTGGCACCTTCGAGACTAACCAATTTATTTGAGCATAAGCTTTTGTGAGCTACAGCTCATGAAAGCTTATGCTCAAATAAATTTGTTAGTCTCGAAGGTGCCACAAGTACTCCTTTTCTTTTTGCGAATACAGACTAACATGGCTGCTACTCTGAAACCTGTCACTATGAAAAAGACTGTTTATGACAGGGATGTCCTGGGAATCCTCCATAGAGACATTCAGGAAACTTTCATGAAGGTACTCTGCAATCCATTATATAAGGTTTCTGGGGCTGGATGCCTCATTTCTTCCACCAGAGTAGGACACTATCCCATACCACTCCAGTATTAATTCAGCTGGCATCATCACTGTTCACAGCACAGCAGCATAAGGACCCAGTCTGTACTCAAGACACTCGCACCAGCCGTCTCTTGCTGCCTCTGTTACTCTCAGTAGTGATATATCAGCTAGGCTGACCTATGGGAGGTTGGTGGTAGTTTTCATTTCAATTGCTCGAACTGCAAACAGGAATGTCTGTGAGCCCCCCCCTGGGTTTTGTGATTTTCCACTCCTTCCCCCATGCTTTACAAAACATGACCGCAGTTTGGGTGGCAGGGGTTAGCATTGACAACAGAAAGTACAAACCTTGGGCGCCAGAGAGCAGCAGTGGAGATGAGGGGGATGTGGGTGGTGGGAGAAAATGTTGCACCGCCCACCCCGCTTTTGCAAAGGCTTGCAGTTTAGGAGGGTGTCCCCAAATGATGGTCCCCAACCTCCAGACTATGTCCATGTTACAAAGGAGAGGTGGCATGGTACCCTGGCCACTTCTGGTTCTGCTGCAGGTTGCCCACCAACACTGCATATGGTCCCATGCGCCTTCCTCTAGGCCCATACTCACCATGGCTGGAACAGCAAACCAGTTCAATGAATACCTTGTATAAATGAAAATCTTCTGCTTTACACTGTGTGGATTCAGGAGAGTGATTTTATATAGCATCTTCAGCTCTTCCTCCACATGGGCAGATAGGCTCTCCCAGATAAGATGATCCACCAGTGCTTGCATCACCATAGAAAAGTATCACTTTCTGTTGATGTACTCTTTGGCAAGGTGGTCTGGTGCCAAGATTGGTTGGGCAATAGATGGCACGCATATCCCTGTTAGGGAACCATACTGCAGGAAAACAATTCAGTATGTCCTGCACATTGCCCAGAGTCACAACTCTTCTGAGCAAAAGGCGATTAATGCCCCTGCATACTTGGATGACAGCAACTCCCACAGTGGATTTACCAACTCCAAATTTATTCCCCACTGACCAGTAGCAGTCTGGCATCACAAATTTCCACACAGCAATTGCCACTCAGTTCTCTGCTTTCAGAGCAGGTCTCATGTTATTGTCGCTGCACTTCAGGGCTGGGGCAAGCATCACACGCAGTTCCTGACAAGTGGCCTTGTGGATACAAAATTCTGCAGCCACTGCTCATCATCCCATACATGCATAATGATGTGATCCCACCTGTCAGTACTTGTTTCTTGGGGCCAGAACCAGCACTCCACTATGGCAGTTGTGCAGCAGGTGAACAACAGCAACCAGGAATTGTTTTGTTCCATGGCTTCCAGCAGTGCAAATTGAAGGACATTGCAATGTTCCTTGTGGCGGTTCCTGTTGAGGCTCTGAAAATACTGTAGGATAAGGCATGTGGGTGTTTGCAATGCTCACCACAATAGTGCATTTGAGTGGGCTCCATGCTTCTCTGGAGATAGCATATGCATGGCTATACCAGCCTTTTGAACAAAGGCACAAAATTCTATGGCTGCAGATGAAGTCAGGGACATTAAACCATGTTCCCAGTCACCCCAGTGAGAATGTTTTGGTCCCTTGGGACATTGCAATGCCTTCCCATACCCCTCTGAGGGGAGTTGTACTGTGAGATATCTACCCACAGTGCTCTGCTCTCTGCATCAATGCAAGAGCTGCTAGTGCAGACACGCTGCACCAACACAAGGAGTGTGAGTGCACATGCACAGCTGACTTAATTACTGTGGTGGCTGGATGTCGACTAATATTTTAGTGTAGACATGCCCATTGTGATCATCTTGTCTGACCTTCTGTATAGAATAGACCATAGAACTTCCCCAAAACAATGTACAGAGATCTTTGAGAAGAGCATCCAATCTTGATTTAAAAAGTGTCTGTGACAGAGAATCCTCCATGACCCATGGTAAATTATTCAAATGGTTAATTACTCTCAGTGAAAAATCTGTGCCTTATTTCCAGTCTGAAAGGTTGCATGGTATTATATACAGAACTAATTGAGTTTTCAAATAAAACCTAAACTGCTTAGAGTTACAACTCCAGGTACTGTATGTCCTGTAGCAGCAGGAGATCATTATCCTGTGACAAATTCCATTCTAAATTAAATTCTCTTCAATATAGCAGCAGTAGGGGCCAAATTTCCACATGGAAAATGTGGTTGCATTGGGCATTTCTTCCCCATTAATTTGATTGATTGACTTGTTTACTTTTTGCCAAGCTTTAGGTAATATATTTCTAATGTAACATCAGATGAAAAATAGGCTCAGCCACATATACTGCAATGCAAGATCTGTCAGGCATAGCTGAAAAGGAGGCAGTAGCTTAAATTTGCCTTTAATTTTTTTTAAAATGGTTTTTCAGATTTTGTAACATAGAAAATAAAGTTACAGGCTGGTGCACTTTAGAAGAGCATTGGGCCAATTTAAAAAAAAAAGTTGGATACCAGGTTACGCTTCATGTACACATTGCGTTCTGGCTCATGAATCACTGCAAGGGAACACTGTCACAGTGTAAAGACCATTACAGCAGTGCTCAGCTCACCAAATTATCAACTCCAACAACAGCTACAGCTTTACACAATAAAAAAAACTACTAGTAAGTAGGAAGAAGCAAAGCAAAACTAAGGGATTTATTCTCTCCTGGAAGCCTGTTTATGACTCCTACTAAACTTCAGTGAGTGTTGTGCCTATTCAATAAAGATCACACTATTGCTACCAGCTGCTTGGATGTGCTAGCAAGGGGAGAAGATAGTGTGGGGAACCATTCTCCACAGTGCATTCACCTATGCAGTGAATGGTTTTAGGGCCTGGAGCAATTTCCACTGAAAACAATTGAATGCATCCCATTGGACTTCAGTGGGTTTGGATCAGGCTCTTAATGTGATTTCCTTTGCAAAGGGGTGGGGTGGGGGAGAAAACCATCAAGATGGTACCAACAGCATTGCTGACTAGTCCAGAATCAGTTGGGGGTGTGTGTGTCCTCATACCACATACAAGGTACAAATGGATTTAGGTACAAATGGATTTAGCTGCACTTTATGGGAGTTAGCAAAGATGAAGTAAGAGCCACCTCTCACATTCCCCCCCACCCCGCCCCAGGTTTATGCAGGCACAGTCATTCCAGGCACCACCTATCTGGGTGTCTTGCCCTGCCCCCCAGCCCTAGGGTGGCTCAGACTATGCAATTAGTACTACACCCTTAAGTGTATACACAAATCTATAGGAGTTGGACAGATCATGGCTATGTACAAAGAGCAGTGATATGATTTCTGACAACATAAATTAGTAATGAAGTAAAAAATAATTGATTTAGCAGGTGATTTGATTTGAAGGCAAGTGAAGATCATTAGATCATGTAGACTGAACTCCTCTGTATCACAGGACATTCAGTTTTACCCAGCTATCGCTATATTGAGCCCTTTGAGTTTAGGGAGACAAAAGCATCTTATGAGACTAATCTCCTATGTACCACACACATTTGCCAGTTTTGCTTGGATGTATTCCTGGAGGTTTCATCACATGACAATCTTTTAATTAAAGACTATAAAGACTGTGATTCTGGAAAGTTCTGACAAGATGCCATCATTTGTGGACAGTGGCATCTTTATGATGCCTGGTTCAGTGACTTTAAGTCTGTGCAGATCTGTAATTTGACTGGTGTCTTCTTTACCACCACCGTGCCTAGGCTGTACTGGCTTCTACAGGTGTTATCATACCACTGCTCTATAGACTTTCGAGCTCCTTGCATAATCGATGATCCAGTGCCACTGGAATTTACCTTCCTGGTAAGCACACACATTCCATGGCGGAATCTACTTCCAGTTGCAGTGTTCCTTCAAGACACCCATTGTCTTTGGAAACACCCCCGTGTTTTGAAAATGGTGTCCATTGTCCTTGGGACTCCCCCTTTTGCTTCTTGCACTACAGCTACTTCATTCTGATGCTGAACCCTGCTTGGATCCATGAGTCGTATGGCAATATCCTCCAAGAGTGGTCTGTGGCGCTTACCACTTGCCACCCGCAACTTCAGTTGGTGCTGCCTATTATTTTTCAGGTTAGTTACTATGAGGTTACTATGGGCTGGATTATGCTTTCCTTGTGCATTAAAGTGCGTCTTCTTTTTACTGGGTGTGTTAGAATACAGTTCACCCCAAGGAATCACATTGCAGGAGGCCCTACTATCCAACTGAAATCACACAATATGATGATTGGAGTTAGCCAACACTCTGAGCAGGGCATACATACCCAGTATTAGCGAGGGGGTGGGGGGGAGGAGATGTGCAACATGGTAATGGATTCATCCCTATTGTAAGCAGGGTCTGAATGAGTTCTCCCCTGACAGCTAGCTGGGAGGGGGAGAGACTTCAGAAGAAAACTATACTTACATGAACACATCTACTCTACTTAGACATCCAACGGATAAAGTTGATTATTTTGAGCAACACTGCTGTGGATGGTGTTGGGTTACAAATCACTTTAGTACTGAATGCAGGAGTAGTGAAATGCTGTTATTAATGTGTTGTCATTATTGTATGAATGAAGGGAGCAGAACTGTGCTTAACCTGTCCAAAATGAGGGGTCACCCTCAGCTGAAGAGACCTCATTAAGCCAGGGGCTCAAATGCCAGGGCCCTGTGAAAGTAAGAGGGGCAGGGACAAGTGTCCCAGCCAGGAGGTGTGAACTCTCCCTGGGGTCCTCAGACTGGTTTAACCTGTTCATCCTCACTATTCAAAGAAAGAGCTAAATAGGCTTAATGAGGAGCATCTGTTATTTTAAATGCTTAATCAGAGCTGAAATCACTCGTGGTGGGACCATGTGTCTGCCCAGTCTGCTAAGAGCTAAAAATAACTCAGAGAATGGCCGCCGGCATGGCCAGCAGAACAAGCGGGCAGCCAGTGCAAGTGCTTAAAGGGCAGAGCAAGCAAGGTGCCTTCTTCCCCGGGTGGGAGGTGAACTCACACAGATGTGCCTCAGAACCCTGAGTCCTCACTAATGAAGGACAACCACTCTGAGTGGAGTATGGTAAGGGAGCAGAGAGGGATACAGAAAAGGAACTTTTGGTTGTAGAACTTAAGAACATGAGGCAGAAGGTCACTCAGTTTTATGTTCATGAATCCTGCTCGTGGATTCACCTAATTAATGTCAGGTGACCTCCCTCCTTTCATTAAAAGCTTCTTTTCTATACTCAGACTCTGTGCTTGCGAGAAGGGAAGTACTGCCCCTCAGAGGCACCTGGGGTGGTGTGTAATTTTCCCAGGTTACAGGATTGGGGCTCGAGCCTTTTCTGTGTTGTATCAATGGAAAGGAACCCCTAGAGATTGAACCCAGCCCTGGTTGCTGCTGGCTGCACCTGGCAGAGGTGTTGCACTATTAACATTATTACATGTATCGAGGCTGGTGTTGTCCCTTGTTCCTTCCTTGTCCCAACAGCCTGAACCTGGACTCAAGAAGAGAGTCATGTTGGTATCACAACTGTCTCATGTGTCCATTCCCCCTTCTGAACAAACTTAATTGTTTGTGGGACTTTCCCCTGCTCTTGCACATGCCGCTAAAATGGTTCAGCGTATAGTTTATTAGTGACCTATACTGACACAAGTGTAGCCCTCTTGGTCTTTATTCAGGGAAATTAACACAATCCATCTTTCCTCAATTATCCATTCATTCCCTTAATTGTTGAGATTGTCAGTGTTCAGACTTCTTGTTAGAGATGGTCAGAACTTTTTTGTTAAGGTAATTAATTCTTTTTTTAAAAAATGGCATTTTTCAAACATTTAGAAAAAAAGGTAGATTGACAAAGACTCCCATGGAAAAAAGTATTTCAAAACAAAACAAGTTTTTTTAGGAAGCTTTGACATTTGGTTTTCGAATTTCCTTTCAGAGGTCGCACTTTCATATTTTTATTGTTTCATGACATTTCAGTGGTAGTGCACAACAACAATACTACAGACATGCCATAAATATAATAGTTGAAATATTCTAATTTTTATCGTTAAGGGGAGCTGCTACTGATTGAAATCTCATCTCCTGTTTGTGTTGTGATTAAATCGTGAAACTGACATAGTATTTGCTACTGCTGACATACCATGAAATATAAAAATAGAACTAATGAGATGTACTGATGCCTTAAATTTTTGGTTTCAATTCAAAATAAAATGTCAAAATATAGAAGTTTCTCATGAACTGACAATTCCAAGTTGAGACCAGCTCTGCTAGTCTGTTTCTTTTTTTGCTTCTCACAGACTTTGCTGAGTCATAAGTTCTAATGCCTGGCCTGCGGTCCCACTCCTTTGTTAGCATCACTGCCCCAACAACTCCTCAATCAGAATTTTCAAAGAATCCAGTGAACACACAAAAATCTAGGAACAGTCATCTTCCAGTGCTCACCTCTCTGATCTCACAATTCCTTGCTGCATCTTAAGTACAGTTTAGATCTCTCTTGCTGGAAACTTCTCTTTCCTGTTCATTCTATGCTCTACCCTGGGCTGACAGAACTGACAAAATAAGAGAAAACTGAAACTAGCAGGGGAAACATACATAAAAGTGATAGGAGAATTGAGAGAGACAGGCTGTTATAAGCAGCTATGCAGTTATTAGGATTATAGTTAGTTAATGGGCAGGGAAGAAATGCAGGGAACATAATTAAGTTAGAGTTATGAAACTGGCTTGTTAGTACTTAATGAGGGAAATGGTTATATCCCCCAATGTTCTATCAGGCTCTTTCCAGCAGTCTAAGTGATAGGTTAAGTTGAGTAGGACACAGGACTCTGCTACAAGTTTTAAAGAAATTATCTATATTTTGTCATATTATGCCCTATAGCAATTAAGGTCTGCTTTGCAGAAAAAGTCATTTTTAAAACGAAAACTTTCAGCCATTTTAATGAGACAACTACAGATCTATCAATATGTCCTTGGCAATTATTAAGGAACAGATTTAAAACTGGAGTTGGGCCGTTTGTGTTGCTATTAAAAGCTGACTTTCATTAGCATTAGTGGCTCAGAAAGTGGACACGGCCAAGGGAATTAAAATACGAGAAACAAATCGCTAAAAACTATTACTCGAAATTAGATACATCCTGTAGATCTGAATGAAATATTGACGCATTCAACAGTCATTCGTAGGACCTGCTGATGGTTCTCATTTTCTAAATTTACGTGTTCTGTAACTTTTAAAACTTTTGCGTACATACACAAATGAACAGTCTTAGGTCGACTGTCAGTTTACACAGGTCCCACAGTACCAGACAATAGCCAGAGCCGAATAATGCTCAAACCATAACCCCACATCTTAGTTACACTCTTTGATATGCCTGTTATGCTGAGGGCAAAGAGAAGAGGTATGTAGCAGTCATGCCATCTGGGGAAGCCCCTTTTGTTAGGGTTATTTCATGGTGGAAGGATCTGCTCCATTTAAGACCCCTTTAGATCACCAAAGAGGGGCATAAAGAGGCCATACCGCAATGAAATATTGGCCCTAGAGAAGCCTATTCTATTTCTATATCATTGTAAATGAGCAGCATCTCCACTGAAGTCAAATAGAGTTACACAATATTAAGGTTTGATTCTCTTATCACAGCAACTTTCATCTCAAAATGCTGTACCTTGGCCCTTCAGAATCCATCTACACAGGGTGACCAGACTCCTGTTTTTAAAGGGACAGTCCCATATTTAAGCCCCCCTGCAGGTGTCCTGATGTTTTCTTAAAAACAGGCAAATTGTCCTATATTTTCTGTCTCCCTCCCACCCATCAGTACTTGCAGGTCCTGCTGTTGGCCGGATCCCCGCTCGGACTCACCCGCTGCCCACCCACCAGCAGTGAGTGGTGTCCAGCGGCCGACAGTGGGTGTGGTGGCAAGGCAACGCTGCAGTGCACGGGGGTGACTGCGCCCCATGCTGGTCCATCAGTGCAGCTCCTGCTGCGTGCTGGCTGTCGGCCAGCAGGGCCCCATCCCGTTTCCAGACAGCATGGGCTGCGAGCTGTGGTGGCTGGCGAGTGTGGGCGGGCACTAGGCAGGGGCTGGTTTCATGTTGCATCTGCTGCCCACACGTTGGCCCTTTACGTGCTCACCCTCTTACTGTCCTCTCCCTGCTTTGCCCCTTCACACACACACACCCAGCCCCACTGCTCTCCACATCCTCCCGCAGCAGGGTGCATCCTGATCCCAGCGCTTTGCAGAGAACCAACCCCCTGTCAGAGCATTCAGCTCACCAATAGCCTGGCTGGCAGGCTCCTTCCTTCCCCCACTCCTGGGGTGCTAGTCCAGCTAGAGGCAAAGCCCAAGACCCTCTTTCCTGGGGCGCGGGCCAGGAGGAACCAAGTCCTGTGTGTGCCAAATCCCTGCACTGCGCTGACACAGGAAAGACTCTCCACCCCTCAGCTAAACTCTGTAGTAGGCGGGGGGGGGGGGGAGATAAAGTAATTTCCAGCCTGTTCGCATCCCAACCCTGCAGGCTCCACAGCAGTCTCCCGGCCAGGGACTTAGCTGAGCATCCTCTTTGCCCTCTCCGGGTCCCGTTTCCAGGGAGCGCAGGGCTTCTCCGTGCCCTAGGCACTCTCCCTTGCTGAGCCACTTCTCTGGCAGGGTTAAGCCTTAAGGATACACTTATCCCCCCCTCCCACTTCCTGCCACCTGACTTCCCCCCTCAGAACTCCCGACCCATTCAACCCCCCCCAGCTCCTTGTCCCCTGACCGTCCCCTCTTGGGACCCCCCCACCCCCATCCAACCCCCCCACTTCCTGTCCCCTGACTGCCCCAACCCCTATGAACACCCGCACCCCCTAACAAGCCCCCCAGGACCCCAACCCATCCACTCCTTGTCCCCTGACCACCCCCTCCCCAGATCCCCATCCCTAACTGCCCCCCCAGGACCCCACTCCCTATCTAACCCCCGTGCTCCCTGTCACCCCCTCCTGGGACCCCCCAGGACCTCACCGCCTATCCAACACCCCCTGCTCCCTGTCTCCTGACCACCTCTGCCCCATCCAACTGTAGGGTGACCAGATGTCCTGATTTTATAGGGACAATCCCAATTTTTGGGTGTTATTACCCCCCGCCCCACCTCCGTCTCGATTTTTCACATTTGCTGTCTGGTCACCCTATCCAAATGCCCCCTGTCTGGCCCCCGGGACCTGCTGCCCCTTATCCAACCCTCCCCCACCCCTTTACCATACTGCTCAAAGCGGCAGGACTGGCTTATTGGAAAGCCTGGGAGGTGGGTGGGCGCAAGCCGCACTGCCCGCGCGGCAGCAGTACTGTGTGGGAAGGGCCAGGGACTAGTTCCCCTGCTGGGAGCTCAGGGGCTGGGCAGGACGGTCCCGTAGGCTGGATGTGGCCCACAGGCCGTAGTTTGCCCACCTCTGCATTAAGAGGACATGCATGCCAATGGCCCATTCCTTTCATTCTGTTGCTTACTTCAGAAAGGGATAGCAAGAGGAAAAAAGTAATCATGTTTCACTTGTGCTTATGCTGTCAAAGTGTTTTTGCTTTTTAGTAGACATCACATTCTCAAGGAAGTGACTCATGACTGGGAAACAGAAGTTACTATGTTTAAACATTATGCTATTACTATTAAAATTTGTAGTACAATTCTTTTGCATCCCACAATAGTCTCTCATTACACTCTGTGAAGAAAACTTTGGGGAGTTTTCAGAAGTCAGAGTTTAAGGCCAGAAGGGACCACCAGATTATCTAGTCTGACCTCCTGCATAATCACAGGCCCCCCAAACCATCCAGAACCTGAATGCTAAACCCTATAACCAGAATATTACAGGTGACAGGACACTAAATTGCTACATGCCACAGGCAGAGAATAAGTGTGACTGACATGCACCAATGTCTCAAGGATCCTGCGATGATAGGGGAATGATTAAAGTGAGATATACCCAGATAATCCCAGCAAGTGACTGACCTGCACCCACATCCTGCAGTGGAAAGGAAACTCCCCTTTCCCCCGCCACCCCATTAGTCTCACCAGGGATAAAGTTCCTTCCCTACCCACATATGGCAAATCAGATCCTGAGCACGTGAGCAAGAGCCAGCCAGCCAAGCACCTATGAGAGAAAGAATGCTTGGTGCCACCTTACAGCCCTGGCTCGAGATGGGACATTGGGCAATCTGGCGCTTCAGAAGGAGGAAAAAAAAATGAAAAAAGCCATACCTCCACACCACACTTTTTGAGGGGAGGGGTCCAGACCCCTGCAAGTGAGCAACTAAAGCATGAGATTACGAACATGAAATCTAAGTGAATTAGTAAATTCCATTTTCAGAAGTGGTCTCAACATTTAAGAGGCTAAGAGCCAGGTTTTCAAGGGTATTTGGGCACCTCAAGAACAGATATAAAAATCTCACTATAAAAAAAGCACATAAATGCCTAAGTAGGTTATGGCTCCTAATCGTCATAAAACTTAACAAGTTCAGGGTGAGATCCTCAGGAGGTATTTAGACACCAAACTCAAATGCCTAGCTCCCCTTAAAATCAATAGGAATCTCTGAGGTTTTGGGCCTAGGTACCTAACCTGCTCTAGGCAGGGTTGAAAATCCCATTAAATGCCTTTATGGAACTTTAGATACCTACATACCGTTGAAAGCCTGGCCCTAAATCTCAATGAAATTAAAAAAGAGGAACTGCAAAAAGAAAGCAGGCATGGAACAGAGATGTTCTTGTACTTTGGCTCCTGGCCCACATGACTATCCTACATGAAAGAACAAAGAAGTTTAGCATGCCATTGCTTAAAGGACAGCTTTGTGTCACAGTGATGTTGAGTAGGACTGTCTTGATTGTATTGGTTACCCATATTATATAACTAAAAAAAAAATATTTCTGTGAATACATCAGCATGTATAGAGCACAACTTTATAAACACAGGTAATCTACCCTCTCCTGCTTGGTACTGAGTTTCTTTAGGAATGCAGTTTTGAGATTTGTCAGTAAGGCATACAAAAATGTGACTCTCACAGCTAATTAAGCAGATATCTGATCTGTGTAATCAAGTATCATGGTTACCATCATCCTCCACATTCTATTTTGTTGTTGTTTATACCCACTTGTTGAATCTCTCTTAACCAATTTGTAACCCCTTTGAGCTGGGAGCAGGGGACATCTCTTATTGTGTTTGTACATGGCCTGTCTGATGTGACCAAAATACTGAATAGTAAAACAAGGGGATAAATACTGGGCAACAAGTTTAAGTCTCTGCCTATTGAACAGTTCAGCATGTTCTCACCGTAACAGCCACTAGATTATGAAATGAGAAACAGATCACCCCAAACAGAAAGAAACACGTGGCCAAAGAGTTACTTCCAATAGTCATTGACCTTTCACATTTTTTCTCTTGCCTGTAGCTATCACCCTCTGTAGGGGAAATTGGATATTTGATTTCCATTTGATATTGCACTGATTTACATAAAGTAACCTGCTCTTCTGGACTCTCTTTGAACCAATAAGCTATTTTCTGTGAACGTAAGAAGTATGAACAATCTTTTAAAGCAAAAAAGAGCCATGACTTCTTTAAAGAGGAGTAAGATTTGTTCTTTTTCAGGAAACCCCTGCAAACAGAACTAGACCATGGCAAACTTAAGGTGGGGGATTGTACATGAAAAAGTTTCTATTCAGAATACAAAAATGAGAGTGTGGCTATAATAAAACATGCTAAGGAGCCATTTATATTCATGTTCTCAGATAATGAGCAGAGCCTAAACTGCAGAGAGCAGCCAGCCAGAAATTTCAGCAGATAGGAGCAGCTACAGAATCAGCTAAAGCAGGGACCTTTGCACATACAGAAAACTTTCTCCAGTTCTAACTAGACATGCCAGTTGTCTTTTTACTCCAAATATCCCCCTCCTTCAGAGTCCCTTCACCTCAGCTTCACTCTGCACCCACCCTTCTTATAGTCTTCTCCCCTGCCTTGGCCATCTCACTCCCCCCACCCCTTTTACCTCAGTGACCCCTCTCCCTTACCTTTTCTTCCCGTTTAGCTGATCCCTTCCTAACTAGCCCCCGCCCCCCTCCAAAAAAGTAATGGAATAGACAGGAGTGTTTACAGACATGGTTAGCTATCACTATGGATTACCACAAGGAATCAATCCCTGGACTCCCTCCCCATTCTTAACATTACTACATCTGTGCAGAGGGAGTCAACATTTATCTTAAGAGCTTGTCTACATGGTGACTTGGCCTGTCCACAGCCTGCTGCAGGCTTTTACCATGGAGCTGCAGACCTCTTAATTTAATTGTGGTAAGGAAAGTTACCAACTGACACTTCATGGGATTCTCGCTTTTCTCTACATATCTGAGTTTTAACAGAGTATCAAAGGAATTGGAAACCTTCAGTGGAAGGAAATATGTAGAACTAAGTTACTTAAAGTACCTGATGAGGAGCAATAGAGGCTAGTTAAGTTTATATTTAGGGCTCAATGGCTCAAAATAAGGTAATTTATAATCTAAGAAAAATCATTTAAGTATAAGTTGCAAGAGTGTTTTGATTTTCAAGAGAGCAAATTTGAAATAAGGCCATGATGAAATGAAGAAAAAGTAATGGAGAGCTCAGAGAGAACAGGTGTTTGAAAAGAACTCAGTTTATGTATAAGACTTTGTCAAGAATATACTGCAGGAGTAAATTAAAAACAATTATATGATGCAATCAATGGCAAAAGTCACATGTACTATGATAATTATCAGAAGTCTGATTCTACAGTTCCCTGTATCTTGTGTAATTTTGACACCAATGCAAACTGTATACAAAGTGTTACCATTCTGAGCTGGAAGTGTTTTACATTGACTTTGTATGAACCTTGTATTGATGTAAGCTACACAGGTGCAAACAACAGAGAATCAAGACTCATATGTAGAGGACTGGTGAGTAGAGAAGGATGCATCCTGAAATATCTAACTCACTGACAGCTTATGTCTAGTATACAGATACCCATAGTACAGTACATATTTGACACACAACAGAAGCAGAGTTTTAGATATTTATTGGCCTCAATGTATATCCCCAGACACACACATTCAAAGTGAAATCCGCAACAGCAGTATTTCTTCTGGGTATGTCTATACTGCCTCAGAGGTGTGATTGCAGTATGGTTAGACATACCCACACTAGTATATCTAAACATAGTGTAGACATGGCAACACATGCTTCACCACAGACTACCAACACAACTATGTACCCAGTGCCCTTCCTGTGGAAATTCATGCTGTTGCTTCTACATTGCTATTTTTAGACATGTGAGGGTAAAAGCTGATTGCAGTGCAGACATCTTCCATATAAGCTAAGGTGAACAGCTGCTCAGTTCAATACAAGGAAAAACAGCACTTTTTCTTGCAGACAGCTGATGGTTAATGAAATTATATGATCAAAAAGATGATAAAAATACAAGAAAATGATAGGAAACTCATAAAATGGAGTTTAACTATTGATAAGAATCTTTTTCTGCTCTTCCAGCTTGCTATGTGCTTCACAGCCAACAGTAAGAAGTTCAAAAGTTATATTTTTAAAACTCCACTATTAAGAGACACTTCGGCAATGAGTATGCCTCTCCCACACTCTCAGTAGATTATACGTTGTATTCATATGCTATTTATATTCCTAGATTAGATAGTCATTCTAAGAAGACTGCTGTGTTACTTGCTATCAGTCACATCACTATCAGTTGGTCTGATTATTTCTTTTCCACAAGTTTGCTTATAAATTTCTCAGAGGAAAAACATGCCCAGTTATGTTATCCCTTACGTTCTCCTGTAATGGAATTGTTTATCAGATTGTTCTCTTTATATGTCAGCATTAGTCACATTCTCCTCTCCTGTTCATATAAATCTCAGTTGATCAAGTTATAACTTTACATCTTACATAAGTGACGCTATCCAGAAACACAGTTCTTCCTGGTTTAGAGTACATTAGACAACTTGCAAGCTATGGACACTCTAAATACACTTGGTTTTTAAGTTAGCAATTCATATAGCAAATCAAAGTAACAGTCAGATGCTCAGCTACTGTAAATTAGCCTACCTCCCTGTAATTCTAGTTACTACAATGGGGCTTTGCTACTTTATGCCAGCTGAGGATCTGGATATAATTACAGAAGCCAACTAGTTTCAGAGTAGCAGCCGTGTTAGTCTGTATTCACAAAAAGAAAAGGAGTACTTGTGGCACCTTAGAGACTAACAAATTTATCTGAGCATGAGCTTTCATGAGCTACAGCTCACTTCATTTTGCAATAAGTACTTGGGATTTTCTTGCAATATTGACTTCAATTGTCCTGAACAGCAGGTAAACCACTTTTTACTCCGAAGCCTAAAATGACAACAACTGAAAATCCCATTACAAGCAAGGCATTCCTCTGGATATGCAGCAGAATGAAATTAGAGTGCATGCAGAACTCTAATCTAGATTAGATCATATATTTTAAAATATTTTATTAATAAAATAATGCTGTGATTCATGAACCAGGAGCTTACTAAACCTTAAACAAATGCAACAACAAAAATAAGAACTTAATTCATTAGCAATATGGAACACAGGAATATTCACGTAGATACAAGTATATTTCAAAGTCATTACTTCATTAGGAAATAACATGAATTCATGCACAGAATTCAGGAATCAGCAGTTAAGAAATATCAGCCATAGTCCCATCGTGTGCTAGGTATGTACTTGAGGACAGACAAGTCCAACTGGGTAAATCCCACCTTGAGGATATTCATTTGAATTTTACAGTAGCATGTTGAAAGAGTTAATGTGGTTAATTAGAGATGAGTTCCCAACAGTTAACTTCTTAATTAGAAGCATGGGCTAAATAGGACATTATTTTACTTTTTGCCATCATGGTAATATTATACTACAGTGCCAAGTGGTACTAGATCTTGCACCACTGGAGAAGATTACTGATCTCATTTAACCATTCAATAGACCTTGTTAAATTAAAGTATAGAAATGACTGTCTGCTTTTTCCAAGGACATTATGATACAACTAGATTTACGGCCTACATGAAAGATAAAGAGTACATGACTGCCTGAAGAAACTTCTTCAAAGTTTTGTTGCTTGAATGAGATCAGCAACTATACAGATGATTAGACAATTGCTTGACTATGTGTTTGTCTTAACATGACTAATAAGTCCCCTAACAAAGCTAAACACCAGCTAAACAATGTAATCTCTTTTTATTATTTACAAAACCCCATAGATGAACATAACACTTACAAAATAATGAGACATTACTTAGGGATCTGTTCCTGCCTGCATCACTAGTTAGTATCGTGGCCTTCACGAACTCTTACCAGCAGTGCCTTTATACCACACCACATTAGCTACTCTCTTTGTTCTAAAGACAATATACATATCACTGACTACCACAGGATTAACTCGTGGTGCCTCCCGCTGGCCATCCTAGGGATTAGCTCCACCAGCCTTCCTCTGATGGTGTTTCCCTCCTATTTTACCTCATTATTCTGCTCTGGTCACTCCCAGATCTGCAACTTCCTCTTCATGGCTTGGCCCTCCAGCCAGGTCACTAAAGTCCTCCCTTCCAGGGAATTCAAGAGCTTTCCAGATCCTGCTGTCTGGGTGGCATCTCCAATGCCCTATGCCACTACCCAGTGACTGGTAGGGAAACCCAACCCTGCTCTCTATATTGGGTTCCAGCCCAGGGACCTGGTAACATGCAACCTAGGCCTATATCATCTTAGTTCTTACTACTATTTTCCTGGGCTTCTTCCTATTTTACTAGGTTGTCCCATCTCTGGGTTTGTCCGCACCTTAATTCCCTCTACTCAAGGAGTGACTCCCCTCTGCCTTCCTACAGCCCCTGCCTGTAGCAGGCTACTTGGCTGTATACTGGGCCTCACCTGTTCCTGAACCTATTCCTCATTAGTGGTCAACTCTCTGGCTCCTCCTCCAGGTGCACCCAGGGAAGTTAATTGGCCTCCCTGGCCACCTTAACCCTTTCCAACCCAGTGTAGGGTGGACATTTCATTATGCTGACACTTAAAGCATAAAGCTTTAAAAGCATGTTTTAAACACTTAAAGCATGTTTGATTAAAAATCATTTATTGATTTATCAAATAAATTCAAAATAGAACATTTAGATGACAACATTAGTATAAACTGTAACGTGTCTATTTCAAGAGAGCAATGACTATAAAACCTTAGCATTAAGGCTTGATCTCAAACACTTGGGAGCATAAGTAAGTGAGTAATCCTCACTGTATTCATGAGGCACAAGCGCAAAGTTGGTATGTCAAGACTTGTCTATAAATTCCAGAACAGTTACTCATATTGTAAATGCTTTTAAGATTAATTCAAAAAGAAAGAACAAAGTAAACTGAATTTGCACCCTTGGTAGCAGTCTCAGCAACAACAAAAGCTTACCTCCAGAAAGCAGGAAGGAAGGACAGAGGTTCTCTTGTGTTCACTTCAATAAATTTGAGACAGAGACCACTGAGACAGTATGATAATGAATATGGATGTTCCTGACAATAATTGCTTGAGTCTGAATACAAGGAGTGTGAATCACCTCTTCACCTGGAAGTTAGTGCTGACTCTGGATCAGGTTCAGGACCAGGTGCACTTCCTTGGTGTTGCCCTTTCTATACTAGTTTCCAGGAAATCACATTAACATCTTTAACAAGTTAACTCACTTTTAAATAATAAATCTGCATTTCAGTACAGACACAGTATGTCTAACTCTTGCATTTATTTAGCCCACTGCATTAAGTCTTTCTAGTCACAGTTCAGTGACCTAATTATCTCAAATGGGGAAAGTAAATTTCTACATAAAGAAACTGTTAACATCAGTTTTGAGAAGAGGGACATGTTTTTTATCTTTGGAAGACTACAAAAATTATTCACTTAAAGCCCTGACTGAAAACTAGGATTTTACTTTAGTCAGGGTATTTCTTGAATTTGGATTATTTTCTCCTGATTGTAAAAAAGGTTATTTTTCCAGCACCATCAATGGGCTTTATCTGTATAGAAGAGGAGAATTTTGGGATCTGCCCCAACAAGCTTAAGCAATAAATTTCTAGATCTGGGAGCCAAGTATTAAGGGTAAAACCTTGCCCCCTTGAAGTCAATGGGAGTTTTGTCATTGACTTCCATGAGGCTCAGATTTCACGGTATTTAATGCCATATTTTGGTATGCAAATAAAATGGTTTGGTTTTCAAAGATGCCTCCTGCACCTACAGCTTCAGTAGCAATTGTGGGTGCTCAAAACCTCTGAAAACCATAATACATATTTAGATAAGTGAATACAGTCGTGTGAGCAGACCCCTGCATATGCCTGGAACTTAGGTTAATTAGATGGAAGCATTTCTTGGTCACACTTTGTATTAAGTGTGTGCATTTATAAGTAGTTTATAAAGACTAATACATTATTTGTGTTTTAATAAGTGATCAATCAAGTGTTACTGGTCGTTTATGTAATTCAACAGATCAGTAAGTTGCTTATAATCATGGCTTATTCCTATCTATAAACCCTTTTACCCATATAGTTAAAACAACTTCTGGTCATGTATTAATCATTTATTAACCCTTTATAAATGGAACCTTAAGACTGATCCATTTATTTTAAAAGTGGTTTACCTGCATGAAATTATATGATTTTGCTAATGTTATCTCTTTGTTATTAGTACATTGGGCTGAAGTGTTCTATTGAGTACCCACATCACAAGATGGGCAGCTCTTCATTCCTTCTAAGACTGATGTTTTAGCTGTTTCTTCTGCACAATTTTTCTTTCGACATTCAGGATTTTTTCCTTCTTTTTATTAAAATCCCAAACCTGCAGAATTACATAAATAGTGCTGTACCAAGACAGACTTTTTAATATAAAGGCTAATCTTCTATCAGACAAGTACAAGCAGATTCACAAGAGGATTTAGGCCCGTTAACTGCCACTTTAGGCACCTAAATTCCAGATTCAATTCCCTCCCCCCACTCAGCTGCTGCCAAACCCTGTAGGTGCCTAAACTCACATGGAGCCTAAGATTTTGCAGTGAGTTTTCTAGGCACTTAAGTTTCTCCCTGAATGCATGCACACTTCGGCCCCACAGCAATGCATGAACCAGGATAATATAGGTGTTCTGCTGCCTAACTCCCTAGCAGGGCCTGATCCAGTAAGCATGCTCAGAGCTCTCCTACCAGATTGGGTCCTTATAGGACAGCTCACACAAAATGACTCGGGGAGCTGGGGTCAGAGGGGGACCTCCCACAAACTTTTAGCCCACTGGTTAGCGTATTCACCTGGGATGTGGGAGGGGAAAAAAGGGATTTGAACAGGATTCTGACACCTCTCAGGTAAGTGCCCAAGCCACTGGTTTATGGGATGTTCTGATTTGGGGACTCACTTAGTCTCTTTTGTTGAAGCTGTTCCATTGTGCATAAATAATTTTTAAAAAGAGTCATTGAGCAGGTAAGCTGGATCCTGGGTCTTACGCGTTCCAGGTGAGTGCTCCTACCACTGGATTACAGTCTCCATCTCCCCACCCCTGCCCCATATCTGTCATTTATCCACAGTGCAACAGTTTCAACAAAAGAAACAGAAGCCCCCACATCAGAATACCCCCTAGCCCAGCTGCCAAAATGAACAAGGTAATTGAGATCCAGTGAATATGCTAACAGGTGCCCCTGTCCTAACATCAGACCTGAATCTGGGAATTCCATTGATTTTTTTTTAATCCTGATTGAGAAGGAATGATGTGCAGATAAGAATAGTCTGAATGCTTACACAAACCACAAGGGCAATCAACTCTGCATATCTCACACAGGAGCAGTCCAGAAACGAGTAAAACCGTGTCAGACTTGAGGAGAGATTGCATATAGCAGATGACTGGCTTTTGCCAGCCTGAAGACTGAACCGGGGAACATTTGCCCTAAAAGGAAGAGAAGCTGAGAGAATGTTTCTGCCCTTAGGCTGGATTCAATACTTTTATCATTTTAGTTACAGTTGAGAGTATTCCAGCCAACACAGTGTATTTTATGGATGTAGCGAAAGAGCTGGAAGGGGAAGCTTTTGTCATTCCCATGAGGCTACAGAGCCTGTGAAAGTCACAATTAGATATTAGCTAGTTAAATATGAATGTTGAATCAGTTTTAGTTAATAAGGGAAAGAACAGAGGCAAAGCTCACTGAGATGAAGTTACATAAATGCCTTAAAGTTCATGGTTTAGATAAGAGTCAGGCAAAAAACTGTAAATGGTCTTTTCAGAAGAGTAATACAGAGCTATGAATTGTGCTTCAGCCAAGAGTTAAAGCTTGAAGTGCATGAAGGGCAGTATAATATGAATAAGGCATAATTTTCTATGGTATCCTGGCTATTACTACTGATTATGTATTGTATTTCAGGAGTGCCTCAAGGCCCCAACAAATACCTTCTCACCCAGAAAGGTCAACTCTCCAGAAAGGAGTCAAGTTATGCTGGTGGGCCAGTGTCAGGAGCACTATTATTGCTCATGCTATATTTCTGTGAATGAAAAGACCACAATTTCCAAGGCTGCTAATCTGGCACCTTTCAAGAGCACTACATTTAATTTTTAGATAGAAACAAAGGTTTGACAGTAACAGATCTTTGGATTAAGTCCCTACTCCAATGATACTGCAACCTAAAGTAAAAATGCTGAAATATGCAAAGATAATATGTGTTAGTCTGCTCATAAAACGTATAATCTGGGTTCATATTTTTTTCACTGTACAGTTTGGACTACAGATAACCTGATAGAGGCACCAAGAGCTGAATGGTCTCTGAACCGTTCTCACACCTAAAGTGGTGTAAAGTGGTTGTACCTGTCCATTGGATAACAGAAGACTTGATTCACTAGGGGTGTCAATCTGGCCCCAATTCAGCAATGTGTACATTCAGCATAAGTCCATGATTAAGTCTGTCCTTATTCAGCAAAGCACTTAAACACATCCTTAATTGCAGCACATCTTTTGATCTGTATTACTCACCTGTCTCTTAGGGGTGGTAGAGGTTAAGAGTACTCAATGCTTGTAAAGTTCTTTGAAATCCTTGCATTAAAAAAAAAACATTACACACCACGGACCTGATCCAAAGCCCACTAAAGTCAATCAAAAGTCAATAGAAGTCTTTTAATTATGCATCATATATGAAAAGCATTAATAATTGACGTGTGTCCATATTAAAGTTAACCAATTTATTTGAGCATAAGCTTTCGTGAGCTACAGCTCACTTCATCGGATGCATAAAGTAGAAAATGCAGTGAGGATGTTTTATACACACAGACCATGAAAAAATGGGTGTTTATCACTTCAAAAGGTTTTCTGTCCCCCCACCCCACTCTCCTGCTGGTAATAGCTTATCTAAAATGATCACTCTCCTTACAATGTGTATATGATAATCAAGGTGGGCCATTTCCAGCACAAATCCAGGGTTTAACAAGAACGTCTGAGGAACGGGGTGGGGGGGCCCATGTTAAACCCTGGATTTGTGCTGGAAATGGCCCACCTTGATTATCATACACACTGTAAGGAGAGTGATCACTTTAGATAAACTATTACCAGCAGGAGAGTGGGGTGGGGGGACAGAAAACCTTTTGAAGTGATAAACACCCATTTTTTCATGGTCTGTGTGTATAAAACATCCTCACTGCATTTTCTACTTTATGCATCCGATGAAGTGAGCTGTAGCTCACGAAAGCTTATGCTCAAATAAATTGGTTAGTCTCTAAGGTGCCACAAGTCCTCCTTTTCTTTTTGCGAATACAGACTAACACGGCTGCTACTCTGAAACCTGTCATATTAAAGTTATATATGGAATTTCCTAATTCACAGAGAGTTGGATGCAATGCAGAGGAAGTTCTGCATTAGACTTCATCTTCACAGTTAAATATAAATTGATCACAGAATTAAATACTAGTGGTTGCTTAGGTGCAAGTGCTCATAACCTAGTTATATCTATGCGCAAACAAAGATTCCAAGCTCATAATGAACATACTCTGATATATACTTGGTGCTTTTGATGGTCCAATTTCACAAAGCTGAAAACAATGAGCCAAATCAGTTGGGAGAAAGTTTAAACAGAAAAATGTGAGTTGATAATTGGGAACTATTTAAGAACATTTTGCTAGATACCCAAAAAGCCACAATCATGAACGGTCACACTGGTTCAAAGCCAATTTGGCTTAGCAGGGAAGTGAAAGCAGCTATAAAAAAAATCAAAACAATAACGGGTAGAAGCTGCTGGTATTAAATGAATCAGAAGCTAGGAACTGTATAAAAAACAGGAAACAGAAGAACACACGGTGAAATTTATGGCCAGCAGCATTAAGGACAAGACGTTTTAGCATATTGGAAACAAAAGGAATCCCCCAAAGTGATATCAGTCCATTACTAGAAGAAAATGGTAGAATTGTCAATAATAATGGATGTGTTCAATAAATATTTGTTCTGTATTTGAAAAAGCCAAATGTAGGCATATCATATGAAGTACCTCCCATTCCAACAGTAACTAAAGAGGATATTAAACAGCTAAACTAAACAACTACTAACCTAGACATTTAATAGCAAGTCCAGATAACTCAAACCCAAGAGCTTTAGAAGAGACATCCTGGATAATTATAGACCTGTCAGCCCAACATCTCTCCGACAACATAAGGGAGCAGCTGATATAGGACTCAATAAAAAATAAATGAGGGTAATATAATTAATGCCCATCAATATGGGTTTATGGAAACTGGATCCTGTTAGGCTAACTTGATAGCTTTTTTATGAGATTAGAAATTTGGTTGACAAAAGGTAACAGCATTGATACAATATACTTAGATTTCGGCAAGGCGTTTGACTTGTGAGCTTTTGATTAAGAAACTAGAACAATACAAAGTCAACATGATACACATACAATAGATTAAAAACTAGTTAATACATAGGCTTCAAAATGTAATGGTAAATGGGGAATCATCGAATGGGTGAGTTTCTAGTGGGGTCCTGCAGGGATGGGTACCTGGCCCTGTGCTATTCAACATTTTTTATCAGTGAGCTCAAAGAAAAAAAAATCATTGCTCATAAAGTCTACAGGTGACAAAAAAATTGAGGGAGACAAATTAAATCACAGGGGACAAGTCACTGATCTTGGTAAGCTAGGCATAAGCAAAACATAGGCAATTTAATACAGCCAAATGTAATATATGTCTGGATACAAAGAATGTAGACCTTCCTTACAGTATGTGGGAGTATCCTGGAAAGCAACAACTCTCAGAAGGACTCAAGGGTCATGCTGGATAATCAGCCAAATATGAGATCCCAGTGTGATGCTGTGGCCAAAAGGGCTAATATAATCCTTGGATGTATAAACAGGGCAATATGAAGAAGGAGCAGGGAGGTTATATTTCATACTGGTGTGACCACTGCTGTAATACTGTGACAAGTTCTGGTGTCCACAATTCAAGAAAGACATTAATAAGTTAGAGATGGTTCAGAGAAAAGCCACAGGAACTATTAAAGGATTGGAAAACATGTGATAATGAAAGACTCAATCTGTTTAGTTTCACTAATGTAGCAAACAAAGGTATAACAAGATCAAATGGTGGGGATTTGAAGATAGACAAATTCAGGCTAGAAGTAAGGTGGGTTTTTGTTTGTTTTTGTTTTTTACAAGACAGGGAGGGTAATTAACCACTGGAACAATTTAACAAGGGTTGCTATGGATTCTCCAACACTGGCAATTTTTAAAATCAACACTGGATGTTCTTCCACAAAATATCTTCTAGTTCAAACAGGAAATAATTCCAAGACATTCTATGGCCTGTGCTATACAAGAAGTCAGACAAGCTGATCACAACGATCCCTTTAGGCCCTGGAATCTAGGGGATATGATTAGACTTCATCTTATAGACATACTTGCTTCACCTTTATTAAGTGATTGGTCATGTAGCCAGGATTTGTTTTAAAACAACATTTTCCATCTATTAGTTCTCTATGACCGTGACCATAAAAAATACGAAAAAAAAAATAGTAGTTACTAATGAAATTTCAACTGCTCCTTACAGTGACTGAGATACCACTGTGCTTCTCTAAGTGTTGAATAGGATAATAATTTTATCTGTATGCCACTGCTGATTTTATTTAATGGAGATTGTCATCTATTATAGACCCTTTACTGCTGTGATCTCATATTTAGCATAATGTTTCCATTTCTAAAATTAATTGGCATTCTTTCAAACTTTTTAACAAGATTTTTATTCAAGCATTGAATTGTTTCCAGTATTCAGCTGAGAAGCTGGGTAACATTTTATGATTTATTACTGAAAAAGTGACATTGACTTTATCCTTTCAAGTGTAATCCTTTTAAGCCATCTTGGTTTTAATGGCAGCTGTTTGCTTAGATTTACAGAACAATTTGCAGAGACATGGAATATGTTAGCTGGAAAAAAGTGGTCTCAAATGACATGTTCAGGACCTTTACAGTAATGTGATATTATAGACTGTTGTAACATAATCAGTCCCTCAAGAATCTAGAGTTTTGTCCTAAATAATCATGTTTTCTGTCTCTATTCGATGGGCTAAGGAGATGGAGTTCAGATGCAGCCTAATTTATTGTAACGTTCAAGTCTAAGGTTAAGTCAGTACAAGCTTTGAGTGGCAAATTCTTGCAAGTTTGCAAATCTTGTGAGATTATCTCAGGGTGGATATTGTATGAGACTAGACTAAATTTTGGCTGCATTGAAGATGGAGTTGGAATCTAGGCATCAACTCCTTTTGGATACAACTTAAAGTAAAAACAGATTTAGCTTCAGAAATTATAAACTCATCTTCTACTTCACGCCTTCTTGACCCTATAGTCTAAAATTCAAAGGGGTTCAGAAGTGAAGCTCCAGTTTGTCCATATATAACAGGAACCTCATCTTAGAGAACTTGATAAAGAAGCTGTGTTGACATTGCTTAGTGATTTTTAGAAATCATAAATGCTATAGAGCACGGGTTCTCAAACTTCATTGCACCATGATCCTCTTCTGATAACAAAAAACAACTCCAGGAGGAGCGACCAGAGCCTAAGCTTGGCCAAATCCCCCTGCCCGGGGAGTGGCAGGCAAAGACAAAGTCCAAGCCCCACTGCCCTGGATGGGACTAAAGCCAAAGCCCAACGGCTTCAGCCCCAGGCAGGGGCCTGTAACCTGAGCTGCGCCACCCAGGACTGAAGCCCTCTGGTTTTGACCCTGGGCCCCAGCAAATCTACGCCAGTCCTGGCAACCCCATTAAAATGGGGTCGCAACCCACTTTGGGGTCCTGACCCACAGTTTGAGAACTAAATCCTTTAAAATTGTAGATTTTCCTCATTGATCATAATTTTCTGGATTAACTTTTGGAGCCTCTAAATAACAAGAAATACTTAACGTACAGTCTGGAGAAAAGTGATCAAATAAATAATGTGGATAGTGCTGTATTGAAACAACCTTTTGAGGTTTGTTATTATCTTTCTAAGTATTTTGGACCAACTGATATATTCACTTTATTGCATATTGTGTGAAAAATGATAGTATTTTTTCTTTAGCAATAAGTTTACTATGAATGCTGGATAATGCTTTAATTGTTATATTAAAATTTAATATCTTTTCTTTATTATAGTACTATAGTGATAAGCCAAAGTCCTATATACAGACCACAACTGCAAAGAAACATGTAAGTTTGGTCATTAACTTCAGTGAGGCCAGATTTTCACCCTGCAACAGTAAAAATTTGACAAATTTATTTTAATCCTTAAAACTTAAAAGCACTTCAGCATAGTCAGGATACATTTCTGTTGTTCAGACTTTCATTCTTAAAGGCTAGACTTTCTGATGCTTCATTTGGTTTTGGTGGTCACCACTGGCCAACATTTATCACATGGTAGTGTTGACATACCACAGTATTTCCCTGATATTAGCTCCTTCCTATTCTAATTATAGTATCTCAGGTGGTGTTGTGTGACATCTTTATAGTGTTGCCACAGTAATGGTGACCACCGCTATCAGTGGTAACTGCCAAATATACTAGTTCCTTCTCTGCGTGCACAGTGCTGTCAATATAGTCCCTAAATTAGCTACTCTAATGGGAGCTTGAGCAAAAGATTTGCTCCTCCATGAACAAGAAACTGAAGGAGAGAAAAAAAGAGGGCACCTCAGTGTCCACTCCGTTTTTATGCAATTGTAATGCCACTGACTTTAGTGGCCAGTAAGGTCCTGTGTAGAGAGGCAGAAGGGACTTGCCTTGTTATCAACATGGTCACCAAGTTATTGCCTGGTGAGCCCGAATGACCTGACCACCACAGAAATGGTGTGGGGAGGAAAACAGAGACTGTTACTGTTCTTAAAAAGGTGTATCAATATTTACTTTATCAAAGTTTTACACATATTTTATTTTTAGTCTCAGAGTCTCTACATTCAGCGTGCTCAGTAGTTCTCAAGTGCAATTAAAGTCTTTTTTTTTTCCTTTCAAGAACACATACTTTAAAGTTTTTAAAAGGGGGCAGTCCCAGCCTCCTTATGTACCTTCCTTCTAAGGGTCTGGCATGTTCCCTGCTTATGTACCTTCCTTCTAAAGGTCTGGCATGTTCTCCAATACTCTGTTCCACTCTGCTCCTGGGCTCCACTCAAGCCTTCTCCACACCCCCAGCTTTCACCAGGCCATCTTTCAAGAGGAAACAGTACACCTTTCCAGGAGTTGGCTCCCTCCCTCTGGAATGAGTTGAATCTGCATTATACTGGTCCCAAATGCCTCTCACTCCCAGCAGTCTGAGGGGATTGTGGTTGATTAGTGCCAGCTGGACCACGTACAGCTGTTTGCTCACCCCCCTACCTCCATCTGACAGTTTGTTCTATTGCAAAAATATTAGCTTACAGTAGAGGTACACCAATACCAGTAATTTAGATATGAATTTCTCCGAAGTTTAAAGACAGTTGGAACTTTGGATTTCAAGCCACGCCCTACACTTTTTGCTCCAGGCTGGATCTCAAGCTGTAAGAGGTTAAATTTCACATTTCTGATCAACATTCAGAAAAAGTTACATGAGGTTTTTCCCCTCTGGTCCTTATTTTTAAAGTGTTCAATAGGCTAGGCTAGGATCTAAATACATCTTGGGGCCACCCTGAGCTCCAATATTCTCAGTGAATTGTGATCAAAACACTTCATCTGACAGAACCTAGGGCAAAACTGAAAGGCTTTCTAGGAGGATGATCCCTCCAGTTAGATATTAGGCTGGGCCTGAAACCCAGGAAAGAATTCTCTGTAGTAACTCAGATCCCACCCCTCTAACATCCCATCATAGGCCATAGGGCTTCCCTTGAAAAGAAGGCTGCTGGATAGATTGCAGCATCTCATTCATAGTCAGCGTCAAACAGAAAACAAAAACCCAAAATGAACCCTATAAAAAATTCTAGGGGGTCACATGATTCTAACCAGATTGAACTAATGCTTCCATTAAGTCTTGTATTTATCACCTAGCCATTAAGGCACTAGATAATTTAACATATCTATGAATTTCTAATGTAAGTTTAGATTAGAATCAATTATTTCAAATGAGTCCTTGAGCATTATAATTCCACATGTCTTTTACCAGACTTTGTGTTATTCAATGGAATTCATTGTACAAGGCTTGAAAGCCCCTGTAGGACAGATGGGATTTTAGGCTTCCAGGATTCAGGTCAGAGATTGGTTGGAAAGGACAGAACTACAATGGTCAAAACCTTACAAATACAAAGTCTGCAGAAAGTTCTTGAGAGCAGCTGACATTGTACGGTTTCCACCACTAGAGGCCAAAATCTTATGAAAATTACATTTCTGTGCCGTTGAATCCCAACATTGATTTCCAATACCTAATTTAGAATTGAGCACCACCTGCATAATTTTACCCCTAGTTTACCTCTGTGGATCCCACCTGCTAATATAGTGTGGTCCATTCCATGACTCCTTAGTTGAGGCCAGTATTTAGGGAGAGCCTGAGTGAGAGACTAGGCACAACAGGCTTAATTAGCTTCTTTGGGAGACAAAGAACTGCAGAATCTGCTCTGCATCCAGCAGCCTTAATAAAGGATCACTTTTCTATTCAGCACAATGTTCTGTCTTTTGTCTGTTGCACGAAAAGTCTATAGCCAAAGAAAGGAACCAGTTATAAAGGACTGGAAAGCCTTTCTGCACAAAACAGTTTTGCTCAGCTTTCAGAGTGTGTTTCACAGATAACAGCATTACCAACCAGGAATGCCAACAGAGGATCTCCATTTAAGTGTCAGCTAATATTTCCATTCAGTTCAACATCTGGTAAGAGTAAATATAGTTTCTAGTCACAGGTAGGATTTTTTTTTAAATCAAGCAAGCCTAAAGCTTACACTAATGGGTTAGGTGGCAAGTCAGGCCCTCTGAAAGTTATACATTAGTAGTAGTTTTAAAATGAATTTAACCTTAATGGAAGAAGAGAGACTATTCATGGTCCATTTCTAATGTAAAAAAATCAATCATTTTCTCAAACTTGAAAGAAATACCATGTTTTCTTCTCAATAGTGCTAATCCTGACAGTTGCTCCTGGCCATGTTTCTCTCGGATGATTCTGAAAGGTACAAAGACATGAAAAAAACTTCTCATATGAAAGAGTACTCATGGGTATTATGATGACAGAGTATGAAGAGAAGAGTGTGGGTTTTGAAGAATGCTAGACAGTTTTCAAAGCGACCAACTTTTTCTTTTCCTAGAATTATTTTGTCAAAGATGCTTAGCTTGGCTGTCACTTCTGCTTTACTAATGCCATATGTTTCACTGCCTGAATCTATAGACCCATCTGTGATATTGGTGGTGAATTTAGGATGTCAAGTGCATACAGATCATTCCTTCTATGCAATTTTAATCCTGTTCAATAAAATAAGTTGTAGCTGTAAGATGTGAACTTTGAGTTAACTGATCTAGCAATTAGATTGGAGGGCAACCCTTTGCGATGGCAAGTGCATCTCTTTCAATCCAATTTGTGATTGTGAGAAGAAAAATGGATTTTTCATGTCATCATGAAAGCGTTTGATCTAATAGCTGCAATGGTTTCACAAGACCACAGAATTAGATCATTTAGTGCAGCCTACTAACTCTAATACATTTTCTTGTATTGGCCAAGTTTAGCCTTAAGTGCCCGTGGATAATCAAATTTCCATTGATTAATATAAACCAAAGTATATATTTGAGGATATCATTCAGTTAAGTGTTGTGTGGGCTGCATTTTGTGCAAGTTCAGACTACGTTAAAAAGCCCAGGTACAGAAACTGAAAGCCAGCCTATATTAACTCCGGAGGCTTTTCCTGTCCAACATTGTATTACCTTAAGATACTGTATTTTATCCCCAGTTGAAATAATTTAACAACTCTGTCAGATGTCACCAACAGGATTCAAAGTAGCAGCCTTCCTACAAACATCATCCTGGAGTAAACTTTCGAATATGGCATGATTCCTAGCAGTCTATCAGTGAAGACTGATCTAATAACCAGCAGCTCTCCCCCCCTCTCACATCTGGCGCAGAATTGCTGTATGCAGAGATTCAAGATATTTGGATAGCCATGCAGCCTTAGCCATCTGATTTCATCAGAATAAAAACTCTCTCTCTTGTAAGATCCTTCTGAATTGGCAGCACCTTCAAATACTGAAGACTATATTCAAGGAAAATAGAGTCTTAAAGGAGCAGTCCATTCCACCTGCAGAAAGCATGAATAATCAGGCTTTACCTGAGTTAAGGGTGTGAGAAGGTGGGATTGGAACAGTGAAATGTACCCTCAAGGCAAGGGCACAGACATAAGGCTGCAGCTCATCCCCCCATAATGGCAACTCTATCTTGTAGGTTAGAATAGTGGCCTTTGCTCACCTGGCGGTAGAGGACAGGTAATAGCATACTCGATCTGTCTACCTGTGGATCTGGAGGCTCATCCAGATGTTTCCCTGAACTTGATATATGATTTATCCTGTTTCTTAAAATAAAGTTCTGTGGAAGGTTTGCTTTGGGTCTCATTCTGATAGTCTCAGAAAAACTCTTTCATTGGCATTATAGTAAGTTCTAAGAGGACATTGAATTGCTGTCCCTATACTGCACAAAAAAAGCGTACATCGGCAAACAGTGTTTAAATGCAACAGATTTCTAGCAACTTGCCAGTCTTACTCTGAGTTATTTTGAGATGAAACATTTTCACAGATGCTGATACAAATATGAGTCTAGTATTGGGAGAATTGAGTGCTTGTGGTGAACTTGAATGGCAACACGTGTACTGCACCAACTAAAAAAAAATAAAAACCAGGCCTTAGCAAATAGTTCTAAGTAGTGCAGTTTTTCCACGAACTTGCTGGGGCATGTTCAGGGGTACTGATCTGAAAAGAAATTGCTTTCCAAATAACTCAGAAGAAGTTACTACTAGTAGTTCAGTAGTAGAACCCTTGTTTCCCAGAAACACACCAAGGTTTGATTACTGGACAACAAGCAGCCTTGCCATGGGGGAGACAGGGAAGCTACTCTCCTGATGGCAGTTTGCTTTTTTCCTTGCTTTTTGTAACTATTAAAAACTTTAAAAAACCCCAACATAATAAAGTCTGCATATTTTTCCTATAGAACATTTATTCACCATATGCATTATCTCCAAATGCTATAATGGAGGTTGAGAAACCTATTCCACTGCCTAATGCTGGATTGTATTATAATTAAGAATATTTATTCTAGGAGATCTTTCTGTCAGCTCAGCTCTAAATTTTTATTAATAATTTAGGCAAGACTGGCACCAGAGATAAGGGAAAGTTGGGCCTAGTTTGCAAGAAGTTCATGCAAACCTTTTTTGTGTCTTGATTTGGACACTTTCCAAAATTCAAAGTGAAATTCACCAGAAATCATCACATCGTCTCTGATTTTGTGTCATACTATGTGAGGTTACTAAGTTCCATGTGGTTTCCATGCCATACTTGCTGGAGCCCTAGAAGACTCAATCAGTTCACCTCCACATGACTGCTAATGTGGGGCTTGAACCTTAAAGAAACATGTAAGCTTATGATTTGGAAACCAAAAGCTGTTAGTCTTGGAACTTATCCATGCCCCACTGAAATCAATTCTACTTCAGTGGGAGAAGGGTTAAGCCCTTACACAGCGGTACTTGAAATACACTTTCTTTGGAAAGACCTTGAGATACAGGCAAACTTACCTTAAAAAACAGAAAGACTTTCATCCCAAATCTTGCTCCTAAGTAGAATACTAGCTAAATAACTGAAACACGTAAACTAGACCCCACACAGAAGGCTATGTCATCAGGATGAAACAAGAGACAGGAAGATGGTTACTGCACATATTGATTACTACATATTTCATTTTAGAACAAAATAAAATTACTCAAGGGAGAAATCTAGTAAACAAGAATACAGGAGGAACATAGGAAATCAATTTCTCATAACTGGGGTTAAATCCTTCCTCAGGAAACTTTCAGGGGAACCTAATTAGAAACATGATTGAAGTAGCAGAGCCAGGATCCCAAAGATAAGCAATGATGTTTCCAGAATTCAAATCTGGATTCCTCAATTTGCATAAATCTATTCCCCGAATAAGCACATTATAGGAACCCAAAGGGTAGATTTTTTTATCATCTTCAGATCTGGAACTACAAGTAGTCCTCACAACTTCACTTTAAAAAGTACTTAAAGGGCAATATTCTGCCATCAATTAACAGGAAAAATTCCCCATGGATTTCAAATTCTGCACATGGAATGATGAGGGATATGTCCCTTTGCTCATTGAGCCAACCATAATTAGAGATTTACTCTTACCCAAGTAGTCAGTAGTCTAGACACAGGAACAAACTTTTTCATAAGGTAGGTTATTATTAGTAATGGACTCAAATCACAAACCTCAGATCCAGAATCAGATCAATAATAATGCTAACAAACAGGCCCTGTGCCTTTGCTTAGTCTGTTCTGCAGTGATACATGTTGTTTTAAAATTGCTACTCTGACGGTTTTTCTCAGGGCTTCTGTGACTTTTAATTAAGCAAGTCTAATGAATTCAGTGAATTTCTTCCAAATTCAACATGCTTGGCACCCACTGATTTTGCCTAACTTTGCTCAAAATTAGTGCATCGGTGCTGGAACTAAGGGTGCTGCCGCACCCCTGGCTTGAAGTGGTTTCCATTTTATAAAGCATTTACAGTTTGGTTAAATAGTGCTCAGAACTCCCACTATACAAATTGCCCCAGCACCCTGCATTAGTGAAAAGAAATGTTTCTCATTCTCAGGCTGCTGTTTGTAGCTGGGCCCCTCACTAAGGTGTTTCTTACATCTGAGTTGAAGCTAAATAGTTGTTTCTTCCCGATTGGGCAAATGACATACAAACCAAAAGGACTATGGCCATACTTTCAGAAGTGTTAAATAATTTTGGGTCACCAGCTTGTGGGGGCCCAACTGGAGAGACACCTTGGGCCTGATTTTCAAAGGTGTTGAGCAGTAAAGGTAGGTGAATATTTTTTTGGAAAATAGTTTATTGACCAAAAAAATTTATTTTGGGGTCAACTAAAACTGTTAATTGGGATCAAATTTTGCAATCAGTTTTCACAGTAAAAAAAAGGGCGGGAGGGTGATTTCCAAAAAATGTCAAATTGTTTCATTATGACATTTTCAAGATGAAACGTTTTGACTTTTTATTTTGAAATGAGGTTTCATTTGAAATTTAGCTAAACTTAACACACACATATAAAGGTAAAACACATGTGAAAATGAATGAAACATTTTATTACATGTGAAACAAAATGTTTCCTTTCAGATCAAACACAATGTTTTGTTTGACCCAAAACATTTTTTTTTTTGGTTTGGTTTTTCTTTTGGCAAGAAAAAATTTAAATTGTCATTTTGGGTCAATCCAAAATGAAAACTTGGGGGGATTTTTCAGTTCAGAACCAAAAAAAAATCAATTATATGACCAGATCTACTGAGTACCTCCTTCTACCATGGTCTTCAGTTGGAATGGTGAATGGTCAGAACTTCTGAATACCGAGCCAAACGGGTCTCAGGCTGGGCATCCCAAAAATCAAGGCATCTAAATTCAATGGCCACTTTGGAACATTTGGTTAAAATTATATTATTATGTTCAAATTGAAACACCAAATCTCTCTCTTTTTTTTAAACTTTATAGGTCAAATCTCGAAGTCCTTAACCTATGAGAAATTCTTCTCAGTTCAGGAGTGAACAAAAATTGTGTATATATTCTCTGATCCTAAATTTATAGAGTATTCTAGATCATTAAACCAGGAAGCAGAATGACTTCCTAACAATTATGAAGAACAGAATCCCTACTCCAGTAATACACCAGCTTCAGATCGGTCATGAGTGATCTATCTCTGCCATGCAAAACGTCACTCCATCTTCGATAGGTATAGGATCTTATATCTTCAAAGTCACTTTCTTAAACCAAACTTTTCAGCGTGCTCATTGACACCTTTTCTCACTTTATTTTCTTTCCCTTCACCTGTTCTTCTCCTTTCAATTTGAATTAAGGGAACTATCCGTAGTTCACTGAAGAACAAAAATAGATACAGGGAAGATAACACTTTTTTTTTTTTTACACAAGTTTTGAAATGGCAAGTTAGTTAGTTTAGAAAAGGCCAGTTCATTTCTCCTTATCAGACAGCATGAGGGAAAATTTTAAAACATGGTTGACTTCGTGAACAACATTAAAATGGCTGGCAAATGCGAAATAGAAAAAGTAATGCGAAAAGGCTAACACAGAGCACAGTGAGCAATCTGCCCAAAATGAATGCAGCTCTTTTGGCTGACTGATATCTACGGTACATTAGGCAAAAAACACGGTCTGTCACTTTATAGGTTTCTTGCCGAGCTATCTCTAAACTGTTGCCAGGTGTACTCAAGACATTGCTCAGTTGACAACACTTCTTCCTAACACATTGCACAGTGTGCAGCCAACCCCAACCAATAACATTTTCCTCCAGTATATGACAAACATCCTCAGCAGAATGGATAAGCCATCTGAACTCAAATATTGGATAACATATTTGAATCCTCAGTGATGTCTGACTGTACAAGCCAACTTCCAAGTGATGCGTTCACATAATTTTAATGCTTTAACCTTACTATACAGCATCTCGACTCTGAGTTCCAGTAGTTCTGATTTTAGGTAGTTCATCATCTTTGTACCACAGAGAAACTTTGGAGTACCATTATACACTATATTCATGTTATTACTGTTTACTGTGTCAAATCAATGTCAGTGTCACACACTTTCAAACCCTCATGAGGGAATCTCCACTCAAGTGTCAGTTTGTTTGAAAACTTGTCATTTCTGACTTATTTTATTTGTTATTGTCCCATCAGCATTTCAACATTGAAAGAATGCAGCTTTATAAATATTGTGCTAGCTAAGGGCTCATGACCATAGTATCTTAAAGCCTCTTCTCCTGCCAACTTTTTCTTGATCACCAGGAATGCACAGTTTGTAATTTCAAACATGAAAAATAATTCTACTTACAACACTAGTCCTTTTGGGCATTTATTTATTTTACATAGGGTAAGCACTGGGTATATAAATTCCTTGGTTTACTCCTAGAAGAGCTGATGTACAAATTGAGTTTAGCTGGAAAAATCAATGCACTGCATATTATCAGAGTAGTTTGAGAAACGAAGTATAAGAAGATTGCATAGATGGCTGAAAGGTAAGATGGGCTGTGATTGCAGACTCTGTTCAACTGTATGATGTTTAGATGTGCTAGGAAATGATTACTGTAAAAGTCATGACCATTTTTTAAAAAATGGGTCAACATTATACATGATCATCTCAGATTTTGGAACTGCAGGAGCTTTTCATGTTGTAGTAGGATAATTTCGGCCACTTACAACATCCAAAGGGGGCAAACCCTCTGTCCTGTCTGCAATTCAAATACACCAGCTTGGTATCAGGTGGCTCGATGAGGGCCTTACAGGAAGGAATCCTCCCTTCAGATCACAGCGTGGCCGCAGAGATATTCAGTGTCGCTGCCTCAGGGATACAGTACTGCCTCTGTAGGAAGGATTTGCCAGTGGATTGACATCATCACAGGGCTGAAGTGTCCTGGAGGGACTCTCATATAGAAATGATTCTGACTAAGCACATCCTGGTCCTCTGATTATAGTGACTTTCAACCAGGAAATCAGATGAATCCTATTCATCCCCCAACCCTAGTGCATGTAATTTCTTAAAGAAGTAAAAATTATGGGTGTGATTTTGCACCATGCCAGGATGCATAGCCTGCAGCGGGTAGGGTTAAGGTAGCTTAAAGTCACCTTTGTACCTTCCTGATCCTGGGCTGCTCAATTCTTGAATGGCCTCTGGAGTAACACAGACAGTTCTGTGCTAAGTTATAGCAGCCTCCCAGGCTGCCCTTTGGGCTGCAGCACTGCCAGCTATCTCCACAGCAGTGCATGATGCAGCCCTGTTCTGATGCACCCAGCCTGCTCCCAAGTCCTACATTCAACAAGCCCCCTATGACTAGCAATGGGATCCCCGGGGGGCAACCTCATGACTCACATCCCCAGTGCCTGGAACAGAGGAATCCTACCCTGGCTGGAATTGGGGCTTTTAAATATTTACACCAGGTGGTCGCTTTTACCAGTCAGAAGGGGCAAGAGCGGGGGTGACAATCTCACCTCAGATATTACTATCCCCATGCTTTGACTGGCTGAGACAACTCTGTTTCAGTCCAGTTTTAAAGTATGTCCTCCTAGTGTGTGATCCAACTTCCATTGCAATCAGTGGGAACATTCCCAATAAGAGCAGTAGCAGTCTCATAGGCTCTAGGCCTCATTGTTACACTGAATGTATTTTGTCTGATTTCCTAGTCAGGTAAACATGCTTTATCTAGTTAATCATATCTCTTGTTGGAATGAAAATAGTCTCATGCACCTACAAACTCTTGTTCAGAATGCAAAGCTGTGGTATAGTGAAAATGAAATTGCAGCTTGTGTTAGTCTTTAATAACAGGCAGAGCCGGTTCTAAGGGTGGTCATCCTAAGCACAACCTTCTTTTGCTTCACTGATTGGCTGGCTGTGGGTTTGGATATCAGTTGGGGTGGGAGTGTGGCTGAGCCACAGCAGGAGGCTAGGAGTGCCAAAATCATTTTCCACCCTGGCCACCAAAAAGCTAGGGCTGCTCCTGATAACAGGGTTTTAATGTTAGTTACATGCATACATCTTTCTTGAAAGTGGAGAAATTTACCTCAGATTTTTTTTAAATGGCTATAGTGTATTATCTGAAATAAAACTTTAGTGCAAAAATAAAAAAATTAAAAATGTCTTTGATAACAGTCCTACCATTCTCCACTATCTTGAGAGGAATGGATTAAAAGCAGGGACCTGATTCTTCTCTCTGTGACACCAGTGCAAATCTATTTGAATTCCATTGGATTTTCATCTGAACGTGCATTCATAGAATATCAGGGTTGGAAGGGACCTCAGGAGGTCATCTAGTCCAACCCCCTACTCAAAGCAGGACCGATCCCCAATTAAATCATCCCAGCCAGGGCTTTGTCAAGCCTGACCTTAAAAACTTCTAAGGAAGGAGATTCCACCACCTCCCTAGGTAACACATTCCAGTGTTTCACTACCCTCCTAGTGAAAAAGTTTTTCCTAATATCCAACCTAAATCTCCCCCACTGCAACTTGAGACCATTACTCCTTGTCCTGTCATCCGCTACCACTGAGAATAGTCTAGATCCATCCTCTTTGAAACTCCCTTTCAGGTAGTTTTAAGCAGATATCAAATCTCCCCTCATTCTTCTCTTCCGCAGACTAAACAATCCCAGTTCCCTCAGCCTCTCCTTGTAAGTCATGTGTTCCAGTCCCCTAATCATTTTTGTTGCCCTCCGCTGGACTCTCTCCAATTTTTCCACATCCTTCTTGTAGTGTGGGGCCCAAAACTGGACACAGTACTCCAGATGAGGCCTCACCAATGTCGAATAGAGGGGAATGATCACGTCCCTTGATCTGCTGGCAATGCCCCTACTTATACATCCCAAAATGCCACAGGCCTTCTTGGCAACAAGGGCACACTGTTGGCTCATATCCAGCTTCTCGTCCACTGTAACCCCTAGGTCCTTTTCCGCAGAACTGCTGCCTAGCCATTCGGTCCCTAGTCTGTAGTGGTGCATTGGATTCTTCCTTCCTAAGTGCAGGACTCTGCACTTGTCCTTGTTGAACCTCATCAGATTTCTTTTGGCCCAATCCTCCAATTTGTCTAGGTCCCTCTGTATCCTATCCCTACCCTCCAGCGTACCTACCACTCCTCCCAGTTTAATGTCAACTGCAAACTTGCTGAGGGTGCAATCCACACCATCCTCCAGATTATTAATGAAGATATTGAACAAAACCGGCCCCAGGACCGACCCTTGGGGCACTCCGCTTAATACTGGCTACCAACTAGACATGGAGCCATTGATCACTACCCACTGAGCCTGACAATCTAGCCAATTTTCTACCCACCTTATAGTGCATTCATCCAGCCCATACTTCTTTAACTTGCTGACAAGAATACTCTGGGAGACCGTGTCAAAAGCTTCTTTTTGTATTTAAGATCAGCAAGTATTTCACTGTTAAGCCAAGCTGGCCGCCTGCCATATTTACTATTCTTTCTACGCATCGGGATGGTTTGCCCCTGTAACGTCAATAAGGATTCTTTAAAATACAGCCAGCTCTCCTGGACTCCTTTCCCCCTCATGTTATTCTCCCAGGGGATCCTGCCCATCAGTTCCCTGAGGGAGTCAAAGTCTGCTTTTCTGAAGTCCAGGGTCCGCATTCTGCTTCTTTCCTTTCCTCCTTGTGTCAGGATCCTGAACTCGACCATCTCATGGTCACTGCCTCCCAGGTTCCCATCCACTTTTGCTTCCCCTACTAATTCTTCCCAGGTTGTGAGCAGCAGGTCAAGAAGAGCTGTGCCCCTAGTTGGTTCCTCCAGCACTTGCACCAGGAAATTGTCCCCTACTCTTTCCAAAAACTTCCTGGATTGTCTGTGCACCGCTGTATTGCTCTCCCAGCAGATATCAGGGTGATTGAAGTCTCCCATGAGAACCAGGGTGTGCGATCTAGTAGCTTCTGCAAGTTGCCAGAAGAAAGCCTTGTCCACATCATCCCCCTGGTCCAGTGGTCTATAGTAGACTCCCACCACGACATCACCCTTGTTGCTCACACTTCTAAACTTAATCCAGAGACACTCAGGTTTTTCTGCAGTTTCATACTTGAGCTCTGAGCAGCCATACTGCTCTCTTACATACAGTGCAACTCTCCCACCTTTTCTGCCCTGCCTGTCCTTCCAGAACAGCTTATATCCATCCATGACAGTACTCCAGTCATGGGAGTTATCCCACCAAGTCTCTGTTATTCCAATCACATCATAATTCCTTCACTTTGCCAGGACTTCCAGTTCTCCCTGCTTGTTTCCCAGGCTTTGTGCATTTGTGTGTAGGCACTTGAGATAACCTGCTGATCGCCCCTCTTTCTCAGTATGAGGCAGGAGCCCTCCTCTCTCACACGCTCCTGCTCATGCTTCCTCCCGGTATCCCACTTACCTCAGGGCTTTGGTCTCCTACCCCCAGTGAACCTAGTTTAAAGCCCTCCTCACTAGGTTAGCCAGCCCGCTCGCAAAGATGCTCTTCCCTCGCTTCGTTAGGTGGAGCTCGTCTCTGCCTAGCACTCCTCCTTCTTGGAACACCATCCCATGGTCAAAGAATCCAAAGCCTTCTCTCCGACACCACCTGCATAGCCATTCGTTAACTTCCACGATTCGACAGTCTCTACCCCGGCCTTTTCCTTCCATGAGGAGGACAGACAAGAACACCACTTGCGCCTCAAACTCCTTTATTTTTCTTCCCAGAGCCATGGAGTCCGCAGTGATCCGCTCAAGGTCATTCTTGGCAGTATAATTGGTGCCCATGTGGAGAAGCAGGAAGGGGTAGCAATCCGAGGGCTTGATGAGTCTTGGCAGTCTCTCCGTCACATTGAGAATCTTAGCTCCTGGCAAGCAGCAGACTTCTCGGTTTTCCCGGTTGGGGCGGCAGATAGATGACTCAGTCCCTCTGAGGAGAAAGTCCCCAACCACCACTACCCGCCTCCTTCTCTTGGGAGTGGTGGTCATGGAACCCCCAACCCTAGGACAGCACATCTCATGCCTTCCAACTGGCGGAGTCTCCTTCTGCTCCGTTCCCTCAGACGTATCATCTGGTCCACTCTCCGAGTTGGTACCTGTGGAGAGAACATGAAAATGGTTACTTACCTTAACTCACTAGTGTAACTCAGAGCAGAACTTGGTCCAAAGACTTTATAAACTAAAATTATTTCCATGCCAGCATAAATTCACCTGCATCTTTTAAGCAAGCAATTTATAATGTAACCAGTTAAACTACCGCTGCTCATTGGGGGTGGTTTAATTATCGTGGTGAGAGCTCTCTCCCACAGAGAGGCTAAACAGCAGTGCAGCTGCAGTGGTACAGATGTACTGCTGTAAGGTCCATAGTGTAGACATAACCTAATACAAATGGAACCATCCCTTTTTGTAACAAAAAATAAAAAAAGTCTGGATAGCTCATGAGACAAATTCTAAATTCAGATGGGCCAGGAACCCCACTCCTGTAACACACACAGAAATGGACTACTGAGCGTATTTTAGCTCTGGTCCTTCCAATTCCAATTTCAGACCCAAATCAGGATGTCCGAGGCCTCAGGTAAAGTCATTTATGTCAAAATTTTCCACTAATAATGGGTGCACCTGTTTTGAGGTGTCAACTTGACATGCACAGTGCCTGACTTCAGTTGGAGCTGAAGGTGCTTAAACACCTCTGGGAAATCGAGTCCCCAGAAAACTGAAGTATCCCAAATGAGTGGACAAATTCTGAAGATTTTACTCTCAACACATTGCCTCAATTCCCCCATTGTAAAATGGGGAGAATATTGACATATCTTACAAGGATGCTGTTGATTAGTTAATGATGCTACAGCATCTTAAAGATGAAAACCTCTAAGCAGTATTTCATTATTTTCATTACCAGCTCTCTTTTCTGTACATTGCCATGGCTAGAAGTATTTGCTAACAGAGACAGATCCCAGCAATGAAGTTCACAGGTGGTTAGGGCCTTATTCTAGTTCTCTAGCTCTTAAGGGTACTTATTGTCTTCAAAGGTTTGGAATGGATTGATGATTGATTGATGTCACTAATGTTTATATAGATAAGAACAAATGTCCTTTGAGTTTATCTGCTGAAGAACTCTATTAGAATTCTTAATCAGCCCAGTATCTGAGGATTATCTTTAGCTTTGTTTTTTATGTTTGTTGTTTTTAAAAAGTTTTTTTTTGAGCATCTGAATTACTATGGTTTCAATCTCAGAAAAAGAACCTAAAAAAGAACAACCTATCATTCTTGACATCTTTGACTTAGAATGGTATTTGAAATGTGTGCATTATATAAAAGAAACATTTTATCCTTGTTGTGCTTTTTTTGCTGCATTATTCCTCAGACAATGATGGTACTTATTTGAATTATGATACTAGTTCTAATGGTAATCTCTAAGGTGCTGATACTTCACCGTATCTGACAAGGAATGAGATCAAATAATGTTGTAGAATGTCTCATCCCAACAGTGACAACTGTTGTACTGAAAGGGTTAAAATATTCATTGGATTATAAATCTTTTTAACAGCGTGAAAGTAATGCTTGTGCCTTTTCCCCTAACTCTATATCATCTTTCCAAAGATTTACATTTGACAACTAATTTCCAATATAAATTTGTTTTTCAGTACACAGTCACATCACAGTACACAGAAAACTTGTGACATTTTCGAAGACCATTCCAAAATGGTAGTTGATTCAGTGAAATCAACTCAGTTTTACTGAGTGGGATTTCACCAACCTAGGCAAGCATGAATATATAATTTCAAAAAAACCCTGCTCGTATCAAATACATAGAAATCATAAGGCATTATTGATCCATTTTGGAAGATTATTGCAGTACTAGTATTGAGAAAAGGGTCATTTTTGATATATCTGTTTTACTAAGAGCTTTTTTGTGTTCTACAAGTTCCAGTTTTTAAACTCATATTGTAACATTCTGTAAGTGGCCTCTTAATATTTTAAATGTCTATTGAGCTTCAGTCTTAGAACATGCATCACTAGAATGGCCAGGAGCTTCTTAAATACAACAGTAAACCACAACCTGTAGGTTGATAAAAGGTCTCATTTTTAATGTTGGTGCTACTTTTTAACTTGAAATTCTTTTTTATAACATGACCATATGCAGAGCTTCTATACAATTCTTTAATTCTATGCCATAAACCAAAGTTGCAGAGAAGGGTCAATAGGACCTTTCCCACTGACTTCAGTGGGAGGAAAAGCCTGTCAAAATTGCATTCCGAGACAATATGCATGGTCAAGAGACATAGCATAAAAGAATAAAATTTTGAGGAGTACCCTCTACCCTTGAAGATACATTTTATTCTCATTATTTCAATGGCCATTTTTGCTTTCCAAGATTTGATTGGCTTTCACTTATCCATAAGAAAGAGATCATTTGTTTTATCATAAATGCAAAACATTATGGCTTTCACAACCAGTGTTATCACCAACACACACCGGTATAGACAGAATAAGCCAAGCTGACTGTGTATATACATTTGTGCATTATTCTGATTTTATATTTTATATATAAGAAGCTTATGAACAGAAGTATTGTGGGGAGTTATCTAGAAGATCTAAAAACTTCCCTAGAGTATAGTTATATTAGGCCAGAGTATGACAGAAATACAACAAGCCTGTGCATACAGCCTGGCTTCTAGAATCACTTGATGAGGTTAGGCACTCAACTTTCATATGTACATTTCTAGTCCTTACAGCTAGGAAACTTTGGAAACTTTTTAATCATTGTATTGACTTCTGCCTGAGTGTTCGGAGAGCCTGGAACAACAACTCAGACAGTTCATCCAACTGGATTGTTAATTCTGAAATTTATTGCTCAGGAAAGACCACAACCACACTACCTGTTGTATGATGAGTGGAACTAGAGACAGAGGGTCAGGTTTCAGGTGCGACTTAGTTTGGTGATCACCAGAGATCCAGGAATGGAAACTGGGGTAAGCTGACAACATAGAAACCCAGGCTTTTCAGCTTGTGACATTGGCCTCTCTATGAATTTTCAGTGAAAGTCTGTTTCCTATAACATGGCCTGCCTGCCACTTATTGCTAATGAAACATCATCCTGTTATGACTCTACACAGCCCGCAACACTTGCAGCTCTCTATATAATTGGCTGCAGACTAAACGCTCCCATGTCCAAGACAGGCCCAGCGTGCCAAACAAGGAATGGTGGTGAACCCTCTCATCAGACTAGAAGACAGCTTGTCAAAGTGGCCCCTATTCACTGCCAAGGATGGGCAATCATAGCACAGGGGCAGGACCATGCTCCAGGGTGGATTGCCTTACAGGCCAAATTAAGTCTGTATTAAACTCATCTGTTAATTTTCTAATCCACCATTAGATTTCTATTTGCTGTACAAATGGGAGTTTCTTAATTATTGTAAAATCAAAACTGTTTGTGCAGAATACTCTCTTCATAAGATATAGGGCAAGTACCCCAGAGATCTTAATAAACATCAGTCTAAATGCACAAGTACCCTCCCCCTGCACTCTTCTGCCTCAAGATATCAAGCTACCTCACACAGCTAATGAAACAGGTACACTCCTTCATTCTTACCAGTAGAGGAAAGTGTAGTGCTGACTTCCCCTGCATGTAGCCAGCATCAAACACCATTTAGTCTCTATCCATACTGGGTTCCTGTCTGTCCCCTCCTGACCATCTCACTGTGCAGGTATATGAGGAGAGGAGAAATGCTGCCAACTCACATGATTTCAATGCATGTCTCATGATATTTGGTGGTATTTTTTAAACAACCTGCTCCTTACATAGAATCTCAGCTTTCTTTAACCCCTTCCCCCAGTTTTCTAACACAGCATAGTTGCAGAGAAGAGTGTGAAAATGTGACCTGAGTAAATCCTAAAGGTTCAAAACTAAAAAGAAAATCAACCCCCCAACTTATTAAAAAAAAACAACAACAAAACTCATGATATTTAAGCTACTCTCATTATTTTGGGAGAGGAAGTGCAGAGAGGGCTGACCCATGATTTTTAGCATTGGCAATGGATGAAACACCAAAGACCATTGCCCCTAGCCTCACATAGTCCTCATCCCCTGCAATGGCAGGATCCTGCAAGGAGTGAAGGATAAGAAAGAGACATGAATGACTGAGTGGGTTGTAAAGGAGATGAATGGCTGGGAGGGGATGGGGAGCTCAATGACAGAAGCTTTAAGGAGCTATCCAGTTTGGGGACTGCAAGAGGGACTGTCAAGGTTCCTCCCCCACTCTGAACTCTAGGGTACAGATGTGGGGACCTGCATGAAAACCTCCTAAGCTTACTTTTACCAGCTTAGGTTAAAACTTCCCCAAGGCACAAATTAATTTTATCTTTTGTCCTTGGAATAACCACTGCCACCACCAAACTCTAACTGGGTTTACTGGGAAACATAGTTTGTACAAGTCTTTCCCCCCAAAATCCTCCCATCCCTTGCACCCCACTTCCTGGGAAAGGTTTGGTAAAAATCCTCACCAATTTGCATAGGTGACCACAGACCCAAACCTTTGGATCTGAGAACAATGAAAAAGCATTCCATTTTCTTACAAGAAGACTTTTAATAGAAATAGAAGTAGATAGAAGTAAAGGAATCACCCCTGTAAAATCAGGATGATAGATACCTTACAGGGTAATTAGATTCAAAATATAGAGAATCACTCTAGGCAAAACCTTAAGTTACAAGAAAGACACACAGACAGAAATAGTCATTCTATTCAGCACAGTTCTTTTCTCAGCCATTTAAAGAAATCATAATCTAACGCATACCTAGTTAGATTACTTACTAAAAGTTCTAAGACTCCATTCCTGTTCTATCCCTGGCAAAGCAGCATACCAACAGACACAGAGACCCTTTGTTTCTCTCCCTCCTCCCAGCTTTTGAAAGTATCTTGTCTCCTCATTGGCCATTTTGGTCAGGTGCCAGCGAGGTTACCTTTAGCTTCTTAACCCTTCACAGGTGAGAGGATTTTTCCTCTGGCCAGGAGGGATTTTAAAGGGGTTTCCCCTTCCCTTTACATTTATGACAGGGACAAAAACCTTTTATGTGCTATAGGGAACTCGGGGATCCTGAAGTGAGGCAGTGAAGGTGGAGGTGCAGAAAAGCAGACAATAAGTTAATTATTATTATTTTACAGAAAGTTAGGGGAGCAAAATATTGACAAACACTATATGCAAGCATTCTTTGATGTTAAGGATCACCAGGAGACAGGAGTTTGCCTGATGCGGCTGGGGGTGGAGACACAGCAATAGAGGGGAGAGCTGGCAGAGCTAGTTGCACTTGGGAGGTAGGGCCAAGGAGACCAGCACTCCTGGATCTAGGGATGGGAATATATTACTTGATTTTGTGCTGTGGTTTGGTTTGTGGATTCTATCTATCTATACACACACACACACACACACATATACACATACACAAATGTATCTTGTGTCTGATCGGAGATGTTAGGGAGCTCTTGCAGGCAGTGTGGTTTAGGAATCAAATTCTCTTCTAGCCTCTAAGTCTCAGTTGACTTAATGGAGTTACACTAGCAGAGAATATGGCCTTTGGTGCATATTCTAACAGAACCTAGGTCATTATATACAGGCTATTCTAACACACATTCCACTTAAATACCAGAAGGGTATTTACTCTTCATTTTCTTTGTCAAAACATATTTGTTTTGCTTTTAAATACATGGAATTACACATGATATTTTACAATGTTGGGGAGAAGGACTAAAGGACTCCCCTTTTATTTCCCCCCACCAACACACCCATATGGCTACATGCAGATCCGTAGAGCCTCCTTACTGGTGTTTCAATGGCTATGGGCCTAGACATAAGTGTCTCTCAGGAGAAATTCAAGTTAGTCCTACCTGATTATGATTATTTTTAGTTTATGTACCATGTACTGATTCTCATTTGAGATTTCTCATTAAAGTAAAGTTCATAGATGGGATCAATACAAATCAAATGATATCAAACAAGCCATTCTTTTCTTTAAACTGTGTGCGTGGCATTCAGCTTAACTAAAAATGAAGTCTTTGGCAATGGAAAGAATTACCATTTTAATTAAAATGGCTTCTCTGTTAGCAAAATGAAGGGGTGAACCTCAAAAGGTTAGATTCCATTTGCAAAGGCTCAGATCTGATCTCCCAGGCTCAGATTAAGTAAGAATAGAATAAACCTTGCACTATACTTGCAGAGCAATTTTCAAATAGGAAGCTATTCCTAGCCCCTGACTAGTACACAACCTTAGTGAATTCAATTCCAAATCACTGTAGAGAAGTTTCTTTTAAGCTTTTTATAAACTGTTGCTGTATAGTGGCAAGTTTTGTATAAGAACTGCTGTTATATTTACTGGGATCCTGAGAGAGGGTTGAAATCTTCCACATTCCTCATCCTCATTATTATGGCTCTAGAATAATCTGAGCAGAAGCAGCTAAAGTCATAATCATGAATTTGGTGATAGAGATCACTGTATATTTTTATCAGGTTATGATGTTGGGTGAAGGACAGGAGGTATGTTTTGAAGGTTACTTGATGTGAAAAGTTAACTGAGGTTTACAGTTTGCCTTATCAATAATGCATGTGCTGTGTGACCTCCATCTATTAAAAGTTTGCTCCACATTTTGTGAAACAGTAATTTCAGGTGTTTGTTAGTTGATGGGTTTCTAGGGCACATTTTACATATAAAAGAATCTCTTTCATTTTTTTCTTTCCACTCTTCAACATAATGAGGCAACACAGTTAGCAACCAAATTTAAACAGCTGAGAATTCATCTAACATTCCCCCCGCTCCCATTCTATAGTGTTTTGATTCTACTGCAGTGGTGTTGAATGATGATACAAAGAGCACAATGCAAAGGTTTCCACTTCAGATACTCCACTGTACTATGCTGTACATTAGATGCACTTCAGTTTTAATTATTTGATAAGGATAAAAAAATCCAAATGCCCCTAAAGAACGGAAGCCAATTCCCATTGACTTTCAGTACAAAATCAATGGGACTTAAGGCTATAACATTAACCATTACTTCATCAGTGCACAATGGTCTGTGAAGGGGAGGGTCTAATGTAGTTGATCATTCTAGATATATGTCCAAGTACCCCATCTGAATACAGCTTTACACCTCTAAAACAGCAGCATATATAACAAACTGATACAGAACCTAGTACCATATTATTCTGGTCAAAAAGACTGGTGTGCAGGAAATTCTATAATGTATCCCCATGTTCAAAGGATCACAAAGTTTTCTTAAGTAGGTTGGCTTGTTTCTAAATATAAAACTTTTTGGTTGGAAATTTTTATAGGCCCTTTATCAGCTACAGAGGGTGCAGTGGGAAAAGAAAGCTCTTCTGATCTACTGAATATAAATGAAATATTTCTACCCCTTCCTAGGGAGATGAATGTGTGGTTACGATCAGTCATATAAGATAGTTTAACCATTTTCTGGGGATATGTCTGTGGGGCTTCTATAAGTCAGATGAGACACTGGTGGTCACGATGTTGTATTTATATTCCCTGGGTCAAAAGAGCTGTCTTTCTACAATCACTCTCATTCTGAACTCATCATCTGTCATATTTTTAAAAAAATGCCTCAAAGTATTTCATAACTTCTAGGTTAGTGCCAGTAGCCAGGCAAATCAAGTGTATTAGTTTTGTGTGACAGAAATTTAGGTGTCTCTAGCTGATCACTAAGCTGCTGTAATATATCATTTGCATAAAGGATGCTGTTGTAATTTCTGAGAGTTAATAGGTGAGAAAATGAGTAAAATCAAGTGGTTAATAGTGGGCTGCAGTTAAAATCTAGCCTGAGTATTTTATATAGTAGCTGAATATTTGCTTTTCTTAATTACCTTAGAATGGTATTTGGAATGTGTGCAACATATAAAAGAAAAAGAAATATTTTATCCCTGTTGTGCTTTATTTGCTTCATTATTCCTCAGACAATGATGGTAATTATTTGAATCATGATACTAGTTTTACTGGCAATCTCTAAGGTGCTGATATTTCACCAGATCTGATGAGGAATGAGATATAATCATGTTTTAGAATATCTCCTCCCAAGAGTGATAACAGAATTGTGACATACTGAAAGGGTTAAAAATATCCATTTGGATTATAAATCTTTTTAACAGCCCAGAAAGTAATGCTTGTGCCTTTTCCCCTAACCCTATGTCATCTTTTCAAAGATTTACATTTGCCAACTCATTTCCAATATAGATTCGTTTTTTAGTACACTGTCACGTCACAAGTTTCCTGTGTACAGTGATATTTTCAAAGACCATTCCAAAATGGTAGTTGGTCAGTGAAACCAACTTAGTTTTATTGAGCGGGATTTCACCAACCTAGACAAGCATGGATATATAATACTTTCAAAGATACCTGCTCCTATCAAATATATAAAAATCATACGATATTACAGATACATTTTTGAACATTATTGCACTACTAGTATTAAGACAGGGTCATCTTTTTGATATATCTGTTTTACTAAGAGCTTTTGTGTGCTCTACAAGTTCCGGTTTTTAAAAGCATACTATAACATTCTATAAGTGGCCTCTTAATATTTAAAATGTCTGTTGACTAGCTGATATGCCTGAACTGGTAGTCTTAGTCCACTTCCCCATGGACAATTATCCACATCACAAAAGTCGAGGTCACAATTTTCAGCAGTTGGCAGCCTCACTGGAAATCTCAACACAAAAAACAAGCAACATATGGATTTAAAGTTTAAAATATTCTCCCCCCAATCCCTAGTGTTTTCTTTCTGTAATACTTTTTGCCAACACACACCTTAAATTTTGCCTGCTACTTCCTCCATATTTTGATCAAATGCCAGGCTCTCAGGGAATATGATAAGCAAATGATTTTATGCATGTAACACAAGGGCGAATAAAGGGGCAAATCCCGGATGGAATTGGAATGAAAATGCAAAAGAACAAGAAAATCAAGCTCAGTGCCTCAGGATTCTGGTCTATTTTCTAACCAAATCATAAAAGAAAAATATCAACCCACAAGGAATTAACTTACCATGACAATGAAATTAAATGTGGTAAGGGCACCTGATTGTCAAGGAACAAAATAGTCACCACAAATAGTGACTCTTAATCACTTAAAGAATTAAGAGTTTGGGAAATGCAGTCTCTCAGGTTGGAAAGAGGACATAAGTCAGCATGTTTTGAAATCTTTAAGACCAGGAAGCAGTCCAGATATAGGAGTCATTATACTCAAGACAGAGTTATGTTGCAGCTCAACAAATCCTAAATAGCCCAGAACTATTTATTTTCCTGCTCTCTGAGAGACTTTTGCAATACTCTATAAGAGTCTGTGCCAATTTGTTAGAGAAGGGAATCGTTTTGTTTATACGCCCTCAAGAAAAGGAGCTATTTTGTTCACTAAATATTTGCAGATTAGGGCTTGCTTTTATGGTGCATGAGTCCACAGCAGAGGGGTGTAAATGTTAGTGCAAACTAACATGCTGATGTGAACCCTGCGGATGCACACACCAAAAGTTCCCTAGTGTGCATTAATTAGAACTGTTTGAAATGGGACTAGTTAGTGTGTAACGTTATAGCAGACACTAGAATTTACACTCATCTGGTGCAGACTAACGCACTATGTAGACAAGCTCTTATTGCAGTTTGGGACATTATTTCTGGTCTCCCAAATGGTAAGGTCCCAAAGTAGTAACAATCCCCATGCACATGGTTTCAGAAAAGGAATCGCTATGCTGTACCAGCCATAGAGCCTCACCACTCATTGTGGAGGACAATGAGAAAAAATGGCTGGTGACATCATAGAAATGTAGGTGGGGAAGGGACCTCAAGAGATTATCCACTTTATCCCCCTGCACTGAGATAGGATCAAATATACCTAGAACATCTCTGACAGGTGTTTTTCAACCTGTTCTTAAAAGCCTCCAATGATGGAGATTTCACAATCTCCCCTGGTAAACTATTTCCAGTGCTTACCTAACCTATAGTTAGAAAGGTTTTCCTAATATTTAATCTAAATCTTCCTTGCTGCAGATTAAGCCACTACTTCTTGTCCTACCTTCACCAGACCTGGTAAACAATTGATCACCATCTTCTTTGTAACAACACTTAACATATTTGAAGACTGAAGGTCCCCGATAAGTCTTTTTTCCCCTCAAGACTAAATGTACTCAGGTTTTTTAACCTACCCACAAAGGTCAGGTTTTCTAAACCTTTTATCCCTTTTGTTGCTCTCATCTGGACTCTCTCCAATTCGTCACATCTTTCTTAAATTGTGGTTCCCAAAACTGGACACAATACTCCAACTGAGGCCTTACAATTACCTCCCATGACTTACATACAATATTGCTGTTAATTACTCAAAATTATATTAGCCTTTTCGCAACTGCATCATAGTATTGGCTCATGTTCAATTTGTGATCCAGTATAACACCAAATCCTTTTCAGTGCTACTGCTGCCTAGCCAGTTATTACCCATTTTATATTTAAATGTTGATTTTTGATTCCTATGCATAGTACTTTGCACTTGTCTTTACTGAATTTTTCTTCTTGATTTCAGACCAATCTTCCAATTAATCAAAGTAATTTAGAATTCTAATCCTGTCCTCCAAATCCTTGAAATACCTCACAGCTTGGTGTCACCCACAAATTTTATAAGCACACTCCTCACTCTATTATCCAAGCCTTTAATAAAAATATTGACTAGTACCAGAAACATGGCAGACCACCCTAGATATGTTATCCCAGTTTGACAGTGAACCATTCATAACTACAGTTTAGGTATGTTTCTTCAACCTGTTGTGCACTCACCTAACAATAATTTCATCTAGATCATGTTTTGCTAGTTTGCTTATGAGAATGTCATGTAGGACTGTGTCAAAAGCCTTACTAATAGCAAAATCCATCAAGTCTACTACTTGCTCCCTATCCATTAGGCCAGTAACATTGTCAAAGATGGAAATTAGGTTGGTTTGGCATGATTTATTCTTGAAAAATATTCATTGGCTATTATGTATCACCCTATTATCCGTTAGGTGCTTACAGATTGATACTTTTTTCCAGTATCTCCAGGTCCACTTTGTTCCCCTTTTTAAATGTAAGCAGTGTCAGGATGAGCTCCACCCTGAATTCTGGTGGTGAGGTGTGGCAAGTTGTGGAAAAGAACTTCAGGGGCCGATCTTATTTGCATAGGCACACCCACCCCGCCTAGAATGAGGCCATAGCTGCCCAGATGGTCACTTTGGCTGCTGTGGGATCCCCAGTGTCTCTATTATTGGGGCAGGAAGAATAAATTGTTATTACGCTGATTATGGGAACTGTGCTTGGAACTGTACTTGGCCTTTTGTTATGATGGAGGGACTCACCATCAACTAAGTAGCACTCGCTAGGCAAGGGTCATGGGTTTTAAGACTCTGTGAATGGAGAGACGCTGGGGACAAGTATTAATACTTGGTGGCATGGGCCCCTTGGTGAGGGCCTTACATGCTAATTGCACTTTCTCCTCTCTCCACTGTGGAATATCAGAGCTAATTTTGATTCAGTTAGGAGTCTAGTTACAGGCTGCTCAGTTTGCTTTGGGCTAATGGTGCACCAGCACTGAGGCTCCCCTACTACAAGCTGAATTCACCTAAGAGCTGAAATCACTGAGTGTTGTGTTAAGTAGTGGGGGAGCCTGAAGATATAATGTGGAGCAGTTTGCGGGATGGCTGGAGTGCCTTGTGGACAGGCTGGTGGAGCAGTGCGTAGGACGGCGGGAGCTGCTGGTGGGATGCGGAGCAGTTTGTGGACCGGCTGGTGGAGCAGTGCGTGGGATGGCGGGAGCTGCTTGTGGGCTGCGGAGCAGAGCTGAGGGAAGGAGTTCGTGGGGCGGCTGGAGAAGCGGAGCGGAGTGGAGTGGAGGCCTATGGAGCTGTGGGGCGGTCAGCTTCAGATCATGTAAGGTGCCTCTTACCCCCGTCCCATCTCCACCCAGGTTGGGAGGTAAAGCTCCACAGATAAACTTTCGAACTCTGGGGCTGCCCTGACCAGGGACAGAGACTTTTGGGTCATTGGACTTTTGGGACTTTGGGTGATTTGGGGTTGCCGGACTCAAGAACCAAAGGGAAAGGGGCATGCCCCAATTTGCTTGGGGTGGGTTTTTTGCTCATGGGTTGTGTTATGAATCCTGTTGGTAGTGTTTCCCCAACATAATGCCACATTGTTTCTCTCTGTTATTAAAAGGCTTTTTGCTACACTCAGACTATGTGCTTGCGAGAGGGGAAGTATTGCCTCTTGGAGGCGCCCAGCGGGGGTGGGATATATTTGTCCCAGGTCACTGGGTGGGGGCTCAAGCCGGTTTGCATTGTGTTATTGGAATGGATCCCCTAGATATTGAACCTGGCCCTTGTTGCTACCAACTCTGACGGGCAGAAGGGTTACATAAAGATAAGTACTATGTTTGACCTTCTCCAGTACTCTGGGACCTCACCTGTCTTCCATGAGTTCTCAAAGATAATTGCTAATGTTTCCCAGATTGCTTCAGCTATTTCCTTAAATTCCTAGGGTGAATGGCTGCTTTGTTACTGCCTGACTTGACTGCTAACCTGCTTTGCAACTCCCTGACCAGTAACCTGATTGGCCACGCAAAGTCTAGCTGCTTTATCCAGTGTTCTCTAATTGACCAACCTGGGGACTTGAAGACATCAAACTTATCTAAATAGTATATAACCTACTCTTTCTCTATTCTGGCTTGTGTTCTCCCCCCCTTTGTTAATATTAATTGTGTTAAACTTCAGGTCATAATTAACCTTGTTAGTGATGACTGAAGCAAAATAGGCTTTAAACATCTGACCTTTCTTAGTGTCATCTGTTATTAGCTCTCCTTGCCTTTTAAGTAGTGGATCTACACTTTCCTTTGTCTTTCTCTTACTCCTAATGTATTTATAGAATCTCTTCTTATTGCCTTTTATGTCCCTTGCTGCTAGGTGTAACTCATTTTGTGCCTTAGCCTTTCTGATTTTGTTCCTATATAGTAGTGCTATTCTTTTGTACTTGTTCTTATTAATTTGTCCATGTTTCCACTTTTTGTAGGATTCCTTTTTGATTTTCAAGTCATTAAAGACCTCCTGATGCAACCACAGCGAGCTCTTGCTATTCTTCCTATCTTTCCTCCCATAAGGACAATTTACTGTTGTGTCTTTAATATTGCCTCTGAGAAATGGCCAGTGCTCCTGAACTTCTCTTTCCCTTAAATGTTCTTCCCAGGGGACCTTACCTACCAGTCCTCTGAGTTTGTGAAAGTCTGCTTTTTTGAAGTCCATTGACCTTAATCTGCTGCTCGGACTCCTTCCTTTCCCCAGAATCATGAAATTGTACATTTCATGATCACTTTCACCCAAGTTGCCTTCTGCCTTGAAATTTGCAACCAATTCCTCTTTCAGAAACCCAGCTGCTGGAGCAGAAGCAACAGATTGTATCACAATGGTACCAGATGCTGCTGCTACTCCAAAACAGAATGGTTGCTTTGTTACCACCTGACTTGACTGCTAACCTGCTTTGTAACTCCCTGACCAGTAACCTGACTGGCCACGCAAAGTCTAGCTGCTTTATCCAGTGTTCCCTAGTTGACCAACCTGGGGTTAGATGATGACCCAGAGATATATGCTGCTATTCAAGAGGTGGCTATGGTTGACCTTTTCCCACATGATTACCATTGTGCTTCTCCTTTTGCGAAGTGGCCAAGTACAGGAAACCTACAGAACAATGGATACCACTGCTTTGATAATCTAAATGCTGCTAAACTCTTCCACCATCCATGGATATAATAGGGGGTCAGGTTATCCACAGAATATTTCTGGAGTGAAAAGAATTCAAACTCCATTATTTTAGTACATAGTGGCCCCATACCATACCCCACCAGAATAACTAGTACACGAACTGCATGTTGTCTTGAATAAGGAGTTAATGGGAGTTTTGGGGGAGCTTCGTCAGACAGAGCAGTTCATTGGCAGATACCTAAGAACCCAGAGATATTTAACACCCACTTTAGAACTTGGAAAAGAAGGAGTTACAGTACAATTGTAAACAGGAAAAGCCAGAAGTCTTTGATTCCCAAGAGAATAAGTGGAGCAGAGGCTAAGATGGAGACTGAAACTCAACCTCAAACCTCTTTGGTCACTAAAAGCTAATTCCTCCTTAAGAAAACTAGGTGCTGTAGCAGAAGCAGCATATTGTATCACTATATAATCTATCCTAAACTATATATCCTGAGACACATTCTTTCCAAGAGCCTCAAGCATTGTAATGAAACAGAAATCTTCTTTATAGAGTTTAGTGAAGATGCTGGATAGGCAGGCCAGCTTCCCCCATTTTAAAATAGAACTGGCTTTAATATGCTGAATAACTCAGAATAACCATATATGCTGGACAGTGGCAGGACCAATTACTGATATACTGAAAGATAATGAAGCAAGTCCATACCATTTCATTAGCTGCACATTTCTGAGAGAGGAAAAGGTCAGGACAGTGATCTTGTCTTTCAGCCAGATCTCCAAAACGAAGTGCTGAGTCTAGACTGCAATGCTCAGGCCTGGAATGCCAGTTCAGTACCAAGAGCATAACACAAGCTCCTTTGGGACCATGCCTATTGGTGGTGACCCTGCAAGTGTAGAGTATTGGGCCTTTTGAGAAAAGTTAGTTTTCATTGTGTGTTAGTTGTTATAGTCTTTGGTACACTAGGTATCAAGAGACCAGAATGTATCCTTACATCCCATATCAGCCAGTATAGGATCAGAACTGCTCAAGGTTTTTGCTCACATTGTATCACTCCGAAAAGAATACAAGCTTTATCCAAATAGGTGGTTTGCTTTCTATGGAATATAAAATCAATTCAAACCTGCTAATGCAGGACATAGACTCATAGATTTTAAAGCTAGAAAGGACCATCATGATCATCTAGTCTGACCTCCTGCATGTTGCAGGTCTAAGAACCTCACCCACCCACTCCTATAATAAACTCTGTAATAGTAACTCTGGCTGGGTTACTGAAGTTCTCAAATCATTATTTAAAGACTTCAAGTTAAGAGAATCCACCATTTACACTAGTTTAAATCTTCAAGTGACTCATTCCCTATACTAGAGAAGAAGGGGAAAAAAAAAACCCAAAACCCCACACAACCCAGCGGAAAAATCTGACCCAGGGGAAAAATTCCCTTGAAAGCCTGGCCCTAAATCTCAATGAAAGAGGAATTGCAAACTTAATGAAAGAGAAACTTAACAAAGAGGAACTGCAAAAAGAAAGCAGGCATGGAACAGAGATGTTCTTGTACTTTGGCTCCTAGCCCACATGACTATCCTACATAAAGGAACAAAGAAATTTAGTATGCTGTCATAAATATAAAGGGAAGGGTAAACACCTTTAAAATCCCTCCTGGCCAGAAGAAAAACCCTTTCACCTGTAAAGGGTTAAGAAGCTAGGATAACCTTGCCAGCACCTGACCAAAATGACCAATGAGGAGACAAGATACTTTCAAAGCTGAAGGGGGGGGAGAAACAAAGGCTCTCTCGGTCTGTGTGATGCTTTTTCCAGGAACAGAAAAGGAATGGAGTCTTAGAACTTAGTAAGTAATCTAGTTAGATATGCGTTAGATTCTGTTTTGTTTAAATGGCTGATAAAATAAGCTGTGCTGAATGGAATGTATATTCCTCTTTTTGTGTCTTTTTGTAACTTAAGATTTTGCCTAGAGGGATTCTCTGTGTTTTGAATCTGATTACCTTGTAAGGTATTTACCATCCTGATTTTACAGAGGGGATTCTTTTAATTTTTCTTCAATTAAAATTCTTCTTTTAAGAACCTGATTGCTTTTTTCATTGTTCTTAAGATCCAAGGGTTTGGGTCTGTGTTCACCTATGCAAATTGGTGAGGATTTTTATCAAACCTTCCCCAGGAAAGGGGATGTAGGGTTTGGGAGGATTTTTGGGGGAAAGACGTTTCCAAGAGGGCTCTTTCCCTGTTATATATTTGTTAGACGTTTGGTGGTGACAGCGATAAATTGCAAGGGCAAAAGGTAAAATAGTTTGTACCTTGGGGAAGTTTTAAACCTAAGCTGGTAAAAATAAGCTTAGGGGGGTTTTCATGCAGGTCCCCACATCTGTACCCTAGAGTTCAGAGTGGGGAAGGAACCTTGACACATGCCGTTACTTAAAGGACAGCTTTGTGTCACAGTGACGTTGGAGCATGACTGTCTTGATTGTATCTGTTACCCATATTATATAATTATAGCACAACAAATATTTCTGTGAATACAGTAGCATGGACAGAGCACAACTTTATAAACACAGGTAATGTACCCCTCTCCTGCTTGATATCAAGTTTTTTTTAGGAATTGAGTTTTGAGGTTTGTCAGTAAGACATACAAAAATGTGACACACACAGCTAATTAAGCACATAGCTGACCCATGTAAGCAAGTATCATTTTTACCATCATCCTCCACATTCTGGTTTTTGTTGTTGTTCCCCCTTGCAGCTCCATAGCCTGATGGGGGAACAGGGAAGTAGCCACAGTGCACTGTATTCTAACTATTCAGGGATGTGAGGCTGGATCTTAAGGACCATTGGAGCTCTGGCATAAATTAGAGCTTCCTTGTGGCTATTCAATCTTATACAATAGGCTTCCTGACATCTCCAGAATCTTAGACATGCAAAGCTAACATGAAACCCTCCTCTTTCTTTTTCTTCAGCTGTAACTCCAGAGATGCGCTTGTTTTGCAAACAGGCACAGTGCCTCCAAAAGTCCTGTGGAGGGCAGTAGAAATTTCTCAGACAAGACATATATTTGCCAAAAAAGGCAGATCTGGGTTTATTGAAACATTTTGTGAATATGGATGAAGTTAGCTAAATTGAATAAGGAAAAAAAAACCAACAACTAAAACATTCCAAAATAGTAAAAATGAAGCATGTTGACATTTTAAAACTGAAGCATTTGACTTTTCAATTCTTAATTACTTTGTTTTGAATTTTACTTCAGATTTATTTAAAAAAACATTTAGAAAAAGGTAAAAAACCTCAAACTTAAGCTGAATGTTTTGTTTTGAATAAAATGCTTCATTCTACCTCAAATGACTTTTTTGATTTACTGAAAAAATCTTGAAAATTCTGGATACAGGTTGACTCCGTTTATTTTTGAATTTTTGGTTCAGCCATGGACTGAAAAACACTGATTATTTGCACAATCCTAGAGAACAAGTAATGCACCACCCTGGAAGAACACACTTTATGTGCATCATTCTACCGAATCAAAGGCCTTTTCATTCTGTTTTGAGAGTACCCCACAGCAGGCACTAGTTAGGCAGGAGAGACCCTTACACTCCCTGAATGCAAGGATTGCACTGTGCCCAACTCTTGCTTTTGGGTGCAAGGTAGAGGAGGATCCTTGCACTTCCAATTCCCCTACCCTACTTAACTGTGCGTGTGTGGGGGGAGGGGGTTACTGGATGGTTTTACATAATATTCTGGGAAACTGTATGTGTATATTTGTATATATTTATTTACAATGGTACGTCATTGTTCTTCTGGACTTTTAGCATACACATATAAAGGGAGGGTTTTTTTTCCCTGCTCATCAAAATTAATATACCTTGCAATACTATTGCTGTCTGAATAAGAGTTTAGGGCATACTTTATACTGAGACAAAATATATTCAAATAAAATTGATGTTATTTAGATTTTGAGTGGAATTTTGCAACTAACCACGACAACTTCCAGATCTTGAGTTGGAATCTGCTACTATTGAATTGAATGGGAGTTTTTTACAGTTCATTGTGAGTAGGATCCAGTCCTTTTCCATTACAAATAAAGAGCATATCATGTATTGCGAGGGGAAGGGCATATTCATGCATGTTAATAAGCACATTAAACATTCGTAAGCTTTACAATTTAAAAGTAGATGGAGGAGTTTATATATACAGTATAATCCACACACACATATATAAAATGTATATTATAGACACAAACACGGAAGGCTATTGAAAAAAAACTGCTACATCTTTTTGACCTTCCTTGCATATTTTCCAAATGTGTATTCCTTAGTTGACAGGAGAAAAGTTATTATAATTTGAAATCTTAGTGAAAAATATTGTTTTAAAACTCAAAAGGAGACTCTCCCAGGAGCCAGACTAAATATTGTGAAGAATTTAGCTACAGGACAAATGTTTCCTATTTTCAATTTTTACAGCTCATACCTCTCCCAGGATGTTCTTAATGCACTAATTTATAATCCAAATGATCTTTCTTATGGATGGTTTTACCCAAGATGTGCTTCTTAGACCTGAGAGGTCACAGAAGGCAATCTTGTCAGAAGTAAAGCTTGCCCAGAATTTTCAATTACTATTAAGCTCACTGCAGCATGGCAACGTTCTCAAGAATTTGTGGCCTTCATATCTAAGTCACCCTCTCCACTCCCATACAGTTAATGTTATAATATGCTTTGGGCTGATATTTAGCCTCAGAATAATACAGAACCAGCATATATGAAATCGCTTCAGATCTTGAATATGCTTCATATTTTAAAAGTGATGGATCAAGAAGGAGCAAATATTGGGGTACAAAAATCTCAGGTTATGGGGAGATCCAAAGGCACACCAGCTCCCCACTGAATAATGGAAAAAGAGCCAAATGGTAGTGAGAGCATTTCAATGCATATTCAGACACCTCCACCCAATTGCTAAAATCGGGCTAAATGGGACTATTTTGCTCTACTTTTCAGAGACAACATAACCAGGTATAACCAGTACAATAAATCCTTTATGCCAACAAAACATTCATTAAAGTCAATGGGTGCTTTGCCCACAAAAGGACTTCCCTGTTTGGGGAAAGTGACAGCCACACTGAAGCACTTTTGTAGTGTTTACTAAAGAGATTACAGTAATAAAGATTACAGAGGGATTCTGGAATCAGGTCCTTTTTGAGATAAATTTTTGTCTTCTGGGGAGGGGAATGGCCAAGCCTCAGGAGACCTTTGTAACACTCCCAGCTCTGCCACAAACTCCCTGAATGATCTTGAGCAAGTCGCTTAGGGTAAAATTTTCAAAAGCGCCTAAGTCCTCTTTGAGATGGGACTAATCAAAGCATGTTAACAGTTTATTAATGCACATCAGCAGGGTCCACACGGACAGTTATTGAGTGGCAGGCCAGTGTGGGCTAGATTTCCACCTCAGCTTGCCGCAAACTAAATGTTTGTGTAGACAAGCCCATAGTCTCCTAGATTTCTTAGGGAGCCACAAAGAGATACATTTAAGTGTATAATTTTCAAATGCACCTATCTGTAAAGTAAGAGGAATAAAATAATTCCCTGTTTCATAGGGGTACTTGAGAAGTTTGCATGCTACTGTGATGAGCACCATAGAAAAGTCCATATATAAAATTGCTGCCTACTGTATTTAGGCTGTATTGACCAGATTTATAGGAGTGCTCAGCACTCACAAATAGAAACAATGGTAGATGTTAGGTATGATTAATTGGGGCTATGTCTGAACAACTTATGAAGTCTGGTATTATGAAATCATATAATGAAAAATGCTGTATTCTGAGTCCCTATGTGTATGTGGAGCCACCAGTACTGTCAGGAAGGTACGCACCACACAGGTGCAATATAAGGTGCTTAGGACTATCCAGGGGCAAACGTGTGGGTCAGTGGATGAACTGTGTCCTTAGAAGACCAGTTTATCTGACTTCTCTAAAGGTAGAAGTAGTGGAAAGTTCAACTCCAGGAGCAGAACAAACGAGGCCATGTGACCAGGAGGGGTTTAAATAAGGAAACACACAGAAATGGGGGAGCCACTCATGAAGAAGAAGTTTTGGGCAGGAGAGATCAAGGACATAGAAGCAGTGTAAGGGAGAAAGACCAACCATCATGTAACAGATACCCTGCTTGCTTGCTTGCCTGCCTTCCTGGACCCATATGTTCCCCAAACTCTCACCAGGGAAGGGTGAAGTATAAAGTGAAGGTATTTCATTTTCAGATGCTTGTTTTGTGTGATCTGTACAGGCCTGTGCTTTATACGATTAAGTATAAAGAGCATAAAGGTGTTAGACTGTGCAAAGTTGTGTATATACGTTTAGCGCTTCACAGCTACTGTGTGCTCCTGAGAGAGTTAAACTGCAAACCAGAAGCTTCACACTTCTGGAGTGGAGTTCTGGGAAATAGGGCGTGTTTAGGTAATTGAGGTATGTTGGGGATCAGCATGGGTCCTGGGACTTAGGGCAAGTGGCCTGAGGAGTCCCACTTCTGAGAAGGGGTACCAGACTGAGTGTGAGTGCCCAGGAAATGTGCCCAAGGAGCCAAGGAAAGAGCCAGTATTGCAGCCTGCCAAGGATCTAGAAGCTTAATACATCCCAGGGATTCCAGGGCACAGAGGCTTGGAGTCCCCTCACACCAGTCCTAGTGGCTGGCCAGCAGGGAGAGCTTACTAGGACCTGTGATGCTAGCCACTATTGCTTTTGAAAATCTGCCTACTTCATCTAGGTACCTAAATGGGTGTAAGTGCTGATTTCTTATGAAAATATGACTGTGTGCTTCGCTTCTGCTATCCTGGAAATAGCATCCAGGAAAGTGAACTACGGATAAGTTTTTGGGAGAGAATTATCTAAAATAACTGATCTTTTTCAATTCCATTGATTATCCCAGTGATAATGTGAATGTGAATGTGGGCGAAGGGGAGAGATCTCATCTATGAATGATCCTTGTGATTAGTGACTAACACTTGCAAGCCAAGAGCATGTCTTCTCAGCATCTCAGAACAATCACAATGTTCAATCATTTGGAAAGGGGAGGATAGCATGGTCCCTATGGGTGACAGGGAAGTGTAACACAAACACATTCAGAGTGATGATAAAGTATGCAGTTTTTCATCCTATTTTGTCTCTTGAGAAAAAGTCTAAGTAAATTCATAGCTACAAGAAATATGAAGTGCCCTCAGGCACTGGAGATACCAAGAGAGTCTCTCTCTCACACACGCACACAATCCAGCAGAACATTATTTTTTAAAATCCCTTTTCAGATTTTTTTTTCTGGACTCACCTTTTTGACTCTGGAGAGAAACCAAACTGCAGTTTTCTGGGATTAACTGTTTAGGAGAGATTCCACACAGTGGTCTAGTAGTTAGGTGTCTGTGGACAGCAGGACATCATTCGAAAAATCTCTCTCAGCTATTTTAGCTTTACTTTCTGTGCAAAACAAACAATGAGAAAATGAATGTTCTCCCCTCAAATCATAACAAGTAAAACATTTAAAATTCACTTAATTGCTTGAGTCTCAAAAAGATAAGCTACGTCTCTTAAGTAGCTCTTCTGTAATTTTGTGGATATATACCACACAGTCATACATCATAGAGTCTAGAACCAACCAACACTCAGTGAGCATCCTCAGATAAAATGCTAGCATTTGAAGGAGTGGCAGAATTCTGGGGAAGTTTATAACTCTTCATGTTTAATGAATTTCCATTTGCACACCCAACCCCCAACAAAATCAACATATGTAGCAGCATTAAAGACCAAATCTTGTACCCTTCCACAAAAACTGAGTAAATGAGCTTGCTATAAGGGATCTCCATGAGGATTGAGTCCCTTCCAGGATGCAGATTACTAATTGAGCATTAGCTGTGATATTCATGAGTTAGATATATGTGAGGAGAGAAAGCACTCAGCTCATTTTGAGTCAACTCAGGTTTTTGGAAACATATAGCTGACATGGAAATTAGGAACACAGGATTCAATTGTCTATTTTGGGTACAATGCTACCCCCCTAACCTCAACAACCTAATCTGTCTCTCTCATAAATTTATATTTACAATATCAGGTATTACATTATTCTATCTTCATTTATTATGTTTCAATAATGCCTATTATATCAAGTTCTTCTCTTACTGACAGATTTTTTTAGTTCAATTAGTTTTGCTTTTAAACTTCTTAACCATGTGCCTAATTTTATTCAATTATTTACTTCGAGACCCATTTCATTTAAAAACTGAGAGCATCCGCTGCTACAGTATAAAGGACAAACCTTTAATTACAGAAGAGATACAAATCCCCAATATTTAGAACCATCACTAACTGGCAGAAGTAGATTCTTCCAAAGCTCTTCCACTGACATTTACCCTTCCTCTGAAGCATTTGGCAGTGGTCTCTGACTAAGAGGCCACTGGTCTAGATGGTCTGATCAGGTTCTTTGTTTCTAATTTATGTTTTTGACAGGAGTTCAGATAATATTTGACCATGTTGTGTACTTTGAGATTCCTCTGAGACCAAAAATTAAAAGTGAATCCTATGTAAACAAGATGAAAAGACTCCCAAAAACCTCTGTGAAACAAAGTTATGCAGTTCCAATTTATAAAAACTGAGTGAGATGTATTGTTGTCATACTACATTATTGTACTATAGCAGGGATCAGCAACCTTTGGCACATGGCCCTCCACGGTAAGCCCCCTGGCAGGCCGGGCCGGTTTCTTTACCTGCCGCGTCCACAGGTTCGGCCAATCATGGCTCCCACTGGCCGTGGTTCGCCGCTCCAGGTCAATGGGGACTCCAGGAAGCGGCGCGGGCCTAGGGATGTTTAGACAATACAATTATTTAATATGACTCAATTTTCTAAAGACAATAATATGCCTGAAATAAGGGACCACAGTCAAAGTATAATTATTATCTCAGGAAGAAAGTTTCATAGACTCATCCTGTTTACTGGTCCATGCTTATTTTGTCACCTTACACTTACTGAATCTAAACACATCAATTTAAATTTCAAACAATTATTTTCATAAAACCATTTAAAAGTACTTTATATTGACTAGAGCAGTGGTTCTCAAAGCTGGTCTGCCCCTTGTTCAGGGAAAGCCCCTGGCGGGCCAGACCGGTTTGTTTACCTGCCGCGTCTGCAGGTTCGGCCAATCGCGGCTCCCACTGGCCGCGGTTCACTGCTCCAGAACAATGGGGGCTACGGGAAGGGCGGCCAGCAAGTCCCTTGTCCCGTGCTGCTTCCTGCAGCCCCCATTGGCCTGGAGCGGTGAACCACGGCCAGTGGGAGCCGCGATCAGCTGAACCTGTGGACAGGACAGGTAAACAAACCAGTCCGGCCCGCCAGGGGCTTTCCCTGAACAAGCGGCAGACTGGCTTTGAGAAGCACTGGACTAGAGTACGTGTACATATCATTATGTAGAATGACATTTCTGATATTGATTTTCACTAAGAAAACTGAAAAAGAGCCTCCCTGTAGCATTTCTAATTTGCATAAAATGATATTTTTAGTCAGTTTCCAGTATTGCAAATAAGTAAATGTGAGCACTATTCTACCATTTATTTTTGAGGTAATCCAGGGTGTTCTGCACTGTTAAAATCAATATTTACTTTTCTTCATTTATAAGCTGATTCAGTTTAATACATAAATATAACTGATATACAGTCTTAATTATATGCCAATCTATAAATATGCTTTTAACTAGTATTGAACTAAACATAATGAATAAATTATTCTGGTATATAAAGGAAGATGATTTTTTCCCCACTAAAACAAGTATACCTGGTGGCTGGATTGTGAGAAAATGCAAAATAAGACTTCTATGTGCAATATATCTATATGCCTGTATCTCCCTGCTGAGCTATCTGCAGAGCATTGCCAGTTGTCAGATTCATGATGAGGAAAATAACTGAGAAAAATACAAAGCAGTTTAAATGTTGTTTGTTTTTATAGAGTCCACATTAGATCACCTCAACTTTCACATTTTCTTTCCCCCCTTTCAAAGTCTGTAGAACATCAGTGAGAAAAAACACCTGGTGTGACAATGAGTCACTTATTTGCTCATTAAATTGTGACCATTGGACCTACCTTTGTTTGGCAGTGAGGTGAGGGCTGATCTGGCCGACGGTGCTTGAGATGCTGAAATTATCCTGGCCTGTACAAATGCAAGAGTGGTCACAGGGTGACCTGGGAAAAAGAGCTAGGTCACCGGGATTGGGGATAAGGAGTTGCACCACTCTACGACACAATAGGACTGTAAAGCCTTGATCAACCAGCTGTGGAGTTGTCATAAATATAAAGGGAAGGGTAAACACCTTTAAATCCCTCCTGGCCAGATGAAAAACCCTTTCACCTGTAAAGGGTTAAGATGCTAAAGTTAACCTCGCTGGCATCTGACCAAAATGACCAGTGAGGAGACAAGATACTTTCAAAGCTGGAGGGGGTGGGAAACAAAGGGTTCTCTCTGTCTGTGCATTGTTTTGCCAGGACCAGAGCAGGAATGCAGCTCAGAGCTCCTGTAAAAAGTCAGTAAGCAATCTAGTTAGAAATGCGTTAGATTCTGTTTTGTTTAAATGGCTGATAAAATAAGTTGTGCTGAATGGAATGTATAGTCCTGTCTTTGTGTCTTTTTGTAACTTAAGGTTTAGCCTAGAGGGATTCTCTGTGTTTTGAATCTGATTACCCTGTAAGGTATTTACCATCCTGATTTTACAGAGGGGATTCTTTTACTTTTTCTTTAATTAAAATTCTTCTTTTAAGAACCTGATTGCTTTTTCATTGTTCTTAAGATCCAAGGGTTTGTGTCTGTGTTCACCCGTGCAAATTGGTGAGGATTTTTATCAAGCCTTCCCCAGGAAAAGGGGTGTAGGGCTTGGGGGGATTTTTGGGGGAAAGACGTTTCCAAGTGGGCTCTTTCCCCATTATATATTTGTTAGACACTTGGTGGTGGCAGCAAAAAAGTCCAGGGACCAAAGGTAAAATAGTTTGTATCTTGGGGAAGTTTTAACCTAAGCTGGTAAAAATAAGCTTAGGAGGTTTTTCATGCAGGTTCCCACATCTGTACCCTGGAGTTCAGAGTCGGGAAGGAACCTTGACAGGGGTAAAGTCATCTACCTACTTGCCCTGACTGCCCCAACATGAGTGGTGCACTGAGGATGGAAAGGGGCATACCTAGAATGCACTGAGAGTGTAGCCTGAGGATCTTGGGAATTTAAGTAATAATACAATCACATTTTCTCCTCTGTAGCAAGAGCAACAACCGGTCCCAAAAATTGGGACCATAATGTTCCAGAAGATCACTCTAAGTACACAGTGCTCATGTGTGCACAGCATAATGTGGCTAAGTGCCAAGAACATTTCCTAAACTGTTTGACTTCCAAAGTTTTACTCTTCTTTGTTTTGTTTAAAATAAAGTTATAAATTAGTTTAATGTTGTAGAGGAATAACAAGAGCCTGCTTCCCATAAATTCAGAAAACATTTATTACCACTCATTAGTATGCAACATTTGGTGTTCCTGTGTTTTAGAACAAACAATAAGAATTTGACATTCAAACTCCTTGATATATTGGCATAAATGGTGAAGTCAACAGGAGCTGCAGGTGATCAACACTTCATAAACTCAGGTCCCTAAGGCTTCTCAGGTTGGGCATCCATAAACCAAGGCTCCCAAAATTAGTCGATCTTTTAGAAATATATGGCTAAGTAAAATGCGTAAGGCTACTGGAAGTCAGATATGGAACTAGAGTACGTGCTCTCTCTGCTTAGGCAACCACATGTTCTCTCCCTTCCTTCACATGCTCTCTCTACCTCTCAAAAAAAGGCAAACACAATAGGATTTTATAAGTTGAAGGTATCACATGTAAACTAGAGACAGAATTATTTTAGGGGTAAATTTAGCCAGTCTTCTATATAATGAAAAACTAGAGTTGGTTTTACCCTCATATAACCTAAGGTAAATGAACAAATTTTAATCAATGTGTCCTAAAAAACTCACCACCTCAAATCAAACATGGTAAAATTAAAAACAAAGGAGTTATAATGAAAGGCCTAATGAAATGTCAGACACGGTTACTATTAAGTAACTATTGTAATTCACCTTTGTGCATATGATCACTTACTATTTGTCTTGTTTCATCAGCTAAAATCCTGGCTGCACATCTGTGCAGAGACAGAACATCTACAAGGTTTTCCTGTTCACAGGTTTGGGGAAGAGTATATTAAGCTTCATTATAGCTTAAAAGTTTCATTGGCTTTGTGTTTCAGATTGTTCAGCAGATGATGCTCAAACACAAGATTTTTCTTTGGAGCTCAATAATCCTCCAATATTGATTTTGTTCACTTCCCCATTTTCCAATATGAATGTGTTATATATCTCCTTGGCTTGTTGTCCACAGCACTGTAGTGTGATGGGTAACAGTGTTCTGCTTTAGTGTCTCTCACAGTTGCATTCATACGTATTTTCAACGGGTAGGACCACCACATTTATCTGTTTTCTGATTTTCACTTTATTGCTTAGAAAGGTACACTGAATCCATCTCCTGGAAATATCCTTAATCATGCTTCTGCCATTATGCAATATTGATTATGCAAACCCGGAAACTCCTTGTTAATCAGAAATCTTTATTCCATCTTCTTTTGTGTATCTCATGTTACTGGCAGTATTGTGCTATAAAAGCCTATCCCTATTCTTGCAGAAGTGTATATCTATATTCTTTAATATAAGGGAAACATGTGGGTTAAACATTTCCATGATGATCTTAAAATATCAATAAGGATATTTTATTGTCTCCTTTCAAAAGATACTAAAGGGTAATTTTTACCTTTCTAAGATTAAACTCACTGTACTGTGACAGCCTCCCAGCTCATTACTGGGTGCCTCCCTCCACTCTGAATGAGCTAGAGTGGAAGGATTGAGCCAGTGGAGAGCACTGTGTTAGCTAGTTTAACATACATAGGCCACTGAGGACCATTACACGATCCTCCTTAGCACAGAGCCACCGTAATTCCTGGAATACAGGAAGAAGTAGTAACATACGTGATCTCTCGAGCTCCCTTCAGGACCTCCATTTCTATGATTCTATGCTGAGAATAAAGAACATCTTGACTGAGAGATAGGGGCTGAATGTGAGCAATAGCAACAGTTTGGAGGCCAGAAATTCAGGAGTTAGCTCTGAGGAGAAAACTGAGCAACCAGCTGCCTGAGATTGGCTCTCAACTTTTATTCCCCATGTAGGAAGCCAGCCTGTTAGCAAGGAGTCAGCAGCTGCAGATAGCCGTGTGGGATAACTACATTGATGAATGCACCCCTTTGTGACTACAGACAGAACTGAGTTGTGGCTGGTGTAGCACACAGGCCACATTGCTCTACACCCCTTTGGGAGAGGGAAGAAGGCAGCCAGGTACTGGGCTGTACACAGTATGATTACTGTTACACCCCTGTACTAGACAACCCCGGGGTACCGAGTTAGGAATGCTTTGATCTTTTGTTGTATCTGGTGAAGGCCTTTTGCTGGGGAATTTGCATCCTTTATTTTCTGGCAGCCCTAGTAAAATAATGCTGTTACTTACTCAAAATGGGTGAGTGTTAACGGGGAGCTACCCACTAGATCCTAGGGCTTTGAGCATCTACAGCACTTGCTTCCAAGCTCCTGTGTGTCAAAGTTTCTCAGACAAATGTTTACAGTATAGTGAAGGGTGCTGTTTGTTTTGAGACTAGAGAGTGCATGAAGCAGAAAACTGCAGTGCGCAAAAATCAGAAGGTTAATTTAAAGAAGAGTGTTTGGCTCAAGGGTGTATTAGGTAGTCTACTGAGGTCTCCATGTTTCTGACCCAAATTTCAGAAAAGGAAAAATGGCTCAGTATGCATGCTATTGATTTTATTAAATATTGCAAGCAAAAAAAAATTCCTTATCAAATCAATTAAGGGTTAAACAAAATAATGTCAGTTAAAACAAGTTACAGCAATATTGGTGTTTAATTTTAGTTAAATAATTAAATTACCATATCAGATAATCACTTCAGAATCCTAAAGCAGGGAGTTCAAGGAGATAGCAGTCAATTTAGTTAAAACCAGCAAAGAACTTTTACTCACAGCAGTGACACAATCCTAGCTGAACAAATAGTTTCATATAGCAGCCAAAATGGCTCATGTCTATACTAGGATCTTTAAAAAGCCAATTGAAGGTTGAGAGGCACCTCACTACCACTTGCCCTTAGCAGGAGGAAATCTTGTCTGTGGCTGGAGGAGTTGGGAAGCTGACCCGCAGCAGGCACAGACAACAGAAGGCTTCCAGCGAGGCCTTTCCGGTCCATTATCACTTGATAGGTTTGTGATTGGCACCTTCCAATCCTCAAGTCCTCCATCTCCTTGGAGCATCCATCCCGTTGGTCTACTGGACACTCACAGTGTTCATTGCTTACAGTGATGCAATACACCCCAGCTTATCAGTTTCACTTCAGATAAATGCTCCACTTAGCACAAAGGTCTGAGATTTGTTTGTAATAAAAATCAAACACAAGTTTAACAAAAGCACAGAGACTCAAGTAGGAGCATTGGAAACAAATGTTACATATAAAATATCATAGCACAAATTCTAGAGCCCAGGCTTAAATAAAAATATATTCATGTCTAATAAAGTATTGTTCACCCAAAGTCTTTGCTGCACTAGTCAGGCTGGTTGTGACCCTTCTTTCATGAGACATGCATGCTGTCAGTTTCCCTCTTGGAACTCCAAGATATAAATGACCAATCATTTGTCTTTATTCACAAAGAAGGCAAGCCCCTGCTGTTTGTTTCATCCTGTAGTTTGTCTTATAGATTTTGTAAACTCTTCAAACTTGGCTCAGTGTGCAAATAGATGTATATTGTATGCTTCTCACTTTATAAATGGCCAGACAGGGAGATAAATTACATCTAGCTCCTGTACCTCAGATATTCCTTTCAGACATCACCTCCTGGTGACTTGCCTTAACTCCAAGATCTCAAAAGTTTAATTTTCAGTCTAGGTACATAACTCCTTAAATATTATCTGTGCTTATATGTTGCAGGCATTATGACCACCAGTGGGCTAATGGTTCTCAGTAGAGACCTCACATGCCACACTTTGATGAGCTGTTATGCTTTTATCTGAGCCTCAGATCCCTATACAAACCAGCCCTTGTGGCCTCTTCCAGTTGTCATCAGATAGTCCTTGGGTCACAATGTTTCCTCCTGGAGGTTTGCTGTAGTAGTTAGTTTCCTTCCCTCCCCCCCCCCCCCCGCCCCCACGTAAGCAAAAGTGTAAGCTTGACTAGGTACTTAGATAAGAAAGTCAGAGCTGCTTCTTCACTTAACACTGACAATTTTATTTATTATTTATGGAGAACTAGCACAAACACGTACAGAAACAAGGTAATAATTCTAAGGGAATTTCGGGTTAGTTGGGAATATTCTTAGGTGCCTTTCCTGGGTGATCTTAACAGGATCTCATACACTCTACAAGCATCCAACCACACACATACCAGAAATAGTAAGAATTAGAGATGTCTTCCCCCCACAAAAGGGGAAATACTTAAGGTTAAAAAAAAAAGTTCAGACTTCTTCAGTTCTTGTCATCTTGTGCTCACATGATATAAGGACCTGTGCTGCAGTCCTGAACCAGACACTGGCTTCTAGCACTTCATGCTTCTCGCCAGCAGGCTCTGACCAGCAGATTCTGGAACTGGGTCACTTGATTGCTCTGTTCTGATCATTCCCTTTGAGGCATCTTGCAATGGCCACTGCTGGAGGACAGGATATTGAGCTGGGTGGACCACTGATCTGACCCAGTATGGCTGTTCTTGTGTCTTCAGGTACAAGAAAGACGGTTCATGGCTAGGTAGCAGGTGTCATTTTTTCCTGTCCTAGGGTAATCAAGTCCAGGGCATTGGAAGCTCAGTATTCTTTTGATGTTTGGTACCCTGAAGAGGTATTCTACCGGATGATTCTTCCTTACTCTGCCTTGCAACACTTCCTTTCAAAACTGTGGCCCAAACAGGAGCACTATATCCTGGCTGCAGACAGTGTAGCCCAGGCACATCAAAGTGGCCACATTCTGGCCTAGGGTTAGTTAGGAAAGTTCCTCTTTACCAGAGGTGTTCTGAAAATACCCATCACAAACAAAAGATGCTCCTCAAAAAGAGTCAATATCTTGGAGAAGTTATACCAGTCTATACCTCTGGGAGAGATGATCGTATTGTGCAATACAATATAAGTATCCTGTGTAGACTGAACTAAATCCCCTTAAAATTAATTGCCCCATCAAGCCATCTCCTACCCCCACTTTTCCACACACATCCATTCAGAACAGAAAAAAAATTAAATAAGTCTCAGGACAGCTCTCAAACAGGAATTAAGAAACTGACTGAATATGCATGAAAATTTATACACTTAAAAGAAGCTTTCTGGATGGAGGTTCACAAGGCCTTTACTGGGTAAGATTTCACAACCCAATTGTGTAAAAAGTCAGGGCTAGAGTTTTCTCTTCAGAGGTGGGCAAACACGAAACTGACACATCAGTTTCACTTAGTAGGTGTCAGGGCTTCCAGGAGCATGCAGACTTCGCTAGACAGGGGACTGCAGGCTTTCCAGACTCTTGAGCCAGCCAGCTTCCCAGGATGCCCAGCTCCTACAACCTATCAGGTAGCTTCCCTAAGAGTCAGGCAGCCTGGGCAGCCAGCTGTCCTGGGAGCCTGGAAGCTCTGGGCAGTCTGAATGGCAGGGCTGCCTCAGAACTAGACCCAGAAAGTCTGTCCCAGGACTTCTAGGCTCCAAACCTGGAAGCCCTGGGGACGCCAGCAGCCTACAAGTTTAGCTGGCAGGAAACCAACAGGTTTCTGCTGGACCCAGCCTGTGGTTCAATGAAAATTCAAACCCAACACATTTCTGACAACTGGCATTTTTTCCTGTCAGAAAATTCCCTACCAGCTCATGTTATGGCTTCTTATCCCTTCTAGAAGCACAAAACTGTATTAAAACATCAATATAAAATGGTTTGTTTAAACTTTAATTAAGTTTATTTGCATATTAGGCTATTTCTCTCTCTCAAGTACACAGAAATGAGGTGCCTGAGCTTTGGTAGCACTTCACAGCAATCCTCACATAACCCTCAGTAACTTCTTATTCTAGGAGGATGCAGTGTGTATGGCTGGTGCATTCCTGCTGCCAAAACCCCCTGCAGCTTCCACTTAAGTAGAAAAGTCCCAGCAACTACTCTGTGCTGAGAAATGTACATGAGAGTTGCTGCATAACCCCCTTCTAGCCAGCAACTGTCTGATTACTGTATTTGAGACAATAGAAGATTCTGATCAAATCAAATCTGGGTTCAGAAAAAGTCAGTTCCTCAATTCTCAATCATTCTCTCCCTTCCCAAATCAAAATGAAATTGAAGGAAGAGGCTGCAAACATGAGGGAGGAATGCCAGCCAACAAAAAAAAAAATCTCTTTAATTGTAATAGTACATTCGTTAATTAACAATAGCAGTGTTTTTACAAGTTTGATCTTCCTCCCCCCTCATCATATTCGATTTTTTCCCTTTTTGTTTTAATTTGTCAAACCAAGCAATTAATCTGCTTGGTTTTGCACAGTAATACATTAACAATAAACTTTAAAGATTCAATTAAACTCAAACGAATTAACCCACACAAGAAAGCAGGAAGGAGGTAATTCTTCTGGATCTTACATACAGATTTAGGCTCTAGCTTTCATCTGATCTGACAATGTCAGGCCAGAGGCTTCTTTTCATTGAAATATTCGTGACCTTGCATTTTCCAGGAGTACCACCTAGCAGCCTACCAGGATGTACTGAGTAATGAGGAAAATCGTTCCCACAATACAGTTCCATTAACTAATGTTGAATGCTTTCTACAGTTTGTAGAGTTACATTCCAGCTGTTATGTACATCCCTGTTGTAATTATAATACTTAACATTTATGTAATACTTTAACTAAAAAGAATAAAGTGATAATAGCAAATTCCAGTGAGCTAATGCCAATAATGTGATCTTCACTGGAAATTTGCACTTGACAGTTTATCCCAGTATGCATAAGCATGAGATCCACTGAGATATACTTGCGTAAAACTCTACACACCATTCTTTCACCCAACAGCTAATCCAGCTCCCCCTCACTGTTTTTTAAAATGTAAATATAATTTTGGCCTTTATTGTCCTCTCATAGAAGTGAGATTCCAGATTACAATAGAATGAATATAAAATGATGCATCATGTACTTAACAGTATATTTATCCTTCATCACTGCCTTTCAATGGTAAAGCATCAACTACTGAAAGTTTATTTAAAAGATTAATTGATTACATGGCTTATCCCTCAGCCTGCATTGAAGGTTGATCTCACAGTGGACTTCATTAAAAACTCATTTTTCTTTAGTTTACTACACCCAATATATCTGAAGCGTTCTAGATATTTCCATGTTCCAGAGTGTTATAACCAGTAATAAAAGATGGGCACAATGTGTATATTTTGTACTCAGATACTGGGGGGGGGAGGGGGGAAAAACCCAACAAATAGTATCCATTTAAAAAAAATCATAATCGCCTGGATTTAACTCTACCAGGATTCTTGAATTTGTTTTCAAAGTCTTCCCTATCTCTTCACCTGATGTTTTTGTTTTAGCACCAACTATAACAGAACACAAGGTGTTATGGAACAAATATCAATAATACCCTTGTGACAAGGTAAAAAAGCATGCCCCAGTGCATAAAGGATTGGCCCAAAACCCAGTCACAAGGGTAATCATGGTCAGGATATAAAGGTAGAGGGGATGTAGCCATAACAGGGCATCTTGCAACAGGTCTCTTACTGTTCTAAGGGACTTGTTCTATGGATCAATACAAGAAAGTCCGGACAAAAGGGATTGAGTCTATCACTGATAAGAACATTATTCATCTTCCCCAACTGGGGGTTCTGCCCACTGGCATGCAAGCTTGTGTCAAAAACTACAGCCATACTTAGTTGTAACAAATGATAACTTACTTAAAGGCTATGTCTATTTGGCTTTTATGTTTCTGTTGCAGTCAATGGAAGTTTTACAATTGACATAAGTGGAATGAAGATTTGGCCCTGAGCAAAGAGAGCTTCTCTCATTAGGGTATCCCAGGGTTAGGTTTTAGGACCTCTTGTTTGTGATATAATAATAGCCTGGCACCCACCTCTCACAAGCACCCCTTCTACATGGGTGCATCTGTTGTATTTAAACAGTCCCAGCCCTGGTAGTGGGCCATACCCACAGGGATTCCTCTCTGGAGGCAATGGTTTCACCCTTTCTGTGACCTTCTGGTCCCAGATGGATCAACAGGTAGTTTCAGATCCTCTTCTGGTGGTTTATCACTGTCCAGGCCCATCCACTACTTCAGGTCCCAACCCAGGGATCCTAAGAATAGCAGCCACACACCACTATGTCCCATTAACAAAACTGCTTTCAGTTCCCTGGGCACTTCCCTGCAGCAGCAGCCTTCACCAAAAAGCTTCACTCTTACCTCAGGACTCTTATGTTCAGTTCCAGCAGTCAGCTAGGAACTCTTCCTAATCCCTACCAGCCCTGAGCTGTCCATAGTGCTGCCATTCCCTTTAGTCAGCCAGGAGCACCATCTGCACTCCTTTAACTCCAGCAGAAACTGACTCTGGTTTGCACTGCAGCTCCTTTTGTACTAGCCTGCAACCCTCTGATTGACTAGCCCGTTGCAGCTTCCTCCTGATTGGCTGCTTCCTGTGCAGTTTCTCTAGGCTGCTTGGAGGACTTAGCTGCACTGCTCCTTTCCTGGGATGGGTGTGGCAGAATCCTGAGGGCTATAGCAGGGGACCTCTGGCCCTAATCCACCCCATCACATTGATGCAGAAATAATTTCAATCAGAAAGTCAATATAAGGCACACCCAGGGTTTTGATGCCAAAATTAGACATACAGCAATTACATGTTATATTCGTGGTGGGTGCAATTCCCTGTGTAGAGAGCCAGGACAAAACCTGTGCATCTCATGGCAGTGATCTGCATAAGGGCAAAACTTTTACCCCAAATGCACTAATCTTCAAAGAAACTTGATCCAACATAAGGGGAAAGGCAATAGAGGTCATTATTTAAACCCAGAAAAGGTAAAGATGAAAAGACATCTTATCTGTCTCCTTATTATTGTGGTATGGCCCCCTCTAGTATATATACAAGTATCTTGTCCAGTACATTTTTATGTTTAAAATTATGAGATTTCTCTTGGGACAGGTCATAGCTTTTACTGTTAGAAAATATTGACTGGTATATATAACAGAAAAAGAAGGCAAACTATACACACTGATGAGGAGCATCAATCTCCCTATCTCAAAAATGGAATCAGCTCCAAAAAGGAAGAACTGAGCCTGGGGAACAGAAAGAGAGAGAGAGAGAATTTTATTGCATATACACACATGTAACAAGATGTACACACCTCTCACTACCCTGATCACTTTGCATGCATATTGTGTTTTCCTTTCTCTTTTTCTGTTAGGAGAGAGATTTTCAAAGGCACAAAAGGCAGTTTTGAGCCTAGCTCCCAATGAAAAATCAATAGGAATCGGGTGTTTAACTCCCATCAGTGCATTTGAATATTTTGCCTTTGGTTTCCAACCTCTTCAGGATAGGGACTATTTATTTCCTGAGTGTTTGGAAAGCACCTAGCACACTGTAGCTCTTACCACTATGACATCACCCATCACACACAATTATTTTATTCAATGTGTTGCATTTATATTCCTTTGCATCACATTAAAAACTCTGCCAACTCCTCACACCTTTGTTCTTGGAATCCATTATCTTATACTTATTTGTTGATATCTGGCCAAGCTAAACATACATAATTCTTTTCATCTCTCCTTCAGCCTCTTCTCTCAGTCTGTTTATTTTTCTCCATATTCTGTTAAATATGTTGACATTAGTTGAGCACGAAATGGGAAGACTTCAAGTTGATCTAATGGATTATTCTAAATTGGGAATTGGTCTGACAAAGTAAGGTAAGATAAACTGCTTGGAGTGACATGGTTTTCCCATTGAGGCAAGTGGTAGAAATCATTTTAAGAGATGGCTAGACACTTTTATATAGAGCGAGAGGATTGAAGGAGACATTGACATATCAGAGGGGAAGGGCTAAGATAAACTTAAAAGAAACAGACATGTGGGACCAACTTGGCTTTTCCAGTACAAGCAATTATTTATGCTCTTATGACACCATTTACTTTAACCACATTCATGCCATATTTTATATGGAGGGAAAGAGGCTTGCTCATACAAATCAAATCCCATTTAAGTAAAAGCAGCATGGAACTGCATCCAGGGATCACGGCAGGTTAAATAGGACATGTCTGAAATTTAATATTTGAAAAACAAGCTATGCTAGCCAGAGATACAGCAGTTTTAATGTGTTTGATAAATCACTGTCACTGCTACAATGGGACTGACATCGCAGGTGTAGTAATAGAAGCCCAAAGGAAACACAGGAAATTGAAGATGAATGATATCGAACAATACCTTTAATGGAAAACAACATGGGCAGAAATGCCCTATGTAGCTATAGTTCTTTATCACAACATCTTTTAAAATGTTGCATTCATTCAGTAGTAATTTTGAAACTGATCATAGATATGTGACTGCATTGTGATGACTCTCTGGAGTTTAAGTACTACTGCATGTAAGATATAGTGTGTTTTATTAAAGTTATTTGTGTATTCTCTTTCCCAAACCTAACCAGAAAATAGACTAAATGAAAATGAAGTGGTACAAATTATTGAAGTCGTTATTGAGGCAGATGTGTGTCAGGATCTCTTCTCTGGTTCCATGAAGTGTTTTGTGCACCTATGGTTATGTGTAAATAATAAATGGTAATAGAGTTGTAATATGCTCTACAGACCAAATTTTCTAAAGTAGTTATCCAATTTACTAACTTATGTCTATTTCTCCATGCACATATGATAACCATATGTGAAAACGATAAGCATACAGTTATATTACAGTAGGACCTAGCGGTCCCCAACAAGATCAGTGCCCCCTGGTACCAGGTGCTGTATGCACATATGGTAAGATGCAGACCCTGCTTCAAAGAATTTACTATCTAGACACGTCAGACAAATAAAGTAGTATTATCACCATTTTGCAAAGTGAGAACTGGCATACAGAATGATTAAGTGACTTGTTCAAGGTCCCACAGTAAGTCTGTGGTATCGTCAGAACTGAACACAGATCTCCTGAGTTGCAATCCAGTGCCTTGACCACAACTGATGCATATTTACATACTACTGTTAGGCCAAAGGAAACTGCATTCAAATTTTTGTTCCTAAAAATGCTACATTGTACCCTTTCTCCAGGTCTTGCCTTTCATATCATATATTCATGCAATTATAGAAATATAGGGCTAGAAGGGATCTCAAGACGTCATCTAATTATTTTATGATAAACCTAACTGATTCTACAATCTATAAATAACAATTGCCTGTCTGGTTTGTAGTGTACAGGGTGTTTTCCTTCAAGCTTTTATGCGTTTTTTTTTCCTCAAGTGTCATAGCATTTTAGTCTCACTTATATAATGGAATCTAAGTAAATGTGTAACCGATAACATAAAAAGGGTATCTAATTAAAACTCCATGTTTGGAAATGCATGTTCAGCTAAATTGTCTGTAACTTTTAACTATGTTCTATGTGTACAGGTTTATATTCAAAACGATTATGTGTGCATATGCACACAGTCTTTCATTCCTTTTTTTCTGTTGGGATTGCAAAGGAGTACATTACTGTTAAGACTGCCTTCTCCTTTTTGCTAGGGCTACTTTTGCTTTTGAAATGGCATAATGCCTGTGCTTCGAGATCAGGCCTTTTAAGTATTGGAAGCACACTGGGTGCTAATGGGCTTAGTTTCAGGTAACGCTAATTATCTTCCTTAATGGGTTACAGTGCTTTGCCTCTACTAAATTATTTTTAAGTTAAATGTGGTGCAACTCCTGGAAGACTACAGAAATAAAGGGAAAATAGAAGAAATAATATGGACTCTTCATCCCGGTCTTCATTGTAGCTTGTCTTCCACAATGGAATCACATCACTGTAGGGTATGATCCTGCCCATTAAAGTCAATATGAGTATGCCATTGACTACAATGGAGGCAGGGCTGGAACCTCAGTTGTTATTCTTGGTGTCTGGTCATGATATTAATTCATTAATATTACAATATGGAAGTACCTTTTAGGATGAATTAAATATGACATTCACAGTAAACTGCAAAGGGCCAGTACAATCTTTATGCATCATTTAAGTTCCATTTTTACTCAAGTGACTTGAGAATTATGTGAAACGTAGCCCTGGCATTGGCCACTCTATACACTGGTAATTGTCACCCTTGTAACTTACTGTGACTCCTGTAATGCATTAATTCACCCTCAGGTGCTCTTTAACACCTGCATTATTAACGGATGTTGAAATAAGTTTGCTTTTAATCAAGAGAGTCTAAAATATACATTTCTGGAGTGAAGGTAAACAAATAAACAGGTTTCAAACAAATGGTAACAGCTTCCCCAAAAGACACTTTACATTTTGTTCTCTTTCTTTAAGAGAATTGGTGGATACAATTTTTAACATTTGACATTAGAATATGGTCATTCAAAAAAGTAAAAATACATACAGTCTCAAAGACTGTTATGCACCACTGCTCCAAAATAGAACCCAATTTTATGTACTTGTATTTTAAGTGATTCGGAGAGTTAAATACACTACATTTTCCCCATCTCTTGAAGAACTTTGAGGCCATCATTGGCAAAAACATTCCACACAACAAGGTGAATATAGTTTTTCCATACTAGGAACAGGCCACATTTATTGTGCATAATTTTAGTGAATACCCCTTTGTGTTGCATGTTCTACTGAGCTTGAGAGTACATGCTAAGAGATGTTTAAATTTACCCAACAGAGTACATAAAAATTACCATCTTCACTACAGTTTTATACTGTTGAGTGAAGTTTGAGTCAGCATTAGAACAAAATGTACTGACTTAGTAGACTTTAAAATAAAATCAATTCAAAAGAAAATTGCCTGGCAAATTCTGTGCTGGTGTAATTCCATTAAAGCCAGTCCTCTTGTAAATATGTGTCTTTCAGGGGAGCAGAGAATTTGGCTAAGAGCCTTAACAAGACATTCTTATAACGTCTAAGAGTTCAAGTCTAGGGGTTTGAAACAGCAGCTTCCAAGATGAGTTAATTAAAAAAAATCTTATTCAACATATCAGGATTGTAAATTCTGGACACAGAACTACCATTGATTTGGATCCAACTCTCAAAAATATTTAGAAGCTTAAAAATATTAATTGCGCTATCCTGGATTGCTAAGAAACAGCTCTCAAATAGTCTAGATTTTTAACTACTAAAGAGCACATGAACAATAAATCTGATACCAACTGCATGATTATGATAGCTAATGCCAAACTGAGGAACAGCTTCATCTAATGGAAATGTAAACAGAAGATCTGATTGGTCCAAAGGTACTCCTGATGTCATTAAAGATGTAATAAAGAATGTATGCAATAATGACCTCACCAAGACTAGATCCAGGGCAGAATTGCATGCCCCAGTCCTAGATAAATATACAATCACCATGTTCATATTATTGTCACTGGTTTTCTTCCCTTCAGTTTTTGTCATCAAGAATAGTATGAGCCAGTCTCAGCTGATGTTCATAACTGGTTGTATTTTTGACATTTCTAAATTTCTAAATTCTGAAGATTGATAATATCAACAGATACAATGAAAATGGTTATTTTATGGAACAGGAAAACACCAGATGGTATTTGATATTATGTTACCTGGTTAATGTTTAAACGATCTGAAAATATAACACACTGTATAAGAGATATAGGTTTATTAGTAAGGACCTCTTGGTTCTGTCAATTGGCTCAATTTATTACACCCTTCTTCAGTTAGTATAACTTACTCTTGTTATTTGTAATATATATTTTTTAATCTAGATTTGTTTGCAATTATAAATGAGTAAACAAAAGATTATATCTTCCCTTCTGCTTTTATCCATTTGGCTATCCATTGCCTGTCTTACCTCTAATGCTTTTAGATTTGAGTGCATGAAAATTTCACACTCTTCTCTCTCTTCTCCCAGGGAGTAGCTGGGGCTTTTATTCCTCATCCACTCTTCTCTTCTTCCTGCAATTTAGGGACTAGCTATAGCCATCACCTCCCTCTAAATCTCACCAGTCTGAGGTTGCTAGCTGGAGCATTTACTGTCCAAGAGCATTCATTCCCCCTTTCTTCTCTTCCCCAGAGGTGAGCTCCTTATCCTTACAGAAGGCAAGGTCCCTACATACCTTCTCCTATGTACAATCCCTACTTCCATAAGGACAGGTTTCAGAGTAACAGCCGTGTTAGTCTGAAGGATGACCCAACACTCTCACAGATCTTGGGAGACAGGCCAGTGCTTGCCTACAGACAGCCCCCCAACCTGAAGCAAATACTCACCAGCAACCACATACCACACAACAGAACCACTAATGCAGGAACCTATCCTTGCAACAAAGCCCATTGCTAACTGTGCCCACATATCTATTCAGGGGACACCATCACAGGGCCTAATCACATCAGCCACACTATCAGAGGCTCGTTCACCTGCACATCCACCAATGTGATATATGCCATCATGTGCCAACAATGCCCCTCTGCCATGTACATTGGTCAAACTGGACAGTCTCTATGTAAAAGAATAAATGGACGCAAATCAGATGTCAAGAATTATAACATTCATAAACCAGTCGGAGAACACTTCAATCTCTCTGGTCATACGATTACAGACATGAAAGTTGCGATATTACAACAAAAAGACTTCAAAACCAGACTCCAGCGAGAGACTGTTGAATTGGAATTCATTTGCAAATTGGATACAATTAACTTAGGCTTGAATAGAGACTGGGAGTGGCTAAGTCATTATGCAAGGTAACCTATCTCACCTTGTTTTTTCCTACCCCCTTCCCCCCCCCCCCCCCCCCGCCCAGACGTTCTTGTTAAACCCTGGATTTGTGCTGGAAATGACCCACCTTGATTATCATACACATTGTAAGGAGAGTGATCACTTTAGATAAGCTATTACCAACAGGAGAGTGGGTTTGTGTGGATGTGTGTGTGTGGGAGGAAACCTGGATTTGTGCTGGAAATGGCCCAACTTGATTATCATACACATTGTAAGGAGAATGAGCACTTTAGATAAGCTATTACTAGCAGGAGAGTGGGTTGGGGGGAGAGAAAACCTTTTGTAGTGGTAAACACCCATTTTTTCATGCTTTGTGTGTATAAAAATATCTTCTATACTTTCCACAGTATGCATCCGATGAAGTGAGCTGTAGCTCACGAAAGCTTATGCTCAAATAAATTGGTTAGTCTCTAAGGTGCCACAAGTACTCCTTTTCTTTTTACTTCCATAAGGCGTGAGGATCCATTACTCCTCCTGCTGGGAGAAGAAAAGCTGTATGGATGGGACTACTGTATGGATGGGAAAAGTTAGCTGCTAGCTGCATTAGCTCTCCCCGTAGTGCCCACAGTGGTGAGATGGGAAGAAAAAGAAGTAGGAATTGACAGCTAGTTACATGCTGGGGTGAGCAAGCAGATAGACTGAGTTAGCCAAGGGAGCAGCTAGATCAAGAGATCGGAGGAGGGACTACTTGGTGCATAAAGTTATTCATGTACTGAAGTTTTTGCAGGACTAGGGGTTGAATTGGCACTTCATATTTGCATGTGTTCACATGCCTCTGTGTATCTCATTCTCTTGCTGTGTCAAATCGGAATGATTAAATGTACAAAAATATAGACTGGTTGATATTTGACATTTATTTTATCCATCATACCAAACCAAATGTTCAGTTAACAGTTTGCCTGCTCTGGAACTGCAATATCACTGGATCTTCGGTGCTCTTGCCCAATAAACTATACAACTCACCAAACATAGACATTTACATGCCTTTCTCTCCCTTCAAAATTGATCTTGAGGGTGGCTGTTCTAAGGATTGACTATCATTGCTTGGCTTTCTTGTGTATTACACAGTCTCTTGTCATTTAAACGGAATACTATTTCCTCTTTGGTTTAAACTTTGGAAAGCCAGGTATAGCACAGCTCTTAATAGTAAATATAAGAAAGAGCTTCTGATATTAGTGAAGTCTGAGGCCTCTTTATCCACAGATTCCAGCTAAGAAAGAGCTGCTCCCCTATGAGTACTAAAAGGTAGTTTTTATTTAAATGGTCCCTGATCCTGAAAACCATCAGGCTGGATTTTTATAGTTTACATAAAAAGTCCTTAACAGAGATGCTGCCAAAAGCTCAGTCTCCAGCCAAAGGCCATAAAACCAATTTAATCTATTTGATTTGTTACTTACAATGATTTTTAAACACTCAGTCTATGATGCAAGAGAAATGTACAGCAACAGGTGGTCCTGATCACAACTAGGCTTTCCCCACTACCAGCCTCAGTCACTGCCACCACTACAAAGTTCCCAGCTCTGGTGTAGCTTGTATGTTGTTCATTGACCAAAACAGGAAAAGTCAACTGTTAGTGAACTTTGAAGATACTCAGCTCAGAGGAATATTTCTTAAAGCAAAGAGAGCTCTCTTCTCTTGCACACGTATTCTCTCTCCTCAGATTAAATTCTTGAAGAAATATGAAAAGAAAGCATTCTGTACTAAGCAAAACAATTATTTAGGTAAGTGGAAGTTTTTCATCTGTTCTTTCCTTATAAAATGAAATTTAAAATATACTTCAGAGTGCGAGAGAACAAAGAGGGGCTGTACCCTAGGCATTTGGTAAGATGAGAAATAACCTTAAGGCTATATTGTGGCTTTTCCAACTACTGCTGTGTTGGAGGCATAGCGTGAGGGGCTATATTCCTTGAGTATCAGTTGCCAGAGGCATTCTGCCTGCAGAGAACAGAGTGTATGTGCAACCTTTTCTGTCTCTCCTGGACAATACTAAGTGTAAGAAATCTTTGAAAAGTTAAAGAAAATTCATACAAATCCCTGTGGCATCACCATTTGAAAATCGGAACGTTCTCTAAATCACTTAAATGCCAAGACTTAAAATAGGGCTACTGCAAACTTTATACCTGGAACAATATTGGCAATGTCCTGAAAACTATTTTTTCCTGATAGAAATCTAGTGTGCCAAGCTTGAGCTAGTAGTCCATTGTACGAACTCTGGTCAACCTTGAGTTCTTCGGGAGCTAAACTTTCATTTAACAGGTTCCAGTGTTTAGCATTTATGGCTACGAAGAAAATATTCTGAATTTTGTTTTATTACAAATACTTCAGGATCAGGCCCTACTGTGGTAGGTGCTGTACACATTGAATCCAGAACTGTGACTGAATATAATGCTATCTGATCAAGAAACAAAACAACAGCTTTATTAAAAATGAACTAAATCTGACAAGAGATTCACAATGTGGCATGAACTGAATCCAAAGGATGACAATTTTAATGGCCTGTATTGTGCTGGCAGACAGACCATGTAATTATAACAGTCACTTCTGGCCTTAAAATATCGATCTATCTACATATCTATGAACTTAAGAAATGTCAAAATTGTCAATTATTTTATTGCTGATTATTTTAGCAGAAGTATTAAATACTCTGGAATTGTGTGAAGAACTTGAGTAGAACACCACTACATTTTGCTTTCCCCAATCTGACCTCTGGAAGAAAAGCCTGACATAAAATCATCTGTGGAAAAAACATACACAGCGTTAAAAACTCCCCACGAACATTCTCTTGGGAAATGCTGCCCATAGACATTTGAATGTGTGTGTAAGTATTCTGTTTGCTCTGAAAATCATAAGGGCTCAGATTCATTTTCCACAGCATTGTAAGAGCAGAGCAATGGGAAGCAGCTGCACTTTTGGCACAGAATATGTAATAAGAGAAAATAACTCCAATCTAGTGCTTAATACTCACCTGTCACTAATTGCCTGTTTGAGAATCATAACACTATCATAGTTTAGGTGTAGCATAGAAAATAAATAGTTATTTTATCTATTCTGTCAAAATTTAAAATAATCCTAAATGAGCTGTACTGAGAGATTACATTCCAAAATATCCACTGAAGTAAGAAATATAATTCCATAGAATTCTAATTGTTTCCTCAAGAGACTAAAAAAAAAAAAAAAGAAAGCTGAATGAGTATGTTTAGGCAAACCAAAGGCACTGAGACAAATAAAATTTGTTTGCTCTTCACTCACTAGAATCTGACCATCATTGTGTTTATGTTACATAAACTGAGACATGAAATTAGAGAAGTTATTTCTGAAGACACCATTTTACACCAGATACCTGCCAAAAACAGGAGTCTGGTCATACAGTCAAACTCAGATTTAAATACTGCCACAATTAGGAGATAAATCTGCAATTTTCTGTTAAAGTTCAAAGCTCGGAACAAACAAGACACAGTCCAATGACTCTGTGTCATTGCAAATGCCCCTTTAAGGAAAAAGCCTTCTAAAGATAACAGAGGAGAGTGGCATGTATGGTGTACAGTGATTTATTATGGACAGTTGAGTCAGAGATTGAGGAAGATAATAGTGAGCTTAGGTCCTTGTCTGGGACAAACATGTAATTGGGTACTAGTCAGTAAGATACCCATACTACAGTATGTTAGTTGCAAAGAGAACAGTATGTGAGTGAGAAGAGTGGGATCAGAGAGAAGGGATGTTGTACAGTTAGTGACCCATGAGCAACATAATCAAGAAATACAAGAGCTCTCCACACTCTGGCCAAGGGGTCCTTAATTTGCATAATGACTATATGGTTATCAGTAATTGTACAGTATGCAAATGCCTGTATTTTCAGTGGCTAAATTAGAGTAGTCAGAGCATAATCAGTATAAGCTCATTTCTTAACAAATGATGCACCAATGGTGTAAAGAGAAGATTGTACTCATGGAACAGTGGAATAGCTTTTTTAACGAGAGCCTATGTCCATATGGTCATCTCCATTTAAGTAGAAAGGGTGTCTACTTAAAGTTACTGGACCTCGCGAGGTTCAATTGGATTAAATAATTCCTGGCCAAGGGTTGGACTGCACATTTTGCTACTAGTGAAGAGCAGTCTAAATTTGATCACTTTCAGAATAGGCTTCACAACTCACTTTTTAAATAAAGTTTTCCCACCATAAGAAAGAAAATTAATTTATATATCTAAAGCAGAATATCCTAGAACCTACAAAGTGTGAAGAGCAGAAAATTCCATTACATCTACTCTGTACCTTGCTATGTGGTTCTAATTTACCTGTCCGCACTTAGATACTGTGGTCACAGGCACTAAAGAAAGCCATAAAACAGAAGTAGACTACAAAAATAAGGATCTAATTCTGCTTCTATTATTTCATTTGGGATTAGTAGGTTTTGTCAGGATGAACAGTCTGCTCAAATATAACTACAGTTATGGTATTATATTGCACTAATAATTACTTCTGGAATCACTCTACATATGAAGAAACAAAACAACCCCGAATTACCACTACAAAGCTGTATACAATTCAAAGTTCTCTCTGCAAAATTTTCAGAATGAAAACAGGTTCCTTTCCCCATGCCCAGCATCCGATGAAGTGAACTGTAGCTCACGAAAGCTAATGCTCTAATAAATTGGTTAGTCTCTAAGGGGCCACTATTACTCCTTTTCTTTTTTAGTATTGAGTGAGTAATTTATAGATTTGAAACACTGGATCTGTGACATTTTTCCTTTGTGAAAAATGGCAATATTTTCCATTTTCCTGGGAGAGTAGTGACACTTGGCCCACTACTTTTATTCAGCATGAAGATGGTTCCCAAGAAAACAGAAAAGCGAGAATGTTTTCCCCTTGGGATTATACACCGTACCATTTTACAATGCCTCTTCCCAACATGTATATAAAGAGGTAGATTTGCCTCTCTCCATCACATGCACCGATTAAGGAGTAAAGAGGGTGCAACTTGAACATTCCATATCTGAGGGTTGTGGGGGTCAGTGTGGCCCCTTGTGCAGGCTAGGAAAATCCTCCAGGCTGTCTTAACATGCACCTTTCTTCAAAGACTCCCTATACAGCTTTCAAAAAGTGCAGATCTGCCCTAGCTATACACCTTTCCCATCCCCAAATTCGGCCACTTCCCTCCTTCTACCCATCCATGCTCTGTCCTCTGTGGCCTGGACTCCTGGAGAGGCTCCCTGCACTAGGGGAATTCCCAGAGGGACTTTATACCTACCTTTGGGCATGACCCATTTGCACCAGCCTAGGTGGTGTAAAGGGGCTATAATGTAATGATTATTTGGGCCCCTGGTTCTTTCTGAACAAAATATGCATGTCACTTCCAAAGCTAATGAGCTAAATTCAGCCTTAATATAAGCAGGTGCCATTCCTGCTGACTTCAGTGGGCGTTTGGTCCACTCACATTAGGCTGAATATGGTCCATTGTTTGGCATTCACCCCCACTTCAATGGGGGAACTGTAATTTGGTGGCGGGGAGGGGAGAAGGAGAAAGTGTGAGAAAACAGAGCTAGTAACTTACCATGACATTCTGAAATAAGAAAATCAGTAAAACAGGAGCTTGAAAGGAGGAACTAAACTGACTCACTGCTATTTATTGAAAGAGAAATTAAGCTGAATGTTTTCTAACTGTCTGGTGAGATAGGGAATGTCGCTCAGCATCCCAGCGAATGGTCTCCCTGGTACAGAGTTACAGTGCACTGAGACTCACAGCTCTACCATCCACCAGTAATCCTTGCAGACTAGGTAAATTTTACTGAACACTTATTTAATTAAAAAGTCCAGAAAGGAAGCATTCCAGTGACTGTGGTCCAGTGCACAATAGCAGTGTCTTTAGTAGACCACTAGCCAGGATCTCTTTCTGTTTCAAAGAGGAAGGACTCAAGGAGAAGGGCATGCAAGCAATCCTCTGAGAACCTGTTTCTGAAAGTTTTCTCTAGCTCTGTACCATCAGAGCCTAAATGCCTGGATCTTGCACCGCTTTTTCACCAGCTGTAAAGATAGATTTACTTATGGAAAAACTGCCTTGCATCATAAAAAAACACCATCCATTTTCACTGGTATCATAAATTGTCTGAATTTTGCACCACTGTAAACTCCATTCTCTCTCTCAAACGACATTGCAAAAAATTATGTGAAATATTTTGTTAAATCCCAGACAAGTTATAACCATTTCTGAATCTGTGTTATGAGAAAAAGAAAACTAAAGCCGTAATTGGACCGACATTTTAATTGACTGATGGGCAGTATTTCCTCCTTCCCCGCTTTCTTTGGCTTGGTAATGTGTTGTGCTGCTTTCCCTTCACAGCTGTAAACTCAAAATACAAAATTATCTCATTTGCAACAATCTGCCTGAACTTTCATTTCCTACCTTATTGGTCAGTCAGAGGATACAGAAAGTGAAATATCTCCCTGGGGTTTAGATGGCCAGTTTTAATCACCTGTCAATGGCAGCAGCTGAACAAGGAACATGAGCAAAAACTTGGTTCAAAACATACAATCAAAAGATCTAAGAAAAGTCAGGTTTCTCTAATTTCAGGTATATTAAAGTTCAGCATGGATCCAAGAATATTCAGGACAGAAGGCAGAAACCTAATCTAGTGGACCAGCCCTAGTTGTTGGAGCCAGCGTGGGAGGCCAGGCATAAGAGCAGGAGTCAGGAAACAAGCAAGGCAGGGGCAAGGCAGGAGATGGCTGGAGCAAGGCTGGAAACAAGGCAGGCACAGGAATGATCATAGCTGCACTTGTAAGCATCGAGCAGCTGCTGGCCTGGTGCTGCTGCTGGGCTTAAGAGCAGGCATGGTGACACCTTTCACCTAACCAGGGGTCTAATCAATCAGGGTGTTCCGCTATAATCCCCGGCTCAGCTGCGGGCCCAGATGCCTGACACCTAAGTGGTCACATACTTACAAACCTTTAAGCCCAAAACAGGATAGTTGGAGAAGACAGTCTACTGTCAACTGTACCTATCTGTAGAAGGTCCTCTTAAACAAAATTCACTTTGTGAATGGTTTTTCAATACGCACCTTAAATACAAGCAACACTATATATGGAATACAGGGTGATATAAGACTGAAATCCAGTAAAATGGAGGATACATTTTTATGTGTAACTAAGGCTTTGTCTCCACTATAAAATGCTTGGCTGGTATAGCTATACTGGCAGAGCCCCCTGGCATAGACTCAGCTTATGCCAACAGAAGTAGTTTCTGTCAGCATAGTAATGCCACCTCTCCAAACGACATTAGTTATGCTGCCAGAAACATTGTTCTGTTAACATAGCTGTGCCTACACTGAGGGTTTTGCCAGGATAACTATGTCATAGTTTTTTCCACATGTCTGGCCAGCATAGCTATAGTGTAGGCATAGCCTCCTATTGACAATTCCAGGAAAATAGGGAGATCAAATACGTCAGGGCACGGGTTCAATACTCACTAAAGAAGGTGTGCCTCCTACTGAATCGTTATTACCACTTCCCAGAGCTCTAGTATTTTCCCTCCAAACCCATTCCATTTAGATTAATAATGGTATCAGCCAGATTTGTTGACAATATTTGGTTGATTATGTGAACAATTTTCCTGTGTTTTCTGAGTACAGACAACAGCAAGTCTCTACTCCGTGCAAGCACCTCTACCCTCCCACTATGTCTGCCGCTCTCTTAGGGTCCAACCCTATAAACACATGAGCATTCCCACTGACTCCTATACAGATGCATTTGCAGAGTCAAACCCCTTTGCCGCCTGTGCACCTCTGAAAATGCAATTCTCATAGCTGAAGAAATCCAGAGATCCTTTCCTAGAGGAGCTATAACTTTACAAGCTTCCATTCAGGGCAGAAAATGAATTTCAACGTAAGAGCCACTTTAATGAATACCGACAATGCAATAAAAACCTTTTGTATGGCTGGTGTGTTCCAGGCAACTTGACAAGAAAACCAATAAAGGTTGTTCTGAATCATAGTTCTTATTTCTTTGCAGAATAAAGAGGATACAAATTAAGAGACCGAAGATTCATGGGTTAAACATCTCAATGTATCATCCTCAAGAAACTTCTCTTCTCTTCAAGTAGCAATTAGTATTTTCCCCTGTTTTAATGTCTCTGCATGAATCAGTAGAAATTATATTACTACTGCATTTTCTTCTTGTGATATGGAAGAAGTAAGCAGTGGTAAGAGAGTGATTGACAAAGCACCAAAAAGATTTTTCAGCATGGCTCAGATAAGCCCTCAATAACATCTTGTGTCAACGGATCTCAAGATAATTTATGAAGTGTACACAGAGGTATTGCTTCATTTACCACTGAAGTGCAAACACCTCTGGGATAGAACACAGAAGTTGTTTAACAGTGCACAGCATGATGACTCCATGGACTGCAGACTGCAGACAAATAATACTTAAGTCAGTGAGACTACTCACAAGCTTAAAGGCAAGCATGTGCTTAAGTATTTGCATGATCGGTATTTAAGTGCAATCATTGAGGATAACCCATAACAAATCATGCTCTAAAATTCTCCTACACTTCCACCCCTTCCCTGTTTTCAGATTCAGAGGGTGGGGGAGGGAATGAGCCTGAAATGTGACCTGAATCAAGGGCATCAGATTCAGGCTACTTTGCAAGGAGGAACTGAATGCCTGGATATATCTACACAGCACATTATGCCCAGGCTTTGACTCAGGTTTAAGCCCAAGGCCTCCTTCCATCCACACAGAAATTAGTTTGACTTGGGCCAGGAACCCGAAGGTTGGGTCAGAGCCAAGGCACTTTGCAGTGTGGCACAGCTCAAGTCCAGGTCACCTTGGAGTGTGGAGTGTCTGCCAACGCTATCCCACAATCCCCTAGCGTGGTGCTTCCCAGACCTTCGGTTCCAAAATTTGCCACTCACTTCCCAGGAGCCAGAAGCAAGGCCCTAGTTCATAATGCAGCTATGTGGCATTTAACCCTTCATTTCCATCTCAACTGGAAACAAAACAATCACTGCTGATGTGTATTAACTCTGGCCAGCATAAAGGAGAAGTCCTGCATCAAGCGCGCTGCTAGCTGGCCAGAGGAACAGAGCCAGATCCTGGTTAACCTCCGATGCAAGGCAAGCAAGGCAGTCAGCTTCAGCAAGAGCATGAGAAATGATGTCTACAAAATGGTATCTGAGTGGCTGGCAGCACTGGGGATCTACCGAACAGCAGAACAATACAGAGAGTGGATCAAGCGGCCAAAGACACAGTACCATAGAGTCAAGGATGCTAAAGGCACCTATGGGAACTCCTCTGTCTACCAGCCTCTTTTATGAGGAATTTGGTTGTATACTGAGAACTGTAGTGAACACTGAGCCCGACAGTGGTGCATGACACCCTGCTGAGTGGGGATGGCACCCTTATAACCCACTTCCCTCCTCACATCAGAGGACAGCCATCTGCCAGATGAAGGGCAATTAGTGACCCTGGTGCTAAGCTTGGTCACTGAAGAGGCTATGCCACCGGAGCAGCTACAGTACATCCTGGTTCCATATTCAGATGACCTATCTGGGGACAGCCCTGGGGAGCAGCCTCATGAAGAAAAAGTTCAGGAGCCAGAGCCTAGTTAATTTCTACTGCACAGTTTGTTATTAGCATATAGATGGGAGGGATTTCTGGCTTATCAGCCTATTAAGTTACGATCACAAACCAGGATTTGTGAGTGCTTCCTTTCAGGGCAGAACTCATGCCATTGCTCCCCAGTGCCACATGGGATTCAAAATGGACACAGCAAAAGAGGAAAAAACGTTAAACAAGCAGTCATCATTAAATTTTTACTAGTTACTCACTGATTGTTAGAAGTATGGTTTGGGGCTCCACAATTCATAGCTTCACATACCCCTCCCATGTAATACAACATCATGCCTGCCCTACCCTGGACTGCCTGCAAACTGAGTAAAAAAAACCAGGCTGTTACTGTTCCATTGCTGGCTTTAATGTAGGAGTCCAAACTACAGCTGAGGGCGTCACTTTGTCTGGGTTAGAAGTCCCAATGGCTGGCAATGAGTTGGGTTTATGCATGGATGCAGGGTGCTTGTAAGGAGGCTGGCTGCAATCTCCATGCTAATTCAGCATCTTCTTGATTTTACCACAAATTTTCACCCATTGCTGACTGATGATGGGCTATTCGTGCGGTACTTCTCCTTAGGCTGCCACCTTGACATGGTGGAGAAGCTTGCATTTACTTAAGACCCTAAGAGTGATGCCGTCTGGAGTCCTGTACTCCTGGTAGGGTCACCCATGGCAGTAAGATCGAAAGTGAGGTGCCAGACAAAGAGTAGCACAGCACAGCATAGCACAACCCAGTATAAGACCTCAATCGCAGAACAAGCGGATGAAGCTACATCCATTCCAAAAACAGATAAGATAATCCTCTTAGGGGACTTTAACACAAGAGTTGGCCGAGATTCTAACGTATGGAGTAGCGCCATTGCGAAGGAAGGAGTGGGCAAGACCAATTCCAATGGCATCCTTCTACTCAGCAAATGTGCAGAGCACGACTTTGTGATCACAAACACAATCTTCAGACAAACCAACAAGTACGAAACAACTTGGCAATCCCTCTTGCTCAAAACAGTGGCACCTCCTAGACTATGTCATTGTAAGAACACAGGATATAAGAGATACCCAAATCACCCATGTCATGAGAGGAGCCAATGATTGCTGGACTGACCACCGCCTGATAAGGTCAGTCATGTCCATCAGGATTGCACTGAAACATAGAAAGCAATCCAAACCAGGCAGATGGCAATACAGCATACAAAGACTTCAGTTCTCAGTGCATCAAGAGAACTTCCAAACACTTCTCAGTGAAAAACTGGCCATATGCACACCTGGAAATGACAACACAAGTGTCGAAGAAGACTGGGAAGCCCTAAAATAGACCATCCATGAGTTTTGCTAGGAATCCATTGGCCTTGCTACCCGCCGCCATCAGGGCTTGTTTGACAACAACAACAACATTGAGATTACAGCCCTTTTGGACCAGAAGAGAAAAGTTTTCTGCGACCGGCAAAACCAACCACTATCCAGTCAGAAGCAGAGCCTTTCCATCAGCCCAGAGCTGAAGTTCAAAGGAGGATCTGAGAAATCAGAAACAAATGGTGGGAGGACAAAGCAAAAGAAATCCAAACATTCCCTGATAGACATGATATACGAAGATTTTTTTGTGAGACAAAGACCCTGTATGGACCAAGCTCATGTGGCCTCACACCTCTGAGATCCAGAAATGGTAGAACCCTTCTTAAAGATAACAAATCCATCAAATAGCACTGGAAGAAATGCTACCAAAAGCTTCTAAATCGAGAATTGACTGTAACTGATGACACCATTGACTCCATCCCTCAGCACCGAATCTGGGAAACTCTTGCCAACCCAACACCACCTGAGGAAGTCTGCAAAGCTATTACACAAATGAAGAACAATAAAGCACGAGGTTCTGATGGCATACCAGCTGAAATACTAAAAGTGGGGGGAGAAACACTGACTAACAAGTTTCCCTTGCTGCTCCTTAAAAACTGGCACACCAAAGAAATCCCTGATGACTTACATAATGCTCATATTGTCACCATTTTCAAAAAGGGAGATAGGGCCGACTGTGGCAACTATCGAGGCATTGCCTTCCTCTCCATCGCTGCGAAGATGCTTGCTAGTCTCTTACTGAATCGCGTGCTCCCTCTTGCAGAGGAAGTACTTCCAGAGGCCCAGTGCGGCTTCAGACCATCATGAGGCACAACTGGCATGATTTTCACAGCCAGGCAGATCCAGAAAAAGTGTTAAGAACACCAGCAGGAACTGTGTATGACCTTTATCGATCTCACCAAAGCCTTTGACTCTGTCAACCATGACGCTTTGTGGAAAGTCATGTCAAAGTCGGTCTGCCCAAGCAAATTTATCATGATTGTAAGACTCCTCCATGACCAGATGATTGCCTCCATCCTGTGCAGTGGCTCTACCTCTGAGCCCTTTGTCATCCTAACTGGTGTAAAACAAGGCTGTGCACTGGTGCCTCCATTTTCTCAGCAGCTATGAAAACACTAACCCAAGACCATCTACCACAGGGCATTGGCATCCAATATCAGATTGACGGCAACCTCTTCAACCTTTCTCGTCTCCGTGCCAGAACTAAAGTAATATTGGCAACAATAACTGAACTCCAGTATGCAGATGATTGTGCTGTAGTTGCACACTCAAAGGAGGATCTTCAAGTAGCCCTCAGTTGCTTCTCTGAAGCTCACAAAAGCCTAGGGCTAACTCTGAACAAGGGCAAAACAAAAGTTCTCCACCAGCCAGTCCCCAGTCAATCATCAAACCCAGCAAGGAAGATCTACATCAACAAAGAAGAACTGGAAAATATAGAATACTTTGCGTATCATGGCAGTCATCTCTCACACAGGGCAGACAGACGTCGAGATTCAGCACAGAAATTCGCTGCGCCAGCCTTGCCTTGTTCAACAATCACAACATCAGAACACATATTAGACTTTTAGTTTATAAAGCGGCGGTAACCCCAACTCTCCTCTATAGCTGTGAGACTTGGATGACCTACAGAAAACACCTGAAAAACCTGGAACGCCAGCACCAGCACTTTCTTCAGATGATCCTCAACACAAACTGGGAGGATCATCGCAGTAATGTCATTATCCTCACAGAGGCCAACATCTAAAGTGTTGAGGCCCTGATTATCCAGCACCAGCTGAGGTGGATAGGGCACTGTGTGCACATACCTGATGTACACTTTCCACAACAACTGCTGTATTCCCAACTCACCAAAGGAGAAAGGAAATAAGGAAGCCAAAAGAAATGCTTTAAAGACACCCTCAAGATAAACATCAAGAGATGTGGCATTGACACCACACACTGGGAGATAGCGCCCCAGGATATGGCTAACTGGTGAAGACTTGTGAGAGAGGGAATGTCCACTTTTGAGGAAAATCACCTTGCCCTGGTTGCAGAAAAATGCCACGAAAGAAAGGAAAGACAACAATCACGTAGCTATCACAGCCCAACCCTGTCTTCCAGCACCACCTGCAATGTCTGCCAATGAGCCTGTGGCTCAGGGATTGGACTCCTCAGTCACTGAAGAACCTATGAAAAATAAAACCTGTAAAAGAGATCATCTTTGACCGCGAGGGATCACCAATGAGCCATGCAGTAGGAATTCTGGATGACCTGTTATGTATCTGGGCATATTCAGGCCACTTCTGTAACTCACATGTGCCCTTCATTGCATGATGTGCTGGTTGATCACTAGATGACAAAAGTAGTTTCTCAACAAACACAGATAGCTGTCCTCTGTTAGCCTGGGACAGAAGATGATGCTTCCAAATTGGGCATCTCCAAAATACCAATGTTCTCCAGAGCTTGTCCTGAATGACAGGACTGAAAAAAAAACCCATAGGTGGTGACTAGACCACTCATGAGTTTCCTCTCCAAAAAGGAGAAGGGGGTATAGGCTATGTCTACACTAGCAGCTACATGTCCACATCTAAACCCCAGAATCACATGTCTGAAAATGAGTACAGGGTGAATAAGCTAGCATGTCTGAGAGGTGTGGGTAAGTACATTTCTTGGGCTGTGCCAGTGTGCAGGGGCGCAGCGAGCCACAATAGTGTGGACTGCATTAAGGACACTGGCACCCAATTAGTTTTGAGTGCAGTGCTAATGGGATTTTAAATGTACATTCCACCACTGCCAAATGCACATTCCACCACCATCCTATAGCTGCTGAGTGTGTAGTTTGCCAGATCCTCTGAAATCAGGGAATTGTTTCATAAGCCATGGCAACAGGGATTAAGTGGGCTCCCTTAGAATAACAACAGGGAGTGACTCCATTTATAACAATGTCATTCAGTAGGAATAATGTCCCAGATTGTTCATGAAGGTAAAGTCCTGATCTCTGGAACCCCCTGACATCCTGCCACTGCATGCCATATTAGCATCCACATTTCTGCCCCTGGGGTTGACTGCAGCCTGCATAATGATGCAGTAGTATCCTTTACAGTTCAAGTACTCTTATGCTCCTTATAGAGGGCAAACTATAGGTGCAGAAGTTCCATCAATGGCACTGGTGGAGTTTGGGAACCAGCAATTATTTTAGGAACATTTGTAATGCCCACCACCTTGGGTTCATCACCATCCTGATTACTTCACAAACCTCTGCAACAACCACCCATACAGCTGATTTGTCAACTCCGAACTGGTTAGACATGGACCTATAGCAGTCTGGTGTAGCCAGCTTCCAGATGGCCATAGTGACCTGCTTCTAGACAGGTATGGATCCCCTCATGTCGGTGTCCTAGAACTGGAGGTAGGGGAAAGTTGATCACAAACCTCCAGGAAGGGGTCTGCTTCTTCAAGCAAAAGTTCTGGACCTATGCTGGTCATCACATCACATCACATCACAAAAGGTCTGCATGACAATGTGATCCTACCAGTCTGTGCTTGTAGCCTGCTCCAGAAGCAATGGTCTACACAGGGAAATCTGTAGCTAAGGCAAAAACAGGCATGAGCAACATCAGCTGGGTTGCAGACATGTCAGTATCCTCCTCTGAGAGGTGCCTTCAGCAGTTCAAAAACTACCACCAAAATGTCCACCAGCATCTTATAGACTCGCTACCTGGGTCCCAAAATAGGACTGAGAGGATGAGGTAGAGAAGCTCTTCCTCCAGTTCTGACTTGGGTTTGCGTACTGTGGTATAGACATGCCAGCACAGTTGTGAAGCCACAGTTTCCATTGGCATCTGGATGCTCAAAATGTGGGTTTGGAAACCTGAGTCCACAAGCCCAGGTCCCATTGTGTACTGTGTAGACATACCCATATAAAGAACACCCTTTCAACAAGTCTTCTGTGTTCATACCAAAATAAGCTCTAGCTCAAGCACTGCAGCCGATGTTAAGCGTAGAATGAGGAGAACTACAGTGCTCTCTTAGATTGCAACCATTTCAAACAACAAGCACGGATGAGCTTCCATTGACTTCAATTGGACCAGCATTTCACCCCATATCTTCATGTACTGGTACAATGCCTCACTCTGATCCTGACTGGACTCTAACTTAATATCAACAAATAATAAATGTAAAGTAAAGCACTAAGAGTGAGCAAAAAAATGAGCGATCAGTGTTATTTTATTATGTTACTAAGAAAACATCCCTTACCTGATGAAAGATAAATTGAGAAGTTGCTACTGTGCAGTCTGAATGTCCTTTGTCAAAGGGAAGGAAGCTCAGATAGTAAAGTATCCTGGTACCATGTCTTAATCTCTACAACAATTGCACAGGGGCAGGGATGCAAAATCATGCTCTGAAGTGTCCCTAGCCTCTATTTGCCAGAAGCTGGGAATAGGCGACAAAGGATGAATCACTTGATAATTATCTATTCTGTTCATTCCCTCTGAAGCATCTGGTATTGGGCATTGTTGCAAGACAGGATATTGGGCTAGATGGACCATTGGTCTGACCCAGTATGGCTGTTCTTACATTCTTAAGGTAGTACTTTAAGAACATGTGGATAAATTAGCTTATATAGGCTGAATTTAAAATGAAAAAGAGTACTTGTGGCACCTTAGAGACTAACAAATTTATTTGAGCATGAGCTTTCGTGAGAGCTTATGCTCAAATAAATTGGTTAGTCTCTAAGGTGCCACAAGTACTCCTTTTCTTTTTGTGAATACAGACTAACACAGCTGCTACTCTGAAACCTGAATTTAAAATGTTATCAAAATAAGCAGGTTTTTTAGAATCTGATTTGAGAACTGAAGCTTTTATGCTTTTTGAAGCTCTTCATGCACTGAATAACATTTTGTTTTGGAGAAGAAAAAGATAAGTTTGTTTGCATATTTTTACTGTAAAGGATGTATAAATATACAAACTTGTTAGCCTGGAAAGTGATATTCCTGACCACCAAAATTCAATCAAGAATTTTTTTTAAGACTCCTATAACCAAAGGTCTGTCCAGAGGTTTGAATTAATTTTGCTGAGTGTTCCTGGAACCAAACAAATATTTATATGATCTGATTCTGTATTTTAGTAGAATTTTTCTAAGACATTCCCTCCCACCACCCTCCCCCCAAAAAATTGGGCATGATTTAATTTGGTGAAAGATTTTATCCTTTTTAATGTTGTTTTGCAGCAGGTCTTATTCCATTCTGGGAAGCCAGAGACAACTTAGGAAGAGCACCTACGAATAATGCTGTAGGTCTGGTAGCAATACTACCATGCATAGACTCAAGTTTGAGTTCATTTCTCCCATTTCATTTGTCACAGTAATAAGTTCCAGTGGGATCTGACTTCAATACATGAACCTCACATTTTTCCCAATCACATGACATCTTTCAGTTCCTGTATGCAAAGCCCATGCACATTCTTCTAAGACAAAGTTTCCTGCCTGTCATATGCTTTAAGTTGCTTTGCTGTGCACATTCAGCTTAGATTTACTTGAGGTATAATTCTTGGGAAAGGAATGATATCTGAGAAAATACAGGTGGATGAGGTTACTTTTAGGGCATATTAGCAATTTAGGTGTGAAATCCTTGTTAAATAATATAAACATCTTAGCAATGTTAATCTTGTTACAAGTGGAGCTAGTTGGAAAATAATGCCAATTCATCAAACCCCAACATTTCACATAACCACATCCATTATTTTTTGTCAAATGACAGGCAGCATTCAGATTCTGAAATTTGGCCAGCTCTAGTTACAAATTAGCATCTGCAGCATAAAGAAGGTCGGCCCTTTGGCCCTTAAAGGAATCAGGGAACACTTTGCTCCTGCTGACTGTCATGTGATCGAAAAAAAATAACTGATTGTTGCAGAAATATTAACCTGTCCTCAGTGAGAACTAACTTAGAAAGGGGCTTTGAAAGTACTGGTAGAAAGGCTACTACTATTCATGACTTCTCTTATCACATACCGCTTTGTCCTTTCGTGTGGCCCAAGAACAGTCCCTTTGCTCTGCATTTTCCCTGACTTGTACAAGGTAAAAATCGAACTACTTCCTGTCTTGTCCTCTTGCCTCAAAACAAAAACATTAAAATACAAAAAAACTGAGAGTATATACTGTAGTCTACTGTACAGCGATGCAAAATTGACAGGGGTATTTCGAAATTATGTGCATTTGCTAACCAGAAAGCCATACAATTTTAGAGGGTGTCATGGCTACAGTGCACACTGAGCCTTAGACCATGTAAGATGGTGGACACCTCCTGGGCACTCTCTTGTGGCCTCTGGGTGGCCCTGCAAGCAGCCCTTTGTTTCAACTTTCCTCTTCTGGATCCCAAGAAACGGCATGCAAGCTTTCTGAACATAAATACCCTATTGTGGGGTTAATTTATTACAAAAGTACCACAAGTGTAATCCAGAATTCCCCACTATAGTCCAAAGAGTGCAGTCAGTCTTTCACATCCTAACAGTCCATCAAAATACCCTCAGTATGGCTCCTATGTCTCTCACCACACATGAGAGGTCCTGAGGTGCTTCTCTGCCTGTTTACTTTTCTGGAATTTTCCCAGCTCTTGCCTGGAGACATCAATGGGCTCACCCCTCCATCATTTTCCAGCTTTCAGCCCTCTTTGGTCATCTCTCTCTGGCCTGAGGAAGTTTCTATGTGACTCCTCCCCCCACCCCTCTCCGGCCAACTGCCTTCTGCTTTCAGCAGACTGATCTGGCTCCACTACTCAAATAGGGAATGCTCACAACTCCTTCCTTCAAGAGCACCCCTCCACCCCCAAACTCTCAGCCCAGTTCTTTTCTTCTCATAGAATCATAGAAGATTAGGGTTGGAAGAGACCTCAGGAGGTCATCTAGTCCAAAAACCTGCTCAAAGCAGGAGCAACACCAACTAAATCATCCCAGCCAGGGCTTTGTCAAGCCAGGCCTTAAAAACCTCTAAGGATGGAGATTCCACCACCTCCCTAGGTAACCCATTACTGTGCTTCATCACACTCCTAGTGAAATAGTGTTTCCTAATATCCAACCTAGACCGCCCCCACTGAAACTTGACACCATTGCTCCTTCTTCTGTCATCTGCCACCACTGAGAACAGCTGAGCTCCATCATCTTTGGAATCCCCCTTCAGGTAGTTGAAGGCTGCTATCAAATCCCCCCTCACTCTTCTCTTCTGCAGACTAAATAAGCCAGTTCCCTCAGCCTCTCCTCATAAGTCATGTGTCCCAGCCCCCTAATCATTTTTGTTGCCCTCCACTGGACTCCCTCCAATTTGTCCACATTCTTTCCGTAGTGGGGGGCCCAAAACTGGATGCAATACTCCAGATGTGGCCTCACCAGTACCTAATAGATGGGAATAATCACTTCCCTTAATCTGCTGGCAATGCTCCTACTAATGCAGCCCAATATGCCATTAACCTTCTTGGCAACAACGGCACACTGTTGACTCATATCAAGCTTCTCATCCACTGTAACCCCTAAGTCCTTTTCTGCCGAACTGCCACTTAGCCCGTCGGTCCCCAGCCTGTAGCGGTGCATGGGATTCTCCTATCTTTCTGCACTTGTCCTTGTTGAACCTCATCAGAATTCTTTTGGCTCAGTCCCTACCCTCCAGCGTATCTACTTCTCCCCCCAGGTTAGTGTCATCCACGAACTTCCTGATAGTGCAATCCATTCCATCATCCAGATCATTAATAAAGATGTTGAACAAAACCGGCCCCAGGACTGACCCCTGGTACACTCCGCTTGATACTGGCTGCCAACGAGACATCGAGCTGTTGATCACTATCCGTTGAGTCCCACAATCTAGCCAGCTTTCTATCCACCTTATAATCCATTCATCCAATCCATACTTCTTTAACTTGCTGGCAAGAATACTGTGGGAGACCATATCAAAAGCTTTGCTAAAGTCAAGATATATCATGTCCACCACTTTCCCCATATCCACAGAGCCAGTTATCTCATCATAGAAGGCAATCAGGTTGGTCAGGCATGACTTGCCCTTGGTGAATCCATGTTGACTGTTCCTGATCACCTTCCTCTCCTCTTTCAAAATGGATTCCTTGAGGACCTACTCCATGATTTTTCCAGGAATTGAGGTGAGGCTGACTGGTCGGTAGTTCCCTGGATTCTCCTCCTTCCCTTTTTAAAAGATGGGCACTATATTTGTCTTTTTCCAGTCATCCGGGACCTCCCCTGATTGCCACATTTTCAAAGATAATGGCCAATGGCTCTGCAATCACATCAGCCAACTCCTTCAGTGTGCTTGGATGCATTAGATCTGGACCTATACACTTGTGCACATCCAGCTTTTCTAAATAGTCCTTAACATGTTCTTTCACAACTGAGGGTTGCTCACCTCCTCCCCATACTGTGCTGCCCCATACTATACTGCCCAGTCTGGGAGCTGACCTTGTCTGTGAAGACTGAGGCAAAAAAAGCATTGAGTACTTCAACATTTTCCACATGATCTGTCACTAGGTTGCTTCCCCCATTCAGTAAGGGTCCCACACTTTCCTCCACCTTGTTGTTGCTAAGATACCTGTAGAAACATTTCTTGTTACCCTTCACAACCTTGCTAGCTGCAACTCCAAATGTGTTTTGGCCTTCCTGATTATACTCCTGCATGCTCGAGCAATATTTTTATACTCCTCTCTTTTGACTCTGGACTCATAGAATATCAGGGTTGGAAAGGACCTCAGGAGGTCATCTAGTCCACCCCCCTGCTCAAAAGCAGGACCACTCCCCAATATTTGTCCCACATCCCTAAATGGCCCCTTCCAGGACTGAACTCACAACCCTGGGTTTAGCAGGCCAATGCTCAAACCACTGAACTATCCCTCTCCCCTTTGCTTTTGATTGTCTATTATTTCTAAATCCCAGGGGAAGCCCTGTTCTCCTCATTATACCAAACTAGGATGCCCCTGGACTTGGACAGGAGAGCTGAGCCTGATTTTATTTAAGGGGCCAGCTACTCTGTTACAGACCCCTTTTAAAACCTCTCCAGAGCACCCAACTTGGTGACAGGCCTGACTGCCTGCACCTCACTCTGGGTGGAACCCCACAGTCCAAACACTCTCAGACAGGATCTTCTGGCCCTGAGGATTCCACCCCTGTTAACAACACAGGTCCAACTCATTTTTTGGTACCCGTAAGAATTTCCCTTTGGGAACCAGTGACAGCATAATTTTGCAATGATACAGAAACAGCATTTTCAAAACAAAGCATTATTTCTTCATTCCCCAAAGGTACAAAGCATTTAGGAAAATGGATTAACAGTGGAAGGCCTAGACACATTGTTCCTTATCTAAGCTTAATGTCTCTATCCCTAGCTCTGGGAGGTCCAGCTTATTCACATTTCTGAGTAGGAGGAGCCAGCCTGTTCCACTCAGAGCATGCACTGTGTGTTGGCAGCGTCCATTAGCTCACAGCACACTCAAACTCTCCTCCTTCCCAAAGCCAGCATTTTTTAGGCTAAGAATTCCCTTTGATGCTAGGCTCAGCCTTGGGAAGACTAAACCATTCTAGCCTAGATGGAGCCAGATAGAAGATACTCCCCAATAAAATGTTGTTGTTTCCTCCAGGACTCCTATCTTTGTCATTGTTTCATTTACAACTGCTCCCTTAACAGCCTGCTTTGATTTAACTCTGGCAGTCAGGAAGGTTAATATCCAACAGATAATCTGAAGGGCATGTGATAGCTACAAAAATTATATACAATTCCTTTTTCCATATCTAGGATCTTTCAGAGTGACTATTGGATAGAGAAAGCACGGAACAGTCCAGATATTACAGGCCAAATCCAACTGTGTGTAACTATTGCCAAAAAAGGAGCTATGCCAGGAATGAATATGGCCCAGCAAATACAATCCAAGTGAAATGACTAGCTACAGACTCTGAATTTAACCACTAGAGTGACTTCTACAGTACTTGGGACATATTCTGGACTCATCTTTTCGGGTGCACAGAACAAAATGCCATACGCCACAATAAAGAATTAAAATGTTCTCTGAGTCCCAAAGTCCTGGCATGTTGCGGTTCAAATACAAGACAGAACAAGGCTTTAAGCAAGCAAGCAGGCTGGTCTGCCGACGGCTGGTCTCCTGTCAGCTTTCCACCCTCTCTTTTATTCTTTCTCTCCCCCCACGCATTACATACTCCAACAGATAAAAGGAATACACTGGCTTTGTTTAATATTCTTATTTACCAATATCTATCTACCGCGTTCCTTGCTCTCGGGCCTTGAGCCCAGTCCTGGGAGGCTTCCCACGGTTCATGTCATCTGGGCGAGATTCCAAGGTTCATGCCCTTGAGAGGAGCCGTGTGTGCACTGCTCCTACACAACACTCTGGGTGTGCCCTGAATGTTGCCAAGTGCATGAACCCTGCATGAATGCTACACTGGCATTTGTAGAATTTCAATCCATGAAACATCTTTCCTTTATTTTAAGAAAAGGGCAAATTTGCTTGCAGAGTTGCATCCCATTTTGTGATTATGAGATGAGTGCCAAGCTATCCATATGCTCTATCATACTTCAATACAGTATGTGTTAGAGGTGCACCATCTCAGAGTCCTCACTCTCCAGCAAACATATGTCACGCGTTCAGAATTAAATCTCAGGATGTGTATTTCACTTACCTTCTAATACTCTTAATAACTCAGCCTTCACTTTCACACTGTACTCAAACTGCAGATCAAATTTTCTAGTCCCTCCTTGCCACTCGTAGAGGTAGGAGAGTTTGATGTCTTGAGTCATATGGGTGCGCTGTTACACTAACATTCTCAGTGCTCTATGGGTTCTCCTGGCAGTTCATTTAAAGGTAGAAGAGGAAACGGATTGGGTTGCAGGGGCTGTTCAATAGTGTAGCTACATTTCCCCTACTGGCAGCTAGCACTGATGCTACACACTTCTTCAAGAGCAGCTACTTTGATTAACTCTCCCCCCTGTGACATTGGAGAAGAGCAATAGTGGCAAAGATAGTAAGTCCATCTGGGTTGAAGACCTTGTCAGACCTGTCCCACGCAAGATGCTAAGGCTATTAACTTTCTCTTTTGTAATGTTTCTTGTTTCATTAGGTGAGCTTCATCTTAATTAAACACTAATGGTTAATGGCAGTGGTATAGCCCAAAGGGAATTACTGAGGTATGAAATACACATAGAAAAAATGATGGGGAGTTAAGTGATAGAGCTATGTAATATAATATTATATGTGCTTAACATGCCTGTGAAAATCTTTTGCTAAATACTTGTTTTATGGCAACAGTCATAAAAAAATGAAAGCTTAAAAGTTTACCTATATTTAGACTCCTAAATAAGCGGCCTGATTTTCAGAAGACCTAAGCACTCAGCAACTTCTATTGTAATAATGAGTTACATGTAGAGCCAGTAACTCTCATATAAATATCATGTGATGGGGAAAGATATTATAAGGTGGAGCCTTTACTGGAACTAATCACTTTCAGGGCTTTCATAGATGAAGCGTCCAAACTACTGGCATTCAACCTATAAGTGGTGCTGCAGTGCAACAATAAAGGGAGAATAGTCTTATTCTTCCCACAAATAAGCAAGCATCTCCAGCTGTGGAGGCAATTGAACTCTAAAGTGATTAACCTCAACTCTACTCATCATTCTAAGGAGGATTTGACGGGGATGCAATTTTCTTTTGAGCTTGTCGCATTCAGTTTTGCACCTCACTAAAACAGAGCATTCACTTCACAGGCAGTAGCACACTGCACACCCACGCTTTAAAATTTCATGAATGAACCCTTTTGCAAGGATTCTGGCAGTGTCTCTGACACATTAGTAATTTCAATGATGTCAGTCAAAAAAAGGAAATACAAGTGATGTCTTCCACTTTTATACTGAAATTGACAACTTGAAAAGCTGCTACCCACGTGTTTTGAATTTCAGGACCATGCCATATTTTACTTTGAAAAAATAACAACATGAATAAAAAGCAGCCAATAATTTCATTTTTAAATATAATTTTCAAAGCTGAGATCATGGTTCAAGTTTAAGATAGACAATATTCTTTTTCTCTTAATAAGTTCCATATTTAAAAAAAAACCACACAACACAGTTGTCATTTTCCAAATATGAAGTTACTACAGTGATTATTCTTTACATATCACTTCTTGGCTTTTTAGTCATCAACCATTTATTAAAGAGTATATGGCCCTGAAACTGTAAGTCGTCCACTTGGAAAAATTTGCCGCACTAATTTCCTATCAAATACCTCAGCAACACCCCTACGATCAGGGTCCTGAATGAGTTACTTTGCAAATTAACAGGGAAAAGCATTTGTCTTTTCATAAATACATTGTGGTAATTTATGATTTTCTTCATAAAACATCAGTATATTTGATGTTTTCAGCTCAAATGATACAAACAAATCTAGATATAATACTGAGAATCTGTAACTTGCATATATTTCCATGGCAATTGCACCTCATTTATCTGAACCAGGCCAGACTGTTTCATGCTGTTATTCTCATAGTGCTGTTGGTTCTGTACAGTAGTTGAAATAAGTGAAACAGGATCCATATCTCTAACAGCATAGAATAAATAAAAACTGGTATTCTGGAGGTCAAGAAGTAGACTTATTACTATTTTGATCACCTTCTCCAGAAGGTCATAAACTTCTATGAACTCAGAACTTGTCTTGTCCATGCCATACCACTCTAGAACAGGACTCTTGATTTAATTGTGTATTTGCTATAAAGAACCTATATCATGGACTCCATGGTGGACTCCATGGTGGATTCTCTGGAACTTAAAGTCTTTAAATCATGATTTGAGGACTTCAGTAACTCAGCCAGAGGCTATGGGTCTATTATAGGAGTGGGTGGATGAGGTTCCGTGGTCTGCAATGTGCAGGTGGTCCGACTAGATGATCTTCTAGTCTTAAAGTCTATGGGAGTTTGGGTGAGAAAAAAGTGCAGGTTATGTGCCCAGAGCTCTTCAGAACTTTACTAGAATGAGTAAATTACTAAAGAAACCATAGTCTATAGTAGACACACCAAATACTTTACTTTACATCTGAAAAGATTAATTTAAGATGTCATCATTGCTATAATAAGCCAGGGTTATTTATTATAGTTCACAACATTTGATAGGACTATACTCCCACATATGTAGGAGACATACATCAGATCTAAAAACCAAGTTAATTCATTTTCTTCTCCCCCAAAATGCTCAAACTTAGATCATTCCCACACAAAAGTGAATTAATGTCCCTTCTACAGACAGTAATCAGATTTGCTTCAATTTTCAATTAGCATTGTGTTGAAGGTAAACAGAATTATTAACACTACAAAACATTTTTACATGAATATTAAAGAGAAAATGATGAATGCTAAAAGTAAGGAACACAATAGAGATGAGACAGTATCAGTTATGAATAACAGTTTCAGGATGCATTGTTTCTGTATCTAGTTATATCCATTATATTGGATTAGATCAGAGTGAATGCAATGCTCTGGCAACATATGAAGAAAAATGATACACAACAAACACAGAAAGAATTAGTATTTAATGGTTGGTCAAATCAGGAAAATAATCATAGGAACTAGCCCACAGATTTCCAATGTGTTGCTATAATGTTTTTGTAAAGAAGGCATAGACTGTTATGGATGCAAAGTAAAGTGAGGTCAAAGTTTTCCTTGAGTTTCTTAGGTACTGCAGATAAATAAGAAGAATCAACTTAGGAAATATTAATAATACTTTATTTGTACATAGTGCCTTTCATCTTAAAGTAGGTGTTATCTCTATTTTACAGATGAGGTACAATGACCTTTAATAGCTTCCAAAGTCATAAAGCAATCAGTAGCAGAGCTGGAAATACAACTCAGGTTTCTAAGAGACGTTACCCTGATGTAAACCCTCATTCAGAAAGGTGCATCACTTAAAGCATATGAATAGTCCCACTGAAGTCAATGCAACAATTTGCTTAAAAATACTCACACACAAATGTCTGTAGGATTAGGGCCTAGAACATCTGTATGCTTCCATGTTATATTAGAAATATTTTATCTTTGGAATTTAGTTTATTAGATGTTGTGACACATTTTATACTGAGTTTGAAAACCTATAATTACATTATTTTTGAGATAAAGAGAGATTTTTTTAAAAAAAATGGTTTATTATAGGACTAAATTACACATTTACTAGAAAAAAACATTTTCCCATTCAACTCTATTGATGCTTACATAGAATATGGCATATCCCTATAAAAAGGATGAGATGTCATTTGAATATTTCAATATTTTTGATGTTTTCATAGGAAATAATTGTTAATAGCAAAAAACAAACAAACAAACAAAAACCCCATAGGCTATATAGATTTTTCTTTTTGTGCATACAGGATGACCAAAAAGCCACTGACATTGTCTGAAGATGTAGGCAATATATTCCTATTGCCAGTTGTGAGAGATGAAAAATACACCTCACTTCATCTCACTGCAGAAACTGTTTCCTGATGCCAGGAAATTGCTAACCACCACCACCACCACTACGCTTCCATATTTTGAGAATGAATAAAAAAGAACGAGGACTTTCTGGGAACCAGACACTTGTGCTGGGCTGAAAGAAGAACTTGCCCATATGCTGTTTAACCATCTCTGTTCTATGATTGGTGTATATATGTCAATAAAACAAAAGTTGTATTTAGGACATGTCTACGCTACAAATTTTGGTCAATACAAGGAATGGCACCATATAGCTGCCAAAGTTAGTATATTGCTTAGGCACATGCATACTTGGCTGCTTGCATCAGTGCTGCACATACTCACTAGGAGTGCTTGTGTCAATGTAAAGTGCAGTGCTCCCTTAGTAGATATCCCAGTGTACCCTGTGCCACCATCTAGTGCAATGTCTTTTGGGAAATTTTTGCAGCATGCTGCGGGGTAGATGAGTGTCACACAGGGATCTCTGGGACCGAGGGGGTCAAGTTCCCAGCATGCATCTTTCTCCTTCCGATAATGACATCAATATCCCATAATGTTTGCATTTTTTTAATCCCACAAACCCATGTGGCACTTTTTGCTGCTATGATCTCTGACAGAAGCATGGAGCCTGTAGAGCACTGCATTCGTCTCATGTACATTGCAAATACATGATGCATGGTTCTCCAGTATTTGCAGAAACTGTGAGGGAAAAGCAACAGTGAGGGACGTGATTCCTTCAAGGACAGTTTGCTGAGGGACATAGGGAAAACTAATTCAAGGTTGTTGGTGGCATTCACAGAGCAGCTGCAGATGGTGGAACGCCACTTCTGGGCCTGCGACATTAGCACTAACTGGCAGGATTGTCTTGTAACGCAGGTTTGGGATCAAGAGCCACGGCCGCAGAACTTTAAGGCATGAAAGGCCACATTCCTAGATCTGTGTGCCAAGCTCACCCCAGGGACCGAGATATGCATTGATAGTGGGGAACCAAGTGGTGACAGCACTATGGGAGCTTGCAACGGCAAATTGTTATCCGTCAATGGCACTGCCACGTTTTAGAGAGCATGGTGTAGGCCCCGATGAGTTCTTTGATATCTACTGAGTCCGATGAGTGAGCGACAGTCCCCTCCACATGTAGGGCACACCCATGCACTAACAGTGCTCTGAATCAGAGAGCAGATTCTTTCCTCCTCTGATTCCAGTCATCACAAACCTTGATCCAGTCTGTCTCGCAATGCCTCACTCCATCTACAGGTTGACTCCTCCAACCAGAGCAGCATTCTGCCCTCCTTTCCCAATCAGCCACAGAGATTCCAAAGGATACTAAGTCATCTTTACAAGCATCCTGAAATCTGTGCAATGATCTGCCTCTCTTTCTAGACCCTTCATGAGCTTCAGAGTACAGCGCACTCTTTGGGACCCTGTGATCCAGCATTCGTTTGACATATCCATATCAGACTTGGCTGAGTCTTTTCTAACTAATCAACACTCCCATGAATGACATACCAGTACAATTTAACACTTCCATATTGTCATCTTGTCTTGTCATCTTATTCAAAGAATTGTACGGAAGTATCTGATATGAAAGCACTTTACTCTTTTGGTATGTTTGGCATAAGTCATCCATGTTTCTGAGCCATATGGAAGAGTGGATGAAACACAAGTCTCATAAAGATGGGTTTTCACTTTAGTTGACAATTTGTTATTGTTCCAGGCTCTGTCTTGCAAAAGACCAAAGTTCCTGGCTGCTTTGCTGATTTTACTAGTGAGCTTAGCATCAAGATCTACATTGCTGGTAATAGTAGAGCCAAGGTAGCAAAATTGGTCAACAACATCCAGACAAATACCATCTAATGTGATATCTGCAACTGGTTCTGAAGAGCCCATGGTGCATAGTAATAGTCTTCTTCAAGCTTATTGCTAGCCCAAAGATTTTGCATGAATCAGAGAATTTGGTAATAAGATGTTTTAGGGCATCATCATCATGCTTTAGATTGCTACCAGTCAGTGAGAAATCCCACAGTGGGGGCCATTGTCATGAGAATATGTAGGGCCATTAATCATCTCTTGCTACTCAGTACTGTGACTCCCAGCAAACTGCATAGATAGTGGATGGATTTGCAGCAATTAGATTCCCAAACTGTGAAGGAGCAATAGATGGCACACGTGTCTCTATTTTAGCACCAGCCCACCTTGCCACAGAGTACATCAACAGAAAGGGCTACTTTTCTATGATGATGCAAGTGTAGGTGGATTACCACGAACACTTCACTGATAGCAATGTGGGCTTGCCAGGTAACATGCATGATGCTCACATCTTTAAGAACACAGGACCATTCAGAAAGCTGCAAGGCAGGGTATTCTTTCCTGACTAGAGGTTACCATTGCCGCTATTGAAATGCTAATAGTGACTCCGTGGGACTTAGCCTACCTCTTGCTCTCCTGGCTTATGAAGCCATACACTGGCTATCTTGACAGCACCAAGGAGAGATTCATCTACCAGCTCAGCAGGCACAGAATGACAGCTGAATACATTTTTTGGCAGATTTAAAGAATGGATGTAGGTGAGAAAAATATCCCAATAGTTACAGCTGCCTGTTGAGTCCTGCATAACATCTGTGAGGCAAAAGGGGAAAAGCTGCCACAAGGCTGGAGGGCAGAGGTGGATTGTCTATCAGCAGACTTTGAACAGCCAGACACAAAGGACATTACAAGAGCTCAGCATGGAGCTATGTAGTTGAGGGAGGCTTTAAAAGAGCACCTTAATGGTCAGCTACATTATTGAACTGTTCTGGACTGCTGTTGTCTGGAAGGTTTGGGGGCTGTTAGAAATTGTGTAGTGCTTGCTGTATATTTATAAATATTACACAATGTCTTTTACTGAAGGAATGAATTATGCAGTGTTGGCTGAACATTTATAAATATTAGACTGTTTTACTGAAGCTATAAATTATGTAGCACTTGCTTTACATTTATACACATGACTGGATGTTTTCTGGAATCTGTGAATTCTGTGGTGCTGTACATTTACAAATACTGGGTGCTTTTGTTTACTGTTAAGCATTTTGCAATGAGTTATGAACTAATAAATAATTTAATTTTCAAAAAATAGAAATTGATTGAGTGGCAAAAACAATGCAGAGAAACCATTTGCAAAAAAAAAAAAAAAAAAAAAAAAGGCAATCCAATACAGATTTTCAACATAAATTAATGGGACAAAACTTTAAAATTGGAAAAGCAGCAATTTTTTCTGATCTCCTTTGGTGCAAAAATGTAGTATGTTTTGGCTACATATACATTAACTTATGAGAGCCAAGATTGCTGTATGTGAAACTGTGGTTTTCCTGGCTGTTCCTTGGCCAGGAGTAGTAGGGGGCAAGATGCAGCCCATGATGCCACATGGCATGTTAGGGGACATAGGGAGATGCAACCATGGAGCTCTCCAAAGGCTGGTAAGTCTGTGATTGTTTGACTTGTAGGTCAACCAGGGTCTGTAGCATTTATGTTGGTTGCCTGAGAAGCCCCATTATGTCCTGGTGCATCTCTCTCTTCCTATCCTTTTCCTGTTGGGATTCCTGGGCCTCTCTCCTCTTTGCTCTGTCTTTCTCCATGCCCCCAGCCATAGTGGTCCTTCTGCCCTTTTCTTCATGGTGCAGTGCAGCACTGGCTTGCAGGATCCCACTGAACATTCCTTAATCCTCTTCTTTCTCCTCCCCATCAGCGGTAGGCATTCTGTAGGAGTGGAGGAATCACACTCAGGGCTGCCAAGGCAGCAGTTCTTGATATAAAAAGACTGATGTACAATTGGATTTACAATCACAACAGATAGGGAAAGATACGTTTCAAGCTCCCTCCCCTTATTCCCATACAAACTTTTAGTAAGACATGCTTAGTTGCACTTCAGCTTTGGAGCACCTTTGCAGAAGACTGCTTTCCAGCCTCATAGTAAGCATAGTGCACCAGAGTTGAAGAAGAGAAAGGAATTTTTGTTTCACGAAACAATAAAATGTTGGTCCCTAATCTATGGGTATGAGTATAGGGCAGTAGCACTGAATATTGGCACAATTTTCCACAGGAGGTGGTGATTTTAGCTGATAGCTTACTCCTGGCAACAAAGGCTCAAACAGCATAGCTGCTACTGGCATCATGAAGCTACCTGGTCTCCTATGGCTCTAGCCAGTTGACTGCAGTGTTGCCTGCTGAAGTCATTGCAGAGTGGTGTGGGAAATTGTCTTACTGGGGAGGAAGCACTAAGGCAGTCTGTGGAACTCTGTGCCTCAAAGAAGCACCCTGGCACCCCCATATTCACCATGGTGATATGATTATGATATGTTCAGTACAAAGTATGCCTCGTGAGGTATCATTTTAAAAGTCTTAATCTGTTGGACATTAATGTCCTGTTGGATGGTATATGCTATCATTGTATGTGGAGTTATGAAGTTTTGCTATGTGTGTGTCACTGAAATATGTTGTGAGGTAGGGAACCCCCACAACAAGCCTTTCAGATACAACAACGGAGAAGCCAGACAGAGTTGATGGCCCATTAAGAAGAATCCACACTCCCAAGGACTATCACAGGATCTGTGTACAATGAAGACTTCTCAGGGGGAGCACATACACAATGGACACTGCTTGACTCATGTCATAGTAAAAGATCTTTACAGCAAGCTGGAAGCATCTATAAAAGAGGGGAAGTGGCATCATCACTTGGCCTCACTCCCCTCACAACTCAACACCTGGAAACATGTCTGGAGGACAAAGACTTTGAATGGGGGAGATGGTCCCAGGCTGGAAAGGAGAATCCCAGCCTGTGTATTGAGGAATGATATCATCAGGGTGAGACACTGCTAGGTTCAAATCCTGTCTAGTTTATGGAACTCAGATTGTGATTTTACTTTTATTTCTTAGATAACCAACTTTGATCTGTATGCTTATTACTGATAATCACTTAAAATCTATCTTTCTGTACTTAATAAAGCTGATTTATATTTTACCTAAAAACAGTGTGTTTTGCTTGAAGTACTTGGGGAATCTGCTCAGTGTGCAAAAGGTGGTGCATGTCCTCTCCACATTGAGGGAGAGGCAGACTGGGTAATAAGCTTACAGTGGTCAGGCTTCTGACCCGGGCAAGGTGACATAGCTCTGGGTGTGACGGGGTTGACCCCCCCACTCTTTCTGGGATGCCACCGGATGTGCTGGGGTCCCACTGAGCCCACCTGTCCTACCAGCCTGCCCCCTGAAACTACTGTGTCAGGCTCTCAAGCCCCCTTCCAGCACACGCACAGGTATGGACACACCCAGCTGTAGAATCACACAGAGTCTGCGATTAGCTCACTGTGGGAGGGCTCAGACAGGGGAATGCCAAGCTATCCTCTGGAGCGCAAACCCAATATTATATTGTCTTGCACTGTATAGAGAGATCTGTACCACAAAAGCTCATAAAAATCGCCCTCTCCCTCAATGTGGAGGGAGATATGCATAGCTTTTTGCTCCCCTCTTCCACCCCAGATATGAATTGCACAAACTGGGTTTTGGAATAAACAAAAAATAAGTTTATTAACTATAAAAGGGAAATTTTAAGTGATTATAAGGGATAGCGATTATAAGTGATAATGGAACAAAGCAGATTACTGAGCAACAAAAACTCTAGAGACACCATCCTGGGACCGAATCATATCAGCCACCATTAGGGCTCATTCACCTGCACATCTACTAATGTGATATATGCCATCATGTGCCAGCAATGCCCCTCAGCCATGCACATTGGCCAAACCAGACAGTCTACGTAAAAGAATAGATGGACACAAAACAGACATCAGGAATGGTAACATACAAAAGCCAGTAGGAGAACACTTCAATTTCCCTGGACATTTAATAACAGATTTAAAAGTAGCCAGTAGTAGACTTCAAAGAGAAACTGCAGAGCTACAATTCATTTGCAAACTTAACACCATTAATTTGGGCTTGAATAGGGACTGGGAGTGGCTGGCTCACTACAAAAGCAATTTTCCTTCTCTTGGTATTGACACCTCCTCATCAATTATTGGGAGTGGACCACATCCACCCTGACTGAATTGGCCTTGATATCACTGGTTCTCCACTTGTAAGGTAACTCCCTTCTCTTCATGTGCCAGTATATCTATGCCTGTATCTGTAATTTTCACTCCAGGCATCTGAAGTGTTTTTTTTTTTACTCATGAAAGCTTATGCCCATATAAATCTCTTAGTCTTTAAGGTGCCATCGGACTCCTCATTGTTTTTAAGGTTTATTTACAACATCCACAGGAAGGAACTCCAGAAAGATGAGAGATCAGCATCTTCAAAGACCCATTCTATTGTCTTTCCTAATGGCCAATTCAAACTGATTGCCTATTGTCTGGTGGGTGTTCCCCAAACACACACACAGTTGTAATTATTACATAGTCAATTTTCATAACTTCAGATACAGAACTGATACATGCATACAAATTGGATAATCACACTCATCAAATCCTAACTTTTCCAATGATACCTTATGTCATAAATATAAAGGGAAGGGTAACCACCTTTCTGTATACAAAACTATAAAATCCCTCCTCTTAACCCTTTACAGAGTGACAAATTCAAGAATGCCATTTGGTGTAAGTTACCTGTGTGTCCATGTGTCATAAATATAAAGGGAAGGGTAAACCCCTTTAAAATCCCTCCTGGCCAGAGGAAAAATCCTCTCACCTGTAAAGGGTTAAGAAGCTAAGATAATCTCGTTGAAACCTGACCAAAATGACCAATGAGGAGACAAGATACTTTCAAAGCTGGAGGGGGTAGGAACAAAGGGTCTGTTTGTCTGTCTGTGTGATGCTTTTGCCGGGACCAGATCAGTAATGCTCTTCTGAACTTCTGTTAAGTTAGTAAGTAATCTAGCTAGAAAGGTGTTAGATTTCCTTTTGTTAAATGGCTGGTAAATTAGGTTGTGCTGAATGGAATGTATATTCCTGGTTTTGGGTCTTTTTGTAACTTAAGGTTTTGCCTAGAGGGATTCTCTATGTTTTGAATCTGATTACCCTGTGAGGTATTTACCATCCTGATTTTACAGAGGTGATTCTTTTACTTTTTCTTTAATTAAAAATCTTCTTTTAAGAACCTGATTGCTTTTTCCTTGTTCTTAAGATCCAAGGGTTTGGGTCTGTGTTCACCTATGCAAATTGGTGAGGATTTTTATTAAGCCTTCCCCAGGAAAGGGGGTGTAGGGCTTGGGGGGATATTTTTGGGGGAAGATGTCGCCAAGTGGGTTCTGTGACCCCTGGGCAGTGAAGTTCACCACAATGACCAGAGAGGTTACTGTCATAGTTAATACTGTCATTGTGGGACAGCCTCTGGAGGACTGTTAGTGTTGACATAGGTCACACAAGTGTTTGCACTCACAGTGAATCAACTTTAGAAGGTTGATCATGGCTCACCACTGTTTAGGGAGGTGATTTTATTTAGTTGCTGTAACGGGGCACTTTGAGTATAGACACATGCACAAAAAGGTCAATGCAGCACTTATGTCAACATAACTTTGCAGTTTAGGCCAAGCCTCAGAGTATACCTAGAGTCCCTGTCACTGATTTATCTTCCCCTGTGAAGCTGACCTGTGAGGCCCAACACTTGCAACAGCTCATAAAAGGGGTGGGGCTGGTGTCAAAACAGGACACTGGTGTCAGAAGAACAACAGGATAAAACCAGAGTGATAGTATGGTACCAACTTGCACTCAGTTTGAAAAGAAACCATTACACAGTGCAGCTGAATGAACACTAAATCTAGAGAGACAAACATGCTTAGCTGCGTAGGAATGTATGCAGCACAACCTGGAGAATCTTAGCTGTAACTAAGTGAAGTACTATTTGAATACTTCTGCCTTTCGACCCCGGTGCACTTTTAAGTGCACAAAATTTTCCCCACAAAATTCCCACAGAAGTTGAAGTGGAGCAGCTATGGGCAATAGCCCTGCAGCCATTTTGATATGCTGCAGTCTTCTTAGCATCGTTTTACAGAGACTGTATTCAGAAATGTTGCACTAGCCTGGCACACATGTACCACAGATAGGCAGGCTAGCAGCTGTGGCAGGTACTCCTGGGGATGGAGGTGCAGAGGCTATATATGGTAATGAGATTTAATTTTTTGTTCCCCTTTTTATGTGGATTTGCATTATGCATGTTAGGTGGTTTGTCCTCTGCAAGACAAGTGGGCCCTGGGCCAGCCAACCCCTGTTCCAAGACATGCCCCTTTCAGGGTAGGTGTTCCATGAAAAGATCAGCTGTCAAGCTGGGAATGGGGAGTGGATGTTTTACTCAGATGATTATAATGCTCAGAAGGTAAAAAGACTGTGGAGATCAGTAGGAGGAGCTTAGAGTCTGGAGAGACTTGGTGGGAGACTTCCCGGAGCAGAACCTGAACCCTAGCAAGGGTGAGCTAGAGAAACCGGTAAGGATTACAACATAGGCCCAGGAAGGAAGGCTGAGTAGCCTTGTCCCAAAGGTAAAGAAGTTTGAGCCCAGGAAGGAGGGCAGCTAGTATAGGGAGAGGCACTGGGAAGGACAACCAGGACAGGCTGTGGCTATGGAGGACAGACAGCCCCATTATTACATAGGGCCAGGAACCCTAATAGAGGTTGCAGTAATGTCCTGCAGTTAAGGGGAGGAAGAAAGGACTAACTGGAGCCCAGGGGGACTGGAAGTTGAGGCTGCGAAGAGAAGGGCCAAAGGCTGCTGTGTGCCTGACATAGGTCCAGGTTGGAAATTTAATGTTTTCTTTGGACCCCAAATACCCGCAGAGCAGTGGACTTTTATGACTTCACCAGAGGGCCCAATTACCTCAGCAACTGAACTGTGCTGAAGGATGAGAGTCATTGAAAGCCAGGATTTTTGTGTGTGTGTATGTATGTATATGTCATAGGGAAGGGGAAAATGACTCTAGCCAGAGCTAACTCAATAATATATTCTTAATTGTAGTCCCCAGTAGATCTTTCAGGACTATCAACTCAAAGAAAAACAACTTTAACAATCTCTATAAATTTACCCACACCCAAAGCACCTAACCTGTATGTTTCTGGCATTCCTGACTTAATAATAAACAACAATAACCATGTCTTCTTGCCACTCACCCCCTCCCTCTGAAATTTTTGCCAGCATGTGTCACTGATGTGTAATAACTCATCCTGAACTGTTCCATTCTCTTACTGCATGCCTTAAGGGAGGATCACATAATGACAAAGAAAATGTGTCAAGTGCTGCGGCCACTGTGAGATCTAATCCAACAAACTCATTATGCCTTTTATAAAAAAAATCATTCGCACAGGGTGTTATTCTGCATCCAAAAAAAAAAAAAAGAGGGGGGGGTGGCAGACAACACTCTTGGGTTAGTTATATGGCTATTTAACTATGAACACCACAGTGAAGAAAATGCAAGAAGCTGTTCTTCATCAGTTATCGCTAATCCTAAACAGACCCTCTATTAGCTCTGACAATTGTGAAAATATTCTCTGACAGGACTAGAAATGTTTTTATTTCCCCCATTGAGTGAAAATGCCAGTCAGACCCTTAAGTGCAAATATATATTAACACTATACTTTCCAGAGCTTAGAGTACTGGCTAGTACTCTAACTGCCAACCATCAAGCTTTCCTGTGAGTAAATATCATGCAGTTTAGGACATGATTTTTTTTGGAGACAAATGCTACAGGAAGGGTAACAAAAATATTTATGAATAGATTACAGAATGCATATAGTATAACCAGACTGAATTTTAGCTATTCCATTCAGCTATTCAGCTATTGCCTGAAGCTTTCCCCAGTAATGACTTACCTAGAAGCTTTTTTCCCCTCTAGAGCAAGATCCCTTAAACAGAATCTTAACTGTTAAAGCTTTTCAGATTGTGAACTTCTGAGAAACTTCTTCATTCTTGTTGTACATTTTGAAATCTATTTTCAAATGAAAGGGGAAAATGCAAAAGCCAATGTGGACCAGAGAAATATTCCCTATTTAGTTCAGGTGATCTGAGCAGCAGCACCTTGAGAACAGACAGTATCTAGTAATTATTAAGGATACTAACCAGAAAAAAACCCACAAGTTTTATTTTTATACTATGTTATATAGTATACATATGCATGAACACATGTACACACACGCACTTTATTTGTTATTATATACACACACATAAAATTGAAGAGAATAAGTGTAGTACAATAATTTTGAAAATATTAACATTATTTTAAATACACTTTAAATACAGCAATGCACAAAGAAAAGCCAACATATTTTTGGAGAAAGAAACTGTAATGACCCAACCTCCTTTTGAAATATTAACAATTAACTTTGTGCAAGTGGCCAGTCAGGGGTAAAGTGAGGACATGGACTTAATTTTCAGCATAGGTAGCCCCGAAATAAAACCACTCTTTGAAGGCTTGTTTACCTGTGGATATTGGTTTTAGTTTATCTCATAATGATCAAGGCAGGCAAAAGACAGAGCTAATTAGCATTTTTCCTGTGGATAATAATTTGTCATATCTAATTCTTCTCAGGGAAACGACAATCACTTCTGAGCCTGTATAGCTATCCCGCCACCCCACCCCAGCCGATCCCCCCCCCCCAAAATGGAAATCTAAAAGGAGAATTACCTACATGCAATTCTTCTCTGAAGGGTGTCAGCTGTAATAAATCACCCCTTTTGGAGCTGTGATCTTAGTGTGATACCGGCAGGAACCCCCAGAGCTCACAATTTTAAATTTGTTCGTAGAGCCTACAGCTGCCCCTGTTGCAGAACCATTGCAACCACTACTGCTTCCAACTATCAGTTTCTTTGCTACAGAAAAAACCTATTTTCTTTAAGATGGAAAACATACATTGCTAAAAAAACAAAACAAAAAAAAACCAACCCTCAGCTCGCAGTGAACTGGGTGGGCAAGAGGTATAGCCTATAAAGATGAAAAATTACAGACAAGACAGTTTCTTTTCTCTAACGGGGCCAATTGTGAAAGATCACTCACTACTCATGGAGATTCAAAAACTACAGGAATGTCTTTATAAAAAAACGATGAGGGAAAAACGACTCCAAAAGCCACAGGCACACTGCAAGATAGAAACTTGTGATATTTTAAAGTTTTTATAATGGCAAAGGCCCTGATTCTGTAACGGACTCTGGACAGACATCTGCAACCATCTGGAACTCCCATGAAATCCATCTAAGCCAAAACTGAATTCTTAATAAAAGGACGAGTCCAAGTAATAATGCTAGGAAAACTGAATATAAAATGCCATGTGGTTTTCCTGAAAATTTCTTTGGCAGGAACTAACTTGAAACAAACCTCTGTAGAAACCAACTTTCCTTGGAAACATGTCTCATGACTGTGAAATTGCAGACTTGCCAAAAGGAGGCAACAACAGAACCATTCACACATTTAGGTACTGATGGCTGGATTTTTAAAGGAATTTAGGTAACTAAAGATGCAGATAGGTACTTTTGAAAATCTCACAAGTTGCCTGTCTGCATCTTTAGGCACCTCAATGCCTTTAAAAAGCAAGCCATTAGTCTGCAAACATTTAAATGACAGGTTTCAGAGTAACAGCCGTGTTAGTCTGTATTCGCAAAAAGAAAAGGAGGACTTGTGGCACCTTAGAGACTAACCAATTTATTTGAGCATGAGCTTTCGTGAGCTACAGCTCAACGATGAAGTGAGCTGTAGCTCACGAAAGCTCATGCTCAAATAAATTGGTTAGTCTCTAAGGTGCCACAAGTCCTCCTTTTCTTTTTGCAAACATTTAAATGTTTGCCTAAACTTTAAGCACTTGAGTAGTCCCATTGACTTCCAGATCAGCATGATCTATTTACTACGTGGCTTTCCAGCAAGCCTGCTTAATCTGAGGCTTTTGACTGGAGCCTCAGGTATAAGAGTTACTAAAAAATCTCAGAATGTTTACGAACATTATGGTCATGGTGGTGGAGACTGCAATTATTCCAGTTACGACAGTGGCATTTCCTTAAATAGAACAGGAATAGAGTGATGGAGCTTTTCCAGGTAGGCCACCAAAACGGTTACTTTAGTCCCTCTGCTGTTATTTACTTAAAATGGATGATATTGAATATTATTTTATCTGTTTAAAATAGGTGTGTGTTTTTTTCCAGTGGCTGAGAGAAGCTCAAGATGGTAGTGGTGGCGTTAGCCATGAGCCAAAATGTCTTGTTATTCAATTTCTTATTGCAAGCAGGTAGGAGTCATAGTGGAAATAAGTAGGTGGTGGTATTCTTCCAACCTCCACTCACGAAGTAAACTGTACCCACAAGACATATGGCTCCCAGTAGATTGTGCAGACATTTAAGACATTGTCATACATGCTCTCGCTGCTTGATTCCCCCTCATCTGTGTACAAACAGATCTATAGGCTCCACTGGGCTCCTCATGCTTGGCTTCTCATCAGTAACACTTATACGTCCAACTTTGTTTCTTTGGTCCCTTTTTGAGGGCCTCATGCCCTAATGAGCGGTATTAGCCATCTTCTGTTTGACTCTTCCTTGACCTGGGCATGCGATGGAGAAGAGTGTTGGCATCTCACAAGCTTATGCTCTTGGGCTGCCAAAACAAGCTGGCATTCACCATTGATTGTGAAGATTTTCATAAAGTGATTCTCCTTCTCCTTTCCTGCATGCTTTGCTGAGCACTGAAATAAGTGTTGATGTTTAAAGTATTTATTATCACTTGTCTCCTGAATTAGCTTCCTCTGCAATGAATAGGGTAGCTCACACCTCTCTGTTTACTGTTTCAAATTTCTGCAGATGCAAACAGACATCACTGTATCATCAAGCCTCAAAAACGTGAGTCCAATGTATCTCAGCAACCATGACATCTAGGCCCAGATATTTAGATGCCTATACACGCCGACTACATGTGGTGTTCTCATCCAGTATACCAGATGCCCTGACTACAACTATGTGTGTGAAAACAGACAATCGCTATGCTTTCAAATGAACGCAAACAGAAAATTGATAAAAGACAAAAATACACAATCACCTGTGGGAGAACACTTTTCACAGAGCAATCATTCCATATCAGACTCTTAGTCCCTCTCCTCAAAGGAAACCTGCACAACACCTTCAAGAGAGGAGCTTGGGAACTTAAATTAGTAACTCTGATGTACATGAAAAATCATGGGCTTACTAGAGAAAATAATTTTATGGTTCATTATAATGATTTGTAATACACCCTACTGCCTGCTAATCAAGATATGTAAACATTGTTGTGCTGAGCACTGCAACAGTTAACTGTTTGAAGAGCCTAAATCTCATTTTCAAAAGAGATTTAGTCATTTAGGAGTCAAAATTTGATTGACAGTCAATTTGCAGTGTTGTTTTAGCTATGTTGGTCTCAGGATATTAGGTGGGTGAGATAATATCTATTATTAGACCAACTCCTGTTGGCTTTTGAGCTACACAGAGCTCTTCTTCTGGTCTTGAGAGTCAATGGGATTTAGGCTCCTAAGGACTAGATTAAAGAGAAACTTAGGCATGGCAAGGCTCAGCATCACATCCAACTTTTAGGCACCTTGAAAGTCACTGGGATTCACAAAGCCCGAGTTTGGTGCCCAGCCTCCCTATACAATAAATGGGGAGCGAGAAGTGCCTCAGAATGGCATTCACAAATGCCAGTATGCTAGGCTGCTCCCCACCAAAGCATGCCAATGGGAGATGCCAAAATGAGGGGTTATTCTAAGCCCTGCCCTCTCTCACTGACATATGTGCCTAAGTCTGGGCTGAAGAGAGGTGCCTGTCTTTGGTTGGGTTTCTCAGCTGGAAACCCTTTATTGAGCTTTTACAAGAAGCTGGGTGAGGACGACCTCCTTCATAACTTGTAGCCCTGTGGGTACAAGGGAACTCACCTGTGATGTAGCAGACCCCTGGTTGAACCCTCTGCCCGAGAAAGAATCATGGGGCCAGAGAAAGCACACTTATGAGAATGACTTGGTAGCCTGGTGGTAAGAGCACTCCCGAGAGGTGGGAGACCCAGGATCCAGTCTTCCTGTTCCAATGACTTTTTAAAATTATTGAGCCACAGTGGTTCAGCTTCAACAGAGAGATAAGAGAGCCCCACATCAGAATATCCCATAACCAAGTGGCTACTGCATTTCCCTGAGAGACGGAGATACCTGTTCAAATCCCTTCTTTTCAGGTGGAGGGGGGACTTGAACTAGGGTGTTTCTCCCATCCCAACTGAGTACCCTAATCACTAGGCTAAAAAGGAGGTCATCCTCCCAGCAGCCACTTTGTGTAAGCTCACCAATAGGGGCCCAATCCAGTGGGTGAGTGCTGAGCATGCTTACCAGATCAGGTCTCCTGAATTAGGGGAGGGACATCTATCTTCCTGCAGTTTGTGCATTGCTCTGAGGCTTAGCCCTCCAGACACCTGGTGTGGGGTTGCAGTGCACATGTCCACAGGCAGAAGCCTAGGTACCTGGGGAATTTGAGTACAAAGGTTTGGGCACTGAAAGAGCTTGGGCATCTACAGTACTCGGCAGCAGTTCAGTGGGGCGGGGAGTTGTGATTCCCAGTGCGGCCTGATTCCACAATTTAGGTGCCTAAAGTGACATCTAGAGGCCTAATTTCTTTTGTGAATCCAGCCCAAAGTGCCTATGCCACTTTTGAAAAGGAGATTTAGGCTCCAAAATCAGTTCAGCACTCCAATGCTGAACACAACAATGCCTAAATACCTTTAAAAATCTGGGCCCTAGAAACTAAAATTATGTTTTGTTTTGAATGAAAGATTAGCTTCCATAGAATAAGAAGCCAGCATTTCAAGAGATGCAGGAATGCTATACTGGCTACAAGCAAGTATGCTCTTTAGGTAAAGGAAGGAGACCTGCTGGAGTATGCATACTACAAACTTGTCCAGTCTATGCTCTTATCAATTACGGTACAGAATACAAGGCTCACCAGTCTCTTACCTTAGGAGAGGAAATAGTTTCCAGTGTTTTAGTTCTCTTTTAGAATCAGGGTACAGGGGAAAAAAACAACACTCAGTGCTGAGAGAAGCCATCTTGAATCATTTGGGTGAACATCAGGGTGGCTGATTTATAGCCTTATATAGTACCACATGGTGGCAGCTATTAAGTACTGTATTACAATAACCTATTGTAATGGATAGAGAAAGTCAAATGTTAGTTTGAATATTTTTTTTCAGTTATGCTTTCTCATCTTGTCTCTTTACAGGTGAATAGCGTCCTGCTTATTTCCAGAGTAGGTTAAGTGAGTATATTATTTTAACAGTTTGACAACAACAAAAAAGGAAGAAAAGAACAGCGGGGAGGGGGACTCATAAGAATTAACAGAGAAACACAGATAGGGCTGATTGGCTGAAACCAAAGGAAGGTAGCACCAGAACTCAAAGTTGGTTTCCAGTGCCAAGGTTAAAAGATATAGACTAGAATTTAGCAAGGGTGAAATCATCTATCAAAACCTAGGTTCTTGTGCAGGTGTAACTCAGTAGCAGTATCTTCAAATTGCGATTTGACAGAATTTTTAAAAAAAGGAATTTAAGAAAAAATGCAATATTTTGTTACAGAGCACTATGCTGTTTGGGCTCTGACTTTTCTAACTGCAGCTCACATTGCCCATGCTACAGCCTTAGAAGCACAGTCCTTTTTCATATTGGGGCACAGGGTCTTTTAAGAGCGGGCATGATACTGTAGGAAAAATATTGCTTGATTAGGGAAGAATTCTAACTAACTTTGGAAGGAATTTAGGATGCATCTCTAGCACCACCTTAATCTTAAAAGGCCATGATTCTCCATTGCCTTACACCTTGTGGTGCAATCATTTACACTTGGCCAAAGTGGTTGTAAAATTCTACATTCTGATTTGGTAGTCTTTTTACACTCGCTTATATTCTCCAAAGGGGTTTTAAGTTGGATAAATGTAACTTACACCCACTTTAAGGCCCCTTTACAAGCAGATCTTCTGATCCTTTCCCAGGTGCTGTTTTATTATCTGTACAGGGGTGAAGATGTACTGCCATCCTTTGTAAATAAGCTACAATGGTCTGCAAGCATTTTGTAGAGATATGAATCAGATATCAGCTATAAAGGTGACATCTGAAGTTGTCAGTGCTGTACCTGTGTCAGAAGTCTAAGATACAAGGATGTGGGTATACATCCCAATCACCAGATTTGTCTAAGGTCCACAGCACATTCCTCAAGAACAGGGATTCTCAACCTGGGGAGCAGGAGTGTGAACAGGTGTCACAGGGTTGTGACCGTCCCCCAACCATTCCCACATTGCTAAAGGGAAGGAGAGGCCTGTTTATATGGGAAGAGAGTTTCCATATGGAAAAGGCTGAACACCACTGCGCCAGAACACAGGATGATTGTTACTAGAGACACAGTTTAAACTTTCATAAGATAGAAAATAAGATTTCCAAACTTGACAAGGAACTTTCTTCATTTTAAGATATCAGGACAGACCTAGAATAAAAATCTTTGCTCTTTCATGCTGTGGGATTAATTTGATAGCTTTCTATAGCAAGAAAATTTGGAAGTCCTGCAACATCTTTTCCTCATTGTTGTTGATCTGTAAGCATTATCACTAACCAGGACATCTCTATTGATCAAAATCTGGAGCCTTACTTTACAGTCCTCAGGACCCATCTGAGGTGACAAGGGACCATTGTCTATCTCCTTCAGGAAGATCCTATGAGACAGAAACTGGCTGACCAGCTATTTGCTCTGGAGCCTCATAGATTATGGCTGTAACATTTGGGGGTTTAGGGCCTTTTGTTTCTGTCACAATGGTGGAGGACTTTGAATGTAGTGAGTACTGAGATTTACTGGTAATATTCCAATGGTTTGATCCTTCAGTCTGAACTGAATAGATGTACCATCACTCTTAACCTTTTGGTCAAAATCCTCACTGTTCTTGAGTAAACCAATTCCAGGAAACATGTCTCTTAGAAATTTCAGTGCACAAGGGGAAAAAAAAGCCTACACAATTTAGAAACTTGTTCAACATTTATTTTCTTTATTGTACAAGTGGTATTAATAAATGATAATACACTCTATGTGATCAAATAACAGTTTGAACTGTTGGTTTCTCCAACAGCAGGGCTGTTGTTTTTTTGTGGGGTGGGAAGGTTCTAAAGTGCATCTCAGGACAACTTTATAACACTTTACCAAAAAAGACCCCAGCCATCTCCTTTTGGCTTTTTAATAAACTGTCAACAAGGTGGCAATACAACCACAAGATACAATATAATTAACGTTCTTTAAATTCTGTACCACTAAATATACTGTATGCATAACAGTTTGCCACATCTTCCATTAAGATATTTAACATTTACTATAGAAGTTTCTATAAATTAAATGAAGTATTCTTTATGTAAGGTATAAAAACACCAATTCTTTTCTCTACAAGAATACTGTCACTTATCACAAAACAACAACAACAACAAAACAAACAAAAAACCCCCACAGATGAACCAACACAGGAATCTTGAATAAATGTAATATAGCTGAGGCGATAATATCAGTAATAGCTTATCTTCGTAGTAAACATTAGCCTTATGCGTATCCCACTTGAATTCATTTAATTAAGAAGCTGAAAAGAAAAGGAAAATATGATTAAATGCTGAAAAATGCATAGGAAACGTGGTATCAAAATTATTTTAGAAGAATCAACAAGGACTTTAAAACTTAAATTCATTAATGGGGGCAGAGATAGCAAGGCCTCAAAATTACATAGGGTGAGAAGCATGAATATGATATGATAAGAACCTGGAAGACAATGAATACTTTTAAAGGGGATATGGCTAGAGCCATGGGAAGGAAAAGATGAATTTAGCAGTGACAGTTTGGACAGACTAGATGGGAAACAGGTGAGAACAAATTTCAGAGTAGCAGCCGTGTTAGTCTGCAGTCACAAAAAGAAAAGGAGTACTTGTGGCACCTTAGAGACTAACAGCTCACAAAAGCTTATGCTCAGATAAATTTGTTAGTCTCTAAGGTGCCACAAGCACTCCTTTTCTTTTAGGTGAGAACAAGTGGGTGAGGTGAGATAGGACAAGGTTACAGTAGCAAGACGAGAAATTATCCTCATTTTTGTGGGAGCGAAGCTCCATTGTTTCAGTGCTGACAGAGGAAGACACCTGCTATCCAGAACTTATCAACACTGAAAGAATGGAGCTTCTCTCCCACAAAAATTAGGAGCTGCAATGAATTCCACTTCTGGGTGGCTTAGGAGCCCCGATGAGGCTGAGTTGTCTCTCAAGCAGTGATCTATCTATGCTGCTTCTTCCTGTACAGCAAATAAAATGATGATGGACAAGCTGAGGATTTGGAAGGTGGCCGAAAAATGGCAGTTTGTGTATTGAGTATTCCTGAGAGTTAGCCAGATTTGAGGTATGTAGCCTATTTTGCAGAATGACACAAGCTTGAACATGAATCTCAGTAAATATTATTTAGAAATAGATTTACCAGTTCATAAATTCCAAGTAAATCCATTTAATTGCGAAAAAAGTCAAGCTAGTAATAACTATCGACTAAAACCCCTGAACATAAAAGCATCTAGTCCGTCATAAACAGATTATACCCTTACTTTTAACTCTTTGTATGTCTGAACAAATATTCCTTCTGTTAAATACTGTCTTACAAAAAACATGTGACATAACATTGCCTGCCTTACTAACAGTTGATTATTTGACCCCCACCCCCAAAATAATCCTACTTAACTTCCTTCAGCTTGTGTTGAGCTATTGAAACAACTGTGTGGAAACGTAGCGAGGGAGAGCATATAGGATTCATGTACTGAAATGAGCTTATGCAATGTCAAAGGACATTTTTAATTACCATAATGCTCATATTTTCTGAGTGTACTCAAGGAATTTTTCAGCTACGTGGTATTTCACCATTTGTCTTTATTTTGGTTGCATGAACTGGTATTCTCCAAGCAATCACCAACAGTTCATGTTTGATTTTATTTCATAATATACATATTACAAATCTGAGGTGTGGTCTCTGGTATGACTTTTTTATATTTATAATGACATGCCGCAGATTAGTTCCTCTTGTCTGTTGTTCAGTGCTGATGGGGTTATCCTTCCCTTCTTAGTTTCTTTATCTTTTCTCCTAGGTTTACTTATTTTAATAGCGCTTGAATATAATGGCTACTAAGGATAACACACTGACCATAAAACATTATTTTACAATAGTAACCACCATATAAAAACATAAATTAAAAGACAGTACTGACGGACGTCCAGAGACTTAAAAAAAATATTTGTCACAATTTTTGCAGTTGTAGAAAACATCTAAAATCAAGCGATAAAAAGGAAAAGAAATCAGGAATCTCATGAAGACTCTGAATTTGAAGGGACAGTTAAAGACTTCCAAGTGAAGGTTAATGGATTAGCTGTTTTTGAGCCTGAAGACCTTTATTTATGCCCCAAACAGGTAAAGTAAAGGAAGAGGCAGAGCCAGTTATTATATAAGGGCTTGATTCAAACCCCATACATATCAATGGGCTTTGGATCAGTACATTTTTGATCAGGCTTTCAATGTGCCTCAACCCTATCTTAAAGAAACCAGTGCTAGGATTGTTAAACCTCCTCACCTTCTGCAGCTGAGACTGCTCATGCAGGGGCTAATTAGAGCCAAATGTCACAGTAATGCTTTGTGACCTGAACATCACAGTGCAATGGACTGTACCTCCCTCTAAAAATAATTAGCTGAATTGAACAACACATTAATCAATGCTTATCACCAAGTCACAGAGCTTACAAATTAGTTCTTTTGTTTCTTTTCTTGGGAAAAACTAAACTGTTGTCAGAAATGTTATTCTATAGGAACACTGAGTAAACATTTGCTTAATTGATTATCACAATTGTTTTATTAAGGAGCTACTGTCTCTTTGTTTATGTGATTTTAGTAGTTTAAAGTGGCACTATCAACTTGAAATGTATTAATTATGGGAGTTTAAAATAGTTTCTGTTGGTATGTTTGCCCCTTCCAAATTTTTGTAAGTTTATAATTGCATTCTTCTCTTTATTTAAAAATGTATGTGCCCAGCCTGCTAATAGGTAACAGAACCTCCCAAATAAATGGGGAATGGGAGAAGAGTAGGTACTGACTTAAAAATGGTAGATGAAACAATTTCAGACAAGTGTAAACTTAATGTTCTAACTAATCTGTCATCTTGTTGTCAACTTTATTTACTCTCACAAAAATGCACAGGTGACAGTGATGATAAAAAATGGCAACTGTTTTCAAAGAAGTGGAATATAGTTGATTTCCGATGATGATGGTGAGGGATAGGCAGCTGAAGAGCCTGCTGACAGTGGATGGTATCTTATCAGTTGATCAATCAGAGTACCAGCACTGGAATACCTTCATGGGGACTATGACAGAACTCCAGCATGTGTACTTGTGCAACCCTGGTTGGGAACATGCAGTCACATACATGTATATACAGTAACTCCTCACTTAACGTTGTAGTTATGTTCCTGAAAAATGGGACTTTAAGCAAAACGATGTGAAGCGAATCCAATTTCCCCATAAGAATTCATGTAAATAGGGGGTGTTAATGGGGAAATTGGATTCGCTTCACATCGTTTCGCTTAAAGTCACATTTTACCCCTATATATATATATATATATATACACACACACAGTATAAGTTTTAAACAAACACTTTTATACTGTACACAGCAATGATGATTGTGAAGCTTGGTTGAGGTGGTGAAGTCAGAGGGTGGGATATTGCCCAGGGAATGCCTTACTGCTAAATGATGAACTAGCACTCGGCTGAGCCCTCAAGGGTTAACTTGTTGTTAATGTAGCTTCACACTCTACAAGGCAGCACGAATGGAGGGAGGGGAGACAGCATGGCAGACAGAGACACACTCTGTGTGTGTGTGTGTGTGTTGCGCATTTCCCCTTTAAGTACGCTGACCCACTCTTAAGTCCACTGCCTTGTTAAGTTAATTAGCAAGCTGAGACCACAGCTGTTGCCAGGAAGCTCCCTCCATCCTGAGCCCTGTCATGTGTCCCCCTGCTCTATGGAGACGGGGTAAGTGGGGTGCAGGAGCAAAGGGAAGGGGGACACCCTGACATTAGCCCATGCCCCTCCCTCGCCCCTTCCCCCCCCAGACAGGAAGCAGGAGGCTTGGGAAGCAGCTCCAAAGCAGAGGGCAGGAGCAGCACATGGCAGTGGGGGGAGGCTTAGCTGAACTGCCAGCAATTGATAGCCTGCTGGGCGGCTGCAGCACAGGGAACTTAGGGGAGCGCGGAGCTGATATGGGGGCTGCCGGTCCATCCTGGTTCCAAGCCCCCACCAGCGAGCTGCAATGGGCTGTTCTTCCTGCAAGCAGTGGACAAAGCAGGTGGCTGCCAAATGACCTTAGAAGGGAGCATTGCACAACTTTAAACGAGCATGTTCCCTAATTGATCAGCAATATAACAACAGAACAACATTAACCGGGAAAACTTTAAGTGAGGAGTTAGCCGTGTTAGTCTGTATCCACAAAAACAACAAGGAGTCTGGTGGCACCTTAAAGACTAACAGATTTATTTGAGCATAAGCTTTCGTGGATAAAAACTCCATTTTTAATTGAGAAGTTACTGTACTCTGCTTCTGACTGTGGGTTTCATATCACAGCCCCCCCAAACTCATCCCTTCATCATCCAAACTCCTATTCTTCATTGCTCTTCTTGAAGACAAATATAAAAGAGATTTGCAGTTTCTCAGCCCTTGCTAAGTCACTAATTTAATCACTCTGCTTATTAAGGCCTAACTTTTACTCTAAGCCCCCTGCAAATACATAATTGTTCGAAGACCAGACCTGGCATTAAATTGCTCCCAAGGGGAGCGGAACTTAATGATAATGAGCCCCTATACCTGACAAAGATTACTTCCTCTGCCATGCTTGTTGGCATATTGGAGGGCAAAGGACCCACCACATGCACACTCATATATACAGTAGATTGATAGCAGCCACATGAAGGCTGCTTTTCTCTCTGTGCCTCAACTTACACCCTTCCTCCCCTAAGTTGCAGAGCTAGACTCATGGCAATTTAGCCATTATTCATAAATTTACTTTCTGTCTTGCATGTGTTTCCGCTAATACAGTGGCTCTCAAACTTTCCAGACTACTGTACCCCATTCAGGAGTCTGATTTGTCTTGCATACTCCAATTTGCACCTCACTTAAAAACTACTTGCTTACATAAGAATGGCCATACTGGGTCAGACCAAAGGTCCATCCGGTCCACTATCCTGTCTTCTGACAGTGGCCAATGCCAGGTGCCCCAGAGGGAATGAACAGAACAGGTAATCATCAAGTGATCCATCCCGTCGCCTAGTCCCAGCTTCTGGCAAACAGAGGCTAGGGCCACCATCCGTTCCCATCTTGGCTCATAGCCATTGATGGACGTATCCTCCATGAATTTATCTAGTTCTTTTTTTAACCCTGTTATAGTTCTGGCCTTCACAACATCCTCTGGCAAGAAGTTCCACAGGTTGACTGGGCGCTGTGTGAAAAAATACTTCCTTTTGTTTGTTTTAAACCTGCTGCCTATTAATTTCATTTGGTGGCCCCTAGTTCTTCTGTTATGAGGAGTAAATAACACTACCTTATTTATTTTCTTCACACCAATCATGATTTTATAGACCTGTATCATATCCCCCCCTTAGTCGTCTCTTTTCCAAGCTGAAAAGTCCCAGTCTTATTATGGCCATTCCATACCCCTAATCATTTTTGTTGCCCTTTTCTGAACCTTTTCCAATGCCAAAATATCTTTTTTTAGATGGGGTGACTACATCTGCAGGCAGTATTAGAAAAATCAGACATAAAAATATAAGTGTCACACCACACTATTAGTGAAAAATTGCCGACTTTATCATTTTTACCATATAATTATAAAATAAATCAACTGGAATATAAATATTGTACTTACATTTCAGTGTATAGTATATAGGGTGGTATAAACAAGTCATTTTCTGTATGAAATTTTAGTTTGTATTGACTTCGCTAGTGCTTTTTATGTAGCTTGTTGTAAAACTAGGCAAATATCTAGATGAGTTGATGTATCCCCTATAAGACCACCATGTACCCTAGGGGTTCACATATCCCTGGTTGAGAACCACTGCTCAAATACACACGTAAAAGCCTCTAGCATCTGCTCATGAGGACAAAGACTATGAAGAACACGAATGATCAGAGAGCAGAGGGAGGTCTTTTGGCTCAGTCTATGCCTTCATAGACTTTTTCTTTAATTGGTGAATGTAGATCAGAAATATTGACAGAATTAGGCTAATAGTTCTGAACAAACAGCCATATTGAAGAATTGAGAAGGAAAAACAGTATGAAGAGGCTTAATTTTATGCTTTCTTCATAAAGTGGGGTAAAATAGGCTAGATATCTAAATACATGGCTTGAGAGGTGGTTTTAAAGGATTTAAAATTGTTGGACCCAAGAGCATTCTGAGGGACTGTATTGATGAAACCAAGTAGGGATATTGGTTTGATATCAACAAACCGAGGACTGGTAGTGTTAAAGAAAAAGGGAACTGTGAAGAATTTGTCTGCATGGAGAATGAGCAAGTAGACAATAGTCTCAAAAAAATTTGGTAGCTCATTTCGGGAAAGCACCCAACAGCTTTCTGAATCTTATCAAAACCTCTTGAGACTGAAACATTGGGCAGGAGGTCTCACAAGAGAAAAAAGACTCCTTCACAAGAATCTTGGGACTTCCTGCTTTTGGGTTTGACCAAAAATACTGTGAAAACAGCGGTTATCCATTCGGCTTCCAGCTTGATACAGGAAGTGCAAAGATGCACAAAAGCATTTAAAAATAGAGAAGCCAAACTTTGAACCAAAAATATGTTCATTAAGGTTCAATGTGACTTTGGGGTAAAGGGTGGTTTTGTCTGTATTGTAAGCAAACCTATTTGCTCATCTCCAGAACACATGGAGAAAAGAGGGAATCATAATGTTTTGGTGGAGAGGCAGATGCATATGTACTGGTAATAGAGCTTAAACAGTGTAAAAGTGGAATTTATAGGAGTTACTCTAGGTCCACATTCATGAACAACATGTTATTTGACTACTTATGGACAACAACAAATAGCACTGCAAAGCAAAGTACAGCAGGAAGCCCATCCACAGGGTAAACTGGAAAACGGTTTATTTTGTGCTATATTGTGCATGTAACTGAAAGCTGACTGGTAAGTAGAAGTAAATTTGGAATTTCATTGCAAAGGAGAAGTCTTCTATAAGAGGGACTGTCAGGAATGGAAAGGAGGCAGCACTGGTGAAAGAGAATTCATGAGAAACAGAAGAGGGCATTTGGGGAGAAAATAACATCAAAAAAATCTGTATGGACCTTCAACAAGAAAACTTGCATTGAAGCTGGAGAGAGACCCACGGCAGTAACTGAAAGTACGTTCTTTAAATTGCATTGCCTTAAAGCATAAGAGAAAATCACAGAATGCACTTGTCATCTTATTACTCTGTTTATTATTATTACTCATATTCTTTACTATGCTTATTTTGCTCTGCACAGACTAAATGAATAATTCCCCATGTGACTGAAATACAGTAGCTCATATAGTTTCACTCTCTTGCAGTGGGAACATACCAGTTTAAATATTTTTGCAAGCAAGCTACAAAACAATGTTCTCACATAAGAGAGCAGCTTATAAATGCTTTCTGGGTAGGGCAGGAGGGAAAATGTTCAAGATCACTACAAAAGAAAGTAACCCATTATTTCAACGTTAAATGCCAGCAATTCAAAAACTGTTATTTCAGCAAAATGGAGAAATCCCAACATTCTTCTGCTAGAACGGTGGACTTGCAAAGGCATGAGAAGTCCCCTCTATGGAAAAATGAATGACGCTGGAAGAAGCCGTTCAGTACATATTTAAGCAAACTTTTGTTCTTCTTTTATTATTGTTATATTTAAGAAATCTTTATGTTAACCCCAATCATGAGCATATCTTGTGATTGGCATTTGGTCCCAGTTTGCCTATTGCCACATTATTTTTCATTGGGTAAAAATGTATTGAAAACAAGAGTAAAATTTTTTAAAAATTCATTATGGCAGAGACTGGAGCAGCTTCAGAAGAAAACACTACGTACATTACTCTGTACTGTAAAGTCAGAAATTAATTTATCACACAAATAATGGAGCTCACAGAGGGTGAACAATACGCAAATGTGCTGTATCACTTATTTTTTCTGTGGTGAAAAGAAAACCAAACACACACACACACACACTCAGAGCTTCTGCCCTCCCACCATTTTCATTCGTTCTATGCATTTATTTTTTGTCACCAAAGGGATCAACAGCTGAAGTAACAATGGCAGAGGCAATACAGGAGTGAGGGGGCAGCGAGCAGCAGCATTCCTACCATATTGTTTTATGTACTTTTATAAAAGGAAATAACCTCCTTTCTCCAGTCCTTGGCTCTTGATTTATCTTCATTTGATTTCATCTTGATAGATCTTCACCTCATTGAGGTCAGTGATGGCAGGAGAGAGGATGAATGCAAGGAGACATGTAATTTCTTAAATCCTTTATTGATGCACTCTTCTTCAGTAAAGATTTATATTATTGTTCAGTGACAAACAGCACACAAGTAATTTAGTATTTGTAACTTTCTCTGAAGAGGGAGGATGGTGGATTTGTGATGTTGCTTGTAGCTCTGTTTATACAGCATGAAAGTCATTTCAAACATTACTTTTTAAATGCATGCAAATATGAGCTGAAAAAGAAACCCAAACAGCCACCACCCTACTTTTTTTCAAGACTGTCCAATGTTATAATTAAAATATATCATTACTAGGTTTAATTTTTGGGCCAAATTCTCAGCTGATGCAAACAGGCATAGCTCCCTCTGGCCCTTCATGTTCATGGCACAAGTGAGATTTACCAGCCCAAAGAAAACAAAAGGTAACAACCATTTACCATGTACCCACCGGCTGCACAATGTGAAGAACTCAAAGAAGTAATGGGATATTTTATTACTCAAATACAAACTGGAGATTATTCAACAGAAGTCAGGTTAGGTAAGGATTTCCTTCTACTGCATAACATGTACATCAATACAAAAAAGAAACGATATTCTATGTGATACTATACAAAGCAGAACAGAAGAAAGGATGAAAAGCAAAAGATAGGAAATGAGCACTGAGAACACTGAGAAAGAACATTGTAAAAAAGAATTACCTGGTACCACTGTGAATAACACATTTGGTATTTTTTATATATTTATCATCATGTGGATAAATTTGGAGGATTAGCGGTAAAAGGAAAACAATTTATAAGGCTACTAAAATACCAGGGGAGGGAGATAAAGAATACAGACCAACAAAAAAAAAAAAAAAGAAAAAAGAAAAGGAAGAGTAAATAAGTACTACAGAATTTTTTTCCTAAATACAGTATATAAATGAAATAAAGGTGGCTAACAAGGGAAATTAATTATTTAAATATAAAAGGATCTTTATGTTCTGTCCTTAGTGTTCTGTGAGTGTGCACACACACAACCACTAATGAGAATTACATGCATGACTTGAGAAGAAAATTTAACCTTAAAATTTAACAAGACCCATGCAAACAGGGAAGCAAGATAGTATGACCACTGAGGATTACTGTAGAAGACAAGTTGATATCAATCACCTCTTTATTCACAAATGAGAAGGTAAGACTCCATTGGCTAGGGTCAAGTTTCGCCAGTGGGGCAGAGAGAAATGTTAGAAAGGTTTGACATTGCATTGGAGCAGATAGGCAAAAAGTGAATAAACATTGACAGAGTAGCAAGCGAAATCTCAAGGTGCAAAAGGAGTAACAGACTTTAGAGATAATATTCATTAATTCTCCAATGTAAGGATCACACCAAAGGACTGAATGGTGACTAATTTGTTCCAGGTTTCAGAGTAGCAGCCGTGTGAGTCTGTATTCGCAAAAAGAAAAGGAGGACTTGTGGCACCTTAGAGACTAACCAATTTATTAGAGCATAAGCTTTCGTGAGCTACAGCTCACTTCCTCAGATGCATATCGTGGAAACTGCAGCAGGCTTTATATATACACAGAGAATATGAAACAATACCTATTCCCACCCCACTGTCCTGCTGGTAATAGCTTATCTAAAGTGATTTCCAGCACAAATCCAGGTTTTCTCACCCTCCACCCCCCCACACAAATTCACTCTCCTGCTGGTGATAGCCCATCCAAAGTGACAACTCTTTACACAATGTGCATGACAATCAAGTCATGCACATTGTGTAAAGAGTTGTCACTTTGGATGGGCTATCACCAGCAGGAGAGTGAATTTGTGTGGGGGGGTGGAGGGTGAGAAAACCTGGATTTGTGCTGGAAATCACTTTAGATAAGCTATTACCAGCAGGACAGTGGGGTGGGAATAGGTATTGTTTCATATTCTCTGTGTATATATAAAGCCTGCTGCAGTTTCCACGATATGCATCTGAGGAAGTGAGCTGTAGCTCACGAAAGCTTATGCTCTAATAAATTGGTTAGTCTCTAAGGTGCCACAAGTCCTCCTTTTCTTAATTTGTTCCAGTTATCTGTAAAATAACACAGAAGAATCTAGACATACAAGTCTGTAAGCCTTACTTCACTTCACCAGGAGGGGAGATATTAGAATGCTAATAAAAAAGAACTAAGTAGTTAGAATGGAATATTAGTAAGCACTGTCTAATTTAGTTGTGGCTTCATAATAAAGAGCGTGCCTTGCGAATCTGCTTGGATTTTTAAAGAACATTACTGATTTGGTAGGAATCAAAGAGGTTGTAATGGTGTATTTTAAGGCAAAATCTGGTCCATGAGTCTACTGATTGTATTATGGTAATAACTTGCTGTAGCCATACCTCATGATGATGTGATAAATTTACACATTTCAATATTATACTTGATCCCCTATGATATCTTTGTTCTATTCCTATGTTAAAGTGTGGATGAAAAATAAATCTTTTCTTACATATGCTGTGTGTGTCCATTTAAACTTCTCGGATTTTGAAAGAAAGGTCTGATGGATTATACAGTTTTCTTCTGTTTCTTAATGTTTTTATTCTCATCTTGGACAATGTACTGGTGAAGAGTGGGTCTGGAATCTTCACAGGCTTTTGATTTGTACCAAATAAAACTGGCTAGAAGAGATATGGAGTCTTCCTGAAAACCTGCTGAGAGGACAACTAGATATTTGGGAGCCATCTAGCACTGAGCAGAAGTAGAAATCTTGTAAAGTAGAGAATCTGCTCCAGTGGCTATTCAGGTATTATTGAATGGGGAATAGATTAATGTGAAAGATGTTAACCAAAATATTTATACTATTTTCAGAAGAAAATGATAGTAAGCACAAAAAAGGAGGGAGAAGATGTGTTTCAGATTCTTTGTGCAGATTCAAAGGTATAGGAAGCCTGAATGGGATGAAACTGAGCAAATGAAAAATTAGGCTTAACACCAAGGAAAAAATTACTAAAAGTGAGGTGTACTTGTCTGTGAAATACTTTCAACATGATAAATGACAGATACCCCATGATTTGCATCAATGAAAATGAGGGTGGACTAAATAAGCAAGAATATTCTTACTATTAATTATATGAATTCCAATATGCATTAAGTTCACTTGTCAACAATGAATTCCATCTGCCATTATGCTGCCCTTTTACCTAGCTTTGTTAGGTCCCCATGAAGTTCTCACAATTTTCTCAGTCATCTGCAAACTTTACTACCATTATTCTCTTTTCTGAATCATTAATACTTTAAAAACAATCCTAATATCAAATCTTGAGCTTCTTACTTTCACCATGCTGAAAAAACTGTTTATTTTCTTTTGCAGAAGTCTTCCTGGCTTATTCATGTCATTATGTTAATCTAGTTGTTTAGTAATTCCATTTTTAAATATAGTTTCAACCCGTTTTCTTGGTACTGAAATAAGGCTTGCCGGTCTGTAATTCCAAGGATTTACTCCTATGTCTTTTCAAAAGGTAGTTATTATATTTGCTACTCTCCAGCCCTCTGATATAATAGCCAATTTTCATGTTAGGCGGCTGAAAGAGTGATGCTATTGGATTTAAAATCTCCATATGAACTACTGAATAATTCTTTCATTAATTTATTTTTAATTTCTCTTCTAAAGTATCTGTCTAAACAATTTTTATTGCTTCGTAATAGTGTATTCCAATTCACAAACAGGGATAGAAGCTTTCTGAAATGGACTAAACTAGTTTTAAGAGGACACACTAAACTCTATGAATATGATTCACAGAATAACCTCAGCCAACAAGGCAATAATGCAAAAAATTAGTTTTACTGTTATCGCAAAACTATTAGAAAGTATTTTTTATTTCTCTCTGGCTGAAAACATCCATGTTAGGTGCTTTACCATAAGAAATGATTTTATGGCTAGAATGGATTGTTAGAATAGTGTGACAGGCATAGTTTCACAACCATGAAGACCTTGCTGTGGTACATGTATGTGTATATAACAAATTAAACTGCAAAAGTAATTTGTGGAGAAAGTACAAATATTCCCTAAATCATCAGTCACATGGTCTGTATATCATAAAGTGGCAGAAAAAATTTCTCTTGATTTGTAGCTGTCTTCCAAAAGAGATTGTAAAAAGGCTCTTAAGAACATCTAGAACTGTGATATTTCATCTTGCAAATTATTGTTTATATCTCACAAAAATTGTTCCAGGCACTTTAGAGACAAGTGAGTAAACAAGGTCCCTATGAAAAGGGCATACAATGTTAATAGACATAGATACAAGGATAGAATATACCACAAAGTAAATGATTCAGCAGTGATGTTCAGCACACACATTTTGTTAGTTCCAAGAGCTGTTTAGATAGTATTTAATATTTTAGTAATATTTGTTCGGCCACATTCACTGCCAGCAAGAAACTGAGCTACTGTCTCCTACCTAGCCTTTACTAAAGGATTTCTTCTAGAGATACTGGATAAATACATGCACCCCACCAACAGAAAGTAGGGAGGGTGACAATACAAACAATGTATACTCTCCCTTACAGAGGTGAATGCCCTCACTGGTTCAGCTGACCTGCTGGAGTTTGCAAGCTGTTCCTCTTCTGCTAGCAAAGGTGAATCAAGCAAGTTATTCGTAAACATTCTTAGAGGGGAGGAATAGGGTTTGTCGGTCTGTTGGGAACAGAGTGTTTTGGGGAAGAACTTAAAGATGCAGAAGGTAGAGAGAGGAACATCGTAAACTAGGAAAGGAAAGTAATATTTTACTAGTGCTCTACTTTGGATCTGATTATCATAATTCTTTGAAGATCAAGGTACGGTCATTTCAAAACAAATATAAACGAGCACACAAACATCACTTTTTAAAAATGTCATAGTGTATTAACTGTCAGGGTTTGCGGACAAATAAATTTAGATAAGGCTGCAGGTATAGCAGCACCAATGGCTGAGCATTTTTAATTGTATTGCTGTGTAGCAGAAAAGATGCACATGGTATCTAACTAAGGGCTTGTCTTCACTACTGGGAGATCAACGCTGCTGTAATCGATGCAGTGGGTGTGGATTTAGCAGGTCTCGTGAAGACCCGGTAAATCGACAGCAGAGCATTCTCCGGTCGACTCCAGTACTCCAGCTCCCCGAAAAGAGTAATGTAAGTTGACCAGAGCATCTCCCATCGACGCAGCACAGTGAAGACACTGTGGTAAGTTGACCTAACCTACATCGACTTCAGCTATGTTATTCACATAGCTAGAGTAGTGTAACTTAGGTTGATTTACCCGGGTAGTGTAGACAAGCCTAACTCAGCAGAAAGGAGGTATAAAAACAGGCAAGACCACAGGAAATACAAGGCTGCCAGAGTATCTTCTCATTTGGGGTTTATCTCATGACACGATCTATGATGTTCAAAACCCTGAATAGTATTGGCTCTAGCTATCTAAAAGATCACATCTCCTGTGATGATGACCGCACGACAGATTTGTTCCATTGCAAAAATAAAACTGTCAATAAACAAGGAAGGCTTGTATCTGTCAGATGTATCTTCCACAAGAGCTAACCCATGGCAGTGGAACTCACTGCTTGTTGCCATAAGAACTTTCACCACCATGACCATGTTCAGAAATAAATGAAAAACCATTTTTTTATTTTTCCCACAAAAATGGTCTCCATCACATCACCATCCTCATACTTTATTTTTAAAAATAACTAAGCTAGTTCCTGTTGGTAGGGCTGGAAAGGAGAGTGGGTTTTATTTTTTTCTTCTTGTGGAAGGGGCTAAGATATCCCAGTGATAGAAGACAACATAAAAAAAAAGCCAAGAGAGTGCTAGTTATATATAGTCACATAGCACACTAGATCCAAGTCTAACACACAAAATGCCATGCTTTTTTGCTTTTGCAAAATGTAGCCAGATTCTAGGACACGTTGCAGATGTTTTTGAGATGATGGCAGAGAAGAATTAAATCAAAAACATTGGAGAAGAGAACAAGCCAAGCTCTCGCCTCTGACTGTTCTTGAATCAGATTCCAGTTCCATTCAATATAATGTCTTGTTAAAGGATAGAATGGATGTAACATTATGGTCTACTGAAATATACTACAACAATGAGAAAACTCATCATCTCACTTGTGCTGAGGGAGTGAGCAAAAGTAAAATAAAATAAAAGGCATAATGTCAGAAGAGTTTCAACTTTTTTTCCTCTTGTTTCATGGAAATGTTGCTGATGAGATTTTAATCACATTTAACTTGCGGGAAGTTTACAAAGTAGGAAGAAGTCTTGTTCCTTCTATGTATCATTTATAGTGATTTGCCAATGAATGTGAAGAAAGAACAAATGTAATAAAATGAATTATCTTTACTGAAATACTACGTAGGCATGTTAATAAAACTTAAAATCTTTTAGATTGAGATACCAAACATATTTTACATTTGCCAATATACAGTAATCAAAGATTTTAAGCATGTAATTTAGATTAGTATGCATCCTACCATGTTCTGAAGGGGGGTTCGAAAGAGGATGGAGCTAGGCTCTTTTCAGTGGGGCAGATGACAGAATGAGCAATGGTCTCAACTTGCAGTGGAGGAAGTCTAGGTTGGACTTTAGAAAAAACTATTTCACTTGGAGGGTGATGAAACATGGAATGGGTTAGCTAGGGAGGTGGTGGAATCTCCATCCTGAGAGGTTTTTAAGGCCTGGCTTGACAAAGCCCTGGCTGGGATGATTTAGTTGGGGTTAGTCCTGCTTTCAGCAGGGGTTGGACTAGATGACTTCCTGAGGTCTCTTCCAACCCTAATCTTCTATGATTCTATGTTTTGTGTAGCAGGTAACAGCAGTTTAGGCTGCTCTACTTCAGGGTATGGTCATCCCTGTCCATGTGCACCTCTGGTTGGTATTGCCTGATTAGGGCTTCTGCTCAGGGTAACAAGTGAAGGCCAATGACAAACTCAGCAGATGAGGGCCAAGTTCCCCAAACGCAGTGAAGGTGAATGAGCCATGACTATGGATCACATAGTGTAGAAGAGCCAGATATTCAGAATGGTTGTTCGTGCTCCCAGGAACCAATGGCATCTGATGGACTAGTTCCTAGGAAGTGGGATGGTGTCCCCCACATATAAAATTCCTCTATGTCTCCCATGCCTCAAGAAGACAGTGTGAAATGAAGGGGGGTAAAGCCACAACAGACTGTGACAACAGCACCAATATTAAAGTCCCCACTATTATTGACTGCAGGAGGAGAGGCATGCTCCGCATGCATAGGACAAGTGTAACCCAAACCTCTTATAGGGAAGGTGCAGCCCCAATGATCCCAACTTCCTGGAAGTCCAAACCAGATTTTAGAGACACGTTCTCTGTCACCACATGGAACATATTAACCCTGAATGGCATTGGGTACATGACAGTTCATCAAAGAATTTATCTGTTAAAAGACAGTAATCGTCAGAATCAAAGAGCCCTGTCTACCATAACGACATTAAGTTACTGTAGAAGGCGAAACCATCTTCCATGCTGGTTGTCCACACCTAGCTCAAGGTATGGCACTTATTATTAGACAGCAGCTAGTATAGACTTTAACCACATAGAACCCCATCTCTCTGGGCTTACTCTATGTTTGGCTCCAACATCTTTGTGGACATTTATCTGTCATTGTGGCCTATAAGCCAACAGAAAATGCATCATCTGTGAAAAGAACACATTCTACCACCAGCTAGTAGCAAATATCCAGTTAATTCCACCACATGACAGACTACTAGTGCATAGAGTATATAATGCCATAAGTGGCTGTGATTGAGCTGGGGAAGTATGAAAGGCCTTCCAAAACTTACGGAATGGACCACGCTGCTTGACCCGATGGCATTCCAATCCAGCTGCTCAGAGATGCCTTGGAACCCAGTGAGCATCAGCCTGCATCAACTGTTCTTAGAAGTGTGGCCATCACACAAAGTACCAGCAGAATGGAAAGATGGCATCTAGTGCCCTTGTACAAAGGCAAAGGATATCACTCTGAGTGTTGCAACTACAGGCCAATCTCATTGTTACTGGTCTCTGGAAAGGTCTTTTATCATGTTCTGCTTGGTAGGATGCAGCCACTCCTTAACAGACATCACCCACAACAATCAGGGTTCATTGCTGGGTGATTGGCAATGGATGCTGTCCTTACCCTCCGGCTTCTGGCTGAGCTTCACCAAAAATGTAAACACTCACTTGACATGATATACATCTACATCAGATTGACTTTTGATTTGGTTGACAGATCAGATTTTGGTTCACACTGAAAGGAGTTGGCATTCCAGATATTCTAATCTACTGCACAATCTTCACATTGGTACTAGCGAGAGAGTGTGTGTTGGTTCACAGATTCACCACATTTCTATACAATCTCAGCTGTGTGGCAGGAATGCATCCTCACCCTGCCTATTCTGTCATGCTATTGACAGGATCCTTGGACTTGCTGCACCACACACTGGAATCAAGATTGGTCAAGAAGTGTTCTCAGACCAAGTCTATGCAGACGATGCTGCCCTGCTTGTGGAAAAGTCAGAATTTCAGCACTGTCCTCCAAGGTCTCCAAGATGTTGTCCACATTGTGGGGTTGAATGTCTCATGGTGGAAGACCAAGGTACAGAACCTTGCAGATGGGCCACCAAAATCCCTGGTGCAAGTGGGGGTAAGTACCATGGGTAGTGCTGACAAGTTCCACTACCTAGGCTGCAAGAAGAGTTTAAACGGTCACAACAAACCAGACATTCATTGATTAATATTTCTCACTGCTTCCTGCATGAAGTCCATGCTTATGGAAGCAAAAATGTCTATGCTGAGACAAAGTTCAGGATCTATCAAACCTGTGTACTACCCATATTGCTATAAAGGTCAGAAACCTGGACCCTCTTACAAGCAAACTTCGAGCAGTTAGAGACATTCCATATTCACTGTCAGTGCCAAATCCTGAGCATAAAATATTTTGATTTTGTGCAAAATGTCATAATCCTCACAGAGCTCTGACCTTCATTCAGGTGCTCATTCTATTCAAAAGTGTTACTGCACACTATTCTGCCATGTCACCAGCATGGACAAAAAACCCCTGGCCCACCATGCTCTCAAACTTCCTATTCATGCACACCCCGACTCTACTTGATGCCTACTGCGATTCCTGGCTATACAGGACTGAGCCAGATCTGCGAACTTCACTACACTATGTCTGATGCCACCATCAACCATGGTCACTCTGTCTGGTGCAATGGTTCTCAGTAGACTATGCATGTTGACACAACTTTCATGTTATTAAAGTAAAACAAATTAATAATCTGAAAATCAATTGAGGTGATATGTACACATTGTCTGTTTAAAAACAGTGACAGCTGTGCTATGTTCACATTTCAGTGAAGATTTCACAGCAAAAAAGTTGTTTCTACACTTATTTCTAGCATGTATGTTCTTAACCACCCACTCTTGTATATTTAGAAGCCTTCATATAAATGCAGCACTAGCTATATTTTCCTGTCCCAAAGGTGGGGAAAAATTCTAACCCATTTGAGTTTGTGTATTCAGATCTGAAGTATTTGTGGTTTTAGTTAATATGGTATGTGAAGTTTCTTCTGGAATGTTTTGACAGGGTGATTTATCCATTATAATGAATAAGGGTATTGCTTCTCAGTGCAGTAGAGAGAGCTTGTTTGAGAGCTGGTCTGAGATGTGGAATGAACTTCCAGGGCTACTAGCGATCATCACAGACCTCATCATCTTCTACTCCAGGTGCATTATCTTTCATGGCCCCACTACAAAGAAATTCAGTCACTCACAAACACATCCCTTGACCTGTAAAGTGCAGCACAGCTGCTAAGACAATGGGTCAGATACTTTTTTACATGTATCCAAACATCACTCTCTTCTTACTCATAGCTTGCTCCTGCTCCCATAGATATCAATGGCAAAATCCTTATTAACATCAAGGACAGCAGGATCAAGCCAATCTTTTGAACTTTTAAAAATACCTGGTACCGATTACAATATATAAATGGATTTAATAACATAAAAGATTACCTGTATGGATAGCCATGGTATTTGGAGCGGAATATCGACAGCAGGAAGCTGAAGAAGAAAACCACGAGACCCAGTCCTACCAGGCATATTACTGGAAAAAATATTAACTGTGTTTACTATCATATAAAAACATGGAAAAGATTAACATCTAATGTCTATACTAAGATTATTATTTATGTCAATCACTTACAAAGAAATTTGGCATAGTTCAGTACCTTATGATGTCCAGTATCTTCTAACAGGGCATCAAAACACACATGGAAATTATTTATTTGTGGTTATTAAAAAAACCCTACTTATCAGTATAAGTGTATTATTGAGGCAAAAAGAACAGTAGTTTGCAGCTTGTGGATACAAACAGCTTGCTGGAGACTGTGGATATAGAAATCTTTGTAAATTATACATTTCAGACAATGTAATCTCAGGTACTTGTTTGCCCTTTCTGGAAAATAAATTACACTTAGAATATCCTTTGAGTAATAGTACCACGTTCACATCATAACCTAAGGTTAAAGTAAGTAGTAATGAAGGCAGTACAGGAGTTGCCTCATTTAGTTCTTATGTGGTTGAGAAGACTTTTATAGTCTTAGACCTGGTTTACATTTAAAACTTAGGTCAACATGGCTACCCCATTCTGCGGTGTGAAAAATGTGTCCGTCTGCACTATGGTGTTATGGCAGCACAGATAAAGTGACATAGCTATACTGCTGTCATAAATATAAAGGAAAGGGTAAACCCCTTTGAAATCCCTCTTGGCCAGGGGAAAGCTCCTCTCATCTGTAAGAAGGTTTAAGAAGGGTTAAGAAGCTAAAGGTAACCTCGCTGGCACCTGACCAAAATGACCAATGAGGAGACAAGATACTTTCAAAAGCTGGGAGGAGGGAGAGAAACAAAGGGTCTGTGTGTCTGTCTATATTCTGTCTTTGCCGGGAATAGACCAGGAATGGAGTCTTAGAACTTTTAGTAAGTAATCTAGCTAGGTACGTGTTAGATTATGATTTCTTTAAATGGCTGAGAAAAGAACTGTGCTGAATAGAATAACTATTTCTGTCTGTGTATCTTTTTTGTAACTTAAGGTTTTGCCTAGAGGAGTTCTCTATGTTTTGAATCTAATTACCCTGTAAGGTATCTACCATCCTGATTTTACAGGGGGGATTTCTTTATTTCTATTTACTTCTATTTTTATTAAAAGTCTTCTTGTAAGAAAACTGAATGCTTTTTCATTGTTCTCAGATCCAAGGGTTTGGGTCTGTGGTCACCTCTGCAAATTGGTGAGGCTTTTTACCAAACCTTGTCCAGGAAGTGGGGTGCAAGGTTTTGGGAAGTATTTGGGGGGGAAAGACGTGTCCAAACAGCTCTTCCCCAGTAACCAGTATTAGTTTGGTGGTGGTAGCGGCCAATCCAAGGACAAAGGGTGGAATATTTTGTACCTTAGGGAAGTTTTGACCTAAGCTGGTAAAGATAAGCTTAGGAGGTTTTTCATGCAGGTCCCCACATCTGTACCTTAGAGTTCAGAGTGGGGGAGGAACCTTGACAGCTGCTATAGTACCTGTAGTGAAGATATGGTCTAAGTCAGGTTCACGCAGAAAGATTGGAGGATTTGTGTAAGCAACCACCAAAGAGATTCCATTAGTAATATAGGTTTTAAAAAAAATCTGAATGAACAGAGTTTTATAACCTCAGTATAAACCACTGTATTCTCTTAATAGCCAACGCAGCACACCCTTATTTATATCAAACAGTCATGTGCCACAATATCTATTAAATACATTGAAAATTACTTTGATTATCCCCCCCAAAAAATCAGTTCAACTCATTCAATATTCCCTTGATATCTGGGATAATCAAGAATGTCATGTGTAAATTGGAATCTGAACTATCAGGGTTGTGTGGAAAAAAATCACATTGTTCCTATTGAAATAAATGGGAGAAACCACTTGTTTTAGTTCATCTGGAAGACAAGAGGCAGAGAAAGGAATAAAAGTGAGAGAGAATAAATACCTTACTAAACTCAGGACAGGTCTAAACTACAAATTTGCATTGGTGCAGCTGCACCGCTGTAGCGCGTATGGTGAAGCTGCTCTAAGCTGACGGGAGAGAGCTCTCCCATTGGCTTAATAACTCCACCTCTGCCAGAGGTTGTAGCTATGGTGCTGTCTACACAGAGAGTCACAGTAGGTATAACTATGTCACTCAGAGGGGTGGATTTTTCACACCTCTGAGGGTTGTCATTGTACCGCAGTAAGTATGCAGTATAGACACCAATCCACAGAGTCATAAGTAGAGCAGTTGGAGAAAAAAAATCATTTTAAAATAGTTTAAAGAAGAACAAAAACATTTAGCAATTCCTCTTTGAGCAAAAAGAAGTGGTTAAAGGTATCTCTCTCTGATAAGTTCTAAAACTCTGGTGGTCAGACTATCAATTTTATTGCAGCATATGTCTTTAAGTGTTGAAGATAAATAGCAAAAATAATCAGTTATTTAACTTGGATTATAAACATAATTTGCAACACTGCTACTGTAGAGACAGCATCATACCTTAACAATCATGTTAGTTGCCTAGAATATAGGTTCTGATCCAACTCCAGTTGAAGTCAATGTAAAGATTCCTATTGACTTCAACAAAAGTAGGATCAGATGCTTGGAGAGAAATAATTGGAGGAACACCAAGGGACTAATCTGGTACCACTGAAGTCAAAAGGCATTTTGCCAATGACTTCCATGGGAGTAGGATCAAGTTCTAAATGCTGTAAGTGGTCACATTGTGTGGGTCTGGCAAGGGGCCAACTCAGCCGCAGGAATTCCTGGAGAAATTCTTCCTGACTCAACATTTACATGAGAAACTGAAAAAAATGAGGGCCTGATATTGAAAGGTGGTGATCACCAAAAACTGAAGACAGTGGGAGATGCAAACACTCAGCACTTCTCAGAGTCAAGCTCTAAACATGTAGAATTTCAGTATCTCAATTAAATTATGACTTAAGCTTAATGCCATATTAGGCTGTGATACAGAAGAATCTCTTTTTGAAGGACATTGAAAGACATCTACCAATGTTGTCACCGATAAGAGCTGATGAAAGGACAGTATACCTGTCCCCTTCAAGTCCTCATGCCTGGGGTGGAGCTCTGTGAGAGTATTGGCATTTCCACAGTTCAGTAATTTTATAAAATTAAATCATTATCTGTTAATAATACACACATCACAGAATTGCATCACAAGATAATTAGCCTCTTTTTTTAATTAAAAAAAAAGAGGTCGGTAAGTGCCAGTTCAATAAATATGATGAGACTGTCAATTGAATGGACTTGACTAACCCTAATAGGAATTTTAACTTTTTCCAAAAAACAGTTTAGCAATTATGCTATAATAAATATATAGTTTGGTATGTTACAATTGACATGGCAGCTCTTTAAATGGCAGATGACAGCCGGCAACTTTCATTATTTCCTCATTTCCTTTTAAACCAGAAAACAACATGTTAGGACATTTTCAGACACTGCCTCTCCCTACCACGTAAGGGCCAGATTTTGCCATCCTTATCAGATTGAGTAAAACTTTGTTCTGTGAGCATTAACATTTATTTCAATGGAAATGCTTGTAAAGTAAGGTACTATTCATCATGAGTAAGAAAGGCAGAATCTGGCACTCGTGTAATACAGACTCACAAATCCAAGAAATACGATCAGAGAGCTACAGTCAAATTTAAATCAAGCAACTGTCTATTTTGACACTGATGGTAATTTAGGGACTGAGGATAAATTTTTCAAAATTATCTTAGCAGCCTATGTCCTATTGAAGGAGATCTGAGAATCACTGTAGACAGCTTGATGAAAAGGGAGGATAGTGCAAAGACCTCCCTTTATACTGGGGGATGAGGAATACCTTCAATAAAACCCTCTTCCCCTTTCCTGTGAAGGAACACATAGAAGAGCTATGGAACCAAGAGCTCAGAGGGACTGAACCTTCTGGTATAGAGTGCTCTCATGAGATAGGTCCCTGAATAGGGATGGGGAGAGTTGGTGGGTAGGTGGGCAGGAGAGGAAGTCAAGTGTGTAGCCCATCTCTACAATGTTCAATACCTACTGGTCTGAGGTGACCAGAAATGACAGAAATGAGGCAGATATATACCATACAGAGGAGATGATCAGGGTTGGGTAGCAAGTGGCATGCTGTCTCACAGACTCATAGACTTTAAGGTCAGAAGGGACCATTATGATCATCTAGTCTGACCTCCTATACACAATGTAGGCCACAGAATCTCACCCACCCACTCCTGTAACAAGACCCTGACCTATGTCTGAGCTATTGAAGTCCTCAACTCGTGGTTTGAAGACTTCAAGGTGCAGAGAATCCTCCAGCAAGTGACCTGGGCCCCATGCTGCAGAGGAAGGTGAAAAACCCCCATGACTTCTGCCAATCTGCCCTGGAGGAAAATTTCTTCCCAACCCCAAATATGGTGATCAGCTAAACCCTGAGCATGTGGGCAAGAATCACCAGCCAGACACCTAGGAAAGAATTCTCTGTAGTAACTCAGATCCCACCCTATCTAGTGTCCCATCACAGGCCATTGGGCATATTTACTGCTAATAGTCAAAGATCAATTAATTGCCAAAATTAGGCTATTCCATCATACCATCCCCTCCATAAACTTATCAAGCTTAGTCTTGAAGCCAGATATGTCTTTTGCCGCCACTGCTCCCCTTGGAAGACTATTCCAGAACTTCACTCCTCTGATGGTTAGAAACATTCGTCCTGATGGCCAGGTTATATCCATTTGTTCTTGTGTCCACATTGGTACTAAGCTTAAATAATTCCTTTCCCTCCCTGATATTTATCCCTCTGATATATTTATAGAGAGCAATCATATCACCCTCAGCCTTCTTTTGGTTAGGCTAAACAAGCAAAGCTCCTTGAGTCTCCTTTCATAAGACAGGTTTTCCATTCCTCGGATCATCCTAGTAGCCGTTCTCTGTACCCGTTCCAGTTTGAATTCATCTTTCTTAAACATGGGAGACCAGAACTGCACACAATATTCCAGATGAGGTCTCACCAGTGCCTTGTATAACGGTACTAAAACCTCCTTATCTCTACTGGAAATACCTCACCTGATGCATCCCAAGACCGCATTAGCTTTTTTCACGGCCATATCACACTGGCTCATAATCATCCTGTGACCAACCAATACTCTGAGGACCTTCTCCTTCTCTGTTACTTCCAAGTGATCCACCCCCAGTTTATAACAAAAAATCTTGTTATTAATCCCTAAATACATGACCTTGAACTTTTCACTATTAAATTTCATCCTATTACTATTACTCCAGTTTACAAGGTCATCCAGATCTTCCTGTATGACATCCCGATCCCTCTCTGTATTGGCAATACCTCCTAGCTTCATGTCATCTGCAAACTTTATTGGCACATTTCCACTTTTTCTGCCAAAGTCAGTAATAAAAAGATTAAATAAGATTGGTCCCAAAACCGATCCCTGAGGAACTCCACTAGTAACATCCTTCCAGCCTGACAGTTCACCTTTCAGTATGACCAGTTGTACTCTCCCCTTTAACCGGTTCCTTATCCACCTTTCAATTTTCATATTGATCCCCATCTTTTCCAATTTAGCTAATAATTCCCCATGTGGAACCATATCAAATGCCTTACTGAAATCAAGGTAAATTAGATCCACTGTCTTTGGGAGTGGAATCAAATCTGCTGCCTGGTTGTAGAGAATGAGGGACAGTGGGATGTAGTGGCCAATCCTGAGGGCCTTCTCCCTGAAGCCTTCCGCCCCTTTCCGGCATACTGGAGTGGTCTATATTGTGGTCTATAGTAGAGGGCCTGCTTATCTGCTGTGACAAAGTTCCTGCTCTACCTTGGTGGGTCTTGCGCTTATTGGCGGATTTGCTCGCCTTGGAGCTTCACGGCAGCCCTCAGCTTGGCCATTTTTCTGAATTCACAGTCCAGATTGACTCCTCCTGTGTCTGACCAGGAGTTGGGAGGATTTGGGGGGAACCCCGGGCCCGCCCTCTACTCTGGGTTCCAGCCCAGGGCCCTGTGGAATGCAGCTGTCTAGAGTCCCTCCTGGAACAGCTCTGTGACAGCTACAACTCCCTGGGCTACTTCCCCATGGCCTCCTCCCAACACCTTCTTTATCCTCACCATAGGTCCTTCCTCCTGGTGTCTGATAATGTTGTACACCTCAGTCCTCCAACAGTCCGCGTTCTCACTCTCAGCTCCTAGTGCCTCTTGCTCCCAACTCCTCACACGCACACCACAAACTGACGTGAGCTTCTTTTTAAAACCCAGGTGCTCTGATTAGTCTGCCTTAATTGATTCTAGCAGCTTCTTGATTGGCTGCAGGTGTTCTAATCAGCCTGTCTTAATTGTCTCCAGAAGGTTCCTGATTGTTCTGGAACCTTCCCTGTTACGTTACCCAGGGAAAAGGGACCTACTTAGCCTGGGGCTAATATATCTGCCTTCTATTACTCTCCTATAGCCGTCTGGCCTGACCCTGTCACAATGCAGAGACCTGAAGTGCTGTCTGGGGTGATGGCTGTCTGGGGTGGGGCTGCAGACCCCCAAGGACTTGAGTGTGGCCTTACAGTCCTCCAGTGATTTCATGGCCTCATCCATCTAATCATGAAACAAAGAGGAACCTTCAAAGTGCAGATCCTCGATTGTGGTCAGCAGATCCTGGATGCTATGTGCACAGCATCTAAGGCCACCTGGAGGACTGTTTTAGACACCAGCTTCCCTTCAAACACCAAAGTCCAGAATTCACCCTTGAATTCTCATGGGGAACTATCCACAAAGCACCCCACGACACTCCATATTTTGCCAGGATGGCCTGGTTGTTGAATATCCTCATTTTGGGGCTTGAGGTGGGAATATGATTTCCATGCCCTTCTGCTCCTCATCCCTTGTCATCAATTTCTGTTGGCCCTGATGGGTTTTCACTTGCTGCTGTCACAACTAATTAGTCCAGTACTGGGTTTGAGAAAAATTGCTCGTAGCCCATAGTTCATATCTGGTACCACCTGTTGGACTGCTTTGAAGTTGGAGCTACAGATACAGAATTTGCCATAAGACCTTCACTGGCTCCAGCAGTCTCTCATTAATGCTTATCACTATGCAACCTGGTACCAGTGAGTGCAATATATCAAGCAGCATATGAGGCACTTTCCTGCGCCTTTTCTATAGGGATCTCTAAATTTGCCACTACTGACAATATACGTTCTGGAAGACCATATGGTCCTCCAGTACAGCTGATGCCTAGTGCAGCAACTGAAAGTTTTGTCTGGTACCTGCTGAGAGATTTCTGACTCCTGTGATTGCAGTTCCTACAGTTCCTCTTCTGGACCATGCAGAGGGAATGGTGCTCTCCCATCCACAGGGAAGTTGACCTGAACCTACAGTATGCTAGGGACGGTAGGCCCAAGACAAACTGAGGCACCCATGGCATCCACACCTTAAAGTGAAATGGCACCAGAGGCCATGGAGGCTGGGTCATGGTTCTGGTATGGATCAGTACTGGCATCACAATCTTCTTGAAGCTGAGCTCCCCTACCCAGAGGAGGTGGTGTGTGTGTGTGTGAGAGAGAGAGAGATCCAGCTGAACCCCTGGATATGGTTGGGGATGACTGTGGGCTGTCCTCCAAGTCCAAGGATGACAGGTATCACTCTTCCTGGAGCAGGGGAGCTCTCACTGACATTCGCGACACCAGCACCAAGCCTGTGGATGGCCTTCTGTGCCTCTTCTCTCCTGAGGACCTCTGTTTGGCATCCAGTCAATCCCAATGACTTCTCCGCGCCAAGGCCAACTTAGAGAGTGCCTCATTTTGAAGATGCATGGGGCACAGACCTTGAGGCCTGGGAACTGGAGTCTGAGTTCAGTCACATGGACTTCTCCATAAGGGATGCCCTCAAGCAAGACTCCCTCAAACACTGGTTCCATTTTGAGAAATAACTTGCAGATCAAACATATACCCAGAATATGCCCCTCACCAAGGCAAAGTAGACACCTTGTTTGGCCATCATTGAGAGGCATGATGACCTTGCAAAGAGGCAGTGCTTGAAGCCCAGGGACTCATGGTCTGCCATGCAGAACTGAAGGTGGTACTAGTCCTATTGATGACCTGTGGTCCCATTGGTCCTGAGGACGAGCTAGCTAAAGAGATAAAAGAAAAGGAGTACTTGTGGCACCTTAGAGACTAACCAATTTATTTGAGCATGAGCTTTCGTGAGTTACAGCTCACTTCATCCGATGAAGTGAGCTGTAGCTCACGAAAGCTCATGCTCAGATAAATTGGTTAGTCTCTAAGGTGCCACAAGTACTCCTTTTCTTTTTGCGAATACAGACTAACACGGCTATTACTCTGAAACCTAAAGAGATAAGTAACTCTGAAAGGACCTGCTGCGACATACATCATGGCAGTAAGAAGGAACTGAGTGTGAGGCAGCTCTACGCTTTATACACTCATTGAATGCATGAGGAAGCAAAGGATGCATACTCTGTCCCCAGTCACAGCTAACTAGAAAGTTCTCTGATGCATCTGCACTGGATGTTCACTCATCAGCAGCTGTGGAATTATATGGACTATCACTCGAACCACCACCAGAGTTATCATCATTAATGACTGTACATTTTTGAAGGGATGCTAAATCTTAGGCTTCAGGTCTTAAACAGTCTCTAACCATAAGCGGTTAGGATGAGAACTATTTTGGAAGATTATCCCACATCTGCCTACTGCAAAGCACTGAAACATCTGGTACTGGCCAATGTTGGAGACAGGTTATTATACTGAACTAGATGAGTCTGATCCAGTATAAAATTCCTATGTTCCAATGAAAGTAAATGGGGACTCAAGATTCTAAATGCCTAAATCATTTTTGAAAACAGGACTTAGGTGCTTTTGCAACTGCTACCTTAAGTCTCACTGACTTGCAATAGGACTTAGGCTCCTGTATTAATTAGGTGCTTTTGAAAATGTTACCCTTTGGCTCCTAAGTCACTTACGACTTGTCTATACACAAAAATGTCACTGCTTTAACTATACCCTTATAGTTAGAGCAGTGCAACTCACGTAGTGTGGATGCAATTATATACGTATATAAGTGTAAAAATGTTTTATACTGGCATAGGTATTTCCATATGAGAAGATCATAAGGCTATATGGGTGTAAAGTACCTTTATGCTGCTATAAATGTGTCCATACTAGGAGTCAGACTTGTATTATTTTCTAAAATAAATCACACCACTAACTGAAATAGTTATCCTAGTACAAAAACTGCGTGCAGACCAGGCCTTAGGCTTTAACCTGCGTGGCAATTCTAAAACTTTAACCTGCGTGGCAATTCTAACCTTTGTGTTTTCGCAAAATGCCTACAATAAGTAAAATTCAGAGATCCTACAAATTATACTAAATGACTTACTTCTCCTTTTTCCAACATCCCCTTTGGAAGTAGCAGCTTCATTCAGAAGAACCATTCCCATGGTGATAGCAGCATCTATACAGTTGTTGTTAAGGAAACAGCAGAAATATGGATGCCTCAGAAATCCATAGTGCATCTGTAAACTAAGGTTTTCATTTTATATAAACCAAAAATATCAAAAATGCTCTATTCCATAAATAGATTGCAAATTTATGCAAAACTGTAGGGAGACAAATATTTAGATGTAGTGATTATTTCCATTGTGTAAGCTGCATTTAGTAATCTACTTTGTGTGTTATTAAAGTTAGCAACATGTAGCTTTACATAAAACTCATAAAACATTTTAGAACAGAAGTAAGATTTGAAAGATTTAAAAGGGATCAGGTTGGAGCAATGATGTTTTGTATTTATGTAATTATAAAAAAAACATAAGCCAAACTATGTGAAATCGAGAAAGCAAAGTAATTTTGCCAGTGCAGAATGAATACTGGCAGAAAACACATGCAGTGCACATACATATAATTCTGTTAATTCATTGATTAATTGATACAAACTGAAGCAGTTGACTCCATGCAGCACACCCTCTTCAGTGCTTTCAGAGGTACAGGATCTCTATGCTGAAATACTGGTTAATATTTTGATCATCTTAGAAAAATCTCAATCAAGAAAGTTTTTTGTCACTTGCATTTTTATTGTCTAATTACAAGCTTTACAAGTGCAAACAAGTGCATAATGATAAAACAATTTAACTAATTTAGCATGATCCTCAGCCATTCACTTAATTGTTTGAAACTATCAATGAAAAGGAATTACTACTGTACTTAACATCTGTTCTGAACGGGAGGCATGCATGAATGCTATATTGAAAGATGGAGTGCACAATACATTCTGGAAGTTGTATTTGTAATCAGCCATTTAAAGAAATAAGAAAGTCACTGGTACACTATGTACCTAAAGATATTTTTTGGCCAATATTATTTTTGCTGTAAAAAGCTTTGGTTAACTTACTTCAACAGTATATTAGTATGTTACAATCTCGTTTATGTTTTTATTCCAAATACAGTTGAGAGTATTTTAACATCTGTTGCCCACACAGTAGCATAACACGCCTCCATCCATCTCAAGCTCTCCTCTCCTCTGAGCCCTGGCTTGTCTTGGTGCTCTATAATTGCTTCTACAAGTACCTCTTATTGAAGAGATCACTTCTACAGAGGACTTCATTAGAATATCAGTGTTTTGCAATTCTATCCACTCACTTTTCAAAATAACCTCTTGTGCTGGTACTATGCTCCTGGGAATGACAGCGAGGAGCTTGCCATCACCTCTGAAGTTACTATACTGATTTGGATAGCAAAAAGCATAACTTGCTTACATGTGTCTGGAGGGGCAACCCAATGTTAAAAGATACTTACTTCTCTAATGAGCAAGAAACAGAATATAAAACCAAAGGTAACTCTCTAATACAGTTTGTAAAAAACAATTTTATTAGTGTTACTATTCCAGGTTTAGATGTGGGAGAAGACAGACCAACTATAAAATTGAAGAGAGGAGAAATTGTTACAGACTTATGGGATAAATGTACAGCAGACATTTCAAACATGCCACATCTATGAACATCACCTGTATCTAATAACATACCATAAAGAGCTCTAAAAGGCTCCCCGGAGCCATCTATCCCTTACTGCAGTGGGTCTCAACCAGAAGTATATGCACCTCTGGTGGTATGCAGAGGTCTTTCAGGGGGTAGCAACTCATCTAGATCAGTGTTTCTCAACGTGGAGGTTGCAGCCCTTAGGGGGTCCTGGGATGGGTTTAAGGAGATCGCAGGGCCGACATTACAGGGTAGCAAGCAAGGCAACTGCCCGTGGCCCCATGCCACAGGGAGCCCCACAAAGCTAAGTTACATAGTTCAGGCCTGAAGCCTGGGGTTCAGACTTCAGACAAGGCTCACTAGTGAAAAACAAGCTCAAGTATCACACTGAAATGTAAGCACAATATATATATTCCAATCAATGTATTTTATAATTATATGGTAAAAATGAGAAAGTAAGCAATTTTTCAGTAATAGTGTGCTGTGATACTTTTGTATTTTTATGTCTAATTTTGTAAGCAAGTAGTTTTTAAGGGAGGTGAAACTTGGGGCATGCGAGACAAATCAGACTCCTGAAAGTGATACAGTAATCTGGAAAGGTTAAGAACCACTGCCCTATTGATTCCACTGAATGCAGACCCTGGTATTCTTCATACTTGCCTAAGTTTTATTTCTCAAAAATAAACCATGTCTGAAGTTTTAGGTACAATACCCTATTTCAAGGGACTTAAGCACATTCTTAAGTACTTCACTGCATAGGCATGTTATTGTCTACATGCTTAAAGTGAAGCACATGCTTAAGTGTTTTGCAAAGTTCCAATTATCAACAATGGAAGAAGGGTTAATGGAAGTTGGAACTGAAAAATATTGTACGAGCCTCTACTGTATCTGTGATAATAAGCAGAAAGTATTGTAGAAATGCAAATAGCATCTGATGGGGAAAAAAACAAATTCTAACAAAGCATCAGGATTAATTCATGTCATATTTTATTATGACGACACTATATTGCTATTTGGAGATACAGCGATGGGATAAAACACTACATCTCACTTAGCTCTCTATTAAGTTTGCTCATATGAAGTGGTCAACTGCTTTCAGAAACAATCAGTAAAGTGGAATTAAATTTCTGTTAAGAAAAGAAATAATATTGCCAACACATAATCTCATTACGTAGATAAAGGAATTGTATTAAAGTATTAAAAGCTGCACATATTAAATACTGCAAAGTTTTCCAAATTTCAGCTTAACAAGCTTTCCCTAAGGGTGCAGAATCTGGGCTGTTTCAAAGTGAACCCTACTCGAATTATTCCTTAGCTTCTTATCTAATAACCATTGCTCTATCTAAATACAAATAGCAAAAATTAAGTTGAATTCATGTTCCAGATTTGACTGAAGCTGGAAAAAGCAAGGATATTCACAGATAAGACTGTTCTGACCTTAACTCACCTCTTTGTGCACAAGAAACAGGAAAAGAGCTTGAAGTAGTGTGAAATCTTACATTCCATACAGGCTGCAACAGGAGTGTGATAAGTAGCTGCCATTATTCAGAATTCCTTACTGTTTAATATCAGACAGCGTTACGAGGTTTTCTTCCTATTTCTTAAAAGAACAGATGTGAAAATGTCAAAAAAAAAAAAGAACGTCAAAATAAAACTCTTCTGATCTAGTCCTTGAGTCTTTTGGGCCCAGTGCTTCAGCTGCTGAAAGTTTTGATTTCTTATACTGATACTGAAACAGTTCTTTGGAAATGATGTAGTGTCAACTTTTAGCTCTAGTTTTGTGCATGTACTTGCTACTCACTTTCATCCATTTGCTGAAGGTGTGTGCATTAAAAGCAGTATAAGCCATACAGTTAGAAGTTTATTTTCCTCTCCATCACATTTTGGGACTGATCCTGCTTCACTGAAGTCTTGCTTACAACACTCCTGCTAATACATCCCAGAATGGTGTTCACTTTTTTTGCAACAGCGTTACACTGTTGACTCATATTTAGCTTGTGGTCTACTATGACCACCAGATCCCTTTCTGCAGTACTCCTTCCTAGACAGTCATTTCCCAGTTTGTATGAGTGCAACTGATTGTTCCTTCCTAAATGGAGTACTTTGCATTTGTCCTTATTGAATTTCATCCTGTTTACTTCAGACCATTTCTCCATTTTGTCCAGATCATTTTGAAATTTAATCCTGCACTTGCAACCCTTCCCAGCTTGGCATCATCCACAAACTTTATAAGTGTACTTATTGCCATTTTCTAAATCATTGATTTGAAGATATTGAACAGAACTGGACCCAGAACTGATCCCTGCGGAACCCCACTTGTTATGCCCTTCCAGCATGACTCTGAACAATGGATAACTGCTCTCTGGGAATGGTTTTCCAACCAGTTCTGCACCCACCTTACAGTAGTTCCATCTAGACTGCATTTCCATAGTTTATTTATGAAAGGTCATGCGAGACAATATCAAAAGCTTTACTAAAATCAAGATATACCATGTCTACCGCTTCTCCCCATTCACAAGTCTTGTTACCTTGTTAAAGAAAGCTATCAGGTTGGTTTGACACTATTTGTTTTTGACAAATCTATGCTGACTGTTACATATCACCTTCTTATCTTCTAGATGTTTGCAAACGGATTGCTTAATTATTTGCTCCATTATCTTTCTGGGTAAAGTAGTTAGGCTGACTGGTCTGTAATTCCTGGGTTGTCCTTATTTCCCTTTTAATAGATGGGCACTATATTTGCCTTTTTCCAGTTTTCTGGAATCTCTCCCGTCTTCCCTGACTTTTCAAAGACAATTGCTAATGGCTCAGATATTTCTTCAGTCAGCTCCTTGAGTAATCTTGGATGCATTTCATCAGGCCCTGGTGACTTCAAGACATCTAATTTTTCCAAGTAATTTTTAACTTGTTCTTTCCCTATTTTAGCCTCTTCTCATCCTACCTCATTGTCACTGGCATTCGTTACGTCAGATGTCCAATCACTACCAACCTTCTTGGTGAAAACCAAAACAAAGAAGTCATTAAGCACATCTGCCATTTCCACATTTTTTGTTATTTCCCACCCCTCATTGAGTAACGGGCCTATCCTGTCCTTGGTCTTCCTCTTGCTTTAATATATTGACAGAATGTTTTCTTGTTACCCTTTATGTCTCTAGCTAGGTTGATCTCATTTTGTGCCTTGGCCTTTCAAATTTTGTCCCTACATACTTACGTTATTTGTTTATATTCATCCTTTGTAATTTAATGTAGTTTCCACTTTTTGTAGGACTCTTTTTTGATTTTTAGATCATTGAAAATATCCTGGTTAAGTTAGGGTGGTCTCTTGACATACTTCCTATATTTCCTACGCAGTGGGATGGTTTCTTCTCGTGCCCTTAATAGTGTCTCTTTGAAAAACTGCCATCTTCACTTGTTTTTTCCCCTTAGACTTGTTTCCCATGGGATCTTACCTACCAACTCCCTGAATTTGCTAAAGTCTGCCTTCTTGAAATCCATTGTCTTTACTTTGCTGTTCTCCCTTCTACCATTACTGAGAATCATGAACTATATCATTTCATGATCACTTTCACCCAAGCTGCCTTCCACTTTCAAATTCTTAACCAGTTCCTCCATATTTCTAAAGCAGAGTATGGAATGAACCAAGAAAGATTAAACAAAAAGGGCTGGAGACAAAGATGCCACTGGTGTTTCTGCTCCAGTCTTCTTTTTACAAATGAAATGACTGGTGGTGTTTCTGTCCTTGTACTATTAGGTCTGGTAAGGGGTGATACCTGCTTAACCAGATACAGCGCACACTGAGAGACCCAGCAGTGCTTTTAGTATCTTTAACTTTAGCTTGGTCAGAAAAACAAATAAAGGGTTGAGGGGGGGACATTTTTTTCCAGGAGCCCCAGGGAGAGTCTGTCTAGGTTCCAGAAAGTTGGACCAGGGGATTCAGCCAATGAATAAATGAGTCATGGCCAAAACAAAAAAAAAATACTGTAGTTTTTTCGTGTGGCCCACCAATCTCCCACCACAAAACAAAGTCTTACATAGTCACTACTAACAAACAAAAATTACAGTGCCCATCAGCAAGTGAATTACAGTGCCCATCAGCAAGTACTCTTTCTAGAACAGAAGTTCCAGTTTCCTTGTCTCCTTTTACTTTTATTCCATTTTTCTACAGTTAGGAAAAACAGTTATTGATAGGAGAATCTCACTTTTGTGCAAAGCAGAATGCTCTTTGGGTGAGGTAATGTCAAGACAGTTCTTTTGCTGTGGATCTTTAGCCAGCCTTATTTGTTGATTTTTTTCAGCCTCACATCATTGCTTTTTAAGCTTCACTTGCATTGTTACCTTTTTGCTTCAGCTGTTGCTTTTTAGCTGCAGTCAATATTGTTGAGTTTAGGCTTCACATGGCTGGCTTTTAGCTTCAATGACAGTAGCTTCACATCATCACATTTTAGCATTGGGCACATCATTTACTTTAACTCCACGACGATGAGTGAAAAATTCAATCATACTGAATTGTGGTTTCAGTGATATCACTGGCTTCATAACACAGAATATTAGCTTCTGTCATTATTTTCAGCCCTTATTTCCAACATTATTTTCTAGGTCATCTTGCTTTTTAAAAAAAAATATGCCACAAAAGGAGAATATCAATTCTACCTAGGAAAACACTTCTCTACAATATAATTTCCTTCTAACACAATAGAATTTAAGTTTTTGTAGTCATTTATGTATCTCTTGGACAGTTTTCCATCACAAGCTGCTTAGATTTTCTTGGTTTTTTTTTAATCTTCTTTACAGTGCATCGCAGAAATGTAACATTCAGCTAATTTTGCTAGAATATACAGACTGATATGCCTAGCAATAGTTCCAAAATTCCAATTTTCACAGTTTTGGATAAATATACCTCTGCATAGTGTTTTGTTTTGTTGGGGGATTTTTTGGTGTAAAATCCAGTGTAATCTTTTCCTCTACACATTTCTAATTTAAAATGGTTTACATTTTACATATTTTTAAAGATCCTGATACCCATTTTTCCCAGTGGATAGAATCTGCTCACAGCAACTAACAAGACATTGTTCAGTAAGTACAGTGAAAAATGGTACTGAAAAGTTTCATACTGGAGGAGAAATAGCTTTCTATTGGGATAACAATAATAAGCAGGTTCACCTACAAAATCCAGGGGAAAAAGATTAATTCAAATAGTAAGGGTTTGTATTTGAACAGACACCCCAAAATAAGGATGTCAAGTAAAAAATATCTGGAGTATAGAAATAATATGGGACAGCATCCACAAATGCCTTGGAGTGTACAGAGACCATTAACCTTATTAGTAATAAGCTTTAGATAGTTTCTATCATCATGCTCTAATAGACAATGCCATAACCATTAATTTCACCCAAACTGCGCAAGAGAAGGAGAACAGGATGGGTCAGAGCAGTGGTTCCCAAACTTGTTCTGCCACTCGTGCAGGGAAAGCCCCTGGCGGGCCGGGCCGGTTTGTTTACCTGCCCCGTCCGCAGGTTCTGCCAATTGCGGCTCCCAGTGGCCGTAGTTCGCCGCTCCAGGCCAATGGGAGCTGCTGGAAGCGGCGCGGGCCGAGGGACATACTGGCCGCCACTCCTGTTCTATTCCTGTTCTATCCCCGGCAAAAGCAGCATACAGACAGAAACAGACCCTTTGTTTTTCTCCCTCCCCCCAGCTTTTGAAAGTGTCTTGTCTCCTCATTGGTCATTTTGGTCAGGTACCAGCAAGGTTACCTTTAGCTTCTTAACCCTTTACAGGTGAGAGGATTTTTCCTCTGGCCAGGAGGGATTTTAAAGGGGTTTACCCTTCCCTTTATATTTATGACACATGGACACACAGGTAACTTACACCAAATGGCATTCTTGAATTTGTCACTCTTCAGAAAATTGTGAAAACAGGCATCTTTGCAAGCTTCTGTTACATGTATTTAGTGTTACTAAATGGTTACAATACTGAGTGACAGCATCCAAGAAACAGGAAGTGCTAAACAGAGAGCACACAAAGTGACTCACTAGGGCTAGTTTAAACTAAATCAACCAACATGTGGGTAACTACACAAAACAAGCAACTAGTTTGCTTGAACATAGCTGTTCTCTCCAAATACTTCTTGATAATCAAAGTTTTGTTGGGAAAGACAACTGAACAGTTATCATCAGGCTTAGATGGCTCCATGAATACCCGGTTTTATTCAGGTTTTAGAGTGGTAGCCGTGTTAGTCTGTATCAGCAAAAACGGCAAGGAGTCCTTGTGGCACCTTAGAGACTAATAAATTTATTTGGGCATAAGCTTTCGTGGGCTAAAACCCACTTCATCAGCAGCTAAAAGTTAACAACATTCTGAGATTCAAGTTCATTGTTTAAAATATTTTAGTCACCTGGAAAACCAAAGGTTTTTATTTTGAATAAGTATATAATAAAGAAAGAGGTTCTTGAAGTACATTGCTGTGGCAAATATTCTTATTTCAGTATGCGTGGGATTTTTGGTAGTAATAACAAATACCTTTTAACTGTTATTTTAATATGTTTTTTCTTTAAAAAAAACCCCAAACCCCAATATTAGAATGACTTCAAATGTAAGATTACAATATTTTAGGCACCATTACTGGTTTTGTAAAGGGCAATGTTTGTTTCACAATATTGAAAAGATTATTGCTAATAAATTGTGAAGAGCAATTAGCTTACAGTATTTATTATTGGATTTTGTAATTATAGAATACATTTAAGAAGTATTAAATGACAATTGAAGTGGCATAAGTCTACAAATCTGGAAGATAACCCCTTGTACACAGACAAACTACCAGCCACGAACCTCAGAAGACCTGGGTGATAAATCTGGTTATGGTCACAATCAAGTTAATGTGGCAGGTTCAGTAAGCCTGTTTCTCCACTTTGTCATACTCATTTTTAAACCTGTGTAATTCTATTGAAGTTAATTGAGTTACACAGGTGGAAGACCATGTAATGTGTTTGAGGGATTCACATGTAGTTCTTAGTGGACATAAATCTACATCACAAAATCACTGCCTCAATTATCAATAGTTCTTCCAGTACGTAAGTGTTGCATACTGGGATTGATGTGTATCAGCAGATTTTGTAGAGAATGCAAGAAGTGATCTTCTTGTAATATGACTATTATCTGTCTAGTATGCCTTACATCTGAAGAGATCTAGCCTCTTCCAATCCTTGTCATATGGGGTTGTCCTAGAATGATGCTGTTTTCCCTTCGCATTTACTGCATTAACCACGAGGGAATTTTGGATAAGGTGTGAGAAAAAAGTCCATATCTTTTGTAGGGACATAGTACTTCTTATCAGCCCACTTACATGTCAGAGGTATTGAGGCTGGGATCAGCCAGACCAAATTGGATGGGTCTAATATGGACTTGTTGACCAGGAATGCGATTTTAGCCAATGTGGACGTATGCAATATGTCCAGAAGCTTGTGGTTCTCACACTTCCTCCAATGGGATCTGTAGAGACTGTTATTCTTCTAAACAGGTCTTGAAATTGTTTAAAGTCATTAGCAGACCTGGTGGTAGCATGATTGCCTCATCGGGTGAAGATGAGGAGATGTTGGTTGGTGGTTTGACTTCTTCCTCCGGACCTTCATCGTGTTCCTCAAAAGGTTCTACCTCAGATTTGGGAGGCCTGTTTACAGAGGAGGACTGAAAAAGTCTGAGTTCCTCTGAATAATGGGCAGTTTGGGAAACTGCTGCCTGTATGCGGCCCAGGACCTCAATAGGGTGAGTGTGGGAGCATAGACATAGGGTGGCATCCATGGGTGCCCTACCAAGGTCCTGGGTTTGTTCTGGTCTCCTGGTACTGAGGGTATGCCTAATGTTTATGTTGTGTAGCTCCTGGTATGGGGGGGGGGTTGCTTGGTGTAACTGAGTAAGACTTTTTATCCTCTTCCTCCTCCTCACTTAAGAAGTGGTGGGAGGGAGGGGCAGATAGTGATGGGGAGTGGCGGAGTATCAGTTGCATCTGGGGAAAAGGCATGTACTGCTGGTAACTCAGTACGGAGGAGGTGCAACTCCAGGGTTTCAGAGACAAGCAGGTCTCTCAGAAACCTGAACTTCTGTGGTACCAGCATCATCTGTACCATGGGCAGCCCTTGCATTAGTGCTATGAAAGGTCTAGGAATCAGTGCAGATGTTGTCAGTGTCGACTGTGCAGAGTTCAGTCTGCATTCTCCCGAATGGCCAGAAGCTGGCGCTGAAGTCTTCACTGGTGCTGAAGCCCTCAGTGCCATATGTTTAGTCAGAGCGGCAGGTGCTGATTTTTGAGGCTTTGGGGCTCTCTTTGCCAGTATTGTCTGACAGTACTGTCATATGTGGTCCTGCCCTCTTAGGGCCCTTGTACTTATCAGTACAGTAGTGCTGGGGTACTGGAGGTCCCAGGGCAGTCACCAGAGCTAAAACTCATTGCGAAAGATGTGAAAGCTACAGACCTTGGGGGGAACCCTTTTCTCTCCTTGGTGGGTGAGCTCAGGATCCGTTTCTTCACATCTTTATAAAAGTCTTTGGCATTTTACAGCACGCAACAAGTCCAGGGCAGGAGATGACTGTGCCAGCAGTGACCGCTACCCAGGAGAGGCACTGGGGCCAGGGTTTGAGTCTGGCCATAGTGCACTCTCCATCATTAAAATTTTTAACTTCAGGTCACAGTTTTTGGATCTGTGCCTTTAAGTTGAAGCAACTGGTGCACTTCTGTGGTACATGCTCCTCTCCCATGCATCAAATGAATCATGAGTGACTGTCACTTATGGGGATGGCCTCACGGCAGGTGAGGCACCTCTTAAACCCAGGGGATCCAAGCATAACCTGCGTAAGGGGAACTTCCATGTAGGGAAAAATGTAGAAAAATTACTATTCTAACCTAAGGAGTAACAGGGAGCAAAGAAAAAAAGAAGTTTCCAGGAGGGGAATGAAAATTAAAGAAATGGAAATGGCTATCAACTATATACTTTAAATGGAAATGCTTAGACTGCTAAGGACACTAAGACTTTCCTATGAAGGCTCTGCTAAAGATTCTGTCCCACACAAAGGATGGCTGAGAAGGAACTCAGGGTGATTGGACCACACAGCGCTATATAGCTGTTGCTTGTGACATGAGACAGGGAGAAGCACATGTATGACTCAACGGGCACTGCTAGCAGAGATCTCCGATCCTAGATGCAGGGATGCAAGCACACCTAAAGTGGAGCACCCATACGGGGGGCGCTACTCGAAGAATTTATTATTAAAACTTGAAAAGGCTCAGAAATTTTTAAAAAAATTGTGAATTTACATGATTTTATTACTTTCAACTTTCTAGCTATACTATTGCTACTGTCTCTGACATCAGGCACACAGGGACAGGATAGACAGATGATGACTGGAGTAAGAAATTGGAAAAGAACAAATTAAAAATTTGACCCTCTTGTAAAAAATATAGAAAGACAATTCTTTGGACTTAGAAGGTTTAGTGCAAGATTTGCAGAACCCATTAAATGAAAAGTTTTCTTCAGCTTTATTTTTGGTATTACAGTAATACTGGATAAAATTGGATTTCTTTTAACATGGGTGTGTTATGATGGTTCCCTTTATTCTGAAGTCCCCCCTTGTAATTGGTTAAAGGTTATATATATACACACACCCAGCCACCCACCCTTTATAAAGAAGATATGCACAACACTAACAAGAAATAACCTACAGTGCTGTTAACAATGGTGGAAACCCACACTAGGGTCATGTAGTTCAAAGGCAAAAGAAACCTGGCAGAGCTGTTCATTTATTGTATGACTATGGGTAAGACACTTGACCTCCTTGTGCTTCAGTCAACTCAGCTGGAAAATTGAAAAAGCAGGATCTCAGTGAAAAGCAGATGCTACATCTGAGCCAAGATATTCGGAGGAAATACATCACAAATAATAAATATATAAAAAATCAGGTCAGTGTTTCACAATAATTAGTTACTCAACTATCCCTTTTAATTTTTTATAAGAACGGTTATTCGATGCACTCTTCCAAACTAGTTTGAGAAATTACAAAGAATCTATAAAAATGTCACTACTAATGCTGTTGAATGAAATCATTAATATGGTAATCATGAGTTTGCTGAGAGTGACTTATCCATTTTCTGTGCAGTCAGAGAATCTCCATTTCAGTGGCCCTAGTTAAAGAGTTTTCATTTATTTTTTATTTGTATTGCAGTACTGCCTAGAGGTCCTAAATAGAGGGCCATTGTGCTACATGCTGTACAAACATTCAGTAAGACACAGTCCCTGCCCTGAAGAGTTTGCACTCAAATTTAAGAATATTAAAAAAGGAGAATGTGGGGAAGGGAAATATGGGTAACAGTAATAAGATTGCACACAGCAATCTCTTTTAAGCATTCTGGTAGTGCTGGGATTTGAAGGAAGAGAAGGACAGTGACTTTACAGATCAGTTCAAGAACAGCATTTCAAGTGTAAGGTTATTATGGAAGAAAGCATGAAGAAGCTTGTTGGATAAGGGCCTAACCAGGCTACTTCAATTTAAATATGAAATAAAATGTAATTAATAAAGCTACCAGGAAAACCAAAACGAAAAAAAATATTTGAACTTTGTCCATTGTATACTCCCTTAAAAATGTAATTAAATTCAAATGATGCTGGAGAGAAAAAAGACAAAAGGAACTGTTAATTATATGACATAAGAAAGATTTAATCTAACAACCCAGAAAAATCAACTGTTACCTCTTTAAAGTGACATATTATTTATATGGAATATTTATATAAACAAACATATATGACCCTTTGTAGTTCACTGCAATATCTATTCCTGTGAGGCACTGAATGAAAAACAACAAAAGGATAATTTTACTGTAAAGTGCATGGTGGGTAAAAACTACTTCTCTCTGTAACCCTGTACAGCTTTTCTCAATTCCCAACTTCTCCCTCCCCAGTCTAACTCTTACTCTGTCATTAATTCCTTTACTGCCTCTCCTCCAGTTCCATACCAATTCACTCTTTGGTGAATGAGGGATTCAGCAGTTGATTCCATCATCCTAGCCTGTTCCCTCTCAGCTCAGAGTCCCCCAAAGCCCTATTACCTCATCCAATTCAACGCCTCCCCCAACCCTCAGAAACAACTCCCCCACACTTCTATTCAGCGAGATTGAGAACACTCTTTTTCCTACCTGATCTCTCTAGCTCAAAACAGCCCTGCCAGCTCTGAATCCTCTTCCATGTAACAATCTCAGCCTCTGTACAACTCCTTCAGCTGACGGTGCAAGACCACTTTCACTTGTGAAAATTGCCAGTCAAGCTGAAAACAAATTTTGAAAAGCCCTCCACCCCCCAAAAAAAGGTTGAGGACGGAGTGTTACCCGACATCATGCACAAGAAGTATGTAGGTAAGGTATTAATGCAATCTCTGATGAACGAAAATACTTTAGCAGCAGCAGAATGGGAGAGATTTTTCTCCAGTCTCATAGGTACATGGAAAAAAGCTTTAGTCAAACATCAAAAATCTATCCTATATTCCCAAATCTTTTCTCAGAGTGCGCTCTCTAGCAGTTTACATTCTGACAGAATATTGAATCATTGCAGAAACAGACTGATCCTAAACAATGAAGGCAGAATAGAGTTTTGGTGTTTTTAAATGAACTTACCAAGTACTAACATTAAAAATACTGGTTGTTTAACTTTTAGAAGTTATATATTTTAATTATCCAAGCACTTATTTACTAACATTTAAGCCAGTTTGAAATATTCCAGTTTTACTGATTTAGATGGGATGGGAGTCATACTACTTATGATATGTATTGTCCAAAATTCATCTGAGTGTAGTTTCTTTGATGCACCTTTTAAAACAATTCTCCCTCAAATTTTGATATCGCCTCTGGATTTGTAAATGACAAATCAGTATCTTATAAATTTCAATACCCTTCCCTTACATTTTCTGGTTAGTGTAGCTTGTTATCATACCAACTATGAAATTATTGCTAACTCTCAGACTGTTTTGTAATTCGCTCCTACAGCTTTCCTCCCCCTGCAGCATGCAAGTCACATAAACATACACATCCCTCTGAAAGAGGTGTTTGTGTGTCATTCCTATGGTTCCGTAAGCACTGAGCTGAAGAATTTTATTACTAGTTGTAATTTTTTAACTTTCAAATACAAAACTCAGACACATTGCCTGAAGCGAATGGTACTTAGGCTAGTTGTGACTAATGGTTTGTAATTCTATACTCACTATCTCCTACTTTTCGAACACGTTTCCTCATTTTCAGACTGGTGTATCATTCTACTAATTTCTTTTTTCCCCCAGTACAAAAATATTGATTTACAGCACACACACATTCTCTACCTCTCTTCAATGTCTATCTCCTTATCCCTTTTCTGTGCCCCCATTTGTACAACTTTATCTCTATAATGAATACATTATGAATAAATTAATGTTCACATTTTATCATCAAATGTGCGCACGAGTCCTGCTGAAGTCAATGGGAGCCAAGTGTGCATCCAAATGCAGCCTTTGACCGTAAGGTTTTTTGCCTTGTTTAGCCAATGCAGAACATTTTGCAACAATACTGAATCCTTTATCAGCACTGACTTTGGTTAAAAATGCTAACAATATATTGTCCTTTAAACTATAGTAGCCAGTGAAGTCATAAGGAGAGCACATGATATGGAGGAAAGTATTGCACCAAATATAGTATCAATCATCAAGCAGTTTAAATAATTAAATTGCATATTGTGATGATCAAATGCTCAGAATAAGGTTACAGAGCTACTGTGCATCTCAATGACTCCTAATGGTGCTCAGAATCCTTCTTGAAGGACAACACTATGAAATATTTTGAGACCCAAGTAGTGGGAAAGTGGAGAGATACGAAGAGACATCATGAGAGAGACTCCTTTAACTAAATAGTTGGCAGAAAGACTGAAGAATCCACATGGTACTTTATAAAATTTTGGTGGATAATTTGGCAACTAGACAGTTAGAGAATGTGCATTAATTTGTAATCATTGTACAAACTTGGGGCCATATCACACAATTGTTGAGCAGAAGTCTTTACTGAACTCAGTTAAGAGTTCTACCTAACAACTGATGCTATGATATAGCTTTGCGTTTTTAGTCCTATTTCGTCTCCATTACATTCTTTCCCTCTCATTCTCTTAGTACTATGGTGATGAGTGTAATATAAAAACCTATATTGAATACAATCAATCATACTACTACAAAAGTTCAACTTCATTATACTATTCCCACTCTCTGTGGTGGCCATATTCTGATACCCTTATTCATGTCAAATAGTACCTTACTCCACAAGCATGCAACTCAACATATATCAGTCTGGCCCTCAATGATTACATTTTCACTAGCTGTATGGACTCATAGAAAGGGGCCTTAAAATAATCCCTTTTGCAAGAAGAGTTCCCTCTCCCCAAAGAAGAACTCCATGCACTTCAATAGAATTAATTCTGCTGGAGCAGAAATGTCTTAAAAAAAGACTGATTTTTTTCCTTTCTATCCAATAAGCTTCCTTTTTCTTTTTCAATCATTTTGTCTAACATCCACCTACACAGCACTATGCTGTCACATTACATTCTGACTTGACATACCAAGTTACCAAATTAAAAAGACTTCTACTCCTCCTTAGTTGCATGTATTTAAACTTAAATGTATTTAAGTTTAGGATAAATAATGAAAAAAAAAGACTATCAGGTTCCTAGTTATTGCAAAATTCATATAATAGTGACCTTAAATTTATCTCTTGCTGTGCAACGAAGAAATTTGCGTAATATTGGAAAAACCTTTTGATAATGAAAATATGTTTGCATCTTTTAAAGACTTAATTTGCATTATGAGGATTATTATTGCACAAGCAAAGTATTAAAGTGACAAATTACCTTATCTTAAATGTTGCAGCTCCAAAAAACTGAAACAAGAAGTATTAAAAATATCTTCAGGTAAAAATGTGCTTTGATTTTTGACATAAAAGACAAAGCAGCACTTAGAAATATGTTTGTTTGTCACAGAGTGGAAATCCAACTGTTCTCTTGTTCACAAAGGACAATCCTGGCCTTCTCTTCCTCTCTCCTTATACAAGAGTTCAGTAAAATGTATATTAGAAGGCTGCTAAAGAGAGAAAGAAGGAAGAAAATGCTGGGTATCAGATGGATTTGCAGGGTTCCTAGGCACTGAGGAATGGGTTGATCTTCAAGCTGGGGAAGAGTATGAAACTTTTTGCTAGTATTACCTTGTTTTGATTTGTGCTCATAAAGATTCCTTCCTGCTGAACTGACATTACTGTGTTACTATATTTTGCAACCTTAATAATGTTCTTTGAACACATGTTTTTATAGAATTTAGATAAAATGAATACATGGTGTAGTATGATGCAGATATTTTACAAGCATGAGCTTGAGGTGGCCCTATTACTCACAAGTGGCAAAGCCACTCGTGAATTATGATTGTCATTATTATTGCAGTAGTGCTAAAAGAAGACATGGTCCCTTGCAATGAAAAGTTTGACCTCAGAGGACAGGGAAGAATAATCTGTCCATGAAAGCATGCATGTAGGAAACCAATGCCAAGTCTTTCTCCCTCAGGTATTTCTAGAATCCCCATTGCCATACTAGCTGCCTGCCAAATCAACAGGCAGAAGAGCATGACCATATAGAACATGGGTCCTGAGAACAGCCCTTAGCAATTCCTGTTCTGGAATGGCCCATCTGCAGCTTTTGGAAGCAGCTAGGTTAGGTACCACTAACATTTGCCAAATTCCTGATGTTGATTGTTGCTTTTTTATTCAGTTTTTATATTTTGGCACAATACATAATATTTAGTTCTCATTCCCTAAACCAGGGAGAAAAGGCTAAATCCATGCATTCTACTGACAACCTACAGTCTATTCCCACAGGATGGAGTTAGTCTCCTTGGATAGTGGGAATGGAGGACTGGTTTGCGGCATATTTTTTGCTCCTGGCTTAAAACTAAAGTGTTATATGAACCATCACATTTGGTAAAGTATTATTATGGAATGCCATAAGTCTGAGGCTAGTCTTTACTACAGGAAGATCGGTGCTGCTGCAGTTGATGCAGTAGGGATCGATTTAGCAGGTCTAGTGAAGACCTGCTAAATAGATGGCAGAGTGCTCTCTGGTTGAACCCAGTACTTCAGCTCTCAGAGAAGAGTAAGGAAAGTCAACCAAAGAGCATCTCCCGTCAGTGCAATGCAGTGAAGACACTGTGGTACGTTGAATAATGTAGCTGGAGTAGTGTAACTTAGGTCAACCTACCCCCGTAGTGAAGACAAGCCCAGACATTCCTCACACCTTTCCTGCCCCCTACACAGTCTCTGTAAATAATCTGCAATGCCCATTCTCTTAAACCACTTTCATTTTAAGATCAATTAGAATAGTTTCTGGAAAGAGTTTAAATATGCCCTTTCCATGTGCCAATAAACAACTTTAACTAAATTATTTATTAACCATTTTTTTCTAAATCTGTTTTAAATTCTCTTAAAAACTATTAAAAATAATAGTAGGGACAGGGCCATATAGACATTCATGGTGACAGACTGAACAGATCTCAGCATAGGTGTCCTACTTTGATGGCTGACCTAGATAGACCACCACACCAAATCCTGTTTTGGTGAGCTACACCACCAGGTAGAAAGTAATTTTTGACTGTGTAAAGTGAGGCCCTATACTCAACAGCATTTCTTTGTTTGTCTGTAACACAATAATGTTCGAACGCTGCATCTGATGAATTCCAAAATTTCAGGATGTTCTAGGCATCAGTGGCCAAGGAATGTATGCATGCAATGCGTTTTGCCTACGGAAACAATGTAGAATGTGACAGTGACACCACAGCCCTTTGATTTAAACAAATAACTGTGATTAAGTTACATGAGCAATCAACAGAACCGGTTGCAACTATGAACAAAACAGAATTATCTTCAGCAATTCATATTTCACGATTTTCTAACAGTCACATATGAAATATTGAATACAACCAAGTACAAAATTACCTACCCTACCCTGTGTTTAAAAACTATACCAAACTCCTCCTCGTATCTATTCAACTAACTTTCTCTTCACTTCCCACATCAAATTTAAGATCCTTGTCCTGACCTTCAAGGTCCTGAATAACTTCAGCTGCTGCCTAATTTTCTGAATGTCTCTATTCATTCACTGCCATCTGCCCACTTAGCTAATCATAAGGGTTGGGTTGAGCAATCCCTTAGGAATAGACCCAAACTCACCTCTGTGTCTTCTTTAATGCAATACTCTAAGGACTGGAATTGTCTTCCTGACCTGATCAATCATACCTGCTCTCTCTCCTCCTGTTAATCCTTCCTTAAAGTACACTTCTTCCAAAAGATCTATGAACTCTACTCCTCCCAACAGAGAAAAATAAATATTAGAAAACCTAAACAAACTATGGCATTAACATGGCACATGCTAAACTTAACTGATCAATCACATTGTACTTGGATTCATCCCATCACTTGTATATGCATTGTGCAATCAGTTCAATCTTAAAAACACTTACATGAAGTCAACAGGACTACACATGCGAGTCAAGTTATTCATGTGTAAATTTTGCAGGAATAAGCCCTTGGATTGAAAACTGTTCAAAGCAGGGACATTGTATTATGTCTGTAAATCATCTAGCAAACTGCTGGTTCCAAACAGATTACTTTAATATCTATTTATTAATAAATACAGGTTTCAGTCTAGATAAATCTATTTCATGTACATTGGTACTTAATAGTTTATCGTGTGGCATGTGTTCACTTTTCTGCAGGTACGTCTCAATTTCTCTGCTGATTTATTGATCACTGTTTTACTACTCAGGGAAGTCTAAATACATATATAATCCCACATAAAACAAACAATTATTTTTGTAAATTAGATACAGGAGCTTGCAGGAATGATCATCCAACTGATGATCATGACAAATATCTTTACATTATATAAAGCTTCGTTCTCAATTGCGCATGATAACAAGCTACTGTTGCTCCTGGGAAGGAAATCAGGATTTTGTCAATTTAATGAGAAGTGATGTTGAAAAAATATAGTATATTATCACAGATGATTAAAAGTGATCTCAACCTAAAATTATTCTAACTCGCATTCAGCACTGATTTTCTTCTGCAAATATGTATCTTTAGATATTATGCATTAAAAGAAAGACAATTGTCGTTACCAGTCTACGGCAGGGAATGATCTCTAATCAAGTATGAATTTTGGCAAGTTTTTCCTTTCAGTTTTTCCCATGCAATAAAAAGAAAAAAAATACACTGAGTCCAATTCTTCCCCCCCTTTTTATCAGCTTTACTCCACTGAATTCAGTAGAGTTACTCCTGGTTTACATTGATGAGAGAGGAGCATCAGGCTTATATTGTAAAGAAACCTGATAGTTTGAAATGCCACAATGAGTAGGAGGACAGGAGCTTGTAATCTTGCAGCAGCAAGCTTTGAAACTGTAGCTTGTCCCAATACATTAACTGGGAGTATTCCAGCGTAAGGAAACGTTTTCAGACTCATACTTGTGCTAGTTATATGAAAATGTCTAGTTATATGAAAATGAAAATTCTTCAACAAAAATCTTCAAAAACAGACTCCAACGAGAGACTGCTGAATTGGAATTAATTTGCAAATTGGATACAATTAACTTAGGCTTGAATAAAGACAGGGAGTGGATGTGTCATTACACAAAGTAAAACTATTTCCCCATGTTTATTTCCCCCTCACACACTGTTCCTCACACGTTCTTGTCAACTGCTGGAAATGGCCCACCTTGATTATCACTACAAAAGGTTCCCCCCGCTCTCCTGCTGGTAATAGCTCACCTTACCTGATCACTCTTGTTACAGTGTGTATGGTAACACCCATTGTTTCATGTTGTCTGTGTATATAAAATCTCCCCACTGTATTTTCCACTACGTGCATCCGATGAAGTGAGCTGTAACTCACGAAAGCTTATGCTCAAATAAATTTGTTAGTCTCTAAGGTGCCACAAGTATTCCTTTTCTTTTTGTGGATACAGACTAACACAGCTGCTACTCTGAAACCAGCTATTTCCTTATCCTTCTATATCAGGGGTAGGCAACCATTGGCACTCACTGTGCCCTGGTCCTGGCCACTGGTCCGGGGGGCTCTGCATTTTAATTTAATTTTAAATGAAGGTTCTTAAACATTTTAAAAAAAACTAATTTACTTTACATACAACAATAGTTTAGTTATATATTATAGACTTATAGAAAGAGACCTTCTAAAAACGTTAAAATGTATTAATGGCACGTGAAACCTTAAATTAGAGTGAATAAATGAAGACTTGGGACACCACTTCTGAAAGGTTGCCAACCCCTGTTCTATATTATAAAGTAAAATATAGTGAAAAGAAGCAGCCAAGAGAGACATATATAGCATTAGCATAATACTTTGCTTTAAAATCTAATGCACCTTTTAAAGTTTTAATGATAAAGTGAATACATCACTGTTTATCAATCTGGCATATTTTTTTAAACTCATCTTTGCTATGAACACCTCCTGACTAAAAAAATAATAACGAAGCAATGGAGCAATTACTAAGTACTGCCAACATAAAGAGAAGGAAACATTAATTCTTTCATGTGTAACTGTTGAAGTCTTCATAAGAACCTAAGAACAGCCATACTGGGTCAGACCAAAGGTCCATCTAGCCCAGTATCCTGTCTTCCAACAGTGGCCAATGCCAGGTGCCCCAGAGGGAATGAACAGAGTAGGTAATCATCAACTGATCCATTCCCTGTGGCTCATTCCCAGCTTCTGGCAAACCAAGGCTCGGGACACCATCTCTGCCCATCCTGGCTAACAGCCACTGATGGACCTATCCTCCATGAATTTATCTAGTTCTATTTTTAACTCTGTTATACTCTTGGTCTTCACAACATCCTCTGGCAAAGAGTTCCACAGGTTGACTGTGCATTGTGTGAAGAAATGCTTCCTTTTGTCTGTAAGACTTTATAGTATTTGTGAAATTTCTTTGCATCCAAATTCTCTGCTTGATAGTACTGACCTGTGAAATGAAACCTTAGATAATTCTTGTTGCAAGAGACAATGAACAGTTTCACTGAAACTATTCATTCTGTCAGCCAGGTATAGTAACTTTCTATTTTATAGACTGTACCAGAAAACAGAAAGATATCACAGCTTGAATCATAAGACAGACAAGTGCATTATGACATGCAAACACAAGGTTCCTATTTATTGTGATGCATGTTGACTTTGCTAACACTTTTTCCCTTCCAAAACTCAAACACACATTGGAAATTTTTCATACTTGTATGAAGGATGTGGAATCTTCACAAAAAAAAATACACCCAAACCTGAGTATATTTAAAAATATACAAGGAAGACAGCACAGAAATTTTATTATATCAGATATAAAATCTGTTTTCTTTGTATATTTTTAATAGGTATTTACATAAATAGTAATGCAGTAGGAGGCAGGGGCTGGGTCTCTCTCTGTCTTCAAGAAGTACCTAGCACATTTTGGGTACTACCACAATCTAAATACAGAAAGCCAGAGAAGCTCTATTTCCATTACACTGCTGCCTGAGACAGGGCTCCACAGAAATAACAGGCTTCTCTGCATGCTGGGAGATGCTGTAATGTTAGGGAGGGGCAGTGAGCCTGATCTAGAGCACTATGAGTTTGTCTACACAGCAGCTGGGAGGTGTAATTTCCAGTGTGGGAGGACATACACATGCTAGCTCTGCTCAAGCCAGTACCTAAGAATAGTGTGGTTGTGGTGGCCTGGGCGGTACCTGCCCCAATACGTACCCAGGGGTTAGGTGGGACTGTACTCAGGCAGCTAGCCCAAACCACCCCCCATGACACTGCAGCCACACTGCTATTTTTGGGCACTAGCTTGAGCAGAGCTGTCTGTCTTCCCGCACTGGAAATTACACCTCCCAGCTGCACGTCAATCTGACTGAAACCTTCATTCCCAGGCAACGTGAGGGTCAGTGGTTCAGTATTGCCAGCACCACAGTCAAAAATCATGAACATTCCTACAGCAGCCCTGACTGGCTGCTCTTCCCCAGGAGATGGGGAAATCAGAGGGGGATCTTCCTTGCACAGGGCTCAGTCATACAGGGACCGGAGTGTCTTGAGTCATTGTGAGACTGACTCCAGAAGGGGCCAAAATCACATAACTTGCAATGAAAGAGTTGAGAATGCTGATGGCTTGTGGCTGCCGGGCATCACAAACCCTCTGAAACTCCATGCCCTGGCAGAACAAGGATAGGATGTTTTTTTGCAACAGGGTATAGCTCCCTCTATGAGGCTCCTGAAATGCTACCTAGAACACTTACATTTGTCTTGTAGATTGCAGGGCTTCCTTATCACTGTTGTGGTGGCACAGGGAGCCTGCTAGAGCTGTGCTCTACTAGGGAGAGCAGAGGGAGAAACTCTTGCTGCTGCAGTAACTCAGCTCAGGAGAGGAAGAGGGGAGCTACAAGCTGAAATAAAGTAGATATTGAACAACAGCAACAACAACTTATGAAAAAGTGGTGAGAAACAACTGAACTCAGTGCTTAAATTGTGCCAGACTACTCTGGAATGCCAACATGGCATATCGGTACATCTGCTGGTCACAGGCCAGGCTCCTTTGCCTCCCTGGCTGCAGAGCATCCTTCAAGTTGGGAAGTTCCAGGCACTGGCACACGGTGCTCAGTGGCAGGTCAGTGAAGAGAAACTGGAGCCAGGAACAGGCTGGGGAACATGGAGGCAGGAACCACCAGGAGCTAAGGGCACAGCTAGAGACAGGTGATGTTAGGAGCCAGGTAATGGGGTCACCTGAATAGTATAGAGCCCCATGGGCAGCAGAAGCTGGACACAGACAGGGACGAGATGGAATCTGAGGGGAGTCACCACCTCCTCTCCTGGTCCTCCCCCAGTACCCTATCTTTCGCTCAGCTCCTCCCATGATCCTCTGTTCCCTTCTGCTCCCTCCTGAGGCATTCCATTCCATTCCACACACTATTTTTAAGGACTCCAGCACTACTGAACTTCCATCTTGTTCCATCACTAGAGGCAGAATTTCTGGTGGCCTGAGTTGAAGGGCAGGGCTCAGTCCTGGAGCCTCCAACAACAACTTTGGACCACCTCCAAATTCCACAGGTGAGAGGCATCACCTATTTGTTATGAATGAGGAGAGAAGCTGTGAAGCAGAAAAATCTTTTGATTTGATCTGCTGGGAGAGCAATACAATAGTGCACAGACAATCCAGGAAGTTTTTGGAAAGTGTTGGGGACACCTTCCTGGTGCAACTACTGGAGGAACTAACCAGGGGCCATTCTCCTCTTGACCTGCTGCTTACAAACAGGGAAGAATTGGTAGGGGAAATAGAAGTGGGTGGCAACCTGGGCAGCAGTGACCATGAGATGGTTGAGTTCAGGATCATCACAAAAGGAAGAAAGGCGAGTAGCAAAATACGGACCCTGGACTTCAGAAAAGCAGACTTTGACTCCATTAGGGAACTGATGGGCAGAATTCCCTGGGAGGCTAATATGAGGGTGGAAAGGAGTCCAGGAAGGCTGGCTGTATTTTAAAGAAGCCTTATTGAGGGCACAGGAACAAACCATCTCGATGTGCAGAAAGAATAGTAAATATGGCTGGCGACGAGTTTGACTTAACAGAAAAATCTTCAGTGAGCTTAAGCACAAAAAAGAAGCTTACAAGTAGTGGCAACTTGGACAGATGACCAGGGAGGAGTATAAAAATATTGTTCGAGCATGCAGGGGTGTAATTAGGAAGGCGAAAACACAACTGGAGTTGCAGCTAGCAAGGGATGTGGAAGGGTAACAAGAAAGGTTTCTAAAGGTATGTTAGCAACAAGAAGGTGGTCAGGGAAAGTGTGGGACCCTTACTGAATGGGGGAGGCAACCTAGTGACAGATGATGTGGAAAAAGCTGAAGTACTCAATGCTTTTTTTGTCTCAGTCTTTACAGACAAGGTCAGCCCCCTCACTGCTGTCTTGGGCAACACAGTATGGGGAGTAGGTGAGCAGCCCTCAGTGGTGAAAGAACAGGTTAAGGACTATTTAGAAAAGCTGGACATGCACAAGTCCATGGGTCCAGAGCTAATGAATTCGAGGGTGCTGAGGGAATTGGCTGATGTGATTGCAGAGCCATTGGCCATTATCTTTGAAAACTCGTGGCAATCGTGGGAGGTCCCGGACGATTGTAAAACAGCAAATATAGTGCCCATCTTCAAAAAAAGGGAAGAAGGAGAACGCGGGGAACTACAGACCGGTCAGCCTCACCTTAGTCTCTGGAAAAATCATGGAGCAGGTCCTCAAGAAAACCATTTTGAAGCACTTGGAGGAGAGGAAGGTGATCAGGAACAGTCAACATGGATTCACCAAGGGCAAGTCATGCCTGACCAACCTGATTGCCTTCTATGATGAGATAACTGGCTCTGTGGATACGGGGGAAGCAATGGACATGATGTATCTTGACTTCAGAAAAGCTTTTGATATCGTCTCCCACAGTATTTTTGCCAGCAAGTTAAAAAAAGTATGGATTGGATGAATGGACTATAAGGTGGATAGAAAGCTGGCTAGATTGTTGGGCTCAATGGGGAGTGATCAACGGCTCCATGTCTAGTTGGCAGCCGGTATCACGCGGAGTGCTCCAAGAGTTGGTCCTGGGGCCAGTTTTGTTTAACATCTTTATTAATGATCTGGATGATGGGATGGATTGCACCCTCAGCAAGTTTGCAGATGACACTAAGATGGAGGGAGAGTTAGATATGCTTGAGGATAGGGATAGGGTCCAGAGTGACCTAGGCAAATTGGAGGATTGGGCCAAAAGAAATCTGATGAGGTTCAACAAGGTCATGTGCAGAGTCCTGCATTTAGGACGGAAGAATCCGATGCACTGCTACAGGCTGGGGACCGAATGGCTAAGCGACAGTTCTGCAGAAAAGGACCTGGGGATTACAGCAGATGAGAAGCTGGATATGAGTCAGCAGTGTGCCCTTGTTGCCAAGAAGGAACATTGGGCTGTATTAGTAGGAACTAATTAGTAGGAGTTTGAGGGAAGTGATTATTCCCCTCTATTCAGCAGTGGTGAGGCCAAATCTGGAGTATTGCGGCCAGTTTGGGGCCCCCACTACAGAAAGGATGTGGACAATTGGGAGAGTCTCCGGTGGAGGGCAACGAAAATGATCAGGGGGCTGGGGCATATGACTTATGAGGAGAGGCTGAGGGAACTGGGCTTGTTTAGTCCGCAGAAGAGAAGAGTGAGGGGGGGATTTGATAACAGCCTTCAACTACCTTAAGTGGGGGTTCCAAAGATGATGGAGCTTGGCTGTTCTCAGTGGTGGCAGATGACAGAAAGAGCAATGGTGTCAAGTTGCAGTGGGGGAGGTCTAGGTTGGATATTAGGAAACACTATTTCACTAGGAGGGTGGTGAAGCCCTGGAATGGGTTACCTAGGGAGGTGGTGGAATCTCCATCCTTAGAGGTTTTTAAGGCCTGGCTTGACAAAGCCCTGGCTGGGATGATTTAGTTGGGGTTGGTCCTGCTTTGAGCAGGGCGTTGGAGTAGATGACCTCCTGAGGTTTCTTCCAACACTAATCTTCAATGCGCACATTTCAAGTACATTTATCAATCTTTAAACCTTTTGAAAACCTTATATTAAAAACAAAAACGCCAAATTTAGAAATTAAGAACACATAAAAATACTTTCATCTATTCAAAAGTATATGTTCTCAGCTTGATGCATAGTTATCTGATGCAAAGACCAATGGAGTTCACTGGAAGTCTCCCATTGACTTCAGTGTGCATAAGATCAGGACCTGGGGGCTAAATCTGCCCTTGACCATCTGCTGGGCACATAAGACCTAATAGGCAGAAAAACTGATGTGGTTTCACTGCATGGAGTGGGGAGCCCAGACAGTGGATCACTATGTAGGGGCATGAAGTATGCTTGTGGGGGACCACCCACAGGTGCTGGAACTAGGGGTGCTAGTGGTGCTGCCATACTCTCTGGTATGAAGCAGTAACAACAACCCAAATACATGATTTCCACTTTCAGCGCTATAAAAATTGTTCAAGCACCACTGAACAATCATGAAGAGGGCTTTGGAATCTATAGGACAGGGGCTATGGATCAACATCAGTGTGGATCCACTTACTGAACCCTCAAAATTTGGGAGGGAGAAAAGTGATTACCAAACCCTAAGGTTTTGGCTGCTGTTCCACAGTCTGAGGAATATGATTTGTTTCTCTTGCACCTCCCCATGCGACCCAGGTGAGAAAGGTAACTGCTTAGTCATGTGTTATAGTTTTCATAAAGTGAGCATAATTTATTATCAGAAAAAGGGTTTAGAGAAATCACAAGTTTATCTTTACAGAAACTTTCACGCAGGTCTTCATCTAACTCCCACTCAAGTTCCTCAGATTCTTTCCCTTGACATTAATGGGAACTGTAGTGGCCCATTTATCCATTGAAGAAGTCAGTGAAAACAAGGAACCATCTAGACAGGTGTGTCTTTTCCATAGAAAGAGCTCTGAAAGGATAATCTCTTTTCATAGATATTTTTTCTATTTTTCCAAACTAGAAAATACTTATATTCTTCTCAACATTTAACAGAGCTGAAAGCTGAGACAAAATAGTTTTAAAATTAAGAGACAACACAAAGAGAAAAGAAACGAAAAAATTCTGCTGATTTAAAGATTGAAAAGAAAGGAAAAATATAAAATAGTACTGTATCAGGCAGATTTTTAGAGTTGGCAGTTAAATAGATACATAGTAGGAGACAGCAGCTCCAGCATTCCCCAATAGTAAACAGCAACAACACTCACTAGGTATCTGCTTAATCATAAAGTAAATAAAGTGAAAATGCAATACCTGTTCAAAGCTTCAATGATATTCACTGTCACAGCAATTTCATATAATAGCATATTCTGATTTAGCTAGCCTTGTTCTAGCCATCGGTTTCTGAAGGATACTCAGTAGTAGTATAATATGTGATTCTGCAACAAATTGAGCCTGACTGCTCCCATGTATGTAACTCTGCAAAATGAGAGTAAGAAACAAAAATAGATCATCATTATTAAGGCTGCGAAAAATGTTGAAAATGACATGATTTAGTATGTGTATGTGAAAATTAAAATAAAACCTGTCTTGCAAACAGTGCATAAATAGTGTAGTGCCCGCAGAAGACATATACTTCTAAAGTTAAATTTTCATAAACCATTGTTAAAAGCAAACCATCTGAAAAGCACAGCTAATGCAAAGGTCCACCATATATAAAAACTGCTGTACTTGATTGGCCACTCATGAATCGGAAACCCCACATATTTTGAAATTTAATGTACAGGCTTCATCCACCTGAGCAATTCCAAGTTCTTCATTCCATTGCAATTTAAATGATGGGAGGGATGAGTAATAGACAGCACTTAGCAACTACTTGTTGACTGGGGAGGGGATGGGTTCAGGGATGTGTTTGAACATGGCTTTAACAGATATTCAAATGTCAAGTGAAAAAACAGGAGGCTTGAGAAAGGAAGTTGAACTTTGCCAAAATGTGAACAGATGATCACACAATCACCATTTCATAGGCTACAAAATGCACAGAATCTGCAACCCACTGGAGATGCTGCCACTTCTATACCTCATCACAAGATATTTTAATTTTCCACATGACTGACCTCACGTACACAGCCATCTGCACTCACTTTTCAGAAGCACTAAAGTGCCGCACATCCCTTCAGTTAAACTATGTCTCCCAATACCATCTTCCCTGAAAACAATGTGTCCTCATACTTCTTAGCATATACAAAAGAATTGTACTGAACCATTGGAAAAAAAAATCTGCATCCTTTCCCAGACTGAGAGTGGGCATCGTATTTAGCATCTACTCTCACATTTGGAGGGTGAAGAAGAGGGGAGGGAAATCATCCTTGCTGAGAAAGGCAACTTGCACTTGTTCTCTCACGGCACAGCAACTGAATAACGTTGACATGTGCTCCAATGTGGTCATGATATTCTCCCTTTGGATTTGGCTTATTTACTTTGTTCCCCCACCCCGCAAAAAGAAAAAGAAAAGAAAAGAAACGAAACCTTGAATCAAACTTAGAAGGTTAAAGTTTTCCATCCATTTTTGTTTGTTCAGATTGAGACAAGTTTCTCTGTATAGTGTTTGGGCTGTCTCTTTTCTCTATCTTGTATTTAAAATACTTACAATAAATAAAATAAGATACATATATTAGATATAGAAAGACATTTTAAAGAGCAAATCTACTCAAAATGTGATGTTTTTGATATTTAGTCCAATAATTACTTGAAAATAGCCTATTTTGTGGACGTATGTTTAAACAAAGTGACTCATTGAAAATTTTTAGTATGTTTTCAGTACAAACTAGCCATTGTTACAAACTTGCATACAAAGCAAAAGTTGAGGGACAGTGAAAAACCACACTAACTGCAAAACAAACAAACAAAAAAGTGCTATAGCCACAGCTTGTCATATTACTTTTTTGAAAGAATGACCCATAAAAAGTCAAACACACATTTTTAAAACACCAGGGTGAAATCCTGGCCGCACTGAAGATGCCAAGGGGAGCCAGGCTTACCCCTCATATTTTATAGTTTTCACTTAAAAAAAAAAATTTCTGAGTGTACACTATTGACGTTAGGGCCCAAAATGATTCAAACTCGAAAGAAAAATGAAAGATGCTGCTGCTTCAAGCCACAAAAAATGCCTTTATTCAAACTGACTAAATTTTGGCTGATGTTATTATCATAAAACTCACAGCCCATGTTACTCAGTGGATGGCTACATGCTATTCTTTAAAATACATTATATATGTTCAAATACTCAATTTTGCTTTAGTTTGGTTAAGAAGTTAATATTTATCAGTGATTTCCCCCCACCCAAGTAAAAACCATTTTTTTCTAGCAATATAAAATGATTGATCTTAGAAAATTGGACTTCATGATTTTCTAATAAGGCATGACACAAGCCAATCTATATTCCATAGGTCTTTGACAAGCCAGCCAAGAAACTCTAACGAGCCAAGAAAGAGGATTGTCAAAGAAGGGAAGGCAATGCTAACATTTTTCAGTTAACTTGAGAATAGTTAATGATTAAGTTGAATTAAACTAAATTGATTCTTAAACCATCATTATTTGCTCTGCTGTGTTAAACAGCATAAAAGGGACATTTGTACTGCTCCTCACTTTGCTACTTACCTATGAGGCTGACTATAATTACAGATCCATGCTAACAGTTATTCCTGCTTAGCTATCCAGTGATAGTAGTGGCCTAACCTATAGTCCACATGACTGTATGCAGCCATGGGGACAAAGGGAGACTAGTTTGATCCCAGCTCTCTCTTCACTTGGGAAACCAAACACTGTCCCCAGGCACCTTCCAATAACAAAAAGGAAAACTAAAATGTAAAGTGCTTTTGAAAAATGGAGGAGAAAAGTAAGGTGTTCTGTGTGTATATGAATAAATCTCTGAGTTCTGACATTTGTGATTTTACAAATTTAGCAGACAAAAGTACACCAAATACATTCCTAATTTAAAAAGAAAATATCTGCAGTGGACTTTGATACACACAATTGTGGTCCCCTTCCTGCAGACAAACACTGAAGCACTTGTCATGACGGGACTGGACTAGATGACCTATCGCTGTCCGTTCCAGTCCAACGATTCTAGTGTGCCTCTATTTATCTGAGCACTCTCCTTCAGTGGGATGTCTCCTCTGACGGCCTAATCATTCCCAATAAATGGTGAACGTCTCCTTCTTCTCATTAAAATTTTAGTAGAGTGTAGTAGACTAAGACTTAATTATGTTTACAAAATATACTATAGTATATTTACTAATACAGTATTCACTGTTTGTATCAAATCATTCAATCTAAACTACATCTCACAAATTAATATTTTTGGTTTCTTATACATAATAAAATCATTTTTATTTTAAGAAAAAGTGAAGATGGGCCAACTATATACCCTAAGTTTCACTTTAAAAAAAAAGAGAGAGAAAGAGAGTGTCCAGCAACACTTTTAATGTGAAGAAATGTACACATACCCTACTTTGACCCATCTCCAGAGTGAGCTAAATTTCAAGGAAAAAGGAACAGTGGGGATTCAAGGAAACAGTCTTCAAGAGATAGTGTTGTTAAACAATGGTGATGATGCTGATTTGTTGTCACATGAATACAAAGAAAACAAATCCCTTCTGTACATGTAAAATACTTGATATCAGAAGGGGTCAGTTTTACTGATATACTTTTAATTGTCCCTATTCCATTAAAGCATTACAATTGATTTTAACAAGTATGAGTAATGTGAAATGATCTTATCTTATGGAAGCAATCGGGCAGCTCATTTTTATCCTAAATAATACACTGCACTACTGACTTTTCCTCTTTCTGTATACCTATAGTAGCAGTTTAAATCCCCACAATACTATTTTATAGACTAAGACCTACAGTATATTTCCATATTTTTATTGTATGTTACTGAGATCCTATGATCAGAACCATTGTTTTGTCATGTGTAATTTGTTAATTCTAGCACTATATTTATTCTACCACCAGAACATATTTTAAATAAAAGAAAAAATATTATTCTCAAATCTTACTGTTAATTTCCTACCAATGTGTCCTCTTATTTCATGTTCACATTTCTCTTCACATTTGACTACACAATAGACAAAGCTATTTAATTTTTTTTTAACTTAATATGGTTACACGACCTTACAGTCTACTTATTGATGGGTTAGCACAGTCAGCCAGAGCCTTAGGAACAATGATGCAAGCATGAGCTCAATAAACAACAGAACTACATCTGTTTATTATTGCAATAGGGTAGAGAGGCAGCTCCCCGGCTGCTGCTGATTACAGTTACCAAACAGTTATGCTCTCTTCACAAGCAGGAAGCATACCCCCACCCTAATCTTCTCTATTGAGTTCCTTCCTAAAACAAGGTTCCTTTCTGTCCATGTGGGAAAAGCCACAGTCTTTAGGGGCTGTCTGTAGGAGCCAGCACAGTAAATATGTTACAAAGTACTGCTCAAATTACGTTGTGTGGTTTCTGATATCAGCAGGAAATATTAATTACAATTCTTCAGTATATTCAGTCAATGACATGGGATTATTTTACATGTAAATATCTAGACCTCAAACTTGCAAATTAACATTCATTTTTGTTAAGTGCCAACAAACATGTCTGGTGCTACAAAAGACTGAACACTGAGTTCCAAGCTCTGAAAATTTAGAGCCTGATTTTCCATTTTTTTTTTTTACACTCGGCAAACTGAGTGTAAAATTCTACTATTCTGATATAATAGAAGGTTTGAGTCCTTGACATTTACATCAGTTTTGCACAGATGTGCAGACTACTTACAAGGCAGTAAAGAATCGGTTTCTTACAATCTAAACATAACAGACAAGATGCTGAAACGCTTATAGCAGCAAATGCGTAGAATTTTGGAGGGTTTTTTAAACCTGAACTTTTTAAAAAAACCTGAAAGGGTCTAGATAATTTAGGCCCAGTCTCCCTGAGAACTATCACCTCTCCAAATGATATAGCAGTGGTAGAGATCAGTTGAGGCATTGGAGCTGCTTGCCCACTGATATAATTGGGAGAGGGCTAGGGGGAAGTGCATTCTGAATTAGCTGCCCTTGGTTTTGGAACTGCCTTCCAACACTGGGTCATTAAGTCTCAAATGTGGTGACATTTAGGGCATGATGGAATATTTGCTTGTTATGACAGGTTTTCCTGGGGGAGGAGGAATGATTATGGATGGGAGGGAGGTAATGAGACAAGCCATGCTGCTTGTTGGGAAGGATTTAGAGCTCTGATTTTTAAAATATATTTATGTATTTTGTTAGAGTTTGTTGTTTACTGTATATAATATGCCTAGAACACAAAATACATGCAAATGACTTAATGACAAAAAACCAAACAAGTAAAATACCTGTGCTTAGATACCAAAGTGATGTGACTTAAAAAACACCTGAAATATATATTTTAGTTTATGACATCAACATAGATACAAATTATTAGCTATTTAATTTTAAATTAAGGATGATTATATGTCTGCAATAAACTCTACATATCATGGGTTTGATTAGTGATGGTGACAGAAGCCAGTATAATTACATATTGAGACTACAAATCCTTCCTACCCGGCTTGGCAGTCTTTTGGCCACTGTACAATTCTGACCTTTTCGTATTCAGTGCTCAGATACTACTTTAATTGGCATAGAAATGCCTAGAAAGATATTAGGGGCTAGATGAAATCCTGCTTGAATGAACAAGGAACTTGCTGTTTTCTTTTTTGTAGAAAGAACAGATTCTGGCTGCAATGGACAGAAGAAAACAGAAGACGAAGAATAGTAAGGAGAGTGGAGTGGATATAATAGTAGATGAGGAAGATTAAAAAGGGAAGCGTGAGTTTGCAATAGAAATAACTAGTTTGATTTTGGCTTTCAGGCAGTGCATATATATAGGGGAAATGAATATTGTTTTGAAATAACTACAATTATTAGTCTTCTGATAGTCAAACTGAATGTGTCCTATGGGGGAAGTCTATTAAAAAGCCAGTCCAGATGCTAAAGCAACAGTTATCCTTGTATGTAATTTCGAAGTATATGTGGATAAGTTTTTATATTCACTGTGACTCTACGAATTTATCTGTAAAGATAATAATGATATTATCAATAAAAGGTGATCAGGTTACATTTGTATGGGTAAAGTGGGATAATAAAATCAATACAAGTTACAAGAATGTGTAAGGTCAGGTGATACAGGTGCAAAAGACCCAAGCTTGGTATATTTGTAGTGATTGTTAATTGTTTCACCAAGAACAGAACAGAACATGGCATCACATGAATTGGCCAGGAAACCAAATTGTGTATTCTGTAAATATAATGTAATATTGTTATATAATTCATTAATGCCTTAAGATGGAATGTTCCCAATTCATGCAAACAGATATACTGATGTCTGGGTACAGTTTCATCAAATGCATACTGTATCTTAGAAGTTATATTTAATATGGGCAGCAAGGAAACACGTCACAAAAGAAGAGTATGTTTCAATATTTGTGTACACTTTCAGAGTATGAAAAAAATTCAGAGGCTAATCTCAATCTGAACTATGAAGGGGTAACCAATTCAAAGCTATTGCATGTGAAGCAATGGTGGTGGATACACAGCAATTTTAAAGGCCTAAAAATTGTACTTACAGAGTATGTCTCTAAAAAAGAAATTAAAAATTATGCATGAAAATAGGTAAGTGCCTCTAAAGTTATGTGCCAAACTCCATATTTAGGCACCTAGATTTTTTGCACGTTTTGACAACCCACATCCCATTTCAATAGAAGTTCTGGGTGCTCAATTCTTCTGAAAATCTAGCTACTTTGTTTTAGAAGACTACTTTTAGGCGCTCACTGAAAATTCTTACCTAAATAACTTAATTTACGTGGCTGTTTTCAAAATGTTGGTCTGAACAGAGTAGCACTAGTAGTATCTTTCAACAAATTATTAGGCAGTGCTGTGTTACTTTCATCCAATCAAGACAATATAATTTATTCCATAATGTTACATTATTCCATAACCTCACTGGTGTTTGCTGCACAGTGCTTCAAAGCTGAAAAGTATAAGCAGGTAAAATATAATGTGAGAACTTCAGCACCCTCAAATGTCAATACAATAATGCAATAATTTTAAACAAGGACATTTTAGATAAACTCCAAGTACAAAAGTAAAAGATTGCATCCAGGGTCTTGCACTGATGTGTTCCTTTCCAAATCAAAGTTACTGTACAACAAGCAATAAGGGCCAGAGGCCCCCAGAGATGTCAGCAAAACTTAACTGAATATGAAAGGTCAATGCTTAAAAGTAGATCTCTTTCTTACAAATCCCTTCATCTTTTGCAGCATTGCCTCCTAAATGTTAACACTGATATGACTGGGGCAGAGCTTAAAGCCACCTTAGCCATGGTAACAAATAACTTACAAAATGAATCTGTTTTATTAGTCAGTTATCCAGAAGGTTTTGCACTTTAGCATTATCACCAAACTTGTACTTTTTATTTTCATGCATTACTAAAGTGATAGTTTAATACAAGTTAAATTAAGTTGTCACATTTTGTAAAAGAAATGTAAATTTTTTTTATCTATAGCTATATACCTATATATAAACAGCACTATATTAGAGATAAATGCAAAGTCTTACTACTAATTATTCCTTTATAGATATGACCTATTATTCTATTTATTTTTTATCTTTTATATTTTATGTATAATTATGGTTTGTTTAAGGTGCAGTTCTACTCTGAAAAGTGCATCTAAAATGTTTACCTTTAGATTCGAAGTTTGTTTCAATTATTCTACATCAGATGTATTCAGTTTAAAAGAAAGTGTTTTCTCTTCCTAATTTCCAACTCTGCAAACTAAATCTGAGAGTAAAGATAGAGTCTCTCTTTCTCACACATCAACACCAGTAAAGTATTCTGGAAGGTAAATCATATCCTCAATTAATCTGTGCAAACTCTCTCTTCAAATTATGTCCTCAGTAACACCTGAGGGCTATAGGTTTGCACGGCTTTAACTGATTGCCTCTCTAACTGGAATTCAGTAAATAATAAAAATCCAGCTCTTTCTGCTCTACACCGCTTACCTAGATAAATTAGATAGATAATAGAACTTTCTTTTGCCATTTAAGTCAGACAACATTGCTCTGAACACATCTAAAGACAATATCTGATTAATAAAAAAGTTTTGTACATATTACTTAATTTTCAGACTACAACCGCACTTTGAAATGGTGGAAAGTGTCAGCATATGAGATTGGCCTATTACTTGGGGCAAGAATTATAATTACCAGTGGTATACCTATTGCCTAGACGTGACCAACCATTTTATCTATATTTGCATATAATCACAGTCAAGTCTCTCATCATCCCATAGGGGGAAATAAATTATAAGAACTTTCTTCACTAGAAGGCATAAATAGACCACTTAACATTTAATTTGAAAATATAACCAGATTCCTAAATTTCTAAAGGCAGTTTATAAAAATCACTGTACCAATATGCTGAAAATCTAGCATTCACAGTAGCAAGTGTGGTTTATTAAAGGCAATTTTTTTAAATTCAGTAACAAAAATAGTTAATGTTTATTGCTTATGATGTATCAAGTAACAATATTATGATGGAATATCCTAAAAGATTGAATTGCCTTTCTTTTTGAGATTCACAATAGGTGCTTAAATGCATGGTATAAAATTCTTTATAGTCTTGAAGGAAATAGTCTTGAAGGAAGAGAATAAACTTGTTCTCTGCTAGCAAACTATGGCCTAATTTTCCAGAAGAGAACATGTGAACCACCTGATTACTGCAAGAAAAACAGAGTTGTGTGTGCACACATTATTCATCTATAAATTGGGGTCAGGTGTTTGAACTGGCAATTTGAGCACACAAACTTACTGAAAGTTAGGCCTCTGTGCAGAACACAGGTGATATACTTGGCACTCGTGAAGAGAAGTGCCAGCTGTAGAATTCCATCTTTTCTTTTAATACAGCAGCACAGATTGCAATATTTGGGGAGCGAATGGAATCTTTGAGGCAGCCTCAGAGATTACCAGAATTAATTTAGCAGAGTCTCTGACCACCTACTGCTGTGGAGTCTCCCTGGATCCATCTCCTAAACCTGAATCTGAATAAAAAAGGGGGCATTGGAAGCTTTGATACAGAACTGCCTCAGCCAGGGACTTTGACAGTAACAAATCAGAAAGCAGAGGGCTCTTCATCCATGTCTCCTGCCAACACTTTTACAGAAGAGGTAATGTCTTGTTTGAAGAACCAGAGTTTAGTACCACAGACTTCAGGCACCCAGAAAAGGAGATCCTCTATCTCTGGAGTCCTGACCTTTTCTGGGATGGAGCAGGGGTCTTCAATAGTGGAAATACCTGCTGAGTTTAGAAGGAAGCGGCGTCTATGCTGAAGTGGGTAGGGTTATGAAGAATTTAGTTTAAGGTACCTTTGTACTACAGGCACAGGTGTCGCAGTATTTGACGTAAACCTAAATGTTAGGCTTCAGTTTTGGCCACAGAAATGATTGGTCTGACAAGAATATGGTTTTTGCCTGGCTCAGGTGACCTATCCAAAGGACACTGTGGCATAGGCAAAAAGTATTGCGTGGTCTCAAATCTTCTGGGTCGGTGCAGTTAAGCATGAGGAAATGCTTTAAGGCTGAGGAAAAAGTAGCTAAAATATGCTACCTCATTTAAGGGAGTGTACCCACAGTGTTAAGTTAGATCTAATATAAAATATAGTTTGAAAAGCCATCAGATTATTGGTGGTAGGACTGGCATTTTCCCTCTATTTGGTGAGAAGAATGCAACTTTGTATTATCTTTCTTTCTGTACCTTAGTCTTCTGAAGAGTGAGCTGCTCCAATGCACTCTACATGGTTCTATGCCTCAAGAGTACTTAAAATTTCAGCTGGTGCAGACTGTGGCTGCCTGCTTCTTAAAAATAGTACTTCTGACCTGCCACATATTATGCTTTTTTTTCTGACATTTGTTCTGACTTTCAATTTGCTTCTGGGAAAAATGTAAAGTGTAAGTGGTTTGGGCCTGTGTCCTTAGAGACTTCTCACTTAGGGCTGTCCTGAAAACAAGAAGTCCAGCTCATGAACAATTCTGAGGTTTTGGTATTTGTTTTTGATCCACATTGAGACAAAAACTGAGACCCTTTGAATTTTTTGTGAAAAGAGGCACCACCAAAAACCCAACCCAGGTAAGCCAACTGGCACATAGCAGATCCCGGTTCAAGTCCCTGCTCCAGAATACAGACTTGAACCCGAGTATCCCATATCTCAAGCCTTGGCTCCACCTATTAGGATACAGAATCACTCTCTTAATTTTTCCTGTTAGAGCTAGACTACTTTGTATAAATAATTACAAGTTCATTGGACAGGAGAGACTAACTCTATAGACCAGTAATTACAGAACTCTGTAGGGGAGACCCAGAGCACAGACTTGAACCTGGCTCTTCCCTAGCACAGGTGAGTACGCTAATCAGTGGACTATTTACTATTCTTATCTTTCACTCTTTTTCAATTGCATCCTGGACCTGAAAAAACTTCGAGAAGAAAGTTTAGTCAAAATTGACAGGTTTCAGAGTAACAGCCGTGTTAGTCTGTATTCGCAAAAAGAAAAGGAGTACTTGTGGCACCTTAGAGACTAACCAATTTATTTGAGCATGAGCTTTCGTGAGCTACAGCTCACTTCATCAGATGCATACCGTGGAAACTGCAGCAGACATTATATACACACAGAGATCACGAAACAATACCTCCTCCCACCCCACTGTCCTGCTGGTAATAGCTTATCTAAAGTGATCATCAAGTTGGGCCATTTCCAGCACAAATCCAGGTTTTCTCACCCTCCACCCCCCCACACACAAACTCACTCTCCTGCTGGTAATAGCCCATCCAAAGTGACAAGTCTCTTCACAATGTGCACGATAATCAAGGTGGGCCATTTCCTGCACAAATCCAGGTTCTCTCACCCCCGCACCCCCCTCCAAAAACCACACACACAAACTCACTCTCCTGCTGGTAATAGCTCATCCAAAGTGACCACTCTCCCTACAATGTGCATGGTAATCAAGGTGGGCTTTCTCACCACCCCCTTTTTTTTTTTTTCCCTCCGGGGACACACACACACAAACTCACTCTCCTGCTGGCAATAGCTCATCCAAAGTGGTCAGTTTGGATGAGCTATTGCCAGCAGGAGAGTGAGTTTGTGTGTGTGTGTGTCCCCCCAGAGGGGGGAAAAAAGGGGGGGGGTGAGAGAGCCTGGATTTGTGCTGGACATGGCCCACCTTGATTACCATGCACATTGTAGGGAGAGTGGTCACTTTGGAGAGCTATTACCAGCAGGATAGTGAGTTTGTGTGTGTGGTTTTTGGAGGGGGGTGAGAGAACCTGGATTTGTGCAGGAAATGGCCCACCTTGATTATCATGCACATTGTGAAGAGAGTTGTCACTTTTGATGGGCTATTACCAGCAGGAGAGTGAGTTTGTGTATGGAGGGTGAGAAAACCTGGATTTGTGCTGGAAATGGCCCAACTTGATGATCACTTTAGATAAGCTATTACCAGCAGGACAGTGGGGTGGGAGGAGGTATTGTTTCATGATCTCTGTGTGTATATAAAGTCTGCTGCAGTTTCCACGGTATGCATCCGATGAAGTGAGCTGTAGCTCACGAAAGCTCATGCTCAAATAAATTGGTTAGTCTCTTAGGTGCCACAAGTACTCCTTTTCTTTTAGTCAAAATTGGTATGTTGCTGCAAAGAAAGTTTTGGTTTTGACAAACTGGCATTTTCCAAACAAAAAACATTGCATCAAAATATTCCTAACCTATTCTACCCTCACTCCTTATGACATTTCATAGCAGCTGCAATCTGGGGAAGTTCTCATACTTATTCCTTGCTGACTGAAAGAGGGGATTGGTGAAAAGTATTTTCAGTCAGGGGGCCTCAACTCTGTGATTTTCTTTCTCTCCCTTAAAAGCCCCATCAAACGTTGCATGCTGCATATCTCCCCACCGCTCCACAAGCTCTCCTTGGGGATGTTGATTGATTGGGTGGATTGGCATATGGGGTGGATTGAGGAAAGAAGCTGTTATTTGCAGTCTCCTTTTGATGATACTGAACCAACTGAAATTTTTTTGGGGGGAGGGGTTGTTTTTAATCACGCACACACAAAGTATTTAATGTGTCTGGAGTTCTAGACAAGTGATTTTAATAGGTAAATAGAAGTGAAAAATGAATCTTTGCCCCTCACCATAATTTATGGAGGGAAGTGTGGCAGGCTGTGGGTGAAGACTGAATAAGGCCCACATCTGAACAGTTCTGAGCATTTTGGAGAACTGGTCCCTTTCAGATTTTAAAATTCTGCTATTCTGGGCATAAATCACTTTGAAATAATGGGAGCTGAGGATGTCAAGTGTCAGTGGCAAACATTTGTTCAGTGCATGTAAATTTCTACATAGCAGTGTTAAGTATTTATATGCTATTGCTAAACTTATTGAATATTTAGTAGTATTAGACTAGAGATGGCACATACATAGATGTCCTCAAAAGGATAATGAAGAATAGCCACAATGGAAAATATTTAGTTTCTCTAAATAATGCATATGCTTAAGATCTCTAGAGTGATAGTTGTCACGGTTCAGTAAAATACTTATATTAAATGTAGACTGTGCTCCTTCCTTTCTCCCCATTAAACTATGTAAATAAAGAGAAACAATTTGAACCAAGGCCTCTAAGTTATATTTTAGTCCTTGAGGCAATTCAATTAGCAGCAAGGATAGCCCACATTAAAATTTAAACATGATTGCATATTTCAGTTGCCACAATTGTCTCCAGCATGGTTACCTGAATAAAGCAGCATGAAATTTATGCTTGAATTAGCCTGTGTGGGGGAATCAAACTATTCTAGGAGTGGGAGCACTAAATTCTACTCAACTTACTAACCTTTTATCATATGGGGTTATTTTAATTAATTAAGTTCCAAATGATATTTCTCCTTTTAAAAAAAAAAGTGAGAAATATATTTGTTACAAATTTTACCATGCTGGAAACATTGAAATGGAGGAGACAAGGGAGTGGGTAATATTTTTTACTGCAGCAACTTCTGTTGGTGAGAGAGACAAGCTTTCAAGCTACACAGAGCTCTTCTTCAGGTCAGACCTGAAAAACTCTGCATAGCTTGAAAGCTTGTCTCTCAGTATCCTGGGACAAACGTGGCTAGAACAACACTGCAAACAATGCTGAAATGAAATCATATTTGAAAGCTACCAAAAGCAGAATATTGTAATAATATCAAGATTTTTATTTTCCATATTATACTGTATTTTCTTAATTACATTCTCAGCTATCAGAACTGATTATCTAATACTCAATTTATATGAAATTAAAAAAATGTACAGAATATTTAAAACAAATCTTGAATGCCAATGAGAAATTTTAAGCTACAAAGAGAAAGAAGGGCTAGGTTCTGTGAAAGTGGGGAAAGTCAGCTATACACATGCTCAGATTTCTAGGAGCAAGAATTCTGGTGACTCTTCTTTTGGCAAAGCAGGCAGAGGGTTAGAATGGGAAGTTGTTTGGGTAGAGTGTCAATGGGGATAGCTTCTTAACCACAGACTAACCCATTTTTTGAAACAGTTTTTCAGTCTTAACTATACAGTTACTTTAGTGGAGGGTGTGACATTGTACCCCATAAGGCTTTATGGAAATATGCATATGAATATATATATGACATAACTGGAATATGTTTAATGCTACATATGCCATATAACATCTCTCTGCAAAAGTTATAATCTTCTGAATATATTCATCCTATTTGTATGCATGGATAATTTTTGTACTCGAGGTTATGAATATTGGTTGTGTACTTGCTTGATTTTAAGTAACCTTAGTAAAGCATTTGGTCAGCTTCTTGAGAAAGGAATGTGCAAATTAAGTGCCCAATCAAGAAACACTTAACAGACAAATTGGATACAATTAATTTAGGCTTGAATAAAGACTGGGAGTGGATGGGTCATTACACGAAGTAAAACTATTTCCCCATGTTTATTCCCAGCCCCCCCCTCCCCCCCACTGTTCCTCAGATGTTCTTGTCATCTGCTGGAAATGACCCACCTTGATCATCACTACAAAAGGTTCCCCCCTGCCCTGCTCTCCTGCTGGTAATAGCTCACCTTACTTGATCACTCTCATTACAGTGTGTATGGTAACACCCATTGTTTCATGTTCTCTGTGTATATAAATCCCCCCACTGTATTTTCCACTGAATGCATCCGATGAAGTGAGCTGTACCTCACGAAAGCTTATGCTCTAATAAATTTGTTAGTCTCTAAGGTGCTACAAGTCCTCCTTTTCTTTCTGCAGATACAGACTAACATGACTGCTACTCTGAAACTTAACAGACAATGGATCTTGCAAGGCTCCAATCCACATAAGAAGTCTACTTGAGGATGTTCAAGGTAATGTGTGAACCATGGCGGCTACCTGTAAGTTCTGAGTCATGCATGGACATGCGACTTGCCCATGTGACTCCAAAACTCCATCTTGTAGCTCGAATTCTACACAGGGGGAGGGAGGGGTATCTACCCACAAGAGAAAGTCTATTTAAACCCCTGGGAGACCCCTCCATTTTGTCTTCAGCTGGCTCAAGAGATAGCCTCTCCACCCCCAAAGGATACCTGAAAGAAACTGGAAAAAAGGACAGTAACCACAGGGGGTGTGAGTGATTGCTGGACCCAAACTAGAAGGAGACTAGTCTGTAAAAGGAAGCTTCCTGGAACACCTCTGAGGGTGAGGTTTTATCTGTATTCAGTTTTCTTACTACATTAGGCATAGACTTGCGTGTTCTCTTTTATTTTGCTAAGTAATTAACTTTGTTCTGTCTGTTACTACTTGGAACCACTTAAATCCTACTTTCTGTATTTAACAAAATCACTTTTTACTTATTATTTAGCCCAGAGTATGTATTAATACCGGGGGGGGGGGAGGGAAGGAGAAACTAGCTGTGTATAAGCTTTATACAGGGTAAAATGGATTTATTTGGGGTTTGGACCCCACTGGAAGTTGGGCATCTGAGTGTTAAAGACAGGAACACTTCTTAAGCTGCTTTCAGTTAACCTTGCAGTTTATGGGACATGGTTCAGACCTGGATCTGTGTTTGTGGCTGGCAAGCGTGTCTGGCACGCGTGTCTGGCACAACCAGGCAGGGTTCTGGAGTCCCAAGCTGGCAGGGAAGGCAGGGGCAGAAGTAGTCTTGGCAGCCCCAAGGGGGTTTCTGTGATCCAACCCATCACAGAGGGGAAGAAAACGACTTTATGTGCTCAGCATAGAATTGCTTGAATTCAATGAGCTAAGGTCTGTCAGGCCTAACTTAGATTTTACACCACTGCCTTTATACGGGTTTCAGAGTAACAGCCGTGTTAGTCTGTATTCGCAAAAAGAAAAGGAGTACTTGTGGCACTTGTGCTCTAATAAATTGGTTAGTCTCTAAGGTGCCACAAGTACTCCTTTTCTTTTTGCCTTTATACAGTAACTCCTCACTTAAAGTCATCCCGGTTAACACTGTTTCATTATTAGGTTGCTGATCTATTAGAGAACATATTCATTTAAAGTCATGCAACATTCTGTTATAAGGTGTTTGGCTCGCCCTGCTCCACCTGCCGCCTGGTGTTCCTGCCAGAGAGTGGGGTCGGGGTGTGCGGGCTTGCCCTACTCCGCCCGCCTGGTGTTCCAGCCGGGGAATGGGGTCCGGGAATGTGAGCTTGCCCCGTTCCACCCACCTGGCATTCCAGCTGGGGAGCAGGGTCGGGTTGTGGGGACTTATCCCACTCTGCCAGCCCGGCATTCCAGCCGGGCAGCAGGCAAGCCCCCAACCCGCCTCCCCGGCAAGAGCACCAGATGGGCAGAGTGGGGCAAGCCCCTGCAGCCTGACCCCACTCTGCCCACTTCAACCAAGCTTCACAATCATCATTGGTGAGTACAATATTAAATAGTTTGTTTAAAATTTATACTGTATATGTATATAATGTCTTTTGTCTGGTGAAAAAAAAAATTCCCTGGAACCTAACCCCCGCATTTACAGTAATTCTTATGGGGAAATCTTCATCATCTGGACCCATGAAAAAGAAGCCCTTAAGGGATTCCACCAGGATTTCAACAATTTTCATCCCACCATCGACCTCAGCCTGGACCAGTCCACACAAGAGATTCACTTCCTAGACACTACAGTGCAATTAAGTGATGATCACATAAACACCACCCTATAACGGAAACCTACTGACCGCTATACTAACCTGTATGCCTCCAGCTTTCATCCAGACCACATCACACGATCCACTGTCTACAGCCAAGCTCTACGATACAACCGCATTTGCTCCAACCCCTCAGACAGAGACAAACACCTATAGGATCTCTATCAAAAGTTCTTAAAACTACAATACCCACTTGGTGAAGTGAAGAAACAGATTGAAAGAGCCAGAAAGGTACCCAGAAGTCACCTACTCTAGGACAGGCCCAACAAAGAAAGTAACAGAATGCCACTAGCTGTCACCTACAGCCCACAACTAAAATCTCTCCCAGTCCATCATCAAGGATCTACAACCTATCCTGAAGGACAATCCCTCACTCTCACAGACCTTGGGTGACAGGCCAGTCCTTGCTTACAGACAGCCCCCCAGCCTGAAGCAAATACTCACCAGCAACTACACACCGCACAACAAAAATACTAACCCAGGAACCAAACCCTGCAACAAATCCCGGTGCCAACTCCGTCCGCATATCTATTCAAGGGAATCCATAGTAAGGCCTAACCACATCAACCACACCATCAGGGGCTCGTTCACCTGCACATCTACCAATGTGATATATGCCATCATGTGCCAGCAATGTCCCTCTGCCATATACATTGGCCAAACCGGACAGTCTCTATGTAAAAGAATAAATGGACACAAATCTGACATCAAGAATTATAACATTCAAAAATGTAGGAGAACACTTCAATCTCCCTGGACACTCAATAACAGACTTAAAAGTGGCAATTCTTCAACAAAAAACTTCAAAAACAGACTCCAATGATAAACTGCAGAACTGGAATTAATTTGCAAACTGGACACCATCAAATTAGGCCTGAATAAAGACTGGGGGTGGATGCGTCACTCCAAATCTAATTTTTTGCAGCCGATACTCACACCTTCTTGTTAACTGTTTGAAATGGGCCTCCTTGATTACATTGGCCTCATTAGCACTATAAAACTGATTTCCACCTCTCCTTGTCAACTGTTGAGAAAAGCCCACTTCCACCTTAATTGAATTGGCTCATTAGCACAGACATCCCACTTGGTAAGGCAACTCCCATCTTTTCATATGCTGTGTATTTATACCTCTCCATGTATTTTCCACTCCATGCATCTGATCAAGTGGGTTTTAGCCCACAAAAGCTTATGCCCAAATAAATGTATTAGTTTCTAAGGTGCCACAAGGACTCCTCATTGTTTTTATTGTTGACTCATTCATTTTGTGATCTAAAATACGCCCCCAATTATTTTCAACAGTCCTATCACATAACCAGTTATTCCCCATTTTGTAGTTGTACATTTAATTTTTTTCCCTTCTTGAATGCAGTACTTTGCACTGGTCTTTATTGAATTTCATCTTGTTGAATTCAGACCAGTTCTCCAGTTCATCAAGGTCATTTTGAATTCCAATTCTGTCCTCCAAAGTGCTTGCAGCTTCTCCCAACTAGGTATCAGCTGCACATTTTATAAGCGTACTCTCTACTCCATTATACAAATCATGAATGAAAATATTGAGCGATACCGGACCCAGAACTGTCCCCTGAGGTTCTCCAGAAGATACACCTCCCAGTCTGAAAGCAAGCCATTGACCACTAATCTTTGGGTATGTTGGTGCACACCCGGGTAAAAAAGCCGTATAGTAATTTCATCTAGATCACATTTCCCTAGTTCGGTTATGAGAATGCCACAGGGGACTGGATCAAAAGATTTAGTAAAAGTCAAAATATATCACATCTACTGCTTCCCTCTTAGCCACTAGGCCAATAACTCTGTCAAAAAGAAATTAGGTTGGTTTGGCATTATTTGTTTTTAACAAATTCATGCTGGCTATTGCTTATCTTTCCAGGTATCAAAGTTGGTTGATCACCCTATAATACCCTGGGTCGTCTTCATTCCCCTTTTTAAAGATTTCCTTTCTTCAGTCCTCTGGTACCTCACCCATCCTCCATGAGTTTAAAATAATTGCTAATGGTTCCGAGATTGCTTCAGCTAGTTTCCTAAGTACTCTAGGATTAATTTAATCAGGCCATGCCAACTTGAACACATCTAATTTATCTAAAATAGTCCTTATTCTGTTTTCCCTATTTTGGTGTGCGTTCCTTCCCCCTTTTTGTTAATATTGTGTTGACCATAGTCTTTTTAGTGAAGACTAAAGCAAAATAGGTATTAAACACCTCAGTCATCTTGCTGTTTTGTTTATCCAACTGGTTTAGGTGTCCCTAGAGACCTTCAGATAAATTTGATTCTACTGCAACGCTTTTAAAGTACCCAGGGCTAGGTCTTCACTCCTCCAGCTATAGTGGCACAGCTACAGCACTGCATTGCAGCTGTGGTGCTGTTGCGTAGATAAGTCCCACATAGACAGAAGGGGGTTTTCAGTCAATGTATTTAATCCACAGCACTAGCAGTCAAGCCGGCAAGATCAGATAAGCTGCAGTGATACTGCTGCAGAGCTGTGCTCGTGTGCTTCATCTTGTAATAATTTTATATTAAGCCATCTGATTAGTTTATCTGATGGACTGTGATGCACTGATTGTATTACTAACAGTTTAGAGCAGATCATGCAATAGTCTGTCCAGCCGTCTGCTTTGCACATGGCTGTAGTGATTCATACATTCTGTAGATCTCACTATTAAGATGATATAATCAATAAGATGCCATTGGATCTTGGTGCATCCATGATGTTTTGTTTTTGTCTGGTAGGTAGAATAGGTATGTGATTTCTAATTGCTGCCTGATTCACTCAGCGAGTAGCAGAGTTCCACTGCTATTCTCCTTCCCAATCCCAGGCTATCCAGTGGTGTGCTACTTGGTTACCACATTAATGCAGGGGTTGGAAATAAAGTCCCCCGATTATCAGTTTATCTGACACCAGGGTGGATACAATGAGTTTGTCTAAGTCACTGTAGAACTTTTGTTTCTCGCTGTCAGCATTTGTCATGGAGGTAGTGTAAGCGGTATGCTAGCATCATCAGCGCTTGTGTGTCAATGGCAACAGTAGAAACATAACATGAGCACTTGTTCCTTTAGGTAGACTTTTGAGTTTGGCAGCAATGGAGTCACTAATGGCAAAGCTAACACCACCAGATGGTTGTGGCTCTGTGGACTGGCAGCCTCACCAGTAGACCATGTACCTTTCACTGATCTCTGCGAGTTTCCCATTGTTGGTGAGTCTGGTTTCACTCAGTGAGGCAGTGTTGATCCTATACGTGGCCAGTACTTCTGCAACAAGTGCTGTGCCTCTCTCAGGTAGCCTGGTGGTAGGACTGTCACACAGAGTCCTAACATTCTCACCTAACATTCTTCATTTATGGGATGAGCAGTTTAATGCTGACTAGGGCTGCTCGGATACCTAAGATGTTGCTGAATGGTGCTGCTACTTCCAAGTGACCAGTGTCATGAGCCACCTTCACGTAGGTCTGTGACTATGATCACCAGCATCACCATGACTATTGCTTCACCACTCATCCATTACTGGAGGACCTTCCTCTATCATCAAAGCACATACATTGTTTGGTGGTGATGACTTGCACTGCAGTATTCAAACACTCTCGCCAATTCTCTTGAACTCTGGGGACATGCATTCACAAGATGACTGGCATGGGTGAGGGTGAAGTCTGTAGATGTCGTTATGGAATCATTCTATGTATCTTCTATAGTAGTGGACAACTGCTGTGCCTGCATCTGCTTATTATACCACTGTAGAAAGTAGCACTCATCTGCCACAAACTGCAGAGGTCTTTGCTACCATCCTGGTAGCTGGGGACATGGATAAATGAATGTCAAGGTGTATTCCACACACTGGTGCACCTTCTTATTGCACCTGTGGGGATCCATGCTAATCCAAGATCTCTTCCAGAATCAGCCTGGTCACAGGAGGGCCCAGTTACCAGGTGCTATCACTCAGAATGCTAAAGCAATTGCTTTATGGCAAAGTGAAAGTGGTCTTGCCTGTAGAGAGGCTATGCATCATCAGGAAGGACTTATGCACTCAACCTCCCTTTCACCTAAACATGGCTATCTGGCAGCCAGTGATGATAGTAGCAGAGTCACTCCATTTGTCACTGGTACTAGACACTTCACGCAGGTCTGTGCCATGGCACTAGCCAACCTACTGGCTTGAATACTAGTGCTAATGTAAATAGTGAGTGTGTGATTTTGCGATACTGTATATGAGGTTGCTTTCACCACCTTGGGTACAGCAAAGATCGCTGTATTTCTGGGTCATTCTTATAAAACCAGTTATGTTACTCACTAAAAAACAGGAGATGCACTGACAAATTCTTGCATTCCATGTAACTGTAGGCACAGTAACAACATAGAGGAATCTGTGGAATGACATTCAATCTAATTTTAGAGACATGCAGATCAATACTGGAATGCCAAGGCTGATAAAATCCAGGGCTAGACCAACTGTCATGACACCAAACACTTCTATGCTGCTTTGAAAGACATATATGGTCCTACACACACCTACAATTACTTTGAAGAGTGCAGACAGTCTTACACTAAACACAGAGAGGAGAAACCCTTTAGAGGTGGTGACAGCATATCAGTGATTTTCTGAGCATATTGTCCAACATTGTAGACAAGGCACTAGTAAGAGTAATGGATCAGCCAATGTGCAATGACAACATGGACACAGCCCCATCCCTTGACAAAGTCAGCACTGTGATCAGTGCTATGAAGGAGTGTAGGGACCCGGGATCTGACGGTGTTTCTATAGAAATAAAGTACGGAGGTGAAACCTTGCTGAAGTGACTTTATGGACTCAAATATGGAGTACTGAAGAATATGTACCACAAGATTTCAAAGATACCACCATTGTCACCATATACAAGAGGAGAGGGGAAGTCCTACTGTGGTAATTAATTGCGGTAGCTTATTTCTCCCCACCATTGGAAAGGTTCTGGCCAACGTACTCTTTGATCATCTGCTATGCAACATTATTAGTTGCATGTTATTGGAGTCACAATGTGATTTCAGGCCAATGCGAGGATCAGCAGATATCATATGTAGCTTGTCAGAAGCAGGTGAAATGCAGAGAACAGCAACATAACCTTAATACTATCTTCATTGACCTGGTTAAAGCATTTGACACCATCAGTAGACTTGGTCTTCGGCAACTATTATGGAAGTTTGATTAACCAGAAAAATTCATCAGAACTGAGGTTATTTCGTAATGGAATGCTCAGATGAGTTTGTGTACATGATGTTCTGTCTGACCCATTTCCTATCATTAATGGTATTAAACAAGGCTGCATAATTTGTCCAATCCTGTTCAATCTCTTCTATGCAGTAATACTCAAAGATGCTACAAGAAACCTGAATGCCTGTATCAGGATACATTTCCTATTGTCTGTAAAATTATTCGGTTTGAATAGGTTGTGATCTTCCACAAAAGTCTTTTAGGCAACGAGTCATGACTTGCTGTATGCCAGTGCTGTGTGCCTCTAGACATACTCAAGTAGAGATACAGTTGACTAGGACAGATTCACAGAGTCTTCAAAAAGATATGGGATGACAATCTGAAAATGATAGAAGTCATGTATCAACCTGCACCAGAGAAACCCTACATGAAACCATCAGCAACACAAAGCTGAATGCTGCTACTCACTTCCGCTCTCTTGGCAACACATTGTCGAATGATGCTATTATAGACAAGGAGCTGACAAGTCACATCAACAAAGCCAGTTCATCATTTGGCAGACTATCAGTCAGAGTCTGGCAGCAACATGGTATTAAACTTCAAATGAAGCTAGGAGTCTATAAAGCGGTTGTGCTTTCCCATTTGTTGTATGGGTGCGAGACATGGACCTGCTACAGCCATCACATCAAGCTTTTAAATGAGTTCCTTTTATGACATCTGAATGCCATATTCCACATCAAATGGCAGGATACAATTACCAATAACGAGATTTGGAATGCAGCCACTCCATAGGAATTGAAGCCATGCTCTTTGGATACAGTTATATTAGGCTGGTCATGTGTTGAGGATGGAGAACACCAGAATGCTGAAGCAACTGCTTTATGGCAAAGTGAAAGTGGGTAACTGCATACTAGGCAGCCAGAAGAAGTGCTTCAAGGACACATTGAAGCATAACTTGAAGCATTGCGGCATTGATGACGACTACTGGTAGTGTCAGCAACAGACAGATCACATTGGTGAGCAGCAGTCAACGATGGGGTTACTCAGTTTGAGGTTAATCACTGTATGGATCTTGAGGCAGAGGCCAAGATGTAAACAGCAGTAGATTTAGCAGGTACAGACTGTAATCCCTTCCTCAATATCAAGCTACATATGCATTCAATGTGGAAAGGACTGCCACTCATGCAGCAGCCTATTTAGCCACAGCTATACTCACAAGATGTAATACCACTCTCTGCATCATTTTCAGTTATGAAAGACAACAATTTAGGACAACAACTTTATAGTTAATCCATCTCTCCAAGAGGTGGTAGCTAGGTCAATGGAAAAATTATTCTGCCTATCTAGCTGTGTCTACAGGGGGTTTAGGGAGATCTAAATATGTTGTATGGGGTGCAAAAATTTTCACAGCCCTGAATGAATAGGTAGGTTGACCTATTTTTAAGTGTAGACCAAGTCTAAGATAGCAAGCAGTTTTTTACTAGAAGTGAAGTGATGGTTGTGGTGTTTGCCTACACAATTACACATTTAGTAAAATAGTAGTTTAAATACAGGTCCTGTGAATCAGAGTTTATTTTAATTAGATGTTTCTCTCGCCTTGATTAATTACTGTGTAGTACTAAGAAAGAAAACACAATAAACTCTGAAAGAATCACCACTTTGTGAACTTAATTCCATTCAATACTAATGGACTCTGCAATCATTCATTAAGAACATCGCTCCGCCACCCATATTTATGTTGAGTAGGACCTTTCTCTACAAGTTGCTCCATTGCAACATGCTTACAACAATATCATTTTGTTGAATAAAGTATTAACAAGTATACAGTCATTAATCTGAAACACTTGAATAGCAGTGAAAAGACATTTACAATGTAGAATATACAGCCTAATGTTAGCAGCATTTGTTTAATATCAGAGGATTTTTGGTAGCTTTAAAATAAATGTCACCATTTTTCCTTATACTTGGGAGAGGAAATAAGGGCCTGAACATAAGCCCATTTAAGCCAATGGCAGACTTTCAGTTGATTACAATAGGCTTTGGGTCAGGCATACCTGTAGAATTTCAAATGCCATTGGTAACAGCCAGCAAATGTCCATTTCTTAATGTTCACTATGACCAACTAAATCTCAACATTTACTACTACTAATTAGTTTATTACTTGAAATGGGAGAGATCAGGACAGATCTGTCATTTACCATGGGTAAAACAGGAATGACTAATTGTAGTCGGATCAGTCAACAATTATGAATTTGCAACATCTTTCCACCGAAAGACTGAGCACAACCCCTTTCTATTGGCCTAGTTCCAGCCAGTTCAGATTAAGTGCTTCTCTGTACATTGTGGCACTGAGGACTAGAGAGGTGTGAATTCTAAAACACACCAATGTATTGCACACTAATTAGCCTTTGCAGACCCTGCTGGACCGCACTACATTAACATGCACTAGGAAATGTTTAGTGCTTGCCAGGAGGGTCTATATGGGCTAGTTAGTGTGCAACATGGGGTGATTTAGAATTCACACCCCTGTAGTTTTCACTCCTGCACTGTACAGACAAGGCCTAAATGCCTACTTGAATTAAGGAGTAGACTATTTGTGGGAGGGAGAAACAAAAAGAAAACGAAAACTAAGAAGGTTGAACAAAAATGTAGAAATTACGATGAATATCAATGTAACCAGGCTGTCTAGGGAGAGCCCCTTTGTGGCCCATCAGGGCCTGAGTCACCTGTCTTACCCTTCACAGATTTGGTGATATTGTGCAATAGACCTCTGACAATGGCACTACTGAGTCCCTACCTTTTCCAGGGTGGAAGAATCCAAAACAAACAAGGAAAACAATTTTGAAAATGGGGTCATCTGTAGATTTATTGGCAGGACCCTGCCCTTCTGCTTTGGACTTGTCTTCCTGTGGCTAGTCCCTTTTAGTCAGTCTTCCTGGGCCTCTTTGTCCCATCCTCCAAATAGCTCATCCAGATAGCAACCTGCCCCAGGCTCTTGATAGAACCAGGCTTCCCTTTTTAAGGGAGTAGCAGAATTCTGATTGATCTGCCCTGCATTGTCCTAGTTTACCTCCCTTTAACCCCCCCTCTCCACACCTGTCATTGTGTAACCCTGCAGGTGTAACAGAGCAGGGTCAAGTGGGTCCACATGTTCTCCTTAGCCTCTACACTGGCAGTGAGGGGGCTATTTTGCCTCATTAACCCCCTCATTGCTAGTTTGGGGCCTATCCACCCCATCACAATCCTCTATAGAAATAAAAGGCCAAAAGTCAAATTAACATAGTAGCTTTTGTTAAAAAAGCTCACTATTTGATCTTCAGATCTGTATTTCCAGGATAAGCCCTCTTCTTTCTTCCTTCTCCCCCCAGAACTTTACAACTCAGTCATTAAAAAGCTTGTGATATATTGCCAGGAACAATTTTCTTTAAAAGGATATTAAATCTAGTCATTATAGAAGAGGAAATGTTCTGACAGGATACTGAAATGAAACTGAATATAATGAGACCCTTAAAAGGAAAATTTGAGAATAAGGAACAGCATACTGACACCATGTTTTAGGACATAAGACTTGGAAATGCACACACTGCTATTCACAGAGTGTATTTCCTAATCATTTATGAAGGCAACTGTGGTGTAGTCACTTATTTAATTTCACTGTTTAAACACATTGGTTGATGCTTCCTAATGATTAGAGTATAAGAGATGGCATTTTCTCAAACATGCTACATTACTAAACACTGTTGGCAATCTAACTACCAAATTTATAATAATGGCATTTCCAAAGTTCTTTTTGTCGTCGTAAGAATAAATTTAATGACCCACAAATGCTTATCTGTACAATTTTACAGTACAAAACAGATCTGCATATGGTGCCAGGCACACCAAATATGTACAGACAGAAAAAAACCCAGACCAGTGATTGTGTGTGTACACACACACCATGCGTTAGCAGGGCCAATTTCACAAAGCTGAAAACAGTTATAAGCCAAATTAGCTGGTTGGAAGAATTTAATCAGAAAAATGGGAATAATAATTGGGAGTTTTAGTAAAACATATTTAAACACGTCTAGAAAGCCACAGTCCCACAACTGAGGAAGGAGGACATATTGATTAAAAAGTGGTGGAATTATCAATAATGCAGAAGTGTTCAATACATTTTTGTGTTCTATATTTGTGGGGAATAACAGATGTAGTCATATATATGATTGTGATAACATTCCCTCCATTCCACTAGTATCTCAGGAGAATGTTAAACAGCAGCTACTAAATTTAGAAATTTTCAAAGTCAGCAGGTTCAGATAACTTGCATCCAGGAGTTTTCGAAGAGCTGGCTGAGGAGCTTGCTGGATTGTTAATGCTGATTTTCAATATGTCTTGGAACACTGAGGAATTTCCAGAAGACTGATAGAAAGCTAGCATTGTGCTAATATTTCAAAAAGGTAAATCAGGATTACCTGGATAATTATAGGCCTATTACTCTGACATCAATTGTAGGCAAAATAGTACAGGATTTGATTAATAAAGAATTAAATGGAGGATAATATAATTAATGGGGGAGCCGTAAATAATGAAGAGGAAAGGTCACGGATACAGAGCAATCTGGATTGCTTGGAAAGCAAACAATATGTATTCTAATATGGCTAAATGTAAACATATGTATCCAAGAACAAAGAATTGAGGACATACTTACAGAATGATGGGCTCCACCCAGTGACTATGAAAGAGATGTGGAGGAAGTAGTGGATAATTATTTAAACATGAGCTCCCAGTGTGACATTGTGGCCAAAGGGAATAATGTAATCTTTGGATGTAAAAATAGAGCAATCTAAAGGAAAAGTAGAGAGGTTATTTTATCTCTGCATTTGGCACTGGTGAGACTGCTACTAGAATACTATGGCCAGTTCTGGAGTCCACAGTTCAAGAAGGATGATGATAAATTAGAGCAGGTTTGGAGAAGAATCATGAGAGTGATTAAACAATTAGAAAGTGTGTTATAGTGATTGAGCTCTCTGAGTCTATCTATTTAGGTTAAAGAGAAGGTTAATGGGTGACTTGACTACAGTCAACAAGTACTTACATGGGAACACATTTAATAATAGGCTCTTCAATCAAGCAGACAAAGTCAGAACATGATCTGGAAGTTGGAGCTAGGTAAATTCAGATTCTAAATAAGGCGCACATGTTTAACAGAGAGTGTAGTTATTCATTGGAACTACTTGCCAAGGGTTGTGGTGGATTCTCTGTCACTGAGAACTTTTAAATCAAGATTGGATGTTTTTCTAAAAAGATATACTCTAGGAAATATTTTGAGCAAGTTCTATGTCCTGTACTACACAGGAGGTCAGACTACATGATCACCATCGTCTCTTCTGGCCTTAGAATCTAAGAATCTGTTCCAGAACACACTACACACAACCCAGACATAATATTGCTATCAGCAAGACCATTTCCAGCCACATTTTAAGTTACCTGGGGGAAAAAAGAAAAAAAAACAACTTAAAGAAATCAGGACCATTAAACTGTCTCTCTTAAAAAAAAAAAAAAATCCTATCCGTAATCAGCAGTACCACCTATTTCCTCACATCCAGCTACTAGTTAAAGGCTGTCTAGAAATATTCAAAGTGCTAGTTCCATCACATCAGGAGGACCATAAAAATTACTGCCTAGGAGCTAACCTATAGAATATAGAAACATTTTGTACATTTTGGAATAAAAATTGAATTTATCTGAAGCCAAATTAATTCGTTTTAAAGTTCTGTAGAGGTGTTAAGTATTCTCAATTGCTTCCTCATGTGAGAAACTTGACAGTTCTTACTATAGTACGTACAAGTTAAAAATTCATGGTTAACAGAATGAGAGAATTTATTCATCTACACATTATGGAACTGTAGTTCAGTGATAAGAAAGTCACGGATTAACATTTTAACTTCAACATCAGAAAGGCACGGGGGGGGATCAGCTTGAACATATTTCACAGATACCAAAAGTCTCAAGATCCTGTATTAGTTCCTTCTGAGAAGTCTTATTTTGAGTTCTTTCTGGTCTGTTTTTACTGGGCAGTTTTCATTTCTGCCGGCACATAGCTATTTGTTCTGTTGATGTTCAACAAGAATCCCAGTTCACAATTTAACTCCTCAAACCAGTGTTGTCTATTTGTCAAACAGTGGAAGATTGTTGGGTCAGTTTTTCCTTTAGATAATAAATTGGACACAGATTTCTGGTATTTTCTAATGTATAATTTTTCAAAACATACACAAGTTCTATTTACCTTGAACAAAAAGTGGTCAAAACGGCACACAGGCATTTCAAGCCATTGGGTTCAGACCTGTTGCCAAGATCCTGCTCCTTTCTCTCTTACATTTGATCTCTGTCAGGTTATTCTGGAATGATAGTGTTTTCCCTAAAATATTTGCTAGTGTGATAGATTAATGTATCATCATCAAATTCCACATCCTATGTTCATCAGGCAGTGCAGATTAGAATCACTGAAGAATAATGATGTTGTGCTACTGGAAAGGGTTCGTTCCATATATTTCAGTATGTCTCAGTCTTATCCCTATCGTAATTCAACATTCATGACACTGGTTCATTGATTTCTATCTCTAGAATGTCTTTCAAATCAGATAAGTTACATTTGTTTTTGGCTTTTTTGTTAACAATTTAAATTTGCAACTGGAATTGGTCATGTAACCCATTTAAATGTTCAACAATTTTATTTTAAGAAGGTGATTTGTAATTTATAAGTTAAAATATTACTACTGAAACTATACAGCCTTTTTGATGCAATATTTTGGGTAAAGTTGATTTATCCTTTATGTGCTTCGAACTTTAATGAAGGTCTTCAATACATGACTTGCAAAAGATTGTTGTCTTCTATAATGGAAAAGCTTAATTGAACCACTGCTGTCTTAAATTATTGCCATGTTTGGCTGGCCTTAGAGAGTGTTTCAGGAAAGATTTTAAATCATGCTTACTTAAGATGAAGAACAGGAAGAGAAGCTGAATAACAGGTAAAATTCTTCAGTCTTAATTCTGCATTTATGTAATTTCCATTGTGTGTTTAATTATTTTGATTGAGTAATTGCAATTTAAACTTTAAAATTTCCTAACTTCCCTAAAATCACAAAAATGTGTTCAGGTTCTTTCCCCATAAGTTATTTATGAATTTAAGAGTGTAAACTGAAAGGAAATTTTAGACAATAAAATTGATTGTTTATTTATTTATTTATTTATTTAAATAAATCACTTGGCTTCCATGTGTACATTGGCTTAAAAATCTGTGCTATTTTTTCCTAGGGTTGCCAGCTTTCAGCCAATGGGAGAAAAATGTAAATCCTGCAGCTATCCCTTCTCTGCTTACTCTCTGAAGTGACTCATGATCCCCTCCTCAACCTTGCTGGCCTCATCATATAATGGGATGCCAATGAGAGAAAGGGCAAAAAGGAAGCAAGGAATTTGCAGGAAGCCCTGGAGGAAGCTCCAGAAGACCAAGAGGAACAGGAGCATGTGATTCTACACCTCTGCTTGGCAGACCCAGTTGAAGAAGCCTCCCAGGAGGAGGCTGAGGAGGAACCCAAACCACTGGAAGAAACAGAACCCAAGGCTGGTAAATTACAATACACCCCCATATTCTCTGGAAATATCCCCTCTTCCTCCAAAAATACATGCCTGACACCACCCTGCTCCACCCTGTTGTAGTCTCAGGAAAGACTTGGCTGTAAATCAATGATTTTATTAACATCCCATGAACAACTGTAAAGCATTTAGCAGAAGCCATAACAGATTACTAACTAGTAGTCACTGTGCCCCTGTGTGCATGCTGTTCTCAACCAGCACTCTGGCAGTGATAGTCCCTGGGCCGCATTGTGGACGGGGGAAAGGAAAGAAGGTTTCCGAAAGGGTGGAAAGAGAACATTTTTATGACACTTGTACAAAGACCCAACATTACTCCTCTCCCTCCCCCCATATTTCCTCCCCCTTATGAATGTTAGCTGAGAGTAAGGGAGGTCAGGGTTCTTGGTTACTTGTGTACAGGCCTTCCTAGGTCTGGAAAGGGAATTGGGATGGCTGAGAAACGTCATAGCCATCCTTCCCCTCCATGACCATTTCAAATGTTCATTACCATTCCCAGACACGAGTGCCCTCTTCCCACACTGAGCCACTCAATAATGATTCATGAATTTCCCTTGCCTGCTTGGGACCAGGAGCTGTGTGCACATGGGTGGGATCTGGCTGCCTGTACAGGCTTTGAAAACCAGATCTGTCTTGTGCCCATTCATTCTGGAAGTATTTCCCCTTTAGCCTTACATATGTTGTGCAAGGCACAGCATGCCACAATAATGCAAACCATTTTGGCTACACTGGCATCCAGACATGTCTGCAGGCGTCGCCAATAAGCTTTCAGACAGCTCCATTTTTCAGCTACTAAGTCTATCATTGAATTCCCTTTTTCCTGAGTTGGTGATATCAGGGTATGGCTTCATGAGCCACAGTACGAGGGGGTATATGGGATTCCCAAAAATAACTGCGTACAGAAACACCGTACAGACCCACATCATGTCTTCCCCCTTGTAGTGTAATCCTGATCTTCTGAGTACCCTGGCATCATGGACCTTTCCTCAGTGTCCAGCGTTGGTGTTCATGAACAAATCTCTGTGGTCCACTAAACCTTGGAGAAAGAGTGAATAGTAACCTCATCGGTTTATTTATTCATTGCCCTTTTTCAATAGGCAAAATATTGGGATGTTTGTTCCAGCAATGGCCCCTACACAGTTTAGAATCCTCTGAAATCCCACTATAATTTCAGGGATTTCGGTTTTGGCAGCCAACAATGGGTAGACTACAGTACTGATAGCTTGACAAACTTACACAACCACTACCCTGACACTTGACTTCCGAAACCCAAACTGACCAGCAGCTATCAGGTGTTGCCAACTTCTAAAAGGCAATATCCACCCACTTCTGTACTGGTATGAGTTACAAAAAACAAGTTTACTGGCACTGGGTGGTTGGTGCAAACAGCTCACACAATTCCATGAAGGTCCTCATTTGGAAATTCTTCAGTCACTGGTTGTCATTCCAGGTTTCCAAGACTATCTGGTGCCACTACACCAGGCTGGTTTTTTGGGCCAGAAGTGGCAGTCCATCCAGGGGCATACCATTTCAATCATGGCATTCAACACCTGGAACCTCAGTCAATTTTCAGTCATCCTCTCATTTGGAGTCTTGAATTTTTCCAGACCCATTCCATCTAGTAACCAGTAATGGACTGCATGAACATTTGTCCCGCGAGAGTACCAGGAGCAGAACCACATCATCATGGACTTGCTCCATGTCTTCATTGCAGTTTGGCAGAAGGGAGAGATGACTGGGAGCGGTTGTCATGAAATGCATGAAGCAATATGCAGCAAGGCAGTTCCACGAGTGTCTCCTATGATGCAAAGGACTCTATGATACCATCAGTAGAATGACAGTGTTATCATCATATACCAAAAAGGGACAGTGTGGACACGGGTATACGCCTGTGTACAGAGTATATCTGTGCCCTGCACAGCATATATGGACACTTACTCTGGATACAAGGTACATGTGTTAGCAGTACACAGACAAATACCCGGGAAGCATGTAACTGTAGCTGCAGCCTTAGAGAAAATATCAAAAGCCCTGCCTGCATAACACTGGTATGAGACTAGCTTAACTGTGAGCCTACATAATTACAGAATAATTTATTTTATCTTCATTGACTATAATAAAATAAATAAAAACCATATGAACAGAACTACGGCCCTGATCCAAGAAAACATTTAAGCATCCATCCTAAATGGGGATGCTTTCTTCAATCAAGGAGAACAATCCATTTTCTTATCAGAATGAAAACATCAGCATATTAATCAAATGCTATACTGGTCTTTTATGGGTAAATATTGTCCTATTCACTGCAAGGGCATGGGAATCTGAACGCAGCAAAACGAGTCTGATTTGGCCTGAACTCCTTACACGCTACAGAGCAGTGCTCCAGGAGGATTCCTTCCAAAACTGTTTGGGAGCAGAGAAGATGGATCCATAGTTTTGAAGAAGGCCATGAGGGCTGTCAAGGCTGAATCTCCACTCTGTCACTCTGAGTGCAGAAGGTGGGGACCTGCAAGGATTCTAAACATTAATACTTGCCACTTCAGGCTTGTATTACACTCCCAAGGTTACAGCTTTTCTCTGACCTTGAATTGGTAAATGCTGCCACCACGCAAATGCAAACAAACAAAAAAAACCCACCACCCTTTGAACCCAGGAAGGAGCACTTGGGAATTACTCCCTGTGGGGTACCCTCAGCCCTTTCACCCCCCTTCCGGGGAAGAGCTGAGAAAGAAAACAAAGGAAATTAGCTGTGGCTACCAGCTAATCAAACAACATGCACAAACTTCTTAGGACACCAAAAATCCAATCCTGTTCTTAAAAAAGGTAAATTTTATTTGCTTTTGCTAGATTTTGAAAGAGCAATTCCAAAAATTAAGCACCCGAACTAGCTTTCTTGGGGGTTCATATTAAAGGTTACAAGCAAACAAAAGCATCTGGGGTTAGCACAGAGGAGATCCACAAGCCAAAATAAGAAATAAACCTGATAGCGTCTAACTAAACATTCCTTACCAAATTATTTCTTCTAGGTATGGAAAATACTATTTCATACCTGGTTCAAACCTTACACAGCATTCCTGCATATAGCATTGCTGCTCCGTCCCTGCAGCCCAGAGAACAGATAGACAAAGCGAAAGTTTCTTTCCCAAATTTAAAAGTTCTAGCCTTCCTATTGGCTCTTTTGGTCAGGTGCCCACTTCTTTTCTTTTACCTGTGGGCTTATTAACTCCTTACAGGTAAAGCAATCAGAGAACAGACACCAAGAGGGATTTTACAGCTAACTGGCTGGCTGGGTGTTCATAAAAGGGGGCTACCCGTGCTCACTTCATTTATCACAAGGGCTTTTGAAACCCTGAGGATACAGTAATAGTAACAGAACAACCCCTGTGGGTTTTCTTCTGCTAATCCCATATAGTCATGCTAAGCATAGTGAATAGGATTGGGTATTTAATAGTTATGATAAATATGTCCAGGACTCAAACACTTAACTGATTTTAAATTAATCATGGTCTGTCTGTTCTCATTTAGTATTCAAAAATATTTTAAAGGCATTCTGAAATACTGCATGCATTATATGTGCCAAACCAAGAAATTAAAAGTACATTCTAGAAAAATAAAAAACAAACAAAGAAGATCTTATAGTCCAGTTTAAATGTGACCTATGCACATATAGTCAGCAATTAAATGATGAAGTTTGAATAGCTTACCTGCAAAAGCTTAAAACTCATAGTACAATTATCATAAATCTTAGAATATCAGGGTAGGAAGGGACCTCAGGAGGTCATCTAGTCCAACCCCCTGCTCAAAGCAAGACCAATCCCCAATTTTTGCCCCAGATCCCTAAATGGCCCCCTCAAGGATTGAACTCTCAACCCTGGGTTTAGCAGGCCAATGCTCAAACCACTAAACTATCCCTCCCCTCTAGTCTGCTTATTATTGTATTTTTATATTACACAGAAGAACTACATTGATTCCGTAAGCAAGTTTATATTTTAAACTACATTATATTTTACAGTACAACCTGGTAGAAGAAAGCTGACAGTTTAATACATTCTTCACCAAAACAAAGACACATTTAATGTTGATTTCTTTAAAAGAGTTAGAAATCTGTTTGAACAATGAAAGATTATTCATAAAAATATTTGTATATCATCAAAGTCGAAGTTCACACTTTACATGGACTGACAGCAACATTTGGGATTTATTTAGGACATATAAAATATTTATCTTTTTACTAAAAGCTGAACTGTATTAAAAACTACATTTCAGTATATGCAATGAGAAATTGGCTACACTATAAAAACACTGATAATAGTGTTATCTTTTCCGTTCCAGCAAATATAACCTCAAAGAGGAAGCTTCCTCTATTGACAATTCAAAGCCTTCTTGAGTATTCACATTATGACTCTGACATTTGCATGACTGATAAGAGACAAAGTCACAGAACAAATTTGAAGGTTACTCTTTTAATTGCCTCACTTGAAACCAGTATTTTTAATACAGTACTAGAGAGACCCTTGTCTGATTTTAATGGTCTGGGAAATAAACTCACTATTTTGGGCTAGAAATTAAAATGCATATGCATGCAACCTCTGTTCCGATGAAACTGTTCTTTTCCTTTCTATAACTGACCTTATGATAATAAAACTATCAATAATAATCAGTCTGACCGTAAAAATCACATGGAAGCATTCTAATTAGGAAATACGTATGCATTATTGTATTTGTGAAAGTTCTTTTAAAATATTAAACTTTATAAAAACTTATATCTAATATCTTTAAAATGTAAAATTTGATTTTATTTTGTATTTTTACTAAACTTCCCAAAGAGTTTTACAAGATTTAAAAACAGTAGGAGTGAATGTGGAAAGCTGTAGGACATCATAACTAAATGAGGGGATAGTATTTTAAAACTACAGCAAAAATTACAGAAATGTAGGGCTGACAGGACCCTCTAGAGGTCATCTAGTCCACCTCTCCCCAACCCCAAGAGGTAGGAGCATGTATACCTAGATCATTCATGACAGGTGTTTGTCTAATCTGTTCTTAAAACCTCCAATTAAGGGGATTCCACAATTTCACTTGATTCTTAACCTGTTCCAGTACTTAACTATATCCTTATAATTAAAAACGTTTTCCTAATACTAAAACTAAGTCTCCCTCACTGCAGATTAACCCCATTACTTCTTATCCACCTTCGGTGGTCAAGGAGAACAATTGATCATTGTCCTCTTTATAACAGTCTTCAGCCTATTTGAAGACTATTATCAGGACCCCACTAGGTCTTGTTTTCTCAAGACTAAAAATGCCCAGTTTTCCTCATAGGTCAGGTTTTCTAAACCTTTTATATTTTTTGATGATCTCCTCTAGACTTTCTCAAATTTGTCCACATCTTTCCTTAAGTGTGGTGCCCAAAACTGGATACAATACTCCATCTGAAATCTTGCTAGTGCCAAGAAGAGCATAACAATTACCTCCCATGTCTTACATATGACGTATTTAGGCACCTAGTGAGATTTTCAAATGCACTTAGAAGGTTAGGTGCTTTGTAAACTCCATTAGATGACTAGCTGCATCTTTGGGTGCCTAAAAAGCTTTGAAACTCTGTCCTTAAAGTACTGGCTTGGGGTCAGAAAGAAAGTCCATGGGGGAAGTAGAACCCAGATCTTTCAGGGCTAGCACCCTATCCAGCACACCACCTCTCTCTCTGCTGCATGCTGAAGGAAAAAAAAAAGAGGGCTCATAGATGGGAGTAAAACCAAGGCAGTCAGTTCTCTGAGACTCCAGCAAATGGTCCTAGGATGGATGTCATGGTTGACAGCATGAAAAGCAGTACAGAGGTTAGAAAGAATGGAGGATGAGAGTCAGATGAGAGGAGATCACTTAATTCCCAAGGGGTGGCAGATTCAACGCTATGCTGGGTTGCAGAGCAATGACTGTCATGCAGTTTTACATTTTAACTAAAAACCATTTTGTTCAGTCATTTTTTGTTCTGAGTTTGTGAAAGAAAGGACTGAGAAAGTGTTGTATGAGTATCAGATCTGTTTATGACTCAAATTCTTAGGTTATCAGCTGTATTCAGGCCAATTCCAGAACAAAGAATAGAAACTGCATCCACAGAGTCCATAAAGTCAACGATTATTGTCATGATTTGCATTATTCACTGGGCACCATTTGTGTGCTCAGCACTGTTCAGAATATGCCAGAAAATCCAGTCCCTGAGCCAATGCATATAAGATGTGTAACTCTGGATAAGATGGCTCAGATATTTAAGTATGATGTACACATTTTTTGACCAAACATGTTATCACATGTTCACTATAATGTTTATACCTGTGAGTGGAGGCACTGATGGCAATAGAAGTTTTAGTTGATTAAGGACGAGCAGATTTGTCCCTCCAACTTTCTTTCTAAAGGAAAAACTGCCCAGAGCTCCTGTGTCTGTTTATTTTCCTTTCCTGCTTGTAGTGACCCTAATATACCTCAGAAGTCTCAGTCTTTTTCTCAACTTTAACATGTAGAATTATTGGGTTCTTAGTATTCTTGGTGTTTTAAATATTCTCCTGTGAGAACTGCAACTCAATCGCTGTAGTGTTGTGTTTAAGAGCCTTCTGGAAAGTAACTAGCCTTTAAACAGAAGTAAAAGCAGAGTTGCCAAATCTCATGATTTTGCCACGAGTCTCATGATAATAGTTTTGTTTAAAGCCCCAGCTCCTGGAGTCAAGTGGATAAGTGATGATTTCAGCCTTCATTCTTAAAAGAAAAATGAAGTTTTTGTCCTAGTGGCTGTGGAGAAAGCTTCAAAATGTGAACCCAGTGCACTCTAAAGGCTCAAAAAGCAGAAGGCAAATAAAAAGAATCTCAAATCTGTTATTTTTACATAACCTAATGATTTTAAAGACAATCTCATGAATTTTTGTGACCCTGGCTCAGGATTTTTGAACATTTGGGATTGGCAACACTGTGAAAGTGACTTGAAAGTGTCAGTTTCACTCCTGTTTAAGGTTAGTTTCTAATCTATTATTTGTAGTGAGGAAACACCTCTAGAGCCCCAGGCAGGTGCATTATAAACTCACGGGACCTTGCCCTAGTAGGATGTTTCCAAAATTAAATGATCTATTCCAAACTTGATGAACTGCAAACAAGTGACAAAGTAATCTAGATTTTTCTACAATTGTTTCAATTGTTGTATTCAAAAGTTAGTAACAAAGAATATACATTAAAATTTTAAACCTAACCAGTGTTCTTAAGTGACTTGACACAAGCTGTGAGAACATGTTAGTGTAAGAGTTGAGTGGATCTAATATTTATTAAATCCTCTTTTTTATATATAGGAATTAGATACCGTGCTCCTGTCAGCTAATTTCTAAATTATTATATGCAAAAAAAACCTAGAGTTTTCAGGTGCCTAAATAGCCCTTGGAATCACAGTTAAAATTGCCCCCCCCCCACCACCAAAATTTTAAATGGCACCCCTGTGCACTGGCCACTCTCAGGACAGACTCTGACCACAGAACCATGCCAGGCCCTGCAGACTCACCTTGCTACCACCATCTGGCTCTGGTGACTTTCCCTGCTCACCCTGCTTTTAGACAGTGGTGAGCTGGTTCGCACCGGTTCACTAGAACCTGTTGTTAAATTTAGAAGCCCTTTTAGAACCTGTTGTTCCACGAGGGACAACCGGTTCTAAAAGGGCTTCTAAATTTAACCGGCCAAAGGTGGCGCCTTAGGCGCCGACTCCACAGGTGCTCCAGCCCTGGAGCACCCAAGGGGAAAATTTGGTGGGTGCAGAGCACCCACCGGCAGCTCCCAGCCCCGCCCCACCCCTGGCCCCAGCTCACCTCACCTCCGCTCCGCCTCCTCCCCTGAACGCGCCGCCCTGCTCTGCTTCTCCACCCCCCAGGCTTCCCGCGAATCAGCTGTTCGCGTGGGAAGCTGGGGCAGGCTGAGAAGCAGGCTGCGGCTTCCCGCTTAGGCCCAGGGAGGCAGAGCGGACGTGAGCTTGGGCGGGAGGGGCACGAGGAGGGCCACCCGTGCTGCAGCAGGTAACCTGGCTGGGGGGAGCACGCACGGGAAATGCTCCCCACCGCAGCTCACCTCCGCCACCCTCGGCCTGAGCGGAAAGCCGTGGCCTGCTTCTCAGCCCTCCCCCCGGCTTCCCGCCAAACAGCTGATTCACTGGAAGCCGGAGGGGGGAGCGGGCGGAGAAGCAGAGTGAGGCGGTGGGTTCAGGGGAGGAGGCGGAGTGGAGGTGAGCTGGGGCCAGGCAGGGAGCTGCCGTTGGGTGCTCTGAACCCACCAATTTTTCCCCATGGGTGCTCCAGCCCCAGAGCACCCAGGTAGTCGGTGCCTAAGGTGCCACTTTTGATGTGATCAGTGGGGGGAGCGGCCACTCCCCCTGCTCCCCCCCAGCTACGCTCCCCCGCCCCTAGGAGCCAGAGAGACCTGCCGGATGCTTCCTGGGAGCTGCCCCAGGTAAGCACCGCCGGGACGCCCCACCTCGCCCCCCAGCAGGTGCCTCTGGCTCTTAGGGGTGGGGTGGGCACCCACTACAGTGGCCCATGAGACCCTCCTGCCCGGCTCTGGGGGCAGTCGGGACAGGGGAGGGGGGTGGATGGGGCAGGAGTCCCGGGGGGTGGGGGTGGGCAACGACCCCCTCATGGGGTGAGGAGGGAACCCATTGTTAAGATTTTGGCAGCTCATCACTGCTTCTAGCCCTAGCTACTCACCCACCTATGCCTCTCAGACCCTTCCCACCTGTAGTGTCTCCCAAGGCAACTGAACATCTGATATTTCAGAGAGTCGTGCAAGCCACGGAGGGAGAAGTTCTAAAATGCCAGGGCATTATTATATTCTGGATTTCAAGTGCTGAAGCAATGGTCTGGACCACTCAGACAGCTCTATACCCCTGCTTTAAAAGGGGTCGGGCTGCATAGTATTAAGCTGTACATGGTTGCTACTGACATTTTAAAGAAAGCCAAACCCATGACTAAGCACCTGGAACCAGAGTTTGTTGAAATTCTAAACTAGTTTACGACAGCAGTAGCTTTTACTGCAGATGTAGGGAGAATATATTATTCATTTCAGTTTATTCAACTAGTTCAGTTCAATGATTAGTTCATTCAAAGTTAGGAAAGTGATTGGGAGCTGGAAAAGCAGAAAAGCTTGTTTTCCTCTTCCAATCAATGAATGAAAACTAGGTGCAAGGATAAGATCCACTACTTCAAAAATCTTGAAGGCCATGGTGACCAGAAACAATCAGCTCAATTTATTAACTACAGATTATACTTGATTTAATAAATCAGTTACATTTAATTGCAAAACATGTCTTTGATAAAGTTTTTTAGGTATTCAGCATATTTCAGGTAGTTTTGTGTAATAAAAGTACATGCTGGTTTATGCATTTTTAATTGAAATTGAATTTCCTTCCAAACAGTGCTTGACAAAAATCACTTAAAAAATAATCATTTAGGAAATAAGAAATGCATCATTCACTGATTTCTAACACAATAAAAAAGGTAAAATGTAAGAATCTCAATAAATGTAAGATATAAAATTCCTTAAATAAATGTGTATAGATATTATATAGTGCATCTTCCTGGTTAGAAAAAAAAGCATCAAATATAGTATACAGGCTGCATTTAGTTGCAAATCAACATTTTAATGATTACCAACCAATGATAATTAACTTTTCTTTAGGAAAATAACTAAAAAGTAAAAATGCAAAATAAGATTAAAATCAATTATTTAAATTAGGATTTCCTGCTTTCTGTTTGAAATCATGATTAAAATTGGTAATGTAAACTGATCCACCCTGACAGGGAATACTTTATATTGAAAAGAGGAAAGTTTGCAAGGGGTTAATTATACTAATTGCAAAATATATCAATCAAGAGGGAGTATTTCAGATAAACTTACTGACTGAATTCCATTTATCTTTTGAATATTAATGTAACTATTGCAGGTCCACAACTAATTTTGAAGGACAGTTCACCTATCTCTGCCTATATTTTAGATTCACTTCCACTTTTTTTTTAATATCTACTATATTTTTATTATCTATTCTACAATCTAGGCAGGAATTAATCCTCTGTGGTTCAGATGTGTTTGGTAAGTTTGTCTGTGTAAGGTATTTGGCTGGCTGGTTTTTCCCTAGCTTTAAAGAGGTTTTGTATTTGTATTTTACTAAATGAAGTATAGATGCCTCTCAGAAGGGATTAAATAAAATAAAGAGAGGAAATACTAGAGTAAGATCTTGTAGGTTGATGTTTCAAAACTTTCAAAGTACTGATTTACTACTTTCCATAGCAATTCTCAGAAAAATGCTAGAGAGTTCAGATACTGAAATATTAAATGAGTTGCACAGCTTGAATTTAATTAAATTTTGTGCTGAAAATTTATGCTCAAACTGTGCAATTAATACTGGCAATGGCTGCATGATTTTCTTTTAACATAGAAGTTTTATAAAATTAGGTAAGTGCACATTCACAAGGTTTGATGGCTAAATCCGTACAATTCCCTATTGCACACCACAAAAGAAATTGGTGCACCAACTATAAAAAAAATGCCCAAATACTTCTGCTTATTCCCATAGCTAAATTTTCTACAATATGTTTACAAACAATTTAACTGCTGTGTTGTTAACTGTGTTCTGAGAACAAACTGTTTCACTTTCCCATTCCAGACACAAGCATCGATACTGTCTTAATAAAAGGAGGCATGGCACATAGACAAACACCTGTCAGGGATGTTCTAGATAATACTTAGTCTTGCCATGAGTGCAGGGACTGGGCTAGATGACCTCTCAAGGTCCCTTCCAGTCCTACGATTCTATAGGTAATTGTGTGAGAACAAAATACAAACAAATAAGTTTCCATTTTGTCCCTATACCCTTCAAGTCCTTCCTTTGCCACACCAACTTGCTTCTAGGAACTACTGCTACTGTTATTTATACCACTGAGAGCTTTACAACAGAATTCATTCTCTAAGGGCACTTATTCTTTTACCTGACAGAGGTTACCGAGTCTTGGCCTATCAAGAACTATAGAATAGAGGTACCTTGGCTGACACTTTTGAAAGAAAAGAAAGAAAGAAGGAAAGAAGCAGTAGTTACCACAACTCCCCAGACAAAAATAAATATTTCTCTCCTATTCCACTAATCATGCTAATAACAGTCAAAGAGGTCTGGAGGATTAGTGAGTCCTAATTTCCTTTCATATATTAGAATTAGTTCCTCCCCATGAAGAGGGAGAAGAAACTGAATTGTTTGTTTTATCCACCTGGAATTTCATAGTCCTAGTCCTACATTTGTAACCTCTTTGGAGCAGGGACTCTCTGTTATGTGTTAGGTACTGTACAAACATAATGGTGTTCTAGCCCATAGGTGCTACTGTAATACAAATTAGTAGTGGTACTAAGAAAAGGGAAAATGAGTAGGTCAGCTTTTTGACTGAGTATATGCAAAGAATATACAACTTCTAACAACTGCGAAAGCCCTCATCAATACAAAAAGTTAACTTTGTGAGTGTTGCATAAGTAAGAAAATACTTAGTTTAATAAATATGATTCTGACTTTTGTTTGTTCATTTTTCCTGGAAGAGTTAACATAATTTAATTATCCTACACTAGTCCCACACAAATCCTGCATTCTTTGTGAATCCACAATTCCTAGTGCAATGATGATGGGTTTTGGGTATACAAGGGATGAGGAGTCAAATTTTACCCTCACAGCAAGGTAAATTCAGAATAACTCTATTGTGGTTAACGGAGATATACCCAAGACATAAAGAGTAGTTGCTAAAATTAGCTCTAAATATCTTGTCACATTCTTAAAGAATCTTTTCCTCACAAAAGCAGAACAACTCATATGGAACCCTGTTTTGGATCTTTGGTATATTTGCCATTTCCAGCTAAAAACAAATACCTATAAAATATACAGCTTCAACATTTAACAAGCAAAAACTAATAGGACAGTTATTTTAAAAATGCTCACTTTTAACACAGGCATTGATAATGTTACAACTACATAATAATCTATACTGGCAAGTGAAGTCTCATTAACTATAACTCACAGTGCAACTAATTTAACAATTTTCACTATCAGATGCGTAGCCATGTTTGCCTCTTTTACAGATCCAGACTAATAGTCCTGTGGCACCTTATAGACTAACAGACGTATTGGAGCGTAAGCTTTCCTGGGTGAATACCCACTTCGTCACATGCATCTGATGAAGTGGGTATTCACCCACGAAAGCTTACGCTCCAATACGTCTGTTAGTCTATAGGGTGCCACAGGACTCTCTGCCACTTTTAACTAGTCTCCTAATTTATCATATTAATGATCACAAACTAAGTATATTTTACAGAATTCCAATGGCTTAGGCTGAGTTTGTTTTAGAGACATAAACAAGCAGCAGAGTGTTTTAATAATAAATGCCACACTGAGGTTATTAGACAAATGATTCAGTAAAATTTGTGTTCTTACAACACTTCTGAAACAACATTAAATATATGCCAATAATGAACTTTACAATAACTATGATCTGAACAGTTTCTTATCCACTCCAGATTTCTAGCACACAACAAGCACTGTAATAAAGCAAAGCATCATTCTAATCAAAGGACCCTAGACATATATGACTTATATATACTTAAAATCTATTAGGAAAAGAAGAATCATAAAGAATCCAAAACCCAAGAAAATCAGGCTTTTTATTTATTCAGAGATTTTAAGTATTAACATTAAATCTAGTCTCACCTTCATTTTTGCCAACAAAAAACATTAGAATCTGAAAAAAATATGAATATACAAGTTCTGGATGTGATTTTCAAATGTTCTCATTGTTGGTCCCACTTTGCTCCCAATGAAACCAGATTAGATTTAAGCTAACACTAACTGTCTTTGAAAATCCAACTCTTACCTTTATAAAACTACAACACAGTATCTGCTACTATAAAGTACTTATAACTGTAACAAGAAAAAAGTTACTTACCTGAACTGTAACTGTTGCTCTTTGAGATGTGGATGCAGTGTATTCTACTCAAGTATGCTCACGCCCAGCATGCCAAAGACAGGGAACTTTCCTTAGCAGAACTTTCCATGCACCCTCATGCCTCCTTGTTGCCTCTCCCAGGGCTATTTAAGGGCAGCGCCATCCCAAACCCCCTTAGCTCCTTTGCATCAGAATCCAACATTGAAGAATCTGATGCAGAGGGAACAGATTGAGTCATGGAATACATATTTGCAACCACATCTGGAAGAAGAGTTACAGTTCAGGTAAGTAAGCATTTTTAATCCTCTGAGTGGTTGCAGATGTGTATTCCAACCCAGGCAACTCTCAAGCAGTCATGGAAGCAGGTAGGGAGCAGAGTCTACTTAAATGTGACTGCAAAATTGCCTTTTGAAAGTTTGCATCCAATGTAGACACCATCATGATAGCATAGTGTTTGGTAAGGATATGCATGGAAGACCAGGTAGCAGCCCTACAGATGTCCAACATGGAAATGTCACTGAGAAATGTGACTGAAACCATTTGAGCTTGTGTTGAATAAACCACCAGACTCTGTGGAGACATAGCCTGTACTACACCATATGCTGTCATAACACATCAAATAATCCATCTGGAAATTTTCTGTGTGGAAACAGCCTGACCCCTTATCCATTCCAAACAGGAAACAAAAAGTCAAGGTGATTCACCAAATGGCTTAGTTCCTTCCAAAATAGAATGCCAAGAATCATCACACATCCAACATATGAAGGTGTTACTCATCTGCATTTGAGTGAGGCTTAGGGCAAATACAGGTAAGTATATTATTCGGCTAAAGTGAAATTGTGAGAACACAAACAAAAATTTAGGGTCTTACCTTAAATCCAGATTGTCTTTGAAAAACTGTGTATATGAAAGCTCAGCAATTAGTGCCTACAGCTGACTTACTCTTCTTACAGGAGTTATTGCCATAAGAAAGGAGGGACAGAGAACAAAGTAGCAAATGGAGGTACCATGAGTGTACCCAGCACAGCGTTAAGGTCCCAGAAGGGAACAGCTTCTTTTACAGGTGGAAAGCGGACAACACCTTTCAGAAATCTGACTGTGACATTGCACTCCATATGCTTTATGAAAATATGCTTATGAATGTGAATATGATGTAACTGGAATATGCTTTATGAAAAAGGTTTCTTGTAAGGTATCATTACAAAGCTTATAATCAACTAAGTGTGTTCATCCTATTTGTTTGCATGTATTATTTCTATATCTGAAGTTAAGATATAAACTTCTATTATTGATGTAAACATATTAAGTGGAAGCCATTAAGGGTGCTTCAGAATCAATGAACTGTAAATGGCTCTGTTTACTTGCAAACCTTCCTGTGTACCTGTGGGCCAGCCCAGGAAGAATGGAGGCTGGGGTCTCACTGGACATGTGACCATGTCACAGGATACTGGAATCCATCTTAAATCCGGTACTTGTCCATTTAGAAGGAGGGGTAGGGACCCAGAGAGACAAAAGATTCCCGCCTTGTGCCAAAGCTATAAAAGGGGGTGGAACAGAACAAAGGGGGCTGCCAGTCATGAGAAAACCCCTAGTTACCACCTGAGATGGCTGCTGGAGCTAACAAGGACTGTACCAGGGGAAAAGATTGGGCCCAAACTAAGAAGGAGACTAGTCTGTGAAAGAAGCTTATTGGAACATCTCTGAGGGTGAGATATTACTTGTATTCAGTTTCTTAATGTATTAGGCTTAGACTTGTGTGTTTTTGCTTTATTTTGCTTGGTGACTTACTTTGTTCTGTCTGTTATTACTTGAAACCACTTAAATTCTACTTTTTATACTTAATAAAATCACTTTTATTTATTAATGAACCCAGAGTAAGTGATTAATACCTGGGGGAGCAAACAGCTGTGCATATCTCTCTATCAGTGTTATACAGTGTGGACAATTTATGAGGTTTACTCTGTATAGAGCTTATACAAGGTAAACAGATTTATTTGAGGTTTGAATCCTGTTGGGAGCTGAGTGTCTGGGTGCTGGAGTCAGGAGTTCTTGCTGAGCTGTTTTCAATGAAAGCCTTCAGCTTTGGGGGCATGGCCCAGACCTTGGGTCTGTGTTGCAGCAGGCTAGCATATCTGGCTCAACAAGGCAGGGTTCTAGAAGTCCCAAGCTGGCAGGGAAAACAGGCTGAGGTAATTTCAGCACATCAGGTGACAGTCTCAAGGGGGTCTCTGTGACTGAATCCATCACACTGACTACCACGGAGTCAGAAAAAATATATTTCCCTGGGATCAGAGAATGAAACACTGAGATCACCACTAAGTGGACCCTCTGTGAGCTGAGAGATGGTAATCTATAACAGGTAATCCAAAATGTTCTGAATGTGGGCTAGCTCCAGCTCAGTCCCCCAGTCCAGTGACCAAACCGAAAAATGTTTCCACTTGACCAAATAGGTAGACGTTGTAGAGGTTTTCTATTGTTCATTATGACACATTGAACTCACTCTGACCATTGTTGTTCCTCCTCATTTAACCATGCAGCATCCAAACTGTGAGATGCAGAAAGCTCAACACCAGATTCCATTTCTGACCGTGGTGTTGTGTCAGGAAGGCAGCAAAGAGGGGAACAGCTTTGGGAGGCGGGACAGACAGACTGTGAAGTTCAGAGAACCAATATTGTCTCATCCATGCCAGCACAACAAGTATCGGTTTGGCCTGATCCAGCTTCAGTTTAAGAATAATCTGAGGGATAAGCAGGATGGGGAAAAGGCATATATTAGTGCTGAGTCCCAATTCAGATGGAAGGCTTCAACTGAAGAACCCAGACTGAAGCCTGCTTAAGAGCACAATTGACAGCACTTCTTGTCCTCTGCTGCAAACATGTCAGCAGTCAGAATATCCCATAGCCTGAAGATGGATCTTGGAATGCTGCTCTTCAAGGATCATTCGTAATTCTGTAAAAAATCCTGTTGAGGTGATCAGCCAGCTGATTCTGAGCACCCAGTAAGCAGGCAGTCTTGGGAATGATGCCTTTCTTGATGCCAAAAAATAACACAATTTTACTGTTTCCTGACAGACCTGATTAGAGCAGGCTCCTCCCAGCCTGTTCATATAGTACATTGCAGTGGTATTGTCAGTAAGTATGTGGACAGTTGTACCTTAGATCTGAGCCCCAAAGGCCTGGCATGTAAATTGCTCAAAGCTCCACGACATTGATATGTAACAAAGCTTCCTATTCTGCCCACAAGTCCTGAACTTTCAGTTTCTAGAGGAACTCCCCAACCTATTGTAGAGGCATCAGTAACTATGGTCCTAGATGGTGGAGAACGGGCTAAGGGAACATCCCTGGATACATTGTTCTGATCTGCCCACCACTCTAGCGACTCCAGGATTGCTGGGGCACGCAGACTAGGCAGTCCAAAGACCAACAATTCACAAGTTAGATCAATTTCAACCAACTTTGAAGAGGATAAATGTGTAATTTAGTATGCTGGACCACATAAATGTACACAGCCGTATGGCCTAGTAACTTCAGGCATATGCAAGCTGTAGTTGAATGGTAAGATTTGAAGGACAGATACAGGCAACAAATTGTTTGGTATTGCTCATGCAAGAGAATGGCCCTCGAACTAATAGATCCAATTAACTCAATTTTTAGTGTTGAAATTAATGCTGACTTTCTCTTGTTCAAAAATCAGACCCAGCTGATTGACGAGATCTAGCATGATCTGGATAGAGGACTTTGCCTTTGGATTCAGCCTTCACTAGGGAACCATCCAGGTAAGGTGGGACATGAATTCCCATTCTCCTGAAATATGCTGCCACTACAGTCATGCATTTGGTAAATACATGTGAGACTCAGGCGAGGCCAAAAGGGAGTCCTGTGTTCTGATGATGATGATCTGCCACTACAAATCTCAGAAACTTTGTGTGGCTTGGTAAAATTGCTATGTGGAAGCAATTACAATACAGATCAAATGCAGCAAACCAGTTGTTGTGATCCCATGAAGAGAATTGTATCTAGGGTCACCATGTGGAACCTCTCATATCTGATGTAGTTGTTCAAACCTCAGCAGTCAAGAATAGTTCTCTCTCTTCCCTTGGACTTAGAAAGTAAGAAAGTAGAGCGAGAATCTCTTCCCCAAAGCTGAAGGGGAACTTCGTCTATAGTTCCTGAAGCATGGGTAGTCTGGATCTGCTGCAGTAGTAGTGACTTGTGAGAGATGTCCCTGAAAAGGGATGGAGTAAGGGGTCAGGTGGACAGTAATTGAATTTTATAACCCAATCCCATAGTGCTTAGGATCTATTTGTCTGGGTTATTGTTTTCCAAGTCCTGTAGACGCAGGAGAGCCCGACCCCAAATGGCAGGCAAGTGGTCGGGAAGCTGACAACTGGTATGCTGTCCTTGAGTGGAAAGTCACCTTGCATGCTTACCAAAAGTGCATGGAGGCCAGGCTGGCTGGTTAAAGTTGGAATGAGAAGGCCTTCTCCTATGCAACCTCTGTCTCCTCCTGGAGAAGTCCTGCTGCTGTGATACAGCAGGGCCAGAGAGCAGCAGGAGAGTGGTCAATGCGAGGTATATAAACCCTAGGATGATCAAGGCCTTATTCCCTGTGGACTAGGGAAAGGTAATTGGAGGACATGGAGCCAATTAAGACTTAGTAACACCCCCCTGCTTCACTCAGAAAGAGGGAGGGAAGGAGAACTGACTAGAATTTGGAGGAGTATTGTTGTTAACCAGAGGACCAAAGTACCAGGGGAAGGGAAACCTTGCCCAAGCAGAGCAGAGGGACTCCCTGGCACAGAGGACTGAGGGAAACCCTACCCCAAGGGGAAAGAGGATAAGAAGCCACGAAGCTGAAGGGGCTGGGACCCGGAGTAAGGGGGCCGACCTGGGTCCCTTCCCCTTTCTCCTCCTCTCCCCCACTGGGGCACTACTGGAACCCTCGATGCCCAAGAATAGGAACAAGGGGTGGTACATCAAGGAAAAGTGTGGGACCCACTACAGGAGTGTCGGCCATTTGCACACTGCCTAGCAGTATAAGCTGTCTCTCTGGAATACTTGTTGACATTACAGTTGCTGCTGACTGCTGTAATGATGCCTCTTACCCATTGGGGTATTAACTCCTAATGAACATAAAGTGGCTTGAGCGTCCTTAAAAGAATGCAGTGTCTCATCAGATTTTTTAGAATACTGAAACTGACCATCAAAGGGCAAGTCTTCTGTAGTTTGTTGGATCTCAGGAGCTATGCTAAAGTTCTGTAACCAAAAAGATTTTCTCATTATTACAGCTGAGGCCATAATCCTGAAGAAAGCATCCACTACATCCAGTCCAGATTGCAGAGACATCTCACCTAATAGATGACCTTCCACCATGAATGCTCAAATTCTTTCCTAATGTCTTCTGAAAATGTATTAATAAATTCCGACATGACAATCCAATTTATAAAATTATATTTCAATAACAGCAACTGCTGATTAGCAATGCACATCTGTAGTGATGAGGGAGAAGAAGTTTTCCTTTTCATTACATCTAACCTCTTTGATTCTTTGTCTTCAGGCAAGATATCGACTTATATCTCCCTTGTCTCAACCTCTCATTTGTAGCATTACTACATCAGCGTTAGGGACCAGATGTAAGTAGATGTACTTGAACCCTTGCGTAGGGACATAGTATCTGTAATGATCTTGGGGTTTATTAAATAAAAAAATAGTGAATGAAAAGGGAATAAAACTTTAAAAAAACAAACAAACTGGAGAGTGTCTCCGGTGAACTAACGCACACAGCCATGTGATGTTCCCAAACCCCCTCTAGGGCACATTTCCAAATTCCTACACTCACAACACTATATATAAAAAATTTGTTAACTATCTAATAACAAATACATTAAATTCTCAACCCATCTAGTACATTTCTATAAACCCAATGTGTCAACTACCTAGAAAGGACAGGTTATAAGCATATCTCTCTGGAATGAGTCTTTACCAATCAGTTTCCTCAAATACCCCTTCTGGTGAATTCAGCTCTTTGGCTTGTGCTTTCAGAGTTTCTGCTGCCCTGCATATTTTGAGAGGTTTTTCTAAAGTTAAGTGTTAAGGGTCCTGTGAAATGAATTTCTTGAGCATTCTCTTTAGTGTCTGATTGAATATTTCCACTAGGCCATCCATCTGCAGATGGTACATGGATGTGCTTAATACTTTGGCTTTCAATATTTCCCAGACTTCTCTCATCAGCTGGGATGTAAAATTTGTTCCCTTGTTTGTGAGGATCTCTCTGGGAATCCCCATCTGCACAAAGACCTTCAGCAGCTCATTTGCGATAGTCATGGCATTTGTAGACCTGGACTGGCTACTTCCAGGTAGCGGGTAGCATAGTTCTCAATAACAAGTATATGTGGCTGGAGGCACTCTTCTCTGGGGGGACTATAAGGTTAAAATTCCTATTAATTCAAATTAGGTCTCCACCAAGGGAAAGGCTTCCAGTGGAGCTTGTGGGACTCTTTTAGGGGCCACTAATTGGCATTTGGGGCATGACTTCTTTAAGGATCGCTGGCCAAAAGTATCGGGCCAGGATCCTTGTGCCTGTGTCTTGTCCTTCCTAAGATGTCCTCCACATCGTGTTGTGCATGCAACATATAGGAGTTTGCAACTATATACCTAGGGTACCAGTAGTTGCATCCATACTTCCTTTGTCTGCTTGTCCTGGTCTACGTGATACAAAAAGTCTGTCTTAAGGGCAAAATGGGGGTACTGCTGTGCCATCAGGGGATCTACCTCTTCATTGTCTATCACTGCTCTTTATTCAAAGGCCCTGCTCAAAGTCTCATCATTTCTTTGCTCCATTTCGAGAATCCTGTTAGCTTCTCTGAGTCCAGTTGCATAAGGGGTATTTTGTTTGGGCCTGTGCAAGGCCCTTCTCTGGTGTCTTCTATATTGCCTATATTGACTACAGAATCTATGATCTCCATTGAGTCTATGCAGAGGATCAGCTCTCTCACCTCTCTCTCTGCTCTTTCCCTTTTATCAACTTTTCTCTCTGGGACTTTTTCCTTTTAGGCCAGGAGGTAAGTAGGTCAGGGTACTTAAAAGGAAACAGATCCCCTAATATTTCTCCTTGAGTGTCTTCCTCAAGCTCCTATGCTAAAGGAAGCTTCCATAAGAGTTCAGGGAAGTATGTCCAGTCTTTGCCTAATATCACAGAATAGGGGTGATTTGAAGATACATATTTTCATCTGAACTTGGTTCTCATCAACACTCAATTTTATTGTCATTCTGAGATACCATAAAATATCTCCATGAATGTATTTAATAGGTATTTACCCTTTTGCAAGCTTCCCTGTCATTTTAATTATCTACTCCAAGATGCATGTCTTGTCATACCCAGAGTCAACAGGGGCTAGCATCTTTTGATTATTCACCTCTAATAGAACCATAAATTTCCTTGGAGCTTTCTTTTGTGCCCTATTCTCTTCTGTCCAGACCTGCCTGAAATTACACTCCATGTTGCAAAACCTGGGTCCCTGTTCTCCATGGGAGAAAAAAGGAGACTGCAAGCCATAGAATTTAAGAGATGATGACTTCAAGGGAGTTTATAGCCTGGTCTAATTAGAGACTAATTGAAGGGGTCCAGTCAGAAGAAAGCTGGGTGACTTCAAGGGAGTTTATAGCCTGGTCTAATTAGAGACTAATTGAAGGGGTCCAGTCAGAAGAAAGCTGGGACCCCTAGAGAGCCTGCACCAAGAGTAGCTGACAGGGCACCTGTCATGGGGTAGGTACACCTCATCACGGGGTATCAGATTGTGGGGGTTATCAAATGGGTATTTGATGGCCCAAGTGGCCTGGGTCTAGGTGACAGCCTGGTTGTGTTGCTATAATACATGGTTCATCAGCTGCTGGAAGTTGGCTGCGGCCCCATGCAGTCCGCACGGCATCATGAGAATTGGTATAAGCCAAAAGGGGTAGGGAAGGTTGTCTTCTCACGAGAGGCCAGTATCAGGAGTATATGCCAGTACCCCTTGGTTAGATCTAATGTTGAGATGAACTCGGTACTACCCAGCAGCTTGAATTGGGAGATAGCGTTAACTTTTTTTGAAGTCAATACAAAATCTGATGGCCCCACTGGGCTTTGGGACCAGGACAATTGGACTCCCCCACTCCCTTTGAGATTCCTCTACCACTCCTAGGGCCAGTATCATTTCCAGTTCTTTCTGGACAGTTCCCTACGTCATCTTAGGGACTGGTCAGTGATTGTCTTATACCTTCTGACCTGGGATGGTGGCAAGATGATGGCTAATCTTGTTTGTCTGCCCCGGACAGGTCGACAACAAGGTATGGAAGGCCCATATTAGCCACTGTACATGTTACCATTGCTCAGAGTTGAGCTCTTGTCCAGTCGCAACAGGCCTCGGATCAGAAGGCCCGTAGACTAGTGTCTCCAACTCAGATTCTGGTGGGTAAGTAGCAATCAGCAGGTTTTCCAGAGCTTTCCAGGCTTTCAGGAGATTCATGTATTAGGTTTGTACCTCTCTGCCGCCTGGGTAACTGGATCTCATAATCTAGGATCCTACCTGCGACATCATATCAAAGGGGTCTTGCTACTTGGCCAGTAAAGTGGAATCGGAGGAGAGCAACAGAAGTAGGATCTTGTCTCTGGGCTCAAAGTCCCTGTAGCTTAGTCCCTCGGTTGTACTGGAGCTCTTGCACTTGCTGTGCATGCAGCAGGTTGTCTAGGACAAATATCCTAAGCACCTGGAGGCGCTCCCACAGTTGTAATATGTAGCGGACTGACCTCATGACCCTAGTTCCTTGCTCCTCCCAGGTCTCCCTCAGGAGGTCTAGGATTCCCCTGGGCTACCTCCTGTAAAGAAGTTCAAATGGAGAGAAACCTGTAGACACTTGGGGGCCATTTCATACAGCAAAGAGCGGCATAGACAATAGTTTATTGCAGTGCTGTGGGTTGTCTTCCACTAATTCCACTGATGTCTTGAGGACATGAATGTGCAACAGGTGGCACAGCTTCACCATTAATTTTGATGAAACATTGGTCCCCTAGTTGGTTAGTATCTCCTGAGGTATTCCAAACCTGGCAAAAATCTTCAGGAGCTCGGTGGCAATGGTGGGGGCTGTGGCTGTTTGCAGAGGGATGGCCTTCGGGTATCGGGTCACATATTCTACAACCACAAGAATATAACTGTATCCCGACCCATTTTTCTCCAAGGGCCCCACTAGGTTCATGCCAACACACTCAAAGGCACTCCAACCAAGTGGTATTGGGGTGCTCTAGGTATCCCCTTTGGTCCAACTCTCTGGCATTCTGGATAGTAGTCCTGGACTGCCCAGTGTATGCCAGGCCAAAAGAATCTTCGCAATACCCGTTGTGGACTTTTCTCCCTTCCTAGGTGTCCTGTGCAGGGCACTGAGTGGGCTAGGTGCAACAGGCTTCATTGAAACCTCTGCAGAACTAACAGTTGCCAGATGTCTTCTTGCATCTTGGGGCACTAGCTAGCCTGTAGAGGTTGTTGCCCCAGACCTTGAATCAAGTCCCCTTGGTAGCCACAGGCGGGTGCCCTCTGCTCAGTCCAGATCTACCACTTGCTCCCAAACCCAGCTTAGGGTCAGATCCTTCCTTGTTCCTTCAGGAAGTCCCCATTTATGTCCAGCCACTGCTGTCCATCCTCCTCCGGGCTCCCTGTTATGGGGCGGCTTCAAACCAGTGTCTCAGGCTAGTCAGAGGGAACTTCCCCTCAGTCACTGGGTCTTCAGCGGACCAGTAGCCCCTTCTTCTCTGGCTCCTTACATACTTACATTTATTGCTTCACTCTTGAAAGACCTCATGGAACCACCACCGGTCGTGCCCCAAGATCACAGGATAGGCCAGCTTTGGGGCCAGGCAGACTCAACATACTTCCTCACACCAGGCAGCCTCCAGCCATACCCTGGCAGTTGGGTATGGTTGCATATCCCCATATATGCATTGTAGGTGGACAGACATTCCTGCCGGATCTGGAGATTCTACCAGGCCGGCTTGGACAAGTGTTTGGCTACATCCTGAGTCGACCGGGGCCATTACGGGGGTTCCATTCACTCGCACAGGGATCATGAGTTTATCTGGGCCCCGCTTCTTGGCCTGGTGTTACCCCAAGGCGGGTGGGGAGTGAGCGTGTGTGTGTGGAGAAAGAAGGGGGGAAGAGGTGTCTGTGTGTGAAGAACAACTTAGAAAGGAAGAAACCAAAGCCAAGAAAAAACTTAAAGTGCAGGCAGCAACAACAAATTTAACAAACTAAAGAGAAGTGGAGCTTTGTGGGCCAAAGCATTTGGGAACCTGTACCCCTGATCCCTATTCTAGCTTTGAAAGGAGAGTGGGAGTTATTTGTTTTTGCAAATTAATATGGCTTTGGGCACCTTTATTTTTAGGAGGGATTTTTATTTAGATAGCATAAAAGTCCTACAAAATCTTCTGTGGTCACGCATTTTCTGATTAAGGCCTCCACAACTGCCATAGTGAGACCGAGGGTGCCAGCTATCCTTGCCAGCCATCCCAAGGCTGTGCTTGGTTTAACGGACCAACCGTTTTTCCTGAGGCTCTGACCTGGTCAGGGGAGAAGGGCCTGACTTCTGCCCATTCTTCCCCTCCTTGATTATCCTCTTCGGGACCAAACATTTTTTTACTATGGTGTTTATTACAGAAGCTATGGGTGGGGGATTTTGTAACTTTTTTAGTTTTTTAAGCAAGGGACCATATGGGGACTGCTTGGAAGGGCCCAAGGGGAAAGGAAATTTATGGGATTTTTTTTTAATAAGTATAATAAGTAGGATAAAAATAGGGTGCTTTTTTGACCCATCTCTTTCCCCCCTCAAGCTACAATTTCCTCTAATCACAGCCACTATTCCCTTCTGCTCTCCCAACATGGCTCTGAGAGCACAACTTGGCCTTTCAGAGTAACAGCCGTGTTAGTCTGTATTCGCAAAAAGAAAAGGAGTACTTGTGGCACCTTAGAGACTAACCAATTTATTTGAGCATAAGCTTTTGTGAGCTACAGCTCACTTCATCGGATGCATACTGTGGAAAGTACAGAAGATCTTTTTATACACACAAAGCATGAAAAAATGAGTGTTTACCACTACAAAAGGTTTTCTCTCCCCCCACCCCACTCTCCTGCTGGTAATAGCTTATCTAAAGTGATCACTCTCCTTGCAATGTGTATGATAATCAAGGCGGGCCATTTCCAGCACAAATCCAGGGTTTAACAAGAACGTCAGGGGGGGGGGGAAGGAAAAAATAAGGGGAAATAGGTTACCTTGCATAATGACTAAGCCACTCCCAGTCTCTATTCAAGCCTAAGTTAATTGTATCCAATTTGCAAATGAATTCCAATTCACCAGTTTCTCGCTGGAGTCTGGATTTGAAGTTTTTTTTTTTGTAATATAGCAACTTTCATGTCTGTAATCGCGTGACCAGAGAGATTGAAGTGTTCTCTGACTGGTTTATGAATGTTATAATTCTTGACATCTGATTTGTGTCCATTTATTCTTTTACGTAGAGACTGTCCAGTTTGACCAATGTACATGGCAGAGGGGCATTGCTGGCACATGATGGCATATATCACATTGGTAGATGTGCAGGTGAATGAGCCTCTGATAGTGTGGCTGATGTTATTAGGCCCTGTGATGGTGTCCCCTGAATAGATATGTGGGCACAGTTGGCAACGGGCTTTGTTGCAAGGATAGGTTCCTGGGTTAGTGGTTCTGTTGTGTGGTATGTGGTTGCTGGTGAGTATTTGCTTCAGGTTGGGGGGCTGTCTGTAGGAAAGGACTGGCCTGTCTCCCAAGATTTGTGAGAGTGTTGGGTCATCCTTCAGGATAGGTTGTAGATCCTTAATAATGCATTGGAGGGGTTTTAGTTGGGGGCTGAAGGTGATGGCTAGTGGCGTTCTGTTATTTTCTTTGTTAGGCCTGTCCTGTAGTAGGTGACTTCTGGGAACTCTTCTGGCTCTATCAATCTGTTTCTTCACTTCCGCAGGTGGGTATTGTAGTTGTAAGAATGCTTGATAGAGATCTTGTAGGTGTTTGTCTCTGTCTGAGGGGTTGGAGCAAATGCGGTTGTATCGCAGAGCTTGGCTGTAGACAACGGATCGTGTGGTGTGGTCAGGGTGAATGCTGGAGGCATGTAGCTAGGAACAGCGGTCAGTAGGTTTCCGGTATAGGGTGGTGTTTATGTGACCATCGTTTATTAGCACTGTAGTGTCCAGGAAGTGGATCTCTTGTGTGGACTGGACCAGGCTGAGGTTGATGGTGGGATGGAAATTGTTGAAATCATGGTGGAATTCCTCAAGGGCTTCTTTTCCATGGGTCCAAATGATGAAGATGTCATCAATATAGCACAAGTAGAGTAGGGGCATTAGGGGACGAGAGCTGAGGAAGCATTGTTCTAAGTCAGCCATAAAAATATTGGCATACTGTGGGGCCATGCGGGTACCCATAGCAGTACCGCTGATTTGAAGGTATACATTGTCCCCAAATGTAAAATAGTTATGGGTAAGGAAAAAGTCACAAAGTTCAGCCACCAAGTTAGCCGTGACATTATTGGGGATAGTGTTCTTGATGGCTTGTAGTCCATCTTGTGTGGAATGTTGGTGTAGAGGGCTTCTACATCCACAGTGGCCAGGATGGTGTTATCAGAAAGATCACCGATGGACTGTAGTTTCCTCAGGAAGTCAGTGGTGTCTCGAAGGTAGCTGGGAGTGCTGGTAGCATAGGGACTGAGGAGGGAGTCTACATAGCCAGACAATCCTGCTGTCAGGGTGCCAATGCCTGAGATGATGGGGCGCCTAGGATTTCCAGGTTTATGGATCTTAGGTAGTAGACAGAATATCCCAGGTCGAGGGTCCAGGGGTGTGTCTGTGCGGATTTGATCTTGTGCTTTTTCAGGGAGTTTCTTGAGCAACAGCTATAGTTTCTTTTGGTAACTCTCAGTGGGATCAGAGGGTAATGGCTTGTAGAAAGTGGTGTTGGAGAGCTGCCGAGCAGCCTCTTGTTCATATTCCGACCTATTCATGATGACAATAGCACCTCCTTTGTCAGCCTTTTTTGATTATGATGTCAGAGGTGTTTCTGAGGCTGTGGATGGCATTGTGTTCTGCACGGCTGAGGTTTTGGGGCAAGTGATGCTGCTTTTCCACAATTTCAGCGCGTGCACGTCGGCGGAAGCACTATATGTAGAAGTCCAGTCTGCTGTCTCAACCTTCAGGAGGAGTCCACCTAGAATCCTTCTTTTTGTAGTGTTGGTAGGGAGGTCTCTGTGGATTAGTATGTTGTTCAGAGGTGTGCTGGAAATATTCCTTGAGTTGGAGACGTCGAAAATAGGATTCTAGGTCACCACAGAACTGTATCATGTTCGTGGGGGTGGAGGGGCAGAAGGAGAGGCCCCGAGATAGGACAGCTGCTTCTGCTGGGCTAACAGTATAGTTGGATAGGTTAACTACATTGCTGGGTGGGTTGAGGGAACCACTGTTGTGGCCTCTTGTGGCACGTAGTAGTTTAGAAAGTTAGCGTCCTTTTTCTTTTGTAGAGAAGGTATTACCAGCAGGAGAGTGGGGTGGGGGGAGAGAAAACCTTTTGTAGTGGTAAACACCCATTTTTTTCATGCTTTGTGTGTATAAAAAGATCTTCTGTACTTTCCACAGTATGCATCTGAGTGAGCTGTAGCTCATGAAAGCTTATGCTCAAATAAATTGGTTAGTCTCTAAGGTGCCACAAGTACAACTTGGTCTTTGACATTCCCCATGATTTGCCTGGGTCTTATCCTGGGATTCCTTCAGCAAGGCTCTAACTTTCATCATCCCCAAACACAGTTACCCAAAGTCTGCGACAGTTTTGAGTCATTACCAGCTGGTTTTTCGGGGGTCCTCCTTCTGTCCAGCTGATGGGAAGTTTAGGTGTCAGCTTCTTTCCCTAAGAAAAGCTCCCTCGGACTGTTCCAAGGTGTTTACTTTTATTTAATTTTTATAGTTATTTTTTATAAAATATAACTTATAGTAACCCCTATTGGGTTACCAAATTTTAAATTGAAATAAATTGTTTATTTTTATTAGCAAAGCATTTTAGTTATAACAATAATAATAAATAAATAAATAATAATAAAACATATATTGGGGCACTTGGAAGAAAAGTTGCTTTTTTATTTTTATGATGTGTTAATTTTTTTTTATTAGCTAAGCTGAATTTGGATTTGCCTGTGAGAACCCTGACAATTATTTCTAGCCATGTGGCATTTTGCTTTTAATTAATTGTCGCTAAATACACCCAAAATGGCTACAGTTTAGTTTGGTCAAGTTCTAGGGTTACATTGGAGGCCTGCCACCCACATTTGGCCATAGTTATAGTCCACGAAATGGCCATCTCATTGGAAATGGTCCTCCTGTATACTTGTAACATTGGTCCTCCAGCCTGTGGGTCTGACCTGGATAATGCTAGTCCACACAGTGGGCCTTTCCCCGCCCCTGCCTCAGAGTGGGGGGTGAATCAGCAGGGCACCTCCCACTGGGAGTTGTCGTGGTTGTGGATGGCCTCAGCTGGCTTCCGCGGTGCCCTACCTTAGTCTTGCATGGTCCCCACTCAGTTGGGCAACCCCTGTTTCCCAGGCTCATCAGTTTACACGTCTGACCCCTCTGCAGTCAGATAAACTTCCATGAAGGAGACGGCTTCTGCAAGGGTTGCCAGGCATGCTGCTGCACCCTTTCCTTCCCTGCACTGGGTAGGATTTGAGTAAATTGCTCCAGCATCACCGTGTCTGCCACTTGGATGCAGGTCAGCATCTCTGGTTCCAGCCATCACCAACAGTAAGCCCGGAGTCGCTGGGTTACTGCCCTAGGCCTGGTCCCAGGTGGGTACCGTTCATGGCAAAATTGTTGGTGGTACATCTCAGGACAGATGCCGGTCTAATCTAGAATGGCCACCTTCACTTTGTGGTATTCCAATGCCTCGGGGAGGTCTGGATTTCAGTAGGAAGTCTGCACTGGGTCAGTCAAATACAGGGTCGTGAGCATAGCCCAGTGTTCTGGCAGCCATTGGGTCACAAAGAATGCCTCAGAGTCATCACTGGGCCGATCTTGGTGGGATGCACAGGGAGACATGCCAAAATGTTCTCTGCTTCTGGCTCTGTCGGGGTGCAGAAAGGTGGAGTGGTCAGCTGCTGCAGTGCCGCCATCTGCTGGACCAGGTGCTTTTGCTGCACCTGGTGATGGGCAACGAGTTCTTGCCCCATCTGCTGCTGCTGCTCATGCTATTTTGCCATTTGGAGCTGCTGCTGCATGTCTATCTGTTGTGGAAATTGGGTCTGGTGTTGCTGTTGCTGGTGGCTCTCCAACAGCCATTTCAAAATCCTTTCTGCCTCCATATCTGTCAGGCAGGAGGGTTGTTTTGTTGGCTGCTCTCCATTATCCAGACCCTGTTAGCAGGTCCCGGTTGATGCCCACATTCTCCTCCAGTTGTCGCAAACCCCATCATGGGGTGTCAGATTGTGGGGGGTTTCAAAAATGTGTTTTTGACAGCCGAAGTGGCCTGGATCTAGCTGGCAGCCCTGCAGCTCAGGGCTGTATGGCCCAATGGCCAGAGTCAGTAAGGCTCTCCTTCTGCTCGGGGAAGCACAGCTTAGTGACCCAAGCCTCTGTAGTGGCCTTTCAGCTCAGATCAATACAGCCCAATGGACAGAGTCAATAAGGCTGTCCTTCTGCAGTAAAGTTCACCCAACCAGGTGTTAGCTGTCCCTGATAGTGGGGCAGCCAAGGTAGGGAGACCCGGCATCACCCTTCTCCACTGGGTATGGACCCAAAGCCCTAGGGAACTGGTGGTACTTCTATAATCAGCCTTGGTCAACCATTACAACTGTCCCATTCTCTGGGCTGCTTCCTACCCTTTCTTCAAACGCTAGTAGTCTTACGGCCTCTGCTGTCTCTCTTCCATCAGCCATTGGCTGGGATCCACTGGAGTCTCAACCCAGTTGGCTTCTGTGTCCTGGAGCTCCAGCAGTGTCCTGGCAGAAGCCTGCGGCACACGTCTGCTCTCACCAGTGGCCAGCCCAGATTGAGCTGAGCTATTCCCTTTTGTACTCTGGTTCCAGTTGGAGCATACCCTGCAGGGGTGAAGGAACGTGGCTTTCTTGGCCTACAGAGTTTGATTAACTCCTGCTAAATCGGTGCAGGGTAGGCACACCCAATCACTGTGCCATATGGGGAGAAAGCTGCTACACTATGTCTGGCCACAAGGAGGTGTTCCTGTGGTGTCTGAACCCCTTCACACGACTTTATATTGCAGTCCCATTATTGCTTTTTTGTTCAACAGTAGCTCTACCTCCAAATGAAATTGAATATGGTGTCTAGAGGCCTATCTTCACTCAACTTTTTTATTATCTTCTTGTCAGTGCTTGATGCTATTATTGGGTGATTTAAATTGGGTTACAATTGTTGTTACAGGTAGTAATTAAAATGTGGCCTTTTCCTTTGATTTAATAATGGCAGGTTACTTGTCTGAAATCAAGTCTTGGATGATATAGACTGTGCTTCATCTTCACCTGGCCAAAACTGCAATGCTCTTATTTCAAGAATACATCAGCATAGAGAAATAATAGTCCTGGCTTGTGCTTTTATGGCATATATCTTTTGACTGCTGATTGTTTTAAGAATGGAGGGATCATTTTGAACTATGAGCTCTCTTCATCCAGGCATATTTTTGTTACTGAAATATTGGCTTTTTTCCTTTAAAATAGTATGGTGTATAAGATAAGGTGTTATTTCTCTGTGACTACAAGAATATTATTCAATCTTTCGTTACAAGTAGATTGTATTATTGAAATGCCCTTTACAATGACCACTTCTAGAAAATAAGAAAAAAGCAGCAGACTTCTTACACAGGTTAGTTTTACATTTTCTTCCTGTACTACATTACATATAATGGATGCCTATTTGTCAGTGTGCTGATTTCCTATATTAACCATTAAAATGTAGAGACATTGTTTTATGTTAGTTTAACATCTTACACACTGAATCTGATTTCTGAAGTTTTCTTGCTCCAGTCAGAATACAGTTAAAACTGGAATGTTGCAAAAGCTTTTACTAACAGTAACTTCATCATAAACTCACTACTTTGGTGGTCACTGAAAATTCATTTTATTGTACACAGACAGAACCAAAAATCCTCAACTTCTCATTTATAACAAAGCACAATATTTTATCACCAGTAAACTAATGTATATACCTGAACATATGCATTATTCCTGCAAGAAACTGTAATCCAAGAAAAACAGAAAAAGACCAACCAATTGTCAAAATCTAGGATTCAATGGGATCTGGAATTAAATAGACTACTCAGAGAGCATGACAATGGGAACTGATCCCCCTAGAAACTACTGGAATATAAATAATAATTGAACCAGAGCAAGGATTGCAAAATTGGATGCTAAATTTGCAAGTTAAGTTAACACCCTCTATAATCTTTATTTATGAATAAGGTAGCACAAGGCGTCCATATCAACCTAAAATTTATAACGTTACATTACAAACACTGTATGTGATGGGGTGTACCAGGTCCTTCAACACCCTCCAGAAGGCCCTGCGGTCCTACCACACCCTGCCGCCCAAAAAGGCAGTAGAGTGCGGTCCTCCAAGTGGCCTAGAGAGGCTGAAGAGGAGGCAGTCAATCAGGGGTTAGAAGGTCCATATAAAAGGAACTGCAGGGTTGGACAGCTTGGTTGCTGGCTGGAGTCAGAGGGGAAAGGATGTTGTTCCTGGCTAGGCAGAGCAGTCGCAGGCTGGGAGACTCCACAGGTACAGAGACTGGGGAGAAACTCTGCCTAAGCAGGGGAAGGACTGTGAAGCTCTCCAGGCACAGAGGCTAAGAGAGAGAGCCCTAATAAGAAGGGCCAGAGACTTGTTAGAAGTTCACCAGGTGAAGGCGCCTGTGAGAAAGAATCCTGAGCAAAAAGGGCAGGGATTGTTATGGACTATCTGGGCAAGAATGTCTGGGAGAGACCCTGCTTAAACAGAGAACAGGCCAGGGACCCAAGAAGCTGTGGGACAGAGTGGGAAGCAACGCAGGGAATGCTGTAATAGACAGTAGTGAAGGAAGCAGCAGGTGGCTGCTAGTCATAGGGTCCCTGGGTTGGGACCTGAAGTAGTGGGCGGGCGCGTGTCCTTCCACTAACCACAGGCACAGTGGCCAAGGGCCAAGGAGGTGCTCGCGAGTTGCTCCTTGTTTACACTGCCAGAGGCAGGACTGATTTTATATTCTGATACTGTTATAATTAAATCTGGTGTACAGCTATGTGTTTAGAATGCAATGATGTTGAGCTGTATTTTTTATGCTTCAAACATTTATCCACATATGTGGAAGGCAAAAAAGCAATTTATAATTTACTTGGCTTGAAAGAAAAAGCCATTCTTTGAAATGGTTCAAAGAACCAGTTCAATTTATTTTAATTAGAATCCTATGAAAAAGCTATGTCACACAATACTTAAGAATACATTGTCACAAATAACATTTCACCCCTGCTTAGCGACCGATGAATGTAAGAGTCCAGATACTCTAAAAATATTGTGATGCATAGTACTTCATCCTTCATTGCCTAATCGTAAAAGTCTTCAAAAAACTGAATATTTTCACCTAATTTCAGGAACATACAGATTGCCAAATGCCATTGCTGGCATTCCTCTTTGAACAGTGATAATTTAGATACTGTGCAAGAATAAAGATCAGTGGTTACAGAATTGTTGAAGATATACAGAAAGAAATGTTTGAATAAGGAGCACTGTAGTTAAACATATATTTACATTTGATCCACTTTTGCAAGGGGTTATATTTTAGGGGTTTAATAAATGGATATAAATTGCAGCCCCATGGCCAAATTCTATCCTAAGAACATAAGAACGGCCATAAAGGGTCAGACCAATGGTCCACCTAACCCAAATTCCCGTCTTCTGACAGAGGCTAGTATCTGGTGCTTCAGAGTCAATGACAAGAACAAGGAAATGTTATCCAGTCCTAGCTACTGGCAGCAGTAGGTTTAGGGACACCCAAAGCATGGGGTTGAATCCCTGACCACCTTGACAAATAGTCATAGATGAACCTATCCATGAACTCTTATGCTCTAAAAACTTTAACAAGCTTTTAAAATACATATGCCATACAGAATACCTACTGATAAACAATTCACAACAGCATCAACACATGTAAGAAAACTGCCACCTGACAATAAAATAAATCACTCGCTTTCCTTCCAGATCTCTCAATCCTCCCAACACATCCAAGGAAATTCATGGGCTTTACACTATGCTGTGAAGATCACAACTCCAGACTGATTCAGTACAAGGGTGGGCAGCCCAGTTCTGCACTACACTAAGGTTCCAAATAGTTTTAAGGTATAGTCTCATGTAGGGTATATTGAAGAAGACTAATTTTGAAGCAACAAGGATAATGGTATAAGTTGCTTCCAAACCAAAGAAAAGTCAAAATCTCCTGGACATATATAAATGAAATCAGTCCAGGCCATTCCTATTATCTGATTATCTAAAAGCAGCATAAAATCTAAGATTGCCATGTTATAAAATCACATAATCACTGGCAAGTGCACACCCTTAATTAAGAGACCTGAAATAAACTCCACCATCTTTTACTGACCTTTAGACAGCTAATGCTCATCCATGGACCATTCTTAATCAGACACCAGTAAGACATGTGACGACACCATCTGATTCAGATAAAACAGTGACAGAACTGAAAGTCACACAGATCTGCATCCAATCCTAAAAAATATTATTGTGGCAAAAGCATAGAGGACTTTTGGAACACTGATGTAGAGAGCACGTGCCAAGATAAAAGACTAGAGTGAATGACCCCAAGGGACTCATTGGGAGTCTCTCAAAACAGAACTGAAAAGCACCACTGAAGGAAGTATCACAAGAAGACACCAAATCTATGGTTCTATTTTCTACAATAGACATTGCTGGTGAGGTTTCTCCACCCTCACATAAGACCAAATACTAGAATGAGCTGAAATTGGTGTGACTATTAAAAAAAAAAAAAAGGTACTACTCAACATGAGTAAGGGTCACACAAACAGGCCCTTAACATTTACTTTCATAAATATTCAGTAACACAACAGAAGTTTGAGAAAGTTTCTAATTACACATCACAACAATTAAGTGAGGGTAGTATTCTACATTATGATCACGGTCTTAAAGTCACTTAAAGTCACTGAAAAATGTCATACAAAATAATGTGTACAGAATTAGAGTACTTTAGGGGAGGCAAGCTTAGTATTGTAAGGGTAATAGGTGAGCTAAAGACAGAGTTGTGATGATACTAAGGAAAGCTATTGGCAAGGTAAATAGTGTTTTTCACTGAAGCAGACGAAAGCTCTTAGTCTCTTTAAAGATAGGAATTTAAGAAGGAGAAATGAAGTTGTCATTTTAAATAATGACAAGTACAATGAATCTTCTGTGGTGATATGTGAGACAAGGAACAGATTACAAGTAGTTATGAACTGCATTACTTTTCTCCAGTTCAGTTTGACATACCAGTAGCTGTCATGGACACCCATATTATACCATGCAGAGGAAGATATGAGAGTTCATTATAACTGACAAATATTCTAATTTATGCTACCTTCTGTTCTACAGAGAGAAACAATTGAATTAAAACCAGGGTGGATAAAAATCAATGATTTTTGTTTTAAAAAAATTAAAAAATCAGATTTTTTAAATTTAAATCAAATTTTTTTGTTAAAATGCTTTTTGAGGGGAAAAGAAAAATCTAAAGATAGTTTTAATTAAGATACATTATAGCTCAAAGATATCTCATCATGGAATAGGGATTATAAATTCTAATTCCATAGTATGAGACAATATATTCATGTAACGTTTAAGGAAACGTTTTAAAATGAGTTCCAATAGTTCATGGATTAGAGACCCAATCTTATGGGGTTCCATGGCTTCTGTATAGATTAGTTAGGTTAATCTTTCTATCTACCCAATGGGACGCAGTGCTCAGTCTAGAGGATACCATCAGAGATGCTTAGTTTTGCAGTTCTCAAACTGTGGATTTGTGTCTTCAAAGATAACATGCTTGTTAACAGCAAAAATGTTTTAAATAAATAAATAAATAAATAAATAATAGAGAGGTGAAAAAAACCAGACCTCAACTCTACTGTCCCTCTGCAAATTTGTGTACACAGAGTCAATCCCTTACCTCTCTCTAAAAGTGCAAAGTTTCAAAAAGTCCAATGAATAGAAGATTGTTGGGGGCGGAATAGATCTGGACAAGGAGAAGAAGTCTGGAGATAAATGTGAGAAGTGAGGGACATGTGCTTGTTTTATTAAAATATTATATGTTTGCTGTTGAAGAAAAAAATCCAGAATACTTAACGTTGTTGTTGTAGTTAAATAAAACAATTCAAATGTCTGTTTTAGTTAAATAAAACAATTTAAATGGTCTTCTCCTAAAACATCATAGCAAGAAAATCCTCCAAATATTAATGATTAACCTGTTGAATTGGAGATAGTTCACCTCCCAATGACTTCATAAATATCTGCTTGAATTATCTTTGGTAAATGAAATAACCAAACAATCATTCATTCTGATATAGCTCTAAAACTAATCTGAAAAGTTTTCAAAACAAGTCACTGTTTTAAAATGTATAGTGTTTACCTTCTAAAAATGAAACCTACATCTATCTCTCAGTTGAAATAATATGTATTAAGGTTATAACAACCAACAAGAATGCACTTTTATGTAGAAAACCATGTTTAAATAGAGTCTGACTAATGATTTAAATCATGATTTAAATCAATTTGATTTAAATCAAATCCACCCTGATTAAAACGGTTGGCAACATATGGAAATCAGAAGAGGGGTCTTTACAGTAAGCTACAGAAGATCCTCTTTGTTGACATCATGTCATCAGGGAACACATACTTTTGATTGCCAAGGTTCTGGAAAAGTTCAATTTTTCATTTACTTGCACATATCATATAAATAACAAATTTCTAATTAGATATTTAAATCAGTAAGATATAGTTATAAATTCTGTACATAATCTGACTCAGAGTCTGATGGTATTTAAAGAAAGTACATCCAGGACTCAGAAAACCATATTTTAATTTGAAGATTGTTAGAGGGCAGGTCACATGCAAAATATAAAATAGAGCGATTCTATGTAAGAAATGTACTGAAGCAAGACTTCAAAAATATAATTTATAATGCTGTACACTTATTTCTCTGAGAAACAGCTTTGGTTTTGAAAACATAGGCTACAATCCTGCCACTCAAATAAGTAATAGTACAGTCTATTTTCATACCAAAATTTATTATTTGAATTATCTGATTCACAGTAGCACCTAGGAGATGCAGTCATGCTTCCATTGCATTAGGCACTGTACAAATACATAATAAAAATTCATACCTGCCCTAAGATCTTACAATCAAAATATAAGACAAAAGACAACAAGTGGATACAAACAGATGGAGGAGCACAAGGAAGCAATGACATAATACTGGTCAGCATGACAGGAAGTGGTCTCAGCACACCAGCTGCCTACCCATTGTTCTTTGTAGGTGCCATGGCAAAGGAGAGAGTTTTAAGGATGGTGTCATCATGCCTGGTCTGAATTACAGTTGAGAGGGCCTATCTCAGGTCAGACTGAAAAAACTGGGAAGACACCCCTATACTTGGTGGTATATTCTATAATTAGATTTAACCAGACAAATGTGCGCTCCTGGTCACTATGCTATCTTAAAAATGGAGCCACAGACAGTCCCCTTAGACACTCCAGTCCATACTGCCACCCAGACAAACCGGACTTCTGTGATGACAGGTTATTAAAACCAAAAATCACCACACATTAGGTTCTTCCAGTCCTAGGGGGCCAGTCACTTACCCAGGTCCATGGATGCTTAGGACCTTACTCCAAAGACAACACTGCAGTGAATCCTTTAGCAAACTAACTAAAGATGTAATAACTAAGAAAAACAAATGAGAGTCACCAAAAAGTTAAAGCAAATACAATACATTACAGTTGGATCAAAGGATGTATTCCAAAATGATAGCAGGGATTTTAAATCTGCTAGCTTTATATACGTCTCTCTTGGTTGCCCAAATAGTTTCCAATGTCAGAATTCACCAGTCCAGAGATGGGGTAGGGAAGAGGTGATCAGTGGCCTTTGTTCTCCCTCTTTATATACTGACCCTTTTTGCAGGAAAAATCCTGTGTCATGGGGTCATGCAGTTCCATGGCACACATACGTTGCCATCAGTTCTTTATACGAATTGCAAATTTGTGCTTGCACATTCTGTGTACGGGCCATTTGAGGGGTCTTTGTAGATGAGGCTCTTGTTTACAGTTCCTTTTTTATTCCTGAAGAGCTAACCTGTGGGCATTTCTCAGACTCACAACATGTTTGAGTAACAAACATATAGCAAAATCTTATAATTCCCCACACAATGTTGATACACACATTATAACCAGATACTAATACTCAGGAGATTACAACTTTCCCAATGAGACCTCACAATACATACTTTGTACAAGATTTACCACAGTTTTGTAAAAGTGGTGACTGTTAGTGTAGATGGTCACCTTCCCCCTTAGCATCAGAGAGAGATCTGAAGAACAATGAAGTAACTTTGTGGATGTTTAGTGGGCTTTTTACTTGCAGCAGCTGTGCCAACACAGCTATGTTACAATCACAATGGAGAAATTATTTCTTCCCTCACTTTCCTTGCTTTTAAAACTCATGACAAATTTGGCTCAAAATCCCACCTCCACACCCTACTCTTTCCTGCCAAAGTCATCTTTGTCAGACAAGAAGCCTGGGAAATTTCAGCCTGAAAGGTGAAGATTCAGGAAGTTATGAAGGATTTAAAATGAGGTTAGAATGCAAGTGATTTTGTAAATTTATCTGATAACAGCTCTGTCTCTATCCTAAATCACATAGTTTTGGAAATATGAAATAAACATGGAAGTGATCAAACAAAGAATGAAACAGTCCTCATCAGCTGGACTCTTAAAGCAGCCTGCATTAAGAATTGCCTCAGCCAATGCTTACTCATGACAAAGGTAAAGTCTGAATATGCTTTCCCAGAGGCGTTTAAAGAAACAGGTAATTTGGTCCACCACAGATATTTTGCGATTTTTTTAAAATTGACTCTCATGGGCACCTATTAGTCATGGCTTAAAGTAATTCCAACTATCATGGAACCACATAAGTTAGATGGAGGGCAAGCCCAATGAAATGGCCCAGAGCCAGCAAACAATCCATGACTGAATCGATAAATATACAGAGAACTGCTGATCTGAAACAGCATGGAGTAAAGAAATATGTTTTTAAAAAGTTTTTATTCATTTGAATACTAACTACAAACTACACCATGCTACAATAATGAAATGGCAAATGGAAAACAAGAAGCAATGGTTCTCAGACCTGCTGCCTACAGGTACATACAAAGAAAGAGGCTGCTTGAGGCCACAGCCCTTCATATAAATCTGTCTCGGAATGATGGGATCTATAAAAAAACATGCTTGAAACAGAAACTGTCCTTGTCTTCCAATTGATTCTGAGGCACACACTCTCAACTATGAAGAGGGAATTGCATTTGAAGAGAGAATTATTGATGAGAAAGTCTGATTTTCTGTACATATACATTTTTGAGGTGGTATATATTATCCTTCCACCTAGGGGATTGTAATTTGCTAAACTACATACCACATCTAGGCCAGCCTATAATAATTAAAAATGATCACGTGATGTTGAAAGCTTTAGTTTGCACAAAGTAAAATGAAGTTGTCTAAGTTAAAGGGTGTATCCTTGATAAATCTTTGGATTCAATGAATAAAATGAACAGAGCAAAATTGTTTCCATAACAAAAAATATTCATTTTATATCCCATGTCTTTGTGGTATTGTATACTCTTCTTAAGCAATCTGATAATGAGTGTTTTTTGATGTATTATACTATTAAGTGGACCATTAGCACTTGACTGCCAGACTAGAGGACATCTAAATTGTGCCAAATAAACTTGCAAAACAATCCCAGCATCATACACCTCTAGTTATGGATTTTCCTTACATTATGTTGTACTATGTTAATATACATGTATATTTGATTTACTAAAACTTATTTAGTGTAAAAGTAAACAAAAGTCAGTTTTCAGAAATATATCAAACATTTGTATTTACAGCCTAGTAGGGTGCTAAGAAAGGGTAACTGTAGAAAAAGCTGTACAGATTCAAGAGGAGTTTGGTTGAATAAGGAAAGAAGGGCAGGAAAATGTATTCCATTATAATTATCTATAATGCAATCCTTGGGATTTAAAGCACCTATGTAGTAACTATCCCTTTTATCAGACCTAGACAAGTTTACAGCGAAGGGATGCCACTGATAATAATTTATGATGTAGTCTTCAAAATCCCATATTTCATCCGGCAGCCTTTCCCATGAGTCAGAGTGAATTCACGAGCACAGAAATCAAGCAGTTCCATCAAAATTGTAAAGGGGACAAACACCTATCATAGGTGGAAAGTAAAATGGGTGCCACTATTTACCATTGATAAGGACAGGCAAGTGAATGAAACAGAGAGATGGTTTTAAAACAGACTGTAACTTTATTAACTGAACTTGTACTCTCTGCCCCTCCATTTAATTGAGTCCAGCGGAGGGTTAAATGGCCTGCTACCATATAACCAGTAATTCAGGGTTGGTCCTCTTCAGCCTTGCTTCTAATACTCAGTTCATCTCTGAATCTGCTCACCCTTCCCCAACAAGGCGGTATGTGGGTACCTCAGTCTGCAAAGGCTTAAGATTTCCCCATTACTTCACAGGCAAAAAAAGGACCACTAGCCATATCCTTGGCCTCTTATACAGACTTCTCTCTGGGAGCTGTCCCTTTCAGCCTTTATCTGCACAGAACATCAGATTCAAATTGAGATAAACCAAACATTTCTATATCTCTTTCTAACCTTAAAAATCACTATTCACACTCCTTTTCACCTGAAACTGTACCTCCATGATGCTGCAAGGAAGGAGAACAGCTTCCCCTCCCCCGACACCCTGCCAATTTGGCCCCAAAGGAAAAAAAATCCCACCTGATCCCACAGATGGTCAGACCAACATCATCTGGGAAGTGCAGCTCAGCAATATCTCAGCCATCAGCAGTAAATATTTTTGGCTTCATAAACGTACAGTTGACATAAAGATAGAGCCCTGCAAATCCACGGATATCCATGTTTGCGGATTGTGGATCGGATGTGGATACTAATTTTGTATCCGTGCAGGGCTCTAAAGATAGAATGCTGTCTCTTTAAAAGTCTGGTGCAACTCAGGCTAAGCAGGACTTGTGAAAACATGCACTATGCATGAACCTGGATTCCAGCCACAAAAGCAGAGAATCCCTTCAATCATGTAGAGGATTTAAATCTCACATTAAAACTACTAACCCTTTATATGCCTTTTTAGGAGTGTGCATGCAACAACTGATACACACACACAGTTGGGTCATACTTATGCATCCAGTGTACTATGCACACAAAAGTGAGAACAAATTTGGACACAACAATTAATAAATTTAGGATGTAACCTATCCATAGCTCTCATGTGTCGAAGGATAATGTTGCTTACTCATTTTCGTAAACATAATCAAGATGTACAGATTAAAAATTGCAATAAAGTACCAAGTAGTGCTATTATGAATTAACAAAGAGGCCACATAAATATCACAGGAAGCTACTGTATATATTTGTTATGACTCCAAGTTAAAAGATATATAACTAAAGCCTTGAGGGTGTGACATTAAAAATGTATAATACCATTCTCTGAAAAAAAACAGTAAAATATGCACAGGTATATCGAATATCACTAAACTTCTAGTTTAATATTTGATAAGTCCTATATCAGACTTCTGAAAATAATGATCTATCTATTTTATGCTCAAATAAATTGGTTAGTCTCTAAGGTGCCACAAGTACTCCTTTTCTTTTTGCGAATACAGACTAACACGGCTGTTACTCTGAAACCTATCTACCAGTTATGAACTGAAATTTGCTTTGACCTCTAATTACATTGGTCAATAGTTCACAAACTAGACCAGGAGTCTAGTAGCCTGTGTCCAAATCCTTCTTGACATCTCAGAAACTAAAATGTATGATTTGTGTTAAGCATTTTATAAAATCATAGTGAGACAGTCATGGCCTCAAAGAGCCTATAGTCTAAATAAAGAATATGGACAAAGGGTGAGAGGTGGGAGAGAGGCACAGAGAGATGAAGTGACTTGCCGAGGAGTAACACAACAGATCAGCAACAGAGTTGGGAATAGAATCTAGGTCTCTTGACTCACATTCCAGCTTCCCAGATACTCAAGAAGGGACAGTCCCTGGTCTGAGGAGCTCACAGTCTGAAGACAGTCAACATGACAAAATTTATGGGAAGTGGAATAACATCGGCTTTTTTTTTATATAAGTCAACTAGCTTTACTGTAGGAAGCACAGCAGAAATGAGTCTTTAAGAAGGGTTATATGCCCTCTTTCACCTTTCAATCACTCTGCAGGAAGATGTTATACATTAAATACTTCAAGGCACTAATGAAAAATTCTAAACCCTTCTAAACACAATGTTTTACTGACATTATTTATCACTTTATTGGATCTAGTTCTGCATAACAAAGCAGCAGACCGAATCACGTCATTTTATGTCATCAATCTCCTGCTATAATCCTGGTACCCTGTGGGTCAGTAATCGAATTCAAGCCATCACTTTCTGCTATTCCAATTAGGATATGAAGCATCAAAGGAAATAGAGAGGATTTATTCTTTTAGGCCTAAACAGGCAAGGTGAACTAGCAATGGGCAAACTTGAAAATGGTTAGAAGTTCCATTAAGTAGGAAAAAAGGTGGATGTTTGCCAAAGTTTTTGCAAGCCTTGTAAGCTTCTACTCCAATCACTTTTTGGCAGTGACAAATACTCAAAATGATGGAGAAAAACCTGGGCCATCTTTTCATCAACTGTTGGCACCTTCTCAAAGATAAAGTCAGGGGGCTTTGCTCCCCCTTCTCAGCAAATCACTATGCATGTTGGGGAGTAGTTTAGAAATTTGTTTTCCCTCCCCTATGAGAAATTTTTTTCTGACAACAGTAACAGAGATACATAGCAGCAACAGTGGCAGCCCTCAGCTCATAAGAAGTTGACAGAGGAGCCCACCCCATAATGGGATACAATGAAAAGGCAAGTGTATGAGCAAAAAGGGGTTCTGTAAAGCCCTACTAAAGGGTTACAGGGATGTCGAGAAGCTGTAAAAAAAAAACGCAAACAAATTAGAACCTTGACAATCTCCTCTACTTTCTCCCTCTTGTTTTCAGCCTTCATGGTGGGGACAGAGGGTTTCTTGCCCAAATTCTTTAAAATTTAAATGGATTTCTCTGAGTTGAGCTTGCAGAAAAAGTGAAAATTCAGACTAGTTTACATTTTAATCTTATTACTTAGCACGTCCCTACAAAAAAAACGTAACGTTTATTTATTTGTGATGAACAAGAGCTGCTTGGTGTTGAGTGCCTTTGAAAATCCTACCATTTTGCTTAGGTGCACAAATAGAAGCTCAGATGTTTTGAAGACAAGGCTACTTAGTTAGGTGTCCAAATGGGAGCTGTTGGTTCCACAACAGGCAGTGTTCACGTTTCCTGAACTGTGATCCTGATCCATTTTCCTACTGCACTTTAGATTTTCAGAACTCTGTACCAATCAAGTCAATTTAGATACTAATGCAAAAAATTCACTCACCACTTGTCCATTCTGAGGATTCTTATGAGCATATGGAGGTCCCCGGATATGATTCCACATTTGACCAGAAGTCATAGCAAACACAACACACTGAAAAATAGGAGAAAATATGAAATTTAGAAGACAAAGGTGTAAAGCCAGATAATTCTATATTAAATTCACTGGGCCTAATTTTCTTTTGGGCACTGAAACTGAATATGTTTGTTTCGCTGGGCATGTTAATTTTAAATTGATGACTCCTTACACGTCCAAACAAAACAGTTGCAACTATTAGAAGCTTAGGCTAGGATTTTCAGAAGTGTTCAGTGATGGCATAACTCTGCTTACAGTGAAGTCAATGGTAGAAACTCCCATTGACTTCAATGGGATCAGATTCAGACGAAAACTTAGAGCTTTAGAAAATTGCACATCTAATAGTTTTATACATATAATGTATAATATATATAATGATTGTACACAAAGAATGTGCATGTCACTAGGAAAGCATCAGGTTCCTTGATCATGAGATGCTGTTCCAAGAAGGACTGCTGAGCAGAGATGGGGGCCAACTAGCCAGGAATGGGAAGAATCTCTCTGAAACAGACTGGCTAATCCACTCAGGGAGGCATTAAATAAGTTTGATGGGAGCAGGAAAACAAAGCCCACAGGAAAGTCCAGAATATGGAGATCTGGGTGAAGAGTCAGAGTCTGGGGAAGGAACATGGACAATCCTAGTGGGAAAAGGAAAGACAATATGGAGGGGAATATTGTGGGGAAATCTAATGAACATCTTTGATGCTGTATACTAATGCAAGAAGTATGGGGAATAAACAGGAAGAACTAGAAATACTAGCAAATAATCAGAATTACAACATAATTGGCATCATAGAGATTGGGTGGATAATTCACATGGGTAAAATATTGGTATAGAAGGGTATAACTTGTTCAGGAAAGACAGGCAGAGAATAAACTGAGGAGGTGTTGCCTTATATATCAAGGATATATACACCTGCACGAGATAGAAGTGGGAGGCAGACCTGTTGAAAGTCTCTGGGTAAGGAGAAAAGGGGTAAAAAACCAAGAGTGAGGTCATGTAGGGATCTACAATAGACCACCTAACCTAACGAAGACGAAGATGTAGATAAGGTTTTATTTAAACAACTAACAAAATCATCCAAAGCAGAGGACTTGGTGGTGATGGGGCAATTCAGCTACCCAGACATGTGTTGGGAAAATAAAATGGCAGGGCACAGATTATCTAACAAGTTCTTGGAATGTATTCCAGACAACTTTTCATTACAGAAAGCGACTAGGTCACAGCCTGTCCTAGATTTGATTCTGACAAATAGGGAGACGACCCTGGCTTAACCAGGAGATTTTCAATCACCCGAAACTCAAAAGAGAATCATATAAAAAGTGGAAACTAGGTCAAATTATGAAGGTTTGGTATTAAAAAAAAAAACATGTGAATGTAGGAACAAAATTTGAAAAGTCAAGGCACAAAACAAGATTAAACTAACTAGAGGCATAACGGGTAACAAGAAAACATTTTACAAATACATTGGAAGCAAAAGGAAGACAGAGGAGGCCCATTACTCAATGAAGAAGGAAAGACAATAACAGAAAATGCAGCAATGGCCAAGTGTTAAATGCTCTTTTTGTGTCAGCTTTTCACCAAAAAGGTTAGCAGTGATATGACTACTAAGGGTATATCTACAATACCCACCGTGATCGATCTATCGGTGATCGATTTATCGCATCTAGTGTAGACACAATAAATCGACCCCCGATTACTCTGCTGTCGAACCCTGTACTCCACCATGCCGAGAGGCAGAGCGGAGTCAATGGGGGAGCGGCGGCAGTCGATCTCACGCCGTGAGGACGTGAGGTAAGTCAACCTAAGATACCCAACTTCAGCTACAAGAATAGCGTAGCTGAAATTGACGTATCTGAGGTTGATTCCCCCCCCCCCCCCCGGCCAGCGTAGACCAGGCCTAACATAGTGAACATCAGTGCAAATGGGGTAGGCTCTGAGACTAAACTAGGGAAAGAACAAGTTAAGAATTACTTAGACAACCTGGATGTCTTGAAGTCAGCAGGCCCTAATGAAATACACCCTAGAATACTTAAGCAACTGGATGAAGAGATCTCTTAGCCATTAGCGATTATCTTTGAAAACTTATGAAGGATGAGAGAGATCCCAGAGGGCTGGAAAGGGGCAAATATAGTATCTAGCTATAAGAGGGGAATAAGGATAACCCAGGGAATTACAGACAAGTCAAATTAACTTTGGTACCTGGAAAGATAATGGAGCAACTACTCAAACAATCAATTTGTAAGCACCTAGAAGATAATAAGGGGATAAGTAACAGTCAACATGGATTTGTCAAGAACAAATCATGTCAAACCAACCTAATATCCTTCTTTGAAACCTAACAAGCCTTGTGGGTGCGGGGAATCAATACATGTGCTATATCTTGACTTTAGTAAGGCCTTTGATACTATCTCCCATGAGCAGTCTCATAAACAAACTTCAGAAATATAGCCTAGACAAACCTACTATAAAGCGAGTGCACAACTGGTTTGAAAACCACACTCCGAGAATAGTTATCAATGATTCACAGTCAACCTGAAGTGGCATAATGAGTGGAGTCCCACAGGGATCTGTCCTGGCTCTGGTTCTATTCAATATCTTCATAAATGCTTGGCATAATAGCAGAGAGAGTACACTTATAAAGTTTGTGGACAATACCAAGCTGGGAGGGGTTGCAAGCACTTTGGAGGACAGGATTAGACATCAAAATGGTCTTGACAAACTGGAGAAATGGTCCGAAATATATAGGATGAAATTCAATAAGGACAAATGCAAAGTACTCCACTTAGAAAGTAATAATCAATCACACAAATACAAAATGAGAAATAAATACATAGAAGGGAGTACTGCAGAAAAGGATCTGGGAGTTATTGTTGATCACAAACTAAATATGAGTCAATGATGTAATACTGCTGAAAAAAGTGCACATCATTCTCAGGTGTAGTAGAAGCAGGAGCAAGACACAAGTAGTAATTCTTCCACTCTACTCAGCACTGACAAGGCCTCAACTAGAGTATTGTATCCAGTTCTGGAAACCACACTTTGGGAAAGATGTGGACAAATAAAAGGAAGTCCAGAGGAGAGCAACAAAAATGACTGAGGGTCTAGAAAACATGACCTTGAGGAAAGATTGAAAAAACCTGTGTTTGTTTAGTCTGGAGAAGAGAAGACTGAGGATGGACACGATAATAGTCCTCAAGTATGTAACATATTGTTATAAAGAATAGAGTCATAAATTGTTCTCTTTAACCACTGAGGACAGGACAGAAGTAATGGGCTTAAATTTCAGCAAGAAAAATTTAGGTTAGATACTAGGACAAAATTCCTGACAGGGTAGTTAAGCACTGTAACAAATTATCTAGGGAGGTTGTAGAATCTCCATCATTGGAGATTTTTAAGAACAGTTTAGACAAAACCGCAGGGGACTCGACTAGATGACTTATCAAGATCCCTTCCAATGCTACATTTCTATGATTCCATGTCAGCAGAAGGGGCTCATTGTAAATTTCTTAATACTCTTAGGCCCAGTCTACACTAAAAAATTATGTCAGTATAACTGTAGTGCTCAGGGTTGTGGAAATTCACACCCCTGAGCAAAGCAGTTATACTGTGTGACAGATTGTAACCTCTGGGGTAGTGTTTGGGAGCTGCACCCCTTTAACCTCCGAGCTGGGCTGGCCTTTCCTACACTGCTCTTTTGGTGACTCACAGCCTCTTCAGGACCTGTAGTCACCCAACATGACAGCAGCTGTCACCAAACACCTAAACTGAGTGACCCAAGTGCCTTACTCAAAGACAGGCAGGAGACAACAGCCAATTTCCCAGCTCCTCTACCCTGCAACCTTGCTGGAGTAAAAAAAAAATTATACCGTCTTACACTGCACAGGGATCTGTACAAAGTAAGCTCATTAATATATGGTTCACCTTCCCCTCAATGTGGGAAGGGTACGCAATAGCCTTTGCTCACAGAGCTGAGATTCTCCCCAGACACTTCACTTAAATGCACACTGCGTTGGATAAAACACAAAAACAAGTTTATTAACTACAAAAAAAAGACAGATTTTAAGTGATAAGTGATAGCAAACAGATCAAAGCAGATTGCCTAGTAAATAAACAAAAGAGCAAACTAAGCCTAAGATATTACGGAGACTGGATATGAATTAGCAATTTTTCACCCTGACTGACGATACAAGCAGGCTTGCACATTCTAAAAGCACAAGCTGTATTTGCTTTGCAGCTTGGGCTCCCCACCTCATTCTAAGTCCTTTTCTTTCAGAACTTCTCTCAGATGTTGAGTTTTGGGGGAGTGAAGAACAACCAAAGATGTCCCTATATAAGCTGTTCCATATGGCGGGAACCCTTTGTTTCAAACTTGCTTCCCAGACCAGTTTATGGAAAAATACAGGTACCCAAAATGGAGTCCAGTGTCATGTAGTTGTTTACATGCCTTTGCAGAGTCATAGCAGCCATTACGTACAGGCTGTCTGAAGCGTTCTTAGGAAGGCTTGCCAGGAAGGGATTAAGCTTCTTCTATGGCCTATTGTTTTTTTTTCCTAATGGCCCATTGCCCTGAATAGTCCTTCACAACCAGCCATCAAGGCTGGAAGCATTTTGCCTAGTGGGTGCCATGTTTGAAATACAGATACAACAGATACATAGTCAATATTTATAACTTCAGATACAAAAATGATGCATGCATACACGTAGAATAATCATATTCAGCAAATCATAACATTCCAATGGCACCTTACATGACTCATCTTGTACAAAATGCATCATAATTACGCCATAATCATATCATAATATTACTATGATGAATATGAGGTGTACTGTCACATACTGACCTAACTTCTAGTGTTGATAGTGCTATGTTAATGGAAGGGCTTCTCCTGTCGACATAGCTGCCGCCTCTCAGGGAGATGGAGAACCTACACTGACAGGAGAAGCTCTCCCACCAGTGTAGGTACTGTCTTCACTAAGTGCTACAGCAGCACAGCTGCAACGTAATAGTGCTGTAAGTGTACATAAGCCCTTAGAAAAATATACAATTTTTCTTCAAGTCACCTCAGTCTCTTACCTAATACAACAGATTTTGAGGAAAGTGCTTAGCATACATGTTTGGTTCCTGGTTTATGCAATGCCATGAAAAGAGATACCACCACAAAAGTTCCTGAAAGAAAGCTCCATCCCTATTTTCAGAAATAATTAGTCTCCTATGGAACTTTGATTAACTTGCCTGTGACAAAGAACTATGGTGGAGTCTGCAGAAAAATAAAATCCCCCATAGGAAGGGACTTGTGAAGTTATGCTTGGAATCCAAGAAAAAAGTAATAATGTACATTACTTCTTGCTGAAGGCAATGCTTCAGAATCTACAGAATAAAAATCATTGTCATATCAGTAATCACTGACACTATATAAAAAGAGAAAAAGAAGATAATCCAAGGTGCAGTTCTGGACTACCAAGAAAACAGAGCAATAGAAAGGGAAAAATTCTAGTCTAAACATGTCTCCTATGTTCTCAGTATGGACATTCCACACAGGACCTAAATATTGTGATAGACCCAGACCAGTTGAGTACAACAGAGTAACAGAAGGCAGATATACTGGCCACTGGATTAGCAGTTTTCTGTTCCCTGACTGGCCAGAACAGGGGCTGCTCCAGTCTAATGAGAACACCTGACTCCAATTAACTTGCAAAGAGTCAGGTGAGGCCATTAAGTTAATGTGAACACCTGACTCTAATTAAGGTCCTTCTGATACTATAAAAGGGCTCACTCCAGTCAGGCTGAGGAGAGCCAGGGGAAAGGAAATGCAGCTGAAGGGCTGAGTAATGAAGACACCCTCAAGCCATCGGTAAGGGTGAAGAAGAGAGAAGCAGGAGAGCTGTGGGCAAGTGGCCTAGGGAAATGTAGCAACTCTGGCAGTGAAAGGTCGGCTGCCAACAGCTGCAGCCACTAGGGTCCCTGGGCCGGAACACCACAACTCACCACTACAGAAACACCTCCTGGGAGGGGAGATAGGCCCCTGTCAGGACAGGAGGCGAAACTATTATGGAATGAGCCCATAGGGACAACAAAGACTGAGGGAGTTCTCTCACCAACCTCCTTGCTGGCTTATGATGAAAAGGGCTCAGTAGACTGTAATCCTGGCCCTAGAGGAGAGAAGGGCTATGTGGAGGGTCACAGGGAGCCTCTGAGGCTAGCATGAAGCGTGGGACACACGGGGACAAGGTTGGAGCTCTGCCACAATAGGTATAGCTTGGCTGAATGACAATGATTAAATAAGAGGACATAATAACATCCTACGAGAATTAAAGCAGCAAGCTCAACAAGGAATTCGACCCCCCCCCCCACTGACTTCAGTGGTGCTACTCACAGTACTTAAAGTTAAAAACATGCAGGATCAGGGCCTTAAAATAAAAGACTGGTTTAGGGGAGTCACACCAGAACATAATAGGTTCCTACAACACACATTAAGAATGTTTAGCAAAAATTTGGCTCTTACTTATTTTGGCTGAATAATCTTAGGTAGGTGAAGGACTTTTTCATATATTTTATCAAAATGTAGATATACATTGATATCAAATGAAAGTTTATTGCCATTAGTGTAGAAAGAGATAAAGTCCTAACAGGACTTAATCCAGTTGCCGATGCTCAGCACCTCTCTGTATCAGATGTTGAAGTAATGGGGGTAATATGCTTCTATGGCTGGAGAAAGAGAATCAACAGTTATTTTCATGTCTTGCTAATGCAACCTGCCAAGGGATTTCTATTGTGATTCCACTGATGAGTCATGCAGGAGCTAGCAGATGTTTTTAAGCCATGAAGATAACAAGGAAGTTGAGATTGAAGATAAGAGCACAAAAGGGAGGCAAGAAAGACATAGGAGGACAAAATAATTCAATTTATATAGAGTAAAATAGTTTTATATTTTACATTTTTCTGAACAAATCTCTCAACTGAAAGCTATACCACAGATCTCTAGTGCTTATTAACTCTGTTATATAAATACAGACATATACCTCCTAACAATGTAGTAATTTCCAACAGAAAGAAGTCCATAAAGTAGTTTGTTCTTCAAGTGTAGACCAACTTACTCCCAGTAACTGAACTAAAATTTATTAATATTAATAAAATGCTGGTTCCTCCAAATGGCCCCTCTCAATAATGAAATCTACATTTCAATGCACTATGATCTGGATCAACCATTCCCATGGCCGGCCTCCTAGCCTGCCCACTTTTCCCCTGGTATGCCCAGTTTCCACCCCCTCCCTCAGGGTATGTCTACACTACGAAATTAGGTCGAATTTATAGAAGTCGTTTTTTTAGAAATCGGTTTTATATATTCAAGTGTGTGTGTCCCCACAGAAAATGCTCTAAGTGCATTAAGTGCATTAACTCAGCGGAGTGCTTCCACAGTACCGAGGCAAGCGTCGACTTCCGGAGTGTTGCACTGTGCATAGCTATCCCACAGTTCCCCCAGTCTCCGCTGCCCATTGGAATTCTGGGTTGAGATCCCAATGTCTGATGGGGCTAAAACATTGTCGCGGGTGGTTCTGGGTACCTATTGTCAGGCCCCCGTTCCCTCCCTCCTCCGTGAAAACAGCAGCAGACAATCGTTTCATGCCTTTTTTCTTGAGTTACCTGTGCAGATGCCATACCACGGCAAACATGGAGCCCACTCAGGTAACCATCACCGTATATCTCCTGGGTGCTGGCAGACGTGGTACTGCATTGCTACACAGCAGCAGCAACCCCTTGCCTTGTGGCAGCAGATGGTGCAGTAGAACTGGTAGCCGTCATCGTCATGTCCGAGGTGCTCCTGGCCACGTCGGCCAGGAGCGCCTGGGCAGACATGGGTGCAGGGACTACATTAGAAGTGACTTGACCAGGTCATTCTCTTTAGTCCTGCAGTCAGTCCTATTGAACCATCTTATGGTGAGCAGGAGGGCGATACAGATTGCTAGCAGTCCTACTGTACCATCTTCTGCCAGGCAGGCAAGAGATGAGGATGGGTAGCAGTCCTACTGCACCATCTTCTGCCGAGCAGCCATGAGATGTGGATGGCTTGCAGTCCTTCTGCACCGTCTGCTGCCAGCCAAAGATATAAAAGATAGATGGAGTGGGTCAAAACAAGAAATAGACCAGATTTGTTTTGTACTCATTTGCTTCCCCACCTCCCCCGTCTAGAGGACTCATTCCTCTAGGTCACACTGCAGTCACTCACAGAGAAGGTGCAGTGAGGTAAATCTAGCCATGTATCAATCAAAGGCCAGACCAACCTGCTTGTTCCAATAAGAACAATTACTTAGGTGCACCAATTCTTATTGGAACCCTCCGTGAAGTCCTGCCTGAAATACTCATTGATGTAAAGCCACCCCCTTTGTTGATTTTAATTCCCTGTAAGCCAACCCTGTAAGCCATGTCGTCAGTCGCCCCTCCCTCCATCAGAGCAACGGCAGACAATCATTCCGTGCCTTCTTTCTGTGCGGACACCATACCAAGGCAAGCATGGAGGCCGCTCACCTCACTTTGGCAATTAGGAGCACATTAAACACCACACGCATTATCCAGCAGTATATGCAGCACCAGAACCTGGCAGAGCGATACAGAACGCTGATTCTGGGCTCGGGAAACAAGCACAGACTGGTGGGACCGCATAGTGTTGCAGGTCTGGGATGATTCCCAGTGGCTGTGAAACTTTCACATGCGTAAGGGCACTTTCATGGAACTTTGTGACTTGCTTTCCCCTGCCCTGAAGCGCATAAATACCAAGATGAGAGCAGCCCTCACAGTTGAGAAGCGAGTGGCGACAGCCCTGTGGAAGCTTGCAACGCCAGACAGCTACCAGTCAGTTGGGAATCAATTTGGAGTGGGCAAATCTACTGTGGGGGCTGCTGTGATGCAAGTAGCCCACGCAATCAAAGATCTGCTGATATCAAGGGTAGTGACCCTGGGAAATGTGCAGGTCATAGTGGATGGCTTTGCTGCAATGGGATTCCCTAACTGTGGTGGGGCCATAGACAGAACCCATATCCCTATCTTGGCACCAGAGCACCAGGCTGGCGAGTACATAAACCACAAGGGGTACTTTTCAATTGTGCTGCAAGCTCTGTTGGATCACAAGGGACGTTTCACCAACATCAACGTGGGATGGCCGGGAAAGGTACATGACACTCGCATCTTCAGGAACTCTGGTCTGTTTCAAAAGCTGCAGGAAGGGACTTTATTCCCAGACCAGAAAATAACTGTTGGGGATGTTGAAATGCCTATAGTTATCCTTGGGGACCCAGCCTACCCCTTAATGCCATGGCTCATGAAGCCGTACACAGGCAGTTTGGACAGTAGTCAGGAGCTGTTCAACTACAGGATGAGCAAGCGCAGAATGGTGGTAGAATGTGCATTTGGATGTTTAAAGGCGCGCTGGCGCAGTTTACTGACTCGCTTAGACCTCAGTGAAACCAATATTCCCACTGTTATTACTGCTTGCTGTGCGCTCCACAATATCTGTGAGAGTAAGGGGGAGACGTTTATGGCAGGGTGGGAGGTTGAGGCAAATCGCCTGGCTGCTGGTTATGTGCAGCCAGACACCAGGGCAGTTAGAAGAGCACAGGAGGGCGCAGTACGCATCAGAGAAGCTTTGAAAACCAGTTTCATGACTGGACAGGCTACGGTGTGAAAGTTTTGTTTGTTTCTCCTTGATTAACCCCCGCCCCCCCCCCCCGCATCCCTTGGTTCACTCTACTTCCCTGTAAGCTAACCACCCTCCCCTCCTCCCTTTGATGACCGCTTGCAGAGGCAATAAAGTCATTGTTGCTTCACATTCATGCATTCTTTATTCATTCATCACACAAATAGGGGGATGACTACCAAGGTAGCCCAGGAGGGGTGATGGAGGAGGGAAGGAAAATGCCATAAAGCACTTTAAAAGTTTACAACTTTAAAATTTATTGAATGCCAGCGTTCTGTTTTTTGGGCAATCCTCTGTGGTGGGGTGGCTGGTTGGCCAGAGGCCCCCCCCCCACTGCGTTCTTGGGCGTCTGGGTGAGGAGGCTATGGAACTTGGGGAGGAGGGCGGTTGGTTACACAGGGGCTATAGTGGCAGTCTGTGCTCCAGCTGCCTTTTCTGCAGCTCAACCATACACTGGAGCATACTGGTTTGATCCTCCAGCAGCCTCAGCATTGAATCCTGCCTCCTCTCGTCACGCTGCCGCCACATTTGACCTTCAGCCCTGTCTTCAGCCCGCCACTTACTCTCTTCAGCCCGCCACCTCTCCTTCCGGTCATTTTGTGCTCTCCTGCACTCTGACATTATTTGCCTCCACGCATTCGTCTGTGCTCTGTCAGTGTGGGAGGACAGCATGGGCTCGGAGAACATTTCATCGCGAGTGCGTTTTTGTTTTCTTTCTAAGCTTCACTAGCCTCTGGGAAGGAGAAGATCCTGTGATCATTGAAACACATGCAGCTGGTGGAGAAAAAAAAGGGACAGCGGTATTTAAAAAGACACATTTTATAAAACAGTCGCTACACTCTTTCAGGGTAAACCTTGCTGTTAACATTACATACATAGCACATGTGCTTTTGTTACAACGTCACATTTTGCCTCCCCCCACCGCGTGGCTACCCCCTCAACCCTCTCCCCTCCCTGTGGCTAACAGCGGGGAACATTTCTGTTCAGCCACAGGCAAACAGCCAGCAGGAACGGGCACCTCTGAGTGTCCCCTGAAGAAAAGCACCCTATTTCAACCAGGTGACCATGAATGATATCTCACTCTCCTGAGGACAACACAGAGAGATAAAGAACGGATGTTGTTTGAACGCCAGCAAACATACACTGCAATGCTTTGTTGTACAATGATTCCCGAGTACGTATTACTGGCATGGGGTGGTAAAGTGTCCTACCATGGAGGACTCAATAAGGCTGCCCTCCCCAGAAACCTTTTGCAAAGGCTTTGGGAGTACATCCAGGAGAGCCGCGAATGCCAGTGCAAATTAATCCTTTCACATGCTTGCTTTTAAACCATGTATAGTATTTTAAAAGGTACACTCACCGGGGGTCCCTTCTCCGCCTGCCGGGTCCAGGAGGCAGCCTTGCGTAGGTTCGGGGGGGTACTGGCTCCAGGTCCAGGGTGAGAAACAGTTCCTGGCTGTCGGGAAAACCGGTTTCTCCGCTTGCATGCTGTGAGCTATCTACAACCTCCTCCTCATCATCATCATCTTCGTCCCCCAAACCTGCTTCCGTGTTGCCTTCATCTCCATTGAAGAAGTCAAACAACATGGCTGGGGTAGTGGTGGCTGAACCCCCTAAAATGGCATGCAGCTCATCATAGAAGCGGCATGTTTGGGGCTGTGACCCGGAGCGGCCGTTCGCCTCTCTGGTTTTCTGGTTGGCTTGCCTTAGCTCCTTAAGTTTCACGCGGCACTGCTTCGGGTCCCTGTTATGGCCTCTGTCCTTCATGCCCTGGGAGATTTTGACAAAGGTTTTGGCATTTCAAAAACTGGAACGGAGTTCTGATAGCACGGATTCCTCTCCCCGTACAGTGATCGGATCCCATACCTCCCGTTCAGTCCATGCTGGAGCTCTTTTGCGATTCTGGGACTCCATCATGGTCACCTCTGCTGATGAGCTCTGCATGGTCACCTGCAGCTTACCACGCTGGCCAAACAGGAAATGAGATTCAAAAGTTCGCGGTTCTTTTCCTGTCTACCTGGCCAGCGCATCTGAGTTAAGAGTGCTGTCCAGAGCGGCCACAATGGAGCACTCTGGGATAGTTCCCGGAGGCCAATACCGTCGAATTGTGTCCACAGTACCCCAAATTCGACCTAAAGTCCTAGTGTAGACCAGGGCTTAGTGTGTATCCAGGCCTTTAGAATACCCTCTATGGGGTCCAAATGAGGAAGAAGGTGGTGCATGCAGGATGGAGAAGAATCACTCAAGGGGGATCCACTCCCTGAAGATTCCAATGGCAGAATGTGCATGCTTTGTTTCTTTTCATCTGTTTTATTTCCAGTTAAAATTAAAATGTATTCTTTCTTAATAAAAACTAATTTGACACAGTACTGGGTTTCATTTAAGACTGAATGATTCAAAATGTTTCTTTGTTACCCAGCAAGGACCGAATCTGACAAATAACCAGGTAAGATGACCCACAGTCTGGTACAGACTACGTAAAGTCTCACTTTACAGACCATTTCTCATGAAAAAAGGATGCAAAGTCTACAAATATAAATCTTGGCAAAAAGCATTATTGAGTGATCAAATCCAGAATTTTGAAATAATTAAATCTTGTAGCCTTGAAATATGTACACAAAAATTAGGCAGCATGGGGCTATTATACAACATCAGAACCAATGCAATAAGGGTCATGAATCTCAGGAGCACATCTAGTAGAATTCTGTACAAGCCTACCAGCTCTTCCTTCTGTATAGAATAAAATATCACTTTTCCTTCACATATAAATAGGAGCCACCTTTTGTCTTTCCAAGCAGGGAATTTTGGCTTGCACAGGAAAGCCATGGCAACTTAAAGTTTGACTCCAGTGTTAGCATGTCTAGAATACTTTACAACACCCAGGATGCTTAATGTGCTTATCCTATTGAATAAGTAGTTTTAATCATTCATCTATAAATCTGAAGAAATGAGTGAAAAATCTGATAAACATAAAAGTAAGCATAAAATGAGATTTCACTGTGAAACTGCATCATAGAAATTTGAGATGGAAAAGACATTTAGATCATCTAGTCCCTTATCAATGTAGCTTTGTTTTCTACAGGATATTTTCTAGGGCTTTTTGTCCAGTCTAAAGGTTTAAATGTCCCAAAAGTCAGGACTTCCACCACTTCCCTTAACTGACCATTCAATATTCATATGGATCTCGCTTTCAGTAATTTTTTCCTTGATATTCAAGCTCATTTTGCCCTTTATATTCATTTCATTACTGCCATAACCAATGTGTCACTAAATTCTCTTAATCATTGGCATTTAAATGCTTCAAAACTTTGTAATATATACAAACAGAATACAATATTCCAAGCACACTCAATGCTTATACATATTATACATTTATATTTGATACTTCTGATTATGTAGCTCCAAATCACATTGGCCTCTTTTTGTTTCTATATGTCTGTACAATCTGGCAGATAGGTTTGTTTGAGAATCCTAAGGGTTTATCTAATTTGCTCCCACTATCATCTCTAGGTCTGTGCCAGAATTATAGCTTTCCAGGTTTCTCCCTCCCACTAAATAACACAGAAGTTTGTGATTTGTCTTACACATTTATATTTGTATTCTCGTCCATCTGCGGAACAATTTGTATGCAAAATGTCTGCCTCCTGTGCATCTTAGGAGCTCTGTCAAAATGGAATCATGACAGTTTGGCAAGAGGAGAAGGAGAACTCGTCAGGGTGGGCTGTTTTTCCCTTGAGTGTTATAAGAGCTGGTCAGCTGGTAATGTACCTACACTAAGCTCCAACAGACCTGGAACTCTGCTTTGGAAAACTTTCCCAGGAGCAGCCTTAGGCCTAGCCCTACCCATTTTGGACTCTCAGGAGCCTCTCCTCCCCTACTTCTTTTCACTTACTGCTTGCTACATGACACTTAAGGAAGAAAAGAAGCTTAGACCCTAGTTGTGGCAGCAGACAGCTGAGACACTGGGGAGCTTTGCAGGCTGAGCTAGTTTGGTCTGTGATAGGAAGAAGGTTTGTAGCAGAAGCAGGCTGTTAGGGATTGTAAGGAGAGTTTCTCTTCTATTCTTGCCCCCCCGCCCCACACACATATTTTTGGGGTTTTGCCATATAATTTAGGCCTGATGTGTCACTTTGTCCAAGAGGCGTCAGCTACGTTTAACAAGTAGCACTGTAAAAAGTACCAGCTATCTATGAGGTTATTAAAAACTGCCATAGGCTTGAAAGACCAATTTCTGTGCCTTTTGAAGTTAATTAAAATTCTTGTGTGCTTACACAATGCAAAGTAAGTCACTAGAATCCCCTAGAAGGTTAAGAACAAACAGAATACTGGAGATATTGGTGCCATCAGTAGCACAGGAATAATAAAAATTAATGATGCATTCATGAACTTTGAGAAATACAAGTTTTAATAACATTTGTCTATTTTTAAAAGGTAATAATTTAAATCAAGGGGTGACTCAGATGCATCAAGGTATTATCTAATTTCTTCTATATTCAGTAATTTAGCAACTCATTTTACAACTATTCTTTTCCCAGAAAAGCCATCAGTTCTATTCAGCTCAAATTTGCCTCTGTGGCTTATGGAAGCTATAAAAGCTATACCGTTGCAAGGGCTGTACTCAATTTCTAAGTAGTAGTTAACCACTCATAAGTGGCCTAAGCAGAGGACAGACAGTTCAAGGCCAGAGAGCTGTGGTGCACAAGCAAAGGGCAGCTCATTTACAGTGTATGAGCTCTTCTACCAGCACTTCATAAGGTATGTCTACACTGCAATGTAAGATCGGGCTCACACTCAGGCTCAAGCCTTACCCCCCTTCCATCCACACACAAATCATGCTAACCCAGGGTTGGACCCAGGGTCCCAAGAACCCTGCAGGCAAGCAAGGTCTATGCCCAGGTCAAGTCCTGCCCCAAAGTTCGAGCCCTATCACTGTGCAGCGAAGACACAGCCCTGCTTGACTCAGTTCCTGGGAGTCCTGCAAAATGTATCCTACAATCCCATGGGCCAACTTCCTTTGTCCTCTTTATCCCCAGAATCTTAAATCTACTCTGTTGAAAAAAGAAGCAACCACTCTTGGTGTACTGCAGCCGCTCAGTGAGTCAGCATTAACCCCTCCATTGTCTTCTGACCACTGAGCTACAAACGCCATCAGAGAGCCTTCTGTGTTTGCAATGGAGATTGAACAGAAAAAGCCTTTTGCAAATTGTGCTGCTTCATGGTCATGAGAGCACAGCCCGATCTCTAGTGCAAGGCCAGCAAAACTGTGGACTTTACTAGGAGTACTAGAAATGACCATGCATACTAGCAACTAATGAAGCTGGAAGTTTTGCAAATTTACTGGACCGGTGACCAGTGTAGGGAGCAGATTAAGGGGCTCAAAACTAAGTACCAGAAAACCAGCAGAGGAACTGACGTGAGCCAGCAGCAGAGGATTCTGGGTCCGTACCCGGAGGAGCTGATCTAACACCCCCCCACAAGGAAAGACACAGATTTTTGCTAGGGTCATTGTAGTTTCTTAAAAATAACAACATGATATTATTATTCCTGCAGATAGGTGCCTCTGTAACCACTTACAGTATATTGAGCTTCCTGGAAACAGTGGACTCTGTGAGTGTGTTTGGGGAAATGTGTTGCTTCATAAATCTAGTCCATTTCAGTTACAGATAGTCCATGCAGTCAAGAGGTGACAAAATCATTTGTTCCAAATATGAGTATGGTTTGAAATTTTGTCCAGCAATGTGCTGAGGGCGAGGAGGAGGAAGTCTTTGGATTTCAACATGTTTACATGTAGTCATAACAGGTTAAGCCATGTAGAAGCTAACACATCATCCTGTTGAATCCCTCATGACTTCTGACCCAATCCTGGGTGCTGACAGCTGAGTGCTGATAACTTTTGCTGAAGCAGGAACTCCAGATAGATAGTCATATTTTGGGGAAGGGCATATTTCCATGGGCCACCTTGGTAGCTGACCATACCACAACAGAAAGACCTGTTTGAGTGGCTCAGATCACTAATGACTACACCAGTAACAGCTCCTGCTGCATCTCTCACAACACAGCTTGACTCTCCTGTGTGCTACCCTGTGTGGCAGTCCAGAAGCAGCTTGGAAGGCTCAATGGCTGGGTGGCCCATGCAATTGGGCCCCATGAGTGGCTGGGCAGGGCAGCTTTGCTCCCCATGCAGCCCTCCACATTGACCTCCCTCCTGCAGTGCCACATACATGGCAAATGGGGAAAAGAAGGGAAAGGAAAACAGGCAGAGCCAAGCAGTGCCTCCCCATATTGGGGTGTCACAAGCTAAAGGGGAGGATTCGTGACCTCCACACATGTCTCCTCTCTGCCCCGTCCTGGGCCTGCTGCTGGGGGGCACTTGACCCTGCATGCCTCCCTGACGCATTATCTCTGAGAACAGTTGGCCTGGGAACATGCCATGGTAGGGGGCATGTGTCTTGTCCATGGTTTCACTGTTTTCACTTATTCATGCACTTCGGGTTTTTATTTATTTATGTTTTTATTTTCTGTAAGGTTCCATTGTTACTGGGGTTTTGGTGTGGTAATGGCCTGCCTGGGAATGGGTGAACATTGTACTTTTCTCATACATGTTTATAAATGAAGTTCTTTATTTAATCAAGAAAATGTATTTCACTGACTGCTTCACATCATATGATGTGTATTCAAAATAATAAAGGTAAACACATGATCAGGAACAATTAGGAATCCTTACACAAAGCCTATCCCTCAATATATTTACCTATAGCAATTCATACTTTATTCACAGTAAGTATTGATGTAAGGAAGTGATTAACTTCCCAACCCTTATTTCGTAAGTGGCCATGCCATTCTTAAGTACATTGCATGGCACAAAAACCGCCACACACATCCCCAAGCACCCTACTCCTCCCCACAGTCAATGAGTTCCCAGACCCCCACAAGCACATTCATAAAAGGTACTATTTCCCTTCTTCCATTGAGCCATGCAAGTCCATAATGAGGGAGCACAAAGCATCCCTGTCTCCTGTTGCCTGGGCGCATCCAGCTCCAGCTGTGTAGGTGCACTTTGTGGCTGAGCGTGCCCATTCAGAGGCCACTCACTGTCATAGGTCCATTCAGGGGGGAAATGGCTCACCTCTGGCTTCACAAACATTGTGAAGAACACAGCAAGCCATAGTGATTCAGACAGCATTGATGACACTGGCATCCAAATAGGTCTGTAAACATCTCAAATGGGATTTCAATCTGCCAAAAGCACATTCAACAACTATTCTGCACCTGTTGAGAGTGTAATTAAAACATCTTATGCCATGGCCTCTAAAATCAGGCCACGGCTTTAAAACAAAGGCAAAAGGCGGAATGTGGGGTCCCCCAGAATAATGGTGGGGACAGTAACTTCATTTATGACAATGTAATTTGGTGGGAACAGTATCCCAGCTTGTCCATGTATGAAGACTCTTGATCAGAGGAAAACCCTGGCATTATGAACTTTTTCAGTGCAACCTACGGATATGTTAATAAATTACACTCTGTGGTCCTCGAGGGCCTGCATAACAATGGAGTAGCACTCTTGCAGTTTCTGTGCTCCTTGAGGAGGGCAAACTATGGGCACACAAGTTCCATCAATGGTCCCAGAGCAGTTTGGAAACCCCATTCTCTCAAAGCCAGCAATTACTTCAGGCATAACTTTTATGTCTGCCACCTTGAGACACACCACACCTCCATGACCACTTTATCCACAGTTGACTTTCCAACACCAAACTGATCTGCAACAGCTTCCAGATGGCTATAGCATGGCTTATGGACTGGAAGGGGTGGCCTCATGCTTGTGTCTTTATGCTGAAGGGTCAGGACAAGCTGTTCAAAAATCTCCAGAAATTTAGCTTTCTTCATGCAAAAGTTCTAGACACACTGTTGGTCATTCCAGGTGTGCGTGATGCTGGATCCCACCAGTCTATGTTTGTGGCCCTGCTCCAGAGCATGGTCTACATAAGGGGCATCGGAGACTGTACCAAGTATATTGAGAAGCATCATCCAGTTTCTGTATTTCTCTTCTTCTGCCTTCTCCTCCTCCTGCTCCCTCATAAGCTGTGCCTGGTGGATCAGAAAATGCTGCTGAACTGTCCATCAGCATCTCGCAGAAGCTCTACCCATTCACTGACACAGGAAAGAACACACAAGCAAGATAATTCCAGAAAGTGCCTTCTCCATGTTTCCGGCTCTGGTAGCTGTCATTGCCAAAAAATGACTGCTCGACAGAATGTGTTGGAAGGCTGTTGAAGTTTCCTGTAATGTGCAGAGTGGACACTCTGGTTTTCCTGCCATGCACCACAGTCAAAGGGCTAAAGTGAACACATTTCAGGTGGGCGCTAGGGAGTCTGGGATATGACTCAGTTCTGAGTATTGCAGTGTGGATGCCAGAGCCCCAGGTTCAAGTTCAGGTTAGAAAATTCTTAATTTAGGGTTAAAACTCAGTGTAGACACTCAAGCCCTGGGTTCTCATACCCAAGGTAAGTTGACTCAAGTTTCTCTGACCAATGGCTTACATTGCACTATAGACAACCTTAGTGGCTCTGAAAGTCCTTCAGTGTGCCAGGCAATGTTTTATTAAAAACTATGGTCATGTTTTATTTTTTGGCATTTGCTGGTTGTCACTGGAATTACTAATTTCTGTGTTGTTGTTTCCCCTACTCTCCCCTAACTGAAATGTTAAGGAAAAATCCTACTTATTTGTCCTTCTCCAATTAAAACAAAAAGATGTGAGAAAGAAAAGCAAAACATGGAGTGGTTGTAGGTGTATACAGTGATTAACAACAAACAAATCAAATCAAATATAATTGAGACTTCTGATAACAAGCCACTCAACTTCTACTGAGCCAGAACGTGCAAACACTATGTGCTAATAAACAAAATAAGGCACATATAATTATGTTCTACTGTTATTCTAAAATGATAGTGCTTCTTAAATTAAGACAAGACAAAGATTTTAGGCCAAATTCTGCTCCGATACACAAAGTGAAAATCCAGATGACCTTTGTAAGTGACAACAGAACGTGTCCCTATATCCTTCCATTATGAAGGATAATCCAGCACAGATGTTTTATACACTGGTGATCCGGATAACTCTGAATAGGCAAAGCCAGCATCTCAGACTGCCTCCCTACTTACTGTTAGAAACCATACAAACCAGGAGATCACTTTCACACATCCCACCCCCTCCAGAGTAGGTTAAGAAAAAAGTTTAACTCCTTTAATGCAATTTTTCACACTGGAAAGATCTAACTAATGCAATACTTTTAAGTCTGTGTAGTATAAAAATGGCTTCAAAGAAGGATATGATTTGGTGTGAAGAATAATTTAAATGTTCTTAAAAAAAACCTCACACGCATCACAACAAAAGACCCAACAAATCACAAATTCACATGTCTCCTCTTTGAAGATACTACTGGATTGGAGAAGGCATTTTCAAAAGGCAGTATGAAAAACTATTAACTATTTTTTTTTATTTGAGCAGAGTTGCAAAAGCTAAGGTTTGAAATTAGCTCCATTCCTTCTTCAGCTCTGCATCAGTTTCAAAAAGGGCTGCCAATGGTGACTAGGCATAACTGTCAAATTTCCCATCTCAAGTGAGAGCCTTCTGCAGATGTTATATCTGTTGCCAGGTTGCCCCAAATAAATTAGCTTTTAAATGTCCTAAAGAGAAAAATGTGCACGAGATAGACTACTTTTGAAAGTGTTTACTAATTATTTATATGCTTCATAACTGCTTCAGCAGTTCTCTAAGGATGATTTAGGCATGACTCACCACATTTATCTAGACACTGTCTATTGCCATCTTAACATTCCCTTTTCAAGGCCTTTTATGAAAAAGTAGTTGACTATTTTAATATTAAGCACCAATTAAAAATACCAGGATGCATAACTACAATGCACTTTAAGATGTAGATATATCATTAGTATTTATATAGAACCTAAAGTGTGCTAGGCATTTACAGAACATAGACAAGAACTTGTACCTGCCCTAGAGAGCTTGCAACCCAAGGTCTTAGTCCTGCAAAAGGATCTGCTAATGTAGAAACTTATGTTCATGTGGAGTTCTATTGAAGTCAAAGGGATCCCAGGCAACTGTATGTTTCTGTGCTGAAAGATCCCATTGCAGGATGGAGATTTATGTTTAGATACTGCATAGAACAAACAAACAAAACCAGCAAAAAGTAATTTGAATGGGATAAGGAAGAAGAGACTGAGCTGTCACCTCAATCATTTTTGTCTTCATCAATGTGTTAGCTACACATGTAAAACTGATTGTCATTAGATACAGTATTAGTGGTGTGCATTACTCAACTATATCCTGTCATATGTTGTTGCTTATATGTACGTAATTACATACTTGGCTTGACAAATTCACTCACCCAGGCAAGTCATAAGCCACGATGTTTTTCATATTTGACTATCAAAATATGATTAAGAAAAATAAAATTTACAGTTCTTATGATTGCAAAGTTTACTTTGTAAGGCTGCTGTAAGGGGGGGAAGTGGTCCCCTTTACTCTTTCCCCCCCCCTCAAGTCTCTTCTACAAGGACTATGGGGAGGAGAGGGGTTTCTGGTACTCTTTCACATGCCCGGTATCCATCTTTGGTCCTCCTCTTCTGTGAATATATCCAATATTTGACTCTGCTACTGATCATAGCTTTGCCAAGCAGCAGCTGGATAAAATTAACCAGATTCTTGTCAGAGTCATGGCTGCCAAAAGGATTAGGAATATCAATAGTAAAATTTAGAAAAGTCTTGTTCAATTCACTTTTTACTACTTAGCAAAGCTATCAATGGAAGGAGAATCATGGTAAGTGTCTTTCTACAAAAAAAAAAAGGAGTACTTGTGGCACCTTAGAGACTAACAATTTTATTTGAGCATAAGCTTTCGTGAGCTACAGCTCACTTCATCGGAGCTGTAGCTCACGAAAGCTTATGCTCAAATAAATTTGTTAGTCTCTAAGGTGCCACAAGTACTCCTTTTTTTTTTGTGAATACAGACTAACACGGCTGCTACTCTGAAACCTGTCTTTCTACAGACTCAGGAAGACATTATTGCAATGTTTACCATTTCACATTTGGATTTGATCCTGTCTCATGGGACTGAAATGACAAAAGCCCTTAGGGTTAAGCACAACTAGGAACCTGTCTATGATATAATTTATAATCATGTGAGTGAAGACTACTAAATCAGGATCAGAATTTAAGTGTGGATAATCACTAGTAGGATTACCATGTAGCCATTTCAAGAAACATTTTTTTCTTTAGACTTTTAAACTTCCTTAATCTTGCCCATTCTCTAAGAGCACCCAGGTTAAAAAATGGATTTTATTTATGTTTTGAAATACTAGCTTTCCATGGTACTGGACTAACTCTCTGTTTCAACTACAGACTTTCAACCATAATGACACAATAACTGCACATTTATGGAGTAAAACAAAACAAAAATTCAAGCTGGTGGTGTGTGTGTACAGAACACTGGCATAGGAAATTAGAATTAAATATATCACTGACTCCAGAAAGAGACTGTCTGACACAGTAAATTTAACATGGAAGCTGCCAAGCTGTCCTGCAATGGCTCAAGAGCATGTGTATCAACCTCAGGGAACAGATTTCAGAGTAACAGCCGTGTTAGTCTGTATTCGCAAAAAGAAAAGGAGTACTTGTGGCACCTTAGAGACTAACCAATTTATTAGAGCATAAGCTTTCGTGAGCTACAGCTCACTTCATCAGATGCATATCGTGGAAACTGCAGCAGACTTTATATATACACAGAGAATATGAACCAATATCTCCTCCCACCCCACTGTCCTGCTGGTAATAGCTTATCTAAAGTGATCATCAGGTGGGCCATTTCCAGCACAAATCCAGGTTTTCTCACCCTCCAGCCCCTCAGGGAAGACTATTAAGAAGCAGGGCAAAAACCACAAATTGGTTGTTAGTTTTATACTTATATTTCACCAACCAAATACCAAGTGTAAACTCCTCAAGCACTATACAGCCCTCTTGGGTACTCCTATCTGTCTTGCCACCCAGGTAAGCCTACTTCTGTGACTTCGTAATAGATGGTCCCTTACACCACAAATCACAGCAATATTGAGGTTACTTCCAGTCCTAAGAGACTAGTCGCTTTCCCCAGGTCAATTGCACCTTAGATCTCAGACCAAAGATAATGCTTGTAGCCAATCAAGTAGGAAAAGGAGTCAAGAGAGACAGTCACAGGGTTAAAGCAGGTAAACATATATACACAAATGAGTTACGATCTTAAGTTTCAAAAACTAATTGTAGCTTCTATAATAAGCAAACACTATATGTCCTTTAGGGCTAAACCAGCTTAGCAACTGAGGATCCCTTGCTTATGCCTAAAAACCTTGCCCCCCTCCCAGGCCCCATTCCCCCAGATTTCAAGCAGCATAGAGATCCAGTTCCTTCTTATTCGGGGTTTTTATTCCCTTCCCACCCCTCATCCCCACCCCCATGTGCTCTCAACTGTGAACTCTGCCGATGGGAGGAATTCACTTGTATGACTTCTCTTCATGGGGGGAAAAGAGCCAAACAACAAAGTCTTTTATTCTCTTTAATGTTTCACAGTAGTCTGTCTGGATTGATAGGCCTTCCTCATTGGCCAGGACATAAAACCTTCTGTTGGAGACCAACTCTTTACACTAGTTAATATCTTTCTCTGATCTGGTGATTTACAGTCGCAGAGGCTTACAATACAGATGCTTAAATATTACCTTACAACGTGGATCACATATTTTATAAGTGAGATTAATGCATGCGGCAACTCACAAACATCCCATAAAGTTTAAACACTAAACACATTCTTATAATTTTAATACCTGCTTTAACAATACTAACATACATGTGAGCCAGACTGATTCCAGCTATGTATTTGTCCATGTTCAGTTGAGACATGAGAGATTTGGCATGAGCTGGTGCTTTGTCTGACAGTGTCACAGAAGCATTTAGTCCATTAAAAAGATTGCACATGCTTATGGTTCAAGTTCTAAACCAAAAAATATTTATTGCATATTGCTGTCTTGTAAAACTTTTTGCCACGGTGTGAATTAGAATCTACTTTCTTAAAGACCTATTTTTTGTTGTGCTGTTACAGTAGGCCAATAATTTAAGTACTCCTTGTTGAGGAATTTAATTAACTGCGATTGCAATTCGGCTGCAGTGCCTCAGAAATTTAGGCTCCCTCATTAGCATACCTAAAATAATTATTTTAATAAAAATGGTGGCAATATAGAAATAGCACACATGAAATTAGTACAAAATACAGTAAGCCCAATTTTCTTTGGTAGAAAAGGAGTTAGAATTGGGGACTGGAGCTTAGGATGCCTCAGATGAAATTCTGGCCCCACAGAAGTGAGCTGGAGTTTTGCCATTAACTTCAATGGAACCAGAATTTTATCCCTAGATTCTGTTCCCAGTTCAGCCATTATCTCTCTTTACAATGAAGCACAAAGGGTTGTCCCGAGTTGAAAACGAGACCCCTTCAGTTACTACACCCTATTCCTTGCTAAAATATGTGGGGAGGGCTATAATCACTTTTTCCTTTTTAAGAATGTATGTATGTACATATTTATGGTTTTCTGTCCCCTGTTTCAGTAAAACAGACCTGTCTGGAAAGGGAACTTGAAGTTACTTATCAGCAACCATAATTCAAGGATGAGGCCTCTGTATATTCATACTTCTGGGATCGAGGAATTTGCACTGAGAATTTGCTTTAAGACCTTGCTACATCATCTCTATATAAATGAATACTACAAAGGTCCTCTAGTGACCTAATGTTCCAGAGATGCTGGGCAACTTCAGCTCCCATTTTTGACTGATTCAATGGAAGCTGCTGATGCTTAGTGACTCTGAAAATTAAGCAATAGGTGTCTGCCTCTCAAATTTTTCCCCTGCCAATATTTGTGCCTTTGTTTGGGAAGGAAAGAAGTTAGACTTTTGGGAGAGCCGTTACCAACATGCTCTACTTATTGTTTTCCATCTTCACTTGCTGGGTCATAACTAAAATTGAGATTATAAACTATTTGTGGCAGAGACTCTTTTCTGCCAAGCCTCCTATAGCCTTTTGGGCACTATCAAATTATAAATCAATGAACCATAATAAAGCGTGAGAGGTAAAACAAAATTGTTTGTTAATTTCCTTGAGGTCTTAGAATACGGTAATCTAAATCAGCTCATTGGTTCTGTTTCAGTTTTCTCTCAAAAGCTAATTTTATCTAAGCATCTAATTTTCTACTCTTTCTTATGCTGAAAACAGATTTTTTAAAGTAAGGAGTTATTCAGCTATTTGTAAACATAATTTTAGCCCTTTCTTCATTTATTAAGAGATCTTCTTTCTTTGGATCATTTTCTCATTCATATATTTATAAAAACCTTTTTATTCCCCTTAGCCTTATTATAAAGTTACTCATTCCATCTCCACATTAACTACTAAAGCTTACCACCACGGCCTTGACATTTTTTTTAAAAGTTGCTGCAATACAATGGCAATAATGGCCACTTGAAACCTTTGCAATATTTTCGCTTAAAATATAAGTCTACTAACCCAAGTTAAGAACATAAGAGCTGCCATACTGGGTCAAACCATGGTTCATCTTGCCCAGTATCTTGCCCATACCAGAGCTTAAGGGAAGCATACAAAACAGAGCATGAGGTACACAGGCTGATTTCAGAGATGGGTTACATACTACAGTTAGTAGCTCTGCAATTTCAAATTGGAGTTCCTCCAGAACTCTTGGGTGAATACCATCTGGACACTGTGACTTATTAAAGTTTAATCTATCCATTTGTTCTAAAACCTCTTCTATTGACGCATCAATTTAGGACAGTACTTTAGATTTGTTGCCCAAAAAGAAATGCTCTAATGTGGGTGTCTCCCCCACACCCTCTGCAGTGAAGACCAATGCAAGTAATTCATTTATCTGGTCTGTAATGACTTGCCTTCCTTGGGACCTCCTTTGTCGTTAGTGGCCCCACTTCCTGCTTAACAGGCTTCCTGCTTCTGATGTACTTTAAATATTTTTGTTGGGTTTTGTTTCTTTAATAAGTTGCTTCTCATATTCTTTCTTGGCCTACCTTATTATACTTAACCTGCCAAAGTGTTTGCTCCTTCCTATTTTCGGCATTAGGATTTGACTTCCAAATTTTAAGGGACTCCTTTTTACCTCTAGCAGTCTCTATTTCTCTGCTGTTTAACTATTGTGACATTATTTTGGTACCCCTACTTGTTTCTGTAATTTAGTCTGGGTCTCTGTTATCTTTTTTCAAGTGGTCTCCATACTGCCTGCAGGCATTTTACTCTTGTGACTGCTCCTTTTAATACCCATGTAACTAGTGTCCTCATTTTTGTGTCATTTCCCTTTTTTTGAAGTTAAATGTTACTGTGCTGGGCAGGGTTTTGGTGTGTGTTTTACTCCCTCCAAAGACACTAAATTTAATTTGATTATGGTCACTATTACCAGACAGTTCAGCTATAGTTACATCATGTACCAGTTCCTGTGCTCCATTTACAACTAAATCATGAATTGCCTCTCTCCCCTTGGGGGTTCCAAGACTAGAAGCTCCAAGAAGCAGTCGTTTATGGTGTCTAGAAATTTCTCTGTACCACACCCTAAGGTGACATATATTCAGTTAATATGAGGATCACTGAAATCACCCATTATCATTGAGTTTTCTGGTTTTGTAGCCTATCTAACCTCCCTTAACATTTCACAATCATTGTCACCATCGTTGCCAGGTGATCAGTAGCATATTTCACCAACAACACTGGAGCTAATTATTATTAGCTAATGAATTTGTAAATATATACCTCCCAATTAGCAATGTTTGCCACCCATCAGACTTAGCCCAGCTATTCATATTATCAGTCTATATTTAATATTGTCTCATTCTGACAAACATATTACTGTCATACTTTCTCAATTACTATGAAAGTGACATTTACACCTTGTCATTGCATAAAAAACTAATACAATAGTACTGAAATGTTAAAAAATATCAGTATTAAATGTTGGCATACCAGAGCCGCCATTGCCCAGCCAGTCTTGTTGTAGATGAACTCCAAGTTATTTCTTCGCAAGTACAGCAAGCCACCAACAAGTGACACTAAAAGAGCCAGTGCAATAGTGCCTGAATAGTTCGGAGGCCTGAATACCCTAATCTGCGGGGTGGGAGGGGGGGAGAAAACGAAAGCATCAATTATTCTTCCACTTTGTGACAAACAGAAGTGATGCATTACACACACACACACACACACACACACACACACACACAGTAGTAACCCATCTACTACTGAATGCACAGTATTCTCTATGTACTTGTACAGAGAGTATGTATTGATGATAGGCAATATTGCTAACACTGTCACACAACTGGGACTCAATATATGACAGATTTAGGAGAACTCGTCCCCTTTCCTTTTTCCAGCCCCCCTTAGCCCTCAGATGAGTGGAGGGCACTCGGGTCTCAGTAACTGCCTGGATCCAAGCTGGGAAGGGGAAGCACTGATGTCAGCCTTCCGAAATAGGTGGAAGTGATTAAGGGGAAAAAAGATCTCCTGCACTGCATGAGTTATTGACAGGTATTCCCAGATTTAAGTGAATAAAGCTGTGGTCTAATTAAACCACATCCACTGCATCTTGTCTGTCTTCCTGCATGACAGGGACACAAGTATAGATGATAAGTAATATTGCTAGCACAAGATAAGATTTTGTTTCTGAATAGATTTTAAAATCTGAGAATAGTCCCTTTGCATATGACTGAATTGGGAACTTAAGCAGTATGTTTCTTTATTATTTTAGAAAGTTTTTGATTTCACCTTTAAGGAACAATTGTATATAATATTCAACTATATAAAAATAATTAAGTAAGTTTCCTCAACTTATTTGCAGATTATTATGTCTGTGCCAATATTTTGGCATAAAACACTTTTGAAACTTCAGACTTTGTTTTTTAAGTAACATTGCAAATACACTTACATTTATCAACTAATTGTCACAGTATTATCACTCATTTTGTGCTAGAATAAGACTGGATAAAAATGTAACTACCAAACCAAGACTGCAATGCAACATTCAAATTGCTGAAGTTACCACAGTGCGCTCAAGTATCACAGCTCATATTTGTATTTTAACCTATTTTTGTGGATTTCATTTGATAAATAAACATACATGAGGGGAAAAACAGTTCTTGGTATCAGTTCCTCATAGAATAGACAGATAAGTTTGGATCTGTCTTAACGTTGTCAAATGACTTACATGAACATCCGTTCTGTCAGCTATCCATTTAGCTAGCTGCTCTGCTGCAAATCCTATTCTCTGCAGGTCGAAGGTGTCAGCTCTCTTGGGTTTACCTTTCGGAGGAAAATGCATGAATGTCGGAGCAGAGTTCATATTGAGCTACAAAAAACAGAAGGCACCACAATATTAAATAACTCAAACATGCTTTGTGCAACTGTTTGCCTTCTTCCTACCATAGACACTGGCAAGATACCATTAATCAGAAAAATATTAGTGGCTTTCCAAAGTTTGAAATAACTATTTTCAAACATTTAAATATATTTTTCTATTACTGAAAAAGTGCTCAGAGCTAACATTCTTTCAGTTTCTTCGCTAGGGGTTTTTAGGGCACAGTAGTCATTTCATAAACCATATTTCAATTTTAAGCATTCCTTTGTTGGGTATTTTTCCTAATATGCTCATTTATGCTGTTATATAACTAGCAAAGCAGCATCTTTAAAAATATTGTTTGTATTACACAAAGTCACAAGACAAACTACATCCCAACCTTGAAAAAAACTTAAGCACATACTTAAATGCTATGTGGATGTTAATGTGACTACTCACAGTGTGTGAAGTTAAGCATACATGCAAATCTTTAGAGCACTGGGGTCTTAAATATTAATTCATCCTGTAAATGTTCCCAATATTGTCAATTTGAAAACACAGAAAATAGTGACAGGCCCCCCGCTGGGCATTCTAAGTGAAAAAATTATTCCCCAGCAAGATGAACAAATGCAATTTGCATTGCTTATTTGAACATGTGGTGCATGGACAAGGAAATATATTTTACTATATGAAACATCTCACAATATTTGGATTTCAGAAAATAATGCAATACATTTATCAAGTGATTTGAAATTAAATATAAAATCATTGAAAAAATGGAAATGATTAAATATGAATGAAATTATTTGAGTTCTCTAATGACACAAGGGCAGTGACATTTTATTTACCTGCCGTGCTTGCTGCTCTCCAACAAAATCAATGTTATTAAATTACATAAATGCTTTAGTTAAACATCAAGTACAAGTTCAATGTATAATTTATGAAAAATAAACTAGATACTAAAATATTATTTTCTTCTAAATACAATACGCCCCATCCTTTAATGAACAACTGTTGAAAGAAAAATATTTGTGTGAACCGTGTTAAGAAGAATGTTGTAAAACTATTGAATTTAGTGGGATACTCAGATACAGAAATCTTCTGTCTGGTATTGTGGTAAACCCATGACAAACAGCTACAAAATGGGGGGGGAGGTAGTAATTAATCCCAGGGGATTAAGAGGCCCCTCCCTATCCACTGAAGAGAGAGAATCAGGGGGCAATAAGGTTCAGCTGTAAAAGGGGTTGCTAGGGAACCAATTAGGGTCAGTTGACTCCCACCACTTGGGACCTTTTTAAACCCTCCCCTGGGTGGTAGGAGGGGAGGAGTAGAGAAGTTACCAGTAGGGTGTTTACAGCAAGACACCAGACCCTCCCAGTAGGGAGGCTGCACTTGCTCCCCAGAAGAGAAGGAAAACAAGCACAAGGGACTGACTGAGGAGAGGAGTAGCAGGACCCTGTGCCACCTATAAGGATTTGCCTTGCCCTAAACCTGAGTCTCCAAGGCTAAAAAGAACTGAGCCTACTGAGGCAAATAAGGTATTTTGCCACAGTATATATTTTTTAGATTGCTGACAGCCTGGGTGCACCAGACCGTTTCTATATAATCAGAATGAAAGGTGAAATCAAATCAACTGACATGCTTTTATGTCCTCTCTGAACCAGCACACAGCAACAGCTTAGCTATGAGTATTACAGTCAAGAATGAAATCTCCTGTGCTATTATAATTAGTTCAGATGTCCACTGTCTTGTTAATTTGCCTATATAAACTCTGATAAAACAAATACCTACATGACAATATGCTCACTTGTTACTCTTTTCACAGATATCCAAAATAGCTGGAGTTTTCAAAGACCATGAACAAAACACAATGTGGATATAAGCAAGTGTAAGTCCACTGATGTAAATGGAGTTTTATCTCTTTACACCAGAATGAACTGGGCCAAATGCATCTACTGAATATAAGTTGCTCCATGTGTGTGCAAACAAAGTGCAAAATTTAGAGCATGTTATTTATATACAATGTGGTCCAACAGTTCTGTTGGAAAACCATCTAAGTTTACTGTGTATTGTTTTAAACACTGTAGATCTGCTTTTTTTTGCTTCATAGTTTAATATCTCACAATTAACCAAAAGGGAGTAAAAATGGTTAGTAACTTCTGCTGCTTCTTGCTTTTATTAATTCATCTTCTAGTGCCAAGCAGGGGGCTAAGCTTCAAAGAGAAGAAAATATTTTTCTTTCTCAAATTATGATTCAAGTTGAACTTGAGCTGAGTACCCAAACCAAAGAGAAATTGCGGGACTAGCATACTTGCTAATAATTGGTTCTCCACACTGTAAAGTAACCATAGCTATTTACAACAATTCCCAAGAGTTCCAAGACTGATATTCTACAAAGATAAAAAGGGTATTAAATATTTAAAGTCTTCATGAAAGGTGATATTTGTTAAGTGCTTTTTTATGTCAGACTTCCCCATAGGTTCTCTTAACTACAAATGTGATTTTTCACTGTATTTCACATCATTTTGGAGTCCATTTGTTTTACAATGCCCAATGGAAGCAACCAATACATTAACAATGGCTTGATAAACTTGATATTACCATATTTGTTTTCGGTTGACTACATATGACATAGCAAAACTGGCCATTTTGCATTTTTGGTGTTTCTTGCTATAGCTACCTTGGGTGCATTATAGAAATTCCTGTGACTAACAACAGTATTCCAGACTCTCTCCCCACCAACCCCTGTAATTCTTTATTATCAAACAAAAAAAATCACAGTACTTAAAATATGTGATATATATTAAACAATCTTAAAGACATCATTCAACACCTTTTACCTGTTGAAAAACATCTGCTCCTTCATCATAATCCACTATAGTGAAGAATAGTTTATTAGAAAAAGCAGATGAGTAGCGCCATGAGTTGGCCAGCACTTGATATTCTTCATTAGCTTGCCTGTAAGGGAAAAAGGCATAGATACAGATAAAAATTATAGGTATCTGTATGTAATTGACTCCCAGTAAAGATTCCATAACGAATTGTAACAACTGCAAACCAAACAGAGGGATTAACTAAAACTCCAGCAAACACATTCTCAATTCTCTACCAAAAAAGGTTTTGGCCAGTATGGCAAGGTGATAGGGGGTTCTTGTTGTTGTTTTTGTTTTTCCAGAATTACAATTAATTTATAATGGGTGAGGTAATATTTTATTGGATCAGCTTCTTCTAGTGAGAGAAAAGCTTTCAAGCCACACCGAGCTGTTCTTCAGTTCTGGGAAAGGTACTCTGAGCTTCACAGCAAAATGGCTCAATAAAAGATGTTGCATCACCCACATTGTCTCGCTAATATCCCGAGACCGACAGTTACAACTACATTGCATGCAGTTAATTTATAATAGCTATCTAAGCAACAAAACCCACATTCAAAATACGAATGAAAATGTGTTTTAACATTTTTAACATAAAAAGCTTTACAAACAGTGTCAGTTAAATGCTCCTATAGTTTATGCTGGAAAATATGGGCCCAAACCTGCAAACTGATTCTTGTAAAGACATCCTTGTGGCAATGCAGATCTAGTATCCGGATTTATATGCTCAAAACTGCTCCAAATAAGCATCAGTTCAGACTAGTAGAACACGGAGCAATATACCAAGGGTGCCCAAACTGTGGGTCGTGAGCCACATGCAGCTCTTTTACTGTTGAAGTGTGGCTGGCGTAGCTCCCTCCCCCACGCTCCACCTACCAGACTGGGGTGGGGAAGCTCAGGACTTCTGCCTTGCAGAGGGGTGGTGGGGTAGGGGCTTCTGCGCAGTGGGAAGGGAGGTCTTGGGACTTCAGCTCTGTAGGGTACACCTGCGCCTCAGGGCTTCAGCACAAGTAAGGCTGAATCCCCGAGCCCCATCGGGCACCTCCAGCGGGGATGAAGCCCTGAGTCCCGGCAGGTGTGCCCCGGCTTTTGAATTTGTGAAGATTGTCATATGCAGCTTGGAGGGTCACTAAGTCTGGCCACCCCTGCTATATACCAATGCAACATTCCTCCCAGAACAAAGGATACATGGAAAGAGCTCTGCCAATACGACACTGAAAATTGTTGTGCCACAAAAGGAGTGGTTGTGTCAGATCTAAAGGGGGTGGGGTTGCCAATAACATCCTTGTTCAACATTCTTTCCTACAAAAAATATTTTAAAACCAACACACAAAGTATAGTTTTTGCAGTCTGTAGTAATTTCTATCAGCATTAGAAAGTCACATTTTCCCTCCAGCAGGCTCCCTACCCCCAAACCTCAAGGAAGAGCTAGAGGGAAAAATAATGCAGCATGACACTACATTAACTTTTGCACTCGCCCTCTTGGTACTCAGAAAATCACTTTAAAAGCAAGATTTGGGGGGAGAGGAGTTGAGGGGATGAGAGAGCAGCATTACCCGTGAAGAAGTTATCTGCATAGCCCTGAAGCCACACAGACTTGGGGGCAAAACAACTGTACAGTTTATTAGGGGGCATCTCAAAGTTACCGAGGGGATCTTTCTGGCAATTTCCACCCCACAGAGCTCCTTCTGTGGCTATTTATTTATATTACAGAGCCCCGTCCTTTATCTACCTGTCTTTTCAGATGGAGGGATACAGAAATAGTATGAACACATTTGTTTTTAAAACTTCTGTCTGAAGGTTGTTTTTGTAAAGCATGTTGCATGCACATTATGGCGTGGTATACAGGTATTAAAAGCAACTATTTGGCTACCCTTACAACACTTGTCTACTCAGCACACAGCACTTCTGGAGCTGTGTGTACCAAGAGAAACAACATGCATGGTCAAATGCACCACTATAAAAATAAAATGTGAAACTTGATCATCACTTTAAGTCAATCTCAGATGCAGTACAATGAAAACCTAACTTTTACCCTTGTCAACTATTTTTAAAAAAAACTCATTTGGTAAACTAGATTTGAAAGTACAGAAAATGTTGAACTTATGCACTTGTTTGGTATTTCATACTGAAACAGGCTAACATGTTCATCGGCATCCTGAAGAGGGCAGTCAAGCAGCATCAAATGAATGCTGCAAATGCTTAAGTAATAACTGTAGGGCACTGTTGTGTTAAACCTGTTATATTAAAACCTTACCATTTTTATGATCAGAACAAGATAACAGCATTTCATCTTGATGCTATCATTCTCTTTATTCTATCCTTTCATATTTTTACAGATATTCACATAAAATCATAATTACAAATTATAGTTATGCCCCTACTAGTTAATAAAAGTTTCTTAATTTTTCCCCATCTTTGCATACTTTGCATCTTCAAATTAAACCATTTTCCAATTTATTTAATGGACATCTGTCTTTTCAGAAGAGAGCTTAGCTTCTGAGTTTTTGTTTGTTTTTATGTGTCTACTTGCATGTTCTGCAACAAAGTGGTTTTGGAATACAATTTTTAGAACTTACTGAAGGTAACTTAGCAAAGTATTCTGTAGGACTTCTCAAGAACAGCTTTTATAAAGACACTGAAAAGAGCATTCTATAAAGAGCAAAATTCGGTAAAATTCAAATATTTGCACTTTAATATTGAAGCTAGCTCTTAATTCAAGTGGTGAGCAGGTGGCTGAAAAGATATACCTGTCTCTCTTTTGAAATCAATGGGACTACTCAGTATATGAAGTTACGCATGCATGCAAGTCCTTGCAGGATCGGAGCCTAATTAAAGACAACACAGAAGTGGGCATAAAAAATAACTGAAAGGTCTGGAGAAGGAAGGATGAGACTAACAGTGATAGGTTCACACAATTTGTTACGTGGTCTAGCTATGTTCACAACCAGATATTATGTATTGTAATAAGAATGATATGATACTATCTCCATAATCCATCATGTCTCTCTACCTACTTGGATAGAAGTGATGCAATAAATTACATCTAACAGCCTTCTGAAGTGATTGGGAACTCCTATCTGGACTCTGATAAATACTAGGCAACACTGTTCCAGAAATGGTAGTTCTCTAGGGGATTGCATCTCAGGTGAAAAAAAAAAAAATTAATTGGAGTCTTACTACCAAAAAGGCTATAGATATAGTGCCATCATCTTCCAGCTAGCTCTGTGAGCTGCTATGAAGAGGTATGGGAGGAACTGTATTTGACTCTAATTGGAGACTTACTACTAAAAAGGCTATATAGTGCCATCATCTTCCAACTAGCTGTGTGAGCTGCTATGAAGAGGTATAGGAGGAACTGTATTTGATCTTGGCATGAAAGGACTGCATGATCAGACTAGAAATAGACCCTAATGCTGCTAGTTTGGCATTACTTTTTCATCAGGCTGAGCCAGAAAGGAGCATAGAGTATCTAAGAGCAGAAATAGTGTTACTGTTATTACCACCATTTAAGAGTTTAGGCAGAGGTGGTTGCACTGCAATCCCAGCAATGACAGCAGTATTATCTACCAGTAAGAGAGGCAGAGACCAGGTTAGATGACATACTGCCAGCCATCTAAACATTCTTTACCTAGGATATTCGTATTTTGACAATAGTTATTGTTGGCAGCAGGTCGTACGAGCTGTTTCCTTTCCTGCATGACACATACTTATCATATATTAAATTATGGGTTTGATATTTCCAGAAAACCAGATTGACTAAATAAGCCAGCATCTATGCTTGGTTTTCTCGTCAGAGCCTATGAACAGCTGTAATTGCCAGCAGTTACAAGATACCATACAGCTCTTTATAAGAAGGCACATTTATTCTTAAGGTAAAAACACTACAGAGAAAATCTTACAAACAATAAAAAAAAAAAAAAAACTACACACAAGCAAAAAGCTTACCCCCTTACAATACCCACAAGGCCTTAGCAGGGGTCAGTCTTTCAAACCGCACAAAGGCTTTTTCCCCCCTGTGGTTGCAAGTTTGTAACAACCTTAGCTCAGAACTAGCACAACCATGAATAACTCAGTCTTTCCTTTATGCAGATTGGGCCTTTTATCTTGGCCTCATATAACAAATGATCAGCAAAGGCCCGCTCCTCAGTGCATAGCTTCAAAAGGATTTTTTTTGTAACTGGAGGTGGGGAATTTGCATTCATCTCCTCCTACATATTTCCCAGGAAATCTACTTCATACATATCATCCCAAAAGTACATTCTTGTCTGGCACATTGTTCAATACTGTTTTGATCATGTAGGCCTTATATTACATTTCCCTCTTGGACAGGTTACACACAGTTCCAGCCCACAATAATACATAATATTTGCATTTAATACAATGAATTCCAAAATATATTTAAACCTAATAAGTTTTCTCAAGGATATTGCAGGAAATTGCCATATCTGTCACAAAGGGTTTTATTAAACAGAATCAATTCAGCAAAGAGGAGGGTTTTCTTTGTGTATGTGTCTACACAAAGAATCACATTTGTATAGCTTGAGCACTATTTGGTTTTCTGAAGGTGAAAACAGGAGCAGAACTAGAGAAAATTAGGTTAGTATAATGCTTGAGTAAGGACTTGTCTCCAATTAAGACACTACAGCAACATACCTGTAGTTCTTTGGGTTATCCACCTCCCCAGGAGGTGATAGCTAGGTCAACAGAAGAATTCTTCCATCAACCTAGCTCCGTCTACATAGGGATTTAGGTCATCTTAACTATGCCCCTCAGGGGATGTAGATTTTTAACGCCCTGACTGGCGTAGATAAACCAATCTAATTTTCAACTGTAGAGCAAACCAAATGGAATAAAATTAAGAGAGCAAATATACGCAGAACATTAGAAAAAAAAATCAGTAAGATCTATTAAGATGTGAAATGATCTGCCCAGGAAAGTGATGAAAGCATTATCACGTGGTACATTAAGTAGATTAAACAAAATACTAATAACTATACAATAGGCAACAACTTGCATTGGCAGGGGAATGGACTAACAGAAGGTCTAGAAGGTCTTTTCCATCTCTTTGTAATAAGATTTGTTCATTGCTACTCTTTACCAGTACAATTAGTTTGCTGTTTGTTACTTGAAATAATAATTTTCCTAATAATAAAAAGTGTTTAAATATTTTAACTTCCTGCTTCCAACACAACAATTTATAACTAAGTTATTTGGCCATGAGTCTGGGAAGATCAATAAACATATATGTAGACCCACACCTATCTTAACCAAATATGGTTAAGATGCATTCAAGTTTCTGCAACTCCATGTAGAAAATTTATCATATATATAATAAAAATACTACAAAGTGTAGAAAATTCAAACTCCATAACAGAATTTTCATACTCTTTCTACAGACTAGTCTTTGATCATCAGTGAAAGTCTGAACTCTGTCAGGTGTACTGGAATACTTAAAGCTGTCCAGTCCAGTCTAGATTTTGGTTTTCTGCCTTGAAGGGTTCCTCCTATGTAGCAAATGTTTCTTCAAGTGATTGCTCATATCAATTCTAATTAGGTGTGTGCGCGCCATGTGCACAGTCGTTGGAAAGTTTTCCCTTAGCAGCTCCTGTCGGGTAAGCTGTGGAGCCCCCTGGAGTGGCGCCTTCGTGGCGCTGCATATATGCCCCTGCTGACCCGGCCCCTCCTCAGTTCCTTCTTACCACCAGTGACTGTCGTTGGAACTGCAGTCGCTTGCTTAGCAAGTTGTAGTTTAGTTCTTTAGTTAGTAGTAATAGTTAGTGTATATAGTGAGGTAAGGGCTGGGAGTGTGGGCTTTTCCCCAATACCTAACCCCCACACCTCGGCTTCTGGGCCATGCCACGAGCCCAAGGGTTCAAACTCCATTTTCTGAAGGTGGAGATTTCCCCAGGTCAATCTGTTTGCCACCCAGGGCAACAGAAAGTGCCCGATGTTCTGCTCCTTTCAGAAGCATAGCACAGGCTCAACCACAGATGCATTCCTGCTACCCTGGGAAGGCCACCTGCTCTATGCCTTTCCCCTGATCCCTCTCGTGCACAAGGTCCTACTCAAGGTCCACAGGAATGGGGCGGAGATAATTCTGGCAGCTCCAGCGTGGCCACTGCAACACTGTACACCGCCCTTCTCGAACTGTCGGTGGTCACACCAATCACATTGCCACTCTTCCCTGACCTGATCACTCAGGACCACGGTCGTCTTTATCACCCCGACCTCCAATCCCTCCACCTCATGGCCTGGAAGCTTTACGGCTGAACCCCATGGAGCTTATGTGCTCGGAACAGGTAAGGAGGTCTTACTTGGCAGGAAAAAGCCCTCCACTAGAGCCACATATCTGGCAAAGTGGAAAAGGTTCAACTACTGGTGTGACCAGCGTCATACACCCCCACTTCAGATGCCTATCCCTCTCATCCTAGAGTACCTTCTGCACCTGAAACAGCAAGGCCTGGAAGTATCATCCATAAAGGTACACCTCGCTGCTCTCTCGGCTTTCCACCTAGGAGCGTCTGGAAGCCTGTTCCTGCCTGGGACCTTAACGTGGTCCTCTCCAGACTAATGGGGCCCTCATTTGAGCCACCGGTGACTTGCTCTACCTGTCATGGAAGGTAGCCTTCCTGGTCGCCATTACATCAGCAAGGAGGGTGTCTGACTTAAAGACCCTTACCTCAGACCCACCTTATACATTTTTCTACAAGGATAAGGTGCAACTCAGACCTCACCCCGCCTTTCTTCCTAAGGCCATGTCACGTTTCCATGCTGGCCAAGACATATTCCTGCCTGTTTTTTATCCTTAGCCTCATGCCAGTAGCCATGAGCAGAGGCTACACTCTGAATGTTCAGTGGGCGCTAGCATTCTACAGCGAGTGCACTAAGCTGTTCAGGAAGTCGAACCAGTTGTCCGTAGCAAAATGGATGAAAGGACTCCCAGTCTCATCTCAAAGAATATCTTCCTGGATCACGTCCTACACCCGCACGTGCTATGAGCTGGCCAACATACCAGCCCTAGCACTCTTGGCACTCCACAATGGCACAGGACTCATCGGCGGCACTCCTGGCCCAGGTCCCGATACAAGAAACCTGCAGGGCAGCAACTTGGTCCTCGGTGCATACATTCACTTCTCATTACGCCGTTATCCAGCATGACAGGGATGATGCAGCGTTCAGCATCCACCACCTAGGTAAGGCTTGGGAGTCTCCCAATTAATTGGAATCAATACGAGCAATCAATCAAAGAAGAAAAAAACGGTTACTCACCTTCTCATAACTATTGTTCTTCGAGATGTCTTGCTCATATCCATCCCAATACCCACCCTCCTATCCCTCTGTCAGAGTAGCCGACAAGAAGGAACTGAGGAGGGGCTGGGTCAGTAGAGGCATATATGCAGCGCCATGAAGGCGCCACTCCAGGGGGCTCCACAGTCAACCTGATGGGAGCTGCTAAGGGAAAACTTGCCGACCACTGTGCACGCAGTGCACACACATCTAATTGGAATCTATATGAGCAATCACTCGAAGAAGAAACATTAGCTACATATAGGAGGAACCCTTCAAGGCAGATAAGCAAAATCTAGACTGGACTGGACGGCTTTAAGCATTCCAGTACACCTGACAGAGTTCAGACTTTCACTCATGATGAAACACTAGAAGACTTTAAAAATATGAGAGTCAACTCCTACCACACAGACCTGTGACAATCATAGCCAGCAGAAGTACATCAGTTTCCTCTGCTAATGGAAATAATCCATACCTCCTTCAGAGAAGAAAAACTGAATCTCTTTTTTAAAATGCATTAGCCTGCCCAATCCTGAAAAAGCCAGTACTTGATGCAGAAATCTCTCTTAAAACCATTCTATCTCAGACCTCCCAGTCCAAGACAAAATCTTGAGGAAAGTAGTGACAGTAAGTTTCAGTACATAGCATTTGCAAACATCCCTCCTGTATTCCATGCGTTTGTCACCTCCAGTCTGGATTGCTGTTACACACTATATCTGCATGTGAAGCAAGGCAGAGTCTCCAGCTCCTGTACTATGTTATAGTCCGCTTCCTCAGTGGGATGGGCTTCCACAATCACATTATCCCTCTGCTCTAATCCCTTCATTTTCTTCCAATCATTTATGGTACCAGTTCAAAGTTTTAATCCTGCTTTTCAAGAATTTAAATAGATCAGGGTCCAGCCACACCATTAAAAAAAATGATTACAGTAGGGTCTATATATTGGGGCCCACTGCGTCAGGCACACATAGCAAGAAGTTTTCTGCCCCAAAGAGCTTACAGTTTATATAGACACAGATGAAAGGTGAAGTGATTTGCCCAACATCACTCAGCAGATCAGTGAGTAGAGCCAGGAAGAGAACCCAGGTATTTGGACGCCAAGGCTAGGCCTAGCCACTATACCACAGCAGCTCACCCTCACACTCTGTTGCCCCTGACCAGCACTACTCTATCTAGGGCGCTTCTTCAGTCAGCCAGTCAGTCCTCCTCCCATGCCTTCCAGGGAGAGACTCTCCTCTGCTCTGCTGAGCAGCCCTTTATATATGGCCCTCAGAGCCCTGACTGGCTGCTCCAGCGAGCCTTCCCCCTCTTGGTGGGCTCAATAAGCCCTTTCCTAATTAGTGGGTTCTGCGCAGCATCCACGGTGATGCTTTTAACCCCTTCTTCTCCCTGTGTGGGGCAGCCACCCCACCACAGGCAAACTAAGGAAGAACTTTTGCTTCATGCAACAATCAATGGCATTTAATGGTTGTTCACCTATCAAAGTGTCACACACACAGCACAGGCAGGGGAGGACTATAAAATGTGCTTCATCAGCCGAAAGAAGTGTGGTATCACTCTGGCAATGAAATCCTCTTCTTTCTCTGCCATTTCCTTCTTTTCTCAGGTAGTGCATTTCCGCAGAACCTGGTAGAAACTGGTGAGCTAGGTCATGAGTTACTAGGGAGGGTTAACACTGCCCAGTCACACTCTTAGTCAAATCCCTAAGCATCTGCAAAAGGGGCCAGACTGTAGTCTGAGGAATTAATGTCTAAAAACAACTTTTTCCTTACTGCTTTTCTGAAGTGATTTGAGTGAACAAAATGAATTTGAGGAATGAGACAATCAGTGTTCGGGCACAATGGAATTAGTGATTTGAAAGTTACACCTGAATAAATTGTGCACCACTGTGTGTATACAGAATTCTGCACATTTTGTTGTTTCCCTGCAGAAAAATGACTTTCTAACAGGAAAGCAAAGGGAAGCCACAAGAGCGATCACGCGCCCCTCCCCAGCAGCATGGGTGCATTATTTTGGGTGCCCCAAGCAGCTAGCAGAGAAGTAAATCATTGCCGGGGGGCAGGGCTTGGGATGCCCTGGCCCATGGTTCCTATCCTGTGTTGGGCTCAGCTGCTAGTCCTAGCAGGGCTGGGGCAAGGAGCAGCTGGGGCCGGGGCCAGGGCCAGGTCAGATCCACCCCCAGAAACTACCCCTAGCTGCAGGAAGCTCTGCACCCCACCCCACTTCCTGCCCCCATTGATCTTCAGCCGGGATGGGAGGGGTTAGTGTACAGGGAGCTTCTCCTCCATCCACACAAACCCTGTGCATTTGGACCCTCCCATGCCCAGAGCTCCACGCCGAGCCTCACTCCCACGCATCCAGAACCCCACACTGAGCCCATCCACCCACTCAAAGGCCCAACCTGCTGAGCTACACCCCTGTATCCGGAGCCCCTCCTGAACCCAGACCTCCCCACCAAGACTCACCCCCTGCACCTGGAACCCCACTGATTCCCTCGCCCATCCATCTGGACCCTCACCCCTGCACCCAGCCCATACCCCACTGATCCCACACTCCCTACGCCCATGCAACCCCCATGCTACTCTCACACCCACCCTGACGAGCCCCACCCTCCCTGCACTTGGGCCACCCCAACAAGCCCCCTGCACCTGGACCCCCACCCCACTGACCCCCCCCAACCAGCTGCACCCAGATCCTCACCCCACCAAGACCTTCTCTCCCAGCACCCGTACCTCCCCACTGATCCCCCCCACACCCAGACTGCTCCTACTGAGCCTGACCCCCAGACCTCCCGCCGCTGAGCCCCAACCACCTTCACCTGGACGTCCTTGCAGAGTCCCATTCCCCCTGCATCCAGACCCCTCACTGAGCCGCCTGCACACTGATAGCCCCACACAGAAAACTCTCACCCCACACCTTGATCCCCGCACACTAAGCCCCTCCACACTTGGATCCTGCTGGGCTGAGCCTGCCTGCCCCATACCTGGATCAGGAACTAGGGCTGGATGTGCATGCAAAACTCAGTCCCTTTCACTTGCTATCTTGGTGTGCCTAGCACAGAGGGGCAGGGCCCCAGGGTGTTTCTGGGGTAGGGCCTGCCCTGCGCTCTGTCAGGGTCAGGTGCAATCTCACCACCGAGTCCATATCCTGAAGAGGATGGGGGCTGAAGGGTGATCTCTCACCTCTGTGCAGCCAGTGGCCTGTGCTCCCCACTGCCATGGCTTCCACATTTCTATATTGACAAATAAAGTATGTAGAATTTTGAAATATTGTGCACAGAATTTTTTTTTTTGGCACAGAATTCCTTTAGGAACAGAAAGTGCAGGGTACACTGGATTGCATACGTGTTCTTCATGTTGTATCAAAGAGGACTGATCAGCCTGAGGATATGCTTTGATGAACTTGTGTGCCCAGATGTAGCAATTACATAAGTTAGTACAAATTGACAATTAGGAAATGCCTATAATTGATAAGGAAATCTTAAAGGTATCAGTGAAAAATCTATGGTGAGTAAGATTAAGGACAAGAAGAAGGAATTCTTTAAATATACCAGGAAAAAAGAAAGATCTAGCAATGGTATAGGTTCAATACTAAAAGAGTCTAGTAAAGTTGTCAATCATGATGTAGATAAGACAGAAGTATTAAAAAAATCTGTTCAGTATTTGGAAAGAAGCAGGATGATGTATTCAAATATTACAGAGACAAGAAAATACGTCCTATTCCCTCAGGAACTAGGGAGGATATTAAATAGCAACTATTAAACATAAGCATTTTTACACTGATAGAACCAGATGACATGCACAGAAGAGCTATAAAAAGAATTGGAAGTCATGGAAGACGGAAGACATTCCAGAAGACTGGAAAAGGGCAAATATAATGCCAATCTATAACAAGGGAAATAAGGTCCATTCAGCCAAGTATCCTGTCTACCAACAGTTGCCAATGCCAGGTGTCCCAGAGGGAGTGGACTTAACAGGTAATCATCAAGTGATCTCTCTCCTGCCATCCATCTCCACTCTCTGACAAACAGAGGCTAGGGACACCATTCCTTGTCCACCCTGGCTAATAGCCATTAATGGACTTAACCTCCATGAATGTATCCAGTTCTCTTTTAAACCCTGTTATAGTTCTAGCCTTCACAACCTCCTCAGGCAAGGAGCTCCACAGGTTGACTGTGTGCTGAGTGAAGAAGAACTTGCTTTTATTTGTTTTCAACCTGCTGCCCATTAATTTCATTTGGTGGCCCCTAGTTCTTCTATTATGGGAACAAGTAAATAACTTTTCCTTATTCACTTTCTCCACACCACTCATGGATTTTATATACCTGTATCGTATCCCCCCTTAGTCTCCTCTTTTCCAAGCTGACAAGTCCTAGCCCCTTTAATCTCTCCTCATATGGGACCTGTTCCAAACCCCTAATCATTTTAGTTGCCCATTTCTGAACCTTTTCTAATGCCAGTCTATCTTTTTTGAGATGAGGGGACAGTATTCAAGATGTGGATGTACCATGGATTTATATAAGGGCAATAACATATTCTTCTTAAGCCATCAATTTGCAAACCTCCAGAAGATAATAAAGTGAAAGATAACAGTCAGCATGGATTTGTCAAGAACAAATCATGCCAAACCAACCTGATAGCTTTCTTTGAAAGGGTAATAAGCCTTGTGGATGGGGGGAAAATCTTAGATGTGGTATATCTTGACTTTAGTAAAGCTTTTCATACTGTCTGTCTCACATGACCTTCTCATAAAGAGACTAGAGAAATGCAACCTAAATGGAGCTACTATAAAGTGGGTGCAAAACTAGTTGGAAAACCATTCCCAGAGTAGTTATCAGTGGGTCACAGTCATGCTGGAAGGGCATAATGAGTGGAGTCCCACAGGGATCAGTTCTGGGTCTGGTTCTGTTCAAATCTTCACAAAGATTTAGATAATAGCATAGAGAGTACACTTATAAAGTTTGCGGATGATACCAAGCTGGGAAGGGTTGGAAGTGCTTTGGAGGATAGGATTAAAATTCCAAAATGATCTGAAAAAACTGGAGAAATGGTCTGAAGTAAATAGGATGAAACTCAATAAGGACAAATGCAAAGCACTCCATTTAGGAAGGAGCAATCAGTTGCACACATACAAAATGGGAAATGACTGCTTAAGAAGGAGTACTGTGGAAAGGGATCTGGGGGTCATAGTGGACCACAAGCTAAATATGAGTTAACAGTGTAACACCATTGCAAAAAGACTGAACATCATTCTGGGATGTATTAGCAGGAGTGTTGTAAGCAAGACACGAGAAGTAATTCTTCCACTCTACTCCGTGCTGGTTAGGCCTCAACAGGAGAATTTCCATTTTTGAGAGCTCATTCTTAATCTTTCCCTGTTTGCTGTAGAGGATGTTGATCAGGTGATTCCACAGTTTCTTTGAGAGTGTGTGGCACAAGCTGTCAGCATAGTCTGTGTGGTATGTAGATTGTAATGGATTTTTTACCTTCAGTCCTTTTGGTACAATGTCCATCTGTTTGCATTTGGAAAGGAAGATGATGTCTGTCTGTATCTGTACAAGTTTTTTCATGCAGTTGATAGATTTCCACTCCATACGACTAAATGCAGTGCCTTGCATAATGACAGGTTTCAGAGTAACAGCCGTGTTAGTCTGTATTCGCAAAAAGAAAACGAGTACTTGTGGCACCTTGGAGACTAACCAATTTATTTGAGCATAAGCTTTCGTGAGCTACGGATGCATCCGATGAAGTGAGCTGTAGCGAATAACACAGCTATTACTCTGAAACAGGAGAATTGTGTCAGGTTCTGAGTGCTACATTTCAGGAAAGATGTGGACAAATTGGAGAAAGTCCAGAGAAGAGCAACAAAAATTATTAAAGGTCTAAACAACATGACCGATGAGGGAAGATTGAAAAAACTGGGTTTCTTTAGTATGGAAAAGAGAAGACTAAGAGGGGACATGATAACCATTTTCAAGTACATAAAAGGTTGCCAAAAGGAGGAGGGAGAAGAATTTTTCTTCTTAACCCTTGAGGATAGGACAAGAAGCAATGGGCTTAAATTGCAACAAGAGAGGTTTAGGTTGGACATTAGGAAAAACTTCCTAACTGTCAGGATGGTAAAGCACTGGAATAAATTGCATAGGAAGGTTGTGGAATCTCCATCATTGGAGATTTTAAAGAGCAGATTAGACAAACACCTGTCAGGAGTGGTCCAGATCAGTGTTTCCCAAACTTGGGACGCCACTTGTTCAGGGAAAGCCCCTGGTGGGCCGGGCCGGATTGTTTACCTGCTGCGTCCGCAGGTTCAGTCGATTGGAGCTCCCACTGGCTTTGGGAGGTACAGGCTGAGGGACGTACTGGCCGCCGCTTCCTGCAGCCCCCCGTGGTGAACCGCGGCCAGTGGGAGCCACAATCGGCCGAACCTGCGGACGCAGCAGGTAAACAAGCTGGCCCAGCCCATCAGGGGCTTTCCCTGAACAAGCGGCATCCCAAGTTTGGGAAACACTGGTCTAGATAATAGATAGTCCTGCAATGGCAACATGATAATTTTTAAACTGTTTTTAAGATTTTAAATAGAAAACATAGAGAAAAACTAGGGCTGGTCTATACTACTAAGTTAGATCAACTTAGCTATGTCACTCAGGGATGTGAAAAATTCACACCTCAGAGAGAAATAGTAAAGCCAAACTAAGCCCAGGTGTAGACACCACTCCATAGAATTCTTCCATTGATGCAGCTACTACCTCTCAGAGAGGTGTATTTACTACAGCACCTGAAGACCCCTTTCAGTCGCTCTAGTAAGTGTCTATAGTATAGTACTGCATTTCTATCGCTGACATATCTTTAGATGCCTTAATACTATGGTGGACATGATTGAGCAGATAGAGAAAAATACGGAGACACAGTAGATAAATCTAATGAGCACAAAGAGTGGACAGAAACAGCTTTATAATACCATAGTTTATGTGATGCAGAGAGTAGCCAATGCTACTTTTTAGAAAAAAAGAATGAATGTATAACTTTGCTAGAGATTATTAGTCATAGTAGTAAAAAGTTAAATATTTCAGCATTGGTGCTACTTTATACTTGAAATATCACATTGATTTTTGGTGTGCATTCGTTTTGAAAATGTTTTGATGAGTGACAGTTAACTTAAATCCTAGATAGAAGAGTATCTACAGACATTACACATTAAGTTGCTTGAAGCAAAAATAGATTCTTCACAAAGTGTATACTGAGTAGCTAACAAAAAAGTAATTCATGCATTCAAATTCTGCACATACTTACAGTTCTCCTGCCCATTAATTAACCATTGATTCGAGAAATTTCAATTTTCTGATAATAGTTTTATGTGCCATATGATCAACTTCATTAAATTCATATTATTCCATGTGGCAGGACTGGATCTCAATTTCACACCTGCTTAAAACAATTTAACTAAAAGCAATATGTTGATTTTTTTCCTTCCAGGATTATTTTAAAGATTTACAATTGGTATATACTTAAATGCCTAGAGTGGCATATTGCAGGATGAAGTTTATAAGCATTTTTCCACCTCAGTAAACAATATAAAGTTGTAAATGAGATTATGTTTCTTAACAATGACAATGTTTATATTATTTTAAAGGCAGTACAAAAAGGCTCATACATGTACACAAAAAATAACATGAAGGAGTTAATTCCCTGCTATTTCATGTAATGAGGACTACACTGACCCTTTTAAGAGAGAACTTTGTACTTCTGCTATACCAGTGGTTCTCAAACTTTTGTACTGGTGACCCCTTTCACATAGCAAGCCTCTGAGTGTGACCCCCCCCCTTATAAATTAAAAACATATTTTTATATTTTTAACATAATTATAAATGCTGGAGGAAAAGCGGGGTTTGGGGTGGAGGCTGACAACTCACGACCCCTCATGTAATAACCTCATGACCCCCTGAGGAGTCCCGACCCCCAGTTTAAGAACCCCTGTGCTATACCTTTGCCAATATTGGTGAGGAAACAAATATCAACAGATGGATTCTGATGTCCATCCCACACAAGACCTGAAGGAGTTAACGAGTCTAGGTGGGCCAATTAACCACCTAGGTTGCACCTGGAGGAGGAGCCAGGGAGTAATGAGGGCTAATTAAAGAGGAAGTTCAGCTATACAGGCTCTGGAGATACCTGAGAGTAAAAGAGGGGCTGCAGTCACCCTCAGAGTGAGAAAACACAAGGTACGAAGTAGCTCAGGGATACAGAAGGAAAGTTCAGGACTGTGCAAACCTTGACTGCTTATTGTAGGGTCCCTGGGCTGGAACCCAGTGCAGAGGGTGGGCTTAGGGTTCCCCTACCAGTCACTGGAGAAATGGTACTGTTAAGGGGACAGTGAAAGAGAAGACTGCCTGGGACAGTGGGTCCAGAGAGACTTAGATGCATATGAAGGGGAAAGGAGTCCAGGAGAGCTGGCTTTATTTCAAGGAATCCCTGTTGAGGTTACAGGGACAAACCATCCCGATGTGTCGAAAGAATAGTAAATATGGCAGGCGACCAGCTTGGCTTAACGGGGAAATCCTAGCAGATCTTAAGCATAAAAAAGAAGCTTACAAGAAGTGGAAGGTTGGGCATATGACCAGGGAAGAGTATAAAAATATTGCTCGGGCATGTAGGAATGAAATTAGGAGGGCCAAATCGCACCTGGAGCTGCAGCTAGCGAGAGATGTTAAGAGTAACAAGAAGGGTTTCTTCAGGTATGTTGGCAACAAGAAGAAAGCCAAGGAAAGTGTGGGCCCCTTAATGAATGAGGGAGGCAACCTAGTGACAGAGGATGTGGAAAAAGCTAATGTACTCAATGCTTTTTTTGCCTCTGTCTTCATGAACAAGGTCAGCTCCCAGACTGCTGCGCTGGGCATCACAACATGGGGAATAGATGGCCAGCCCTCTGTGGAGAAAGAGGTGGTTAGGGACCATTTAGAAAAACTGGACATGCACAAGTCCATGGGGCCGGACGAGTTGCATCCGAGAGTGCTAAAGGAACTGGCGGCTGTGATTGCAGAGCCATTGGCCATTATCTTTGAAAACTCGTGGCGAACGGGGGAAGTCCCAGATGACTGGAAAAAGGCTAATGTAGTGCCAATCTTTAAAAAAGGGAAGAAGGAGGATCCTGGGAACTACAGGCCAGTGAGCCTCACTTCAGTCCCCGGAAAAATCATGGAGCAGGTCCTCAAAGAACCAATCCTGAAGCACTTACATGAGAGGAAAGTGATCAGGAACAGTCAGCATGGATTCACCAAGAGAAGGTCATGCCTGACTAATCTAATCGCCTTCTATGATGAGATTACTGGTTCTGTGGATGAAGGGAAAGCAGTGGATGTATTGTATCTTGACTTTAGCAAAGCTTTTGACACGGTCTCCCACAGTATTCTTGTCAGCAAGTTAAAGAAGTATGGGCTGGATGAATGCACTATAGAAAGTTGGCTAGATTGTCGGGCTCAACAGGTAGTGATCAATGGCTCCATGTCTAGTTGGCAGCCGGTGTCAAGTGGAGTGCCCCATGGGTCGGTCCTGGGGCCGGTTTTGTTCAATATCTTCATAAATGATCTGGAGGATGGTGTGGATTGCACTCTCAGCAAATTTGCGGATGATACTAAACTGGGAGGAGTGGTAGATACGCTGGAGGGCAGGGATAGGATACAGAGGGACCTAGACAAATTGGAGGATTGGGCCAAAAGAAATCTGATGAGGTTCAATAAGGATAAGTGCAGGGTCCTGAACTTAGGACGGAAGAACCCAATGCACAGCTACAGACTAGGGACCGAATGGCTCGGCAGCAGTTCTGCGGAAAAGGACCTAGGTGCTACAGTGGACGAGAAGCCGGATATGAGTCAACAGTGTGCCCTTGTTGTCAAGAAGGCCAATGCCATTTTGGGCTGTATAAGTAGGGGCATAGCGAGCAGATCGAGGGACGTGATCGTCCCCCTCTATTCGAAATTGGTGAGGCCTCATCTGGAGTACTGTGTCCAGTTTTGGGCCCCACACTACAAGAAGGATGTGGATAAATTGGAGAGAGTCCAGCGAAGGGCAACAAAAATGATTAGGGGTCTGGAACACATGACTTATGAGGAGAGGCTGAGGGAACTGGGATTGTTTAGTCTGCGGAAGAGAAGAATGAGGGGGGATTTGATAGCTGCTTTCAACTACCTGAGAGGTAGTTCCAGAGGGGATGGTTCTAGACTATTCTCAGTGGTGGAAGCGGACAGGACAAGGAGTAATAATCTCAAGTTGCAGTGGGGGAGGTTTAGGTTGGATATTAGGAAAAACTTTTTCACTAGGAGGGTGGTGAAACACTGGAATGTGTTGCCTAGGGAGGTGGTGGAATCTCCTTCCTTAGAAGTTTTTAAGGTCAGGCTTGACAAAGCCCTGGCTGGGATGATTTAATTGGGGATGGGTCCTGCTTTTGAGCAGGGGGTTGGACTAGATGACCTCCTGAGGTCCCTTCCAACCCTGATATTCTATGATGCTATGATTCTATGATTTTCCAAGAAGGGGAAAACTACAGTGACCTGGCCAGACGGCCAAGCCATGAAGCAGGTGCAGTTGAATCCCGAGAAAGAGAATGAGAGAGTGATGGAGTGCAACTGCATGAAGGGATGTCGGCTTGGCAGAGCTAATCCCCAGACCTGGCCAGAAGGAGGCGCTCCAGCACTGAGTAGAGCACCCCAGGACATATAAGTAGAGTCCAAAACCCATATTAATGGATCCACTCTGGAGCTATTGGAATAAGGTGAAGGAGCCTTCCTTGACTTTGGACAAGACCTTGGGCAGGAGTGGAACTGCAGGGAAGGCGTACAACAGTCCTTTTGATGAGATTAGGTGGAAAGCATCTGTCAGTGAACCCAGGTTGTGGCCTGCTCAGGAACAAAAGAGGCAACATTTTCCGTTTGCTGTTGTTGCAAACAGGTCCACTTGGGGAGTTCCCCACTACTGGAAAATGGACTAGAAATGTCCAGGCAAAGACACCACTCATGGTGACCTGCGAACGACCTGCTAAGGCAGTCCACCAGAGTGTTTTGAACTCCCAGAATGTAAGCCACTTTCAGGGTGATGAAACTGGCAATCCAGAAATTCCAGAGGAGGATTGCATCCTGGCATTATTTTTCACTTGTCCCCGCCCCCGTCTTGCTTGTTTAAACAGAATATGGCTGTTGTATTGTCTCTGAGCACCAACCAATTCCACTGCACTATGCAGAAGGAACGCCATGTAAGCTAAATGGATGGCCCGAAGCTAGACAGATAGATCCTGGGGTGACCAAAGTCATTGAGTCTGGTGGGAACCGAAGTGAGCTTCCAAATCTAAATCTGATGCCTCTGCAAATAGACTGAGTGATTGTTGTGGAGGGGCAAAGGGAATTCCCTCACAAATATTTTTAGATTCTATGCACCAGTCCAGGGAGGACAGGGCCTGAGATGGTACTTGAACCACCATGGCTGTTTGATGACAGGCTGGTGAATACACTGAGGCTAGCCATCCCTGTAGCTTTCTCAGGTGCAGTCTGGCATGCTGCACGGTGTAAGTGCACACCACCATGTCTCTTAGATGCTTGAGGAAGTTCTGAACCATAATGACAGAGTGGACCTTCGGATCTAAAGCAATGAGTCACATTGTTTGGAACCTCCGCTCTGGCAAAAAAGCCCTGCCCTTTGTAAGGTCCAGGACTGCCCCAATGAATTCTGTGATTTGAACAGGAGTCACAGTAGAGTTTTCTGTATTTAATAGAAGCCCCAGAACATCAAAAGTGGACAGAATAGTGGCTACACTGGAAAGTACCTAGTACCTGGACAACCCTCTCACTAGCTAGTCAACCAGATAAGGGAACACATGGATTCCTGACATTCAAAGCAATGCTGCTAATACATTCATGCATTTAATGAATACGCAAGGAGCAGCTGACAGACCAAAAAGCAATACTGTGAATTCGTAGTGGGATCCATTGACCATGAATCCGAGAAAATTTCGGTGGATCTAGTCAATCACCATGTCAAAATAACAGGTTTCAGAGGAGCAGCCATGTTAGTCTGTATCCGCAAAAAGAAAAAGAGTACTTGTGGCATCTTAGAGACTAACAAATTTATTTGAGCATAAGCTTTCGTGAGCTACAGCTCACTTCATCAGATCCATGCATTGGAAAATACAGTGGGGAGATTTTATATACACAGAGAACATGAAACAATGGGTTACCATACACACTATAACGAGAGTACTTGTGGCACCTTAGAGACTAACAAATTTGTTTGGGCATAAGCTTTCGTAGACTAAAACCCACTTCATCGGATGCATGCAGTGGAAAATGGAGTAGGAAGATATATATAAACACAGAGAACATGAACAAATGGGTGTTGCCATACCCACTATAACAACAGTGATCAGGTAAGATGAGCTATTATCAGCAGGAGAAAAAAAACCTTTTGTAGTGATAATCAGGATGGCCCATTTCCAACAGTTGACAAGAAGGTGAGAGTAACAGTAGGGGGGGAATAAGCCTGGGGAAATAGTTTTACTTTGTGTAATGACACATCCACTCCCAGTCTTTATCCAAGTCTAATTTAATGGTGTACAGTTTGCAAATTAATTCCAATTCAGCAGTCTCTCATTGGAGTCTGTTTTTGAAATTTTTTTGTTGAAGAACTGCCACTTTTAGATCTGTAATCGAGTGACCAGAGAGATTGAAGTGTTCTCCGACTGGTTTTTTAATGTTATAATTCTTGACGTCTGATTTGTGTCCATTTATTCTTTTACGTAGAGACTGTCCGGTTTGGCCAATGTACATGGCAGAGGGGCATTGCTGGCACATGATGGCATATATCACATTGGTAGATGTGCAGGTGAATGAGCCTCTGATAGTGTGGCTGATGTGATTAGGCCCTGCGATGGTGTCCCCTGAATAGATATGTGGACACAATTGGCAACGGGCTCTGTTGCAAGGATAGGTTCCTGGGTTAGTGGTTTTGTTGTGTGGTGTGTGGTTGCTGGTGAGTATTTGCTTCAGGTTGTGGGGCTGTCTGTAAGCAAGGACTGGCCTGTCTCCCAAGATCTGTGAGAGTGATGGATGATCCTTCAGGATCGGTTGTAAATCCTTGATGATGCACTGGAGAGGTTTTAGTTGGGGGCTGAAGGTGATGGCTAGTGGCGTTCTGTTATTTTCTTTGTTGGGCCTGTCCTGTAGTAGGTAACTTCTGGGTACTCTTCTGGCTCTGTCAATCTGTTTCTTTACTTCAGCAGGCGAGTATTGTAGTTGTAAGAACGCTTGATAGAGATCTTGTAGGTGTTTGTCTCTGTCTGAGGGGTTGGAGAAAATGCGGTTGTATCGTAGAGCTTGGCTATAGACAATGGATCGTGTGGTGTGGTCTGGATGAAAGCTGGATGCATGTAGGTAAGTATAGTGGTCAGTGGGTTTCTGGTATAGGGTGGTGTTTATGTGACCATTGCTTATTAGCACCGTAGTGTCCAGGAAGTGGATCTCTTGTGCAGACTGGTCCAGGCTGAGGTTGATGGTGGGATGGAAATTGTTGAAATCATGGTGGAATTCCTCAAGGGCTCCTATTCCATGGGTCCAGATGATGAAGATGTCATCAATGTAGCACAAGTAGAGTAGGGGCATTAGGGGACGAGAGCTGAGAAAGCGTTGTTCTAAGTCAGCCATAAAAATGTTGGCATTCTGTGGGGCCATGCGGGTACCCATAGCAGTGCCGCTGATTTGAAGGTATACATTCTCCCCAAATGTGAAATAGTTATGGGTGAGGATAAAGTCACAATGTTCAGCCACCAGGTTTGCCCTGACATTATTGGGGGTACTGTTCCTGATGGCTTCTAGTCCATCTTTGTGTGGAATGTTGATATAGAGGGCTTCTACGTCCATAGTGGCTAGGATGGTGTTTTCAGGAAGATCACCGATGGATTGTAGTTTCCTCAGGAAGTCACTGGTGTTTCGAAGATAGCTAGGAGTGCTTGTAACATAACTAGCTGTCAGCAAAAGGCCCCTGTTATTTGCAAACAATTTTCACCTGGGAGATGACTAACTCAATGCAACAAACACATGCTTTACAGGATATTTATTCATAAACAGTAACTCGTAAGGTATCTACAGAAAGCTCTCAATTTGTCAAGATTCTTAACCATTGTGAGATATATGTATGGGTAATATTTAATGTATTTATACTGAAAATATGCTTTATGGCCTTGGAGAAGAAATTAGTCACCAGGAGGTAATGTGCCTCGGAGATGACTCATTCAAGCAAGAGGGAACTGTCACCTCTCTCTAAATCCTCCAGTGAGGTAATGCAAGGTCCTATTGTCTACCCTTGCCACATCTCAGAACAGTCAATGGGAAACCATCAAAGACAACTGCAAATTATCTGAACCACTTGGCAGGAAAAATGGACATTATAGCTGGCAAGAGATTGCCCTGGCTATGAATAGAGACAAAATTCTGTTTCAGAATAACAAATGGTAGGTATCAGAGTGGTAGCCATGTTAGTCTGTATCAGCAAAAAGAACGAGTACTTGTGGCACCTTAGAGACTAACAAATTTGTTTGGGCATAAGCTTTCGTGGACTAAAACCCACTTCATCGGATGCATGCAGTGGAAAATGGAGTAGGAAGATATATATAAACACAGAGAACATGAAAAAATGGGTGTTGCCATACCCACTATAACAACAGTGATCATTAAGGTGAGCTATTATCAGCAGGAGAAAAAAAACCTTTTGTAGTGATAATCAGGATGGCCCATTTCCAACAGTTGACAAGAAGGTGAGAGTAACAGTAGGGGGGGGAATAAGCCTGGGGAAATAGTTTTACTTTGTGTAATGACACATCCACTCCCAGTTTTTATTCAAGTCTAATTTAATGGTGTCCAGTTTGCAAATTAATTCCAATTCAGCAGTTTCTCATTAGAGTCTGTTTCTGAAGTTTTTTTGTTGAAGAATTGCCACTTCTACGTCTGTAATCGAGTGACCAGGGAGGTCAAAGTGTTCTCTGACTGGTTTTTGAATGTTATAATTCTTGACGTCTGATTTGTGTCCATTTCAATTTAAATCAGACGTCAAGAATTATAACATTCAAAAATGAGTCGGAGAAGTTTAGACGTATGAGCAACATGGGTAATGTCATGGTGGGAGACTGCTATAGGCCACCAGACCAAGGGGATGAGGTGGATGAAGCTTTCTTCTGGCAACTAACAGAAGTTACTAGATCACAGACCCTGCTTCTCATGGGAGACTTCAATCACCCTGATATCTGCCGGGAGAGCAATAAAGCAGTGCACAGACAATCCAAGAAGTTTTTGGAAAGTGTAGGGAACAATTTCCTGGTGCAGGTACTGGAGGAACCAACTAGGGGCAGAGCTCTTCTCAACCTGCTGCTCACAAACAGGGAAGAATTAGTAGGGGAAGCAAAAGTGGATGGGAACCTGGGAGGGAGTGACCATGAGATGGTTGAGTTCAGGATCCTGACACAAGGAAGAAAGGAGAGCGGCAGAATACAGACCCTGGACTTCAGGAAAGCAGACTTTGACTCCCTCAGGGAACTGATGGGCAGGATCCCCTGGGAGAATAACATGAGGGGGAAAGTAGTCCAGGAGAGCTGGCTGTATTTTAAAGAATCCGTATTGAAGTTACTGGGACAAACCATCCTGATGTGTAGAAAGAATAGTAAATATGGCAGGTGACCAGCTTGCCTTAACAGTGAAATCCTTGCTGATCTTAAACACAAAAAAGAAGCTTACAAGAAGTGGAAGATTGGACAAATGACCAGGGAGGAGTACAAAAATATTACTCAGGCATGCAGGAGTGAAATCAGGAAGGCCAAAGCACACTTGAAGTTGCAGCTAGCAAGAGATGTTAAGAGGAACAAGAAGAGTTTCTTCAGGTATGTTAGCAACAAGAAGAAAGTCAAGGAAAGTGTGGGCCCCTTACTGAATGAAGGAGGCAACCTAGTGACAGAGGATGTGGAAAAAGCTAATGTACTCAATGATTTTTTTTTCCTCTGTCTTCATGAACAAGGTCAGCTCCCAGACTACTGCACTGGGCAGCACAGCATGGGGAGGAGGTGACTAGCCCTCTGTGGAGAAAGAAGTGGTTTGGGACTATTTCGAAAAGCTGGATGTGCACAAGTCCATGGGGCCAGATGCGCTGCATCCGAGAGTGCTAAAGGAGTTGGCGGATGTGATTGCAGAGCCACTGGCCATTATCTCTGAAAACTCATGGTGACCGGGGGAAGTCCCAGACAACTGGAAAAAAGGCTAATGTAGTGCCCATCTTTAAAAAAGGGAAGGAGGAGGATCCAGGGAACTACAGGCCAATCAGCCTCACCTCAGTCCCTGGAAAAATCATGGAGTAGGTCCTCAAGGAAACAATTTTGAAGCACTTGGAGGAGAGGAAGGTGATCAGGAAGAGTCAGCATGGATTCACCAAGGGCAAGTCATGCCTGACCAACCTAATTGCCTTCTTTAATGAGATAACTGGCTCTGTTGATATGAGAGAAGCAGTGGGCGTGATATATGTTGACTTTAGAAAAGCTTTTGATACGGTCTCCCACAGTACTCTTGCCAGCAAGTTAAAGAAGTATGGGATGGATGAATGCACTAAGAGGTGGATAGAAAGCTGGCTACATGGTCGGGCTCAATGGGTAGTGATCAATAGCTCCATGTCTAGTTGGCAGCCGGTGTCAAGTGGAGTGCCCCAAGGGTCGGTCCTCGGGCCAGTTTTGTTCAATATCTTCATTAATGATCTGGAGGATGGTATGGATTGCACCCTCAGCAAGTTTGCACATGACACTAAACTGGGAGGAGTGGTAGATACGCTGTAGGGTAGTGATAGGCTACAGAGGGACCTAGACAAATTAGAGGATTGGGCCAAAAGAAATCTGATGAGGTTCAACAAGGACAAGTGCAGAGTTCTGCACTTAGGAAGGAAGAATCCCATGCTCCACTACAGATTAGGGACCGAATGGCTAGGCAGCAGTTCTGCAGAAAAGGACTTAGGGGTGACAGTGGACAAGAAGCTGAATATGAGTCAACAGTGTGCCCTTGTTGCCAAGAAGTCTAACGGCATTTTGGGATGTATAAGTAGGGGCATTGCCAGCAGATCGAGGGACGTGATCGTTCCCCTCTATTCGACATCAGGTGAGGCCTCACCAGGAGTACTTTGTCCAGTTTTGGGCCCCACACTACAAGAAGGATGTGGAAAAATTGGAAAGCATCCAGCGGAGGACAACAAAAATGATTAGGGGACTGGAACACATGACTTATGAGGAGAGGCTGAGGGAACTGGGATTGTTTAGTCTGCGGAAGAGAAGAATGAGGGGGGATTTGATAGCTGCTTTCAACTACCTGAAAGGGGGTTCCAAAGAGGATGGATCTAGACTGTTCTCAGTGGTAGCTGATGACAGAACAAGGAGTAATGGTCTCAAGTTGCAGTAGGGGAGGTTTAGGTTGGATATTCGGAAAAATGTTTTCACTAGGAGGGTGGTGAAGCACTGTAATGCGTTACCTAGGGATGTGGTGGAATCTCCTGCCTTTGAGGTTTTTAAGGTCAGGGTTGACAAAGCCCTGGCTGGGATGATTTAGTTGGGGATTGGTCCTGCTTTGAGCAGGGGGTTGGACTAGTTGACCTCCTGAGGTCCCTTGCAACCCTGATATTCTATGATTCTATGAACACTTTAATCTCCCTGGTCACTCAATTTCAGACCTAAAAGTCGCAATTCTTCAACAAAAAAACTTCAAAAACAGACTCCAACAAGAAACTGCTGAATTGGAATTAATTTACAAACTGGGCACCATTAAATTATGCTTGAAAAAAGACTGGGAGTGGATGGGTCATTACACAAAGTAAAACTATTTCCCCAGGCTTATTTTTCCCCCTATTGTTACTCACACCTTCTTGTCAACTGTTGGAAATGGGCCATCCTGATTATCACTACAAAAGGTGTTTTTTCTCCTGCTGATAATAGCTCATCTTACCTGATCACGCTCGTTATAGTGGGTATGGCAACACCCATTTTTTCATGTTCTCTGTGTGTGTGTGTGTGTGTGTGTGTGTGTGTGTGTGTGTGTGTGTGTGTGTGTGTGTGTGTGTGATATATATATAATCTTCCTACTCCATTTTCCACTGCATGCATCTGATGAAGTGGGTTTTAGCCCACGAAAGCTTATGCTCAAATAAATTTGTTAGTCTCTAAGGTGCCATAAGTACTCCTCATTCTTTTTAAAGGGTAGGTAGATGCAGTCTTAATCCATTCACTGAGGAAACCCCTAAAGGAATGTGGGGCTTTCATTAATGTTTCCTGGCTCTTGTGAAACCAGCCAGCCCTGCAACAGACCGAACTTGGACAGGGGGGCGGAATCTACTTTATTACATAGGAAAAGTAACTACTGGGAAGTGTAGAACCAGATTCATGTTTTGTGATTTTGTTTTGTATTGCAACCTGTTGTTTCCACTGCTCTCTCTTGTTCCTACTTTAATATTTATTCTTTCTTAAATAAACCTACTTTTGTTTTATCATTAGTGCTCACAAGTGCTGCACGGTTTACAGGAGTGGGGGTTTAAGGTAAAACTGGTAAATGAGGCTACCCTGCCCTTTTGGAGGCAGAGGATCTGGAATTTATCTGAGTAGCCAGTGTTAGGGGCTTGATATCACGGGGTAACGATTCAAAGGGATTTAGAAATGGGGGTGTATCTATTGTTAAACTGCAAGGCAAAGTTAGTGATGGCATAGCCCAGAGGAGAGCACTTGAGAGGCTGAAAGGCTGGTGGTGTTAGGGAGCTGACACCTAGCTATCACAAGAAAGACTCCCTTACGCTGAAGGCAGGGGGAAGCAAGGTGACTCACAGTCCTGGGTGCTCAAGAACCATCACAAAGGCTAACTGGCAACAGACACTTACTGGGAATAAAAAAGATTGTTTTAAAGAAGGAAAAGAGAGCCTTACATCAATTATTAATTTAAGTAGAAGCTCTTAAATTGTGAAAATTAATAAGATAATTGACAAAATTCATAAGATGTATCAGAGGTAGAAAATGTATCACAGGTAGAAATTATAAGATGTACCACAGAAGGAACATACTATGGAAAGCACCCACAAGACAGAGAGGTATTTATTTATCTAAGCTAGAACAACAACACTTATACCGGACGTCAATTAAAACATAGTTAATTGAGCATTGTGGGGAAGAAGGGGGAAAGAAGAGCAGAAGAATTTGTTTCATAGGGTATAAATTACCTGCAAACAGAACATTGTCTCTGTGGCTGGAGAGCTGTGAACATTACAATCACAGAGTAGTTACGAGGTGGGGCCTTCACAAATCTTCTGAATTTGTCTCCATTCATGCGGATGACTGAGCGCCTTGAGCTCCATTCCATAAGCTGTTCCACCTTTTCCGCTAACAGATTCTGTAATCAAATACAAGGAGGAGGCATGTTAAATACAAGCACCATGGGGCTAAATTCTGCCCTTGTTTGAACATACCCAATAGAAGAATTTGACCCTCATTCGATCTACCTTTAACAGCAATTGAGTTAAAGATTTTTTACAAACATAATTTAATTTGGTTGAAAAAAATTAAACTGATTAAAGTAGACTTGTAAGTTACTACTTCAGGAAAACATTTTATTTCAAATTCTGGTGAGTACAACACTATTGTACAGGTATCTGTAGAGGAAGAGACACTTGTATGGCCTTCTTAGCATACAACACATGTCATCAATTTCCATTACAAGTAAGATTGTTTCACACAACTGCACAAAGAAAAAACTCAGAGTATAGTATTATGTTATATTTGTTATGTAACAGTCAAGTCACAGCAGGGCAATCACAGTCATTCATATCTCAAATTAAAAGAAAAATGGAGCTGGAAGGGTCAGAAAAGCAGCTATATCTTTTCATAACACAATAATTAGTTTAAGTAAAAGCGGAAGAAAAAAAAAAGAGGATATCCTTACAAGTGTCTACAATATTTCCACTGCACTTAAGTTATACTTACTAATAAGCATTGGTATTTTATTGTAGACAGGATTGGTACTGTTGTAATAATTGGTCTTAAAAATTTACCCTAATTGTGAGCTCAACTGTAAAAAGTATGTGAAAGTTCATGAGATGTTACAATAACCTACAATAACAAATGTTGACGGGAAAAGGTACAAAAAGGAGACAGAAAAACTCAATTAATCAAACCACAAAGTCTAATGAGCTCATTTAAGAACTGTGTAAAGATCATACTTGGTAAACAACAAAAATGTGGAACCAGAAATCAGTGAACCAGAATTGGTCTGTCGGAAACTAGGCCTAATTGGTGGACAAAGTAATGAAGGGACGGGCTATTTCACCCATCGTTCCTTTGTGACTCCTTAAAAAAATACTTTGGGGAGAAAAACAGGCTATTGGAGCAAGCTTCGCCATCATAGCTGCCACCCTCACAAACTCCTGAGACTCCAGGCCTTCATCATCCTGATCCTGAGAGATGTCCTATCCAGAACAGGCCAGAAAGGCATCCAGATGACATCACCACCTCCACTGGCTCCAGCTGAATCCCAAACATCACCTGGGAGGAAATGGGATCGGACTTTATCAACAACAGCTCCAGGCCATTGCAACTAACTTCTCTTTTCCCCCAAAAGGACAGTTATTGAGTTATTGCCATCTTTGAAACCACCTAAGAGACTGTCAAACAAGGGTTTTGTCCTATTAAAAACTCTCTCCAGCTAAAGGGAAAGGGAACAAGAAATACTGTTAAAATGAAAGCCTTATTTAATACTTTACATTTCAAATGCTTTAACTGTTTGTCCTCCTTTTCTTTATCTTTAATAAAAGGTTAAAACGATTTTAATGGTGTTTCCCATGGTACTAAGCAGGCTGAGGTTTCTGTATACTAAACCCTGAACCTTATTTAACACTATTTAATGTTGGACAGTGAATAACTGGGTTATGCCATCTTTGGGACTCTATGTTCCATCTAAATTAATACAACAGCATCACAGCCTATTATTAAGTTTGCCCAACATTTCCTATAAGACCCCGTTTTCAGTTGCTTATAACTTTTCTAAACTTTACCATTCAGGCTGAAATTTCCCATTGCATGTGTCTGTCTCAGGCTGATGTCTTGGAAAAATTAGCCAAAACAGTTCAGCCGCTTCTGAGAATGAGCCTATGAACAAAACACATTTTCCCCCCATGTTGAAAAATTCTGGTAATCTCTTTTGAGAAGCTCTAGCATCTCCATGCTTTGGAGAAGGGATGTGAAATTTGGCAGGCAGTGACCCTTATGTCAAGAATGTGCATTATACCAATCCTGTGAATAATTCACCTAAATTTAGCCAAATTATAAGCCTCTGAAAAATTAGAGTTTTCACATGCTCATTAGATTTATTAAAGATTTGCAGCTATACTCCCTGAAGAATCAGTTGGCATAGAGCTTGCTCCAGAACCTGACTGAGCATGATTTTCCCTGCAATTGCAGAGCTGTTGAAGAGTGGGCTGAGGCTGGGTATCAGAACTGAGTGAAGGCAGACTGTCTCTCTCGTGTTCTCAATTTGCCCATGCTGGCAGTGTGGAGGGGGAAACTTACCTAATTCAGAAGCAGAGAGGACAAGTGGCAGACCAAAAAGGCAGAGGCATAGATTAGGATAAGGATCCTGAGGCAAGACTAGGAGTGGAGGTTGGCAGGGGTGGGGAGAGAAAAATTAGGACTAGGAGATGGCGTGGTGGTGGGGCAACTGGGAGCCAGGATAGAGTGCAAAGATTGGGACTGCCAGGGCAAGGAGACAGGAAGGAGAACTGGGTGGGGAGAGCAAGACTGAGATAAGATGAGGAGCTGCGGAAGTGGGGGAGACAGACTGGGAACCATTAGAGTGTGGGTGGGGAGGAAGAAGTAGGGGAAGGGACAACAGATAAGATAAGAGCTGTAGTGTAGGAGGAGAACTTGGATTGGCTGATCAAAATATTGGACAAGAAATTTAGCGAAGGAGACTGACTAGGATTGGGAGCCAACGAGGAAGGGGGAATGTGGGGGGCAGGTGTGAGGGAGTGCGACTGGAGATAGGAGCAGGGAGAAAAGCAGATCAGGTGAGAAGTGAGGAGAGTCAGTGAACTGGGCTTGAGATGGGAATTCTGAGGAGTGCAGACTGAGACTGGCTAGATGAGAAGAATAGAACAGAGTTGAGAACCCAAAGGATGGGGAAGAGGCAAGATGGGGACAGGAACAGATTGGAAAGGATGGAGCAAAAGAAGTCAAGCTTGGGGCAAATGATCAAAAAAGTCTGTGCCCAGTAGAGCACACTCCCCTTCAGAGCCTGAAACAGAACCTAAATTCCCGAGTTTCACCATTCAGTAAATATTTGTGAAACCCACTAGTGAAGTATCTCATCTTGCATTATTGCTCCACGTAGAGGATGACAACCTACTATTGCCGTCAGTTACTCTGTTAGCTAAAGTGCCAATGTCTGTGCAGTGGATCTAAACATTCTAATCCTGCTGCTGAACCATGTTGGTGTCTATTTGATACCACATGGATTTATTTTTCTGTTTGTTTGTTGTTTTTTTTAAATCTAGGAAATTACACAAAAAGCTATGCTAAAAGTACATTATTAAGGTCCCAAAGTCAAGCACTCAAAAGTTAGGAAATGCCAGAAATAAGGATGTCTGTGAACCTTAATTCAGTCCCTGGTGTGAATGCATTATGAAACAATCTATTAAATTACATGATCACATACTAGTTTTTTCACAGAACCCCAACCTCTTTCAGTGTACAGGAAGGACCTGCTCTGGGGATCAGTCACAATTGTGTAGTAAAGAAGGATGTTCATAGGACCCCTGCCTCATTTGTGGCATAAGTTGGAAGATGCGTAGTGAATGAGACAGGCAACACACTTCTCAGTGCACGAAGAGAAAAGATGGTCTAATGGTTAAGGAAGCTGAATGCTTTTCTGGGGAATTTGATTCTATCACTGCCTCTGGCCACAGAGTTGCTGTGTGATGCTGGACAAATCACTTAACTCAGTCTTTTCACAGTTGATCACTACTTGTGTGTTCCTCATTTTATGAGCACCTGACTTGATGCCTTTGTGTCTGATCTGCAGAAGTTCTGAACCCTGCAATTGAAGTCAATTGTTACTGTGCTTTGAACATGTAAAAGGTTACATAATGCTAAGTACTCTGAAAAATCAGGTCCTAAGTGTCTCAGATTAGGCACCCAAAATTAGTGGATACTTTTAAACAATCACTCTGTGCCTCATCCCCCACTGTAAAACAGAGATAACACCATCCCCTCATCTCACAGTGGTGTTGAAGATAAGTGAAGATTTGTGAAGCACTCAGATGCTACACAGATGAGCACCACAGAAAAGCCCATGAAGTACTTAACACTTAAAACCGTCTCCAAAGTCGGGTTTGAATAGCGTGTCGTAAATAATGCCTTGGTCGATACACTGAACAAAGAGAAAACAAAATATTGAATAATTGCTCATTAATTGAGCACCATCCATCCTGTAAACTGATGGATAGAGGCCTGCGCAGATACACATTTATATCTGCGGATATAAATTGGTATCCATGGAACTGCAGTGGCAAAAGGAGTTGAACGTGGGGCCATCACTCCCAGGAGACAGCACCCCGCACCGGCAGTTCCTCTGGCATGGCTGTACCGCTCACAACCCTGCCCCCGTCCCTTCCATGCAGCTGTCTGTGTCTCCTGCTTGGGGGCAGTACAGTCATGCCAGAGGAGCTGCCGGCGTGGGGCGCTGCGTCCTGGGCATGGCAGCCCTAAGTTCTGCTCCTTTAGCCACTGAGGTTCCCGGAAAGCCCTGCGGTTTTGTGGATACTGATTTATATCCCCGCAAGGCTCTACTGATGGAGGCAGTGGTCCTTATGTAAAAAAATATTATGTGATTTTGTAATTAAAGACTGTATTATAATGCATGTGCATTCACAAGGTGGGTGAATGAAGACTGCATATGCAACTTTAATTCTGGCATTTTCTAACTTTTAAGTGCTTGACTTTGCATCTTTAATGTCCTTTTTAATGTAGTTTTGTATTTGTAATATGCATTTATTTTCATTGAGCATGTGTGGTAATTAACAGTCATTACAAATGAGCATTCCTTCAAAAGACGTACAACAGCAGTCAAATAATTCTGCCCATACAAGTCTGTTTATTAGGCAGTGCTCTTAGTGACCACTACAATCAGCGCCCACCTGTTCTTCAACTCCATGTCTGTAGTTTGCTATGGCATCCATGCTATTCTGCATAATAGTGTTCCAGAATTTGAACTTTCATTAAAAAAAGCATTGCTAGCAGTTGTGGAAATAAATGTTTTCAAGACTGAGTGTGAACTGATGCAGTGTCACTTGCCTAGGGCTATGCCTACTCTTCAAATGTTGTAGTTAATCCACCTTCCCAGGAGGCAGTAGCTAGGTTGACAGAAGAATTCTTCCCATCTACCTAGTGCTCTCTGTACCGGGGGTTAGGTCGGCATAGTTATGTATCTAAGGGGTGAGAATTTCCCTGGAGAGATGTAGCTATGCGGATGTAAATTTCCAGTGTAGAGCAGCCCTAAGTCTGCAAAGAGCTTAAAGCAATAGCTCAGATGTGAATATCCAACTGATCCCACTCAAGCCCACTTAAGAGACAGAGTCCATGACCATAGCATCTGGCAGTTTTTAAAGATGTCATGAAATTCTGTATTTCTGCCAGCATCCAGTATTTTGTTTTCTTTCTCCCAGCCCCATTGGGACCTGCCTGCAGCTCCTCATGCTCTCTAGTTTTCTTCATAGGGAAGTTAATTGGATTACAGTGTGCACTGCCTGCACTGTTCCATGGACCTGAGGTCACTCCTCCAGAATTTACAGAATGTGCCCTTGACAGTTTAAAGGAGCTCAGTCCCTGTCTTTTTCAGCCAACATAATGCAGTGCAGAGGGCACAAGACTGAAGTCGGAAGATATGGATTCTATTCTGGACTCTGCCACTGACCTGACCTGCTATGTGACCTTGGGTAAGTCTTAGTTTCCCCATCCCTAAAACGGAGAAGATATTGGCTTTCCTTTGTAAAGTGCTTTGAGATGTATGAACAAATAGTATTAATACTGTCACTCCCAATTCAGCAGTTTAGGAGTGTGGTATTTCCACCATTATTTAACTAACAGGGCTCCTCAGCTCTCCCCATTGAGAAGCAGACTGTTAGCTGATTTTCAGCAGTGGGATTCTATGGAGGTGTACTAATGAAGGTATAAAAGGGGTTACCTACCTTTCAGAACTCCAGTTCTCCAAATAGGCTTACCTTCATAAAGCCATATTGATCACCCCAACTTCCCCACTATCACTTGGCTTTTCAAGGTAGAGAGGAACTGTCGAATGTTAGGTGGGGCAGAGCTGTTTATATTCTCAGTCAAAAGGCTGATGGAAGCACACACCTGTGCCCCCAAATGGTATGCTGTAATAAAGATTCTATGGCCTCAGGTACACTTCAACAACAGGGCTCTATGGAGGCACACTCATGAAGGAGAGCTTATATTCTAGCTTTCTATAGCCATACTTCCAAGAATAATGTCTCAGAACAGAGGCCTCTGGCTGTCCGGCCTTTTCCAGCAGTGTAAATAAATAGGGTAGCCACCTATCCAGTTTATGCTGAAATTCATCTAGGTTCTATAGTCTGGGAAAGAAGAAAGTACACAGCCCTAATTCAAAATACCTCTGTTAATTTTCCTTACATTTTTATTTGCCAAACAAAAATATTTGGGCTTTATGACTGCCAATCAATAACAGCCAAAATCCTGCACTGATTTACATCCAGTGTAACTCCATCAGGTTCAACCTCTACAATAAGGGAAGTTGCATGAGGTGTAAATTAGCACAGAATTTAGCCCAGGATATACAGTAGTTGGGATCTGGAGTCTTTTACTTTGCATGGGTGGGGAATAAAGTTTACAGCTAGTAATTTTGAAGAGTAAATACTGAAAGATGTTTCTACCACCACAAATCCTGAATCAGTAATTTAAAATATCAAATTTATTTTCACCCTATTAAGTCCTGAAAACAAAAGGAAATGTTCATGCCTACAAAATAGTGTTCTGTGATTTAGAGCCACCGGTCTTAAGGATAGGTTCTTGACAGATTTACAATTCTGTTCATCACAAGCATGCAGATGAACAAATCAATAAAAATAATTTTCCTGCCAAAATAAATATTTGCTGTTTTGCTTACATGGGGGAACTACTGGAGTTCTTTCCTAAGAGAAACAAACAGAACAGATTAAAAAGAAACCTACCCTTTGCCACATTTACTCAAAACAGGGCATCGTTCAAATTGTAAGATCTGAATTAAAAAGTTTACAGGTAGGAAATATCGTATTTCTATTTCAAAAGATATACCAGTTTTGGATGATGTGCTCTAGCTAGTAATGCTCAATAAAAATGTAAGAGCTGAACTAACAGCAGCATAGAAAATATGATTTCCCTGTGCTACATTCATTGAAGCTAAAAGATGAAGTCTGTAGAAACTAATGAAAGGATAGAAAGATTTTCAAGTTTTCACCTTGCAACCATAGATTCCTTTTTGCCCTTTATGGCTCCCAGAGACATAAAGGAATTTGTTTCCAGCAAAATGGGGTAGAGACCCCTTACTGATATGTTACAGATCTCTGAGAGCACTAGCAGAGGACTGTAGGCTGCTTGACTACCAGAAACATGAGAAACAAGCATCATATGCACAGATCCTAGGAACTATTCCTGCCAAAGTATAAATGACCTAACAAAGGCACAGCTTCCTTGATATTTTCAAATCTGCCCAGATACAAAACCACAGTATCAAGTAGGACATATATAATGGTGTAGTCTCTGAAACTCGCTCAGACGTGAGTTTATTTTTAAAACCACCAGAAAACGTACTGCAAGTACAGTATTCTAAAAACCAGAAACAACTATAACTTTGCAATCTGCTTCAATGACACTGAAGGATTCCAACTCTCCTAAAAAATAAGACTTTCATTCAGTACATAGAGTGATAACCTGCTCCACTGAAATCAGTGAAAACCGCTTTGATTTCAAGGGGGCCAGGTTTTCCCCCAGGCTTCTGAGAAACTGCTTATTAATAATATCCTGGCACTTTCTGGTTTCTTGCTATCCCAGGATGTCTCTCTTCATAACATCACTGATACCAAAGATCTTCCTGTAACTCAGGATATCTGATCTCAGAAGCAAACTAGGAAGTGCTAGGAGGATTTCAAAAACTGAAGAAGGCTTTTTTTAGTTATCTAAAAACCTATTTACAGTATGTGCTTAACTGAGTTTTCATTTTAACTTTATATTTTAAAATCTGACCACTTGAGCTCTGGAAGTCAGACATATTTCAGGTTATGCTTATAGCTTTGACTTCAGATCATGTGCTGAAAGTGACATCTACTTTTCTGTCACTGTGCTCAGACAATTAAACATTTCCACTTAAGGAAAAATAAGTGTTTTGACACATGCTGCTTCTGTTGGGACCCACTTCAGTGATTTCATGCTTCAGGAAATCTGTATAATTTCCATGAAACATTGAAAGAATTGTTTTGTGCTATGACAAGGCCAAACTGTCAGGACTTTCTCTTATTTAGTATGTAAGGAGAACACCTTAATTGGTTTAGGTTCTTTCCAGTTGGAAACAATTACTCATAAGCAAAGAGGTTTTAGAGAATTAATATTTCATGGATTAAAAATGTCCTGTGTGAGTTGTATCTCTCATGAATAAATTCCTCTTCCTGAAAAGTGGCTGTGTCCTGTATGGGAAAGGATAGTGGGGTAATTGCTGACAGAAAGCACTAACAGGAAATGCCCTGCTGATTTTTTTTTAAATAATCTGATTCTAACACTTGGCAAGGGCACTGTTTGAAAAGGCAGCAGTCTAGCTCAAAGTATCCCTCCTGTGGGCTGTTCTGACTCAGATTAAACAATAAGAACAGGAGTACTTGTGGCACCTAAGAGACTAACAAATTTATTAGAGCATAAGCTTTCGTGGGCTACAGCTCACTTCATCAGGTGCACAGAATAGAATGTATAGTAAGAAGATATATATATATACATACAGAGAAGGTGGAAGTTGCCATACAAATGGTAAGAAGCTAATTAATTAAGATGCGCTATTATCAGCAGGAGAAAAAACCTTTTGTAGTGATAATCAAGATGGCCCATTTAGACAGTTGACAGGAAGGTGCGAGGATACTTAACATGGGGAAATAGATTCAATATGTGTAATCACCTAGCCACTCCCAGTCTCTATTCAAACCCAAGTTAGTGGTATCTAGTTTGCATATTAATTCAGGCTCAGCAGTTTCTCCTTGGAGTCTGTTTTTAAAGCTTTTCTGTTGCAGAATTGCCACCCTTAAGTCTTTTACTGAGTGGCCAGAGCAGTTGAAGTGTTCTCCTACTGGTTTTTGAATGTTATGATTCCTGATGTGTTGTTGTACCCAACTGGTCCCAGGATGTAAGAGAGCCAAAAAGGGTCAGGTAATATGTTTTATTGGACCAAATTCTGTTGGTGAAAGAGACAAGCTTTCAACCACCACAGAGCTCTTCTTCTGGTCTGGGAAAGGTATTCAGGGAATGTCACAGATAAATACAAGGTAGAACAGATTGTGAAGCATAAATAGTTAACACATGTTGCAAGAAACCATTCAAATAAAGGCTGTGAGCAATTAACACCTCTGCAGTCACAGGACAAAGGAGAATTAGTGGGTTACAGATAACTATAACAAGACATAAAACCAATATCTCTATTAATTCTATTATTTTTCATGTCTAGCAGAGTTAGGCTTTTCTTTTGAAAATATTGTGCAGGTTTCCTTTGCAGATGAGTACAGAGAAGTCAAATATGGAATGATCATTATGTGAAAAGTATATGCCCCTGGACAGTGCTTAATTTGTGCCAGGGCTTGCCAGGACTGAGACCCGGCACCTCTAGACTTGGTGGTTCATAGTCCTGGCACCTCTGGGCTTGCTGCATCAGTTATCAATATAAGCTTCCTTCTTGTCTACTGTTGGGAATGGGCCACTTCCATCCTGACTGATTTGGCCTCGTTAGCACTGACCCCTCACTTGGTAAGGCAAATCCCAACTTTTCATATGCTTTATTTTTATACCTGCCTATGTATTTTCCACTCCATTCATCTGATGAAGTGGGTTATAGCCCATGAAAGTTTATGCCCAAATAGATTTGTTAGTCTCTAAGGTGCCACAAGGATTCCTCACTGTTTTTCCCCATGGAGCGTCTTTGTTTGGTGAAGGTGGTTTTAAGCTTGTGAAGACCAAGACTATAACAGGGTTCAAAAAAAGCAATAGGCAAGTTCATGAAGGATAGGTCCATCAATGGCTATTAGCCAGGATGGACAGGGATGGTGTCAGTAGCCTCTGTTTGCCAGAAGTTGGGAATGGGCAACAGGGGGATGGATCACTTGATTACCTGTTCTGGTCATTCCCTCTGGGGCACCTGGCATTGGCCACTGTCAGAAGACAGAATACTGGGCTAGATGGACCTTTGGTCTGACCAGTATGGCCACTCTTATGTTCTTAAGGTGTGTATCCCAGACTTTCTCCTTGAAGCACAATCTGTGGTATCTGAGTGCCTGGTTTGGCAAGGACCTGGACACACCAACACAAGGTGGCACCAGATCCTACCATAACAGATGCAAAACCTGCAGCTATAATTCCACTGCTATGAATAAATGCACCCTTTAAACTACAAAATGAGCATTTCCTGCCTTTTTCCTTTGTTTATCCATTATTTGTAAGTGTATTCAGAGGCCCAAGAAACAAAATATCAACCTGCCTCCTGCTGTAGTGCAGCAATAGAAGTGCCTCCTGGTGAGAACGTATTACCAGTATATTAATTGGTTTAGCAATCTACCTGTAACTAGAGAGAGCAAGTCAAATCACTGAAGCCTGAGATGAAGTACCACTTTACTAATAAAATGAAAATGTTGTTACATAATCCATGCATTCAAACTATACTATGGACAGAAATTCTGAAAGTGCATTTAAAATAATCCTTTATGTGTCGTCTACCCATCTTTATGTTTAGGTTACATGTTTTAAATAATAGTTTTATATAGAGACATTAGTCAGGATTCTGGGCTTCACAGAGAATCCTCTTGGGCTAGCTGCTCCCCACCCATATTCCAGACTAGGAAAAATCCCAAGCATCTGAAGAAACACTGCAGACTACCAGCAATGCTTACATCTATTCTATACAGGTTCACATACTGCGATCACCAACATAGTGTCTGAGGGCCTTCCAACAGTACATTAAGCAATGTGATCTGTCATGTACTGTTTGTTCTCTTGTCTTCTCCTCAGAGGAAGGCGTATGTGCAGTGGAATGTATTGTTGTGATAAACTAACACAAAGTATGCATGCTATTTTATACAAATATTGTTAGGGACCAGGACATGGCTGGTCATGCCTAATGGTCAGAGCAGGATTCAGGTGCTGGGAAGCTTAGATGAGGATCAAAACCAGAATCAGAGGCCAGATACCTGAGCCAAGGGGCAAGACAGAGTCAGTCTGGAATGGGAGCCAAAGATCAGAACTGGAGTCAGAGGCCAAGGTCAGGGCCAAGAATCAGAGTCAGAGAATTGAGCCAAGGTTTGGAGCCAGGGTCAGAAGTTAGGCAAGAAGGCAGGGTCCAAAGAAGCAGACATCCAGAAGCTCACTCAGCTGCATGGACAACTTCCTGTGCCTCTTTACAGCTTAAATAGCACAGCCGGAGTAATCAGTGGGGCTGGGTGTTCCTCCAGGCAGGATTCTTGTGGACAGTGCCTCTGGTGGGGCTATGGTTCCATTAGTCCTCAGCCCACCAGGTAGTAGCAAGCTGACAGATGGCAGCTGGAATAGGAGGGTTGCCTGGAGACCTATCGATCCTCACAAAGATATCCATTGCTATGTGTGTGTTAGAGAAAGCAAGACCAAAGAAATGTGCCTTGACTTGGAGCAGAAAGGTAAGGTTTGTGATGGTCTTTTAGTTCCTGGGAACAGTTAATTCCACAGTCTCAACTGCCCGCATGCACCCCTGCCTCCCACAGTAGTTCTGTCTCCTGGCACAGGCTAGCTTTCCCCTTATTGTAGAAAGTTCAAGTGTGTCAGAATAGCATAATTGTGGGCAGCAGTCTTTGTCCATTGAGCTTGAGCAGTCTTTGTCCTTTGAGGTTTAAACAATCTTTTGGATATCATGGGCCTAGGCCACTTTGAAGATAAGTACCAAATACTTAAGTACTTGATATGAAATTCTATGGGAAGCCTCTGTAGAGAGCAGAGGACAGATTGGATGTGTCTGCAGTGGCTTGTTCTGCCAAGGAGACAAATTCCAGCATTCTGTACTAGTTAGAGTTCCCTAAAAATCTTCATGCCCAGGTATACTGAATTGCTGTAATCAAGCTGAGAAGCGACAAAGGCATGAATAAATGAATCCAGGTCTTCGTCTACAAGGATGGGACAGAGTCTTCTAGCCAAGCGGAGATGGTAGAAAGTGTTACTCATGGATGCTGCTGTGCAAAAGCTCAGTGTCAGCTAGGAATCCAAGAGCACTCCTTCAGTGTGGACTGAACTGATCAGTGGTGGGTGGGTATCTTCAGCCACTGGAGAATTCAACATGGCTGCAAGCTCTTCAAAGTATCTTCCTCTGCCCACCAGCATCACCTTTGTCTTCCTTGGGTTCAGCTTCAGCAAGCTGTGGATACAGTCTTTTTCTTCCACCCCTTCTTGTTTGGAATAAGAGAGGGCATCTGTTGTTTTGACCCATTGAAGTGTCTGTATCTTGTTTCACTGATCGAGAGATATAAACAGTTGATCTCTCTCTTTATAAAAGACTGATGGGAGGACTTCAGTGGAATATGCTATTCACGTATAAGACTTAGGCCTTATTTAAATCAATTTATTTATTTACAGAATTCTGTTGTGCACTTGCTAGCTGTATATCCATAACTCAGTGAGATTATTTTCAATGAATTATTAAAAGTCACGATACACATCTGAGGAAGGGCAACCCTTTAAAAAAAAAAAACACTTTGGTGGTGCCAAAACCTGAGTCTTCTATAAAAGGGTTAATGGCTATAGTACAGTGGTCTGAGGTTAAAGCCACTGAGAATGTGGAATTCAATAGTGTGTTGTATTGGGTAATGAATATAAATGGGGAGGGAGCATTAAGGGTGTGCAAGATTTTGTAGATGAAGGAACAGCATGAATGCCAACTTCTGTACCCAAAAAAGGAAACAAGTTCAATATTTCTGTCAGTGCTACAATCATAACAGTGTTACAATGTTAAAGATATAGATTAATATATATTTCTCTAACAATAAAGCATGCTTTTCTAAACAAACAAAAAATCACGCAAATCAGCATCTGATCAAGGTTCTCTGATACACATCAGGAGGAAAATAGTTCTATATTTCAGACATGAATTTCTCCACAAATGGAACACCTGTGAAACTGGCTTTTAATGAGATTAGGGTTCAATCCTGCAAGTTACTTAGCACTCTGGCCTCAATCCTCCAAAGTAGTTGAATAGTCCCCACTGAAGTATAACTCTCTGTCCACCAAGTCTAAACAAGTCTGTCCTAGTCTTTATGGGTGGCAAAAACTTCATTCATCACCACAACCACCACATCAATGAACCAGGGACAATCTGAGAATAAGTCTCCCCCACCACACACTTCACATTCCACTGGAGGGATCCAATAGGGAATATTCACTCTCTTCCGGCTTGGAAGAACTGATTCGGATATCAACCAAAACGTCCTCAACATGGTTCTAGGATACTTGTTTATAAGGGTTATAATTCACCTCCATAACTGTTGCCTGGCAATGTCAACATACAGATGTTGCCTATTCCCACATCACTGATAACTCTCGCCTCAGGTAACCCCCTAAGAGAGGAGGAAAAGGAAGTTACAATCCAACAGTGTTAGCTTCAAGCAACTCCTGTAGCACTGTGAGGAACAAGGAAAAGGGCTTTAGAGTCACTAATTAGCTAACAATTGTGTACCAAATTTCCTAACAAGGTGGGAAGGAAACCCAACTAAAGAGGCGATACCACTGGAGGAATCAAGCCTGCTACATTGTCACTCAAAAAATTGAGAAGTGGTTGGAACTGCACCCTTCTTTTATATAGTTCATGTCAGGGGCTGTCAGCATGGATCCAAAAGACACAGCTAGCTATAGATTGTAGTTTACACACTGAGATTGGTCACGTCTACCAAGAATTATGATTCATGTAGACAATTATTGAAGTAGTAAATATACTGTAAAGAACAACGGCTCATTGGCTAAGGATGCCAAGATGGTCCAATAGGTCTTTCGTCACCCACAGTATATGTAATTCAAACTATAACTTATCATTTTCACCTTTTTTATGTTTAAAATGAATAACAGTTTAGAGAGTATCTGACTGCACTGTATAAATGTATTTCAGCAGTATGGTTGCGAAAACAAATACTGCCTCCACAAACATGGCCAACAAGAGTAAATATTAAGTGAAACTGAAGAGATCCACTTCCTGACACTCCAGTACTAATAAGCAATGGTCACATAGACACCACCCTATACCGAAAACCTACTGACCGCTATACTTACGTACATGCCTCCAGCTTTCATCCAGACCACATCACACGATCCATTATCTACAGCCAAGCTCTGAGATACAACTGCATTTGCTCCAATCCCTCAGACAGAGACACCTACAAGATCTCTATCAAGCATTCTTAAAACTACAATACCCACCTGCTGAAGTGAAGAAACAAAAAAACTTCAAAAACAGACCCCCAATGAGAAACTGCTGAATTGGAATTAATTTGCAAACTGGACACCATTAAATTAGGCTTGAATAAAGCCTGGGAGTGGATGGGTCATTACTAAGTAAAACTAGAAGTAAAAACTATTTCCCCATGCTAATTTTTCCCCTACTGTTACTGACACCTTCTTGTCAACTGTTGGAAATAGGCCATCCTGATTAGCACTACAAAAAGGTTTTTTTTTCTCCTGCTGATAATAGCCCACCTTAATTGATTAGTCTCGTTATAGTTGGTATGGCAACACCCATTTTTTCATGTTCTCTGTGTATATATATCTTCCTACTGTATTTTCCACTGCATGCATCCAATGCAGTGGGTATTAGTCCATGAAAGCTTATGCCCAAATAAATTTGTTAGTCTCTAAGATGCCACAAGTACTCCTCGTTCTTTTTGTATTATATTTATAAATCAATTATGAGGCAAAATGGACAAAGTGGGATGAATAATTTTTTTATTTAACTATACTTACAGTAATGCATATTGCCTCAGCTTTTCTGCCTTTGCTTGTTTATCTGGTAACAGCAACAATACTACCATTATCTACAATAGAAATAGTACAGTAGGTCCCCAGTATATGTCAGGGTTGTGTTCTTGAAAAGGACCACAGATACCGAAACGATGTATACTGGAGACCCACTGGTACAGCAGTGGCGTAGGCAAGAGGGGACACTTGGGGTGGGGGTGGGGCAATGACAGGAAGCGGAGGGGTAGGAGATGTCATAAATATACAGGGAAGGGTAAATACCTTTAAATCCCTCCTGGCCAGAGGAAAAACCCTTTCACCTGTAAAGGGTTAAGAAGCTAAGATAACCTCGCTGGCACCTGACCAAAATAACCAATGAGGAGACAAGATACTTTCAAAGCTGGTGTGGGGGAGAAACAAAGGTTCTCTTTGTCTGTATGATGCTTTTGCCAGGACCAGAGCAGGAATGCAGGTCAGAACTCCTGTAAAGAGTTAGTAAGCAATCTAGTTAGATATGTGTTAGATTCTGTTTTGTTTAAATGGCTGACAAAATAAGTTGTGCTGAATGGAATGTATATTCCTCTTTTTGTAACTTAAGGTTTAGCCTAGAGGGATTCTCTATGTTTTGAATCTGATTACCCTGTAAGGTATTTACCATCCTGATTTTACAGAGGTGATTCTTTTACTTTTTCTTTAATTAAAAGTCTTCTTTTAATAACCTGATTGCTTTTTCATTGTTCTTAAGATCCAAGGGTTTGGGTCTGTGTTCACCTATGCAAATTGGTGAGGATTTTTATAAAGCCTTCCCCAGGAAAGGGGGTGTAGGGCTTAGGGGGATATTTTTTTGGGGGAAAGTTTCCAAGTGGGCACTTCCCCTGTTATTCTTTGTGTAACACTTTGGTGGTGGCAGCTTTTAAACTAAGCTGGTAAGAATAAGCTTAGAGGGTCTTTCATGCAGGTCCCCACATCTGTACCCTAGAGTTCAGAGTGGGGAAGGAACCTTGACATGAGCAATCTGGGCCCCCCTTCCAGGTGGCCTTGCGGCGGGGAGGAGGGAAATAGATGCTCTGGCCAGATGCCCCCAGAAAAATGGAGGGCCCCAAAAATGTGCACCCCTAGACCCCTGCCCCTCCCGTGTTGCTCCCCTGCCTGGTGCTTGGGACTTGCCCCGCTCCACCCAGAGCTCCTGCCAGGGAGCAGAACGCCGGGTTGGGGTATGGGGGCTTGTCCAGCTCCAGCGGTCAGGGGCTTAGAAGCCCCCATGCCCCAACCCCACTCCACTGCAGGAGGGCCAAGTGAGCACAGCGAAGCAAACCCCTGACCCCGCTCCATGGCTGGAATGCCAGAGCTGGGCAAGCCCCTGCTACTGCCTAAAGCAACTTCCTCTCGTTTTTACAAGTCTGCACTAGACAACAACTCAAAAGGCAAATAAGCCTGAAATTACTTTTAAAGGAGTACTTTTCTTCATCGCTCTCTCTTCTTTCTGAACACACACTTTTTAAAGTCTATTACTGCTAAAGGAGAGAATTTTGGAACTTTACAGACAAAAACCTTATATATTTCTGTACAAGGTTATTCTTTGCAAAAAATACAGTCTATCACCGGTATTATCTGAACTGACTTTTTGTTCCGCTACAGACTAGGGACCAAATGGCTAGGCAGCAGTTCTGCGGAAAAGGACCTAGGGGTGACAGTGTACGAGAAGCTGGATATGAGTCAGCAGTGTGCCCTTGTTGCCAAGAAGGCCAATGGCATTTTGGGATGTATAAGTAGGGGCATAGCGAGCAGATCGAGGGACGTGATCGTTCCCCTCTATTCGACATTGGTGAGGCCTCATCTGGAGTACTGTGTCCAGTTTTGGGCCCCACACTACAAGAAGGATGTGGATAAATTGGAGAGAGTCCAGCGAAGGGCAACAAAAATGATTAGGGGTCTAGAACACATGACTTATGAGGAGAGGCTGAGGGAGCTGGGATTGTTTAGCCTGCAGAACAGAAGAATGAGGGGGGATTTGATAGCTGCTTTCAACTACCTGAAAGGGGGTTCCAAAGAGGATGGCTCTAGACTGTTCTCAATGGTAGCAGATGACAGAACAAGGAGTAATGGTCACTAGTTGCAGTGGGGGAGGTTTAGATTGGATATTAGGAAAAACTTTTTCACTAAGAGGGTGGTGAAACACTGGAATGCGTTACCTAGGGAGGTGGTAGAATCTCCTTCCTTAGAGGTTTTTAAGGTCAGGCTTGACAAAGCCCTGGCTGGGATGATTTAACTGGGAATTGGTCCTGCTTTGAGCAGGGGGTTGGACTAGATGACCTTCTGGGGTCCCTTCCAACCCTGACATTCTATGATTCTATGACCCACCTTGTCTCATTAAAAAAAGCTGTCATTTTGCTTAAACTGAATATTGGTAACACTTGTTCAGTGTTTCATGACCAAGTCATTCAAAATTTTTAATTACTAGAAAAAGTCTTACGCGCCAAAATATGAAGGCATTGTTGTTGAGTCATAAGCTGACACCAGCACACATTTTAAACAGTATGTTTTTGTATGCATATTTTGTGGCCCTAAAAAAATGCTGGCACAAAAGCATCTTTAGGATTTTTAAAATATGGTCCTCTCAGCAGAAATTCATTTAAGAGGGAACAACTTGATGGGTGAAGTGGCACTTTTCTCTTCAGCAATTCCTTAAGTCATTACAGTACTCTGCAGGAAAGTTTGAATTTGATGATCACAGTGGAAGTTCTATTCAGGTTTGAAGCTGTAACTCCTTCACTAGAGTATCAGTAACAAAATCACTATTTGAGGGTGACACATATGTGACTTTTGTGCGGACGCTATTTCACAGCTGCACTCCCTTCACTATGGATACACCACTCCAGAATTATGAGCTATTGCTAACTAAGAATTGAGAAGAATTACCCAGGAATCAGACTTTGCTGAAAAGGCAAAACAAAGGCCCGAGAGCGGGGAAACTCAAAGCCCAACAGCAGAGTTTCCTCTGACTTTCACAAGAGTATATAATGCCACCCAGCGCAGACAAGCCAGGAAGCCTGTTAACTACACCATTAGTGTATGTGAAAATAAACATCCCTTTCCTCACTTTCTCTAATTTACTTGGAATGAATTTAAATAAATACTATGTATTAAAATACTATAAGACGTTGCCAGATACAAAGTTAGGGATAAATACAAGGACCTAGACTGAAAAAAAAACTAATTTGATGAAAGGGTAATGTTACATGTAAAAATGGAAGTCAACTAAAACTTGATACAGCTTTGGGAAAGACAGTGGTAGTAATCCTGTTAGGAAAGACTGGGGTTGTACTCATAATGATTTCTTTTAAATTAGTGATGAAATCAAGTTGTAAGGATGTTTGCAATCAAGCATGCTTTTATTACCACAAGTACCGGTAAGTAAAATATACATATGCTGGAAGAGGCAGTAACAAAAAAGGTTGAAAATAAATAATGTCTTATAAGCACTTGATCACAGAGTGAAATAATCAGAAATGTAACTGATCAATAATGCTCAGGCACAACTCAGCCATATATACAGAGGTCCTACCATTATTGTTAAAATAAGGAGAAAAGTCATGAAAGATTTATACAGCTATTCCCACCTGCTGCAGAACAACAGTTCTTTAGATTAATTTGTGTTCCTGCACAGCAGATTGTTAAAGTTTAAAGAGCATTAAAGAATGTTGAGAGACTCCACATGAAACAAATTTAAACTAGATATTTCTGCAGTCAGCAGAGCGCTGATGGAGAAACTGGAACTTGGACAAGGACAGCCATGCAAAGTCAATGAGCGGATGCACCAGAAGAGGGGTCTACAGAAAGCAACTTTCTGAAGTAGGTTGCTGACTAAAGCTCAGCCAGCAGATGTTCAGTGTATGTCCCAAGATGGTTGTACAAATGGCAGTGGCCTAACTTTTCTCACACAAACTGGTATGGCACAAGATGTTCTGCATAAAAAGACTTTTCCAGACACAGTTGCAAGAATTTAAAAGCAATGGCTTGTTTTCTGATTGGATGGTGAAAGGGAACATCTAATTTTGGCTGGTCATTTCAAGTGTTCATCACAAGTATGGGTCACTGTTTGATTGGTCCAAGCCAGCTTCTATAAAGAGAGGAACCAAACTGTACCACCCAGCAGAAATGGAATAAAATGGCCTGTCTTCTTCAGCACATTGCTTCCCAAAAGCTGATGGTACCTGCTAGAGAGCAGACTGGCTACCTGGGAATCCTCCGGCAATCAAGTACCTATGTTGGATAGGCACTTTTGTGTCCTTCTCTTTCTTTTCCAGCAAATTTAGGTTGCCTACTAGCACATCAGGAAAAGAACATAGATTGTCCCTCATCTGCTCCACCTGTGTTTGCACTATCAACTCCTGCTGTGAATAGTAACTGAGCATAAAGCTGATGGCTTAGCAAACTTCTTAACCCATTTCCCTGGGGTGACTACCCAAACCAGTCAGTTGACTATTTCCTGAAACTGGTTACCTAATTAATGAGGAACTGTACATGCTTATATAAGTGTTTTAATGCTTATCACAGAGCTCAAGCTCTGTCAGATTTGTGTCCATTTATTATTTTGCGTAGGTAAATGGACACAAATCTGACATCAGGAATTATAACATTCAAAAACCAGTAGGAAAACACTTCAGTCTCCCTGGTCGCTCAATAACAGATCTAAAAGTGGTAATTCTTCAAACAAAAAGACTTCAAAAACAGACTCCAACATAAAACTGCAGAACTGGAATTAATTTGCAAACTGGACACCATCAAATTAAGCATGAATAAAGACTGAGGGCGGTTGGGTCATTAAAAACCTAATTTCCCCCATACTGATTTCCCCCTACTGTTACTCACACCTTCTTCTCAACTGTTTGAAATGGGCCACTCTCATTACTACTACAAAAGTAATTTTTCCTCCCTTGGTATACTACTGTTAATTGAATTGTCTCATTAGACTGACCTCCCACTTGGTAAGACAACTCCCAACCTTTCATGTGCTGTGTATTTATACCTTCTACTGTATTTTCCACGCCATGTATCTGATGAAGTGGGTACTAGCCCATGAAAACTTATGCCCAAATAAATTTGTTAGTCTCCAAGGTGCCACAAGGACTCCTCGTTGTCTTTGCTGATAAAGACTAACACGGCTACCCTCTGAAACCTGTTATGGTTGTGTTATGTGATTTTTTTAAATAGCCTGGATGCTTTTAATGTTCACCAGTTTTTCCAATTTATGTTAGCCTAAATCATAATTCAATGGTGTTTGCATTTTTGTAACCTATACTAATCATTGCTCTTGTTAAGGACAGCTAAAAAACCCTCTGTAAAGTCAAATATAACTATTGAGTCCTTTCCTTTAGTTAAGCAATCAACAGCCAAATAATTCTAATAAAGATCGTTCAGGTAATCAGTTGAGCATTTTTGCTTAACTAAGGTTTATTTTATATCCTTTCTTTACAACCACCAACTCCTTTCAATCCTGAAGTTTATCCTGCACAGGTGGACTCCTAGGCATGTGTGGAGTCCCACTAGATCAGGGCAAAGCCTTGTGTTTCATCATAACAGACTTTTGCATCTGAATTGAAGATTCTGAAGACAAATAACAGTTATGGCCATTCATCTATTTTTTTTTCAGTTTCTAAGTTTATATTTTATTAATGTTAATTACTGCTACTCTTGCTGATTTTTTAATACTTTTTCAAGCCTTAGAAGAATTGGATAGAAACGGTCCTTAACAAATCAGAACAGCATTCTTGGGAGGACAACTATTAGACATACTAATTAGTTTAACTTTGTGTACCTTTTTGTTTACCTTAATTTGAGACAATGCCATTACAAAAAATACATGCACTTTAGTACCTACTGTATAGTAATCCCACAATATCTCCAGTGCTATAAATCTTTCATTAAATGAGATAACTACACAAATTTAGGTACACCACATTAGGTACTTATTGACAGCACAATTTATGTACAGTAAAAACAATTCTCATTCAGCACATTTTGGGGGGTGGGGGGAACTAACATTGCAACCTGGAACTAAACTACAGATAGATTTGGCTGGGTATCAAATTAAATAATAATAGTTTCTCTCATCCAGATTGTCACATTTAAAAAGACGAAAGTGAATGGTAATGCCTCATGTTTCCATAAGACATCAACATTCCACTCCTGGGGATCTGGTAAACTGAAACTAGAGAACCTTTCCTCAAAATTCCAAAAGATATGTTTACTTTCAACAGAAGAACTGAATGCACTGGAAGTAAGTGTTCTGTATCCGTTAGATCTTTATCAATCCTTAAGGAAAGTAGAGCCAGTTTTCAATTGTTCTGGTCTTGTCTTCCAGCAGTGACAACAGGAATGTAGTTTAACTAAGTCATTAACACATCTATCCAGCAATAATCTGGTCATCTTTACTCTGTAATCTGTGCCACCTGCTGGATGACTGCTATCAGCCCCCTACCTCATTAACCTAGGCCCAGCACTGTCACTGAAACACCACCACCATCCCTCATCTGACAGCTAAGGAACGGAAGCGGAGGTCGTCTCCTTGCTGCAACTGTCATTAGATGTTCCAGCCCCATTCCCAACCTTCTTTAGGAGATTTATTCTAATCTGCTTCCAAATCCAGTTGATCAGGGAACACGGCCCCCACTGATCAATTACCTGCACTACACACCTTCCAACTTGAGATGAAAATTTTTACAACCTAACATATTATAAATGGCAATTATAGATGATAATTTCTTCACTCAAAAAATGTTGAAGGAGACTTGCCATAAAATATCACTTGCAAGGTGAACTCAAGAGCCACCAACAGAAGCAGCTAACAGGAGAGTTTTGGAGGGCGAAGCTGCAGACCATGCTTGAAGGAAGTGCAACTTGATGAGTGGTGCATTTGGTCCATCTGTTAAGCTTGTTTGACTGTATGTTTGTTTGTTCTCTGTGTTTGGGCTGCATATTTGGGTTGGGGGCCCCTGAGGAGTAAGCAACTGAGACAGGTCTGTTTGTTGGTGCTGTTAGCTAATATAATATTTCTAGACTGCTTTGTACTTATGCTAAATTGTATAACTATGAACTGAATTCGCAGAGTGCCGTGTCTCATATAAGCTTTGTAGTGGAAATTTACTAGAAGTTAAACTGTGTATAACCTCTGTTCCTTGTATGTGAAGACTGTCAGAGACAAGATGTATGCTCTGTTGAGGCTTGCCAAATATGAACAGTGAGCTAGGTACAGCTGTTACAATATGCTACAGATAATTGGTGCAGGTGTCCTTTTACCCTGACAACACATATAAAACTAAATAAGAAAAGGGGAGTCTACTCATACAGTGGAATTTTCTATCTGTTGTAAACAGTGGTCTTATAAATACAGGCAGAAGTGAGCTCACATTTTTTAACAGAGTGAAGATGATTTAAGTGCTGAAAGCCCGCTCTCCAGAGTTGGTAATATACGAACCTTTGTTTGTGCTGATTTATCTATGTTTAATAAACTGATTGAGCCTGGTTATCTGACATCTTTAACAGTGCCATTGTAAAGACTATGTGGCTCTGAACCTTGAAGATTTTAATCAGCCCCACTGTTTGAATTCTGAGTAGTTAATCTCTCCCTGATGATGAGGGGCAGAGCTGAGGTGAAGAGAGAGACTCGGTATAAAAAGCCATTTGCTAGATGAACTTGAGTGTCGTGAACAAACACAAATAACAGGAGAGTTTTGGAGGGAGTTTATAGAGAGGAAGTGTGAGGGGCTTTCCTTCCAGGTTCAACTTTACATGCTTTTTCAAGATAGACAATGATGGAACAGTGGTGGTGACCTGCAAATGATGTGCCATGTTTCTTTCTTGCTTGAAACCAGAAGGGACTTGGTGGGTATGAAGTGCAAGTGGGTGGCTGTGCTGGAAGGAAAGACTCTTGGATTGGAAGGGCAAGTAAAGATGGTAATGAGAATCAGAGAAGCTGATGAGTTCCGAGCTGTGGCCACCAGAGAGAAGATGACCAGGAGGAATTCTACACAGCTTGAAGTATCCAATCAATACCAGGTCCTCAATATAGAACCTGTGGAAAAATATCTCTCAAGATCCAGCTGGTCTGAGGGAAGAGAGAGACTTACAGTGCCAACTGTGGAAGGCACCTTGGCCGAACCTCTAAGAAGAAAAAAAAATAAGCTTAACCATAAAGATCTCCAACCATCCAAGGAAGACAGATGATCTTTATTGTGGTTTCAATATTCAGAAAAATCAAAGGAACATTTTAATCTGAAAGGAACAGCCTAACAACAGGATGGTGTGCTGTCTTCCCAGAGCCAAAGCACAGGACATCACTTTAAGATTGGATGGACTGAACTCAATGTGCAAGGAACCATTAGCAATATCAACTAAGCTAGGGGTGGGCAAACTTTCTGGCCTGAGGGCCACATCAGGGGTGTGAAACTGTATGGAGGGTCGGGTAGGGAAGGCTGTGCCTCCCCAGCCTGGCCCCTACCCTCTATCCACCCCCTCCCACTTCCCACCTTGACTGCCCCGCTCAGAACCCTTGACCCATCCAATCCCCTCCCCCCCCCGCCTCCTTGTCCCCGACCACCCCTTACCAGGACCCCCCACCTCTAACTGCCCCCTCCAGGATCCCATCCCCTATCCAATTCCCCCTGCTCCCTGTCCCCTGACTACCCCGACCCCTATCCACACTCTTCCCCCGACAGGCCCCCTGGGACTCTCATGCCTATCAAACCGCCCCCTGCTCCCCGTCCCCTGACTGCCCCCACCCAGAACCTCGTCCCCATCCAACCTCCCCCTGCTCCCTGCCCCTTTACCATGCTCCTCAGAGCAGCAGGAGTTCGCAGCCCCACTGGAGCCAGCCACACCACTGCACTGCCTGACAGGAGTAGCAGGGCCAGAGCGCTGGTGGCACGGCAAGCTGAGGCTGCAGGGTAGGGACCGGTGGCTAGCCTCCCCAGCCGGGAGCTCAAGGGCTGGGCAGGACGGGCCTGTTGGCTGGATGTGGCCCACGGGCCCTAGTTTGCCCACCTCTGAAATAAGTGCTATGACACTAGTTCATATCAGCACTAATAACACTGTTGCAGAATATTTTACAGAAAATAAATAACTTCAGCACTTCTCAGAGTTCCCTGAAGAAGAAGAATGTCCAAGTGATCTTCCTGGCAATCCTTCCTGTCTCAGGAGCAATAGAAGACAGTAGGCAGAAGATTCTGGAAGTGAACCACTGGCTATGTTAGTAGTACAGGGTGGAGCATTTGGTTTTGTGAAACATTGGTACACCTTCTGTGGGGAGAGTGGGCTGCATAGGTGGGGTCGCCTCCACCTCAGCTGAAGAGTAGCCAATTTAATCAGGGACTGGCTTTCTAGAGTAGTCAGGCAGGGATGAAACTAACAAGAAAAGGGGAAGGTAAAAAGAAGGAAGATATGAGCACTTATTTAACACAAAATCAAGATGCTGAGCACAACATTAATCAAGGAGCCAAAGGACATGAAGAGAAGACTACCTTTAATCGCCTATACACCACTGCTAGGAGCCACGATACCAAACCAGAGGATCTGGTATCATAAATTTGAACTAGTTGCTATTACTGAAACATGGTGGGATGATGTGGATGACTGGAATGTTAAATCAAAGGTTATAACCTATTTAGGAACGCTTGAGTGAGCAAAACAAGGGGTGGGGATAGGGAGTGGCGCTATATCAAAAATGGCGTTAACAGCTTCCAAGTTACTGACAACTCAGAAGCAAATTTTCTTGCATGCTTATGGATCAATGTCCTAACAGATAAAGCATAAGATGGGGTGTTATTATCTGCTACAGACCACCAAATCACACTAGGGAACAGAATAACTGGCTCCATTCTCACCTATCTATAATGTGGTGGGAGGGGGAGCTATGTGATCATGAGGGACTTTAATTTGAGTGACATATGTTGTGGGTCTCATGCTACCAGTAATAAAACGTCCTCGGAATTTCTGAATATTATTGCAAACTCAAAAGGTTTTGCATCTTTCAAGGTTCCTCCCCCACTCTGAACGCTAGGGTACAGATGTGGGGACCTGCATGAAAACCTCCTAAGCTTATCTTTACCAGCTTAGGTCAAAAAGTTCCCCAAGGTACAAAATATTCCACCCTTTGCCCTTGGATTGGCCGCTACCACCACCAAACAAATACTGGTTACTGGGGAAGAGCTGTTTGGAAACGTCTTTCCCCCCAAATACTTCCCAAAACCTTGCACCCCACTTCCTGGACAAGGTTTGGTAAAAAGCCTCACCAATTTGCCTAGGTGACTACAGACCCAGACCCTTGGATCTTAAGAACAATGAACAATCCTCCCAACACTTGTACCCTCCCCTTTCCTGGAAATGTTGGATAAAAAGCCTCACCAATTTGCATAGGTGACCACAGACCCAAACCCTTGGATCTGAGAACAATGAAAAAGCATTCAGTTTTCTTACAAGAAGACTTTTAATAAAAATAGGAGTAAATAGAAGTAAAGAAATCCCCTCTGTAAAATCAGGATAGTAGATCCCTTACAGGGTAATTAGATTCAAAACATAGAGAATCCCTCTAGGCAAAAACTTAAGTTCCAAAAATGATAGACAGAAGTAGTTATTCCATTCAGCACAATTCTTTTCTCAGCCATTTAAAGAAATCATAATCTAACACGTACCTAGCTAGATTACTTACTAAAAGTTCTAAGACTCCATTCCTGGTCTATCCCAGGCAAAGGCAGCATCAAGACAGACCCTTTGTTTCTCTCCCTCCTCCTAGCTTTTGAAAGTATCTTGTCTCCTCATTGGTCATTTTGGTCAGGTGCCAGCGAGGTTACCTTTAGCTTCTTAACCCTTTACAGGTGAGAGGAGTTTTCCTCTGGCCAGGAGGGATTTTAAAGGGGTTTACCCTTCCCTTTATATTTATGACAGCATCCAATATGGGGGAATTCTTTATTAGGTCAATTATTGGCAGATAAAGATGAACTGATCACAGAACTAAAAATTAATGATAATTTAGGTACAAGTGGTCATGACTTGACCACATTTGTAATATGCAAACAGAATAAAAGTCTAAATCAGTCATTTTATGTTTTTATACATGTGTGTGTGTGTGCACACATGGTGCTTTCAAAGAGATAATTTCACAAAGCTGAAAACAAATTATGAGCCAAATCAGCTGGAAGGGAAAACTAAATCAGAAAAATGGGAATGATAACTGGGAATTGTTTAAGAACACTTTACCAGATGCCCAAAAAGCCACAAACTCACCTTTCGAGGAAGAAAGCCATACTGGTTAAAAAAAACCTGACCTGGTTCAGAGGGGATATGAAGGCAGCTATAAAAAAAATGGAAGGAAGAGCAAGTCCATAGTAATGAATTTATATCAGAATCTCAGAATTGTAGAAAATTGATAAGAGAAGCAAAGCAATACAAGGAAAAAATCTATGACTGGCAATATTAAGGATAATAAGAAGAAGTTTTTAAGTATATTAGGAACAAAAATAATCCTAAAAATGTTATTGGTCAATTACTAGATGGAAATAGTAGAATTATCAATAATAATACAGAAAATGCATAAGTGTTCAATAACTGGGAAAAAACAGAAAATGCAGTCATATCATATGCTAACACTCTTTCCTTTCCACTACTATCTCATGAGGATTTTAAAAGTTATTAAAAGTTATTAAAGTTAGACATTTTTAAATCAGCTGGTTCAGATAATTTGCAACCCATTGTTTCAAAAGAACTGGCTGAGAAGCTTGCTGGACTGTTAATGTTGAGTTTCATTAAGTCTTGGAACACTAGGAAAGTTCCAGAAGACTAGAAGAAAGCTAATATTGTGCCAATATTTAAAAGGGGTAAACAGGGGTAAACAGGTATGACCTAGTAAGCTATAGGCCCTTCAGTCTGACATAAATCCCAGGCAAGATAATGGAGTAGCTGACATAGCAGAACAATATAATTAATGCCAATTAACTTGGGTTTATGGAAAATAGATCCTGTCAAACTTACCTGATTTTTTTTTAAATGAGATTATCAGTTTGGTTGATAAAGGAAATAGTGTTGATGTAAAGCACTTAGACTTCTATAAAGCATTTGACCTGGTGCCTCGTTATATTTTGATTTAAAAACCTAAACAATATAAAATTAATATGGCACATTTTAAATTGATTAAAATGTGGCAAACTGTCATAAATATAAAGAGAAGGGTAAACCCCTTTGAAATCCCTCCTGCCCAGAGGAAAACTCCTCTCCCCTGTAAAGGGTTAAGAAGCTAAAGGTAACCTCGCTGGTACCTGACCAAAATGACCAATGAGGAGACAAGATACTTTCAAAAGCTAGGAGGAGGGAGAGAAACCAAGGGTCTCTGTCTGTCTTTATGCTGTTTCTGCCAGGGATAGACCAGGAATGGAGTCTTAGAACTTTTAGTAAGTAATCTAGCTAGGTATGCGTTAGATTATGATTTCTTTAAATGGCTGAGAAAAGAATTGTGCTGAATAGAATAACTATTTCTGTCTGTGTATCTTTTTTGTAACTTAAGGTTTTGCCTAGAGGGGTTCTCTATGTTTTGAATCTAATTACCCTGTAAGGTATCTACCATCCTGATTTTACAAAGGTGATTTCTTTACTTCTATTTACTTCTATTTCTATTAAAAGTCTTCTTGTATGAAAACTGAATGCTTTTTCATTGTTCTCAGAACCAAGGGTTTGGGTCTGTAGTCACCTATACAAATTGGTGAGGCTTTTTATCCAACATTTCCCAGGAAAGGGGGGGTGCAAGTGTTGGGAGGATTGTTCATTGTTCTTAAGATCCAAGGGTCTGGGTCTGTAGTCACCGAGGCAAATTGGTGAGGCTTTTTACCAAACCTTGTCCAGGAAGTGGGGTGCAAGGTTTTGGGAAGTATTTGGGGGGAAAGACGTTTCCAAACAGCTCTTCCCCAGTAACCAGTATTAGTTTGGTGGTGGTAGCGGCCAATCCAAGGACAAAGGGTGGAATATTTTGTACCTTGGGAAAGTTTTGACCTAAGCTGGTAAAGCTAAGCTTAGGAGGTTTTTCATGCAGGTCCCCACATCTGTACCCTAGCGTTCAGAGTGGGGGAAGAACCTTGACACAAACTGATAGGTCTCAAAATGTAATTGTAAAATGGAAATCGTTATTGCATGGTTGTGCTTTTAAGTGGGGTCCTACAGGGAAGGGTTCTTGACCCTACACTATTTAACATTTTTATCATTGACTAGAAGACAACATAAAATCACCACTGATAAAGTTTGCAGACAACACAAAAATTGGGGGGAGTGGTAAATAAAGAAACAACTCACTGATACAGTTTGGATAATTGGATCACTTGGCAAGATGGATGCAAGCAAACATATTCATTTTAATAACACTAATGTATATATCTAAGAACAAAGAAACCAATGGGGAGACTATTTTGATTTTGAAAAAGATTTGCGGGATTGTGGTGGATAATAAGCCTAACATGGAGATCCCAAAGTGACTCTGTGGTCAAAAGGGCTAATGCAATCCTTAGATGCACACACACGGGAATCTTGAATAAGAGTAGAGAGGTTATTTTACCTCTGTACTGGGCGTGACCACTGTTGGAATACTGGGTCCAGTTCTGGAAGGATGTTGATCAATTGGAGAAGTTTCAGAAAAGAACCATGAGAATGATTCAAGGATTGAAAAACATGCATTACAGGGATAGCTAAATAGATTGAGCTCCTTGAGTCTAACAAAGAGAAGGTTTATGGTCAACTTGATTATAGGTAGTTATTGACTATATGGGAAACAAATATTTGATAATTGGCTCTTCTGTCTAGCAGACAAAGGTAAATATAATGTGATCCAATGGCCAGAAGTCAAAACTAGACAAATTCAGACTCAATATAAGGAAAAAAATAACAGTGAGGGTAATTAATCATTGGAACAATTTAGCATGGGTCGTGGTGGATTCTCCGTCACTGGCAATTTTAAATCAAGATTGGATTTTTTTTTTAAAGATCTGCTCTCATTCAAAAAAACTTTTGGGGAGGTTTTATAGTCTGAGTTATACAGGAGATCAGACTTGATGATCACAGTGGTCCCTTCTGGCCTTGGAATCTATGATTCTACCTACCAGTTCCTTGGGCTGCTGAAAGGAAGGTGAAAAAATGCACACTGCTCTGACCAATCTGGCAGGAAGGGAACAATTCCTCCCTCATCCCAAAAAGCAAATAGCATGATGCTGTCAAGGGGTATTCACCCCACACTTGCCCTTAAAGGGTTAATGCAAACTGAGAAGGGGGCTAATTAACCCAACAGGCCACAGCGAAGAGGAATCAGGTGGCCAAGATATTGCCTGTTTGAATGAGGAATCCCAGCTGAGCAGGACAAAGCTGGGCTGGAATTATAAAAGCAGGAAATTGGCAGCAGAGGCGGGCTGCTGAGAAAGTCTGCAGAAGGAGGCCAGGAAGGTAGGAGAAGGCTCAGGGAAAGACAGTAAGGTCTAGAAGGGAACAGAACTTGACTACTAGCTAGAGGGTCCCTCAGCCAGAACCCACAGTAGAGGGTTCCCCTCCCAGCCACTGACGGAGTGGCACTACAAGGCAGTGAATGAGAAGACTGCCTAGGACTGCTGAAGGAAGACATTGGTAGCCCAGAAGTGGGAAACACGTAGAATGACCTAGCCAGAGGTCAAAGTCATGAGGAGGAAGCAGCATCTCGTGGAGAAACAGCATCTCGTGGAGCGAGAGAGTGGTTGTAGACCAGAGAGAAAGAGATATGGAGTGACAGCGTGCAGCTACAGGAAGGGGCGTTGACCTTGTGAGCAATTCTTTGGCCTTGACAAATGCAATGTTGCACCATTCATATCCATTTAGAAAGCTGCTGCAAAGATCACCACTTTGACCAGGTCTCCACTATTTCACTCCCTCCATTGACTTCCCCTTCTCTATCATAAGACTGCTTATATTCTCTTTCAGAACACTTCACAGTCAGTCCCCGTCTATCACCTTTCATTCACTACTGAGCTCTCCATGCTCCCCTCCAGTCGGCCCACGGTGCCAGCTTCCACTGCCTACTTGTTAAATTTCCTAACGAGCACTCATGCTTTCTCCCATGCTACCTCATATGCTTGGGAGGTACTCCACGTAAACATCCACAAAGCTACCTCATTATCTGCCTTCAAATCCCTTCTCACTCTGATTTGCTGTGATACCTACAAAAACTAAACAACAAAACTTGACAGCAGTTAGACTATTGCTGTACCCAGATCACTGCCTACCATGCTGACCAATATTGTCTCATTCTTTACTTGTACTCCCCATCTGTCTATACCCATCTGGTGTGTCTTATCTTATAATTAGATTGCAAGTCCCTCAGGACAAGGACTAGCTTTTTGCTCTGTGTTTGTACAACATCTAGCACAATGAAGGCCAGGTCCATGACAGGGCTCCTAGGTGCTACAGTAATACAAATAATAATCATAATAATATTCTAATCCAAAGGAGGATCCTTTCTTATTCCACAGAATGAGCCTCAGAGCTGGTGAAGGGTTTGAAATCCCCCCATTAAGTGCACAGGAGCCAATAGGCATTGCTATGGCTTTGTGTCCTGCCAATCAGCCCCAGAGCCCTCATCCTCAAGACCACAAACGGGCTGAATATCTATATGGTGGGGATCAGAGGAGCAGCCGTGTTAGTCTGTATCCCCAAAAAGAAAAGGAGTACTTGTGGCACCTTAGAGACTAACAAATTTATTTGAGCATAAGTTTTTGTGAGCTACAGCTCACTTCATCAGATGCATGCAGTGGAAAATAGAGTGGGGAGATTTTACATAGAGATATACATAGAGAACATGAAACAATGGGTGTTACCATACACACTGTAACGAGAGTGATCAGGTAAGGTGAGCTATTACCAGCAGGAGAGAAAAAAAAAACCTTTTGTAGTGATAATCAAGGTGGGCCATTTCCAGCAGTTGACAACGACGTGTGAGGAACAGTGGTGGTGGTGGGGGGAATAAACATGGGGAAATAGTTTTACTTTGTGTAATGACACATCCACTCCCAGTCTTCATTCAAGCCTAATGTAATGGTATCCAGTTTGCAAATTAATTCCAATTCAGCAGTCTCTCGTTGGAGTCCGTTTTTGAAATTTTTTCGTTGAAGAATTGCCACTTTTAGGTCTTTAATCAAGTGACCAGAGAGATTGAAGTGTTCTCCGACTGGTTTTTGAATGTTATAATTCTTGACGTCTGATTTGTGTCCATTTATTCTTTTACGTAGAAACTGTCTGGTTTGGCCAATGTACATGGCAGAGGGGCATTGCTGGCACATGATGGCATATATCACATTGGTAGATGTGCAGGTGAAAGAGCCTCTGATAGTGTGACTGATGTGATTAGGCCCTATGATGGTGTCCCCTGAATAGATATGTGGACACAGTTGGCAACGGGCTTTGTTGCAAGGATAGGTTCCTGGGTTAGTGGTTTTGTTGTGTGGTGTGTGGTTGCCGGTGAGTATTTGCTTCAGGTTGGCGGACTGTCTGTAAGCAAGGACTCTTCCAAGAGTCTGAAAGGACTCTTCCCAGAGTGATGGGTCATCCTTCAGGATAGGTTGTAATTCCTTGATGATGCGCTAGAGAGTTTTTAGTTGGGGGCTGAAGGTGATGGCTAGTGGCGTTCTGTTATTTTCTTTGTTGGGCCTGTCCTGTAGTAGGTAACTTCTGGGTACTCTCCTGGCTCTGCCAATCTGTTTCTTCACTTCAGCAGGTGGGTATTGTAGTTGTAAGAATGCTTGATAGAGATCTTGTAGGTGTTTGTCTCTGTCTGAGGGGTTGGAGAAAATGCGGTTGTATCGTAGAGCCTGGCTGTAGACAATGGATTGTTTGGTGTGGTTTGGATGAAAGCTGGAGGCATGTAGGTAAGTATAGCGGTCAGTAGGTTTCCAGTATAGGGTGGTGTTTATGTGACCATCGCTTATTAGCATTGTAGTTTCCAGGAAGTGGATCTCTTGTGAGGATTGGTCCAGGCTGAGCTCTCGCTCAGCTCTCGTCCCCTAATGCCCCCACTCTACTTGCGCTACATTGATGACATCTTCATCATCTGGACCCATGGAAAAGAAGCCCTTGAGGAATTCCATCATGATTTCAACAATTTCCATCCCACCATCAGCCTCAGCCTGGACCAGTCCACACAAGAGATCCACTTCCTGGACACTACAGTGCTAGAAGATTGGGCAGAAAAAAGGGAATTTAGTTGCTGAGGAACAAGCCGGTTTCTGAAATGGTCATTCCACTGCAGATAATTGTTTTACTGTTTCTTTCTGATCCACAAATATGTGCCTCCTAAGTGAGAAAAACTGTATGTAGCTTTTGTTGATCTAAAATTGGCCTTTGATTCTATGATAGGGACCATCTGTGGGCAAGCTGGAAATTGCTTGACTAGATCTCCAGTTACTTTTTCCTTCAAAATTTCTTCACAGACAAACAGCAGCCAAAATTAGAATAAACCTGGATGCAGAATTAACTGATTCCATCTTAATTACAAAACGGGGTTCAGCCCTTTTTTAATCAATCAGTGATGTTGCTTTAGCATTAAAAGGGGCTCAGCATATTTAGGTAATAAAAGAGAAGGTCTCAAGTACAGTGCAAACTGTGTTATGTTTTACCTGGACTCATGGTGGCAATTTAATTGCACCAGCCCTTACAGTGTTTGAGGCTAAGTTATGTGTTAAAATTTTCTATGGTGCAAAAAAAAAAAAAAAAAAATGGGATTGAATGATCCCACAGGACTGGAAGGGATTCAGAACAAATTTATTAAAAAGATTTGTGATCTCCCAAATGATTGTCCAGCTTCTCTTCTTAGAGCTGAGGCAGGTATGAATTCTATTCTGTTCAAAGTGCAACAGCGTAATTTTTTTTTTGCTTCATATTTATAATATGCACCCACAGCATTTACCAAGGTTATGTTTAGAGGAACAGCTCAGCAGGACTTTCCTCACATAAATTTCCCTGGTTAGAATATATTCAAAATTTGTTGCATTGTCTAGGATTCTCAGAATCGTAAATGATCACATTTAAGTTTTAAAATGTGAAATCCCTAGTCAAGTCAAGAACAGAGGATATTAACAGGCAACTGGATATAGTAATTGTTTCTATTTCAAATATGTCACCTTGGTTTCCCCTTGTTAAAAAGACTCATGAGTATGCCAGATATTTAGACAGTAATAATATTCTAAAGAGGGACTTCACAGCTCTCTGTTGTCAATCCATGCAGACAGCTTACTTAGAAGGTCGATATTCTGGAATAGAGAAATGTAATCGCTTCTGCCCATGTGGTTTAGGGCAAGTGGAAGATACAATGTAATAAATAATGGAGTGTAATTTGTATTGCCATTTGAGGTCAAAATAGTTTTCTGTGTTTTGTTCCAGATGCCTTTTTCTACAACCTCTCAGAAAATAGAATCTTTGTTAGGAACTGACACCGTATCTATGATCTGAGAGGTTGCCCTATTTGTACAGACTGCAGCTAAAATAAGGAAAAGGGAAATGATTCAGTGATCATATACAGAATAATGGTGCATGTCTCTTTTAGTGTATGTATGTAGTATTTAATATTTTATAACTTTGGATTTAGTTTGTACATTTTATTGTAATACTTCCTTTTTTCTGCATATTGGCCCAATGCTAAGTCACTATTAATAAACTATTACAATTTGTAATATACTGTAACTATTGTACAAGAATCTAATAATGATACATGAGGACAACTGGGCTTTCTTGCCAGTTCTCTTCAGCCTTCCTGTGTGATCCTGAATAATTCATTTAACACCCACCAGTTTACTCCTCTGCAAAATAATAATACCCTATTCTGAGGCAGAATTCATTAATATTTCTGAGATACTCAGGTACTAAATTGAGTGCCACAAAAAAGCCTATAAATAAAACATACTTGACCACACACACTAAGCCCAAACAAGTTATTCCAACTCCTCTAGTTGCAAAGCATGGATTTAGGACTGTAATAAATATCAGTCATTATGCTACTTGGCAGTGGGGATGCAGCTGCATATATTCATGAAAACAAACCAGGTACATTGCTGATGCTGATCCATTCAGATGAACTACACTTTGACTGGTTTCAGAGGAACAGCCGTGTTAGTCTGTATTCGCAAAAAGAAAAGGAGTACTTGTGGCACCTTAGAGACTAACCAATTTATTTGAGCATGAGCTTTCGTGAGCTACAGCTCACTTCATCAGATGTAAACATCTGATGAAGTGAGCTGTAGCTCACGAAAGCTCATGCTCAAATAAATTGGTTAGTCTCTAAGGTGCCACAAGTACTCCTTTTCTTTTTACACTTTGACTGGACCACTGCTCCCACCTAACTAATGCACGACTGTATATAGTTTTCTCAGTTTTACAGAGGTTACAAAATACCATCGATTATCAGACATTATCTGAAATTGTAGCAGATAAATTCCTAATGTTTAAGTGTATGTAATGAATTTCCCTCTTTTTCCTTTTTTATTTTATTAGCTGGCATTTTTCTAGTATTATTAAATAATATAGAGACAATAAAATGTTTGTTGTACTACTGGAAACTGTACCTGCTCCGATCATGATAGACTCGGAGACTAAATGCATCTCAATATTCCTACCATGTTACAATAAGTATTAAATTTAAGATGTAACTATATATTAAGAACATGTAAATACTTTAAACTAATAGATGAAATATGCCGCTATATCCTGGCCAAAGTAAATATCCTGTTAATGCCTATTCTACACTCCCAGTAAAAAAATTCTGTTTTGTCCTAAATAAAGTAAGCACACAGCATATGGAACCATACTGAGAGAAGGGCAATTTATGTATTAACTGAAAAGTCTGATTAAAAAACCAACTACCTCAAGCAGCAATGCTTGAAAGAACATGTGAGGTTACGTCAGTCTGTTCTCCTTCTGGAAATAAGAACTTCAGTTTTTAAAATTAAAGCCAAAAGGTACCCTTTCACTTACAATAATGCTTATCTTTTTAAAAATGAAGTCATCTGAAGTGAGGGACCTACTATACTTAAAATGTGCAATGAGATATTTAAAGTAATTTGTTTTTCAAGTTTATATGATGAGAGAATTAACACATAGTATAAAGGTTTATTTCCACATATTTGGGATGGCTGTGTTATTCACAAGTAAGTTTGTAAGCTGCTGGCCTCTCTCGCTCAGTCTAGAAAGTACTAATACCACACCCAAAGACAGTTTAGGACGCTCCTTCACAGCACAGTTTTATTCTTCAAACTCACAAAGCAAAGTTATTTCCCTGACCAAAGCAGGCTGTAAGCACACAGAGGCCTTTCCTGGTGGATCTCTCCCTGAGGCTCCAGAGCCAGCCACAAAAACCCATCTGCTTTCTGCAGATCCTCTCCTCAACTAAGCCATTATAATTGTTCAAATTGTCTCAGCTGAAAGGTGGCTGATCAGTCACAGGGGAGGCTGAGCCCAACTCCATTTAAATGGCCAGCTACCCTATGACATAGGGTCATCCCAAAAAGAGTTCTGTTAATGAAACCTTTTATATCACATACCCAAACACATTCTACATATGCCACAGAACAATTAATTAAGGCCTACTCCAGCTCCCGAACAGCACTGTTCCTAGAACTCCTCCTTTGTGGGAGTCAATGAAAAAAATTAATATAACTTCCATCTGCATTATCTTTAGTGATAATGTTCACAGGTTAGGTGCGGGACATGAATCAAACTCACACAGTTTCCTGCCCCTACTCTGGGTTGAGAGTGTTGAGAAAGAAACACATGGCCCTGGATTCAGCTTACTTTTTGGTCACTAAACTCTGAGTTTAATTCTTCTAATTTCGAACTCAGGATTCTTTGCAAATCAATAGTCATAAGCTATTATTAACAGATTCCCAAGATGGGAGCTTGGGGAGACCTCTCTCAACTCTATGGCTTTACCACAGCTAGAAACTCTAGAAAAATAATAAGCTGCTTTCCTAAGCACATATTCTCCCAGATGACGTCATATAAGTTCACTTTCTTGGTTCCCCCAGATGCGCTTTACCACAGACCACTGATAGCAAGCTTTATAAAATAATAAAACAACAAATAGAAGATGTGCAAGTTAACATACTTTGTAACAAAATATAACTCAAGATGCTGAGAAAAGGGAAAACAACCAGGGGATATTGCTATCACAAGTCAAAAAATCACAAAACAGTCATTATTCCTTATGGTTTTCTAGTAGCGTATGTGCTAGGCTCTGTATAAATAAGACAACAGTCCCTGCCCTAAATACTTCACATTATTTTTTTAAATAATACATGACAATAAGAATGAAGCACAGCCATCTGAAAATGAAATTACAGAGGCCCTGAGTGCCAAGCAATAATAATCAGATTTCACCTTTGTTTTAGATAAACAGAAAATACAGACTGAAATAATTCTACAGTCTGTCACCAAAGATGGTAAGGGTATTTATTGGACATTCAAGAACATCAAGCTGAGTTAATTTCACTACAAGGAAAAATGCCAGCCAGGAACATTTGCTACTCATTGGCTCAAATACTAACTCTAAACATCATCAGTTACGGATGTATTCATCTCCAAAAGTGCCTGAGCTGTTTTTACAGTCTTAAAAATATCTCTAAAAAATGAAGAAAAGATATTGCTCGTTAGCTTGTTCCAGTTTTAATCTGGCATGTCATACTCAGAAAATCTTTTCAGAAATGCCAAGGTTTCAAATTTAATCAATGCGAAACAAATTCCTCTCTCTCACGCTCCCAGATCCAAACACAGCACTATTTTGTTATTCTCTGCAACATAAGCTTTTTTTTTCTTATTATGTGCAAGAGTCTACCATATTTTCCTTATGTACACACACAAACAATAATCCCAAGTTAAAGTTGATTAGCACAAACAGTTATGAGTAGTATTTTTTTCTGCATTTGGTGAGATGGAAACTATGGAATTCGCCTACACATACTGACCACTCAAGAGACAAAACTTAAAAAAATAAAAGCTATAGTTTTATTTAAATAAGAAACCCATTCCAATAACTTCATATTCAACTCCACAGTACATATTCCAGACTCACAAGATGACAGCCTCATCCCATTTGAAAAAGCACATTTATCTATATCTACAGAGAAGAAAAGCATCTTTCAAACTCAGAAGGAACCACTATTCTAAGCCAGGCACACAAAGGACACCACTATATGCGTTTGGTCATTAAACAAGATCCTGTCCTTCCATATGTACCATACATCATTCACTATATAAATTAAGGGGCGAATCATATTTTAGTGACAATGCAAGGTACTGTTTTTCAATACCCTATCCTGGTTAATATTTTTCTCTCAGCATGTCCCACCCAAAGAACTCAGTTTTGTATTCAATGGAATTCACCATATAGGACAGTCCCCATATTAAAAAATAACACAACATTGTGTCAAGCAAACTCTACTGAGGAAATATTTTATAAAATGCACAGAAGGCACAATAAATAATGAATTACTTAGAGGAACAACATCTATTATGTTTGATGCTGTTTTTGATTTACACAAGCAGCAATATCACTTCTAAGCCAGAAATTGTATGAATGTTAACTCATCCAAGCCAGCAGTTTGCCTAAAAAAGAACACATTTATATCCACTATTCCTAATCTTCTCTGAATATGTTAGTGATGTATTATCAATAGCTACACCCCAGCAACCACTGGTACAAGGTGACATTTAATATTTTCAAAGCATTAATTTGCCTAAAGTATATGAACATATGGTTCAGAAGATCAATAAGCCTATAAGAATACAAGTATTTAAAGATGCCATTAAATTTGTCATCAAACAAAGTTCCTGGTTCAGATGGCATCATACCAGATCTTTATAAATGTCAGTTGTAGAGTGACTAAGTCACTACTTTGCATGTACAAATTTCTACCTTCAGGGCAAGTTACCCTATAAGAATGATGTAAACAGCTTCATTCAGAGAAAGAGACACCCAAATTGAAATACAAAATATAGATTAATTTAATTTCAAGAAAAGTTGACTTTCATACAGCATTTTGAATAGACTGGTAGATGGCAAATGATAACCAATGCAAGAACAAGAGTTTTAGCAATGAGGACTGTCAGCAGAGAACACATTTTAGAGATATCACAGTATGTAGCAGAAAATTGGGTGCAGGCAGAAGAGAGCACCAAAGTTTGCACAGAGGTTATGGGTCTAAAAGATACAGAAGGTAGTGCAGTTGTAAATGGAAAAAGAAAGGTTGGGAGGCAGGAAAAGAAGAGATATTTGGAATGCTAAAAAGCTAATTTTTTAAAACTAGAGTTTCAGAAGGTCTCTGCATACCCAAGAAGTGATTGATGCAAGACAGGCAAGACTAGATGAAGGAAGATAAGAAGATTTGAGAACCACCACCAGAGAGAACGTTAATACAAAGGTAGTATTTTGGCCCTAATTCAGCAAAGCAGTTAAGCACATGCTGAAATAAGCAAGTGGGCAGTGCCGTTGACTTACACATGGGCCCTAAATGACTCCATAACAATGTGTTCAATCCAAGATATTTGTACAAAGATATTTTTCAACTGCAAGGTCAGACATATTCGTTCCTTCGCTTATTACAAGTGATAAAAGTTCCACAGGCGAGATTAGGCGAGACACTTATGCACCAGCACTGTCTTCAGATTGTTCTCTCAGGCTACGACTATATTATGAGCTAGGGGTGTTATTCCCAGCTCACACAGACATACTCACTGTGGCTCTCATCTGAGCTAGTACACTAAAAATAGTAGTATAGCCAAGGTAGCATAGGCAGAAGCAGCATGGGCTAGCCGCCCTGAGTACATACCCATGGGGATCAGGCAAGTTAATATTCAGGGCCACTATTGCAGCTACACTACTTTTTAGTGCACTAGCTCAGATGAGAGCTAGCGTGAGTTGGGAATCAGACCCTAGCTCATAGTATAGACATAGCCTGAAGTGGCATCTATACACTCCCATAAACTTTCAGTTGGTTGCACAGACAAAGTTAACTGGAAGTTAGCAGCAATTCAGTTGGTAGATTAAGGGAATATAATTCACCTCACTATCCTAGCTGTGTTGACTGTGCAGGGCACGCAGAAGAAAAATGGTAAAAACCTTGTTTATCACTAACGTTAACAGATGAGATTCTGAATAAATGGGGGACAGACCTGTAAGAAGGCATCATTTTTACAGAGTCCATTTTCAGAGCCAAAGCCTCACTTTAAACGTATATTAAACCTATAAAGGCCAATTAGTTTGTCCCTGAAGTCCTAATCATTGTGATTCCAGTACCACCCACACTTTTGTTACAAGAACATCTCCTCTTCTCTTTTAGAAGACTTAATTATATCCGTAATAATACAGTATAAATGTAAAGGATACAGAACATACAAGTTTCAGAGTAACAGCCGTGTTAGTCTGTATCCCCAAAAAGAAAAGGAGTACTTGTGGCACCTTAGAGACTAACCAATTTATTTGAGCATAAGCTTTCATGAGCTACAGCTCACTTCATCGGATGCATACTGTGGAAACTGCAGAAGACATTATATACAGAGACCATGAAACAATACCTCCTCCCAACCCACTCTCCTGCTGGTAATAGCTTATCTAAAGTGATCACTCTCCTTACAATGTGTATGATAATCAAGTTGGGCCATTTCCAGCACAAATCCAGGTTTTCTCACCCTCCACCCCCGCCCCCCCCCCCCCCCACACACACACACACAAACTCACTCTCCTGCTGGTAATAGCCCATCCAAAGTGACCACTCTCTTTACAATGTGTATGATAATCAAGGTGGGCCATTTCCAGCACATTAAATTCTTACAAACGCTAAAGCATCTCTCCCCAAATTAATGATATGGAAAAACTGATGTAGCTAACCAGCTAAATAGTTTGCAGGTGCTTATGATGGGGATCTAGTCTCTTAGAATTGTTTGGAGGCAGCTTCCAACCCTTTGGTATTATCCCTGCAGTCTAAACCATATCCCCACTTTCAGATGATTATTTCCAGAGATAACCCATTACAGCTTTACTATTGTAATCATTATGTGAAAATAACTTTGAAATCTACCTCACTCTCACTAAATGGGCAGTTCCCTTTTCTTGTTCAAATTCCCCATTTTATAAAAATAATCCAACAAAGAAGGGATTAGATGGCAAGACAGGACTTTTCTGCAGACAAGCAATTCTCAGTAGGAGTCTGGAACCTAACTGCCCTCTGTTTCTCTGAGAGCCCCAAAACAATATTCTTTGATGCAAACTCACCTGCCAATCCACATAAAGGAAACTTTCCCAACAGGCAGTAAGAATAAGAACTTGTTTATTTCACTGCAAGATAGACCTAAATTCTTCATGAAGGCACCCATCCTAGTTTCTGCTGCATACTGAAGTTCTATAGTAATTTCAACATATTTTTAAAATTGAGCTTTTTGTTTAAAGAAATGTGGAAAATATGTTCTGTTTGTTTTGTTTTTCTTTGTGCCTCTGTGAGAACTTCTGACTGGGGCTCTTTGGCTTTTTCATAAAAGCAGATGTTTGAAATCTGAGTGATTAATCCTCTCCTATAAACAAGGAGGATTGCTGAGCAGGGAGACTAGATATGGAAGCTAGATCTTGCATACCAAGGTGAACTCCTGAACAGGCAAACAGAAGAGGCTAACAAAGGTGTTTCTGATGGAGTTTGTAGGAAGGAGGTGTGACTAAAAGCACCCCTGTAGTCACACCCTACATACTATTTATTATAATCAAAATATGCTTTGTGAGGTGTCAAGGTTCCTCCCCCACGCTGAACTCTAGGGTACAGATGTGGGGACCTGCATGAAAAACCTCCTAAGCTTATCTTTACCAGCTTAGGTCAAAACTTCCCCAAGGTACAAAATATTCCACCCTTTGTCCTTGGATTGGCCGCTACCACCACCAAACAAATACTGGTAACTGGGGAAGAGCTGTTTGGAAATGTCTTTCCCTCCAAAATACTTCCCAAAACCTTGCACCCCACTTCCTGGACAAGGTTTGGTAAAAAGCCTCACCAATTTGCCTAGGTGACTACAGACCCAGACCCTTGGATCTTAAGAACAATCCTCCCAACACTTGCACCCCCCCTTTCCTGGGAAATGTTGGATAAAAAGCCTCACCAATTTGCATAGGTGACCACAGACCCAAACCCTTGGATCTGAGAACAATGAAAAAGCATTCAGTTTTCTTACAAGGAGACTTTTAATAAAAATAGAAGTAAATAGAAGTAAAGAAATCACCTTTGTAAAATCAGGATGGTAGATACCTTACAGGGTAATTAGATTCAAAACATAGAGAACCCCTCTAGGCAAAACCTTAAGTTACAAAAAAAGATACACAGACAGAAATAGTTATTCTATTCAGCACAGTTCTTTTCTCAGCCATTTAAAGAAATCATAATCTAACACGTACCTAGCTAGATTACTTACTAAAAGTTCTAAGGCTCCATTCCTGGTCTATCCCCGGCAAAGACAGACTATAGACAGACACACAGACCCTTTGTTTCTCTCCCTCCTCCCAGCTTTTGAAAGTATCTTGTCTCCTCATTGGTCATTTTGGTCAGGTGCCAGCGAGGTTACCTTTAGCTTCTTAACCCTTTACAGGTGAGAGGAGTTTTCCCCTGGCCAGGAGGGATTTCAAAGGGGTTTACCCTTCCCTTTATATTTATGACATGAGGTATCACTATAAAATTAATAACTCACTGGTCAATAATATCATGGTGAAATATATGTAGCAATATTATGTGTGAAGTTATGAAATCCCCCTGTATGAAGTTATTAGCTCATGTTCAAAACCATTCAGCCCTGCCCAGGTCTTTCCTGAATGAAGGAATACATGTTTACTTTAATTTACACATAAGTAGCAAACAGGGTCCTCCAGACAGCAGAGAGAGGAGATGGCAGGAGACAAAGCAAATTAGCATTTCAGCATACACAGGTGAGAAGAAAGAGCATGGAGCTTCCTTTACCACCAGACTCCAGATCACCTTCTTTATTGTTTGTACAAACTTTGCTTGAGGAATAATATTCGGAAGAATCCACTTAAAAGGTTCCCTGGACTGTAAGAGAGATGGGCAGAGAACGCCAATGTATCTCTCCCTCTCTCTTTCATGTAAGAAGACAAAGGCACCAGCACCTTTGGGCCTCAGGGAGAAATCCTAACCAAGGAAATCCTAACCATCTTGCTGGAAGACTGTGAGTGAGAAAGGCCATCTTAAACAAAGCCTTGAATCAAAACTTACTAATTGAAGTTTTAGACTTTTAGATGCATGTTTTGACTTTTATTTGCTTGTAACCATTTCTAACTTTATCTCTTATACTTGAATTCACTTTAAATCCTATATTCTTTTGTTAATAAACTTGTTTTATTTTTTAATCTAAACCAACCCAGTGCTATGTTTAAACTGAACTGTTTGGTAACTCCAGTTAAAGTAGCAAACTGTTGAATATTGACTCTTTACAGGAGCAACAAACCTTTAAATATCTGAACTGTCCAGGAGAGGGCTGGATACTGCAGAATACATGATTTGCAGAAAATTCAGGACTGGGAGTGTGGTGGGATCACCCTGCAAATAGTAACCAAAACTACTGGAAGCTGGAGTTTGATCGGAGTGTGATTGACAGGCTGCTGGGGTCAGAGCTGCTGGACCAGGGATGTGGCTGCACACAGACAGTGAATCTGCAACCTGCATGCTAGTAGGCTGTTTGTGAGAGGCCCAGTTTGGGAGCTACAACAGAAAAGCATTTGTGAGGCACCTAACTTTGTGGGGGCAAGGAGTAGCACAACCCCTCACTTACCTCACTTGTCTTGATTGCACCCCAGAATGTGACAAGAGAATAGGAGCATTTTCTTCAGGTACAGTTCTTCTCAACCAACTACAGCTGCCTGTAATGGTACAAATTGTGAATGGCAAGAGATTTGTCATGTTCTCTTTCCTTTATGAAGGAAAACATTACCTCTACATGAGATGCAGCTTCTGATGTTTATACTGGAAAAAAAAAAAGATGTATGGGTTTAAGAGGTCAGTTATTGACCCTGCATACCATCAGAGAGACAAAATGGTCCTTGGACAGCCAGATTCAGAAAGCACCGTTGCTGATCCAACTGAAAAATTAATTGGTTTCAAGGGACCAATAGAATGTGGAAAATAGAGAGGAAGATTGGCAGTTTGTGACAGTGAGGAAAGAGAACCAGCAGAAATTTAACACATATACAATATCTACTTTCCATTCAAGCATAGCACTCACAGAAAATGTCTTGAAGATTCAAGTGAAGGAAAGGAACAAGGCTCTCCATGGGACACACCTGAAGATGCATGCTCAGCCCAAACTAAGAGGATGTTGAGCATGCCCAGAAGACCACAGACATACAAAGGAGACAGATAACCTTCATCACAGACTTGATGCTAAGCAAACAGACAAAACATTCTGCAGGAGACAAAAAAGGACAGCAGGACTGTGTACTGTCAGCCTGCAGTGAAAACAAGACACATTACTTACAGTTTAGATGGGATTTGGAAAATTGTGGGGAAAGACAGAGAACAATGGAAGCAAACACTTGGCTAGCCAAGTGCAAAAGTAGAGGGTTTGGTTTTGTGGAACACTGGCTCCTTTGCTACTGAGATGGAGGCAGTCCACATCATATATCCTCCCCTTCCCATATACGGAGGGCCACTCTTTCGGGTGATAAACTAGCAACTAAAAGGGAGGATAATAAGAGGGCAAATACAGTCAGACATAACAGACTCAAACTAGCTTGAACGTAAAGAGAAGAAATTTTTCAGTTGCCAAAATACCAGTGTTAAAAGCCTGGTAAAGAAACAACAGAAGTTAGAAACACTCACTTATGACATTTTATATAATTGGAGATACTGAAATCTGATGGAATGAGTCACATCATTAGAATACTAAAATCACTGGATGCACCCTATTCACAAAAGATAGAATGGGCAGAATGGAAAGGGGCTGGGGTAGCACTCTCTAGATACCATTACCTGCTTTTGTTATTGACAATTCAGAAGAACAGACTCTGGAATGTTTATTGATCATATTTTAACTAATAAATCCCAAGAGATACTGATGGGGAAATCTATTATAGACTACCAAATCGGACCAGGGAACAAGATAAACAGTTCCATACACATCTATCGGGAATGGGGGATTTCAATCTGGGGGACATATGATAGAGAGCTCAGGCTGTGACTAGTAAAACATCCTTAGAGTTTTAAAAAATAGAGACAGTTTTCTAAGACAAAATATTGCAACTAACTCAGGGTTGTATAGGTGCCATTGATCTCAGCCTAAGTTTGTTATGTGCAAATTTAATACAGTCCAGATCAGTAACATATTCATTTGGTACTTTAAAAAGGTGTAAGCAGTCATGAACAAATTTCAGCAAGAGGAATTGTTTTCATAAAAATGTGAATGATAATTGGGAATTCAAGAATGTTCTGTTAGATACCCAAAAAAGCAAAACTCCACAATCATGATATAGAAATGGCAGAAATACTCAACATTTTCAGTTCTGTAGTTGGAAAAAAGTAAGATTATATGCTTATCATATGGGATAAAGAAATACTTTCTACACTAGAAGTGACAAGGAAGGATACTAAACAGCAACTATTAGATATAAATTGTGAAAATCAGCAAGGAACAGATAACTTGTACTCAAAAATATTAAAAGAATTGGACGAGCAGCTCTGAACCATTAACATTGACTTGACTTAAATCTTGGAACATTGAGAAAGTTCAAGAGGACTGGAAAAAGCTACATTGTACCATTATTTTAAAAAGGTAAGTAGGGTGACTTGGGTAACTACAGATCTGTTAGCCTCACAATGATCCCGGCAACATCATGGAAAGGCTGATATGAACATCACCAGTAAAGACCTAAAATATGGTATTCGTTATTCTACCGGTTAGTTTGGTTTTAAGGAAGATAGGCTTTTCAAACAAACGTAATATAGTTTGAGATTGTAAGTTTAGTTGGATAAAGGTAATGGATATAAAATGCTTAGGTTTCTGTAAGGCATTTGAATTAGTCCCACATGATATTCTGAAAAAAAAAAATCCTGACACAAAAATCACTAACCCATTTAATATGGACTACAAACTGATTAACTGGTAGATCTCAAAGTAATTGTAAATGTAGAATCATCATCATCATCATCATATGGGGTTGTTTCTAGTGGGCTCTTGCATGAATACATTCTTAATTCACTACTATTTAATATTTTTAGTCATAATATGAAAGAAAATACAAAATCATGCTTCTAAAATTTGAAGCTGACACAAATTGGTGTTGGGGTAAGTAGTAACAAGCATAGTTCAGTTATACAGGTCTCTTGATAAGGTGGGTTCATTAAAATCATGTTCAAACACAACCAAATGCAAGGTGCAGGTAGGAACAAAGTAAGTGTTACCTACATGCAAGATGGCACACAGCATCATTGAATGCAGTGACTGAAGAGGACTTGGGACTTCCAGCTCACTGCTGTAGCTAAGAAGACAAATGTGATACTTGGAGGAATAATCAGGGGAATATCAAGAAGAAACAGAAATATATTAATTTGGGATACGGAATAGTGGGACCATTATTTTCACATTGTGTCCAGTTCTGCTATAAACATTTCAAAAGGGATGTTGACAAATTGTAAAAGATTCAGAAAAGAACTACAACATTGATTTGAGATCTGGAAAACCAGCTTTGTAGAGAGACTGACAGACAAATTTAAGAGGTGACCTGATCTGTCTACAAATATCTACACTGGGAGGAGATTTCTGATAATGGATAGCTCTTTAATTTAGTAGAAAAATGCATAATGAGATCTAATGGTTGGAAGCTGAAGTTGGACAAAGTCAGACTAGAAATAATGCACAATTTTTTAAACAACGAGGATAATTACCCATTGAAACAACTTACCTAGGGATGTGGACTATTCTCTATCACTTGAAATCTTTAAATCAGAACTGGAATTTTTTTCTAAAAGATATGCTATAGTTGTGGGCTTGATACAGAAGTTACTGGTGAGATTTTATGCTTTGTGGTATGCAAATTGTCAGACTAGATGATCTTAATGGTCCATTCTGTCCTGAAACTATGAAAATTAGTGACACAGTCAACACAGTTCCCGTTGTATTTTTCCAATTCAATTAATTTCACACCATCTCTAAGTTTTCAATGTTTAGCATGCCAGAGATTTTGTGCCAACAATGCATAAATGTTTAACTGCATTGCACAAATGACATGAGCAAAAATTGGAAGTTTTGGTACCCAGTTATTGAACAGTTGCAGCTTATGGTATTTGAACAATAGTGGGAGGCACTCAGGGATTTTGAAAAATACTAGTTGGATATTTCTTCTAAAATGTTCAGTGAAGTTACCAGAGACTCTTTAGAAGTCATCGGCCCATTAAGCTAAATAATGCCATTCATGCCTTCAAAGCTATTGTTTGAAAATGTCTACAAACTCCAGAAACCAACATCAGTTTACAATCAAATCAGTTATCTGTTTGTGGTTTTCATCATAAGCAGCTCAAATTGTTTTTTAAATGAAAAATTCTGGAGCACAATTTTAAAGCACATAGCAGATGTTTGAATTTCTGAGTCTTAAATGTGGGAAATGGATAGTAAAATAATAATTTGAAACAAATCACTACTCCTAGGGGGAATACCGAATGCCCCTTCTGCTGAAAGCAGTCCCTGATGAAAAAAAGTGCCATCATGTATAGTTTATAGTCACTGTAATTGTGAAATGTTGACCAGCTAGCCACTGTGACTATTTCTTATGAAAATGCTTAAGTTCTTTTCACTAAGACACTGACAAAATGCTTAGTTGTGTGTGCTGTGAACTCATCCAATACAGCTTTCTTGCTAATGCTATATGATTCTTTGATGCACACTTTATCCATCTCCCAGTGGTGGCTTTAGTTACTCTCTCTTGAATTCCCTGGTAGCACTGAACAGATAGAGCCATACAGTCTTTCTAAAACTTTTTGGAAATGTTGAATGTATTCCAAGTGCTGCTTATTGTATCTAGTTACTCCAAGGCTTTTCCTTTAGATCAGTGGGGAAAGGCGGACAGCACATCCCTTGGCCTGTGCCGCTTCCCGCAGCCCACATTGGTCTGGAGTGGCGAACCGCAGCCAGTGGGAGCCGCAATCGGCCAAACCTGTGGACGCAGCAGGTAAACAAACAGTCCGGACCGGCAGGGACTTTCCCTGAACAAGTGACGGACCAGCTTTGAGAACCATTGCTTTAGATGACTAGGATTAGGACAAAATAAGGAAAGAGTTATTTCCTGCAAATGATGAAATATGTTGGAGTTCAAGAAAGTTCTGGGTTTAACACTACTTTGGGAAAAGAAACTCTGATCTTTGACTGAAAACATGTTCAACTTTGGAATTCTTAAAGGAAAAAATTGTTGGTAATGAATATTATCTTGATCAGAAAAATAAAAGGAGGCCAAATATAAGGGCTAGGGTGGTCTTTGGCCAGAGCATTTAACATTAAATTAAGGTTTCAGAGTGGACATCTATACTTCAGCAAGGAAGCTAGTTTCTCTGAAGCCTTGAGAAAAATCTCATGAGGATTGGAAGCCTTTCCCCCAATTTTAGCCTCTAATTAAAGACAGCTGGCAATTGTACTTTCAAGCCTAGGTTAAGATCATCCCAAAGGTAAGTTAATTTCATCTCTTAGGATTTTCTATAGACTCTATCGTGGCAGTTTACAAATACTTCTCAGGAAATTATATCTACAGAAAACTGCCTAGGAGATTTTGTGGACTATTCTTCTCCTTCCCTTGGTTATAAAAAAGATCCTATTGAGTTATTCACATAATATTTTACATTTACTAAATTACATAAAACTATAAAACATTGTTCATGTGTTAGTCTCATCACTTCAGCTATAGAAGACAGTTTTGATACATGACCTAAGGGTGGTTAGATTTTGGATTAAGTACTTCTAACCATTTGCCTTAGTTCCCAGCCAACGGGAGCTGTGGAGTTGGTACTCAGGGCGGGGGCACCACGCAGAGACTCCCTGGCTGCCCCCACGCCTAGAAGCCAGAGGGATGAGTCAGTTGCTTCCGGGAGCCATGTGGAGCCCACTGCGCCACCAACCGGACTTTTAGTGGCCTATTAAAATTGCTTTCAAAAGCCACTGGGAGATCAAGGCCAATTCCGGGAGACTCCCAGCCAACCCAGGAGGGTTGGCAATCCTACATGTGAGTGGCTGGGTGGCAGGGAGTGGCAGAAAACTGTGGCAGAAAATAAACAACAGCATCCAGGAGCTTGGGAACAATAAAAGTACTATGTGTGGAAGTGTCAGGTTTCATACCCATTAGACAAAGGAAACAGGGTAGGATGAATACCCTTAGACACAGCAGTCATGAACTACAAGTAAGAGGAGATGGTGGACAGAATTTCAGAAGGATTGGAGCCAAGAGAACTCAGATGCCTGAAATGAAGTGGGTAGAGCAGGGGCTAAGCAGAAGAACAGTATTAAGCTGTAGTAAGATTATCCTAAATGATATCAGACACAGATATAATGCTTTGGTAGAAAGGGATGGAACTTGGTAGAAGGAAGAAGTGCACTGCCATGTATTTCTGAGACTGAATCTCAGGTGGAATGTGTTCTTTTACTACTGTGATCTGAGAGTCAAGATAATTAGGGAGAGAAAATATTCAGTACAAGCATTCCAGAGCAAATCAAGCAGTTCAGAGGCCATCTTTGCCAGAAAAGCAAAAAGTTTATTTTCCCACAAAATCAGAACACACTGTGTAGCAACTTGTAGAACTTTTTAAAATGCATCCCCTGCAACCTCAGAGGCAGTAATCTTTGTCTGGACTGGCAGGAAGAAGGGGTAGGGCTCCTTTTAAGCACCTCCGCGCCATTAGGGGTTGGCAGTTGAAAGGTGTTAGGCAATATCTGAGCTGATGGGTTGGCTGGTGAGTCTCAGATAAGCCATTGGCCCCTGTGCACCATGCAAAGAGTATATAAACCTGGTCCTTCCATCGTGAGTCCTCTCATGCCTGAATTAGATGTCTCATTGAGACAGGTATCCCATGCAGGTAATTGTTGCATAGGGGGCCCAGTTCCCTTTTAAATTGAAATTTTAAGTAGACTTAGGGGAAAGGCATCCCTGAAGAAGTTTGTGAACAGGTTTGGGGTTTCTAATGTCCAATATAATAAGGAGACAACACCTTTTTTCAGCCCCTTAATCTTCATGCATGGGGAAGGTAATCGGTTCCCAGCAATGGAATGAGCACAAGATGCGGAGGGCTGACAGAAGACCTTCAGTAGGCAGGAACAATTAAGGAAGGCATGATGAGATGTACTGTGCAAGTTATTTCTGGATAGTTCCCAGATTGGTTAAATGAATAAAACTGTGGCTTAATTAAACCATACCCCTTGCATCTTGTCTTTCTTTTCACGTCTCCATGACAATTTGCAGCAGCAACTGCTGCTGCAACATACCATTTGTTTTGATTTTACAAGAGAAAATGGGACTGGCAAGCACTAGCCACAGTAGGAGAGCTGAAAGACAGTAATCCACCCCCAACAAGGCAAGCAACTTTTTAAAATTTGCCAACCAAGGGATAGTAGATTTTCCAGTAAAATTCTACAATTTGATTACTTGCTGCTGCAAAACCCAAACTGATTTTGTGAGAAGATCGCCTCTTTATAAACCTGTTTTACAGCCTCACAATTGCAACCTTAGCCACTGCTGTCAGCATCAGGATGTTTAATTTGCATTTCAATCCCTGGTTTACACACCATTTTAAACATACTTCTACAAATATTACATACAAACATAACCTGATTTTAAAATATTACAAACCTATCTGGAACACACTGAACTGCTCTAGTAGGGTTTTATGGGTAAAAAGCATCTGACTCAATCAGCAGAGCATAATGTAGATGATCTTAGGTCATGTTTACATAAAGCAATTGGCGCTAAAAGACACTGGTATGCTAAGGAACATGGGGAACTACAATATAAAGACACTTTCCAGAATTCATAGAACACTAAATATTTCCTTTTAAACTTTTCAAAATGTGTGTACTTATCACTTTAAATTTAAATCAATATTTTACCCAGCTATTCAGCCAAAATCCAATCCTACAAAGCTAAATTATATCCAGAAATTAAGTTAATTAATACTCCAGAAAAATGTCAGAACTGCAGCCACTTGAAGCAGCAGGAGGCCATGCCTGTGGACTGCCAACGTAAACAAAATGTTTTGAGGCCCGCTAGCGGATTACCTGGATGGGCCGTGTGCCAAACATTGCCAACCCCTGATCTAGACCATCCCTGAGAGGTGTTTGTCTAACCTGCTCTTAAAAATCTCCAATGATGGAGGTTCCTAGGAATCTCCTAGGCAATTTATTCCAGTGCTGAATCACCCTGACAGTTAGGAAGTCTTTCCTAAAGTCCAGCCTAAACCTCCCTTGCTGCAATTTAAGCCCATTGCTGCTTCTCCTATCCTCAGAGGTTAAGAACAATTTTTCTCCCTCCTCCTTGTGACAACCTTTTATGTAATTGAAAATGGTTATCATGTCCCCTCTCAGTCTTCTCTTTCCAGATGAAACAAACCCATTTTTTTCCAATCTTCCCTCATAGGTCACGTTTTCTAGACCTTTAATCATTTTTGTTGCTCTTCTCTGGACTCCGTCCAATTTGTCCACATCTTTCTTCAAATGTAGCACCCTGAACTGGACACAATACTCCAATTGAGACCTAATCAGTGCGGAGTAGAGCAGAAGAATTACTTCTGGGGTCTTACTTACAACAATTCTAATACATCCCAGAATGAGGTTTGCTTTTTTTTGCAATAGTGGTACATTGTTGACTCATATTTAGCTTGTGGCTCACTATGACCCACAGATCTCTTTCCTCAGTACTCCTTCCTAAGCAGTCATTTCCCATTTTGTATGTGTGGAACTGATTGTTCCTTCCTACGTAGAGTACTTTGCTTTTGTCCTTATTGAATTTCATCCTATTTACTTCAGACTATTTTTCCAGTTTGCACAAATCCTCTTACACAATGGAGTTTCACAAACAATAAAAATTGGTTTATATAAAACCATAAAACAAGTTTATTAACTACAGATAGAACGATAGATTTTTAAGTAAATACAAGTTATGAGGGAAAAGATTCAGAATAGGTTTCAAGAAAAATAAAAGTGAAAACTCATCTAAAGCCTAACTTAACAAGCTAGGTAATTTCAAAGCAAAGTTCCCTCACCACATGTTTCGGCAGCCCTAGTGGCTGAATTTCTTTCAGTCAGGGTCCCTCCCCCAGGCCAATACAGCTTTCTTTGTTCTTCAGGTGTTGGGAATGCCATGGGTAGAAAGAAAGGGCGAGATACTTTGCTGTGTCTGTTCTCCCTTCTTATAGTTCTTTCTCTTCTTCCAGCTGAGATTCAGGATACAGAACATCTGTGTGGATGGGAACCTCAAGCTGTTTCTTTGTCAAGATGTAGATTTTTTTCCCACACCCTCTTTCCTGCTGAAAAGTGGCCACTTACCCAGGTGATGGTCCATTTGATTTTGTGGACACGTGGCTCAGGCATCAGCTTGACTTTTGTCTGTGAGGAACTGGTTTGTGGCAGCTCCCCAGACTTGGAACACGTCTCAGTAATACCATTCAGAGGAATCTTATAATTTTACCAGGACAATAATGATCAGCAAATTATGAGTTTTCAAATAATAACTCACAAGCCATACTTTATACTAAATTTATCATAGTCCTATAAAAGGGGTGAACACAGGGGCACAGACTATCACAATGTTACCATTTGATTATCTTCATAATGATGAATTGTCTTTCTGTGGAAGCTTACTTTGTACAGACACTAACAACAGGAGTTCCAAATGAATGTACTCTAGGACTCCAGTTATAGCAGAGTACTAGACATGATTTGCTATAGTTAAGATTGTACAATATTTTCCATTATAATTGTCTGTTTTCAGTTGTTTATAACTTTCTGAAACTTGACTCCTCTTTTGGGTGAAATTTCTATGCTTGGACTTCATTTAAAGATAACTAAAGTTCAGGAAAAATGTCTTTTTTATTAGTCATTCTTGTCATAAAAGATTGGAAAACATGCCTTATAATGAAAAAACTCAAGAGCTCAATCTATTCATTTTAACAAAGAAAAGTTACTTGATCACGGTCCATAAACACCTACATGAGGAACAGAAAGCTGATAATAGAGGGCTCCTTTATCTAGCAGACAAAGGCACAACAACATCCAATGGCTGGAAGTTGAGGTTAGACAAATTCAGACTAGATATAAGGAGCAATTTTTAACAATGAGATTAAACACTGGACAACTTGCCAAAGAGTGTGGCAGATTCTCCATCACTGGAAATATTAAAATAAAGAATGCAAGTTTTTCTAAGATACATGCTCTAGTCCAAACAGGATTTAATTCAGGGAAGTCCTATGGACAGTGTTATATAGGAGGTCAAACAAACGATCACAGTGGTCCCTTCTGGCCTCATCTATGTATATTGGTCACGATGGACAGAAGTCTCAGCACATCAGAAACTTTACTACTGTCAAATGTTCTGTAGGCATCACAGCAAAAGAAGAGTTTTAAGGAGTGACTTGAAGAAGGATAAAAAGGTAGCTTTGTGAATGTTCATGGAAAGCTCCTTCCAAGCATGAGGGGCAGAATGGCAGAAAGCATGAATGTGCTTTTATGAAAATTTAACAAGTGAGCAATGGAGGCTGGCAGCATGGGCAAATTGGATACAGTAGCTGACATCTTGACAATAAATGAGAGATGGGAAGTAGGGTGTGAATATGTCACAAAAGGCCTTGAAAGTAGGGGGAAATGAGCTTCTATTTGATGCAATTCAGAAGGGGGAGCTAGCTGAGCGATACAAAGACAGTGACAGGCTATGAAAATTATCTTTGCTGCAACATTCTGAATGGACATGAGTTGGGCAAGACTGCATTTGTCAAGGCCAGAGAGGAGAATGTAGCAGAAATCGAGATATGAGATGAGAGCCTGGACAAGAGTTTTAGCTGTGTGGATTGATAGGAAAAGCTAATCTTAGGCCCGTTATGCAGAAAGATTAGGAGCTCAGTTTTAGCCATAGAATCATAGAAATGTAGGGCTGGAACCGACCTTGAGAAGTGATCAAGTCCAGCCCCCTGCCCTATGGCAGGATCAAATATACCTAAACCATCACTGACAGGTGTTTGTTCAACTTGTTTTTAAAAGCTTCCAATGACATGGACTCCACAATCTCCCTTGGAAGCATATTCCAGAGTTTAACTACACTTATAGTAAGCAGGTTTTTCCTAATATCTAACCTAAATCACTCTTGCTGCAGATTAAGCCCATTACTTCCTGTTCTACCTTCAGTGGATATTGAGAACAACTGATCATGTCTGCTTTATAAAAGCCCTTAACATATGGTTCTTCTCAGCCTTCTTTTATCAAGACTAAACATGCACAATTTTTTCAACCTTTCCTCATTGGTCAGGTTTTCCAAAACTTTTATCATTTTTGTTGATCTCCTGTGGACTCTTTTCAATTTGTCCACATCCTTCATAAACTGTGGTGCCCAGAATTGGATATGTTTAACTTGAGTTGACAACTACACATCCATGAGGTGATATCACTGACAGGCAGAGCAGATATTTTAGTTTGGACAAAAGATAAGTCTGGAGTAGAGAGGTAGATCTGTGAGTCATTAGCATAGAGATGCTAGTTAAATTTGCATTTGCAGATTAGATCACCCAGAGAAAGAGTGTAGAGGAAGAAGTGAAAGGAACCTAGGGCCGAGCCCTGCGTAACCCCCAAAGAAAGTTGGAGGATGAGGAGGATCCTCCAAAGAACACACCGACAGTACAATCAGAGTAGGAAGAGAACCAGAAGAGGTCAGAGTCATGGAAGCCAGAGGAGGACAAGATTTCAAGGGTATGCTCAGTTGTGTCAAAGGCAATTGACAAATCAAGGAGGATGGAGATGGAGTACTGATTTTGAGATTTAGCTAGGAAGCATTAATTCAAGACTTTGGCAAGACTAGTTTCAGTGCAGTGCAAGGAACAGAAGTCAAATTGAAGAGCATCTGAGATGAAACTGAAGGAGAAGAACTCCCGACAGCAACTGTAAACAGCATGGTCAATAAGCTTAGAGAAGGAAGAGAGATGGGGCGATAGTTGGAGAAGCAAGTGGGGTCAAAGATAAGATGCGAGAGACTGAAACATATTTTGTATTGTGAGGGAAGAATCGGGAGAGTGTGAGGTTAAGGAGAGGAGTAAAGGATGGGATGAAAATGAATAGAAGAGAGATCAAAAGATGGGATGGGGTCCCTGCTGCATGTGGAGGGGACAAAGGACAAAAGACAAACTTATTTGTTGTGATAGAGCACAAAGAAAGGTGAAGGGAAGTGGGAAGGCAGCTGAGGGTGGATTTTGTCCATTTGTATTTTGTCCATTTTCTCTTGGAACAAGTCACTGAGAACCTGCAAGAAGAGAAGGAGAGACAGGCGGTGGGGGAGGTTTGAGGAATGAATCAAAGGTGGCAAAAGCAGCTGGGATTGCAGGTGTGGGATTCAATTAAGTTGGAGATGCAGAATTGCTCAGTTAGGAAGATGGCAAAACTGAAGGAGGAGGAGAGAGAATGAATCTGTAGAGAAGGAGGTTAACCTGGTCTTGGGATTTCTGCCAGAGACACTCTGCAGTGCCAGAGCAGGAACAGTGGAAGTGGATGTTTGGAGTAAGCAAGGGTGGCAACACAATGGGAGAGAGGGCTTCAGGTTAAATAAGAAGATGACAACAAGGAAATGTGCAGCTAAAGTGTTGGATGGATCATCAACATGTAACCTAAGTCACAGAAAATGAGCATGGGACATTGAGGCATGGAAGAACGAGAACCAGAGTTTTAAAGATTTTGAAATAATTTGCAGCTTGCATGTCTACACAAAAATTTTGAATTGATGTCTAATACACTAGCAAACTATATTAAATGCCCATGGAGTGAAAACCTTTAGAAAAGCAATGTGAAAATCTTTTAAGAAAGAAACTAAAAATGCATTCAAAAAGCTAGATTTGTTACTGTGCTGATTGGAGGATCAAATGACAGATCTGTAGCTGAGCAAGAGGTGAAGCACATCAGATTTATGCAGGATCGGAAAACCTCTGCAATTTCTTGAAATACTGGAATCTGAGGCAACTGATGTATTACATTGGGGATTAAAAACGGGTTTGGGAGTTGTGCAGTTCAAAAGAGATCAAATTAGAGTGGGCTGGCCTGAATTTAGATGGTGCATCAATGAAAATGGATTATTTTAAAATCACAAAAGAAGAACTCTGTACCTTGGGTTGATAGGCTGAGCCACTTAAGGCAATATGTAATTTGATTGTTGCTCTTTTGGCACTTACAAAAGAAAGTGAATCTGCTGCTGATGTACCCAAAGATAAGGACAATTTTAAAGAAAAGAAATGTGGCCACACTGTATTTCATGACATTAATAAGCACTGTGACTTAGTCTCACTTATTTTCAGGGAGATAATCTCTTATTTTGAGGCTTTGTAAAAGGTAGGAAAAGCTGTGCTGTAAATGGCAGCAATGAATGACATGTTGGACCTTATGTCCATAAATGCATACCTAAGGTTTGCAGATTTGAAAGATAAACATTTCTAGATGTCTACAGGCAAAGCTTAAAAAATGTTTGCTTGAAGCTGCCAGACTTACATAAGAATGGCCATTCTGGGCCAGACCAATGGTCCATCTATCCCAGGATCCTGTTTTCTGACAGTGGCCATTACCAGGTGCTTCAGAGGAAATGAGCAGAATGGACAATCTTCGAGTAACCCATCCCCTGTCACCCACATTCAGCTTCTGGCAATCAGAGGCTAAGGATACCAAAAGCTGCTGACCCGGAGCTGCTCGAGATAAGCAGGGCCATGGGGTTCCGTGCACTGCCCCCTCCGCATGCTGCTCCCAGAAGTGGCCGGCACGTCTCTGAGGCCCCTGGTGGGGGGGCTCCAGGCACCGTCCCTGCAGCTCCCACTGACCGCAGTTCCCGGCCAATGGGAGCTGCAGAGTCAGCGCTCGGACAGCGCGCAGAGACCTCTGTCCCTCCCACCAGTGGCAGCAGGGATGTACCAGCCACTTTGAGGAGTGGCACAGGGTCAGGGCAAGCAGGGAGCCAGCCTTAGCCCCACTGTGCCATCAGACTTTTACCAGCCTAAAATCTCCTGATTTGGCTTCAATAGCCTCCAGGAGGTAAAGCCCAATTTCAGGAGACTCCCAGCAAAACTGGGAAGGTTGGCAACTGTATCAGAGGCCCACCAACAGCAATTTCTCAAAACCCATTATGCTGTTGTAGGATCATTGGAAGGACTGTAGACTCACCCCCACCCTTCCTGTAGGGCCAGAGGGAGGGAGTATCCTCAAATACGTTGGGATTTCTGATTTTCATTTTGATTCTACATCTGGAGAGACTTAAGCTGACCCACAAAGGTCAGGACTCCCTTGTAAATAGTAAGGAAGTGAGACATATTCTGGAACAGCCAGTGTAGATAACTGGGCATGGTGAGGTTCTCTCACCCTCTCAGTGAGGAATCTCTGAGTTTTCTGTTACACACTGCTAAAGGCAGTACAGAGGTACTCTCAGGGCACATGCCTGACCCTAACAGAAGCTTCAGGCTAAAAAGACTCCAACCTCAAGCACATGGAGTGGAATACATATTTAAATTTATAGAGAGAGACATACAGACATGGACAAGCACCTGAAGAATATATATTTAGGAAAGATGAAGTATGGAATTCGAGAAGGAGCATTGTTCAGAGCCAGTTATATACAGAGAGGCTCTATAACGCTTGTATCCAAAGCTGCTGATTTCCAACACAACAGCAATCTCAATGTCACGGGTGAGCCTCTCCAGCACGTCCCCTTGTGGTCATGCAGGTACACTGCACTCAGCACCCCATTAGGGTTCTTTCAAAAAATTACCAGACTTAGGTTGGTTCAGAAACATACACCTCTGTACAGGGTGTAATTTATTACTTTTCCCCCCTCTTTCCCCCACAAATGGTGACTTACTTTGTTAGTTGCCGCAGGTCACACTGCTCTGGGTCCCTACAAGAGTCCTGGTCAGATCTTAGTCCCAGTTCAGGTGACCCCCTCATCGCCCAGCCTCCCTCCTGGAGCTCGGATGGTGCTTCAAAAGGCCACTTCCTCAAAATGGAAGTCCCTTTGCAGCTCTCCTCCTTGGAGCAGGGTCATGAGTTAACCAGTCAGTCTGACTCTTCTTATGGCAAGAGCCCCCAGCTTTCCTCATGGAGGAAGGTAATCCAGGCAGTTACCATATATATTAGTTGGACCTTTCAAACCTTAAAGGGCCAAGCCACGATATAGCATGGGCTGACCACTAGGCACCACTACAGGCCATGCTGTCACACTCAAATACGAAGTTAGACTTATTCAATATATAACAAATGAATTCATAAGTCCTTTCTATCTGAAATGTTGTGCTTACAGTTGTTAACATATAACACTTAAGTTACACTGAATGAAAGCTATTAAAATGTTTCTTTACAGTTATTTGGTTTGTGCATTTGACAGCACTTTGTGTATGGTCAGTTTTGCTGTTACCCCTTCATAGTCAGTTTCCTCACTTGCTAATACAATGCATACAGTTTTAGAGTATATTTATTGCATTTACGTGATCCCCTCCTAAATAAGTGTACCCCCTCACTCCAAAAATTGTGAAACTACAATGACATTTGCTGCCATCACATTGTTAATTCTGCTTAGGTGTGGTCTACACCTTCTCTCACCTTGTGTCTATTTAGACAATGTTGTCTCATTGTTTCCTTGTGCTCCTTCATCTGTTGTCTCTTCTATTACACTTAAATTGTAAACTCTTTGGGGAAGGAACCATCTTTTTGTTCTATCATTGTGCAGCACCTCAGTGATATGGTAATACAAATACATAATGAATAATAATAAAAAAGAATTAATAATAAATGAGTCCAACAGAACCTTTCTGCTACTGAGATGCCACTTAGATTAGCAAGAGTAAGCAAATCCTATGTGTAGTCTTTGAGGGCTATGAAAAACAGTTAGAAAGTAATTGTCATTAGTAGATTGAACTCTTACTGTGTGCATTTCATCATCTGCAAAACATAACTGACTTCCTCCCATCCCCAAAGGTAAGTGTAATTGCTTCATTCCATATGCACATTATTATCAGAGTCCTAATGCTAAAGAGATTTTCACTCCCTAATTTCAAGGATTTCTTCATCCTAAAAATGAACTTTACACCTCAAGTACTATGCTATTTTCTCTTTTGTAATTTGTTTACACATTTAGAGTTTGAGTCCTCTATTGATGACAATAGCACACCTGACATCAGCTTCAACAGATGTAAGATTAAACATACAATGAACAACAAAAGCCAAGACACAAGCAAAACCAAAATCCTCATCCCATTGATTATATTTTTATGACTATCTACATTTTGATTGTCCACAGCTCCATTAAGAACTCCAGTTTTAGGGGTTTGTAACCACCAAAATTTGGCTGTAAACTCACACTTGCAATGCAGCCCATGTACAGGTTTATTTTTCCCCTAAAACTAAAAAATAAGATGTTGACAGAAGAATAATTTGACATGCTCCTTGTAATACAAGAGCAAGAGAGAATGTCAGCATTAATTTTCCCTTGTCTAATTTTAATATTTTCCAATATAAAATAAGCTTTGAGAGACTTTATTCTCTCTCAAAACAAAGTACCAGTTTCTTTGATTAGGATAACATAAATGCCTGTAAAAAGTCTTACACAAATTATAAATGGAAACGCCCTGCAAGGTACTCTGAGACGGAAGCCAAAAGCAAGATACACCAGCTCTCTGACTTTGAAGAGAACGAGAAGGAGGATGACATTGGTAAGGGAAAACAATTCTCTTATCTTTGGAGGTGCTTTTCTGCATTTATTAAGAAATCAAAAGTAACCAGAAGTTTAAACAAATGATAATCAGAACTTTCTAAAGGAATTAGCTGACAGTCACTAAGATTAAACTAAAACAACCTGTTTCTCAACCTGGGGGGTCACAGGATGGGCTTGCCGGGGGGGGGGGTCACAAGTGTAGGGCCGGCATTAGGGGATAGCAAGCAGGGCAACTACCCGGGGCCCCATGCCACAGAGGTCCCCGTTACACTTACATACTTCATACTTCAGTTACATACTTCAGCCCCTCAGGTGGCAGGGCTCAGGCTTTGGCCCCACCACCTGTGGCTCAAGCCCAAGCCCAAGCCCCACCATCCAGGGCTCAAGCAAGAACCTTAGCTTCGTGGGGCCCCCTGAGCAACTTCCCTGCTTACCAACCCTTAGCACTGGCCCTGACTATTATTCATACTTTACTTAATGATATTTAAAGTCTTAGTATGCAGGTCACAATTTTTTTTTAAGTCCAAAGGGGGTTGCCAGCACAAAAAGGTTGAGAAACACCACACTAAAATATAAATCTAAATGCAAACACAAAATTACATCAAAAAGAAACCTAGTAAAGGTGCAGCAAAACTATATTCAGTATATTTTGGGATTCTTTGAAGTAACTCAAGAAGGGACCTAGTCAGAGCAGTCTCCTGCATATTTCACTCCTTTTTTGACATACAACAAGTTCTTCACTTCTTCCTTTTCCCTCTCTCCTATGTATATGATCTATTAAATAGTTCAAACAAGTCTTATGAAACTATCCCAAATTGCAGTTATGTCAATTAGATCATAATCTCTTTTTTATGGTGACATTTTCCCTTGCATTTGCTTATGCACACGTTAGCACATTAATGCTCCTTTTATTCTTCATCTTTTGTTTCAGAACTTCATAATCTTCTGAATTACTTTTTGTAATTTAGAAGTAAAGATCAGAGCACTGGAGTTCTATTAATCCCCCCCTCTTCCCTCATTTAAACACAGCCTAACAAGACCTGCCAGTTTTGGATCCTAGAGCTTGGTAACCCTTTTGTTTAAATGAAAAGCATCTAACCCAAACAGGTTCTCATCAGAGAAGGCAAAAACCTATTAAACTAACAGAGATAAAAAAAACTACACTATTAAAAATGTATAGATTTCTTTGCTTTTAAACCACCAGCTTTTATAATAAATGCTGACTACAGCCTTCATTTCTACATTTATAATTTCTGTAATGCCATAGGGATTGTATGACAATGACTATGAATGATTCTTACCCAATCCCTTTTTAAAATTAGGCTTTAGAATATGAATTATATATCTGTCCTAACACTTTATAGTACTATAATTTCTTTATTGAATTTAGTCATGATTTTTCTATTTACTATTATAGTGGAAATGATTGATTATATTGTATGAATATGCTCACCTGAAAAGTATGTTATGACACTTTCAAAGATACGATATTGTTCACTTCTTTAAGACTAAAACCTTAGTTTCTTTGAGATGAGGGCTACAGGCTCACAGATTTTGGGGGGCATGAGAGGAAGAATGTATAGGAAACACCTATCAGTGTTCTGGGTTGGTTTGTTTGTTTAAACGCTCTTCTATAATTAGGGTGCAACATGAAAGAGAAAACTATGCAAGATTTCTTCAAACTATGCACACGATCCAAAATTTCTTTAGGTGTGTAATGAGGCCTTCGCTTGCCTTTGCACAAATCAGCCAGAGACCTCCTCTAAGTGCAATCACCAGTGCTTTTTTATTAACAGTATCAGCTCCCACCACCTTCTATTTACAGACAGTTGTAAACCAGCAACCTGGGGGACAGCTAGCTTTTCCAGCCAGCAGGGATGCACAGTCTGGGGTCCTCTCCCTTCATTTCCTTCGTGCCAGCTTTATATATCCCCCAGCCAATAAGGCCCGCAGGTGCTTCTCTTCCACCAATTAGGCATTGCATACTCAGTGAGCCCCAATTAATACTTCTTAATTGGAGCTGGGCTAACAGGGGCCTGGCTTTGGACCTCCTGGCCAGCACCCTGTTACAGGGTGCCACAGTAAAAGTCATACGACTTTCTAGGGTAATGAGCAACGGGAGCTGCAAGAGTTTTGCACCTTAAAGTCACTCTTGTTCTACTTATTTAAACACCTAAATATTGTGACGGGTCAAGGCCAGATGGCTATAGTAAAGAAGAGAGTTAGCTCCAGGCTAAACAAACCCCTGGTACCATGGTAACCAAATGGCAGTTGCTCCAGGTTAATCAAGACACCTGGGGCCAATTAAGATCCTTCTAGAAAGCAGTGGAGATAGCTAGGTTGATTGGGACACCTGAAGCCAATCAAGGGCTGGCTGGAACTAGTTAAAAGCCTCCCAGCTCCTCAGTGAGGTGTGCATGTCAGCAGCTGTAGGAGGAAACTGTGCTGTTGGAGGAACTAAGCAGCATAAATCCATATCAGGTACAAGAAAGAAGGCCCTGAAGTAATGGTGAAGGAAATACTGAGAGGGGGCTCTGGTGGGGGAAGTGGTCCAGGGAATTGTACACGTTCTATTTCCAAAAAGTCAGCTCCCATAGCTGCTACTATTAGGGTCCCTGGGCTGAAGCGGGCCTGGAGTAGAGAGTGGGCCAGGCTCTCCTCTCCCTTCCCAGATTAATCACTGAGACTGGGAGACAAAAGAGACTGCGCAAGGGAGGGTTGCTTCTCCTCACTTCCCTTACTGGCTTATGATGAAAATAGCGGAGTAAGCTGTGACTCTTGCCTCTAGAGAGAGAAGGGCTATGTGGAGGGTCACAGTGAGCCCCTGAGGCTAGCGAAATCTGCCAGGAAATGCAGGACCCATGGAGACAAGGACAGAGCTTTATCACAACTGGTTTTAGAGGTGGGATTATCATTCACAGCACAGTGGAAGAAAGAGGTTAAAAAAACGTGTACTGGGGTTTTGGATTTGTTTGTTTTATTTGTTTGCTTTGTACCACAATGGAGGAGGTGGTAAGAGCTCTGGTACAAGCCACTACAGCACAGCAGGAGGCCACCTGGGTTCAGGCAATGGTACAACAGGAATCTATGCGGCTACAGCAGGAAACCAACCAATTATTAATGGGCCAGGCGACCCAAGATCATGCCCTCTTCTGAGAGGTAGTAGACCAGCTGAAGATCCTCACCACCCAGAGTCTGACGGGACACAAACCCAGAGGGCCTCTGGTTGTCTGCCAAAGATGATGTCAGAAGATGACGTAGAGGCATATCTCCTCTCATTCAAAAGGACTGCTCAGCGTGAGACGTGGCCCCAACAGCAGTGGGCCAGCATTCTTGCCCCTTTTTTGTATGGAGAGACCCAGGCCTACTTCAACTTGCTTGCCACGGACACCACTCACTATACCCGGCTGAAGGCAGAGATCCTAGCATGATCGGGGTGACGGCAGCGGTACGGGCCCAGAGGTTCAATGAGCGGAAGTACCAGGAGAACAAACCCCCGAGGTCCCAGCTCTTCGACCTCATACACCTCGCGCTGAAGTGGTTACAACCCACGGTGTGCAGCCCAGAGGAGATTTTGGAGACCTTGGTCATGGACCATTACATGTAAAGACTGCCACCAGATCTCCGCAAATGTGTAGGCCAGAATGATCAGTCCACGTATGATGAGATCATGCTGGTAGAAAGACGCATGACAGCCAGGGAATTGACCCAACTACCAAAGGAAGGCCCTTTTCGAAGCAAGCACCCGATCCCAACCCTGGAAGGTTGGGCAGCCGAACCCCTGGGGAGTCCTAGGTGGAAGAAGGGGGGGGGGGGTTGAAAACCAGTGGGGATCCCAGAAGAAAGGGATTGGCCTGAGTGGGGGGAACCCTGGGACTAAACCCCTCCTAACTCCCATGATAAGGGAGTGATTAGAAGCCATTATAGATGTTATGCACGTGGGGAGTGGGGACACATAGCAGCACAGTGTGCCAGCACCGAGGCGCCTATGCAATGTAACTTGGGGGACTGGGAGGTCCCATGATCCCTTATCCACCTTGCAGGCATCGCATTAGCCCCCATAACTACACCAGGCCGGTCAAGATAAATGGAGCAGAGACTACAGCGCTTGTGGACTCTGGGAGTGCTATCTCCCTTATATCGGGTAAGCTGGTAAAAAGTAGCCACCTGCTATAAGCCAAATGCATAGCAGTGACGTGTGTGCATGGTGCCGTAAGCCATTACCCCACCATCCCGGTGGAGATAGAGGTTCAGGGGAACCCCACTGAAGTGATAGTGGGTGTAGTTCCTAAATGCCCATATCCTGTAGTCATTGGGAGGGACTATCCAGGGTTTGATAATTTACTCCCCTTGGAGAGGCTGGAGGGAGGTGGGGAGACTGATGGCAGCAACTCATCGCCGGGGGAATGTCAACCCCTGATGTTCACTGAGATTTCTCAGGATCTGTTCTCAGCCCCCAAAAAGACCCAGAAGACAAAAAAAAGAGAGGAAGGCTGCAAAAGTTTTGGGAACCAGGATCCTGACCCAGGGCCAAAAGACCACCCTAGTAGGCAGATGGCCACAAGCAACCATCAGAGAAACTACCACCACGGAAGGTGAGCTGACGGCTGGTCCCAGCCGTGATGGCGGCGAGACATTGGAAGAAGCCCTGGGAGCTCTGGCAAGTTAGTCCAGGGAGAGAGACTTTCGGGAGTGGGCCAGGTGGAGGACCCTAGATATGATAACATCAGGAAAGAGGTGGCCCAGATAGATGGGATACCCATGGATGGGACGGTCCAGGTCCTTACTTTATAGTGAAGAAAGATCTCCTGTACCATGTGGTGCAAATGCAGGAGCAAGAGATACATCAACTTCTGGTGCCACAAAAACATCAAAAAGCCATTTTGAGCCTCGCCCAGTCACCTATTTGGAGGACACCTAGGAGTAGAGAAAACCCAGGCACTGATCCTGCAGAGGTTCTTCTGGCCAGGAGTACCCAAAGATGTCTGGCGATACTGCACCTCTTGTCCAGAGTGCCAGCTACATAGCCCTCGCCCACACTTGCGGGCCCCTTTCATACCTCTTCCCATAATAGAGGTACCATTTGAAAGCACAGCCATGGATCTGGTTGAGCCCCTAAAGAAGACCGCTAGAGGCCACCAACATGTGCTTGTTGTACTAGACTATGCAACCCGATACCCAAAAGCCATCCCCCTACGCAACACAGGTTCCAAGACAATAGCTGAGGAGCTAGTACAGGTCTTTGCCCGGGTTGGGCTACCCAAGGAGATATTGACTGATCAAGGGACACCTTTCATGTCCAAGTTGATGAAAGATCTCTGTTCATTGCTCCATGTACAAGCCCTACGGACCTCTGTATACCACCCGCAAACAGATGGCCTTGTGGAAAGATTCAATAGGACCCTCACGGCCATGATCAGGAAAGTGGTGAGCCGGGATGGGAAAGACTGGGATACCCTATTGCCTTTCCTCATGTTCACCATCTGGGAGGTTCCACAAGCCTCCATGGGTTTCTCTCCATTTGAACTACTGTACGGGCTCCACCCCCCAAGGCATATTGGATATAGCCAGAGAAGCCTGGGAAGAAGAGCCAAATCCCAGAAGGAACATAGTCGAGCATGCACTGCAGATGAGGGATCGGATAGCCTGAGTTACGCCCATTGTACGGGAACACTTGGGTTTCCTGTGCTTTCTCCAATGAACCCATTATCACTGCAAAGCTTCGATTCCAACCAGGGGATCAAGTGAAGGACTACATGGAGGGTCACAGTGAGCCCCTGAGACTAGCAAAATCCACCAGGAAACGCGGGACCCACGGAGACAAGGACAGAGCTTTGTCACAATATGCATTTAGAATCTTAACCTTAGGAACCTAAGGTTTCAGATTTTTTTTTCATCCTCACTGCTCCTGTTTCCCTTAATCTTTCTTATGCTTTTAGAATTGCTCCTTTCTCAGATATTGTATCAAATATGTCACCTAGTATACTGCATACTATAAATCTGCATGAACATTTAAGGTTCCGATGACAGCATTTCAACATTAAATTGCATGTTTGAAAAAGAAGTATCCAATTGGAAAAAAAACTTTTGAATAGTATGGTTTTGACTCACGTGTTTGTGTATAAAAAGAATATTTTTGGTATTGATGTTGTAAATTAGGAAATTGGGAGTGTTTACTATATATTGGACAGATCCCCAGAAAGAGTGAAAGATCTAGAGGATAATTATACTCATTAACTTTAATTATAAAAAGTTAGCCAAAGTTTCTGGCTAAACACTTTAAAGGTTGTTCATCATCAGTTTACCATAATCAGCTTTATTTAAGTTGCAGCTAGCAAAAACTGGCAGTGGAAATGGCCAAGAGCTAATCTAGACAGCAATTGTTTTAGAGCTTTTATTAAGTACTTTGTCAGGTAAACCAAAAAGGTAGTTGAAAGCAATTGTTTTCAATCTTCTTTAGAAAATTAGAGCTTTAAAAGCAATCCACAGGTTAGTATTTAACACATTAAGGGCAAGATTGTTACAGACCCTTGTACAAAGGCTAGAGGAGAAGAGCGCAAAGATCCTCCCTTCAGTCCCTATCCGTAAAAGGGCACAGAAATTGTTCTTTCCATTCACATGCACACATAAGAAAGAAAAGCAGGACTCAGGGACATGGCACCTAACCCCACCTGACAGCGTAAGATGGCCACCACACCCTGCAGAGTTCCCTTGGCAGAAAGATTCAGAAAGGAATGTGCTCAGAACATAAGAACAGCCATACTTGCTCAGACTAGTCCATCTAGACGAGAATCCTGTATTCTGAGTGGCCAGTGCCAAGTGCTTCCAAAGGAATGAACAGAACAAGGCCATTTTGAGTGATCCATCCTGTCATCCAGTCCCAGCTTCTAGCAGTTGGAGGTTTAGGGATACCCAGAACATGGGTATGCTTCCCTGACCATCTTGACTAATACCCATTGATGGACCTATCTTCCAGAACTTATCTTACTATTTTTAACCCAGTTATACTTTTTAGTTTGAGCCTCTATTATGGTGTTTTTAGTTTCCAGGCAGTTTGCAGGCATGTCACTCTTGTGACTGTTCCTTTCAATTTCCATTTAGCTAGCTTCCTCATTTTTATGTAGTGTCCATTCTTGAAGTTAAATGTTATTACGGTGGGTTTCTTTGGCAGTTTTACCCCTATGAGAATGTTAAATTTAATTACATTATGGTTGCTATTACCAAGCGGTTCAGCTATAGTCACTTCCTAGACCAGATCTTGTGTTCCACTAGAGACTAAATCAAGAATTCTCTCCCTGGTGGATTCCAGGACAAGCTGCTCCAAGAAGCAAATCATTTATGGTGCCTAGAAATTTTATCTCTGCATCCCCTCCTGAGATGACACATACCCATTCAATATGAGTATAGTTGACATCCCCCATTATTAGTGCACTTTCTGCTTCTCAAAAGGTATGTCTACACTGTGCACCACTAGTGGTGGCATGCAGGGTGGCCACACACTGCTGTGAAAGGCCAGCTGCATCAATGCTGTGGGGTGTAGCTACATGCAGCAGTGAAAAGCTCAGGCACTTCCCCACAGCAGATCCTTTCACTGTAGTGAGGAAAGGCTCTGGTAGCGGGGAGACAGTAGGAAAAGGCTCCAGAAACTTTACACTGCCAGAATTTTTCCCTATGGCAGTAGGACACAACGCTGCTAAAAACAACAGTAATAGAGAGGGGAGGCATTCACCCACCTGGGGCACGTAGAGAGTTGTGTAGGGTATATATCTTAGAGTTCTGGTGTGTCTGTACTTTAGAGGCACTGCTTAGGCAAATACACTACTATTTAAACCCATGCAAGGAAACATACATAGCTGCCATTCTGAAACCTGTATGTTCTCTGTACACCACCATAAGATTTGTGCAGTGTAAATCTACCCTAAAGGTACAATTTCCATCCGAACTTCTCATGGAACAAGATGGCTCCACACTGCACCCATGAGGGCAAAATTTGATTCTAAAGAGTCTTGCTTCCACTCAAAGGGAAATTCACAAATGATGTTTAAAATACAAACTTTTTGAAATCCATCAATTCTGGAATTTTCACTAAGGCCCCAATCCACACAGATATTTAGGTACCTAAGCACCACACTTAGATGCTTAAACCCAGACTTAGGCACCTAAGTCCCAGTGTTAGTTTCCACTGAAATCCACAAGAATCTCACTGAATCTTGGAGGTGCCTACATTCACTTGATGTCTAATTTTTCAGGGTAAAAGTTTGCTAGATGCCTAAGTTTCTGCTTCTTGGCATGTGCACTACTGCTTCACACCAGGCCTCTGGACATCTATCTCCCAACTAAGTCCCAAAATAAACCATAAGCTGTGGGAAGATAGGTGGGTGAATGCCTCTCTCACGTTCAGGGCCCAAACCAGAATGTCTGCTCAGAGGTTACCTACCAGATCAGGTCCCATTCAAAATCTGGCTGAGGAGCAGATAGTTTTGCCCACCTTATAACTTTTTCGTGGTCAGAGCTCTTGCCTGGGATGTTGGAGATCCAGTTTAATTCCCCACTCTAATTATTTATCCATAGTGGAACAGTCATTGGGCAAGAGACAGCGTGCACGCAGAAGAGTGAGAATGACTCTGCAGCCCAGTGGGTAGGGCACCAACATGGGAGGAGGAGGACCCAGGACCAATCCCACTGGTGCAATCACCCTTTCATTATTTATACACAGTGGACCAGCTTCAACAGGAAATACTGAGGTAGCCCCACATCAGAATATCCCATAGTGCAGTGGTTTGAACACTCTCCTGATAAGGGGGAAGACCCCTATTCAAATCCTTTCTCCCCATCAGAGGGGAGAATTGAACCTCTGTCTCAGAAAAGACAGACACCTCTCTGTAGACTGGACTTAGATGCCTATATTCGCTAGAGGGATGGGGCTTAGGACATACCCCTTTTGTAGGCATGTCCTATTGACTTGCATAGCAGGCTCCCTGCCTAAAGTACTGCTTTTTGTGAATCACATTCTTGGGCACCTATTTCTCCTCAGTCATTGTATAAGGTACCTAACTCAGGCTTTGTGGATGGCAGTGTTGTTCCTGGGATTTTCTAAGCATCTAAAAGTTAAGTGCTGTGACACTGAAGATTGCAACCCCCAGTTCTTTTGTGGATCCAGGTCTAAGAGCTATTTCACAGAACTTCCTCACTGAAATAATGTATTCTACCTCCTTCCACTCATTCCAAAAATGGAAAGATTAGATAATACATTGAGCAGTTAGTGAAAAATGTTGCATTAACTTGATCATCCATTATTGACAACACATTAAAAGATTCTGTTTAGCTACTGTTTTTATATAATTCGTGTATACTGGGAAGAAAAAAAAAACTGACAATACTTTAGCTTCCATTACTGCAATTAGTTACAGAATACCACATGTGGTGTAATTAGTCTTGCACGCCAAGAGGAGCAATTTGATTAGGGAAACTCTGTTTTAAATGTTTAAGTCTCTGACACGGTCATACTTTCGTTTTTTTGAAATAGTTCTGAAATATAAGAGTCAGTTCCGTAACCAACTACCAGATATGGGGTTTTTTTGCCAGTGAATTAGACATTGGGGTCCACAATATTTTTTAAAAAGGATGAAAAACTGTAGTAAGATCCTTAGTTATAGGTGGTGCAGCTACAGAACAAAAAGGAACCGGGGAATTATAGATCAGTCAGCCTAAGTTTGATACTTGGAAACACACTGGAAAAAATTATTAATCAAGTTGAAAGCACCTACAGAATAATTGGATAAGAAATAGACAACATGGATGTGGCTAGAACAAATCATACCAAACCTAACTAAATTTCCATCTTTCACAGGGGAAACTGGCCTAGTGTGTAGGGAGAAGCAGTAGATGTGATATATATATATATTGATTTTAATAAGGCTTTTGACACAGTCTCACATGACATTCTCATAAGCAAACTAGGAAATTGGGGTAGAGAATACATTAGTATAAGGTGGGTGCAAAAGTGGTTGAAAAAAACCATACTAAAAGGGAAATGATCAATGGTTCACTATCAAACTGGGAAGAAGTCTCTAGTGAGCTCTTGCAGGAGTCAGCTGTCGGTCTAGTACTAGTCAATATTTTCATTCATGACTTAGGTAATAGAATGGAGAGTGTGTTTATTAAATTTGCAGATGACACCAAGCTGAGAGGGGTTTCTAGCACTTGAAGGAGAGGATTAGAATTCAAAAGGACCTTGATAAATTAGATAATTGTTCTGATATCAACAAGATAAAATTAAATAAAGACAAGTGCAAAGTACTTCATTTAAGAAGAAACATCAAGTGCATGACTCCAAAATGGGGAACAACTGGCTAGGCAATAGTACTACAGAAAAGATCTGGGGATTATAATGGATCACAAATTGAACTTGAGCCAACAATATAACAGTCACAAAAAAGGCTAATATTCTGGGGTGTGTTAACCGAAGTATCATAAGGAAGACATGAGAGAGAACAGTTCTCTACTCAGCTCTGGTGAAGCCTCAACTGGAGTACCATGTCCAGTTTGGGTACCACATTTTAACGAAGATATAGATAAACTGGAGAGAGTCAATCCAATGGAGAGCAACAAAAATGATAAAAGGTGTAGAAAACCTGACATGCGAGGAAAGGATCTGGGGGTTAGAGTGGATCACAAATTGAATGAGTCACCAATGTGATGCAGGTGCAAAAAAGGTAAATGGCATTCAGGGATGTATTAACAAGAGTGTTTTATGTATGACAAGGGAGGTAATTGTCCCACTCTACTCCAAGCTGGTGAGGCCTCAGCTGGATTACTGTGTTCCATTCTAGAAACCACACTTTAGGAAAGATATGAACAAACTAGAGAGAGTCAAAAGGACAGCAACAAAAATGACAAAGTTTAAAAAACATGACCTATGAGGAAAGGTTAAAAAACTGCATTTTTTACTCCTGGGTCCTGGGGGAATTCTGCACCATAAAATTAAAAATTCTGCACACAATATTTTAGAATTCTGCATATCTTATTTCTTAAAACAACAATATAATCACACCAGTTTCAATTATTTTTATAATTTTATTTCAAATACCTGTCAGCAAGTATGTCTAACAAACAAAAAAGATTCAGGAAATGTTTTTTTGACAAATAGATTCCTTATTAGGCATAATAATACAGAACTTTGAGTAATAGTTCAAATGGATTACAATACAGAAACATGTTTCCTGCACCCTACATAAGCAGTGCAAAGGCTTGGGAGTCTGGGATAATGGAGGATCTGAGGGAGAGGGAAGTAACTGCTGGGAAGGAGCCTGCGAGTGAATCTGGAGGATTGTTGGGTGTGGGTGGGAGAAATATTTTGTTGCCGGGGGGGTGGGGGGGGAAGGAGGGTGTTATGGAGTTGGGGAGCCTCCCCTATGCAGACCCTGGCTGACCTCCTAACCTCTCCCATTCAGTCTTCCCCTGTCCTCATATGTCCCTGCACCTTGGCTCAATGCTGTTACCCCGCTAGCTCCTGTGCCCCCTGCACCAATCTGTCCACCCCACTAGCTCTTCTGAATCCTAGTCTGTGACCCCTGTGTTTTCCATCCCCTGCCCCCATATCCTATGCCTCCTCACCTGGCCTCGTGGATAGGGTGCTATGAGAAAGGCAGCCTCTCCTGCTGGGCAAAAGGTATAATTTCAGCACCTCCCAGGCAGAGTGTATTATTCTGTAGGGAAAAATTCTGCAAGGACATGAATTTTGCACGTGCAAAGTGGTGCAAAATTCCCCGAGGAGTAACATTTAGTCTTGACAAAAGGAAAGACTGAGGGATGATCTAATTCTAGTCTTCAAATATGTTAAGGGCTGTTATAAAGAGGACATTGCTCAATTGTTCTCTATGCCAACTGAAGGTAGGACAAGTAATAATGGACTTCATCTGCAGCAAGGGAGATTTAGGTTAGATATTAGGACAAACATTCTAACTTTAAGGACAGTTAAGTACTGGAATCCTCATCACTGGAGGTTCTTAAGAACTGGTTTGACAAACACTTATCAGAGATGGTCTACGTATAGGGGGCTGGACTTGATGGCTTCTCAAGTTTCCTTCAAGCCCTACATTTCTATGATTCTATTATTACTGGAACAGAAAACAATGTTTCTCTTGTACAATTTAGATTGTGTAATTTATGCAACTACATTCCCAACTTATTAATATTCCCTGTTTGCATGGGCTTTCATACAATAATAAATGCAACTGTAAAATGACAGGGAAGTCAGGAGCATTTTACAGCACCTGAGAGTTTGGGGGCACAAAAGAGGTGTTTGTTTTTAAATTAAAGGTGACTAGATTTCAAATTGATAATGTCACATTAAGGAAGGTCTGAAAGCACCAAAATTTGTTGGATGTGTTAGACTTAAAGCTGGCTTTTGAAACGTATTGACTTTTAAATGAATGGAAAGCTTTTAAACTAAAAAAAAAGTTATACAAAAAGTATTATATTACCGAACAGCAGATATTTGGCTCTTAACCAGAGACTGATTGTTTATCCAGCGAAAAAAATGGTAAGAATCCACCATCACGGCAAGACAGTCAGCCTATTTCTTTGATTAATTATGACAGTCTAATCTGAAAGCACTGTGCTATTTGCTCTGGAAAAGGTTTCAAAATACTAAACACTGCAGATCAAATTCTTTTTAAAAAGTTGTTGTAATTTAGTTTATTGGGTTCAAAAGTTCCTCTGTGTAAACAGCAACCTCTCCACAAACGAAACATTTGATCTAATTCCAGAGGTTCACTTACTTTATGTCCTTAAATCCCTCTGCCTAGATATTTGAAAGTAGGACCAGGAACATCTTAAAATACTCACCATCAATATTCACTCTCTAGGAGAAAGCAATAGCAAGTCCTAATTACTTTGAAAAACAAAGCTGCTGTATCAGCTAATGAACTTACATTGTACTCTTACAGCCAAGTAAGCATGAGTTCTGCATGACAGAACATTACCGTCACTGCTTAAAAAAAAATGCTAAACTGATTTGTTGCTATAACGGAACAGCTTCAGTTTGACAAATTAAAATAGTAAGTTTTCTGAAACACCTTAAGTAGATGCCAATAGTCTAATACAGTAACTTAGTATATGTATACTACTTGAACTAGATGGGGCAAGATAATTTCAGTTACAGTTGAAAATATTTGCTTTGTTTTATTTTTCTTATAAATACCAATGTGCTTCAAATAGTGCACTGAAAGACAGACTGTATTTCAGCTGAAAAAGTATTCATATTGTAAGCAAAGATGTATGATTATGAACTGTAAGTGTATTTTCGCACATCCCTTTCACTGTAGCTTTCATTTGACCCAAGCTCTTCAGCACTACAGGTGCTTTTATGCAGATTATTTAGCAGTAAAGTAAAAAAAGTAAATTAATCTACTGTATAGTTGAAGATGGTGGAAGTAAAAATACACTGATTCACATATTATGCTGGCCTCAGACTGCACCACAACAACTGTTAATATGGCTTAACTAATCTGCATTAAACTAGTGTGGATGCTCTCATTCAGAATTAAAGTTCTTTTAATTGTGTGTAATGTAATTCACTTTGGAAGCAATTTACACAAAACCAAACTAAGGTGACCTTAATTTTCAATGAATGTACGCCTATAGGGGTTTAATGCAGACTAGTTAACAGTTAAATTCATGTTAATTTTCCTGAGTGTCTTGGTGAAGGAAAGCCCTTAGAAGTAGATGATTTTGGAATTTTATTTTTATTCTGTAGCCAGTCAGCACTGTTGCGAGATCTACTGGTGTTCTAGTTTGCTGTTCATATATACACACAAGTTATTCACTTATAACCAAAGTTCTTCCAGATGAACTTCTGCACATTCATAAACTTGGAATGCGCTGACAGTGAAGCTTAGCCAAGTAGAACCTTCTAGCAGCAGTGTCTGTTAAAGCTCTCTTGTGTGCCCTGCCTCTCTCCACCTGTTTGGAGAGTGGAGCTATGATCCACCAACCACCTCCTCAGGTTCAAAGTTGTAATTATGACTCAAAGAGGGGAAGGTGGTTGAGGAAAGTGAACACACAGATCTTCTCTCTGGTTACAAGAGAGTATCCTGCATTTCCTTGAGTGGCCTCTGCACGTGCTCAGGTCATGTTTACACTACAAAGTTATGTCAACACAAATTACATCAACATAAAGCTACCACAATTAGTACAATTGCTTGTGTGTGTGCATACTTGGCTCCCTGTGTCACTGGTGCATGTATTCACCAGGAATGCTTGTATCAATGCAAAGTGTGGTGCAGTGAGGGTAGTCATGCCATTGTGCAACTCGCCACCATACAGCACCTTCCATTGGGAAGTTTTGGCAATGTGTGATGGGCCTGAAATAAGTCACAGGAGCGAGTAGCAGCACGGGCTCAGCTTCCCAGTTTTCAACTGCCTCCATCCACAATGCCACGTGTAGCCAATAATTTTTGTACCTTCTTTCAAAATACCATAAACCCGTGTAGCCCTCCTCACTGTCCACCATCTCTGAAAGAAGCATGGAGCCTGCACAACTCTTCACTATTGTTATGAGCATTGAAAGCAAAGGACTCATGATCCCCTAATATCTGCAGAGCTGAAAAAAGAACCAAATCAGTGGCGAGCGTGATGATTTATTGGAGAACAAATTACTGTAGGACATAGCAAGAACCAATTGCAGGTTGTTGGTGGTGGTCATGAGGTGCTGCTTTTGGGACCTGAATGGTGAGATTACCTCATGAAGCATGCTTTGAATAACTACCAGTGGCTGCAGAACTGTCAGATGTGGAAGGCCACATTCCTGGATCTGCGCACCAAGTTTGTCCCATCCCTGGGGCACAGGGATAGCAAAATGAGAGCCACACAGACAGTGGAGACGCAAATGGCAATAACACAATGGAAGCTTGCAATGCCAGATTGCTACATGTCAATTTGGGATACTCACTGCAAGGGGCATCGTCATGCAAGTGTGAGGGCTATGAATCCCTTCCTGCTAAAGGACTGTGACTCTCAGCAACATGCAGGACCTAATGGATGGACTCACTGCAACGGGATTCCCAAACTGTGGTGGAGAAATAGATGACACGCATATCCCTATTTTGGCACCAGACCACCTTACCCCAGAGTACATCAACAGAAAGGGCTACTTTTCTATGGTTATGCATGTATTGATGAATCACCAGGGATGGATCACTGACATCAGTGTGGGCTGGTCCAGGCCCTTCACATCTTTAAGAACACAGGATTTTCAAAAACTTGCAAGCAGGGACTTTCTTTCCCATCCAACAAATTACCATTGGGAATATTGAAATGCCAATAGTGATCCTGGGCAACCCAACCTAGCCCCTAATGCCTTGGCTCATGAAGCCGAACAGTGGTCATTTTGACGGCAACGAGGAACTACTCAACTACCAACTCAGCAGGTGCAGATGGCATTTGAATGTGCTTTTGGTCAACTGAAGGGATGATGGCATTGTTTACTCACACAATGGAATATTTTTCTCACTGAGGTCCAGATGGTTAGAGCTGCTTGCTGTGCCCTGCGTGAAGCAAAGGTAGGAGGGCAGAGTTGGAGTTTGAACAGCCAGACACAAGAGCTCAATGTGGAACTATATGACTCTGAGGGTATGAAAGAGCACTTTAACAGTGAGCCACTGCAATGTGTTTTGTTATATTGTGCTCTACTTGGCCCTGCTCTTTTGTAGCGTGTTAGGAATTGGGTGGCGATTACTGTACATGTAAGAATACACCACTGTAAATATCAATTTTGTTTGTGGCTTATCCCATGAGTTTTTTCCTAGGGCTGTCAAGTGATTAAAAATTAATGATTAATCACACAATTAAAAACATTAATCACGATTAATGGTGTGATTAATTGCACTGTTAAACAATAGAACACCATTTAAATATTTTTGGATGTTTTCTACGTTTTCAAATTGATTTCAATTACAACACAGAATACAAAATGTACAGTGCTCATTTTATTTGATTAAATTTTTCACTGTAAAAAAATATTTGTAATTCACCTAAAAACATAGTACAATCTCTATCATAAAAGTTGAACTGACAAATGTAGAATTATGTACACAAAACCTCTGCATTCAAAAACAAACAGTGTAAAACTTTAGAGTCTACAAGTCCCCACTCAGTCCTACTTCTTGTTCAGCCAAACGCTCAGAAAAACAAGTTTGTTTACTTTTGCAGGAGATAGTGGTGCCCGCTTCTTCTTTACAGTGTCACCTGAAAGTGAGAACAGGCATTTGCATGGCACTATCATAGCCAGTGTCACAAGATATGTCAGAGATGGGACAAAGATTCATATCCATTCATGCTTCAACTGCCATTCCAGAGGCCATGCCGAAAAGGGTTCTGCTCACTACCTATTCAAAACAGTGCAGACAAAAGCATGTTCATTTTCATCATCTGAGTCAGATGCCACCAGCAGAAGATTGATTTTCTTTTTCGGTGGTTTGGGTACTGTAGTTTCCAGATCAGTGTGTTGCTCTTTTAAAGCATCTGAAAGTATGTTCCACACCTTGTCCTTCTCAGATTTAGGAAGGCATTTCAGATTCTTAAACCTTGGTTCGAGTGCTGTAGCTATCCTTAGAAATCTCTCATTCGTACCTTCTTTGTGTTTTGTCAAATCTGCAGTGAAAGTGTTCTTAAAATGAACACTTTTTCCAGTCCCGGATGACTGGAAAAAGGCTAATGTAGTGCCAATCTTTAAAAAAAGGGAAGGAGGAGCATCCTGGGAACTACAGGCCAGTCAGCCTCACCTCAGTCCCCGGAAAAATCATGGGGCAGGTCCTCAAAGAATCAATCCTGAAGCACTTACATGAGAGGAAAGTGATTAGGAACAGTCAGCATGGATTCACCAAGGGAAGGTCATGCCTGACTAATCTAATCGCCTTCTATGATGAGATTACTGGTTCTGTGGATGAAGGGAAAGCAGTGGATGTATTGTTTCTTGACTTTAGCAAAGCTTTTGACACGGTCTCCCACAGTATTCTTGTCAGCAAGTTAAAGAAGTATGGGCTGGATGAATGCACTATAAGGTGGGTAGAAAGTTGGCTAGATTGTCGGGCTCAACGGGTAGTGACCAATGGCTCCATGTCTAGTTGGCAGCCGGTGTCAAGTGGAGTGCCCCAGGGGTCGGTCCTGGGGCTGGTTTTGTTCAATATCTTCATAAATGATCTGGAGGATGGTGTGGATTGCACTCTCAGCAAATTTGCGGATGATACTAAACTGGGAGGAGTGGTAGATACACTGGAGGGCAGGGATAGGATACAGAGGGACCTAGACAAATTGGAGGATTGGGCCAAAAGAAATCTGATGAGGTTCAGTAAGGATAAGTGCAGGGTCCTGCACTTAGGACAGAAGAACCCAATGCACAGCTACAGACTAGGGACCGAATGGCTAGGCAGCAGTTCTGCGGAAAAGGACCTAGGGGTGACAGTGGACGAGAAGCTGGATATGAGTCAGCAGTGTGCCCTTGTTGCCAAGAAGGCCTGTGGCATTTTGGGATGTATAAGTAGGGGCATAGCGAGCCGATCGAGAGACGTGATCGTCCCCCTCTATTCGACATTGGTGAGGCCTCATCTGGAGTACTGTGTCCAGCTTTGGGTCCCACACTACAAGAAGGATGTGGAAAAATTGGAGAGAGTCCAGCGAAGGGCAACAAAAATGATTAGGGGTCTGGAACACATGACTTATGAGGAGAGGCTGAGGGAGCTGTGATTGTTTAGTCTGCAGAAGAGAAGAATGAGGGGGGATTTGATAGCTGCTTTCAACTAACTGAGAGGTGGTTCCAGAGGGGATGGTTCTAGACTATTCTCAGTGGTAGAAGAGGACAGGACAAGGAGTAATGGTCTCAAGCTGCAGTGGGGGAAGTTTAGGTGGATATTAGGAAAAACTTTTTCACTAGGAGGGTGGTGAAACATTGGAATGCATTAGCTAGGCAGGTGGTGGAATCTCCTTCCTTAGAAGTTTTTAAGGTCAGGCTTGACAAAGCCCTGGCTGGGATGATTTAATTGGGGATTGGTCCTGCTTTGAGCAGGGGGTTGGACTAGATGACCTCCTGAGGTCCCTTCCAACCCTGATATTCTATGATTCTATGAACAAGATGTGCTGGGTCATCATCCGAGACTGCTATAACATGAAATATATGGCAGAATGCGTGTAAAACAGAGCAGGAGACACACAATTCACCCCCAAGGAGTTCAGTCACAAATGTAATTAATGCATTTTTTTTAAAAGAGTGTCATCAATATGGAAGCATGTCCTCTAGAATGGTGGTCAAAGCATGAAGGGGCATACGAATGTTTAGCATATCTGGCACGTAAATACCTTACAATGCCGGTTACAAAAGTGCCATGTAAACACCTGTTCTCACTTTCTGGTGACATAATAAATAAAAAGCAGGCAGCATGATCTCCTGTAAATGTAACCAAACTTGTTTGTCTGAGCTATTGGCTGAACAAGAAGTAGGACTGAGTGGATTTGTAGGCTCTAAAGTTTTACACTGTTTTGTTTGTGGATTGCGGTTACGTAACAGTGCAATTTACAAGTGTAGATTTTTTTTCCCTTGATAAAGAGATGTCACTACAGTACTTGTATGAGGTGAATTGAAAAATACTATTATCATTTTTAATGTGCACATATTTGTAATAAATATAAAGTGAGCACTATACACTTTGTATTCTGTGTTGTAAGTCAATATCCAAAAACCATCCAAAAATATTTAATAGAATCCCAATTGAAATTTAGTAGTACGATTAAAACTGCAATTAATCTTAATCTTTTAATCACTACCGAGTTAATCACGAGTTAACTGCAATTAATCGACAGCCCCATTTTTTCCCCACAATGTAACATCTGCTTGTTACTGACAAACTAATAAAGATGAATTTAGTTCAAATAAGACATCTCGTTTGTAACAGAATTCAATGCAAAAACAGTTAAATTTAAAAAAAAATCTTAATTTAAGAGAACAGAACTTAGGAAGGATAAAGAATATTTACATCAATTTCAGTTACATCTACACCCACCCTCGCCTTCACAGGTCAGTTACGTGACGCTGTAATTGTCTTTAATGTCGCCCAGGATGGAGTGGTAGGGGTAGTGTAGTGACCCCTGATGCCACATGGAATGTTGAAAGAGGGGAATATACAGAGATCCTGATATTGAGTTCTCAATGGGCTGCAGAGGGAGGTGAGTGCAGATTATTAAACCTGCAGTAAACCAGAGTCTGATGCATCTACGTTTACTGCCTGAGAACGTCCATTATGTCCTACTCATTTTTGTGCGCCTTGCTACTCTTTCCCTCTTCAAAGTGTCCCCAACGTTCATTGTCCAAGCCCTGTGCTCAGTCCAATGCAGCAATAGCTTGTAGGATATCACTGAAAATGTCATCCCAAGTCCTATTCTTTCTCCTCCTTAGCTGAGTCAGGTGTTCCATTGGTGTGAGGGGGACACTCTGAAGGCCACAATGTGGTACCACTGTCAGATTATTCACTACAAAAAGTGAAACTTCAGATACGGGATTCACCCTTTTGCTACCACAAGGTTTTAAATAATATATTCTCACTTCTGCTTGGGATTGTTTCTGCATGGTGCCGGTTCCAGTCACAGCACAAGTCATGTGGAGTATGGCCTGCCAGGGATAAGGGAAATTAGGAGGGAATTGCTCAGTTACATTAATTCTGTAATTTAAAGCAACAGCACTGAATACTGGCATTATTTTCTACAGGAGGTGGTGATTTTAGCAAATATCTCACTCCTGAGGGTACCAACGGCACAAAGAATACAGCTGCTGCTGGCATCCCAAAGCCGCCCAGGCCCATATATTGCACAGCTGGATCATCCAGGTGCCTGTTCCCCATCCTCCTCCTCGTCTCCACCTTCCCCTCCTCCCTGTTCATGGTAGAGGCCTGTGACTCCTTGGAGGTATCCATGGCAGTGTGTTGAGTGTTGATGCAGTCTTCACCAAGTATGGCATGCAACTTGTGGTAAAAGCAGGAGGTCTGTGGCTCAGCACCAGATTGATTGTTGGCCTCCCTGGCCTTCTGGTAAGCCTGATACATCTCCTTGGCAGTCACACGGCACTGCTGCTGGTTCCTGTCATATTCCTTCCTCCTGCATCCTCTGACCAATCTGATCACAGATCTCAACATTTCTAAGGCTGGATCAGAACTGTGCCTGCAAAGCCTATTCTCCCCACAGGCCCAGGAGATCCAATGTCTCCTGTCTACTCCAGACAGGAGCATATCTGGAACGTGTAGCCAGCATGGTCAGCTGGGAGGTTGCTTCAGTAATGGAGAGAGGCTAGGTGTGATTACCAAGCCGGTCAATCAGGAGAATGAATTTCAAAAGTTTGCAGGGCTTTAAAGGGGAAGGGTGGCTTCTGGGTTCATGGCCCCTGAGCAATGGCGTTCACACTAGTGACCAGTGTTAGGCATTATGGGACAACTGCTGGAGGACTCTTAGGGTAGACAAGAAGTGCACATGTAGATGCTGCGTTACCTATCGACTTCAGCTCAATACCACTTGAGTATTGAGTCAACATAACAGCACACTTTCATCAATGGGAGACAAATTTAAGTGTAGACACATGCACGGCTGTATCGAGGCACAGCAGCTTACATCAACATAACTTTTAGTGTAGTCCAGGCCTCGTTATTGGGAGTTTGAGAAGCAGCACTTCTGTAGGACAAGCCAGCCTAACCAAACAGATTGTAACATTGTGTAGTGCACTGACCCCTTTTGCCACATGGAATGTTGAAGGAGGGTATAGCGGGTATATTGAGTTCAACAATTAAGCAAATTATGCATCTGATCTAGATGCTAGTGTAATGAAAGTGTGAATCAAACACCAAATGATAGACATTCACAAACTACAAATTTGTAGATGGCAGTCAATGGAAGTGGATTTTTCTTTAGCTAGAGTACACTCTAAGCCCTTCTGGAAGAGGAACAGTCAGGCCCATCCCTAAGAGATTGTGGGGCCTGGGGCAGAAGTGAAGTCACTTCTGGGTGGAAGTGAAGTCACTTGCGGGACCGATGCTGCCGGGGGCAGGTAGGGGAGGCTGGAGGAGGCGGTGCCTCCCCAACAGTCAGGTGTGGCCCTGCCCACACTCCAACCCCCAGGGCCTCGCCTTGGTGTTGCCGCTGGGCTCCAGGGGGTTGGGGCCATACCACCCGCCTTCCTGGAGCTGGGAAGGTTGCGGTCACACCACACGCTCTCCCTCCCAGCACGCCTTCCCCCGCCAGCAGTTCACACGCCGTCCATGAGATGCTAGCCCATGGGCCCCCTGCAAAGCACAGGGCCTGGAGATGTCACCACGATTTGCCATCCCCTAGGGACAGCTCTAGGAACTGTAGGGTATTTTATATTTAACACAAACCCCAACTCATTTAGGGATGGATTGGGATGCAATTGCCCAAATCTTTGTTTTATTTTTAAATGGAGAAAAAAACAAACAAAAAGTCTAGGTGAATCCAATATTCCTTAGACCTATTCAAATAAGTCTTATGCATTCTTAGCATCCAGCATTTGTAGCTTAGATTCCCCTCAGTGTGAATGAAGCCTAGGGAAAAAAAAATATATATAGGCACATCTATGGCTTAGTTGAGATTGGAATTCTCTTACCACTTTAGGGAAAAGTTTTAGGTGAAGAAGAAGGGCCACTTTCTTTTAAATATATATATATATATATATATATATATATATATATTTCACAAACGGGTGGGCGGGGGAAATCAGTCAGAAGAGCCTGAAGCTCCCTCACTCTTTTTATGGCAGAAAAAGCTGCCAAATGAGATGATCCAGGGATCATTCTCCCATTGGTTCAAAGGGAGGTTTTATGAATTAAATATTAGGTTGTGGTCCTATCAGGATGGGTGTTCTCGATTTAGCACATTGATAGACTTGGCAGAATTCTTTAAAATCAATATTCTCTGTTACAATTTTATATGCTAAAGTGGGTTGGGTTTTTTTAGTTTTATCAATTTAAACTTTCACAGTTGTGGGACGCTGGGTGTTCAGAAAACTGGGGGGTGTTAAGTAATGTAATAACAGATGCTGAGATTCAACATCATTTCAAAATATAAACAAAGTCTTAAAAATCAAGAATTTCTTACTTTACCTTTCTGTAGTTTTTTTTTTTTTTAATATTGATGAAATTATTTTTGCCACCACTTTGTGTGTGTACAGTGAAATCAATGTTTATTGACATTTATGAATAAAAATCTAACCCTCTTAAGCCTAAGTATAGGTGAACATCAACCACTTGAAAAATCTTGGTGTGGAAAATAAGGGAGATATTGATTATATATGTATTTCAGTTTACATGCTTGGTAATATTCTAACTACATGGAGTTAACTGAAAGGAAGATATTAGGGAGAACAAAACAGGAAATGCAACAATGACAGAGAGATACCTCCAAAGAGACAACCAGGATCCATAAGACACCAGTCAGGTTAAACATTGTTTTCTTAAAGCAAGAACTTAGGATCAAAGCAACACTGAACTGTTGAAATCTCATGCCTAGAGAAGAAAGAGGGTGAGAGGAAGAGGAAGCAGGAAGCATCTGGGAGCAGTGAAACTGAGACAAACAAACACAGACTGTGCTATTGCATTCTCTCCAAGCCCAAAAGTAGTGAGTCTGGAGTGAATGGAACTGAGCAAAAACTTGGGGGCGGGGGGAGAAAAAGCAAAGAGGCTAAGGTTTTTGTTGTTTTGTTCCTTTTCTCTGTTTGTGTGTACCTTTGAGTGAACAATCAATACATTTGTTATAATAAAACATTTGAGTCAATTCAATCAGCTGTTGGTCAGAGGCTCCAGGAAAGAGGTTTTCTTGAAAGGTCCATGCAGGTGTCAAATATCATTGATTACCTGGTGGGAAGACAGGGGAGCTGCAACCCAGGAGTGGTTCCAACCTTGAGAGAGGTGAAAAAAGGAGGACTTCTTAGGAGTCTAAAACAGAGCATACCTTGTAACAACATAGTCTTATGCTCAACTAATCTGTTAAACCAAGATGGCCAATAGAAGCCTTTTTACTGATAATAATGCGAAGAGTTCCAAGGATTTCACATTAAGTACTCCAATATGGACTGAACAGAAGCTGAAGCTGTGTCCAGGTATTGCTAGTTGCCCACAGAGAGAAAAAAAGAAAAGAAAAAAAAAAACTTTTCCCACTTGTGATCTTAGAGTAGGTGAGTTGATTGCTTCAAAGTTTAACCATCTCCTGACCAGGACAGTTCAAGATCTATCAAAATACCATGGCCCATCCTGTCAAATGGAGAGAGTTTGGGTCCACAAGAAGTGGAAGATTGGACAAGTGACCAGGGAAGAGTATACAATTATTGCTCGGGGATGCAGGAGTGAAATCAGGAAGTCCAAATCACACCTGGAGCTGCAGCTAGCAAGAGATGTTAAAAACAACAAGAAGGGTTTCTTCAGGTATGTTAGCAACAAGAAGAAAGTCAAGGAAAGTGTGGGCCCCTTACTGAATGAGGGAGGCAACCTAGTGACAGAGGATGTGGAAAAAGTTAATGTACTCACTGCTTTTTTTGCCTCTGTCTTCACGAACAAGGTCAGCTCCCAGACTACTGCACTGGCAGCACAGCATGGGGAGGAGGTGACCAGCCCTCTGTGGAGAAAGAAGTGGTTCGGGACTATTTAGAAAAGCTGGACAAGCACAAGTCCATGGGGCCAGATGCGCTGCATCTGAGAGTGCTAAAGGAGTTGGCGGATGTGATTGCAGAGCCACTGGCCATTATCTTTGAAAACTCATGGTGACCGGGGGAAGTCCCGGACGACTGGAAAAAGGCTAATATAGTGCCCATCTTTAAAAAAGGGAAGGAGGAGGATCCAGGGAACTACAGGCCAATCAGCCTCACCTCAGTCCCTGGAAAAATCATGGAGCAGGTCCTCAAGGAAACAATTTTGAAGCACTTGGAGGAGAGGAAGGTGATCAGGAAGAGTCAACATGGATTCACCAAGGGCAAGTCATGCCTGACCAACCTAATTGCCTTCTTTAATGAGATAACTGGCTCTGTTGATATGAGGGAAGCAGTGGGCGTGATATATGTTGACTTTAGAAAAGCTTTTGATACGGTCTCCCACAGTACTGTTGCCAGCAAGTTAAAGAAGTATGGGATGGATGAATGGACTATAAGGTGGATAGAAAGCTGGCTACATTGTCAGGCTCAATGGGTAGTGATCAATGGCTCCATGTCTAGTTGGCAGCCGGTATCAAGTGGAGTGCCCCAAGGGTCGGTCCTCGGGCCGGTTTTGTTCAATATCTTCATTAATGATCTGGAGGATGGTGTGGATTGCACCCTCAGCAAGTTTGCACATGGCACTAAACTGGGAGGAGTGGTAGATACGCTAGAGGGTAGGGATAGGCTACAGAGGGACCCAGACAAATTAGAGGACTGGGCCAAAAGAAATCTGATGAGGTTCAACAAGAACAAGTGCAGAGTCCTGCACTTAGGACGGAAGAATCCCATGCACCGCTACAGACTAGGGACCGAATGGCTAGGCAGCAGTTCTGCAGAAAAGGACCTAGGGGTTACAATGGACGAGAAGCTGGATATGAGTCAACAGTGTGCCCTTGTTGCCAAGAAGGCCAATGGCATTTTGGGATGTATAGGTAGGGGCATTGTCAGCAGATCGAGGGACGTGATCGTTCCCCTCTATTCGACACTGGTGAGGCCTCATCTGGAGTACTGTGTCCAGTTTTGGGCCCCACACTACAAGAAGGATGTGGAAAAATTGGAGAGAGTCCAGCGAAGGGCAACAAAAATGATTAGGGGACTGGAACACATGACTTATGAGGAGAGGCTGAGGGAACTGGGATTGTTTAGTCTGCGGAAGAGAAGAATGAGGGGGGATTTAATAGCTGCTTTCAACAACCTGAAAGGGGGTTCCAAAGATGATGGATCTAGACTGTTCTCAGTGGTAGCTGATGACAGAACAAGGAGTAATGGTCTCAAGTTGCAGTGGGGGAGATTTAGGTTGGATATTAGGAAAAACTTTTTCACTAGGAGGGTGGTGAAACACTGGAATGCGTTACCTAGAGAGGTGGTGGAATCTCCTTCCTTAGATATTTTAAGGTCAGGCTTGACAAAGCCCTGGCTGGGATGATTTAGTTGGGGATTGGTCCTGCTTTGAGCAGTGGGTTGGACTAGATGACCTCCTGAGGTCCCTTCCAACCTTGATATTCTATCATTCTATGATTCCAGAGAACAAATCTGACTTCCCTGCTGAGTCTGTCAGTTCAGTATTGCAAGGAGACAAAGAAACCTATGGCTATAGTAGATCTGATTGCCAATCTTGTCTCACCCAAACTGGGGTAACTGAATTATACTTAGCTTTTTTTGTTTGATTTTCTTGAGAAATCCCTGGATTAGAGGAACTAGATGGAATGCATAGGAGACCTACATCCCAGATTAGAACACACATCAGAGATGGACTGGCTGTGTTCTACTCTGGAGCAAAACCTGATAGTTAGAGCTATTTGCAGCAAGACACAACTCCATCTCCAGATATCTACACAGGGAGATGCTATTTGCTGCATAGTTCTTGAGTGACCACTCCTACAGATCTTGGGTCAGACGGTCATCCAGTATTGTACTTGCCCACAAAGGTGGAGAATTACAGGATAAATTTGTTGTACTATACATCATTCCCACAAAGCCACCACCACTTTGTACAGCTGGCTGTAATGTGTTCCCCTTCTTGTTCACGTGAAATATCATGGTCATATTGACAGTAAACTACTTTAACCATTCTGTCCTGTAGATGGGAGAAAAAGGACTTGAGAGCGTAAAGTATCACTCTGAACCCTGGGAAGTCTATATGGAGATATTTTAGACATTCCATTGACCATGAATTGTCATTCTTGCAATGAGCTTAAGGGTTTAATACAACTCCTTTGAAAAACAGGAAGAAAAATTTAGGCAGTGCTGATTTCATAAATGTGCTGTCTATATTTGTTATACAGCATATTGGTATCCAGTGTTACAGAAGTCCCAATTTTAGTTCTGCATACAAGAATACTGATTGGTTGTCAAAGCCTTAAGGACCATCAGTTTGAAGAAGACAATTACTGTTCAACACTTGTTTTCCTGTAGTACTTCCATAAAAAGGTATTTCAAAATTCTTAACTATAGAATCCAGAACTGCCCCAATAAAACCGGTATTAACTTGGATGGAGCTGTGATTTCTTCCAGTTTTTCTTGAACTTCAATGTTTGGAACAGCATACATGCTTGTGACACAGCTTTTGCTAAATCTTACTGCGAGGACACACTGCAAAAAAGAAAATTAATTCTGGCATGTATTAATATAAATTATGGTCTGGCTTGACAAAGCCCTGGCTGGGATGATTTAGTTGGGTTTGGTCCTGTGAGCAGGGGGTTGGACTAGATATCCTCCTGAGGTCTCTTCCAACCCTAATCTTCTATGATTCTAACAGGAATATCCTATGTAAGACATGGGGCTAACTGTTCCTCTCTACTTGGCATTGGTGAGGCCTTAACTGGAATACTGTGTCCAGTTTTGAACAGCACACTTTAAGAAAGATGTGAACAAATTAGAGGGTGTCCCAGAAGAAAGCAACAAACATTATAAAAGCTTTAGAAAACCTAACAAACAAGAGCATGAAAGAACTGATCGTATTTAGTCTTGAGAAAAAGATGACTGGGCGGAGGGGGGGAGGGAGAAAGAGGAGGCTTGGAGGGACTCACAACAGTCTTCATTTTATAAGAGCCCTTAATACAAGGACCGTGATCAATTGTTCTCCTCATCCACCAAGGGCAGAATAAGAAGTGAATTAGCTTAGTTTGCAGCATGGGTGATTTAGGTTAGATATTAGGAAAAGCTTTCTAAACATAAGGGTAGTTAAGTTCTCTTATAGGCTTCCAAGGGAGATTGTCTAATCTGTTCTTAGAAACCTCCAATGATAGGGATTCCACAAACACCTGTCAAGAATGGCCTCAGAACATGGGGTTGGACAAGATCACCTTTTGAGGTTGCTTCATTTCTGTGAATTGTCCAAATAAGGATAGTCACGGATACTCTAACATCTCAATGTGAAAAACACTTCGAACTAGATTCACAGAGATACTTAGGTGCCTCGACATCCCCAAAGCCACAGCTCAGCTGCCACATAACTCTGCAGGTGGCAAAGTTTCCACCAATAGGCTTGTGCAAAGCTGCCTAAGATCTTATGCTACCGCACAACTAATGAGCTGCTCAGAGCCCTTGTGCAAGCTAAAGCTCCAGCTTCATTTTCAAAGTAGGCATTCTCCCACCTTGTCCCCTGCAGGGCTCTGGCCATACTTGTAGAATCAGGCCTCCTACAAAAGACAGCATGTGAGCACTGTCTTTTCACTGAGCTTTACAACACCTAGGTACTTTTATGTATCCTCAAGGTGCCACAGACAGTCCAAATGGAAAGACTAGTCATTATTTCCTCCCACAATAAGCCACAGTTATTTTCAATGTGAAGACCTCACTAAGATGTGAAAATACGCATTCTGTAAGTTGAACCAAACCAGCCTTAGGTGGATGAGGATATGGTTGAGACTAGAGTAATCATATGGAATTTGAAGTTTCTGATTAAATTGATGAGCTGTTGAAGGTCTGGAATGGTTCACAGGCCTCTCTCTCTTTGGGATCAGAAAATAAATACAATGAAATAAAATCCCTTCCCTCAAAACTCTTAAGGAGTTCCACTATGGCACCCAACTAATATTGAACAAACTTCTAATTCTATCAAGTTCTCATGAAAAGGATCCCTAATGAGGGTTGGGAAAAGGTTACAATGCAAGACTGAAGATTGTTTGGTGAATGAACTACTACCAATTGAAAATGGAAATATTTAGAGAAGTGTCCTCTGTTCTTCAAGAGAAAGAAAGAAAGAAGGAACAGAAACAATTAATATGGACACAGCTCTTTGGATGGAGTTATACATATATCTCAACAACATACAATCTAGGTACATCTGATGAAGATACCACTTACAGACATGAAAGTGATCTCAAAGTTAAGCCACACCAGTCTTAGCACTGATGTCTGGAGTACTCCATTTTCTTTCCAGTGCATCCTAAGTAAGGAAAAGTTATCTGATGACCTTTAGGTGGAATTCTGAAAAGCCTCTAAGTGACTCAGAAGCACAAGTTTCATTAACATTCAATAGTATTTATGCCCCTAAATCACTTAGATGCTTCTGAAAATTCCACCTCAAAATGTAATCGTTTTCCCTCCTAAATCTGAAGATTTAAATCCAGTAGAAAAATAGAGCAAGATAATTTTACATTTCTTAAAGAAAAGGTTACTACTGTATAGTTCTTTCAAAATGATATCCCTTAAAAAAAGTTTAATTCTAAATGAATGCCTTGATCTAGCACAAATATTTTGAAGTTGGTAATGCTGCTAAATGAGTCTATATTTAATGCAATTAGAGTAATGCAATATAAAAACATTTTTAAAGCTATTCATTTCCTGTTATGTTGGTTTTGCCCCTTTTTAATGGCACTCTGCTTTGTTAATTTACCTGCACAATCAAGGTCACAAGTCAACCCATTGCAAAACTCCTTTAGTCTTTGCCCCCAAACTCAAATCAGCACCTTGCAGAAAGACCAGGAGTCCTGTGTGGATTTTTGTAGGGCCAGATTCTACAACTCTTACTCCAAAATGGACTTCAGTGAAACTACTCATGGAATAAGCTACTATTCAGCACGAGGGTGGCAAAATCTGGTCCCTAATGAGCATGGAAGAGGGGAGGTGCAGTAGAAAGTTGTTTATAATGGAGTTTATACACGTTTATATGCCAGTAACAGAAGTTCTCTTTAAGACACATGGTTGTTTGCAGATAAGAAGCTATCTTATCAACATTAGTCATCCATCACCAAGAAAATCAATCTGCTTTGCACTGATTTTTCGCAATGCCCTACGACTTGATACATAGATAACAAGAAAGCTTTCTGAAGGTTCAATGGCAGTATAAATAGGGGCTGAAAATCCTTTTTAGCATCTTTTGGAAATAAAGTCAGAAAGGTACAACAGATCTGCCTCTAATTAAAGTTCTAACTATTGTGACAAACGTGGAAAAAGTAAAACATTGCAGTTAATGTCATATTATCCAATTAATGCCTTCCCCAAATTCTCCTGAAATCTGATTGCTGGGATTACAAAGAAAGCTATCTAATCTATCTATAAAATTGTTATGTGTGAGATTCTGGGGTGCAGTTTGCAAGGGAATACCCTCATTTTGCCTAACCAATGAAAACTAGTCTAAATGAGGGTCCCTGAAAAATCCTTATGTCTTCATCCCCAAAGTCCATTTTTTTAATAGTTTTCTCTATCCCCCTTTACTTATTTCACCTCTCAGGAACAAATTGATTCTTCAAAGTAGTCACCAGTGCTACTCCATGTTCATAGGTGTAGTCTGACTTCTATATTTGGGAGGGCAAAGGGATGGGGTCGTGAGGTGAAGCAGGTGAATCCATATGTGGGAGGATGGGGCTCTGGATGCAGGGGGTGAGGCTCGGCAGAGTAGGGATTCAAGTGTGGGGTGGGGGCTTGCTGAGGGAAGTCTGAATGCACAGGGCTCAGTGGAAGAGGTTCTGGGTGTGGAATGGGCTCCAAATGCAAGGAGGTTGGGTGGACGGGGGGGGGGGGAAGTTGCCCATGAAGTGACACTCCCACCGGAGGCTGAGGAGTGATGGGGGCAGGAAGTGGGGAAGGGGTACAGAGCTTCCTGCAGCCAGGGAGGTTCCTGGGTCTGGGTCTGACCCGACCCCCAGCTGCTCCAGGGGAAGAGGAAGTCCTATTCTTCTCCCCCCCAGCAGCTGAACCAGAATTCTAATTCCAATTCCCCCAGGACTAAATCACTCACTCACCTGGGCTGTACAATGCACAGACTCTTGGAAAGCAGCTCTGCCACCTGGCTCTGCTGGGTCCCTGCTTTCCTACCCTCCCCTTACACAAACCATGAGGGGGAAACCAAAAAGCTAGCAGGGAACACCTGACTGGCTCCTGCACCAAGCTTCCGTCATGCCTCCCAAGGGGTCTGATGGGGAGGTGGGCAAGCAGCAACACCAGATGCTGTGTGTCTGCTGGTCAGTTTACCCACATAGTCTGTGCAGTGAGCCAACAGAAGCTGCTCCCTGCCCTCCCCTTACACAGCCCACATGGGCAAACTGACCAGCAGACACAGACTGCCCTCCTCCGCACAACATTACTCCATAGGGAGGAAGCAGGGCTAAGGGAGAAATCTGAGCACTCCCCCCATGCATTGCCTCTGTGACATATCCAGTTTTGGGGAAAATGCCCTCATCTTCCCCCAAGTCCATGTTCTGTTTTACCAAGTGGCTGTCAAGCTGTTCTTCAAAAGTTCCTCTTGTCCAGGGAAGAAGCAGTCGGAATCCACATTTAAATCACCAGACCAAATGTTGCATTAGAATGTGGAGAATCTTAGAGGATGCTGTTTTTTGTAGCCAGATCCACAGATATAAGGCTTATACTAATCACAACACTCTGCAACTAGAGCTGTTAACAGAATATTATGCTAAGTTCTAGATCTTTTAGGATGCATAGACAGGAGTATACACTGTCTATTTCAATAAAAAGAAGATGTCACTGCACATATTCAAGCACTTAATTTGAGGGTAAATGGCCTTTGAGCAATTTTCTGAAGACTCACAATTCGTACATCACAACATCCACCTCCTCAATGTAGTTTAGCCATTGTCTCTTCTTCCTCCCCACAGCTTCCTCCAACACTGTATGGCATGTAATCTCCCTTGAAGCAACCAATTTTCTCGATCAGCATCTCCCAAACTTTACTAATTTATAAACCACCTTCTAAAATATATATATATATTTTATGTGAACTGATGGAACATCCGTCTCCTGTACCAGAGTTTGGGGAACTTCTTCTCCATAGTCTGTTACAGATTTATAAGAAACCTTCATCAGAAATATGCAAAAAATACCCCCAAACCCAGAAACAAAAAAAAAACAGAACAGCAGTCATAACAGATATTCCTTAAATATTTATGTTTAAATATGAATCTGCACCGGAACTAGAAGTATATTCAGATTTAGTTACAGTTTACAAGGAAGAGATAATGGGAGAAAAGGAGAACCACAATGAGTTTGTACTAGCCAAAGAGATGAAAAGGAATAAGAAAGGATTCCACAAATATTTTGGCAGTCTTAGGCAGGAGAGAGGCAATAGGAGGGAGAAAGAAGGCCTATTAGTAACTATAAAGGAAGATGTATGGTGACCAAAGTAGCTAAGTACTGAACAACTGCTTAAAGATCCAATTTTCTTTTAAAAAAAAAAGACCTGACAAAAAGAGAAACAAGGACATCCTGGCACTAGTAGATACCTATTGATTAGCTCAAGCCAAATACCAGGAAATGCCTCTTCTTTGAAAGCTCAGCTCTGGATTCAGATCCTAATTTTAGGTTTAGGCCCCTTCCTATTGATAGGAAACAGGTAAGAAAATATTTGAAGAGACTATATACGTAAGTCAGTACCTTATGAGATGCAGTGTTAAGGGAACTACCTAATGAATTTACTGAGCAGCTATCAATTATTTTTGCATAGTCATGAAAAAGAGGGAAGGGATTTTATAAAAACTACGAAAAAGCAAAAATGAGTAGGCTTGGAAGGATTAATTTTTTTAATTGGTAAATGTCAGCAAACATTGATTTCTCTGTACATACTGTGATGGGGCAAGGCCAGATGGCTATGGAAAAGTAGTGGGAGATGGATATATTAGCTCCAGGCTAAACACATCCCTGGTACCAGGTTAAGTGAAATGGAAGCTGCTCCAGGTCAATTAAGACACCTGGGGCCAATTAAGAACTTTCCAGAAGGCAGGTAGAAGGCTAGGTTGATTGGGACACCTGAAGCCAATCAGGAGCTGGCTTAAACTAGTTAAAAGCCTCCCAGTTAGTCAGGTGGGTGTGCATGTCAGGAGTTGTGGGAGGAAGTTGTTCTGTTGGAGAGGCTGAGTAGTACACACCATATCAGGCACAAGGAAGGAGGCCCTGAGGTAAGGGTGAAGTGGAGCTTGAGGAAGTGAGGGCTGCTGTGGGGGAAGTAGCCCAGGGAATTGTACATGTCATGTTTCTAAAAGGTTAACTACCATAGCTGATACTATTAGGGTCCCTGGGCTGGAGCCTGGAGTAGAGGGTGGGCCCGGGCTCCACGCCCCCCACCTTTGTCCCCTGATTAATCCCTGAGACTGGGAGACAACAGAGATTGTGCAAGGAAAGATAACTTCTCCTCACCTCCCTCGCTGGCTTATGATGAAAATGGCTCAGTAAACTGTGACCCTTGTCTCTAGAGAGAGAAGGGTTACGTGGAGGGTCACAGTGAGCCTCTGAGACTAGCAAAATCCACCAGGAAACGCGGGACCCACGGAGGCAAGGACAGAGCTTTGTCACAACATACACAAACAGATAAAAATATTTTAATCCATAATAATTGAAATGTATAGATAGGTAAAGTAAAAAAGATGCTGCTTGATAGCTTAGTTTGATTTAAGGTTATTTACTTTGTATATTGACATGTGATGTTGACAATTTGTGATGTTATGGTTATGAAGCTTTAACTTTTTGAATCTCAACATCTGTCATTAAATTATTGTCTGAACCTTGTATAACTTCCTGCAACTGAAAATTTAAAACAGAAAAATTAAGTTATTAAAAAAATAAAACACTGATATTGTCCAAACATAAGTAAAAATAGAATTCTGCTAAGCCTACAAAGGTGTTACCAACATTTTTAGAAGTTTTTAAAGAGTGATCTAGCAATTATATAGTAACCAAATTACAATCCCTAGAAAGATCATTCAATTTTAAGACAACAATATATGTCAGGATTTGCAAAAATAATACATCCCAAAGGAACAGCCATGGAAAAGATTGTGAATGCCACAATCAGGCCAAATAAACTGGGCACTTTTCCCCTACAAAGTTATTAGAAGGGAAAGTAGTTGATGAAATATCTCCAGCCATCAGTGAAATTTTTTGCTACATTCATTAAAAAAAAATCTCACTTTGTAAATACAATCACGTTGGCTTGGATCAGAACACTCATTTATTAAAACTTGCAGAGAGAAGAAAAAAAAAACCTTAAGTGCAGGGACTGGCACTAAATTCAGTTTTATTGAACACCTTCATTAGTAATCTAGAAGAGTGAACAAACCGCACTGCTATCAACTTAGGAGTTTTGCAGATAACACTGGGGGGACATTAAACAAACAGCAACTTTGAGATTAGAAACAAAGGTGGAAGATAAAGCTCAACTTCCTGTTCCTGGGACACTTGCTTCTATGGCCTCTCCCTATGCGAGCCTGACTTCCTGTATTTGTGAAGGAGAGATGGGGTCTTCTATACTCTCTTATAGCAACATATAATCAAATAAACTAGTATGATTATGAATTGCATATACACATGTATTAGGTCATAAAATAAGGAAGTAATATTGCATTTCTGTAGCATGAGTGAGATCACACCAAATATTACTGGGTTCAGTTTTCAGCCCCTCTGTACTACAAAGACGGTAATACATTGTATGAGAATTTGAAGAAAAAGACTAAGAAAAGTGATGGGCTAGGGAAATTGCAAGGTTAAGAACCACAACCATTTAAACAAAGGAAGCAGATTTCAAGGTATTCCAAAATGGTGTTAATGGGCAAGAAAAATAAAGTCCCACTAGTAAGTTCTAAAGATTGGAGAAGAGCTCACCTGAGAATGATGGAAGCCTCATCACTTCAGCAATCATAAAACAGACTACACAAGACACTAGAGAAAATAAATGTTCCGAACCAGTCTGCATTGGGAGGGAAGTCAGACTTCTCCATCTCTACTTTATAGGATTCCTTAATGTGACCAAAGTATTGCCAGTTAGTATTCTAGCTCTTCCATACAAGAACTAATTAATTCAGCATGATAGAAGTACTAATGTATTTGTTTGGGTATAGCAGACTTGCTGTATGGTGATAATAACATGCAAAAATAGGACTTCATCCACTTCAAATTCTGCTTTGAGGACCACTGTACACAGAAAGAAAAGGAGGACTTGTGGCACCTTAGAGACTAACCAATTTATTAGAGCATAAGCTTTCGTGTAGTTTAATACTTAACTTTGTCATGTCACCTCATCATTGTAAAATTTCACCATGAAAAAAACAAAGATTAAATTCACGAGAGGCTACAGAAGGCAGAAAACCAATGAACTGTACATAAAGAAAAGTCTAATCCCCTCATGCCTACCTAAATTATCTTAGGTCTCAGTAAAGGGGTCCAGAAAGCATAGAGTCAAACTAGTTACCAAAATAAAATGTAACTTTACCCAATGAAATGCAACTTTCATACTAATAAATAGTTCTGTTCAAATGATATTAAATCCTGAAGCCTCTAAGCAGTAAGTCATCCAATAAACATACACTTTTTCCCTATGGCTATGCAGTTTAATCCATCTAAATAAGATTTATCCATAGCATTTAGTACTGGAGCAGATACAATCCGTATTTTTCATACATGTACATAGGAAGTGCTGCATAAATGGTTGTAGAGCAGAGTGGTAGGAAAGATCAATTAAGTTGTTCATCTGTCTATGGCAGTAATGCTGCCAAATGGAGACATCTGGAGCAGAAACAAAGTTTCAGCAATCTAATTACATGAGTGCTGCCAGGCTGCTCTAAGCATTCTTTACTTCATATCCTGTACTCAAATAAGAAGGCAAAAAGCAGCAAGGTTAGGCTGATCTTTTATAAGCTCCAGATGCAAAAGGGTGAGAAGGGATGATGTGATGGTAAAAATAACAAAACTCATAAGTTGAGGGAAGGAGGCTTGAAAAGGTATGTACCCAGGAGCTGGAGAAGCTGAGTGCGCTCTTCACAGAGTGAAGGGGGAACAAGAGCCCAGGGTGCTGAACCAAACTTGTTCCGAGAGTTGTCCCAATAAGCCTGCTAGTCTACCACAGCTGGGACTGAGTTTTTATGTTTTTTATAATTTTATGTTCAGGGCTGCTTACTAAGTACACAACAGGAAGGTTCTTCCTTGCAGAAGTACCATATTTTAACTGCCTGCCTTAAAACAAAAGCTTCAGTTGCTACTATTTTAACTAAATACTGCATCTTACATGTAGAACTTGAAGGATTTTCGGACAGAGCCAGGGATAGCATTACTTTAATCCACTTACTCCAAAAGTATCCTGGCAAAATAATGTATGCAGGATGAGCTAATTTAGAAATCAGACTATCAACCACATCCTTAGGAATGGCAATATTTTCTATGGACAATGACAAGCAAAAATAACCTTTAGGAAAACAGCCTACAGTGACGCTTCATCAAATAGCAATATTCGTACCTTCCACAGTACAAAGGAACTGAAAAAAGTATCAGGACCAGAGCATGTTTAGTGAATATTAAACGTGAACAACAATAAGCAAAAGCACTTCTGAGCATTATCTTCATCAGTAGGTGGGGGGGGGAGGGAGGACTCTTCTGCTATTTCACTGAGCTTTGCATTACTACAGTATGTCTGCATAGCTAATACAAATCTCTCTCTTTAGATTAGGGGAATCAGCAATTCCATTCATGGAATGGTAAGAAGTCATGTCCTTCCCTTCTCCTCGCCGTGTCCCTCCCAACTGTCAAGAGACTGATTCCCTCCCACCCATCCCTCCGAAAGAAAAGGAATATCCATCTTAAAACAAAAATCCTTTTCTCCTCTGCTCTTGTACTGGACAGAAGATCGCTTAAGCTATCTACTGCACCCAATCCCTCAAACTGCAAGTACTGGGATGAAACAAAGGACATGGTTTAAAGTGATTTTTCTTTGGGGCTAGGCAACACAGAGAACCATAAATATTTTTCCTGGAGGAAGCACTAGGAGATGAAGGACCCCAGCTAAGACTCACATGATTATTTTCATTCAGGATTAAAAATAGAGCAAAGTCAATATTTGTTCAGTAGAAGTGCAAGCACAATTACTCATCTGGTTTCTGTATAAGGAGATACCCAGATCCTGCAAACTTTTGTGCTTTACTCAAACAATTTAAAGAAGGGGGCCTTAAGCTTTTTAGGCTTACTGCGATTCATTCAGCCTCCTGCACTGGTGCCCAGACCAACAGTAAACAACAGTAATCTGTAGTACAATTAAGTGAGTTGGGTAGGAGAGATGGGGGGTGAGAGGAAAGAGATATTGAACCTGCAATGACGGACTTTAATAGTGTTATGCACATGCTGTATTTTGGACCAGATTCCCTGTGTTTTTTTTTAAATGCAATGCACTGCTACATGATGTATACTAGCTATAACAGAGAATTAGGAGATAGGGAGCACGTACGTGTATGTAAGTCTCACAATATTTGTTGTTTTTCTTAAAGCCCCAGCTCCTGGATTTTTGCAATTAGAGAATCTTAGTTTCCATTTATTTAAAAAAAAAATCTAGCTCTCAAGAGAAAAATCTGGAGACAAGCAAGAAAATATAACTCAAGTGTACTCTAAAGGTTCAAAGGTAAATAAAAGCCAAATCAAGCAATCAATAAATAGAACCGCATAATTTAACCCAATCATTTGATTTTTCAGGGACCCATTTGAGCATCTGGGGTTGGTAGAACTGGATTCCCCCCCCCACCCCACCTGCTGGGTTAATAAAGCCATATCAAATCATAAAAGTTCCACAAATGTTAAAGCTAGATTCAAATGCTGAACAGAAAGTTGGGTGGAGGGGACTAACACACTGAATAGAGCCCTCCCCCATCACATTTTCAACAGCAATTTATATCCTGTACTTAAAATGGCAACTCTGTCCATAAAAATATGTAAACAGCTCTCCATATTCATCATACCCCTCCTTCCTATCTCACTTATCTTCCATCTTATCCACAGCTTTAGCTCTCCGCTGTTCGTAGTCCGTTTCCACAGATGGTTGCTACCAGAAGAGAAGGGACAGATGATGCAGTTACCACACTTGTATACCCTCATATGTTTCATACACCATTTTCAGACTACTTGTTCTTTTTACCTCCTAGTACTTACCTTTAATTTTTCATATAAGCCTATAGAGCGTTCCACTGAAAAGCTTGACAAACACAAGCAAAGTCCATTAATTCACACCATGCACGCCACAAAGCACTCAAATTATCTCTGCAGTTGTAAAGAAAATACATAATAGCCAATGCCAGAGCTTCCAATATTGTCTAGCTACAGGAAACCAACACAGCAACTTATGATATTGTAAACACCACTCACAGAACAAGAATGCAATACTTGATGACCCAAACTTTCATAGAAAAGTCTTCTATTTCCAAAGCTTGCAGTTACACTGATATACAGGCGAGATCTTTCAAGGTCAGTAATGCCCAACAGCAACAGAAAAGCGGTAGTAACATTATGGTGAAAAAGGAAGAAGTTTCACATGCTTTTCTGAAGACAAAGCGACAACAATCTGAGCAATGACTGAATCTGAGCTAATGACTACACTTGGATCGAAGAGCAGTTCCCAGCTCGAGCAGGCATAGTCAAGCTAGCACGCTAAAAATATTAGTGTAGCCTCAGTAGCACAGGCAGCAGCATGCAGCAGCCCTGAATATGTACTTATGAGGTCTGAGCAGTGCTTAATTTGTGCCAGGGCTGAGCCCCAGCACCTCTATGCTTGGCTGTTCATAGCCCAGCACCTTTGGGTTTGCTGCATCATTGATGTAAGTAGAAAAAATTGCTTGAGCCTCAGCACCTCTTCCATTACAAATTAAGCACTAGGTCTGGGCGAGTTTGTACTCAGAGCAGCTAGCCTGTGCCACTGCTCACGCTACTGCGGATACACTACTATATTTAGTGCACTAAAACAAGTATTTCTACTCAAGCTGGGAATCACACTCCTAGCTCCATGTGTAGATGTAGTATTAGCGTACTAATTGATGCAAAAAGAAAAGATTGCATGATGGTATTCTATAGTTAAGCAGTGATTCTTATGTAAAAGTGAAGTGTCTTTATTAGAAGCAAAGATACTACTTTTCAAATGGAGAGTCTGAATTTGATCATCATTAATACTACTTCACACTAAGTGGTAGTATTATAATACTGCTGAGAGCCCTTAGTATACATTATGGCCTTATTGTGGTGGGCACTATATGACCACATTAAGAGACAATCCCACCCCTGAAAAGTCTATACTCTAAACAGACAAGATAGGGTCTACAAAAGAAACTAGATGATTAGGAACAGGACTGGAGGCACAGAGAGTCTAAGTGACTTGTCATCCAGGAAATCAATGGATGATCTGAAAACAAAAAAAATGAACTCTTGAGTACCAGTCTAGTTCTTTACCCACAAGATCATTTTTGGTGGCAGTTGGAAAATGCCTATTCATCAAAGGCTAAATCAGTGGTTTTCAAACTTTTGTTCTGGTGACCCCTTTCACATAGAAAGCCTCTGAATGCAAACCCCCTCTCCCTCCGCTTATGAATTAAAATAACTTTTTATATATTTAACACCATTATAAATGCTGGAGGCAAAGTGGGGTTTGCGATGGAGACTGACAGCCTGCGACCCCCCCATGTAAGAATCTTGTGACCCCCAGTGGGTCCCAACCCCCAGTTTGAGAAGCCCTGGGCTAAATGTTTGTCTAAATTTGTCTATTTCAAGCAAAGATTTTTGAAAGAAAGATTGAAAGAAAAATAAAAGCATTCTGATAAGCTTAAAATGGAATGTCTTGACTTTGGAAACATTTCAGTTATCTCTGTCAAATTTCATTAAATATTTTAAATATACAGTATAAAATAAAATCAGATTAAAACATTTAGATTGATCAGAAATGACAGGTTTTGTTTGTTTTTTAAATCTCATTTCAGTTCTTGCTTTTGTTCCATTTCAGAACAGAAGGAAAAATCAGATTCACAACATTCTCCTTGAAATGAAAAATTCAGTTTCCACCTAGCTCTAATATAGCTATTTAGATTAACGTACATGACAGTAAAAGTAGTATACAGTAAGCAATTCTCAACTATAATAAAAGTTACCATCATGGGAACAGTAATGCCAACGTATCTAGTTCATGGTGTCTAGTAGCAAGAAGAGTTGAGCAGCAGTGACAAAACCCAGAGATTCTGTCATGAGCTGTATCATAGCTCTACAGCTGCAAAGAGAAGTAGGCTCCAAATATGAACACCCAGTCCTGAAGTAAAAATATAAAACAACCAAAGATAAACACACAGTTCGAGAACACAGCTCACGTACCACTTTTAATCAGAAGTTCCTTGGCTGCAACAGAGATGTGTTGAAGTAAATTACTGCATTCCCATAGCAGTTCTGCAAATAACTTAGATTTAAATGATTGCAATAAGGACCAATCCCCCTGCTTCTAGCACAAGAGAATACGTAGTGAATAGAAAAGCATGTTCCCCAACAGAATATTAAAGTAATAGCCTCCCTATAGAGGCTAATGAGTCACTACCCCTTGGGCAGGCGTAACCTGCATGAAGCACAATATGGTTCTCAAAAACTAAATGTATGCTTACTGAGTAGTGATGACTGAAGCAAAGGAGAACATAGTCAAAAAGCACTTGGAAAATGATACTACTTATTTCAATACCTGAATAAGGATGTGGGTGCCTAAAGTTCATGTATTCTCAAATTTAGGTCTATAGTCCTTAACCATAGTTCCTGCACAGGATTTGACAAAAATACTATCAGCTTCCTTTTCTCCTACAATTTTCTCCAATCAGATGCAGATTCTCTAGTCCCTCAACCTGCCCTAGTGACATCCATCTCCCTCATGCCCACTTTCACTCCCTCCCTCATTTTTCTCTTTAGCCTCTCATTCTCCTCTGGACCTTTCTACTCAAAATATATACCATGAACTAGATTTTAGTTTCAGTTACACCAAGGTAAAGAAGGTGTATCCTTACTGTCTACAATAGAAGTAACCCAGATTTATACTAGTGTAAAGAGAACAGCATCTGGCTTCATATGTGTACAATAAAGAATCAGAGAAATTTCTTTCTACTTACTAGTGTAAAACACGATTTCCATTAGGATTGAGAGCTCTGTAAAGAGCTCATATGATTACATGAAAAAGCAGAATGTTACCAAATATGCCATGTAAGAAAGTAAGAGATGAGAGAGAAATTGTTTTTTTGTGGAATTGATGTTTAGCACTCAAGAAACATCCTGTGGTAATCCCTTGAGCAGGAGGAGGGAGAAAAACTTTTCTTGAGGCTTCTCCCATTTGTTTGAGCAAATAATTCAAACAACTGATTTGTTAACAAAACTGGATTTTCAAAACAAAGTCATGCGTTTTTTGGTAGCAGTCAAACAAACCAACAAAAAAAGCAAGGCACCCTTTGAGTTCCATAATTAAAACCATAAATCTCAAAGAGTAAAGCTAAAATGTCACAGTAGGTCATGATTACTTAAAGCAGAATACCGTTTGTTTGTTTTGAAATTTAAATGGAAACTTTAACGCAAAAAATTCTTCCAGTGTTTGCACTCTACTAGTGAGTGAGAAGACCTAAACTGAATTTGACCACAAGCTAACAAGGAAAAATTAAACTGAATGTTTTAAATTTTCCTAACTGAAAGACAGACAGCAAACAAATATCATGACTAATGTGACATGCATTTAATTTGAATAATCTAAATTGTTAAATTGATTTTGGTTTTACTATTTTGTTTTTTAATCTCCTACCTCTCCCCCCCTCCAAGTCTTTAATAAGTTTACAAGTATTTCTTTGATCTTTAGAACTGAGATTCAGGGTACACACAGGCACACTGTGATTGTTTCTATGTTTGTCTGTTGGCATTACTTTCAGTTGAACAACAATCATATACCATTCAATTTCATTGTTCATACAGTTAGGCCTAGTTAATTTCACATTAGAGTCTCCTGCAATAGCCCAAACAAACAGTGTAAAGCCAGACCTCCTCTGCTGTTTTTAAAGGTGTTTTAATTGGGAAAAATGCATATAGAACCATGCCCATTGACTTTAAATTATTTATTCAAAAACTACATTTAGGGCCAAATTCAAATGGACAGGACTTCTTTTGAGGCAAACACAGGGTGAAATGGTGTAACAAGATAAAACTTCAGTATTGTGAATGTAAAGTAAAATCAAAATTATCCAACATTCTACTGCAATTAATCCGGATATGTGTCAGCTATCGATTTACACGTAATTAAGCCTTTTGAGAGAGGCCTGTTTTGCCACTATATTAACAGGCAAGTTTAAGGTGGCATTGCCACAGCTAGAATGAGTGTGGTGGATCAGCAATTTGCATGTCCCTACAGCGGGGGGAGAGGAAGCCATCCAGGCGATGGCTAGCAGGCGGGGGAGCAATCCACGCCCTGGTGTCAGCGCCCCCAGCAAGGTGGGAAGGAGCGGGGGGCTCACCCACGCAAGTGCTCCCGGGCTGCGGACCCTGGCGGCGATGGGGCACGAATGGCAGCGTGCAGAGACCCCGGCGCTGTGGGGGAAGGAAGGTGGCGGGGCAGAGGGAACCCCCAGAGCCCAGGGGAGGGAACAGCCCATCCTGCAACGCGAGGGGAGAGCCCGGGAGGGGAGAGCGCGGCTGAGTCACGTGAACGAGTCCCCTCCCCGACCCCCATTCCCCGGCTGGGCCGCGCCTGGTCATGGGGCTCATAGGGCCGGGGCGGGAGAGGGGGGGGGGGCAGCGCTGCAGGACATCCCCAGCCTGCTCCCCACCCGGGTCGGAGCTCGCCGGAGAGGAGCGAACGGTTCTACCTCCTTCTTCTTCTGTCCGCCCCCGAGCTGCACGCAGAGCAGCAGCAGGAGGAGGAGGCAACTCCCGGCCGGCAGGTGCAGCAGCCACCGCGATGCCCTGGTACCCAGCGCCATGTTCCCTCCCCCCGCAGCCCAGCCTCCTTCGGAGAGCACCTGCCGCACCGTTATCCACCTCTTCCTCGCTGATTGGACGCGGACCCCAGCCAATCACAAGCGGCCTGCAGCACAATGGCGACTGGGAAATGTAGTTCTTTCTCCCCCTTGTTCTTCCCCTGCTTGGGGCACGTCTCCGGCGCTTTTGAGGGTGTCGCACATAATTCTTCGAGGCCAGCCCCGAAGGTTATACTGAATTAGGGCCTGATCCTGCCAAATGCTGGGCACCTTCAAGTCCCATTCATTGTGCAAACACTCAGCTCCAGCCAGAGGCAGCAGAGGATGAAGCTTAATATAGGGGTGCTGGAACAATTTGTACAGTGGAAGTGCCGAGAACCATAGATCCAAACTGTAAAATCTGTATATAATGGAAATCACTTTAAGCCAGGGGTTGCGGCAGCACCCCAAACACCCCTAGTTCCAGCACCTGTGGCTTAATATATGATTAATGTCACACCGGTCAAAGGTCAGGCATTGCACTTGACACTCAGGCAACCTCCTGACCAAGCCAAAAGGGTAAAAACCGACCTGGTTACTACTTTAATATGGTCATCTAACAGCTCTAGGGTCTAAAGTTGCAAACTCTGGTGACTAAATGGCTGATGCACTCCCACAGTAAAAAGAACTAATATTATTTCTGCTATCTCCTCCAACTTATTCTCTCAGCTCATCTTCATCACCTTAGTCTTGTCTGGTTTAACGTACAAGCAGCTCTCTCTCATCCATGGACAGCCCATTTACATTGTCTGAGGCAATGGATGACTTTGTTGTACAAGTCAGACAAGACAAATATACAATTTGGTGTCATGGGCATATAGAAAATGCCATACTACCCACGCTCCCCTTTTTAACCTTCCTCATGGCCCCATGTACACATTGAACAGGCGGGGTGACACAATGCCACCCTGGTTCACACCACACTTAAGAGTCCTTCAAGAAGAGGAGTAATTGCCCATGACTATCCATTGAGATCTCTCGGAGAAAAGAACAAAGCCACTGACAGGGAGCCTCACCATTCCAGAGGCAAGTCAGCAACACCCCATGATCAACAATATTGAAGACAATTACTGAAGATAATTAGATCTTATAATATCAGAATGGAAGAGATAACTGACTACTGTAACAAATGCTGTTTTTGAGCCAAAGTCATGTCTTTACCCAACTTGGGTCAAGATGATCAAAAGAATCCAGATACTGTGAAAGTGTCTCACTACAACTTTATCCATAATCTTACTAAAAATAAGTAAGAGGAGTTACTAGATGATAGTTGGCCATACTGTATATGTCAAGGATAGCTTCTTGAGCAGAGGCCACTCTAATGCTTCCTTTCAAAGCAAGAGGCAGTTTGCCCTCTCTGAGAGGACTGACAATTTCTACAAGCAAAGGACTCAGTACTAGTAACAATGGATCCAGTATTTAGTACTCTTTGTTAGTGTAATTTATGTTCTTTTTACTTCTTCAACCACATCATTTATGGACAAATTAAGTAAAACCAAGTTTAACACAAATCTCCCTAAGGAGAGTTGTAAGGGATTGTTCCTTACAACTCAACATTTTGCTAACTATCTTTACTTTTTCTTTTTTAAAAACAACTTTTTTTCAGGTAGGTTTAAGTCTGGGTGTCAGTGTTGCATCAGAGCCCATTTCAATGAATTGCACCTATGTTTTCATGAAGTGTTGTATAAAATGTTGCTAAATGTGATTGAGGAACCAAAGAATTTACATCTACACCATTATGCAGTACATTAAACCCTGTTTTGTGCTCAAATAATAATTTTGCTTTGTTCAGAAATTAACATTTTACTGTTATGTTGAATATGCTGTGTTATATTAGACAGACAGCATTAAACATATTTGTATCTGTAATCCATATATCCGGGATGACTAGGAAAGCACCTGGTATAACCAAGAATTCCCTTTTTTACATTAGCTATGTGGTTCTCTATATTTGAGAGGGGTACTAACTTAGGCTCTCCGATGTGTCTGATTCTGCAATGATATTGAAAAGATAGGAGTGCCTCTTCTCAGGGAGATCCCAGGATTTTGTAGTCTTGTGGACAACTTTCAGTCTATTATAAACAGAGCTACGAAAAAGAGAGACAAGGAGTAGTGTAGAGAGGGATTACTTCAAGCAGCTGGTGTGAGTTTTGTGAAATAGGGAGTGTTCAAGAGTATCAGGGGAGCATCCAGTTGTGCTGCACAGATATCCCAGAAACTGGAAATAATATTTTGAGTGTGAAGGGGAAACACAATGGAGGGAACTAGAAGAAAAGCTAGGAGAGTCTGCTGAACTGCACACACCACTTCACTATTCTGATTAGTATAATAAGGGATCAGTGATGAAACAAAGTTTGTCTTAGCAAGAAAGTATTATCATTGCACTGTGGTGTGCACAGGGGAGAATGAAAAAGCTGGACAAAATTGTAATTATAAAAATGTATAATCAATTTCCTATCTTTATTCATATTTAACGGGGTGTTTGTTTAGATGTGTTTTTCCCCTTAATGTTATATTAAAGCATACTTTGTCAGTAATTCAACAGCATACCATCTTGTTATGGGGCAAACTCACTACCCAAGCACCCCTTCATGCCAGGATGTGACATTGCACTTTGTTTGGGAGCAAAATGCAATAAGACCTGATTCTCTGGGCAAGTAAATAATTGAAAGGTAAGGGAGGGGCCATTTGATTCATAAAAATCAACAGAATCATAATTTCAATGTTATCACCTTCAGCTGTGTGGCAGGAGGGACTTGCTGCTGCCCCACCCTGGCTCCCAGCTGTAGGTCCTGCAGTTGTGGAAATTTTGATAACACAGTGCTGTAGGAAATGCTGAGTTAGGGTATCATTCAAAAGCTCTTTCTCCTATGAATACATGACAAACCTAGAACAATTATGCAGATATACAGGCAAGAAAGTATTTTTAACAGTTGATTTTAATTATACTTTAACATAGGGAAGCATCGCTTACATTAAAAAAAAAAAGACATTGACCTTTAGTAATCCTAGGGAAGTTAGCCTTGACATGTAGGGGTGAAAAAATATTCATCGAAGTCATTGCAGGTGTCATCTCCATCTAGGGCACCACTGCTAGACATTTTGTCACACTGATCCTCATCCATACTGTACTCACACATCAGTATGAGGAAGCCAGCTGGCCAAATATCTGCAGGGTGCTGAGCATCTGATCTTTATAGATGAGCATTTGATTAGGTGAAGGATTGATTTGGGAGTGCATGGTATTTCATGCATAATTGGTATGATCAGTCCATCTTCTAAGACCCACCAATACCTGATAGGGGGATGGTAGTTCAGGATGTACTCGACCATCCCAGAGCCATTTGATTGCTTGATAATTTGCCCTCTTAATAGCAGCCATACATTCACCCTTTCAATTCTTCTCCATTTGCCTGCTTCTTGGAAAACATACATGGAGGTAGTTCTTCACGTGTTGTTGGTCTTAAATGGTTAACTTGGCATATGAATGTCTCCAGAGCATTTATGATCTCATCAGTCAGTGTCTCATTCCTTCTAAGCACCTTCAGAGCAAGAAGAGAGTCTTCAGAGGCTGAATCAAATTTTTTCAGCCTATCTTCCAACCGTGTCACAGTCTGAAAGGGTGTGGAGACCTGGCAGTACAGTGGCACAAAAACAGAATCTTGCAGAAGTCTTGGGTAGTGTCTCACAAAGAGCACTAGAACATCCATATCTTGTGCTAAAAACCTGAGTTTAGTAGCACCTCTCTCTCTCTGGCTTTGATGGCATGCAAGATAATTTTAGTATCAGCTTCCTCACAGGAAGTACAAACTAACTCCACCAAACAGTATGAGGTGGCAGCTTCATTACAACATGTGACGACAAAATTCTTCAAGCTTTTCTTTACATTCTGGAACATTTTTCCTGTAAGGTAGTCAATTAACTGATCCCTCATGCGAATATGAGACAGTATTTTCTTCATTGTGACATTTGAGATGTTCATGGAGTCAATGATTTTGTATTGGAGAGGAGCAAATAACATAAAATCTCTTCTTTCTTAAGTCTAATTCCTTTGCATATGTGTCAAACAAGGTGGACTTCATAATAGGTCCAGTGAAGTGTTTAGCCAACTCTCAGAAGGTTAATGGTTTCTAGTTTGTTGAGAGTATGTACCTCAGTTACTCAATTTATGATTACTACACTGAAAGGCCTCTGCTGGTATAAGGCACCGATCACTTTCTCAGTGGGTGCTGGCTTAGGAAGACAGTGCAAGATGTGCATTAGTCTGCTTTTTCGCCTGACAAATATGCATTGCTCCATCACATTAGACCATTGAGCCTGGTACCATGGAGAACAAATACTGTCTCACAGTCTTATGTAGTTCAACATCATGCTGAGAACTAGACACAACCAGGAGAAAAGCAAACAATGACTTGTCTGCGGTTATCTCTGTAATAGTCACTGCCCCGTCACTCTGTCTTTCTTTGCATACGAGCACAGCTTTAGTCTCTTCTTGATTGAAGCCCATGGATAATTCTTTGGTTTTTGAAGTCTTCATACAATTAATGACCTAAAGTAGATAAAGAAGTCAGTCAAATAGATATCTCGTCACTGAAGACTACTTTTGTCATGATATTAATGTGCTCCTGTCTACCATACACGAATGGATTGCCAGTGAGAGCAAGCTCATCTTATAGTTTGAAAATTGCCCTTTCTTGGCATTTAACTGCACTTAATGAGTTTAAATGGTGTTTAGTTACTTCTGGTGAAGTCATCTGAGCCATGTTTAATGTTTAGTTTGAAATTTGATGGCATTCTGGGGTTGTCCAGTAAAACCAGGAAAGAGCATTTGGATGCTGTATTATGTCCACAAACTCCCCAATGACTTTCATTGCTCTGTTTTTGTGTTCTAGGGCCTCATCTGAACCAAATGCACAGAAGAGAACTTTTGCCAACCCAATGTCCTTTATGAAATTCCTCCGATGTGTCAGGTTCAGACTTTTCTACACCTCTTATTTCAGCAAGGTACCAGGCAGACATCGCAGAATAATTAGTTCAAAGCATTTTTTTAAAAAAAGTTTCACAAGGTCTTCCAGTGCTGTGAGGTGCACATTCATGCCATTTAAGGTGCCAGTGAGCTTTTTGTTTAATCTGGTCCTCCACAGTTGTACTCTCCAAAGATTCAGCTACTAGTCGGTACCCTTTGTCTCCCACTGATGTCTAAAAATGGTTAAAAAACACAGTAAATACAAGGATTTGTTATAATTAATTACAATCCCAAACTAATTTATATTATGTAACTATGTGCATATAATTTGCAGATGTATTCCAGTAATTTCGGGCAGGATGTCGCTTCTCTTTGCCAATGATGGCAAGTTAAGTTGAAGCACACCTTCCATTTATTGTGATGTGTAACATTAAAAAAATTCAACAGGTATCATGTTCTGAGTATTAATCAATAACCGTACTGTCAGGGGAGGACCACAATTTAACTTTGTGAGGGCTGCATGCTTGAGATGTCCATATTAAAGTATAATTAAAAACATTGATTTTTAAGTATTTTCTCAAATATATATTTACATACTTGTTCTTGTCTCATCATGTTTGGTACTATTGTGTTTGTGGGAGAAAGAGCTATTGAATGATATCCAACTCCACCCATTTCCAATGACATGGTATCAAATTTTGCACCAACCAGAGGACATGGAAAGGAGAGTTGGGGGAGGCAGGCAGCAAGTCCCCCCTGCCATGATGCAGAGGGTTACACCATTGAAGTTATGATTCTACAGATTTTTATGAATCAAATGACCCCTTCCTTACCTTTCTGTCATTAACTTGCCCATGGAATTGCACATGCTCCCAGACTAAGGGGTTCTTCTGATGTAGTGTCCCCTGTTGTCTGTCATCTAGTGCTCTGGTAGTCTGTAGCTTATGTGGCTTGGCCCTCTGGCCAGCTCACTTTTCAGTGCAGTCTCCTTCCAGGATAACAGAAAAGTCCAAACAGAAAGAACTAAAGTCCAATGATCTTTGTCCGAGACTTTCTAACTGCATCTGAGACCTGTCTCCTCCTCTTTTAGTCCTCAGGATCTATATTAGGCACCTAAGGATTGTCCCTTACAATCCTGTGCTCCTTTCCTGGCCTGCTCCCTGTTTGTCAGCCTCTTTCCCAGGGATACAGACTCCACTTCTTCCACCCTGGACTTTTCTTCTTGTACAGCTTCTTCCCCACCAGCTACTGAGGAGCTTCCTCAAGGCCACTCTCAGCACCTCTGGCAGCAGCCCTTCTCTGCCTGAGCTGCAGACTTTTATTCCAGCTATTGCTAACTGAACACTTAGTCACAGCTAGAGGAGTAATTAGCCCAACTATTAACTCTTTTCTGTCTATATATCCTAACAAACATGTATAATGTATAAAATTGAAGTTGCGGTCACACATCAGTATTTCCGGCATATATTACCATACAAGAACATTGGAATTAAAGAAAAAAATTGAATTCCAAAATTCAAAGTTGTAATTCCACAATGAGCCACAGAGTCACAGTTTAATTCTGCCTGAGATTATACAATTGTCAGATCAGTTTAGAAGTATTTTACAGTTGGTTTTCAGGAGGTCTGTGTGCGCAGTTGGACATTTTTCTATGAGAGAAGTTAGTTAAAAGAATGATGATGAAGCTGTTGACCTGATTTACGGACTAACTGTCTAACCCTTTTTACTGAACATCTGGCCTTAAAGGCTGACATTTTTTTTTTCTGTTGGTAAATAACAGCATAATAAAAGTGACAGCATATGACTCTGGACATCTGTCATTTTTAAAATGTAGCATTCAGAGGAATGGAACTATAATCCATTTCCATCCTGATGTATGAGTTTGCCACACATTTATATAGCTAAACGTGTTTCCAAACTGACTTTACTAATGTAGAAAATCTTAAGAAAATACACAATTTGTAAGAATGCACAATTGCTTTCACATTTTAAATTACAACTCTAAAAAAAGGAGTAAAGCAAAAGTCTTCTTTGAATTTGAAAGTGACCTTCCCTGTGTTCATGTTAACACAATGTATAAACTTAGTATTTTGGATGTGTGCATGCAAATTGAGTCTGCAATGGGATGCATTTTGAAGTATATTTATTATAGCTATTCTTCAGGAAGCCCTGTAGTATTACCACTTTACTTGCACTTCCTGCTAACTGGTTAGTGTAGTGGAATGCTGTTTTCTTTTCCCAAGTATGAATTTTGGCTTTTCTTGTCTGCAGAGGCAGAGTTAAACTTGTGGTGGTTATGGTAGAGGTGGGGCAGAAAGGGCTGTTTTAAGGTGTTGAGTGCCAAGTAGTTTAACCCCCCCCCCTCAAAAAACCCCCACCCATTAAAATGTGTAGCCTAGAAAAATGAGAAATAGTAGGCCAAATCTTGATAACTGTCACTCATAGGCAAATCTGTGGATGTCACCCTCAACTATTTTAGTTACCTGATTGTTCTGACCAGGCCTGGTCACAATGATTAAAGAAAAGAAAATACTCTAATTATTAATTATGAATATTGTATTAAGAAATAAAAAGAAAAATAACAAAAACAAGCAAGCAATAAATGATGGCTACTTCAGTCACCATCTCTTCTATCTCTTGGTAGAGCACTTTCAACAAAGATTACATCTTTGAGAGTGGGTCCTCTCTGGTGGAGACACTTCGTTAGGTAAGAGAAGAAAAAAGATATTTTTCCCCATAAGTAGTGAGTCCTGCCTGAGTTTATCATAGATAACTAAAATTGTTTATAGAGGGGCAAAGGAATTTCACTTAAGAGTCAGTGAATCTTGTTTGGTTTATCATGGATAAACAGTTTATAAATGGCAGAGGTAAGTGATTTTAACTTTTGAAGAAGGTATTTAACTCAGTTACTTAAAAACAAGCCATTCAAGTGTTACTCAATAGCAATTGTTTGTTTTTATAAACTCACCAGCTCACTCAGTGGTCCTGAGACAGGCAGATTAATGATTATTGCAAATCTGACATTCAAATTAAATTCCACGATTTCTCGGTTTATAATGGTTTGCTTATGTCCCCTTTCCAAGAGTACACCATCTGAACAATCTGTTGATTAAGATAAGTTGTTAATTACAATAGCATTTCAATATTCTATTAAAATTACCGGACCAATTTAAACCTAATCTCTTGGCAGAAGCAGTGCTGGACTGGAAGGTTACTTCTTTTGAATGCTCTGTTGTGGCTTCTTTGTCTTCTTACTGTACTTTATTTGTTTGAAAGATGAGATTAACAGACTAGGTTGAGATGAGAGTACTGAGAGCTGGTATCTCAGTTGAGAGAAATTTATACCCATCTCATCCTCTGTTCTCGGTGAAGATGAAAGACACCTTTTTCAGGGTCTTTGCTGGATCCAAATATCAGCCAATGTCACCTTTTCATTGGCTCAGCACCTTTATGGATTGGTCTTTGTTGCATTTTCAGCTCAAGAATATGCTAGCCGATAATACATACACAGCTGGAGTGTAAACCTTCAGCTGTATGGTTATTGTTTTTTGTCTTTGTGGCAGGAAAATCTTAAAACATCTTTAGACTTCTAACTTTTCCTTTATTGAGTTCCTTTTTTGATAACCCTGATAAAATGAAAAGGCTATAAAATAGATTAGATTTTGTTTTAAATGAGTCCAAATATGCCATTTTTATACAAAAGTCTTTCTGTTTTAAAAATAGACTTTTTAACCTAAATGGTTCTTAAAGAGACTCTTTAAAATTAAGTGGTCAAAGATGATATTTCTTTCCTTCTTATCATTCCTTGTAGAGGTGCTTCTTCTTTTCTTTCTGAGTTTAGTAAGGAAGCTGATTAAGCACTGACAGATTGCATCCCCCAGCTAGTATAAATACTTTATACTTAAATGGTTTCTTATGTTGCTAGCATGTTATAGCAAAATCATTTGATTCCACACTGGAACCTCTTAACTTCATGATACAGTGAACAGTATTACATTAGATGTTTGCATTTAGATACAAAATGTTTGAAAATGGACATCACAAAAGAAGCCTATACCCTCTGTGATAGTGTGTTCATCCCAGACTGTAAAGGAGGGGGTTAAAAGCACTGAGGGAGGCAGCGCAGGGAGCCAATTGGAGAGTGGCTGCATGGAGCATCCAGTCATGGCCCAGTGACGTACCTAAAAGGAGCTGCAGGAAGCCCAAGGAGAGAGGACTGTTCTTAGTGGGCTAGAGAAAGCTAGCACCTTGGACAGCACAGGTGCTGTCAGGGACTGGAAGAGCAAAAGGGAGGGTGCTGGGATTGCAGAAAGTGGCCCAGGGAATTGAAGCAGCAGTGGCGGAGAAGTTGAGAGGCAGCAGGAGGCTGCTATCTACAGGGTCTCTGGGCTGGAACCTGGCGTAGTGGGTGGGCCTGAGTTTCCTCCACTTGCCACTGGGGAAGTGGCTGGACTATAAACCTGGAAGGGGAAAACATGGATGTTGGCATGACCAGAGGGCTGAGTCACGAAGAGGATGCTGTGATTCCTGAACTGAGGCAGGTCTGCACGTGCAGAAGGCAGCAGGAGAAGCACAACCAGGAGAGGGTATGCTGGCTGAGAGAGCTAATCCCCAAGATGGCCAGCAGGAGGGCGCTGCTCAGTGAGTGAACTCCATCACACCCTCTTAATCATTTAAGGAATAAAATGAAAGTTTTCACCTTTAAGTGGAAACATAGGATTAGAAGTAATCAAAATATTTCCCAACTACATGTTTCCTTAAAGCTAAAGGAATCAAGTCTTTAGAGTGTTTATCAGAAAACTATTTTTTGCTAGAAATATTCTAGATTTCTTTGTGTAAAACTGAGGTTTTAAAGAGGAGATGGGGTTCTGGCCCTGACTCAGCTTTTGTGGCATTGGTAGGCTCCTGGCTTTTCAACATTTCTCTTTGATGTCCTAGAAAAGACTATCTTGGCATCCCTTGGCAAAGTGGAGATGTCCTACTCTTTGAGAAGACACTCCTATTGGTTGTTTGCCTTTTTAACCAAAAAGCTCCAAATATTATAATCTACAGTACCTTCACCTAAATCTTACAATTAAAGTTTCATCCCAAATACTATAAGGGCATGTCTACCCTCCCCTAAAGTTTGAACTACAAGGGTGGAATAGCAATGTATACCAGAGTGCTGTGCTGTAACTCCTGGGTGCAGGCTGTGGGTATGAACTAAAAGATGGCATTAACATAGCCCTCTTCAAACAGGATTACATTAAATGAGAAGTAGGAACTTTTTAGTTTGTGCACATGGCATCCACATGAGGGAGTTATAGTGCAGCACTTTGGTAAGCATTGCCATTCCACCCCCATACTCAGAACTGCTGGGCAATGTAGACATGGTCTAAGCAAGACAATAACTACAATCACATCTGGATCTAATTTTCAAACATGATATAAACAGAACAATATTAAATCCAAATATAAGTTATAAAGCTGCATTCCAGAGTCTGCACAATCAGGCCTGGAAGTGTTAAATACAGTTTTATGGCCTAGGAGGAGATTTTCTCCTTGAAGCTTTCCATGCCTATTACTTACTGGGAGAAAATAGATTTCCCAGGAGTTTTAGCCAGCCTGAACATTTCATTTAATAAAACAAGCAACCAAAACATAAGCATGTGAATTATAATATTCTCCAAGCCTCATGCACGTGAAAGTAATTGTGAACTTCTCCTAAAATTCAGTAAGGGTAAAGGAAAACATGTAATAACTTAAAATTTCCATAGTAGATTACTATACTTTTATTAATATTCATTTTTCTATCAATATTAAAGCTTATAGCCCACAAACAGTAATTCTAGCTTATTATAGAAGTGTAGCTTAACACAGAATTTCCTGGATTTTAACTTTTTGTATAATTTTAATGTTAACATCTTCAAAATACTGAGATGTGTGAAATTTTAACTTTAGTGTAGCAAAGGTTTTTTGTTGGAATTTACTCACTTTTAAAAGCAATTCTAAGGTCCACCAGAGATAGGCCCTGGTCCTGCTCTAGAAGCCCCTCAAGAGAGGATCTCCAAACCATATTAAAGAGATTATATGGACAGAACATCAGCTTCATTTGAAAACTTTAGAAGTCTCCTGCTAACCACACTCCAGATTCAATATCCTGTAAGGGGCAATCCTGATGCTGCAAGCCACTTAAGGTCCACACATGTAAATGTGTGCCTCATAAGCTGGGCATCTGTCATGAAAAGTATAGGAGATGTGTAAGAATGCAACATTTCTCCTGTCTATGTTCTAATGTCTGCAGACAGGGCTGTCCTCCATAGCTCTGTAGAAAGAGAAGATATGTAGCTGTCAGGAGGCTTTCAACTTAATAGAGCTAGTGGAAGAAATCTCCTTTCCCTTTCTCCTGCTCTCCAGTACACATAGAGGCCACAGAATGATGAATGCCTTCCCTTTTGCTACCTCCTTGTGCTCCCTTTTTCCTGAGTATCCTAGGAAGTAAAGGTTATAAGGTTATAGCTACCACTACCACCACTAGCCTGATCTATCCTGACAGCCTTAGAAAACTCTTCAGCCATTGAGACCCTCCAGTCTGCATCTCTGTGAGCTTTATGAGCCTTGTCAAGGGCCCACCTCCCCTTGCAACTTTTAGGAGGCCATTTGTGTCTTAGGAAGCTCCTCGGCCCATACTGTCAGCTGAATTAGGCTCTTGGGGGAGCCCTACTGCTTCAGCTTTAGGAGGGGCAGGTCAGTGCTCCACCATCACCACACAACCTCAGAAGGTCCTCTGAGCCTCTAGCTAAGCAAATCTTGAATCATCCATAATACGGAAGACCCTGACACAATTAACTTCATATCTGGTAGGAAAATGCTACCTTTGCTCCAAATATAATCCTCCAATGCCATGGCCAATACAGTATTTTTGTGAATTTTAGAGGACAGCCAAAATTGGGATGAGATACTAGGACCATATATAAGTGAATGAATAGTTAGGGTATATAATAGAAAATCAGTTGAACCTTAGCTATTGAGCAGCTACTGCCACTCCATAGGACCAGTTTGATCATATGAGATGAAATCCTGGCTGCACTGAAGTGAATGGGAGTTTTCTCATCCATTTTAGTGAGGTCATGATTTCACCCAAGATTTATTTTATCTCTTGTTTCCAAAACAAGTCCATGACATTAAAATAGTAATGTACATATTTACTTGAGTAAAATGGGTTTTAAAACAGTCAAATGAAAGTTTATACATCTAGGAACGAAGAATGTAGGTCACACAAGATTGGGGACTATGTTGTGGAAAGCAGTGATTCTAAAAGGGATTTTGGGGTCATGCTAGTAAACAGTCGAACATAAGCTCCCAGAGTAATGCAGTGGCTAAGAGAACTAACACCGATGTAGGAATAGGAAGGTGTTATTGCTGCGGTATATGTAATTAGTGGGACTATTATTGTAATACTGTGTGCAGTTATGGTGTCTACACTTCAAACAAAGTGTTGAAAAATTGGAAAGGTTTCAGAAAAGAGCTACAAGAATAATTTGAAGTCTCAAAAACCTGCTTTATAGTGAGAGATTAAAGAATCTTAGTGTTTACCCAAGAGAATGTTACAAAGTGACTTGTTGATGATCTACAAATATCCATATGGGGAAGGAGATTTCTGATAGAAAGCTCTTTAATTTACAAGACAAAGGCATAACAAAGCCAATCGGTGGAAGGGGAAGCTAGACAAATTCAGTTTAGAAATAAGGGGCAATTTTTTCTAACAAAAAGCGTAATCATCTAGGATGTGATGAATTCTCCATCACTTGAAGTCTTTAATTAAAATTGAATGTCTTAGAAGATGATATAGCTTAGCCATAAATTAACAGTGTAATGCAGGAATAACTGGGTGACATTCCATTGCCTGTGCTAGGCAGGTGGTCAGAGTTGATGCTCATAATGGTCCCTTCTGGCCTTAAAAAAAAATCTATGAATATTAAGACTGCTAAGGCATAATATGTTAACATGTATTTTTACATAACTGGGTACCTATAACCTGTTTATTCTCAAAGCATTCAGCCTCCAGTCATTGAAAACACAAAAGTTTCAATAAAAGCAAGAAGTGGAGAACCTGAAAGGACTTTAGATTATTTTTTATTGAAATTAAACTAATTAGGTTTTATTTGCAAAAGCTGTCTGAAATATTATGACGAATCAAATATTTTTGAGGCAGAATTTCACGTGCACTTTCACATATTGCTAATTAAGAAAGATGTCAGTTGTTTCCTGTTCCTTTGCACTGTATCACTACTTGATAAAAATTAGGCTCAATGTATGACATTTTGCTTTTTGGTATACACATGTACAGTGGCACCATATATAAATTGTCCACATAGGGCATGTCTATACAACAAAACAGCAGTATACAAAGTGCAATACGCAACTTTTAGTGCACAGCAGCAGGATCCACATGGACAGTTAGCACACAGCACACTGCTGATTTACACCCCAGTGTGCCACTGACTAACTCGTCATATAGACAAGCTCTTAGCTACTGCAGTTTGTACGTCACTGTGGTAGCCGTGCAACAGTACTTCCCACTCTAAGTTTAAGAAATACTATGGTAAAGGAAAATACTACAATGTATGTTCCATTATAAATAGTGATTGAAAAGTAATATATAGCACACAGAAGCTAGTGTGCAGCCCAGTGGATAAAACCTTAGAATAGAAGAATAAAATGAGCAAGGAAATATATCTGCTGATCAGATGCCTGATCCAAAGCCCATTGAAGTCACTGAAAAGACTCCCATTGATTTAAATGGATCAGACCCTAGGATCTGCATAATTCTGCAAACAATTATACATGTGCTTAACTTCATGAGGTCAATGGGGATTATTCACATACATAAAGTTTAGCACGGCAAAAGTGCAGAAATGAACAGATATTGTGTAGTCTGATTAATTTAATTGACTTTAATACACATTATCAAATAGCTAGAATGGGATAATTAGGCCTGACTGTGTTTGCGGGATTGTGCCCAAGCAAGCATGTCTTGTAGTTGCTCATTTCCATCTATATGTAAAAAATAAGTGCAGGGTTTGGTGGCCATCTAACAAAAAAGAAAAATCTGATTATGCACAAAAAAAGAGTTCTGGGATTAAAACCAGAAGAGATATTACATTAAAAGTAACTTCATAGGATTCAAATCAGGTTTTATCTCCAAGTAGTTTGTAAAGTAGATTAAAATTAGTAAAATAAAAGGATTAAAATACAATCAGTATTCTCACAATCAAAGGTCCTCCATCATGCTTCAACAATTTAATTAAAGGACAGCAATGAATCTTATGTCAGCAGAAGTGTGTATCTCTGTAAGCTGTGAGCCAAATCAATGAGCAAAAATACAGCATTGCAGGATAGTGTTGCAATAAACGTCTGTTGTATAAGCAAATACCATATTCAGAGTTATTTTCAAACAAATGGAAAACATTTCATTTCTTGACTGATGTTTGCATTAGATTTGTAGTGTTGTGTTCATAGTCCAATAAGCATTTCCAAGTAACAAATAAAAAAAAAATTTCCATGGAATCTTTGCTAGGTGCCTTAAAAGTGAGTGCAAAATTGAATTGTCTCCCCCACATTGGGGAAATTTGAAAAACATAACTTCTGATTTATCTTCAGACCTATGAAATGAGACACAAGTGACATTGCAGCATACTGTAAGCCCCCAGAAGCAAGTACAATTTGGAAATGAAGCCCAGGACCCCAATAATTGAATCACCTTATATTATATTTTCCCCAACTGTAAACATTTTTCCACTGCTTACGAGGAAGCACAAAAGGAATCAGTCATCCTTTCCCACCATCCCCCATCTCAAAGAGCTAGTCTGCTCACCAAATTAAGAAAAACGGAGATCCACAATACTCCCTTGTTGCAAGACCTGGTACTATGGCATATATTGGCAGAAATTATTATCTGTATGTGTATGTCTGCAAAAGGTTTTTTGGTCAGATTGTCCTTAAAATGTGCTGATGTCACAGTTCCTATTATCCCAAATCACAGGCCCAATGGGAGGTTTGCTTAAGTAATTGAGGCCTGTGACTTAGAATAGTCAAGGCTATTACTCTGAGGTAAGCACATTTCAAGCCAATACAACTGAGGAAAAAATCTTTTGCAGAGACATAGATGTACATTAGTCAGTGAGAGGTTTGCCTGAGGGAGGAATGAATAAGGACTTCAGTGATAGGCCTAATAGCTTTATAAAATATATACTAAGTCCCACTATGTTTTCAAGACTTACAAAAATATTTCTTCACATCATCATGCTTACTATTCATATATTACAACGTTACTGGATCATAATAAAGTTATGACAATATGGAAGACCAAAATAATAATAATTTAGGGGAAATGCTAAACACATCACCAACATTTCTAATCATCAAAAAATTCACAAAAAAGTAGCATTAGGAGTCTCTGTTTTATAGTTTTCACCCTCCTTTGGATAACCTTAACTACAAATAATAACTGGTGACAATCACCAGCCTGAATCTTGTTGTCCAAATAGCATCCTTGGGCCCAGTCCTTACATTTGGCCAACTTAGACTTAAATGCAGAGTGCGGTAGGGTTTGATTGCATGAATTCCTGGAGGTTTCCTCACATGACATTATCTTTCATTAAAGATTAATCTTTAATTCCTGGAGACTCCAGGACAATCCTGGAGGCTTGGCAACCCTAACGGGCAATGAGGGTGAGTCTGCCTTCAAACCTCGTTTGCGGTCCTCTGATCCCAGGGTATGGATGGGAGCAGTTCTTCCCGCAAAGTACATTAAATCAGGCCAAAAGGCTGTTAAGGTTGCTGGGGTCACTTGAGCACAGCAATGTCCATGCTATGCCGCTGTGGCAGGGCCTGCTGAAGTCCACAAGCTGCTCAGAGATCTTTTTGCTGGTAAAACACACAGTGCAGTTTATTTACAATGTTGGTTCCCAACACCCTTGTATGCTATAGAGCCTTATACTTACAGCCTTGGGGAGCCCTCCACTCTTGAGGCAAGCAGAGAAGAGCAAGCAGTCAGTCAGTCATACATACCTTCTTTCCTGTGCCCTTTCTACCCTCAGCCCATCAGTTAGGCACAGTTCTTCTCAATAAGGTCTGCTCTGGTGTAACTAGAGCTGCAGTAACCTGAGGGCTAGTTCCACTGCCATTGCTCAGGGTGTCACAGCCCAACCAGGCTAGGACCACTCTTGCCGCCTCGTTGGCTGTTGCTGCCTAGGAGCCTGCTGGCCTTCCTCCCAGAGGGAGCGTGGGACACCACCACCATGATTGGGCTCTCTTCTGGCTGGATATCTGTTGCTGTCGGAGGAGTTGCTGTTGCTGGAGGAGGCTGTCGTGGAGGTATTGCTGTTGCTGCTGTGACGGGGACTACTGCTGTGACCTGGACTGAGTTTTTTGTTTCCGTTGGTGTCTCTGCCAGCACTGCAGTGGTTGTCGTTGCCACTGTGGATGGGGAATAGGAGGGGCGTGGAACCCTCCCTCATCATTACCATCATCCCCTCCACGACGCCTACAGACCACCTGGAACTGCCTCCACTCACCAGCCCAGCCATTTGCTTCCACCCGGATTGCCCCCTGGGGCCCTGACAGTGGCTGGACATTGCTCACAAGCACACATAGGTGCACGTGTTCTCCCTCTCCCTTTGGGCTTGCCCTTTCCCACAGCTGCACTAGGCTAGTGAGCCACCTACCTGCTGCTTGTCCACCAGCCCCCTGCAGTGGTTTGCCCCCTTCCCTTTTTTGTTACCCCCCCCATCCCACTGCCGCCAATTTCATCTGTCCCCTGCTATCAGGCCCTAGCCCTTGCAGGGTTTTTTCTGGTAGTTTGCCTGCCCCACCCCTAGTGCATGGGAGTTTTTGTTTGTTTGCCTTTCCTGCCCTGCACCAGGTCTGTTCTCAGAAAGTTCCTTCCCTTTCCTCCCTGATGGCTCTTGACCCTTGCCTAGCCCCATGCTCCTTCCATGCTTGTGAATCTCCCCTTCTTTTGTTTGATCACCCATTCACTACATCCTAAATGTACTCACTTTACAAGTGTTTTCGGAGCAGCTGATACCCCACCCCACGCTGGTTATTGTGCCCCTCCCCCTTCTTGCCTTGTTTGGCGCACCTTTGACCTCTTCCTGTCAGCATCCCCCCTGCATGCAGCCTAGCGGGGAAGTGTGGTTAGCTGCCCCCCCTTTCCCCTCCTTTCCATTCCCTTCCCACCCTGTGGTGTTTGATCCCGACCCCTTTCTGGGGGAGGCTGAGGGAGGGGGCACCTGGTAGCTCTTGTCGCTCCCCCTGCTCACTACTCCACTCTTCCCCTGTGCTACTGGTTTTACTGCCAATGGCCCCACTGGGGCACAGGCAGGGATTTCACCACTGCCATGGCTTCCACCTCTGTTTCCTTCGGAGGAGACCCCTCAGCTGGCAGGAAGGGCCAGGGGAAAAAGAAGAGCAAGAACCCCCCCTGAAAGGAGATTCCTCCCACAGTGGTTATTGTGCCAACCACCATGACCCAACCATTGGCTGCAACTTCCCTTTCCCCACTGTTCCCTCTACCAGCTCTGGGGGTGCTCATCTCTTGGCCAGCAGAGAGTACACTCAGATGGCTGTAGCTCTTCCACTCGCCGCTCTGCCATCTGCCCCTGCCACCTCCTTTTGTACCCTCTCTAGTGGCCAGGGCCCCTTCCCCATCCTGACCAGGAAGCATTGAGTGCATTGCCTCCTGGTGTCTACCTTGCCCTGCGTCAAGACCTACATGCAGACATTGGTGTGACATGGTCATTTTGGCAGCCTCCAAGATGTATGAGAAGGTCGTTGTCTTCCTGGCATTGGAGGCCACCACCCAACAGGCAGTAGAGAGAGCATTGGTGTGTGGGGGGCTTTACATCCCTTCCGAGCCACTGGAGGACCTGGGTGTATGGGTGGTCTTTATTTCCATCTCGCCCTTCCTCCCTAACGCTGTCCTCCTGCCTCTCTTCTACACCCTGGGGACTCCCATCTCTGTCATCAGTCCTCTCCAGTTGGGCTACAATGACACCACCCTCTGCCACCATGCTCTCACCTCAGTCCCTGCTAGGCAGAGCAGGCAGCAGGCCCCTTCCTGCTGATAACTTGCAGAAGAACAAGTTGTCAGCATATAAAACCTGATTCTGATCATACTTTCACCTGCACTAGTGTTGCTCCTCTGATTTCAGTGGTGTTACTTTGGGATTACTCAGGTGTAACCCACATCAGAATCAAGACCATAGGAAATAGTGATATCACAATTCTAGTTCTATTTTATGAAATGGTAATGCTGTTCTGTCATTTTAACAAGCAGCTCTTTCCACACACTTAACCTGTGATAAAGCCTGTGTTCCAAAAAGAGTGTGTGTTTGGGCAGACGGGGGTGTAAAATAATCAGAGGAGGTTGGGAAATGTATTCATTTTTCTTTCAATTTAAACAAAAAAAAATACCATACCCAAAGAAGGAGGCAAAATTCACATTAAGCTGCACTTTGATTCTAATGATGGGAACTTAAAAAGTAGTTTGGGGAGAGAGTGCATCCTTTTAAGGTTTACCCCTTAAAAGAGAACAGATCATACAACGTAATGATTATGCTGTCATCAATATACTCAGTATATTTTCTTCAGGCACAAAGTATAGACATTTTTTGCAACCTAGGCCATTCTAATGGCAAAACATTTGCTCTTCAGAAGTGTGAGTTTTGTTTGTTTGTTATAAACCATTCCTGTCAGGGGGGATGCATTAGAAATCACACCATCTTTTTACTGGGAAGCAGAATTTAGCCCCCTTCAGCACATCCATGTGAAGACAATCCTTCAGTAAGGTTATTAGTTCCAGTTATCCCCAAGTGCAGTGGGTAAATCTCAGCAAAAAATCATCTTGAAGCCCAATGAATAGTAATATTTGAGTGGCCTAAAACCCTAAGAAAAGCTACAAAATCAATAGGGGAAAAATATAAAATAATTGAGAGAGAGAGGTGAAGACAGAAATACTCTGATTTGGTGCCAGATCCTTTAGTCCTTCTCTAGCAACACTCCCATTGGCCTGATGATGGTGCCTATGCACTCTAACTTCAGTTAGTCAATAACATGATTTAATCGTTTTTTTCCTTCAAAACCCTATGAGTTGGCCTTAATTATATCTTACCTGAGATAGCCATTTAAACAGCTAACCTTCTTCAGATATGGTGGTTATGGTAGATATGATATCTTTACCTACTTCATTTAAATCATAGTCTTTGAGGGTAGAAGGGACCACCAGATCATCCTGTAGTGTAGCTGAATTGCTCTTTTTCTAAATAGTCTTTTTTGCACATTAAATATTTTGGACGCAGTCATACGTTTTACCTATGACTGTACCTCAAAAAAGTAAGGCTGGGAGTCTGATTCCCCATAGTCCTGCACCTTCTGTCGTCACTTAAACCTGTACCAAGCGTAAATCTCTCCCATTCGTAGTTGGTCAAGTTATGCCACATTGGACTGGTGTCAATATTTCTTTGAAACGATATAGTCTCACCTTTAGTTGGAATGCTACATTGATTACATTTTCTAATTCACTTACATGGACATAACATAAGTCACAAGCATTACACACTGCTCCACATTCTCAACCCATTTGGGAGTGAAGGCAACATAATTACTGCTCCTGCATTAAGAAGAAAGGTTTGTTTATAATGGCAAGCTTGCACTGTGAAGGTTAATGAGGACAAGGCACTGTTTGCCAGATAAATCTATCTGTCTGCCACATTTACAGGTGGCTAACCTGTCACAGACTAGTGTGCTTTAAAATTTTGCTTGGACATTCTCTCACATGCTTATTGTAAGTCACCCACAGAGAACAGTATTTGTAACTGTTGACTTACACTTTTACAAAGATTCCGTTGGGAAAATAAAACTGTTGACTAGAAATAAATCAGGGATTTCCAAAAGTAGCCCAAGGGAGTGAGGAGCCTAATTCCTAATGAACTTCAATGGGATCTGGGCACCTAACTCCTTGGGGTTCCATTGAAAATCCCAGCCTAAATCTTTCTCCAAGAAGATCTGTTAAAGTATAATTTCAGACTAATGGCAGGTGTTTCCCAATGATTAGAGTACCCATTTATCTACAGCTCTGATGTATCCACTCTATAATATACCATAACCATCCGATTTAACTTTGGTTTTGAGTTTTTTGACAATAGAAAGCAGCAGGTACTAGCTTTGAGTTATTTAAGAGAAATTTCAAGACTCATTTTTTTTATTCCCTTGGCATACAATGAGTGAAGGAATGAGATTATATTTTCAATATTTGAGATTATTTTATGAAGTGCTGGATGCCCTCATCTTCCACTGCTTGGCACGTTGCAGTATTGGACTTTGATTGCTTGAAGCCTTCCGCTCTGTCTTGGAGTGGAGTCCATGACTGAGCCCAACATGTGCTGCAAATGATCTGTCTACCAAAGTATTTTTACTACATTCAACATCATGGTGTCTCAAGAAGATCATGCCATAACATGAAGATATACCGTAGCTAGTTAAGATGACATACTAGGCTTTGCATATGTGTATTGCTCCCTTGATTTCTGGGGGGCAGTTGGATTCCCAGGCAGCCATGAGGGAATTGTAAAGTAGAATACACCCCATATGGATAAGGTTTCTTTTTGACAGCAGTCAGCTAGAAAATACAATAGGATTGTATTGGGCTGAATATCCCAATCTTGCAGAGCAGGTGTGGCTTCCCTCCTCCTAAATTAGGTCCACCATCTTGAGGATGGGTCAGACCACTACAGAATGAGTATATGCAGCAGTAAGGGGATTTCACTACTGATTAAACATGACCTAGAATATGGCCCAAAGAATTCCTGAGAAATCACAATTTGAGGACAGGCATACATCTTTGACGCAGTCCCACCTGACATTCTCATAAGCAGATGAGGGAAATGTGGCTGAGATGAAGTTATTGTAAGGTAGCTGCATAACTCGTTGAAAGACTGTACTCAAAGAGTAGTTATCAGTGGTTTGCTGTCAAGCTGAGAGGATGTATCCAGTGGGATCTCACCAGGGTCAATTCTGAGACCAGTACTATCCATTATTTTCATTAGTGACTTGGCCAATAGAGTGGAAATGTGCTAATAAAAGTCTGCAGATGATACCAAATTGAGAGGGGTAGCAGGCACTCTGGAGGGCAAGATTAGATTTCAAAATGACCTTGACAAATTGGAGAATAGGTCTGAATTCAACACGATGAAATTTAATAAAGACAAATGCTAAGTACCTCACTTAGGAAGGAAAAGATCAAATGCACATATACAAAATGGGGAATAAGTGGCTCGACTGTAGTACTGCTGAAAAGGATCTGGTGGTTACAGTGTATCACAAACTGAATATGTCAGCAATGTGATGCAATTGGGAAAAAGGCTAATATGACTCTGGGGTGTATTAAGAGAAGTGTTGTATGTATGAAGAAAGGGTAAAAAAAACTGGGTATGCTTAGTCAAGAGAAAAGACGACTGAAGGGGGGACCTGATAATCTTCAAATATGTTAAGGACTATTATCAAGAAGTAATGGGCTTATTCTGCAGCAAGGGAGATTTAGATTAGATATTAGGAAAAAAAGTCTAATCATAAGGGGTAAACTCCAGAATGGGGATTCCACAACGGCTTTTCACAGAAAACTTCCACTTTGAATCATATCTGCACATTGCCTTTTCCATAAATTAAGAATGAGACACAATCCTACTTGTGACTGTGGAAACAAACTTCAAACTACAGAACATCTCATCAATGTCCCAAGTGATATTATATCCTGGTAGTATCTCTGCCATCCACTATCACTTGCAGCAATTAATTGGATTGCCAACCCAGACTTGGACACCTAATATTGCTGATTCTAAACCACAGAAAAGAACACTGCTGACAATACTTTCAACTGTGAAATCAACAGCACTGTGTCACTGGTGTTTGGTAGGGAAAAATCCACTGAAAGCTAAAGCTGATGAAAATTTTTGATTAAACTTTTGTTTTAAAAAAAAAGATGCAGTTTTGGCAAGGAAGCTTCTCAGGTCCAGGATGAAATTTTTGGTCGAAACCAGAGACATCCCCTGCAGAATAGCCAAGAGCCCAGTGGTTAATATACTTACATAGGAGCCCAGGTTCAAATCCCTGCTCTGAATCAGGCACAGGGGTGACTTGCACGTGGTTTCTCAAATCCCAGGTGGGTGCCCAAACTACTAGGCAATCAGCTACTCTAGGGTTCTTATCTTTTTCTCATGAAAAGATTTGAAAAAAGTTTTTAGTTCATTCCAATGATGAATGAAAAATTTCAAAATCTCAATCTTCTCCCACAAAACAGAATACTTGTTTTCTAGCCAGACTTCCTGAAAATGGGAAGAACCATAAACAATTCCCCCAAACCATGTAGAAAATGAGAGATTTGAATATGCAAAATGTCTGCGTCCTTCACTGCAGACCCTGATTCATTTGCTGTCAATCTGCACACCAAATCAGACAGGTTTCAGAAAGGGTGTCTTTGATCATTTCTTGTTAGTGTTTCCTGACCTTTGCATGCTTCTCTTTGCAGCATGAATGTTCATTTGACATATTTTGACTGACTAAATTATAGGAAAATAAATAAATATGGAAGGATTTCCAGTTACTTTCTAAAACTCTAGACAGCTGTTTCTTGAAGGGATGGCTCACTGAAAAAAGTTATAGTTTTATATATATATACACACACACATTTTGTTTTAGTGAGGGTCCTCTCCTCCCTCTTTTTCTGAGACTACTGGGCTTTGAGCTTTTCTGATTTTATCTAAAGTGAATATTGCAGCAAATAGAATAGCACAACAGAAACAGAGTAGTGCTGTGTATATTACGGTGCCCTGTGTGTGTAGATGGTGCTGAGCATAACAAAGAAGAATAGATAGTTTTCATCCCATAGCAAAATATGGGATGATAACCGTAAAATCAAATGTGTCCTAGTGAAATTGGGACAGGTGGCAACCACAGCTGTGTCAAAGCCCATCAGAATGTGTATACATTTTGGATTACATTACATACAATATATTTGGATTATATTCATTCTTTGAGGTTACAAATTTGGTTGGTAAAGCTAACTGCGTAGAAGTAATATATCTACTTTTGTGCTGGCCTCTTCCCCCACCCCAGGTATGGCCCAAGCTTCCTCCCTTTTCTTTCTCTGGTGTTTGCTATCACCAGGGCTGGCTCTACAGTTTTTGCCGCTCCAAGCAGTGAAAAAAACTGCCTCCGTGGATAGCAAAAGGAAGAAGCTGCTGCAGCGGTGGACAGAACAGAGAAGGAACTGCTGCCCCTTTCTAACTGCTGCCCCAAGCACCTGCTTGGAACGCTGGTGCCTGGAGCTGGTCCTGGCTTTCACCAATATTAGGAGCTGCTTCTCCCCTCTCCTCACATGCATCTGGTTCCAGTTTCTTTTCTGGCATCTGATGCCTCTACCCAAGGTGGCTCTTCTCTATGCCATACATACAGGAGTATCACCCCTTGAGAACAGTAATAATTCTTTTAGCTGACAAGGAGCATAAAATTTAGTGCACAAGGGACAATAAAATAATCCCAGCAAAGAAATGACATTTCCATTTGTTATATTGGTATTTTGGGTAGTTTATTGGGTACACGAAAATAGGATCTGGGGAAGAAAAGGGTTAAGCTTAATTTATGATTAACTAACACTAACAAATAAGCAAACTCCTCCAAACCAAGGGTGATCACCCATCTCTAATTGGCCAGGACAGTCCCAAAATGTGCATTTGAAGTCCTGAATAACTGCAGGACAGCATTTGTCCCAGCTTTCGTGCAGCGCCGCTCCGCACCTGCCTGAGGCTCAGGGATGGTGCCAGCCTCTTCCCAGTGGTAGGCCTCAGCCCCCCCATTGCCATGCAAACTCACTTCCTGCTCCTCCTCTTCCCCCAAGGTACCATCTCTGGCCAGGCCAGAAGCTGGAGCTAGGCAATAGTAAGGACCGCGCAGGGAGCCTGGGCCACTTTGGGGAGCCCTGGACCCTCTATCTGCCCTGGCCAGCATGACGTGTCCTGGAGGGTTAGAGTCACAGGCCAGGGCTGCTCTTGGGCCCATTTTTGCATTTTGAAAAGGTGGTCACTCATTCCAAACCCCCAGCTCCCTCCATGTCACCTTCCTAAGGCAGATAGTAGGCTGAGATTGGGTGTCCAGAGATGGTGTGGTGCAGCACTATGATAGTGCCTGGTTTAAATAAAAGTCACCTACTTTTCCCCTCAACACCCCAGGTGAGGCAAGGTCCCCTCCTGCCTTCAAACATGCTCCCTGGTTCCCTGGTCTGAAATCCTCCTGTGATTATGGGTGACTCTTGGTAGCTGGTGCCAGGTCAGATCTCTATTGGAGGCTGATCACTGCCAGATCCATGTAGCTAAGGTCTCACAGCAGTGCAAGAACTCTTTGTGGGGGGCAGGGATGTGAGTTTAGAAGGAACTCCCTGAGCTGTGCTGTTTCTCTCTCAGCTTCCAAGCCAAAATGTGAAATTAAATCTGTCTCTGCATAAGGTCATGATGTCCCCTCATTGGAAGCTAAGCAGCCCTGGCTTGTCACTGGTACAGTGACTGCTTGTTTAGATTATCCAACACAAAAAGCTCTGTATTTGCTCCAGCAATTCCTTCTTTCACCACCCCCAACTTCAAGTAGGCTGAGAAATGGGGCAGAGAGCTCCAGTAGCCATAATAATTGAGTACTTTGGTAGGCTTAGTCTGCAGCTGCAGGAGCTAGCAAACTCCAAGTGGGAGCTACTAACTCACCACAGTGCCTCCTGCGGGCTGCTCCGGGGAATAACTCTCTTCAGGTCCAATGCCTCTCCATGCAGTCTCTCTGGCCCAATGTCCTCTCTCTGACTCTGTGGCACCTCTCTCATTCCAGGAGCTGCTGCTTCCTTTTCGTGACTCAGACCTCCGGCCAGGTCATTATCTGGTTTCCCCTTCTGGTGTATAGAGTGTCACTGAACCCAATGTCCAGGCAATGCCACTCCATCAGTGGCTGCTAGGGAAACCCACGCCCACCCACTACTCCAAGTTCCATCCCGGGGACCATACAACACAGCCAATGTCTGTTCAGTCCCCAACCTTGCTGCTCACTCCTACAGACTTACTTCTCCACTCTTCTGGGTATGCCCTTCTGTCAGGGCCAAGGTTCTACTCTTTCCATAGGGTTCCCTCACTAATGCACAGAGGGTGAGTACAGAATTCCTCACTGCATCCCTTCCTGGCTTTATACTAGCCCAACCCACACCTGCTCAGGTGAGCTTCAACCTCCAATTAGGGAGTGCTCCTCCAGCCTAATCCCCTTGTGGGCCTTATCACACTACTTGACCCTTTCTAAGCTTCCTTAACCCTTTCAGGGTTGGTTGGGGTGAACACCCCATCACATGCTGTATGACATTCTGATTTTAAAAATAGTATTATGCAATATTAGCAAATGCATTAAGAATTGGCTACATGACAGATCTCAAAAAGTAATTAGTAATTAGTAAAAGTGGGGAATCATCATTAAAATGGTCATGTTTCTAGTCAGGTTCTGCAGGTATTGGTACTAGGCTTGACACCATTGAGCATTTTCATCAATGATTTAGAAGTATAATATCACTGCTGATAAAACTTTCAGATGACTCAAATATTAGGGGAGTGGTAAATAATGATGAGGTTAGGGCACTCATACAATGTGATCTGGTTCACTTGATAAACTAGAAGCATTAAAAGAAGATGTGTTTTATACATCTTGGAACAAGGACTGCAGGCCACTCCAACAGAATGAGGGGCTGTATCCTGGGAGCCAGTGACTCTGACAAGGATTTAGGTCAGAGAAGATAAGTAACTGATTTGAACGTAAGTTCAAAATCCCAGTGTGATTTTGTGGGGAAAAGGGCTTATGGAATCCTTGAATGTATAAAGCAGAGGAAGCAGAGAACATGCAAAGGGAGGTGATTAGGATTTATCTCTGTATACAGCACTGGTGAGACCAATACTGGAATAGCGTGTACATTCTGTATTCACATTTTAAAAGGATATTGACAAATTGCAGTAGTGCAGAAAAGAGCTAGAGAAATTATCTGTTTACATTATCAAAAAGAAGATTGAGAGGTAACTTGATTACAGTGTATAAGTACTTTCATGGAGAGAAAATAGCAGGTACTAAATTGCTCTTTAATTTAGCAGAGAAAGGCATAACAAGAACCAATTGGCTGAAAGCTGAAGCCAGACAAATTCAAATTAGAAATTAGGCACATATTTTGAACAGTGAGGGTGAGTCACTCTTGGAACAAACTACCAGGTGCAGTGGTGGATTTCCCATCTCTTGGAGTTTTCAATCCAAGACTTGGGTCCAGAAGTTAAAATGTATTTAGGGACCTAAATCCCATTGATTTAATGGGAGTATACATGAGCTCAGACTAGATGATCTAATGGTCCCTTATGGGGTTACCTTCTATGAATATCAAGCTTAAGTTAACTGATGTCTAAATCACCCTGGATTATTTATTGATGCTATACATTTACCTCCCTGTGTTCTGAACTCTACATCCAAAAAGTTGGTTAGCATAACATAGCTAACACAAAGCAGAGCTTACTGTAGTGTAATTAACTCTAAATAGTGTGTGTTTATATATCCTGTATTATAATACTTCTTGTGTATCGACCAGAGCAAGTCATTTTTGTGCTGCTTCAAGTGAGCTACTAGACAGCAGATCAGTAATCACACCTATTGTACTGGCTTGCACATGACTTGCTGATTCTCCGCTATGCAGTCCTCACCTATTATATGCTGCAGAGTGGAAAGAGGTTTGAAGCAGAGGGCCTGGATATTCTCTACATGATGCACTTTCAAACTCACTTTTATACAGCCATGTGAGAATCCAGCAGTTACTTCACAAACCAGCAATAACAATACTGTATGTACAAGTACATGACATTTCTTACATCAGGAGGTTTGCACCAATAAATCCATAGTTCCCATCTAATCCATTAGACTGTGTTCCATGGTGCCACATAACTGGCAGGCTGGGAATGATAGAGAAATAGACATTTATCTATCCCATGCAACCTAGTTATTTTAAGCTTCCCTTTTCAATTTTTGTTCATTACAATTGGCCCCTAGAGGCCTTTAAATTTTCAAAAAAGTTTAAACAAACCCGAGTACTTTTGTTGCTCGCCGTCAGCATCAAAGGGAGGCCTCTCTGCCTCACTACAATGTTGTAGCAGCAATTGCTAAATGTAGCAGCATAGGAAAACCCAGAATTGCAATGTGATATTTGTCATTATCTGTGTCTTTGTAATTTACTGTAATCCATATATTTGAGACAACCAACAAAATGAACTAAACTTCTGGAGATGAAGATAAAGAATAAGGATTGTGGATAACAATGTAAGCTTATGCAAAGACGAAGGGGAAGAAGTGATGGAGTATTTTCATCACAGGATGGCACTACTGCTTAAAACTCATTTATTAAGAAAATAATCTTATATCAGACAGGATGGATGAAAGTGTAGTTAAGGCAATTGACTGGAACTCAGGAGAACTGGGTTCAGTTCCTGACACTCCCACAGATTATTGCATGATCTTGGGCAAGTCAATCAGTTACATTGTGGAACAGTTCCTCACATCTAAAATGGGGATAATAATTCCTTGTCTCTCCCCCCATTTTGTTTATTTATATGCTCTTCAGGGCATGTGTTTACACAATGGGTAGATGGTACTGTAATACAAATAATAAGAAAAAAATTCTTTGTATCAAAACAGAGAAAAAAAGTGATTGTAAATTCAGCTCCCAAATTCAGTCTATTTCCTTCTAATGGAAATTAGCTACAAAGAAGAAAAAAAGATTCTGTGGAACCTGAAGTGGAGTCACTCTGCTGAAGTCGGCAAACTTGGGGCCAAATACTGTGAAGTGCTAAGCATCTTACTGTCTTAGACATAATGGAAAGGGCTCAGAAGTCAAGAATGAGTTGGAAAATATAAAGGAAGACATATATAGATAGAGCTTGAGATTTAAATCTATGTAAAGCACAATTTGAAAAAACAAAAACAAAGATAATCCTGCTCCTTTTTGTTTTTATGAATCTCCTTTGAGAGAGATTATTGAAGAAGCCGTGCACTACTGAGCTCTAAACGCTCATCATGCTGAGTTATCCTTGTTAGAACAATTTAATTAGAGAACATCTTATTCTGGAATAATTTGTAATCTACTAGGGGATGGGAATAAATGCAACTATATTATCTCAATGTTCAAAAAACATGCATCCCTATTAATGCTAATTCCATTTATAAAATGCAAATAACTTACTTTTCTTTACCCTGTGCATTTATGTTAATGTGCACAGTTTCAATGAAGGGGGAAAGACATGCGTAAGCAGATAATCTTCATATGTAGCTAAAAATAATTAGTTATAAAAATGATCTTTTGTAAAAGTCTAGGAAACATACCAGTACTATGGTATCTTTAACTATCCACTTAGCCTAAACATGTATATTAAGTAATAATACTTAGCACTTATAAAGTGTTTTTTCATCCATAGATCTCAAAATACTTAATAAATTTAGCATGGAATAATGAAGTAGTTTCCCCAAGGTTAGGTTGGGTCTGATCCAAAGCCCTTTGAAGTCATTAGGAATCTATCAATTGGCTTCAAATTGTCATTGGATAAAGATTATGGTGAGTCAGGAACAGAACTAAAACTAGAAACCAAGTCTTCTTAAGAAGAGGATAAAGTAGAACTTTCATTTTGCAGGTTGTTTCCTTTTGAAAATTAAGCTACATATAAAACCTACATAATATTTCTATATAAGAATGGGCATAGGTAGTCAGACTAATGGTCCTTCTAGCCCAGTATCCTATCTTCCAACATTGGCAGTACAAGATGCTTCAGAAAGAGTGAACAGGACAGGGCACTTAAGTTATCCATCCCCTGTCATCCAGTCCCAGCTTCTAGCAGTCAGAGGTTTAGGGACATCCAGAGCAGGGGGCTGCATCCCTGACCATTTGGTGGACCTATCTTCCAGGAACTTATCTCATTCTTTTTTGAACCCAGTTATATATTTGGCTTTCACAACATCCCCTGGCAACAACTTCCACAGATTGACTGTGCATTGTGTGAAGAAGTATTTCCTTATGTTTGTTTTAAACCTTCTGCCTATTAATTTCCTTGTGTGACCCCTAGTTTGTATGTTATCTGAACGGGTAAATAACACTTTCCTATTCACTTTCTCCACACCGTAATTTTATATACCTCTAGCATGTCTTCTTTATTCCTTTCTTTTCCAAGCTGAATAGTCCCAGTCTTTTTAATCTCTCCTCATAGGGAAGCTGTTCCATACCCCTAATTATTTTTGTTGCCCTTCTCTGTACTTTTCCCAGATCTAATATATCTTCTTTGAGATGGGGCATGCAAGAACTGCATGCAGTAGACAAGATGTGGGTGTACAATGGATTTCTATAGTGGCATTATGCTATTTTCTGTCTTTTTATCTATCCTTTTCCTAATGGTCCCTAACATTCTGATAGATTTTTTAACTGTTGCTGCACATTGAGCTTATGTTTCCAGAGAACTATTCACGATGACTCACTTTCTTGAGTGGTAACCCCATCATTAGACCCAATCATTTTGTAAGTATAGTTGAGATTATGTTTTCCAATGTGTATGACTTGCTGTTATCAATGGCAGTTTTGTGAGCTCCTTTTGTAAGTCTTCACATTTTGCTTTGGATCTAACTATCTTCAGTAATTTAGTATTGTCTGCAAAGTTTGCCACCTCACTGTTCACCCCATTTTCCAGATCATTTATGTTTATGTTGAACAGCACAGGTCCCAGTAGAGTTCCTTGGGGAACCTCATTGTTCACCCCTATCCATTCTGAAAACGGACCATTCCCCCCCCCCCCGCCTTTGTTTCTTCTTTTAACCAGTTACTTATCCATGAGAGGATCTTTCCTCTTATCCCATGACTCCTTACTTTGCTTACAAGTCTTTGGTGAGGGACTTTGTCACAGGCTTTCTGACAGTCCAAGTACACTATGTCCACTGAACCACCCTTGTCCACGTTTGTTAACTCCCCTCAGATAATTCTAATAAATCGGTGAGGCATGATTTCCCTTTACAAAAACCATACTGACTCTTCTCCAACATATTATGTACATCTATGTGTCTGACCATTCTGTTCTTTACTATAGTTTCAACCAGTTTCCCTGGTACTGAAGTTAGGCTTACTGGCCTGTAATTGCAAAGATTGCCTCTGAAGACTTTTTAAAAAAATTGTTGTCATATGAGCTATGCACCAGTCATCTGGTACAGAGGCTGATTTAAGGAATAGGTTACATACCACAGTTAGCAGTTCTGCAATTTCATATTTGAATTCCTTCAGAAGTCTTGGGTGAGTACTAACTGGTTCTGGTGATTTACTGTTTAAATTTATAATTTGACCCAAAACGTCCTCTAATGGCATGCCAATCTGGGACAGTTCTTCAGATTTGTCACCAAAAAGAATGTGTGGAAAACTTCTTCACATCCTCTTCAGTGAAGATCAATGTAAAGAATTCCTTTAGCTTCTCTGCAATTGCCTTGTCTTTCTTGAGTGCTCCTTTAATACCTTGATCATCCAGTGGCTCCACTGATTGGCAGGGTTGCTGCTTCTGATGCACTTAAAAATGTTTGCTGTTAGTTTTTGTGTCGTTTGCTAGTTGCTCTTCAAATTCATTTTTGGCCTGCCTAATTACACGTTATGCTTGACTTGCCAGAGTTAATGCTCGTTTCTATTTTCCCCAGCAGGATTTGACTTCAACATTTTAAAATATGTCTTTTTGTCTCTAATCATATCTTTTACTCTGTTTATTCATGGCGGCATTATTTTTGCTCCTTTCACTGTTTTTTTTTATTTGGGAGCATACATTTAATTTGCATCTCTATTATGGTGTTTTAAAAAAGTTTCTATGTAGCTTACAAGCATTTCACTCTTGTGACTGTTCCTTTTAATTTCCATTTAACTAGCCTCCTCATTTTTGGGTAGTTCCCCTTTTTGACATTAAATGTTGCCATGGTGTGCTTATCTGGTATTGTTTCCCCTACAAAGATATTAAATTTAAATACATTATGATTGCTATCTATATTCATCTATATTCACCTCTTAGATTCGGTCCTGTGAGCCATTTAGGACTAAATCAAGAATTGCCTCGCCTTTTGTGGGTTTCAGGACTAGCTGCTCATTAAAGGTGTCTAGAAATTTAATATTTTCATCCAATCCTGAGGTGACATGTTCCCAGTTAATATGAGCATAGTTGAAATCCCCCATTATTATTGGGGTTTTGTAGCCTTTCCAATCTCCCTGGCCATTTCACATCCTGATCAGGTCAGTAGTATATTCCCACTTCTATACTCTTATTTTTCAAGTATGGAATTGCTATCCATAGAGATTCTATGGTACTGTTTTATTCATTTAAGATTTTTACTATATTTGACTTTGTTTTCTTTCACATATATTGCCACTCCCTCATCAGCATGGCCTACTCTGTTGTTCCTATATATTTTGTACCCTATTATTAAAATGTCCTATTGATTATAATTGCTCCACCAAATTTCTGTGATGCCTATTACACCAATATTCTCATTTAATAGCACATTTTTGTATTACATGGTATTTTGATAAATTGGGAATTCCTTTACTGGATTTTGAAATATTTTAATTATTTGATTGATCTAAAAATTTTTTGTTGTTGTTTTTATAAGGGTTACAAGTTAAAATATATGTCTGTCTGTCTTGCTTAGTTTTCAGTATTAAATAATATATCCACTGATTATTAATAAAATGTACAATTAGCTAAAGTGTTACAAAGCATAATCTTTGTACTTAATATTTTGGAATAATTGATTTTCATACCAACTTGGGTCCCATCCAACTCCTATGGAGTCAATAGAAAAACTCTGACTTTCCAAGGAAACACAAAATAAAGAAATTAAATAAGTCTTAGACAAGAAACATTGTAACTAACAAACCTTTGTCGGTTATTTACCATAGTGTTTGTCGGCCTTTTCAGGTTGGCAACTCCTTATTCAGCATCAAACATTTTCATGAACCACTTACACTTTTTTACTCTTGCCTTTATTGTAAATGTATCAATACTAACCATGATAAGCCTAGATAATTTTTCCGTGTGGTTCAACAGGGTGACAAAGAATACCTGAATTTGAAGGATTTGGGTTACAGGGAGCTGGGGTATGAGATTATTTTTTCTTTAGATTGTAATGAGGTTTCAATGCCTGACAACCTCCCTGATTGCCTTTTCTGACCCCCTTTTGGGTCACAACCCACCAGTTTAGAAACATTGCTTACCATATTCATTTCTATGTCACATCCCAGTCTCTTATACTTCATCTCTTTTGTCTTTATGAGTTTAAATCCTCCTGGTAGGGTTATCCCTTATGTCCTGGGACAATAGGGCCCCAATTCCAGCTGGGGCCTTTGGATGCTACCATATTTACTAATGTAAGAAGAGTCTGAATGAACTCTCCCCTGACATCTAGTAGTGAGCTGTGGAAAAGGACTTCAGGAGCTGATCTCATTTGCATGGACATACCCACACTGCCTAGGAGCTCAGCATGCTGGGATTGCTTGCCCAAATGATTATTTGTGGCTGGAGTTGAATCCCCAGTCTCCTTGTTATTGGGGCAGGATTAATAAAAAGTTGTTATCCTTGTTGTGGGAACCAAGGGCAGCAGAACTGTACCTGGCATACTCTGATAGGACTCACCCTCAACTGAATGGCACTCACTAGGCAGGGGACATGGGTTCCAAAGCCTAATGAGTTGAGAGAGGGTAGGGATATGTGCTTGTTTTTTGTGGTGTGGTCCCTGTTTAAGGGTCCTAGGTACCATTTGACCCTTTCTCTCTACACTGTATAATAAAAGAGCTAATTTAGATTCAATTGAAAGTCTTGTTATGTGCTGCAGAGCTGAAATTGCTAATATCTAGGTCTAAGTATTAAACCTACTTTGGGACAGTGTTTCTGTTGCAAGAGACTGCTCCCACTACTGGCTGAGATTACTGAGAGCTGTGTTAAATGTGTGTGTGTGTGGGGGGCTGAAGTTATCTTGGTGAGTGCCTAGCCAGGTGGCTGGTAGAGAGGCACGGCCAGCAGGATGACTGGTGGAGGGGTGTGGCAAGTGGCCAGCAGGCCTGCTGATGGAGAGGGACAGAGCAAAGCCCCGCAGAAAGGCAATCGGCCTTTTAGGCAATGAGAGAGTGCCTAAGCAGCGGAGCTTGTAAGGTGCCTCCTTACCCCCACTCTCTTCTACCGAGGGTGGGAGGTGAACTCTGTGGATGAAACTCTGAACTCTGGGGCTGCACTGGCCAAAGACAGCAACTGTGAGTGGGGTGCAGAGAAGGGATGGGCATGTTAAAGGGACTTTTGGGTTGCTGGACTTAAGAACCTGAGGGGAAAAGGACACTGCCCAATTTACTTGGGGGTGGGTCTTTTGCTCATGGTTTATGTTTATGATCTCCAGTTGTGGTGTTTTCCCAAATTAATGCTGAGTTACTTCCCTCCTTTTATTAAAAGTTTTTGCTACACTCAGACTCTGTCCTTGCAAGAGGGGAAGTATTGCCTCTTAGGGGCTTCAGGGAGTGGTGTGCAATTGTCCCAGGCCAGTGGGTGGGGGCTCAAGATGGTTTTGTGTTGTATTGTTGAAAAAGAACTCCTAGATACTGAACCCAGCCCTTGTTGCTGCTGGCTGCACCTGGCAGAAGGGTTACACTAACAAACACAAGTTGTCAGAAAGATTGAGAACAGATTTTTAAATATGCAGTGAATCCAAGTATAAAAATTATTGATATAAGACTTCAGTGCAGCTTTCGTGAAGTTACATTCAAAAGATGTAAATAAAATTTTAGACAAATTTCTGATTCAACAGTGTTATCTATAAACAAATGCACCAGCTAGCAAGGATGAGTGAGAGAGACCTTCATAAGACAAAGTCAGTCAAAGGCACACACTTATCTACTTTATTTGCATGTGAAATACTGCAAGAATGTGTGCAGTCAGTACAATGAGTTATTGCTCACGTAAGTCCACCCAAAAATGTGTACTTCAGAGAAATCAGTGAAAGACAGATACCATAAGAGTTTCTTGCATCTGCAGACTGAACTGCAGCTGTCATCTATCAGCATTCTCCAACTACTGAAGAAGGTGTCTTATTGAAGCTCATACATCAACTTCAGTGAGTAACTAGCCCTGATGAAACAAGGGATTCAAAGTCTAGAGCTAAATTGTGTTAATCATTTTAAAGTACTGAATGTAAAGCTGCAACTGTGCCTGGATCTACACAGGCTACACAAGCTGGGACAAAGAGCGGGAAAGAATCCTTGGGTACCCTCTGCACATTCATCTGCATATAGTCTAGGCACAATCTGGCTCATTGTGATATAACATACATACATCTATACTGTAAGAAAAGCAACTATTCTGGCACTGCAAAATCTGCCGTGGTAATTAGTGTCAAATATGTTTGTACCTCCTGAGGAATGGCCATCTAAATTACCAAAAAGCATAAACATGCCAGAGTCCTAGACAGATTGATTTATTCTCATTAATTGCCAAATCCTTACTTTAAGGTTTCATAAAACCTCTGACAGATTAATGGAGATATTGTTGAGTCCAGCTTGTGCAACACTGCAAAGCAAAACAAACTGCACAGGTTTAATCTTTGCCCTGCCATAGGGATACAGTTATTAGAACTTTATTTTTCCTCTCTGTCACCAGCAGACTAACTGCTTCCAAAAATAGAGTTTGAATTGTCAGAGAAAAAATATCTTTTTACCATAAATCCTCTGCAAAGTCATTTAAAAATATATTTCTTTTCCTTCAGAGAATTCTGATACTTTCAAGAGTGTCTGATCTTTAATATTGCACTGAATGTTCTCATTATAGTGACATAACAAAAATAATTGTTTGTAAGTGGAGCCTAATAAAAAAGGAAATAGTCTCCATGAAATTAAATAAGTCTTTGTGCAGCTCCTTGCTTTTATGGTTACTGTGGAAGACTCTGGTAATTGCATTATGATGAACAAAAAGAACCCCAAAACGCCATTTTCTAGCAACGATCACTAATAAAGGATTTCAACTTTTGGGGTTTACTGTTCACATAGCTATTTTGTTAATTTGAACTTCAGATATTTTCAGCCTCATTCATGAAGGCTTGTCTAGTTTTCTACACCAGCCTAAAAGATATATTCAGCTCATAACTCTAAGTAGATGATGCCAGCTCTCTCAGAAATACATGAATACATTTACTACTGCAAGAAGTAGCTGTTGAACTTTCAGCATTTTTCATTACTTACTAACAGATTTTCAGAGTACCTTTGTTTTGAGGAGAGACAAACAAATATTTCCACATATGAGCTCTAGGGAGTAAGTGCCCTATAGACAGTATCTAGGATAACCAGAAATGTAGGCTTTCAGTCAGGGCCGGCTCCAGGCACCAGCGAATCAAGCAGGTGCCTGGGGTGGCAAATGTAAAGGGGCGGCAGGACATCGGGCTCTGGGGCGGCAATCCGCCCTCGGCAGCGGGGGGAATTCGGCGGCCACTCAGTCACAGCGCATTTCACGCTCTGCGGCAATTTGGCGGCAGGGACGCAACTCTTCTTTGGTCGCCGGCAGCAATTCAGCGGCCGCACCATCATTCCGCCTCCGTGTTTGGCGGGCAGGATTCCGCCTCCCCGTTCGGCGGCAAGTTGGTTTTTTTGCCGCTTGAGGCAGCAAAAACGCTGGAGCCAGCCCTGCTTTCAATGGGGAAGGGTATGAAAACTGTCTTTTACAGGTATTATTTGGACAGGTTACTTTGACAACTTCTCTAAGCAGTCTTCAGTATGTTTCAATAGCTCCATGGAGCCTTCACATTCTTGTTGGCAATTTTATCAAGAGCCTCTCTATAGCTCTGACAATTCTTGCCCCAGGGACTGAACATAAAACCGGCCATACTGGGTCAGACCAAAGGTCCATCTAGCCCAGTATCCTGTGTTCTGACAGTGGCCAATGCCCCAGAGGGAATGAACAGAACAGGTAATCAATCATCAAGTGATCCATACTCTCTCGCCCATTCTCAACTTCTGGCAAACAAAGGCTAGGGACACCATCCCTGTTCATCCTGGCTAATAGCCATTGATGGACCTATCCTCCATGAACTTATCTAGTTCGTTTTAGAATCCTGTTACAGTCTTGGCCTTCACAACATCCTCTGGCAAGGAGTTCCACAGGTTGAATGTGTGTTGTGTGAAAAAATACTTCCTAGTTCTTGTGTTAAGAGGAGTAGATAACACTTCCTTATTTACTTTCTCCATACCAATCATGATTTTATAGACCTCTATCAGATCCCCACTTAGTAGTCATCTCTTTTCCAAGCTAAAAAGTCACAGTCTTATTAATCTCTCCTCATATGGCAGCTGTTCCATATCCCTAATAATTTTTGTTGCACTTTTCTGAACGTTTTCCAATTCCAATATATCTTTTTGGAGATGGGATGACCACAACTGCATGCAGTATTTAAGATGTGGGCATACCATGGATTTATATACAGGCAATATGATATTTTCTGTCTTATTATCTATCCCTTTCTTATTGATTCCCAGCATTCTGTTTGCTTTTTTGACTGCTGCTGCATGTTGACAGGATGTTTTCAGAGAACTCTCCACGATGACTCCAAGATCTCTTTCTTGAATGGCAACAGCTAATTTAGACCCCCATCATTTTATATATGTAGTTGGGATTATGTATTCCAATGTGCATGACTTTGCATTTATGAACATTGGAGCCTTTTCCACCTAAAGGAGGCTGTTTGGGTTTCTCTACCAGAAGGCAAGCAAAAATATTAGCTGTGTGTTTCTTCATCTCTCTCCTCACTCTCTGGTTGTGGCTTCTTTTCTTCACCCCGAGCAGGACTAGGTTTGTTGTATCAATGAGAAAGGGTCTTCATACGCAAATTATTACAGGACTTCTGTCTGTGATCCATGTATCTGGATGGTGTTGATTGTTCCATTCCTGCTGTCATAAATATAAAGGGAACGGTAAACACCTTTAAATCCCTCCTGGCCAGAGGAAAAACCCGTTCACCTGTAAAGGGTTAAGAAGCTAAGATAACCTCGCTGGCACCTGACCAAAATGACCAATGAGGAGACAAGATACTTTCAAAGCTGGAAGGGGGGAACAAGGGGTCCTCTCTGTCTGTGTGATGCTTTTGCCAGGAACAGAGGAGGAATGCAGGTGATAACTCCTGTAAAGTGTTGGTAAGCAATCTAGTTAGATATGCGTTAGATTCTGTTTTGTTTAAATGGCTGATAAACTAAGTTGTGCTGAATGGAATATATATTCCTGTTTTGTATCTTTTTGTAACTTAAGGTTTTGCCTGGAGGGATTCTCTATGTTTTGAATCTGATTACCCTGTAAGGTATTTACCATCCTGATTTTACAGAGGTGATTCTTTTACTTTTTCTTTAATTAAAAGTCTTTTTTTAAGAACCTGATTGCTTTTCATTGTTCTTAAGATCGAAGGGTTTGGGTCTGTGTTCACCTATGCAAATTGGTGAGGATTTTTATCAAGCCTTCCCCAGGAAAGGGGGTGTAGTGCTTGGGGGAATATTTTGGGGGGGAGACGTTTCCAAGTGGGCACTTCCCTTGTTATTTTTGTTCGACACTTTGGTGGTGGCAGCATAAGGTCCAACATAAGGTCCAAGGACAAAAGATAAAACAGTTTGTACCTTGGGGAAGTTTTAACCTAAGCTGGTAAAAATAAGCTTAGGGGGTCTTTCATGCAGGTCTCCACATCTGTACCCTAGAGTTCGGAATGGGGAAGGAACCTTGATACCTGCTTACAATGTGAAGTTGAAAAGTTTGAGATTTTTTCTCTCATCTGACCCTGGCTCTACCACCCCAGATTTCTCATCATATCATGGTTTTTGTTTTGTTTTGTTTTGTTTTAAATTAGGAAATATACCGTATCTTCTATTTTAGATGAATCACATGATTGGTGGGACTCAAGGACTAACTTCTTTATGCCCTCCCTGGATAGAACCCATTTCACTATTCCCCTTCTGTTGTAAGTAGTTGTCAGTTCACTTTGTAGCCACAGTGCCAGTGACCATTAATTATTATTGTTTACTGTTCATTAGAACTGGTTGAAATTTTCTGGAAATTTTTTTTGTCAAAACAAGAAATCCTCTTAAAAATATATTTTTTAAAGATTGCTACCTGTATCACCCTGTGGCAAGTTTAACCACCTTCTGAGTACATTCCTTATGGGCAGAGGTCATTCTGCAGCATCCTGTCTCTATTTCCCCTCTTCATAGCGCCTTAAGAATTGCACACAGGCTTCTCTGTGTTAACACCACAACTATCTGGGGCTAGTTTAATAACAGAAACAGTTCAAAACAATAGTCAGGGACTCAAAATAATCTCCATCACCGAAACAAAAATGTTCATACTTCATGTTCTGGCATCTTCTATCCAACCACAGCTCCTTATCCCAGGCTGTTCTCCCAGCCAGACCACCCAGCTCTTCCTAGCTGGAGCTCAGCCTTCTGGCTCTAGCCTCCAGGCCCAATCCCAGTCAGATTTCCCACAGGAGCCTCTTGCTTTCTGGGCTCTGGCCTTCAAACTCTCCTGATGTCAGTGTCTTTCCTATAGAAGCCTTTGTCATTCCCTACAGTTTCCAGATCTTCCCTGCAGTTTCCTGCTGCTTGTTGTAGGCAATCACGTCAACTTTCTCAGGTATGGATAGCGCCAAGCCCTCCAGTTGTTGGGGGTGGGGGCAAGCCACCCTGTGACAGGCCCAAAGACATGTAGGCTTTTTAATTTTATGGGTACACTTTTAAATGTGTTCTGCATTCCCCAGATTGTAAGTCTTTGGTATTCTTTTCCCTTTTATAATCATTGTAGTGATAAAAGAATGCAACAAATGTTTACAGGATTCCAAGGATAAATGGTTTATATCCCCTGTGTGGTTAGAATCACATTTATTTAGATACTCAGTTAAATATGTTGCTAACCTCTTCCTTTAGTGATTCATTTCTCATTCAAATTTAAAATGTAACAAAAATGAATATTACTTTATATGAGATCTAAACCTATATAATATCAAAGAACTAAGAAAATGTGATCTAGATGAAATTAGAACATAAGAACATAAGAATGGCCATACTGGGTCAGACCAAAGGTCCATCCAGCCCAGTATCCTGTCTTCTGACAGTAGCCAATGCCAGGAGCCCCAGAGGGAGTAAACCTAACAGGTAAAAATCAAGTGATCTCTCTCCTGCCATCCATCTCTACCCTCTGATAAACAGAGGCTAGGGACACCATTCCTTACCCATTCTGGCTAATAGCCATTAATGGACTAAACTTCCATGAATGTATCCAGTTCTCTTTTAAACCCTGTTATAGTCCTAGCCTTCACAACCTCCTCAGGCAAGGAGTTCCACAGGTTGACTGTGCGCTGAGTGAAGAACTTCCTTTTATTTGTTTTAAACCTGCTACCCATTAATTTCATTTGGTGACCGCTAGTTCTTATATTATGGCAACAAATAAATAACTTTTCCTAATTCACTTTCTCCACACCACTCATGATTTTATATACCTCTATCATATCCCACCTTAGTCTCCTCTTTTCCAAGCTGAAAAGTCCTAGCCTCTTTAATCTCTCTTCATATGGGACCTATTCCAAACCCCTAATCATTTTAGTTGCCCTTTTCTGAACCTTTTCTAATGCTAGTATATCTTTTTTGAGATGGGGGAACCACATCTGTACACAGTATTCAAGATGTGTGCGTACCATGGATTTATATAAGGGCAATAAGATATTCTCTGTCTTATTCTCTATCCCTCTTTTTAATGATTCCTAATATCCCATTTCCTTTTTTGACTGCCACTGCACACTGCGTGGACGTCTTCAGAGAACTATCCATGATGACTCCAAGAACTTTCTCCTGATTAGTTGTAACTAAATTAGCCCCCATCATATTTTACATATAGTTGGGGTTATTTTTTCCAATGTGCATTACTTTACATTTATCCACATGAAATTTAATTTGCCATTTTGTCGCCCAATCTCACTTAGTTTTGTGAGATCTTTTTGAAGTTCTTCACAGACTGCCTGGGACTTAACTATCTTGAGCAGTTTAGTATCTTCTGCAAACTTTACTACCTCACTGTTTACCCCTTTCTCCAGATCATTTATGAATACGGTGAATAGGATTGGTCCTAGGACTGACCCTTGGGGAACACCACTAGTTTCCCCTCTCCATTCTGATAATTTACCATTTATTCCTACCCTTTGTTTCCTGTCTTTTAACCAGTTCTCAGTCCATGAAAGGACCTTCCCTCTTATCCCATGACAACTTAATTTACATAAGAGCCTTTGGTGAGGGATCTTGTCATGCTTTCTGGAAATCTAAATACACTATGTCCACTGGATCCCCCTTGTCCACATGTTTGTTGACCCCCTCAAAGAACTCTAATAGATTAGGAAGACATGATCTCCCTTTACAGAAACCATGCTGAGTTTTTTGCGCAACAATTTATGTTCTTCTGTGTGTCTGACAATTTTATTCTTTACTATTGTTTCAACTAATTTCCCCGGTACTGACATTAGACTTACTGGTCTGTAATTGCCAGGATCACCTCTAGAGCCCTTTTAATATTGGCATTACATTAGCTATCTTCCAGGCATTGGGTACAGTAGCTGATTTAAAGGACAGGTTACAAACCATAGTTAATAGTTCCGCAATTTCACATTTGAGTTCTTTCAGAACTCTTGGGTGAATGCCATCTGGTCCCAGTGACTTGTTAGTGTTAAGTTTCCCAATTAATTCCAAGACCTCCTCTAGTGACACTTCAATCTGTGACAATTCCTCAGATTTGTCACCTACAAAAGACGGCTCAGGTTTGGGAATCTCCGTAACATTCTAAGCCATGAAGACTGAAGCAAAGAATCCATCTTGTTTCTCCACGATGACTTTATCATCTTTAAGAGCTCCTTTTGTATCTCGATCGTCTGGGGGCCCACTGGTTGTTTAGCAGACTTCCTGCTTTTGATGTACTTAAAAAACATTTTATTACCTTTTGAGTTTTTGGCTAGCTATTCTTCTTTTTGGCTTTTCTTTTTACATTTTTACATTTAATTTGGCAGTGTTTATGCTCCTTTCTATTTACCTCTCTAGGATTTGACTTCCACTTTTTAAAAGATGCCTTTTTGTCTATCACTGCTTCTTTTACATGGTTGTTAAACCATAGTGGCTCTTTTTTAGCTCTTTTACTGTGTTTTTGAATTTGGGGTATACATTTAAGTTGACCCTCTATTATGGTGTCTTTAAAAAGTGTTCATGCAGCTTGCAGGAATTTCACTCTAGTCACTGTACCTTTTAATTTCTGTTTAACTAACCTCCTCATTTTTACATAGTTCCCCTTTCTGAAATTAAATGCCACAGTGTAGGGCTGTTGAGGTGTTCTTTCCACCACAGGAATGTTAAATGTTGTTATATTATGGTCACTATCTCCAAGCGGTCCTGTTATCTCTTAGACCAGATCCTGCGCTCCACTCAGGACTAGATCGAGAGTTGCCTCTCCCCTTGTGGGTTCCTGTACCAGCTGCTCCAAGAAGCAGTCATTTAAAGTATTGAGAAATTACTGTTAGGTGGGTGCACAATTTGTTGAAAGACTGTAATTAAAGGGTAGTTATCAGTGGTTCATGCCCAAATTAGGAGGGTGTATCTACTGGGATCCCACAGGGGTCAGTCCTGGGTCTAGAACTATTTAGGATTTTCATTAATGACTTGGATACTGTAGTAAAGAGTATGCATATAAAATTTGCAGATGACACCCAGCTGGGAGGGGTTGAAAGCATGTTGGAGGGCAGAATTAGAATTCAAAACCACCTTAACAAATTGGAGAATTGGTCCAAATTCAACACGATGAAATTCAATGAAGATACGTGAAAAGTGCTACATTTAGAAAGGAAAAATCAAATGCACAAATACAAAATGGGGAATGACTGTCTAGATTGCAGTACTGCTGAAAAGGTTATAGTGGATTACAAACTGAATATTATTCATCTGCGTGATGCCGTTGAGAAGAAGACTAATACAATTCTGGGGTATATTAACAGGAGAGTCATATGCAAGACATGGAGAGGTAATTGTCGCTCTCTACATGGCCCTGGTGGAGCCTCAGCTAGAGTACTGTGTCCAATTCTGGATGCTACACTTTTGGAAAGATGTGAAGAAATTGGAGAGTTGAGAGAAAAGCAATAAAAAAAGACAAAAACTTGATCTATTAGGAAAGGTCTTAAAAAACCCTGGGTATGTTTTGTTTTGAGAAAAGAAAATGAAGATTATCAGCTCCCTGCTTCCAATATATTAAGGGCTGTTATCAAGAGGACAGTGATCAATTGTTCTCCATGTCCACTGAAGGTAGGGCACGAAATAATGGGCTTAATCTGCGCCAAGGGAGATTTAGGTTACATATTAGGAAAACATTTCTAATTACAAGGGAAGTTAAGCTCTGGAATAGACTTCCAAGGGAGGTTGTGGAATCCTCTGTTTTTAAGAACAGGTTGGGCAAACACCTGTCATGGACTGTCTAAGTTTATTTGGTACTGCCACAGAGCAGGCAGCTTGGATTGATGATTTCTCGAGGTCCCTTCCAGCCCTATATTTCTATGATTTTAAGACTGTGTAAAAATTACTGTTGAACAGATAAATCACTGGTTTTCTCTGAGGTTTCAACTTGCTACCAGTTTTAGGGTACTTTTCAAACTCCCATCCTAAACCCTTCAAGCTATCCTGGCGAGCATGAGGAAGAGACTATAAATAAAGACATCAAACCTTTTTGCTAAAGTAGAATTTCTTTAGGTAAAATCCCTATAATTATAAATCACTCAGTACACTTCACTTTTCAAAGAACAATTTAATTCTGGATCTATAAGGATATGCATCAATATAATTTTCAACTCTTATACAGGCTACTTAAAATGAACTTATCAAAATGTTCAGTTAACCAAATAACCCATGTCACATTCGTCCCCCTTTTCACGTGATAGCAAGTACTTAACTCATTATGCTTTTTCTAAGGGGTTAAATACTGAATTCATTATGTTACTGTGGTCCTTGCAGCAGACATCTATGCCATATCTTTTTCAGCTATAGCTAGATAACATCCAGTGCTAAGCTTGGAGACCACCCAGAAGCTTCTGCTACTACCAAAGGTAGTTTATCCCTTTTTAAAGTAATGTGAATTGCTAAAGCAATATTTCATTGTGTTCAGCTCTCCAGACTGGCTTACTATTCATTCTGAGGGAAATCTAAGATGTTGGTTATAATTTTTAAGGCTCTGATTGGTCTTGTAGGGAGTTATCTGAGAGATCACCTCTAATTAACTACCCCACTGTGACATTCCTCAGGGTGCAATGTGGACTGCTGAACAGATGTGTCCCCCTCAATTCTCCAACCTGGGGTGCCTTTTACAGTGCTTTGCTTTGAGAACCACCACTCCTGGCCCGCTTACACACAGCTACTAGCATGTAAATTACTCCCAGCTGAGCTATATGAGTGCTCTTTAGCCAGCCACTCCTGAATTACATTACAGAGTGACAGTAGCAAACTCCCAGTCCCAGACTTGTCCCTAGCAATGTGCACCTTGTACTGCCGAGCACCCTTTTGGGCAATACAAGCTCATAGAAAGTCTGCCTTTTCTTTAAACAATATGCACAAATCCTGTTATCCCATATACAAAACGGAGGTTCCCAAACACTTCTATCAAACATACACTGGTTTAGATAAAACAAGTGTTATTAACTACAGAAAGATAGATTTTAAGTGATTGCAAATAATGAGGCATAAAAGTCAGAATTAGTTACAAAGAAATAGAAGAAAACAAACTAATGCCTAACTAATTAAGCTAAATGAATTCAAAGATTTCATTCACCAAATGCTTGTAGCAGTCTGGCTGGATCTATCAGGCAGGACCACTCCCCAATAATGCTTTCTTTCTTTGTCTTTCAAACTTTGCTGATGCAGTGAGTAGAGATAAGGGGAGAGAGGTGATTTGTGTCCTCCGTTCTCCCTTCTTATACCATTTTTCTTCTTTGAAAATCATCTCCAGCTGGGGTTCAGGCAACAGCAAGTCTGTTTGCCAAGATGGAAATTTCTCACTCACACCCCTCTTTCTGCCAAAGATATGGCTGTATACCTAGGTGATTGTCCATTTGATTTTGTTGACACTTGGCTGAGACATCCATTTGCCTTTTTTCTCTGAGGAACTGGTTTGGACTGTTTCCCCATATTTGGAATATGCCTTAGTAACATCATACAGTAGAAAGCTTATAACTTTAAATGCAATGTTGCCACACATATTTTACTGGGACAGTAATGATCAGCAAATTATAAGTTTTCAAATGATACCTCACAAGGTATACTTTGTATAAGATTTAGCATAGTCCTGTAAAAATGGTGAACATAGGGTACAGTCTGTCATATCCAGCACAGTAGTTGAGTGGCTGGGATGCCTGGAATTGAATTTCCAGGACTAGCAGCTAAACTTTATTAGCAGAGAGAACTAACTTTTAGCATTTGTCATCACTGACAGTCAACTAAATCCTGAATTTAGCAACCTCCAGAGCACAATACAATGTTTTGTTTTTTGCTTGATGGGTTTTCCCCACCCCCCCTTTTGCGGTTTTAGTCTATTTTTGTCCTGACAACAATGCTGCTGACATCCCTGGAAGCAACAATAATAGGTCTTAAATGCTTCCAACTGTGGTTAATTTTATGTCATTTGTGTTTCCCTTTTGTTCACAATCACCAATCTGTCATTACAACAAACATTTTATAAACTATCCTCCATCTAAGCTTTGGGGGAAATTGTTTTTTATGAATAAGAATGAACAGTATTGTCGACAAGAAACTTTTGATCCTGGTGTCACCTTTTGAACTCTGTGGCCATTTTAAGTGGCATTAATCTTAAAATAATACAGGGAAGATGTGAAGAAAACAGTTGTAGTAGCTAAGTTCCCTTGTGATGTAACTCCATCAGTGCAGTCACACCAATAGAGAATTTTAGCCCTTATGAAAACAATGCAATGTACAAATAATGTACATCATCTTGTGTTTGTGTGTGTAAATCTCAATCCACATTAAGGGTCAGTTATGTGTCATGCACTCATCTCATGCACATTCTGTCATTGTTACATGACCTGAACTTGCAATGACAACCTTATTTTCAAGTTCAAGCTCTTTGTTGACAAAAAATAAATAAATAAAAATCCATTTTACTCTGCACTCCCCAATTACCTAAAGGTGGCTAACTATTGGTGGATTTTCTGATGATTTCCATATGCAATACACTTCTCATAGCAACTGATTATGACAAAGCTTTTGACACGGTCTCCCACAGTATTCTTGTCAGCAAGTTAAAGAAGTATGGGCTGGATGAATGCACTATAAGGTGGGTAGAAAGTTGACTAGATTGTTGGGCTCAACAGGTAGTGATCAATGGCTCCATGTCTAGTTGGCAGCCAGTATCAAGCGGAGTGCCCCAAGGGTCAGTTTTCTTCAATATCTTCATAAATGATCTGGAGGATGGTGTGGATTGCACCCTCAGCAAGTTTGCAGATGACACTAAACTGGGAGGAGTGGTAGATACGCTAGAGGGTAGGGATAGGATACAGAGGGACCTAGACAAATTGGAGGGTTGGGCCAAAAGAAATCTGATGAGGTTCAACAAGGACAAGTGCAGTGTCCTGCACTTAGGACGGAAGGATCAAATGCACCGCTACAGACTAGGGACCGAATGGCTAGGCAGCAGTTCTGCAGAAAAGGACCTAGGGGTTACAGTGGACGAGAAGCTGGATATGAGTTAACAGTGTGCCCTTGTTGCCAAGAAGGCCAATGGCATTTTGGGATGTATAAGTAGGGGCATTGCCAGCGGATCGAGGGACGTGATCGTTCCCCTCTATTTGACATTGGTGAGGCCTCATCTGGAGTACTGTGTCCAGTTTTGGGCCCCACACCACAAGAAAGATGTGGAAAAATTGGAGAGAGTCCAGCAGAGGGCAACAAAAATGATTAGGGGATTGGAACACATGACTTACGAGGAGAGGCTGAGGGAACTGGGATTGTTTAGTCTACAGAAGTGAAGAATGAGGGGGCTGCTTTCAACTACCTGAAAGGGGGTTCCAAAGAGGATGGATCTAGACTATTCTCAGTGGTAGCGGATGACAGGACAAGGAGTAATGGTCTCAAGTTGTAGTGGGGGAGATTTAGGATGGATATTAGGAAAAACTTTTTCACTAGGAGGGTGGTGAAACACTGGAATGCGTTACTTAGGGAGGTGGTGGAATCTCTTTCCGTAGAAGTTTTTAAGGTTAGGCTTGACGAAGCCCTGGCTGGGATGATTTAGTTGGGGATCTGTCCTGCTTTGAACAGGGGGTTGGACTGGATGACCTCCTGAGGTCCCTTCCAACCCTGATATTCTATGATAGTCATTTTCACTAAGGCCACTTTACATCACTTTGGCCATGTAAAAGGGTCGTAAAGTGGGAGTTTTTTTTTTTTTTTTGCTAGAGAAGTGTAAATTGGCCTTAGCATAAAAGGGAATCAGATCCTTATGGAGATCTATATTACACTTTGTGGAGAAACAATATTTAAGTCTTTTGATGCCTTGTTTGATGACCTGTTAGAGGAGAGGTAACTAGAGATTTTTACATCATTACTTTCCTAAGCAGCCATTCTTAGCCATGCTCTGGAGTAAGGAACTGATATAACAAGCATCTTCAAATGTGGTAGCTACTGCTCATATTTGAGGGGAGGGAAGAAGGAGGGCGATGCTTCTAGCATTGATGAATCAGAGCCTCGGCACTAATGTTAGGCTTCTGAACCCCGCCTCCTCTTTTGATGTTTTACAGGAACCTAATTTGGAACCCTTGGTTTGAATTCATAAACTGGCTCCCAGTCGGTTGTTTTAGGTGATGTTACTACTGTCCTAATGTCTCTGGGGCTTTGAAGCTCAAGATGTTGTTCCTGCTACTATTAGATCTGAGGAAATATTGCCATTCTAAATATAAAATCAATTCTATGTATGTGTAAAACTGATCTATAAATACTTTAGTGCTTACTGCTTTATAGAAGAAAACTGGACTGAGCAGTGAAAGTAAACTACTGGACTAGAGTCAGTGCATGTATGGCTGATAGTTCCTGCCTAGAATTTAAAGTAGTGGATGAAGACTGGCTGAAGGTTTTAGGTGAGGAGCTGGCCAAGCAACAGGGCTAGGGAAAGTAGCCAGCTAGTAAAACAATCATATCTGCTCGGTTTAAAATTTTACACTTTATTGGCATCCATGGAGCTGTAACAATTACACCAGCTGAAGAGCTGCTCCTATAACACAACATTCACATCACTCAACACAACAACATCAGTCTTTAGAAAGCTTCAACTGATGCTCAAGCTTTCTTGCCCAGCCCTCCAAAAATTTCAGACTGCCAGGTTCCTGCTGCTTCACATGAAACATCTTAAGTGGCAGATGAGGAAGCTGGAGTATTGATTTAAACTTTCTCCTCAGGTGTGAAAAGTCTTAAATGAAGGAGATAAGAGCATTTGTTTGGATCCAGCGATCCAAATTAGTCCCTTTCTTCAGCCCCCACCTGCCCGCAGCAATCTCCAGCTCTGGGCCTTGGCTTCTCCCTATAAAACTAGGACATTTTCACAAAAACTTAGTTATCTTTGAGTTAAGGATGCTTAAGTGTATTTTCTGACAGAAGTGGAAACACTAAAACGCAAGGGGAAAATCCTATGGTTACTGTAAATTGGCATCAGTGGTATTACAATTTGCACCAGTGGAGGATCTGCTTCCCTGTGTTAAAGCAACGCTCATACCCCAAGTAATATCAGTCTCCAAAATGTGCATCCTTACCAGCGCGATACTTATCCACACAAACACATGAATAATCTCTTCAAAAAACACTTTCAGTTTAATAATATGATCCCCTTCAATACACATATCAAAGAACTGAAAGTGAAAAAGCTCTCTCCTCATCCTTTATGGTGAAAAATTGAATATATAAGGACTGTTTGTTTAAAGAAGAGGTGAACAAGATAAGGGGAAATGAGAAAAAACATAATACAAATACCTTCTCTGGAAGGTAAAGTGGATGCTTCTATTTAATACAAGAACAAAGTGAGAACAGTCACCTGCCTTTAACCCAGACCCCCATGCAATGGCCAGGTCACAACCACCACCCAGCAGCTCACTTGAATACTCAGGGAAGGGTCCAGTGAAAGGTCACCGGATGTTGTCTCTGGCTTTGACCCTTGGTTCTGACTGCTAGGGCTGACCACCCATTCTCTGGTCATTGCAAAGAGCACCATCCAATTAAACTCAAAGTGAAAATATTTATAAAAATAAATAAAAGGAAATACTTGCTTTAAACAATGTATAGTTAACCTGTAGAACCCACATGTATAAATGAATTCAGGATTCACAAAAAGATTCCCATTTATTTGGATAATGGGAACTTAATAGTTACATTAGGTATGGTAAAATTATGGATACACATTTTCTTGCTTTAGGGAATAAGCAACCACTAGCTGTCTGGGAGTAGGAAGAAACTTCCTCTCTGAGTAGGCTATTCCCCAATTCTTTCATTTTTCTCTGAAGCATCTGGTAAGGATCACTGTCAGAGATGGGACACCAGATTACACTGACCAATAGTCTTGTGTAGTATGGCCATTCCTGTACATAATACTGCTTTATACTGAATGGAGTCAGAACCACTCAGTTATGTAATAGGCCCAATGCTATAAACACCGAATAGAGATTCCTCATAGAGTAAAAGGAAAAGGAGTACTTGTGGCACCTTAGAGACTAACACATTTAGTCAGTCTCTAAGGTGCCACAAGTCCTCCTTTTCTTTCTGCGAATACAGACTCTGAAACCTGTCCATAGTGTAAATGGTATAAAAGTGTCTGTGTTATAGTACTGAATCAGAAATCTAGCTCCGCACCACTGAATTTCTGGTGATGGGCAATTTATCATTGACACTTAGGGTCCAATTCAACTCCAACTGACTTCACTGACTGTTTTCAAGGATTCCAATATGAACTGGCACTAACTGATCATGGATTTGTTACAGTAAGTTGGAAGATTTCTTCTGCACTTTATTTATTATGGTTTAAAAACCATAGCTCATTCTCTCAATTTTGGCTTGAGGTTGGGAGCATTATAAATATCAAGAAAGTCTGAAGGAGTTTGCAAGGAGACATGTCATTAGGTTGGTTTCTATAGCCTATCTTGGATTATCTTTGGGATGGGCAAAATTTGATTTTTTTCTTTTATAATTAAGAGATATCCATATTTATTTTTAAGCAGTCTTTTTTTAAAAGACCATCTATGTAAATTTTAACAGTTGCAAGATTGGTGGGGGGAGGGTCAGACAATCATTTAATGACAGTAAATATTGAAATTCAAAAAGTTAAAGCTTGATAACCATTAAAACACAAATTGCCAATATTACATATACAAATATACAATGCAAAGATCTTTAAATCAAATTCTAATAAGTTCTCAAGCAGCATTTTTCTTACTTTGTCTATCCGTACATTTCAATTTTCATCTATGGAATATATTTTAATTGGTTTGCATGTATATGGTGAAATCAACATTTACCATTAAAAATTTAATCCTTACAAGCCCAATTATATTTAATAATGCATGTAGAGTAATACTGCAGAGGTTGGAATTATAATGTGTACAGGTTGGCACTGTTTTATGAACTTGTACCCATCATTGTGACCTCTACTATCACCTTAATTGGCCATTTGTCTTCAAGGAAATGCAGCAACATTGGTTTACCACGTTGTAGAAATGTGTTTAAAATTTGGCACCAGCATGTTTAATTCCACTTTAATCCACAGATGACTGCAAATATGCCTTTTGTTTAACTCAGTCTGTTAATTTTATATTGCCTGAAGCCAAAACTGACTAGGAGAGGTAGGACATGGGGTCCTCACTCCCCAAAAGCTATCTTTTCAATAAAAGCAGCAACTAGAGATTGTTTTAAGAATGTTTCTTCTTTTATTTAAAGAAATTGTGGCCATATGAGAAGAATTGAAATTGGCTGTGCAATGTTGTCTCCTATTTTATATTTGTCTTATACCCCATATTAGGGGATATGGAAGTATCATGCAGTCATATGACCCCTGTCCTATTAGGACCTTCCTCAAAAGAAGGAGATAGATCCATAAAAAACAATCCCATTTAGCAGCAATTTGAAATAAAAAAATAAAAGCCTGGAACGAGCTTCCATAGCACATTTATTTGTATTTAGTAATTTAACAAAAGGACCTTTAAGCAATGTTTTTAAAGCAAAAGCATAATACAATGAATATGTACATGCATACTAATAAAGGAAGATCATAGAAAATCAAAGCAGAAACAAAACTGATAAGAGATTGACACCAAATGAGATAAGCAGCAAAAATGTTTATAAAAGAATTATTGAGAAGAGGTGAGCTAATAGAAGAGATTTGAAATAAGGTTTGAATTATATAAAGAATCACATTTGATTCTAACTACATGTGAACACAATCTGCACTTTTTCCACCAAATCACACTGATCAATCAATGAGGGCATTCATTCATTCAGAGTGGACATGCTAAAAACCAAATACTCCACACCATAAGTCTGTGCAAAGTCTAATGTTCTATGGGAGATTTCCAAAGAGTCAGACAACGTCTCTTAAAAAAAAAAACACTCACCACACTTCAGATGAGCCTTCATAAGTAATAGCATTGGCTCCAACCTGGTAGACCATTATGCTGGGACCCCACAGACGTCTATGAGGATCTATAGAGGAACAGAGATCTGCTTGCATGGAACAGATTGTCAAATTGGGAGTTAAGAATTGTTTGTTGTCATAGTGTCAGGATATAACATGTTAGCATATATATGAGAAAATACAGTAAGTTAATAAATTCCCTTGCTATGAAAATATCCTAGATCCTCTACACAGACATATTGGGGGGAAGGTTCTTGAATGTAGAATAATTTAGGCAGCAGTTGAAGTAGTACTCCTTTTGGTATTTGAGCTTTGAACTCTAAATAACTGAAGTGGTTTGCAAAAGAAGCCTATTTTGTAAAGCAGGATATCTAATATTTTGCATATTGTATTGTCTACGGGGGTTTCACTGAACTTTAGAGATTCTGGGTGATGTCCTTTTCTTGGGTAAAATTATCTGGAGAGTCTTTGAAATCTTCTGGGTTTTATTTGGTTAGAAATAGAAATCTATGACCTAGACCATCTGCAGCATGAGAAATCAGAAACATGCATTACCCACAGCCCTTGGCAGGAGTTCCCAAAGGAAAGACATTCCAATGAACTAGGTTGATGCTTAGGTCTTGTTGAGGAAGACACTGACAGCATTGCACTAAACTTTAGTTCTGAAAAAGTGAAGATTCAGTTTCTGATGTTTTTAACTTTGAATAAGAAGCATAGTTATGTTGAATTCTGACGTAACAGTCACGGATGAAACTGGTAGATTGGTATGCTTTGGCAAAATGTTGGCACCAATTATAATAAAGGCCAGACAGAGCCCCAGGCACATAAAATTGCTATCAAAGATGCATGGCAGGAGCTAAAAATGAAATAGAGCTGACAGTTAGATTTGCTGGAGCAAGTGGAGAAAACTGAATTATTTTTTTTAGTGGTCTTGTTTGGTGGTTGTTTTTTTGCCATAAATAGCATGGTTTGAATGTCCTTCACCATTTCTCTCTCAGTAATTCTCAGAATTTTTCAGAATGAGAGAGGGAGGAAAGATGAATACACATCTTAAAGCTTGAGTATTTTAGTTATAGAAGCCATGCATTCTAAGTTTACATTTTCCCTTCTCCTCATTTCCATTTTTTGGATCAGGTGTTTGAACATGCAGCATAACTTCTGTAAAGGAAATCCTTCCTATTTAGCATATTAGAATTCCTGGATTATATCAACAAAATAGTTGATAAGGAGAACTAGTTCACAACTTATTTGGACTTTTGAGAAAGTTCCCCACAAGGGACTTCAGTAGGATGAGAGATTGGAAAGATTAGGACCAGTTAGTTTATAAATGAAAAAAAAAAGAGGGCACATACTGTCAGGATTGGGCCCCTTCACCTAGGGATTTGCCAGTCCAGCTTCCAGATAGATTAATGAGCTCACATGGGTTGTGGTCAGGCTGCTTGATTGGCTGATGAGAGCCAGCACACCTGCTTTTAAGCTCAGCAGCAGGTTGCTGGTTGCTCAGTGGTTTAGTCCACAGTTGTGATTGCATGTGCATAAGTCTTTGGGAATGGACAATATAACTACCATAGGTAGATAGGTACGGGCTTGATTCTATGCTGACTGAAGTCATACTAACGCTTCCATTGACTTTAATCCTGCAGAAACATGGCCTAAGCACTTTGCCGAAGTGAGGCCATGAACCTATATATTCAAGACATAAGGAACCATTCATTGATAGGGGTTTGGAAGAAACTTCCCCTTTGGGAAGGTTATTCCATAACAGGTGATTATGGGGTTTATTGAACATTACTCTGAAGTATCTTTTACAGGTCGGTGTCAGAGAGAGGCTATTGCACCAGACGGACCAAAGGTCTCATTGGTAGACCTGTTCCTAGTGGATTTGTGAAAAGAAATCTATTACAATAGAGAGCTAGGGCAAAATGATGTATCCATTAGCAATATATAGGCTAAGAAACTCTGATGTCAATAGTTATTCCCAATTAATGTAATTGTGACCAATGCCCTTTAAAAAAGCAAATATTTCTCACATTTACTATAATTCCATCGTTATATGATCATACAATAGTATGCAGGGCAATAGACTCAGTCATTAATACTATAAAAATTCAAAGGAACTGCAATTTTCTATATTCACTTTTGCACATATGTAGCATTATAAAGTACTTTCTGATGTGGTAAACATTTACCCACAGTAATATATAAGACACTGTATACTTAGTTGTAATTATTTCCTATTTTAAGTGTAGAAGAATACTGTGGTGTCCCTGATAGCAATGCATGATCACTGTGAGTAAATGTTATCCTCCTTAACGGCAATGGTTAAGGTTAATGGTTTATGTTGTGTGTTATATAGAAAGACCCTACCAAATACATATAAGTAAAGGTATTAAGGTAACACTTTGGTACGACACTGTCAGACCCAGGCTCTCTAAGAGGTTGCACAAGAGGAATGAGCAAAAAGAAAAGGAGTACTAGAGGCACCTTAGAGATTAACCAATTTATCTGAGCATAAGCTTTCGTGAGTTACAGCTTACTTCATCAGATGCATACTGTGGAAAATACAGTGAGGAGATTTATATACACAGAACATGAAAAAATGGGTGTTATCATACACACTGTAAGGAGAGTGATCACTTAAGATGAGCTATTACCAGCAGGAGAGCGGGGGGGGTAAACATGTATCACTTTTGTAGTGATAATCAAGGTGGGCCATTTCCAGTAGTTAACAGGAGCCGCTGAGCAACAGTGGGGCGGCGGGGGGGGGGGGAAATAAACATGAGAAAATAGTTTTACTTTGTGTAATGACCCATCCACTCCCAGGCTCTATTCAAGCCTAAATTAATTGTATCCAGTTTGCAAATTAATTCCAATTCAGCAGTCTCTCGTTGGAGTCTGTTTTTGAAGAATGAGATAACGCAGGTTCACCTAGGAGTAGTTAATCAGGCATGGAACCACTTGAGCACGATAAAAAGGCTGAGAAGAAAGGATGCTCCACAGCAGGAGAGCCTGAGCTAAATAGAATCTATGTTCTCAAGACAGGAAGTCTGGATTAAGCAGGAAGCAAGCTCCTAGGGAAGAGATCCTAAAAAGCGGGTTCCTGAAAAAAAATGCATGGAAGACAGGCTTCTGGAAAGAGGACACTCCTGGTGGGCAGACAGCCTGGAAGGTGCTGCCTAGTATTTGGGGTGGCCATTAAAAGACCTCCATAGACCTTGACATCAGAGGAGGACTCCACACACAGACAGCATCAGGAGATCGGAGATATGAGCAAACAGATGAGGTACCTGGACAGACATGAATCATGAACTCAAGGCAGGTGACAGACTGAGATTGACTGAGTCCCTTAGCCAAGAAGCTGAGATAGAAAAGTACCATTTCTAGGGAGGGTGCTCTTTAATATCCCAAACCACTCTGGATTTGTTAATACTCCAGGAGAAAGGAAGTCAAAGCAGGACTTGGCTGCAGTGCTCTGCCTGACCACAGCAGGGGCATGCTGGGTTGGACCCCATGCCTTCACAGATCCTTACTTTCATTTTTTATTGACTTTCAGACAAATAAAATATGAAGTTTAATATCACATCAAGAAACTTTCCACATAGCAAAAGCCTCAGTGCATTGCTGCTAGATTAAAAAAAAATGTTATTTATGTATATTGCAGAAGTGCCTAAATAGCATAAGGTGCCTTTCAGACAGGGGAAGAGATGGTCCATGTTTTGAAGAGCACACAATCTAACAAATAAACGTAACATTTTTAGCATTGTGTTTAAACTTTTCAGAATGGAATTGTTTACTTTGGATTGATTTTGCTGTGTAAAGTTGAGATTCCTACCTTGGAAAGACTTAAGCACATAATGAACTTTACACAGTTTTGAGTAGTCCCATTGAAGTCTCACATATAAGTATCTCACATCCATGAGTGTGATGCTCTGCCTTCCTCTACTTGTGGCTGGGCCACATATAGAGATTGACCTTGGTACAACCTTGGTTAACAGAGCAAGGGCTTTTAATTTGTGCTCTAGAACTAGATGTTCCAATCTCTGCTGCTGACAATCTGCCCAGGGCATGGTATTACACAAATCTGGGCAGGATCAGGGTATATTCACATTATTCTGAACGGATGGCATAGAATATCCTGCAGCCTTCCTAGTGATATAATCATGAACATTTAGAATCATAGAATATCAGGGTTGGAAGGGACCTCAGGAGGTCATCTAGTCCAACCTCCTGCTCAAAGCAGGACCAATCTCCAATTTTTGCCCCAGATCCCTAAATGACCCCCTCAAGGATTGAACTCACAACCCTGGGTTTAGCAGGCCAATGCTCAAACCACTGAGCTATTTATCACCTCCCTGCCCACCCCCAGGCTACATTTTGGAGCATTGGTTCTACAACGTGAGAACCATTTCTCTCTTATTCAGATCTACTTTTCAGACAAAGAGAATCAGTGCAAATTTCACAATCAGTATTTGTAATAAAAATGGTTATTAAAATCTTAATTGTATTAATGACATTGTACAATCAAGCACAAACTAATTTTAGGAGTTTAAAAACCTGTACTCTTATTTCAGCTGTCTTATCAGTTAAAAGATAAAAGCAAAAATCATGAAAGCATCTAGCAAACATTTCAGGCAGCTACACTGACTAGCAGAGACATGTGAATGGTTCTCTACATCCTTAAATGTCTTATTTTCTCAGGTCCAACTAGGTTGATTAGTAACTTGCTGTAACTGATGTCATCCTAAAATAGGTAAGTCCTGACTATAGACAAAACTCTTAATTGTACACAAGCTTGGCATGTATTTCTGCTCTGGCCATTGCAAGTTTATAGAGTGCAACTACCTAGTTTTCTTTTTTAAAGTATGTTACAATAAGATGGGATTCCCTATGTTTAATACACTTTTAGAATTACAGAGTACCAAGAAAATACAGTGACAATGAAGTACATTAAAATTGTTGAACCAGATTCGCTTGTATGCTCTAGCATATTTACACTGATACCATCATGCAAAGCATCCATAACTAGCTGATTAAACTGGGTTTATGGCTACGTTGTCTCACCGATGTATTAGTCAATCTGGCACTGTATATTAAAATCTATAGGTTATGTATGTTAAAGATTTAATGAAATAATGCATATTTGATATGTGTACAACGACTAATTCTGTAGGATTCCAAACCAATTGGGATATACATAAAACAATACTGAAAGCTCAGGGCAGGGGAGTACATCAAACTAAGAGCCTAAGTCTTTACATCAAACTCATACCGATACCTGTAGACGTTCTGGAAGTGAAAGTAGGATATGGCCCTGAATATCTTTTTTTTGAATGATCTCTAGTGGTCTTGTAAGTAGGAGTTAATTCTAATGCCAAAGCTACAAATGATATATTTAGAAGAATGTTTCTCTTGAAAAAAAAAAAAAACAGCAGTACCAGTACTGAAGGTCAGATTCTCAGGTGGTGTATATCAATGTAGTTCCACTGAAGTCAGTGGAGGTACACAAACTTACATCAGCAGAGAATCTGGCCCTGAACTTGCAAACCTCTCTCACCTGACCCCTATTCAAACCCTGACCTCCATCCTTCCAACTTCATTTAATCTGGAAAGGTATTTACTCTCTCTAGCCTTTTACCAATACTAATATCATAGATCAACCAGTGATAGAGCCTACATCCAGTATTAATCAAGGGGTATTCAATACTAACATCCAATATTAGCCTTTTCCAATCTAAAGAAATGTTGCTTTATTGGAACTTTAAAACCTGATTTAAGGAACCAACAGGATTTTCTGCCATCCCTTCGCCTTATTGACAGGCATAAGCAATTATGCAGTAGTCCCTGAGAGATCAGTTGTTGCCTATAATGAATTGGCATGCTATTTCACCTATTAAGGCAAAGCCAAAGGCAGTTAAAGCTTTAACTAAACAGTTTTGAGGCAATGATTCTAATTCCTGTTATTCCTACTACTAACCCATCATAAAATGTTTTCTGAATGAAACAGTTCTAAGTGAATGTCATCATAACTGACAGCTAATATAAAAATACACTTTATATTGCAAAGCATCTTACATACCAACTGTACCTTCAAATACTTTAGATTTGGAATTATGTTATCAAGTAAAACTTTTATAATAAAAAAATCAACCACCATCCAGGATTATTAAATTGAAAGAATGTTCAAATAAAGCTTACTCTTCTGCATTTATATTGCTTACTTTTTGGACTTCACTTATCTTGGAAGGGGAAGCTAGACATCTCTTTATTTCCATTCTCATGCACTTGTTCACTACTATGACATCTGAGTTGCAAACATTTCAATGGCTGTTTTAATACTTCTAAAATTTCACTGATATATTTGTTTTCATTTTAAAGAATTATTGTAATATTAAAATATCAAACATGTATTTGAATCTGTTGCTTCTTCTGCATGTAATCCAGGTCCCAAATTTAAGTTTTGCAAGTGTCCCTCTAAGCAACTGAGGAAGACTCAAAGTAAACAGTGCAAGTTAAACTATAGAGTACAGTTTCTTGTGTTAGTACATTATTGGGGCTACTATAGTAGTTTCTGAAATGAGTATTTAGAACTGCATATGACTGTTTGGCAGTAAAAAGTCAGGAATCTTAATCTCTAAAGTTTCCTTTGCTATGAAAGTTCACTCACTAATAAGACTGAACAATAGGCAGTCAATTTATAACATGCAATAAAAATAAACAAATTTTTCAAGTTCCATGATTGGTTAAGTGCAGCACATTCTATTTGTGAGGCTATTCTTAAAACCAAGGATTTTGCACATTGGAATAAAGCACGAGGGATTTTGAGTTTAATACTCATATTCAGCACTAGTATAGCAATTTTCATCTTCAAAAACAGATCCACATAACATTCCTGTGAGGAAGGCCTGCATTTCTACATGGTCCGTTTCAGTTTTCCGGTACTGACCTGGTATCCTGGATGGCTTTAGCAAAACTCAGATTGTAGAACTGCCTTCTGGTTACTCTGGGCCCAGCATTGATTGTGGGGACCAAGACAGCAGCTAGACTAGCAGGAACCTTAACTCCGCCTTAACGAAATCCATTGTAAGTGAATACATATATGTAAAAATCACATGGAATTAATATAACTTTGGCCAGTGTTCCCCCGATTGCTCTTCTTGTATGTTGCCAACTTCTCCCATCCTTTTTCTGTCATGTCCCTTTAGGCCCAAACTCTACAATGAATTCCACAGAAAGCATCCTTTGTGATCTCCTGGAACCACAATGACTTAAGTGAGATTACAGATAGGCACAGGGATCCAACTGCACAAATCTCATTGCAGGATCAGCACATTGTAACTTAAGATGTTCAGGGCAGCGAATGTGGTTTTGCTGTGTGTGAGCCTAGCACAACAGGACCAGATCCTAATCAGGACTCCAAGGTGCTATTGCAACATAAATATATAATAAAGTAGGCTGATAACATGCAAGTTGGCAATAAGACACAGTCCGGCTAAAACATACATATTTTTCAATTACATTTTTGTTTTCTTCATCTTAAAAAAAAATTGGAAATACTATTAAACAGGTCACAGATTCTCATTCTCACTATAAAGGCATGTTATATATTTATCACCAAATGTTCTTACTGTATCTATTTTAATTCCATCCAGTGTGATCAAGTAGTCTAAGTCTTAGACAGGTAGCAGCAAATTTTCACAGCAGGAATTCTATTCTGTGTTCAACTCACTGGTTTTATAATATCTATATGAATACAAGGATAACATAATTATGCAAAATGTAATAATAATAAATAATGTGGGAAAGAAATTAGCACTCTGAGATGCTCAGAAATGCTTCTCTGTGTTTTCAGATTTAGGTCACTGAGCTCTGAAATGTCTCTTACTGTAGCAGCTCTTAACTTCGCACTGTCTTTCCCAGTATGTTTTCAGTAATGGGTAGTCTCTGACTGCAGTGGCAGATTTTCCTTTTAACACGCACCTCCTTTGAAGAGTTCAGTTTGTTTGAAGGGTTTGACTTTGGAGGCTGTGTGACTCAGTTTCACAGTTTAGTTATTACAAGTTACTGCCAATTACATTGGGATTGCACGGTGCAGTTTCAAAAAGTTAGGTCACATTCTTTAGTATTTCATGCAATTCAGATACAGTTATGGCTTTGTTCTTGGATTTTTTTTTTTTTAAGGATAAAGAAAAGGCTTGACTCACTGTCTTAAACAGAGTGGTTGACTCATACAAGTATTAAATAGTAGCCTGATTGCTTTCTAAGCCCTGATGATCCTAGATATGCTTATGTACAAACTTAACTTTACACACATCCCATTGACTACTACTCACATGAGTAAAGTTGTGCATGTGCTATGTGTTTGCAGGCCTATGGGCCAAAGAGTCTATTCATACCAAGTTCTGAGCACCCAAGCAAAGTGCTTAACATCTTCAACTCCCTCTGATTTAAAGTGGAGGTTGCTCAGATCCAAGCTGGAGGTGCTGAGCGTCTTTCCAGTTCTAATCCTGCTGTGGTCTTAAATACATTTTTCTAGGGCGTGAAAGTCTTGACACTCAGAGTCCCACCTAGGAGTAGCAGGCTATATCTACACTAATCTTTCTTCTGAAAAATTTGCCCAGTTTTTACCCCGGATGCCACAGTAGTAGCCATGTTCTGCATACTCAGGTAGATGGTGTTGTAGGCAGACACTAACTTTTCAGCACCATGTTGTCTAAATCTGTTCACAGAAGGTCTACGAAAATCTGGTAAAATTATTGGTGGTCATTGGCTCCTTGCCTGCACACATACTCCCACTGCTGCTACCCCAGTGGAGCTGAACCAATGTTAGCAACAGTAGTTTTTTTTTTCCCCTAGTATACCCTAGACTCTAGATGAATAAGAACCTTACATAGGGCTTCAAAAATACAATTGTGTTATTTGTATTTTCTTTCATCTACAATTAAATAATGTGTCCTGTAAAAGGAATTCTTTTCAGTCACTGAAAAGTCTCAGAGCTCAGTAGACTAGCAGCAATAATGTGCTCTGTCAAGAAGTTCTCTTCTTGGTATCATAATTAAATTTCTCTGTGCCAAACAAGTTGAAAAGGAAAAGACTCCTTTACCTTGGTAAGATGGCAGAACCATAGATCTATTAATGAATTGCTTGTCTCAATCCAGATCCTTATGACGGCACTGTAGCAAGCACTAATGTGGCAGTAATTAGCATTCCTGTAACCACAATTGCATGAGCAAAGAGACTGAACCAAATTTTTACCCCTAGACATGGTCCTTGCAAAACAGGATTAATATAGATGGGTGAGACACGTGTACTGCTGCTGGCCATGCTCCATCTATTCTCTGTAAACAGAGTACATTCCTAATCAAAATAAAATAATGCTGTCTCCATCGTAATAGTCTTATCTGGGTTTATTTCCTGTTGGAGTAATCCAGGGTATCCATCTTTTTGTGGGAATCTTGTGAGATACCATCTTGCTGCTGAAATGGAATTATTTTCACCATTTGGAAAGCTAGAGAATGACACTGGCATTTAATGAATTACTGGTAAGAGCGTCCCAAATAGATTACTGAAAGTGTAACATCTAGAAAGCACTGATTATTACAAAGAGCCTCTCAAAAGGAATGGATAGTTTCTAGGTCCTGTGGAATGTGTTAGAATATCCTTTGAACCCCATAATAAACATCAGCAGTTATTGGAGTGGTTTACCACAAGAGTATGAAATATCCTGAAACCAGCTTGGCACTATCCCACCACATTGATGTTTCTACCTCCAAGGTTTGCTATTTCCCAAGTTAAGGCAGCATAGCTTCAAAAAGTCAACACCAAAGCTCTAGGTTTGTGAGGCAGCAATTAAAACAACATATGTTTAATATGTTCTGTGCAGTATGCAAGCTATCAGATCATCGCTGAACATGTATCTCTAGCACTAGCATGGTGTGTTTCAATAGATAATACACACTGAAGTTATTTTATATTCCTAGTCTAATATAGACAGAGGAAAGATGTTGATCCCTTGTTATGCCATGTTGAGAACTTCCCTTTCAAATATCTCACTTACCATTCCTTTTCTCAACCAATGCCAGTCTTGACTACTCATTCATTCACTTGTCTACAGCGGTCTCTATTTTTTTTCCATGCTGCTCCTTACACAAGGAATGTTCTTCCAGGGAAGATACACCAATTTACTACCCTCTCTTCATACAAATCCAGCCTTAGGAAACACTTCTGCCATGACACTTATGAGAAATTTACAAATAACTATTGACAATAGAACTGATAAGACATGTCCCTATCACCACTTTGTCTGCTGTATTCCTTGTCATTCCACTCACCACTACTTCTCCCCACCCACACTCTCTTTCATATGGGTTTCTTTTGTCTTTTCAGACTGTAAATTATTCAGGAACTCTCTCTTCCTATAGGTGAATAGAGTGATTAGCATGTTTGGGGTACATGTTCTGTTACAACTGTCACAGACAATAAAACAGTGCTAGTGACTTTTCATTAGTATCTCAAGGTGGAAAACAGTCACATGGCCATTTGGGAGAAACAAGAACAATGAAAAGAAAATGTATCCTTTAAACATGTTTATTACTTGGAAAGATTTTTGTACAAGGCAGATCTTGTCTCACCATCGAATGTTTTGTTTAATTTGATTTGATTTCCCCATATATATATTCTAGACTCACAAGGACTGATTTGCACTTTTTCCCATGCTGAAAAAATTCTTAAAGTTTGGTTGTATTGAAAACCATGACCCCAAAGTGTTAGGCCTTCAGAGTCTCTTGTAGCACTGGATTGTCTTTTAAAGGGTTAAAGTACCTTCTGTGTCTGATGTGTCTGATTTCTTTCTATAATGTGTCTGCATTAACAGTTTCTACTTCAGTCTGCTAACTGGCAATAAGTGGAGAAAAAGGGGGTAAGCCTGAGAAACCCATAAGGAGCTCCGCAGTTACAAGGGAGTCTGGCGAGATGGTTTAAATTGCTGTTGTGTTTCAGTAGCTGGGAGAAGGTCCGATTACTGTTCTTAGATGGATTTACAGCTTAGCCTCCTGTGTGGTACTTCCTACAGAACAGGTGGGAGGGAATCCAGCTGCAGGGAGCAAGTTAGGGTTGCCAGGCATCCGGTATTCAACCAGAATGCCTGGTCCAAAAGGAATCCGGGTGGCTCGGGTCAACCCAGCTGACCAGGCCATTAAAAGTCTGGTCAGCGGGTGCAGGGCTAAGGCAGGCTCCCTGCCTGCCCTGGCTCCACATGGCTCCTGGAAGTGGTTGGCATTTTCCTCTGGCTCCTAGAACAGGCGCAGCCCCAGGGGCTCTGTGTGCTGCCCCCACCCTGAGTGCCTGCTCTGCAGCTCCCATTGGCTGGGAACCTTTTCTCCCCACCTACGACCGGCAGGAAATGCCAGCCACTTCCAGGAGCCACCTGAGGTAAGTGCCACTTGGATCCTGCACCCCTCCCATACCTCCTGCCCCGAGCCCTCTCCTTCACCCAAACTCCCTCCCAGAGCCCACACCCCATCCCGCACTCCAAACCCCTCAGCCTCACAAAGGAGCCCACACCCCCCAGCTCGTTTCCCCTCCCACAGCCTATCCTCCTGCCCCAGCCTATAGCCCACTCCCACACTCCGAACCCCTTCATTTCTGGCCCCACCCCAGAGCTCGCACCCCCAGCCAGAGCCTTGACCCCCTTCCACACCCCAACTCCCTGGCGAAAATGAGCGAGTGAGCAAGGGTGGGGGCAGAGTGATTGAGAGAGGGAGGAGGGTGGAGTGAGCAGGGGTGGGGCCTTGGAGAAGGGGTGGGGAAAGGGTGCTCAGTTTTCCGAAATCAGAAAGTTGGCAGCCCTAGAGCAAGTGGAACACAGGACAGCTATTTTTCTCTTCCTGCTCCAGTTTTCACTACAAAAAAAAGTCTCTCGCTCATTTTTCTAGCCTGTTTTCACGAGCTGAACACCACAGAGTACCTCCCAGCCTCTTGACAGGTAGTGCACAGAAGAAATACATTGCATTTCCCCTGCCTCCCATTTTCAGTCAGGAAGGCAAGAAGAATGAAAGGAATCCCCCCCAAACTTTATTTTTTGCTTGTTTCCTCCTCATAGTAATATTTTAATATTAAACTTTTCCTTTAAACCCAGGGATAATAGTGCATTGGGAGCACAGTGTTCTGTATAGGGAGCCCATTTCTGCTCTAAATGACATGGGATTTGCATCTGTGTAGGAGAGAAAAATTATGTCCATGGTTTTCTGTGATTTTCTAAGACCAAAGACCAACAGGCAATCATGGAGATCAAATACTAAACTTTCAGAGTGGTTCATGGAAAGTTAGATTGGAACATACTTTCTGCACATAATTCCTCCCCCATATGTTTTAAACATATAGCCATTGTTCTTTGTGCTGATCCTTTAATCACAGCTGTTAATACAGAATTCACTCTTCCCCAGGAATAACAATGAGAGGTTTATTCTATACTCTCCTCTGTTCAGACTCTTTTACCACTCTCATCACTGTAGTATCTGAGCATCTAGAATACCTTAGATACTCAGAACTGAGTATTTGAGGCCCTGAACATCAGTTGTGGCAGACTATTTCATTGATTTCAGAATAGATTCCAATTCCCCTAAATTGGACAGTCTATATGTAGCCCCAAAAGTAGGTATGGCAAGCTACTATGGAAACAGATGTTCATCTCATAGTGAGAAGAAATGAAATGAGTCAGGCAGCTGTTTCTGCTAGTGGACATAACAGACACCATCCTCCCTCGTGTACCCAGCAAAAATTGAGGAGGGGAAGTAATTAAAAACTGGTCTGAGCTAGTTTTTCCACAGTAGCAGAGGAAAAACCAAGCCAGAAGACCCAATTAGTTCCCTTTCTTTGACAGACTAGCTGAAAGCGTAGCTTCTAGATAGAGGGTGACTACTTTGTTGACTTAAATCAGGCCAGATATTTAGATCCCAGCCCTGTCAAAAAGGCTTGTTTTCCCTTAGCATTATTCTCTGGCTCCCAGCACTGCTAGGTCATTTCAGGGATATAATCCTCCAACTAAATCCAAAAATCCATCCCTTCCAGGGTTCAACTCAAAGTTCAGCATACACCGACACCCAACCCTTCCACCTGTGATGGGACTCGCCATGCTAGCAGCTTCTGATGGTCATCTTGCAGATCAGCTCCACAGATTGGTATGCCAACTCTCGATGGTGTCTCACTTTCCATCACTTCTGCTCCTGGAAGCATATTGCTCCCAGGACTGTGGCAATCTCTTCAGGACACAGTCCTCCATCTGTGCCACACTCTGTGCTCCCCCTTCCAGGGGACAGTACCACAGTCAGTTCCTCAGTGGACCTGGGACTGCCACTATTCTGGTTCCTGCTCCAGGGTCCCTATAGATGGCAGCCATGTGCTGCATCGCCTCCAACCTCTCAGTCTATTTCCCTGGGCCACTTCCCTGCAGCCCCAGTACCTTCTTCGTCCTTCTCTCAAGACCTCAGCCTGCAACTCCCAGCTGCCAGTCAGGAGCTCTTCCCTAGGTCCCCTGGTCCCTGCTAGCAGAACTGCTCTGTCCAGGGTGCTGACTTTCTTCCACCTGCAAGGCAGCCAGTCCTCCCTCCTTAAGCTTAGGGAGCAACTCAACCTGTTCTTCCCTGAACTACTTCTTATATTGGTCTGCCCAGCCTGGTTTGGATACTTCTTGCAGCCTCTCTCCTATTGGCTGCTTTCTGTGCAGCTTCCCTAGGGCTTCATTAACCACTTACAGACCAGTGTGTAGTGGACACCCCATCACACACCCAGAATCTTCTACTAGGCACAACTCTCCCCCTGTTCTTTTTCTACATATCTTCAGCTCCATTCTCCTGGGATCTCATCAGTCTCTTCTGCTACCGGTATACAGGAGTCATTACATTCCCTCAGAGGGCAGGCAGTAGAGGGGAACTACTCCCACCCTCTATAGATTCCAAACTTCAAGAACCCTAAACCATCAGATTGTCTGTCCCATAATTTCCCTGCCTTCACTTCCCCAGGGCCTCTTCCTATACTCTCCCAGGTCATTCTCCTCACTGGCCCTTTCTTGGATGGACTTCTCTTAATAGAATATTGACTCTCAGGCCTACTCTCCACTTTGTCTTTCACATATTTGCCCTCCCATGCTGAGTCACAAGCTGCTTCTATCTCCCACCAGGCTTGGTTTAGTCACATGACCTTTGTCACATGACTACCTATAATTCTGTTCAATTTAGGAAGCAAGGTGAGCCTGACATAGGTGCAGTTGAGACCTAGCCACGTTAAAGGGCCTTCTTGTATACTAATAAGAACATATGATAATATGCCAGAATTTCCCCAAATGGAAAATGTGACAACAACAAGAGACGAGATTACTTAGAGATTAGAAAGTATCCAAAGAGTTGTGCTTTTTTATACTACAGAGAGAGAGCATATCATGATGTGAAATAAAATCTTTAGAAGACTGCATTGCTGTTGCTTTAAATTGAAATTAACACTTCTTCATATGGTGGGTAGTCAGCATGTGCAAATCAAACCTCATTACATTTGTTCTATCATTTTCATAGGGTACATGTCAGATGGGTTTGAGATAGATTATCAGTTCTTCATTGGTTAGTATTTGGTACATGCTCAGATACCATGGTGATTAAAAGTACTGTATAAAAACACAGATATCCAAATAGTCAGAATATATTTCTTAAGAACATAAGAACGGCCATACTGGGTCAGACCAAAGGTCCATCTAGCCCAGTATCCTGTCTTCCGATAGTGGCAAGTGCCAGATGCCCCAGAGGGCATGAACAGAACAGGTAGTCTTCAAGTGATCTATCCCCTGTTGCCCATTCCCAGCTTCTGACAAACATAGGCTAGGGAACCATGCCTGCCCATCCTGGCTAATAGCCAGTGATGGACCTATCTGCCATGAATTTATCTAGTTATTTTTTGAACCCTGTTATAATAAGTCTTGGCCTTCACAACATCCTCTGGCAAGGAGTTCCATAGGTTGACTGTGCGTTGTGTGAAAAATGTGTCCTTTTGTTTGTTTTAAATCTGCTGCCTATTAATTTCATTTGGTGGCCCCTAGTTCTTCTGTTATAAGGAGTAAAAAACACTTCCTTATTTATTTTCTCCACAACAGTTATGACTTTATAGACCTCAGTCATCTCCTCCCTTAGTCATCTTTTTTTCAAGCTGAAAAGTCCCAGTCTTATTAATCTCTCCTCATATGGCAGCCGTTCCATACCCCTAATCATTTTTGTTGCCCTTTTCTGAACCTTTTCCAATTCCAGTATATCTTTTTGGAGATAGGGGGACCACATCTTCGCACACTATTCAAGATTTGGGCATACCAAGGATTTATATACAGGCAATATGAGATTCTGTCTTATTATCGATCCCTTTCTTAATGATTCCCAGCATTCTATTCACTTTTTTGACTGCTGCTGCACGTTGACAGGATGTTTTCAGAGAACTATCCACAAAGACTTGAAGATCTCTTTCTTGAGTATTAACAGCTAATTTAGACCCCATCATTTTATATGTATGGGATTATGATTTTCAATGTGCGTTACTTTGCATTTATCAACACTGAATTTCATCTGCCATTTTGTTGCCCAGTCACCCAGTTTTGAGAGCTCCTTTTGTACATCTTTGCAGTCTGCCTGAGGCGTAACTATCTTGACTAGTTTTGTATCATCTGCAAATTTTGCCACCTCACTGTTTACCCCTTTTCCAGATCATTTATGAATATGTTGAATAGGACTGGGCCCAGTACAGACCCCTGGGGGACACCACTATTTAGCTCTCTCCATTCTGAGAGCTGACTATTTATTCCTACCCGTTGTTTCCTATCTCGTAACTAGTTACCAATCCATGAGAGGACCTTCCCTCTTATCCCATGATTACTTACTTTGCTTATTTTTCTTGACAATTAAACAAGAAGTATGAGCTACTACCAGATCCCTCTTGTGCCAAACCTTATTACATTCGATACCCATCACACATGAGGGAGGAACTGAGTAGTTGCACAGGAAATAGCATGGTATTTTCAGTAATTAGTAGACAAAATTTATGAATTTGAGGCCCAAAATCATGTAAAAGTCTTTGGGAATTCATTAGAAAATAAAAACCATCCTATAGGTTTTCTGAAACATTCTGTATAATTTAATAGAGAACTATATCACTACTATATAGATCTGTACTATGATTTTAAAAAGATCTGAGAAAGGATACAATTCTCCACTCAAGTCTATAGTTCTTTAGAAAAATTTCTATAGAATCCTTTTGGTAAAATTTCTGTTCTCTAGGACTTTTTCCTATGTGGAGAAATTTTCAAAAACAGTGAAGAATGTTTCTTTAGGAGAATGACAATTGGAAAATTTTGGGGAGAACTCCATTCAGTTTTTATTTTCAGTATTGGCAGATAAAGTGTATGTAATGTGCAGTACTGATATCAGGATACTTTGTTGCACATTTAGAGATTTTAAAAAACTAACCAGAGCAGCGGTCCTATAATTTTCTGCAGTTTCCAATCCCACTCATGTACACTAATGTGCTATTTGTCACCAAAAATTGACCACAGGAAAAATCAGAATTCATTGTTATTATTCTTCCATATATGGTTGTTGAAAGGACAGTAGAGTGCTGATGTAGCAAAGCAATGACTCACCGGAGCAGCACCTCCTGCTGGTCATCTTGGGAATTAGCTCTCCAGCATATGGCATGCCACTTACTGGCCAGTGTCTCACCTGCCTCAAGCCCCATGTCCCTCCCAGACCCCAGTGCCCTTTATCTCAGAGTTATGTCTTCTGCAGTACCCCCCGCTCTGGGTCTCCCCTCCCAGGGGAACCCCCAACCCTCTATCCCCACCTTGCCTCAGTGGCTACTGCCAGTCATCATCTAGCCCCCACTCACTGGGGCAGACTGCAATCCATAAACCACTCATCACTGGCAAGGGGGGGGTTGGACCAGCTGCCTCTGCCTAACCCCAGACTGTACCTCTGCAGCTCCAGTACCTTCTTTAGGCCTTGCACAAGGCCTGCAGCCTGGGGAGTTACCAGGCTAGAGCTCCTCTTGCCTTTCTCCAGCACTACACTATCTCAGGTACCCTTCTCTCCCAGGCAGCCAGGTCCTTCTTTCTCCAGAGCTAAAGAGAGACTGACAGCTCCTTGCTCACAGCCCTTTTATAGGGCCAGCTGAGGCCTGATTGGGGCATGGCCCCAGCTGTGGCTGCTTCCCCAATCAGCCTAGCCTTTCACAGGAGCTGGGAAACTGCCCTGCTACAGCTGGTTAGCACTTAATGTACATAGAAAATATCATGCAATTGAAGAAAAAATGTCAGCAATCAAAAGTTTATATTTAAATTATTCAAAGTTGTCTTTGAAGCAACCTGCTATTATTTGGAGCACTTTGACTGTTCACTCTCTGAAGTATGTGTGGCCTCAGGATTATTTCATCTTGGGTCACACTGCTTCTGGGTTTTTTTGTATCACCATGTGCCAAATTATTTTAGGAATGCATGGCTCAAAAGATTGATACAGATGGATACAGAGCCTTTCATACAAAATGGAGGCACATATGGATGACAATGTTGGAGAGAATGCACAGCTATTCTGAGTGCAGTCTACCTGGCCTGTGGATGACAGATGACTTCAGTCTGTAGGGCTGTAAGTCTGGCACTTTTCTCTAGCACTCTGAAATATTTTTTTAAAAAATCAATTACTGACTAATTTCTGCAAAAGCCAGAGGCATTGGGAAGGAACAATATCTATATTTTCTCATATATGATACAAACATTAAAATACACAGTAGGTCATTCTGAGCATGTATCATTGGGGGAAACTATATTCATCAGTGCATCATCCTCATAGCTATTCACATCAAAACTGCGGCCAAGACTTGATGTTGTCACTTACCTAAAATAGATCCTCAGGAGAACTGGATGTTGATTGGGGGCAGTGCATCAGGCAATGTTCAAGTGTTAGGTGTCTACATTGTCTCCATACAAGCATTAACAAAGTCAAGCAACCACTTCTGTACTCTGGACCTCAAATGTAGTAATAGTACATTAGCTATACCATGGAGTCCAGCTACTTTTCCACATTTTAGGAGTTTTGTGGCTGTTGTCAGCTCCTTGCTGTCCCTGAGGAGAGAGTAAAATTCCTGCTGCACTTTGCTTTGTGGGCTGGTTTACTGTTTAGGAAGAATTGGTGTGCAATGTGGTTGGGAGAGACTGCAGTGATGTGCTTTGGTGATTGTTCATCAGGGTTCAGCTTATGAATGGTGGTCCATGCTTCTTATGGCAGGGGTTTGTTGTTTCAATCAGTTGTCCCCAGCAGTCATGCTGTTCTGTTCTAATCTCTCTCATAAGCATTTCCCCAAGCCCAGTGGTTTCTTCACCAAAGAGATCCAAGTCACATACTTCTTAACACTTATATTGTTGGCTTGTCTGTTCTGAAAGCCCAAGTACAAATAGTGCCTGAAATTCCCTGGGGATGTGCTTTTGGGCAGCCTTCTACACCAGGGAGATCAATTCTCCAGAGCGCTAATATGCCAGAGTAATATTACATATGGATTCGTCCAATTCAGAGGTAAAGCCTTCTCAGTCAGCCTTTCTGAGCTTGAATCTTGGTAGATACTTTGTTTTCCTGGGTTGTAGTGCAGCCTCTATTGTCACTTGCACTGCTCTATTCTGCAATCTTGAGATTGTTGCCATGACCTCCCTTTTGAAGCTTCCTGGATAGTCAGAGGTGACAAAGCCTAGATCAGGGTTACACCCCTTGTTCCATCCTGTGCTTTGGAAGGTACATTTACCCTTGAAGTCACAGAGCAAGGTCACGTTTTTTGTTTCTGGCCACTCCTTAACTTCTTCCTTGTCATTGCTGGAGTATCCCTAAAAGATGCTGAGACTGTTGAAGTTGCCGATGACAAGGCATGGTTTTTCCGGCAAGGAAAAGTTGGTTGACCATAGAAACTATGTGTAAGGGGACTGTTGCCCCCTTAATAACATTCAGTGGGGGTGGTTTAGTTGCTAGCTCCCAGTACTAAAAGGGAGAAGGGTCGATGGGGAATCAGGACCCTGAGACTAACAGCCCACAGGTACAATAGGGAGAGGCCAATACTCCAGGTCAGCCTGAATGACAGGGTGAGCAGGCTAATCAGGGAGTCAGGAGGCCAGGGAGGTCCCATCCTCCGTGTGAGCTGGATTTGCCTGGGTCAGACAGAGTGGGGCCGAGCTAAGGAGAAGGCAGGGGCCCAAGCTAAGCTGGGGACCAGAGCTGTGCCAGATCCAGAGGGACCAGAAAAGCAGCCCAGAGAGAGCAGACCCTGTCCTGGGAGCAGAGCTGCAGCCCAAAGCCAGAGGCACAGCCCAGAGAGAGCAGACTTGCCCTGGGAGCAGAGTTGCAGCAACCAGAGCCAGAGGGGCCAGAAAAGCAGCCCACGAAGCAGGTCAGTGCTGGGAGCAAAGTAACAGAAGCAGCCTGCAGAGCAGACCTGTCCTGGGAGCAGAGCTGTAGCAACCAGAGGCAGAGGGGCCAAAGAAGCAGCCCAGGGAGCTGGAGGCAGAGCAGCAGCAGCAAAAGCCGCCGTGCTGAGAGAAAGTGGTGGAGCTGGGGCTGGAGCAGTCTGGAGCTGGGTGCGGTGAGCAGCTGGGGAGACCGAGGGGGACCCTGGGCAGCGGGCCCAGCACAGGGAGACGCCTCAGCCAAGGAGCTCTGCAGGCCAGGCTTGGATCGTAACCCCGACAGGACGGGGGCGACACTGGGAAGAAGGGACCTACCACTGAGAGTCTGAGAGCGTGTGGCCACCACCAGAGCAAGTGTCCAAACCGTAGCATCCCTGCAGCACAGCCAGGGCCTGAGAAGAAGGCCTGGGACTTACAGAGAACAGACTGTGAACTGTCCTGACATTCCAGAGACACTGTTTGTGATGTTCCCTGCCACAGAGCGGGTTGATGTGTTTCCTTTAACCTTTCCCATTTTTCCTTATTCTTTTTAAAATTAATTGTTGATTAAATAACTTGCATTTGCTTTAACTTGTATGTAATGGTCAGTGGGTCAGAGAAGTGCCCAGTGCAGAGAGAGTGCCCTGGAGTGGGGACACCCTAGCCCCTGTCCTAGGTGACCGCAGCAGGATTGGGGGTCGAGCCCCCCAGGAATCCTGGGCCCAGCCTTGTTGGGGTTACGAGGACTCTGCCAGACAGGAGAGTGGAAGGGGAGTCCTCAAGGGCAGGGAGGTCACTGGGTAAAGGAAGTGGGAGCGAGGACTCAGATCCTTTTGCTAGCCCACTTCACCGGGGTAGTGCAGCAGCCAGGAAAGTTCCCCACAATAGCGGGACTATTCCCCTGCTTACATATGCAGCTGGTGGTTTGCAAACAGAAACTACTGCTATCAGATGAAGTTCAACCATGATAAGTTCCATTGCACCATGATGTTTCACAACAGTATTTTTCACCAGTCTTTTGCCGTGTACAAGTATCATGATGCCATAGATGTCACTTTTGATGTTCACAGCACTATGCATGCCAGAGATGTGTGGTGCTGTTTTCTCTTCATGTATCTCTTGCAAGCACATGATGTCTGCTTCTATGCGAGATAGAACGTCAGCCTTCTCTGCAGAGAATCCCTACACATTGAAATTGGTGATTTATGAGTGCTTTCTTTGGCTGAGGCACCGAAAGGGTCCATTTTTGTCAATATCTATATGTACTGTTATTGCAGTCTGTTATATTGTCAGATTTGGTCTCTACCAAGGCTAGTTGCAATGAGAGATTTAATTAACAGGGATCATGACGTGAACATACCTGACACAACCCCTTATCTATGCAGTATTTACACTGTATCAGATTAACTGGACTTTCTATTACAGTAAGTGATGAAAGTATAATACACTAGAAACTTCCTTAAGGAGGCTTGTATGGTATTCGTTTAGAACACCCCTTTTAGCATTATATTAAGTAACAGAAAAGCCATTCCTGCTAGTTTCAGCTCATTTTCCCCTTCCTTTGAGGCACAAAACATGGCATACATCTTCATCACTAATCATATGAGGAAATAATACTTGGGAAAACATGCAGAGTGAATCACATTACAGTAAGCTCCATGCTGTCCATTATAATATGAAGCAATGGGGAAAGCCTCCAGAACACTGATAAAAATCCAGTCACTATTCTGCTGCATTCCCTCTACCTGACAGACACTGTGGAGTTTGCCTGTCAGGTCTCTGCTACACTGCTCAGAGGGTGGGGGTGCAACAGGGGAGAAGAGCAGCTGCTCTCTGCAGGTTTCTCCTCTTTGCTCTGAGTGGCTTTTGAAGCACAAATCTGCACAAGAGTTATGGCTAGTTTGACCAGGAGGGATTCCTCATTCACAACTACATCCTTCCTTCACCCTAGCTACCAGGGATGATTTTAGAACAGCCCCTGGAAGGTTCCTGACTTTTTATGGGTATCCTAAGATCTGTGTGGATCTCAGAACATCCAGGGATTTAAGCCCCTAAATCACCCTGATATGAGGACTATGAGTAGAAACTCAGAATTCTAGATCCTACATGCAAAAATCCAGTAAAAGGGTTAAGGTGGACTCTGATGCCAACAGATGCCAACACCTATTTATTTCCCCTTTTAGAATGGCAAGAATGCCAAGATGTAATTTTCCCAAATTAGATAGTGAAATACTAGTGGGTAGAGGCTAATACTGCAATAGCTTGCTCAGCTTGCTTCCTTCAGCTTTAATGATGACTGAGCCTTACAGTTTCTTAACCAGAAGCAAAATTCTGTTAAAGTAACACAAGAATGTTTGCAGGGACTGGACACAACTTTTTTTTTTATTATTCTTTTAGGTTGTAGTTTTAGAGAACCCATGTAACATAACTTTACTTATTTTGTTTGTAAAGTACTAATTATTAGTAGCAAAATACCTGTCGGCCTAACTAGTCATCTCATGAATTTAGCACATTTTGTCAGAGTAACAGACTCAGTAACTCAGTTTCTCTGCTTGCTCCAGGCCTTATAGCTTCTTGTTGAAGAATTTATATTTATACAAGAATGTCATCTGATCCACTCAGCTATTTTGTTTTTAGAAATAGTCTAAATATCTTAGGTATTTTAAGACACTGTATCCTTCCTGATAAGCAAACAACAATTATAGTGTCATCAGCATTACTTAATGAAAATCAACAATGTGGTTGTCTTGTGATCTCAGCAGATATGTTAGCAAATGTTAAGAAACACCTATCAGTGGACAGATGCATTTCTAGGCATCATTAATCCAAGAATTGTTTCATACTGATGCAAAGACATCTAGAGGACCTTAGGGGTTTTCTCATTTAAAATAAAAATTAGAGAAATAGAGCATGATGGTTTATAATCCCTGATGTGCAAAAGCAGCAATATTATTCTGGGTGATGAACAAACAGTGGGTGATTTACTGAAAAGTAACAGAGGCACAAATGAATGAAAGGAAATGTCAGCAGCAGCAGTAGCTATGGTTGCAGCTGAGTGAGTAGAGGCTAATACTGCAATAGCTTGCTCAGCTTGCTTCCTTCAGCTTTAATGATGACTGAGCCTTACAGTTTCTTAACCAGAAGCAAAATTCTGTTAAAGTAACACAAGAATGTTTGCAGGGACTGGACACAACTTAATCAGAATCTTTTTCTTCCTCTTGATTTTCACATCTGTTTGATTTATAACATAAGGAGTTGATGATATAAATCCTATTTGCTACATTTTAATGTGCTTTCTGAAATGTTGGAGAACTCCCAAGGACTGACACAAGACCGCTTTGGGATTTAATACCTTTTTAATTAGGAAAACTGGTCTTGTAAGAACAGAGAAGTATAAGCCTGAAAGGGAGCTAAATATAAATGCCCTGCCCAGACATAACAATAATGTTCTGAAATGACATCTTTCTACATGTTGCTTCTCTGCTCGTCACCATAAAACCTAGGTGCCAAATTCAACAATTAAAATTCCATCAATGGTGGACCATCCACTCTGCATCTTCCAGGGTTAGGTTGTATTTCTATGGATCATTTTAAAAGGATTATATCTAAAAGAGAAAAATCCTTCACAGACATTTTGTATCCTCCCTTAGTGATAGAAAATCTGCCCCTTGATGAATGCACATTGCATGAATAAATCTAATACTATCTAAAGTTTTATGTACAACTTATTTTTATACTAACTCTAAAAGCTACATCAGCAAAAGACACATTCAGGTACAGCCAGCAGTTATGTTGTGTAACAAGTTAATACACTGCCTTGGTCCATCAAAAAATATTACCTTACCCATCTTGGTCCCTTGGGTTCTTTAAAATCCCGAAATTTACTTTGATGCTGCCATCTCATAGTTGTTTATAGTAAAAACACTGTTACTAGGTAATGTTCTTAACTCAAGTGAACAAATAAAATTGTAATTCTCCCTCTCAGTATTAGAGTGGATGGCTCTCAGCCTTTGATTATCATTTTTGCATTACATATACATTATCTTCACATCATACAAACAGAAAAGTTAGATAAAAACACAGGTACTCTTGCTTGAATGTTGCAATGTAACATTACTTTATTTCTTAGAATTCAGAATAACACACAAGAACCCAAAAAACAGAGAGACAAAACATGCTGCTCCCTAAAACATAGAGGTACCTTACTCTAGGTTGTCTGTCTGCTGACTGACTCAGACTGAATGCTTTCCTACAGATCCCCCTAGCCTGCAAGTAGGATCAGGAAACTCCTTATAATTTAAAGTGACAGCCTACAATTCCATCAAGTTTTCATATGCACCATGCTAAACTTCTCACCCGCTTGAATTTATGATGCTTAAGCAGCAGGAGGAATCAAAGAAAATGTCCACACTAACATGAAGCTGTAACATAGGACAATAATTTCAGCACTTCCCTCCTCATTTTGTGACTTTATGGTTCACAAAATGACTAGATTATTCCTACCAGTATGAAACATGTTTAAATCAAGAAGTTTTGTTTCTCAAATGAAGGCTAAACACATTCCCAAACATCACGTCCCTCTATGACAACTTTTTTCTTGATTGTTATCCATAGGATCACTTTTACCTGAACCCAGCACTGACGATTGCTGATGTGTGGACAAGTCTGCCTTTGGTTCACTGTCATGCAGCTCCTTGTGCTTTGTTTAGTTGGTCCCATTTCAGCTAATCCTCTAAGAAGTCTTCCATGAAGTCTTATGCTTCAATGTCCAGTTCCTCTAAAAAAATTACTTTTGTTCTCTGCTGTACAGTACAATTTCTCTTCAGTTGGTTCTTTTGGTTCCATTTCTGTATGGAAATGACTGTATCTCTAAAACATGCCCTAGCAAGGGATACACATGTTTAGGTTTCTGTAAAATAGAATTAAACTTACATGAAGTTACAAGAGTGCTGTGTCTTCAGTATTGCCAAACATTAAAAAATCACGAGATTTTAAAAATAATAAACTTTGGGTGCTTTTTATTTACTTTCAGGTTCTTGAGCCTTTGGAGTTCACATTTAAAAGCTTTTCTCTGCATCCAAAAGAGCTAGAATCGCATCTCACTATTTTTAAAAATAAAAATAAAAATTCTCATGTAATCAAAGGAATCCAGAAATGGGGACTTCAAGAAAAACACGTAATATTGCAAGACTTGCAATAACATTGCAGGAGTTGCCAACACTGTATTCCACACTGAGTCCCTGTAATACTATTCTTGCAGCTTCATAGAGAAGATTATATTACTGCTAGGCTGCTTACAAATATGTTCCTTCTATATAACTTTTAAGCTGAATTTTCTAGCAAAGGTTGAATGTTTACTAACAAAGAATTACCCAGGTTTCACAGAACTCATTTTTCTTGTAATTCAGCAGATAAGTATTCCTCCTCCTCCCTCCAAAACTCCAACACCTTCAGCAATTATTTATTTTCCTTCTTTGTAGAATTTTTGATAATGAACAAATTATCTTACTTCTATTATAGTTTCTTCTTTCATGGCAGCAGAGCAGTCTCTTCAGCTCTCCATGTTCTACAGCTGTGTTCTAAGATTGCAGCGTATGCTCAGTCCCCTACTTCAGTGGTAGGTTTGCAATTATCCCCACTCTCAGAAAAGAATAGGTAAAGTGGCAGTGTTCGTTCGGCTAGTCAATCATAAAATGATGATTCAATATCCCTTATGGTCGGGGCACAATGAGGGGGAGGGAGACAACAGTGATTCTAGCCCCACTTTCTCTCCTTGGCCATAGTTATTAGTAGAAATCCTTGCAAATGTCCTTGCCGAGCCACCATCTCTTCTTCCAGAGTGGGCCTGGTTGCGGAGGAGGTGGTGGAGGCAGAGTGAGAAGATGGTGGCCCAGGGTTGTAGGAAGTGGGGAGCTGCGTATGGAGGAGCCTGGGGTCTGGAGCCCCAAGAGGAGCTGCTGCCCCTCTTCTGGCCAGTCACTAGGGCTTCAAGCACCACTTCTTTCCCTATCCAAGTGTAGGCCATGCCTGATTGGTGTGGCACTCTGTCCCCCACTAGTGGTGGCTAGGCCAGCTAGAGATTGAGGAGCCTGCTACAGCACTGGCTAAAAGAGATGCTTCATTTAGATCAGGCATAAGAGGCTCATGCATTAAGCTCAAGAGGTCCCAAGTTTGATCCCCACTGCCAATGACCCAACAAGGTGGTGTTACACAAGGGACTGGTCAAGGGTAAGAGAAATTGGCTGGGACATCTTTCCCTCCTCCTCTTTTCTTCCCTCCCACCAGAGAGACCAGGACTGCCTGTGACCTTTCCCCACCACAAAAACCATTAGACCATTCTCCTCAATTCCCAAAACCCTGGGCCATCATCTTCTCATGCTGTCTCCTCCACCATTTTTATGCATCCAGCCTATTCCAGAAGGAGAGAGAGCAGCTTAATGAGGACATAAGCATGCTATGTGACAACGCAAAGCAGGGGAACCCCCATCCACATATGCGTCTTGGAACATGACCTCTGCTACTTGATACGTAACCTGAGCTGCCTCTTTAGAAAAAGTCTGGTTGCATCTCTGCTTATGGTGTAGTAGTTCAGATGTATGACCTGGGTTCATGATTCACTACTTAGAACCTTCAGTAGACAAGGACAGTGCATACTTGCTGGTCAGGGAAACTCATGGGGTTACTATATGTTGCAGTGAAAACCCTAGTTGGGCTACTATGCTTTAAGCACCATTGTCTTTGCTTTAGATGCTAAGTGATGTCTAAAAAACATGTTAAATGAAATATGCAAGTTAATATGAGAGTAGAACACTACTCATTTTGCAAATGTAGACCAAATCATACAAGAAAAGTTACAGATCTTTGATATCTTTTACTGTATCTTGGGACTAGATTAATTTCACTATATTTACAACACATTTAATAAATATATACAATATAAAAGGATATTTCTGCTATATAACAAAACAAGGTGGCAAATTTCAGGCTGAAAGAGTGGTATAAGTCAGCTGTTGGAATAGTGAAGAATGAATATATATCAGGGGATATTGGCTGGATCACTTATCTAGTCAATTTCAGACTCTCTAATGTTTGGGGTATTTCAAGGGCATAGAATGTTTCTAACCAAAGTGAGTTTTAATTTGGGTTCAGCAGGCTTTAGATGGAGTCTGTTGAAACACACTTTCATCCTAAATCTTTTTTTTTAAGTAGGACTATTGTTTGGATATTTACATTGTCAATGACTAACAATGAAGATGGCACTGGGTTGTATACAATGAGTGGCAAACAAAGGAGAAACTAGTTTGGGCATCTGCTGAAGAACACCAGAAATATAAGAGAATAAGAATTAAAAATTCCTGGACAAGTTCTCAAAGGAAACAAAGTTGCTGGATATTTGTTGAGTAACAAATACAGATAAACATGCACCAAAGGGGTTTCTGTGTTACACTCAGAACTTTATAATCCAGCTAGCTGACAATGTAGCTAGAGATGTGATCATAAATACATATATTCCATTCAAAATTATTAAAATAACATTAAGGATGCATAATTGAGCAGTTCCTTCAGGAAATAACAAAGTTGAGGGTGCATGTATAAACTCAACTCTGTCCCTTGGTGCTTATTATATATTATAATATGTAGTTTTTGCCTTGTTTGTCATTCTTTGCTGCAAAAACTGGGTTTTTCTGGCACAGCTAAAATTAGGGCCAGGTTTTGTGATTAAGGCAAATGCCTGTGTTAGAGGCTGTGCAGAGTGCCACAGGAGAGCTTTAGAAGGCATAATTCCTCCTGAGCCTTCTTGATATGTAGGGGGAATATGTTAATCATACTAGTTCTTAGAAGGGCATAGAATGTAATGCTCTCTGTGGCCAGCTAAATCTACTTTACTGGCCTTGACTTTTCCTTCCTATTGGGCATGGCTAATGCCCCAGGAAATGCCAGCAAACAGTCCCTGCACCCGAGAGTTCAGATGGTTTGGGGACTTGTATAGCAGGGGAGCAAAAAGGGTAGGAAAATTTTATATGGGAAACACAGGTGTCAGTCCAGATGGTTGAAAAATTTCCATCTGATTCCAATGGAAAATAGCTTTACAACAAAAATGGAGATTCTATTTGTACAAATTTCTGTTTTTGTTGAAAATATTTATTTTAAAAAATCACATTTTTTAATAATTAGGCTTGGGGAGGTTTTTTTTTTTTTTTGGAAGAAAACAAAAAATAATCCCTATAAAAAAACCCCAATACATCCTTTTGACAAAATTTTTCATTAGAAAAGATTTAAATTCCCAACCAACTCTCAATGTCAGTCTTACAGTAGCATTCATTTTGACAACTGTGGCAGGAGCTGCTTGTGAAAATAGCGTCTCTGGGGTAACCGTGGCTCCTGGTGCCCTTCCCTGTCAGACTCCTGCAGTGAAGTGGCAAGTTTCCATCAAACTTTTAAATGTTATCAACATTTTCTGGGTTGATTCTGTTCCTATGCTGCATTTAGCAAATCATTCGTTTTGTATCTGCTTGCAATTTCATTAACGATGACTGCTACTGTTTTCACATGCATAAATGTATGGACTTCTTTGAATAGCCCAGAACTAGGAGAGACAGCACAAAGAGATATGCATACTGAGTTCTGCTTGTGGGTGTTCACTTGGAACCACATACAAATTGCACTGAGATGAAACAGAAAAAAGAACAAGTTTGTTTACAACTTACTAGAAAGTAATATAGAGAGGGAGACTTTGCCTAACTTTTAGGCTCCCTTCCATCAAGTGGAATTCAGAGCACCTTGTGAGGTGCCAACGTTCCCTATAGAATGCATGTGGAGAGTTAGACACCTGAAAAGGAATTCATGCAAGGTAGCACACTGAGTGGGAATCACCTAAGCAAGCTAGGCAATTCAGGGAGGGATGTGGCCTAAGGCTTGCTCCAAAAGAGATTTAGGTGCCTAGGTCCAGGCCACAGGGAGGGCCTCCCCACTTGGGATTTACAACCATAAACCTTATCTTTGAGTTAGGCACCTTTTGATACTCTGTCATCCTTCATCACTCTTCCCTGTGATGGGGGCAGGTCTGACCTAGGAAAGAAGGACCTAAAAGCCAGATGCTAAGTAGCAAGGGAGCTAGTGAACAGGAGGCAGCAAACAGGGGAGATTTCGAGTGAGATTGTAGGAGGGAGAGACTAAAGTCAGCATGCTTCAAAAAGGCTGCCTCACCAGTGCCAACACCACTCGCAGATCTTCCATCTGTACCTGCGTCCACACAGAGAACCTAGAACAGAAGACTATGGATGCATCTACCCAGGTCCTGAGGTGGATTTGCAGACTGTGGCCTGCATTTCCCCATCATGGAAAGCCAAGCTGGGGAGACCATCAAATGTGAGCAGTGCCTACTGGTAGAATCTCTCAGGAAGCAGGTAGGAGAGCTACAAGAGGAGGTGGCCAGGCTGAGGAGCACCAATGCACATGAAGAATTCATTGCAAATATGCATATGGAGACCTCCAAGTTGAGGAGGCAATCCAGCTGGAGAAAATTGAAGTCACATCCCCAGTGGGAGGAGGAGAAAGCTCCTTCACAGGGAGGAAGCTGATTATTGGCATATTCTGGCAGCAGGCAATGCTCTACCCCTGTTCCCAACCCACTGTCTAGCTAGATAATAAAAGAGTGTGTACCCTGGAAATGAGGTATGAGGAATTTTCCTCAAAGGTAGAAGACTAGAAGCCATGTACCCCCATGGCTGGGAGGATCATCGCCATTACTCCTGACAGTAAACAAAGGGTTCTGGTGGTCAGTGACTCCCTTCTAAGGGGGACAGAGGAAACCATCTGCTGGCCTGATCTGTGGCAGTGGCAGTATCTGGGATATTACAGTAGGATTGCTGAGGGTCATCTGGCCCTCTGACCACTACCCCTTGCTGCTTACCAATGTGGGCACCAATGATACTACAAGTTCTGACCCTGAGCACATCAGAAGTGACTGTAGGACTCAGAAAGTGAGGGTAAGGGTGCTGGTGGGGGAGGGGGGAAGGTGGTGTTCTCATAGATCCTTCCAGGCAAAGGTAGGGCCCACAGCAGAGACAGACACATCTGGAAGATGAATGCCTGGCTGCACGGATGGTGTTGCCAGCAGATCATCAGCTTCCTCAACCATGGGATGCTGTTCCGAGAAGGACTACTTAGCAGAGATGGGGTCTACCTATCAAGGAAGCAGAAGAATATCTTCAGATACAGGCTGGCTAACCTACTGAAGTGGATTTTAAATTAGGTTCAAGAGGGGAAGGATACAAAAATCCACACAATCCAGAAAATGGAGACCTGGGTGAAGGGTTGAAATCTGGGGGGAACATGGGCGATTAAAGGAGGGACAAAAGAGAGACAAGAGGGAATATAGAGGGGCAATCTAATGAACATCTCTGATGTCTGTGTACTAATGCAAGAAATATGGGGAATAAACAGGTAGAACTGGAAATACTAGTGAATATTCACAATTATGACATAAATTGGAATTACAGAGGCTTGGTGGGATAATTCACGAGTGGAATATTGGTGTAGAAAGGTACAACGTGTTCAGTAAGGACAAGCAGGGGAGAAAGTTGGGGAGGTGTTGCATTGCTTATCAAAGATGTATACACTTGTACTGAGGTTGAGATAGAAGTGGGAGACAGATCTGTTGAAAGTCTCTGGGTAAGGATAAAAGGAGTTAAAAAACAAGGGTGATTTCATGGTAGTGGTCTACTATAGATTACCTAGCCAGCAAGAGTAGGTAGATGAGGCTTTTTAAACAACTAACAAAATCATCTAAAGCACAGGACTTGGTAGTGATAGAGGATGTCACTTACCTAGACACCTGCTGGGAAAATAATACAGATTATCCAACAAGTTCTTGGAATGCGCTGAAGACAACTTTTTATTACTGAAGGTTGAGAAAACGAGTAGGGGAGAGTCTGTCCTAGATATGATTCTGACAAATAGGGAGCAACTGCTTAAGAATTTGAAAATGGAAGGAAGCTTGGGTGAAAGTGACCATGAAACCATAGAGTCCATGATTCTAAGCAATGGTATGAGGACAAACAAAAGAATAAAGACAATGAATTTCAAGAAAGTAGACTTTAGCAAACTCAGAGAATTGTGTAGGTTATAGGTATTTGCTATATAAGGTGCTGGTATAAATTAAGGCAGTAAAGTAATGAGTCTATGTGGCCTCTAAAACAATAGTTTAGATAAACAAGGCATAAGGCCCAAAAGCCTTATTATAAGCAGCTAAGCAGAAGTAACCTAGAACCTAGATCATAAGATATCACAAGAGAGAATGCAGTAAGGACTAAACTGCTGACAGGTAATCACAAGATTCTAGTTTATAACCAGTTTGGGATATTTTAAGTTAGGAACTTCAGCAGATAGCTGACCACAAGAGTGCCATGGTAACTAATTGACATATAAGCAGGGCACCCCAACATTAGTAGGGTAAGGAAATACAGAAAGGAAAAGGGGATGAAACACTTCCTGAATATGAATTAGACATAATAGCATCAGTATAATCCATTATAAAGTTGTATCCCAACCAAAGTACCTTGAGAGATATAACTCTTGGGATATGCCAGGATGACGACAACTGGTGGTGATGATGATGAGGATGACTAACGGATGGTGGCAGTATATGGATACTCAGATGCAGATTTTCTTTTACTTCTATCTACCTTGCTGGGTTGGAGTGTTTGTAATTTTGCAAACTGTACTAATAAAACTAGTACAAATACACAAGATTGTTTCTAAGTGTGAGTGTTGCAACTGTGCACATTGGGGCTCCCAACTAAACTTTAATTTTAATATTTCTGGGCTTGATCTTGGAACAAGTACCTACTAAACCTCAGAGTGTTAATTGTGAAATCCTAAGTAATCAATGTAATTAACACATATTCAATAGATCAGGTGACAATTGTAGATAAGAGCCCATGGGAAGCAAGTCTAAAGGAAAAAAGAGTTCAGGAGAGTTGGCATTTTTTAAAGAGACATTAATAAGGGCACAAGAGTAAGCTATTGCAAAGCATCGGAAAGATAGGAAGTATGGGAAGAGACCACTTTGGCTTAGCCAGGAGATCTTCAACAACCTGAAACTCAAAAGAGTGTCATGCAAAAAATGTAAAGTAGGTCAAATTATGAAAGATCAATATAAAAAAAACAACATACGCATGTAGGGACAAAACTAGAAAGGCCAAGGCACAAAACAAGATTAAACTAGCAAGGGGCATAAAGGGTAAAGAGAAAACATTTTATAAATACATTAGTATCAAGAGTAAGACCAAAGGCAGAGTTGGCATGTTACTCAATGATAAAGGAAAGACAACAATAGAAAACACAGAAATGGATAGAATTTTATATGCCTTTCTTGTTTGTTTTCACCAGAAAGGTTAGCAGTGATCAGATGACTAACATAGTGAACATCAGTGTAAATGGGGTAGGATCTGAGGCTAAAATAGGGAAAGAAAAAGTTTAGAATTATTTAGACAAGCTAGATGTCTTTTATGTCCTAGACTACTTTAGGAACTGGCTGAAAAGATCTCTGAGCCATTAGCAGTTACCTTTGAGACTTCACAGAGGACAGGAGAGATCCCAAAGGACCGGAAAAGCGAAAATGTAGTACCCATCTGTAAAAAGTGGATTAAGGACAACCGAGGGAATTACACCAGTCACCTTAATTTAGGTACCCAGAAAGATAATAGAGCAAATAATCAATTTGTAAGCAACTAGAAAATAACGAGGTGATAACAGTCAACATGGATTTGTCAATTTGATTCTGACCTGCACATGGGGTCTTCCTCCCACCCCACCATCCTCCTTCACCTCTCCCTACCTTATAACATGCTCTTTTCCTTGCTTATACTTTCCCCAATGCAGCTTTGTGGCAGTGGTACCTGTTTCCTAGGAAATAATGGCTTAGGCCTTGCTCTTGTAATAAACTCCCTGTAAGCAGACCCCTGCAGCCATGCAAAGCTTCAATGAAGTCCTGGGGCCTCTGTGTGGGCATAAATGTCTGCAAGTGTGGAGCTTTTTAGAACATTAGGGCCATATTCTGAATGGATTGAACAACTGAAGCTTTCTTGATAAGGTGCATGCCCAATGTCTAGACTTAAATTAGGTAAAATGTGTGTGGTTAGGATTCATGGGAGGTTAAATGAACTGAAAACAACCCTGCATTGTTTAGTTCATGAGTGACATTTTGAGCTTGGTATACAAACTTTGCTGTGCATATAAATAAAAAATAAATGAAGATGTTTTGTGCTGAGCTGACTAGAAGTCTCCAGAGTGACAATGTAGGATTATGTTAATACAAGGTGTTCTATAAAGCTTTAGTTTCCTTGAGAAAATAGTAATTTTTTCATGGTGATTTCTTTTTTGCTGAACAAGTAGCTGTGTTTCCTCAAAGGTAAAATAAACCAGATGGGGTTTTAATGTAAGGAGTAACTCAGAACTGCAAAATACCGTGCATGCAAAAATATTTGCAGTTTAACTCAGAGGTCAAAAGACATGTTTCTTCAAATGATATTGAAAAAATAGCTTGCAGTAATTCCCCTTTATTAATCCTGAGCAGTAAAGAACAGACAAATTAAAGTGTCAGCATATAGAATTGAAAACTATTTTATAAGACAAGACACTTGAGCCAACAACCAACTTTCCAAATACCACCTGGTAGTAGATTTACAATTCTTGATAGAATGACTAGTCCTATTTTTCAGTTTTCACCATATCAGTGAGGCAATGGTAGAATTCAATGCAGTATTAAAATACCACACTTCCTTTGAAAGCTAAACAACATAAATCAAGCTGTAGTTACACTGCAATAACTTTCAGACAACAGGGTCCATTTTAATTGGAGTAACTAGCTGGATTACTAATTATTTAGGAATTGTTTTAGCTCATTACAATCGTTGCTATTTGGAGCTTCACCAACTGAAATATAAATTAACGCCATATCAGTTTATACAACACATAAGTAAATTAGTCCCATTTAGAAAGCAAACTGTGATACCCTGAAATCAAAGAGGCACAACCTTCTTCCTGGCATATGTCAAGGTTCCTCCCCCACTCTGAACTCTAGGGTACAGATGTGGGGACCTGCATGAAAAACCTCCTAAGCTTATCTTTACCAGCTTAGGTCAAAACTTCCCCAAGGTACAAAATATTCCACCCGTCGTCCTTGGATTGGCCGCTACCACCACCAAACTAATACTGGTTACTGGTGAAGAGCTGTTTGGACACGTCTTTCCCCCCAAAATACTTCCCAAAACCTTGCACCCCACTTCCTCGACAAGGTTTGGTAAAAAGCCTCACCAATTTGCCTAGGTGACTACAGACCCAGAGGCCGCTACCACCACCAAACTAATACTGGTTACTGGGGAAGAGCTGTTTGGACGCGTCTTTCCCCCCAAAATACTTCCCAAAACCTTGCACCCCACTTCCTCGACAAGGTTTGGTAAAAAGCCTCACCAATTTGCCTAGGTGACTACAGACCCAGACCCTTGGATCTTAAGAACAATGAACAATCCTCCCAACACTTGCACCCCCCCTTTCCTGGGAAATGTTGGATAAAAAGCCTCACCAATTTGCATAGGTGACCACAGACCCAAACCCTTGGATCTGAGAACAATGAAAAAGCATTCAGTTTCTTACAAGAAGACTTTTAATAAAAAATAGAAGTAAATAGAAATAAAGAAATCCCCCCTGTAAAATCAGGATGGTAGATATCTTACAGGGTAATTAGATTCAAAAACAGAGAACCCCTCTAGGCAAAACCTTAAGTTACAAAAAAGATACACAGACAGAAATAGTTATTCTATTCAGCACAATTCTTTTCTCAGCCATTTAAAGAAATCATCATCTAACACATACCTAGCTAGATTACTTACAAAAAGTTCTAAGACTCCATTCCTGGTCTATCCCCGGCAGAAAACCAGCATATAGACAGACATACAGACCCTTTGTTTCTCTCCCTCCTCCCAAGCTTTTGAAAGTATCTTGTCTCCTCATTGGTCATTTTGGTCAGGTGCCAGCGAGGTTACCTTTAGCTTCTTAACCCTTTACAGGTGAGAGGAGCTTTCCCCTGGCCAGGAGGGATTTCAGAGGGGTTTACCCTTCCCTTTATATTTATGACAGCATAAAATGATGATGAAACAAATAACAGTATTTCACTAATCCTGCTGCAAATTTATAAATCCAGTAGCTATATATGCCAGTAGCCAAGAGTTCAGGAAACTCTTTGCTAAATACCAGGTGATTCTGAAGTATATCTGGAGTGTTTGTTTCTTGACTTTAGCAAAGCTGTTTCTTGACTTTAGCAAAGCTTTTGACACGGTCTCCCATAGTATTCTTGTCACCAAGTTAAGGAAGTATGGGCTGGATGAATGCACTATAAGGTGGGTAGAAAGCTAGCTAGATTGTCGGGCTCAACGGGTAGTGATCAATGGCTCCATGTCTAGTTGGCAGCCGGTATCAAGTGGAGTGCCCCAAGGGTCGGTCCTGGGGCCGGTTTTATTCAATATCTTCATAAATGATCTGGAGGATGGTGTGGATTGCACTCTCAGCAAATTTGCAGATGATACTAAACTGGGAGGAGTGGTAGATACGCTGGAGGGGAGGGATAGGATACAGAAGGACCTAGACCAATTGGAAGATTGGGCCAAAAGGAATCTGATGAGGTTCAATAAGGATAAGTGCAGGGTCCTGCACTTAGGACGGAAGAACCCAATGCACAGCTACAGACTAGGGACCGAATGGCTAGGCAGCAGTTCTGCGGAAAAGGACCTAGGGGTGACAGTGGACGAGAAGCTGGATATGAGTCAGCAGTGTGCCCTTGTTGCCAAGAAGGCCAATGGCATTTTGGGATGTATAAGTAGGGGCATAGCGAGCAGATCGAGGGACGTGATCGTTCCCCTCTATTCGACATTGGTGAGGCCTCATCTGGAGTACTGTGTCCAGTTTTGGGCCCCACACTTCAAGAAGGATGTGGATAAATTGGAGAGAGTCCAGCGAAGGGCAACAAAAATGATTAGGGGACTGGAACACATGAGTTATGAGGAGAGGCTGAGGGAGCTGGGATTGTTTAGCCTGCAGAAGAGAAGAATGAGGGGGGATTTGATAGCTGCTTTCAACTACCTGAAAGGGGGTTCCAAAGAGGATGGCTCTAGACTGTTCTCAATGGTAGCAGATGACAGAACGAGGAGTAATGGTCTCAAGTTGCAGTGGGGGAGGTTTAGATTGGATATTAGGAAAAACTTTTTCACTAAGAGGGTGGTGAAACACTGGAATGCGTTACCTAGGGAGGTGGTAGAATCTCCTTCCTTAGAGGTTTTTAAGGTCAGGCTTGACAAAGCCCTGGCTGGGATGATTTAACTGGGAATTGGTCCTGCTTTGAGCAGGGGGTTGGACTAGATGACCTTCTGGGGTCCCTTCCAACCCTGATATTCTATGATTCTATGATTCTATGTAAAATCTAAAAGTGATGCCTCAGTCAATATATTCTTTTAGCTAAAATCACTATCTCATTCTTAATGTTACCTCCTATTTCCTGGGACAAACTTTTTTATCTCAAGAGAGTGCTTGAGTAGTAAGATGATGGGATAAAAATAACTTGACCCAAAGAGAAACAGTGGGTGAGGTAATATTTTTGTATTGGACCAAATTCTGTTGGTGGAAGAGACAAGGTTTCATACTTACACAAAGCTTGTCTTTCTCAGCAACAGAAATTGGTACAATCAAAGATATTATCGCACCCACTTTGTCTATCTAATATCCTGGGACCAACATGAGTACAACAACACTGCATTTATGCAAAGACTAAATTAAATCTTGCAAATGATTCTTAACTTTCTTTGTAAGTGCAAGCAGTTGGAGTTCCCATCCTGTTCCAAATGAGCATATGTACCCATTTCTGGGGTTTAGCTTTATCAATCATTCAAATAACCAAACATAAACACAAACTACACAAACTGCGAGGGGAGAAGACTTCTGAAAGTAGAAGGCTCTCTAATTTAGTAGACAAAGATATAAAAAGATCCAGTGACTACAAAATATAACTAGACAAATTCAGACAAGAAATAGGGTGCAAGGTGCAAATTTGTAATGATGAGACAAATTAACCCTTGGAATAATTTATTTATAGACATGGTGAAGTCTCTGTCACTTGAAAACTTTACATCAAAATTGGATGTCTTTCTAAGAGATATGCTTCAGTTCAACCAGAAGTTATTGTCTTGATGAAGGAATTATTGGGTGAAATTCTCTGGCTTGTGCTATGGAGGTGTTCAAATCAGATGATTGTAATGGTCCAATCTGGTTTTAAAATCTATGAGAGAATCACCATGTGAAGAGTGGAGTGATCTATGAAGTTTGAATCTAAAACTGGTCTTTGCAAAAGCATGGTGGTTCTCAGATGCAGTATTTTGGTTCTGGCCTGCCTGTAGTAAAGAGCTAAGGGTTACCAGGTCCAGACACACACACTGATCATCAGAGCATTAGGCACATGGGACCCCAGTAACAAGTGAATGCTGAGAGAATGCAGAATCGGTCAATGCTACGTTCAGCTGATGAGACAACTGACATCTACATAGAACACATCACTGGACATCAGCAAGACCAGGAGGGATGAGCTGGAATGCCAATGAGAAGTGCGGTGAGGAAACTAACTGAAATACTTTCCTCATGGATTGTATTTTCTAAATGGACAACCTACCTAATACTCAATTACTGAGGGACAGTCTCCACTCATTGATATATTTTGCTTTCCACAACCAAATCTCTGTACAACTGTTCATTAGTGATGTACCGAGTATTCGGATTCTAATATCTAAACTGTATTGTTAGATCTATTCACCTAAATTTGGGTTATTGCTGATTATGTACTCTATGTATCATATGACTATTAAAAACAAACTTTGTATTTGTGGATAATCTAAGCACTATACCCAGATGTACAGACACTCTTTTCTCAACCTATGTATTCTATAATTTTTTTAACATTAGCTTTAATAAAAATTTTAAAGTGGTATAGGTTTTACTGTTGGACTCCCTAGACGTCAACTGACAGAGACAATGTTGAAAAAGGGTACTATAACACTAGGTAATTTGATAAGACAAAATGTCTTAGACCAGCCCAGATATGTGTTTGATGAACGTGGTACTGGCTTTTTAAAAACCAGGTATATTTTACAGTGTGTAGGTCTGGTTTAGGAAATAACATTACAGCTTTTTATTGACATTGTTGAATGCATATGGCTTAATCCTTGTGAAGATAGTCTTGAAATAGAAACTGATATCATCTCATGTAATAAGATCTAAACAGACTATTCAGGGTTCCCTACAGCTTCCCAGGGTTCTGGCATTTACATACTCCATGGACAATAAGTCTCTCAATTTTTAGGAGGAGCCCAAAGCAATACATGAATGGGTGTGGGGAGGGATGGCATTGATGCTCAGGCTACAAGCCTTGCACTCAAATTTCTTCAAGCTGCCTCCCAGCTAGTTGCCTGCAGAACAGTCAGTGTGACCCCTGACCAAAAGGAGATGTAGAATAGCCCTGTGACAAAGTTCCTCCTCTACCTTGGTGGGTCTTGCGCTTACTGGCGGATTTGCTCACCTTGGAGCTTCACGGCAGCCCTCAGTTTGGCCATTTTTGTGAACCCACAGTCAAGGTCAACTCCTCCTGTGTGAGGTGTGGGGGGAACCCAGGCACGTTCCTCTACTCCCGGTTCCAGCCCAGGGCCCTGTGGAATGCAGCTGTCCAGAGTGCCTCCTGGAACAGCTGTGCAACAGCTACAACTCCCTGGGCTACTTCCCCATGGCCTCCTCCCAACACCTTCTTTATTCTCACCATAGGACCTTCCTCCTGGTATCTGATAATGCTTGTACTCCTCAGTCCTCCAACAGTACGTGTTCTCACTCTCAGCTCCTAGCACCTCTTGCTCCCCGCTCCTTATTTGCGCACCACAAACTGAAGTGAGCTCCTTTTTAAAACCCAGGTGCCTGATTAGCCTGCCTTAATTGATTCTAGCAGCTTCTTGATTGGCTGCAGGTGTTCTAATCAGCCTGTCTGTCTTAATTGTCTCCAGAAGGTTCCTGATTCTTCTGGAACCTTTTTACCTTACCCAGGGAAAAGGGACCTACTTAACTTGGGGCTAATATATCTGCCTTCTATTACTCTCCTGTAGCCACCCGTCCTGACCCTGTCATACCCTGTAGACTCAGAGCATGAAACAGAGAATAAAAGACATTCTGATCTCAGTTGACATGGATTCCCTTGGAGGCTTTGATCAATGGATTCTCTTAATTTCCCTCTTCTGTAAAAGTGAGCTAATAAGTTATCTTACATGAGGGGAGGGAAGTGTGACAATTTACTGGACTAAAATTCACCAGACGACACATACAATGCCCCAGCAACTATTTGGAAACATGTCCTGTGCAAAACTATATTGACAACGATGGACAAATCCACTTCTACAATCATTTCATATCACAATTTGTATAAAATGACTCAGTGAGGGTTCGAGGTATGTCCCCCAGAATTAGTGTGCAAACCCTCCTCAAAATCCTCAGCTGAGTGTCCTGTGCACAGTGGAATGATGACAGTGAACAGAAATTGTTTACACTCATGGTAAAAGCAGTTCAACACTTTTTGCAAACCCACTGGAAAATGTTAAGGACTGCATTTTAGGGAGGATTAACCCTCTTTGGCTAGGGCTAGTATAGGAGAATTCAGAAAATAAAGCTTTCCCTATTTTTATTCCAAAATCAGTTTTTCACTAGTCTGTATAAGAAAGTTTTCAAAAAGAGATTCTTCAGTTCAGTTCTTTTAACCTGAACTTAAATATTTGAGTATTGTAAGGCATCTGATTAGTATTCTGTCTCCCAATCTCTAAATCTCTAAAGTCTCCCAATCAGGATTGGGGCTCCATGAGTGCCCTAACAATACATAGTCCCTGCCTTGAGGAGCTTACAGTCTAAGTTAAATCTATGGGGTGAGGCCCCTGTGTCCTTGCAGATCTGCATGTAGGATAAAGCCAAACATAAAACAAGGTGCAAGGAGTGTGTTAACAAACAAATAGACAAACGGGGGAATGAAAATAAGGTTAGCAGGGAAGCGTGGTTATATGACTAACAATGAGTACAAATTGATGGTTCCTAGTCAATTATAGATCATGGGCCAGACCCTTAGCTAGTATAAATCAGTGTAGCTTCATTGAAATCAGTGGAGCTACACTGATTTAAACAGCTATCTGGACGTTTATATTTAATTGTAAAATGTAAATAAATAAAATAGATATAAATAATCCCTGCTGATGAAAATGTTTGATTTCCCTTGGATTAGAATTGGAAATAATTGTAGCATCTCAGATATTTCTCTTTGGAAACTGTTGGCAATTGCTGACTTTAATAGCAACCACAGCACCTGCAATTAGGTCAGCTATTTGTGGGGTCCCCCCGGGAATATTGGCCAATCAGGTGTTTCACTATCTTATCTGTTACCCACTCAGAATGATTTATCTGTGCTATAGAATACTATGTCATTTAAGTTTTTTTTGTTTCCCTCTGTCTGTTCTACAATTCCTCATGGTAGTTTTCTGCCTAGCTAAATGCTAATATAGTCTTTGGTTCAATCCCTCAGTGACTCTATATGTGTGGGGAAGGTAGAGGCAGGGATGTTTTCAAAGTTATAAAAATTCGTAACTGTCTTCATACATAATAATTGACAGATGTTCCAAGGCTAGGAAGGTAACTATCACCCCAAATGTGTAAGGCTCCCTTTATATACTCTTGACAGTATAGGTTACTATACAATTTTTTCTTCCATTTGTAACATGCTTATGTTCTACTGGGGAAATAGCATTAGGTGGTACATACAAATTACTAAATGTAGTTTGTATTAATTAATGTTCTTTTCCACTGGGTCTATGTTTAAATATGTTTTAATGGAGCTTTTGTTACAGGGACAATATTAGCTCCCTTTAGCAAGTGACTTCCACCATTCTTTGACATTTCAAGAAAGTGACACAATAGTCTAACATCTTGTTTCAAATCCCTGCTCAGCGCAAGAGGCATACCATTAGAACCATCTGATTCTCCAGAGTCAGAAACTTGTTGTTTAATCATTGTCAGTTTCATAGGTTATATTTTGCTTTCTAAAAGTGTTGTGTTAAAGACCAGGATGATGTGATTTGTACTTTTCTCCTTTTTGGTAAAATAACTTGCAAATGCCACATTGTGTAGCACTTTTCTAGCATTAGTTGCTTTTACTCTTAGACCATAACATTTGCATTGTAAAGTTCCTTACTCTTTTTTTTTCCTTCATAGAAAGAAATTTCTGATGTGAAAACTATGGTGCACACAGGTTCTTCATTGTGAATTGGCTGTGGTATATTTTCTTGTGCCTTGGAGTTAGAAATGAAGCAAAGGTGCAAAGTTAGAATCCAGTTCTAAATATTTATACAATTCAGGGATACCCAGATCTGGGTTTTAGTTCATATCTTTACTTAGAGCAGATAAATCTTTCTTTTCAACATCCTCTTTGTAGAGATATGCTTGTCGAAGATTATAATTTAGAGATGGTCCCTCACAAGGTACAGTATTATGAACATAGGAATTTGGAGATGGGCCCTGGAGGCAGAAGTTGGGAACATTGCAGGACTGTGTCCAACAGTTCATCAGAGATACTCTCCAGTTTGTTTCATTCCTTTCTCATTCACTGGTTTGTTATTTAATGAACCCCAAGATCATTACACACTTACCATGGTGTCCTTAGAAAGGGGAGAACTCCAAAATCTTGCTTTGTGGTTACCAAGCAACACTGGATGTATCACTATTTCAATTAAATTCAGTAAAAGTAATAGAACATTTTTAAGTAACAAAAATAATTTAAAAAAAAAAAACTACCAGGAATTCTGGAAAAAAGCTGGAAAAAAACTAGGGATGGGCTATTTGGGAACCAAGCCAAATCTACATGTCACCCCACTACCCATAACAAACAAAAAGCAAAAAACAAAACAACTCCCCCGCCCCTTTACTGGGGTTTGAAAAAAAAATCAGATCTTTCATTTTCTCACATTTTTTCACAATAATAGTGGTGAGAGGGAGAGAGGGGGTGTGACACATGGCTAGAAAGGGTTAAACATCCTGCAAAATAAATAACCCTCAAAAGACATGTGGGGAGATAGTGTTTGTGGGTTTTTTGTATTTACTTATGTATGAGTAGGGTCCACAATGTAATCAACAGTCCCTGTCTATGCTGTATTCTGATAGTTCAGAGATCAAAAGAACATCCTAGCATTTAAATGAATTGTAAACACAGGATATCCCAGTATTTCTCTCTCTTTGAAATGTACTGTGAATGGTGGAGGAACAAGCAAATGGCCTTACTTTAATTCATATAGCTAAGTATTGGTGGTGGACCTCCTTCAAAGTCATCCTAATTACCTTTTGTTCCCTGAGGAACTCCAACTTGTCAAAAGACATGATTGTATAAAAGATCCTTGGGTCCTGATTCTGTCATCTCAAATCTGCTTAGGCTTCATCAGGGGAAGTTTGAGTTGCAAGACTGAAGTCCCAGTTATGCTGGTATGCCCTGAATATGATATTTGGACATTGGACTATAACCTATGAACTATTTCTGAAAGACCTCTTTGCAACTACAAAGCTCACCATCTCAGAATCTCACTGAATTGAACTCATGTCTGTATGTATATTGATCTTTTAACCATACTCTCTCTCTCTTTTGTTTTTTAATAAATTTTAGTTTAATTAATAAGAATTGGCTGTAGCACATACTTGGGTAAGATCTGGGAGGTAATGTGTCCGATCCTTTGGGATTGGTAGAACCTTTTCTTTTATATTATGAAATAAGATTTACAGAAATTTTCATCATATTTGATGTGAGTACCTGGATGGAGGCCTGAGGCTAGATCACTTTAAGGGAACTGTGTTGTTTGGACTTCTGAGTAAGGTAATAAAGAAGCTGTTTTATGCTGGCTTGGTGAATCTAAGTATTGCAATATCCACCAGCTTTATGGGGATTATCTGCCCCATTCTTTGTAGTTCACCTAATTCAGTGACCAGAAATGGCTCCCCACTAGGACCCTGGTCACAGGGGGATTTAAGAAGAAGGACTTAGTGGACAAATGAAAATAAGGCTGGGCAATAACATGGGCTAGTGTGGGAGAAAACTGAAGCACTTGGAGGGGCAGGTGGGCACTGGGGTGTAGAGGCCCATGAACAAATCCTGGGAGATATTGCTGCCCTCTTTCTTAATCTCAATAACCACAAGCCACACCCTCACTATGCTTCCTTTCCTCCCCTACCCTAAAATTCCCCCAACTCAACTGTCCTTTCATATTCCTTTTAGTGTCTCTCAAGACACTTTCACACCTTTCTCACACTCTCCACAGTTTCCTTGTTGATCTGGTGTGGAAAGGCCTGCATCTTTAGGTACCTAAAAACCTTTAAAAATCCGGCCCTCAGTGACTTATCTGTGGTCACACAGCCTATGATGTGTGTGACTGAGAATAGAACTTGAGCCCTCCTCTTCCAGTCTTGTATGCTGTCTGCAATATTGCTGTACTCGATGAAGTAAGAATTTGAGAACCTTATTATGTTTCCTGTACATCTCTCTATGTAATATGCTACATTCTTTCAAGATAAATTTATTATTCAGTTAGGGGTACACACATAGAACCTCTTTTTTCTTCTTCTTCTTCTATGACATTGTCATTACTGGAGGTCTGCAACCATGGTAGCCCATGCTGTACAGTCCTCTGCTAACTTCTTGGTGGATCATTAGTCCTTTTGATCCACTCAGAATACCACATCATCCACTCAAGATTTTTTTCTGACTCAAGTTCTTCTGCCATCAACTTTTACTTGCAGTGCCCAGACACATACGTCACTTGCTGACCCTCTTAAAATATGCCTTGCAAATCAACTCTTTCTTTTTATAGGATGTCATAAGAACCATTTTAAACAAGGGCATATAAATAAGGGATGAAGTGCTACTAAATCAAAGTATGGTGATCCAAAGGTAGCCCTTGCACAGGTCATCTTTAAAAAGCCAACATTTACAATACAGGCATAGCAGAGATTTCATAGTTACATGCTGTTCTAGGAAATAACTATTTACCCAATATATAAAACACTTGGAGAGTTTCACATGGCAGATGCTACAGAAGTGGAAAGAATTATAATAACTTATTTTTAAGTGTTATACCTTCCCTAACTACCACTATGTTTTTTTCCTAAACTATTATTCCATTTTTTAAAAAAGATTGCAGAGGCGTATTACTGCTATATGATTTTCCTTGCTGAATAACAACAACAATATGATTAATATATTCACATTACTTCACTTTTCTTTGTTAAAGGTTTTTCTCTCAATTCTGTCTTCCAGTACCACTCTCTTATTTCTGAATAGCTCTAGAAAGAAGATTCCAGTCATGTGAATTTTTCTATAAACATCTATCTGAATGTTTTATCTTGGGTGCTAATGTTGTGGGTGCTTGGATGCTTGATTAAGAACCAGTCGGACAAGGGGATATTAGCCCCACACCTGCAGATGTAGGACCCCATATCTCCTATGGAATTCTGTTGATACCAGTGGGATGCCAAATGGGCACAGGGGTTCATATATGTGATTCAGTTTGTAGGATGATGGACATCTTCTGCTTCTAGTGATCCACAAACCCCTCATCCCTACTCTCATTTCCTATCTTTTATGGCAGTAATAGTGTACAGATTTCCCCACATCATTGGCACTGTATTCCAGAGTTCCTGTAAAGAGAGATCTAGTTCTCTTAGAGCGTAATCCTACAAGGTGTTGAGTGTGCTCAATTCCCATTAAAGGCAAGTTGAGGTCTCTTAGCACCTTGCAGGATCAGCCCTTATGCTCTCCAAGCTATTTATTGCATGGTAGAGCAGATCTGAATCTGGAATTGTTTTCTGTGGGAAATTCTAACGTTTTGAAATTTTTTTGTCGCTAAATAGGAAGGAAAAGCAAAAATGTTGAAGTCTCCTGTGAAGTTTCATTTTGATAAGGTACAAAGCATTTTGTTTTGACTTTCTTCCTTCAGTTTGTTTTGTTTATACATTCCTTTTTAAAATATTAAATATAATACAGTATATACATTGTTACAATATTGATATTTTAAAGTAAGACAAAATGAATTGAATGATAAAGTCAAAATGAAATGTATGTACCTGATCAACATTTAATGTTTTGACACAAATTAAACTAATGAGTCAGAATGATTCATCTCGACTTTTCCCATTGGAAGGGCCATAGAAATCAATACAATCTTGGCAAACATTTACATTTGGATGAAACTGCATTTTTCGACCAAAAACTGTTCTACTCATTTTTTTTGACCATCTCTATTGTACAGCTACCATCAAAGATGGTCCCACTACTCATCATGATGTAGCAATATAGGTATAGTAAAAGCTAAAGGCTCATAAAGGAATAAAAGTTTTAACTGCTGTTAGCAGCTCGTGTTAGAGTAAAAAACCAATATTTTATTTCTATATTCTGTTATGGTAAGGAGGCTGTTTGTGGAATGCTGTGTTTATTCTTGGGTTTTTTTTTTATTATTATTCGTGAAGGATCTAAAGTCCAAAATGGAACAGTATAGCTTTGTCCTAGAACTGGAATCTGGATATTGTTGGGAATGCTGTCGGCTGTTAAAAAAGTGTTATATCTCACCATATGAAAGGAGTGGGCAGTAACTTTGGTTGCTGATTGAGAGCATTCCATGATGAGGATTTCACCAAATGACCCTAGTTTGGAGCAGACGCTCTTCCCCAATCAGTTCCCTTTGCATCAGTTTGTGGAAACGTCCTGTATTTCCCCTGCTGAGGATATCCACAGCAGATGTACAGCTGGAAGATCTGGCTACTGAAACACCCTCCTTCCTGCCTCTGGTGCAGAGGGTGTGTCAGGGGCAGGGATAGGGAGGGGCCAGAGCACTGCACTCCATCCAGTTCCATAAGGGACCAGAAACCATCTGGCACAAGTTAAAATTATTCCCTACTTGGGCCAGAGCAGAGAATCAGAGAGCCAGAATAGACTTTCTGACAACCTCCCTGATCTGCTGTATGCAGCTTACGGAGGGTTGGAAAGGAGAGGGATTTCTATTTGCATAAAGAGTTGTGTGTTAACAATGGCCAAATCCTGAAGCCCTTTCACGGACAAAACTCTCAGGGAAGTCAATAGGAGTCTTTCCTGAATAAAAGCTGAGGAAGGAGTTCACTCCTTACTAAAACAATAAATATGAAGTAATTACATTGTAATTAAGCTTGTCTTTTATATTGTTTTAACTTGCCAATTTATTTAATAATTTGGACAATTCATACAGTGATTATACCAGGGGTGGCCAACCTGTGGCTCCGGAGCCACATGCAGCTCTTCAGAAGTTAATATGCGGTTCCTTCTATAGGCACCGACTCTGTGGCTGGAGCTACAGTCGCCAACTTTCAATGTGCTGGGGGGTGCTCACTGCTCAACTCCTGGCTCTGCCACGGGCTCTGCCCCTACTCCACCCCTTCCCGCTGCCCCCACCCATAGCCTGCCATGCCCTCACTCCTCCCCCCTCCTCCCCGGAGCCTCCTGCACACCATGAAACAGCTGATTGGGAGGTGTGGGGAGGGAGGGGGAGGTGCTGATTGGCAGCGCTGCTGGTGGGTAGGAGGCGCTGGGAGCTGGGGTGGGAAGCTGATAGAGGGCTACTGACGTATTACTGTGGCTCTTTAGCAATGTACATTGGTAAATTCTGACTCCTTCTCAGGCTCAGGTGGGCTACCCCTGGATTATACCAAAAATGTTCCATTTTTGTCTTCATATTTGGTATTCATAGTATTCACTCTACTTCCCTGTACTTTAGTATACAAAATACTGTAGCAATATTATTTAGTTACACCCGCAGAAGCCCTCTCTCCTCCCCCAATAGACAAACACAATAACAAAAAACATGCTAAGGGTGACAAAAGTATTTTATGACCTTTAAAGTGAATACAACCTCACTTTCATGTGGTTTCTGTGTTTGGAATTTTATGACGGGGTGGGCAAACATTTTGGCCACAGGGCCACATTGGCATTATGAAACTGTATGAAGGGCCAGGTAGGGAAGACTGTGCCTCCCCCAACAGGCTGGCCCCAACCCCCTCCCACTTTCTGCTCCCTGACTGCCCCCCTCAGAACCCCTAACCCATCCAACCCCCCTTCTCCTTGTCCCCTGACCGCCCCTTCCCGGGACCCCCGCCCCAACTGCCCCCTGGGACTCCACCCCCTATTCAACCCCCCGCTCCCTGTTCCCTGACTGCCTCGACCCCTATCCACATCCCCGCCTGTAACTGTCCCCTGGGACCACACCCCCTTATCCAACCCTCCCGCTCCCTGTCCTCTGACTGCCCTGCAGGAGCAGTGGCCCAGAGTGCTGGCAGCATGCGCGCTGAGGCTGCAGGGGAGGGGCCGGGGGCTAGCCTCCCTGGCCGGGAGCACAGGGACCGGGCAGGATGGTCCCGAGGGCCATAGTTTGCCCACCTCTGTCTTAGGAAAAGGTATGTACTGACTTTTAGAAAAAAAATCCATTTTGGTTGAAATTTCTTCTCATTCCTTTCTCTCAGCAGATTGCAGTGATGGAGCTATGAAAAATATATCATTTCTAAGGTAGCAGTCCATGGTGCTCAAACAGCCCTTCTCCAAGGTCCTGTCACACTGAATTGTACTACAGTTGGCAGAAATAGTCCACTTAACAAGAGATTAGAGTTCTGTACTGTACCTACGGAAGTTATTCATCTGCATTAGGGATCATGTTTAAAGTCAAAACCATTTAAAGTTTAAAAAATTAAATGCTAGCTGCAAATATCATTACAATGACTTCATAATCAATAATATATTAAATATAGACATTTTGAGTCATATACTGTGACAGACTACATCCCTGTATTCACACCCTACATACTATTGTAATAATCTTTGTATAAAGTATGCCTTGTAACATATCATTTGAAAACTCATAATTTGCTGGTCAGTATTGTTCTGATAAAATATGTGTAGCAACGTTGCATGTGAAGTTATAAGATTCCCCTGGTGTTATTAACACATGTTCCAAACCCCACAGCTCTGCCCAAGCAGAAGCCTGGTCTGTCCTAAAGAAGGAAGGAATGTGTGCTTGCCTTCATTTGCATTTAAGCAGTAAACAGAATCATCAAGCAGGAAGGTGAGACAAAGGAAGTTCAAACAGGTGAAAAAACTCAGCAGGAAACATCCTTCCACATAGATTCTTTGCCTCCTGGGTCTCAGCTAGAAATGTTTTTCAAGAGGGGGACTGAAGCAGTCCAGGTGGGAGCTACTACAGCAAGGCATTGTAAGGCACCCAAGGTCATAGGGCAGGGGTGACATAACCCCCACCCCAGTCTGGATTGTGACCTAATATATCTCACATACATTATATTAATTTATAGTTTTATATACTGATATTGTATTGGAGCAGTAGAACAGAGGGCCTCATACTATTCTCACTTAAATTGTTGTAAATCCAGAGTAGCTCCATTGGCTTCAAGAGTTATTCTGCCTTTACACCAGGGTAAGTGAAAGGAGAATTTCGGCACAGAATCTCTTCTATTTTAGTTGGGGGGGTGGTTAGCTTAGTCATTTACTGGGAATGGCTAATGGACAGCTAGGTACAGGTTCTCATTTGGTAAGCATTTGATAATCCTCCACTCTTTCCTTTATGCTAGAGCCAAATCCAAGTGTTTATGGACATCAGTGGGAATTTGGTTGACTAAGGAGTGAGTAAAAACTGAGTACATTAGATCTGGCTCTTAATGATGATGTTCTTTTTCTGCAGTGACAAGAGATCTGTCCTAACTGGCAAGATTGCACTGGACCAGGGATGAGGTGCCATCTGCTGTGCAGAGATGACAGAAGCTCAATGATCACTAACAACAAAACTCATCTGCGACCCTTTCCCCACAGAGGTTTGGGAGGTAGTACCATTTTTTCAATATGGTACTTAGAATAGGTTATTTTTTGGTAACTTTGTGCTAAGGTTTGGAAAATGGTGGATTTGTAACATTCTGCAGAATGTGAATCTATAAATGCTTGAGAATGGCTGATTCACTGGTGTGAGGGTACGTGGGTTGTTATGTTGCCAGTCTTAGGAAGGGAGGTATTTTGTGTTAGAGTAGCATTGGAATTAGTGATATGATGCTGGCGATTACCCCTTGCCAAAAAAATGAAGACCAATCTCTTACCAGCTGAATTATTTCTTTAATATGCTTCGGGGAGTGTAAATGTGTACTATGGGGACTCATAATGTAGCAGGAAAGTATATATAATGACCTATTTCTGGTTTCTCTTCTGTCGTGGCTTTCCAGAAGCAATAGTTACAGTGGCAGTCATTAAATCAACATCTATTTATAGGTACCACAAAATCTCTATTCAGAGATTAGGAAATAAACAGTCTCTCTCATATAGCACACACTGTCCAGGCTTAACAGTGGTCCTGTGTGTACGGAAGCCTGGTTGCTGTGAAAGTTATTTTATTTGTTAATTAGAAATTACATTCTTCTTTGTTTTGCAAAGGTTATGCCTGAGTCAATACAGATTTTTCAGGTTTTTGGTTGTACTCCTTCGGTAAGTTCTTCTGTCTGTTGACAGAGTGAAACCAGGTGTTGATCAAGGATATCTTTATCACCTCATTTCAATGTGATGTGATTGAACTAGCATCCCCCAGTGTTTGTGGATAAGCACTTCACACATTAGTTCTAAGACAGCTTTTTCTACTTGTGCTGTAACATTTTTTTCTTGTTATACCCCTTCCCCAAAGCCTGAGAGTCACCTTGTAAACTCATTTTCTTACTACTAACTGAAGGTGAACATGTGGCCTTCTGGGGTCCTTGTCCTATGCACACCTCTCGCAGTCCTGTTAGCTAGCATTTCTTAAAGAGCTTTCTGACTTGTTTAGTAGGAAAACCAATCTGATTGTTATATATATTTACATACACAGTATATGCAGTAACTGAAATCTCTCACAACCACTCAAGAAGCATACAGTGCCATTTGTTTTGAATCAGTAGGTTTTCTGGAACAATTCTGGCCAAATAAACTTTGGCAAGTTAAAAAATCAGAGTGTGCGATTAATTTAAGTGACACACATTCACCTCTGCAATCTCTACAAGTGAACTCTGAATTTCCTCATTAAGTTGATGGTAAGCCCAATGCTCTGCTTATTCCTGCATTGTATTTCTTCAGTAACTTGGCACACTTTCATTTTGTTGGGTAAAAACTGAAAAGATAAGCAAACAAGTTCCATGCTACGAAGGACAGTTTTAGTGCCTTGTACACCCCTTTCTAGAAACCAGAAGAATGTCTTTATCTTTGAGGGGAAGGAGAAGCCGTCTTCACTATAGCTCTGAATGTGACAATAGCCCATCAGACACAGTTGCTAGGCCCAAACTGCTCTCAGTTCCACTACAATTACTTTAGATTTACAGATGTGGATATAAAAGCAGCATTTCGCCAACTGCACATAGCTATGACAATCTGTCCTTTTATGCTCAGTTCGAGACTTGTTTAGACTTTTGACTAGATCCTCTCCAAACTGCTGAAACCCACTTTGTACAAACTTTGCATGGATATGTTCTGAAGCATATAAATAGGGTTAAGATTTGCTGGAAGATACTTGACCAAGATAGCTACATGTCTGGTTATGAATAATGAGAGAAAGAGGAATCCTACTCTGAGTCATCATTGCTAAAAAAATTGAGGAAAATCCAAATAACCAGTGCCAGCCTTTTGAAACAACTCTTCTAACCCATATAAGACAAATTAGTGAACAGAGCTCTGGGGAAATGCACAAGGTGAACTCATGCAGAAGAACAGCTCAGCATTTCCTATTTTTCAGTTGTCTGTTTTTCATGAAGTCATTAAAATTGAAATAAAAACAATCAGCAAAATAACCATAATATAGCTGGATACCCATTGAAAATGTTCAACAGGAGTGACTTTCCAGAAGCTGGGAATGGGTGACAGGGGATGGATCATTTGACGATTACCTGTTCTGTTCATTCCCTCTTGGGCACCAGGCATTGGCCACTGTCAGAAGATAGGATACTGGGCTAGATTGGCCTTTGGTCTGACCCACTACGTCCGTTCTTATGTTCTTGCCACACTGAATTGAGTTCCAAGAAATGGCATGGGGAAGCATCCTGGGGTAATCTTCCACTGAGGATAAGAGACTCTAAGGGTGTAGAACTATTAAAAGGTGTATTATGGAAAGGGATTGTGTCTTTACTCCTTACACAATACTATGAGTATGAGGAAACCACACACAGACACAGGTTCCAAGTAATCTGAGTTTTCTTACTATACACAAGCATACAGGCCAACTACCTACACACACACACACAGCTGCTCACCAGAGGGCTCTCCAGTACCTACAGGGATGTGTCCCAATTCCTGTACAGTACAACATGTATCCACATTTTACTAAAACCCTTCAAATAAAACATATTTGAAGACACCCAAACCCACATTTGGAAGCATACTGAGAAACTGGTTTCTTCCTTTCTCATGCCCTTTATATTCCAAAACAAAAACTGGGTTCCCTTTTTAGATAAAAAAAATACTCTATTTCTTTTTACAATCCTGGGATTCCTCAGGATTTCAGAAGACAGGGGTACTTGCTGGTAGGCACCATTCCAGAGCATAAGCTACTGATTTATTGCCTGAACTATGAAGGCAACTTGGCACTTTCCTACTTAGCTGAGTGAGAAAACAGTGAAATAGGAGTCTGTTCTGTTTTACTGTTTGTTCCCTCAGTTGTTGCTCTTGTCCTCATCTTTCATGTGTGGCTGGGGCCCCTTATTGCCTCCTGGCCAAGGTGGGAAACTATTTTTAGTAGTTAAAAAAAGGAAGCTTTTGAGGGCTGGGATTATCTTTTCATGGTGCATATGGAAAAATGGGGCCTTAACTGACGTCTCTAAGTGCTGCTTCAATAATAATAATAATAATTGTGTGCGGGGGGTGGGGGGGGGGGAGAACGCCCTTGCGGGAAAGGTGGAAAGGAGCTGACTGGCTGCAACTCAAAGTGGGGGGAAGCAATAGCACTATAAATTGGTTCCCACATCCCAGGCAAATCATTTTAGGTTAAGGCTAAATTCAGGTCAGCTCTCAGGCAGAAAGGTGGATCAACCTGGCACACTCAATTGGCTGTTACAAGTTAAATACTGGCTTCAGACTGACAAAAAGGTGAGAGAGGTCCTATTTATAGTTAAAACATTTATTCTAAAAATGAGCCCAAGATGCAAAACTCAGATAGTGGAGGCTGTATGTCAGGAGCCTGGGCCTGCAGCAAAACCAATCTCTGAGCCAACTCATGAGGGCAGCTATACCTCCTGATTGGATTGGGGTGGGGGGAATCACCTTCCTCCTTTCTCAAATACAACTAAACTAACAAGACACTGACTAGAAGAAAAAGGCCACAACTTTATTTATATGTACAACAATAAGACAACACACATCAAGAATAATCATCCTCCTTCCTTAGAAGTTAAGGTCAGGCTTGACAAAGCCCTGGCTGGGATGATTTAGTTGGGGATTGGTCCTGCTTTGAGCAGGGGGTTGGACTAGATGACCTCCTGAGGTCCCTTCCAACCCTGATATTCTATGATTTATTAGTGTTGGCCTTACCAAAGGGTACCTTGTTGAGTGAGAATAGTATCTTATTCAAGTAAGAGGGAACAATCCCTCTCTAACGGAATAGGGTTTCATGCACTCCACTCAATACATGATGAAAATGTTGCCAATTTCTTCTTAGCGCTCTCCCCTGTGGCAGTTTCCTCAGGACCCTCTCTTGTATCTGGAATCCAGCCCACTTTGTTATTACTAGTAGTAAAATCTTCCATTTACACGGTGCCTTTCATCCACAAAGATCCCAAATGCCTGTTGATATGCATCTTATATTTAAGATGTAAAAATATGGTGTGCTTACACACACACACAGAAAAAATGGCTTATAAAAGCCAGAGCTGGTTGATTAGCTAAATATTTCTAGAATGAGATGGAAAGGCATTGTTGTTTTTCCAGCTGTTAAAACAGGTGGCTGCATAATGCAGTGCAATTAACAGGGAGGAGCGGTTGTGAGGACTGACATTTTATTGGATGGTAATACAAGTAACTGTGGTTAACAGGTGACCATTAGCACAACTTTCAGTGTAAACTGTATTTATATGAAACACATACACCAGTAGGTTGGAATGTAGCAGATGTGCCACAAAGCTAGTTTGTGGTGAGCAAAAATAACACTGTAGTTTGATAAAACTGAAGGGGGAATTATCATTTCAACAGGAAGCTAGAACTAACTCCTTCCTCTCACAGGTTATAGGGGAGCCTTAATGACCTCAAGTTGTTATAGCCTATATTCTGTACCCATCTGACAGATTCCTGCTCCTTCCTAGCTCACTGGTCATCCAAAACATCTATATAGCCAAGAAGCTCTTTGAGCTACTCAAATTAATTGTTAGGAAGTAAAATAATGCATGCCAAGTCATAGGAATTGCTGTAGATATTTTCTACTGGGCTGATCAGAGGATTGTGCCTATTTGGGTAAATGGTGTGATTATATGAAAAGAGTACAGTAATATATGAATAAGCCACAGTTGGTTTGTGAAGTTAGATCATGCATTCCTTGTTTCCTTTAATTTGTCAGGTGCAAATAAGGTGAAAAATAGAGTTTGTAGCTAATATACTGTTAGTCATTGTTATAGGTAAGAAAAAGAATACTAAAAACAAGGCAATATTTTGGATAACTCATTAGCCCAAATAAAATATTTCTTGAGAAAGAAATAAACAAGGCTATCTCAATAAAAACAAATGTAATCCATAACCTGCAGATTGGTTAATTGTGATATGCAATATATAAAGGTAGGGTTCTTTTGTATAATATAACATAGCAAGAAATTCAAAGGGTCTCTATTGTTCAGTAATGATGGTATGTTGAGCAAAGTACTGTTTTTAAATTATTAAGAATTATTCTAACCAAATTTAGAGCTGTGTTACGAAAAACAACCCTTAAAGTTTAAGGCTTTGTATGATTAGAGTATGATTGGCTGAGCACACACCTGTTTATTTTATTCCCACATGTGTCTGTTTCTTGCCCTTATTGAATGACAAACCCTCACTGAGAAGAAGCCAGAGGTGGTGGTGGTGGTGGTGGAGTAAAATTGTATATTAATGAGGAGGTAGACTAAGGAAATTAGAAGTGATGGACTGAATAAAATAGAATCTCTGAGTCAAAATCACTTTGGGAAAGAAAGTTGAGCAGAGGTTCCACTTGGATAGTGCTTGGGGTATGCTATCGACCACAAAGATCCTATTTGGATATGGGTGGAGAAGTCTAATATTTTTAATGAAATAAATACTACTGGGAATTGTCCGATAATGGGAGGACCTCATAGAAGAGCTGTTTGTAGAGAACAACTCTGGTTCAGGTAATCATGAGCTAATTCAGTTTAAACTAAATGGAAAGATAAAAGAGGTCTGCAACTAGGGTCCTTGATTTCAAAAGGACAAACGTTCCAAAATGAAGAGAAATAGTTGAGGAAGTGGACTGGATTGAAGAACTCAAGGATCTGAAGGTGAGGGAGGCTTGAAATTATTTTAAATCAAAGTTGCAGAAAAAATCTGAAGCCTGCATTCCAAGCAAGGAGAAAAATTGTAAGGAAGGGTTGCAGACCAAACTGGATGAACAGGCATCTCAAATAGGTTATTAAAAGAAAGCAGAAAGCCTATAAGGGATGGATCAGCAAGGAAAGCTACCTCTTTGAGGTCAGAAAGTGTAGAGGAAAAAGTGAGAACTGCCAAAAGCCAAGCAGAGTTTGACCTTGCAAAGGAAATTAAAACCAATAGTAAAATGTTCTTTAGCCATATACAATTAAAAAAAAAAACACAACAAGAAAAGAAGTGAGACCGCTAAATGCTGTGGATAGGGTGGAGACTAAAAATAATCTAGGCATGGCCCAATACCTAAATAGACATTTGACTTCAGTTTTTAATAAGGATAATGAAGAACTTAGGGGTAGTGGCAGGGTGGCTAACAGCAATGAGAATATGGAAGTAGAAATTACAATATCCAAAGTGGAAGTCAAACTCAAACATCTTAATAGGAGCAAATTGGGGACCCCAGATAATCTCAAACCAATAACAAGGATTTTTAATGAATCCATAAACTCAGGTGTCATAGCCCAAGACTGGAGAATTGCTAATATGGTCCCTATTTTTAAGAAAGGGAGAAAATTATCTAGGAAACAGACCCATTAGTTTGACCTCAATTGTATGCAAGGTCTTGGAACAAATTTTGAAAGAGAAAGTAGTTACAGACATAGAGATAAATGGTAATTGGGATAAAAATACAATATGTATTTTGCAAAATGTAGATCTTGCCAGACCAGACAAATCTCTTTCTTTGAGAAGATAACAGATATTTTAGACAAAGGAAATCTAATTAGTAGATCAAATACATTTGGATTTCAATAAGGCATTTGATACAGTGCCATATGGGAAATTATTAATTACATTGGAGAAGACGGGGATTAATATGAGAATCAAAAGGTGGGTAAGAAACTGGTTAAAGGGGACCACTACAATGGGTCATATTGAAGGTGAACTGTGAGCCTGGAGGGGGGATAGTAGTGGTGTTTCTTAGAGGGCTTATTCCTTCACCCGCTTACTTCCCTGATCCTTCTCACATGAACAGAGAGCAATAATACCCGAATTCCAAAGGTGCAAACAATTTGGTATTTATTGGGGTGAACTTCCAGCAGGCAAGGATTCCAATTTCCTTCCTTAGTGTCCCCCTTCCCAGCTCTGACACCACAGAGCCTTGCTTGTGTCCCTGTTCCCATTCCCCCCCTTAGCAAAATATGATTCCAATTCCCCCACCCCTGTTACCATTCCCTCCTTTCTTCCTGACTGACTGCAGACTATATAGTAAAACTTGAGTTCTGCTTAGCTATACCTTAACCAATCATTTTACTGAAATTTAACTAACCAATCTTAACATATTGTAACATGATTATCTAACCAATTGTATCCCACCACTTTAGTTTACACCCAACAAAATTAATTATATAGCAGACAGAATCAATCACAGAACCAGACAGAGATTATACAGACAAACAATAGGGAAATGGGGACTACAGTGATAGAACAACAAAGAAATTAGGATTTCACATCCCAGCTATTGATAAGTGAGTTCTTGCCATACAGGATGCTATTAAACTAAGTTTCCTTTTACATTTTCTAGGTTCTTCCCTTTCTCTGGAAGGAATAGGCATTATCAGGACAGAATTGTATTCCTAACAGCCCAATAGCACCTTATTTCAATGTGACTAGTTTGGAATATAAAGATGTGACCATAGACTTCCCAGCTTATGGCTGCCCCTGCTGCTTAGCCAGAGGCCTTAACCTAAGATCAGGGCCTCAGACTGTTGCAGTAAGAGAAGGCCCTTACACTGGCAGACAGTGATTTTGATTCTTTTATACCTCTATAACTAGCTAAGTGATAAACATATACCTAAATTCTTAAAGCATAGGCCTTTGCAGACAGGCCTGAATATCTATATCATAACAGTGTTACTCGGGGATCAGTCTTGGGACCAATCTTATTTAACACTTTCATTACTGACCCTGGCACAAAAAGAGTGCGCTAATACAATTTGTGGATGGCACAAAGTTGGGAGGTATTGCTAATATAGAGAAGGGCTGCAATATCCTACAAGAAGATCTGGATGACCTTGAAAACTGGAGTAATAGAAATGGGATGAAATTTAATAGTGCAAGCTCATGCACTTAGTGACTAACAAGAAGAATTTTTGCTATAAGATTGGGACATATCTCCTCCTCTGTCGCTTCAATTGGAAGCGACAGAGGGGGAGAAAGACCTGGGTGTATTGGTTGATCACAGGACTACGATGAAACACAAATGGGATGCGGTGGTGAAAAAGGCTAATGCAATCCTAGGATGCATCACACAAGGTATTTTCAGTAGAGATTGGCAAGTATTAGTACTATTATACAAAGCACTGGTGAGACCTCACCTGGAACATGGAGTGCAATTTTGGTTCCAGTTAGAATTCATCTTTCTTAAACATGGGAGACAGGTGTAGAGAAGGGTTATTAGGATGATCAGAGGAATGGAGAACCTACCTTACCAGAAGAAACTTAAGGAGCTTGGCTTAGTTTAGCCTAACCAAATGGAGTTAGGATTTCTCTCTATAAATACATCAGAAGGATAAACACCAGGGGAGGGGAGTTATTTAACTTAAAGGGCAGTATTGACACAAGAACAAATGGCTAGAAAATGGCCATCACGTTTAGGCTTGAAATGTAATAAAGGTTTCTAACCATCAGAGGAGTGAAGTAATAAAGGTTTCTAACCATCAGAGGAGTGAAGTTCTGGAACAGCCTCCTGAGGAGAGCAGTGGGGACAGAAAACCTAACTAGTTTCAAGATTGAGCTTGATAAATTTATGGAATGGATGGTATGAGGAGATGGGCCACATGCCATTGTAGTCAATCTGTGACAGCTCATAGCAAAATATCACCAATGGCTTGAGATGGAACACTAAAAGGGGAGGACTCTGAGCTACTTTCTCAATGAGAATGAGAAATGTTGAACAGTTGGATGAATAAGTGATATTTTGGAGTGGTGGCCATTCCAAAAAAGAAAAAAAAAATGGTTCAAGCCAAACAATATCCTGAAAACTTTCAGGATTTTTCAGTGACTCAAAAAAAGTTCATTTGGGGTCTGTTCCAGAGCAGGGATTTCATCTTGGGTCTTCCACATCCCAGCTGAGTGTCCTAATGACTGGGCTGAAGATTACACAGAGCAGGAGGGACGGGGGAGAGGCACCACAGCCACCATCTCCTCCTTCTTCAGGCATTTTGTAACCAGCCAAAACTATTCATGTCAAGTTCATGAATAGTTGCAGATTGACCAAAACTGTAGTTTTCATTGAATAAGTTCAGTCTAAAAATTTTTACTGAGCCCTAGCTATGCATGACTGAAACAGGATTATAAAGTTGCCACTCAAATTTCATTAACTATAGCTTTCTTTACTGTGAAAAAAGAAATAGCAGTAAATTGTTTTTATAGAGTTTGTTTTTTTCACAGAATCCCAGGGAGCTTTACATCTCAAACAAGTAAAAACAATATTGAACTGGACAATTCTGCCTTAAAAGCCAACCCCAGTTCCAGCTTTCCAAACATAAATAGGAAGTTGATTTCAGAACCGTGAGATATGCACTCTTAAAGTTTGAACACCCTCAGTCTCCAAATTACATTGAGGACAAACCAGTTACTTATCAGACTCTGACCTAATTTTTTTTATATATAAACTAAGAAAGCAAGAAAAGAAAAAAAATCAAAGCTATTATTAGCCAACATTACTGATGACCTTGCAGGTAAGCAGAAGTATTCTAAAAATCAATAAAGTAATTCAGAAGAATAAAGAAAGCAGTGATGTATTTTAATGTGGTAATGTATTTTCCTCTTTGTATAAATATAGAAAAAACCCTAATACTTCAGACTCTGCAACTGACTTGCAACAGTGAGATAACAGAAGACAAATATAGCATTAAGTCATTTGCCAGTAAAAACTGCTGATCTGCTACTGTACAATCGTGTCCAACTGGTGGTCCTCAAGGCTCTAAGATCTGAGCATGTTAAGAAACATTGCATTTAATTTAGAATTTAACATGTATTCCCTGAACTGCACCCTCTGCTTTCTAAACTGAAATATTTGAAACATCCCCTCACAACAGAGAAGAGGGGGAGGGCACCAGTTCCCCTTCAGCCTCAGGAGCAGCTCTGATGTGAGCATGTAGTGTACTGAGCGACCTGTGTCCCTTCCCTGCTATAGCGGCTCAGCAGCTCCGCCATAGGCCACTTTCTACATTACAGAGGAGTAAGGGGAGAATAGCTCAGACTGTGAGAGGAGTAGAAGAGATACTACCCAGAGCCCAGGACATTACTTAACAAAAGATGGCTTGACAGCACCACATAGCCTCCAGGCCAGCCTGCAAGAGGGATAAAAAGAAGCAGAGAACCTACAGCATGCTACACCGTTAGGATTCTCTGCTCCAGCCTCAGGAACCATATGCCAGCAGGATCTGGCTTAGTGCCCTCCATCCACCCTCCTACCATGGCATGGGACACATAGTCCCTAAATAGCATCCGTAGAGAGGGAGGTATAAGACTCAGCTATGCCAGCTTTATGTCTGCTGTGTAATCCCTCGTACAGGGGGAACCCTTATTAGTGTTCTAACAACTAATACTAGGATTACTGTGGTCCTAGTGGCCAGGGCCACATCCAGGGGACTTGTGAATGGTTCTCGCTTCTTTGTGCCACCTCAATAGTCCAAAGGGAGCAGAATAGAGCAGCACATCAGTCCCTAAATATTGACTTTGCCCCATATTTTGCTCCTCAGTCTGAAAAGGCTGGACACCACTGGTACAGACAGACATCAGCAATTGACAATGACAGACTTCCAGCATTTGGCCAAACAGAATTCTACTGTGATGTGAAATGAGGCCATACTAAACCAGGAAGGGAATCAACAATTTGAGTAGACACCGCGATCTAAAATAGTTTTTGGAGTATCTGTACTGGGCAGTTTAAAATGCAAATCTTCAATACTGTGTCATCACAAGGGGGATGTCTACACTGAAGCTGGGACCACAGACTAAGACTACAGTATCTACATACCCTAAAGATGATAGATATTACTCAGCTGTGTCATTGGGATTTTGGAATAGGAGCCCTGTGTATGCTTTGAATGTGTGAGGAAGAGTAGGGCAAAGGTAGCTTCCTTGAAGTAAACAATTATGAAGAGGTAGATGACAGAAGGTGGAGAAAGAATTTTGCTTTAAGTAAATTCTAAACAAATAAACAAGGCATCGGGGAGCATGCCATGTAGTCAGCAAGCAGGCAGGCCAGCAGGAGGAGATTACTACTTGCTATTACACTTCAGATTAATTACACCTGTTTATTAAAAGAAACTATGGTGCTCATATCTTTAAATTCCATTTGATATTTACATATTTAGATGTTTCAGTAAGAGGTGGCTTGTTATACTAATGAGAGAATTCTAATTTTCACTTCAGCAGTAGGCATCAAGTAGGTAAAAAACAAACCCTTCCAGACTTGATGGCTAAAAGAAGATTGTATGCTATCCTTCTGGAATACATCTCATAGCTTATTTTATGCAAAAACACCCTCAGCATTAATGAAATAATGAGAAGAAACCAAATACAGCCCAAGGAGTGAAGGAGCATCAGAAATCTCACCACCTTCCACTCCAGCTGGAAGGCACGTTTCTTTGATCCTCGCTAACATACACAGCAGCATGTATATTGCATTAAAAAAAGCAAAACCACTAAAACCCTATTGAAACAAGACACTCCATTGCACACATCTCTCTCTGGGGAGAGAAAAAACAACACATGACAGATGTGTGGTCATTTGGCTTAATGCACTACTGCAGAGCACTAGATACTACCATGCTGAGCACAGTATAAGAACCTATAGAGAAGAGAAAGCCAAATGGCAAAGGTTAAAGTCAACCATTCTTAGCTAGGGCCATTATGCATATTATAGCCATTCTGTCTCAGAGATCCATTATATAGGTTGTAGCAGCTTGTTTGTAATGAACAATGTGTGAAAAAAAAGAAAAGAAAAAAAAAAGAAAAAGATTCAACCTCACCTTATTGCAGGATCCCAGACCTTTACAACAATAGTGTCAGCATCTGTCATGTCTATTGACTTATCCTGTTATGAATAATTATTTTCTCAGCTCGTTCTTTGTGTCACTAAGATTTAATCAATGCCCATTCACCTTCCCTCTGGAAAAAAAAATCCACTTTTTCTCATGTGCCACTTAAAGCCTCCCTTTAACAAACTCAAAGCTTTGTCTAGATATACTGACTAAAAGTACAGCTCTTCACTCACTGCAGTTGTTTCCTGCTTCTGGAAGAAAAAGGGTGCAACATCAGAGTGCCATTATTTTGGTGATCTGCAATGCTGATGCTATATTTTAGCTTATGAAGGGACACATTCTCAGAGCACTGGCACTTAGTAACATAACATCTACCTGGAGAATGGCAGCACTACCTGGATGATGTAGTGAAGAAAGGCCCATTGTTCTTGGGGCTTGGACCAGAGGTATGATGTAGCTGACTTCAGTTAGCTAGGATCAAACCTGTAATTAACTGACAAAAGAAAAGGACTGCGTGCTATAAAGGGTTACAATTCATCAGGCAGTTGCCACACATCCTCCAGGACACTCTGCAGTGCTACAGGTCCTGCTGACTTATGAAGAGCTGCTCACAAGAAGCCATTTGCTGTAAGTTTTATTGTATCTGCCATACTCGGGAACAATGCTGCATATTCTTTAGTGGCAGCTACTTGTACCTTAGTTATCTACCTATTTACATATAGGTATCGACATCTCTTATTGCGCAGCCCTGTAACAACTCACTCTCTATCACACAGAGACTGAGAATGCAGCCAGGTGAGATTGCCGCACCATCTGCACTGTCTTTACATTAATTTATTTCTTGCTGTTAGTTAAATAAATAAGCAGTTAAATTAATAAACTATCCTAAAATCTGCCTCAATCCTCACCGAAATAGTACAGAGCTGTCTGCCTTCTCCAACTCAAAAAGACATTTTTTCTTATGTGCTTCAAGAAAGTAGGATGAGGCTTACACTAATTAATTTATGTTACAATTAATAAAACAGCTCTTTTAATTAAGTAATACTTTCACAGCTGGAAATGTGAAATGCTTATGAGAATGAAAGAAAGAAGAAATTGTGTCTATTTCATAATTATGAAAATAACTGAACAAGGCATTGAGGCTGTAAAGAAAAGGAAAGAAGTTGAATAAAACTTGCAAATTACCCTTCTTTTATTTAGGTAAAAATCAAACCACTGACTCTCACTGTTGGAAGCCAGTATATTGCACTCTGTGTTTCAGAGTGCTGTCAAGGTTGGTTGCAAAATGTGCAAATTCCAACCCACATTCAAATTACGCTAAAGGACAATTAGAAAGAGTCATTGCTAGAGATATAGTCAGAAATGGCACAGGTAGTAACAAGCCCACCGTGTCCATGTGTTAATGTTGATTTCTACTTCCAAGACAGCACAGCCGTTCATTTCTACATCTATGTCTTCACCTGAATAATGGGCAAAATGTCCACTGACCATTATCTATAGTTTTCTGCATGCAGTTGTGGAACTGAGATCATATTGTATTGCATTCTATGTTGCAGAGTGCTATCAAGGTTGGCTGCCAATGTACAAATCCCAAACCACATTAAAAGCATCTATTTTAAAACTCCAGAAACACTGCTTTATCTGATTAGGCTCTTTTGAAACACTACAAAAGTGCTCACAAGGTGAATAACGGGTGGTTTTATTCCAGTAATGGCACTGTTCCATGAACTGCTGAACTCATGTACAAAATGTTCTCCACACACTTCATTGATATAGTACATTTGATTTCAAATGCACTCTCTGGTATTAATCAGTAGATCATTAATCTTTACAACAAAGTGTTGTCACTGTGCATTTCAAGTCAGTGAACAATAGGATAGTGAAGAGCACTTTGTACACAAAATATGTCAATAGTCATGCACAATTGATTTCACATAACTGTTATATTGTAACAAATTTAGATAAGAATCTGTATATATGACAGTAACATGACTGACTTCACATAGCAGCAAACAGAGGACAGGGAAACCAAGGGAGTTTGCCTGGGAGTTCACACAGTGTGTTTCTGCCTTTCAGGCTCCTGTGAGCAGTACATACAACATCTGAGGAGCCTCTTGGAAGGAAGACATGGATAGTGAGCGATCAGCTGTTGTGACCTGCTCAGAATGTGCCATGTTTCTCTCTTTCTCCCAGAGGACAGAAGCGACTTAGTCTATACGAAGTGCAAGCTTGTCTGCATATTAGAAGAGAAGGTTAGAGGACTAGAGAACCAGGTATCAACCTTGCGTTGCAAAAGAGAAAATGAAGATTTTCTGGACAGAGTCAGTGCTTGGTTCTGGAAGCACAACACACTGAAAAATCAGAGTGTGGTGCAGAAAGGGGAAGAGTATTGGCAGCAGGTGACCTCCAGAAGAAGAAAGAGGAGAACCTCCGTACCTCCAATGCAGTGAGAGGTGTGAAACTGTTTTGAGGCTCTCTCCACAGGTACTACAGTGGAGAAGGATTTGGAAGAGCCCTTTGAAGGAAGGTATCAGAAGGAGACCCCATCGGCCAGAAAGCATGGGATGCATTGCTCTAGGGATTGGGGGTTCCATGACCACCTCTCCCAAAAGGAGGAGACGGGTGGTGGCGGCCGGGGACTCCCTCTTACGGGGGACGGAGTCTTCCATCAGCTGACCAGACCAGGAGACTTGAGAAGTGTGCTGCTTGCCAGGAGCTAGAATCCAGGATGTGACAGAGTGTATACCGAGACTGATCAAGACCTCGGACCGCTACCCCTTCCTACTTCTCCAGGTGGGCACCAATGATACAGGCAAGAATGACCTTGAGCGAATCACTGCAGACTATGTCTTCTGCAGATTAAGTCTGCAGAAGAGAAGAATGAGGGGCGGGATTTGATAGCTGCTTTCAACTACCAGAAAGGGAGTTCCAAAGAGGATGGATCTAGACTGTTCTCAGTGGTACCAGATGACAGAAAAAGGAGTAATGGTCTCAAGTTGCAGTTAGTGGGAAAGGTTTAGTTTGGATATTAGGAAAAACTTCTTCACTAGGAGGGTGGTGAAGCACTGAAATGGGTTACCTAGGGAGGTGGTGAAATCTCCTTCCTTAGAGGTTTTTAAGGTCAGGCTTGACAAAGCCGGGACTGGGTTGATTTAGTTGGGGATTGGTCCTGTTTTGAGCAGGGGGTTGGACTAGATGACCTCCTGAGGTTCCTTCCAACCCTGATATTCTATGATTCTATTCCCCGCACTCAATGACTCATTTTATTCTATTGTTCTTGTTACACTAAGAAAATAGTAATCTTATTAGCCTGATTTTAAGCTGACAGACTAAACTATCAAAATTTGATATTCCCAAACAAAAAAAAAAATCTTTAAATACAAAACGTGGGGAAAAAAAATTTACCAAAATTTTGTAACTGTTGTTCTTCCAGATGTGTTGCTCATGTCTATTCCAATCTAGGTGTGTGCACGACCATGTGTGCAGTTGAACATGTGGACATGTGACCAGGTAGCAGCCCTAGAGATCTCTTTGATTGGTACCTGTGCCAGCAAGGCTGCTGCTGATGCTTGTGCCCTAGTCTAACGTGCAGTCACGATTGCCAGGGGAGGCACCTTTAGAAGCTCATAGCAGTGGTGGATGCAGGCCATGAGCGAGCACAAAATCCTCTGAGCAGACACTGGGCAACCTTTTATTCTGTCCGCCAGCGCAACGAACAACTGTGTTGATTTACTAAACGGCTTTGTTCTATCTATGTAGAAGGTCAGAACCCTCCTGACATCCAGGGTGTGTAGCTTGTGCTCCTAATCTGATGCATGAGGCTTTGGAAAGAGGACAGGTACGTATATATCCTGGTGAGTATGCAACTGGGAAATTACCTTGGGCAGAAATACTGGGTCCGGTTGCAGCTGGACCTTATCCTTGTTAGCGCCCTGATCTCAGACACCCTGCGGGCTGACATTATCATGACCAGGAACAAAAGAGAAGCAGGAGAGAGCAGGAAGCCAGAGGCTCAAAGGGAGGCCCCATAAGCCTCGAGAACACGAGATTCAGGTCCGGAGGGGAAGGGAACAGGATCCCAGACGTGAGGGTAGAGATGTTCCAGACCTTTCAAAAAGCATGCCATCATGTTCTGAGTGAAAATTGACCTGCCTTGGAATGGAGGATGGAAAGCCGAGATAGCAACCAGATGGACCTTGATCAATGACAGGGACAAACCTTGGAGTTTGAGGTGCAGCAGATAATCCAGGATCACCTGCAGGGGCACTGACTTGGCCTGAATACACCATTCTGAGGCTCAGCATATGAACCTTTTCCCTTTACCCAGGTAAACTTCCCAGAAAGACCTGCTGAATACGGGCAAACCATGCCCATTTATCTGTGCTTAGCCATGTAGTATCCAAGCAGTCAAGTGCAGCACCTCCAGGTTTGGGTGCAGAAGGCTGCCCATGGTTCTGGGATAGCAGATCCGGCCAGAGGGGCAGCTGCAGCTGGGAGCTTCCAAAAGGCTCAGCAATGTGCCAAACTAGTGCTGGCGAGGCCACATGGGGGCTATTAGGATAATTCTCGCCCTGTGTTGCTGGTTCTTCACAAGAGCCCTGTGAATCAAACAGCACTGGCAGGAAGCCATACATCAGCACCCCTGACCAAGGAATGAGAAAGGCATCTGACAGAAAGGCGTCCAGATTGAACAGAACATGTGGCATTTTCAGTTCTGCCCATATGTGAACAGGTCCACCTGGGGGATTGTACTGGCCACCTCCGGATGGAGTGAGATGAGAAGGACTCAAAGGTAATTTGGGTAATTCCCACTGAAATTAATCAAAGCCTTAGAGTCAGAGCTCTGAGATACCGAGCTGAAACAGCGGAGCTCCTCATGACAATCTGCTGGTCCTCTAGCCAACAGTCTCTCCCTGTGGAGGAGAAGGTAAAGGAAGAGGATAAACAACTTCTGCTGGCTGGTTTTCTATTAGTATAGCTCCACTGGTGCGGTAGGTGATTTACAAATAGGTATGATCATGACCACACATACAAATGCATAGCTGTGGGTTTCAGGACCTTAAAGGCTAGCCTTAAACAACATTGACAGGACATTTATGAATTGATCCCTGCTTTGGAAAAAAGAAATACTGACAGATTTTCAGCCCTGGGTGATTTGTTTAGGTCAGTTTGCATTTTCAAGGTTATTTTTTATAGAAAAAGGACTAGAAATTGATTCATTAAAATAAGAAAATTGAGTTTGTTCTGCCCCGTATAGGGCAGGATATTTCTCAGTCCACAGGAGGGTATGTGTGGAAATCAGTGAGAATTTTAATTCCCCCTAACCATTCAGTTTCCTTCTTAAAGAAACCCTTGGGTTTGAACTGTTGGTGACTTTACTTTCAAAATGCATTTTTATCCTACTTTGAGCTATATTTCTAAAAGTATCTTCGTTTTCTGTTCACCTGATTTGTATTGCTAAAAGGTCAAGTGTTCTCATTTGATGTCACTGTAATGTTTGTTTTTATCTGAGCCCTGACTGGATTACAAAAGTCTTGAACAAAAGTCTTTTGATGTGCCTGTCCTTAGTAACACACATACATGCATTTTCTTTATCTTCTACTAGTCAACACTTCTGTCCTTTAATAGTGTTGTCAATGCCAAAAAGGATATTCTGATTTTTGACTCTGCTCTTTTGCATGCATGCTACAGATGTCTGTGTAGTGAAGTTTTTTTACACAATCTGCCGTATGTTCTGCTGTGCATCTTGGTGTGCTAACATGTTTTACTGTGTTGTTTAAATATTTAATGTTTATAGTTTTGTTTAAGAATAAATTTATTCAGTAGGGTCATAGAGCCAGAAAAATATAGCGAACAGCTACAAGTTTGATACATACATTCAAAGACATTGTGCTCTTTCAAAATTAATTTGTTGCAACTATCTTGCATGTGTACGCAATGTTTCAGTCCCTTCACACACATTTTAACTTCCACTGTAAATCTGACTAACAATGAGCATTACACTCTCATATAGCAGTCTGCACTATGTAGGACTTGTGTATTTTTTTCCTTTAAACATGTGAGTTAATTTAGCATCTGGGAGAAGAGAAACAAATTGAATGGCTTTAGCCAGTGCTCAGGGCAAGCGCACACAGTGTAAACTTTTGCCCATAAATTGTGAATGCACTTTGCTCCAAAGCTGAGGCTTTTGTATTGTTCATTGGTGTTTGATTCCTATTAAATTTGAATGGAGAGCTATGTTTAATATCAAGAAAGAGGAACATGTAAGCACTCTAATAGCTTGAAACCATTTATATCTTTAAAAATAAAGTTATGCTTTTTACATTTAATAGAATTATTGGGGTGTGAACCTTAAAAGCATATTTTTAAGGAAATGGAAGCATTTTATACATTTCTCTGAAAGTAACAAATGGCCAATTATGACAATGGTGAATTGGCCCCTGTCAAGGCTGAATCCCCACTCTGGCACTTCGAGTGCAGAAGGTGGAGGCCTGCAAGGATTTTAAAAATTAATACTCGCCACTCCAGGCTTGTATTACACTCCCAAGGTTACAGCTTTTCTCTGACCTTGGATTGGTAAATGCTGCCACCACCCAAATGCAAAAATACCCCTTTGAACCCCAGGAGGAGCACTTGGGAATTCCTCCCTGTGGGGTACCCCCCTCTGGGGAAGAGCTGAGAAAGAAAATAAAGGAAATTAGCTGTTGCTACCTGCTAATCAAACATTCACAAACTTCTTAGGACACCAAAAATCCTATCCTAGTCTTAAAAAAAGGTAAATTTTATGAGAAACAAGAAGAAAGAAAATACATCTGGAACTTAGGCTTTTGCTAGATTTTAAAAGAGCAATTCCAAAAATTAAGTACCAATAATAGCTTTCTTGGGATCCAGTTTAAAAGTTACAAGCAAACAAAGGCACAAAGGCACCTTAGGTTTAGCACAGAGGAGATCCACAAGCCAAAATAAAGAAATAAACCAGATTGCATCTAATTTAAACATTCCCTGTCCAATGATTTCTTCTAGGTGTGGAAGATGAATTTTCATACCTGGTTTAAGCCTTACACAATATTCCTGTTCTCCTTCTCCAGAGAACAGACAAAGAGGAAGTTTCCCCTGTCCTCCCCAATTTAAAAAGTTCTAGTCTTCTCATTGGCTTTTTTGGTCAGATGCCCACTCTTTTTCTTTTACCTGTGGGCTTGTTAACCTTTTACAGGTAAAGCAAGCAGAGAACAGACACCAAGAGGGATTTTACATCTAACTGGCTGGCTGGCTGTCCATAAAAGGGAGCTACACCCGTCCCCCCAGCCTTCATTTATCATAGCCCCTAGGTCCAATCCATTATAAATTATTTGGATATTCAACTCCAGTACATTTTGTTTTGATTATAAATAAAATCAATTGGTCACTGTTACATCACTTTATTCTTTAGTTATAAAATATTTCTACAAGAAAGCAGAAGGCACAGTAATGAGATGGGGAGTGGATCAGTCCCTGACAGAATAGTATTGAAGACTTTATTATGAAGTCACACAATTTGCCAAGTGCAGGTAAATGGGATTAGGGAATTTGGTTTTTATGTTTTAATTCTATTTATATTAAGTTGATATACTAAATCATCCATTAAATAACCATTTCAATGACTCTGTGATGAAGCATATTACCTATCTGGGACTCGCAACTGTTAGGGTTCTGGGCTAGCATTCTGTAACAGGAGGAAAGGGTTTTATAATCAGGATTCAGAATCAACTGGAACCCATTAGCCTCCCAGTGAACCCAGATGGAAGAAGAAGATTATGTCAGAGGAACTGGAGAGTTGGACTGCAGCAGAATATCTCAGGTGGGAATGTTTCCATAGGACTACAGGGATGTGGTGGTGTTGCCAGCTTCCATGAGTCTGGAAATATTTGGTGTTTTAGTTTAAGTCCTAGCTTCTGGAATCAATTGATGGTGTGAGAATCTCAGCTCTCTCTCTCTAAATGAAGTTTTGAGCCATCATGGTTGTGGAGAAAAGCTTGAAAATTTGACCTGAGTGTACCCTAGAGCTTGAAAACCAGAAAGTAAAACAAAAACAAAACAAAAAAATGCAATATTCACTAGTGGTTATTTTTTAAAAAAAAAATCTCATAATATTTAAGATGGTCTGTCAGCGTTCCTTCCCCACTCTGAACTCTAGAGTACAGATGTGAGGACCCGCATGAAAGACCCCCTAAGCTAATTCTTACCAGCTTAGTTAAAAACTTCCCCAAGGTACAAACTTTGCCTTGTCCTTGAACAGTATGCTGCCACCACCAAGTGTTTTAAACAAAGAACAGGGAAAGAGCCCACTTGGAGACGTCTTTCCCCAAAATATCCCCCCCCCCCCAAGCTCTACACCCCCTTTCCTGGGGAAGGCTTGATAATAATCCTCACCAATTTGTACAGGTGAACACAGACCCAAACCCTTGGTTCTTAAGAACAATGAAAAATCAATCAGGTTCTTAAAAGAAGAATTTTAATTAAAGAAAAGGTTAAAGAATCATCTCTGTAAAATCAGGATGATAAATACTTTACAGGGTATTCAGATTCAAATCACAGAGGATCCCCCTCTGGGCAAAACCTTAAAGTTAAAGAAAACAGGAATAAACCTCCCTCTTAACACAGGGAAAATTCACATAAAAAAAAAAGATAAACTAATCCGCCTTGCCTGGCTTACCTATACTGGTTGCAATATTGGAGACTTGGATTAGGATGGATTGGAGAAGATGGATTTCTGTCTGGCCTCTCTCAGTCCAAAGAGAGAACAAACACAAACAAAGAGCACAAAACAAAAGCCTTCCTTCCCCCAAGATTTGAAAGTATCTTGTCCCCTTATTGGTCCTTTGGGTCAAGTGCCAACTAGGTTAGCTGAGCTTCTTAACCCTTCACAGATAACAGGATGTTGCCTCTGGCCAGGAGGAATTTTATATCACTGTGTACAGAAAGATGGTTACCCTTGCCTTTATATTTATGACACGGTCTCATGATTTTTGGAGGTCTGATACATGAGTTTTGAACATGTGCAACTCTGAGTATGTGCTAACCAATGTAAGGGTCTTTGGGCTGTCTGGATTTGGAACACACCCTCACAAGCAAACCAAAACATTACATATTGTGTCAGAAGTATTGTACGTGCAGAAATAGCCAAAAATAGCCTGCTAAGGGTGAACTGGAAAGAATGAACTGTCTCAGGGAGTAGAAGGAACTCCACGAGCACACAGTACTCACTCCTCTTCATGGGACTCCTGAAATCCAAACAGGTGCAAGGGAAATGTTACCTGCTCAATGGGGTGAGCAAAAAGGCAGAGATTTTTTTAGTACTTGGATAGTTACATCCAGCTGGGAAGATAAAAGATGAGAAGATACATTATTGGTTTAATGAATGTCATCCCAAAAGATGTATGCACATTATAATCAAGATCTAAGTGAACTTACAGAACAGTTTGTTAGAGAATTAAACTTGTCAGCCAAGGAGTCTGCATTTACTGACATAGATGAAATGATTTAGGACAGGATAGTATTTGGGACAAATTCACCAAAAGTCCCGAGACAAGCTCATAAATCAACTCTGAGCTTCATTTAAATAAAGCACATAGATGTTGCTAGAACACAGGAAATGGCACAAGCCCAGTTATAATCCGTTTCTATACCAACGTTTTCAGACAAACACAAAAGCAACTCCACTGCCACATCAACAGGCAGACTATAATTATGTAAGTAAAAGGGTTGAAAGTATGGGATAACATGCAAACTAGATGAGTGTCCAGCAAAAGGTCAGAGGGGTAAACGTATTTTAAAAGAAATTATTATGCAAAACAAATGCCAGTTCAAAAGAATGCTTGGGGAGATGAGAAGCTACAATAGAGAACAGATGTTTATGTGAAAGAAGTCACTTAGGCAAGGGCAGCAGTAGCAAAAGAGTTTAAGCTTACAGCAGTTCAATCAGGTCACAACCAAGCATTTATAGAGATTACAATTGTGGAGAAATGCCACTGGGTTAAATTTAAACTAGAGACAATTCAGTATAATATTCATAAAACTGGATGAATGGTTAGATCTCTCAAAAACTTCTCACCTGCAACTAAGAAATTGTTTGGCAATGGAACTGAGAGAATGGACTGCAAGGTACATGCAGTACAATGTGTAAGCACAATGAGGACCCAAAATGTGTAACGCATTACACTGCAAACACAGCAACACCGCTGCCAATCTGAGAACATGCCTAGCTGATTAATTGATCCACTGTCATTACCAATTTGAAAACATACCAGTTCCTGTGCCACAAAGACTTGATAGGGCAGATGATTATTGAAGAAAAAAAATACAGAGATGTATTTTATGGATTAAAGCAGCTTTCTGAGAAACATAAACCTAAAGTGATACCATTATAGATCCTGTAGCACATGCTTCACACACACACAAATTCTAGTTACATTGTGTTTGGTGAAATCAGACTTTCACGTAGGAAAACAGATGAGTAATTCTTAAGTAAATGATAGTACCATGGAGATTACCAACTCCTGTAGTGAAGAAGTCATATACAGGAGGGCTGACACTGCATAAATTCACAAATCAATAAACTAGACCATTACCAGGTGATTATATTTGATGATGTAAGTAGTAAAACTGGCTCATGTCCGATTTTGAAGTCTCTTGGATTCCAGATCTGGGCACTGGCAGATAAAAGTTCAAATGGTCCCTAGCTGCACTGCAGGTCAGGGACGCATAAGGCTGGGCATCTGGGACTCTGTGTCAAGTGCTGCTCAGCCCGACCTGGGAATAGGAATCTACATTTTTGTTAAACAGAAACGTAATAAATTCCCCCCCTCCTCCGAAGGGTGATGTAACATTACTGGGAATTAGCAGACAGTCTTATACATTCTGAATGTATAGGAAGCTGGGTCCTGGAGAAATGCTTATCATAGAATGGTAGGACTGGAAGGGACCTCGAGAGGTCATCTAGTCCAGTCCCCTGCACTCATGGCAGAACTAAGTATTACCTACACCATTCCTGACAGGTGTTTCTCTAACCCGCTCTTAAAAATATCCAATGATCGAGATTCCACAACCCCTCTAGGCAATTTATTAGAGTGCTTAAGCACCCTGACAGTTAGGAAATTTTTCCTAATGTGCAACCTAAACCTCCCTTGTTGCAATTTAAGCCCATTACTTCTTGGCTTAGCCTCAGAAGTTAAGAAATTTTTTTTTCTCCCTCCTCCTTGTAACAACCTTTTTACATACTTGAAAACTATTATCATGTCCCCTGTCACTCTTCTCCAGACTCAACAAACCCAATTTTTTCAATCTTCCCTCATGGGTCATGTTTTCTAGACCTTTAACCATTTTTGTCGCTCTTCTCTGGACTCTCTCCAATTTGTCCACATCCTTCCTGAAAGGTGGTGCCCAAAACTGGACGCAATATTACAGTTGAGGCCTAATCAGCACAGAGTAGAGTGGAAGAATTACTTCTCATGTCTTGCTTACAACACTCCTGCTAATACATCTCAGAATGATGTTTGCTTTTTTGGCAACAGTGTTATACTGTTGACTCATATTTAACTTATGGTCCACTATGACTCCCAGATCTTTTTCTGCAGTACTCCTTCCTAGGCAGTAATTTCCCATTTTGTATATGTGCAACTGATTGTTCCTTCTTAAGTGAAGTGCTTTGCATTTGTCCTTATTGAATTTCATCCTATTTACTTCAGACCATTTCTACAGTTTGTCCAGATCATTTTGAATTTTTAATCCTATCCTCTAAAGCACTTGCAACCCCTCCCAGCTTGGCATTGTCTGCAAACTTTATAGGTGTACTCTCTATGCCATTATCTAAAATCACTGATGAATATATTGAACAGAACCGGACCCAGAACTGATCCCTGTGGGACCCCACTTGTTATACCCTTCCAGCATGACTGTGAACCACTGATAACTACTCTCTGGGAGCAGTTTTCCAACCAGTTATGCACCCTAGCTTTTTTATGAGAAGATCATGTGAGACAGCATCAAAAGCTTTACTAACGTCAAGATACCACGTCTACTGCTTCCCCCCAAGCACAAGGCTTGTTACCCTGTCAGTAGTTGTGTTTTTAAAAATACTTTTCCTTTCTTTTCCAAAAGATAGACGATTATACTTAGCTGTATTCACAGACCCTAGATTTAAAAATATAGGGTCTGTGAATGGTCCTTAGTCAGGAAGGAACCAAAGTAAATGTCACGTTCACATGCTGTCCTAGTTGTGAAAAGCGTGATCACATATCAGTGTCCATCTCATTTGATTAATTTCCTCATTACCAGGCCTCTGGGCAGAATTATGGGAAGTTGCCATGTTAAGTGATCCCTTATAGAACTTCTGGAAACTAATTTCCCCTCCTTAGATATCTAGTTATCCTGCAACTGCCTTGCTCTACATTCTGGCTATAGAACATATGCAAAATGCCTTCATGAAAGGGCCATTGCTCTTCCCTATCCCCTCACTACTGCTCAGCTATACTGATTTTAAAACCACACACATTTTCTAGCTTCTCTGCTTCCTAACACTGTCAACTTCCAAACCCACAATGCCAAATTATAAAAGTGTTCTCTGGTGACTGGTTCTGGCATGAATCCACATACCAGTGCATGCTTTTCAGGATTCTCTTGTGTAAAAGATCTTCCCCAAGCAAAACCTATTCACTCATGTGAAAGCCAAGGAAACAATGTTATGTCTGTAGGTGAATCAAATTAGGATTAATAAATTCACAACCAAGGGTATATCTACACTACGAAATTAGGTCAATCTTATAGAAGTTGATTTTTAGAAATCCATTTATACAGTCGATTGCATATGTCCACACTAAGCACATTAAGTCAGTGGAGTGCGTACTCGCTAATGTGGCTAGCATCAACTTATGGAGCGGTGCACTGTGGGTAGCTATCCCACAGTTCCCGCAGTTTCTCCCTCCCCCATTGGAATTCTGGGTTAAACTCCCAATGCCTGATCGGGCAAACACATTATCATGGGTGGTTTTAGGTACATGTTGTCAGTCGTCCCTCCCTCCATGAAAGCAACATCAGACAATCGTTTCCTGCCTTTTTTCTGTGCAGACACCATACCCCAGCAAGCATGGAGCCCGCTCAGCTCACTGTCACTACTGCTGTTGTGTCTTGGGTGCTGCTGTCAGCAGACAGTGCAGTAGGACTGCTAACCATCATCATCCACTGCTTCTGCTGCAACTCTGCTCTCCTGCAGATGCCATACCATGGCAAGCATGGAGCCCACTCAGCTCACCGTCACCACTGCTGTTGTGAGCATTGTAAACACCTTGTGCGTTATCCTAGAGTCTATGCAGAACTGGGCTAAGAGATGCCAGAACAAGGAGGATTTTGATGAGGACATCGACACAGATGTTCCTGAAAGCACAGGATGTGGCAATTGGGACATCATGGCAGCAGTGCATCTGGTTGACACACTGGAATGCTGATTCTGGGCCCGGCAAACAAGCACAGACTGATGGGACCGCATAGTTTTGCGAGTATGGGATGATTCCCAGTGGCTGCGAAACTTTTGCCTGCGTAAGGCCACTTTCCTGGAACTCTGTGAGTTGCTTTCCCCCACCTTAAGCACAGTAATACCAAGATGAGAGCTGCCCTGACAGTTGAGAAGTGAGTGGCGATACCCTGTGGAAGCTTGCAATGCCTGACTGCTACTGGTCAGTTGGGAATCAATTTGGAGTGGGCAAGTCTACTGTGGGGGCTGCTGTGATCCAAGTAGCCAATGCAATCATTGGCATTCTGTTATCAAAAGTAGTGACTCTGGGAAATGTACAGGTCATACTGGATGGCTTTGCTGCAATGGGGTTCCCTAACTGTGGTGGGGTGATAGATGGAACCCATATCCCTATCTTGGCACTGGACCACCTTGCCAACCTGCAAGGGGTACTTCTCAAGGGTGCTACAAGTACCAGTGGATCACAAGGGAATTTCACTGACATCAACATGGAATGGCCGGGAAAGGTGCATGATGCTCGCATATTTAGGAACTCCAGGCTGCTTGAGCAGCTGCAAGAAGGGTTTTACTTCCCAGACCAGAAAATTACCATTGGGGATGTTGAAACGTCAATAGTTATCCTTGGGGACCCAGCTTACCTCTTGCTCCCGTGGCTCATGAAGCCTTACACAGGCAGCCTGGACAGTAGTAAGGAACAGTTCAACTATAGGCTGAGCAAGTGCCGAATGGTGATAGAATACGCCTTTGGACATTTAAAAGCTTGCTGGCATTGTTTGCTGACTAGGTCAGACCTCAGTGCAAACAACATTCCCATTGTTATTGCTGCTTGCTGTGTGCTCCATAATATCTGTGAGAGTAAGGGGGAGTCGTTTATGGAGGGGTGGGAGGTGGAGGCAAATCGCTTGGCGTCCGATTTTGAGCCACCAGATACCAGGGCAATTAGAAAAGCACAGCTAGGCATGCTGCACATCAGAGAGGCTTTGAAAACCAGTTTCATGACTGGCCAGGCTTTGGGGTGACAGTTGTGTTTTTCCTTGATGCAAACCCGCCCTCTTTGTTGATTTTAATTCCCTGCAAGCCAACCACCCTCCCCACTTCGAAATAAAGTAGCTATTGTTTTGAAACCATGCATTCTTTCTTTATTAATTAAAAAAAATAGATAACGGACAAGGTAGCCCAGGTGGGGTGGGGGAGGAGGAAAGGACAAGGCCACATTAAGCAAACAAACTGTTTGAATGACAGCCCTCTGTTGCTTTGGCCATCCTCTGGGGTGGAGTGGCTGGGTGGCCGGAGCCTCTCCCCCCGCATTCTTGGGCATCTGGGTGAGGAGGCTATGGAACATGGGGAGGAGGGTAGGCGGTTATACAGTGGATGCAGCAGGGCTCTGCACTCTTGTTGGGTTTCCTGAAGCTCTAACAGATGCTTCATCATGTCCGTTCACTTTCCCATTAGCCTCAGCATTGCATCCTGCTTCTGCTCTTTGTGCTCATTCAATTCTTTCCTGGCCTCTGCCACTGATTGCCTCCATGCATTAAGATGTGCCCTATCAGTGCAGGAGGACTGCATGAGCTTAGAAAACATGTCCTCTCGAGTATTTTTTTTGGCCTTCTAATCTGCGATAACTGCTGTCAAGGTTCCTCCCCCACTCTGAACTCTAGGGTACAGATGTGGGGACCTGCATGAAAACCTCCTAAGCTTACTTTTACCAGCTTAGGTTAAAACTTCCCCAAGGCACAAATTAATTTTACCCTTTGCCCTTGGAATATCCACTGCCACCACCAAACTCTAACTGGGTTTACTGGGAAATGTAGTTTGGACACGTCTTACCCCCCAAAATCCTCCCAACCCTTGCACCCCACTTCCTGGGAAAGGTTTGGTAAAAATCCTCACCAATTTGCATAGGTGACCACAGACCCAAACCCTTGGATCTGAGATCAATGAAAAAGCATTCAGTTTTCTTATAAGAAGACTTTTAATAGAAATAGAAGTAAAGGAATCACCCCTGTAAAATCAGGATGGTAGATACCTTACAGGGTAATTAGATTCAAAACATAGAGAATCCCTCTAGGCAAAACCTTAAGTTACAAAAAAGACACACAGACAGAAATAGTCATTCTATTCAGCACAATTCTTTTCTCAGCCATTTAAAGAAATCATAATCTAACGCATACCTAGTTAGATTACTTACTAAAAGTTCTAAGACTCCATTCCTGGTCTATCCCCGGCAAAAGCAGCATATAGACAGACCCAGACCCTTTGTTTCTCTCCCTCCTCCCAGCTTTTGAAAGTATCTTGTCTCCTCACTGGTCATTTTGGTCAGGTGCCAGTGAGGTTATCTTTAGCTTCTTGACCCTTTACAGGTGAGAGGATTTTTCCTCTGGCCAGGAGGGATTTTAAAGGGGTTTACCCTTCCCTTTATATTTATGACAACCGCAGAGATGGAGATGATTGGGGGAGCGTAAAATTGGGTTGGCTTCTTACGCCTTCATAGCATGTGGGAACATTTTCAAACGTCGTCAGCACCCTGCTTTCCCAGAGCAAGCAATGGGTTGGGTTTCACATTTAAAAGGAGGGGCTGCTGTAATCAGGTGGATGTGCAGCACACACCTACCCCGACCCTACCATGTGGCTATTCTGCGGGATGATCCCTTTGAGCCAAATGCAAACAGCTCAGCATGAACGGGGTCCTTTTACTGTTTCCTTACAAAAATTCCCCTATTTCAAGCAGGTGACTATGAACACTATTGCTTTTAAACCCTGTACTGTAGTTACAAAGGTGCACTCACCAGAGGTGCCTTTTCTGGCTTCAGGGTTGGGGATCCCGCCTTGGGAGGGTATTGGCTCCAGGGTGATGAAAAGGTCCTGGCTGCTGGGGAGAAAGGATTCACCGCTTGCCTGCTGCACATCCTCCTCCTCTTCCCCATCCACAAAATCCTCCATGTGGCGAGAGACTCCCCACTTTCAGGTGTCCATGGATAGTGGTGGGATAGTAGTAGGCTCCTCCCCTAGAATGCCATGCAGCTGTTCATAGAAGCAGTATGTATGGGACTCTGACCTGGAGCGACCATTTGCCTCTTTTGTCTTTTGGTAGGCTTGCCTCAGCTCCTTAACTTTCACATGGCACCGCTGTGTGTCCCTGTTGTAGCCTCTGTCCAACATGCTCTGTGAAATTTTGGCAAATATATTTGCCTTTCTTCTTTTGGATAGGAGTTCTGCCTGCACAAATTCTTCTCCCCATACAGCAATCAGATCCAGTGTCTCCCTTTCAGTCCATGCCGGAGGTAGTTTGTGATTCTGGGACTGCATGATCACCTGCGCTGCTGAGCTTCCCACGCTGACCAAACAGGAAATGAAATTCAAAGGTTCCCGGGGCTTTTTCCTGTGTACCTGGCTAGTGCATCGGAGTTGAAAGTGCTATCCAGAGCAGACACAATGGAGCACTCTGGGATAGCTTCTGGAGGCCAATACTGTCTATTTGCATCCACACTACCCCAAATTCGAAGCAGGGTCGATTTTAGCTCTACTCCCCTCATTGGGGAGGAGTACAGAAGTCGATTTTAAGAGCCCTTTAGGTCAATGCAACTGGGTTGGTTATGTGGATGCGGTCATTTTTAAATTTACCTAATGTGGCTAAATTCGACCTAATCCCGTAGTGTAGACCAGACCTAAGTTTGCAAATAATTTCTCCCATTCTTCAGCACAGACTAGTTATGAACTGGAAAAAAAATTTCTATGGGAACTCACAAACAATATTTTCTGCAGTATTCTAACTTTAATAAATTTGTATTTTACATTTTATAGCAGTTATTCATATAAAGCCAGTGATTGGGGAAAAAAACAAACAAACAATCAAACCAAAAATCCAAACAAACCTACAACAGAACAGCCTCTGTTTTGCAATAAAAGGGTGTGCGAGAGTGAGAGATACTTTACAGAATTATGTTTTATAATGATGGAACACTGATAAAAATTCTACAGAAGGATTGCCAGAGGAAATTTGCTCAATAGAGTAGAAAGAAAAAAAAATTATGCTTAATGCATTGCTATACTTAGTATTTTGTTAGCATTTGCAAAAAAAACATTTTTCATTTTATTCAGTCCTCAGCTCAAGAACTTTTGGAAACAGGTTCTGCCAGGCATATTGCCAGTTTGATAATGATATTGCCAAACAGGGGAAATACGTTAACTGTTGAATTTTCCAATGAGTGAACATCAGCTTTAAAAAAGGATCACTTTCCAGGCACACTTGGAAAGGAGCTTTATGCTGTTTCTGTAGTAGCACGAAGGTGAAGGGAATACATGGATGAGATTAGCACATATCTTTTTCCTTTGGCTTACAAACACTGTGCCATTTCCTTTCCTACTTGCTACGTTAGAAGTGGAAATCTTCTCACACCTCAGGGACTTCTTTTATAAAACCGGTATCTTCATTTAGGAGCAGATAGCAGACAAAGCTGTTACTTGCATAGGTGAGAATTTAAAACCGCACCAAAAGAAAGGCCAAATCTACTGTAGTGATAACCTATATGGGCGGGGGGTGGGGGGGGGGAAATATATAGAACCACATGGTCATACACATCCTTGATCTCTGTGTGGTGCACTCCATCCTACCAGTTAGAAAGGTCCCTTTTATTTTTTCGGCAGCCTATAGCATCTCTGAGAACTAATAGGCTCCTTGCTAACAACGTTGGGCAAGATTTTGGTCCCTGAAAAAGCTTCTTTGTGCAGCTGGAGCAGTACAAAGCAGACCTAGACCCAGTTATGTGAGGATTCCCTTTGGTGTCGAGGCCCAATGTTTATGACACCATATGCACCTGCCCTCAGGGAAATGGAGGCCCTTGGTATGGGGTTGGGTCCTGCCCTCAGAGGGTAGGTGGGAAGCCCTTGGTATTGGAAGGTGAGCCCTGCCTCTGGGAAGTGTGGGAGACCCTGTGGGGGATGCAGAGCCCATCCCACACCAGCAGCTCTTATGAGTCCTTTACCAGAGGGCTGGCTGGGCTCAGCTCCTTGCTTTGGGTTTTGTGACCTCTGGAGTCTTCACACTGGTCAGGTTTGGTTCAGCTGGGCCAAATTTATGTAAGTGGCATTGCAATCTGGCCAAATTTGGCTCACCAGCTCCCCATCATCATGATGGAGGGGTGGCCAGGCCAAACCTGAGCAGCACTGCAATCCGGTGTGCCAGGCCTGGAATGGAGAGCAGAGTCCTGTGGGACTGAAGCTGCAGGAACCAGCACACAACGCTTTGAAACAGTCTGGCAACCCAATTTTGAGTCATGAGCCATGAGTTGAGAAACGTAAAGCATCACTGAGGCTACTCTAAATCGTGTTAGGAACTGTATCCCATAGAGCTAGCTTTAGCATTCGTTTTATTTAGTAATAACATAAAGGAACCTAGAAGCTGTATCCAGTAAGACATTGGCTTCAGCAGTTAGCATAAGGCTTGAGGCCTATGAACTTTGGCACAGATAGGGGTGACCATGGTCACCGCTAAGTTTTGGGGAACTGGGAATAGAGTGTTTAAGGGGGAAGTTTGTCCATAATGATACCAGCCAGCCACAAGAACATGAACGCACACCAGCTTTTGGATATGTTAGGATAGGAACATCTGCAGATGTCTGACAACAAGAGGGCCATGGCAATGAACTGACGTGTATGGTAATAAGTTGAAATCATGAATACACTAACCTATAAGAGAAAAGCACCCTGACATTAGTAGAGTGAGGAAATACAAATAAGGAAGAGGGGAGAGCACCCCTACTGAATATGCATTAGGCATAGTGGTATTAGTGTAACAGATTATAAAAATTGTAAACCAGCCTGTGGGGAAAGAGAGAGAGCATGCCAGCCCTTGGAAGTACCAGGACACTGGCCACTGATTAGGATGGTGATGAGGAAGATAATGACTTAGCATTTCAGGTTGTTCTGCAAGGGATGGTGTGAGTAGATAGATGTACATTCTGTGTTCTCTATATACCTTGCTGGATTAGAGTGTTTGTGACTTTACTAAATGTATTAAATCAATTACTACAAATACAGAAGGGTTCCTAAAGTGTGATTATATTACAACTGTGCATACCAGGATTCTCAACTGAGCAGTAATTTTAATTCTGAGCCTGATCTTGGGACAAGAACCTTTCAAACTTCAGAGTGATAACTTGGAATTCTTAAGTAATCAATATAATTAAGTACAGAATTCAGAGATCAGGCTACAAACCAGCCCTTGGCAATCCCAGGAATAAACGCTAGAACAATGGTAGCTTAAAGACACGTATCTGTCCCCCCCACCCCCGCCCACCATCCATACCAAGACAACAAGGATCTGGCCCATTGAGTTTCAGATGAAACCTACAAAATGTTGTTAACTAATTTTTTTATTTCCTTTCACTCTGTTGTATTCCATCTCAACACAATTGAGAAATGATGAAATCGTGTTCCACTCTTCATAGTGTGTATGCATTGGACTTTCAAAGTATTTTACATAGAATGTATTTATATTTTCCATAAGGTAAGATACAACTCAGTCTCTAAGAAGCAGGTCTCAAAATCATTAGAGACCAAGTGTCACAAGCTTCGCCATGTATTTTACAGCTGATAGGACATTACCAATACCTCCAGCTCTTTAACTGTTTCATTTATAGCTACAGAAAATATACGTAAAATTAATGAATGGCAATTTAAAAAAAAAAAAAGATCATGTAAAGTTGTAGGAAAGGGCAATGCTCACCACGGTGCCTCCTTAGAAGCTCTATTCACATCAAAGGATTGTTGTGGTTTCTGTGCTATAAGTGGCCACCCTATCTTCTGAAATTAGATCCCATGTTGTCTGTTGATTCAGACAAGAAATCAGTGTGGTCCTTGAAAGCCTTTTTTAACATGTTATTTTTGTGCCAAGCTATGGTGATGTGCTGAGCTGAGGGGGAAGTGAATGAAGAGATCGGACAAATTAATGAGTCTTGAAATGTATAACTTCTTCCTTGACAACACACAGATTCTTTCAAGAGGTGATATTGATCTCCAGAGTTATCTACTCCCTGTCCCATAAGGAGTCATATAATGTGTTTGGACAAGCTGCATGACTAAATTCTGCTTTCCTTACCCCCCCCCCCAATCACACAGAAGTCAAGGACTCACCATTTTAAAATATCAGCCTGAATATTTTGAGGCTTTCAGGGTAGGTCTCTGACTTTTCCCATCCTCTGTCTAAACTCTTCCTTGGAAAGGTCAACATCTAGCATGGAAATCTCTATGCCAAGCAGACTGCATCCCTTTCACACATCCCATATTATAGTGGAGATTAAAATAGAGGAGTTTTACCCATTCGCTGATATACAGGGCTCTACTAAATCTGGTCATAATTTGGACCAAAGTTGTTGCCATTGAAGAATTCCATTTGATTATAAAAGGAATCACAGGTCTAGGATATATATGAATGGCCTGGTGGTTAGGTCACTTACCTGGAATGTGAAAGACCCAAGTTCAAAGTAATTTCTCACAATCAGGCAGAATAGTGACTTGTATCTGGGTTTCCCACATCCCAAGTGTGTTCCCTAATTACCAGGCTATTCCTCCTGGGATAGGGGCTCTTTTTTTGTGAGCAATTTAGAAAGGGCTCATTTTTTGTTCCAATGTGGAACAAAAGCAGATTGACATCTTGACATTTTCTGCAAATGAGGATGGTTGTTTTCCCTGCCATCTCCAGCCTTTACCCTCTGTATTCTGAGAGCAAGGCTATAGGTATGAGATCAATATCTAGTTCCCTATGATATTCAAGGGACCAGTTACACTAATGACATGAACTGCATAATGCCATGGACTTCACCAAGGTTGTCCTCAGATATGCCAGCACATGGATCTAACCCTATGTGTGTCTGTCTGATGGTAATAGCAGAAGTGTCCATCTCTATCTTATGAGATCAGGAAGAGGCTAATCAGCTGTGCTAGCTAGAACTACGGTCTTTATGCTAACTGTCTAGTCCTGGCTTTTGCAGTCTAACGTAGAAAGTAATTCTTCCCGCAATTTGCATTGCAAACCAAACAGTTTCTGAAGAGAACACAGAGGAAATGTACATAAATGTGAAGTCCTTGCAGACAATAAAACCTGCATAATGAAAGTTTACTGCCAGAACCACCAATGATGAGGTTTCTCGGTTTGACTGATAACCATATGGGTTCAGCACGGTATCTATCATTAAAGTGTCAAAGCTTAGAGGGTAGCTTTTCATCTATCAGTACAAAGGCATTTAAAGACCTTCTCTCATTAGTACAGCTTGCCCAGCTAGGAAAATCATGCTGTGTATATTTGTTCTCTGCTTGGACTTTATAAAGATAGTTATCAGTACACACATGAACTCCAGTACATATGCACGTGTGGTTAATAGTGAGTGTAACATATACCTATTTTGAGGGTGGGAACAGTAGAGAAATACTGCAGGGAGCTTAGTTAAAGTGGCTGAAATCAGTAGAGCTGCCCCACTCATTCTTTATTTCTGAAATGTGGGAACAACACTACGTACGTCATGAATTTGCTGTATAATATGCAGATGGGGTCATTTTACCTTGAGAGGGGTAGAAGATGTAGTATGAGGAAATGAACTCCCTGAGCTAGATGTCCTTCTGTTTATTAAGCTCCCCCTGCAAAACATGCAGGTTCTCTCTAACTGTGGAGAGCCGGGCTGCACTCTGTGATCACACCACAGGAAAAGTTAAATATATTTCTTCCAAGCAGAAACATATAGCTAGATTCCCAACTGGTGTAAATCAATGTAGCGTCACTGATTTCAATGGAGCTATGATGATTTCAGTCTTTGAGGGTCTGGCTCAGAGTTTTAGGATCAATCTTCTAGGGGAAAACAGGCAAAGATGTATATAATACTTGAGGTGCGCAAAAAAAACCCCAAACAACCCCTCCCCCCTGCCCCGACATGCACTAAAAGCATGGCATTGTTTGTACCATATCACCTGACTGCACAGCACTAAAATGTAGGCACAGTTATTTACCAATATATTACTACAGCTGTAGCTCTTTTTGCAAAAGGGAATTAGTGGGCAAAGGTGTCAAATGTCTGTTTCCCTATATCCAGTGTGACAAAGTTCCCGCTCTACTTTGGTGGGTCTTGCGCTTATTGGTGGGATTTGCTCACTTCGGAGATTCACGGCAGCCCTCAGTTTGGCCGTTTTTGTGAACCCACAGTCCAGGTCAACTCCTCCTGTGTTGGATCAAGGGTTGGGAGGTTTTGGGGGAACCATGGCCCGCCCTCTACTCTGGGTTCCAGCCCAGGGCCCTGTGGATTGCAGCTGTCTACAGTGGCTCCTGTAACAGCTGTGTGACAGCTAAAAATCCCTGGGCTACTTCCCCATGGCCTCCTTCCAACACCTTCTTTATTCTCACCACAGGACCTCCCTCCTGATGTCTGATAATGCTTCTACTTCTCAGTCTTCCAGTAGTATGCCTTTTCACTCTCAGCTTCTTGTGCCTCTTGCTCCCAGCTCCTCGCACGCACCACAAACTGAAGTGAGCTCCTTTTAAAACCCAGGTGCCCTGATTGATGCTAGTAGCTTCTTGATTGGCTGCAGGTGTTCTAATCAGCCTGTCTGCCTTAATTGTTTCCAGAAAGTTCTGGAATATTCCCTGTTACCTTACTCAGGGAAAAGGGACCTTCTTAACCTGGAGCTAATATATCTGCCTTCTATCACTCTCCTGTCACACCAGCTATTTGTCATTTTAATGCTATTATTTTAACAGTTAACCTTGTTTTGAGGAATTCTGGGGAGAAATCAGTCAGGAAGGATCTGCTGTAAATTGGCATAGCTACACTGACTTCAGTAGAGCTGCACCAGTTCACGGAAGCGGATGATCTGCCCCAGGGAGTCAAATTATGTGCTTGATTATTGCTGTTTGAATCTGGAGTCACTCCATTTAAATCTATGAATTGAGTCCAGATTGGCATTCTTGGGAGAGCAGAACTAGATCCAGTATGGTTTGGGGTAATGGTTTTCATCTTTAGTTTTACCTGCCATGGAAAAAAAAAAAAACCAATAATCAGTCTTCTGTTGACCTGGCTTTTTGAGATTAGAAAGTTACTTTTAAAATGTGTTCCTGGATAAAGATAGAATGAAAATGGCTTTGCTTGAGGTCTGTGACTACTGACACTGCATTGGAGTGGAGGGGTGATAACCAGAGATGGTCTTTGTGCATATGTTGTTTTCATCTATAGAGACTATTAGTATGGTGGTGTCAACACCAGCTTTCCCCCGCTGATGAGACTTCTATTGGACTAAAATCTGCAGTTTCCCTGGAAACAAAATTACATGCCATTCAAATCCTTGAAGTTAAAACAGATTCTTCCTCTCTCATTTACCCTGCATATTGACTCAGAGTCAAACATGCATCTCTGGGATCTGACATAAAAGGTTTAAATGAGAAAAAGACGTCAAAACAGAAATATGATTTGCTAAAGGTCTAAGGAGTCTTAATTAAGAGAAAATAGTAATTTCAGAGAATCATAAAAATAATTTTCTACTTGTAGGACACATTTTCAAATCCATGAATGGATAGAAATACTCTTATCCGTAGAGGAAATCTGGACCAGTGGTTAAAGGATTGCATGGGGCTCCAAGAGATCCAGCTTCAATATCTGACTCTGCCACACACTTCCTGTATGACCTTAGGCAAGTCACATGCTCTCTGTGCCTCAGCTGTCCATCTGTAAAATGGACATAATACTTCATTTCTCCTGTCCTTGGTCAGACTTTTCTAATAAGTTATTAAATTCTTGGAGGCAGGGAATATTCTCATTTCAGTATGTGAATGTATGGCACCTGATCTTAGCTGGGGCCACTAGATGTTACAACAAATGCAAGGGGAATTACAAATTTCAAGGGGATGATCGGTTGAACCTACAGTAGGTGTGTATTGAAGGGCCAGTGCTTGCAAGTTGGTGAGATTCTGGGAGTGTAGCTCATTTGTGTGTTTGGAGGTCTGTGTTTTTTGGTTTCTATACTGTTTTTCAACCCATTTTCTTACCTTTTCTCTTGCAGAGAGCTGGCTTATTCCTCTATAGGGGCCTGCCAAAGTACAATGATGGAGTACTTAATGAATACTAAAAGTGTTTAAAATGAATTGTTCAATGACTTTCCTTTATTTGGTTAGCAAGAATGGAAGCCAAGGCCGTTTTTGTCGGGGTTTTTTTGGTTTTCACTGTTGTTGTTGGCTGTTTCTGGTAAGTGTTAAACTTCGTAATTAAATGCATTTGTCAGTGTACGGTGTTCAGCTGGTTATTTGTGGCGTGTTCCAGTAGAGCACTCAAATGCTCTCAGGCTTGCAAGGACATGGATAGTGGGGCAGTTGTAGAGGTTTGAAGACAGACAGCAGTTAGCTTGGATTCTCCATTTCAAATGCCCTTTTGCAGGTGCATATTCACACTCTGTGCTCAGAACCTAGGGGTGCCCTCCTCTGAATTTTCAGACAGCCTTTGAGCCCTCCAAGGGCTGTTGAAAATAGGCCTATGTACAACTGCTTCTTTAAAAATTTGGTATCATAGGTATGCCTGAAGGGATGGAAATGATATATTCAAATGTTAGTTAGGGAATGCAGATTGAAGAGAAGAGCCTCTATTTTGGAGCAGAAATTAAACATTTGGCTCACATTTATGACATTTTTAGTAATTGTGCATATCCTAAGTCCAGCAGACCTCACAACCGATGGCGGTGATGTTTAGTACAATTGAAGTAGCTACTCTTGTATTATTATAGCTGCAGCAATTCATCTGTATGTATGTGTTGTTCATATGTGCATTCCCAGATTCCCTTTCTACAAGGCAGTACAAATAGCTACAAGGATACAGAATGAATACTGAGAAAATACAAAACAGGACAAGGTGGTAGGGGAGAACCATAGAGGAATCTCTACCAAGGGGCATGTCCAACACATTTCTCAAGAGAATAAGCTCCTTCCAACTGTGGGGATAAGGTGGTGGTGGGAGAAAACATGCACCTCTTAATATTCTTCCCCTTATTAGTAAGATAAAAGGTTTTCTTACCAAGCTGTAGATTTGCCCAACTAGCAGACCAGAGGTACAATGGCCCTCTTTGCTCAGGGCAAATGAAACAGACAAGAAAATTGTGGCACCAGTTTGTTGTAAGCAAGAAGAATAGACTTTAGGAATAAAGGGGAGGGGGAGAATCAAAATTCATCCAGTAACAGAAGTAGAGGACTAAGCAAGATGAAAGCATGTTTAACGTAGGTGAAAGTCTGAAAGGAAATACAAAGTCATAAGGCAAAATAATTACAAAAACAGCCTGGTATTTGCATTGCTTATATTTGTAGCATTTATTGTCTGTGATGATGGGCAGTTCCTCAGAGACAGAAGATATGAAGAGATTCAGAAATCTGCTGGAGTCAAAATCCAAAATGACAAGTGGCACATCTGGCATACTGTGCAGGTGAAGAGATAAATTACATTATAATTCACTGCCCAAAACTACACTACACCAGGCAGAAATGAAGAGCCCTTGAACTAGCTTAGTGTTCACTACTTCTCTCCAAAAAGAAATGTGGTAATGAGGTATTTGTCATCACAGCTAGCCTTTAGGCAAGCACTACCATTTGCAGGTGGGATACAGACCAATTTCTGTGCCAGATCAAAACCACCACCACCATCACCACATGAGTTGACTCACTTAGCTTGTGAGATCAAAATAGGTAACAACATCAATCAAGTAAGCTCCAGGGAACAGTTTTCAGTGAGTCAGAGCTTATATTGGACATCGGACAAGACATGAGTGGCCAAGTCACAGGATCTAAGCATAGAAAGCAATGTAGAACCTCTGTGTAAGATTAAAGAACACCAGGCTGCAGTCTCAGCAAGCCAATTCTCCAGAAATAAGTCTGGCCTTTAAAACTCTTCCAAAATGTCTGATAGGTTGCATTTCTACCAGTGTTTGGAAAGGAATATCACAAACGTGGCAAGAAACAACAGTTCATCACATGCCACAATGGTTATTCTAAATGTCCTATCCCAAATTTACAGGATTCACACTCAAGACAGGAAAAAAGGGCATATTATCCAATGTGAATAAGGCAGATGTCCGTCCAGAGCATGCTAATCCCAGTGGCTGATTCACCTTCCTGATGTGTGCACACTCAGCCAGCACACCTACTAAACCAAAGAGGCAGGCATGAACACATCACACCAGTACACTGTGAATGGCCAGGCAGACTTGAATGTAAACTGACCCAGACAAAGTGAATGGGATTAGGACATAAATAAGCCCCTTATGTGTCCCACCATTATTACAGATCTTAGTTGTGAGACACATTTCCAGACAAAAAAATCAGGAGTTTAACTTTGACCATGTTCAGATCTAAATGCAAGATCCAAGTCCTTAACAGATGCTTTTGCCCAGTAGTGATATAGTTCCAGTACTAGAGAGTGGAGGAGACGAGAAACCAAAAAAAACCAAAAAAAAAAACCACAAAACAAAAATCCAGACATGCACATTAAAAACAAGGAAGACTATACAAATATTGCCTTTTTAATGGCAAGAGTACTTTCTGCTATTTTTAAATTGTTGCATGGTGCTTTTGTTACCTTTGAGTTGGCCTGATAGAGTTCACTTATTGCCCTTCTCCAGTGCCTAAAAAACAACAAAAACCCAACTCCCATAGAAAAAGCAGCTGGAGACCCAGAATTCAGTCTCTAAAGATGTTCATGCAAGGATTGCATGGGGTCAATCTCCCCATATCAAGTCCCAAAAAGGATATAAAGGAATAAATGTAATTAAGTAACAACTTCATAAAATTTCATACTAAAGAAAAACATAACATGGTTATTTTATAATCCACATAAATTATGTTGAGTTACACAAAGAAAACAAATTAAACCTAAACAGGTCAGTCCCCACAAACTCAGAGTTCCCAAAAGCTTCAGTTGAATTCACCTGACTTTTTGATCACCAAATACACACAGTTGGCTCCGTCAAAACCAATATCTTCCCTCCACTTACTTGTAGGAATCTTCAGTGGGAATCAGTGCAGACTCTTCATCCTCCTCTGCTGAAATCATGGTTAGCCAGTCAGCTAACCGATTAACTAGCCAGTCAGTTAAGTATATTGATTTAAAAAAAAACAAAAAAAAACCCCACACATCACAACAACCCACCACACCACAGACAACCCCACACCTGTTACAAGAAAATACAAAACAGAGAATAGCAAGATATAAATGACTCTTTCCCCCATTATCACAATTTTTAAAAAATAGAGACACTTTAACTAAAGCAATTTGGGAAGGCAAAAATTCATCTATTTTAATTCTATACTTTGAATATTGTTTGATTTTAGCCAATTTCCCCTTTCTATAGTTAACATTGCCCAGGCTTCCCTGTTGGAGGATAACAATATCACTAACCTGCTGCAACATTAGGGTTGCCAACTCTGACTGATGCTATTCCAAGAGCTCCGCCCATGTCATTTTCTTAAAATAGCCTATTAAAATCTCCCAGATTGCTTTCAATAGCAACAAGGAACTCAATGCCAATCCTAGAGGATCGGCAACCATATTTCAGAGTTAGGGCAAACAGCCTGCTTTCTGTTCCTGGGCTCAGCTTCTCCCAACTCACACATAACCCTTTGTAAAGCAGCTACCCAAGCTAGTTACCTTATAGAGTCTGACCCCAGGAACAGGGAATTTATACCCCAAATTACCACACCCAATTCCAGAAGCTTCTGGATGTGGAGTGCTAAATCTGCCAAGGAACAATGAACCCAGACACAACTCATCTTACCCCCAATGGGTCTTTTAAAGACATATCTCCCTATTAGGCACATGGATTACGTTTTGATACTAAGGTGTTGGGCTTATCAAAATACCTAGCTTTTAACTTTCAGCAAGCACAACAGTTTCCAGGTGGGACACTGACCTATACCGATATGTTGGTCAAACATTGACTATGGGAGCTGATGATATTGACTTAGTGAAAGCAACTCACATCTATCTGATTGGAAGGCAGTTTATGGTCTGCCATGACTACAGCATCCAGAAAACTGAAGTGAAAGAGAAAAGAACTTTCTCAAGATACAGCGGCAGCAGTATCTGGAAGATACTTGTGTGTGAGCGGAATGCACACAAAGTGAAGCTGTGAAGAAGAAATCAAAAGACAAAGTGAAGCAGCTGGATGATGCTGAGATAAATCAGAATCAAGTCTTCAAGCAAATGCAGACTGAAAATCAAGTGCTTGAAAAATAAGTCAGAGAAGCACAGAAAAAATGATGACTTTCCAAAAGAAGAGTAAAGAGATGTTAAAACATTTAGAGACTCTGAGAGTGAATGCAGACCAGGTTGCAAACACAGAAAAAAGAAAAAAAAAACAGCCTTTGGAGGAACTCTTGATGTGCAACAGAAAGAAAGACAGAACCAGAAAGATAACTACATCATCTTGCCTTTCACTCAGGGTTGTTCAAGGACACCAGAAAAGAAAACATGGAAGTTCTTGATGGAAGAAAAAAAGTATACAGAACTGCTGAAAATCCAGCATGTGTGATGATAAAAGGACTTTAAACCACTTCATAGCAGTCAGCTAGAAATCTTTAAAAGTCAGTCTTTCCTTAGTGTCAAGGACAAGGAAGCTCTTGAATGGGACCACAGTAAGAAAAACAAGATCACTGAAGAAGGCCTTGCAGGACTAATGGTAACAATGCTTTATACATGACAGTGACCAAAGTTAAAACCTGTATATTTTTCATTAACCCTTAGTAAGTCGGTAAAGGATTTGGTGAGTAATGTAAGCTTGTGTCTCTTTAAGACCACTACACATTTGTAAGCTATTATGGGAATCTCAGCACTGCTGGTAGCAGAGTTTAGAGCAAGAGCCTTTTGCTTGCACAGACTGTTAGCAGCTGCAGCTCTGCTAATAAAAGAATAAAAGCCTGAACCTATGTGCTCCTGAATTTACCTTCTACAAGATAGTACATGTTTCAGGATTCCCAATAGAAATTAAAATCAGGGGAATGCTGCAAAGGTTTTAACTGCTGGGAAATCTATAGCTAGCTGAACTTTAATAGTTACTCTTGAATGTTCATAGGGTAAAGGTAGAGTGAAGTGAAGTTTGGGGGGAAAAATGAATCCATTTATCAAGGTTATTGCAGACATGTATTTTCCAGCTTGACTTTGATGGACCTCATTATCCTCACTTGATTTATTACTCGAAAATCTGCTCTGTTTAATGTAGGGCTAGTTGTTAACAATACTTCTTCTGACAAATTTGGAAGTTTGTAATGTAAAGAAATCAAAACTTTATCTGGAAGTGAGGGAAGGGGAGATATGAAAGAGTCAGAGAAGTCTTTTTGTAAATTCATTTATCTGTGAACTCAGAGGGCCTGATTCTCATTTACCCTAAGTCCCAATGTGTTTCACACAAACTTGAGACCTCTTTTCACTAGTAAGGGCAGTAGTGTAAATGAGAATCGGGCCCTGAATCTGTGCTTGTCATCCTATTTTGTCTTTGGGAATAAATTTGTGATAATTACCAAAGCCTTAAGCCCTAGAACTCACATGAAACCTCCTGAAGTCCAATAGGTTTTGTTCACAAAAAGCTCATTGCCGGTTCAGAGCATAATAGGGTAGAAAGACAATTAAAGCACAATTTGATTTGTTTCTCCTATCATCTTCTTAGTTAGGACTTTTTAAGTGACTGTGATATACTTTAGAATTTTTCAGTTTGGCAGATGACTGATGTATGAAGTTATTTCTTAATGTGTAACTATGCTGTTTCTTTTCTATGGTCTTGAGTTGGCAAGATACTTAAAAATGTGCCAAACTTTTAGCATGTGATAGGGCTGCTCAAATATTTAAAGTTACTCCCCTGATTAAGTTTCTTGTTGAATTGGGGTCTAGTTTTGTAGCTTGATTCTGCAATGTTTATTCCCAAAAGAAAGGGCTACCGGATTAGGTCCCATGTTTATATATTGAACTACTTGAAAACATTTAAAACAAGCATTATTGTTGATGTTCAGCTAATAGAAATAACTTAAATTATTAAACAATAACACATTTAAATTTTAAAAAGGTACAGAACCCTTGTAGTTGGAACTTCACCCAAATCATGTCTGAAACATTGTATGCCCTGCACAGGATACTATTCAATTTTACAATATTTGCTCATGCACTGATTTGCTCCAACTGTGGAAAATGACACTTTGACAGATATCAGTGACAGACTGAATATGACTTAGGAAGTACAGCGGCTCCTGTTAAATACCCATTCAGATCTAAATAGAGAAAATTCAATGGTTAGGCATGTTACAAGTAGTCTTCATATGATAACTGTATTTTGAAATAGTTGTTTAAAGATTCATTCCTTCAAAACTTATTTCAGTGTGACTACTCATAAGGTGTAAAGTTAAGCACATGCATAAGTCTTTCCAGGATAGGATCCTAAGAAATTAAATAAATGTTGTACTGCAGTTATCCAGAGGGTGGATCCAAGAAGTACATTACTGTTTTAATGGAGAATATCAACCAATCGTTTAAGCTAAAAAAATCAATGTAAGGCATTTTCTTCTGAAAAGGATGTTGAATAGCTGAGGCCAAGACCGAAAAGGGTGAAAGCCAGCATTTATTAAAACAACAGTCATGCAGCTCTAGAAGGAGTAGGTGCGGCACCCTGGCCCTGACACACACACACTTACACTTCTTGCTTTCTGTTAGTTTTTCTAAACTCAAAGACTACAACTCCCAGCATGCAATACTGGGTCTAGCAACACCCCATTTCCCCCTCTTAAGAACAAACCTAATCTTACAACAGTAATAGTAACACAATAACTTGTTGCTATATGAATAAACACTTAGTAATTATCAAATAAATTAACAATAACAGGAAATGTTTATGTAACTATAATTAGAATTCCAATTATAACTGAAGACTAAACCCTTTTCTTTAATAATTACATAACATAGTCACTAGTCCATAAAGGCAGCTGGCTGACTCTGATAGCGCAGCTGGCAGGCCCAATATCCTGTCAGTGATCCTGTATTATCAGTGGCAAAGTAAAATCATCTGGACCAGTTAGATGGTTGAAACAACTTTTCTTCACTCTTGGTAAGCAGGTGCAGGATGAATAGCATTCCATACCCGACCATCTGACAGCTTGAATGGGTAAGGTCCTTATGTATCAAAAGTTACAGATAAGCAACCAAACACAGCAATGTGGATCATCAGGTAGCACTTTAGGCATAAGCTTGGTTCAGTAAGTGGCACATGTCCAGAGTGGTGCAAGTAAATCAAAACACCTGAGCCAGTGTCCAACATTAATTCCACCATGGGGGCTTCCCTCTGACTGTACCAGAAACATGAACAGGACACACTATTTCATGTGTGATGGCTGTGGGGCTGCTTCCATCTACTCTCAAAACAGTAACACCAGGTAAGGTAACTATATATACTTGTTGATTACAGTGGTTGCTTTGGCATATGTTAGCACAATATCTGGTCTTTTTGCAGTGATTGCACTGAGCTCCCTTTGTAGGACACCCTGTGTAGTTTGTGGCATGTTGTGTGGATTCACAGTGGTATCACATTTTACTGTGTACGTTTGGAAATTGTTGGGTCTGTGACTTTTTATTTGCATTGCCCTTGTAATTTTTTTTGACCGCCTTGTTTTAATCCACGTCTGTAGTGGTTGCATGGCTTGGACTATGCCCGGTGCACCTGGGCTCATTATTTTTTGCCTCCACTATAGCTGGCTCAATATGATTGTCAATGGTTATGGCTTTCTGTAATGTCAGGTCCAATTCAAATTGTAGGCACTCGCTAATAAGAGGCACAACATCTGCCACATTGCCAAAATCACATGTGACAATCAGTTCCCTTAAAGCAGCAATATACTGGTCTGTTGAGTCCCCTAGTTTCTGTTCTTGCTGACGGAATTTACAGCATTGAGCTATGACATTTACTTTAGTCACAAAAAAATTCTTATCATAAAGTGCAGTATCATATTGATCATCCAGAAAGGGAATAGCATAAAATATATGCTGCTCTTCGGCTCTAAGGCAGTGAATAAGCAAAGCAGGTTTTCTTGCTTTGGAAAGTTCTCTGTCGCTAATTGCAAGGATATAGGTCTCAAACACTCTAATGCAAGCATTGAAACCAATTGGAGGCTCACCTGGGCTTTGAAGAAAGGGTGCAGGTGGAGGTGAGATATTCTCATCACCAATCTGTTGAGATGTGGAGGCCAAGATCGAAAAGAGTGAACTGTAACAATGTTTATTAAGACAACCATGCAGCTCCAAAAGCATTTGCTGTGGCAGCCTCCGGTCCCAGAATGATCCACATAATTACATTTCCTGCTTCCCGTTAGTTTTTCTAAACTCAAAGACTACAACACCCATCATGAAGTACTGGATCTAGCACACCACATAGGGCATCCATGTAAATATTTACTATAAAGGCCTGAATCACACTAAATATATTGGAGCAGATTTTTAGTAACTCTTTCTTTAAATTTCAAGAATTTAAGGACGGAGGGTAATATTCAGTCTTGCATCAATAGGCAAACCTTTACTGAGACTACTTGCTTGACTAAGGATTATTCCGATGAACAAAGATTTGCAGGATTAGGCTCTAAGTTTGCTAAAGCAAAGAGGTGAGTTTCCACTTATATTCTTATAGATTTTGTCATGAAAATGTCGGAAATATATTGATTTTGAAATACAATAAACTAATTATAGTCTAACTAGTTTTACCAGTCTTATTGATTTTTTTTTTTAAAAATTGAATTTACACATTGTTAAAGTCAACAAAAACTCTGAAAAGGAATGGAGCATGTTAGGTGGTCTACCATCAAAGTGGAATTTTATTTGCAAGAAAAACCTACAATGACATTAGCGAAATACCTTTAGTGTAAATATTATGAAAGCACTTTGATTATAAATTGATCTTAGAAGGCTTTCCCTACTTTATATGGAATTAAATTCAGATCTTAAAGATACTATGAAATATGCATTGATTTCAGCTATATCTATCTATCTATGCTTTTTTCTTAGATAAATTTTCTCTAAGCCTTGGACTACTTTACTTAAACATTTTTCTGTTCACAACATGTCTCAGAAAAATCTACAATCTGATCAAGTGAAACAAACATTGCATTAAATTAAAGTTACAATTTGAACAAATGCACAGTACTCCTTACTGTGAACTACTAGCTTCACAGCGAGCTCCATGTCATTTAAAGCCTTTCAGGGCATATCCTACTTGACTTCTATGAATTGTCCCCTGACTTACTAATGGGCTCAGTCCTGCAGACCATTATGCATGTGAATAACCCCATTCATTTAAGCAGTTCCTTTGATGAAACTTTAAAAAAGACAGTAAGCATGGTACTGATCATACAGATATTCATGGATACAAATAGCCCCATTGAATTTAATAGGACTTCTCAGATGTGTATGTGTTTTTAGGATCAGGCCTCATGTAAGTGAGGCAAACAGGATTTGACCTTTAATGTTTTAAAGAATGGTTTAAAAAAGAATAAAAATATGGTATCTATAAATAACTGCCACAGTAAATAAAGGTCAACAATTTAGGAGCCCGATCTTGAGAAATTCTAAGCACCTACAGCTTCCAGTAGCTTCAATGGGAGTTAGTCTTCAGAATATTTCCACACCCCACATCAGACTCTTAACTGACCAAATTAACACAAGACACATTTAGAACTAACTTTGGTTACCTTTTCTGTTACAAGTTGTAATTCTCATGTGGGTTTAAAGTAAAGAGTCAAAGAGTCATAAAGGGTCAAGGGTACAAGACAGACCTATCTTTTATTTAACTTATACATATGTGCCAAATGTCTTGTGCATCTTTCCATTTTGCAAACTGCTAATAAACACCACAAAGTCTCAATATCATGGAAAGTCTCAGTGGCAGCTTCCCCAGGAAACATATTTAATTCAAACCTGAAATACCTGTGGGAAGGATCCCAGGGGTAAGGAAAATCACACGTTTTCCTCAGATCATTCTGTGCGTGGGGGGTTGCTTCCATGTTAGTTCCCAGAAGATGAGCAGAACACAAGTACAATGCATGCCAAATTCCTTCCCATCACGCTACTCTGGAGCCTCCTACTTCCCCACCCAGCTCCCTAACAACACAGGTCTAGTGAAATCACATTCACAATGCCTCACCTGGTCACAGCTGCCCTACCAACATAGAGTAAAAGATCCTTGGAAAAGATCATGCAGCCTGAAGTTTTACTACCTTTTTCACTAGGAGGGTGGTTAAGCACTGGAATGGGTTACCTAGGGAGGTGGTAGAATCCCCTTCCTTAGAGGTTTTTAAGGTCAGGCTTGACAAAGCCCTGGCTGGGATGATTTAGTTGGGGATTGGTCCTGCTTTGAGCAGGGGGTTGGACTAGATGACCTCCTGAGGTCCCTTCCAACCCTGATATTCTATCATTCTACCTTTTCTTAATATTTTGGGCCAGGATTGGTGTGTCCAGCCCGAAGCCTCACCTATCTCCCCTTCTTGGTCACTCTCACCAATCCCAACTTATAGCCCACCACACAGTGCAAGGAAGGCTGGTACAATGGAGTCGGCTAATTCCCACCCTCCTCCTCAAGAGTCAGCAGGAGAGTGCTTTCCCTTTCCACGTCAGAATAAAACATATAAAGAATAAGAGGTAAAAGGTCTTGGGGGCAGGGGGAAAATGAGGAAGGGAGATTTGAAGGTGCTCAGAAACCTCAGGGAAGAAAGAACAATCAGTAACTGAGTAAGAGATGGTGTGGGAGAGAGCGAGATGGGAAATGCCAAGGGTGAAAGGAAAAAATGGATTAACAGCGTCTCATGTTAGTCAGGGGCAGACATTCTAATTTTCTCTCTCTGGTCTAACAAGTGGTACCAGGTGGTGCTCTTGCATGGTCTTCCAAGTTCTTTCTTCTTAGCGTGTGAGGAATAGCCAGTCTTAGGAGGACATGTTGCATTGTGGGGTTTTTTGGTTGTGCAAGGCTCTGTGTATAGTCCTTGATGAGGGAACTGCATGGGATGCAGCAGAGTTTGTTTTCTGCCTTGGTCTCTGATTAGAGTCAATTCTGGTGTTTGGCTGAGGTTCCTGAAAGAAGGGGTCGCTTGCATGTTGTTTGATCACCTCTGTTCCTGGGCTGATATATATATGTGTGTGTGTGTGTATGTATAGCTAGTTACACTTATCCATATCACTGATTTCTCCTCCACTGGGAAGCTGGCTTACAAGGTGCCAGGCATCTGCCTCTACTTGGCAGAGAGGCAGTGTTAGTGTCAGAAGCAGAAAACTGATATCTGAAGATGGGGTAACAATTTGGACATTTAATAAAAAGGTGCAATCTGCAAATAATCCATGAGTATGCAGGTGATTGCAAATCACCTGGCCTATTATGCACATTTCATCTTAGGTTTTTTGAAGGCCCAAGGTAAATAGATTTGGGTTTGGACATCATAGCTAAGTCAGTCTTCCTGCCCCAAGTGTCGGTGAGCTGCTCCCTCCCACGGGGATATAGGGGAAGTACTGCTTCCCCTGACATCATGCACAAGCAGCCTGATTGCCAGTGATAGGAAGGAGAGACACAATGTGATTTCCTCAGGAGGTATGTTCCCCTTCAGATTCAGTTCAAGCTTCCATGAGCGAGAAGCAGGATGGCTGAGCAGTACAGCTCAGGCTGTACTTTTATGGTGTGCAGAACCCTGAGCCTGTATTTGGCTCATAATAACACCGATAAACTCGGTGCCATAATAGGGATTTGTTGAGGTGACACACAGTTTCTCCCTTAATTAAGACTTAATAGTTTTAAGGTGTTTGCGGTGATACATTTTTACATAACCATGTGATTCTCTCTGGCCAATGGTAATTTGAAATTTGTAATTGTCATGTTACAACACTAATTATCCTGCTGTGAAAACAAGTGACTGACAGATCTAAGGCAGTACGATTCTTCTTCACACCTCCTTCACACTTGCTTTTTTGTTTGTTTGTCAGATACCCTTTGCTGTTGTGTATTTACTTATTTTATCTGTCCGCAGATTACAGCAGAGAGAAATCAAGTTTCCAGTGAACTCCAGCTGCCAAGCAGTCAAGATACAATGAATGCAGCCAACATAACTTAACATACACACAGATTCCCAAATAATATTATAAAATGATATTATTGACATTGCAAGTATTATTGGTAGCAGTCATAATTGACTAATGCTAACATTTTACATTATAATATATGACGGGGACCTGTTTAAATTTCAGTGGTTGTGCAAAGCCTGACACGCTCTTAAAATTATCTCTCTTTAAACTGAGGATCAGGTAATGTCACTGTGACGGGTTCCCCCCCGGGGTGCCACCTGGAACTGTGGTACCTCTGACCCACCAGACTGGTCTCCCTCTCACACTGTGCTGCTGTGACAAGCAGTAGACAGGCTCCTGGTCTTACACTTCCACCAGCATACAAACTGGCAGGGACACATCCAGCTGCAGTTACATGCTGGCTCTCTGACCAGCCACTGTATGTGAACCAACAGTAGAAAAGCTAAAGCCAAGGTAACTCTCAGCTTCCCAGGCATGCACACCTTCTGGAGCATAAACCCAAAATTATACCATCTTGCACTGCACAGGGAACTGTACAGTGTAATCTCATAAAGTTCATCCCCCTCAATGTGGAGAGGAATATGCAACAGCCTTTGCCCCTTGAGCTACAATTTCCCATGCATTTCACTCAAACTCCCTGGTTTAAATTAAAACATAAAATAAAAGATTTTAAGTGATTATAAGAGATTACCTAGTAAACAAACAAAAAGGCAAACTAAGCTTAACATACTAGAAAGATACGATTTGAATTAACAATCTCTCACCCTGACAAATGATACAAGTGTGTTGCAGATTCTTAAGGCACAAGCTACACTTTCTTTGTAGCTTGGAATCCCCAGTGTGTTTCATACACAGGCTAGAAATCCCTTTAGCCTGGGTCCAGCACTTCCCCCAGTTCAGTCTTTGTTCCTCAGTGGTTTTCAGGAGTCCTCTTCTGTGGGGAGTGAAGAACAACCAGTGATGTCACCCCCTGCCTTAAATAGTTTTAGCATATGGCAGGAATCTTTTGTTTCAAAACTTGGTTCCCAGACCAGTTTGTGGAGAACTATTGACACCCCAGGATGGAGTCCAGAAACATGTGGTCTGATCACATGCCCTTGCAGTGTTATAGCAGCCATTGCTTACTGACTGTCCAAAATGCCCACAAGAAGGTTAGCTCTTCCACAGTCCATTGTCTTGCTGATGGGCCATCAGCCCCATCTGGCTTCTTCATTGTTGTACCTGAAAAGCTGGTGGCGGGTTTTTTCCAGAGTAAGTCCATTTTAAATACCGGTCCCTCGTCAATATTTATAACTTCAGATACAAAAATAATACATGCATACAAATAGGATAATCATATCCAGCAAATCATAACTTTTCCCTGACACCTCACATGACCCATATTGTACAAAATACATCATAATTATGCTGTAATTACATCATAATAATATCACTGTGAAGAATATGGGGTGCAGTGTCACAGTCACCACCACTGCTTTCCTTTGGGGTCCCATGGAGAAGGCATTCTGCTTTAAATTTTTACTGGAGCACTGCATTCCATTGCTAAGAAATACTGAATCAATTAAGTTTCCAAACATCCTGACTACCATATACATTCTTCTCAGGCAATGCTGCCCTCTTTTGAGGCTTCACTGGACCTGCATGGCTCCTCTCATCCAAGTGACATTGCAGCAGTTTTCTGCCACAGCAGTTCTTTGCTGGGATTCACACCTTGCAGCCTGTGTAGAAAAAAAGACACCCAGAAAACCACCTTGTGATATTCTATACATTGGGCGAGCATCTTGTAACTCCCATATTCCTCATCTGTATATAATTGTGATTTGCATATAAAGCATGCCATGTGAGGTATCGGGACAAGGTTATGATCATCTGAAAGTCACTGTTCTATCTAGATATGTATATCTTTAGTACATATGAGGTTATGAGATTGTGTTGTATGGTTGTCACTAAAACATGCTGTAAATTGGGGAATCAGCCAAATATAGCTCCCCAGAGACAACAGCAAGGTAATTAACGCCTGGGTGGGGTGTCAAACAGCCATCAACAACCATTGTCCAGCAAGGGAACTACAATTCAATGACTCATCTGTATGAGGCCACACAAGGGGAATTGCTCAACCTTGCCTGGGGACTCAGCAATGCCCCCAGACATGCCTGGACTTGCGTTCTCCAAGCACATGGGACTGAGGGTATAAAACAGAAGACAGGGTGCTCATACTTGGTCTCTCTCCTGCCCCACCTATGCTGCAAGCAACAAGGACACTGAGATGACTTAAGACTCTAACAGAGAAGACTGGCCCAGGTTTCAAGGGTGAAATCTGTGTACTATGAACTGCAATATACAGTGGGGTAAGAAAAACTGCTTAATCTAGATGTTGCCCAGTCTAACAGGGTTGAGAATGTATACTGTGTGCTTATATTTTCTTTTGGTAACTAACTTTGCCGATCACTTAAAATCTATCTTTTGTAGTCAATAAATTTGTTTTACTGTTTATCTTTACCAGTGAGTTTGCCTGAAGTGTTTGGTAATCTACTTAGATAGATAGTGTATATCCACTTTCCACTGAGGAAGTGATGAGCCAATTAATAAATTTGAACTGCTCATTTTGAGCAGTGCAAGATGGTATATTCCTGAGGTACCGTGCTGGGAACTGGGGGGATTGGGCTCTGGTGCCTTTTTCTGTGTGATTCATGAGTAGCTCTGGAAGTATTCATGCAATCTAGCCGGGTGTGGGTCTCCACATGCAGTTGTGCTGAGTGACAACAGCACCCGGATGGGTTTGCTGCTGGTCGCTAGCAAGGCATTGTGAGAGAGAGCCCAGGCTGGAGAGAGTTCAGGGGGTACCCCAGGGATCCTGTCACACCCCTAAACATCAGATTTAATTCCAACCCCATTTCTCATCTTGGAGGATCTTAAATATGTAGTTTTATCTAAATCATTATTTTGCAGGAAAAGGTATTTTTCAACTGCATTTTCCAGTTTTTTAGATGGGAAAATTCAAAACAAAATGTTTCATTTTGAATCAACATTCTGAAATGTTGAGAATATTGATATTTTGAAATGCAATGTTTCATATTGAATCAACTCTTCAAAACAAAACATCATTTTTTGGAAAATATTGAAATTTTTCAGTATTTTGGCCCACTTTGTGATGAAAACAAATGTCCAAATAACAGAATCCACTGTGAGACAGAAATTCCATTTTCCAAACAGTTCTACTCCTTGGCTTTAGGCATGTTCTTAGCAGCTAATTCCTCAAGAGGAGTTTCCAATTTGTCTGTCCCCGTTCTGTGACTCTTTCCTTGAGTAAGGGTATGGGGGTAATGTGAACCAGAGGTTAGTTCCTTATGGTTAGAATTCATCTGTTTTTGGGTCTGATCCTAAAACATTCAGACCACCCACAATCCCTTACTTCAGTGGAAGTTTTGGGTGCTCAGTTCTTTTCAGGTTCAGTCCTTTTAAAAGAAGAGAGGAATATATCCCCTAAATATGGGCCTTATCCTGCACTCACTTTACACATGCAAGTTACTTCGCTCATGTGAATAATCTCATGGAAGTCTGGGACTATGTGAGTAAAGTTGCATAGTTAAGTGTTTGCAGGACTGAATTCTATATGCAAATTTAAAATGCAAATTTGTAATTGAGAAATGAGAAGAGCATTAAATTTATTTATAATGTATCAGTGTTCATATTATATTTATTTTTCCTTTTAATAATGTCTGTGTTCTTTGAATATTTATTGCAATTGAATGTGTAGGTGTGAGCTGACAAAACCTTTAATAAAAATATTGAATTTTTTTTGTAAATAGATCTGATGGCTCAATTCCATGGGAGTCAAGCAAGTTTTTACTACTGAATACAATGAGCTAGTGGCTCTGAGAGGAGAATTTAGAATAAATGAAGCAGTTATTTGATGTGAAGCATCCAGTTTAAACACACACGCACACTTTTTGTTTCAGTGTGTGTGTGTGTGTGTGTATCAGCATATTTATGAAATAAAACAGAATTTGTTTTTATCTGAAGGTGATTGTTTCTACCCAAGAAATTGTGGGCACTCAGTCCAAATTAGTCCCCATCTGGAGTTAACCTTATTTAGAATAGAAGCAATATGTTCCTTAAAGTGCAATCTGAAATCAGACAGTCTCAAGTATTACAACAAAACAAAAACAAAACCCTGAACCATAACTTATTAGAAGTAAACACAAATTGAAAATTTTGAGATCATATTGATTTTGAAACATAGTCTAGTCTTTGACTCATTCAACAATAATATGATTGTTAAGCAACAAAAGACATGAAAAAATCTCTTAAAGACCTCATTCATAATTGACTTTTAATACTACAGATTATAACCATACCACCAGCATATTATCAAAATAAAAGTATTCAAAACATCATTAACGTGCAACAAAAACAACAACCAGAATTTTCAAACATTCACATTTTTTTAGTGGTGATTATTAGTGATGCTCTGGAGGAACTATTACAGAACTAATGTGTTAATTTTGAAAGGTTTCAGAGTAGCAGCCGTGTTAGTCTGTATCCGCAAAAAGAAAAGGAGGACTTGTGGCACCTTAGAGACTAACCAGTTTATTTGAGCATAAACCTTCGTGAGCTACAGTGCTTATGCTCAAATAAATTTGTTAGTCTCTAAGGTGCCACAAGTCCTCCTTTTTTAATTTTGAAAGGTTCCATTACTAAGTATTCTTCTGAGTGTTTTCTCTTATTCTTTTTGTTAGAGTTGTATTTGTATCTGAATTCATGTTTATTTATTTTAAGAAATTTATTAAAATTGCAAGATCCTGAGAACAAATCAAGGGTAAAGAGCAAAAATGGCAATTTAATCCCAGGCGAGAGCCCTAACCTGCACATGTGAAAAATCTCAGGGCTTACTTCTGCTGCCCCTCTGCCAAATAGTTGCAGATGTCGAGACCTTGAAGACTCATTTCACACTGAAGAAGAGTGAAGTTTAAATATTTTCTTAGTGCAGCTCATTTGGTTATACTATTTATACCAGTCCTTGAACAGAGGTGGTCATAAAGGTCATGAAGGAAATCCCATATTCAAGTATCTTAGCCCCAAAACTAAAGCCTCATTTCCAGAGTAATTCTGAGTTTAGTTGAAGAAATTAAGGCAGAGAATTTGCAAATTGATTTGCTGTTTGCAACTGTTTTGCCCAAAAATCCACATCAGAGAAGCCGACAACAATACAGCATTTCTTCAAACACTGTACGCTGCTAGTATACAAAGAAAAAGAACTTGTATGTCTGTGTGTGACTGCTATAACTGGTAAACCCCACCATAACACTTCTTGGTACAAGAAAGATCCTTTGTATGTAATAAACTTTGAGCTTGCTCCATATCCTGGAGCAGATGGGAGTTACTCATATTCTATGTAGAGAGGATTGGGGCCCTGAAACTGAAAAAGACAGCTCTGAAAATGCATATCTAGCCATGAGAGGATCTGGCAGGGTTCTACTGGCAGGGTGCTCCTCCTGCATGTGGCACTATTTGCCACCCTTAGCTCTGGAGGTCTGCTGGGTATTCTAAGTGAGAAAAGAAGAGGTAATGGAGAAGAGACGCTGTCATTACCATATGAGAGGAAAGAGAGGTAATCCCTGGCTCCCAACTTTTCTGCCGCTTTTCCCAGCCAGGGGCTAAACCAGGTTTGGGAGCAAAGATATGTCCTGCTAGAGTATCCTAGCCATGGTCATAGTGTGTATTATCTTTTTTTCCCTTGAGCGTTTCAATGTGTTCTTAAAAAAGAAGGAGTACTAGTCTTGGATAAAGGCCAGATTCCATTCTCATTCCTTGCACTGAACTCCAATTGACATTAACTGGAAATCTATGCACAGAATTTGTATAGAAAATGGCCCATAGTCCTAACAAATGAAGGTCAAGCTTGCAAGCACAGCTTTGTCAATGCATTTCAATCCTGATCGACAACTCCAATTCTGCCTCCAGCCCTGGGCTTTTGCTGAGCAGAAACTGCAAGCCATAAAACGGCATGCTACAGGTTCTGCAATGTGAACAAATATCATGTAGAGACAGAATGTGATCTCTAATTCTGGCTTAGAGAAATGTAGGTGTCACAAAGTGAAAGTTGAGTTAGTCCTTTCCCCCACCCTGCACTTGTGACACGTTGTTCAAACATTAACACAGACATTACAGCTACCAATTCTTCATCGAGAACTCATTTCATATGAGATTACAGATCGTTATTCAACTAATGCTAAAAAAGCTCATCTATGGAACATTTAAATAATATTCAAATACTGCCACTGAAGGAGACTGAAAAATAAATGTTTCTTATACAACTAGTGAAGGAAAGGTCAAAGGAATGTTTTGAGAAATAAATAGTCCCTATATTAAACAATTCTTTTTCAGAAATATTATGTCTAGAACAGAAGCTTCAATGTGATCCTTATATTATAGTCTTAATAGGCCTGGATAACACACAGTATTTGCAAAGGTAATGTGACAGGATCTTGTCAATTTCAGTGGATGCATTGGTACACAAACAAGGATTTCTAAAAGTAGTAGGGGCACAGCCCATGGAATGTCTGATATCCATGTAAAAAACTCATCCAGCCTGTAAACTTTTTTCAAGTGATCCTTAATTCTTTGGTTTATACATGAGATAAAAAGCTGAATGGTTCAATGAGGTTCTCCCTCTCCCGCATCACTGTTTCAGGAAGATACTGAAATCCCTCTCTAATGACCCCATTTGAAATCTTTGGTTTGATAGAGCTACTCCATCTATGGAAAGGAATAACTCTCCTGGATAGGTATTAATGGGCCAGTAGCCTCAAGACATATGTCATTTTTAAAAAAAATCCTTATATTCTTCTATATAAAGAAAGAACTTGCTTCTGATGAATTTGTATCTTGTTGTTGGCCTACTTACTAGGCCTTTGGGTAATTTAAAGGCTCTTTAGGAACTGCAAATGCTGTGTTTGGGTGAGGAAAGCCATACATCTCCTACAGTCAAGGGAGCTGGATGGCTTAGCAGATTGGTAATGGTATTCAATTCTATGCCACATCAAAAGTCATTTCTATCTGATGGTTGTTTGGTCTTCTATGAAATTAATTGATTATTTCAGGTCCAGTGAATTATAGATAGGTGTCATTATTACATTTGGCAGTAATTGGCATCTGTGTTGGAATTCTTAGCAGACTAATAACTCACTTTTTACAGGTGGTCTGCATGGGCCTGGGGAAGCTTGCATGGCTGCTGGCTCTGTTGTAGCCTCAAAATAGGGCTTAAGTGGGTCCTTTGCCTATGTGCTGCCCATCTGCACAGGGGTGAATTGAGGACCACTGTCAATCTGGCACATTTCAAAAGCATTAAGCACCACTGTAAAAGAAGATCAAGGAAAATTTCTAAAAACCTCACAGTGTGCAAGATAAGAGATTTTTGAAGCTAGTCAGCTCTTATTGATATAATGTATTTTCTTGTGCCATGTTTATTGTCTGGTTTAAGCCTACTCCTTCTTACAGTGAAAGAAGAGAAGAACACTCTGAGCATGAGTAAGGCACCATTTTGATGCCACAGAACCCCAAGTGAAATTCCAATTTATTTTGATATGAAAAATCACCAGAATCTATTCACTCAAAAAAAATGTGGCTTCATATTTAAAATGAAGATGAAAATCTTTCAAGGAGTTGAAATTAATAAGTTGAGACACATTGCAAGCACACATTGCAAACAATGATTTTTAACGTTCAATAAAATATAATGAGAGCTTCAGCTATGCCAGACTCCATCTGAGAAAGTAGCTGAGAAAGATTCCCTAACATACAGTTAGTAACTAATCCTTCAATCTTTCTATTGCATTCCAGATGAAATAAATTACAATCTGGAAGTGCAATTTCATTATCCAAGATTCTAAAATACAGCCAAGATTCAGAGTTACTTAATACATGGTGAGAATTTTGATTAACCTATGTTCAGATCTGATTAAAACAGCCAGATATTTCAAGAAACAATCTTTAAGCCTCTAACATTAGGAAGTATGATGATATGAATCAACATATCTATGTACCATAATATTCATGTAGAATAATGGCACAAAGATTAATTTCAGTCTTCCCCTGATATCAATAGCCATAATTATATTTTCAGAATTCCAAATGTGTTTACAGATACTTTTAGTTATACAGATTGTAATGAAGGCTACAGGTTTAAATTTTTGACAAAACGCTCAAGCCTGTTTTGAGCCTAACTCAGGATGTAGTAAGAAGAGATGTAGAAAGTTTTCAATGGCGTGCCAGTGGTAAAATAGCCAACTAATAAAAAACTAAACTAATAAAAAAAAATCTATTGGTGAAAAGTAAACAAAGAACAAAAGCCCAGACAACACTAAACACAAGCCATCAATTACTTCACAAATTCAGCATTGTAGCAGGATCTAAAACCTCCCCTTCCAGACAAGTTCACAAACATCAACAAATCTTTAGGAATCTAAACACCGAGAACTTGGCAAATTTACATTTTTATTTTGTTTGTTTTAAATCACAGCCTGCCCTACAGACATTATGATGCCTGGAGACTAGGTCTATATTGATTATATAATACTTTTTCCAATATATCCTTCCCAAGACCTTTTCCAGCAGGCCTCCTCTTTATTGATTTAATGATCCTTGCTGCATCTACTGCCATACTACCTTGAATATCTTTCCTCACATCTCAGGGGCCAAGAGGAGATGGATTTGGGAAGTGCTTGGATAGGAGATGCCCAGAAACACCTAGATGTTGAAGAAAGGGAAGCTGAGGATTCAGTAAATATCAGTCTTTTTTTTCTTTGAGTCATGACTGAAGCAATGCTACAGCATGATGATAAGCACACTAGTGTTAGTGTGTTGTCCATCAAATGATCCTATGGCCTTTTCACAGGAGTAATTATGTTATCTTTAGCATTCCAGCTAAATTCAATTTTTGGTAGTGACACCCCAATGATCTACAATTCTACATGTACTTTCTTCCTGTAAAGCAGGCAGAGGGAGGATGACTTTTCTTCTTCCATCAGGTGTTGCTGATGATCTATCTCCTGATAGAAAGGCTAACAGGCCCTGAAACCGCTCAGCTAGGCTCTATCTCCTCCTGCTGTAGCCACTTCAAACTCACCTATCTGACAAGTTCTTGCATTACTAGCCAGTGAAGTGATGGGAAGAGAGGCAGCCATGGGGCTATTGTGCTGCCTCCCCAAAGCTGGAAAAAGGAGAGGAAGGTGGAGCTCTCCCTCCTCTTTTAGCAGAAGATAAAGAATTGTAGTTGCATTGATCATTCCCCCATAACTGACCCTTTTCTCCCCACTTTGCTGGCTGGTGAGGTGAGACTTAGTTGGGGTTTTACTACCAAAAGAGGAATTTGGCCAGAACAAGATTTAACATTACTACTTAAGCAAAATGCCATGAGATCTTTAATTACAGGTGGTCTGCTCCTCAGTCTTGCATCCAATTTGAAAGACAGCCTAGCAACACCAGAGTGCATCTTAGCATCATGCCAGGGAATGCCTTCTACAATGATTCAAAGGGACTACAACTATCTCCTGAATACACTCAATATCTCCCTGTTTTCTCTAGCTGGGGAGAGGAAAAAAGACTCCGTGCCACCAGCGCCAAAGCAACAAGGGGATGGACCTCTCCTCTCATCCTCCAGCTCCTCCTCCACTCCAGGATGGAAGATCCCAGGGGAAACAAAATGGCAGTCCTTCCCTCTCCCTTTCCTGCACAAAATAGCAGGCCTGGAGGAGAGAATTTAGTGAAGGTAAAAGCCAGACGGCAATGGATGGTGAAGGATGGAGGGAATAGAGGAGGGAGGAGAATGTAGAAGAGGGACAGAGGTGAGATTTAAATGGAGGAAGGGGCGGGGGGCAGAATTAATCCTAACAGAAACAGAAAATGTTAGGAAAAAACAGAAGGAAAGGAGAAAAATGCAATGATTCAAGGAAAGAAAGGAAGAAACAAGAGTCTAAGAGACATAGAAATTAAAAGGAAAATGTTGTGTTGAAATTCCAGTGCCAAAATATTATAAAAAAATACACATGATCTGGTTTGAAGTGGAACATGAGCAGAAGACCCAAGTATTCTTAGAGGTAAGAGAGAAGCTATGTTGGAGCTGGCTGGTTTTGGTGACTGGTAATGTTTATTGATATTTTAATAAAATATAACTTGCCTCTGGCAAATTACAGTTTAATAGTAAATAATGTCATTTTGTTTTATTTTGCTGTGGGCTTTTCTTTTTAAATAAACTCTTCCTTTTGAACTAACTTGGTTCTCAGCACGTCTGCAAAATCAGGCCACTAGTTTACATGCCTAAATATGGATTTTACAGCCTAACTTCTGGTATTCACTTTTGAAAATCTTGCTGAATCTTGAAAATATTTTCTCAGACAATCCTATGTACAGCTGATTCGATTTAATTCCACACTTTCCAAGTCAGGTTTACAGTTGTGTGATCTGATGAGCATCAAAACAACCAATTCTCACAGGTAACAGAAGAGCATGCCAAAACTAAATGACTATAACATTGTTATTAGAAGACGAAACCCAAGTTTAGGCTTGGGGATTTTAAATCAAATATTAATACTTGATCTAAACTAGGTAATAATTCTATGTAGATATATTGCAGCAAAAGTTATTTACGATTTAACTTTCAGCTTTCCTTCATATAAACTTATCTGAATGGCAAAAAATGAGGGATGTTTTGAATTTTCACCCCACATTCAAAGAATCTCTTTTTAACCTTGAAAGGTTTGGTTCACTGTTTTCACGTAATTTTAACCACTCAGTATTCTTCGGCTATGGCCAGGACAAAGTGGTATAATGAAATATCATTACTAGAGAGGCTGTGTTTGCAATGTCCAGTGCAGCCTAGAAAGAGGAAACACAAGTAACCAAGACAGCCTCTTCTCTTAGATTTGCAGCTCAATTTTGCAAACCTAAGAGCATGAGGTACCTTACTGAGGCTCTAGTTCTGCAAATGGATCTGCGCAAGAAGAATCTTGTGTGACTTTTGCCATTGACTATAAAGGTGGGTTGGATTCAATTCCAGTCACGGGTCAGTATCCAAAATTTGTGTGTGCTTAATCTGAACTGAAACCAAACTCCAAACCTATTGTAGTTCGTCCATGACTGCAAAACAATATGCTATTGTGGTGCACTAGCCAAAATTTATTTCTCCATCCATCTTTCTCTCCCTAGCACATTCTTTGTGAAACTGATGAAAAGTCAAAGTTTGATGGGCTATACATGAAACTTTTCAAACTGCTCAAGTGGAGAGGCTGATTTAAAGTAGTCTGCATCCCTCAAATGTTTTTTTTTGCCAAATACAGTAGTTTCACAGCCCAGCCGAGCTTCGTCCTGAGTTGCTTAGCTAGTGGCATTTGCACTGTGATGTGTGTCATAGCTGTTGACTGGAGCACTAAACCATGAACAGTATGTGTTCAAAATCTTACTTTTGAAAACCTTTGTTAAGAAGCAATGTGTATCTAGTCGGATTTTAATTGTAGACTGTGCCTCAAAACTCTCCAGTAAATATTTACTTAGTAAAATACTTTGGGGAGCATATAAACAGCATTTATCAGAACAGTATTTGTATTTAATTAGCAAAATATCAGATAAAAGGATGGAAGATTTCTTGTTAAATTTCTGTTGTTGCTTTCAACCTCTCTGGGGTACTGAGGAAATGTTGTTCAATGTAATCTCCATTGTATCCTATAAAATACGATGGATCTTTTCATAATTAATATGTATCCAGAGATTTGGTATCTGAATTTAACATGCTTTGAATATGCAATAACCTAAACAAACAACAATATTGTGGTAGTTGTTAAAAGGGCTTGAATGTGAAGTAGCCATAGACAGAAAAAGGGCAGTGTTTGTAAAAAAAGTTTTAAGTATCTTGTTAATATTATTCATAATAATCAAATAAATAGGGTCATTAAAAAAAATGGTAAGTGGAAAAAAAGGCCCAGTTGTGTTTGTACTACACGATTAAAGGTAATAAATAGTGTGAACATGGCATACTGAGGAAAAAAAGTTGTGTTTTTTGTGTCAATTGGCTTTTGCTTTAATAAATAATGATCTATAAACAATGAACACATTCATTTTTACATAAAGCTTCCACTCCAATTTTTCCATCTGGGGCTCCAAATTAAATCTGGAAGCCATTCTGAACTGTTAAATGTAATTGGTGGTCGACATGTTCTTCCAGATTAACCTGAGCTCCTCCAGGAGGAGTCACAGTTCTCTGGTGCACAGTTGAAACAAATACCTGGGTCATGTATGAGAGAACACAAAAAAACCATTATTATTTATTATGGGCTTTATAGAGAGCTTGTTTGACTATTAAGCAAAGAAAGTTCAATGTGCATGTGTGAAGGATCTTTTCAGGGTGAGGAAAATATAAGCAAATTACTATGGCTTGGAAACAGCACAATTTTTCTATAAAAGGGCCCTAAATAAATATATTCTGGAGAATTTTTGAAAGCTCCTGATTACAAATGGATACAAGTGCACAAAGTCTTCCAATTCTAAGACATGTTGAAGGAGAACAGAGCTTAATAACACATGAGGCAGGCCGCATCAGCATTATAACCACATCACACACCCAGAGGTGTTGGCAACCTTGGAGCTGCAGCTGACTGAGGAGCCTGCCAAGCAGCCAGCAGCTGCTGCTACTGCTGGAGAAAATGTTTTTTTACAGCTGAGCAGCTGGGGCCTGTGACTGCTGTGCAAAGGGAAGAAATAACAGTTTGAGATGGTGATGGAAATGGTATTACATACTGAGCATTAAAAACAGTTAAAAACTTCCATCAAAATTCCTAATATCCATCTTTTAGAAAAGGACTTACCATAAGAATGGCCATCCTGGGTCAGACCAATGGCCCATCTAGCCCAGTATCCTGTCTTCTGACAATGGCCAGGGCCAGACGCTTCAGAGGGAGTGAACAGAATGGGGTAGCTCTTGCGTCATCCATCTCCTGTTATCCTGTCCCAGCTTCTGGAGGTCAGAGTTTAGGACACCCAGAACAGGGGGTAACGTCCGTGACCATCTTGATCAATAGCCATTCATGCATACATTCATGGAGAATAGACCTAATTCTTTTTTGATCCCAGTTATACTTTTGTCCATTACAACTTCCCCTGGCAACTAGTTCCACACATTGATTGAACATTGTGTGAAGAAGTGCTTACTGATGTTTCTTTTAAACCTGCTGCCTATTAATTTCACTGGGTGACCCCTAGTTCTTGTGTTATGTGAAAGGGTAAATAGCACTTCCTATTCACTTTCTCCATGCCATTTATGACTGTATAGACCGCCATCATATTCACCCTGCGTTATCTCTTTTCTAAACTGACCAGTCTTTCTAATCTCTCCTCAGATAGAAGCTGTTCCATACCCCTAATAATTTTTGTTACCCTTCTTTGTATTTTCCCCAATTCTAATGCATCATTTTTTAAACGGGGCGACCAGTATTCAAGATCTGGGCATACCATGGATTTATATAATGACATTCTGATATTTTCTATCCTTTCCTTAATGGTTCCTAACATTTTGTTAGTTTTGACTGCCACTGAACACTGAGAGTATTTTTAAGACAACTATTCACAATGACTCCAAGATCTTTCTAGAGTGGCAACAGCTAATTTAGACCCCAGCATTGTGTATGTATAGTTGGGATTATGTTTCCCAGCATGCATTACTTTGCATTTATCAGCATTGATAGGGTGCAGACTGATATAGGCTGTAGGAGACATAGAATGTTTTTCATAATAAAAATGTGAACGATATTCTTAAAATGTTTGAGCTCTTTCTTTCTTATTCTCATTGCTAGAGACTGTCAGGAAGTTCATTCATTCAGGCTGTTTGATTCTGATGTGTTTGTAGAAACTGAGGGAGCTAAAACGTTGTTAAACCTCTCTGAAGGGGTGGACAAACCCCACACTGCAGAGCAGGGGGGTTAAGGAGGAGCTGTGGGCCCTGGCAGCCCTGCCCAGCCACACCTGCAGAGCCTGCACAAGCTAGAGGCAGGGCTATAAAAAGGGGAGCAGAGCAGCTTAGAGGCAGGTAGTGAAAGGGAGCAGGTGGTTGCTCTGTGGAGAAAGTGCTGCCTGGGTCTTGACAGAGACTTGTGCAAACCCACAAAGGAGAAGCAGGGGACTGAGTGTGCAGGTCAAAGATTTGATTGAAGTGATTTACTCTGGGAAGCTGAAGGACACTGGCATAGGAAATGGTCTGGGGGGCAGTGACTTAGCACCACAAAGTGTTGGGTGTAGCTGTCCACCAGGGGGCCCTGGAACGGAGCCCAGATAAGGTGGGCCTGGGCTCGCCTACCCATCCTAGGAGGACAATACAATAACAAGAGTCTTCATCTTCACTGAGAGTCCAGCTGGAAGAGACTGACTGTTTAAAGTGTCCAGCTGTCAAAGACCCTGTGCTAAAGAGGAGGACAGGAAGCCATCATGGTGAAGTTCTAAAGGAAGGACTGTGGGTAGACATCCTGCCAACCACCCCCTGATCACTAGGCAGAACAGCTGGTAGGTATGTACCTTCTACAACCTCATTATTTTAACAGTAAATCAAAGGTGCATCTAGGATCTGTGTTAAAGCTATAAAACACAACAATCATTCTTGGACCAATAATTTTTAAAAAATGTCTAAAATTAGGCCCCTAAATCCATATTTACTTGGCTACATAAGTGGTATGAATTTCAAAATTGCTGTGCTCTGAGCAGCTTCCACTGAACTTAAAAATAGCTGAGCACTTCAGAAAATCAGACAACTTATTTAGACTCCTAAATGTTGGCTTAAGAGCCTAGCTTTAGGCTCTTGTTTTTAATAGGCTTTCTACTCTTGGCTGAAGGTGCTGCTGTAGTCAGGAAATGGCTGTGTCAAAATGCTATCTTCTTACTCAAAAGATCGGGCTTGTGTAAGTACCTATTGCCCTCCATTTCAAATCTGCATATTTTGTTGCCACTTCATATTTTGCTTAAAGTATCATCACTGCTATGGGAACAGGTACTGGATTCTGTTCTGCCCTCATACGTGTTAACTACTGGGTATGTCTGTGCTGCAAGAAGTATGCCATAGTGCAAACAGAAGTTATGGGGGCTTGAGGCAGAAGTTATCTGGTGATAACTGGTCTGTGCCATACAGAAGGCCAAACTAGAAGATCATAATGATCTCCTTTGGTCTTAAAATCTCCAAATCTCAGAGATACCTCCTTGAACTGGGGTCCAGTTCAGGAGTGTTCACATCCTACATATCTAGGTTCTTTTTACTGCTCATTATCAAGGGATCTGAGCACTTCCCAACAGAACTTGACCAAAGGAATCACAATAGGCTAATGGTTTAACTACCTCATCTTTCTCTCTATTTTCCCCCAAGTCAGTAGGGGGAATTTTTAAAATTGATAAAACACTACAAGAGCTGTAGCACTGTAATATAAACACTTGCTACAGTGACAAAAGGTTGTTTCCCACCCCCACATCGCTATAGTAAACCTTGCTACTGAGGAGGTAGATTATCTTAAGTTTTAGGTGTACACCAGGCCTAAATTCTAATCTAGAGGTATACACACAACACCCTCCAAGGATATTGCCTGGAGAATTACTTTTTGTAATAATAATGTACCCTGACAGCTCCCCCCAGGAACAATGAAGCTATCAATCTACAGACTGAAGCCCATCAGAGCGGGAGATGGCCCTGTACGTGAACAGGCCCTAGGCTTTGGAACTCATTACCAGGGGAGATTGGAATGACCACTAATCTCACTCCCTTCAGAGCGAAGTGTAAAACTCAGTTCTTCAATGTAGCTCTCCCACAGACATTGCAAAACAGCAGAGAGGAGAAGGAAGAAAAAGGCAAAGGCAAAGAGAGAGAGAGAAGAGTATGAGGGGAGGAAAGAGAAAAGAATTAAGTTTTGTTTTTTTTTAAATTGCCCCTACTGACTTGGGGAAGATAGGGAGAAAGATGAGATTGTTAAACCATTAGCCAATTGTGATTTTTTTCTAAAGTTCTGTTGGGAAGTGTTCAGATCCCATGATAATGAGCAGTAAAAAGAACCTAGATATATGGGATGTGCTCTTGAACTGGACCCCAATTAAAGAAGGTATTTCGGAGATTTGGAGAGTTTAAGGCCAAAAGAGATGATTGTAATCTTCTAGTTTGGCCTTCTCTATGGCACAGACCAATTATCACCAGATAATGTCTGCCTCAAGCCCATAACTTCTGTTTGCACTATAGCATACTTTTTAGAAAGATATTTAAGAATGTGCCTCATTTTAATCAGTCTCATCTTACTTCAGTGGGACCTATATGTTCAAAATTAAGCATGATTTTAAGCATCTTGGCTGACCCGAGACCCTAAACCTTAAAAACACCTTCCCAATACCTCTTTTGGATTGGGGTGATGAAGCACAACTAGAACAAAAACAGCTTGACTTTTAGATTCTCAATTGTGTCAGTAAGTTAGTTTCAATAAACAAACCCAAAAAAATAAAAAATATTTCTATCAATAACTGAAATTTACAGCGGCAAAGAGTCCTGTGGCACCTTATAGACGAACAGACAGATTGGAGCATAAGCTTTTGTGGGTGCATAAGCTTTCATGCACCCACGAAAGCTTATGCTCCAATCCGTCTGTTCGTCTATAAGGTGCCATGGGACTCTTTGCTGCTTTTACAGATCCAGACTAACAATGGTTACCCCTCTGATACTTGAAATTTACAGATAAGGCAAAGTAAGAAAAACAATAATATTTAAACATTTCCTACACATACCAGTAGTCACCCATCTGTCTCATGAGGCCCTAGTAAGGCTAAAGTCTTTCCAACACTTCCCCAAGACAACCCTCCCTTTGGAGAGAAGGTGTTATGACCAGGATGATGGTAGTCACATACCAGCAGGTCAGAGTCCACAACAGGCCAGAGGGCAAACTGAGTTTCAGGCATCAGTAGGCAGTCAGGGTCAGGTTACCAGGAGACTGGAGTCAGGTAGGAGGTTACAGACAGCAATTAAAGAGCACAGTCAAGGACAAACCAGGGTCAGAAGCTGGAGTCTAAGGTTTACTACAAGCAGGGTCTGGAGCAGAAACAGGAAGACAGTCTGTGTTGTTGCACAAACAGCTCCCCTTCATGGCTTCCTGGTTTAAATACTGGTACTGGCCAATTAGTGGGCTTCAAGGGGCCACCACTTCAGATCCTGCTGGGTGGTACTTCCTGCCAACCTCAGCCTCACAGGGTCCTCCAGTGGCAATGTGAAGGTAGTAGCAGCCCAGCACCCCCAAGTTTCAGCCCTGCAGGACCTTACAGAAGATCCTATCCATTTGTTGGATCAGAAAGAGGACCCTGAGTCAACTCAAGCTAATCCTTTTATACAAAAAGCCCTGCCTTTGTCTCCTAGTCTCTGGAAAACCAATCTTAGACCTATGTGCAAACCACTCCAGGGGGGCAATACCTCTCCAGAATTGTTTAGTATCAGTGACTCATCTTAATCATCCCCCTCCCCATTCTTAGTTCCTGTAACAGCTGTGATTACCCTCCCCTTTGGCAAAGAACACAATTATATATGAACCATTCATAAATATAATACAATGGCCCCCAAAGGATAGGATTGCAATATCTGCCTTCACTAATTTATGGCAACAAAATATCCACCACAGAGTGTCTGAAATTGTGCCCCCCAATAAAGTTAATGGCAAAAGTCCATTGTTTTCAATGGGGACCGAATTTCATCCAGTGTGTTAAGCAGAGCCTCCCTTACCTTCCATTTCATTTATACAGAATTTATCTGATAGAATGTCATAAATTGGAATCTTATTTGGGGAGAATTGTTTGTATGTTCAAACCATCCGGACAATCAGAATTCCCTGAAAATGGCATGTGGTTATGTAATTATTTATGGGCCATATCTCAATGTGCACTGGGGAGGCCAATTAAGATTTGCACAAATAATCTAAATTTGCCATTTCCTAACTTCTGAGTGATAGATTTCGCAACCTTAATGTTCTTTTAATGTAGATTTTTGGATGAAATACTATATATGAATTAATGGGGTCTCGAACTCCCACTTCATTTGAAGTCCCCTCGTACTCTCTAGCTAGAATGATACGAGTTCACTTATGAGTTCAAATTAAAATAATAATAGAACTACCAGGGAAAATGTTACTATGTTGTTATACAATTTTTGAAACTGGCACTTGGCAATTTTTTTTTTTTGGCAGCTGCAATAAAAATGATCACTAACAAACTAGAGTATATTTGCATCCTTCTTGAGATTTTCAATTTGAAGTGGAATGAATTGATAAAGCATTGCCTTTTCCCATGGATCTAAAAGCTGGCTGTCTTTTGAAAACCTTAAATTTAATTGAAAGTCCTATATTTTGCAATTGTTTACTTCATAAAAAGAAGTCTTTTATGCCTCTGACTATCTTTTAGGAAACAGATAACACGTACAGGATATATTGAATAATTTAATATCTGTAACACTATAATTAAATTAGTTAATTTATTATTTTATTTTAATAATGAACTTCCTTTCAAATGTTTGACCACACTGGAGATAAGATCTCCTACTATATGGATAGGCAGATGTCGATACATATGTATAGATATCTATTTTTAAGTCTGGGATTGAAATCTCTGACAGGATAAAAGCTTTTTCCTTAGGGATTGCAGTGTTGAGAATGATTCTGCACATGCCAGACAGCAATCCCAGAAGTGAGTCTTTTATCCTGTCAAGTAAGACTGTAGCATGGATGTTTACAGTATGCTGGGATGGTCAGCCATAAACACTGCATAAGTTGGATTTAGATCACATCAGTTGATATCAATTTACTTCCAGAAAACAAGACATCAAGCAGAAAGCAAAGACACAGAGATGGTCTTTTGAACAACTTGAAATAGTCAGTATAGGATGAAATAGGATTGTAAATGTATTTGCATGCACACATAAATGAAGAGGTTTATTCAGGAGGAATACTCGGCATCTTTCTTTGTTACAGAAGCCACAACTATTTACTGAAAAGATTTTGGCACTGAGATTGGCAAAAGAAACAGGATAGGATCAAATCATTTCCGGATGGTTCTTGTGGCATGCTTGTCAGCCACATAAATAATGTTCCTTGTTACAGTCTCAGTCTCTCTTCAAGTCAAAATGATCAAGCCAAGTCTTGGGGGTTAAAGAAAATATCTTTAAAATATGAACAGTAGCCCTGCTCTAGAACCAATTAACTGTATAACTGGTGTGAAGCTTCCCAATCACTGATTCACTGCAAGCTTTGAACCCAGGTCAAATTCCAGAGATCTTTTACATTGTGTCTAGTCTTTTCCATACCATGGTGAAAAGGGAATTATTTTATTTGAATTTTTTAAATAACTTTTTCCTGTTTTATTCTGTCTTTTTTTCTCAATTAAGGGGTAGATTTGAGCCTCAGTACCACATAATAAAATCAGTAGAACAACTTAGCATAATAACTTACATATTAATGTTCTCATTAATCTCTCCCATCTTGTTTGTATGATCATGAAGTGAGGTTTGCCTCACAACTCTGGAATAGGCAGGAGTAAAAATTAAAGCTGTGAGTCTGACCTGACATTTCCACTGCTGCTTCCAGAACTCCAGTATTTCAGTTCTAAGGTAGACATTCTATCACTGGAAATACACAGAAAGAGGCTGCATAAAGCACACATTAATATTAGGCAATGACATTCCTGCATACCACAGAGAATGCACTTCATAAAAAGACTTTTCCACCTGCCTCCTATGACTCTCTAAAGTCTATTTTTTTAACTTGTGAAGAACAAATTAAATCAACAACAGCTAGATTTATTATTGTTGTTATTTTTTATTACAGTAATACACTTATGACTGAGGACTTATTTTGCTTGGCATTGCACAAACACAATCTTTGGGGCCTGGGAAGCATTTGCAACACAAAGTAGACTAGTTGACTGGAGAATCATCCCCTTTTTGAATAAGATATATTTTGCTTTGTGTGGATATTTGTTAGCTTTATTCTGCTAATTTTCATTATATATTTAGTCTGAGTGTAATCTATTGGAATAGGCCCTATGGGATAAATCCCAGGATGGAATGCAATCAGGAGGGTCAGCTAGCAAAAGCTATTGATACTTGGTTTCGCAAAGAACATGGTAGCATCTTAGCTGACCTCTCTGCTCCTACTGAAAAAATATGGGGATGAGGAGGAAGTTTTTTACCCCAGGGCTGTTTGACTGTGGTAAGGAATGATCTAGTACATTATTACCTTCTTAAAAGCCCAGTATAAGGAATAGTCTCATTCATATTTTATATTTTGGCTCTCATAATTATTTCTGAGGTTTAAAAGTAAAAAATTCCCTGAGATTACAGTTGTCTTGTTCCATCAGAAATGAAACCTTAGTTTCCATTTATTCCGAGAATAAGCCTATTCCATCCTACTATGATCTTCTCCAAATAGTTCAAATGGTCTTCTAGTAGGTAATACTTATATTGGGGGGAAAATTTGAGATCAGAATTCTGTTGTAGTTCATCAGATATCAAGTGGGTCAGAATGGTCTAATGGGACAATCTAAAGGAAAATGTATGGGCCTGATTCTCAGTTATGCCATTCTGCATTTGGGACAGAGACACTCTTTGTACTCTGTGCAGGGACCTACCTGGTCCCGGGTGTAAATTAGTATAGCTGCTACATCTTATGCTCTTTTTCCCATAGCCCCTTATGAACCCTGGGACACAGAGAGTAGCCATAATGTGGTGAACTCCAACCACGCCCCCAACATGTCCTCTTCCCTAAACCTCTCCCCAAGCCAGGGCTGGGAGTAATGCCTGTGTAGAATATAAGAACACCCATACTGGGTCAGACCAAAAGTCCATCTAGCCCAGTAGCCTGTCTTCCAACAGTGACCAATGCCAGGTGCCCCAGAGGGAATGAACAGAACAGGTAATCATCAAGTGATCCATTCCCTGTTGCCCATTTCCAGCTTCTGGCAAACAGAGGCTAGGGACACCATCCCTGTCTATCCTGGCCTTTGATCGACCTATCCTCCATTAACTTATTTAGTTCTTTTTTGAACCCTGTCGTAGTCTTGGTCTTCACAACATCCTCTGGCAAGGAGTTCCACAGGTTGACTGTGCACTGTATGAAAAAAATAGTTCCTTTTGTTTGTTTTAAACCTGCTGTCTATTCATTTCATTTGTGACCCCTAGTTCTTGTGTTATGAAAAGGAGTAAATGACACTGCCTTATTTACTTTCTCCACATGTCATGATTTTATAGACCTCAGTCATATCCCCCACCCCTTAGTTATCTCTTTTCCATGATGAAAAGTCCCAGTCTTATTAATTTCTCCTCATATGGAAGCGTTTCCATACCTCTAAACATTTTTGTTGCCCTTTCCTGAATCTTTTCCAATTCCAATATATCTTTTTTGAAATGGGGCGACACATCTGCAAGCAGCATTCAAGATGTGGGAGTACCATGAATTTATATAGGGGCAATATGATATTGTCTGTCTTGTTAGTTATCCCTTTCTTAGTGATTCCCAACATTCTGTTTGCTTTTTGACTCCCACTGCACATTGAGTGGATATTTTCAGAGACCTATCCACAATAACTCCAAGATCTCTTTCTTGAGTGGTGTCAAGGTTCCTTCCCCACTCTGAACTCTAGGGTACAGCTGTGGGGACCTGCATGAAAACCCGCAAAGCTTATTTTTACCAGCTTAGGTTAAAAGTTCCCCAAGGTACAAACTATTTTACCTTTTGCCCTTGGACTTCATTGCTGCCACCGCCAAGCGTCTAACAGATATATAACCGGGAAAGAGCCCACTTGGAAACGTCTTTCCCCTCAAAATCCTCCTCAAACCCTACACCCCCTTTCCTGGGGAAGGCTTGATAAAAATCCTCACCAATTTGCATAGGTGAACACAGACCCAAACCCTTGGATCTTAAGAACAAGGAAAAAGCGATCAGGTTCTTAAAAGAAGAATTTCAATTGGAGAAAAAAAGTAAAAGAATCCCCTCTGTAAAATCAGGATGGTAAATACCTTACAGGGTAATCCGATTCAAAACAGAGAATCCTTCTAGGCAAAACCTTAAGTTATAAAAAGACACAAAAACAGGAATATCCATTCCATTCAGCACAACTATTTTCTCAGCCATTTAAACAAAACAGAATCTAATGCATATCTACCTAGATTACTTACTAAGTTCTAAAACTCTATTCCTTTTCTGTTCCCGCCAAAAGCATCACACAGACAGAGCGAGCCTTTGTTTCTCCCTGCCCTCCAACTTTGAAAGTATCTTGTCTCCTCATTGGTCATTTTGGTCAGGTGCCAGCAAGGTTATCCTAGCTTCTTAACCCTTTACAGTTGAAAGGGTTTTTCCTCTGGCCAGGAGGGATTTAAAGGTGTTTACCCTTCCCTTTATATTTATGACAAGCGGTAATAGCTAATTTTGACACCATCATTTTTCATGTATATTTGGGATTATGTTTTCCAATGTGCATTACTTTGCATTTATCAACACTGAATTTCATCTGCCATTTTGTTGCCCAGGTACCCAGTTTTGAGAAATCCCTTTGTAGCTCTTCACAGTCTGCCTGGGACTTAACTATCTTGAGAAGTTTTGTATCATCTGCAAATTTTGCCACCTCACTGTTTACCCCTTTTTCAAGATCATTTATCAATATATTGAATAGAACTGGGCACAGTAGAAACCCCTGGGGGACACCACTATTTACTTCTCTCCATTCTGAAAACTGACCATTTAGTCCTGCCCTTTGTTTCCTATCTTTTAACCAGTCCTCAGTCCATGAGAGGACCTTCCCTCTTATCCCATGACAGCTTACTTTGCTTAAGAGCCTTTGGTGAGGGACCTTGTCAAAGGCTTTCTGAAAATCTAAGTATACTATATCCACAGGATTCCCCCCTGTCTACATGCTTGTTGACTCTCTCAAAGAATTCTAGTAGATTGGTGAGGCATGATTTCCCTTTACAAAAATCATGTTGACTCTTCCTAACAAATTATGGTCATCTTTGTATCTGACAACTTTGTTCTTTACTATAGTATCAACCAGTTTGCCTGGTACTGAAGTCAGCCTTACCAGCCTGTAATTGCCGGGATCACCTCTGGGGCCCTTTTTAAAAATTGGCATCACATTAGCTATCCTCCAGTCATTTGGTACAGAAGCTGATTTAAATGATAGGTTACATACTACAGTTAGTAGTTCTGCAATTTCACATTTGAGTTCCTTCAGAGCTCTTGGGTGAATACCATCTGGTCCTGGTGACTTATTAGAGTTTAGTTTATCAGTTTGTTCCAAAACCTCTTCTAATGACACTTCAACCTGGGACAATTCCTCAAATTTGTCACCTAAAAAGAATGGCTCAGTTTTGGGAATCTCCCTCACATCCTCAGCTGTGAAGACCGATGCAAAGAAATCATTTAGTTTCTTCGCAATGGCCTTATCGTGAGGCCTTGAGTGCCTCTTTAGCATCTCTCTCGTCCAGTGGCCCCACTGGTTGTTTAGCAAGCTTCCTGTTTCTGATGTACTTAAAAAAATTGCTATTACTTTTCAAGTCTTTGGCTAACTGTTCTTCAAATTCTTTTTTGGCCTTCCTAATTATATTTTTATACTTACTTCAGAACCACTATGTCCATTCTACACTGGCTGGTGAGACACAATAGGTGTTCTCAGAAGCTACTGCCACCCACTTTATGGCCCTTTTATCTTGTCAGAATGGTGTCGATGGGCCATGGTATAACTGAGTATCAGATGCTGTAAGTTGAAACTTGCTTTAGGACTTTTCCAGCTGGTAAGCAGGTTTTTCCTGCAACAGAGGAGGATGGCCTTTCATGATTTTCCATTCTCTGTGAGTAGACACAGGCAGCAGGTGCCATGTCATCTCATAATCTGTAGGTGTGCAGTCACTTGTATGGGGCCACCTATGCCTAAAATAATGAACTTGTTTCTATCAAAAGTGCTATTTTCTTGAACTGTTGCAATACAGGTTAGAATTAAACTGCACCAGGAATGTGCTTTGAATCTGTCATGTAGTTTCATCAAAAACTACAGTTAGCTAGGTAAGTGTGTAAATGAAACTTTTGGAGCACTTGTGACTATAAATAAAAGAGAGAGAACCTGAGAAAAAGAAAACGGAATGAGAAGTACATCTCATGCTGGCTTTCAGCCTAACACTAATGAAGGAAAAGAGGAATGTGCCTGTGTGACCAATAATTCAAAAGGGGCAATCCTAATTTAGCCCAAGGCAGTGGAATATGAACAGCAGATTATGTTTACAGCCAAAGAACACATGATAGCCCAGTGATCTGTTATATTGTCTTCATTATTCAGGAAGATAATTTGAATAAAAGCCATATAATCAATGTGTTGGACTGTGGAGTGAAGAAACAAAACAGAAGGGCATGGAAGAGGAGGACAGAATGCGTCCAGGGTTAATGGCAGAGACAGATCAGAATATAGGATTCAACTCCTGTCAGGTATTCTGCTTCAAAGAATTATAGGTGGATAACATCAAGAAAAATATCTAGTAACTATCCATTGCAAAAGAAGAGGTGACTAATGCTGACTCAGCATTGCTGTTCTAGTGGGATAAGTAAAGTATGTGAAGTTAACTGTTTATATGAATAGCACATAAGTGGAAAAAAATGGAGCTAAAGAACACTTAACTTATTCTCATTCCTTCATTCCGAGCAAACCAAAAAATCATTTGATACAGTAGCAGCTGGGCTTGTGGCTATGAGCATTTAACCAGAGACAGAAGCTAACAGCTATCTTGTCCCTCCAGAGTCTCTTACAATAATTCTGTGAGCTGAAAGGATGTCTTCCTACTGTGCACATTCTAGAGCCACACTTTGCACAATCAGCTGTCAGATGCTTTAGTCAGTGACTATCAAACACATCAATGGGGGTTATTTAAGAAGCAATTTTTTATGATATTCAGTTGCTAAATTCACATATAGTACAGTATACTGTCAATATTTAGGATCATATGGTGCCAATAATTTAAGAATTTCAGCTTTCTTCTATAACAAATGACCATAATAGGAGAATTTACATATCTCAAAGATAGTCAAACAAGCAGTCAGTACGTGCTGTTACTTTTTAAGACTGAAGTTCAATTCCTACAATAGCTAGTTGGTTCCAGTTTGAATTAAACCAATTTTAGTTAGCAATGGATGTGCAGTGGAACTAGTCTGCAGAGCAGTGGATGCCAAGTGTAGGTGGAAAAAAAGAAGTAAGAAACAGAGCTATCTAATACTCCTGGGTTAGTCACAACATGCACTTCTGAATCAATAGCTGGCATTGATGGGGCTCTGCTGGAGAGAAGTTTGCAGCAGTGTTTTAGCTGTACCAGTACCAACTGGTTTTAGTGACGACACTGAAGATGAGAAGATAAAATATAGAGTGAAACTAGGATAGTCTGAGAGAGGTAACCAAATAATGCAAGGGGGATTAGAAAACTGTCATCATATACAGTCCATTGCATCCACAATATAAATCCTTTGCAGCCTAAACACCAATTTCAACAGCACAGATTTGCTTCTTAAACAACTATATTTCCACTGAGATGTATCCATTTTTTAAGTTCAGTAATATTTTCTGAGGGTGGGATACACAAAGGTATTTAGGCACTTAATTTCACTGAATGGGAAGTAAGGCACCTAAATAACATTGTGAATACCACTCTGAGTGTTTAATAACATAATAGCAGCAAAACTTATACACAACAATGATACACTATGGAAAAAAATCATATATGTATATATTATATATACTCCCATATTCATATGTCTGCCTCTCTAATCTACGTAGATTAGTTTAATCATATGCTCAGTTTCTTTCAACCACAAAGGACACAGACAATTTTATAAACATATGCAAACTCTGGGTTTATTCCTGCCTCTGCTTCCCTGAGCTGTGCTTTCCGTTTGTGGATAGGTGAATGTGTGTGTGAAGTATTCCTAACCCTAAGACTACTGAAAAGTAATGAGTCAGGCCTCCCAAAATCATACAGTCTTAAAAATAATTGATTGCAGGCTCTTTTGTTTGCCTCTGATTTTTGAGCAAGTGGGCATCGTAGTTTCAAGCTTTACTTTGTAACTTAAGGGCGAGAAACGTACTTTCTTTTTTTAATGAATGCTGAAATTATCACGCAATTAACTGACTCCAGCAGCTGGGGCTTTAGTAAAAACATTAAATATTAGGAGACTCATGACAAAACCACTGGAAGCAGTGTGTGTGTGTGTGTGTGTGTGTGTAGGAAAGAGTGAGAGAGAGAGAGGAGGGAGTGGGGTCAAAATCACTACATAGTGAGCTTCACATACCTTTTGTGATACCTGGCAAGAGAATTACTGCTGCTCTGACAAATAACAGGTAGCAGCTATGGGGGTATGGGGCCTAACTTTGCACCCTACCCTGCACACCATACTGACTGGATGTTATGGAGTGCTTTCTACAACAGAGATAGAATCTCTTTCCTTATGTTCTCGGATACTACATTAAAATCCTGGTTTGCCACTGTTTGGCTATGCTGGGTTAATGGATTCATAGATTTTTAAGACCAGAAGGAAACATTAGATCATTGCATCTGACCTCTTGTATAACACAGACCTCAGAACTTCACAGAATTAATTTCTGTTTAAACTAGAACAAATCTTTTAGAAAAACACCTAATATTGATTTAAAAATCCCCAGTGATGGAGAATCCACCATAACCCTGGGCAAGTTGTTCCAGTGGTAATTACCCTCACTGTTAAAAATGTAAACCTTATTTTCAGTTAAATTTGTCTTGTTTAGTTTTCCAACCAGTGGATCATGTTACACCTTTGTCTGCTAATTTGAAGAACCCTCCGTTATCAAATTTCCATAGATACTTATAGATTGTGATCTGCCCCTGAAGATATTTATGTGACCCCCTTTTAACTTGGTCTTTGATAAGATAAATGATTGAGCTTCTTGAGTCTCTCATTATAAGGCATGCTTTCCAGTCTTTCAATCATTCTCATGGCTCTTCTCTGAATCCTCTCCAATTTATCAATATCCCTCTTGAATTGTTGACACCAGAATTGAACAGTATTCCTATTGTGATCACATCACTGCCAAACACAGAGGTAATATAACCTCTCTACTCCACTCAATATTACCCTATTTATACAGCTGGTAAGTAAATTAGCCTTTTTGGCCACAGTATTGCTCTGGGAGCTCATGTTCAGCTGATTATCCACCAGGACCCACATGTTCTTCATAGTCATTGCTTCCCACAGTACAATCCCCATGCCAGTAAGTATGGCCTGATTTCCTTGTTCCTAAATGTATGACTTTACATTTGGTCATATTGAAACATATATTGCTTGTTTGTACCCATCTTACTAAGCCACCCCAGATCACCGTTATCAGTGACCTGTCTTCATCATTATTTACCCATTCTTTCAATCCTTGTGTAATATGCAAACATTATCAGTAGTGATTTCATGTTTTCTTCCACAGCTTTGATAAAAATGTTAAATAGGATAGGGTGCAGAACTGATGGGAATGGCATGAAAAGCTCCCCTGTCCTTATGTCCCAAAATATATGCGTGTGACACAGGGCAGGCTCTGGCTCTATCTTTTCAGGAACTGCCTACTCAGCCTCACCAGTGAAATGCAGCCATCTCTATGGCAGAATGTGACAGCTTTTTAAACAATGCACAGCAATACTACACAACATTTCTGGAGAAAAAACACATAGAAAAAATGATTTCTCATTTGAATATACAATGCCTGTTTTATAGGCACCAAAGAGATTTTCTTTGTTGGAGGGAATCACCCTAGATTAGTTAAATTCAAACTGTTTCTGCCAAAAAAAATTCTCCTTAATTTTTCAATAAATTAAACAGGACAAATTCACGGTGCATTTTTTCAGTGGCTTATTTCCCACAATTTCTGAAAGAAAACAGTGAGGAATGGAGTAGCCTTTGTACAATGTGATCAATAAATTAACTCTCAAAACAAATTCTCTTTCAGATGTTTCACAAAAGCCCTATTTAAAGGAATTACAAAGCATTCTGGCTTCAACGTTTATTTTAAAAAAAAAAACTTTGCAGAGCAAACTGAAGGCTTCATACAATAGTAAAACTTACATCTCAGAGGGGACCTTGTGAGGGGGCCAGAGAAAAGACATTGACTGGTTTCAGACAGAGAATCTTCTCTCTTAATCATTATAATCTATCTCTTTAAAAGCCCTCGTCTCTATTAACCTCTCTTATTGTAAATCAGGATCTATAGACAGTGGCTGCATAAACAGGTAAGAAAGGAAAGAATATGAATGCCTCAAAATGCCACAGATATGCTAAGGAAAAAAGCAACGGAGGATTTAGAAATCAACTGAAGCCATCCTAGTTGTGGACCAGGACTAAGTGCTGTACAAACACAAAATGAAAAGACAGTTCTTCCCCCAAAGAACTTACAAACTATAAGAGATGAGGCAACAGATGGATACAGCTGACATTGAGACAAAACAAGACAGAGAGAGGGTGGGAGAAGGGATAGAACACACAAGGAGAGTGAACAATGTGATGGCAACAAACGTCAATGTTAGTTCCATGATTTATTTATTTTGGGTGGGTACTTAGCAAGGGATCAGCTAAATGGAAAGAAAGGGGATGAGAAAGGAAATGTGGTGCACAGGACGGGGTGGAGAAGTAGGTGTGACATGAAGCTGAGATGAAGTGACTGCCTAGGGAGGGAGAGGACTGGAGCAAACAGCCAGTCCTCACAGGGCAGAGAAAGTCTGAGTATGTTCAGTTTTTACTGGAATATGCAGAAGTCCCTGCTTTGGCTACTCCTGTTCCTAGCTGCTGGAGTGGCAAGTAGGCGGGGAGGCACTGCCTGGGTCCTAGGGCCCCCAGAGTATAGGTGGGGAGCCTCCCATGCACAGTTCTGGGTCCACGAGAGAGGTGTGGGGAGAAGTGGCCCCAGATGGGCTCCATTTTACCCTCTCCCTCCAGTGCATCAGTCCCTACTTTGGCTGCCTCTGATCCTACCGACTGGAGTCTCTGGCAGGCTGCTTTTCCTGGTATCATTCCTCTATAACAGGGAATTAGTGAGCAAGATAATGCTGCTAATGTTAATTCTTTCTGAGGCATACCAGAAGGTAGCATGAGCCCTCTCATGCAAGATTCCACCAGGTCTTCTTCAGTCACCTCTCCTGTTCAAAGTATGTTTATGGCTATCAAGATAGTTGGTGAGGTGATGAGAGGTATGGAACATCCAGTGTCCAGCTGACACCCAGCTCTATGTATCATCATACCCATAGTTTGCCTCAGATAGTTTATTTTGCAATGGCAAATCCCAATTTTATCCAACAATGTTCAAATATGAAGTGAGCTCTTTAGATCTTTTATCAGGGGACCTCACAGGACAAGAATGACCCAAACTGATCCAAAGCATTTTCTTCTTACATCTGACCCATGTCTCATGGAACTTTTTCCTGCTATTTGAAACAAAATCAGATCAATGTAGTCACTATTTTTAAATCAGAAAATAATATGGGAATCTGGGCAACAGGGAGGCTCAGGTTTAATATTCTTTGCAGCCTATTGGGCTCATTTCTCTATTCTTATTGTATTCTAATCAGTGTAACTTCCATAGCTGTATTACTTGCAACTGTGCCATCAGCAGCATTCACAGCCATGGTGCAGCTGAAAATCCCAAGATTCTGTAGGCAGCTCTGAGAAGTTGAGAAATCTCATAAAATCAGTCTTGGGCCAAAAGCCTGAGGTAAGGTAGAGATGTTTGGAACAGGTGTAACTATGATAAAAGAGGAAAAATCATGAACATTTAGATTTTGTTTTCCAGTTTATCAAAAGGTGTCTCTCTCATCATTTCCAGCTTCAATTTCTTCACAATTTTCCAGTGTCTATCTGACTGCTGATGTACCTTTTCATATGTGATAATTGCCCTTGTATGAGGCCCACATCAATTTTGCTCTGTTAACTGCTGAAAATGATTCTATGCATGTAGATTCTATGGATGATTCTATGCATCTCTTTTATCTCCTATAGAAACTAATCACTTTATTCTGCCCAGTTGCCTGAAGACCTCGAATGAGAGTTTTGCCTGAGTAAGAACTGAAGAATCAAGCCCTGAGCAGAGCCTGCAAAAATTGGCCCAAGGCCTGCATAGATGATCTGTGGCTTTTGAATTTTCAGTAAATTTTCATCAGACCAGTACAAAGTGCTGGTGCCAGGCTGTCTATGTGTTTTAAATAAATAAATAATACTGATTTTAATATTTGCCCTATATCTACATTTTTTATTTTGTTCATGTGCATGCATAGACAACAGTAATATCTTTGGCCAGCTGCATAAAAAGATACATAATTTTCAGTGCCACATGACACTTCTGTTCTTGTTCACAGGGTCCCTGCACAGTGTGCTAGAAATGCAGCCCTTATTATTTTGTAGCAGCCATATTTTAACTTGGCTACCTTTGACTTCAGAATAGATACAAACAATAACGGGCACCAACTTTAGTGAAAAAAGAAACTCAAACATATGCAAGATTTTCGGAGTCTTTTTACCTACACCATTTAATTTACAAAGTAAAATAAAAAAAAACTTTAAAAATTCAGATAATTCTGTTTCTTTTTCTGGCATGAGGAGAAGTTTTCTTTTGTTAAATTACTTAGGTGGTACATTTTATGAGTTTCAGAATCTTTCTTGTGGGACAGAGCCTCAGCTGTAAATTGCCATAGCTCTATTGATTTCAGCTGAGCTAAGTTAACTTATACCAGCTGAGGAACTGGCAAATTATATATTTTTTAACAAATCAATCCTGGTGATTGGCTGAAAACAGCTTGTATGTCTGTTATCTTGAACCTCTTTATCCTCATCTTAAGAGCAAATGAGGGCAAAATTGAATTATTTTCCTTATTCAATATGTGAAATAAAACAAGGTACCATGTTGAAAATTAAAGTGTTATGTAATTGCATACAAGAGATCATTTCTAAAATATTTTATATGATTACAAAAGCTTAATATCTTTGACAATGTTTTTGTAAAAGCTATGGAAAACAACAGATTACATCTAAAAATTATATTTCTACATTTGAATTTTTAAAACTACACTATTATTGTTTTACAGCTACAACTGTATCTACTTTTTGTGAATAGACAGTTTTATGCATGTAGATATTGCTATGATGGAGGTTGGGGAAAACCTCATAGAAGCTGGCAGGCATGGTAGATGCCCTTCATTCAGGATAAATGTAAGCAGTTAAGCTCCTTTTTCGATAGGATAGCTGAAACAACAGGAGCCACTACCCATAAGACAGGCCACGTGCCAGGCCACTGAAAAACTGATCTTTGGCTAGGGGCTGAGTACCAGGGAGCAGGGTCAGCAGCAGACTGAGTGGATCAGAAAAGTGAGAAGACAGCCAGAGAAGCTCTTGGAGTGTGGCCTGAGAAAAAAATAAGAGAGACACCTTTTTGGACAGAATGCTACCTGGAAAGGCAAACTTGGCACTATGATCAGGGAAACTACTTCCTGATTAACACCTCTGTGTTCAGGGAAACAGGACTTTATGAACATTCTTTGTAAGTAAACAGCACTACATCAAAGGAACACCTGACTCTATCATCAGTTTCTCCTCCTAAGGGAAACAACCCATAAGGTCCTGAATATTGGTTAAGGCTAAAAAGGGGTAAACAACACAGAAACAATAAAGAATTGCAGTCATTTTTACATGAGAATCAATATTTTTGCATAGGGTGGCCAAAGCACTCAAAAAGCTATTGTAAGTTGACATCAGTGAAGGGGCTTTTACAGCCAGGGTTGGATTAAGTTATAAGCACTGTAGGCACATGCCTAGGGCCTTAGCTCTTGGAATCATGGGATGAGGTCATAAATGTGCTAGCCTAGGTTTTGAACCCAGAGCTCGGAGTCCCCAGACAGCCACTCCATGCTGGCCCTTACCCAATGTCTACTGAAGCCTGGTAGCCTGAGAAGCGAGTAGAACCATAGGCACCGACTTCTTCTGGCGCAGGTGAGTGCTCAACCCCCGACTTTCCCTGACTCCACCCCTGCCCTGCCCCCTCCCGCTCCCATTCCAACCCCTTCCCCAAAGTCCCCGCCACAACTCCGCCCCCTCCCTGCCCCTATTCGACTCCTTCCCAAAATTCCTGCCCGGGCCCCACCTCTTCCCTGCCTCCTCCCCTGAGCACACCACTTTCCCGCTTCTCCCACCTCCCTCTCAGAGCTTGCTACAGCTGTTTGGTGGCAGCAAGTGCTGGGAGGGAGGAGCGGAGACGCGGCACGCTGGGTGGAGACGGAGGGCGGAGGCAGAGGTGAGGCGGGGGGGGAGGGCAGGGAGTTTGGCTGCTGGTGGGTGCAGAGCACGCAATCATTTTTCCCACTGGGTGCTCCAGTCCCACAGCACCCGCGGAGTTGGCACCTATGAGTAGAACTATAGCCTCAGCCAAGGCACCATGCATGGGAGCCCTAATTGGAGGATTGCCAGGCTCCACTAAGTGCTCCAGCCATGCTATTTAAGCCAGAAGGAGGCACAGGAAGTTGGTCTGAGCAATAATGTGATTTATGTTGTGGCTATATTGAAGCCTGCTTCTTGCATCTGACCTGGTTCCTGATTCCTGCTCTGCACCTGCCTTTTTTCTGTTCCCACTGATGTCTCTCATTTCCTCCAGTACCTGACTTTACACCTTGACACCAGTCATCAGTTACCAGTCCTGGCTCCAACCCCAGCCTCCAACATCTGATCCTGACTCGGGCTTGACCCTGAGCTCTGGCATTTGGCATCTGACCTTGGCTCTGATAGAATCATAGGACTGGAAGAGACTTCCATAGGTCTTCTAGCTCCGTCTCCTGCACTCAAGGCAGGACTAATTTTCTAGACTATCCCTGACAAGAGCAGGCGAGACAAACCCCTAAAGATCTCCACTGATGGAGATTCCACAACTTCAATTCTGGGTTCTGGCTCTGGTAGCTAACTCTGGTAATTGGCTGTTCATTTACTATCTTTTAGGAAAGGAAATATTTCTTCACACAACACACAGTCAGCCTGTGGGATTCTTTGCCCGAGGATGTTGTGAAGACCAAGACTATAACAGGGTTTGAAAAAGAACTAGATATGTTCATGGAGGATAGGTCTATCAATGGCTATTAGCCAGGATGGGCAGGGATGATGTCTCTCACCTCTGTTTACAGAGGCTGGGAATGAGTGACAGGGAGTGGATCACTTGATGATTACTTGTTCTGTTTATTCCCTCTGGGGCACTTGGCACTGGCCACTGTTAGAAGACAGAATACTGGGCTAGATGGACCTTTGGTCTGATCCAGTATGGCCATTCTTATGTTCTTTTACTTACATGAGATGCAGTTATCAATATAATTCTTAATATCACATTTTTAAAAGTAATAATTTACAGATAGGCACAGCAGAAGCAAAATGGCCACCTGGCTGATAAAATACTTTCCCAAGAACATCCTGAGGGTTCATATTCCTTTAGCAAATGCAGGTATAAAAACTCGAGCCTCTAGCCATGCAAAGACAGGCTCCTATTGCAAAGAGGTTACCCAGGGAGAGCATTATTATCAGTGGTGATCCTGGGAAACAATCTACTTCAACAACAACATGATAAGGTACCTTTATGACAGTCATTACTATACTGCATTTACTCCAAATAAAGCCAATCACAACTGTTCTCTTCCCCAATAAAACCTCCTTTGAAAAGTTCCTTTAATACTCAAACATGTATAAAAGTAGAAGAGTTAAAAATAGCCCTCTTTTCTCTTTATACTTCTCATGCAGTGGTAAGACCTTCTGTAATGAAGTGTTCATGCCACACCAGCCCTAAAGAGGTTAAGGTGGCTCAGAAGGGGTCAATTAACCTTATAAGCCACACCTGAGGGAGAGAAGGTTGATTCATAAGCGCTAACTGAAGGTGAAGCCTAGCCTGCTGCTGTCAGCTGGGCTTGTATAAAGCCAGGAAGTCTGGAACATAGCATCTATAGCTCTGTTCTGCATACAGAGAGATGGGTAGGAGGAAATGTAGGGTAGAGAGCAAAACAAAAGCCCTGAGATCCTGCCCTTGAAAGAAAGGGTTTCTCTAGCGGATTTGTGGGGAAGACAGGCTATAAAAGGCAGATGTGTTGTACTGAAGAAGTTATGACAACAGTTAAACTAAGTTAGAAGATTGTGATTTGGCCCTAGTATCTATCATCTGTTTGTTTTTTTTTAAAAAAACAAACAAACCCCACCCAGCACCCCAGGTAAGTGAAACTTAACACAAGCATAAGGAGCAAACAAAGAGTTATTTATTTGGGAAAAGTGAACACATTTAAGGGGAAGAAACAATAAACAGAGCAAAACAACACAGTGGTCGGAACTGGTTGGGCCTGAAGCTTGGCTCCCAATTAACCCTTAGCAAACTATGGATATCCCTAATTAGAGCCCTTTTTATACTTGAAGGGCGATGGCGATGACTGGCAAGGGACAGCAGACAGTTGCCCGGGAACCTAGTCCCTGCTGCGGCTGTCAGGCTCCGCATCTTCTACTGCTTCAAGATGGAGTTCGCAGGAGGAACATGGAACCTTGTTGAGATGGAGCAGACAGTGTGGCTCAAGATCCTTTTGGATGGTTTGCAGGTAAGTGATGCCAATGATATTGACTCTAGAATAGGAAAGAAATCCAGGGAAGGAGGGCTGCAACAGTGTAGCAGGAGGGCTTGGGTTCCCTTACCAGTCACTGGAAAGTGGCAAAGACTGGGAATTACAGAAGAGTGCTTCAGACGGTACATGGGCCGATGGTCTGGTAAGACACTGTTACATTGGAAGCGGAAAACTATATACAGTGACCAGGGCAGAGGCTGAGTTCTGGAGAATGGGAAGGGCTGCTGGGGGGAGTACACAATGTAAGGGTGCCTAGGGCCAGTGAAAGCTGATTTCCCCTCCCCCTCCCTCCAGACCTAAAGGTGAGTGAACTCCATTACACCTTCATGTTTCAAAATTACCTCAGCTAGCACACAAATAGAACAAAAATTCTGCTGGTTACCAACAAAAATAGAATTACACATACACATCAATTCATAGAGGCATCCTATATGGGTAGAGACTTGTGCTTCTCTTTATGTGCACCTCTGCCACCCCATCCAGTCCCCTTCAAAGGACAATAAAAATGCCCTCCTGGTTGATTAGAGGCTGCTATTCTCACAAGTGTCCACTGCACAGTATGTAATGCAGTATGTGCAGAGCTGAAACTGAATCGTTCCAGTCGGGGGAGACAGGGATCCAGCATGGACGTATTCAAGATTACTCCCTCCCCCTGTAACTTTCTGCTAGGGTGGACAATAGTGGTTGCCTATAAGCCTCCTCTGCTTTCGGGTTGGGTTAGAAAGGCTGGGGGGAAGAGAGGATGGAGGTGACAACACCAGCTCTGGCACTTCCTCTGTTGCCTAGCAGCTGCGGAGCGGAGACAGGAGCTCTGCTCAGCCACACCAGGCTCAGTCAGCAAGGGGGACCAAAGAGCTTCCATCCTAAAACCAAGCCACCTCCTCGCATGCCTGAACCAGGCAACGGGAGAGGGAACAGACCTCAGTCAGGCCCCGCTCCAGGGGGAGAAAGGTACTTATATTCATAGAGGCCTTGCTTTTCTGGGGAGAAATGCAAAGGAGGGAAACAGCCAGTGGCCAAGTAAGGGGCCTGTGAAGAGTCCTGGCATGGAAAGAGGAATTGGGGCATGGTTTGTGGCCAAGAGTTTCTGTGGGTCAACCAGACGGAGCTTCTGATGTGCTTCACTGCTGCAGTCTGTCAGTGCTATGGCTCCACCAATATTTTAAGACATGGGTTAGGATCCTGGGAGTCTGGACCATTCAGGATATTGATAGGGTGATATTTTGATATTGTATTTTAAAGTTGGACTCTTAGCTGGGGGAGTCAGCTGAAAGGTTCTTAGCACATGAACAACTAAATCTCATTGAAAGATGAGAAGGTGCAGTGCAAATGAAGGGGCTAGTGCTGCAGTTTCTCTCAGTTCCTGAGGACTAAAAACCAACACTTTTTACTTGCAGAAGAGAATTGGGTGACTTGAACTAGTAACATTCTTCTACTTCCCTTTCCATGGGTATCAGAGTTAAAATCAGGGTTCAAAGTAGAAAAAATATAATAGGCTGGAAATAGCATATCCTAGCTTGCTATTAACTATACTGCTATAAGTAAAGATGAAATCTATTATGTGAGTGGGCTAATATATACAAGTGTTTTTTATAATATTAAAATGTGGTGAAGAGAAATCAGCTGTAAGAATATGTAGAGGAACATAACAAAATGAACACTGTTTAATCTTGGACACTCTTATACCTGAGTTTGGTTGTTTCTGATTTTAATGATCTTGCAAAGTATTACCTCTGGTGGTGTTGATTTTGAAAAATAATATGGCTTTAGAATAGATTTAAAATCTCCTTAGATTATATTTCTTCCTGTAATAGGGAGAAACAGGAAGACAAAGAAATGGAAGGAAAGTAGCTTTTTACTGTATCACATTATGATTGTTTCAAGCAATTTTAAAATTTTACTGTACACAATTCTAAAAATCCTGTTACAGTAAAATCGCCAAGCACTGAAATTTTCAGTGCCCAACTTTAATTTTAAAAATTCAGTTTATACAAAACATAAAAATGTGAAATGAATTGCATTAACGCATCTACAACTTCTTTGTACAAATCAGTATGCATTTTAGGATTCAGAGATTAAGGGAAACTCATCCTATCCCTAGTGGACATCTCTGCACTTCATACAGTCATCACCAATTTAAGCATCATTTATTTTCATTTCAGTCACTGCCTGAAAGAGGTGCCAGTATTAGGACCTGATCCTGCAAATCCTTACTCAGATGAGTGTCACTCATTTGGAAAGGGTATATATTAGGGCTGTCACTTAATCACAGTTAATTCATGCGATTAACTCAAAAATTAGTCAAGATTAAAAATTGTGAGTTTTAATTGCATTGTTAAACAATAGAATACCAATTCCAAAAATATGTAATGAATTTGAAGTTTTTCTACATTTTCAAATATATTAATTACAACAGAATACAAGTGCACAGTGCTTACTTTATATTTGTGATTACAAATATTTGCACTGTAAAAATGATAAACTAAAGAAACAATATTTTTAATTCACCTCATACAAGTATTATAGTGCAATTGTAACATAGACCGTCTCTACATAAAAGAATAAATGGACACAAATCAGACGTCAGGAATTATAACCTTCAAAAACCAGTCGGAGAACACTTCAATCTCTCTGGTCACCCGATTACAGACCTAAAAGTTTGCAATTCTTCAACAAAAAAACTTCAGAAACAGACTCCGAGAGACTGCTGAAATGGAATTAATTTGTAAATTGGACACCATTACATTAGGCTTAAATAAAGACTAGGAGTGGATGGGTCATTACACAAAGTAAAACTGTATTTCCCCATGTTTATTTTTCCCCCTACTGTTCCTCACATGTTCTTGTCAACTGCTGGAAATGGTGCACCTTGATTATCACTACAAAAGGTTTTTATTTGTTTGGTTTTTTTTTTCTCCTGCTGGTAATAGCTTACCTTACCTGATCACTCTCGTTACAGTGTGTATGGTAACACCCATTGTTTCATGTTCACTGTGTATATAAAATCTCCCCACTGTATTTTCCACTCCATGCATCCGATGAAGTGAGCTGTAGCTCACGAAAGCTTATGCTCAAATAAATGTTAGTCTCTAAGGTGCCACAAGTACTTCTTTTCTTTTTCTGGCTACTTAAGTTCTATTCCTGATTCTGCTGCATGACCTTGGGCAAATCACTTCACATTCCCCTGCCTCAGTTTCCCTGTGTGAAAATGTTTGCCTCCTTTGCAAAGGGCTTTGAGAGGTCCAGCATAAAGCTATTTGTTTTCATTATATACAGATATTTTCAAAACATGCTGCAAGTTCAGCACTTAAGTGCTTTGCTGAAAAGGGGCTTAAGGTCCTGATAGAAAGCCCATTAAAGTCAGTGAAAAGACTCCAATTAAATTCTGTGGATCAGGCCTAAAGTTTGAGTCTCAACATTTGATTAACTCTGGAGTTCCTACTAAAGGAGGGGTTCTCACACTGGGGGTCGGGACTCCTTAGGGGGTCACGAGGTTATTACATCCAGGGTCGCGAGCTGTCAACCTCCACTCTGAACCCCGCTTTGCCTCTAGCATTTATAATGGTATTACATATATCTAATGTGTTCTTAATTTATAAGGGGAAGGAGCAAGCCTCTGAGTGCGACCATGTGAAAGGGGTCACCAGTACAAAAGTTCGAGAACCACTGTACTAAAGCCTCAATATTACATCTGTAGACTGTAATGCATGAAAGGGATTAGGAACAAATGTGAAACTGCCGTTCTGCAGTATGTATTTATGTAGAGCTGATGGATTATTGTTCATGTACTTACAGTGCTTTAAGTGTTCTGGGCACTGTACAGAACAAATAGAAAGATGTGTTCTTGGCCCTTGAAGCACTTCATCTAATGTTAAACGTGACACAATGAGTAGAATAACAAACAGGGAGGGGTGGAGAGTAGGAAACGAATTACTGCAATCCGATCATGTGATTGCTTGGACATCTCGGTATTTTAATTACAAGTTTCATTTTTTATGGCTTTTTAAATAGTTTTGTTCCATTGAGCAAAGAGATGGCTTGTGTGAGTAAGGAAAACTGGTGTGAGTAAGGCATTGCAGGCTTGTCCCCTTAGAAAAGAAGTGGTGCAGGTCAGGATTGCAGAAAAGTCAACTGCACGGTGAGTGCCATTATGATTCCTGGATTTAGTGTGCATTATCAGGACTAGTGGTCTTTGCCTTAAATGAATGGCTACAAATACCAAACTATCTGTCACAGATAACCTTATTCTAACACACTTCATATTAAAAGCTGGGTGGATCACTCATAAAAAAGTAAATAAAGGACCAGGTACTGCTAACTTTTTGAAGAAAGCTGCATTTCAATAAATTAACTCCTCTCTTTTTTTCTTTTTCGATCATAAAAACTCCTACTTTTCTAATCAGTACTACTGATTATCTACTTTCCCTTACTTCTGAGGGACAAACAAGAGCCTGTGAAAACCTATTACAATATAATTAAAACAATCCTTGTGCTATTTTTACTGCTTGTGAAAGGCAACCCTGAAGAGTGAAGTCTTCTCTTCTGTTAATTGATAGGTATAGCATTGACTGTGACACTGCAGTTTTCCTCCTATTGCCACATCAAAGTATGGGAAATCCTTGCCTGGAGTTTAGCCCTCTGAAACTGGCATCTAGTTCCAGCTGAAGCAATGATGTGATTTAGGCACTTACTCTCTCAGAGTTGGATTGAAACTACTAGTGTAGTTACACTTCTGAACAGACCACAATTCTAGGTTAGAATTGAACTGATGACCTAATGATTCTTACCCTGTTAAAACCTTTTGAACAAGTGAATACCCCTATCCTATATGCTTTAACGATCATTAGCTAGAAGCTGAAAATTAGTTTCTGCATGTGAACATATGCCTGCCTTAAGGTGTTTAAGAAATTCTTAGAGTGATTAAGAATCTGAAAGGAACAGAAACTGCACAGTGTTTCCTTTCATAAATGTTACAACAGAGTATCTGACAGACATTAAGCAAAATGGCTTTGTTCCAAACTTCATTGCTTAGTGCTGGAGAGAGATACTTTTGTTCTAAAACTCAATTATGCCCTCAGATATGTGTAGCACTGAAGAGAGGAATAATTTATGCATTTGAAGGGCTAGCAGCAGCCTCCATGATGAACTGTTGTTCCTCAGGGATTCTGCAAGAAGTGGTGTATTGTGCTAGATACACATAATGCATCTGCTCTGAAAGATTTCCCAAACTAAGGAATAGATTTGAACAAAAGTTACTGTTTCTTCTGAAACACAGATTATTTATAGATAGTATCTAAATGCATATAAGGAGAGAATTTCTTAGTGTAAGTTGTTCTGGACCTTTGAGGTATAAACAGTGCGTATAAGCCTCTGAGAGAAGATAGTGTTGTTCCATGTGATTTTACATATATTTAAACAAATTCAGAGATCCAAATGACAAAACTCTAGCATTTAGGGAGATAGTTTACGGACAAAAGTGCTCTAGTGAGTACAGCTAAGAAATGAATTGCTCATTTCTATATGTAAATATTTTTCCATCTGACAGATGTAAGATGTTTTGATTTTATCTGTAGATTATTTTTAAAGCAAGTTACCAACATAACTGTCAAGGTTCCTTCCGCACTCTGAACTCTAGGATACAGATGTGAGGACCTGCATGAAAAACCCCCAAAGCTTATTTTTACCAGCTTAGGTTAAAACTTCCCCAAGGTACAAACTATTTTACCTTTGGTCCCTGGACATTATTGCTGCCACCAGCAAGCGTCTAACAAACTATAACCGGGAAAGAGCCCGCTTGGAAATGTCTTTTCCCCCCAAAATCGCCCCAAGCCCTACTCTCCCTTTCCTGGGGAAGGCTTGATAAAAATCCTCACCAATTCGCATAGGTGAACACAGACCCAAACTCTTGGATCTTAGAACAATGAAAAAGCAATCAGGTTCTTAAAAGAAGAATTTTAATTGAAGAAAAAGTAAAAGAATCCCCTCTGTAAAATCAGGATGGTAAATACCTTACAGGGTAATCCGATTCAAAACATAGAGAATCCCTCTAGGCAAAATCTTAAGTTACAAAAAGACACAAAAAGAGGAATATACATTCCATTCAGCACAGCTTATTTTATCAGCCATTTAAACAAAACAGAATCTAACGCGTATCTAACTAGATTGCTTATTAACCCTTTACAGGAGTTCTGACCTGCATTCCTGCTCTGGTCCCAGCAAAAGCAACACACAGACAGAGAGAACCCTTTGTTTCCCCCCCCATCCTCCAGCTTTGAAAGTATCTTGTCTCCTCATTGGTTATTTTGGTCAGGTGCCAGCGAGGTTGTCTTAGCTTCTTAACCCTTTACAGGTGAAAGGGTTTTTTACTCTGGCCAGGAGGGCTTTAAAGGTGGTTAGCCTTCCCTTTATATTTACGACACCCCCTTTCCCCCCAAATCACAGATAGGGTGAAATGCTGGCTGTGATTTCTTCCTGGAGCTCTAGGAGAAAACAGAGTTAATAAGACACATGCACCTATAAATATACTATCAAGTATATAAAGACTAACAATATTTTCCACATCTCAAGGACGATTTTAACCAGTTGATTCTGGGAAACATTCACGGGCAAGTGCATCAGCCACTTTGTTAGAAGCTTCTGGAATGTGTTGGATGTCGAAATCAAAAACTTGGAGAGGTAAACTCCACCAAATAAGTTTTGTGTTATTTCCTGTGGCAGTATGAAGCCACTGTAGCGCAGCATGGTCGGTTTGCAGGTGGAAACTCCATCCCCAAACATATGGGTGTAGCTTTTCCAGAGCGTAGACAATGGCATAACATTCTTTTTCACTGTCTGAACAGTTGCTTTTCCTCTCAGACAGCTTCTTGCTGAGAAACACTACAGGGTGGAATTCTTGATCCAGTCCTTCCTGCATTAAAACTGCTCCCACACCACGCTCAGACGCATCTGTGGTTACTAGGAATGATTTGTCAAAGTCTGGGGCCCTCATTACAGGGTCAGACATGAGTGTCACTTTAAGCTGGTTAAAGGCCTTCTGACACTCTTCGGTCCACTGAACAGCATTTGGCTGTTTCTTTTTGGTTAGGTCTGTCAGTGGGGTGGCGATTTGGCTGTATTGCAGTACAAATTGCCTGTAATATCCGGCCAAGCCTAAGAAGGATTGAACCTGTTTCTTTGACTTTGGGACAGGCCACTTTTGGATAGCATCTACTTTGGCCTGTAGGGGGTTGATAGTTCCTTGACCCACCTGGTGTCCAAGGTAAGTCACTCTGTTTAGGCCTATTTGACACTTCTTAGCCTTAACAGTTAGTCCTGCCTCCCTTATGCTCTCGAAGACGTTTTGTAGATGTTCCAGGTGTTCTGCCCAGGAATCTGAAAATATGGCCACATCGTCAAGGGAGGCAACAGCATATTCTCCTAATCCCGCTAGGAGACCATCTACAAGTCTTTGGAAGATGGCAGGTGCATTCCGCAGCCCAAAAGGGAGTAAATTAAATTCATACAGCCCGACATGTATGGTGAAGGCTGACCTTTCCTTGGCAGATTCATCTAGCGGTACTTGCCAGTACCCCTTGGTTAAGTCTAAGGTAGAGATGAACTGGGTTTCATCCCAGTTTCTCTAATAGTTCATCTGTGCGTGGCATTGGATAGTTGTCAGGGCGAGTTACGTTTTTGCATGGACTACCGTAAGCTAAATGCTGTATCTCCCCATCTGGTTTGGGAACTAGAACTGCTGGAGATGCCCATGCACTGCCAGAGGGGCAGATTATCCCCATCTGTAGCATATCCTGGATCTCCCGTTCTATAGCAGTTTTAGCTTGAGGAGACACCCGGTGAGGTTGGACTTTAACTGGGGGAGCGTTAAACTGCTCCCTTGATGCTGGAGACATCGGTTCCTCATTGAATTGTCGACCTATGCTTGGTCCTTCTGGAAGCGATGTAGGGGATGGGGCTGTTTCCATTGACTGTGCACTGCTCTCCCCTGGTGCACTATGTTGGGTTTCAGGCTCCGGCTGAGCCGCTTGTGTAGGGATATCCGCTGCTGCCAGTTCAGGTTCGGTGGGGCCCTCTGGTGTTGGGGTTGCAAGTACTGGATTAAGTGCTGGCAATGGGTCTGGTGCTGGTTGTTCCGCCGGTTCCAGTTCTGGGACTGGCTCTGTCTGGGACTGGATTCACTACTGCTGTTGCTGACATTGGCATGGGGTCCGGTTCCATCACCTTTGACCGGGTCCTGGTAGAAGTTTGCAGAACAGAGCTAGGCATGATGGGTGACCATTCCCACCCTCTTGGCTAGCTTTGCATGATTGGCCAAGCCTTTCCCCAACAGCATGGGGATGGGATAATCATCATAGACTGCAAAAGTCCACATTCCTGACCAGCCCTTGTACTGGACAGGCAACTCAGCTGTAGGCAAATTGAAAGAGTTGGACTTGAAGGGTTGAATCATCACTTGGATCTCTGGGTTGATTAAATTGGGGTCCACTAAGGAAGCATGGATAGCCTACACTTGCCCTCCGGTGTCCTTGCAAGCGGTGACCTTCTTCCCTCCCACATTGCGTTACCCTCAGAGCCGAGGGTATCTGGGAGGTATCTGGGCCTGAGGACCTCTGGTGTGATTTCGATGCAATGAACTGTAATCTGTTGGGGTTCTTGGGGCAGTTGGCCTTCACATGCCCTGGCTCATTACATTTAAAACATCATCCAGCCTACGGATCACTGAGGTGAGGTGGGTTGCTGGAGAACATTGTGGCAGGATGATAAGAGTATTCCTTGGTGTGTAGTTGGGGGCCTTGGGCTGCCCCCGGTAGTAGGATGTGGTCTGAGGGTGTCCCTTCGGGTATCCGCTTCATCTGCGACCAGGGTTGTTCCTCTCTCCTCCCTCCACCCATTTTGTTCCGGCTTGCCCCGCCTCTCTGGTGGTCTGGGACTGCTCCTATCGATCAGCATAAGAAGGAAGACTTTCTGCTGTGTCCATTTCCTTATCCCATAAACACTGTTTTATTTCCTCCTTGGACATATTCAGAAATTGATCCTGAGCTATCAAATCACACATTCCATTAAAGCTAGTGACACCCCTTCCTTGGACCCATTTATCTAACAGATCCTTCATCTGGTTTAGATAAGCCACATTACTTAGTCCAGGCCCTCTCTTCAGGGTTCAAAATTTTACTCTGTATGTTTCAGATGTAATTTGAAATTGCTTTAAAACCAAATCCTTGAACTTATTATAGTCAGAAGCCTCATCAATAGGCATCTTATTGAATATGTCCAGAGCTCTTACAGTCAATTTTGTGACCAATATGGTCATCTTGTGAGTTTCAGGAATTTTATAGAGGGTGCACAGTCTCTCAAAGGTGAGAAAACATTCAGCAATATCACTGGATTCATCATACTGTTGACATAGTCACTCCCATTTGTGGATTGTTGGGGAAGGATTGTTAGGGTTATCCAGTAGATTCTGCTCAGCCCTTACCTTCTCCATCTCCAGTGCATGCTTCCTCTCTTTTCCCTTCTCCTCCAGTTTTTTCTTTTGCCTCCATAACTCTCCTGTGGGCAGCCTCTAGCACCTTTTCTGCCTCTTTCACTGCCTCCAGTCTGGTTAACTCCAATTTGTGTTGTGCCTTGGTTTCTGTCATGTTAGCCTCTCTGTTTTTAACTAACTTTACACCCAAGAGTTAGAAATAAAACAAACAAAAAACTTGGCTTGTCTATATATATATATGTGCTGTAACCGGATACCTACGTTCTCTGGTAGTGATTGTCAGCCTACAGAAAAATCCTTAAAAAGCCCTAACACCTTTGTCTCCAGGCAAATACACAGAAAACCCCTCTATTTGCTCTTAGCTAAAAAATACCTCTTCAGGTCCGTGAAGACTTGTGAGTTTCCCTGCAGGAGATTAACTACCCCGCCTTGAGGTAGAGAACTCCAGCTCACAAAAGACAATTCCCTTTGGTCTCTGCTCTGGCCCCCAAGCAGAGACAAAAAAAACCTCTAACTGCTTTCAGCTTAAAACCTGCTTTCCAGCAGCCCAAAGGGAAAAAAATGTCCTTTTTTTAAAATCTGTGCTTCTGGTTCAAAAAAATCTCAAAATGATTTCAAGTTAATCCTACCGCTTTGCCACCATGTCAAGGGTTCCTTCCCCACTCTGAACTCTAGGGTACAGATGTGAGGACCTGCATGAAAAAAACCCTAAGTTTATTTTGACCAGCATAGGTTAAAACTTCCCCAAGGTACAAACTATTTTACCTTTTGTCCCTGGACGACATTGCTGCCACCACCAAGCGTCTGACAAACTATAACCGGGAAAGAGCCCACTTGGAAATGTCTTCCCCCCCACCCCCCAAAAAAAAATCCCTCCAAGCCCTATACCCCCTTTCCTGGGGAAGGCTTGATAAATTTGCATAGGTGAACACAGACCCAAACTCTTGGATCTTAGAACAATGAAAAAGCAATCAGGTTCTTAAAAGAAGAATTTTAATTGAAGAAAAAGTAAAAGAATCCCCTCTGTAAAATCAGGATGGTAAATACCTTACAGGGTAATAAGATTCAAAACATAGAGAATCCCTCTAGGCTAAACCTTCTGTTACAAAAAGACACAAACAGGAATATACATTCCATTCAGCACAACTTATTTTATCAGCCATTTAAAGAAAACAGAATCTAATGCATAATTAACTAGATTGCTTACTAACTCTTTACAGGAGTTCTGACCTGCATTCCTGCTCTGGTCCCGGCAAAAGCAACACACAGACAGAGAGAACCCTTTGTTCCCCCCCCCCATCCTCCAGCTTTGAAAGTATCTTGTCTCCTCATTGGTTATTTTGGTCAGGTGCCAGCAAGGTTGTCTTAGCTTCTTAACCCTTTATAGGTGAAAGTGTTTTTCCTCTGGCCAGGAAGGATTTAAAGGTTGTTAGCCTTCCCTTTATTTTTATGACAATAACATAGAAATATTACTCTTTCAGAAATAGAAGGCACTCATGCAAAACAATTTTTTTTCAGACTGCAGCATATTGTGGTACATGAAATGCCTGATAGTGAAGTGTAAGAAATATCTGTATCTTGTTGTGGTATGCCATAGGTCAGACAGCGTGTCACAACCAAACATTAAAATGTTACAATCCTGTTTCACTGGTAGGTAGGTTACAAAATCCTGCCATGTATACTAAAAAAAGATGCTTTATGTAGTGTTTACAGAACTGTGGTGTTGGACTACGTGTGTGTCGTCTCTATTACGGCTTCTTACCAGAGAGAAGAAAGTTGTTTATTTTTAGGGGAAGGTGGGGGAAAGATTTTTATTTTAAACTGGATTGTTTTAATTTAAATAATTTTTCCTTTTGAAAATAACTTTATTTAAACTAAATATGAAATTATAACTGATACAGAGGCCTAAATTTACAATAATAAAATTTATATATAAAAAATTCAAGCAGTTCATGTTTGCTGCTGAAGTTTTAAAGTCAAAACCACTGAACTGGTGGAAGTCACTAGCTAATCACCTAGAACCAGAATTTGTTGAAATGCTAAACTAGCTGTTTGACAGCAGTAGACTCTTCTGCAAGTGCAGAGAGTATTTTTTTCATTTTGGTTTCTTCAAATAGTTCAGTTCAATGACAAATTCATTCAAAGTTCATAAGTGGATTGGGAATTGGAAAAGGAAAACAAGCTTTCCTGCTTTTTCAATTCCCAATCTATGAATAAATGAGTTGTAAGAAGAGATCTACTAGTTCTAAAATCTTAAAGGATATGGTGACCAGAAACAATTGGTTGAGTTCACTAACTATAGAAAATACTTTCTTCATTTAATAAAACATGTTTTTATTTATAAAAAACTGATCTAATATTTTTTCTTATATATCCACATTTAAGATTTTATTTAATTAGCAAAACAATTTTTAAAATGCTGTTTTTGTGCATTTGTAATTGAAATCCAATTCCCATCTAAATGCAACTTGACACAAACCATGAGTAAAAAATTAATCATCTAGCAAATTAAATGTTTACCATTTTCTAATATAAAAATGAAGAATCTGAATACCTGTGTATAAAACTATGCAATTCCTTAAATGTGTATAGATGGTGTTTCTTTTTAGTAATCAGAAAGAAACCCTAAGTTTAGTGTAAAGGCTATATTTAGTTGCAATGCAAATCAACATGTTTTAATGTTTACTAACCAATCAAAATCAACCTTTCTTCTGAAACTATCTTTAAGTACAAATGCAAAACAAAATTAAAACCAAGCATTTAAATCACAATATCCTGCTTGTTAATTTAAACCATGATTAAGATTGGGGATTGATATAACTTTGATTTAAATCAGTTCACCCTGCTTGTTGCAGTCAGCATATAGGAAATGAAATGAGAGCTATTATCTTCAGTCTCTGCTTGATACCACCTCTGGTTTTTGGACTTTCCTCCTTCTCTAGATAACTGCTTTCTTCACCATGTCAGCACCACCTCTTGAGCACTGGTTTCCTATGTCCATATCTTTTTCTGAACACTTCAGGACAGTACCCTGCCTCCACTCAAACATTTCTGAATCTAGAGGTGCTTTTCTTTTCTCTCCAAAAATGGCTTAGAGTAATTATCCCAAAGCGAACCAAGAATCCCAAAATTATCTTGCATATAACAAGATTTCTCTAAGAAACTAGAGAATACAGAGAAAATCAATCGAAGGTAAGCAATGTATGCTAAAGTGTTTCTAACCTAACTGTTGGAGGGTTTCCTATATATTCATGTATATAAAATACAAGATAAGAAATATGGTTGATCACTCACATTGGCTAACTTGATTTGACTCTGTAGTTTCAGCCAAATTTTTTTATTTGAACATATAATGGAAACCATGGAGATCTATGCAACTATGTTCTGAGCTATGTATGCTAAATCAATAGTGAAGAATTGTATTCTGCCTTGAGTCTGCTGCCTGATCTACCTCCCACTGAAGTTAATGGAAAGACTCCCATTGACTTCAGTGGGAACTAAGGTTCCTGCCTGTCCAGGCTTCCCATGATCATCCCTTTTTTTTGAGGTAGTTGTCTTGGGACGTCTGTAAGGCTGTCCAGTACACACTGTCAATTGTCCAGTTTAATGGGCTCAGGATCATTCTGGAATCAGATGTCCCTTTTTTTGTATCTCAAAGGTGGTAACCCTCATGGGAGCTGAATTGTGGGTGTAAAAATAAGTAAAAAAGCTGTATATAGGTCTTACACATTCACTATATTTGCCAAAAAGATAAATATGGAAACTGTTTACAGATCATTTCCTCAAGAGGGCAGTGTACAGTGCCAGTTTTGCAGCATGCACTCTCTTGTGGTGAGGGATGCATCTGCTTTTTGGCGTTACACATTTTGTAGAAAATAGAGAACAGAATGAAGTTCTTATAATATATTGATCTCCATAGCAATCATTACAGCACTATTTGTAAAATGCACAAACATAATGCATGTGTACAAAATGTTTATATTAAAAAAAATTAAATATAGCAAGAATTGCAAGCATGCCATTAGAGTGAGACATCTAATCAGACATTACTTTGAGAAAGTGTGCTCCTGACTCTTCAGGTATTATGAATTTTGTATTAATCATTACTACAAATATATAACTTTTCATGCCACCTTCCTGGGATTAAAAAAGTCAAGATCCAGGTCTTCAAAAGCTATATCTAAATATCATTATTGTAAAAAAAAATAACCAAACATTTTTTCTTGATAAAATAGGCTCAGGATGGCCAATAGAGTAAATGCCCAGTTTACCTCCAAGAGAAATGATCTAATCGTGCACCAGAAAATCCTACCATGAGGATCATAATTTACTGAATTTGCTATATTAATTATAAATAAAGGTTTGAAGTTATTCAACGTAATTATTTATTTGTGTTTTAACTATGTTTTTTTCACAGTATTGATTACAGATTACTAAACAATGTTAGTAGGAAGTTATAAATATCCAGGAATCCATGTATAGTACATTAGTAAGTATTATTTTTCCTTTTAACACGTAGTTTGAGTACCTTATATTCTCGAACAACCAACATGTTGCACTTTACAGAACTGAAGATGTGAATGGTGTTTCTGTTTAAAAAACCAACCTCCGAATACATAGTAACACAAGTTAGAGTACAGTAGTAATTTGCACTTAATACTCTTTCATTGATTGATACTGTCTACCTCTGTAAGTTTTTCTCCCCCATTTTAAAGATGGGGAAACTGAGGCATGAACATAGCTGTGATATTTTCTCTTGTCTAAGATCACACAGAAGATCATTATTAGAGCGGTTCCCATGTCCGCTGATCCCTAGTCACATTCCCTATCCACTGGACTGTTTGACACCCTTTATATACACTTTTCAGAGTAGCAGTCGTGTTAGTCTGTATTCTCAAAAAGAAAAGGAGTACTTGTGGCACCTTAGAAACTAGCAAATTTATTTGAGCATAAGCTTTCATGAGCTACAGCTCACTTCATCGGAGGCATTCAGTGCAAAATACAGTGTGGAGATTTATATACACAGAGAACATGAAACAATGGGTGTTACCATACACACTGTAACCAGAGTGATCACTTAAAGTGAGCTATTACCAGCAGGAGAGCGGGAGAGGAGGGAGGAACCTTTTGTAGTGATAATCAAGGTGGGCCATTTCCAGCAGTTGACAAGTAAGTCCGAGGAATGGTGGGGGTGGGGGAAATAAACATGGGGAAATAGTTTGACTTTGTGTAATGATCCATCCACTCCCAGTCTCTATTCAAGCCTAAGTTAATTGTATCCAGTTTGCAAATTAATTCCAATTCAACAGTCTCTCGTTGGAGTCTATTTTTGAAGTTTTTTTGTTGAAGTATTGCCACTTTTAGGTCTGTAATCGAGTGACCAGAGAGATTGAAGTGTTTTCTGACAGGTTTTTGAATGTTATAATTCTTGACGTCTGATTTGTGTCCATTTATTCTTTTATGTAGAGACTGTCCAGTTGGACCAATGTACATGGCAGAGAGGCATTGCTGGCACATGATGGCATAAGTCACATTGGTAGATGTGCAGATGAACGAGCCTCTGATAGTGTGGCTGATGTGATTAGGCCCTATGATGGTGTCCCCTGAATAGATATGTGGACACAGTTGGCAACGGGCTTTGTTGCAAGGATAGGTTCCTGGGTTAGTGGTTCTGTTGTGTGGTTGCTAGTGAGTATTTGCTTCAGGTTGGGGGGCTGTCTGGAAGCAAGGACTGGCCTGTCTCCCAAGATCTGTGAGAGTGATGGGTCGTCCTTCAGGATAGGTTGCAAATCCTTGATGATGCATTGGAGAGGTTTTAGTTGGGGGCTGAAGGTGATGGCTAGTGGCGTTCTGTTATTTTCTTTGTTGGGCCTGTCCTGTAGTAGATGACTTCTGGGTACTCTTCTGGCTCTGTCAATCTGTTTCTTCACTTCTGCAGGTGGGTATTGTAGTTGTAAGAATGCTTGATAGAGATCTTGTAGGTGTTTGCCTCTCTCTGAGGGATTGGAGCAAATGCACTTGTATCATAGAGCTTGGCTGTAGACAATGGATTGTGTGGTGTGGTCTGGATGAAAGCTGGAGGCATGTAGGTAAGAATAGCGGTCAGTAGGTTTCCGGTATAAGGTAGTGGTTGTGACCCTGGACACTACGGTGCTAATAAGCGATGAAGTGGATCTCTTGTGTGGACTGGTGCAGGCAGAGGTTGATGGTGGGATGGAAATTTGTTGAAATCATGGTGGTATTCCTCAAGGGCTTCTTTTCCATGGGTCCAGATGATGAAGATGTCATCAATGTAGCGCAAGTAGAGTAGGGGCATTAGGGGACGAGAGCTGAGGAAGCACTGTTCTAAGTCAGCCATAAAAATGTTGGCATACTGTGGGGCCATGCAGGTACTCATAGCAGTGCCGCTGATCTGAAGGTATACATTGCCCCCAAATGTGAAATAGTTATGGGTGAGGACGAAGTCACAAAGTTCAGCCACCAGGTTTGCCCTGACATTATAGGGGATACTGTTCTTGATGGCTTGTAGTCCATCTTTGTGTGGAATGTTGGCGTAGAGGGCTTCTACATCCATAGTGGCCAGGATAGTGTTTTCAGGAAGATCACCAATGGATTGTAGTTTCCTCAGGAAGTCACTGGTATCTCAAAGATAGCTGGGAGTGCTGGTAGCATACGCCCTCTGCCACGTACATTGGTCAAACTGGACAGTCTCTATGTAAAAGAATAAATGGACACAAATCAGATGTCAAGAATTATAACATTCAAAAACCAGTCGGAGAACACTTCAATCTTTCTGGTCACTTGATTACAGACCTAAAAGTGGCAATACTTCAACAAAAAAAACTTCAAAAACAGACTCCAGCGAGAGACTGTTGAATTGGAATTAATTTGCAAACTGGATACAATTAACTTAGGCTTGAATAGAGACTGGGAGTGGATGTATCATTACACAAAGTAAAACTATTTCCCCTTGTTTATTCTCTTCCCCCACCCCCCACAGTTCCTCAGATGTTCTTGTCAATGGCTGGAAATGGCCCACCTTGATTATCACTACAAAAGGTTCCCCCGGCCCCCGCCCCCCCCCGCTCTCCTGCTCATAATAGCTCACCTTAAGTGATCACTCTGGTTACAGTATGTATGGTAACACCCATTGTTTCATGTTCTCTATGTATATAAATCTTTCCACTGAATGCATCCAATGAAGTGAGCTGTAGCTCATGAAAGCTTATGCTCAAATAAATTGGTTAGTCTCCAAGGTGCCACAAGTACTCCTTTTCTTTTTTTATATACACTTGAATTACTTAACTATGCTTAGTGCAAGGATACATCTTTCTTCACAACAAGGGATAGCATTGTTTCTGCTTGCTATTTAAAAATATATTCCAAAGCCTGTGTAACAGTCATGTTTTGTCTCTGACTAACACAATCCTTGCTGTGTTTTGTAGCTTAATTTGAAAGCTAGACATTAATATTTTATATTTTTTTCAGAATTGGAAGATGCCTATTAACATAGCATAGCACGCAGAGGATTATATTTAGGAATAAAAATGAATCTGAACCTCAAAATGTCTAGATTAGAAAGAATTCAGAAACGAGCCGCCTTCCTTCTTGCCAGGCTTGAAATAGGCCTTATATAGGGGATGTAGCAGGTAGCCATTTACAAGTAGTCATCTGGAGAGTTGTAGGGGGGTGTGAACATATGGAGAGTACCTAGTAGAGAGTACCAAATGCAATTGCTGAATTGGTATTGCTGAATGGAAGAAAGGAAAAGTTTGAGTAAGCATTTGACCTTAACCATAGCAAATGTCCAAACCTTCTGAAGTTTATTCATCACTAATTCAATCAAAACTTTGTTATTACTTTCTAGGCTGTTTCTTGTCAGTCTGTCTTATTATTTTACTCATGCTGCAGTACGCAGGGAAATGTAAAATCTTCCAGAATGGCAGGGATGGGGTAGCCTGGGAAACACAAACTCTAGGCTACAAGCTGAGATATTGTGCACCTGTATTCTGTTTTTTGTTTGTTTTTTGTTTTTGTTTTTTTTTGGGGGGGGAGGGGGTTAGAATTAGCACTGAACTTATATGCTATTCCAATTCAGGGGACTACAAACAGATAAAATGTCTATAAATGCGCTATCTTTATTGGTTTATATAAAAAGTAAACCTGTGGCAAATAGGGGGAAAATCGGCACTAGTCTCATTCTCTTAGAAAACATCTTTCTACCTCATCTGTCAACTCAAATGGTAAGCACAGTCGAAACAAACTTCAGGAACCAACTCAATTACTTAGCTCCTCTTTGCTCTATTTCTCTTAATACATTTCCCCATCTATTTAATGGGGATGAAAATTTCTATCTCACAGGGGAATTCTGAAGATAAATCCATTGGTGTTTGTGAAACACACAGGTACTACCATGAAAAATGCCTTAGAAAAGCCCGAGGAAATTAATTCAATATTCAGTTCAGGGTTTGGATGATGTGCAGTAAATAAAACATGGGGCCACACATTAAATAGTGAGGATGAAAAAAGGTATGGATTAGCCGAGTCACTCTTTTCATTATAAGAGGCAGAGCTCCTGTAGAAAGAATTTAGACACTAATTACATAATCACATACTCTCACAATGAATATTCACAAGAAGGCAGAATTAAGGTTTCAGGAGAAACCTAAAATTGTGCATTTCCAAACACTTGAGTGACTGACTTTGCAACCTAATAACTTTATTTTAAGCTAGTTTTGGTATGTAATATCAACTAAAACTTACTTTAAATGTCCATTCAAGGGACCATTTTTATCAGAAGTTTATATGGTTTTAATAAAGGTAGACTAGAATTAGATCTGATATTTTGGGGGATGTTTTAGGAATATCTTTTTAAGAGAGGCAAAAGGTCCTGTGGCACCATATAGACTAACAGATGTATTGGAGCATAGGCTTTCCCACTTCGTCAGATGCATGAAAGCCTGTGCTCCAATACATCTGTTAGTCTATATGGTGCCACAGGACTCTTTGCCGCTTTTACAGATCCAGACTAACACAGCTACCCCTCTGATACCTTTTAAGAGAGGAAGTGTCCTAGTTAAGACAGGTCTCTTGCACAATTTCTGTCTAAATAATAAATGGTTATGTGCAAATTTTATCAGAGCAAAGATAACTTTAAATTACTATTTCTATAGGTCCTACAGTAAATTGTTTAGTGTCCAGTTTTCCAGTCCTCTATTTAGACATAGTTGGCATGTAGGATCAGGTCCTTAATCTTTGCAAATTGCAGTTCTATTTTGATTAAGTATATATTCAGATTCATTGTGAATGCACCATTAAGTCACACAGAGTTTGTTCTAAGATGAGAAGTGTCCTTTGCCTGTCTTTGCCTCATCTCTGTAGTTGATTCTAGAAGATATGTGCAATGTCCCATAGTTGGAATGTGGCACAGCCACCCTTAGTTTAACCTTCTGTTGACCTTGAATAGCAGACTAAAAAAATAAGCCCTTATTGAACTAAAATATATATGATATGCTTGGAACTATTAAATGTGTCTCCGATGTTAAAAAACTGCAATGATATTAGTGTAGAATATGTACAATAGGAGAGGGCAATAGTACAAGAATATGCCTGTTCAGAATCTGTCAGTCAAAGAGTTAATTTAAAAAGACGGCCCCAAAAAGATTGAAGGTAGGAAAACAGAAATCAGATGGACAGTCTTATTTTTAAAACCCTGCAAGTGGCAGTCAGAATGCAGGGGGGAAAAATGAGTTTGATCAAATCAAGATCCTGGTGGGGAGGAATTTGAATTTTTTTTAATCTAATTTTGATTCTATTTACAGCTTAATGTCCCATGAGAACCTCAGCACACTGAATCCTTTAGAAAAAGAAAGGAAATTACTAAAGTAATAAATAGAGAGGTATCCTGATTTTTATATCCATGCGACATCAAAAAGGTTGTTCTGCCAAAACTACTGCCCATTTCACATTAATAATAAGATCAACAATTCTACAAAAAACATGTATTTTACCAATAAAATTCAGTGAAAGGTACCAGCCCCTGTGTTGAATTTTGCAAGCAATGTTCTTTTTTTTTTTTTTTAAATGTGAGGGAAATAGCAGTACCTCTGCTGTGATATTCAATACATTTGCTTATTTAAAGATCTCCCCTACATGGGGCAAAATATCCAAGGAGGTACTTGTATCCTAAGTGATCCAGCGTGATTATATCTGCTTGCAATCTACGAATGATAAAAAAGGGACAGATACATTAAAATGCCGGCAGGCTAATGCATAGAGTGGAAGCGGCGACCAGGCTTTAAGACCCAGAGGTTGTATTTGTCGAGAAAGGAAATGTTGCTTTTTGACAGATGAGAGAAATCCCCTCAGTGTTGGCCATGAGAGGAGAGAAGTGAAGTCAGTCACCTGGCGGTGAAGGACAGTAAAACAGGAAAGAAGGGGAAAAAATCTCTTTCCCCCTTTCTCTCGCTTTTCTGCAAAGAGATCCACCTCCTAATTTCCTCTCAACTCTTCTAGCATAACCCTTCAAAGGAGACCATTCCCTACAGACTTTCTTATCTTTATTTTTATTGAGAAAATATCTTTAGCAGCAAAACAATTTTTTGAGTCTAGGCAGGACTTGGCGGATTTTCTTTCTGGTGAAATTGATCATTGCTAATGTCTGAGGCTCACAGGTGCTACATTAGCTACCAGAATAACGGAGACAGACTGTCATGATATACTCTTCTCATCAATTTGAACACATTTGCCTGAAATTTGCTGCAGGATGCTGTCCAGTGAAGCAGATTTTTTCCTTGGGATGCAGCAGTTCGCTGCTTTCTAAGCTTATTGCAGACGAAGAAGTAGTCAGTTTAAACTGAGTGGATTTTTTTAATTATTTTTGGCTTCTCTCCTCCTTTCATTGACACGGGATTTACCGGGAAAAGATCACCTGTCTCTCTAATCCGTAAGGGAGTAAAAAAGTGAATTATTTTATTTTATTTATTTTTAACCGGTGGAGGAGGCGTGATCACGGAGAATGAGACTGAGAGGAGCTGCCAGGGTTTGGAGGACAAGGCTGAGTTTGGGCTGGAAAGGGGGAGTCTAGATTTTTTATTATTATTATTTTTATTTTTTTTTAAATTTTGGCACAACTTCCGCGGGTCGCCTCCCTGTCGTTTAGTTTCATTCTATGGACCGATCCACAAGCCTGGACATTGAGGAGCTCAAGGTACGTGATGCTCCGGGTGTTTTGTTTTCTCTTCCCCTCTCCTGCCTTGCTCCTGGCTCTGCTAGAGGAGTTGGAGGCGCTTCGGGTGCCGGTGAGTGGGGTAGGGGAGGGTGGGAACCGAGGCACACAGCCGTCCTGGGCTGGGAGGGGGGGAGGAGGAGGAGGAGGCGGCTCTCTGGAGATGAGGGTGTACAGTCGGACTCCGCTTCTTTCCCCCTCCGCCTGGAAGAGGAGGAGGAGGATGGTGACAGCCCCTGTCCCCTCGCCAGTTCCAGCCACACTTGGGGCACGGAGCCAGAGCGCAGTGTGTCCATTAATCTCACCCCGCGAAGCGGCCTCAGATTTTTCCAGCGGCTGCGGATTTTCCAGTCGAAGTTCGCTCGAAAGGCTCCCTCTCTCCCAGCCTGGGCATCTCCGGCTAAAAATCTTTATTTTTAGAGATGCAGCCAGCCTATCAATAATGCCCGGATCGGTAGGGTGGCTTAGATTTTGCTTCTCCTTGGTCCCACTCGCCAAGTGGGGACGCCTTCTCTGCTAGATTTTGCTTTTCCTTGGTCCCACTCGCCGATTTAGAGTTCCCTTCTCCTACGCTGTGCCTAGCCAAAGGATTTAGCCCCCCCCCCCGCCCCCCATGAGCTACAGAGACGCGGGGGGGCTCCGGGAACAGCTCAGGAAAACGAATAACACCAAGCGTGGAGGACACGGAGGGGGGCTTGGCTGGGATGCAGAAGTAGCGAACGCTTAACGAAGGGTCCGCTCGGTGGCCTTTTCGAGCAGTGCAACTTTCCATGGGGACTGTGTCGTGTCACGGTTTTGCTCCCCCGCTGCTGGAGAGCATGCCTGGGAGCCGAGCGTGCCCCTTGGCGCCAGTGAAGACTCTGCCTTCACCTGCGGCTGGGGTCGACCCCGCCCCGAGTGAGCAGAACGGGGGGGCGACACAAACGGGGGGGCAGGGGCGAAATCTGGGGTGGAAGCTGAGCGAGGGAGAGGGGTGTATTCGGGGGGGAGGGGAGAGGAGGAAAAATAATGGGGAAAAACGATCAAAAGCAGGAAATAGAGGATCAAAAAACCCCGGGAGAGGTTTCGAGGATCTTCAGGGGTCTCCTTGGGGTCTATAGTGGGGATGAGGGGTTTAAAGAGAAGACGGCCTGAGAGAAGGGCAGGGGAGGGACCACCATACCATGAGGTGGATTTAAACAGCACTGCGGAGTTAGGGAAATGATAGCGGGGGGGGGGGGAGAGTGGGGTCCTCCCCGTCACTTAATCTCGCAACATCCCCAAAACTACACGGCGGACTTCGCGTCTTCTTTCGCAGCGAGGTTCAACCCTGCCAAGTATCGAAGAGCTTCCGTGGGCATCTTTGCCTTAAGATACGCCGAATCTGACAGTACTTGTGAACATTGTCTCTCTCTCTCTCTCTCTCTCTCTCTCCAAGCCTTGCTTGTAAACAATATGAAACCCCCCGTAAAAGATAAACACAAAATGTTGGTGTTTTAAGCGCCAGGTTTCATGACTGCTGAGCGGGTGAAACAAACGCCTGTTTGGAAGTCACTGAGCAGTAGGCGGTAGTTCACGCATTTTTCATCCCTGAACCGAGCCTGCTACAAGGGACCCTCTGGCGAACCATCTCCCTTCTCAGCCTTTTCAGGAGTTTAATTAGAGCTCAGTTTGATTTTAGGACAGTGGTAGGAAGACACCGGATGAGCCCTGCAGTCAAGTCCCTGTGGGAAAGTTTAACCTAAGTGATTGAAAAAGCGCCACTGGATATTGTGTGAATCCTAAAAATGGGTGGCACTTCGTAGGAATTACCACTGCTTGGGGACTGCCAGATGCTTCACCGCTGCAAGGGTGTTCTGGCAATCGACTTTGCAATTAAGTCCAGTGTTGCAGGGATTATACAGTGGGCAACCCTGAGAAAAGCAGCATGGATGGAAAGTGATCCCCAATGTTAGTTTTTCTTGATTGGTTTAAAGAGAGCATCAGCGGTTTTGGAAACCCCCCCCCCCTTCTTCCATAAGAATAAGATCTGCGAAAAAACCCTGCCTTCCTAAAGCTGATACTCCTAGAGTTGCGATACCTATCTTTACTTAGCCTCTTTGGCACCCTTCCATACTTGCCCCATGTCTCAGGCTCATTGGTTCAGTTTACTTGTATGAACATCTTTAGTGTAAAAAAAAAAAAAAAAAAGCTTGTGGTGGGTGGGGAAGGCTCTCAAACTTTAAATGGTGCACTAAGCAGTGGAAAGATCTGTTTGCCTAGCACATGGGATTTGTTGCTGTGCATGAATTACCTGTGTGTGTGTGTGGGGGGGGGTCATATGGGGGTGGCTAGTAACTCAAATTCAGCCCTGGTGTAACTACATTGACGTCAGTGGGATGGATTTTTCCCAGTGAGCTAGATCCTCTGTTCTACTATGCCCCCTTTAGTACCACTCCAATGATGCAAAGCAGACTTAAAGCTGGATTTCATGGACATCTTGGGATTCAAGTACGTCAGCCATTGTCCCACCAGTCCAGAAGATATGGACAAAGCTGTATCGAACTATGACCATTCCTACCTGAGTAAACTCTCTCCATTGTAGCCAGACATAATAAAGAGCAGCCCAATGCTGCTCTAAGTTGTGAAAAGGCTGAATGAACTCCTTTCCAGCTCTGTGATCAGGGAGCACCAAAGGTGGTATCTTTGTGGTTCCCACACATCTCCTTCAGGTCCAAGCTCAACCCAACCAAAGGATCTAGCTGCTTATGTTTAGACATCAGCCAGCTGTAAGCTCTGGAGCTCTAGCAATCTCCTCTGACCACCCTCATCATGTTACTCTGAGGGCTGACATGCACAATGTGTTCCTAACCCAAGACCCTGCAGCTACTTTTTCCAGGAATTTTAGAAACGGGGGGACAGTGGCTTAGTGCAGGATAGCAGATTTTTATTTTAGCATCAAGTTTAGCACCTAGTATGTGCAAGTGAATTTAGGAAATCACCAGACTAAACTCTGATTAATACTATACATCAGGTGTGCTTGTTGTATAATGTATTACAATTACATTACCACCAAGAGAGAGATTCTGATAAACTGAGGTCAGACACTGAATGTCAGTTTGAAATATGCTCTTTATTATGATTGCTATGAATTCTATATCCATTTTGAAAGGTCAGTTTTTGTGCAAAACTGAACCAAAAATTGTGTGCAAGACCTGCTAATGAGGGTAGTTATGACTTTCACTTTATTAGTCCGTGCACGAATTCCTGATGAAATGGATCAGTACTGGGGACAGAGAGAGAGTACTCATCCAGAGATTTTTGGACTGCTCTGCTTTTCCTTTTGATCTGTTTCATCTTCTGTCTCAGATGGCATCTGTGAACTTTCCTCTGACTTTTAATTCACAACCCTGTGGTATTTTCTTTTAAAGCAGTTCCACCATAAAAATGAACTCAATTATGGTTATTTTCTCTGAATGTTTGCACTACATCCTTAGTTTTCGTGTGTTAAGCTGTTTCTATTTAAAGTGTGTGTAGATATGTGAGTGTATATTTCTATAGGTCTTTGGCTGGTATGTTGTAATATATGTATGTTATTCCTCTGTATATATTAACTCTTATCAAGAACTGATGTTAAACTATGGTTTTCTTCACATGAAAATAGTGCAGTCTGGATTTATAAACAGTACAGAGGCTTTTAAATTTCCTAGATTACAATAAATTGTGTGAGTCATATCAACACTGAATAGATAGTTATAGATTTTGTCCTTCACATTTTTCTGGCTGTGTGGTCTACAGCTCTTAAAGCATATTTTACAATCTTTCCTCTTATGTTAATTTAGTCATCAAAATGTGTCTACACACTCGGATAATAGGTGATAGCATTTTAAACAGTCCATAAAGCATCCATGATATCTCTCTGAAAGAAAGTTGCTTTGTAAATTAAAAGTATTATAAATATGGTATTGTTTACATACTGTAATAACCTGTTTTCAAACCAGTGCTTTCAACCTGAAGTTGCTGTTTGGATGCTAAATTAGAATTTTCCATTAGAATCCCAAAATGTTTGTTTCTAGAAATGTGTTTGGGGTGTCTTGTAATTAGTGCCACTTAATATGAAAGAACCATTAAAATACAGTACACTATATCTGAATCACATCGCAAACCTAGCCATGTCATTTGGCAATAATTATCCTTCAAGTCTGTTATAGTTTCACATTTCCAGGTGAAATAAAAATACCAAACTTAACTGTATAAAACTGGCCACAGATGATGATGATCTGTGATAATAAAACCATCCAATGCATAACAGGTTCTTCATTAGGAAGATACTTCATATGTCATGAAGAAACTCAGACAAAGAATCCAGAAAAATTTGAACTCAAGAGGTTGATTCAACAATATAGTGGTTTTAAGCTAAACAGTCTTTTAGATCACTTCACAATTTAAATCAAACAGTAAAGTTAAAACTCGGAACAATTCTGATTGTTTTAAATAAGATAGAGCCAAGGAAAGTCATGCTCAGTATGGTGTAGGAGGATTTTTGATGAGTGTAAGTAGGTGGTTATATTTCTGTTATAAATTAGTCATTCCATAATGAAAAATAGTACTCTAACAAATGATATATTTTTAGCATACTCTACTTCACTTATTCATTCTTCTGCTTAAGAGAAGGACATCTTCCTGTGGATACTGAGTTTTATGTCTTCTTTTATGAACAGCTCTTTCTTCCCCCTCCATTCCAACCCCTCTGACTCCCCATCTTTTAGGGAGGGTCCATCATCAACAGTGGATAAAGACAATTAACCTTTGCAGTTCACATTCAGAAAATTATTCCCAATTAAAGGTTGAGTTGAAATGATTTTAAAGTACTAGGCATGCATATTCTTTCTCGTCCCCACTGTGGGGGTTCCCCTCAGTCTCCAAATACTTATAGAAATTGGATATTTGGTCAGTGAGGCTGGAAAGAAACATATGTATAGTATCATATGACCCAGAAAAAAAGGTCAAGACAACAGCAATGTTCCCAGTACACATTTTAGAAATCACTGGTCCACTGTCATTACTAAGAAGCTGCAATATCATCTAGCTATGCATTTCTGTAATATACATTACAGCTTTGCTGAGCTCCATCTTTTTCCAGTTGAAAATATATCAATACCTGAAGCTCTAGTTAAAAGGAAAACACCTCTGCTTCCTCTCGTTTTCAGTACATGTTCAGTTCTCATCTAATGATGCATCATGTACATATTTTGCATGATTTAAAAAAAAATAAGGGATTTACAAGAAGGTCAGTAATATTAATTTTGAGGTTCTTCTGTAATGGAAGAGATTGCCATGTGACAATCTCTTAAAATATTGTGTTTATTTCTTGCAGAGAATTGGCTTATTTATTACAGAGCTAAAATTCAGACTTATGGAGAATCCATTTCCTACTCTATATCCTTTCAATGATCAGATGGCCTAGGGAATGAGTGTATTTTGGGATTCAAGTATTACTTTGCTTGGCACAGCCCTTGACCTTTTTGAAGGTTAGTATTGCCAGGAGCAAGGTTATCTGTGAAACACTGTCACACGTGTTATGAACAAGGCTCTGCCTCCTGTGAAAATCTTGCACTTGGTGCAATTTTATATGAATTTATGTGAATCAATGTCTAGCAAAGATATTTCTAAATCCATGAGGAATCCTACTGTCCCAAGGATAAATAAGGATTCAAAACATGAAAAAGGCATTAAGTTACAAGGAGTTACCATAAAACTATTTTTCTCTCTTTGAAGTTGATATGTCAAAGCCTTTCCATAGTTAATCATTTTATTTTATTTTTTGTTCTTTTAATTTAAAAACTCTGAAGGGAATTGGTTACAAATAATATATTTGTGTCTTTACATTTATTTCTGGTAGGCTTTTGAATACCTAAACTCCAAAACTTTCTTACAGACTATCAATCATTCCAGTCATATTCAACGGTGTTCTAGTATGGTGTTGTAGGGCCACAGGCTGGAATTACTTTGCAGTCCAAGAATGAAAGATCAGTATTTATCTACTAAGCCATCAAATACTTAAAGTCCTTATTACATACACACAACAGTTCTTTGTGAAGAAGGGTACTGTACAATGCTATCCACAAATATTAGGTTTTGTTTCTTGTTATATAGAGGGGAAGGAGGATCTTTTGGCTGAGCCACTGGAGCATGAGGTTTTATGCTCAGTTGCCAGTGTCACATTGGCTAAGTCCCACAAGCCCCAACTTTTTGAGGTGCTGAGCAAGTCGATGGAAGCTGGGGGTTTCTCAAAACATATAAAAATAAGATTCTTGATCCTGATTTTCATCTTTGTAACAGGATAATTCCCTGTATTGCAGAGGTGTTGTGAGATTTAACTCCTTCATGTGTGTAGAGAAAACTTAATGTTCTGTTGGAAAGGTACTAAATAAGTGTAAAATATTGTTATATATTAAATATTGTTATATCATCCTTAAAGAAAACCTTTCATCTTTAAACTAGCAGCACTAAAATAAACAACTTTTTGTTAATTTAGTACAGTCCTACCAACAGTGACACATCACCAGGACTTCTAAAAATCAGTGCCACAAGCAGCAGATTACCCCAGGCAGAAAACTCTGGCCCTTAGCCATCTTATTTTGTTTCATCAGTCCTCCTTCAGTTCATCCATGCATCAAGGTGCAGAATTAATAAGCTCCATGTTCCTACTCCTCACAACTTTGAGGACAGACAAATGATTAACTACAGCTTGCACGGCTGAAAAATCATTTAGAGGGATACTTTGTTTCTAGTCCACAAGTAAGAAATAATGAACAGTTAATAAATGTACATGTATAAAAAGCAAAATCATGCAGAAACAGTATCATGTGGTAACCACACAATTTTGAATTTGTACTTTGTAAACAGAGTGTGTTTTGTGTTTGTATAATTGAGTATAAAAATGCCCTAGATAGGGTTGCCCCGTTAGGTATGTCTGCAACTTTAAGTCTCCATGTATTTCAGATTTGTATGTGAAAATATTATGCATGCATCCTAGTTTTTATGGTGACTTTAGTTTACAAATACTAATGCACAGGAATTTTGAGTAGGAATCAAACAAAGAAACTAAAATTCACGTTGAATGCAGGTTGACATATAGCACAGCAACTTTTTGTTGGATAATTGTTGTTCACTGAAACCTTTATGTGCATTGCCCCTAAAAGTTACTGCTTAAAGAGCACAATTATATTGTGTGCAAAACAATAGCTGATAAAAGTATTGTAGTACATTGGTAACTATAGCTGACATAAAGAGGCCTTTCTATAAGGTGCCAAATAGCTGATGACAAGACAGATAGAGAATCTGTCATGGAAAGATGTTCAGTATCACTGAACGTCTCTCTCCAGGTAAGGCCAGACCCATAAGCAGAAAAGGTTTCCCTGCCTGTTAACTCATCATTCCCCCAGACAAGTGATCTGTGTTAGAAGAGGGCTGCATATTTGCTCAACTTAAAGGCAACAAAATAGCAATTTGTTCTATGTATGCTGGTAACTCACAATCAAAACTAAACCAGTCAAAACAATAGGAGTTTTGCTGCCTGATAAATTGGTAGGACTCGGTATGTAGCTCAACAGAGATGACAAAAGGTGCAAACCAATTTAAAATCTCAAAAGTTACTATCTGCTTCATGCATAATCAAGGATGAGTAGGATACACTTGAAGTGAGCCACACAACTGGGGGCACTGATCACTGCCTTGCCTTGCCTATTTGATTTAAATCATGGCACTGGGAAAGGGTGTCTAGTGTTAACCCTTCAGCATAATATAAATCAATAGTAAATGCAATACCTTTTGGTCACTGTGGCTAAAACCTTGTTTGGTCATTAGGACTCCTGATTCAGCAAAGCACTTAAGACTCATTTCAGTCAGATTTAGTCATGTGGTTAAATGGTTTGGTGAATCAGATCCCTGATTAAAAGCCCCAACATATACAATTGAAATGAACAGACGGGGGAGGGGGGTAAGATGTGTGGCCACCAAGCTCTGTGTGCTCCAGATGAGACAGATTGTCACTGTGGAAGTGCAAAATGGTGGTTCTAGATTTGTGATGTATTTATCCTGAGGTGGATTGTGCAGCTCCTGGATATTTAGGTGTTAAGTGATAACCGCAGCATTTCTAGCAAAAAATTAAGTCTGTGAATGGAAACCGTCATAAAGAAGTATAAGTTTTTAGATAGGATTATGTGTGGGGATAATGGGGTAGTGAATCATCCTTGCCACAAAATAAATAAATGAGCCTTGTAAGAGGTTTACGAAGATATGAGCTGCATCCGATGAAGTGAGCTGTAGCTCACGAAAGCTTATGCTCAAATAAATTGGTTAGTCTCTAAGGTGCCACAAGTATTCCTTTTCTTTTTGTGAATACAGACTAACACGGCTGCTACTCTGAAACCTGAAGATATGAGTGTGTTACCTGATGAAGAGCTCCTGTGCTCATTTACTTCCAAGTTAAATTACTCAATGTAAAAAGTAGTCCTGAGTGGTTACAAAGCAATGGGTGCCTCTCTCCCATCCCTCAACACAAAGGAGCTCCCAAAACAAAACCCTGAAATGGAACACCTCCGAATGCTGGGAAAGTTCAGGCCATACCTAAATAATACCTTTGTGACGTAGGCTTATCTTAGTTCTGAGTGCCTGGTTACCAACAGACGATAAGAGACTTATTGATTACCTTATTCAAAGTTATCCAATTTTTCATCTAGAACATTCTAGCATATATTTGATCAAAGGTTACTCTTAGGTAGTTCTGACCTCCCCTCCCTGAATTTACTAATATTTTGAGACACAAGTAGGCCCCAGAAAACTGTACTGTGATTTATTTTTTTAAACATATTACTTATGTATATTTTCTATCAACCATAAATATTTAATCTTCCTAAATATAATGTATTATCCTTCAGTGTTTCCGTTGACCAATAAGAGTACAAAACAGGATTACGTGTTGTTAGCTGATGGGAAATCATATGTAGGCGTGTCCTGGAATTGGTGATAAGTTTCTTTTGGGCTTAGAGAATGACATTTACTATTTCAAAGCTAACTCCGATGAAGTGAGCTGTAGCTCACGAAAGCTCATGCTCAAATAAATTGGTTAGTCTCTAAGGTGCCACAAGTACTCCTTTTCTTTTTGCGAATACAGACTAACACGGCTGTTACTCTAAAACCTGTCCATTTTAGATGTATCACAGAAATAGTCTCCATGCCATTTCCCAATGAATTCAGCAGTCAGACAGATATAAAAAGAAATCTCTCATGTAGACTCATGTTCCCACTTAATGCAGCCTATTTCAGTGTGTTTTATTTGATTTTTCATGAAAAAGTGCGAAAATAGTACCATTTTTGAAACAAGAGCAACAAGCCAACCGGTGTCTCCTATATTCCCAGTACTAGCATCAGCCTTCTCCTTTCTGTAAACCATTTTTGTTTTCAGGGAATTTTGGTGCTATTTTTAGAGATGATCTTACAGCTTGCTTTCTTGTCCCCTCAACTCATTATGAGGCACAAGTGAATATGTGATTGGAAAATGATCTATTTGCCCAGCACAGACCTCTGACTAGTTAAGCTCCCTATTTCATTCAGTATTAATTTAGATGAGGCAGATAATATTCGCTGTTCATGTAAATATGTCAACTATTCAGTCTACCGAGACTACTTGCACTGTTGCCTAATAGAATTATGGGAATATGAGCAGTGTCACTGTGTCCCATGGTAAAATTTCCATCATACAGCTGACAGTCATAATACAAAAGGCACTCTTTTCCAAGGTGCTGTCTGTCCTATTGAACTTTTCTGGGCCTTGATCAATGAATAGTGGCTATGAGGCAGTAAACAGCAGCATAATGAACAGAGCAAGGAGTTAGGGCCTAGGAGAACTGAACTGAAGTCGAGCTCATGATGTCTCTGGGATTATAGAGTATATTGACTGAAATGTAGGTGAGGGCATATGTGGTTGCATCAGAATTACACCACTAGTGTTTTGTAATAGACACACACAGCTTTAGAACAGGCAAGTGGAATCTAAAGTTTTAAAGTCTGAAGGATCATCTGAGTGGCTCAAAGTGGAACATGGCATTTAAAAAACATAGCAAATCATAAACTGAGCTTCAGACAAAGTAACTATAACAAGTTGGTCTTCTAGTCAGCCAGACTATAAATCATGCTGACACTTCATTTTTTCTCTCTCATGAGGATGGCATTGAGACACCGTAATTATTGACAGATGAAGCAGTGATTGCATTAGTATAGATTTTTAGTAACGCTTATTAAATACAATATGCTCAGTTGTCAGCGCTTTGCACTAATATTACTATTTTTATTGATAAGAAGAGGAGTATGTGTGTTAATGATGAGAAAAGGTTAGTTTATTTTTCACAATATGGGGTACAGAACTGAAGTCACTATTAGGAAGATCTATAGAAGTCTCTCAAATTTATTCTGTAGAATTCTTTTGTGGTATAGAAAGGTGACTGAAGGAGAAGAATCAGAGACTCCCCAAAGTCAAATTATGTTTGCTATTACCAAATATAATTATCTCTGGTGGTGTTATGATAGTGTAAGAATTAAGTAACGTATTACCACTGAGCTGATACGCTATATGCATTACTTTCTGTTCTATGTTTTGGGCCCAGTCCTGCATTCTCTGTGCACTCCAAGTTCCCACTGAGGTCATTGGATTGGGCTCTCTCCCTTAGCATTCACTCTTCTGTATTCTACTGGATATCGTCTTAGCCACAGCCAATCCTCTTCTACTAAACAGATATACCATTCTCTACCGTCTAATGCCAAATTGCTTTTTTTGTTACCACAACTTTTAATAAACAGCGAGCAGAAGTAACAGAGGCTAGCAATTTCAGAGATGGATCTCTCTGCCATCAGTAGAGCTGATAGCTTAAATCTGTTCTTAAATCTATTTATTTATTTTTCTTTTCTGCCTTTCTATGGCGCTTCATATTTTATTTAAAATAAAAATTCAGCTCAAATGCCATCATTCTGAAACTATATCTATGATTTAGTGTGTAAAAATAATACAATTTAAATTTTAAACTATAGAGATTTTTGCGATTTTTTTATTAAATTGCAAGGAGTTCTTTATGTAGCCATGAGACCACATTCCCCATATTCACATGAGCTGTTGAAGCTGAAGTCAATGAGTGTGGAAAATGATGAAGCAGAAGGGAGACAGTACAGTGAAAAAACAACTTATATAACATAAAAATAACTCCGAATCCATTATGCTATCTTACATGGTTCGGTTGTTGGCTTTTGGGCTTTTGTGCCCCCTCAGCTTGTAAGTTAAACTTATTGGGCTTGATCCTCTGGTGTGTTCCAGTGATGCAGAGCAGTTTAACCAACCACCTAAGTGTTCCTTCTGTATCAGGGAATCATCTGGTGATATGAAACCATAATAGTGGCTCCCACAGTAACTCTTCTCCCTGCCCCCGACATAGGGGATGTGGCTGGAGTGTCCCTACACTGTGGTGATCCCCATCTGTCAAAATGGCCTTTTGGGGCCAGGGGTAACTGAGCATAAGTCTTGAGAGTTTTTCATCTTATACTGGGGGCTGGGCTAACCCCCATCTGGCTCTACAGATTGAGGGCATCATAAAGTTGAACTAAATGTACCTTTGCTCCTTTTTCTCCAGTTCTGTACATCTCAGCCAGGCTGTCAGTTGTGCATCATTTAGTACATTACCACAAATTATCCCTAAGAGTATGGCATAAGGCAGATGATGGGCATACATATAACTGCCTGCTTGTTTCAGAAGTTTAGAGTAGTTGTATTTTTCTAATTGGTAGATATGTTTATTTTAAATCTAGTGGTCTAGAATTACTTATTTATGTTCTTCTAATCCTTTGTAACCTACAAAAGAACTGGAAAGTTTCATTATAAACGCAACATGTTGTACATGAGAAAATGAGATACCTATTCCTGCCTCATAAACAGCCCCAATCCCCTTACATTTCCACAACTGGGCATGAGCTTTTTTGTATTTGACACCAGAAAATGTAGAGAGAGAGCTTTTTGCAGTGAGAGAGAATTCATCTGTACACAAAATCAGATTAGAAATGTAACCTTAAACTGTAAAAATAGAGCAAGAAAACCAACTTTTTGAACAATCCATTATTTCTTCCCACAACAATTACTTCTGCTGTCAGCAGCAATAACGTTTACTACTATTTTAATCAAATACAGTCTTCTAAAATAGTGTGAGCTGCAAGTAAACGAGACTACACCTTCTAAAGACCCTATCTCCTCCCACTCCAGTATTAGAGATTTATGCCCTAAACACAATGCTCAGAAGCAGCTAAAAAATATTGATTAGTCTGAAGAGGAGCCTGTGGACTATACCAAGGATATCCTGCTTATCTCCTTTATAAACGGAGGGCATCACCCACAATAGTCCCAATTCAGCTTCATTTGTACAACTCTTTATTGAGCCCAGTGAGCGATAAAAATGAATGAAAGCTGAACTGGGTCCAATTTCACACCCATGTAACACAGACTTCAATAGAGCTAATGTTCTTTTATACTGGTGTAAGTGATCATACAGAATCAAAATTGAGCCCAGTGTATAACACACGAGTCCCATTTTCATTAAACAAGACATCTTCTGCTCATATTGCTTAGGGTCTGTATGCTGTAATAAAAATGCACTATTTTTGGGAGGGGGGGAAGGAATCCACAAATAAGTTGTCTGCCCTCGTGTATTTCTTGCATATGTCTATTTTAAACTACTGAGGAGTCAATTGAAAACAACCCTTCTATTTTCAAGAAAAAAGTACTACTTGGAAATTGTAATGAATCCCACATGTACAAGCTGTGACAGAAGTTCAAAGCACAGTTTGCTTTCATTGAAGCCTTCATCTGAAAAACAAACAAAAGAAAACCCCAAAGTTGTAACTTTTCATAAGCCAGGACTAAGAATGAGAGCCCAGTACTGTGCACCACAGATAAATCAGGTGATACTAACAGAATTTCAGTACTTAAAGTTAATAATATCATTAGTGGCTCCTGAAAGAGCCTTGGCTGCCTAAAGGCAACTTAATTTTAAATACTGAGAGAAGTCAATCAGTATATGCTAAAAAATATGCACTTGGGGATGTGGTTTGCATACATTACAGCCTTTGTTTTTCAGTATACCCCATGAGGTCTTTGTCTCTAGTCCCTGGGAGGAGGAAGAACAAGGGATGATGGAATGCGTTACCTAGGGAGGTGGTGGAATCTCCTTCCCTAGCAGTTTTTAAGGTCAGGCTTGACAAAGCCCTGGCTGGGATGATTTAGTCAGGGATCGGTCCTCCTTTGAGCAGGGGGTTGGACTAGATGACCTCCTGAGGTCCCTTCCAACCCTGATATTCTATGGAGTGGAAGAAAGGGCACAAGGGACATCCCTCCTCTTTCACTCCTTTGCAAAGAGACCAATCATTATTGCCGGTTTCCTATTCTAGTTTTGAGGTGTCTCATAGGTGATTGCAATGACTCATTGAAGAAAGAAAAGGTAAATGGCAGCTTCACCATGTACATTGGCTTTGGCATGTGTGGTTAAGTCATAGGCAGACTCATTTTCCCATTTGTGTGCTCTACATTATCAGAGCTGATAGGCTTCTAACATTTAAAATGGCCAAGGCTAAAGTGGGAAGGGAAAAATATATTGATGTTAATGAAATCATGTAGGTGCTTTCAGGAGCTGTACTCTGCATCATGAGTATTTTTGACAAAGTGCCAACAATTTTGGCAAGGGTCTGCTGAGGAATAAATCTGAGGAATTTATTTGACTGTTGTAGGCTTTAAATGTATTTTCCTTTTGTGTTTGAAGAAACCCAAACAGCCTAGGAGATGCAGCAAATAATCATCTGCACTTGTTCTTTGTTTTCAATGCACCATAATAAATAAATAATAATAAAATAAACTCATTGCCTCAGATATGTCATGATCAATTTCATTATTCAGGGTAATGTACATATAGATCTGTGGAGAAGGCATTTCTGAACCAGGGCAATAAGGATTACTGAAAAGGTATCACTGATCTCTTGGTCAGTTTTTATCTTCCTAAAGAAAAGTGCCAGCAAGCATTCAGGATCCAGGTTCTAGGATCCTGGTAGGGGGTGGATCAGAACTTTTGAACACCCTGTGGAAACAAGATGTTTTTAGTTATTCTTTGAAGCCTCAAAAAAGGGTAATAAACAGCCTGATTTGTAGGTGTGATTTAGAATGTACATACTTTAAGAAACCTGTAGTTTTATCTGTGGGCTTACAGTCTCAAACCTGATGTTGGCCTAACTGAAAAGCCAAACCAAAAGACCGTTGCTAATTGTTATTACTTGGACTGATTGCTCCATCCCATGGAAATACCATTGGGGAAGAGAACTGATAGAGCCAGGAAATACCACAAGATCTCCTTCAGGGAGTTTCTTCAATTCTTCCATCTATGGAATGGGTTTCCTCTCCCTACAGAAGCAGCAGAATATCTGGTCTTCAATTCCAGTGGATCTTGGATTTCCTGGATTGACAAAGCCATCCACAATGAAGACTATGCATCGCCAAGTTGGCTTCTGGACTGCTAGCTTCTTTCCTTGGCTTCTGCCAGTGTACTATCCAGGATTTCTTCAGTCAGCTGTTGATCTTAAAAGTTAATGCAGCATGATTTGTACTAATTTTTTAAGGGATTTAGCATTTGTTGTTGGGAGCGACAACTGCCTCCCATCCCACCTTATATGGAGGGCAAGATTCAGAGAGGGTCTCTGCTCCATGCTCACATATAAGGGGGAAATTATTCCGGGCTAGGCGCTTTACAAGCATGTTAGAAGAGAGGATCCTACCTTGAAGAGCTTACAGTCTACATGGATGAAAAGAGAAGCAGGCTGGGGTGCAGTACAAGATATTATTTCTCTTCCTATTGTCCCTCTTTTATAATCTTTATTTTGCACTTGACTATTTTGTCCATTGTAAGCCACTATTATGGTTTCATATCACCAGATGATTCCCTTGGCTTTTTTGCCATTTTAGTTTTGCAATTCATGTCCATTTATAGTTTGATGGTCAGTTTGTAGCCCTTGCTATTTGTGTTGAACCTATGTCTGAGGGTTTGGGTTTTTTTTTTGTATTTTTAACTGTTTTGTTTTGTAACAATATAAGATAAACCAGTGGATATAAACTGCATACATGCTTAGAGTGGAAGGAATATTAATACATGTGGATGGGAGAAGCAGAATTGGAATTATGCACTTTGCATTTGCCATTTTAGTGTGGCCTTATAACTGTCTATTCCCCTTTTATTCTGTATACAGAACTGTCATTAATGACAATGGAAGTTCATCATGTGGAATGAGGGCAGTATATGGACCTAATTACTGTAACTGTCCGACAAAGGGCATTGCGTAGTCATGAGCAAAACAACAAATGACAAGTAACAAAAAATTGTAAGACCTTCCTAATACTGGGCCAGGACTCCCCTTCCCTCGGTAATACCTGTGGAAGTTAATCTCCTTAAGGAATGATTGAGATCACCCTTCCTTCCAAAAAATAATTTTGTTCTGGGGCAGGGTCTGTCCACTGCAGGAAAGGATATAGAAGCTGTCCCTAAACATTGCAGGTCTTGTAGCGGATGACTACCCACTATTGTAAACCCAGGTCTGTGGGATCCAGGCTTGTGGACTTGATGTTTACAAGCCCCTATTGAGTGTCCCCACTGCATTTTAAACCTGACTTGTAATTGCTGGACCAGGGTCTCTCAGCTGTGGTAAAGCATCCCTACTGCATGCACTATGCAGACATTGTGACTTGAGTCTGTAGCTTGAGCTGCATCAACACTGAAAAATGGCAGGGCTTGGACCCAACTCATAGCAGAACTTGAGTTCTGATCCAACCCCTACTAGGATCCTAGAACCAGGATTCTGAGTGCTTGCTGGCACTAGTCAAACTGATTTGTGTGTGGACAGAAGGGGCTGTAGCTCATACATGAGTCAGCATCTAAGCTTAGTATGCAGTATAGACATACCCAAGGAGGCTTCCATAGTTCCTGCAGGTTTGTTTTTGCTTTTTTTTTTTTTTTTGGGGTGGGGAGAGGGGGCGGGAGGAGACAACTGCAGCTTGTTGCCCTGGCACTGATGTTCTGTAGCATAGAGCTACTTGTTACCACAGATCTTTCCTTAAATGGGGATCCATACCACAGAAGGGGCTCTGCTGAAGAGAAAAGAAAGTCCCAAGCTGGATTTTCTCTTCATAAGCTCTGGAGGGGAATAATATTTATCCCCACTTCAGGCATACCTTATCCCCTTCCATTGTTCAACACCCTGCCTCAGATGGTGGTGTAGAGATGGCTAAGCCCCTATTTGCAGAGCAGGACAAAGAGCTATACACAGCTGGAGGGCATATTCCTCACTATTATCTTCTCCTCTGAAAACCAAGCAGCTTTGTATTTTACGACACTTCATTGCTTGCACTTGAGGGCAATAATATGTAAGTTTAATCATGATATAAGGGACAGTGTCAAGGCATTTCCAGCCATGTCATAGAAAATGTTCTCTCTTTGTGTACGCTCACTTATAAGTTGCAATGCATAGACTAGAGGAGATTTTATTGATCTATTTTCCCCCTATGGTTGAGCGAGTGAATCCATCCATGGTAGAGAGACATATCTGGGGTTATATTTGAGGAATTACACCAACAGTTTTTGTTGATGGGAGCTGTGCATGCAGCAATGCACAAATAGCATTGAAAGTCTAGCATTTAATGTTTAAGAGCTTCCCTTTGATTATGGGAAACCGTATGAATCTTTCTACAAATGTAGCATCTTTTAAAGGTACTTGGAATCTAACCAACTTCATGTCTTAATTTGTGTAAAAATGGCATATGTAAACCATCATACACCATCTACACAAATAATTCACTACATGGGGATGTGGCATAAAGGGATTTTTGCATTACTTTAGGATGATCACACTATTTGGTAGTGGTGATACCATCAGTGAGCTGTGAAAGTCATTCTAAATGTGTCAATCTTTTTATATCATGCCATATCCCATCATGTATTGTACATCTAACAGATATTTCAATAGTAAATAATGTTGAAAATGTTACCACTATTGGTGGTCTCCCTTCACTGTAAGAACAGGCTTCCTCAAAAGTAAGGGTCAAAATAGGAGTGTCTTCGGTATTTTACCTTTGTGAGACCAATACTTGTATATTGCATACAGTTCTGGTGTCAACATTTATAAAGGATGCTGTAGACTGGGAGTTGGTGCAGAAAAGAGCCACGGAAAAGATTTGAGGGATGTAGAAAATGCCTTATAGTGAGAGATTTCAAGAGCTCAATCTGTTTAGTTTATCAACAAAGATTGAGAGGTGACTTGATTACAGTGTTTAAGAACCTCCGTTCTTAAAGGAGGAAATACCAGGGCTAAATAATAACAGGCTCTTTAATCTTGCGGAGAAAGGCAAAAGCCAGAAAAATTCAAATGAGAAATTAGGAGCAAACAGTCAAGGGAAGTGGTGGATTCTCTTGGAGTCTTCAAATCAAGACTAGATGCCTTTCTAGAAGATATGCTGTAGTCAAACATAAATTATACTTTAGTGAATACACAAGTTATTGGGCTCACTACAGGAGTAAATGGAGGAAATTTAATGGCTTCTGATATACAGGAGATCAGAGAAGATAATACAATGCTTCCTTCTGGCCTTAAACTCTATGAATTTATAATAATGGATTTTAAGGTCTGACTCTGAACAGTAATTTATGGTGTCATGAAAAGCTGTGGGAAGGGGGTGGTCCCATGTTCAAAAGGGATGAAAATCCCTGCCTGCGTGTGTAGTTAGCTGATAGTATCACCCTTTATTGGCACATGTTTTGGGGCAAGTTGCATCTTTATCTCATTTTTCAAAAAAAGGTATTGATATGAGTTTGCAAGTTATTTGGAAAAAGCAGTTTAGCGCACCTCAAAATCACCTGTGTATATATGGAATATGCATATAGCCATATATGAATTTTGGACCTTTATTCTTTGCGCTTCTAAAATTCCCATTGACTTCAACTGGAAATTTAGGTGGACAAGGAATGCAGGAGCAGATTCATAGTGGACTGTGGACTACTCTATCAAAACTACATCATTGCTTGCATTTAAAAAAAAATGGTCTCCAAGAATCAAATGAAATAAATATTTTCAAATACGATGCGATAAGTATTCTAGTCAGAAATACCTAGAACACTATTTTCTCCTTGAAATTTTTTTCTAGGACTTGCCACATATTTCTCAATTAAAAAATACAATGCACTATAACGATGTATTCATTCATTTATTGTTTGAAGCATTGAACTAACCTAAAGTAAAACAGTGATCTCAGGAACACAGGTGAGGGTCCCTTTGTATTTTTACAAATGGGAATTTGTCTTTCAGTGATCTGGTAATAGACTCTAAAGCAATGGCTCTCAAACTTTTGTACTGGTGACCCCTTTCACATAGCAAGCCTCCGAGCGTGACCCCCCTTATAAATTAAAAACACATTTTTATATATTTAACACCATTATAAATGCTGGAGGTGAAGAGGGGTTTGGGTTGGAGGCTGACAGTTTGCAACCCCCCATGTAATAACCTTGCGACCCCCTAAGGGGTCCCAACCCCCAGTTTGAGAACCCAATGTTCTAAAGTCTTTGTTTTGTTAGAAGAAAACAAAATATAGTAATTGCTAACCCCCACTGTATAGCTATTGTTAGGTTTCAGTTAAATGTAAGCCCTAACACCGCCTCCTTGTCTGGAGGGGCATATGAGTCTGATTTTGTGGCATATGTATTTTAATCAGTCTGTTAACTTTTCCAGTTTAACAGAATTGTATATTTTACCCTATTTTTCCAGCATATTGAATTCCATATAGTTACCTAAGAGCCTGGAGAAATATTGAAGTCCACTGAATTCCAGAACCCATGGATTTTTCTCAGCCTCTTAAATTATGGTAAATGACCTTTATTAAACATATTTAAAAATTAAAATTTTAATAATGTTGAATGATTTAATTTTTAGCTATGAGTAATATTAAACATATTTTATACTTTATTGGTTGAGGAAAATCTACATTTAAAAATGAGCAGCAGTGGTACTATATTGTCTGTTGGACCCAAATTGCAAGATTTTTGTAATTCTGGGTACAAAAAATTATTTGTATACCTTCTGGTAGAAAATATTTAATGAAATGTCTATAGTAACTGATATAATTAAGAATAAAGCCATTTTATTTTAATGTATAACATTTCTTTCTTCTGAATTTTATCAAGCCTGCCTTAATTTTTCATAGAGAAGAGAAATCTGTCCATGTCATTTTTTTAGTTTGTCACTTCAAAGTCGGTCTTCTCTAAAACCAAACAATGGCATGTATCCAGTCACTTTGTAAGAGATACGCAGTTCTGTCTTAAAGGCAGAATCCTGCAATTCTTTTTCAGTCCTTCATCAGTAAAATAGGACTGCAGGATTTGGCACAAAGAATTTAGGAAATAGGGGTTTGATCCCAAAGGGTCCTAAGTACCTGCAATTGCCATTAACTTAAATGGGATCTGCTTCCTCTTTAGACAGCTGGGGATCTGTTATCTAGGGTACATTACTGCTATTGGCCAAATTCCTGAAGCCAGTAGAAGGAGGATAACTGTGCCACGTGCATATCTATGGATATTCCCCAATTATGTTTCTTTTGGCTACTTTAACTGTTTGTATTCCCAGAAATTTCAGTTAATCGCTTTCCCGTGTACAGCCTTTGCAACGTAAAATTGTTGCATTTAGAGTAGGCTACTTTTACACTTTATAAGCTTTAATGTTTCATCAACATTGTGAATGTTATTCACACAGTCTAGTTCTAACGAATAGTCACCAGTTTGCCTTATTCTTTAATACTGAATGATTGTATTTGACCCATATCAGAACACGTCAGGTTTTACTGGACAAAAAAGAAATGTAAAAGGTTATGTTGACAGAGGGATGTGTCTGTTCACAGAATCTCAATACTCAATTAAAACTGAACAATCAACTCTATCAATGCATCTTTTGTTTTTTCCTCTTGAAGTTTAGGGATTTCCACTTTAATAGTTTTCTGAAATAAACACATTGTGATGTCCATGACTTTTATATCCAGCACAATGTAAAATTCCTTCCCTCTTACAGCTTTTGGTGCTGTCTTACAACACAGATAATAGCATATGGAGTATAGCTTAGAGTCTAAGGTATGCCTATGACCTGTGTGATCTTTGGTTTTGCTTAGCAGAAAGATATGATGTCTCATATTAACTCATGTTCACAGTATAGAACTCTGTCATTAGGCATTAGTATATAAGTGCAATATTGGATGGATTATCAATATTGGGGGCTGTCCTCCTGCAGAACAAAGACCAAGCAATTCCATGGGGAGGGGCGGGAGAGGGAGAGGGATAGCTCAGTGGTTTGAGCATTAGCCTGCTAAACCCAGGGTTGTGAGTTCAATCCTTGAGGAGGCCATTTAGAGATCTGAGGCAAAAATTGGGGATTGGTCTTGCTTTGAGCAGGCGGTTGGACTAGATGACCTCCTGAAGTCCCTTCCAACCCTGATATTCTATGATTCTAAAGGTTTCAGGCTCTGGCACCAGTCCTAAGGCATAGTACAGTTACTCGTGGAGTACTCTACTACTGTGAAAATATTAGCAGCCCAGTTAATAGGTCATAAAAACATTTTATTGGGGGGAGGGATAGCTCAGGGGTTTGAGCATTGGCCTGCTAAACCCAGGGTTGTAAGTTCAGTCCTTGAGGGGGCCATTTAGGGATCTGGGGCAAAAATTGGGGATTGATCCTGCTTCAAGCTTCCTCCTGAGGTCCCTTCCAACCCTAACCTTCTATGATTCTATGATCACAAGATGCTTTCTGATGGCACTGAACAATCTTCTTTCCTGCAGAAAACGTAAACTAATGTAGGGCTGGACAGCAAGAGGCAGTGAGGAAAAGGTTATAAATACATACATGGAATTGTAAAACTTGTTATTCCATGTACCAATGACATCAAATAAGACTTGATAAGCTACGATTAATTAATCTTTTTTATAAAAGAAATTTTACTTCAGTACTGTACATATCTTCCAAATCCACTGCTTTACTTTCAAAGAAAACCAGATTAAGCCATTTAGTGTTGTCTAGCACTAGGTCATAAGTTTCATTTTTTCCTCTATATTAAAGTAACCTGATCCATTAATCCTTATGCAAAATGTAAATGTTTATATTAGACAATTATGATCAACTCTCACAATAAAATCTGATTTATTATTCAATTAATTTAGCCTTTTATATTTCTTGTTATATAGAAACTGGCACTGCTTTTAAATCAACACATAGGTTCTTGAAGATGCCATGAGGGAAAAATAACACTTTCTGTATTGGTTATAAAGCTGCAAGTAAATGTTGTTCCCTTAATAGAAATCTGAGGTTTTTATCTATTGTTTTGTGTGATGTACCTAATTTATATTTTTTCATATACAGTTATGTTATTGACAGTTAGATCAAGTGCTATTTCACATACCAGTAGTCAAAACTTATAGTTAATGTAATCAGGTTTGCATTGTGCACCAAGAAGGTAGAGCTGGAACAGAAATGAAAATCTAGACAGAGAAATAGGAAAAAATGTACACTATGTTTGTAATGCCATAGAGAGCCAGGAAAGAAGCATATAAAATTGAAAAAGGGTGAGGCATTTTTTTCACTTCAAATTGTGAGTGGTTCTCCTAGAGAAGTAGTGAAAAAGAGAAACTGTCAGTTAAAAAAAATGTCCTATATATTATTATGAGACCTATTTGGGATTCCTCATTGAGACAAACCTCCCATGGAAACTAGTTTTAATCTCAGGTACAGTAGAGGAAAATTCTTCACTGGTGGGACTCTGAATTTACACTATTGCAAATGAGAGCAGAATTTGATACAGTAAAACTTTTGCCCAAATAAAGAATGCAGAATAAGGGTCTCAGTCTGCAAAGTGATGTGCTACCTTAGCTCCCATTGATTTAAACTATAGTTGACATATTGACCTCAAAAGAAACGTTCAGCAGAAATGTTCAGGATTGGTAGGTTTATAAATGGGACTTTCTCATCTACATGAACTCTTTGATATTGCCTTTACCAATAGGGTAAATACTTAAATTGTCATCTAACTACCATACCACACTGGAAAAACTTACTGAAGGACATGGTTTCTTCTCCATCTCTTGAGGTCTCTTTAAATCCAGATTGGATAGCTCTCTCTTTTTTTAAAAATATGCCCTAGCTCAACAACATATGAGCTTGATGCAGGAATTGCTGGGTGAAATTCTTCGTCTTTGTTCTGCAGGAGGACGACTAAATGATCATAATAGCCCTTTCTGGCTTTAAAAACTGTTAAGCTATTTATGTATTGTCAGAAACTGAAAAGCTTTAGATTCCTCCCATCCTCCCCGATCCACTCAGTTTCTAACTTTTATCACTCCTTCCTACACATCTCTAAACCTACCCATCCAAAATCTTCATCCAAGCCCTTATGTCCCATCTTGACTACTTCATCCTCCTTTCTGGTCTTGAGAAATGTAACCTTGCCCTCCTCAAGTTAATTCAAAACACATTTATTAAGAACATTGCTTTGGCTTGCTGCTTTGACTACATCACACCGCCCTGCATTTCTCTCCTGCATCAAAAACAAGGTACTTGTTTTACCTTTACATTAATATGCCATCAAGCAGTTGACTCATGCCTGCTCTACCAATGAGTCAAGCACCTTTGCACTGTTTCCTATGCTGCTCCTTTTGCATGGGAGGAGTCCCCTATAAAAATTGGTAAGGGCACTGCATTATCTTCTTTCAAGTTCCCCCCTTAACTCATTGAGTTGACATAATACCTATAAAACACAGAGCTAAGCAGTTAGAATACCGTAATAATCATTTCACTGCTACCTTGTTGACCCCATCTCTCTGTTTCTCCTCTATGCTTTTTATAGCCATTACAGCACTACCAGGGGGCTGTGGATATGAGGCATAACTATAGGAGTTTATATAAGAAAAAGATCCAAAAATCGGGACTGTCCCTATAAAATCGGGACATCTGGTCACCCCAGGCATACGAACCAGAGAAATCCAGGCCAAAAGTCTCAGGCCAAAAGTCATGCCACTATGCCCACCACTCTTATCAATATTGCTACAAAATCCAAATCGCAGATGATTGGAATTTATTTCTATCAGCCAAATTTTCTCACATGAAAAGTGTCTTGACAGTACCATTGTATCTGAGTGGCTTGAAAAAAAATAGAACACAAATTGAATCTTCTAATCTTTTACTGTGGGGCAGAATAATTTCTTCCAACACTCCATTGCAATGTTGCCTGATTTAATTTTCCATTTTAAATACAAGTTATAAATGTCCCTTTTGCAAGAAAAAAAATGAAGAATACACTTTCAAATTTGACAATTCAGAATGCTCAAAAATTATTAGCTTATGATTTTTGTGCAAAGACATATGAAGTAGGGTGAACACACAGGCTCAGATTTTTCTTTGTAATGCATGGTGTGGAGGAGAGTACAGGAGAAGAAATACCAGTGCCAAGAAAGCAAGGATGTAAGAGAGGGGGTTCAAAGCATACATGGTGTATCTCATTCTCCCACCGCTGGCATGACAATAGTATGGAGGAGTTACAACAGCCAGAATACTCCCTTTTGTAACTGGTGGGTCACAGAGTAAAACACTGCAGAAACTCTAATGGTCCCCTTACAGAGCTGAGGAGAAGTGCATAGTCATAAACTGGGAAATCAGTAGTACATGGCCACTCACTTGGGTTTGCACTCTCTGACTACATAGGGTGGGAGAGATGGCAACAATGAATGCTACTGTTGTGGACATGGATACATGAGGTTGGGCCAAAATTCTGTATACATACATGGCCACTGCATTTTAAAGGCCATACTCCCTATTCCTTCTGTGAGACCGTTTATCCCATAAGGGATAGTGCATTGAGTCTGCACCCTTTCATATACATTTTTCCCTTGTGCAGCAGAAGATGCTCTGCAGCTCAAAATTATCTTTCTTTGACCTAGGAGATTTGCTTAAACCAGTGGTAATGATCTGGGGGGTTATGCAGAGTTACAGACACTGCAGAAAGCCTTAGAATGTGTTTAGCTCTAAATCAGACTTGACATGTTCAACAGAGAAACATTTCTTTCTTTATAAGTGGCTCATTATCATGAGCTCTCTGCCTCCTTTGGCTACTTAAGTGTGATTCAATAGGTGGTTTAAAATGTGAGCTGCTGTGTTTTTTTTTTTTTTCTTTCAAGAACAGGCTGGTATATTTTCCTTCTGTGGTTGCAGATATTAAACCAGGCTTTGATAGCCTGTGTCCAACTTACAGACTAGAGTCTGGGTATTTTTTGTAAGAAATATTTTCTCCTCTATTGGAAGTAACTCCACATTTTTATAATCTCCTAGGTTCTTTTAGGTGACCTATAATTCTGTATCCTATCTTGTCTAATTGGAAGCATAACCCAGGATCCTGGCTAAGTAGAACCCACTTTCACAAATTCATGACAGGGATGAACTTCCTAAGTATCCTGAAGTCATCTGTAGTGACGCTGTAGTTAACTTTTCATTAAAGCAGGAATGAGATCCCTGTGTTCCAAAGTTCAGTGATGGAATTTAGGATCAGTTACTGTTCAGAGTACAATTGGATTTTTGGTGACATTATTTGGATAAAATAGTTACTAAATTGGTTTTGAAATTTAGCCCTGACAGGCTTGCTGGTTTTTGTTTTTATTTTTTTCAGCAGTGGAAGAGGTACCTCTTGTTAAATAGTCACCACAGATCACAAACTCTGATCTACATAAACATACACACATCACCACTATTCAAACACAGGGCGTGCTGGCAATTTTAAAATCCAACAGAAAAATAGTTTTCATAATTTCTATATTTGTCAAACATTTTGATTTACACCAAGAAAAGCCATCTGATTTCTCTCAATGTTCTTCTGTCCCTGGCTCCCGGTGCCTCACACTACAGAGCTCCGTGATCCTGGAGAGGCAAACTGGACAGCAGTGAACCTTGCTTTGAAGCTAGCATACACCTCAGTTCTCTGGCTTCCTGCTCTTCTCCAAGTCCTCAGCTCAGTCCTGAATTATTAGACTGGCTGGCTAATCTGTCTCCAGGCAGGTCATCTAGACAGACAGCCTTAGATTTGTGAATGCTTTCACCTGTGTGTGTGATTCTACAATAGGGTCTAAAGTCATTCCCAAATCCTTGACTGATATCCTGTTGGGTTATTAGAATATCAGGAGCCTACACCAAAAGACAAGAGCAAGGTAGGTATTCTGTGACCATCCCTGAGCAATGTGGATTTTGTGTCAAACAGTTCACTGACTGTATAACCCAAGAAGAGTTGTGGAGTTTCTATGGCCCACAGACACAAAGCTGAATATACTTCTTAGAAACCATAATTCCAAAGGAAAGGAACATTGTTTTCTTTTGGTATTTATCCAGAAAAGCAAAGTGCAGATTTAAAACGACTGATATGATTAACTTTTTGAGATTCTCTGCCCAAACCTAGAAATTATTTCTGTAAATGTTTACTAACTCAAGCCACGTATATTAATAGGAAGAAATGAACACCATCCATTTTCTCCATGGGAATGTGCATTAAATATTAGAGATTAACAAACTGTTTTTTGCCTAATTTAGAAACCATGTGTACACCATGTGTTTGTACAGTGCTTAGCACAATGGGTCCTGGTCATGACTGGAGCTCCTTGGCACTATGGTAATACAAATAAATAGTAGGTTTGAGAGTGACTTTCAGTGGGTTCACATTCACTTAGGGAATAGAGAAAATAGAAGGGATAGAGAAAGGAAAAAAACAGATGAAAAATAAATAACTGTCACAGGTGCAAGCTATATATCTCACTGAAGGGGGTGTGGGAGGTGTTTGCCTGGCTTCAGTGATAGCATGAGATTCTCAGTAGCCAGGAACATATTTTTAAAAATTCAGTTGATCCTGATGGGGGGGAGGGAGAAAAACATTCATGATCTTAAACTAGTTTAGTGAATCCTTTGAAGCCAAAATATAACTTGCAAGGTTCAAAACCCCCTAAATTTTCCAGCCACATTAAATGCACATTGAATGGCCAGCCAATTAAAAATTGTCCACTCTGGCACTATTTATTTTTAATGTAGGTAGTTCTAGTTCATCAGCTGAATTTTAAGTCAGTAACAGTACTGGCAAAGAGGCCAAAAAGCTTTTTAGTTAGATTGCTTACATGCAATATATTAACTCAGATGCTGTTTTCAGCATGCAATATAATTAGAGTTTTCTGTGTCTAATGGTACTGAAAGCTGAGTTATGTGTAGTTATATATTTTTGCTTCATGTGGCCATTTGTGGGACAATTCATTAGAAGAGGGATGTCTAAATAATGTGGACAGAAAATGTCTTATTATGAGACATGTTAAGAGCCTTGGCCTAAATTTTCAAAAGTGACTAGGATTGCAAAGTGCTTCTATTTCTCGGTTCCCAACTTGAGAAATACTAAAGGAGCTTGATTTTCATAGAATGGGTGTTCATCTTAAGTTGGGTACTCCAAAATGGCAGTATCCCAAATAAAATAATTCAAAGAACTCAGACTCTAACTTGCTCTCACTGAACTCCAACCAAAACTCCTAATGTCTTCAATGGGAGCAGGGTCATAAAATTGATATAATATAGGGTTCAGGGTCCCTTAGACAGTAGTAACTTGGGGACTAAAACTTTATAAGCTTGTACTTATTGAGCTTCTTGCTCTTTCTTCCATCATAGCACAGGAAGGCTGAGTTTGGCCTCCAAAACCCGCAGATACCTCTAAAATCTGCATGGGCTATACTGGAATCAATGGAGACCCTTTGCATAGAAGCCCTGGGGCTAAGTACTACCTCCTTGTCCTTCAACCCTTCAGTAGCATAGTTTTAAATGCCTTGATGCTGCCAGAGGCAGCTTGATGGCTGCTTTCCCCCTGCATGAATAGTTTGACACATTAATGCTTAGGTAGCCAACTGGCTGAAATGACAGCAGTGCAAAGAGATGCATTTTGAGGAAATGGTATGTATCTGAGAAAAAAAAGCTTACTTCAGAAGGGTTCAAACAGCTGCAGGGCCATAGATTAATAGCACTTATGGCCAGAAGGGAACATTTGATCATCTAGTCTGTATATCACTGGCCATAGAATTTCATCTAGTTACCCTGTATTGAGCCCAATACCTCGTATTTGACTGACACAACCTTGCAGAAAGACATCCAGTCTTGATCTGAAAACATCAAGCAATGGAGAATCCACCACTTCCCTTGATAGTTTGGTCCAATAGTTAATCATCCTTACTGTTAAAATTTCTAATTTGATTTTGTTTGGCTTCAGCTTCCAGCCATTTTTTTTATTATGGCTTTTTCTGCTAGATCTTTTTAGTTTCTGGTATTTTCTCCCTGTGAAGTTATCTATATGGTGTGATCAAGTCACTTCTCAGTTTACTTTTTGACAAACAGCTCAATCTGTTTATTTTAAGACTCTCTTTATAAGGCATTTTCTTCAGCTCTCTAATAATTTTTGTGGCTCTTTTCTGTCCCATCTCCAATTTTTCAACATCTTTTTTTTTTTTTAAAAAATGTGGACACCCAGTGCTAGATGTAATTTTCCAATATCTGTCTTGCTAATGCTGTATAAAGAACTAAATCACCTCCCTGCAAACTGCTCTCCTGTTTATACCTCTAAGGATCATATTAGTCTCTTTTTGCCACAACATCAGCTGGGAGCTCATATTAAGTTGCTTGCCCACTATGGCCCTTAAATCCTTTTCAGAGTCATTGCTTCTCAGGATACAGTCCTCCATTCTGTAGGTATGGCCTGCAGTTCTTGTTCTTAGATGTATAACTTTACATTTATCTGTATTAAATTTCATTTAATACTCTTGCTCTGCATCTTGACTCCCCACCCATTGTTTATAGTGAAGAATAGGTTTCCCTAGCCAAGCACAATAAGGAGGCCATTAATAGATAACAGCTGGGTATAAATTGTCAAGTGGCTTCCTTTGATGTTGCATGAAAAGTAAGAACTGCTTAGGTAGTCAGCAGATAGCTACCTACTACTTGCTCAGCTTCTGAACCACATGGCAAAAGCAATACAGTAACTCCTCACTTAACGTCTTCCTGCTTAACGTTGTTTCAAAGTTATGTCGCTGCTCAATTTGGGAACATGCTCATTTAAAGTTGTGCAATGCTCCCTTATAACGTCATTTGGCTACCTGCTCTGTCCACTGCATGTAAGATTTTGTGGAAGAGCAGCGACTTTACAAGGGAGCATTGCACAAGTTCATCTTCTCCGCCTCCTCCCCCTCCCTCCCAGCGCTTCCCCCACCGCCAAACAGCAGCTTCAGACTTGGGGGGTGGGGGTGGGGGAAGGAGCAGGGATGTGGCATGCTCCAGAGAAGAGGTGGAGTGGGGGTGGGAAGAGGTGGGCCTGGAGTGGAGCAGGAACGGGAAGAGGTGGGCCTGGAGCATCCCCTCACAAAGTCGGCACCTGTTCTTCTCTGGGTAAGCTGCTGCGAAGGTGCTTCCTAGTGTCCTTGCCTGCAGCGGGCTGTGCCCATGTGGGGTAAGCCAGGAACACTTCCAACCACAGTATAGTACAGTACTGTACAGTATATAATGCCTTTTGTCTGCCCCAAAAATTTTCCTTGGAACCTTGGAACCTCCCACATTTACACTAAATCTTATGGGAAATTGGATTCATTTAACATTGTTTCACTTAAAGTTGCATTTTTCAGGAACATAACTACAACTTTAAGTGACAGGTTTCAGAGTAAGAGCCGTGTTAGTCTGTATTCGCAAAAAGAAAAAGAGTACTTGTGGCACCTTAGAGACTAACCAATTTATCTGAGCATAAGCTTTCATGAGCTAGAGCTCACTTCATCAGATGCATACTGTGGAAAGTATAGAAGACCTTTTTATACACACAAAGCATGAAAAAATGGGTGTTTACCACTACAAAAGGTTTTTTCTCCCCCTACCAGCAGGAGAGTGGGGTGGGCGGAGAGAAAACCTTTTGTAGTGGTAAACACCCATTTTTTCATGCTTTGTGTGTATAAAAAGATCTTCTATACTTTCCAGAGTATGCATCCGATGAAGTGAGCTGTAGCTCACGAAAGCCTATGCTCAAATAAATTGGTTAGTCTCTAAGGTGCCACAAGTACTCCTTTTCTTTTAACGTTAAGTGAGGAGTTACTGTAATTTAGAACTCAGAGTTTTTGCAACTAAAGATATGACTACACTTTGAACTGAGGGTGTGATTCCCAGTTCATGGAGACATACCTAGGAGGACTGGTTGACTAATGGGTAAGAGTTGCAGAATATAGAATTGGTAATTCTTATTATATTGACTGAGAGAAACAAAATGTTATTCCTGAAAAGTCTTTGCTACTTTTTCAGAGAATAACTGAGGCCTTCTCCGGGCAGGGGGGCGGGGGGAAGAATGTTAACATTGTAGATAAAATAAGGTAGCTTGCAGTTATTGCATCAATGAGGAGGTCAAGTTGAAGACTGTGGTGGGTATGTAGTGAAAACTATAAAATGCCTTGTCTCCACTAGGATTTTACCTTGTGTTTGTTACCTGGAGGAAGTTAACTTTCAACACAGCTTTCTTCCTTTGTGAAGAAATAGCCTCCAACTCTAACGTATGCTAGAACTAGAAAGTTATCAACAAATAAGTTGAGCCTCCAGAGACAGGAGACAGTTCCATTGTCTGGCATTAACTTCTAGATGAGAAAAGACTGACTACTAATCTCACCTGCACACAACTAAATATATAACTCGTTTATTCAATCTCCTACAATAAGCTCTTAGTGCACACAATTTTATTGTGAATGAGCTTTAGCATGCTGCTGGATGGTTATTCTTCTCTCAATTGTTCTGAATTATTGCCAGGGTGCCCACAGCTGTGGATAGGCTTTTTTGTATTTAAATAAATATAAACAAACAATTAAAACTATAATGCAGTTACACCTAGACACCAGGAAGGGGGAGAAAATCACACTTTTTTTGTTTCTTTTTTTAAATTCTGGGGAGATGATTATATACTCCATTCATAAGTGCCATATACAAACAAACAGAATCCAGACTTTCCTGAGTGGTTGAATAACAGGAAAATACAACGCTACATAGGACAATGAGAAACTAGAAGGTTGAGATGCAGAAATATGAGCCTCAACAGAAAACAAGAAATTGAATACATACAAATACAGGAAATGTATACTGCAGCCTACTCAGTAAGGCAGATACTGAATAGCTCAAATTTATACGTACCTTGGTTTTTCACAACATTTTTGAAAAGATGAAAATGTGAATTTTGTCACTGTTCATAACGAATCCACATGCTAGCATTCTAAATCCTTACATCATACCATAACATTTATCATTCATCCATCTGTCTAGCTGCCTTTACTATAATATCTTATTTGCTAGAATTGCAAATATTGAAAATTGTATGATTTAATAGTGTTATGAAGAAATTGTATTACTGCTGCATAGGCATATATAGAATATGCTGCATATGGCAATATGTAGATTGACAGATAAAGCACAATGTATAAAATCGTACTTCTCTTTTTAACCTTCTTGGTGGCATGGTAACTGCATCTTGCTGCATGAATGACATACTTGGAGTCCATTGAAATCAATGGGATATTTTCCTTTGCTGGATCCAGTCTTTAGAGGGTCAGCTATTATATCATTGTCCTGTATTTACAATTTAAGTGCTTTTCCCCCACTCTGCAAATACAAATAGATGTTTAAGCTGCTCATATCAGGAATTGTGTTCTTGGTTTTGGTACCAAATTTGGATCCTGACTGATGTGATTTTTGTCCTCTTTTCCTCTCATCTTTATCAGGAGGACTATGTGCCCCTGCAAGTTTTAAGGTCAATATTGAAGTCTATTGGTGATTTATTGAGACAGATTTCCTCAAAGTAGATTGCTCTAACTTGAACAATAAAATATATAAAAATTGGAATATCTTAAGTTACCTACTACCAATATTTACTGTATCTTTGTTTGGTGAGAAATAGCACTTCTGTTTGTTCTAAATTTGTATTCTTACCCCCCCACCCCCAAAGTTGATCAAATTATCCCTTGAAATTGCTCGTAAAAATGGAAGGAGAAACTTTTTAAAAGAAAAAAACAGTTTGTCTTTGCTAACTATATTATTGGATCCTAGTAAATATGCTGCAAGATTTCTGCAGGTAATGTAGAAATGTTGCCTTCTAGGGGGAAGGTAGCTGATTATAGAATTATGTCAGAAATAAGAAATGGTGACCACAGTAATTACTGTACAGTATCCTACTGGTGTCTCAGTTTAAATCAATGTCTGGCCCATGGACGTTATTTCCCATCATAATGACAGAAGTAAGGAATTGCATTTTGTCCTTTATGAATCATAGGACAGATTTTTAAAAGCTTTGCCTAGCTTGAAAGAAGTTTGTTAAAAATTCTAGCACAAACTACTAACTCCAAGGACTCCTTCCCATTTCATCCATATAGAAAAGGTTCATATCAGGAGATGCATTTGGTTTGAAGGGGATCTCCAATTGGCACTGCTTGGTTATAGGATTATTGTAAATGGGGTAATGTGGTTGAACTGTTGATGGCTAAATTAAGGAACTGCAAAAAGAAAATTAAATTTAGAGATAAAATTTGTAACTATAAAAGAATTAATACAAAGAAATACAGGATTTTTAAAAAACTATTATCATGGAGAGGGCTAAGTGCATTAATTGGCTACATTTTTAACTAGATTTAGATAGGGCTATTTATTTTATTCAAAAGGACATCATCCCGCTGTTCACTGCAATATCTCATTGAACTTGCACTGCTACGGTACTTGAAGTACAATAGATCCTATACTTAAGGCACGGTAGTAGAAAAGTAATCATAGGTTCCCACAAAATGTCTGCATAATATCCACAGTATGTGAAGTATCTGTGTAAATTTAAAATCCTAGCTAGCTGAACACTGCAATTGATGGCATTAGGGTCCATGATATCTGATACAAATGTTTGAAATGAGAGGGCTTGACTGATTCAGGCTTATTCAAGTTTTAGGTTAAAATTACAGGCATTATAAATGTTTGTGGTCTTTTTTCATAATTGTACATTTATTGGCTCAGTGATTGCTGATAATTTATAATTGCTAATTGCTAACCAGGTGGCATAGGATTATAATGAACCACTTTGTTCAGTGAAGCAAGTACTTTTCAAATAAGGCTGTCTTTTTACATTTTTCTTTGATGCATTTATAAAGGGTCAAAAATGAGTACTGTACTTTGTATTTTACGCTGTCCTTTTAATGGTTAATGTATTTTCCATGACACTGCTTAGGAATTACCATTGCGCTCGTGCGCACACACACACACACACACACATATATATAAAAGTAAGTCTCCATGAATCAAAATAAAAAAAAAACACAAAAAACATTAATGTTCCTAAAAGATTTCCTTAGAACCAAAACCTGGGATCCAAGCTCTCCCACACCTTGGAAATGCTCAGAACCAGATTCTCAGTTAGTTCCCAGGTTTTCAGTTAGACTGAACTATATTATATTTTATATTAATATCATAGCTGAACCCTGGAGGGAAGTTTGGATCTGGAATTACAACCAGATTCTGATTTTTTTTTTGTGTGTGTTTGTTTCTGATTTACCTCTATTTCCTAATCATAGAATATCGGGTTTGGAAGGGACTCCAGGAGGTTATCTAGTCCAACCCCCTGCTCAAAGCAGGACCAATCCTCAACTAAATCATCCCACCCAGGGCTAGGTCAAGGCTGACCTTAAAAACCTCCAATGAAGGAAATTCCACCACCTCCCTAGGTAACCCCTTCCAGTGCTTCACCGCCATCCTAGTGACAACTTTTTTCCTAATATCCAACCTAAACCTCCCCCACTGTAACTTGAGATTATTACTCCTTGTTCTATCATCTAGTACCACTGAGAACAGTCTAGATCTATCGTCTTTGGAACCCCCTTTCAGGTAGTTGAATGCAGCTATCAAATCCCCCCTCATTCTTCTCTTCTGCAGACTACGTAATCCCAGTTCCCTCAGCCTCCCCTCATAAATCATGTGCTCCAGCCCCCTAATCACTTTTGTTGCCCTCTGCTGGACTCTTTCCAATTTTTTCACATCCTTCTTGTAGTGTGGGGCCCAAAACTGGACACAGTACTCCAGATGAGGCCTCACCAATGCCGAATAGAGAGGAAAGATCATGTCCCTCGATCTGCTGGCAATGCTCCTATTTATACAGCCCAAAATGCTGTTAGCCTTCTTGGGAACAAGGGCACACTGTTGACTCATAATCTTTACAAAAGTTAAATACTGAATTAGGTGGCTATGGGTACAGAGTGGAGAAAAAGAACAACACTGGTGTTCATAGAAACAGTACAGTCTGTCTTATTGTAACTTAAATTCTATTCAGATCTCATGATGCACTTCAGCTCTAATGTTCTGCTACTCCTACATGACAGAATTCATGCTAATATCTATAGAAATTGCTTATATGGCTAAAGAATTGATGCAAGATCTGCAGTATAGAAATAAGCAGAATTTTGCTTCCTAACATCCCTGTGAAATGGCTGAGTTCCCATCTACCTTTCAACATATTGTGTACATGTACACACAGAGTTTTTTCCTTTATTCTTAATTTAAAATCAAACAAAACACTTAGAGTTTGCTTCTGTGCTGGCTGTATTTATGGTTTTTCTGCAAGATCCCACCTCAGGCTCCTCTTTTGCCTTTAAGACTTTCAATCATGTATCATCCTGAATTGGAGCTCGTCCAGCTGCCAGATCAGTGAACAAAATAGCTGTGCCTATTTGTGTGGGGTCCTATAATGTAAATTCTATCACAGACCTCATCCTGAAAACACTACCAGGCATAATGCTTGCAATCGAGAATGGTCCCATTGAAATCAGTGATGCTGGGACTCAATGGAAATGAATGAGACTACTCAGAGTAGTGAGCACTATTTCTGGTAATGTTTTCAGGATTGGCTACTAACAGAAGGCTTACTGTTCCTAATCCTTCTATTAACTAGTAGGGGGATGGAGGGATGGGGGAGAACCATGGTCCCACCTTGTAGTGGGGTGGTCACTGGTCACCCACTCCTGACCTGAAGGGGTTAAACAGCCCTGGGAGAGGGCTTCCCTGGGGGAGCCAATAGTAAAAGCAGTCCTGGAGAGGGCTATGGCTGGAAATAAGTGGAGTGAGAACAGCTGGGGAAAGCTGACTGTGTAGCTGGCCACAGCTTTGGCCAGCTCAATCAGGGTCCAGCTGACCCTTATAAGAGGGCTGTGGGCCAGAATCAAAGGGGAATCTCATGCTAGTCCTGGAGTAGGAAGGATTAGCTGCCTGAGAGCAAGGTACCTGAGGTGAATTTGTGCTGGGGAAGGGCAGAGGGAGCTCCAGCCTGGTAGAACTGCAGGCCTTGGAGAAGGACTACAAAGGTACTGGGGCAGCCCAGAGATAGGCAGAGGCCACCGGTCTTAACCCCTTGCCAGTGATGAGTGGCCATTACACTGCAGTCTGCCCCAGTGAGTGGGGGCCAGATGATGACTGGCAGTAGCCACTGAGGCAAGGTGGATTTAGAGGGTTGGGGGAGACCCAGAGTAGGGGGTACTGCTGGGGCAGAACCCTGAGGAAAAGGGCACTGGGAGGGATGCAGGGCCAGTGAGACACTGGCCTGCAGAGGGCATGCCAAAGGCTGGAAAGAGCTAATTCCCAAGATGACCAGCAGAAGGTGCTGCATCGATGAGTCCTCGTCTCGCTACACCCCTGCAGTCCTTTTGAAGAGCTTGCATCCCCTGATGAGCGTGGGGAGAGATCTGTGCTTGGTGACAGAGGTAGATATGTGAGTTTTTTAGAAAACTCCCAAGGTGCATTGAACTACTTTTCAGTAGGTAGAGTTGGTGTGGGGTTTCTACTGGTATAGGTGATAAGCAGAGCCAGCACTACTGCTTTTTAGCATTTTAATTAATATACAATATACAAAGGAGTTATAGTAAAGCAATATCAAATATTCTCCTGAAGTAGAGAGTATGATCATATAATATACATGGAGAGAGAGAGAGATTTTCCTTTCCTCTCCTACTCCTCACGGTCCATTGTGGTCACGTTCACGGCCATAGGATTTTGAAAATCATACATTTCTTCATTTCAGCTATTTAAATCTGCAATTTCACCCTCTTCTAATGTTCGGGGTCCTGACCCATACAGGAGTTGTAAGGAGGGGTTGTAAGGTTGTTGTTCTAGTGGGGCTTGTGGTACTGCTACCTTTACTTCTGCGCTGCTGTTGGTGGCAATGCTTCCTTCAGAGCTGGGCAGCTGGAGACCGGTGGCCGCTGGCTGGGAGCCCAGCTCTGATGGAAGAACTGCCAGCAGCAGCAGCACAGAGCTAAGGAGGGCATGGTATGGTATTGCCACCCTTACTTCTGAGCTGCTGCTGGCAGGGTGCCACCTTCAGAGCTGGGAGCCCAGCCAACAGCTGCTGCTGTCCAGCCACCCAGCTCTGAAGGCAGCATAGAAGTAAGGATGGCAATACTGTGACCCTCCCTGCAACTCCCTTTTGGGCCAGGACCCCCAACTTGAGAAACACTGGTCTCTCCTGTGACCTCTGTATAGTAGAGGGTTAAAAGCACACAAAGACCAGATTTCATGGTCATGACATGTTTTTCATGGTCATAAATTTGGTAGGGCCCTATATACATGTACACCAGACAAACTAGGAAATTCTGTTGATCTGGACAGACATTCTGCTGTTTCATGCTTTTCTAGCCCTATTGGGTAGGAGTTCAGATCTGAGAAGCAGATTAAACTACTGGATAGTTACATGAATGTGAACCTTTTGTGCCCTCAGTAGCAGGACATTTCTTATCCATGAGAAATGAGCCACCAAAATCCGAGCCAGGGTGAGATCATGTTTTTTTCTTTGTAAAAAATGCCACCACTTTTGGCCATTTTATGATTTTACTTAGGAAGGTTTCTAATGGCCAAAACAGTTTTCTTTAAAAGCACAATCAATAATCAAATAGGTTGTGCTAATTCCTAGCTAGCCCTCACTTCACTCAGCAAGCTAAATTTCCAAAGAATTGTATGCAAAACCACACCTTATCCCTCCTGAATATGGAGAGTAAAGCATTTGCAAGTGTATATCTTTTGCAGCTCATCTTTTGCACACAGCTTGGAAAATATAACCTGGTATTAGTGCCATTTCTCCATACACACCCAACTCCTCCCCACACCCCCCCAAAAAACCTGTAAAGTAATATACATAGAGGCATGTAATCAATTCTATGAGAATTATATCTCCCAAAGGCAGGGTTGTAGACTCAACAAGCTGTTCCACATACAGTACTTAAGACAGAAGATTTTTAAAGAGGGGGGGAAAAGTGATTAATACTTGAAGCTGACATGATTCTGATTTTTTTAGGCATCATTTTTATTTCTTATACTAAATAGACCTTGCCACTTGGTTTCATGATGCTGTGTCTCTTTTGGCAGGGCTCCCATGATCAATGATAAAAACGTGATTGGTTCTACTAATATTTGCAACTCCATGACTGTGATAAGAAGTGAATTTCTCAATAGAAGTGTACTGAGTGAAATATGTTAGTTTGCTAAAATATGTTTTAGGCTTAACAGCCAAAGATGACCCAGGTAAAGGTTGACACAAAAATGAATGGCGTGATAAGATAAATGAATGTGAAGTGGCAAGGAACCTGACTGTGTAATGAGAATTTTACAAGAAGGATTGGGCCCATTGGCTCTATCCTAATTAGAGTTCCTATTTACATATTAGCATGCTAAAGAATATTAGGCAGTTAGAATACAATGGATTCTCACAAAGATATGGTATGTAATACTGGCTACTGAAGTGGGGGTTGAAAATAAAAAACGATCAGCACTGCAAGAGCTGGTTCAGCTTCACCAGCTCTGCTTAAGGAGACCTTCATTCCTCAAGTATGAACTATCTGTTTCTTCATCTTTTCACCTCTTTCCCATACATAAAATATCAGTGTGCTCTCTTCTACTTCAGGTGCTGTATTGTCTGGACTGTTTGCATGGTCTTATTCACAACATACAGTCCATTTCTTTTTCCCCATGAGTACCTTTCCTCTTTAAATCCCAGCATTGCAGAACATAGTACAGGCATGTGTTAGGAGGAGCCTGGCACTTAGCTTTCTTTACTATAGCTAGCTCTCTCTGAGCTCCCCTTCCTCCTGTTTCTTTCCCAATTATGTATCTTCCTCATATTGACCTAATTACTTCATTAGCCCAAGCATTACCCCAAAGGTCAAGAATCCTCACCATTACAGATTAATTGATTCCAGTTAAGCCCATTAACTTCTCCTGTAAACAATTACTTAAGTGAGCAGGGTGTCGCAGCTAGCACTCTACCCCTTTAGTTCATTTGAGAGCTTTTATTGCCCCCCTGGGGATGTTCTTCCTCTCCGTCTGAGCCCTGTCCTATTTCATAGAATCATAGGACTGGAAGGGACCTCCAGAGGTCATCTAGTCCAGTCCTCTGCACTCATGGCAGGACTAAGTATTATCTAGACCATCCCTGACAAGTTTGTCTAACCTGATGTCAAGGTTCCTTCCCCACTCTGAACTCTAGGATACAGAAACCTGCATGAAAAACCCCCTAAGCTTATTTTTACCAGCTTAGATTAAAACTTCCCCAAGGTACAAACTATTTTACCTTTTGTCCCTGGACTTTATTGCTGCCACCACCAAGCGTCTAACAAATATAACAGGGAAAGAGCCCACTTGAAAACATCTTTCCCCCTGCAAAAAATTCCCCCAAGCCCTACCCCCCCTTTCCTGGGGAAGGCTTGATTAAAAATCCTCACCAATTTGCACAGGTGAATGTGGACCCAAACCCTTGGATCTTAAGAACAATGAAAAGCGATCAGGTTCTTAAAAGAAGAATTTTAATTGAAGAAAAAAAGTAAAAGAATCACCTCTGTAAAATCAGGATGGTAAATTACCTTACAGGGTAATCAGATTGAAAATATAGAGAATCCCTCTAGGCTAAACCATAAGTTACAAAAAGACACACAAACAGGAATATACATTCCATTCAGCACAACTTATTTTATTAGCCATTTAAACACAACAGAATCTAACGCATATCTAACTAGATTGCTTACTAATTCTTTACAGGAGTTCTGACATGCATGCCTGCTCTGGTCCCAGCCAAAGCAACACAGACAGAGAGAACCCTTTATTTCTCTCTCTCTCCCCCCCCCGCCTCAAGCTTTGAAAGTATCTTGTCTCCTCATTGGTCATTTTGGTCAGGTGCCAACGAGGTTGTCTTAGCTTCTTAAGCTTTTACAGGTGGAAGGGTTTTTCCTCTGGCCAGGAGGGATTTAAAGGTGTTTACCATTCCCTTTATATTTATGACACCTGATCTTAAAAATCTCCAATGATGGAGATTCCACAACCTCCCTAGGCAATTTATTTCAGTGCTTAACCACCCTGACAGTCATGAATTTTTTCCTAATGTCCAACCTAAATCTCCCTTTCTGCAATTTAAGCCCATTGCTTCTTGTCCTATCCTCAGAGATTAAGAAACAATTTTTCTCCCTCCTCCTTGTAAAAACCTTTTATGTATTTCAAAACTGTTATCGTATCTCCTCTCAGTCTTCTCTTTTCCAGACTCAACAAACCCAATTTTTTCAATCTTCCCTCATAGGTCATGTTTTCTAGACCTTTAATAATTTTTGTTGCTCTTCTCTGGACTTTCTCCAGTTGGTCCACATCTTTCCTGAAATGTGGCACCCAGAACTGGACACAATACTCCAGTTGCAGCCTAATCAGCGCAGAGTAGAGCAGAAGAATTACTTCTCATGTCTTGCTTACAACACTCCTGCTAATACATCCCAGAATGATCCTTTTTTTTTTTTAACAGTGTTACACTGTTGACCCAAATTTAGTTTGTGGTCCACTGTGACCCCCCCCAGATCCCTTTCTGCAGTACTTCTTCCTAGGCAGTCATTTCCCATTTTGTATGCATGCAACTGATTATTCCTTCCTAAGTGGAGTACTTTGCGTTTGTCCTTATTGAATTTCATCCTGTTTACTTCAGACCATTTCTCCAGTTTGTTCAGATCATTTTGAATTATAATCCTATCCTCCAAAACACTTGCAACCCCACCCAGGTTGGCATCATTCGCACACTTTATAAGCATATTCTCTATGCCATTATCTAAATAATTGATTAAGATATTGAACAGAAGCGGACCTAGAACCAATCCCTGCGGGACCCCACTTGTTATGCCTTTCCAGCATGACTGTGAATCACTGATAACTACTCTCTGGGAATGGTGTCCAACCAGTTATGTATCCACCTTATAGTAGTTCCATCTAGAGTGCATTTCCCTAGTTTGTTTATGAAAATGTCATGCAAGACTTATCAAAAAACTTTTCTAAAGTCAAGATATACCACATCTACTACTTCTCCCCTACCTAAAAGGCCCATTATCCTGTCAAAGAAAGCAATCTGGTTGGTTTGACATGATTTGTTCTTGAAAAATCCATGCTGACTGTTACTTATCTACTTATTATCTTCAAAATGAGTGCAAATTGATTGCTTAATTATTTGCTCCATTATCTTTCCAGGTACAGAAGTTAGGCTGAATGGGCTGTAATTCCCCAGGTTGTCCTTATTTCCCTTTTTTATAGATTGGTACTATATTTGCCCTTTTCCAGTCTTCTGGAATCTCTACTGTCTTCCAAGACTTTTCAGAGATAATTGCTAATAGCTCAGATATCTCCTCAGTCAGCTCCTTGAGTCTTCTAGGATGCATTTCATCAGGCCCTGGTGACTTGAAGACATCTAACTTGTCTAAGTAATTTTTAACTTGCTCTTTCCCTATTTTAGCCTTGTGTTCCTACCTCATTTTCACTGGCATTCACTATGTTAGACATCCAATCACCACCAACCTTCTTGGTGAAAACTGAAACAAAAGTCATTAAGCACCTCTGCCATTTCCACATTTTCTGTCCTTTTCCCCCTCATTAAGTAACAGGCCTATCCTGTCCTTGGTCATCCTCTTGCTTCTAATGTATTTGTAGAATGTTTTCTTGTTATCCTTATGTCTCTAGCTAGTTTGATCTCGTTTTGTCCCTACACACTTGTGGTGTGTTATATTCATCCTTTGTAATTTGACCTAGTTTCCACTTTTTGTAAAACTCTTTTGATTTTTGGATCATTTGAAGATCTGCTGGATAAGTCAGCGTGGTCTCTTGCCACACTTCCAATCTTTCCAAAGCAGTGGGATAGCTTGCTCTTGTGCCGTAAATAATGTCTCTCTGAAAAACTGCCAACTGTCTTCAATTGTTTTTCCCCTTAGACTTGCTTCCCATAGGATCTTACCTACTATCTCTGAGTTTCCTCTTGAAATCCACTGTCTTCATTTTGCTGTTCTCCCTCCTACCATTCCTTAGAATCATGAACTCTACCATTTCATGATCACTTTCACCTAAGCTGACTTCCACTTTCAAATTCTCAACCATTTCCTCCCTATTTGTCAATATCAAATCTAGAACAGCCTCTCCCCTAGTAGCTTTCTCCACCTTCTGACAATGTCTCCAATACATTCCAAGAACTTGTCTGATAATCTGTGTCTTGCTGTGTTTTCTCAACACATGTAGTTGAAGTTCCCCATCACCACCATGTGGCTCCTCAAACTTCTCCCCAACCCTTTCTGGGGTGGGGTTGGAGCTCCTTCCTTGGAAAATCCACCTCCACACTCCTCTGTTAACTTTACAGCAGCTTCCAATGACTCTAGCTTGTACCTTCAGATCCAGACTTTCAAAGGGTTGGGGAGACTCTTTGTGAACTTCTCCAGAATAATTGAGTCTGTTATGGCTTCTGTGTCCTGTGTGTGTGGTGGTTTTTTTTTTTTTTTAATCAGATGCAGTCTGATAGTTTTTGTGTGAATGCCCGAGGATGTATCCCACTATTCCATCTGGGTGCCCTAAATTGTTGTTGGTGGTTCTCTACCAGCAGGCCCACTTAATCCAAAGCAGTGGCCTTCGGTGTGTTAGTCCTTGGCTTTGTCCTTGTGTAGAACCATATAAGCCACCTGGTCCTCAACACTCAGGTAAGGGGCTAGTTGCACCACCCATGCTCTTTGTCCAATCCAGCACTCATAGCCACCTGCTGAAACATTAGCAGAAGGGTGTCACGTCATACCCTGGGGCCATCTTACATAGTCCTAGGCATATCACCCAATGCCCAGTTCCCTCATTGGCACTCACCAGCCTCTTCAAGAGCTGCTGGTGTACCTGGGAATGGTCCTTGCTGAACTCCCATAAGACCCCTTACTATTCTGCCTGACAGCCCAGAAGTGTTTGTCTCTCTGCTTACTGGGTCTTCTGCATCTCTTGTTGCTATTCAATAAGCCACCGCAGCATCTCATTCATCACTATCCTAGTGCAGTTTTCCACTCAAGACTACTTCTCTAGACTGGAAGGATTAAGATTCTGAACAAGATCTCATGCCTCACAGGGTGCTCCCTTAGCTACCTGGCGTACCATGTTGCCTGGCCCATTTGCATGATCTCTCATTCACAACATAGACACACGGTCCTTTTCTCCAGCTGAGTACCTCTAATACTTGTGTTCCAAGCACTGCAGAACACAGCACAGACGTGTCAGGAGAAGCCTACCACCCAGTTTTCTCTACCACACCCAGCTTGCTCTGAGCTTATTTCTTGTTGCTGCAAATTATACATCTTTCCCCTTATTGAGCTATCCCCACAATCCCCACCACTACAGGTTAGTTGATTCCAGTTAAGCCTGTAATCTTCTCCATTATGCAATTATTGAAATGACTAAGTTACTACAGCTAGCACTCTGTCATAAATACACACAAAGACAAGGTGGGGTGTGGTAATATCTTTTACTGGATATGTTAACTACTTATGCTCAACAATCCATTCCAACTTGTATTTAGCTGTGGCACTCTGAGTATGTTCCCCAGACCCAAAGAAGAGCGCTGTGTAAGCTTGAAAGTTTGTCTCTCTCCCCAACAGAAAATGGTCCAGTAAAAGATATTACCCCAAACACCTTGTCTCCCCAATATCCTGGGACTGACATGGTTACAAAACCGCATACATAAATATGTGATCATTCTATACTATTTCCATATATACATATGGCTTATATATGTTTACATACAAGATCTCCTTGTAACATACATTGTATTACATGCAAACAACTGTTCAGAAGGCTGCAAAGTTCAGCACTGAAAAGTAAGGAAATGTCTATGCAACCTTAATTTGGCTACCTGGTGCATATGCACTCAGTCTTTAATTACATGAGCAGGGCCTTGTATAGCATGCGGTTGTAATGTGTAGTAGCAAAGCATAACCCAAGAGACAGAAAAATCTATTCTACTGCTTAGAAAGAATTATTCCTTGGGCAAGGAGTCTCTCGTTTTGGGTCCAAATTTTTGAGCTCAGTGCTTTTATGGTTAGGATTCCATGACTGCTCATGTCTTTGTCTTGTAGACACTCTGGTTATGTTATAGGTTTTATAGATATCTTACTTGCCTATTTCTTTTGTCCTGGCAATAGGTATGAATCTTTCTCAAGTTTTTAGTGAATGATTGCTTTGAAATTCATATTTTTGTTGCTGTCTCTCTTCTGAAATCCCCTTTTTGTGACTATAGGAACTGCTCTTATGCTGTGATGTTTCCCCCAGGCAAAACTTTAAGTGCAAAGTCTTATATGCTGATGAGTCCTATAACGAAGCTTCATATTTGTGCATATATAAAATATGCTGCTTGCTTTCCATTTTTTAAAAAAAAATTATGGATTAATATTTAATATGTAAAACAAATGTTTGATTTTGTAAGTGAATTAAATATTCTGGCAATTTAGCTATCTTTTAGTACAGTACTACTGTTTTAAGGGTAAACTGGTTCTGGAGAATGGAAAACTCAGTGGACCAGTATTAGCACCCCTCCATCTCCCTCCGCAAAATCCTCCTGTACTGTGATACGCAAAATGATGTGCTGCCAATTTCATAGGTTTCCCTATGGCATGATTCAGGACCCAGGAAAGGCTGTTTTACACACAGTCTCTATAGAGTAGTTGAGAGAGATCCTGTCAAAGAGCTTGAGTTAACAGATAAACATTTATGAAGATAGATGATAACATATTACTAGTGAGAGGACTGAAACTTGATTCCTCAAGAAAATTATGAAATGTTTTATTGTTTCAGTCTCAACAGTGTTCATACATTGTACAAAATACAGTGCAGACATTCCTTTTCTGTGTTGCTTAAAGTATAAAATAACAAAGATGAAGATGTTTACTGAAGACCAGAAGGATTCACTTTTAGATTTTTTTTAATTATATTGTATCATTTGGTGTGGGCAGCGTAGAAGAAAGTCCTTAAGAAGGGACTTGAATCCAGAGAGGGAGGTGATGGGAGCACAATATTTGTACATGGAACCACATGGGAAAGGGCACAAGTGGGAGGAGATGAATAAGGCACTTATGTGATACTGATTGTCATACTGAAGTAGTCAGAGCCTTATAGTAAGAAACTAGTTCAGAGAAGTAAGTTGGAACAGACTTGTAAGTGTGACAAGTATAAACTTTGTTAAGGGATTTAAAGGGTGATGGTGATTCAGCAGTGGGCAACAAGGCACAATATTTGTAGAAGTATTAGGCTTAAAACGTTATACCAACTAATATTACTGTAAGAGGTAAAGAGAAATAAAACATAAATTTATTGTATATTTGCCTTGTTGGATGTCTTTTAGTGTAACAAATTTAAATCTTTTATAATTATTATTGATATTAGATGTCAAAGGTATTATAAAGCTGAGGAGTTGGGTAAGGATATAACTAATGGCAAGCAAAAGAGAAATGGAGGTGGGTATCTGTTACACACCTCCAGTACAGGAGGAGAGTGAGAATGAAAAATTACTAAATGAACTGCAGAGGAGTTGGAAACTACAGGATATTTCATGAAAGCTTCTGGGTGATGAATACAGCTGAACATGCACGGGTCACCAAAAATTATTAAATTATGTAGAGGACACAATTTCATTGTCAAGAAAGCCAAGAATTAATGATGTTTTATATGAATAGTTCTCATTTTCAGATATGCTGAAGTATGTAGAGCCATCTTTCTTTGCCTTTCAAGAGGCAAATCTTGTATTGGGTAAAATTTAAGGGCCTGCGGTGTACAGATCAGATTAGATCTAATGGTCCCATTTGACATAATCTCAAAAAAAAAAAAAATTCCTTCCTAGTAGTGTATGGTTGGGAGGCAGCTACTGTAGAACTTAACCTCTAACTAGATTCTGAGTTTAAATCAAATGGGATGCTTGGTGCAAATGATCTCTTGAATTGATCATATTATGAAAAAATAAGGCCTAAATTTTAAGTGACTATTGATTTGGGATATCTTCATTTGAGGATACTTTAAAAGGATCCTGATTGTTAGAGGGTGGGGGGTGAGCACTTCTGAAAAATCAGATCCTTTATGGTATCCCCAGCTGAGCAACCAAATTACTGCTCAGTTTTGAAGATGTTTGCCAAGCAAATAAAAATACCCCCCCCCCCCAAGGTATGGGATTTCACAAAATCCAGATTTAGAGAACTAAAAAATTCAGTCAGGACACATTAGAGCACATGAGCCTCTAGCATATTTAAATATTCCATAACACACTTATCAGTGCACTTGAAAAAGGGAAAGAAACAGCAAATGTGACAGGGAGGGTTTGCATCGTAGAAAAGTGAGATTTAAAAAAAAAATTGTTAGGTCAATGCAGGAGGATTTGTTCCAATGGTATTTTGTTCAAAGATCTTACAGCAAAATAAATAAATAAATCCTGGACTGGACATGAAGCAAGGTTAGGACATCAGAATATACAGAAGCTTGTGAAGAAAAGATAAGAGCAGCAAACCAGAATGGGGAGCTAAAACTAGCTAAAAGAGAACAAAATTTTCAAGGACATGCAGGTGAAATGAAATGCAAGAGTAAATAGCCCTATTAATAAATGAAGAGGGGAGACCAAACTAGTAATGTTGCTGGAATTGTAGAACTACTGGACTGCTTTTTAACTCCGTATTCCTTCACCAGAAACAGAAAGGATTTAGGATAACTAAGAAGAAATGAAGACCATGTCAAGATAGCTTTTGATTTAAAAGAAACTGTTAAGGGAGTACATGGGAGAAACTGAATATACAAATTCTGGTCATTCTGTACCAAAGAATCCAAAGGGATTTTACTGAACTGCCTGCAGTTATTTCTGAAAATGGAGTACTGAGGAGATCGGTATACCAGTGGAATAAAATGTAACTGATCGAAAGCATGATCCTAGCAATTACAGTAATGTCTAAGAATTCTAACTTCAGGTCTGAGTAAAATATTGAAACCAATTGCATCTGTTAACATCCAAAGACAATTGAGCAATAAATAGAGGAATATAAAGTGTAAATAATGCCAAACATGATTTTTAAAAATCATTTAATTAAAAATGTAAGCTGACAAGGGGAATGCAGTAGATATAACATATCTGGACTCTAAAGTATTTGTTATATCAGGACTTCAATAAACCAATGTCCAACAAGGTTTCACTTGAATAATTAACTTAAATTGGCTTGGATGTCAGCACTGTCTCCTGGATTGAAAACTGGCTGAAGGAGCATAAATAAAAGGTAATGATAAACAGCAGTGTTCATTGAGTTGTGAAGTGAAGGAGCAAGGGGTGGGTGTAATAGGATGTCACTGAGATCAGTTTTAGGTCTGATCTCTTTAACATCTTAATTAATGATCAGATGAGGTAAACAGCATGTTAATGAGTTTCACAGCTAATACAAAACTGGGAGGCGTGGCAAACAGAGGTCAGATAAATAATTCAAAGGGACTGAAGTTAGAAATGAAGACAACACATATTCAACCTGGGAAAACAGTAAGCTGAGACATCTGTGGGGAAATAACTACCATCACAGATAATTATGGCTTACTTAGGCCTTAGAAATTTAGCCCTACTGTTGAGCTGCTGAGAAGCCTCTTGTGCACCAATCCCATTTCACAGGACATGGTGCAATGGGGCAGCAATCCCTATACTCTCCTGAGCTCAGGGATTGCAGTAGTGCCTGCTTTAAACATTAAGCTAAGAACATAATGGCCAAACTGGGTCAGACCAAAGGTCCATCAAGCCCAGTATCCTGTCTACCAACAGTGGCAATACCAGGAGCCCGAGATGGAGTGAACCTAACAGGTAATGATAAAGTGAGCTCTCTCCTGCCATCCATCCCCACCCTCGGACAAACAGAGGCTAGGGACACCATTCCTTACCCATCCTGGCTAATAGCCATTAATGGACTTAACCTCCATGAATGTATCCAGTTATCTTTTTAAACCCTGTTTATAGTCCTAGCCTTCGCAACCTCCTCAGGCAAGGAGTTCCACAGGTGGACTATGCACTGAGTGAAGAACTTCCTCTTATTTGTTTTAAACCTGCTACCCATTAATTTCATTTGGTGGCCCCTAGTTCATATATTATGGGAACAAGTAAATAACTTTTCCTTATTCACTTTCTCCACACCACTCATGATTTTATATACTGCTATCATATCCCCCCTAATCTCCTCTTTTCCAAGCTGAAAAGTCCTAGCCTCTTTAATCTCTCCTCATATGGGACCCATTCCAAACCCCTAATCATTTTAGTTGCCCTTCTGAGCCTTTTCTAATGCTAGTATATCTTTTTTGAGATGAGGGGACTACATCTGTATGTAGTATTCAAGATGTGGGCGTACCATGAATTTATATAAGGGCAATAAGATATTCTCTATCTTATTCTCTATCCCTTTTTTAATGATTCCTAATATTCCCTTTCCTTTTTTGACTGACGTTGCATGCTGCGTGGACGTCTTCAGAGAACTATGCACGATGACTCCAAGATCTTTCTCCTGATTAGTTGTAGCTAAATTAGCCCCCATCATATTGTATGTATATTTGGGATTATTTTTTTCCAATGTGCATTTCCTCCTGGTACCTTTCCTTCTTGCCAACATCAGTGACTTTTTGGACTCTGCATCCAGGTGCATTTGCCACTGCTGGAGGGCCCTGCACCCTAGATTATACCAGAATAAATCACTGAAGCCAGGGTTGAATCTAGTTCAAAATAGGGGCAATCAGGAGAGAGAGAGAGACTGGTGGGTGATCACTTGAAAAGAATGTTCTATCTGTGGATAAAGCTGCATGGGTTTTTCAGGATCAAACTGAAGTCATGTAGTTCCATCTACTGTCAAGGCTTCATTTCTCTGAAGAAAGAACCTGACAGCTGATACTTAAATATAAAAATTGCTTATGATCTAATTTTGAAAGAAGAGATTTTACAAATTTGAGTGGGTATACCAGTTGGCTCCTGGACTTTTTGGACTTGCTGTTCTGGGGAACAAATCATTTTGTTTAATGTTGTTTCAGATAGCAATGCTCAACTGTGTGTGTGTGTTTATCTGAAAGCCTCAAAGTAACAGGAGAGGGAGGAATTACAAGTTTAGTTATAGTACTGAGTTGATAGGATTTCAATGAAGAAAAAATAAGACTATTAGCACACTTTTTTGTAATAGTTTTAAATAAAAACAGTGTACTGGAAAGGGATTTCTTTCTTTAGAAATGCAATATTAGCATATTTTCCCATAATCTTTGCTGCTATTTTTACCTGTCTATTGTAGAATGTAGATTCATAGACTCATAGATACTAGGGTCAGAAGGGACCATTATGATCATCTAAGCCGACCTGCACAATGCAGCCACAGAATTTCACCCACCCACTCCTGCAAAAAACCTCTCACCTATGTCTGAGCTATTGAAGTCCTCAAATCGTGGTTTAAAGACTTCAAGGAGCAGAGAATCCTCCAGCAAGTGACCCGTGCCCCATGCTACAGAGGAAGGCGAAAAACCTCCAGGGCCTCTTCTAATGTGCCCTGGAGGAAAATTCCTTCCCGACCCCAAATATGGCGATCAGCTAAACCCTGAGCAAATGGGCAAGATTCACCAGCCAGATACTACAAAAAATTCTTTCCTGGGTAACTCAGATCCCACCCCATCTAATCTCCCATCACAGGCCATTGGGCCTGTTTACCATGAATATTTAATTACCAAAACCATGTTATACCATCTCCATAAACTTATCGAGTTTAATCTTAAAGCCAGATACATCTTTTGCCCCCACTGCTTCCCTTGTTATTCGTTAATGCAATATTTTGTGCTATTGACCAAGATGTTTCTAAGCACAATTGGCAATATCAGCTGAGAGGTGGATTTCAGGAGTGGATCTGTCATTTCTATCGACAATTGTATGACTATGAAAGGGCGGTGACCATGATGAGGTCAGTCAATAAAGAAGACAGAAATAAAATACAGCACTGGATCTCCTAGTTATAGTCTCTCTTGGTTTTAACTGTACTTTTTCATAAAGATGGGGGAAATAACATATGCATGTGCAAGTGGAGATATTTTCTTATTGTACATAATTAGGTATTCTAGATATGATCTGAACAAGCATTCACTTCACACTTAATATGGATTGTAGCACTGAAATTCTGAGGGTTGAGGAAGGCTCCTGTTGAATGGCATGGGTCTGCTGTGTGACAGTCAGAAGTCCACAGCTCTGTAGTGCTACAGCAGCTCACTGGCCCACAAAGACACATAGGGCTGGAAGTAGCAGTTTGCTGCTGCTGCTCCTGGCTATAACCTGAAATTGCGTCCACAGAATTCTGCAGCAGCTTCTGTAGGGTGAGGTTTAGGGCTGTCTTCCTGCTTAGTGTGCTCGCTTCCAGAATGTCACCCAGAAGTGGTGAGCAGCATCACTGTTTTCTGTCAAGAGGAAGATTCCAGAACATTTGGCTAGGGTGTAACACTTGCCTGGTTTATTGTCAAATTCCACATGCAATTTCCATTCTTCTGTATTTTAGATGTTAATCTACTCTACTCTTGAACTAGCTGATGATGCTAAATCCTGCTTCTGCCCGATAAATTTTAAAATAGGCAACATTTTGACCTTTTTAACATTGTTGGGTTTCTGAAGTACTGTTTTATTGCGTTAGAATCCTGTACTCGTTATGCTGAACAGGTGAAAACTCTCAGTTGTCAGATTTAATGACTCCCAATGTCTTGTTCAGATTTGATGATGATCCTAGCCATGTTCCTAGGGTAGCATTGATTCCCAGTACCATTTTATCAATTATATGAGTAGGGAAGGTATCAGTTAGTTCAGACCTGGGACAGCTTGGTCTTAGGTAAACAGTCTGGGTTATTTTTGAACTAAAGTATTTGTACTGCCAAAGTGGAAAGCACCTTGAATTATATAGTTGGTGTCTAAAGTTGCATATAAGTAATGCTGCAGCTTAGATCTTCCTCAGTTGTGCCTCCATTTATTTGGATTCTTTCACGTAGGTAATTGTAGATTCTATACCTTCCAGTAGTTACTTTGTGATTGTGAACATGCAAATAGTGGTGCCATGTGTTTGTGCCTGGGGTTCAGCTTAATCAAGGGCTTTGTACAGATGAAAAGGTTAAACTTGAATGCCTAAAGTTACTGCACGCATTGTAAGTATATACTGAGAGATCAAAATAAACAGATGCCTGGTTTTTCAGAGATATTGAGTACCCACAATTCACAGTGAAGTAAGGTGAAACACACCTAGAAATCGGATCTTTTAAAGTGTCTCTTTTAGGTGCTTATATTTTGGCACCCACATCTCATAATTTTGCCCATATTTTTATTTCCACTGCACCCAATCTCTTCTTGATTAATGCCTGACAATTTTAATGGATTCTTTTGTGCATAGATACGACTGTAGAAAAACAAGTGAGATACCTCTCTTTTTTTTTTTTTTTTTCAATTTGAGAGGAAAATAAGGGAGGTTTATTCTTAATCCTGCTTGAAAGTGGGATTTAAGATCAACGTACTGTGAGTAGTCACTTAAGGAATATATTCACCAAGAATTAACTATAATTGACATAGAAACTCTGCTAAATTTCATAGGTTGGTGTTTTCCTATTAAATTATTCGGCTGGTGCCTTTACTCTGTGTAACTTGTACTACCAAACTTACAGTTCAATAAATCTGTCTTTTTTTTTTTTTTTTTTTACCCAGGAGACACATGATGCATATAACATTTCAGCTCAGGGAATTTTAACCACCTGATCTCAGATAAGTCATCTGTGTACTGACACTGCTCCCTGCATCTGTTGGAGTAGCATCAGATATCCAGAGGAGGGCACTTGTGGCCCTCCAGTTGGTATGTTCAACTAAAGCACTGTAACTATACTGCAAACTTTGTTTTAGGGAAAAGAGACTTTAGAGAGACCTATCTAAATTGAGCCAAAGTACTATTAAGCAATCATGGGCTATGCATGGTGTCAGCAAGGAGATTAGCTTGCAGGTTCCTGCAATTAATTGGTATATTTGTGTCACAAATTGCTATCAAAATAGAGAAACAGACATCTTTCAAGGGCTTTCAGAGCTGCAGCTGTTGGCTGCACAAGTCTACCACTTGTACTGTGAAGGCCAAAAGCATTCCTGTTCAAAATTCAGGCCAGCCTATTACAGTTGGTAAATATTTAGAAAATAACTTGTCCAGTCCCCTACATGTTTTAATAAGATACTGAATCTTTTTTGACAAGGTGACTTTGTTTTCTTTGTGTGTTTGTGAAAATGCAAACAGAAGAATTATGGAATGTCATCTTTATTTAACATAATTCTATAGCCATAGACTCTGATAAAAAGCTAGATTAAATATAAAAGTGAAAACCAAGCTGCTTGAGAAATTGTTTAACTGTTAGTTTGTCTTAAAAGTGACTTACTTAACCAGTGGAAACCAAAGCAGTCTTCAGCTGAAAAATATAGACAGTGTCTTCTGAAGAAAATAATTATTAATCAATGTACATTATGTGAAATGCAACAAACAAATGAGCTCCTGCCCTGACACTATATATATATTCTAAAGGTGCAAACAAATTTGGTGAAATAGTCCATTCTGAGACACCACTAGAACTGGTCTGCTTAACAGCACAAATGCATGAAGTATAGTAAATTGGAAATTATATATATGCAGATTAAAAAACTAGAGATTAGAGACGTGCACCTTCATTTTAAGCTTTTTCCTCAAACAATGTAAGCATTAGAGCAGGAAAAACATTCTCAAGGTACCCACATTATCTACAATTAAATTCCACTGTATCCAGTATGTGAAATAAATCTGCTCCCAGAAATTGTTCCCACTTAACTAGATATTCCTTATTAATAACATCCATGAAAGTCCCTCAATTGAAGAGCTTAGACCTTGCACATCTGTGCAAAAGGCTTCTCCAGGAATCACTGAAGCTTTAATGCCTCTTCTCACTGCTTTGCAGAAATTAAGAGGACCCAGTCTTATCAAACAAAGGTAAAGCTGAAAGGGACCTTGATAAGTCAAGTCCAGTCCCCTGTGCTGAGATAGGACCGAACAAATCTTGCCAGGTGTTTGTCCAACCTGTTCTTTAAAATGTTCAGTGATAGGGATTGCACAGTATATGGAAGTATATGCCAGTTAACTATCCTTATAGTTAAAAAGATTTTTTTTCCTAATATCTAACCTAAATCTCCCTTGCTGCAGATTAATCCCATTGCCTCTTGTCCTACCTCCACAACCTTCATCTTTATAACCTCCCTTAACATGTCTGAAGACTATGATCTGATTTCCCCTCCACTCAGCCTTCTTTTTTCAAGACCACACATGCCCAGTTTTTTAACCTTTCCTCATAGGTCAGGTTTTCTAAATCTCTTATAACTTTTGTTGCTCTTCTCTGGACTCTCTCCAGTTTGTCCACATCTTTCCTGAAGTGTGGCACCCAGAACTGGACACAGTACTCCAGCTGAAGCCTCACCAGTGCCAAGTAGAGCAGGACAGTTACCTCCCACGTCTTTCATATGACACATACTTGTTAATACACCCCAGAAGTATATTAGCACATTTTTTTTTTTTTGCAACTGCATCCCATAGCTGACTCATTCAATTTGTGATCCAGTATAACCCCTGATTGCTTTCAGAAGTACTACCACTTGGCCAGTTATTCTTCATTGTGTAATTGTGCATTTTATATGCCTTCTTAAATGTAGTTTTTTTGCACTTGTCTCTATAGAACTTTATCTTATGATTTCAGACCATTTCTCCTATTTAAAGTTGTTTTAATTCTAATCCTGTCTTCCAGAGTGCTTGCAACCCCTTCCAGCTTGGTGTCGTCCACAAATTTTATAAGCATACACTCCACTCCATTAATAAAATTATTGAATTGTACTGGACCCAGGACTGACCTCTCTGAGACTCTACTAGTTATAGCCCCACCAGTTTGACAGTGAACCATTGATTGAAGAGTGAACTCAGAGTAGTTATCAGTTTTGCACCCACCATATAGTAATTTCATCTAGATCATATTTCCCTAGTTTGCTTGTGAGAATGTCATGTGGAACTGGATTAAGACGGACTAAAATCAAGATATATCATGTCTATTGCTTCTTTCCTATCTACTAGGCCAAGAACCCTGTCAAAGAAGAAAATTAGATTTGTTTGGCATGTTTTGTTCTTGATGAATCAAAGAAGATTAGGGTTGGAAGAGACCTCAGGAGGTCATCTAGTCCAATCCCCTGCTCAAAGCAGGACCAATACAAACTAAATCATCTCAGCTAGGGCTTTGTCAAGCCAGGCCTTAAAAACCTCTAAGGATGGAGATTCCACCACCTTCCTAGGTAACGCATTCCAGTGCTTCACCACCCTTCTAGTGAAATAGTGTTTCCTAATACCCAACCTAGACCTCCCCCACTGCAACTTGAGACCATTGCGTCTTGTTCAGTCATCTGCCACCACTGAGACAACAAATCCATGTTGTCTATTACTTATAAACCTGTTAATCTCTAGGTGCTTACAAACTGATGAGATTTAGTACTTTTTATAACACAGAATGAATTGCATTTTGTTAATTTTTGGGTGTAGTGTTTTTATTAGAAATGTATTGGTTGCATTCACTATACAAATGAAGATGTTGGAATACTGCTGTCCAAATAATTCTGTAAACTCTTCATATATTTCCTTTCCATCAGTAAATGTCTGTGGGGGTGTGTGGTGTTAAGTAATTAACAGACCATTAGGTTGCATTATTAGTACTATAGTTTTCCTAAAATATTTGAATGTTTTAGAAAATCAAATAAAACTAACTACAATTTGTAATATAATATTTGAGCACAAACAAATATATTCCAACTAGCCATCTATACCACAACTTTCACCAATGCTTCAATGAGTTCTTGTTAAGTAAAAGTTGAAGACCTACGTTGTGATATCACCTTTCCTAAGTCAGAAGAAAAACTGCAGAGTAAGATTATTATACAACCAGTTACAAAACTGATCTCCTACTTTCCTTTTCCCTTCTAGAATTGTTATGCTTTTCAGCTTGCATTGGTATGATAAATACAAATGGGATTTTTTTTTTTTTTGTAATTAACAGCAATGGTTATACAGTATCTGTGGCTGAGATGATTCCAAATTTTGGGCATTGGTATTCCTCCTCAACACTGACTAAGAACAACTAATTTAAAAAAATCACATGCATTGTGTTAAAATCCATCATTAATGGACAAAAATAATTTACAGGGAATATTACCAATACTGAAGCAGAGAGCAAATTAAAAACTAGAAGATCTTTAGTTGATGTAGATGATTGTAGCTCCACCAAAGTGAATGTGGAGCTATGATATTATTCACCAGCTGAATTTCTAACTCCTGAGGTTCAAGTTCTGCAATTAGTTCCAGACAAACACAATTTGGCCCATCTGGGTTCTGGAGAACATAAACATGTGTAAAGTATAATGATAAAGATACAGGAAAGGAGTTCTGAAAGTAAATGATAAAGAACTCAGGCATATGTTTAAAAAGAGAGTCTTAATATGGAACCAATATTCTGATCTAATAACAGTATATGCTATCTTTTAGATTAGTAAAATTTTTCTGATGGTGAAAAGAAAATATACTGTTGGGTTCCTTTCACTGGTTTTAAAGTATACGACAATCTATATTCTATAAGATTTCAGATTTCTCCAATATAGGGCTGCTGCTCCACCAAATCTTCTTCAACCTCCTGTTTGTGTTAGTTCTCTCTCTAACATTATTATTATTTAATAATATTGTATACAGCATAAAATCCCATAATCTATATTGGGCATATTCTGGCTGCACTGGCTCAGACATCTCAACCTTGATGATGTTTTGCTACCCAGAATGGCAGGTACATATTTATTCTAGATAAATAATAGGCCATCTTTTCAAACATGCAAACACAAAAGGTGAAATCCTCACCCCAATAAAGTCAATGGGAGTTTTGCCACTAACTCCAGTGGGGCTAGTATTTCACCTAAATGTGTGTATTCTGTGTGTGTGTGTGTGTGTGTAAACACAAATATAGATCTGGATGTGAGCAAACCAGGGACTGGACATGCAAATCAAGTGTTTTGTGCTATAAACCTGTGAAAATCTAGTTTAATATCATTTTGAAAATGCAAATGATTTGAAGATATTAGCGGAGTACACAATATAATTAAGTTGGTGGTCCCTTTGCTATTCTGGCAATGAAACTTCATTCACGGAAGTAGAGCTCTGAGTGCTAAATTCAGTGGGAATCTTCACGGGGATTAATGGCTACTGGATTAGGCATCTTTATGCACTAATTAATATATCCCATAGTTGTGGATGTTTTCAGCTTGTTAGATTAATGTCTTTTCCTGGAAAGTTGCTTTCTTCAGCACAGGAACTTTTTGTTGTTGATCCAAAAAAGAGTCAAAACAAATTAAACCGCATCCAGAGAATACTTGCTAAGTCTGTAGCTAAAGGAATTTTCCTTTTATTAAAATAAACACACACAGAAATATTACCAAAATGTTGACATAACCATACAACCTATATAACTCATAATCTGTCTCTGACATCTATATTGCATCACTCTCTCTCTCACACACACACACCACTGTACAGATCCATTGCCAGTGGCTATAAAAAATATAACATGTCATTTTGGTCCAAATTACTTTCTCCTGTTCCTAAAATTGCTTATGCTCTTTATGTCAAGTTCAAGCAATAGAAAACCAAGTAAATTATGTTGAATCCCTCTGGAGGGGAAACAGCCAATGGAGGTTCTGTAACAAATCTTAGTCATTTTATAAAGCTTGCAAATAAAGAACAAACAATTTAACGTCAAAAATACTCTATTTTAAAATGATGTAATTGCTGCTTATTAGACACATGTACAAATGTAGTGAGTAAGTCATGTGAATTGGTTACATAAAAAGTAAACATTCTTCAAATCAATACATGCTGTGCCATCTGGAAAGAAACATGTAATTTGCCATATTCTTAGCATAATTTTGTGGCATAATTTCAGTATCAACATTAACATTTCCTTCTTTGAGGGTAGAAGTCTTCTAACTTCTCCTTTTTAGCTTTGTCATAAATATAAAGGGAAGGGTAAACCCCTTTGAAATCCCTCCTGGCCAGGGGAAAGCTCCTCTCACCTGTAAAGGGTTAAGAAGCTAAAGGTAACCTCGCTGGCACCTGACCAAAATGACCAATGAGGAGACAAGATACTTTCAAAAGCTGGGAGGAGGGAGAGGAACAAAGGGTCTGTCTGTAGTCATCTTGGCCGGGGACAGAACAGGAATGGAGTCTTAGAACTTTTAGTAAGTAATCTAGCTAGGTATGTGTTAGATTATGATTTCTTTAAATGGCTGAGAAAAGAATTGTGCTGAATAGAATAACTATTTCTGTCTGTGTATCTTTTTTGTAACTTAAGGTTTTGCCTAGAGGGGTTCTCTATGTTTTTGAATCTAATTACCCTGTAAGATATCTACCATCCTGATTTTACAGGGGGGATTTCTTTATTTCTATTTACTTCTATTTTTTATTAAAAGTCTTCTTGTAAGAAACTGAATGCTTTTTCATTGTTCTCAGATCCAAGGGTTTGGGTTTGTGGTCACCTATGCAAATTGGTGAGGCTTTTTATCCAACATTTCCCAGGAAAGGGGGCGGGGTGCAAGTGTTGGGAGGATTGTTCATTGTTCTTAAGATCCAAGGGTCTGGGTCTGTAGTCACCTAGGCAAATTGGTGAGGCTTTTTACCAAACCTTGTCCAGGAAGTGGGGTGCAAGGTTTTGGGAAGTATTTTGGGGGGAAGGACGCGTCCAAACAGCTCTTCCCCAGTAACCAGTATTAGTTTGGTGGTGGTAGCGGCCAGTCCAAGGACAACGGGTGGAATATTTTGTACCTTGGGGAAGTTTTGACCTAAGCTTGTAAAGATAAGCTTAGGAGGTTTTTCATGCAGGTACCCACATCTGCACCCTAGAGTTCAGAGTGGGGGAGGAACCTTGACAAGCTGCTTAACCCTTTACAGGTGAGAGGAGCTTTCCCCTGGCCAGGAGGGATTTCAAAGGGGTTTACCCTTCCCTTTATATTTATGACAATTCCCCTCTAAACTCTTCCAGAGAGTGGCCTGTTCTTCTGCCTATGAATGTCTCTCCTTTTAATTATCTCTTTGACCCACTACCCACCTTTTCAAACTGGCTTTCACTCCACCAAAATAGCTGTCACCAAACTTACTTTTGAGTGAATAGCAAGTCTAGCTATGGCTTCTTCACCATCATGTTCCTTGACCTAGCTTTGATTCTTGACACCATTGATGACTACACCTTTTCCTCTGTACATCCAAGACACTATTCTCTTTTGCTTCTCCACTCACCTCTGTGACTGCAATCCCTTTTCTCTTCTGTTAATCTAGTAGTAATACATGTTCCCTCATGGCTGCCTAATGCAAGTAGAGGAATTTTACCTGGAATCTATTATGAATCTTGATTTTCTTAACTTTGAGCTGAAGTATTGCTTCAGAAAGTTATAACAATCTTTGTTCCGTTAAATGTCCTTTTGCCCAAGCAGGTTAATTTTGTTTGGTTGTCTAGCTTTCTCAATGTGAAAAGTAAGGGTTAATGCAGTTCCCTTTATACACCATTAAGTATTCTGGACATAAATGCCCAGTTCATATACACATTCCTTTGTCTTCAGGCTAGTATCTATTTGTTACATAAAGCACATAACTCTTCCACATCAACTCTCTGGCTTATGAAGGTGACATACTGGCTGATTTGTGTGTTCTGTGAATGATAGCAAATAGAGTATTCATTTTTATTAGCAGTTTCTAGAGGCAAAATGTATGGATTTGATTTGAGAATGCTGAACAGTTTGAGTAGGAGTGAATCATAATGGCATTCCCTTGGCCTTGGGTGTGGAGTAGGGTTTCATTTAAAAAAAATACACTGCTTTTATTTTTTTTATATATTTCTTGCCAAGCTTCAGAAATCAAGATAATTATTTTTGGTTGGCATGTAAGAAGTGTGTAACAAAATTTGGCCCACAGTTTTGGAGCACAACCAAGATAATATTTTACTGTACAACTGAAGAAAGAAACAAACAAAAAAACCACCTTGTACAAATGACAATCTAGAAAGTTCTATGATTAAAGAAGGCTTACTCTACATGCCATCTCCTGTTTTAATTCAATTGTCTGTCTCTCTCTCTCTCTGTCTCTCTCTCTCTCTCTCTCTATTCAGTACATATGCTGATAAGGTTCAGGAATCCATTATCCTGCAGAGATAATTCTTTTAAACTAAAGAGGTGTGTGGTATGCTGCTTTGAGACATGCACAGTATCAGTTACCATATAGTTAAAAGATGAAAACATGATATAAAAACCAATGCACTGTCTTGTCAAAATGAAATACATTTTAAAACTAGGTTTCTAATTTATCTGAATGCAGTTTTATACTTTTAGTGCCTAACATGATTATTTTCATTACATATCAATGTAGAGATGAAGATGTCAGACTGGTAAAGAAGAACCATCAAATTATCCAATCATAACATTTTTGTGATGGATTTTAAATTGAATGTGTACTACTTCAGTGTTTTGTGGCAAATCCTAATGCAAATGTAAACTGTGATGCCAACATTTGCAATCTTGGTACCTAAAGTTAGTCATTTAAATCCATGTTTAAGCACCTAAATAAGGCCATGTCTACACATATCAATAGATTGGCACTACTGCAATCTATGCAGTGGTGATTTTGTTGGACTGGTGAAGACCCACTAGATTGATGACAGAGCATGTTCCGGTCAACTCTGGTACTCCACCTCCCCGAGAAGAGTAAGGGAAGTTGGCAGGAGAGCATCTCTTGTTGACACAGTGCAATATAGACACCACCGCAAGTCAACCTAAGCTACGTCAACTTAAGTTACATTATTCACAAAACTGAAGTAACGTAACTTGGGTCATCTTACCGTGGTAGTGTAGACCAGCCCTAAGTGACCTCATTTTCAAAAGTGTTGGAGCTCTTGCTGTTTCCACTGCATTCAGTGGAAAATCCCACCCTAGCTTTAGGCACTAATTTTTTAGAAATCTTGGACTTCAAATGATGCACTGTAAATAAAATGTATTGAATCGTTTTAATAGAAGAAGCCTGTAAACAAGAAATTTCAATCCAGTACACCACACAAAAAATGAAAGAAATAAAATTTTAGTGATACTGTACTTCTGAATGGCAAACATAGCAGAGAATATAAAGGCAATGTTATAATGTAGTTAACATGTTGCGTACTCATGCTGTTTGTGGCATTCGTTGGTTGTGTCTGCATTGACATCAAGACGAGGGCCATGATAAGTCAACATTTTTCAAACTTCAAAATTAAAAATTGCCTCATTTCCAGAGGCATAGTACTGGAAACTCCCACTGAAGTCAACATCAATGTAGCTTTTAAAGTAACTCTGAGAGATGGGGAAGAGAGAGCTCACAGGAATATGCAAAAAATCCCACAGGACTGAATTTGACAACATGTTATCCTGGTTGCTAAGACTACCTGCAAATTACCCAGTCACAACAAAAATTACATTTTATATTCTACAGTTACAACTGTTAATATTCGGGGTGTATGATCACATGGAAAAGCTGCTTACTGCTCTTAATAGAGAAGAGTGGATTAGTAGAAGTTGAACAAAGTCTGACTCCAAGATGATTCTTGTTCCCATGTCCTTAATATTACATACATAAGGAATTGTTAGATACGTATATCACAATAGGCATAAAACTAACTCTTTGGAATCAGAATGGTTTCCTGTAGCTAAGCTTTAGTCTACTGATTTCACATCCTTTCTTTAGTGCATATACTTGTTCAAGTGTGTGTTTTTTTTTCTTGCAATAAAGAAAACAAAACTAAAAGAAGTTAATCAAATAGTGCCAAATTGTTCAGACTCTGGGAGCTTTCAGCAATTTGAGGTTGGTTGGTTGGTGGTTTTGTTGTTGTTGTTATACATTTCTCACTTCAGGTGAGACCAAAAATACCAGGTACCTCTGTTGGTCAATTATGTTCGTTTAAATATTGCTTATCCATACTCACCACTAGGTGATGCAAGAGCACTTCAAATATCACCATTAAACATACCCTGCGGGATGTTTATTAACAAGAATTGTATGTATAAATGTGATACTGCTTGTTTACAGTTGGGCTTATTCTGTAGCTGATCAGAAATTATTGCAAATCTAGGTAGAAGAGCTGTATCAATCAGTGTACTCATATGAAACAATACTTTGTTCCTCATTCATTGATGCACAGAAATATTTCTTCAGTATGTGGTTGAAATGAGATCAAATACCTACCACAGTCCATTCCAGAGGTGTCTGCATTTCAGTGGTGACTGAAGTAATTCCTGCATGCAACCTATTTTCACTATGCCTGGATGAAACAGTTGACAATCAGCATGACACATTTGGAGTCTTAGTTTTATGTTTTTACTAATACTAATATTTCTTGCACAATGTAATAATATACTGGCTATCTCGCTCCCTGAGTCACACAGCTTGTGGCAATCCATGGAATGGATGTTAAATCTCCCTCAGTATAATGAGTGGGGGAGGAGGGGCAGAATGCCTTCTACAGTATAAGGGTCTGGGTTTCTGGAACACGCTCTGATCTCTGGACTGAAATATCCGGGATTTGCTGTCTTTCAGGGCATGGGGCAGAATCTTTGTTTCACCTCTTCCTTTGAGGAGATTAACAGAGACTGAAGGATTAACAGATGTGCTGGGGTGTTAATTGTATTTAGATCGGCTGCACGGTAGACAGAGTGAGGTGATTTAACTTTATATTTGACTTGTTACTTTAAGTAATTGGCAAGGTGCTGTAAGTGCTTTTCAATGCTTTTAAATAGATGGATTTTTTAAAATATCATTCCTATAATAGTAGTATACATTTCTGTAGCACTGTCCCCATGAAAGAGTCTATAATGCTTTACCAACAATTTTTGTCCATTGCCCTGTGCATTGTGTTAACTGCATAATGTATGCCAACATGTTAATACGTCCCAGGTACAAGATGTCTCACATTGTGCATATATGTTTTCTAACTCCAATTGAAAAATACTTCAGCAGAAGCCATGTTTCACCTTATATCAATAACACAGTTGGGCAACCTTGGAAAGCTCAGTAAGATTGGTTAAGGACTACATTTTCAAAAGGCCAGCCTCTCTTTTCTGGGCGTATTTGAATAGTAGGCATAAATTTCCAGAACTTGTGCTTCTAACTAGTGTGCCCCACCTGATAGTGGGTGCAATTAAAAGCACAAGTACAGTGACTTGCACCAATATTTTATTGTGTGAGCAAAAAAAATAATTGGCACAAATTTTTCAGGTGCAAATTATACCCATGGAAATGACGGCCAGGACTCAAGTCTTTTGACAATATTTACCTTAAATATATAACCTCCCCCCCCCCCCCAAATATTGTTGTGTGACCATTACGGGATAAAATTACAGCAGGTCAGCCTTAAGTATCAGCAAATGAACTGTTAGTACCCCACTCTTGTGCAGCTTGCATAAGATGTGAACTCTGCAAAAGTCACAAGTTGACCAGTGCAGTCTATAGGAACAGGACCAAAGGAGCTTAAAAAACAAATAAACAGTTAATTGCAGCCACTTCAATCCTCTCCCGGCAGGGAAAAATGTCCAGAAAATCACCTCAACCATTTTTTTCCCCTTTCTGCCTTCTTTCTAGCTGTGTGGACCCCATTCCTGTTTTGAACCATAGATACCATAAATCGAGACCTGTCATAGATAATATTTCATGATCTGTCCAATTAATTTCTTGAGCTATGTTTGGATCAGCAACTCTGGAATTATCTAGATTCCTCAGTTGTTTGACCTCTTTCACTCCCGTTTCATACTTGAATGTGGCACAAAGATTATTCTGGTTTCATGGGTCAATCAGTGTATAATAACCTACTGGCAAATGACAAGTCCATGCTTATGCTTTTTATTTTGTTTGGGTTCCTGGGATACAATTGACTACTAAAGTGTTTGCTGACATGCCTGTAGACCTTGGCAGGTATAAATGGAATTGCCTTTGATTAACACTGTTAATTTTGCCGTGAGAAGAGTAAGTGGGTGTAGTAATGGGCACTCACCATTATACCTTGAAGGTTTTAACATGGAAGGTGTCATTTCTGCTATCCTTTCTACTCAATATGTATGAGGCCAATAGGAAAGATGAAGGGATGGCCTGAGGTGTACAGTGACATGTGCAACCTTTACTTTGCTATTTCCTGGCTTTTGGCTTACCCAGGTGTCCTTAATGTTCTGTTATATAATGTAAGGAAGGGAACAAAAAAACACCCACTATGATCAGAAATTTGCTATGTTGACTTTGCAGATGTAAATCCCGTAATCTGGAACTCCTGGATTAGACACCACTGGAATACTCTGTTCCAAATCCTTTTGGAGGGCTGCAGGAGAGAGCCCTTCTGCTCACTTACGTGCTCCCTGAGGGAAAGGCCCCATTTTTCTGCACCCTATAAAGTTCTCAAGAAAGAGCCCTTACCTTGCTCACCTTAATGTTTCTACAACTGGGGAAGCTGAAAGGCTTGTGTAAGCAAAACAGTAGTTCCGATATTGAAATTTCAGTAATATTTTTCCAACAAAAGGATCAGCAATGTATTTTTTTAAACATTGGAGGTGATCTTACTCATATTGTCTAATGATGAATTGTCAAATTACAAGGTGAATGTTTCTGCCCTTTTTGTAATCTACATAAATAAGTGCCAATCATTACAAAAAAAATATCCAAAGAAAACATCCCTTGCATTATACTTTGCTTGAAAATTATCAGGCCCATTAATAAATCACTACTTCTTTGTTGCAGTTTATCGCAGCATATAAAAATGTGCCCATCTGCTGTTCACCAAAACCAATTGATGCTTCCAGAAATCTCCTGGAAACCTCCAACTGTCCATTTTCCCCATAAACAATCACATCCAGCAGGCCCCAGCCTTTTCAGCCATCCAGGCAAATATAATATCTTTGCAGCATGCCTTGAAGCAAACCTTTTCAGATTTTCAATTTTAAAATACAATGGTTATGGAACGATGAAGAACTCTATTTTTTTTCCTGAACATTTTGTAACATACATATGAAAGTAAATACATAATAACTAAGTGCTCTAGAGTTGGTGATCTTGCTATACAGGTATAATCAGGTAGTATATTGGTTTGCAGGTAAAGATAAAGATTTAATACACCAAATACATAACCAATCTTTTCCCATTCTTTTCTAGCTTTAGGCATGAAACCATTTTAAACAATCAATACATCTATTTAGAATGCAGAAGGTAAAGAGCCCACAGGCCTAGAGATATTTAAAAGTGTCAGGTTTAAAATTATGCACACGTAGGATTTGATGTGAAAATTCTAAATCCGGTTTTATGAAAGCTAAATTTCAATATATGAACTTCCTCCATGATGTATGAAATTCCTTCAGTATAATATTTTTTAAATGGAACAATCACAGAATTAATAGTGGAAACTTCTTTATTCTGAAATCCAGCTATTTTCTTTGCCTTGATGATCTTTTTTTGTCAGGGGCACTAAATGGGGAAAAAAAGAGAATAGAGTTGCTGTGAATGTATTAAGGCTATTAGAGAGGGAACAGGAAGATGTGAGAGCCCAAAGGACAAGTGATTAAACTAAAATGAAGGGGTGAGAGAAGAAGGATTTTCTGATAAAGGTAGAATGGAAGGTATCTGACATGGACACAAAAGGAGACATATTACTAATGACAGAGCTAGTTGAGCTGGAATCATAGGCTAAAAATATACTAACCTAGTTTCTTTCATGCATGAAAATACTCTAATAGAAATTAACGGGAGGTTTTTCAGCATGCCAATTTTTAACAAAATTCTACTACTTTTGGAAACCATTGTCATTTAAGTCCTATTTTGTCTAGCTTAATAAAATGAGTGCTGCTGTTTTCTCAGGAGGTGCTGTATTTTTGGAGCAACATATGATTTACTATGGTTTTAAAAAGGTTGAGTACTAAAGGGTGAATGAGAAAATGCGTATCCGAGAAAGGTATCAGATCATAATTTATTTCACAGTGTAATTTTTCAACAAACTGCCTTCTAGTCAAACAGAAGCAAATTGAGTGAAAACGTCTGGTTTGTAATTTAGAAAGCCCACGTCAAGAGCAAGATCTCAGATTTTTCTCAGCAAAATGTACTTGATTTCATTTGGAGTCTACCCACACAGCTTTCCAAAGCTGGAAGTACAGCAGCAGGTATATTATTATTAAAAGAAGTATCTGTATAACTCTTTGGAGGTGATCTGTAGACTTGCCACACAGGAGTCATGTCTTCACGTGTTATGGAAAGTATTCCTTTGAGTTAGGGTCTTCCCAATCTTGTTCTGTTAATGTTTAGTTTGCTATACGTGGAGATGGTAGTACTTTCTATAGCTAAAGTATGAGACTGACAGACCAGGTGCCAGTTCATGACAATGCCCTTAGGCCTCACTGGACCTTGATAAATACATAGCTGGCTTACCTATGGGTTAGTATACTTAAAATAAATGATATTGTTATAAGAATGTGTTTAGTGTTGAAACTTTATGAAATGCTTGTAGGATGCTGCATGTAGTAATCTCATTTATAACGTCTGTACCCCATGTTGTAAGGTTATATTGAGTTTTTGCATTGTAAGCCTCTGTAAATTTATAAATCACCAAACGGGAAAGGAGCATTAATTAATGCAGAAATGCTGTTTTCCTACAAATGTGTTAGGTCCTGCCCACTAAGAAGTTTGGGGGTGGGAGGGATGGAAGATTTCATTGTGGAACACACATTGTCTGAGATTTTCAGCTACTTATAGCCCTCATAAAGGAAACTCACAGTTAATATTTCTGTATGGCTTTATATATATTTTTCCTTCTATAATTAAGGTTACAGAATAGGTTCAGACATTTCACAGGTTAAAGTTTAAAATGTTTTATTTTCTATGGAACAGATCCTTGTCCAAATGAACTCTGTGACCACAAGAATCCTATTGATTTGAATAAGACCAGCACTTTTCTCTACAGTATATTTTTTCTTTTTGTAACCTACTGGATACAAACCTCCAGGTTTGTAAAGAACCCCCCCAAGTTACTATGAGTCCAGCTGCTTTCTGAATGTTACCATGACATCTTGCTGGAGACAGGTGGAATTGGTGTGAGTGACTTGGCTATTGATCATGGGTAAACAAAGGAATTGATAAATCTGTACTCGCAACAAATGTCACTGAGAATATTGAGGGTATTCAAATGAATCAAAATGACTGTAGAGTAACAGATACCATCTAAATGCCTAAGGAAGGCTTTGGCAAAGTAGGCAATTACTTCTCAAAAGTCACAAGCATCATATGTCTGTGCCTTGCCAAAGCCAATCATGCTCTCGTGTTGCTAAAGGACTCATGTCAGGTTACAGCTGCACATTTTTGAAATGCTTGAGGAAAGAGTGGGCAGTGCTATTAAATCTGTTTCTATGACAAATGATTCACTTGGATAATGCATGGAAGGTGCTGCAGTTGAAGTAGAGAATCATCCTGTTGATCATGCATAAGGAAGTATATACTATTTTTTTCATCCAGCAAGATAATTCATCACGTTTCAAAAACATTTCAGATTCTCTTATGTTCATTAGAATACGATGAAACCTTTCAGGACGGCTCTTAGCAGCACTGGCTACTTATATATAGTGTAAACAGGTGTTAAGTAATCAGCCCCCACAAATCCTCACCCTGAGTTCTGCCAATGTACTTAATTTTCTTTGTTCAAGACTCCTATCTTGGTGCCAAAATGACAAATTTTGTTCGTACTAAACTTGTTTTCACTTTGCAGCATACTCCCTAACTGAACTGAGGTCTCCAGAAATTAAACCATTAGTGCATTAGCCCATTGTGCCAGCTACCCTATAGACAACTTTGTATATAAAGAAATACTTAACCCACAAGTTAAAAAAAAATTCAAAATTCTTGATAAATGTACAGTGATTTCCCTGGTTTCTGGGGAAACCATGAGCTAATCCTAACTCTAACACTTAGGAGTTAAGGGGGCTGAGTTGCTGAAAATGTTGAGGCCTTCCAAATGATGGAGCTGGGGCAGTCGGGGAGGGGGCGAGGGGTGAGAGGGAGAATTAGTGGTCTCACAAAGCTTCAGATGCAGTTGTAGTTTACTGCTAGTGGATTCATTGTATGATACATCAGGAAGCATTGGCAGCAGAAACCAGAAACCCAGGATTAATGATGTATTGGAATCAACTTTGAAAATTTTATAGTTCATTAATTTGAGTCCTAGTCATTTTGGCTGTCATAATGCGGGTGAAGAAGTTATCTGACTCTCTCCCATTGTGTGGGGTCTTGGGCAGTATTCAGATAAATCAGAAGCAGAGGTATGGGTTGATTATTCCCCTCCCCACCAGTTCTGGGAAAGGCACCGCTGAGTGCAATACTGTTAGTGGAACTGTCCTGGCTCTTGGTGTGTCTGGCTGCTGCATTTGATTAGTTCAGCATACTGAATTATTATCTGGGAATTAAGCAAGGCAGTGCATGGCTGCTTGAAAAGGCTTGTTCTTTGCAAGAGTACACTTGGTTTAGAAAGGCCTGAAGCTTTCAACCTACTTGGTGATTTTCGTTGCACATACAGACAATCAGTTTACTGGGAAAAGAGAACATTTTGTTTCATTTTTCAGCTATTCATTTACAATGTAATGACTACTGCAAGGAAGAACTTGAAATTTAGAGCTATGTCTAGGTACTTTTGTTGATAACTCACTTGCAGTGTGAATGGGTAGAAAACAAAACACATTTGAATTGACAGCCTGTCATAAATATAAAGGGAAGGGTAAACCCCTTTGAAATCCCTCCTGGCCAGGGGAAAGCTCCTCTCACCTGTAAAGGGTTAAGAAGCTAAAGGTAACCTCGCTGGCACCTGACCAAAATGACCAATGAGGAGACAAGATACTTTCAAAAGCTGGGAGGAGGGAGAGGAACAAAGGGTCTGTCTGTAGTCGTCTTGGCCGGGGACAGAACAGGAATGGAGTCTTAGAACTTTTAGTAAGTAATCTAGCTAGGTATGTGTTAGATTATGATTTCTTTAAATGGCTGAGAAAAGAATTGTGCTGAATAGAATAACTATTTCTGTCTGTGTATCTTTTTTGTAACTTAAGGTTTTGCCTAGAGGGGTTCTCTATGTTTTTGAATCTAATTACCCTGTAAGATATCTACCATCCTGATTTTACAGGGGGGATTTCTTTATTTCTATTTACTTCTATTTTTTATTAAAAGTCTTCTTGTAAAACACTGAATGCTTTTTCATTGTTCTCAGATCCAAGGGTTTGGGTTTGTGGTCACCTATGCAAATTGGTGAGGCTTTTTATCCAACATTTCCCAGGAAAGGGGGGGTGCAAGTGTTGGGAGGATTGTTCATTGTTCTTAAGATCCAAGGGTCTGGGTCTGTAGTCACCTAGACAAATTGGTGAGGCTTTTTACCAAACCTTGTCCAGGAAGTGGGGTGCAAGGTTTTGGGAAGTATTTTGGGGGGAAGGACGCGTCCAAACAGCTCTTCCCCAGTAACCAGTATTAGTTTGGTGGTGGTAGCGGCCAGTCTAAGGATAACGGGGGTAATATTTTGTACCTTGGGGAAGTTTTGACCTAAGCTGGTAAAGATAAGCTTAGGAGGTTTTTCATGCAGGTCCCCACATCTGTACCCTAGAGTTCAGAGTGGGGGAGGAACCTTGACATGGTGGCACAGTGGTGGGATTAACCTGAAATCATTTTGAGATCCAGTTGAGATTTTTTGAACTAGAAATACAGATTTTAAAAAGGAATTTTTAGGAAGTCCAGAAGCAGCTTTGAAACTGAAAGCAGCTTGGTTTCTCCCTGCTTTGTGGCCAAGCAGAGACAAAAGGGGATTATCTTGTGAATTGCAGGTTTTCTTTGCCTGGAGGCAGGGTACTTAACTCCTGCAGGGAAATTCACAGTCTTCCAACCCAGAGGGTTTTTTTTTTCTTTTCTTCCTAAAAGTAAATAGGGGGTATATATATAATATAATAGCTCTACCCATTTGCCTGGAGACAAAAGTGGCAGGGTTTTTTTTAGGATTTTGATTTTTTTTTGTTTTACAAGGAGCACAGGTTTGAAAAGAAATTTTTTTTCTTCTTTGGGCTGGGTAAGCAGGTTTCCAAGTAGTTGGAGGTTTTTTGCTTTAATTTGGGCCCAGAGCAGAGACAAGGGAATTGTCTTTTTCTGTAGGCTGACAATCACTATCAGAGAATAGGTATTCTATTCCAGCACAGCAAAATTTTACAGCCAAGTTTTGTTTGTTTATTTCTAAACCTCGGGTGTAAAGTTAGTTAAAAACAGAGAGGTTAGAATGGCCAAATCCTCAGCTCGACTACAGCTGGAATTAGCCAAATTGCAGGCTGAGGAAAAACAAAGGGAACATGAAAGACAGATAGAACTCATGCGGCTGAAGGAGGAGGAGAAGGAAAAAGAGAGGAAGCATGTGGAGGAGATGGAGAGGATAAAGGCCCAGCAGAATATACCAACAAACCCTAGCAATCCTTCTCCAGGTACCACTTCCCATCCCAGAAAGTTCCCCACCTACAAGGCAGGTGATGATACTGAGGCCTTCTTAGAAAACTTCGAAAGGGCCTGCCTTGGGTACAACATCTCTACTGACCAATACATGGTAGAGCTGAGGCCGCAGCTCAGTGGACCCTTAGCTGAGGTGGCAGCTGAAATGCCTAAAGAACACATGAACAAGTATGAACTGTTTAAATCCAAGGCGAGAGTCAGAATGGGGATAACACCCGAGCAGTCTCGTCGGAGGTTCAGAGCCCTAAGGTGGAAACCAGACATGTCATTTACCTGACATGCCTACCACATTGTAAAACATTGGGATGCCTGGATATCAGGAGCAAGTGTTGAATCTCCAGTAAATTTGCCCTTCCTAATGCAAATGGAACAATTCTTAGAGGGTGTTCCTGAGGAAATAGAAAGATACATCCTAGATGGGAAACCCAAAACTGTAATTGAGGCAGGAGAGATTGGAGCCAGATGGGTGGAGGTGGCAGAGAAGAAGAAAACTGGTCGCAGTTGGAGCGGAGACCAGAAGGGACCACCCCAGACCACACCCTATTACCGGGGGCCGCCCAAAGCCCCACCTACCTCCCAAAGAACCCTCCAGACCCCTTATCGTCCCACCACCCCGTTCTCCAGCAACCCTCCTCGCCCCAGTGACCCGTCAGCTGGACGATGTTTTAAGTGTAACGAGCTGGGGCATGTAAAGGCCAACTGCCCCAAGAACCCCAACAGATTACAGTTCATTGCACCGGAATCACACCAGAGGTCCACAGGCCCAGATACCTCCCAGATACCCTTGGAGCAGAGGGAAACTGTGAGTGTGGGTGGGAAGAAGGTCACCGCGTGGAGGGACACCGGAGCACAAGTGTCAGCTATCCATGCTTCCTTAGTGGACCCCAATTTAATCAACCCAGAGATCCAAGTGACGATTCAACCCTTCAAGTCCAACTCTTTCAATTTGCCTACAGCCAAGTTGCCTGTCCAGTACAAGGGCTGGTCAGGAATGTGGACTTTTGCAGTCTATGATGATTATCCCATCCCCATGCTGTTGGGGGAAGACTTGGCCAATCATGTGAAGCAGGCCAAGAGGGTGGGAATGGTCACCCGCAACCAGGCTAAACAAGCCGTGAGGCCTAGCTCTGTTCCGGAAACTTCTATCAGGACCCAGTCAGAGGTGATGGACCTGGACCCCAGGCCAATGTCTGCAACAGCAGTAGTGGATCCAGTCCCAGAGACCCAGACGGAACCAGTCCCAGAACCGGAACCAGCTGAACAACCAACACCAGACCCCGTGTCAGCACTGAATCCAGTACTTGCAACCTCAACACCAGAGGGCCCCACCGAACCTGAACTGGCAGCAGCCGATAACCCTACACAAGAGGCTCAGCCGGAGCCTGAATCCCAACATAGTGCACCAGCGGAGAGCGGTTCACAGTCAACAGAAACAGCTCCATCCCCTATATCGCTTCCAGAGGGACCAAGCCTAGGTCCACAATCCCATGAGGAACTGATGTCTCCAGCATCAAGGGAACAGTTCCAGACCGAACAGGAAGCAGATGAAAGCCTCCAGAGAGCTTGGACGGCGGCACGGAGCAACCCACCGCCTCTCAGCTCTTCTAATCGATCCAGAGAATTAAAGGTTTGTCAGTTTACAGCCCAGGGAGGAGACGACGCTGAGTGGCCTGAAGGTGTCTACTACGAAGGGAAATGTGCTGGTGGTGTGGAAGAGGTGAACCTCTCCATGACCCTTGGGCGTATGCAGCGACAGCAGATCCAGGAGCTGTGCACTAGCTACGCGCCAACGTTCTCAGCCACCCCAGGACTGACTGAACGGGCATACCACTCCATTGACACAGGTAATGCTCACACAATTAGGGTCCAACCTTACCGGGTGTCTCCTCAAGCTAAAACTGCTATAGAACGGGAGATCCAGGATATGTTACAGATGGGTGTAATCCGCCCCTCTGAAAGTGCATGGGCATCTCCAGTGGTTCTAGTTCCCAAACCAGATGGGGAAATACGTTTTTGCGTGGACTACCGTAAGCTAAATGCTGTAACTCGCCCAGACAACTATCCCATGCCACGCACAGATGAACTATTAGAGAAACTGGGAAGGGCCCAGTTCATCTCTACCTTGGACTTAACCAAGGGGTACTGGCAGGTACCGCTAGATGAATCTGCCAAGGAAAGGTCAGCCTTCGTCACACATCTCGGGCTGTATGAATTTAATGTACTCCCTTTCGGGCTGCGAAATGCACCCGCCACTTTCCAAAGACTTGTAGATGGTCTCCTAGCGGGATTAGGAGAATATGCAGTCGCCTACCTTGACGATGTGGCCATATTTTCGGATTCCTGGGCAGACCACCTGGAACATCTACAAAAAGTCCTTGAGCGCATAAGGGAGGCAGGACTAACTGTTAAGGCTAAGAAGTGTCAAATAGGCCTAAACAGAGTGACTTACCTTGGACACCAGGTGGGTCAAGGAACTATCAGCCCCCTACAGGCCAAAGTGGATGCTATCCAAAAGTGGCCTGTCCCAAAGTCAAAGAAACAGGTTCAATCCTTCTTAGGCTTGGCCGGTTATTACAGACGATTTGTACCGCACTACAGCCAAATCACTGCCCCACTGACAGACCTAACCAAAAAGAAACAGCCAAATGCTGTTCAGTGGACCGGAAAGTGTCAGAAGGCCTTTAACAAGCTTAAAGCGACACTCATGTCTGACCCTGTACTAAGGGCCCCAGACTTTGACAAACCGTTCCTAGTAACCACAGATGCATCCGAGCGTGGTGTGGGAGCAGTTTTAATGCAGAAAGGACCTGATCAAGAATTCCACCCTGTAGTGTTTCTCAGCAAAAAACTGTCTGAGAGGGAAAGCAACTGGTCAGTCACTGAAAAAGAATGTTATGCCATTGTCTACGCTCTGGAAAAGCTACGCCCATATGTTTGGGGACGGCGTTTCCACCTGCAAACCGACCATGCTGCACTAAAGTGGCTTCACACCGTCAAAGAAACTAACAAAAAACTTCTTCGGTGGAGTTTAGCTCTCCAAGATTTTGATTTCGACATCCAACACATCTCAGGAGCTTCTAACAAAGTGGCTGATGCACTCTCCCGTGAAAGTTTCCCAGAATCAACTGGTTAAAATCGTCCTTGAGATGTGGAAAATATTGTTAGTCTTTATGTACTTGGTAGTATATTTAGAGATGCATGTGTCTTATTAACTCTGTTTTCCTAGAGCTCCAGGAAGAAATCCCAGCCAGTGTTTCACCCTAGCTGAGATTTGGGGGGCGTGTCATAAATATAAAGGGAAGGGTAAACCCCTTTGAAATCCCTCCTGGCCAGGGGAAAGCTCCTCTCACCTGTAAAGGGTTAAGAAGCTAAAGGTAACCTCGCTGGCACCTGACCAAAATGACCAATGAGGAGACAAGATACTTTCAAAAGCTGGGAGGAGGGAGAGGAACAAAGGGTCTGTCTGTAGTCGTCTTGGCCGGGGACAGAACAGGAATGGAGTCTTAGAACTTTTAGTAAGTAATCTAGCTAGGTATGTGTTAGATTATGATTTCTTTAAATGGCTGAGAAAAGAATTGTGCTGAATAGAATAACTATTTCTGTCTGTGTATCTTTTTTGTAACTTAAGGTTTTGCCTAGAGGGGTTCTCTATGTTTTTGAATCTAATTACCCTGTAAGATATATACCATCCTGATTTTACAGGGGGGATTTCTTTATTTCTATTTACTTCTATTTTTTATTAAAAGTCTTCTTGTAAAACACTGAATGCTTTTTCATTGTTCTCAGATCCAAGGGTTTGGGTTTGTGGTCACCTATGCAAATTGGTGAGGCTTTTTATCCAACATTTCCCAGGAAAGGGGGGGTGCAAGTGTTGGGAGGATTGTTCATTGTTCTTAAGATCCAAGGGTCTGGGTCTGTAGTCACCTAGGCAAATTGGTGAGGCTTTTTACCAAACCTTGTCCAGGAAGTGGGGTGCAAGGTTTTGGGAAGTATTTTGGGGGGAAGGACGTGTCCAAACAGCTCTTCCCCAGTAACCAGTATTAGTTTGGTGGTGGTAGCGGCCAGTCTAAGGATAACGGGGGTAATATTTTGTACCTTGGGGAAGTTTTGACCTAAGCTGGTAAAGATAAGCTTAGGAGGTTTTTCATGCAGGTCCCCACATCTGTACCCTAGAGTTCAGAGTGGGGGAGGAACCTTGGCACAGCCGATGAGCATCTTTGGCTGAATTAGTTCTGTTTAGCAGAGGAGAAGAGTGTTTTGGCTAAACATGAGAATACCATACTTCTCTATTTACCAAGAAGCCTTAAGGGTTATTATGCCTTTCCTGCTTGAAAACAGCATTAATATGAAGTAGTACTTACTCTTAATGGGCTCAGTTGTGAACCCTCCCGTGCATCCATGCAGGGGAGTAAGTGGATGTAAGGAGGCTCTTTACTCACCTAGATGGGCTTCACCCACATTTTGGATGCCTGGGCAGGGCTGAGAGATTAGCCACCATGGGGCTGCTATTCCACCATTCCATGCAGGTGAGTAGATGGAGTCCAATGGACCAGACAGGGCACCACAGCCAACACAGAGGGGGAAGGTGCCAGTTCATGACAAGGAAATCTACTGAGGAAAAGAACTGGCACAGATGACATTCCTCTCAAGCTCCTGCCTTAGCAAGGGGGAATCAGGAAAAAGGTTGTGTGGTTTTGAGTGTCACACAGTCTTGTCCATCTCTGCTGCTGGGGCAGTACAGTTGTGTGCTGCCTCTTAGTAACAACCCAGCCACTGACAGTACCGAGACCAGTATACATTTCTTATTTCAAGGGACTTGCAACACAGTGTAAGGAAATGAACATTAGAATATAGAAATTTTATAGAAACCTGCAAGCTCACATTTTGTAATGGACGAGTGAAAAATGATGATGTGACTTAGGTTTTGTACATTTTGAGACTACACCAAGACCAGTAGAAACATTTGCATTAGTTTTTTTACTGTTCCAATGGAATCAGTTTTTTAAAAAAATAAAAGGAGTACTTGTGGCACCTTAGAGACTAACCAATTTATTTGAGCATGAGCCGATGAAGTGAGCTGTAGCTCACGAAAGCTCATGCTCAAATAAATTGGTTAGTCTCTAAGGTGCCACAAGTACTCCTTTTCTTTTTGCGAATACAGACTAACACGGCTGTTACTCTGAAACCTGTTAAAAAAATAACAATTTCCTTTCATTGTTTGAAGCATTGTGCCAAGCAATGAGGACCTCTTGAAAGTGAAATTGAATAGAAACTGACAAGGGGGAGACTGAGCATTTAAGTCAATTGTAGTTGAAATTCACACCATCCAGATGACAGTCAGAAGTGTCCAAAGTTGACTGCTTCAACACACACTCACTCACTCAACACTATTTCCTTTGCTGACAGTCCTGCCCCACAGGAGGTAAATTTATCTTCATTGTCCACACTGAGAGAAATGCAAAATAAATAAGGTATTTGTTTTAGTAAACTAGGGTTATTAATTCTAAATTACTGTAGGTAAGGGCAGTTGCTTACAGTAAATAATATATTTATATTAACTGTTCTGAATCGTTTACTGTATATGTATTCACAAAAGCTTATTTCACTTTTGAGAAGTTATAATTTAAGATACAATGGACTTGGGTCATATATTTTTCCATTGATGTGCTGTAAACAAGGATTTGCTTTAACTTCCCTCTGCATGTAGACGTATGTATTGCAGTGAGTGTCCTACTGGCCAAGGAAGGAAGGAAATGGCACAAGAACCATCCTATATCTTAGTATCTTCCACGGATACTGTGCTCTTCTTCAAATAAGAAAATAATTACTGATTGTCCCTAATGTTAGTTAGTTGCTTCCAGTGTTTAGATATTGTGTCCATAACTTCTTGAACATGTTGAGAGTTAAGGCTCCAGCTTAACTAAAATATACTAGTAAATGTTAGGTAGCACAACAGAAAGAAAGCACAAACATTTGGAATAGCAACTCCAACACAATTCTGCATGAACTAAAACTTGTGTACATCTGTCACTTATCTAATACTCAAATACATCACAACCATATTTCATTACAAAATATTCCTAATAAAATGTATTGTAACATGATTCTGAAAAATCTAAAAAATTACCATGTTCACATTTTAAGGTGGGGGAAATAAATCATTGTTTGGTCACATATAAGATCAGAGACTGACTGTTAAAAAATTAAGTGACACAGCACTGAACTTTGGACTTTCATTGAAGTTATGGCCATGTCTCCATCAGAACAATCTCACCAAAGTCTTGGGAAATGTAGCACTAAAAGCACGTATTTGTCATGCGTGACAGCCAGCAATTTGCAAGCAGTTTCTAAATGACATTTTGCATATTAAAGCTCTATTCTGTCATGTAGTGTTCCCCTTTGCTGCACATTACACCAGAACAGCTTCAAGCAACTCTGTGCAAAGTATTTAAAATACTTTGTCCTTTTATAGAAAGCAGTTCTAATATATATTATTACAAACAATCTTCTTTTAAATCCTATTATTAGAAGCTTTTGGACTGAGCTGTTTGTTACAACAGAACACACTACCTATAAGACATGATTGTTCTACAAGCGTGTACTACTTTATTTTACAATGCAAGACAACAAATCATTCCTGTTTTTTCTTTTAAATCTCTTCAGTTTTAGCTAAATTTTAGAGATAAATGACTACATTTGTAGTATAAGAAATGCAGTAGGTATTCTACAGCTGACATAATGATTCCTTAGCATCATAAGTATCCAGATGCTGACATGGAAACAGCTTTTTAAAGGCTCCTTTCTTGCCATTTTCAAGCACAAGAATATTCATGTTCTTTATGTAAATATGTTTTCTCCCATCTTTTCACTGCATGACATAATTGTACCATATATAACCATATACGATCTGTTTTTTTTCAAGTGCATGTCTTTTACTGATGAAGTTGGATGATTTGGAAATATTTCAATAGAGGAAAATATATTAATACACCTACATAATGTCTGAAGACTAAGCAATTGAACTGAGGTTACTGCTACTCATTGGCTACAAAGTGTATGCTAAAAATCCTATTATTTTTATTGCCCTGCTGTGTCTTCACTCCTGCTCAATTGCTTGTTTCATTCACCTGTTTTGTATTGTCTTGTAGATCATACAATATGGGGGACCTGTTTTCAGTCTGTTTTTACAGTACAGTGTACAATGGGACTCCAACCTTGATGAGGAACCTCAAGTGTTAAGAGATTTAAATGATAAATACTAATAATTAAGAGAACTAACCTGAGAACTCTTGAAATACTAAAAACTATGTCCACAATCAAAATGTAGATTACAGTTAGAAGTCTGGCTGGAGTGTGCATTAGCTAACATAGTCTTACTCTAACTATTGTTTTAGAAGCAAACGTAACACATCCAGCTTATTGTTCACCTTGCATTGTATTTTAGCTTTTTAAAATTGATGCCACAATGCAACTTGTAGTAATCAGGTATGTAAGCACCTAGTATCTCCTGAGTCTATTTGTTTTAGAATTAGTTTATGAAAGCTTTTGTTGTAAGAAAAAGTCATGGAACTTTGAAGATGCACTTTCTTAATTCAGTTTGCCTAGAATAAGGGTGTTGAATATATACCATGGTGAGGGCTACGTTTAGATTTTTTTTATTTAGGGTTTGTAGGCTGGAACTACAAAAATCAGAGCTACATCCTATTCTTTTTGCCCCTGTGGAACTTCCACTGATGTCAATGGCAACGACAGCAAGTGGAATATGATTATTTGGTAGTAAGTTAAAGTTAATTTGCCAGTTCCTACTGCATTCATCATAAGTCAGTAAATGCGATAATGCAATGCACTGTTTGGATCATCACTATTTCTGCACTTTGACTCTCTGTTTAGCTCCTTTTCTGTGTTGGACATTTGTCTCTTCCATCTATCCCCCTATTTGGATCTCCAGTCAACCCTCTATTTCTCCTGTCACATTTCTGTCTTCAGTTACTACTTCTCTCCTTCATACCTTTTGTCTTTTCTATAATTTCCCCCCTCCATCCTGTTTTACTGCTTTTTAGTCATTCTACATATTGGTGCCTTTTGCCACTATGCTTTTGGTCTCTACAAAGCAGCAAAAATGACTCTCTCAAGGAAGGAGCTGAGGGTACAAGATTATTTTTCCACAAGGGCCTTTCCATGTGCAAAGTATGTCTACACTGAAAGGGAGAGGAACTCATTGGGAGTAGCCAGTTCAACATTGTGAAATTGGCTGTACAGATTCTACTTAAGGAGTGTGCATGCCTAGGAATTATTTGATCATGCAATGGGATCATGGTGGATGGGGTTGGTTCCATGGGAGGAGGGGTTGAAAAATTGTTCTCCTGACTTATACAAAACTGCTAAAGATACCTCTGAAATAAGGCTAGTTCAGAGATAAATTTGGGTTGATTAGTGTTGGATAAGGGTCTTTAAAGATTGTTGTAGAAGCAGAGCCCAATTGGAAAAGGACAATCAAAAGAGTGAGAAGTTGGTAAATCCTTTCTATTTGGTGTGTACATCCATGGTGTGTGAGGAGGGCAGCGGCGGGGGCAGGGGACAAACTTGTAGCAGGACAAGTAACCACAGGAGGATAAAATTGGGGAAATGCTCTGTCTCACACTTATTTACACCCAGGTTACTTTTCTTGCAACAATCTGCCCTTAAAACACTGAGGGATTTGATTCACTATTACCCAAACCTTGCGTAGTCATTTCCAGCAGTGCAAAATGGATACAAAATACTATCAAATCAGAATGGGGCAATATTTTATATCTACTTTGTACTAGTGGAAATAACCACACTTTTAAGATACTCATTTTGACATAGCAATGTGTACATGACACCATTTACTTTATCCTGGTAATGTTTTTGTGTTTTATATATGTTTCCATGACAATGAGCAGCAGGTCAAAGAAGATAGTTAGTTATTTTAAACATATTTATAATTGAGATTCATTTTTCAACTGTCATAAAATGACCACCTTTTGTATTCTTAATATGTCGTCAACAGTCAGCAGAGCACATGTCACTCCAGTCATGCCACTATGCAGTCAGTAACTTGGCTCAGTTGCAATAGAGAAAGCTTAGGCCACCTACTGCTGATGCTAGAGGAAGTTGTCCAGATTCCCTTTCAGATAGTTTGCATATCCCAGGGCAATGTATATTTTAATTGACCAGTCTCTTTAACTTGTAGCTCTTGAATAGTCACTCCTGTGGCAGTCAGGGAAAAGCTACGTAACTTTGTCAAAATTATTACCTTTAAAATGTGTTTGTGATGAAGAACAAGTAAGAAAAGTCAGTAAAAAAGACATAAAATATTAATCATATACCAGTTATATCTTGTGCATATGCATTGAAGGAGCATTTTATGTAACTATTACAATATACTGTAAAAGTTCAGTAGTTATTTAGATTAAAATTTGAGGCTGAATCCTGTTTTAGTTTATAACTATTTGATTATGCACGCTTCTGTGGTAGTATCTGGGTGACTTATTTACAAGGCAGTATTAGCCCCTTTCTGGAATATGTAGTGAAATTTAGGAGTTTGATAGTAAACAAATGGCACACCCGGGGAGCTCCTAACAAGTATTTATTTGTTGTGCTTGGAATAATAGTAAAAAGATTAGCAGTGAACTAGAAAAGTAAAAAGTTAAATTATACTGTGGTGTCTGGCTAGAGAGCAACAATAATTTTTAAATGGCATCCTATTTTCAGTTAATTTTTCATATATGACTATCCACAGACCTTTTTAGTTATGTTATAAAGTTACAGAACAAACTGACATTGGCTGGTGAGTCTTCCTGAACATATCCAGGATATGGTAACAAAACACACCCCAGTGCAGGATACACAATATAACACAAGAACTAGGGGGTCACCAAATGAAATTAATAGGCAGCAGATTTAAAACAAATAAGTGGAAATATTTCTTCACACAATGCACAGTCAACCTGTGGAACTCCTTGTCAGAGGATGTTGTGAAGGCCAAGACTATAACAGGGTTCAAAAAAGAACTATATAAATTCATGGAGGATAGATCCATCAATGGCCATTAGCCAGAATGGGCAGGAATGGTGTCCCTAGCCTCTGTTTGCCAGAAGCTGGGAATGAGCGACGGGATGGATCACATGATTACCTCTTCTGGGGCACCTGGCACTGGCCACTGTTGGAAGACAGGATACTGGGTTAGATGTTTGGTCTGACCCAGTAGGGCCGTTTTTATGGTCTAGGAGTAGCAGAGCTGTGGCAGGGCCACACCATGCAACGCTGCAGATACTCTGTGCAGTTCTGTGATCCATAAGGCTGGCTGAGGAGGATGCTGTAACTTGGGTAGACCCTCAGGGCTGCCTAAGCTATGCTGGGGGCTGCTCTAGTCGCTTCCTCCCCCCACCCCTGAACAGCTCAAGATCAGCCCCTCCGCTCTCTAATCACAACTGATTTACAGTCCATTGTTCTCCCTCCAGCTCTGCTGAGCCCCAACATAATATTTTTCAAAAACTTCTCCTCCTTCATTTTCTGCTCTCCCTTTTTATTTTATGTATTTATTTATTTTTGCTTTGCTTGGCTGCCTCTCCCTTTTCATTGTCCTTTTACTCCCTTCTCCCCACTGCAAAATTATTTTCTTCACATTCAATAGAATTTTAAATCTGGATGCAATAAGTAGATCAGTGGACTAGTTTCCTAAATGCAAGGTCTACAGTGATGCAACTGCAGTGAGAGAGACTGCTCTTTGAAGTAAAAGACTAACATAGCAAAGCATACAAACACCTTACTGCTGTGGGTGTATATGGAGATGAAACCTAGCTGTGTCAAGGAGTTTGGGGACATCTGATGATGACAATGTTTTGGATGTAGAGGGAAATCAGACATTTAAGTGCATCAAATTTTCCTCCAAGCTCAAAGGGTTATCAGGATTTATTAAAGATCTATCTTTGCAAGGTGGCAATAATATGGTGTCTCACATTTTAAAAAGCAAAATGAGAGAACGTTCTGAACAGATTAGAAATAGGTTTGTACCTGCAACCTAAGCACTTGTGTTCTGTTCAGAAAGGAACAGTCCCATAACTTGAAGCAGGTTTTCCTAGAATAACTTTCCCTTCAACTGGTCAGATCCCAGCTGGTTTCTATTAAGTGTACACAATATAAAACTTTTGTAGGAAAACATTCACAGAATTTTCCTCTCAACTCTGGACTTAGAATCATAGAATATCAGGGTTGGAAGGGACCTCAGGGGGTCATCTAGTCCAACCCCCTGCTCAAAGCAGGACCAATCCCCAATTTTTGCCCCAGATCCCTAAATGGCCCCCTCAAGGATTGAACTCACAACCGTGGGTTTAGCAGGCCAAGCTCAAACCCTTGAGCTATCCCTCCGCCCCTCTTGAAATCCTTAAGAATGCGAGAGATCAACAATCTTTTCTGGTCACTAGAAAGCAACCATTCCTTCAAGCAAACTACTTCAGCTATGAATAGGAGCCTGAATCACTAATGTGCTGTTGAACTGTGCCTGCATACATGTGTTCTGAACCTCATTAAATAATTTTGTGAAAACTAAATTAGCAATCAACTCCAATCAGAACAATGCACCCTATGTCCCAGGAGTAGACACAAAAGACCAGCTATCTCCAAGGACTTCAACATCCTAGATACAATGTCTATGATTAGCTGCTTGTCCATCTGGAATTTTTGTTACATCTGTAATTCCTAATCGTAAAATGGGGTACTGTAGTGCAAGAATTTCCTTCCTTTACCTCAGATAGTCAATAACACGGGGGGGGGGGACTTTAATGCACACTAGTACTTGACCTCAAGTGAGAGTGAATACTTAGTACTGCAGAGGCCTGAGGATAGCTAATTGTTTAGTATTATCAGACAAGAACAGGAGGCAGGTGCACTTGATATATTGGCCAAACTTGTAATAGGTGATACTTAAAAATAAATTTTCTATGTGTGAGGACAGAAGAGAGATAATGGTTATGAATCCTCCTCCTCATGTTTTCTAAATATGTATACATCTGAGAGAACACATGCCTTGCATCCTAACCGGTGCTTGTGTTAATTGCTGTATCCAAAAAAGGTTGTGCAATGCTACATACAGACTGGTTGCATCTGCTTCCCCCCCCCCCCCCTTAGCATCTCGTACTTGATTTATTATGTATGCAAATAAGAGATGTTTCTAAAAATTTACACAGAGGAAACACTGGAGTCTCCATCTGGTCTCGCCCTGGAACACGAATAGATGGTAAAGCTGGAGCTTAGGTGGGGTAATGCGCAGAGATGCAGACCAATGACAGTGTTTAAGCTAACACATCTTTTCTTTTAAGGCCTCAGCTCAAAGCAGCTCCTGCAGCAGCCTCTGAAATAGTGCCCTGGTCACACAATCCAATCTGACCTTAGGGCTGGGGCATGGGTGGCCTGGCCTAGGGGTTAGTGTCAGGTGCACCTGCCTCCTGTTCTTGTCTGATAATAGCAGAAAAGAAACAGGGCCCTACGGTACTATCACATTCATCTTTCAGATATTACAAGTGCAAACTACTCTTTTTGCAGAGGGGGGAAGCTAAAGGTAGAGGGAGAAGGAGAATTTTCAAAACTAAATTTAAACTGAATGAATCTGCTCTGACTCATGAGGCCCAGCATTATTCAGGTATGAAGAGGAGTTGGGGGGGGGGGTGGAGCTGGTTTGGGGAACAGAAAACAAATTGAAGGCAGACATGATCTTTTCATTTGAATGATAATGAATTCTTAAGGCAGCTGCAAATCAGAATACAGAAAAGATGTGAATTTGCTATACACACACTTACCCCCAATTCAAAACATCGACATGCTGCTCCATTAGTACCTGTTTTCTAGGCATCTGTATTTTCTCACTTGTGTGCATTTTGTTCACCATTTATGGGCTTCTTGCTACTCCCTCTGGCCTAGCAATGGTGTTGGAATGCACAGGAAGGGAGCAGCAGACTGTACTACGCTGAGCTGTGGCTTTTGTTTGGAAACATTTGGACCACTTGATGTGAAATCTGAAAATGCTTATACATCCATTTAAGCGGGGATGCTGGAGTGAGAGTATAATTGCTAGAACTGCACAATTTGCAGAAAATAACCTTTTATGCCCTTTTTAAAGGTTTATCTGTATACTTTAACTGAGATATGCAGGAGCGATTCCCATTATAAAAACAAAGCAATAAAACAGAGCTAAGCTTAAAGTCAGTTTTTATTTGGCACAAAGCAATTGCTCCTACTATCAGGAGAAATGTCTGAGTTGTGGAAATCATAAATAATATAGGGTATTCTTGAAAAAGGCAGTATAAGTTATATGAACATGAGAGCACACCTACTAATCCATCCTTCCCATTTGGTAGTGCAGATGCTTAAGCAGTGAGTACATTGCTAAGTAGATATTAGTCTGTGTAATACTCAGTATTGCACAACATTTACAATAAACATTAAACCTACATTTTTCCATAACTCAGGGTAAAAAGCTTTTTTCTTCCTTTAGGAAATAGAGAATGAGTGTTTATAAGACAAATAACTTGAAGTTACATTTTGATAGCAGTGTTTAGATCAATTCAGAATGATATGATGCATACTATTAAGACTGCCTTTCAGAATGCTGCGACTGGTAGCCTTGTAAGAAGAGTACTTTTCCCCAGTAATTTCTATGATGGAGACACAATGGGGATATTTGATCCTGAAACAGGAACTATATTAATGCTGATAACTTCTCACTTGACATATAAGTGTATATAAACAAAGTAAGTGAATTTTTATATATATACTGAAGGCATATTTTTTGACAAGTAGGCACTGAACAATAGATTAATGTTTTCAAAACCACTTTTCTCCTTCAATGGGGTAGAAGAAAAAGCTTACAATCATGCAGAAAACAAGGTTTTGTTTATACTTGAAAAGCAGAGCACATACATTCAACATTGTTTCCTTAACAGCTCAGGGCAAAACATAACTTTAAATGAGAAAACAGCATGCAATATAGGGCCCAACTTTTACCTCACTTCCACTCTGCAAGTTCTCCTTACAGTTGTGTGACCCCATTGAATCACACTGGATTTACAGTGCAAATGAGCCTGGAATCAAGGCAATAGTTAATACTATTTTTTTCATTTCTCTGCAAACACCAGAAACGCAGAAGCTTTGGAGAAATTGGAGATCTCTTTTATAGGTGGTTTCCTTGATTAGGAAAGTAAACAAGATTGCTTAATGCAAATCCATCCTGCATTTAATTTTCTTTAATTGATTATATGTAATTCATGTTGACTGAACATGACGGTTAATATCCTGAAAATATGTTAGTGTGATGTCCGTAGCCTTTTGTTCTTTTCAGAAGCTTTTTGGGGTATTTTCTGTGTTATTGCTGGCTTAGTTGAAAATACTGGGTCTGCTGTGGTCCCAACTACCCACGGGCATAATTTAGAAAACCCTAAGGGCTTGCTACCTGTTTATAGGTTGAGACTAATGGTAAAGGACCAGATTCAGACCTGATCCAGTTCTATCTGCTGACACCAGCTCTGAATTTAGCTCACAATCTTTGTTGTTGTACAGTACTTCCAACCTAGTCCTAAATTACATATAACTGTCAATAGGTGACATGAAGTTTAGGAGAGAATTGAAGCAGGAGCCGAAGTATTAATATAATCCAACCATCATATTCTATGATTCTATGATTCTATGATCATAAGAAGTTGAGCTTTTGAAAGTCCATATTGCAGGAGGAATGAGAAGCGGGTCTGCTAAAGGACACACCTTTGGAACTTTAGCATTCAGGAAGGATTTGTCAATATGATCCATAAGGAGTACTAAAAATCCTAAAGTCATGTTTCAGTTTAGCAATAATGGACCCAAAAGAATAGATACTGGCGTTGTCGGTATGCACCTTACTTTTTCTTGGAGGTTATGTTGGGTGTAAATTGTTTTTTTGTTTTTCAGGGATGTTGGCCAGGAAAAGAGAAATAGTGATTATTGTTCCAAATGTTTACACAGAAAGTGTTATACAAGAGAAAGCAGCGTTTGCCTTTCCCTTTACCCCCGCTGAGCTGTCTGTAGCTATCCTAGATGGGTCTACAAATCTATGCAAAAAAAACCCATTTTTTTTTAAAGATACCTGTCTTGCAGAGTGGAGGTGCAGAGGTCAGGGGGTTGGTGGTGGTCAAGGAGGTGTGAACAGAAGGCTTGGGACATTTGTGGAAGAGAAGAAAGTGGTCACCCCTCCTTGTTTCTTTCTTCAACCAAGCAACACCTTATTTTTAATTCATTCCTGTAATTCATAGCCATAGAGTTTAAGACCACAAGGGACCACTAGCTTATTTAGTCTGCCCATCACAAGCCACTAACACACTATACCCAACAACCAGAATGAGACCAAAACCCACAGGAGACTAGATTATGTACGAGGCAGAGAATAGGAGGGACCAGGTACACCAGTGCCTGAGGCCCTTGCAATGTCAAGGAATTGAATTAAGAGAGGTATACCCAGGGCTTGTCTTTACTACCAGAGCAAGTTGACCTAAGTTACGCTATTCTAGCTATGTGAATAACATAGCTGGAGTAGACATAGCTTAGGTCAATCTACCCTGGTGTCTTCGCTGCACTGCGTTGACAGGAGACACTCTCTGGTTGACTTACCTTGCTCTTCTCTGAGAGCTGGAGTCGACTGGAGAACGCTCTGCTGTTGATTTAGTCAGTCTTCACTAGACCAACTAAATTGATGCCTGCTGTATCAATTGCAGCAGCATTGCTCTCTCTGGTAGTGAAGACAAGCCCTCAGATAAGCCTGGCAAGTGACCCACACACCACAGAGAAAGGTGAAAATCCCTGAAGGTCACTGCCAATCTGATCTGAGCTAAAATTCCTTCCCAAACTCACATATGGCAACCAGTTAGACCCTAGGCATATGAGCAAGAACCAGCCACCCAAGCACCTGTGAGAGACCATGCTTGGTGACATTTCAGAGACCCAGCCCACACCATCCAATGTTCCATCTCCAGCCATGGCCATACCTTATTAGACAAACCCAATCGGAATACATTTGGGGGTGGAGATCCTTTCAGGATCCCTGCAAGTGGCTCACTGAAACCCTGAAATGTGAGCTTTTATGAACATAAGATATAAACTGGAAAGTGAGCCCCAGGGCTGCTGAGCCCTGCCCCTACCATCACAAGCAACCCCATCAAATAATCATACTTACAAATTTGTCCAGCTCTCTTAAAACTGATTATGTGGCTTATCTTACATTGCATGGCTGATCCAAAATGTCTGAATGGTTAGAAACCTTCTAATTTCCATCCTGAATTTGTTCCTGGTTACTTTATACTCGTTTGTTCTTGTGCCAACATTGTCCTTTCACTTAAATAGCTCTTCTCCCTCCCTGGTATTTATTCCTCTGATACGTTTCTAGAGAGCAATCCTATCCCCTCTCAGCATTCTTTTTGCAAGACTAAACAAGCCAAGCTCTTCCAGTCTTCTCTCATAAGACAGGCCTTCCATTCCCCTGATCATGCCAGTAGCTCTTCTTTGCACTTGTTCCAGTTCGAATTAATCTTACCTGAACATGGGTGACCAAAATTGTGTACACTATTCAAAGGGAAGTCTTACCAGTGCCTTGTTTGTACAATGGTATTAATGCTTCTCTCTCTCTGCTGGAAATTCCTTGCCTAATACATCCTAAAAAGCATTTTCCTTTTTCACAGTTGCACCACATTGGTGGCTCATGGGAATCCTGTGATCAGCCCACACATCCAGGAGTCCCCTAGGTGAGGGGACTCTCGTCCTCTGTTACTTCCAACTGATAAGCCCTCAACCTTCTAGCAAAAATTCTTATTACACCCTAAGTGCTTTGCACTTTGTACTATTGAATTTCACCCTATTTCTGGCACTCCAGTCTTCAGGGTCATCCAGCTCTTCCTGTATAATAATCTGATTCTCCTCTGTATTGAGAATGCTTTCCAACTTTATATTATCAGTAAACTTCATTAACACACTCCTGTGCCAACATCATTAATAAAAATATTGATTAAGAATGGTCCCAAGAATGATCCTGGAGGAGCTCCACTAATAACCTCCCTTCAGTCCAATAGTCTCTTTTCAGCACAGCCCATTGCTTTCTCCCCCTTTAGCCAGTTCTTTATCCACCTTACAATTCTTGTACTAATCCCCATCTTCTCTAACTTAACTAAAATTTCCCATGTGGTACTAAGTCAAATGCTTTATTGAAGTATATTAAATCTTCCACACGTCCCTTATTTTTAAAAATCCATTATTTTCTTAAAGAAGGAAAGCAGATTATTCCAGCATGATCTGTCTTTGGTAACCCATGTTGCATTACATCCCCTTTACCATTCACCTACATGAATTTCATTATTCTTTCCTTCACCATTTGTTCTAAAGCCTTGCATAGTATTGAGTTCAGACTAACAGGTCTGTAATTGCTCAAATCACTTCCCCCCCCCCCTTTCATAAGTACCAGTATGTGTAACATTCTGTGGTGCAATCCAGATCGGTGAAGGGTTGTCACTGCCGGTGCTATATGCTTCAAATGGCTCTGCTTCTGTGGTTCTCTTGGCTGGATGCTCCCGGCATACAAACATGCACTGAGTGTTCATGGGTAAAGCAGCTCTGATCAAGCAATTCCAGTTCTAACAGTCTGCTTGTTATACCCAACCCCAGCCACACTCTGGTTACACCTTACAAAATAACCCCAACACACTCCCAGCCCCAAATCTCACAAAACCGTGTGCTCCGCAATGTCCAGTCTTCTCCTTGACCTTGCAGAGAGAGTGAAGGTTCATTTGTTCCTTTAAAGATACAATATCCAGTATATATTCCTGAAGATTATCCCCCAGAGTAAAGTACATTCGAGCAGTGAGGAAGTTGACATGGAATCTCCTTGTGAAGGACATGCCACACTGAATGCTTCCACTGCTAGTAGTGAATGCATCCGATGAAGTGAGCTGTAGCTCACGAAAGCTTACACTCAAATAAATTTGTTAGCCTCTAAGGTGCCACAAGTACTCCTTTTCTTTTTCTGGATACAGACTAACACAACTGCTACTCTGAAACCTGTCCACTGCTAATGTTTGCTAAAATGCAAATCTTTCTGCAATCTCCTTTCCTGTTACCTTGATGATGCTGTTTACCTTCAATGTAATTAGCTACTCCTGGAGGGAATTCTGAGTGGAAAAATTAAAAATTCTGCACATAATATTTTAAAATTCTGCATATTTTATTTGCAAAATCACAGTAATTATGCCAGTTTCAATTATTTTGGTAATTTATTTCAAAATATTTGTCAGCAACAAAACAAAAAAATCCCTAAGGAGTAGAGAGTTAAAGAAACCCCTACAACAACCCAATTCTTGTTTCTGTACCCCTTCTCCCCCTGCCAGGGGGCAGACACCAGCACTCCCTCACCCACCAAGAGCCCAGCTGGGCAGCCAGACACTTGCACCCTCTCCCTCCCAGAGCCAAGCAAGGGGGACAGATACCCACATCCCCTCTCACCCAGAGCCCAACCACAGGGCGTCCCCCAGCCCAGACACTTGCACTCCCTCTCCCACAGAGCCCAGGGATCCAGAGGAAGGAACAGCCTGAGGCTGGTCCCAGGCTTGTATGGAGTTTCCTGCACACTGTCTCCTTCCTTCCTTCCTGATGTGCCAGGAGCAGCAGCTGCCAGGAACCCTCCAGCTCCTTCTTCCCCTCCCCTCACCCCATCAGTGTCTTTTATTTGTGAGTTGGGGATCTGGGGTCTGCTGGGTCCACCGTCCATTCAGCACAGAACCTTAATTCTTCACAAATTCTGCATTGTCCAGTGGTACAGAATTCTCCCAGGAGTAATTTGCATTCCCATTGTCTCTTAATGTACCTGGAGGTGCCTTGCTGGTGGCAGAACTACATTACTTTGTCTAGGGTAGAGAAAGTTAGCCCTGCCTGGCAGACACATATTTCCTATATGTTTGTTATTTTGAATTTGTTCTCTGTACATTCACCACACAATTATAAATGATTGTGATTATCTTTCTATAAATATCTTACATGACAGATTTTCGATACAGATTATGATGTTAGTGAGTTGGGGTACACTGAATTGGTCAGGCCAACTGAAACTCATTCCCAGATACCAGTGAGGCCCTTGCCCTCTTGCACAGGGATGCAGTTCGGGTCACACGATTACACTAGCTATTCTCCAGTCATATGATAGATGGGTGTATTAAAAATCCTTGCTACCAGACTAGCAATCTCATGTGTCAATTCTTTCAGTATTCTGGGACTGAAAATATCCTGTCCCCCTGATTTCAATGCATTAAACCTTTTATGTTTTTCTTCCACCTCAGATGTGTTATTTCCATATATAGACACTAATTTCCATAAGCCATACTGCCTTAATGTGCATGTTCCATATTATTGTCTTTACTGAAAACTAAAGCAAAATATTCATTTAGTTTTTGGGCCCAACCTATATAATCTTCAATCTTTTTCCCATCCACTCTGCATAGCAGCCCAACATCATCCTTCCTTATTCTCTCTTTATTTATATAACTAATGATCCTCTTAGTTATTTTAATTTCCTTGGCAAATACTAATTCAAATTGACTTTTAGCAATTCTAATTTTATTCCTACAGTTTCTATTCTCCAATATATAGCTTTCTTAGCTGATCAACCCCATTTTTCATTCCCTATAGGCTATCTGCTTACTCCTAATAACCTTTTTGAGGTGGCTATTCATTCAGTTCAGTCTGGAGTCTTCCCTACACAATTTTTCCCCTGCAGGTGTCACGTCTCTGCCAATGATTTCTAAATCTACCTTTGAATCCCTATCACCAGCCTCTTGCCTTTGGTCCTTTTTGCATGCCCAGCTACTATCTCAAGCTTCAGTAGAATTACACCAAAGATGAATTGACATAAAATGTACCAAGTGTGAATTTAGCATTTTTCTTCCCAAGTCCTCGCTTCCCCTTTCACAGCACCAACATCCTTCATATCCTACTAGCTCATAGCCTGGGGTCCTCTTTATCTTAAGTGTCTTTCTCTCCCCACATTTATGCCTTTATCAAATTTTAAATAATGGGCCAGTTCTTTAATGCAGCTATGCCGATTTATGCCAGCTGGCCCAATATTTGTAACACACTTTGAACATGAAAAGGGCTAAATGCTAAGTATTTTTACTTATTCGCTCTTCCTCCTCTATGAGATTTCAAAAATTTACCTTTTCCTTATGATCTCCAAGGCCAAACTTAGTCCATGTACTAGTCCAATGGTTCTTAACCTTTTTCTACCTCACCCCAAAATTCACCAGCAGGTTCTTGACGAGATCCAATCTTGTAGCAAGATCCAATCCAGTAGCAAGATTCGAGTGCAATCTTGCTACTGGAAGCTCCTTTCACCACTCCATCACTACTGCAGTTTCCTTTTCTCTTGACTCTCCAATCTTTCCCTCTTCTGGATGCCTTCAGAAATGCAGCATCAAAATTGCATCTTCCTTTCACATTTTGATCACGTTTCTCACATCATCTTGAATCCCTGCACTGGGTTCCTATTGTCTTCAACATAATGTTAAAGATTCTCCTGTTCATCTTCAAGTTTCCAACTCCACATCGGCATAGACAATGGCTTTTGTCCCCACTGTTTTCTCTGAAGATTTTCACCCCCTTTCTCACCTCCCCTTGCTTCTGGAACAGGCTTCTATTTAATGTAAAACAATTTACCTTTCCCCCTTTCTCTCTGAAACTTCTGAAAACCCATCTGTTCTGAGGTGCATTCTCAGGAGATAATGGTAATTATATAATGTTGTTTTGAATGCTCTGTAAAGAATTGATGATGTTACATAAATTATTATTATTAATAAAAATGAGTAGTCACCTTTGTGACACTGTACCCCATATTCTTCATAGTGATATTTGTATGATATAATTATATCATAATTACAATTAGGGTTGTCAAGTGATAAAAATCGCTATTAATCACACTGTTAATAGAATGCCATTTATTTAAGTTTTTGGATGTTTTCTACATTTTCAAATATATTCATTTCAATTACAATACAGAATACAAAGTGTACAGTTCTCACTTTATATTTTTGATTACAAGCATTTCCATTGTGAAAAACAAAAGAAATTTTTTTTTCAATTCCCCCATTACAAGTAGTGTAGTATAATCTCTTTACTGTGAAAGTAGAACTTACAAATGTAGAATTGTTTTGTTTTTGAATGCAGGTTTTTGTACATAATGTAAAGTTTTAGAGCCTGCACATCCATTCAGTCCTAGTTCTTGTTCAGCCAATTGTTCAGACAAACAACTTTGTTTACATTTACAGGAGATAAGGCTGCCCGCTTCTTGTTTACAATGTAACCTGAAAGTTACAATGTAACCTGAAAGTGAGAACAGGCATTCTCATAGCACTGCTGTAAATGGCATCACAAGATATTTGTGTGCCAGCTAAAGATTTATATGGCCCTTAATGTTTCAGCCACTGTTCCAGGGGACATGTGTCCATGCTGATGACGGGTTCTGCTCCATAACAATCCAAATTGCCACCAGCAGAAGGTTGGTTTTCTTTTTTGGTGGTTCAGGTTCTGTAATTTCTGCATTGAAGGGTTGCTCTTTTAAGACTTCTGACAACATGCTCCATACTTCATCTCTCTCAGATTTTGAAAGGCACTTCAGATTCTTAGACCTTGGGTCGAGTGCTGTAGCTATCGTTAGAAATCTCACATTGGTACCTTTTATGTGTTTTGTGAAATCTGCAGTGAAAGTGTTTTTAAAATGAACATGCTGGGTCATCATCCGAGACTGCTATAACCTGAAATATATGGCAGAATGCGGGTAAACCAAAGTAGGGGACCTACAATTATCACCCAAGGAATTCACTCACAAATTTAATTAACACACTTTTTTAATGAGCGTCATCAGCATGGAAGCATGGAATGATAGCTGAAGCATGAAGAGGCATACAAATGTTTAGCATATCTGGCACATAAATACCTTGCAATGCCAGCTACAAAAGTGCCATGTAAATGCCTGTTCTCACTTTCTGGTGACATTATAAATAAGATGAGGGCAGTATTATCTCCTGTAAATATAAACAAACTTGTTTGTCTTAGCGATTGGCTGAACAAGAATTAGGACTGCGTGGAGTTGTAGGCTCTGAAGTTTTACATTGTTTTGTTTACAAAAATTGAGTGAAGTTATGTAACAAAAAAAATCTACATTTGAGGGTTGCACTTTTACAACAAAGAGATTGCACTACAGTTGAGGTGAATTGAAAAATTTTATCAGTGCAAATATTTGTAATAAAAATAATATACACTTTTTAAATGACAACACAGAATATATTGTATATAAAAGTGTAGAAAAACATCAAAAATAGTTAATTTCAGTTGATATTGTTTAACAGTGATTAAAATTATGATTAATCAATCATGATTAATTTTTGAGTTAATCGTGTGAGTTAACTGATTAATTGAAAGCCCTAATTGTAATATATTTTAATGCAAGATAAGACATGTGTGATAACATTGAAAAGGTTATGATTTGCTGAATATGATTATACTATTTGTGTGCATGTATCATTTTGTATCTGAAGTTAGCAATGTTGCCTATGTATCTGTATTTCAAATGCATTTTCACCTGGGGAACGCCCATTAAACCAGATGCTTTCAGCCTAGACAGTGGGTGGGGAAGAGCCATTAGAGAGAACAATAGCCCTTAGGGGAAACTTATTTCCCACCTGGGGAGCCTTCTTGAGAATGCTGCAGACAGCCTCCACGTAATGGCTGTTGTGACGCTTCCGGGTCATGTGACCATGGTCACCTGGTGCTGGACTCCACCTTGGGATGTCAGTATTTTTCCACTGACTGGCATGGGAACCAAGCTCTGAAACATAGTGCTCCTGCCATATGCAAAGGCTATATAAGACGGGAACTGACATTATCTGGGTTTCTTCACCAACTCCCCACCCTAGACGACTTTTGGAAACACCTAAGGAACAAAGACTGAACTGGAGGAAGTGCTGGACCCAGGCAAAATGGATTTTTAGCCTGTGAATGGAACACCAGGGGATTCCAAGCTGTAAGAAGTGCAGCTTGCCCCTTAAGAATCTGCAGCCTTATTGTATAATCACTTTGGTTATGAATAGCAGATTCTTACCCGATCTATTTAGTATATTAAGCTTAGTTTGCATTTTTTTGCTTATTTGCTAGGTAATCTGCTTTGATCTGTTTGCTATAATAAATAATAAAGTCATAAAAATATTATAGCTCTTTTGACAACAGCTTTTAAGAGTGTTCCTGAGCCCACTTGATTTGAAGAAGGATATATAGAAAAATCATAAGGCAGCATTGACAGAAACTATATAAATATTTAAAGAAGTATAAAGAATATATTAAAATGCATGACCATGATAACATAGTCATCTTGCACCCTAATAATTTTAAGATTGACTGATTTCCTAATATTTGCCTTTTGTGGCTAGTTTTTGAAGATTCATTGGGCTGTATGAGGTGATTAGGGGAGACAATAGATTAAAGAATATTTAGATAAATTGGATGTATTCAAAGTGGTAGGGCCTGATAAAATTCATTGTAGGATACTTAAGGAACTAGCTGAAGCAAAGTTGGAACCCTTAACAATTATCTTAGAGAACTCATGGAGGACTGGTGAGGTCCCAGAGGACTGGAGAAGGTCAAACATAGCACCTGCCTTTTAAAAAGGTGAACAAAGAGGACCTGGGAAATTGTAGACCACTTAGCCTAACTTCAATACCTGGCAATGTACTGGAACAGGTTAAACAATCAATTTGTAAGTACCTAGAGGATAATAGGGTTATAAGGAATAGCCAGCATGGATTTGTTGAACAAATCATGCCAAATAAGCCTAATTTCCATCTTTGACAGGGTTACTGGCTTGATGGATGGGGGGAAGCAGTAGACATAATATACCTTGATTTTTGTCGGGCTTCTAACACAATGCCACGTGACATTCTCATAAACAAACTAGGGAAATGTGTCTAGAAGAAATTACTATATGGTGGGTGCGCAAATAGTTGAAAAACTGTACTCAGAGTAGTTATCAGTGGCTCACCGGCACACGGGGTGGGCGTATTTAATGAGGTCAGTCCTGGGGCACTTAATATTTGCATTAATGATTTTGATGATGGAATTTGCTTATAAAATTTGCAGATGAAACCAAGGTGGGAGGGATTGCAAGCACTTTGAATGACAGGATTAGAATTCAAAATGACCTTGACAAATTGGAGAACTAGTCTGAATTCAGCAAGGGGAAATTCAGTAAAGACAAGTGCAAAATCCTTCACTTAGGAAGGAAAAATCAAATGCACAACTACAAAATGGGGAAAACTGGCTAGGCAGTTGTACTGCTGAAAAGGATCTGGTGGCTACAGTAGATCACAAATTGAATATGAGTAAGCTATGTGATGCAGTTGTAAAAAATGCTAATATCATTCTGAGGTGTACTAACAGGAATTTTGTTAGAAAAACATGGGCAGTTATTGTTCCGCTCTACTCAGCACCAGTGAGGCCTCATCTGGAGTTCTGTCTCAAATTCTGGGCACTGCATTTTAAGAAAGATGTGGAAAAATTGAAGAGAGTCCAGAACAGTTCACCAAAACTGATAAAAGGTTTAGAAAACCTGACTGGTGAAGAAAGGTTTAAAAAATAACCTGGGCATGTTTAGTCTTGAGAAAAGAAGACTTGGGGAGACGTGATATGTTAAGGGCTGTTATAAAGAGGACTGACCAATTATGCTCCGTGTCCACGGAAGGTAGGACAAGAAGTAATGGACTAAATCTGCAGCAAGGAGATTAAGGTTAGATATTAGGAACACACTTTTGAACTATAAGGATAGTTAACCTCTAGAATAGGTTTTCAGGTGAAGTTATGGAGTCCCCATCATTGACATCCAACCTGTTCTTAAAATCCTCCAGTGATGGTCTTGGTTTTTTTGGTCCTGACTCAGCTCAGGGGGCTGGACTTGATGACTTCTTGAGGTCCCTTCCAATCATACATTTCTAGGATTCTTAGGGTATGTCTACACTGCAAGTGAAAGTATGATCAAAGCATGGGTAGATTCAATCTAGCTAGCATAAGTAATACTAGCATTGTACATATGGCAGCACGGTCTTCACAGTGGGCTAGCCGCTCCAGTGTAAGCCCGCTGGGGAGCCTGGGTGTGTAATCTAGTTGCTAGTCTGTGCTGAAGCCAGTGCCACTATGTCTTCATTATTTTTGCTCCTTGAACTTCTTACCTAGTGCCCAAGACCTTGAGTTACTGATTCAACTTTGGTGGCTTGGTTGGGCTACAGGGCATCAGGTGCTTAATGTATTGACTTGACTTTAGGTGATTGGAGTGCAACAAGAAAGCTCCACTACTATGGACCATCAGTGATACACAGGGGAGGAGCGTGGGAGAGTGTGTGCTGGTGGGTACAGGAGTTTGTTGAAGTGGACTTGAAGACTTGGTCTGTTTGGACAAGGAAGGATAACTAGAAACATTATCATTGTTGGGATGACCTGAGTTATGCTTTTCTATTAATTAAAAAGATTTGGTTTCTTTTAAGTTTAACCTTAATTCTGAATATCTTGGCTTATAAATTCTCTCTCTCTACAGCTATAATCTTCTTGTAATTTTTTTTAACCCTGAAGTTAGATATGTTCTTGCAACCTTAACTCTATCTTAAAGAAGGTTCTCAGAAGTATATAATAAGCTCAAATTGTAGTTTCTCTATCCAGGGGCTGTTTGCTCAGCGTGGTCTTCGATAACATGGCCTGAGCATTCCCTAAACTGATAATAGAGAATACTCTACTGATGAGGTAACTTTATTTAATTGTCTAATACAATTGAAAATAGAAGTGTTCCACTGTACACTGAAAGGCAGGCAACATGTCCTAGTAACAGCGACTAGCTGTTCAGGTATATGGTATACTCCAAAACTTGGCCCATAATTGTATTTGCTAACACAATTAAGTTTTTAAGCATTAATCCTTTTGGGTTTCATAGAAATGCTGAAAACTGGTTAATAATACTTTGTTTTTACTGTTTGGTCAAGGACAGGACTAAGGAGTTAAATGTGGAAGGTAAAGCCCAGGATACTTGATAGTTTGTGTGTTCATGAAATAACTGAAAACCAAAGAACGGGTCATTAATGCCTATATTGTAAAAAAAAATTATTTTAAAAAAAAGTTTCTTCTTAGTTCTGCTTACAATTTTACTATCCGCTTTAAAAAGTTTAAAGTGAATGTAATACTCATGGAAAAAGTGCCATAGTAGCGGCCATGGAGCTGTAGGCCTTTATCCACAGAACAAACTATAGCATGTGAAACAGTAACACAAGTTGACCTGTGCTGTCCTGCCATCGTGTCTCTTTTTCTTCTGGATTGATACTTATGGGGGAAGAGGAGTGGGAGGTTGAGAGGATTATACAACTGTCTATTCAGAGACTTATCCAGCACTTGTTTAATTCAGTTGGAATCTGTCCATTTTTTTAATGGGCCTTTTATCTTTAGCCTCTCTATTGTTAAGAGAGCTAACTGTGCTGTGAACCTCTCTCCATTAAGAGCTGAAGTGATAGACCAGAGTTGTCTGATTAATACAATATTTTCATGTGATTCACAAATATTTTCACAGTAAAACACATGAATTCAGTTTAGTGTTAGTGGGGTCAGACTCTGCACTCTTCTCAAGTTTTCAGTTGGCCACTGGATATTGATAACATGTTCATGAATCTCAGAAGTTTTATGAATTTTGGCACAAATATTATTGATTCTAATGTAGGGGCATTGCCAGCAGATCCAGGGATGTGATTGTTCCCCTCTATTTGACATTGGTGAGGCCTCATCAGGAGTACTGTGTCCAGTTTTGGGCCCCACGTACAGGAAGTATGTAGAAAAATTGGAAAGCATCCAGCGGGGAGCAACAAAAATGTTTAGGGGATGGGAACACATGACTTATGAGGAGAGGCTGAGGGAACTGGGATTGTTTAGTCTGCGGAAGAGAAGAATGAGGGGGGATTTGATAGTGGCTTTCAACTACCTGAAAGGGGGTTCCAAAGAGGATGGATCTAAACTGTTCTCAGTGGTAGCAGATGACAGAACAAGGAGTAATGGTCTCAAGTTGCAGTGGGGGAGGTTTGGGCTGGATATTAGGAAAAACTTTTTCACTAGGAGGTTGGTGAAGCACTGGAATGCGTTACCTAGGGAGGTGGTGGAATCTCCTTCCTTAGAGGTTTTTAAGGTCAGGCTTAACAAAGCCCTGGCTGGGATGATTTAGTTGGAGATTGGCCCTGCTTTGAGCGGGGGGGTTGGACTAGATGACCTCCTGAGGTCCCTTCCAAGCCTGATATTCTGTGATTCTATTGGGAGGTGAATAGGGTTTGCTATTTGTCATTCATGATTATTATTCTTCTAATCGGTCAGCAGAAATAAATAACAAATAATACAGATGACCAGCAAAATAAATAGCAAATAGTCAGTGACCAGTTAACCAATAACTCTCAGACTACTATTTGCTGGAACAAAGACTATTTATTAAATATCTGAGTAACTAATACATTATAGAAACCAGGATTGGTTTGCACATGATTCATGCACGATAAAAAAGGGATAAATTCAAACAGAGTATTTTTCCTAATGAAAACTCTGAGCAGCTTAAAGTGAAACCATCAAATTGTTCCAAGTCCCTTCATTTCATGTAGACCATTGGCCAGCAATCAGATAGTTATGACTCTTGTACTCAACTGAGTTAGATTTAAACAGGTCACCTACAGATGAAGATGTGTATCATATCACCAATCCCAATTGTCATCCATGTCCCCAGCTCATCTTAATTTTTTTGTTTGTCATTATTTTTAATATTGTTCTTTTAGGAACGTTTCAATCACTGAGAAAGTTTCATTAACAGGATACTTATTATTTGTAAAGTGCCCATATGTCCCTCCGGTGTACTGAATGAGGAAGGGATCCAGAGGAAAAAATAGTTTGTATTTTGACTATGTAATTAAAGAGCATATCATAATATTTAAACATGGGGGCTAATTAAAGATAGCCCAGTCAACCTTAATTCTGTCATTTCCTAAATTGTGACCATTTTCTTTGCTTTTAATGTTCTTTTAATTGAACTTTTCATGTATAATTAATACAAAGTGCTAAGATCTCTGCACTACACAAGATGCAAAGACACAGCCCCATCCCAAATAAACCTGCTGCCCAAATAATGGGGATTGCATGTAAATAACATTCATAAACTTCATGAAATATTAGGTAAAACTTCATTAAAGATGGCTACTGTATATTATTCATTTATTGTAAACATGTTTTCCATCTCTTATTCACATGGATTTCATTGTTGAGTACAAAAACAATCTAAGGACCCTAATGGAGGTTTCTTTCCTTGTTTGGAAAATATAAAATTCACTCATGTGCATTGGGACAGCATAAAGCACATGTTCCACATAATTGTGATTTAAGTGATTTTGTAGGCTTTTGCTCTGATTCTTTTCTGCACATTTGGGGAAGCTGAAAGTCAAATCATTATATCCGAATAGCTAAATAAGCTAGTTCCCTAGCTTGTGAAAAGGTGTGTTTCAAAATTCTCTTCAATCAATGAATTAGAGTTTTTCATCTAATGCATTTTCAGGTGGGTTTTTCTATTTGTTTGGTTGTAGTTGGGGGGTAGTTTTAGTTGTTTATTGAGGGGTGGTGCTGGTGTTAAAGGGTGCAGATTTAAAGCTTCCAGAGAGACTTGGAATTTCATATTGAAAGCTTCTGTGCATATTGAGGCAAGCATATATAAACTGTACACAATTCCATCCTAGTCAGTTAAGAAAGAAAACTTACTTAATTACCCTTGCCCACATAATGGAAAGTTCTCTTTCTGGCCATCTGGCATGCAACCACCTACGTTTTTTTGACTGTGCAGCTTTTCCCTGAACACTTGATAGACTTGAATCCTGCTTGTTCATGGACAGTATATAAAGACATTAAACGCTTCTCACAAGAAAACCACTTGTGTGCTTGGATCTGTACACCAAGTCCGCCACATGCTTTAGCTGCAATCCATGTCTGTTACACTTGGTACTGATTTTCATCAGACTCAGATGTATCAGTGCATCAGTACAGGGCAGCCTATCTCATCAGAGGAAACTATACGTCATTTTCTTTTATAGATTAGCAAATTAAAATTCTTGCAGTGTTCTTGGACACTATACCACAACAGTAATTTGGTGTATGCTATATCTAAGCATATTTTAGACTGTGCAATAGCTAGGTTATTTAAGGTTCATTTCCATGTTTGTTTAAACCTCATTTATTACTCATTTACTATATCCAAGTCCCCTGGATGTTTTTCCTCCTCATTAGCCCCAGATACCTCCATTAAGCTTTGACCAACATTGGAAAGGAAGAATCTAGATGGTGAATGTTCAGAATGTGCCATTGTACAATGACACTGAAACAGATTAAAATTACCGAGGCATTCAGTAATGACAGTTTTATGCCAGAAGGTTATATTTACTGGTTCATTATAGTTAAAATTATGCAAAACTAAATTAGAAGCACCTTAACCTGTACCCTCTCCTCAGTGTGATAAACATTAAACCCACACAGAACAGCTCTTAAGATAAAAAGTCTGTGCTTTTAAAAGTACAAGAATTATAAACTTTAGTCACCAATTTTCTAGAATCTTTTTTAAATCCAAATCAGACTATAAAGTAACATATTGTACTCTTATGTCTCTTAGTGACAAAGAGTAGTGACTTTCTAATACTTTAGGGGCATTGCTCTGCCATGTACATTGGTCAAACTGGACAGTCTCTACGTAAAAGAATAAATGACACAAATCAGATGTCAAGAATTATAACATTCATAAACCAGTCAGAGAACACTTCAATCTCTCTGGTCATGCGATTACAGACATGAAAGTTGTGATATTACAAGAAAAAAACTTCAAATCCAGACTCCAGCGAGAGACTGCTGAATTGGAATTCATTTGCAAATTGGATACAATTAACTTAGCCACTTCCAGTCTCTATTCAAGCCTAAGTCATTATGCAAGGTAACCTATTTCCCCTTGTTTTTTCCTACCCGCTTCCCCCCCTCCCCCCCCAGACGTTCTTGTTAAACCCTGGATTTGTGCTGGAAATGGCCCACCTTGATTAGCATACACATTGTAAGGAGAGTGATCACTTTAGATAGGCTATTAGCAGCAGGAGAGTGGGGTGGGGGAGGTATTTTTTCATGCTTTGTGTGTATATAAAAATATCTTCTACACTTTCCACAGTATGTATCCGATGAAGTGAGCTGTAGCTCACGAAAGCTTATGCTCAAATACATTGGTTAGTCTCTAAGGTGCCACAAGTACTCCTTTTTCTTTTTGCGAATACAGACTAACACGGCTGTTACTCTGAAACCTTTTACATTTAAATGTATTATGTAATTGTTTAGCAGGCAGCTACAACTGATATCTTACAAAGTACTTGGTCTGCAAAATTCTGAAAGCTTGAATAAAATCTTTCAAAAACAACGAGGAGTTTGGTGGCACCGTAAAGACTCACAGATTTATTTGGGCATAAGCTTTCATGGGTAAAAAAAAATCACTTCTTCAGATGCATAATTGATAAATAAAATCTTTCATTATTTAATGTTCTCGTCTGTATGTCGCACTACCAGTCAGGGCCGAGTTTTGGAACCTTAGTCTGCTGTAAAAGTTTGCCAGGGAGAAAAGTGGGAGCAGGGGAGCAGAAGGAACAGGGAAACCGAGGGAAATTAAAAAGCAAAATAAAAATTTATAGTATTGTGCTATAGGGTATGATGTCATGACATACATAAAGTAACAGTCTTGGACTTAGGATCCCATTCATCTATATAATATATGTGAATGTCTCTGCTTCTGACAAGGAAGTCTGGCACTGCCAGACCAAAGGGCCAGTCTGTTAGGACTGAGATAGGAAAAATGTCCCAAAGGAATTCAACAGGAGAAACTGAGGCACGTGTACGGTGCCCTGCAGTTTGGATGCACCAAAGTGCTGTGCTGTCCCTCCCCCACGTGGCTGCTGTGGGCGTGAACTGAAAGGTCTCAGGTTCACACAAATGTAGTCCAAAGAAGAGTCCATTCATGCAAATTAGGAACCTTTTCCTAATGAGCTCGCAGGAGTATAAATAGCAGTGTCGTCACAGCAGCACAGGCAGCAACGGAGACAGGGCTTTAGCTGTTCCCACCTGAAACCACTAGCATGAGGATGTGTACATGAGCAGAGAGATCATACCCCTCGCTCATAGTGTAGGCATAGCCTCGATCTTTCAGACTCGACTTAAGTAAGTTTTCATACTGAAATTCAGCCATATTTTTAACAAGTAGCACTTGCATGAAAGTTTGGCTTCTGATTGGCTGGTGTTAGAAGCATGAAGCACCCCTGTTGCTGGTTTAAATAAAGTCAAGCTGGGACTCCTCATCTGGAGTGCTAAAGTTATGGTTGGCTAAAGAAAGAAAGGCAGCAGAGAAAAACAATTCCTTTGTCTATTCAGGATTAGTTAAGTTTAGAGGACTAGAACTACACATAGCATTCTGTCCTATTCAGACTAGCAGATGAGATTTAAACTAGGAGCAGATAAGGAATCTATTAAGACTTATGGTCTTTTGCTCATGCCCAGGACATCTATCTGCAGAAATAAAAGAAAAAAAAATATTCTAAGATATTTCAACAGCTGAAATTAGAGCAGGCCTCAAAATATGGAATCTTCCTTCTAAATTTTCTTTACACAACAGGAATTTTGAAAATAGCTGACCTTTAAGTGGTAAAGACTCTTGTGTCAATGATATGACCCATAAATGTAATTCCATTATAATGGATGTAATGTAGCAACTCCAGTAATTGCATTACCATGAAGAAATTTTAGCCTTGAAATATTTAAAAGCTAATTACTGAATGCCACAGAGAATTAACTGGAACTCTTTCTGTTGTGGTAATATCTGAATTACCACTAACTATACCTTCTGTAAAGATACGTATGTAAATGATAAATCTAAACATTTATATTTAAGTTCCAACATTTTTTGCATACTGTCCACCTGCACCGCTTCCGGCACAGCCTTGTGATCTAGCAGGGATGGCCCCCAAGGGAAGGTCAAAAATTGTTTCCACTGTGGTGGGGAACTGTCGATGGCAATCCATAGGAACTCCATTAGAACCCTTCTAATAGACACTAAGGTGCTACTGACTCATTCATACCTCTCCCCAACCAGTGACAGACCATTTTTTAGACAACATTGACCTCCTGTGCGGTCAGTTGTGGCTATGTAGGAAAAACTTTTTTCACTAGGAGGGTGGTGAAACACTGGATTGCGTTACCTAGGGAGGTGGTAGAATCTCCTTCCTTAGAAGTTTTTAAGGTCAGGCTTGACAAAGCCCTGGCTGGGATGATTTAATTGGGGATTGGTCCTGCTTTGAGCAGGGGGTTGGACTAGATGACCTCCTGAGGTCCCTTCCAACCCTGATATTCTATGAATCTATGTTGCACTTACCTGTTCTGGCATGGAGCTCCTGTTCCGGAAAACTTTCCGGGGAGGACGGTGTGGAGGGAGGGTCTTTGTCAGCAGGTGCCAGTGCAAACCCAGGAATACATCAGGCTCATAATTCTGAAACAAACACACACAATTATGAATCTGCTTAGCTGTGTGCTATTCTAAGATGGGGTGCTAACAGAGAGACTGTCACACTTAAAGTCTGGAGAAAAAAAGCAGCATATTCAGAATCTGATCTTTTTCTATGGTGTTTTAACTTAGAAAACAGGCCCATATAATAACTTCAGAGGAAGTTTGAGCTTTTAAACAAATATTCTCTTTATTCAGTTCAAATTCAACAGGCAGAAATATGTTACAATGTAAGTGCATTCTGGGCATGTACTTTACCTTAAAGAAGGACGGAAAATACATGTTTATTCTGTACCTTTATCTTTAGGAGTTAATGAAAGGAGGATGGCATTTCAATGCAATGATCAATATCTGAACACTCTGGAATTCTCGGCTCTGGTGTGGCTACATATATCAGAACTGACCCATAGGGGGTTGCTTTTTCCCCGCCAGTACCAAGTTGTTGGGGGCTGTGTAGGTCCATTGCACTAGTGTCAGAAGGCCTTCTGTCTGCCCTGGACAGAGTCAGGTAGAGTGCTGTCATGGATGCTGGGGCAACTTCACTTAGAAGTAGCTCTTATATCTCTTTCTAGAAGTGCAGCTTGCATGTTCCCATCATCCTGAGATCAAAAACTGGTATGCAAGGAGGTAGGTCCTTGCCCATGCATTCACCCTGACCAATGCCACAAACAGTGCCACAAACAGTGCTATGACTCCTCTGCATCTTGAACCGAAGACAGAGAACCACCAGTATTCTTTCTGTCTCTGTGAAAGAGGGTTCCTTTTCACCTCCTCTTCTGTATACACATCCAGGGGCAGCCAGAATCAGTTATACATAGTGTGTCAATTTGGCTACAAAGCATACATTTCATTTTATAATTCTGTTACTAATAGATTCAGATGTGGTTAATTTCTTTTAGAATAACAAATGAATGGACAGCAGGCTCACAATTTAAAACTATCCTAATTTATTTTATTTACATATAAGCTGCAATTTTTGCAGGCAGACTTGGGACAGAATGGATTTCAACAGAGAAACTACAGAACCCAATACAGGATTCACATAGAGGCTAACATTTGTCTTCTCACCATGTGTCCTTGATGCAATCCATTTGGTCTTTCTCTACACAGCTCAGTTCCTTTTTTCTTGTAATATTTAGCTTTCCATGCAGAAGACCCATAAGGTCTCATTGAAGACCACACGAATTTTATAAGTGACTTCAAAGGGGACAGGAATAGGCCCTTTGTTGTAACAGCCCCAAACACATTAAGACTCTTCAGTCTATTAATTTTCTTCTTTTTCTCATTGTTTTATGGGCTATTTCATGGTGTCAGAAACTGCATGTCTAATGAGAGGCCAAGTGAAGAATGTAGCTCCTAGAGTCATAATTTCAAGAGTTAGGTTTACTTTTTGTCACCTTAAGAGAGTCTATTTAGGAAGCCTATTTATCTCCTTTAAATGTTTATGGCATTGTAAATGACCTCTTCCCTTAAATAACCATATGGTACATCCACATTCACAAGGACATGCTACTTTTGCCACTTAAAGTGTTTAGTGAAATATATTCTTCATTTGTACACTATGTTTATATTAGCTGCAAAACATAAATTAATATACCATAAGGGTGTACAGTTTAAACACTCAGCTGTGAATGGCAAAAGTTAAGAATGAATGTTCAACTTTGCCTCTTTCCCTAATGCATATGCATTACTATACAGTGTTTAATTGTGTGGATACATATTATGGTAATAATCCAATATAATATCCCCTTTTACAAATTTCCAGCTTGAATACGCACACATTGAGCCTAACACGATCATATGCTTGCAGACTGCATCGTAATGTACTTGTGTAATGGGGCTGATTTTAGGTTGTCCATTTGAGTGTTTACCTGTGCCACTTACTGTTGCATTTTAATGCAGCATGCAAGATTTTTTTTAATTTAATTTCCTAAAGTTTTAATGGATTAAAGAAAAATCATAACAAATAGGCAACAACTGAACAAGGGCCAGACAGTGCTTACTGTTCCCATTAATAAACTAGTTTCTATGCACCAGCTAGTCAGTTTTAGTATTTCAGATTTATTAGTGTCGGTTTAAAATTTGTTTTATTGGGTGTTTCTATGCCAGTGCATTTGATATGCTTCTGATGGCCTGTTCCTAAGCCCACTGAAGTCTGTGAAAATGTCCCTCTGATTGCAAAGCCTTGGATCAGGCCCTAGGTATGTAATTCAAGAAATCATCTATGCCTCCCACACCTTGGCAAACCCTCTAACTTTATTGTTGTCTCCTCAGATTCTGCAATTTGTGTGTTTATTTGTAACTAGAAAAAAATGACCAATCTAAGGTCTTACAGTTCTAAACATCTTAAAAGAATCTAAGGCTTTAATTCTGTTTAAATAGCTTAGGCTGCTTAAATAGCAGAGGACTGCTTTTTGTTGAAATAATAATATTAAAAAAGAAAAGAAAAGTAGGCACAGATCCTAAACTGAGATCCATTTAGACACAGCCAGGCCCGGGAGCTTCCTCAGTCAGACAGCCTGCTGCCTAGACTGAAGGGGGAGAGAATCTCCCTTCCCCAGTCTTTGTGTTTCAGAGGGAATATCAAGTGGAATGTAAGAAAAGCTTGAGCCCTGTGGGGAAAAGCAATGTAAAATACTACAGACTAAGGATCTGATCCAAAGCCCATTGAAATCAGTGGGAGTCTTTCTGTTGACTTCAGAGGGCTTTAGATGAGGTCCTAGCATGCCATACTTTTTGCTGCTTTTGCCTCCATGATCCGGGTATCCCTTGAGAAGGGTTTCTGGGGCAGTAAGTGTGATGTTCAGTTATCATTAAGTGCGTAAGGAGCTTTGCAAGAGCTCTGTTTTAGTCTGTGTTTGGTTCCAACTGGCTGTGCATAAGAGAGTCTGGGTGAGGTACTGTGAACCTCTGACTGGGAAGCTCAGCCCTTAAAGACACACAGACTCAAATACCAGCAATAAAGGAATCCCAGGAACAACACAGCTCCTACTATTTTTGCTCGTTTCCCCAAAATACTCTCTGTCAGGCAAAGATGGATCATGGAAAACATTTACACCAAAGATGAGATGCTCAGGAAAATGAGGTTTTAGAATGGAAAGCTTATGAAAACTATTAAAAGAAGACCTCCTTTAATATCTGGAAAATATCAATAGTATGAATTATATCCCCACTGACCCCTCAATAAACAAACCATCCATTTTCGCATGAACATGGTTTGTGTTTAAAACTGGCCAGTATATTTGTGAATTATTTGTATTCCGCAAGACAGAACAGATTTAATCTTGGGTCTTTATATTGTGGCTGCCTTCACTATTCTTTTTCTTCAAAGAGCTGCGCTGCTGTGGGTTTTGCTCTTGTTCCATTAAACGGATTTAATGTAGCAGTGATATACAGGTACTGTGAAAAAGCACTTAACTGCTGTAGTGAGATATCATTTTCAATGAGACAAAGAAATACAAATGTAAAAGGATACAATGTATTCTGTGACAAGGATACAATGTAAAGCAGCCAACTTCAGACTTATCTGTCTTGCTGTTAAGAGTTTCCAAAATGTATTGGAAATCCAGCATCTCTGAGTGTTAAGATAGAACAGCAGATAAATGTAACTAGCAAGAGTGCTATAATAAGTGACATGTGGAAGGTGGTATTTGGACCCATATATGGACTCCACAATAGAAATGGGCGACATTATTTTTGGCCAAAAATGCTGATTCAGGGTGACCAAAACTATTTGCAAATTCAGATACATTTTGGCTAATGGTTTTTGTCAAAATATAAAATAAAAATTAAAATAAAAAATCCATGCACATATAAATGTCAAAATGGTTCATTTTGGCATTTACAAAATGAGACATTTCAACATTTTATTTCAAAAAACATTTTGTTTTTGAATTTCCCTAAATTTTAATTTAAAAAATGTTTTAAAAAACCTGAAAATGAAGCAGAAACTTGAAAGAGTTTGGTCTTTTTTTTTTGTTCCAAGAAATTTGAAAAAAATGTTATATAATAAAAAATCCCAAATACCTTTCTGTTTTCTTTTCTTTTTGGGGGGAGGGAGGAAATCGAAAATTGGCCACTGAACTGAAACATCAGCTCTACTCAGCACTGCTTCATTATATTGAGGTGTTTGACACTCATTATGGAAATATATGCAGTGATCACTATGAAAAAGGTCAAAGTTAAGCAACAGTTACCTCGTAATAGTGTACGTCTGAGATACCACAGCTCTTTCCTATTCTAAGTATAAGAAAATATGCTTGCATCTCAGGCAGCACTGCATGGCAACTATTTTCATTTTAGATTAAGAAAAACAAGAAGAAAGTAAACTATGTGAGAGAACACAGTATATGTGTGAGTATCTTTTGCAACAGGCTTCAGACTCTCTGTGAACTAAACTGCTACTGTCTCTCAACACAGGCAAAGTTAGTAATAATATAATAGCCTGATTCAAAGCCTATGAAAATCAGCTGGAGTCCTCATTGGGCTCTGAATCAGACCCTAAATAAGCAGTATGCAGAAAACAAAGGGATTATGGTTTAATGGCTAAATATACAAATTGGTAATTGTTGGCTTTTAATAATGACCACTGTAGGTAACTTCTATACAGCACAGATATAAGCACTGGATGCTGTGATGTTTTGTTTTGAAAAGATAAGGAGAAAAGTTTGAAAAGATCAGTAAACACCAGGTAAGAATGCTAAAGCACCACTGCACAACACATGTTTGCATTTCTGTGAAACTAACAGAATTTCACTTTGTGCTTAAATTGATATAGTAAAGAAAAATAAACTACCAGATCTAGAATGATATTTGCTATGAGCAGTAGATTTAGTAAATGTGAACTGAAATTTAGTTGGTCTTTAGTCTGTCACATCATGTCTAGTTTGCAAAGGTCACAAGTTCCATGTAAATTGCTCACATCAGATGCCAATTTTTTTTCTTTAAATTTTGTCAGAGAAGATGAAAATCATTAAACTGTGTAACATGCTAGATTGGGTCAAACTCCTAATGTTTTTTTAATCACTCTAGAAATATGTCTTCAGTGACACCTGTTCTGAAAAAAACAAAACAATCCCACCAAATTTGAATAAAAGAAAAGAAGAAAAAAGAAACTTGCTATGGACTTGTAAACATAAGCAAACCCTTTGCTTTTTTGGGCAAATTCACAACTTTCTCACTAAATACCTAAAAATTATGATTAGGGACCAGTAAAATAAGAATAAATGTAGCAGTAGGATTGTTACCTATCGCTGTCAGGAAGGAGACAATACATGTTTCAGATGTGGTTGAATTTGTAACCTGTAAAATGTCCTGTTTTGAGAAAAGGGACTGTGATGGGGTGTCCACCCCATACAAGGTGTGAAGGGGTTAAGGGCAGTAGGTGAGCCAATTAACTGCACAGGCTGCACCTGAAGGAGGAGCCAGGGAGAAGGGATTAATTAGACAAGGCTCAGCTGGACAGAAAAAGGAGGGGGCTGTATAAAGCCCAGAAGCTGAGAACAGATGTGGGATGGCAAATGAAGGAGCAGGAGATGTAAAATACAGACCCTAGTTGTTAATTAGATGGTTCCTGAGCTAGATCCTGGAGTAAAGAGTTGACCTGGATTTACTTATCAGCCACTGGGAATTGTCGCAGACCAAGTAGTGGGGAGTAGATTTGCCCCCCAAAAGACTATGATACTCTGTTTGCTGAGCTGGTATGCTGTTAAAACTGCACCAGCAATTCACAATAGGTGTTTCTTGTAGAGCTACGTTATACCAGGAATACTTTTAAAATTGCTTTAGGAATAGCTAATTGACAGTAAGGTGTACTGCTGGGAAAATGGAAAGCCAATAGTTATGGTAGAGGACCCAGAGTAAATGAAAGCTATAGTCTAGGTATGTCATGGAGCCTAAAGTGGCTGAGGCAAATGGAAATCAGTGGGAGCTAGGTGTCTTTGAAAACTGGCCGTAGTGCCTAAAAACCTTTAAAAGTCTGGTCCCAAGTGCCTGATCCAACCTGGGATACATGAAGTCTGAGTACAACTCCTGACTCTTCCAACAGACTTTTTGTATGACTGGGTAAGTCATTTAATTGCTTTCTGTGCCACCATTTCTCCTGTAAAATGGAAGTAGTTTCCTATCTGAGAGGGTTGTTTTAAAAATAAATTGTCATGTTTGTCAGAGGTTCAGATTCTACAGTGATATGATAGACCGTATAATTACCTAGACATCAGATGTAGTATCTAGTCACCTACCTTCCCTGCCAAAGAAGACTGCTGTGGTAATGTCAACCTTCAGTGTAAAAAGAACAAAAGACCTACTTCATTGGGTGCAGGCCTGCAGCTGTGTTTTTTTTTTTTTAAATGAAAAAGCAACCTAGAGTGGGAGGCAGAATAACTAACTGTACAGTATTACAGCATATCACTACTTTTTTCTGACCCAAGAGATTCAGAACACCAGCCTGCTTTCATTTCTTACCATTCTCTCTCTCTCTCTTTCCTTCCCCCGCCCCCGACCGCCTTTTGCCTGAAAACATTACTGGAGGTGCTTTTACAATCTTTGCAGATTGAAGATATTGGGCAATATAGGGATTTGGTAACTGAACCCAAATGTGGGAACAGCATGGCGACATTCTTTAGAAGGATGTCTGGGAATATCTGACTAGCAAACTCAAATACATTTTTGTTTTGAGTAACCATAGTGGAGTCAAAGCTAATGAGAGCACTAATTTTGCTACAAGGCTCAAGAAAGAAGACTATTAGCTGAACAACTTTATTTCATTATGGTACTATTTATGTAATTGTCTATTTTAAGCTTGTAAGAGACTTTTTCCCTATCCTTTTCTTTAAAAGGCTGCTCCTTTGACTCTTTTTTTAAGAGTGCTAAAGTAAAAAGCACTTCCTTGATTGTATTACTATTAATAGTCAGGTTTGTTGTGGTTGAATCTAAGGGCTGACCAAAAAAAGGGCCCCACTGTGTTAGGCAGTATACAGACAGATTAGCTGATAGCCCCTGCTCTGAAGAGCTTATAGTCTAGCCATGACAGACACTGGGTGAGGAGAGGGAATTCATAAACAGAGTTGAACAATGCGATGACAGCAAACAGTATTAGTTCCATGATTTCTTTTTTGGGGGGTAGGAAGTATTGAGGATGGGATAAGCATGTTTTCCCATTTAGAATGGAGAGACTGAAGGGGAGGGGGAGAAGAGGGTAAGAGGGGCAGGTGTGGAGTGAAACTAAGATGAAGAGACTGAGGGAGCAGGACAGGGAGGGTTGGAACAAACAGCCAATCAGCACAGGTAAGTGAAAGTCTGGTCAAATCTGTAGAGTTCTTAGAAAATGCAAAGGCCCTTGTTTGGGGGCAGTTGCAGAAGCAGTCAAATAGGCTGGAGTCTGTGGTTGGTTCCTCCCTGTTCTATTTTTTTTCTCAAGAGCACAGGGCAGACATCAGCTGGGTTTTAGTTTCCTCAGACTCGAGTGGGATCTTTCCCGCATAATCTGAGTCCAGCGGATGGTGTGGGCCCAGCTTTGTCCCACTTTAATTACTGCCCCCTCAGTGCACTGCTCCCCAGCTTAGCTGTTTCAGCTGCTTCTGCAGCTGCTCCTGCTGGCTAGAGTCTCTGGCTTTTGGAATATTTCATGTTTCTTGTGTTGTGGAAATAATTACTTTTGAAATTTTCTGCAGCAGTGTATGACTGTGCATCAATAGAGTTTGGGGCAAAATCTTCTAACATTTAGGAGCTTAAATTCCATTTTCAGAAGTGACTTAGGCATTTACCTACCTTTCTTACACACACACACACAGTATGCCACATCTTTATCTACCTGCTTGGAGATGATTTAATAAATTACAAACAAAAAGAAAGGAACTGGAGTGGTGGAAAACTGCTTGCACGGTGGCAAGGACTGTAAACCAAACTACTTGCTCTTAGTTATCAGACCTCCCATCACACATCTGACTATAGTTTTAACTTTTCTTTACGGAGCTAGTCAAATGAGGAGAATTTTTTCCATGTGTGTATATTAAAGCTAAAATTCCCAATATTTACAATTTTGATTAGACTCACTCATCTTCCTAGCCCTGTTTGGAAGACCTATTTGATATGTGGCTACACTACTGAGTTCTGCAAATTGTTACCAGCCAGAAAATCTATCAAGGCCTTGGTACTAAGCCTTTGAGGGCATGTGGGCATCTGCCATTAATACTGTAGTGTAGCTCATAATGGAGGCTACAAGCCGTGATTATTCTCCCCTTAGAACAGCATGATGTTTGAGCTGATCTAAACTGGGGAGCAGGACCTAAATTTTCTTCCAGACCCATATCTTCACTGAGGGGAACAGTGAGACTAGCAGGACTAACCTATAGGATACAGGTAACTGCAAGAACATTGAACTGATACTGGATAAAATGTTGGCAAATGCTTAAGCGTGAACTTGCCTGGACAACACATGTGAAGAGACAACCAAGATTTCTAACGAATAGAGAAGAACTGGCATATTGATAAGACCTTTTCTATTGGCCTTTGGCCAGCTACACCAAAAGGCCATAAATCTCAGTGAACAGCATCAGCACAGAAAGCCTCTATGCCAAGCACAGAAGCCAGGTCTGCGACTCCCATCTCTAGTCCCCAGTGCAGGGATGGAGCAGGAGCAGACAAGAGGTGGGAAGAGGCAGATAAAGGGCAGCAGTTGTGCCTCCAAGCAGTTCCCCACTACAGCAAGCCTTTAGAGGGATTACTGCTTCTGGAAATGCAAATGAGGACAAACCTTCTGTGCACTCAGGGCTGTACCAACCTTTCCAGCCAAAAATGAGGAAGACGTGAGCTGCCTCACCTCAGTCACTGTACTGGCAGGGATGAATTTCCCTGTGTCTGTGATCTACAACTGAACTCTATCAAGATGAAGTTTTGGTTCCATCCCATGTCTTATGTTAATGGGTTTCCAAATAAAATAATTCTAAAAATCTGTTGTGGAGCAGATTCTGTGCTTCTCTGTGGAATCTGCTTGCTTCAATTGATTCCTCAAAGTAGAAACTAGCTTTTAAACAAAGTTAAATCTATTTAAAAGCCCATTAAGAAGGCATTTTCCAGCACAAATTAAAATCCCAAATGTCTAGAGATCAGTGAAGTCTGCTTGGCTATCTCCTCTTGGTCTGTGGTGCTTGGATTAAGATGGCAACTATCTTGTCCTACCATGAGTCTATGAATCCAGAGATTATATTGTAAACAGCTGCATAAAATATATAGGACATCATATAATTTTGAAGAAAAAATCTTTTTAACAAGGAGAGTGAATCACCTCATGTAGCTTTCAGTTTGACAGCCTTCTCACAATTAAGGATAAATTTATAGGGTGCTTGATAGGGCATTAGGGTCAACATTTCCCACCAACAACAGAAGCTGTGTGTGTAAATCCTTAGGGACTGTAGCACAAATGCACTCTGTCTAGCTTCTGAACTAAGTTATATGCATGACCAGGTTGTTAAGCTGGATATCGAACTAATTCCAGAAGGGTTTTTGTCAATATACCTAGAGCACATCCTTTAAATCTTCTTGTATATGCTCTATAATAGAGTGGATTCTGCTTTTTGTGGAAGTCTGACCTATAGATCCAGTGTTTTTAGGACAAAACAATAAACCTTGCCGCCAAACACGGAGGCGGTGTGATGGTGCGGCCGCCAAATTGCTGCCGGCGACCGAAGAAGAGTCGCATCTCTGCAGGATGAATTTTATGCTCAAAACAAAGAGAAAAAGAGAGCTTTCTCAGGCCTCGGACAAAATTGTGGAGTAAAGAGGGAGTGGGAGAGATGAATGAATATCAAAATAGGCAATAGCCTGGTAGTCAGGGCAATCACCTGGGATATGTATGCTCAAGTCCCTGGGCCTGAGTACCCTAATGACTGGGCTACTGGCTTTTCTGGGGTATCAGTCTCCTGCTGGACTTCTATATAAATAAACAGAAGTGGAGCTAGGGCAGAGAGCAAGAGAAAACGATGCTGCCATACAGTGTCAATTACTGTCTGGTGAAGTGGGACCCATGTCTTGTTGGGGCCCCTAGGCACCACTGTAATACAAATAATAGTTGTGAATTGGCTAGACTTTCACAACTTTGGCAGCTCCTCTTTAAAATGTTACATGAGATACTATTCTTCCACAGAAACTATGGTGGATGTCAGAGCACACGTATCACACAACAGTGACTGTCTGCTTACATATTTAGCTTTAAAACAAACTGAACGACCATTATAGTTTCTTTCTATGATTTAAAGTGGGTCTGTCAATTAATCAGTTAAATCTCACAAGTAACTCAGATTAATTGCAATTACAAAATTAATTGTGATTAATCACATTGTTAAATGATAGAATACCAAATGAAACTTATTACATATTTTTGTATGTTTTTCTACGTTTTCAAATATACTGATTTCAGTTACAACATAGAATACCAAGTGTACATGCTCACTTTGTATTTTTGATTACAAATATTTGTAGTGTAAAAATGAACGAGAGAGTATTTTTCAATTCACTTCAGACAAGTACTGTAGTGCAATCTCTACTGTGAAAGTGTACCTTATAAATGTGTGTGATGTATATAATTTGTTATGTAACTGCACTCATCCAAAACAATGCAAAACTTTAGGGTCTACAAGTCCACCCAGTCCTATTTCTTGTTCTGCCAATCACTAAGACAAACAAGTTTGTTTAGATTTTCAGGAGATAGTGCTGCTCACTTCTTATTTACAGTGTCACCAGAAAGTGAGAACAGGCATTCATATGGAACTCTTTTAGCTTGCATTGCAAGGCACTTATGCACCAGATATGCTAAACATTCATATGCCCCTTTATGCTTTGGCCACCATTCAGAGGACATGTTTTCATGCTGATGATGCTAGTGTTCTTTTTTTTTTTTAAGTGTTAACTATATTTGTGACTGAACTCCTGGGGGGAGAATTGTATGTATCTGGCTTTATTTTACCCTCATTCTGCCATATATTTCGTTATAGTAGTCTTGGGTGGTGACCCAGCAAATATTCTTCATTTTAATACACTTTCACTGCAGATTATCAAGCTTCTGCTGGTGGCATCTGACTCAGATAATGAAAATGAACATGTGTTGGTCTGCACTGCTTTGGATTTGTATTGAACAGAACCTGTCCTCAGCATGGACGCATGTCCTCTGGAATGGTGGATGAAACGTGAAGGGACATGTGAATCTTTAGTGCATTTGGCATGTAAATATTTTGCAATGCCGGGTACAAGAGTGCCATGAGAATGCCTGTTCTCACTTTCAGGTGATATTGTGAACAAGAAGCGGACAGCATTGTCTCCTGCAAATGTAAACAAACTTGTTTGTCTTAGTGATTGGCAGAACAAGAAATAGGACTGAATGGACTTGTAGGCTCTAAAGTTTGACTTGTTTTTGAATGCAGTTTTTTGTACTTAATTCTACATTTGTAAATTCAACTTTCATGATGATGAGATTGCACTACAGTACTAGTATTAGGTGAATTGAAAGTATTTTTACAGTGCAAATATTTGTAATAAAAATATAAAGTGACACTGTATATAAACACTGTACACTTCGTATTCTGTTATAATGGAAATCAATATATTTGAAAATGTAGAAAACATCCAAAAATATTTAAATGGTATTCTATTGTTTAAAAGTGTGATTAATCACAATTTTTTTTAAATTGCTTGACAGACCTAATTTAAAGACCATTTTTTTTCATTTACCATTTTGGATACTGTATGTTACTACTTCCTCAGATTCTGTTTGCCCCATTTTTGGAATGTGCAAAAGTCGCTTGTTCATTGAAATAATTTGTAGTTTGTTTATATATCATGGCATAAGCAATTTAGCTGAGTTTTTTATTCTTTTCTCCATAACCATCTATATAGTATTGGTAGATATTTTGAAACGTGATTTACTACTCACTTGGCTGTCAACCTCGCATGCCTTTTATAGCAAATATCAGGAATAAGTTTCTTACTAATATTGCTATTTCAATAATTAAACAAATTCCTGTTTTTCCTTTAACTGATTAGTCATATTTCTAACATCTGTTAGAGAAGTTGGCTGGGATTGAAAATTATAATAAGACTAACACTGTTATCCACCTGCCATATCTAGCTGTTTCTGTTCCCCTAATTTATGGACTTGACTCTACACATCACTTTAGGGCTCATGAAAATGATGGTTCTTAGCAGAAATAATTTGGGTAGAGAGAGATTGGCCTGAGCTTCATGGGAATCTATTTAACTGTAACTGCATCATTCTTGCTATTCAACTGCTAAGTTTCTACTGAGCAGAGAATTTGGCATCAAGCTGTCATTGTTAAACATTTTGGGAATTTGTGAAACAGCAGTCTGTTAAGAATGGATAGACAAGACTAAATTCCTTTCACATGGTACTAATACAATCTTGAATTCAGACCTCCAGAGGTGCAAAGTGAGAACATGATTGCTTCATGTAACCTTATTCCTCTGTAGCTGTATTCTTTTTTTCAGCATTGGTTAGTTGCAAAAGTATAAAAGTGGATAATGGATAGCTGAATCAAAACTCACCCTCCCATGAAACAGTCAGAAGCTGTCAAGGTTCCTCCCCCACTCTGAACTCTAGGGTACAGATGTGGGGACCTGCATGAAAAACCTCCTAAGCTTATCTTTACCAGCTTAGGTCAAAACTTCCCCAAGGTACAAAATATTCCACCCGTTGTCCTTGGACTGGCCGCTACCAACACCAAACTAATACTGGTTACTGGGGAAGAGCTGTTTGGACGCATCCTTCCCCCCAAAATACTTCCCAAAACCTTGCACCCCACTTCCTGGACAAGGTTTGGTAAAAAGCCTCACCAATTTGCCTCGGTGACTACAGACCCAGACCCTTGGATCTTAAGAACAATGAACAATCCTCCCAACACTTGCACCCCCCCTTTCCTGGGAAATGTTGGATAAAAAGCCTCACCAATTTGCATAGGTGACCACAGACCCAAACCCTTGGATCTGAGAACAATGAAAAAGCATTCAGTTTTCTTACAAGAAGACTTTTAATAAAAATAGAAGTAAATAGAAATAAAGAAATCCCCCCTGTAAAATCAGGATGGTAGATATCTTACAGGGTAATTAGATTCAAAAACATAGAGAACCCCTCTAGGCAAAACCTTTGTCATAATTATAAAGGGAAGGGTAAACCCCTTTGAAATCCCTCCTGGCCAGGGGAAAGCTCCTCTCACCTGTAAAGGGTTAAGAAGCTAAAGGTAACCTCGCTGGCACCTGACCAAAATGACCAATGAGGAGACAACTGCACGACCCTCAACCATCACAGGCTGAAAGGCCCCTTCTGTCTGCTCCACAGGGCAGTGAGGTGACATCCACATCCCCCCCTCCTTAACCAGGGGCAGCAATTTAGTCTTGAGGTTCCCGGCGGAACTGGCCCCAGTGTCTAGCTCCCTTGCTGGGTTCCAAGGCCATAGACACAGTCAGCCAGATGGGTGGGGAGGTGGACAGGCTCCCACTCCTGACCCCAACCTATATGTCTGTGTGGAGTTTCCTGTGGCCAGGCCCCTCGGACCCCCAGTGGGAGCGGAAGGTGATGGTCAATGGGGAGACATTCCTGGGATGGCGAGATCCTGGGACAGAGAGAACTGGTGTCAGGCCCTGGGTGGTGCAGCCTCAGATGCTGAGAGGCTGTGTGAGCTGCGTGAGGGTCCCAAGGACGAAGCCCCTTGCCCTGCCTATGGCCCAGATCCCTGTGCAGACCCAGGAGGGGTGGGGCTGGCTGGTCTTGGGGTTCTCCAGGACATTGGCTGCGAGATCCTGTTGTGGGGTGACTGTGTCTGTTTGGGACAGAATCCAGGCCTTGCTCCTGTAAAGGCCAAGGGTTTGAATTTGAATCCAGGGAACCAATAAGTGGAGAGGGAAATGGTCAGTGAAAATGCAGATGACCTGGCTGGCAGGGGGGAGGAGCGGCTAGGCTCAGGCTACCTGCCTGCCTGTAACTAGACCCCTTGAGCTGGGTGGGACAGAGAGATGCTCCCCGCCCCCTTGCACACTGGAGGGGGCTCACGCTGGCTCTGATGCAGTGAGGAAAGCAGCGAGCTCGCTGCCTACCCCCACTGGGACAGCAAGGGCAGCGCTGAGCACAGAGGGAGCTGAGACCCCAGCTGAGTGGGGGGAGACACAGGCAGGGCAGGGTATCTGTGGGGAGTGGCAAGGTGCTCGGTAAGGAAAGTCTGGATGAGCCTAGGCAGCCTTGTGAGCTGATGGCTGTGTCTAGTCAGCAGGGTGGGAAGGCGAGGAAAGTGGAAGATGAGTGGTCTGGACCTTACCTGTTACCTGGGTGGAGAATTGTGACAGGGAAGGAAACGTGCCTTTGTCAGGGGTATTGACTTGCCTATGGAGGGAGCTACCCTGATCTCCAACCAGCTGTCTGTGACCAGCCTTGTGTGCTGGGACAAGGGGAAAGAGATCCCAAGCTGTGTGTCTGGGAAAGGAGAAAGTGTGTCCGGCTCTTCTTTGTCTGTGGAGCAGACAGAAGGGGCCTTTCAGCCTGTGATGGTTGAGGGTCGTGCAGTTGTCTCCTCATTGGTCATTTTGGTCAGGTGCCAGCGAGGTTACCTTTAGCTTCTTAACCCTTTACAGGTGAGAGGAGCTTTCCCCTGGCCAGGAGGGATTTCAAAGGGGTTTACCCTTCCCTTTATATTTATGACAGAAGCTAACTAGCAGCCAAATGTAATCTGATCTTACTCTGAGTTATTTTATTTGTCGTAAATAAAAACCTTAGCGCTGCATACTAATCCTGCAAATATCTTGGACCTAAAATAGACTCTTAAAATGTGTGATTGTATGGAGCTGTGTTTAATTCTTAGTCTTGGGTTTCTGCTTCAGAGAAGTCACTGAATAAAGGTAAACCATTTTAAGGAGCTATTACTAGTTTGAAATAGAATAGTTCAATTACCTTGATAGCTTTTTAGCATGGATTTCTGATTCATGAATAGAGCTGCAGGATAACATCTGTCAGTGAACCAAAAACTTAAACTTTAAAAACACATCTTCACCCTTGTTTCATCTTGATGTCAGTGGTCTACTGTTGCCTTTTTGCAACTACCTTGTCCTTTGCAGGTGGATCCACTGACAGTGTGTGCTTTCTAGACTGAAACAAGGGCAGTTGCTTAGGTCCCCAGATAACTAACCAGTCCCTTGGAATATTGGTATCTGTGAGGTGAAGTTGTCTTCTCTTCCCTCCTCCCCCCCAAAAAAAGACTGACTAGTATGAATTTCTAAGGCCTTTAACATTTCTCTCTTAAACAAGATATTCATGATCAAACGGAGCTAAGTATCTTACTAGACCTGGGCTTGGCAATGACCTGTTACATTAATATCCAGCAGGCTATTTTACCTTCAGCCTCGGAGGCTAGACAGCACCTCTTTGCCTGTATTTATTAGTGTCCCTTCAGAGGCTTGCTCACTCTGCCCCTTCCCCTATCTTAATCAGGTGTAAGCTGTCTTAGCTTATACTCTGAATGCATTTCTTCCAACTTAAGCTTGTCTGTTCTTCTTTTGAGAAGTTCTGATCTGGGATATCCATGAATGGCTTAAGGTATTGTTGTATAAGAACTCTTAATCAGAGACTTGACTGCTATCTCTACGTAAGAAGTCAGTCTCCTTCCTGGACACTTCATCAGGTGCAGTGAGCTGTAGCTCATGAAAGCTTATGCTCAAATAAATTTGTTAGTCTCTAAGGTACTACAAGTATTCCTTTTCTTTTTGTGGATACAGACTAACACAGCTGCTCCTCTGATTCCTAAAGATACATTTTCTTGTTGGTGGGGATGGAGGAGAGGAATATTTAATGACAAATTATCAGTATTATGTCTGGAAACTTTTAAAATGTGTACAGACCTACTGCATGTCTCAAACATGCTTTAACGATGTGCTGCTGCTTACTTGGGTGAAGCAAAAACAATAACCCATGGAGCATACAGGGGAGAAGCAAACTCAGTAAAGTTCCCCTTGTCAGTTTCCTCAACTTTTCTATTGTAGAGAAGAGCAGGGTTTGCCCTTGTGTGGAAGAATTAGAGTTGGCCTGCAAAGCCCTGTGATGGCGTTTACAGACCCCACTCTAAGGCTAAGAGTAAAGGAAGAGTATTAGGCTAAGAAGTCTCTGCCCTGGAGCAGCTGTAGAGAATGCTTCAAATGGAGGACCTGCTTAAAAAGGATTCTGACAGTCAAGCAGGGTGTATTTTGGGAGAATTAATATGCTCAAGTCAGGGGGCGGAGTGGAGCTAATTCAGAAAGAACTAGCACATGAAATTACAAATCTGGTTGCAAGTATTTTAAACAAGTCTATCAAATTGGACTTGATACCAGATAACTGGAAAATAGCAAAAGAAGTGACCGTATCTAAGGTCGGTGGGGGGTGAAGTGATCCAGGCAACTATGGATCAGTTAGTCTGGACTCACTAGTATGCAAGATTTTAGAACAAATTTGGAAGGAAGGAAGGAATAAAGACATGGAAGCAAACAGAAAATGGGCTAAAATGCAGCATGGATTTACCAAAGTTAAATTATGCTAGACTAACTTTATATCTTGCTTTGATAGCATCTATTTTAAAGACTGATTTAGATCTAGCATTTCCTCTATCTGGACTTCAATAAAACACTTGATATGGTGGTATGTGAGAAATTATTAGTTAGGGTGGAGAAGATGAGGTTAGTGCAAGAACTCTAAGGTGAGTAAGAAACTGAGTGAAGTGGAGACAACAATGGGTTGTATTGAAAAGAGAATTATGATGCTGAAGGGAAGTTACTAATGAAGTTTGTCAAAGATTGGTCTTGGGACCAATCATATTTAATGTGTTCATTAATGACCTTGGAATAAAAAGGAGCATGCTAGTGAAATTTGCTTATGACCAGGGGAGGATCAGAATATTGTACCAGAAGAAATGAATGATCTTTAGTACTGGAGTAATAGGGATGGGATGACTTGTAATAGTACAAAGTGCAAGGTAATGCAACTAGGGACTAATAAGAATTTCTGCTATAAACTGGGGAATTATAGGAGTTGAAAACAGAGGAGGAACCAAATTAAAAGAGGGTTTCTAACTATCAGAGGAGTGAGGTTTTGGAACAACCTTCCAACAAGAGTAGTGGCAGAGGGAAAAACAGCCTAACTAGTTTTGAAGTGGAGCCTCATAAATTTAAGAATGGGATTACATGATGGGGTTGCCTCTAATAGAAGCGATTGGCCTCACTGACCTAGGAGGTCTCTTCTAGTCCTATGTCCCTATGAATATGTGGAAGCCAGGGACACTTAGGGTTACAGAACTCTAGAGGGCAAAAGAACAAAGAAGCAGGACACAAGCATTAGCTACAGATCAGAGCATGTAGCTTACTTAAAAGGCAGTATACAGAGATGTATATAGTAATATAACTATTAAATGCTCCCCTATCCTCTATATACCAGTAATTATTTGCTGTTCATTTTTAAATTAGTATCTTAGATTTTGCTGTTTACCTCTCACCTTTACATCAATGTTAACATTTGATGATGGCATTTAGCTGATTGCTGTCTATGTGCTGAATTTCACACCATATGGTTTGTAATTCATGGGTGTTTTGTTTTTTTTCTCCCATGTAGATCCTTCTGTATATATGCTTAGTGTTTTAAGCTTAGATTTTGGGAAACAAATACAAATGTTATATTAAAAATAAAATGAATTTAAGCATAAAACATTCAACACTAAATGTAAAATTCTTAACATACCCCTACCTCTGACCTACTTCAGTATACTATAGAAGCGTGAGAAATATTCTACGCAACCTGGATCACACTTAGTGTATACACTGCATCTGGGAGTGAGCCTCCCAGCCCAGGGCCACAGACTCAGGCTTGCACTCTAAAAAATAACTAGGTAAGTCTTGCAACTCAGTCAGAGCTTGGACTCTGAAGCTTTGGGGAAGCAGGGTGGGGGGACCAAGGGGAGTCCAACCACACTGTCAAAGCCCCATCTATGCAGCTATTTTTAGTGCTAGCATGAATCTGTCAGAGCAGTGAAGACATGCCCTGAGATGCCAAAAATCTGTTTCAACATTTAAACCCATATCCATTACTTTTAATGTTATTGATCACTCTATATAAAGTTCATCCCCACTGGGGCAAATTCATCCCATATGAACTTTTTTTTTTTTTTTTTTTTTTTTTTTTTGCAACTACTTTGGTTTCCGTGGTGTTCAGGCTCCTAATTCTATCACACTGACCTTTTTATCCCAGTCTAACTCCATTATAGTTTGTGAATATACTTGATTTGCACTGTAAGTAAAAGAAGAATCGCGCCTATGGCCTCCTACAGTAGGGATGAAATTTAGCTTATATAAAAAAATAAAATTCATTGATTTTTATAGGCAGTATAGTGCTAAAACCTAACCATGCTTTTCATACAAGAAAATCCGAGTTCTACCTCTGCTGTCACTTTCATGTGCTTGGTAGAGTGCAGCATAGTGACAACCAACAAGTTCAGGAGTTAATACAATTTATTGTAGAATTATTTAGTTCAGCGTCTGAACAACCATTTTAACTTCATAGGCCTCATCAGAATGCATCATATATTCTGCAGTGGAAAAACAAGTTGTTTCATTCAGTGGTGGTTCTTTTGCAGGATCAAATCTGAGACTAGCACTTCCCTTAATATGATAGGAAACTGTTTATCCAACTGTGTATGCTACCAGTTTACTCTATAAAGTGTTGCAGATTACCAGTTGGTGCAGGCCATGAAAGGTAATAATAACAATTAATAAATAGTTGACTATTATACTAGTACCAGTAAAGATTCTGAATCAGCAACATCTTAGAAGATTTCAGGACTATTTCGCCAGACCTTTGAAACGTCACTGGATTTATTTGCAGAGAGAATCAGTATAGAGAAGAAACATTTTTTAGCTGCTCTCCCTTTGTGTGGTCTTGTGCCAGGTATCCAAGTTCTTATTTGAAAGCAAATGTCATTCCTGAATGCACCAAAAATCATCACTTTAGACCGAATCCAGCAATTTTGCAAAATAGCATGTAGCACAATATTCCTTTACATATACAAAAAAAAAAAAAAAAAGCCTGATTTCAGCTTGTACTGTGCAGTGCAACTAGGTACCAATAAGGGGCCAGCTGGGTTACATCAATGTAGATCCCATTGGCTTCACTACAGCAATGGTAGTTTACATCAACTGAGAATCTGTCCTAAGGATAATTTTGACTATCATTCTGCAGATATCTTCAGATCTCTATACTATGCTATAACATTGACTAGAAGTAGTAATAGCAAGGTATAGCATGCAATTATACTATTTGTTTTACAAGCAAAAGGACACATACTCTCAACTGATATAGGTAAACACTAGTAGTACTGAGGGGAATAATATAAATGTAATGAAGGGAGTATACACCATATAAACTGAAGATAAATGAGTTTATTTGATGTGATGTTACTAATTTACTGTGTTGCTTAATTTTCCTCAGCTGTTGTGCAGTGTTTCTGTCTGGTATTGAACAGCTGCTACATTTCATCCCAGAAACTGGAAATTGCAATGAGTCTGGGGTAAAATGTGTTTGCATGTTAGTGGCCATATCATTTTCTCTATTAGGCTTAGAGGGGATGTCACCAAATTATTGCCTGGTGGGCCATGAAGGACCTGACCGCCACAAGAATAATAGTAATTTAAAAACACATTGGGAAAGAAGGGAGCCTGAGATAATGTAGTCATACTTATAAAAGGTATATCGATACTTTATCATCATCTACATCTGAAGACCTGGTTTACATGGGAGCTTAGTCCATACTAACTTAAGTTAGTGCTGATTGAAAATGCTTGTGTACATGACACAGACCCTTAAAGCACACTAACTCCCTACTTGGTGTGAATTTTTCTTTCAACAAGTACTAAGTGCAGTGCGAATTGAGTTAATGCAGACTATTGCTCATGTGCACACAGTCTATGTGCACACTGCTTTGGCAGTCCTCCAACGCTATACCATGCCGCTTTGCGGGTATCCGTGACAGACCTGCCTGTTTGTTTGTGTACCCTCCATTGCTCTGGGATCAATTGGCTGGATATCCCCTCCTCCATTTAAAAACTGGTGCAGACATAAGATGGGCCCATTTGCCCTGGATTCAAATATATCGGCAATACAGCAATATTACTGCAGCAGCCTTCCAACATATGCCACAAGTAGTCGTTTGGAGCTGTGGTGTGATCCTTGACTTCCTCGCCATCTGGGGAGAAGTGATGGTGCGAGCAGCTCTGAGACCAGCCATTGCAATAAGAAACATTTCAAGGATATTGCACAGCATATGGCCAAGAAGGATCATAGCCAGGATGCCTTCCCATGCTGTATAAAGAGTAAACAACTAAGAAATGTACAAAAAATGAGGGATGACAGAAAATCCAGTAGGGTCCGTTTGACTTCCTCATTTTATGAGGAGGTGGACAGGATTTGTTGCCAGCACATAACTGAAGAATGCAGTGCCCTTGTGGACAGCGGTACCATTGTTGCTGCCACCAACAACACTGGAGCCCCTGAGGACAAGCAAGAGGCAGAGGAGGACAAGGATATGGACAACAGAGGAGAAATTACCCCCAAGTAAATGGGATCCCTTTGGAACCTGGGGCACTGAGGGCAGACATGTAGGAAGCCAGCCTGATTCCCAGCTCAGGACACAGGAGTAAGATCTTATCATTCCTATCAAGGGTACCTCAGCATGTAAATATCTAACTTTACAATTTACAGTATTATTATTCTATACTACTATCCTAAGTTCTGTGCCAAGTACCCCATGGCGGCTGCCATTTCTGGTGGATGTGAGTTAGGAGCCTTTCTGAGTCTCCAGCCCCTCCAACCCTTGTCAAACACTGTCTCTGCCCCCTGCTTCTTTCTGCCTCTGAAATGTTTTCAAAATGGCAGTTGGACCAGACGGGCAATAGGTTTTTAGCTTCAGAAGAAGTTCTGCTTATCAGCTGTTTACAAACTCATGTCACAGTGGTCACATTGAGTCATAGAAATGTAGGGCTGGAAATGCACTGTGTCAGGACCAAGTAAGCCTAGACAATCCCTGACAGGTGTTTGTCCAACCTATTCTTAACAATGTTCAACAATGACGATTCCACAGCCTCCCTTGCAAGTCTATTCATAGAATCATAGAATATCAGGGTTGGAAGGTCCTGAGGTCATCATCTAGTCCAACCCCCTGCTCAAAGCAGGACCAATCCCCAATTAAATCATCCCAGCCAGGGCTTTGTCAAGCCTGACCTTAAAAACTTCTAAGGAAGGAGATTCCACCACCTCCCTAGGTAACGCATTCCAGTGTTTCACCAACCTCCGAGTGAAAAAGGTTTTCCTAATATCCAACCTAAACCTCCCCCACTGAAACTTGAGACCATTACTCCTTGTCCTGTCCTCTTCTACCACTGGAAATAGTCTAGAACCATCCTCTCTGGAACTACCTCTCAGGTAGTTGAAAGCAGCTATCAAATCCCCCCTCATTCTTCTCTTCTGCAGACTAAACAATCCCAGTTCCCTCAGCCTCTCCTCATAAGTCATGTGTTCCAGACCCCTAATCATTTTTGTTGCCCTTCGCTGGACTCTCTCCAATTTATCCACATCCTTCTTGTAGTGTGAGGCCCAAAACTGGACACAGTACTCCAGATGAGGCCTCACCAATGTCGAATAGAGGGGGACGATCACGTCCCTCGATCTGCTCGCTATGCCCCTACTTACACATCCCAAAATGCCATTGGCCTTCTTGGCAACAAGGGCACACTGCTGACTCATATCCATCTTCTCGTTCACTGTCACCCCTAGGTCCTTTTCTGCAGAACTGCTGCCTAGCCATTCGGTCCCTAGTCTGTAGCTGTGCAGTGGGTTCTTCCGTCCTAAGTGCAGGACCCTGCACTTATCCTTATTGAACCTCATCAGATTTCTTTTGGCCCAATTCTCCAATTTGTCTAGGTCCCTCTGTATCCTATCCCTGCCCTTCAGCGTATCTATCACTCCTCCCAGTTTAGTACCATCCGCAAATTTGCTGAGAGTGCAATCCACACCATCCTCCAGATCATTTATGAAGATATTGAACAAAACCGACCCCTGAGGCACTTCACTTGACACCGGCTGCCAACTAGACATGGAGCCATTGATCACTACCCGTTGAGCCTGACAATCTAGCCAACTTTCTACCCACCTTATAGTGCATTCATCCAGCCCATACTTCTTTAACTTGCTGACAAGAATACTGTGGGAGACCGTGTCAAAAGCTTTGCTAAAGTCAAGATACAATACATCCACTGCTTTCCCTTCATCCACAGAACCAGTAATCTCATCATAGAAGGCGATTAGATTAGTCAGGCATGACCTTCCCTTGGTGAATCCATGCTGACTGTTCCTGATCACTTTCCTCTCATGTAAGTGCTTCAGGATTGACTCTCTGAGGACCTGCTCCATGATTTTTCCGGGGACTGAGGTGAGGCTGACTGGCCTGTAGTTCCCAGGATCCTCCTTCTTTCCTTTTTTAAAGATTGGCACTACATTAGCCTTTTTCCAGTCATCTGGGACTTCCCCCGTTCACCACGAGTTTTCAAAGATAATGGCCAATGGCTCTGCAATCACAGCCGCCAATTCCTTTAGCACTCTCGGATGCAACTTGTCCGGCCCCATGGACTTGTGTACGTCCAGCTTTTCTAAATAGTCCCTAACCACCTCTTTCTCCACAGAGGGCTGGCCATCTACTCCCCATGCTGTGATGCCCAGCACAGCAGTCTGGGAGCTGACCTTGTTAGTGAAGACAGAGGCAAAAAAAGCATTGAGTACATTAGCTTTTTCCACATCCTCTGTCACTAGGTTGCCTCCCTCATTCAGTTAGGGGCCCACACTTTCCTTGGTTTTCTTCTTGTTGCCAATATACCTGAAGAAACCCTTCTTGTTACTCTTGACATCTCTTGCTAGCTGCAGCTCCAGGTGTGATTTGGCCTTCCTGATTTCATTCCTACATGCCCGAGCAATATTTTTATACTCTTCCCTGGTCATATGTCCAACCTTCCACTTCCTGTAAGCTTCTTTTTTATGTTTTAGATCTGCTAGGATTTCACTGTTAAGCCAAGCTGGTCGCCTGCCATATTTACTATTCTTTCGACTCATCGAGATGGTTTGTCCCTGTAACCTCAACAGGTTCCAGAGCTTAACTTTAGTTAAGTTCTTACAGCTAGATTTTTTTCCTTATATCTAACCTAAATCTCCCTTGCTGTCAATTAATCCCATTACTACTTGTCCTATGTTCAGTGGACATGGAGAACAATTGATCACCATCCTCTTTATAACATATTTTGAAGACTGTCATTGGCTAGCCCCTCAGTGTCCTATTCTCACACTAAACATGCCCAGTTTTTTTAACCTTTCCTCATAAGTCAGATTTTATAAACCTTTGAAATGTTCTGATGCCCTCCTCTGGACTCTCTCCAATTTGTCCATACTTAAAGTGTGGCACCCAGAACTGGACATAGTACTCTAGCTAAGGCCTTACCAGTGCTTTGTAGAGTGGGACAATTACGTCCTGTGTTTCACATATGACACTCATTTTAATAGCTAGAGTGATATTAGACTTTTTCATAAGTGCCTCGTATTGCTGACTCATTCAACTTGTGATGCACTATAACTCCCAGACCTCTTTTAGCAGTCCTAGTACCAACTAGCCAGTTATGCCCCATTTTGTATTTGTACATTTCCCCAGTTCTTCAGTATTCCTCATGTAGAGACCCCCAAAGTTTTTTGCAATGATTGGTGGGGCCAGTATCCTTACAGCATCCCCAAACTCTGCAAGTAGAACACTCCTTTTATTTCAGGGTTTCCTGGTCTCACGTATTTTCCATCATCAATCCCATCTTATCCCCCTCACTCTTGGAATCACTGTTTTTTGCCATTTCTGTCTTGCTGAATTTTGTGGAAGCTGAGAGAAAGTATTACTCTCTAGATAAAGCACTGAATATTTTTTCCCACTAATTAGTCACTACATATAATTCTTTAGTGTAATCTTAGAACAATAATTTTGTTTCATCTCTAGTCTAGAAATGTCTCTGAAGAATCATCCAATAAATTTTTCGCTTCTCCTAAGGGACTAATCACCCAGTTGCACAATTCTAATTGTTTTGGCCAAGATGTGAGTGTTTGTAGAGACAAAATGGACTTTCCTTGAAAGATGGAGAATGTAATTCAAGCCCAGTAAATAGTCTGAATTATTTGGTTGATGATTTTCACCTCTTTTTCCTGTTTGCACAATGTCCATTAAGAGATCAGTTTGTTCATTATTTAAAATTATTTGACACAAGGTTTTGCAAATTTTTATTTCTCTTTGATTTGCCATTTCCAGTTCAAACTGCTAGATGCATTGCTTGTTATTAATCACATAAGTCACATGATGTCTTGTCTAGTCCGTGACTGGATGAGTATAATACAGTAACTTAAGTAGCGGGGGAGGGGGAGTGGAGAGAGGAACTAGTATGTGACTTATGTAATCAGTTTTTTGTACACGTTTGTGGTAAGCAAATTTAAATTGACCTTCTCCTGAGTATTTGGTTGTATTAGGTGAACAATTAGATTTTTATGATCATTTGTAAATCTCAATCAGATAAATGTTCTGAGAAAGTGAACATAAAAAGGGCAGGAACACTGCCAAAGTGAATTCATTTAAAAATTCAAGTGGATATTCACATAAACCACCATGCTCGGAGTGTAATTCTGTACTATTCTGGATTACCTTATGGTTAGATGACAAAGTGGGGCTGACAGGAAGGCTGTAGAATGGTGACAATAGAGAAATGCTGGTCCTCCCTAAAGTATGGAAAAGGAACAAAATAGATTAGAAATTACTGTGCAGCATGGAGCTGGGTTGCTTCTAATCGGTCTGAAATCCTGCTAGTGAAGGCAATATGTTTAGCACTGAAGTGCTCTCTATATAGCCAACTACATGGCCACTCTTGTCGTGTGTGATGTAGTCAAAGTGGTATATTTAATGAAGTGAGGCTGCACAACATCTTCATGATTTGGTGCAGGATGATCTGTTTTTGATGGTCACCAGATAGTTTTCAGAGATGGTTAGTGGTGGTGCAATGCAAGTGCTATTACTATTGGTATGCAGGGATTGCATCATACCGAGGAAGGAGTGATTTCAGTAGAACAAAGGAAATGGGTGTTATGATTTTTGAGCAAGATGTTGTTTTCCTTGAGGTCCCTTTTCTTTTCTTTAATGGCAAATGAGATTCCCTCGTCTTAAATAAGCAACTGCAGTGTGCTTCCTACTGTACAGATAACATTTTACAGTAACAGTCCGTATCCATTATAGTGATATATCTGAATGGTTTAATATAACAGCATCAGTGATATGATGTGTGCGTGTGTTGGTTGCGGGGGATGATGCAAAGGACTGTTCCTTGGGAGTCACACATTCTTGATTCTAGCATCAGTAACACCACTTTTATTCACGCGAGGGCTGAAGAACCTTTCTGAAGGTATACAATGTCTGGAGTGGAAAAGATGGAGTGGCTGAATTCATACACATGTCCCCATTTAGAACCTGATCCAGTACCCATTTAATTCAATGGGATTCTTTCCCTTGGCTTTTAATGAGTTTTGGATCAGGTGCCCTATGTGCCCAGACAGTTTCTCCAGCCTCAAGAGGAAATCTTGCTGTTAGGGTATTTCTATATTTTGTCATGGGTAGATCAGTATGTACAGTGGTCAAGTCCATTTCTGCACATCACATATTTGTCCTGCACAGTCATAATCTTTTACTCTTTCTTTTTTTTTTTTTGACCAGAAATCTGACTGCTAACCAGGAGCAGCTTCAAAAGCATCTAGTGACAAAATTTTATGTGCATCTTAAGCATTTGTTACCTGCTAGGGAGGTTCAACACATCTCCAGCAAGTAGCATTTTGTTAGCAATCTTGTGTTAACTTAAACACAAGGAAAGTGTTCAGTAGCTGTCAGCTTGGTAAAAGTGGATGCTTTTATCTACTGTGCATGTAACTGACGGACTCCCCCACCCCACTGTTTTGTGCATGGTATTTTGATGATCCTTCATTTACTATTAGTCCATTTTCCAGTCTCTCCATGGATTCAGGTATATTTTTTAGTGTAGTGTCATTGGATTTATGTGCTGATGATGATGTGTTAAAGATATGAGGCGAATGTAGTTTTTCCGTCTGAGTAGCTAATATGGAGCATGTGAACTAGAGTCTGCTCGAGACCCCTCTGTGCTGGTTCCATTGTGAATATTCCTCCTGCCTTTATCTATGCTCAGGTTAGGGCAGCTCTAGTGCTACTTTATTTTATACTTCCCCCTTATGGCGGCTTTTTGCCACAGCTACATACATGCTTTTTGTCCAAGCATCCAGCTCATACTCACTTTCTTTTTGAACACATCTCCTTTACATGTCTCTACTGGCACTTCTGTTTTGTGGCACAACTAGACTTGTGCAAAATAAATATTGCTTTTCTTCGTATGCTGTGCTCTCCTCCCTTGTATATCCCTGTCTTATCATTGCGTTCTGCACATCTCTCTATTGACCCACAGCACAAGAGAGGTTCTGGCTCATAATCTTCCTGTCTGTATAAATTTATTTTGCTGATGATGGGGGGGGGGGAATGCCTGGATGGCAAAACGTATTGAAATGATGCCTAGTTTTAGGAGAGCTTCTGTTAAAAAAGAAAGCGAAATACTGTAAACTCATAATACCACTTAAAATTCATTTTATGACTCATCAATCACAGTCTTAATAGATAACAATAACAGAGATTGAAATTGAAAAGTGAAAAAGAAAATTTAGCTGCAGTCATTGAGACTTTCCTTAGGACTTATCCTTTTATTTTACTGCACAGAACTTTTTTTTTTCCCCTCAGCAGGCAGGGATATTCAAGGACAATTTCCTTTTTAACATTATCTGTGAAAAGCAAACATTATCTCGGTTGCTAGGAAACAACTATTTGTTTCTAATGAGAGATCACTTTACCTGTTTTTGGTAAGATGCTCCAGTTATATATCTTTGCTGTTACATGTATTATGTAGAGTTAGAAAGAAAACAACAATTTTTAACAAGAATTTCAGTAACTGTTAATTGTTCAGACTTGTTTACTTTTTTTAGATCTCTGCACAAAAAACATTTCAGTCAGATGATGATGTGTTGTGGGAAAAAATCAAGAAAGATGGATATGAGTCTTTGTATTGTTACTTTACTTCATGCATGAGCAACCCCATGGACCTGAGGCCTAGATGTGTTTTATTTTCTTTGATATACTTCTGTATCAAATATTCTAACGTAGGAACCAACCATGTGGGAGATTCAGGTTCAAGACTTGCATCTAGTCTCTTATTTCTGGGGTTTTGTACAGTGTGCTAAGCTCTTGGAGAAGTGACGAATGCCTGGTGTAGTTCAATATCGTCCAGAGTTAAAAAGCTCCTCTGGTGAACTGTGAATCTCATCTTCTCCTCTTCAGGCAGAAGGAAGGTTGTCAGACCATGTTTTACTGAGGTTGCATTTGAATGTGTATTGTATGATAAGGACTTAAAAGAGAATGTTTAGGATCTGCAGTTCTCTTTTAGGAACATGGAAAAATCCTCACCCCTAACCAGAATGTAGCAAGGGACTCTGCATTCCTTTAGTGCTATGTTTTGATACTCTGTTTGCATGTTTAACCCTATTGACTGAAGGAGAGCACTCCATTTTTACTTTTGTTTTACTAACTGGTTCTGTAGTACTTCAGCAAATGATTTATTATAGCTGCAAGCATATCAGTTTTGATGCATCAGTACATCTTATGGTATGCTTGTAAAAACACCTATCACGTTCAAGAAGAGATGTCAGTGCTATAAGACTAGCTACCTCTGGTTTTGCATGATAATCAAAGGATGTGTTAACTGCCAGCATTGCCAGATCAAAGCAATCTAAAGATGGCCACTTTATATTGGATACCTGTATGAATAATATAGCTATGCATTACAGATGCCAGGGTTTTTGAAGATTTTCAAAGTATATAACATACAGTTGCACATCTTTCATCTCTTGTTCATAATGGGTACAGGTAACAGATGGTACTTGGTCTATGAAGCTTTCTATGGTTATTACATGACACATTACTAGCTTCGTAAAATTATCTCTTTTGTTTGCTCAATCTTGCTGACTGATTACATCATTTCAAATAAAGTTCAAAACTTTATAATCACCCTCATTTCCTGCTGATGGGCCAGAACTGCAGCTGATGTAAATCAGTGTAGCTTCATTTACCTTACCTTGCTCTGCTATTTCTTATATATTTTGCTTTGGTTCTTGCAAATAGCATTCTATTAAATTTACAATAGCGTATCATAATGTACACAGAAATTCATCAGAGAGATGGTTTTGTAGTTAGCTGGCGAAATACAATAACTGGTCTTATTTTGCTACTGAATGAAGTCAATGGAAAAACACCTAGTTTGACCCTATATGTTCCACTTAAAGTGGCATAACTTTGGTAATGGAGATGTGAGGATCCACAGGGCTTGAACATGAGTTTGGTGATCCCGGAGTAACTGCCGCATCCACACCACCACCCAACAGCTCTTGCAGAGTACTTGTCAATGGGATGAGAGTCTTGTGGGGAAAGCACCACAAGATGTACTGCCCACCAACTTGGGGTGCTCTCAGGGTTCCTGATTAGTCCAGAAATACTATGTTAGCCTTAAGGGGACATTTAGAAGTTGTCTGCACCTAAATGCATCCCAGCTGGCTGCTTGACAGACCCTGCTCCTTTGTGCTGCCCTAGTTCTGACTCTGAGCCCTGGATTCCAATTTGGGCTCTCACCCTGAGCACTGGCCCTACCCACTAGCCCTGACTCTTGCTCCACCTATTAGTCCTGACTGCCTACACCGTGGCCATGACAGAAGCTTTGAAGCACCCTTTCTAAATAGCCAATATCTGAAATACAATGTTAAAACAGGAATAAACTCTGACTTCTCGTAGCAAAAAATACTGGATTCAGTATGGATGTTGTGTGCCAGCTACAATATTTTAATATGTATTCCTTTTATAGCATCTGCAAGAATGCTAGGAGCTTCACATGCATAAAACAAGGCAGGTCTGTCCTGAAGAGCTTGTGGTCTTAAAGAACTGGCGAGGAACATGTGAAAAAGGGCCATGTTATTCCATAGAAATAAAGACAGGTTTCAGAGTAGCAGCCGGGTTAGTCTGTATTCGCAAAAAGAAAAGGAGTACTTGTGGCACCTTAGAGACTAACCAATTTAATTGAACATAAGCTTTCGTGAGCTACCTCTCACTTTGTTGGATGCATTCCGATGAAGTGAGCTGTAGCTCACGAAAGCTTATGCTCAAATAAATGTGTTAGTCTCTAAGGTGCCACAAGTCCTCCTGTTCTTCATAAAAATAAAGTGACAGTTGAAGTTTGGTTCCTCTGGTAAGATTGACAGATTTTTGTTAACTTAAGAAGATATTGGTTTACTCTAGCAGTTGTTTTGTATTTGTGGCACCACGGTGGCATTTAGTTAGTAAACTGCAAAGATAAACAATGTGGTGGAGGTATCCAATAAAAGAGATTCTCTCACTCACCTTCTCGTTCTAATGTCCTGGGACCAACCCTGCTAGAACAACAAAGGTAAACAAAACATGGAACATAATAAATGTTTTCTCTTCTGTAGAGCTGGAGGGTTTGTGGAGCAGAGCAGTGTAGTGTATGAGATTTGGGTAATATCTTTTTCAATAGCCCTGTGAGCCCTATAATGGTGTCTATGTTTTGAAACCAGATAAAACAGCAGTGTGCAGTCTTGGATTAAAGAATTTTGGTCCTGCACACTATGGAAATTGGTCCTTCAACCAATGACACTCAAATTTGGCCTGATCACCTAAACCTTTGATTTATGTGTTCCCAATTAGTAATTTAAAAATGAGGACCAAAACCACACTGAATTCTTTAAGGTTCAAGCATCTAGGGCAATTACAGGGAATTTAATTTAGCGGTGATATGTGACTGATTCAGTAAGTGATACAATTTAAAATTTTGCTTCACTAACTTTTATATTAAATACACAGGCATTACAATATAATATGCTGCATTTATACTCATACGCTGCAATATAGCCATACGCTGCATTTATACTCATGTTCTAAGATGAAATTAATGGGTATAAAATTAAAAGAATGTGTATAATTCTTTTTCTAATGATGCTTTTATGGTGGATGGGCATACCTAATCAAAAATTAACATGCTACCATTTTATAATTTTTTTATAAATTGATTAATGAGCATTAAATCCACCTTTTTTACTAAAATTAAATATTTTTACTTTGTCACGGGATATTTAACACTAAGTATTGTCTTAATTAACATCCGCATAAATTCCATACCAATAACTATCCATATAGACAGCATTTTCAAAAACGTTAACATTTTATCTAAAATATTAATTTATAGCTAGCCTCTGAATTCTCCCTTCACTTCACTCATATTTGACTAGGCCTCACTCAGCAACCTCTGGCTCAGCTGTCCACTCCCATCCCAGGCTAGGGCAGCTCCTCGTGATCTAGCTGGCTGGTAGGTCCCATCTCCGGCCCTGCATTCCCTTAGAGAAGGCTAAATGTGAGTAATTGGTGCCACATCACAATGTCACTCACTCAAATTTGGCCTGGCCACCCCAACCCCCAAGCTGTGATGGTGGTGGTTTCCAGAACAAACCTGAGTGGCACTGCAATCCTACATACCAGGCTACAATTTCACTCACTCAAATTTGTACTGGCCACCCCTCCTGAGATGGGGGTCTTTTTTAAGTGCAGATTGGTTAATCCAGGCCTGGTCGGGTGTATATGCATTCAGACCATTGTGTTTACTGACTACGCATATTCATTATTTGGACCCCATTGTGCCTGTGTAGTTCCTTTACACTAAGTTTGTTGTGTAAAGAGCAAAAGTCACAACAGCTGGGAAGAGAAAATAAGAGGCAAAATACTAGAGTGAATACTAAAACAAATCTTCTGATCAGAATTAGACACAAGTGGGCAAAAAAAGGATAGTCCTATCTAGTGTTTGCAGTAGCAATCTGAGTCAAAAGAACTACAGCAGATTAGCTCTGTGATGTTGGGCATATGTCTGTACTTCAGTTCACTCATTTGTGAATAATAGTAGTCCTGCTGAGCTCCCAATTCAGCAACAATTTTATGCTTAAAGGAAGGCACGTATTTATGACTAATCCCATTGACGTCAAAAATGCACACACAAAAGTGGTCCGAATCAGGACCTGGGTGCTGAGAAGTTGAGTGCCTTTGACACTTTGCAGAATCAGGCCCTATGCTACTGTCTCTTTTTCCTGCTGTTTCTGCTCTCATCTCTTACTCTTTCTGGTCTGCTGCTACTCCTTTACCCCAGGAGGTCAACAATAACCACAGCAGATACATGAACTCCTACCTGTTCCCACCACATTGAGGATTGACTTCTATTCCTCGGCACCCATTCATAACCCTGAGGTGTGAATGTCAAAGCATAATTAGACCATTTAATGACAACATGCACAGACATTGTACTTTTTGTTTTTATTTAAAAAATAAAAAAAGGAAATTAAAATTAAATCAGTGCAGTGTTACTGTTAAATATTTAATCATCAGAAGACAGGGAAAGAAAAAAATTGGGTTCTCAATGTAACATTAATTCACTCATATTTTTCATATTTTATATTGGCCTCTTCTTGAACATACCTCAGGGCTATTACCCCATCCACAACCTCGATCTGTACTGCTTTTGAAACTATTGATCATTCTCTCCATCTCCAAATCCTGTACTTCCTCTGCATTCCTGACGCTGTCCTTTACTGGTGCTCCTCCTATTTCTCCACCTATTCATTTAGTGTGCCTCTTAGTGAATCCTCCTTTCTCCCACTTGCTGAGGGCCTGACATGACTCCATCCTTGACCCAATCCATTTCTTCCTCTGCACCATTTATCATCCACTCACACAGGTTAAACCACTGGGTTTGCACTAACGTTTTGCAGATCCATCTTGCCATTCATGACTTGTATTGCTTCTCTCTGACATTTTCTCCTGGATGTCCTGCTGGTAGCTTAAACTTAATATGGCCAAAATGAATTTCTGATCTTTCCTCCCAAGTATTCCTGTTTCCCAACAATCTTGGTCACTGGACAACACTACCATCTTTCCTGTTGCTCAGACCCATCGGTTGGAGACATCACTGATGTGTGTCTGCCTCACACATCCACGCAGAGTCCAAACAGTTTTAAGATAGTTTTCCAGTATATCATTTTGAATATCCAATATTTCCTTATCATTGACACTGATAATACCTTTGTTCAGGCCTTCATCATTTCCTGTCTTGATTGCTGTGACTGTCTGTCTCCTCCTTGGAATCCTTGAAAAACACATTGCTCTCCTATAATCCACTCAAAATTCAGTATTGATATCTTCTTTGCATATCACACTGTCCATGTTATCCCCTGTATAAATCCTTCTACTGACTCTCCATTTTTTACTGTATCATATTTAAGAATCCTGTCCTCACCTTCAGGGCTCTTCACAATTTCCCCCCACCTTACTTAACTGCCATTGTCTCATATGCCAGCTGTAAAAGCCCATTTGTCATCTTATTCCACAAATATCTGTGCTTTCCTCCATGCTACTCTTTTATATAAGGAAATCCTTCCCTGAATTAAACCAAAAGACCACCACCTTTTAACCTCTCAAAACTCACTTTGCTGTGCTGCAGTCAGCCAACCAATGATGGTTAGGTTGCAAAACAGTCAAAGAACTGTTATTTTACTGATTTAATTTAAGAGATTTCAGGAGATTTGGAACGATCAAGTGTACAATTGTGAGAGGGTGACTAGATGTCCCAATTTTATAGGGACAGTCCCAATTTTGGGGGTCTTTTTCTTATGTAGGTTCTTATTACCTCCCCCACCCCCGTCCTGATTTTTCACTCTTGCTGTCTGGTCACCCTAACTTGTGATGCTATATAACCACTTGAACTTATGTTCACAACCTTTTGTCTTCCCTTTTCCCTTCCCTCCACTTGTTTGTTTTTCAGTCATTTTCTTGAATCTTGTTTCAAATTATGATGTAAATTCTTCACAGCAGGGACTGTTCCCTGTGTGTTCCTATGGCACAGAATGCCATAGAACTTTGATCCAAAACAGGCCCTTTTGGTGCCACCACAGTACAAAAAATGTCAATGATTTGTATTCTGATTTCACTTTGATCAATATTTTGATTTGGTCTGTGTATGTGTTCAAATGCATATCATTCTATGGCATTAAGAAAAGTGGCTTTCTCTCAGGGTATGTCTACACTACCCACTGGATTGTCAGGCAGCAATTGATCCAGTGGGGATTGATTTATCGCATCTAGACTAGACACGATAAATCGACCCCCGAGTGCTCTCCCATCGATTCCTGTACTCCACCGCTGCGAGAGGCACAGGCAAAGTTGGCACGGGAGCTGCTGCAGTCAACTCACCGTGGTGAAGACACCACGGTAAGTCGATCTAAGTACATCAACTTCAGCTACGTTATTCACGTAACTTAGATCAATTTCTCCTCTCTCCCCCCCCCCCCAGCACAAGTGTAGACCAGGGCTCAGTAATTTAGTAATTGTTTTGATGAAGAGATTTCAAGTACATACTCTAGATAAACCCTGACTTTGTTTACCATGGCTCTTTAAGCAGCATCCTTTATTGCATCTGATGGAAAAGTTAACAGCTGTGGGGAAAATAGTGCTTATAACGTTTTATTTTCCAAGAAGATGTTTGTTTGTCTTTATCACAAGAAGGATGCAATTTGTTATGAAGAAATAGTCTGTGGGTCTGAATAAAAGACTTAATACTGCATCCAAAATTCCCTCATTATCCTTGGTAGGAAACTGGAAATATATTGTTTATAGGCAGCTGTTGTCCAATTTTATTCCAAGTTATTGCTTACGTCTCAAGTATCTGTGCTTGTACATTTTCTACAGCAGCTCCTGCTTATGCATTTGTCAAAGGTACAGTACTGTACCTAGGTTGAGTATCTTAGTCTTCAGTTGATTAAAAAGATGTCATGCCACACAAAGGGAAGAAATAAAATGGGAGATGTTTCTTTTCTTCCTGTTTTGAAAGACATTGGCACGACAACCATAGTGTTTAATAGCATAATTCTTGGAAGTATAATGATGTGTTACATTTCAGTGGCTCAGAAAATAATAGAACACTGATGTTGCTGATTAACACCATCTCATTAACAACATCTAATTAACTTTCATTTGAAGCTTTTTAGCTGGATTATATGATCTTTGCATAAATTTCAGCTCAATAAAAATGGGGCCTGCGTGTTCTTTTTTGCCCTTTAATTTCTATTAGTAGTAATAAATATGTTTGCTGGAGGGGGTGCTTATTTTGTATAATATCCTGGTGCCGTCATTTGCCTGGGGTTTTTTTTGTTTCTGGTTTTTTTCAGATGTGCTAATAGGAGGTTTGGCATAAAAGTAGCTGGCAGCTTGTATTTTCATTGGGAAGGCTTCAGCAATTTGTTAGTATAACCCAAAACAGATGTAAAGGATTTGCTTAGTATTAGAACAAGAATAAAATTTTTACCACACTCTAAATCCAAATATGCTAATGGAACACAGAGCTAAACAGCTTCATTAGAACAGTTAAACACTGAAACACACCATTTCTTTAGATTGCAGTTACACAAAGGTAGGTTCACTAACATGGCTGTTTTGAACATGTGGAAATATTTGCACTTGTAATGCATTTTCTTATTAAACATTCTTAAAGTTAATGGAATTTTGCTTTTTTAACACTTTTTTCTGTGGTTTTGGTTCTGCTCAATGCTTTATGTGTGTGGGCCTAAAGAACCAAAAGAAAATTGATTCAAGAAAAATATAGTTTGTGCATTTGGAATTTAACTTTATGGATATAGAGAACTGAGGATCTGATGATTCTGAATGTTTGTTTAATCTGGGTAAACACTCAGATTTTTATCCTCTTTTGGGGACTTTTCCTCTACATAATTATCCGTGGGCTTTTACTATACTATGGGGTGCTCGTGTGTGCCAGTCTATAGCGGTACATGTGTATTACAGAAAGATCACAAACATGACATACATTCTAGCTGAAATTCTGGCACTATGGAAGTCAATGGAAAAATTCTCATTGACTTCAGTAGTACCAGAATTTCACTCCAAGTTTGCAGGAAATTGCCCATAGAAGGGTTGATTGCAAATTGATAGGTAAGATGCTTGACCATCTGCATTGGAAGCAAAATTCTGTCCTCCATTATATGGTGGATCTTGACTACAATATCCTTCTCTGCTTACATGTGCAAAGCCATTAGCATCATAAATAAAAGGGAAAGCTACATATGTAGAAAGAAAGGACACTAGAGTTGAGATCTGCCCTAGGGATCAGAGCAGAATTTTGCCTTATGCAACAATACTAATGGTTAATTTCTATTTTTCATTTCACTGGCTTAAGGGAGAGTAATAAAACTTCTGACATATCCCATTTCTTCAATCTGTAGATCACGTCCATCTACTTAAAAAAGTTAGTATGTTTCTTTAATCAAGCGCCTGAGGCCGCATATGCTAAGATCAGTGGGCTAAATGAGTTACTATGCTTAAAACTTTTCAAATACAATTTTGGGGTGTCCTTTATCACAGAGACCTGTCACACGTAGCCAGCCCATACATTAAATTGCATCTCAACACATCAGTCTCTTTAACAAATTATTATACATATTGATACACATAGACTGAGTCTTGTTGTCTTTATTTACTGACTGAGTAATCCCACTAATTTCAAGATGAGTGCTTGCCTGACAAAGCAGCTCAGGATTTGTCCCAGAATCTGTCTGATTGTAACAAATTAGGAAAAGTGGATGCTGGCAATGATATTGAGGAGAAGGTGGATAGAATATTACAGACCAAGCCTTGATATTTTTTGTTTTAAATAACCTGTATCGTTACAGTCAGGCTGACTATATGTCATTGGAACAGCTCTGCTGTTCTTCTGCAATAGGTGGCCGAGTGGTGGCAAGAAAACTCATTTACTAAGTATTTTAAAGAGAGAAGGAAGGAAGGAAGAGAAGGATAAAATTGAGATGAAAAATGGAATACAAAGGAAAACAAGGTAGAAGGTGAAAATTCTACAGACAGAGAAGCTACAACGTGTAAGGAAACGGAATAGAAAGTTGTGGGGTGGGGGAGGGGGGAATTTAAACCATGATAAATCACTTTAACTACAAGTTCTACAAGAAAAGTGCCCATCCCAAAGATATTTTTGATAAGGATTTTTTGAGAATTACTAATTCCTCAGCAATTTCAATTCAGATGCATTTTAGTACCATTGTCGAAATAAAATAAATGGTATTCTTAACTTTATTTTCACTCAAAATAGAAAAAAGATTAGATTTGTATATTTTGTAGAAAAGATTGATGTAGCATCAAGTTCAAAATGTAAATTGTGGTTTTTACAAAATCAATTCTTTCCTTGACAGCCTACCTTTTTTGGTGTTTTTAGAGAAAAGTATGCATTACATTAGGAAAGTAATACAGTTTTATAGTAGAACATATAGAAGAACATCTAGAACAGGCTATCATTGATTAATACAAAATTCCTGAACAGTAAAAAAAAGTTTTCCTTACAAAAATTATCTAATAACAGTATAAACATGTTTATGGCCTTAGAATAATAGTATTCTTCAGTAACAATGAATTGCTGAAATCGCATGAATTACTTAATCAATAAGCATTGGACTAGGAAGATGTTAAAAGTATGGAAATAGGTGTCTGTCACACCATAAAAGCAATATGCATGATACCAGAGATCCATGTTAAATATAAATTTGAGACAAATGCACAGTTGATTCAAGATACAAAGTAAGAGTCCTAGCTGATTCCACTATCTGATATGGTGGACAAATGTCACACATGTCCTGACTGGGACTATAATTCACTCAACTATTACTATCTCCATCCCCTTTAACTTCTAAGTATTGCAGTTCTCCAGGCCATGGCATGCTCAGCAAGTCCTTTCCTTGGGATAAGAATCAGGACCATCAGTGCTGAGACCCCAAACCACCTACCCTGAGCTTGCATTTAAGGACAATGAGGGGTAAGCTCTCGAACAGCTACTGTAAGGGACTCAGCCATAGAAATGTCAATAGATATTATGAATAAATTATTCCCTTTTCCCATCTGTAGAGTAACCTCAAAATCCACCTGTGCAATGTCTGCCATTATCTGCCTACAGTCCAGAGACTGTTCTCATGGTTGGTATTCTTTGATTATGAAAATAAGAGACCAACATGGCTACAACACCACTGTAAACAGATTATAACGATGACCGTTCAATATTGAGTGTTCCCACCAGAATAGCATTTCCACATTTCCTTAGGAAATTTAGTTGTTTCCTTCTTTGTTCATAGGAAACTTTTTTTGGAAGTGTCACCAGTCCTTAGAATTGTTCACTTCCCTTTATGGTCAGAAGAAAATTCTCTTCTTGGACTATAGCCTTACCTCCACCTTGTCTCAAATGCAAACTGGCCATATTTTCTATTGTTCCTTCAGGTACTGACTTGCTTGACCACTATGTGGTATGATCTAATGTATGACCAATAGTTAGTTTTGCCATGATGTAAAGTCAAAACCCTGGGAAGTCCAACCTGCTTTCTCCACCTGCCCTGTATAATCTGGGGAGGCTGCACATCTTTTTATCTTGGTTTTTTTTCTGCTACTTTTTCATACTATTTTACACCCCCAGTCATTTCCTTTTATCCTCTTTCTCCCTCCCTTCATTACTGTATTTCTGGCACATTGCAGTCTTTTCCCTTCCGGTTGCTAGAGGGCTAACAACCTTATCAAGTGGTCTGTTATCTGTGGAAGACCTGTAGCATCAACTGCAGTTGGGGATGTAATTGAAGCTTACCAGTCTTGTCCCTCTGTGGTCCATTTTACTATTAGGCTGTAGTGATGATTTAGTAGCCATTGCAGCCCTTGTCCTGCCATTCTTTGGGCATTATTCTGCACCAAAGGAAGTTGGAAGGGTAAGTCTTTTACTACCTTCCCTAAAATAGAGTGAGCAGTCAAGGCAGCATTTTGAGTCTCTGCACAGTGCGAAAGAAAGTGTTCAATCTATTATTTAATAGCAGCTGTATTTATCACTTTCCAGAGCTGCTTTGCTTTCTTAATTCTTATGGCAAAAATGCATGGTACCATCTACTGGAACCTCCAATATTGCATTGTAACTATTTAATACATTATCTTCATTCATTGTCAGTTATTGTATGGTAGAAATACTGATCACCATTTCCCTAGAACTCTCTACATATTTGATCTACAGTTCGCTATAGTTGCCATGAACACAGTGAACCAAATGTATTACACAGTTCAACTTTGTTACAGTTAATCAATGGACACTTTGGGATCTATTTTCCACTTGGTTTGGATGCAAAATTGTCTCTTGCATGATGGTAGATAAGTGCATCATGTGAATTCAGTGTATCCTTTTAAAAAAATAAAATTTTGGGGTATTAATAGTACTTCGAAGATGGAGTGTGGGAAATATGTCAGCTGCCACTTTAAATGGAGGTGCTACAGAATCTCTTTCCTATAAACAATTGTGCAGATGCTGTGTAAACTTGCCGCTTTAGTTTAACATACTATAAATGACAAAGGTAATAATTTTTACATTTCCCTGTGTGTGCTGTTAACAGTAATGGTTTCTGTGTATTTACTGCCTGGAGCCACAAGATTTATGTTTTACTGAAGAATATCCACCCCACTGAGTGAAAAGTTCTGCTTCCTAATTTAAACTTCATGCAAAGAAAATTCCTATGAGTTCAGAATGAATGTAAAGTAATCCATTTACAGAATGATTAGGCAATAGTTTAAATCTATTTTTCTCTTAAGAAATCACTCTCAATGTAGACTTGTGTTCAGCCACAGGGAAATTAAGTTTCACTTGCTCTGCATCATTTCCGAAATGGGCCTTCACTGAAATAGATCAAAGCTGGAAGAATAGATTTACTCAGCATAGGAAATGGCCACATCTTTTGTTACTGTTTATAGTTCTATACATTTCAGCAGCTTAAGCTGCAACATTTGAATCCACATTCAAACAGTCTGTACATAGGCTGTGGGGGGGGGGGATCCATAAATGCTATCTTTGTTTGTTTTTTCCCTCTGCCTATGTGTTATCCCATCCCCAAATCAGGTTTATTCTTTCTGCCCCCATATTTCTCACAGCATCCCCAAATGGAATACAAACCCACTATTGGTGCTCAAATCAAACTTTTGACCCACAGTGTTAGCCAGTTGAAAATTAAGTGAAGTGTGTTTACCCATGTCTTGGAATTTGGTTCAGTCTTGGCCCCAAACTGCACGTTCTATTTCATTAGACAGTTAAGAATTCTACAAAAGATTTGTAATCAATACTAGAGATGAACTGATATTAAAAATCTGGAATCTGAACACCCTTAACATCTTGCCAGCCTAGCTTTTGAAGCAATGGGAGTCAGGAAAAAACGGCTTTTTATAATGTTAATCACCCCCTAAACTTTAAAATATGGCAAAATTTCACTACCTCAAACTAGTTTTGTAAATCCTGATTCTTTAAAAAAGTGAGGTTCCAAAACCTTAAATTCTAGGAAGTTCGCTTATCCTGAATAAAATTGTAGAAGACCCTTTCAGTCTTCTAGAACCTCTGATAAAGGAACAATTGACTTTACTGGAGCGCTATGATTTACATCAGCTGAGGGATTGGCCCATGAAAAATATTAGATATCTTTGAATCTTGGTAATGAAAGAAATTGAGGAGAAAAAGAAAAAGGAAAGCTAAAGTGTTGGTCTTTTCATCTTGTGAGGATTAAAGCAGAGAGACTGTAAAAATCTCCTTCAGACAGACACAATTTCCCTCGTGTAACTCTTAAGTATAATTTGAATAGGAATTACTAAGAAGCTGAATCTCTTTGGGCAAGGAGGCTAGATTATTGAAAGACAAGATGTGGCTACCCTAAAGTCTCAGGTGGTAGAATCAAAGACAAGATGCAGACTAGCAGAAAAGTTAAGAGACGAAAATTATGTAGAAATTTAATAGAGAAGGAAGAAATATATTTTGAAGTAGTAAATACATATGTAGTCGTATTTAGTACAGGGTTGTAAGCGGACTAATGAGAAAAGGTTTGATAAAGTGGCTTTTATGTTGAGAGAAAGCTGCCACAAAGAATCCAGGGATTCCCCCAGGTCCAGGGGAATCTTTGGGTGAGTAAAAAGTCTGCATAACCTATCTCTGCACCACCTGAACCTGATCACTTTTGTGAGCATGTCAGGAGCACAAATGTGCAGTGCAGAATTCAGAGCACTGTGACATATGCTTCTCCAGTGCAGGTTCTGGTGTGGTCTTAGAGCAACCCTGAACCAACCCAGGACTGAGAGAGAACAAAGTTGTCTAAGCATTCAGCTGTGCCAAGTGTAGGAAAGACACCTAGAGCTCTGTAGAAACAATGGTATGGGGCCTGAATTAAAAAGATGATAAAATGGCACTAACATTTTATTTGAGTGGCAGTTATGAAAAGTGGGATGGAATGTCTTGTGACCACAGTAACCAGAGAAGGAGAAGTTGGTAGGATGTCCTAAAAAACTCCACTAATTTTGAAGTTGCTAGGGTCTAATATTCTGCAAAGCTGACTATCGGATGGAGGTTTCATTGAGTACAGGCATAAACTCAGAATGCCACTATTTGTTGTAAAATATAGTTTCTGAAGAAACATAAGTGAGAAAGTGTTGAAACTGGTTGGTTATGGTTATGGTTGGTTATGCCCAGTGGTGAGGACATAGAGAGGAGAAACAGACAAATTTAAGAATATCTGAACGCTGCGGATTCTTGACGAATGAGTGGAGTTCTATCAAGGTATTCCTATGGGAAATTTTACAGAGATAGGAGCAGGAATGGCATAAGACACATGCTGGAGTATGCTCTGATAAAGAAACAACTGTAATTTTGATTGCATATGGATGAGAAATTGTTCTTCAGAAGAATAAACAAGCAGGGCAGCATAGAGGATGACTTTGATCTTGCTGTAAGCTTGTAGCTCTGTAGCACTCCTTATCCAGAAAGAGACCCAAACACTTTACAAATGTAAATAAAAAAAAATTCTATTGACTTCGGTGGGGAAAATATTTGGCCCTTTCAGAGCAAACTATGCCCCCACTCTTCTTCCCCTCTTCAAATACTTTAAATTCTGAGGCAAATGTTTTCCAGCAAATATTCTAAAAATACTAGACACAAATACTGTTTCATTGTTTTCTTTTTTTAATTTGGCTTATTTGAAGTGCCTTCCAACAACAGAAGCAAGGAACCATTTACCACTCATTCATATGCTAATAAATTCAGGAAAATCTTCTAAATATAGTTGAAATGAAAGTGGAATAAAATGTAGTTGAAATGGGAAGAGTCCCCCCCCACCCCCTTCAAAAGGAAATTGGTTGCTATAATGTAAATCCAAACCTGGAACATTAAATGGTGCTTTGAAAAGATTCTGTGTTGCTGGTTTGTGCATAAGAGTTAAAATCCCTATTGATTTGGCCTTTTTAAAAAAAATCTGTTAGTGTGTGGTGCTCTACAAAATTAAACTATTTTATGTATATTTTTATTTAATTTAATTAGGCTTTTTGCCATTTTGCTTCGGGTGCAGTGAAATGTGATTTATTTTTTTCTTTTTCTTTTACACATGGTGACGAGTGAATATTTTGGTACAAAGGATAGTAGGCAATAACATTAAATTATTGTTTTTTATTTTGTTAGCACTGCTAGCAAAGCCTATAGTTAAAGTTGCCACCGGTGCCCACCAAAAATGGCAGGGCTGCTGGTAGGAAGCTGCCTTCTCCCTCCTCCGACATACCTAAGCCTACCCTGTGGATGGTTACATTTTCAAAGAGAAAAACTGAGTCTTTGGGGTGTCACAGAGAAGCATTTCGGTGGCAGATAATGGAGATGGGAGGGGAAGTTTTTCAGAATAAAAACCTAATACCTGACAGAACGGGGGTGGGAGAAATCCTCTGACCCTTTCACTGTTCTTTACAAATTTCGTACTTTCATTTACCAGTTGAGTCCATCTCCCCCTCTGCACATAGTCCCATAAATCCATTCCATCCCTGTCTCCATCCCAGTTCAGAATCTTCCCAAATCCCCTCATCTCTCTCTATCTGTGTATCTATCTGCTCAATAATCCCCCAACCCACACACCATGCCCCCAACATAGAGCTAAAATTCTTGAGCCCTGTATGAGGAGAGTGAATTTTGCCCTCAAAGAACAGCATCAACACAAACTTCTTAATAACATGTATTAAAATGCTGTGTGAAATCTGTGTCCAGTTAATTCTAAATATTAGCATTTTCTAAGTGTAAAGCTTCTGTTGAAGTAAGAAGCTTTTCATTACCTATAATATTTTTATGATTTGTATAAAAGTCTGAAGAACCAATTTGGAAATTTTGTTTGTTTATAAATATCAAGATGAGAGATTTATCTGAATAAACTCATAAATAGGCCATTTAAAGAGTAGAATATTCCCCACTGTATTTCAGCTTCTTTAACTTGCAGATGTCAGTGAAGTCTATTGGGGAAGCTATTCTTGTGACATGTTTTCAAAATCAGCTTTCACAGAAACCTTTTGCATGCTATTCCTTCGGTGACTATATTTAAATTTATTACACATAGGCTTTATTGGTTTGCCTATCTGCTGAATCCATTTTCTTGCATTCATTTGCATTTTAGGAAAAATTAAAGATTTGTTTTAAAGCCAGTTGATTTTTAAATGCATAATTAATACATCCAGAAAAGAACTATTTTGAAAAACATCCTATATTATAATAATTTTGACCATTACTTACAATTATGATGTTCTATTAGACAAATGTCCTTTACCAGTTCTATGAGCAACAGTGACAAAATCTGTTCACCACAGGAAATGTAATGCTATGATATTTTTCCAGCTAGGCTTACAATACCAATTGAAGGACAATCTTGAATTCAGATTATTTTGTGAAGGAATTGAGACAAGGTATAGAATATAACCAGCCATTCCAGCGCCAGGTGTGATTTCATCACACTGTGTTAAATTAATCAGGATTGGCCCCTGTCAACACTTGAAGAAGGAGACCTCGTGGGAAAACTCAGGTTTTACAGAGAGTGGTGCTGCTGATTCAGTAATGACACTTTCCCTAGACCACTGGCCCAATATGGGCACTGTACTGCTGGAGATTGTCTTTCAGATTGTCCTGATCACTTTATTGGTACTCTGATATTTGGTCATTGTTTTCGTTTTCAGTTCCACGGTGCTTTTTGTGAAGTGTTCACATTCATGTGCTGATGTTACTTGAATAGTTACATTCTTTCCAAATTCTCCCAAATTTCAGTGGTACTCGGAAGAGTACCATACCCAGTCCTAAACTTCTTTGGTACTGCATAAATGCCAGAACATACTCCTTACTATAATCTAACAGTGAAGCATACTGTAGTTCAATGGTGGTCTCCCTTTTCCCACTGGAAAAAAAATCGGAGGAACAGATTCTTGTGTAAAGGAGCCTAAAAGTGGGAGTATTACAATATGGCAGTAGTGTAAATGAGACTCTGGCTCATAGGGAGGGTGTGTATTTGTTGTATCCCACCCAGTGTAGTTGGAAATGGTTGTGGAATTGGGGTTGCAGGGAAAAAAAGTGTGAATTGGGTGGAGAATGCTGGGTCTGGGGAGTTTGTTGCTGTGGAATAGAGAAGGGGAGCTTTTGTTGGGTATTGGCAAGGAGTGCTAGGAGGTGTTTGCTGGGTTTGGTTTGGAGCGGCTGGTAGGGATGCTTGTGGCTGAGTGGGCAGCAGGCAGGGGAAAGGCAAGAGCTGTCTGCTTTCCATGCAGTGCTCAAGAGGAGGGGAAGAGTGCTGCTTTCCTTCCCCCAGAGCTGAGTGCTGTGAGGGTGGGAAGGGAGGGAGGTTGAAGAGATGCCTCCTGATTGTAATACTGTAATATCATGTGATGTAAAGAATGCAATAATGTTAAATTCAGCGCTAGTACTTACAGGGTTTTAGCTTGTAAGATGTCTGTAACTCAATATATGAGGAGCAGGGACTTTTTCTGGGATAGCCCAAGGAAGAAGCATATGAAAGGAACCTGCAAGAGCGGTTATGGCCACAAACAGGGAAAGAACCAGGAGAGGCCTTAGTAAGAAGCCTAAAATGAGCTGTGTGAAAGAAGCCTGGGAAAGGGATGGGGAGAAGGCCTAGGAGGCTGTCAAGCAGAGGTATTGTATCATAGGAAATGATCCTGGGTACAGGAGAGAGAAAGTCAGGAGGAACATAAATTAAAAGATAAAAATGAGGAGACAGACCTCTCTGGGTGTAAATCACAGTTGGTAGCCATAACACTTGAAAAGTAAAGCATCTTTCCAAATTTTGTTGTGCTAAGCATGAAATAGAATTTTTCATTGCTGATACTGTGTACTCATCAAATTCCACACTCCATCTGTGGTGTACTTACACTGCAAAGATCCCATTAACTGCCTGTTTGTTTACTTTTTAATCCCTATTTGGTTCTAAGTGAAAACCAAAGCTTTGACATGGTCCATATATAACACTGACTAGAAAGTCCGCAAATTCAATTCTCTTTGTAGCAGATAAAGACCACCTAGAGAAATGCAAGGATGTTCAGGAGGTGGAGGTGAATAAAACTGGTTATAAGCTTGTAGAAAGATTTAAGAAAAATGCATTAAAAACTGCCCCCACTCCATCCTCCAGAAAACAGGGAGGTGGTAAAAAGTAAATGAGCCAGAAACACAAATGATCTTTTGTGGACATGTCATGGGATTTATTGGCATTAGTATTAAGCAGATACTATTTCTTTTGAGAGGAAACTCCAAAACATATGTATTGATTCTGTCTTGCACAAGAGCTCTGCTCAGTGCAGGAAGTGGGAGATCTGATTATGGATCACTGAGCCAGAGATCTGGCTCCAGATGAGCAGCTCTGTTGTACCATTGATGTGGGGTCCTTAATGGGGGACTGGAGCAGAATTGGCTCTTCCAGACCCCATCCTTGCCTCTGACATTTCTTCCTCTCTCTCTTTGGTCTCTATGCTGGAGGTGAGGTCAGAGACTCGGAACTGGTTGTGGCGTAAGTAAATCTAGTGTGGAGTTCCCTAGGCATAGTGACATAATCTACTGGGAATATGCAGCCATAGCAAAAAGGATGTAGGTACGTCCGAGAATCTGGTCCATATTTATCAGGAAATATGACTGGTACAAAGCTGACCTTTGTGGGTAAATACCTTGTTTGCTAAACATTGTTGTTGCACACCTTTGGAATCCTGTAATTAGAAATATCTGGCTCTGTCCTAATCATTGTTGTGAATTTCAAAAGTGTAATCATTACTTTTTTCTTAAACTAATACTCTGCATGAGATCCTGAGTTTTAGGGAAGAAGAAAGGAGAGGGGAGAATAAACCTATGGTCCCTACAGAGACAAAAACTAAACTTCTGCAGAATTCAGTGAAGCCAGTTAAGTTTCATCCATTTTCATACATGATCTCCCTTACTTTAGTGTTTTGCAGTATTTTATAATGTTCCAAAACACAGCCTGTCTTACCATAATGTTACTGCAACATTTTGAACCATGACTGTAGTGTACTGTAGTGATTCTTTATAAAGTTTCATTGGTTAACATTGTACTAGGCTTCAGTGTTGCTGACCTTTTTAAGGAGGTAAACAGAAATTTGACTTATCACCTGACTATTTTCATCCAGTAACAAGGCAGACTTTTTCCCTTGCATGCAACAATGTAAACTATAAAGGTAATTAAAAATGTAATGCCCTTTACAATAGCAACTTCATTTTGTGCTTTCTTGCCCAGTATGCTACTTCTAGTTCTCTGGTAGAAAAATAATTGCTTTTCAATATGCTATTTTAACCATATTTTACTACTGCTTTTCAGTGTTTAAAGAATCTTATTCCTGTAGTGCCAGTCAAAACGTATAAGGATATTGGTGCTCATTTTCATATTATATGATTATACATACAAAATGTGTCTGTACTTTACGCACTCTCACCAGTTCAGTCCATGCATTTACATGTATTTTGGCAAAGATCAAGTTATGAGTTTAATATCTAAAACGTTGTCTTTTGGAGATGGTGTCAATATTTATTTAGTCTCAAACTACTTTGAGTTTTACTTTTTCTAAAAAAAAAAAATCTGCCTCATTTAAACCTTCCTTACTAATTTCTGCTTTAAATGCTAACATCGGCGGATAAAAAGCTAATTTTCTTCATGTCACTTAGTAAAAAGATGTGGTGAAATCCTGCATAATAATCTGATAGTTAGTAAACATGGAAACCAGCTGCTTCATGCATATGATATTTGCAGCACATCTTCACCATCAGGAAAAACACTCTACTAAAGTCTCTAAGTTAACATAACATCTGATACAAAGCATATGTCAGTGACTTCTAGCTGAGAAAAAGATTAGCATATCTCCTACTGGTCTGGCCCTCAAACAATGTTTTTCTTTAGCTTACCTGGTGGAATTCCTATTGCTGCCTGTGGTTCATGATTAGGCTAACTTGTTTCTTGGCTTCATTGATATGAAAGTCACACATTTTGAATTAAGCAATGGGACAGAGAACCACGCTGATTATATTAAGTCTTATTTGCATGTTTGACCACCAGTTGGCTAACCCAGCATGTGATGGGAACACTAGAAATGTCAGTCATGTTGGAGCATGCCCACTCAGCAGCAAATCTGCTCCTGAGAACACTGTCTGACTGAAGCATCCACAATTACTTTTTTTATTAGCAACAAGGGACTTGGTAGAAACCTTCTTGAAACTCACAATACAGTTGTCTGGCATGTATCCAGGAAAATGTCACATGTCTGGTCCCTAAACATACCACTAATATGCCATTGCCAATAGTACTTCCCAGACTATCTGCTACCATTTGTGGTGCTCAGAAGGTAAAGGTGACATAGCTCAATAAAATACAAGAAAAATCATGTTACAGATCAGTGGCTCTATTCTGCTTCTGTTTTGAGTTTCCTTTTGGACCTCCTTGTCAATAGTCTCACACCAGATAATCTCTGTTTCTCTACTTACCAGACCTGGAGTTTTTCACAACAAAAGATTTATGCTGTTCAGTAGAATCCCAATGGCAAAAAGATGTAGCAATTTAGTTTGAAGCCAAAATGCAGAAATTAATGAGCTTCCTACTTAAGAGTGGTTTAAGAGTAGCAGCCGTGTCCCACCATCAACCTCAGCCTAGACCAATCCACACAAGCGGTCCATTTCCTCTAAGCAATGGTCACATAAACACCACCTTATACCGGAAACCTACTGACCGCTATTCCTACCTACATGCCTCCAGCTTTCATCCAGACTATACCACACGATCCATCGTCTACAGCTAAGCTCTACGATACAACCGCATTTGCTCAAACCCCTTAGGCAGAGACAAACACCTACAAGATCTCTATCAAGCATTCTTACAACTACAATATCCAACTGCTGAAGTGAAGAAACAGATTGACAGAGCCAGAAGAGTACCCAGAAGTCACCTACTACAGGGCAGGCCCAACAAAGAAAATAACAGAACGCCACTAGCTATCACCTTCAGCCCCCATCTAAAACCATCAAGGATCTACAACCTATCCTGAAGGACAACCCATCACTCTCACAGATCTTGGGAGACAGACCAGTCCTCGCTTACAGACAGCCCCTCTACCTGAAGCAAATACTCTCTCCAGCAACCACACACCACACAACAAAAACACTAACACTATCGTTGTAACAAAGCCCGATGCCAACTCTGTCCACATATTTATTCAAGTGACACCATCATAGGACCTAATCACATCAGCCATGCCATCAGGGTCTCATTCACCTGCACATCTACCAATGTGATATATGCCATCATGTGCCAGCAATGCCCCTCTGCCACGTACATTGGCCAAACTGGACAGTTTCTACACAAAAGAATAAATGGAAACACATCTGACATCAGGAATCATAACCTTCAAAAACCGGTAGGAGAACACTTCAACCTCTCTGGCCACTCAGTAAAAGATTTAAGGGTGGCAATTTCATCACACAAAAGCTTCAAAAACGGACTCCAATGAGAAACTGCTGAGCTTGAATTAATATGCAAACTAGATACCATTAACTTGGGTTTGAATAGAGCCTGGGAGTGGCTGGGTCATAACATATATATTGAATCTATTTTCCCTAAGTTAAGTATCCTCACACCTTCTTGTCAACTGTCTAAATGGGTCACCTTGATTATCACTAAAGTTTTTTTTTCTCCCACTGATAACAGCTCATCTTAGTTAATTAGCCTTTTTCAGTTTGTATGGCAACTTCCACCTTCTCTCTCTCTGTATGTATGTAAGTATTTGTGCGTGTGTGTGTGTGTGTGTGTGTGTGTTATATATTAAACATAATTTATAAAATCTTCTTACTATATGTTCCATTCTATGCACCCAATGAAGTGGGCTGTAGCCCACGAAAGCTTATGCTCTAATAAATTTGTTAGTCTCTAAGGTGCCACAGGTACTCCTTTTTACTTAAGAGTGACAGCCAGTATACAATTCTTTGACTTCAAATTATAGATCCCAGAGATGCATGATAGACAACTACTCCTTGCCTACAAGGTTCTTGCCTGTAGAGTCTCTCAGGGCTCAGTATTCTCACCTACCTTGTTTAACATAGAATCATAGAAATCTAAGGCTGGACGGCACCTCAAGAGGTCATATAGTCCAGCCTCCTGTGCTGAGGCAAGAGCAAATATATCCCGGCTATCCATGTAAGAAAACTAGGGGAAATTTTAAGATGCTGCAATCTAAAATGCCACACGTATGGGGATTTCTCATTCTACATGTTTTCTCTTCCATGACACATAATGTGGAATGTAGCTGATTTTCACCAGTGGAGCATGTGGCCTGTTTCGAGATCTCAGCTATGAAAAGAGAGAATCCGGGAGACATTCTCAAAGTCAAGCTGGGCTGCACTGCGCTGCCTTTTTCTTTGTTTAATTGGTAATATGGAGCACAAATTCTTTATGGAGTTTAGCAATGCTATCCAAGGGAATTACAATACAGCGCTTATCCATAATTGTGTTATAAAGCTGTCTTAATAAAATCGAGCTAAATATATGGGTAATGACCCTACTGTGATTTATACTTTAACAAATATTCATGGATATGAAGGTTAATGGCTTGCTAACACTTGAAGTGAAGCTTTTTATTCACAGACAGAAAATAAGTAAAATAAAAATTCTGAGGCCCATTGGGAAATCCTCATCCCTCAAGACATAATGTGTAAGACAAGAAACATAAAAAGAGAAAATGAATACTCTAATAAAACGAAACTTGTTATCAAATGCTTAATAGATAATACACCCATAAAAGTAAACTTATTATGCAACAGTTAATATAAAACCTGTAATTGTGGTGAAATTAGCAAAACAGATTGAAATAAGAGACTAATAACTCTATGTATGCAACAGCAAAAATATGGTAGCAAGGAATATTGGTGAATTCAGAGGCAAGGATTCTCAATGTATTCCGAAGCTTTAGATAAGAATCTAAACATTTTGATCTGATGATTAATGAGCACAATTTCTTCAGTTTAGAAGATCATTCTTTTTCAGTATGATATGTAATATTTTGTGTTAGTAAAAGGATTTAGATTGGATGGCTGGGGGGTGAGTGGTGAAATAAGGCACACCTTTGAGCTCTAGGGCATGTCACGTGACCATGGGAAAGTGTCAGTTCTTCTAACACTAAACAAAAGCTTTGTTAGAATAAGGCACATAGTGTTATCCAAAAGCCTATGCTGTCTCTGCTTCAATTTTGAGCTTTCCCAGTCACATCCTGCCTCACTTCTTCTTTCCATCAATTTAATGAAACGCTATACAAATTCAGTGCAAGAAGGTGGCAACCAGAATTTACTACCTGCTGGTAGCCCTGTTTTGTGGCCTACTTGAAAGGAGCATGCAGTGGACAGATGAGTTCCACACAACAAAAAAACTAGAATTGATTGACTCTAATTAGCACATGGGATATCTTGGCTAGCGTCTGAGTTGGCAAGGAGACTCTTGTCTCACCCCGACAGGCATCCTCTCTGGCCTTAGTTAGTCTAGGCTTTCCAATTAAAACGTCTCACTACTGCTACCACTGGTAGCAACATCAGGAACAGGTAAGTGCACATGATGCCAATGGCTGGTGGCATTTTTAACAATTGTCTTATCTTGATCTGCATTAGTATATTTTAATACAAATGGTCATCTGTACAATTTTTGGCCCTGAGAAACTGGTTTCAGCAGCTGTAGGATACGTTGACAGAGTGCCCAATGTGTCTTGTGTGTGAAAGATGGAGTCACACTGTATAATGAAAGAAGACACCGTTCAATAAAATAAGGATTAAAACTATTTGAAATACTTGTTCAGTTTTTTTCTGTAGTTCTCGCTTTCAAATTCATTTCATTCTCAGCCTTTATAGCTTTTATTTTTTGTTTCTAAGTTACGTGACTTTTTTGGCAGCAGCCAATCCAAATGAGAATTTATTGCAATAACAGTGTGAGCTCTGTAATGAAAGGTTGTGATAGATTTGTGATGGGTTGATTAGTTTGGTAGTAGTCAGTTAAAATGGACATTATCTTCAGGGAATAAGGGCCAACTGCAGCTAATTAGTTCTTCTGCCTGAGCACTATATTGTATGGTATATGTTGGTTGCTGCTGTTAGGAACAGTGGAATCATTTAAAGTCCTGCTGCTAATGGAGAAAAAAAAATACACAGGTCTTATTTTATGGCTGTTAAGTGACAGCCCACATAAGGGGTGATACCAATGTGCAGCAGCAGCAATCCTGAGACCTTCTGGCTTACTATGCTAAAATGCTTGTGTGTGCTGTTTAGAGTACATGCCGGCATGAGCTCAGTCATCCTGTTGAAAGGTTCAACATGTGCTTTTTGCTGAGCTGTCTAAGGTACGCTGGCTACTACAAGGACTGTGAGCACACCCTATCAAATGACTATAATGCTGAAGGTCCAGTTCATCACTGCCCTGTACTTTGTGTAGTCATTTACATCAATGAAAATGAATGAAAAATGCTATTCTGCTTTGGTAGTGTTTTTTCCCCCCCCACTTTGTGCTCACTTTATATTGGGGTAAATGACTGCACAAGCAGCATCATAATGATGAATTGGGCCCTAAATCCTTGTACCATGGAGAGCAAGGTTTGGATTATTGTTGCCCTCTGCAGTAGGGTGCAAGGCAGGTAGGTTCAGGAGGCTCTTTAGACTTTTTTCCTTTTTTGCATGCAGGATCAACTGCAATATACCCTCAACCTCCCACAATGTAATTTGTTAACAGTTAAAGTTCCTAAGTGGGGATCCAAAGAACATGCACCACTACACACATCACAAAAATATGACCGCCAGCATCAACTGTCTTTAATTTTATGGCATCAATTGCATAGAGAAGAAGTATTATCCTCAAAACAAACTACTTTATTTTTTAAATAATTGGCTTAACGTAAGAACATAAAATGGCCATACTGGGTCAGACCAAAGGTCCATCTAGCCCAGTATCTTGTCTTCTGACAGAGGCCAATGCTGGGTGCCTCAGAGGGAATGAACAGAACAGGTAATCTTCAAGTGATCCACTCCCTGTCGCTCATTCCCAATTTCTGGCGAACCATCCCTGCCCATTCTGGCTAATAGCCATTGATGGACCTATCCTCCATTAATTTATCTAGTTCTTTTTTTGAACCCTGTTATAGTCTTGGCCTTCACAACATCCTCTGGCAAGGAGTTCCACAGGTTGACTGTGCGTTGTGTGAAGAACCCTTGGTTCATGGAGCTGAGCAAAACGGGGGGGGGGACCCCCCAAAAGCCCTAGTATCCTATTAACTTCTCAAGTTAAGAATAACACAATGGGAGTTCACGTGATATTTTGTGGAGCACAGGGAAAATATTCTTAAGAGGAACCGCAAGACATTAAAATGAACATCTATAGAGTTATTTAATGTAGTGTTTTAATCATTAGAAGTTTTGCCTTTTTTACAGTGCTTATGGTGTACATTGAGAAAAAACCTTCAGGTCAGTTACAGCTAATGTCGCCTGTAGTTGAAGTGAATGCATACGTATTATTTCCATTAGTACATGGTTACACCAGTGCTCAAATGGTAAATGAGGTTTGCCAGGGGTTGCTGACCACCAATTGTTGAATAAGGCCTAATTACAAGTATAAGCAAAGCCTAATATAACTAAATCTAGTTATTCATTTAGATTTGTTGTGTTACAGGTATTCCTTATGGTACAGGAGAGTTTTGGTAATATTGCAAATACTGAGATAACCTTAACTGTTAACATGTCAAAACTGGAAAGCTTATAAAGGTGACCCCAGTATGTGCAGAGAAGAAGGAACTTACTGATGAAATCAAAAATTGTCTTCGATAAAAGGGGTGCTATAGTGAGGCGGAGTGGCCTCCCACGGACCCAGAGCAGGAGGAACCTCTCACTGAGCCCTGGTGGGCAGAGCCAGGTCATGCTCACCCCTCCTGCCGGAAGTCAGTAGGTGGAACAGGAAGTATAAAAGGCGGGACTGGAAGCTTAGTTGGGCTGCAACCACTGGAGAAGCCAGATGCCTGCTGCTGGCCCCTGGGGAACTGAGGACTGGCAAGAGTCTCATGCTGACCCGACCACGGAGGAGCTGCCAGGAGAGTTCGGACATTGCCCAGCGGCAGCCAACCTTAATCTGGCTGCAGCACTGCCTGAGCATAGGTCAGCATGTTGCAGTCAGGATCCCCACTAACCCAGTGGTGAATTCCGCTGCCAAGGTTAGGGCCCTGGGCCGGGGTGCAGTGGAGTGGGTGGGCCTGTGCCACCCATGCCATGCAACTCTGGGGTGGCAGTCTCCCCCTCTCAAGGCCCAGAAGCCAGCACTTGTCGGCCATCCTCTGGATTAAGGATGCCCGAACCCCTTGCTGCTTGACCCTGAATGCAGGCATGAGCCATAGACCTCTGTTGCCCTGCCCTGCCTGAGGGCCTGCCTTCTGTCAAAATCACTGTTTGGACAGCAAGAGAGAGATGGCTATTATTGTATCAACTGAAATGTATCATCCTGCACTTTAAGGTTCTTAATATAAGTTGTTTTTTTGTGTGTGTTTTTTAATTGCTATGTTTTAAGTTGCATCTCCAGTTTTGTATTTGAGATATTCTCTTATTGCATTATTTAAACAGCAATGATATATTTCTATTGTTATCCTTTCTGTTGCAAAGGATAGTGCCTTGTTAGATGTGACAAGCCACTTGTCAGATTGGCATGTGTAGTGGTTCAGCGGCGGGGTTCCTCCCACTCTGGGTCTGAGAGGCCACTCTGCCTCACTACATCTCTGGGCATCACCTGTCATGGGGAATTAGCGGCATGGCAAGAGTCTATAGCTCAGGCCAGTAGTCCAAGACTTATGGATGATGAGTCAGATGCTGATTAGCCATCGGGAATCTTAAAGTTGTATTGACTAGGTGGTGACTTTCTTGGGTTTTTTGAATACGTCTCTTTTTCCTTTTCATGTCTAGAGAAAATATTTTTCAGAGGACAGTTGCTAACTACTTGGTGAGTAATCCATGTCTTCCACAGGGTTCCTGAATATGGCAGCTAGCCGGCTTTTTGTGAGATGTTTTCATGTAATTAACATCCTCAGGCACCCACTTGTGAAAGTAAATTTCCTATCTTTGGCAAACTAGGACAAGGCCCGGGAGCAGCACAAGAAAACTAATATTAAATCATGAATGCATAATTAAAAATGTTTCAAGAGTCAGTTGTACTTTCAACCTGCCTGAATAATGATTTGTATGTGACAGATATGGCAGTAACTCAGGATTTATTAATGGTACCACTTTCTCATGCTGTTATCTTCACATTTTTTTAAATACAGAAAACTACATTTTTGTGTGCGTGTGTATGTATACACTGTGACAAATTCCTGCTCTACCTTGGTGGGTCTTGCGCTTATTGGCGGATTTGCTCGCCTTGGAGCTTCACGGCAGCCCTCAGCTTGTCCGTTTTTCTGAATTCACAGTCCAGGTCGACGACTCCTGTGTCTGACCAGGAGTTGGGAGGATTTGGGAGGAACCCGGGCCCGCCCTCTACTCCGGGTTCCAGCCCATGGCCCTGTGGAATGCAGCTGTCTAGAGTGCCTCCTGGAACAGCTGTGCGACAGCTACAACTCCCTGGGCTAATTCCCCATGGCCTCCTCCCTACACATTTTCTTCTCACCGTAGGACCTTCCTCCTGCTGTCTGATAATGCCTGTACACCTCAGTCCTCCAAACAGTCCGCGTTCTCACTCTCAGATCCTAGTGCATCTTGCTCCCCGTTCCTCACATGCACACCACAAACTGAAGTGAGCTCCTTTTGAAAACTCAGGTGCCCTGATTAGCCTGCCTTAATTGATTCTAGCAGCTTCTTGATTGACTGCAGGTGTTCTAATCAGCCTGTCTTAATTGTCTCCAGAAGGTTCCTGATTGTTCTGGAATCTTCCCTGTTACCTTACCCAGGGAAAAAGGACCTACTTAGCCTGGGGCTAATATATCTGTCTTTTATTACTCTCCTGTAGCCATCTGGCCTGACTCTGTCACAACACACACAATGTTTTGTACATGTAAAACATCAATAGTATACTTACGTGGGAGCAGACATAACTTCCCAACAACTGACGAAGAATAACAAAACTACTGTGCACTAAAATCAAAACCCAAATACACCTGAAAATTATAAATTGGGGACAATGTCATCTCTTTAAACATGCAGTTCTAACTGCTAACATTTCCAAACTCTAATAGCATTTATTTAGATATTTGCATTTAAATGTCTGCAGGTCCTTCAGCGTGAACCCAGTGCCCTTCATGCACTGGAAGCAAACTAGTTCCTTGGATGAAGAAAGATGATTTGTCCCTTTTTAAGATGTCTTGTGTATCGTGGTAAAGCTGGACAAAGTTGAGGTTGTCATTCCTCTTGCCATACACTTCATGTCTTGTAGATCTAGTCTTCCCTGAAATCTCGGAGCTTAAACCATAGCTACTGGTAGCAGCTGATCAGACATTTCATTTTTTTCTAACATCCTCCTTCTACCAACTTCATTTTCTTCCTAAATTAATTGCATTAGACCCTCCAACGATTTTTGGTTTCATACCACTTCCTCAGCAATTATTTTACCTCACTTGAACTTTAAAATGGTACTCTACACTTACTATTTTCTAGCTTCTTTAAATCAAAATTGAAGATCATGAATGTTCCCTTAGTTCTCTCCTTTCAAGACCTTTCTATCAGCTATCTCCCCTTAAGGCAAATTACTACTTATATACCCTAGTGTGCTAAGATTTGGTATCTATGGTACACTAGCATGCCTGAGCTAAGTGGTTGTGTGGACTCTTGCTATCATGCATGAAAAAAATCCATTGTGCACTTTGATCTACTTCCATTTCAAAGTAGGGTAGATCAAAGCGCTCTACAGAATTTTTCATGCACAGTTGCAGGGTCTGTACAGTCAGGCTAGCGCCCTGTAGATTTCTATATCCCAGCTTGCTGCATGCTAACTGTTCATATAGTTAAGCTCTCAGTCTGATTTTGATAAATGGTATTCCATGTTTTTAGATTAATTTCCAAATTCCCTTCTATTTCCTGGAGTCTTCCTTCCTTCCTTTCAGGATATTGCATTTCTGTTTTGACACTCAGTGTCACACCTTTCATCTTATTTAGAAAGAACAACCCCACCTCCACTTTCTGAAACGTACAAATTTTCATTTTGAATATTGAGCAATAGAGTGTTAATGTACTCACAGGTTGGAGATGTGTCTTCATTCAGGAATTATTTACATTGAAATTTATCAGCCATCAACCATATAAGGAATTAAAGTTTATGGACCACAAATCTAAGGTGTGAGGGAATCCTTAAAGGTGCCAGAGTCCGGCTATTACTTTCCTTGAGGATTCCAATAGGAGTCCTGTTGAAGTCAACTGGATTATTCATGAACAAGGGTATTGGTTGAGTGCTGTAAAGGAGTCAGACTTGGGCCCTACAGGGATCCATGTGGCACTAATTGTCAAGTATATTGTAATACAACAGTTATCATGAACAGGACTTGAAGTCCTGTTTCATGATGGCTATGCACACTCTGGTACATTTTTCATCTCCACACACCATGGTATTTAAAGGAAAACATTCATTCTTATTGGTTCTGTTTTACCTTCTTTCCATTCCTGGCTTCCATCCCCATTTTCTTTCATTTCCTCCTTCAGCATGGTGTTTTCAACCAGGGTTGTTTTCAGTGCCTGTTTCCTCTCTTCCTTCTTGCTCACTTTTACTCTTTATCCCCCCCCCCCCCCCCCGACAGTATGTTCTTTACTCTATATTCTCTTTTTTTATATATCCCCCCAACTCTCTCTCACTATCTTTTGTCATGCAAATACCTTACTTCTCTCTTCTAAATTACCATATTGTTCTCTCCCCCGCACCCATCCTCATGCACACTCTATCCACTTACATGATCCATCATCAGAGTCTTAATAGTTAGAGGACTTAATTTCCAGAAAGCTAAATTAAGACAAGGGTCCTCATTGTCCAAGGCTAACATCCAGCTGAAAATCCAACCCCAACTTCTACCAAACTCAGCTGCTGGGCAGTGCAAGAGGAAGATGGTATTCTGAAGAAAGTATAGTTCCTGGACCCTTCCTGAGAGTTCCAATTATTGAAGTTAAAATTTGTCTAAGTGTAAAGCTCCCCCTAGGCCAATCCATCCCCTGATAGTAGGGAGAGGAGAGCATTTGCCAATTATTACCCTTCCACACCAACTTCTTTTCTTCTCTCTCTGGAATGTCCTGACAACTAAGAAGGAGGTGGTGGTACATGATAGGTCATCCATCCTCTGTATTTTGAGTCATTATATTCTGTAAATAGCTGCAGTGCCTACATCTGGTGGTGGTGATTTTTTCTAAAGTAGCCACAAGTGAAATTGACTTGATTGCTTTCGTCAATTTCAGAATCTTGCCGATAGTAGAGAATAGCAGCAATAAAAAGGCCCAAGACTTGGGATTGTCTGCCTGCACACTTTAGAAGAAAGCATTTCACTGATTTATAGTAAAATCACTTAGGTTTTTGTTGCTACTGAAGGGTCTAGAAGCTTTTTTTAAAAAAAAAGTCAAAGCATAGGTTCTTCACAAGTTAACTTACCCAGGAAAGAGGCCTAGGCCATTGAGTTTAAAAAAAAAAAAAAAAAGCTGCACTCAGTTGGAGTGCTAACATGCCAGAAGTAATGTCTCTTCTCTACTGCACATTTGATCATTCTTAGTATTTTTTTTTTGTTCAGAAAACCATTTTCTTTTGTTTTTCCAGTATCAAATATCTCTGTGTTTCTTAGGTGCTGTGCTAGTTTGTTTCTTTTATTATTCCTAGTTTGGAATTCTAAGGCTTTGTTCTTTATCTCAAAAGAATTCAGTGAACTTCACTAGTTTTGAAAATAAGTCTGATAGTAGTCTCCAGAGGAATGATAAGTACAGGCAGATATTCAGCAGATTTCCCATCTTGAATCTCTCTCAAATCAGCATTCTTTATGCTCCCATCCTGAGAATTTCCTAGGTAGAGAATACCATATATGCCCTAGGTCTCTTGAGTAGCTTGTGATCCCCACATATTTCACTTGGGACCACTCCGTATTCAGTACAGGCACCTCTGTTTTTTCCCCCTCTTCAAAAAATAAATCAACTCACTCCATATCTAGTGTTTCATTTCACAGCTACCAGACAAGATGCATTTGCAAGGATTTTCTACTAAAAAATTGTTGACATATGAAGTAGAATCTTTGCATTCAAACTCTTTTTCCGTTAATTTTATTCACCCTTTATTATCTACAAGTGTCCGTTTAATATGGAGGGAGTGGATCAATAGAAGAAATTTTTAGTCACAGAGGAAACAACTAATTAAACCATGGAATAGAAACCACAAAACAAACTCAGTGCTTGCTACTGACTCTCCTGTAGCTCCTTATCTGATAACTACCATTAATGTTAACACTTCTCAGTTATGCATTTCCTGTTGCCTTTTTAAAAGCACCTGCTTTCTAAGAACCCATTATACTCTACTTTCTCTTTTCTGTAACTGTCTTAAATTGTTTCACCTCACCCAGGCTACTAAACCTCTCCTCCTCCAGGGACTTGATGATATGCTGTTATCAAGTGACATCAGATTGTTGCATGTAATTCTTTAATTCTGATTTTTTTAAAACCTTGCATTAAATCATACATTGTTTTTTTGACATCTGACTCTCTGTTTAATTCTTATCCTCTTTATACAATCATAGAATTGTCAGACTGGATATCTAGTCCAATCCCCTACAATCATGGCAGGACTATGTATTCTCTAGATCAACCCTCACAGATGTTTGTCCAGCCTGCTCTTAAAAATCTTCAATGATGGGGATTCCACAACAATTCCCTACCCATTTATTCCAGTACTTAACTTCCCTTGCCTGTCAGGGTGGTTAGGCTGGACATTAGGAAATACTACTGTCCAGCCTAAACTTCCCTTGCTGCAATTTAAGCCATTGCTTCTTGTCCTAGCCTCGGAGGTAGAGAACAATTTTTCTCCCTCCCCCTCATAACAACCTTTTATGTACTTGCAAACTGTTATGTCCCCTCTGTCTTCTCTTCTCCAATTTTCCCAAAAAGGTCGTGTTTTCTAGACCTTCAATCCTTTCTGTTGCTCTTCTCTGGACTTTCTCCAATTTGTCCCCATCTTTCCTGAAATGTGGCACTCAGAACTGGATACAATACTCCAGCTGTGGCCTAATCAGTGTGGAGTAGAGTGGAAGAATTACTTCTGATGTCTTGCTTACAACACTCTGCTAATACATGCCAGAATGAGGTTTGCTTTTGTGTAACCATGTTACACTGCTCACTCATATTTAGCTTGTGATCCACTATGACTCCCAGATCCCTTTCTTCTGTACTCTTTCCTAGGCAGTCATTTCTCATTTTGTATGTGTGCAACTGATTGTTCCTTCCTAAGTGGAGTACTTTGCTTTTAGTACTTCTGCCATTTTCATTTTTTCTGTTATTGTTTCCCCCTGTCATTGAGCCTATCCTGTCCTTGGTCTTCCTCTTGTTTCTGATGTATTTTGTAGAATGTTTTCTTGTTACCCTTTAGGTTTCTAGTTAATTTAATCTCATTTTGTGCTCTGTTTTTTCTAATTTTGTCCCTCCATACTTGTGATATTTGTTTATATTCATCCTTTGTAATTTGACCTAGTTTCCACTTTCTGTGGGACTTTTTTTTTTAATTCATTAAAGATCTCCTGCTTAAGCCAGGGTACTCTCTTGCCATACTTCCTAGATTTCCTACACAGTGGGATAATTTGCACTTGTACCCTTAATAATGTCTCTTTGAAAAACTGCCAACTCTCTTGAACTGCTTTCCCCTTATACTTGCTTCTCATGGGATCTTACCTACCAATTCCCTGAGTTTGCTAAAGTCTGCCTTCTTGAAATCCATTGTATTTATTGTGCTGTTTTTCCATCCTAACATTTCTTATTATCATGAGTGGTACCATTTCATGATCACATTCACCTAAGCTGCCTTCCTCTTTCAAATTCTCAACCAGTTTCTCCCTATTTGTCAAAATCAAATCTAGAACAGTTTCTCCCCTATTAACATTCTCCACCTTCTGAAATAAAAAATAGGTTCCAATACATTCCAAGAATTTGTTGAATAATCTGTGTCCTGCCATGTTGTTCTCCCAACAGATGTCTGGGTAGTTGAAGTCCTGTGCTTTGGATGATTTTGTTATTTTTTTACAAAGCCTCACCCACCTTTTCTTCTTGGTGAGGTAGTCTATAGTGAACCCCTTACCATGACATCACCCATGTTTTTACCCCTTTTATCCTTACCCAGAGACTTTCAACAAGTTTGTCTCCTATTCCCATCTCAACCTTGGTCCAAGTGTATATACTTTTGATATAAGGCAACACCTTGTACATTCTTTCCCTGCATGTCCTTGCTGAGCAAGCTGTACCCTTCTATACCAATATTCCAACCATGTGTATTATCCACCAATCTCTAATGCCAACTATGTCATAGCTGTGCTTATTAAATAGCATTTCAAGTTCTTCCTGGTTGGTCCCCATAGTTCTCACATTACTATACAGACATCTAAGACACTGATTTGATTTCTCCCCCTGCATGTTCTATTGTCTCTCCCTTATCCCTGCTATAACAGCCCATGCTCCCCTTCCAGATTCTGACCCTTCTCCCAGGTCTCCATGTCTGACTTACCTTTGGGCTTTTGTCACCTGCCCCTATTGAACTAAGTTTAAAACTCTTCTCACTAGGTTAGCCAGTCTGTATCCAAATGTGCTGTTCCCTTCCCTTGATAGGTGAACCCCATCTCTGCTTAGCAGTTCTTCCAAGAACAGCATCCCATGGTCAAGGATACTGAAGCACTCCTGGCAACACCTTGTAGCCTGGCATTCAGCTCCAGGATGCATCTGTTTGTGCCTGTGCTCCTACCCTTGACCAGAAGGGTGGAAGAGGACACCACCTGTGCCCCCAATTCCTTCACCCTTACTCCCATAGCCCTGTAGTCACTTCTGAGCCACTCAAGTTCATAATTCACAGTATCACTTGTGTCTATGATGAATGAGTAGCGTGGGGTAGTGGTCAGAGGGCCGAATGATCCTCTACAATCCCTCTGTAATGTCTGGGATATGGGCCCCTCACAAATCGCATACCTCCTGGGGATGCCATGTCAGGCTGATAGATGGGTGCCTCCATCCCCCTCAGAAGAGAGTCACCAACTACTGCTACCCTACATTTCCTCCTGGGAGTGGTGCCTGCAATCCTCCCAGCTTTGGCAGTACATGACTTATCATGATTCCTCATCGCTCATTGCCAGGGCAGGATAAATGTTCTTCATCACTATGGTGGGTGGGTTGGGAGTATGGGGCGGAGCACTGCCTGCTGCCGGAAGTAACAAGCAGCCACTGACAGAGCCTTATTCTCCTCCTCCAATTTTTCATCCCATTGACAGTGGATGTAGTTCTAGACTCAGACCTTTGATTAAGTTAGTTTTCATTCTACTTTCAGCCTGTTCAATTTTAACTATCCCTTCCATCATGATGTGTTATATGCAACATGTATTACCTGCCTCTGGACAGATGCAAGCAATTCCTGACCCTCAGAGACAGAGTACGGGCTCTTGGTGCCAGAGTGGCTGAATTGGAGGAGCAAAGGAAGATGACAAGTACATAGAGGAAACTTTTAAGGACATAGTAGAGCATCCCCACCTGCTGTCCAATAGCCACTGTGCTGTTCAGGAGGATGAAAGTATTGGGGCAGGACCGCATCAAACTGGAGTAGATGATGGAGAAATTGTCCCATAGTTGGGACCCACCTTCCAGATGATTGTGGTGTTGACGGGTTCTTTTTCCTGCTACCCAGAATGCACAGGTTCACATACTCTTCAACTGAAGAAGTATGTTTGTTTGAGGCTTCAGTGAGTGATCAATCCACTGAAACGTGGCACAGCATAGGTTTAAATAGAAGCTCACACAAATTCAGGTGCTTGCCTTAAACACATTATACAATATATAATAACTTTGTAAAAATGCTGTTCTGCCTATCACTAAGATTAATTTGCTGACTAAGTTGTTTACCTGATTGAACTGTTGACCCAGTTGTTCACCTGATCAGGTTGCTGGCTCTGCTTTTCACCTGGCAGTTCTTTCCTTGCAGGTCAAACAGGCATCTTTTGTCATGTCCCAACATCTAAAATATACATTCTACATATCATATTCTACAGTCATGATATACTCTTGCACAGAGGATATCCCTCAGGGGGTAGGGACCCCAGTTATTAGGAAGAGTCAGGCAATAATAGTAGGAGATTTGATTATTAGAAACATAGTTAGGTTTGTGATGACTGGGAGAACCACATGGTGAATTGCCTGCTTGCCAGATGCAAAGGTAGTGGATCTCATGAGACTTCTAAATAGCCTCATAGGTAGCGCTGGGAAGGAGCCAGTGCTCATGGTACACGTGCATGCCAATGAGATAGGGAAAGGTAGGAGAGAGGGCCTGGAGGCCAAATTTTGACTGTGAAGATTAAATGTTGGGACTACTATGGTGGTAGTCTCTTAAATGCTTCCAGTTCCTCATACTGGGCCAGAAAGACCATCAGAACTGCAAAGTCTCATTGAATGGATGCGGCGATGGTATAGGGAACAGGGATTATGGTTTATTAAGAACTGCGGAAGGAGTAACCTATAAAGGAGGAATGTGATCAACCTTAACCAAAATGGAACCAGATTGCTGAATATAAAATTTGAAAGGTTGTAGAGGTAATTTTAAACTAAGGGCTGGGGGGAAGCTGGAGGTGCAGAGGATCACATGGTTCAGGCAGAGACATTCTTTAGAGAGGAATTTATTAAACAAAGAAACTATATCCTGGTATAGAGAATAGGTAAGAAGTTGATAAAGTACAGGTATGATCTAGTGAGGAGCATTCAATTTAAAAGAGTCTCCTTGAAACATAATATATACCAAGGCAAGCAGTAAAATATTGACAACATGTACAATATAATGAAATGCTTTTATACAACTACTAGAGGTCTAAATATTAATGTGGGTGAACTAGAGTGCCGAGCATTAAATGAGGATATTGATACAATAGGCACTGTGGAAACTTGGCAGAATGAGGATAATTAATAGTACACAATACTACCAGGGTAAAAAATATATAGGAATGACAGTAGTGTCGTGCTGGTTGGGGAATGGCACTATATTGTGACATAAGTATATATAATGAATGGGAGAGAGAACATGAACACACCAAATATTGTGAACATCTTAAATGAATAAAATTGTACTATAGAATCGCTATAGATAGAAATTCCCTGCTTGAATAATAAGAATATAGCAGTAAGACTATACTACCAACTAGCTGACCAGGATGGCGACAGTGACTGTGAAATGCTATGGGAGATTAAAGAGGCTACAAAAGCAAAAATGCAATAATAATAGGGGTCTTCAACTATCCTCTTCTTGACTGGGTAAATATCACCTCAGAGCATGATGCAGAGCAAATGTCTATATAAAAATGACTGCTTCTTGAAGGAAACCTACAAGGAGAGAGGCAATTCTTGATTTAGTCCTAAGTGGAGCACAGGATCTGGTCCAAGGAATAACTACAGCTGAACCACTTGGGAATAGTGACCATAATATAAATTAAAATTAGCATCCTTGAGTGGGGGAAATCTCTATATAAGTAACCCACAACAATAGCATGTAACTTAAAAGGGGAAACTACACAAGAATGAAGATTGTAATTTAATGAAAATTGAAGAGAATAGCCCCAGGCTAAAATGCCTGCAAGCAGAATGGACACTACTTAAAAACAGTATAAGAGAGACAGACTAAATGTATACCCCAAATTAAGAAAAGATGACAGGAAGACCAAAAATGCCACCATGGTTAAACAGCAGAGTAATGGAGGCCATTAGAGGCAAAAAGGCATTCTTTAAAATTTGGAAGTCAAACCCTAATGCAGAAAATAGGAAGGTACACAAACTCAGGCAGGTTAGGTGCAGAAGTATAAGGTGGGAGGCCGAGAGAGACTTTGAGAAGCAACTTGCTCAAGATTAAAAAACTAATAGTAAACATTTTTAAGTACATCAGAAGCAGGAAGACTGCCAGATAGGCAGTGGGTTCAATAAGTTACAACATTTATTAAAGGACCAGTCGAGGAAGACAAGGTCATTGCAGAGAAACTAAATGCATTCTCTGCATCAGTCGTCACTGCAGAGGATGTGGGGGAGACGCCCACATCGGAGCTATTCTCTTTGGGTGACAAATCTGAAGTATTGTCCCAAACTGAAGTGTCAATAGGGGAGGATTTAGAACAAATTGGTAAACTAAACAATAATAAGTTACCGGAACCAGGTGGTATTCACCCAAGAGTTCAGAAGGAACTCAAATATGAAATTGCAGAACTACGAACTGCAGTATGTAACCTAGCACTGAAATCAGCCTCTGGACCAGATGACTGGATGGTAGGTAACATAATGCTGATTTTTAAAAAGACTCCACAGGCAATCTTGGCAATTACAGATGGGTAAGCCTATATTCAGTACCAAGCAAATTGGTTCAAACTATAGTGAAAAACACAATTATCAGACAGCTAGATAAACGTGATTTGTTGGGGAAGAGTCAACATTGGTGAGGCATGATGTTCTTTAACAAAAGCAATCTACTGGAATTCTTTGAGGTAATCAACAAGTTATAGGTGAAGGGTGATACAGTCCTTTTCAGAAAGCCATTGCAAGGTTGCTCACTGAAGACTCTTAAGGAAATGAAGTAACTATGGGATAAGAGGGAGGGTCCTCATGGAACAGTAACTGGTTGAACAATAGGAATCAATGGAGAGAGGTGAACAGTGGGGTCCCCCAAGAATCTGTACAGAGAACTGTGCTTTTCAACATATTAAAGATCTGGAAAAGGGGGTGAAAATGAAGTGACAAAGTTTGCAGACAATGCCAAATTATTGAAGATAATAGAGTCCAATCGTGACTGGGAGGAGTTAGAGGGATCTCACAAAACTGGATGACTGGGCAACAAAACAGCAGCTGGAATTCAACACCAATAAAGAGTATAAAATAATGTAAACTGGAAAGAGTAATCCCAATTATACATACAAAATGATGGGGTCTAAATTCCCTATTACACATCCAAGAAAAAAATCTTGGGGTGACCATCGATAGTTCTCTGAAAACTTCCACTCAAGGAACAGTAGTGGTCAAAAACACTAACTATGTTAGGATCTATTAGGAAAGGGATAGAAAATAAGATAGAAAATATCATGTCATTCTATAAATCCATTGTGCACCCACACCTTGAATACTGTGTCTAGTACTGCTCACCTCATCTTAAAGATACGGTAGAACTGGAAAAAGTTCAGACAAGGGCAACAAAGATGATCAAGCATATGGAATGGGTTTCATGGAAGGAGAGACTAAAAGAAGATTAGGGCTGTTGAACCTACCAAAAAAAGATGCCTAAGGGAGGATATGATAGAGGTCTATAAAATCAGAAATGGAAAAAGTGAACAGAGAGGTGGTGTTTACCCTTTCACACAATACAAAAACAAAAGGTTACCTGATGAAAATAATAGATAGCAAGTTTAATACAAACAAGCGGAAAATATTTTTCATAGAACGCACAACTAACCTATTGAATTTGTTGCCAGAGGATGCTGCGAAGGTCAAAAGTATAACTGGGTTCAACAGAGAATTCGATATGTTCATGGAGAATGTCTGTGAATGGCTATTAGCCAAGATGGTCGGGGTGAAACCTCAGGCTTGGGGAGGGTCAGCAATGAAAAATTGGAGTGGATCATACCATAATTGGCCTTCTGTATACTCCTCCTGAAACTCTGGTATGGGCCACTGTCTGAGATGGAATACTGGACAAGATAGAGCATGATCTGACCCAGTGTGACAACTCTTCTGATTTAATTATACCAATTTTCACATTCCATTTGATTCTTTTGAAGCATTTTTCTTTTTTCTTTTTTTCTTGTTAGCCTTTGGATTTTCCCCAATTTTCCTCTATTAAATATTTGCAAATCTAAAGTTCTTTCACTAGGTAACAAATTCATTTTTGAACACTGCTCTATTTAACTGTTTGGCTACAGATTTTTTCAGATCTTACATAACGCGGAATTTTAAGCATTTCTCACTTTGTTTGTTTTCAATTCAACTGATTACTGTTTCTGTAATTAACTGATTGGTTCATATCTTTAATCCTTCAACAGAAACTTTAAATATTCACCTATATTCCTTCACTTTTTAATTCCATTACTTTTTTTAAAAAAAGCCTGTTTCCCTACTTTGATTTACTAGATATATGGATAATGGATGTGACAGATAAGTACCTATTTTTAAAGCAAGTAAAAACGTCCAGTATTTTATTACTCCTACTGTGAGAAATCCACTTCTAAATTGTTTAATCTAATATAAACTTTAACAGGCTCATATCGCCACATAATGTCTTTTGCCTTAGCCATCCATCCTTTACTTATCTTTATTGTCTTTTTACTTTATTAACTCTAGGCTCTCTTTCCTGTCACCCTCCTACTATCATGAGGATAAGAATATCGAAAGTTCATACATCTTTTTCACCTGTAACAAGTTTCAGCTTGACAGAAATGCTGGACTTCCAGTAAATCATGTAGCAATGTGTCACCCATTTTTTAAATATTATATACAGCACAAGTAGTTCTCATGTTGTACTTCATGCTGTATAATACTTTGTAGCAGAGAGATTCTACTGTGGACAAAGTCTCTAAACCCAACCTGCCAGGCATTTTTCCAGGTAGCAGCTACACGTGCTTTGGTTTTGTTCTAGTGTCAGGTTGTTCCTGTGAGCCCCCTCATGGCTTGAAGTCCTGCTCCAGGCCTCTTGTCATCAATCTTCCCTCTCTTCAGGGCTCCTCAACTAAACTCACAACAGATCAATCTCACAGGCCCTTCCAGCAAGGCTTTATTTATTTTACAAAATAGCAAACCAAAAATGAGAAGTAGCATTACGTAGTTACCCTGCTGTCTCTTACCTTAGTCTCTGCCCTCAGGGATATCTCTGTTAGGATTCCCTCTGAGATCTTTTCCACTCAGTTTATCCAGAACACCTTGTCCAGTTCTGGGAGAACAATTCATCCAGTTCTCTAGGATTCTGGAAAAAAAAAAAGCCAACACAGTTCAGTTCCAGGTTTTGTCAGCCAGGTATCTTTATTTGGCACACAGAAAGCTACACTGTGTTGATCAGACTCAATTGTAGGGGTGGGTATAGTTTACATATATTTACACATTAAATTGCATCACATTTCTGGGGATTGGCTTGGTTACTTTGCAGGAACCAATACCTGTGCAGCATGCTCTGGCCACGTAGAACCTGATCTTTACATTCTAGGTTTATCTTCTTTGTTGTCTGTAGCACCAGGGTGTTTCTGCTTATATTAGCTCGCACAGACATCCTGACTCCAGCATACAGCTTATTAAGCCCCTATTTACAATTTACCGTTCCATTTGCCTTCCCAATAATGCCCAAGAATGTATTGATTTCTATATAGCAGGAATCATAAACAAAAATTAAGCTAATGATACTATTACCCCTCTTTGACCTGAGTGTCTGCTCAAAGTGCAAGGCCCTGAGGGTGTTCCAGTTGGGAGTAGAAATCGATGGTGGAGTCAGGCATTTTCTGTGATGCATCCTTATTCAGATCCAAGGAGTGTACAGAGCTTACAGGAGGAACCAAAAACAAAAAGAGAGTTTCTTTGCTTACCTGCGCAAGTGTCTTTTGACAGTACCAGACTCAGAAGCTCCCTCTCTAACTTCTTTCAGGGTTATACACTCTGCTTCTCCAGGCTCCGTCTGTCTCTCTCAGTATATCTTGCCTCATTTTTTCTGTTCATGTGTCTCTCTGTGTGTGCTCAATTTCTGTCTGCACTTCCGATTGACACACACAAGCACACCTGGTCAAGCAATAGACAGTTGAACCTTCCACATATGTTGCTAGTTATTGGGCAGACTCCACTATGCCTTGTTTTAGATGTGGCTCTTTAACTGTCTCTTACAGTTATCTTAATGGAAGGGCATGTTCACTCCCATCAGTTTCAAAAAGGTTTTAACCCAAACTGTAAAAATACAAAACCATTATTAACATTGTCTATCTGTATCTATGTATTTACAGACCCATATTGAACACATAAATAATACCAAAGACTGAGTGAATAGCAATGACCATATTTTGTGTTATACTGTATTATCAGGAATAAATTATAGTCCTCGGCAAATTGTTCTTCCATCACTACTATTCTTTTAATATCTGTTCATTTATGAAATACTGCTGCATGGCATCAGCAAGTATACAGATGTGGCAGGCAAAAAAGATTGCTGGTTATTAGAGCACATTTATGTAAATATGGAAGATGTGGTTATGTCATTTACTAAAATTCTGGCAGATTTGTCAGGGTGATGCATGTGAGGAATGAAAAGGCAGTTCTAATAACTTTTCAAATGATCACTTTCGGTACTTGCATTTCAAATAGGATGTTTTCAGGAATTTTAAAAATAGTTTTATTGGCGAGAGCAAAATAAAATAGAGACTTTCTAATTTTATGAAGTTAAATGTGTCCCTACATTTAAATAGCTTCATTTCATTCAATTAAATCTAGCAGGAGGTTAGATCATAATATGGAATAATTTATTTGTTCTCAATTTAGCAAAAAAAGAAAAACAATGTTAAAATTGTAGTTATTTGAAAAATAAAACAACCCTTGTTCATCTACAATGACTACTTTTCATCACATATTTCAAGAAGCAGAAGTTGTTCATGCTGACATGTGCTGCACATTAGAGTCCTAGGCCTATGCACTGGCAAAGCCAAAACATTGCCCTTATTCTAGAATGTTAAACAGACTATTCAAATCTCCTTACCAAATAAACAAAGAGGCAACTCAGTCTCTTGCTTTTTTTAAAGAGTATCCCTGGGGGACTCTTTTTAAATGAAAATGAACTTCACTGAAATACTAACAACCTCCTGAGTTAGCATTCAGAATCCATAAACCCAGGTGCTTTGGGGGACCAGAATATAATGCACTCTATCACATCAAGGCTTGTCTATCACTGCATATAAACTAATTTTGTTTTTAAATTTCATTCCATTGTAATTCTTCATTAAGGGCTAGACTCTTAATTGGACTGCACACCTGCACAGGGGTGTAAAAACACCTTTACGCTGCTGTGCAGGCTACCTGGACTCTGGGTAAAGCCATGCATGCCTCCCAGCATATATGCCACCCGGTCTTAATGTTGTTCCCAAAGTAAAAACTAGCTCTTGCTTTGTCTGCAGCATCTTCTGCATGGTTTTAATGAGGAAAAAACAAACCAAAAAACCTCACAAGGTCTTTCACATCTTAGCATATGCTTTTCTGAAGGAAATCCGAATATGCGTTTCCCTGATTTTAAAAATTCCACCACATTCTCCAAGCTGAAGGGTGCAGGAAATAGGAGGTGTTATTGAAAGATATATATTAACTGATTTTACAATACAACATACAGATTAACTGTACTTCAGTTTACAGTGTGTACCAAGATACATTGATCTTCAAGGTGTAAAAGTGAATTTAAATATGCTTTCCATGGTAATATCTATTAATGCTAAAATGTCTTGATACTGTACTAACATCTATCATTGGCAGTCAAATCAATCACTTACTTCCTTAGAAAAGAAATGTGTAACCATTTCTTCAGTACTTTTATTTGAGGTTATCTTTGGAAATGTTACCGTAAACCAAATAGATGAATGAAAAATGTGCATTTGTTAAAGAAATCCAGGCCTTCATAGATATAATAGTGGTCACTGTCGTGACATGCACCATCATCAAGCAGAAAAATAATCCAAAGCACAGCAATGCAATGGCAAATGAGTCACCCAGATGGCAGTAATTCCAAATGCAGGGCTAAGCTTAAGGGCTAAGATTTACCTTTCTTAGGAGTGTGATGGAGAAGGCTGTGGTGAGGCAGCTTATTTCTGTATCCCAGCATGTAAAGGTTACACTAGCTTAGCTGGTTGGTGATCTCTCCCTTGCACTGTGTTGAAGTAATGTGCCCAAGCTGATTCTGTTGGATCTGGCAGCACTGACTAGAAGGTTTGGTTGACCTATCCACAGATCTGAGTAGGAATAGAAGGCATCACTTTTGAGTGGTTCGATTCTTTTTCTGTCTGGGAGATCTCAGCAGGTGGTTTGGGGTAATTACTCAACTAACATGAGGGATTTCTCAGCTGACTTGTTGCAAGGTTCTATTCTGTCACCCTTCAGGCTCAACAAATAAGGTCAGTGGGGGTGGGATGCTTGTGAAATGATTACTGCTGGGATGTTATGTTTGTGTCAATGACACATGTCTATAGTTACACACAAAGAAAGCTTACTTTCATTGGCACAGGAAGGTTATAAACCTCACGGTCTGTTCTCACTAAAGTCAGTGGGGGAGCGGGGGCGGATTATCCTGTGGGTGTGCAGGATCAGGCCCAGAGTTGTCTTGCTATGTAATTAAAACTGAAGGATTTTGCGTTATTTAAAAATATATATATTTGGAATTAGATATAGAAACGAAGTAATTCATAACCCTTTGTTTTGCTCCTCTTTCATGATTGCTGAGTCGTTTTAATGTTCTTTAAGGCATCCAAATTTCATGTTTGCTGATTTAATAAGGCTGGATTTATCATGTATAGGGATCAGGGCAAATATTTAATAAATATAGGCCTAATCCCACAAACTCTTATTCACACAAGTATCCTCCACTTATATCACCAGTCCCAGTAGGACCACTTGCATTAATAAGGACTAGAAGCAAGAGGACGGTTTCCAGGATCATGTCCTATTTTATTTTTTGTCTCATTATATGCTTACAATAAATTCCAGTAATATACCACTGCATTATTAAGATTTCAAATTGCACATAATGCTTTGTTTTTATAGTTTCAACATATAAAAATTAAAAATGTCATTAGAAAAGTCATAAAATTCATGTAATCATTATACATATAGTTCCCTCTCACAGGGAATTCCTGAGAGAGGCTGGCTGAGCAGAAAAGTCTCTCTCCCAACTCCGCACTATGGAAGCGAGACAGCTTCTCCTTGGGCACTTGAAACCATGTGGCATCCTCTCTCCCCCTGCCAAGTAGACTTGGCCCCCACTATAGTTCTTTCCCCAGGCAGAGAATGAAGCTGGCAAAGCAGCTGCAGAAACAAGTAAAGTAAGGACTAATGGACATTAATAATAATTTCTTACAGCCTTGACTGGACTTTCTCTGCTTAGTACTGAATGACTGTTTGCTCAGCCTCTTTCCAATCCTTGTCACAGTCCGTTCATCACAGTTTCATTCCACACCTGTCCCTCTCATCCTCTCCTTACTCCTTTCTGTTAGGGGGCTTATTCCTTCACCTGCTTACTTCCCTAGTCCTTCTCACATGAACAGAGAGCAACAATACCCAAAGTCCAAAAGTGCAAACAATTCAATGTTTATTGGGGTGAATTTCCAGCAAGCATGATTCCAGTTTCCTTCCTTAGTGTCCCCTTCCCAGCTCTGACACCACAGAGCCTCACCTGTGTCCCTGTTCCCAATCCCCCCCTTAGCAAAACATGATTCCAATTTCCCCACCCCCATTTCCTGTTCCCATTCTCCCCCCTTCACTTCCTGATTGACTGCAGACTATATAGTAAAACTTGAGTTCTGCTTAGCTATACCTTAACTAATCATTTTCCAGAAATTTAACTAACCAGACAGAGATTATACAGAAAAACAATAGGGAAATGGGGACTACACAGAAATGAAGAGTTCACATCCCAGCTATTGATAAGTGAGTTCTTGCCAGACAGAATGCTATCAAACTAAGTTTCCTTTTACATCTTCTAGGCACTTCCCTTTCTCTGGAGGTGATAGGCATTATCAGGACAGGATTGTATTCCTAACAGCCCAATAGCACCTTACTTCAATATGACTAGTTTGGAATGTAAGGAAGTGACCGTTCGCTTCCCAGCTTATGGCTGCCTCTGCTACTTAGCCAAAGGCCTTAGCCTAAGAACAGGGCCCCAGACTGTCACAGTAAGAGAAGGCCCTTAGACCAGTAGACAGTGATTTTGATTCTTTCTTTTATAACCTCTATAACTAGCTAAGTGATAAGAATACACCTAAATCCTAGAGTACAGGCCTTTACAGACAGGCCTGAATATCTATATCCTAACACTTTCCCTTGTCTTGATTTTCCATTTAGCAAAGGCTTTCCTAACAATACTTGCCCCTATCTCCACCCCATGTGGAACTAATATGACTGTCTGGATGGACTATAATGCACAGCAGACATTGGGCTACTAGGACACACCATGGCAGCTCAATAAGAGGAGAAACCGCAGTGCATCATGGGAGATGTATTCCAGGCAATAGCACGTCCCATAGGGTAAAATGGTTGCATGAGGCACCTGATATACCACTGGGTACCGCAGTAGCTCAGATGGACACAAATTAATGATGAGCTGACCCCAAATGTTTTGATTTGGTTCAATGTATCAAAATGTCTTTATCTGGCCTGGCCCAAACCAAAGTGACATCTTTCCATTCTATTTTACTTATAAAAATTAGACCTTTTCAGTTTTTCAGAAAACACACTTTCAGTCAAAAATATCTTTTTAATAGACCATTCCTAACCAGCTCTAGTCTAGGGGCACAGAAGGACTGTACCACTGAAAGAACTGAACAAGCCACATGTACATGCGGGAAAGGCAAGATCTATACATGGCACTAAACATTTTTCTTTAAATGTTCAGAAAGCAGGATGTGACTTCCTTAATGGTGCTGAACTATGTTTGTTTTCAGCCAGCCCAAATATTCTTTTATCTTATCTAAAAACACTTAAATGGTTATCATGAATAAAATAAAAATACAGTTCAATTTTTATTTTATTGCCCCATAATATCAAAAACCACTTTTCCTTTATTTACACTTTTAATTTACTTTTAAGCATATGGACAGTAGTGTAAAATATTTATTTTCGTAGTTACATGACCCATCTCCCTTTCTACGGTAGCAATTCTCGGGGACCTGTAAATAGAAGCAACTGTAACAATTGCTCTGTTTCTGTCTTCCTTCCTAACCTATAGGATGAATAGTTTAGAGTAAGTATATGTTTAAGATTCTTCTGGATAGAGAACCGGATCAGACATGAATTCTGCATTTGGTTTTGAAACCAGTACATTCTGCTAGTCACTCTTAACTCCTGCAGGAGTCCCATCGACTAAATCTGGTTTCTGTGAAAATTCTATATCCCACATTCATGTCCTTCCCCCTGCTGGTCAATTGATCAGTTCCATCATTCCTCTGGAATGTAGTTGTCATGGTATGTCATGACAGAGGCAGGCCAGTCCCATTGAGATCTTTGGATATTGGGAAAGTGTCCTTGAAATGGACTCTGAATTCATGGTGTGGTGTATTTGTGGTAACCTAGATAGCTAAGCAGAATTTTGCAGCAGCTAGTGCATTTTCAGGGCATGTGGTTTCATTCCACATGTAAATAAATGCAGAAATGGCCATCACCTGTGTAATGTGTAATGTAGCAGTGTCTCACCATGACAGATAGTATAATTCCTCAGTCCATAGGCTGGGACTCTTCTCCAGCCTGGGACCACTCTTCCCAGTTCAAATCTTTGTCCTCCAGACATTTCTTAAGGTGTTGAGTTGTGGGGGGAATGAGGCCAAGTAATGATGTCACTTCCCCTCTTTTGTAGTTTCTTCCAGCTTTCTGGAAAGATCTTTTACTATAACATGGGTGAAGCAGTCTCCATTATATAGGTGCTCTGTCTGAGAAGTGTCCATTGTATACCATTCCTGAGATAGTGGATTCTTGCCTTGATGGGTGTTGATGAACACCCTCCATTGTTGTACCTAAAAGGCTGGTTGTGGAGATTCCCAACTTCACAACATATTTCAGTAATACACACAGCAAAACTTCATAACTTCACATACAGTGATAGCACATACCATCCAACAGGATATTAATGTTCAACAGATCAAGACTTTTAAAATGATACTTTACCAGGCATAGTTTGTACAAAACATATCATAATTACATGACAGTGGTGAACATGGGGGTATGGGGGTGGGGTTGGTTCAGAGTTCTGCTTTGAGGTACAGAGTGCCACCACTATGTTCTTGTGACCCTCCACAAATAAGGGTTCTTAAAGTGGAAAAGCAGTTGCCCAGATGTAATGTGTAACTGTCCCCTTAAATGAAATCACCCCCAGCTCTCCTGTTCTAGTCTAGTTGAGCCCTAATTTGGTGTAGTGAAAAGGGTGGAGCTGCCCCTCAGAGTGTTGAGAGAGAGCCCAAAGGCAAAGGGAGTCAAGAATCCTGAGAGGGAGAGTTCAGAAACCAGAGTCCAGAATGAGGGAGCTTGGAAGAGCAGAGCTGGGCTAAGAGCTTCAGTGGGGGATGCCCATGAAGGAGAGAGTGAGATGAGAATTCCCTAGTGGGGCAGTGGAATCAGGTCAAGCTGGTGAAGGCAGGAAGAAAGGTCACCAGTGCTTACTTTGTAATGAAAGAGGTGCTGGGGATCGAACAATTTTTTACTTTCATAACTGATGCAGCAAGCCTAGAGGTGCTGGGCTCAGCCCTGGGAAAAATTAAGCACTGGGGGTAACCTACAAACTTTCCCAGGCCAGAGAGGGCTGAAGGCTGACAGCAGCATAGGAAGAGGTATCTGCTGGCTCTTTGAGCCAGAGAGCTGAAGCCAGAGGGCCAGGGAGGGCTAAAGGTTGTGGAATGATGTGAGCTGCTGATGTCTCCAGACAAGAGCTGGAACCATACCTGGGAAAGAAAAAAGGGGAAAAAGCATCCCAGTGGGGCTAGGATGAAGTATGGTGAGAGATACTGGAGCTGCACTTGAGAGATGGGGCATGATGAGAGATGCCAAAGCTTCACTTGGAGTCTGTACCATTAGGACTTGAAAGACCAAATGAACTGTTTGTACTGTGCTGTGGAATTCTGAATTATGGTTGTGGGATGTTTGTAATAAATTAAGCCAATAAGGACTATTTATATTTGAAAAATTTGCATGGAATTACTGGGGACAAAAGGGGAAACTGAGGCAGACAGACAAGTTGTGTTGCAGCCTGTTGCAGGAGGACACCCAGGAAGGGGCCACAATCTCACATATGGATAATGTATGCAAGCAACTGGCCCCTAAAAACAGTGGAACTGTATAGTCACGAAAGAAAGGAAATCGAGGCAGGGGGCACTTGCAAGGCCACCTAAAGGTCAAGAGGGAGCACCTGGGAGGCACCTACCTGTTGGCAGCAAAACAATCGTCTAGCATCATTGTGAGAGGAAGGACCTGAGCCATTTAAGGGCATTTCCATTCACTGCTGAAGCCTCCTAGAGGAGTGATTTTTACGAGGAGATTTTGACTCTCCTGAAGCCTGTTGAATATAAGCAGAGTTGGCCAAATATCAGAAGGCTATTCATCAAATATTAATTTGCATTTGAAGTAGGGCTGTCAAGCGACTAAAAAATTAATCATAATTAATTGAGATTAATCACAGTTTTAATGGCACTGTTAAACAATATTAGAATACCATTTATTGAAATATTTTTGAGGTTTTGTATCATTTCAAATATAAGGTCTGGCCTTAGGGCTCTGGGATTCAGACCCACTGGGGGCTCCAGCCCTGTTCAGGACTCTAACTGCCAGGAAGCTGCAGGCTGGGGCTGCTCCAGCCTTTCTGCTGCTTCCAGAGCTGTGCACTGAGGCTTCACCCCCCTGCTGCTGATGCTTCCCACCCCACCCACAGCTATGCGATTAACATGTTAATTTTGCTTTCAGTTAATCGCAGATGTTAACTACAATTAATTGACAGCCCTACTTTTAAATATTTACACACCTTACAGATTTACTTTCCATGAGTGTTTGAGCAATTGAGCTTCATTGGCATGAATGTTTGGTAAGGGTGTCCCTTGTTCTAGCCCTGTGATGACCCTCTACATAGGGGTGAAGTCACCCAGGAAGTATATTTCAAAATTACTGGCACAAGTAGTCACAAAAGTTGATTTTTTTTAAAATCTGTAGACATGAATATTCATGTTGTAAGTGCTTGCACGCCCGTCCAATCAGGAAGCAGAAATAAAACTAGGTGAATTTGGTCTCCACTAATCATAGAATTGTAGGGTAAAAAGCACTGCAAGGGTCAGCTAGTCTAACCCACTGCCCAGATACAGGACTTGTTGTGTCTAAACCATCCAAGACAGATGGCTATCCAGCCACCTTTTGAAAGCCTCCAGTGAAGGATCTTCCACAACCTCCCTAGGCAATCTGTTCCATTCTCCTACTGTTCTTACCATTAGGAGGTTTTTCCTGAGATTTAATCTAAATCTGATATGCTGTAGTTTGAACACATTGCCTCTTGTGTTGCCCTCTGTGGCAAGAGAGAACCGGTTTTTCTCCATATTTTTATGGCAGCCTTTCAAGTATTTGAAGACCGCTATCATGTTCCCGCTTAAACCCCTCTTTTCCAAACTACACATACCCAGTTCCTTCAGCCTTTGCTTATATGGCTTGCATTCCATCTCTTTGATCATCTTTGTTGCTCACCTCTGGATCCTTTCTATACAGTGGTGACCACAACTGGACACTAAGCTAAGGCCTAACCCTAACCCTCTACTCGTGAGTAGAACAGTATAATCACCTACTGTGCCTTGCATGCTATGCCTCTATTAATGCAACATAAAATTGCATTTGCTTTTTTTGCAACAGCATCACACTGTTGACTCATGTTGAGGTTGTGATCCACCACAACTCTCAAAACCTTCTCAACAGTGCTGCTGCCAAGCCAGTTATCCCCCATTCTGTATTTGATTTTTACTCTCTAAATGTAGCACGTTACATTTGTGTTTGTTGAATTTCATTTTGTGGTCTATAGCCCAGTTCTCCAGTTTCTAATACACAAATCTCTAGCAGCAAATAGTGAATAATCAGCACCTGCCAAAAATTGTTTGCAGTCAAACAATATAGTTAAAATGAATTGAAGATTTTCACATAATTATAAAAAATCACCCTGCTTTTTGACTTTCCATAAGCAAAGATGCTAAGTTTGCTAAACAAATTGTTCATCATTATTTATTTTATTTATTTATTGTTCTTATTTGTTCATGGCATTACAGTAGTGTCCACAAGCCTATTCAGGTATTAGTCTCTTTGTATACCTCCCAGCATATAGTTAAATATAGCTCCGGTCCAGAAATATATGTGTGTGTATGTATATATGTATATATATACATACATCTCTTATGAAGAGGAAGATGAAACAAATAAATATGGGAGGATAATAGAACAGTTACATGAGGATTTATTCAGCTCTAGTTATCAGGATCTTTGCCTTTTATTAAATGTCATAAATCTGCTAAGTGACCTTTATTAAGAAGTGATATGTTAGCTCCATTATGTTCTGAAGGGAGTCCATATTAATGAGAGAGAAGAATTATTAAACTTAGGATAATAGACCAGAATTAATTTGAAGAATTGTTCATGTTTTTATTAGTTACTAATACAGAAAATCAGTGTGTTAAATGTTTAAAGTAACAGACAGACATAAGTGAACCTCTAATTTTTTTTCCTAATTAAAAAAAAATCACACATTGTTTTGGGTTCACCCAAAACAACAATTATTTGTTTTTTTCTCATTGATCAAAAAAAAAAAGGGAAAATATTTTTACCCTTTTTGTGGGGTTTTTTTGGTTAAACATAGCAAGATTTTTAAATGAAACGTATTGAAATAAAAAGTCAAAACATTTCAAATTGAAAATGTTGAAACAAAATGTTTCCAGTTTCTTGGGATTTGTTTTATTCGCTTTTATTTGGTTGAAACTATTGGCTGAAATCTATCTGAATCTGTGAACCTTTTTTTTTTTAGCTAAATAAACTATTTCTCCCCCTACAGCCCCCACAAAAAAGAAAAATTGACCAGCTCTACTCATGGAATATCATGGACTCAACTGAAGCATCTTGTGAAGTGAGCTGGCTTAGTCATTTAGCTCAGGATGGCCCACCTGGGCCTCACAGTGTACAAAGTAAACAAAAGGATCTTTCATTGATTCAAACTAAAAGGCACAGTCAGTGGGACATGCTTCCTCCCCTCCCCATAATTATTTCCTATTCAAAGTGGAAGCATAAATACATCCACTCCAGGGTTTCAAACTCTATTGCAACTTGTTGGAGAAAATGCAAGAATTTTTTTTTATTCCTTCAGCCTGAATGTATAAATTCTTGAGTTAATCCATGGTCTTAGGTCTTATTTATTATTCCTTCCATGTATTCTATAACAACCCTTTCTTTGATTTTACTCTTTGTAACCATCATGCTGATTGAACACCAGTTTTGTTTTCTTGGAAATGAATGTGTTCTGCTGAAAAGGGCTCTAGTTGTTAAAGTGCAAGAATTACAACAAGGCAGTTGTTCAATTAAAAAAGTCCTCATTAAATGATTTTAAAAAAATCTAGTACATGCTGGAAAGAAATTTACGACCAGGGATTCCAGAATGGAATATTTAAATAGTTTTGTATACTTTCATGAATTTTAATTGTCACTTGCTTTCTCTGTCAGCTGGAGCAGAAATTATCCACCTGAAATAATTTAAACATCCATGTGATTTTTAGTGTTAGACTTAAGGGTATGTCTACACTATGAAATTAGGTCGATTTTATAGAAGTAGATTTTTAGAAATCAATTTTATACAGTCGATTGCGTATGTCCCCACTAAGCGCATTAAGATGGTGGAGTGCGTCCTCACTACTGTGGCTAGCATCAACTTACAGAGTGGTACACTGTGGGTAGCTATCCCACAGTTCCCGTAGTCTCCACTTCCCACTGGAATTCTGGGTTAAGCTCCCAGTACCTGATGGGGCAAAAACATTGTCATGGGTGGTTTTGGGTACATGTCGTCAATCGCCTCTCCCTCTGTGAAAACAATGGCAGACAATTGTTTCGCACCTTTTTTCCTGGATTACCCATGCAGACGCCATACCACAGCAAGCATGGAGCCCGCTCAGCTCACCATCACTGCTGCTGTTGTGGGCAAGTCTACTATGGGGGCTGCTCTGATCCAAGTAGCCAATGAAATTATTGATGTTCTGTTATCAAGGGTAATGACTCTGGGAAATGTGCGGGACTTTTTAGATTTTAGGTGCATCATATTCCTGTCCTATGTCGCTAGTGAAGAAGTCTTGCATCCGTACATTTTAGTCTGATCAGTGCTGTAACACACTATAGACTTCTGAGGTTGATGCATATAACCGCTCCAGGGCTCTTGCTCTTTTGCCTTGGACGAGGTACCTTGCCCTACCAGGACCCCCAAGCATTCAACACAGAAGCACCTTCAGCAGCTGGCATTGCTACCCAGCAGCAGCTCCTTGCCTTCGCAGCAGACGGTGTGGTAGGACTAGTACCTGTCCTCGTCGTACATGTAGAAGAGCTCCAGGAATCGATCCCTGCATGTCTTGCAAAGGCAGAGACTCCAGGTCATTCTCTTCTTTAAGATTCATCTCATGGAGATTCAGTCCTGCCTGGAATATCATGCGAGCTGAAGGCTTCTTCCTGAGGCTGCTCTCCCAGCCGGCAGCACCGCACGGTCACACCTACCCCAGCCTACCCCTTGCTCCCATGGCTCATGAAGCCTGAACAGTAGTAAGGAGCAGTTCAACTGTACGCTGAGCAACTGCAGAATGGTGGTAGAATGTGCCTTTGGACATTTAAAAGCTCACTGACGCTGTTGGTCGGACCTCAGCGCAAACAACATTCCCATTGTTATTGCTGCTTGCTGTGTGCTCCATAATATCTGTGAGAGTAAGGGAGAGATGTTTATGGCAGGGTGGGAGGTTGAGGCAAATTGCCTGGCATCCGATTTTGAGCAGCCAGACACCACGGCAATTAGAAGAGCACAGCAAGGCGTGTTGCGCATCAGAGAGGCTTTGAAAACCAGTTTCATGACTAGCCAGGCTTCAGTGTGACAGCTGTGTGTGTCTCCTTGACGCAAACCTCCCCCTTTGTTGATTTTAATTCCCTATAACCCAACCACCACCCCCCTTCGAAATAAAGTAACTATTGTTTTTAAATTATGCGTTCTTTCTTTATTAGTAAAAAAAATGAGATAATGGACAAGGTAGCTCAGGTGGGGAGGGGGAGGAGGGAAGGAAAAGGCCACATTACTTATTTTAGCCACACTAAACATCAAACTGTTTGAATGACAGCCTTCTGTTGCTTGAGCCATCCTCTGGAGTGGCTGAGTGCTTGGAGCCTTTGCCCCACCCCCCCCACATTCTTGGGCATCTCGGTGAGGAGGCTATGGAACATGGGGAGGAGGATAGGCGGTAAAACAGTGGATGCAGTGTGGGTCTGTGCTCTTGTTGGCTTTCCTGCAGCTCCAACAGACGCTTCATCATGTCCGTTTGCTCCCCCATTAGCCTCAGCATCACGTCCTGCCTCCTCTCTTCGTGCTTACTTAATTCTTTCCTGGACTCTGCCACTGAATGCCTCCATGCATTAAGCTGTGCCTCATCAGTGCGGGAGGACTGGATGAGCTCAGAAAACATGTCTTGTGAGTGCGTTTTTTTTTTCCGCCTTCCAATCTGTGATAGCCTCAGGGACGGAGATGATGGGGGAGCGTTTATGCTCTACGATTCTGGGGGGACTGCATGGTCACCTGGGCTGCTAAGTGCTGCTGAGTTCGCTGACCAAACAGGAAATGGAATTCAAAAGTTCCCAGGGCTTTTCCTGTGTATCTGGCTAGTGCATTGAAGTTCAAAGTGCTGTCCAGGGTGGTCACAATGGAGCACTCTGGGTTAGCTCCCGAAGGCCAATACCATTGATTTGTGTCTGCACTATCCCAAAGTTCACCCAGCAAGGTCGATTTTAGCACTACTCCCCTCGTCGGGGAGGAGTACAGAAGTCGATTTTAAGAGCCATTTAGGTCGACGGAACGGGGTTGGTTGTGTGGATGCAGTCATTTTTAAATCGAACTAATGTGGCTAAATTTGACCTAACCCCGTAGTGTAGACCAGGGCTTACTATGAACATTAGCACTCTGCTAAACACTCTGACATGGAAAAGTGCAGGGTTGATCTTGTCTTAAGCCACTGGAGAACTGTGACACATTGATTTTTAATTCATATTTTTAACAATGAAACACTTAAATATTGGGGAAATGCCTGACAGTTTCATGCTATAGAAATTCCTTTGATTATATTTTATTTTTAGCTCCATGCACAATTTGTTAGTTGGTCCTCACTTGTGAGCTGATCTAATGTGCATTGGCACTTGCAGCTGTGGTAAATTCATACACAAATCTGGGTACATGATTGCACACACATTATTGCAAATTAAAAATCTGGTCCTTCGCTATCAATTATCACTTTCAGTTGTGCGTTCAGATATTCACCAGTCTACTGTATTAGTGGAAATTGCTCGATGGCCTTTTACAAAGTGAGAACTGCACAGCAGTGCTGAATAGGAAATACAGAATTAAGAATCTCTCAAGGCCTAAGGACTTTGTCCTCAGCAGTAGCTTAAATTGTATAATGGGGCGGGAGGATTTATTTGTGTAATAAAAATGAAACCAGTGTTTATTTTTCTTGTTAATATTTATTGCAGTGTTGGTATTGTTTTGGTATTACATATTCATTTAAATATTAATGTAAGCATCTGCTCAGCTCCATGTTAGAAATGTTATGTGAGGCAACAAGGAGATGAGGTATTTTCCTTCTGTTGTTGCAGTGTCCCCACGTTCCCTCAGGGAGATAGGGGGAAACAAAGGAATGGACCTTTAAGAAAGTAGAGAGTGACAGGAATTTGTCAAAATGGTATGAATGGCATAAAGTAACTTTGATGTTAAAACAAAAATGCAAACTCAGGATTAATAAAGATGAGAATTTTATTAAGGAGGAAAATACAAAATCTTCTGTCCCAAAAAACTGTTGGGGTGGAAGTGCAGCATTCAGGAACTTGTCTTTCTAAAATAGCTAAAGTTCTAAAGTTTTATTTCATGTCAGGCCACCTCTGCTTCTGGCTCCTGATTGGGAGCAAGACAAAGAACATGCTGTACGAAGGCTGTCCATGCATACTGAAGTTTCAGATCTGAACTAGGAGTCATGTGAGCCTGTTAAATAATGGATTCAGTAGCTAAGGCTTTTGAAAAGGAGAAAAAAAAACATTTTTTCTAAGGAGTCAGAGAAAATTCAGGGAGGGAATTTAAAACTGTCAAAAAATGAAAACAACTTGAAGAAGAATACATTTGCTACTTCTCATGGGCTATTTTTTTTTTATTCCCTTCCCCAAGAGGATGCAGGAAAGGTGGGTTTGATGGCTGTTAGGTAGCTAATGTAAGAAGCAGACAAGAATTAATGCAGTTAAGTACGGTTGGCTCTACCAAAGGGGATATACATGAAAAATAAAGAGTTAGCTCCCCAAATCAAAATAGCTACTACTGCTGATATGACAGTAGTTCACATTGATAACCTAACCAAGTAGTGATAAGACACTAATTGTATTCTATACCCATAAATTAAAAAAGTTTTGTTTCTCTTTGCAATTATATTTCACAGAGATGACACTGGTGACATGCCTTTTTTAATGTCAGTAACATGAAAAGGGGTAAAATAAACCCATTCAGATTTTCATCCAAATGGCATTCAGAGGCCCCAAACTTTACTCAGAGAGGAATTAAATATTCCTTCCTTGCACCACAAAATCTTCAATTTACTATTTCAAATAGATTTGAAAGCATAGAAGAATGAGGATTATGAGGTGAAAGAAGGAAAGGAGTACGGTATAATGAAGATGTATTTTCCAGCTTCACGTTACCCCTGGTCTGTTTGGTTCCCACTGAAATCTGTAACAAACTCTGACTTCAGTAACAGATCTGAGGAATAAGGGCTCTAACTATTATATTATCAAAGAGATATAGTGAACAAGATTACATAAATACGCTACATGTACAATTTAAGACTGTATAAATCTTAAATCTGAAGGCACAATAGATCTGTTCATATTAATATACAGCAGGATCATAGAATCGTAGTAAGGGAAGGGAACTCAAGAGGTTATCTAGTCCAGTCCCCTGCACTCATGGCAGGACTACATTATCTAGAATATCCCTGACAGGTGTTTGTCTAACCTGCTCTTAAAAATCTCCAGTGATGGAGATTCCACAACTTCTCTACACAATTTATTCCAGTGCTTACGTACCCTGACAGTTAGGAAGCTTTTCCTCATGTCCAACCTAAACCTCCCTTGCTGCAATTTAACCCCATTGCTTCTTGTCCTATCCTCAGAGGTTAAGAAGAACAATTTTTCTCCCTCCTCCTTGTAACAACCTTTTATGTACTTGAAAATCATTATCACATCCCCACTCTCTTCTCTTTTCCAGACTAAACAAACCCATTTTTTTTTTCAATCTTCACTCACAGGTCATGGTTTCTAAATCTTTAATAGTTTTTGTTGCTCTTCTTTTTTCTGCTGCAGTTTTTTCCAATTTGTCCATATCTTTCCTGAAATGTGGCGCCCAGAACTGGACACAATACTCCAGTTGTGGCCTAATCAACGCGGAGTAGAGAGGAAGAATTACTTCTCGTGTCTTACTTACAAGACTCCTTCTAATACATCCCAGAATGATGTTTGCTTTTTTTTGCAACAGTGTCACACCGTTGAAGCATATTTAGCTTATGGTCCACTGTGACCCCCCAGATCCCTTTCTGCAGTACTCCTTCCTAGACAGTCATTTCCATTTTGTATGTGTGCAACTGATTGTTCCTTCCTAAATGGAGTACTTTGCATTTGTCCTTATTGCATTTCATCCTATTTACCTCAGACCATTTCTCCAGTTTGTTCAGTTCATTTTGAATTTTAAGCCTATCCTTCAAAGCACTTGAAACCCCTCCCAGCTTGGTATCGTCCACAAACTGCTCAACCAAGGCTGCCCCCACAGCAGAGCTTGGGCTGAAGGCAGAGCTAAGGAGAGAACTGGGATGGGGCAGGAGCTGGGGCTAGAGACGGAGCTGGGGGTGGAGGAGGGGTCTGAGTGGAGCTACGGCTGGGGTCAGAGCAGAGATGGGAGTGGAGCAGGGGGCGTGATGGAATTGCGGCTGGGATGGAGCTTGCCTGGGGGCAGAGAGAGGCTGGGCAGCACTGCCTCGCCAACCCACTGGGGACGTGCCTGGGTCCCACCATGCACCCCCCTAAATGTTCCTCAGGGGGCTCACCCTACAGTTTAGAGACCACTGACCTATGCTGATGGGAGAGTCCCTCCTGTCAGCATAGTTAGTGTCTACACTGAAGTGCTACAGTGGCACAGCTATGCCACTTCAGAATTTTAATTGTAGACCATTCCTTATGCTGTATGCTCTTCTTGGCATGTCTCACTGGAAATATAGTAATGTCAACAGCATAATGTCTTTGAACATAATGCAGAGTTATTGATTTAGTATCACTTCAGAGGAAAATTTGCTGCCCACCAAATTACCAACACTATGGTCCTGCATCTCTGTGGAATTTTCCTTGGCAAGTTTCCAGTCGTGCTTTATCTTATGACCTTCTATGCCTTCGTGTCATGTTGGTACTGGTACAAAATAACATATCACAATATATTTTGAAATCATTATTTAACGTAGATCCTTTTAACCTATATCAACATATAAGTTCCAGTTTCCAATTATATAACATGAAGAAAAGTAAAATGATCATAGTAAAGATAAAATGAGTTTCAAGTAACATCAAGTCTTTTCCATCTTATTTCTTATTGTAAGGATATTTTTTTGCTGTTGCATTTGAAAAGTTCAAATAAGCTTGGAATATTCAGAATGCCAGAGAGTTTTATCCCAGCATTGTATTCAGAAGGATCAGTTTGACTACCTGGTTCTAAATGTATGGATCAGGTCTGAACCTCCTTGTGTAAAAGTTGCTGAGAAAATGCAAATCTATCGTTTATATTGTTAGCTCACACTTTCAATGTAGAGGGTCAGTTATAAAACTCAGTGTTCATTTTCATGTTTTAAAAGTTAAAAAATTCCTGTTTGTGGTATTAACGAGTGGAGTTAATGGATGTCCTATGAACTGCCTGGGCAAACTGAACAATCGTAATTTTTCACTAAAAGTAAGCATGCCTGAATGAGTAGCAGCCTTTTAATTCCTGTGGTGTTCCCTAGTGGGATCTGCTTATCTATAATTCAGCCAGACCCCAGACTGCAGCTGACTAAAGTTCTATTTGGATTAAAGCTGTAAAAACGGAGATTAAGAGGATTGAAACACTTTTTTTAGCTTGGTTCCATGTTCATTTGACAACTTGCCTGGTAAAGAGAGTCAGAGGATACAAGTCTACAGAGGAATTAAAAAAAAAGTTGAGTAAATCTTAAAGTAAACAATCAGAAGCTTACTATGACTTTGCAACATCAAATAGAATATGATCACTCTGGTTGTGTAGTTTGCATCATACACTAGACTGTGCACATCTATAGGGCTAATTCTATATCTGTTAAAAAGCCCTGGGAGCTGCAGAGGGATGGAGAATGATCTATTGGACTGTGTATGGAACTGGGAGTTGAGTTGTGAAATGGTCAATACACCATCAGACCTGGAGAACAGGGAGCAAACCCTTCAGTAGCACACAATATAAGTCTTAAGTGACCAGCAAGGAGAGTACATGTTCTTTGGAGATTCTGTTTGAAACAGTGACATGGGACTCTGCTGCCTTTTTCTCTGATTCATCTTTGACAGATACTGCAATGACATGCAATATCTGTGGGAACCATATTGTAATAAGTTTTATGTATCACTATGGGCCAGGGTTTGTATGTAACACCAGCAGGAAGGGTTATCATGGCTCATCCAGGACCCACAAACTATGCCCGTGGGGATCTTTGGGGGTGAATCACTCCAGATAGGTACCAGAGAGGTACCAACAACTGGGGAGGCTTGCATATACTGGTTCAAACTGAGTTTTCCAGTGACCAATAGCCAAAGAAAGGGCTTTTGATATCAAAAGGGCTGTGTTTCATCTTACTAAGGGTCTTCCTTCTTATCCAGCAAATGGACAGGATTTTTTGTCCAAGAAGGGCCCCAACCATGGCAGAAGGGTTGGAAAGACTTTGCCCTATTAGGGCCCCTTAGTACTGATGGGTGACCTCTGGTAAGCTTCCTCATTGTGCATTGGGGAAGCTGTACCAAGGAAAGTTCCTGGCCTATTGGTCAGTTCCTGTGCTGAAGCCAGGCTTCTAAGGATTGGTGAGGGTAGGGGCTTCTGGGAAACATACAATGTCCATTCATAGAATCATAGAATATCAGCGTTGGAAGGGACCTCAGGAGGTCATCTAGTCCAACCCCCTGCTCAAAGCAGGATCACTCCCCAATTTTTGCCCCAGATCCCTAAATGGCCCCCTCAAGGATTGAACTCACAACCGTGGGTTTAGCAGGCCAATGCTCAAACCACTGAGCTATCCTCCCTCCCCCCCCCCCCCCCCCCCATTCAGATGGTCCTGGCCTGCCATGGAGCCCCCGTAAACATCAGATTTTTTTGGGAGAGTGAACTGGTATGACGGAATTTGGATCACAAACTTGGGTTTGTGGGACCCCAGATAGTCCTCAGACTGCAGCCACCACCAGGCAGCTTGCCGATACCAGCAGGAAGTGTGGGCTGATATCACCTAGCTCACCAGAGACGCTGCTCACAAAGCTCCTGATTGGAGGAGATGTCTGGCCTCTCTGATGGGATATGACTTGCTATTTAAGCAAGGGGGAGGCACAGAAAGTTGTCTGAGCAACTAGGTGAATCCCTGGCAGGATGCCTGCTACATTGGACCCTACCTTCTCACCTGACACCTGAGCCCTTTGCTGCCCTGCTTTGTTCCAGATGTCTTAGAAATAAAAATAGCAATATTTACTGCAGATATATTTTTTAGAACACCTGATTCTCCAGGGAAGCCCCAAAACAGTAAGTTTTGAAGCTTTCAAGGAATAGTTCACAATCAGTTTAGGCTTAAAATTTTCCTTCAGAGTCTAATTTTTAAATTTATCATTGCTGTCAGATTAAATATAAAATAATGGTTTGTGTGACTCGACAATATTTTACACTGTTGCAGAGCCAATCAATCAACATAGTAAGCAGACATTAAGGTGTGTTTTAGAGATGTGCTGCCATCATTTTATGGTACTGATGACTGCACAGAAGAGATCAAGTCATGTTGACTTCTCACTTTCAAAAACTGATTAAAAGGAATCATTGTCTGCCAAGACAACAGTGGTATGAGGGTGGAAGTTATTCTTAAATATTCTAAGAGGATGTTTAAAAGAATGTTGAATGGAAAATAAAGAAACTAAAAACAGTGAATGAAAATTGTTTTGGAAAGAACTTCATACTGTGTCTCTTAGGAAATCATTCCTTTAAATATACTATTCTCAGACTTTTCATCTTTCCATGGTGTACCATATCCAGTTACAATTAATCACACTGGCACAATTACAGTCAAATCTATGGACATGTACTGTTATGCCAGTGACACAGACTGTCACCGTTTATCCTAAATAAATCAATCAGCTACTAAGTGTAAAGTAAGTGTTCCAAGGTTGTTGTTTTTAACAGTAGAAAAAGGAAGAGGGCTTCAGAGATAAAAGTATTTTAAGTTTCTCTTTGTATTCATAGGAAACTCAAATACTCACATTTCCCCCCTGAGATGTAGGATATTCAGGCATCCTGTGTTGATGCCTGAATTTGGCATTTCACGATGTGACTATTCACCATGAAATGTCATGCTTATTAGTACAGTTACAGCCTAGAGACAGAGTTCATAAATGCAGGTAGAGAAACTGTAAATTTGGATTAAAAGTCCATGACCAAATGTCACTGATGAAAGAAAGCTTCAATACAGTTGTATAACAAATCTGTCATGACCAAAGCCCTAGCCAGCTGTCGGACAAAATGTCTGCAACAAAAGATCTTTGGCAAGATCACATGGATCCACTGTTATAAATGCAAGTCTAAACATACAGTGGTGTTCAGAGATGGCTAATTTTAGTGTAGGGATTTCTAAACCACTTGTACTTAATGACACAGGAGCAAATTTAAGGATAAGGGCCCAGGTAGCAAATTTACTGTGGCCTTCCTAGTAGTAGGGCCCACAGTGAGTTTTCACTGAGACATCTGCAAGGAAAATAATATGGCCTTTTCACTGGCTGCCATCTCACTTTCTCCATTTTTATCCCCCCAAATTCATTCAGTAAGCTGGAGCCAAAGTTATCTTCCTTGACCACTATTCTGGTCATTTCAATTTACCTATTTAAGTCCTTCTGCCCCACTGGATTGCTATCAAACTCTGACCTTTGTGTAAGGGGGGGAATAGTCCCGCTCTTGTGGGGAACTTTCCTGGCTTCTGCACTACCCCGGTGAAGTGGGCTAGCGAAAAGTTCCGAGTCCTTTCTCCCACTTCCTTTACCCAGTGGCCTCCCTGCCCTTGAGGACTCCCCTTCCACTCTCCTCTCTGGCAGAGTCCTCGTAACCCCAACAAGGCTGGACCCAGGATTTCTGGGGGGCTCGACCCCAACCCTGCTGAGGTCACCTAGGACAGGGGCTAGGGTGTCCCCACTCCGGGGTACTCTCTCTGCACTGGGCACTTCTCTGACCCACTGACCATTACATACAAGTTAAAGCAAATGCAAGTTATTTAATCAACAATTAATTTTAAAAAGAATACGGAAAAATGGGAGAGGTTAAAGGAAACACATCCACCCGCTCTGTGGCAGGGAACATCACAAACAGTCTCTGGAATGTCCGGGCAGTTCACAGTCTGTTCCTTGTAAGTCCCAGGCCGCCTTCTCAGGCCCTGGCTGTGCTGTAGGGATGCTGCGGGTTGGACACTTGCTCTGGTGGTGGCCACACGCTCTCAGGCTCTAAGTGGTAGGACCCTTCTTCCCAGTGTCGCCCCGCCCTGTCGGGGTTACGATCCAAGCCTGGCCTGCAGAGCCCCTTGGCTGAGGCGTCTCCCTGTACTGGGCCTGCTGCCCAGGGTCCTCCTCGCTCTCCCCAGCTGCTCACCACACCCAGCTCCGGACTGCTCCAGCCCCAGCTCCACCACTCCATCTCAGCACGGCTGCTGCTGCTCTGCCTCCAGCTCCCTGGGCCGCTTCCTTGGCCCCTCTGCCTCTGGTTGCTACAGCTCCTCTGCTCCCAGGACAGGTCTGCTCTGCAGGCTGCTTCTGTGACTCTGCTCCCAGCACTGACCTGCTTCATGGGCTGCTTTTCTGGCCCCTCTGGCTCTGGTTGCTGCAGCTCTCCTCCCAAGGCAAGTCTGCTCTCTCTGGGCTGTGCCTCTGGCTTTGGGGCTGCAGCTCTGCTCCCAGGACAGGGTCTGCTCTCTCTGGGCTGCTTTTCTGGTCCCTCTAGCTCTGGCACAGCTCTGCTCCCCAGGTCAGCTTGGGCCCCTGCTTTCTCCTTAGCTTGGCCCCACTCTGTCTGACCCCGGCCAATCCAGCTCACATGGAGGACGGGACCTCCCTGGCCTCCTGACTCCCTGATTAGCCTGCTTGCCCTGTCATTCAGGCTGACCTGGAGCCTTGGTCTCTCCCCATTGTTCCTGGGGACTGTCAGTCTCAGGGTCCTGATTTCCCATAGATCCTTCCCCTTTTAGTACTGGGAGCTAGCCAACCAAAACACCCCCACTGACTGTTAGTAAGGGGGCAACAGTCCCCTTACATTTTCTTCAAGGCTCTGTGTAGTGTCACAATTCCCCATATTTCATCTGTTGGCCCATACTTTACTCCCTAGGAAGTATTTGCTTATTTTTTATTTCAGTAAATGTGTCCATTTAGGTAAATGTACCAATCTTCCTCCATTATACTCTCACATCATCCTTTCTTCATCACACCTAACACCCTCTCTCTGCTCCTTCCTAAAATTCACTTTTTTCAAGTTGCAGATTGGGAAGGGAGCGTAGCAAGACTAAAGAGAGGCAGCTTTCCCTACAAGGAACACTCTACTAATTTTTCTTGGCTTCCTGCAGTGCCAGGATACCTAGAAGCAGTGAAGGACTATAGGAACTCTTGGATGTGAGGCTTTGAGTATGAGAGATAAGGTGAATAAAATGAGCTGGAGCTGCGGGTTGGCTGGGAAGAAGCCCAAGCAGTAATGTAAAAGATCTAATTGTTACAGAATTTAGAGCAGCCGTGAACTCATGTAAATTAATTATATCTCCATTACCAACGGAAAACATAATATACCATTCTTAACAAATTTTGTTCTTTCCAGTTTGTTTATGTGAACTTCCACTCTCCCCATAAAGTTGATAAATGATGATCTGGGAACATAAGAGATTTGCTCGGTAGCACTTCTTGGGCAAATTTTCCTGCTGTGTCTTTGGAGCACACTACCATCCATCTTAACTAATGAATGTGATAGAAATTCTGACAGTCCAATCAAGAAAGTGCTCCTGATTAGAAAGAATCGGAAATTTAATTGTATAAATATTAATACAAATATGAAGCTCAACATATAAAGGTTTTGTCTTTGAAAGAAAATAAGACAAGTTAAACATCTTTCACTTATTTAAGAAATGAAATATTATCACATATTATCATCCAATAATCCATACAAATTCTGGGGATATGGAAATTTGATTCTTTTCCATTACTATGGCTCACTTGAGTGCAGCCTTTCAAATGCCAGCTAGCCAATTCTATCTGTGGATGTCCTCTCCTCAGTTTAAACATGGGTATGCCATCACGTTTCATTGAGAGGTAAATGACAGAAATAATTGCCTCTCCAGAGCATATGCCAATCAGCATTTCCAGCTTGGTGTCATCTATCCCAGAAGGGAACTTTTAGAGAGTTTGTGGGTATAACACATTCATGCTGTGGCTAATCTAGCTGGCCTAGTTTTTGGATTTTATTTCTAATCTGTTATCTTTTTGTATTTCACTTTAAATGATTAAAGGCATCTGACTGTAACTTCTTCCATTCACACCTTGGTGCATTTTCTCATGCCTCCCTCTACTCTGCAGCAATATTCCTCTTCTTGCGTGCTAAGCAATCTCACACTCCTCTTTCAAATCTGTCCACAAGGCTCACTTTCTCTGGCTAGCTTTTCACTGTTAATCTTCACTCCTGATGTGTTCTTCTCAAGCTCTCAGGACTGGCTTTACTATGCTGGAACTGGCTGCACCAGCAAAGTCAGGGTTGAAAACAAAATGGAACTAACAAGGTTTAATAACTATAAATAAACACAGAAATATATCACATTTTAATTGTTTTAAAACCATCTTCTTCTTTATGCCCAACCCCTCGATACATATGTATCATTCTCCGTTTCTTGCTGCTGCACAACTGTAATACAGAGCTCAGGAACTGTTCTTTTTCTGCATCCCCTATGGTGCAGGACACCCAAAAGGAATAGGTAGGAACTGAGCTCCTAACCAGTGGCCAGTAGAGATGTGCGAGCATGTAGAGGGATGCTACTTCTGCTGCAGGACTGTGGCAGTAGACATGCGCAGAAGTGGGAGAAGCAAATGGAATTTTGGGAAACAGAATTGTATCCCAAACTCACAGGGGAGTGGGTGGATTCACACAACTCTCAATGCAGGGTGGTCCCTAAGTGGCACCTTTGTGGCCAGAATAAAGTGGGTAAGTACTGATACAAGGAGGCTTGAGGCCGGACACTGGTATCCACACCATTCTATCCTTTTTTTCTCCATACAATTTCCATTCCATACCTCTTTGTTGTTTAGAAAGTGTTTTGTTTCAGTGACTCTGCTTTTAAGCACTTAATTCACAGAGGAATCTTCGTAATTATCCTCCTCCACCATTCTAGAGACGGTGTATGCCACGAAAGCTTATGCTCAAATAAATTTGTTAGTCTCTAAGGTTCCACAAGTCTTCCTTTTATTTTTGCAGTTCAGTAGCACCATGCCTATTCATTAGCTGCTCAGGATGGCAATGTATGAGCAGAGTGCTTTGCTGTGCTCTACCACTATTCCACCAGGCTATCCCAAGGATTTCAGATATTGCATTTGGACAGGTAGGTGCAGTGGTCTGCTCTCAAGCTTCTTTGAGAGAGATTTTACAAATGTGAGCTATCTTTTTTTAGTTGTAGTGAATGGAAAAAAAGGTAATTTACATGGCAACCTCATTTACAGCATGGTAAATAGGAAGTAGTACATTGGAAATCTAGAATACAACATGCTGGTTAAAATGGACAGAAGGTTCACAAGTAGACAGTTTTTCACCAGAATTAGTTTTAGTGGTTTTGCTTAATATTTGACAGTTGTACGAGAAAATCGCCTTCCAGTCTTTTCAAAATTCAGTGCAACTTTTTGAACAGAAGTATATGTAAGAGGCAAGTGGAATGACTGGAATTCCTTAAGGGGTGGCTATTCTCCTTAATGGGAGTGTTATACCACACTTCAGTATATATTTTTTGCATAGAGTACTTTGTGTGCACTAGTTGTATGCTCTCTCAATATATACTACTTGGGACCTGTATCTGATCTGTACATAGACAAACAAGCATGCTGTTTTTTCTCCCATATTCCAATTCTCCATCATATATGCATTGAACGTTATTCTGATGTGGGTTACATATGTGCAAACTTGTTGCGGCAAATTTAGCTCTTAAACTAGTGTACACAGTGGAATAACTCCAGATTTTGAGTGTAACTGACAGCAAAAAATAGCCCATTGTCTTCAGTGGGATTTGCATCAGATAATTAACAGCACAACAATGGCATGCTGAGAATTGGCTGCATGGAACTGAAGGATGAATTTGGTTCAGTTCTGAAAATACTGAAGGTACTATGGGGGAGCTGAAAAATCACATTGAGATACAAATAGACTTTGTTTCCATTTAAAATTTTTGCTTTTTCGGTGTGCAAACACTTCTTTCTGTACCTTGCTCAAACATTGTCCTTACACATTATAATGGCAGGATTCAGAGTGTCTGAGTATAGCCTTGTAAAGACTTGAAGATATATTAATACACATACCTTTTTAGATATATATATCTTCTGTTACAAGGGCTCTTTAGATAGTATTTCTAATCTGTTGCTTATCCTTTTGTTTTTTTCTTTAAAACCCTACCTTTGTTGTTGTTTTGTGGTTTGTTGTGTTTCTGTTAAGGCACAAGCCTGTGAACTGAGAATATCCTACCCTTGGTGGAAAGTCAAATAACCAGCTTTAGCTTGTAGTAAGCTTTAACAAAATACTGATTTCTTTCTCAGGATATTATCCTTTTTTTGTATGAATGGTGCACCTTTAAAGATATATAAACAGCCAAGGAAATGGGGAGTCATGAATTTTTCCCACACTACTAAAGATAAGATCTAAAATTTGTTAGAGAAGGAGCTAGATGTTAACTGTAAAGGGATTATGTTCTTGTCTGGTACAGTAAATGTATTCTTTTCCTTCTCTTATCTTCACTTCTCTTGAACGTTTTATTTATTTCAGCTTTAGATATTAAAAATGATACCTTTTTGTGTCAAGGTTAATGACATAAGTAGTTCAGTCTCATGACAGTTGACCTCCCTTTTTGTGTGGGCACTTTGGATTTCCCAGTGTAATATTTTAATTGAAATGACATTGGTGGTTGAGCTCTGGGCTCAATCTATTTAGGTTAACAAAGAGATGGTTAAGAGGTGACTCAATTACAGTCTACAAATACCTACATTGGGAACAAATGTTTAATGACAACTTTTAAATCAAGATAGGCTATTTTTCTAACAGATCTTTGCTAGGAATTATTTTGGGGGAAGGTCTATGGGGTAGTGCTATACAGGAGGTCAGGCTAGATCAGGGGTGAGCAAACTTTTTGGCCCAAGGGCCACATCAGGGAATAGAAATTGTATGGCGGGCCATGAATGCTCACAAAATTGGGGTTGGGTATGGGCTTTGGGGTGGGACTGGGGATGAGGAGTTTGGGGTGTAGGAGAGTGCTCTGGGCTGGGACTGAGGGATTTGGAGGTTGGGATGGGGATCAGGGCTGGGGTAGGGGTGTGGGAAGGGGTGCAGATTCTGGCTGGGGGTGCGGCTCAGGGCTGAGGATGAGAGCTTTGGGATGCAGTAGGGTGCTCTGGGCTGGGACCAAGGGGGTTGAAGAGCAGGAGGGGGATCAGGCTGGGGCGGGGCATGGGGCGAGGCTCAGGGGGTGCAGGCTCCAAGCAGCACTTACCTCAAGCAGCTCCCGGAAGCAGCGACATGTCCCTTCTCCAGCTCCTATGAGGAGGAGCGGCCAGGAGGCTCTGCACACTGCCCCATCTGCAGGCACCGCCCCTGTAGCTCCCATTGGAGTGCAGGAGGGGACCATTGGAGTGCGTAGGAGCCAGTGGGGCCATGCCGCAGCTTCCATGTGGTGCGGCCCCCGACCCAGCGCCCCAGCCAGAGTGGGGCCAAGCCACGTGGTGTGGCTCACGGGCAGTAATTTGCCCACCCCTGAGCTAGATGATCACAATGGTCCTTTTGGCCTTAGAATTTATGAACTAGGTCAGCACTGATGAGCTTATAAATTCTTTTACTTTTGTAAATGTTTGTAGGACATGCTCATTCTTTGCCTCCTGCTGTATGTAACTTTTTTGATAACCAATTACCAGAAATATTCAACCCAAATCCTTATAATTTTAAACAGCAGGTTCCAGCTGATACCATGTAAAAAAAGAGCATGTGTATAATTCATATCAAAGGTCCTTTCCATCTTTTCTTACTATTGGCATTACTCCCAGTTTTAAGATTTTGCTCACTGGGTAGACTTTGGCTGATTGAAAGATATGCTCTACTGGAGATGTGACACACAAGCTCAGGATGACCAGAGATGACATGCTGTAACTTGTGAATCCTGAGATCTCTTTGCTGAATCAGTACATTGTATTTTGGTTTTCTTAAATTTTTGATGCCTGAAGATACCTTAGCTCCTCTTCTGACGATGCATGCAAATCATTACATCTTTCTGACCCGTGATGTGTTGTAGGTGTACTGTGCTGCTGAAGTTTGATTTCTCCATATGTTTTCTACTTAAATTGAACCCAAACCCTTTTTATTTGAGCTAAGTTTACGCGCACAGCTCAGGTTTTCTGCTAGTCCCTACCTCAGTAATGGGCCATGTTTCATTTTGTATTTTCATTATAATATCTATTAAACCAAGAGCTTTACAAATAGAAAAGGAATTGATGAAAACCTGTAAACAAAATTGAAATTATTCTGGCATGAAATCCAAACAGAAAGCAATCATAATAATAGTAACAATAAACATCTCCAACCATCCTAAACCTACTAAATGTGTGTGTTGAGGAGCATTATTCCTGTACTGATACTTTTTAAAATTTGCTGATTTTAATTTTGTAGTGATGCTGTTTTAAATTACAGTTAGATTTTTTTCTAGTATCCTAGCCCCCAAAATTCTCACAGACTATTGATAAGAGGAGAAGACTGGTGGATGAATCAGGAAAAATATGTGTATGTAGCAGATGAAAAATTGTATCTATGCAAAGAACTATCACTGTGCTTGAGTATATTTATATTTTATGAACACTTGGCTTTTCTTCATCTGTGATTTTTATATAAAATTGCTCATCTGTTAACATATCTGATATTGCAGCAGTTACTTAAGAATTGCTTTATTAGCAGGTTTTGGAGTCAAATTTTAAAAAGGCTAGATTTCATTTGTCTAAATGAAATTGGGTTGGACGTCTCCTGATAAACTAAGGGGGCTTCCATTACTCCCAGATTCTAGTAAACCTGGAAGAAAATGTGAAATAACTTCTCTCAAGGTTTTGCTGTACTTCCAGTTCCAGTTGATCTCTGGAAGTGCAGTTATCTGACAATCAAAATCAAAGGGAAAACGTTAACCTGATATTTCAAATGTCAAAATGTGTTTACCTTTGTTTTAAGTTTTGCAGAGACATCTGAGTGGAGTTTTGATTTTCTCTGAAACATTTCACCCTGCTGTAGTTTTCAAATTATTTTGCCTCCTTTAAAAATATATTTTAAGTGCACATGAAGACATCAAGCTGAATAAGAGGAGCATGAATTAAATTCTTGTACAGATACATTTTTTCCAGTTGTTGAAAATGTTCATAAGACTTGTTCAGTTCTTCCACTTGGTAGTTCCAGATATCTAAAGGTTTCTCCTTTATTGTTATATTGATGCTTGTTTGAATTTTACATCTTTTTGATGATGTATTGAATTTGAAACGAACCTCCATACAGCACTGAAGCATAAGCCTTGACCATTTCAACTGCAGACTTGTTAGCGTAAATAATTTTTTGAAAGTTTATCCATTCCATATGAGTTCACTGTACAAGTGTATATAATACCAATAGGAATCGTTTTATACATGTAAAGCTGTGTGGGATTAAATCAATCCATCATGTAGTACAGCATGCTAACTGTGTTTTATAGCATTTGGATGGTAATAAGGAGCATGTTACTCTTGCCTCTTTATTCCTCCATTGGTGTTTTTCTTTTTAATGCTCTACTTAGTGTTGGCTTCTGTCTGGGAGGTTGGAGTCAGAAGTTCTGCAGAATATTTAACTATGGAAAACTTAACTGTGTCGGTCTTTGACCTGTTTAACCCAGGAAAAGGTGTTCAAAAAGCAAAGTCTCCCTGCACTGCAAGGTTTGAAGGGCATTATTAAATAAGCAATTATCCTTGAGGATCCTCCTAGGGCATTTGGCTTCAGTTCTTCAAAAGCTTTGATAAACTAGAAGTAAAAACAATCCTTACTCATTTTTATCAGGTTTCAGAGTAATAGACGTGTTAGTCTGTATTTGCAAAAAGAAAAGGAGTACTTGTGGCACCTTAGAGACTAACTAATTTATTTGAGCATGAGCTTTCGTGAGCTACAGCTCACTTCATCGGATGCATACTGTGGAAAGTACAGAAGACGTCTTTATACACACAAACCATGAAAAAATGGGTGATTATCACTACAAAAGATTTTCTCTCCCCCCACCCCACTCTCCTGCTGGTAATAGCTTATGTAGAGTGATCACTCTCCTAACAATGTGTATGATAATCAAGGTGGGCCATTTCCAGCACAAATCCAGGGTTTAACAAGAACGTCTGAGGGGGGCGGGGTAGGAAAAAACAAGGGGAAATAAGTTACATTGCATGACATCTTCATCATCTGGACCCATGGAAAAGAAGCCCTTGAGGAATTCCACCATGATTTAAACAATTTCCATCCCACCATCAACCTCAGCCTGGTCCAGTCCACACCAGAGATCCACTTCCTGGACACTACAGTGCTAATAAACGATGGTCACATAAACACCACCCTATACCGGAAACCTACTGACCACTATTCCTACCTACATGCCTCCAGCTTTCACCCTGACCACACCACACGATCCATCGTCTACAGCCAAGCTCTGCAATACAACCGCATTTGCTCCAACCCCTCAGACAGAGACAAACACCTACAAGATCTCTATCATGCATTCTTACAACTACAATACCCACCTGCGGAAGTGAAGAAACAGATTGATAGAGCCAGAAGAGTTCCCAGAAGTGACCTACTACAGGACAGGCCTAACAAAGAAAATAACAGAACGCCACTAGCCGTCACCTTCAGCCCCCAGCTAAAACCCCTCTAACGCATTATCAAGGATCTACAACCTATCCTGAAGGATGACCCAACACTCTCACAAATCTTGGGAGGCAGGCCAGTCCTTGCCTACAGACAGCCCCCCAACCTGAAGCGAATACTCACCAGCAACCACATACCACACAACAGAACCACTAACCCAGGAACCTATCCTTGCAACAAAGCCCGTTGCCAACTGTGCCCACATATCTATTCAGGGGACACCATCACAGGGCCTAATAACGTCAGCCACACTATCAGAGGCCCATTCACCTGCACATCCACCAATGTGATATATGCCATCATGTGCCAGCAATGCCCCTCTGCCATGTACATTGGTCAAACTGGACAGTCTCTACGTAAAAGAATAAATGGACACAAATCAGATGTCAAGAATTCTAACATTCATAAGCCAGTCGGAGAACACTTCAATCTCTCTGGTCACGTGATTACAGACATGAAATTTGCGATATTACAACAGAAAAACTACCAATCCAGACTCCAGTGAGAGACTGCTGAATTGGAATTCATTTGCAAATTGGATACAATTAACTTAGGCTTGAATACAGACTGGGAGTGGCTAAGTCATTATGCAAGGTAACTATTTCCCATGAATCTGGCCCAATATGTTTTGTGAAACATATACAAATACAGAGAGCAGCACAAAACGTATTCTCTGCATGAGAAGTTTCTATATATTTAGAAATAGAAAAAGATCGCTTCAGAGGAATTTTCTTTTGGCTTCTTCCATTCAAAGAAATCACTGCGAAGTACTTGCATTTCTGCACCTGTGTTTAGCAGATTCTATACAATTCTTCTTCTTTCTTCTTTTTTTTAAAGTCTGCACGTTCACTCTGAAAAGTGGCTGTGTAAAAAGGCACTTTTTTAATCAACAGTCCTGCCCTCTTTGTGTGTTCAGAGTCGTAACTGCTGACTCTCAGGACAAAAATGAGCTTTTACTGTTTTTCATTTCTATTAGCCCTGTAGAGGCAATACAGCTAGAGAGAGTAAGTTCCTTCCTGTGAACTAATAGTACCATTTACTAAGTTCCTCTAGGCAAACACATTGAAGGCAGTGCACTGTTGTCTCTGAGGGCAAAATTTGAAGACACTAGGATTTCACAGCTGTAACTGTGGACCCAATTTGGCCTATAAAGCTCCAGTTACTGGTTGTGATGCACTTTACTTTCAGATCTCAGGGTGAGCATGCAGGCAATTACTTCTCTGTTGAGCACGTTTGGGAAAGAATTCAGTTACAGGAAATAAGCATGGAACCCATGAATCACTTTAGATTTTTTTACTGAATAGAACCACACCTGAAGCACTGACAGTTTGCTTAGCACTGTACAAATATTAATACAGTATATATCTATATCTATCTATCTATATATATATATGCGCTTTTACATATATATCTATATATAGATATATATCTATTGTGACAAAGTTCCTCCTCCTGCCTTGGTGGGTCCTGTGCTTATTGGCAGATTTTCTCGCCTCAGAGGTTCACGGCAGCCCTCAGTTTGGCCACTTTCATGGCTCAAATCTGCCATTCACTCAGTTAGCCTCATCACTGGCCAGGATGGGGAAAGGAAGAAGAACAATCCCTGCAGACTCTGCTGATCCACCAACAGGCCAGAGACCTTCCCCTCTGGTGGAATCCACAGTCCAGTTCAACTCCTCCCATATCAAGTAGGGAGTTGGAGGGATGGGGGGAACCCGGGCCAGTCCTCTACTCTGGGTCACAGCCCAGGGCCCTGTGGATTGCAGCTTTCTACACTGGCTCCTGTAACAGCTGCATGACAGCTACACCTCCCTGGGCGACTTCCCCATGGCCTCCTCCCAATACCTTCTTTATTCTCACCACAGGACCTCCTTCCTGGTGTCTGATAATGCCTGTACTTCTCAGTCTTCCAGTAGTATGCCTTCTCACTCTCATCTTCTTGCACTTCTTGTTCCCAGCTCCTCGCATGCACCACAAACTGAAATGCACTCCTTTTTAAACCCAGGTGCCCTGATTAGCCTGCCTTAATTGATTCTAGCAGCTTCTTGATTGGCTGCAGGTGTTCTAATCAGCCTGTCTGCCTTAATTGTTTCCAGAAAGTTCCTGATTGTTCTGGAAACTTCCCTGTTGCCTTACCCAGGGAAAAGGGACCTACTTAACCTGGGGCTAATATATCTGCCTTCTATCACTCTCCTGTAGCCATCTGGCCCAACCCTGTCATATATATATATATATATATATAATAAAAAAAATAGTGTGTGTGTGTGTTTGTATATATATTAAACAAACATCTTGTAATTTGAAAGACGTGTATATAGGAGCCAGTAAATCCTTAGAACCATATATTTTTAATAGTTATGAAATCATGGTTTGATCGCATCACAGAAAAAGGGAGTAAAGGAGAGAGGATGCTGGCTTGGAAAACTGGAATTGGCCATTTATTCCATACATAGAAGGCAGCACGTGAAGAGGTACAGAGATCAGTGGGAGAAAGAAATACTAGCCCAGCGTAGTAAAAAATGAAAGCATAGTATTTAAAAATCTATTTAAATCAGATTTGCGCAGAACAGGTTCAGAAAAATAACAACAGTAAAAGATTCCCTTTACCATCTTTAAAATCCTTCCTTAAAACCTCCCTTTTGGGTGATGTCTGCCAATCCTTTGTGTTTGTTACTGGTTAGGAAGGTAGTGAGCTGAGACCTCTGCCTTTCTGCCTGTCAAGGTTCCTCCCCCACTCTGAACTCTAGGGTACAGATGTGGGGACCTGCATGAAAAACCTCCTAAGCTTATCTTTACCAGCTTAGGTCAAAACTTCCCCAAGGTACAAAATATTCCACCCGTTGTCCTTGGACTGGCCGCTACCAACACCAAACTAATACTGGTTACTGGGGAAGAGCTGTTTGGACGCATCCTTCCCCCCAAAATACTTCCCAAAACCTTGCACCCCACTTCCTGGACAAGGTTTGGTAAAAAGCCTCACCAATTTGCCTCGGTGACTACAGACCCAGACCCTTGGATCTTAAGAACAATGAACAATCCTCCCAACACTTGCACCCCCCCTTTCCTGGGAAATGTTGGATAAAAAGCCTCACCAATTTGCATAGGTGACCACAGACCCAAACCCTTGGATCTGAGAACAATGAAAAAGCATTCAGTTTTTTACAAGAAGACTTTTAGTAAAAAATAGAAGTAAATAGAAATAAAGAAATCCCCCCTGTAAAATCAGGATGGTAGATATCTTACAGGGTAATTAGATTCAAAAACATAGAGAACCCCTCTAGGCAAAACCTTAAGTTACAAAAAAGATACACAGGCAGAAATAGTTATTCTAGTCAGCACAATTCTTTTCTCAGCCATTTAAAGAAATCATAATCTAACACATACCTAGCTAGATTACTTACTAAAAGTTCTAAGACTCCATTCCTGGTCTATCCCCGGCAAAGACCCAGCATACAGACAGACACAGACCCTTTGTTTCTCTCCCTCCTCCCAGCTTTTGAAAGTATCTTGTCTCCTCATTGGTCATTTTGGTCAGGTGCCAGCGAGGTTACCTTTAGCTTCTTAACCCTTTACAGGTGAGAGGAGCTTTCCCCTGGCCAGGAGGGATTTCAAAGGGGTTTACCCTTCCCTTTATATTTATGACACTGCCAAACTATTTTTTATTAGATTTTGTCTGAATTGTCCTAACCCATTCCAGTTTGTTTTATCAACCTGTTGTTTCCTGTCTGATATGTGAACTCTCTGGAGTAGGGACTGATTGTCTATGCTACTTGTCTGCACAATGCCTACAACAATGGAGCCCTGAATTTTAATTAGGATACTTTAGGAGCTACTGTAAAACAAATAATAAGTATCAATAGACTGTATGCCTTATTATTGCCTGAAGTATTTCTATAGTCCCTGTCTTCATAGCAGTTAAGAAGTTAAAATCACTACTTTACTCCTGCTGTGAGTTTAAAAAGTAATGGCGCAAAAATGTAGATAAGGCTTTTGCTTCCTGTCCTAAATGTCAGCTTTTTATTTTATTCTGTGTATTTATGGAATGAAAAAGTTGGCACATAAGTTTTGAGTTAGTTAGAACTTGGTGGAAAGATGCTATGGTCAATGTCTTACATGGCTCAATTCTGAGACTGTTACTTAGAGACACATTTCAGAAATCATCCTCAGTCTTGTTTTAGGACCATGCAAAAAACTCCAAGTTCCTGGCATAAATCAATCTGATAGGAATGTTATAAAAAAAAAAACACATCATAAGGGAGCACGTGTTGATGTTCCTGCAAGCATTAAAGCCTTCCCACCAAGCACACACCCCTTAGTCTTGGTTGCAAGATAAAAAATGATATTAATACTTTATGTAGACTGGTCTGAGTTTTTTGCAATATTGATATATGTGAATTTGCTCCAGGTGGGAATTTACCAGTTTCACAGAGAAATGTTTCCTTTTTCATAGTGGAATGAAGTTTTGTGAAAAATTTGAGGTAAAAGATGAAAAATGTTTTGCTGGTTTTGCACACTTATACCAAAGGTTTTTTTTTTCTCTGCTTTTTATGGCAGTTCATATTTTACACAGCTCCAATACAAATGTGAGACTGCATCGCCTTCCTTCTTAAAGGGACAAAAGCTTAATATTCTTGACGCTTCCTCTGGAAGAGCACTAGCATACATTTTAGACTTGAAGTAATAGCATCCTGTGAAAGACGAGTCCCAACACATCAGCTGTATCTCTTGGATATGTGGGTTGGGGAGAGTTCAAGAACAAGAATAGCTGTGAAAAGATGAGCACAATCAGACAGATTTTTCAGCTCCATAGTAACCATGTATAATCATTCTGACAAGTGGTTCAAAAGAGTTTAGGAAATGTAACCGTCATCTGGGTAATTAGATAAAAGGAATAAAGAAAGAAAAAAAGTGAGGACTTGTTTTAATAAGAACTGACAATGGGATCATCTCATCTTTTCCATCTTTCTGGTTTTTTTTAAGGAAATTTATCGCTCTTAGCAGTAGATGAGAAAAACTACAGGACAATGGCTTACACTGTTGCTCTCTTTGCACAGCCATAGTACTGGTGGTGGCTTGGCTTTTACTCACCATGTCTATAACAGTCATTTTTTGTTTTCTGAATAGTAAGTTTTTCAGATCATATTATTGGCATGGAATATACCTATCATGTCATATAAAGCACGATAAGCTACTAGGACATTGCAAATGAGGATAAGGATAATATTTCTAACATGGGTCCCCATTCTATCTTTGGGGCAGGGAAATACTGTGTTGCGACTCATCAGGGACAATGTAAGATTGCACCATAGCCCTTTTGCACTAGCATAGCTGTCATAACTCCCTCTAAGGACTACTTCCAAGAGCAGGAATTCCCGTTGCCTGATACACAGCCAACCCTGACGATAGTGGCGTAAGGGGCATTCCATAGGGTGGACTTGTGCCCTAGCTATTCTTCACTACTAGGTGATTGTGTGATCCCTGCAGCCACTGAGTCAGAGGAGGTGCAAACTGCTTCCTAGGGGTCCTGAGGCTGGCAGCTGTGCCAGTGCAGGAATGAATTGGGAACAATGAGTTTCCTACTCCACTGATGGGATTGTCTCCCTCCGTTTTATTGCCCAGCCTGATTGGATACTGCTGGACCCTGGAGAGCTATTCTACTGGGATTATCTGGCTTAAGGTTTTCTAAATAAAATTCATGAGAGGATTCCTGAAGAAAAATGCAATTCCTCCATTGAGGAGGGTTTTTTTTTTTTATTTTTATTATTTCCATGAGACAAATTTCCCCTTTGACTGAAACAAATTACGTAGCTCTTATTTTTTAATACAGATGGAGGAAACTCCAGGGACATCATCCAGTGAGGAATTCAATTCCCATCTTTACTATTATGCAAATGTGAAACAGAGATATTACCCTCTTTGGGACTGGCTGCACATACTGAATCTAGTTGCAGTACAGTAAAAGTGAAACTGCTAATACATTTTCTGGGATTTCTGGGAGGAGAAATTAGAACCTTTTTAGAAAATACAACGTACTTAAAATGGTACATCATTACCCAAAAGTGCAGTCATAACTAATACTAATATATATTATACATAGGAAAATCTCACTCTTTCCCCTCATTCTCACTTTTTATTTAAGACATTAAGACAAAATTGTACAATTTACTGTATATTAGATGTGGATGTCTGACCCCTTATTTTCTGCAACCGAAATCTGGAAATACACTAGTGGGTCATGACAGTACTTACTAGAATCTCTTACTAGATCTGTACAATATTGTACTGTACCTTCTTTAAGTATCTGTATGTGGGGGAAATGATGCCGATCCAGGATTCTTGAAGCAGCCCACTCATCAGCAGTGGTGCTGATAACACAGCATGCATAACTTAGTTAAATAAAGGCTCATAGTGCTAGCTGAAGAAAAAGTAGGCATATGGTTGTAAATACATGACCATGATTTTATGGATTTAAACGGATTGTTTAAAATCCAAATAAATAAAAACAAACAAACAAACAAAAAACCCAGCAACTCTCGAATCCATAATACAAATCTTTGATGTTTCCCAAATATCAGCAATTTCCAGAGCGTGGTATCAGGCCCATAGAGTGGATTCATAAATATTCCATCTTAACACTTCAATATCTACACCTTTGCAACCTTGATTGTGTTTCCTTACATTTGTCTCACTATTTCCATTTGCATTAATCTAGCTATTTTAACCATCTACTCATCCAACTTGCCTATTTTAATTTTATTAATCAGAAAAAAGTGAGTTTGTAATGGGACCAAACCTTCGGTGAAGTGCACTCTTGTACATTTGTACTTTGTTTCCAGAAACATTACGAAAATACCTTAAGTATATTTTATTTTTTCATCCAAAATATGGCATATCATCTGAATTTGCAGGTATAGAATTTCCTTCCCTGATTTGTAGAAAAATTGTTTTTATTTGCATTTGGTGTCGATAAATGAACCATTTTCCAACCCCTTCCCTGGATTCCAATGATGTCTGCTTGAGTTTAATTAACATAGATACAGCCAGTGGCATGGGGCTCATAATGATTCTGTGCTGAAGTTGAATCATAACTACTGGTGCTAAATCCAAGATATTAAACTACTCACTGTTTATATAGCTCGGTTTTGCTTTTTCTTAGTGAAAGATAGAGACCTCTTTTATGAAATAAAGACTAGTGGAATGAGTGATTATGGGAGACTTTAACTTCCCAGATATAGATTGGAGGACAAATGCTACTAATAATAGTAGGGCCCAGATTTTTCTGGATGTGATAGCTGACAGATTTCTTCACAAAATAGTCACTGAATCTACAAGAGGTGATGCCATTTTAGATCTGGTATTGGTGAGTAGTGAGCACTTCATAGAAAAACTGGTTGTAAGGTTCAACCTTGGTTCAAATGATCATGAGCTAATTAAGTTGAAACTAAATGTTTAAATGTAAGTTTAAACTAAACAGAGGGATAAACAAAAACAGATCTTCAATTAGGGCCCTTGATTTCAAAAGGGCAAACTTTAAAAAAATAAGGGAAATAGTTTCTGCAATTTTGACAAAGTAATTCCAATCCTCCTCCACATTCAGATCCCTGAGTCCTTCATTGCAGGCAACTTCCCTAACTATCTGAAGCCAGAATCTCAAGCAAGGGGGAAAAAAAATCATAGGGAAAGGTTACAGACCAAGCTGGATGAAAAGGCATCTCAAACAGGTTATTAAGAGAACACCTACAAAAAATGGAAGATGAGATGGATCAGTAAGGAAAGCTACTTCTCGGAGGTCAGAAAGTGTAGGGAAACTACCAAAAGGTAAGCAGAGTCGGACCTTGCAAAGGAAATTAAAACCAATAGTAAAAGGTTCTATAGCCATATAAATAAAAAGAAAACAAAGAAGTGGGAGCCCAAGCTAGCCCCGGCCACGCCCGGCCAGGCCAAACCACTGGCCCAGCCCCGGCCGAGCCAAGCTGCCGGCCCCAGCCAGCCTCCCCCATGCCAATGCATGGCCGAGCAATCTGCCTGACTCCCCCACTCACCACTGGCTTGCCGCTTTCCTTCTCACTCCCCCACACCTGACTCTTTGACTATGGATTACGAATATAGTACCTATTTTTAATAAATGGGGAAAAAACAGTAATCCAGGAAAGTTCAGGCCTATAAGTTTGATGTCAATTCTATGCAAGATCTTGGAAGAGAAAGTAGTTAAGGACAGAGGTAATTGGGATAAAATACAACATGATTTTACAAAAGGGAGATTGTGCCAGACCAATTTGATCTTCTTTTTAGACAAAGGAAATATGGTAGATCTAGTCTCCCTGGATTTCAGTAAGACATTTGTTAGAATTCCACATGGGAAATTATTCGTTACATTGGAGGAGATAGGGATTAATATGAGAACTGAAAAGTGGATAAGGAACTGGTTAAATGGGAGGCTACCAATGAGTCATACTGAAAGGTGAACTGTCAGGCTCAAGGGAGCTTACTAGTGGAGATCCTCAGGGATCGGTCTTGGGACCAATCTTATTTAAAATATTTATTAATGACCTTGGCACAAAAAGGTGGTGTGTGCTAATAAAATTTGTGGATAACAGAGTTGGGAAGTGTTACCAGTGTGTAGGAGGACCAGAATATCATACAAGAAGATCTGGATGACTTTGAAAGCTGGAGTAATAAAAATGGGATAAAATGTAATAGTGCAAGTGCAAGGGATTAACAACAATAAGAATTTTTGCTATAAGATGGAGATATATCAGTTGGAAGCAACAGAGGAGGAGAAAGACCTAGGTGTATTGGTTGATCACAGGATGACTATGAGATGCAGCTGTGAAAAAGGCTAATGCAGTCCGAGGATGCATCAGGCAAGATATTTCCAGTAGAAATAGGGAAGTATTAATACCATTATAAAAGGCACTAGTTAGACATCTGGAATACTGTGTGCCATTCTGGTTTCCCATGTTGAAGAAAGATCAATTCATACTGAAGCAGGTGCAGAGAAGGGCTACTAGGTTTTTCCATTCCTTGTATTATCCTATCTTATGAGTGGAGACTCAAATATCTTATGTTGTTTAGCCTAACCAGAAGAAAGCTCAGGGGAGATATGATTTCTCTCTATAAAATACATCAGAGGGATAAATATCAAGGAGAGAGAGGAGTTGTTTAAATTAAGCACCAATGTTGACCCAAGAACAAAGGGATATAAACTGGCCATCAACAACTTTAGGCTTGAAATTAGATGAAGGTTCCTAACCCTCAGAGGAATGAAATTTTCCAAGAGGAGCAGTGAGGGCAAAAAACATAACTGGCTTTAATACTGAGCTTGATAAGTTTATGGAGGGAATGGCATGATGAGACTGCCTACAATGGCTTGTCGCTGATCTTCATCTGCTAGTAGCAAATATCCCTAATGGGGGAGGGCTCTGAGTTACTTCAGAGAATTCTGGCTGTTGGGTCTGTCTTCAGGGTCTGGCTGTTGGTCTTACCAAAATGCTCAGGGTTCAACTGATCACCTTATTTGGGGTCAGGTAGGAATTTTCCCCCAGCTCAAATTGGCAGAGACCTTGATTTTTCTTCAGCATGGGGCAGGGTCACTTGCTAGCTTAAACTTGAATAAATGGTAGATTCTCTGTAATTTTAAGTCTTTAAACCATGATTTGAGGACTTCACTAACTCAGCCAAAGAGTGGGTGAGCTAGGTTCTTTGACCTGCAATGTTCAGGAGGTCAGACTAGATGATCATTATGGCCCTTTCTGGCCTTAAAGTCTGAGTTGTTGGTAAGGACTTGGCATTCTTTGTAATATACTTTAAACTCTGCTCTGAGCACCATTAGACAACATGGTGGTAAAAACACCAGTGACTGGTCTGTGCTTGAGCTCCCACATGACAGGTCAGAGAATGTAAGAAAAATGTTAGTATGGAGAAGGCCTTAGCAATGTAAAATGCATCCTAATGTTTTATGCTAAATTATTTTAGGCTGATTATTATTCAACAATGAATTTTCTGCTATTCAGCCAGTGTTGTTTAGATGCCTTATTAAAACAAACTTGGTATAGTTCATTTAACCTTCCTATGAATCTATATAAATTCTTGCAGGTAAAAACTGACAACCAAGCCTGAAGTTTAACCAGATATTGGCATGTCTGAAATTATGCCGATCCTTGAGCTCTGGCAGTCTGCCAAACAGTGCCTAATCTATTTTAAATAGTTAAATAACATAACATAATATGAGCCACATTCTAACCTCTTTTATGCCAGATGCCACCATCATTAAATATTGTGGATCAGATTCCACTCTCATGTACGATACCTGGCATGAGAACTTGCATGGTTCTTGGTTTGAAGGGACATTCTTCCATCGACACTGAATACAGCCCTTATCCCTGTCACTTCCTTCCTGGTAAGTTTTCAGAATGCCATACAAGCCCCTGTTCATCATAAACAGACTATAAAATATTGGCATAGATATCAGCATCTAACTTGGAAGTCTTATCTCTAATCTATCCCAATCAGGGAATCTTAACAAATGTCTGGCCTTGAAAGCTTCCCATATTTTTTAAGTCTTCCTTAATACTGGTAGCAGTGATTTCAGGAGAACTGGAGAGACTAGAATGGGATTTGATGATTATAAATAAAAAAAATCCCCATTGGGTACAGGTGTAGTGTCAGGAAGCCTTATAATTCCCTTTATTTAATTTAGCTCTTAAGATTTGGAGAATCAAGTCTGGTCTATGGAACATAAAGCCTTCCTTTATAACAATGATATATTGTCATTTCCTATTGACACTTAAAGATCTCTGCCTGCATTTCTGTCCTTGGTTGAAATGTTTAAGCTAATTCAGAGGTTTTGCATAGGTCAAGAAGTTGTATTTTAATGTTTCTGAATATTTTTCAATACATCATTCAGGATTTAGTGTAGTCAGAATAGAGCAGCCTGGGAATTTTTTGACTAAACATCTTTTTGACAGAAAATGCTGATTCATCAAAGCCAAAAGTTTTCACAGGAAAGGGGTGGTTTCAGAAAACTTTGATTCAATATTTTGAAACAGTTTTGAAATTAATGTTTCATTTTGAATTTTTTTATACAAAAAAATCAGTTTTTTGGTTCAAAATGACTGTTTAAAAAATTAAGTTCTAGGGAAAAAAATTGTAATTGAAACAAAATGCTTCAATTGACATCAATTTTTTAAAATATTTTTGGTTCACAAAATTGCTGAAGATTTTGACTTTTTTTATTCTAATTCAGGATGGGAAAAAACTTCAAAATCTCAGATTGACACAGGACAGGAAGTCCTTTCCTGCCCACCTGTAGTCAAAGCACCTTCCGTGACTGCTCAGTCCAGAGTAACTTTAAGATCAGGTTACATTTAATTACTCTGCAAGCTGGAGAGTTGGAGAACTACAATGTCTGCATCCAGAAATCTCAGCATTCCCTTTATGTTCATTACAGCAGAGTCTGTATGCCCATAAATGCCCATCTCTCTCTCAGGGGTAGGAGGGTCTCTACAAAAAGGTATTAGTCAAGGGTACTTACAAGATCATGATCGTTTATTTCACACATGACCAGGGAAGTGGGGGAATGTGGCTGTTTGGGAGAAGGAGCCCTAGGGAGGAAATCATTTCATGGCTCTCACACAGAGGTTTCCACTGCATCATCCTGTCAAGGGTGGGAGATGAGGTTTGCCTTCCCTCCCGTCTACAGAAGAGGCTGTGGAGACCATCCTCTAGCTTGACATCATCATAGATCTGCAGTGGCTCTGGTTGCTGTTGCCCACATGGTCCCACTGGTCCTTTGACCCATATGGCATTAAACTGTATTACAGTTTCTGCCTAAACTGTTCGAGCCCAGGGAAACAAGTCAATCCCCAACCCTGTCCTGTCTCCACTCCTCTCCCCCATCCAACCACATATGGTTTCCAGGGTGGTCGGGGCAGTGGAAGAGGAAATGTTCTTTTAGCTGGGGGAGATCTGCAAGTGGAAGTTTCCCTCCCTTTGGGAACATCTCCCCCCGTTGATTGCATGTTTAACGTTTAGGTGGGAGGACAGAAAAGAAGGTTCGTGGGTAACAACAAGTAAAATGAATTAACATGGGAAACAACGTTCTTCAAAAAACCTCTAAGGAATTAGAAATGATCTTTCCCTGTTTGTTTGACACTGGACTGAGCCTTTTATCACTTACCTGATTATGTTGCACCATTATTTTAAGCATATGGAAGTATAGCAGCTGGAAGAAACATAAAGCCTAACTATAAATTCCTTGAACAAAGCATTAAAAGTTAGCTGAACATTGGTTTGCTATATCTGTCACACAAGCCAACAAGGGTAGTTTGTTGATGTGGAATCCATGCATTCTTCCATATCTGTGGCTTTTCCTATAAAACCCACAGCACTCCACTGACTCATCTGCATGAGAAAGCAAAGTGTGATATTGTATCCTGCTTCCATCATGTTCAAAGCACCAGAACTAACTATACTCTGGGATGTTTCTTTCCTTGTCTTTCTTTGTTACCCTTTGCATGTACCTTACTGGGTAAACTCTATGGATGTTCTTGCCTAGCTACATGTACATAGCTCTATAGTGTAAATGGGAGTTAGGCATTTGCAGCAAAAGGAGAACAGACAGTGTTTCAGCTATACATTAGTGATTGGTGAACCACTAGATGTTTACAGAGTGAATTTTATTTGAGTAAACACATATTTTGTTTCCACTTATTCAGTGAGCACAATTGGGCTAGAAATCTCCCACATGAACAGTGTTCAGAAATTACTCTTTGGAGTCTGGTGGTTCTTTTAATGGGATATGCACAGTCCAGACTGGAAACATAGTACCAGTCCCATAAGGTAGACAAGTAACAAATAGAGAGGGATTAAAATGTATTTGCATCTTTGTAACTTTAAGGGGACATTTTCAAAGAAACAGGCCTATTGAAAATCACCAGGGGTTGGGCACCTACCACTCTTTTGTCCTTAGAAAATATTAATAATCTTAAATGTCAACTATCCCCACCTGCCCTTCTGCACTGCATAATTATCTCGGTATTTCAGAGACTCCAAAAAGTTTCGATTCAAGTTAGATTCTAAAGGTTAATGAATATTTAGAGAGTGGAGTCTTATTAAATCCAAATAGATTCTCCCATCCTTGTGTAACATCGTGCCATCATCTTATCCTAATGCAAGTCATGCAAGAAGGAATTTTTTTTAGTTAAGATTTATTTTACTTTAACTAATAACAAGGCTTCATTTTCCATCAATACATATCCAGTTGTTAGTGGGAATAAGCACAATGATGGAAAATGAGACCCGTTTAAAAGTACTTCCTGGTTGATAAGCCCATTTGCAGTCTCTTCTTCTCCAGAGGATAAGAAAATCACAATTTACTCAGAGACTTAAGGTTAAATTGCACTTTTCATCTTAGTAGGCTCAGATTTTCCCATTTTGGTGTGACATCATTTTTCCTCTGAATCTTGACAATCTCCAGACACAGGTCAGTACAGTTAAGACTGAGCTCAGGAGAATGAGGATAATGATTTTGTTTGAAAACAATATTTTATTTACAATGGAAGAAATGCATGCCTATTGTATTGAGTGTTAGCTGCAGAAATCTGTGAAATTACAACCAAACATTCAAGCCTATTCTCTTTCTTCTGGCACTCTTTAAAAGCCTGTCTGAGAATTTAAGACAAGTGCCCCTGTGAGATCAATAACCGCTCCCTTAGGGATTGTAAAAACTGACAGCATCATCAATGTGAAAGGCCTCGATAGCTTCAGAGACAATGAAGACATGTTCATTGTGACCTGAAGCAAAGACTCTCAACAAGGGAATCATTGGAGAATCATTGTCCATTTCTTTTGGAAACTGTCACCAAAGGAACACTGATGTGTTCTTTTTCAATGTAATGAAAAATGAAAGTTATTCTTTTCCTTTGAGGCTAGATCATTGACAGTCAATTACCTTTTCAAGAATGGAAATTAAATTTTCAAAGATGAACACGTATACTTCAAAAGACAAATGAAGGGAGTGATAAGGGAAATTCATTTAATTAAAGGTGGCCAATAGTTTAATAAATTCCTGCAGTCTTTTCGCCTTTGAAACAGAGATACATCTGGACATATTGTTTTTAACATAATGAAATCTGTATGCAATGAACAGTGTGAATTTCTCACATCTCCCTTTATGTAGCATTCCTTCTCTCTTTTAATAACTTTGATTCTATTCATTTAGGAACTGTGTGAAATCTCACAGCATACCAAGCTTGAATTTAGCTTCTTTCTGAAATACTGCTCTGATTTTAAAGCTGCTCTCTCCTTTCTCTTAGTTTCACCCAATCCTGTTTGTAAACATTAAGTTCTTTAAAAGATTATACCTAAAATCAGACAGAAAGGCCTTCTCTCATCCAAGTTTTCTATCTGTCACTGTTTGTGATGAAACAATGTGTCATGCAGTTTTGTACTCACTGCTAGGGATGCCTACTACCTGGGGATTAGCTCCACTCAGGTCTGACACCTCCTTCTGCTGCACTTTGCATGCCCTGCTGCTTTTCTCTCACTCCCTCTGACTCAGGGTACTCTGTCTTCGTGGCTTGGCCCTCAAGCCAGGTCACTGTAGTCTCCCCTTCTGGGGTATCAGAGTCTTTCCATACCAACAGTCCCAAGTAGTCTTTTCTTGCACTGCCCTGATGGTTTATGCCACTTTGTTATCCACACAATTTAGGGCTCCCATTCCCTACTCTCCCTATGTCTGGGGTTCCAGTGGCCCTGTATGGGGTAGTGGGAATTTTTCTCAGTGGCAGAGCCTTACACAGTGAATATCCTTAAACATATACATGTATTTATTAACCATTAATCAGCAGAATACACACACAAAGCATCTAATGCTCACCGCTCCCAATAAAGCAGATGGATGTCTCCCAATGGCCAGTCAGGGTCATGTCTCCTGGGGCTCTGGTTTCTGCACAGTGTGGTCATGCAGGGCTTAAGAGTTCTGGCAGCTTTGGACTTCAGCTGTTTCCTGGAGTTAGGTTCCAATGAGCTTTCTTTTGATCCTCATTATATAGTGTGATTACATATAAAGTTCCTGCTCTACCCTGGTGGGTCTTGCGCTTATCGGCGGATTTGCTCACCTTGGAGCTTCAGAGGAGCCCTCAGCTTGGCCGTTTTTCTGAACCCACAGTCCAGGTCAACTCCTCCTGTGTCTGACCAGGAGTTGGGAGAATTTGGGGGGAACCCGGGCCCACCCTCTACTCCGGGTTCCAGCCCAGGGCCCTGTGGAATGCAGCTGTCTAGAGTGCCTCCTGGAACAGCTATGTGACAGCTACAACTCCCTGGGCTACTTCCCCATGGCCTCCTCCCAACACCTTCTTTATCCTCGCCACAGGACCTTCCTCCTGGTGTCTGATAATGCTTGTACACCTCAGTCCTCCAACAGTCCACGTTCTCACTCTCAGCTCCTAGTGCCTCTTGCTTCCAGCTCCTCACACGCACACCACAAACTGAAGTGATCTCCTTTTTAAAACCCACGTGCCCTGATTAGCCTGCCTTAATTGATTCTAGCAGCTTCTTGATTGACTGCAGGTGTTCTAATCAACCTGTCTTAATTGTCTCCAGAAGATTCCTGATTGTTCTGGAACCTTCCCTGTTGGGAAACGGAACGTCCTTTGCTTGCTCCTCAGCTATCTGCTTTCTATTCTTTCCTAAAGCCCCCTGGCCTGGATTTTTCTTTCTTTTTGCACCTGCCTTAGTCGTCGTCGTCGTCCCGTCCCGTCCCCCCCCCCCCCCGACTGGGCCAGACGCTTTTTTTGCTTGTTTTGATTCTTTGGTTTTTTTTCCCGTCTACGTGCTGGTCGGCCCTCAGCTCGCCGCCAGCACCCGGCCCCCCACGCCTGCTTTCAGGCGCAGCTATTTGCCTCAGCTGAAACCCCCGGAGGAGGGGGGGAAGATTGCCGATCCGCTACCCGGAGGGGGGAGTGGAAGCCTCCAGACCCAGCCGTTCTGCTGTCAGCTCGGAATTTCTTCTCATCTCTGCAACATTCTCGGCCTGCCAGAAGCCTTGGTGCACAGCCAACAAAGCTGGAGAAGAAGATAGAGGAATCACCCAGGGAAGCTACAAATCATCGTGGAAGGGGCCATAAGACTGAGTAATTCTTTGAATTATACTCTCGTGGGGAGGAGTTTGACTGTGGTTTAATTGCGTTTGTGGCGGCACAGGGGATGTGGCACGGAGCTGCCCCCCGATCCATCGGTGCCCCCCCCAACATTATTACAACTGTCATGGCCCCCCGCCATTCGTCCCTGCTGGCAACCTGCCATCTGCCTTCAGATCCAGCTGTTTGCTTTGAACTTTGCCTTTCGGACCGGACATAACAGCCAACCAAACGAGACTCTTTGGACAAACGTGCGTGGGTCCATCCCCCCTCCCCCCCCGACTGTTTACCCCACAGCTTGCCCCATCACCGGACCCCAATTTCTGTTTTCCCCCCTTTCCAGTCCAACCCCTTTGGTACCCCCCCGCCGCCTGCAGCCCAGCAGAGAGGAGTGGTTAATCTGCTTCCCCCTCCTCCTTCTGGTGTCTCCCCGTCTCTCCCTGCTCACAATGGCGGGGAATGAGAGGGGCGAGGCCCCTCTAACAATATCGGTTGTCCCTCCCCCACCTACCCCCCTGCCCAACCCCCAAGCCCCCCCCCCCCACTGTCAAAACACCGGCCACCGCCGCCGCTGGGGCACCGGCAGCAGGAGGCACCGGGGCGATTACTGCCACTGCTACATCCACTGCCCCCCCAGATTCTAGGAACCCCCCCCAGTTGGCCGGAAAGGCCAGGGCGGGAAGAAAGGAAAGGGCCCCGCTAAAACCACTAGGCCCTCCATGGCAGGGGCTGCCCCCACCGCTGTGGCCTCGTCATCGACCATGGCGTCCCTCCCTGCTTTTCCCTCCACCAGCTCCGCGACCGTCCCTCCCCCGGCTCCCAGGACTTATGCCCAGGCGGTGGCAGGCTCCCCCCTGCCTGCCGCCTCGTCATCTCGCCCACCCACTGCCTCTGCTACCATCACCAGCGGCCGGGGCCCCTTCCCCACCTTGACCAGGAGGCACGGTGTCCGTTGCCTCCTGGTGCCCGCCTCGCCCCATGTGGAGACATACGTGCAGGCGTTGGCGAAGGTGGTATGACCCACGGCTATTGTGGCGACCTCCAAAATCTATGGGAAGGTCGTTTTTTTCTTAGCTTCGGAGGCTGCCGCCCAGGAGGCGGTGGAGAAGGGCCTGGCGGTGGGGGGGGGGTGTGTTTGTACCCACTGGGCGTTCGCCTTGTCCTCACCTCCGTTCCTCCCTTTTTACCCAATTTTGCCCTGTTACCCGCTCTCTCCACCCTGGGGAAATTTGTCTCTGTCATCAGCCCTCTCCCATTGGGCTGCAAGGACCCCACCCTCCGTCACGTCCTTTTGCTCCACCGGCAAGTGCAGCTTCTACCGCTGGCGGGGGCGCGTGATGGAGAGGCGCTCGAGGGGTCCTTCCTAGTCCCCTACCAGGGAGCCTGCTATTGGGTCTTTTACTCCACCGGAGAGGCCCGGTGCTACCTCTGCCGCTCAGCGGGGCATGTCCGTAGAGACTGCCCCTTGGCCCGAGGAGGAGGGGCACCCGAGACCCCCGAGACCCGGCAGGACATCGGCCCCGTCGTTGCCGACGCCCCTGGCTGCCCGGCACCTGAAACCAACCCTCCTCCTACTCGACCCATCACTGCTCCCGTCCAGGCCCAAGAGATGCCTTCCCTACAACGCCCGGGTGAGAAAGGGAGTCCCACCCTTGCTATTACCAATCCAGCAGAGCCTATGGAGGAGGGTGTGGCAAGGATATTACCGGGTATAGGAGAGGGCCCGCCCCAAGGAGAACCCCCCGCCCCTCATGCTGCCTCACCGCTACCCCCCCGAACCGCTGAACCATCACCTCTGCCCCCTGACATGACCCCTGCTAACCAACCCCCAGACAACGCTATGGAGGGCTGGACCCTAGTCCAGGGGAAGCGAGGCAAGTGGAAGGCTCGAGCTCTGCTGCATCCATCTGACGCGGACGCCCCCCGGAAGACCAGGAAAGGAGGCACTGATATTGAGCCTCCCGCTACGGTCACGAGTAAGATCCATCCACTGGTGTCGGGAGGGGAAGACGGACTGGCATTGGAGGGCAGAATCCCCCCTCCACGGGAGACCCTCCCCTCCGAGACTCCTGAGGAAGCCCCTTCTGCCCAGATACCACCCGAACCCCCCGCGAATCCCGAGGCGACTGTTGAGGAGAGGAGAGGCCCCCAGGGTAGTAGGAGCTGGCCTCTCCTCCGTGTATGCGGAGATTGAGGCCCTAGATTTGACCCTGGTCACCCAGGCAGAGGATGATCTACTGCCGGCTGGCCTCGAGCTGGGCAACCTTACCCCAGCCCCCCTTTCCCCATGCTCCCTCCCCCTTATTGCCTTCCCAGGTGAGCACCCTGCAGAAGGTGGTCCACCACCTGATGCCATGGCCGCCAAGACCACCATGGAGCCAGCGCCTAGCGTCACTGGGAGCCCCCTCCCTTACCCCTTAACCCTCGACTCTGCTCAGGAGGCACCTTCTTTTAGCTGCTCGCCTCCTGAAGCCCAGAGCCTTACCCCTGCCCCCACCCCTGTCCCTGCCCAAGTCCCCTCCTCCTGCAATGCTAATGCTGCCCCTGGGGTTATTTCCTTTCCGCTTTTTGCAGATTCCCCCCAGGGAGCAGTCTTTGCACTTTCTAGTCGCGACCCATTAGGAGTTGCAATTTTTTCCCCGCCATCCCCTTCCACCCCAAGGCATGAAATGGATTTAATAACCCCAGCCTGTCAGACGCCCCGTCGGTGGTCCGCACCCTGCCTACCCGCCTTAGCGGACCACGAGGCTGCATTAAGAGCCCCACCAGGGAATACCCCGGAAATCGTAACCCCACCCCCCCATGAGCTGCGGCATGCACTACGGAAGTTCCTAGAACACACCCGTGGCGCCCGCAATAGGGTACAGCTGGCTCTTCAGCTATGGGGGGACTTTGATCAAATTCTTCAGGCCACAAGGGCCCTTATAAAGGAGGGCAGGGGGCAAGGAAAGCACGATGCTGCGGCCTACGAGCGGGCCCGCGGCTTCTGAAAAGATCTACTGATCTATGGGATGGGTCACGGGTTACTGTGCAACCTGCCGGGGGCCACGAACACCCCCACCAATAAGAAACCCCCACCCCCCCAGCCCTCCGCATGACGCCTCTTATTGCAACCTTGAACACCAGGGGCTGTAGGATGGCTCTCCGCAGGTCCCAGGTGCTCTCTTACCTTCAGGAAGGGGGGTACTCTGTAGCTTTCCTGCCGGAGACCCATACGGACCTGACCGTCGAGGACAGGTGGCAGCTGGAGGGGGGGGGGGGGAACGGGGTATACTTTAGCCACTTCACGACTTGGCAAGCTGGAGTGCCGACCCTGTTCTCCCCCACCCTATGGCCCGAGGTGCTAAGGGTCACTGAGGCCGTGCCGGGCCACCTGCTGCACCTTCGAGTCCGTATGGAGGGGCTCGTGGTCAACCTTGTTAACATCTTTGGGCAAACGAGCCCAAAGCGGCCACAATTCTATCAGCGGGTGTCCGACTTTCTCGGCACCCTAGATTCGCACGAGTGCCTGGTCCTGGGAGGGGACTTTAACACCACCCTCGAGGAACAGGACCGCTCAGGGCCCGAGCTGAGCCCAGCCGCCACGAACATTCTCCAAGGAATAGTCGAACATCACTCCCTAGTGGACGTCTGGTGTAACCATCACCCAGCTGACACTTCCACGTTCACTTTTGTCCGGGTGGAGGCCCATCGGTCACACCAAGTCTCGGTTGGACCGTATTTACTTATCCCGTTTCCATCTTTCACAGGCCCACTCCTCCACCATTCGGCCGGCCCCATTCTCCGACCATCATTTAGCCACCATAACGGTCTCCCTCCATGCAGAGAGACCGGGACCGGCCTATTGGCACTTTAACAACAGCCTGTTGGAGGACGAGAGCTTCGTGATGTCCTTCCGGGAGTTTTGGCTGGCCTGGCGAGAGCAGTGGTGTGCCTTTCCCTCGGTGTGGCGATGGTGGGATCTAGGGAAGGTGCGCGCCAAGCTCTTCTGCCGTGACTACACTCGGGGCACCAGCCGACGGAGAAATGCGGCGATAGAGCAGTTGGAATGGGGGGTCTTAGAGATGGAGAGGTGCCTGGCCGCCAACCCCGAGGACCCGTCCCTCTGCGGAGCGTGCTGGGAGAAGCGGGAGGAGCTCCGGGCCCTCGAGGACCACCGGGCCCGAGGTGCCTTCGTTCGGTCCCGCATCCGCCTCCTTCAAGAGATGGACCGCGGCTCCTGCTTCTTCGATGCCCTGGAGAAAACGAGGAGGGCCAAGAAACACGTCACCTGCCTTCTAGCGGAAGACGGCACCCCCCTCACGGATCCGGAGGAGATGTGTGGGAGGGCCCGTGACTTCTACACAAGCCTTTCCTCCCCGGATCCGACCGATCCTGGCGCTTGCGGGGTGCTCTGGGATGAATTCCCCACAGTCAGCGTGGGCGACCGAGACCGGCTAGAGCTGCCTCTCACCCTGGCTGAGTTCTCAGAAGCCCTCCGTCGCATGCCCACCAATAAATCTCCGGGCATGGATGGGCTGACCGTGGAGTTTTACCGCGCGTTCTGGGATATCCTCGGCCCAGACCTAGTCACTGTCTGGGCTGAGTCCTTGCAGAGCGGGGTCCTCCCTCTGTCGTGCAGGCGAGCAGTGCTCGTCTTGTTGCCGAAGAAGGGGGACTTCCGCGATTTACTAAACTGGCGTCCCGTCTCACTCCTTAGCACGGATTACAAAATTGTAGCGAAAGCAATCTCGCTGCGGCTAGGGTCCGTGATGGCGGACATGATCCACCCAGACCAGACCTATACTGTCCCGGGTCGCAGCATTTTTGACAACCTATTTCTAGTCCGAGACCTTTTGGAACTCGGGCGGAGAGATGGTCTGTCGTTCGCCCTCCTGTCTCTTGATCAGGAGAAGGCGTTCGATAGAGTAGACCATGGTTACCTCCTGAGCACTCTGCAGGCATTTGGATTCGGACCTCAGTTTGTGAGTTTTCTCCGGGTGCTGTACACCTCCGCGGAGTGTTTGGTTATGCTCAACTGGACCCTGACCGAACCGGTCAGCTTCGGGCGAGGAGTGCGGCAGGGGTGCCCCCTCTCAGGCCAGCTGTATGCTCTGGTGATCGAGCCTTTCCTCTGTCTCCTCCGCAGGAGGTTGACAGGGTTGGTGCTGCGGGAGCGGGAGCTGCGGCTGGTCCTGTCAGCCGATGACATATTCCTCGTGGTCCAGGACCCGGGCGACTTGGCGCGAGTGGAGGCATGCCAGACCATCTATTTGGCAGCCTCCTCCGCCTGAGTCAACTGGGTCAAGAGCTCTGGCTTGGCTGTGGGGGACTGGCGGCAGGTAAGCTCCCTCCCACCCGCACTTCAGACCATCCGGTGGAGTGTGGGTCCACTGCTCTATCTCAGCATTTACCTTTCCGCCACACACCCTACCCCGCCAGAAAACTGGCAAAATGTAGAGGGCGGGGTGATAGAGCAGATCCGGAAATGGACGAGGCTACTCTGATGTCTCTTCCTCCGAGGGAGAGCACTGGTGCTTAACCAACTAGTCCTGTCCACGGTCTGGTACCGGCTCAACACCCTGGCCCCGGCCCCGGGTTTCCTGACCCACTTCCGGAGATTGATTCTAGAGTTCTTTTGGTCAGGAATGCACTGGGCCCCTGTTGGAGTTCTTCATTCACCCCTGAAGGAAGAAGGGCAGGGCCTGAAGTGTCCGTACACTCAGGTCCACGTTTTCCGCCTCCCAGCCCTGCAGAGGCTCCTTTATAGTGCAGGTAGTTCGACGTGGAGCATATTGGCGCACGCCTTCCTGCGCCGCTTCCAAGGGCTCCGATACAACCGGCAGCTCTTTTATCTTTGTCCGAGAGGTTTTTCGCGAGACCTCTCCGGGCTGCCGGTCTTCTACCAGGACCTCCTCTGGACCTGGAAACTGTTTCTAATGACCAGGTCCGTGGTGGCCACCATGGGAGCAGATCTTCTCACGGAGCCCCTGCTTCATAATCCCCAACTCCGTGTGCAGGTGGCGGAGTCCCGCTTGGTGCGCCAGAGGTTGGTCCTGGCGGAAGTCACGAGGGTCGGAGACCTCCTGGACTACGACCGGAGAGACTGGCTGGATCCCCTGACGCTTGCTCGGCGCATGGGGCTCTCCAGCCCTCGTACCCCCCAGCGCGTAGTTTAGGAGGTGAAGGCCGCCCTGACCCCCGCTGCTCGGGCTTATGTCAACCGAGTCTTGCGCAAGGGCACACCCCGCCCATCCTCTACCCCAGGCCTGCCGGACCTTTCCATTGGGCCCCTCCCCTGCCGATCCCAACAAACCCCTCACCCTTTCACTGCAAGCCGGCTGCATGAACTGCAGCTGGTCAGTTTTCAAATCGCACCACGGAATTATTTATACACACTCACGCTTCACACCCTTCACGCCCACACCCTGGTGTCCCGCCCCGATACAAAGTGGCGGGACCTCCTGCCACCCTTGGAGGGTGAGCAACCTCGGTGGGCCAGCCAGTATTCCACCTTGGTCCCGACGCCCGTCAGGGATATCAGTTGGCAGCTCCTTCATGGAGCTGTGAGCACGGGCATGTTTCTGACATGGCTTACCCCCATCCCGGATACTTGCCCTTTTTGTAATGTGAGGGAAACCCTGGCGCATGTATATCTAGAGTGTGCCAGATTGCAGCCCCTTTTCCGGTTCCTCACAAATATTCTATTGCGCTTTTGGCTTCATTTCTCCCCTCACCTTTTTATCTATACACTCCCCATCCGTGGCCCCACAAAGTTGCGAGACCTCCTGGTTAACCTCCTCCTAGCCTTGGCTAAAACAGCCATTTATAAAACCAGAGAGGGGAGTTTGGCCCATGAAGCGTCCTGCGATTGTAGGGCCTTTTTTCGATCCTCAGTACATTCACGTATCAGGGCGGAGTTCCTCTGGGCGGCGTCCACCGACTCCCTTGACGCCTTCGAGGAGCAGTGGGAGCTGTCCGGGGTTCTCTGCTCGGTGACCCCGTCTGGTTCCCTCCGTCTGACCCTTTGATTGAGGGGAAGAGCGAGAGACGCCAGCCCCAGCCGTTGCCGCTGTGGATACCATCATTACTGTCATCTAGGAGGGGTCCTATAATACATGGGTGTCTACCCCCCCACCCCTAAACCGCCCACCCTGCAGCCGTGCCCATCTTGCCGGGCACTCTCAGGAGACGGATAATCAGTGACACTGGGCGCGGCACTAGGTAACTCAAGGGGGTGGAAGACCACGAGTGTTGAGGAAGCCTCCCCGCTCTAGGCCACCAAGTAATGCAGGAGGGTGGAAGACCACGAGTGTCGAGGAATCCCCCCGCTCTGGGCCCAGGCTAGCCTGAACACTTCTCCCTCCTGAAAGCTGCTGTGTTATACCATCTGTTTGTGTTGTTTTGTTGCATAGTTTGTTTTGTTTTCTTTGGTGATTCTTTGTAAGTGTTACAAATAAAATTCTTTTCTGTTTCAAAAAAAAAAAAAAACAAAAACCCTTTCCTGTTACCTTACCCAGGGAAAAGGGACCTACTTAGCCTGCTCTCCTACTGCTACCCTCTGGCCTAGGCTTTTCTTGCTTTTTCCCCCTGCTTTCGGCTTCCCCCCCCACGACCGGGCCAGATGCTCTCCCCTTTTCTTTTCTTTTCTTTTCTTTTCTTTCTCCACTGTTGCTAGAGTGCTGGCCAGCTGTTAGCCTCCCCACCCCCGCCCACCCTCGGATGCTGCTGCTGCTCCGAGTGGGGGGGGCTGCTGACCCACTCCCCGGAGGTGGGGAGTGGAAGGACCCAACCCCCACACCCAGCCGCTTGCTGTTTGTCTGCGAACCCGTCTCCGGTTGAGAGGAAACTTATCACTTGCTCCGGCATTTCTGGAATGCAAAAAAGAAAACCCGGAACAGACAGAGAAACAGCCCTCTAGCAGAGGAACACTGCCCAGGAAACTTACAAATCGCCATGGAGGGGGTCCAAGACTGACTAACTTTTGAACTGTGCTCTCGGGTGAGGGGAGGCTTGGACTGTGTCGTGGCTGTGTTTGTAGGGACACAGGGGGTGTGGCACGGAGCTGCCCCCAGATCCATCTGTGTCCTCCCAACCCCCACACTACCATCTTCACAACTGCCTCCTCCACCGTCATTGCTGGCTGTTTAACATCTGCCTCTGGACTTAGTGCTCGCCCTGATTCCACCGCATAGGCCAGAAGCACCAGCCAACCAAACAGGACTCTCTGGACAAGCGTATGGTGGTTCATGTGCCCCTTCTTCCCCCGAACTGTCCATCCCACAGCCTGTCCCTTTTTACCTGACCCCAACTCCTGTTAACCACCTGCCACCGCACCTGCTGGGGCATTGGCAATGGAGGGCACCAGGGTGACCTCCGTCGCTGCCATGCCCATCACCTCCCCAGACTTTAGGGGAGCCCCCCCAGCTGGCGAGAAAGGGCCCCACTAAAACCACCAGGCCCTCGGTGTCAGGGGCCACCCCCACTGCTGCGGCCTCGCCACTGACCACGGCGTCCCTCCCCGCTGCCCCCTTCACCAGCTCTGTGGGTGTCCGTCCCTCCCCTCCCCGGCCGTATGCCCGGGCGGCAGCAGCCCCCCCCGCCTGCCACCTTGTCATCTCTCCCGCCCACTGCCTCCACCACCATCAACAGCGGCCGGGGCCTCTTCCCCACCATGACAAGGAAGCACGGTGTCCGATGCCTCCTGGTACCCGCCTCGCCCCATGTGGAGACCTACGTGCGAGCATTGGTGAGGGTGGTGGGGCCTTCGGCCATTGTGGCAGCCTCCAAAATGTATGGGAAGGTCATCTTCTTCTTATCATCAGAGGCTGCTGCCCAGGAAGCGGTGGAGGGGGCCTGGCGGTGGGGGGGGTGTTTGTCCCCCTAGAGCCACTAGAGGACCTGGGTGTCCACCTCGTCCTGACCTCTGTCCCTCCTTTTCTCCCCAATGCTGCCCTTCTACTGCCATCGGTGGCACGTGATGGAGAGGCGCTCTAGGGGTTCTTCCTAGTCCCCCACCAGGGGACCCGTTACCGGGTGTATTTCTCCATGGGGGAAGCCCGGTGCTACCTCTGCCGGACGTCAGGGCATGTCTGGAGGGACTGCCTCTTAGTCCGGCAAGGAGGGGCATCTGGAATCCCCGAGACCCAGCAGGACATCGGCCCCGTCATTGCCGACGCCCCTGGCCGCCTGATACCTGAACCCGCCCCCCCTTCTCTTCGGACCACCACTTCTCCTGCTCAGGCCCAAGGGGCACTTCCCCTACAATGCCCAGATGAGCAGGAGAGCCCTGCCCTCACTGCTGACAATCCGGCGGGGCCTATGGAGGAGGGTGTGTCAGAGATACCACCAGGCATGGGAGAGAGCCTGCCCCAGGGAGAATCCTCCCTCCCTTATGCTGCCCCACCGTCCCCCCCCCCCAAGTCCCTGAGCCATCGCCTTTACTCCCTGACATGACCCCTGCTAACCAGCCCCCAGATGATGCCATGGAGGGCTGGGCCCTAGTCCAGGGGAAGCAAGGAAAGCAGAAGGCTCGAGCTCCGCCTCATCTACCCACGGCCCCCCGGAAGACCAGGAATGGGGGCACCGATGCTGAACCTTCCGCTTTGCCCACGAGTGCGTCCCATCCACCGGTGTCAGCCGGGAAAGACGTGGTAGCACCGGAAGGTGGTGTCTCCCCTCCATGGGAGATCCTCCCCTCCAAGATCCTTGAGAAAGCCCCTTCTGTCCTGACACTACCTGAAGCCCCCGTGAACCCTGAGGCAACTGTTGTGGCGGGTGCCAGTGGGGAGAACCCCGGGGTGACGGAAAGTGTCCTCTCCTCCAAGTTCGAGGAGATCGAGGCCCTAGATCTGACCCCAGTCGCCCAGGGGGAGGACTACCTTTTGCCAGCAAACCTCGATTTGGATGACCTCACTCCACCCCTCTTTTCCCCATGCTCCCTCCCCCTAACTGCTGCTTCTGCTCCCACCTCTGAGGAACCCCTGGACTCCTCCATCGACCTGGCTGCTGATGGCTTCCCGCTGACGACCACCGAGCCTGCTCAGGTGACAGCAGGCGCCATGCGGCTGGGACACAAGTCACCAGGGGCACCCCCCATTGTTGCGGAGCAATTGATTTCCTTCCCAGGCGGGGGCCCAACAGAAGATAATCCACCTCCTGATGCTGTGGCCGCTAAATCCACCATAGAGCCCGTGCCCGGAATCACTGAGAGCTCCCTCCCCACCCCCTTAACCCTTGAGTCTGATCGGGAGGCGCCGCCATCCAGCTGCTTGCCTCCCGAAACCCAGAACCTCGCCTCTGCCCCTGCCCCTGCCCTGCCCCTGCCCCTATCCAATTTACCTCCTGCAATGGTATTGCCGCCACCGGGGCTGTCTCCTTCCCTTTCCCAACTGATGACCCCCAGGGAGCGGCCTTTGTGTTCTCCTGCCCCGAGCCATTAGGAGCTGCTATCTTCCCTCCACCGCCCCCTATCACCCCAGAGCTTGAGGCGGGCCTAGAAACTCCAGCCCATCAGGCACCTTGTCGGAGTCCGCACCCTGCTTGTCCGTTTTAGTGGACCAGAGGGCTGCACCAAGGGCCCTGCTGGGGAACAACCGGGAAACCGAAACCCCAGCCCCCCATGAGCTGCGAGGAGAGCTGCGGGAGTTTTTAGAGGATGTCCGTGGCTCCAGCAACAAGGTACAGCAATGGGGGGATGTTCTCCAGCGATGGGGGGATTTTTTTCAAATTCTCCAGGCCACAAGGGCCCTCATGGGGGAAAGTAAAGGGACGGGGAAGCAGGATGCTGCGGCCTACTGGCGGGTCCGCGTCTTCCGTGACCAATTACTCACCTACAGGATGGGTCAAGGACTGTTGTGCGGCCCTCTGGGGGATGTGAGCGTCCCTGCCAGTGAGGATCCCCCCCCCGACCCCCCCCATGACACCTCTCACCATCACAACGTTGAACACCCGGGGTTGTAGGATGGCTCTCCGCAGGTCCCACATGCTCTCCTTCCTTCAGGAGGGAGGGTACTCTGTGATTTTCCTGCAGGAGACCCATACGGATCTGACCACTGAAGACAGTTGGCAGCTCGAGTCGGGGGGACAGGGTCTACTTTAGCCATTCCACAATTCGGCAGGCTGGAATGGCGACCCTGTTCTCTCCCGACCTACAGCCCGAGGTACTAGGGGTCGCCGAGGCCGTGCGGGTCACCTGCTGCATCTCCGGATCCATATAGAGGGGCTCGTGGTTAACCTCGTTAACGTCTATGCCCTGACATTGGGCCCGGAATGGCTGCAATTTTATCAGCAGGTGTCCGCCTTCCTCAGCACCTTAGATTCTCACGAGTGCCTGGTCCTGGGAGGGGATTTTAATACCACCCTCGAGGAGCGAGACCACTTGGGGACCAAGCAGAGCCCGGCCGCCACGGACACCCTCTGGGAGATAGTTGAACATCACTCCCTAGGGGACATCTGGTGTGATCACCACCCGGATGACACTTCCACGTTCACCTTTGTCCGGGTGGAAGCCCATTGGTCGAGCCAATCCCGATTGGAACGCATTTCATAGAATCATAGAATCATAGAATATCAGGGTTGGAAGGGACCCCTGAAGGTCATCTAGTCCAACCCCCTGCTCAAAGCAGGACCAATTCCCAGTTAAATCATCCCAGCCAGGGCTTTCTCAAGCCTGACCTTAAAAACCTCTAAGGAAGGAGATTCTACCACCTCCCTAGGTAACGCATTCCAGTGTTTCACCACCCTCTTAGTGAAAAAGTTTTTCCTAATAGCCAATCTAAACCTCCCCCACTGCAACTTGAGACCATTACTCCTCGTTCTGTCATCTGCTACCATTGAGAACAGTCTAGAGCCATCCTCTTTGGAACCCCCTTTCAGGTAGTTGAAAGCAGCTATCAAATCCCCCCTCATTCTTCTCTTCTGCAGGCTAAACAATCCCAGCTCCCTCAGCCTCTCCTCATAACTCATGTGTTCCAGTCCCCTAATCATTTTTGTTGCCCTTCGCTGGACTCTCTCCAATTTATCCACATCCTTCTTGAAGTGTGGGGCCCAAAACTGGACACAGTACTCCAGATGAGGCCTCACCAATGTCGAATAGAGAACGATCACGTCCCTCGATCTGCTCGCTATGCCCCTACTTATACATCCCAAAATGCCATTGGCCTTCTTGGCAACAAGGGCACACTGCTGACTCATATCCAGCTTTTCGTCCACTGTCACCCCTAGGTCCTTTTCCGCAGAACTGCTGCCTAGCCATTCGGTCCCTAGTCTGTAGCTGTGCATTGGGTTCTTCCGTCCTAAGTGCAGGACCCTGCACTTATCCTTATTGAACCTCATCAGATTTCTTTTGGCCCAATCCTCCAATTTGTCTAGGTCTTTCTGTATCCTATCCCTCCCCTCCAGTGTATCTACCACTCCTCCCACTTTAGTATCATCCGCAAATTTGCTGAGAGTGCAATCCACACCATCCTCCAGATCATTTATGAAGATATTGAACAAAACCGGCCCCAGAACCGACCTTTGGGGTACTCCACTTGATACCGGCTGCCAACTAGATATGGAGCCATTGATCACTACCCGTTGAGCCCGACAATCTAGCCAGCTTTCTACCCACCTTGTAGTGCATTCATCCAGCCCATACTTCCTTAACTTGCTGACAAGAATACTGTGGGAGACCGTGTCAAAAGCTTTGCTAAAGTCAAGAAACAATACATCCACTGCTTTCCCTTCATCCACAGAACCAGTAATCTCATCATAAAAGGCGATTAGATTAGTCAGGCATGACCTTCCCTTGGTGAATCCATGCTGGCTGTTCCTGATCACTTTCCTCTCATGCAAGTGCTTCAGGATTGATTCTTTGAGGACCTGCTCCATGATTTTTCCAGGGACTGAGGTGAGGCTGACTGGCCTGTAGTTCCCAGGATCCTCCTTCTTCCCTTTTTTAAAGATTGGCACTACATTAGCCTTTTTCCAGTCATCCGGGACTTCCCCGGTTCGCCACGAGTTTTCAAAGATAATGGCCAATGGCTCTGCAATCACAGCCGCCAATTCCTTCAGCACTCTCGAATGCAACTCGTCCGGCCCCATGGACTTGTGCACGTCCAGCTTTTCTAAATAGTCCCTAACCACCTCTATCTCCACAGAGGGCTGGCCATCTCTTCCCCATTTTGTGATGCCCAGCGCAGCAGTCTGGGAGCTGACCTTGTTAGTGAAAACAGAGGCAAAAAAAGCATTGAGTACATTAGCTTTTTCCACATCCTCTGTCACTAGGTTGCCTCCCTCATTCAGTAAGGGGCCCACACATTCCTTGGCTTTCTTCTTGTTGCCAACATACCTGAAGAAACCCTTCTTGTTACTCTTGACATCTCTGGCTAGCTGCAGCTCCAGGTGCGATTTGGCCCTCCTGATATCATTCCTACATGCCCGAGCAATATTTTTATACTCTTCCCTGGTCATATGTCCAACCTTCCACTTCTTGTAAGCTTCTTTTTTATGTTTAAGATCCGCTAGGATTTCACCATTAAGCCAAGCTGGTCGCCTGCCATATTTACTATTCTTTCGACTCATTGGGATGGTTTGTCCCTGTAACCTCAACAGGGATTCCTTGAAATACAGCCAGCTCTCCTGGACTCATTTCCCCTTCAAGTTAGTCCCCCAGGGGATCCTGGCCATCCATTCCCTGTGGGAGTCGAAGTCTGCTTTCCTGAAAGCAGGAAATTTATTTATCATGCTTCCATCTCTCACGAGCCCACTCCTCCAGCATTCGGCTGGCCCCATTTTCTGACCATCACCTAGCCACCGTGACAGCCTCCCTCTGTGCAGAGAGGCCGAGGCCGGCCTATTGGCATTTTAACAACAACCTGTTGGAGGATGAAGGCTTTGTGATGTCCTTCCAGGAATTCTGGCTGGCCTGGCGAGGGCAGCGGCGTGCCTTTCCCTCAGCGCGGCGATGGTGGGACCTGGGGAAGGTGCGTGCCCGGCTTTTTCTGCTGCGACTACACCTGGGGCACCAGCCGACAGAGACATGTGGCAATAGAGCAGTCGGAATGGGAGGTCTTAGAGCTGGAGAGGCATTTGGCTGCCAGCCCCAAAGACCCACTCCTCTGCGGAGTGTGCCGGGAGAAGCGGGAGGATCTCCGGGCCCTCGAGGACCATCGGGCCTGGGGCGCCTTTGTTCGATCCCGCATCCGCCTCCTTCAGGAGATGGATCGTGGCTCCCACTTCTTCTATGCCCTGGAGAAAACGAGGGGGGCTAAGAAACATGTCACCTGCCTCCTGGCAGAAGACGGCACCCCCCTCACGGAACCGGCGGAGATGTGCGAGAGGGCCCGATCCTTCTACGCAAGTCTTTTCTCCCCGGATTCGACCGACCCTAGCGCTTGCAGAGTGCTTTGGGAGGAGCTCCCTACAGTCAGCTCGAGCGACCGAGACCGGCTAGAATTGCCTGTCATTCTGGCCAAGTTCTCGGAAGCCCTCAGTCGTATGCCCACTAATAAGTCTCCAGGCATGGACGGCCTGACCGTGGAGTTCTACCACGTGTTTTGGGATGCCAGACCTAGTCACCATCTGTGCTCGCCTTATTGCCGAAGAAGGGGGACCTCTGCGATTTACGAAATTGGCATCCCGTCTCGCTCCTCAGAACGGACTACAAAATCGTAGTGAAAGCAATCTCGCTGCGGCTAGGGTCTGTGCTGGCGGACGTGATCCACCCAGACCAGACCTACACTGTCCCGGACCGCAGTATCTTTGATAACCTATTTATGGTTCAGGACCTTGTGGAACTCGGGCGTAGAGACAGTCTGTCATTCTCCCTCCTGTCCCTAGATCAGGAGAAGGTATTCGATAGGGTGGACCACTGGTACCTCCTGAGCACTCTGCAGGCATTTGGCTTCGGACCCCAGTTTGTGGGTTTTCTCCGGGTGCTGTACACTTCTGCAGAGTGTCTGGTTAAGCTCAACTGGACCCTGACCGAACCGGTCAGCTTCAGGTGAGGAGTACGGCAGGGGTGCCCCCTCTCAGGCCAACTGTATGCTCTGGTGATCGAACCCTTTCTCTGTCTCCTCCGCAGGAGGTTGACAGGGTTGGTGCTGCGGGAGCGGGAGCTGCAGCTTGTCCTGTTGGCATATGCTGATGATGTGCTCCTCGTGATCCAGGACCCCGGCGACTTGGTGCGGGTGGAGGCTTGCCAGGCCATCTATTCGGTAGCCTCCTCCGCCCAGGTCAACTGGGTCAAGAGCTCTGGCTTGGCGGTAGGAGACTGGCGGCAGGCGAGCTCCCTCCCACCCGCGCTTCAGACCATCCAGTGGACCACGGGTCTGCTGCTCTACCTCGGCGTTTACCTTTCTGCCATGCATCCCTCTCCGCCGGAAAACTGGGAAAATTTAGAGGTTGGGGTGATAGTGCGGCTCCGGAAATGGACAGGACTACTCCGATGTCTCTCCCTCCGAGGGAGAGCGCTGGTGCTTAATCAACTAGTCCTGTCCACGCTCTGGTACCGGCTCAACACCCTGGTCCCGGCCCTGGGTTTCCTGACCAACCTCCGGACATCGATTCTGGGGTTCTTTTGGTCAGGAACGCACTGGGCCTCTGTAGGGTTTCTTCATCTACCCCTGAAGAAAGGAGGACAGGGCCTGAAGTTTCAACACACTCAGGTCCGTGTCTTCTGCCTCCAGGCCCTACAGAGGCTCCTCTATGGTGCAGGCAGTTCAGCGTGGAGCACACTGGCGCACACCATCCTGCGTCGCATCTGAAGGCTCCGATATGACCGGCAGCTCTTTTCTCTCCATCCGGCAGGTCTTCCGTGAGACCTCTCGGGGCTGCCGGTCTTCTACCAGGACCTTTTCTGGACTTGGAAACTGTTTTTAACGACCAGGTCCATTGCAGCCACCCAGGGGGTAGATCTCCTTGCGGAGCCCCTGCTACACAACCCCCAGCTCCATGTGCAGGTGGCAGAGTCCTGCTCGGTGCGCCAGAGCTTGATCTTGGCAGAAGTCATGAGAGTCAGAGACCTCCTGGACTGCGACCGGGGAGAATGGCTGGATCCCCTGGTGCTCGCCCGGCACATGGGGCTCTCCAGACCTCATACCCCCCAGCGCGTACTTCAGGAGGCGAAGGCCGCTTTGCCGCCCGCTGCTCGAGCTTACCTCGACCGGGTCCTGCTCGAGGGCACGCCCTGCCCACCCTCTACCCCAGGCCCGTCGGACCTTTTAATTGGATCCCTGCCCCGCAGACCCAATCGACCCCCTCACCCCTTCACTGCAGCCGGTACGCTTCCAAACCATGCCAAGGAAACATCTATACACGCTCACTCTCCACACCCTTCACGCCCTCACCCTAATGACCCGCCCCAACACAAAGTGGCGAGACCTTCTGCCACCTTTGGAGGGTGAGCACCCCAGTGGGCCAGCCTATATTCCACCTTGGTTCCGAGGCCTGTCGGGGACATCAGTTGGCGGCTCTTTCAAGGAGCTGTGAGCACGGGCACGTACTTGGTGTGGTTCACCCCCGTCCCAGATACTTGTCCCTTTTGTGGTGTGAGGGAAACCCTGGCGCACGTATATTTGGAGTGCGCCAGGCTGCAGCCCCTGTTCCAGCTCCTCACAAATCTCCTATTACGTTTTTGGTTGCATTTTTCCCCTCACCTTTTTATTTATGCACTCCCCATCTGTGTCCTCACAAAGTCGCAGGATCTCCTAGTTAACCTCCTCCTGGGCCTGACTAAAACGGCCATCTATAAAACCAGAGAGAAGAGGTTGGCTGATGGAGTTTCCTGTGACTGTGGGGCCGTTTTCCAATCCTCGGTCCGTTCACGTATCTGGGCAGAGTTCCTCTGGGCGGCGTCCACCGACTCCCTTGATGCTTTTGAGAAACGGTGGGCGCTGTCCAAGGTTCTCTGCTCGGTGTCCCCGTTCGGGTCCCTTTGTCTGACCCTTTGACTGGGGGAGAGAGTAAGGGACCCCAGCCATTGCTGCTGCGGACACCACCACCTTAGAGGGGTCCTTTCACACGTGGGTGCACGTGCCCCCTCCCCCCCCGGATTGTCCACCCCACAGCCTGCCCCTCTTGTTGGGTGCTTTCAGAGGAGGGAATTGTTGGTGACACTCGGGCGTGGCGCCAGGTAACTCGAAGGGGTGGAAGACCCCAAGAGTCGATGAAGCCCCCTTGCTCTGGGCCACCAGGTAACTTGAAAGGGTGGAAGACCACGAGAGTTGAGGAAGCCCCCCACTCTGGGCCCAGGCAAGCTTGAACACTTCCCTCCCCTGAAGCTAATGAGAAAACAATTGTGATTGGTTGCAGTGTTACACATTGCATATGCTGCTGTTTTTACTTTGTAAGTGTGTTATGCAAATAAAAAAAAAATCTTTTGCTTCAAAAAAAAAATTACTCTCCTATAGCCATCTGGCCCAACCCCGTCACAATAGTTGAAAATGAGGGGTTTTTCTTATCTATGTCTTAACCAATCGTTTTACTTAAAGCATGACTATACAATAAATTTACCTACTTATAACCCCTAATGGGCTAAAATAATTTTCCTGGCAACAGGAAACCTCATAATGTCTACTTATCAGCAAAAGCAACTTTTTAACAAGAAACTCCTACAGGCACTCAGTAAGAAATTTGCAAGGTTAGCTTGTCCGTACTCCCTTCTATTCCCATGAATCTGTGATTTCACTGTATCTTTCCCTGTTAGTAATGCTGCAGCTGCAGCAGGTATTTTTTCTATCTGCTAAGGCTGAATTTTCCTGACTCTGTAGTTTTTTTATTTCCAACGTATGGTAGCTGAGCATACAAGATGGCTGTGGGTTATGCTAACTCCATACTCAAGATGGCTGTGATTCATGTCTAGTCCAGGCCTCTCATTACAACTTCCCCAGTAGCTGGTAGGGGAACCCAGGCCTGTTCACTACTCCAGCTTCCAGTCCAGGGACTCTATACTTGGCAACTGTGGTCTGCTTTCCCTCAGACCCCGCTGTTCTTTCCCTGGACTCCTTCCTACAGGTTTTGGCTTCCCACCCTGCTTTCTGGGTGTACGAACTCAAACTCAGACTCCCAGGGAGTGACTACAGACTACTCCTTCTAGCCCCTTTTTGTTGCCAGCTTCCTGGCTTTAGTCTACCCCCATCTGTTCCTTCTCTGCTGGGAACTGTCATCATTCAGGGAATTACTTAGGCCATCTCATTCCCTTCAACTGTGGCTTAGCTCATTAACTGGCCCCTTCTCAGCCTCATTAACCCTTCCCAGGCTGGTGGTGGGTGACCCCCATCACACCATGCATGATATTATAGTTGTCACAAGCACAGTATCCCAAGAATATAGTATAGCTACCACAGACCAGAGGGGGGGGGGGAAATCATAGATCAGTGCCTGCCTACCTACCAATAAGAAACAAATAAAAACAAATTCTGGGTTTAGATGTGTGTTTTGTCAGCTGGGTGTTGTTCATTGCTACTCAGAGTAAAGCCAACTTTCTCCTGTATTGTAAGTCTGGCTTTTTATCACATTTTGATTATGTGAGATTAATTTTGACTCAATGTCCTGGAAAAGAACAGCATTATGTGCTGTGACCAGATGCATTGTTTCTACTATGAAGAGCATGCAAGAAGACAAGATATCGTCAGTGCTCTTAGCTATTGTTGCATGTAATCAGCTCACTTGTGTTGAAATCACTGGCAAATACAGTATCTGATTGCAAACATTCTGTCCCTTTAAAACTGTAGTTTTTCTTCATGCTTGCGGTATTTGCCTGGTCTTATTGAAGTCTTCTAAGGCTGGTGAATGTCACTGCCTTTGAATTCTGCTTTGATTCACTGGATGTAATGAATGTTTCATGAGTTCTCAGTACAAGCCATTTTTTGGCTTGCTATACCTATTATTAGGTGTTTTTTTGTTTCCTTTTTTTATATACAAATGTGACTTCTGGCCTAAACACAGTGAAATCCAATTCTGCATGTTGGAAACCTGCATGTCATAACTTTAGGCATTGGTCTTGTAACAAAAGCTGATGCAGGAATAATTAAAATTGATGCAGTACAGTATGTCTTTCTTTTTTATATTTTTTATTCTAGTGCAATACTGAAATACAATTCATTTACAATTCATGAAATAAAAAATAATGCATTATACCCCACAAATGCTTTCTACTCTTCACCCCCTCACATTATATTTATCCTTATGTCATGTGTGAAATGTTTTTCTGCCAATGCTCCAATGCTGCTGTGATTTATCAAGTGCTAATTATTTCAAAGTCCAATGCCAAGAAAGCAAAATCTGTGCTTTTTGGTTTATTAAGAGACTTCTGATTATCTTGGGCTCCAAAAGAGTAAATATTTTTCCTTAAGGAATTAAATATATTTGAACTTGTTGCCAGTACTCATCATAGCATTCTCTGGGTCCTCAGGACAAGTGTTGGGTTGCTAAAGCTGCTTTCTGTAGCCAGCAAAGGGGTGTGTTCTCCAGCAGTAGACCATACAAATTTAGTTATTGGGATCAAATTTAATCTTGTTGTAAATTAATGCAACTTTCACACACTTAGATGGGAGTAACCTGCTTATGCTAGAGTTGAATTTGACTTTTGGTCTAGAATGAGAACTTGGATTGTTACAAGACTCTTACTGGACCAGAAGGAGACTAGTGCTTGCCAGTCGAGCTCTGTTAAAAACAAACAAACAAACAAAAAACCCTGAGAGGCAAGTAGGTTGAGCACAAAAGACAACATTGGAGAAAGCAAGTTATAATTTTGAAGGTAGTGGTGACTGAGGACAAAATAAGGAGGACTCGGCTGAAGAAGTAGTGGAACAGGATACCAAGTTGCCATAAGAGACTGTTGAGGGTTGCTGTGGAACAGGATTGACCTGTAGCTGAGGATCACAACACAGACATGCTTAACAGCTTAAAGGATTATCTCTGAACAAGAACGCCAGGGGCTGGGAAATTTATTGTAATTTACAGGGAGTCTTATCTAAGAACATTGATCAGATCAAGCTGCGCTTATAATGAAGAACCAGTGCTGGCCACATGCTGCTGCAGCACTGCCTTTACAAAGAGCTGGCATCGCATGAGAGAGTAGGTGGACCAGCACAGTGCTGCTATGCCTTTGTGAATAACATTCACATTTTTTTAAAGCCCTATTAAAAAGAGAGTTCAGAAAAGATTGGGGATGGATGAGAATAAGGGAGATGACAATAAGCTAATAAAGACATATTTTTACGGCCATGATTCTAAGTGTACAATGACTTCCTATACTCCCTTTAATTTACATAATAGGCATAATAAAACACAGGCACAAGATAAACACTGGAAAGCAAATCTAAATACCAGATGGATTTTTCATCATGTTCCAATGCACACCTCAATCATATATGGGAAAGTGAGGGAGAGGTGAGAAGTGAATATGGACTGAACCATTAAATAAGCCTTTTAATTTTCCATCTCAAAATTATTCTTCCTCTTCTTTCCTCTTTTTTTCAAGTAAAGTTAAGCCTCCAAGAACACTTGTCATACATAGGGGCCAACTTTCCCTCTACCCCGGGGGTGCTTGCCCCCCCCACCCCAGACCCCACCCCCACAGCCCTGGAGCACCCACGGCATCGGTGCCTATGTTGTCATATTTGTTTCTTGTCCTACATTCATCTCATTGGTCTCAGTTCTGCCTCCAAGTATGCAGCTATACCCCCCTTTGAGTCATGTGCCATACCCTTCACTTCATCAACCTCATGTCCCACCCTGACACTAAGTGGTGGGACCTTCTACCGCCTGTGGTGTGCCGGTCTGTATTCCATCCTGGTCCCATGGCCCACTGGGGATACTAATTGGTGGCTCCTTCATGAAGCCATAAACATGGGCATGTACCTTATGCATTTCACCCCCCCCAAACCCAATACTTGCCCCTTTTGTATTGTGTGGGAGACCCTGACACACATTTCCATCGAGTGTGCCAGGTTAAAGCCACTTGTATGGCTCCTAGAGAACTTTCTCCTTAGGTACTGGCTGCACTTTTCCCCTCATCTCCTGATCTACACTCACCCCACCCATGGCCCCACAAAATCACGAGACCATCTCATTAACCTCCTCCTGGCTATGGCCCAGGTGGCTATCCGTCACACTGGGAGGAGGCTGTTGGATGGGGAGGTGCTCTGTGATTGCGGGGCCTATTTCCGCTCCTCCCTCAGGTCATGTCTCCGGGCAGAATTCCTCTGGGCCATGTCCACTGGCTCCCTGGATGCTTTTGAGGAGCACTGGGTACTGTCCAGGGTTCTCTGCTAGGTGTCCCGCTCTGGATCCCTGCTTCTGACCCTGTGAACTCACCCCTGTCCCTATTTTTCATTAGTTGTCCCCTGACCTAATGTGAGCCCTGAGTTCAGTGGCTCCTTCCCTTAGGTTGTGGGAGAGGCCTTTAGATGTGGGTGGACTTTCCCTCCCCACCCCCACAGGAACTCAATATATACAACCCCTTTGACCTAGATTATTACAGTCTTTAGTGAGCAGAATAGGGGAGTAAGAGGAAGTAAGGTCCATCTTCCTTCTTTTCCTGGTCTTGCTCAGACTGTGACTCTGGCAATAGGGAGGAAAGCAAGAGCTCCCAGGCTGCCACTTCCACTGTGAGCAAGAGTGTGGAAAAGGGTGATGCATGAAAGAACCCCTGGTTTGACCTCCCCATATTAGGAAGCCAGAAAAATGTTCACTGTGGAGAATGCTGAACCATGAAAAAGGGTGAGGAAATGTACTCCCTTCCCAGAGCAAGAGGGATGAGGGAGGAATTCTGACTGAGTCACAGTTCATCCTCTGCTTACTGGGACAGTAAAGCTAAGTGCTGACTCTGACCCAGGGTAGCTTCTAAAGTTACAATGTGTCCCAAAGTCTGAGGTGGGAGCATATACTGTAGTGTATATAATGGCAGAATTGGGCCCTTTGCCTTTAAGCTGTACCATACCCAAAAGTTTACAGAATAGCCTCTGAACTCCTCTTTGTCTGAGCACTGCTTTCTTCTGGCTCGTGATAAATACAAGGTGATATGCATTTGAGAGCCATCTGGCGTAACTGAAAGATGTGCTTCTCCAGCTGCAAGACCAACAATTGGTGCATTTCATGCTAAATAAGTAGGTAATTTATTATCCAAATGTTCCAGTCTTGGAAGACATCACTTGTTGTTTAGCTAATTAAAATCAAGTTCATAATTTTCACTCTGTTTCCATTTGTTTTGTAACAATTCATTCAAGTAATTGACAAGTGTCACTAATGTAGAAATAGGCTCCTGACACAGTTCTGGAATGAAAAAGGAAATAGTTGTAAACATAGTCAATATGCCTGATGAGACAATACGATCTTATTTATTAGTAAGACTTGTTCAGTGAAGCCGACCAGGAGTTTTTGAATACTGAACTACTAGTCATTCGGTACATTTATAATGCTGAAGAGGTATATAAGGGTAAGACAAACCTTGTGTGAGTGGGCTAGACCTGGAAAGTGGTCTTTCCATTTCCATATTTTGTCCTCCAAATACAAATCCTAGGACCGTATGGTTTTATCTCAAAATGTTTGGAGTATATGTTTGTAAACTCTGCGGGGTTTGGTTTGCATGGCTTACCCAAATTGAAACTTATATGTTTGACTCTCAGGCGTTAAATTACACCTACTGGTTGACTGCTGATTGTTCAGAACTTGAACTAGGGGAACTTCCCACCTACTCTTAGTGTTTTGAAATTTCTGCTTCCAGTCTTGACCAGAAATAAGATATAGGGGCACGTGAGATTGATGACAAATTAAACTAAATTTTGAATGTCAAACATTTGGAGAGAGTTTGGTTCAGGAGAAGAGGGAAGATTCAGGTGCATTTCTATTTAAACAGGGTTCAAGCTTTAATTGGACTAATTATAATAAAATATTTTTTTCTCCTGTATATAACTTTGTATATACATTTTTGGATTAGTTCCACAGCATACTGTATACTACTTAGCATTTCCTTTCTAATATGTTTCTGATGTCAAATTTTAGCTGGCTCACAATAAATTTCATTTAAAGTGACAACATTTTTAGTAAAAAGAAAAGGAGTACTTGTGGCACCTTAGAGACTAACCAATTTATTTGAGCATAATAATAATTCATCCGATGAAGTGAGCTGTAGCTCACGAAAGCTTATGCTCAAATAAATTGGTTAGTTTCTAAGGTGCCACAAGTACTCCTTTTCTTTTTGTAGATACAGACTAACATGGCTGCTACTCTGAAATGTAACATTTTTAGTGTCTCCTCTAAAAATATTTGGTTAAGTTTTCGTCAAACTAGAACAGAATTTGGGGGTGAGGATCATTTAATTTACCCAGACTACTCCTAACTTTGAAATGAATAAACAGAGTTGCTGAATCAAAACTAACAATAACCAAATGATATTTTAATGGGCGTTCCATGCATGGTGGGCTTGATGGATCAGTTATTTAATACCAACCGCTATGTGAATCTGTTTGAATATAAGGAGTCAGATATCTGGTTAACATTTACTCTTTTCTTAAATGAGAAGGACAACTTTCTTGTTTGTTTAGGGGTTAATTTTGGCAAAAATATTGAGGGGGAAAAACATATTTTGGCAGTCTTGTTTGAAAGCAAAACATTTTTCAATTTTGCCTTTAATTTTGTTTGTGTGGAAAACCAAAGCCAATTTTCGCAGATGGAACTTTACTATGTTGGCTTCTGACTACAGCTTTACTGAGTTGATCATATTCCTTGTCTCTCTTCTGGGGGTACTAAGAGTAGGGATTGTATCATTCTTGTCCCACCACCCATTTTCTCCTTATTTCACCAACTTCCTCCGTTGCTGTATTCCTGCTCTAACTGTTCTTTGGCTTTTCCCTCTAATCTTTCACCTTACTATTACACCACAATATTTTGTCTGCCAAATCAGTTCAGTAGTTTGGCTGAATGGATGGTTGTGCGCTTACTGTTTGAATATTTTACATATTAATATGATGAAGAATTTGCCTACAGTTCTTCATCAGTTTCCTCTCACCTGGATACATGTCACCTCAGGATGGGATGCAGAGAGAAAATTTCTAGACACCATTAATGACTGCTTCTTGGTTCAGTAAGTCCTGGAAGACAGAAGGGGAGAGGCAATTCTTGATTTAGTCCTAAGTGGCATAGGATCTGGTCCAAGAGGTATATAGTTAAATCTCTCAGTAATAGAAACCATATTATAATTAAATTTAACTTCCTTGGGGGGATATCAAAGAAACCCAGTACAGTATCCTTTGACCTCAGAAAGGGGAACTACACAAAATGAGGAAGCTAATTAAATAGAAAGTAAAAATAACATCACAAAAATTAAATGCCTGAAAAATGCATGGACACATTTTAAAAACACTGTAACTGAGGCTCAAATTAAATGAATGTCCTCATGTTATTTAAAAAAAAAAAGTAAGAGGACCAAAAATTGTCACCATGGGTAAAGAGCACAGTAATGATGGCTTTAAATGCAAAAAGGCCTCATTTAAAAATTGGAAGTCAAATCTACTGAGGAAAATAGGAACGAACATAAACTCTGGCAAATCAAGTGTAAAAGTATAATTAGGCAGGCCAAAAAAAGAATTTGAAGAGCAGCTAACAAAAGACACACAAACCAGAAAAAAAAGAAAAAAAAATGCAAGTACTTCAGAAACAGGAATCCTACTATACAGTCAATGGGGCCACCGGACAATTGAGGTGCTAAATGAGCACTCAGGAAGACAAGGCTGTTGCAGAGAAGCTAAATGAATTCTTTACATTGGTCTTCACTACAGAGGATGTGAGGGAAGTTCCCAAACCTGAGCCATTCTTTCTGGGTGACAAATCAAAGGAACTGTCCCAGACTGAGGTGTCGATAGAGGAGGTTTGGAAAAAATTGATAAATTAAACAGTAATAAGTAACCAAGACCAGATGGTATTCACCCATGAAATTGCAGAACTATTAACTGTGATATGTAACCTATCACTTAAATCTGCCTCCGTACCAGATGACTGGAGGATAGCTAATGTAACACTGATTTTTTTTAAAAAAAAGTCCAAGAGATGACCCTGGCAATTACAAGCCAGTAACCCTAACTTTAGTACCAGGCAAATTGGTTGAAACTATCAGAGACATATATTGGGGAAGAATCAACAGAGCTTTGTAAAGGGAAATCACCAATCTATTAGAATTCTTTGAGGTCAGAAATATGTTGACAAGGGTGATCCAGTGGATATAGTGTACTTGGGCTTTCAGAAAGTCTTTGACAAGTTCCCTCACCAAATGCTCTTAAGTAAAGTAAGCAGTCATGGGATATGTGGAAAGATCTTTTCATGGATCAGTAACTAAAGACAGGAAACAAAGGGGAGAAAAATGCTCAGTTTTCACAATAATGAAAGGTAAATAGGGGACCAAGAATCTCTACTGGGACAAGTGTTGTTCAGCATATTCATACATTTTCTGGAAAAAAGGGGTAAACAGTGAGGTGGCAAAGTTTGCAGATGATACCAAATTATTCAAAATAGTTAAGTCAAATGCTGATTGTGAAGCATTATAGAGGGATCTCACAAGACTGGGTGTCTGGATAACAAAATGTCAGATGAAATTCAATGTTGATAAACATAAAGTGATGCACATTGAAAAACATAATCCTAGTTATACATACAAAATGATGGAGTATAAATTAGCTGTTACCACTCAAGAAATAGATCTCGGAGAGATTGTGAACAGTTCTTTGATAACATCTGCTCAATATGTAGCAGTGGTCAAAAAATCTAACAGAATGTTAGGAACCCTAGAAAATGGATAGATAATAAGACAGTACATTTCATATACATTTATGGTATGCCCACACCTTGAATACTGTTTACAGTTCTGGTCACCCCATCTCAAAAAAGATGTATGAATTGAAAAAAAAAAACAGTACCGAGAAGGGCAATAAAATGATTAGGGTTAAGGAAAAGATTCCATATGAGGAAAGATTAAAAAGACTGTGACTGTTCAGCTTAGAAAAGAGTTGACTGGGGAAGATATGAAAGAAGTCTATAAAATCATGAAGGGTGTGGAGAAAGTGAATAAGGAAGTGTCATTTACCCCTTCACATAACACAAGAATCAGGGGTCACCCGATGAAATTAATAGGCAGCAGGTTTAAAACAAACATACAGAGGTACTTCTTCTTCACACAATACAGTCAAGCTGTGGAACTTCTTCCCATGGGATGCTGTGAAGGCCAAAAGTATAACGGGGTTAAAAAAATAATTAGATAAGTTCATGGAGGGTAGGTCCCTCAATGGCTATTAGCCAAGACGGTCAGGGGTGCAAACCCATGCTCTGGGTCTCCCGTGACTGCCAGAAGCTGGGACTGGATGATAGGGAATAAATCCCTCAGCAACTGCCTTGTTTTGTTCATTCCCTCTGAAGCATCTGTGTTAGAAGACAGTATACTGGGCTGGACGAAACATTGGTCTGACACAGTAAATCCAAAAGAGCCCTTGGTTTCAGATGCAAAGTACATAGAAAGATGGGGCAATTTCCAACCCACTAGAACCAATAGACTTTTCATTCATGTGTTTTTCCAACTGACATATCCCTTAAAGTTTCTGTCCTGAGCTGGTCAGGAAAATTCCAACAAAACATGTTTTCCAGTGGTAATTTGTTGATGCGTCAAAATCAAAATGTTTCATGGAAATGGTTCGATTTCAACTAAATACTGAAGCATTCCTCAGTGGGGAGATGACTGCTTGCTAGCCACCCCATGTGGCAAGAGCAGTGCAAAGGGGCTGACTACAGCCCAGAATTGGGCAGAATTAATGTTTGAAGAAAATAATCTCTCTTCACTTTCACATTCCAGGTTGAGTTTTCCAGTCTAACAGTTAAGAGGGGGAAAAAATTGTAAACCAAGCACATTTGATCTGGAAATCATTGTGAAGCAATAACACCGAACTCAACAATGTCATGGTTATAGGCACATTTCAGAGTAGGGCAGCACTTTAAATCTCAGTGAATTTGGTCTCTATCGCTCTTCTGTTATTTTTCTTTTTTCTTCTTCTATTGCAAAGTGTCGTTCTCGTTGCTGGCTTTTGTACTCTTCTGACTTCTCCTTGTAGGTCTTTATCTGAACAATCCTGTGATATAGTTCTGTATATGTGAATTCCTGAACATTTTTTCTTATAGTCCAGCTGGTTTCTTTTGGCATTCTGTAATACCATCAAACATCAATACTGGAGATCATGCAACCCTATGTCCTAAACAATCAGAAACCACTGAATTCAAGCCATATACAAAATATAATCAGATATATCTTCATCTGATTATTTAGATTTAAAAAGCAGACCTAAAAGAATGCCTATCCTGGACATAGGCACCCTTGCAGTCACTTAAAAATACAATTAAGTAAGTGCTCCTCTCATTACTGAATGCAATTTAGACAAATTCAGTTTTAGATTTAGCTTCATTTACAATTGTGAGAGGGAGGGGGAGTGTGAATAAATATATAATGCAGACTTTTGGTCTTAGGAACAGAGAAAAAGGGCTGTACTATAAAATATGATCTTTATATATAGTAACATACACTGTGTCTTTTAAAAAAAGAAAAGGAGTACTTGTGGCACCTTAGAGACTAACCAATTTATTTGAGCATGAGCTTTCGTGAGCTACAGCTCACTTCATCGGATGCATGCCGTGGAAACTGCAGCAGACTTTATTTATACACAGAGAATATGAAAAAATACCTCCTCCCACCCCACTGTCCTGCTGGTAATAGCTTATCTAAAGTGATCATCAGGTGGGCCATTTCCAGCACAAATCCAGGTTTTCTCACCCTCCACCCCCCCACACAAATTCACTCTCCTGCTGGTGATAGCCCATCCAAAGTGACAACTCTTTACACAATGTGCATGATAATAAAGTTGGGCCATTTCCTGCACAAATCCAGGTTCTCTCACCCCCTCTTTCCCCTCCCAAAAACCACACACACAAACTCACTATCCTGCTGGTAATAGCTCATCCAAAGTGACCATTCTCCCTACAATGTGCATAATTAAGGTGGGCCATTTCCAGCACAAATCCAGGTTTTCTCACATCCCCCCCACCCCCATACACACACAAACTCACTCTCCTGCTGGTAATAGCTCATCCAAACTGACCGCTCTCCAAGTTTAAATCCAAGTTAAACCAGAACATCTGGGGGGGGGGGGTAGGAAAAAACAAGAGGAAATAGGCTACCTTGCATAATGACTTAGACACTCCCAGTCTCTATTTAAGCCTAAATTAATAGTATCCAATTTGCAAATGAATTCCAATTCAGCAGTTTCTCGCTGGAGTCTGGATTTGAAGTTTTTTTGTTTTAAGATAGCGACCTTCATGTCTGTGATTGCGTGACCAGAGAGATTGAAGTGTTCTCCGACTGGTTTATGAATGTTATAATTCTTGACATCTGATTTGTGTCCATTTATTCTTTTACGTAGAGACTGTCCAGTTTGACCAATTCTCTGTGTATAAATAAAGTCTGCTGCAGTTTCCACGGCATGCATCCGATGAAGTGAGCTGTAGCTCACGAAAGCTCATGCTCAAATAAATTGGTTAGTCTCTAAGGTGCCACAAGTACTCCTTTTCTTTTTGCGAATACAGACTAACACGGCTGTTACTCTGAAATGTGTCTTTTAAAAGCTTTCTATGTGTTCCAAAAACTATGTATGGATATATTTCTCTAGATTCTTTTAAGTCATAATTTTTCAGTGATTCTCAAAGCCTACTGTTTAAGAGGATTGCACTATGCTATATATTCCATACAGGAGATGAAACATAACAGTAAGTCATTCATGTTAGAAGAAAGGTAATCCCTTACATTTGTTTTTTCAGAGCCTTTAGCAAGAAACAGTTAAGTATATTGTACTATCTTAGTCCGATACCTTTTTGCCCCAAAGAATTTTAATGCCCAGTTCCATACAAACCTGTTTTTTTGTTTTTTTATTACCTTTCAGATCACTGGAGCTAATGTGAGTTTCCTGTTTTGCTATAATTAATGAGAAAGAATGCTGCCTTCTGGACTGTATACATTCATAATGGGGTTCTTTTATGAGATATAATGTGTCTCAGTTCACACTTATAGGAAAGGGCCTCACAAGTTTCCAACTGCAAAATTACCATGATTTAACAAAAAATAAATAAAAAGGAGTATTGTGGCACCTTAGAGACTAACCAATTTATATGACCAATTTATTAACCAATTTATTTATTTGACCAATAATAAACTAACCTATTTATTTATTTATGCTCAAATAAATTGGTTAGTCTCTAAGGTGCCACAAGTACTCCTCTTCTTTTTGCGAATACAGACTAACACGGCTGCTACTCTGAAACCTGTCATGATTTAACAATGTCTGAAGTCCAACTTTGAATAAAATGTCTGTCTAGGATTAAAGTTTACCAAAAATCTGGGGAGCAGGGAAGTGCCAGATGTTTGAGTTGTAGGTTGAAGACTATATTTCTTTAAATGCCAAGATTTTAATCCTTAATATGATTATTGGTGCCAGATTCTGCAGTCATTAATGTGAAACTTCCTTTGTCATTTATTTGAAATACTTCATATATTTGCTGACAGTTAACAAGATACTTCACAGTGCTCAGTGCAAATAAACTAGCGTATTGCCCAATGGCATTTATAGTTTGGGTTTTAGGCCTAGTTTTTGTATTTTTTACACCTAGTTTTGTGTTTATATTTAGCATGTGCCCCATTCCCATCATCCTCCACACATTCACTTTTAAACTGAAGTCAACTTATTTTTAAATAAAGTTTTTTAAAAGGGGGTTGGTTGCCACCTTCATGTGTGTTTTGTGCAGGGCTAGCCCTGGAACCACCTCTATGTTAATCTTCATAACTCCTGTTGTGCTGTGCTGTAGTGTGTTGAATCCTCTGAGTAACTCAACATGGACTCAAAATCTGTTTGTCTGTCTGCCTACACACTGCTGTCTATTGGAAGGATTGTCATTGTGACTCTCAATCAATGTGTGTTATCATATTGCCTTTCATTAGCTCTCTTCTACAGAGGAACTAAGCCCTGAGGAGTGGAAGAGAAGGGAACTGGGCAGGAGAGATGGAGATGAAGAGGAACAAGAAGATGGGGGAGATAAAAGCAGAGGAAATTAAATCTTTTTTGTTCTTGGTGAAGTCACGCCTCTAACAAACATAGTTTTTGTGTTTGCCAATTAAACATTAGTTTATGGCTGTTTTGGAATAAGAACTTTGTCCTCTGACACATTTTCTTCATGAAAAATGCAATTAAAATATGATCTACAAGGATTTGCTGGTAGAAAAGGCCAGAAAGCAATTATGTCACAAACCCTATTCAGGATAGTAGCTCCTGGACAATTGACTTGCAGAACTAAGTATCATTATGCCTAATTATACAATAAGGCATGACAGTGTGGCTGACTATAATAAGACAATCTTCACTCCTGGGACACTGAGATGTGCCTCTGTAGAGTGCTAAAATGGCATGTTGTGGAGAACATTGTCCTTTGTAACTAGAAGATGAAATTTAAAGCACTGAATAGCAGCCAGTTTTAGCTGAAGGGTGTGATATTCATAGTGCACTGCATGCAAATAAACCTCCCTTCAGAAATCTTAACCAATAAGAATACTTTCTTACTTCCTGCACTGTCTGCCTGCACTGTCTACCATAATTATTATTGAATTGTGCTCCCCCATGGTAATGTTACATGATTTACATCAGACCTAAATCACAGCTACAAAACAGAATACTGCATGCCACAGCTTAACAACCTTCAAGAGCTTTCTCTCCTGCTTACAACTAAGGTCCTTTTCCTAGTCATAGATTAGCAGAGAACAAAACACTTTAAATAAAGGGGATTTTTTCCTCCTTAAAAGGAAATTAGTAGAACTGGTTGGAAAACCTTTTTTCCACAGAAAATTTTGAATTTTTGGCAATTATTTGAAAACCAAAATATTTTGGACTCCTCTTTTGGTGAGGAGAGGTGATGTGTCATGGAAGTCCCATATCTATAGACTTTTCCTTATGTGTGGTGATGAGACTAATAAATCACATAGTTTTTCTTATGTTGCCAGGTACCAGCATACTCCAAGGTATGCTAGAGCGAGTCAGAAAACTTCTGACTACATTTTTTCATCAGAAATTGCTGATTTGTCAAAATTGAGAAGTTTCATGGAACTGGCTGCATTTTGATAAAGTTCTGACAGAACCTTGCCTGCCAGGAAGGTTTTGAAACTGGTTTCCTGCCAGCTCATCCAACTGGCTCCTCAGCAGCCTACCTTGTAGGCTGATGGGAAAACTGAGAGCCTGGAAGCCCTTGGAACATCACCACCCAGGCCTCCAGGCTTATGGCTCCTTGGCAGCTTGCCTGGTGGGCACACACGGACCCAGGAGCCTGGAGATCAGTAGCTCCAGGGCAGCCTACCATCAAGAGTGCCTTGGAACTGGGGACTTTGTACCCTTTTAGGGAGAATTTTGAGGGTTTTTTTTTGTTTTTCATTCAAAATTGGAATTAACCTAGATTTCAAAATATTAAAATCTTCCACAAAATGGAATTACCTTTCTCCACGCATCTGTAATCCATATGCTGCTTTTCAATAGTGACATTGTCTTCAGTGGAACTAGTAATGAAGTCAGATACTATTCATCATGAGCAAGAGTGGCAGAATCTGCCCCTTTGTGGAATCAGTGGTTTTATTAGTACCATATGGTCTCATTTTGGCACATATTAGTGCTGTGTATTGTAGTGGAAATACCATTTGTAGGTAATGCAGAACTCAGGGAAGATGTAGAAACATAGCTTTAAAGGGCCCACTCATAAAGTCCTTATTCAACCATTACTCAGGCAAATTGCTACTGATTCCAGTATGAATTTTGCCTAAATAGAACCCCCCTTAAGATTGGGCCTGTCAGAAACGTTGATGGGGATAATCAGGCCTAATGGACGAAGCCACAGCAGTCAGGTCTAGTGGTTGGAGCCACGGGTGAGAGCCAGGATGAGGAGTCCAGAGCAGGGTTGGAGTGAGGCCGGAGAGCAAGCAAGACGGAAACAGGACTAGGAACAGGGTTGGAGTAAGAGGATGGCTGGAGCAGGCTAAGGCTTGGGGAGTCTGTTGCCACTGTCAGGCAGGAGAAAGTTCCAAGCCCTGGAGTGATGTTGAGCAGACTGAGCTGCTGTTCCTCATGTGATGCTTATATACCTGCCCTGAGAGTCAACAGACCAGTTCCTGGCTTATGGATTGGTTGGACCTTAGATTTGCTCTGGGACTATACCTGCAGTGTAAAGAATGAAATAGTTTTAGCACAGGTTATTGTCTTAAGGTTTTTCTTTCTGTTCAATGATACAAATGTTTCTTTTCTGGAAACTCTCTTCAGAGCAGGGGCTGTCTTTTACTTCCAGTTTTGAAGTTGAAAATCATATAAAACCAGACATTTCACATCATTTTGGTGCATGTATTGGACCATATTCATTTTGCAGCTAGCCATGGGTCCACTCAAAATTGAGCACAGGTTTATACTGTAGAGTTGTGACCTTTAATGACAGGTTTCAGAGTAACAGCCGTGTTAGTCTGTATTCGCAAAAAGAAAAGGAGTACTTGTGGCACCTTAGAGACTAACCAATTTATTTGAGCATGAGCTTTCGTGAGCTACAGCTCACTTCATCGGATGCACGGTATGCATCCGATGAAGTGAGCTGTAGCTCACGAAAGCTCATGCTCAAATAAATTGGTTAGTCTCTAAGGTGCCACAAGTACTCCTTTTCTTTTTGTGACCTTTAATGACTCTTTTGACAGACATTATCTGAGTGTAAAATTTGTAATGAAGCCTGAAAAGATGAGAGTTTTTGTTCTCATGGTGAAAAATATGCACAGCTATGGTTACAATAATAATCTGAATTTTTTTTAGCCATACAGTATCTCTCCATAACAACATTGCAAAAGGGACGGAGTTGTTGTTAAAGACAAGTTAATCGTAAAATATACATGTAACTGCATTAATTTTCAGACAGATAGTAAATCAGGAAGTTTTGTTTTTTGAATTTTGCTTTTGCAATTTGTTGCTCAGCTCCATAATATTGAGTTCAACCTTATGGTCTGATTTTCTCTGGATGAAGTCAAAGTGTTGTCTTTTGGCAAGTAATGTTAAGATAATTACCACCCTCACCTCTAATTCTTTCATTGAACAGTATGCAGATTTTCAACAGTTTTCTTCAATGGATTTTGAGAACTTTGAGTTTTCTATTGGATCCATATTCTTTTTTAACATACTGATATGTCAAGATATGTTAATTATTTGTTTTTATGTTTGGTAAATTGTGTTGATGCCTTAAATCAAGCAGAAATGATTAAACAAATGGAATAGTATGTAGTGATATAAAATAACAAAACATGATTGTTACTTAAAAATACGTGCAAAATTATCTTGTTGCGGTACATGAAGAAAACTGTATTGCTTTGTACTTGTATCCTGTGTGCACAGATTGCCTTATCTCTAATCACTACCACTGGGCCTAATAGGAGGTGGCCTTCTTAGAACTCCAACAATGTATCAGGTGCATTGTAATTTGGCAGCAACCTTCATAGGGTCCCTTTTGCATTTCAAAATCACGGCTGTATTACTGGGCAAATTCTGCCTTTCAGAACCAAAGGGGAAAAAACATTTCTCTATGGGCTTCTCTGATAATGCAGATACAACCCATGCCATATGTTTCCTTTCAGTATTTTTGATAACTTTTCAGAGTTGGCTTAAGTTAGTTTGTGCTGATAAAAAAACTCAGTAGTTAACAGGGGTATCTTGAGATTGAGAGGCCCAGAGTTCACTCTCCAGCCATAGCTTATTTTAAGCTGAGCTAGAAGTATTAAATGAGTGTACTCTGGCAAGCCAAATTCTATCTCGGAGCAAGAAAAACATGTGCTGATAGTTTTATCGTTTTGTTCATTTCTAACTTATCTGGCCGTTGTTAAGCCTAAGGGGAAGGTGGTCATTGTCTGGCTTAATCAGACCTGAAAACTGAGCAATCAGTTGATCCTATAGTACAGTCCATTTGATAGAAATGAAATCCATCTCTTCAGTAGCATTTTCTTTTGGTTATTTTTAACAAATACACAGTATGTTTGCCAGTCTCCAGTGCATTTCATTCTCCAGCTATATACACATATAAATCAATAGATGTATCATAGAATAGAAGCCTCCCTGGAATGGTTAGAAGTGTTTTTAATCTTACAAGTTACTAAAAACAATCTCTCCTTTGTGTTCCAATGTAACCATACCATTTTTGTAAGGTGCTGGATGTGTGAGGCAGTTTAATAAAAACACAGGTATCGTTAAAAGGTTGTACTTTCTGCCTGTTTTTTAAAGAAATCCACAAATTGAAATGAATGCCACTGTCATATAATGTTGGGCTTCTGATCTGTTAATTTATATTACAGGGCCAGGCAATAATGATGCAGCAGCAAATATAAACCAGTAAAACAGCTCTATAGACTATTCTTGTAACTATAACAGGCTTTTCTTAATACCATGTGTTCAAGGTACCTTCCCAACTCTGAACTCTGGGGTACAGATATGGAGACCTGCATGAAAGGCCCCCTAAGCTTATTCTTACCAGCTTAGGTTAAAAGCTTCCCCAAATTACAAACTTTGCTTTGTCCTTGAACAGTATGCTGCCACCACCAAACATTTTAAACAAAGAACGGAAAGAGACCACTTGGAGACGTCTTCCCTCAGACTATCCCCCCAAATCCTACACCCCCTTTCCTGGGGAAGGCTTGATAATAATGCTCACCAATTGGTACCGGTGAACACAGACCCAACCCCTTGGATCTTAAGAACAATGAAAAATCATTCAGGTTCTTAAAAGAAGAATTTTAATTAAAGAAAAAGTAAAAGAATCACCTCTGTAAAATCAGGATGGTAAATACCTTACAGGGTAATCAGATTCAAAACATAGAGAATCCCTCTAGGCAAAACCTTAAGTTACAAAAAGACACAAGAACAGGAATATACATTCCATTCAACACAGCTTATTTTACCAGTCATTAAACAAAAGAAAATCTAATGCATTTTCTAGCTTTAGATTACGTACTAACTTAATAGGAGTTGAAAGGCTTGCATTTCTGATTTGTTCCCAGCAAACGCATCACACAGACAGACAGAACCCTTTGTTCCCCCTCCCTCCAGATTTGAAAGTATCTTGTCCCCTCATTGGTCATTTTGGGTCAGGTGCCAGCAAGGTTACCTTAGCTTCTTAACCCTTTACAGGTGAAAGGGTTTTGCCTCTGGCCAGGAGGGATTTTATAGCACTGTATACAGAAAGGTGGTTACCCTTCCCTTTATATTTATGACACCATGTGACAGAAGATTAATCCGAGTCATTTGACTTCAAGGCTTGAATGTATATAACTTAACTGTGGATGTCAATCCCGTATATCTATACAACTAGATTTACTTTGAATTTCTATTTTTTCTCCTGATATTTTATTTTTCTGATTCAGCTACTGGTGCCCAGATAATCCTACAGATCCAACACTGTCATGTTAGAAGCAATTTATGATGGATGATGATGCCTGGGGCAAATTCTTAAAAGGTTAAAGCAAACTGCTTTGGTGACTAGAATATTATTTAATCTGTTATATTCCATCTTTTCATGATAAATCTGTGCCTTGTTATCAGGACGCGAGAGAATCACCAAGTCACCTGCTCCTCAGATCAGAAGGTGATTGTGGCTTTGAGTAGATATTAAGCAGCCACAGCACTGCCTGGTCAGAAAGAGCAAGTGTACTAGCCTTTTTACCTCAAAAGCGCCTTGGTTCTATTCCACCATAGGTCTCATCACACATGAGTTTGGTCTTGATCTGTTCCCAGTGGACATCACTGCACTTCACAACTAAAATACTTTGTCACTTAATGTGTCACAGTTCAGCACAATTGTTAGCATCTTCTCAGAAGGATCCAGGACTGGATTAGGCAGGACAATGCAGGTGAGCCTTAAAGAGCAACTTGGAGCTGTGGATGGAAGCTTGTGTGACATCCTTATGCATTATGTCTAGTTGTAGACAAGGATGTTCATTTCTCATTTCCATTTTCTAGAATTAAGTTATAGTTATTGTTTTTTTTTAAAAATGTCAGTTTGGCAATTTATTTAAATAGTAATATTGAGTTAAGATCATTATAAAATGAAGACAAGACCTCCCTAAATAAAAAGAAACCCATGGTGATGTAGCTACCATCATTCTTTTATTTCTTTCAGTAATTGATGTGTGAATAAGCTGTATCCACTGAAACACTGAAGAAAGAACAAAGTAGTACCTCTGATGAGGGATACTGTGGTTTCAGAGGTATAAAAAGAAACCTATACTACACTCAAATCAGGCCATGATTAGACCTAAAGGTCATGACCTGAAGTGAGAGAACCATTTTTTAAATTTTATTTTAAATTGACTATCTCAGATAAATACATTCCATTTTTAGGGCCGGTTCGGAGGCACAATGTCAATAGGGGGAATTAATCAAATCTACAAAGTGCGAAATGACATAGGTTTGTCTCAGTAAAATAATTTTGGCAGGATCTTTAGCTGCAGCCAATCACTGTTCAGCCCAGCTGAAGACAGAGGTGCATTTGTGCCCTTAGCATTCACTTCCACCAATTCTTGGGGCTGTCTGGCTGCTAGAGCTTCCTCTCTTGTAAAAGAGAGCGGCCTTTAGGGCATCTCTACGTCCAGAGACAATATAGCTCACCTAAGTATCAAATTAAAATAAAATAGCAGACTTTTAAAGAAACAGTAGGGCACTGTGGCCAAAAGGGCTAATGTGATCCTTGAATCCATAAACAAAGGGAATTCAAGTAGGATTACAGAGGTGATTTTACCTCTGTATTTGGCACAGGTGTGGCCACAACTGGATTATGGTGTCCAATTTAGTGCCGAAAATTCAAGAAGGATGTTGATAAATTGGAGAGGAATCACAGAAGAGCCACAAGAATGATTAAAGAATTAGAAAACATGCCTTACAGTGACAGACTCCAGGAGCAAACTCATTTTAGCTTAACAAAGAGAAGATTAAGGGGTGGCTTGATTATAGTCTATATGTGTCTACACTGGGGAACAAATATTTAATAATGAGCTCTTCAATCTAGCAGAGAAAGGTATAAAGTGATCCAAATGCTAGAAGTTGAACCTAGACAAATCGAAGCTGGAAATAAGATGTATATTTTTTTTAACAGTGAGGGAAATTGACCACTGGAACAACTTACCAAGAGCCATCGTGGATTTTCCATCACTGACAGATTTTAAATCAAGAATTATTTTGGGGAACTTCTGTAATTTATTTTATACAGGAGGTCAGACTAGATGACCGCAATGGTCCCTTCTCACCTTGGAATCTATGAAAACTTTTCATCATCCCTGGAACACTTCATGAAGTTTGGGAAACTTGGGAGGGTGTAGGTTCAGGTACAGGAAGGATTGAGGTGGAGGAGTGTTTTAATTAATTAATGAATTAAAATAAAACATAGTGGCTGGATCTTGTCCAGCATTAAGGCTGCTTTCTGCCATACTGGTACCTCAAAGGTGGCCTAAAGAGGATCCAGTCCCGCAGGGGAATCCCCAGGAAATGTGCAACTGCCATAGTAGCTATTTCACTACCATCCCTAAGGCCTGGAGATCTCCAGCTGCTGGAGATCCACTAGCAGCCAGAGGAGGAGTAGTGCTGCTTTGAGCTCTTGCTATGGCACAAAGCAATCTTCAACTGGGATAGGGTCTTACCACAAGACTTAATGCTTGGCCACCCCCACCCTGTTAACTCTCACAGCTAGTTAAACCTTCTAACAATTCTAGAAGTATTATTTCTACTTTTTTTTAAATGTACTGTTTTGTTTTAATTTGATGCTAAGATGAGGTTCTTTAACTGCCTTGATGCCAAAATTAATTCTCCCTGAATTTAGAGATACCCAATTCCTTACTGCTGATTTTTTTTTGGGGGGGGGGAAGAAGGTCCAGAAAGACACACCTAGATTCCAGCATATTTGAAGTTTAATAACTTGAATGTACTTGACCTTCCCAGGTGGTTCTTTTCAGTCTTGATTAAATAGGAGAGGTTTTAAGGGATTGGGGTTTTGTTCCTTTAAAATGTGGTTGAGTTGAGAGATCAACAGTGCTGTACTTCTTTTTTTTTTAAAGGTTGGCGTTTGTAGTGAAAGAGTGAAAGACGGGTAGGTGTATTGTTTTGTTTCGGAAGTCACAGAATGAATTTAATGCAGGCTGTCGGATATAAAAAAATTATTCATCTGATACTTTGTCTCTTGTAAATGCCAGAAATCTGGGGAAACTCAAAACTAGTTGAGTATTAGTGACTGATTTTGATATGGGTTTAATAAATTCACTTTTTATATTGTCTTTCTAGTTTCTCTACATATTGTTGCCAGCAATGATACTTCTTGAAATAACTTCCATACTCAAAGATAGCTTCTACAATAGCACTTCTAGAAGTTATGAAAAAAGTTCACTTCAGACTTTTTTCTAGTTGGAATCTATGCTGGTCTCTCTGAAACTGGCTATTGTAGGTGGGAGTAGATGGCAAATACTAATCCTTCACCCTACATTTTTAATACACAAAATTATGTTTGATTACAAAATGAGGTTCCTTAGTGTGAGTAAAGAAAATTAAAATGGTCCCATTTAGACTTAAAAATCACACCTCACTGAGAAGGAAGGATGGAGCTTGGGTTGCAACTTCACTTTTGCTGCTGCTCCAGCTTGCCCATAAACAGTTTTTCTTTGATTTACATTGTGATGGACAGATAGTCACAATAGAAAAGGTAGAAAGCAGATGTCATGGGTTTTATTTCCAGCTGTGTCTGTGACTTGCTGAGTGACTTTGATTAAGGTTTGGTCTACACTACAGCCTTACATTGGTATAACTACATTGCTCAGAGAAAAATCCACCCCCCATAGTAACACAGTTATATTGACCTTAACCCTTGGTGTTGACTGTGCTATGTCGGTGGGAGTGCTTCTCCCATCGACATAGCTACCGCCACTCAAGGAGGTGCATTCATTATGCAGTGGGTGAGCTCTCTCTGGTCAGCATAGGAGCATCCTTATTAAAGCACTACGGTGGTGCAGCATTTTAAGTGTTGATTCAACCTGAGTTATTTTGATCCTTTGCACATCAAATTCCCCATCTTTAAAATGGGATTGGTTATGTTGGTGCGTAGATATCAATAAATGAAAAAACCTGTATACAATACTTTGTATTATTCTTAGTCTATATGTTCACATATAGGTCATAAATACTATTTATAATAATAATAACAATGTGTGTGTATATGTGCATATATGTTACACACAAAAATATGTTTAAAATAGGTCTATTGTCATAGCAGGGTTTCAATACTATGCAGTCAGTAAAGCCTGGGGTCACATATTGGACAGTGAGAAGAAAACAAAATATTCAATAACTGTTCATTCAAGAAGCAATATCCATCCTGCGCACAGAATAAGGCCACGGGTTCTGTGGGGAAAAAAAAGTGTGTGTTCACGTAAGTAATGACTGTATCATAAAACATATGCATGGGGTGGGGGGATTAAGGTTACACAGGCATCCTTAATTCTGGCATTTCCTAACTTTTGAATGCTTGGCTTTGAAATCTGAATAATGTTCTTTTGACATAGTATTTTGTGTGTAAATTCTTTGGGTTTTTATTAAGCAAGCGGAAAGAAAAAACCAAATTTCATCATGTGGAATCATATTAATTCACACATGGGTCTTCAGCAAGGTTAGAATTTTAGATCCATTATACAGATCTTTACCAGTTGTTTGAACAGAGTATATGATAGCAGTAGTAGGTTGTCACCCTCAGTGTGCAAGCAACTAAAGGGAGATAAAGCACATATTTTGTCAGTGGGTTTCATTGCCATTTTCTGACAGAAGAGAAATGTTGAGAATCCCTTGTTCCATTTCAGGATCTAAGGGGAATGTGATCTAGTAGTCACAGACCATTCTGCCCCTTCTTCAACCTAAGCCTCTTTTTTGCCCCTTTTTCCCCCCCCACCCCCCCAGTTGCTTTCATCTCAGTCTCCCTCCCCAACTGTAGCTGACAATATATTCAATCCTGGTCCTGGGCCCAGTCCCCGAGCCTGAACACCCTCCAGCTCCCTGTCCCAGTACCTCCCTCCCCATCAGCTCCACAGCCCAGTTCTCTGCTCAATTCCAAATCCCAGTCTCAGATTATCCAAACCTAGTTCCTCATCCCAGTCCTCCAATTCCACCTTCGAGAACCTACTACCACCAGTCTAACTCCTCATCACAGTCCCTCACCCCCGTCTGGCTCCTCATTCCTATCCCCCCCACCCCTATCTTGGCTCCACATCACAGTTCCAGTTCTCCATTACCTCCCCTCCCCTCGATCCTTGCCTTAGTCCCCTAATGACTCCCATGGCTCTAGATCCAAGTCCCTCCCACTTGGGTCCATGTCCCCATTCCTTGGCTTACCCACTCATTACAGTTCCCACTACTTGCACCAACTGTACCATCCCACTTCTAATCAGGTCCTCCTCCCACTCCCCTACCTGCATCCGCTCCCCATTCCTCATCCCTTATCCAAGGTCTTACAATGGAATCTGTCAGGCAACATTAATTATCGACAGCACTATCTGTGCCATCTATAATATACATATTTGCAAATTACTATATTGTAAATCTTCTGGTGGGAGGGCTTTATTTTAGAAATGGAATTCACTGCTGAAAAGCCTTTAACACAACTTAAGCACTTTTGGTGAGATTTTGTAGGGAAGATGGGGGAGTGGAGGTGATATAGGAATTGGTCAGGGGAAGAGCCATGAGATCAATAATCATGATGATTCACTAGCAGGGACCCCATGTAGGAGGTACAGAGGGTTGCAGCTACATTCCACTTTATAGTCTGGAGTAATGGCTGCAGAGGCTATTTCTTCCCTGAAGATTCAGCTGGGTCTAGCCTCACAGGGCAGAACCATGTTGTTACATCCAGAGTGGTGCTGTACTGGCCCATTTACTGGGAAGAATTTCTAGTCAGATAGCCCATGATTCTTAGAGGTGCATGCATCTGGGCTTTTCTATCAATTCACTCTCAGGGTGTTCTCTCTCTCTTTTTCCCTCCTCTATCCTAGCATGGAGCTGCTGTTTGTGGCAGTGACATGAAAACAATACTTTATATAAATAACTGCCTAGCTTATTAATGCAGACAGTTCTGAAGGTGAAAGCCAACAGCATGAGAACATCATTGTGATTTGCAGGCTGAATTCCTTAAAGCAATTCATAGTGCATGTGACTGACTTCTCTGATTTTTCCATTTCTTTTGTTTCTAATAAACATAAGTGTCATCTTGCAGCTATATTTCTCCGAGATTTATGGGTCTTACTGATTTCACACCACAGTTTTACCAGAAAGCTCTTATGACCTTCTGGCCAACTGGCAGCACAGGAGGAGGATTTTTTGGATGGCATCTCTGTGGAAGTGCAGCAGAAACTGAGCTGGCAAATGTGGGGTTAAACCATTGATCCAGTGTAGGTAATGTCAGTGCAGAATGCAGGAGGACATAGACAAGCAAATACATTCCAGATGGAATTGTGGGATAGCATCAGAGGTCTAGCAGCACCCTGGCTTGACTAGCCTGAGTTCTTATTGCAAAGAAGGCAGGTTGCCAGCCCAGACTGAAGTGAATCTAAACTCAAACCTATGCTCTCAGCTGTGTCTTCCAGGCTGGGCTTAACACATCCTCAAGCTTGGGTCAGAGGTTTTTCTTTGTAGATGGAAGGAGGGTATGGAGCAGCACCAGACTAAAGTCTGGTCTAACTTGGCACTGAAGACATACCCAGAAGGGCTTCACTATAAACTGCCAGTCTGCCTGTGGATTGCATCACCTCAGCCCCTGCAGAGTTCTCCATATGAAGTCAGATTATTCAGGTTTTGTGCAGAGAGGGTAAACTTCACCCTTAATGAACTTTCCTTCATTTTAGATTGTTTTTCAGCATCATGCAGCACTTCGTGCTGAGAACCAGCAAGAAGTAGGTTCATTGTAAATGAAAGCTAAGGCATAGAGGAAGAAAGAACAGATTGGAGTTGGTGTGAACAAAATGACAAATGCTGGAACATCGTACGCAACTTCCATCCAAAAAAGAAAGTAAGGCAAGATATGAAGAAAAAAGGAAAACTCCAAACCTTCTACTGTACCACCAGGGAATTCCAGGCCAACCTGTTGCATTAGTCATCCTGTGCTCTGCCTTGAAAAGCCTGTGGGAATTGAAAACCCGTACTTGGCCACAGGTTTGGAACCCAGAGGAAGGATTAGTTTAAAGACATCCAACATATAGTTTTCATGTTCTAAAATTATGGTTTAAATTCTCTTCAGTTTGTCTGCTGTGATTTTACCATAATAGACTAATCTGCAAGAGTCTACAGGTTACATAGCAAATTCAGGATCCTATTCTGAGTCTTGCACATTCTGTAAGTCCCACTTTTTATATAGTTTAGAGATGTGGCAGAATTCTAGTCCCTTGAGGACAACCAGATTCAAGTTCCAGCTTAGAATCTAGAAGACCTGGGTCTCAAACCTCAATTTTTGCAAAATAAACTCTTATTTTCTGTCCAGCCCTAGCCAGAATACCACTGGATCTTTGCCTCACAGTGGACGTTCACCAGGGTATTCTAGAAGGAACTCAGGTTTAATATGTTACCCAAAGATGACAACTTTTAACTGTGCAGCACTCTTCCATGTTCATCCATGTGTGATGGGTAGGATCTCTATGCTCAGACAAGGATTTGAGATCCTCTCTGGTGTTCACACTTCAGTTCAATCTGTAAATGAGTCTGAATAAGGAAAGGTGCAATTCTTATTCCTGTCCTGGCTATCACTAACTTTTCATCAGATATTTGCTTGGATCAATGATCTCTTTAACACTCCTCTCACTTTCCTCATTGTCATTTAAACCTGACTCTAACCTTCCAACTCATCTTCTGCAGCTGTTTTCTCATTTGATGGTCTTTCGTTCTCTCACCCTCCTTACCTTGCAGACTCTGACAGTGGATTTCAGATAATTCTATAAAAGGATCTGTCCCATGTAATTGTGAGATCATTTCCTGATACATTGTACGTACACTATTAGCCCACTAAAAAAATGCTAGTTTATTCACAATTCTTATTCTAAGTTTCCTGTGGGTATTTTTTGCACATCTGTAGTCAGGCCAAGCCCTCTTTCAAAAATGTCAGTTAGTTGGATCATTCTGGCACAATCTCTCTCTGGTTGTTCCAATTAATGGATGCTGCATTGTGTGATAAGGAGGTGCCTCGACAGAAGCTCAGGGCCGGCTCCAGGCACCAGAGTTCCAGGCAGGTGCTTTGGGCAGCAATCTGCAAGGGGTGGCCGTCCGTGTACCATTAGGGCGTTTCCGCGGCAGCAGCAATTCTACGGCAGCCTCTCTCTTCAGCCGTCCGTGGTGCACTGCTTGGGGCGGCAAAACCAGTAGAGCCGGCCCCGCAGAAGCCAGTACTGCTTTAACACTGAATCAATGAACTGCACAACTGTCCTGGCTATGCCACCTTCCCAGGCAATGGTGGCTATTTCTTGCATTGCACTGATTCTTTGATTCCCTCCTCCAATGCAAGAGGAAGTTGTGGCTGCTTTTCATTTCCAGAATCTGCTGACTGGCAGATCTGTCACAGCATGAGCCTTCTGTCAGGATTTATGCCGGTGGAAATGATTTTAGAACCTACATGATAATGCAACTTAATGAGTGTTTAAATCAAACTTTACAAAACGGTAGCTCCAAAATAATACCCCAAAACACCCCTTTCATCTTCATCCGTTTCAATGTTACATATCCCACATCAGCACCCTCCAATCCTGCCATCTGGAATCCATACCTTAAATAGCAATGTGTTAACTGATTAGGAAAGAGCTTCTGACTCATGAATTTGAGAAATCAGTGCTACAAGGGCATTATGGGTATGCTTAACGAGTGAAAAACGTGAGAGTCCCTTTGACCATGGCTGCTAGATACAGTGGAATTCTTTGAGTGAGAAGCCAAAATGTTCCCATGCTTCGCAATATGAATGTTTTCATTGAAATGAATCTCCTCATTCAGGTCTGTACTTAAAGCAGGTGCATATTGCCCATTGTAGTGCAATAGGACTTGAGGATATGCTTAAAGATAAGCATGAATTTAGGAGGTTTTCTGCACCAGGACCCTTTTTATTTTATTGCTTGTAACTTCACTGTAAGAGGTTCTTCATTTAACCTAGTGCCAAACTTGGGGGTGGAGGGAATTGTTCTACGTTTTCTCTGACAATTACTTATTTTTCACTATCTTAAATCTGTCTCTGCAGTATCCAGTATGTGGTCTACCTTCCTGCTACTAGCAACTTGCATCTCTGCTGCTGTTTTATAAACAATGCGGGCAGTAACTAGACTCCCCATAGAGTTTCTCTAGGGAGACCAAACATACAGATGTGATTTCTGAACAATGACCAGCGTGAGAGAGCTAACAATTCTGACACTGACCTGTACTTAAAACAAATAAAAATGATTCTTTGAAATAGAAAAGGAGTACTTGTGGCACCTTAGAGACTAACAAATTTATTTGAGCATAATCTTCCCTGAGCTACAGCTTACTTCATCAGATGCATGCAGTGGAAAATACAGTGGGGAGATTTTATATACACAGAGAACATGAAACAATGGGTGTTACCATACATACTGTAACAAGAGTGATCAGGTAAGGTGAGCTATTACCAGCAGGAGAGAAAAAAACCCTTTTGTAGTGATAATCAAGATGGGCCATTTCCAGAAGTTGACAAGAATGTGTGAGAAACAGTAGGGGTGTGGAAATAAACATGGGGAAATAGTTTTACTTTGTGTAATGACATTTCCACTCCCAGTCTTTATTCAAGCCTAATGTAATGGTGTCCAGTTTGCAAATTAATTCCAATTCAGCAGTCTCTCGTTGGAGTCTGTTTTTGAAGTTTTTTTCTTGAAGAATTTCCACTTTTAGGTCTGTAATCGAGTGACCAGAGAGATTGAAGTGTTCTCCGACTGGTTTTTGTAGGTTATAATTGTTGACATCTGATTTGTGTCCATTTATTCTTTTACGTAGAGACTGTCCAGTTTGGCCAATGTACATGGCAGAGGGGCATTGCTGGCACATGATGGCATATATCACATTGGTAGATGTGCAGGTGAACGAGCCTCTGATTGTGTGGCTGATGTGATTAGGCCCTATGATGGTGTCCCCTGAATAGATATGTGGACACAGTTGGCAATGGGCTTTGTTCAAGGATATGTTCCTCGGTTAGTGTTTTTGTTGTGTGGTTGCTGGTGAGTATTTTCTTCAGGTTGGGGGGCTGTCTGTAACCAAGGACTGGCCTGTCTCCCAAGATCTGTGAGAGTGATGGGTTTTCCTTCAGGATAGGTTGTAGATCCTTGATGATGCGTTGGAGAGGTTTTAGTTGGGGGCTGACCGTGATGGCAAGTGATGTTCTGTTATTTTCTTTGTTGGGCCTGTCCTGTAGTAGGTGACTTCTGGGTACTCTTCTGGCTCTGTCAATCTGTTTCTTCACTTCAGCAGGTGGGTATTTGGTAATCCTTTGTCAAAGGCTTTCTGAAAATCCAAGTACAGTAACTGCCCACTTTATGTCCTCTCCTTTAACATTGTTTTGATCTTACATCCCTGCTCAATTACAGAACATACTCCATTTAAAGTTGTGCAATGCTTCGCTATAACGTCTTTTGGCTGCCTGGTCTGTCTGCAGCTGGCGGCCCCCCATCAGTTCCCCTCTCCCCCCCAGCACCTCATGCCCACCAGCAGACCCTGCAGATCAGAGCCTTCCTCCTCCTCCCCGCCACGTGCCCGTGGCAATCAGCTGGCTTGCAGCATTCAGGAGGGAGGGGGGAGGAGTGAGGACTCAGCATGAAGGCTCCCCCTCCCTCCCCTGCCTCACAAACACCACAAACCAGCTGATTGCCGTGGGCAGGAGGCAGAGGGAGGAGGCTGTGCGCTGGGTCTCCTCTCACCACCCTCCTGTCCCCTGAACGTCGCAAGCCAGCTGATTGCCCTGGGCAGGAAGGAGGGGGGAGGAGAGAGGATGTGACGCGCCTCCCCCATCCCTCCCCTGCCTCCTGCCCATGGCAATCAGCTGGCCTCCTTGCCTGCGTCATTGTCTCCAGTGCCAGTGGGCTATGCCTGTGTGGGGTAAGGTGGGGGCACCTGCCAACTATAGTACTGTAATGTATGGGGAAAAAATGTCCCTGGAACCTAACCCCCCCCCATTTACATTCATTCTTATGGGGAAATTGGATTCGCTTAAAGTTGCATTTTTCAGGAACATAACAACAACATTAAGTGAGGAGTTATTGTATGGTATATTAACTGGATTGTGCTTCTTTACACACTCTAAGAATTCTAGCACACATCCTTTTACAAAAGCCATGTTGATTCTGTTCACCAAAAAACCCATGTTTATCTATGTGTGATCATATTGTTCTTCACTATAGTTTCTATCAATTTGCCAGAGACTGAATTAGTTTACCAGCCTGTATTTGCCAGGATTGCCTGGAGTCCATTTTAAAAATCAGCATTACATTACCTATCTTCCAGTCATCTGGTACAGAGGATTGTTTCAGCGATAGGTTACATACTACCATTAGTAATTCTGCAATTTCATATTTGCATTCCTTCAGAACTCTCGGGTGAATACCATCTGGTCCTGGTGATTTATTTGTTCCAAATCCTCTTCTGCTGACACATCAATGTGGAACAGTACTTCAGATTTCTCACCCCAAAACGACTGCTCTGATGTGAATATCTCCCCCACATCCTCTGTAGTTGAGTGATGTGAAGAATTCATTTAGCTTCTCTGCAATGGCCTTGTTTGCTTTCAGCAGTTTTGTCATCAAGTGGCCCCACTGTCTGTTTGTCATGTTTTCTGCTTCTGAAGTACTTAAAAAAAAATCTTACTGTTAGTTTTTGTGTCTTTAGCAAGTTGCTTAGCAAATTCTTCCTTGGCCTGCCTTCTATTACCTTTACACTTAACCTGACAGAGTTTAACCTTCCTGTTATCCTCACTAGGATCTGACTTCTATGCCTTTTTGCCTGTAACAGCCTCCATTATTCTCGTGTTTAGGCATGGCAGCAATCTTTTGGTTCTCTTATTGTCTTTTCTGTTTTGGGCCATTTGTTTAGTCTGAAACTTTATTATAGTGTTGTTAAATAGTCCCCATGCTGTTTTCAAGCATTTAACCCTTGTGATGGCTCCTTTTAACTTCCATCTAACTAGTGTTCCCATTTTTGTGTGTTTTAGAATTAAATATTACTGTGGGAGATTTTTGGTATCTTCCCTCTTACAGGGATGTTAAATTTAATTACATTATGGTGACTATTACCAACTGGTTCAACTATAGTTAACTCTTGGACCAGGTCCTGTGCTCCACTCAGGACTAAATCAAGAACTGCTTCTCCCCTTGTGGCTTCCAAGACTAGTTGCTCAAAGAAGCAGTCATTTATGTGTCTATACATTTTATGTCTACATCATGCCCTGAGATACCATGTACCCAGCAATATGAGAATAGTTGGAATTCCCCATCATTTTTCTGCTTTTGTAGCTTCTCTAACTTCACTTACCATTTCACAAGCACGATCACCATGCTGGTCAGGTGGTCAGTAAAATATTCCTACTGCTATACTCTTATTCATGCATGGAATTTCTCTCCATAGAGATTCTGTTGTATAGTTTCTTTCATTTAATTTTTTTATCTTATTTGACTCTATGATTTCTTTAATATATTCCACCCCCACTCCCAGTGTGACCTACTCTGTCATTTATGTATATTTTGTATCCTGGTATTACCGTGTCCCATTGAAAAAAGAAAAGGAGTACTTGTGGCACCTTAGAGACTAACCAATTTATTTGAGCATGAGCTTTCGTGAGCTACAGCTCACTTCATCGGATGCATGCCGTGGAAACTGCAGCAGACTTTATTTATACACAGAGAATATGAAAAAATACCTCCTCCCACCCCACTGTCCTGCTGGTAATAGCTTATCTAAAGTGATCATCAGGTGGGCCATTTCCAGCACAAATCCAGGTTTTCTCACCCTCCACCCCCCCACACAAATTCACTCTCCTGCTGGTGATAGCCCATCCAAAGTGACAACTCTTTACACAATGTGCATGATAATAAAGTTGGGCCATTTCCTGCACAAATCCAGGTTCTCTCACCCCCTCACCCCCCTCCCAAAAACCACACACACAAACTCACTATCCTGCTGGTAATAGCTCATCCAAAGTGACCATTCTACCTACAATGTGCATAATTAAGGTGGGCCATTTCCAGCACAAATCCAGGTTTTCTCACATCCCCCCAACCCCCATACACACACAAACTCACTCTCCTGCTGGTAATAGCTCATCCAAACTGACCACTCTCCAAGTTTAAATTCAAGTTAAGTTAAGTAGAATCATAGAATATCAGGGTTGGAAGGGACCCCTGAAGGTCATCTAGTCCAACCCCCTGCTCAAAGCAGGACCAATTCCCAGTTAAATCATCCCAGCCAGGGCTTTCTCAAGCCTGACCTTAAAAACCTCTAAGGAAGGAGATTCTACCACCTCCCTAGGTAACGCATTCCAGTGTTTCACCACCCTCTTAGTGAAAAAGTTTTTCCTAATAGCCAATCTAAACCTCCCCCACTGCAACTTGAGACCATTACTCCTCGTTCTGTCATCTGCTACCATTGAGAACAGTCTAGAGCCATCCTCTTTGGAACCCCCTTTCAGGTAGTTGAAAGCAGCTATCAAATCCCCCCTCATTCTTCTCTTCTGCAGGCTAAACAATCCCAGCTCCCTCAGCCTCTCCTCATAACTCATGTGTTCTAGACCCCTAATAATTTTTGTTGCCCTTCGCTGGACTCTCTCCAATTTATCCACATCCTTCTTGTAGTGTGGGGCCCAAAACTGGACACAGTACTCCAGATGAGGCCTCACCAATGTCGAATAGAGGGGAACGATCACGTCCCTCGATCTGCTCGCTATGCCCCTACTTATACATCCCAAAATGCCATTGGCCTTCTTGGCAACAAGGGCACACTGCTGACTCATATCCAGCTTTTCGTCCACTGTCACCCCTAGGTCCTTTTCCGCAGAACTGCTGCCTAGCCATTCGGTCCCTGGTCTGTAGCGGTGCATTGGATTCTTCCATCCTAAGTGGAGGACCCTGCACTTATCCTTATTGAACCTCATCAGATTTCTTTTGGCCCAATCCTCCAATTTGTCTAGGTCCTTCTGTATCCTATCCCTCCCCTCCAGTGTATCTACCACTCCTCCCAGTTTAGTATCATTCCGCAAATTTGCTGAGAGTGCAATCCACACCATCCTCCAGATCATTTATGAAGATATTGAACAAAACCGGCCCCAGGACCGACCCTTGGGGAACTCCACTTGATACCGGCTGCCAACTAGACATGGAGCCATTGATCACTACCCATTGAGGCCGACAATCTAGCCAGCTTTCTACCCACCTCATAGTGCATTCATCCAGCCCATACTTCCTTAACTTGCTGACAAGAATACTGTGGGAGACCGTGTCAAAAGCTTTACTAAAGTCAAGAAACAATACATCCACTGCTTTCCCTTCATCCACAGAACCAGTAATCTCATCATAAAAGGCAATTAGATTAGTCAGGCATGACCTTCCCTTGGTGAATCCATGCTGGCTGTTCCTGATCACTGTCCTCTCATGCAAGTGCTTCAGGATTGATTCTTTGAGGACCTGCTCCATGATTTTTCCAGGGACTGAGGTGAGGCTGACTGGCCTGTAGTTCCCAGGATCCTCCTTCTTCCCTTTTTTAAAGATTGGCACTACATTAGCCTTTTTCCAGTCATCGGGGACTTCCCCCGTTCGCCACGAGTTTTCAAAGATAATGGCCAATGGCTCTGCAATCACAGCCGCCAATTCCTTCAGCACTCTCGGATTCAACTCGTCCGGCCCCATGGACTTGTGCACGTCCAGCTTTTCTAAATAGTCCCTAACCACCTCTATCTCCACAGAGGGCTGGCCATCTCTTCCCCATTTTGTGATGCCCAGCGCAGCAGTCTGGGAGCTGACCTTGTTAGTGAAGACAGAGGCAAAAAAAGCATTGAGTACATTAGCTTTTTCCACATCCTCTGTCACTAGGTTGCCTCCCTCATTCAGTAAGGGGCCCACACTTTCCTTGGCTTTCTTCTTGTTGCCAACATACCTGAAGAAACCCTTCTTGTTACTCTTGACATCTCTTGCTAGCTGCAGCTCCAGGTGCGATTTGGCCCTCCTGAAGGAAGGGTGGTCTGCACAACCCTTGGCCCACGCTGCTTCCTGCAGCCCCCATTGGCCTGGGACAGCAAACTGTGGCCAGTGGGAGCTGCGATCAGCCAAACCTGAGGATGCTGCAGGTAATGAAACCGGCCCAGCCAGCAGCCTTCTGCTGTGGGCTGCGGGCCAAAGTTTGCTGATCCCTGCTCTGTGCTATTATATCAATATCCTAATTTAATGCCAGGCACTTCAGTTCACCCATCTTAGTGTTTAGACTTCGAGCATTTCTATATACACATTTTCATAGTATGTCAATATTTAGTTGCTTGCCTTCATATGTTATGTTTAAATGGAACTCTTTCATCTGACTGTTCCTTACTAGCTCCTACCTTTACCAACTGCTTTCCTGTACTCTTTGCTAGGATATTATATTTCCTAAGTTAGCTTTTTTGTTTATTTTGATTCATACACCAACAAATAGACTGATCACCTACCCATGATTCTAACAAAAATATTTGAAAAATACAGTTATTCTAATTTACAACTCTATCAATTTTGACAAAACCCATAACCATTAATGTCCAGACAACAAAAAGGCATTTAATAATCCTTTCCACCACTTGTCACCTTCATAATTCTACTCCTTCAACAAAAGCCAAGAAGAATAAATGGACTTTACAGCATTGTCAACAGAATTGGTATACTCTGGATCAAGGGGAATGCAGGACTGCTGGAACAATTTGTATAGTGGGGGTGTTGAGAGCCAAATTGTAAACCTTGTATATGATGGAAACCACTTCAAACCAGGGGGTGCAGCAGCACTCCCATCACCCTTAGTTCCAGCACCTATGGGGGAATGAGTTCCGGAGTTCATGGCAGTCTCATAGAACATGACTGGCCAAAAGCCCTCTCTCTCCTATGTTGAGAGAGCTCCAGCTCTGCTGACCACAAATTAGGCAATATGGCAGAGGGAAAAAGGAATCCGTCAAGTAGAAAAGTCTAAGGCCATTTAGGGCTTTATAGGTCAAAAACAAACACCTTAAATTCGACCCAGAAACTGTAGGCAGCTAGTCAGATAATATGTTTTAACCCATGTGTTATGTGATCATAATTTGATCATATTTTTAACAGGCAGGCTGCTAAACCTCTGCACCAGCTTGAGTTACTGGCTGGATTTAAGATATTATTGCAGGATGTTTAAAAGCAGAAATCCTTTGCTACATCCTCCTCCTGTATATCAATCCTCCCTGAAATGGAAAGAAAACATAATAAGGCTATTGAACTTAGGAACAAAACATTGTTTTTGCCTGAAACCTAGTATGAGTTGCCAGTGCCGCAGCAAAATGTTTTCTAAAGTTTGACAAAAGTCCACTGGGAGTTCTTTTAATCAGAAGTGAGTAAAAAAAACAAACATTTTGTGGGTTTAGGTCAATATTTGCTTACATCAGGTGGAAAAAAGCCTAAATAGTTTTGTCTGAAACTTTCTGTGCTGGAATTCCTCACAGACAACTATTTACTTGTACTTTCTTTAAAGTTTGAAAAGCAATTGCAAAGCTAGGTGCATAGATATCAAGGTACATCAGGTAACTGAAACCTCTACAGAGACAGCTCTTGTGAGAAAATTGGTCCAGTTACTTGAATGAATTATCACTTAATGCATAACATATTTCTGTATTGAGATAACTAGTCTAAATCCCCTCCTCCCAAACTCAAAGAACTCCCAAGTTAAATGAGGTATACTCTGGTGGAGGTCTAAATAAATTGTTGGATTCAAAAGTCTTGCAATGATGTTTCAGCTGTGCTCTGGCCTCTCTACTGCTGCTCCCTCATCCCATTGCCTGCTAGAGCTCCTAATTTGATGTCCTGCCCCTGATTTTCAGCACTCCTCACTCCCACCCCCTCCTCTGCCAAAGGGAAAGAAAAGTATGGAATTTCACTTCTCTGTCCATGTATCCTTTATTCTGACCTTATACCAGTATCCATATTCTACCTCCCCACCAACAACTTTTTTGCATCTAAACTTCATCGTGCAATAACCCAATACATGTTCAACATTTCCATAAAACTTAAACTCTCAGGTTGTACATATCTAAAAATATTACGTATAGGTCATTCACTCAAACATAAAGCTTCCTCTGCTTTAATTGCTTAAATATGAACATCAAGAAATATTGACAACTTACCTCCCATATGTTACCGAACAATATTGTAATGATCAGTATAGATAGCTCTTCCACAAATAAATGGTGCTATATTTTTGTCTGGGAGTTAAGTTACGTTGTATCTGATGGGGGGATGGAGGAGGACTGGTGGGAAGTTAAGTCCTGCCCGTGTCTGTGGGAGTTGTTAACTTGCAGTGTTCCAATAAATCCTTTGAGTTCTACAAGAGAGTATTACAATATCACCATCAATTCTTTACTCCACTTTGTTCCATATATTCAAAACAAACATGATTAGCACTTACATAGCCTTGTATGCATTCACTATTTCATATTTACATATTCACTGTATCATCACTTATGAACACACAAAAGACATGTAAGGTAGATAAATAGTAGTATCTTCATTTTAGAGATTGGGAAGGTCAAACAGATGAAGTAACTTGTCCAAGGCCACACAAGTGAAAGAGCTGGAATTAGAATGTACAATTTATTGACTCTATACCCTGTGCTTCAGACCAGGATGCTTCTGGACATCTGTTTGTCCCATTCATCTCTCCAAAGTATATTGAAATTCTTTTTCACCTTCCGATACAACTCAGATTTGTAGACTCTTATGTCCTTTGGAAAGACAGTTAAAATGAATATAATATACAACATATCTGTGACCCTTGCTTGTATCCATGGGTAAATAATACATGTGTGAGGAGAAGGAAGAAAAGATGGAGTCAGAGTTAAGGTTGCCTATGGAACCTAAATTATAAATGGCCAGACTGAAATATTTAAAAATCTTTAGCATTAACTTAAAATTTCCCAACATGCAAATTTTAGGGGTGGGGGGGGGGGTTAAAGTGGAGCTGGGGGTTTTGGCTCCATTGTTCTAATACAATACTTTTCTCCAAACACTTGCATCCTTTGCTCCCAGTGCCCTATTCATATGTATATACTTACTGTGATCTCATAAAGGGAAATACCCATGTCCCCTCTTTCTGAACTTCTGATTATAAGTTTATTTATTTATTTATTGAGCACAAAGTTTGTCTAGAAATTAAGCGCAACAGGAATATATATTTTGAGATAATTAATCACACAACACTGTATTATTAAGGAAGGGCATGAAGAAGTATTCTTACAGGAGATATTTTCTTAACAGTTCCAATGTCTGAGGGTTTGTCAAGTGCCATGCTACTTTCAAACTTCAGTAAGCATGCCTGATAATTGTGGGAGTTACATTAAATGAACTCGATTCAGAACTATGACAATAAGAGATACTGCTAAGTTAAATTGTTAAATCTCTTGTAAGATAGACTATAAATCCTGACAGGTAGTGTGAGCATGCAGGAGCAATTTATTGACACTGCCTTTTCGTCTCTAGTCACATATTTATAGTGTAATGGTTATTAATTTCATATTTTTTTCTTGCTTTTGCTGTAGCTTGTGGATTCTGCTCTGTCTTGCAACAAGCTGAATTTTACCAATTTCAAACCTTGATGCTCCTTAATTTATTAAAACTGGAAATTCAAAATGAATGAAGGCCTTGAAGTAACTTCACTAGCAAAACAAATTGAAATCTTTTCAGAGTCATTTTCTGTTGCTTTTGCTTCTTAGCCTTGGCGCTGCTGTCCAGATACATTTAAATATCTCTGTTTGACATTTTATTTGACTAGAACTCTAGTATATTCAATCAGATAAGCTAAAATCAATCTATGTTATACAGAAATTGCATGTATAGGCATCTAAAAAATGCAGTGAAGATATTGTATGTTTATATCAGTCAGTGTCTAGCCTGTCTGAAAACAGTATGTTGTATTAAGAAAGAGGAAAGATGTTGGGTACACTGGTGGAGGTTTTCAGTTGATCTAGTTCTGCTTTTTCCAGGGCTTTTTTGCAGGGTGATCTGATAATACTTTGCGGCCCCAAATGCATCGCCTATTTTGATATGCTAAACGTCAGAACTTTTTTCTCCTACAACACTTGAAAAGTGAACACTTGTTCACTTTCCTTTGAATGAATCTTCATTTCATTTATTTTCTGATTTTATTCCTCCCACTCACTGAAAATCTCATCAGAACTCTCCATGTTCTCTTGTCTCTTGGCTTTCCCTCCACATCTGAATATAATTCAGTTCCCATCCTGCCTCCTCGGTATTCTAAACTCTCCGTGGCCTTAAATGCTATCTCTGATTTCATATCCACCTATGCTCCTGCTTCTTCATGTCATCTAACTTTCTGTTTCACCCTGACTTTCAGTAATTTTGCAGCCGTGGTTGACTGAAAAACTCTCTTCCCTCCACACAAGAAAGCCATTTTCCCCTTAAATCTTGAATGAAAACCTTCTTGTTTGTTTTAACTTACCATTCATTCCAAGTCTTGTTTTAACTTACGATTCATTCCTTAATTAAGGGATCCCTCCTTCCTCCTGTATTCCACTTACACATTACAGCATCCTTTAGTTTCCTTACTGTGTTGTGGTGCAGACAGGAGCAAGGCCATAGCCAGGATTAATGGGACCGAGAACAAAACATTTAGCAGAGCCAACCACCAGCAGCCCTGAGATCATTCTTTGTGACTCTGTCCCTTCCTCCCAAAGTGTTCATTTCCCCCTGGCCTCTACCCCCCGTGGGTGATGGTATTCTCCCTCTTAGGCACCCACCTTTCATCTCCACCTCAGGTTGTGAACAAACCTTTGGGGACTTGTAGTTCTGTTGAGGAGCTACTGCATGGGCGGCACATGAGCCCCCCTTCAGGGAGGTTAGCCACACAGCCACATCCTCCCCCTTACGGCTGAAGGAGACCTGGCCTAACTGCCCCAGGCTGCCAGCCACCCACAGCCCCAGCACCGTGCCGCAGGCCGCCCCCAGCACCGGCCCCAGCAACAGGTTCGGACCCAGTGTCAGGCTGCTGTCCTCTGGCCAGAGCTGCGCTCCCACCTAGGGCACCAGCTTGGGGGAGAGGGCGGAGTATGGGCAGGGCCAGGACTTGGCTTAGGGGAGGTTTAGCCTCCCCTGGCCTATTATACTCGCTGCCCATGAGCTGCAGGAGCTGTGGGATTTTAAAAGGGAGCCCACAATAGCAGTGACTGCTAGCTGTGCAGGGAGCAAACCAGCCTCCCTGTTGCAGCAGCTGTTCTATTCTGTATAGGTGCTTACACCACACTCATCATTGTAGTGTCCGAGTACCTTCCAGTCATTCATTAAGTGGCATGACTAACATCTGGCATGCGTGGTTTGTGGTTTCTCTCATCCTCTCCTGGGGGAGAATTGTATGCGCATTGGAATGGTTTGATTTGGTAAGGGATTTTTCTTTTGTAGGTTTATATGTTTCTTCTATGCACACTGCTCTGTGTTTATCTTAGAGAAGACAGGTTAAAGAAGTGCAGGGTACTTGGAGCGGAAGTTGGTGATGTATGGATAACTCCATAGTTCCTGTCGGAATTCATCCCACAGTGTCAGACACCTCCCCTCCCCACCCCCCAGGAAAGTTCTGTCTTCCAAACATACTCTAATTATAGAAAATTCCATTGGGCCAGAGGAGCAGAGTTGTTGACCATGGTCTTCTAGATAACCTGGGCACAGGCCACTGAGTTCCTTGATCGTAAGGATTGAAACCTAGAACTTGATTTGAAATCCTGTGGGAAGCTAGGGTAGTATTGTATTGCATTTTGTATAGAGTCCCACCCCATTTTACTCTTTTGCCCAATCAAATATTTATTAAGGCATAAGGTAGCAACATGAATAATACAGTGTGTAATAGATGCAGATTACATTGATTTGTGCTGTAATTTACTGCGAGTACTTACTTAGAAATGGTCACTCATTTATGTTAATTAAATAGACACAGAACAATATCCCTTCTGCAAACTGTTATGACAGAAATGAAATCAACTTTCTAATAGCAACCTTATGGGGAGATGAATTGACATTTCATTTTGATTTGTTTGTGAGTCACAATAGATTTTCAGTTTTAATACAAGATTTAGGATAAATAAAGGAAGTACAACGTCCATTCACCAAAAAGAGAAGCTTTTCAAAAAAAGTGTTAGAATTATTCAGTTTTTGAGGGATGACAGGGAGTACTGAAATACTATATATAGGGCCATATTCCATGTTTGGCTCTGGTTGCTTTGTACCATTCTGACACAAAGTAGCCATAAATACGATTTAACCGACCAGTTAAACCAGGTTTACAGCTGCCTTGCATCATTCACTGGAGTAATGCAAAGCAGTGGAATGTAATGATGAATCTGGTTCATAAAGCAGAAACTGTAGTAGGAGGTAACGGTGTATGGAAATATACAGCCAACTTTCCAAGCCTTTTGAGGTCCGATGAAGAACCACAAACACCCAAAATTTGCAACTGGCACTTGCATATTTAGACTTCTAGCAAAACAATTATATTTTGCCACATTAAGGTTCAGATATTTGTTGCTAGCAAGTGACAGCTGCCCAGAAGAGCACTAACTTACGATTAATTTTCTGTACTTTAATTTCCCAAGATAACCAAAATATTATGTACCCTATGTTATCTCCAGACCATACCAGTTACTTTACCGCTTTTCTTCCTGGGACCATTTTGTGTTGCAAGTTGACATGGTGGTATAATACACAGGGATCCAGGTCATCTGAGGAGATCCACAGGTATATCGCCTTTACTCTTCACAGACAAAGGGTGGCTGCTGTGGTAATGGCAAGATATGGTAACCCTTCTCTACAGGTTCGAGTTCCATACATGGAGAGAAGTTAGGGCCTGTTTGAATCAGGCATGGCCATTAAGCAGGACTGTGTTGAAGGATAGCTGTATTTCGCTCCCTACCAGTCCATCAGATTACAGGGCCACAAAATGTCACACCTGCCATTTGTACCTACAGGAAGGATTCTCTGAAAATTCAGCCTTTGGGGCCTGCTGTGCCTCATTGCCTTTCTTCCTCCATGCTCACTGCTCATTCTGTGGGTTTTCAGCCAGCGTGGAGCTGTCAGTAGTGTACAGGATGAGGGGAAAGAGAGCAGGGATACCACCTCTGAGGTATAAAATATCAGGACATCCAGGATGGTCCAGAGCCCATAAAACTGGACAGCTGGTAGTATGTACTGAGCACCCTCGCAGGAGAGCTACCCCAGGAAAAGAATGGCCCTCAGAAAACATGGACAGGGGGCAAAGCTAGAAAAGGGCAACTGGCTGCACCAGTTCTGGTGGTGCAAACCTGAAGAACTGAACAGAGCTATAAAGAGAAGAGGCAGGGGCTGAGAGTTGGACTGAAGTGAGCAGAGGATGAAACTGCCAACCATTAGGCAAGGACAGAATAGTGAGGGGTTAACATGAGTCAATAAACTCAAATTCCCTTGCTACAGTTGCTACAGTCTCCATAATGCTTCTCCTATCCACCATAAAACAACAAGGACTTGGGCTCCCTCTCCCCAAATAAAAACTCTGATAATGAACTATAGAAAGCTAGATATATTAGTCACCTCTTTCAAAAAATATCAATTTCCAATTAATTTTCAATAAAGAACTTGACAAAAAACACATCAATGGCTGTGATTCTCCACTGCCTCACCCCTTATAGCCTGCAGTGTGGGTAGAGAACAACACAGCTAAATGACCTCTGAATCTCTGTTCATCTTTCTAAATTCTGCATCATTTCTACATCTCTACAGAACAACAAAGAATGCTCCATTACGGTATCCACTCTGTTTTTGCTGTCCAGACTTTTTTCTTTTACCTGACTCAGTTCAGAATAAAACAGAGAGAATGTACACTATTATATACATCTCTGTACAATGAGACAGAAAAAATATATAACTTGTTTAAAAAAAAACCTCACAAATTGTGTGGATTATTCAAGTCATTAACATGCAGCCAAAATTCACAGAGATGTGTTATACTCATTGCATTATCAGTGTCAGGAATTGTGCTTTTATAAATAGAAAATGAATACTAGCTTGGCATTCAAATAAATTAACTATTTTCAATGACAATCAACATTGCAAAATGGGTGAATGGTTTGGAAATATACTTTATACTCATTACTGTATTTCACATATTCCATATAAATCATAATACTTCAGTTTCAGGGGTAATGTATTGGTGTACTGTTAGCAAGGTATGGTGCTCAACATGGCTTATTTATGCTGATAAGATTTCAATAGATTCTGGCAGCATTTATTTGCGTTACACTAACTGTAAATTCTGGATTATTCTGACCTTTAGATTCTAGAAAGATTTCCCTAGCTCTTGCCTTTTACGGTTGATAATTTGGTACTGTGATGTTTAGTAGAGTTTTCTTCCTGATTTGGGAAAAATGCTGCTGTTTTAAAATCTAAATTACGTAATGAGGATTCAGATACTATGATGAGTATGGTGAGGTCTTTCACATGTTTCTAATACTCGTTATAGTTAGACTGATGTATGATGGGAAGCTACAAGAATATGATTCTACCAAATTATACACCCTTAGGTTTCTTCCTGACTGAAGAGAAGAGAGAGAAAGGGAGACAAAGAACTGAAAGCAGAAGTTATGGGCTATTAACAGCACACTTTAATCTTCTCTCGTCACATTCATGCCAGGATGTTGTGTGTATGCACAGTCATGGTTGTAAACATTGCAGCCAGACATTTAATGACCTCAGTGTCAGTGTTTTGCACAGTTTTAGCTGCAAAATATTTGATCACATACCATTGTGTATCTAGTTTGAATAATTGTTAATGCAGATTCCTGGTCTGGGGTTTTGAGAACTCAGAAGCTCAGTGCTCTGTAATCCACAATATTTCTTATCTCTACCAAATACTTTTATAATACCAGTGTCTCATTTTCTGATCCCATTCAACTTTATCACTCACAAACAATTTAATGTAACAAGGGTGGTTTAGGTTGGAGAGTAGGAAAAACTTCCCGTCAGGGTGGTTAAGCACTAGAATAAACTGCCTAGGGAAGTTGTAGCATCTCCATCATACGAGAGTTTTAAGAGCAGATTAGACAAACACCTGTCAGGGATGGTCTATATAATACTTAATCCTGCCTTGAGTGCAGGGGACTCAATGACCTCTGAAGGTCCCTTCCAGTTCTATGATTCTGTGCCTGATTACTTGGTCACAGTTACAGAAGCCATGGTCAATTATCCTTTCTGGTCTTGTTTCAGAGTAGCAGCCGTGTTAGTCTGTATCCGCAAAAAGGAAAGGAGGACTTGTGGCACCTTAGAGACAAACACATTTATTTGAGCATAAGCTTTCGTGAGCTACAGCTCACTTCATCGGATGCATTCAGTGGAAAATACAGTGGGGAGATATGAATCTCCCCACTGTATTTTCCACTGAATGCATCCGATGAAGTGAATATCTCCCCACTGTATTTTCCACTGAATGCATCCGATGAAGTGAGCTGTAGCTCACGAAAGCTTATGTTCAAATAAATCTGTTAGTCTCTAAGGTGCCACAAGTACTCTTTTTCTTTCTGGTCTTGGTTATATAGCTACTTTATTGCCAGGTCTCAGACCAGAGACTTTGGAAACCAGTAAAGCAGTTCCTGCCATTTCTACATGATTAGCTATATCCAATATAGAATAATATTTACTACAGAAATCCAAGTGTGAAAACCACCTCCTGGTAAACAGCCAGACTGTCTGCAGAAGAGTGAGCCTAGAAGTCTGATGACAGAGAGAGCAGCTTATCCTATTCCTCAGTAACAGACTCTTGTGAGTTGTAGTCTTGCCAGGTTCTCTCCCTCCCATCCCTTTTCCCCACTGGCAGATCCATGCTGGCTATTGATATGGATGAGCTGCCTTGCCCATTAGTCTCTAGCTCATTCCTGTGGTGATCTTTTAGGTAGCTACAGTGCCAATATCTTCACCCTGTCCTCATCAGCAATTCAGCTCACCTTCTTTCCATAGAGGTTGAAAAGGTCTTGTTCCCTGATACCTCTAAAGAGGAACCATGCAGATTCTTCTGTTGGCCCTGTCACTCTTTCTCCTCCCCCTCCTCTTTGATCTCCTTCCTGTTCTCTCATTCACTGCATTGATTCCGACCTTCTTCCATCACTTATCGACAAATAAAATTCTAACATGGCTGCTATGTTATTTCTGCTTCTACCCAAATACATTTTGTATTATAACTACATTATTTTTGACAACAAGCCCAAGCTTCTATGTTCAGATGCACAAAATTGTGCTTTTCACAATTCTACAAGCAAATACAAGAGGGAGGATATAATGGCAAAGTGAAATTAAAATTGTTGAAATATTCACAAGTCACCCAACTCTAGTTCTGTCAGAGGTATAAAAATGACCCTGTTGATATATTGTGCACCCTATCCCGTCGCATATGGTAAAAGTGTTCCTCCCACCACGGCTCAATTTCCTTTTTCCTCTTAGAGTTACTAACTTCTATTCAGGTCTTGTCTGAGATCTCTTCAGCCCAATTTCCAGGCTTGCAGAGTTTTGGATAGATAACATGTCACATATTTGGATGCAGAGTTGAACCAAATTACCTTTTCTCATTAGTAGATTTAATGGATGTTTGTGGGATAGTTCCACAGAATAATGATTTCACTGAAATATTACTGACAACGGACCACCTACTCACTTCACTCAGTTGAGTTTCATGAAACTTTCCAAACTCTTGGAACTATTTTAGAGCAATTTTTGTCCTATCTTCTCCTCACATCCCTTCTCAAGTAGCCTGGATTCCAGCACCAGAAGCCACACTTTCCTGTCTTGTCTTTTTATTATGCTCCTCTGTGTAACTCAGTGGAGCTCCTGGTGTGAGTAAAAGTCAGATGGGCTTGGAAAGCTCAACAATCGCTTCTCCAACGATGGCTCAGATTGTCAATTTTTAATAAAGATGCTCACAATACAATAACTTGTTTTTGAAATAATTGTTTAGGATGGCACACTTGCTACCTTGCTGAGAACTTTTCAGCTAAACTGCAGCCTAAACTGCATTAGAGCAGCCGTAAGAGATAATGAAAACAGGAAAGTGAACAGAGAATGTATATTAGCTGCTATCACAGGGTGATATCTGTGCCTATAAGTTTCTTGCCTTTAAATGCAAATGCCATGACTGCTTTATTCAGTGCTATAATTTGTAATTTTGTGTTATTCAGGGAGAGAACAGAAGGTTCTGGAATATGCAATGAGGGGGAGGACAGAGCAAGAATGGGAGAACCTGGGACTGTTAATAATACTGTGTTGAAAGTATTAGCGATGGGGAGACATAGATCATAGTAAGTAGAATTTTTTTTCCCCAGGTGTTAACCTTTTACAGCAGAGAAACTGGAGCTGCATGGAAGTACACTGTAGTTACTATACAAGGAACTCAGTATGTACTCATTCTTCAGATTGGTTTTGTTTGAATAAAGTTTGTTATACAATACTTATTATATTCTGTAAATCAGGGCCCAAGAGCAGCATAAAAAGAGGAGACAGGAAAGCATGGCCTCTGGTGTGGAAATGCAAGCTGCTTGGGGAGGGATGTGAGAAGATGGGACAAAAATTGCTCTAAAAATAGTTCTAAAATATTTCCAAGAGTTTTCAAAGTTTCATGAAACTGAAACCATGAGGGTCTTTTCATCTTTGGTTTGGGAGTGTGCTAAACATTAGGGACCAGATTGATTCCTGGCATAAGCAACTGTGACTTATTGTAAGCTGTGACTTATTCACAGAATTGCACCTACTTGCCCCATTTGCAGAATGTAACCACCATTTCAGATCCTGGTCTGATTTTGTTTTAAACCTACAGGTACTCTGCTGAGTGTCTACTAGTATTTGCCTCTGTTGTAAACAATAGTTGGGATTCAGCAAGGATGATATAATTTTCAAGACAAGTTTATTATGATTCATACAGATGAGTGTTAGGCTTGGGGGTTATAAATGATTTGGACTGTTTTTTTTTCCACATCAATCTGATTAGAGGATTGAATATGAAACTCATATTTTACTAGACAGATCCAGAGAGTTCTGATGCACTGGCTGTCTAGCAAATATTACAATGTTACGACCTTAGGTGAATCACCCAAAGACTATGACAACCCACCTTAATCCAATGTTTATTCCTTATTGGTTGGCAACTGAATTTGAATACAGCAGAAAGCACAAAATGGCATATTCTTTATCAGACTGAAATTACAACATTATTTACAGGTTATCATTTTGATGTTCTCTCCTAGAAGTAATAAGTTTAAACCTGTGCTGTGCATTCTAATAATGATAGCACTCTGTAAGGGAACCCATTTGCATTATTGTAATGCAAAGCACAGCTTTGAGTTCATTATTGTTTAATTTTAAAACAGAATGTCCTGAAGAGCTCTAATTTTCTAGTAGTTCCAAATTGTTCATTGGAACCTATCACTGCAGCTGCACAGGGATTACTAATGGTTGAACCTAAAAGCCAGAATAATAATATACATAAAATTCTGCTAAGCTGCAGTGAACTATAAATACTGCCATATGTGTTGAATTGTATTCAAAGTTAGTATGTTTGCTCTAAGCCTTAGAGGGTATGTGTACCTAGAATCTGGAAGAGACCTCCCAGCCGCGGTTGACAAACCTTGCACTATTGGGCTAAAAATAGCTGTGTAGACATTGCAACTCAGGCTGGAGCTCTGGCTTTCACCCCACCCTTTTCTCAGGGATCTAAACCAGGGGTGGGCAAACTTTTTGGCCCAAGGGCCACATCTGGGTGCGAAACTGTGTGAAGGGTCGGGTAGGGAATGGTGTGCCTCCCCAGACAGCCTGGCCCCCACCCCCTATCCGCCCCTCCGCCCCAGGACGCCTGACCCATCCAATCCCCCCTGTTCCTTGTCCCCTGACTGCCCCCTCCCAGGACCCTCCACCTCAAACCACCCCCCCCGTGACCCCACCCCCTGTCCAACTACCCCTGCTCCCTGGCCCCTGACCCCCCTGTCCAACCACCCCACTCCCTGGCCCCTATCCACACCACCATCCCCATGACAATCCTGCCAGGACTCCCACGCCTATCCACGCCCCCGGCCCCTGACCGCCCTCCCGCAGAACTTCCGCCCCATCTAACCGCCCCTGCCCCATGACTGCCCCTCAGAACACCCTACTCCTTATACAACCGCCTCCTTACCATGCTGCTCAGAGCAGCAGGAGCTCGCAGCCCGGCTGGAGCCAGCCACGCTACCCGCCGGGGAGGGGGGACAGCAGGGGAGGGACTGGGGGCTAGCCTCCCCAGCCAGGAGCTCAGGGGCCGGGCAGGATGATCCCGCGGGCCGGATGTGGCCCACGAGCCATAGTTTGCCCACCTCTGGTCTAAACAGACTGTTTACATGGTACATGGAGAGGGGAAACTACAATACAAAAGGCAATTTATTTATTTATTTATTTTCTTGCCACAACTACTTTCATTTCAGCTCTAGTAGCATTGAAAGATTACTGCAACTTGCACAACAACTTTCGGAATAAGCTGCCCATGACATCTGAATTTCCCCGTTCTTTCAGGGAGTGTTCTACCCCTGATGAAACCTCTGCTGCAGCATGCTGTGATGCTGCACAAAGGTGAACCAGCAGCCAGCCATTGGGCTGGGCTAGAGGAAGCGATAATCCATTGGCCTACAAGGGGTATCGAGAAAGGAAAGAAGTGTGGCAAGTTCAAGTTTCCTTTGTTTGGACCAAATGAAGAAAGCTCTGCAAATAGCAGAATTTTCCATTCACTTAGCAATTCCAAACTCGGGGGGAAAAATATTTTGTGTCAAACAAAAACAGATTTTTTTCAAAATGTTTGTCAAATTGAAAAGTCAAAAATAATCATATGATGCCAAACAAAGGTTTTTTTTTCCCACTTGAAACATTTAATTTCAGTTTCAAACATTTTGAATTTAATAAAATGAAAGGTAATTTTGAAATACATTTTTCAGCACGAAATGACTTTTTAAACGTTTCATTTTCAATGTGTCAAAATGAAATGTTTCAACCTTTTCTTGGATTTTTTCTTCAAGCAAAAACATTTAATTAATCCATATTGGTTATGCCGAAATGTTTTGGTTTGATTAATCTGCATTTTTTCACAGAAAAAACCCTTTTGAGTGAAAGGTTTCACCCAGATCTATTTAAAAGTTCGCTGCTTAAACAATTACTGAAATGGGGTCAAGGAAATATGCCTCCGTTATTACTTGTTTCAAGGAGTCCCCAACCTTTAGCCTTTGAAGTCATTTAGTCTGTTTAACCAGAGTAGAGAATTTGGTTCATAATTTATTAAAGGCACAAAAACTATATATGTTCCCCTATTAAGAGCTAAATTTTATTTATTATATCTAGTCAACTTGCATGGTACTAAGGGTAAAAGTTGGTCTAACATGTAAAGTGCCTCTATCACAATTTGAAATTATTTAAATTGGATTCTTTAAAAAAATCCCAAACAAAAGAAACCAAACACTTTGCTTAATTTTTCTGCTTTAAGCTTGAAAAGGTAAGGTCCCTTACTGGCCTGCCTTTCTGGGTGTAATATATTAATAGTGTCCATGAAATGAAATATTATTCAATATAGTGGTGTCTGCCAACATTTTTTATCTATTCCATATCTATTCCAGCATTTTTTTATGATGAGAATTTCAGTAAGAAGTCGTTAACAAATCTTGGTTTCTAAGAACATGCTAATGAATGAAACATTAAGAATGACCTTGTGTTTTTAATTTCATATCATTACATGGAGATTTATTGGAAAGAGGAAATAACGTAACAGTGCTGATCCCTGGAAGAAGCAAGTCCAATGTTTTAACAGAAATTCTCAAGAATGTGCATCAGGTTTTCCTAAAACTGTACACAGTATTAGAACTTCTAGTCCTATGGTGTCCCTGAAAATGGAGATCTCTGATGGCTGTGTGATATTTTAGTTTAGTTCATGGTTTTTAGTATATATATAGAGAGAGACTGTGGAGTCTCTGTCTATTTAGTTATCCTATATAACTATATATATATATAGGATAACTAAATAGACAGAGACACCACAGTATCTGAGCACCTCAAAATCTTTTATTTATTTATCCTTACAATACCCTGGTGAGTTAGGGAAATACTACTATCCCCATTTTTATGATGGGGAATTGAGGCACAAAGAATCTAAGCGACTTGCAGAAGGTCACATTGGAAGCCTGGAGCAGAGCAGGGACTTGAACCCAAGGGTAGTGTGCTAATGACTGGGCCAGCCTTCCTCTCACATTAATTTGCAGCACATGCTGTTTCATCTCTGAAATGGGGTATCACGATTATCTTTATTTATACTTAGAATGTGCATTGCTTGCAAAGAGTTTCAGAATTATGATTCTCTCTCTCTCTCTCTCTCTCTCTCTATATATATATATATATATATATTAGCACCAGAGCTGAGAAAATGAATAGAATGAAACAACAAACGGTAGACTTTAAACTGGAATTTGAAAGAAAGAGACTGTGCTTAGAAATAAGATGGTTGAACAGTCTTGACATTTCAAAAGATTTTCTACTATACACTCTTTGAATTGCCACACACGCTTAATATTAGGCCCTAGTCTCTTCTATGTTAAGTTAGTTTTGATAAGAAGTTTTTGAATAATTCATGGGCTTATCTAAAGGTACTGGGACAGTTACTAATATTTTGTAAATATCTTCAGTATGTTACCCAGTTATGATAGTTTGCAGAGACTATATTTCTGTCTAAGGGAAAAGACTGAAAGATACAGTAGGATTACACAAATACTAAATATTGCTAATTATGTTTCATGCAGCATTTTGGGCAAGTTTGTGTCACTATTTGTACAGTTGTATTTGGCATTGGTGAAACACATCACTGCCTCACCTCTCCACCCTCCTTACCTGGAACAGCTTCCCCTCCTTCATCACATAAACTTCAAGCTTCCTGTCCTCTCCTTCCAGTCTCTTCACAGCTTTATATCTCTCTGCTCATCTGAGCCTCTTATGTCTCCTTATGCCTCCTCTACTCTGCCAAAGATGCTACTGTAATTAATCCAAGTGTGAGCTTGTCACAAATATCTGTAACATTTTCTACCCTGCCCATTGTGTATGGACTATACAATAACTGATCTATAAAAGCCACTCCCCTCTCTTCCTTTAATTCCCATGACAAGGCCTACCTTTGTGATGATGCCCATAAGAAATAGTGAGGACTAGCTAGGTTCAGAGACAGATGGGGTAATTCACATCATGCCTATTTACTATAATATTTAAAAATGCAAAAGCATTTATGTACATATTTGTTTGTATGCCTCCCTCTGTTATCTCGCTCCTCACATTGCACTAGATGGGTCTTCTCACAGAGCGCAAAGTTAATAATGTGCTTATGTCTTCGTAGAATTGGAGACTAAGGGCTTGTCTATACTACCATGAGGGGTCAATCTAAGATACGCATCTTCAGCTATGTGAATAGTGTAGCTGAAGTTGATGTATTTAGATCTACTTACCGCAGTGTCTTCACTGTGGTAAATCGACAGCTGATGCTTTCCCGTCGACTCGGCTTGTGCTCCTCATTCTGGTGGAGTACTGGAGTTGATGGGCGATTGCTCAGTGGTTGATTTATCGTGTCTATATTAGACACGATAAATCGACCCCCGCTGGATTGATCGCTGCCTGCCGATACTGACGGCAGTGTAGATAAGCTCTAAAATTGTAATCCCATGGGCAAGGGACCATGTCTTAATATGTGATTGTGCAGCACTCAGGAAAATGAGGTTGCAATCTCAGTTGAGATTCTGGGTGCTGCCATATGAATGTTACAGGCTGGTTTGGTTTCATAAGATTTTTTTTTAAAATTGATGATCTGCCAATATTCCATTGGCACTTTCATTATATTATACAGGCAAAACTACCTGCTGAACAAATAGTTCTATGTGATTATTGAAATTTGTGTTATTTAAAAAGCAACTACTTTGTTTATGCAAAAAATAAACAAATAAAACCAAACAAAAAACATGCCCTTATATTAAACCAGACAGGTTTTCAAAATGCTTGCCAGGAAGTGCTAAAGTTAAGATTGCCTAGACAACCTTAATTTCGTCTCTTTGTATGTATGCATGACAATAGTCTTTCATTACATATTGAATACAATTAACTTCAGTTTTTAATTGCATTCAGTGCAGGAGTAGATGGTGTATAATGAGTGAGGTGCAGACACTGTATGGTGATAAAAATAATTCAACAGCTAACTCATTTGCTGACCAGAGTCTGGTCTGCAGACACTGTAGTACGTAAGCATTGGTCTTTTTTTCTTTTCTTTTTTTTTAATGTAACTAACTGTTATGGGGTTTGTATACCCCCAATGACATGGAAATGGATAAGGAGCTGCTTTGGGATGGAGCAGCCTCATCCTGCCCCACCTGCAAATCATGCCAGGATTGGAGGAGGAGTTGAAAAGCGGGAACTCCACTCAGATTGGGGGGAAACCCTGGGAAGGGAGCAGACTGTTGAGCTTCTCCATCCCTGGAGAGAGGACTGACAGCCTACAGAGCCCCTGACCTCGCAGAAGGAGGGTACAGAACCTCTGAGTTCACAGGGGAAAGAACTGAGACTTGCACTGGAACCCAGCAAATTCTGAAGTTGACATTGTTGCTCCCAGGGTTCCTCTGAAGTAAGAGAAGCCCATATCCTGGAGGGTGCTGCATACCTTTCTTTTGCTTAACTTTTTTGCTCATTGTGGGCTGTTAGGTGGCATCACTGGAGACACAGAGAGGGGATGAGACCATCAGGAGGCCCCTGCTGGAAGATTAGTGGCAGCCTGCTAGAAAGATGCCCTGTAGCACCGGCTGGCGTAGATGTGCAGTAATTGGATACACATGTGTACACTCGCCACATAGCTTAAAGGGGGCACGCCACCATGGACAGATTTGTGACACTGCCTAGTATTGTTTGTCGGTTTTGTCTAAATAGAGTGTAAAGTCTTTGAGATAACACCTGTCTCTTTGTGTATGTACATCCCTCCTCATAATGACAGCCTGATCATGATGGGAGCTTCTGGGCATAAAAGGAATGTAAATAATAATTCTCAATTCAAGGTACTTAAGCATGTGTGTAACTTTAAGCCTTTCAGTATTCCAATAGGCATCAGTGGGAGTGGGACCACAAAAGTGTTTAAAGTTACACACGTTTCAGAACCTTGCTGACTCAGAGTCAATGTTATAAAAGAGTGTAACACAAAAAATTTACACAAAGGGGCAGATATAGGTTGCACATGGAATTTCAATGTTAGCATTTCCCGATGACTGAGTTTTTCACTTTGTAAGCAATTTACTGTTACCATAGTTTATGGTTTGGAATATATATGTAATAAATATTCTGAACCAATATATATGTATACATTCTACATGTCAATTTACATTTAAATTGGTTACAATGAATCAAATAAATTATATGCAAAATACATAAAGAACAAAATAATTAAATAAATTAAAAATATTGAAATGTTCAGTTAACTGAATGAAAGTTATATAAATGATCACATTAAGTAAATTAGATATTGACCAGTGATGCCTGGGTTGGTCAAGTATTTCAGCCTTAATCTGTCACTTGTTGTCATGGAAAATAGAAGCATAAACTGCTAAACAAACTACATGTATAAAACCAGAACAAATAAGGTGGACTTGAAGGTTGGAAATGGCAGACCTAATATTAAATCCTGGCCAGGCTCTAGGAGCTAATAATCTGTTATGTAAGGCATGTGCTGCTTCACTTCCAGTCCAATTAGGTGAAAATTCATAAAAAACCTTCTTTATTATGCCTGTCTCACTATAACTAAGTGGCTAAAGGCCAGACACTACCTCTCTTTCTAATAAAGATCCAGTATAAGATGTTATTTTAGTTTCCTTAGCTGTTTGTACACTGCATATCAGAGAGATAAGGTGGGTGAGGTAATATCTTTTATTGACCCAACTTCTGTTGGTGAGAGTGACAAACTTTTGATCTTACACAGAACTCTCTGTCAGGTCATTGCCTATGTCTGATATCTCAGATTAATCCCATTTTTATGTTGTGTTATTTCATATTGATTAAGAATCGGGCCATAGGGGATTTACAAATATTTTACTTACAACATAATGCTCTGTTTGAACTGTAGCAAAGACAGAATTTTTTAAAAAGCTGTCCTTTCCCTCATGGATAGATGTCATTAAATTAGTTTGTAAAATAAGGTCATATACATTTATGAAACAAGAACAGACTTTTCATCTTCTCTTCAAATAAGAATTACTATCTTGATTCACCTAGTAAATCTGTCAAATGAAAACATATATCAAACACTATTAATATGGAACTAAGCTCTGAAGTGAAATCAGGCAGTTACCATGTGTCTAAATCCCTTCTCTCAAGCCCCAATCAAGCTCCTGAAGCTTGATATATTAATACTACTGTTGTAACAGGCCAGATAATGTTTATTTTTCAGATCAGAGGTCCAATAATGAGATTTTGAGTTGAAAGGAAAGACATATTATTCCCCGAAAATAACCCAAACCAAAAACTTTAAATTCTTACACTATTAATTTTTTGTGGGTGACTGATACTGCATTTCATTCTAAAAATAATTGTTGCCTCTTATTCATTAGGATTTTGAAAGGTCCGTGAAGTGTATGGTACATTCCGTGCATGTAAGAAGCTTAAAAAATGCAAAAACTGAAAACTATTAGGATCAGAAAGAGAATTTTACCCAGTTGCCCTACCAAGTCAAATAGCAATTCTCTCAACAACTGGTATTCTAAAAGGTTCACAAATGCACATATATATGTATCACCTGGGCAAACTAGGGACTATCAACCTGAATCCTCACTCTGTTATATTAGTCAACAAAATACACAAACCTATGTTCAAGTGATCAAGTCTTAATTTGATTTTTGTACAAACAGAATATAATCCTAACCAAGTATGCGTGGAGACATTTTTTTTCTGAGAATCTCTCAAGCCTTTATTATTAATTTCTAACAAATCATTGAACATGATCAGAGGGCTGGAAAAAAGCAAATGTTGCACCAATATTTTAAAAGGTTATATGGGATGACCCAGGTAACTATAAACTTGTTATCCTGCAACTGATCCCAGGCAAACTCATGGAAAGGCTGATATGGGATGCAGTCAGCAAAGGATAGTAGCATAACTAATGCCAGTCAACATGGTTTTAGGGAAAATAGGTCTTGTGAAACAAATTTGATATCAGTTTTATGAGATTCTAAGTTTGGCTGATACATGTAGCTGTTGTCGGTGACTGGAACTTGGGCACTCATGACAAGTAGGAATTAGGAATCAGAGCTCACGGGCAGAGCCAGAGTCCAGGTGCCAGAGCCAAGGATCAGTGCCAATGTCAGAGGTCAGGACCATGTTACTTGGAGTAGGCCAAGACAGGGAAAGAGTAGGAACAAAGCTATACACAAGCAGACACTAGCATGCAATAGACAGAAGCATAAAATAGACAGATAGTATGAGAAGACACTGAAGTGCTGCTGGGCTTTAGCTGATCTGCTGACTCTTCCAATCAATCATATAGTATAGCCAATCAGGCAGCCTACAGAAGCCAGCTGCACTCATTAGGTTGCCTGGAGACTGGCTCTGCTCAGGCCATGCTTCCAGACTGACTCCACTGCCAGCCCCAATTCCTGACCTTGTGTTGACATAATGTACTTAGAGTTATGTAAGGCAGTTGACTTAGACCTGCATAACATTCTGATTAAAAAAACTAGCATGATACCAAATCAATGTAGCCCATATTAAATGGATAAAATTGGTTAATAGAGATCTCAAGAAGTAATTGTAAATGAGGAATCGTCCTACTGAGATGTTTAATTTTCCAGTGGGGTCCATCAAGGACCTGTTCTTGACCCAGTGTTCATCAATGTTTTTATCAATGATCTATCTAGAAGAAAATATAAAATAATTACAGTAAAAGTTGAAAGTGACATACAAATAGTTGGGGAGGTAAATAATTATGGTGAGAGATCAGCGATACAGACTAAACTGGATCATTTGGTAGTGTGGGCTTAGGGACTGTGTTTTTGCTCCATTTGTACAATTCTTAGCACATGGGGTCTCTGTCCATGATTGAGGTTCCTAAGCCCTATGATAATACTGGAATACTGTGTCTAGTTCTGATGTCCACTTTTCAAAAAAGATATTGAAAAAATGGAAACGATTCAGAAAATTACAAGAATGGGCAGCTCTGGAAAACCTGCCTTACAAGGAAAGAATTTAGAAGTTCCATCTATTTAATTTATGAAAGAGAAAGTTAAAGGGGTGATTTTGATCAGTCCTCAGTACATGGTGAGGAGATTTCGGATAGTAAATAGTTCTTTTTTTCTAGCAAAAAAAGGCATAATGAGATCTAATGGTTGTAAACAGAAGCTAGACAAATTCAGACTGGAAAGAAGGTGCATTTTTTTTTTTAACATTTAGGGTAAATAACCAAAAATAAAATTTACCTAGAGATAACGTACCTTGGATTTATTTATTTATTTATTTTATTTATTTAATCAAGACTTGGGACCTCAAACAGAAGTTAGGGGCTTGAGGCAAAAATTACCGAGAGGTAAGGTTCTATGGCCTGTTATGCAGAAAACAGACAAGATGATCCTTTTTGACCTTAAAATCTATGAAGAAAAAGAAGGGGAAAAATCTACTAACAAAAGCAAACAACTTCCCCCAACTTCAAACAAACAAACAAAAGAAAAAACACCAACAAAAGAACCCATATTGTACTGGAGGGTGGAGTCAGATGCTAGAGATCTAAATCAGTTGCTTTTTACTAGATTGTAAATCTATTAATATTGACATTTAATGCTTTTTCATTTTCAGGAAGAGAAAATAGGACATTATCAGGCATGTTACGTGTTTCTGATATTTGGAAATGCTAAGATAAACAGAGAGACAAGGTGGGTGAGGTAATACATTTTATTGGATCATCTTCTGTTGATGAGAGACAAGCTTTTGGGTTTACAAAGAGCTCTTCAGGTCTTCTTCAGAGTTCTGTGTAAGCTCGAAAGCTTCTCTCTCTCACCAATAGAAGCTGGTCCAATAGAAAATATTACCTCACCCACCTTGTCTCTCTAATATTCTGGGACCAAAGTGGCTATAGCAACAGTACATACAACCCTGTAATACTCAGCCTTCTTGTAGAATTGTGGTTTGGTTGTATATGCTGACAAGTAATTGGGCTAATGACAGTGTATTGAAAAGGAGAGATTAATCCTTAATAACATTAAGGACTGTTATTAATTAATCCTAAATAACATAATAACTGTTTATAGATATGTGATGAGAGATTCATTGTGTGTAGGAAGATCAGTAGTGAGTGATGAAGGGTTCTGTGCGGTGGGGGAACTGGCTCGACACTACTGTTCATTTCCAGACTTTGACAGGTGGTTTTCTGAAGTTGCAAAATTTTTATTTTTAAAGAAGTTTAAGTTTGGGGGGTTTATTAGTTGGATTCCCTTAAAACACACTTGCAGTTTCCTTTATAACGAAGTTCCTTTTCTGTTTATGACATAACCTTTCATTCCTAAAGTCAGATGCAACGTTTCCTTATGAAGTTGTGGAATTCCCTCTTAAGAGCAGATTCCTTTCCCAAGCAAGTTTAGGTAAAGAAACTGGCATGTGATGTGTGCACTGCAAATGGATTAGCAGTGGCCCACCTACAGGACAATTATAACTCTCTGAAACATTGTTTCACCTTGTGTAGGTTAACAAGCTGATTTTAGGAGTATGAATTCTATTTGCATTTGTTTCTCATAAAATGAATTGTACACTTACAACTAAGTAATGATATTAATCTTCCTCATAGCAGGCTCAGTATTTAGTGCCCAGTTACCCCCTTCTCTGTTCATCTCTGTAATTGATTGTTAGACTAAAACAAGTAGTATACTATTAACATTTCAATTCTCATAAGTGATAAGATATAATTTATCTTCCTAACAGCTTGTTCAGTGGAAAAGATGGGATAATTCAATGGACATATGATACAGAATGCCTTGAAATGTGTGTTATGACTTCCATCACTCACTGACGCATTGTTAAATTGCTTGGATGTAATGTGCAAAACCTTCTGTACATGAAATGGTGATCTTCAGTTTTCCATTACCAAATGTCAGCTTGCTTTCAGTTAAGTGACCAGGCCTGTAACCTCTTTCAGGGTTATATTCTTTTCTGTTGCTAGTTATTTCTGATGAGTAAATAAAATATTCGGTGTTTCATAGTTATTGTCATCATTACAAATTTGCTAAGGGTAGGTAAGTAAATTTTGTGCCCATGCTGGTAAATTCCTTTGGCAATTTTACATGATTGTAATACCCCAGTATCTTAGGATTTTATATTGTGCTAAGGACACAGCAATGCTGCAGTGCTTGTTCTAAAATATAGTATCACAGTGGCATTAATTATGTGCCCAAACTCAGAACTTCAATGAGAAAACAATGGCCAAAATCTTCCAACTTGTGTAGCTAAAGTTGGGTATCTAAATATGGATTTAAAGGCTCAAATTTAGCAATCCAAATTTGAAAATTTAAAACCAATTTCTTTTTAATTTTATGTTTTTAGGAAAATATGTGGATGTGCCAGTGCATTTAAATAAACTCCATGAGCAGTGTATTTAAAAACAAACCAATGAGCATCGTTCTCTTTCCCCTTCATGTTAAAGATATGTCGTAACTTTGTGCAATCACTGCAGACAAGTTACAGTAGGAATGGTTCATATAATGGGAAATCCTTATTTGCTGTAGAGAGTGAAAATAGAGGGGTACAATTACTGCTGGACTGTTTGTTTTAAACTGAATACACAAACACCTAATCTTTAGCTCAACTCTTCCAAGGATAAGCAAAGCTAAAGTGATTTTTAAATTGCATTGAAACTATCTGTTTGGCAGTGACCTCAAATTTAGTGTCTCATTAAAAGGAATAACACTTTTAACAATGCTGCACAGCCTTCTATTGTTACACTGCAGCACCAGCACTGGGGATGAGCTGAACCACGTTAGGGGACTTGACACAACCTTTTTTGACCTAAACTTGAAAATAAAATCAACTGACCAGTAATACTTGATTATCACTTGATTTTCCTTACCAGTTTACTTAAGTAGACCATGAGCTCTTATGAAAAAAAATGTTTAAATATAGGACATTACTGAATTTTTATATTTGCAGTGTTGTAGCTGTGTTGGTCCCAAGATAGTAAAGATAAAAGGTGGGTAATATCTCTTATTGATATGACATGGGTCCATTCAAAGATATTATTTCATCCACCTGGTCTCTCCGAAGTTTTATGAGGAATTTTTCAACCTGTAAATATCTGGGGTCAATGACAGCATCAGACTAGCTAGTATTGAATGGCTCCAGCCTTTGAAAAGAGAAAATTAATGTGCCAGTGAGGAGGCCATTATACTTTCCAAGGTTAATTTTTGTCATAGACTTCTCATTTTGAATGACAGTAACACTGTAATTGTCATAAAACTTTCTTGTGAAATTTTCAATAGATACACAAAAAAAATGGTCTCTCAATAAAAGCTAGCAAACACAGTGAACCGCTATAACATGCCATGTAAAATAAACAGACAGAAGGTATATTCGCACAGCGACTAGGCACCCATGGTTGGCCTATGCCATCTGACTCAGGCTTGTAGGACTCGGACTGTGAGGCTGTTTCATTTCTGTGTACACATCTGGGTTCAGATTGAAACCTGGGCTCTAGGACCCTGTGAGATACAAGGGTCCTAGAGCCCAGTCTACAATCTGAGCCCGGAAGTCTACACAGCAATGAAACAGCCCCACAACCTGAGCCCCACAAGCCCAAGTCAGCTGGCAAAGGCTAGCTGCGGGTGTCTAGTTGCTGTGTAGACATGCCCTTAAATACAAATAAATGTGTAAATATTTGCTACCTCACTTGCAGTATTGGGAAGCCTAAATACTGGTAGATATGCAGAACTACTCTCAGAGTGTCATTAGTATTAGAGCTGGGAGAATAATGGATTTTTCGTTTGCTGGCAATTTAAAATATTGGAAGTTGTTTGTTTTAGGTCAAACCAAAAGCCAACATTTTCAAAACTTTTCAGCAAATTGAAAAATTAGAAAACTTTCGGTTGAAATGAAACATTTCGTTTTAACATTACCAAAATGTTTCATTTAGTTTTTCAGGCATTTTGACTAAAGGAAAGGAAAGGACAATTAAGTTGGACAAAACAACTGCAGGTGGAAGTGTCTCTCTTATAACTTTTAACCCAGCATTTAAGGCGCTTACTTGAGATGCAGGAGACCAAGGTTCAATTCTCCCCTCTGCCTGACATGGAAAGGGGTTTGAACCTGAAGCTGCAATTTTGCAGCTGTGGGCTATTCTACCATTGTTATCCATCGTGGCAATTCATAGTCCTTCATGATGAAAATAGATAGCCATTGGGCCAGGGAAAGAGTGAAATGACTGTATAGCCTGGTAGTTAGGGCACTCACATAGGATGTGTGAGAGAACCAAGTTGTAAGTCCCTTTTCCAATTATTATTTATTTATATATATTTATATGAGGAGGAGAGATTCAGATAGCCCCATCCCAAAACCCAGTAGCTTGACATAAATTCATAATAGTTTTGGTCAAACAGAGACTGCATTTTTTGATGAATAAACTGTCCAAAAAATTTTGTCCACCTCTAGTTACTATGCAATAACAACTACTGCTAAGAGATCTGGAAACAATGTGAAAAATTCAACAGTCCCTATCCTGGGTAGAGGTGGTTCTCAAGTCTTCCTCTACAGCCTGAAAAATTCTAAGATGCCCACAATCCTTTAGTAGTTTGTACTTTTGTAGTAAGAAAAGGAGTACTTGTGGCACCTTAGAGACTAACCAATTTATTTGAGCATAAGCTTTCATGAGCTACAGCTCACTTCATCGGATGCATACTGTGGAAAGTATAGAAGATCTTTTTATATACACACAAAGCATGAAAAAATACCTCCTCCCACCCCACTCTCCTGCTGGTAATAGCTTATCTAAAGTGACCACTCTCCTTACAATGTGTATGATAATCAAGGTGGGCTATTTCCAGTACAAATCCAGGGTTTAACAAGAACCTTGATTATCATACACATTGTAAGGAGAGTGGTCACTTTAGATAAGCTATTACTAGCAGGAGAGTGGGTTTGTGTGGGTGTGTGTGTGTGTGTGTGTGTGTGTGTGTGTGAGAAAACCTGGATTTGTGCTGGAAATGGCCCAACTTGATTATCATACACATTGTAAGGAGAGTGATCACTTTAGATAAGCTATTAGCAGCAGGAGAGTGGGGTGGGAGGAGGTATTTTTTCATGCTTTGTGTGTATATACAAAGATCTTCTACACTTTCCACAGTATGCATCCGATGAAGTGAGCTGTAGCTCACGAAAGCTTATGCTCAAATAAATTGGTTAGTCTCTAAGGTGCCACAAGTACTCCTTTTCTTTTTGCAAATACAGAATAACACGGCTGTTACTCTGAAACCTGTACTTTTGTAGTGTGACTAGTGTAGCTAGCATGTGGCAATTTTTTGCAAATGAATCTGCACTCCATTTTGTGCAGGAATTCCCAATGACCAGGAGGAGAGGGATGTGCTGGTGGATCTTTGATAATGCAAATATTCTTGCTGTTCTTTTCTTCATGGTGAGCCACACAGGCTGCAAGGCTATCTCAGTCCTGTTCTCAGTCTTGTTGTTCTTTTTTTTTTTTCATTGTATCTTTCAAAGAAGAATAATGTTGTTAGCAAGGAGAACAGTGTGCTATGACCGGAGGAAAATCAAGGGTGATTTCAGTCAAGGCTATTGTCTATCGAGATGTGATTGGAGATATAACAGCAGGATGTTCTTCAAGCAGTTTGCTGAACTTCGGATGTGAGAGAGGGAATAATCAATGTCAGGATCAGTGGATGGTTTTATAATGCATGGGTGGACAGTGCCAAATTTATGGGGGTAAGGCACAAGAATTATTGATAATCATAATATAGGGAGCAAGAACAAGGAGACAGGGCCAATAGGGAGAAGAAAGGATGTTTTCCTTGAGACTAAGTAATGTCAAATTTTTCCTGGGGGAACAAAATGAAGGAGAAATTGACAGTAGGGAGGAGTGAATGGAAGTCTTGGGGAAAAGAAGATACTCTCATAAAGGTATCTGTGTAATGTCCAAGATATCCTGATCTCCTGGTGAACCTGGGCATTGTCCTACCGGTTTTTGAGACACTGACTTGTGAATTTGAGTGTCTATAGACTAAGTGAAATTTGCAGTGTAAGTGTGACAGGTATACCTTCTCTGTTCCACTTAAATATTTTGTATATGTCCATTTATAATTATAGCTTTGTATTCTGTACCAATCTTTACATTCAGCACAGTGACCATTGTTGCATCAGAAATTAACAATAACCAGAAAGATGCATTTTTGAGAATTTTAAGTTGAACTGGACTGATCTCATTATTACAGAGTTACTTAATATAAAGGATCTAAATCTGGGATTAGTAGAATCTATGTTAAATTAACTGAAAAATTCTGTTTTCTGAACTATTGTGCTGTATGTTCAATTATTTCCAAGTATCATTTCCGGGGTAAAAATACAAACATGCAGTTTTATATTTCAATTTTTTTTTCAAATGCATCTTGACAGTATGTAATCGCATTCTAAATAGTCTGAAAGAGTGGGATATGACTATATCAAGTCATTGAAACAAAGCTGCTCAACATAAATGTACATGTGAAAAACATATATCATTCATCCTAATATTTAATTCTTCATTTTCCCCTCAGAACCGTTGAAAACTTAGATAGCTGGTTGGAGACAATATAAGCAGAGTTAATCCCCAAAAGAAGGTCATGGCTTTCTTACTCATAACTTAAAAACGAGAAGAATGGGATGTCACAACTGATTGGTAAAGTGTAGAGCCATTTACCTCTAGGTCATTATTGTGAGCCTGGATCAGAAATGGGTAAAAAATCATTACCATCTGATAAGAGTTTTCTGATGTATGTGAAATAAATCAGTAGTTTCAGCCCAGTTCACTGTCTGGACAGGTGCCCACATCACAATTGTCACTAATTTGTCTTCCTGTTGGTAATCTCAGCAGGAAGACCAAAAAACAAATTAGCATGAGGAATGAGCTCTGCTCTGTATCTAAAGCATGTTCCTCTGGATCAGGGTTGATAATGAATTTAAAAATATTTTAATAAATTGACAGACACTAGACAGAGTAGCACCAGAACCCCTAATGTTTTCTTTTTTTGCAGAAAGTCATTGCCTAAGGACCATTTTAGATTACACCGGTGTTTCCCAAAATGTGGGTTGTGCCACACAATAGAGGGCATGCACGACTAGCTAGGCATGGGGGTGAGGGATGAGGGCACAGACGAACCTTTCTATTGTTCTCCAAGATCTCAATTTTCTTTTTTAGAAAGTAAGTCTGTAGGTGCAATGATTGCAGAGAACCTTCAAAACATGAAGCAAGTGTAACCAACATTGAGATCCCTGCCTAAGTCTGTAGATAGCCTGAAACAATAGCTCTGAAGTGTGAACTCTGATGCCATTGATAATACTTTAAGACTCAACATTGTTTACTATTTCAGTGCTCATCAAAGCATGTAAGAAGGAAAAGACATTATATTATGGAGATCTACCCCAGCATTCTTGCTTTGGGATGTGTGTCTTGTCTCATTTAGATTGTAAGTTTTTCAAGGTGCAGGGAACAGGACTCCCCAAAGTGGAAGACTGGGAGTGGGAGTAAATGACTGAATAGGAGGCATATGGCTTTAACAAAACACAGAGTCATAGTCCTAGAGTTTAAGGTCAGAAGGGACTACCAGATCTTCTGATGTCATGTATATCACTGGCCACCAACACCACCCAGCACCCACACACTAAACCCAAGAACCCAAATCAGACCAAAGTAATACAGCCCTCTTCAAAAAGAATTACATTAATACAAACTAGGAACCTTTTAGTTTGTGCCCACAACATCCATAGGGGGGCAGTTAGAGCGCAGCACTTTGGTGTGCACTGCTATTCACAACCCCATATTCCAAGAAAGCGAGGGAGTATAGACATAACCTAAGACTGTTGTGGAAGCCTTGATTTTAAACTTCATGGCCATGACTTTAAAAAAATGGGAACCTAAAGTTAGGTTCATAAATTGAAATTAAAGTTCCTTAATGAAGGAGGAGCAGTTTGCATAATGGGACCTCAATCCTTATTGGGGAGTGTCAGTGCTACTGTAATATACATATTAAATAATCATAATAGCATAGTATTACTGGGGGAGGGATAGCTCAGTGGTTTGATCATTGGCCTGCTAAACCCAGGGTTGTGAGTTCAATCCTTGAGGGGGCCATTTGGGATCTGGGGCAAAAATTGGGGATTGGTCCTGCTTTGAGCAGGGGGTTGGACTAGATGACCTCCTGAGGTCCCTTCCAACCCTGTGATTCTATGATACTGGTCACTTATTTTTGTGTTGGTTCTGTATTGTATTCCATAATTCAGTCTTTAACATACATAAATAAAATATTATTATTGTTCTCCTAATAAACTGAACAAATTGTTCTTTCTTCACTCCTTGTTTAAGGTGTCTATATGAAAAAGATATAGCCTAGATGTTAGAGCACAGTCTTCAGATTTGCGAATACCTGCTTTCTAATCCCATCTCTTACCGTGACTCCTTTGTGTACCATGCCCTTGCGCAAATTACCTAACCTCTTTATGCCTCTGGCTCTCTGTGTGTAATATCACTGTTGTTGTGAGGACTCAAAAGATGCTTGTAAAGCCCTTTGAAGATGAGGAGTTCTATCTAAGTGCTAACTTCAATGTAATGTTCTTGATACAGTTTGAAGAACATTGTTTTCTAATATGTCATCTATGTATTATCAGTATTTTTCTAACAATAATAAGTAACAAATATTTATACAATGCTGTCAATTCATTCAGCACTTTGCAAACATGGATAGGACATGTTCCCTGCCTTGAAAAACTTATAATCTAAATAAGACAAGATGAGCAATCCAATATCAATTGTTAGGAAAAAGGGAAGAGGGATTTCCTGAACAGGGTTGTAATTAATTGGGTAATCTGTATCTACAGTATTCAAAGTGATTGATGATGGGGACTCTGTCAGACTGCAAACTCCATTTTGAATCTGGGATTAATTGACTTCTCTCTCCTTTCAATGCCACATTGGAATAAAATTCCAAGAGGGTAAGACAAAGGCCTCATAATAGAAGGTAATTTACTTTATCAACCCGAACAAGGAAGTATAATCACTCTTGACAATAAACTGACTCCCACCAGAGGAACTGGTTTAGCAGGGAAGAGGTCACCTGGCAATGGTATCACCAGGTATGGATCTGTGGTCTCCTGTTGAAGCTGGTAAGGGAGTCATCTCACAGAGGATACTGGAAAGCTTGTAAAAAACGAAGGAGCTGATCTAGTCAGGGTGCTGGAACAATTTGTATAGTGGGGGTGCTGAGAGCTAATGACCCAAACTGTAATCCACTTCAAGCCAGTGGGTGTGACAGCACCACAGAACCCCTAGTTCTAGCACCTATGGATCTATTTGGAGTTTTTGCCACTTTTCTTCAGTTTAATAGATGTAAGTATCAATGCAGCGTGTAGGGGCCCTTATGAAGCAGGGGAACCTGCCTACCTTCCTGAACACACATGGTCTCCCAATGACTCCCAAAGGAATGTTGAGCTAGAGAGGGACATTGTGTTTAGGATCTGTATTGTGATCTATAAGATCTGTACTCTCTTATGCTTTATCTGTTAAGTATAAAAGAGCAGTGGCATTGGAATCTGTACAAACTATCTCTGTGTATTGGCTCCAGAACTATTATGACTCCTGAAAGAGTTTAACTGTAAAGCAGAAGGCTCACAAATTTGGGTGGAGTTCAGAGAGAGGCTCTGTTTAAGCTATGGAGGGGTGTGAACGATCAGCACTGAGCTCAGGCTTTAGGTTATTGGACAGTTTGTTCCAGCGCTCAGGATGGGATACAAGGCAGAGGTCTGTGGCCCAAGAGTGTGCCTAGGGACCCCAAATATGGGCCATTTTGGCTGGACTCCATTCAGGCTCTGGAGGCTGAAAACACCCAGGGTCCAGCAGCTGGGTCCCTTCACAACAGCCTAGCAAATGTCCAAGAGGAGGTGATTCACTATGATCTGTGATAAGGGGATTTCAAGGACAGATATGGAGGAGAGTGAGAATGCATCGTGGATAGGATGGGAAAAGACTTTTGCAGTACTAAAGGTCAGAATGACAGAAGGCACCAAGTGAGAATGAAGAAAGGAGCTGAACAGAAGAGTAAGGTGGGAGGACTGGGTTAAACATGATGCATATGGGAAATGAAAGCTCAAATGGTGGAGACAAGGTAAGGTATTATTTTAATGATGCCTATCAAACAAATATGTTTGTTCCTAGCTCTCCAGTTCTTGAGCTATCATTGAATTTTTTTCTGATTAGCATATATGAAAAATATATTTTTGTATTCATATGGGAATGAAGCGTATAGAAGTAAATATATTTACATATGACACTTAATAATACAGCTATAATTATAATTCTTGTCAGTGAAAGAGTCCAGCAGAGCCTCAGCTGATGTATACTTAGGACTGCTGATACATTTAATGTTTACAAATTAAATTCCAAATTTACCAAGATATATAAACTGCTAGCTTATTATCAGGGAAGAAAAATGTCTGTCTTTTCTTCTCCGGTATTAAAAGAACTCATAAAGATTTCTATCTTTCCATGGCTCTGTGTTCTCAGATAAAAGCAGAAGATGCTAAAGTCCCATTCCAGAAAGGTGGTGAGAACAAGCCCTAGATTAGGAGGTAATGTCAGTGCTTAATTTGTAATGAAAGAGGTGCTGGTGCGCAAGCAATTTTTTTTACATTCAGAACTGATGCAGCAAGCCCAGAGGTGTTGGGGTTATGGACTGTCAAGCCTAGAGTGCCAGGGTTCAGCCCTGGCAAGCCCTGGCACAAATTAACCACTGGGTAATGCGCAGTATGAGAAACTACAAAAGACCTTATGCTAAGAAGGAAGAGGAACTTACATTTTTTTGACAAGGACTCTACAATAATTATGCACAGTGCTTCATTTTCATTAGTGTTTGGGGACATGTATTAAGAGTTTGGGGACATGAATCGCGTGCCCCGTACTCCCTCCTGCACCGCAACCCCAGCCCAACCTGATCCATAACACTATAAAGGTCATAGAAAGTTTATAGGGAGGTTTCTAACTCCCTAAAAAGGGAGAATGAGCATGGAGTCTTTTAAATATTTTATCGTTTTCTTCTGGGGATGTGTGGAGGGAATTTGGGAACTGATGAGAATAACAGCATATTCAAAAATTGTATCAGCATAAGAGGCTGTTATGAAAAATCAACTGTCAACTTATGTTGGTTGCATTATAATGCTACATATCTTATTTGTTTCATTCTGGGTTTATGACACATTGGGATTTGTTGGTTTTCTTTAGAATTAAAATGGTGCTTTGTCAAATACTTTGCAGCAGCTCCATTTCCCAAAGGTTTGATGGGTTTGTCATCCTTTCCACTTGAACAAAATATCTATAATTACATACTGTAATTTTGTGGCTACTTGAATTCACACTGATTCTAATTAGATGTAATGACACTAATTGCTGTGTGAAAGTGGACAACAATCTGTGAGGAAAAAAGGCAATAATTTAATGAGATAACACCTAGGCAGTAGAGTGTAAGGATGGGCAAACTTTGTTCTTCATTTTGGACCCCCTCAAATGTCATTGACTTTAGCTCCAACCATTTGCATTGTACTTAAGAGACTATAGAGTTTTCTTTGAAGAAGCAACGTTTACCACATGAAGATGAGTCAGATGTCTCTGTCCCATGCTAGCTCCCAATAGGAACAGGGAGGGGGAAAGATGAGCACTACTGGGGTTCCCGCATGCTTTAAATCTGCAAGAATGGAGCTTGCAGCATGAGGGAAACACAGACTGCTTTCCTTCTTCCTGTACCCTTAGCACCTTGTTGCTCCATGTGGAAATCAACTTGATTCAGTTCCAGGAATAAAACGTTTGCACTCCATATCCTGCAAAATAGCTCCAGAGGTTCACAGACCCCCCAGACCTCCCCCAAACTTTGCTCTTTCACCCATCTTTTGATGTGTTTTAGGGTTCTAGTTCTGGCTCTGTCACTGACCTCCCATTTAACCTTGGACACTTTGTTTCACCCCACTTGCACCTCAGTTTCCCCATTGGTAAAATGAAGGTAATAATGTGCTGCTTGCTTATGTCACAAGGTGGTGTGAAGTTTAATCAGTGGTTATCTGCAAAGCTTTTTTGACATCCAGGTATGGAAGGCAATAGAAGTGCTAAATATTACTCTGTCAATTAGGTCTAGACATTGAAGAACACTTGTGAAGTTCTTGCTTTTTGTGGGATTGTATCAAATACTAATATTTTTCCAAACGTACTTTTTGTTGTGTAGGTAATGTTGACTAACAATATATGTGTGCACAACGCAATCCTTTAAACAGACAAGTAATTTGTACCCTGGCAGGCATTTGCAAAAGGGAAGGTTAACAGAAAATGCATCTTTGTCCAAAATAATATTAATAACTAACTGTGTTTCCTTCTTTAAAAGAGATGTATGTCTTCTTGGTCACTAATATTGGTGGGTTATTTAGAAGAGCAGATATATGACACCCTCCCCCCCAATGCAGCTTTATCAAGCAACAATCTTTCTATCATATTCTTTAATAACAGGTTATGAATTATTTATTATACAGTGCCACCTAATGTTTTCCTGCTTGATTTACTTTCCCTCTACTAAATGACTATATGCCTCTTGCAGTTCTCGTTATGGCCAGACAGTTGGCTGGGACCTAAAAACTATAAATATTACAAATGTTTTTGTGCCCAAGGTTCATATATTTTGCAGACAATTATATCTGCATGCCCAAGTGCTATGATTTGTTTACCTTAATATATAAACCTTCAGTATGGAATATGCCTACAATTGAAAATAGTTTGCATTACAGCAGCTAAAGTTCAAAATAAATATTCTGGACCAGAGCCTCCTGTGCAGCTGATCTGGATGGAGCAAAGGTCAGGGATGTATGTGCTCATTTAAAGCTCACCTATTCTACCTCCTGATTCTGCTTTATGCAGGACTGGTTTCCCTGAGCTGCTTCAGCCATGACTCGGTTTCTTAGCCATGACTCTGATTCTGACCACATCTCCTTTTTTCCTGCTACACCAGAAGCAGGGAAACTGAGTGGTGTAAGAGCACCTCTATACGCTGCTGCAGAATCCCCTATGTTCTGGGCTGATCTTCTCTAGTTTTAAAGGCCTCGCAAACAGACTCAGGTTCTGGAGCAAAGCAGTAGCATCACAGGAGAGAGTCTAGCCCTCTAATAGATGCAGGGTGAGTTTGTTTGGGGCATATTTGTGTGTCCTCGAAAATCTTCTGTCACTTTGAAAGATATTTGTGGCTAATACAGTGATGACTGTAGCAATCAAGAAATGTTAGTGCTTTAGGGTGAGATTCTGACCCAGGCTGCATATCCGTAAGAGTAAGAGGGAATAATAACATCCCATTACATTTCTGCCTGGGATAACCTGACTTTAATCAGCTGCACACCCTTTTGCCTTCCCCTCTCCCCTAGATGATTCCTTGGCTGCACTAAGGAGCACCGGGGATATTAAACTACTGCTGGCGTAGGTGTAATAGGGATACTCCTGCTGGGGCACAGCAGTGTGCTGCTTACTAAGGGTTGTGTCCTACACTGTAGTCTTTTTAATTTTTAGTGTATGCAGGGCGGGAGGAGGAGATACTGCCCTCCCATATGTTCTGTGCTGCATTATGAACTCCTTTTATTTTCTTTGATCACAATGTACCATTGCTTTGACAGAATGGATTACCTCCACTGGTGGTTTGGAAATGTCCCACCCCATGCAGTTAATCATTTTTGACATACTCCTCTTTGATATTTTAATGTGCCCTTAAACCAGTGGTTGACTTACAGTCCGGCATCATTTACAGTGTATACCAATATTTGTTATAACATTGTAGTGGCTTTATTCAAGATGAGTTGACAGACTTCCAAGACCTGGTAGCTCTGACCTGATTCATAAGTGATTAATTGGCCTTCAGTGTTTGTGAGCTGTAACTGTGTCACAAAGGCTATAGATCTGTCACTTTGATACACAAGGTAATCGAGTTCTGTAATAGACTCTCCATGCATGTTAATAACTTGGTAAATCTAAGCAAGAAATCATAAAAGATCATTTACAAAGCTGCATTGCAGAATAACTGGGTCAGAGTTTTCACAAAAAATCAAAGCAAATCTTTCTTCTTTAAAGTTTTGAAATAGAAACAAGACCCTGCTGAAGCTGTAGCTTGGCCGTCAGTGCTCAATTGTTATGAATACCTTCCACACTGGAAACTAAATAGAAGACATAAATTTAGATTAAAACATGAGGAAATTAATAAATGAAGCTACACAATTCCAAACGATAATAGAATTTAACTACTATATGTTCTATTTGTTTCAAAAATATACATTTTATTTAGGAAAATTAGCCATACTTTCATGAAATGCATATGTAGGAACAAAACACAACATTGTTTGACTTCACACTTATCAATATTTGGTTGAAATGTCAGACACGAAAAGGATAAAGCTAAACTTCAAGTGAAGCAGTAGCTTTGTACTTCCTGTGCTATGCACTGTACCAGATGCAGACTCCTGAATTTTGATAAGTCATTTGGGAATAAAAATTATTTCCTACAACTTCACTACCTGTCTAAAATGTCATGTTAGATGAAAGCAATTAAATGAAAGGGAATAGATATGTAGATTGCCACATTATGCCCTGGCTTTACCATGTGGGAGTCATATTACATGATAAAGAAAAACTGATGTCATGAAGGGATGTGAATATGACATATAGAGATTGGATGTATGTGCTAAAAGACAAAAGTGTCCTTACTACTGTTCATACTGTGTCTTCAAATCCAAAATTTACATTTGATTATTCTTTATTCATTAAAATACTGTTTGGTGAGATACTCTTGTGTTTTCACAGTATAAACTTCAAAGTATTAAAGGCAAAAAACTCTGCACTTCAGCTGTGTGTCTGCCCATCATTCCACTCCTTCCCCAAATTATCAGTTTATTTTATCTCTTTTAGTACTAGTACATTCACAGTAATTGATCAAATTGGCCCTGAAGGGATTTTTGTTGTTGATTTTATTTAGTCTTAAAACCCCAGCCTATATTGGTGGGACTGTTTTGCAGAACACATAATTAGCCTGTGAATCTCATTGATACAAGTTATTATTGGGGCCAAGACCTTAGTAGGATTAAAAGGATTAGACACATGCATAATGAAATCCTCCACACAGTTACATTACCCAGGATTTTTAAAAAAAAGCTAAGGAGACTTTAAGCAGGGGAAACAGACATTGTCAGGGGGCATGGGAGACTGATTTCCAAGTAAACATTGAGTTAAATGGGTGGGGGAGAAATGGCTAAGCAATGGCTAATGGTGGGAGACATGCATCCACAAACTAATTTTTGGGTGCTACAAAGCCCTAATCTTTTGGCTTCTTGATTTGCAGGAACCAGAAATCGTAAGGCAAAATCCAGCTCCTTCCTGGCAAAGATGTCTTGGAAGGGTAAACCAGTTTCTAGGGTTAGCAGGAAAGAGCAGGTAGTAATTTCTGCAAAAGGAGGCTTGAGGGGACCTACAAATCTCAGCAGAGATTCTCTTCTTTGAGTCCCTCCCAGTGTGGCCCTGTACGTTGCGAGAACAGCATACAGAATTATAAAGGAATTCCTAGTAGCCAGGGAAGGTTTTCTCCAGTACCAGGGCTGCTTAGGGTTAATTTAAGCAGCCCTTATTCCAGAGGTAGGAAAGGGCAAGTTGGCAGGAGGAAGGTGGTCCCTACAGTGTTCAGCTTTGAGAAGACACAGGGCTGCTGCAGAGCAGCCAATAGGCAGCTGTGGAAAGGCCAGCATAAATTAAAGTAGCCAGCTGCTATGATTTACACTGGGGGCCATTTTGGCCCAGAATCTGGGTAGTGTAAAGGTGGCTTAAGTCCACCTTTCCTCCTCTTCCCTTGGCTGAACATTGTGTGCTGTACTCCTTGGAGCCCAGCACAGAAACTCTCCCTGTCCCCAGTCTTCTGCACATTCCCAAGCATACATGCTCTGTAAATTTACTCACATTCCCTAAGATACTTTGGCAAATCCCAGGCTGGAGCCAATAACTCCCATATTTCCTTATTTGGGCCTCATTTACTCATGTTAAACTCACAACTAAAATCTTATCAAAGGCCCATAACTCTACTAAACTATAGTTTTCACAATACTTTCTGAAATAAACAAACATAATTTTTAATGAATTATGAAAGTGTTCTTCTCTTAGAAGTCCTTGGTATCCCGATGAATGATGCTCTCTCAGGAATGGACTGAATAAAGGAGCTGACAAATAACAAAGCTAATTAGCCCAGATACCTAATCGTCCATTTGGATGAATGTCTCTGCAGCTCAATTTGTTTGGTACCATTTTCATTAACAACAAATAGTAAGTGTTGTTTTATGTGAAAGTCAATATTTAGCACAGCTGAAAACAAACAGTAGGGTAAAAATGGCTTTTAAGAGACAACTAATTGCTTGAAATATCACATTATACCCTCTAGTCGGAGAGGTGATCTGGTAAACTTATGTCTCAGCTCTGCACATCTTTTGCATGTGGAACCCTAATAGAAATCTATATTATTTCTACACACAAATTTGGGCCCTTATATTGTAACAAGGGGCAGGAAGAGAGATCCCAAAATTAGCAACTTCATCTTTTATGCAATAAAATGAGTAATCATTTACTACTATGTAATGTGTGGGAAGATAGACTGATTAGAAAGGACGCTACATGGTTAGACTTCAGTAAAGAAGAGTTTGAATAATAATTGAGGAGAAGAAACCTAGAAAGATAGTAGGGGAAAGTGATACAATCAAATTAAAAATCATACTTCTTCCTCATTTAAATATTGAATATTGGGAATATTGTTGCAGCTGGTTATACTCTGAAACCAGAAAAAACTTTTTATTATATTTTAAGAAGTAACATGTAGGATTTTCATACTTGAAAGATTGAAGAAACATATTTTTTTTTGTTTGGTTTTTAATGTATTTTTTCACAAAGTGGTACTAGTCAACTCTACATTTTTCTGTATGATCAGTCAGTTAATTTTGCCTGTTTGTGTGAGCCATTCACAAAGCAAAACAACCCAGGAAAAAATTGATGTTTTTAAAAAAACTGGCAGTATAGCATGTGAAGTGTTTTAATTGACTAGATTTCTGGTTGATGGTGGTTTTGTACTTACTTTGCATAGGTAAGGTGGTGGAAAATCAGATCCATGAGGTAAGCAGAATATTATTCCAATTTTATAAATTGGTACATCAGTGCACAAGGTCTGATGTTGAATTCATGGCAGAGCAGTAGAAGAACCCAGGAATCTTGACCAGCAGAGTCCTGCTCAAGCCACTAGCCCACATTCTGTATAATCACAGTGTGTGCAATTTTACTGTCTTGGATTTAAGCTATAAGATTCATTGGGATTCTGTTGTATTTTATGCATGGCAGTCGATTTGTTCTTGTCAAATATAAATATTTTTGCACAAAATCGGACATGCAGAAGTGTGGAACAGACTTTCATGCCTAATGTGATGCTGGTTTATGTGGTCGTGTGAAGGTTTCGATTATAATTTTTTTATGGTAATTATGCAATAGCAATCAATTCTAAACCGTGACATTAGTTATTCTGTTACTTTGCACAATCATCTTGATGGGAAAGTTGCACTATACCATAAAGATTTTATTTGTGCTTTGGGATATAGCATAAATGCTTTTTAGGCCCACATCTGCTGTCTTTACTCAAGCAAATCTCCCATTCACTTTAATGAGTTTTGCCTGAGCAGTAATTGCAAGATCTGCCCATTTCTATTTTAATAACTTACTTGCAGGAGATGGATGCCCCATGTTCTCCCCTGGTAACTAGCTATCAGGCAGCTTGAGTCTAAAACACTTGCTTCTTCTCTCTATACAAGAAACGAAAATGTAGACAGTTGCTGTCTCAAAGAGTTTACAGTCTAAATGTAGAGCTTGTTGAAACACTTTTGACAAAACTTTTTTCTTTTGAAAAATGCTGCTTTGTGAAAACCAGAACATTTCACTGAAATTTCTTTGTTTTAACTAAAATGTTTCTCGAGTCCAGAATGGAATTGGTGGTGTGAAAGAGATTAGGACACTCACCTGGGATGTGGGAGAGACTAGTTCAGACCCTTATTCTGTGTGATACACACAAGGGACTTAAACATAGATCTTTTGCATCCTAGGCAACTGCCCTAACCACTGGGTTACAGAGTCAGTCTCTCACTCTTAGGGAATATTTCTTTATTTATACAAAGTGAAACAGCTTCAACTGGAGAGATCACATGAGACCACATGCCTATAGTCCAGTGGTTAGGACACTCACCTGGGATGCGAAGGAGCTAAGTTCAAGTTTGTAGTCCAGTCAGGCAGAGCAGGGACCTGTACCTTGGTCTCCCACATCCCAGGTGTATACCCTTACCACTGGGGTGAGTTGCTTGTTTTTCATGAAAAAAATGTTGAAAGGTCTCATTTTCGTTCTACCTTTGAACAACTATTTTTCAAAACCTCATTTTCCCCCACAAAATGGAATTGTTGTTTTCCAGCCAACCCTATCTAAAAGGGGATACCGAGAAGACAGGATACTATGGGAAACTCAGGAGAGGGTATAATGGGGGCAGACAATTGATTTTATAAAAGAAAACAAAATAAAAAACCCACCCACCGTACTTACCCCTTATTTGTAAAAGTGGCTTTCCTTCTGATTTCTTTCACTCCTAAAAGTGGCAGAATGGATGGTATAGTAGTGTGATATAGCACAGTGTGACAAATAAAATGTGATACTTGACTTTAGTCTCAGGTTGTAGCTCTACCCAGAGCTGGTTATATATAGGAAGGCAGCATGCTTCAGTAGCTACCAAGACTACACATCACACCCATGCTTCACAAACTCCATGACTCCTAGTTTTAATCTCCACTTCATTTCACAGAAGAATTCGAAGTCCTGCTTCTATTTTACAAGTACTGGGACCTAGCTAAAGCTGCCTTATCCTCCATAGTCACCAGCTATGCACCACAGACACAATAAAGCTGGGTACTGGGGAACAAAGCCAACTCACTGATGAGGGTGTGGCTGAGGAACTTCTTTCCAGAAGACACCTCAGACTGAGTCCAGCCCAGTGGTGTTTAGGTAAAGGTGTAAAACACCCCTTTTTGATTATAGATTCTCCCAGAATTATTGCTCTGGGAGGAGAAGGGAGGGAAATAAATGAATAACTTCATCATTTATGGTTATTTAGTTAAACTCATCTATTCAGGAATAACGGATAAAAGAAAAAAACACCTTTTAGTCATGGGAATTTATAGTCGTTAATTCTGTCCAGCATTTAGGCTCTATTACAACAAAATACTTCAGAATACACTTAACCATAAGTATGTGAGTAGTCCCCTTGAAATCCTGTGCTCAAGTGCTTTGCTGTATTGGGATTTAAATACCATATTGATGGGCATTATATAAAACTTAGGTAGAAAACATGACAGAATATATTTGTACAATATATTTTAAAGTCTTTCCTGAGATTTTACTCTCTCCCCCGAATAGTAAACGTTACTATTGCTTTTAATAGTAAAATGTTCTGCCATCTGCATACTTTTTGTTACTAGTTAATGGAAAATTAACTTTATTACACCCTGAACCAACTGTTTTTCAATGTTAGTGTGCAGTGGGTGATGCACATTAAGTCACTGACTTAGCTAGAGCTTCTGTGTATCTTTAAATCAGCCTGTGAGTTCTTCTACAGGAAGGACAGCTGTCAGCTGACCCTGAGTATAAGTACATCTCCTGAGAGTAGAAATCCTTCTGTGAGTACTGTTTTGTCTCAGCTTTGTTCAGGATTTAAAGAGGGAAATAAGAGGAATAATAACCATAATAAGTCTGAAACATTCCATTAGATGTAAGACCTAAAAAAAAAGATGCACAAAAAAGTGTTATTCTTTTCTTTCTCTTAAATCCAATTGAGAAACAATTCACATTCAATAACGCTGGCAGATTTCATACGTAGAAAAGAAATGCAATTTTAATTTAGCCTATAATTAAACAGAAGCGCCTGTTATTAACCATGTCAGTCTGATTGCTTTTCTGACTGCAGTTTTCAATTAGGCATAATCTATTCTATTCATGTGCCAAGGAGGGGAGGTGGGGCAGATTTTTGTTAGCAATTATGAATTTGAGCAGGCACTTACAAGAAAACATATCTTGCAGAGCTATTTGAACTTGTATGAAAGAGATTTTTTCTAGATTTAGATAAATGTAGCTAACTTGATTAAAGGTGCACTCCCTGAGATATCATTTTTCACAGTGCTTTATACTTCTGTTTTATATTTGATAACAGTATATTAACATCTCATCATATTGATACTTTAAAAATATTGTAGTGCTTGCCTTCTCCCATGTTTAGTGCTTTTTTTAAAAAAATAATTCTAAATGGGAAGCCACTCCATAACCATAAACACCAAAATACCCCAAGTGGGAAAGTAAAGTTTATTTTAAAAAGAAGAGGAAGAAGCTTTTTAGCATCTGTGGAACATTCTTTTCATTTATTTTGTACTTCACAAAATAAAAACAACCTTTACTGTGTTCAAGGAAGGTAGATCATAATATATTGGACCTATACCATCCCTTTCACTTTTGTTTATGGATGGGAGAATAGACTGGAGAATCCTTGTCTGAAAAAACAGGAAGAGGAATGTGGAGGCTCTGTATCTCAGAGCCTCATAGACTGTAAGGCCAGAAGGGACCATCATGATAATCTAGTCTGACCTCCTGCACATTTTAGGCCGTAGACCCTCACCTACCCCCTCTTGTATTAGATCTTCTACCTTCACTTTTCCCTTCCCTTTACTAATATCTCTTCAGGTTTGGGACTGCATGCATGAAGAGTATGTGGACTGAAGCGGGTGCAGTGGGAGGGGTAGGTGGGTTTTTCACACATTGTTGGCCTGGTCACACTGCAGGTATTCCTCATTAGGGCTTGAGTCAGTATCACCTGCTCATACCTTCTATCCTAAGGAAGACTCCTTATCCTTCTAGCCTCATATCCTTCTAGCCTCCTAAGGAAGACTCCATGGGAAGTAGACTAAGGTCTCCCTGTTTCCCATGTGCTGGCACTGTCAAAGTTAAGAGGTCATAAAGCCAATGGACATGACAACAAGGAGTGGACTGGAGAAAGGGAGTATGGGAGCACAGAGCCTCACTATGGGTATCTGAGCAAGGACCTCAGGATTTGACCCTATAACAGAAATTTCTCTCCTTCTCTCTCCAAACCAAAATCTTTCCACTTTTATTTTCGTTAAAGAAAGGTTGAACAGGAATTTTAAACCAGCTTCTTACTGAAGTCAAGGGGCTTTTCCAGCAGCAGCTGAACACTGCACCTGGGCTACTGGTTTGCCTGTGTATCATGTTACTTCTTTGAAATGACTTCTTAGATAAATCAATCCTCACGCCCCGCCCACACACACAGAGAGAGGCACAGAAACATGGCCACAGTGATCAGAAACACCTGAGACACCTCTTTTACCCTCACCCCAAAGTGTCAAGCATTCTAAGCAGCAAATGGATTTGTGGGCCACCAGGTACATTTAACTCAGTTGCTCTTGGAAAGACTAAAATGTACAATATTGTGAAATGTACAATATTCCCCCAACAGTTTTTGTGTGTCACTGAAAGAGAAGCAGGGCTCTTGTAGAGTAAGAGGGGGAGAAAAATGACCATTCTATCTATTCTTAAAAGGAAGAATGTCTTTGGAAAAAATATCATCAACTACATTCAAATTAGTAGGGAAAATGCTTTTAGGATCTTTACCCTACTGTGTTCTTTTAGCCTTCTACAAACTGTTTATCACGGTGCGTTGATACATTACATACCCCTCTTAGCAAAAAGTTTTTAATACTTTTAAAATAATTAAATTTCAAAATGAATGAACTCTAATAGCAATAAGCTCTGTCTGGGTGTGCACTACGAAACTTCCTCCTCACGCTGCTGCATCCACTTGGCCCTTGCATTCGAGTATCCAAGAACACCCAGCACACCCACCCATAGCTTATTGTAATTCACTGCTCTGTTGCACTGCTTGCAACTCATGGAAGAAATAGGGGCAAAAAGAAACTGTCGGGAGCCATGCCACTCAAATTCACAGTACTGTCTCTTCTTAGATTATTACAGTCTGTTGTGCTCAAGAAACTACAGTTCCATCCTTTATGCTTCCTGTAAGACTAGAAATCACAATGGCACAAGTGACAACACTTTTTCTTCAGATATCCTTGTACAGCAAAGAGCTTCTTTCCTTTTGCTAGTGAAAGGAGGTATGAGTGACCTTTCAGTTCTGATTTGCCCTACTTTGCTAGAACATGAGAAAAAACTTGCAGGAGTCCATTGTAAAGAGCATAGGACTGGAAAGAAACTCTATAATCTTTATTGTAGTTCACAAAAGTGAAAGAACTGAGATAAAATAGAAGAAACACACAGGAATAGAGGAGACACCACACATATCCAGCTTTCTGGAGTGGCTCATGACCATGAGTGCCTACCCCATGTCAGACTGTCAAAAACAGGACAAAAAGAAAAGGAGGACTTGTGGCACCTTAGAGACTAACCAATTTATTAGAGCATAAGCTTTCGTGAGCTACAGCTCACTTCTTCAGAGCTGTAGCTCACGAAAGCTTATGCTCTAATAAATTGGTTAGTCTCTAAGGTGCCACAAGTCCTCCTTTTCTTTTTGCGAATACAGACTAACACGGCTGTTACTCTGAAAACAGGACAGACATCCCAAACAGGGGGTATATTGTATAATTAGATCTCACCAAGCCAGTAACAAATGTGAACTCCTGGATCACTATAACAGTTTTATTATGGAGTCAGAGACGGTCCCCTTAGACTCTTCAGTCCATCTTACCAACCACACAAGCTGGACTTAGTGATGATTGGTTACTTACACCAAAAATCACAAAATATTCAGATTGCTTCCAGTCCCAAAAGACCAGTCACTTACCCCAGATCAATTGGTATCCTAGCTCTCACACCACAGACAATGGCTGTAGCCAATCCTGTAATAAAGGTTTATTAACTAGGAAAAAGAAATGAGTTATTTACAGGTTAAAGCAAGAAAACATATATACACAAATGAGTTGCAATCTAAATCCTAAGAGTGACATAACTGTAGTTATCTCTCAATTCAAGATGACTCTCAGGGCAAACCCAGGGATAACCCCAGGTGATCACTCACTTCAATGTAGAATCTCTGGCCCTGTGAGAGTTCAAACAGCAAAGAGATGAAAAATCTTCATGTCAGCTATTTTTATTCCGCTCTTCCAGCCTTCAAACCCATGGAACAAGGCCCTCTGCATGTACTTCTCTGTGCGTGGAAGGGCTAATTAACAAAGCTTTTGTCTTGTAGTCACCCACTTAATTTTTGATAGTCCACCTGGGTGGACAATTCTTGTTCACAAGTTCAGAGCAAGCATTTTCAAAGTTATTTCCATATAGCATGGAATACGGATATTACTAGTGAGTTTCTTACATGCAACAACTTACATGTATTTCATCGAGTCTAAATACTAAATACATTCTTATAAGCCCAATACCGATTCTGAACAAAAATAAGGTACAGGTGAGCTGGTTTGGTTTCCAGCTATGAGCTTGTCAGTTCTAAGCTAATGCCTGCAGCCTTGGCAGAATGGGCACTTGGTTTACCAGAATCACATAGGAATAGGAGAGACACCACACATTTCGAGATATGTCACTCTAGACTTCAACAAAATCAGTCTCCAAGTCTGATAAAGTAAATTAGTAATTTAAATGCAACTGTTAGGTTCTGATCCATGCCTGGGACTCCTTGGTGCTACCACAGTACAAATAATAATGTCATACAAAGTTTAGTTGAGACATGCTGAATAAGAGTAAGGAAATTCAAGTTCCATCAGAACCCTTAATTCTATCCCTTAACCCTTTACATTATAGTAGAGACTTATGCTCAGAACCTGCAAGCCCTTAATCCACTTAGTTTAAGCTTGTGATTTAGGGAATGTTTACATAGGGACAAAAGACCTTTAGCTGGCCTGGGTCAGCTGACTCGGCTGCAGAGCTAAAAATTGCTGTGTAGACATTCTGGCTCAGGCTAGAGCCCAAGCTCTGGGACCAGGCACCCTTGCACGGTTCCAAAGCTCAGGCTCAGGCATGAGCCAGAATGGCTACACAGAAATTTTTCAGCCCTGGAGCCTGAGCCCTGACATGGGCCAGCCATAGGTTTTTTATCCCTGTGTAGATGTACCCTTGTTAATCACAAACTGTGTTTCATTAATAATAAATGTTGCAGCAGGCAGACTGCAGTAGGGAAGAGATCTTTATAAAACATGCCGAGTGGTGAGTTAGAGAGCTTATTCCTTCACTCTCCCACTTCCCTGGTCCTTCTCGCATAAACAGAGAGCAACAATACCTGAAGTCCGAAGGTGCAAACAATTTGATGTTTATTGGGGTGAACTTCCAGCAAGCTTAAATCCAAGTACTTTTTTCCTTATTTTCGAATCCCAACTTACTTCCTGTTTGCCCCTAATTTATATAGTAATATTCTTAGCTATACCTTAACCAATCATTCTACTGAAATTTACCTAATCAATCCTAACATATTGTAACATGATTAGCTAACCAATTATATTCCACCACATTAATTAGTTGATACCCAGCAAAATTAATTATACAGCAGACAGAAACAATCACAGAACCAGACAGAGACCATGCAAATTAACAGTAGCAAAGTGGGAACTATAATGACAAAACAATACAGAAGTGAGGATTTCACAACTACATCTGTAAAGACATAAGGGTTTCCCAGCTGTGTCTATTGATAAGTGAGTTCTTACCAGACAGAAAACTATCAACCTAAATTTCCTTTTACATCTTCTAGACTCCTCCGTTTCTTTGGAGGTGATAGATCGGATCACCTTCCTAACAGCCCCATATTGATTAGTTTGGAATGCTTCCCAGCTTATGGCTGCCTCTGCTTATGGCTGCCTCTGCTGCTTAGCCAAAGGCATTGGTCTAAGAACAGGGCCTCAGACTGTCACAGTGAGAGAAGGCCCTTACACAGATTCTTTCTTGTATACCTCTATTACTAGCTAAATGATAAACATATATCTACATTCTTAAAGTATTGGCCTTTACAGGCAGGCCTGAATATCTATATCCTAACATGGTGCATCGGTTTGTACTGAAATCTTTTGGGGGCACTAAGTACAAGGCTAGACTTAAACTGTCTCTAGTGGCTTGTGGTTTCATCATAATACCACTACAGGGTAGCCATTGGTATACTGACAGGTTTCAGAGTAACAGCCGTGTTAGTCTGTATTCGAAAAAAAAAAGGAGGACTTGTGGCACCTTAGAGACTAACCAATTTATTTGAGCATAAGCTTCCGATGAAGTGAGCTGTAGCTCACGAAAGCTTATGCTCAAATAAATTGGTTAGTCTCTAAGGTGCCACAAGTCCTCCTTTTCATTGGTATACTGGTTGTGGAAGAAAAACACAGTCTTCACTCTTAGATTGTTTGCAACAAGTCAGAGACAGTTTATTCTCAAGCAATTGCGATGGGGAGAGTGCGCATGGACAGGGATTCCCCCTTCCTAGGCAGGTCTCTGCTATTAAACAATTAGGGCAAGCATTTATACTTTTTGCTACATACAATAATGATCAACAGACACATCTTGTTTATACATATTCCTTCCTGATATCTTACTTTTTCTCAGTGGTTCCTGCTACAGTCTGCATTCCAATTCTTACCAACACAAGGTCAAAACAGCATCTCTTTCAGTTTTCCCACTCGTCCAGGCCCTGCCTTCAAGGCTTGTGTTATTAGAGTTAGAGTTAGCCTGACTCTTGCGCTATTCCAAAAACTGAGATGTCTGCATTCAAATTCCCTTTATCCCTTTTTCTACTTCCACAGGTTTTTTATCCATGTCTAGATGTACCCTTATTAATCACAAACTGTTTCATTAATAATAAATGCTGCAGCAGGCAGACTGCTGTAGGGAAGAGATCTTTATAAAACATGCAGAGTGGTGCATCAGTTTGTACTGAAATCTTTTGGGGGCACTAAGGACAAGGCTAGTCTTAAATTGTCTCTAGTGGCTTGTAGTCTCATCACAATACCACTACAGGGTAGCCATTGGTATACTGATGGGCCTGCTTTACTCCAGATACCAAGCCAAGGGTTGGATTTTTTTGTATACGTGCATACACTTGTTCAGTTTCTCACTGAGCTCTCTATCCAGACAGCTGGCACTCTTGAATACATTCCCATATTTTTTAAGATTGTTTCCATTGTTCATGGGAACAATTCTCAGCTTCCAATTGCTGCACATATGAAGTGCTGGTGCAATACCCTCATCAGACCTCTAGACCAAATAGCTATATTCACCAAATGGGTTGCTGGCAGTTTCCATCCATTACCATAAACTTCAACCGGTTTCTCTTCTTGTTTTACAGGTTTGCTAATGTGAGATTGCATTTTCCTGCTGGCTGCCTTGTGTTATCATTGTACATTTCCATATAGCAGCTACTCTGTGTAATGATCATGGCTGGATGACTGTGAATTGCCACTGTGAATAGTCAGTGGGCCAGAGGTTGAGTGGAAAAATAAATCTATGGCCTGGTGGTGAGAGCTCCATGTCCCTGCTCTAATAATTATTTATACAAAGTGAAACAGCTTCACCAGGACAGACTGAGAAAGTCCCACACCTGACTTGGGTCGCCTGCACTATTGGAGATCCAAGTTCAAATTCTTTCCCCACATCAGAGCGATGGTGACTTGAACCTAGTTCTTCCATATTCTCGCCAGGGCCCTAACCACTGGACTACAAGTTATAAGGAAGACAGCAGTAGCAACTCTCCCATTAGCTCCTCTTTTGGTTATTGTGTGAATGTAGCCCTTTAAAACTTCCCCCCAAAATGTTTTGGGTTTAACAACATACATAGTTTGAGCTGAAAGAATTTTTTTTCAATTTGTGATTTTTTTCCCCCCGTTTTTGGAATTGGTTCAACTTCAATGAATTTTTTTTCAATTTTTTTGGAACTGCCACAGCACTGAAAGAAATCAATTATTTGCCCAGCTTTAGTGAGGACTGGAGCTAAGGCTAAGGATGGATTTTGTAAATTGTAGTTGAAGTTACTTTTGGTGACAAAGTCAAACCCCAGAAAGGGGGGTAACTTTTGACTTTATACATAGTATGTTGTTGGGACAGGGTGAAGACTCTAGCAGTTTACACTATAAAAGGGTCCAGTCAGAAGATTAGTACCTGAAAGATTATCATCTTGCACCATATATTGTCTTCTCAATATTTAATACCATGTGTAAAGAAAAAAGGTATATGATCCAGTTCTGACTTTTGTTTCATCATTAAATCTGTCAAAGAGAAAAAAAAAAAGGCTGTGTCCAGAAGAATAGATTACATTTTACAAGAACAGGATAGCTTTTGTAAGCCATGAGTTGTGCACCTCCTACCCCTGAAATAGTAATATACTGTTTAGTAGTGGGGAGGGGGAGGTCAGTAATGGAAACAGATGCTTCCGTGTCCACGAGAATTGTGCATGGCCGGCCCCTTATCTATGCTTGTAAGGGTGGCCTCGAGGAATTTATATCTGCCTGAGCTTTACTGACAGGCAAGGGGGGGGGGTGCTGGATCCTAGCTGGTTATGGAATTTAAAAGCCTGGCAATTTCCTCTTTGCTTAGGTGTGAGTAACGGTTGGCAGCTGGTTGAGATAGTGGTTGAGGCCAGTTGCCCAGGGCTACTCGGCTTGGGCATCCAGCTGCCCAATGTCCAGTTTCCCCACATACAAAACACTGTGAGGTGGGGGGAGGGGGAGGATGGGATCAGGACCAGATTGAAAGGGCAGTGAGGTACTGCAGAGATTCAACTGGCCTTGATTCTGTCCCTGACCAGGTTCTTGGGCCTTGCGCCTGCCGTTCTTTTGGGTATGTCCATCCACAGTTATAACAGTTTACATTATCTTTTGCTCTTACCACAGCAATGTGAGTAGACTTGCTCTTTATCTCTTTGCCCTGTCTGGCTTCGCATTCAGAGGCCCACATACAGATGGATTCATAATCAGAGCTTGGGTTCACTCCCAAATTAAGGGCTGTTTGCAGGTGGGAGTTAAAACCTTCCTTTAACATCTTTAAAAATCCCTGATCCATTTTCTTTGGGTCTGCAATACCCGCATTGCTGGAATACATCTCCCACTTTCCCTCACAATATTGAGCTTCAGGCTTGTGTTTGCCTTGTTCGCAGCCCATGCTCAGTCCCCAACAACCGGCTCCATTTCCCAAGTCTTCTTGGACGGCTTCCTTAAACTCAGTGCAGGCACGGGTTATATCATTTTCAGATTCAAATTTAACAGAGGCCCAAACGCCCTTTCGGTGTCCTTCTGTAGGGATCTTGGCCCATGATAGATTGGGGCATTTAGCTTTTATTAAAATATAAAGATCCCTGGGATATAACATATAGGTGGTAACCATCTGGCTTATTCTTTTCCAAAATATCAAATTTGGGTCTTTGGGCTTTAGATCAGGGACATCTTTCAGTAAGCCTCTCATTTCCTCTGTGCTGAGAGGAGCGTATTATACGTATTATGAGCCACTCTGGTTTCACCTGTCCCTGACCACTTAGTAGTCTCTTGGAGAGGGGCCAAGAGAGCACTGGCACTTAATTCTGGGTTAAAGGGCGGGGGGCGTGGAGGAGGGGACCAATTATTTTGATCTTCCCCCCGTGTGTGCCAGGTTCCAATTCTGAATTTATTTCTCAAGGTGTTTCCAATTAATTTCATTTTGGTCTTTGTCAGTAAAATTACCCTTCTGGTGTATGCTAGCATCAATACGATGTGCAGAGGAGTTTTTTTCTTTTTTATAGTTTTGCTTTTAGAGCCTTGTTTTCTGCTTCACACTCACACAGCTTGTGGCTGCAATCTGCCTTTTGATTCAGCTCTGATATAAGATCTTTTTGGAGTGTTTCCAACTCTTGTAATTTTCTTTCATATTCGCAATACATTATTATGATCCCTTTCCCTAATCTTTCTTTTGTGTGACGAGACCACCACAGAACACTATCCATCATACTCATACCCTCATTCCATCCATCTTTTGCCATGGTTTTTTGAACCTTCTCATGTTTCCCTTTTATAAAATCAATGAATCTCCCTCCTGTGGAGGGCATCACTGATGTTCCCCAGGGCCAGTCAATGAGTCTCCCTCCTGTAGAGGGTATTGTTGATGCATTTTGGGCCGATTCATAAGACATTGTATCCCAGCTTCCTGAAACCCACTTAAGCAGCACTTCAGGGGAGACCGACTGTGCACACCCTTGTACTCAGTTTACTGCAGCACATACCCTGGTATTCACTACTTGGCAGTACAGCCTTCACCTCCAGCGATCCCTGCACCCCAACGATCTTGGCCACAAACACAGTCCCATTCAATCCTCTTGCTTGTGCGTCCTATATGTAGTCCTTATTAAAAAAGGGGTGTGAAGGGGTGTCTCGGGGAGTCCCAAACCAAGGTGTGCACTAGAGCGGGTAAGTAAAATGGTACTCATCCCTATCCCTGGTTGAGAGAAACTTTCCAAGGATTCCCGATCACATCCTGCTCACTGCGCCAAAACTGTTAGGCAAAAAGATTCTTTTCCCCAAGAATCAGGCAAGCACAGACAATACTGAACGGGGTTTATTCACGGTACCAGGAAGACTGACAAGCAGCTTCAAAAATATGGTGCCATAGTGGCCAGTTATATACATTCTCTTATCAATTCATTTGCATTTATCTGTACATACAGAGACAGACATTGTTACAAATCAAGAGAGAACCCTGAACGAAGATAAAAATAGGAACAGTACATACATATAGAGGTCATTCTATTGCATCAAGCTTCTATGGCTACATTGCGGGGGAAGGAGGCAGGGTTGGGGGTAGGGATGAGTGCTTACAGATATCTGGGGGGCAGTGAAGGGAGGGTTTATTCTGTTCTATCCTTGTGGTCCTCTGGTCTGGATTCAAATGTGCCGTTAGGCTGGCTCTCTCCTCAGCTTCCTGGATTTCTGGTCTCTGCTGAGAGGACACTGCCCAATGTCCCAGAAATCCCAAAGGACTCAAAGTCTTCTCTTACATAGGTCCTCACTGGCTGTGACACTTTTCCCTCTTCTCCAGTACAAATACAGCCAAAACAAAAAATATTGTCTCTGAGCTTTGACTTATGACTGGTTTTGGTAGTGTTGCTAACCAGTTCCATTTCTAGCCTGGACCCTAGCAATCTGGGAAAAGCATCCTGAGCCTCGATAGCCATTGCTGCTGTAGTCTGGGGTGAGCCCCTGAGAGGCTCAGGTGTGGTATTTGAGGCACACCCACTCTAAAGGGGCTGCAGAAATTTAACAACCAGCTTTACTGGAATACCTTTAGTTTTTTCGTGTATTTACACAGTTTCCATGTTGCTCCTGCTAATTTCCATCAATTACTTAGGTCCTTTGGGATAGAACACTTCCCTGCAACACAGCCTTCTTCCCAATCCCTTGTCTATGTACCACAAATCTAAGGCACTTTATAATATTTTCAGAGTCAAAAACAACTCTAACCTCTAAACATTTTTAAGCAGTCATGGCCTCATAATTGGAGACAGCTTGCAATGGTGCCAGTGGTGTGCTAGAGAGTCCCAGAAAGATTGTTGCAGACAGGATTGTTTTCTGAAGCAAGAAAAAAATTAACTCTGTTAAGTTTAGTGCCAACCATTTACTGCATTGGCATTGATTTTTGACATGCGGGGGATAAAATACTGACTTGCCATTTATATGAAGAAGTGACAGAGTGTTTCCAAATAGATTCAGCACCATTTCAAACAAAATGCTACTTGAATCTTTTTTTAAAATGGATTTAAGTTTAGCCTGTATTTAACCTGATTAACATCTCTTACTGGCATGAACAAGAGATATTAAGAAGTACACTTTTCTTTTGGCAGTTGGCAAACCATTATCATAGAAGCTGCAGCAAGCTCATATCCATTCTCTGCCTGTCCTAGTCATCTTTAAATTCATGACTCATACTCTACAAAATGAGATAGCTCTGATTTATTTCAGTATTCTCATGATAGCTACATGTACAATCACAGAAATTGAAGATTTTGGCCTTTTTGGACATGTTAAAAGATATTAAATCTTATTCACACCTCAGTCGTGGTGCCTGGGTGGGAATTTAAATTTCTAAACACAACAAAAGCAGCACAGTTATGAATTGCAAAAGGATTTATATGTTCCTTTTTTATAAATGACCCATTTTAACTTCTTGTTAGCTGAATTTAAACTATTACTTGGCAAACATTGTTTCCCTACCATGATCACTTAACTGTCAGTTAAAAGTTGCTCTTTAAAATGTTTCTGCAACTGTGGTGGTTTTTTTTTTTCTCATTTACACCAACAGAATGTACACAGGATATTTAATCTTTGTCACGCTGATAACATTGATTCTTCACAAAAATACTTGTAAAAAATTGCTTGACACAAGAATATGAATTACTTCAGGAAATGTTGTTATGCATCAGTGGATGAAATATTCAATGTTTTTTTCTTCACATTTGTGAATAGGAAGTGGAGGAGTATTCTGATTTTTATTTGTATTCAAATAACTGCTATTCTGAAAAAAATTGTATTTGATCAACTACTAAAAACAGAGCCCTGAGCAGCAGATACCTTCTGTTTTACCTTGTTTAGGCATTGGTGTTTTCCTAATTTATTATCTTCTCAAAGATAATCAGCAATTTTTATGTATGTATTTATTTATTGGAAGCTCTGCCTGGGGTTCTCTCAAGCACAAAATTGTTTAACATTATTTTTTAGTATTCATACAAATACTAAAAAGGGGTATTGACACATTTTAATTAATGTAATATCATTAAATACATAAGAAAGGAACTGAAATCCTTTCCAAATATAACCGAGTGCTTTTGACAAAAATAAATTTACTTTATGCAAAGTTTAAGCAATTTATTATATTAACAAGCTATTTCTTTATAAGTAAGCCTCCAACTTCGTGTACATACATCATGCAGTTAATGCAATTGTGCCACAAAATTGCCCAACAATTGATCACAAGTGTTAAACTGGTGTCCAGTTTGAGGCACTTTCAAATATTTGTCATATAGGGCTCAGTCCTGCTATCTGACAGATAGTTATGTCACGTGCATCACCAATTTCCTTGTAAACCCAACTAGACACTATATATATATCTAGTATTATATCTAGAGCCCATCAGAGAAACTTCAATGGAATCATATTCTATCAGAATAGGCAGTTCTGTTGTAATGCTGCTTGATTTCATTAGAATTTCATTCCAGAAGAAAACTGGGAAATAAGTTCTGACAATGTTGAAATGTCTCAGTTCTTTATTTTTAGAAGAATTCTTAAAATGTGTTTTATTTTGTATTATAATAAAAGTCAAAATCAAAATGAAATGTTTTGATTTTTGTTGAAGCAAAATGTTTCAATGGATCCCAAATAATTTTTAAAATGTTCTTTCACAGAGAATTAAGAAATTTTCAGTCCAATTTTGAATAAAGTATTTCAGTATTCAGTCCAATTTTGAATAAAGACACATTTTGAAAACTCAAAAAACCTTTGTGAAACAGAACTTCTGTCCTTTTCACAGTTCTATTTAGAACATCTGATATTCTGAATGCTGAATATTTGAAACAAAACATACAGTATGAAGTTATCCAGGACAGCAGAGCTGTAGCATTAAGTTTGTAATTATACACAGTAAAAATCGAACCCAAATCTTTTGTCTAACTAGCAAAATCCTATAACCAATTATTTAAGACACAAAAGTGGGCATTTGCACTGTATTTACTTCGTTGAGGGTAATTTTATAGAAACTGCTGTGCATGAACATTTTTGATGAGCATTACATCTGTGCAGAACTCATTTAATATTTTCACAAATGGGTCATCTAGTAGTCTGAATGCAGAAGGCTTATTACATTTTGAATCTGATGCATAAATTTTAGGTTCATGCTTCATAACCTGTGAAATATCAATATGCAACAATTTCTTCTGGTCAACCACTGAGACACACTGGATATTATTTAATAGCATTTTGATCAGTAAACAGATACTCTCATATCGTATTTATTTTGCAGGCAATACTGTATGGATGGGAGAGGTGGCAGGACCCATATGTGGGCAGTCTAACCTAATGGTCAAAGCCCAGGGGTTGTGGTCAAGAATCACGCCAAGGAGCTGGAGTTGGAGCCAAAAGTCAGAGCTGAAGTTAATAACTAGGGTCAGGATCTGGGAGCAGGAACAAGGAGTGGGAATGAGGTAAGGAGTCAGGAACTTGGTATTAGGGGTTGGGATCATCAGCAGGCCTGACAACTAGTTGCTCAGACAGTGGTGTGGTAGGGAACAGGAAGCTTTGGTCATCTCCTAGAATAATCGGCAGTTGGCTACTAGTCAGCTGATCCGTCTGAGTCAACAGATATAGCCCTTGTTTGTGGTATCATCTGCAGTTTCCATATGTAGCTTTCCAGCGCAGAAGTGCAAAGAATAAGGCTCCTGCTCAGCAACCCCACTGCCTAGGTTGGAAACCTATGACACCTGACAAGGAGATACTGAGCATCAGCATGTAAACTGTACAAGTGCACAGGGATTAAAACTACGTCCTTTCTTTTCAAAACCTGGTTTATAAAAATTAGAACAAAAGGTGAATTAAAATGGCAATTTACAAAGAAAGATGATAGTGCAAGCACATATTGGACAAAGCAATGTCCAATTTACTGTTGGGATAACAAAGTACAGTTATTTAAGATAAATATACTAAGACTATGTAAGATTAATTAACAGTACAATTTACAAACAAAATTGTCTGAATCTTAATGAACATTCCCAGATACCAACCACATTAAGATGGAGTTAGGGCTGAGAGAATACTTGTCAGTAATTTAAGGCAAAATACATTTCAGGGATGTCATAATTATCTCAAAACTGAGCATCATCTAGCAGGAAATTCAGAATTAAGGTTAAACTTGAACGAAATCCTGACATATTAATGTAGGAAATGTACAACTAAGACAGCCAAACAGTTTTAACTCTGCCCTGTCATGATACTATTCAATAACCATATAATTATGATTGAGGCATTTTAGTGTTTGTAGTCTGGAGAGATTAGATTAAACTGATTTTTAAAACATCTTTTTTTGATTTGTTTTTTTTCCACATGTTATCACTAGAGCAGGGTAAAAGAAGAGAAAGTTTTTTGTGCATTCCTGTGAGGTCCTCTCAAAATCTAGCCCTTATTTTTAAAACCACTCTCAGGGATTGATCCTGCACACTTTATTCAGGCAAGATCCTACGGTTTCTAGAGGGTCAGAGTAAAGACTGTATGTGCAAACTCCAATGTGCCTCATAAAACATAAACTTTTACCAAAATATTACAGTTTAGGAGATGTATTTCTCCCAATTAGTCAACTTGTCTAAAATGTACATATTTTTATATCCAGTCATCAGTGGATATAAAGTCTTTTACATCAGCTCAACTGTGTAAAATTATTTTTCCTGAACTTAAATATGTATTAAGGGGGTAGTATGAGACTTCTGATGAACTGAACAGCTGCAGTAAAAAGCTTGATTAGAATTAAAAAAAAAAAAATTAGGGCCAGGGGAATTTTCATTGAACTTTAAAGGCTTACCCATCACAAAGAAGAGATCCCAATTACAATTAAATACTGTGGGAAGAAATAAAGGGGATCTCTTTATATGCACATGAGGAGATGAAATAGAACTTGGGGAGAAACACTTAGCATAGAGGGGAAATTGTCTAGAAATGCCACAGCGAGTGGGAGAACTTGATGGGGCTCACTGTTAAAGGGAGCAGTCCCAGCAGCTGAGGGACAACAGGTAGCTCCTACCACATCTTGAGAGGTTAGGTTAGTCTGGACAGGCTGTGGTCAGAGGTTAGGTTAGTATGGCTCTCAAGTCAGGTTTGGTGGGGAGCTGCAGACCCAGCCCACGTGGACAAGTCTAGAAAGAAAGTGAATAGGGATGTCACCAGCATGTTCCTGGAGACAGAGGGTTCAGTGATAAAACATAGGCACATCTGTTACAATCTGTCTGAGTTTTTCAGGGATGATGGCTTATATTTGTCAGATGGAGGCGCTGACTTCACTGTTCCCTCTAAGCTGTGCGTGTGTGCGCACGCACACAGATTCTAAACCCCATGCACATGGCGAAACACCACACGCACAAACATTTGCACAGAAGAAATTTTTGGCACACGTGGCCTGTCAAAAATTAGCGGGAACATTGGCTGACATATGGCTATGAAAGGTGATGGAATAGATTGGGAAGGAGTTGTGATACCAGGCATTATGGTTGGGTGGGGTGGAAACAAGCTAGTCTCTGGCACTCCCTGTGGCTGGCTTCTAGCGCAGTTAAAATGATAAAATTAACAGTTCCCAGAGGTAAAAGGCCTGGGATTTTGTGATGGGTCTTGGGCTCATGTGACAGGATGAGACCTTATGGCCTTTGCAGACCAAGGTCAGATCTTGTGCCCTTCGCAGGCTGAGGTCCCCACCTTCTGCACTCTCTCTTCCCCCTCGCAGAGGAAGGGTACTAGGACTTGGAGTGAGCTAAGTCCCGGAGGTAGGCTGAGGTGAGCCTACCCTGAGTTATGGGTTATATGGTAAGAGCTCTGTAACTCCTACACTGGAACTAATTAAATGCCTGGTACAGGAGACTATGGGCGATGGGCGGGTAGCTCCTTGCCCTGTGTTAAAGTTTAATAAGCTTAACTCTTTGCAGGTGTCTATCCTTATTTCACTGCCGAGTCTGCATCAAGCTATTGAATTGTGTTTTTCAGAAGTCAGGACTAGTGCATGTGCCAGGTCTCAATCAGTATAGCCTCACACTGTAAGGAAGATTTTAAAACAATCATGTATATTAGCAGGCTATTGTGACAGTGAAAGCTATGTTTGTATCTTTTTATAGTTTATTGCTTAACATTTCTATAAAGTGTTATATATCTGCATGGTTTTTTGTTACCCCTTCTTTGGAGAGCTTACAACATAGGCTTGGAAGGATTAGATTTTTATTGGTAAATGTCAGAAAACACCCATTTCACTGTACACAAACAAACCGAAGAAAAAACATTTCCATCAATAATTATAGAAATTTACAGATAGGTAAAATAAGAAAATGCTTCTTGAGAACTTATAAAAGTTTGATTTAAGGATATCAACTTTGTATATTTTTAAATGTGATGTTGACAATTTGTATTTTAATGGTTATAATACTTTAACTTTCTGAATTGCAATATCTACTGTCATTAAATAATTGTCAATAACTGTCTGACCTGCCCTTCACATTGTGTGACCTGCCCTATAATTCTCCATAGTTCTAAACATTTATATTGATTAAAAATGGAAAAAATACTTTAAAATAAACATTGATATTATCCACTGGAATTATAAAAAAAAATGAATTGTGCCAACCCTAAATGTAGTACATGAATAAACTTCATTTATTTTGCATCTTTCTCCTCACCTATACTCTACCTCTAATCCATCTCTTTCCAGTACTCCAGTTGAAATGGCTCAGTATCTTTCAAAGATGCCTTTTCTTAAAAACAAACAAAAGACAAGAACAAAATAGCCTCCCTCCCTCCCATCCACCTCCACTCCCTCAGTTCCAGGATCAGAACTACTTTCCCCTGCAGCAGTGACATCTTATGGTCCAATATTCTTTGATTTGCTAGGCTAAAAGGATGTGCTGTTTCCTATTGGATACCAGGGCTTCTAGGCTTTCCAAAGATCCATTTCAACCACAGCTGTTCTTGAGATACTAGACTTTAAATTGTGACACACAGGTTATATGAAATGCAACTATTTTAAATAATGTTTAAAGACTCTTAAAAGCAGTAGTAGTCACATGTATTTCATTCCTTGGCCTGTACTCTTTGACCCATGACACCACTACATGTGCTTAATCAACTGCTTGTTCCGTATTGCAGGCAAGCAAAGGAGTACTGTCACAGAGTTTTCAATACTTGATGCAGCACAACAACTAATTTAATGTGCCTTTTGTGGTAATCAAGACAACCTGTCTTTCCATGCAGTTGAATGTAAAATTTACAACTAATTTTTTTTGGTAAAATTCTCCACATTTTCTAAAATAACTCTTCTCTAATAACATTAGCAAAATATGAAAAGGTGCGATATACATTTTTTTTATTGACATTTGCTCGGGATGACATAAATAAGTGAAGTTCACCCCTGTGCAGAGGGCCAACACAAGACCCATGAACAACTTAAGCTCCTGTTGAGCAGTGCATAAGCCTCATGCTTCTATCTTGCTCAAGGGTAAATTTCAGCCATTGTAACAAATGTGGCCATCCCATACTAGTGACAATTTTATACCACACCATATTATCACATTATATTCCAAACGCATTATGGAGGTGTCGGACATGGTTTTATAGTTAGGATGTATTGAGAGTTGCATTTACAGTGTGGCTGAAATACAGTACCTCTGTATTACACTTAAGTGATTGAATTTGGACACCAAATTTGGCACAATAGCTTTTAATAGAAAAACTGCATTTTCTTTGTATTTCTTTTCTTTCTTTCTTTGTATTTCCTGAACTTGTGTGTGGCAAAGGGAAGGAGAATGCTTCTGACCTTTTATCTAGGAAGTCTGTAAGTTTGCCTGAAAGGGGATTGTGTAGGAATCCGCCGGATGGGCCAGAGGTGATTCTGGATGTAAGGGAGACCCAGAAAGAGTCTGTTGTTGCTCAGGAAAGTGTTCCTCTTGAGCAAGCCCTAGGTGAAGAGGGTAAGAGTAGAATTTCTGTGAGGGGTGAATTGTTGCATAGAAAAGCCCTAGGGAAAGGAATCCTCATGGAGTCTTTGCAAGCAGTTTACTGCAACTGAAGGGTGTGAAAGTGATTTAATCAAGAACGTTTCAGTTCCTAACAGCCAGAAATTTTCTGTTGTGAATGGATCCACTGACTTTCCTGTTGAAAGATCCAGTGTGGATAGCTTTGAGAAGGTCTCAGATGAAGTGAAAGCTGTTAAGAAAGTTAAACAGTCCGATAACCAAGTGGCTGTGTTTGGCCAGCTTGTTGGGGAGAAGACCCAATCCCAGTTTGACCCCCCTGGGGTTTTGGGGTGGCCAAAGGGCACGGGCCTCATAAACCTTCCCACATGCAGCCTGCGAGTGCTATTGACCACCCCCGACCTAAGGGAGGGTGTGAAACTGGAAGGGCCTGGTGTAACTCCTACCAAGGAATGGGAGAGATGCTGGGGCATCCATGGGAACGTTGGTGGCTTCGAACTTCCCCAGGTCACCGGCTAAAGTGACCCCGCTCAGTTCGATCTCGAAGGGGGGAGAGATGTGACGGGATGTATAAGTAGGGGCATAGCGAGCAGATCGAGGGACGTGATCATCCCCCTCTATTCAACATTGGTGAGGCCTCACCTGGAGTACTGTGTCCAGTTTTGGGCCCCACACTACAAGAAGGATGTGGATAAATTGGAGAGAGTCCAGCGAAGGGCAACAAAAATTATTAGGGGTCTGGAACACATGACTTATGAGGAGAGACTGAGGGAACTGGGATTGTTTAGTCTGCAGAAGAGAAGAATGAGGGGGGATTTGATAGCTGCTTTCAACTACCTGAGAGGTGGTTCCAGAGAGGATGGTTCTAGACTATTCTCAGTGGTAGAAGAGGACAGAATGAGGAGTAATGGTCTCAAGTTGCAGTGGGGGAGGTTTAGGTTGGATATTAGGAAAAGCTTTTTCACTAGGAGGGTGGTGAAACACTGGAATGCATTACCTAGGGAGGTGGTAGAATCTCCTTCCTTAGAAGTTTTTAAGGTCAGGCTTGACAAAGCCCTGGCTGGGATGATTTAATTGGGGATTGGTCCTGCTTTGAGCAGGGGGTTGGACTAGATGACCTCCTGAGGTCCCTTCCAACCCTGATATTCTATGATTCTATGATTCTTTAGTAAAATACTAACTTTGGCTGAAGAAACATTTAAAAATGCTTCCTTTTTGAAATTTTGCCTTGATTTTTCTCATATATATTTAGCTTCCTCTGGCTAAACAATAATGGTTGTCACAAACTTCAAATTTCACAGGCTCACCTCAGACATAAAAACTTCTGAAATAGAGTAAATAGCTTTTCCATTTATGCAGAATAACCGCATTGAGCTACGCTGAGATTAGCCAATTAAATTCCATAAACTACTTCCATTTTCAGATACTGCCACACTGCTTTCTTCCAGATACATACCTCACAGGCATATTGAGGAGACAGGGTTGCAGACTAGACAAAAGAGGATAATGGGAGACGAGCCCTGGAGAGAGATGGGACTTGGGGTTGTGGATAAGCCTCACTTTTTTCCTCATGCTTCTTGCCCACATCCTCACTCATCCTTTGGGGGCCCTCAGGTCCTCCCTTCCTCCTTCTATATGGCAGCTCATGAGTGGCTCCCTTTGATGAAGAAAGGGACTGATGGAGAAAGGGATAAACAAGGATATGGGGGAGGCAGGCAGAGTGCCTGAGGTTTTGGGAAGCAAGGAGTAGGGGATTAAAAGGAAATGCTGGGGGGGGATGTTAGGAGGAAGATATTGATGTCTGGGGGAGTGGAGTCTGTGCATAGTCCAGTGGCAGTACAGTACAAGGCCTCTTCATGAAGCCATCCCTTCGGTAGCCCATTTCCTTGGTAACATTTCATATGAATCATACTTGTAATATGTGAAATCGTTCTTTTCTCATCATTCCACTTATTTGGAATCAAAGGTTGCATATTTTGTGAGGAGATATTGGAAGGAGTCATCTGGTGTGGGTAGTTCATTTAGGTGAGGTATTCTGGAGAAGGCAAATCATAGTTGTAGGATGTGAGGGCTTAACTAGATAATTCCTGGCTATTTTTTATAGCTATGTTTGTGGTACAGGAGTATAAGACACCTAAACCTTTCTAGTGATCCTTTTGTTTGGGGAAATACATATTTGTGTGAGCACAGGGCTAAATTCTCCAGGCCGAGTAAAGACAATCAAGAAGTCTGTTGCAACTCCCCAATCATGCACACCCTAACCCCAGCATAAGTTAGAGATGCTCTAATTTACACCAAAGGTGTAAGGCTCCTAAAGATATGCCTGCACTGCACATTAAGATTGGGCTCTGGCCCAAGTCCCCCCTCCATCCACACACAAATCAGACTGAGTCAAGTGTGCAAGCACTCTGGACCCAGGTCCTAGGACCTTGCTTTTGGGGAGGGGGGTGCAGTTAATCTTAAATCTGGTATTTCTTAACTTTTAAGTGCTTGACTTCTCAACCTTAATTATGTTATTTTAACAAAGTTTGTTTATGTGCAATATAGATAAGTTCATAACAAGTTACCATGTGGTCAATGCTGAGCTGCATTAGTGATTATATACTTCATTGCTTGGTAATTATAGAACCTCTGAAATATCTTGTATTTGAGAGATGGCTATCAGTCACCTTGAGTGCTCCTTGAACTCCTTTGACACCCACTTCAGCTATCTCCAGTGTGTCCACAGTTCCACATCCTTTTAATTTTCTCTGAACTCTCATATCTCAATCCACAACTCTTTATTGCTGCTATGCGTTGGTCAGGTGCTCTTTTCTATTTTAAAGTCATCCAAACATGTGTCACATTATGTTCTTTCATCCAGCTCTGATTATGTGCTGTCAGCTAAAACATTTTCGTTGTCCAAATGACTGTCCTGATCATCCAGATATTTTCCAAGACTTCCTTGATTCTCCTCCAGCCCTCTCTGCTATTTCTTTATCCCCATTTGATTCTTCCAACACTCAGTGACATCACACAGCCCACAAGCCACCTGGCTAACTTTCTCATTGACACTCTATCTTTAACGCTTCTACTCCTCATAAACTCATCCATCATCTCACTTTGTGACTCTCTCAAGCCTTCCTCTCTACCCGTCCTCCACTGAGAAAAGTGAATGTGAAGAGCTTCAAAATATAAATATTAATGATTGGGGTGAAGGGAGAGAGAACAGGTGCAATATACTCCTATATACATCCAGCCAAAGTTATCATTTCACTCTCTGACTTCCAAAGTGAAAATTTTCTGGCACTTCCTGGGTTAATGCTTCCTCAGGTTTTGAAAGCTCATCATCCATTATATCTCAGCTCCGCTATCTCCCTGTTCAGCCCACCACCAGTGGCCAAATACATAAGTATTTCTGTGGCTTCATGCACACACCATTATGCTGCAGAAATTTTATTGCTTTGATAATCTTTGTTATTAGCTGGTCCTTCTTTTCCCTTACAGAGGGAATGTAGCCTGTATTGAGAAAGGAATAAAATAATACTTAGTAGAAGCAAAGATTATTAGAAAGGTGAAAGTAATATAGTACATTACTATGTTCTTAGCACAGGTGAGGCATCAGAGTTATAAATTTAGTATCTTTCTTACTAAAAGTTAGAGATTATATTAGTCCAGAGAGTTCAGGTTTGTTCTGGAGACAGTACTTAGAGGGAGGTGACTGACTACACTGCTCTTAAAGCACTCAATACAGTTTTAAGGCTAGCCATACTTTGAAGCATGCATGGTGTTGTGTAAGAACAGAGATTGGTGTAAAAGCTGTACAGGCAAGTGCGATATTTCCTAAATTGTACTCAATCTATATATTTAAAAAAAAATTAAAAAGTGACATGTGAAGATTGGAAGGAAACTATGAGGGGGGGGAAAGGAATACATTTAATGTGTATTAAAAGATCAACTTTATTTAATCTGAGGCTACAAACACTATAATGCATTATTCAGAATTGGGTGGTTGCTGCCTGGTGTCTGTAGCAGAGTGCTAGGAAAGAACACCTGAGCCAGCCCTCTCCTCACAACAGCTCCAATCAAATACAGAAAAACTGATTAAACAGAGCTGTGCCTAATTTGTGAGTGGAGGAGACCTGGAAGGCTAATTAAGCCATTAGGCAGAGGCTACAAATAGGCACAAGAGGCAATAAAAGATGGAGGGAGGCTGCTTTTCTCTGCTTTGCTTGTGGTAGCTGTCCCAGGACTGTTGGACCAGAGCCGTATGAAGGTGATGATAAGGACACACATTGTAAATAAATTATACAAGGTGTTTAACCAGCACAAGGGTCTCTGAGCTGTTTGTGGACCAGAGCAGAGGTAGGAGCCAGAGGGCCCTATTACAGTATCACTAGTATTGTTTGGGTACCCTAACTTTTCATTCTCCATGTTTGGATATCTTTTAAAATGGAACCTAGTTTTGAATTTCCTGGGTGTGCAATGATTGGCTTGGTGACCATTACAACATTTGTGATAATGTGTTTGGTTTGTTTTACCTTAAATTACACATACAGTCTCTCAAACTTAACTCCATCTTAATGTAGATTTTTTTTTTCTCTCTGGGAATTCTCTACAAACTAAACCAGCATAGATGTGTGCTCCAGCAAGAATCTATAATCCAAACATGTTGCAGGGGTCTCTTTACTAGTGGTTGCACCCCTATGATCCAAAGTGGCTGATATATTGCTAGATTTCTTCCATTTGTTCAAAATTTTATAGAACTTCTCAGCATAATGTGATGTTCAGATACCAGTGTGATAAGGACCTGAAATGGGACAAAATAGAGCCAGATTTGGGGTAACCTTCAAAAATCACAGCCAAACTGGCCTTTTCTCTCAGGCTTTTTCAGGCATTGTAGAAAAAAATAGGTGGAGGCTGTGAGGCAGATGGTATGTAAATTTATGGGATGTATTTATATTTGATTAAGGCTTGTGTTTTGGTTGTCTGTAACATACCTAGATTTTCGCAGGGGTGTGTGAAATTTAAACAAAAATAATAATACACAGAGTCCAAGACTTAGCCTCAGTCTAACCTGGATTTGAATATAACCTGTTAGCTCAGTCTACTTTGTGCCTAATTCACACATTTGGTCACTTGAGCTTAATTTCCTCCATTTTCAAAGAGTTCATCAAGGCAATTTATTGAAGGTAAATAATATTCAAAATGTTTATTGAGATCTTCAACCACCTTTACATGTTGATATCACTGCTCTTGGCAAAAGTGGCATATTGCTAACTAATCTAGGACAGTTTATTCTGTTTTTAAGGTATCTCTGTACTTGTAATTAATATTGTTTCTACTAAATATCCTTTAGTAGAACTCAGCCTTGACAAAATAACCTTGTCATGCTCCTTTGTGACTGGCTATCAATGTCACAATGCATTTAGACACTGTTTCACTCTGTACATATCTCTCTATTTACTTTGCTGTGACTTTCTGATCTGCATCTGCTTTCATGATTGCTGATCCTGTCATTGTGTCAATCTTTTCATGGTATACAAATATTAAACACAGCACTTGTTCATCTTTCCCATTCTCTGCTTCAGAGCCTGAAGATGGTTCAGAATAGAAACTTCTTTTCAAAAGATTGCTTGTTTCAGAGTGTTGATTGAAACTCCAAGTTAGTCTCCAGAAGAGAGGAAATATGTAAGAAACGTATTGCTAGATCACTTCCTATAGCTTTTAAGGTTCCTTTGGTCTTTTGGTGGGTGTGGGTGTGTATAAAACAGTTTGATGGTAGTTGTTGCATCCCTGGGGTGCTGTGCTTCCCTCAGGCAAAGGTTGAAAAGTTATGTTTATTATTCTTCTACCTTTTTTTTTGCAGTGTTGTTATAATCTCCTGGGGTCTTTTCTTTTTCTGAAAGTTGAATGTGTGATCCATTTTGGGCTTGAGGATTTTGAAAAGCTTTTTTTTAAAAAAAAAAAATCTGTTACGTACAAAAACTGTACAACCAAAAAGAGCAGTTGGAAACTGAACACAGTAACAATGAGTAACAATATCCATGGAATCGTATGTTAACATTTATTGAACTATTTCTGTGTCTGATTCATGAGTGACCTTAACACTAAGGACAGAGACCAAGGAAACCAATATAGGCCATTTTATCATTAAGACAAAGGGCTGATAATCAAGAGACCTGCTTGTGCCTCAAGCTTTCTGTGTAACGTTGGCTAAGCCTCTACCTGAGATTCTTCACCTATAAAGTAAGCACTATATTAGTGTCTGCTTTTGCTCATGTGTGGTTGGTGGAACTCCATGTGTTAGCTGCATCAGCAGACAGTGCAGCTTGCCAATTCAGTAGGCCTCGATGTCACTCATGAAGAAAGAGGATAGGCTCAGTTTGGTGAAGGCACTCATCCAGGTTTATTGTCCAAGCGCGGTCCCCACAGTAACAAGGTAACCTGTCTCAACAGTAACCGTACGCTAGCCTATATATGCCCACAACAAGGTGCTAGCTCAATCAATATAATAGAAAGCTGTCCCTTAGGCCAATCAAATATGCCCCTCCTATGACCATTCTTTTTACACATTGCTACAAACAAGTTATGTATTATGCTCCAGATGTTAATTACTACCTTTGTGTACCCTCTAGTTCAAACAAAACATTCTGATCCATTATGCTGTCATCCCATCCTTATCTTTTCAAGGGGTTGGTGTGGTGTTGTACCACACTCTTTGGACTGTGTTTACAGTGTTACTTAAGAAGTCTGAATGTTCTTTTACCGTCCTCTTCCATCAGCAGTGGGCTTACTTGGTTAGCTGATCTCTAGATGTTACCATTCCGAGCACAGCCTTTGGTTTAGGCTGTTAGCCGTGCCTAGGGCTCCAGTAAGGCCTACAGATATTTCCCATAATCTTCACACAGATGGTGCAATGTAAGTGTAAAGTATTATATACCATATGGAAGAATAATAGTACTTAAAAAATGAAGTAGGTCAGAAATTGCAACATTCATTTCCATTTAAATGAAACACACAAAAGCAAAACATACATATAGAATGAGCATGTAGATGATTTCCAGAAATGATCTGTTGGTAGATTAAATTCTCTCAGCTAATGTTCCAATATCTGCTGAGAAGTAACTGAATGGAAACAAAACATTGGCAAGCTAGAATGGCTTAGTTGTTGCAGTAGACACTTTCATTTGATTGCATCTAATTTGCTACCTGTTAACACTTTCAATTTTTACATTAATAAACTAACCTATTTGGCAAAGCAACGACTGTCAGTGTGTGGTATAAATAGCTAGCAAGAAAGATGATTCAGGTGTTGCAGACTGGAACTGAACTGGGAACATTGCCTTACTTGATTTTTAGAATAGCACTGTATTTTTGCCAACCTCCTATCACAGGAGTGCTGACTACTAGAAAGGCATCAGTCTTATTGATTTGGATGGAACAAAAGGCCTTTGGGAACATATCTATAGATAGAATCCAGTGTTTCTGAAAGTAAGACTCAGTTTATGTGCCTAGGTTTTTTCCATTAAGAGTGTTCCACTGAAAATTGGAGAACTGTTGACCACTGGGGAAAGCTCATGAGTACAGGAACCACATTCTCTGCTATGTCCAGGAGAAGTTGGGTGCAGTGTGGTAATGGGGTTTGCCAAGGAATTATTTCTGGGACCACTCCAGAATCCACTCTTCTATCTATTAAAATGGATTCAGTTATATACACCATTAAATAGAAAGATAAAGAGCTAATGTTGAGTAGAAATAACGATTGTAGCGAAACTTAGCAGTTTATAAATATGAAACCACTGGTATATCACAAATATTTAAATTTAAACCTTACATCATTACAAATATTTACATTGTCACTATAGCAAAGCAAAGTAAACTTGCAGAGCCCTCTTGTGAAGAAGAGGTATATGTTAACACTCAGCTTCCAAAGCTATGACAACACCTCTGGGTGAGCTGGAGAATGGTCCTGCTATCATGGAGAATTTTCCTGGCTTCTATACTACCCCAGTGAAATCAGATGGCAAAAGAATGAGTCCCTGCCTGATCGTGAGGACTTTTTTTTTCTCTCTCCCATGTTTGTAACCCTGATAAGACTGGGTCCAGGATCCCTGGGAGCCTTGATCTCCCAGTCTCATCATTCCTCTCTCAGGACAGAGGCTAGGGTATCCCTACTCTGGAGTACTCTCTCCTGACTGGCTACTTCCCTGACTCAGATCACTACTATTGAGTTTAAACCCCATACAATTAATTAAGCAACTGTAAACTAGGGGGAAAACTGAAAGGGTTAAAGGATCAAGGAACCGGCACTACAGGTATGGGGAATATTGTAAACCATAGTCTCCTAAGCCTCCTTTTGAGGACCTGGATACTCTCTGGTGATACCTGCTGTGGGGGTAGCTACAGACCTTCAGTCTCTAGGTGATGGGACCTGTATTCCCAGTATCAGCTCTCCCATCAGGTTCACGTCCCACTCCAAGCCTTAATGGTCCTCTTGTCTGGCAACATCACCCGCTGTTGGGCACTTGGCATAAATATAAAGGGAAGGGTAAACACCTTTAAATCCCACCTGGCCAGAGGAAAAACCCTTTCACCTGTAAAGAGTTAAGAAGCTAGGATAACCTCGCTGACACCTGACCAAAATGACCAATGAGGAGACAAGATACTTTCAAAGCTGGAGGGTAGGGGGGAAACAAAGGTTCTCTTTGTCTGTGTTTTGCTTTTGTCGGGACCAGAGCAGGAATGCAGGTCAGAACTCCTGTAAAGGGCTAATAAGCAATCTAGTTAAATATGCATTAGATTCTGTTTTGTTTAAATGGATGATAAAATAAGTTGTGCTGAATGGAATGTATATTCCTGTTTTTGTGTCTTTTTGTAACTTAAGGTTTTGCCTAGAGGGATTCTCTATGTTTTGAATCTGATTACCCTGTAAGGTATTTACCATCCTGATTTTACAGAGGTGATTCTTTTACTTTTTCTTCAATTAAAATTCTTCTTTTAAGAACCTGATTGCTTTTTCATTGTTCTTACAGACCCAAACCCTTGGATCTTGTTCACCTATGCAAATTGGTAAGGATTTTTATCAAGCCTTCCCCAGGAGAGGGGGTGTAGGGTTTGGGAGGATTTTGTGGGGAAAGAGGTTTCCAAGCAGGCTCTTTCCCTGTTAGGCGCTTGGTGGTGGCAACAATAAAGTCCGGGGCAAAAGGTGAAATAGTTTGTACCTTGGGGAAGTTTTAACCTAAGCTGGTAAAAATAAGCATAGGGGATTTTTCATGCAGGTCCCCACATCTGTACCCTAGAGTTCAGAGTGGGGAAGGAACCTTGACAGCACTCTGTCCAGGGTCTGCACCTCATTCTCCCTAGCTGCTCACCCTACTCAACTGCAGGTTCTGGTCTCACGGCTCTCCACTATAGCAGAGTTCTGGCTCACCAGCAGTGTGGATGGTCTCTGCTGCTTCAGCTCCCCAGCTCTGGGCTGCTGATATGGCTCCTCTGGTTCTGGGCTACTACACTATCTGACTCTGCTCTACCCTGCCCTGGCAGCCCCACCTCACACAGAGGAGGGGCCTGGGGCTCTTGACATTTTCATTGTTTGTTTTTTCTTTTGCCCTGATTAAGAGTGACGGCAGGCCAAACAAAAAAAAACACCAAGCCACTGTTTCTTTAGGGGGCCAACTGTCCTATTTTTTAACCCAATTATTCTTTGGGGCCTTCATAACATCCCCTTGGAATGAGTCCCACCAGTTGATACTGCATTGTGTGAATAAGTACTCCCTTATGTTTTAAACCTGTTTTCAATTAATTTCATTTGGTGACCCATGGTTCTTGTGTAATATGAAGGGATAAATAACACTTCCTTATTCACTTTCTCCATGCCATGCATGACTTTATAGATTGCTATCATGTCTCCCAGTATTCCTCTTTTCTAAGGTGAGCGGTCTCAGTTGTTTTAATCTTTTCCCATATGGAAGCTATTCTATACCCCTAATCGTTGTTGGCTTTTTCTGTACTTTTTCCCATTCTAATATCTTTTTTTTTTGAGATGGGGTAGCCAGAACTGCACACATTATTCAAGATGTAACATAGAATGGATTTATATAGTGGGATTATTATATTTCCTATCCAATTATCTATTCCTTTCCTGATGGTTCCTAACATTGTTGGCTTTTTTTGTCTGCAAATGCATATTGAGCAGATGTTACCAGAGAACTATCCACAGTGACTCAAAGATCACTTTATTGAGTGGTAACATCTAATTTAGACCCCATTATTTCATATGTATAATCAGGATGAATTTTTCCAATGTGCATTACTTTGCATTTATCAACACTGAATTTTATCTGTCGTTTTGTTGTCCCGTTGCCATGTTTTGTGAAATCCCTTTAACTCTTCGCAGCCAGCTTTGGACTTAACGATCTTGAGGAACTTTGTATTGTCTGCTAACTTTGCCCAAGTCACTGTTTACCCCATTTACCAGATCATTTATGAACATGTTGAACAACACTGGTCCCAATTCAGATCCTTGGGGGACCCCACTATCTAATGCTCTCCACTGTGAAAAGTGGCTATTTATTCCTACCCTTTGTTTCCTATCTTTGAACCAGTTACTGATCCATGAGGGGACCTTCCCTCTTTTCCCATGACTGCCTACTTTGCTTATAGCCTTTGGTGAGGGACCTTGTCAAAGGCTTTCTGTAAGGCCAGGTGCACTATATCCACTCGATCACCCTTGTCCATGTATTTGCTGACATCCTCAAGAATTATAATGAATTGATTTAGACATGATTTCCTTTTACAAAAGTTGTTGACTCTTCCCCAACATAGTGTTCATGTATGTGTCTAATTCTGTTCTTTATTATATTTTCAACCCATTTGCCTGGTACTGAAGTTAGGCTTATTGGCCTGCAATTGCCAGGATCGGATCTAGAGCCTTTTTTAAAAAATGGAATTGGATTAGCTATCCTCCAGTCATCTCGTACAGTGGTTGATTCAAGCAATAGGTTACATACCACAGTTCTGTAATTTCATATGTGAGTTCCTTCAGAACTCTTGGTAAATACAATGTGCTCCTGGTAACTTATTACTGTTTAATTTATCAATTTCTTTCCAAACTTCCTCTATCTGGGGCAGTTCCCCACTCCTGAGCCATTTTTTGGTGACAAATCTGAGGATCTCCCTCTCATCCTCTGCAGTGAAGACCCATGCAAATAATTCATTTAGCTTCTCTTCAATGGTCTTATCTTCCTTGAGTGTTCCTTTAGCACCTTGATCATCCAGTGGCCCCACTGATTATTTCACAGGCTTGATGCTCCTGATGTAAGTTTTTGTGTGTTTTGCTAGTAATTCTTCTTTCTTTTTTGGCCTGCCTAATTCTACTTTACATTTGACTTGCCAGAGTTTATGCACCTTTCTATTTTCCTCAGTGGTATTTACCTTCTAGTTGTTAAAGGATATCTTTTTGGATCTAATCACCTCTTCTCTGTATAACCATGATGGCATTTTTGGTCCTCTTACTGTTTTGATATTATTCATTTATTATTGGGGTATGCATTTTGTGTGTTTTTTTTAATTCCATGCAACTTGCAGACATTTCACTTTTGTGACTGTTTCATTTAATTTCCAATTAACTACCTTCCTAATCTTTGTGTAGCTCCCCTTTTTGAAGTTAAATGCTAGTGTCATGGCTTTCTTTGGTATTCCTCCCATTCCAAGGATGTTACATTATGGTAAGGATGTAATTAAATTTATTTGTAGACCACTGAGTGGGGAGGTCCTGTTCTATGCCTTCACCTGGTATTGACAGAATGGGCCTTGTCACTTGCTGTTCATGTAGCAAAAGTCTTGGGTTGGCCCCAACTGAGCTAATAAAGAGAAACTATTTGGTACCAATATACAGGAGTATAGTCACTATTGTTTCTTTTCACCAAATGAAATTTTCACTGGACAAATTTGAGAATTTTACTCTCCCAATATGGCACTGAATTATGGCTTGTTTACACACACACACACTTCATTCACAGCACGATGGGGTGTAAATCTATCCCATGCTAGTCTCCCATGTGTCCACATAGTTCACAGCAGCAGTGACCAAGTGTCATAGTGGAGTTTAATCTATGCTGTTTTGAAAAAAGGAATAGGTTAAAGCACATTAGGGAACTTTTTAGTGTACGATGGTACAATTCACTTCATGCATGGCAGGCTAGTGTGGGGTGGATTTACACCCCAGCTTGCCACCAATGAAGTATTTTTGCAGACCAGCCCTGAGACTTGCTATTTTTCCTAGCTACTGATTTTGAAATTTGGGGTTGCTATGCCAAGGGGTCAGGCAGGAGACCTCATAACCAGGAGATCTAATTCAAGTGGAAGATACAGCAAGGCAGCCAATGGGGTCAAGGAAGGCAGCAAGGCAGGGTGCAAGCAGCACCTAGCAGGCAATAACTTGTTTTTCGTAGGAGGTCAGAAAAGAAGCAGGAAGCTAATATATGGTAACCAGCCAATCAGGGTCAAGACCTTGTGGCCAATCAGGGAGCAGGTCATGAAATACTGGAAGCTGGCCCACCCAAGTCTGTGAATTGCCTGGTAATAAGTTGAGCTGGTGTGGTGTGATGGCCAAAGTTGCTTTCCAAGAGCCCAGCTGACCTGGGTTTGAGACTGGGGTTTGACAAGAGTCCTGGCAGGTGTAACCTTGCTGGTGGTTGCTATGTATTCTTTGGTTCACACTGACACAGATTGTTTGAATATTTAGTCTCCTACAGTACTGTGCCACACATGTCATCTATTTTCCTTGATTTTCCATTTTTGCTATACTAAATTTCATTGCTGTATAGTTCATGTATGAACATGGCTACCAATTTTCAGCTAAACTGAGTCAGTGTTCAATTTTACTTTTAACAATTATCCTCTTTCCCATACCTTTTTATTATTCTAATCATAACTGATCTCTCCCTTCCCCTCTTTTCTATTTGTGCATTAATATATATGCTCAATAAAGAGGTACTTGTGGTTTATGAATATAGTGTGTTTTTTCTAAGAGCAATAGGAATTTCGTGACCATTTTTAAATGGCTTTGGAAAAGCATGAATGTGTGCCTAGAAAGGTGCTAGACTCAATTTGTGTTTGTTTTACTTTTCTCTTTTCTTGTTAAATACAGTAGTTTTTATATATGCAGGCCTTGATCCTTCACTCCCTAATGAACAAACTGCGGCTTTGAAGTCAGTAAGTTTTCTTATCCTTGGTCATTCCTTTTCACTTCTCATCTTGCTAAATTATTGGTATACCCTTAGTATTTTGATTCTCCCTCACATTTTGCATTGTCCTTCTGTGATGTGCTTTCTTTTACAATGTTATCTACAGCCTCAAGAATTAGAAAGATTTCAGCTCCTTGCAACACAGTAGAAATTCCAGTTTTAGGTCATGATTCTGTAGTTTGCAAGTGCTGTGGGATTTTTCATATTCCCACTTACACCCAATTACACACCAAATCTTTGTATGTCCAGTGGATGTTTGTTTACACCCAGTGAAATGAAGAAACAATGGAAAAAAATTCAAGTAAACCCCTCTTTTTGAATAACGTACATTATATACTATGATTTTTTTCTTTGCTATGGTAGCTTACATTCCATTGGTGTTCAATACAGCCATATAAGTCTGCTCTCTCTATTTTTGAACCACTGCATGATTTGTTGTAAAGAAATGTCTTTCCTTTAACAGAGTTAAAGCCCAAGTATTTTTTTCTTTGTCTTTTTCCCTCTTAAGATCTAAAAATCAAATGTAAGGTATGCAAGACACCAATCTGTTTACTGCTGTTACTATTAAGCTTTTGCATTTGTGTGGCTTTTTGCATATGTCTAGCTAATAAATTCTAAACTCTAATGGGATTTAAAGCACTGATGATTTGACTAATTAGTGAAGTCTGTTTCATTCCATGTCTGTCGTTGCACATTTTCCCTCTAATGAAGACCATGGAGTCGCTTTCTGACTGATAAATGCACAACTTCGGTGCTATCTTTCTATCGTGTTTGGTTTTGCACTTGAAATGTCGTTTAATTTCTGCACCTTTTTCCACCCTAGTTATTTTATTGAATCGACCATAATCCTCTGGAGATCCTCAGAGTCCATCCATTATGTTTTGTTCATATACAGTAATTTTTAAGGTTTCAGAGTAACAGCCGTGTTAGTCTGTGTTCGCAAAAAGAAAAGGAGTACTTGTGGCTCCTTAGAGACTAACCAATTTATTTGAGCATGAGCTTTCGTGAGCTACAGCTCACTTCATCGGATGCATACTGTGGAAACTGCAGCAGACTTTATATACACACAGAGAATATGATGTCAAGAATTATAACATTCATAAACCAGTCGGAGAACACTTCAATCTCTCTGGTCACGCAATCACAGACATGAAGGTCGCTATCTTAAAACAAAAAAACTTCAAATCCAGACTCCAGCGAGAAACTGCTGAATTGGAATTCATTTGCAAATTGGATACTGTTAATTTAGGCTTAAATAGAGACTGGGAGTGGCTAAGTCATTATGCAAGGTAGCCTATTTCCTCTTGTTTTTTCCTACCCCCCCCCCAGATGTTCTGGTTTAACTTGGATTTAAACTTGGAGAGTGGTCAGTTTGGATGAGCTATTACCAGCAGGAGAGTGAGTTTGTGTGTGTATGGGGGTGTGAGAGAACCTGGATTTGTGCTGGAAATGGCCCACCTTGATTATCATGCACATTGTAGGGAGAATGGTCACTTTGGATGAGCTATTACCAGCAGGATAGTGAGTTTGTGTGTGTGGTTTTTGGGAGGAGGGTGAGGGGGTGAGAACATCAGGTTGGGCCGTTTCCAGCACAAATCCAGGTTATCACTTTAGATAAGCTATTACCAGCAGGACAGTGGGGTGGGAGGAGATATTGTTTCATATTCTCTGTGTGTTTATAAAGTCTGCTGCAGTTTCCACGGTATGCATCCGATGAAGTGAGCTGTAGCTCATGAAAGCTCATGCTCAAATAAATTGGTTAGTCTCTAAGGTGCCACAAGTACTCCTTTTCTTTTTAGTAATTTTTAACTTGAACAGCTAATATTTGGGGTCAGAGTCTATCTCACAGCTATTCTACACCAATGCCAGTTCACTGACTTCAAAAAAGTGGTTTCTGGTATACACCAGGGTATAGATCAGAATCAGACACAGTTGTTCAGTTGATATATGCAAAATATGTATGTATCAATTTTAATATTGCTTGTGAACTCTTCAGTTGAGTGTTCTTGGTATTTGAAGGCTGTATATAATCAAAGTGGAAACATTCTTGTCAAAGAAAACTAACAAGGTTTGGGGGGATTACTTACACTGGGAGCTGGCGGGGGGGGAGGGGGGGAAGAGCCATAGATGCTGAGGAGCATTCAATTTGGACAGAGTATCTGTAAAGGAAAGCAATAATACAAATGTAGTTCTGTGTCTAGTAAAGAACAGAACAAACTACAGCAGAACTGAAGGTTGAGATCATATGGCTAAATGATAGAAAATACATGGTGTCAGAATAAAGTATTTTAAATAAAACTAGGCTCCTGGACAAAGGTAAAAACTATAGGTGTCTGTCTCAGAGCAAGAATTTTTAAAAGCAAATGGGTGAACTAGAAATCCTGGTAATGGAAGAGGACCTTGACACAATAGGCATTACTTAAACATGATTGAACGATTTAAAAAAAAAAATTGGATGCTGTATTACTGCTCTATATACCTATAGATAAAGAACAGATTAGGTTCATGCGTAGGTGGTTCAGTAATGTTCTATTGTTCCCAAAATATTCTACGGGGTCTACCCAGCTAACATTTATAACATGGAAATCCAACTTTAGTGGATTTAATAATGAAAGAGATCGTAAACTTTGGCATATAAAAGGTAAGATGGAAAATGGAAGGGCTAAAACCTTTTGAGAGCAAATAGCCAAAGAAATAGAAGTGTTTCTGAAGTAGAGACACATCCAGAAGATCCCGGAGTCCCCTGGACTACTCCGGAGAAAGACACTGCAGAGATGCTAAATGACTGCTTTGCATCATTCTTCCCCATGGAGGATATTGGGGAGATGTGGTTTATTGGTTGTACTCTTTTCAGGCAATGAAGATGAGTTGTTAAAAGAGGAGGCAGAACAAAATAATAAATTTAAAGGTCATCCGGTAACACAGATCAGACAGTACACATCAAAGAGTTCTGAAGAACTTAAGTGTGAATTGGCTAAGCTACTAACACCGATATGTAGTCTCATTAAAATTGGCTACAATACCAAAAGACCAGAGGGTAGCACATGTTGTACCTAAGTGTGTAGGGGAATGTCGACACTGCAAGTGAAAGTGTAATTGTAGATCTATCTGTGCTAGCCTTAATCTACATAGCACAGGTAACAATAGTAGCGAAGATGTGGTGGCAGGGTTGCTAACCCACATTGAAGAATGTACCACCATGTCTTCACTACCATTGTTACCTGTGCTTGCTAGATTAAAACTAGCACAGGTATGCTTACCCATGTTACAATTACATCTTCATTTTCAGTGTAGACACAAAAAGGCATTAGGAGCAATCCTAGTAGGGCTGAAAGAGTATTAAAACACAATTAAGAAACAGATGAACAAGTGATATGGTAAAGACAAATGGACTGATTTTTGTAAAAGAAATCATGCCTCTAATTCACAAGAATGTTGTGAATGTGGCAGCAATAGAGGCTGAAGGAGAACCACAATATATATGTATAGATCATATATTAAAAATCATTTTGATTAAACCCCTCATGACTGAGCCTTAAGGAAACTAAGTCACAAATCTTTTCTGCATACCATTCAGCCAGGTCTTCTACACTCTGATTTGCCTTTAACAAACTTTGATTACATTGCATGCAAAGGAAAACCTCTCACAGCATTAGAATGGAACTTCAGCTCACAGCTGTCTATTTTTGGGCTCTCCCTCAAAGGTTCCCATGCCAATTTGGTAGAATTTAGTGGCCTCTTGTTTGGGATTCAAACTTAGAATCCCTCTTTTCAGCACAAGAGGTTTTAATTCATCGCTTGAGTATTACCAACAGCAGAAAATCTCAAGGCCAGTGCTTGTCGGAGGTAGCAGCAGCAGAAACAGACTATGGGGCACTCTTATGAGAAATCTGGAATTGAAATATTTCTAGCTGCTATAGGCTGATGTATCAGATGGAAAACACTCTGCACAAGGACAGGCATTGTCACAGTATAGAGTTCAAATATGGAATTTCGTTATGCTTGTACTTGAGAGTAAATTTCAAATGTGCTTTTATTGAAATGCTGCCCACATATTGGTCTGCATCACTTTCTTCCTTTCATAACAGGAAGAAAGTACAATTCTCCAGCTGAAGTGTCTGTAGAACATCACTTGCATAGGCAGAAAAAACAAATATGTGGGTTTCTAAGTTTGTGAGTTAGCTGTTTAATGTGAACATACCTGCACTTCAGTGATAATTTTCTGAGCTCTGTTTTTGGTTTGTGTGTTTGGGGTTTTTGTAAAGTTAGAGTTTGGGCACATAAATGAGCTCGAGTTTCTTTTCTCCCTTCAAATATGCCCAGCAACATTTCCCATAAAAAGAATATTACTAAAATTAAATAATTACACTTTTGTAGGTGAGCTACAAAACATTTCCTTGGTGATAACAGAACAAAAGAAGATGGAGTATTAGCACAACCTTGACTCTATTGCCCAGTTCAACTTCATCTCTCTCTCTCTCAAATAAACCTGAACCAAATTTAAGAGTGAGGGTCCCAAAACAATCCAGATATATAGCTTCTTGTTGAATTCTGCGCCAAATACAGAAAGCCTAATGGTTGGGTGTATCTCCCTGTGATTGATATTACATCCTTTCATGCATTATCTGGAAGCTGGAATGTATCCTGGCCTCCAAAAATTGGTACTTTGGATGCTAATGCAGCCTTGGAGAAATTAGATTTTCTATAAAGCTTTAGTATCACTGAAGATAAATACAGAGGGTAATAAGCAGCATAATGATCTTAGAATCTGCAGCTTCATCCTATCTAACGTCCCAGCAGACTAATGTAATTTCAGAGGAAAAAGGTACTAAGATGCATCATTTATCTTTCTCTCCCATGCCTGTGCTATCAGCTGAGATGTAGTACATTAACATGTGAATGGAATTTTTTGTCAATCAAGAGAGATAGAGGGATAGCTTTGAAGACACACAAGGAAACAGAGGTATGTAGACTCAGTCATGTTACAGATTGACACACATTTAATATATTACAACCTTTGAGTTTGAATTACAAATAGAAAGCTGAAAACACATTTCTTATTACTATATTCCAATCTAATCCAATTTTACTTAATGCGCTACCATTTTATAAAGGTCAGTTTATGAATATAATTACAGAGTTTTGATGTTATTATATAAATACAAAAATCTTTTAAATTCTTTATGGAGTCATTTGAAAAATTTGAATGAAATTACTTCACAGATGTAAATTTAGTTGAATTCTGGCATTATACCAATTAAATAATTTAAGGGCTTTCTGTTTTTTATCCTATCAAGTTTGCACTACTCTATTTCTGGAAGCAAATACTTATGGAATTGTTATGTACTAACGTCTCTCAACATTCTGCATAAACTGCACAAATCTGTTCCCTTTTTAGTTGTATTATTTTAAGTTAAATATCACGAGCCAATATGCAGCGCTCATCGGGGAAATGGGGGAATTTACTTTCCGCATAGTTAATTTCTCTTTATAATAATTTCTTCTTAAATGTTATCAGAATTACTTCATAGGCTGTATGTACTGAAAGATCACATACCGAAAATATATAACCAGCGAAATTGCTCAAGATATGATCAGCTCTTAAAGAATGGGCAAGCTTAGAAGCAATAGCTGTGTACAGTTGTTAAGAAGTAAAACCTTTTAAAAAAAGTATATCTGGTTACTGTGACTCAGTCAACCTGAGTTTTCATTCTTATGCTATTACAGTCTCAAGAAGGCTACAAAAACAATATATTTTCAGTTCAAGCAATTCATGTTCGGATTTAAGGAAGAATTCATAGTATTTCAGCATTAAGCTTTAACTCTTATCAGAAGTTTGCTTGGCTAACTACCTGAACCTGAGTCTGCAAAAATCATCTGGAAATCTCATGAGTGAGTCAGTTCATAGAATATAGCAATTTCTTCTATTTCCAGTGAAATAGACAATAGTTGCATGTTCGGATTCCTGCTAACATAGTGCATGGGGAAGATAGAGAAGTTATGTTCTTTGGGACATCGAAGAATTGATACGGTGGTAATGTTAAATAGGTGGTAGTGTTTAATGGCAATTGCTGTGTAGAGTGCATATTCCAAGATAAAATCTTGCTATTCCTACTGCTGGTAAGAGGTGAGCTGAAAAGATATTAATAAAATAAAAGTTTAAATCAATTAGTGAATACACTTTGGCAGGGGTTGTAGGCAGTGAAATGGAAGGGCTTATCTTATTACTGTCATATTTTTCCAATTTTTCAATTAAATCTAATTCAGTAAAGTAACTATTTATTTTTTAGTGACAATACTGTAAAGGAGATAACATCACCTGCTAATGTAGTTCAGTGAATGAAACTCCTCCTCCCATTAGTTTATCTCTTAGAATAAGAAGTAACTAGAACAAAAGAGAGCATGCTTCAGGTCTAGGGCTACTCACCACACTAGTGTCGTAACTTCAGTTATTCGTATTGGAGCACATAGAAACCCTAGTCATGGACTAGGACCCGGTTGTGCTAAGCACAGTACAAATACAGAACAAATATATTCCTGTCCCAAAGAGCTTACAATCTAAGGTATAAATCAAGATGAATGAATATAGAGAGACAGCTAAGTGGAGGAGTAAAGTAAACAATGGCTACATCTACATAGCATTGTAACCATCGGGTAAATGGGACTCGAGTTAGCTGACTTCCTGTCAGGGAATGCTGGGCTACAGCATCTACACTGCATTTTAATCCTAGGTTAATAATTTTCTGATGCATGCTCTGGCAGTGCACCGCATGGATTCAAGTCAAAGTAACCATATCCCAGAGTGCCTAGTGCCCTCCCCCCAATGCTGATCTACCCCGAGGAACACGTTGCTCAGTGGGAAAACTCTACTGTCCACGCTCTTTCTGAACTATGGTGGAGCTATTGATGGGACTGGGGTGCCCACAAAGAGCACCTGAGGACGTGAACAGCATAATCTGCTCTTCTGGTGGCTGTCTCAGGAGAATGACTGCAGTTTGAGAAGGCCTTATACTGAACTGTTTTCAAAGTAGCAGCTGTGTTAGTCTGTATTCGCAAAAAGAAAAGGAGTACTTGTGGCACCTTAAAGACTAACCAATTTATTTGAGCATAAGCTTTTGTCAGCTACAGCTCACTTCATCGGATACTGAACTGCCATGTGATCTGAGAATTGGGCTCTCCAGGTTAAGGCTGAGCCACGTTGGCTGGGAAATACCCATGTGGACCAGTTCTGAGGATAATTAGGCCATCAGTCTCCAGGGCTGTCAAAGTATTAAAATGAAACTTTGCAATTCTCAACGGAATATTCAGTGAAAGTGTGTTTAATTTATTAGTCTGTTTTGAAGTTTGACATAAAATGAAGGTATCAGATGAGACACTGTAGCCTGGCTGCTGCTAGCTGAGGAGAAATGAAATGCATCCCCAGGGCTTGGAGTGCAGTGTGCTCCAGCAATCCCTTATCCCTGCCCCTGCTGCACCCCAGGAGGCAGAGTTGAGGGATTTTCAGTAGGTTGCAGGGAAGTTTTGGGGCTAGCTCCCACTATCTGCCCCAACCACCCTCTGGGAGGGCAGCAGGAGCCCGGGACCAAGCACTGCCCCTCAGGGAGGGGAAGCAGCCAGGGGACGGATGATTCCTGCCTATCAACTTTTGCTCCCTACTCCAGGCAAGCTCCACACAGAAGCAAGGAGGATATGGAGCTGCCATTATGGGAGTAGCAGGAAGCAGGAGTGTGCTCGGTCAGACAGTAATGGGGCTTCTGGCATACTGCACTGGCTACCTGTAGCACAGCTCCTCTACTGCCATGAACTGTGGACTACAGCTGGAGGACTTCCAGGACCTGAGTTAAGGTGGGGCCACGTGCACACACAGGAAATCAATAGGGCTACATCCCAACTTAACACAGGGTCACGCCCACCAGCCCCGCAGGGTCCTGAAACCTTGGGTCCAAGTCCTAGTTTAGCACATTTGCAGTGTGGATTCAAAAGGGAGGGGGTTGGCTTGCTCCTGGGCTTAAATTGCTATGTAGACACCCACTGACAATATTAGTCATGATTTCATACCAGCAGCCTTTCTGCTATCAAGAGTTTTGTAGGCATCATGGCAAAGAAAAGTATTGAGGAGGGCTTTGAAGGTGGATGGTTATGGGCATTGTCTTCCAACCTTGGGCGGGCAGCATGGGAGAAAGCACAAAGGTGTCTGAAAATTTAACCAGTGAGCAGTGGAGGTTAACATCCTGGGCCAATCAGAGGCAAGCATTGAAAGCAAATAAAAGATAATGGGTTTCCATTCTCGAGTATCAAACATGCAGCATGGTGCATCAACCAAGCACTTTTGGGAGCCTGATATAAAGTTAATAGTCTCCTTCACTTCAATGGGTATTGGATCAGACTGTTAGTGCAGTAATCTCTTCCACTTGCAGATGCTTCTATGGCCCTGCCACAGTTGAATGAAAAAGAGAGAATCCCAATTTCAGGCCTTGGTGCTTTATATATCTTATAAAGCAAAGATATAGGACATTTCTCAACTCTCATGGATGCGTGTGTTTGTGGTTTTTTTTGTTTGGTTTTTTTTGCTGCAGAGCCTCCCCCCCACCTACCGCCTGTTTAAGTTCATGCAACCCAAATATCTCCAAACTAAACTTAATCAAAACCACCAAGCATTGTCGGTTCTTGGGTTAAAAAAACATGGGGTACCCTTAGTTTTTACAAAGGTTTTACCTAAACCCAGAGCTTGGGCCAAGCTTTCTGAACAATTAGCAAAATTCAGGAAATATTTGAACAAATCTTGCTCAAGTTTGGGGGCTTAATAAAAGCTTTGCACAGCTCTAGATGAAAGCCTTTAATATTTGTCTATAGCCATGGGCCAAATCTGAAGAAGTGCTGAACTTCTTCTCCAAAGAATTTACAGATGCTCAACTCAAATCAGGATTTGTCTCCACATAATGAATATGTTGTTCTGCCAAAAACAAAGTAGGTTTGTAGACAAGTGTTACCTGCTGCTAAGTGGTGATGATGTACCCAAATACAGTCATTTCTGTTCTGGCTATTAGGTGCATTTTTCCATTCGCTTTCATGTCTGAAGTTTAGTGAAAGAAAAAGATATAGCAATTTGGCTAGAAATGGCCAAGACCATAATAGTTATTTGGGGAATCATAATTAGTTTGAAAACAAGGGAAACATTACTGAGAATTCATATCAAACTCTGCCCAGGAGGAAAAGCATTTCTGTTTCTGGGGATTGCTACAATAAGGGTTTTTTCTTCTGTTCATTTAGGTAAATAGGACCAAAACCTAGTGGTGACCTATCTTATTAATTTCTTGTATACTCCTATGAAACTGAAGGAAATAGTTTAATGAAGTCCCTTTAGAAGTGATGTACTTAAAACATCTGTACTGTCTTTTGATTCTTTGGCGCTATCAGCACTGCAGTTGAGGGGAGACCAGACGCTCGCGCTCTCACTGCTTTAGCAAGAGCACCAAAAACAGCAGCACAGCTAGAGCAGCATGGGCTCGAAGTCTGAGTATGCACCCAGGGGGTCTGAGTAGGTTTGGATTCAGCTACCCCTAGCTGCCACCCCTTCTATTCTGCTATTTTTAGCATGTTAGCATGGGTACATGTCTGTCCACACATGCTGGGAAGCATCTCCCAGCTGCAGTGTACACCTGGCATTTGAGACTGATTCTCCTTGCATTTACAGCATGGTACATCCTGTATAAGAGTATGAACCATAGCCCGTTGAAATCAGTGAGCGACTTCCCATTTAGAGCAGAGGTCTTTGGATCAGGCCATAAATCCTTTGAATTCAATAAGCCTACTCCAAATTTATAGCTGAAAACAGAATCTGATCCTTTTTACGCTGTGTAAACTGCAAAAAAGCTAAAAGATTCATAATACACCTGTGGGACAAATTCCCAAAAGCTTTAACAGGAAATGTTTGGGATTAATGAATCACTAAAGTACGTACTCTCAAGAAAAGAAACTGTGTAGTTTCTTGTGGTAAACTGCAGGAAAATATTAAGTGAAAAATAAAGCCTTTCAGGAACTGGGTTTTAAAATTACCATTAGCATCCTACCATCATGTGAATACAGGACAAGTAACATGTAAGATACAAAGTATGATGCATTAAATATCTCTTCCTGAGAAGTCCCTCGGCCTTAGAGAATCATTACCAGTTAATGTCACACAATGGGGCTATTAATGGACTTCTGAAATGTTGTTGAGCAAAATGCCATTTAATTGCACAAGGAAATAGCAAACAGTTAAAAAAAAAAAAAAAAAAAAAACCTTCAGCTTCATTACAGAAGACAAATAATTTTTTAGAAAATAAAGATTTTTTTTTTTTAAGTATGAAGCACATGCCAGCTAGATTACATCTCTGCAATGAGAATAAATGAACATGCAGGTCTCTCCCTCTCCCCAGTGCAGGTGCAGTCTTAATTGAGATGTACTGATATACCGAAACAAAATGAACGATCTTACTGGATCTAAATGAATGTGCTGTTAAAATACTTGCAGGCATGTCCTTAGAGAATTAACTAGTCTCAAGTGTTTTTAATTTGTCATATTGCTCAAAACATCCATTAAGAGTCTGTGTGAAATACAGAAATTATTGGGAGGGTTTTTTTCTAACTTTATTTTCTTGCATTCAAGATAAACCAAAGGAGGAACAATTATAGGAGAATCAGTGTACCACTGCCTATCATTCTGACTAATTTTGTCTCATTGTTTCCTTCTCCTTCTGTGTCTGTATCTACCTCTTGTCTTGTACTTTTTAGATTTCAATTTCTTTGTTCTGGGCTTGTACAAAGACTAGCACAATGGAAGCCTGACTGTTGACTCTGGCTCCTAGGCTACATGGTGCAAATAAATGTTATCAGATAATAAAAGTAAACTGTGGTGCATTTAAAAAACAACTCTGTAGCCATGAACAATTGTCTTTTTTACAAATTAATATTTAACAATTATAGAATATATGTATATAATATAGAAGTTTAACGTAATAAATCTGTGCCTCCTATTCATCTAACTGCCAAACACTAAAACCATTTTGGGTGATTGATATGAATACAACTCTATCTCTAGAAATTGAGTATGATTTAAAACAAAAAAAAATGGTGGCCTAATTCTGCTTCCACTGAAGTCAAGGGAAGTTTAACCACAGGCTTCAGTAGAAGCAGAGAGGGGTCAAAACAACTGTGGTGGTTGGTCAGTTAATAAAGTCCTTGAGTATTTTTATATATTCATGTCACAAGGTCCACTCACTGCTAGTGGTACCGCTTGCCGGCCATCCTGGGGAGTAGCTCCAGCCAGATGTTGAGCCCTCCCCTGGAAGTATGTCTTCTGTTGTCCTCTCGCCCTGCAGACCCCTCTTGCTCCAGGAACTGCAGCCTCCTCTTCATGACTGAGGCCTCCAGCCAGGTCATCATGTGCATTTCCACTTCCTGGGTATCAATGTCCCTCTTGACAGCTGGTCTCAGGCAGTCTTCCTACTCACTGCCCTACCAGTGCCAATTTATCAGCAGCCAGTAGGGGGACTTGGGCCCACCCTTTATTCCAGGTCCCAGTTTAGAGGCCCCCCTCATGGCCAGCCATGAGGAATAATAGGAATAGGAAATAGAAATAGGAATAATAATTTCCTACTTCACTGGGAAATTTTGAGGCTAATTTCATTAGTGTGTATAGGAAGCATAGATACTATGGTGATGGGGGCCATATAAGCATCTAGAGCAGTGGTGGGCAACCTGCGGGCCGCATACAGCCCATCAGGGTAATCTGATTGCGGGCCGTGAGACATTTTGCTAATGTTGACTGTCCATAGGCATGGCCCCCTGCAGCAGCCACAGTTCACCGTTCCTGACCAATGGGAGCTGCGGGCCACAGGGACATGCTGGCTGCCACTTCCCACAGCTTCCATTGGCTGGGAATGGCGAACCACAGCCACTGGGAGCTGCAGGGGGGCTGTGCCTGCGGACAGTCAATGTCAGCAAAATTTATCCCAGGTCACATTTGAATTCCATGAGAGAGTTAAAAACCTGAATCCAGGTTTCCTGAAACCCAGTACCTTAATCAGAAGACCATCCTGCCTGATTAAGAAGAGGAACTTTAGTCGATGTAAAACTTGCGATATGCACTAGCAAGTGTTTCCCAAATTACTCCTAAAAATTGGAGCATATTTTGATTGGGCCACACTGTTTTTCTCCTAATTTGGTTCTTCCCCAGCTGTGGAGTGTAAGGTGGCTAACTTTACATAAACATAGTAATCATGAGACAGTAACTTAAGTCAGAGAAGTTCAAAATTCAGTAGCTTTATTATCTGGAAAAAGTCTCCAAAGGTTGACAGTCCTTTGGCAGCCCATCTTTTAAAGTTAATGTCTTCCTGTCCTGAAGGAAAATCTGATAGATGAATGCCTGGAAATTCAGTAATTATTTTGCTACTACACTGAGGAACCTTATTTCCTTTTTTCAATACTGGCAGGGTGGTTCCTAAGAAAGGGGGATGTTCAGTTTCCTGAGGGAGAAAAATGTCTTTGGCTTCAGTCACAGTGGGGAAAAAAATAAAAGCAGAGGTTCTTTCTGTGCCATGTAAAAGTGCAGAATATTTTATGTAGGTCTTCTTAATACCAAGTATGTAGAAACAGTGGTAAGACCTGTAGTGAAGGACATTGATCAATGTTTATCAGGTTGTCAGCAAACATAACTGTGAGTTATGTCGTCCTTTTGAAGTCTTTACGTGAGAGAGAGTAAAGGAGGTGCAGACTGACTTTTTTTAAATTTTTTTTTAATTAGTAGAGTTGGGCTAATTTTGTATCTCCATGTCTTTGAATACTTCTGAGACACCCTAGGTATGGAAAAGTAATTTAGAGCATCTCACTGATGCTCTAGGGCATTATTGCTTCTGGCTTGGTCATAGTTACACAAACAGATACGTTGAATAGAGGCTTGTGTTCCACTGAGATAAAAAATAGATTGTGAGCTGTGGGGGGCAGGGGGGAGAAATGTTGATCAAACTATGATGCCCTGGTTCTCGTCAGAATCTGTGACGGCTACTGCAAGCAGTTCAACAACAGAGAAAAGGAAAAAAGTGACACAGGACGCACTTGCCTAGAGTTGCATTTTAAGGAAAAAGGCTCTGATCAAGACCCATTAAAATAAGACTGTGTATAGTTCTTGTTACAAACTGATGTTCAAAATTCAGTTTCTCCAGTACTACAAAAAGATTGTTCCAATGAACTGTATCAAACCCCTTCTGTGCCTCTAATGATAGAAGGCTGCTCTCATTCAATTGTTTAATGTGGTAGTGGTGGTGGTTTCGTTTTTTTTGCTGAATATTATTTATGCTTCTCCCTGGATTAAAGCCAGATTATATGTAGCCCAATTCACACTAACCAGTTTGCTAAGACATTTGCAAATATTTTATTGTCATGATTTTGATCAGGCTTCTGGATTTTTCTTTTCTCCGGAGTACAGTTATACTGAATTCCAAATGAGGATCAAACAATTTTTCCTGATCAATGGAGACTGAACATTGGTGGCACTGGAAGCTTCTGAAAAAAGATTTATATTTATAAAGGTTTACTGTTAAAGCCATCCAATCCTGGAAACATGCCATTTGAAAAGTCTCTTGCAGCATTTTGAACTTCCTCGGTTAAAATCTATACTTCACTCTGTACTCTGTTCTTTGGTAAATCTGTAGGATTTTTCAGTTCTCAAACACACAAAACTGTATGTATTTGTGTTTTTAGAAGTAGTTCCTGAAGGTTCATAAAGTTTTCTATCTGTCTAATTTCTTTCATTACAGTTGTAGGTATAACTGTCAGATTGGGATATTTTGGAAATCATACAGCTGATTTAATTTCCAAAATTTAAAAATGTTGGATATATGAGGGAGCTGCTTGTGCCCTAGGTGAGAGGTCTTCAAGTGGCAAGTGAATTTCTCTAGCTCCATTTTGCTTCTTGGGAAGCACAGTGATCAGCTGGAAGAGATTTTAGTTTCTTTTCTAAAATCACTTCTCCTCCTGAAAGATCTCTTTTGGGTTTCTCATATAGGTAATAGTCAATCCACTGGCGCATTGCCTCCCTCAAAATCTGTAGTGAGTTTGTCTAATGCTTTTTTATTTTGTAATAGTCTATATATGTTCATTGATAAATTGAACACACAAATGCTTCTCTTTTCAGCATAAGAGAGGAATTTCCTTCTTGATGTATTGTCTTGAACATAATGCTCTTCAAGACAGATATCCATCTCTGCCCCTATTTTAGGACTGGTCTACATAAGGATTTATTCTGGAATATCTGTTCCTAGTTAACTCCCTTTGTGGACACACTTATTCCAGAGTAAGCATGCTCACCCAAGCAGTTAATCAGGAACAGCTATGCTTAAAATTCAAACCCTACCTTAATCCAAATTAACTTCCCTGTATAAACAGGCTATAGGAGTGAAAATTTTTTAGCTGTTTCAGCTTTATCATAGAATCACAGAAGATTAGTGTTGGAAGAGACCTCAGATGGTCATCTAGTCCAACCCCCTGCTCAAAACAGGACCAACCCCAACTAAATCATCCCAGCCAGGGCTTTGTCAAGCTGGACCTTAAAAACCTCTAAGCATGGAGATTACACCACCCATTCCAGTGCTTCACCACCCTCCTAGTGAAATAGTGTTTCCTAATATCCAACCTAGACCTCCCCCCTGCAACTTGAGACCATTGATGCTGCTTCTGTCATCTGCAGTCACTGAGACCAGCCTAGCTCCATCCTCTTTAGAACTCCCCTTCAGGTAGCTGAAGGTTGCTCTCAAATCCTCCCATACTCTTCTCTTCTACAAACTAAATAAGCCCAGTTCCCTCAGCCTCTTCTTATAAGTCATGTGCCCCAGCACCCTAATTGTTTTCATTGCCCTCTGCTGGACTCTCTCCAATTTGCCCACATCCCTTCTGTAGTGGGGAGGGGGCAAAACTGTACACAGTATTCCAGATGTAGCCTCACCAATGCCAGATAGAGGGAACAATCTCTTCCCTCGATCTGCTGGCAATGCTCTTACTAATGCAGCCCAATATGCAGTTTGCCTTCTTGGCAACAAGGATACTGACTCATATCCAGCTTCTAGTACACTGTAATCCCCAGGTCCTTCTCTGAAAAACTGCCACTTAGCCTGGTAATCCCCAGCCTTTAGCAGTGCATAGGATTCTTCTGTCGTAAGTGCAGGACTCTGCACTTGTCCTTGTTGAACCTAATCAGATTTCTTTTGGCCCAATCCTCCAATTCGTCTGGGTGACTCAGGACCCTATCCTTACTGTCCAGCATATCTACCTCGCCACACAGCTTAGTGTCATCCATGAATTTGCTGAGGGTGCAATCCATTCCATTGTCAAGATCATTAATGAAGATGTTAAACAAAACTGGCAAAAACAACATTTGGAGGGGAAAGTGAAGTCCTTAAGTGATTTATGTTTAGAAGCTTTCACACATTGACTAAGTAGTGTTCTATGAGGAGACAACTTGGGTGTTTTTTTTGGTGTGTGTTGTTTTTTTTTTTTGGTCTGGAAATTTTGTAGGTTTTTTTTTTTAAACTGGAGGTTTAATGCCACATTAAGTCTACTTGAGAGAGTTTTCTGTTTGTAAGATGGGAGTAATTGGTAAATAAGTCTGATAGAAAATTAAGAAATTCATCACAACAGACACATACCCCAGGTAGTAACTTATTGTGAGATTTGTGGGAGAAAGCAAGAGAGGGCATCCTTTCTCATTTGTAATGACTGAAGTTACTACAAAGGGCAAGGCTTAATAGGTTAGGGAATATCCACCATTTCTTTCATTTAAAAAGGAGAGGATTTTCATAGGTTTTAATGGGTGGGTAATGTCTTCGCTACAGTATATACAGAATTCTTAAGACTACAGAAGAGATGAGGGGAAATCACATATTTAATGTCTGTAACCAAACAATTTTTGTCTAAATTGGCTATCCTCTCTGTTACTGTGATGTACCTCTACTGATAAATTGTTGGAAAATCAATCTGTTGCAGACTGAATGTTAAATATAGATCTTTTATTTAATTATGTCTCAAACGAAGCAAAACCCATTCAGATACCCTGCTGAGGGCAAAATGAATAGATTGGTTATTAAATCATCATGGTTAAAACTAGAACAAAGATAGTCAGTTATCATGGAACCAGTAATTATTACCCAGGCAGTAATGCTTTCCTACTGGATTCTGTTAAGTATAATTAATCTAAGCAAGATGACATAGATGGTACACTCTCTCTCCTCTTATTGGATCCTAAGTGTAAGAGAGATCTTTTTTCAAGTGCTGTGAATTTTAATGATTATGTATAATATTAGACCATTCAATGATTCATTTTAATTATATCAATTGAATCTTGTAAATTGGATGGGTGAGTGGGTAGGAACTGAAGTTGTAACCCTGTGTAGCAGACTTAGATGTAAGAATCAGTAGTTGGGACCCTGAAGAAAGAAATGGTATTGTAACTGTTCTGAGGATATTGGGTCTATTTGCAAGAAAATAATAGAAATAGTTTCCCCCTAAATTAGACTATAGACTGCTTTTAGTCGGGAATGCCAAAGGTTGATTGTCATAACATTCTAAAATATGGTGCTGCTCATTGATTAATTTATTATTGTGGAAACTAAGCACATACCATAAACTAGTTTAAAAAGAAACCACCTGTTTTTAATTTTTCATTTAGCAAACAGAACTACAATGTTAAATGCCAGCATTGATTTCTTTTTGTGTGTCTCTCTCGCGCGCGCACACTTTCTTTTCAGTTCAGTTTTCTTTTCTGCTCTTGTGTCTATGAAAACCTTAGTGCTTCTACAAGATGGTTAAACAAAAAAAAATTGTGCTCCTTTGAGATCTTCAGGGTTGCTGAATGTAGGATAATATACCTAATGCTTTGCTATCTGAGAAGTTTCTTTACTATATTGAATGCAGTTCTGTCACTGGAAAAGTCATAGAATTGATAGTTCATAGAAGTGACAGTTTCTGTCTTTGAGTAAAATCTCTTTGCCATGGCAGTCTGTAAAATGGATTGCCTGTATTTAAAGTCATGTAGGGAGAAAATTACAGAGTAGCGGTGAAGGCCACCTCTTGCAGGTATACTTGACACCTTATGGGCTCTAAATTTTTATTCTATTTTGCTAGTAGTTAGAGATCTATTTTGGGGGGGTATGCATTAAAGTGGGGTTCTCTACTTCAGGGAGAACCAGAAGCTGTACATATATGATGATTTTCTAGGAGTTTCAAACTAGTGTTCAATATTTTATGAACTTATCAGCTGCTGCTACTCTTTGTCTCTGCAGTCACTTGATCTCGACATCTGTCTAGCCTTTCAATTATTTGCTGTAAAGAGGACTGCAGCAACATTGGGGCAGATCCTCCGCGGTTTAAATTGTCATATCTCTATTGACTACGATAGTTTGTACAAGCTGAGAATCTACCTTCGGTGATTTCTGAAAACATACTCTCTAATTTGCTGTGGTCAAACTCTAGGTAATATTTTGTATGACTGTGATGGTGAGAGTACCAGGTTTTGCAGACTGCTCAGTTCTGCCATCTTGAATATCTTATCTGATCTCACTATTTTGGAGTGACCAGTTTTCATATCCAATTTAAATGTTCTCTCCTACTGCTCAGAAAGGATTCCACAGAAGTCTGGGAACCTAATTCTGTGATGTAATCAGTTGTGGAACCAAATTTAGATTCTAGATGAGGATCCAAAAGACCTAGCTGGCAGCTCAGACACTCGCTTAGTTGCCATGCTGCTTTACACAGTCTCATCAAGTCCAAGGGTTATGGTGAAATATATTTTTATCAATTTGCTATTGTAAACACTTATTAGGATATCTGAATTAGGCTTTCTTAGTACTGGACATCTTGCATAGACACAGGAATAATGGGGAATGTTTAGCACGCTATTCAGAAATAGTACTCCAAAAATGTCCTGCCGGAATTTTGAACCAAATATTTGTTTCCCTCTGTCATATGGCAGATGGAGCAATAAAATAAGAATATAAAATGTAGGGGGGATAAAATCAGCCAGTCTAATGTTCCTGCTCTTGTTTAGTTTCTTCTACTTTTCCGTTCATTTTCTCTCGAAATAAATGTCTCTTTGTGCTTATTTCCTCCCATTGTCTTCCCCAGTAACATACTAACTGTTGAGCAAATGCTGAAATGTTCTAAATCATTTTCCCCCATCCTTTTTTTATTTCTGGACCCATAAAGTCAAATGGAGGTGAAGGCCCCTTTGGAGATCTTAGACATAATCTAAGTTGGAAAACCACAGTTGAAAACCACTGTTTTAAATGACACACATGGCCCTAGATTTTTTTTTCAACTACTGTGGGGGAGGGCAGTGGGCCAGTAACTGGCTGCAAGCTGTTCACAAGCTACCTGGGCCCTGCTCAATAAGTTGGAGCAAATAATGCTTTCCGTTAGCACCACTGTGTTGCAAGACCACTTCAGCTAAGCAAAGCTGTTTTACATCAGCTCAGTGACAACTATAAGCATATGTTCTGGAAATCTTTGGAGGAGAGGGAGTGTTGCAGTGTTGATCCTATGAATCAAGCTGTCACTAAGGATGCATTTGTTTTACAGTGCAAATTGGTATATCTTGGCAGATAATCAGACGTTGACTGCCTCATCCACATAGCAAGGATCTTCCCATATGTGAGGGACTTGAGAGGAAATAATTTCAAGAGGAAATGATGAATGTATCTGTTCTTGTTCTCGGAGAAAAAAAGGGTTAATGTGACAACATTTGAAGTAGTGGCATCAGGTGAGCTGCCTCTATCCTCTCTTCCAGGAAGAAAAATGCATGATCTGATGAACTAGTGCTTGGTGTCATTTTCCAGAGATGGTGACTGTTTGTGGCAACCCATGAACTAAGACTGGGAATTCATGTAACAGTTCTCATTGCTGAGAGTGCAAACAGAAACGAGAGAAGGGGCAAGGGCAGAGAGGGGATATAAGAATGGGTAGCCCTCCCTGATCAGCTAGATGGAAGCACTGTGATATGAAGTCCCACACCTAACTGGGATTTCGACCAGCCTCTTCTCAACAAAAATTGATTTGGTCACCGTCTGATGTGAACAACTGGGACAAGGCTGCTGGTCTTGAGATCCCCATATACTACTGAACACATTTTGAGGGCACAGGTTTGCAAAAAGTGGCTGTCCATTTTCTGGGATGTGGGATTTTGATTGGGGGAGGGGGAACACAAACACCTCCCTCCCTCCCCCAGCCCTGAAAAGAATGCAACTGAGAGCTGGAACAAAAATTTGAAAGAACAAGGGAAGAGCAGAAGACCAGAAATAACACCTGGTAAGAGGGGAAAAAGTATTCCTTTGCCTATGTGCTATTATGTATATTACTACCTGCATAGACTCCAGGCCCCACTGTATTAAATGCTCTGCACACACATAGTGACATTCTCAAAGAACTCAATCTAAATAGTCATAGCGGTATTCTTCAAGTAAGTGATGTTTGTTTTTAAACATGTTGATTTTGTTGACTTGGTCTTTTACCTTTTCAGGAGTATGTAAACAATGGTTTTGCGTAGAACACCAAAATACCCAAGGCAAGCATGGCTTATGCTTCGTTTGTTGTTCAGAACTAAGTCCTATATGCATTACCTTTTGCATCAACTAGTCCATTCACTCCTACCTTCCTTGTTTGTGAGCAGTGTCTTTTAGTTTTGAATCCCTTAGAAATATAAACAACAAATAAACAAAAGAACCTTTGACTTTATTTCAACTGTCTATGCAGCAATTTAAATTGACCCATATTTTATCCAGTTTTTCCTTTCCTTTTTGTCCAGTGATTGATGCCACAATCCTTGGTGTCTAATCTTTGTACATTTTGTTTTGTTCAAATAGTATCTAGTAGCTGAAGTCTATAGGAAGAAGTTTGGGATTTCTTTTGGATCTTAGTGACCATGCTAACATTGGATGGTTAAGGACTATTTGAATGTATTCTGATACTCCAATAAAAAGGAAGCATAAGGCACCAGAATAACTTTTGCAATTGAACCCAGCACTCTTAGCCATTTCATTAGTTCTAATTATAGCTAATTTATTTAAATTCCCATGAAAATAACTTGGTAGGATGGAAACTATTACATCGTGCTTAGTTAATTACTTTAGTAAAAATGAGCAACTGGGGGCCAGTGTAATAGTGCAGTAAACAAATACATTAGTCACTTAGACTTGCTGTTGCTGAAAACAATGGTTTGAGTCTCTGTACTGCTGGTCCAGTGACTAATTAGTTCTTACAGCTAAGGAATTGAATCACATTTTGGAACCTTAATGCTGACATTTCCTCTCTATGAGGAAGATTATAAAGATCAATCAAGGACATCTCGGTTTAGAAAAGCAAAATAGGGGTTGGATCCTACAGTTTGACTCATCACGTGAGGTAAGAGTTAATAAAGCCAATGAGTCTTACTGAATCTGAGATCTGAGTAAAATCATCTTAACTGAAGGCAAAGTGATCCCTTTGGTGAGTAAGGGTTTGCAGGAATGGCAACAGGAAAGTCTGTAGTAAATTATCTCTGCTTTCATCAGTAGATCTTATCCTGAAAGAGGATATAAGAGGCTCATTGGCATGAGGCTAATTTGATTAGTAGAGGGAAGTTATGGGGGGAAAAAATGGAGTGACCTTTTCATACAATAAGAAATTGTATCTTGCAGGGGGAGTTAAAGGGACTCTTATTAAGTAGCATTTTTTAAGAGTGATGAACTATTTTTTGCATTTTGTCAGTTGTCACTAATTACCTGTAAGAACCTTGAAAATCCAGTACCACTTCCTTTTCCATTGTTCTAATTCTGTTTTACTTTAAGATGATGTGCAAACTGACCAACTGGGGAAGGAAAAAATAAAAGCATCAGCCACAGAGCACTTCGCATCCCCTAGCTTTAGTTACAGAAATAAAACTCAAAGGCAGTACAAATCACCTCAGAATACTGGGTAATAAATAGAGCTAGGTAACTTTTGTCAGATGGATCATTTATTAATTGAAAGACAGTTTTGGTTGACTCAAAACTATTCAGGAATTTGACCTGAATTCACTGGATAGTTTCTCACACATCTCAACCCTCTCCCAAACTGGGGGACTTTTGGCATCATTCAGAATATGGAGATAGGGATAGCACCCTTACAACCATTTAGCCCCATGGTTAGAGCACTCACCTGGGACGTGGGAGACTAGAATTCAATTCCCTGCTCTGCCTGATTTGGGAAAGGGATTTGGAGTGCAATTACATTTATAATGACAATGAATAGACTATGAATTGCCACTTTGGATGACAAGTAGTTATTGTGCCAGGGAAGGCGAGAGAATGACTCTAAAGCTTGGTGGTTAGGGCACTCTATCAACTGAGACCCAGGTTCCTGCTCCAAATTATCTGAAAAGGAGACACTGAAGATCTGTTCCAGAATATCTCATTATGCGGTGACTCTAGAACTAGCCTGAAATGTGGCAGACACAAGTTCATAAATCATTCTTCACATCAAGCAGAGGAGGGAATGAAACCCTGGTCTCTCGCATCCCAGATGGGTGCTCTAGCCACTGGGCTAAAAGTTGGAGAAAGAGGCAGTGCTGTCTTAAGTCCTTTTTTTTTTTTGAGGGCGGGGACTGTCAAGGTTCCTTCCCCACTCTGAACTCTAGGGTACAGATGTGGGGACCTGCATGAAAACCTCCTAAGCTTATTTTTACCAGCTTAGGTTAAAACTTCCCCAAGGTACAAATTAATTTTACCCTTTGCCCTTGGATTTCCACTGCCACCACCAAACTTTATCTGGGTTTACTGGGAAACATAGTTTGGACACGTCTTTCCCCCAAAAATCCTCCCAACCCTTGCACCCCACTTCCTGGGGAAGGTTTGGTAAAAATCCTCACCAATTTGCATAGGTGACCAGACCCAAACCCTTGGATCTTAGAACAATGAAAAAAGCATTCAGTTTTGTTACAAGAAGACTTTTAATAGAAGTAAAGGAATTACCTCTGTAAAATCAGGATAGTAGATACCTTACAAGGTAATTAGATTCAAAACACAGAGAATCCCTCTAGGCAAAACCTTAAGTTACAAAAAAGATACACAGACAGAAATAGTTATTCTATTCAGCACAATTCTTTTCTCAGCCATTTAAAGAAATCATAATCTAACACATACCTAGCTAGATTACTTTCTAAAAGTTCTAAGACTCCATTCCTGGTCTATCCCTGACAAAGACCAGCATATAGACAGACACACAGACCCTTTGTTTTTCTCCCTTCTACCAGCTTTTGAAAGTGTCTTGTCTCCTCATTGGTCATTTTGGTTAGGTGCCAGCATGGTTACCTTTAGATTCTTAACCTTTTACAGATGAGAGGATTTTTTCCTCTGGGATTTTAAAAGGGTTTACCCTTCCCTTTATGACAGGGACAATTAAATGAATCCATGTCAAATTCATAATAGCATCGAGTTGACCAAAACTACTATTCTGGGAAACCAACTTTGTCCAAAAAAATTCCTTTTCTAAGTGAGAGGTGAGTCTGTTTTAAATATAAAGAAAATTCCAAAATGATAAATTCTGTGCTAACTACTGGATAATGCTCCTTTAAAATTAAATAACTGGTTTAGGACAAAGAGGATATGGTTGGGGGGGCCTGATTCTGTTCTGTTACACCATTCTAGTTGAGTAGCTGTTGAACTGAATATAAGATTTACTGGTGTATAAGGAAAATTAACATCAGGTGCTCAATCTCAATACATTGGGCTGGATTCTACAGAGTTCTGATGGTCTCCTATAAGGTGTTAAGCCCCAAAATAAGCAGGAATATTTGAGTCTACATAGTAGGAAAGAGTTACTTCAGTCAGTTTAACTCCCCACAGACTTATTAAAAAGAATGACAGAAGCTGTCCATCCAGACTTTGGCAAAACAATGTTTTATCCTAGTGTTAAATGTTGTACCAAGGGCAAAACACTGGAAAAGTGGTTGAAACATCCTATAAGTAAAATCATACAGTAGAAAGCAGACATTTTTTTCACCTTGTCACCTAACAGTAAAGTGAGTTATCTCCTTTACAGTCTTTCACAGCAGAAAATGGAGTTGCTCTTTGGCCTATGTGCTAATTGACTGCCATGCAGTAATTGGATGGAAGATTGAAATTGAACACCTGGGACAAGCTCTTTTCTTCTCACCATCAGTTATGATAATGTGGAGGCTTCTTTGTCCAATGTTCTCTAACTTCACAATGATCTGTCTAAATATATTTTTTTTATTTTTCTTCCAAAATCATTACCTATGTGTCAAGCAATATAAACTGAACTATAGGTATTAGCAGTTGTCTCTGTGAGTTACAAGTAGTCTGGCACCAGTCGATTTCTGTCCCACCAAGCTACTTTTAGCTTTTGAGTTGAAATATATTTTCAATTCTATATTTCTCAAATAAATGGTGAGGGTTGCTAGGTTGGGGCTCTTGTCTGTTTGTTAAAGTTCATAAAATTTCCATATGGCCATTGCTAAGCTATCCCAACATGAGGGAAACCGGGGATGGGTTTTTCACAATTTTTAACTCCCAACATTATAATTTTAAGTTTTGATTTTGCTAAATTTAAGAGATTGGTAAAGAAATAAAGGAATTATACAAGTAATGCATAGCACATGCACTAAATAGGTTGAATAGATTAAAGTGAACAGAAAATGTTATAAAAATAAACATCTATATTTATATAAATTCAGATAATTAGAAATGAAAAATAATAATGCGCTAAAGCCTTTGTCCTGCAAACATGTAAGCACTTGTGCAATTCTAATCCGAAGTAGCAACAAGTAGTGCCAATCAAGTTCCACTGACTTCAGCATAGGCCGAATATGAATTTTAGGGGAGGTATTTGAGCAGCCCCAGTATTTATTTATGTGGATAAAAATATGAAAAGGATCAGAAATGCTAAAAATGTGTCAGATTCTAAAAAAAGATTAGCAACTCGCTGCCAATCTCCTCCATTACTCAAAGAAAGTTAGTTGACTCAGCTTGTACATCTTGTTAGTGAAGAGCCTGTATAAAAGGATAGCCTTGTTGTGTGAACTTTTGGGCGAGCAGGGGACAATGTCCAGAGGTGAATGCCCCTCAATGAAAACACAGTTGACCCAAGTACTCCCCAATACTGTAAATGGCCACCACAGATACAGGAGAGAGGCTAGACCTCACAATAAACATAATGCAAAATATGCAAAGGAATCAAGGGAAAATGATGATTATTACATGCAGGCTTGGAGGACTGTGAATTTACTAAAGGTGATTCTTTTGTCTGTCTGTCTCTCTCTCCCCCATTGTTTTGTCTTTCTCAGTCAGTCTTCTAGACTATAAGTTCCTTAGTGTTGGGGCTGTCTTTGGAGGTCTTCTGCTTGATTTTGTGCTATGGTGTTTAAATCTGCTATAGACAGGTCAAAGTCTACCCATGACATGTATAAGTAAGCACTAGAATGCACAAGTAAAATGGAAATCCACAGCAACCATCAGGGAGTGCAGGAAGGAATCCCTGCTCTTCAACACAGTGACTGGGAAGTATTCTGTAACTCGGTGACTGGGAAGTGAGGCTGCAAGGCAGTGGCTTTTTACATATGGTAGTGTCAACAGACTGCCTCCTCTGGAGAATCCCCTCAGGGCTTCAGGGCTGCCCTGCAAGCAGTCCCTCAATTCTGTTTCCACTCTTGGTTCCTCAATAAATTCAAAAAGAGTCTTTTACAAGTCCAGTAAGAAGACCCCTCCTTAGGATCTGGTTTATTAACTTAAAATTCAAAAATAAACACAATGGTTTTCCCTCCAGCCTTAAATTAGGCACAGCTCCAAAATCCACAGGTGTCTCAGGATCTTTCTTTTCTAGCAGGTTACTTTCAGCCCTTCCTAGCTCGGGCAACTTTTCTGGTCTTAGGGTCTCCTTTCTCACTCTAGCTACAGTCTTCTGAACTCCCCCTAGCTTCCTGCTGCCCTTTAGAAGGCAACAGCTGATCTCTCTCACCTGTGCCTCTTCAGCAATAGTAATCAGGGGCAAGCCACCCTGTTAGCAACAGATGTGTACATAATATCTTGTTAACTGCAAGTGCAGGGAGGAGAAGCAACCATATAGGACCTCTGTACATATCCCATTCAGTGTAACAAACAGTGAGAGGAAAGAAAGTAGAAGCAGACAGCTGTTTAGGCAAAGAAAATCGATAACCATGTATGTATCAACTATACAGGGTCATCTGATACCCAACTGATGTTTTGTTTTTATAATTCATTTTTTAAAAAAAACTTCAGCTAGGCACATTGCTGGCTTATTTTAACAAATGTTCTTCTTATTCTTTGCCTTGTCCTCCCTCACTTGCTCTTTCTCATTATACTGGGTTTGACTAGCAGAGAGACACTCCTAAGCACTGGGTATAATGTAAACTATACACATCCCAGAAAAAGCCCTGAAAGTCATTGTGCCTCAGACATTCCCTTTTGGGTAAGTACTTCATGTTCACTTTTGTTTGGGGGAGGGGAAGGAGAAGGGAAGCAATTTGCTGCTAGCCTCTACTAGCAAATTACAATTCCCTCCCATTCCCCATATCAATGCAAGCAAAACTCATCCACATGGCAGGGGCTCAAACTTTAATAATACTAAAAGGAGGCTTACACCCTCTCTCTTTTTTTATTGATTTGCATGTAATTTCTCTCCTGGGAATCTGCTGAATGCCTGAGGCATCCTGCAAAACATCATCTTTTTGGCTGATTTAGACATTAGAGAGCATTCCGATTTTAACATAAAAACTAAATTAAGGATGCAATGGCAACTAGGAGTTGTAATCTTCCTTTTCCCTTGGTCCTAGATCAGTCTACAAGTCCTCTTTTGTCTTATCAGGAGCTGCCTGATGGGTGAGACATTTTACTATGGAGAAACATTTGCAAAATCCTGTTTTGTTTCTTTTGGAGGGGTTGTTTGCAGTTTTTGTCCCCACCCTACTAAGAGCGTGGGGTTTTTTTGGTTTTCTTTAAAGAGCAACTTTGTACTTCTATCGTGCCCTATGTTTTCCAAGTGTTGGAAAATACTCATTAATTGTAGAGCAAGGTTACCTGGTTCCTTTGCAGATGCACAAAGATGGGGAAGAGGCACAAAGAGGCACAAGGATCACAGAGCTAGACACAGTAATAGTCCTTGAACTCAGAATGCACAAAAACGACACAAGGCAATTGCTACCATCAAAGCTAGCCAGTCTAACTGGGGTAGCAAGGTACAGACTGCAGGGAAAGCAGATACGAACAAGTGTGGAGAATAAAGGATACTTCCTAGGCCTGACTGAAAATAATGTGTCGAACTTTTTTGACAGAAATATTGAGGTTCTGACTAAATGTTTTTTTAGAAAAAACAAACTCAGTTTTTTTGTTCAGTTTTTAATGTTTGGTTTTCTGCTGAAAATTTAGAGATGTGTATTCTCATTTTAATACAAGTGTTCTGTAGGAAGAAAATGTTCTGATTCTCTCTGCTTTCCACTTGAATGCAATCATTGCACTGTTTGCAGCATGGAGTTTGTGGCATAACAGCAAAATCTATCCCTATCTCTGTAAGAGTTGTGAATGTAAGTGGCAGATTGGCATGAGTTATTGTAGAAATATTGAGTACAGTAATTTAGAGCCAATCCTGCCAGTCTCACAGGTTGAATTGTCACTGACAACTGGAAATGCAGTGCATAGGTGGCTTGGAATATCAGGCTCTTGTACAGCAAATGTTCAGTGGCTTTGTGTGAGAATCTGACTGTGTGCACATTTTAGTAAGTAAATAAACCTCACCTCCTCCAAATATTATGTCACTGGGAACTTGAGTTTCCATTGGGTCATTAAAATCTCTATCCATGTTGAAAAGTTCAGAATACTTCTTCGGTACATAAAAATGTTTCTACAATTGTATTTCAGAGACTGTTTGCTTTGTTTTCAAAGGCTGATTTACAGTGAAAATGAGTTGGGGCGTTTGCTTTCTGAGGATTTTTTAAGTTTCATTTTTAAAGATTTTCACGTCATTATGGATGAGGGATTTTGATATAACTTGAGAGATTCTTCCTTTGCTGATTAGTATGTACAGTACTCTGGGAGTTTTCCCCTTCAAAGCAGACCTGACTTAAATCTTTTAATCTAGCTCTTTTTTTTTTCATTATCGGCCATTCTCCTGAGCTTCTTTACTTAGAGACAGTCCATCAATAGCTACTGTATAGGAAGGCTGGAGTCGGGCAATATACAAGGGTTTAATGGTACCACACTATTTTCCTATTCTTGTTTTGTTCATGGACATCTTTAGGTATCTTCGTGGTCTCAATGAAGCTCCCTTCAACTATGTTGCTTACCTTGGAGTTTGCTTTGGACAACCGCTGCTTGGCTCTGATGTCTTTCCCCTCTGTAGTTTTTTGTTTTCCTAATCTGAACTGCCACTAAGCATTCCAAATCAGTTCTGCTCATTCACAAAAACACCTTCTCTGTGCAGGCCAGAGTAGCTCCCTAAAGTTTGAAATTATTTTTAAGCAGTTTAAAATGTAAACAATACATACATCTGAGCTCCCTAGGGAGAAATGGAAACTGTCACTTAACGCGAATGACCTGGTACATCCAAAAGACTAAAGAAAACAAGAGAAAGTTGCTGGGAAATAGAATGTAAATACGTAGATGATTGTGTAATTTATTTATTGGCCAGAACTTCAATAATTTTGAAGGAGCCCTGATCCTGATTGGTATTTGTGACAAGGTGTAAAAGTGTTGTGGCATGTTAGAGGTTCTTGCCTGTCACATGACTGATCTGGGCAGGGTTATAAAAGGAAAAGGGTGGATATGTCCTCTCTTCTTCCAGCTGGCAAGACCTTGGTTGGTGGTTATAGGGTAGCTTGAGTTGGCTTTGTCTGGGTTTAGAGTTTTGATTTTGGAAATGGGCAGCCCTAGGAAAGGCATATGAAGTGATCAGTAGTGGACTTTTTTCTTTCCAGCTATTGGTAAGAGAAAGGAGTGAGATACAATGTGCTATGGGTGAGAAGACTACATATAGGATCAAATCCTGGGAACAGAGCTTTGAGAACAGAGGCTTAATGGGAGGGGAAGCAATTCTTTCTTTGAACAGGAGAGTGGAAGCGCCCCCTATTTTTCAACAAACTGAAGTGGGACATTTGGGGTATATCTACACTGCAATTAGACACTCGCGGCTGGCTAATGCCAGCTGACTCAGATGTATGGGGCTGTTCAATTGCAGCATAGACTTTCAGGCTCAGGCTGCAGCCTGGGTTCTGGGAGCCTCCCACTTCGGTGGATTGTCGAGCTTGGACTCCAGACCAAACCTGAATCTCTACACCGCAATTAAGCAGCCCATGAGCCCAAGTCGGCTAGCATGGGCCAATTGAGTGTTTTTTTAATTGCAGTGTAGACATAGCATCAGTCTTAACCATTACTGAATGGCAACATTTTTGAGAGATGGGAGGAATTTTGTTGCACCAAAATATGGCATTTCATTCAGATTTGTACTAGGAAGGTCATAGTGGTATAATAGTAATCTAGCCTTTTTTGAAATTGGAGAGGTTAGTTTTAGCACCATATATGACTATTTATTCTGTGCTAGAAAAAAGATCAAATGTGTTAAGACAGCTGTCAACACTTCTGTCCTTATTTGATTCAATAGTAAAGATTGGCTTTTTAGCATCTATAAATAAAACCTGGCCTTACAATGTGCTTGCAAATTACCTCTGAAGACTATATATTTCATCTTTGATGGAAATGAAATACAAGTCCAATGCAGTCAGTGGAGTTTTGCATACTTGTATTAGGCATGACGTGTGCTCATGTAAGAGGAGATTTCTGGATGTCATTTACCCAACAGGTAATACTCAACCTCGTCTGATTTAGAATGTAAACACTGAGTCTTGAGCGATTCCATGGTCTCTTGGAATGTATTTCAATCTAGAGTGAACCAGATTGATAAAATAAGAATGTCAAGTGAAAACAGTCACAGAATATCTGTCATGAACAGTGATTGATTACCAGTCTTGATCAGCCTTGGAAAAGCCTGGTGAAGAATACAGAACGTATTTGTTCAGGATGGCATAAGCTAATAAACTATTTATAAAGTACATGGCATTACACTGTACTGAAGAAGTGATATTACACATACTTGATCCTGCTTTCTGTCTACTGTTGATTAGAAACAAACATTAAATTCTATATAGGTAGAATATCTCATGAGAGAGTTGTTTGAAGCAAAAAAATAAATAAAATTCTAAATTTCCTAAATATCTGTTTAAACATTTCCAAAAAAAGTTCCATTTATCATGTTGAAATGATTTTTTTTTAAAAATCAAGTTTTCCTATTAACGTGTATATAAAAGATCAAAATCCAAACAAAACCATTCTGATTGACCCAGTCTGATTTTCTTCTCCGATTTTTCAATTTGCAATAATTCTTGACATTTTGAACTTTGTCCCAATTTGGGAATGAGAGCTTTGCAATAGCTGAAAAATTCTCACGGTCCACCCTTACTGACGCCAGTGCTCTTAACCTAAGATCAGGTGTGTTTTTTAAAGTCAAAGCATGATAGAACCTAAATAAGATTTAAAGAAACCCAAAGAGAAATTGTCCAGGCAGCGTATGGCTGGACACAGCTGGATGAAAACTGACATAGTTATCAATGGGTAAATGATATAAAGACAAGAGAGGCTGACTGAAACATATATGCTATAGCTGTTATCACCAGGGCTGGCCTTAAGCCAAATGGTGCCCCAGGCGAGGAGCATCTCTGACATGTGCGCCCCCCCCACCATTTATTATATTTTAAATACCTTATTTTTACTGTATTTGTAGCCAATTCATGACTTTGATGCCCCTAAATCCGGCCCTGGCTGTCAGTGACATAGATACTACGTTTGAAATCTAAACAAACCTAGTGAATGAATGAAGCCAATAGAAAACCATTTAGAATTCCTAACACTCCCATGCATTTTTAGCTTAAGCCATTGCCCCTTTCCTTACTAATGGTATATAGATAAATTGTTGTACATTTTACAGATTTATCCAATGTTGTTTTTTATTGCCTGATTTTTTCCCACACAGTAAAGAGTCTGCCTCTTCATTGCTGTATACAATATTTAAAACAAAGCAAAACTGTATTACTTTGTGCACCCAGGTGCCTGCATTTTATATATACGCTCCAATGTGCACTTGGCACGATGTCCCTTACATACTACTGTGTGGTGCCTGTTTTGTGTGGATGCAGTTTAGTCACTCACATCCATCTCGGTACAAGATACCCAAGGAAATTCATATTACAATCTACTGGAGAAGGCTACGGGGATTCTTCTGTTGCTTAAATAAGGGGAGGGAATATAGACAGTGAACCTCATAAATCCTTGAGCTTTCTATGCCTTCCTCACAGGGCATGAATGCTGGATGTTTCACTGTACTTTGCTATGCACCATTTGTTATCTTAAATGCAGTGTCTGGCTTATTTGAGGGATTCTAGCTCTGGTCTTCTGCATATGAATACTGACTTCACTAGAAAACAGATACCATAGAAGGAAACAGCAGTGTTTGAAAAAAAAAAAAAAGAAAACAACCTGCATATCCTCTTGGATAGAAATGAATAAATACATTGTTGAAACACACCATCTCACCGCTTGTGGAAAAAGCGTACATGGCTAGTAAGATTTTTCCAAGCAGGTAGACTGTGCATTGTTCACAGGCACTCTGCCGCACATTGCAAATGCAAAGCAGTATTTTATTTTCGTTCTAATTATTTCCATGTGTATAGATGTGAGAGCAGCTTTGGGATTTTACAAACTGAGGATTCCAATACAATAATGAACAGCTTATCATCAACTGGCAGTTGTTCTGTCTTAGCTTGCAATTCCTAGCCTCATTCAGCCAGTTGAGTATCTTTTTTTTTTTTTGTTAAATGTAAGTACCTCTTCTTCTGCTGCTTCAATAATGTGTTACTCCCTAAAGTTACCATCTCTGAAATTTAATTATCTGTTAACTAAATCACGCACTTTAGGAGTTCATTAGATTAAACAGGAGCCTATGTTCCTAAAAAGGTATGCTGTAATTTAAAAAAGAACTGGGTCAGATGAGATGCAGTGTTAAACAAGAGTGAATGTAGAAATGAAAGTCATTAAGTATGCATGTAAAGGTTTGGTACAGTGTGGTATAACCTTGATAACAATAACAGACCACATGTGCATCAAACCTGCAATAAAACCAGTATTTCCTGAAACATAGCTCTCCTCTGAGAGCCCCAAAGCACTAGCAGGAACAAATTAGCATACCAGAATCCTACAGAATTCCACTGATGGAATGTCCCCATGTGAGGTAGATTTACTTTTTCACCGAAATTGGTATATTAAATGTATTTGCAATTTTCTCCTTTTCCTTCTCAGATACAGCTGCCCTAAAAATCTATCAAATCCTAGCTACTTAGTGAAGTTTTTCCATTGGATTGCCCTGTTGATCCATGAAATGGTACCGTTACAGACATCAAAGTGACCTATTAGGCACCCTTTTGCTTAGACAATGCTGCAAGCACCTCATCAATTCCAGGAATCTCTTTCCTTCTCCACCAAGGAGCTGAGTCCATTTAGAAAATGTCTGGCATAGCAAATCAATATGCTGCAATACTAGTTATTTTCATCTATAAGGCTTTTTATTATGAAGCCTTAAAGTATACAAAGATTGATAGCCTCAACTACCCTGCATAATAGGAAGACATAGACGTAATGGAGCTGAAGTGCTATGACATTTAATAACACTGTTATGTAACCTAAGGATCTTAATGAACTAAAAAAGTGAGGAGGAGGCAGACGAAAGAAGTCAAAAATCCAACTAAAATTCCCGGATAGTCAATGTTTAAGGTAAGTGAAACCAGAAGGGTTTATTTAGTAATGAGTAGGAAACAGGCCAACTGCATACATTGTCATGCATAACTAGCTTTTGACTTTTACAGTCTAGGACTGGATATCCAATAAATTCAAAATAATAGAAAGGCAGGATGAGTGGCAAGAGAACCCAAGACTGGATTAATTCTTTGCTTTATGTGTAGAATTGTGAACGTGTTGGAATATGATGGCCCTCTTTACCAACAATAAAGAAAGTTGAATGAATCTGCATTTGTAATGTGAATTATCCTTCTTCTGAAGAAGACTGATCTCTGGGCATAAATATTAGTGAAGTTTGATATTTAAGAGATTAACTCTTCCCAAAACGTATTGTGACAGATGGTGTATATCCTTTCTTATGGGAATTATACTTGCTGCACCAGTATTGATCATTTTAATATTTTTTTCTACCACTGCTTCTAAAAGGAAAATTTCTATTTTTATTCAAGTGAACACTGATAACCATTCCCTGGGAACAGTTTTCCAACCAATTGTGCACTCACCTTATAGTAGCTCCATCTAGGTTGTATTTCCATAGTTAGAGAAGGTCATGCAAGACAGTATCAAAAGCCTTATCAATGTCAAGATATGCAGCATCTATCACCTCTCCCCCTCAACCCCCATCCACAAGGTTTGTTACCTTGTAAAGACAGCTGTTAGGTTGATTTGACACAATTTGTTCTTGACAAATCCATTCTGTCTTATTATCTTCTAGGTATTTACCAATTGCTTAAGTATTTGCTGTAGTACCTGGAAAGATAATTAAGTTAAGATGACTGGTCTGTAATTCTGCAGGTTGTCATTTCCCTTTCTATAGATTGGCACTAAATTTGCCCTTTCCCAGTACTCTAGAATCTTTCTGGTCTTCCATGACTTTTCAAAGATAATCAATATTGGCTCATATCTCCTCAGTCAGAGAATATCAGGGTTGGAAGGGACCTCAGGAGGTCATCTAGTACAACTCCCTGCTCAAAGTGGGACCAATCCCACTCTAAATCATCCCAGCCAGGGCTTTGTCAAGCCTGATCTTAAACCTCTAAGGAAGAAGATTCCATCACCTCCCTAGGTAACCCATTCCAGTGCTTCACCACCCTCCGAGTGAAATACTTTTTCCTAATATCCAACCTAAACCTTCCCCACTGCAACTTTTCCTGATTTTTCTTTGACTAGAGAGCTTTTCTTCTTCATCCCAGTTAATTTCAGGTCTCTGATCAGGCAGAAAGGGCTACTTGAGTGCCCCTTAGATGCAAATCATATTCTGGACCTGATTTCTTTCACCTTAAGTCATGCTGACCTCACATTATTTTACAAGTACTCCAGCTGAAACCAGTGGGGGCTTATGTCTCAACATGATTTAAGATGGCAGAGTCAGGTCCTCTTAGAATAGGATATATATATATATATATATTGTGACAAAGTTCTTCCTCTACCTTGGTGGGTCTTGCACTTATTGGTGGATTTGCTCGCCTTGGAGCTTCATGGCAGCCCTCACCTTGGCCGTTTTTCTGAATTCACAGTCCAGGTCAACTTCTCCTGTGTCTGACCAGGAGTTGGGAGGACTTGGGGGGAACCCCGGCCCGCCCTCTACTCTGGGTTCCAGCCCAGGGCCCTGTGGAATACAGCTGTCTAGAGTGCCTCCTGGAACAGCTGTGCGACACTACAACTTCCTGGGCTACTTCCCCATGGCCTCCTCCCAACACCTTCTCTATCCTCACCATAGGACCTTCCTCCTAATGTCTGATAATGCTTGTACACCTCAGTCCTCCAACAGTCCACGTTCTCACTCTCAGCTCCTAGTGCCTCTTGCTCCCACCTCCTCACATGCACACCACAAACTGAAGTGAGCTCCTTTTTAAAAACCAGGTGCCCTGATTAGCCTTTCTTAATTGATTCTAGCAGCTTCTTGATTGGCTGCAGGTGTTCTAATCAGCCTGTCTTAATGGTCTCCAGAAGGTTCCTGATTGTTCTGGAACCTTCCCGGTTACCTTATCCAGGGAAAAGGGACCTACTTAACCTGGGGCTAATATCTGCCTTCTATTACTCTCCTGTAGCCATCTTGCCGGACCCTGTAAAAATATATATATAAAATTCAACAGCCAGAAATGCAGGAGGTCTGTATGGTTTCAGAAGCCACGTGCAATGTCGGAAACCATTACATTAATTTTGATCAGTTAACCAATGTAAATCTCGCTAACTTTTAAAAAATTGTTAATCAGATAATGTATCCTTTTTACCCCATTTTAAGCTTACTCTTGGCCTTACTTTAAGTGTCAGTTTTGTATATGCTTTTAAGATGTCATCAGCCCCCACTTGAACAGATGAGCGGTTTTAAACTTTTTTATTGGAAACATGCAAATATTTTTATTCAAAATAAATTGAGATAATTTCAATAGTAAGCTATCCTGGAGAAATGTCTTTAAGTGTTCCCATCACTGTCAAGAAACCAACACTATAGACATGCCAATATTAATGCATCTTTTTTTGTCCACCTCATGAGCATTAAAGTAATTATATAATACCTGTCTTCCTACTCATTTCATTATCTCCCATTTTGAAATTCATCTAAAGGCTTGAATGTAATCTTAAAGATTTCATAAGTTTCTATTTCAATGAAATCAAACTGTATGATATTTGATCAGAGTAAGATAATTTAGGATTAGAAAATAAATGTAATGTGTAATCGCAGGGTAGTGCATAATTCATGGCCATTCACAGACAAAATCCCATATTTAAATTATACCACAATTTTGACAAAAATGACTGCATTCAGTAGAGAAAATTAAAAGCTAACACTTAAATCTCTCATTCATTCCACTGGAGTTCCTTGCATTCTTTTTTTAAATGACCATTTCATTTTAAAAGGAAACTAAGCCTGTGTGGGAGACCATGAAAAGTGCATTTTAACCTGATTGTGGGATGGTATTGACTAGAACTAAGCCTCAAAAAGTTATGGCTCAAATAGTAAATTGCGTTCATGCTACTTTTGTGAATATTTTCACAAATGAGTTTACGGAGAAGAATATTTGCAGAAACAGCAAATTTGAAGTGAATATTTATGGAAAATCACCCAGATTTAGCAACCAACACATTTTTTATAAATGAAATTAATCCTAAATTATATAACAATCAAATCTAACTGCTCCCAAAATTATCTTAGTCTCTAGAAAATTCAGATCTCCCCTGTATGAGACTACAGGGCTTAAACTGAACTTCACTGAAGTTAATGGAAAGGCTCACATTAACTTCAGTTGTCAGTGGACTTTGAATCAGGGTCATAATCTCAAGGAAGTGGACCAAATTCGATTTTAATCACGCGTTCACTATTTTCATGATTGATTTTTTTTTTCCTTTCAAGTAATTTTTTTAAAAGGCATCACATCTTTTCCAGGTGAACTTTTACTTTCCTATGTGGCTTGTTTTATACAAATTAAATATTTTGGATTTATTTATCATACCGAGATGTCCGCTTGCGGCTGAAACTGTTGTCTCTACCATAATTACAAGTGACGCCTAGCATGACTATACCTAAAATAAATTAGAAAGCTTTCTGTTTTTCAAGTTTACTTCATTCATGTGACGGAACTTTGTGTACATTGAGGTTTACTATTTCTTCTGTGTGCTCAGTAAGTTAGCAAGTTTCTCTTTTGCTGAAGACCTCTTGTGACGAATGGTATATCTTCATTAGAGCTAGAGGAGTAATGCACTGTAAGCAGATGTGTAGCCAGGGCAGCACAAGCAGTGGGACAGGCTAGTCATAGAGGTACATAACTCGGTGGCTATCTTGTCCTGCTGGTTGCACCTACACTTCTTCTCTTTTTAGTCTGCTAGCTTGATTAGACTTAGCACAGGTATGACTACTTGAGCTTGAAATTCTATTCTGTACAGATTTTTATACCATGCTCATTACTGTATTATCTGAGTGTCTTCCAGTCGTGTATTACAGTGTCCCTAACAGCTGTCAGGTGTTTTGTTCTCTCATCCTCTCTCCTGAGAGCCAGAGGGAGGAGCACGTGCAGAGGAGTGTCTTGTTTGGGTAGTGTTGTGAATATACTTATTGCTGTGTGTTAAAGAAGGCAAGGTCAAAGAAATGTGCCTTGCACTTGGAACAGAAAATGAAGTTTGTGATCATAGAAATCAGGGTTGACAGGGATATCTAGTCCAAACCCTGCTCAAAGCCAGACCAATCCCCAAGTAAATCATCCCAGCCAGGGCTTTGTCAAACCTGACCTTAAAAACCTCTAAGGAAGGAGATTCCACCACCTCCCTAGGTAACACATTCCAGTGCTTCACTACCCTCTTAGTGAAAGTTTTTCCTAATATGCAACCTAAACCTCCCCCACTGCAACTTGAGACCATTACTCCTTGTTCTGTCATCATGGAGCACAGTCTAAATCCATCCTCTTTGGAACCCCCTTTCAGGTAGCTGAAAGCAGCTATCAAATCCCCCTTCATTCTTCTCTTCTGCAGACTAAATAATCCCAGTTCTCTCAGCCTCCCCTCATAAATCTTGTGCTCCAGCCCCCTAATCATGATGATCCTTAGTTCTTGGTGGCTTTCATTCTGCAGTTTCAGGAACTTGGAAAATCACTGGAACCCACAAAGACTGCATTCAGTGCCTAGGATTTCTATATAATGAATAGAGATGGACAGGTGCTTCAGAATGTGATCCACAAAATATAACACCCTAGGGAGCTCCACTCCTAAGATAGCCAATGGCAGCTGACAATGAAAGGGATGTGTCCTAAGCATCACACTTTTTTCTTTTTCAATCTCTCATGTTGAAGTTGTTCCACTTTGTGTAAATACTTAAACAGCTATTGGAGCACAGGGACTGGACCCTGGGTATAACCCAACCCAGATGAGTACCCTCAACTATTAGGCTATGGGGTCATTCTCACTCTGTGTCCTAGTGAGTATTCAAGTATTTAAACAAAGTGGAACAGCTTCAACAGGAGTGACTGAGGGAGCCCCACATCAGAATATTCCATATTCAGTGGTTAAAGCACCCTTCTGAGAAGGGGGAGACCCCTGTTCATATCTTTTTCTCCCAATTAGACACAGTAGAAAATTGAACAGGGGGATCTCACATCCTGGGTGAGTGCCTCAACCACTGGGCTAAAAGTGGAAAGAGCCACCACTACACCAACTCCTTCTATAGATTTTGGATAGGCTCTTATTCAGTAGGTGTGCTCAGCGCATACCTACCAGATTAGGCCTGATAGGCACCTTCACCTGGTTTGAAGATCCTAGTGTGATTTTACACATGCAGACATCTGGATGCTAGAGTGAGGCTTTGTTGTATACCTAGTGGCAGAAACTTAGGTGTCTAGAGGACTCATACGGTGAACATTTAGGTGCCAAGGGATTTTAGTCACCTACTGGATGAGTTAGCAGCCAAGCAGGGGTTTTGAGGATCTTGGTGGCATGTAAGTGTTGTCACTGAAGTCCTTTGGTGGGTCTGGGTCTAAGTGACTTGCCCATAATCACCCAGGAAGTCTGTGGCAGTACAGAAATTGAATCCAAGTCTCTCACATTCTAAAGTAGGACCCTAACCATTGGACTACCTTTCCTCTTCTCAACCTTCCTCCTCTGCTCTTCTGTTGATGTTTGTAAACACGAAGAACAAATTTTATAAAATAGATTTTAAAGATTTAAAATGAAGTCACAGCATCATACTATTGAGTGTTCTTTCAGAAAATGGAACTTTTAATATTAATCCAATTGATAGTGTCCCTTTAAGGTGCCTGTCACTACACAGAACGTGGTTTCATTTGCAGTGGTCAGTACCTTGTTATTGCAGATTGCCAATCACAAGAAAAAGGTACTACAGCTTTCCCTTCATCCCATTTGTTCAAACCACATTCATCCTCTTCAATGACTTTTTTTTCTTTCTTGGACCATATTGCTGTCTGCCATCTCAGATTCTTAGGAATATGATAGAAATATGAAGTAAATATATAGTAATTAGATTAGTATTAATTACCAAATAATAATAATTATACTTCCTCCACACCCTGCAGTACAAGCAAAGTGTGGGGAAGAGCGAATCAGAGAATCACCTGTTGAAGGTGAAGGGAAGGGAAAGATAGGGGAATGGAAGGAGAGGAGGAAAGGGGTGTACCTCACCTTGTTTCCAGGAGCTGAGATGTCTTCCCTCCCTGTTTCAGAGGGTGTTTCCACTGCTGCCATCCCTATCAAAGGCACACCTCCACTATTAAAGTGATCATTTGTTATACTGCCATAAATACAATCTTGAGTTAGTGATTTTCAAAAAGATATGTAAGTTACTTTTCAAATAGTCCTGTCTACTAAATAAGATATATTGGTAATGCCATTAATCAAAAAGTATTGTATATTTAACATAAAACATAGGAGGGGGATCTATATCCTGTGGACATAATGCAACATTTAATTTTGGACTCATTGAGTATTCTATATATGTAGTGGGAGCAGGAGAGGGAATGCTTAGGCAATATTCTGTATAACTGTATACGCCCCTTCTTCTGAACCTCAGTTTAACTCTTTCTTGAAGTACAGGCCAGTGTTCTGTCTTTTCTGAAAGCATTACAGAATTAAACTTCGGAGCTATTATATGCAAAACCCTGATAAATGTATGTTAATTCCTAGTCAGTTTTCAGAGTACTGTACACTTAATAAAGCAAACGTGAAATGCACACAATACACATTCTAAATAGTAAAACACAAATAATATTTGGAATACTATGAATAACTTTTAAACAAAAGCTATTAGACAATAAATCTACTCGTGTTCCTTATCCAGACTCTTCCCCTTTCCCCCATTTGTTGTTGTTACCTTATATTTGGAATGTTTGTATCAACACAACATTTTTCTATACTTTAGCACAGACATCAAAATGCAATGCTTCTGATCTTCTCTCAGAGGTGATTTCTGTAGTGTGAGCATACTATGGAGTGTGTCCGTCCAAAGGATTTTTCAGAGCTTGAGAAATAGCAGCCTCCCAGTCCTTGCAAACACTTCAGAATGCAATCAGCAAACAGTCTGGGGATCTCCACAGCCAGCAGCCCTTGGGTTAATAGTTGACTGGTCCTCTCTGTTGCTCATGAAACGGAAATCTGTAGCCTATATCTAAAGTAGGAGAGGGATTGGGTTCAGTATATGAAATATCTACTTCCTGGATCTCTAAGGTTTTCAGTGTATAGGGCATTATTTAATTTCCATAAGCCCAACAAAGGGCTTGTCTACACACATGTAATCTGAACTTCAGGGCAGTGAACAGCAGCATGCAGTAAAGCTGTCATAAATATAAAGGGAAGGATAACCACCTTTCTGTCTACAGTGCTATAAAATCCCCCCTGGCCAGAGGCAAAATCCTTTCATCTGTACAGGGTTAAGAAGCTAAGGTAACCCCGCTGGCACCTGACCAAAATGGCCAATGAAGGGACAAGATCCTTTCAAATCTGTAAGGGGTTTGGTCTGTCTGTGTGGTGATTTTGCCGGGAACAGATCAGGAGTGCAGCCTTACAACTCCTGTAAAGTTAGTAAGTAATCTAGCTAGAAAATGCATTAGATTTTCTTTTGTTTAATGGCTTGTAAAATAAGCTGTGCTGGAGGGAATGTATCTTCCTGTTTTTGTGTCTTTTTTGTAACTTAAGGTTTTGCCTAGAGGGATTATCTATATTTTGAATTTGATTACCCTGTAAGGTATTTACCATCCTGATTTTACAGAGGTGATTCTTTTACCTTTTTTCTTGAATTAAAATTCTTCTTTTAAGAACCAGATTGATTTTTCATTGTTCTTAAGATCCAAGGGGTTGGGTCTGTGTTCACCTGTACCAGTTGGCGAAGGTTATTATCAAGCCTTTCCCAGGAAAGGGGGTGTAGGGCTTGAGGGGGGGGGTATTTTGGGGGAAGACGTCTCCAAGTGGTCTCTTTCCCTGTTCTTTGTTTAAAATGCTTGGTGGTGGCAGCATACCGTTCAAGGACAAGGCAAAGTTTGTATCTTGGGGAAGTTTTTAACCTAATCTGGTAGGAATAAGCTTAGGGTTTTTTCATGCAGGTCCCCACATCTGTACCCTAGAGTTCAGAGTGGGGAAGGAACCTTGACAAAAGCGCTGCACTGTAATTCCCTGGGGTAGACACTTTAGGAGCAAACTAAATGGTTCATTAATGTATTCCAGTAGGAACTAGGAAGCTGTTAGTATACTTCTGCAGTGTCCACATGGGATTTACAGCACAGCACTTTGGGGAACTCTGCTATTCAAATGCCTGTAGTCAAAACTGTGGGACAGTGTAGACATTAGCCTAAGTTAGAAACAAATTCACAAACCTCATTCTCTCTAAGACACAGTGCCAATTCAGAGAAATTAGATGGTACCTGAATGTAAGTTCTTCAGGCTCTGTAGCCTGTAGGGGTAACAAATGCTCTGCACTCTTCTCTAAGTCCATAAGACACACCAGCGTGGACCAAACACCATCCTAATATGGGGCTTCCTTGGTTAATAACACTGGAATAGCTCTGACCAAAGCGGTACAAAGATTGAGACCAAGCCCTTACAGCAGACACATTTCTTGGCACTGCATCAGTCAGCTACTTTTACTTCCTGAATTTTTAACCTTCCCCTCTCCCCTTGCTCTCTAATTGGCTGAACTCTCAGAGGGTGACTAGAAGGCAATATGCCAGCAAGGTTGTCCACAAAGAACTTCATATACAGCTACTGAGTAATTTCTGGTAATTGCCACACCTTGTTGTGGAAATTTCTGGGTGGTTCTAGCTGAGCTGCTTCAGTATCTAGTATTCAGAGTAACAGCCGTGTTAGTCTGTATTCGCAAAAAGAAAAGGAGTATCTAGTATGACTGTCAAGGTTCCTTCCCAACTCTGAAATCTAGGGTACAGATGTGGGGACCTGCATGAAAAAACCCCTAAGCTTATTTTTACCAGCTTAAGTTAAAACTTCCCCAAGGTACAAACTATTTTTCCTTTTGTCCTTGGACTTTATTTCTGCCACCACCAAGCATCTAACAAATATAACAGGGAAAGAGTCCACTTGGAAACTTCTTTCCCCACAAAATTCCCCCAAGCCCTACACCCCCTTTCCCGGGAAGGCTTGATAAAAATTCTCACCAATTTGCATAGGTGAACACAGACCCAAACCCTTGGATCTTAAGAACGATGAAAAAGCAATCAGGTTCTTAGAAGAATTGAAGAAAAAGGTAAAAGAATCACCTCTGTAAAATCAGGGTGGTAAATACCTTACAGGGTAATCAGATTCAAAACATAGAGAATCCCTCTAGGCTAAACCTTAAGTTACAAAAAGACACAAAACCAGGAATATACATTCCATTCAGCACAGCTTATTTTATCAGCCATTTAAACAAAAGAGAATCTAACACATCTAACTAGATTGCTTACTGACTTTTTACAGGAGTTCTGATCTGCATTCCTGCTCTGGTCCTGGCCAAAAAAAAAAACCACACACACACAGAGACAGAGAACCCTTTGTCTTCCCCTCCCCCCCAGCTTTGAAAGTATCTTGTCTCCTCATTGGTCATTTTGTTCAGGTGCCAGTGAGGTTGTCTTAGCTTCTTAACCCTTTACAGGTGAAAGGGTTTTTTTCCTCTGGCTAGGAGGGATTTAAAGGTGTTTACCCTTCCCTTTATATTTATGACAGTAACATACAGTTTACTTTTGGTTAACATTACATAAGAAATGTATGGCTGGAAGGGACTTGAGAGGTGCTCAAGTCCAACCCCCTGTGCTGAGGCAGCTCTAAATAAGCATAGACCATCCCTGACAGGTGTTTGTAGAACCTGTTCTTAAAAACCTCTAATGACAGAGATTCCACAACCTCTCTTGGAAGCCGGTTCCAGAGCTTAACTACCCTATAGTTAGGTTAGATATTAGGGAAAACTTTCAAGTTCCCTTGCTGCAGATGAAGCCATTACCTCTTGTTTTCTGTGTCCACTAAAGGTAGGACAAGTGATCCCTGTCCTTTTGTAAAAGCCCTTAGAATATTTGAAGACTGTTTCAGGTCCCCCCCGCCCCAGTCTCTTTTTTAATCAAGATGAAACATGGCCAGTTTTTTTTTTAAACTGTTCTTCATAGTTTGGGTTTTCTAAACCTTTTATCATTTTTGTTGCTCTTCTCTGGACTCTCCCTAATTTGTCTACATCTTTTCTAAACTGTAGTGCCTGGAATTGGATACAGTACTCCAACTGAGGCATCACCAATGCTGAGTAGAATGGGACAGTTACCTTCTTATTTATGACAGGTTTCAGAGTAACAGCCGTGTTAGTCTCTATTCGCAAAAAGAATGGTAGGGAGAGTGGTCACTTTGGATAAGCTATTACCAGCAGGAGACTGAGTTTGTGTGTGGGGGGGCGGAGGGTGAGAGAACCTGGATTTGTGCTGGAAATGGCCCAACTTGATTATCATACACATTGTAAGGAGAGTGATCACTTTAGATAAGCTATTACCAGCAGGAGAGTGGGGTGAGAGAAGGTATTGTTTCATGGTCTCTGTGTATATAATGTCTTCTGCAGTTTCCACGGTATGCATCCGATGAAGTGAGCTGTAGCTCACGAAAGCTTATGCTCAGATAAATTGGTTAGTGTCTAAGGTGCCACAAGTACTCCTGTTCTTCTTATTTATTACACTCCAGTTAATACACCCCAGACTATTAGCCTTTTTCACAACTGTATCCCATTGTTGACTCATATTCAATTTGTGATCTACCATAACCCCCAGATCCTGTTCAGCATTACTACCACCTAGCTAGTATCCCCATTTTGTAGTTGTGCATTTGATTCTTTTTTTCCTTCCTAAGTGTAGTACTTAACACTTGTCTTTATTGGATTTCATCTTGTTGATTTCAGACCAATTTGTCAAGGTGCTTTTGAATACCAATCCTGTCCATGGAAATGCTTGCAATTCCTTCCAGCTTTGTAGTCATAAAATTTTATAAGCATATTCTCTACACCATTTTCCAAGTCATTTATGAAAATACTGAATAGCCCTCAACCCACAGCTGACCCTGTGTGACCATGCTAGATACAACTCCCAGTTTGATAGTAAACCATTGGCAGCTACTCAGAAGTATGATCTTTCAACCAGTTGTGCACCCAGCTTAGAGTAATTTCATCTAGACCACATTTGCCTAGTTTGAGACTATCATGTGAGACTGTATCAAAAGCCTCACTAAAGCAAACCTGATGCAATTTACGATCTAAGGGTTGCAATTTGAGTAAAATAATAAAGTGCAACGTACGGTAATATAAAAATAGTGATGTATACTAACAGAAAACAGTGATGCAATGACTCTTCAGAATTCTAAAGCAGCTTTCTCATCTTCATGTTTCTTCTTTTCTTTGAACTTAACATTTATAAACTTATATAATATATATTCACTTATTTATGCATATGCTCTTAATATGTTTACTGCTACATATCTTGTAGTTACTTTTTCATACCCATTCGGCAGAAAATCAAATAGTTAATCCATATTAGAAATGTATTCTGATAAATTAAATTCCCTATCCTTTTCTAGTTTCGATTATTGATTCTATCTATTTCCAGATTGATTATTTTCTGAAAATAATTAAATGAGGAATTGCATATTTTTTTAAAAGATAGTTTCCTTGTGAAAGCTATGAGAATTTATTTAAAAGTTCCTGGGATATTATATTTAACAAAATAATAATTAAACAATTGCAGAGCACGTGTATATATGTATGTAGTGGATTGCAGTTGTTACAGCAGGAGTTGGGCTATTATATGGGAAGTGTGTGTGCAACATACATATGTAACCAGGGCGACATTTTTCATATAACTAACTGAGCAGTATCAGAATAAGGCAATAATTGGGGAGACTTAATTTTGGCAGCTGATTTTCAAATGCTATAACACTACTTCTGGACCTGGAGTAAAAGCTATTCTACTCCATTGCTATTTGAAAGGGGATTTTCAGTAGCAAAAACTTCATCCTACCTAATGGTGGGTGGCATCTGAATATCTTGTTTGACATATTATTGTTACAATCTGTTTAACTTCAACTGAGTTGCTATGTTCTCTTGAAAACTCCACCCACTCAGCCCCTGGGTTGTGGACTATGTTGTGGATCATGTTGTCATAGCTTGATGTACACCTAATTAATCACAGAAATGAATTTGAAGCAGTATTTTTTTTCTTTAGGGGATTCACATTCATGCAGCTAGAACTAAACAAATGACCATTTAAGCAAAACAAACGGATACACCCACTTCTTTTCCGATGAAGTGAGCTGTAGCTCACGAAAGCTTCTGCTCAAATAAATTGGTTAGTCTCTAAGGTGCCACAAGTCCTCCTTTTCTTTTTGCTTCTTTTCCTGTATGCCCTCTGTATCTATGTTCCTCAATTTCCAACAAAATTAGTGTAATACAGCAGATGGGGATTCTCTAATTGTGCTTCTGTTGTATTAATGATTATCGATTTGCCTAGACCTGGAAGAACTGAGTAATTACACAGTTTAACACTATAAATAAGAGCAGGTGCAACTGTAAATAGTCCCTGATTAACAATTTCATTTTAAATGTTATAACAGATTTCTGTAGGCAAATTACTCCCACTGGTAAGGAAGTGTACTTTTTTATAATACAATTTACTACATCTAGTACTTAATTATACCAACAATAACAAAGACCCTTACTGTGCCAAAAACCTCAAAATATATTGGTCCTTACTAGCAAAATAACAGCAGTAAAACAAATGAATTGTTATTGGAAACCTTCCTTGTGAAGCACAAATGTAAATTATAGCTTTCAATGCTGTGCTTAGTTTGTCATGTACTATATCAGAAGAGCAAGGTTGACACAAAGGGAGAAATCCCAGTGTTGAATGTTAATATAGTACTGTGTTTAATGCATATAGCTTTCAACATGAAGCATTGTTACTTGCCCCCTATAATATGGAAATTCTAAATGAAATAAGGTAGCTTTATCTTCTAGTTTGGAAGACGGCTAAAGGACAAGGGTTAAGAGTTGTCTAGATTGCATGCAATGAAAATGGTACTTTTTTTTCAAATTAAGAAATAATTGTGATTTACTATATGAGAGCTTGGGTGAATAAACATGGAGCACCTTAATTTCCTGAATAAAGTAACAAAATAATGGTAAATTAGAGCATTTGGTGTTTGCCATTGTTCCAGTACTAAATATTACCACTGATCCTGGAAGCTATTCTGGAGGAGGCTCTGGAAATCAGGGAAGATTAGGCTGCAGAATCTTACTGATGCATCACAACTCCTCCAGCTTTTTCATGTAAGAGTTAAAATAGAGTTGAGGGGGAGAGCTCTACAGAAAGAGGATTGGAACAATTTAGAGAGCAGAGGAAATCCAGTGGAGTTGTGGAGGGACTGATGAAAGCATTAATATGAGAAGCAAGGGTAAGGAGGCAAGAGGCAAAACTGAAGCTGAAAGATCTACTGAAGAAATCCTTTGTTTATAGAGAGAGAGAAATTTATTGATGGCTTCAGAGGAGGCAAGAAGAGAGGAGACCAAGGAAGAGGTTTGAGAATGGACCAAAGAGAGGCAGTAGGCTTTCAGGCTGCATTGAAGTTGTTGTGCATTTATTTGATCTTCAGAAGAAGAATGCAGCCATCTCAAAGCACTCAGTTAAAAGAAGTTTACTGTTACTGTAAGTATGAAATCAAGTCAGGAACAGATAGCACTAATCTCTGGTACTCTTGGTGGTAATTTGATTAAATCTGAGTCTTATCCCATAAAAGAGAGTGGTTGAAACATCAGCTAGCCTTTACAATAGGCTGTGAATTTTGAGACACACCATCTCCAGATGTCAGCAGTTAGAGTAGAATTCATGAAGGTGATCCATGGGCCAAAGTAAATTAGTGGTACAAAATTATGGGTATTAGTGTTACATGTATTAAGTGCTGACAATATGCAAGGGCAAAATGTTCAGCTGATACTGTAGGGATGTGGGGGGGAACAAATGTATTTCACCAAAAAGAAGGAAGTTGGAGTAATCATGATGTGGTGATCACCACATGGATGGTGGTATAGAGGAATGGTTGAAGGAAGATATCTAGATATAGATTTGTGCGGGAAGAAACATTCAGATGTGAGCAGTCTGGGTTTGAGTGGATAATGAAATTTTGAATACCTCTGGAAGCTGCTGGTGCAATGTTCCCCTCCTGAAGTATGACTTAGATAGCTATAGACATCTTGTCTAACATAGCATTTATTGTTAGGAAAGGTAGGGCTTCCCAGAGAGCTCAAATAGATGAGAAATCTGTATCAAACAGAGCTGCACTAGCCAGTTGCTACATCCACCACTGTTCCAAAGGGATTTCAAACTGGGCACAGCTTGGGTTGGTGAGGGACATGGAGGAATCAAAGATGATTCCCAAGTTGCAAGTCAAGAATGAGAGCAGAATAGGACTGTAAGAATGCAAGCTGTTAGAGTCAGGGAAAGGCTGATATTGTAGACTTAACAAATGTATACGGAGAATGGAAAATAAGGGAACATGCATTCAAGAAGAAATGGTGGTGCAGTGGTACAGTACTCCCCTTCTGTCTTGCTATGGAAGTGAGTTAGAGAACCAAAAAAAAAAAAAATTTAAAGTATCACTCCATGTCCCATCCATCTGTAGCACTCTTTCTCGTAGGCTCCACTTAAGTGACTTGTGCCCAGCAATTTCACAATTGTACATCTCCACCTAGAACTTGCCAGTGCTACTTATTATACGTGTAGTCAGGTAGTAGACAGCAATGTAAAGTATTTCTTCGGCATTTCAATGCCTCCCATTCACTATTGGCCTGGACATCAAAAAACTGAGCTCAGGATTCAAAGTGTATCCCTGGCATGGTTACAAAGCTGAATTTATTGAAAGCAACTACTGATTGAAGTCAGAGGAAAGGAGGAGAGACTAGCTAAAGGGTGACCTCTCTGGAGTGAGGGGGATAATTGATCTTAAAGAGTATCTGAGAGAGAATAGAAATCACAATAGATGCATAGTGTGTGGGAAGTAAATATGGACACTAACATTTCCAGTGAAAAGATTAGGAAAAAAGCTGAGTGGTAAATAATGAATGAAAAATAGTTAATGGGTGGAAATAGCTAATAGACTAATATTAAAGTTGAAGAGTAGTGGAAGGAGAAAGAGGTACTCGAAGGCAGAGCAGATATAGTGGAGACTCACTAAATTCACACGTGTGTGTATATAAGCCTTACAGAAAGCAATACTACCCTGGGCATTACTTACTGTATCCTCTAAAGTCCTTTCCACATGAGAATGGTATTTCATGTGTAACTTTCAACTTTTAGACATGCAGGATGAGAATGGAGCCAAATCTGCATTCATAGATAGGATCAACACAAATAAAGGAAAGCATCACAAGAATAATCAAAAAACCTGGCACTTGCTGATTGTTTTGTTTTTTCCCCAAGTCTAATTGTTCATGATTTTACTGTGTGGCACCCAATGCCTCATCAACATGACTGAACAATAAGAGACCTTGGCATGTGGATACATTTTTCTAAACTGCACAAAATGATAACTTTGGGGGAAACAATTAAATTATCAATTCATAGCTTATTAACCATAATCTTGTTTGACTCAGAAGCCTATTTAGTTTCACTAGATACCTTTAGTTTCACTTTCCCCCAATATTTTCTCTAAATCATATTAATTGACCAGGTAAAAATAGTCACACTGCTAATTTCTTCCGTTTTCCAAAGTAGGGCCCAAAACAAGCCTAAACTGTTTGGGGTTTTTTTTCTTTTCAGTTTGAGTTTAGTAAGCCACCTAGTGTGGCATTTAATTCCATAGTGATCTCCCTAATGGGCTGAACAATATTTCCTCTGTCATGTATAAATCCCCTAAAGGATTTTGAACACAAGTAGGGTGTTATGGATACAATTTATCATACCCAGATTGCCCCATTCCATGAGGGGGCTAGAGAGTCAGAAAAACTGTGGTGTTACACCTGCAGGGTTTCCTGCTAAATTTACTCTCCAGAAGTAAAGGATTGGAGCCCTGAGTAACTTAGAGCTTCCAAATCATGCAGATTTGAGTGGAAGTGACCAGTTAACTCTGTCTTTTTGGGACAGTTCCTGTGTCTGTTTTGTCCCACTGGCTCCCTTGTCCTGTTGCAGCACAGCCCTTGCAAGAGTAATGCTGCCTTTGGTTGATTCCACTTGTAGTACAGAAAGGAGTCAGATGGGGGATATTCTGCCCGAAAAAGCATTTACACCTGCTGGAGTATAGTCTGGGTGAGAACTATAGGATATCCTGGGCCTAACACTATAGGATATCCTGGGCCTAACAACCCAGGTTAGTAAGGGACAATGATATGGAATGCTAACTTTTTTTCTCTACTCCATCCCACTCGTCCCATTCCAATACCACACAGAGCACCTTCAACGCACGGCTGCAACAGAGGTGTCCACAAGTTTTAAGGGAATGAAAGACCATGCTGTGAAGATATTGCCTAATTTCCATATAGCCAGTGGGCAATCCATCCGTGTTCCCTCTGCATGCATACATGGTCTATGTCCTCTACTACACTAAATGCAGCAAAATTAACTCCTTGCCATTTTCCCTGGGTTAATTTTGTGGCCTTCAGCTTCTGTGTCTTCCAGTAACAGACGACATTGGGTATTGACACTTTTTTGTTTGATATCATTTGAGAATGGAAAGTGTTACCATGGTGATAAATATATTTTATCTGTTGGTGAAACTTTTTCCATGTTTCATTGTCTTGGATTTTTTTTACTGGTTCTATTTTGGTTTTCCTTAACACTTGTATGTCCAGATGCAGGAATTCTGAATGGTTTTGTCACTATGAATTATGTCAGGTTTCAGAGGAACAGCCGTGTTAGTCTGTATTCGCAAAAAGAAAAGGAGTACTTGTGGCACCTTAGAGACTAACCAATTTATTTGAGCATGAGCTTTCGTGAGCTACAGCTCACTTCATCAGATGTTTACCGTGGAAACTGCAGCAGACTTTATATACACACAGAAGTATATACAATATACTTCTGTGTGTATATAAAGTCTGCTGCAGTTTCCACGGTAAACATCTGATGAAGTGAGCTGTAGCTCACGAAAGCTCATGCTCAAATAAATTGGTTAGTCTCTAAGGTGCCACAAGTACTCCTTTTCTTTTTATGAATTATGTGTTTCTTTAATTTTGTCAAGAATTTGTGGTCATATGTGTTTGGTTTCGATGGAAACAAGCATGAGACTACAAAATCAAATATATACATAATGTTGTTGTATTCTGAATAATAGCTTTGTTTTTATGAAAACAAATACCACTATAAAATTGTTTACAAAATTGAATATGTGAGCATGTACTGTAAATTGGATAAATTCATGCTTCAATCTCCAATACTACCATAGAAAAGCTTGTATATAAAGTAGCAACATAAGATACAATTTCTTAGTGCTGCAGTGTATAATTTTCAAAAGTGTTCAGTGTTGGCCTAACAAAGCTTCCTTTAAAGCTCCTACTCATGAATAGGCAGGGCTAGGTTTTCAGGATGTAACACTGTACACTGTCATAAGTTCAGAATAAGGTGCAGTTGTATAGGTGGTTCCAAGCACTAATTAACTGAAATAGTTAAAGAATTGCAATTTACCTATTAAAACAGGGAAGCAAGATTTTTGTGCACCCAAAATTACACTTTTCTTAAATTATTATTGTAAAATAAAGTCCTGCTCCTTCAGTGGGAAAAGTTAAGTTTGTGGATAAGTCTTATGATTTACTGAGGAGCTTATGATTTACTGCTGGATCAACAGCATATCCAAAATATCAGATTTTCAGAAAATGAAAAGAAATCATAGAATATCAGGGTTGGAAGGGACCTTAGGAGGTCATCTAGTCCAACCCCCTGCTCAAAGCAGGACCAATCCCCAACTAAATAAATCATCCCAGCCAGGGCTTTGTCAAGCCTGACCTTAAAACTTCTAAGGAAGGAGATTCCACCACCTCCCTAGGTAACACATTCCAGTGTTTCACCACCGTCCTAGTGAAAAAGTTTTTCCTAATATCCAACCTAAACCTCCCCCACTGCAACTTGAGACCATACTCCTTGTTCTGTCATCTGCTACCACTGAGAACAATTTAGATCCGTCCTCTCTGGAACCCCCTTTCAGGTAGTTGAAAGCAGCTATCAAATCCCCCCCTCATTCTTCTCTTCCGCAGACTAAACAATCCCAGTTCCCTCAGCCTCTCCTCATAAGCCATGTGTTCCAGTCCCCTAATCATTTTTGTTGCCCTCCGCTGGACTCTTTCCAATTTTTCCATATCCTTCTTGTAGTGTGGGGCCCAAAACTGGACACAGTACTCCAGATGAGGCCTCACCAATGTCGAATAGAGGAGAACGATCAAATCCCTCAATCTGCTGGCAATACATATATATCCCAAATAACCATAGAAGTCCCCACGTATCCTCGAACATGGAATTTTTCTGCAGAAGTCACCCATTAACACAGAACTATACTCCAGATCTAACCTCTCATTTAAATATTTGTTAGTCCTTATGGTTTTGAGGAAAACGTTCCAAACGTGAGTCAGCTGTAACTAACGTGGTTCTGTCTGGCCTGAAACAATAGCACAGGATGATATAACTTCCCTATTCATCTCAATGAGGTATTGACCCAAAGACCCAATGATAACTTCTCAACTTTTGTGCACTATTTCATTACTGACCACTTTACTACAGTACAATGTTTCTGCTAAGGTACTTGTCCATTATCTTGGAATGCAGTCCCAGATACTTGGATGGATGCAGTTGGCACTTAGTTGCTGAGTGGGGCAACTAGGATATCAAAGCACTGCCCCTTCTCAAACTGTAACCTCCACTTCTGCCCACAATGGGAAGAAGGTGTAATACTCTCCCAGTGGAAAAAAACTTAACCGACTCCTTTTTGTGCCTACAACCTGGATTGCCTTTTCTACCTTCAGAAAGCAAAGAGCACCACAGCACTGCTACCAATGCCTCCAACTGTATTGCCTGGCACAGTCTAGCTATATTTAGTCCGTGCATCTTTTTTCTTTTCAGGATATGGGCAGTGTGGGGCAGCATAAATGAGTGCATCTTAATATCACAGTTACAGAAGTGAGTGTTTTGATTGTTAATCTAGTGAATTAAGTATACAAATGACTCTTTCGGTCTTTATTTTTCTGCAGAAGTTCTGCCCTGCTACTCTAAAGAACTGGTGAAGTGAGTGGGGCCATTGTTCAGCTTTTGTCCCCTATGCCACAGAGTACACAGGGCACCAGACATGGGACTTGCGGCAATGACTTTATGCTGAGAGAATAATCTTTTGACTGCAGTATTATTGCACGAAAAGAAGATGTCGTTCAGTAGGATCTGAAATCTTCTGTTTGAACAGCCTGCATAATTAGATTATGGTAGGAATAATTGTTTGATCTGGTGGATATAGCATAAATCTCTGATTAGAAACAGATGTGCGCACAGTTAGAGCCATGATGGCTGACTCTTGTGTTGTAGAAAGAGAGAACCAAAACACAGTAACCACTGTATAACACAAGAGTCAACATAAGCTACTATTTGAGAAACTATACTTGCAAATTCACACAAACATTCAATACTCTGCTCAATATATTCAAATATGCTCCCCATCCCCTCGCTTGCCAAAATGGGCACAACATCTAGATGTACTTGTAACTGGGCCTTGGGTTATTCCCCCCACAAACCAAGTCTTTGGTGGCTTGCATTTTCTTTCTGAATAGTGTCTGCCAATATTTCAACACTTACCTTGGAAGTGGGGTGTTGGCAGCAAAGTCTGACTTAGGTGATGTAGGTTGTTCAGCATACTTGCTTTCTAGTCTACCTTATTGGTTGTTGCTTCAAGCTGGGGCACTGATGTTGGAACAACTGGCAGCAGGGGAATTGTACTTCTTTTGTAAGCCATGGAGATACCCCTGAATCTCACAACCGGTCAGTGTGGTGGTGCCAAAACCTATTGCATGCCATTTGTAGAATATAGGGCAAGGGACCTTTTTGCGCACTAACAAAAGCAATCTACTGGGTCCCCGATAATCATGTGCCATCACTGACCCACTTTTAGCTGGTCCCTCTCATCATAGCTTGCATTATTTGATGACTCTTGACTTCTAGACACAGATCTGGCTTTAAGTCCAAGCATGATCTGAGACTTTAGCCAGGAAACAGTGTTGCAGGTGTTTGGTTCATCGTGGCATGTACTGCAATATGCTAGCAAGAAGCATGCTAGCTGCTGCTGGAATGGCCTCTTGTCTGTCATGTATTGTAGGGCTTGCTTAAAAGTTTGTACCAACCATTCAGCCAAGCCACTTGTGGCTGGGTGGTATGGTACCAAGGTGATATATCTAATACCATTTTAATTCATGAGCATCCAAAATTTCCAGGCTACACTGCGTTGTGCTGGCTGTCCAGGTCTTGCAAACAAGCTTAAGTTTTTCTATTGCCTGTGCAGCTGTGGTGGTCTTTATGCAAAAACCTGCCAGCCGTTTGGAACGCGGATCTACCATGCCTAGATATAGCCTTCCCCAAAATGGTCCTGCAAAATCAATATGCAGACGTTGCGACTGAGTTGGTGGCCATTCCAAAGGGTACAATGGTACTGGATTAGGCACATGCTATTATCTTTTGGCATCCCAAACATTCCTTAGCAAGCTGTTCTCTTTGGTCAATGCCAGGCCACCGTACAGAACTTCTGGCTAATGTCTTCATTTTTACTACCCCTAGGTATAATTACATGAATTGCCTATATGATACATCCTTGATATATGGTAAACGTGTAAAATCATGCCAGATTAGAACTGTCAGTATATTTCCAGCCCTTCAGAATGGCTTCATAAACCTGAGCTAGTGTGTAATCCCTCTTGGTTTCTTGCTTGATCAAACTATAAGTCACTGGGGCACCCTCAATTTGAAACAAGGTGATACGTTCAATAGATTTAGTCTCTACTACAAGTTGCCCTTCAGCTAGCACAGGTAGGAGAGAGCATATGCTCCTGTTCTTTTAAATTTGATGTCATAGATCTAACCGGCTTGGAAGAGAGCCCAGCATTGCATACATGCTGCTGTTGTCACAGAAACTCCCTTTCTCGGGTAAAGTGGTTGCTAGTCAGTGGTAAGTGAGAATTTCCTTACACTCGGTACCAGGCTTAAAGCCTCCTTGTCTATTTGCACACAGTTAGGTTCTGCCACTGAGAGAGATCAGGAGGCAAAAGCTATGGGTCTATCACTGCTATCTGCCATGCCGTGTGATAGAACTGCCCCCAATTCCATGTGAGGAAGCATCACATGCTAACTTGATGAGCGAGGAATGGTTAAAGTGTGTAAGCACACAGTCTGATGTGGCCAACTGTTCTGCTTCTGGTAAAGGTTTTATTTTAACTCTCACCTGGCCATACCCACTTTTGACCCACTTTCTGCAGTAAACGGTTCAGTGAATGCAATACAGTTGCTAGGTTTGGTAAAAATTAGCTATAGTAATAGATAAACTCTAGAAATTATCTAAAATTGCAATACAGCCTATGGCAGTGGAGCTTGCAGGACTGCTTTACTCTTCTCCTGAGAATTATGTAGGCCTTTTGCATTAATAACACGCCCAGCTATTGAGTCCTTGAAAAAAGTGTCATTTTATGTGCTTGGCTATAACCTGTATTCTTCTAGACATTCTAATACCCTTTACAGTATTTCCAGATGTTCTTCCTCATTTCCACTGGTCACAAAAATGTCCTCAAAGCAACAATTTGTTCTCATTGCCATTGCCACATAGTAGCAGCTGAAGCTATACCAAATGTTAGCCTGTTTTAGTGGTACAGACCCATTAGTGTGTTGATTGTGGGGTATGACTTAGATTCTTCTTCAACTTCCATCTGTAGGTAGCTCTGCGACAATTCAATTTTGCGTAATTGTTGTCCCCCTGCTGCTAGCAAAAACGTTTTCAGTTCGAGGTGGGGGCATATTTCACCTTTCAGTAAGGGGTTTACAGTGACCTTAAAATCTCACCCTTACTGCATCACATTTTTCTTTTTTCTCTACAATTGGAATAATAGGTGTTCCCCATTCACTCCAGGCCACGGTCAAAAGTATGCTCTCTTCCAAATGTTTCAGTTCAGCATCTACCTTTGAGTAGATACTGTTAACTTTGCAAAGCTTGGGCTGCACCTCCACAGCTGGGATTATTTTAGCCTTCCTGTGTTTGAGTTCCTATATCCTCCTTGAATACGCTAGTGACTGACTTGGTATGCTTCCAGCTGTTGTTCAACTGTTGTAATAGGGTCTGCTGAAAGTGACTGCAACATCTTTCTAGATTTCTAGTCCAGAGGAAATTTTGTAACCATTCATGGCCCCACTGGCTCATCCCTCTGAACATCATACAATTCTAATAAACAGTGCTTACTGTTAAATTCAGTATTCTCTTGCATCGCTGCAATTGGCACCATCTTTTCTCCTGTACATGATTTAGCCATATCAATGTCTATTTGATATTTTTACAAGTTTTCTCATATTCCAAACAGCAAATGACAGATGCTGCAGATCATGTATCCAATTCTATTTTTATTATCTTTTCCCCACCGCTTAGGGTGTCAACCAAATTTCTGGCTTAACATTTTTGCTCACACTGGATATATCCAGGCTGGCTTTTCCACTCTTGCCTTCTGTGTCACTACTGCCTCTGTCTACAACGTGTAAATTGATATTTCTTTTTCTAGACCCTGATTGGCCTCTTCCTGATTTTGCTTAGTGTGACAAACTGCTTGGATATGACCTTTTTATTACAGCTTCTGCAATATGCATCTTTAAATTGACAATAAGAAGGATCATGGAACCCTTTTTGCACAACAATACCATGTCTATCTGCTGAGTGGACCAGCTTTTGCCTTGGGTTACTGATAGTAGATGCATTTCTACATCTGTTTTAGCTCCAGTATGCAATTCTGCTGCATCCCTTGATAAAGCATCCATTGCTACTCCCATTTCTACCGTGTGCTTAAAAGTAAGATGTTATTTAGTTAAGAGCCTCTTCCATGTGCTTTTATTAAGCAATATACACATAAGTCTGTCTCTTGGGGCCTTGCTAAGCTCATCCTTAAAAGCACTGAATTCTGATAATCTTTTTAACTCTGTTGCAAAGAAGGAAATAGATTCACCTTCAAGTTGAATCCTCTAATGCAACCTTAAGCTCTCTGCTATAATCGACCTGGGTGTGAAGTGCTCTTGAACAATTTGCACCATCCCTTTACAGATTTTACTTGCTGGCTTCTCTGGGGTGATCACTGTGTACTAAACTGTGTGTGTGTGTGTGTGTGTGCTTCCCCCATCACACTCTGTAATGCTGTTATGTGTTTTTTCTGGGGGAATCTCATTCGCTTCAAAATACTGCTCTAGTCTGTCTCTCTCTATGTGGGCCACTCCTCTCTAGCACTTTTGGAGGTCTCCATTGTTCCAGGATAGGCTGCCGCTTCACCTTGCTGCTGTTAGTTTAGGAGTTTGGAGTACTCATTTTTAGCAGACATCTCTCCTCTTGCCCCTAATCTATCAATGTTCGTAGATTGTCTTGCTACTCTGGTGCATAGGAGTTTCTTGGAATCCTTGCCTCCAGTTGTTGTGTATGGTGGATACAGCACAAGTCCCTGATTAGAAACAGACTTGTACATGTGGTTGGAACCATGATGGCTGACCTCGTCTATTGCAGAGAGAAGGAAGGAAAAACATAGTAGGCACTATATAACAGATTCAACATAAGCAACTTCTTAAACTATTACTACAAATTCTCTTAAACAGATTCAGCAACGCTCAATACATTCCAATATGTCACAGTAATGTGTATGGGTATTTACCTTCAAATTTAGGCCTTGGGTTTTTTTGCATGTGACATAAGAGAACACATGTCATGTAGCATCACTTTGTCTACTTATGTGTGGATCTTCATACTGTCCCTCATGGTAGATGCTTCTAAAGATCAGGTAACAAAGTAAACAGTCATGGTTTTTGAGGTGTCAGTGGAAAATGACAGTCTCACTCCATTACAGGGAAAGGACCCTGTCATGAATGCACATTTGGGTGGGCTTTAGAGTTGCCAAATATCATGATGTTAGATGGATTTTATTAAAGCCCTAGCTCCTACAAGCATGTGATTGGGAGAGAATGTCCTCTTTTCATTATAAAAGAGGTGAATTTCTAGCCATCAAACTGGCAAATGAAAGCCTGCAAATGCCAAGTGAGTTACACAAAAGGCTCAGAGGCTAATAAAAATACTTACTTTTTATTTTTTGTAATAATCATATAATTTTTTTTTTGGTGTGGCTTGAGTGACTTAAAAAAATGCTTGGCGTTGGCAACACTGTGTTAAGAATCTTTAAACTACTAGGATATGGTGAAGGTGAGCATTCCTTCCTTCTTAATTAGCTCAGCCATAACACAGAAGGGCTGTCAAATATAGGATAAAAACAATAGTTTGCATAGCATAATAGAAGTTTAGGGTTGAAAGACTTCAGGAGGCCATCTAGTCCAACCCCTTGCTCAAAGCAGGACAAACCCCAACTAAATCATCCCAGGTCAAACCGGGCCTTAACCCCTAAGGATGGAGATTCCACCACCTGCCTAGGTAACCCATTCCAGTGCTTCACCACCCTCTTAGTGAAATAGCATTTCCTAATATCCAACCTAGACCTCCCCCACTGCAACTTGACACCATTGCTCCTTGTTCTGTCGTCTGCCACCACAGAGAACACCCTAGCTCCATCCTCTTTGGAACCCCCCTTCAGGAAATTGAAAGCTGCTCTCAAATCCTCCCATACTCTTCTCTTCTGTAGACTAAAGTCCAGTTCCTTCTACCTCTCCTCGTAAGTCATGTGCCCCAGCTCCCTAATCATTTTAGTTCCACTCCGCTGGACTCTCTCCAGTTTGTCCACATCCTTTCTGTAGTGTGGGGTGGAGCAAAACTGGATGCTATCCTCCAAATGTGGCCTCACCAGCGCCAAATAGAGGGAAATAATCACTCTCCTCGATCTGCTGGCAGTGCTCCTACTAAGGCAGCCCAATATGCTGTTAGCCTTCTTGGAAACAAGGGCACATTGTTGATTCGTATCCAGCTTCTTGTCCACTGTAATCACCAGGTCCTTTTCTGCAGAACTGTGCTAACCCAGTCAGCTAGCTAGCTGGCCTGTAGCAGTTCATGGGATCTTCTGTCCTAAGTGCAGGATTCTGCACTTGTCCTTGTTGAACCTCATCAGATTTCTTTTGGCCCACTCATGTAATTTGTCTAGGTCACTCTGTACCCTTTTCCTACCTTCCAGCATATCTACCTCTCCCCCCAGCTTAGTGTCATCCGTGAATTTGCTGAGGGTGTTCATGGATCTAAGTAAATACTTTGAAGTGACTGAAATTACATCCATATAAATTACTCACAACTGTTTTATGCTAATATAGTTTAAATGAGCAATTCATTCATGAACATGTTTAATAATTATATCTCACCAAGTCTCAGAAGTACATCACATATGTTCCATTAACTACTGCATAGGGTGTGGCAAATCCATAAACTCAGAGATGCTTTGCTAGAATCTCCATTTGCAGCTTATGGATGTTGTATTCTGAAGGATGAAAAGGAATTAGCCATTGTCTACTTTAACTATTCTATAAATATGTTGTTAATTGAATGTAAAGGCCAAAAAATAAATGCCTTGTCCAACTCCAGCTAGAGATGGTGAACCTGGAGGAGGAAGCTTGACTTTTTTTACCAGACAATTTTACTCAAATTCAAGAGTAGATTCTGAAGTAACATCTGCTTCTCCCTATACCACCTCTCCCAGGCCCATCATAAACAAAATACAGTACATCTCAGTTTCTAGTTGAAGTTTGGATTAAAAAGGGAAAACAAACCCCAACCCTGAGATTCTGTAACTTGCAGGGCTGAGGGAAATATCTTCATTTAGTTACACAGGCTTTGTTGGGAAATTAAAAAAATTACAGGGACTTGTTTAAACTAAGGATTGTTATATCTTAATGTTAATCACATTTATTAGAGAAAATATGTATTGATGGTTTTAAATTAGTTAAATGAAAGGTTAGGTTTGGTATGTTACTTTAGATTTATTTCTATAGGTCGCTGTTTTCTACGCATTTGGTAAACTATGCTGTAGCTTTGGCCTGGTAAATTGATTTTCAAAACAGTCTAATTGTTGAAAGAGGTCACCCTTTTCTAAGCTCATATAGAGGGCATTTAATTATTTTGACATTAGAACTAAGATTCTGCAATACTAAGCAAACGGTGTCTCTAGTATATTCTGTAGCACTCCCACGTTGGATTTATTAATAATCTTGGCATACATTTCCATGGAACATGCGAAGCTAGTATTATCTGAACAAACACAATAGCTGATGCCACCGGAATCCTTATACCAACCAGATGATGCTAGACTTAATTTGTCACAAGTGGTATAGTAGAGTGATTAAACACAGCCCTTTTCTGCTGTTTTTAAAGCTAGACACGGATACCACTAATTCAATTCTCTGTCTGCAGTGGGCTTTGAAAGTAACAAATATATAATCCTTGTCCCTCTACAAGCAGTGTAGCTTTATGTATTTCTGTTTTCTGTAGAGTTCATGTTGTTAGGTTTATCTAAAGGAAAATTCATCAGGTAAACTCAACAGTTTTGTTATATCTGTTGCAGTGTTGGAAAGTGATTGATGCAATGTATTTCTGATTCTACCTTTGTGGGATGGAATGTATGGAATGTTAAAATGGTTGGTTGTAGAGGATTGTTTTTATCAAAGTGCCGGAAAAAACCCAAACAAACAAACCCGCCAGAAACCCTCACATTAGTTCACAGCAAAGGCCACATATTAAAGGCCTGACTTGATCATTCTCAAATCCTATGCTGTTACAGAATTATTAAACTGAAAAGCCACCAGGTATGTATGTTTGCCTCCAACTTTTCTTTTCTTTTCTTTCTAACTACACAGGCTTATGTTAGGGATCAAATCCTTATTTACAGGAATATCTTGAAGTGATCAAAGTGTTTTGCTCTCTGAGTTCTTCCTGAATAAAGACTAAGAAAGGAGAGAGAAGGCCTATAAACCTCTCTTTTCACTGTGTGAAAGAAAGCCAAAGATTGAAAAAATGCAGGAGTATGAACTTCTATCCACTCTTGTCAGGTCACAGGAGTTGTAATGCATATTGGTCAAGGCCATGTGGGAAAAAGGCAGAGTCTTGGGAAGCGGTACTCCGTGTGCAACTTAGTAGGAACAAATCATTGTAAATTACAAAAGCCCAGAAGAGCAGTAATTCCCCCTCTGTGGTTCTAACGGATCATGGGGCTGGTGGCTGCCACTTAATGTCAGCATTCGTACAAGCAATCTACCACAGCGGGTGTGGGTCCAGAAGTGCATACAGGCAAAGACTTCACTTAAGATTAATTGGATCTGCCCTTAGTATTCCAACAGATCATGTGGCTGCATTGTAAATCATATCAATCATTGCTATGACCCCTTCTGGCTCTGCACAGCTATTGGTCTGGCAGAGAGAATGTTACAGCAGATGGATCTGTCAGGTGGCTGCTGCTTTCCTCCCATGCTGTTTTAGGCATGAAGCAGAGCATATGGCCCTACACGATGGCTGCATCAACACAGAGATAATACATAAAAGCTTTGGGGGATGCAAATGTTCTTTGTGCAGCCAGGCTAGGGTCCTGATTTTACTCCACTGCTACAGATCAGATCAGAGCCAAGCGTGCATGATCCTGCCAAGAAAAAAAGTATTGCCAGTCTACAGTTTCCTCTCTAGCTATCACTTTGGAACCGTTTGCATATGTGCTGATGTTGATAGTAGCTCCGTGTAACAAACTGACTATTTGTTCCAGGATTGATAGTACAAATGGCATTGACTGGAGTTTGAAGCCAACACAAGACTTCTGTTCTGTTACTATTCAGATGCAGAAAGCAGAGATGCAGTTGGCATCATGGAAGCGTCTTCCTTTATGCAGCCTAGTGCTGCTTTTACCAAAGTCATGGTTACCAACATGTGATGGATTCTCTTTTGGGGGATATTTCAATAGGGAATAGAATTAATGTAGTTTAGAGTAAGCGCTCTTCTAATTTCCCTGTAGATTGGCTGAGAAGATTTCCCCCCCCCCATCAGTAGAAAGCGTATCCCTTATTAAGAAACATAAAGTGAGAGGATACATTTTACTTCAGAAATTACATCTGTCGCTGCTTTTGATTTTGAAAGGCTGTTATTAAAAGATTAACATACTGTATTCTGTCCTATATAGGTTCGTATTGCTATAGAATCTGCATGCCTTCCTGTAGCCTATTATACACCATGACCAATATTTTTCACATTTGGTTTATCTCTTTCTAAACCTCTTTCCAGGGTGAGAATAGTGTGTGCAGTGCAGGATTTTGGTAGGGTTTTTTTAATGTGCACTCTGTGGATATGTTAAAGAAAGCAAAGTCAAAGTGCAGCTTAACTTGGAATAGAAGGTGAGACTTCTGATGGTCCTTAGCTCCTGTAAGAGTACATTCCTCAGTCTTGACCAGTCCCCAAGAAAGCTTTATCTCCCACGCGCTCTCTTTACCCTATTGTAGAAATGTCCATTGTGCCTGAGGAGAGGAGTCCTTAACCCTGGTCCTCATTAAGCAATGTGTTTGGTAGCCAGGGTCCAGGCCACTGAGTGCCTTGAAAGTAAGGACAGACCTTCAACTTGACCTACTATCCTCTAGGAAGCCAGTGCAGAGAGGGAAGGACAGGTCTGATGTGTATGTAGTACCTTCTTTTGTATACCAGCAGAGCACATATCTAGTACCTTCACACACATCCTCTCCAAGGGTCCAATTGATAAAATATCAGACTGGGTGGAATCTGTGACTCTGCTCCTGAGGGAAAGTTATAGTGGTTGAAAACTATATGTGGCTGCCTCATATGAGGTCCTTTCTCATTCTTCTGCCTTTGAGCTGCTTAGGTGTCAATGGCAGCAAAGCCTGGTAGTGCTGCTCTGCTAGGGCCAGAATTTGTCCTTAGTTTGAAACTGGCTGTTATGCCGCTGAGACATACCAGGGTACAATCCAGACAAATGAGTAAATATCGCCTCTTCCCTCTAACCTGGAGTGCCCTTTACACTGCTTTGCTGCTGTAGCCTCCAGCCTGGACTGCTCAGAAACAGCCTCCAGTGTGCAAGTCACTCCCAACTATGTCTTTTTGTGTGCTGCAGCCAGCCACGCCAAGACCCTTACCAGCCTTGGTTATATAGCAGTGTGACCGCCAACCACTCCCAGTCTTAGATTTTTCCATGAAAATGTACATCCTGTACTGCCCACCCCTCTCCTGGACAATAACAGTTTATAAAAAGTCTGTTTTGCTTTAGTAGAAATAATATGCACATAACTTGCCACCTCAAATGGAGTTTTTTAGACACTTCAATTAAAACACACAGGATTAGATAAAATGTTAAATTTATTAACTACAAAGAGATTTTAAGTGAGTCCAAGTAATGAGGCATAAAAGTTAGAAATGATTACAAGTAAAATAAAGATAGACACGAGTTGAGTTTTATCTTAACAAACTATGCTAAATGCAAAGCAAAGATTTTTCACCATATGCTCTCGGCAGTCTTACAGACCGAACTTCTTACGTGAGGACCCCTCCCCACATCCACACTCCTTCCTTTGTCTTTCAGGAGCCATGAATGCAGAGAAATAGAGTGGTGCCTTGGGGTGTTTGTCCTTCCTTTGCATAGTTTCCTTTTCCCTCTTGAAAAAACATTTCCAGATGGGTACTAGGAGACAAGAAGTTTATATGGAAGGATGTTCCTGCTGCTTTTCCTAATCTTGTGGGACTTCCTTTGTCTCACCTTTCTGCTTGATGACTCTGTTTACTGCTTAAATACAAATTAAGCAAAACACACATTCCTTCGAGACAGACCTATTTGCCAACCTCAATTTGGAACATGTGGTGGTAACACCATACAGTGGAATCTTGTAACTTCACATACAATGTTCCCACATATCTTTTATCAGGACATAACTCAATTTGCTTGTTATTTAATAAGATGATACCTCACAAAACATACTTTGTACAAAGATTATTATAATATTTTAAGTTGTGAACACCTGGGAATATTTTTGTCATATCCACTAACTGAAAACAGACTTGCCCAATTAAGCTGACTTTCCGCTCTGTGAAAGTATGGGAGAAGATTATTGAAAAGCTGCTCTATGGAATAGTTGAAATTTGGAAGAGTCGGTATGAAATAACGCCGGATATGAGCACAACTGATACTATATTTGCACTATGAATCTTCATGGAGAAGTTCAGAGTAAAGAGACAACTATGCATGACCCATGTGGACCTGAAGAAGGCATACCAACAGAACTAGTTTGGTGGCATATGTGACAGAGGTGTGCAAGATGTCCTTCTGAGCCACTGATAGTTTAGCCAAAATGAAATGGGGCTACAGTAGAGAATTTCCAGTAAATGTTGGCCTGCACTGGGGTCAGCCTTAACTCCTTTTGTGTTTGTGGTTATCATGGATGTGATAAGTGATGATATACAAAGCCTTGGAATATGCTGTTCTCTGATGACTTAGTAATATATGTGGAAGCCTGGGGCACCCTACAAACCAACTTTGAACAGTGGTAACCTAGTTTTGACAAAGCTGAAATTAGTGAATGTTGGTAAGACCTAGGCTATGATAACAGGGAGGAGGCGCTATAATAAGGGCTATCACAGGCTAAGATATTGGAAGAGTGAAAGAAATATCTAGGATCAATGGTTGTTGACAATGGTGCCCTTCTGAGTGATGCCTAATATCACACTAAAGCTGTTTGGTGCATATTGTGGGAGGTGACCCCAGTTGTTTGTGACAAAAGATGCCAATAATGTGTATAAAATTACAGGTTGTCCCATCCAAATGTACAGAACAGAGTCTTGACTAGTCACTAGAAAAGAAATCAGCATGCTCTCCATCAGGGAAGGAAGATGTTAAGATGAGATGATTGAATGGTTGGACCCTCCCTGAGGGGAAACAAAATGAGGCATAAAGGGACTAATGCAGATGGTTCTGACTGAAGACCAGTTGAGGGAGGCTACATTGGTATGGGCACATCCAGTGGAGACATGGAAGCTATATTGGGAAGATGGCTCTTGTAATGACTGTGGATGGAAGACAACAAAGGGGGAGATCAAGCCCTCAGTACATTGGTCCGAATATCAGCAGATCTCAGGACAATCTGCAGGAAAGCCCGGGATTTGACTTAGTTTTGAAAGAAGGCTATAAAAGTCTCCACCCCCAAATAAGGAAGTGACAAGAATGATGAACCCACCCCTACAGTGTATTAATGGCTTAAGTTTTTTTATCCTAACTCATTTGCATATCTAATCTGTTTCAGGTACAATACGAGCACTTCTGTGTTTTGGTAATTTTGGAAACAAAAAGCTTTGGTAGCTGTGAACACTCGAATTAAAATATATTTTTGCAATTTTTGGAATGAAAATGATGCTGGTTTCGTAGTTCTGAATACTAGTAACTTCTTTTTGTCTGAAGAATGGGTCTATCAAGGGGAATGGTCATGCAAGCTTCCCAAATAATTATGCTAATATACTTCTGTCATCCGCTTTGTTATTCATATAGGTTAGCTATGTAAGCATGTAATTCCTATTCTCTTCCTCCCTGTCCCCTTTTCTTCTATTGTCTGTTATATCCACTTATTGTGTTCTTGGTTTAAATTAGATTGTACGTTCTTTGAAGTAACTACTTTGTCGTCTTCTGTGTTTGTACATCTATTATAATTACTATTGTAAGCAGAGTCAGGATGAGCTCTACCCTGACATCTGGTGGCGAGTCATGGTGGGTTGTAGGAAAAACTTCAGGGGCTGATCTCATTTGCACAGGCACACCCACCCTGCCTAGATGATCACTTTGGCTGCTGTACTTTCAGTTTCTCTGTTATTGGGGCAGGAATAAACTTATTATCCTGATTATGTGAATCAAGGACAGTGGAACTGTACTTGGCCTTTTGTTATGATGGAGGGACTCACCATCAACTAAGCAGCACTCGCTAGGCAAGGGTTGTGAGTTCCAAAACCCAGTGAATGGAGAGATGCTGGGGACAAGTATTAATACTTGGTGGTATGGGCCCCCTGGTGAGGGCATTACAAGCTAATTGCACTTCCTCCTCTCTCCACTGTGGAATATTAGAGCTAATTTTGATTCCATTAGAAGTCTAGTTACAGGCTGCTGAGCTGAATTCACTTTGGGCTAATGGTGCACCAGCACTGAGGCTCCCCTACTACAAGCTGAAATCACAAAAGAGCTGAACTTACTAAGAGCTGAAATCACTGAGTGTTGTGTTAAGTGGGGGGGGAGGCTGAAGATATATTGCAGAGCAGTTTGCGGGACAGCTGGCAGAGCAGAGTGGCTGGCGGAGCAGAGCAGTTTGTCGGATGCCTGGAGCAGCTCATGGGGGTGGCTGGCAGAGCGGAGCCCCATAGAGATGTGGGGCAATCAGCTTTGGATCACATAAGGTGCCCCTTAATCTCCCCCCCCATCTCCACACAGGTTGGGAGGTAAAACTCTGCAGATAAACTTTTGAACTCTGGGGCTGCCCTGACCAGGGACAGAGACTTTTGGGTTGTTGGACTTTTGGGACTTTGGGTGATTTGGGGTTGCTGGACTCAAGAACCAAAGGGAAAGGACATGCCCTAATTTGCTTGGGGTGGGTTTGTTGCTCTTGGGTTGTGTTATGAATCCTGTTGGTGGTGTTTCCCCAACATAATGCCACATTGTTTCTCTCTGTTATTAAAAGGCTTTTGCTACATTCAGACTATGTGCTTGCGAGAGGGGAAGTATTGCCTCTTGGAGGCGCCCAGCGGGGGTGGTATATATTTGTCCCAGGTCACTGGGTGGGGGCTCGAGCCGGTTTTGCATTGTGTTATTGGAATGGATCCCCTAGATATTGAACCCGGCCCTTGTTGCTGCCAACTCTGATGGGCAGAAGGGTTGCACTAAAATACAGGTTGTACAGCCACTATTACAATTACCAAATACAGATAACTTACAATAGCCTGGAAGAACCAAGTGTGGAAATAAGTTTAGCCCATATAGCTGAATTCTGGGCTTCTTTGCTGAGAGACACAATAGAATAGTGATTTCTTTTTATTACTACTATGTGGAATCTTGCCCATTAAAACTGCATTAGGAACTAGACCACATTCAATCCAAACAGTGATTTATAGGCAAAAGGCACCATGTTCCATTACTATTCCAGTAAACACTTACTTAATATAATTACCACTGATAAGTAATTCTGTAGGCCAGGAAATAATCATTATTCAGTATGTGCAGTACTTTCTTGGCTTTTTTCATATTTCCCCCTCCCCCCCATTATTTCTTAAACAAGGTCTTTTTAAGATTATTTTCCAGATTTCTTCAGTTTAAAAGGACAAAAGCTAGGGCTGATAAAATTGCTTTGCTCTATTAAAAGCATAATCAGTGCCACTAACAAACTGAACAAAGGAGCCAAGATTGGAAACAGTTTTACTGCTGTACCAAAACACCTGCATGAAAAGTTGTTTTTTTTTTTAATTGGCATACACCATATTATGAAATTTACTGGCATTAAACTAAATTATACTTAGTCTTGAAAGGGAATGGGTTACCTAACTTCTTAGTGTAAAGTTAATGCTGGCAGTCAATATTTTTGGGGTTTTTTTCTGCTACACACAGTGTACTCACTGCTATACTGTACAGAAAAAGGCAAGAAGCTTACATTCTAAAATTCTTAGTATAGCCCTATAGGGTCACATTCCACAATCTATATCATTCCCCTTTGTGTATATGCATACACACACTCCTCCCCCTTCCATCCTGCTGTCTGCAGCAGGGTGCAGCAGCAACACAACTGCTCTGCATCTGCTATTCCAGCTCTGAAAGTCCCCAGTGCTCTTGTGTTCCTGCTCAGCAATGCAGTATTAGCCAATGGATCCCCTGTTTTCCTCACCCTGCCCGTGCCTGCTACCAAACCAAGTTGCACAGGAAGTCCCTCTTAGCAGGCACCTCAAATCATGTTTATTTGTGGGGTGCAGCTGCACTGGTCTAACTTGCCTCTGTGTAGGAGGCAGCAGAATTTGGCCCACAATGTACTAAGTAATCAGCAGATGTATTTCTGCACTGTAGCATCATAATTTTAACTAAACTGCTTTTTCTACCAATATTCATTTCATTGGAAGATAGGCTGTGCAGTGGTGGTAAGTTTTAAGGAAGGATTTGACAGAGCCACAGCAAGAAAGCAAGTGAGTTCCAATAGGGGAAGAAAGTAAAACAACGAAGGTGATAATGGGAAAGTAAGGTGTGTGGTTTTTTTAATGGTAGGGAGGCTTGGGTGCAGCAGAGGAGAGGAGAGGGAAAGCAATTTGAAATGAGAGCAAAGATGAAGGCAGGAATAGACATTTAGAGTACAAGCATAATTGAAAGAGAAAGGAGAAGACAAAATAGGAGAGACAAGACACTGCTGACAAAGTTCCGACAAAGACTGCTAGTTTCACCCTGTTGATGAACTGTTTGGGTTTCTTAAGAGAGCCTATTGATTTCCAGCCCAAATGAACAAATTGGTTTGGATATGTCTGGGAAAGAATCTGAAAAGCATACAAACTTGAATGTCTTGATCACCCCTCTTTAGTTGAATTACTGAGGTTGCTCTGTGATGGCTGGAAAGGAATTTGAAATGAGGCCTTGAAAGTGATGAGCTATAGTGTGAATCCATTTTCTTGCCTAGTCGCAAGTCCTTTTGTCCATCTATACAGAGTTCATGTAATCTTGAAAGTTGAAGTTTTCAGAAATAATAAAAACATAAGTAAAAGAATACCTTGATTAGACATTGTGATTATAGTGTACTATTACATAATGTTTCTTTGGTATAAAGGGTACTCTGTGATGTACTAAATACAGTACACTCTGTGTAGGAAAAGGGAAATCCTGTCTCCTCACCTGCTGTTTCAGAAGGCTCCAGACAGTTTGCATGAGTTAGGGTGTAGCTATGTTTAGGTAGCCTGCATAGGGGACTTCGATCCCTGGGTGATGCAGAACAGGTTTTGATAGGCAAGATGGTGCCAGCACATAAATTGCTATGTGGCTCCACTGGCCATTGGTCAGGGTTGCAACTCCTTGCTTTGGGTGTCCCTAGCCTCTGACTGCCGGAAGCTAGGAATGGGTGACAGGGAATGGATTACGTGATTATTGCCTCTTCTGTTCATTCCCTCTGAAGTATCTGGCATTGGTCATTGCTGGAAGATGGAATACTGGGCTAGATGGACCATTGGTTTCAGCCAGCATGACCAGTCTTATGCTTCTGACCAGAAGAATTGAATTTTCAAAATGTGTATAAAACAAAACAAAATGTGTATAAAACAACAAAACAAAACAAAGTATAAAACTGAATAACAATATGGTGACAAGAAAAGGAGTACTAGTGGCGCCTTAGAGACTAACCAATTTATTTGAGCATAAGCTTTCGTGAGCTACAGCTCACTTCATCGGATACATTAATTATAATTAATTAATGTAGCTCACAAAAGCTTATGCTCAAATTGGTTAGTCTCTAAGGTGCCACTAGTACTCCTTTTCTTTTTGCGAATACAGACTAACATGGCTGCTACTCTGAAACCTGTCAATACGGTGACAATGGAACTAGACAGTAAATGAGCGCATATGGTTTATGGGACTGTACAGTAAATAAGCAGAGAGTTGTCATCAAGGCAAATGCTAATTGTAGTGCACAAGCCAAGCAAACCAAGTTGTGCTCTGGGGAGTTTTTCTAGGCGCTAGGGAAGAGAAGGAATATCCCTCTTTGCATGGCCCCAGACACGCTACAATGGCCTTTGTGACACCTGAGCATACCTACCCATGCACATATGTCTGTGTGTGGTGGTGGTGGTAGGGAGATAGCCAGTGGATCTGTGCAGTTGTGAATGCTTCCTACTACTAACTATTCTCCCCCACAACCTTGCACCTTGGGGAGCAGAGTCCTTCCACGGAGCCAGCACAGGGCTGCAGAACCACTCTGAATGGGGTCCCAGAATTTAGCCTTCTACCCCTAGCCTGGAACCTTATTTGTTCTGCTACATTCAGGATCCTCCATACCACTCGCAGAGGGCAGAATTTTCTCCAGTGGGTATTTTGCAAAATGTTTATTTTTAGGTATTAGGGAGGAACTATGGTGGTACGTATTCTAGCATGTCATATGGAAAATAAAGGTCAATGCTAATAATTTTAGAGCGGAACCTACTTGCTAATATGGTATGTATCTGCCCTGCCCTTAGGCACTGTGGTGGGGTGAGATCTGCCAGAACTTGGAAATACTACTCCTGACAGGCAGTGCTCACAAACACATCAAAACGTCGTCAACTCAATGACCTTTATTTTTGCATTGTCATTTCCAGAGATGCCACTTCTTGGGTAGTGACAGAAAACAGCTAATGACAGGTGAACTTCAAAAAGATGTTTTGGTTTTGTTTATTTCATTAACATCCAAAAAGTTTAGATTAAATACACAAGTCTGGATGCTTGTCTAAAAAATGAATTGCTTTGGCCTACTCAACTAGACTGGAAATCCATGAAAGCTTTATTATATATTTTCACTCTTCTTGTCTTGCCTAGAAAATAGGAAAGGAAAATTTTCCAATCTCTTTCAACCTTTAAGTTGGGGGGTGTTCTGGGTCATTTTAAGTTTTGGGCAAAAGTTTAGGGTAATTCTTAATTTATATACACTGGTTTTCCTACCCTTAGTTTGGAATTGATGCAGTAATAATAAATTGCTCTAATCAAGTTTCAGTGGCAAGCAGGAGGACAAGTAATTTAAGAGAAGTGTAAAATGCTAAATAAAAGATTAGTCTAAAAATGAATGAGGCATGATAGGAATACAAATTGAACCTATGAAGAAAAGGAGAACTTGTTTTAAAAATATGTGGAAGTAAATTTCCAATGTATACAGTAAGAAATGCAGCAAAAGAAACCACAGACTTAGGATCAAATGGAAAACTCTTTTGGGGAAAATAGTGCATTTATAAAATCTTGATTTATACGTATTTAAACAAGTATAATCTAATGCATGATTTGCATTCTGTAGTTTGAGAAGCAAAGTGTTGGTTAAAAATATTCCAAATGCTACAACCTATAACTTCAGTAATATAGCACTTTTACTTTTCAAACTTTCCTAAATTGTTTTGTTTTCTTTTTAGTCAGAAAAGCTGTTAATCCATTATTCAAATCTGTGTATATTTAGGATTCAACTCCTTTTACTCAATTACCTTATAAATGAACAAGAATAAATTCTTTCTGAACTAGTAGGAGGAAAAAGTGGCACTGTATGTGATTGGAAAGGTAACTTTCCCACCCCTGCCATTTTAATTCCAGCAAGGTTTGACATTAGATTTCTCCTGGCCTCTGAGTGGTCAAAGAGACCTAATTCCTTTTTGGAATAGAAATGCGTTGACATTCTTTCCAGAATGCTTTTTCCTAATCTCTCAATTTAGTATGGTTCTGTCTCTCCACTGCCTTGCACCTTGTCTAGTTATACACCCTGGTACAAAGTGGGTGTAAACCACAACCTGATCAGAATGATATTTTATATTGGTTTTCTACAGGTGCAAATGATTACACAAGGTACAAGATGCTAGACAATTTGGCCATATACATACATAGTTTTTTGAGCTTAAATAAAGATAGACTAAAGAGCAAAAGCAGCAGTGCTGCTTAATTACAAGAAACTTGACTTTTCCGAACTCTTACCAAATAAAGCTCAGGGTTTAAAGTTTCCTGAAAAACTGATTCTCTGTCTTAAAGTTGCACAGACACACTCTCTCTTCCTTGTTGCACTAGACAACTATGGGTGCCTTAACTCCACACAGGGTGCACTAATCTCTTCACATTAAAACACACATTTACCAAGGTGGCTAGGTGCCTGGTAAAAACCAATGTTCAGATGCAATTGTTCAGAGTGGACAATTCAAAGTGATCTCAGAAACAACCAGAGTATGTGTTGGGAGAGAACAGGCTGACCCAGAGGCGGATTTGAATAGATGGTGGAGTAAGCACTGAGTTAATTACCTTACACTTTATTTATTAGCATGTAAATACCCATATTTACTACAACACCCCCAAAACCCTTATTCAGTAATATGAATGCCCACACAATAAATATTAACAGCTACTGAATATACTGAATATAATTATTCCTGCCCCTGATTACTATTTACAGCATTAGCATTTTCTACAGACAATTTTTACCTTACAAATACATTTTATTTTATTTTTTTTTGCTATAATTGTAGCCACAAATTCCCTTGATCAGCAGTTCACAGGGAAGAGAGGAAAGGCCATGTCCCCAAGCTCATTTGTGGAGCTGGGAAAGGAAGGGAGGGGGAAATAGCACAGCTTTACACAAAAGGGTATTCTTGAGATCCCCACCTTTCTTGTGCAGCTGCAATGCTTATCAATCCTTAACAAGGAGAAGGGAGGGGAGAGGAGTAGCACTTTATTTATCAAGCGAAGAGACAGTGCCTGCCCATGCCTTCCTCCCTAATACCATACTAGCGGTTACCCAGGTCTTTACTTAATCCTTACATACCCCAACAGTGTGTGACAAGAAACACTGTTTGAAAGACCGTCTTTATAACAATGCAGCCATGTGTACGTCAGTGAATAATCCACCCAAGTCCTGGGTTCGTGTACAGTAGTTATTTACCGGAACACCTGCTTTTCTGTCCCACATCATAGTCATATCTGAGCTCCTCCCATTGATGTAGTGTATTCTCTTCTGAACCCTGGGGAAGGGGTTGGGCCAGATTCTCATTTTACACTTGGAAATTGAGACATAAAGGGCGCTCAGATTTCACCCCCCTAAGCCAAGGGGAGTTTTGCCATGGACATCAGTGGGTCCAGGAATGCGCCCAGAGAGATTTTGACTTGTGCAAGGTCACACAGGTAGTCTGTAAAAGAGTTGGGATGCATGAGCATTTCCTGAGCAGCCACAAGATCCTTCTTTCTCCCTTCACACCCTAAATTACATGGTTTATTTTAATAAAATAATTAATTTTAATTTCTTTACCACTTTGGCCACAACAGACCCTATAACCTCAGTGCCATAAAAAATAAAGCCATTCTTAATGTACTGTTCCAAAATTTTGTACCTCAATAGTAGCAAGTGACAAAAAGAGGAAGACCTACTTACTAAAGGGTGGAGAGTAGGAAAAAACATTATTTTATAGTTACTGGTATTAAGAGGGACTGATCTTAAACCCATAAAAATAAACAAAGACTCCCGCTGATTTCAGAGGACTTTGGACATGGTTCATGTCTTTAATATTGTTCAAAGAATAAGTCTTAAGAGTACTGAATATAGGGTCAAAATGTTCACATTTCAGTATTTTTTTTTCTAGTTTTTTCTTCATCCAGTGTTGGACTTTGTAAAAATATACAGCATTACACAAAGTAGTATTGTGAAGCAGGTTATTAATCTCTTTTTATACTGAGGTTTCAAAACAAGATGGTAACAGATAAGTAATTATGCAAAATGTGTAATATACGTATGCATGTATGTGTATGTAATGGTGAAAGATAGTGAAGACAGAAAATGTGTTTTGAAATTTATCCCCATAAAAAGAGAACAATTAGCACATTGTGTGTACACAATTTAATTGGTTTATTATACAAGGTGCTTATATCATTTCCCATCAATGGTGTTTGTGCTGCACTTTGCCTTGTACTACTTGATTCTTTAATGCATACTGGGAATGTGCATTCAACACAATAGCGTAATGTAGTCTTAATTTTCACTTCAGTTCTTTATGAATAAGAACTATGTGGAATACACCATCACCAAAACATATTCTGTTAATGCTTTTATACTTAACAAACTTTGCTCCTATTCTTCATAGGAATTGGAGCCCAGAGTTCCTTGCTGTGGACAGCATTAAACTGCTCTGCACAGTCTTTGCTGTCTTGATGAATCTTTCATGCTTTAGAATAATGTTTACATCTGTTTCCATATTCTTTCTTTCCCCATCTGTTCTATACATATAATTTATCTTTATAGAGCTTTTTTCCCCTCTAATTGCTACATGCTTTCAATCTGCTGTATTTACTTTTTCATTTAACTGCATTTACTGCCCTTCTGTTACTAGAGGCCTTCTTCGTCAAATATTTCATGTGTCAAACCAGTTTAAATCCATTACGGGCCTGACTCCTTCCATAGTCAAAAGTTTCATTAAAGTAAATAGCATATGTTACTTCTAGCAGCCTTTCTTGGGCTCTTTGTGAGGAGCAGCAGCTTTCATTTACAAATGGGCTTGTACAGAAAGTGCTGAAGTGATGCATTGTATACTCAAAAAGAAAAGGAGTACTTGTGGCACCTTAGAGACTAACCAATTTATTTGAGCATAAGCTTTCGTGAGCTACGGATGCATCTGATGAAGTGAGCTGTATCCGTAGCTCACGAAAGCTTATGCTCAAATAAATTGGTTAGTCTCTAAGGTGCCACAAGTACTCCTTTTTCTTTTTGCGAATACAGACTAACACGGCTGTTACTCTGAAACCTGGCATTGTATACTGCAATCCTGATCAACTGCCTACTCTGTCAGCAGAACCTACTTATGGCCTCTTAAAGCCTTCCTTATATGAAAGTGACTGACCTGGGGGCTATTGTACTTAGCACTGTGCGTTCACATTCACATGCTTGTGTCAAAGGATATTATTACCACAAAAATGAACTTGAAATTTCAGCTTTCCAAGCTCTCTTCTTTGGGATTTCTTTGCAGGACAAGTTCGTTTGAAAGTGTTACAGGATATTATATCTCCTTAATTTTTCACACAACGCTTGTCATGTCAAGCTATTTTTTTTTCTGTTGTCTACAAGCTCTCAGAGCTAGCCCTGAATTATTTATACTGGCAGCCATCAACACAATCTGATAGAAACAGTTGTGCTAATACTCAGCTCTGGACAGACAGGTTGAGTCCAGTAATTGAAAAGAGGAATTTGCCATGTTGATAGCTCATACAGCCATGAAGAAACACACGTGCTGCACGGTACAGAATACTGATACATTTGAAAGAAAAAAAGGTCAGCTTTGATTTGTCATTTAGGATTGCCAGCAGAATTCCAGGGGGTGACATGCTATAGGACTGGAAAGATTAAGTGTACATTTGTTTTTGTTCACATTCTTAAAGTTTCATGGAATATGTTTACAGTGAATATTACAAGTTCTACCTCTCTGCTCCTTCTGTGCGGCTGGTCAGGAGCAGTAGGCTTGTTCTCGAGCTGACGCTGCCAAGGCCCTGGCACTTCTGGTGCAGCATTGGTGATTGAGCTGTCGTTGCCTGTTACTGTGGCTGGGCAGCAGCTGTGAAACTGAAAAGTGATCTAATAGGTGAATAATTAGCTCTTCTTTGGTTTCTTGAGTAGAGCACTACTTAGGTCAGAGCTCTCCGGGGGAGAAGACTTCCTGTCCTAGGCCATGCAATGTACCTTGTGTTCACCTTCTGGGCTCCAGAATAGTGACAGGTTTCAGAGTAGCAGCCGTGTTCGTCTGTATACGCAAAAAGAAAAGGAGTACTTGTGGCACCTTACAGACTGACTAAGGTGCCACAAGTACTCCTTTTCTTTTTGCGTATAATGACAGTAGATCGTAACTAGGAGCAGAGGTTAAGAAGTGAAGCTACGTCTCCCTCTAGTGGAGACTTGAGTTCCTCAAAGGTCAAGTTGTACTTAAATAGGTGTGCTGACCAGGAGCAATGGTCAAAGAAGTCCTTCAAACAAGATTCTTTGGCATCATTTAGGAAGGCTTTGAGTGAGGGGAGGAAGCTGTTGAAGCAGCAAGTGGAAAAAAGAATCATCTGGTACTGGAGAGACTACTAGCCCTTTATATAAGCAGAGGAGAACTTGTGGTTCGGATTTGAAGGATCTTTTAGTCCTCCTCTAATGTTTTAAATATGCAGGCAAATACCAAGTATTAGAAACATAATGTGGAACTATTCCCAAATTGTTAGTGTCGTTATTGGGATGTCCAATGTTCTGCCAATAAAGGCTGTGGATGCTTGTAAATAATTTAAACAGTTTTTTGCCTGCCTCTCTTGAATTTCTCATCTGTTTGAAGCTAAGCAGGAGTGTAAGCATTTTTAGGAAGAAGTACAGCACAGATTTACTTTTTAATGCTCATTAGTACCAAGACCCAAAACAGTAAGACTATTAAAGATATAAAACTATAGGGCTCTTGACTTAATCACAGTTAACTCGTGTGATTAACTCAAAAAATTAACTGTGATTTAAAAAAATAATCGTGATTTAATCAATTGTTAAACAATAGAATACCAATTGAAATGTATTAAATATTTTTGGATGGTTTTTCTACACTTTCAAATGTATTGATTTCTATTACAACACAGAATACAAAGTGTACAGTGCTCACTTTATATTTTTATGACCAATATTTACACTGTAAAATCATAAACAAAAAATAGTATTTTTCAGTTTACCTCATACAAGTACTGTAGTGCAATCTCTTTATCATGAAAGTGTAACTTACAAATGTAGCTTGTTTTGCTTTGAGTGCAATTATGTAACAATGTCAAACTTTGGAGCCTACAAATCCACTCAGTTGTCCTTGTTCAGCTAGCTGCTAAGACAAATACATTTGTTTACATTTATGGGAGATACTGCTGTCTGCTTCTTATTTACAATGTCACCTGAAAGTAACAGGCATTCGCGTGGCACTTTAGCATATCTGGCACTTAAATACCTTGCAACGCCGGCTATCAAACATACATATGCCTCTTCATGCTTTAGCCACCATTTCCAGAGGACATGCTTCCATGCTGATAATGCTCATTAAAAAATAGTGTTAGTTAAATTTTTGATTCAACTCCTTGGGGGAGAATTGTATGTCTCCTGTTCTGTTTTACCCACATTCTGCCATATATATATATCCTGTTACATCCGTCTCGGATGATGACCCAGAACATGTTCGTTTTAAGAACACTTACACAGCAGATTTGACAAAGCGCAAAGAAGGTATCAATGTGAGATTTCTAAGCACTCGACCCAAGGTTTAAGAATCTGAAGTGCCTTCTAAAATCTAAGAAGGATGAGGTGTGGAGCATGTTTTCAGATGTCTTAAAAGAAGAACACTCCAATGCAGAAACTACAGAACTCAAACCACCAAAAAAGAAAATCCGCCTTCTACTGGTGGCATCCGACTCATGATGATGAAAATGAACATGTGTCGGTCCCTCTGCTTTGCATAGTTATCAAGCAGAACCTGTCATCAGCATGGATGCATGTCTTCTGGAATGGTGGTTGAACCATGAGGGGACATATGAATCTTTAGCGCATCTGGCACGTAAATATCTTGCAATGCTGGCTACAACAGTGCCATGCGAATGCCTGTTCTCACTTTCAGGTGACATTGTAAACAAGACATGGGCAGCGTTATCTCCTGCAAATTGTAACCAAATTTATTTGTCTGAGTGATTGGCTGAAGTAGAACTGAGTGGACTTGTAGGTTCTAAAGTTTTACATTGTTTTATTTTTGAATGCAGTTATTTTTTGTACATAATTTTACATTTGTAAGTTCAACTTTCATTATAAAGACATTGCACTTCAGTGAATTGAAAAATATTTCTATTGGTTTTTACAGTGCAACTATTTGTAATAAATAAATATAAAGTGAGCACTGTACACTTTGTATTCTATGTTGTAATTGAAATAAATATATTTGAAAATGTAGGAAACATCCAAAAATATTTAAATAAATGGTATTCTATTGTTTAACTGTGCGGTTAATTTTTTTAATCTCTTGACATCCCTAAAAACTTTTACCTCGGGAAATTATTGAGACACACTCCATGCAGGATTTTCTATTAATATTAATCTTTCAAAATTTAGGTCGGTCTCGCTCTCTCACGAATATCCCCTAAAACTCACCACCTCAGGTAGAATGACAGTAACTGTCTTCTATTAAACCAAATTTAAGTAGCTAACTTTAATAAAAAAAAAAAAAAAAAGGGCAGGGGGCAGGATTTCAGGGAATCCGTAGTCCGCATACTGTCATAGAAATAATCCTATAAACAAAACGTAAATGGCTGGTAGCATTTCTTATTACAAGTAAGTAAATTAAGCAAGGGATATGTGAAAGATCATACTCTCAAGTACCTTAGAGTATGTCCATACTGCAATTAGACATCCATGGGTGGCCCATGCCACCTGTCTCAGGCTAAGGGGCTGTTTAATTGCAGTGCAGATGTTTGGGTGTGGTCTGCAAACCGGACTCTAGGAACCTATGGGAGGGTCCTAGATCTCATCCTGCAGCCCAAACCGAAATGTCTACACCACGATTAAACAGCCCCTGAGCCCTGCAAGCCCGAATCAGCTGGCATGGGCCAGCCACAGATGTCTAATGGTGTCAAGGTTCCTCCCCCACTCTGAACTCTAAGGTACAGATGTGGGGACCTGCATGAAAAACCTCCTAAGCTTATCTTTACCAGCTTAGGTCAAAACTTCCCCAAGGTACAAAATTTTACCCCCGTTATCCTTGGACTGGCCGCTACCACCACCAAACTAATACTGGTTACTGGGGAAGAGCTGTTTGGACACATCCTTCCCCCCAAAATACTTCCCAAAACCTTGCACCCCACTTCCTGGACAAGGTTTGGTAAAAAGCCTCACCAATTTGCCTAGGTGACTACAGACCCAGACCCTTGGATCTTAAGAACAATGAACAATCCTCCCAACACTTGCACCCCCCCTTTCCTGGGAAATGTTGGATAAAAAGCCTCACCAATTTGCATAGGTGACCACAGACCCAAACCCTTGGATCTGAGAACAATGAAAAAGCATTCAGTGTTTTACAAGAAGACTTTTAATAAAAAATAGAAGTAAATAGAAATAAAGAAATCCCCCCTGTAAAATCAGGATGGTAGATATCTTACAGGGTAATTAGATTCAAAAACATAGAGAACCCCTCTAGGCAAAACCTTAAGTTACAAAAAAGATACACAGACAGAAATAGTTATTCTATTCAGCACAATTCTTTTCTCAGCCATTTAAAGAAATCATAATCTAACACATACCTAGCTAGATTACTTACTAAAAGTTCTAAGACTCCATTCCTGTTCTGTCCCCGGCCAAGACGACTACAGACAGACACAGACCCTTTGTTTTTCTCCCTCCTCCCAGCTTTTGGAAGTATCTTGTCTCCTCATTGGTCATTTTGGTCAGGTGCCAGCGAGGTTACCTTTAGCTTCTTAACCCTTTACAGGTGAGAGGAGTTTTCCCCTGGTCAGGAGGGATTTCAAAGGGGTTTACCCTTCCCTTTATATTTATGACAAATGGCAATGTAGACATAGCCATAATGTTGCAGAATTGATATCAGGAGTCACCACAGAGGCAACTGTATATTTTCTAAAGTGAGGTATTCTGAATGAGAATTAACTATTGAAAGGAGAACTGTAGAGATCTGCAAATAATGGGTTTGTTTTGTAAACCTAAACTGTTGACTTTTCTTTTCACCTACTGATACTCATCAGGCTTGCTTGGTGAAGGGGCGGGATAGCTCAGTGGTTTGAGCATTGGCCTACTAAACCCAGGGTTGTGAGTTCAATCCTTGAGGGGGTTATTTAGGGATCTGGGGCAAAAAATGAGGATTGGTCCTGCTTTGAGCAGGGGGTTGGAATACATGACTTTCTGAGGTCCCTTCTAGCCCTGATAATCTATGATGTTTCAAAATGACATACACGAAAAACTCCCCGTCCACGTTTTTCCCTATTGGCTGTAGTCCTGGTATAATCCAAGGCCACAATAGTGGGAATCTTTCTAGTGCTAAAGAGCACACATGAGGCATTGGCAATAGAGCTCAAGAATTTCATCTCAAGTTCCTGATTCTCTGAGGAAAAACTGTAAAAATCTCCCTCAACATGAGGTGAGGGGCAAGACACAGTAGCCATTCAATATCGGGTCACAGATTCATTACATTCATTACAAAAAGAAAAGGAGTACTTGTGGCACCTTAGAGACTAACAAATGTAATTGAGCATAAGCTTTCGTGAGCTACAGCTCACTTCATCGGATGCAGTGAGCTGTTGCCCATGAAAGCTTATGCTCAAATAAATTGGTTAGTCTCTAAGGTGCCACAAGTACTCCTTTTCTTTTTGCGGATACACACTAACAAGGCTGTTACTCTGAAACCTACATTTGTTACATTAGCCAGGATGGGCAGAGATGGTTTCCCGAGCCTATATTTGCCAGAAGCTGGGAAAGGTGATGGGATGGATCACTTGATGATTACCTGTTCTGTTCATTTCATCTGGGGCACGTGGCATTGGCTACTGTTGGAAGACAGGATACTAGGCTAGGTGGACCTTTGGTCTGACCCAGTATGGCCATTCGTATGCTCTTATATTGGGAGACACCCTATGTATTTGAATTCTTCTGTGGGGGGCTTGTGGCTATAACACTCCTCAATTTCTGTTTCATAACTTGGGGATTAGGTGTTTAACCCCATTCCCTAATATCTGCCTATGTGGAGGGGCACTAGCTGTTCATTGGTAACTCTCTCAATATTGTAGTGGAGCCATTGCAATGTTTAAGGTTGAGTTCTATTTCACATGTAAAGCAGGAGTTTAACCTTTTGATTTTGTATGAAAAAATAAAGTGCATCTGCCCCAAATTTTCAACAATTTGAGTAAAGTTTGAATTTTGAGAAGTTTCTAGAAAATGGTTTTGTTACTTTCCAAATCCTACTCAAACATTGGCCCCCTAAAAAAGAATCTGATGACTTTCCAGTCCAGCTGATACTAAGGCAACAGATGTAGACATTTAAAAAAAAAAAAGTTGGCTTGCTAGGATTGTGTGACTATTTGATTAATTAGCAAAACAAAAATCAAACAAAACATTCTTTGACACAACTGAATCCTTAAGTGTTCCAGTTATTCTACAGAGTATAAGATTTATAACTACCAGGATTCTCTCTGAAGTAATAGCTGATGGTTTGTCAAGGACCAGAACCCTCAGGCCTTGACCATTCAGTCACTCCTGTATTTTGCTGAGCAATTCTATTGTGGCAAAGACCCCAGTCATTGTAGATGTTGCTTTTGTTGAAGACTAAGACGTGTCACTGGTTAGAGTTTCATGAACAGAATGTTCAACAAAGGACTCCTTTGCTTTTGATGAATAGTCTGATAATTCAGCTGGCTCAAGAACTGAATCATCTCATCTGGGAACTAGAGGAATTTTGAAATATTTTAATCAAATAATGGCTTTTTATTTAAAACAATGATTTTAAAGATATTTTTGGAAAAAAGTGTGTTTTTAGCATAAAGGCCATTTATGAAAAGTTACTTTCTTTTGAAAAATGTCAACCTGTTCCTGAATCAGCTGAATGGTAGAGCTGAGCTCTTGAACAAGCTGAATAGTTCAATGAAGACTAGAATCTTCATCATAGCAATTCCTCCTTTCATTCAGAACAGGATCTTGGCAGACCTTGTTGACAGTTGGGGTCGAACAACCCATACCAGATGTCTCTTTGCGATAGAGGCAGAGTGACCATCATGGCTCCATACAGATCTTGAAAAATTAAAGGGAACTAATAATTCCTCCTCCTGAATACATGGCAAAAGACGGAAAAGATACAGGTCACCAGGCTTCCTACAGGAGAATTTCAAAAGTAATGGGATTTGTTGGGTAGTAGAGAGCAGCTGTCAGAAGATGGAAGGAAGGAGATTTTTTTCAATTATGCAAAGCCATAAGGTGGGGCCAAGTTTGCAACTGTTTTGTTGAACCTGGCTGAGTTTCATGTTGACAATGAAACCTAACAGGCGCTGCATTTCTCCCAGGTGGGAACTGTTACAAAAAAAAACATTGAATACTGTCTGTCATTTGAGGTTTTGACTTGTTCGAGAGAGAGAAAGCTCTCTCAGTTGAGAGACAATTCTAATAAGAACTAGTTGTCAGTTATCCAAGCCTCCTGTAGAGTCTCATTGATGTAGAAGTACATATGAATAGATCTTTTTTTTTTTTAAGGTCTTTGTTTTCGTGACTGCTGGATGCCCCAGTTACTGGAGATTTCCAGTAGGAGTAATACTTTTTTGAACATATATCTGACAATCAAATGCAATTTCCGACATTCTTGGAATAACACACACATGAATAAAAATGACAGGCAACTTGAAAGTATCTTTTTACTTTAGCTATTCTTTAGAATTGAAGTGATGCTCATTTGCAATTTCATTTTTTTCTAACAATTTCATAGTTCTCAATATATAGTTACTACTAACTACAAATACATAAGTTAATAACTTTAATTTTTGCTATTTGAAATATATTACTTGTCCTTGGAAAAATACACATGAATGCTGCTCAATTATTATTTTCTGATACATTCATATTTGATACATAATCACCATGTAAGAGAAAGGAGCAGTAATAAATTGCATATAACTAAATGCTTATGTAGGCTGCAAATTCTTCCAATTCAAAATCTTCATAGTAGACTGTGCCTGTGATCTGCATCTATGTTCTCCACATCACTGAACACTCTCATATGGCAAACTACTTGGCAGAGCTACCAGGAATTACCTTGGGAAAAAAATGAGATATGGAAGATGGACAGAGTTCTTCTTTTGCCATTCTGAGAGAGCACTCGATCATGGAATGCATGGTTTATGGAGATGTTTCCAAAGCAGACACCAGAGCCTGAGATACAAATGCTGTCCCCAAACATACGGTTTTTAATCATGCATACCTGATTTTTTGATGTGCAGTTTTTCACATATGATCTGATTACTAGTGTGAATTCATCATTATTGTTTGTTGGCTTTCAGCATGATCTGTTTAGCAAATGCTTAGAAGTCTATTGTATCATCAGAACAGTTTGCACCAAAATTAAATGGATCCATCACACATGAAAGATACATCCTTGTTCTGTATCCAGATGACTGAAATATAAAGAACTAAAAAGCAGAAATATTGGCATCATAGTGCTTAAGTTTCTCTCCAAGTACACATAGTTCATAGGATAATGGGGATGCAGGATCCATGTGCGTTATTTTCTCGGATTAATTCTTCAGATAGTTCAAGTATACCAACAACCTCTGCAGTGGGAGTTAGCGATGTATTATTGGATTCTTCACTCATTACCATGCAACTCAAAGTCCTGTTTAAAAAAATAAATTAGATGTTTTTACTAAAACCCTAGATCTATTTTTCTTTCGCACTTCTGTCTGGTCCTCTTATTTCATTCACTATCCCGGAATGGGAGTGATAGACCTTTTCCCATATATTTTCAGAACAAACTGAGATACTTAAACTTTTCTCAAACTTAAATAGTGGCAAACCCATGGTTACTATGAAAATATAAATTGTGGAGAGAAGAGGAGGCTCATGGTGTTCTAGAACTTCCTACAGTGTGCGTACCACATACCGGCCATACTTTTCAGGTAACAGTGTTTCACAATCTCGGTTGCATAACTGAAAACACAGCAGCATCTGGCCTTTTTAGTAGAACAATTGGTTTGTCGTGAAAGTCTCTGCATTAAAAGTTAGGCACTTTTAACTGAGAACCACGGTAGGGTCTAACTCTTCTTCCCTGACTCTTATCAGGGATTTGCAAATAGATCCCCAAATACTCATTTATAGCATCTGTGACTCTGAGAACATTTTCATTGTTACTGTGCCATGTACTCTGTCATAAACATAAAGGGAAGGGTAAAACCTTTAAATCCCTTCTGGCCAGAGGAAAAACCCTTTCACCTGTAAAGGGTTAAGAAGCTATGACAGCCTTGCTGGCACCTGACCAAAATGACCAATGAGGAAACATACTTTCAAAGCTGGAGGGGCGGGGGAAACAAAGGGTTCTCTCTGTCTGTGTGTTGCTTTTGCGGGGACCAGAGGAGGAATGCAGGTCAGAACTCCTGTAAAAAGTCAGTAAGCAATCTAGTTAGATGTGTGTTAGATTCTCTTTTGTTTAAATGGCTGATAAAATAAGTTGTGCTGAATGGAATGGATATTCCTGTTTTTGTGTCTTTTTTGTAACTTAAGGTTTTGCCTAGAGGGATTCTCTATGTTTTGAATCTGATTACCCTGTAAGGTATTTACCATCCTAATTTTACAGAGGTGATTCTTTTACTTTTTCTTTAATTAAAATTCTTTTTTTTAAGAACCTGATTGCTTTCTCATTGTTCTTAAGATCCAAGGGTTTGTGTCTGTGTTCACCCATGCAAATTGGTGAGGATTTTTATCAAGCCTTCCCCAGGAAAGGGGGTGTAGGGCTTGGGGGTATTTTGGGGGGAAAGATGTTTCCAAGGGGGCTCGTTCCCTGTTAAATTTATTAGATGCTTGGTGGTGGCAGCAATAAAGTCCAGGGACAAAAGGTAAAATAGTTTGTACCTTGGGGAAGTTTTAACCTAAACTGGTAAAAATAAGCATAGGGGATTTTTCATGCAGGTCCCCACATCTGTACCCTAGAATTCAGAGTGGGGAAGGAACCTTGACATACTCTTTTATAAACTGTTTGAAACTTGATGACTATAAAACACAGCAAACAACTTTCAGGATAACATTCAATCAAAACAGTGATTTGTTTTCTGTAATCTTTCCTTCATAGTCTCACAAAGGGTAAGAAACCTACTTTAATGTTATTGGAAATAATAGTAGTCTCTTCATAAACAGTGTTTGAGTCCAGGCACCATGCTAGATTTAAACCATTTAAACTTGAAATTTATTGTCATGACATGAACTTTTAGAATGCTCAGTTAAACGTTCAAAAATTATTTTTGAAATTCAGTATTCTCAGACAAAGTTATAGAAAGAAGGCAAGTTTCAACATATATGTAATTGTTGCAGCCTAAACTGCGTGGCAGTTAGCTATATAACATCTTGAGCTCACTCTTAATGATTGGCATATTGTACTGTACATGTTTCATTATGTGCATTTTGACACTGAAGAGTTTGTTTGAGACAATTACATAAGACCTTTGTTTACAGTACTCCCATCCTAGTCAGAATAGACATGATCAAAAGCCTTAAATCAAAATGTGTTAATCCTATTTACTTTTTTTTTAAAGTTGTCTAACAATAACGTTTGCTGAAAACTCAGCAGAGACGTAGATGTTTGGAGATTTAGGCCATGTGAAAGATTAACTTAAAGTGGGGGGAGGAAAGAAGAGATTGTAGTGGATTGTGGGATTGTAACAGGGTCCACTCCTGCCTCTCCTCCTGGGGCGCTCTTGCTGCCCCAATAAGGCTCAGAAAGGCTTCAGGATTGTGCACACCTGTCTTTATTTACTTAGTTATCCCACCACCAGTTACATCTATTTACAAGCTTTACAGGACTTTTACAGGCAGAGTCAGCCTTCAACTAGGAGACCTCCAGTTCCCTCCCTGACTGCCTGACTTCTCCCTGGCTGGCCCCTGCCTTCTGCCTCCCTCACAGCCTTTATAGCCCTTGGCTTGTCAGGCCAGCAAGTGTTGCCAATTCTCAGGCCAGCATCAGGCCTTTTCCATCAGCCCCAATATGTTTCCACTGATTGGAGCTGACTGGGCAGGGGCTAATTAGGTGCTTTTGCACCAGCACCCTGCTACTGGGGCATGTTTCCCTGTTGCACAATGTGTCTTTATATTTCAGTCCTAATAAAGTGTACAATATTGTATAGCATGCAAGTGTAAGATTTAGCTTTTCAGTGCGTGGTGACGAGACACTAATCTGTAAAAATGTGAGGGAGAAGGGGTTTGAAAACACTCAGTTTGGAATCGGACAGAGCTGGGGTTTGCTGTTGCACAGTGAGAACAGGAGGCATGGGTGAAATACTGGCTTTATTGAAATCAATGGCACAATTCTCATTGGCTTCAGTGGGGCTGGGATTTCATCATATATCTTTATAACTAACTTCAATGAAGTTCAAGGTTCCCATAGGGAAAGTCAGTCCCAACCCCAAATGGTATGTAATATGCTTGTCTGCCATATTGCTCTCTATGCTTGGCAGAATGCAAACTTAAGTATCATGGTTGCCGTATGTTTGCCATTGTGTCTGCACAATACCACTGTGTCCAAGACCTAAACAATACAAAGGACGAGCTGTTGCTGCTAAGAGTCATGTTAGCTAACATGCAGATTCCATTTGGAATCTGGCAGGACTATGAATCTTAAGACTCTGGGATTTAAAAGTTAAATTTGCAAAGACACTCCCCACACCCATATTCCTGTTATTCTCCTGACCATCATTCTCCCACTTTGTGGAACAGACTAAAGTTCCAGTGGCTTCTTTCAATGATCAAAAGAAGAAATGGTGGTTCAGGCTGAATTCTTATCCAAAATGTAACTGAACTACTCATTTTTCTTGAGCCAGCACATTTATTTTTAGTCCCAACTGGATTACCGTTAAAACGCCCTTTTTAGTGCCCATTGAATTGGCTTCAAGCCAAAACTGTAAATGAGGAAAACATTATCTGAACACTTCAGAATGGTTCTAAAACTAGGGGGAGGAGGAATTTTTTTTAAAATCTGAACAAATTTGCCCACTTGTGGACTGTCTATTATGAGTTTATGAATGTACATGGACACTGTTCCTATAAAACATTAAGAGATGTGTTATTCCAAAGGACAGGATTTTTCCCCCATTTAAAATTGTCAAGAGGGCCTTGGTTGGTTTTAAATTAGGGGATTCACAATTCCTTGCTATGCTATGATCAGATTCTTCTAATTTTGCTCAAATCAGTAGTTCAAAGAGCTCTTTAAGCTTGAGTTTACCTTCCTTACCTTTCATAGTCCATTAGATGATAGGCAATGTTAAAGATGACATTTTAACTGACAGCTTCTACAAGACACATAAGAGGCTCCTTGGACCATTTTCCTAGTAAATTGCTGGTTTCTTGAACTGGTATTCTTCTCCTTTTTTATTATTTCTATAATTGCAGTAGCACTTTCATAATGAAAGATCCTGTCAGATTTTCTGTTCCACAGTTAGTTTTTGAGGGTTTAATGACTCTGCTGTTCTAATTCACATTAGGCTGGAACTTCCTAATGGTTGAAGAACCCTTTGCCTACATACCTATACTTTATTCAGTGATCTACAACCTATCCTGGAAAACAATCCCTCACTCTCAGACCTTAGGAGGCAGGACACTCCTCGCCTACAGACAGCCCCCCAACCTGAAGCAAATACTCACCAGCAAGTACACACCACACCACAGAAACACTAACCCAGGAACCAATCCCTGTAACACACCCTGTTGCCTACTCCATTCCCATGTCTACTCTAGCGACACCATCATAGGACCCAACCACATGAGTCACACTATCAGGGGCTCATTCACTTGCACATCTACTAATGTGATATATGACATCATGTGCCAGCAAAGCCCCTCAGCCGTGTACATTGGCCAAACTGGACAGTCTCTACGTAAAAGAATAAATGGACACAAATCATACATCAGGAATGGGAACATACAAAAGTTAGTAGTGGACACTCACTCTCCCTGGACATTCTATAACAGATTTAAAAGTAGGCATCCTTCAACAACAACAACAAAAACTTCAAAAGCAGATTTCAAAGAGAAACTGCAGAGCTACAATTCACTCACAAATGTAACACCATTAATTTGGGCTTGAACAGGTACTGAGACTGGCTGGCTCACTACAAAAGCAATTTTTCCTCTCCTGGTATTGACCTCCTCATCAATTAGGAGTGGACCACATTCATCCTGACTGAATTGGCCCTTTAACACTGGTTCTCCACTTGTAAGGTAACTCCTTCTCTTCATGTGTCAGTATCTATATATGCCTGCATCTGTAATTTTCACTCATTGCATCTGAAGAAGTGGTTTTTTTTACCCATGAAAGCTTATGCCCAAATAAATCTGTTAGTCTTTAAGGTGCCACTGGACTCCTCGTTGTTTTTGTGGACACAGACTAACATGGCTACCCCCTCTGAAACTTGATTTGAATGAGTTTGGCTAGTATGATTTTTTTTTAAAAAAATCTTGTCATATTTAAGCCATTTTTTGTCCCACAGAGTCTGAAATGAAATGTTGCCAATGGACTCTTTCTCTGTTGTCCAACACAATGTAATGACAATGAAAATGTTTTGCTTTTTTATTTTCCATAGCGATATAGGAGAAGATTTTGCAAAGGCAGAATGGGAGTTGGGCCTCTAACATGCCTCTTGGCCTTTGAAAATCTCCTCCCAAAACTAATTTTTTTGGAAAGTATTTTAAACAAGGAAAGGAAATATATTAAAAACTAACGGTGCCAATTGGGCCCTGATTCTTCTAAGATTTACATATGCTTTACTTCACGCACATGTTTCAGTGAGGTCCATACGACTATTTTCAGTGAGTAAAGTTCAGTTCATCTGTATATATTTATAGGATCAGGGCCTGAGGTTTGTTTTTTTCCTTGCCCTAGGTATTATAGGGATCTCTAATAGTGCAGGACCTTAATCTAGAGTATAAAGGCTATGCAATAAGGGCCTATTTGTCTTAACTTTATTTAATGTAGGGTTACATCAAATTGTTGAGGAGGTTATACTGCAAGTTTTCGGGGGGCGGAGGGATTGTATTTTTGTGAGATTCTTTTTGTTTTGAGGGGGGCGGGGGTTCCAGGTCTGCATGCCAACGTATGATTTTTCCCTTTGGGAACAAAACATTCATATTTCCTCATACTTTATTTTTGTCCCCTTCAAATTTCTCTCTTCTATCCTAGAATGTGTAAACACTCATTTATCATCTAGTCATCTATGCAAGACTGCTCTGAGAAAAAAATAATTGACATAGATTTTCTTATTGATTGTTCCATTGAGTCACTTGTTTTATCTTTTATTGACTCTTCACTATTTGGGGTACTTATATTCTGAGTGCTTTTATAATGAGAACAGTTGGCTTGCATGTGGGTGTCAGCTATTCCACTAATAATATTTTTGTCTCTCTAGCTGATTGTGATTATTCTGTTTCCTTAAATGGATTTGTAGCTTTTAGGAAATTGGATAGGAGTTGATACTTGACATCATCCGCTTACTAATAGAAATAATTTCATTGGGCATGTTAAGTCATGTCATTTATTTTTCTGTTTTTGGAGACAACTGACACTGAAATATTGGCGATTTTTATATTTAGTTAAATTATCCACTACCAAGTACTGGATAGTTTGCTATTATATTTAAGGAGGGGGAACTGGATAACATTGCTAGCAAAGAGATTACAATTACTTTAGGCTTTAGCAAATAGTATTTTTCAATTTATACATGATTAAGAAACTTGGTGGATTTTTTTCATTGCTGAGTATGGATGTGGTGGTGGTGTTCATTTTATTGAAAATCTTCCTGTTTTTTAAATATTGCATCTACAAAGTCAAAGATATGAGGAATCTAATCTGGAATCATCTCATCTTTCACTTGACAATGCTATGTTTTTATAATTAAATATCTAAGCCTTAGTGACCTGTAACTTGCGTGAAAACCTAGTGAAGATATTTTACCATATCCTGTGGTTAGACTGAACTTTTCATTTTATCCCTCAGAGGTAAATATTTGTATTGACCTAAGGATTTTGGGAAATACCCATTAGCATTAATGGGTTTATACACCTACATCTCAAGTCCTAAGGATACCCCAAAAGCTGGTTTTCAATGTCATCCTGAATGAGTTGTAGGATTCTGATAGTCAACTACATCTTATCTTAGTTCTCTGTATAGTCAGTGTGATTATGCCATTTCTTGCCAGATGTTAGTCTTCCTTATGTTTCTTTTGTTGCTCATTTATGACTGCTGACTTTTGCCTTTAAATCCTGATATGTCCCCTTATCTTAGGACAAATAGCCTTCACATGAAATTAAAGGTTGCTTCTAAAACCCATCCCACTCCTATAATTAATCATCTGATTTTTTTTAAAGTTTCTTTTTATCATCTATACTTGCTAAATGTTCCTACAATAGCCTATTTATATTCTTCCAAGTATTATGGAATGTAATTACTTGAATTCTTTGTATGTTATGGACTTGTTATAGTGTAGGACCTGATTCAGGAGGGCTCTTTAGTCCAGGTGATTTTTAAATGCTTAATACCCATAGATCTTAAAGCTGAGTACATAGTTAAATACTGCTCTGAAGAGGGATGCTTTCTTGACTCAGAACTGTAGTTAGTTGTCAGATACAATGGATATTGATTAGCACATTTGAGTCTCCATAATACTGAAGATAGGTCTAACTAATGAAACCTGGACATTTTCTCCAATAACAGAAATCCAGTTGTTGTCTCTTTAACAATAAAACAATTTAAAAGCTGAATATGTGCCTTAACATATTCCCTGTCCAATGATATTAAATCCAAATCATCATGGATCATTCTAATGCTATCTAACAAAGAAAACGCATATATATGATTTAAGAGAGCATAGTAAGTTAATCTCTTAGTAATGGCCACTTAAAGTTCTTCTGATAGGTTTGCTTACATATACACAGTAATTGCCCTAAGCTTTGTAGAGAGCTTAATGCTTTTATTCAATATAGTAAAGAAACAAAGACTTGCACTCAACATTTGTTGGCAGAGGAAGAAGGAAATATTTCTGTGGCAGGTAGTTGCAAAAAATGCTGGCAATTTCAAACTGCTCAAAAATTTTGAATAGTATACTAAGTACTGGTGGAGGTGAAATAGTTGGTACAGGTGAGGTGGTCAAAAGTGCGTGGTAAATGCAATTTATTACATGGCTTTGTAATTCATATTACCACCACGTGTGTATATATAGGAAAATTGGTATGGATACTTATAAAGGGGAGTTTGGGTTCTTCTCGGGATCTACTTTTATGGATTCCCTACAGTCAGATGTTATATGAGCTCTAGTTGACTCACTGTGGAAGGTCAGCTTATTTAACATGCCCTAGATATAAGGGTGGTGGAATGGCCTCTCTTTAGAAGAAGCTAGGGTTTGGGCTGAGCAGTTCAAAGATTAGAACAGCCAAAATGGGGGAGAACGTTTGGGTAGGACTTTAGTTTGTTTAATTTGTGTTAACACGTTAATCAAAGGAAAACCTTCAGGAAAGTGGGGAGGGTGACTTTGAAACTCTTATATTTGCAGCAGGCACCCAGGGAAGTTAGATAAAAACATGGATTCTCTCACTGGAAGGTTGCAATATAACATTCTATTTCTTTAGATTTGAAAAAAATGATATGAACAAACCCAGAAACAGAGAGAGATAAATCAAGTTGTTCCCTAAGGTAGTGTGGAACTGCTTACCCCACCTTGCTTTAAGGTCAAATATCATGTCACCTTTTAATCCTCTCTTTTATAGTTTGGCTTCCCTGAATGTCACACTATAAGGCATATTTTCCAATTCTTTAAACATTCCTATGGTTCTTCCTTCTCTGAACCCTCTCCAATTTATTAACATCCTTCTTGAAGTGTGGATACCCAAATTGGACAGAGTATTGCAGCAGCAGTCACACCAGTACCAAATACAGAGAACCTCTCTATTTTTACTTGCTATTCCACCATTTATATATCTAGGAATTGCATTGGTCCTTCTAGCCACAGACTCTCACTGGGAGCTCATGTTCAGCTGATTATCCATAGTAAACTCCAAGTCTTTTTCAGAGTCACTACTTGCCAAAATAGGCCTGTATCTTGCAAGTATGGCCTACAGATCTTGTTCTTAGTTACATAACTACGTTTGGCTGTATCAAAGTGTGTACTGTTTGCTTGAATGTGGCTTACTAAGCTATCCAGATCTCTCTCTATGTGTGACTGGTGCTCTTCATTATTTACCTACCTCCTTAACCTTTGTACCATCCACAAACTTTATTGGTAAAGTTATTTTTAATTTTCAGGTCATTGATAAAAACATCAAATAGTGTAGGGCCAAAAACCCTGGTCTCGTGGCCAGTGAATGCTAATTCACATTTGATCTGTGTTTGTTGGATCTTCATCAGCCACAGCTTACCAAGGTGGTGCTGAGATGACTGCACTGCAAAAACCTAGATAGATAGTTTTACTCATTTGTATCTGGTTTCAGAGTAGCAGCCGTGTTCGTCTGTATTCGCAAAAAGAAAAGGAGGACTTGTGGCACCTTAGAGACTAACCAATTTATTTGAGCATAAGCTTTCGTGAGCTACAGGTCACTTCATCGGATGCATTCAGTGGATTCATTTGTATCTGTTTTCCACTAAATAGTAGTGTTTAGGAGGACAGGGCTGTGTATGAGTGTCATTAGCTGGCTTCCTAGCGGCATGTCGTGTCCCTTCGTAACTTCGGTTAAGATAAAATCAAAATATGAAGAGGCTATCAGCTATGTGAACATGAATTTAAAATGGCTAAACTATAGTGACATCTGTTACTGGGAATTCTTTCATTATAATTACATCAAATATGTTAAATGACGAGTAATTCATGTAGGATGAAATTTACCCGAGACAGGGACAGCACAAGTTAGGGCTTCAAAATATGGTTTAAATGGGTCTCCAATGGTGAACTGTGGCATGGGGTGAATTTTGCTCATAGTGCATGTTTAAATGGGTTGTTGAACATGCTTGGTAGTTGATCCTTGCTGAAGGTCTCAGTTGGAGTTTAGCTCCCTGCCTGCCATTAACTTACAGAGACAGGGCTCAAATTTTAATATATTTCGCTCTTAACTTTATTCAGTCACATATCCATTTAGTCTAGTGGATGGCAATTATTTCTACTTATTTAGGACAGCTTTAGAGAGTTGATGTGAAGTGCGAAGGATCTATAGTGATTTTTATGGAAGTGTTGGTGAACAATGGTGAAATTTTAAACTCTGGCCTTTTAATACAGAAGTTTTTAAAAGAAGATTTAAAAAAACGTACACACAATGCATTGAATCCCAGACTTCCTCTTGATGTTTTATTCAGTGGAATATTGCATTAAATTTAGTCTCTATTTTTTAAAAAATTCACTGATTTTGTTTTACAAAAGAAATACCTGGTTAATTGGGGGCAATTGCTTGTCCATGGTAGTGGTCCAATTTTTCATTTTTATTTTATTTTTTGCTTTCACCACTGTATTCAAGAACTGTAATCCTTCTCTCCGCTGCAGTGGTTGGGTGCACATAGAGGGGCACCTACATAATGCATTGGGAGCAAGGTTTTCATAACACAGGGCAGGATTTGGCCTAAATGGTTTCCTTTATGGACATCTGAGAGAACATTAATAATAATAAACTGACAGTCATTTGTATTTTTAGCAATGTGTTCAGATCTCCAATTTGGATAAAAGAGGAGGTAGCAAAAATAATCAGTTTTAATTTTCTGCTTGCAAGAACACCTGGTAGTGTCTAACTGCATACACTGTGTTACATATGTCTGAAATATTAGCAGCATGAAAGGGGGGCATACATTAAAACAGTTCATCATAACGAATGACAAGTCATTTGGTTGTCAAATACAATGTAACATAATAATTCAGGCAGTGATCTGGTTAGGGAAATCTACCACCGCTCCTGTCCAAATCTGAAAATGAATAGAAAAGGCTAATGCAAACAGCAAGAACTAATGTCCAGAATTTATGGAACTCTAAATGATACACAAACAGTGTAGTTGCTACATATAAAATAGAAATGAAAATTGGAATTCCAAAGTCCCTGACATCTCCATATGGCACACTCTTCTGGGGAGAATTCCAGTGGAAAATAATCACCCACTTTCTCCTACATACTGGTTATCACTTAAAAATGAATCCAGACATTCCAGTATTTTTGGAGTGCATAACCACACACATTTTATGAGATTGTCCTCAGATGCCAAATATACAATAGCTTGCAAAAATACCTATAGCATACAGTTGAGGGGTGGGAGGAGGAACACACACATAAACCTACTCTATTCTGGAATCCCCCTTCAAAGCAATACAGAAAAACACTCAAATTTAACAGTAGCTCTTAGAAAGCATACAGCCATCTCATGGCTCACAAAAGAGAATCCTACAATTAAGATATGGCTGGACAAAATATTAAATATGAGCTATGGAATAAATCACTGCACAAATCCTACAAACTCAAGAATGGTTTTTTAAAAAAAAAGATGGATCTTAGACAATGTATTACTCTTGACATATAAAAGAACAAAAATTAAGACGCATGCAAAATCACTCCTAAATTATAATACCAGCATTCAGTGATTCTGACCTTCCAGGGAAATAAGACCGTATTAGCATTTAAAATGCCTACTCAGTTATAATGCAATATCACTCTAAAAATAGACTCTTATCCATCTTGTTTGCCCACTTTTCTTTCTGATTTATTGACTTTCTATTACGGTTAAGTTCCTTGTGTTCTTTCTGTTTATGTAACTTACTGTGTAATTGCATATATGTTCTATTCACCTAAGCGTTTATTCAGTTGTGTAACTGCCCCTGTCAAACACAAACTGGTATTTAAAAGAAAAATCTCGTGTTTCAAAGCAGTCAGGGCATTTCTGATTAAAAGAGAGTATCTCTTTTATTATCAGATAAATGTAGTGAAGTTGCATCCCTGATTTAGTGTATATAAAATATCTCTGATCTGAGAAGTGAAGTGTCCATATGTACCAGAAGGAAAAATGCTTTTGAAATGTATGACCCCATTCTACAATCAAATTTTCATGACGGGAGCAGGACTGACTTCAGTGGAGCTACCCAGGGGCACAGTCAGTTGCAGAATCAGGGTATTTTTCCTTTGTCTTGCACTGTTATAGTATGTGAAGAACTTGGATACCAGGTGAAAAAAGTGGTACAAGAACTGGTGTAGAATACGATGGTCTGGAAATAGAGACCATTTTAATTTTTTTTTAAATCATCCCTCATTATTAAAATTTGTGTCTAGTGCTTCATGCTTCTGCATTCCTTGATCCAGAATAACTTTTAAATTAATGCAGAGACACTTTTAAGCTAAATGCAGCACAATGCTGTTTAGATTTTTTTTTTCATAAACTTGTAATCTTGGTAATGCCCACGTACCACACACATTAGAAAGAGTCAAAGAACAACGGAACCTATTTTGTGCCCCACAGCATATAACTTTTAATTAATAATTCAGTTTTATTTTAAAATATCCTAAATCCAATTTAGCTCAGCAACATTTTTCTTCACTCCCCTTTATTTTCTCACTGGAGGATAAAATAAACTCAGATGAACACAAGTGACATTCTATTATGACAAAAATAGGTTTATATTTTTGTGCTTATTTCAATAATTTATTTTTTTCTGTAAATAATTATTAAATTTGGTAAACATGCTACTTTTATAAAGGCCTGATCCTGCAATGTGGAAGCTGAGAGACAACATCATGGAGGATCACGTTCTTGTAGACACTGGCAGCTAGTGGCCAAATAGTGGGGCTTGGGCTGGCAATTAGATTCTTACTCCCAGACTGTTTCTAAAAAAGATATTTCTACCAAATAAGATCAGTCAGCCAGCTAATTAATTTGGGGCTCTTCCCCCTCCTCCAGTCAGTAGATTCTGCCCCTCCTTTCCCTTAGCTCCTCAGCTGTAACTCCTAAAACTGCTCCTGAAAATGAACAGGCAACCCACTTTTGCAATTCTCCCTGGGGACTCCTGCGACAGCCACCAACTTCTAAACCAAGGGAAGGTGAGGGATGGAGGGCAGACTTGGTGTGTATTAGGGCTGGTGCAGCCCAAACTTCTGCTGCTTCCAGGTTGCTCTGCATCAGGGAGCTGCAACTGCTACATGTAGACCGCCTCTTCTCTCCCCCTCCCCTCCCCTCCATCCCAGTTCAGATAGAGCCCTTGGACCTGGTTTTCTAAAGTGCTGGGCACCTAAAATTCTAATTGAAGTCTCTGGCAGCTGTGGGTGTCCCAGTAGCTTCTGAAAATCAGGCTAAATGCATCAAAAATTTGGCACCCAGAATAAGAGAGCACTTCTGAGAATCTAGCTATTACTTACTACAAGGGTGTCTGAGAGAATCTCCTAAATAGTTTAGTAATTGCTTTGGGGACCGTATGGAGAGACAGTCCTATAGTAAATACAAGATATTAGTAGCTTTTATTTTCTGATCAATTTTGTGCAAAATGTGAGTGTTTGACACTGATAATTATTTTGAATAAAATTAGCTATGGAACTTATGCAACAATTATAGTAATTCAACAAGGATGTAGTTACTGGACATGTACTTCAGTATTTGAAATCAGCAGCAAGCAGGGTTGCCAACCCTCCAGGATTGGCCTGGACTCTCCAGAAATTAAAGATTAATTTTTAATTAGATTATGTCATGTGGCTAAATCTCCAGGAATACATCCAACCAAAACTGGCAACCCTAGCAGCAAGCCATTGGACATGAGCACTGAATAAATATCTAAGCTAACGAACAATGCAGGCAGCTAAGACTGTGATATTATTTGTACAATCACTGTGTTGGGAGATTCTGCTATGAATTGGAAACATACTGAGGATGTAGCGGGCCACAGATGAGACAGTCCTGCTTTGGAAACTTTCATGTTGGATATGCCTTTTCAGAAATCATAACTTTCACACTGATTTAAAAACTGCTGTGGTTGCACTAACTAATACTGTGAAACAGAAACATTTGCAGCACAGACCAGATTTGAATGTCCTTAGAAACTGTTTCCTCATACTGTGGTGCTTCAGATGAGAATATAGAACTGGTATTTATTTGTCAGTTCTTGTTGCACTGTAACCTGGGCTTGAGAAGATTTCAGAAATATTTCTGGAATCTTGTACACTGTAATAATCTCCAACAATGCAGTGCTCCAAAAGCAAATTCTAGAGCAGCATGAATGTCTGCACCATTTTTACTGCCTGTAAGCAAAGGCAGCAGTGCAGTACTTAGTTATTCCTTTTCAGTTCACAACACCTTTCCATCAGCCAGTGGAAAGATTCGGAAGGCATGGTTCTGTGTCTTTTGTAACGCAAACAGCTTCTTCTTTTGTTTGTAGCTGGAACAGATTCCCTCTCCCCAGAAATAAACTACCTTTGTTTCTCTCCAATATCATTATTGGGATTTTATAGCCACACGTGTGTGTGTGTATATATAAAAAACGAAATATAAATGTAGTGCATTTTTTGTTGGAGGAAAATATATGGTAGAATGTGATTGGTGCGGGTGTTGCACTATTGGTAGAACTGTGCAGTCGTGTACGTTATGTTTTTTGTGTTCTGGAAGCTGCTCCCCCACCCCTTCTCTTTATTGGTGGGGATTCTACAGGTTGAGATCGATAGTGCTTTCTGACCATTTGATCAGTCACATTATTGCATTACCCAGTATATTTTGCTGGAGCTCACAGCTTGAATAGCTAATTGAAATTCGCTGCCAATTTGTGTAGCACTCAAGAGTGGTGCACTGTGTATAGCTTCAGCTGAATCTGCATGCATATAACATGTACAATATCTTCATGTTGCCTTGGTATGGACATAATGACCATTTTGGAAAAGGAAAAGGAGTACTTGTGGCACCTTAGAGACTAACCAATTTATTTGAGCATGAGCTTTCGTGAGCTACAGCTCACTTCATTATTTGCTGTGTTTGATTAAGATAATCAGCGTAATAAAACAGAAAACTGGAATCCTCTTATTCCAAGTCTAGATAGCAGACAGCACACTTACGTTTAGCATCTTAGCAATTCTTTCACTCTTCAGTTGGAAGGAAGCTTCTGCCACCAACAGCGTTATTAGCATTCATCATTTAGAATTAAGGCATGAAATATCTTTGTATAGATATTTGTTTTCACCATTTTATGAACAAAGCTCAAGCATGAAACCTTGACTAACAAACCTTGTCTAAAATCTTTATTAGAGAGGAATGTACAGGCATTGAAAAAGCTTACTCGTATGTTCTGAGAGAATAAAATTCCTACATGAGAAAATGTCGTCTTCATCTTGGCATAGAACTAGTCCTCATCTCAGAAGTCTCATCAAAAAATGATAGTTGCTGACCTAGAGATGGAAACTGCCCCATTAGGAATTGAAATAAAGTTTTGCAATGCATTTCCTTTAAGACAGCAAATTCTGCCTTCAGTTGTACACACCCAGCTTCCCTTGAAACTGTGTGCAACTCTCATGGGTCTCATGAGATTGTATCCACAGCAGCTTGGTTGCTATTAGCAGGAATGACCACTTCTTTCCAAACTCAGAGCATGAGGAGAGGGCAGAGCATAGCATTTACATTGCTGAGATGGAGGCTCTATTGTGGCTAAACCATCCAAGACGGATGGCGATCCAGCCTTTTTCAAAATCTCAGGGAAGAAGCTTCCACAACTTCCCTAAGCAGTTTCTTCCATCATCTCACTGTTTTTACAGTTAGGAAGTTTTTCCTAAAATTTAATCTAAATCTGATATGCTGTAGTTTGAATCCACTGCTTCTTGTCCTGCCCTCTGAGAAGAGAAAAAAATTTTCTCCATCTTTTTTTATGGCAGTATTTGAAGACTGCTGTCATTCTCCGCCGCCCCCTTAATCTCCCCTTCTCCAAAATAAACACACCCAGTTCTTCAGCCTTTGCTCATATGGCTTGCATTCCATCTCTTTGATCATCTTTGTCATTCACATCTGGAACAAATCTAAGGAAGTCTAAGATAATGAACACCTGCTTTCATGAGATGTAAAGAGCTCTGTGTAAGCACAACAAAAGTTAATACAATAAAATGTTTTCTCGCTCACACAGTATCTCTATTTTAATTTAAATATTTTTATATTCTCTTGCTGCATTTCTTGCTACATCCTTCTCTTTAGTATGTCAGTTATACCAGCTAAGCTTACTTAAAATGATGTGCAAATTACATTTCACTAAGTGGATGTAAGGCTAAGGGAGACTGAGTGTAAGTGAGTCTAAGTGCTTGTCTAAATGAAGACTTTACTTTGCCACAAGCAAGGATGCAAATCTACCTTGCAGTAGCCTGCTGCGGTCTAAGTGTCCATATGAACCCTGCTGCTGCACACTAAAACTTCTGTTGAGCACTTTGAAACAGGAGTAGATTAAAGTGCACTTGGGAACTTTTGGTGTACAGTGGTAGGGTCTGCACAGACTTAGTGTGCAGCAGGTTAGTTTAAGATTCATTTACAAACTTGCTGTGAACTAAGTATTTGTACAGACAAGCTCTAAGATAGCGGAAAGTAAATACAGAAGTGGCCAGAACGAGGTGAGGAAGGGAAGACTCTTTTTGCTGGGTGAAATTCATCCCGGTGAAGGGTTGCAAAAGGCAGGTGCACTAAAATGTCTTTTGTGACAGGAAAGGGTCAGATTTTGGCAGTTATATGCTCTGGATAACCGAAGATAGTTTCAAATTTAATATCTGATATGCTAAAAAAATTCTGCTTCATAAAAGAGAATCAAGGTACAGTTACCATGGGAATTGGGAATGACAGTGACAATTCTGACTTTACTACTCTTAAAACAATTTTATGCTCATGTAACTGCTTACCTCAGCTGAGTTACACCAGCATAAAACTAGCATAAGGGTACAGAATCAATCCCCCTTGACTTCTGTATGTTTAAATCCTCAAATATAATGCTGTATTAACATATTTGCTGCATATATTTTTAATTATTGTAGCAGTCAGAATATCACTAAGAATTGCGGACAATTATTTATAATCCATATAAATGTCAGGAGTATTATTTTAGAACTATAGCAATAAACCCAGTGCTGGAGATAATAAATTTCATTTTAGTTTCCTTAGATCCTTTAAATTTCCTCGCTGTGTTTCAAGACTCAAATGCCAAAAGGATTGATAATACTCTTTCAGGCTTTACCATTAAGCTAAAATGAAAGGAAATAAATTCCTATCCAGTCACAGAATACCGAAGATATTGCAGCTGCAGTTCACACACAACACTAAGTTTTATAGGTCTAAAAATGATCAGTGCAATATTCACATTCTGACACATTGTGCTTTAAGAAAATGATGTACTGCAAAACACAGTTGCAGATGCATAATATTTACCTGTTGCAATTATCTGGCTCATATATGCCAACACTTCAGTACATTTTCCTCGAACAATTCTGTGCAGAGTCCAGGGCTCCGGAGAATATATATGTGGTGGGGGTTGTTTGTGTGTGGGGGGGGTGGGGGTGGGGGAGTGGCAGGAAAGTGTTTCTGGGTTGGGGAATAGGTTCAGTGGTCTGGGATAGGCAGGAGGAAGATTGTGGCATTTAGCCACAGTCATGGGCAAGCCTCACCATCACAAAAAGTCTGGGGGAAGGATTATGCTTTGTCGGGTACTTGGTCCCATGGGAACAGTGAAAGATCTACTATCCTATAGCTTCAGCCATCTCCACCAACCAATCTGTAGAGTGAGGTCATGGCCTTGCTTCATTCCACCCCCACCCTCACTCCTTTGGAGGGAGGGGCATTCCCCCAGAGGTGTAAAAGAGTAAGCAGTACTGTGCTTCTGTGAGCTAGGGACCCATGTGTGGAGATGCAGAAGACTACTTGCACTCACTCACATTGAGTACAAGGGATAATGTGACTATTTGCTCTTTTAATCTTTCTTCATAGATCAGTCTTTCCACATCCATATTTTTTCTTTTTTCTGAATTCCAACTTTGCTACATCTTTCTAGTCATGAGGTACCAGATGTGCAGTAATCCAAGGGAAGTCTCCCCAGAACCAGATAGACAGGGAATTTTACATCCTGCCAGTGATGCAATGCCTTTCAATATGCTGTTGACTATTTTTCACTGTCACATCCCTTACACACTCCTGTTTCATTTGCTGACCACTAGCACTCCTACCTCCCTTTCAGTGTTACTGCTTTACAATGGTTTTCCTCCCATTGAATAACTGATTATTTTTTTCATTTTCTTGCAGATGGATTTGCTGGTATTTTACAAAGCTAAATATTTTGTTTTTAAAGAATATTTGTGTATTTGTAGCCTTAAGGTCCCTTTGTATATTTTTTTCCTTATTTGTATTTGTGGAATTAATGTGCAATTTACTCCTCCTCTCAGCTCTTTAATGAAAAACTGAAATAAAATCATACCCAGCACTTCATCATCCCACCAGATAAGTCTTCCACCAAATCAGTATAATACTTCTTATTACTATCCTTCAGTCAGCTTTACATCCATGTGATAGTGTTCATAGCCAATCGAATGTGAATCATTTTTGCAATACAATTAAGGCACAATATGACATGCTTATATCTATGCTGCTTATTGCTAATTTTTCCATTTGTTCACTTCATATTGGTTCTATTATCTGACTCGGGATTGAAATTACACTTCGAAACAGAGCTGGGAGAATGATTTATGTTGAATTATTTGAATTTTACCTCTTCTACTGATCACAAATTATCTGTGAGCACATCTTGATTTTGTTGGCAGACAATTCTCAAAGAAAAAGATTATTTACCTAGTTATACTCCCCATTTCTTAATCAGTGGTTCAATAAATTTGGTATTTAATTCATTTAACTCCCTAGAATGCATATTATCCAGACTTGATTTGTATTCACATGTTTAAGCATTCTCTTACCTGTCTCTCAACAGCTATATTACATGGCCTTTCAAGGCTATAATTTGGAGAAAACCGGTAGTAGGAAAGATATCAGTCTTGAATACATTACCCATTTGAATGTATATAATCACATAAGATATTTGCACAGTAGATCTATATACATAAAAATATAGGTCATGGTATAAATATCTAGGTAGAAAATCCATGCCATGCCTATTTCACTGCTGAGTCACATTGCTTTTTTGTTGCCTCCTATCACCCCTTTCCCTGCATTCATATATGATGTCAATTTTGACTGAGGCTGTCTTGTTTTTATTAATCTACAAAGCTCTACTAGCACACTACTGATATGATGAATCTGTTAGGTAATTCAACACACTTCAGACACCCTAATACTCAGTTTAGGAAAGCAACAGAGGTTAAATTAAAAGTGATCTTTCACTGTGGTTTGAATAACTTTGATGTGTTTTTAAAGTAATTCATTCTATTCTATATATTCTTATACCGCATGTATCACTGAAGTGTCTGAGAACCTTCCAGCAATGCATTAAACAAGGTGACTAACATCTGTCACATGTTTGCTCTTTCATCCTCTCTTCCGGGAAAGAAATATGTGCAATAGCGTTCTGGATTTTTTTTAAATACATAAGCACATGCATGTGTGTTTACCCATAGAACTGTATACAGTATTGATTAAAGAAGGCAAGATCAAATAAATGAACCATGCACTTAGAGCAGAAGGTGCTGAGGCTTGTGATAGTCCTTAGTTCTTTGGAGTTCATTCCACCGTCTTGGGCCAGCTCTTGAGAAAGCTCTGTATCCTGCACAGATGAGCTTTACCTTTATTGTAGAGCTCCGTTGTGCCAGATGAGCAGAGTTGTCACCCATGGTCTTCATCTAAGAGCTTTAGCTGATCTTTTAGCTACTCTGGGCCCAGGCCTATGAGTATCTTGAAGCTGAGGATTCGGAGCTTGAACTTGATTTGATATTCAATGGGAAGCCAGTGTAACGAGCAGAGTACAGGTTTGATGTGTTCACAGTAGCCAGTGTTGCTGAGGAGACTTGCTGTAGCATTCTGTACCAGCAGGAGCTTTCCTAAGTGCTAAAGTCTTCATAAAGTGCTAAAGTCTTAATAAATTTAAGTTTTTATTTTATTAAAGACTGGGTGAAAATAATAAACTGTCGTACAAGCAAGTACAGAAACAGATATTAAAAGCCATGTACACAAATATATATGAAAATGTTTATCAGTTTAAGTAAAATGCCAGGTTCTCATAAATTATACAATGGAAGATTGGTTCTTCCATATTAAGTTACTTTTCCCAGAATGCAATTTGGAGATTATATACAATTCAGGACCATTATTTCCTTTAAAAGAGAGTCATAAATGGGTATATCTCAGGCAAGTAATATAGGATATTAAACTTACAAGTTTTCTATACTGCATGATGTAGTTTGCCCGTAGAGTGTTACAATTTTTAGATGAGATAATGAAAGCCTTATGATTTAAAGATTCAAAGTCCAGATAAATCTAGTTAACAGACATTTTCCTCTGTGTTGAACACTGAAAACTTATCAGATAAGTTCAGTTCAGTCATTTGCTCACCTACTGTATCTCAGATTTTCATCGAAGTTGAATAAGCTGGTGTCCTCTTACCATAGTAATTGTTCAGAAAAATGGTCTGTTTCAGTGATGGTAGCTGCAAACTTTAAAAATAAGCCAAATTAGAAAAGAGATGGAATTGGTCAACTAAGTAAAATCTTCTGGGTGAAATCTTGTCCCTACTGAAGTTATTGGGAGTTCTGCCATTGACTTCAGTGGAACCAAGCCTTCAGCCTTTTTATTTGATTTTATTTTGGAGGATAGGAGGAAAAACTCTGGGCAAAAATTACCTCTGTTGAGCAATAGAAGTTCTATGAATTCCCTAGGCTGTGTAAAAATGAGTTACTCACTATTCTGAAATGCAAGTAGCTAGTGGCCATACAGCTTCAGGCCCAGGCTAGAGACTGAGAGGAGCTGCTTTTCTTCCAGCTTGATCACAAAAGTTTCTTGTTTGTGTGGGGCAAAAAGGGATAGGATGCATCTCCCTCTTCCAATATCTTCTGGGTATAAAAGAGGAGGCTTCCCTCCCCTATCACAGACTGCAGGAGACCTCTCTCCATCAAACTGTCCTGCTTCCACTTTTTTTCAAATCACGGAGAGCACAATATGCATAGCCTAAGGCTCATTTAAGCTTCTACTCTAGCTGAAGAATAGTTAGAGTAGAACCTGCACGGGTGTTAAATTGTTAAGGGATTCAGTGAGTTCCCCATGAATGGGTTCCCATGCATGGTGATTGTTCGGCTATACCAAAAGGAGGACAGGAGAGACGTTACATATTGTTTTGATCAGGCCACAACTTGTTAGACATCTGCAACTACCTAGCAGATAAAAACATACAGTGCAGGTAACTCCATGTTCATTCAATAACTTCTCGGGGGGTTTCTGCCACCCTCCCCGCTCTTTCCATCCAGGTCCCCCAGCCAACCCATTGCTGGGACCTTACCATCCACCCCATTGTAGGAGGGTTAAAGTGGGTGATAAGAAAGGTGTGTGTGCATCCTGCCATACCAGTCATAGGAGTCCCCACCTCCTGTTCCTCCCCACCCCCATTCCTTTAACCAACACCTCCTTTTTTTAAAGTCCTTTACCAAGCCATTTATTGGGTCACTACATACCTTTTTGACAGAATATGCAAAAAGGTTAAAAGGATGAAAAGTTTAAAGAAATAAAAATATAGAAACACTTTAGGTTCAAGGAGTATTGCACACAGGTTAAAACAGTCACAAAGACTGTTACTACAATGAGATTTACATAACACAACCAAGAGGATACCATTCCCCATTCTCTTGGCAACACACATGCAAGACCACAGTGAAAATCTGTTCAGGTGGCAATTCTCAAACTTAAGTTTTTATAAATATCAGTTGACGTTCATCACAACGCTAAAGTCAGTTTGTAAGATGATATTGAACCTTTATGTACATGACTGCTACAAAGAAAGGCATGAAATCCACAATGAGACATTGATTACAGGATTAAAAATTTCACAGCCTGTGTATAATAATAAATATTTCATTACTGTGAAGCCACATCTGTTAATTATGAAAATCTACAGATCACAGAAAAGAATTGCATTCATCAATAGCAAGGAGAAAGAAGAAGCCTCATTCTAGGGAGGAAAAGAACAGATTAGAGAATCATACCCATGTATCATGTAAAATTAAAAAATGCAAATTTTGAATGATGGAGCTATAATTCCACTGTGGAGTCCTAGTGGTTACACAAACAACTCAAGCTGTTCTCTCTGAGTATATGATGTCACCTGAATCCACTCAATAGAGTTATAGCCTCATAATGCACAATTGCACATTCTGTATTTTCTGTATGTAATTGTTTATCTAACTATAGCCTGCATGGGGAAAATAGTATTTTCAGGTTACTTTAAATATACTACACATACTTAAAACTTTAGTACAACTACAATAGTGCAAACCAGAATGTTGTGGTTTTTCCTGCTATAATATATACCTTCTTGGTGTGGGTGTTTTTACGGTATATAGCTCTCAGATCAGTTCAGGGCCCCATTTTGTGAGGTGCTATTAAAAATAAAGGTTGAGATGCAGCATTTTTGTATCCCTGTTATGTGAACAGATTTTCCTGTGATTAAAAAATTCTGACCTTTTGAGCTCCTGTACTACAAAGCACTCAACTGAAGCCCCACTGACTTCAGTGGGGCTCTGGTTGAAAGCAGGTGTTGGCTCACACATAGTGGCTTCCAGGATTCGGATCTTCATTTGCACGATGTTGTTGTTAAAACATAACCGGCCTTATGAAAAGTGGCATTATAAAATTTCAATTTAGACAGTTCTGAAATGTTCCCCAACTTTAATCATCGACTTCTGCAAGTGCAGAAAAAATATCTTTGCCATGCTGTATTTAAGGTAGTCATTGACACAGACTGTCAAAGTAAAGGCTCAATTCTGAATGCATCTTGCAAGATGTTGTCTTCAACACTTATTGGCATCACAGGAGGTACATAGGAACATACAAAGTCAAGCCCTGAATTGGAACATAAATATTTTTAGATCATTTCCTCCTCATATTAGACTCCAGAATCTAAATCTGTTTAGTTTAAAAAAGAGCATATTATGTTGGAGATAAGACTAGATTATCTCAGTGGTCCCTTCTGCCCTTACAATCTATATTAGGCAATTACAGGTTTTTAATTTGATGAAAGCGTACCTGGGAGATACAGGAAGTGAATTGACATTAGAGACTGAGATAGAGGTGGTACTGCATTGTTCCTTTAATCCAATTGCATCTGAGTTTCTCTGTAAAATGGTAGACATATATATAAATAATTTGTCTATCATTATACAGAGAAACTGTATAGTGTATATTCTCAGGATAGAGGGACTCCCTCTTTGAAACATTCAGTTTTTTTCAACAGTTACCATATTATGGTTCTGTGAAATCTATTCTTATTTTGTATTGTAACTATAAAATCTCAGAACAGAGTATGGCATACATAGCCTGAGCCTCTCCAGTCACTACAAAGTCATTCTGGTGTGATATCAGACTAGTAAGTGTTTGTGGGTATTGGTTCAGATTGACTTTGTCTGACGAGACCATAACTAAGAAAAGAAAAGTGTTCTCTTTAAAAGGTGATCAGATTATCGACTGGTGTAAATTTCCCCAGCTCCATTGAAGTTGATGGAGCCACACCAGTTTACAGCAATTGGGGATGTGTCCCTGAAAGGGACTGTCATTTGGGGCCTTCATTTAGAAATCTGATTACACTGGTAATTTAGCTGAGAAGTGCATGTTTTACTCAAGAAGCAGTCATTTTGGGTCACTTTATTATGCAGCATGTGTGTTGCATAATGAAGTAATATTATCATCACTTGATCTAATTCTTAGTACAGGAATTCAGAATGATCTATGTATAGCTCTTTCCCTTGAAAAAATCAAAGCAGCTAGGAACAGTGATCTTTCTACTCTCACTACTACCATTAATCACTACATGCCAAATTCTTTCCTGACGCAACTCCTAGCTTACACCATGGCCCTTATCTATAAGATCTTCTGGTTACTCGACCACTGCTGGTATTTACATAAGCTGAAGGAATTGCTTCATGTGTATTACAGAGCACCTGATTCGTCTTGTCACCTTTTATATCAATGTCTCTTACTTTGGTGTAGTATTAGGCCTGGAGCCAGCTACTCTGAGGTAAGAAAGCTGAGACAAGCTGTAGAAATGCATTAAGTGGCATCTTGGTGTCCATCCCAGGATGCTATAGTTTATGCATAAACACTCAGGCAGTCCCAATCCTTGCCCCCCAGAGTTAATGGTCTAATATGAAACACAATGCAAATGGTGAGTGTGACAAGCTAGAAAAGTCCCTTCTCTCCTGTCTTCCACTCTGTATCAACATACAGGTGTGGGCAAGTGGAAGATGGTAATATTTTTAGAACTTACCCTTTATAATTTATAGATACGTATCTTGGTCTGCCTCATTTGTTCTATTTTCACTTAAAATGTTCGTTCCTTCTACGTCATTTTCATTCTTATTTTTCATGGTTTTTGCTCTCAATCTTGATCTCTCCTGCTCATGCCCAGTTCTCCTGTTTCTTCAGTTTCTTTCAAATGCTCTTCCAAGTTCATGCATGTGCAACCCAGTGTTGCTGGACTTGTTTTTGAGTCTGCTTCTGCCTTTGAGTTTACTAAGGTGAGTCTTTTAGTTCATATGTTCAAATCCAGAGGTTCTTATCTGAGAAGCTTGGCCAACAAGCCAGGAAGTAGTGGGGCAGCTTTACACATACACCCAGCTCAGGGGAAACACCGTGCATAAGTTTACTTAGCTCATGCACCAGCCCCCATTGCCCATTCTGTGCCTGTTGACCTGAGGGAAGGAGCCTTTGGATTTCCTTTCTCTCCTTCGCCTGTGCACTGAGTAACTGCACATTCTCTTCCACCATGTTCTGAGGTTTCAGACTTTAACTCAGGCAGTCATTAATTCTGTAAACGGGGGGGAGAGACAGAGCATGGTCTTTTTCCTTACCACTGTCCCACACTGCTTAGTTCTCTTCTCTCCCCCGCACCCCCGCCCCTTCCTCCTGCAGTCCCCCTGGGCTCTCCAACTTTGTTTCTTTTCCAGGTCATTTCCCTCCTTGCTTGGTGTCCCCTTTCCCCAAACCAATAGGTTCCCACTGCTTTTACGATCATTCAGATCTTACCTACCCCCAACTCTAAATTGGGTTTCTCTAAATTCTTCCCCTTGAGCAGTCTGCCACTTTTCACTCTACTTTCCCTCCTAAATCCTATTCTAGAATTATTTTCTTCGCAACAGTGTTCACTTAGTCATGATGCCAGGGACTTCCCTGGCTGCAACTTTCAACAGAAGCCTCCTGAAAGAGGGGAGTTCAGCAGAAAAGACAATACTGCCACACTTCTGCCTCTGAAGTGGGAAAATTATCCTTTTGCTTGTGGATCCTGAGAGGCATGATACTCCCCCCCGCCCCCCACCCCCGACACCAATTTTTTATTTTAATTTTGCATTGTGCCTAGAGAGACATTGATAGGGCACAATATAAGTTTGAAGGATGATTATTAAAGAACAATTCTGGCAAGTCACACCCTCTAACTGAAAGCCATTGCTTTGCTTTAATTTCTTGAATTTCTTGCTGCTTCTACTGAGTTTTTAAATTCAATTGATTAAATTGAAACACACTGGCTATTTTTGGTCTTAAACTTTCTTTAAGATGTTAATGTATTGAGAAAGCACAGAGGTATGAGACAAAGCACAGAGATGACTAAGCCTTTGTGTTCAAAGAGCTTTGCATGTACAGGAAAAAAACATGAAATTATTCTGGTTATTAAAAGTATAACTTAGAAAAACCGATTACGATGAAACTTCATGTTCAGAGTACTTCAGTCCCTGCATTTAAGAGTATAAACCAACGAAGTACAGAATATTGTTCAGTAACTTTTCAATACATTGAATCTCTATCTTCAGTGAAAAAAAAATGAACCTGTACTTACCATATGATTATTCATTCTTATGAGCAAGTCATGAATTTGACTGAATGACCAACATAATTAAATGTTAAATACAGAGCAGCAGTAAATGTTCCCAGTAAGTTTTTAATGCTAAGAGCAAGCAACATCTAGCTTATGTCCTTTTTTACGATTTATTCTTTCCTTCTGATATAACTTTTACTAGAAAACAATATTTAAGGTAGAAGCATTTATTGTCCTCTCTTATAGACAGTTGTTCCAATAACTATTTAGTAGTGCTGGCATCACAGGGAGAAAATTGTATACCTCATCTGCTGTCCTGCCTGTGGCTGTAATAAAGTCTCTGTAGTAATCTAATTGCATCGACTTAGCAGGAAAGTGGAATTCTAATTGACAACATAAAGCCAAGCAAATTGCACCATCACAAGCGACATGCTGACTTAAGTCCAGTTGACACTGATGTCAAAAGTATTTTTCTGTGGCGAAGAAAAGTCAGATGCATTTCAATTATTCAACTTCCAAACATGTAAATTATCCAATCAACTGAGTATACTGTCTTTTAGGTGGGATCTTGAATTCCAGTCTTGCATTCCTTACATACTTGCATCCCTTGTGATTTTTTTAAAAAGGAGTTTGGGGTATTCCAGGACTATAGGGGATGATCCTGGTTTCTAAGCAGAAGTGAGAAAAGCAATTCAAGGCCCATGAATTGCTTTTCTCACTTCTGCTTAGAGAGTGATATCAGTCCCTCCACTTTTGCAGGTGGAGAGGACTGAGATCCAGACTTTTTTTTGGGGGGGGGGAGGGTGGGGGGAGTACCCTGCTTTGGGGTGAGCTGGAGAAGATTTTATATTGTGAGTCCTAACTGATGTGTCTTATTAATCAACATGTATTTGTCCACCGATATGGACACATTTTAAAATCTAAATTACGTATATAATCTCACCCAACCTTCCCACCCCTAGCTGGAGCACGGGAAGAATGCAGGAAAGGGGAAACCCATGAAGTTAGAGTTATTGCTCAGCCATGAAAGAGCTATTCCTCATCCCCATGGCTGGCTTCCATCAGCTCCTGCTACTGGTACTTAAGGAACATTGCACTGACATCTGGAACCCCTGACCCAATAGCCATAGTTAAGGAGTGCAAACAAGCTAAAGACATCCATCAGCACAGATTCAAGCAACATACTCACTTTTCTGTTTTAATTTTTAAGAAAACAATGGAACAAAGCAGCTCCTATAGAATATTTTGGTAAAATTTTCTTGCTCTCCTTTCCAGATAGAAACAATGATAAAATAAGCTCAGAACACAAGTAATGTACATAACTGCTTATCTGATATGTGGTGAGGTTTAGGGCAGAAAGAAGGTCACAGGAAATTTTGATAAATAAGATAACATTTTGTTTGACAAAAGCCTGAGAACTGCTTTAAACTGAAAAATTGCATGTATAGCTTTTTGACTGAGAATTCCCCTAAATCAGTGACTCTCCAGGCCAATGTTGCTGGTAAATAGAAAAGCCATCGTATGAGAGAGAAATTATAGTGCATCCTTTCCTATTTGTTCTAAAGGTCTTCTGGGAACTTGAAAAACAAATTATGTTTTCATTATTCATCTGGCCTCCTAACTGAAGCTCTTTGGCAGAACACAGCTTTCAGGGTTCAGGAAATGTAGAGGTCAGGCTAAAAGCTAGAATGTGAAGGTGAAAGGCTACGTAATTCCCAAGCCTGCAGTTCAAGGAAACAAGTTTAAGTCCCAAATGAAACTCAATAGAATGAATGGGCCCAAAACAAAGGCGATGTAACTCCTTCTGCAAACCCTGAAAGGACCAAATTCTCCAAATGCACACACTTGTCATGAAATCTGTCCCCATGAAAATCAGTGGCAAAGCAACCATTGACTTCAATAGACTATCAGGGTTGGAAGGGACCTTAGGAGGTCATCTATTCCAACCCCCTGCTCAATCCCAATTTTTACCCCAGATCCCTAAATGGCCCCCTCAAGGATTGAACTCTTAACCCTGGGTTTAGCAGGCCAATGCTCAAACTGCTGAGCTATCCCTCCCCCAATAGTGTCATGATATTTAATTTTTTCACTACTCTGATACGAGTCAATTTTGAAATGCCTTTTTCCCTAGTAGGTATAGTAGACTCACTTTAAAAATTAAATTGGCCTGAAATAATTGACTGGTTGCACAGATATTCCCTCCCTTTAAAATAGGGAATTCCACTACAATTAATTGTTGAATTGCTCGAGCCAGAGGAAAGTTTTAAGACCACTTAAGTTGTTGTTTGTATTCCATAGCACCTGGACATGGACCCCATTGTGCTAAATGCTCAAACACAATAAAATGATTGCCCCTCCGCTGAAGAGCTTACAATTTGAGTATGAGACAAGCAACAAAAGGAGAATTTGGTCCTTTCAGGGTTTGCAGAAGGAGATACATCGCCTTTGTTTTGGGCCCATTCATTCTGTTGAGTTTCATTTGGGACTTAGACTTGTTTCCTTGAACTGCAGGCTTGGGAATTACGTAGCCTTTCACCTTCACATTCTAGCTTTTAGCCTGACCTCTACATACTCTCAATGGGGGAGTAACAGGAAACAATGAGACAATATTGGTCAATATGAAAGGCAGTGGTCAAGTTTACTGTAAGCTTCATGGCAAAGGAGAAATTTAAGGAGGATATGAAGGAGAACAATTACGCTCTGAGTTAATGTCATTTTCCCCTTAAATTATTAAAAGAAAAACCCATGAGCTCTGAAAAATTCAGGATTTTCATATTTATTTTGTTTTGCTTCCTGATTTTTCACAAGCATGCATTGATTTGCTTGCATATTTAAACACACTTGCAATGTTATCTATTTTCTAAAATAACACTTGGACACCCTACTGTTTTGTGGGGATGTTTATGTGCCTGAATAATTCCAAAATATTAAGAAATTCACTTGCTTACTGGTGTGAATAAGAGAATTAGACTGCTACGAGGTTGATATGAAGAAAAAAAGTAATTCTGAAATATATACGCACTGGTCAACTGTTGGGAAAACGTCAGGAGTATGGTCTCCATATTCGCTGCAGGACCCTCAGATACTAGAAGCAGCAGATGCATAGTGAGAGAGAGGAGTGATTTTGGGGAGTGTGCATGCACCATCTGTCAGAACAGAGGCTTTGTGAAGTTTCTCTGTCCAGCAGAACATGGGCCAGTCCAGGGAGGTATCTGTTATCCACCTCTACTTGGTGTTGCCCTCACAGTCCAAAGATGCAAATATGGCAAAGTCTACTGCAGACTGAGGGATTCTTCCTCTTCAACCCTTGTAGAGCTCTGTCATAAATATAAAGGGAAGGGTAAACCCCTTTGAAATCCCTCCTGGCCAGGGGAAAGCTCCTCTCACCTGTAAAGGGTTAAGAAGCTAAAGGTAACCTCGCTGGCACCTGACCAAAATGACCAATGAGGAGACAAGATGCTTTCAAAAGCTGGGAGGAGGGAGAGAAACAAAGGGTCTGTGTGTCTGTCTTATGCTGGTTTCTGCCGGGGATAGACCAGGAATGGAGTCTTAGAACTTTTAGTAAGTAATCTAGTTAGGTATGTGTTAGATTATGATTTCTTTAAATGGCTGAGAAAAGAATTGTGCTGAATAGAATAACTATTTCTGTCTGTATCTTTTTTGTAACTTAAGGTTTTGCCTAGAGTGGTTCTCTGTTTTTGAATCTAATTACCCTGTAAGATATCTACCATCCTAATTTTACAGGGGAGATTTCTTTATTTCTATTTACTTCTATTTTTATTAAAAGTCTTCTTGTAAGAAAACTGAATGCTTTTTCATTGTTCTCAGATCCAAGGGTTTGGGTCTGTGGTCACCTATGCAAATTGGTGAGGCTTTTTATCCAACATTTCCCAGGAAAGGGGGTGCAAGGTTTTGGGAAGTATTTTGGGGGGAAAGACGCGTCCAAACAGCTCTTCCCCAGTAACTAGTATTAGTTTGGTGGTGGTAGTGGCCGATCCAAGGACAACGGGTGGAATATTTTGTACCTTGGGGAAGTTTTGACCTAAGCTAGTAAAGATAAGCTTAGGAGGTTTTTCATGCAGGTCCCCACATGAACCTTGACAAGCTCTCATCTGCCAAACCTGGCTACCTGGACTTAGAATAGGAAAGAGACTGTGGCTCTCAAGAATGAAGTGGCTCTCAGAGAGATTAGATAGAGGATATAGGATTTCATTATTCATAGGAGATCCAACCTTTGGCACATTGTCTAGGAGGTAACTAGTCAGAAGATTTCACCAAGTTGCTGCCAGTGCTTGCAAATCTTGAAGTATATGGGAAAGAGCCCATTTAAACTTCCCAGAAGTCCCAGAAAGGGAAGCAGTTCACACGCAATTCCCTCTATTGCACCTATGTGGGTCTCTCATGTAGCAGAGATCATGCCATACACTACAGTGTGTGGAGCAGGATTTGCAGAGCTTATGTGGAAGAGCAGTCTCTGTCCCATTGCACAATGGGGATTTGGGGAAGAGTGGTAAATCCTCTGCTAGGTTAATCCACTGAACTCTCCCCCCTGCACCACCTTGTAGTAGAGACACAAGTGTCAAGAAGGCTACCCTAGCAGATGTCTGTTGGCAAGGAATTGCATGGGGAGAAGGATCCCTTCTACCATAGCCTCAGAAGAACACCCTAGGTCTCAGCCTGTTTCCACTATGCAGTGGGGCATTTGCACTATGCAGTGGGGCAGGAATTTGGCCTAAGGTAGTTCACAGCTCTTCATTGTTTCAGGCAGACAGTACAAAAGCATTATGGTAGTGCACAGGACTGAGAAAATGCAACTGCTTAGAAAATTGCTATAATCAAAGTTAAACAGTGAAGTCCAATTTCATTTCCAAACCGAGTGCAATGAAAAAGTAAACATTGCCACTAATAAAGAATAATTTTGATTTTAAATATTTGAGCATTTTAAATAATCCACAATGGGGATTACGCTCAGTACTAAAATCTATGCCCTATAGTAAGGCGTAATATCAGGCCATTAACCTGCTGCAAGTAAGTGTTTTTCTATATTGATAATATAATTTAAATAAGGACAGGGCATGCATGAGCTAACACTTTTTTTATTCTTACCAACAGAATATTAATACCAATTCCCTTGTGCTTAGGTCTAGTTAGTCTTTATATTTAATATAAAATTTGTAGTTAGTCTGTTTTTGATGATACCAAGGGAAGCTATTTTCCCTTCCAGCGTTTAATTGTTTAAGAAAGCAATATTCACTACCCTCTCAATCTAGAACTGCCTGTTCTGTCATAGGTGATGGAATCATTGGCCAGCATTGTGATCCTGATTACCAGAAATTTATATTAACATTCTAGAAGTCACTTAGAGAAGTCTAAGCCCTTGGGTGACAAAGGAAACATAAGTTAGAATGCGCTGCGCAAACTGGAAGTGATAGCAAGAGCTTTGCATATAACTGTTTGTCATTTAAAATCTTTCTGAGTGAATTCATTTATGTTGGTGTAAAGCCTTTTACAAGAGATGCAAAAGTAAGGCTAGCCACTGATTATACCATTAATAATTCTTTTCATATAACCCACCCCACCAAAAAACCCTTTTCATTTTTGATCTTATCTGAGGTATAATGATTTCAGACTGTTTAGAATGTATATATACATATATATATGCTTTAGAGTCTTCAGCGTAAGAAATTATTGTTGTTCCTATGCAGCATCTACTGCTGTATGTGACACACGTTACACTACACATTGTAGATTGCCAGCTAAAGACTGTAAAGAAGACCTAAAGTAATATTTAATCTGTCAGGTTTTTTTTAATGTCACATGTTGCACAAATTGGAAAAAGAGCAAGTAACTTGCTGGCATGTCACACACAAAAAAAGAGGTGCCCACAGCCTGGGCTGCCTGGCTAGAGGGCATGTTACGGTCCGGGTGAGTGAGGAAAGCCAGCTGGTTCTGGTAAATTACCTGTCTAATGTCCTGAAAGAGTTCTGCTGAGCTGCTATGGCTGGTTAAGAGCAGATTGTTTTTGCTTTTCTCTTTCACACTAAATGCCGATGTGGGCACTTTCATCTTAGTAGCTATATTTTCTCCTCTTGGTTCATTGTCTGCTTTGGCAGAAAACACCACACAAAAATCTGTTCCATTACAGGTCACCTGATTGCTTGGAGGTCCCTTGTCAGCCTAAATCATTGTTTGGTCTGACTAATGTCATATTTTATATATGCTTTTTATTCCTTTATAACATTTTTCATTCAGTGCTTGAATATCAAAAGATTACTTAAAGGTTATTAAGATTAAATCTTAAATGCTCAAGATCTGTAAGCGGTGTGCTGTGTTTTGTTAAAATCCTAATAATACAGGTAGCAAAACACACTCAATTTTTGCATATCTATTTTATTATCTCTGTAGGGGTAAGAGGCATATTTATTTGATTTGCAAGATTAGGTTCTGAATTTTCACAGCTTGTGAATGTAGAAAAATATGGGTGTGGAAATAGATTTTTACTTGATATTGGATTTTAAAAATTTTTGTGGTTTAAAGTAAACATTTTGAAGCTAACATGTGTGTTAAAGATATTGATGATCCTGCATGAGGCCTAAAAGAGTAAATAAAGCTAGCTAGTGATTTTTGGAAGACACAGTAAATACTCTGCAAACTATTAGACATTTAGTAAATGTACTACAATGGAATTCTGTAATGATACCCATTAATATTACGACTGCTCCACTAGACAAAAAAGTAAAACCAAAATACTGAGTTGGCACAAAATGGTCACACTGAATCAACAAATCCTTCTCTTGCGGATATTAAAAGTGATTATATAGGTATATTTTTCCACCTACGTCGAGGATATGTCTAAACTTAGTTCTTGTCATTAAAAGTTCAAAATCTCTAAAATTCCTCCTTTTAAAAAAATAAAGTAACTTTGATAGAATTAAAGTTTTAAATAAAAACCTATTCAACAAAAACACTAATTTTGTAGTTTATAAAAAAGAAATGCACACAGGTTTAAATGTCAGAACATCTGAAGGTAAAGTTTTAAAAAGCTTGATAGTCAGAAAATAAGGTCATTGTACTAGTATCTCAAAATCTTAAGTCTGGAAATAGTTGTGGTTTCTACACCAACCTGAACTCTGCTCCCTTTTGCTCTCAGGGACTTTAGGGGAGACAAATTGTCATTCACTAACAGATAAGGTAGGAGTATGAGACCTTGGTTGTTAATTTGGAGCAGGAAAGGTATATATTAATTTAATAGTCACTGGAAAAGTTGAAAGGAGAGCTCATGGGCTGCTGGTTTGTAGTTCAGTGCATCTTCAACTAGGCTGCAGGAATATTCTTTTTGGAAGAGTCTGTCTCTGTCTCGTTCTCCCAATCTCTCCTTCTCTACTTCCCTCACTCCCAGCTGCCTGCACTCAGAGCTGTGGAGTGGAGGGAACAACTAGAGTAGCAGAGAAAGTCCCTGTCCCAGCAGTAATCATCATCAGCCATAAGTGGAGGGAAGGCTGGATGAAACAGGAAGCAGCAGCTGAGCTGCCAAAATTTTGCTGTGGAGGGCTATGTATTGTCTTAATGGGTCTTCTGTGGTGACTGGCCCCCACTACCATAGTGTGAGCTTCACACTGCCAGCTGCAGAATCAGGAGCCCAAGTACAGGGATCTCATCCCCACGTCACAGGGTATTGCATTTAAAATATTTTCCTTTTTGTTCCTGTCCCCTCCTGTTCTTTAAAACAACAAAAAGGCCTCTTCAAAGAATCTGAGCACTCTGTGGTTTGTTTTAAAAGATAAACAAAAGAAATAGTATTTTTCAATTCTCCTCGTACAAGTCCACTCGGTCCTACTTCTTGTTCAGCCAATCACTAAGACGTTTGTTTACATTTACTGGAGATAATGGTGTCCACTTCTTGTTTATGATGTTACCTGAAAGTGGGAACAGGCGTTTAGATGGCACAGTTGTAGCTGGTGTTGCAAGACATTTGTATCAGGTATGCTAAACATTCGTATGTTCCTTCCTGTTTCAACTTGTAGGCTCTGAAGTTTTACATTGTTTTTTGTTTTTGAGTGCAGTTACTTTTTTTTTAAAACACAAGTTGCACTTTAACAATATAAAGATTACACTACATTTTGAGGTGAATTCAAAAATACTATTTTTTGTTTCTTTTTACAGTGCAAATATTTGTAATAAAATAATATAAAGTGAGCACTGTAGACTTTTTATTCTGTTGTAATTGAAATCAATATATTTGAAAATGTAGAAAAACATCCAAAGATATTTATAATACATTTAAGTGGTGGTGGTGGTGTTTCAGTTCAATTAAGACTGCGATTAGTTACAACTATTTTAATCTTGCAATTAGTTGCGATTATTAAAAAAATCACTGCACAGCCCTGTTTATTATAATACACCCTTTGATGCACTTTATGAATTGATTTGCCATCTTTGTAGTAACAGAATAGTACAACCTATTCTATTGTTAATTTGAATCCCAAAATCTCCTTCAATATCCTTTTCATTCATTATAATGTATCCACAGATGGCCTTCTGATTTTTTTTGTGTCCAAAATTAATCAGATTGCTTATATTACAATTCTATTGACCATTTCATAGAACACTGCCCTAATATATTTAATTATCTTTATGACACCATTAATGTTCATTGGGTCTCAGCGGAGAAATAAAAACAAAATCCCTTCTTGGCAGGGTGACCTGTCCCGTTTTTATAGGGACAGTTCCTGTTTTTTGGGATTTTTTCTTGTATGGGCGTCTGTTACCTCCCCACCCCATCCCATTTTTTCACTGTTGCTATCTGGTCACCCTACTGCTTGGAAGAATTGAGTCTACACCCCAATCCTACAATTGAATCAGTGAGGCACCCTTGGGCCTGTGCAGAGCCCCAGTGAGATTAGTGGGACTCGGCAAGATGGTAAAGTCTACCTGCGTTTATCAGCTTGCAGGATCAGGATCTACGTTAAGCCTTCTGAAGATGGTCTGTTAGGTAAGGCATTTCTAAGTTTGCTGTCCTTGGCAGCAAGCCAAAATTTGATTTTTGTGGAAAGTGCATTTTCTGTCAAAAATCATTTCAATGGAAGATTTCCAACTAGCTGTAATTGAAATATTCCTTTTAGAGGCATAAAAGATGCCAAAGGAATATCAAAGTATTATGTTACGGTGCAGAGCCAAGGAAGAGGAGGTTTTTGAATCAGGATCTGGACAAGTTTTTAGTACAGGCTTGGGGTCAAACACAGACTCTGTTTCAACTGTGCTGAGACTGTGAGCTCTTCTCATGATATTTTGGGTCAAAAAGGTAGGAGTCTTGAATGATCAATACATAAATCCATCTCCCTCCCTTCCCTATCTCCCCCCCCCCGCTCTCCCAAAAAATAAACCCCACAAAAAACCCTTTCTCGTTTGAAATGATAAAAATAAAAACATATACTGAAATCTGTCCATCCTATGATCTGAATGAGGCAGGAATCCTGACTTGGAGGTGGGAGGGGGAGAGGATGTGATAATGTAATTAATGACTGTTATAATGCATATACACAAGGAGGCCAAATTAAGGTTTTATGGGCAACCTGAGTTCCAACATTGCCTAATTTTTGAGAGCTTCACTTTACAACCTTAAGTCTTTTAACCTAGCTCTATTGTGATAATATATTTGTAGGTCACAAGGTAAAGAGTGAGGGATGGGCAGAATGTACCCAAATAATTCAAGAACTATTCAGAAATTGTTATGATTATGACTGGGCAAATATACAGGAATTCAGCAGCTGGAAAGAATAGGGTTAACTAATCTATTAAGAAGGGAAAAACTGCAGCTGCCTCAGTTCATGGACTGTCAAGAAAATATGGCTGGCGACAGCTGTGGTAAATTATGTCATTCTGCCAGGGCATAAGGGGAGCATGCTTTGAGGCCTCTGAGCTAACCTGCACTAGAAAGCTCTCTAGAAGTTGAGAGAAGTGTGTTTAGTTGAAAGAAACCCTGTTGGTGAAGTCTGACTACAAGAAACAATCATGTAATTAAGACCAAGGGGCAAAGGGTAGCCTTCTGTGCTCTTTAAAAAAAACAAAAACAAACAAAAAAAAAACAAAGCAAAACAAAAATCCTCTCAATCCCCCCTGATTGTGAGACTTATGTTTTTCAGATCACTTTATAACATGCATAATTCTGTCCCTTACCTGTTTTATTACAATTCTATATATGCCTTCTAATGTTCACTGCTGTGATACATACATTTTAAAGTGATTTGGAAGTAAAGAACTTAAAGCAACTGTGAAAGAATAGGAGTTAAAGAAAAGACAGGACCACTGACCAAACTTCTCCGTAACAGGTTCACAAAGTGAATCCAATTCCAAGTCACCATTGGAGTCTCTGCATTTCACAATGCTGGAGGAAGAAGTTGGGATTGTAATGTCACACAATTAATATCTCTGCTCATAAGAAGTGATGGGCAAACCTCAGTGTTTTGAGTTGGATAAGTATCCACTTATTCAGCTGCTTATCCAAATGGGTTTGGTCTTGAACTCATGAGAACAGACTTCCTAGTGAAATTTGAGACTTTGTTTGATCCTTCAAGCAGATATACATTGGTTCTTACTTTTGTTTGGATCAGTTTACCATCTTTACTCATAAGATATCTTAAAAGTTGCCCTATTATTTTTACCAGGAAATAAACCATTGTTTTTAAATGTAAAATTGGTAATTTTCTCTGATGTGTATTGTTATGGGTTGGGTGGATGGATCTACATACACATTTACTCAATGGCTTAATTTTTTTATTCCTGTAAAGTTCAAAGTCATAATTTTATGGTCACATTAGAAATAGTATTTTTGGAAAACAAAAATAAATTGCCTTCATTTAATTTTAAATCATATAATAATGGAGGCCTTTTTATGTTGAAAGGGAGGCAAGTTTGAACATTGAATAGGAACATAAATGACAGGAAAAAAAATAGAGGATGTAAAAATGGAAGAACATATCTGTATTTACTTCTACATTTATTAAAACAATTTTTCCTAAATACCAAAAGATTAGAAGTTAATGTAGTGAATGCCTGTGCCCTGACATTCTCAGTTAATTTCCTAAATTGGCATATGTTGAGAACAGTCTAAAATGTAGACTAAAGGTATTCTAATACAAAATTTCTTTTGTAATATTTTTATGTCCAGTCTGCTGCTTGAGCTAAGTAAATTATCTGGTTTTGTTGACCATGTCTTTGCATTTTCCCTTTTATATAGTCATGAAGAATCAAAACCACTCAGACTGGCAGTAAAAATGATAGACATTCCTTGGTAGGGCAGGTTATACTGGGAAATACTTTTTTTTTTTTTTTTTGCTATCATTGGTAGAGGGTTTTTGGGGGTGGAGGTGTGGTAACCCTTACATGAACTGCTCTGACACCTCGTTGATTTGTAATAGACCCTTGACCCTTGAGACATATGAGATCTAAAGACTATCCCTTTTGGTAGCCTGGTGACAACAATCCATTTGATATGGTAGCCTTATAAAGGTTTAAAGTATGGTCTTTGCGTAACCCACACGCCTCCTGAGAGTAATGAGTCTGCTCCCCAAAGCCTTGGCTAACAGCCATATGGTCCAGATCTGAGGTCCCAGGTTCAATCCTGCCCACTGGTGACCAGAGTCTGTTGGCGTTATAAGTGGGGGCTCATCCGGGATTTCATCTGGGAAGTTTCTGAAGTTGGGACATGCTTCCTCAGCTAGGGAAAGTATGTAACCCATACACCTCCTCGGTGTGGTGTTCTGTCCCATCTAATGGCACTGAGACCACTTATAGATTAATGAGTCTGTTCTACAGCCTTAGCTAAGAGGCATATGGCTTTTAGCTCATGCAGTAGAAGCTCATGCATTTAGCTTCACAGGTTCCAGGTTCAATCCTCCCCAATGACGATTGGGGTCCATCGATGTTACATTTGCACATGATCACTGAGCTTTAAAGTGAAAGAGGCTTTTTTACTACATCCCGCAACATTCTGTTGACATGGCACAGATGGCTGAAGTACAGTGGGCACAGTTAACTTTTTTCTTTTACCTTTCTATTCCTAAAATAAGAAATGATTGATCCTCTTGGTATTTCACAAGATAAGTATGGGGAATACCTGCTCACACCCCTTCCCATTTCCCTCTTTTCTTGTAACTCTTCCCTCATAATGACTGCATGTCTGTCTGTCTATATGCACAATGCCCAATCCTGCCTGGAGCCTGTAGGTGTTACTGCAATGTCAATAACTAGTCATATTGTACAAACCAGTAAAAAGATAAGGGAAAAAAAGAAAACTTTTTAACTGCCCACTGTGAGTAGAATTTTCAGTCTCTGACCGAGAGCATGGAACATCATCCAGATGTATGAGTGTTCATTTGGATGGAGGCAGGGTTCCTTTACCGAGTTGGATGGCCCTGACAGGCCTCATGCCAAATGTTGCTGATCCCTGTTATAATGTATGCTTTTCTATGGGATACAATATATGTAAGAAGATGATTTATTTAACCATCTGCATACATAATAAAACAGAGAATTTCACTTGTAAAATTTTGTCCTAAACCAAAGTATGACACTATTTTTTCTCCTTTCATATTAAATATATGAATGACTTACCTTTCAAAAATTACTTTCTGTGACCTGCTCATATATGAAGAAGCCAATAAAACTGTATTTGAGACAAGCACATATGGTCTATTTTCTTTTCTACATTTTTTTTCTCCTAGTTTTCCATATACTATTGAAACTTGTAGCCTGACTTAGTTATAATCACATCTGTTCCTCTATTAGTCACTTTATAATCCATGATAAGAAGAAGAAAAAGAATGCTTCATATCATGGAGCAGCAAATAGGTAAAAATCATACCAAGGGTACTAAAAGCCTAGCTCAAACAAATTGGTATGGTTGAATTTGGCTCAATGAATTTTTTTTCTTTAACACAGTTCAGTGGCTGTAATATGATGATTCTGGAAACCTATTCAGATAATCTTCATAGAATAAAATCTATCAAATGACAATTTTTCATTTCTTACTTTTTTGTCCCCCCCCCCCCCCCCCCACGCAGATGACACGAGAACAATATATACTGGCAACACAGCAGAACAGCCTGCCAAGGATTGAAAATCCGCAACTTTATCCAGTGGGAATTTATGGATGGCGAAAGAGGTGCTTATACTTCTTTGTCCTTCTGCTGTTGGTTACCATGATTGTTAACTTAGCAATGACAATATGGATTTTGAAGGTCATGAATTTCACAGTGGTAAGTACCACCATGATTTTCCATCTCTTGATCTTCATGTTAATAGCTTGTCCTTTTTTCAGTGCACGTTCATGTATTCTTTAATGCTTGCACATTATTAAACTATCAACATACACATTACAGATTTATTGTTTAATTAAAATGGAAGGTTACAATTTTTTGGTTTGTTTATTGATACTGGATATTAGGAGAAAGGATTTATCAGTTTACAACATGTGAATCTGGAAATGGACATTTTAACTACTAATTGGCTTTATTTTCCATGTAAATATGTGAAGGTGGTTGCTGTTTTTCTTATGGATCACAACACATCATAACTCTACTGTGGGAAGACTTAGTGACTCCCTTATCTCTGTAAATCTATGACTCTGCTTATGTATATATAAATAATATTTTAAATGTGTTTACAGACTTTTCTTGACATGATGCAACGTTCTTCTTCAGATGATAAGCCAAATTCAGGGGATGTTAAATACAGCTAGAGGATATTTAAATCAGTTATAAAGATGTTCTTAAAATGCATAAGAATTCCTCTGTATGCTTGTCTTCATGATACATTGTACCGCACTGAGGCCAGAGCATAAAAGGCCATACAGGTGAAATATTCAAAACAAACACCTTTGTACCTGGGACTTATTTGGCTTTCAGGATTACAGCCTACCACAGGACTACCTAATTTAGAATTTTAAATTTTTGGAAAACTAAAATACCTTAATTACAGCTGTACAAAAATGAAATATCAAAACACTTTTTTCCATGGCTAGCATAAAATGATCAGGGGAACTGGAGTACTAGGGGGCATGTTCCCTGGAGGAACTGCTATTGATGGGAAACCAAGGGAATGGGGAGGGAGTGGAGTTAGATTGGAAGCCACTCAGCCACATAGACACAGCAATCCACAGGGTTTATAAAGTTCCACTTGTTCAATTTTACCTGTTTCAGCTTCTTTCCTTTACAAATAAAATCTGGTGGTAACATCTGATCAGGGAATTATCTGAAGTGTAGCAGCTGGCAGAATGAGTCCTGTAACTTGGTCTGGAATTTGCAGACACAAACCTAGTCCAGTAATGTGCCCGGTGGAAGGAGGAGTTTGAACTGTACACAGACCTGGCCATGCAGGAGGACAGCAACAGCAGGAAATTAAAATTATTAGTTTACCTTATTGGGGAACAAGGAGGAGAGATCTGCACTGCTCTGAACCACACACTGCCTCAAGCCTCCCAGCAATCCTAGGAGCCCCGAGGACCTATTGCTCCCCAAAGCAGGACAAAACTGTGGAGTGACACAGGCTTTTCACTAGAGAACAATCTAAAGGGGAGGGGATAGATTTCATGTTACTGCCTTACAAACACTGGCTGCCTACATGCAATGTTGGAGTCTTGACAGACTCCCTAATTTGGGACAGGATAGTCTGTGGCACTTGGGATCATCCCCTCCCTCTGCTCTGGGAAGACAATCTCACATTAGACAGGTTTCAGAGGAACAGCCGTGTTAGTCTGTATTCGCAAAAAGAAAAGGAGTACTTGTGGCACCTTAGAGACTAACCAATTTATTTGAGCATGAGCTTTCGTGAGCTACAGCTCACTTCATCAGATGTTTACCGTGGAAACTGCAGCAGACTTTATATACACACAGAAATCATGAAACAATACCTCCTCCCACCCCACTGTCCTGCTGGTAATAGCTTATCTAAAGTGATCAACAGGTGGGCCATTTCCAGCACAAATCCAGGTTTTCTCACCCTCCACCCCCCCACACAAATTCACTCTCCTGCTGGTGCTAGCCCATCCAAAGTGACAACTCTTTACATAATCAAGTCGGGCTATTTCCTGCATAGATCAAGGTTTTCTCACATCCCCCCCACCCCCATACACACACAAACTCAGTGAGTTTGTGTGTGTATGGGGGTGGGGGGGATGTGAGAAAACCTTGATCTATGCAGGAAATAGCCCGACTTGATTATGTAAAGAGTTGTCACTTTGGATGGGCTAGCACCAGCAGGAGAGTGAATTTGTGTGGGGGGGTGGAGGGTGAGAAAACCTGGATTTGTGCTGGAAATGGCCCACCTGTTGATCACTTTAGATAAGCTATTACCAGCAGGACAGTGGGGTGGGAGGAGGTATTGTTTCATGATTTCTGTGTGTATATAAAGTCTGCTGCAGTTTCCACGGTAAACATCTGATGAAGTGAGCTGTAGCTCACGAAAGCTCATGCTCAAATAAATTGGTTAGTCTCTAAGGTGCCACAAGTACTCCTTTTCTTTTCACATTAGACAAATGCTTAGACATGGGGCATGCAATGGAAGCCTTGAGAGGAAAGATGAAATACATAGAAGGTGTATCGCATCCCCAGAACTACATGTCAGGGAGTCAACAGGAAAGGAAAGCAATTGGCTTCCATAAACGTAGTGAAATGTATTTACTGTGTGAGACAGCATGAGCAGGTAAAGGAGAAGGTGCCCCAAGGTAGGACAGCATTACAAGGAATGTGGCAAGGTTGAGCCATCTTGTGCAAGAGCAGAGCAAGGTCTTGGAAGATTGTCAGATTTGTACAGGAGTGGGGTGGCACATCAGACAGTGGTGGTAACATCGTGAGACTCTCCTGGGCTCTGAGAGCATATCAGTTCAAGCTGTCAGGACAAGAAAGCAACAAGGGATGAATAGTACCATCCTCCATGCATAGAAGCATGTTATCTTTTGTGATTTCAGCTGAATAGTGAAGCCTCCTGCATAGTGATTTCTTAGGGTGAGTTGGATTTGAACACACCCATTACAAAGAGCGGTCACAATGTAAAATGAGAACACAGTGGAGCCCAAAGGAATATGTGACCTCATAGTAACTAATCTGAGAAATAACAGATGGTACCAATTGAAGTTTGTGGATGGTAGATGGTAAGCACCCCAGACCTCTCTTGGGAATACAGCATACAGCCATACAAACCATGGATCTGATCGGGTAGTAAGCATGCAAAGAAAGTCTTATGACACTATGTAGTCCAGTGGGCCAAGGAGTTCAAAAGTGTGTAGAGCAGGGGCATTAGAGGACCTGTAGGGACTAGTGCAGCCTGGTGGTGGTAAAGATGTCATCAGGCATGTTGTTCATCTGCATAGACCAAAGCCACTGAAACCGGAATTGAAAATATCCACTGCACACAATAGATGAAATCTTGCTAGTACTTTCCAGATCCAGAATCTGAATGGTCTGTGGTGTGAAGACTGGGTTTTGACTCATAAGTCTGGTTAAAGAGTCAGCATGTGCAGCACTGTTTGGTCACTACAGATGGCTATGCCTGCTGATGAATATAAGCCCAGTGCCAGAGGTGTTCCAGAGATGACTCATTGAGTGCTGTAAGGACTGCTTAGGGTGAAAACAATTGCAGATGATATCCTCATTGTAGGTGAAAGAAGCCATGATACAGAAGCTGAATGAGACTATGACAGGAAATGACGACAAGCTTTTCTACAGCGATGCAGGGACAAGAACATAAAACTGAATGCAGATAAAATGTGACTCAAACAACATGAGGTGACATACATTAAACATCTGCTCACAGCACAGGGACAGAGCTGATCCCATCAAAATGAAAGCAGTCAGACATTCCACATTCCTAGTAGATGTGAAAGGGGTACCTAGGTGCTGAAATTAGGAGTGCTGAATGTGCTACCATGCCCACTGGCTTGAAGTGGTTTTCGTCATATACAGGATTTACAGTTTGGTTCAATGGCTCTCATCACCCCTCATACAATTTGTTCCAGCACTCCTGAAGGGGTACAGCACTTTATAGGAATGATACATTTTCTGTCCACATTTGTCTGCAATAGAGGAACCATATGTCAGCTCCTGTACAAGTCTCTGTCCTCTCATAAGGCAGGATGTTGAGAGGGACTGGGCAGGTCCGTAACAGCAAGCATTTGACATGCTGAAACAAAGGATAATGGATGCCCCTGTCCTGAAGTACTACAAGACAGGAGAGACACTGTCACTCCAGTGTGATGCATCAGAGAAAGGATTGGGTATAGCTTTTTTGCAAAAGCAGCCAGTCACTTATTCCAACAGACCCCTGTCAGAGACTGAACAAAATAGAAAAAAAGCTTCTGGCTATGGTTTTGGAGTGGAGGGTTTCCATCAGTACACCTGTAGCCAATAATAGTGCAAAAAGCTTAGACACCCCTAGAAACAATCATGGCAAAGCCCCTTCTTGCATATGTTGATGCATCTCCAACACTACCAAGGAGATCAGATGTTGTACACATATGTACCCAGTATCAGCGAGCTGGAGGAACGGGGTCTGGACATTGAATCCATTAGCATGCTGCACTGTCTCCTGGTTTCAACACTGAAGCTGATGAAAATCAAAGAGGCAATGGAAAAGCCCAATTGCAAGCAGTCAAAAGAATGTGATAAGAGCAGGGTGGCCAGAAGACAAAAGCCAAGTTTCTGGTAGGAGCAGAACCATATTGTCAAATTAAAGATTAGTTGAGTATGCAGGATAGAATATTTTGAGGACAGGAAGTTTGTTGTCTCCACCACATTCCATAAGCATGTCGTGCAAAAAATACAGGACTCGCACCTTGGCATTGACCGTTGTCTTAGACAGGCTTGTGAGTAGATTTAACAGCCAGGAATGAATACACATCTCTGCTCCTTGATAGCAGGGTGTGACGCCTGCTGGTCATGTGATAACCACCAGCAGAAAGACTCTGTTACCACATGATCTGCCCACCACTGAGTGGAGGCCTGCTGCATCCAGAAGAATGGAGAATCCACCAAGAGGAGATGGCCAACAATCAGTGAAAGCAGGCAACAGAGTATAGCTGGTTAGCAAACAACCTGCTGACCCTGGAGACGGACGCTCCTCACAACTCATAAGCCTACTCCTTCTGTTTTTTCTCTATTGGCTAGGTCCTCGCAGGAGGACCTGGCTCCAGGGCTTCTATGTACTTCACCTGTTGAGAAGACCAAACTATCTCAAAGACTGTTCAACCACGAGTCTGCGGTAAAGATGAAACTCCAATTTAGCTGTGTGCTAACAACCTCTGGCAGAAGAGACAGGAGCTGGAGTCTGGGTGTCAATTATTTGTGTTTAATTTTATATTAAAATGTTTGTTAAAACAGGGAAGATATATCATGGTCAGTGGAACTGAAGTGTCCCTGGAGGAATAGGGAATGGAGGTAGTTAGGTTAAAGGACAACTCAGCCACATGGAGGCAGAAGTCCACAGGCTTCAATAAAGTTTCTCTTGTTTAATTTACTTTGCATTCAGCTTCACTCTTTGGGAATAAAACATCTAGAAGCTTTATTGGAAAGTGAATAACTTGTAATGGAATATAGAATCAAATCTCACATTTAGTGCACAGTGCAAATCTATCTATTTCAGTGCTTCTGCTTACTATTTAGCAGATTGAAGCCTTTGGTTTAGTAGTTTTAGCAGTATGCATGTGGCAAATATAATTAAATGAACGGGAGCTTAATGATTTCACTAAGATAACATTTGAAGTGTAATACACTTTATACCTAAATGCAGTCCTTCATGACAATGCTGGATATTGCAGTTCAAAAATCACTTAATGTGGATTTTTAACAGTCCTGAAATATTACAAATCCAATTAGATTATATTTAGTTGACATATGTGAATTAATCTTTAATCCTCCTGTTAAGAGGAAAAATAATTTTATATTTTTCACCAGTCCTTGCACTTGTATTCAAGTAAGCAATTGTTAATAGCATAAGAAGAAAAAAATCACCCCATGACATCAAAAAGCAGAAAATAATGTGCAATTTGTTCAGGTAACATTACTGATCTACCAGCATTATATTTCACTTTCATTATTGCAGTTTCTGTCCCAGAAATGCAAACTCGCATCTGTTAACATTTCTTATTTGAACAAGCTGAGTGTATGCTATTGTTATAAAAAATTCTGTACCAAGGAAGACTGGAAGGATCATTTTATTTTATGGTGGTTCCATTAGTATATCATTTTTACCAACATTTGTATATAGTATATCATTGTTGACACTGGATTATTAACCTTTATTCTTCACATGGTGGAATGTGTAATAGCTTTGTTTGGTGAAATATTCTTTTTTGGGACTGAATAGTTTCTCACTCCAAATATTTATATATATTCATGACCTATCATCTGGTTAGCCTGTTACAGAAAACAGGGTTTATAGATATAAATCTTGACTGGTTTATGATATTCTAATTCTGCATGAATGTTCTTACTCAAAATTGTATAATTTATAGTTTGCAAATATTTTTATTAACAGCGTGTTAGTCATTGTAGTATTTCAAATGCAGTGATGATACATAATATAAGAAATATCATAAATCTTACTATTGCACTTGTCCATGTATAAGAGCTTGACAGGGAATGGGTTCCTATCAGTAAAGGATCTGGTTGAACTCTCCACAGTTAAACCCACACAGGAAATCCCTTTGTATCAAACACTGTGATGTTGATGACAGAAAATCCTCCCAAAAAATGTTGAGAAAATTCTAATCTGTAAATCTGAAAAAAATCTATTCTATTCATTGGCATTCATGAGAAAAATAAGACTACATTTTTCAGATAACTATACGTTCTGACATTTCAGCTCAGCACGATTAGCCCCAATCTTGTCTATTTAAATTATCTAGCATATTAGGATTTCACTGGTTTCAGGGGTAGTCGTGTTAGTTTATATCAGCAAAAACAATGAGGAGTCCTTGTGGCACCTTAAAGACTAACACATTTATTTGGGCATAAGCTTTCATGGGCTATAACCCACTTCATCAGATGCATGGAGTGAAAAAAGTAGACAGGTATAAATACACAGCACATGAAAAGATGGGAGTTGCCTTGCCAAGTGGGGGGCCAATGCTAATGAAGCCAATTCAATTAGGCTGGATGTAGCCCATTCCTAACAGCTGACAAGAAGGTGTGAGTATCAACGGAGGCAAAATTATTTTTTTGTAGTGACCCAGCCACTCCCAGTTTTTATTCAGGCCTAATTTGATGGTGTCAAGTTTGCAAATTAGTTCCAGTTCTGCAGTTTCTCGTTGAGTCTGTTTTTGAAGTTTTTTTTTGTTGAAGAATGGCCACATTTAAGTCTGTTGCGTATCCAGGTTGAAGTGCCCTCACTTGATTTTGATTGACTTCATTCTTTTTAAAGCATCTTTAAAATTACCAAGGTAGTGTATGCATATAATTTTTGTTAATATATATGGAAAATATGCCTGTGCATCAATATAACCACAATTCGCTGGATGATTTTCAAGGTTAAAAAATAAACAGTGGTATTGGTAAAATCCATGCTGGCTAGACTTTAACGTGCATAGCAGAAGTAGCTATGATGTCAAATTAAGAATGGGACATGGTTTATTCATGTTGACTTAAGTTTAAGATCTAAAAATTACGTGTCTGAGAGCAATGAGAATTGAGGAATTGACTTGGAGATCGGATTACCAAACTAGAACGTATAGCTGAGTTAACTTACATACTTATGGTGTTTAGGTACAATGTATACACTATTTCATGTAACTTGTAATCTATGATTTGTTAAAAGCAGAAATTAATCCCTTTCTTTGTCTAGTTAAACAACTTTGAACTTTTCAGAGTAGTTTAAATTATGACGTTATTTGCCTGAGGTTCTTTACAATCACTTTTTAGAAGATGGTGAGTGACCAACACATAGTGACAATTGCTGGATCAGAAATACAGCAATGTTGGCTTTGAATTAACCAGTCATCACCCATTTTTAAGAGACTAATGTAACCGTGTGTGTGTCCATGTAAATCTGTTATAGTTCTATGTTGGAACATCTCTTTAGTTAAAGCTGTAGAAACTTGTGCTTTTAGCTCTGGAGTTCCTCACTTCAATTCTTTGTGTTGGCCAAGATGGTGGCTGTCACACTAAGTTGAAGCTTAGATCTTTCCAGGAAAGGCCTATAAGCAAATGAAAAAAGAGCTATAAAAAGTCTGAGACAAAGCTGGAGACAAGCTGACCAAAGAAAGTAAAGGGTCCTTCCTATATAACTAAAGGAATTCACTGAAAGGTGGGAATACTCTTTAAAATATATATATATATGGTATGTATACTGATATATTTTATGAATATATAATCTGGATACCGTCCTGTAGCTATTTTCTGATTTGAATTATGTAGTACATATGTATTTTAAATTTTGGTGATGGTGAAAAACATTTAACCTATTTTTACATGTTCATGTCTTTATAGCAGATCTCTCATAACATTGAGACTTAGCTTTTTAATTTTAATACTGAAATTGCCCTTCATTCCCTGTTGCTGTCTTGATGGTTGTGCAACATCAAGTGATGACTTTCAAACCCTAAGAGGAGCTGTATTTTAGTACAGTGTGCTCTTCTTAGAGTCTGTACATTTCAGAAATGTTAACATTGTAGCCAACCTAGAGAAATTATGGATCCCATCATCTCTAGTAATGTTTTTTGCCCTAAACTTGTCACAATTTAATGGATTCTAGTGTGCGCTACCCTGGCTACCCACTAGGACTGCTTTGAGGGGAATCCAAGCTCTGTTTCCTGCTCAGCCCTCGTTGCCAGTTGTGTAACCACCAAATGGTTTCGCGTTGTCCACCAACTAGCTCCTGTGGGGGATGACGTTTGCCTATGCACTTCTAGTCTGGCCTCAATTCCAACCGGAGATCAAGAAGTGAAAGGCTTTGTCTATTTTACCAATAGTTCCCCCCATCATCTAATTCCTAGATATCCCATTCCCATCTCTGCAGTCATTTGCAATTTACAATAAAACATTGGCAATTTTTGACTGGGGGTTGGACTAGATGACCTCCTGAGGTCCCTTCCAACCCTGATATTCTATGGTTCTAAGACTGCTTTGTGCTGTTTGCTTGCATGGTGGAGCTTTAACTCATTCATTGCAGGTAGTCATGCCAATAGCAGGAACAAAAGATACCATCATTTGTGAAGAGATGTTTAATGTTTACCAACTTCTGCCATGTTATCTTCAAACGTACATAATATTACTTTCAGCCCCTCCATCATTATGGAGTTGCACAACTTGAGTTGTAAATAAATGTGAAGCTGTATGTTTTGTTTTTTTTATGGGTGGTGTTTTGATAAAGTATCATGGATGACACGGTCTCCCACAGTATTCTTGTCAGCAAGTTAAAGAAGTATGGGCTGGATGAATGCACTATAAGGTGGGTAGAAAGTTGGCTAGATTGTCGGGCTCAACGGGTAGTGATCAATGGCTCCATGTCTAGTTGGCAGCCGGTATCAAGTGGAGTGCCCCAGGGGTTGGTCCTGGGGCCGGTTTTGTTCAATATCTTCATAAATGATCTGGAGGATGGTGTGGATTGCACTCTCAGCAAATTTGCGGATGATACTAAACTAGGAGGAGTGGTAGATATGCTGGAGGGCAGGGATAGGATACAGAAGGAACTAGACAAATTGGAGGATTGGGCCAAAAGAAATCTGAGGTTCAACAAGGATAAGTGCAGGGTCCTGCAGTTAGGACGGAAGAACCCAATGCACAGCTACAGACTAGGGACCGAATGGCTAGGCAGCAGTTCTGCGGAAAAGGACCTAGGGGTGACAGTGGTCGAGAAGCTGGATATGAGTCAACAGTGTGCCCTTGTTGCCAAGAAGGCCAATGGCATTTTGGGATGTATACGTAGGGGCATTGCCAGCAGATCGAGGGACGTGATCGTTCCCCTCTATTCGACATTGGTGAGGCCTCATCTGGAGTACTGTGTCCAGTTTTGGGCCCCACACTACAAGAAGGATGTGGATACATTGGAGAGAGTCCAGCGAAGGGCAACAAAAATGATTAGGGGTCTGGAACACATGACTTATGAGGAGAGGCTGAGGGAGCTGGGATTGTTTAGCCTGCAGAAGAGAAGAATGAGGGGGGATTTGATAGCTGCTTTCAACTACCTGAGAGGTGGTTCCAGAGAGGATGGTTCTAGACTATTCTCAGTGATAGAAGAGGACAGGACAAAGAGTAATGGTCTCAAGTTGCAGTGGGGGAGGTTTAGGTTGTATATTAGGAAAAACTTTTTCACTAGGAGGGTGGTGAAACACTGGAATGCGTTACCTAGGGAGGTGGTGGAATCTCCTTCCTTAGAAGTTTTTAAGGTCAGGCTTGACAAAGCCCTGGCTGGGATGATTTATTTGGGGATGGGTCCTGCTTTGAGCAGGGGGTTGGACTAGATGACCTCCTGAGGTCCCTTCCAACTCTGTTGGTTGCTATAAATGACTGATAGCATTTCATAGAATCATAGAATATCAATTATTCTGAGTATAAGGCAACAACTAGTTAGCTTTGTGGTTTCAAAATATATGCATTATCCTATGAAAGTACCCTCTAGCTCTCAAGTAAATACCATTCTGGAGACAAACTGGGCCCATGGGATTCACTCCTTTGCAATTCAAAGATCAGGTTGCCTACTTGTCTTGAGTAATACGGAACTTGCCAAAAGAATTCTATATGAAAAACGTCTTCATGTGAGGCTAAAGAGAACAAAATACTCTGCATTTGTTGGTTCTGCTTCTCTGTTCAAGGAACAATCCAAGATAATATTTGACCTGCAGCCTAGTGCTGGGAGATGCTTCAGAGGTTTGATTTAGATATACATCTAAAAGCTGGATGCCTACCTTAATAATCCAAACAGTTATAATTATACAAAAATTTACTGGAAGTCTCACAAGAACAAGATTTTCTGTGAGATTCCTTTTACTTTGTTTTCCTTTGAGTTAGAAAACATGAGTGCAGTCTTTGTTGTGATGTACAGGAGTTTATGCCAGAAAGTGCAGAGGACTACAAAAGTAAAAAAGAACTTTTAATCACAAAATGCTCTTTTCAGGTTTCTGATAGGTTCATTCAATTTACCAATGAGCTAATGGCTTGCGATATAATCCCAATCAAGAATCTACACTGCCAGAAGTTTCAATCCTTCACTTGTGACATTACAACTGAGGAACAAATATTTGATAGAAGCAAAGGCGTTCTACTCATGTAAATTTAGATTGTAAGCTCTTTGGGGCAGAAGCTATATTCCTATATGATTGATACAGTGGTCAGTACAATGCACCTTGATTCTGACTAGAGCCTGATGGCTATTTTTAGTAGTAAATAATGGGGGGGGAGAGAGAGAGAGAAAAATATTGCATAAAAGGAGTTGTTTCTAAATAGAATGCATCACACACATTTTTGAAAAGCACCAAATGCTTTTTTCAGTTTCTCAGTGGCTGGAACTGGATCCACATTTGGTGCTGAGTTTACTGTTCAGCATTAGGGAAATCCCTCATCATTTCTTCAAAGTATCGGACTTCAGTTAATTTTACTGGTACAGAACTAGAAGCAATTGTGTTCAGTGCTTTAATCAAAAGTTTGACTATGGTAGCAAATCACCTCTGAATTACCAATGCATAAGTAATTAATTTTCTTGCAAAAATATGTAATAGTGTCTTGTTTTTCTCCACATGTATCACAGTATTAGGGGGAGCATCTCTGCTTCAGACGTAACAGATTGTTTTGACCACCCAGATCTATTTATTTTGTATTTTGATCCAGTAATCTCTGTATCATCAATTCTGATGGCTTGTCTGGGTGATAGACAGCATCTCAATCTGTGTTATCTCAACTCATTTCTAAATGATCCTAAAAAAGGAACATGATTAAACAGTTTAGGAGGATTATTGGCATTACTTAATAGAAACAGAAGTTTCCAATATGCAGATGTTAAATGCCAGCTAATCAGTCCAAATCATTCATAATTTTCAAAGTTTACTGGGGATGTGCTGACCGCTACTCAAAAATAATGTAGATGGTTGCAGACAAAGTCTCTCTTCCTTATGAAAGAAGTACTTCTCTATTGGTGACTGTACTTTTACTAAAGAGTGTACTTTTATCCACTCAAAAAGCATAAGTTTCATAGCTCATTCACTTACCAACATGTGCTCTTTTTTCAGGGGTGAAAGTAACTTAAAGGAATTACTGGTAAGCCGGATTCCTGAGCGGGGGCATGGCCTCAACAAGAAGAGGCGTGGCCTCAAAATGAAGATTTAAAGGCCCCAAGGCTTTGGCTGTGGCTGGGAGCCCCGGGGCCTTTTAATCACCCCCGGATCTACCAGCTGCAGAGGCTCAGGGGTGATTTAAAGGGCCTGAGGCTCTGGCCACCACTACCACAGCGGAGCTCCACGCCCTTTAAATCAACGGAGCCCTGCCACCGCTACCCCGGGGCTCCAGCAGTGGGGCTTGGGCAGTGCTTTAAAGGGCCTGCAGCTCCGGCTGCTGCAGCGAGCCCTGGGCTCTTTAAATCGCCAGCCTGGGGAAGCCGGTCTGGTCCAGCATGGCATACCGTCTCTTGCCAGTACGCCATACCGGCTTACTTTCATCTCTGTCCCTTTTAGATTGTAAATGGTTCCTTATGCACATATACAAAGCTTGATGTCCCAACAGTGGTGACTAGACTCAAGAAAATAGTTTGGAAGACTAAATCTTAAACAAAGGGGAAGAAAAAAGAAAGTGGATTAAAAATAAGTAAATAACATGGAACAATAATCCTTTCAACAATGTATCTTGGTAAATTACATGAATTTCTTTGACTTGATGTATTATCAAGTTGTTGAATCATAGCTAGTTACATCATTTATTGCATAGGATTGTTTCAGGATGTGTAAATGCATTTTATAGTCTTAAAATCTGTATGTCACTCCTGAGCTATAAATTCTCTATGGATTTTGATTATTGCAAATTGCCTCTGCACAGAGGAAAGATAAAATTGCTCATTTCTGGATTTGTTCTGTCATTTTGCATCTATTGGAAGAATATTATTTGAGATTTCAGCAAGCACACAGGACAAAGTCCTTACACTTTGTTCTCCTTCCTTCCTTCCGCTTGGATGTGAGGGAAATTAAAACCAATTTAGTTATACAGAGTACTGCATTGTTTAATGGTAGGAATGCATTATATCCTGTAGGTTGTCACTGTTAAAGTTTATACTACAATAAACCTTGCCTGGCATACAATCTGTTGGAAGCATGGAGGGTACTCTGGCCCCTGGTGGGGTCATTACCAGTCCAGATATGTTAGAGCAGCCTTGGATCTACTCTACCAAATGCCAGTACTGCTATAGAACAACCCTATGTTGAGGGATCCATACCACCTCCTTTAGTCTACCACTCTGACAGCAGATAGTGGGTGCCACCGGTAATCTGTTCCATACTCATAAGAACGGACATACTGGGTCGGACCAAAGGTCCATCAAGCCCAGTATCCTGTCCTCTGACAATGGCCAATGGCAGGTGCCCCAAAGGGAGTGAACAGACAGGTTATCATAAAGTGATCCATGCCCTGTTACCCAATCCCAGCTTCTGGCAAACAGAGGCTAGGGACATCATTCCTGCCCATCCTGGCTAATAACCATTGATGGACCTATCCTCCATGAATCTATCTAGCTCCCTTTTGAACCCCCTTATGGTATTGGCCTTCACAACACCCTCTGGCAAGGGGGTTGGACTAGATGACCTTCAGGGGTCCCTTCCAACCGTGATATTCTATGATTCTATGATTCCAGAGGTTGACTTGTGTTGCGTGAAAAAATACTTGTTTTAAACCTGCTACCTATTAATTTAATTTGGTGGCCCCTTGTTCTTGTATTATGAGGAGGAGTAAATAACACTTCCTTATTTACTTTCTCAATACCACTCATGATTTTATAGCCCTCTATCATATCCCACCTTAGTCGCCTCTTTTCCAAGCTGAAAAGTCCCAGTCTTATTAATCTCTCCTCATACTGAAGCTGTTCTATACCCCTAATCATTTTTGTAGCCCTTTTCCAAACCTTTTCCAATGCCAATATATCTTTTTTTGAGATGGGGGCAACCACATCTGCATGCGGTATTCAAGGTGTGGGCATACCATGGATTTATATAGAGGCAATATGATACTTTCTGTCATATTATCTGTCCCATTTTTGATGATTCCCAACATTCTGTTCGCTTTTTTGACTACTGCTGAACATTGAGTGGATGATTTCAGAGAACTATCCACAATGACTCCAAGATATTTCTTGAGTGGTAACAGCTAATTTAGATCCCATCATTGTATATGTATAGTTAGGATTATGTTTTCCAATGTACATTACTTTGCATTTATCAACATTAAAGTTCAGCTGCCATTTTGTTGCCCCGTCGCTCAGTTTTCTGAGATCCTTTTGTATCTCTTCTCAGACTGCCGGAGACTTAACTATCTTGAGTAGTTTTGTATCATCTGCAAATTTTGTGACCTCACTGTTTACACCTTTTTCCAGATCATATAGGAATATGTTAAAAAGGACTGGGCCCAGTACAGATCCTTGGGGCACACCACTATTTACTTCTCTCCATTCTGAAAACTGACCATTTATTCCTACGTTTTGTTTCCTATCTTTTAACCAGTTACCAATCCATGAGAGAGAGTCTTCCCTCTTATCCCATGACTGCTTATTTTGCTTAAGAGCCTTTGGTGAGGGACCTTGTCAAAGGCTTTCTGAGAATCTAAATACATTATATCCACTGGGTCTCCTTTGTCCACATGCTTGTTGACCCCCTCAAGGAATTCTAGTAGATTGGTGAGGCATGATTTCCCTTTACAAAAACCATGTTGACGATTTCCCAACAAATTATGTTCATCTATGTGTCTGACAATTTTGTTCTTTAAGATAGTTTCAACCAATTTGCAAGTACTGAAGTGAGGCTTACGGGCTTGTAGTTGCCAGGGTCACCTCTGGAGCCCTTTTTAAAAATTGGCGTCACATTAGCTATCCTCCAGTCATTTGGTACAGAAGCTGATTTAAATGATAGGTTACAGATGATAGTTAATAGTCCTGCAATTTCACATTTGAGTTCCTTCAGAACTCTTGGGTGAATACCATCAGGTCCTGGAGACCTATTAGTGTTTATCAATTTGTTCCAAAACCTCCTTTAATGACACCTCAATTTGGGACAGTTCCTCAGATCTGTCACCCAAAAAGAATGGCTTAGGTTTGGGAATCTCCCTCACATCCTCAACAGTGAAGACCGATGCAAAGAATTCATTTAGTTTCTCCGCAATGGCCTTATCATCTTTTTGCATCTTGATCGTCCAGTGTCCCCACTAGTTGTTTAGCAGGCTTTCTGCTTTCGATATATTTTTAAAAAAAATTGCTATTACTTTTGGAGTCTTTGGCTAGCTGTTCAAATTATTTTTGGTCTTTCTAATTCTATTTTTACACTTCATTTGCAAGAGTTTATGCTCTTTTCTATTTTCCTCATTAGGATTTATCTTCCACTTTTAAAGGATGCCTTTTTGCTTCTCACTGCTTTTTACTTTGTGGTTTAACCACGGTGGCCCTTTTTTTGGTTCTGTTACTGTGTTTGTTTGTTTTTTTAAATTGGAGTATACATTTAAGTTGAGCCTCTATTATGGTGTCTTTTAAAAGTTTCCACACAGCTTGCAGGGATTTTACTTTTGGTACTGTACCTTTTAATTTCTGTTTCACTAACCACCTCATTTTTTGTAGTTCCCCTTTCTGAAATTAAATGCGACAGTGTTGGGCCACTGTGGAGTTTTCCCCGCCACAGGGATGTTAAATTTATATTATGGTTACTGTTACCAAGCGGTCCAGCTATATTCACTTCTTCAACCTGATCCTCTGCTCCACTTAAGACTAAATCAAGAGTTGCCTTTCCTCTCGTGCATTCCAGGCCTAGCTTTTCCAAGAAGCAGTCTTTTAAGGTGTCAAGAAACTTTATCTCAGCATCCCTTCCTGAGGTTATATGTACCCAGTCAATATGGGGATAGTTGAACTCCCTCATTATTTATTATTGAGTTTTTTATTTTAATAGCCTCCATAATCTCCCTGACCATTTCAGAGTCACTAACACCATCCTGGTCAGGTGATCAGTAATATAGCCCTACTGCTATATTCTTATTTTTCAAGCATGGAATTACTATCCATAGAGATTCCATAGTACAATTTAGTTCATTTAAGATTTTTACTTCATTTGATTCTACGTTTTCTTTTACATATCATGTAACTCCTCCACCAGCACGACCTGTTCTGTCCTTCCAATACATCTTGTACCCTGGTATTACTGTGTCCCATTGATTATTCTCATTCCGCCAGGTTTCTGTGATGCCTATTATATCAATATCCTCATTTAATACTAGGCACTCTAGTTCACCCATCTTATTATTTAGACTTCTAGTATTGGTATATAAGCATTTTAAAAACTTTTCATTTTTTGGCTGTCCTCTATTGCATGATGTAATTGAATTGGACTTTTTTTCATTTGACTTTCTCATCAGATCCTCCCTGTATTTTATCATTTTCCATCCTCTTCTCCTTATTAGGACATAGGGAATCTCCATTTATAGATCCTCCCCTAAGGGATGACCGAACCACATGCTCCTCCGTACCTGTCTGCTTTCCCCCAGCCCTTAGTTTAAAAACTGTTCTACAACCCATTTAATTATAAGTGCCAGCAATCTGGTTCTATTTTGGTTTAGGTGGAGCCCTGTCATAAATATAAAGGGAAGGGTAAACCCCTTTGAAATCCCTCCTGGCCAGGGGAAAGCTCCTCTCACCTGTAAAGGGTTAAGAAGCTAAAGGTAACCTCGCTGGCACCTGACCAAAATGACCAATGAGGAGACAAGATACTTTCAAAAGCTGGGAGGAGGGAGAGAAACAAAGGGTCTGTGTCTGTCTGTATGCTGGTTTCTGCCAGGGATAGACCAGGAATGGAGCCTTAGAACTTTTAGTAAGTAATCTAGCTAGGTATGTGTTAGATTATGATTTCTTTAAATGGCTGAGAAAAGAATTGTGCTGAATAGAATAACTATTTCTGTCTGTGTATCTTTTTTTGTAACTTAAGGTTTTGCCTAGAGGGGTTCTCTATGTTTTTGAATCTAATTACCCTGTAAGATATCTACCATCCTGATTTTACAGGGGGGATTTCTTTATTTCTATTTACTTCTATTTTTATTAAAAGTCTTCTTGTAAGAAAACTGAATGCCTTTTCATTGTTCTCAGATCCAAGGGTTTGGGTCTGTGGTCACCTATGCAAATTGGTGAGGCTTTTATTCCAACATTTCCCAGGAAAGGGGGGGTGCAAGTGTTGGGAGGATTGTTCATTGTTCTTAAGATCCAAGGGTCTGGGTCTGTAGTCACCTAGGCAAATTGGTGAGGCTTTTTACCAAACCTTGTCCAGGAAGTGGGGCGCAAGGTTTTGGGAAGTATTTTGGGGGGAAAGACGCGTCCAAACAGCTCTTCCCCAGTAACCAGTATTAGTTTGGTGGTGGTAGCGGCCAGTCTAAGGACAACGGGGGGAATATTTTGTACCTTGGGGAAGTTTTGACCTAAGCTGGTAAAGATAAGCTTAGGAGGTTTTTCATGCAGGTCCCCACATCTGTACCCTAGAGTTCAGAGTGGGGGAGGAACCTTGACAAGCCCATCCTTCCTTTATAGGCTGCCCCTCTCCCAAAAGCTTCCCCAGTTCCTAATAAATCTAAACCCCTCCTCTCTACACTATTGTCTCATCCACGCATTGAGACCCTGCAGTTCTGCCTGTCTAACTGGCCCTGTGCATGGAACTGGAAGCATTTCAGAGAATGCTACCATGGAGGTCCTGGACTTCAGTCTCTTACCTAGCAGCCTAAATTTGGCATCCAGGACCTCTCTCCTATCCTTCCCCATGTCATTGATACCTACATGTACCACGACCACAGGCTCCTCCCCTGCACTACACATGAGCCATCTAGATGTCTCAAGAGATCCACAACCTTTGCACCAGGCAGGCAAGTCACCATGCAGTTCTCCCGATCATAGCAAACCTAGCTATCTATGTTTCTAATGATCGAATTGCCCATTACTAATACCGGTCTCTTCCTAATAACTGGAGTTCCCTCCCCTGGAGAAGTATCCTCAGTGTGAGAGGATACCACATCATCATCTGGGAGGAGGGTCCCAACTATGGGATCATTTATATCTGCTCCAGTTGGATGTTCTCCTTCCCTGAGGTTTTCATTCTCCTCAACAGCACAGAGGCTGTCAGACAGGGGGTGGGACCATTCTACTGTGTCCCAGAAAGTCTCATCTATGTATCTCTATGTACATTATTCTTGTTTGGTGACCTAGAAATCTAAAACCAAAATGGAAGGTCTCATTTTTCTGCCTTTAGATTAACTTCAGAAATATACGTGCAGCTCTGTTTAACTTCCTTGGGAACCATGATCACAAGCGTCTAAGGAGGTAATTAGTTCTATTTTTACTTTGCACTACAGAGTTGAAGTATCTGGAAAATTGGTGAATAATTTAGAAAGTGTCTGAGAATATAGCTTAAATGTGATTAGCAGTCCATGGAATGAATTTAAGACGTGCTTTGTAAAACTTTATTGACACAACTTTTGAATGCTGCTTAGGACTTTCCAGGAGGGAGGGGGAGGGACTTGGAAGAAGGGGGTGGAATGGGTGTGGGTGAGGGTGGCAGGAAGAGGCAGGATGGGGCGTGGCCAGGGGCGAGGGTGGTCGAACACCCACTGGGCAGAGGGGAAGTCCACGTCTATGCCCCTGTGTGCCAATATTCCGGTCATGAGATTTATCTCACCAATTCTCTGGGATGACAATTGAGTCATAATTTAGCTTATGGGCTAATACTTCCAATTTGTCCCACATTTTTCTCCATACTCCTTGCATTTGTGGAGACACATCTCAGATTTTGAGTAGATTCCACCACTGTTACACTTCTTGCTGCTTCTCTGACCCGATTGTAATTTCCCATTTCCTCCCCAACATATAGTTCTCTGTTAAGGGTCTCCTATTCTTTGCAAAGAACTCTGACTTCAAACCTGACAAACTCACTGCACCAAACACATCTTACAGGATATTTATCTGTAAAGAATAACTTGTCACACACAAGCATTATGATATGGATGCATGGGTAAGATTTAAGGAACAATATATTTACATTGAAAGGATATTTTATGAACTTTGAATAAAACATATTCACTGGGGGTCTTGTGCCTCGGTGATGACCCATTCCCAAACAAGGAGGAGTTGTCACCCACCATAGTCAGCTGGTGAGGTAAAGCAAGATTCTGTTGTCTACCCCGGCCACATCCCAAAACAGGCAAGTAAACCACTTGGAGTTGGAAAGGAACATTATAGCAGGCAGGAGATTGTTCTGGCTATGAATAGAGACAAAATTTTGTTTCAGAATAACAAAGGGTAGGGAGAGGCACTCTTGATCCATTCACTGAGGAAACCCCTAAAAGATCATGGGACTTTTATGAATGTTTGGATCCTGCTTCTTGTGAAACCAGACAGCTCTGCAACCGATTAAATTATTGGGGAAGGGAGCCTACTGTAAAGGAAAGGTAACTGTTGGTAAGTGTAAACCATGTTTGCATTTTATGATTTTGTGTTGTAATTATTTGCTTCTATCACTCTCTCATTTGTAGTTAAATCTTTATTCTTTCTTAAATAAAAACCTACTTTTGTTTTATCATAGGTGCTCACAAGTGCTGTGTGGTTTAAAATAAAACTGGTAAATTGGGGTACACTGCACCTTTGGGTGCAGGGGATCTGGAATTTCTGTGAGTAGCCAGTGCCAGGGGATGGATATAATGAGGGAATGATTCTAAGGGACTTGAGGAGTCAGGTGCACCTATTATTAACATGCAAGGCAAACGTTAGGGCTGGCATAGCCAAGAGGTGTGGCTGAAAGGCTGGTGGTGGTAGGAACCTGATATCCAGCTACCACAAGAGAGCCTCCCTCTCACAGGATGCAGGGGGTAACAAAGTGTGTCACAGTCCTGGGTACCCTGAAAACCATCACAATGTGCAAAGAGACTCTTCCTCTTTTTGATCAGGTGGACCCCATCCCTTCCCAGCAGTCCTCCTTCCCTGAACAGCATCCTATGGTCAAGGAAACCAAAGCCCTCCTGTTAATGCCATCTTCACAGCCATGCATTCATACTCAGGATGCATGTGTCCCTGATTGGGACATTATCCTCAAGAGGGAGGGTGGACAAGAACACAACCTGTACTCTTGACTCCCTCATGTCTTCTCCCAGAGCACTGTAGTCCCTCTGATCTTCTTAGGGTCATGCCTGGCAATATTATTAGTGCCCATGTGGATGAGCAGCATGTGGCAGTGGAACAGATAAGCCTTAGCAACCTTTCCATAATGTCTCAGATTATGGGCTCCACTGCAAGGACCCAGGGACTAGAACCTGGATCTGCAGAGCCTGGGACAGCTGATAGGCTCACACTGCTATTGGAAGGCCACACAGACTTTGGCCTGTTGCAAAGTGAGACTTTGCCTGATCTCCAGTTTCCAGCCTGACTCTGACTTTTGTTACTGGGTTCCAGCCTCATACTACCTCTGGTCTCCAGTCTATGACCCCAGCCTGACTCTGTGTCTTGCGATTCCTCCAACTCCTGCCCACTGACTACCATCCCTAGTAAGCAGATCTGTGACTGCTTACTAGGGATGGTAGTAAGCATAGGGATCTGTGACTGCTAAACCAAACTGCCTACTCCCCGGTCCCTCACATCCAATTGGGGAGCACACCTCCTGGGACATTACGTGGGGTAGGCCGATGGATGCTGCCATCCACCTCAAAAGGGAATCTCCAGCCATTACCACACTGTGCCTTGTCCTTGTGGGTGCAGTCGCTGTGAGTATCCCAGCCTTGGGGATGGTTGTCTTCTCCTCAGCCATTGGGATCTGCTCCTCTCCTCCTGTTTCCAGTATTGCATACTAGTTCTTGACCTCTATGGATGGGGGACCAGCAGCCAGTCTCCTTACTCCTCTGGTGCCATTGTAGTAATCTGTGGTTAACTAGCATCCTCCATCTTGGATGTCTCCATGTGCATTCTGACAATGAAGCCCTCCTACTAGTGGATGCTATGCAGATGAGCCATGTCCTCCTGTAGTTCTCTTCCGGGCTTCCTGAATGATTCCACCAGTGGATACCTGTCACTCTGGGTGATTTCTCCTGCCCGGTTTTCTTCAGCAAGGATATGCAAACTATATTTCCCAGAAGTCAAGACCAGGATTTGGATTGAAGTCTCCAGGGTCAGTATGCCTCCCTGGCCAAGAGCCAAACAGATGCAAGCAGAGAAAGAGCTAGTAGTGGTTCTGGTGACAGGCTGTTTACCTCCCATTGCAGATTCTTCCTCAGATGGCCTGCAAGTTAAGCAGGGATGGGCAGAAGGGGGAGACTCTGCCTTTCTCTTTTGGTGAACTCCCTTAATCACCCAGCTGCCTTCATCTCACCAGGAATGTGATGAAACCACCAAACATTTTAAACAGGATTAAAATGGCAATAAGAACTCTTTCATCACATATATGAATGAAATGTTTCTATGGACTTCATGGAACGTCTGACTAAGGCTCCATTTTATCCCATGGGTCTGGCAGTTGATGGCATTTGCTGTGGATGCTTGAAGGTTGTATGTTTCTAGACAGCTAGAGACTATAAAAAGTAAAAACAAGTAAACCTTCTCACCTTGAAATCTATGATTAAACCAACAAAACCAGAATATGAATGACGCTCCCTGAGACACCATAAAAATTGTTGAAGCATCACAGAGCACAAGCCAACATGATTACACAAGTCAAAAACCTCAGATTGTAAAGTTGGCCAATTCTTCCTGAAAAAAATCCAATCTAATGTATCTCACTTGTGAAATGAAGAAAGAAAGAAAAAGTAACTTTCATTGATTCATTGTGGTTGGCAATGTGTTACGGGCTAGTTCTGTGACTTCAGAATTCTTCATGCTAATAAAACACCCAAGAGTGCATTATCCCTCAGAAACTCTGTAGTGCAAATTTCCTTTTTTCTTTGCCCTCTAGTTAAACACAATTAATTATTTTCATTAGAGAAAATAAATCAGGTCTTTTTTCAGTGACATTCATAATAATGAAATGTGTATTTTTTTATGTTGCACAGAATTGTCTTTTTAATTGTTCCTCATTTTCTCTAGTCCAAGTGGACAAATTGTTTTTGTATGTAATACATACTAGAACAATACTGAAAGTATTCCAGAACCAAAAAAACTTCATTAAAGAAACAAGATACTCTACTCACCTATGACATTATTCGCAAAACTAAGCCCCTTGAAAGCAACAAACTGCCCACATAATGTGTTTTTTAATCAAGTCCAAAGAAAAAGAAAAAGTCCAAATGCTTGATCAACTAAGTTTTTTACTACTACTACTAACAATAATTCCTGGCTCTTGTATAACACTTTTCATCAGTAGATTTCCACAAGCAGTTTTATTTTGCGTTTGGTTTCTCAGAGTATGTCTACACAGCCAGCGACAGCAAGTCCCCCCACCCCTGGCCTGGGTCAACCAACCTGAGTTAGTGGGGCTTGCAGTAGCACTCTAAAAATAGGTATGCAGGCAGAACTTTGAAGTTGTCTCGGACTGGAGCTCAGGCTCTGAAGCCCACCTGAGATGTTCCCCCTCTGGTGTCATCTGGACTGGTGATCAGCTAGGTCACTCCAATTCTTGATTCTGGGAGCCAGTGTTACCCTGCTCTGCTGTGAGAGCCCCCACTCCTGGTCTGTTTATGCACAGCCTCTGGCATGTAAGCTGTCCTTGGATTGTACAACCAAATGACACTAGCCAATATCTCCGGTCCCAGACACAACCCTAGGAACCTCTGTCTTGCAGTGTCCAGTTATGCTCGCTGGACACTGCAAGCTTGTATGAGTTTGTCAATTTAACAAAGAAATTGATGTAGAATCATAGAAGATTAGGATTGGAAGAGACCTCAGGAGGTCATCTAGTCGAACCCCCAGCTCAAAGCAGGACCGACACCAACTAAATCATCCCAGCCAGAGCTCTGTCAAGCCAGGCCTTAAAAACCTCTAAGGATGGAGAGTCCACCACCTCCCTAGGTAACCCATTCCAGTGCTTCACCACCCTTCTAGTGAAATAGTGTTTCCTACTAGCCAGCCTAGTCCTCTCTCGCTGCAAGTTGAGACCATTGCTCCTTGTTCTGTCTCTGCCACCTCTGACAACAGTTGAGCTCCATCCTCTTTGGAACCCCCCTTCAGGTAGTTGAAGGCTGCTATCAAATCCCCCCTCACTTTGCTCTTCTCTTCTGCAGACTAAACACGCCCAGTTCCCTCAGTCTCTCCTCGTAAGTCATGTGCCCCACCCCCTGATTGTTTTCATTGCCCTCTGCTGGACTCTCTAATTTGTCCACATCCTTTCTGTAGTGGGGGACCCAAAACTGGATGCAATATTCCAGATGTGGCCTCACCAGTGCCGAATAGAGGAGAATAATCACTTCCCTTGATCTGCTGGCAGTGCTCCTACTAAGGCAACTCGATATGCCGTTTGCCTTCTTGGCAACAAGGGCACATTGTTGACTCATATCCAGCTTCTCGTCCATGTAATCCCCAAGTTCTTTTCTGCAGAACTGCTGCTGAGCCAGTTGGTCCCCAGCCTGTAGCGGTGCATGGGATTCTTTCGTCCTATGTCCAGGACTCTGCACTTGTCCTTGTTCAACCTCATCAGATTTTTTTGGCCGAATCCTCTAATTTGTCTAGGTCCCTCTGGACCCTATCCCTACCCTCCAGCGTATGTACCTCTCCCCCCCCAGCTTAGTGTCAAGTGCAAATGTTAGTGGCAAGTGCAAACTTGCTGAGGGTGCAATCCATCCCATCATCAAGATCATTAATGGAGATGTTGAACAAAACCGGCCCGAGGACCGACCTGTGGCACTCTGCTTGATACCGGCTGGCAGCTAGACATTGGGCTATTGATCGCTACCTGTTGAGCCCGACAGTCTAGCCAGCTTTCTATCCACCTTACAGTCCATTCATCCAATCCATACTTCTTTAACTTGCTGGCAAAAATACTGTGGGAGACCGTATCAAAAGCTTTGCTAAAGTCAAGATATATCACAACTACTGCTTTCCCCATATCCACAGAGCCAGTTATCTCCTCATAGAAGGCAATCAGGTTGGCCAGGCATCACTTGCCCTTGGTGAATCCATGTTGATTGTTCCTGATTATCTTCCTCTCCTCCAAGTGCTTCAAAGTGGATTCCTTGAGGAGCTGCTCCATGATTTTTCCAGGAACTGAGGTGAGGCTGACCGGTCTGTAGTTCCCTGGGTTTCTTCTTCTTCCCTTTTTTAAAGATGAGCACTTTATTTACCTTTTTCCAATAGTCTGGGACCTCCCCCCGATCACCATGAATTTTCAAAGATAATGGCCAATGGCTCTGCAATCACATCAGCCAATTCCCTCAGCACCCTCGGATGCATTAGATCTGGACCCGTGGACTTGTGCATGTCCAGCTTTTCTAAATATTCCTTAACCACACAATCATACCACACAATCCTATTATAAGGATGAACATGGGGGTGCTGGGTGTTCCCCTGAGGTACAGAAAATCACACCACACCCCTCCCTATTCTTCAGAATCTGAGCTCCAGCCCAAGCTGCAATTTCAAACACTGTCTACACAGCTGTTTTTAGAGTGGTAGAATGAGCCCTGCTAACCCAAGTCTGTTCACCTGTGCTTGGAGGTTTGACATTGAGGGCTGTGTAGACATACCCTAAGAGGCTGGCTTGGCTAGTGACACATCGCCCCTTACTATGTTCTAGAAGGACAGAGTCAATAATAGAGAAGTGACTACAGCATCATTTCAAGAGCATCCCAGGGAAAGAATTGTGGCTCTGAAAACTGTAATTGCTTTCCTGCTTCCACCATGCTTTTGAGGGATAATAATTTGTGGCTGACTTACACCCCTGATGCTGGCTCTGTAGGCCTGTACATTGCAGTAACAGAGCTAGTGTTCTACTCGTTTCCTGCACAGCTGCTCTATGGGGGGCAATAAGTGCAGCTGATGCATAATCCTATTTTTGCTTCTGTGCCCAGACTAAAGGGCTGAGCTGACCATACAGACATCTGGAGCAGGAAAGTCTTTCTTTCTTTCTTGCTATTTCTCATGGGCGGGGCAGGCCAAGAGACAGTTTTACGCTAAATATTTTATTTTAAATTTTACTGTTAAGGGAGGAATATTAGCATTCATCAATTTATCAAGAGGCAATAAAATTATAAGTAAAATATATCTGGTTTTTTTTGAGAATTTATATTTAGTTTAAAAGGAAACACTTATAACCTATTAATGGTGACAGGTTTCAGAGTGGTAGCCGTGTTAATCTGTACAAAAAAAAATTCTTCTGATAATAGCCCACCTTAATTAATTAGTCTTGTTACAGATGGTATGGTAACACCCATTGTTTAATGTTCTCTGTGTATATATATCTTCCTACTGTATTTTCCACTGCATGCATCCGATGAAGTGGGTTTTAGTCCACGAAAGCTTATGCTCAAATAAATGTTAGTTTCTAAGGTGCCACAAGTACTCCTTGTTCTATAACCTATTAAGTTAATTATAACCTATTATGTTAACCTATTAAGTTAACCATTAAGATAAATAATGCCTGCATAGGGGCTTACATTTGAGGCTGGTGTGCATGTATGTGGTTTCTTCAGAAGGGTTTGCACAGTATTTATATTTTAAAATTGCTACTAAAAGACTATTTGGAGTCATAGTTACGGTGGGTGTATTGCAGTGAAATATGTATGTCTTGATTGATTTAAAATGCTTGATTTTTGTATGTCGGCAGTCTAACTTTAATTTTTCATTGCCTTGCTTTAGGTGTTTTGGGGTTGTAAATGATTTGAGGAGGGAATAAGTATGTTATCACTTAGCAACTGGTTTGGGGAGGAGTTTGGCTTTAGAATTTTCCAGGGTGTAGCTTTTTTGTTTTCATGTAGAAAAATTAAAATACCCGTTTAAAAATCATTTTTAAAAGTTTATAAAAGCAAGAAGTGTCTTGAGATTATTAAATTAAAAATGTGAATGGAACTGACCAAGCTAAAAATGAATGGAAATCAACAACCATATTCCAACAATAGCTTCAAAATTCTTGAGGAAAGATCCTGTCAGATAAAATGCTACTGCCTTTCCAGAACGAGTAAAATTTTCACATACTTATAAATCATTTTGGTAGCAAGAACAAATAACCTGTAACTTCCATTCCATTCAAGTGTTTTCTTCTTCAGTCCCTGTGCTTACTTCCAGATCAATGTTTTTTTTGTTTTTTTTTTAAATGTAGCTATGTAAATGTTCTCTTTTTCCTCAAGGGCAAATGTTAGCCTTATCACTGTGAGATCAATTCTGTTACCTCCTGCACATTAAAAATTTAGCAGTTTGCATTTTTGACCCAAGTGGGAGAGGGCAGCAAGAGAGAGAAGCCAAGTGTACATATTGAGTTGTCCACTTCATTGTAAAATGCTGGAAGAAAAAGATAAAAAACCTTAAATTTTACAGTACAGCTTTTCTTCATACAATTTATAGAAGATAAAAGACTACATTAAATTAACACATCTTTCTCCCCCTCTGCCCCCACTCTCCCACTGGGTATAGTGAAGAACTCTCAAAAAAGGAACACTGAGTGAGTGTGTGGGACATCTTAAAATGTGTGCAGAGGAAATCTTTTTCTTATAGATCTCCCCTGCCCATGCTGTAAGAGGTTGGGTTATCACGGACTTCTACTTAATCTTCATCTGACCCACACAGAGGCTGGGGAAGGATGGGTGATCCACATTGTCAAGGTTCCTTCCCCACTCTGAACTCTAGGGTACAGATGTGGGGACCTGCATGAAAAACCTCCTAAGCTTATCTTTATCAGCTTAGGTCAAAACTTCCCCAAGGTACAAAATATTCCACCCTTTGTCCTTGGATTGGCCGCTACCACCACCAAACAAATACTGGTTACTGGGGAAGAGCTGTTTCGACACATCTTTCCCCCCAAAAATACTTCCCAAAACCTTGCATCCCACTTCCTGGACAAGGTTTGGTAAAAAGCCTCACCAATTTGCCTAGGTGACTACAGACCCAGACCCTTGGATCTGAGAACAATGAAAAAGTATTCAGTTTTCTTACAAGAAGACTTTTAATAGAAATAGAAGTAAATAGAAATAAAGAAATCCCCCCTGTAAAATCAGGATGGTAGATACCTTACAGGGTAATTAGATTCAAAACATAGAGAACCCCTCTAGGCAAAACCTTAAGTTACAAAAAGGATACACAGACAGAAATAGTTATTCTATTCAGCACAATTCTTTTTCTCAGCCATTTAAAGAAATCATAATCTAACACATACCTAACTAGATTACTTACTAAAAGTTCTAAGACTCCATTTCTGGTCTATCCCCGACAAAGACCAGCATATAGACAGACCCACAGACCCTTTGTTTCTCTCCCTCCTCCCAGTTTTTGAAAGTATCTTGTCTCCTCATTGGTCATTTTGATCAGGTGCCAGTGAGGTTACCTTTAGCTTCTTAACCCTTTACAGGTGAGAGGATTTTTTTTTTCTGGCCAGGAGGGATTTTAAAGGGGTTTACCCTTCCCTTTATATTTGACACACATGTACCATCCCCCTGCATCCCAACTTCAGAGATTTAGCCATTTTAGCATAACCTTAGGTTGTGTTTTTTTTTTTCTGGTGCTGTGGGACTTCTCCCCCGTACTCCTTTTAAGGGGATTCTGGGGACAGCACACAGCTGGAGAAGCCCTTGTTATCCTGGTTCCACTTGGGGCTGGCTCCATGGGGGACTCTGACTAGGTTTTGAAGGAGAGCTACAGGGCCCAGGAATACACAATCAGTGTCCATGGAGAATCCCTCTATGTCTGCAGGTTCTGTAGGCTATACCTTTTACTCATTCCATTGGAAGAGGCAAATCTTGTAGATATGCCTCTTAAAATGTTCTGGGCAAACTTCCCCCAACCCCTGCCCTTGTGCTTTACTGCAGGAGTGTAGTCCATTTTGTAGCAGGCTCTGTGGAGAAATAAATATCCTGTAATGAAATGGTTATCTGAGTTTTGGACTAAATGTCAAAAGACTATTGTACTCCTCTTGTAAGATTTAATAAAGCTATAATCTCCAGTTCACTCAAGTTTAATAAACCATTTACTTTCAAGAAAATAAAATTGGATAACAGATGAAGGTTTTTATTACAGGAAAAAGACTATGAATACCATTTCTAAAGGGAAATATTTATGGATTTCTGATTCATGGTGTGTGTGAAAGAAAAATGACTTCAGATGCCCTAAGGTCCAGGTTAGAATTGAATCACTTATGTAAAGCAGTGTACAGTGAAACATGTCATGAGAATTTTTTTATTGAAGATGTTTAAAGAATGTTTCTTAACTCTTTGCCTCATTTCCAAGGAGAAAATCGGTATGAATTATGGCATATTCAGATTAATAAAGGTATAATCTCATCAGAGAGTGTCCCACCAACTTGCATGGAATTTAAAAAAGTCAAATTGAGTAATCAAGGCACATAAATATTTCACGATATTATGCCCCACTTGTTTGAAATTGAATGCTTAAGTAATATTTCAAAGTTTGATAAGCATATAATGTGTAACTGTTTATTAACAGAAAAAGATTTTCTTAAATATTAATTGCTATAGCATGCAGTACATTTAATTAGTAACAGAGAAACTTCTGAGAAATTCTCTATTGATGACCTGATAATGACATTACAAAACAAGATTATTTATCAATATGTAGTGTGCGCTGCTGAAAATAAGAATTTTATACAAGAACATTTGATTATGTGTTTCTAATTGAGGAAGGGGGAAAATGTGTGCTGAGTAGTTCATGGAGTTGACATTTCTGATTTCTCCATGCGGTGCATTTTGGTTTTTGTGTTGAGGATAGAACATGGCTGAATATGGGCAAATTCTAGTTTCAAGTTTGCAACAACTACCTTGTTTTTGACAAAAAATGAATCCGAGAAATTTTGACATTTTTAATTGTGTAAAAATGTTAGGTCTGTGGTTCTTGCCTGTGTCACCTTTTGGAGTCACTGAGTATCTATCACTTGATTACCTATTCTGTTCATTCTCTCTGAAGCACTTGGCATTGGCCACTGTCAGAAGACAGGATCCTGGGCTAGATGATTATATAGCAGTGTTAATTAGATTGTAAACTCTTTGGGAGATGGATCATCATTTCATTTGTTTTATGTACAGTTTCTGATGCAATGGGGCCCTGATCCCAGATGAATAGTAAATAATACATGGTGAAAACATCTGGGGACCAATAAATGTTGGCTCATCCAGAACTACAGCACAAGTTTCTGACAAACACCATCAGGTTTCCTGTTCAATATCTGTGAGTAAGCAACATGTCTGTATGCTGAAAGAAGGGTCAGATACTTTAGTTCCAGATGACAATCTGGCTTGGGAGAAATTTTCTTTTTCCTATGTAGAAAAGAGAAATACCTCAGGAAATTATTCAGTAACCTGCTGAGTAGCAGTGTAGCACAGTAGGACAGAGCTAAATTGAAATCTTATCAAAATAAGTATTGGATCTGGAGACAAAAATCAAAATGATCAGCAATGCCAGTATGGTTTAATTTACAGATCATGTCCAAGCCTGAGTCACTGAATGGTCCAAACATTTCAAGATAAATTCTGGATATTAAAATTGATGGATTAAAACAATACTGAAGGTATGAGAGCTGCTAATAAATGCAGCTGTTGGCTAGACATTTTCTATGGGTTTTGAAATATTTTATTTTTCCACTCAACTTTTTAAACTTTAGTTTCTCATGTTTGTTTTAATAAGTTCTGGAACCGATTTAAAAGTTACGCTTTTACATAAAATACCTGTTCTGAAAAGCACCCAACTCATACATTATTTCCACCTGAGCGATTGGCTGTGGCTCTGGATCTATCAGTTTTTGGTCTCCAGGTAGCTTGTTACAGTAATGTGGGTCTAGCATTTCTCAAGCTGTACATGATACAGTTATTAGGATATTATGACTTTGGATATATTAATTTTTACAGTCATATCAACCTTACAAGATCAACAGATTTTTTTAAGGAAAGCAGGGGAGGAGTTCACTCAGTAACCCAGACTGAAGTAACAGGTAGTATACATGATCTGTCAGATTACTAGAAATATCTACATTTTTCTTTACATATCTTTATTAAAGTTGTATGGTTACACTGACTTTGTGTCTCACTGTTCTTTAAAGGGATAGTGAATAAAATTAGTGATGGGCAATATAAAACAGTGTGTCGGTCTGGTTTGGAATTTTGGATTTCTAGTCAAATTTTATCTAAACTGTTCGTTTGAAACTCTGGAGTTTGCAAGATTTTGAGGGAGAGGCATTCTGAAGGGAGAGCCTGTATTTCCTGCTTCTATACTGGCTTTCAGATGTGCTGCAAGAATAATGCTTCTCAAGATATTTAACACTTGTTGGTTTCAGGTCAGAAAGGAAATGGAAGTGCAATGACTTCTCAGTTCAGAAACAAACCATATTGTCCTAACTCAAATATCTTGAACTTTAGAGACTTATTTTAGGGTCATTTGATGTGTTAGGTGAAGTTTTCAGGTCTGATTTCTCAACTGGTTCACTTATCTGTAAATACAATACTGAATACATTTTTTTGCACAAAGGGTTAAAGGTATCAATAAGTAACTTGTTGGAGGCTCTCTACTGATAATAGATGCATTGGCTTCATTGGGATTACTCACATGCTTAAATTTAGGACTATCCTTAACTACCTTGCTCAATTGGCACCTGAGTGAGAGAACAAACTTTCATAACCGTTTTATTGTCAGAACGGATAGAATTTCATAAAACAAAACAATATTAAACAATATTTTTCTTGTTTTAATGTGTTTCCTCTGTCATGCCTGAAGAACAAATTTCTTACCACTTAGAAAGAGCTGTGTGGTACCATCTTTGAGGCGAAAGTAAAGAAGGTCTGCTTAGGCAGTTTGACATTGCCAGAGAATTAACAGCGTAGGCTGGGAGCTGCGCAGCTTGGAAATACCCCAGTCAGGACAGAGACAAACACAAGTTTCTACCCAAGAGAGACAACACTGCTGGGGAACCAAAAGCCCAAGAATTGGTGATGGTGCTGGAACATGAAGGGGGAATACCGGTGCAGTAGCCCTGAACAGTGACAGAAGTAAATGATTGAATTCAGTTGCTTCTTTTCATCAGTGGCCGAAGCAAAGATATTGGGATGATGTGCTGTGTATACACTGTGTAATCTAGTTGACAGGTGATTTTGTTAAGCCTTACAAATATCCTGAAAATATACTGCTTGTAGACAGATTCTTTCCATAAAAGTTTCAAAACTATTAAGACAAAATAAATGTTGTTTTTCAGTGATTATTGGGGGTACATCTTAGCTCATTCCTTTAATTTAATAACCTGGTGACCCTGCTTTTCTTTGCATTTGATAAAAATAATGGGAGAGATTTTTCAAAGGTATAGATGGCAGTTAGGTGCCCAACTCCCATTGCCTTTCAATATGAGTTAGGCACCTAATTTAAGTCTTTGAAAAATCTCCCCCGATATGCATATCTTTGTTATAGGGGCATTTAAAGAGTGGTGTTCACCTATTCATTTCCACGTTTTGAAGTATTTTGCCTTTGTAAACAATGTGATATCTAAATACCTTGTTGTCATTTAGCAACTGTATTTGAATTTTTAAATTTTGTTTTTAGTTTTGGATCACTATATTAATATGAGCACCATACCACCCCAGATATGAACTTAGTATCAATCCTATGTTAATTCATTTTCTGAAAATATCTAAAAAAATCATTTTAAAAATGCTTGCAACTGACTTGAAAATTACAATGTACTGAAAGCATAAGGGATTTAGCATTTCAGGGAACCATTTTAATTAATTTCATTGATGAAAGGTGTATTTTTCCAAATGTTGCAACACTCTATTGTTACTCATTAGACTCATGGGTCAGTATTAACGCCCCCGCCCCCCCCCAAAAAAAAAAGTCAGACTGATATGCCAGTAAACCAGCAATCTGCCAGGAAATAATCCCAAGTGTATGAGCCTTCAATGCTGTTCATATCCTAATAATGAGATGAGAGCATGAACTGAACCCTAAAATGTTTTTAGAAAACATTGCAGACATTCTCTTTCACAGGAAGTACTGTTTCATGGAGTAGCATAATAATCTAGCATTCTATATCCTGTGTGCAACAGGAGAGAAGAATTTGCTGGTGAATTGGAATCCTAATTATATATGCCAGGCATGTGACAGTGGCAAGGGTCAATTCACCTTTGTCTTAGTTTCCCCATCTGTAAAATGTGGCTAGTAATATTCCCCCACACAATTCAAAAGAGTTTTGCGAGTGCTAATTAATGAATGTCTATGCTGTTCTTTGAATATGTAAGGTGTTACACAAATGGTAGGTGGTGGTGTTATAACTGAACTAGAGAGAATTTTTTTGCACCGTTTGAGAATGAAAGAACACAGCATGAATTGAAAATGAGGATATGTGACTGTTCAGTGGAACAACAAATCACTAGCTGGCTATGGTGTTTTTGCTTACAAGGGCCTGATTCTGATTTCACATCTCTAACTCCCCCTAATTTAACCAGGATGAGATCAGAATCAGGCCCATGAGATGTAAAACATCCAGGGTTTGCAGGATTCAGGCACTAAGGACAGATTTTAAACACTGACAGAAGCTACAGAGAACCCAAGAATTGAACAATGTGGGTTGTATTACATCCTGATTTGACTTTAAGAAAGAAGATTTTATCCTTTTTCAGAGATTTTTCACACTGGAGTGATTCAACATCTATTTATATCAGCTACCAGAGTTTGAGGTTTTCATGAGACCTGCTACATTCAAAGGACAGCTTTCTTGATCTGGAACTTTGCAATTATTTCTACTTTCAGTCTTTCCCATTTATTAAATTGCAAATATAATGTTTAGTATTGTTTATAGGCACGTGCTTTTATTAAAAAAGAAAATATCTCACTATTTAAAAAAAAAATCCTAAACCTAGGAGAAATCCATTGCACCATGTTGGCGGGAGGCTACTGGTATTCTAATTCAACTTCTATTTTCCTTCATTCTGAGAACATCTTTTGGTAGCTAGGATAACTTTTTAATTATAACTTGAGTGGACATACGGAGGAATACAATGGAGAATACATTGCTAATCAAGTAAATGATACGATTTACTTGGGCAAAATGTGAAGTGACAGCTAAATATATATATCAATTAAGTTCTTCCTAAATTCAAGATCTTGGCTCCTCCCTTCCCCCTTCTCCTTAACAAAGAAGCAGGTAGGAACTTCCCAGCTTTTCAAAATCTATCTAGAATTCCTTTGGTCCCAATATGTGTCATTTACATTTATAATAAAATATAAATATTATAAAATCAGGTATTATATTGCCTGAAATCTTGAATGAAGACTTAGTTTAAATTGGCTTTGATAAGGAAGATTGTGTGGACTGACATCTGTTTGAAAGACAGTAAACAAACAGTAAGAATCAATTATGTACTGGACTGGAAGAGAAGTATGTACTGGGGTACTGGAGGCATCCCTGTTTCGTCCCATCAAATGTAATGTTCTTATTAATAGCCCAAAAGATGGTTTAACAACACATGGCATTTGCATATGAAATTAAACTGGGAGATGCTATACACAGCATAATAAAGAGACTTGGAGAGCATAGAAATATAGACAGGAAATGACAAAATGAGATTCCTCTTGAAAAATTTGGGGAAAAAATGAAAACAATAGATTCTCAATGGGAAAGAGAAACCTAAAAAGTGGTTGTCTTGAAAGAAATCTCAGGGTGATAGTGAACAGCAATTTAAATATTAATACAACAACTGTAAAGCTAATGCAATTTAGGGCAGCATATGCAAAGGAATTGGATTGTGGAATAGGAAGGTAATAGTTCCTTTCTGTGCAGTTCTGGTGAGGCCATACCTTGAATATTGTGTAAGGTTCTAGCCACCAAATACTGGAAAGATGTAGACAAATTGGAGATAGTTCAAAGACAATGGAGAATAAAATAAATACATACACATGATCATGAGCTGGCTGATGGAATTAATTGATGAAACAATATTAAGACCTAAGGCCTCAGTCCTATAAATACTTAAGTGTGACAGATGTTTGTCTGCCTAATGTTGCCTAATGCACTACCAGAAGAGGCTCAGATGCTACAGTGATGAATGTTGTATATGAATTTTGTATGGAGTAGAATAGAATAGCAGGACTACTCCTGTACGTGACAATGGGACTATTCATGTATAAAGCTTGGCATCTTTGACGCATGGAGGCCTAAATATTTATAGCTTGGTTTAGTAAAGATTAAAGGGGATAGAACAGTTAATACTCATGTTTGAAGGGGTAAATGATGGGTTCCATTTAGATAATTAAATAATGAGATGTTAAATAGTTAAGCTCAGTTGGGTTTACTAAATTAGATTGTTCTAACCAAAAAAAAGATCAGCACAATATGGAAAAGCTGTACTCACCAATACAGGGCTCAATGGTTGCTAGCTTTGACTGGTCAACCTGGTTTATAATTTCATAGGTTTTTATGGACTAGTTATTACTTTCTACACCTTGAAGTTAACTGTATACTGAATATTATCCAGTCACCAACAAACATTTCCGGCATAACAATTTAACCAACTTAACAACAAAGCTTAGTGAGTTAAAAAAAAAAAATACGTCTGCACCAGTCATTTCATTTTGTCTTTTTCTGGCTTGGAACATTTTATGCATTCTCGAGTCATATGTTAATGCCACATTGTGGTTATACACAGGCAAGGGGAATCATGTCCCCTCATATATTACCATTCTGTTTGCCCTTTCTTGTGGTTTTAGTTACGATTTTATTAGCCAATCACAAGAATAAAAACAAACTTAAAATAGGTTTTGAAATTGGATCATGCTTGCCGATATTTTTTCACTCTAAGCAATATAAAATCCACAAACTAGTAATTCTTCATTATCTCTTAGCATATCTTTCACAAGTCCTTATAATACACTCATGCTAACAGTTTCTTACCACAGCTATGACGGATACTTGGAGCTATAGGCCCATATGGTAACAAAGTGTTTGAACATCAAGAAAAGAAAGGACTTACTTAACATGGTAAAGAGGTTGTAGTGAGAAGCAGCATAGTGAAATTAAGAAAAGGGGAAAAAAATATGCTTATTAGAAAAAAGCTTCCTGAGAAAAAGATCTAATAGTCAATGAAATAATACCCCAAGGTAAGCAAGCCAAGCTCCGTTGTTTGGGCCTCTTAAAACTAAAGTGGAGAGAGCACTAGAGAATGTATTGCAAGGAAGAATCCTGGAGGAAAGGTTTCGGAGTAGCAGTCGTGTTAGTCTGTATTTGCAAAAAGAAAAGGAGTACCTGTGGCACCTTAGGGACTAACAAATTTATTTGAGCATAAGCTTCCGATGAAGTGACCTGGAGGAAAGATTGTTTTGGTTTAAGGCAGGGTTCAGTTTCCAGTTGAGCTGGCAGGGAAACCATTTTCATATCCAATGAACATTTGAGATTTTTCTTGTTCTTCATTTGGATGAAACCAGACTTCCCCTCCTCCCTCAAACAGAGAGAGATCAGCATAGTCAATAGTTCAGTGCTTAGGGCACATATTGGATTCTGAGAAGGGACATTCCACCTGAGAGCCTTAACCCTCAGGCTATTGGTTGTTATGGGGTGGGTCTCTCTCTCTCTCTTGTTGGAGCTGTTCTGCTCCAACAGTTCTTTGTATAACTAATTATTCATTGGGACAGAGAAAGAGAGGGATAGACTGTGTACCCTGGTGATTAGGGCACTACCTGGGAAGTGGTAGACCCCAGTTCAAGTCCCTACATCTCTGACAAAAAAAAGTGTGCTATCGAAAAATACCCAACCGGCGCTAGTTTTCAGTACAAATAAAGATCTGTCTCTCATTTGGCTGTCTGCAAATGCTAATGCTTCATGATTTCACAATGGTGTTGAGGATAAATCCTCTGATGTATGTGAAGTGCTTTAATGTTGGCATAATGAATTCCATATAAGTATATAGATAGCTAGAATTCTCTAGGATTCTAGTCCACTGGGGAAGTGGATTAGATAACCCCACAGATCATTTCCATTTCAGCTATCTATTGTTGCATGACAACTCAGAAGTAAGGTTCTGCTGAATGGGGAAAAAATACATTGGAAATGTCCTGATTATTACATACTCAAAGTGTACTTATTTTAAAAAGTGTGTAAATGTGTTTTAATAACTCTCCTGCTTTTTTGGCCATTGCCCTTGCACAAAGCTTTAAAAAGTTCAAAGAGAGGATGTTTGCTCAGGGGTGAAATGGAGGCAAAGGTTAATTCTGGTGATTCAGTGTAAATGGTGTAATTTTGGATTTAAATATCAATGAGTGTTGGTTGGTTTGCAACAGGTACTTGAGGGTTAGCTGTATTGAATGTTATAGCATCACATGACAAAAATAAAATACCTGAATTGTAAATGCATAACCATTTTAATTGCATGTCTGAAAGTATCATTGGCTGTAATTAAATAGGTTTTGTGAGGGAGCAAAAGGAGAGAGCTGTATTTTATATTTTTGCACATTTAATTATGGATCCATCGACTGATGCTTTTCTTAAAAATAAGCATGTTAATTTTTATACATCAGGGCTTCATTCTGAACAGTTAGGTGGTTGAAGATGGATACTTTTTGAGCAGGATATTTTTTTTTAAAGCACCTGCCATCTCAGCCCCTCACTCAGTGCTAACAATTATCATTTCTTGTCTGTGGTTTTGGAAAGGAAACAAGAGGAATGTGAAAGTACAGGAGGAAAACCCACATAGGGGATGAGCAATAGAAATAGGGAGGTGTGTGTGTGTGTGTGGGGAAAGTAATTGAAAAGAAGTAATTTAAGAGAAGTCAAGAGCCCGATTGTATTTACTATTCTGTCTGCACACAAGTAGCCCAACTGAAGTGTTCATAGGGTGGGCCATTAGAAAGGTTCAGTTTTTCTTACTGAAGATGATGGTCATTGCACTTTGTGATATATGATTGTACTTCACTGGAAATAATTTCATTTGAACTCTGGTTCAAATTGGTTCAAGTATCTCTGCAAGAGCGGCTTCCTTGAACTAGTTTTATTGTCAGTTATAGAGAAAAGTTATTTTGTGAATTTCAGGTTAAAAAAACTAAACATTTATAAAAAAAAATCAATATAATATTTGCGTTCTTAATTTGAGCCTTTAGAGCTGTTAATGCTATAGTCTTTATATATGTTATTAGAGAAACATTAAGGATATGGTGCATCAGATTTTATTATTTAAATGTTTATTATTTAAATGTTTAACTATTTATGGAAATATTTTAACTTGCTATGTGTGCCTTGAGTACCTTGAAGCCATTCATTAGTTGTTCCTTTATTGCTCTGCCAATTAATGAACACCTATAAATTTTATATTCTTTTAGAAATGCATTTGGCTTCAAATCATGATGATCCGTCCTTCTTTGGTGATACAAAATAAATAAAATTGCTGGATGCAAAAATGATTTTACAAGTATTTATTACTTACCATAACACGGTCTTTAGTCTTTATAAACGATACAGTGAAAATTACTGTTCAGCTGAGGTCACAGAGGCAGAACTGAGAGGTTGAATCTTGAAAATATATGCTGTAAAGAAAAGGCCTCTTTCTCCAAATACACAGCAAATTAATATTTTTTTAAAAAGGAGCCTGTATGTTATTCTATGGTTCATTCAATATCTACCAAGTAAGCAAAATCTAAGTACCAGTAGGATAATTGGAGACAGCTATCATAGAGCAAGACAAATGCATCTTACTGACAGATCATAAGAATGGCCATACTGGGTCAGACCAAAGGTCCATCCAGCCCAGTATCCTGTCTACTGACAGTGGCCAATGCTAGGTGCCCCAGAGGGAGTGAACCTAACAGGCAATGACCAAGTGATCTCTCTCCTGCCATCCATCTCCACCCAGAGGCTAGGGATTAATAGTCATTAATGAATATATCCTCCATGAATTTATCCAGTTCTCTTTTAAACCCTGTTATAGTCCTTGCCTTCACAACCTCCTCAGGCAAGGAGTTCCACAGGTTGACTGTGCTGAGTGAAGAACTTCCTTTTATTTGTTTTAAACCGGTTACCCATTAATTTCATTTGGTGGCACCTAGTTCTTATATTATGGGAACAAGTAAATAACTTTTCCTTATTCACTTTCTCTACACCACTCATGATTTTATATACCTCTATCATATCCCCCCTAGTCTCCTCTTTTCCAAGCTGAAAAGTCCTAGCCTCTTTAATCTTGCCTCATATGGGATCCGTTCCAAACCCCTAATCATTTTAGTTGCCCTTTTCTGAACCTTTTCTAATGCCAGTATATCTTGTTTGAGATGAGGAGACCACATCTGTATGCAGTATTCAAGATGTGGGCGTACCATGGATTTATATAAGGGCAATAAGATATAAGATGAGGGCAGAGTTTATTGAATCTGACGACCCTATGTTCTTAACTCTGCATGCAATTTTCCCTGAAAAGAACAGATGCTGGACAATATGGCACATCTGATTTTATGCTGCTCATGCATGCTAGCCTCTAGCATTCTTGATGAGGTCAGAAGATTAGTGAAATTTCAGTTGTCAGGAACAGTGGCCATGTAGGTAGAAGGCTCAAATCAGGTGTACTAAAGCAAAGTATATATGTCTTACTTGCCCTTCAGCATATTTCTCTATGACCATTTGTAAAAGGACCTAAGCTCAACAGAGCACACTTGAAATGATACTTGTTGCATAATTTTGCTGCTTTCTAAGATACATTCTCTGTATTCGATATCTTTCCTTTTACATTTCTTGTTGGGTTTACATTTTTACTCCATGTATTTTTAATCTTCCTTTAGCTAACTCCACATCTTACTCCTTCTCATCACACAAGAACTAGGGGTCACCAAATGAAATTAATAGGCAGCAGGTTCAAAACAAAAGGAAGTATTGCTTCACACAATGCACAGTCAACCTGTGGAACTCTTCACCAGAGGATGTTGTGAAGAGGAAGACTATATCAGGGTTCAAAAAAGAACTAGATAAATCCATGAAGGATAGGTTCATCAACAGCTATTCGCCAGGATGGGCAGGGTGGTTTGCCAGAAGCTGGAAATGGGCGACAGGATGGATCACTTGATGATTGTCTGGTCTGTTAGGTTCCTCTGGGATATCTGGCATTGGCCACTGTTGGAGGGCAGGATGCTAGGCTGCATGGACCTTTGGTCTGATCCAGTATGGCCGTTCTTATGGATTCATCATGGACAGCTCAATAAATTATATCTTTAATGTGCTGCTACAGTTAAATAAAGTATGCTGCTTTGGTGCATTATGAAAGGTAAAAAAAAAAAAAAATCTGTGTTCAGTGTCATTCACTTCACCTTAAGGAAACTGTAACAAAGATGGAAAAGAGAGGGGCAGCAAAGGTGGCTACAGGCACAGAAAGACTTGCATATGATAAGAGACTGCAAAAGGTAGGATTATTTATCCTGGAAGGCTGAAAAAGTAAGAAGGGCCTTGATTGAGTTAACAGTATTAAGGGCATAGTTTAAACTGCTCACTTTTTTCTTTACAGAAGGACAAGGATATTCTTGTGTAATAAAAAGGAAATAAATTTTGAATAACCAAAATTTACTGTTTTATGCAGCACCTAGTCAACAAGTAAAACTCACTACTGTAGAAACCTGAATCATGTGCTGTCTGATTTTCTTTTCAAAGATAGCTAATTTCCTGACTGCTGACCTCATTTGTGGCTATTCACTTTAAAATGATAAAAGTAATCTGGTGTTGTGCTTTCAGAAGTAAGCTGATTACCTTTGAGGGACTGGAGAGAATTATTTCCTCCATTTACTGTATTGCACAATTGCCTACATAGGTCTCCACTGAAATGTTGTCTTTTGCCCAGTAAATGTTACCAGGGAGGTGTTCTGTATGTAATAATGTTATGTGCAGATGGTAACAGTATTGCTATACTGAGCATTCAAAAATTACTCAGGTCGCAACAAAGTATGACATTAAAATAAAATTTTGAGGGTTTTATATTTGCCTCCTGACTTTTGAGGGTTCATTTTTTCAAGGGAAAGATAACCCAGGAAGATAATGGCAGCATGAATTCTGAGTTGTCAGGTGTATTTGGCTTCTTTACAAAGAGATCATTTAAAACTCTATGCAGTTACGCAGAACAAAGTTTGGGATGTATGGTATCAGAGAACTGAATAATCTTTTGAAAACTTGTGGTGATCGGGGGAGGTCCCGGACAATTGGAAAAAGGCAAATATAGTACCCATCTTTAAAAAAAAAACAGAAGGAGGAGAATCCAGGGAACTACAGACTGGTCAGCCTCACCTCAGTCCCTGGAAAAATCATGGAGCAGGTCAAGGAATCCATTTTGAAGTACTTGGAGGAGAGGAAGGTGATCAGGAACAGTCAACATGGATTCACCAAGGGCAAGTCATGCCTGACTAACCTGATTGCCTTCTATGATGAGATAACTTCTCTGTGGATTGGGGAAAGTAGTGGATGTGATATACCTTGACTTTAGCAAAGCTTTGGATTGTGTCTCCCACGGTGCTCTTGCCAGCAAATTAAAGAATATGGATTGGATGAATGGATTATAAGGTTGATAGAAAGCTAGCTAGATCGTCAGGCTCAACAGGTCAAGGTCTAGTTGGCAGCTGGCATCAAGGGGTTGGTCCTGGGGCTGGTTTTGTTTATCATCTTCATTAATCTGGACAATAGGATGGATTAAACCCTCAGGAAGTTCATGGATGACACTAAGCTTCAGGGAGAGGTAGATATGCTGGAGGGTAGGGATAGGGTCCAGAGTGATTTAGACAAATTGGAGGATTGGTCCAAAGGAAATCTGATGAAGTTCAACAAGGACAAGTGCAGAGTCCTGCAATTAGGATGGAAGAATCCCATGCACTGTTAGAAGCTGGGGACTGACTAGTTAAGCAGCAGTTTTGTAGAAAAGGACCTGGGGATTACAGTGTACTAGAAGCTGGATATGAGTTAAGTGTGCCTTTGTTACCAAGAAGGCTGCTAGCATACTGGGCTGCATTAGGAGGAGCATTGCCAGCTGATTGAGGGAAGTGATTATTCCCCTCTCTTTGGCACTGGTGTGGCCACATCTGGAGTATTGGAGTATACGAAAAGGATGTGGACAAATTAGAGTGTGTCCAGCGGAGGTCAATGAAAATTATTAGGAGGATGGGGTACGTGACTTATTAGGAGAGGCTGAGGAAACTGGAATTATTTAGTCTGCAGAAGAGAAGAGTGGGTGGGATTTGATACCAGCCTTCAACTACCTAAATGAGGGGTTCTAAAGGGGATGGAGCTAGGCTGTTCTCAGTGATGGCAGATGACAGAACAAGGAGCAATGGTCTCAAGTTGCAGTGGGGGAGGTCTAGGTTGGATATTAGGAAACACTATTTCACTAGGAGGGTGGTAAAGCACTGGAATGGGTGGTGTGATCTCCATGCTTAAAGGTTTTTAAGGTCCAGCTTGGGATGATTTAGTTGGGGTTGGTCCTGCTTTGAGCAGGGGGTTGGACTAGATGACCTCCTGAGATCTCTTCCAAACCTAATCTTATATTATTCGATTAATCTTAGTTCCACAATATTTTCCACCAGGGTTTGTAACATCTCTGTACTTATTGCTGCATAGAAGTTCCTCCTCATGGATCCTCAACCTGTAAAGGACTGTTTTTTCTAAGGAGATTTCATTACCTGGAAGATTGTTTTTGTAGTTTTTAGTCATGCAGATTAAATTAATCTGAATGTAGCCACTCTGAGTTTGACTCCAATCCCTACAAACTCAAAATTAGAGGAAAGTTGCTAGTAATGTGTGATGTTTAGCCAAAAACTCCTGGTAACATCTGGTTCAAAGTTTAGAGGTTTAAATTTACAAAGCAGTTAAGTTATCTGACATAAAAGTGCAAATTTATAGCTTACTTCTTCTGGAAATACACATGTACTTCATAATACAAAATATTCTGTTTGCATCATATTTCCAACCCATCCTCAATGCACCTGCATTCTGAAATGTAATAATGAAATAGTCTATATGTGTACTGTGGCACAAAGCCCACTAATTTGCTATATTCTGTTCATGTTTGGAAGGTGACTCTTCAAGTGCACAATATTGTCGGTAGCTGCTATACGTTGGTTTTCAGAAGATAGCAATTCATGTTTCACTTCCATTTGTCTTTTGATATATTTAAGACTGTTTCTTGTACTATTACAACAATCAGAATCTTTCTTCTGCAGAGTGCGACAAGCTACAAACAGATCTCTCAAAACTGGGTGACGGGGCAAGAAAATGGCTGATGAAATTCAATGTTGATAAATGCATAGTAATGCACACTGGAAAACATAATCCCAACTATACATAAAACATTATGGGGGTCTAGAGTGGCTGTTACCACTCAAAGAGATCTTGGAATCATTGTAGATAGTTCTCTGAAAGCATCCACTCAATGTGCAGCAACAGTCAAAAAAGCAAACATAAGGTTGTGAATCATTAAGAAAGGGATAGAAGATAAGACAGGAAATATATTACCTCTATTTAAATCCATGGTACACCTACATCTTAAATACTGCATGCAGATGTGGTCGCCCCATCTCAAAAAAGATATATTGGAATTGGAAAAGGTTCATAAAATAGCAACAAAAATTATTAGGGTTATGGAATGGCTGCCATATGAGGAGAGATTAATAAAACTGGGACATTTCAGTTTGGAAAAGAGATGACTAAGGGGGGATATGATAGAGGTCTATAAAATCATGACTGGTGTGGAGAAAGTAAATAAGGAAGTGTTATTTACTCCTCAGAACACAAGAACTAGGGGTCACCAAATGAAATTAATAGGCAGTAGGTTCAAAACAAAAGGAAGTATTTTTCACACGCAGCATGTCCCTGCAGCCCAGGCCACTTCCAGCAGTTCCTGTTGGCCGGGAACGGCTAACTGCGGCCACTGGGAGCTTTGGGGGGCTGTACCTGCGGATGGTCAACGTAAACAAAATGTCTCGCAGCCTGCCAGTGAATTACCCTGATTGGCCCCATGCCAAAGGTTGCCGACCCCTGCCCTAGCCTCTGTTTGCCGGAAGGGGATGGATCACTTGATGATTACCTGTTCTGTTCATTCCCTCTGGGTCATCTGGCATTGGCCACTGTCGAAAGACAGGATACTAGGCTAGATGGACTTTTGGTCTGACCGCGTATGGCTGTTCTTATGTTCTTTCAGTAACAAAAGGAATATTTCTCTTGGAAGTGGTGTTCATATTATTCTTTATTATTATGTATTATGGTATTACAGCCCTCCCACCTCTGCCACCAGAAAAAAACAAATTTTGGGCCCAATGTGCTAAGTATTATATGTATTATGCAGGAAGAGACTGTGCCCAGAACAAATTACAATCTTAGAAGTATTACCACCTTTATTTTAAAGTTGGGGAACTGAAGCTAATTGGAGAGCTGCAGTACCATAACCTTCTACTCATAAGTAGGGGCTTACCAAATTCACCGCTGCCAGCAGCAGCACAGAGGTAAGGATGTCATGGTATGGTATTGCCGTGCTTAGTTCTGCGCTGCTGCCTTCAGAGCTGGTTCCTCAGCTAGCTGCCACTCTCTGGCTGCCTAGCTCTGAAGGCAGCGCAGAAGTAAAGGTGGCAATACCACAAACCCCCTACAATAACCTTGCAACCCCCCTTTTGCGTCAGGACCCCCCTTTGAGAAATGCTGGTCTCCCCTGTGAAATAGTACAGGGTAAAAGTACACAAGACCAGATTTTGTGGGAGAAACCAGATTTCGTGGTCTGTGACGCATTTTTCACGGCCGTGAATTTGGTAGGGCCCTATTCATAAGGCATATACCCTAAAATAAGTAGTCTTGCTAGCATGTTCCTGAATTGCCTGATCTAATCAGGATTACTTCATTTATCACATTTTCATTGACATGTATGTATCGTTCATCTGGGTCTACATAACTCCTTTATTTTAGCTTAAAATGTGCTCTCACTTCACTTCATGGTCTCCTTTTTTCATACTGTGGTCAAGGCAAAGTTTTCCCCCTAGAATGTGAGCCCACTCCTTATTTAAATTATCACTCTCAGCATACGTATTTAATTTAATTCATATTTAAGATGCCACCTTAATCTAAATGAATCAGCAAATTGCAGGTGCTCTTACACTCCCCCAAGAAACACATTTTTTTCAGGTTCTCCGTAAGGGCAATATAAAGAGAGTATTCTACCATAAGGATAATGCTTAATGTCTAAGCTAATGGCCTGTTAGTTATTAACATCTCTTCATTTATCTTAATTTTAAAATAAAAAATGTAGCTTCCAAACTGTACACTTGGCCAGTATAGACCACTTCATCTTCATTACAGTCATCCTTGTATCCCATTTTGCCTCTCCATTGTGTTTCATGCCTTCCTTGTTTCATTGTGTTCCTGTTTACACTGTGACCACATTGGAGCAGACACTCTGCTTTATTTCTAAAGTGCCTAGTACAGTGGGATCCCTAATCTGGCTGGAACCTTTTGGTACTACTTCAGCACAATTAATATTAAATTCCAGGCAGGTTATAGTAATATCTATACTGGCCCACCAGAAGGGAGCTCATTGCAGGATTGTGAGCTAAGCTTGTACAGTGTGCAGCTAAGGAAGTCCCCACTGAGCACACTTGCAAAACTAATTTGATTGTAATCTCAGAATGTATGCATGGACTGTGGCAAGAGTAAAATTGCCCACTCTGTGCTTGTGAGGTGCACAATGGCTCGGAGATGGGTCTTTGCTTTTCTTCTAATTTCACCATGTTAAGGATCTTTTACTGGAAATAGGCTATATTCCATTTATACCCACAATTAAAATATCTGAGGTAATCTATACAAAGCTATATAATTTGCGGTCATAGGAGTTGGTTGCACATTTCAAAGGGTAGAATTCAACCCTGTGTGTTGTTAGATCCATCTAGTATTTCAATATCATTTAAAATGTATTATATTTTGTTGTGAAACTAAATTACTGAAAAAAAGCTATGCAACATTATTTTTGAACTGATTGTACAAAAGAAGTCAGCAGCTGCAAAATTCTAGGCACTGTTGGTAAAAATGTTAGTAACTATTACAAATGAAGAAAAATAGTACATGTTGGCTGCACTTATTTCATTTATGGATACATGACATGAAGAGAATTTTCTCTGTCTGCTTTGGAAGAGACCTAGTAGAAATTCTATACAAACTGAAAAATAAATCGAGAATTGGAGTTAAAACAAGTACGGAAGCATATAGCAGTGAATTCTTGTAACATTCTGACATGTACTACTGTACAGGAATTGGTTTGGTGCTTATATGAGAAATTGCAAATGATAAAATATAATTTAGTTGACTATTGAGAGAAAAAGATTATAGCCTGAGTCGATGATAGATTATACTTTACTGAGACAGTCATTTCTAATTTATTCTACTGAGAACTCTAGCAAATAAATAGATATTATGTAACTTAATCAGTTTTGTCTAATGATATGTGACTAAAATTATATGCAAATCATCTTTTAAAGACAGAGGAAGTTCCAAATTCTGGTTTAATGAATGGATTCAACATTTATGTGGTAGTTAACTTAATTTCTTAAAGTGAAATCCATTTTTCCCTCATAAGATAACTCCTTGGGTATTTGTACAGTGCTTTGGATCTAAGAAAACAAGGCTTTGCATGAAGGGGATACCACAGGAGATGAGAGAATGCTACCACAATCTCTCCCAATGTAGAGGTTACAGAGCTACACTGTGAGGTGTTAGTAACCCTTATTCTGGGCTATTATCAGGAATAGAAACTTTTGCCCACTCTTCCTCCTACACAGTAATTTGGGGCAACAATTCTGGGCCACTAGATCTGCTAAAAACAGTGTTCCCTTCTATAGCTCTCATGAGGTGAAACTTTTCTATGCTGCTGCTCCTTCTATACCCATTCTGTCATGCAAGCATTCTGTGACTTATTTTCATTTTACATATTTTTTTTAAAAGCCTGCTGACTTGATTGAAATTCTCTTTACTGATGGTTTAATGGTTTCTAAAGGCCAATGTTAGGTACAATTTTTAAGCGTTTTTATTAAGTTCGTTTTTTCCTTATACAATAATGAAACACATACAAAGAGAGGGAAGAGAAAAAAGAAACAAGTTCTGTTTAAAGAAAAGGAGTACTTGTGGCACCTTAAAGACAAACAAATTTATTTGAGCATAAGCTTTCGTGAGCTACTGCTCACTTCAAGGCTTGCATCTGATGAAGTGAGCTGTAGCTCACGAAAGCTTATGCTCAAATAAATGTGTTAGTCTCTAAGGTGCCACAAGTCCTCCTCCTGAAAGTTGTGTTTAGATACTATCATGAAATGCAGAAATTGTGGGCCTAAAATTCCCCTGGGTAAAATCAGAGAGGAAGACCAAGGGTTGGAAAACAGATGAAGAGCAAATTCCCATGCCGCTATAAAGTATTTCACCTTTCTACTCCATCTGCCACTATCTTGCTGCTCCACCTTTTCTTTCCTGTTTAACTTTCCACCTGTTCTGTTTACAGTCCCTGGTGCTGACTTTAGGGATACATCTACAATGCAGTTGCACACCCACATTTGGCCCAGGCCAGCTGTCTTGGGATCAGAGAACAGGGCTGTTGAATTGTGATGTAGACGTTCAAGCTTGTGCTGGCACCCAGGCCCTTGGACCCTTCAAGGTAGGAGGGTTCCAGAGCTCTGGCTTCAGCAAGCCAAAATGTCTACACTGCAATTAAGCAGCCCTGAGCCTGAGACTGTCAGGCTGCATGTATCTAATTGCAGTGTAGACATACCCTATTTGGCCACTCTCCAGGGCATTGGTGCTGTCTGGTCAAAGTCCCATTCATGTGCCCCAGAAATCCCAAGCATTACTTTAGTATGTAAGGGAGTATGGATGGTCTTTAAAACACGGGGTGGGTTGTCAACTGACCTAGATTCTGTTTCCGACTTTACTACACAGACTTCCTTGGGTAAGTCACATAGACTCCTAACTCGGCTCCTATGTCTAAACTGCAGACACCCCTGGCTGGCAAGTACCAACTGACTCTGACTAGGGGGCTGTTTAATTGCAGTGTAGATGTTTGGGCTCAGGCTGCAGCCTGAACTGTGGCACCCTCCCACCTCACAGGTCCAAGAGCCTCAGCTCCAACCTGAGCCCAAACATCTACACTGCAATTGAAAAGCCCCTTAGCCCAAGCCCCTCAAGCCCAAGATGGCTGGCATGGGCCAGCTGCGGGTTTTTAATTGCAGTATGGACATACCTTCAGTCTTTCCGTTCACTTCAATGGGAGTTTGATCAGGTACTTAATCACTTACTACCTCTGAAATTAAGAGAGCTGATTTTTAACCTCCGGTTATGCACTGGGTTTAAACCAACACTGACTTCAGTGACCTTGCTTCTAAATTACCTCACTCTAACTTGTCAGCATTAGTTCCAAGATGTCAGTGAGATATTTAGATGAGTGTTCTGCAGGCTAGCTTGATTTATTATATTAAATTGACAAGTTAGTATTTATTTGAAGTTACATGTTTTTAATTAAGCTAAAGTATTAGCATTTACAATAATTTATTAAAGCTTGTATTTATCATAGTGGCTAGTGAATGGTAAATAACCCATATGCAAATGAATACTGTAAAATTCAAATGAAGAAATAATCTCATGTATGAGAATGAACTGAGAGAAAAGAGCTTAAAAAAATCTAGAAATAAGATAAGTCCATTTTGCCCATTTGTTTTCCTCACTTCCATTTTCCTCAGACTACACATAAGCCTTATTCTGTGTCCAAAATAACAAAACTTAAAGCTTTTTAATATAAGCAGATACTTGTAGCTACTGTTAAGAAGATTAATTTTGTGGGAGACTGTGACAAAGTGGATTTTTGAAAAGCAGGCCAACAAAGTTTTGCATTTGAAATGAAATTATAAAACTGTTCAACATCATCAATGTATTTATCTTCTAGAATGAACTTGGAGTAGTTTTGAATCTACAGGCTCTCACTAACATCGCACGTTAAAAGTTCCTTCAGCTTTTTCAGCCAAGCCTGTGATAAATCTATAGTTTGTGTTTTGTAGAAACTATTCTCTTTCTTTGACCTTGTTCTTGCTTTCTTAGTCTGAAATTGTGATGTGTTATTTATTGAACAATATTTCTATGCATCTGCTATAAGGAGTCCTTTAACCTCAGGTCAGAAAAACAAGCACCCAAATGCAATCTTCTGTCTGCAGCTTTTACAAGATGGAAGAATTTTTCCAACACTACCTACCTACTTGCTGTTATTTACAGGATATACTTGTCAAGAAATGCTATTTTGGAGTAAATCTTGAGAACACATACATTATTCAATATTTAACTGTCAGGAAAAGCATACCTCTTATTTACCCGCTTTGCTAGAGCAAAGGTGTCATTAAAACATGATGATTTTCAAGTGCCGAAGTTCTAGTTGAACATTAGCAATTCAGTAGAGACAATAGATACTTCTAATGCTGTACTAAACATGTTTTAGCCCATAAATTATTGTATATTAATAATACTGCTTTGTACTTGTTAGCTCTTTCATCCAAAGATTTTAAAACACTTCTGCCCATTTTAATAGGTGAGAAAGCTATTCTTGGGAAAGTCAATATTCCTTAAGGTCTTTCTCAGAGCTGGGACTCAAACCTGGGTTTCTTGAGTGTCACAGCTGTTCTCTAATCAGTGTTATGCAACCTTTCTGATATACTGATCACATAGAACAGTTTTTATCCTCTGTATGATTGGAAGAGATCTGTGCTAATGCGACTATCATTTTTTCTCATTGTTTATTGATGTTTACCAGTTCAGCTCATGTCTTTACCTATTTATTTTCTTCTCTGTATCCTCAAAGTAGTGTATTAATTGCTTAAAGTCATACTACCCTGAGAGCTGTGATCCTGTTTAATTTCACAAACAAACCCAAGTTATTCTGGGTCACCTGAAGAAAAGCAAAATGAGGAAGTAAAATGTGCTGAGCATTCAGTAGGTGGAACTCTTTCCTTTGGCTAGGTGTTGAGTGCTTCAGGAGATATTGGGGCTGTGTATAAGAGTGAAAGCAGAAGTCCTGATCTCCTATGGTAATTAAAGATCCTAAGGCCCTTTTTATAAGAATTGGAATGATAACCTTTGTTCTGGTTGATTTGCAAATCAGGAAATTCTATTCTGCTTAACTTTCCTCTGCAGAAACAGCTCTTCTTTACTTAGGATCAGATTTTTAAAAGTACTTAGGCACCTCATTCATTTGAAAATTAGATATGGGTGCCTAGTGAGATTTTTTTCAAAGGCACCAGGGTACCTAACTCCAAATTAGAGTTAAGCAGCTAGGCACTTTTGAAAATCCTACTAGGCCCCTATCTGCACTAGAAGTGCCTAAATTCCTTAAAATAGGAAGGGTCAGGTTTTTAAGGATGTTCCACAGAGTTGCCGTGTTGCTAATAGTTGCCAGATTCCCATCAGAAGTGGCTGCATTCTGGGGTACATCTACATTGTAATTTAAGGTGTAATGGTAGCACAGGTAGACATACCCATGCTATCTTTAATCTAGGTAGTGTGAGTAATAGCAGCGAAGATATGGCAGCATGGGCTAGCACAGTCTGGCAAATAGCCCACGCTGAAGCCCATACTGCTGTGTTTTCACCGCTGTTCAGTAGAACTACTCACAGGTATAGCTTTGCAGGACCGGGGCCATGGTTCGCTTTTGGGGGCAGTCAAGCTGTTAGTTTAGAAGTTCTTTTCTTTGTAAAGCGCTAGTCACATTTATAGGACTATATTAAAAACTAATAAATGCAACTTGATGAAATGTGCAGAAGATTGTACAAAATGGAAAGGCAGTAATGATGAAATATTGGGATCCCTGCCCCATCACCTGCTGCATAAATTCACCAGAGAGAGGGAGCGTTTACAAGAAGTAGCAGGGAGGAGTCTGAGAACAGCTGCTCAGTGTTGCATGTTCTTTCTACCATGAATTAGTTAACACTTCTTGAAACAGTATTAAGTTCCTCTCGCTGGCCACGATCCATACCCATTGAAGAAAAGGCGCATGTTTGTTTCCAATGGACTTTGGATCAGGGGCTATAGCCTCAGTTTAGGATCATAGCCAGAGTTCAGCTACTGCCCATCAACTCATGGCAGCTCAGCAAGAAAGCTGGTTGTGCTGCAAGCAATGGGTGGGAGGACCTTGCGTGGGGAATACTAACACAGTCCCCTTCATATGTCGGTCTGGGAATCTTAAGTCCTTGTAGGGTCCTAACCTTTGCTAACTTCAAGTGACTCCCTGTGTCCCAGCCACTTTGCAAGATGGGTACAGGATGTGCATCTGCAAACCACTCTCAGCAGCTAGACACCTCTCAGATAAATGGTTTCCTTCTGTTTAATTTTTATACAGAGAGTTGGAGGCCCTAACTTCTGGAAGGAATCCGATTGGCTGATGGAGGGTTGTCCATGTAGTTACATGGGCCAGTATTCAGTAAATATAAATCATAAAAAAAAAGCATACATTTTATAAAACTACTTCATGATCAGCATTTTATAGAAGCTTACCATATTTACTCAGTGGTTGAATGCATTTGTTTGCAGGCCTGCAGACCACACTGTATCCTGATGTATGAGTGGCTTTTGGATGTGCAGACAGTTGTGTGCGGTATTACTTCAGTCCGTCTCCTTCATTAAAATACAGTTGTGGTGTTTTTGATGTCTAAAATAGGATTGTTCAACGGACTAGCATGCTACAATAACACTCTGTATTTTATTGTAAGAAAATCTAGTATAACACACAAATGTAACAGAGGTAAGCAATTACAGTAGTCCATCAAACCTAATGTGACTGGATCTTCCAGGGCAGGGTTCGTTGGGTTGGGGTGGCAGGCGATTGGAAGAAGGGTAGAAGAGACAGTGACCACTCCTCCCACTGTTTGACAGAGGAATTGTCCTACCACAATCAAATCAAAAGATAGAAAACTGAATGTTTTCTCTGCGTTAGATGAGACTGTCAAGATAAATGAGATTTTGCAACACCTACAGACTGGTAATCAGTTCAGAAAATTCACAGAATAGCTTGAGATGCATGTAAATTCCTTGGGCAACAAAATTTAGATTCCTTTATTTAATTTTTTCCTTTCTGAAATTAGGCAGTACAAGTGCAATCTGTTTGAGAACAAGTTGTGATGTGACTACAGATGCCTAAATAATTTAAGTGCATGATGGAGTGGTACACTGGCTTCCTTCTAAACTGTGCTGATATATTTCAATGCTAATGAGTAACATTTTGTCTGCTGACCTACTGAGGAATTACTCAAAATTTCAATCAAGAAAATTATTCTTTCAAATTAGACACTTCTGAATAATTACCAACAAGTGTATTAAAATCTTCAAGTATTTTTCATACACTTGTCAGATAACTAAGAAGTAGTTTAAGCTATTTTTACAGAAGATTCGGGCTCTTGTTACTCAGGTCAAGAAAGTACAAACGGTTGCACTTTAAAGGGTTATACGTTTTTTAAAATATTCCGTTGTTACCACAATGACACTACTAAAATCCATAATCTGTCAGTCACAAAAAAGTAGAAAATATTACTTTTCTCACGGGTCTTAAGAAGTCAACATTGCCTTAAACAAAGAAGTTTAAATAATGTCTCAATCTACAATAAAAGTACTCAATATGTACAATTTTAAATAGAATATAAATATAAAATGTAAGAATCCAAACCTACAAGATGCTGAGTTCTGCAAAACACTTCGTAGTCCCACTGACTAGTAACCACTAGCCTTGTGCTCCCCTTCCTCTAGGTAAAAGGTTGAGATGTATTAATGTGTGAAAGAGAATCCATGTATATGCACACTTGTATATTTGTGTTTGCATAAAAATGTTTTGGAAAATATCTTCCTCTGTCTTGATGACCTTGATCGATAGGTCTTTCAGCCCTTGTATAGATGACGCCGATCACAACACGTCTTCCATTCTTCTCATATCCTGGCCTTCCTTCTCCATGTGCGGCCATGTCTTTTTACAAATAAACCTTCCTGTCTCTTTTGAGTTGGCTGAGTGGTCGTTTCAGTTTCTGTGGGTACCACTCAGCGATAGCTGCAGTCCATCAACTGTCAGTGAGCCTTGCTATATGCCCAGCCCATTGCATTTTACTATGCCTGCTCTCAATGACAACATTCTGGACTCCACTCTGGTGTCTGATCACTTCACTGGGAAATTGGTTGAGAATTGTAATTCCCAGAATTCTTCTTTCCATTGCCATCTCCATAACAGACAGTTGCTGCTCCTCTGTCTTTGTCAGCGCCCATGTTTCACTGCCATACAACATTGCTGGCAGTACTGTTGAGTTTAAGAGGCTGGCATGTGTTGCCTTGTTGATTTTTTCCTTGGAGGACATCCTTGATGGAATTGAATGCGCACCAATCCGCATTCTTTCTTTGCGAGAGTTCACCTTCCTGATTGTGGGGCATGTTGATTTCTTGGCCCAATTAGATATATTGCTCAACTTCTATTTGTTCTCCCTTGATTATTGTTTGGGGTTTTGGCAAGGTATCAGACTGCTTAAATTTTGTTATGGAGCAGTGAATTTTCAGTCCAACATGGCTGCTTTTTGTGTTGAGTTCTCGTAGCATTTTCTGTAGTTTGATAGTATTTTTGGTGATCAACACAATATTGTCCATGAATCTGAGATGGTTTAACTGCTCTCTGTTGATTCCACCCTTCCAATTCATCTGCCTCATTACCATTTCAAGGCAGGCTTTCAAGAGTTTCAGTGAAACCGTGTCTCCCCGTTTCACGCATTTCTTAACGGGGATATGAAGGAAGGTATCAAATAAAGTTATATCTGTAGTGCAGTCAGAATTTGCTTCCTTAATAGTTCAGTATAGTTTGTGTTGATGCCCTGCTCTGCAAGATCACTGCATTAATCAAGATGCTGTCGAATGTTTTTTCATAGTCGACAAAGACAATACGTAAAGGGAATTTGTATTCCCTTGAGCATTCCAATAGCAGGTTTATAGTGAAAATATGGTCCATTGTACTGAAATTCCTTCTAAAACCTGTCTGCTCTCTCGGCTGCTGCTCGCCCAGACTCTGTGAAGAGTCGGTTTGTTGTTGTTTTGGTGAACAGCTTGTAGACGTGTGAGAGCATTTCCAAGTAACTGCTAAACCTCTGGGCAAGGGTTTCCCAGAGGCCTTGGCCTCCAGCTCTTATCTTTCAATGGTCAGTCCATCTTTACCTGGGGCTTTTTCTTCCTTCATTTGGTGAACTGCACGTTGAACTTCACTGACAGGAACTCGGAGTACATGCCCTGTTGAAGTGTTGGTACTGGGACATTTATCTGAGATACACACAGTTTGGTGTAGAAATCTTTGCAGACCACTTCCATCCCTGTTCTGTCAATTACTGATTTTCCATCCCTGTTCTTCAGCACCTTTATTGTTGACCTGCACAGTGTCAATTCCATTTTGCATTTTTTGAGCCTTCTGAGATCTTCAGCCGTCTTTTAAGAGCCTTTCATTTTGGTACTTCTCAAAGTCCTCCTTTAGTCTTATCAACTTGCAGAGGAGGGAGTATTCAAGTTTGTCACCATCATTTTACTTCATATTCCTCCACCTCTCTAGCAAGTTCTGAGTTTCCTCCGAGATTCTTCCCTTCACTCTTTTCGGTCTGTCTTTCTTGGCTAACTTCTCACATTGCCTCAGTTTATCAATGAAGTTTTTATAATCCTCATCACAGTTATCTAGAAGATTCCAGTCTTCCTTGGAAATGTTCACTTTTAAGATTGCCCCATCAAATATTTTTGATCACTGTCTCTGATTTGCCATCTGTAGTACTTTCTTCTCCACCTTTTCATTGAAGTTGAGCCGTGCTCTAAGCAAGCGATGGTCACTACTGGTGTTAAGTGATGGTACTACTGAGATGTCTTTTACAATGTGCTGCTTATTCATCAGAATATAGTCAATCGCATTTTTGTTCTTTGTATGGGGCGTGATCAGTGTCCACCTCCTCTTGGCCATCTTCTTTAATCAAGTGTTACCAATGAACATTTCTTTCATCTCCATCAGATTTGCCAGTCATTCTCCTTGTGGATTCTGTTCACTGATGCCATACCTTCCAATGAACTTTTCACCTTCTTTCCCTCTTCCAACTTTGGCGTTGAAATCTCCCATTACAGTCATATATATATGGATTTTTGAGTGAGGGTTTCCTCAAGCTCATGATAGAATTCTTCCACATCATCATCTTTGCTTGTGTGTGGGGGAGCATAGATCTTAATAATCTTGAATGTGCTGTTCTTGTTCAGTTGGAGGTGTAGCACTCCGATGCGCAATGACTTTAACTTACAGGAGATGATTTTTGAAGATCATTTCTTGTTGATGATGAAGCCAGTTCCTCCAACAGTTCTCACACCTTCTTTTCCCAACATGATTGTACTTTCGTCTCTCCACTTCATTTCCATCTTCTTTATCATGTATCTCAGAGACCAAGGATGTCACAGGCTGTCCTTGCCTTCTCCATTATATGGTTGATTGATTAGTCTCTTGTCAGTTTCCTGCAGTTATAGGTGCACACTGAGAAGGCAGTCCTTTTTCTGGCCTCTGAGATTAACAGCCTCTTATCAGCTGAACTTACCACCACTGTCATAGGACGGATTGAGGAACACACAAGGAGTTGGGTCCCGTTTATTCAGGTTGTTTTAGCCTCTGACTAAAAGTATTTTGCTTCAGAAATAACTATATTCGCAGCAGAAGCAGATGTCCCTCTAACTAACGTGACTAAATGACTAAATTTAACAAAGTCTAAACCTGCATTTTTTTCATGTGTGATTAGATAGCACAGACCTGTAAATGTAACGGTTTCTGGTATCAGTTTTCTCATTTGTTTGCTCATGTACTGGAAAAATCTCTGAAAAGACAATTTGTCCTTCCTCTTACTAGGTTCCTGAAGTGACTTCTGACCTAGTTAATCTTCCATCACTAGTGGTGTGTGTTAGTGGGGATTTCCATCATTCTTGGACATCCTTACTGTGACCCTTTTTTTTTATTGTGCTGCGCACAAGACTGCATACAGTTTTCTTCTCACTATTGAGCCAGAGAGGATGTTGGAATTCCTGTCTGTGGAGTAACCAGTCAATACTGTTGCTGCCTTTCATTCATGTAACTCCTTTTTATTAGTTGGTTCATGACTTATAGTTGAGCTTCTGAGTTCCCTTGTGCACTTATTAATCTTATCCCTCTCTGTCTTGAATATGTTATGGGTATCCATTCCTCGTTTCCATCTTTTATGTCGTTTACGCTTGTGTGCCACACTCTTCCACTTTCCTTCATTTTAGATCTCTGTTCCATCTACTGTTTCATTGTGCTATGTCTCTCTTGTAGGCCCTTCTGATCTAAAGTTCCTGTGGAGCTTCTTACAGGAACCCACTGTGTATGACATAAGTGATCCAAGTCCTATTTCTTAGTGGACAGAACTTCACATAACAATTAGCAAAACTTGAAAAATCTAACACCTCTAGGCCCAAGGTTTTAAGCCTCATAACCAGTGTGAAAAATATCTGAGCTACTGATCTATAAACTACCACCAAAATGTCATCCCCTACAGTATAAAGGAAAATAAAGCCATCAGATGGAAACTTTCTGATTACTAACAACTTGGATCAGAGACTTAAGTATTAAATGTTATCGCTTTACAAATTTGAGAGTCATGGAATCCCCTTGGTTTTTCTCTTCTCTAACAAATGTAAACGTTCAAGTTAATACACTAGAGAATGTTCCAAATTAGCCATTTGTTTTCAAATGAAAATAAGATTTTCCAAACCAATGAAACTAGAAAGAAAATTTAATTTAATAACTCACTAATCATTTCAGGCTTGTAACTGTGTCAAATTTTTCCTGTTGAGTTCTTTTTTACTCAGGATTCATTATCATTTAAATTAGTTTTACAAGACAATTTTTGTTCGACACCTAAGATCCGTTAAAATGAAAATAAGAACAATATTTAAGTACTTGTGAAATTCTCCCATATTCAGCCAATAATCTGAATTTATGTGTATTGTGTTTGTGGATGGACAACTCCTTTCTTCTCAAGTGCAGCAAAATTGTGAATGTTCATGTAATTAACAGCCTGAAAATTACCAGAAAAAGATTAAGAACCTGATTTGGCTAACCTGTGTTTCATTCATGCTAAAAGAAATAGCAAGGTGAGGTAGTATCTTTTAATGGACCCATTTCTGTTGGTGAAAGAGACAAGCTTTAAGCTCCACAGAACACAAGAATTTTGTGCAGCTCAAAGCTTGTCTCTTTCACCAACAGAAGTTGGCCCAATAAAACAGGGCTCTCCACCTTTCAGGACTACTATACCCCTGTTTTACCTCACTTAAAAACTACTTGTTTACAAAATCAGACATACAAATACAGATGTGTCACAGTACACTATTGCTGAAAAATTGCTTATTTTCTCATTTTTACCATATAATTATAAAATAAATCAATTGGAACATAAATATTGTACTTACATTTCAGTGTATAGTATATAGAGAGGTATAAACAAGTCATTGTATGAAATATTGATTTGTGCTGACTTCACTAGTGCTTTTTGCATAGCCTGTTGTAAAACTAGGCAAATATCTAGATGAGTTGATGTACCCCCTAGAAGACATGTGCATATCCCCAAAGGTACACGTACCTCTGGTTGAGAACCACTGCAATAAAATATACTGTCTCACCCACTCTCTCTCTTTCCTTAAGATATTCAATTTCAAACACTTTGTTTAGATATTTATTTTGGTCAGTGGGGTCTAAGACAGACCAGGTGTAGATAGATGCATTTTTATTTAGAAACACCCACAAGTACAGCCTCATGGGTTCTCTGCAGCAGGACCTGATGTGACATATGATCTTGGTTTAGGTGTCTGTTGCCTATTGTATGATTTTGTTTTTTAATTTGGTCATTTGTGGAAACTAAGAGTCTTATTTAATGAGACAAAACGTGTGTGTGTGTGTGTGAGAGAGAGAGAGAGAGAGAGATGTGCTTATCCTCCACTTTAATTTAGGCACAGCTTAGTCCCATGAGCAGTCAGTGATGTATCAAGCATGGCCAGGAGAAAAGTTGTCAGGGGACTGAAGCGAAGGCTCTAGTGAGTGTCAGGAAGGAGTGGAAAAGGAGTCTGTTATGTAGGGAGGCAGCAGGATCAGATCTGTGTGTATCCAAGTACGGAGGCTGCAATGATTGTAGCAGAAGGGAGATATCAGGAGTCTGCCCTGGAGAGGATCCTGCTCCTCTCTGAGTCTGTGAGGCATTGATTATGGAAGCCAGATAGGGATTTAGTCTGGAACCAAAGAGCAACAAAATCTGGTAGCATAAGTTATAGCTTATTTATATTAGATTCCTTGCTACCATATTGCATTATGATACACCAACAGAGACCTATCCACGCACATATATAATTTGTAGTGCTATCGCTCATAACAAATTACTGGATTCTTTGCATACGATGATAGGTTTTAATATTTTGTGTAAACATTACAATGCCGGTTCCATGTAGATTTCTAGAACCTTGTTTCTGAAGCTTTGCCAAAACTCCTATTGAACTCAAACATATGCATCCCTCTGGAATTTTCACTTGTATTTGTTCCATGAAAGATATTAATGAATGGAAGTTCTCTTTCAGGTGATGTGAAATTGTAGTTCTGTCCTGTTACTAGACTCTTGTCTTTGAGTTGAATGGAGGCTGGCAGGAGAAGGGGAGAGGACTTTAATTATAGACCAAATCCTTTTACTCACTCAACAATCCAGTAGGAGTTTTGCTCCCTTAAAGCCTGAACAAGGACTGTGAGATTTGACCCTAAAACTTTGCTATAGCTGTAGATTTGCTGTTTTTCAGTAATTTTGCTCTGTTTTTCAGACTATAAATTTTGTTGCAATTCTTTTCAGTAGTACTGAAGCATTAATCCCAAATTAAATAACCATAAAGAGTGATGCAAAATGCAGGAAAATAATCAGTGCCTTAGAGGCAACTAATGCTGTCGTCTGTTAAGCAGATCTCTACAGCCACCACGACAGTATTGCAGGCAAAGAAAGATGTCTTTTCAGTAGCATTGTCTCTAACTTCCTCTTCACACCCTGAATGTCTGATGATCCATCTCTCATGTGGCACCTGGCATGATTAATTGAAAGTTGTGTACTTAAAACCCAACAAAAAACTTGACAGCCTACATGGGTGAAAAGCATTTTCAATTAGTGTCATCTACTGTGCCTGAACAACAGCTCATTGGAAAAGGTAATGTCATTCAGCTAATGAATACATGCTTCATACCTGAAGATTATTCATCTTTTGTTGCAGTGGTTGTCACCTTCCTTCCCCCAGTTTCATGCATGGCATGAAGAATCTATCTAATATTTAAAACAGGAGAATGGGATTCAGGAGTCATGGTGTGAAATCTTGTCCCAGTGACTTCAGTGCAGCCAGGATTTTGCCCATGGGGTTTATTCTTCATTGGCTCACTGTGTGAAGGTGGATAAGTTAATTACAGCAGGTCTTTGCAAAGGCTCAAGGCTGACTGAAATCTGTGAGAATAATATTTGCTCTGAACATCTGAAAATTGGACACATTTATTTTTCTGTGTCTCAGTTTAGCCATCTGTAAAATGGTTACAGTAATACTTGCCTTCCAGAAAGATTCTGATGTTTAAACATATTGAGAGCCTCAGCTGAAATGTGCTCTGTAAGTACAAAATGTTACAAACAGCAAGTGGTTAAATGACAGCTGACTGATTAAAAATATTAATCCCCTGGAAGTCACAACTCACTGTTTGACAAACTCTTATTAATGTTATGATATACAAGAGAGCCTCATCAGTAGAGATGAATGAATTTTTTTGGATGAACCTTTTTATGCAGATTTTTTAGGTTGGCAAATATTTCACGAATTCACATCAGCTTTCCCAAATTGTTTTGGTTGAAACAAAATTCTGAAAAATTGAAACATTTTGACACTTTTGAAATGAAATGTTTCAAATTATTGTTTTGTTTAGAATTTAACTTCAAATGGTTTTTCTTTTTTTTTCCCCTTTCTTTTTTTTTTAAACCCTCTGAAACTAAACACTTCATCTCAGGCAAAACGAAACCAAAACATTTTCATTGACCAGAAACTTTTAATTATTTGGATTTGGCCACCAGACTGAAAAATCAGTTATTTGCAGTGAGAATTATGTGCTTACTTAATATTTTGTTTAGTTTGGTGGATTTATTTTCAAATGTACGGATTGCTGTTTTTTGATACAAGGAGTTATTACTTAACAAGTAAAGGATATGATTGGTATAAATTTTACTGAGAATTAAACTCTCAGTATTCACATTCAGAAAATGTAGACTGAGATTTCCTTGTAACTTGAACATGCTCCAAATAGCTCTCAAACCCCATGAGATGATGCTTAAAATAATAGTGTTGCTTTTATGAAGCCACGTCTTCTTTCCACCTGAGAACTATAAATGGCAGGTGAATTTTAGAAATAGACTGCTTTGAAAGGGTGTGCTTCCAATGCTATTAAAGGAGGATAGAGTCTGGAAACATATTAAATCCACCCCAGGAAATATTTACTATTAGCATGGTAGATTCAGTATGCTTTTGAAGTTTTAAATAAATGATTGTTTTAAAGAGGAAATATAAACTGTAATTTTAACTATGCAATACATTGTATGTTTAAAAATTTCAAGTGCTGTTATTTTTATAGATTAGGGACAATTTTTGTTACATCTGATAATTTATAGGCCCTTTGACAAATCAAGATTTTGTCATTTTCCATATGCATTAAACTCTGAACTCTTCCTGAAATGTCTTGATGATCTGTTGATGAAATCTGCCACGCATTCATAAGTTGTAGATGAGTATTAATCAAAATTTATCAGGCTAAAAATTCCAATGCAATGGGATTACTACCTCTATTCTAAGTCAAACTAAGCAATATTTTCATTTTGCTTAAACTTAAAATACTTCTTATTTTCCACTGGCAACTTTTATTTAATTATTCCTTAATTTTTCAGTTAGGACTGAAGAGGGGGGTTGTTTCTATTTTTGTACATGTGTCTGTATCAAATAGTATGTTAAGTATACAAATTGAACCTTGCATTTTTATCATCTAGGCCTTTATACCAGTGTATCTCTGACTTCAGTATAGTTTCTTCTTTTCATACCAGTGTAACTAAGAGGAGATTCAGGTCAATAGTCTGTCTGTATGCTTTGGGAATTTTATCAATATAGCAGAGATGAAATTAATGAATTACTGACCACTAAAGCATTCTTCTCCATGGGGCAGTGCTTTCTACCATATTTGAAAACTTAGTTCTGTGGCACCTTGACAGCAGCAAATGACTCAAACTCTCCAACTCCACTTGATAGACTACATTCTCTCATCATATTAGTGTTCCCCTGCCCCCTCAAAGGCAATTTCAGGCCTAAATCAAAGCCCTGGACAGATGTTTTGTTCACTCCTGATTGTAATGGAAGTATAGTCAAAGGGGAAATAATCACCTATACAGTCTTAGAAGAGTTAATTACTTTCAGGAGCAAATTGGCCCCCTGGTTATGAACATGATGGTACACCTATAGTAATAATCAGGAAGCAGAACATCAGGTCTTCAGAGTAATGGCACTCATAAACATAAGCCAGGATGTGGATGTTTAATTTTAATACTAGTTTTGCAATCTGCTTTAAAAGTCCATTTTCTGTTTGTGGTGACATTGTGATCTCCGGCTACTCTTAGCTGAATCAGACTTGTTTCGGGATGTTGAACATATGGAAAGATATACTGTGGGAGTAGAGTGTCGGAGATTTAGAGCTGCTAAACACATAAGATTAAACTTCATGTACAGAAGAATGGTTGGTTCCTGTTCAGTTCCATGACAGCTGAGCCTTGCAAGTCCTGCTGAGGCTCTTAGGACAAAGTGGCATAAAATTTGATAGAATGTTGTGAATAAAACATTAAGCACCTTCTCAGCTCCCTCTTACAGGTTATTTTATTGGCAATGAGATGTACAGCAACATGAATCCTACATCTAGGAGACTGTATCATACCCACAAGTAGCAAAAGACATTGTGGGTTTTTTTGCCTAATACAGCTTTGGAATACATAAATTATTCCACTTAAATTGTTCAAACATTGTTAATATGTATAATATTTGATACAGTAAAAGTAGATACCATATAAATGCAGAGAACTGTTGCTTACTCTTGTGAGTGTGAGTCCTGCAACTTTTGGTGTTTTCCTTAACATACCAACTGTTGGAATCAATCTCTTGCATAACAATCTGAGTTCATTTAAAAAAAAAAAAGTTCTAACATTTGTAGTTGCAGAGAAATGAACCAAGCGCACACTAAAGTCTGAAAACTCAGAAGGCAAACAAAAATAGCCCAAAATTGTATTTATTTTATTTAATATCATAATTGGCTTTTTTGGGGGTGGGAGAGAAGAATGGGGAAGAGAAGCTGACCCATGATTTTTTTGACAACTTGGGGTCGGCATGTTTTGGGAATCGGTTGCCTTAGTTATTGATAAAGATGCTGTTCTGCATCAAGTCTACATATATTATGTTTATATAATATATATTCTTGGCCAAGGAGGACCAGTGAATGCCAGTTTTTAAGATTAACCAAACAGCTCTTTCAAAGCATAGTACATTTATTTAAAGACAAAAGCATACAGAGAAAACATGAAAGAAAAAAATGATCTAAATGCATACTTACATTTTACCAGTAGCCCCCATCAGTCCTGTGGAGATATTGGTAGGTTCCAGTTCATCCAATCCTTCCACAGGGGTAGCTTTCCCATGGACAAAAGTCACGACTGTTTGTTGAAACAAAAAGAAGGCCCCTATGTAGTTCAAACTGGCTTTTTATACCCAAACTCCTGCTTTGCCTACCAGCATCCTGAAAAGAAGTAAAACCAGTCACTGCCCCTTTACCCAGCCGTTTGAGGCTTGGCCCACTGAGGATCTGCATAAGCAGATTTGGGATTTTTGCATTAATGACTCCTTATTGACTCCAGATTTTGCAGGGAATATGACCTCGTCCCCGCCCTCCCCCCGCAAGTGAGGAACACACACACATACATATGACACTTAATGATACAAAGGGCTGTGAATGTATGAATCTCTATCATCTGGTCCATCTCACTATCATGTTTGAAGTTGTCATGCTTTGAAGCCCTAGCTCAAACATACAAACAACATTTATAACATTAAATACAATGTTTCAGAGTAGCAGCCGTGTTAGTCTGTATTCGCAAAAAGAAAAGGAGTACTTGTGGCACCTTAGAGACTAACCAATTTATTAGAGCATAAGCTTTCGTGAGCTACAGCTGTGTGCCTGTGTTCATCATATCTGTTGCAAATAATACTTTAAAAAACATAAGCATAACATAAAATGTCAATTGTTTATAACCAACCTAATAATTAACTTTGCTAACAGTTAGCATAAGGTACCCTGCACTGTCGCCTGGACCTGCGGGGCTCCCCTGATACTTCAACACTACTGATGTCTGAAATTGGCTAGTTCAGTTGTGATTTTCAATCTGCTGTGCTTATTGCCTACCGGAGACCCTCCTGGGCATGTCTCACATGCTTCATTTTTATGTGGAGTACAGTATTGTCAAATTTCAGTACTCCCGTTTCATAGTTCCTGAGTTAACTGAACACTATTAAACACATCAAGTGCTTCAGAACCAGTCGCAAATAAGGATACCTTGTGAGTGACTTCCTTTTATCTGGCACCACTTACCTCTGGATACAGAGTAAAAGTGCTGTTTGAACTTCCTCCAGTTGTCTTTTACGTGTCCAGAGTTTCAGCTCTAATGGAGCTTTGAAATGCTCCAGTTTTTCACTCGGAGTCGTCTTAACTTTTTACTCCTGATATTATGTGGTCATCCTGTGCTTAAGGAGCTTGAAAGAGATCTGCTTTATTCTGTGTCCAGTTCCAACTGGCTATGCCTAACAATCAAAGTTTTACAGCACCTAGACTTGCTGTCTAAGAAGCTCAGCCATTAAAGGCCCCAGCCTCCTTATACTACAAACACACCCCCTGGGTGCCTTTAAAATAACTGGTTTATTTATTTATTGACAAGTGAAATATATTTCCTTACTGATTTTTAAGGTTTTGAATTGGGCTTGTATGGAGTAGGTGTACTGAACCTAACTGAAATATAAATGTCTTGTGTTCCTATACCAAGACTTCCGAGGATATACTCGATTACAGACCTAAAAGTGGCAATTCTTCAACAAAAAAACTTCAAAAACAGACTCCAATGAGAGACTGAATTGGAATTAGTTTGCAAACTGGATATAATTAACTTAGGCTTGACTGGGAGTGGATGTGTCATTACACAAAGTAAAACTATTTCCCCTTGTTTATTTCCCCCCCCTACTGTTCCTCACTCGTTCTTGCCAACTGCTGGAAATGGCCCACCTTGATTATCATGACAAAAGGTTCTCCCCCTACCCCCTGCTCTCCTGCTGGTAATAGCTCACCTTACCTGATCACTCTGGTTACAGTGTGTATGGTAACACCCATTGTTTCATGTTCTCTGTGTATATAAAATCTCCCCACTTTATTTTCCACTGCATGCATCTGATGAAGTGAGCTGTAGCTCACGAAAGCTTATGCTCAAATAAATTTGTTAGTCTCTAAGGTGCCACAAGTACTCCTTTTCTTTTTAAGGCTATACTATATGCCCTAGGCTTCAAAATGGTAATATGCCACTACATTTCCTTCCCTCCCTCCCTTCCATACTTTAAACATTGCTCTGGTAGTCTTCAGATCTATTTTTAATCTTTCAGAGCAAACATTATCTCACTAACCCTCTTTCAAACTTATTCCATATCAGTCATATATCAGTTCTCCAATATATTTCTTCAATTTTGATGGTAATATCCTTGGCACCTTGTGGTAATGTAAAAAACAAACAAAAGGCCCAGAAGATACACAATAGAAGTGTACTTAATGGCAAGTGATTGTCATATATATCTCAAGTGATTTGCCAATAAATTGTAATAGGAAGTAGCTGACCTTGAATTTACATAATAAAGCTGAAAGTTTAAACTCCTTGGTTTTTGCACCTTCCAATACATACATGTTGTAACTAGTTGCACCATATATGGTGCAATAAATGTGAAATTTGACGTACAGTAGCAAAGGACAAGAAGCTCACTTGGAACATGTACAGATAGAATAAATATATAGGGACATGTGCAGAAATTCTTGAGTGATTTTAAGTCATATGCAACATTAAAGATGAGGATAGAACTAGAAGATTAAAGTAACTTAGTTCAAGCAAGTATAGCTATGGAAGCAATATAAAAAGAACAAAAACATTAATGTGTCTTAGGAAGAAACTCAATACATTCCAGTAATTTGTTTCTATATTTTTCCTCTCTAGATTTTTAATTTTCTTGGATGAGTCTCATTTTTTCATATGAACTTGAAGTGGAGGACTAGGTTTAATATGAAAGCAGGTATTTAATGTAGTCTATGTTTATACTGCTTTTCTATCCGGTAACCTGGTGCAACATTTTAGATTATAAATGGGTGTCCTGGGGAAGCCCATCAGTGTTATGTTTTAATAGCTGAGCTTAGAGAGCACAACTGAGTGGATCATGGATCATAACTGCACTTTAAATAGTGGTCTACACTCCACTGAATTATCAGAAAGTTAACTAAAATTGTGGAGTAACTGACTTTTTATAATGATAAAATCTCATACATGAGTTCCATTAGAATTGTACAATAAATCCTAAGAACTACAGATGTATCACAAGGTTCTAGGTGAACGGTCCATGTAGTTAATGATGGTGGACACCATAAACTTAGTACAGTCTGTTTGTATTCAGAATACAAAGGGATCATGTTAAGTGATCAGTTCAGTCACATCTTAAAACTGGTCATTAGTTTTAAATACCTAAAACCAAAAAAGTCTATCAATTATATATTTAAAAGGGCTGATCATAGAATATCAGGGTTGCTCAAAGCAGGACAGATCCCCGACTAAATCATCCCAGCCAGGGCTTTGTCAAGCCTGACCTTAAAAACTTCTGGGGAAGGAGATTCCACTACCTCCCTAGGTAACGCATTCCAGTGTTTAAATGATAATGGATATGCTTTGGTAATGTCTCTTCAAGATGACTAATTCTTACAACAGTTTAGTAGAATTAGCTGGTGTTGCTCAGCAGAGTTTTGGATAAAATAAGAACTTGCCCAAATACTCCAACAAAATTTGAATCCATCCCTACTGGAACATTTATGGAGCTTGGTTACTATCTTTTTTCACTTGGAAATCTCAGCCCATACTCTGGTTTACATCAGAAACAGTAATCTAATGAGGGAGGTTATTCTTGATGTATTTCTGACCCAGTTAAAAGCAAGGATGTACTGGTAATCTCACACAAAGGTCTATTCTTCAGAGATTTCCAGACCAAAGGTTCTGAAAAGGTCAGTTGAGCCTCAGATGAGGATCTGAACTTTTGGACACTTATCCCAAGTGAACCAGCAAGCCTTTAAAGTGTGCCTATTAGTAATTTCTGGCAGTTCCCATATATCAGATAATGGGGAAGGAAAATACTGTGGAACCATAGTTGCAAACCTTTCTAGCAATAATATGAAAAAAAAAAATTCTGTAAGTGTAACTGAGTACATTTATAATATAAAAAAGATGTGCATAACTTAACAGTATGAGAGACAACTCCTGATGGCCAACAGGTGAGAAATAGGATAATAAACTTATCTGATGCATTTTAATATTTATTAATTATTAATTGTGAAGCAAAGAAGTGTGGTCACTGGTATGAGATTCTTGCTTTGAAGTTTCATCTTTGAAATACAGCCCTGGCAATGTATAACAGTGGACCAGGCTGCTAGGAAAGAGTCTGAGTATATATGTGTATATATATATATATATATATATATATATATTTTAACTGACCCTTTCTGTGAAAGATGGCTTTCACTTCAGACATTTTGTTTCCATGCTGCACAAGTTTTATTTTAGAGACACCCACCTTGTTTCTCTAATAGCCTGGGACCAACACAGCTATGACAACACTGTATATGTTGTTGTTTTCAGATATTCAGTTTGGTGAATTATAAAACCAATTAGAAAATATTTCCTTTTGTTTAAAAAAAAAATCAGACATACCATACAACTTGAACAGCTCCACAATCAGGAAATCTTGGTCATTTGTCTTGTATTGAAATGAAAATATATTTTTAACTTATTCTTGACTAAAAAAGTAATGATCCTACTTCAGGGCAAAACTTCGCATGATGAAGGCAGTTGTGAGGTACTCTTTGTAAATAGATTTGCAATTATCTGTTAAGGTGACAGCACATTCAATGACATTATACTGAGGAAATTAATTCTAAATCATCACCACATTTTCAAAAAAATTCTTTAATGGCCATTTTAATAAGGTACTTTGTGTTTAACACATACATTTATAAATAATATACAGGTGTGATTAAGCTTTAAACACCTTGTATCCCACACTGTGGGAATTGCTTGAGGAATTTTATTCGTATTCTAGTCTATATTTGCCTTGTGATGTCTCCTTAGAGGCATCTGAGAAATAGAACATCCACAGTTATAAAAGGATGTATTACAAAACCTCCTTCCAAGATTGGCTGAAGAAGAATAAGGTGGGAGAGACTTCCTAGCTGACTCATCCCCAACATATTTATCTTTAGCCATACAGCTGCTCTAGATGCAGTTTGAACTGCAGATGAATTGTGTGCCAGTCCCCCATAAGTAGGTCATCCAATTCTTCCTTGAGGCTTTCTTCTCTGCTATCCATGCACTGGAGCTCAATTATTGGTGATCCCTTGAGGTCAAGGATCATCTCTTTTCACAGGTTTTATTGCCCCAGCGTTCCCCTTATAGAGCCTACATAAGGGCAGATAGAATTCTAATCCCTGTCCTTTCCTTACTCCTCTGTGGAACACAACTCATCCCAAAGAGGCAGGGAGTGGTGGGCAAAAGATGGTCTTGTGGCTTGCCTTGGGAGCAAGCTTACTGAAGCCTCTGCACAAGAGATGTGGTAAAGAATGCTTCCTGGTGTTCCATCTATCTGTCATTGTGCTTCTACATAGTTCTTACTGTGGGCTGTGCCAAAAAGTATGTAATCTAGTCATTAATTAGCATAATGTCACAAAATGGATTTTAAACTGTAGATTCAGGTACTAGCTAAACCTTGAATATTTTGGAGTCTTACCTCAGTTATACAGTTGTGCATCCAGGCATCACAAAATCAGAGTGCCACCTGACATTGGTGCATTAGGATTTGGTCCAACCTGAGTTGCTCGAGGAGGCAGAACTTGGAACCACAAGAGGTCTTGGCCATATCCTTTATCCATAATTCCCCTATGGGGGTCTAACTCATAGTTGGGGAATCCCACCCATTATTATAGATATAGTACCTAGAGTCCCCAAATAAGATGAGGACCCCACTGCTGTATAAACATGTAGTAAAAACAGTCACTGCTCTGGAGAAATTTACAAACTTAACAGACAAGATAGGTGAACTGTGGTTGGTAGGGGGAAGGAATGCCATACACAACACAGAGATGTCAAGTGTGGTCGAGATAAGTCTGTATGGTCTCAACTCTTTTAAATTAATTTCATTATGTCCTCTTACTTCTATACATACTCCCACTGGTGAGGATGGAAGGTCGAAAGGATGAGTTAGTAGGAGTAGAAGAAGGGAAAAGAAGGGTAATATTAAGACGGGAAAGGGAGACAGAAGAGAGAATGGAGGGATATAGAGAAGGCAGAGTGTAGCTGCAGCAGTTAAATCGTGAGGGAGGAGGATGGGAAGAAGGTTGGAGCCAATTATGGTGAAGAAAGGGGAAAAAAAAATCAGAGGTTCTTTGGCAATTCCAATAATCATTGGGGAAGTGAAAGCATCTCCTGCTCTAGCAGAGAGGTAGAATGGGCCAGTTAGGAAATCACTATGCTAAGTTTTTGTAAAGCACTCTAAGATCCTAATTCTTACAGTGCTTTTGAAGGTCGATATTAATCTGATGGGTGGATAAAAAGAAGCACAAAGATTAGGTGATTTATGAAACACCAAGTCATTGGCTCAGTTGGGAAAATAACCCTGGAGTCCAAATTCCTTCTAGATTTTTTTTATGTAACTGCTCCTCTTTGGCTGGAAATATGGAAATGCTAACACTTATAATAGTTGCTTCATGCTAAAGCATCTGGTCAATAGCAGAAACTAAGGCCTTGTCTACATTGGGGTTTCAGTTGCTGGGTTAGCTGCATTAATGCAACTCCCTAGTGTAGACTCAATTTATATTGGTCTCATTCACTTGGTTTTATTTGTCTGGACACGAAGCACTAGTGTAAGTTGTGCTTACACTAGAGTTGCACAGTGCAGCTACAGTCATGGCTGAAATCCCAGTGTTAAATCCCAGGGTTAAATCCAAGTAACTATTGTCCAGAACACACAGATGAAACACTTTAAGTATGTCACAGCAAACCATACATGGTTCAGATTTCAGGATGAATAAAAAGTTCTTGTGTTAACATTAGATGAATACAAATGGGTAGAATAAATGTTTAATCTGGAATGAATGAACCTAATGGAACTAATTTTGCCATCATGCAAACACTGAATGCAGCAAATCATTTGCTGTATCACCCTACTGAGAGTCGTCAGTCTACAACGAGGTCACTAAAGATCAAATAAAATATTCAGGACTGTAACTGTATAACATTAGCCTTTGTTTGAACTGAACAAATCCTGGCTGACTCCGGGATCACTCTGTATATAAGCTGACATTTCAGCTATGTATCCTAGTAGCTCTTTTTATCGAAATTAATGGAACAAACATAAATTTCATTCTCTCAGCAACTTGTACTGCACTAAAGACTAGTGAAGGTGTCTGATACAAAATATGTTTTTCATAAGTTTGATGGACTTTGAAATTAAAATACAAAACATATTTAATGAGAAATTTTCTTTAACTACTGGCTAGTCACTGGCCATAAGAGACCATATGCATTGTTACTGTGTATAGATGATTCTCTGCAATTTTTCATATTGATTGACACCGTGTAAATTTGGGCTGGCTGAAAAAGTTTAAAAATAAATAAATCCAGACTATCACTCTGCTCTGATGTTTCTCTACCTTGCTTTTAGCAGATGTCTTTGATATAGAATATGCAAAAAAATTCTGATGAGCTACTTAAATAGCCAGTCCATTTTTCCCCTTTTTTGTGATTCATATCAGTTTTAAATCTGACCTAGTAAAAGGTTAATGTAATGTCAGAGTATTGGCTGATAAATTATTAACTGACATCTGTTTTATCAGTTCACATTTTTCAAATCTTATGCAAATGAATGTGGCAGTTAGGCATGGACAAAACATAGGTGTTGCAGTTATGGTATGAGTGAGAGGTAGGGGATATAAATATATAGCTGTTTACAGTTGACTAAAAGTACACTAATGTTTGCATAGTGGAACACACAATCTTATTTTCTCCATTATCTGGCATAATAATTTCATTCATAAAAGAATCACTTTTTAGCACTTCAGTTGGGTAGGCAGAACACTTCCAGGCCTTTCAGTTGCAGCTATATGGTGAAAGCCTGCAGAATCTGTTCATCCTATTTCTGTATAATACATATAGGGTTTGTTAGTTTAATTGATACATACAACATCTAATCTGTATTTAAATCCTCTTCTCACATAGTTAAGTATACAGAGTACTTAAATCTACATAGTCCGCCATGTCATGGGTAAGTGACAGTAAAGGGTTTACCCTGACCTCCCTTCTAGGCAGTCTCAGCAAAAAGAGAGTTCTATCGACTATTGCCTAGAAGGAAAGCCAGGGCATAGAATGTTGCACAAGGCCCCAGTGAAATGAAATGGTGTGGGAAACTTGCAGAAAAGACTTGGCAAAGATGTTCATAGCTTGTCCTATTATAATGGTTAAGTTAATTAAATTATGGCCTTTTTCTTCTAGAGGAATAGGTGTTTTTTTCATTAGTGGCATGCTAAGATGGAAGTACCATATTTTCTTGGAAATGATGTAGTAAAAAATAGCTTGCCATGACAGTACTCAAGGGGTATTTTACCATTTCCTATTGCTTGTGGTGAGAAATCACCACATAAGCATTTAAAAAATAAGTGGACTGGAGAAGGAAAATGAAAATGAGTTTAGCCCAAATATGTGTGCTGAATGCTGCTCCATCAGGCCATGGGGAAGCATTCAGCATGGAATTTGACTTAACTTTTAAAAAATGTTTTGACTATATGAAATACTCATAGTATTTCCTAGATTGTCCTCTTTTTATAGAGCCTTGTATGTGCTATACACTTTCCAAACACTTAAGGATGATCAGTGTTGTGAAGAGTTCGTGATCTAAGGTACGCTCTAGAATACCTGGCAATGGATAGGCTTCCAAGATGTAATACTATGGAGAAGACCATATACAATACAATATTCTGTCTCATCACAAATACCATGCATTGCATGGCTTATAATGAGACTCCTGCATTTTGTGACTTCACCTTCTAGAATATTTTTACTTGAGCCAAGAAATAATTAGTTGAAACTTTATTTCTATGTAAAAAGAAAAGGAGGACTTGTGGCACCTTAGAGACTAACAAATTTATTTGAGCATAAGCTTTCGTAATCTACAGCTCACTTCATCAGATGCATTAAGTGGAAAATACAGTGGGGAGATTTATATACACAGAGAACAAGAAACAATGGGTGTTACCATACACACTGTAACCAGAGTGATCACTTAAGGTGAGCTATTACCAGCAGGAGAGTGGGTGGGGGGTGGGGGAGACAGATAAACATGGGGAAATATCACCTTTTGTAGTGATAATCAAGGTGGGCCATTTCCAGCAGTTGACAAGAATGTCTGAGGAACAGTGGGGAGTGGGGGGGGATAAACATAAACAGGAAATAATTTTACTTTGTGTAATGACTCATCCTCTCCCAGTCTCCATTCAAGCCTAAGTTAATTGTGTCCAGTTTGCAAATTAATTCTAATTCAGCAGTCTCTCGTTGGAGTCCGTTTTTGAAGTTTTTTTGTTGAAGTATTGCCACTTTTAGGTCTGTAATCGAGTGACCAGAGAGATTGAAGTGTTCTCCGACTGGTTTTTGAATGTTATTATTCTTGACGTCTGATTTGTGTCCATTTATTCTTTTACGTAGAGACTTGCTTACAGACAGTCCCCCAACCTGAAGCAAATATTCACCAGCAACCACACACCACACAACAGAACCACTAACCCAGGAACCTATACTTGCAACAAAGCCCGTTGCCAACTGTGTCCACATATCTATTCAGGGGACTCCATCATAGGGCCTAATCCCAACAGCCACACTATCAGAGGCTCGTTCACCTGCTCGTATCACCAATGTGATATATGCCATTATGTGCCAGCAATGCTCCTCTGCCATGTACATTGGTCAAACTGGACAGTCTCTATGTAAAAGAATAAATGGACACAAATCAGACGTCATAGAATTATAACATTCAAAAACCAGTTGGAGAACACTTCAATCTTTCTGGTCACTCGATTACAGACCTAAAGGTGGCAATACTTCAACAAAAAAACTTCAAAAACAGACTCCAATGAGAGACTGCTGAATTGGAATTAATTTGTAAACTGGATACAATTAACTTAGGCTTGAAAAGAGACTGGGAGTGGATTATGATGTGGTCGTTACACAAAGTAAAACTATTTCCCCATGTTTACCCACACCCCCCACTGTTCCTCAGACGTTCTTGTCACCTTGATTATCACTACAAAAGCCCCCACCCCACCCCACCCCCCGCTCCCCTGCTGGTAATAGTTCACCTTAAGTGATCACTCTGGTTACAGTGTGTATGTATGGGGCTTATTCCTTCACCCACTTACTTCCCTGGTCCTTCTCACATGAACAGAGATCAACAATACCCGAAGTTCAAAGGTGCAAACAATTCAATGTTTATTGGGGTGAACTTCCAGCAAGCATGATTCCAGTTTCCTTTGTTAGTGACTCCTTCCCAGCTCTGACACCACAGAGCCTTACACCTGTGTCCTTGTTCCCATTCCTGCCCATAGCCAAACATGATTTCAATTTCCCCACCCCCATTCCCTGTTCCCATTTACCCCTTTAGCAAAACATGATTCCAATATCTTCCACCCACACACCCACCCACTCACTTCCTGATTGAGTGTAGACTATATAGTAAAACTTGAGTTCTGCTTTGCTATAACTTAACCAATCATTTTCCTGAAATTTAACTAACCAATCCTAACCTATTGTAACATGATTATGTAACCAATTATATCCCACCACCTTACTTAGTTTACACCCAGCAAAATTAATTATACCGCAGACAGGAACAATCACAGAACCAGAGATTATACAGACAAACAATAGCAAAGTGGGAACTATAATGACAAAACAATACAGAAGTGAGGATTTCATGCCCAGCTATTGATAAGTGAGTTCTTGCCAGACAGGATGCTATCAAACTAAGTTTCCTTTTACATTTTCAAGGCACTTCCCTTTCTCTGGAGGCGATGGGCACTATCAGAACAGGATTGTATTCCTAACAGCCCAATAGTACCTTCTTTCAATGTGGCTAGTTTGGAATGTGAGGATGTGGCCGGTCGCTTCCCAGTTTATGGCTGCCTCTGCTGCTTAGCCAAAGGCCTTAGCCTAAGAACAGGGCCTCAGACTGTCACAGTAAGAGAAGGACCTTACACCAGCAGACAGTGGTTTTGATTCTTTCTTTTATACCCCTAACTAGCCAAGTGATAAGAATACACCTAAATTCTTAGTCTAGCCCTTTACAGACAGGCCTGAATATCTATATCCTAACACTCTCAACATCTTCCTCCTAAAGCTCAGAAAATCTGGGTGGATCATGTGATGTATTTCCTTCCACTTATCAGATGACTCACTAACTTCACTCTATCACGGCATAGGCAACTTCTTGTACCTGCTTCAGGAATGTGCCAATATCTGAGATCTGCAAGCAGGAACATTGAATGACCCACTGACCTTGGTCAAACATTATAACCTTGTCTTAGCAACTTATTCAGGTGCCAAGTTTGTGAGAGCAGTGCTTCAATCATAATTTGACTAATGCACCTGAAACTTCTCATTTCTGCCATATGATACTGCCTGCCAATCGCCTATAATGGGATCCACATTGACATACGAAGAAAAAACAGTTATTTCCATACAGTAACTGGTTCTTCATGATGCCTTACTCAGTGCGGATCCCATGGCCTGGCTTCCATTCCTACTTTGAGCACTCAGCAACATGGGCTTCAAATTGTGAGGTAACTGAGAGAGGGTCACAGGTGCTCTGCCCTTTGTGCCCTCACACAGGAGAGCAAGGCACTCAGGGGACATTCACAACCCCACTTGCCTTGGATCTTCTCTTCATGAGGCACGTGTTCACCTATGGTGGAATCCACACTGACTACAATATCTCATAGAATCACAGTTACTGTAGGGTAAGTAACTTATCTTTTTCAAATGACTTATCCTAAACAGTCTGGTTCTTTAAACATACTTTTGATTCTGCTTTTCAGATCATTTTAGATTTTGTTTTCCTCTCTCACTGCCTGATACATGTTTTGTTTTTAAATATAGCTCTTCTGTATATTTTCTGGTAAAAGGTTTTTGATTCAGCTTTTCCGTGACTTTGACACCTGTGAGATGACACGTGAGCTGAGGACAGCCTTATGCAACTTATTGTTAAAAATCAATTTCCCCGTTTTCCAATGTACAACTGAGTTGTGATGAGTTCTGTAGTATTAACCAAGAAAATCACTTTATGAAGTAACATGAAGTCTGTTTTTTCTAAGTCTCTTCGGGTAAATTTATCATTTTTATATTTGAAAAGACTAAGAATCCTTATTTTAAGTGTCTGCAAAATAAGGGAATAGCTATTGTGGTTATATTCTAGAACTTTTTGTACAGTGTTTTTTTTTCCTTCAAGAATTAAGCTGATTAGTATAGACACACAAGAAAAAAATTAAGCCCCTGTCCTAGTTAGCACAGCTAAACTATACCTAGTAGCTTAATGAGCTTTAAGTTGATAGGACAATGTGCCAATCCTAAACATTATTAGAACTGATACAGAGAACCAAATTCCAACTGTATAGGGCTGTAGCTGTGATGACAAAGCAGTAGGTAGTGGGTGCACTAAGCTCATTTTGAAAACAATGTTTTGTGACTTGTGAAACTTTTTCACATGCAGTTCCATTTTAGTGTTGATGTGGCCCAGACTTTAGAAAACATTTTCAGGTTTGTTGCAGTGCAAATTACTTCACTGGGGTAACACACTAGAGAATCACCTGTCTCTATTAGCCCTGGTCTACACTAGGACTTTAGGTCGAATTTAGCAGCGTTAAATCGATTTAAACCTGCACCCGTCCACACAGTGAAGCCCTTTAATTCGACTTAAAGGGCTCTTAAAATCGATTTCCGTACTCCACCCCTGACAAGTGGATTAGCGCTTAAATCGACGTTCCCAGCTCGAATTTGGGGTACTGTGGACACAATTCGATGGTATTGGCCTCCGGGAGCTATCCCAGAGTGCTCCATTCTGACCGCTCTGGACAGCACTCTCAACTCAGATGCACTGGCCAGGTAGACAGGAAAAGAACCGCGAACTTTTGAATCTCATTTCCTGTTTGGCCAGCGTGGCAAGCTGCAGGTGACCATGCAGAGCTCATCAGCACAGGTGACCATGATGGAGTCCCAGAATCGCAAAAGAGCTCCAGCATGGACCGAACGGGAGGTACGGGATCTGATCGCTGTTTGGGGAGAGGAATCCGTGCTATCAGAACTCCATTCCAGTTTTCGAAATGCCAAAACCTTTGTGAAAATCTCCCAGGGCATGAAGGACAGAGGCCATAACAGGGACCCGAAGCAGTGCCGCGTGAAACTGAAGGAGCTGAGGCAAGCCTACCAGAAAACCAGAGAGGCGAACAGCCGCTCTGGGTCAGAGCCCCAAATATGCCGCTTCTATGATGAGCTGCATGCCATTTTAGGGGGTTCAGCCACCACTACCCCAGCCGTGTTGTTTGACTCCTTCAATGGAGATGGAGGCAATACGGAAGCAGGTTTTGGGGACGAAGAAGATGAGGAGGAGGAGGAGGAGGTTGTAGATGGCTCACAGCAAGCAAGCGGAGAAACCGGTTTTCCCGACAGCCAGGAACTGTTTCTCACCCTAGACCTGGAGCCAGTACCCCCCGAACCCACCCAAGGCTGCCTCCTGGACCCAGCAGGCGGAGAAGGGACCTCTGGTGAGTGTACCTTTTAAAATGCTATACATGGTTTAAAAGCAAGCATGTGAAAGGATTACTTTGCCCTGGCATTTGCGGTTCTCCTAGATGTAGTCCTAAAGCCTTTGCAAAAGGTTTCTGGGGAGGGCAGCCTTATTTCGTCCTTCATGGTAGGACACTTTTATCACTCCAGGCCAGTAACACATACTCGGGAATCACTGTAGAACAAAGCATTGCAGTGTATGTTTGCTGGCATTCAACCAAAATCCGTTCTTTCTCTCTCTGTGTTATCCTCAGGAGAGTGAGATATAATTCATGGTCACCTGGTTGAAATAGGGTGCTTTTCTTCAGGGACACATTCCTGCTGGGCTGTTTGCCTGTGGCTGAACAGAAATGTTCCCCGCTGTTAGCCACGGGGAGGGGGGAGGGTTGAGGGGGTAGTCACGCGGTGGGAGGAGGCAAAATGCGACCTTGTAACGAAAGCACATGTGCTATGTATGTAATGTTAACAGCAAGGTTTACCCTGAAAGAGTGTAGCCACTGTTTTATAAAATGTGTGTTTTTAAATACCGCTGTCCCTTTTTTTTTCTCCACCAGCTGGATGTGTTTCAATGATCACAGGATCTTCTCCTTCCCAGAGGCTAGTGAAGCTTAGAAAGAAAAAAAAACTCGAGATGAAATGTTCTCCGAGCTAATGCTGTCCTCCCACACTGACAGAGCACAGACGAATGCGTGGAGGCAAATAATGTCAGAGTGCAGGAAAGCACAAAATGACCGGGAGGAGAGGTGGAGGGCTGAAGAGAGTAAGTGGCGGGCTGAAGAGAGTAAGTGGCGGGCAGAAGACAGGGCTGAAGCTCAAATGTCGCGGCAGCGTGATGAGAGAAGGCAGGATTCAATGCTGAGGCTGCTGCAGGACCAAACCAGAATGCTCCAGTGTATGGTTGAGCTGCAGCAAAGGCAGCTGGAGCACAGACTGCCACTGCTGCCCCTCTGTAACCAACCGCCCTCCTCCCCAAGTTCCATAGCCTCCACACCCAGACGCCCAAGAACGCGGTGGGGGGGCCTCCGGCCAACCAGCGACTCCACAACAGAGGATTGCCCAAAAAAAAGAAGGCTGTCATTCAATAAATTTTAAAGTTGTAAACTTTTAAAGTGCTGTGCTTAATGTGCTGTGTGGCATTTTCCTTCCCTCCTCCACCACCCCTCCTGGGATACCTTGGTAGTCATCCCCCTATTTGTGTGATGAATGAATAACGAATGCATGACTGTGAAGCAGCAATGACTTTATTGCCTCTGCAAGCGGTGATTAAAGGGAGGAGGGGAGGGTGGTTAGCTTACAGGGAAGTAGAGTGAACCAAGGGGCGGGGGGTTTCATCAGGGAGAAACAAACAGAACTTTCACACTGTAACCTGGCCAGTCATGAAACTGGTTTTCAAAGCTTCTCTGATGCGTGCCGCGCCCTCCTGAGCTCTTCTAACCGCCCTGGTGTCTGGCTGCGCGTAACCAGCAGCCAGGCGATTTGCCTCAATCTCCCACCCTGCCATAAACGTCTCCCCCTTACTCTCACAGATATTGTGGAGCACACAGCAAGCAGTAATAACAGTGGGAATATTGGTTTCGCTGAGGTCTAAGCGAGTCAGTAAACTGCGCCAGCGCGCCTTTAAACGTCCAAATGCACATTCTACCACCATTCTGCACTTGCTCAGCCTGTAGTTGAACAGCTCCTGACCACTGTCCAGGCTGCCTGTGTACGGCTTCATGAGCCATGGCATTAAGGGGTAGGCTGGGTCCCCAAGGATACATATAGGCATTTCAACATCCCCAACAGTTATTTTCTGGTCTGGGAAGAAAGTCCCTTCCTGCAGCTTTTGAAACAGACCAGAGTTCCTGAAGATGCGAGCGTCATGCACCTTTCCCGGCCATCCCACGTTGATGTTGGTGAAACGTCCCTTGTGATCCACCAGAGCTTGCAGCACTATCGAAAAGTACCCCTTGCGGTTTATGTACTCGCCGGCTTGGTGCTCTGGTGCCAAGATAGGGATATAGGTTCCGTCTATAGCCCCACCACAGTTAGGGAATCCCATTGCAGCAAAGCCATCCACTATGACCTGCACATTTCCCAGGGTCACTACCCTTGATATTAGCAGATCTTTGATTGCGTGGGCTACTTGCATCACAGCAGCCCCCACAGTAGATTTGCCCACTCCAAATTGATTCCCAACTGACCGGTAGCTGTCTGGCGTTGCAAGCTTCCACAGGGCTATCGCCACTCGCTTCTCAACTGTGAGGGCTGCTCTCATCCTGGTATTCATGCGCTTCAGGGCAGGGGAAAGCAAGTCACAAAGTTCCATGAAAGTGCCCTTACGCATGCGAAAGTTTCGCAGCCACTGGGAATCGTCCCAGACCTGCAACACTATGCGGTCCCACAAGTCTGTGCTTGTTTCCCGAGCCCAGAATCGGCGTTCCACAGCATGAACCTGCCCCATTAGCACCATGATGCATGCATTGGCAGGGCCCATGCTTTCAGAGAAATCTGTGTCCATGTCCTGATCACTCACGGGACCGCGCTGACGTCGCCTCCTCGCCCGGTATCGCGTTGCCATGTTCTGGTGCTGCATATATTGCTGGATAATGCGTGTGGTGTTTAATGTGCTCCTAATTGCCAAAATGAGCTCAGCGGCCTCCATGCTTGCCTTGGTATGGCGTCCGCACAGAAAGAAGGCGCGGAACGATTGTCTGCCGTTGCTCTGACGGAGGGAGGGGCGACTGACGACACGGCTTACAGGGTTGGCTTCAGGGAGCTAAAATCAACAAAGGGTGTGCCTGTACATCAAGGAGTATTTCAGGCAGGACTGCATGGAGGGTTCCAATAAGAAATGGTGCACCAAAGTTATCGTTCTTATTGGAACAAGGAGGTTAGCCTGGCCTCTGATTGATACATGGCTAGATTAACCTCGCTGCGCCTTCTCTGTGACTGACTGCAATGTGATCTAGACAGGGGAGGAGGAAAATGAGTCCAAAACAAATCTGGTCTATGTCTTGTTCTGACCCACTCCATCGATCCTTTACATCTTTGGCTGGCAGCAGACAAAAAAGGCGCGAAATGATTGTCTGCCCTTGCTTTCACGGGGGGAGGGAGGGTGGGAACGGGGTCCTGACGACATGTACCCAGAACCACCTGCGACAATGTTTTTTGCCACATCAGGCATTGGGATATCAACCCAGAATTCCAATGGGCAGCGGAGACTGCGGGAACTGTGGGATAGCTACCCACAGTGCAACGCTCCAGAAGTCGACGCTTGCCTCGGTACTGTGGAAGCGCTCCGCCGAGTTAATGCACTTTAGAGCATTTTCTGTGGGGACACACACACTCGAATATATAAAACCGATTTCAAAAAAACCGACTTCTATAAATTCGACCTAATTTCGTAGTGTAGACATACCCTTAGACTGTGATCAGGTGCAATATGCTATAGGTTACCTGTTGATTTTGCTTACTGTAATTTTAATGTATGTGGCACATCAGAATTATTAGTAGGGCTCTGAAAAATATTCACTGAATTTCAAAACCGCTTGATCTGATCCTGAGATAGGAGGTCAAACTCATTCACAGGCCTTGGCCCACGATCACAAAAATGTCTTTAACACGAGCAATGGAAGCTATTTTAGGAACCATTCCTACATTTCAGAATGAAGGAAAATTTAAAATCCTTTGTGAAAGTGACTACTGCCTGAATGCATTTAAGACCTTGAAAGCCACCATCTTACCTAGGAGGACAAAATAATCTCAAGATGGATAGCAGTACACTGAGCATCACGATGCTGACAATGAAGCTCAGAGTAGCTCTGTAAGCTACATCTCAAATTATATTAAGGGATTGCATAAAATAATGGAAGGAAGCTCTATGAATTACCAAGTAGCTTCAATACCTGTATACCAGACCCACTCATTGGGATTCAAACACAGAAGCTACAGATCTTCAGCCATTTTCGGTCACATGAAAGAAGGTAGATTGTGCCCAGATTGTCAATACATTTAGAAACAAATTCTAGGAAGAAAGAGATCTATTGAAAGTCACCAATCTATTGTGTGCATTTAAACGATCTGCTCAGTCTGTCTGAGACCAAGGACTTGAAGCTGTCTCTCTCATATCCCAGGTGAGTACCCTAACAATGAGTCTATTGTGGGATTGGGGTGAAGGGGGCAGTATGCTCTCATTTTAACCAGAAATTCCATCTTGGACTTGAGAAACGTTTCCTGATGAAAGTTTTATCAAAACTGAACAGAGGCTGGGTTTCAACAAAATGGCATTTTAAAAAAAATTGTCAAAATTCCTGACCCCCTCTGGTTACACCAGATATCCGACTTGATCATAACAATCCCTTGAAATTATGACATATTAGAAACTTATATTTTGTAGATAGCACCAGTTTTACCTTTTCATTTCCAGAGTTTTTAATATAAGAATTCAGCACAGCTGTGGACTTCTACAAATCCTCTAAAAACAAAAACAAAAAAACCCCCCATCAAACAGTGATGCAATTTGGGGGATAATTTAAACCCACTACACATACAATGAGAGTTACTTGAAATATATTAAAATTCTAAAAAGTAACACACTCTAACACCAAACAAGAAAGTTTTAATGGCTATTAAAATATGTTCAGTAAATCTTGCTCGCTTTATCTCATTGCATTTAATGCCTATTATAGCATTATTTAATTATGTGTATTTTTCAACACATTATCATAATCCAAATCCACTACAAAGAAAATTCTTCAAGTGAGCTAGTCACATGGACATTTTCAAATATTAATATTGCTTATCTTGGAGATAAGACACTGGTTTTAGCTAACTTTAGGTACCTTGGAAAGCTACAGCGTTTGGCAGTCTCTAGTTATTTGGGTAGAGCTCAGCTGGGAACCACCTTATAGCGCCATGCAAGGGGGGTAGCAGCACTGGGTGGATGGACCCTTCTGTAGGTTTGCTACTTCCCCTGCCATTCATGTGGGCAAGTGGGGGTGAGGAGCAGGGAGTCTGGGCTCCACCACACTCAATGTGCCACCCAGTGCAGCCGAGCTGGCGCACTGCAGGAAGCAATCTGGGCCACATATAGAAACCAGCTACCAGAGTGTGGCTGTTAAATTCTTTTGCACAGCCTGACCCCAGGGAAGTGTAGGAACATACTGCCCCTTATGGGGAGCTTGTGGCAAAACCATAATCATGTCCATAATTTACAATCTGGAAAAGTAATATAACTGGATTTTGCTGCTGAAGAGCACTCTTTACCAAGTACCTTCTGCTATAGAGGTGGTTGTGTCAAGGAGCTAGCTGCATGCTGTTTTCCACATTGTGTCTCAGTGAATAATCACACAGCATGACTGTGAATATTCATGACAGCACCATTTTCTATCTGCTTTTAGATGATGCCAGTGTGACACTGAAGGAGGATAAAATGAAAAACTCAATGTTAAGTCCTTAATAAAAAACTAGGCTTAAGACATGTGAGTGATCACGTTTCCCTTTATTTCCCTCTAAAACCACTCCAACAAGCCTTTGCTGTGTATCCTGAAGTTCCAATTAGATTAAAATAGACGGTTGTGGTCTAGTACTGAATTCTGAAAACATCCAGAGAGAGTCTCTACAAGACTTTACTCTTCGTCTGTTCATCCCTGACTATGACATCTAAATACGATAATGAGCACATTTGAAAAGCAAAGATAATACTTATGCTGTATGATGCCTGGACCTAGAACTCAGTATTAATACAATACCAATAGTGCAGCCTATTACGTAGAAATATTGCACTTTTGTTTTTTTGGTGATTGATTACAAACTTACATGTTGATTAATTTTCATGCTCTTTGCAATGAGAACTGCTAGCAGCAACAGAAAGACAGATGACATATTGAGGGCTGTAGTTTACCTTTGCTCTTTTATTTAGGGCAGCCTTTAAGTGCTAAGGCATCAGTATCTGATGTGTGATTCGAATACCAAAAATAGCTATTGATAGCTTAGCAGGGAGCCCCTAGCAACTAGGCACTTTTAAAGTATCCACAAAAAGAAAAGGAGTACTTGTACCACCTTAGAGACTAACAAATTTATTTGAACATAAGCTTTCATCCGATGAGGTGAGCTGTAGCTCACAAAAGCTTATGCTCAAATAAATTTGTTATTCTCTAAGGTGCCACAAGTCCTCCTTTTCTTTTTGCGGATACAGACTAACATGGCTGCTACTCTGAAACCTGTCATTAAAGTATTCAGTAATTCATCTGAAAGTTATTGCATTTTGGAGATGCGTATTCCAAGCATTGAATTCTGTGCTTTTGCATAGGAAGCTGTTTTCTGACTGACAGATCTACTCCAGATGAAATTGGGACATGTGGTTAATTTCAGTTAGGCTTGCCTGCTGATATTAGAAAAGTGACTGTTGTGCAGTCCTTTGCATCCTAGTTAATGTGCCCCAGCTTTACAGCCAATCCCAGTGGTCACTGACAAGATGTGTTTGGCAGCAATAGATTCCAGATGGTGAACTCTGAAATCTGTCTTTTTGCTGCAGCAGCAGCATCTGGATCTGTGCTGGCATTCTCATTGATCTCTATTCAGCCCCCTGTGCTCATTTTTCTATCTGAAATTGTCATGGCTATTAAACTGCCTATGGGGATGTTTCCTTTTGGAAGGCATTTTCTTTTCAGTCACAAGTTGTTCACTCATTGTTCTTTCTATCCTTTTCCTCACATTTAAAAAAGGGAGGCAGAAATGGTAAAATATGAATCATACATTTATTGCTACAAAATATGTTTCAAATGGGGGACACTTGCTCTAGAAGGATTACATTTAAAATAATTCCAATTATTGCCCTAACAGACTGGGCTAATAACACAGGATATGGTTGCTCTTTCCTTATTAAAAACCTGGGGACTAAGGGGAAGAAAAACTCTGCAGTATTCCCCATATTCTGTCTGTATGTTCTTTCATACAGAACAGGCCCTGAGACTTCAGTGGAGCCAGGATTTCCCCCAAAATCTTTCTGACAACTCAGAAAACAGAGTAATAAGTTAACAAGAATAATTTGAGTTCCTCAGATTCCCAGTTCCAGGGCACCCATTGTGACAGTATCTGAGTGCTGCTGAGTTGGAGCTCTGAATTCCTAAGTCTTTGAATTATGAAGAAAACTTTCCCATGCCTCTGTCTCCATTATGTAGAAGTAGATGACTTGTTTATATGTATCCCTGGAGTGTTACTTTATAATTAGCTGCAGAGGAAGTAAAAGCACAGATATCTTTGTTTCTGAACCTATTACAACTTTTACAGCTTCATTTATCAGTTAAAAACTTTGATTTGCTCATGAATCCTCTCTTTGACAACAGTTCTCTGAAAAACTAAAACATTTCAATGAATAAACATGGCAAATTGTTTTGCTCTAGTCCAACAGTTGCCTATTGAAAGCTCATTTTATTTGTGCATCCTAAAAGAAGATAGAAAAATAGTTCATGTTAATATTAACTTCACAGTAAATTTATCTGAGGGCCCCATTCTATGTATTGTGCTGACTCAAATGTCCCTTGAGTCAGCACAGTGCAAGAGAAAAAGGGAGCTTTCATTTTCCCACAAGATTATATCTTACTCTTATACAGACCATTAGAGATTCCTTAAAATTATTGCAAATTAATACAGAGGGCTTGTATAAATTGATACTGAAATAACATTAAATGCTTCATAGCCTTCTGAAAACCAGAGTAAAAATATAGCTATTTAAAAGTAAATAAGTCCCCTGAGAGAGTATTTTATGGCCACTACTAATTTAAAACATTAACCTAAAACACAGAATCATATGGAGTAGCTGCTTTATATTCTTTAATAGGTTAAGGCAGTATTATTTAAGACACAGTTTTCATGAAATGGCCTACTTTTATATTAAGAAAAACAGCAAGGAGTCTGGTAGCACCTTAAAGGCTAACAAATTTATTTGGGCATAAGCTTTCTTAATTTAAAAACCACTTCTTCAGATGGAACAATATTTATTTATATTAAACAAATTTATTTTATTTAAATTTAATTTAATATTTAATTTAATTTATTTATATTAAATAAAACAATATTTATACTAATGGATTCCTCCACACATAATTGATGGCATGCTTTCCCAACTATCTGTGTGGTGTTCTTGCTTAACATTTATTCAAGGCAAGATGGATTGGTCCTACTTTGAGCAGGGGGTTGAACTAGATGATCTCCTGAGGTCCCTTCCAACCCTGATATTCTATGATTCTATGAAATAATGCACAATTTTCACACTTATTTTGGACAATACTCATGAAAAGGAGAAAACATAAAATGCATAAAAGTTGCCTTTTCCTATTATAATATTTCAAGATCTTCAAGAAATTGACTAACTCTTCATAGTTCCCTGAGGATGTGCTAGTTTAAGGACTGCAAGGACTGTCCCTTTTTTTTTTAAATAGTCCTCTGACTTCAATGGAAATTTCAGACAGGGTTGAGACCCTAAGAGACAAACTCCCAACATAGCATGAATAACCAAGGTTGCATTTCTGAGTATGCGAGTGATCATAGTTATATTCCATTTTGAAAGGGCAGCATTTGTGAAAGCATAAGAGATATTTAAGGGGAACCATGCAAAATGGTCCAGGCGGTCCATAGGTGGCCCCATCTTTCACCCTTCTCCCCCTTCCCCCCCCCCCCCCAGTGGAATGAAATGCTGGGATGGTTGCAGACAAAAATGTAGCTTCCAGCAGCTCCCATTGGCCGGGAACGGTGAACCATGGCCACTGGGAGCTGCGGGTAGCTGTGCCTGCGGATGGTTGATGTAAACAAACAGTCTCGTGTCCCACCAGTGGATTACCCTGTTGGGCCATGTGCAGCTCACAGGCCGCAGGTTGTCCACCACAGCCCCAGACCCTAAGAACATCTACTTTTTTTTACCTGGACTTCTCAAAAAAGAGAAAAGGAGGAGGGGCCTGTCTGTGCTGATAACTGGTGACATGCAATTACCAAAAATTGCACAGAGCCTTCTTTCATTATGTACGTATGTCTACACAACAAGGAAAACCCCACTGCTGGCCTGTGCCAGCCTACTCAGTGTCATGGGGCTAGGGCTGTTTGCTGTGTAGACTTCTGAGCTCAGGCTGGAGCCCAAGCACTTGGACCCACAGAGGCCACCCCTGAGGTAGACCTCAGTGATAGAGGACAACTGTGTGAATATGCCATGAAGTTTGATAGTGTCCTACCAAAAATCAAAAAGAAACCCACCCATACATTTTAGAATGTGTGTGTTTATAAACTCCATTTTTCATGCTTCATTTCCCCCCAATTCCATCACTTTTAAACTTCCTCTTTTGATTTTTAAATGCTAAAAAGGAGACACGTCTAGTATCAGATTGCAGGAATGCACTCAATATATAATGTGGTATAATGGCATGTATTTCTCACATCTTGCAACTTCACAATACCTTTATAGCATTTCCCAGTTTCAGCCAGTCAGCACACAAAGCCTTCTACTGTATCCCAAATATCATGCGTATTTGTTTTTCCCAAGAAAAGCTGAAGATAGTCCTCAATTAGATCGTATATTTGAGATTTGAGAAAGCAAATGTTCTAGTGCTGGAAGTAACTGTTCTGCAGATACTTAAGTAACATTAATATGACTTGGCAACAGAAAACCAGTGCAATCATTTTACATTATGAAGCATTCACAAAGAGATGCTAATAAAGCTATGCATTTATGCTAGGTTCCATTCACACAGATCAACACCCATTCCTTTACTGATCATTAGAATCAACTCTACATACCAATATTGTAGATACTACACAAAGCACCAATCGGCAAATACCCCTAGACTAAGAGTCACAAAAAAGGAAAGGTAAATACTGAGAGAGGAAAACACAGTCTAGGCTGCTGTACTTCTATTTTTACTTCAAAACCACAATTAATCAGACTTCTCTGTACTGCATTTTAAATCCCAGGAAAGAAACAGTTAACCAAACACAAGAATGACCTTCATTTTCAACTTTGTTTCTTTAATACAGTACACACTTCCCCTTCTGACTCGCAAGAAATTCAGCATTTTTTGGTAGCATATTTGCAATATATTGTTGCCTTCTGAATTCTAGCCATTTAGACAGGTTTCATCAGCAGAACTTTTATACTTAAGCAAAAAGGGACCAAGCAACTTTTCAGTCAAACAAGAACATAGGTAACAGCTGAATGTGAAACTCACTTTCCTTTCTCCATCCCGCATTGTGAGGGCCTTCCTCTGTCTATTAAGTAGTTTGCTGTGATTTCAGCACATATAAATGTGCCTTGCTTAAAATGTACATATTCAACTTTTGTCAGTCAGGGTCGTTAAGTTGCATTCACCAGTTGTCCAGTTTAAGTGGGGTGGAGGAATTTTGCAAAAACACTGAATGAAGTGCAATAATTTCAATTATCTATGAGCCTTGTTTGAAACAAAGTCTCAGCCCTTTGTTTTTCCAAGAAAACGAATGGATTATCCTAAGAACCATGTGTGTATTGACTTTGTTTTTTCTACTGCTGCTTAAGCCTTTATTTAACTTTTTGGTCATAATAGAATAATACACACAAATAGAGCTCAGTTGTTTAACATTCTTTAGATGTGTAAAGAACCTATTTAGAATGAATATCCATAGCTGCTGGTATTTAAAAACCTCTTTCAAAGGAAAAGGAGTACTTGTGGCACCTTAGAGACTAACCAATTTATTTGAGCATGAGCTTTCATGAGCTACAGCTACTCCTTTCAAAGGAGTTATCAGCATTAACAGGATTCACTTCCTACTATGTTTACATTAAATTCAGCATCACAAAAATTCTGGTGGTAAAAGTAACCATGTTAGAAAGATTTGCATATGTCTGAAGATAGGGGTTCATACAAAATATTTTGCTGCAAACGTTGGTTTTCAACCTATTAGGGGTTTTCTCTGTTTCCAGTCATAGAATTTGACCTACTGTAGCTATAGAAAACAGTCAGTTACAGAGATTTCACCTGGAAATAATGTAAAAGTATTACCCATATAGTATATATATGCTATTTTGATTTTATTCACATTCTATGGATACAGTTGCTAGCCGGTAAACTATCTGCAATATTTATGTTAGAAACCCCCAACTTAAAGGAATCATAAAGCTGCCAATTTCCTGAAGATTTCTGATATATGTAGATCTAAAAGTAGTTTGCACCCGATTTAAATGTATGTGGGGGACATAACCAAATAACTGTTGACTGAGGAGAAAATAAGAAAATAATTAATGTGAAAGGGAAGCCAGAATGGCATGAAACTATTTAAATGTATGAGAAAAGTGTCTCAGTGAGTTGTGCCGAGTAAAATATCATTACAGATGTTAGTAGTTTTGAATCTGAGTAGGCACTTTGTACCAAGGATATTTCCACTTACTGAAGAGGACAAACTAAAGTTTGATCAGATAGCCATCTCTGTGTTAACAGCCCCTCTGTGATTGAGTACAATTGGGGCCTTAAATGGTAAAAATTAAGTTTCCTTACTGAAACATTTTCATCTCATTGTGGTAAGACCAATCGTTTTCCTGCTTTGTGTTATCACCATAAAATCAGCATATACTTTCTACCACTGTTGATATAGTCACCTGACTTTGCTGTTTTAGTAAACATGCCAGATTTTTGCCCTGTATAATTCTATTGCTGTCAACAGGATTGCCCAGGTAACTGAACTAAGGCTTTAGCGCAGTTTTCATCTTGTAGCTCTCTTCAGTGTAGGCACTACCTATGCTCATGGGAGGGAGTTCTCCTGTCAGCAGTAGATAATCCATGTCTCTAAAAGGCAGGAGGTAGGTTGCCAGAATTCTTCCATTGACCATTGAGGTAGTGCTGTCTACCTCCAGGAGTTTGGTTGGCATAGCTACCTCTCTCTCGAGGGCGTGGATTCTTCACACTCCTAAGAGATGTAGATATACTGATGTAAGTTCCCAGTGTAGACCACCCCACCGAAAGACAGAAGGAGCAGAAAGTGAGACACAGCCTGAATTAGCAGCTGGTAGCACAACCCTCTGGGGGAAAAACCTACAGAGCGATTCCATTTGCTGAGGTCTGTAACAAGAAACCGCTTCCTTCTTTCTCTGCCTCAATTATTTTAGGACGTTTGCTCTCTCTTGTCTGTGCCCTGTGAAAAGTCTTAGCTCAAAATCACTAGCCTCTGACAGCACAGAGTTTCTGTTGCCAGAAGTAAACATGGCCTAGTTTGCTGGGCATGATAAGTAAGTCGTCTTTTGTGCACTGCTCTTCAACACAACCCTTAGGCAGGTTTGACTGTATCCAATGTCCATTGGATTTGCCTACTCTTAGTCTCCTTCCAATAAATTCAGTGCCCTGTATGGGTTGAACACTAATGACTACCCAGATATGGTAGTTGTAGCTAGCTCTCAAGGCATCTGTGATAGGGTGTCCACACAATACAAGACCCTGAAGGGGTTAAGGTGGCTAGGTGGGCCAAATAACTGCCTAGGCTCCACCTGGAGAAGGAGCAAGGAGTCCTAATTAGAGATGAAGCTCAGCTGGACAGGAACAGGAGGGACCTGTATAAAGCCAGTACTTGGGGAGAAGAGGTACAGAGATTAAGAGGCAGGCTGCAGTCCCTCTCAGGGTAAGAGAAAACAAGGTAGGTAGTAGCCTGGGAATGCAGCTGGAAGGTTTTGGACTGTGCAGACCTTGACTTCTTGTGGTACAGTCCCTGGGCTTGAATCTAGTGCAGAAGGTGGGCCTGGGTTCCCCACCAGTCACTGAAGAAGTGTCACCATTAAGAGGCAGTGAAAGGGAAGACTGGCTAGGACAGGGGGTTCTGAGACACTTTGGTACATGCATTTCCCTCCCACCCACCAAAGGGGAAAAATACAGTGACCTGGGCCAAGCCACAAAGCAGGAATGGCTAAGTTCCAAGAGAGGGAGGAGGATGGAATGAGCAACCACAGGAAGGGGAGTCAGACTGGCAGAGCTAATCCCCAGAAGGAGGATCTCCAGCAGTGAGTACAGCGCACTCTGTGACAGGGTTCTTTGGGGCAGGCCCTCTGTTACTTCTCCATTTCAGTGAGGACTTGTAAATTAAGTATCTATATTCTTATTTATAAACTGTTAAGTCAGTAAGCTGTGACTACTGATTACCATACAAAACTTGATCATTTCACTGTTACACCTGTAACCCTTGTTCCTATCCTCTGTATGTTTTGTCCATCTGGTGTATCTTACATAAGCCAAAATTGTGGGCACTATGAAGGAGAGACTGTGCCTCTTGTCTGTATAGCACCTATCACAATGAGATTCTGATCCTTGATTAGGCCCTTAGGGCACTACTATAACAAAAATAAATGATTCATAGGTTGTTATAAGCAGAGCTGGGCAAAAATTTTCAGCTGAATAGTTAACTCACTAGAAAATGTTTTTTGATTGACCTGTAACTGTTCACACTCATTGAATAGTGTCAGTCAAAACAAACAAAACATGTCACTTATGACCTTTAGCTGAGTAATTTGAGCATTCAACTGGGAGGTGAAATGCCTGGGTTAAATTCCCTGCTCCAATGGCTATTTAATTATTTATACAAAGTAGAGCAGCTTCAACAGGGGAGACTAAAAGTGACTTACCTCAGAATAGCCCATCCTTGCAATGTGGGAGACCCAAATAGTTAAAATCCCTTCTCTATACTAGGAGGAATTTAGCCTACGTCTTTCACATCTTACTTGAATGCCATAACCACTAGGCTGCAGATTATAAGGGAGGTTGCTATCACCACTTCCTCTTTTGCCAAATTTCTTTTGCAGCTTTTGAATTTGGCTTGACTTGATTTTTGAAATTGTCAGTGAACCAAAAATTTCAGTTACTCACCAACCTATAATTATAAGGCTAGAAGGGATCATTGTGATCACATAGTCTGACCTCCTACATAACACAGGCCATAGGAGTTCCTGAATTAGTTTGTTTCATCTAGAGCATTTTTTTTAGGAAAGCATCCCATCCTGATTTTAAATTTTCCAATGGTGGAGGATCCACCCCAGTTCTTGGTAATCACCCTCACTGTTAAATATTTGCCCTTTATTTCTAGTCTGAATTTCCCTAAGTTCAACTTCCAGCCACTGAATCTTATTGTATCTTTGTCTGCTAGATTGACGAGCCTTCTTTTAAATTTGTTTCCTATTTATGGACTATAATCAAGTCAACTCTTCAGTATTACAGCTGGGTGATTTTTTTTAAGTGAATAGTAAATTTGCATAAAAATGGATTTTGGAGGGCACCAAAACTATTTGAATATGAATCAAATTCTGCAAATAGTTTCTGCAAACACACACAAAAAACACTTATGACCCTGAAAACAAATTTTGGAAATGTCAAAACCTTACAACCCTGAAAACATTTATTTTGAAAATGTTGAAATGAACCACTTCATATCTACATTTTCCAGTCAAATTGTCAATTTGAATCAGTTTCATTTAGAATCATTTTGTTTTGACCAATTTTTTTTTCAATTTTTCATTTTGGTGGGGCAGGGAGAATCCGTTTTGGTTCCAAACTAAATGTTTATTTTTGCTTCAGCCAGCTATTGCACCAATGCTAATTACAGAGCTAATGTAACTCCTCTACTCCATTTTTACATCCAAGGATCATGTTAGCCCTTCTGGGCAGTGTCACTCGGGAAGAACATGTTAAGATGGCTATCCATCATGGGTTTCAGTCTTTTTTGGAGTTTCTGCTTATCAGAATAGAATCCCCCAATCTGTAAGTATGGCCTATATTCTTTGTTCCTAGACGGATAACTTTATATTTGCCCATTCTAATACACATTATTTGTTTGAACAACCCAGATAGCTATATATCAGTGACCTGTCCTCGGTATTATTTACCACTCCCCCAATCTATTTTCTGCAAATTTTTATCAGTGATTTTGTGTCTTTTTCTAGGTCATTGACAAAGATTTTAAATAGTTTAGGGCCAAGAGCTGACCCTTGCAGGGCCCAACCAGAAACATACCTGTTCAGTGATGATACCATATTACTATATTTTGAAACCTATCGGCCAGTTTTTAATCCATTTAATATGTATCAAAGGGTGCACTCAGTCGCGTTGCATCTCCTCCTGGCCATCCTTGGAATTAACTCTACCTTCTGGCTTCCCCCCACCCCCCAGGTTTGCCGGCCCAAGCTCCCTTCTCTCAGGGAGTGACTGCAGACTGTTCCCCTTTCTGCTCTCAGCTACTGGGCTTTATACAGGCACCTCCTGTTCCTGCCCAGCTGAGCCTCATTTAATCAACCCCTGCTCCCTGGCTTCTCTTCCAGGTGCAGCTTTGGGAGTTAATTGGCCTACCTGGCCACCTTAACCCTTTCCAGCCTTGTGTGTGATGGACACACCATCACAATGTGCTCTGTTTATTTTGTATCATTCTAGTTTCTTAATCAAAATGGTATGCAGTACCAAGTCAAATGCTTCACAGAAGTCTATTACATGAACACTATTACCTTTTATCAATCAAACTTGTAATCATAAAAAAAATTAAATAAATCTGACAGGATCTATTCCCATATATCCATGCTGATTGGCATTAATCATGCTAAGTTCTTTTAATAGTATCCTGTATCAATCATTCCATTATTTTGCCCAGGATCAATGACTGTTATCTGGGTTGTCCCATATATCTTTAGCTTTCTTAGACCACGTCTTCACTACCCACCGGATCGGCAGGTAGTGATGGATCTATCGGAGGTCGATTTATCGCATCTTGTGTAGACGTGATAAATCGATACCCAGTCACACTGCTGTCAAATCCAGAACTCCACCAGGGTGAGAGGCAGAAGCGGAGTCGACGGGGGAGCGGTGCGAGGACACGAAGTAAGCGATTCTAAGTCGATCTAAGATACGTTGACTTCAGCTACGCTAGTCTCGTAGCTGAAGTTGCGTATCTTAGATCGACCCCTCCCCCCGCAGTGTAGACCAGGCCTTACAGTCTTCCTGAACTTCTGCAGTGTTTCAAGATTTAGTGAAAATCGGTGTTAATGGTCTAGACAGCTCCTCAACTGACTCTTTAAATAACCTCCCAAGTTAGCTGTGCCTGTTGATAACATGTCTAGTGTTAGTAGCTGCTGTTAACATCCTTCTGAGTTACTGTTGGCATGTATCATCATGTGATAGGAATACATCATCTGGCTTTTCCCAAATATAAAACAGACATGTTTATCTAATGTTTCTGCATTATTAATGAAAATTCTACTATTTCCATCTAATAATGGACTAAGATTCCTTTTGTTCCTAATATGCTTTAAAAACAAACAAAAAAAAATATTAACGTTACCTCTGCTGGCCATAGATGTCTCCTTGTGTCCTTTGGCTTATCGCATTAATTTGCAGTAATTCCTAGATTTTGACTTTTATTCACTACTATTGTGTGTGTGGATGTGTGTGTGTATGGGGTTGATAGTAGTAAATAAGTGTGTGTGTGTGTGTGTGTGTGTATATATATATAGTTGCTTTTACTTTCCCTCTCATGCAGGCTGGTTTCTTAACCAGTGTGGCTTTCTTGCTAGATTCTGAGATTTTTTGGGCATCTAGTAAAACATTCTTAAACAGTTCCCAATTATCATTCACATTGTTGTGTTAACATTCTTTCTTCCAACTGATTTCACTCATTGTATTCGGTTTTATGAAACTGCCATGTTAAAGTAGTAAGTATGCTATTACTGGTATGGACTTCATTCTGTTTGCACATCACAAGTGTAGTCCAGTCATGATCACTTGTACCCAAGCTACCACAGTATTTTTAGTTTTGTGATCGATTGCTCTTAATCGGTCAAGATGAGATCTAATATAGAATTCCCTCATGTTGGATGCAACACTTTTTGAGTTAGGAAGTTGTCATCTATAATTTTTCCAAATTGTGACAGTGTTTTAGTACTGGCAACATGAGATCTCCAGTGTATGTCACTCAAACTGAAATCCCCCATGATAATTCATCTTTTTTTCTATGCATTCTAGAAAGGTGCTTAAAGAGCCAGTCAATCTCTTCTCTAGTGTGATTTGTTGGTCTGTAGCAGACATCAACTCGCACCCCATCTTCTGTTTTATCTGTTTAGAACATGATCCATAAGCATTCAAGATCATTTGCTTCCAAGTTGTCAGTGACTTGGAAACAAGGAATGTCATTTTTGACATAGAATGCCACTCCTCCCTCCTCTATTGCCCACTCAATCCTTTCTAAATAGTTTACAGCCATTGATTTTTACATGCCGCTTAGAGCTGAAATTAGAGCACAATTTCATTTTGTGGCATCTTTCAAGGTTTCAAAATTTATTTTTATCACTCAGTTGGAATTAAAACAAAACCTTTCAAGTTCTTTTGCAAGTGTGTATCCATCATGTTCTCCCCTGTAGCTTGCAGACAAAGTCCCTGGGCTGGAATGTGTCAGATGCAGATTCAAGTCTCTGCTTTTTAACAGAGGTTTTTTTAACTCCAATCACTTCACATCAGCTTGAGCAGGGACTTGAATCTCGGGGTTCCCATATCCCAGGCCAGCTCCCTAAGTACCCAGATATTGTGTGCATGCTCTTGTGTGCACATGCACACATGTATTTGTCTCTCTTTCTTGCCCATACCCCAGCCCCAAAACATTCCTGTAACGATATTGGGACTCATTAAATAACAAACCTATGAATGAAAAAGGAATAAATCTTTAATAAAGCAAACCGAAGAGCATCTCTGGTGAACTGCTTCACAGAGCCATGTGCCTCCAGGGCACACCTCCAAATTCCCACACTCTCAATGCAGTCCCTGATGAGGGAGCATCTCCAAATCACAATCTCTCATAAACATCTCTCTACACTTCCCAATGAGAGTTTTGTGGAAATTGATTTGTCTCTGCAAAACTCTTCAGCGAAATAACATATTTTGCTAAAAATTCATTTCAGCGAAAATATTCCGACCAGCTCTAGCTTCAGTCATGAAAGTCTTCCCACCAGACAACATGCAATTCATTAACACCTTTGCCATAGCAATATATTCTCATTTTAATACACAAACAATTAATAAGCTGGGTTTAGAGGTGCATTTTGATACCAAAATGGCCTTAACACACTAGTGAGTCAGGCATAAGATATTTTTTCCGGCTGTACTAGCCAGATTAATTTTGTTTCACCTGTGATTGAGTCCAAAATTTAATATTTGAAATATTCAGCACATTAGCAAACTTTAGGAAGGATCTAGTGTACATGCCCAAAATACATTCATGTTCTTCCTCTGACTTAATGTTGGGATATGGAAAACAGAAATGTCAAAATCCTTAACTAAAGTGGGCTTTGTTGGTTTGTTTCTCTGTATATAAATAAACCCATGAACAAGCAAGATTTCAATATAAGCAACTAGAAATCATTTCTTAAAATAATTTTGGTCTGTGGATATTTTGTGAGCTGTTCATTGAAAATATTAATATTTGAAATCCAATCTCTGTTAATTTTAATTGGATACCTATGTCACATAATGACAGGTTTGAGTAACAGCCGTGTTAGTCTGTATTCGCAAAAAGAAAAGGAATACTTGTGGCACCTTAGAGACTAACCAATTTATTTGAGCATGAGCTTTCGTGAGCTACAGCTCACTGCATCCGATGAAGTGAGCTGTAGCTCATGAAAGCTCATGCTCAAATAAATTGGTTAGTCTCTAAGGTGCCACAAGTACTCCTTTTCTTTATGTCACATAGTACATTTCTGATACCTGGTTGGATGATTGCTGTAGTTACCACAAGCATGTCATGGACACTGGAGTAGAAAGGGACATGATTCATGCAAACACAAATGGGAGATGAGGTTCTCCACAAGAAAATCTCTATTTTATATGTGATCCACACTATAAGAGTTTGAGAATTCCTGTCTTGTAGAATTTAATTTAAAAAAATAACTTTTATATGTAACAGGGAATTATATTCCTTCTACAGAGTGGTTTGAAACATAATATAGAAATAATAGAATTCTATTAAATTATGTAGAACCCTAATAAATTTCTAGAGTCCTAATGGTGTTTCACCCTAATTAAATTCTACAGGACTACTTCATAAGAGTTAATTGTCTTGCAGCATTAATCACTGAAAGAACACACTGAGGGTACAAAGGCTATTATATTTATTTAAAATAATGAAGGAATATTTGTGGAATAACTTTTTTCTTCAAGACTTGTCAAACTCTAGAAATCAGGCTGGAACAATTTATTCCTTTTATGCTGAACTGCCTTGGGCCCTGATCCAATATTATGATCCACACAGGCAGACTGCTGAACCCTCACATAACTGCTTTTACCTCAGTAATCCCATACAGGCAGGATCAGGGCCTCAGTTCATATAACGCTACTTTTTGAAATTTACATTAGAATTTGGAAGTTGCAAAAATGCATCTACTTGAGATTAAAGCAAGATGAAGTTGTTTTCTTTTTAAATTCTCTTTTGCCTGTTTCTGTGTTTCCAGAATCTGTAAAACAGATTAAATCCGCTAAGAATCATTTTCTCTGGAGTACCATTGGTGGGATTAAGCTTTACATATTTGCAGCCTTTGTCTTTGACTTTGACCTTTACCTCTTCCTCTTGGCTTCCAGTTGCCTTTTGTGTGTGTGTTCTCTGTGCTCATCTTTAATGTTAATTTTCCTGCTTTCCTGGTCTATCTTGTCAGTTGTTCTCTGTAAATCCTCCTTGCTGAATGCTGTCTGCAAATCAAAGTTTTTACTGTTTTCTCACATAACATACCGCCTCCTATTTTGTTGCTTGCAGTAACAATTGTAGCCCCTTCCGGTACCAAGTTGAGCAAATCTGGCAATAGTGTGAATCCTTGTCTCACTCTCCTATGGTTGTCCTAAATCATTCTGTCAGTTTCTTCTTCTTTATTGGCACTGCACCCATCAAGTTGCTCTCGATATTTTCTATCAGTTTGATCAATTTCTCAGGTATGCTATACATTCTGAAAATGTGCCATAACCTTTTCTGCCAAAATGTTATCAAAAGCCTGTTTGAAGTCTAAAGTTGTTGTGGCAGGTTCAGTTGTGTTCTGCAATAGTTCTCCAATGCCAGTCTTATCACAAATAACTGGTATATTGTACTTCACCTGGTGTATATCTGGCCTATTACTCTGCAGGTCCTGCTTCAATGTGCCTCTTTAGTCTCCTCTGCAATATCTTGGTGAATGCTTTCCCTGGTATACCCAATATGCTGTTACCTCTGCAGTTTTTGTACTCACTCATGTCTCCTTTGTTATAGACTTTCCCCTATATATTCATCACTTGCTCTTGTTTGTAAATTTTATTGAATAGTTTGTGCATTACCCTTACCACCTATTTGCAAAAGGTCTGCAGTTATGTTGTCACTTCCTAGAACCTTTTTTCATTTTCAAACTTTTTATCGAGATCTTTACTATTTCCTCTAAGAATTCTGGAATCTGCTCTCCATCAGCTTCTCCAAGACTAATTTATCAATGTGTTCTGCACATTGTACAGCTCTTCAGAGTATTATTTGTATCACTGATTCTTTGCTTGTTTGTTTGTCCTCAATTATTTGCTCTTGCTTCTCTTTCACTGCTGATATTTTCAACTCCATGTGTCCCACTAAATTCTCTTATCTTGCAGTATAACCCCAATGCCTCCTTTCTGTTCATGTTGTCTTCTGTATCTTTACATTGTTTGCTTATCCAGTTGTTTCTCTTTGCTTTCTGTTTTATCTGTCTGGTCAACCCATCTTACTCAGTTCTTAATCTTGCATCTTTCTTTTTATTCTCCTTCAGCTGCCTGTCTCTTAGCTGCAGCACTTTATCTGTTATCCACCTTGTTTTGGCTTTGTAGCCCAACACTTGTTCAGACACTCTCTCAATGCCATTATTTTCAATCTTCCATTTCCTTCAACTTTCATTTCTTCCTTCACCAGGGACCTGATGATTTTCTGCATGACTTCTTTGTATTCTTTCCTGATGTCTGGTCTTTCAGTTTATCCAGGTCAGGTCGTTTTTTAGTTACTCTGTATCAACCTCATTGACTTCAGCAATAACTCATGATCTGATCCAATATCAGCTGCAAATGATCTACATGACAACGCATTTGTTTTCCATCTTCAGTTCACAGACACAAAGCCTATCATGTTCTTCTTTTGCCCATCAGGTGATATTTATGTCCACTTCCGCTATGGTTTTCTTTGTTGAAATAGCATGTTTGTTATCATCAGGTTGTTACTTAGGCAGAAGTTAAGTTTAGGCAAAGCTAAAGATGACTCGCTATAACTGCAAATCTTGATCTAAGCAAACCATCTTCTGTCAGCAAGTGTTGTGAGGCTGCTTCTAGTGTCCTGTTCAATAACATTAAATCTCATTGTATTATGCATCTCATGATCAGTGTTTCACAACTTCCTCTAAAAGTTCCTTTTTGTCCTTGACTTCTCTTCCATGTTTATATTGTTTATCAGATTTTGTTGAGGTCTTAAGTCATCATTATCATCTGACTTCAAATCAAACATCTTTGTAACATTGCATTTGTAATATCCTGTATTGTAATTGCGAACAAAATTAGCATTGAGACAGGATTTCAAGTAATTGAATTTCTACCAATCAGAGTCCCCATTGTGTATTCCAGTTTATCCAGTGTTTAAATGATGAGACTTAATTGTTCCACCAAACTGAAGGCAATACTTTCCAAATTCAGTATTCCTTTCAGATGTCCTTTTGGTCTAGTCACTGAAAGCTGTTTCACTAGAATACCCAATTAACAGTATCTACAGTAGGTATTGTCTGGTATCTTCTCAGAACAGTCATATCCCAGCTGTGACTGGGAGTGAACTCATCTTTTGCCTAATTTTTATTAATATGTTAACATCCCCTTCATCTCAGGAAACTTCTTTGTTTGCAGGCTGAGTGGTCATATTAATATATTTCTTTCAACCATAAGGTTGAATTTGTTCTTCTGTAATTTATATCAGCAATCAATTTTAGATTATCATACTAGACTGGGATGGGGAAACTTTTTGGCCTCAGGGCCACATCTGGGTATCTGTCTGTCCCTTGTATGGCCGGCCATGAATGCTCACGAAATTGGGGTTGGGGTGCTGGAGGGGGTGAGGGCTCTGGCTGGGGTTGTGGCCAGAAATGAGGAGTTCAGGGTGTGGGAGGAGGTTTGGGGGGTGCAGGAGGTGAGGGCTCTGGCTGGGGGTGCGGGCTCTGGGGTGGGGCTGGGGATGAGGGTTTTGGAGGGTGAGAGGGGGACCAGGGCTGGGGCAGGGGATTGGGGCACAGGGTGGAGTGACTCAGGGTGCAGGCTCTGGACAGCGCTTACCTCAAGCAGCTCCCAGAAGCAGCATCGTGTTCCCTCCCCCTCCCCGGCTCCTACGCGGAGGTGCAGCCAGGTGGCTCTGCTGTGCATGGCTGTGTCCTCAGGCACACCCCTGCAGCTCCTATTGACCGTGGTTCCCAGCCAATGGGAGCTGCGGGGGCAGCACTTGTGGGGGGGCAGCATGCGGAGGGGAGTCCCCTACACGTAGTAGCAGGAGTGGGGACATGCCACTGCTTCTGGGATCCATGCAGAGTGGCCCCCGACCCTGCTCCCCAGCTGGAGCGCCAGAGTGGGGCAAGCCCCAGACCCTGCTCCCCAATGGGAGCATGAGGGCTGGATTAAAACGGCTGGCAGGCTGGATCTGGCCTATGGGCCATAGTTTGCCCATCCCTGTACTCAGGGAGGGATTTACTGTGTAACATACCATGCCCTGGCAATGTTTGAACATAAGAAAATTCCTAATGTGGGAAGGACACAACAAAAGTCATTGATTTCATGCTTGGCAGTGCAGAACAGGGGCTGCCGGCCCCACAGCCTGACCTACTTGGCATTTCTCCAGAGAACCGAATGCATCCTTCCTACGACTAAACTGATTCTCTTAGGGCTTGTCTAGTCTGGCACTTTACAGCGCTGCAACTTTCTTGCTCAGGGGTGTGAAAAACCACCTCCCTGAGCGCAGCAAGTTTCAGCGCTGTAAAGCACGAGTGTAGACAGTGCACCAGTGCTGAGAGCCGCATTCCCAGGCCTGGTAGCTACGCCCCTCGTAGAGGTGGATTTTTTTAGAGCTCTTGGAGAGCTTTCTCAGAGTGATCTGCCACAACTACACAAGCTGTAGTTTCGCTAGATACAATTGGAAGTGCCTCTTTACAAAATATTACTTATGATGGCTTTATTGATGATTTTGTAAAGAAAAAGTATAGAAAAAAAGCTATCAGAATAAATATATATATTTTTAATTGAATAAGTTTCTTCAGAGGAAGTTAACTTATTTTTTCATTCATGCATCTACACTTTCTATTTTTACACATTTTTCACGTTAACGTAGTGCAAATACAAGCTTTCATCTAGGCCAGAAGTTCTCAAATTGTGGTCTGAGAACTACATTCAGCTGGACCAAAGAAAGGTCATGTTTTTTTTATAAAGTGCTCTTGTACAATAGTTTATAAAGCACCTTTATTACACTAGTTAGCTAACGGTACAAACAATATTTGGAAAGATCATTAAGTGGTCTGCCGAGACCCTCAGCACTTTTCAAAAAAAAAATGTTAGACTACAAAAACAATCAAGGTACCTCACTTTATTTTCATTTACTTCTTCTTATTATATAGGAGGAGGGTGAAGAAAAAAAGAATGTTCTTTTTCTTGTCTGGGTCCCATGGAGGAGGGTAGGGGGCAAAAAATGAAGCTCAGCACAGGGCCCCACTAACTCTAAATCCGCCACTGCCTGTACTAGATTCATAGTGGGAAAACAGAGGACTGGTTGATAGGAGGTCTCAAGTTCTATTCCTGGCTCTGCCATGGATTTTCTGTAAACTAGGTCAAATCATTTAGGGCCAGACTCTGCCTGCTGCTTTGTAAGGAGTAAAAAAACAATTATAGGCCTTCTGTTCCCTCAAGTGGGAAAAATACTAGTTGTATTACTTGCAGGTCCCCTGAGCAACCTAGATGTGGTTCTGATACAGACTGCATCACAAAGAGGAAATTGATCAGAACTGAAATTTACTGGAACAAGTATTCAGAATAGCTAATTCAGTATAAACCTCTGGAATAAGAGCTCCCCCTCCTTCCACCCCCAATTTAGCTTAATCCATTTCCAAGTGGATTAAACTATACAAGATTTTTTTTTTCTGGATCCAGAAAGCTATGTTCGTAAACTTTCAAGTGTAGACTTGTCCTAAGCCTCTTTGTAAATGCCACTAATAGATAGATAGATTTTTAAACACATTTTGTTCTACTGTGGAAACCTAATTTTTGTTTTACTTATCTTCGGGCCCTCCCTTGGAGTAATGATTAACTCTTTTGAAGTCAATGATGTAAAACCAGGGCAAGTGAGATCAGATTCTAGCCCTTCTAGCTTTTCTCTGTGCTTTTTGTTCATTTATGCATGCACAGTACCAAAGACCAAAGCCCTGAGGTAAGTGGGAAAGCGGGATACGGGGAGGAAGCACAGGCAGGAACGTCTGTGAGGGGAGGGCTCCTGCCTCATACTGAGAATGAGGGGCGATTAGCAGGTTATCTCACGTGCTTATATACGAATGCACAAAGCCTTGGAAACAAGCAGGGAAAACTGGAGGTCCTGGTGATGTCAAGGAATTATGACATGATTGGAATAACAGAGACTTGGTGGGATAACTCACATGACGGGAGTACTGTCATGGATGGTTATAAACTGTTCAGGAAGGACAGGCAGGGCAGAAAAGGTGGGTGAGTAGCACTGTATGTAAGGGAGCAGTATGACTGCTCAGAGCTCCGGTACGAAACTGCAGAAAAACCTGAGTGTCTCTGGATTAAGTTTAGAAGTGTGAGCAACAAGAGTGATGTAGTGGTGGGAGTCTGCTATAGACCACCGGACCAGGGGGATGAGGTGGATGAGGCTTTCTTCCGGCAACTCGCAGAAGCTACTAGATCGCACGCCCTGGTTCTCATGGGTGACTTTAATTTTCCTGATATCTGCTGGGAGAGCAATACAGCGATGTATAGACAATCCAGGAAGTTTTTGGAAAGCGTAGGGGACAATTTCCTGGTGCAAGTGCTAGAGGAGCCAACTGGGGGGGAGCTTTTCTTGACCTGCTGCTCACAAACCGGGAAGAATTAGTGGGGGAAGCAAAAGTGGATGGGAATCTGGGAGGCAGTGACCATGAGTTGGTTGAGTTCAGGATCCTGACACAGGGAAGAAAGGTAAGCAGCAGGATACGGACTCTGGACTTCAGGAAAGCAGACTTCGACTCCCTCAGGGAACGGATAGGTAGGATCCCCTGGGGGACTAACATGAAGGGGAAAGGAGTCCAGGAGAGCTGGCTGTATTTCAAGGAATCCTTGTTGAGGTTACAGGGAAAAACCATTCCGATGAGTCAAAAGAATAGTAAATATGGCAGGCGACCAACTTGGCTTAACGGTGAAATCCTAGCGGATCTTAAACATAAAAAAGAAGCTTACAAGAAGTGGAAGGTTGGACATATGACCAGGGAAGAGTATAAAAATATTGCTTGGGCATGTAGGAATGAAATCAGGAAGGCCAAATCGCACCAGGAGCTGCAGCTAGCAAGAGATGTCAAGAGTAACAAGAAGGGTTTCTTCAGGTATGTTGGCAACAAGAAGAAAGCCAAGGAAAGTGTGGGCCCCTTACTGAATGAGGGAGGCAACCTAGTGACAGAGGATGTGGAAAAAGCTAATGTACTCAATGCTTTTTTTGCCTCTGTCTTCACTAACAAGGTCAGCTCCCAGACTGCTGCACTGGGCATCACAACATGGGGAGTAGATGGCCAGCCCTCTGTGGAGAAAGAGGTGGTTAGGGACTATTTAGAAAAGCTGGAAGTGCACAAGTCCATGGGGCCGGACGAGTTGCATCTGAGAGTTCTAAAGGAATTAGCGGCTGTGATTGCAGAGCCATTGGCCATTATCTTTGAAAACTCGTGGTGAACCGGGGAAGTCCCGGATGACTGGAAAAAGGCTAATGTTGTGCCAATCTTTAAAAAAGGGAAGAAGGAGGATCCTGGGAACTACAGGCCAGTCAGCCTCACCTCAGTCCCCGGAAAAATCATGGAGCAGGTCCTCAAAGAATCAATCCTGAAGCACTTACATGAGAGGAAAGTGATCAGGAACAGTCAGCATGGATTCACCAAGGGAAGGTCATGCCTGACTAATCTAATCGTCTTCTATGATGAGATTACTGGTTCTTGTGGATGAAGGGAAAGCAGTGGATGTATTGTTTCTTGACTTTAGCAAAGCTTTTGACACGGTCTCCCACAGTATTCTTGTCAGCAAGTTAAAGTAGTATGGGCTGGATGAATGCACTATAAGGTGGGTAGAAAGTTGGCTAGATTGTCGGGCTCAACGGGTAGTGATCAATGGCTCCATGTCTAGTTGGCAGCCGGTGTCAAGTGGAGTGCCCCAGGGGTCGATCCTGGGGCCGGTTTTGTTCAATATCTTCATAAATGATCTGGAGGATGGTGTGGATTGCACTCTCAGCAAATTTGCGGATTATACTAAACTGGGAGGAGTGGTAGATACACTGGAGGGCAGGTATAGGATACAGAGGGACCTAGACAAATTGGAGGATTGGGCCAAAAGAAATCTGATGAGGTTCAACAAGGACAAGTGCAGGGCCCTGCACTTAGGATGGAAGAACCCAATGCACAGCTACAGACTACGGACCGAATGGCTAGGCAGCAGTTCTGCGGAAAAGGACCTAGGGGTGACAGAGGATGAGAAGCTGGATATGAGTCAGCAGTGTGCCCTTGTTGCCATGAAGGCTAATGGCATTTTGGGATGTACAAGTAGGGGCATAGCGAGCAGATCGAGGGACGTGATCGTTCCCCTCTATTCGACATTGGTGAGGCCTCATCTGGAGTACTGTGTCTAGTTTTGGGCCCCACACTACAAGAAGGATGTGGATAAATTGGAGAGAGTCCAGCGAAGGGCAACAAAAATGATTAGGGGTCTGGAACACATGACTTATGAGGAGAGGCTGAGGGAACTGGGATTGTTTAGTCTGCAGAAGAGAAGAATGAGGGGGGGATTTGATAGCTGCTTTCGACTACCTGGGAGGTGGTTCCAGAGAGGATGGTTCTAGACTATTCTCAGTGGTAGAAGAGGACAGGACAAGGAGTAATGGTCTCAAGTTGCAGTGGGAGAAGTTTAGGTTGGATATTAGGAAAAACTTTTTCACTAGGAGGGTGGTGAAACACTGGAATGTGTTACCTAGGGAGGTGGTAGAATCTCCTTCCTTGGAAGTTTTTAAAGTCAGGCTTGACAAAGCCCTGGCTGGGATAATTTAATTGGGGATTGGTCCTGCTTTGAGCAGGGGGTTGGACTAGATAACCTCCTGAGGTCCCTTCCAACCCTGATATTCTATGATTCTATGAGTACTCTTTTCAAAGCACTGTCTCTATCATTTCAGTATTCAAATTCTATTTAAAGATTCAGCTCTGGAAATGCTATACTATTTTGATGCAAAATTTCAGCAAAATAAAATGTTATTTACGAGCAGGTTTAGCATGAGGGAAAGCAAGCTGTTAAATCCCTGAATCCTGAGGGTTAATGGTATTAATTTGGCTGTGGGGCCACAGTGATGCATGCTATCTTTTTGTACCGTTTGAAAGGAAATCCCTCCTTTTACTTATTTTTAAATCTGAATGAAATTGCTGATGAAATATTAGTCTGTTATAGCCTTTGGAGGTGTTTTCAAATGAATCTTTTATCTGTCTTCCAGTTCAGTGTTAAACTGCGGGGGAAGTGAATTATATTTTGTACTGCCTGGACCTACATTGACACTCTCTCTCTCTCTCTCTCTCTCTCTCTCTCAAATGTGATCATTTAAAAACAACTATTTTTAATAGGGCTATCAATTAATCGCAGTTAACTCACACGATTAACTCAAAAAACTTAATCGCACTTACAACAATAGAATACCAATTGAAATTTATTAAATATTTTTGGATATTTTTCTACATTTTCAATATTGATTTCAATAACAACACAGAATACAAAGTGCACAGTGTTCACTCCATATTATTTTTATTACAAATATATGCACTGTAAAAAATGATTTTAAAAAATAGTATTTTTCAGTTCAGCTCACACAAGTACTGAAGTGCAATATCTTTATCATGAAAGTAACTTACAAATGCAGATTTTTTTTGGTTACATAACTGCACTCAAAAACAAAACCGTGTACAACTTTAGAGCCTACAAGTCCACTCAGTCCTACTTCTTCTTCTGCCAAGTTTGTTTAAATTGACAGGCGATACTGCTGCCATTGTTACCAACCTTGTTTGTCTGAGTGATTGTCTAACCAAGAAGTAGGATTGGGTGGACTTGCAGGCTCTAAAGTTTTACATTGTTTTATTTTTGAATGCAGGATTTTTGTATGTAATTCTACATTTGTAAGTTCAACTTTTATGATAAAGAGATTGCACTACAGTACTTGTACGAGGTGAATTGAAATTTTTTTTTGTTTTTTACAGTGCAAATATTTGTAATAAATATAAAATGACAAATTTGTATTCTGTGTTATAATTGAAATTAATATATTTGAAAATGTAGTAAACATCCAATTTTTTAAAAAATAAATGGTATTCTATTGTTTAACAGTGCAATAAACCATGATTATTTTTTTAATTGCGGGATTAATTGAGACATCTTTTTTTAATTGCTTGACAGCCTTGATTTTTAACTCTTTTTGATCAATGGAAATAAAATTTGCAAAGAGGAAAACTTCAGCAATAGTCTGGAATAAAATTTAAGTTTTATATCTTGCTCCGACAAATATCCTACATTGCACCAATGGAAATGTAAAATGTTGCAATAAGGGCTGAGTAATTCAGGATTGTAGACTTGTAACAACATGAAGAGTTGGTAAGACTGTCTGACCAATTACTATTTGTAGGCTGGGTAGAAGAAGGTGGCGTTCTTAAGAGATTAAAAGGCAATGACTCAGAGTGTGGTTCCTAGTTTTATGTAGCTGGTTGGAGTGAGCCTCTTGGAACTGTTTGTTTGTTTTGTATTTTTGACCTACACCTGCTGCTATAAAGTTTGAGTGCACATAATTTAAATTGCAAACTGGACAATTACCTGTAATTAAATCCTTGTACTACTTCCATGGCTGATTTGATTTTTAAAACTGGTTAGCTAAGGCAAAGCCTTTAGTAGGGATAGAAGGAACCCCCTGAAGCTACATAAGCACAAGTAGACAACCAACATGAAGTGTTACACGCTTCTTTTTTTTCATGAGAACTTTGTCCACTCCCGCTCCCCTTTTATATTCCAGTAGCATTTCTTAAATGGAAGCGCAACTCAGTAGCTGTGGAGAAAAGCTTCTGAATGTTTGAGTGCTGCTGAAGTTAGACAAAATGAATTTAGTATTCCCATCCTCCATGAATGGAGAGGGAGTGGAACAGAAACTGGGAAGAAGCCAAAATCCTCCTCCAGGAGGGGCAGAGTGGAGATAGATTATATTTTATAGTTATAAGGAAGCATAGTGAGGAATGTGACTTACTTGAAAGCTACAGAAGTGGATGGATGAGCAGTCAAGTCAATTTTATTAAAATCGACCGATATGTCTGTGTATGGTTTTTTGTTTTGTATTCGCAATCTAAAACCACAACATCCATACAAATTAAAACATCAGTCAGAACATAAAAATACTCTCTTTGACACACTGTTGAAAGGGCAAAAATTACCACCAATTGGATTACTAGAAAGTATTGAGGGAAAAAAAACACATTATTTTTTTGAGATGCTGATAAAAATTCATTTTGTACTCCAGAGGTAAAATCCAGCATGCTCTCAGAAGCTGGAAAATTTTACAATCCCAAAGATGAGGTGGATCTTCGAACACTCCAGATTTACATGGACAGAAGCTAAGGGCTTGTCTATGCTTGAAATGCTACAGAAGCACCACTGTAACACATCAGCATAGATGCTATCTGCGCTGGTGGGAGGGGTTCTAGCTAGGTGGATGGAAACATTCTTCTGTCAACTTAATGCTGCCTACATGAGGATTTAAGTTAGCTTAACTACATCACATGGATTTTTCACACCTCTGAGTGTTGCAGCTGAGTCGATCTAAGTGAGGAAGGTTAAGTAAGCTTGTTGTTGAAGTGTTTGGCAGCCTTGATGGCTGCCATGAATTAACAATACCATGGAGCTGAAGAAAGAGGCAAAGACTTTGTAGCATAGGACAGAGAAGTTGGGTTGATAAACTATTGAATGGTACTGTAAAGTATGGGAAAACACCCTGTGCCTTGGAGGTTGCTGAATGATAAAGTGGTGTCTACCTGGACCAGAGGAAGGTCTGTTGGAGGACTAGATGGTCCTCCCAGGACACTGTGTTGAGTAATAAAGAACTTCTTCTCCACATCCATTTTTCCCCACTCTTTATTTTATTTGATGTTGGAATTCCTTATCATGAAAGAGGACTTGCAAGGCTGAATCTGAATCCTTTCTAGAAAGTTTGAGAATTTTTGAAAGAATGGTGTTATCGTTTTCTGTAATATACATATGAAACCGGGGTTGGAGCAAAATAGAATGCCAAAGAATAAGATTATCGGAGTTGTTGATATAAGCTGTTCAAGTGAAGAATAGATAGTGTGGGCTGGGTTTTGCAAAGTGTTATTGAATTTAATCAGGGAATGTGTATACTGAGTCTGAGATTAGTCACTAAGTGATAAAGCATAGTTAATTATCAAGTCAAGAAAGTGGGTGAGTCATTGAGGAAGTCAGAGTTATGTTTAGAAGGACAGGATTTAACTAAAAAAATTAGATTTCAGGGAGCAGCAGTTGAAGTGCTAGATGTATGAAGGATGGATATAATGGGAAAAGTGGATATAATGGGAAGATTTAAGAAGACAAGTCCTTATCTACAAGTCTCCATCCTTTGCCCGCTAATCCTCATCTCCCTTTCTCTAGGTGACATCATCTGCTCTCATGTTGTTAACTACCATCTCTATGCAGTGACTCCCAAATCTATCTGTTCCACTTCATCTAACACCACCTCTGTATCTGATATGACTTCTTAGATACCTTATTGCCATCTTAAATTTGACTTTTCAAAAACTTAACTCCTCATCTTTCCTCTAAAGCCTCCCTTCTTTCTCCGTTGCCACTAACAGTTCCTGTCACTCAAGTTCGTGATCTTGTCACATCTTTGGCTCTCATATCTCTGTACGCTGTTGAAATCTTGTCTCCTCTTCCTCATTGATAATGTTGCTGACCAGGCCGTGGACAGTCAGACCTAATGGTGACAGTAAGAGTTCAGCCCACAAGTTAAAGCTGGGTCTAGGGTGGGTAGAGTCCCAGAAACAAGCCAAGTACCACAGGAGCAAAAGCCAAATGCCAGAGCTGGGGTGGTTGTAAGCCAGAGTCGGCCGGGGATCAGTACTGGAGAGACAGAAGCCAAGTGCCAGAATCAGAGGGCTAACCAAAGTCATAAGGCAGAGGTGGGGGCCAAAGCCTTAAGTCAGAGGAGATTAGGGACTGGAAGCAAGCTGGAGCAAGGGCTAGAATGAGCAAGGACTGGAACAAGGGCAAGCACAGCTGTAGGTGTGGTATGTGTTGAGCTGCTGCTGATCTGCTGTGGGGCCCAGGCTTACAAATGGGATTGAGCATACAGAGTGGATTCATATTTTTTGGAAGCAGGCTCAAAGTTATACACTACTCAGAGCTATCAATGGCAAAATCAAATATAAAACCATAAAGATGTTTTGTTTGGTCAACAACTTCCCCTTTACCCTCCTACTGACACATAAAATTGAATGTGTTTCCTAGTTAACAAAACTTTCCTGTACATTAAAATATCAAAACTTTAGAGATAGATTTTTCCATAACTCAGTGCTATAGAAATTGCAGAAGTTGTATTATTATTCAGTTGTGCTTTGTCTGCAGCTTGCTTTAAGGGGTTCTAGTGCTGCAAGTAAGCCCATAAATCATAGAATCATAGAATATCAGGGTTGGAAGGGACCCCAGAAGGTCATCTAGTCCAACCCCCTGCTCGAAGCAGGACCAATTCCCAGTTAAATCATCCCAGCCAGGGCTTTGTCAAGCCTGACCTTAAAAACCTCTAAGGAAGGAGATTCTACCACCTCCCTAGGTAATGCATTCCAGTGCTTCACCAACCTCCTAGTGAAAAAGTTTTTCCTAATATCCAATCTAAACCTCCCCCAAATGGTCGTTTGTATCAAGTTGTGCTTGTTTCCTGAGCAAAAGGATGGTATTGGAGGTGTCTACAACTTATGGCTTTAAATTTCCATGTAAATGTTTTGATTGCTAAGCCTGCTTCATAAAGAACTTGATTACAGAATTTACCAGCAGATAAACTAAAATGACCTCAGCAGTTATGAATCTAAGTCTCATCGAAAGGCACTGGAACTTAAATGCCTAAATGACATAGAAGCCTATGAAAATGTTACTTCAAAACCGTTGCTAAGGAGAAGGCCAAGGCAAAGGACTAGCGTATAATCAAAGAGGGGAACGAAACATTATTTGCATGCAGAATAATTCTCTGAGCAGACTAGGATACAGGAGTCTATCCTATTTATCAGTTAAAGTTATAGTTAGGCCTTATTAGAGTACTCATACAGGTAAGAGGAGGTCTGCAGTTAACCGTAGGTCTATGTTAATTTCTATTAAATAAGCCCAGAGAATAAAAGGTGTTAACATGACCCTCTCACTGCACAACAATAAACAATTAAACAAAATTCAAGGCCTGTTTAGTACCATGGCAGCAACAACCATTACAATGTTTATAACCTTTTATTAAAGATACAAGAAAAAGAAGGGAAAATATTTAAAGCAGCGGTTCTCAAACTTTAGTAACCCGGGGACCCCCCCCCTTTGATTTAAAATTTTGTTGTGGACCCACCCCCGCCCCACTGTTTCCCACCCCTCCTCTTCCCCACCTCTTTCTGCCCCCTTCTTTTCTCAGCACTGCTCCCAGAGGAAAACTCTGGATTCTTCTTCTTTTATGATGTGCTATATTTTATTTGAAAAGCTTTCAGCTCGCCCTACAGGAGTGAGCTTTGCATTCTTGGACAGGCTTCTCAGAAAGCTCTGTCTTCCTTCACAAATGAGCTTTACCCTTGTGGTAGACAATGCCATTGTTCCAGAGTAGTACATTTGACCATAGTGATCATGATCTCAGAGCATGAGGCAATCATTTAACTATTTTGATCCAAAAGCATGAAGTGCCCTGAAAATCTTGACACAGTGTACTGTTGGAAAACACTGAGTAAAGACAAGTCAGATGTTCTCATAGATTTTTAAGGCCTATTATGATCATCTAGTCCAGAGGTGGGCAAACTATGACCTGCAGGACCATCCTGTCCGGCCCCTGAGCTCCCAGCCCCTCCCTTGCAGTCCCCCTTCCCTGTAGTGATGCCACTGTGCGGACAGTGTGGCTTGCGCCTGCGCACCTCCCAGGCTTTCCAATAAGCCCGTCCTGCCGCTCTGAGCAGCATGGTAAGGAGTGGGGGGAGGGGAGGTTGGATAAGGGGCAGGAGGTCCCAGGGGGAAGTCAGGAGACGGGGGCATTTGGATGGGGTGAAGGTTTGGGGATGGGGGCGGTCAAGAGACAGGGAGCTGGGGGGAGTAGATAGAGGGTGGGGTCCCGGGGGGCTGGTTAGGAGTGGGGGGGTCCCGGGTGGGGATGGTCAGGGGACAAGGAGCAGGGGGAGTTGATGGGTCGGGAGTTCTGACAGGGGCATACGGGAGTGGGAAGGGGCGGATAGGGGACGGGGGCCAGGTTGTTTGAGGAGGCACAGCCTTTCTTACCTGGCCCTCCATACCATTTCGCAACCCCGATGTGGCCCTTGCACCAAATAGTTTGCCCACCCCGATCTAGTCTGACCTCCTGCATAACATACTGCCCTAGAAAGAAGAGAAGTATTAGACACTTTCTCCCCAAGATGACAAGGTAATTGAGTGCCTGCACAAGGTCACTTCATGTGGAACTGGGAAGAGAGTCCAGTATGGCACTGTCCTTGTGGGTCAAGAATGCAGACCTGCAAAACTGCTGGGTAGCTGACAGCACCATGCTGCCACCTAGGAGCAGCTGTAATCAGTTTGCACTCCACTACCTATGTTTCTTTTTGGTCACAGACCATGAGAAGTCCTGTCTCAAGGGGTCTGACAAACAGCAGTTCCAATGACTCCTGATTGGCTCCCCACCCTGTAAACCAAATGGCTGTTCCAGGAAGTGTCCAGGCAACAGCAGGATTCTCTGTAGCTGTCATGACCACTATTCCTAGTGAACTCCTGGCTTCAACCTCAGCTTGATTTGGACTTTGTCTTCAGACTCAGATTCTGAAGCCTCACACAGATTCTGACCCTTGGTATTAACCCTGGCCTAGAACCTGACTACACACTCCACCTCTACCCCCTGCCTCAGGTTTGCCCCTACTCTGACTCTTGACTGCCTGTGTTGGGACACAGAAACATAGGCCATCGAATTTCACCCAGTAATTCCTGTAATTCAGTAGCTTCTGGTTGAATTATAGAACAATGTATAGAAAAAAAATGCAATCTTGATTTAAAGACTTCAAGTCATGGCGAATCCACCTCTTTGTTGCTGAGTTATTCCAACAGTTAATTGCCCTCCCCCTTTAAAATGTTCACCTTATTTTCAGTTTGAATTTGTCTAGTTTAGTTTCAACTTCCAGCCACTGGAGACTGCTGTTGGTAGCCTGGGTTGCTGACGTGAAGCACTGCTCTCTAGGCTATTTGTCGACTGCTCAGTGTTGATTTTTTTTTTTTAAGCCCGCTCAGGAAGTAATGTGAATTAAAGCCAGGTCATCATAGTGTAGTGCAGTCTTCTGGACAATCAGAGACAGGAAAACACAATCCTCATAGATGATACTATGTGCAAACTACTCATTGCCACCAAGGGATCCAGAAGAACTCTGAAACTGTGGACTGGCTTGACCAGTTGCAGCTAAGTCTTCAGCTGGAAGAGCCTGCACCACAGCTATACTTATTCCAAAGTGTCTTCATCAGGTTCATGGCATAATTCCTTTCTTGCTAGGGTTTGACATCAGCCAGCTCTTGTTCATCAACGTGTTGATCTCAGCCATACACTTAATTAGCTGGGTGAAAATGACATTATCATAGTGTGAGGGACAGACAGAGCTGTGAGTCCTCTCCTTACCACTGGCATTTGAGTCATTTAAGTGACATCAGTAGTCCTACTGGTCACATGTAGATGAGGAATAGCACTGGAAAAAGAAGTGATCCACATAAGATACTAAAGCTGAGGTGACTGATGGAGAATATGCGGTTTCTTGAGCAGTCATTTACATCTGTGCAAAGTGGTTATAAAATGCTATCAGATCAGAATCAGTGTTTTACCTCCACTTTGAACAGACGTAAACAATTCCAAGATGTGCAAGGTAGTGGAGAAGCAGGCACATTATCTGTACATGCATATGTAGCTAGCTAGCATATATTGCCTGCTTTGTTTACTGCCCTGTTCTACTGTACTTCTGCCTTCAGCATGACAGGAATCTCTGAAATCAGACCTCATTGACATGGTTACATATGGTCCACTGTAGTGGGGTGGCCACCTGCTCCTGCCTGGAAGGGCCTAAAACAGCCCTAGGAGAGGGCTGGGGCAGGGGAAAAACTGGGCTGATTGGCAGAGTAGCCGCAGCTGGGGCCCAAGCCTCAAACACACCCAGTGGGCCTTATAAAAGCCAGGGAAGCCAGGAGCAAAAAGACACTCTCTCTAGCCCTGGGAGGGAGGTACCTGGCTGCAGAGACCTGAATAGAGGACCTAGTTTGGAGCAGGGCTGGGGAAAGGCCAAGGGAGCCCAGGAGCTCAGGCCTAGGAAATCCCCATGCTGCAGACCTGGGAAGGCCTATTAGGTACGGGAGTTGCAGGGGCAGCCACAGGTAGCCAGAGGCAGCAGGTCTAAACCCTCTCACCTGTGATGAGTGGCTTCTACTACAGTCTGCCCTAGGGTATGGAGGCTAGTTGGTGACTGGCAGTAGCCTTGAGGTGAGGTGAGGATAGTGGGAGGGGGAGACCCAGAACTGGGGGGTACTGCCAGGGGGCAGCACTCAGTTAAAGTGGCACTGGGGTATTGGGAGGGACACGGGAGCCAGCAGCAAGGCGAGACACAGGCTGAAGAGGGCGCTCCGGACGCTGGTACGCTAATTCCTTGAGACGACCAGCAGGAGGTGCTACCAGTGAGTCTGCACCCAGCTACATCCACTCTGGTTTATGTCTCCAAGAGCCATAAATGCAGGGGTGTGTGTAGTGTTTAACTAAGTGTTCCTTGAATCTTCCCCACCCGCTGAAATAAAGACACTGCTTAAGGCTCATGTTATAAGGTTACCTAGATTTGATGGGGTGCTAGGGTACATTTTATACTGCCCTATTTTAGAGTACATTTTAAACATATTTTTACCCTATGCCCTTTTTTTTTTTTCCAGAAAAGGGGATAAATTGGCACATAATACCCATTTCTATGTTTAGGGCCTAAGTATACTTAGGCAAGTAAACAAAATAGAGTAATAGTGTGATTCTTAACAGTCTTTTGAATACCTTCTTGCTTAAACATGTGTATATACTTTTTTAAAACTTGCTAGCTTTAAAATATATTTCTAGATTATAATTGCTATTAAAAATGTTAAGTGTAATATACACCTTGCTGGGTAGACTACTTTTTAATTATGCATCTGATTATTTAAACTGAGAAACATTTTCTAGAATAGTTTAAACTGTAACCTGACACTGGCCTACTGTACCAGCCAGGCTGACTTTCAGTTTTGCAGGCCGTATCCATCAAGGTTTAAAATGTCAAATAGCTTACAAACCCCAGCCATTTCTAATTAAAATCATGTCATCCTTATGTCCTATACAGAAAATTCTGATGCCTTGTCCCCTTGGTCCTGAAAGGATTTATTTTTAGTCTGTGGTAGAGATGCAAATGCAATGCATTATCCTCTGCAAGAAAGTTCCACTATAGTCTGTGATGATTACTGATTAAAATTAATGGCACTTGAAAAATGGGACTGAATCAAATGTGAGATTTATCATTTAGATGCCCACTGTAAACATCTACCTTTAATGCAGAGTTTGTGGATTTACCTAATGAATAAGTGGTGATTCATTTACACTGAACTACACAAAGCAGCGTCCAAAATCATTTCTGCTAAATGTATCTGATTCAAAGGGTTTAAACTGGAAAGGTGCCTGATTTGAAGTTTTATGACATTTTACATTTCAAAAGATATGCATCAAAGGCAACTTTGTTTTCCTATTTTACATTTTAAGGATAAGTTGGCTTTGCCTTATAAATAATTAATATCACAAAGAATTTAAGATCTGAAATGACAAATAGCATTTGGCAGTAATAATGTATAGGTCTGGAGCTAAGCATATATTATTCTAACAGCTGGACATTGAAATTCATAGTGGTATAAATTGCAGCCCTCATTTGATTGATTGTTATGGCAAAGTGAAAGATCAAACTACAAGGTGTCCTCACATAGGTGCCTCTAGTCTGACAATATGGTTAAAAGATAGGAACTGCATATTGCCTCAAAATAGTGGTCCACCTAGTCCCATAACCTGACAGTGCCTAGTACCAGATGTTTCAGAGGAAGGTGTAAGAAATCCTATTGTAAAACATAAATTATGGAAATACCAGCCTGATGAGTATCCTTCTAAGATCTTTTAGTGAATGACTGACTTATGCCCTGAAGCATGGGTATTTAATTATATATTGTGGCAATGAGTTCCACTGGTTAGTTATGTGTTGTCTTAATAAGAAGGACGTTTCTTTTTACTAGTTTTACATTTGCTACCTTTCAGTTCCACTCAATGGCCCCTTGCTATTGTATTATGGGAGGATTAATAACAGCACACAACTTTTTGTGTAGTACCATTTAGTTCTTCTTTGAGGGCTTGTCCCTGTGTATAGCACACTTCACGTACTCTGTGCACTTGGGACTGGAGAATTCTTCCTAGCAGTGTCTGCTTGGTCTGCACATTCTCTCTCCACACACTCTCTCTCTTTGTGCACCATACCACAGGTATAAGGTGGCTGTCAAATCACCACTCATTTTGGTTGCTTCTCATGGCTCGTGGTTTGGGATGGTGCCTCAGCGTTTGTGCCTCTTTGGCCTTATTCGTAAATAGTTAAAATAGACTAGTTTATACTCTAGTTAATTTAGTTTAGTGTATTTTGGGGTTCGGTACCCTGGCTGGAGTCCCACTGAGTAGGAGAACAATCTCTGCTCCATTTTCTTTCCTCTTCCTCTTCTATCCCCATGCCTTCAAGAGCTCTGGACAGCCAGAAGCCCATCCCACTCACAGAAGATCACAATGCCTGTCTTTACTGCCACAGACAACCACATCCCTTCCAGGTGCGATATCTGCAGTTGGTTTCTGAGGAGGATAAAGCAGTGAAGAGAGTTCTGGCTTAAGAAGTTTTTCATGGAGAAGACTGGGAGCCAGTCTGGAGTGTAACAAGGGAGACACCACCTTTCCATCTGAAGAAGGTAGGAGTTCCCCTTGAGTGTGGCTATGGCCAGTTCCAGGGCCTCTGCTCTCTGCATTGGCTCCAAGAGACTCTGGTAAACAGAGCCGGGGTAAACATGGGGAAGGGAGGCACAGGCAATCCCATAGAGACAAGAGGGAAAGTTACTAGTTCAAGTCCTGCAAGAAGAGGCAGAAGTCCCTATACCATTCCAAGGTGGAGGAGCCCTCACTGTCTGGTCCAGGACTTCAACTAAAGACAAAGCATTGCACCCTCCATTACCAGTAGCAGTACCTGAGCATCTCTAGTGGCTGTATCTGGAACAGCGTCCTCAGCTCCTGTGTGTGCAGCACTAGCTGCTCATGCAGTGGAGGAGGAGGCAGATAATCCGTCTACTCTGGTCCACTTCTTGGCACCAGAAAACTCTCTGATCCTCCTGGAATCAGAGCCACCATTACTGTCTGGGGACCCGTGCCTGGCAACAGGATGCCAACACCAACCTTGCTGTGGAGCCAATCAGTGAATCCCTCATCAAGCTGGGGGAGAGCCCAACTTTTGCAGCTACTGTCGATGAGCACAAGGCTCCCTGGTGGAAGGAAGGATCTCCACAGCCTTTCCTGGAGCTATGAAAGCCCTCTGAATGGGAGGACAAGTCTAAGCCGGAAGACAGTGCACCAGTGAGCTTGTCATTGTCCTCTCTGGCTTCCCCTCCATGCCTGGGTGACCCTAAGGACTTTCAGATCTTGGTTTACAGGGTGGCAGAGGCCTTAAATGCCCCTGGAACAGGATCCAGGAGGTTCTGCACAGGCTGCTGGACATCCTGCACAGCTTGGGCCTGAGCAGAATAGTGCTGAAAATTTATGAGGCCATCCTTGAGCTGTCCAAGATGCTCTGGCAGGCACCAGCCACCACAGCACCAGTGTTGAAGTTGGCAGAGAAGAGGTATTTTGTTCCACAAAGGAGTCAAAATACCTTTTCTTTCATCTGGTCCCCAGCTGTTACTTATCACCTTATTTTCTGTGTGATTGCAAATTGATTATTTCCTTCATTCTCTTTCTGGGTACCATAGTTAAACTGACTGGTCTATAAATCCCTGTGTTGTCCTTATTCCCCCTTTTTATAGGTAGGTACTATATTTACCCTTTTCCAGTCTTCTGCGATCTCCCCCATCTAAAAGATAATTGCTAATGGCTCAGAGATTTCTTCATCCAGTTCCTCATATATTCTAGGATGTATTTCATCTGAACCTGCCCACTTGAAGATATGAAACTTATCTGCATAATTCTCATCTTGTTCTTTCCCTATTTTAGCTGCAGATCCTACCCCATTTACACTGATGTTAACTGTGTTAGTGAACGTCCAATCACTGACAACCTTTTTGGTGAAAAACTGAAACAAAGGCATTTAACACTTCAGCCATTGCTGTATTTTTTATGATTGTCTTTCCCTCCTCATTGAATAATGGACCTCTCTTGTCGTTGTCCTTGGTCTTCCTTTTGTTTCTAACATATTTGTAAAATATTTTCTTATTACTTTTTATGCCCCTAGCTAGTTTAATTTCTTTTTATGTCTTGGCCTTTCCAATTTTGTATCTACATGCTTGTGGTGGTGGTTTTTATATTCATCATTTGTCATTTGACCTAGTTTCCACTTCTTGTATAACTCTTTTTGAGTTTCAGGTCATGGAAGTTCTTTTTGGTAAGGCAGGGTCGTCTCTCACCACATTTCCTATTTTTCCTGTGCATTGGGATTTTTTGCTCGTGTGTCCTTAATAATGTCTCTCTAAAAAACTGTCAACTCTTGAACTTTTTTGCCCTCTTAGACTTGCTTCCCATGCAATCTTGCCTACCACCTCTCTTAGATTGCTGAGTCTGCCTTCTCAAAGTCCATTATCTTTATTCTGCTGTTTTCTGTCCAACATTCCTTATGCATGTATGAATCCCCACTGAAGTTATTGACGTGCAAGGGTGAACTGACTGGCTTCTCCTTGCAGGATTAGCACCTTAGTTTCCTTAATTTTGTCTTGTTAAGGGGCTTTCTCTAGTCCACACTACCATTTACTTCAGTATAATTTGTTGCTCAGGGGTGTGAATAAGCCAGCATAGCTACAACCTCTTGTAGAGGTGATTTTATTATGCTGATGGCAGAGCTCTCTCCCAATGCAGCCGCACTGATGTAGCGCTTCTTGTGTAGACTAGCACAAAGGATTTTGAAAGTCCAATACATGTCAGATAATTCTCCCATATCTATGGTTGGTTGGTTTGTTTGGTGATGTATTATATTTAAGTAAGTGTAATACAGGTTCCTATGGGTGGTACTGAAAGCAGGTCTCTCCATATTACCATTATAAACCCTTTATTTTCAGGATTTTATTTCTTTCAGGATGAGATTTTGCACAATGAACATAAAAATCATGTTATTTTGATAGACGGAGTGGTTGTCTGTTGGGTAGTGATCTGCATTTTAAACCGCATTAAATATATATTTTTTTACTATAGCTGGAGCCATTACAGTCTGGTTTTAAAAAAAATCAGCCACTGTACCTGTTACACATTATACATGCATAATAACCCACTTTTTAAAAAAGTTCCTAAATCCTTATTTATAATGGTCCAAATTATCCATTAACTAATATTTGTAAAATTTTCCATAGCACTTTTTAATTTTTTAAAAAATAAATTAATACTTAAGGTACATCTGCACTGCAATAGAGTATTTGGCTGGCTTGTCACCTGACTCCGTCTCATGGGGCTTGGGCTTCAGGGCAATAAAATTGCAGTGTAGACATTTGAGCTCAGGCTGGGAGATGGGAGCCCAGCCCAAGCTCAAACATCTATACTGCAATTTTATAGCCCCATGAGCCCATGTCAGCTGACTCAGAGGCCAGCCAAATACTTTATTGCAGCGTAGACATACCCTGAAAACTTCTAGGAGAGACTTTTAATTGTTTTTCCTTTTTCTACTGTACTCTGCACCATGAGAAAGAAAAATAAAGAACAATAACATCTAGAAAATGTTGATTGGGAAAAAAAATCTACTATAAGGTGCTTTGTCCTTAAGTCATGTTATAAAACCTAGCAGACCATATGTCTTGCTTGCAATATCTACACTGTATAGGGTTTTTAAAAAAATGGATACTAGGAAATGCCCTTCTGGATCATACCAGTGGTTGGTCTAGTCAAATGTCCCATCACCAGTAGTGGCTAGTGTCAGATGTTTCAAGGGAAATGCAAGAAACCCTGCAGTAGGCAACTAATGTAAGTTGCTCCCAATTCCAAGTAATTAGAGATTGGCTTATGCCTGTAAAATTGAAGATTTTGTATCCCTTTGAAAAATCTTTTCTCTGTTTAATATTTACATTAAACTTGAATATTCATCTTATTCATATATCTAATCCCTTTTAAATACTGCTAAACTCTTGGCCTCAAGGACTGCTTGGGGCAATGACTTCCACAGATAGTTGTGTGGAAAAGGTGTTTCCTTTACCAATTTTAAATTTTCTGCCATTCAGTTTCATTGAGTACCCCCTTGTTTTTGTATTATGAGAAAGTGAATAGCAGTTCACCTGTATTTAGTTCTGTGATTGTCACATCTAGATATTTATAGGTTTGATTTTGTAGGCAATCAATGCATTTAAAATGACAATGTGTAGTTTGACTACCTGACATTGAAACAATGTCAGGTAGTCAAACTACACATTGTCATTTTAAACGTTATTGATTGACTACAAAACACTCTTAAAATTGGTGCTTCTGAGACTGGCACTACAGAATTTCCTAAAGCTGCTTGACCTACCATCCTTTGTGAGGCCACTCGGAGAAGTACCATCTTTACGGCAATGGTGTCTGAAAATATATATAAAGATAAATAAAATAGGCATGATGTTGAAGGTGGAACTTCCTGGAGTTATGTAAAATTGCTCTCTTAGTTCTATATAAAAGGTCAGTGCAAATTTTCGGTACTATATATTGACAGCTAAGAAGGATGGTTACTTAGTACTTAATCACCTCAGCAGTGATTTTTTTTGCTGTTGAATAGATGAACAGGAAAAAGGTGCATTTAGACATTATATAAATAGTAGATCATAACTTGTATTTTAAAGTAAGCAGCTGAAAGACACAAGTTTATTTCAGGCATTTTGATATCCTTTCAAACGCTAACTCAGTTAGTGTGCAGTTTGTTCAGCATTTTTATGGCATTTAATCCTACAATTGAACCAGCTTTTAAATATCCAAAATGTCAATGAACTAGGTAAGCAAGAGTCCCTGCACAGACATTCTTTAGAGGCAATTTTGACTGCATGCCACATTTCATATCCTTTTCGCTCGAGACTGTAATAACAGCAGATGACTTCTCAGTTTCAGTAGATGAAAGGCAGTGGATCTCTACTGGCAATGATAAATGTATTTGTCTGATAGAACTAAATGTTTTATAATGCATTTCAGGCAGTGTTAAAATGATTAAATTGACTGTGCAAAAATAATACTGAACAAAATTTTGATTCATGAATAACTATATATTTTTATTTGAAACCATTATATATTCTTTATATGACCCCAGCAAAGTACAAAGGAACAAATGTGCTGAGAGACAGAGAGAATTAATTTAGATTGAATTAAAGTGCTGCAGAATTTTTTTTTTAAACACAGCCTTAAATCCAGTGTTGCTGTGGATCCCCCCGTGTTAAGTGAGTAAATTCTTTGGAAAACATGGAAATGAAGTGATTGAGCTGGCTACGTACTTTTCAGGATTCAGAAATGTGATGTTGAACATTGATTGCTCCTACCAAAGTAAATTACGCCCCCCCCACCCACCCCCACCCCCACCCCCACCCCCCCTTTAAGTGGCTGTGTATAGATTAAGATGGATTAATTTTAGGCACTCAAGTCTGAAAATGTTGACCTGAAGTTGTCTAACCTCATAGGTTCTGGAACTAGGGCTGCTGGGGTGGGATGGCTGCCACACCCCCTGGCTTGAAGTGGTTTCCATCATACACAGGGTTTACAGTTTGGTTCAGTGGCGCTCAGCAACCCCACTATACAAATTGTTCTAGTGCCCTTGTTTACACTGCCCCCCCCCCCCCAAAATAAAATCCTCCACAGCCGTGCATCTTAGAGCCTGGGTTTAAACTTGAGCTCATGGGGCTTGTGTTATGGTGCTAAAAATAGCCATGTAGATGTTCTGGGTTGGACTGGAGCTCATGGCTCTGAAGCCCACCTCTTTCGCAGGGCCCCAAGTTCTAGCCCAAGTCAGAACATCTACGTGGCTAGTTTTATCATCCTAATGCAGGCCCAAATTTCTAGACCGGGGATCTGAGACTTGCTACCATGTTTTTGTTTTTGCAGTGTAGACATATCCTAAGAGGCTAGTTTTTAAAGGTGCTTAGGCACCTAAAGATATAGACAAGTGCCTAGATGCATAATGTGTTAGTCAAAAGCATGCACCTCCCATAAGGAATTTAAATACCTTTACAAATCATTCCTATGTTTCTAAACACAGCCCTGACCTAGATCTCTCTGAAATCCTAGAAATTATCATCCAACTGGACCAGATACTGCTTTCATTTGTATCCATTTAACTGTGGTTTTATGGATGTATATGAAAGCAGAAATTACCCTTAGTCGAGTCAAAAAATCCTGCATAAAAGATTCTCTTTTTGGTTATGGAGACCACAACAGTTTGTAGGCATTTGCAGTTGAATTAGAGCTCATATGAATTTCACACTAAAGACATTTTCTGACCAGAGTTAGTGCTGATTTGAAAAAATTCAAAATTTGAAATTTGAACTAAAAAGTAATTAAAATTTAAATGAGAATGAAAGGGACACATTAATCAAATAGCTGATGACAATAGAGAGAGCCTGCTTAGGCTCTATGAAGAGATTGAATTGGTATTTCCGTTTCTGAGTTCAGCAGAAAGGCAGAGGTTAATCTTAAATGTCACAACTTCTCTTTTTCCCTTGGGTAGGGTCAAGAGCAGAACAGGGAAGTGTCCACGTTGATGATAAAAATTAATGGCTACTTTGGAAAGAAAATAAGGATAGAACTCAGAGAGCTGCTAACAATGCTATGTAGAGAAGGTTAACAGAAATATCCCCTCCAGCTCAGTAAGAGAAGGGGGGGACCAATTCTAAGGGACGGAAAAGTGGGCAGCCCTACTAGCCTGACACAAGATTAAGCTCTAGCTTAATAAGGGGGACCTGATGGGATGCTGAACGAGAATTGGTTTAAGAAAGCCCTGGAGTAAGGTAAAAGTGATTTGTATAGGTCCTACAGAAATTTCCATTTAAATGGGTTTTCTGCTGTTTTCCTGTTCTATACGCTTTAAAGAGAAGGCCCTGATCTGTCCTTCCGTGTTAAAATACAAGTTAAAGTGACTCCATCAATTTCCTTCTGTCAGATGACTACAGAGTAGAGAATTTTTTTTTTTTCTGTTTTCAGTTTGCTATATTTGTGTATTTGGCAGCACTTTGTGTACTGTCAATCTCACAGTTTATCTTCTAAAGTCAGTCAATTTCTTCCTGTCTTGTTTGTGCACTTTTCATACACATCAGTGAGGAGGGAGAAAACCTTTTTATTAAAAAATGAAAATATTATTGTAAATCCCAACATTTTGAAGTAGGATCTTTTAGTTGTCCATGTAGTATGTGTGGAGGGAGACATCTCTGATGTTCAGACTACAGTTTTTGTTGATTGGGTTCTTTAACCCTGTATAACTGAAAGGTGTTTTTTAAACCCTAACCAACACATTTCCTGTATTTATTTTTTTCATAATAGGGTTTACTGAATTTTTCCTTTGGGGAAGGTAAACTTAGCTCAATGTAATAATAGTAGTTTTATTTGTATTGCAGTAGAACCTATAGGCCAGGGCCCAATTATGTTAGACACTGTGCAACCATATAACAAAGAGACAGACCCTGCCCCAAGGAATTTATGATCTAACTATGTATTATATACCTATAGAGCAGGTCTTCCATCACTTGCATCTGTTCTTATTTCTGATACATGTTGGAAGGATTTAAAACTGTGCTGTAATATGGACAAATTCAAAATATAATCTTAAAAAAAACTCCCAACATTTAACAGACAAGTTTTGCTTTACTAGATAAAAATGAATTACAAGATGTATGTTCTTGCTTAATTCTGTTGATCTTACTTATAAATCTGCATGACGATATTTTAAAGACTCCTACTCATTTTTAAATGTTTTATTTATGAATCAGTTTAAATTTTAATGAAATGTTTTTATACAAGTAAAATGATCTATATTATTCTGGAAGCCTCAAACCATTATGCTTTCCAAAGATATAGCAGAACACATAGCTTTGTCATGTAGAGAGGATAAATAGTCATTTGAAACCTTTAGTTTGTACTTCCAAGTAAAGAGTAAACTTTTTTCCTTAAAAACAAAAGTTAACAGTCTTAAAAGGAACCCATCATAACACCATTTAAAATAAATCACTGTAGACTATTTTTCTCGAACACTTGTATTAAACTTTTGTCTATTTTAGCCCATGTAACAACTGAAAAATTGTGGGTTTTGTAAAGACTTATTTAAGATACCATATGTTTTAAAGATTTCTAATTGTATAATGGAGGATCTATAGAATTATAATTTTTAGATAGAAAACTCACTTTTGTGTAAGTATAATGTAGACAACAGAAATGTCAGAGTTCTTACTTGGGCAGAGGGTGTTTTTTTTATTTTTCTTCTTCTGTTTCGTTCCCATAAAGTTCCATCATGCATATTGGCTTTCTAATGTTCTCCTTATGCAATCTCTCTCACAGTGGTGTAGGTGGATTACTGCATCCTAATTATGGATGAGAGATGCGACTCAGGAGAAATTAAGAACCAACTTGAACTAAAACTCTTTGAAGATAACTTCATTTCCAATTCCCAAGTACTTCTTTATTTCCTATTTCTTGTTGAGTCCAGGTTTGATTATAGTATTTCTAGCCTGAAGGGAAATAGGAAATATCAGCCGCTCAAGATGTTTGGTCTAATGAGATTTTCTTCTCAATTTTGAAACTTGACTCAGAAACAGATATTTGATAGGACTTTCCAAATATTGCTACAACTCTATGCACTTCCTGGTGATGGTCTTGCAAATTCTCCTTTGGGCTGAAACTTCCCATCAAATGGTTTGGAGTAACCCATAGGTAATTTTCAGTCACTTGTAACTTTTCAAATTTTGAATCATGTTTCTTCAAACACAAAGACACTTATCTTATTTGAAGACTAAATGCATGGAAAGAGTAAAGTTTTTAAATGTGAGTGTAAGAGTCAATAGTGTAACACTGTTGCAAAAAAACCCCAAACATCGTTCTGGGATTTTTTCGCAAGAGTGTTGTAAGTAAGACACGAGAAATAATTCTTCTACTCTACTCTGCTCTGAATGGGAGTTTAGTGTTCAATATAGTGGCCTGAATGGGAGTATAGTATTCAGTTCTGTGTGCCACATTTCAGGAAAGATGTGGAATAATTGGAGACAGCAACAAGAATGATTAAAGGTCTAGAAAACATGACCTAAGAGGGAAGATTGAAAAAATTGGGTTTTGTTTAGTCTGGAGAAAAGAAGACTGAGAGAGGACATGATAGTAGTTTTCAAGTACATAAAAAGTTGTTACAAGGAGGAGGGAGAAAAATTGTTCTCCTTGACCTCTGAGTGTAGGACAAGAAGCAATGGGTTTAAATTGCAGCAAGGGAGGTCTGGTTGGACTTCAGGAAAAACTTCCTAACTGCCAGAGTCTTTAAGCACTGGAATAAATTGCCTGGGGAATTTGTGGAATCTCCCTCATTGGAGATTTTCAAGAGCAATTTAGACAAACGTGTTAGGGATGGCGAGATAATCAGTCTTCCCATAAGTGCAGGGGGCTGGATTAGATGACCTCTTGAGGTTCCTTCCAGTCCTATGATTCTATGAGACAGTGGACAGCAAAAATAGTACTTGTACTATATTTTGGACATGGAAACCTGTGCAATTTATGTTTGTGTGTGCATATACACACACAGAGCTCATCTGAATTATTTCAAACTCTGTCCCCAGAAAATATCTTTTGAATGAAAGTAAGCATGATAAATTCCTGCCCAAAGGGAACACTTTTTTTAAAAAATTGAAAGTTAAACTGAAATGATGAGGGCTTTGGAACATCTCTTTCAATCTGTGTTTAGGTTGCACAGTCTGTAGCATTGTCGCTAACTCTGGCAGAAGAACTAGGCAGTCTGCAACCAGGGTCTGATTTAGGGGCAGGTGTTAGCATGAATAAATACAAATTTACAGATCCCAGTATGCAAATGTATCATCTTATATGACTGGGATAAAAAATGCATCCAAATTATTGCCCAAAGTCCTGAGTGCAATAAAAATAAGGTATTCAAAAGTTTAACAAATGGGATTGGGGGAGCAACGAAGATGCTCCTTGCCTGGGACACCATTTGGTTTAGGGCCCTGTCTGTACCTTAGGTTCTGAAGAAGTTAGTTACCTCAAAGAGTAATTTTTTCCTTCTTTGAAATCTTTCTTACCTGATGAAGAGTTGGTTTGGGGATCTTACAGTGTGTGAGGTTTATTATGTTAGAAATTATCTTCAGGCATGTTCTGACACTAATGTACCTAAAGTTTTTTGTTTTTGTTTTTTTAAAAAAACTGTTTTTGGGGGAAAGAAGCTGAAGTCTTGGTATATGCAGTGAATTTTGGGAAAGAGCATGTGAGGACAGTAAAACAACACCAAGCCTACACCCAGAAGTTGTTGTTCTATACCCTCTTTTGGGACAACCGCATCCAAACAGTATTGCCACTCTATCATAGGAGGTAATGAGTAACAAATTAATTTCTATTTGGAAAAGTGACTTTGGTAGGAAAGCAGCTGGGTGTAGAAAGGTAGGAGATACCAGGAGAAGCTTGTTCTTTGCTATCTAGACCAGTGGTTCTCAAATTTATTTGATTGCATCCCCCTTCTTTGTGTCTGTATTCGTTTACAACCCCCCACCCCACGACCACACAAGTACATATGCCAATTTTTAAAATATACACAGCTCTCACTAAACAGCAAGACCTTGATTCAAACGACCCAATGATCCATTGTAATAAGACCAAGAACAAAATTGTGATTGTGGTTGATGCTTACTATTAAATATGCACACTGCATTGTAGCAAATGGATTAATGTACAGATGGCAACGACATTTTACAATGCCATGCAAGCTTTATAGAAATCTGTCAAAATGCATAGCACCATCTAGAGTCAAATGCACAGCACCATCTGAGGATCTGATACGACTGGAAGAATCAGTTTTGCTAGTTATTCATTGCTGTGGGTAAAATGTGCGGAGTCAGTTTTTTTGTTTGCTTGTTTGTTTTTTTTCCCCCTAAAGCTTCTTATGCCTCCGCAGTTTGAGAACCTCTGATCTAGACAAATTCCAGTTCTTATGAATAGATGGCTTAAATTGAATCCAGCCTGGGCACTGAATGAAGCTGTGGTAAAAATAGGATGTAATCATATAATTAAAGACTGTATCATAATGCATATGCACAGGCATCCTTAATTCTGGCATTTTCTAACTTTTGAGTATTTGTTTTATTTTGCACCCTAAATAACATTCTTTAAATAAAATTTTGCTGTGTAATTTCCTAGGGGTTTTGCTGCTGCTTTTTAGTGTTTTTGTTTTTAGGAAAAAGGGAAATCAAATTCCATGTTAGATACAACTGCAACAACACTTAACCATCAGACCTCATCATCGGGGTTTGAACTCTCAGTACTGCAGCATAGACATTTAGCAATTGAACTACAGGATTAGCTGTATTAACTGTTAACGGGGGAGAACTGTTATCCTGGAGGATGCATGGACCACTGGTACCATATGTTAGATCTGAAGGATTGATGGGAGAAGCCTGGCCCCTCTCTCTCTCTCCATGCTCCTCCTCTTCCAGAAGATGGGGAGTTCTTGCCCCTTGTGGTGACCCGTAAGGCAAAACGAGATATGGAGGCTATGTGCCTGGTCTGAGAGGGGGACATGAGGGTGTCTTTCCTGCCCAACCACCACTACAGCAGCTCCAGCAGTTCCCTGTTTACAGCGCACTGCAGAGTAGTGTATTGGTGACGGGGCTGCTTTGGCAGTGGTGTGTGGGCTTGGTTTTTTAGAATGCTTATATTCAGTCCTTATTTTAAAGAACTCTCAGTGTTTTCCTGAGGAACACAGATAGAAGGGAAATGGCAATTTTTAATAGTTTGCAACTCAGCTAGCTTGAACGTGGCAAACAAAATGCACGGATGTAGCTCCAGCAGCTTTCTTCCGGCTCAATTTCAAAGGCCTACTCAAACAATTAGTGTCTCAAAAACTATTCCAGAACAATTAAGATGGAGAACAAACTCTTGCTGTTTGCAAAAGCTTCATCACAATACTAGCAATGTAAGCATTTTTTTTCAAGACTGCTTCTGCACCAAAAAAGAACTTTGTAAGACTACATATAACAGTGCCACTTGGTGATTCCCACCATAATGCAGTAAATGAAATCCCCAAATAAACAGGCTTTACAATGTTAATGTCTACGTATAGACGAGAATTAAGTATTACCATCATTTTACAGATTGATCTGAGACAGACATAGAAAGCCAAATTTTATTCTCAGCTGCACAAATGTAATACCTAAATAAATCAATGCAGTTATATCAATGTAAATCTGGAGTAACTGAGGACAGAATTTGTCTCAGAAGTTAAATTACTTGCCTGTGCAAGAACAATATAATTTAATGAATTTCAGTTGCGTCTGGATCCAGGAAATCTGGATTCCATTCCAAGTTCTGATACTGGCTTTCTGTGTGACCTTGGCCATAGCTCACTTCCTCTGTGTGAAATGAAGAGAATCTTTACCTACTTCATGATTAAATGCTGTTAATTCTGTATGAGTAAAAGATATTGGTGCTAGTCATTTTAGAGGATGGCAGTGTAACTTAGGAACCACCTACCTCCCAGTCTTAAATTCCCTCTGAGAGATACCATCACCACTTGTTTTCACACTTGTACATTTTCAACCAGAAGTAGCATGTTAAATGTCTCATGCAAATAATCCATTGCATTTCCTAATATTTCTTTGTTTGCTACTTGGTGCTCTGGGGAGTGTTTCTGACAAAAATAGCATGAGCATCATTGCTCTATTTTTATTTGTGCCACACAAAAAGTTTTGCTACATACTTCACATAGCAAATAGTGAGACAAACCTCTTCCAAAAGGGCCTGGTGTACAATCTAGAATTTAGATATATGTAGCATGACAGGTGAGAGAGCAAACGAGGGAATGAGGGAAGTAAGGATAGTTTTAGGTGAATAAAATCACATGGTAAAACAAGGATCATGTACACTTCCTGATGGTTTATTTTTCTGTATTTTCAATTATATGTTATGATGAAAAACTTATTACCAACCGAGTTCTTAGACTTAAGGCCCTTTGTTTGCAGTTTTACCATGGTTTGTTGCAGGGAGAGGAGGGAGTGGGGTGCCAAAAATTTCCTGGGTTTTACAAAAGCTGCTATTTGTTTTTTACCAATTATTTTTTCACTCCAATATTGGACCACTCAAGTATGTGATTATATTAAGAACATCCAGTACATTACAGTAGTGTGTATGGTTTAATATATAGATATGTATAGTTTAATAAGTTAGTCTACAGGTAGATGTGAAGCTGTCCAAGTAAGACGATGTAGTGGGAAATACACCTGTGCACGTGCATTCCATTAACGTACTGTTCATGAAATAAACTGCAGCATTAAACTGCTTTTACTTTCAACGCACTTACCTTTCTCTATTTGATGGTTTCTTTCTGTCTTCCTGTACCCTGATATTTTCCCAGAAAACTGAAATTATTTTTTTTTTCTGAGAGTCTCACCCATATTTAATGTTTTTGTAATAAACACTGATAAATTCCTGGGAAATTTTAAACAAAAACTGAAAATGAAGGGCCTTGCTTTGTACTATAGTAGAAAGGGCCCTTAGAAATTGCTGCTGATACAATAATATATAGTTTCTATAACTTACTCTTATTTTTCTTTGAGAGGCACAAAAATATTTATTCCTTTTAATCATTTTATTACACATCATTGAAAGTTTTCTTATTAAACATGAACTAAAGCAACACATTCACCCCACCCCACTTATTTCTAGTGAATCATGATGACCAAGGACTATCATTAAAAAGCCATTAATTTTGACATGTGGTGATGCCAATATACTATTAATCTAATAAAAACAAAATATATGTTTCAAACCTACATGATAAATTTAGCTTATACAGTAGAACTGTAAAACAGATGTTCCTGCCAGAAATTCTTAATTGTTAGAGCTGAAATTCTTAAGACTTACAAATTTATTTATAAAATATTACAGTATTTGACATGTACCACATCTACTGTGGAGATGACTAATGCATTTACAATAATTGTGTGGTATGTTTCATTATTATAGCTGCTTTTCTGTAATTTCTTAAATGCATAAACTAGATTCTAATCTCTGATCTGCAGACTACATCAATTCTTAACTCAGACTCTGCATGTAAAAGCAAATCAGATCTGCAGTTCAGAAATGCAGCAAGACAGAGTGAACATCTGAGATGATAAAAGACCAGAACAGCTAGGATTATGGTTTTTTTAATGTACAGCAATGTTTTCATAGTCATGGAAACAATTCCCAGATTGATGATATAAATTGTATTGCTATTGTGACAAAGTTCCTCCTCTGCCTTGGTGGGTCCTGCGCTTTTTGGCAGATTTGCTCGCCTCAGAGGTTCACAGCAGCCCACAGTTTGGACACTTTCGTGGCTCAAATTTGCCATTCACTCAGTTAGCCTCATCACTGGCCAGCATGGGGAAAGGAAGAAGAACAATCCCTACAGTCTTTGCTGATCCACCTCGTGGATTGGGGAACAGGCCAGAGACCTTTCCCTTTGGTGGAATCCACAGTCCAGGTCAACTCCTCCGGTATCAAGTAGGGAGTTGGAGGGATGGAGGGAACCCAGTCCCGCCCTGTACTCTGGGTTCCAGCCCAGGGCCCTGTGGATTGCAGCTGTCTACAGTGGCTCCTGTAACAGCTGCGTGACTGCTACAACTCCCTGGGCTACTTCCCGATGGCCTCTTTCCAACACCTTTATTCTCACCACAGGACCTTCCTCCTGATGTCTGATAATGCTTATACTTCTCAGTCTTCCAGTAGTATGCCTTCTCACTGTCAGCTTCTTGCACCTCTTGCTCCCAGCTCCTCGCACACATGCCACAAACTGAAGTGAGCTCCTTTTAAAACCCAGGTGCCCTGATTAGCCTCCCTGTCTTAATTGATTCTAGAAAGTTCCTGATTGTTCTGGAACCTTCCCTGTTACCTTACCCAGGGAAAAGGGACCTACTTAACCTGGGGCTAATATATCTGCCTTCTATCACTCTCCTGTAGCAACTCTTTAACCACACTGCTGTCCCTGTTGTTTCACTAGTTGTCCCCTGTAATCATTTGGTTTCCCAGTCCTGTGGATCCCCCTCTTAGGCTATGGGGGGGATCCTTTAGCAGTGGGTGGGTTTCACCTGCCCACTTCCTGGATCCCAATAGGATCATTCTCCTGTAGCCATCTGGCCTGACCCTGTCACACTATAAACTCTCTAGAATATATTCTAATCCAATTTTGATTTCTGATAGCAAACTATTTGTCTGGTATGATAGTATTTATTTCTTTGGCTGGTTTTAATTTGGCTTTGAATGTGATTCAGTTATTGTATGTATTTGTTCTATAAACTTCCAAAGTCCTTCTTGAAATATACTATGGCTTGTAAAGTAACTGAAATGAAATGAAGAGATACATTTGAAACAAGGATATTTCAGTTTGAAATGATCACTGCATAAAAGTGACCCTACAGGTATGGTAGAGGTTAGAATCTCTTTGTATTGAAGTTCAGAGTCCTATCTGTCAGTTATGGTTTCCAGACTTTTGTAATTAAAAATACACTGAAACTTGGAAAACCCATTCAGGAATTGGTACCATCTTCGTTCTCATAATTATATCTTCAGTCACTCTACAATAACCAGTGCAATACAAGGAGTACATGGCTTAGCATTTTGTGAGGTTTAGTATTAATTTCAGAGGTTTTATTTGTTTTTCTTGCTTTCTAAATATTAATCAAGTGATGTGTACTGAAGATTTGGATTGCTGTGGTTCTAAGTAGCCACTTGCAAAACAAATTGCAAAATCATATTATCCTGTGGTTGTCTGGTTTATTTATTTTTCTTGGATACATTTCATGTTTGGGTTGAGATTACCATTTAGAAGTTGCAGGGGTAGAAGGTGGTGACAAACAAAAAGCAGTCTGAAGCTGATGAACAAAAAATTAAGTGATTTAGGATTAGGTGGTTGAGGATTCATTATTGAAACAGACATTTTTTATCAAACTACTAGTTGTGGATTTTAATGTTGTGCTCAGGAGACAAGTGCTTTTCTTCTGCATAATTTTGCAGGATAGGACTGCGATCTAGTTTCTGTCCATTTCTACCAACAATGTTTTGATTCTACTTCCTTTCCCACTTTTTGTAATGATTCCTTGAGGGCTTTCTTTAGGGCTGAGATGATTTGTGATACACAAAAGAAGGTGGACTTTTAATAAGTATAAGTAATAATGGTTCAAATAAGATGGAAAACCCACAACTTTTCCCCCAATGGTTGAACAAAACTAAATCTCTTCTTCAAATTTGAAAAAAAAAAAATTCACCTGCCTCCTAAAGAGCTGTATTCTGGTGGCATGTCCATGGCTGCATCAGAAGGTATACCTGAGCAAGCTTTGGTCAAGTTAGTTTGCTTAAAATAGCCATGTAGCTACAGTAGCATGGGTGGTATCCAGCCAAAGTACATACCCAGGATCCTGGGTGGGATTATAGTTGAGTGGTAATCAATGCCGCCACCTGTGCCACTACTGAAATACTGCTACTTTTAGCAAGCTGATCGAAGTTAGCTCAAACATACCTATATGTGCTGCAATCATAACTCCTGATTGCAGTGTAGACGCAAGTGACAAGAGAAACAGAAATGCCGAAGTACCACAAGGGAAGTTGATCTTGCACATTTCAGCTTGATTTGAGAGCAAGGTCATCTCACAATATTTCCATCCTAATTATTCAAACCCAAAAGAATAGCATAATTTATATAATATCTGGATATCCATTCAAATACCTAGAGACTTATCTATTTTGGGTAAAATTTTCAGAAGCACTTTGTGACATAGGCTCTGAATCACTGGACTAGAAGTTGGTGATTGCCTGGCGTTCAGTAATCATGAGGTGTCTACACAGAATATGGAAAAACAGAAGAGTCCTAACCAGTAATATATGTCCTTGGTGCTTCAAAAGGACTAATTAATTTCCTAAAGATAAAGAAAATTGTAAGCAAAATTGATTGCAAAGAAAAATTTTAGATGGAAATGTGAATGAAAATTGGGAGCTCTTTAAGAAGAGTTTATTAGATGTTCAAAAAGCCATAATTCTACAATCAAGAAAAAGGATAACTTGGCTAAAAGTTCTGGTTCAGGATGAGATGAATGCAGCAATTTCAGTGTGTGCATTTATGTAGTTTATGGAAAAAGGAAGAAATAGATAGTCATCAATTTATACATTAGAAGTTATAAAGTGTAGAATATTGATAAGGGAAGCTATGGATCAGCGAGCAGACAAGGAAACTCCATGGCATGTAGGCTAATGGCAATAGGAAGGCATTTTTAAATATACTAGGAAGAAAAGAAATCCTAGCAAAGGCATAGACCGTTGCTAGATGCAGATGGTTAAACGGTTAATAATGATGCAGAAATGGCTCGAAGTGCTGAAAAAAATATTTCTCATCTGTATTTGGAAAGAAGCAGGATGATATATTTGAATCAGATGAGAATGAAAAAGTTCCTTCTGAACCATCAGTAAACAAGGATGTTCAACACATTCTCGAGATTCACATTTATATATGCACCGGGCCCAGGCAACTTGCACCCAAAAGTCCTAAAGAGTTGGCTAAGGAAATCTCTGTCCCACTGATTTTAATTTCTAATAAATCTTGGAGTAGTGAATAATTCCAGAAGATTGCTGGGCCAATATTCAAAAAGGTGAAGCAGGGTGACCGGGTACCTATAGCCTTGTTAGTCCGACACCCATAGTACACAAAGTGATGAAAAAGATAATATGGGATTCAATTCATAAAGAGTCAAAGGATAGGAAAATAATTTAATGCCAGCCAACATCATTTTATGGAAGTAGGTCTTGTTAAACCTAATTTTGTTCTTTGAGATCAGAAGTTTGGTTGATAAAAGTAACTGTGTAATATAACTTGGTGCTTGTCTACATGGGGAAGTGAGTGCACAGGAAGTTTGAATTTTGAGATGCGTTAGCAGCTCTGCACTAACTCCCCATTTGGACGCGCTCTTACTATGCACTAGAAAGGCTCTTGGGTGGTTTCGCTTAATACACTTTAAAAAGTATTCCTCTAAAGTCACTTGTGGCGCACAGTAAGGCTGTCCACTCAGGGAGTCAGTATGGGTAGTTACTGCACTGTAAATTCAGACCCTAGCTTCCTGCACACTCACTTCCCTGTGTAGATAAGCCCTTAAACCTTTGTAAGGCATCTGACTAAGTACTACATGACATTCTGATTAAAAAATTAACACTATCAAAAAGCAATAAAGCATCTGTTAGATTAAAAACTAGCTAAATAGGAGATCTCAAACTATAGGTGTCAATAGGGAATTCTCATCTAAGAGGGGTGTTTCTAGTGAGGTTCCACAGGGATTGGTGGTAGGCCCAATGCTATTAAACATTTTTGTCAATGATCTGGAAATACAAAATGACTGCTGAAAAAATTTGTGAATGTCACAAAGATTGGTAGAGTGGTAAATGATGATGACGACAGGGAAGTCAAATAGAGCAATCTGGCTCTCTTGGTATGCTGGGCCCATTCAGACAAAATAAATATTAACAGAGCCAGATGGAGAGTTATACTTCTGGAACAAGGAATGCAGGCAATACCTACAGAATAGGGGACTGATCCTGGAAAATAGTGACTCAAAGGATTTAGGAAGAGGCATGGACAAACAATTGAACATGAGCTCCCAGTGCAATACTGTGACAAACAGGACTAATGTGATCCTTGGATGTATAAATAGGGGAGTAGTGAGTAGGATGATCACATTTTTACCTCTGTACCTGTCCATCTGTGAGATAAATACTGGAATATTGCATACAATTATGGTGCCCACATTTAAACTAGGATGATGGCAGAAAAGAGTCATAAAAATGATTTAAAAATAAAAATGCAAAAAATACTTTTTACTCGTACTAATATCAGTAAAAAGAAAAGGAGCACTTGTGGCACCTTAGAGACTAACAAATTTATTAGAGCATAATCTTTTGTGAGCTACAGCTCACTTCATCGGATGTATACAGTGGAAAATATAGCGGGGAGATTTTATATACACAGAGAACATGAAACAATGGGTGTTACCATACAGACTGTAACAAGAGTGACCAGGAAAGGTGAGCTATTACCAGCAGGACAGAGGGCGGGGGGGGACCTTTTGTAGTGATAATCAAGGTGGGCCATTTCCAGGAGTTTACAAGAACCTTAGGAGGGGAAATAAACAAGGGGAAATAGTTTTACTTTGTGTAATGACCCATCCACTCCCAATCTTTATTCAAACCTCAGTTAATTGTATACAGTTTGCAAATTAATTCCAATTCAGCAGTGTCTCGTTGGAGGCTGTTTTTGAAGCTTTTTTGTTGAAGAATTGCCACTTTTAGGTCTGTAATCGAGTGACCGAAGAGATTCAGGTTGGGGGGGCTGTCTGTAAGCAAGGAATGGCCTGTCTCCCAAGATCTGTGAGAGTGATGAGTCCATCCTTCAGGATAGGTTGTAGATCCATGAAGATGCCTTGGAGAGGTTTTAGTTGGGGGCTGAAGGTGATGGCTAGTGGCGTTCTGTTATTTTCTTTGTTGAGCCTGTCCTGTAGTAGGTGACTTCTGAGTACCCTTCTGGCTCTGTCAATCTGTTTCTTCCCTTCAGCAGGTGGGTATTGTAGTTGTAGGAATGTTTGATAGCGATCCTGTAGGTGTTTGTCTCTGTCTGAGGGGTTGGAGCAAATGTAGTTGTATCGTAGAGCTTGGCTATAGACAATGGATCATGTGGTGTGGTCTGGATGAAGGCTGGAGGCATGTAGGTAGGAATAGCGGTCAGTAGGTTTCCGGTATAGGGTGGTGTTTATATGACCATCGCTTATTAGCACCATAGTGTCCAGGAAGTGGATCTCTTGTGTGGACTGGTGCAGGCTCAGGATGATGGTGGGATGGAAATTGTTGAAATCATGGTGGAATTCCTCAAGGGCTTCTTTTCCATGGGTCCAGATGATGAAGATGTCATCAATGTTGCACACGTAGAGTAGGGGCGATAGGGAATGAGAGCTGAGGAAGTGTTGTTCTAAATCAGCCATAAAAATGTTGGTATACTGTGGGGCCTTGCGGGTACCCATAGCAAACAATACAGTTAATACAGCAAAAAATGTTTTATAATGTAAAACATACTTAAACTTTTGGATGCAGTATTTTCTCTTCTCCTAAAGTAATTTGCAATTGGATACAGTTAATTGAACTGTAAAAACTTACAGATGAAAATATACTGGTGTTCCTTTTTTACGTTTAGTGCCTCTCTTTCCCTTTGTATAACAAAAGTCTTGCTGTTAGTTACCAGCTGCCATATGTCTAACTATGACATGATCTTAATATACTTTTATCATCCCAGTAAGTGTCCCCCATCTGACATGCTTTTCCACATCAACAGCTACCTTAATTTTTAGAGTGTACGTGTTGCTGGAGTACCAACAACCAGATTTGTACTCTACGGGTCTTTGCTTAAGTTTTCTGCTAAGAGGATGTAATCAAAGAGATCTTTCGCTCTGGAATCCAGCAAAAGTGCAGACAAAAAAGAAGACTGTTAAAAGAATCCTATATTTAACATAATTATCATCATATGATTTGTTTTTAGAATGTATAATTACAGAAAGCTAGATATACACCTACCTAAGCATTACGTTTGCTTAGATTATAAAATTCTGCAGATTCAAAGGACCAGGAATTGAGCATAGTCATACACTAGAAAAAACATCTTCAGCAGCAGAAGTTCAGGGTAAAATATGGCCACCCACATTCTGTCTTCTATAAGATGTGGAAATACCACAAAGGGTCTGTAAAGCAATATCCGCTAGATTAAATGCATATTAACATTACTTTTGAAGCACATCTGTGCACTCTGTTTTAGGGGCATAGGGTTTCCTGTTTAAAGATACCAGAAAGTATTTGGTCCAAAATGTGTTTCTTATATATAATAAGCTGCACAAATATATATTTATTTATCCAGGCTTGTATACATAAATCTATGATGAGACCAGGTCAGGTAAAAATAACTTCCCCACTAGCAAAACACAAAATAAAATAAAAATCTTAGCCTCAGTAGAAGTCTGGATAAATAGAGAGGCTTTGCAATGTTTCCTGTAGATCAACACATTTGGACTCTCCCTGTTAAATCAAGGAGGGGAGTGAATTCCAGGGCTCTCATCTGCCACCAGCCTCAAAAAAACAAATCCGGGCAATCCCGATTCAGAAGGTTCATCTGATTTTAGTTGTCATATTACAACAGACAGGTAATTTTTTTCATTTACGGAGGATCAAAAGCTTTGCATGTTAAAACCAACAACTGTAATTGTCCCTGGAAACTAATCAGTACAGTTTATGGAGCACTTTTGTAGTGTGCTCCCTGAAAGAAGCATTGCTATATACACAGGCAGCTGCTTTCTGCACTAGTTAAACACTTGGGTGATCTACAATTGTATCCCAGTCCAGGGAGTCTGGAAGTAACAAATAAGCAAGTTGCAGACACCACTGATTTGGTCAACCTAATTTATACTGTCTACACACATGCATGTCACACATCATTTGAAAGCTTATTGTGTCTTCTTTAAGGTAAAGTATGAAGTGGAGCTGTCAAATGCTGCTGTTACCATAGAAAGGGGGATAAAAAATGAAACCATCAACAAGTTAAAATGATCACTTTGAAATATTTGCATTTGTTTGCTATTTTAATAACTCTGTTATTTTAAGCCATAAAATTGGATCTTCGTGACCTCAAAGCACAACCACAATCTAAAGGGTAAAACAAAATCTAATAATTTTGTACAGGTATCATTGAAATGTAATAGTGATGGTGACATTTCTAGTCAACATCATTATCATCATCATGAACTCTGATAGTGTGGGTTATCACACTCTTCCTTGCCTTGGCATATACAAAGTTCTGTGCAGGGAAGATTGTTCTGACTATACTCACAGTTGATTGGGGCACAACCCTTACTGACACAGGAACAAATAAGGTCCTGTAGAAGTTCAGATGCCATTGGGCCACTGAAGAATACAGGAAGTAGTTAATCATCCACATTTTTCCATCCACGTTGCAATGGTGATCCAATATCTATGTTTGAAGATATCCAAATCTTTATTTGTTTGTCAAGATGTTCTTTTGATGTGTTCTTCAAAACTGTCCTCACATGGCGGTAGTTTGGCCAGTGACCTGTCCTTTTTGATGGCTACACATATGCACAAGCAATTCAGGTCTCTATGGGTTTCCTGTTCTTTTCACTCTGGTCATACAGCACTGCTACTAATTTCCTTGCTGCAGAATTTGCAGCTTGTCCATCGCTCCCCGAGTTTGGCAAGATGTCCAAAGCAGTAAGCGCCCTCTGTTTTGGGATTTAAACACAGAATTTTTTTCCCCAGTGTCAAATAGGGATAATATGGTCACATCCTGTTAATGCATTTACAGCAGAAAGTATGTTGCAGAGTCAAGAGTGAGTGCATCAGAAATTCTATGCCTGGGGATTAAGTGATTCTTGTCAGTTGTGCTGGTAACATTGCCTTTTTTGATCCACATGTTATCTATGGGTTCTGTTTTTTTGGAAGGTAGTGAACAGCAAAGACCAAAACATCTGTATTAGGTAACCCGATTACTATGGTTCCTGTCTCACCAAGAGATGCAAAAGCCATATTGGCACATACAGCATGCAGAAACATCCTTGTGTCCACTTCTTCCTCATTACTGCAAAAGCCTAGGGCTTCTTCAACACCTTTACTGTAGTTGACTTTGTTACTTCACCACTGGAAAAGCCTCCAGCAAGGAGGAGTGTTTTGTTGGGTTTGCTGCTCGATTGTCAGGTGCATTTTGACCCATATAGTCATACATGTGACTGCTTCTTGGATGCCATGTTTAGAAACCTTTGCCATTGAGGCACAAGGTGTCCACCAATTCCCTGGTATTTCTTGAATCCAACCTTAGATCTAGTCCAATGCTGTCTTTCTGCAGTTTTCACTGATTTACTGTTATATCTATCAAACATTTTGATTACAAAATTAACTTTGTCAAATCCTTTTAGGACCTGTCTCAAAAATACTCAGCAGCCAATTCATCTAGTTTGTTTTCAGCCATCGTTTGTGTGAGAAGCCATGGCATCTGTGATGTACACTATAATTTCTTTGTTGCGTACTTTTAGCTCATGGATTCTTTCAGCTGGAGCTTCTAGCTGATGCCCTAATTCATCTTGGTCTGTTCTTTTCATTGTTCTGGGAGCACAGAAGCGGGGCACAGATCCTACTGGGTGACCAAGAACAGTCGCCATTGAAACATCATCTCTGCATCTTGCTAAGGACAGGAAAACAATTTCCGGATGGATAGCTACCGTGTTTGTCCCTCCCTTGCCAGACTTAAATTTGGTGGTCTTGGCCATGTTAGCAAATGTTTTGATGCCAGATTTCTCGAGTGGGCTGAAGAAGCGACATATGCCCTCAGAATCAATTGTGCACCAAAATTTCCTGTTTTTTCAGTAGCGTCTTGTGTACATCTGATATTACATGCAGCCCACTAGATATGTTGATAAACACCACTGAATGTGATTCAGGGTCAAATGGGTTTGTCATATCATTTATGAAATGCTTGGTAAGAGCTGTAACATGCTTTTTGTTCCTTGCCTCTGCACTGAATAGGAGCGATGTGATGACAATAAAGTCCTCAACTCTTTCTCTTATAGGTTTTGCATGTTCAATCAGGATGTTTTGTGAGGGCTCATCTGACGAGGGCTGGCTTTTTTTTTTGTCAGTCCTACATCCCAATGCTGCTGGTTGAGTCTTTAACTGTAGAAGCATGTGATCATGATGCTTTCAGACAAGGTTTAGTGTGTTTTCTTTCCTAAATTCAGTACAATTCTGACATATGCCAAATTCAACTTGTTTGTGTATTTGGAAAGCAACCCCTCTGATAGAGTATTGATGGCACATCATCTGAACTAGAAAACTCATCCAGTAGCCACCAATACAATTAATCTCTCCTGGCTTCTGCTGCCAGAATGACACTAGGTCCCATATTCTTCATAGAGATGATATTGTGGTATGATTTACTTTATGCAAGATAAGTCATGTGAGATCATTGAAAAGGTTGTGATTTACTGACTGATTATCCTATTTGTTTGCATGTATCATTTGGTATCTGAAATTAGGAATATTATCTCCAACAAGATCCCTTTGGTTGCACACAATGGTAAAAGAACATGGGAAAATTCCTCTGCCAAGAGGAGAGAGATTGTTTTTGGTTGTTTATGTGGCCATACAGCATCAAGTATGTTTTATATAGACTAAGCATAAGAAAGGTAACCTAAATCTCGGATAGTAGGAAAGCTGAGAATCTGCATCATCTGGGTCAGAGCTGGGGGACGTTGGCATATTGATGGCTGCCAGCAATAGCCTCCACTTCTTGCTGGGGTGGAGTAATTTGGCCAACGGGAGAGTGCTCTCTAATAGGCATAGCGCATCTTCACCAGATGTGCTACAGTGACGCAGCTGTGCCAATGTAGTGCTGTACTGTAGACTTGTTCTCAGTGTTTTGCTAGGAGGTTTAACAAAAGGATTTAGCAAAACAACACAAGTTGTACTTACTTTAACCAGGTGCCACACTGGCATGTAATGGCAGCCTGCCTCTTTAGATATCTGTATCTTCAATAAGTTTTAATAGCACATCTTCAGGTATTAAGTTTTTTTTCTCTTTGCTTTGTGATATAATTTTGAGAATCTTTGGGAAGATTGCAGTAACTTCGATTTTCTGAGGGACTAATAATAATTGAACATTTTACATTGTGATTACAGAAATACAAAAGGTAGATAAAAAGTTTAGATGCAGTAGCATGTTTAAAAGTGAGCATGATAGTCAAATTGTCCTGTCTTTTGGAGAAGAATATTTTCTGCTTGACACAACCATTTATTTGAATGACTGGACAGCTAGCCAAAATGTTGTAATATCACTGGTAGCATTTTTGTTACAAACGTTGGACCTAATTTACACGGAATTTCATTTATTATGTGGATGATTAGTTGGATGCCCTCTCTGCATGTAATTTTCAGGGCCTTTTTCAAAGTGACAAGTTAGAGGAATAGCTTAAAATATATTTAGGACTTCTTGTATCTAACTTTTTCATTAATAAAAATAACATTCTACAGTTTAAATGTAGAAACTCTTGTTTAAATATATAGTTTTCCATTTATCTCAAAATGTAATGGTAAAGTAACTAAATATACAGTTACCCTCTGACAATCTTTTTGTACTCTTTTAACACAATCAATGTCAAAATAGTATATTAGTCATTTATTATGTGGCCAATCAAACAACAGGAAAACAAAAAGCAGCAGTACAGGTGAAAAGTTACTTATTTAAATATCCTGCAATGAAAAAGATCAAAGCAATGCAGAGCATCATTCTCCACCTCTGATGTATCACTTTTTTTCAATTTTGAAGCAGCTGTCTGTGGTCATTATGCACTTTGTTTTACAACCATAGGAAACAAGCACAAGACATACAGTTAGAACAGAAGGATGTTTTGGTTCCAGATGGCTTACAGAATGTCTCTCTTCCCCCCTGCCCTTCTGCACTCAACTAACTTTGACTTTTACTGTCTAGCTACCGTATCTGCCTTAAATCCTGACTCTAGCTAAATGCACTTTAATTTAAATGTATTACTGGTAAGAGAGCATCTGTAGTGAGCCTTTTTTAATCAGCTTTTGAAATCTTGTGCTATCAACACAATAATTTGTTCTTCTACTATCATACACATTGTAAGTGATTATTCTGAAAATTTGCTTGCCCCATACAGTGTTTAACAATAGAGCAACAGGACTGTATACTTGTCATTTCCACTGGAGCCCAAATATATTTGACCCACTGCTTACATGTGAAGCCCCCACTCTTGTTCACTGGCCCGGTATGAGGTTGTTCAAGATAGGGGAAGCCTGCTTTGCAACATTTTTACACAACTTTGGGAAACTGGGCCTGAGGCTCCTTTGTATGCTCTGTGTTGTGTCACTTTGTGTCCACCTCAGACCAGACCCAGTCAGACAAACTACCAGGATAAGGGTCCCTCTTACAAATATGTTCTAACTCCCGCAATAACTGAACCCAAACAAACAAGCCAATGTTCTCCTTTGTGTCATTTAAACGCCTCTCAGGGTGCTCTTTAAGCTCTTTTTGGTCCTACCTGTAAAGAACATAGAACAAGTCTACAGTCCAGCAGCCTCCTCTCTGCTTGCCCGCTATGTGCTCCCAGCTCAGTCGGTGCTGAGACCTCCTGCCATGGGGGGGGCACACAGTGGTACATCCTGGCAGGAACCAGGAAGTTCTTCCAACATGATGCAGTTTGTAGTCCATAACTTATAGTTCCCACGGTTGCTGTTGAAGCACACTGGACCTTGAGCTACACGTGCAACGAGGTCCTGATCCATTGCTCAATGGAAAGACTCCCATTGACTTGAAAGGGCTTTGACTCAGGCCCCTATTTATGATGTATGTTTGAAGGGTATTTTGTTTTTCTTAAATACATGATGTTATAGCTTTGGAGCACCTTACTCTTGGTTTTTGTGTTTTTTCCCCCCTCTTCCCACATTAGTCTTGTCAGGTTTTGGAATCTTTGTTGATTACTAATCCTCTGTACCCAGCACAGTAAAATTAAAATCCATCCAAGACCCAATTGGCTCACCAAAGCAGGTCTTTCACAGTAATTGATGACTAGCAGTACATAGTAGCACCATCTGGTGTCAACAGAGCATCTTTTACATAATCCCTAATGGTAGTGCGATGGACACTTGTAATGTGGAATGTACATGGTGATAAATTTTGTGGCAATTTCACAGTACTTGCAAATGAAAAAGAAATGCATAAGTATTTCTCTCCACACACACACACACACACACTCACTCACTCTGCCAGCTGTTAAGAATCTCTTGTTTCTGCTGATGCAATACACATAACTTTGAAAGTGTGGTGGGTTTTTTTCCCAAGATATGTCATAAGACTTGAAAAATATTCCTGAAAGCAGGAATGTTAGTGAAATGGATTTTTATTCTCGCTTTTTATATTTATTTTCCAATGAAATCGTTCAATACTGAATATTCAGCTTGAGTTTCAATAGGTTCCATCTTAAATGTGAAATAAATCCTTAGTTCTATTTTAAAAATATATCTTGATGGAGCAAAATTAACTTGACAGCACATGTTGCAGATAACAAAACTGGACTAGCACAGCATAAACTTTTTTATTAAGGATTATTTTACTGGCCTGAAGTTCTCTGAATTCTTATTTGCTGCACTATTGTATTGAATTCTGGTTATAAATACTTTTCAATGTGCTAAAATGAGATTCTAATCAGGGTGACGGTACAGAGAATGGATTTAATGTGTGTGTGAAAGGTGGGGTAGGGAAGGAGAGAATGTTCGGGGGCGGTGTGTTCTGGAGATTTTTGTCAGGGTGCAGAGAAAAAGGATTGTCTGGCTTTTTTCCCCTCACTTTTCATCAGCCAAGCAACCTCATTATCTTCTCTTCTCCTTCTCCATCACTCTGTCCATTTTCTAAGTATAAAACAGGACAGGTTCTGGTAAATGGGGGCTTGAAGGTAGGAGAATCTTATTTACCTATCTGTGTCCCCTGTACTTCCCCTTGTACCAACCCTTGTAGTGTTTTCTATCCTGTATCTGCTAGCCCAGCAAGCATGTGCTTCCTCCCTTCCCCCCAAAAAAACCTTTTCGAGTCTTTCTTTCTTTCTCTCTTTCTACTGTGTTCCTCCTAGGTTGTCTGTCCTTATGTTCTATTTATATCTTCCGTTTTCTCATCACAACAAGCAGTACTGACTTTTCAGAGGGGCCTTGTAATCTCGGTTCCCTCACCCCTTGATTTTTTCCCTCGCAGAATAAGTGCGAACAAAAGCTTGGCTCCAGAGGAATCATCTCAAGGGGGAAAATGTTGCACCCACTTATAAGGACCTAAGGAAGCAGTCTGATACTAAAGAACGTTGCTGCTGCTCTGGAGTGATTAGCTCTCCTTTCACTAAGAAGTTATTTCAATAATGTATGTTTTGTCTTACTACTTTTGAGTTGTTGGTGGTATTCGCAGTTTTGGTATCCTGGCTAGCTGAAAACAAATTCCAGGTCTCTTCCAAAAAGGTACTCCTCTCCCCCCTTTCAGCGTGTCTGTTTTGGATCCTGGCTCTGACACATTCACTCATGGATCTGCTCACTTTTTCTCTTTACTATCTTCCCCTTTTTCTACTCTTGCTCACAATCCCTAGTTCCTTTCCATGTACTCTGCTACTCTCTGTCATGTCAAGAAGATGTAGATTAATGCAATTAAGATGTTGGTTTTTCAAATTGTACCTTCAATATTTTTCTCTCCAGCTCTTCTCTCCATCCAATCTCTCTCCATCATTATGTACTCTCACCGGTTCTTGTCGTCTTGTTCCTCATGCCCCTTCTTTTCTCGTCTTTCCTTTATACTCTTCCCTCTGCCCTTTAACCCACCCACTTGGTCTTCTGGGAATGTGTGGAAAGGGTTCAAATGAGCAAATGGATCATAGAGTGAACCTGCAAATGTGGGATGTTCTAGTATACTTAATCCAGCTGCAGAGTCTCTCACAGATATCCTCCATGCTCTTTACTTTGTGTACTGCAACAATAAATGAGGCTCATTCTAAGCACTCTAATATAATCAATTTTATTGCTATACACTCAAATAATAGTCATTAAAGTTGGGAATAGAAACTTTGAACGCTTTCAATCAAATAAAAATGTTGCCACTGTTTCACTGCTGGTAGAAAGACATAAATTGTATCCTATTCATGACACAATTATAGCAAAACATCTTTGTGGTTTGTAAACGAACAAAGTATACACACATTTTGCTCATCAATAAAATGTGCAATACATGTTGAAGTTGACATCATAAATAAATATGATATATTTGTATTCAAGGACAGGGTAGGACAAACTCCAGTGCTTATTGCAGCAAAAGGAACAAGGTGGAAAATGATTCTGTACAACTTGTCAATGTCGCCTTTAAAAATCTTCCTTCATTGACAGCATTCTCATTTTATTTTATCTGTTTCAAGACTGGGGAAAAGTCATATGGGAAAATATCAAGTTTTGATTTTTTTTTATAAACTTTTATTTGCAAAGCTAGACTGCCAGCATTCTGTTTTTCTTTTTTGGTAAATTTATTTATGGTATTAACATAAGGAAATAAATAGTCCCTACGTAAGATAATGCAGAGCTAAGTAATCCAAAGTAAAGCATTGTTAACTTGAAATATGTTGTATTCAGCATATACGATAAGGGTAAAGGAGTTGAATCCTAACCTCTTCACTTCCTCTTTGCCTAGCTTTGATTTAAATGGTACAGTAAAAAAAAAAAAAAAAAAACTCATTTCTTTTAAAGACTACCTTCACAAAGCTAGTGTAATTTGGTTTTATATGAAGTCCTCTTCAGTGGTTAGTGGGACCAGAATTAATCTCTACAACTTGTGAGCAGATAGGCAGCCCCATCTGGAGCCCCAATGGAGCTTTGGGCCATTGCATCCATGTGAGCTCAGCTCCAATAACACTTGCTCCATTTACACACATTTGGACTATGTATGGGATCTCCTTTATTGCCCTGGGGAGCTGTGGAGGACTTTCTTTAGGGCTAGCCCCCTGGCTACTAACTTCCACATAGCCATGCTGCAGAACTTAATTAGCAAAGTTTCATTCATTCAGGGCCAGAAGGGATCACTGTAATAATCTAGTTTGACCTCCTCTATAAAACAGGCCATAGAACTACCCTGAAATAATTTCTGTTTGCACTAGAATATACATTTTAGGGGAAAATCTCCAATCTTAATTTAAAAATTTCCAGTGAAGAATCATAGAATCATAGAATATCAGGGTTGGAAGGGACCCCAGAAGGTCATCTAGTCCAACCCCCTGCTCAAAGCAGGACCAATTCCCAGTTAAATCATCAGCAGCAGCCTGACCTTAAAAACCTCTAAGGAAGGAGATTCTACCACCTCAATAGGTAACGCATTCCAGTGTTTCACCACCCTCTTAGTGAAAAAGTTTTTCCTAATATCCAATCTAAACCTCCCCCACTGCAACTTGAGACCATTACTCCTCGTTCTGTCATCTGCTACCATTGAGAACAGTCTAGAGCCATCCTCTTTGGAACCCCCTTTCAGGTAGTTGAAAGCAGCTATTAAATCCAAAGAAGAAGAAGGCCTTGCATGAGCCCTCTTTGCTTGGGTGAATTTCACTCCGTTAGAGTTTTTTTTTAAAAAAATATTTTGAAAAAGAGGAACAAACATGGAACCACTAATTAGAAATCTGGCTATGCAATATACCTCACATTCAGTTAACAGAATTCCCCAGTGTGTGTGTGTGGGGGGGGGGGGTAGGGGCGAGGGGGTAGAGAAGTTCACAATTGTATTCAAATAAAATATGAACTTGCAGAAAATACCATCTTCTGCATACTGTTACTAGTCCTCTTGTAAAATTTTCATAATACTTTATTCAAAACCAAGAGATTGGCCACTGTACACCAATACACAATACCATTATCCATCTACAAAGGCACCCATGAACATTTACGTAGACTGTGGGAGGCATCACAGAAATAGAAGTATAATTAGGATCTTTAAGATGTTAATATTCCATGTAGTATTTCTTTATGGAAAAAGAAATCACTATGGTATCTCAGATAGTAACAAACACTTAATCTTAATAATGTCACAATGGAAAATGATTATTTTAATAATCATTTAAAAGTTAAGGAAAAAGTTGACAAGTTCAGAATTTTACTTCACACAGGGTAATCAATTTAATATGTATTTAAGTTAATTGATAATCCTTAATATTCCACTGTAACCAATGTAAGTCCTTCAGGTAACCACCTAAATATATTAAAAGGCCAATTCCATTAATCTTATTTAGGAAACTGAAATGTTTTTTATCAATGCTTCTAATCAACTACATTATTTTTTCTTTGAGCAACCTTTTTCTTTATAAATTTTGGAAATCCCTACAGATTTGATATTGTCAACCTTAACTACAGTAAGTACTATCCAACTATACCAGTAGTCTAAAGACAAACAATGGGACTAATTATGGAGTGACTTACTACTCAATGTGAGTAAGCGTAGCTGAATTGGGCCCTGTGTGACTCGGTCTTTTATGTGCACGTAATTAAGATATGTTTTAATTTGAAAGTGTGAGTTCAGTTCTTAAGAATGGTTCCAGTTGGGGTAGTTCCTTCTCCATGCCTGTTCAGTCCTTGGTTTCTCAGAAAAGTGAATAATTTTAATTCTTCTGCCAAGAGCTAGTCTTTCAGTTCTGTGATGTCCACTCCTTAATTTGAGGGGTATAAAACATAAGGCAAAGTATGACTGAAATATATATTAGAGAGTTAGTTGAAAAATTGCTATTGAAACTGTGGGGAGGGGGTGTTTTTGTTTTTGTTTGTTTGTTTTAAATTGGGTTTTAAGTTAAATTATTTTTTGTCTGTTTTGTGCAGAAAATTTGTTTTGTTTTTTGTCATAAAACATATGGCTGAAAACAGGAATATTTCAATTTGAAAATACCACCATGGTGTCCTGTGAAAACTGTGTTTGGTTCCCTCATGTCCCTATTCTCGTTTATGGGCTGGGTTGTCTGGCCAAACTACATCTCCTATGATACACCATGGGCCGGGGCTCCCATGATACACTACCTCCCCTTCCCAAGAGGTATTTCTGTTCCATGGCAAAGAAAATTCATTTTTCAACCAGCTTTAGTGTGTTTTTTAGACCTCCCCCCCTCGCCCCATAACTTTAGACCTGAAAATGGAAAACTGATGTAAGCTGATCGCTAGAGTTCAAAGACACAAACAGATGGGTTCCAGTTTTGCACCATGAAACTGAAAAGAATCTGAAGATCCCCATAGATGGACAAAAACCCTCTTGCACTTTTTGTGTAAAATTACGAAGTTAATTACAGGGTGTCCCCAACCCCAAACAATCATTTCATTACTGGTCTTCAGAATGATTAGGCCAGATGTCAGCCTAGCTGTGTGATAATGATGCCCAATGTTTATGGGGAGTACAACAGAAATTGTTTTGTAGATTCTCCCAGAAATACTGAAGATGGCTCTGCATCTGTTCTAAGAAGACTTTAATTATGTTACTTTCATGCACATATAACTTGTGCCCCTAAAATTGATTTGATTACTTTTTTATTAGGTAATTTATTATGAGAATAATTCCACTGGGAATACAACTAGAAATATCAATAGCTAATGGTAAAAAGGTGAAAGAATTTTGAATGTTGCTTACTGTGCTAATGTGTTTAGGCAACAGAAATCAGTTTCAGTATTTATTTTTGCTAGTCTCTAGATGTTTTGTTCTTTTTTTAAAAAATAAATCGACAGCTTAGCTAAAATAAACAGTAAGACTAAAAGAGTGCAATTAAATTTTCAGCAGGATTGAATAATGTTTTAAAAACTGTTTCATGCTTATGTAGTTGCACTTTTCCTAGTTTCTGTATCTTGGAGAAGTGGGGATAGTGTATAGAATCTGAAAAAAAGAAATGTTAAGTGAGATTCTCAGTTGATGTGTATCAAACTGCTGCTAGTGAAGCAATGCTGATGTATACCAATTAAGGATCTGACCACTTAGTAAAAAGAGATCTTACACTACACAATAACATAGTGACAGATGCAGTATAAGTATCTCAATATAATCGAATAAGGCAAATGCACTTCATGAAGGGGGGGGGGGAACTCTGCATTGTATAAATAAATCTTGTTAGTGATTTCATAGAATCCTAGGACTGGAAGGGATCTGGAGAGGTCATCTAGGCCAGTCCCCAGTACTCATGGCAGGACTGAGTATTATCTAAACCATCCCTGACAGGTGTTTGTCTAACCTGCTCTTAAAAATCTTCAATGAGGGAGTTTTCACAACCTCCCTAGGCAATTTATTCTAGTGCTTAACCACCCTAATGGGATTTTTTTCCAATGTCCAACCTAAACCTCCCATGCTTCAAATTAAGCACTCATATGTGCCAAACAACTGATGTTTGTATTTTATTTTTAGGATAAACATTAAAACCATCTTATAAAAACTGAGTTTTACTAACTTTTTTCCATGCAAGCCAAATGTTGGACCAATTAACTTTGTATAGTCTGTTTTAAAAGGAACTAAATGACTGGTATATCTGTTTTATCACCATTGGTCTTCTGCACTTCTGTTTATCAGATATTTAGACAGAATCTGTGGTAGGTTCACTTGATCATTTCCTTAATGTTTTAAAAAACATTTTCTATCCATTGCACGTAAAGTACAATACAGGATCAATTAAGGCAGACTGCTCGGTTTTACTGTCTCCTTTTAACTCCATTAGCAATGCTTAAGCCTCCCTACATTTAGCAAAGCATTTTTAAATAACCTCCTGTCAAGGTTCCTCCCCCACTCTGAACTCTAGGGTACAGATGTGGGGACCTGCATGAAAAACCTCCTAAGCTTATCTTTACCAGCTTAGGTCAAAACTTCCCCAAGGTACAAAATATTACCCCCGTTATCCTTGGACTGGCCGCTACCACCACCAAACTAATACTGGTTACTGGGGAAGAGCTGTTTGGACGCGTCCTTCCCCCCAAAATACTTCCCAAAACCTTGCACCCCACTTCCTGGACAAGGTTTGGTAAAAAACCTCACCAATTTGCCTAGGTGACTACAGACCCAGACCCTTGGATCTGAAAATAATGAAAAAAGCATTCAGTGTTTTACAAGAAGACTTTTAATAAAAAATAGAAGTAAATAGAAATAAAGAAATCCCCCCCGTAAAATCAGGATGGTAGATATCTTACAGGGTAATTAGATTCAAAAACATAGAGAACTCCTCTAGGCAAAACCTTAAGTTACAAAAAAGATACACAGACAGAAATAGTTATTCTATTCAGCACAATTCTTTTCTCAGCCATTTAAAGAAATCATAATCTAACACATACCTAGCTAGATTACTTACTAAAAGTTCTAAGACTCCATTCCTGGTCTATCCCCGGCCAAGACGACTACAGACAGACACAGACCCTTTGTTTCTCTCCCTCCTCCCAGCTTTTGAAAGTATCTTGTCTCCTCATTGGTCATTTTGGTCAGGTGCCAGCGAGGTTACCTTTAGCTTCTTAACCCTTTACAGGTGAGAGGAGCTTTCCCCTGGCCAGGAGGGATTTCAAAGGGGTTTACCCTTCCCTTTATATTTATGACACCTCCTGACTTGGAAAGCACGAGTCATAGCTCACTCACGTTTGCTTTGTGTAATGGTGTGTATAAAATGGCTTATCTAACAAAAGTAAAGAATATTAACCTGGAGTTATAAAAGTTTTTGTTGCTTGAAGGAATTGCCAATACAGTGACAAAAAATGAAATACCGGTAAATCAGTTTTTTGCCTTTAGAAAGACCACCTTCCTTGTTTTTAATCTTTAAGATTCATTTTAAATATTAAATCATATACACTAAACCCATTTAACAGTTCTTTTACAGACATATCTGTGCCCACTTACTTACAGCCCAAGACTTTAAAAATTCCTGAATGTTGATATTAAAAGCTTGATTGACCCCGTGGACTGATTATTCACTTTTTCATTTTCAAGAGCAGAAACATTTGTCATAATAGAGAAAAATGTCTGTCTTCAAAGCATCTCAAATCCATTTCATAAGCTCCAGTAAATTAGACTTCCTTTCCTTCCCAACAACTTTCAATAAAATTGTAACTTTATTCACCTTGACATAGTCATTCAAATGCAGCAAAATTATTGCTAGATAATCTCAGTGGCAGCATATAATAAATGTTTTGTTTCCCTATTTCTGTGGTTTAATATTCTTTCTTTTTTGAATTTCCGGTGTAGAGCTGACATGTGGTGTAGAAAAATCACTAAGCCAACAACGTCAGAATATTACTGACACTGGTGTTAACAGTAAGAAAAAACAGGCCTCGCTGGGCTCTGGGTGTTGAAGTGCTGGATGGAGCTGGCGTCAACATCAGAGAATGGAAAAAGAGGGCCTCTGATACTTTTTTTTTTAGATGGTAGACAGAAGGGGGAAACTATAATATTTCTAAAGATTATCCTACATTTTTTTTTGCAGTGCTTTTGTATCCATGTTGGTCCCGGGATATGAGGCAAAGTGGGTGAGGTAAAGCTTTCATTGGACCAACTTCTGTTGGTGAAAGAGACATTATTTCAACCTACACAGAGCTCTTCTTCAGGTCTGGGAAAGGTAATCCGTGTGTCACAGCTAAATATAATCTGTTCCACTTTGTAGTTAGCAGTGATACTCTGATTACCTTTCCCAGACCTGAAGAAGAGCTCTGTGAAGCTCAAAAGTTTGTCTCTTTCACCAACAGACCAGTAAAAGATATTACCTTACCCTTCTTTTGTTTGTATGTGTTGGAGTGAATTTAACTGTCCCACAGAACAAAAGATTATGGGACTGAGGCTTCATGCTCCAATACAGTGAAGAGTGTGAATGGAGAGAAGTAATTCTGCCAAGCAAGAAAAAATGGTAATCGATTTCCGTGCCTGCCAAACATGCTGATTTGTTTCATTCACACTACTGTGTTGCTACGTTTTTTGATAAAACCCACCTAGTGGAATTGGAGAGCATGAAAGTGGGATACCAGGGAGTATAAATCAATCAATATTGCTGCAGTCAGTGACTTAGTAGTTCTTTTGGACATTGAATCAAATCTTGATTCAATATATGGTGTTGGTCTTTGGGGTGATGCAGATAGAAATGGCACCTAATCTAAAATTCTGAAGACAAGTACTAGAAAATTATGTCCTTGGGAAGTGAGTTGTATTCCTCCTTTTCCTTGGGTGGCATTAAGACTTGTTTGGACTAATGGCTAAACTGTCTGTGTATAAATGTAGCCTTGGATATATTTCAAAATCCAATGTCAAACACCTTTAATCCTTGACCACTTCAGAGTTTAATTTACACAAACCTCATTTTATTTGAAACCTTATTTTCTTCAAGAGCCAGCTCTGACAGACCAAATTTTTAATCTCACAGGTCACTTACTTTCTACAGAAGTACATCAGAAGATTTTTTTACATCAGTTAACATAAAAATAATAGCTTCATATTATGCTAGTAAATTAGATTAACAAAATGCTTCATGTCCTTACTCTGACAAGGTAAATAATGAAATCTCAGGAGGACTCTTGTAAAGACAGTGGTGCACCAGACCATACATTTTACTGATTACAGAACTAGTCAACGTTAGAGTCGATGTGTTTTAGTGCCTTTTAAAATATTTTACATTGCACAAAGGGGATTTATTCTAGTGGTCTCTCAAAAGTTATTTATTTGCATTTTTCAGACTGATTCCTATCAATTTCCACATAATGAATAATTTTGCTAGATAGTACCCACTAACCATCTATGTTTTTATGACTGTAATAATAAACACCATGGCTTACATGAAGCTTCCCTGAGACCAAGTGGGTGGAGATTGAAAACTACACATCCCTATCACTTAATCTAAAGGAGTATTTATTTCAGCTCCTACCAGTACTGGGTAAATGACATATCAGCCTTGCTCTGACTGTCCCCAGGATAGGGCAAAGGTATTCATACACACACAACCTATTGTTTTTAAATGGATGTTGAGCCACCAGCTTCTTTCCCATTGGATATCCTGCCTCTCTTCCCAAATGGGCTGCTTCTAGCAGTGATTTACACACTTTCATCTCTATTGTATCTTACTCATGGCTGGCTGTCTGCTTTGTGCCCATTCTGTGCTCCAGATTGAGGTGTTCTAATCCACCCTCCCAAATCTTATCTTTGAGAAACAGGAGTATAAATTGGCTGAGTCCTAATCTTTTCTCTACAGCTTCCACAAAATATCTTCATTAGAGTGGATATTTCGTACTGGCTTTCACTTTACCCTCATCTCCCCACCCTCCCCTCGGCTCTCACTCTATTCAGAAACAGTGGGACCCAAAATCTTCATTTTATCTTCCTGATGTTGCTCTCGCCACATATTTCAATCCGAGACCAAGTGCATCTGGTTTTCTTAACTGTGTGGTGCACACTGAGGGGGCAGGACTGCCTAGGGTCAGGTTGATAACCTCACCAGAGGGCCTGGCTGCTGCCAGAATTTACCAGGGTTGAGGCAGCCAATAAAAGTAGACTCCGGCCAACACCAAAAGGTTGTCTCAAAGCCCAGCTTCTGATGCAAGCTGCCTGAAGTGCAAAAAAAAAACAAAAAAAACAGAAGCTTGAGCTGATCATTTGTCCAGAAATGGATTTTATTTTAAAATGAAAAGTCTCAAATTTATAATCAAGGGGGCTGTTTATGTAAATCCTTTCTGCTAGAAGTGGTAATCTCCTTGAAATCAACAATTGTCTGATCAACTGCTTGCACTGTTGAACTATTATGACCTTCATAAATCATAAAGGGTGTAATAATAGATCTCGTATTGACTTCCAAAACTGAAGCAGTGATTTGAAATCACACTGTATACTCTTACCATATATGAAATATATTATTTCAAATTTCGAGAGAAAAGAGTAATTTTATGCCACTTTATACCATTGAAATGGCTGAAGCTTTTGAATTTAAGGTTTGCTAAAATGAAAACAACATACCACAGAGCGTGAATGGGAACAAAATAATCCAAGAGTTCACTTTCAACAGTAACCCTGGAAATAAACTATCTTTATATGCCATGCAGTAGACAGACCTCTGATCCCAGACCAAAGTTTTCACAGGTAAAATCAGACAACAGTAAATATGTAATAATTACTTATTTTTCATTTCCCCTCTCCCCCCAGCATATTGTCTGAGAGTTCTTTAAGTATTTAAAATGAGAAATTACAACACTATCCTCCTCCTTTCTCAATTCTAGTCCAGGGCATGCATTAGGCATAACACACAAGTATTTGCCTCTTCCCTCACGTACTTCTACAGGCCAGCTGGATTCTTATGCATACAGCAGGGTTACAGAGACTGGGAAGGATATTCCTGCAATTGCTACTCCTAGACACCAATATATGGCACTGGGCATTAGCAGCCCTTTCCTCAAACAAGCCCTTATGCTCTTCTCCTGATTTCCTTCAATACTGTGGTCCCCCCACCCCCACCTGGCTTCTCCAGGCTCCCAGGACCCTGGGTTCCCCCAACACCCATGCTGGCTCTGGATCCACCTTCTTTCTCCCTCTGATTCTGCCAAGTGAAAGAGAGAGGCTTCTGCCTGCACCCACTTCCCACTGCTTATGAGCAGCCTGAGGGGAAAATAATTGGTTCTCTCTCACTTCTGTAAAAGATCACACATGGACAAAATTTAGCAGCTATTCTAGCCTATAGAGGAAAAAGAGAGAGAAAAAACAATCTTACTGGAGGAATCCCAGGTCTGTCTTACACCCAGGAATATGCAAAAAGAAAAGGAGTACTTGTGGCACCTTAGAGACTAACCAATTTATTTGAGCATAAGCTTTCGTGAGCTACAGCTCACTTCATCGGATGCATACTGTGGAAAGTGCAGAAGACATTATATACACATGAAACAATACCTCCTCCCACCCCACTCTCCTGCTGGTAATAGCTTATCTAAAGTGATCATTCTCCTTACAATGTGTATGATAATCAAGTTGGGCCATTTCCAGCACAAATCCAGGTTTTCTTTCCCTCCCCCACACCCCCCCACACAAACTCACTCTCCTGATAGTAATAGCTCATCCAAACTGACCACTCTCCTTACAATGTGTATGATAATCAAAGTGGGCCATTTCCAGCATAAATCCAAGTTTAACCAGAATGTCTCGGGGGGGAGGGGGGAGGAAAAAACAAGGGGAAATAGGCTACCTTGCATAATGACTTAGCCACTCCCAGTCTCTATTTAAGCCTAAATTAATTGTATCCAATTTACAAATGAATTCCAATTCAGCAGTTTCTCGCTGGAGTCTGGATTTGAAGTTTTTTTGTTTTAAGATAGCGACCTTCATGTCTGTAATTGCGTGACCAGAGAGATTGAAGTGTTCTCCGACTGGTTTATGAATGTTATAATTCTTGACATCTGATTTGTGTCCATTTATTCTTTTACGTAGAGACTGTCCAGTTTGACCAATGTACATGGCAGAGGGGCATTGCTGGCACATGATGGCATATATCACATTGGTGGATGTGCAGGTGAACGAGCCTCTGATAGTGTGGCTGATGTTATTAGGCCCTGTGATGGTGTCCCCTGAATAGATATGTGGGCACAGTTGGCAACGGGCTTTGTTGCAAGGATAGGTTCCTGGGTTAGTGGTTCTGTTGTGTGGTATGTGGTTGTTGGTGAGTATTTGCTTCAGGTTGGGGGGCTGTCTGTAGTCAAGGACTGGCCTGTCTCCCAAGATTTGTGAGAGTGTTGGGTCATCCTTCAGGATAGGTTGTAGATCCTTAATAATGCGTCGGAGGGGGTTTAGTTGGGGGCTGAAGGTGACGGCTAGTGGCGTTCTGTTATTTTCTTTGTTAGGCCTGTCCTGTAGTAAGTGACTTCTGGGAACTCTTCTGGCTCTATCAATCTGTTTCTTCACTTCCGCAGGTGGGTATTGTAGTTGTAAGAATGCATGCTAGAGATCTTGTAGGTGTTTGTCTCTGTCTGAGGGGTTGGAGCAAATGCGGTTGTATCGCAGAGCTTGGCTGTAGACGATGGATCGTGTGGTGTGGTCAGGGTGAAAGCTGGAGGCATGTAGGTAGGAATAGTGGTCAGTAGGTTTCCGGTATAGGGTGGTGGTTATGTGACCATCGTTTATTAGCACTGTAGTGTCCAGGAAGTGGATCTCTTGTGTGGACTGGACCAGGCTGAGGTTGATGGTGGGATGGAAATTGTTGAAATCATGGTGGAATTCCTCAAGGGCTGCTTTTCCATGGGTCCAGATGATGAAGATGTCATCAATATAGCACAAGTAGAGTAGGGGCATTAGGGGACGAGAGCTGAGGAAGTGTTGTTCTAAATCAGCCATAAAAATGTTGGCATATTGTGGGACCATGCGGGTACCCATAGCATTGCCGCTGAACTGAAGGTATACATTGTCCCCAAATGTAAAATAGTGGGGACAATGTATAAAATGTAAAAGAGTGGGGTGGGAGGAAGTATTGTTTCATGGTCTCTGTGTATATAATGTCTTCTGCAGTTTCCACAGTATGCATCCAATGAAGTGAGCTGTAGCTCACAAAAGCTTATGCTCAAATAAATTGGTTAGTCTCTAAGGTGCCACAAGTACTCCTTTTCTTTTTGCGAATACAGACTAACACGGCTGTTACTCTGAAACCCAGGAATATGAGGCCTGTGTTAATTCTTCTCTCTTTGGGTACTGATTTCCATAGTCTAGGTCTAGCACTTGTGTATTTTCTGTCTCTCACATTCAGGAGCCCTCCTCAGGTTTGTTCTCCTGTAGCACATAGAGAAAGCATTTCATTACAGAATCTTGCAGTAGATCTATTTAACAACACAGTTAGTGAATTTTAAAATGAGAGAGACAGGTCTTAACTGTCAACAAGTAATGGAATTGAATTTGTCAAGTACCACAGCTTGACAAGAAAATAGGAATCACATTCAATTCAGTCTAAGATGATTCATTACATACATTAGACTCCAGACAAGGCATTTGGAGGTATCAAGCAGATGATGCATGTCTTGTAGTGGTGCCAAAGCATGCTGTTGGTATGCACTAAGTACCAAACAATAATACTTTGTTCAAGTATTATTATTACATAGTGATGCTAACGTTACGAACCTTTGGGTTCAATCAAGAAATTTACTAGCAGTACTATGCCTGGTGTGTGGTTGGTAAAACTCCCGTTTACTACATAAAGATAATGTGTTACATTAGGATAAAGCTGAATCCTACAAGCAGCTAATATTATAGCCTGGAAAGTTTCAAATAATATGGGCCAATTATTTGGCGAGGGAGAGAAGAGGAATAGCTCAAACAAAATAACTTACAGCCCTTATTCCACAAGGGTGCAAATAAATTTGAGAGATCCATTCTTTTCTTGGTGTTCCTTTATTCATTCTGTACTGAATCTCATTTTTTTTTCTTCACGTCTTTGTGGGCCCTTTTGTTCTCTATGCATATTAGAATTTTTTTTTCTTTTTGCCCTATAGCAATTGTAGTTTAAAACAAATGCTTGAACTATTAATGTTCAGAGAGACCTTAAGCGCGTTAGCTCTCTTGGGCTAAGAACACACCGGAGTCAAGGGCAAACTGCTAAAATGTTTTAGCATTACTGTGGTATAGTAAAACAAAACTCATGTCTTTAAAAGCAAAAAAGAAAGCAGATGTAAAAAGTAACATGAAGCACTACCAAGGTATGAAATGACACATACAGCACTTCATATTTCTATAGTCTTTAATACTGAAGCCTTATAATCTTGAACTTTAGAGCATGCAACTTCAGATGTGCAATGGATGTTGAACCCCATAATACCATTTTGTACAACTTTTAATGCAGGACCTTGCTTTACTGTTAATTTCGCCATTAACATTTTACTAGGTTTATTTGGGTGGGGAGCACAGTTCATAGCCTGAGTTTGTAGATGTGTGACATTCTTCAATATATAAATGGGTCATAGAAGGCAATATGCAATGCTAAAATTTATCCTGACATTCAGTAGAAGTATGGACATAGGGTGGAAGTTGGTATAAGACAAGGGTCTTGAGCAATGAAATACTGGGGAAAAATTAATATTTTGTTCTGCATCGCCTAGTGCAAGCCAGTATAAAGATTAGGAAAGCTGGCCATGAACGAGAGATAATAGAGAATATCTGATATAGACTATATGCGATCATTCTCCTAGGGCTTGTCTCCACTTACCGAGGGATCGGCGTGCTGTGCCAATTGCTCTCCCATTGACTCCAATACTCCACCTAAATGAGAAGCATAAGGTAAGTCGATGGGAGAGTTTCTCCTGTCGACCCAGTGCGGTGTAGACACCGCACTAAGTCGACCTAAGGTACGGCGACTCCAGCTACGTTACTACGTTGCGTAACTTAGATCAACTTAGCCCTGTAGTGTAGACCTGCTCTTAGTAAATTTTGTCTGTGGATGTTAACTGAATTCTTATCCCTGAATGTTTGTGTTATGAATTCAATTTAGGCATTTGGCTTTTATGTTTGTTAAAGGAACAACATAAATCTTAAATTTAGTCAACTAGAGTTAAGTTAGTTTCAGGTACAACACCTACCGTTGAGTTCCCCATCTCTTGTATGTAGGATTTGCACTTTTTCTTATTTATTAAAATGTTTACTGTGATCTGAAGATATTTTTCCCAGTTTGGCCACCAAACTGAAAAATCAGTTATTTGCTCAGCTCTGATTGTAGTAACTGTTTGTTATAAGGGCCATGGTATTGGGGTAGGAACTGTGGTGTGGGAGATTGGCTGAGCTCAGATTGAGCACTCCCCAAATCACAGCCCATATTTTGCTCATATGGAAAGGGAAGCTTTGAGGAGTGTCAGTTGGGGGCCAAATCACAGTGGATATAGGGAAAGTAATTAAAGTCTCCCTCTTTCCATTGATGACCAGGAAGCAAATAAATAGAATCATGTTGGATAGATAAGTTTTCACAACGGGTATAATATAATTGACCTTTTGTTAAACTAGAACCAACTGTGCGGTATTTTTAATTTCCTCATTAGTGGCTTTGTGGTCAATGTTTCTCTTTTTGGTGGAATCATACCAGAAGTCCAGTGGGTCATTTACTTTTTAATTTCAAGTGTTAAAACTATTAAATAATTAATGAAATTACCTAAATAAAGAGGCAGTTCTCTGGCTGACTGCCTCTATATGACTCTTATTTGATTATCTTCTACCTGTAGCAGTCACTTCTAAATCCCAGATAAGATTACATGGTTTACATTCCCCTAAAAACTTTTGAATAGCAAGCTGGGGGAGAAAGAGGAGAATTAGTGTTCTTTGGAATCCTTGTAGAAACGAAGATATGTGGTTTGTTTCTGGAAAATACAAAGGCCCCAAAAGCCCACAGCCACAGCTGAGGATACCACAGCTCAGATCAGCAGGCAAGAAAGGTCACCTTTACACTCCCCTGTTCCTGGGCCAGCTCCTCAACACACCAATCCTTCAGGATAATTTAAAGCAACCTGAATGCTGCTTGATCTTGCACAAGGGATTGTGAATGGCTCCAATAGGTCAATATGTAGCTGTGGAACAGCAGGGCTCAGGGTTGCCTTAGAAATGGTTTCTACACCAACCATAAAGAGAGTATGACACTCTACACCCCAGGGGAGAATTCCGTAACCGTCATGTTCATCATTTGTATACAGTTGTAATATGGAATACAAAGCATGCCTTGTAAAGTATCATAGGAAAGGTTATGATCTGTTGAAACCCACTGTTTCATCTAAATATGTATATCATTAATGCATATGAAGTTATGAGAATTGTGTTGTGTGACTGTCACTAAAATATGCTTTGGGTTTGGGAAGCACCCAGATACTAGCTCCCCAAAGACAATAACCAGGGGGATAACCAGTGCCCAGGCAGGTGTTGAACAACCATCAACAGCCATTGTCCAGCAAGGGAGCCTACAATTCAATGACTCACTTGCACAAGGCTATACCCAGGGCAAGTGCTCAACCTTGCCTGGTTACTTAGCAATGTCCACCAGACATGCCTGGACTTATGTTCTCTAAGCACATGGACTTAAGTGTATAAAACAGAACACAGTGGACCCATCCTTTTTCTTCTTCCCCACCAATGCTGAAGGCAACGAGAACACTGGAGCTGAAGAGACTGGTCCCTGGGCAAGAGAAAAAAGCTTGCCTATGAAAGACTGTAATCAACCTGCAATATCCAGTGGGGTGAGAAAAACAGCTTAATCTAGATGTTGCCCAGTCTAATAGGGCTGAGAATTTAGACTGTGTGCTTATTTTATTTTCATAACCACTCTTTTTGCCTATCACTTGTAATCACTTAAAATCTATCTTTTTAATCAATAAATTTATTCTAGTGTTTATCCTTACCAGTGAGTTTGACTGAAGTGCTTGGTAAATCTGCTCAGGTTACAAAGGGTGGTGTATATCCACTTTCCATTAATGAAATGGTGAACCAATTAATAAACTTGCATTGCTAAAGAAAGGGTCTTGAGCAGCGCAAGATGGCATATTCCTAGGGTACAAGGCTGAGAACTAGGGGTATTTTGCTTGTTCCTTTATCTGTGTGATTCATGAGTGGCTCTGGGAGCATTCATGCAAAATGTACAGTAAGGGTTCATATTCAAGTGGAATCTGGGTATTAAGTCTTGGGCTTGAGGAGCAAAACCCGCAGGCTCAGTCTACAGAAGCTGCTGTGTAGCATGCCTTCAGCCACTGCTATCTGGTATATGGGAAGTGGTTGATGTGCTCACATGGGATTTTTAGCTTATTTGGATTGCTGTTGTGTGTTGCCTCACTGATTATGCCCCAACATTTTATATACTCATTCTGTGTCCTGCTGTGGGGAGCCCTGCAGAGTATTGGCACCTGCCAAGCCTGGGGCACCTTTCTGTGTCATGTTGTGATCAGTTGGGGACACTTGTGCCATGCATATTTTTTTTTGTTTGTTTCTATGGTCCTAGTAGGTCCTCAGAAGTGGACACAGGATCTTGGCTTTCTTGTATAATTACATATTTATGACAATATGTTTTTTATTTTATTCAAATAGGTACTGTGTGTTTATATTTCAAAATGTGTGCTAAAAAGCCTGATGGAAAACATGCAGAGTACGCTGATTCAGCAGCCATCTTTTGAAGCTTCCTGTCTCCATATTAGAGACTAATTATTACTTTCAGCCCAGTTCTGTTCCCAATGAAACCACTGGGAATTTTGCCATAACTAAGCAGGAGCAGGCTCTTTCAATTGTATTATCATAAACAAAATTGTGTTTAAACAACTTCTTTATTCTTCCGCCATTCTTTTATTGTACTCCAATCTTTAGTGTAAAAGAAAATAAAGGGGAAAATAAAGCACTCATGCTCAGAACTTTCAGACCAATGTTTATCCCAGCTAATATTTCACAACCCCAGTTCCTGAGCTACGTTTTAGTGAATGCTGCTTTTGCACAAACCACTGTACAGTGGCAATGCTGCTCTGTAGCTGCTTCTCCATCCTCTGGGCCTGGAGTAGCCTCCCTGCCTCTTGTTCCCCCACTGGAAAGATGCTAGTGGAGATGGATAATGCATTCTTATAAAATTAGAGCTGGTGAAGCTGTCCTCAATTCTCCAGTGAGTGGTAGCCTGCAGGGATCGTCCGTTGCATGGGCTCCTCAGATCCTGACCTAGCCTTTGCTCAGTGGAATAGTGTTAGTTTTGCTACAGGATTACAAAGAAGAAAGCAGGATTTGCCACCAACTCAGGTGTAAAATGCCTCTTTTCATATCAGATAGAATGTTAAATGTAGATTCTTCGTTTTTACTCGAAACTGCTGTGTGTCTGGAATTTCCAGAAGGCTTCAAAAACCTTCATTCTGCTCACCACAGACCCAGCAAAGACTTTGACTAGTGATTGTAAAAGTAATGTTTATCTTCAAGCTAGTGAACCTACTGGATGACTGTTATGTTTTTTTAAATATTTTTGCAGCTTTTGAAAAGTCAAATAAGTTGTTATCCACATGTGTATCAAGTGGAGTGCCCCAGGGGTCAGTCCTGGGGCCGGTTTTGTTCAATATCTTCCTTAATGATCTGGAGGATGGTGCGGATTGCACCCTCAGCAAGTTCGTAGATGACACTAAACTGGGAGGAGAGGTAGATACGCTGGAGGGTAGGGATAGGATACAAAGGGCCCTAGACAAATTGGAGGATTGGGCCAAAAGAAATCTGATGAGGTTCAACACGGACAAGTGCAGAGTCCTGCACTTAGGACGGAAGAATCCCATGCTGCGCTACAGACTGGGGACCGAATGGCTCGGCAGCAGTTCTGCAGAAAAGGACCTAGGGGTTACAGTGGACGAGAAGCTGGATATGAGTCAACAGTGTGCCCTTGTTGCCAAGAAGGCCAGTGGCATTTTGGGATGTATATGTAGGGGCATTGCCAGCAGATCGAGGGATGTGATCATTTCCCTCTATTCGACATTGGTGAGGCCTCATCTGGAGTACTGTGTCCAGGGTTGGGCCCCACACTACAAGAAGGATGTGGAAAAATTGGAAAAAGTCCAGCAGAGGGCAACAAAAATGATTAGGGGTCTGGAACACATGACTTATGAGGAGAGGCTGAGGGCACTGGGATTGTTTAGTCTGCGGAAGAGAAGAATGAGGGGGGATTTGATAGCTGCTTTCAGCTACCTGAAAGGGGGTTCCAAAGAGGATGGCTCTAGACTGTTTTCAGGGGTAGCAGATGACAGAACAAGGAGTAATGGTCTCAAGTTGCAGTGGGGGAGGTTTAGGTTGGATATTAGGAAAAACTTTTTCACTAGGAGGGCGGTGAAACACTGGAATGCGTTACCTAGGGAGGTGGTGGAATCTCCTTCCTTAGATATTTTTAAGGTCAGGCTTGACAAAGCCCTGGCTGGGATGATTTAATTGGGGATCTGTCCTGCTTTGAGCAGGGGGTTGGACTAGATGACCTCCTGAGGTCCTTTCCAACCTTGATATTCTATGAAAAACTTGATCTCTCATGCACTTTTATATATTCAGAGAGTCCCTTTCACCTTACTTCCCTCTTCCGTATTCTTTGCATTTAATGCTTCTAGACTTTGAGCTGAATGTTTATTTCTTCACAGTGGTTACTTCCAAAAGTGAAATAAATATATATACATATATGTTGTTGTTGTTTGTAGGATGGAATGGGGAATCTGAGAGTCACCAAAAAAGGAATTCGACTTGAAGGCATATCTGAATTTCTACTTCCATTGTATGTGAAAGAAATACATTCCCGAAAGGTAGGAGCTTGATATCTTTTGGGTTTATTTACAGCTAATTCAAATTAATTTCTTCACCCTGAAAACGTAGAGTAGGATTTCTGCACCCTCTAAACTGGCATTCAATGCAGGCTTGCTTTGAGAATACCTTAGGAGAAATCACTGTAGATCACAGAAAGGCTCATGAGTGCCAAAGATGAGCTTTAATCTAAGAAGTAGATATTCACTGTTTTCTGAAACTTTCTGTTCCTGTGCTATTACTTAAAAAGTGCCATCATCCCTCATCTATGTGGGAAAACAAAATATGCACATTAAACTTCAGGAGATGGAGCTCAGCACTGTGAATGGAACATTTGATTCTTCTAATTTGATGTGAACCCAGCAATACAAGTTCTGCAAAATGCAATGAAAAGAATGAATAGTTTCATATATACTCAAGTAGCTCCACCTGAGTACCTTCTAGCTTCAGCTAGTGTAATTTTTTTCATGGGGAACAGGGAATTTTATTAAAACTGGATAATGTACACTAGGATGGAGATTTTTCAAAGCAACCCATTTGTAATATTGCTAAAAATGTAATTGTTTTATCACTTAACAGCAGGCCATTATAGAAAAAATAGTTAAATCAAGACATTATATACTCAAAAGTGCAACGCAGCTCATTTCAACTGAGTCATGCTGGGTTGTAGCTCTCCTAGATATATTAAAAATAAAAAAAATTGCAGTACTTGAATTCTATTAAGTTCTCGCTGCTATACAAATGCTATCAGAGAGGAATGTTAAAATGTGTTTTAGTCAATGAAGTACAGAGAATTTCAATATGCATATTGCAAATGTTGAAAGGAATGAAGAGCTATTAAATATGTCTTTCCGCTATTAAATCTCCCTCAGAAAAGTCTTTGACCTCCACAGGCAGTAGAAAAAATCATGTATGCTTGAAAATGTACCATGAGAACTACAGGCTACACGAAGCTTAAAATCTAAATTTATATGTGGTACAGTACCTTGATATTTTTCCTTCATGATTATATTCTTAGTGTAGTAGAGGGAGCCTGAGAAATGGGGCCTGGTGCAAGAGTCCTGTTACGAGGCCTGAGACCTGAACTGGAGTAGTAGTCAGGCCCTGTAATATAAAGCAAAGCTAGCAAAAGTCAGGCAGTGAGCAGAAGTCAGAGCCTGCCTGCCTGCAAGCTCACAGCAACTGGCAAAAACAGGGCTGATACAGCAAAAATAGACCCATTCCTAAGATGTGTGTGGCACTCAGGCAAGCACATTCCAGAGGGTGATACCAGAACACCCCGATACCAAGTATGTTACAAACACACTCTCCAAAGATGATAGGGGGTCACACTGATTCTCCCCTCCACCCCCAACCCTCAAAGATAAGGTCAGGATGTCAGTACGATGGATAGAGATGTTTTGATTGAACCCACTTATCAGCTAAAGGAGTGGTAACTAACTACATCAGAGGGACAATAGGCAACTTCTGGGTATCCATGTATGAAGAGAGGTCTCGGAGGGAATGTCTTTGGCCGGCCCAGGGGGGAATGGAAAGTCCCACCAACATCTGACAACGTTTAGTTCTTAAAATAATCAATTGAAATGGACAATTAACTGCTCTGTCTCCTTTATCTGTAAGATAAAAAAACTGGTGAAGATTTAGAGTCGTGAGTGTTTGCCTGCCAACTGAAATATCATGTAACACTTTATGAATCTGTTTCAGAGTAACAGCTGTGTTAGTCTGCATTCGCAAAAAGAAAAGGAGTACTTGTGGCACCTTAGAGACTAACCAATTTATTTGAGCATAAACTTTCGTGAGCTACAGCTCACTTCATCGGATGCATACTGTGGAAAGCGTAGAAGATCTTTTTATACACACAAAGTATGAAAAAATACCTCCCCCTACCCCACTCTCCTGCTGGTAATAGCTTATCTAAAGTGATCACTCTCCTTACAATGTGGCCCAACTTGATTATCATACACATTGTAAGGAGAGGTTTCAGAGTAACAGCCGTGTTAGTCTGTATTCTCAAAAAGAAAAGGAGTACTTGTGGCACCTTAGAGACTAACCAATTTATTTGAGCATGAGCTTTCGTGAGCTATAGCTCACTTCATCGGATGCATCCGATGAAGTGAGCTGTAGCTCACGAAAGCTCATGCTCAAATAAATTGGTTAGTCTCTAAGGTGCCACAAGTACTCCTTTTCTTATTGTAAGGAGAGTGATCACTTTAGATAAGCTATTACCAGCAGGAGAGTGGGGTGGGGGGGAGGTATTTTTTCATGCTTTGTGTGTATAAAAAGATCTTCTACGCTTTCCACAGTATGCATCCGATGAAGTGAGCTGTAGCTCACGAAAGCTTATGCTCAAATAAATTGGTTAGTCTCTAAGGTGCCACAAGTACTCCTTTTCTTTTTATGAATCTGTGTATATGTCAAAATAGTGATTGTGTTTTGATCACTTTATTAGATAGATAATCATCTTTGACTTTTTTCTATTCACAATCAGTTTGTTCCTTTAAGGCTTGCCTTTTGAAAAATATTCCTTATGAAAGGTTTGCTAAAAATAGGAAAAGGTAATTTATGTAACATCTATAAGCAAACCTTCAGTAACAAGGTAGCTGAATATATTTAGAAATGCAAATATCATCACTTGGATTTAGATCACGATACAACCAAAAGATTAAGCTCACAAAAATGACCTCTATATATTTTATTAGCCATTTCTACAAGGAATAGACATTTAAGGTCACATTCTGCCCTCTAATACATGAACATGCAACTCTGGGTAGAATTTGTCCCCTCAAATAATTTTTTTTCAAAGTGTCATGCTATGGAAAGGCACAAAGTCCCTCTCAAAATAATCTTCCTAAAAGTCTCATGTGCATCTTTGCAACTCGATGATATTTGATGCACTGACTTAGCTTTAGCTTTTTTTATCATTTCCAGAAGTAACAAAGTAAATCACTAATATTCTAAGTATCCATGAAATAGAAGATTTGTTTTAAAGGCTGCAGAATACTTAATGAACATATTGAAATAAAGCTAAAAAAATAAATTCAAGTATTCCTAAAAGTATCCATGTCCTAACCCAGCCAATAGAAACTTTACAAGTGCAGTGTTTATGGAAGTTTTGCAAATTCCCCAAACTCTGCAATCCTTGTAACTACACTAGGGGAAACGCAGCTCCTTCCAAGCGGTCACAGAATGCCAGATTAAGTATGCCATGACTGTTCCTTCCCATGTGTGATATTTGTGATTCTGTCCGTCCCAACTGCTATGTATAATAATCAGGCTTATGGGAATTATGTTACTGTATTTACCCACCGAGACCTTGCTATTGCCAAGTGCTTAAGCAAGTGTGAGTTTGCTCACACAGATGGAATTGGGAAAAGTACAGAGAAGGGCAGTAAAACTTATTAGGATATGGAACAGCTTCCATATGAATAGAGATTAAAAGGACTCTGACTGGTCATCTTAGAAAAGAGACAGCATAAGAGAGGTCTATATAATTACGAATGGTGCGGAGAACATGAATATGGAAGTGTTATTTACTCCTTTGCATAATATGAGAAGCAGGGGTCACCCAATGAAATTTAATAGTCAGCAAGTTTAAAACAACCATAAGGAAGTACTTCTCTACACAATGCACAGTCATCCCATGGAACTTGTTGCTAGGGGATGTTGTGAAGGCCAAAAGTATAACTGGATCCAAAAAACATTTAGATAAGTCGATGGGGCATGACTCATATCCCTTGATGGACCTAAGAGGGTCAGAGACACAATCCCATATTCTGGGTATCCCTAAATCTCTGACTATTAGAAGCTGGGTTTGGACAATGTGATGGATCACTAAATAATTGCCTGTTCTGTTCATTTCCTCTGAAGCATCTAGCACTGACTACTGTCAGAAGATAGGAGAATGGGCTAGGTGGACCATTGAGCTGACCTAGTATGGCCATTCTTATGTGAAATAATCCAGTTGAAATCAATGGGAGGCATCTTGACTGCATTGAAGTCAAAGGGAGTTCTACCATTAATTTCAATGGGGCCAATGCTGCTGCTTACATAAGCAAAGTCCTATGGAAGATTGGTGTGCCAGGAAGACTAGATAGTCTCCCAGAGGACTACTGTGAGATGAAATAGTCAAAATATAAAATGGCTGATGCTTGGTTGGAGAAAGGTAGGCCTGGGCGTAAGTCCTCTGGAAAAAATAGAAAAAAGGGAAGAGGATAGCTGTAGCTGCATTGTTTGGCAAAGGTTTGGGGCACCCGTTCAGCCATAGAGCCTACATTCTGGACCAGTACTTACTTAACACTCCCTAACACTGAAACATAATGGAGACTGATTACAGTCCTAAGGCTGTAGTAAATATTGTGGGATGTAAAAATGTGGAGTGAGTGTGAGTGAGTGTGTGTAAGATACTTCTGGAGCTGTGCTAAAGCTGGAAATGCATGGTGGTTTTTTAGTTCTTCTACTAGCTGTTGAGAAATATTTGCATTATTTTGGGACCTTCCTACCAAGCTGACCTTTCCCCTAGATATGCAGAACCATCATGCTTGATTGTCTGGGCCACAGATATAGTAAATGCCACCATTTGAAAGTAATAAATTAGGATGTATTTTTTTGATGGCAGGAAGAGAGTGGAACACAATTTAAATCTGTTCAACTACATTGTATTAGGAGAGTGTTGGCCTTTTTGGGGAGTGGGATGGGGAAACAGAGACTGTGACTTCCATGACAATGGTGAACATGTGAATCTCATACACTAATTTTCTTTCTGGTATGCATAGATTTCTGACCTTTTTGCCAGCAAATGGTAATATACAGGGAAAATCAAATCACAGTTGTAGTAAACTTAGTAAAGTTAATAAAAAGGAAAACAATAAACACATTCTCACAGCGTCAAATTCCTAATGTTCTTTATAAAATAGACTTTATTTGTGTTATGTTGTAGGAAACAGTCTTGAAAATGTTCCCCAAACTTAAATTTATTAATATCTCCCATTATTGGCAATCGTTTCTGATACTTGAAAAGTAGAAGTAACTGTGATTTATAAACAATACTTGACATTTAGACTGAGATAATAGAGGTTCTGTTATCACTTATTGTCTTTCCTTCCTTTTGATTAACTTTCTATTTAAATGAGACCAGAAATCTTATCTTGTATTTTCCAGATTTAATAATATCCAGCTCCTATAATAAACTAACATCAAATTCAGATAGCATCAGTGTGAACAGAATATTGTCTTAGGTGCTAAGTTACAGCACAAATGTAAGCAGCTGATTGGATACTCATTCCAGATCCCAGAGGGGAATTATTATTTAAACTATATATGTAAATTTCTCTGTTTCCACTTGAAATAGGCTTTGCACGTGCAAATGAAGAAAATACTTTAAGAATAGTTGTTGTGTTTTTCACCTTAGCCACCTTTTGAAAGGAACATACCTGAAATTCTGCACTTGTAAATTGTAAGGTTACTCACTTGCATCTTCCTTGTGATTTAATCCATAAGTGTCACAGCTTGCTTGGAAAAAAAAAAAAGATGTGTATCTGTTATATTAAGAATACAAAACATTAAAATGTGAGAAGGAGAATAAAGCAGCAGAATGAGGTTTTTAACCCCCCCCATTTTTTTCTCCTTGAAGATAGTATAAACCCATGGTGAAATATTATTATTAATGTAAGTAATGTACATCAAGGAGTAAAAGATACAACTGAATCTGAGGACTTTACGTGCTCTTTTTTGTTGCTGATTTATTTTCCATACTACTAAAAATGGAACCCATAAAAGTTCTGATCTACAAATATCTTCTCTTTTATCAAGTTTGCTATTTTCCCATTAAAAGCAGGTAGGCAGTGAAATTAAGTTGGTTGTTAGTACTTGAGCTGAAACAATTGATAGATCAGAAAATATTTTTGCACAACTGCTATGTTTTCCCGGCACAGAAGAGGGAGGCTGTAGAGAGGTTACGTGGGGACTGCTGCACACACCTGGGGGCACTGTAAAGCAGTGTTTCATTGTTGCTCTCCATATCTAAGGCAAGAGCTCGGGAGAGGCCAGGGAACTTCCAGTGTTGGAATCATGTCTACTAATCCACTGACCAAAACCCACTGCAGATTATTTACTTTGGTTTTGTACAAATTCTAACTCCTCTACTCTATATCTTGTAATTACTTAATTTAGAAATATTTGTATAACAGGATTCTAGGATTGCCCCTCTGTGTGTCACTCTGAAGCCTAGAATGTCTGCTGAGTCAGCGTGACGTGATGGAAACCGCTACAAGGATATCTGAGAGTTCTTCTTATTTAGAATATTACCAGATTCAGTCATCACTGGGATTCATGCTCTGTAACTGTTCATTTTTAAAGTTCCTGGTCATTTTTAGCTTTTTGTCATTTTAGGAGTTACACCCATATAACAAATGGATTTCCACCTAGCGAAAAATTAATATGAAAAGCAAATGCTAACCATTTTTTTTTAAAAGCCCATTTGGAGATTTGAAATATTGATGCTAGGAATTTGGCTTTCTCAAATATTTACCCTTAGCAAATAGTGTGGAATTAGTCTTCCTCAAGCGATGTCCTATTCTTCACCATGGTAAAGGAGTAGCACTAGTTAGTTATGCAAAGTTTTGCTTCCCAGAAATGTAAACAAAATATTCATATTTACTTTGGCTGTAGAAATTACATAACTGATAGGTGCAACTTGCCTAGGAGCCAGTGACTGATAGGTCTGGTGCTGTCCCCTCTGATGTACCCACTCCCTGATAGAATCAGTCTTAAAAACTCATTGTAGGAACTGTGTGAGTCACAGTTCAGGGCAACTGCACTGGTCTTCCTCCACTGTAGGCTCCCAGTTCCTCAGCTGTCATGTCTCTTGGGTGGAGACTTGTCTCTCTACCATCTGACAGGGGTTTTTCCAGGCTGCACAGATTTCTCGCTATACTGTGAAATTCCTAGCAAGCCAGACTGCCTGACTAGCATCTGTACTTTGAAGTTGAAGGCAATGACCAGATAATTGCCCAGAGTTATGAGTTACCACTCAGCTCCTTCCAAGCAAGCACAGTTATTATTAAGGTAAAAGTATTACAGAGAAAACATATTAAAAACAATAAAAGGACCTACACACCTGCTAATAAGCTTACCAGATATTACCCTCAACTCCAACAAGAGCTCTGACAGGAGTCAGTGCTTCAGATTTCTCAAAGGGGCTTCTCCTGTAGTTACAAATTCATAACAGCCATAGCTCAGACCAAGTATGCCCATGAATAGGTTAGTCTTTTTTTTATACCACTTTGGCCTTTGATCTTGTGATGCTGAGAACAGGTAATCAATAGACAGTGGTCCTCTCCTCAGGGCATAGCTTCAAAAGGTTGACTTTTTGCTTTCACCTTTACCTAGAGATTCCCCGTTATTTGTCCAAAATTTCATTCTTGTCTGGCCAATTGTTCAGTATAGTCATTTGAAATTCATAACACTTCCCAGGGTTCACATTCCATCTTTCCCCTAGAGAAGTTGCATACAGTTCTGGTCCACATTAATAGGTACATTTTGCATTTATTACAATGGCCACCAAACGTAATTCAATGAATTTTTTCATGGATATTGCCTTATCTGTCATCTTGTGGATCTTGATACCCGAAGAAAGGAAAGTTTCGGGGAAGCATGGATACAATATTCTATTCAAAACATCTAGATTTTGAAATACACATTTTTCATTTGTTTGAACTGATACCTCATTCTTAAACCCTAACTGCAACTAATCTGATCTTTTTCTTGAGTTTTAGCCTTAGAAAGTTACTTTATTTATCTAGCTAGAAGATTCTGAAAGACTGTAAGAAGTTCATTACCACAGACGAAACTCCCTTGTGTATCAGCTCTGCTCTTGACATTTTTTTCCATAAACTTCTTTAACTGACTTAGTACTCCTGGGACTTTGTGCAATAACTTCCAGTATATGAGAGGCATTATGACTGCAGTACTGATTTAGTGAAAGAAAATGTACTGTGAACCTTTCACACAAAATCATCCTCTTCTTCTTAGATATCCTGAACTTTGGGATACTTCAAGCTGCATTATTTGTATGTTTTTCTCTTTAGGTGTAGAGAATTGTTATAATTGTATACATTATCTCCCCTAACTCTTGTCAAAATGTTTGGAAGCTATTTATTTCCAACCAATTTAACAGACATTAAAGAAATGAAATAAAATACTGCACTCTAAAAAAGCTTAACAATAAAGCTGAAAATGGGAAAAGAAAAGAGGTGAGGGATGATACTAATGGTTCCAACTCAGCTGCCTATGGCGTCTGTGACAAAACCCCATTCCGATAAGGCCAGCAGTTGTCAAACTAATTGTCAATCTTTTGAACTTATATTTTAGAGTAAAAAGATTGTAATTTTTTGTTTAATTGGTGAGAGAAGTTGTGAGATGAAATTCAGGGGGGAGTTCTACAGCCTAGGGCACATCACAGTAGTAGATTACTCCTTGCCTACTGATTGAAGTCATGATAGTGAGACTCTTAAATGGTTGCTGGTGTCTGAATACAGATATGCAAGGTCTGAAATATAGAGGGACAGATTCTCTGCCTCATTCTGGTCTAACTAAACCATTAATATCTCCCTTGATGGAGAGTTCTAGCAGTCATTGAGCCAGGCCATGCAAAGGGGTGTCAAATAGTTACAGGGGAGCGGGGCCCAGGCTATCAAAGGCCTTGTGTTTTTGTTTTGTCTTTTACTTTACTTCTCGTTGGGGGTTGGGCCAGTGGGCTTGGACTGAAGCTGCTAGTCTGAGCTGCTGCAATTGCCACGGTGTCCACAATACTATTTTTAACATGCTAGTTCAAGCTGAGCTATCATGAATCTGTCTACCTGCTCTGGGATATACAGTTTAACTCTTGCCTCCTTGTTCTGTTTCGCTTTTTTGCTTTTCCAGTCAAATTCCTCCTCTTCCCTGTGAACCATAAAACTGGGTCTATAAACTTTCTACTATAGCAAGCAAATATGCCAATATGAATGTTTGAAGGAATATGTGGAGACCATCTTTACTGGATGGAACTTGCAGAATGGTTGGAAAAGGGTCATAAAACTGACAACGGTGTGCAAATCTGCTATCAGGTGCAGAAGGATGTGGTACAATATTTTGCATCATCTCTTGGATATTTTGTTGTACTTAGGTGATTAGCTTTGAAAGTTTTAGATGAGAAATTAGACGGTTCTTGTAATGGTAATTTTGGGGGGGTTACTTGAATTACTTGCAAGGTACATGATTAGTTGTTTGTGAGATCACTTGAAAGCTCTGAAGGCCAGTATGGCAAAGGTGACATGCTTATCAAACTGAAATCAAAATGAATTTACAGAAGGATAACAAGAATAGTATGGCAGACAGCTTTCCCAACCTTGTTGAAAGTAAAATATTTTTCTTATGTTTGATTGTACTCCAGACCTCTCCTGACTGGAACCAATATCTTAAGTATTGAGGTTTTGAAAGATGGCACAAAGGTTGTTTAGAGCTTTGTAGATTTCATTGGTATCCTCTCCAAAACAAAGGAGGATTTACAGATACGTTTCAGAGGGGTAACCTTGTTAGTCCTAATCAGCAAAAGCAAGGAGGAGTCCTTGTGGCACCTTAGAGACTAACAAATTTATTTGGGCATAAGCTTTTGTGGGCTATAACTGACTTCATCAGATACATGGAGTGAAAAATACAGTAGGCAGGTATAAATATACAGCACATGAAAAAATGGGAGTTGCCTTACCAAGTGTGGGGTCAGTGCTAACAAGGCCAATCCAATCAGGGTGGTCAGTGGCTAACAAGGCCAATCCAATCAGACCCATTCCCAACAGTTGACAAGAAGTTGTGAGTATCAACAGAGGGAAAATTACGTTTTGTAGTGACCCAGCCACTCCGTCTTTATTCAGGCCTAATTTTATTGTGTCAAGTTTACAAATTAATTCTAGTTCTGCAGTTTTTCAGAAAGCTAAAGTGAACTAAGACCCATCGAAGAACCTTCACAGGGCAGGAAGAGTTAAGCAATTTGGCATTTTTATTTCTCTAGGGAACTTGAAAGCAAGACGGATAGACTGGGAGTAGCTAATTAATAAGATTGCTTCAGAGAAGGCTAGGACGGTCCCTTTGCAAAAGTACTTAGTGGTGATTGCACAATGGCAAGGGGCAGGGGACCCAGATTTGCGTTTCAAACTGGCACAAAACTGTATTCAGCCAGCATACCTCGATCCTAAGTGCTCCCTTCAACTCACAGCACAGAGACTAGAGGGGAATAGGAAAGAGAAGTGATCAAAGGGAGTATAGCAAACAGGTCCCTAGAGAGCAGCAGCCAGGTTCGCTAACTGCCCCTTCCTGAATCCAATCTACTGCTGTATATTTAGCCAATGTAAAGAAAAGGGAGCAAGTATTGTATAATGATGTCTGGGTAAAATTTTGCATCCTGAACTAGCTGCAAGTGATGAAGGAGCCATACTGTAATCTGTTACAGAAAGGGAATTACACTAATCAAATCTTGTGATTCCATAAGCATGTGTTTCTGTTGTAAAATGTTCACAAGCATCAATAGGTGTAGCCTATACAAATTGAACTACTGAAAAAAAAAATCAAAATGCATCCAACAAATAGGTGGGTTAAGAACTTTTGGCATCATTTTGACCACATCTTTTTCATGGAAATCTATCTCTGAATGATTTACCCAGCAGCAAATCTTCTGTTTTCCCAGGATCAAGGGACAAGGCTGCTCTGTTTTCAAATGTCCCATCTGTAACAGAGACTGCACCTGCTGGCTGCATAGATTCAGTGATATATAATTCCATATCAGCAGTATCCATTCAAACAGTTTTATGAAATTGTCACCAAGAGATCCCATATGTACGTTGAACAAGAAGGGTAATATGATTGATCCTTGTAGTGCACTGCAAATCATCCCTTGGTAATTATAAGTCTTTTTCCATTATTGCCAGCTGACTCCTTCAATCCATAATATGATTTGAACCACTGGAGGGAAGTTCACGCCACACAGCAGCATCCCTTAATCTCTGAAGCAGCAATCCATGGTCAGTTGTGTCAAAAGCTGCCAAAAGGTCTGTCTGGACCAGAACAGTCAAATGACCCTCCCCTAAACTGGTTTGTTTATGGTTTAAAATAATTTTCTTGCCATTAAATGGCTTTCTGCTCTCATCATTTTTATTATTCTAGCAAGTAACCATCATCAGATGATAATTAAAATAGCATCACACACAGATCAATTGCTGATTTGCAAATAACTCATAATGGATTTAACTAATTTGAGACTTCAAGGTTTCTGAGTTAAAATATTATAGTTTGCCGAAGCTGTACTATCACTGTAGAGGTTTATTAGTTGTAAATATACTGCAAGTGTAACAGGCAACTCTCCCAAATTCCTTAATCCTGACTAGTTATTTACCACTCACCCATACAATGTTGCCTGAAGCATTAAGGAAGCCCAAATTTGCACCCCTGTAATGCAGTCTCCTTGCCTGTCTTGGAGAGAGAGACTGTTTTCCTTCATTCTATAATCCATTGCTTCATATTCCATCTTTTCTGTCCAGCTAATAGGGTCAAAAGAGTGCTCTTTGTTCCTGTATCACATGCTTTCAAGAGATTGCCCTAAGAGAACACATTAGTATATAATACAATAAAAGATTATTAGAAAAAATGGTTTACAAGGCACAAAATCAAGAATCTTGATCAAATGAAATATATGTACAACATATTATTAAAATCATGCATTTTTGTACTCAGAGTTGAACACCTAATTAGGTTCAAAATCTATATTTTTATTTTAAAATAACTAGTATGCTCTTGGAGGGAGTCGGGGAAATGTTTCTTGGAAATTCAGGTTCATGTGAAAGGTGAACTTCCTTAGAGATTCCATCCACTCGAGATTTTTCGCTCAAGCCTTGTGTTTCCCGCATGAAACGTAGTAGAAAGAATGCTGCTAGCTCACACACAAGGCAGTGTTAGCGGCGACTAGCATGCAATAGGCTCCTTCTTCCACCCATCCCACCCTACCTTACATGTATCACCCTCTTATATGCAGCTTAAAAGAGGGGATAAGATCAGATTCACTCTTTGGAAAGCTGGTTCAGAAGCTCATCTTTCGAGGGTTGGCATTTAGGCATCCTGTCCCCTTCAGCAGCTGCTCATCAGTGAGGTTATGTCTGAGTCCTCTCCCCAACTGGAGGTTTTCTTTGGAAGGGGTGGACTGAGTTCCTCCTATTCTTCCTGTGAGCAGAAGGTTGGATTTGGCATGTTCTGATTATTGTTGTTTTTTTGTGGTCAGTTGTAACATCCATATCACAAACCAAACTTCTGTGGTTTCTCCAGCCTCTAATACACAGAGAATTCATAATTTAAAGAATAAACAGGAAATGCTGGGGTATGCTTCAGCCACTTTTAGGAGTGTTTCTTGCTGATTCCTGGTATTTCTTAAGTACTATTTTCTATACCTCTGTTGTCTTTGGGCCTCATGATGGTCAATTTGAATTCTACTACTCCATGTAGCAGAGGTTTTAGAGGGAAATACTGACTCCATCCCAGGTAGGTGAAAGAGAGTATATGTTCAATTACTAGGTGGAGATCTTTCTACATTCAGAAGCTGTTTCTGGTCTTGGCGATATCAGCTGTTGCCCCTGGTGAACTTCAATATTCCTTCCACACGTAAACTCATATTTTGCATAGATTCAAGTTCTTAACTGGCTTCATAGACGGTAACAGTATTTCTACTTGTAAAAGAAGTGAGACTTTTGATGACTATGACTGACAGTTAACCACATTGAAAGAGTGCGTATATAATGTGACTATTTGAGGGGAAATTCTGCCCTTATATACATGTTCAAAACTCCCGCTGATGTAAGTGGAAGCTGCACTTGTATGTCAGAGTAGCATTTGGCTGTCTATAACTCTGCAGTCAAGAAGAGAACATTTCTACCGGTAATGTTGCTTTGATAAATTCAACAAATACATGATTAATTTAGTGTTCCTAGAAGTAACAAGGCTGTTAGCTTCTTAATCATTGCTTATCTTTTGGAAGGTATTTGATTACATTGTTCTTGTGATTATATTACAGTGGCATGGTTGCTGAAATTGATTGCCCCAAAAAGATTTATTACTTGGATGGGATCAAATATATTTTGTATTAAAACTTAACTAGAACTGAAAAATATTGGCTTGTTTCCAGTCTGGGTTATCAAAAACCATTTGTAATGTAGTAGTATAATGATGATTATGTTTGTGTTATTTACCAGTTGCACACTACATGCCTAGAAGGTGTCCATAATTTTCTCTAATGTTCTGGAAGAGCTATCTTTTTATTTAGTGGGCTTTCTTCCAAAGCGCATTCTCATGTATGCATGCAGGGCGAGATTCTCTGCTCCTTCCTCTCCACCCAGACATGCCATTTGTGCTGGGGGATCTAGGAGACTATTTTGGTGTAGGTATGAGATCTACAGGCACTGAAGATTCTTATATGCTGGGGAATTGTCAAAGGGGTGGGGGAGTGTCTAGTCCATGCTATCTTTGCATCACCTGAGCAGCACAAAGGGAATGCAGAATCCACTCTTCATTGTTTTCAGTGTAAAGTACAATGTCTATTTCTGTGACCAAATTTTACCTTCCTGTGTAGTGTGATAAAATCTAAAATGCTCCTGAATTCCTAATGTTGAAATCTACTTGCCTTTATGATTATTTGCCTAATGGTGAGAATAAAGTAGTCATTGTTTCATTGTTGCTCTCAGAATGATGGTGTTCCAATGTACTGAGAGTCCAGTGTCAGTTTATTGTCTATGAACATGACAATGTTGTCTTAATCATAAGCTTTGCCAAGGGACCAGTCACAATTGTTTTTGCTGGTTGTCTGTGTAGTGACTGCCATTCTGAAATTCAGTTGGCTGTTCTGCATTATCTAATGGCACCTAAGGACACATTGATTTACGACGGTGTCCTTGATTTGCTTTACTTCACTGAAACCTGTATGGGGTCATCCAGTGGTAAAACTGAATTTTGAACACATTTTTGTTTTCAAATCATCCTTTTATTATTTCATTGATTTATTGTCTATCCAAGCAGATGTCTGACTTTTAGTTTTAGGTGATAACAATGTCCCTGACTAATCATCAGTGGTTTAAATCCACCCTCTCTTGTACCAAGCCTGAGTAGCTGGCCTTGGCATGGGAATGATTTTTGAGAATGTGGATGTGGGGGTGAGGAGAATTCCTCTCCAAGTCATGAAGTGCCAGCAACCTCTTTGCCTGCTACTGCCCGTAGCCCTGGCTTCATCAAGGGTAAACACTGGGTAAATTTTTAAATTTAGTAATGACGTTTTCATCTATCTGATCCTTCATATAGCTCATCCAGAGTTGTACTTATTTTTAATTTAAGTGTGAGGCTTTTTAGGGAAGGAGGGGAGGATGAGTTTTCTCAGGGAAAGTTGTATTAAATGAAATCTTCAGCTCAACAACAGTTAAGAAAAATTTCCAGGTGCCATCACTGAAAATAGCAGTCTTGGAGGTTACCACTTGATTGGTTGGAGACCAGCTTTTTTGTCCAGGTTCAGTATGAATTTCATTCTTATCTTCTAGTCACTGTATCTCATCTGGGAGTGAAAGGGAATGAAGGCCTCTTTGCCATCATATTCCAGGAATTGTAGTTTTGCCCTCCTTAGTATTTTAGTTTTGTCCACATTTCTTAAACATGTAACTGTTAGTGTGTGTCGTATGATCCTTTAATTCAGCTGTGGACCTGAGCGCTCAGTGTGCACTCTACAGTAAACAGTCTTCAGTGAGATCAGATTATTATTCTACATCTTTCTAGTTGGTAAATCTGTGTCCTTCAGTTGCATGGTATGGGAGAAGCCTTGATACAATCTCTTCTCATAATTTTGCATGGGAGTGCGAAGTTTCGGTGTGGTGGGGCCAGGGGGGATTTGAGTGTTTGTTTGAATTGCTGGCTAGAAGTTGGTTATTAGCATTTGGCTCTTCCTATCGCCGTAACTCACTGTGTAGCGCCCTCAAATGACAAAACCCTAGCTCTTATATAGCACTTTTCATCAGTGCAGTGGTAAAATAGGATTGGAGTCCATAAACATTTTGGTTATAATTAGTTTATTCATGGGAGGGAGGAAAATAAAATGGCAAACAGAAGTTGAACACAAATAACTTTAACTTCTGTCTGTAGTGTGTTCATTCACCATAGAAAGATTGAGCTTTTGTTCAAAGGTTCAAAATATAAAAAGTTAATGCATGTAATTCTCCACTCTATTATACTAGCTTTATGTCAGTACAATCCTACTGAAGTTTATGGAATTAGATTGGCATAGAACCTATATATCGAAGTGAAGAATCAAGCCCCATATTCCTGGTTCCTTGGGTTGATGAGACAAATGGAGCTTCTTACGACTGTATATTATAGGCACGTAAAATGTTCTTGAAAATTTAATATAGGTTTTAAAATGTGTTTAGAATTTACAGAGTACAAAAAGTCCCATAACAAGAAAATGACAGCCTTTATGCATTAGACAAAGAAAAGGTACTAGTGTCATTTCACATGAAACCCCTACCCAGGTGAGAACTTTAAAAACTAGAGAGAATTGAGACACAATCTTACATTCTCTCTTTTTATAATGGAAAGAGAAAAAGAAGTTTTTATTGTCTTGAACACTTCCATTAGATCCATGGATCTCACTGGGAAATTCCGGAAGAACCCTCTGTTAGAATTGTAAATCTCTAGTTACTAACAAATTACAGATAAATTGCCCTTCCAAAAATACATATGGGACTTCAGGTAACTCAGTAACCTATGGAGGGCATTTTAATTGTTTTCCTTTAAGTTCAAAAGATTGATTCTCCATTAGATACAAACATTATCTCGAAACGGTAAAACTAATAAAGTGTCTAAAGTAGGGCTATGTGACATTTGGAGATTTCATTTCTTAAAAACAGAGAACATAATTAACATTCTATATCTAAAAATGTTGATATACAAATTGCTTCTTAGTGTGAAGAAACTCTGGTCCTTCATATACACTATTCCCACTTTGGCAAACCTGAGAACAGAAAGTTTAATGATAGAATATAAAAAGAAAGAAAAAATGATAGAAGGAAAAGAAAAGTACACAAAAAGAAAAATAATGAAAATATTGCTTTTGTAACTGTTCAGAGTTAGTTCTCTCTAAGGTAAAGACCGAAATCTCTGACTGAGTCATGTACAGCCACAAAGCCATTGATTGGAATAAAAATCCCCCCATAAGTTCAAACGTAGAACAAACTTTTAAGTTCAGCTTAAGAAGGAAAGGGGGTTCATAAAATATTAATTCTGAGACCAAGTTTAAATTAGTTTATTGACATTTTGAACTTCGAGCTTGGTAAAATGCAGACTTCTTTATTTACAAAACCCAGTTTTTATCCATTAGCAAAATCCATAGACAATCTTCAATTCATGTCAAATTTACAATTGAACAGCACTGTATAGTTGTATAGGCATAATTTATCAGAGCAAGTTCTTTGATGTTGTAACTTTGCTTTCAATATACCTTGTATTTTTCATACTTTTTCACAATATTTTTATGTAAATCATTTATAATCAATACATTTAAAAAGTCAAGCTGCCAGATCATTTAAAATCTACTGAAATAAACATAAGTCAAAACTCTAAAGTATGTTTGGGACAGTAAAGATTTTGTGAACGGTCAAACTCGAATCTTAGCATAATCTTTGTGTTTTCAGTTCATCTTCTCTAAAATCACATCTTATTTCTAGGGATTGATGAACCAGTTTACATAAAATAAAAATCATCCTGTATCTTTACTCAACGCTCAGACTGAACCTTTATTGTGTTTGACTAACTTTCTCCCTATTGTTTTTGTCTGCACTCATGGATTCCAGCAGCAAGCAGAAATGCTGAAAGGCTGCTCTCACAATATTTTTGGACAGACAGAGGAAGGAAAAATGTCTATGAACAAATCCCATAGTATTCATAAGTCTGATTAGAAGGAGTTCATAGAATCATAGAATATAAGGGTTGGAAGGGACCTCAGGAGGTCATCTAGTCCAACCCCCTGCTCAAAGCAGGACCAATCCCCAATTAAATCATCCCAACCAGGGCTTTGTCAAGCCTGACCTTAAAAACTTCTAAGGAAGGAGATTCTACCACCTCCCTAGGTAACGCATTCCAGTGTTTCACCACCCTCCTAGTGAAAAAGTTTTTCCTAATATCCAACCTAAACTTCTCCCACTGCAACTTTAGACCATTGCTCCTTGTCCTGTCCTCTTCTACCACTGAGAATAGTCTAGAACCATCCTCTCTGGAACCACCTCTCAGGTAGTTGAAAGCAGCTATCAAATCCCCCCTCATTCTTCTCTTCCATAGACTAAACAATCCCAGTTCCCTCCGCCTCTCCTCATAAGTCATGTGTTCCAGACCCCTAGTCATTTTTGTTGCCCTTCACTGGACTCTCTCCAATTTATCCACATCCTTCTTGTAGTGTGGGGCCCAAAACTGGACACAGTACTCCAGATGAGGCCTCACCAATGTTGAATAGAGGGGAATGATCACGTCCCTCGATCTGCTCGCTATACCCCTACTTATACATCCCAAAATGCCATTGGCCGCCTTGGCAACAAGGGCACACTGCTGACTCATATCCAGCTTCTCGTCCACTGTCACCCCTAGGTCCTTTTCCGCAGAACTGCTGCCTAGCCATTCGGTCCCCAGTCTGTAGCTGTGCATTGGGTTCTTCCATCCTAAGTGCAGGGCCCTGCACTTATCCTTATGGAGCCTCATCAGATTTCTTTTGGCCCAATCCTCCAATTTGTCTAGGTCCCTCTGTATCCTATCCCTACCCTCCAGCGTATCTACCACTCCTCCTTGTTTAGTGTCATCCGCAAATTTGCTGAGGGTGCAATCCACACCATCCTCCAGATCATTTATGAAGATATTGAACAAAACCGGCCCCAGAACCGACCCCTGGGGCACTCCACTTGACACCGGCTGCCAACTAGACATGGAGCCATTGGTCACTACCCGTTGAGCCCAACAATCTAGCCAACTTTCCACCCACCTTATAGTGCATTCATCCAGCCCATACTTCTTTAACTTGCTGACAAGAATACTGTGGGAGACCGTGTCAAAAGCTTTGCTAAAGTCAAGAAACAATACATCCACTGCTTTCCCTTCATCCACAGAACCAGTAATCTCATCATAGAAGGCGATTAGATTAGTCAGGCATGACCTTCCCTTGGTGAATCCATGCTGACTGTTCCTGATCACTTTCCTCCCATGAAGTGCTTCAGGATTGATTCCTTGAGGACCTGCTCCATGATTTTTCCGGGGACTGAGGTGAGGCAGACTGGCCTGTAGTTCCCAGAATCCTCCTTCTTCCCTTTTTTAAAGATTGGCACTACATTAGCCTTTTTCCAGTCATCCGGGACTTCCCCAGTTCGCCACGAGTTTTCAAAGATAATGGCCAATGGCTCTGCAATCACAGCCGCCAATTCCTTTAGCACTCTCAGATGCAACGTGTCCGGGCCCATGGACTTGTGCACGTCCAGCTTTTCTAAATAGTCCCTAACCACCTCTTTCTCCACAGAGAGCTGGCCATCTACTCCCCATGCTGTGATGCCCAGTGCAGCAGTCTGGGAGCTGACCTTGTTAGTGAAGACACAGGCAAAAAAAGCAGTGAGTACATTAGCTTTTTCCACATCTTCTGTCACTAGGTTGCCTCCCTCATTCAGTAAGGGGCCCACACTTTCTTTGGCTTTCTTCTTGTTGCCAACATACCTGAAGAAACCCTACTTGTTACTCTTGACATCTCTTGCTAGCTGCAGCTCCAGGTGCGATTTGGCCCTCCTAATTTCATTCCTACATGCCCGAGCAATATTTTTATACTCTTCCCTGGTCATATGTCCAACCTTCCACTTCTTGTAAGCTTCTTTTTAATGTTTAAGATCTGCTAGGACTTCACCGTTAAGCCAAGCTGGTCGCCTTTCATATTTACTATTCTTGCTACACATCGGGATGGTTTGTCCCTGTAACCTCAACAGGGATTCCTTGAAATACAGCCAGCTCTGCTGGACTCCTTTCCCCTTCATGTTAGTCCCCCAGGGGATCCTACCCATCCGTTCCCTGAGGGAGTCGAAGTCTGCTTTCCTGAAGTCCAGGGTCCGTATCCTGCTGCTTACCTTTCTTCCCTGTGTCAGGATCCTGAACTCAACCAACTCATGGTCACTGCCTCCCAGCTTCCCATCCACTTTCGCTTCCCCCACTAATTCTTCCCAGTTTGTGAGAAGCAGGTCAAGAAAAGCTCCCCCCCTAGTTGGCTTCTCTAGCACTTAGACCAGGAAATTATTTTAAGTTAAGGTTTTAGCCCTTCAGGCGTGCTGCAGACCAAGTTGGAGCCTGCCCCAAACACAAGGCCTTCCTAAAATGGCCTTCTGCAGTACATGCAGTATAGTTGTAACCATGTAGCTCCCCAGATATTAGAGAGACAGAGCTCTGTGTGGCTCAGAAACTTGTCTCTCACTAACAAAAGTTGGTCCAATAATAGATATTTCCTCACCCACCTTTTCTTCTGCCGAACAGTTCAATACTCCCCACCCAATACAGGGCTTTGCCTAATCATAAAATTTAGCCCTATATGAGAAAATATCTCTCATAACTGTACCATCCAGCTCTTCTCTGAACAAATCACTTGTTCCTGTACTATAGGTGATTAGTGCAACCACCTCTTCTTTTTATTTATAATATTGTTTCCTTCCATCTTTGAGATTTTTTCGTATTTTCTCTATCCTCAAAAACTCTGAATGCCATACTGATTTCCATCTCCTTTAGCTTTTCCTGCATCAGACTTTTAAACATTTTTTTATTGTTGTCCACCTGTTCCACATGTTAACACATTTCTAGTGTAACTAATTTCAGCTCTAGTCAGTTCACTCACTATGTCTGCATTCAGCTAGCAATATTTGGAAATGATCTGGGCTAAGGTTAAGGACTTGGAGCCTTCCAAACACATTTCAACCTTTATACCAGACATGCCTGTTGAATTTACAGTACCTAGCTTATTGTATGGAATAAATCAAGTTAGGATAACCATCTGGTTCCCTAAGCAGGTGATCATCAGCGAAGGAATTTTCAGTTTTGACAATACCTGGTTCAATATCTTGCTGTACCCCAAAAGAGTTTCCCATCCCTCTAGTAATGGAACTTTTACATGTTTTGTGCCTGCAGCCCTCTTTCCTATCAAAGCTGCTTAGTATAAAAATGTTCAAATTTCGGAAGCTGCAGCAATACTAGTACTAACTAAATTCCAAACGTCTTTCCTCAGCAGTGAAAAGGAAATGATCTGTGTTGTATCAAAGATCGTTGTATTAATCTGTAAAGTATGTGGATTATTGTGATAACAGGGTCCAAACAGCAAAGGTTCTTTTTGGCTAAATAAAGAATATGCTTCTTAAAACCAAAGACTATATTTCCCACCCTTAGTATTTTCTCCTACTGTAATTAGTATAGGGAAAATTATCACCGGCCTTTACTACACATAGATACTTAAAATATTGTTCATGCAATACCTCCTTACCTCAGGCTTTCAAAATGTCTTCCTGTAGTAATCACCCTTTATAGGTGTAAAACAGAGTCGCCACTCTTCCAGGATGAGCCATCTCCTCGTGCGTTATGCACTTAAACTTTATTGGTTGTATTTGACTTCAGTGGTAAACTTTATAGAGCAGGAACTTTCTTTCTCTGTGGTATGTCTATACAGAACCAAGAACTGTGCTTCATAAATAATATGTTTCCATATAGCAAGCACTACTGATTTTTCTTTTTTAACACAAGTGCCATGTAAAGGAGAATTTCTATGCAAATGTTAACATTTCTGCACTAAGCAGCTTTGAGCTTAATTCTTTTGAGAATATTTGGGGACAAACATGGTTTTCCCAGAACAGTGACAGTGCAATTTCTGTGATTGTGCTGCATTCAATAGTGATAAGAACAAATAATATTAACCTTAAATTAAATGCTTGCTAGCACATTCAGCATCACTAGGGTTGCCAGGTGTCCGGGTTTCAACCGAAACACCCGGTGGATAAGGGATCCTGGCAGCTCCAGGCAGTACCACTGACGGGCTATTAAAAGTCAGGTTGGTGCAGGATTGGCACGTTCCCTACCTGGCTCTGCATAGCTCCCTGGAAGCAGCGACATGTCCCTTGGCTCCTATGAAGAGGAATGGGAGCTCCATGTGCTGCCCCTGCCCTGAGCGCTGGCTCCCATGGCCAATGGGATCTGTGGGGGCAGCACCTGCAGCGGAGGCATCACAGAGTTGCCTGGCTGCGCTTCTGCCTAGGAGCAAGGGACATGTTGCTGCTTCCGGGGAGCCGCCAGAGCTGAGCACCGCCTAGAACCTTCTCCCTGCACCCCCTCTCTGTCCCCGTCCCTGAGTCCCATCCGGCACGCAAACTCGCTCCCAAAGCCCAAACCCCCTGTCCTAGCTCAGAACCCCCTCCCACACTCCGAACCCCTCATCCCCAACCTGGAGCCTCCTCCTGCACCCCGAACCCCTCATCCCCAGCCTGGAGCCTCCTCCCGCACCCAGAGTCCTCCCTTCCTCCTGCTCCCCAACCCTGTGCCTCAGCCTGGATCCCCCACTTACAATCTGAACCCCCCCTTCCCCAGCCTGGATCCCCCTCCTGCACCCTGAACTCCGCATTGCTGGCCCCAGCCCAGAGCCTGGACCACCTTCCAGATTCCGAATATTAGAGCCCACTCCAAACCCCTTGGCCCCAGCCTAGAGCCTGTACCCTTGCCCCAGCCCAGTGAAAATGAGAGCGTGAGTGAGGGTGATGGAAAGCAAGCATCCGAGGGAGCGGGGATGGAGTGAACGGGGGAGGGTAGACTTGAAGAATTGGCAGGGCAAGCTGTTCAGTTTTGTGCAGTTAGAAAGTTGGCAACCTTAAGCATTGCCAGGAGCCAGCCTGTACAAACCAAATGATTTTGAACTCTATTTTGTTCTAAGTAGAGACACAGACAAGACGTTGCTTTGGAAATGAGTGTAAAATGCATTTATTACAAGTACATTTAAAAGTAATTTTGAAAAATTGCATCAGGAAGTTAAAATGTTTCTTAAATATAACTTATTCTATTCAATTACAAACACCCTTCCACACCTGATTTTTAGGGTTCTCTGAGGACAAGATTTATCATAGTTTGAGACAGAATCTACTTCCAGTACTTTAAGCTCTGTTCCTTGTGTCCTACTTTGGGTCTGGTCATGCAGTCCTTATTCAAGAATAATTTAGTGATGAGTGCCACTGAAATGCAATTAATAGTATCAGGTTTCAGAATAACAGCCATGTTAGTCTGTATTCGCAAAAAGAAAAGGAGTACTTGTGGCACCTTAGAGACTGTGACACCTTAGAGACTAACCAATTTATTTGAGCATAAGCTTTCGTGAGCTACAGCTCACTTCACCCATAACTGTTTTACATTTGGGGACAACGTATAGCTTCAGATCAGCGGCACTGCTATGGGTACCCGCATGGCCACACAGTATGCCAACATTTTTATGCCTGATTTAGAACAACGCTTCCTCAGCTCTCGTCCCCTAACGCCCCTACTCTACTTGCGCTATATTGATGACATCTTCATCATCTGGACCCATGGAAAAGAAGCCCTTGAGGAATTCCACCATGATTTCAACAATTTCCATCCCACCATCAACCTCAGCCTGGTCCAGTCCACACAAGAGATCCACTTCCTGGACACTACAGTGCTAATAAACAATGGTCACATAAACACCACCCTATACCAGAAACCTACTGACCACTATTCCTACCTACATGCCTCCAGCTTTCACCCTGACCACACCACACGATCCATCGTCTACAGCCAAGCTCTGCGATACAACTGCATTTGCTCCAACCCCTCAGAGACAAACACCTACAAGATCTCTATCAAGCATTCTTACAACTACAATACCCACCTGTGGAAGTGAAGAAACAGATTGATAGAGCCAGAAGAGTTCCCTGAAGTCACCTACTACAGGACAGGCCTAACAAAGAAAATGACAGAACGCCACTAGCCATCACCTTCAGCCCCCAACTAAAACCCCTCCAACGCATTATTAAGGATCTACAACCTATCCTGAAGGATGACCCAACACTCTCACAAATCTTGGGAAACAGGCCAGTCCTTGACTACAGACTACAGATAGCGACCTTCATGTCTGTAATTGCGTGACCAGAGAGATTGAAGTGTTCTCCAACTGGTTTATGGATATTATAATTCTTGACATCTGATTTGTGTCCATTTATTCTTTTACGTAGAGACTGTCCAGTTTGACCAATGTACATGGCAGAGGGGCATTGCTGGCACATGATGGCATATATCACATTGGTGGATGTGCAGGTGAACGAGCCTCTGATAGTGTGGCTGATGTTATTAGGCCCTGTGATGGTGTCCCCTGAATAGATATGTGGGCACAGTTGGCAACGGGCTTTGTTGCAAGGATAGGTTCCTGGGTTAGTGGTTCTGTTGTGTGGTATGTGGTTGTTGGTGAGTATTTGCTTCAGGTTGGGGGGCTGTCTGTAGGCAAAACAAACAACAAACAAACACAACAAACAAACAACAAAAGTACTTCAAATCCAGACTCTAGCGAGAAACTGCTGAATTGGAATTCATTTGCAAATTGGATACTATTAATTTAGGCTTAAATAGAGACTGGGAGTGGCTAAGTCATTATGCAAGGTAGCCTATTTCCCCTTGTTTCTTCCTACTCCCCCACCCCCCCAGACGTTCTTGTTAAACCCTGGATTTATGCTGGAAATGGCCCACCTTGATTATCATACACATTGTAAGGAGAGTGGTCACTTTGGATGAACTATTACCAGCAGGAGAGTGAGTTTGTGTGTGGGGGGGCGGAGGGTGAGAAAACCTGGATTTGTGCTGGAAATGGCCCAACTTGATTATCATACATATTATAAGGAGAGTGATCACTTTAGATAAGCTATTACCAGCAGGAGAGTGGGGTGGGAGGAGGTATTGTTTCATGGTCTCTGTGTATATAATGTCTTCTGCAGTTTCCACAGTATGCATCCGATGAAGTGAGCTGTAGCTCACGAAAGCTTATGCTCAAATAAATTGGTTAGTCTCTAAGGTGCCAAAGTACTCCTTTTCTTTTTTTAATTAATAATATGACACTAGATCAAATGCCAAGAATGTGTTAGGGTGGGGCTGGGAGGTTGTAAGTGCCTCCAGGGCAGATCCTCAGGGTGTATTTTTCTCAGTACCAATGAATTCTTACTTAATTGATTAATATTAAAGTCCATCTTTTACACATACATTTGTATATCTTTTTGCTTTTTTTAGTGTATTATTTGTTCTGTCCCATAGCATTGGGACTATGAGAGTAAGATTTCAGAGGAAGTCAAGTGGAAATTATTTAAATAAACAAAATCCAGAGAAATGGTACTATGAAAAATTACTGTTGCATACCCGTGATTGAAGCCATAAGTGAGCTGGGATAAAGAAAACTCACAGGGAAAGCAAAAGTTTTATAGGGAAACAGCTGAGCATATTACCACATTTGTCCTGGAGTGTTAGCATTAGTTTCATAAGATGAACATCTGTGCACTTACTCTGAAGTTGGGAGGCTCTCTTGAGCTAGAGGAGTTACAGGACTCATTCATATCTGCTGACTTGGATTTGCTTTTTTTTTGCAAAGCAAGTGCCGATAGTTGTTTTCAAAGTTTGCAGGATTGCACCTTACAGTTTACTGGTACTGTATCAGTCCAATGACTTCATGATAGAGAATGCTGTGTGCAGTGCATAGCAGCAAGCGACAAGGAGGAAAACAAAAGAAAATGTTATTTTAATGAAGTCTAGAGTGAGAGTCTAGAGCGAACAACAAGGCTTTAACTAGCTGGATCAGAAATATAGATCAAAAATCCATGAAGGAAGAATTAGTTGTATTTTTAGTTTTAACGCTTACTGAATTCCATGTTGGCACCTGATGAATTGCATGTTTCTTTTAAAATCCATGGATTACCTTTCTTTTCCATTGATTTCTGTGGAATCCAATTAACTCCAAAACTCTGGAGGAAAAGAGTCCCTAATTTTTGGGTAATTAGTCCCCCTGATTAGCTGAGCCAGAAAACTGACACAGCTAGTTAATCAGCTTTCTGGAGCAGCAATCATGTACCCTAGTTTCATGAGTCTCATGGGAAAATTGCACATTCTACAATTAAACAAAATCCATTTTGAGAAATATTTTAGTAAAAATCACACCACACCAAAGATCCAGGCCCAGATTTTGTTCACAAGGTATTAGATATACCACATTTGTATCCCCCACTACTATACAGTAAGAGAAATGTCAATTTTACTCTTATAGATATAACAGCAGAGGATACATTGCACAGGTTCTGGACAAGTCACACAACCAACCCTTTATCTCTGACTCTGAATATGATGTATGGATCTGTTCTTCTGGGCCACAATATGCTCCATATTTGTTTTCTCAGCTGTATTGTTTAGATCAGGGCTTTCAATCTGGCCCACAGGATTCCCAGCCCCATGGTGCAGCGGGCTAAGGCAGGCTCCCTGCCTGCTCTGGCCCTGCGCCACTCCCAGAAGCGGCCAGCACCATGTCCCTGTAGCCCCTTGGGGGGCAGGGGAGGGCAGAGTGCCCCCCCAGCTCTCATTGGCCAGGAATGGGGAACCGCGGCCAATGGGAGCTGTGGGGGTGGTACCCACAGGAGAAGGCAGCATGCAGCAGAACTGCCTGCCCCACCCTACCCCACCCCCAGGAGCTGCTGCTGGACATGCTGGCCACTTCTGGGAGCAGCGCGGGGCCAGGACAGGCAGGTAGCCTGGCTGCACGCCACTGGCACCCTGAACCCCTCCTGTACCCCTAGCCCCCTGACACACCCTGCATCCCAATCCCCTGCCATGAGCCCCACTCCTGACCCTGCACCCCAACCATTTGCCCAGAACCTCTTCCTGTACACCGCACCCCCTCCCACACCCCACTCCCCTGCCCTAGCCCTACATTCATGGCCCTGCATACAATTTCCCCCCCCCCCCCCAGATGTGGCCTTCAGGTCAAAAAGTTTGCCCACCCCGATTTAGATTTTTCCACAACATTACTCCTGTTGAATAGTAATAGTAATGCTTATTCCATGAGTAGTCCCATGGATTCTTCAACATGAGTGACCGAATTTGGTTCTTAGGTAAGTTATATAGAATGAGAACGGCAGTGTCTGCAATAGAAAGAATATCTCCTAAGATCCTGCTTCAGACACAGATGGAAAAAAGGTCTTCCTAGAAACTGCTTTATATGGACTAACGCTAGCTGAAGATCCGATGCCTCCCCCCAGAACGCAAATTCTGCTACCACAGTGTGGATCGTGCATATTAAGAGAATTGTGTTTTGAAAGTAATTAAAACTAATAATTTTATACAAAGCAGGAAAAATTTGTTGACTGAGATGAGCATTATGCAACATTTTCATTATACTTAAAATTAGGAAAAATAACCTACCTTGGTTCTGTTGTTGGATCATATTAAAGAAGTTCTGTATTAAAGTCACAAATGAGTTTGATTCCCCATAGTTTCAATTCCAGGGTATTACTAATTAAGAGGTCTCTTGGTTTTTGGTACTGTTTCTCTCCCTCTATGTGTGAAACTTGCAAGCTGCTAATTGTGTTAGTACATTCTAAGACAGAGTCTGTTCTCAAAGCAATTCACAGAGAGAGAGACTCAAAGCAATACTCTAACAACAGAAACAGCACCCAGAGACTCCCCGCCCTTTTGTTATATTAACAATTGTGATTAAAATAGAGATAGAGGATGTATGTGGATGGATGCTTGGTGTGGATAATAACTGAATGATCAGGGAGGTGCCAGCCTAAGAATCCAGTGTCCATCGGCTGAAGAAGGCGTCAAGTGGAAATAACCAGAGGACACCCCCCCCCCCCCCCCCGGAGGGCAGACTGGAATCCACCCAACAGCCTCAAGGATGGGAGAACCAAAGAACAAGATAACATCTTGGAGCCGTCAGGAATGTGCTATCTGCTGATTGATTCAGCAACAGCATGATGAAGCAATTCCCATAGACTGGCATAGGAAGAAATTCCTATAAAAATAGACTCTAAAAAGTGAGAACTTTGGGGTCTGATTCTGCAAACCAACTTCCAGGAGCATCAGATGAGCATCTGACAAGGCCCTGCTCCCTCCTCATGTCCAGGCCACCTGGCCAGTGACTTGGCATGAGCAACTCTAAGGCTGGTAACTATGATAACAACCTTGCAGAACCTGTGTGTGTGTGTGTGTGTGAATGAATGTGAGAATAAATATGAGATTGAATGGAATGTTATAGCTATAACTAACTGCTTACTATGATTCTTTCTGTATTCACAATAAATGTGGTATTTTGCCTTTTTCCCTTTAATAAGATCCTGCTGGTTTTTATTTTATTGGTACAACATTTTGGTGGAGAATTGCGAAAGGGGGAATATTGGTAAAAAAACCTCAGTTATTGTAAATATTGGTGTACACACCGCCAGCTCTAGTGAGCTAGGCATTTCTATTAGGTTAACCAGACCTGCTGGCCTCCGGGAAGGTAGCAGGGGACCTGCTGGCCTCCGGGAAGGTAGCAGGAAAAACAGATTAAACCAGACCTGCTGGCCTCCGAGAAGGTAGCAGGGGACCTGCTGGCCTCCGAGAAGGTAGCAGGAAAAACAGATTAAACCAGACCTGCTGGCCTCCGAGAAGGTAGCAGGAGACCTGCTGGCCTCCGAGAAGGTAGTAGGGAAAACAGATTAAACCAGACCTGCTGGCCTCCGAGAAGGTAGCAGGGGACCTGCTGGCCTCCGAGAAGGTAGCAGGGAAGAACAGGTTAACCGGACCTGCTGGCCTCCGAGAAGGTAGCAGGGAGAAACAGGTTAACCAGACCTGCTGGCCTCCGAGAAGGTAGCAGGGAGAAATAGGTTAACTGGACCTGCTGGCCTCTGGGAAGGTAGCAGGGGACCTGCTGGCCTCCGGGAAGGTAGCAGGGGAAAAACGCATAGATTAAGCTATGATTTCAGAATCTAGGCTGTGTCACTTGCTAAGTAATACCAGCAGTGACAAAGAGATTGAAATATCCATGTTAAGATGTTTAAAAGAAAACAGGGTAAGCCAGTACTAGAGGGAGGAATGGAGTCAGAAGGAACTCCAACCTCACCTTTTGTTAAAGAAATTACACCTTTTAAACAAATCCTTCAAAAATTTGGGCACAGTCCTTGGACTAAACAAGCCCTAGCTGATGTCTGCACTATTTCGGACCTAGAGGATAGATTGGCTCAGTATATCCTCATATATAAACCTTCTAGTGCTGCCAAAAGAGATGCAGCAGCAATTTGGTTGTTGTGGGAGGCATGTAAGGATTCTTCCCTCCGCTTGTCTTCATGTAAAGAGGAAAAGGCACAAATGGAAAAGGGAGCAGACAATTGGAAGGTGCTGGCTACAAATACCCAAAGCCAGCTGAAAATAGTGAAAGAGGCACTCCAGGAATACAAAAAGAGTGAAAAAGTTAACTCTGCAGAGGCTGGAGGGAGGCAGGTAAAGGGGGAGAAGGTCCTATGTACCGCACCCCCAGGCATAATTACAAAGAGAAAAGAGAGTAAAAAAAAAAAAAAGTTAACTCTGCAGAGGCTGGAGGGAATTAAGCAGTTAAACTTTGTATTTCACCCAAACAACTTTTAACCGAAAATGTTAAAAAGGAAAAGTGTTTGAGCATTCTTGGTTTCTTTGCAGCCATTCTGAAAGAAAAATGGGCCCTTTTCCAAAGGAATGTCTGTAAATTAGCCAGGCAAAAATAAACTATCTGATTAAAATCATTTGACTGGACAATTTAGTCAAATTTGCTAAAAGAACATAAGAGGGTTCTATTGGAACTTAACTGCCTCAAATGTATAAAGGGAATGTAAGATGTAAAAAACAGAGCAGTGTGGAAGGGATGTTGAAGGAAAAGAAAATGTGTATGTATCTGTCTGTGTGTGTGTAAATATGTAAAGTTCTAAGGACCAGTTAGTTTTGTTTTTGTTAATGCCACTAAAAATCCATTTGACTCTTTAATTCAAAGTTGCAAAACTGACAGACCTTTTTGCTAGACACAGGTAATTAGTGTTGTTTGGCTTTGGGATTTGGCATTTAACCCTTAAAAGGTAACTCAATGCTTTACAAAATTTAAAATGTTTTTAAGTTGTGGCTGCAGCAGGGCAGTCAAAATCAGGAGAATATAAAAAAAAAAATTTGGATTCTTTTTGTTTGTTTTTTGTTTGTTTTTGTAACAAAATAGCAGATGAGAGTTGTAGTAAAAAAAAAAAATTAAAAAAGACAGTGCCTCTCTGAAGCAACAGCAGGGGTGAGGTGCACAAAACAAAAAGAAGCAATGTTAGAAACACTGAGTCTTAAAATGGCTCTGAGTAATCAGACTGTCACTTTGATAAAGGTACATGAAAACTCTGTAAGCAAAAAAAGAAATAGTGACACCTTATGTAAAAATGGATCTGGATAATGTTATAGAAGTTAAGCTATGGAAGGAATGTGCATTTGCCCCAGAACATGTGCAGGGTATATTGTAGAAGGGGCAAAAGAAATGCAAACATACCATGCTACTTAATTAAAATGCTATTAGGGCTCCAAAGGGAGCCACAATAGGTTGGGTTTTCTTTTTCAGATTGCTGTGTGTTTTGGAAGCAGAAGTTAAAAGTAATCAAAACTCTGGTGAAAGTTGATTGTGTCCCTTTTAAGATAGACTCTCTGAGCTGCTGATGGCTTTAAATCCAAAAGCAGGAAGTTTCTGTGAAAATGCAAATTACCTAAATGATGAAGGAAAGAACTAGCAGCACAAAGGAGCTGCAGATAAAGGACATACCTGGTCAGCAAACAAATTGTCTAAATAAAAGGCATGGGATAACAAGATAATTTTAATAAATTTAATGATAATAAGTATCCCTGTAACAACGTATAGTGTGTATGATTTTTGGAAAAATCCTTTAAGGTCGTATGGTAATGATGCTTCTCAGTTATTACCTGTAAATAAAACTTAAAGCTTAACACAGCAGGAAAAACATTATAAACTTGGTCTGCTGTATAAGAAGGAAAACTCAGGGATTTAATGACTAAACAGTGGGATAATTTCCCCATAACCCTTAAAAGATAAAAGCCATTGAAACCTGGCCTGCCTATAGAACAAAAACAGGAAAATATGGGGGCAATTTCTCTGTTTTGCCTGCAATCAGCAAGGGTATTTGTAAAAGAAATATTTTAAGCAATAATCTGCCACCCCAAAAGGGGTAGAAACATGTTCTTTTTGTCTTTCAGAAAATCAGGAAAAGCTGCCAGCTGAAAAGCAACCCAATACCATGAATCTACTGTCACAATAGAAATTGTGTTCTGTGTTCTATGTTTTGTCTTGTGTTTTGTGTTGTTGCTCGCACTGTTGTGTGTTTAAAAAAAAATACTGAAGACCTGCAGGAACTTAAAAATAAATTAAGCTTTCTGTCCCAGCTACAGGACAGCCTGATACAAAAACAAGTACATGCCAATGTAGACTTGGTCCAAATTGGTCTGGGTAACCTAAAAGGCCAATGGAATCTTTAGTAATGGCTTAATACTACCACATGGCTTATCCATAAGAAAAAAAAAATATTAGAAATAGGAAACTACACAGCCATAGCTATGGGATGCACTGAAATGCAGATACTTGCACTAGCTACTTTGGAACACAAAATGTTCTGGGTCATATTGGGAAATATTAAGGGTTTGATGCATTTGTTAAAAAAGAAAGAGATCATTGTTTGACACTTATCAATATGAATGGATGCAATATGTTTCCAGTATTGTAAACCAGACTTGTTAATGGGAGAAATTGTTGTCAAAATTGCACACCAACAGTCCCTGGAGGCAAAGGTATTGAAGGTTAACCCACTCCCCATATTACACATGGGATCCTTTTGGCTACCCTGGACCTTGAGCCAGTGGGCTGGGGAGGGAGGGAAGCTATTGGACACTAGAGGTTGTACCGAATGGACTCCTCAAAAGTGCGTGTGCCTCACCTTGCCTGTTGCCCCAGAACCTTGTAGTAAAGATACATCACTAGGATCATGTATGTGGCATGAATTGGAATCACAAACTCAAATTGCCTCAAGTACTTTCTCTTGAATAGGCTACATAGAAAGTGACACTGACGATTATAAATCTTAGTGTCAAAAGGGGGATTATGTTGGATCATATTAAAGAAGTTCTGTATTAAAGTCACAAATGAGTTTGATTCCCCATAGTTTCAATTCCAGGGTATTACTGATTAAGAGGTCTCTTGGTTTTTGGTACTGTTTCTCTCCCTCTATGTGTGAAACTTGCAAGCTGCTAATTGTGTTAGTACATTCTAAGACAGAGTCTGTTCTCAAAGCAGTTCACAGAGAGAGAGACTCAAAACAATACTCTAACAACAGAAACAGCACCCAGAGACTCCCCGCCCTTTTGTTATATTAACAATTGTGATTAAAATAGAGATAGAGGATGTATGTGGATGGATGCTTGGTGTGGATAATAACTGAATGATCAGGGAGGTGCCAGCCTAAGAATCCAGTGTCCATCGGCTGAAGAAGGCGTCAAGTGGAAATAACCAGAGGACACACCCCCCCCCCCCCCCCGGAGGGCAGACTGGAATCCACCCAACAGCCTCAAGGATGGGAGAACCAAAGAACAAGATAACATCTTGGAGCCGTCAGGAATGTGCTATCTGCTGATTGATTCAGCAACAGCATGATGAAGCAATTCCCATAGACTGGCATAGGAAGAAATTCCTATAAAAATAGACTCTAAAAAGTGAGAACTTTGGGGTCTGATTCTGCAAACCAACTTCCAGGAGCATCAGATGAGCATCTGACAAGGCCCTGCTCCCTCCTCATGTCCAGGCCACCTGGCCAGTGACTTGGCATGAGCAACTCTAAGGCTGGTAACTATGATAACAACCTTGCAGAACCTGTGTGTGTGTGTGTGTGTGTGTGTGTGTGTATGAATGAATGTGAGAATAAATATGAGATTGAATGGAATGTTATAGCTATAACTAACTGCTTACTATGATTCTTTCTGTATTCACAATAAATGTGGTATTTTGCCTTTTTCCCTTTAATAAGATCCTGCTGGTTTTTATTTTATTGGTACAACACTGTCTTTTGAAAATTGAAACTCTGTTTTTGCATAGACTATAGACGGTGGCTGAGTACTGATGCCCCAATACCAAAATGCCTCATACATGAGCTAGCAGGACCTCTTCTAGAAGCAACAGGCTAAATCTTTTTCTCTGTCCTTCACTTTTGTGCAAAGATGGGCACAGATGTTAGGACACTCGCATGCAAGATTCAGGAGACCTGCTCTACCCACAGTCTTTCTCTGTAACTTTGGGCAGGTCACTTTGTCTCTGTACCTCGGTTCCTCATCTGTAAAATGGGGATGTTTTCGGGAGAAATACATTAGAAGAGTGTGAAGCACTCAGATGCTGCCAATGGGTGCCATGAGTAGACCATATGGAACAAGGTTGCAGAGCTGATGATATAGAAGGAAGCACAAGATTTGTCCTGAAACCATCAACAAATTCTCAGCACCTAGAGTTGCTATTTATTTCTTTGTTTCCAGGATCTAAAGGATCAGTTTTATATTGCATCATTTTAGCTCATGCTTCTCTTATGATATTTCCTATGTATTTTGAAATTGACATGCTATTAATTGCTCATGAGAAGTCGCACCTTTTTCCTAACCAAAGCCATGGCAAGTAAAGCCCAGCCTTTTTGCTCTACTAAGCACTGCTGTTAATGAGACTAGAAGTGAAATGTTTTCATTAAAAATATGAAACTACTAATGATGTTGCTCCTAACTGGGGAAGAAGGGCAAACAGTACTGTGATGGACTGTTGCCAGCAAATGTCTCCATTCTTTGAGAGGCTGTGGGAGCAGCAGTGCTAACAGTAGTCGTAGTGCAGGTGAAAGCAAGTAGACGGCCTAGTAATGTAAGAAAAATCAGGAGATTCATCTTGGCCTGTCACACTTAAATGCTTCATTCCCCGATAGTACAAACAGGTTTTTTCACCTGACTTGAAAACATGTATAGTGTAGTAAACAGAGTGCTTTGTTTCTTGTACAGTCACGGAAATGTACATTAAAGATAACATTACTACACTCTCTGCAACTTTATTGCAAGCCTGTTGTTTCCTGTAGCATCTATTTCTATATTGTACTCTTCTGTAGCAAACTTGGCACTAGGCCTAAATATGCAAGGTGCAAAGTGCCTCCTGAGAAATGCTGAGTACCCTCAAGCACCAGTAACTTCACTGTAGCTACAGGCTGCTCAGCACCTCTCAAGAGGCACTGAACAACTTTTGGGTAGTTGAGGGGGCTCCAGTTCTACTGCCTCCACTGAGCATAGCTTTGGTAGGAAGGCAAAGACAGAGAGAGGCAGTGTTATAAGAAGGCATGTTCTGAGCCCCTGACGTTCAGAGGTGCTATGTACACACAGCTATCATTGAGTTCAGTTGCAGATGGAGTTGTGAGTGCCCAAAGCAGCTGAAAATCTTGATTTTTAAGCATTTTTTAAAATCGTCAATTTAAATGTTCAGTTGCACACAGTTGTGGAGGGTTATTTTATTGATTGGTGAATTATGGAATGTCAGACAATGGCGGAGGGTCAGACTTTTGTTTAATGATAGTAGATGTTGAGATGCAGAAAGTTAAATGATCACCGTTAACACACAAATTGTCATATGAGATTTTAAAATATATAAAAAAAAAATAGAATTTAAATCAAACTCTAAGAAGTTCTCAAGTAGCATTTTTCTTTTCATATCCGTAAATGTAGATGATTATGGAAATATTTCTCAGTTTGTGTGTGTAAGGTGAAATTAACGTTTACTGATATTTACTGATAAGTAGGCTTGGAAGGATTAGATTTTTTTTAAAGATGTCCAAGGTATGTTCATAGACTGTATTTTATCATGTACTTTACAGATCATTCCTGAAAACAGGGGCTTATGGAAAAATTAAGTTAAATATGGAGATTTTGGCAGAAATAATTAGAGCTCCTGATATGCAGTTAATGTAGATCACCACCAGTGTGAGGTTTTTTCAAGCACTGGAATAATTTCATTCCTTTGTTCTTTAAAAACTTAATAGAATCCAGTTGCAGACTGGATTATGGTTAGTCCTTTGCAGTAAAACTATGGCAGATTTTTTTCAGCCAGTAGGGTAGGGCAAGGTCCAGAAAATTGTCTTAACATTTTTTTTATCACAATGAAAAGATGGCACAATGAAATGTCACACAGGCATTTCAGACAGATGTTACTCTGGATGAAACAGGTTCAACGCTATTCTTATGTTAAAATGAGATTGGGCCATCCCGTGCCAAAAGCATCTTATCACTGATGCCACAGTATCCTTGCTGATGCAGGTGTATGTGAAGCAAAACTATCTATCTATATAACTATAATTATTAGTAGCTAGTGACTTGTAGGCTGTCTTGAGTCAGGGCAAATGAGTGTTTGTTTCAGATAAGCCTATAAACCTAACACAGTACAAAAGGTTCCTGTGACTGTTTGACATTTAATTTTGCTGCCAGTCTGGATTTTACTGTGAAAAATTTGGCATTCACAAGTCCCATGTGACTTTCTTTTTCCCAGGGCATATGGTGGGGCCAGTGTATTGAGTGGCTCTCACAGGAATTCCTAAGATTTTTCTAATAGTCTGCTTTAGCTATTTATGTTCCCAGCTTCACTCTTACTGTCAGTTAAATCTTATTCTCGTGTATTTTTGCCATTGTATTTTTATGTGATTGCTTCTGCTTCTATCCAAGATCTGCAGTTATTTTTCACCATATCAATTACATGTAGCAAGGGACAATTTTAAAAAAGGAGATTCGACAAAAAGCCAGATTGATCATTGAGTTACTCCATTTTTTTTCACCAGGGTAATTCCATTGATTTCAATTCAGTTACATGGGTTAAAGCTAGAGTGATGCAGTGGTGTATCAGGCTAAAAGTTTACCTAACCATAGATGTGAACAAGATTGCTGTTCTGCCCACAGGGTCTCAGACAACAGTTTCATTGCCCTTATCCCTTCTGAGATTTGGAGAAGGTGCCGCCTTCCTCTGTGGTACATATCCATCTGGGGATAACAACCTCATATAACCACAGGGTTACCTCTTGTGATACCATTACTGATTGCAAGCTTTGTTTACCATTCTAGAGCCTCACAGTGTCATTTTCATTAAATAGTGGCCATTTCCATGACCCCAAATGATATTCATATTTTTGAGACTTAACAAATTGATTTGGGCATAAGCTTCTGTGGGCTAAAACCCACTTCATCAGATGCATGGAGTGAAAAATACAGTAGAATCATAGAATCATAGAATATCAGGGTTGGAAGGGACCTCAGGAGGTCATCTAGTCCAACCCCCTGCTCAAAAGCAGGACCACTCCCCAATTAAATCATCCCAGCCAGGACTTTGTCAAGCCTGACATTAAAAACTTCTAAGGAAGGAGATTCCACCACCTCCCTAGGTAACGCATTCCAGTGTTTCACCACCCTCTTAGTGAAAAAGTTTTTCCTAATATCCAACCTAAACCTCCCCCACTGCAACTTGAGACCATTACTCCTTGTCCTGTCCTCTTTCACCACTGAGAATAGCCTAGAGCCATCCTCTCTGGAACCACCTCTCAGGTAGTAGAAAGCAGCTATCAAATCCCCCCTCATTCTTCTCTTCTGCAGACTAAACAATCCCAGTTCCCTCAGCCTCTCCTCATAAGTCATGTGTTCCAGACCCCTAATCCTTTTTGTTGCCCTTCACTGGACTCTCTCCAATTTATCCACATCCTTCTTGTAATGTGGGGCCCAAAACTGGACACAGTACTCCAGATGAGGCCTCACCAATGTCGAATAGAGGGGAACGATCACGTCCCTCGATCTGCTCGCTATGCCCCTACTTATACATCCCAAAATGCCATTGGCCGCCTTGGCAACAAGGGCACACTGCTGACTCCTATCCAGCTTCTTGTTCACTGTCACCCCTAGGTCCTTTTCCGCAGAACTGCTGCCTAGCCATTCGGTCCCTAGTCTGTAGCTGTGCATTGGGTTCTTCCATCCTAAGTGCAGTACCCTGCAATTATCCTTATTGAGCCTCATCAGATTTCTTTTGGCCCAATCCTCCAATTTGTCTAGGTCCCTCTGTATCCTATCCCTGCCCTCCAGCATATCTACCACTCCTCCCAGTTTAGTATCATCCGCAAATTTGCTGAGAGTGCAATCCACACCATCCTCCAGATCATATATGAAGATATTGAACAAAACCGGCCCCAGGACGGACCCCTGGGGCACTCCACTTGACACCGGCTGCCAACTAGACATGGAGCCATTGATCACTACCTGTTGAGCCCGACAATCTAGCCAACTATCCACCCACCTTATAGTGCATTCATCCAGCCCATACTTCTTTAACTTGCTGACAAGAATACTGTGGGAGACCGTGTCAAAAGCTTTGCTAAAGTCAAGATACAATACATCCACTGCTTTCCCTTCATCCACAGAACCAGTAATCTCATCATAGAAGGCGATTAGATTAGTCAGGCATGACCTTCCCTTGGTGAATCCATTCTGACTGTTCCTGATCACTTTCCTCTCATGTAAGTGCTTCAGGATTGATTCTTTGAGGACCTGCAGGATATATATGATAGCATATGAAAACATAGGAGTTGCCTTACCAAGTGGGGGGTCAGTGCTAACGAGCCAATTCAATTAAGGTGGAAGTGGCCTATTCTCAACAGTTGACAAGAAGAGGTGAATACCAAGGGAGGGGAAATTTGTAGTGCTAACAAGGCCAATGCAATCAAGGTGGCCAATTTCCAATAGTTGACAAGAAGATGTGAGTATCAGCAGAGGGAAAATTACTTTTTGTAATGACCCATCCACTCGCAGTCTTTATTCAAGTGTAATTTGATGGTCTCCAGTTTGCAAATTCATTCCCGTTCTGCAGTTTCTCGTTGGAGTCTGTTTTTGAAGTTTTTTTGTTGAAGAATTGCCACTTTTAAGTCTGTTATTGAGTGTCCAGGGAGATTGAAGCGTTTTCCTACTGGTTTTTGAATATTACAATTCTTGATGTCTGATTTGTGTCCATTGATTCTTTTGCGTAGAGACTGTCCAGTTTGGCCAATGTACATGGCAGAGGGGCATTGCTGGCACATGATGGCATATATCACATTGGTAGATGTGCAGGTAAACGAGCCACTGATGGTGTGGCTGATGTGATTCGGCCCTATGATGGTGTCCCCTGAACAGATATGCAGACGGAGTTGGCAACGGGATTTGTTTCAGGGATTGCTTCCTGGGTTAGTGTTTTTGTTGCGTGGTGTGTAGATGCTGGGGAGTATTTGCTTCAGGTTCCCTATACCAGAAACCTACTGACCACTATACTTACCTACATGCCTCCAGCTTTCATCCAGACCACATCATGTGATCCATTGTTTACAGCCAAGCTCTAAGATACAATCTCATTTGCTCCAATCCTTCAGACAGACACACATACCTACAGGATCTCTATCAAGCATTCTTAAAACTTCAGTACCCACCTGATGAGGTGAAGAAACAGATTGACAGAGCCAGAAGGTTACCCAGAAGTCTCCAACTACAGGACAGGCTCAACAAAGAAAGTAACAGAATGCCACTAGCCATCACCTACAGCCCCCAACTAAAACCTCTCCAGCGCATCATCAAGGATCTACAACCTATCCCGAAGGACGATGCCCCCACTCTCTCAGATCTTGGGAGACAGGCCAGTCCTCGCTTACAGACAGCCCCCCAACCTGAAGCAAATACTCACCAGCAACTGTACACCACACAACAAAAACACTAACCCAGGAAGCAATCCCTGAAACAAACCCTGATGTCAAGATTGGCAGAGCACAGAAAGATCAACTATGTTAAAAAAATAAAACCCACAGCAAATTATGTGTATCTGGCAAGGGGAGTAGGAATTCTTGCAGCAAGAATGTGTGATGCACATGTGGTTGAAATGAACTTGATACCCTTCAAATTGAGTAACAATCTGTTTGGGTACAATTGGATATGTCACTACATTCAGTGTTCCTTTCTTGCAATATCAGATACTGGTGGAAAGGCTGTCCTGCAGTCTTGGATGAAGCTGCATTTTTGTGTCAGCTGACTTAAGAGCATATGAAGGAGGGAGTGAAGTGTTTACAAAGAGCTTGTATCTGAGTCAGGGCAGAGTGTTGGATCTCAAGCAAGGTCTGCTCTCTAAATGAATGAGTAAGTGAAAGCTCCTTGACCCCAATCTAGTCCTAAGATCCTGATTCACTATATCAGGAGGGTAAATATGCATGTTATAAGTTCTAAACTGGTGTCAGATAGGGACCCTAGAAATAAAAACAAAGAGAATTTACCACTTTTTCTCATCTCCTTTCTACTCAGTTGCATGCTTTAAATCATGTTATATTTTACCTATGAACTATGTATCCCTTATCCCTAAAACTTTGTCTCAGTAAACACCATTGACCTTCAAAATAAATGACCTAGATGAAATATTTATGTAAACTAACAGATTAAAAAAATCTGTGCAAACCTAATAATAAATTTCTGGATGTTGAGAGTTTTCAGAAGCCTATAATCTAGATAGGTATTTTTTATTAATTTAAATAAAGTAAGAAATGGTTATAACAAATTTTTACTGTGCTAAACTTGGTAATTTAGTTTAGTAAATTGTTTATATGTTTTCTTTTAATGGAAATTAAATGAATTGAAGAGAAAAAATCTAAAACACATTTATAAATAAGTTTGGATTAAACTTTAAGGCTAAAAGGAAGACTGAAAAAATACACTACATTAGGTAGTATTTTTAAAATAAATAACACAGACACATGACTCCAGAGGTTTTGATAGACTTTCCCTCTAAGCATACTTCCAACATGTAGTATCAGAAGAGAGAAAAGCCATATGTCCATGTGTTTGCTTGTTAGTTATTTTCAGACTCCTTTGGAAAGTAACAAGGCCTTGTTCTTGTGTAGGGGTTGGCAAATCTGAGATCTAAAATTTAAATCTCTTAACATGTTGAGTAGTTTAATGCAGCTTAGGAGACTGGAATAATGGGAAAGGCAGTTCTGGGAAGTGATTCAACAATAAAACCTGTAATCTGTGCCCTGTTATGATCATCTAATAATACTTAGCTCTGATGTAGCGGGATTATTCAGGCTTTAATTATTTATTTAATAATGTTTAATGCCTATTTTGCTTCAGTCTTCCACAAAAAGATTAATGGTGACCAGATGCTGAACACAGTATTAACAACAATGGGGAAGAAACATAAACCAAAAACAGGGAAAGAACAGGTTAAAGAATATTTAGGTAAATTAGATATATTCAAGTCATCAGGGCTTGACAAAATTTGTCCTAGGCTACTTAAAAAACAATCTTGGAACTGTTATCAATTATCTTTGAAAAGTATTTTCATCAATGACTTGCATAATAGAGTGGAGAATATGCTTATAAAATTTGTGGATAACATCAAGCTGGTTGAGCGGGGTTTGCAAGCACTTGGAAGCACAGGATTAGAATTCAAAATGACTTTGACAAATTAGATAAATGGTCTGAAATCAAACCAGATAAAATTCAATAAAGACAAGTGCAAAGTACTATTCTTGGGAAGGAAAAATCAAATGCACAACTACAAAGTAAGGAATATCTGGCTGGGCTATATACTGCTGAAAAGGATCTGGGGTTACACTAATGACGGATTGAATATAAGTCAACAATACAGTGCATTTGTGAAAAAGTCTAATCATAGAATCATAGAATATCAGGGTTGGAAGGGACCCCTGAAGGTCATCTAGTCCAACCCCCTGCTCGAAGCAGGACCAATTCCCAGTTATATCATCCCAGCCAGGGCTTTGTTAAGCCTGACCTTAAAAACCTCTAAGGAAGGAGATTCTACCACCTCCCTAGGTAACGCATTCCAGTGTTTCACCACCCTCTTAGTGAAAAAGTTTTTCCTAATTTCCAATCTAAACCTCCCCCACTGCAACTTGAGACCATTACTCCTCGTTCTGTCATCTGCTACCATTGAGAACAGTCTAGAGCCATCCTCTTTGGAACCCCCTTTCAGGTAGTTGAAAGCAGCTATCAAATCCCCCCTCATTCTTCTCTTCTGCAGGCTAAACAATCCCAGCTCCCTCAGCCTCTCCTCATAAGTCATGTGTTCTAGACCCCTAATCATTTTTGTTGCCCTTCGCTGGACTCTTTCCAATTTATCCACATCCTTCTTGTAGTGTGGGGCCCAAAACTGGACACAGTACTCCAGATGAGGCCTCACCAATGTCGAATAGAGGGGAACGATCACGTCCCTCGATCTGCTTGCTATGCCCCTACTTATACATCCCAAAATGCCATTGGCCACCTTGGCAACAAGGGCACACTGCTGACTCATATCCAGCTTCTCGTCCACTGTCACCCCTAGGTCCTTTTCCGCAGAACTGCTGCCTAGCCATTCGGTCCCTAGTCTGTAGCGGTGCATTGGATTCTTCCATCCTAAGTGCAGGACCCTGCACTTATCCTTATTGAACCTCATCAGATTTCTTTTGGCCCAATCCTCCAATTTGTCTAGGTCCTTCTGTATCCTATCCCTCCCCTCCAGCGTATATACCACTCCTCCCAGTTTAGTATCATCCGCAAATTTGCTGAGAGTGCAATCCACACCATCCTCCAGATCATTTATGAAGATATTGAACAAAACCGGCCCCGGGACCGACCCTTGGGCCGAGGACCGACCCTTGGGGCACTCCACTTGATATCATTCTGAGGTGTATTATCAGGAGTGCTGTATGAAAGAAATGGAAGTTAATTGTCCCGCTCTACTTGGCACTGGGGTGATGCCTCAGCTGGAGTACTGTTTTCTGGGTGCTATGCTTTAGACAAGATGTGGACAAACTGGAGAGAATATAGAAGAAAGCAACAAAAATGATAAAAAGGTTTAAAAACATGACCTGAGGAAAGTTTTAAAAAAACTGGGCAGATTTAGTCTTGAGAAAAAATGTGTGTGTGTGTGGGGGGGGGGGGACCTTATAATGGTCTTCAAATATGCTGAGGGCTGTTATAAAGAAGACAGTGATCAATTGTTCTCCATGTCCACTGAAATAGCACAAGAAATAATGGGCTTAATTTGTAGCAAGGGAAATTTAGGTTAGATATTGGAAAATTTTTCCTAACTATAAGGACAGTTAAACTCTGGAATAGGTTTCCAAGGGAGGTTGTGGACTCCCTATCATTAGAGGTTTTTAAGAACAGGTTGGAGAAATACCTGTCAGGGATGATCTAGGTCCTAGTTCAATGCTAGAGACTGGACTTGAAAACCTCTGAAGGTCACTTCCAAACTCGCATTTCCGTGATTCTGTGATTCTTCTGATATATATGGTATACCCCTTTCCTCAGCAAGGGGTATACCATATATAGCAGAAGAATCATATATATCATCAGTGGCTACAATTATTATTCATATTCCTGTTGACATTTTTTGAAATTTCATTGCAGTTTGTTTCAAGAATATCATGGAATTTTATCCTTTTGTCTGTCTTGATGTTGAAATTTGTTCAGTTCCTAATTACAGTAGAGGATATGGATATGTAATGACCTGCTAGAGCTATGAGGGTTGTACCCAGTTGATCAGATTTCCCCTCTAATGTTGCACTCCATATGTTTTATGGAAATATGCTAATGAGTGTGAGTATGATGTAACCGGAATATGCTTTATGCAAAAGGTGTCTTGTAAGGTACCATTACAAAGCTTATAATCTACTGAGTGTGTTCATCCTATTTGTATGAATATAACATTCTTGTATCTAAAACTAGACATATGAAGTATTATTCTGAGGTCCTATTGTAATTATGCAAAGTATGGACCATTAATGGTGGATTAGGATCTTGATGGCTCCCATTGACAAGGACAATTGGTTATGAATGGGTTTATTTACCTGCAAGCCTTCCTGTGTACCTGATGTGGGTAATGAAGAATTAGGTCTTACAGTGACATGTGACCATGTCGCATGATACTGGAATCCATCTTAAACCTGGTGCTTTTCCATTTAGAAGGAGGGGTGAGGACTCAGAGAGGCAAAGGATTCCTGCCTTGTGCCAAAGCTGTAAAAGGGGGTGAAGCAGGACAAAGGAGTTGCCAGTCATGAGAAATTCCCTAGTTACCACCTGAGCTGGAACTAACAAGTACTGTACCAGGGGAAAGGATTGAGCCCAGACTAGGAAGGAGTCTAGTCTGTGAAAGAAGCTTATTGGAACATCTCTGAGGGTGAGATATTACCTGTATCAGTTTCTTAATGTATTAGGCTTAGACTTGCATGTTTTGTTTTATTTTGCTTGGTGACTTACTTTATTCTGTCTGTCATTACTTGAAACCACTTAAATCCTACTTTTTAATACTTAATAAAATCACTTTTGTTTATTAATTAACCCAGAGTAAGTGATTAATACCTGGGAAAGCAAACAGCTGTGCATATCTCTCTCAGTGTTCTAGAGGGTGGACAATTTATGAGTTTACCCTGTGTAATCTTTATACAGAATAAAACAGATTTATTTGGGGTTTGGATCCCATTGGGAACTGGGTGCTGGAGACGGGAGTACTTGCTGAGCTGTTTTCAGTTAAATCTGAAGCTTTGGGGGAGTGGTTCAGACTCTGGGTCTGTTTTGCAGCAGGTTAACATGTCTGGCTCAACAAGACAGGATTATGGAGTCCCAAGATGACAAAGAAAACAGGCTCAGAGGTAGTTTCAGCACATCAAGTGACAGTCCCAAGGGGGTCTCTGTGACCGATCCCATCACACCCTCCCCACTCAGCTTCAAGGCTCAAAGTTTTATCCAGATATATTATTTCCAATAAATGTAATGTACTGTCCATCCCTGACATACAAACTTGCAGGCCGAATTTATTCCTGGTATAACACTTTACTTGAATGGCATAGAAGCTAATGGAGTTACACCAAGGATGAATTTGACCGTGTGTGTAGAGACAGATACAGACACCTTCCCTGGTTGTGCAGTTCCTGTGAAAGAGAAACTTCTGTTGATTGCTGATTAGGCTGTTTGAGGATTTCACCAACAGGCCCTTAATGTCACATAATAGATGGATTCTACTTAAATCCATGGACTTACTCCAGGATCACTTATTGTCCTCTTCTTGTTTATTGTCTATAAGTAACTTAAAACCTTCAGAGCCCTTAAAAAATCTTTGGGATATGACTTTGTGGTGTGTACTGCCATATAGCTTGTAAAATGTAATACTACACTTAAACTTCCCACATTTGAAATCTCTCTTTTTTTTTTAATAGCTAAATACTGAACCTTCTCTAAGGCTATGTCTACTCCCATTGAGATGTGTAGAGTATATACACTGCACACGTCTCCTAGAATGGGTATAAATAGCAGTATAGATAGATTAAGTGAGCAGAATAAAGGTACTGCTTAAGTGAGCAGAATAAAGACACATCAAAACCTTAGGGTATATACCCTACACCTACAACATGACTCTCTACATGTCCAAGCAATGCCTCCCATACCTGCAGCGCTGTCCTTAGTAGTATAGGGTCCCATCACCAGTAGGGAAAGGCTCCAGCAGCAGGCAAAGGCTCTTGCAGGGAGGATGCAGTAGAGAAAGGCTCTGGCAGCTCCCCACTGCCAGAGCCTTTCACAGCTGCATGTAACTATGCACCTCAGTGTGGATGCAGCCAGCTTTTCACTGCAGCATGTAGCTACATATACCTGGGATGCTGCCCGTGAAGACAAGGCCTAAATGATGTGTGAGAAAGGGTATTATTTATCACTCTCATAATATCAGCCAAGTGGTATTATGGTACCTCTCTTGATGACATCACTATAATAGTGTCATTGGTTTATACAGTTTGCAAAGAATGAAATCAGCATACATAATAAATATTATAAAATGATCAGTGAACCTAGTGGAGCTGTATCAAATGAATAATTTATGGATACGCAGGTGATAGATTTAACATACATGAGATCTTTTAAAGTAAGGGTCAGTCAGCATTTTCATTATAAAGTGAACTTATTTTCTGCTTCAATTTGCTCTGTGTTGAAGCTTGACAATTTGTCTCTCTTCTCAGGAATGATTTTTTTTTTTTTTGTACAAAGCTGCAAATTTTAAAGAATTGTATCTGTTAGTTTAAGTTGTGAATGTGTTTGCAGTTGCTACTGTTTTCTCTATAGGTAAAGTTGAAATCGTCTCTTCCCTCCCCGAACCCTGAATTTGTTTACAGATATTTGGAATGTACCCTATCACATCTCAGGGCATGTGATGAGGTGGGCTTCCTGCACTGGCCCTGTGGGGGTTGGATTAGGTCAGACAGGCCCAATCAACCAATTAAGTGGCAATCAGGGAAAGATTTAGTCCATGAGGAGTCTGCTAATTGGAAGCAAGCTCATGTAAGGGAGCAGGCTTACACAGAGCCAAGAAAAACAAGGTAGTTGAGGTAACATCTTTTATTGGACCAACTTCTCTTGGTGAGAGAGACAAACTTTCAAGCCACACAGAACTGCGCTTCGGGTCTGACAAAGGAACTCCCAAAGTCACAGCAAAATGCAAGGTAGAACAGACTGTTTAGCATAAGTAGTTAGCACATATTGTAAGGGACCATTCAAGGTAGAGTTGCCTGTTATCTCTTCAGGCATAGGACAAAAAGAAGGGGGTGCTAGATTACAGGTGGTTGTAAGAAGATATAAATCCAGTGTCACTGTTCAGTCCATGGTTTTTAGTGTCTAGCAGAGTGATTAATTTAAGCTCCCAGGCTTACCTTTTGAAGGTGCTGTACAGGTTTCCATTGAGGATAAGGCCTGAGATATAGAGTGATCACTTTATGAAAAGTAAAAACAATGCGGGGTCCTTGTGGCACCTTAGAGACTAACAAATGTGTTTTGGCATAAGGATTTCGTGGACTATAACCCACTTCATCAGATGCATGGAGTGAAAAATACAGTAGGTAGGTATAAATATACAACACATGAAAAGATGGGAGTTGTCTTGCCAAGTGGGGGTAAGTGCCAATTCAATCAGGGTGGATGTGGTCCATTCCCCACAGTTGGCAAGCGGGGCCGGCCCACAACATTTTGTCACCTGAGGTGAGGAACTCAAATGACGCCCTCATGCCCCCTCGCTTGGGACAAAACTTTGAAAGGTCTCAATTCTGTCTTCCTGTTCTACTCCTCTCATGGTATTGCTCTGCTACCAACCCCAATAAAGGAGAACTAACAACTTAAAATGCCTTGTTCACAAATTTTAAGTAACACTTAACTTTCAAACGCCTGAATAGCAAATGTAACTTTTCGTGTCTGCATAGTAAACACTGGCATTTTTTCTGTTTGATTATTCAAAGTGGTGCTTTCCATGCCTTCTTGGCTGCCAAGATTTGAACTGCTTCCTGAAGGTCCACAGTCTGGGCCAGCTCATGCTCTATTGAGATGGTTGCAAGGCCAACTAGCCTCTCCTGTGTCATTGTGGAGCATAGATGTGTTTTTATTAACTTCAGTTTGGAGAAGCTGCGTTCTCCACTGGCAACCGTTACAGGAAGTGTTAGAAGTATACAAAGAGCAACAAAACCATTTGGAAAGAGGGTGGTCATCTTATTTGTGTACATATATTCCAGAACAGCCTTTGGAGTTGATCCTGCTGAAATGTATCTTGAAAGGGTTTTTAGTTCATCACCTAAATCACTCGCATCAATATTGCGCATGTCATCATGTGTCAACACTGTCTCTAGTGCCCTGCATTCCTGGTGTAGGTATTCTTCAGATAAAGGGAGGAGTTTTGGAACATCATACAACATCCCAAATATACTGCTGTCTTCCTTGAGCTGCATGAAACGTTCTTCAACTGACTATTGCACAATCTAGCACCTGCTTAAAGAATTCAACTTTACGTGGCGTGGGGGATTTCATGCCAGTAACAGACATGTTCCCCATTGTCTTTGGGGAACATGAAGTTTTTCACTTGCTGTGGCCCCTGCAGTACAAGGAAGTCCCTCAGGCTACTGCTCAAGTGGGTCCACAGTCCTGGATCATCTAGACTTAAGGAACTCAACTCAGCAGCAGCTGTTTCTTGCGCCTCCACCACACTCTTCTGAGTTACTTTTCTTCAGGAATGTGCATGGTTACATCCATTTCAGATGGAGATATGGATGCTGCAGTAGCTGCCAGGTCACCTGCACTCTGACTAACTGGAAGATCAGGCATCTCCTCACCACTCACATCCTCACTGGGGCCGGAAGGCTCACCGTGAACATTTATATCTATGTATCTCAGGAGAGCTCCTTCCTGCTTAGATAGAAAAGCTTCCTTGCTTGCTTGCTTTCTGATTACTGCCCCAGAGGGGTGTTTTATTCTTTCACTCATGATTGTTGTTCTGTGCCATCTATAGTGGCTCTCAACACTCAATTGAAGGGGACAAATAAGCAGGCTGGTAGCAGGGCCTGAGTGAGGGAAGATATCAGCGTCTTATGGGCCTAACTGGCTCCTACTACTTCAGTTGACTGCCTGTTCTCCTCAAGTGGGTTCAGGGAAGCAGCAGGAAACAGGAAGCTCCCTGAGAAGCTGGTGTTAATCAGTTCAGGCTCCTGGGGGTGCTGGAGAGGTACATAAGAGGCTCCTCCTCCTTTCTCTCCCTGCAGCTCCGGCTGCTTTCTGTTATTCCCTCTCACCTTTTCTCCTGCCTGCCTGTTATTTCTCTTGTGCTCTCCTTCCTCCTGCACAGCACTCCACTATCTCTGTGCATGTAGAGCAGAGATAATACTATGCGCCAGCAACAGACACAATTTTCTACACTCTGGGTCCTAGTGCCCACCCCCCCCACACACACAGTCTGGCACCTGAGGCGGCCACCTCACTTCGCCTCATGGTAAGGCCAGCCCTGTTGACAAGAAGGGGTGAATATCAACAGAGGGAAAATTACTTTTTGTAGTGACCCAGCCACTCCCAGTCTTTATTCAGGCCTCATTTGGTGGTGTCCAGTTTGCAAATTCATTCCAGTTCTGCAGTTTCTCGTTGAAGTTCTTGAACGTTTTTGAAGTTCTTTTGTTTAAGAATGGAAATTTTTAAGTCTTTTATTGAGTGTCGAGGGAGATTGAATTGCTCTCCTACTGGTTTTTGAATGTTACAATTCTTGGTGTCTGATTTGTGTCCATTTATTCTTTTGCGTAGAGACTGTCCAGTTTGGCCAATGTACATGGCAGAGGGGCATTGCTGGCACATGGCGGCATATATCACATTGGTGGTTGTTGTTCACCCACAGGTGACAGGGTACTTTTGTTCTTTTTATCTTTTTCCTGTGTGAGTTTGAGAGCATAGTAATTCTCTGGTTTCACTCACATACTTGTTGTTGGGGCATTTAGTGTTGCCCACACGTTGAGATAGGCTTGTGTATGATCTGTGGATTGTGAAAGGTGTATTGTGGGGGTGTTGATCATTGTGGCAGTGGAGATATGTCTGCAGGCTTTGCATCTGTTGTTCTGGCAGGGTCTGGTGCTGCTTTGAGTTGGTGTCCTAGTCTGTGGTCTCACCAACAGAAGTTGGCCCAATAAAAGATATTACCTCACCCACTTTTTGTCTCTAATATCCTGAGACCAACACAGCTAAAACTACACTGCATAAAGCCCAGAGACTGGCTTCAGGGTTAAGAGTGTTAGTCACTCTGTGAGGTAAGAGAGAGGGAAGGAGGGATAGGAATCCCTGAGACCTAGAAGACCCTTGGAAAGAGGTGTCTGACTAGGAAGAGTGGAAGCAAGGTAGGAAGTAGCTCAAAGGTGAGAACAGTAAGGTTAGGGAAGATGCAGACCTTGACTGCTTAGTAAAGGGCCCTGAAATGAAACCCAGAGTAGAAAGCAGACCTGAGTTCCCCTACCAACCATTCCCAAGTGGTACTGCCAAAGGCAGTGAATTAGCAGATTTCCTGAGTCATGGCAGGAGTAACAGGCTCAGGGCAGCGGGAATAAGCACTATTGAATGCTGATCATCTGGAGAGACTTGGAAAGTATCCCCCAGTCCCCAGAAGGAAAACCATAGTGTGACTTGTCAGAGGGCTGAGTAACAAAATAGCTGCACTACAACTCTATGAGCAAGAGGAGAGTGGCAAACGGAGTGAGTGAGTGGGGCAGTGGGCTATACAACTGTTTAAGGGGGTGCCAAACCAGGGGGAGCTAGTCCCCTGAATCACCCGTGTAAAACAAATGGCAATAATCCACCAATGAAGTCATAAATACATAGATTACTTTAGCAAAGTCTGGATCTGAAAGAACAGGTCATAAATTCTGAGCTGGAAGCAGATGAAAAATAGTGCCCTTAGCCATTGGTACCATTTTGGATTCCAGCAGCAAACAGGGCTCCAGGAGTACCCTAAAACTGTGACTCTTGGACAAAGGATGGAGAAGCATTCTCAGTGATAGAGATGGAAACCCATAATCACCGAATACTTTTCTCAGATGACTGGAACTCTGCTCACACACCAGGCTTAGAGCCAGACTGAATGGGAGCAAGGAAATTTCAGGACTGCAAACAAAAAAAAAATGTGTACCATTATTAGTTTGTAGACAACTGCAGTAATCATAAGGATTCCAAAGGAGCCTTTAAAGTACAATATATATGCTGTGAATGAATATTAAGAGCAAATGCAAAGGTGTCGGCCAGGATTGTATGAAACCTCTCTGGGGGAAGATGGAATGTGAGCCCTGGGAAGTATTATGAACTTCAAAGAACTGTATTCAGCAATGTGCCAGACAACAATGGATTTTTGGGACAAACAGTATCAAGTGATTTTTGCCTGAGGAATCTTAAAGGAGATGACTCCAAATCCTCCATCTCCAGTTAGGCAAAACCCCAGCCTTTTGAAGCCATGCCCTGAGGAGAGGACCATTGTCTGCTAATTACCTGTTCTCAGAGTAAAAGGCCCAAGCTGTATAAAGAAAAGACTAACCTATTCATGGTGGTTCTGATTCTGAACTAATGGTGTTACGAAATTGTAACCATGGGATTTAAAAGACTGACTGCTACCAGAGCCTCTGCTGGAGTTGAGGGATGGTGGGGAAGGGGGGAATATCTGGTAAACTTTTTTAGCATATGTGTAGGTGTGACGAGGCTGCCCGTGGGAGCCACCTGAGGTCACTCAATTAGGGTGAACTGCAAACGGAGCAGACAAACCCCCAAAGCTGGTGGATATTCCAATACTTAAATATACCAAGCCAGCACAGAACCACTTCTATAGTACCTCATTGGTTACTCAGAACTTCAAACAACAAACTTCCCTTAAAGTGCCCAGCCTCAGGCCTCCATCCAGACACACATGTTAAACATATGATGATGAATTCTGAAAATCTTTTTTCATCATATAAAAGAACAGGTTCTTCCAATCCCAAAGGATCAGGCCCCAGACCCAGGTCTAATTATAACTTAGATCTTACCCAAAATACATGCTATAGTCATTTTTTGTTGAAAGATCAATATACCTACAAACTTGAATTCAATTCTTGAGGTTCAGGTACATAGCAGAGATGAGCTTGTAGTTTCCAAAAGTCCTTTTGGAAATAGTCCATAGGTTATAGTCCAATGTCCATATTCAGGGTGACTCCAGTCAGTGACTGGGGATCTCAATCCTTATGGCTTAAGGTTTCCCCCTCTTGAAACCCAAAGCAGCTCTGAGATGAAGAAGGATCATGTCCCAGGGTTTTTATACATTTCCAGTAGCCTTTTGGGATGAGAAAACAATAGGCTTAACTTTCCTTCTCCTAAACGTCATGGCAATTAGCACAGGGTAATGTATCCATTAAATAGTTCAGAACAGGTTACCACAACCTTCAAAGAGACGTATAGACAACAATACTACTTCACTCAAGTGTCTTCATAAATGTTAATATTCCTTTTTTGATCTTTGAATCAAAGCTATAGCAGTAGACAAGACTTGTTTGCTTACATCACAAGACCTGAACACACATCTACCTTTCTATCTCAAACAATGCAGGCTTGCATTTTAAAGCTCTATTCATTTACATATTTTCCTAACCCATCCTTAAAGTTCGGCTCTGGGTCAGGTCAGTCTGAGAGTTAATTAATTCTTTCTGGCCCTATGGCACCTTTCAATGAGAGATTATACTACACTCATAACGTCACAGTAAGTTCTTCTTTTGTATTTAATGTTTCCTCTCCAAAGTTTTCCCCTTTAGAATAAATGTGCTTGAATATAAAAAGTTGCGTGGTAACTTGTGATTACTGGCAATCTACATTGTACTTAACTTTTGGAGAGAAAGTATAACAGATGCTGCTTGCCTATATGGGCAGTCTGGCTTGATGGGAATATCACAGTGTAGGTGGAGAACTGTGCAGCCTGGAAAAATTTGGGCCAGGAGAGAGAGAGGCACCGAGGAGCCAGGAGCCTAGTGTGGGTGACCTAGGTGCACCATGTAGAGGGGATACATGTGCAGTTGTCCTGAACTGTGACAATGGTTCCAAAGAATCAATGGATAAGTGAGTCAGTTACAAAGCAAGCATTTGGGATTCAAAGTATCAAAATATATTTTAGTAAAGTAGAAACCAAGAGCTTAAAAAAAATCGTTACTTTTGGACCCCATTTTTACTGTAAACAAATCCAAAACGGAGGTTGATGTCTAACACACACAAATTGTATGACAGTATTTCAGAAGAGTCTCAGTTCATGACACCATAAAACAACGTATGGGCCTCAGTGCCTATTCCTAATTCCATTACTTCTGCTGTTTAGTCAGATTCTTAATACCATTATATCATAGTTTATGTATGTGAGTACAGTGTACTAATTCTAGTGTGTAGCTCTAGGCAAGAATATACACAATCCCATGCATTACAAATGAGGAAATATATATATATATATATATATATATATAATATATATATATATATATAATGTGTATTTTATTGTGTGATTATACCAACTGAATAATGAAACAAGAAATATCAAAGCTAAAATAAATATAGGAGTGATCAAAATTGATTTAATAATATATGTTCTTTTCAAGCTTCTCCTTTTTTAATGAAAAGTAAACTAATATTGCACAAGAAATGAATAGCTAGTTTAACTTTTCTTGGTGACTCAGATATGAAAGATTAAATTTATGGGTTTTATAGATCCAAAGTTTTGTGTCTTCAAACCAAAAAAAAAAAAAAGCAGCTGACAGCTGGCCTTGTGATAAAGGCTAGCCTTGCATTATGAAAGAATGCTTGGAAGTGATTGATTGGCCAAGGTAATTTTCTACTAGATTATAGCAATTAGAATAAATATGAATTGTCAGTATGCCAGCCACTTTTCCTTGACCTGTTGAAACCCATGTGCAAATAGGCTTATAGGACAGCTGGAGCAAAGGCAGCTCAGAGACATAGGTATGTAACATGATTCATGTCATCTCACCTCACCTGATGAAAATGAATTTTAGTAACTTTAAAATATTTATGCAAGCATTAGCACTTTGGAAGAATAGCACTTGGTAACTGCTAGTGGCATGCCCAACAGTTAAAAACAGCAGTTAAAACAGATGTCTTATTTACTTTCCAGGATGACCCATTGTCATGTGTTGGAGGGATAGGAATAGTGAAAGTAATGTATTTTAATCAAGGCAGAATGAATGCTGAATAGTTGTTAATCAGATTTTGAAGAACAAATCAATTAGGGCAAAATCCTATGTCCTTAATTAGCTAGTCTTCCCCCACTCTCCCAGGTAAAGCCATCCATTGAAGTCAATGGGAGTTTTACCTGAGTAAGGGATGTAGGATGTACTAGTTGTTGTTGTTGTTTTATAGGATATTTTTATAATACTTCAATTAGATGACTATTTAATATAAAACAAAAAGTTCCTTAAAATTATCCAATGTAAAGTATATTTAAAATAGTCAATAGATGCAACATTTCTTCAATCATTTCTCATAATGTTTTACAAGAAGTTATTGTAAATCACTTATCATGCTGCTTTTTGCCATATTTCTAATATAACACATGAACTAGGATCACCAAATGAAATTAATAGGCAGTGGGTATTTTTTCACACAACACATAGTCAACCTGTGGAACTCCTTGCCAGAGGATCTTGTGAAGGCCAAGACTATAACCAGATTCAAAAAAGAACGAGATAGAATCATAGGACTGGAAGGGACCTCGAGAGGTCACCTGGACCAGTCCCCTACACTCATGAAAGAACTAAGTATTATCTAGACCTTCCCTGACAGGTATTTGTCTAACCTGCTCTTAAAAATCTCCAATGATGGAGATTCCACAACCTCCCTAGGCAATTTATTCTAGTGCTTAACCACCCTGACAGTAAGTTTTTTTTTAGTGTCCAACCTAAACCTCTCTTGCTGCAATTTAAGCCCATTGCTCTTGTCTTATCCTCAGGGTTAAGAAAAACAATGTTTCTCTCTCTTCCTTGTAAAACCTTTTATGTACTTGAAAATGGTTATCATGTCCCCTCTCAGTCTTTCTTCCAGACTAAACAAACCCAATTTTTTCAATTTTCCCTCATGGGTCATGTTTTCTAGACCTTTAATAATTTTTGTTGTTCTTCTCTGGACTTCTCCAACTTGTCCACATCTTTCCTGAAATGTGGTGCCAAGAACTGGACACAATATTCTAGCTGACGCCTAATCAGCATGGAGTAGAGTGGAAGAATTACTTCTCATGTCTTGCTTACAACACTCCTACTAATATGTCTCAGAATGATGTTCGCTTTTTTTCAACAGTGTTACTCTATTAACTCATATCTAGCTTGTTATCCACTATGACCTTCAGATCCCTTTCCACAGTACTCCTTCCTAGGCAGTCATTTTCCATTTTTAATGTGGAACTGATTATTCCTTCCTATGTGGAGTGCTTTGCATTTGTCCTTATAGAGTTTCATCCTATTTTCTTCTGACCATTTCTCCAGTTTGTCCTGATCATTTTGAATTTTAATTCTATCCTCCAAAGCACTTGCAACCCCTTCCAGCTTGGTATCATCCTCAAACTTTATAAGTGTACTCTCTATTATCTAAATCAATGATGAAGATATTGAACAGAACGGGACCCAGAACTGATCCCTGCGGGACCCCACTCATTATGAGCTTCCAGCATGACTGTGAACCACTGATAACTACTCTCTGGGAATGGTTTTCCAGCCAGTTTTGCACCCACCTTATAGTAGCTCCATCTAGGTTGTCTTTCCCTAGTTTGTTTATGAGAAGGTCATGCGAGACTGTATCAAAAGCTTTATTAAAGTCAAGATATACCATGTTTACCATCCCCTCTCTCCCCCTCCCCCCCCCCACCTCATCCACAAGGGTTGTTACCCTGTCAAAAAAGGCTATCAGGTTGGTTTGACATGATTTTTTTTTTTTTTGGACAAATCCATGCTGACTGTTACTTATCACCTTATTATGTTCTGGATGTTTGCAAATTGATTGCTTAATTATTTGCTCCTTTATCTTTCCTGGTGAAGAAGTTAAGCTGACTGGTCCATAACTCCCCAGGCTGTTTTTTTTAGATTGGCACTATATTTGCCCTTTTCCAGGCATCTCAAATCTCTCCCGTCTTCCATGACTTTTCAAAGATAATCAGTACTGGCTCAGATATCTGTTCAGTCAGCTCCTTGAGTATTCTAGGATGCTTTTCATCAGGCCCTGGGGACTTGAAGACATCAAACTTGTCTTAATAATTTTTAACTTGTTCTTTCCCTATTTTAGCCTCTGTTTCTACCTCATTTTCACTGGCATTCACTAAGTTAGACATACGATCACCACTAACCTTGGTGAAAACCGAAACAAAGCACCTCTGCCATTTCCACATTTTTAGTTATTTCCCATCCCCTCACTGAGTAACGGGCTTACTCTGCTCTTGGTCTTCCTCCTGCTTCTAATGTATTTGTAGAATGTTTTCTTGTTATCCTTTATGTCTCTAGCTAGTTTGATCTCATTTTGTGACTTTGCCTTTTTTAATTTTGTCCCTACATACTTGTGTTATTTGTTTATACTCATCCTTTGTAATTAGACCTAGTTTCCACTTTTTGTAGTACTTTTTTTTTTTTTTAAGATCACTGAAGATCTCTCTGTTAAGTCAGGGTGCTCTCTTGCCATACCTCCTATCTTTCTTACACAGTGGATAGTTCGCTCTTGTGCCCTTAATAATGTTACTTTGAAAAACTGCCAACTGTCTTCAATTGTTTTTCCCCTTAGACTTGCTTCCATGGGATCTTATCTACCAGCTCCCTGAGTTTGCTAAAGTCTGCCTTCTTGAAATCCATGGTCTTTATTTTGCTGTTCTCCCTCCTACCATTCCTTAGAATCATGAACTCTACCATTTCATGATCACTGTCACCCTAGCTGCCTTCCACTTTCAAATTTTCGACCAATTCCTCTCTTTGTCAAAATAAAATCAAGAACTGCCCCTCTCCTAGCAGCTTTCTCGACCTTCTGAAATAAAAAAGTCTCAAATACATTACAAGAACTTGTTGGATAATCTGTGCTTGCTGTGTTATTTTCCCAACAGATGTCTGAGTAGTTGAAGTCCCCCATAACCATCAAGTCCCTGTGCTTTGGATGATTTTGTTAGTTGTTTAAAAAAAGCCTCATCCACTACTTCTTCCTGATTAGGCCACCTGTAATAGACCCTTACCATGACATCACCCTTGTTTTTTACCCCTTTTATCCTTACCCAGGAACTTTCCTGAAGTACCTTGTCCCTGTACCAAGCCAGCTTGGTCAGAGGCAAAATTTCAAAGGCATTGAGCCTGTATTGTCAATAAAGTACCAGTGGCTGGGTTACCTAAAACAGCTGTCTGCCTTCCTTGGGACATGAGGAGAGCTCCTACAGGAGATAGCTCTTTGATCCCATGTACCAAAGAGCACAATAAGACTCAAATAAACAGAGGTACACATAATCATAAAAATAATACCGATATCTTCCATATTTTTCACAGTGCTTCACCACCTTTTTAATGTGTTTATCCTCCTAACATCCCTGTGAGGTAGGTAAATGCTATTATCCCCATTTTACAGATGGGAAGCTGAGGCAAAGAAAGACTTTCAGAATGTCACTTTCCCAAGGTCATATAAGAAGCTTGCAGAGGAGCAGGCAAGCAGCTTCCATTTCCCAGGCTAGCAACTTAGTTTGTCATATGCATTATACTACTTCTCGATTCCAAATGGTAGCGGCCTATGAATTTGGACAAGAATCTGAGTTCTGTCTCTACTGCTTCCTTGAAGTTCCAAGTGATCATGGAATGCAGCCAAGTGACAGTGTAAAATCCTAGTTTGTCATGGATATTTTGCCATATGAATGCAAAAAATCATGTAAATTTGGCCTGTAACATTGGCAGATTCTTTTACTATCATAGCTTTTAAAATATATTTCCTTCTATAGGTTTGCTATTCTGCTTGAGGTCCTATTTGCTCCTGAAAGTTTGAAGAATTCATATTCTACAATCTTTCACCTACTTAATAATTTTATTTTAGAAAAGTTGCTTCATGTTTGGACGTGATGCCTTTATAGGTATAGCTGGAATAATTCTGAGGTGAGTTTTAGTTTGGAATGCAATGTGAATAGCAGATACAGATGGATAGATTGTTGTAGTATGCAAATCCTGAGAGAGAATTTGGCAGTGGTACAGATAGAAGTAGAAGTATCTTACCTATAGATCCATGGGTACACTCAAGGCCAGTGTACTGAATATTCATAAAGGAAATTGACATCTCTAGCACTAGTCCTTTTTCAATTAATTTCATTTTTTGAATTGTGATGTAATATTTCTAAAGCAGCACACAATGCCTTCTGGTTAGTCAACCATATTCATATCTTTTTTCAGCTGCTGACTGGTTGACTTATGCACTTTTATCATTAATCTCAGTACGTCTACAGTTAATATTTCTTCTCCCTTCTTTTTAAAAGAATAAAATATACTGCAGTTATACTTGTCTATGAACTGGTGGAAAAGACATTAGGGCACTTTATCCAGTTAAAAAATTCCACCAGCTGGTGACTGGATTTGTTGTGTAGAAGTTCATTTTATTACTAATGAAATTTAAAGCAAGATCCTAGTAGTCTGTAGTCATTAACTCTACCAGACAAGATAGACAGCTTTTTTTAAAGATAGCTTTGGCTGTACAATTAGTTTATATGATTCACTGAATTCTGATTTAATATGGACAAGTGTCACTAAGAAATCAACAGACTCTACCATACAAAGCAAAATAGACTGAGTGAAATGGTAGCCTGTCACAGGTTGCCCTTTATTAGTGTTCATGAGCAAAAAATGATACTCTGCCACATGCCTCAGTGTATTTCAAATTATTTCAATTAAATTTTTAGTGACAGTCAAGCTGGGGATGGATTTAAATGCCCCTGGTGTAAGCTTTCACGCGGATTCAGGTTTCACCCCACAAATTGATTTGTATTGCAGGGTCAGTGGGAAAGTGGTGGAACCCTTCTGTTATAACCTGGTTATTTTCCCTCTAGATCATATAAACCTTACACCCCTTCTCATTTTGTTACAATACCTGCCATGTGTTTTGTCCTACTGAATTATGGCTTTGGAACAGCCTCCAGCTATCATGAATCACAGGTAATACAGTAGAATGAATGAATCCAAATAAACCTTTTCATCCACAAAGCAGTACCTGGAGACATTTTATACAAAGCATTAGAGAAAATAAAAAGTGAGACAATAAAATGAAAGATGAAGATGTTTCAACACTAAAAGGACAGCATGGCACAGACCATGTTTTTCTAATCAATTCTTGATTGAGACTTGTGCATTTCTTTCACAAAAGCAAAGTTAAAATAAAATAAGTGTTTTATTAAGTTGAGATGGGTTAAGGGAAGTATCTAAATGTTAAATATCCATCCTCTTCCCCTCTGGAAACCTCAGTCTAAATCCTTCTACATTAAATCCTTGAATCAGGTGGCAAGAGAAAAATGAGTAGGCCCTGCTGCACTGGGTAGGGGGAAACCATTTTCAATGGAAGATCCTTAACTCTGGAATTTAGTCTCCATGTTAGTCTGCCAGAACCTACCTTCATCACAATGCCAGGCCTATCTGTTCACTCAGGTCCTTCTCTGATGTTACATTAGTTTAGACGTTCCTCATGTCAAAAGAACTGGTTAGATAAGCACTTAGGGATGGTGTTCTTTCGTTTCTCTTTATTGTGAATATTGGAAATCATCTGTTTGGCAAACAATCATTAGCAGTATGTTATGGGTTGTTGCTTTTTTAATTATGGGCCACGTTTTCAAAGGCCTCAACCCAGCTTCTAATTTTCTACTTGCAGTTTTCTGATATCAGTCGGTTATGGATACAAAACTGCAGGCCAAAAACTACAGCCTAATTTTGAAAATTTGACCTTTGATTTTGAGCAGTAGATGTTCATGTGCCCAGAGACTTGTACAGTGGATATGTAATTTTATAAACTTAATAAACATGATTTTGAAGATCTGTTCTCTCCAAATGCATTTATTCCCATATCAAGCTGAAAACACAGTTGAGTCAGTCTCATGAGATATTCACAGCTAGAATAATACAGGTGTTTGAAGGTAAGAATTGAAATATATTGGTTTTGTTCAACACTTCCCTCAATATAACTTCAAACCAATGCTGTTAGGACTTCAGTTTCATAATTCATTCTGATATAATTTACAAGGAAGAAAAATATTAATACACTTTTCTTTGCCTTTTGTCTTTTTCACATCAGTTTGATTTTGTCTAGTATTTAACAAAACCTAGAGCTGATTTGTCATAGTAGCCTACTAAAACCTAACTGCCATTGATTGAGTCAAGTTAGAATTATTTCAAACTGAAATTTTTCTACTACCCATCAGGGAGTATGTATTTGAAGAATCAGAAAGATCTGACCCAGAAAAATGTTATTGTTAAGGTACAGTTTTAGGAAAGCACTATGCAGAAGAAACATTGGTGCTTGGCTTATAAAATGCTTTGGTTGAGGCTGAACTATCTGTTGATCACTGTAGAATGTGCAAGTATTTCAAATTTAATATTTATACCACTTTATAAGGAGACTCTCCAAAAGTTAAAAATGTTGTGAACAACTGGCAAACAAATTGGCTTTGGGAAATGTCACATAAAATATTTAACAAGCCATTTTTGACCAAAAAGGCCATTTAGCTGTATTATGAGAATCAGTGACAAAACTTGAGTTCAAATAGCTTTGCTATGCAAGAAAATAGAACCTCTCATACTCAGTGTGCTGACCATCTACATAATCCCCTGCAGCAAAACAAAAGAAATATGCTCCTCGGGGGGGGGGGGGGGGGAATTTGAGCACAGCCTTATTTTAGGAATGAAAAGGACAGAAATTCACACTGGACTCCCACTGACAGAAATGACTGTTGTACATTTCTATCTGGAGGCAGAATATGCTCCTTAGAGTGATTTTAGCTGGTTATTCTATTTTAAGTATTTAAAGCACCTGAAGTTGCTTTTAGTCCTTGAAATGGTAGAAAGGCCTGTGACAAATAGGGTCACTACCTAGTCCCCAGTGAACCAAAGGTAAATTTGGATTCAATTTCACCCACCTCACTGTACACCATTTGCTCAGGGATAAGACTATAACTTCCACGGGGGTGAGCTCTACGCTAGCAGTGCTTTACCAGGATAAGAATACTGGTATATTATATTGGCAAAGTGCTTCTAGTGTGGACCTAGCTATATCAGCAAAGTTTTGCTCTGTACAACTACAGTAAAACCAACACCCACAAATGAAACAAGCTATATTGGTAAAGGCACAATTTCGACTGTATAGGTGTGTCTGTACTACAGACTTCTGCTAACAAAGAAGGATTACATCTCTCTTACCCATTACTGATATAGCTATGCTAGCAAAAATCTGTAGGGTTGATGTAACCTAAAAAAGGAGAAATCTGTAGGGAAAGTTGTATTCCCCAATCAGTGATCCTCATCTAGTGTAGCACTATTTTCTCCATTGCGACTCCAACTATCCCATAAGACTAGGATGAATCCTAAACTGGAAAAAAAAATTGTTTACACTTTCTGCTTATGTTACCTTTCTTGTTTAATAAAGGGTTACACTCTTTATGGTAAAGGGAAAAGAATTGTTGAGGTTCTCTCCTCCCACTCCACCCCACTGCAGAGTTCAGAAACTCCTTACCATTTTAAATTGTCTACATTTTTTTAATTATTAGTTGAGAGATGTCTCAGCCTTTTTCATTTTCTTTCTTTTTAGTATGTGGAAGTGAAAGTGTGGCTGTGTGTAGGCATGTGTGTGTGAGTATCCATAAGGCCACATAGGGAATGCACCAGATAGAAAGTTCTAGATATCATCTCATAAAGATGCTCATTAACATTTTGTGTTTTAAACTTGAGATTGCCATCTGTAACTTTTTGTAAATAAGACATTTTAAAACTTCTGCTTGTCAAGGTCCGCATTACATGTTTGGGCTGTGAGAGAGGAAAGGATTAGTTACTTAGTCTGATCAGTAATTTTCTGAAGAATATGTTTTGCCCTTTGTAAAATACTAGTTCATCCATACAAGTTTATCAGGTCCGGGATGGGGGAGAGACCAACCAAGAATAGCCAATAGCCTTGTGTTTGGGACTCTCACTTGGTACGTCAGAGACCCATGTTCTAGTCCTGCTCCGTAGAATTTGAGCCAGGGACTCAAATCTGAGTCTCTCATGTCCTAGGTGAGTGATAACTGGTGTCTTGATTAAGAAAATAAGAACGGCCATACTGGGTCAGACCAATGGACCATGTACCCCAGTATCCAGTCTTCTGGCAGTGGTTGCTGCCATATGCTTCAGAGGGAATGAACAGAACAACAATCATGTGATGTAGCCACTGCCATCCAGTCAGAGGTTTAAGGACACCCAGAGCATGGGGTTGCATCCCTGACTATCCTGGCTGCTAATCATTGATGGACCTATCTTCCATGAATAGATTAAATTTCTTAAACTGCAGTGGTTAATAAGAGTTTGGTCTTCTAAATGGCTACAGCATTAGGAAGATTACTATCAAAGTTATTGGAATGAGGTCAGAGGAACACACAAAAAAACATTGCAATTTATCACAGGTCCCCTTATTAACAAATCCACTAAGCAGATAATAATGAACACTGAAATACAGCAACAGATGGAGAGTTTGTACAAAGTGTTTAGCCCTATGACTGGCCTCATTCACACCACCTTGTGGGGAACCCCAGAGTATTTGTCGTTTATCTTCACAATCACCATGAGTGATTGTCTTCCTGATGGTTCCAAGGCAGGCAGGTCAGGATTCAGCTATTATAATGTCAGGTTTCAGAGTAACAGCCGTGTTAGTCTGTATTCACAAAAGAGAAGGAGTACTTGTGGCACCTTAGAGACTAACCAATTTATTTGAGCATAAGCTTTCGTGAGCTACAGTGAGTTGTAGCTCACGAAAGCTTATACTCAAATAAATTGGTTAGCCTCTAAGGTGCCACAAGTACTCCTTTTCTATTATAATGTGTTACACTGATGCCCACTGGGGTTCATGCATACTTATGAAGGTTTGCAACCCCTTTTCCTATTTGAACTTCCATACCCCACTACTTTGGGGTGCCACATTTTTCATAGACTAGTTTATTAGTTCCCCATATATTTATTAACACTGACATTATTCATTCACCATAACTTGTGGTTAGCACATTGTTCATACCCAATGTCTGCAAAAATCCCCAAAATACTCTAATTAGCTTTAACTGGTACACTGAAGTACATATGTACTAAATATCAACAGTTGAAACAGTCATAGGAATAGATGTTTTATCGTGTGACCTTGGGTCATGCATAAGTTAAGCTACCAGTAGAAACCTATCTTTAGGTGCAAGGCCTTGTTTAACTAAGCTAAATATCTTATAGGCCTGCACTTGGAGGCCCTATGTTACAACATTAAGTAATACTTATATTTCACCTCTATATCCTAAATCTTCCTGATATTGTTTATCGTAACTCTGTTTCAGGACCTCTCCCCCTTCTGTTTACTACTTCTTTTTAATTTCCTTCTGAAGTCTCCACAGCTCTTCATTAGCATTTGACTCAGTATGCCACTAGACTTCTGTTGTGAGATGCACAATATTCAGGGGTCCACCAGGGAGATAAATATCTCCTGCCACTTGTCTGGAAAAGTTTGTCTCAGAATTTGCTGCCTTTGAGTGATCTGCATTTAACTACAGAGCCTAGAGAACATAATTTAAGCATATATAAATAACTCCTCACATTTTCCCTACATACATCACACAGTTGTTATGAAGACTGTGTGACACAGGCTTTCAGTACAGACCTCACATGACCCTCTTTGGTGAACACAAGGGATCCCCGAAGACCCGTGTGCTCTTGTGCCCTCTGCCAATTGGCATCAAGAGGTTCTTGGGTCACAACTATGCCAAAGAACATTTTCAGATGCTTATAACTTAATATTAAAAACTGAAGCTTCTAGTTTTCAGTGAGGACTTTATGTGATAAACTTGAACTGTCTACGTTCAGCCATTTTTTTGTTTTCTTTACACAGAAACTAGTGGTCAGAATATGAAATGGTGTATTTTTAACATTGACTTGCAGCTTAAAAATAGGCGGTAAATTTGCTCCATTTTTAATTTGACCAAGAGTATGTGTGTGTTTTGCGAGACCATTCATTTAAATTTCAGCCCCACAGGAAATCTTTTTGGACAGATTATTAATACAGTTATAATGAGATCTTAACAGAGTTATAATGGAAGCTTAAATATAGTAGTTGCTAATGACAACTGCTGTAATATTCAGAAAGGAAGATGTTTGATCGCCCTTTCCCTCATTAGATCTTGTCCAGATGCCAAAAACTTTACAGGGAATAAAAAACTCCACATAGCTACCACACTAAAGCCAGTGATGCATCAGTTGCAAGCATTGTAAGGCAAATTTTCCAAAGCAGGCTCTGAAAACTTAGATGTGAGTGCACAAACTACATATTCAGATGCAAACTATTTTTTTTTATCTTTAAAAACACACACAAAAAACCTCCCTGGGAATAATATTGTTATGCAGAATGAGGCCCCTTTAAAAGTTTGGTCATATAAATCTTGATAAGAACATGCATGCATTTGGGTTTTTACTTGAGAGTTCCCATGTTGCACTGTAATCTTGTAGCTAAAAAAAAATCCAACAGTTTGATTTCTTCGAACTGAAATAATTCTAGATTTTTTTTAGAACTCTGTTATGAGTTCTATTGACTGAAGGAATAATATCTTATTGGGAATCTCCTATGCTAGTCTACTCTGAATACAGACAGTAGGAAGCTGTAAGCCACAGGGCTGTATTTGTTGAAGTCACTAAGGGTATCTGTACACTTGGAGCTAGGTGACTGGCAGCATAGACTAGCCACCCAAGAACGTACCCATGTGGCCTGGGAGAATATGCACTGAGGACAGGTTGCCCATGCTGACACTACCCGTGCTAGCCCACTTACAGTGTTATTTTTAGCATGCTATCTTAATGAGAGCTACCGCAAATATGGCTATTCAAGCTCGGAATCACACCCCTAGCTCCAAGTGTAGATGTAGCCAAAAGTGAAAGAGATTTTCTTCAAAAATCTGCAACTGAGCACTTCCTAAAACGTTATGCACCAAAGAGTTAGTTACCAAAGCAGAATTAAATAATTAGAAGTTAGATGGTAGAAGACGACGACATCCCTAATAATTTCATTTGGAAAAGATCTACAGTATTCAAAGTTTGCAAGTATCTGCAACTAAAGAGTAGAGACCAATGCCATAGTCAATCCCCTTCAAGGGATGTGTCCTGTGCTCTCTCCCTGAACTATAATAATTTCTCAAGAATCTTAATTCCTTTATTTTGCCCTTCTGAACAGAACTGGTGACTTTTCTTCATCTGTGACTGGCAAGTCTCATGGCAAACTGCCTTTCTGTTAGAAAATGTATTGAAACATTAAGTCATGTCCTAGAGTAAAGGTGGTACTGAATATCTCTTCTCCACAGATGACAAATTTTAGAGGAAGACCATTTAACAAATTTTGAGCTCAGTTACCAGTCAATTTGTGTCTTACGATGACTAAGCTGCTTGTTAAAGATTTTACAAGGTTAAAGAATGTGCAGAAGCAGAGTATGAGTACATTCTTTTCAAACTCACTTATGACTGTTGGTTTGTCAGAACTGTGGGTGACAATCTGATATATGGAGGGGATTTCATTTGGGCAACTTGGGGTATTCCTTTCCTCCTAATTTATACAATATATTGCAATATTCCTGTTGATGCTTCAAGTCTGACAAAGCAAATAGGATGGCAAAAGATACATACTGATTTTATTTTCATGAAAGGGGAAAAGCAAGGGCATTCCCAGACCTGAATCCATCTTCTTGATGGTCAAGAGTAAAGCTGGATGATGGACATCTGCCATTGTTTAGGACAAATGCAAAACTCATAGATCCTATGCTGTCATGATCAAGACAGATACATTTTGGAGATACACAAAAATATATAATTTATCCCATAACCAAGAAATGATTTACTAATTTACCTTTCAAATTATTATGATTTATTATTTGTGTGACAGTGGTACCTACAGGCCTCATTTAAGTACCTTAAACTCATCAGAGCCCCATTGCACCAGGTTCTATACAAACATAATCCCTGCCATAGACTACAATTGTGGTTCATGAAAACATGCAAGAATTGGATAAAATAAGCAAATATATGGGTGTAGAGTGAAGGAGAGCAACAATAATATGAACCATTTTTTACATTTCAGTGGGGCCGTTCAGAGTCGATCGGAGATGTATAAACTTCTTATTTAACATGGGAACAATAGATAGAACCAACATTACAGATATCATTGCCAAGAGAGCAAAATAATTAAGATGTAGCAATAACTGATTCTTCACGGCTTGTGATCCAAACCTCAAAAAGTGTTATCAGGAAGCCTCCGCATTAGCTATACAGTTATGTATAGCTAACAAAAAATGGATAGAACAATCTCCACTTTGTTGTTCGAGTAACTGATAATTTTAGTAGAGTTACTTAAATCATATAAGATTTTGTGGTTTTCAGCTTTGTTTAGTACTCCATTAAGTTCAGAGCACACTAAAAATAGAATTCCAGAAATAAACCTTCTTATTAAAAGACAAACTTTCCCTGCATCTTATTTTTTTAACTTCCCTCTCCAATTTGGTGATCAGATCTCTGTGCCCTTTATTGTCCTTACAATTTGTGGGGTTTTGTACTTTTTGTTTTGGTTTGGTTTTTTTGCAGTTTAAGATTATCCAAGTCCTTAGAACTAATATCCAACTGTAAGTCTTTGAAAAGTACCAACAGGCAACTTATAGAGAAATAGAAACAGAAGAGCTATCTGTCCAGGCTTTTTTAGGGCATCCCACACCAGGGTATCTGAGCACATTAAAATGATTAAAAGTGTAGATAAGGTCTCTGTATCTCTCACTCATTCTTTCATTCTGTAAGCTTTAAAAAATGTGATTTTTGGTGATTTGGTGATTTTGGTGATTTTTGGTGATTTAAAGAGGTGGATTTTACAGTTTTTCAGTACGTGCTGAGGGTCATGATAATTCCAATCTCTTTTGGAATTAGTTTCCACAGACACAGGCCAGTTGCTGAGAAAGCTTGCCTCTATGCCCTGTGTAGGTTGACCTCGTTCTTGAGCTTGTCTCTTCCATTGTTCCAGTGGAACACACTTGTTGTGGCAAGTTATGGTCATGCAGAGGGAAGTGATCCCTCAAGTAATTCAGGATCTGAGGTGTACACCAATGTCTTACTTCTGGGGGAAGTATCAGATTAAGGCAATCAGTGAGGGGCTGTAAATACATACACCAGGACACACACACCTGGTTGAAGGGACTCCTCTCCCAGACAGGCAGGGCAGCATGCCCCCAGAACAGGGACTCCCCTTCTCTCAGGATAAGCAGCAGAGATTTTCCTCTCCTGCCTGTGGACACACAGATAGCAGCAGCTTGCCCTCAAGTACTTCCACCATCAGTTGGAGTGTAGCTGTGTCACTAATGAAGCAAGCTCACATCACTCTGCAGTTGTTGCTAGACAGTGTTCTGCTGGGGTGGTGCTTTGAAGCCACATAGAGCAGTGGGTCTTGGCGCTAACATCCCATGCATGTGCTGGGAAGTTTATTACATCATTAAGAACTATTATGTCAGGCTTTCTGCAGCCCAAGGAAGATAGAAGTGCATGAGTTACTTTCAGTTATTATTTTCAAGCCTTTCTGTACAACCTCATGGGCTAAAAATTATGTTTAGAAAAAAAAATTGACTATCTGATGTAATCACATGACTCCAGGAGTTGGAGCCCTAGTTACAGGCTGATAGGATCTATGCCTTAACCTGGTCATGATTGGGGTTTATAAGAAGCTTTCCCTGTATGCATGTTATCCAATAATCTGTGTACAGAGTTTGATCTTCTGAAGCAGCTGGTACTGGTTACAATATAGCATATGGGCTGGATGAGCCCCCATGTCTGATTCACTTTATCAATTTCTGTGTCACTCTGGCCAATCCTATAAATGGCTTTGAAAATTCAGACTGAAACTTTGAACTTGATCCAGAAAAGAGAAAGAGGCACTGGATTGATGCGCTCTTGGCAGCGTATGTTGCTGAATAAGCCAACTGCTGTTTTCTGCACCAGTTGGAGCCTTATAAAGATTATGGTTTCAATCCTGTTTATCATACATTGTAGTAGTCAAGACTGTAGGTCATGAATCACCATAGCCAAGTCTAAATCTCACAGGATGGGGTCTTGTGTCCCACTCAACCATATGTAAAAAAAAAAGGGGGCAAAGTATATCTGTTTGCACATACAAAAATAGGGAAGAAGCCAGGTGAATATTGAGGCTGCAGCCCATATTAGCAATCTGAAGGCAAATGCCTTCCATTTTGGGTGGTAATATGGAGGTGGTAGGTGAATAAGAACAAGGTTATTAGCAGAGTTGAGCCAAATTATAGACAATAAAGTCAGATTATAACAAAGTTTGGCAATTTTGTGTTCAGATAAACATTCATAAATTTAAATAATAAATTTGATTATCTAGCTTTATAACTATCTGTATTAGTTTATAGAGTTTGTCAGAAATTTTCTGTTGGAAAATAACCTTCTTCCAAAATTGAAGTTTTCACATGGAAAATTTCAATTTTGCTGCAAAGTTATGATTTCTTCCATCAGAAAAAACAAAATGAAGGCTCCCTAGATGCCTGCCTGGAGGCCTGCCAAGGCTGAGGGCCCTGTCTCTCTGCCTTCTCCCCACAGCTGCAGGATTCATAGAATCATAGAATATCAGGGTTGGAAGGGACCCCAGAAGGTCATCTAGTCCAACCCCCTGCTCGAAGCAGGACCAGAGATTGGAAAGGCTGAACTCCTGGGTTCTCTGCCTCTCAGGGCAGCCAGGTTGGAAGGCTCTGGTCAGTTTCATTTTTTGTGGGGGTGGCAGCAGGGAGAAAGTGAAACTGACAGGAGCATTCCAAGAAGGCAACTAGGAAGCAGAAGAATTCCATTTCAGTTCTGTCATAACAGAATTTTTATGGAAATCCTAACCTGAGAAAATGTTGCATATTTGACTTTTCATCCTGGTTCAAAAGGAAAAGTTTTCAAAACTGCAGAATCTTTCATGGGAACGGATTTCTATTTTCTGGCCTACTCTATTTGTTTGGCCATTAGAGGTATGAATTTAGTGTAGATCCCAAGTATATGGGATAAATACATTTTTTTTTAAAGGTGAAATCTAGGCAGGGAAAAATGTGAAATTTAATCTGAAACGAAATTCTGCCACCATTTGCTCGCTTCATTTCCGTGGATGTTCAGGATTTCCCCCTCCTGTATATTCACCAGTGCTTTGTCCGGTGATGTTTTAAGCAGTCAAGTTTTAATTAGCTTTTTCTCCCAGCTAGTGAGTCTAAAATAAATGTTATTAAAAACAGTGGACAAGTCCCCTCTGGCAGGGCAAACAGGGAATAACACTTACATGAGTGTATTACTTTTAATTTTTGTAAATTTGCTTGCAATCTCTTCACCCTCTGACTGGATTTATTTAGTGTTGTCTGTAAAACAAAGAAAAAACTAAATTCTGTGCTGTTCCATTACCACTTTGGTTTAATTTCCTCCTCTGACATGTGACCCACTCCTAACATGTATACATACAAAGAAAAGATGGTCAGAAAGAGACCACAGTGCAGTGATCCTGATCTGAACCGTTGTCTTATAGTGTTAAGACCTCCATTGGCCCCCTACACTTGTCATAATTTGAATTTTCTGGGGTTTTGCAGCTCAGTGGTCCAGAATTTTATTTGCTATACATCATCGCTAAGGAGTGAATTGTGGGTAGTTCAGAAGCTTTCTGCAAGTTCACTGCAGCTTTGCTTCATTTCAAGTTGGGATGTTTAAAATCGAGTGGAAGTTTTGTCTGATGTTTGAATCAATCCAAAACTCCGGGTCTATTTGGTATTTGAATAGGCTGCAACTATTGTATCATTAAGTTTCTTTATGCACAAGTAACTGCTGACATAATACAAATGTCATGGTACATTATACTACAAAGAAAAACAAGAAGGTTATTTTTTTATCTGGAGGTTATAGCATGCATGTCTCACAGAGTCCACAGGTTTGGTCAGAGTTCCTCACAGGACAGCATCTTCCTCTGATGCATGAAAGGATTCATGATAAATAGACTGGAGATGCCAAGATTCCTCCCAAGCAACCAGTGAGCTGTAGGTGAAGGGAGGGGAAATAGAAATAAAGGAGAGAGAACCTTCCCAGCAGATGGGGCAAAGGGTAGTAGGGAGAGGAGGGAGGATATATTTCTGTAAACTGGAGTCTGAGACGCTCACAATAATCATGGTGCTGTATGCTAGGAACATATCCTAACATTGATTGGAGACAGGGATAACTAGGCTATGAGCATTGTTTTGGTTTTCTAGACTTTCTTAGCATTTATGGAAGATTAAATTTCCTGGCAGGACAGGAAAAACTGAAGGGAAACCCTTAGCTGTTTGGCTCCTAGAAGGCAAATGAGAAAAGAGAGGAAACCTAGAAAAAGGTAGTCCCTTGAGCAATTTTAGGGAAGGTTTTTCCACTGATTACAGGCCAACTGACTCTTTCGCAAAGGCCAAATCCTGTAAGGTAAAGCCTTAACTCCCATTAAAGTCAGTGAGTTGACTGGTACTTATTACCTTACAAATGGGGGCCTTAAAAGCTGCCCAAAGATAGATTGATGCAGATCCTAATTGTTGGAACTGCCTTTTGCATATATAAAGGTGTGACCTGGAATGAGAGAGGTGATTAGGAACTAGTCCAACAAGAACAACTAACTCTTACAATATATGTTTTGTTACAATGTCCTTTAGTGCATAAGTACAATTTTTGTTAGCTAGCTAAATGTCTTGTCTCTTTTACTCTATTAATTGAGACCCTGTGTTTCAATATCAAATCATTTGTATAATCACTGTTTTTGTTTGCTGAGAATGTGGTCCTCATCTTCAAAGTTGACTTGTAGGCAAGTCATAAAAAAGAGCTCTTTGTTCCTTTCTGAACTGATCTGGGAAACCAGGTAAAAGTCGCATCACACTGAAAATCTGGTGCTACATGTGAGCATGAGATATCCTTAGTAAGTGGATTTTACTGGTCAAATCATAAAAAATTATGACTCACTTTAACTAGTGTGTTTTATAAAAATGTTAATTAACTGATTTTTCTGCTTGCTATGCAATTGGTGAAAATTGCATAGATAATCAGCCTGGCCATTGGGGAATGAAAGAATTGACCTAGGGTTGGTTTGAATACTTATCCAAACTTCTTGAGTCTGAAAAGTTGGCGTGAAAAAGGAAAATAATTTTCAATAACAATTAACTGGACTACTTCAGAGCTCAAGAACACTTCCTTTGGGAAAAAGTCCGAGGTGTTCGTTATTGTTTGTTTTTAAAAACGAAAGTTGAATTATGCCGGATTGTTTTCTACAGAAAAAATAAATGAGGCTGTCATGCTGTCTGGTGTGGCTCATGACTGTGATTGTCAAACTCAGGACAGACTGTCAAAAAGGAGGGTAGAAACCCCAAACTGGTTGGATGTTATATTTAGATTTCACAAACCCAGTAACAAGTGTGAACTCCTAAAGCACCACAACAGTCTTAACATGGAGTCACAGTCCCATTTTACATTCCAGTCTATCTTGCCAACCAGACAAGCTGGAATTAGTGATAGTCATTTTACACCAAAAATCACACCATCTTTCAGGTCATTCCCAGTTCCAAAGAACCAGTCACTTACCCCCAGGTCAGCTGTACTCAGATCTCAAACCAAAGACAACAGTTGTAGCCAACCTATAATAAACTAACTAACAATGTATTAACTAGGAGAAGGAATGAGAATTATTTACAAGGTCAAAACAGGAAACATACACACACACACACGAGTTAGTCATATAATCATAGAATTATAGGATGGGAAGGGAAGGGACGTTGAGAGGTCATCTAATCCAGTCCCCTGCACTCATGGCAGGACTAAGTATTATCTAGATTTAAAAAGGTAATAAACACTTTTATGAAAAGCAGCTCTATTCGGGCTGACCCATGCAAAGCAGCATGGGAATCTCTTGCTTAGGTTTTGGAATCTTTGCCCTCAAAGTCCAGACAGCATAAAGAGAACCCAATTCCTGCTCGTATGAGATTTGTATCCCCCTCTCCCTAGAATCCAAGCTAACGGGATGAGTTCTTCTGCTCGTAACCCCTTCATGTGTGGGTGGTAGGAACAATTGATAGTCTTTCGTTCCCAATTGCCCAGTTGGATTCAGTAGTCCTTCCTGATGGGCTGGAAATACCACCTTCTGTAGAAACCCAGTATCTTGCAATAGGTGAAGTTTTTCCCCTGTTTGGTGAGTTAGAGTTTCAGAACAAACATTTTACGGTTACAGAGCAAACACTCAAGTATTACTTTATAGCATGGAATACAGATACTATAAGTAGGCTTAGTACAGCATCTTACTAGCATTCCATAAAGTCTAAACACAATCATATAACACTAATATCTATTTTAACTATACTAACGCACAGGTGAGCAAGACTGGTTTCCAATTATGCATGTCAGTGTTCAGTGAGGCTTGGGCCTTGCCATGAGCTGGGACCAGGTCAGAGTCCAACATACTAGGTACCTAAATAAGTGGCCTGATTCCGCCTCAGCATTTATTTAGATCCTAACTTTTGCACCAGATTAGGAAAAATTTGGCTAACGTATCTGTTTTAATCAAGTGATGTGTACAATGCAGAAATGAGGCGCACAGCCTATAAACATGCTAGGGTGTACATGAACCAGAGTCAGAGTTGTGCAACTGGGTTTCATATGTCTGTGCAGCTCACAACTATTGGAGAGGCTCTAGTGTTATGGGCTGTGTGATAAATAAAGGAGGAGAGAGCTCCCTTTGATGGACACCCAGCCAGCCAATTAGCTGTAAAATCCCTCTTGGTAGCTGTTCTTTACTTGCTTTACCTGTAAAGGGTTAAAAAGTCCTCCAGTAAAATAAAAAGAGAGAAAAAGAAAAGAAAAAAGGTGGGCACCTGACTAAAAGAGCCAATGGGAAGGCTAGAACTTTTTTAAAAACTTCAGAGAAACTTTCCCTTTGTCTGTTGTTCTCTGGGCTGCTGGGACAGAGCAGCAATGCTGTGTAAGGCTTGAACCAGATCAGATCATACCTAGAATTACTTATTTGGCAGCCCCCAAATAGCTAAGTAAATTAGGGCTGTTTAGCTAGACTCTATCAGGTTTATTTTCTTTCTTTTGGCATGTGGATCTCCTCTGTGCTAACCCCAGATGTTTTGTTTGCTTGTAATCTTTAAACTGAACCCCCAAGAAAGCTATTTTGGGTGCTTGATTTTTGGAATTGCTCTTTTAAAATCTAGCAGAAGCCTAAGTTCCAAATGTATTGTCTTTCTTTTTGTTTTTAATAAAATTTACCTTTTTTTTTTAAAGAACAGAACTGGATTTTTGGTGCATATGTTGTTTGATTAGCTCGTAGCCACAACTAATTTCCTTTGTTCTCTTTCTCAGCTCTTCCCTGGAAGTGGGGGTGAAAGGGCTTGAGGGTACCCCAAAGGGAGGAATTTCCAAGTGCTCCTCTCTGGGTTCGAGGGGGTTTTTGCATGTGGGTGGTGGCAGCCTTTACCAAGCCAAGGTCAGAGAAAAGCTGTAACCTTGGGAGTTTAATACAAGCCCGGAGTGGCAAGTATTAATTTTTAAAATCCTTGCAGGCTCCACTTCTGCACTCAGAGTGACAGAGTTGGGATTCAGCCTTGAAAGGCTGTAATTTTGGAAACAGAGGTATCAGTTGGTATGAAATGTCAGGTGTTCTAGTTTTCATCAGAGGAACAAATCTGAAGATCTAACTGTGTTAACTTTATTAATATGTTTGTTATAGGCAGCGTGAACACCTGTAGTTAAGGTTCACATTGTATATCACTTTCCATTACAGCCTTTTTATTTTTGGTGGCTTAAAACTCTGCCTTTAACTATGGGGTAAAATTTTCTGTGCTTGAGAGCAGATCCTCAACTTGTGTAAATTGTCATAGACCTTCTGTGGCAGCTTAGGATCTACCCCTTGGTGACCGCTTCTGGATTTGTTTGTTTGTTCATTTAAATAAGTATAAGGTATTAATGGTGCACCAAAGTATAAGGGAAAATGGTGCACCAAAGTTTCTTCAAAACTATGCCTCTGGATTTCTTGATTTCTTTCAACCTACTAGTTCATCTATGAACTTTAAACGTTCGCTTTCTTCAGTAAGTTTATGTGGAGGCAAAGCCTTTTAATCACCCTGTTCTGCTAAGACTCTTAAAAGTCTGCAGGCGTCAATAAGTCTCTGGAAATTCCTTTAATCTAGATGGTTCTTCTAAAGACTTGAAAGCAAATTATACTTGAGGCTGAAAGAAGATAGTAAAAATAAAAGCAAACGTATATTCGAAGCAACATCCAAACAACACAGCAGAAAAACAGAGCTCTGCATTATGTGGTAAGTTAATTTTACCATGTCTTATGCTTTTCAGGACTTGCTGATGGTCCTTTGGGGGGTTTTGTACTAAATTTTAGCCTGGCTGTAAAATCCCTGACAAATTCAATTAGCCTCTCCAAGAAATACTTGGAGGAGAATGATGTTGCCCTGAACAACAAAATTAAAGCGAGACTGGCTGGGAATGGTTAGGTGTATGTTTGTTTTTCGACAAATCACAAATTGATTACCCTGCAGTGGCAATTTTGTAGGATTGCTGTTTGGCTGGGGTTCTTTGGCTTTTTTTGTGGAAAAGCCTGTACTTATTTTGGGAGATTTGGAGATTGTAATTTTAGCAAATTGTCACACAGTTGCATTCTGTGTGAGTAAAACTATTTTAAGATGAAGAGGAGTACTTGTGGCACCTTAGAGACTAACCAATTTATTTGAGCGTAAGCTTTCGTGAGCTACAGCTCACTTCATCGGATGCATACTGTGGAAAGTGTAGAAGATCTTTTTATATACACACACAGCATGAAAAAATACCTCCTCCCACTCCACTCTCCTGCTGGTAATAGCTTATCTAAAGTGATCACTCTCCTTACAATGTGTATGATAATCAAGTTGGGCCATTTCCAGCTTTTCTCACACACCCCCCGACACACAAAGTCACAAAGATCCATCGGTGATCTTCCTGATAACACCATCCTGGCCACGATGGATGTAGAAGCCCTCTACACCAACATTCCACACAAAGATGGACATTATCCCTGATAATGCCACGGCTAACCTGGTGGCTGAACTTTGTGACTTTGTCCTTACCCATAACTATTTTACATTTGGGGACAATGTATACCTTCAGATCAGCGGCACTGTTATGGGTACCCGCATGGCCCCACAGTATGCCAACATTTTTATGCCTGATTTAGAACAACGCTTCCTCAGCTCTCGTCCCCTAACGCCCCTACTCTACTTGCGCTATATTGATGACATCTTCATCATCTGGACCCATGGAAAAGAAGCCCTTGAGGAATTCCACCATGATTTCAACAATTTCCTTCCCACCATCAACCTCAACCTGGTCCAGTCCACACAAGAGATCCACTTCCTGGACACTACAGTGCTAATAAACTATGGTCACATAAACACCACCCTATACCGGAAACCTACTGACCGCTATTCCTACCTACATGCCTCCAGCTTTCACCCTGACCACACCACACGATCCATCGTCTACAGCCAAGCTCTGCGATACAACCGCATTTGCTCCAACCCCTCAGACAGAAACAAACACCTACAAGATCTCTATCAAGCATTCTTACCCACCTGTGGAAGTGAAGAAACAGATTGATAGAGCCAGAAGAGTTCCCAGAAATCACCTACTACAGGACAGGCCTAACAGAACGCCACTAGCCGTCACCTTCAGCCCCCAACTAAAACCTCTCCAATGCATTATTAAGGATCTACAACCTATCCTGAAGGATGACCCAACACTCTCACAAATCTTGGGAGACAGGCCAGTCCTTGCCTACAGACAGCCCCCCAACCTGAAGCAAATACTCACCAGCAACCACATACCACACAACAGAACCACTAACCCAGAAACCTATCCTTGCAACAAAGCCCGTTGCCAACTGTGCCCACATATCTATTCAGCGGACACCATCACAGGGCCTAATAACATCAGCCACACTATCAGAGGCTCGTTCACCTGCGCATCCGCCAATGTGATATATGCCATCATGTGCCAGTAATGCCCCTCTGCCATGTACAGTGGTCAAACTGGACAGTCTCTACGTAAAAGAATAAATGGACACAAATCAGATGTCAAGAATTATAACATTCATAAACCATTCAGAGAACACTTCAATCTCTCTGGTCACGCAATTACAGACATGAAAGTTGCTATATTACAACAAAAAACTTCAAATCCAGACTCCAGCAAGAAACTGTTGAATTGGAATTCATTTGTAAATTGGATACAATTAACTTAGGCTTGAATAGAGACTGGGAGTGGCTAAGTCATTATGCAAGGTAACCTATTTCCCCTTCTTTTTTCCTACCCTCCCCCCCCCCAGACGTTCTTGTTCAACCCTGGATTTGTGCTGGAAATGGCCCAACTTGATTATCATACACATTGTAAGGAGAGTGATCACTTTAGATAAGCTATTACCAGCAGGAGAGTGGGGTGGGAGGAGGTATTTTTTCATGCTTTGTGTGTATATAAAAAGATCTTCTACACTTTCCACAGTATGCATCCGATGAAATGAGCTGTAGCTCACGAAAGCTTATGCTCAAATAAATTGTTTAGTCTCTAAGGTGCCACAAGTACTCCTTTTCTTTTTGTGAATACAGACTAACACGGCTGTTACTCTGAAACCTATGTTAAGATGAACTTACCTGGCAGGATGTGGCATCAGTGAATTCTGACTCAGCCTCTTACTACACAAGGCCTAGCTCATCTGTTGCACATTGCAATGGGTATTCTAGAAATGGCTAATTTAAAAACATTCATAACTGAATGAGGTTTTCAAGTATTCCAGGAAAATGAAAAAACATCTTCTATGATGTCTGTGAAGAGATCAAATTGGAATGCAGTCTTCCAATTGTTGTTGTACCGACAACCCTTAGCTGCACAGAATTGTCAGAAGGTCTGGGGTGTCCTAATGCACCTTCTAGATCATAAAGAGTTTAGCAGCACAAAAGCTGAAATACTGAACAATAAAGCAGCTATTGAAGAAATGAGGTAAATCCTTTGCTCAAAACTCAAATTTCTGATTGGAAACCCTTTGGCCATTGTATGAAGCACAGAAAAGATTGGAATCCCATTCTACAATAGATTCTGTGTTGTCTAACACAGAGGTGTATGTCATTCTGGTCAACAAGGTCTTTGCAGTATCTTGTCACAAAAACACATCTGGGGAGATTCCAGGGGAAAAAAAAACAAATCTTTTCATATCCATTTTGCCAGTCAGTGAGCAGTATATACTTGGAAAGGTTTTTTGAAGTTTTCACAGAGCTGTCAAAGAAGTGGGAAGCTACTGTCTCTCATAATATGTCCCCTGAAACTTTTAACAGTGAATCATAATTCTGGAAAGTCATTGTGCTTGTTTGACCTCCATTGCAAAAGAGTGGCCTGTACTAATGAAGATTTAAAGATTACTTGTGTATAATTTTCCTCTTTGTGACTCCTAATGAAGGAAGAACACATCTGGAAAGTGAATTCCATACATACATGGCAATATCTCCACCAGACAATGGCAGATCACTCCATTTGAATTTTGGAAAATCCACTGCACTGACTTCCCAAATTTGAGCCTACTTCTCGCATCCTCAGTGTCCCACCTAACTTGGCTGATACAGAGAGAATACTTTTAAAATTCGGCTAACTCCAAGGCTGCAGGAGAACAAGTTTTGGAACAGACACTTTGAAAAAACTGCTGTAAGCCTTAGCTATGTAGGACTTCTGGAATTTATACAAAGCCCCTTATATTAAATGTAAGCTAAAAAGAGAAGTATTCTTTTTTAATAAACCATATACGGAACCACATTAACTTTTGTTTGTTACAATATCTTGAGGCTCCAGTTGGTTTGGGTACCCATCCAGTGTATTATGCAGCTAAATACAGTATATGAAACAAATCACCACGTCATTAAACACCTTTTACTTTCAATATTCTGACTTTTCTCTATTTGTTGCTTTTTTTAAATGTCCTTCCCATCCCCTGATATTTACCCAGAAAACTGAAGTTAGTTTTTCAGACTAATTTTCAGCCATTTTTAATTTTTTTGTAATATACACTGATAATTCCCAGGATTTTTTCAGCAAAATAAAAACTGAAAACAAAGGGCCTTTTATATCAGTCCAATCCATGGTAAAATCAGCCAGACATGAGAAATTTCTAGTCTATGTGCAATCAAAATGTTTTTCCAGACCTAACAGATTATTTCTACTAGACAATGAAGAACTTCAAAAACATTCTAGATTCTGCTAAAAGTTCATGAATAAACCCAATTTTTAGGCCATAATATTGAGACATGGTACTTCAAAAAGTGTTCAGCGTATTTTGCTGTATATTATTTATCCCATAATTTTTCAGCTCTCCTATCTTAGAAATTTCTTGTCTAATTTACTTCAGAGTTGGTCAAACATTTCTACAGTGAACAGAAATGACTCAGTCAAATCAAAAATTTCAGGGATTGTAGTTTGCAGTCTATAATGGTTGTATCATCAGCATGCTTCAACTTCTTAAACTCCTTCTCACCTCCCCCTGTAATCCCTTTGGTTTTAATATTTAACATCACTATTGCTAAAGGCTTTATGCCAAAATTAAAGGAGAGAAGGGCATTCCTTGCATGTTCCTTTTAAATAATTGCAATATAGACTCTGGTATGGCCTCAATATTCATTTACCAAATTTCTTCCAAATGTCAAACTTTTACCTAATGTTGCAGAAAGAAATCCAAGTATTCTCAGCTAATGATGAAAGATGTATCTTTCATCAAGTATGTTCTATTTAAGAACCCACCTATGACTCTGTGAAGAAGTTGGTGCTGAATTAGTAACATCAAAGACATTTCCATGACAATGTTTTATGTCAGAAATTCAGGATTCACTGTAGGCTCCAGAGCAGAAAAGAGGATTGAGGTGAAAATTACTTACATTGACACAAATATCTTCATTAACTATTGGGGGGAAATGCAGGAAGATACTGGTTATGTCTCATAAACTCATTTGCTTTTTGCATGAAATGTTCTGTTTTTGCAAGTTTGTCCCAGTGTGAATTTTTTTTTCATTATACAGATTCGGTGGTTTGTTTCTTTAGACAGAAGGCTTTTTACCTGTTAGGTATTTGGATCCTGGAGTCATTTCCAGAGGAAATAAAAACCCACATAACATCATTCTATGAAATCTAGTGTTTATATCTTTAAAAAACCAAGGTATTTGGGGTGCCATAAGTGGGGAAGACGTGAGAAGTCAATACCATCAAAAGGGATTGGCTGCCCTGTATAATCAGAAGGTGAATACAAATAAAATCCTCATGTGAATGGTTTGACTTGTTCCATTTAAGGGGTTTCCATAGAAACTGTCCAAGAAACTTTCCCTGCAAATGGTTCACAAATACAGATAATCTCAGAGCAGGCATATAATGATATGGTGACTGCTATATTTTGTTCATAATAAAAAGAAAAATTTAGAATTGCAGTCCTGAGGAGAGAAAAAGTTGTGACTCCTTGGGATCCACAGTGAAAGTAAAAAAGGAGAATAAGAGAGTGGACTGTCTATCACACAGTTCTTTCTCCAAGGTGGGAGATTCCTAGGGGTTAAAAACATGTTGGCTGTCCAGTTCATTCATATATTTTTATGTATCCTATATATAAAAAGTTCTTATGTGTCCTTAACATGTTTATGGGCTTCATCATGGAATGTTAAACCAGATTGTGACAGTAATTATTGGTCCATATTGGAGCACTGTGGATAGCTTCAGCTTTGTACCTCAGGAAGACCCAGTGAGTGCCCCCAGCATTGAGAATACAGCTGTTTTGCCACCTTTAGGAGGGTGTAGTAAAGACTTCCTTCCAGGCAGAGGTGGAAGAGCCAGTGCACCGTACCGGGGCGGACTGGCTTCCCCAGGTGGCTGGAGCCCCGGGCCCTTTAAATTGCCACCAGAGCCCTGTGGCTGGAGCCCTGGGGTAGTGTGGTGGGGCTCCACCGGCTATTTAAAGGGCCCACACTCGGAAGGGGCCCCGCCTGCTCTTCTCCGCCCCCTCCTCTCTCCTACAGGGGCAGAAGCTTGGTGCTGCCTTCTCCCAGGGCTCTGTCCTGCTGCTGCAGGGCAGGCTCCGCCGGCAGCCCAGCTCCCCTCGCCCCTGCCTCTTCCTGCAGCGTGCTCCACTCTCACTCCCTCTCCCTGCCGCCAATCAGCTGTTTGCCGGCATGAGGAAGCGGAGAAGAGGCAGGGGCGGGACCTTGGGGAAGGGGATGGAATCGGGACATACACCCTCCAGCCCCCTGCTGTGAGCCGCTTAGGGCAGGGAGCTGGGAGCGACCCCAGCCCACACCCCCAGCCCCCTACCCTGACTCCTGCACCCCCCCCACGAGCCCAGCCCATACCCCCAGCCCTCTGCCCTGACTCCTGCACCCTCCCACATCCCCACCCCCACCCTGAGCACCAAACGAGAGCTCCTGCACCCTCCCCCACCCCACATACCCACCTGCAACCCTCGCACCGAAAGGGAGCTGCCCCAGGTAAGCGCTCTGCACCCCAACCTCCTGCCCCAACCCTGAGCCCCCTCCCTCATTCTAGCTCCTGGACAGACCCTGCACCCTAACCCCCAGCCTGCTCCTGCACCCTAAATCCCTCCCAGACCCAGCCCTGTTCTCAATGCACCCCCACCCTCAGCTCGGTGCAGAAAGAGAGGAAGAGAATGGGCTAGAACCAGGGAGAAGGTAGGTACCCACTCTATGTGGGAAGGGGTGTGTGTGGGGGATCCTGTTTACCCCGTCCCCAGCCCTGCTGCCCTTCCAGTTTACCCCTGGCCCCTCCCTTGCTCCAAGGACCAACCCTAGCTCCTGCCCCACTATGCTTTTGCCCCCAGCCCCTGCCTTGCTCCAGTCATCAGGGGCTAATTCTCCCCCCATGCCCCACTATGCTTGTCTTGCCCCTGGCCCCTGCCTCGCTCCAGCTGGTGACCAATCCTTCCCCCCCACCACCGCCACCACCATGCCCCGCTGTGCTCTTGCCCCTGGCCTCTTCATTCCCGGGTGCGGGCGGGGGGGCACAAATACGTTTGGCGCCATGCCAAAAAAAGTTAATTCGGCCCTAGCACTGTGCCCTTTAAATTGTTCTTGGAGTCTTGTTGCCAGAGCCCTAGGGTAGTGGCAGCCAGGCTCCGGTGGCAAGTTAAAGGGCTGGGGTGGTAGCGGTGGCCCCGAGCCCTTTAAATTGCCCCCTTTAAATCACCCCCGAACCCCAAGGCTCCCAGTTGCCTCTGCAGCTGGGAGTGCAGGGGGTGATTTAAGAGGCCCAGGGCTCCCAGCTGCTGCTCCCACAGCCCTAGCCCCAGGCCCTTTAAATCCTGATTTAAAGTGCCTGGGGATTTAAAGGCCCCACCTCTTCTAGTTGAGGCCCCACCCTCTCATAAGGACTCTGGAGTACCGGTAAGTCCTTTAAGTTACTTTCACCCCTGCTTCCAGGGCTGGCCAGCTGTGTTAGCAGATGTAAGAGGATGACAACGTCACAGACTTCTCCTTGTTCCTCCCTCTCTGTTCAGATACTTTGTCCCCCAGGTTGTGCTAGCAAGGAGTGGGTGGTGATGGCAGGGACTGTATTTGTGAGGAGAAGGACATGCCTTCCCACCTGTTTCCCTGCATATTCTCAGGTGAACTCAATGCCAAGAAATAATGTTAGTGTAATGAAGAAGATTGCTCCTTTCCCAACATCTAAGTGGGAATCAAACAGGAAAAACTTTTTTACACTACATGTATATATTCTAATGAATATTCTATGAAGCTTAAATATTTGACCTCACTACCCCTTGCATTCATAGCTTAAGGGGGAGAAAGCAGAAGAAATCACATTATAAAGCAGTATACTTCCCTTTGTGTGTGTGTGTGTGAGCAATTTCTAAATCCTTCATCCCTGTTTTTGGAAAAGTATGAGGTAAAGTCGCCATCACTTTCAAGGTGTATATCAGAAAAGGAATAGTGACAGGGTATCTTAGCTTTCACTTGCAAAAACTCTCTTTCTGGCAGGCAGAATCTAAGGCTTTTTAAGACCATTTTGTATGCGCAATTATTAATTTACAAATGTACTTATCTGTATTTTTGTGAATCAGCATCCTAGATAATGAAAGTGTGAATCACATATAAGAATAGTATAATGGGTTTAGTGTGCGGGTTGTGGGTGATGTTGGTGTCCTGTTCTATAAAGGAGGGCCTTTCTGGCCTTAAACAATATGGTCGTTAAGAAGAAAAACCATGTGTGTGTGTTTCAAATTAATTCTGACTTTCAAATGTATTTTCCTTATTTAAAACACTTATCCAAATGTGAATGGATGTGTTTAGTTTTGTGTTCTGTTCTATGTGTTAAGTTCATTGTGACATATTGGTTTAACTTTCTGTTTACAGAAAACGTTTTGTGATCATATTTTGGTGCTAACCGCTAGCCCATGCTTTCTCTTTGATAGTCAAATATTCCAAAGATTATCCGTGCAAAAGACTAAGGTTAATTTTCATTCCTAAAACTGCTTCTCATCTCACAACTGTTTTACGCTGGAGTAATTTCAGTACTTGTACAGTCTCCTAGACACCACATATGCCTCTGAGTTGGTTACTGTTATAGAAACTAATTCCTCTGATTCTCTGTCTTTGGAGCCAATAGCTAAGAAAAAAAATAATCACTGTGAAATTCTGGTCTCCTGACATCAATGGGAGTTTTGCCATTGACTTCAATCAGGTCAGGATTTCATCCTATAAGTGTATATAGAAGACATGCATGAATTAACACAGATTTAAGTCCTCCTCTTCCCCTTTCTCTTCTATGTGGAAGACAAGTTCTTGGAGTTGACACAGAGATGTGAGGGAGGAGGTAGAAACTAAGGACAGGTTTGTTCCACCTACCTTTCCATAGAATCGTAGAAGATTTTGGTTGGTAGAGACCTTAGGAGGTCATCTAGTCCAATCCCCTGCTCAAAGTAGGACCAACCCCAACTAAATCATCCCAGCCAGGGCTTTGTCAAGCTAAACCTTAAAAACCTCTAAGGATAGAGATTCTACCACCTCCCTAGGTAACGCATTACAGTGCTTCACCATCCTCCTAATGAAATAGTGTTTCCTAATATCCAGGCTAGATCTCCCCCACTGCAACTTGAGACCATTGCCTCTTGTTCTGTCATCTGCCACCACTGAGAACAGCCAAGCTCCGTCCTTTTTGGAACCCTCCTTCAGGTAGTTGAAGGCTGGTATCAAATCCTCCCTCACTCTTCTCTTCTGCAGACTAAATAATCCCAGTTCCCTCAGCCTCTCCTCATAAGTCATGTGCCCCAGCCCCCTAATAATTTTTGTTACCCTCCGCTGTACTCTCTCCAATTTTTCTACATCCTTTTTATATTTGGGGGTGGGGCCAAAACTGGACACAATTCTCCAGATGTGGCCTCAGAAGTTCTGAATAGAGTTCTGCCACTTAGCTAGTTGGTCCTCAGCGTGTAGCAGTGCATGGGATTCTTCCATGCTAAGTGCAGGACTCTGCACTTGTCCTCATTGAACCTCATCAGATTTCTTTCGGCCCAATCCTCCAATTTGTCTAGATCATTCTGGACCCTATCCCTATCCTCCAGCATATCTACCTCTCCACTCAGCTTAGTGTCATCTGCAAACTTGCTGAAGGTGCAATCCATCCCATTCTCTAGATCATTAATGAAACTGTTGAACAAAACCACCCGCAGCACAGACCCCTGGGGTACTCCGCTTGACAATCGCTGCCAGCTAGACATCGAGCCATTGATCACCACCCATTGAGCCCAAAAATCTAGCCAGCTTTCTATTCATCTTATTGTCCATTCATCCAATCCTTAGTTTTTTTAACTTGCTGGCAAGAATATTATGGGAAACCATATCAAAATCTTTGCTAAAGTCAAGATATACCACATCCACCTTTCCCCATATCCACAGAGTCAGTTATCTCATCCTAGAAGGCAATCAGATTGGTCAGGCATGACTTGCCCTTGTTGAATCCATGTTGAGTATTCCTGATCACCTTCCTCTCCTCCAAGTGCTTCAAAATGGATTCCTTGAGGACCTACTCCATGATTTTCCCAGGGACTGAGGTGAGGCTGATTGGTCTGTAGTTCCCCAGATTCTTCTTCTTTCCTTTTTTAAAGATGAGCACAATATTTGCCTTTTTCCAATCGTCCAGGACCTCCCCCGATCACCATGAGTTTTCAAAGATAATGGCCAATGGCTCTGCAATCACATTAGCCAACTCCTTTAGCACTCTCGGATACAGCACATCCGGCCCCATGGACTTGTGCTCATCCAGCTTTTCTGGATAGTCCCAAACCACTTCTTTCTTCACAGAGGGCTGGTCATCTCCTCCCCATACTGTGCTGCCCTGTGCAGCAGTCTGGAAGCTGACATTGTCTGTGAAGACCGAGGCAAAAAAAGCATTGAGAATTTCAGCTTTTTCCACATCATCTGTCACTAGGTTGCCTCCCCCATTCAGCAAGGGTCTCACACTTTCCCTGATCATCTTCTTGTAGCTAACATACCTGTAGAAACCCTTCTTGTTACCCTTCACATACCTTGCTAGCTGCAACTACAATTGTGCTTTGGCCTTCCTGATTACACCCTGGCATGCTCGAGCAATATTTTAATACTCCTCCCTAATCATCTGTCCAAGTTTCCACTTCTTGTAAACTTCCTTTTTTCATTTAAGCTCCCTGAAGATTTCTCTGTTAAGCCACGCTGGTCGCCTGCCATATTTGCTATTCTTTCTGCAAATCTGGATGGTTTGTTCCTACGCCCTCAATAAGGCTTCCTTAAAATACAGCCAGCTCTCCTGGATGCCTTTCCCCCCTCATATTAGCTTCCCAGGGAATCCTGCTTATCAGTTCCCTGAGAGAGTCAAAGTTTGCTTTTCTGAAGTCTAAGGTCTGTATTCTGCTGCTCTCCTTTCTTCCTTTTGTCAGGATCCTGAACATGACCATATCGTGGTCACTTCTGCCTAGGTTACCATCCACTTCTACTTCACCTACCAATTCTTCCCTGTTTGTGAGCAGCAGATCAAGAGGAGGAGGGCCTCTAATTGGTTCTTCCAGCACTTGCACCAGGAAGTTGTCCCCAGTACTCTCAAAAAACTTCTTGGATTGTCTGTGCACTGCTGAATTGCTCTCCCAGCAGATGTCAGGGTGATCTTAGTCTCCCATGAGAACCAGGGCCTGTGATCTGGAAACTTCTGTTAGTTGTCTGAAGAAAGCCTTGTCTACCTCATCCTCCAGGTCTAGTGGTTTATAACAGATGCCCACCATGACATCATCCTTGTTGCTCTCGCCTCTCAACTTAACCCAAAGACTCTCAACAGGCTTTTATCCAGTTTCATACTGGAGCTCTGAGCAATCGTACTGCTCTCTTACATACAGTGCAACTCCTCCACCTTTTCTCTCCTGCCAGTCCTTCCTGAATAGTTTATACCCATCCATGACAGTACTTCAGTCATGTGAGTTACTCCACCAAGTCTCTGTTACTCCAATCACATCTTAGTTCCTTGACTGTGCCAGGACTTCCAATTCTTCCAATGCTTGTTTCCCAGGCTTATTGTGTTCATGTACAGGCACTTAAGATAGCTAGCCGATTGCCCTGCTTTCTCAGTATGAATCAGGAGGCCGCCCCTGTTACACCCTCCTCATTGTGTTTCTTCCTGGTATCCCACATCCCCACTTACCTCTGGACTTAGGTCACCATCCCACGGTGAACCTTGTTTAAAGCCCTCCTCACTAGGTTAGCAAGCCTGCCTGTGAAGATGCTCTTTCCTCTCTTCCTTAGGTGGATCTCATCTCTTCCTAGCAATCCTTCTTCCTGGAACAACATCCCATGGTCAAAGAATCCAAAGCTCTCTCTCCGACACCACCTGCATAACCACTTATTTACTTCCACAATTCAATGGTCCCTACCTGGGCCTTTTCCTTCAACAGGGAGGATGGACGAGAAGATGACTTGCTCCTCAAACTCCTTTATCCTTCTTCCCAGAGTCATGTAGTCTGCAGTGACACACTCAAGGTCATTCTGAGTAGTATCATCGGTGTCCACGTGGAGAAGTAGGAAGGGGGTAGCAGTCCGAGGGCTTGATCAGTCTCAGCAGACGCTCCATCATATCCTGAATTCTAGCTCCAGGCAAGCAGCACACTTCTCATGTCTCCTGGTCTGGATGGCAGAAGGATGACTCCATCCCCCTTAGGAGGGAGTCCCCGACCACCACCACCCATCTCCTCCTTTTGGGAGTTCTGGTTGTGGAACCCCCATTCATAGGACAATGCATCCCATGCGTTCCGGTCAACGGGTTCTCCTTCTGATCCCTTTCCTAAGATAACTCTTCCAAACCATTCTCCACCAGTACCTGTGCAGAGAGCATGAAAATGATTTCTTACCTCTATCTGCATTGGGGGTACATGGGTTCTCCTCTTTCTTCTTCTGGAGGTCACATGCTGCGAATTTTGTTCCCTGTTCTGCACTGCCCTCTCTGATTCTTCAGCATGCTATACCTGCAGTTCCAAATGCTGACTTCTATCCAGAAAGTCTTCATTTTCTCTGATGCAATGCAGGGTTGATACTTGGGTCTCTAGTCCTTTAACCTTCTCTTCCAATATGAAGACCAGCTTGCACTTCGTACAGATGAAGTCGTTTCTATCCTTTGGGAGAAAGACAAACATGGCACATCCTGTGCAGGTCACAACAGCTGATCGCTCACGATCTGTATCTTCCATCTAAAAGCCTCTTCAGATGGTGTATTTACTGCTCACAGAAGCCTGAAAGGCAAAAACACTCTGGGAGAACTCCCCCAGGCAAACTCACTTGGTTCGTAACTGGCTGCTTTTTTATAAGGCTGCTGGCTTGAAACAGTTGGCCCGGCTCAAAGCCTTCCCTCCAATAAACCACGCAAGGCCCACCTGGAACAAAGCACTCCCAATTCACACTTTTCAAACAAACAACCACACAGCCAAACAGTTACACTTAAGTTACACTACCCTAGGTTTTCATTTACAATCAGATCACTAGTTCAACAAACCTGAGGAGCATGTGATAATGAAGTTAGTTATTCTCCTAAGTCAGAAAAGAAAACAAAAACCCTTAGGATGAGAATGCAAAGACCACTGAGATCGCTACTCAATTTCAGTAAACTGCTGAATCTAGTTTAAACTAGATTCTAAACTGAAGATTTAATTCAACAGGCAAAGGTAGACATGATAATAGCCTCTCTTGATAAGGATATCATTGTTCTGGGTGAGAAGGATGTCTTTCAAAAAATTGACTAGCCAGCAGAGTAAAGGGCTCTTTAAAGATACATTTTGAAGCTTCAGCTGTGTATTATAACCTCTTTTGCCAGAAAGGCAGTTGCCTGTGCTAATGATCTTCAAAGGTCCATAGGGGACATGAAAATCAAATCAGTGCTGAGAAAAATATCCATAGCAGCTGCTTTTGTTGCTGATGCATCCCTTGGCATGATCATATTCTCTGCTCAAATGGTTGCTCTGAACACAATGTCTCAGATAGTTATGGCTCCTCACCTGGAAAGAAAATAGACAAGCCAAGCAAGCTCTTTGGCAGGGAATTACATAAGATTGTTGTCGGGTCCAGTGAAAGACAAAACACACTTACTATTTTGGAAACTAGGTCAAAATAATTTCAGACCTTTCTACAGGCAGAGTACGATTTTACAATTAACAATCACTGGCAATGCAATCCAGAAGAGCTTTTTATTATAAAGGAATGCCCTGAACCAGAAGAAAAAGCCGAGGGGGTATGCAAGATTGAAGTACAGCTCCAATTCATCATTCAAGTAAAATAAGTCCAACTGTGACTTTCTTAGTCATTTCCCCATCTTCTCAACAATGATGAAGAGTTAGTGGGGAGGAGATGATCCCTCTTTCTAGAAAAGAGTGACCATAGGCAACTGTGTTTTTAATTTATTTTCTTAATTTTCTTTTTTAGTTAGAATAACGAAAGAACTGATAATCAGGCTCCTAATGACTTACAATCATTTAAATTCACAAACTAAATATGCAGTTCAGTCAGCTCACCCTCCATGCCAAAGCAGCAGCTCATAATCAAATGCTAACCACCCTATACCTCAATCTGTATCTCAGTACTTCTTCAAAAGTTGGATGAGACAAATGGATCCTGCAGTATGCCCTGGAAGTTGCAAATTCAGGCTGTATTGTACCAGGGGTTGAATGAGAATAGAGAATGTCCTGCCTACTCTCTCTCATATCAACTCTATTATATCAAGAAAGGATCTAGCATCCATGGCTCAGCTGATTGTAACTGTGATAGTGTTTCACAGGGAAAGAGGTGGTCTCTTAGGTAGGCTCATCCCAGGTAATTTAAAGCGTATTAGGTCAAAACCTGATCTTGCCATATGCACAATCAAAGTTTTAGACCAAATATGTTCATATAAGTTCAGATAAATTACAGGACTGGATGGCTTATGGAATTGGTTATTTGATACAAAAAATGTACTTTAGTCACAGTTCTGGGTTAGGTAGTTAATAGAGCTCTGCAGAGTATGGAAGTTCTGGGTCATGAAGGATTTTGAAATTTGGCTTCGTTCAGAATCTGAACAAAAACTGAATTTCTGAATTTTTTTTTAATTTTGTAGTATAAAGTTTAAAAAAAATAAATTTTGAAACAAAAAATCAAAATGTTTCATTCCAAAAAATGTTAAAATAGGATGTTTCAACATCATTGCAACTTCCCCCTAGTTTTCTTCTGAAATAAAATCTGGTATAACTGACCCAATTTAATGAAGTTTCTGTTTCAATGGAACCAAATATTCCAACAAAATATGGTTTTGTCAGTTTCTCCAACCAGCTCTACTTGTTTGTGTATCATCTCATGGCTATTCAATGTAACAGATAAATACAGTAATAATCTCAGGTCATTGTCTACATCACTGTCAATCTTGTTAGTAAGCACTGTGTCGACCTTAGCGGTCTGCATTAAAAGTTCCCTAGTGCACTTTAATGTAATACTGTTTGAAATCACAAACCAATACCTTAAAAATTGAATTTTTAGCCAACATGCAAGTATTCTTATCTAAATCAAATCAATCCAGACCATACCTCTGAACTTTAGAGTTGCTATTCAAATGGATTCCATAAGCTCACTGATTTTGAGTAGGATTATGGCATTTGTTTTCAATTTTCCGTTATAAATCTAATTTTTAAAATATGCATGATGGGCTTCTTGTAGCAATATTATTTGTGCCATATCTGCATGTGGTGTCCTTGATCCGTTTATTTGTGCCAAATGTTGTGGATTTAAAATAGCATACAGTACACCCTTGTGCCAAACGTTGTGGATTTAAAATAGCATATAGTACACCCTAGCATACAGTACACACTTTTCCCTTAATTATAATGAACTTTTAGCTATGATGAACACAGATCCTGGATCCCAACTACAGTACTATACTGTTATAAAAAAAAAAAAAGTGTACGGGGGAGGATGTTGCATATAGGTGCACAATTTTTACCCAGCCTGCCATGGGGTTGCCAGCTGAACTGGCATCCTGGACCCACTCTGCTGGCAGGAGCTGACAGGCCTCATTGTAATTGTTGTTTTTGCTGTAACGTACCCCTGGCTATAATGAACAAATGGCTTGGATCCTGATAGGTTTGTTATAGCGAGAGTGTATTGTATGTCTATTTTAAATATATTTCCCTCCCCTGTTGTATGAAAAACCCATGTAAGCAATTGGACAAACTAAGTAGTGGAACTGATCCTGCACAAGGTCATGTCAAATGAACAAAGCAAAGAAGCTATAAAAAAAAATCCCCTCTGATCTCAGGCACTATCTGTAATAAGTGTAGGGAAAATAATTCATTGTGATTGTTAAGTTGGTGTTATCCTCTGTAACCTTTCAACACTTCTGTTTTGATCAGTCTGGAAATAGGAATAACAGTTATTCCTCCAAATTCTGAAAATCATTAACGTTTGTAAAGTAAGATTGTTATAATGTTTGTTGACGACACTAAGGGTGTTGTATGAAGAATACATGGATTTTGTGTCATGGTAAAGGTTAAGATAAAATGCAACAATTTTATTCTTTTTAGTTTATAAATTGTATCATCCAAATGTGGTCTTCAGAGAATAAAACAATTTCTAGAGCATAATTTCATGTCTGATCTCCAAAAATAGAGGCTGTGCAGTAAGATTTTCATCCTTGTTCTTTGTATATATTGGATATGTAAAATATTTACATGAATATTTACATGAAAATAAGAATACAATATTTTGGCAAGACCCTATCATCATAAGCATGGGGTTATTTTTACAGTTCTAACTGAATTCTACTTCTATATTTTTTTTTCTCTCATTTGCTTGTCTTATACATGTTTACCAGGATAGCCCAATGGTCTTACAGTCTGACAGGAACGTAACAGTGAACGCAAGAAATCACATGGGACAGTTAACTGGACAACTGACTGTAGGTGAGTGTTCTTCTTTAAAGAAGATTATTTGTATTATTTAAGTCTCATTAATAACCTTTTTATTCAGTGATGTAAAATATTTTTTGCAAAAACTCTGATAATCATACTGAAGAATAACATTGGGCCTGATGCAACACTCATTGGAAAGTAGAGCTAGTAGGGGGAAAAAAAAGAGAGAAAATGGATTTTTCATACATCAAAATCATTTATTTTTTCATTTGTTTTTTTTTGTCACAAAAAACAAATATTTCAGCAGACAGTTTTGCATAAAATGAAATTTTTCTGGCTTCTTTCAATTTTTTCATGGAAAGTAATTATCCATTTTCTAACAGAAAGACTTCCATCTCTTCAATGAGCATTGAATAGGTCCCCCAGCCCAGATCCTGAATTCAGTCCTCCACAGATTCTGAATCTGAGTAACAGAATATAAACAGTGTAAACCTATTTGAAATTCTTACCGAGATAACACGATATTGTCTGTGTTGTCAGGACATCACTGTACTGTAATCAGGGTAATATGGAATATATTTCCAGTCATTAATGAAAATGAATTTGATATATCTTTATTTTACAATTGAGGGACAAAATATAAGAGCTAAAAATTCCAAATGAAATTAAAATTCAAAGTGGCCTAAAGTTACTAACTTCCAAATGTAACTAATGGGGTACATTTTATTTTGATTTCCTTTTATGTTATCCTGCTTTTATTAAGTCTACTATTTTCTAATATTTACTATTATAAGTATGATTTATTATACATTAAAGAATTACTAATAATATATTACTAATAAGGCTGTATATTTTAGTGGCGAGCACAGGACTGAAGGCATTCATGGCCTTCCTGGTGGTAATTATGAAAAAGGTCAATCTGCGGTAACCTTTAAAATAATTAAATGTCCTAGATAGAGGATATATTAGAAGGGAAGTAAATGGATACTGGCTGGGAAACCAAAAGTGTGTTGGTTTTCCTTTAACAATAGTTCTGACTTTTTTGATATTGTTGCCTTAAAAACTCTTGATCTTGTCTATCACAAATCTTGCTATGGGGAGGGTAGAAGAAAAACACAAACCTCTACACCCTGTTAGTAATTGCTATATAGTGTTAGTGGTGTTAACAGTTTTAATAGATGGTTCTACTACACAGGATGCTGTAGTAAAAAGTTTTTCATGAAAGTAGTATTTCTGTCTAGGGTTTATATCATTGATGTTATCATAAAATATTGCTGTCATCTTTTCTATGTAGTAAAACTTTTGGATAAAAGAATCTTGTGTTCCCTGGGGAAAGGATATTAAAAAGGGATTTTTTTTAAAATAAAGAACTCTTCTGTCTCATGTTATGAAACCTAAGATGTATTCAACCTGGAGAATCAACATACTATATATTCTACAGGAAAAGGATATGTCCAAATGAATGTTGTCATATTCTTTGTAAATTCAAGAAGAAATAACACAAAATACTGACAGGTTTCAGAGTAACAGCCGTGTTAGTCTGTATTCGCAAAAAGAAAAGGAGGACTTGTGGCACCTTAGAGACTAACCAATTTATTAGAGCATAAGCTTTCGTGAGCTACAGCTCACTTCCTCAGATGCATATCGTGGAAACTGCAGCAGGCTTTATATATACACAGAGAATATGAAACAATACCTATTCCCACCCCACTGTCCTGCTGGTAATAGCTTATCTAAAGTGATTTCCAGCACAAATCCAGGTTTTCTCACCCTCCACCCCCCCACACAAATTCACTCTCCTGCTGGTGATAGCCCATCCAAAGTGACAACTCTTTACACAATGTGCATGACAATCAAGCTGGGCTATTTCCTGCATAAATCCAGGTTCTCACATCCCCCCCACCCCCATACACACACAAACTCACTCTCCTGCTGGTAATAGCTCATCCAAACTGACCACTCTTCAAGTTAAAATCCAAGTTAAACCAGAACATCTGGGGGGGGGGGTAGGAAAAAACAAGAGGAAACAGGCTACCTTGCATAATGACTTAGCCACTCCAAGTCTCTATTTAAGCCTAAATTAATAGTATCCAATTTGCAAATGAATTCCAATTCAGCAGTTTCTCGCTGGAGTCTGGATTTGAAGTTTTTTTGTTTTAAGATAGCGACCTTCATGTCTGTGATCGCGTGACCAGAGAGATTGAAGTGTTCTCCGACTGGTTTATGAATGTTATAATTCTTGACATCTGATTTGTGTCCATTTATTCTTTTACGTAGAGACTGTCCAGTTTGACCAATGTACATGGCAGAGGGGCATTGCTGGCACATGATGGCATATATCACATTGGTGGATGTGCAGGTGAACGAGCCTCTGATAGTGTGGCTGATGTTATTAGGCCCTGTGATGGTGTCCCCTGAATAGATATGTGGGCACAGTTGGCAACGGGCTTTGTTGCAAGGATAAGTTCCTGGGTTAGTGGTTCTGTTGTGTGGTATGTGGTTGTTGGTGAGTATTTGCTTCAGGTTGCGGGGCTGTCCGTAGGCAAGGACTGGCCTGTCTCCCAAGATTTGTGAGAGTGTTGGGTCATCCTTTAGGATAGGTTGTAGATCCTTAATAATGCGTTGGAGGGGTTTTAGTTGGGGGCTGAAGGTGACGGCTAGTGGCGTTCTGTTATTTTCTTTGTTAGGCCTGTCCTGTAGTAGGTAACTTCTGGGAACTCTTCTGGCTCTATCAATCTGTTTCTTTACTTCTGCAGGTGGGTATTGTAGTTGTAAGAAAGCTTGACAGAGATCTTGTAGGTGTTTGTCTCTGTCTGAGGGGTTGGAGCAAATGCGGTTGTATCGCAGAGCTTGGCTGTAGACGATGGATCGTGTGGTGTGGTCAGGGTGAAAGCTGGAGGCATGCAGGTAGGAATAGCGGTCAGTAGGTTTCCGGTATAGGGTGGTGTTTATGTGACCATTGTTTATTAGCACTGTAGTGTCCAGGAAGTGGATCTCTTGTGTGGACTGGACCAGGCTGAGGTTGGTGGTGGGATGGAAATTGTTGAAATCATGGTGGAATTCCTCAAGGGCTTCTTTTCCATGGGTCCAGATGATGAAGATGTCATCAATATAGCGCAAGTAGAGTAGGGGCTTTAGGGGACGAGAGCTGAGGAAGCGTTGTTCTAAATCAGCCATAAAAATGTTGGCATACTGTGGGGCCATGCGGGTACCCATAGCAGTGCCGCTGATCTGAAGGTATACATTGTCCCCAAATGTGAAGTAGTTATGGGTAAGGACAAAGTCACAAAGTTCAGCCACCAGGTTTGCCGTGACATTATCGGGGATAGTGTTCTTGACGGCTTGTAGTCCATCTTTGTGTGGAATGTTGGTGTAGAGGGCTTCTACATCCATAGTGGCCAGGATGGTGTTATCAGGAAGATCACCGATGGATTGTAGTTTCCTCAGGAAGTCAGTGGTGTCTCGAAGGTAGCTGGGAGTGCTGGTAGCGTAGGGCCTGAGGAGGGAGTCTACATAGCCAGACAATCCTGCTGTCAGGGTGCCAATGCCTGAGATGATGGGGCGCCCAGGATTTCCAGGTTTATGGATCTTGGGTAGTAGATAGAATATCCCAGGTCAGGGTTCCAGGGGTGTGTCTGTGCGGATTTGATCTTGTGCTTTTTCAGGAAGTTTCTTGAGCAAATGCTGTAGTTGCTTTTGGTAACTCTCAGTGGGATCAGAGGGTAATGGCTTGTAGAAACTCGTGTTGGAGAGCTGCCGAGCAGCCTCTTGTTCATATTCCGACCTATTCATGACGACAACAGCACCTCCTTTGTCAGCCTTTTTGATTATGATGTCAGAGTTGTTTCTGAGGCTGTGGATGGCATTGCGTTCCGCATGGCTGAGGTTATGGGGCAAGTGATGCTGCTTTTCCACAATTTCAGCCCGTGCACGTCGGCGGAAGCACTGAGAGTTACCAAAAGCAACTACAGCATTTGCTCTGCGATACAACCGCATTTGCTCCAACCCCTCAGACAGAGACAAACACCTACAAGATCTCTGTCAAGCTTTCTTACAACTACAATACCCACCTGCAGAAGTAAAGAAACAGATTGATAGAGCCAGAAGAGTTCCCAGAAGTTACCTACTACAGGACAGGCCTAACAAAGAAAATAACAGAACGCCACTAGCCGTCACCTTCAGCCCCCAACTAAAACCCCTCCAACGCATTATTAAGGATCTACAACCTAACCTAAAGGATGACCCAACACTCTCACAAATCTTGGGAGACAGGCCAGTCCTTGCCTACAGACAGCCCCGCAACCTGAAGCAAATACTCACCAACAACCACATACCACACAACAGAACCACTAACCCAGGAACTTATCCTTGCAACAAAGCCCGTTGCCAACTGTGCCCACATATCTATTCAGGGGACACCATCACAGGGCCTAATAACATCAGCCACACTATCAGAGGCTCGTTCACCTGCACATCCACCAATGTGATATATGCCATCATGTGCCAGCAATGCCCCTCTGCCATGTACATTGGTCAAACTGGACAGTCTCTACGTAAAAGAATAAATGGACACAAATCAGATGTCAAGAATTATAACATTCATAAACCAGTCGGAGAACACTTCAATCTCTCTGGTCACGCGATCACAGACATGAAGGTCGCTATCTTAAAACAAAAAAACTTCAAATCCAGACTCCAGCGAGAAACTGCTGAATTGGAATTCATTTGCAAATTGGATACTATTAATTTAGGCTTAAATAGAGACTTGGAGTGGCTAAGTCATTATGCAAGGTAGCCTGTTTCCTCTTGTTTTTTCCTACCCCCCCCCCAGATGTTCTGGTTTAACTTGGATTTTAACTTGAAGAGTGGTCAGTTTGGATGAGCTATTACCAGCAGGAGAGTGAGTTTGTGTGTGTATGGGGGTGGGGGGGATGTGAGAACCTGGATTTATGCAGGAAATAGCCCAGCTTGATTGTCATGCACATTGTGTAAAGAGTTGTCACTTTGGATGGGCTATCACCAGCAGGAGAGTGAATTTGTGTGGGGGGGTGGAGGGTGAGAAAACCTGGATTTGTGCTGGAAATCACTTTAGATAAGCTATTACCAGCAGGACAGTGGGGTGGGAATAGGTATTGTTTCATATTCTCTGTGTATATATAAAGCCTGCTGCAGTTTCCATGATATGCATCTGAGGAAGTGAGCTGTAGCTCACGAAAGCTTATGCTCTAATAAATTGGTTAGTCTCTAAGGTGCCACAAGTCCTCCTTTTCTTTTTACAAAATACTGAGTAATCTTAAACTACTCAGAATGTTGTATTAATAACTTTACAGAAGTTTTTACTAGAGGTTGGGAATTTTTCAACAACATATTTTTTGTTGGAACATGCCATTTGGTTAAAATCAGAACTTTTTGCAGAAACGTTATGTTTCCACAAAACATTTATCAAGAACTTTTCTCCAGTTCAGGATGTAACTTAGAGGGGGAAAAAGAGACCAAACAAATAGTTTTCGGGTTAGGGGTGTCATCTTCTATGTGGAAGAACCAGGTTCAAGGCCCTGATTTGCTTGACTCAGAGTAGAGGTATGAACCTAGTACTCCCACATGAGTGAGCCCTAACCAGCAAGCTATTGAGTCAGTCTTTATGTCTCTCAGGGTCTCCTTTTGGAGTTGTTCACTTTTTTCAACTAATTATATACTCATTGCAACTCTCTCTCTCTCTCTCTCTCCTTTTTTTTTAATGGAAAATTTTGAAAGCTCTAATTTTTTTATTTCAATACAGGACAAAAACAAGTTTTGAAACCTCAACATTTTTCATTACGCTGAATTCTTGTTTTCTGGCCAGCCTTAGCTTCTACAAATTTGTATTGCTCAGCTTTATTGCTTATGAATAAGGCTACAATTTAATCATGGGTATTTTTAGTAAAAGTCATGGACAGGGCACGGGCAATAAATAAATTCACAGCCCATGATCTGTCCGTGACTTATACTATAAATACCCCTGACTAAATCTTAATGGGGGGATGGTACTGGGGGTGCAGTGCTCTGGGGGGCCGCTGTTGGGGGTATGGAGCCAGTGGCACTGGCTGCTGGGGGCTGCCAGGCAGTGGCTGCTCTGGCTGCCCTGGGGACCACTGATGAGACAATCTTCGGGGCCAGCCACACTGGCCGCTGCTCAGGCAGTCCCCAGGGTCAGCTGCCCAGGGTCACCCGAGCAGCGGCCAGTGCGGCTGGCAGCAGGGCTGCCCAAGTAGCTGGCTGCAGAGCCGCTTCAGCAGCAGCCAGTGTGGCTGTTACCAAAGCCACCTGAGCTGCTGGCCCTGGAACCAGCTGCTTTGGCAACCCTGGGGTCAGCCACACTGGGCACTGCAGAAGTCCCAGAGGTCCTGGAAAGTCACCATATCTATGACTTCTGTGACAGATGCGGAGTCCTACTTATGAAAGCAAAATGCTGCCTCTTCTCCACTTCATTGAAAGCAAAGCATACATTACCTTTCAATTAGGAGTTTTGCATTCCTAAGAAAACTGTTAAGCTAACATTTCAGAGGTGCCGAATTGCAGTCATGTCAGTTTTTCTCCATCCAAAAACATCCATATGTAAGGCCTAACAATTTTTAAAATTAGGGAGGAGCATTTTAATCCTTTTTTGTTAGATGAAAGATACTATAAAATATTTGCATTTAATAACTATAATCCTGACTTGGCAATTTATCACATGTAATGCAGTCTATTAGATTATATTTACATTAAATAAATCAGTGTTTTAGGGGTAGTTACACCCTACTTCAATTATAAGGCTTTCTGTTATAAAACTCTGGTAACAGACTTCTGCGTCTTCTTGGAGTCCTCATCTTAACTGCATCATTTTTACAACATCTTTTACAAAACTTCATCATATTTGTCTACCAAAGGTATTTCTAATAGTTTATCACATTGTTTCCACTCTTTTTCCATAGTAGATATTAATATTATTTTAGTTCTTGCAAGAAAAGAGGTTAAACATCTCTTGGGATGAAAAGCAGCCATTAGTAAATTATCTCTTCTTTGGGCAAATCTACATACTCTTTAATATTTGAACTAGCTATTTGGTATGCAAGTTTGTGATTTTTTTAAAAAAATCCACAAATTTACTTTTAAATAGCACAAAATAATAATAATTAAAATAATCTACCAGTGATTGCCCATTGTATTATACAACAAATCCACAAGTAACAGAGAAAAAATTGAAGTGTGGGGTTGTGAGTAAGGAGAAAGTTAGAGTAGTAATGAGGAATGTTTTCATTTATTAGCTTTACTTCAGAATAACAGAACTTCCCCATACTGCAAAGATATGGGCATGTAATGGAAAAGGTTTAATGTGTAGTTAGATAAGAAACTTGGATATTCTACTGTTCATGAGCACCAACAGAAAAACGAATATGAGATGTGCTCTGTGCTGAGTTTGAGCCATGGCCTTGACTCTCTCAAACCTACAGCCTTCCACAGAACTTTAAAGCAATCAGTGTTTAATGGGATTTGGAATTTGTGCCTTGAAGAAGGGCTTTAATACTTTGCTTTTCTCACAGTGATATTTTTTCATTTTATAAATGATACCTGCTGTTCTCAGTATGCTCCAAGAATAGGTACTAACCTGGACTACTCAGGCATGGCATAGAAAAGTTTTTGGTAAAAACAAGTCAACCTCTCATTAAAAGGTGAGAATTAAAGAATCTGACCTTATAAACATGAATGCTTAAAAGGAAAACCTCCTAACATTATGAAAGCCCAATGGTTCTATCTAGTGTTAGGCCATTAACTATCATATGTTGTTTCTGAACAAGGGGAGGACTGAAATCTGGTTTAGGTACCTTATGTATTGTGATTACTATTTCTGAAGTTTGTTCTCAAGGGAGATGCTCCAGCTTCTAATCAGTCAGAAGACCTCTCTTCCTGCAGAATGTCTATGTTTTGTCTGATGGCTGAGAAAAAATATCTTTTTCAGGAGAGAGGGTTAAGAGATGGTGGGTGGGGAGGAGGGAACTTTTTTTTGGACAGATATTCATATTCATTAATCAGTAGTTCCTGTAAAAGTCTGGTTTCATTTTCCTTTAATTCCATAATTATAAAATCATGAGTGGAGTGGAGAAAGTGAATAAGGAAAAGTCATTTACTTTTTCCCATAATATAAGAACTAGGGACCCCCAAATGAAATTAATGGGTAGCAGGTTTAAAACAAATAAAAGGAAGTTCTTCTTCACTCAGCACACAGTCAACCTGTGGAACTCCTTGCCTGAGGAGGTTGTGAAGGCTAGGACTATAACAGGGTTTAAAAGAGAACTGGATAAATTCATGGAGGTTAAGTCCATTAATGGCTATTAGCCAGGGTGGGTAAGGATGGTGTCCCTAGCCTCTGTTCGTCAGAGGGTAGAGATGGATGGCAGGAGAGAGATCACTAGATCATTACCTGTTAGGTTCACTTCCTCTGGGCACCTGGCATTGGCCACTGTTGGCAGACAGGATACTGGGCTGGATGGACCTTTGGTCTGACCCAGTATGGCCCTTCTTATGTTCTTATGATCAAGCAATGTTGCTGCTATTACACACATTCTTCATGGTCTGCTAATTCATATATTCAAGAATCCTGAGATAGTTTTACAGTTAGTTGCTTTGTAAATTCTAGCTTTGATGACTTTTTGCCTTCACATGGAGTTAAGATTGTTGTTTCAGGCCTGTAGAAACTACACTTGTTGTGTGGGAGTATCATTCACAGAAACCCACCATCTGTGCTGATTATTATAAATGACCATGGGAAATTTGTGTGCAAAAGTAACCAGACTTGCTAGCAGATACAGATGAGAAGAAATTAAACTGATATCTGTTTTAGCCACTTGGTACTTGCCAGTGTCTGTTGCTTCGAGAAGATGCATTATTAAAACATTCTACTTCAGCCGATATTGTTAAAAGGTGGGGTTTCTGTGACACTCATTTACATCTGCCGCAGTGAAGCTAGTACTCTGATGGGTAATACCATGTCTTGTCAAGTCAATACAACGTTGCAAAAGTGTGTGTGCATGACCTGATCTGCTTAGACACATTGTATTTGAGTTTAATATTATAAATAGTTAAAAAGCCTGAAAGAAAACATGTTGTTTTAGTCATTAATGTGAACACCTGGGAACTGTTTAATTGGTCTACAGCTGGTGCAGATTAAATCAAGAGAGTGGAATGTTCCTAACTATAAGTGTCATTTACATTTTGTCCTGTTTATCTTTTTCTTTCTATTTTTTTGATGAAGCAAATCAGGAGTGAGTAGCCTAATATTTTTTAGAAATCTTCAGTACTAACACCTTGTATTGCTGTTAATACAAGTTGTGGAGATTCTTTTATTTATGAACATCGGCCCACAGGATTCAGAGAAATGAATAGTGACCTAAAATGGAAAATGAATTTAATTGTTAATTCATCCTAAAAGTGGAACAAATAGAAAAGAAATAGGGAAGAAAGGAGAGCAACAGAATACAGAACCTGGACTTCAGAAAAGCAGACTTTGACTCCCTCAGGGAACTGATGGGCAGGATCCCCTGGGAGAATAAAATGAGGGGGAAAGGAGTCCAGGAGAGCTGGCTGTATTTTAAAGAATCCTTATTGAAGTTACAGGGACAAACCATCCCGATTTGTAGCAAGAATAGTAAATATGAAAGGCGACCAGCTTGGCTTAACAGTGAAATCCTTACTGATCTTAAACACAAAAAAGAAGCTTACAAGAAGTGGAAGATTGGACAAATGACCAGGGAAGAGTGTAAAGATATTGCTCGGGCATGCAGGAGTGAAATCAGGAAGGCCAAATCACAACTGGAGTTGCAGCTAGCAAGAGATGTTAAGAGTAACAAGAAGGGTTTCTTCAGGTATGTTAGCAACAAAAAGAAAGTCAAGGAAAGTGTGGGCCCCTTACTGAATGAGGGAGGCAACCTAGTGACAGATGATGTGGAAAAAGCTAATGTACTCAATGCTTTTTTTGCCTCTGTCTTCACGAACAAGATCAGCTCCCAGACTACTGGACTGGGCAGCACAGTATGGGGAGGAGGTGACCAGCCATCTGTGAAGAAAGAAGTGGTTTGGGACTATCCAGAAAAGCTGGACGAGCACAAGTCCATGGGGCCGGATGCGCTGCATCCGAGAGTGCTAAAGGAGTTGGTGGATGTGATTGCAGAGCCATTGGCTATTATCTTTGAAAACTCATGGTGATCGGGGGAAGTCCCAGATGGATGGAAAAAGGCTAATGTAGTGCCCATCTTTAAAAAAGGGAAGTAGGAGGATCCTGGGAACTACAGGCCAGTCAGCCTCATCTCAGTCCCTGGAAAAATCATGGAGCAGGTCCTCAAGGATTCAATTCTGAAGCACTTAGAGGAGAGGAAAGTGATCAGGAACAGTCAGCATGGATTCACCAAGGGCAAGTCATGCCTGACTAATCTAATTGCCTTCTATGATGAGATAACTGGCTCTGTGGATGAGGGGAAAGCGGTGGACGTGTTGTTCCTTGACTTTAGCAAAGCTTTTGACACGGTCTCCCACAGTATACTTGCCAGCAAGTTAAAGAAGTATGGGATGGATGAATGGACTACAAGGTGGATAGAAAGCTGGCTAGATTGTTGGGCTCAACGGGTACTGATCAATGGCTCCATGTCTAGTTGGCAGCCAGTATCAAGTGGAGTGCCCCAAGGGTTGGTCCTTGGGCCGATTTTGTTCAATATCTTCCTTAATGATCTGGAGGATGGTGTGGATTGCACCCTCAGCAAGTTTGCAGATGACACTAAAGTGGGAGGAGAGGTAGATACGCTGGAGGGTAGGGATAGGATACAGAGGGACCTAGACAAATTAGAGGATTGGGCCAAAAGAAATCTGATGAGGTTCAACAAGGACAAGTGCAGAGTCCTGCACTTAGGACGAAAGAATCCCACGCACAGCTACAGACTAGGGACCGAATGGCTCGGCAGCAGTTCTGCAGAAAAGGACTTAGGGGTTACAGTGGACGAAAAGCTGGATATGAGTCAACAGTGTGCCATTGTTGCCAAGAAGGCCAATGGCATTTTGGGATGTATAAGTAGGGGCATAGGGGCATTGCCAGCAGATGGAGGGACGTGATCATTCCCCTCTATTTGACATTGGTGAGACCTCATCTGGAGTACTGTGTCCAGTTTTGGGCCCCACACTGCAAGAAGGATGTGAAAAAATTGGAAAATGTCCAGCAGAGGGCAACAAAAATGATTAGGGGACTGGAACACATGACTTATGAGGAGAGGCTGAGGGAACTGGGGATGTTTAGTCTATGGAAGAGAAGAATGAGGGGGGATTTGATAGCTGCTTTCAACTACCTGAAAGGGGGTTCCAAAGAGGATGGATCTAGACTGTTCTCAGTGGTAGCAGATGACCGAACGAGGAGTAATGGTCTCAAGTTGGAGAGGGGAAGGTTTAGATTGGGTATTAGGAAAACTTTTTCACTAGGAGGGTGGTGAAACACTGGAATGTGTTACGTAGGGAGGTGGTGGAATCTCCTTCCCTTGAAGTTTTTAAGGTCAGGCTTGACAAAGCCCTGACTGGGATGATTTAGTTGGCAATTGGTCCTGCTTTGAGCAGGGGGATGGACTAGATGTCCCTTCCAACCCTGATAGTCTATGATTCTATGAATGTTGGTTTGTGAACATTACAAAATCTGAAATGCTCCTGTAAGAGTGTAAGAGGAATACAGGTGTATACAATGTTGTTGAAAATCTCAGGAACAAGACTTCTCACGGTTGATTCTTTACGACCTTACACTTTCTATTTACACATGTACAAAAAGATGTAAAATGCTACCAAATCAGAACAGTAGCATTTAACACCCACTTTACACAAATATAAATGACTACACAAGGGGCCACAGTGTGGATAATCTGGACCCAGATCTTGACGTCCAAATTGCTGCACTGGTCAAACTTTAAGAGAATACACTCTCTTCATCTGAGATATTTGGAAAAGTGTCCATACTAGACTAGGAGGGTCTGAGGAGCAGGGCTAAATTCAGCCAGAGCTATCTGGAGCAGAGCTCCATTAACTATTTTCAAACCTGCAGAAGCCCCGGTGAGCCCCACTGGGGCTATAGCCCCAAGCCCCACAGTGCCCAGTGGGTCTCTGGGAAATATTCAATGAGAATTTAAGCTCTTCTGAAGATCTTCAAATGGAAGATTAATCTAGCTACCATTTTCTGTTTTAAAGAAAAGAAAAAGTATGGTATGATCATTCAGGGAGATGGAAGACCCTGAATAAAACTGTTAATAAATGAGGTACTCCATTCCATGAGAGACTCAGGATGATGAAGTATATTCAGTAGAGGTGGGTTATAAAGTACATCATGAAGACATTTTGGAGCACATCCCAATCTACAAGGGGTGAAGGGGGAAAGTATAAACAATGGTGACAGGTAGTATTGGAGAATTCAATTGTATATGTTTAAATATAAAGTCATGGCTCTGAGTCGTTATAATAACAACAATGCCATGTCTGTCATCAATGCACAGTGCTAGTTGTCTTGACGCTGAAAAATTACAAGGGGTGGAAGTCACAGGAACAGCAGCTCTCTGTGTTGTTATCACTATGGATTGTGCTGAATGGCCAGGCAAATGGTAGAATCTGAAGAAGCATGTGTTGTGTTTGTGAATGTTACTGAAATTGTATTTGTTTTTAATAATAAAAATATTGGACAGATCATAAGGAGCTTTCATTTTGTGTGATGAAATCCTAATTTTAGTTGAAGGGTCTCTTTAGGAACATCACAATAATGCAAAGATAACTTTAATGTCAGTGACTGAGCAGCATAGGCAAGTAGGACAGGTGCAGAATAACAATTGGATAAGGGGGGAAATTGTACCTCCAGAAATAATAAATTTTTCATCATGTAGTCATTACATGGGTAATGTTGAAAGATGTATTTTGTTTCAGCCATTTTTTTTTTTTAAAATGAGTGCCTGATTAGGATCTTAACTTCATATGTAGGCGCCTATATCAGTGGCTTAATTTGTAAAAACACTGAGCACTTCATTGTTCCTATTGATCTCAGTGAGAACAGCTGAATGCTCTTTGCTTTTCAGCCCCTTATTTAGGTATCTAAATTGTTTTTGGAGCCTAACCTTTAGGCACCCATTTTTGAAAATCTTGGACCTAGATCCTATTTCTGAACCCTGTTCTGGCTTTATTTAAAACAAGCAAGCAACCTTTTGGTCTAAAATTTTTCATTTTACACTGCAGAACAGAAATTAGAACTTTCAAATTAAATTTTTTTAAACAGCTTAGATTTCAAAATTCCAGGTTCACAGAAGGAAAAAAAACTTTTTCCAACTAAAACGTCTAACTAAAAATTGTTCAACCTTGTTAGAAGAGTTGGAAACTCAGAAATGTTTTATATTTATGCCTTTAAACTTTGCTAGCACTTAGCATTGACATGTAGTGCATAAGTTAATTTTTGAAATCATAAGACACAAAACCAAAAGTTCCAAAGGCAAAAATCTTCATTAATTCTCAGTTAGAATTAAGAATTTATACATGAAAATTTTCAAGAAATTATCATTCAACGTGCCCACACAACCTTAACTGTACCCTTTTCTTGCAAATCTTGTGTAAATGGAACACCCATTAATGTCTTCAGACTATCTCTATTAGTTTGCCATGTGTTCCTACCTACCCTACATAAATACACAAAGACTGTGGCTTTGTCTGCACAGGAATTCAGTATTCAACAAGACAGCATGTGATTTGGCAGAGTGCTCGCTACTCTACATTAACTCACCATGAGGATGCTCTTTTTAAGTACTAAAAGTGCCCTTTGTTTAGTATACTTTAAAGCGTATTAATCTAAAGTGCCCAATGATGCTTTTACTGAGCAGTAAGAGCGCCCACCTTGTTGGAATTCCCTCTGAGACCTCTTTCCACTCAGATTCCCAAGAGTGCAGTTTGACTCCAGCTTTCGACAGTCAACTATCTTTATTTGCAAAAAGAAAAGGAGTACTTGTGGCAGCTTAGAGACTAACCAATTTATTTGAGCATAAGCTTTCATGAGCTACAGCTCACTTCATCGAACGCATAAAGTGGAAAATGCAGTGAGGATGTTTTATACACACAGACCATGAAAAAATGCGTGTTTATCATTTCAAAAGGTTTTCTTCCCCCCCTCCTCTCCTGCTGGTAATAGCTTATCTAAAGTGATCACTTTCCTTACAATGTGTATGATAATCAAGGTGGGCCATTTCCAGCACAAAGCCAGGGTTTAACAAGAACGTCTGAGGAACAGTGGTGGGGGGGAGGGGTAGGAAAAAACAAGGAGAAATAGGTTACCTTGCATAATGACTTAGCCACTCCCAGTCTCTATTCAAGCCTAAGTTAATTGTATCCAATTTGCAAATGAATTCCAATTCAGCAGTCTCTCGCTGGAGTCTGGTTTTGAAGTTTTTCTGTTTTCAAAACCAGACTCCAAGGGGGGGTGGGAAACCTTTTGAAGTGATAAACACCCATTTTTTCATGGTTTGTGTGTATAAAACATCCTCACTGCATTTTCCACTTTATGCATCCGATGAAGTGAGCTGTAGCTCACGAAAGCTTATGCTCAAATAAATTGGTTAGTCTCTAAGGTGCCACAAGTCCTCCTTTTCTTTTTGTGAATACAGACGAACACGGCTGCTACTCTGAAACCTGTCTTTATTTGACATACATCAATGCTAAGGTGATCAGACTAAAACACAGAGGGGATGGATGCAGGGTACATCACAGCTCCAAAATTACTCCGAAATTCTCTCCCTTAATATATATAAAACACATTTCATTGCATTTACTATACATTGCATCACACATTTGTTCGATTGGCTTGGTTACTTTGCAGGCATCAATCCCTGTGCAGCATGCATTATTACTGTCCATGGTTAGACCTCCCTCTTTCCCTCCTCTCTACATTCCTAAGTTATTTTGTCCCTTGTTATCTAGTTCATAGTAAATAGTTCCCTGGATGTTCTCTCTCTTATTTCAGTTGGCTCATTCTGACTTCTTAGCCTACTGACATATTTACTTATATTTAGTACAAACATTCTGTTTTCAACCTGATGATTCATTTACCTCCCCAATTCTGTCTTCAAATAAATGAGGCCTCCCTCCGTGTGTTAATTACTCATGTCTTCCAGTGGAAGTACTTCCAGAGTCCCAGTGTGGCTTCAGACCATCACAAGGCACAACCAACATGATTTTCGCAGCCAGGCAGATCAGGAAAAATGTCAAGAACACCAAGAGCTGGACATGGCCTTTATCGATCTGACCAAAGCCTTCAACTGTCAACCATGAGGCTCTGAGGAAAGTCATGTCAAAGTTTGGCTGCCCAAGCAAATTTATCACCATTGTAAGACTCCTCCATGACCAGATGACTGCCTCCATCCTGTGCAGTGGCTCTATCTCTGAGCCCTTTGTCATCCGAACTAGTGTAAAACAAGGCTGTGTAGTGGGACTCAGCCTTTTCTCCATCTTCTTAGCAGCTGTGAAAACACTAACCCAAGGCCATCTACCACAGGGCATTGGCATCCAAGATCGGATTGACGGCAACCTCTTCAACCTTTCTCATCTCCATGCCAGAACTAAAGTAATATCAGCAACAATAACCAAACTCCAGTACCTAGATGATTGTGCTGTAGTTGCACACTCAAAGGAGGATCTACAAACAGCCCGTAATTGCTTCTCTGAAGCTTACAAAAGCCTAGGGATAACTCTGAACATTGGCAAAACAAAAGTTCTCCACCAGCTAGTCCCTGGTCAATCATCGGACCCATCAAGGAAGATCTACATCAACAAAGAAAAACTAGAAAATGTAGAATACTTGCCAATCTTGGCAGCCATCTCTCACAATGGGCAGACATAGATGTTGAGATTCAGCACAGAATTCGCTGTGCCAGCCTTGCCTTTTGCAGACTGTCTCGCCGGGTGTTCAACAATCACAACATCAGAACACATACTAGACTTTTAGTTCATAAAGCGGCGATAACCCCAACTCTCCTCTACGGCTGTGAGACTTGGGTGACCGACAGAAAACACCTGAAAAACCTGCACTAGCACTTTCTTCGGAAGATCCTCAACATAAAGGGGGAGGATCACCACACTAATGTCGGTGTCCTCACAGAGGCCAACATCTTTAGTGCTGAGGCCCTGATTATTCATCTTCAGTTGAGGTGTAGCAGGCACTGTGTGCACATGCCTGATGTATGCTTACGAAAACAACTGCTGTATACCTAACTCACCAAAGTAGAAAGGAAACAGGGAGGTCAAAAGAAATGCTTTTGACACCCTCAGGATAAACATCAAGTGATGTGGCATTGACATTACACACTGGGAGACAGCAGCCTAGGATGGAGATAACTGGTGAAGACTTGTCCGAAAGGGAATGTCCACTTTTGAGGAAAATCGCCTTGCCCTGGTCACAGAAAAACGCCAGAAAAGAAAGGAAAAACAATGGTCACGCAGCAATCTCAGCCCAAGCCTGTCTTCCAACACCACCTGCAATGTCTGCCAATGAGCTTGTGGCTCAGGGATTGCCAACGACTCATGTCGGGCCAGGCCTCAACTACATTCCCCTGCTTCTGTCTTTCTTTTTATATTTGCATTTATTCCATTGTCATTAAATTCCTGTATTTCTGTGCTTTATTTTTCAAGTATATTTACTCAATAGCACATTCCCAAGACCACAATAGTTGTAATCATTTGAACCACCATTAAAATTAGGCTCAAAGTACAAACCAGGGGGTGCAAGCACACCACGTCTGGTACAGTCCACCAAAGTGTCTCCTCTGCCTGTACAATATTGTCTGCAATTTCAGGTTGCTCAGCTATTGGACAATGAGCACCAATTACTCTATTTTCCTTTGTACCAAATCAGTGGTGTTAATGGACAAGGGAGGTATGGGTGCAAAGAGATTGGTCACCATTTGGTGTTGTCTATCATGGTCTCTGTTGCATTCTCCTTAATCTGTACACTTGGCCATAGGGCATTGGTCCCAGTCTGAGTCAGAGAGGTGAGTTTCAGACAAAGTCCATTCAGGCTCCTGTAGCATGGTGGTGTTCCCACCAGAAACTTGTGGTATCCCAGAGCACATACTGTGTACCCAAGCTGTGCCACCTCCTTCACTCTCTGTTTAATGACTAGTCGGGCCCAACATCCCTCACTTTTGGTTAGCTTAATTCGTGCTGAGCACTAACAGAACCACCTGTGCTTGGTTTTATTTTATTTTTTTTTTAGCAGGTTGTGTTTATTTAATCTCCTCTTTGTGTTGCTATCTTCACATTGGTACAATGCTGTTTATAGATCTCATTCTCTATTATACCCATATTATTCAAATATACCAATTCTTTAGGATTACCTGTCCATTTAGAAATAAAAATCATAACTGGCACAGTCGAATTATTAATTTCATGTGGTGCCCAAGGTTCAGCTTTGCAAATTGCAAATTTTCTCCCCCCGTGTTATGAATTCCCTTTTCTATTAGTGTGGTAGAGGTAAGTGTGCTATTTAACAAACTTGATCACTCCTCCTACTTTATCGCTTCTATTTCCTGTATTACATGCATAAAACATTTGGTACCATATATACTACACACAATTGCCCAAGAAACATTATTATTCAATGAACTAATTAGGGTATTTACAGATATATTAATCCAGTTTGAAGTTTGTGCAAGGGAGTACATATTAATAATAATCAATGCCTCCTGCTGCAAGGTTGAAGTACTGCTTCCTCCTCCTTTTTTCAATGGCTTGACCAAATTTATCAATCATCAAGTTAATTTTAAGGTTTAATCCCTCAATGGTTGCAGAATTCCATAGAGAGACCCCCAACTCCCAGGCCACCCAGTATAGTTGCCACAGAATCCCGTCTGACTGTACAATTTCTATAGGGCGTCATATTTAAATGATTCTATGGTAGAGGTACATATTTTGGGCTGGGGTGTGGGGTGTTGCATATTATTTATTATTCACCACCGAAACAGCTGGGTTCTATTTACATACAAGCCCACCAATTGGGCCTACTAAAATAAAATTGTTTTGCCTTAGAAAAACCCCATACTTGTTTATATGCCACAATGTTCCCTCGTCTTGTTTAAAAGCCCCAGACTCATTTATATGCCACCACCTTCCTGGAATGTATTTTAGACCCATAAACTCTCAAATCATACAGCCCCTTCCCCAGTTGTGCATTTTGGCCCACAGATACCTCCCAAACACACCCCTGGTAGTTCTCCAACTGCCGACAATACTATCCCTGTGTCTGAACAAGACAAATTTCCTAGAAAGGTAGTTTGATTTTTGTTTAGTTCCAGATAGTGGTTTTCATATAATTTCCCTTCCATTCTTATGGAGCAGTTGGAGTCTGTTGTACTTCTGGGTGGCCTTGGGACTGAGGAATCATCGATTGGACTGTTTCTAAAACTTGTGACCAATGCCACACACCCCCACATCAGGACACACAAGGGTGTAACCTTCCACCACTTCATTGTTGCAAATCTGTAAGACAAAAAGGGAAGAAACCATTTCTCCCCTCTTTCTTTACTTTCTTTCATGAGCTTTGAGTTGGCCTCCCTGAACCCAACTCTGCTCTTCACTTCCCAGGTCTGCTAAGCATACGGAGGGGGCAAGTCGATCCAATATCACTCATGGAACATACCCTTTCAGAAAGGGTGGTAGGGAGCCTGGATCATGACTATAGATCCTACTTGATGATAGGTCACGTCTCCTTTGGCATCGAACCATGCTTTAGTCTTCTGTGCTTCCACCTCATTAGTTGCCACACTCTTCTTTACATAGTCTTATTACAATTGTTTGTTTTTCCTAATTTGCACCATGTGAGTTACTCTGGTAATTCCCTGAATCCTCACTTGCTTTGGCTCTTCTGACAAATGCCCTTTCACAGTTATTGCTGCCATCCTGTGAAAGGAATGCTACGAAAGACAACTGTGGTGCAGGGTCTGGCAGCCCTATTGGGAGCTCACTGGGTCCCCTCCTCCCGCAGAGCTTTTTATCTCTTCTTCTTCCTCCAGTTTATTTTTGTTAAGCTGCCAAAATGGTATCTTCAGTCTTCCATGTGCCTGATCTCCCAGTCCCTTCCTCTAGAATCTCTTGCCCCTGGGGCCAGATTCCACTGAAGGAAACAACTGTATTGCATGTACCTTACAGATCTCATTTTGCTCCTCCAGCCCCTTACTTTTCTTTTCCAATTTGTGGACCAGGATCTTTAAATTCTTTTAAATTCCTTTATTCAAAGAAAAATATGTATGAAAATGCCATGAAAGTAGACATGTCCCATGAAAATTTTCATTTAATCACAACACGTAATTTTGTTAGAAAATTTTGACCAGTCCTATTCTGTACTTTGGCCTCTTTGTTGAATAAACAAATTACATAAATAATGTCATATTCATTAAATTTTGCTTGCTGTGCAAAGTGTGGTCTGATACAGGGAATGTGCCTTGTTAAAATACTATAACCATAAATAATATGTTCAATTTTTGCTTCTTCTAATTAAAAATAAAGATAATTATTTTGGGAGATTTCCTTTTATAAAGTCTCTTTAATATTTAGGGCAATGATTTCAAAACTTGTTTCTTATAATAACATCTATTTTTCATTTTAAGTTGAAGAAATTAATTCTCAATTAAAGTGAACAGAAACATTTAGCATGTAATAAGATGGCTAATTTACCAAAAAAAAAAGCTCAGCTATATAAAGATGTGGTATGTAAATAATGAGACAAATTGGTAAGTAGTTGGCCATTTGAATGACCCTTTAGGCAAGAAACAATTGGCCAATTCTTAAAGTGCACAAACTCATACATGAGAGCTCTAATGAAGGAAGCGTAGCTCTGACTGCTACTTGTGAAACAGCCATTGCTAACTTTGCTCTAACTGAGCTTCTAGTGATAAATCTAAGAGAATTATTTTATTTTTTACACACACATGAAATGTTTTAGACCAATTCAGGCTGTTTGATAAAGAAGAATTCATTCTGATAGCCTAGCTAATAGGCACATTGCTGCCATTACTCCTAAAGCTATGGTGGGTGGTGTATGTATACAATACATGATATGTAACGTTCAGGAGGTGATAACAAAGATGTATGATTAAAATGGCTAGTAAATAAAATTTCCATTTAACTCTCAGTGAAATATATCTACTACCCAAGCATTCAGTAGATAGTCAAACAGTGGTTTGAGCATTGGCCTGCTAAACCCAGGGTTGTGAGTTCAATCCTTGAGGGGGACATTTAGGGATCTGGAGCAAAAATTGGGGATTGGTCCTGCTTTGAGCAGGGGGTTGGACTAGATGACCTTCTGAGGTCCCTTCCAACCCTGATACTCTATGATTCTATGATTTATTGGTTCCTTCTGCCAGATGAGATTCTGAAGCATCTTTTTCAGCTCACTTGGTAGTTAGTCTTATCTGTTCTTTGAAGCCAAAAGTCTGGTGAGCTTTGGTCCCTGCATTTATGCCTGATGACTGACATATCCATGATTATCGGTAGAATGGGATGAATGATATGCAATTCATCCATGTGACCGCCACCAAACAGTTAATTAGACCTATGACCATTAGCTTTGGTTGAGTTTACCTTGAAGATTTTCACTTCACTTCACTTCACTTGACTTCTCATTGTACCGATTATCACCTTTTTTAATATAACATTTCAATATAAAACAAATATCTTTTTATATATTGGTTAGTTAGTTATGAAGAGAGAGATTGCATTTCAATTTAAAATAGATACCCTTGTTCAAATTATTTGCAGTATTCTTTGTGTTTCTGTTTACCTTAGCAATAATTCCTTCTTAAACTGTAGATGTTTATTGCAAAATGTTTGTGATAGCCTTTAATTTTTTATATACTTTTTTAGATGTTAATTAATATTTTTACATCTGATGTACAGCTGTACCAGTATACTACGGTATCATACAATGACTATCAAGCAATATCTACTGTGTTTCTCTTATGAATTTCTAAGTATAAAACATATTATGTAAATGAAAAAGGTAAAACAGTAAGTCACTTCACAATTTAGCAAGAGTACATGGTTAGTTTAGTTAGCTGCCTGTTGCTGTTACACATTCTGCATTTCCTCTGTGAAACACAGAAGCATGTCCTGCTGTTTGATATGTCTGAGTTCAAACGCCTACTATCAGGGTTTTGGACCTCTACATACATATGCGTAACATTAATATGCTAAATTAAATTCTATCTTTTCTGTGTTGTCATTACAATGGGGGGTGGTCTATGCAATAATGAATAGTTGGGCCAGTATCCTGAGCCTCTGTGTACAAACAAGGTTGAGATTCCCTACTTTATGACAACTTTTTTTTAGTGAATAAAATAGTTTCATCCCAAAGTTTTCACCCATCTGTATGTGTAACACCTGCTTTTCAGTATGGTTTTGCTGTTAAGCGATCTACAGATGGTTTATGGAAGCATGGAAAGGAAGTGATATTCTAGAAGTTAAAACAACTTTTTAAACTGAAGACTATTTTAGTGCCTTGGTTTTCTATACAACCACTAGACAATACTGATTCACCAGGGCCAGCTATAGGTTTTTTGCCGCCACAAGCAAAGTGGCAAAGTCTAAGTGGCACAGCTCCAAGAGCACAACTGCCCCCAAAAAAAGGCTGGCCGGAATGAAGCCGCTCCTGGAAATGTGCCGTCCCAAGCACGTGCTTGCTTTGCTGGTGCCTAGAGCCGGTCCTGTGATTCACTAGCAAACATTCCCTACTTTGGTTGTTAGGGTTACATTTATGATAGAGGGAAAACCTTTCCCTCTCCTCCACTCCAGTTTTTGTTATAAGTCCTCCTCTCACTTACACCAATATTTTCATTAAAACGGAACAAAAAACAACAACAAAAACACACCTTTGCTTGGAGTAATTAGTAACTCTAGATATTAGCCCATAGGCACCAACTCCGTGGGTGCTCCAGGGCAGAGCAGGCGTCGAGTAACCCAAGGAAATCAGAAAGTCGGCACATGTGTACCCCAATTCAGCGTGATGCTTAAGCATATGAAAAGCTTTAAGCATGTGAGGAACTGAAGTCAATTCAAGTCACTGGGACTCTTCACTCGCTTAAAGGTAAGCATGTGCTGAAGTATATTACAGAAGTGTGCTTTAATTTTGTATTCCAGCATTGTAACAGCCACGCTTTTTGTTCTCTCTGCTATTTAAAGGGGTTTTATTATTTCTTTTATTTGACTTTCTTGGCTCTTATGTAGAAATAACAAAAATGCTAGACAACCAAAACAATAAACAGACTTTAGAGCAGGCAATTAGTCAGCTACAAATACAGCAAATCTTATCTTTAAATAAAAAATAAACACTTTTTTAATGATAGTTTGGTTAGGTAGCGAGACGATCTACATAGAATTGTTTTCACCTGAAGATATACATGTTGTATATTATTCACCATAATGTTGGCACTTTGTATCTATTTAGAGGTTAATGAAAGAGACCAAAGAATACTGTCAACATATTTTCCTTCTTCAGATGAATTAGTTGTATTCTACTTTTACAATGGATTAGTTTATAAAAGCAGTTGAGATTTCTCCCATCTCCTTTTTAATTTCCCCTTTCTTCCAATTAGTGAGGAAGTAAGAGATTCAAGTGATCCTTTATTGTTCCAGCATGGTAAATACTCTTCCTGGAGAAACATACATGTGGAACATGTAATGAAACTGCATACATTTGCTCATACCTTGTCATATTAGGAAGTTTATCTCTTGTCCTGAGATAATGTCCATCTCAGACATAGAAATAAAAGGGAGGGCTTCTTAACAAAATAAGTCCTGATCCTGCGAATGCATATGCCTGTCTTTACCTATGTGACTAGTCCCATTGAAGTCAGTGGGATTACGTGTATTTAAAACTGTTTGCATTATCAGAACCATGATCGGTAGAGTGTCTGAGTGTTCCCAGGTAGCATGAAGAAGAAGGAAAAGGAAATGTCTTGTCTAGCAGATTATAGCACTTCATTAGAAAGGAAACTGCATTTCCTTAAAGCTGCTAGCTGTCATGGGACTCCATGTTACAGTTGGATTCAACTGTAGAAGTCCTAGTTAGCGAATGAAAAGAAGTCACTAATGGTTCCAGTACAGTGGTGTTAGTGTTTAATCAGCAATCCCTTGCCATCTGTCTTGATGATGCTAACCCTCATGCTAGGTCAGCCAATACAGATAGCATAACTGCTGCTCAGAAATGTTTAAAGTAGGAATACTTGGTTTGGTTATGTAGCAGGTGGATCCAAAAGTGGAGGCGGGGGGGAAAGCAGACACTATTCAAAGGAATTTTAATGTGCTTTTGGCGGTTTGGTGTACATCTTCAAAAGATGGTGTTAATTCCCAGTCTTTAACTTCTTTAATTGCTAATACTTGATTCAAGTGCTAAGGCATGCACAATGCTGCTACAGGGTGCTAAGCACAATTAAATTACCTACAGCATCTGGGCCTTTAACAGTCCCTGACAGGACACTCAGATTTTATTTTTACTCCTTTTTTCCTTCTGACATTCAGATAGCTCATTAATTTTGCAGAGAATATGCTGTTCTATATATGAATGATTTAGGAGAAAGGCATAAAAAAGGGCAAGTAAATTTAATGCTATTTTGTAACTTTATTCTATTAAATCCAAAAATTTAATAATACCAAAAAAAAAACCCTAGTAAGAAGCCATCAGGTCTTTCTAGCATGCTTCTTGACTTCACCATTTTTCCTCCTCTAGGGGAAAAAAGCTAATGTACACTATACGTTATTAAAAATGATAGCAAAGAGACATATCGTTATGAAAATATGAGGGGGTAGGAATACATGGTTGCAGATTTGGAATCTATATCCAGATTTGCACTTCTTACAGCAGTCTGAACTTAAACTCTATTATTTTAATATCTTATGGGTTCCAACATGGGGAAAAAAGAGTCCCAATGTCCAGTTGTGCTAGGATTTACACGTGTAGATTGGATAATCAGGCTTCTAAGCATTACTTTGCATGTACAATATAGTATATTTGTATGCAAAATTAGGATCATATGAAATATATAGCCTCAGTGAAATGTATTGCAGAAGACTGCATATTGATCAGTGCTTCTTCCAGTCGGTCTAATGCTCTTAGGGCCTGATCTGAAGTTAATTGAAATCTGTCCAAGCCAAGTGTTGACTTCTGGAGGGTTTGAATCATGCCTTAAAAGAATATCAGTGGTTCATTTTGTTGAAGATCATCTGTGAATCCATCCATATTAGCTATGCAATTCCTAGAAATATCATCTGGTGATCATTTCACTAACACCACAGCTTGTTTGCTCTCAAATACCTTTGGTCTGGTATAAATTGTTGGCAAATTGGACCATAGAATAGTCCATTATTGTGTTATGTTTACTGCCTATTTTTAAGAACAATATGTTAAATATCAAGATTTGCTTTGTTTGTTTCAGTACAGTAATCAAAAGTAGAGTAAAATCAAACCTTCTAATGACTTCAGTGCAGTCTTGTAACCATAAAAATTTCTCATTGCAAAATCAATACCAATTAATGACCATAAATAGAAAATAGTTATGTTTAGTGTGCTAATTAATCAAGTTAATTACATTTATTGCTGTTTATATTGTTTTGCCTCCATTTAAAATAGCATGGAGCTTCATCACTGATATTTATAGAAAAGATGAATGGTGAACTGACAAATTTCCTTTTCTATAGGGTAAATCAAAAGTTCTTACATGGTTGTTTAGCTTGGGATATTTTTAATGAGTAATTTTAAATTCTGTAGTAACTAAGCATTCAAGATTTGACATTTCTATTTCATTTGTTGTTTGAATTGATAATAAATACTGTACTTACAGGAGAATGAGGGAACTGATGGCATTGAAATGGTGATATAGCTGATCATTGAAAATATCCTGCTACCATTCTTCTATTTTTGTGAGTAAGAATATTCCATAAACCTGCAATTAATTAATCGCATGGAATAACTAACTCATTGAAACAATCATTGTTTGATCTCACTTAGAGATCAGAATAGCTCAAGTCAAGTACCAGTCAATGCCTCTCAGAAGTAATCAGAGCAAATCACTACATCTAAATGGTGACACATCTTATATTCAAGTAGCATAATAAGCCTAAATCAGAGTTTTCCCTCTCAACTAAAATTAAGGGCAGTATTGTCCAGTAAATAGACTATTCCTAAAAAGGAGACTGGAAATGTCATGAACTTTCATTTGTGGATTTTCCACCAGATTGTTTCTTACATGAGTTGGGTTCCTCTCCCTCCCCGTGAATTATCAAGGTATTGAAATCTTTTAGGCCAGTACCATCCCAGGGCCCAACTTGTGGCCTGGGGTGCCCCTGTATGCAGCCTTTTTGCTCTGAGTTCCACAAATAATTCACATATTCCCAGTGTCTTTAAAATAATATTCCCCTTCACCTGGGATCTAATGTATTCAGATTTCTCAGCTCCCTTTTAGTTGCAGAGTTTCATAGCCCTCCCTCTTGGGGCCTGTGTGTTCCTATCTGGATCTCCCTCATCTGTAGACTCTCCCCTCGCTCGCCCTTAGGTCCAGGGGTTGCATGGTCCTTCTTGGGGCTGTGTCCTGGCTAGGGTGACCAGATAGAAAGTGTGAAAAATTGGGATGGGAGTGGGGGGTAATCGGTGGTAATATAAGACAAAGCCCTGAATATCAGGATTGTCCATATAAAATCGGGACATCTGGTCACCCTAGTCCTGGCTGAGTTCTTCCCTCAGCAGCAATCTCCCTGACTGAGTGGGGAGTCTCCCTCTTGAGTCATCTGCCTCTATTCACCTAAAACTCAAGCCTTCCAAGGGGATCTAATTACTCCACATGCCAGTCTGTGCTGGCTCGGAGACTTTACCTGCCCACTCTTCAAGGTTTCTGATCCTAGGCCCTTAAAAAAACAGTAGCTTGGGTTTTACCTATACCTTTTCCCTCCCAGACACAAACGATTCCCAAGTACCATCTTCCTCATAACCAAGGTCTGGTTTTGATTATTTCAGACACCTGCAATGAGATAACTGGTCCCTCACATGATCTTAAAGGACAGTACCCCATTACAGATCCTAAAGCCTAGGATTCCCAGAGATCCCAAAGCCAGACCATGAAAAATCTATCAAACACCTGCTGGCTGATAGACTTAATTTACAAGTCAAAGGAAGATATGGAAAATGAGGGCAGTCTATCCCAGGGCGGTGTGGAACAACACCTTGCTGAAAAGCCTATTTCATTACCACCTTCAGCAGTTGAATTTCCAGCAAAGCGTTGTCCCTGGATCCTGCTTTAAAGGCCTCTGGTTTTTAGGTGCTTTATACACGTGAAGCTTCTGATCACTCTTCTGGAATAGAGAAAGATCATTCTGTCACTTCTTCACCCTTTGGATCCTCCAGGCTGCTGTTTGTGGGATGGGTGACCTGACTGTTCTGTTTCTTGTCTAGCCTTCTAGAAGGGAGGAGGGGTGTCCTGTTTCCTTTCTTGGATCTTCTTTGCCCCATGAAGGGTTCAGCTTACATTTCTGATGTGATGTCAAAGGCATAGTCACTGCTTCAATTTACTGCTAAAGACAGCCTTCTCCCAGGCCAGTAGAATGATTTCAGTGCTTTGGTTTTGTGACCAAAGCAAAATTTCCCTCCCTTCCACAGTAAACAAAGTTCAAAACAAAGTACAATACATTTTTGTCCCTCCCCATTCATTGACCTTCTGTACTATAAGTCTTCATTAGGTGGCCTTTCTCAAGCTAAAAAGTTTCTTGGCCTTTCCAAGGCTAAACACCTCCATACTCCTTTGCTCCTCAGTGCAGGATTCACAGTTCTTTACCACTGGGCCAAATGCCTCTCTCGAGGGTATCCACCTTCTCCCCTTCTTGCAGAGTTTACATGACTCCTTTCCCACTTAGTTTCAAGAGCACTGCCTCAACCCATCCAAGAGGTACAGTTGAAATGCAGGGAGCATGCTCCATGGGCTCCAGTCCCAAAGCCCTCTAATGAAGTAGCAGTATGCTCCCACCTCCACATTCACTTCACTTTTCCCAGAAGCCATTTCTATGTTTATCTATCTCCTTTCAGGCCTTTCTCAGGCTCTTTCAGTCAAGACCCTTATGGGCTCAATTCCCATTTTCCTCCCCACAGGGAACTTCTATTGCTGGCAGTCCTGACCCCTGAATCCAAGAAGAACTTGCTCAACATGCTACTGTGCTCCCTGGATCTCTTGCCAGCTTCTTTCCAAGAGTAAGCCATTGCTGTTTTTTTCCTAGACCCTGGTTCAAGTAGCTACTGGTTACTCTTTCCCTTGACTGAGAGCCTGGACCTGCTTTTTACCCTGCTTCCTTCTTCTCAGCAGACTTTATCCTGGCCCACAACCAACTGATCTCTGGATTATAAGCCCCATGGTCCAAGAAGTATCAGGTACAGATTGGAGGCTGTGAGTGAAATCCTTAAAGGCACAGATCTCCATGTGACACATTAATGGTGGGCATTAGTTATATCATCTTCCTAAGTCTGAAAATAGCTCCAGTGTCTCTGCTGCAACCCATAGCTCTGTCATGTGGCAATAGAATGAAAATAAACACACTTAGGTCAATTTTCCACCATTGCTAACCCTGGTTCATCTAACTCTGGTGTTAGCAATGTTGAAAGCCATAGTGCAGATGGACCACAAACTGCCTTCATTAGTTTAAGCATTGTGTCTACAAACCTTACTCAGACCAGGTATAATCAACATGGTGTTTGAAATGCCAGCACCTGACAGCAGCCCATTTACATTAGGGTTCCCAATGTAGCTACTCCTGTGGGACTGACCTGGTTTTAGCAAAAATAAATATTTGCAATGATTTTTTTCTAGTGTAGAAATTTCCACTCTGGACAACATTATATTACCTGGTGCTTAAAGCAATGGAATCAGCTATCAGTCTGTCCATAATAGAACTCTTAATATTAGTAAGGGCAATGGAATGAGTTATAAATTATAAAAAAGAGAGATAAATGGAAATAAGAATAGAATAATAAGGACATGAAGAAGCAATGTCAGAAAGGCAAAGGGACACAATAAGGTGCTATTCATCAGTTATAAAAACACACACACAATTGTAAGTACATAAAAAAACAAGGAACAAGGTACAGTAAATGTAGGTCTAAAACTTAACAGAGAAAGAGAAAATAAGAGTTGACAAGCAGAAAACTGAAATGCTGCTCTTCTGAATTCTTCACAAAGCAAGGTGTTCAATATAATAATAGTTAACAAGGAAGGGAAAGGTCATGAGGTACAATCAGAAAGGGAAGTTATAAGAACGCTTAGATAATATGAATATATTTCTCATGCTCATAGCCCAGTAAAATTCACCTCAGAGTGTTAAAGCAGGTAGGAGAAAAGTTATTGAAACCCATTAGCAATTTTTTGAGAACTCATGGATGACAGGTAAGGTCTCACCAGATTGGAGCAAGTCAGACATCAAACTTATTTGTAAAAAGAGAAAAAAACCAGCATCCAGGGACTTACAGATAAATGAGTCTAACTTCGAGAGCTGATAAACTTTTAGAACAATTCATAGACCAGTCAGAGTGAAAGCACCTGGAAGAAAATAAGATGATAAATAGGAGATATTATAGAGAGTATTTAGGAATCCAGTGATCTAATGAATTTGAGGATTTTATATTTCTTTGGAGGGAAGTGTAAAGATTTTTGTGAACCTAGATTTTTGGATTTATATAACTAAAGTTTTGTATTCAGAGTAGTTCTTTCTTACGAATGCTCTTGCTATTTGATTTTGATGTGCTCTTCCGTATGTACAATGGATGGTCATGTATATTGTACTTTATATTATCCCCTCACTTTTCAGTTTCTCGTTTTCTTTTCAGTTTAATAGCATGTAAATAATATAAAAAGGAGAGCTAGTAGGCAACTTGGGTTTGTCATAAAACATGTAATGGCAAACTAACTTAATATTTTGTTCTTCAGTAAGGTAGCATATGTAGGACCTGATCCAACTCCCATCAAGGTAATGGAAACTCTCCCATTGATTTCAATGAGTTTTGAATCAGTTTTCTAATGCATAATGGAAAAGTAGTCACCTCAGCTTCAATAAAGTTTTTAATATGGCTTCACACACCGTACTTCCAGAAGAATATGGATTAGATAGAACTACATTATGATGAGTACACGAAGTGTTACAGAAGGCTCAGTTCCAAGTTTGAGGGTGGCGTCAAGTGCCAAGACTTGGTTTGGGTCTACTACTACTCAAGTTTAATTAGTCACGTACAGAAATGAGTGGAAAGTGTAGTAATCACATTCATAGATAATGCACATATTTTGGAAACTAGATTTAAATGATGTTGATAAATTGAACAACTGGGCTAAAGTCAATGAAAGGTGAGTTGATAAAGGCAGAGGTAAAAGACTTCATTGGTGAAGAAATAATCAAACATAGTCTGACTACATGTTAGTATTGCAGAGGAGGATCTGTGGTTTATAGTGGATAATAAATGAAGTATGGGCCAAAGCAATACTATTGCAAAAAAGGCAAATACTAACCTGGATTTTATTAATACGAGTATCATGCATAAAACAAGTCAACTAGTAAACTCATTGTACTGTATCCAAGCCTAAATTAAATTAATGTGTTCATATTAAAAAAAGACTTGAGGAGGTTCAAAGTGGAGCAACAAAAATAAGTTTTTGAAAATAAGACCTGTAGAATGAGGAAATATAGATAACTGAGCCGAGAAATGTCTGAGAGAAACATGCTGGGGACCCACTTCCTACCCATTTCCAGCTCCTTTACAGTATAAAAGGGCCCTAAAATTCCCAATTCCATCCAAAAGAATTCTCCCACACAGTACCTGAGGAAAACTGCCTGTGGATCTCCCTGTAAGCCCTGATGTAAGGAGTATGTTGGGAGCTTGATTGGGCACAGAGTGCTGGGGAGATTCCAGGCAGTACTGCCACCACCTAGGGCAGCCCTACAAGTCTTCTGTAACTTAGACAGCTCCTCAGGGCCACTGCAGCTTCCAGAGCAAAGCTGAATCAGGAGGGCACAAAGGTGGCTTGAATCAGTCTTGAATCCCCCTCTCCCTGCGCTTTGCTTCTTAGAGGTGTAGCACAGAATCTTGCCCCCTCTGTGAATGCATAACACATTTGGTTATGCTTGTGTTCCTGCGGGCATTGTTTACCTATAGGGGCTGGTCCATTTCACGCCTCCAACCAGCATTCGGCGGTAGAGCTGGCTGTGCTCTGAGGGGAGCATACATTGTACCTATTGCAAGGGTGGCAGAGCTGCTACTGTATGTGTGCTTTCAGGGAGTCCCCAGGAGGAAATTCTGCATTAGTCAGCCAGAATTCTCCTGGTTGCTCGGACTTCACCCAGTCCCATGCATGTGGATGTAGTGGTCAGATTCTAGATGTAATTACTTATATGCATGAAAAGGGATTTTCTCAAGAGGAAAGAAATAGAATCATTTTGGATCTAAACTTGATCACTCGTGTATTAAAGATGATTTGATAAGAATATATTGTTTATTTGGTATAGTATGAAGGAAGGGTTTAATGAAAAGCAAAGAGAAATAACAAAATAAAGCTGGCCACAACCCTGGGAATGGACTAGATAACACACTAGGTGTCCCTTTCAGCTAAAATGATTCAGTTGTTCAGTCTTCATCTCCATTCAATCTGCATCTGTAAGATGAGAGGTGAGAACTCATAGCCTAAGGGAGGTTAGGGTTCATTTAAACCACTTTTGTGTCGTCCTGACCCTTGGCTATTATGGAGGCTGAAGAGACCCACAGTGTAACTTAGATGGCCCTGGAGGGGCGTCAAAGTTAGGGCCAGCTCTCCAGACTGCCCTAAGAGCCACAGTGCTGCCTGGAATCTCCAGAGGTTTGCCCCCAACATGCACCTCTCAACCCAAGTCCCACCCCATACACTAGGGTTATGATGGAGTCCTCAGAAGGCAGCGTTTCAGCTGTCTTCTGCAGTGTCTACACAGGGGGAATCTGCACACAGCTGGCTATGGAGCTCTTAGGACCACTTTAGGTCTCTTTGCCCTTTTACATGGCATAAAAGGGTCAGAGCAGGTGTGAATGCCCCCCCAACCTCAAATGAGGCCAATTGTGTGGATTTCTAATGTGAACATCCTAGACGCAAAACTGAAATAAGATCATTAAACTCATTTCACATAAGCCACTAAGAATCCACAGGCCCATGATAGAGAGAGGAAAGTTCTCTCATATTGTTATTTAACTGAGCCAAACTAGTCCATTTCATGTTTTTTCCGAATATATTTTTAGATTCATAGAATCATAGAATCATAGAATATCAGGGTTGGAAGGGACCCCAGAAGGTCATCTAGTCCAACCCCCTGCTCAAAGCAGGACCAATTCCCAGTTAAATCATCCCAGCCAGGGCTTTGTCAAGCCTGACCTTAAAAACCTCTAAGGAAGGAGATTCTACCACCTCCCTAGGTAACGCATTCCAGTGTTTCACCACCCTCTTAGTGAAAAAGTTTTTCCTAATATCCAATCTAAACCTCCCCCACTGCAACTTGAGACCATTACTCCTCGTTCTGTCATCTGCTACCATTGAGAACAGTCTAGAGCCATCCTCTTTGGAACCCCCTTTCAGGTAGTTGAAAGCAGCTATCAAATCCCCCCTCATTCTTCTCTTCTGCAGGCTAAACAATCCCAGCTCCCTCAGCCTCTCCTCATAACTCATGTGTTCCAGTCCCCTAATCATTTTTGTTGCCCTTCGCTGGACTCTCTCCAATTTATCCACATCCTTCTTGAAGTGTGGGGCCCAAAACTGGACACAGTACTCCAGATGAGGCCTCACCAATGTCGAATAGAGGGGAACGATCACATCCCTCGATCTGCTCGCTATGCCCCTACTTATACATCCCAAAATGCCATTGGCCTTCTTGGCAACAAGGGCACACTGCTGACTCATATCCAGCTTCTCGTCCACTGTCACCCCTAGGTCCTTTTCTGCAGAACTGCTGCCTAGCCATTCGGTCCCTAGTCTGTAGCTGTGCATTGGGTTCTTCCGTCCTAAGTGCAGGACCCTGCACTTATCCTTATTGAACCTCATCAGATTCCTTTTGGCCCAATCCTCCAATTTGTCTAGGTCCTTCTGTATCCTATCCCTCCCCTCCAGCGTATCTACCACTCCTCCCAGTTTAGTATCATCCGCAAATTTGCTGAGAGTGCAATCCACACCATCCTCCAGATCATTTATGAAGATATTGAATAAAACCGGCCCCAGGACCGACCCCTGGGGCACTCCACTTGATACTGGCTGCCAACTAGACATGGAGCCATTGATCACTACCCGTTGAGCCCGACAATTTAGCCAGCTTTCTACCCACCTTATGGTGCATTCATCCAGCCCATACTTCCTTAACTTGCTGACAAGAATACTATGGGAGACCGTGTCAAAAGCTTTGCTAAAGTCAAGAAACAATACATCCACTGCTTTCCCTTCATCCACAGAACCAGTAATCTCATCATAAAAGGCGATTAGATTAGTCAGGCATGACCTTCCCTTGGTGAATCCATGCTGGCTGTTCCTGATCACTTTCCTCTCATGCAAGTGCTTCAGGATTGATTCCTTGAGGACCTGCTCCATGATTTTTCCAGGGACTGAGGTGAGGCTGACTGGCCTGTAGTTCCCAGGATCTTCCTTCTTCCCTTTTTTAAAGATTGGCACTACATTAGCCTTTTTCCAGTCATCCGGGACTTCCCCGGTTCGCCACGAGTTTTCAAAGATAATGGCCAGTGGCTCTGCAATCACAGCCGCCAATTCCTTCAGCACTCTCGGATGCAACTCGTCCGGCCCCATGGACTTGTGCACGTCCAGCTTTTCTAAATAGTCCCTAACCGCCTCTATCTCTACAGAGGGCTGGCCATCTCTTCCGCATTTTGTGATGCCCAGCGCAGCAGTCTGGGAGCTGACCTTGTTAGTGAAAACAGAGGCAAAAAAAGCATTGAGTACATTAGCTTTTTCCACATCCTCTGTCACTAGGTTGCCTCCCTCATTCAGTAAGGGGCCCACACATTCCTTGGCTTTCTTCTTGTTGCCAACATACCTGAAGAAACCCTTCTTGTTACTCTTGACATCTCTGGCTAGCTGCAGCTCCAGGTGCGATTTGGCCCTCCTGATAACATTCCTACATGCCCGAGCAATATTTTTATACTCTTCCCTGGTCATATGTCCAACCTTCCACTTCTTGTAAGCTTCTTTTTTATGTTTAAGATCCGCTAGGATTTCACCATTAAGCCAAGTTGGTCGCCTGCCATATTTACTATTCTTTCGACTCATCGGGATGGTTTGTCCCTGTAACCTCAACAGGGATTCCTTGAAATACAGCCAGCTCTCCTGGACTCCTTTCCCCTTCAAGTTAGTCCCCCAGGGGATCCTGGCCATCCGTTCCCTGAGGGAGTCGAAGTCTGCTTTCCTGAAGTCCAGGGTCCGTATCCTGCTGCTTACCTTTGTTCCCTGCGTCAGGATCCTGAACTCAACCAACTCATGGTCACTGCCTCCCAGATTCCCATCCACTTTTGCTTCCCCCACTAATTCTACCCGGTTTGTGAGCAGCAGGTCAAGAAAAGCACCCCCCCTAGTTGGCTCCTCTAGCACTTGCACCAGGAAATTGTCCCCTACACTTTCCAAAAACTTCCTGGATTGTCTATGCACCGCTGTATTGCTCTCCCAGCAGATATCAGGAAAATTAAAGTCACCCATGAGAATCAGGGCATGCGATCTAGTAGCTTCCGTGAGCTGCCGGAAGAAAGCCTCATCCACCTCATCCCCCTGGTCCGGTGGTCTATAGCAGACTCCCACCACTACATCACTCTTGTTGCACACACTTCTAAACTTAATCCAGAGACACTCAGGTTTTTCTGCAGTTTCGTACCGGAGCTCTGAGCAGTCATACTGCTCCCTTACATACAGTGCTACTCCCCCACCTTTTCTGCCCTGCCTGTCCTTCCTGAACAGTTTATAACCATCCATGACAGTACTCCAGTCATATGAGTTATCCCACCAAGTCTCTGTTATTCCGATCACGTCATAGTTCCTTGACATCACCAGGACCTCCAGTTCTCCCTGCTTGTTTCCAAGGCTTTGTGCATTTGTATATAAGCACTTGAGATAACCTGTTGATCGCCCCTCATTGCCAGTATGAGGCAGGAGCCCTCCCCTCACAGACATTCCTGCCTGTGCTTCCTCCCGGTATCCCGCTTTCCCACTTACCTCAGGGCTTTGGTCTCCTTCCCCCGGTGAACCTAGTTTAAAGCCCTCCTCACTAGGTTAGCCAGCCTGCTGGCAAAGATGCTCTTCCCTCTCTTCGTAAGATGGAGCCCGTCTCTACCCAGCACTCCTCCTTCATGGAACACCATCCCATGGTCAAAGAAACCAAAGCCTTCTCTCCGACACCATCTGCGTAGCCATTCGTTGACTTCCACGATTCGACGCTCCCTACCTAGGCCTTTTCCTTCCACGGGGAGGATGGACGAGAACACCACTTGCGCCTCCAACTCCTTTATTCTTCTTCCTAGAGCCACATAGTCCGCAGTGATCCGCTCAAGGTCATTCTTGGCAGTATCATTGGTGCCCACGTGGAGAAGCAGGAAGGGGTAGCGATCCGAGGGCTTGATGAGTCTCGGCAGTCTCTCCGTCACATCACGAATCTTAGCCCCTGGCAAGCAGCAGACTTCTCGGTTTTCCCGGTCAGGGCGGCAGATAGATGACTCAGTCCCCCGGAGGAGAGAGTCCCCGACCACCACCACCCGTGTCAAGGTTCCTCCCCCACTCTGAACTCTAGGGTACAGATGTGGGGACCTGCATGAAAAACCTCCTAAGCTTATCTTTACCAGCTTAGGTCAAAACTTCCCCAAGGTACAAAATATTACCCCCGTTATCCTTGGAATGGCCGCTACCACCACCAAACTAATACTGGTTACTGGGGAAGAGCTGTTTGGACGCGTCCTTCCCCCCAAAATACTTCCCAAAACCTTGCACCCTACTTCCTGGACAAGGTTTGGTAAAAAGCCTCACCAATTCGCCTAGGTGACTACAGACCCAGACCCTTGGATCTTAAGAACAATGAACAATCCTCCCAACACTTGCACTCCCCCTTTCCTGGGAAATGTTGGATAAAAAGCCTCACCAATTTGCATAGGTGACCACAGACCCAAACCCTTGGATCTGAGAACAATGAAAAAGCATTCAGTGTTTTACAAGAAGACTTTTAATAAAAAATAGAAGTAAATAGAAATAAAGAAATCCCCCCTGTAAAATCAGGATGGTAGATATCTTACAGGGTAATTAGATTCAAAAACATAGAGAACCCCTCTAGGCAAAACCTTAAGTTACAAAAAAGATACACAGACAGAAATAGTTATTCTATTCAGCACAATTCTTTTCTCAGCCATTTAAAGAAATCATAATCTAACACATACCTAGCTAGATTACTTACTAAAAGTTCTAAGGCTCCATTCCTGTTCTGTCCCTGGCCAAGACGACTACAGACAGACACACAAACCCTTTGTTTCTCTCCCTCCTCCCAGCTTTTGAAAGTATCTTGTCTCCTCATTGGTCATTTTGGTCAGGTGCCAGCGAGGTTACCTTTAGCTTCTTAACCCTTTACAGGTGAGAGGAGCTTTCCCCTGGCCAGGAGGGATTTCAAAGGGGTTTACCCTTCCCTTTATATTTATGACAACCCGCCTTCTCCTCTTGGGGGTGGTGGTCGTGGAACCCCCAACCTCAGGACAGCGCATCTCATGCCTTCCAACCAGCGGAGCCTCCTTCTGCTTTCTCGCCCCAGACATATCATCTGGTCCACTCTCCGCAACGATACCTGTGGAGAGAACATGAAAGCGGTTAGTTACCTGTGTCTGTGTTACTGGAACCCGGACATTCCGCTTACCTCTTCTGGAGGTCACATGTTGCCAAGCTTCTTCACTGGTCTCTTGGCTCCTCTGTGCAAACTGCTCTATATCTGTAGAGCTTTGTGCCCCTAGAAGCCTATCCTGAGTTTCGTTCAGGAAATCCTCAGTTTCCCGTATGCAACGCAGGGTTGCTATCTGTTGCTCCAGACCTTCAATCTTCTCTTCCAATATGGAGACCAGCTTGCACTTTGTACAGACAAAGTCGCTTCTGTCCTGTGGAAGAAAGACAAACATGGCACATCCAGTGCAGGTCACAACAGCTGAACCCCCCCCTTCCATATCACCTTCCTACTATGAGCTTCCTCAGAACAGTTTGCAAGACGTAAGCCTCACTGGGCTCCCTCCAGGCGAACTCCCAGGCAAACTCCTGCTGTGTGCTGCTCTGCTGTCCCCGCTGCTCAGCTGGTTCTCCGCCGCTCAGCTGGTTCGCGAAGCTCTGGCTATTTTTAAACAGCCAGGCTTCCCTGTCGCAAACAAACAGACACCCTACTGCCCGCCCCCTGCAGGCTAGCAGCCAATCAGACACTCACTCAGGCTCTCACACTGCCCCCCCAGCAAACACACGCTCGGATACTTCCTCAGCAAGCAAACAAACACAGACTCGGATACTTACCAGTCCCAGGCAAACTCCAAATTCATAGATTCCAAGGCCAGAAGGGAGCACTGTGATCATTTAATCTGACCCCCTGTGTAATAACACAAGCAATAGAACTTCCCCAAAATAATTCCTAGAGCAGATCTTTTAGAAAAATATCCAATCTTGATTTAAACTTTGTCAGTGATGGAGAATTCATCACAACTCTTGGTAAACTGTTCCAATGGTTAATTACTCTCACTGTCAAAAATGTACACCTTATTTCCACTCTAAATTTATCTATCTTTGACTTAGAGCCATTGAATCATGTTTTACCTTTCTCTGCTAGATTGAGAAGCCCATTATTAGATATTTGCCAGTGTAGATGCTTATATACTATAATAAAGTCACCCTTTAGCCATCTCTTTGTCAGACTCAAAGAGCTCAATCTATTTAGCGTATCACTATAAATGTGTGCTGGGAAATTTTATATTCTATTTTTAATCAAAATGTTGTGTGGTACCAAGTCAAGTGCCTTACAGAAGTCTAAGTATATTTTGTCAACACTTATTTCCTTTATCAACCGAACTTGTAACCTCATCCAAGAAAGATATCAAGTTAATTTCACAGGATCTGTTTTCCATAAACCCATGTTGATTTGCATTAATTACATTACTCTCCGTTAATACTTTATTTATTAAGTCCTTATCAGCTGCTCATTATCTTGCTCTAGGCTGACAAGCCTATAATTACCCGGGTCATCCCATTTACCCTTTTTTTAAAAATGGGCACAACTTTAGCTTTGTTACAGACTTTTAGGACTTTTCTGGTGTTCCAAGACTTGTTGAAAACTGGCATTAACAATCCAGTGAGCACCTCAGCTAGATCTTTTAAAACTCTTGGATGCAAGTTATCAGGATCTGCTGATTCAGAAATGTCTGACTTCTTAATATTCTTCAGAGATACTAGTGGAATGTTATTACCACCATATGATGAGACTATACTATATCATTAGTATAGACAATTTCTATATAACATACAAATGATTAATCACTATGTAAATAACATATTTACACCCTTTTATTATTTAGTGTAGATTGCAGTTGGGCACTAGAGAATAATGTCTGGAAAAACTGAATATGTGTATTACCTCTCCTTCAAGCTGAGCAGAGACAGCAGCCATTAAGTCAGGGAAGCCTTAAACGCCCACTACCCCAAAATGTGATCTCCCCTTTGACAACTCCAAAGCAGAGCTATCAGCCAGGTAGCAGAACTGTCAGCTGTCTACAAGTTAGGACCCATCAATCCAAAGATTCTCACCCCAATACAAGTGAGAAGTTCTCTTGTGACTTATACCTTCACCCTGTTACCCATGGTTCCTTCAGACCAAAGCTCTTCGTAACTTTTCTCTGTGCAAGGTGGTGTCAGGAAATAAATCAATGGAGGCACAGCCGTCCGACTGATAGATGGCACAAACAGGACAACACAAGAATGCTTTCACTTAAAGCTATACTTTACTTAGTCTCAAGCACTTACACACATCTGCAACTGATTAGGAAAACACCCCCGACCCTCATTAATTACCGAAGTTGTGTGTGGCTCTCGAATGGTACAGTGGCAGTCTTCCAATGGGGACCACAAGATGTGTCCAGAAGGAGAGTCCCTGAAGAGTACAACTACCCCAAACTTTCTTCCCTTATTTATTCGTTAGTATTACAATAAGATGTCACTCAAAGAAAACTTATTAAGCAAGTAATTTCAAAGAGATTTTCCTCTAATTATCAATTAGTCAGATATGGGTTTTTCTCAGAGTTTGCATGCCTTGAGGCCCTGACAGACACATCCCTGAGGGCACATATAGATAAGGTTCCAGTTTTATTGAAACACATACCTCAGCAATTTCAACAGAGATCTCATCAGGAAGGATGCTGGGTCAAGCTGCCCTTTTTGTGGTTGCTCAACCCCCCACCCCTCCTGACTCAGTCAAGCTAAGGCAGCTGCATAGGCCCACTTATGACCTGCTGGCTTGGTTACTTTTAACAATAAACGGGAGTGGTTCAGGCATTTTTCTGGTCCCCCAAGATTTCCTCATACACACCCTCCCCCTAAAAATTTGAGAGCCCAGTCCATTTCTCCACCCAATTCCCATCATCCCCCAGAGCCACCTGTTGGAGCCATGCAGGAATTCCAGCTCCCTCAGCAGATGGAGAGAGAACTTGGATTCATAGAGGGCTTCTATGGAAAAGGTCAGGGAATTCTGCATATATGCATTCTCTGTATTTTCTAACTATGTTGCACCTACTGATGGTAGATCCCTGATCATCATCCTCGGGATTAATAATCCTGATGTGCATCTGGTACAAGCTATTGTAGTTGAGCCTTGCTTTTATGTTACCTCCATAACACCTCACTCGAAACTTCAAAGTTAATTGGATGTATGCAATTGAGAATAACAATACCGTATTGACTCAAAAACAAAATAGAAACGTGCTTCTGTAGCTAGCTGTGCAAGACGATTTGAGAGGAAAAATTGTAGGCCTTAACAAAACCAGATACAGAAAATTGTGTCACGTTATATGTGCTTTAAAAAAACAAACAAACTAACAGACCTAGTCACTTAAATGTAACGTATAAACTTAATTTAAGAGAACCTCTTCATGGGGCAGTTCATATGTAAAATATAGGAAAAATTTGCTTTAATCATCTGTTTAATATAATATAATATAATTATAATTAATATAACACCCAAAACACTTGTTTTCATGGAAATCTGAATGTGTTGGTATCTTCATGTGAATTAGGGAACACATTATTTTAAATTGAATATAAGGGGTATGGAATTAGTATGAATTCTTCATTTGCTTTATTGCAGGGGTTCTGAAACTGGGGGTTGGGACCCCTCAGCGGGTTGCAAGGTGAGCTGTCAGCTTCCACCCCAAACCCTACTTTGCCTCTAGCACTTATAGTGGTATTAAATATATTAAAAAGTGTTTTTAATTTATAAGGGGGAGGGAATCACACTCCAGTACTTGCTATGTGAAAGGGGTCACTAGTGCAACATTTTGAGAATGACTGCTTTATTGCCTTTGCATTCATTGAAAAATATGGGAGCCCTCTAGTGCCTGAAATAATATAATACTTGAAGTTCCTCTGAATATTGAACAAAATCTCTGTAGTTTAGCACATACTTTATCTGCCTTTATATTTCAAAAATATTGAGTTTAAATCCTGTGGGGGGTTGACTCTTTATTAAAAATGCTTTATCTCTTTTATCCTCTTAGTCTCAAAAGCATCCACACATTTTCAAATCTTTCTTTATCAAGAAATATCCTGTATTTAATAAATATTTAAACAGCCTGTTTTTATTGAAGAAACAAAACACTGTAAATTAAGTGTGAATTTCATTACATTTTGCATACACAGAGATCATGAGCTCTCAATAATTCACTTTGAACTGTGGGCCTTTGTGATGAACTGGAAGATATCTGTATTACTTTTTATGAATATGATGCATGCCTCTCTCTGTTTGTTGATGAGGGGTTACTAGCTATGGAGTTAGATCGAATGGAGTTATTAAAGGAACCAAGCAGGAAAGATAAAACAATGGCTTCTGTGAATCAGGTATAGAATGGATATATTGCAATTTAAAGGAGCCATTGCAGTGAGCACGCTGATGCTTTGTATTATTGATGCTTTTCAGGCACCTCAGTTTCAGTTCATGCACTGGTGCTTTGAGGATGGATTAAAAATGTACTGTAGGTGCCCGGAAGCAGAGCAGAAAGTACAGCAATGAAAGTGCTAGCTTTATTCTCTTGCACAGCTTTGTATTACTTTTATAGTTGCTGATAGCAGTGGGAGAGGATGGTTTTTACAGGCAAGACAGAAAGAATAATGCACAGTGTCAGTTCCTTGGAGAACGACAGATCTTTAAAGTTCCATGCACGTTTCTGTGCTATGTGAATAATAAACAACTGCAACACTAAATACAAAAGAAAACCACACGATGCAAAGTTTCTTACTGAAACCTAAAACTACAGGAATTCAGAGTTTTGTCTATCATTCTGGTCCACATAATAAAAAAAAATACTTAGCACTTATTTAGTACTTTTCATCTGTAGACCTCAGAGCTTCACAAACATGGTAAGTATCATTATCCCTATTACGATCCCTTTTGTACAGAAAAACATGGAAGAGAGTGAAATCTGTGAAAACATTATGCAGTAACTAGGGTCTCAAAAGTGACTATCATTCATCACAATCTGACACATGACTCAGTGTGTCATGATGCACCACATGCATAGTCACAAAAGCCTGTCATGAAGAGGTGTAGCCTGCAGATAATTGTGTCAAGGCTGGCATGAGACAAGAGAGCATCTAACAATCCAGAGCATCTAAGAATCTGTGATGAGCTATACCAACAGAGAGATGTCTGATGGTAAGGCTTCTGCAGAGTGTACATTCTGCAGCAAAAAAGCTTCCTGGGAATGCCAAGGAAAAAGGCATCTCTATACTAAATTACATTCGTTTTTCAGGAGAGCACATCTATTATGCATGCAAGTATGAGCTTTACCTTCCCACAGCCACTGTTTGCAGTTCCTTTACCAACTTTGTGTAATGTAAAAATATAGCTCTGTACTTGGTAGGGTAGTATATCACTTATCCAAATTTGGGAGATTTCCATGCATATTTCCAGTAAATTCCACTTTATCTAATCCATTTCTGATGGTTACCATCTTGGCTGATACCAAGGAATAAACTAGGGACAGCTAGAGCTAAAAGCAGAAGTTGTTACAGTTTCAGCTAAGTTTTCTAGCTGAGAGCTAGAATAGACCCATGTCTTCCATGGATTGGGTACAGAATAGGAAATAAAATCTTCACTGATCATTGGGTTGCATAACATGCCGAAGTGCCTCCAAAGCATTTTTTTTTTCTTAACTCAAGAGCATGCCAGTCATGGGAACATGGACAATCACTTTTGTGATGCCTAAATCTTAGGGACAAGATAGGGGTGAGAATTTGTTAATATGTACCATAATTCCAAATAATGGTTATCATTTGTTTGTTGAGTAACCAATGAAAATTGTGCAAATTGCTATCTTATTTTAGCAAAGCTATAAAACAGTTATTTATTATTACATATTATTTGTATGCTGCAAATTACCCAAGGCCTCATTATGCTATAAACATATGACAAAGTGCCAGTCCCTGTCCTAAAGAACTTATAACTGAAGTAATAATGCCATACTCCAGTATAAATTTATAGCATATTCAGACCAGCTGTTTGTTATATATAAATGTGTCACAATTCCAAATAAGATAGAATTAATAATTTTATACTTCATCATTTGTACTCTGAATTATCTAAAGGTGCTTTGCTAATGATGAGCAAATACACAACACAGTAGGTGTGATGCTAACTTTGGTCATACAGATGTTGTGCAGTAAGCATAAGTTATAAAGGTACGTTCATAAATAATTTTAAAATGGATGCAAGTACAGTGACAACTGCCTTAAGCTGTCATGCAAACGAATGACAGGAATTGGTTGCTTAACAAAGATATACTTCAGAATTGTGCACAATATGTTTGGTTGCAGTGTCGCCTACTGGAAAGAGCACTAGATTGGGATTCAGGAGACATGGGTTCTATTCCTAGCTCTGCTACTAGCCTGCTGGGTGACCTTGGGTAAGTCACTTCACCACTCTGTGCCTCAGTTTTCCCATCTGCAAAATGGGGATAGTGACACTGATCTTTATTAAGTGATTTTCGACACACTGATGAAAAGCACTATGTAAGGGGTAGGCATTATTAATATTTTGAGTCTGATTCTCTTCTGTGCCCGAGCTTTGCTCAACATAAGGGTAGGGTTAAGAAAGTGGGAACAGGCATCAGGGAGGCAGTTATGATGACTACTGGTTTCTCAGTGCCTTTCCCACCACTGGTGCCATTTAGAGCTGCTTCCAAGCACTGACACAGGGTTCTTAATGGCTATTTCCTTGGTGGAGTTGGTGCTCCACTGTGCCCACCTTCTGCCTCCAAAACATAACGTTCCACTGACATTCCCCCAAGGCAGGACAAGGGGACTGGCTACAGTGTAAATACACCACAAAGGATTTCCCCTCTAGCAATGGAATTTTTTTACCAGGTACTTTTAGCAGGATTGTGGCCCTTTGCATAATGGCTTGAGAATACCCAGTTTCAGAATCTGTCATTATGAGTGAGTCTCTTTCAGTTGGAGATTGCCTAGTAAAGATGGCTTCCTGTACACCTTTCATTCTAGTGTTTTAATACCTACATTTATTTTGATAAATTTCTGTATGGAAAGTTCATGTTAAAGAAAGAGCCAAAATTTTCCTGTATTATTGTACTTGTAATTTACCTCAATATTCATCTTGATAATCTGCAAAATAAAGTACAGTATGTTACTATTCTTACTGTGAAATCCCCTTTCATGCAAACAGTCCTAAAAATCATTCTTCACATTTTCAGCAAATACTCTGATTTAATACAGGTTCACAGAGAATATTATTCGCTATTAATTTGCTTTGAAATCATAGCTACATTTCCCAGGGATTATTTAAAAAGTACTTAAGGAAGATACTGAAATAATATTTAGGCTTTTGAAATATAAACTTTGCTTCAAATGAGTCAGTAGTTTATAAATTGAAAATGCATTTAAACTTCTCTGGGTTCTTAGTCCCAAATCCTCAGCACACTGAAGACAGAGTTTGGCCACTCACATTGGTGGGACAAGACTCTGACCCTTGGGAAGTAGACTGCTCCAGTAATATGCATGTATGTGCTCAACAGAGCTAAAGAGTTTCTCAGATGGCTCACTAACTGGAGGAATTCACAGAAATGACATTCTCAATGCAGTAAAATTTGGAAGAGACAGACACATGTTTCCACAAACTGTGGAATCTATAATTCAGCGAGAGATGCTATTCTGTGTCCATTGCAAATGAGTATACTGGAGGATGTGATTGTTCTACATGTTTGATCTAACAACTTCACAGATGTCCATTGCTTATACATGATGTCTTGAGAGACAGTTCTGTCCTACTTTGCTTCTTTCTGTTATTTTAGCATACTGTCACGGATTCACAAATCATGTATTTTCTGACTGCTTTTGAGAGACAACTGTGTGCATTGTAACCGAAAGGATGCAACACAAATTTGTCATACATGCAACTATATACACTTATTTTCCTTCTGCATGGCTGAAATGTAACAAAACAGTCCAGCATTTCTGTTGTCCTAGCATTTATGACTTTGTCAGTAACTTAAATTCTCAAAAAAAAAAAACCTAAATTGTTGCACATCAGAAATGGTTTTAATCTTATCTCTGGATAATTCCACAAATGACTTGAATATACCAACTACTGTTTCAGCAATAATAATTGAGTACTACTCAGTAAAGCACACTATGGAACCCAATGGTAGCATATACTCAAAGCACATTTCTTTTATTGTTCAAAAAGTGGAATTCACTTTTATAATGACATTTGTGGAGTAACAGATATCTAGGAGTATTTTCATACAGTGTGAAAGTAAAGAGCCACAAATGTCAATGGTTTAAAATATCTCAAGTTTCCTGGTAGTAACAATAATGCCCTCTGCCTGTGTAGTGGGGCCCAGGAAAGTAAATATAGGGTCTGACTTGGTATAGATATGGCAATTTCCTGCATGTCCTTGGGAGAACTTTTTGAATTAAGTTTAAATATCTTTGGGGTCCACCATTTTAAATGCAAAATGTATGTATCATTATGTATGGTTCCTGCATAAGTTGACTCATGTCCATCTAGCCTATCCTGTCTTCTGACAGTGGCCAGTGACGGATGCTTGAGGGAATGAACAGAGCAGGGCAATATTGAGTGATCCGTCCCTTGTAATTCAGCCCCAACTTCTGAAAGTTGGAGGTTTAGGGACACCTCGAGCATAGGGTTGCATCCCTAACCATTTTGGCTAATACCCATTGATGGACCTATCGCCCATGAACTTATCTAATTCATTTTTGAACCCAATTACACTTTTGGCCTTTACAACATCCCCTGGCAATGAGTTCTGCAGGTTGACTGTGTGTTGTGTGAAGAAGTACTTCCTTATGTTTGTTTTAAATCTGGCACCTCTTAATTTCTTCTGGTGACCTCTGGTTCTTATGTTATGTGAAGGGATAAATAACACTTTATTCATTTTCTCCGCATCATTCATCATCATTTTATAGACCTCTGTCATATTCCTTTTACTCAACTCTTGTTTTAAGTTGAACAGTTCCAGTCTTTTTAATCTTTCCTCCTATGGAAGCTGTTCCATACCCCTAATCAGTTTTGTTGCCCTTCTCTGTATCTTTTACAATTTTAATATATATCTTTTTCAGATGGGGCAACCAGAACTGCACACAGTATTTAAGGCGTGGGTGTACCAGGGATTTGTATAGTGACATTATATTTTCTGATTTATCTATCCATCTGTTTCCTAAGGGTTTCAAACATTGTTAGCTTTTTTTAAAAAAAATCCCTGCACATTGAGCAGATGTTTTCAGAGACCTACCCACAATTACTCCAAGATCTTTCTTGAGTGGTAACAGCTAATTTAGACCCCATCATTTTGAAGGAATAGTTGGGATTATTTTTTTCTAATGTGTATTACTTTGCACTTATCAACATTATATTTCATCTATTGTTTTTTTTGCCCAGACACCAGTTTAGTGAGATTGCTTTGTAACTCATCACAGATTGCTTTGGACTTAACTATCTTAGTAATGTAGTATCTTCTGCAGATTTTGTCACCTCACTGTCACCACCTTTCCAGACCATTTATGAATATGTTGGACAGCACAGGTCCCAGTACAGATCCTTGGGGGACCCCATTATTTATCTCTCTCCATTGTGAAAAATAACCATATATTCCAACCCTTTGTTTCCTATCTTTTAACAAGCGACTGATCTATGAAAGGAACTTCCCTTTTATCCCATGGCTGCTTCCTTTGCTTAATAGCCTTTGCTGAGGAACATTGTCCAAGGCTTTCTGAAAGTCCAAGTATACTGTATTTGCTAGATCACCCTTGTCCACATCCAAAGAATTCTAATAGATTGGTGAGGCATGACTTCCCTTTACAAAAGCTGTGTCGACTCTTCCTCAAAATACCATGTTTATCTATGTGTCTGATAATTCTATTCTGTACTGTTGTTTCAACCAATTTGCTTCTGGAACCTTTTTTTTAAAAAACAGTGTTACATGAACTACCCTCTGGTACAGAGGCTGATTTAAATAATATGTTATATACCACAGTTACTAGTTTTACCATTTCATATGTGAATTTCTTTAGAACTCTGGAGTGAATACCTTCTATTCCTGGTGACTTTTTACTGTTTAATGTATCAATTTGTTCCAAAACCCCCTCTATTGACACTTCAGCCTGGGATAGTTCCTCAGATTTGTTCTGTACAAAGAATAGCTCTAAAGTGAGTAGCTCCCCAACATACTCTCCAGTGAAAACTGATGCAGATAATTCATTTAGCTTCTCTTCAATGGCTTTATCTTCTTTGGGTGCTCCTTTAGCACATCAGTCAGTCAGTGACCCCATTGACTGTTTGGCAGGCTTCCTTCTTCTGACATACTTCAATATTTTTGTTAGTTTTTGTGATATTTAGCTAGTTGCTCATCAAATGCTTTCTTGGTTTGCCTTCTTACATTTTTACTTCACTTGCCATAGTTTATACTCTTTCTGTTTTACACATGTTGAACTTCATGCCTAAATATGTCTAATTTTTGGTATCCCATTTTGATTTCCCTAGTGGAAGCAAGACTGAGGGACTGATCACAGATAAGAGTATTCATAGTTGTTTATAGTCTCATTTTATATGGTACTCATTCAGTAAGTCCATAATCTTTGGGGGTGTAGAGTGTGACCACCCTGCAGAATCAATACTATTCTCACTCCTGTCTCTGTGAGATTAAATCTGGGGACTATCTCATTTAGTATAGAGGAATCTTGGGTGTTTTAGGCGTAAATTAATTTAAGCAGAGTAAACAGCTTTTTTGCAGTCCCACTATCCAGGATGGTGGAGAAATAAACTGTCCACTCTCAAATTTCTAGTAGTTTGTGGGAGAAGGAGGTAGTAGCCCAACTAACTAATCTCCACAAAGAAGACCTGATGTACAGGTGAGCCAGTCATTTGCCCTGTGAAGACTTCAGAAATGAGGGCAATAGTGGGCTATTTAACCTTTTTTTTGTACCAGACACCCTGCCTTAAAAAATGAAGTGGGAGTAGAGGAACCTCAGCACCATGTTGGATGAGGCCCTTAAATGGGATTTGAGGGACATGTGCACCTCACAGTTCAGAAGCTGCATGAGAAGTAAGTGGGCTCTCTCTCTCTCACTCACACTCACACACACACACACACACACACACACACACGATCCTCAATGCAGTAAAAAAAACCAAAACAAAGCCACTTTAGAGCTGTTGAACCTTGCCATCTTGGTTTTATAGTGTTTAGGGATTATAAACCAGCAGATTCAGTTCTTAGGGGGTTCATATCTGTTATAGTTAGCAGGTGTTTGTCAAGCCACTGGGAGTGAATGCCTCTCTGGAAGCACTCTGCCCTTTGCAGGATTAAGCCTCTGTTAATGGGATATGAGGGTTCTGAGAGACTCTCGGGATCTGGTCATTATTACGTGGTTGTAAAGAGCACTTCAAAAACCTGTTCACTTCTTTCATTACACAGAGTAAATAAAAATTGTAGCAAAACCTGATGATCACAGTCAAAATGTTAAAAAGAAAGCAAAAACATGACATGGGTGTGGAATCTGATACATTCTGCAAAAGAGGCACTTTCACAACAGGACAAATATTGCACTAATTTCAAAGGAAGAGAGCTGCACCTATATTACTATAAACCTTCTGTATTGATATTCTAAATATAATTCTAACTTCTATATAGTGTAAATATATCACTCTAGTGGTATAATCACCCTTCCAAGAGCTTAATTTATTATTATTTTTTTTATTTTGGCCCTGAATATTAAGAACCTCATCAGAAAATCCTAATTCAAAATTGGCTGGTAGGGCTTTTATATCTCTGATTGGATTCCGGTTTTTGATGATGGCCATTTATGTGTTGAACTGATTATGTATGCAGCATTATGTAAGCAGGTGCATTCCTCGCTGTTCAATATCTACTAGCTTCAACAGAGCTAGGAGGCTTGTAAGTGAACTCAGATGACAACTGCAAGATAGAGTTTAGAATACCACCCCCATAATCCCTTGCATGCGTATCTCGAGGGGATAATCTAGGCCTAAATTAGTAATCTAAATTTATAAATGTAACTAAATTGGTGAGGATCAATGAGAAAACCTAGGAGTGTCATAGAAATAACATTGCACAAGAAGGCTGAAGGATTTTTTACTATTGGTCAATGGAACATAATTTGTCATTTATCACCCTCATTTTTGAGAACTAAAGCTCTGTTTCATTGCTGGATGAGTGAAATAAAAGAGGATACAATTTTTTAAAAAAATAAGGGAAATATATACTGAAGTATGAGAAGAAAAAGGGATTGCATTCTAAATATAGTAGATAGGGCATTGAAATCTGCTATTTGTCTAAACCCTGTTCACCACACTGTAGCTGGGACATTCTCTTGGGACTTTGATGCCTTTTAACTGTAAGGCACTAGGTGCCTTAAGATATTTAGGAATTTTTCTTCCATAACATCAAGTGTCAAACAAATGATGAGACACAATTATGTGTGTGCGTTTGCTTTTTTAAGTTATCAAATTATAAAAGTATGTGACAGGACTAGAAAATCAACCTGGAAAGAGTACGTTTTCCACAAAGTGAATTTGTTTGATTGTTTGTGTTGGCAGAATATGCCAGTGCTTATCTTTTGTTCTTACAGGCACACAACTGAAAATTTATACAGATAAATCTAAGAAACCTTTCTGAACTGACATTTCAAGATCTCAGAATTTGAGTTAATTCTTAATTCTGGCTTCTCTTTCCACTAATGTAAATTAAATAAATTATATATACACTATTTATTTTTGTTATTTTAAAATCCTATCCTAATAGACAATACTGGGATAATCATTTATATTATGAAACTGTTGAAAGATTTTATAATACAAAGTGTTCTACAACTGACAAAAATATTGAAACCAAAATATTTTTCAAAACTTGAGGTACTGTATGTGCTTCTGGGATTCAAAATGAAGTACTGATTATTTATCTTTCATTTCAATTTTCTTAGATTAAGTGTCTTATTTCTCAATTCCAGGAGCTGATGCTGTGGAGGCCCAGTGTAAGAGATTTGAAGTGAGGGCAAGTGAAGGTGAAAAGGTGCTGTTTTCTGCAGATGAAGATGAGATCATCATTGGAGCTGACAGACTGAAAGTAACAGGTAGAGTAACAAACAGGTCTCTAAACAATATTTGTTTGTATTCCCTGGTGATAATTTTACTTAGTGAACTTGTATCTCTCAGACTTTCATAAACTCTTTTCCCGTAGCAATGTATGGGTATATGGGGACAAATTCTTAGCACTAGCAGTGAGTGCTTGAGCTGTTCAGAATAATCTAGGATGAGCAACCAACAGGTGCTGCATAATGTCAAGTATGAAAGACATTTTCTAATGCTCAGAATAGGGTGACTGGATAGAAAGTGTGAAAAATTGGGACAGGAGGTGAAGGGTAATAGGCCCCTATATAAGAAAAAGCCCTGAATATTGGGACTGTCCCTATAAAATCGGGACACCTGGTCACCCTGGCTCAGAATAAATTTCTTTGTGACTAGAGTTGAACTTAGAATGAAGTTTATATGACCACAAACTGTATATGTTTCATTTTTAACAGGGATAATTTTATATGCCATCATTAATAAAGCATTGACTTATGGTACATGTGCCATTTTGAAAGGTTTTACTTACATAATGCCACCTCCTAATTGTGTAAGAGCTGCCATTACGTAGTATGTTTTGCATTTCTTCTGTACTGAAAATGTCAAATCTAATTTCTGTATGGCCAAGTAGTGCTCAACTGAAGCAGGCTCACCTTGAATTTGAGAAGGGGAAGTCTATTTCTGAGTTTAACCTTAGTCTGCTTAATAGAAGAATTAGAAAGTACTCTCACTTAGGAGGCAAATTACTCAGTTTTGGGCAAGTCTGTAAGATTTATATACTATCAGTGTAAAACAGATGACCACTAAAACATCTTTATGCATTTCCTGAACATTAGTACCTAGAAGGTGTATCAATGCATTATTATATACTTGATTGTAGTGCAGGGTGAACCTTAAAAGGCTCAGATAAACTAGGTTTAGTTTAGATAAGCATCTAAACATTCAATACTTAAAAAGCCTTATCTGAACTAGAGGTGGGTCTGAATTATGAAGTTCTAATCCAGAGTGAGATACAAATCTGAATTTCCCCACAATTCAAGTATGTTTGGACTTGGAGTACCAGGTCAGTCCACATTTAAGAGAGGCTTGAATTACAAAATTCAGATTATTATTCCACTTCTCTAAAATTCAGGTGGGATGGTTCTGTTTTGAGCCCATATTTAAGTGGAGCTATTTTGTCTGTAAAGTTAAGCTGTAAATCCTTTGCAACAATAGGCTTTTTGTGAGATTTTAGAAACTACTTCTTTACAGTCAGGCCAGATATATCAAAATGGTTTTCTCATAATATTCTACTACTACCACTTCCAGTCCAGACTGGACCCAGGAAATCCAGAGGCACAGCCTGTGGGGGGGAAAAGTTAACTAAACTTTCTTTTTAAGCATCAGAAAAGATATCGGATTACAATAATATTGATTAATAGATAAAGAATGTTTTTTTATTCACTCCTATTCTTCCATTCCTACCTGATCTCTACTTATTTTTCACACTTCTCTTCTCATGCTGGTACTTCATACTCAAAGGCTTTTCACAGTAGACAATTTAGAAATGCCATCCTGTGAAATAGCATTAGTTCCATCTGTTTACAAGAATGGGGTGGAGAGTGTTTCATTGCTTCAGAGGAGCTCTTCACAGACAGAAGTTTTAGGAGACTTTTATCATGATAGAGGAGACATCGGAAGAATATTAGAAGAAAAAGGCAGAATCATCCTGGAGCCGCACTGGGATCCAAACTCCCAGTCAGATTGTTAAATATTCAGACATTCAATCTTACACAGTTGACACGAGCTTTCAAAGCAGCTATTAAAAGTGTACAAAAGAAAACACGTCTGACAAAGGACAGAGAAGTGCTAGAGTTGTCACCATTAGGGAAACTAATTGTGTGCTGTAGATGTGATATATCTTTTTAAAGACTTTGAAAAGCAATGTATTGTATAAGTGAACCTTAACTTCAGGTTATATGGCTATATTTTCAAAGTGGCTGAGTCTAAGCAGTTCCCATTGACTTCAATAGGACCAGTAGGGAAAATCAGGCCAATAAAATTGTTCCTTGTGACAAAGAAAAGGATTTTTCTCTTAATTCCTGAAAGAAACCAAAGTGTATATATCTAATATTAAATGAAACATAACTATAGGTTTTTTTAAAAAATACCTAAGATTTTACCTTACCTACAAAGGCCAGGAAAATTTGAGTTAATGCTGCTTTGACACTGTTAGCTGAGTTTCAGGGATTACTGTCTATATATGGTCCTCTACTATAGGATCTCATGATATTAGTGAATTGAAATAGCTATGGCCTAACATTTGTTTGTATATATAGTGGCTGCTAAGTGCAAACTAAGCCCTGATCCTGGAGTCACTTATGCATAGGCTAAGCTTTACTCATGTGAACAGTCCCACTGAGTTTAATGGGAACTGCTCAGATGAGTAAAGTTGAGCATGCTTGTAAGTGTCTGCAGGGTGAGGGCCCAAGAGAATACTGTGTACACTTTGGTAATGCTATCTACTGTTACTGAAGCAATAGAAAAGTTCTCAAGTTTCACCACTTTATGAACTACGGGCCAGATTGATGAACATACTCATCAGCTCTGATTGTTTCAGTTGGAGCTGCTGAGAGCTAAGTACATTTGAAAAGCTGTCCCAAGTATGCAGATAGATCTTCTCTGGAACACAGATGCAGATTCACTAAATGATCATAGTGATGTCTTGTTACTTAGAATGAATTTATTAAAGCAATATAGGTGCATGCAAATGCTGGGGACAACCTGGGTAAATTTGGCCTGTTTGTGGGCATTTGGATATATTAGAGATTGCTAGAGCAGGGTGACATTTTTCGGAAGCATAGTTTATTTGCTGAATAAATGCAATTTAGTCAACCTGAAACTATTTGTGATTTTGACACAAATTTACTGAATATTTTGGAGAAAAAATAGGGCTAGATTCACAAAATGGCTGGAGAGGAGGTGTCCACCTTGTAACTATGTTAGAGCATTCACTCAGGATGTGGGAAACCCAGGGATTTGAACCAACGTCTCCCTACATCCAGGTTTGTGTCCTAAACAGCAGACTATAGGCTATTCTGGGCTGGGTACCTTCAACAGAAGAGAGCAAAAGCAACTCAGCTTTATATAAATGATTACATGTTATTTGGAGCAGGGACTTGAACCTGGACTTCTCACCTCTCAGGTGAGTGCCCTAGCCACCATACTATGGAGTCATTCTTTCTCTTTTTTTGCTCTCTCTCCCTCCCTCTTACTCCTCCCCTCCCCCTCCCCCTCCCCGGGTTCAGCTGTTTTATATAAAGTGGAAGAACTTCAACAGCAGAACTTGAGAGAGCTCAACCAAAGAATAATGTATAGCCTGCTAGTTAGGGCATTCACCTGGAAAGAGGGAGGCCTACCCTCCCCCTTTGGAGCAGCGATTTGAATCCAAGTCTGTCTACTCTGAGGAGAGTGCCCTAACCACTGGAGTAAAAAATATAATCACAATATACATAGGCCTCATCTGGAGTACTGTGGGCCTCACACTACAAGAAGGATGTGGAAAAACTGGAGAGAGTCCAGCGGAGGGCAACAAAAATTATTAGGGGATTGGAACACATGATTTATGAGGCGAGGCTGAGGGAACTAGGATTGTTTAGTCTACGGAAGAGAAGAATGAGGGGGGTTTTGATAGCTGCTTTCAACTACCTGAAAGGTGGTTCCAAAGGGGATGGATCTAGACTATTCTCAGTGGTAGCGGATGACAGGACAAGGAGTAATGGTCTCAAGTTGCAGTGGGGGAGATTTAGGTTGGTTATCAGGAAAAACTTTTTCACTAGGAGGGTGGTGAAACACTGGATTGCGTTACCTAGGGAGTTGGTGGAATCTCCTTCCTTAGAAGTTTTTAAGGTCAGGCTTGATAAAGCCGTGGCTGGGATGATTTAATTGGGGATTGGTCCTGCTTTGAGCAGGGGGTTGGACTAGAAGTCCTCCTAAGGTCCCTTCCAACCCTGATATTCTATGATTCTACCTGCTAGTACCACCATGTTGTGATCCTAGCCCTTTAAAAATGCTTGGAAAAAAAACAGTTCAGGTTGAACGACACGTTTTGTTTGGCCCAAAACAAATGTTTTTTGATTCAGTGAATTTTTGGATTTGGTTTGATCTGAACTGATTTTTTTTTCAGAGCTGTCAGTGAAATGAAAGATCAATTATTCTCCAAGCTGTAGAGATGAATGGTAATTGTAGAGTACTAGTCATTGATGGAAAGTGTTGGTAGGGCATTTTTTAATGAAGGAGAGTACTTGCTGTTGCTATGGTGTCTCTTAGCATCCAAGTTATTTACTGATGACCAAGAATTTCTGCTTATGTTTTTTTTTCCTTAAAGATAAGTATTCTTGGGCTTAGGTTTGCTTACTTTGGCTGGTATATCTTGGCTGGGTATAGCACCAAACTCCAGACCTTAAAGTGCTGCTATTTATTAAATATACTATCTCTGGTTCCCTTTGCCTCCTGGGCCCTACCTTTCTCAATATAAGGACAGAGCTGTTCAAAATATACATTGAAGTGTAAAACTGATTAAAAATGTGTATGTATAGATAAGTGTTTGCATTTATTTGCAAACTTAAAAACTGACCTATTCCTGTTAGAAAAAAATCATTAAGGGTACTACACTGTACACAAAACCTTCCCATTTTTAGGTGTTAATGCATGAGTTTCTAAGAGAAAGTGGGCCCATTTTCAATTTAAAAAATACTTTGCAACAGAACATGCAGCAGTTTCTATTTTCACTTTTTTTAGTTTAAAAAAAAACATTTTGTAAACATTTCACAAAAAGCAAAATGTGTGCATAGAAATCAGATAAAAAGAAGCAATTTCTTTGCAAAAACTTCCACAAATAACATTTAACAGATTTCTTTAACAGATCATAGAATCATAGAATCATAGAATATCAGGGTTGGAAGGGACCCCAGAAGGTCATCTAGTCCAACCCCCTGCTCAAAGCAGGACCAATTCCCAGTTAAATCATCCCAGCCAGGGCTTTGTCAAGCCTGACCTTAAAAACCTCTAAGGAAGGAGATTCTACCACCTCCCTAGGTAACGCATTCCAGTGTTTCACCACCCTCTTAGTGAAAAAGTTTTTCCTAATATCCAATCTAAACCTCCCCCACTGCAACTTGAGACCATTACTCCTCGTTCTGTCATCTGCTACCATTGAGAACAGTCTAGAGCCATCCTCTTTGGAACCCCCTTTCAGGTAGTTGAAAGCAGCTATCAAATCCCCCCTCATTCTTCTCTTCTGCAGGCTAAACAATCCCAGCTCCCTCAGCCTCTCCTCATAACTCATGTGTTCCAGTCCCCTAATCATTTTTGTTGCCCTTCGCTGGACTCTCTCCAATTTATCCACATCCTTCTTGAAGTGTGGGGCCCAAAACTGGACACAGTACTCCAGATGAGGCCTCACCAATGTCAAATAGAGGGGAACGATCACGTCCCTCGATCTGCTCGCTATGCCCCTACTTATACATCCCAAAATGCCATTGGCCTTCTTGGCAACAAGGGCACACTGCTGACTCATATCCAGCTTCTCGTCCACTGTCACCCCTAGGTCCTTTTCCGCAGAACTGCTGCCTAGCCATTCGGTCCCTAGTCTGTAGCTGTGCATTGGGTTCTTCCGTCCTAAGTGCAGATTATCCTAAGATTAAATGAAGCCTAGACAGATAGATAATATAAAAATGATGAGGCCTAAATTAGCTTGTTACCATTCAAGAAAGACATCTTGGAGTCTTCGTGGATGGTTTCTCTGAAAACATCCATTCCATGTGCAACAGTAGTCAAAATAGGTAACCAGATGTTATGTATCATTAGGAAAGGGATACATAATAAGATAGAAAATATAATAATGCCATTATACAAATCCATGATATACCCACAGCTTGAATACTGGCTGCAGTTCTGGTCTCCCCATCTCAAAACAGGTATATTAGAATTGGAAAAGATACAGAAAAGGGCAACAAAAATGATTAGGGGTATGGAGCAGCTAACATATGAGGTGAGACTAAAATGACTGGGATTGTTAAATTAAGAAATAGATGGCTAAAGGGGGATATCAAATCATGAATGGTGTGCAGAAAGTGAATAGGGAAGTTTTATCCCTTCATATAACACAAGAACTAGGGGTCACCTGATGATGATGATGATGATCAGCATGTTTAAAACAAACCAAAGGAATTACTTCTTCACACAATTCAGTCAACCTATGGAACTCACTGCCAGGGGATGTTATGAAGGCCAAAAGTACAACTGCGATTCAAAAAGAATGAGGTAAGTTCATGGGTGATAGGTCCATCAATGGACATTAGCCAAGATGGTCAGAGATGCAACCCCATTCTGTGGGTGTCCCTAAGCCTCTGACCGTAAGGAGCTGGCTGGGACTGAATGACAGGGGATGGATCATTCAATAATTGCCCTGTTCTGTTCATTCCCAGTGAAGCATCTGGCACCAACCACTGTCAGGAGGCTGGATACTTGGCTAGATGGACCATTAGTCTGACCCAGTATGGCTATTCTTATGTTCTTAAGATCACTCTTTTACAGTTACTTCCTGACTAGCCTCATTAAACTGATGTTAATGGCCCAGGAATTTAGGGGCCTATAATGTAACTAGGATGAAACATTGGCTAGAATCCAAAACCTTTTTCTGTAAAAACTCTGCGGTCCCTTTTATGTTAACTCTTTAATCAGCTTATAATAACACAAAAGTATCCTCTATATTGGAATTTTAAAATGTCAATTTAATTACCTTCTCTAAGTGGGTTACACAAAAATCCTTGATTTCCAAACTTCTAGATTCCCTGAAAAGAAAACGGAGCATGTACTACACTGCAGCCAAACATCAAAGCTGTAGCAAGTCGGATGAGCTTCATTACTGACTGCAGACCAAAACTGAGACTATTGAGCCAAGCTATCCAGGCATGTCAATTGGAGATGAACTAAATACTTTGTAACAACTGTACGAGTTTACATGTAGACTCATGGAAAGTACTAAAATCTTTCCAAAAGATGGTAAAATACCCAGCCTGGGAAAAAACATAAACATTTCTTCATAGCACAGGTCTTTGAGTTCCGACCAATGATTGTGTACTACTTTTAATTTTTTCAGAAAAACCCGGTGAAGTGATGAGTCTCTGTGGGTTGCATCAGTCAATTTACATTACTCTCTATGACATGATATAACTGATTAAACCTGTCAAGGGGTCACAGTGCCAATCATCAGATGGAAATTGGAAAGAAAAAAAGAGTATTTTTCTCAAGCTGACACTTTCATAACCACAGTACCTTGGGGTGGTATGTAAAGAAGAAGAGGAGGGGAAAGCAGGACTTTGAAAAGAAGGAATAAACAAACAGAAACAGAACCATATTTCTGCATGGAAAATCAGAAGTTTTCAAATTACAGTAATTCAGGATTGATATTACAGTGTAAACCAGATTTTGTTTTCCCACTTAACTGTGGCCTAGAGGTCTCTCTCAGGAATCACCACTTTATGAATGAACCCACTACATAGTTAGCAACTTTTGTCAAGATTCTTCTTAGGGCTACACCTCTGATGAGTTGCAGAAAGCCACACAGCCAGACTCTGTTGGTTGTTCTCCCTTTGGATATCCAGGAAACATTGGTGCAACACAGCTTACAATGCAACCTAACATAAGATGATATGACAAATTTCTGTCTTTAGAGACCTGGAAATATTAAGCATCAGGTAAAAGCTACAAGGCTTGTGACACTTTTATTTGTCTATCTAGAATGCAAGGAATCTTATTTTGTGCAAGAAAAGTGTGGCACCAGCACACTGGTGAAACAAGCCATTGAGAAAATGAATATACATTCTTCCAGGACTAGCAAAACCTGGAGGCAGAAGCTGTATTTTTGTTTCCAGACAAAAATTACAGTTATGGATTTCCCCATTAAGGAGCTTCATAGCTAACCTTGAAATTTTATAAATATTATATTAAAAGGTGAGCATAGGAGTTCTTGTTATTTTGCCACTAAAAATAATGGAGTCACCATAGCCATTGACACTTTACCTTATGAGAACCTCACTAAATAATGAAAATAATTCACACCCACATTGCAGAGGTGCCAAAGCTTAATTTAAAAATCTTGATATAGAGTTTGCTGATATAATTTATAGAACTTCTATTTCTCTCTCATTCCACCACCATTTTCTGCTTGTCTTTAAATTGTGTTTGTTCTTTCCTACTTTATCACACAACGGGAGACAAAGACTGTGCACATTCTGAAAGCTTTGCATTCTTGTGACAAATTTAAAACTTCACATCCTTCCCTTTTTTGTTTTAAATTGTAGAACATCAGCTAGACAGGGAAGTTACTTCAGAGAATTTTCTCTAGGGAGTTGATGGATAAACAAAATGTATAAATCTACACTGTGTAACAGAACATCGAACCTTTGTGGGGGACTACTGTCTTTCCTAGCCCCAGGTCTCCTGTTGCCAGCCTTAACCCATCCCAGGGAGGCTTCAGAGGAAGGAGGAGAGTGTGGCTATTGCCAAGGGGCTGGGAAGTGGGGCTGAGCAGTAGAGCTCCCAGTTAACTCCATGAACCCTGTTGTTCGGGGGTCCCAGGGCAGCCCTCCTATTGCATACATCCAGGTTCTCAAGAAGTTGACCTATCAATCTGTTCCTGCAAGGTGAAAGGAAGGGGCCTGTCCTAGTAGAATTGACAGTGTTTACCAAGGATCTCCCTATGCCCTTCCGGAAACTCCCCCAAACAGACTAGATCTGTTCACCCCTGGGAGGAAACGGATACAGCCCTCCACTCAAAGGATTGACACCCACGCAGTACTTTTCCAAAACAACATATTTTCTTTATTTAGTGTAACCAGCCTTTCCTAACACAATTAATCTAAACGTTAATTTAGATTTAGGTTTAATTATAATTAAAATATAAACATAAATCCCTAAGCACAGGTATATAAGTTAAACTACCCAAGACCATAATGTCATACAGATGGAATGGCTTAAGTGACTATGTTCCGCACATGGTGATCAGTCATATGTAGGACACAGACAGCAATCTTAATAAACTAAACTTTATGCATATAGAACAAGGTAACATTCATAACACAAACACACATCTTTATTATCCCAAGCATACACATTTATTAACCCTATTTCTATTCTATACTATGACTGATATCCTTACTCTCCCTGGCATTCTTTCCCTCTGTCTTAAGGATCCTTCTTTTTTGTCTCGGGATCCTTTTCTGCTCTGTGCCAGCAGCCCCCTGCTGCAGCTGCTGTAACCCTGCAGTTGCTTCTTTCTTCAGGTCTTCTTCCTTGCTGATCTTTGCTCTTGTAGGTTTCTCTGATCTTCTCCTGCTCCTAACCTGACTTTTGCCTGCCTGCTCTCTACCTTATACACTGTTTTTGGCTTGTTCTGATTGGCTTATTTTTCATCTATCTTAAGCATACCTATCTTCCAATCACCTTTAGACCTTCTATGATTGGTTCATACTTATAGCTCAATGACAACTGCTAAATCTTGCTGTCAATCAGAGCTGTTACCCAACAAGTTTTAAGTATTATGGGATGTTACTATTATGATATAGTGACCCTCACCTAGTTTTGGACTGAGCATGCCTGTATGATCCCTCCCTGCAGCTTTGGAGTGACCTTTACCTGATCTGAGTCCACACCCTACTGACCAATGTCTTAGTCATAGGCTGAACTGCTCGGAACTGCCAAGTCACTGTCCTTGGCTGTGTGCCAACATTCTGTGCACACTTAGTTATCAAAATTCTAAACGATAAACAATTACCTTATTTCTTTAATAAATACTTATTTTGCCAACTTATGTATCTTAATGTTATGGTCTAATGCTGCCACCCCGTTTCTGACCAATTTAATTAATTTTATTTCAGTTTTCCCCTCTTTTCAGTTACTGGTGGCAGAGCAATGTTTTCCAGTGCTACGCTTGCAAACAAGATAGAGCTGCTCAAAATCCTTTTGTATCACTGTTACATGCCTTTTGCAGTCCTACTGCAGAACCCAGGTCCTTGACCTCAGTGGGTATGCTGGCTGTCTAATTGTGTGGGCCCTTTCCCTATCTTCCACCTTCCCTAAATCCCAATCTAAAATGAAAAGATGCCTTTCTTTCCCCTTTATTGTTAATCATTTAATAATTAGGATTTTTATTATTAACATGTTAGTTACGCAGGAAAGTGTGACAAACCTTGAAAATGCATGAGTGTAATGCCATATGCATGACATTTGACAGGTCTGTGTACAAATGTAATGTATGTTGACTCATGCTCAACTGCACACCTGTCACCCTTTCTTTCAGCAAGCCCAGTAGAAGGATCATCATTCAAGGTGAATGAATTTTGGAGGGAGAAGTGATGCAGAGTAGGAGAAGCACTTAATAACATTCACCCGGCTTACTCAGCTAAGTCATAGGTGGCACTGGCAAAATTGATATGTTTGATGTGGTTGTAAAAAAAATAAAAATTCCAAATAGAGACTGAGCAAAAGTTAAGTACACATGCCAAATTAGTGGGCTCATGTTGAACCCAGCTCTCTATCCATAGCAAAAAAGCAAAAGTTCAGTTATGACAAAATATGGCGATGTTTGGTACATAATATTGATCTATACCCCAAAATTGTGTTTTTATGTATAGAATATCTGAGATGGTGTTTTGGAATGTCAGGGGGAGCAGACAGCTTCAGCCCCTTCCCACAATAACTGGGCCTGTGATTGAAAGCCATTAGACTTGAATGAATCTAGCTGCCAAACAGAGCGACCATCACGGGGGCATTCTCTCAGGTGGATGGCTGACTAGGGCTTTGTCTACACTAGCTCTTTTGTCGATAAAAGTTTTGTCAGTCAGGGGTTTGAAAAAACACACCCTTGACAGACATAAGTTTCACCGACAAAAGAGCTAGTATGGACAGCGCTATGTCAGCAGGATAGGCTCATTGGATTGGTTTAATTATGCCGGCAGGAGAGCTCTCTCCTGCTGGCAAAGAGCAGCTACATGGGAAACCTTACAGTGGCACAGCTGTAGTGGTATAGCTGTGCCGTTGTCAGGTCCATAGTATAGATATAACCTAGGAAGAACCAGTCTGAGGCTAACGGAAGACTTCTCATCCTGCAATAAACCCATTGAGCAGTGTGGTAACTGGAGTCAGGAGCACACATGGAGGACAGATCTTTGATAATTTGGAATGTTCTGAAAGGAGAGGGAGGAACAGACATGGGGGTATATTCTCTGGAAAACAAAGTGGAATGAGACTGGATCCCAAGAGATTCCCTTTGCTTCCAAAAAGAATGTAAGCTGGTTTGGTGGTTATCTTGTAACACAAGGGGAAAGCCCATCTGTGACAGATTCATAATAATGTATTAATATTGTGTGTTGGTGTGGTTACCATGGGTTTTCTGTATGACTACAATGATTTAACTAAGCAAGAGTTTGAAAAAACAGGTAGGAAGGAAAAGAATGGCTCAAAATGAGCCACCCCATAGCAAATGCTTGAGGAGTTAATGGACCATGCCAGAATCAGTGGCTCTAGGGCTGTGTCTTGATCTCCTGCTGAGTCTACAGGACTTGTTTAGGGAACTAGAGGATGGTTTAAAAGGGGCTCTTTCTCAAAAGATGGGTGGCAGTTGTTCGTGGGGAACCAGACTTGTCACAGACACCCACTGGGGTATCTGAAGAAGTTAGGCCTTCCTTAGGTTACCATTAGAAGAAACCTTAGGTACAACAGTTATGCATGTACACTGTAGTTTTAAATATCTTTTTTCCTCTGATGCTTTGTTCCTACTGCAAAATAAGCAATATTTTTGTGTTAAGGAGACTTTCTGATCACTGTATACCTAAGAACAGACACTCCCAGAGGGAGGAACTGCAATTGTCCAAACTCATTCAGACCTACTGTGTGAGAACAGTAGATACACAGGGTTCTGTACCTCAGTACCTGCTCTAGGACTGGGAGAGTTGTGCAATTCTGCCCCAGTCAGGTAAAGGCACAAGACTTTACACCTGAAGTCATATGCCCTCAGAGAGACCAGAAAAGGGACAAAGGTGCTGTTAGTCCTATAACCATGACACTATCTAACTCAGCATGCAGTGAAGCATGAGATTAGATGAGACTAAATATGGATATGGGCTGTTTATTTTGAAACCATTTTCTCCAATGCTTTGTTCTGTTTGCTAATAAACATACTTGTTTAAAGAAGGCTATTGGTCACTATATCAATGCTCACAGGTTCCCAAGGAAAGTACCAGTCAGATCTGCATGGTAATAAGTTGGCACAGATGAAATATTGTACCCTGATCCTGGGCTGAGAGTGGGAGACTTGCAAAATTTTACCGCAAGACGGGTAAGGGCATGAGGCTTAAACACCTGAGGGGATGCATTCAGAGACCTCAGAAAGTGGGAAAGCTGGCTCCATAACCGTGACCTCAGTACAAAACATCTACATTAAGAGAATGATAAATATGCACAGTTAAGCACCCAAAAGTTGGGAAATGCTAATGTTACAGTTGCACTCTTTTTGTGTATGCATGACTATGAATCCTTAGTTACATGAATATATGTGGCTTGATTCTCTCATGTGCCTAAGCTCTTCTCAGTACAGGACAGTGGATGTGAGGTAGTTGATTCCAACTTCCTGATTCTCCGGACCAGCCATTGACCCCAGTTGTTAGAGCTGCTTCAGCACACCTCTAATGTGCACCACTAATATAGGGTCCCTAACTGACCATATGCCAGTGGAGCATAGAAATAGGGAAGCGAGCTCTGCCAAGCCCTCTCCTCGCCTGACATGCCCCCTAAGCAGGGGTGGGGATATCAGATTCAGGGGACAAATCCATTATGCTTGCACCAGCAGTGCAGTGGAGTTTATCTGTTGACCAGCTGCATCCAGTGTCTGGCTCCTTTCTGCCTCTCGTCAGTGGAACAGATGAACCAGATCTGAATAGAGGATCTGTCCCATTCAAATTCTTCAATGGAATTTTCAAAAATCCTTGATATTTAATTACTACTACCATAAATACACTTGTATAGCATTATTATTATTTATTATTTATTATATTCTTTCATCCTTTTACACTTACACCAATTTGAATGTCCCAATGATCTAGTAAATGTGCATTCCCATCCATAAGTTTTCCTTGCAATTACCTAAAGTTGAGGTTGTCCAAACATTTTAATTTTAATGGATTATTTTTGGATACTTCTACCATTTTGGCTCAAGTCTTGCTTGTTTGTTATCAATTTGCAAGTGAGCATGCTGGGAAATTTTGAGTAGAAATGCCTCAGTCATTGATGAGAGTGAATAAAATAGTTTTTCTTTTAGAAAAAATTGTTTGCTCCCGTTTTTCTCCACAGCTTTCCCATTGCAGTGGAAGATGAGGGAAAACCGATATTTGAAAGGCATAAATCCCTAAATGGTAAATATGCTTTTTGGTGGTCTAGTAAAATTCAGTTTTGATTTGGCCAGGTTTAAAGTTTAAAAAGGGCTTTCTACATCCACAGTTGGGTTGTTTAGTTTAGTTTAGTGTTTTGTTAAATGAGAGAGAGCCAACCCGAAGCAGCTTGCATTGACCAAAAACCTGGATCATTGTTTTAACCTGTTAGGGTGTTTTCACTTTTCAGGGTGTCTTCTAAAGCTCCTACTTTTGTGGTAATAAAAATATCGAGAGGTTAGAAAATATTATCATAGTAATAGTAAAAAGGTCACATTTTAAATCCTGTTTTCTAGATTTTCAAAGCTGTGCACCTAACTTGTGATGCTCATACATTTTTATGTGAGCATATGTCTGGACTTGCATATATTCATTTAGTATTACACACGTAAAATGGGCACACAAAAATAACATGCATTTTTTCATATGTGGCTTTGGAAATCTTGTTCACTGTTTCGATCTGATGCCTTCATTATTGAGAATGAGTTTAAAGATGGAAACCATGGGCTAGATTCCCTGGTCATATAAGCATGAGGTGTGGAGGGGGCATGTCAGAGGCCAGAGGCAGACACCCAGCTGCTCTAACTTCCATTGGTTCTGAGTGGCACTGTATCAGGAAGTCACAACTGGCCCCTTCTGAAGTTAGGACACGGTGGATAATTGAACCTGTTTGGTAAACTGAGATGGGCCTAAACCAAAGAATCCTATATCTTAATACACTTTGGAGTTTTGAAATCTAAACTTGGATAGGGATCCAGATTTTGCAGTGGAGAACTACCTCTTTAATGGGCTGAACCAAAACTTCATATCCAGACACGCCCAAGCATTGGACATTTTTAAATATAGATTTTAATTTTGCAGATCAAGCCCACCTTTATTTTTAAGATACAGCTGCTAACAAAGAGGAAGGGTAAATCATAGAAGAACTTAATTGCTTCTATTTGTTATTGAATATTTGGTTGTGATTAATTTATGCATGGAAACACAATCCAAGTGATGGAGAAAGGTCAGACTGAAGAGACTGAAGAATATGGGTTCAGTGATAAGGATGTATGGATTTGAATGTTATTCATACAAAGAGGATGCTACAGGCCAAAGTATATCACTACATCCCAAGGTGGCACTAGGGGTGGAGTAGTGAGGAGATAAAAACCTCAGAATTCTACTTTCAGAGTCATTGGAATAATAGAAGGGATAATAAAACACACGTTTAAGAAATACCATGAGCACTTTATATTACTCTTTTTTTAAAAGTGTATACAATGACACCCTGTTTCTGTGAGCTGTAGCAAAGTATTGTGGTGAAAGCTATTTTATGATATCAAGCACCATATATTAACATTAGTAATACACTTTGAATCCTATTTGGAGCCAGCACCTTAAGGCAAAACAGATATTGAACATTCATTCTGTGTAAAGCAACGTATTCAGTGACCGTATCTGGTACTGTTAGGTTATGTAGAAACTTTATTGAATATTGTGTGTAGTTCTGGGCACCCTGTACCTGAAAAGTACAGAGAAAATGATTAGGGATATGGAACTGATTCCATACAAGGAAGGATTAAAAAGACTGGAACCATTTGGCTTAAAAAAAGAGATGCTAAGGGGGATATGACAGAGGCACTGTTCCCTCTAAGCTGTATGGGTGTGCATGCACACACAGATCCTAAACAACGCGCACATGGCAAAACACCACAAGCACAAAAATTTGCACAGAAGCACAAAAATTTGCACAGGAGAATTTTTTTGTGCACATGGCCTGTCAAAAATTAGAGGGAATATTGGACAGAGGACTGTAAAATTATGATGAATGGTGTGGAGAAAGTGAATAAGGAAGTGTTATTTATCTCTTCACATAACACAAGAACCAGGAGTCATCTGACAAAATTAATAGTCAGCAAGTTTAAAACAAACAAAAAGAAGCACCTCATAACAATGCACAGTCAACCTCTGGAACTCATTGCTATGAGATGTTGTGAAGGCCAAAAGTATAACTGCATTTCAAAAAGAGTTAGGTAAGTTCATGGAGGATATCCATCAATGGCTATGAGCCAAAATGGTCAGGGATGCAGCCCAATGCTCTGGGTGTCCCTAAACCTCCAACCTCCAGAAGCTGGTACTAGATGAGAGGTGATGGATCCCTTGATAAATTGCCCTGTCCTGTTCATTTTCTCTGAGGCATCTGGCATTGGTCATTGTCGGAACACAGGATACTGGGCTAGATTGACCATTAGTCTGATGCAGTATGGGCATTCTTATGTTTGTATGTGCAGTGTTTGCAATGACTACACAATAATACCACTAAATTTGCAATGGACTGGATGTCCCTGCATTCAAGTGGGAAATGACAGACAAAATAAATTTAGACATTAAGGAGATTTTTTTAAATTGTTGAGAAAAAAAAATTCAAACAGAGGATATTGGAACCTTTCTACTAGTCATTAAGCAGATGCTTCTTTCCTCATAATTTAACTAGAGATGGGGGGTTGCTATCTTTCAAATGTCTGAATATACTATTTTGCAGGGAGTCAAACTTGGTTTTATATGTTATAGCTGTCTCGTTTTTTAACTTGGACTCACAGGATAAAATACTGGCCCCACTGAAATCAGTAGGGAGAAAAAGTCATTCATAACATTTGTTTGTGTATGTCTGAGTTTGAAAAGTAGAAAAGGTAAGCAAAGGAAGGTTGTGAAGTATGTAAAACAGGCTTTGTGAACACAATATTTGAATAATGTGACCACAAAGTATTCTTTGCTAGGGAGATATATAAATCCATGGTTATCAAAATTTGAAACCAGCATCTGCACTGATAGGGCTGTTAGTTTTGCAGCATCAGCATCAAGGGCTTCACTATTGTAGATCTATGCACAAAGCAGCAGAATGCAGGTAAAGCTGTGAAAGATATTGTTTGTTCAAGTAATTTCTTTGGTGCAATGCATCTCAAACCTTATTGGTAGCAGACTCCTGTGAGCTAAGAATACTTTCACCCAAGGGAAGGCACTCCAGAAAAACATTAAATCACCCACAAAAATATGGCCTGAAGCTTTCTGCCTGCATTGTAAATTTAAATTTCTGTTTGGGTGGAGGATAACAATGGGTTTAAATTTCAGTTTGACAGCAGTAAATTCAACACACATATACACAGGCATCATGAGTCATCCTTTTGACTCTTAAAACACATAATCAACATATATGAGCCTTATACTTTATTAAAAGTATATAATGTAAATGTATGTGTATGACTTCACTGGGTTTTCAGCATATACAATAGTGCATGTACACAGATAAGGATTGACAATTGGAAATGAGCATTAGTGCACATCAATTCCAGAGGGAAAAGTAGCAAAAATGAACTTTGAATTACATAGAAAAAGCAAAAGGAAATGCAGTAATGATTGTTCCACTGAAGGAGGTTCAAATATAGAGAAGACCTGTAGATTGGCAAAACTCTAGATCCAACAGATGCTTTCCAAAATCCCTCCCCACCCCAAAAAAAAACCTGGGAAGAAGACTATATAGTAGATCCATTTTAAAATAATAATAATAATAATAATATTTTAATAATTATATTTTAATAATAATAATATTTGAAAATGATAAACACATAGAAGAGTAACAGCAATAAAATATTTTAAAAGGTTGTCGGAAAGACCCTGAAATCTCATTGTCAGTGAAGAGAATCAAACAAAAAAATGTTCGTGTACAATAAGGGAGCTCCTAGAAAGATATGATATAATTAAGGACAGTCAACGTGGTTTGACCAGCAAACAGGAAGAGATAATTCCTAACAAATCTGGTGGATATATTTTGAGGAACTATGACAAATGTTGCTTGACGTGTGATTTCCCTTGAGACTCCTGAAAGAAGGCTAGATTGCAGATGCACATAGTCGCGCAGAGGAAATAGGACAAGAAAAATACAGGCTCTAAAATATTCCACTCACAATGCATCTGTAGAACCTGTAGAATACCATCCAGTAAGACTACAAGTGAGAAGAATGCTGATTGAACTGCAGGTGAAAGGATAGCAAGCCAAAGTTCTTTGTAAAGTGAACAGCTGAGTACTGAAGTTCACCTATTATAGGAAATGAATATGAGACGGTGCATTATGATTCCATCCCAGGTTTTGGCTTTTCAATACTGTTCTGAATATAGGTATTGGAACAAAAAGGGCCCTTATAAGATAAAAGAATAGTTAGCATTTTACCTCTAGTCACAAACTGGTTCAGGCAAGTTCCAAAAAAAAATCCTTCCTTCTCTTTAATCCTATATGAGAGAACGGTGTGCAAATACTTTCTATAGCTCTCAGAAGCCTGAACAAATCACTCTTCTTACCTGATAGAATGCTTAACTCTCAGTCTCTGCTTGTTAAACAAATCTTTTTTCCCCCCTCTCTACGTTTGGTTCTACTAATTTACTTTATTTTCTTTTGAATATTAGATATGGTTTTGTGTTTCTTGTATCTGAGTTTTTGAAAGCTAATTTTAATTGTTTTGTAAATGTTAACATGCTTTGTGATTAAAAATGTTTTGTGCTATTTTGAGTTTTTAGAAATGTATTATGTCTCAGTCTGTTCAGACACCAAGGGAACACTGAGTCACACCTGGCTTTGTGACAGGAAATAAGACTTTGCTACTATTAGAACCAAAGATACTTACGAGTGGGAGAATTTCAGGATGAGGAGAGGAGATAAATGGAGTGTATCTATCGTTGTCCATTTTATATATCACAACTTAATGGAGAATTTGGAATTATTATACTATGGAACCACAGAGTCGTAGGACTGGAAGGGACCTTCAGAGGTCAATTAGTCCAGTCCCCTGCACTCATGGCAGGACTAAGTATTATCTAGACCATCCCTGACAGATATTTGTCTAACTTGCTCTTAAAAATCTTACGTTTTTTTAAAAAATGAAGAGATTTTTTTAAAGTAAAATACGCTTCAGAATATCTTCACAAGACTTACACAATTTAATTGTGAAGGTCATTTGGAAGATGCACTCTACTAGCATTCTTATTCCATATACAGCAGTACCAGATCAGCAGCTCTAGATATTCCCGAGGTTTGAACTTTGTCTGCTTTGCACACTATGACAGTCCTCTTTCAGCAGTGTATTAGTTGGAATTCCCTTCACTGCTAGTGTTGTTTGCAATCTGTAAAAATAGCTAGACATAACGCAATGTTTAGTATAAACAAGAGGATCTCAGCATAGCAAACAAGAACGAACAGTGTTTGCATGGGTGTGCTTGCGCGCGTGTGGATGAATATGTCTATATGTTTCTCTCCCCCTTCTGGGCATATGTCATCTAATACATTCCTTGCCATTGCAGGGGCCTCAGATATTGGTGGTACCTCTGTCTTCCCTGTTCTTTGCCTGTAGCACACAATAGTTTAGTCTCCTGAGAACTGAAATTCTTTAGTCCAACTCTAGTTATTGGTTCTAAAACAGGGGTAACTGGGTGAAATGTAATGATATACAGGAGATCAGAATTAAAGATCCAATGGTCTCTTCTGGCCTTAAACTCTATGAAATCTATATTTTAAAATACATCTATATGTATCTATATATCGTCACTGATGAAATCAGCACCTTCTCTACCAACTATGAAGTCTTCTGAGTGGGGTACATATGGAGGTTTTTGATGCATGCAGTAGACTTTATTTTATATATTTTAGAATGAAAAAGAAATAATGATTATATCTAAATTACTTTATCCCTTTTTGTTTCAGATTTGGATTTTTTAAAGAAACCTAAATGCAGTGAGGTGCCTTAATTCATACTAATTTTCAGTGGCATTTGGGCAGCCAACTCCAGTAAGCTCGTTGGAAAATCCAAGTTTCCAAGTTTGCATGGGGTGGCTTAAATTAATATGAAAGTCATCAAATTATTTTAGAGCAGACATTCATCAATAGAAAAAAGAGCAAACATCAGGCAAGAAATATCAATTATAAAAGATAGATTGAGTAACGCATAGTTTACCCAATCTTAAACTTTTTACTCTCTCATTTGTAGGGCTTAATTGTAGCCTTGCCATGAGCCTTGAAGAAATCTGCCTCCCATCTTCCCCCTGGTTCTTGGAGAAGGAATATCCAGTTCTAGGCCTATACCTGGTGCAGTGCGTGTTCACAGGCAGTGCTGGCACAGCTATACTGGCCAATGTCTTGGTTCTTCTCATCCCCCTCCCACCATCTTTTGGTACCCATGTGTCTGGGTAGGCAGCTCACAGAGTCTGGAGCCCTCCCTGCACAACTACCCACATTACTCCCCTGTGTAGACTTTCCATGAGAGAGCCCCTTACACCCTGTAACTCTCCTGCATGGCTGCACAAGCCTAGCAACGATTTGTCTCTTCATGAATGATTTGCAGTTATTTTTCTTTATCCCAAATCACAGGAACATTTTCACCCATTTTTTCCCCCAGAGTTAAACATACAGTATTTGTAGACTAACTCTCTTAGTGATTTAAAAAGAAACGGTCAAACACAGAAATAGTAGCATCCCAGAGACAGAGCACAAGAGAGATCATTTTGTGGATTATTGTATCAGGTCTTTCTACATTTGAAAGGTTACATTTTAAAAATGTGATATGCAAAATATACATACAGGTTAAGGAAGTGGGTGAATGTCCTTTATCCATGGGGTTGTGGGATCGTGGGCACAGCCATTTAGAGGCTCTGGGTCACTTCGCTTCCATCAGGTCCAAGGGAAGGAATGACCAAGGGAGTCATGCTCTGTTGCTATGGCAATGTTGGTGATGGTAGGGTGATATCATATGGGAGGAGTAACATTCTCTGAACATGGGAGCTGTCCTGAGGCTTACAAATCAAGCAAATATTGAATGGGCCTTGTATGTGCATATTGGATCACTGATGTTCCTGTCAGTATCTGATATGTACATGCAATATCAAATTTGGTCCCAAAGGTCTTGCTGTATTATTATAACAATACGTTTTTATTTTGATCCTATTGTTCATAATATTAAAGGTGGTGGTCAGAATCATTCAGCTACAACATGTTAAAATGTATGACCCAGGCTAAAGAAAGAAACAGTTTTTAATGATGCTATGTAAAAGGCTGTCATAAACATACAACTAAGGGTATCATAAATCCCTCTGTCAAGGTTCCTCCCCCACTCTGAACTCTAGGGTACAGATGTGGGGACCTGCATGAAAAACCTCCTAAGCTTATCTTTACCAGCTTAGGTCAAAACTTCCCCAAGGTACAAAATATTCCACCCTTTGTCCTTGGATTGGCCGCTACCACCACCAAACTAATACTGGTTACTGAGGAAGAGTGGTTTGGACACGTCTTTCCCCCCAAAATACTTCCCAAAACCTTGCACTCCACTTCCTGGACAAGGTTTGGTAAAAAGCCTCACCAATTTGCCTAGGTGACTACAGACCCAGACCCTTGGATCTTAAGAACAATGAACAATCCTCCCAACACTTGCACCCCCCCTTTCCTGGGAAATGTTGGATAAAAAGCCTCACCAATTTGCATAGGTGACCACAGACCCATACCCTTGGATCTGAGAGCAATGAAAAAGCATTCAGTTTTCTTACAAGAAGACTTTTAATAAAAATAGAAGTAAATAGAAATAAAGAAACCCCCCCTGTAAAATCAGGATGGTAGATACCTTACAGGGTAATTAGATTCAAAAACATAGAGAACCCCTCTAGGCAAAACCTTAAGTTACAAAAAAAGATACACAGACAGAAATAGTTATTCTATTCAGCACAGTTCTTTTCTCAGCTATTTAAAGAAATCATAATCTAACACGTACCTAGCTAGATTACTTACTAAAAGTTCTAAGACTCCATTCCTGGTCTATCCCCGGCCAAGACAGAATATAGACAGACACACAGCCCCTTTGTTTCTCTCCCTCCTCCCAGCTTTTGAAAGTATCTTGTCTCCTCATTGGTCATTTTGGTCAGGTGCCAGCGAGGTTACGTTTAGCTTCTTAACCCTTTACAGGCGAGAGGAGCTTTCCCCTGGCCAGGAGGGATTTCAAAGGGGTTTACCCTTCCCTTTATATTTATGACACCCTCCTTACCTGTAAAGGGTTAAGAAACTCAGGTAACCTGGTTGTGTCTAGTTATACAAGATGGGAGTGTAATTGGGGTACAGCTCTGTAAAAAAGAGTAATCACAGTGCAAGTAATGTTAGAGAGAATTTTGTGTGTGCGCATAGGGAAAAAAAGTAAAAGAAGCACCTCTGTAAAATCAGGATGGAAGTTAATTTTACAGGACAATCAGATTCAAAACACAGAGGATTTCCCTCTAGGCAAAACTTAAAAGTTACAAAAAAACCAAAACAGGGATAAATCTCCCTCTAGCACAGGGAAAATTCACAAGGTAAAACAAAAGATAAACTAATGCATTTCCTTCCTTTACATATATTTTTGTAAACTAGATGCTTAGTTCAAATAGGGCTTTGGGAGATGTATTTTCCCTGTCCGGATTCCTCACTGACCTGGAGAGAACCAACAAAGAGAACAAAGCAAAAACCTTCCCCCACAGATTTGAATCTATCTTCTCCCCTTGTTGGTCCTTTTGGTCAGGTGCCAACCAGGTTACCTGAGCTTCTTAACCCTTTACAGGTAAGGAGGGATTTTATGATACCCTTAGCTGTATGTTTATGACAAAAGCCTTGGCAAATAAATATGAAGTGTCTCTGAAAAGATAATGGGTAACATTTTCAACAGTGCCTAAGTGACTTAGGAGCCTTATGTTTCATGTAGTTTTGTGAGTTTGACACTTTCGCAAATGGGAGTTAGGCTTCCAAGTCATGCAGATGCTTTTGAAAATCTTATCTTACAAAGAGAACTTATAAAAAAAGTCTTCTATATTATAATTTATGCACTTTAAGTACTAAGATATTTTAGGTCCTGATCCAAGACTCATTGAAGTCCATTGGTGCTTAGAACGCTTGGGTTTTCTAGATTTGGGTTCAGGTCCTCAATCCTGCTCTGGCCCCTTTATGTTGTGTAAAAAGATGAGAGCAGTGTAAAGGGGCCGTAAAAACCCAGATTCTCCCTAACAGAGGATTCCCCCTCTGGAGGGGGCAGCTGCAAGCTAGTCTCCCAAGGATCACCTTGTGAGCACCAGCATAGGTGAACACACCAGCACAGAGCCTGTGCAGGATGGGTGGGTCAGGTGCAGGGCTGCAGCTGGAAAATGTGAGAGGTGCCACAAAAATGACTTGGAGGCTGGAGAGAATGCTTTACAGGGAGAGACTTAAAGAGCTCTTGCTCAGAAGTTTATTTAAAAAAAAAAAGACTGAGAGTTAACGTGATTATGAGCAGGAAAAAAAAAACAGGTACTAAAGGACTTCAATCTAGAGGAAAGAGGCAAAACAAGAAACAATAGCTGGAAGTTAAATACAAATAAATTCAAATTAAAAGCAAGGCACAGATTCTTAACAGTGGTGGTGATTAACCACTGGAACAAACTACTAAGGGAGGTGTTCAATTCTCTGTCTCTTGATATCTTCAAATCAAGGCTTCAGTGCCTTTCAGGAAGATATGTTCTAGACAAATGCAAGTTATTGGGCTCACTGCAGGGGTAACTTGGTGGAATTCTATGGTCTGTGACATACATGAGGTCTGACCTAGCTAATCTAGCGATGCCTTCTTGCCTTAAAATCTGTGAATCTATGAATATCATCAGAGTCCAACATATATCTAACAGCAATAAAGCTAACAAATGTTTCATTTTCTTAACCAGAACCCCTAAAGAATGTTGCTTATTTCAGTTTAAAGTGTCCATGAAAAAAACTGTGTTTTTTCTCGTATTTGTTTTTGAAATTATTCACTAAATAATGTCAGGTTTCAGAGTAACAGCCGTATTGGTCTGTTTTCGCAAAAAGAAAAGGAGTACTTGTGGCACCTTAGAGACTAACCCATTTATTTGAGCATAAACTTTCGTGAGCTACAGGAAGTGAGCTGTAGCTCACGAAAGCTTATGCTCAAATAAATTGGTTAGTCTCTAAGGTACCATAAATAATGTCAGTGAATTATTAATAGTCTATGCCTTGGTCATGAATACTTTGTTATGCCTTGTTGGTGTTTGTAATCTGAGCTGTTTTGACATAGATCACAAGTATGTTTGTTTAATTAATGAACAAGTCTAATTCTTGAAATCAGGTTTCCAGTGCAAAACTTCTCATTACAAATTCCATTTTCAACATATTTTGCCATATTTGCTTCAGAAACATTATTATAGCAAACATTTGATCCAGTAAAGTTATTCTCTGGAAATTTTGCTGAAAGCTAACACAAAACATACATATTTATTTTAATACTTACGAAGCCTTATTTACTGAAGGTCTGATCTTTCATCATTAAAGTCATTAGGAGGTTTGTGATTAACTTCAATGGGAGCAGGATGGGACCCTAAATGAATAAACTAAATTGATTGTTATATTGAAGGTCACCAAAGTACTGCACTTCGGCTGGTCTAATTAATAGAAGATTTATGGTATGGTTCGGCTCTCCAAGATTTCTCACAAATAATTGTTAGGGGTACAACATTTTTAATTGCAAATCCTTTATTCTAGAGGATGCATTTCATCTGTTTTGTTAATTTGAATATATTCACATTTTCCAAGTACCTTACCCATTCTTTGGGTTTGGTCCTCCGAGTTCCTGAGTATTCTACCCCCAATTTTCCAAGGCACTTAAGCATATGCTTCATTTAAGCATGCAAGTGGTCCCACTGAAGGGAAAGCACATGCTAAAATGCATTGCAGGATCATGGCCAGAGTACTCTAATGGTTGTGGATTGAAGAGTACACACAAATAAAGGTTCCTCTTCCTGATTACATCTTGGCACACTGAAGCATCTATGGTTAAAATGATTGAAAATGAAAGATCATTCCCAGTTAGCTCTATACAGTTATCCCCTTGTTCTAGTGACTAAAGAATGAAAAGTGTTTGTTTTGGCCTTAAAGGGGGTTCATACTTTGAGTTGTCCTTTCTTTTTTTCTACTATGCACATGTGCTCTTTTCATACCATATTTCCCATACCTATGTTGATGGAAAGTAGCTATTTTTGTATACATGTTCCAGCTAGACTTCTGATGAAGTGACAATTGCTAACTTAGGCGTGCAGTAGTATTAGTGTGGAAATGGGGAGATCCGTTTGTCTGGATGTTCTGACTTGTGCCTGTGTCACCTACTGCGAGTGCAGAAAAGCTGAACGTTGTGGAATGTACATTATAGCAAGTTTCTAGAAGTGAATGAGCTTCACATGTGGCTGAAGTTGTTATCTGTTCATCAGTTTGGAATGCACTTTGCAATCATGCTAGATAATAGGCAGTTCAGAATATAAATCAAAAGGCAAAAATCTCCTTTTAGATCTTTAAAGTGTGTCTCAAGCCATCATTCTGCTCTCCCTATTCATGTGTGTAACTGCCACTGATCTCAAGTAGAGAGCTTTCCCTCCGAGCCATTATTATTGCACAACAAACATTATGTAAGACGTGTGACACAGTGATGACAAAACAGAGAGTACATCATCCTAAGCCATAACTAGCAGTGGAACAATTTCGTGCAAAATATGTTGTACTTGCTTTTAATCTAGCTTCCTGGAAAGCAAACCTGTATGGAGGTTGAAGCTGCAGACCCAGTATACTGTAAGTCTCATAAGCTACTGGGTCTACAGTGGGGGTGGGCAAACTTTTTGGCCTGAGGACCACATCAAGGTTTTTGAAATTGTATGGAGGGCTGGGTAGAGAAGGCTGTGCCTCCCCAAACAGCCTGGCCCCCACCCCCTATCCGCCCTCTCCCACTTCCTGCCCCCCAACTGCCCTCCTCAGAACCCCCGACCCATCTAACCCCCCCCCCCCCCCCCCGTTTCTTGTCTCCTGACCGGCCAGACAGGGCCAGGACGGACAGTCCCGCAGGACAGATGTGGCCCGTGGGCCACAGTTTGCCCGCGGCTGGTCTACGGCTTCGACCTCTATAAAGCAAAAATGTATAGAGGTTGAAAGCTGTAGACCCAGTAGCTTATGAGACGATGTAAGCAGTGTCAGGATGAGCTCCACCCTGACATCTGGTGGTGAGGTGTGGCAAGTTGTGGAAAAGAACTTCAGGGGCCGATCTCATTTGCATAGGCACACCCACCCTGCCTAGAATGAGGCCATAGCTGCCCAAATGGTCACTTTGGCTGCTGTGGGATCCCCAGTGTCTCTGTTATTGGGGCAGGAAGAATAAATTGTTATTACCCTGATTATGGGAACTGTGCTTGGAACTGCACGTGGCCTTTTGTTATGATGGAGGGATTCACCATCAACTAAGTAGCACTCGCTAGGCAAGGGTCATGGGTTCCAAAACTGTGTGAATGGAGAGAGGCTGGGGACAAGTATTAATACTTGGTGGCATGGGCCCCTTGGTGAGGGCCTTACATGCTAATTGCACTTCCTCCTCTCTCCACTGTGGAATATCAGAGCTAGTTTTGATTTCATTAGAAGTCTAGTTATAGGCTGCTGAGCTAACTTTGGGCTGACAGTGCACCAGCACTGGGGCTCCCCTATTATAAGCTGAATTCACCTAAGAGCTGAAATCACTGAGTGTTGTGTTAAGTAGTGCGGGAGCCTGAAGATATATTGTGGAGCAGTTTGCAGGACGGCTGGTGAAGCAGTTCGACTCGGCGCAGTGTGTGGATGGCAGGAGCTGCTTGTGGGCCGTGGAGCTGAGCGAAGGAGTTTGTGGGGCGGCTGGCGGAGCGGAGCGCAGCTGAGCCAAGGAGTTTGTGGGGCGGCTGGCGGAGCGGAGCGCCGCTATGGAGCTATGGGCGGTCAGCTTCAGATCACGTAAGGTGCCTCTTACCCCTGTCCCATTTCCACCCAGGTTGGGAGGTAAAGCTCCGCAGATAAACTTTCGAACTCTGGGGCTGCCCTGACCAGGGACAGAGACTTTTGGGGCATTGGACTTTTGGGACTTTGGGTGATTTGGGGTTGCTGGACTCCTGTTGGTGGTGTTTCCCCAACATAATGCCACATTGTTTCTCTCTGTTATTAAAAGAGTTTTGCTACACTCAGACTATGTGCTTGCGAGAGGGGAAGTATTGCCTCTTGGAGGCGCCCAGCGGGGGTGGTATATATTTGTCCCAGGTCACTGGGTGGGGGCTCGAGCCGGTTTGCATTGTGTTATTGGAATGGAACCCCTAGATATTGAACCCGGCCCTTGTTGCTGCCAACTCTGACGGGCAGAAGGGTTACACTTATAATTACAAAAATGCAGTGCTCCAAGACAGACTAAAGGTGGCCAAGATCAACCATGTGGAATCCAAGAGGTGACAGGATGCAAGGCCCCTTTGAAAAATGCTTTTCCTTGCTTTTGTGGTCATCAGAAAGAGTTGAGGTTTGAACTTGCATTTGAAAAGATTTATATAAATATCACTTTCTTTACTCATTAAAGGTCAAAGGGAAACATCTCTTTTAAAATATTAATTTTCATATCAAACTGGCTGCATTATATCCACTATTTTATCTCAGCCACATTACCAAAATGCTTTCTTTATCTATTTCTCTCTCGGTTTGTGTTTCTCACAGCATGGAATGGAGCAAACCCAATAGCGAAAGCATACCGTGCAGTAAGAGTATTTATCAACAAGTGTGTTTCATGTTTAAGTTCTCAGGATTGCTTTCAGTTTTCTTGGTATTGCAATTTTTATCCGTTTACTGTTACTTCTGCCTGGGCTTTCCTGGTTTGACTTAAATTTGAGATGAAAGCAAAGATAGCAATTTCTCTTTCTGAAAATATGGATTTAGTAGGAATAGATTTTCTGTAGTAGGTTTCTCGTGACAGCAAAAGTAACATTAATTCAAAAGGTTTTTTGTTTTTAAAAAACATTGAACTGGAAATTAGAATTATTATTAGTGAGGAAGCAGGTGGAAGGAAAGTCCTGCTGAAAAAGATAAAATGCTGATTAGTAAGAACCAGTACAGAGACTGACCTATATGTAATCTATTTACTTCCCAGTTGCATTCCAAACTATTAATGATAATCTTTAAAACTCTGGATCATCTGGGACATCCTCTCACCTTGCACCATGCTGCAGCAGTTAAAAACCTGGGAATGTTTTTGCTGATGTTCTGAGGATAGATTGCTACATGGACGTCAACAGGGCATACCCAGTTAAGAGCCTTTGTGGTTTGGCAGAGCCTGAATTTGGTGAACTTGAGAGCACAATATGAGACTCATTTGTTTTGTTTAGCAGTTGGTTGACTGATTTTATTTATTACATTTGGCTCTTTTTGAATATTTATGTAACATTTGGTCTTCCAAGACTTGCTGGCAACAGTTCTAACAGCATCTCCTTCTCTGGGGAGTGGCATATGCTAATTATTTATTTTAAATTTTTGTAATTGAATCTCCTTATAGTTATAATGTTATGTGCCATAAAAATAATAAAATAGAAATCAACATCACTTTTAAAATGGTACAAAAAGGAGAAAAGGAAAAAAAAAGTAGTCAGTGATTCTGTTTCTTCACAAAATAACTCTTAAAACATTTGAAGAAGAGTTTTATGAACACATACAAAATTCATTTGGCAAGCTCTTTAAAGTTACTGTAATGATACAGTGCAATAGGCTGCAGAAGCTACTGCTGTAAACATGATCACCTTCCTTGATGAATAAAGGTCACGTACAGGCTCTTCCTAATATTCTGGCTGACATGGTCATTTCTGGTTCCTAGTCACTGCTGTTAATTGTTTTAAAATACACCTGCTTCCACTCTTTTGCTAAATTAAAAGGCTTGTTTCACAGTTATGCTGAACTGGATTTGGGAATATTTTAAAGTGACAAAATTACTGTTCTACATTTTACCGTTTCCCTCACAGCTGCAGAATTTCCATTTTAAACTACAGTTAAGAAATGTCTAAAGAAGTCATTTTCCCTTTTGCATTGTAGTAATGACCGGTTTGAATGTGCTCTATTCAGCTGTGCAATTTAGTTCCAGTGCACAAAGTCAGAACATTTATGAAGAGCATGACTACAAAGGCAGTCAGAGTAGGTAATAATCAAGAGAATTAATGGTAATATCCAAATAGAAATTTCTTAACAATCTTCTGAAGAACTGATACTATAGCTTTTATTTATTCCACATTTTTGCATAGAATCTAGGACTTTCAATAATCTAAGTTGCTAATATTTTTGTTCCAATTTAGCCTATAGGCAGCAAAGCAAGTAATATCAATGCATCTTCATTTTGTTAGGGAGGAAATTTAAGGACTTCTCACATCTTTATTTCTTCTTGTACTGTGAGGTATTTGAAAGCATTGTGGAGTGACATTTTGAACAAAAAAATTAATGTACATAATACTCTGTTTTTATGCAACTGTCTTCCCAGAATTTGTATGTATATTACTGCCCTCTAATCTAATCACCTTTTATAATGAGATTACTGGTTCTGTGGATGAAGGGAAAGCAGTGGATGTATTGTTTCTTGACTTTAGCAAAGCTTTTGACACGGTCTCCCATAGTATTCTTGTCACCAAGTTAAGGAAGTATGGGCTGGATGAATGCACTATAAGGTGGGTAGAAAGCTGGCTAGATTGTCGGGCTCAACGGGTAGTGATCAATGGCTCCATGTCTAGTTGGCAGCCGGTATCAAGTGGAGTGCCCCAAGGGTCGGTCCTGGGGCCGGTTTTATTCAATATCTTCATAAATGATCTGGAGGATGGTGTGGATTGCACTCTCAGCAAATTTGCGGATGATACTAAACTGGGAGGAGTGGTAGATACGCTGGAGGGGAGGGATAGGATACAGAAGGACCTAGACCAATTGGAAGATTGGGCCAAAAGGAATCTGATGAGGTTCAATAAGGATAAGTGCAGGGTCCTGCACTTAGGACGGAAGAACCCAATGCACAGCTACAGACTAGGGACCGAATGGCTAGGCAACAGTTCTGCGGAAAAGGACCTAGGGGTGACAGTGGACGAGAAGCTGGATATGAGTCAGCAGTGTGCCCTTGTTGCCAAGAAGGCCAATGGCATTTTGGGATGTATAAGTAGGGGCATAGCGAGCAGATCGAGGGACGTGATCGTTCCCCTCTATTTGACATTGGTGAGGCCTCATCTGGAGTACTGTGTCCAGTTTTGGGCCCCACACTTCAAGAAGGATGTGGATAAATTGGAGAGAGTCCAGCGAAGGGCAACAAAAATGATTAGGGGACTGGAACACATGACTTATGAGGAGAGGCTGAGGGAGCTGGGATTGTTTAGCCGGCAGAAGAGAAGAATGAGGGGGGATTTGATAGCTGCTTTCAACTACCTGAAAGGGGGTTCCAAAGAGGATGGCTCTAGACTGTTCTCAATGGTAGCAGATGACAGAACGAGGAGTAATGGTCTCAAGTTGCAGTGGGGAAGGTTTAGATTGGATATTAGGAAAAACTTTTTCACTAAGAGGGTGGTGAAACACTGGAATGAGTTACCTAGGGAGGTGGTAGAATCTCCTTCCTTAGAGGTTTTTAAGGTCAGGCTTGACAAAGCCCTGGCTGGGATGATTTAACTGGGAATTGGTCCTGCTTTGAGCAGGGGGTTGGACTAGATGACCTTCTGGGGTCCCTTCCAACCCTGATATTCTATGATTCTATGATTCTACTGATGAAATATCATCAGTGTCTGATTATGTGGTAACACTACACTAGCTATAGTAATGACATTTCTAAAACATCGGTGATAATATTGCCGTACGGTGGCTTCATTCTTCAGAGCTATCAACCCAAGTACTACTGCTTCATTAGTAATAAGTAATCCAGCAGACTCCAACTACTACACCAGCACGTAGGTTTTACAGGTAATCTTTAATAATTATAAAATAGGGAACAGAAGTACTCTGCTGTTCTCTGAGAGCAGCTTCCTTTGCAAGAGATTCATCAACACTTGAGAAGCATTTTCTCTACAGTCCTTCACAGTCCCTGTTTACCATGAGGCTCACTGTAGAACGAGGTAAGAAGAATGATTGATTGCCTCTACCAAAGCTTTCCGGATTGGATCTCATTATCCAAGTTTGACTGTTTCAGAGGTTAAACTTTTAAATTGCAGGGTCTAAGTTTGACTTTTGTGTTGGCAAGCTCCAGGAATTGCATTTTGAAAGGAGACATAAGTATTCCACACTGATCCTGGCAATGGTTTCTATATTTTAAAGCCTTTAAATAGACAAATAGTAACATGTACAGAGGCCTTAAACCCTCAATACTTACAAGTTAGCAGCAGGACCCTGTTTGTCTCCTCATATATTTGTGCTCAACCCTCATTTGCCATGATATGCTGTCAACAAGCATTATGCCAGTCATTATCTCATTGTCCATAAAACTCCAGATGCAGCCTGAATTGCAAAGACTTGGCTAGGTGCCACTGCAAACCACAGACCTCATGAGATCAGCCAAGAGAACAATTGTCTTCTCTTTCAACCCCATGCGAAAAGGGAATCCCCAGAAAATAAAATTCTAGCATCTGCAAGAAACACTTTTTACATCGGACTGCCTTTTTTATCCCTTCCAGGTGGATTATTGCAATGTAATTTGTTTGGCCTTGAAAACCTCACTCTTCAAAACACTAAAACTGGAGCTAAATGTAGTGGCATGTCTCCTTGGAAACAGTTTCCCAAGATCACAGTGCTCCTGTACTCTACTCCTTCCACTGGCTTCTTATAGAAATTCACATCAAGTTTAGACATACTCCTTAATTTCAGGGCTTTAAATGGTCTGATCCTAGCATTCCTTAAAGATTGCAACAATCTCCAGGACCCCCACCTCCCATGACTTAGAACACTGACTCTCAAGAACACTGGTTCTATCTAACTTTTAAACGTCCGGCTCATGTGAGGGAGGCAGGGCTTCCTCCAGGTCAAGGCAAAGGTTGTGGAATTCACTCAGCACAATGTATGAATGACCACAAACCTCACCATATTCACTTCTAAATCATTTATTTGACCTCCCTTTCCCATTAAGCAATACATGTCAAATTCACAGATTAGACAGACAAAAATCAAACATATCCACAAGTACACATCAAAATAACTTCACTCTCTGGAGGGAGGAATGAAGAGGAAAAATGTTTGTTTTTGGCGTGCAGATAGCATGGTGATTGGTTCAAAATGAGAATATAGATAAATAGAATCTTAAACAGAATAAAATTTGTTCAGCGTGATGAACACTGCCTAGTTATGCTATTTAATTAAAGCCACCATGGAGAATGAGATGCATTATTACTTTAGATGACAGAACAAGCAGCAATGGTCTCAAGTTGCAGTGCGGGAGATCTAAGTTGGATATGAGGAAACACTATTTCACTAGGAAGGTGGTAAAGCACTGGTGAAGGGTTACATAGGAAGATGGTGGAATCTCCATCTGTAGAGGTTTTTAATGCCTGGCTTGACAAAGCCCTGGCTGGGATGATTTAGTTGGGGTTGGTCCTGCTTTGAGCAGGGGGTTGGACTAGATGACCTCCTGAGGTCTCTTCCAACACTAATCTTCTATGATTCTATGATGTACTGAAACTGAAAAGAGAAGGCAGGTATGCATATTCACATGATTACAACTATGAAAAAATAAAGCATTCAAAATCAATTGAATATGTAGTTCAAGTTTCTGGACAACTGGAATTAAAATTCTCCGTAATTACTGTAGTAGAATTTATTGTCAGAGGGAGAACTGAAAATGACATGTCCCTAGAGCTAAATGATGAGTATCAAATCTGAGCTTTCACTTGGGACTCTTACTCAATCTTAGATAAAGGTTTAATAATTGTTTTATTTCCCACCTACTTGTAACTGTTAAAATAAGTAGAAAGATGAGTAATTGCATATTCATGTGTAATCTTGCCCAATGCATATTTCTTCTGACTTCAAGATACAGCCACCCTAGCACAGTGCATGATCTTACTGCAAAACATATCAAGAAGAACATAGCAACACAAGCCTATATAAGTCACTTTAAACAGCATCAATCAGCTATTAAAATAGAAGGTAACTTAGATAATTTCAAAGACATCTGAAATCTGGGTGCCTAAAGCTAGGTTCCTAAGTCCCTGTTTAGACACGTAAATCAGTGGGCTGATTTTCCAAAGGGCTAAGCACCTAGCAACTCCTGATCACTTGCTGCGTGCTCAGCATTTTTGAAAGTGAAGCCATTTATTTAGACCCCTAAATGTGGATTTAGGAGTGTAATTTTAGGCACTTATTTTAAAAAAATTGGCCATGTTCTCCTTTTCCAGGGCCCTATGCACTAGACCAGATAGAGTCCATCTGGGTCATAGAGATACATATCTCACCCATATGACTTTTTCAGAAGAATGGTCAGACAGGAGGAAACTGGAGAAACAAAAGTACTTGCTGCACAGTATCAAAACTAAAAGAGTACTTGTGGCACCTTAGAGACTAACAAATTTATTTGAGCATAAGCTTTCGTGAGCTTTAGCTCACTTCATCAATTCACTTCAACGATGAGGTCCCTTCCAATCCTGATATTCTATGATTAAATGACTTAATCTGCAGCAAGGGAGATTTAGATTAGATGTTAGGAAAATCTTTGTAACTATAATGGTAGTTAGTCTGGAATAATAGACTTCTAAGACAGGTTGTGCAATCCACAGCATTGGAGATTTAAGAACAGGTTGGACAAACATCTGTCAGTGATGGTTCAGGTTTAATTGGTCCTGCCTCATAGCAAGTCCTGGACTTAATGACCTCACTCATGGTGTATCATTAATAGGAGAAAATAGTATCAAATATGGATGAGTCCAGGCATAATGAAAGCCCTAATGATAATACGCCTGCATCAGGGTCATGTAACCATCAAAACTTAAAATGAGTCATTTAAATTTTGGCCACTCAGGGAGTTACACTGTCTACAGGCCAGGAGTCTGTGGAATCACCACAACCTTATTTGTATAAAATGGTGCAGTTTAACTAATTTTTACTAGGCAAGTGCAACCTGTAGAAACTGCTGGTTCCAGAATGCAGACTTGATCCAAGCAGGCTGGCTGAATTTTGTGCTGGATCCTGTATTAAAATAAAGGCAGTGGTGACACTTTGTGTAGGGCTGTACAAGCTGCATTTGGTCCACAACCTGCACTGCACTTTTGCCTTAAACTCATAATAAAAATAGCTTGCTTTTTCTTTTCTTTTTTTTCTAAATAGTAAGTCAAATGAATGTGTTCTTAAATGATGCCTTGATGTACTGTTTCTGATTGGTTGCATATTCCTGTGTTTGGTGTAGCATTAATCAAGCCTTCACAGGTTATAGTTCATAGGAGAATGCCTGATCCTATGGCAAGAGTGGCAAATAAGGTTAACTCTCAACACATAGTACAAAAATTATTAAGCTTTTCTATCTCAATTAAACCTTTTAGAGCATAAAGCCTCTAATTTCAAGGTTCTTGCAATGGCAAAGCAATCCTGATTAATTACTCCTATTTCTCTTTGAAAGTTAGACTGTGGATACTTTTACTTGTTACAAATTCTTTGAATTAGATGTCAAGCTTCCACCATAATGAAGATTTTACAGTGTTTCCTTTAAACTCAATAGGACAAACTGGTACTACATCCTAATATATATACGAAACCAGCACTTCATAAAGTTCTTTTACCAATGGAAGTAGTGGATTCTCCATCTTTTGATGTCTTCAGATGAAGATGTGATGCCTTTCTGGAAATTATGTTTTGGTCAAACAGAAATTGCTGGGTTCAATACAGGGATAACAGAATGAAATTTATTGGTTCCCTCTGACATTATACTTGGGAAATCTATTTTTCCTTGTATGTGCCAATTTCTTTCATAGATATTTACAGATAATGTATCAAAACAGCCCTTTTTAGGATCTTCTCTAATTTGGGAGAGCTAAAGAAAGTAAAGGAGAATCTCCCCTTTTTTAAAGTAAGTTCCTAGCTCTCTTCCTTAAGATGATAGTCATGAGAATGTAACTGATGCATTGATCACTAGGACTGAAAGTTTGTCACTGGTACCTAAAGATCACAAGTTATTCTGACTTTCCTTGCATACTCTGACAAGATTGTGACAAGGCTGGCCTTTGGGGTCTGGAAAGCCATTGCCATGTCCTTTAATATTTTCAGAGAGCCTAGAACAAGTTCACATCCATAGAGGATGGCACTCTTCAGGGCATCACAACCTCCCTTCCTATTTTAGGAGAATCTGCAATTGTCCAATTAAGCCTTCTTTCTGTATGCTCTGTGGTGCAAAAGAAATGAAAAGCAGGAAAGAAAGTGCCAGTATCTGGCCCTTTATTCACGATGAATAATTTAACCAGCTTTCAGGTTCCTGTTTTCATTGACTTTAGGTGTGATTCTGCATTCTTTTCACACACAAAATCCACAGTCTTCTTGGTCTCATGCTCAAATAAATTGGTTAGTCGCTAAGGTACCACAAGTACTCCTTTTCTTTTTGGTCTAACCTGTGTCCCATCTCTATGGTGTCAGCTCTTTGAGTCATTCTCTATTCCAGTATGTCTTGAAGCAGTTGGAAACTCCATAGCTAATCTAGTCCTTTTGTATGACCCTTATTTGTCTAGTTTTGGTTCTTCCAACCTTTCTCTCACCCTCCACTTCTAAGTTTAATAACTTATTTCCTATATATTCTTCCAGTCTTCTTATTCACATGCCCAAAATATTTAAGCCTGGATTCTCTCAGCTTCTCTATGATTGATACCATCTTCACTAATTTGTTTGTTCCAAATATGGTTCATCCTTGTAACTCCAAGTGTTCAACTTCCCATTTTCATTTCCTGTCTCTTTCTCAGTGCCCAGAATTTGGGCCCATACAAAAGTGCTGCTTAATTACCATCTAGCGGATTTTAGTTTTGAATTTGATAGGTATTCTACTATGACAGATCACTCTACTCACTTCTTTCCATTTAGTCCATCTTTCCTGATCCGCTTATAACTTCATCATGGAGTTCACCATTATCCTGTACTATCATACTTAAACTTCTGTACCTTCAGTATTGACTGGCCTTCCAAGACTTAGTCTCATGTCTTCCTGCAAGAGATCATGAAATCTACAGATTATATTTTATTTCTTTTTTATTTTATTTTTATTTTATTTCTGTTTTATTTCTTCTGATTTTCATGCAATATGTACCGCTGTGGCTCTAAACCATCTTCCACACCCTCTTTGCTCTCCCCCATGAACACTACATCATCTGCAAAAAGGATGCACCAGAGTGCCATCCTGGATGTTTTCTGTAAGTACATCAAACACTAATATGAACAAAAAGGGGCTTAGTGCCGAGCTTTGCGGTATACAAACTTCTGCTAGAAACTGTTCAGTTTGTCCATGTGACATTTTAACTGTGGTAACAGCACCCTTGCGCATGTGCTGGATTAATCTGATATAGTCTTCGGGTATCTGTTTCATTGTCAATTAATACTATGTGCAGGGTTTTCCTCTTTTTGCTATATTTTTCCACAAGCAATCCTAATGCAGAGATAGCATCCATTCATTGTTCACTTGCCTGACACAAATCCAAACTGATTGTCACTGACCTTTATTTCTCTTATCAATAACTTTCTCCCAGATCTTCATTTTGTGGCTCAGGAGTTTAATGCTGCGATAGTTACCACAGTCTTGTTTATCTTTTTTTCTTTTTAAATATTGGTACTAATGTGCAGTTTCTCTACACATCAGGCATCTTCTCAGGCTTCATGATGAAATTAAACAGTCGTGCCAATATATTCATGCTTACTTGCACTTCCATACTTCTGTTGATATGCCATCAGGCCAAGAACTTACTTATTTTTTGTATTGATCAATGCTTCTGCAACAACTTCTTCTAGAACTAGTGCCACCCAATCCTGATTTAGTTTTATCAAATGTCATGGTGCTCTTGGATTATTTGCATTTATAAACCTTTAAAAGTAATTACTTTACTGTTCTTTAATCTGGTTCTTATACAAAATCCACAGGGAAATCAATAATGCAGGATCTGGCCCTTTGATTGCTAGCTTATGAGTAAGGCACTGAATGCCACCAAACTTCTTTTGAGAACTAACGAGCCATAGTTTGCTGGTTATGCCTAAATAAACCAACAGCTTTTCTCCAAGAGCACATGAATGAGATAACATCATCCGCTACCAAACATCAACTTTGTATTTCCAGATGTATTAATGAAACTTGTCATTCTCCAAAAAGCTGCAAATCAGTAAGTAGTAAATTGAGCAGAAATAAGTAGTTTACACCAGTCGGTCTAAGTATAAATTTTCAGTTTCCATAGTTTCAGGGGGAATACAATTTGGGAATGCATGACTAGATCTTCCTTGTACTGAATTAGGACTAATATGATTTGTGCTGTGCTCTCTGTCAGAGAAATGTCTTTTTAAAACCTGCCATCTCTAGGGGTTCTGAGGATTTCTTTCCTTACATCCATTCTGCCTCAGGTTGCTTTAACTTCTTTCAGTGTTTCTGAATAGATTATCCCTATTGTCCATTAGGCTGCTGTCAGGGGAGATGCTTTTTTCTAAATGAAGTTTGTTGTGTTGTTAACTCATTCTCTTCCAGAGCTGGAGTTGGAAGTAATTTCACTCATACTTGTGATTTTTGCTTTTACCTCCTTTGCACCTTACTCAGTGCCCTCTCTATTTTTTCTCTGAAAGGTTGACTTTTTATTGTTATCCATTCTCTGTCATGTTCCACTGAATTCAGTTCCCTAACTATATCTCTTTCCAGAGATCTCCATTCCTGCCAAGTTTCAGTCACTGAGAGAGATTATTCTTATTTTGAATTAACTTCAGGAAATTTTAAAAGGACCTCTCTTATCCTGATGAAGGACTTTTTTCTGTGTGACATTTAAATTCTTATAGTTTTTTGAACTCATTCATATTGTAAGTTCTTGTGAGTCTTGGGTACCAGATACAGCAGCTTTCACAATCCATTAAAAGAAGACACACATTTTACCTCTGAGTAAAACAAGTAGCACTGAAATATCCTTTGGTTTATTCTTGAGGACAAATCTTCAGAATATAAGAAATAAAGGGTGTGTTTCTTCCTATTTATCCCAATTTGTCTTCAGAAAACGAATCACACTTCTATGTTATAGATATGGTTTATGATAAAGCATGTAATATTCATAGGCACACACATTTCTAGTGTCATTTTATAGTAAAGGGTGGAGATGATAGCCTAATTTCCCACCAATGACCTTTGGGAACTTACATATAGTTCCTATAATACTAATAGGAGTTATCCACTGAACATTCCCCATACACATAGATGAGAGAAAAGATACCTAGAACATGTTAGCTTTATACAATATATTCCTTAGTCACTCTCCTCTTCTTTTTAGCTTCTAGTAATAAGGTATTTGTAGTTGTTATGCTAGTTCTTTGAGTTTTTCTTAATCTTGGTATTTTATCATAGGAGGTATATCAGTAGATTTTGAGGGACTGATCTTTTTTACCTCTCTTGCTAAAAACAAGATAATATATATATGTGAACACATCTCTTCTGCTAGGGAGTAGTGAGCAGAATGACACATTTCTGAGGATAAAGAACTTGCTGATCACTTTAGATAAGCTATTACCAACAGGAGAGTGGGTTTGGGGGGGTGGGGAAAAAACCTGGATTTGTGCTGGAAATGGCCCACCTTGATTATCATACACATTGTAAGGAGAAAAGAAAAGGAGGACTTGTGGCACCTTAGAGACTAACCAATTTATTTGAGCATAAGCTTTCGTGAGCTACAGCTCACTTCATCAGATGCATACTGTGGAAACTGCAGAAGACACTATATACACAGAGACCATGAAACAATATCTCCTCCCACCCCACTCTCCTGCTGGTAATAGCTTATCTAAAGTGATCACTCTCCTTACAATGTGTATGATAATCAAGTTGGGCCATTTCCAGCACAAATCCAGGTTTTCTCACCCTCCGCCCCCCACACACAAACTCACTCTCCTGCTGGTAATAGCCCATCCAAAGTGATCACTCTCTTTACAGTGTGTATGATAATCAAGGTGGGCCATTTCCAGCACAAATCCAGGTTTTCTCACCCCCCACCCTTTCCAAAAAGCGCACACACAAACTCACTCTCCTGCTGGTAATAGCTTATCCAAAGTGACCACTCTCCTTACAATGTGCATGATAACCAAGGTGGGCCATTTCCAGCACAAATCCAGGTTTTCTCACCCCCCACACCCCATACACACACAAACTCACTCTCCTGCTGGTAACAGCCCATCCAAAGCAACCAGTCTCCCCACAATGTGCACGATAATCAAGGTGGGCCATTTCCAGCACAAATCCAGGTCTTCTCACCGCCCGCCCCCACCCACCCACACAAACTCACTTTCCTGCTGGTAATAGCTCATCCAAACTGACCATTCTCCTTACAATGTGTATGATAATCAAGGTGGGCCATTTCCAGCATAAATCCAAGTTTAACCACAATGTCTGGGGGGGGGGAGGAGGAAAAAACAAGGGGAAATAGGCTACCTTGCATAATGACTTAGCCACTCCCAGTCTCTATTTAAGCCTAAATTAATAGTATCCAATTTGCAAATGAATTCCAATTCAGCAGTTTCTCACTGAAGTCTGGATTTGAAGTTTTTTTTGTTGTAAGATAGCGACCTTCGTGTCTGTAATTGCGTGACCAGAGAGATTGAAGTGTCCTCCGATTGGTTTATGAATGTTATAATTCTTGACATCTGATTTGTGTCCATTTATTCTTTTATGTAGAGACTGTCCAGTTTGACCAATGTACATGGCAGAGGGGCATTGCTGGCACATGATGGCATATTAGGTTGGATATTAGGAAAAACTTTTTCACTAGGAGGGTGGTGAAACACTGGAATGCGTTACCTAGGGAGGTGGGAGAATCTCCTTCCTTAGAAGTTTTTAAGGTCAGGCTTGACAAAGCCCTGGCTGGGATGATTTAATTGGGGATTGGTCCTGCTTTGAGCAGGGGGTTGGACTAGATGACCTCCTGAGGTCCCTTCCAACCCTGATATTCTATGATTCTATGATATATCACATTGGTGGATGTGCAGGTGAATGAGCCTCTGATAGTGTGGCTGATGTTATTAGGTCCTGTGTTGGTGTCCCCTGAATAGATATGTGGGCACAGTTGGCAACGGGCTTTGTTGCAAGGATAGGTTCCTGGGTTAGTGGTTCTGTTGTGTGGTATGTGGTGGTTGGGGGGCTGTCTGTAGGCAAGGACTGGCTTGTCTCCCAAGATTTGTGAGAGTGTTGGATCATCCTTCAGGATAGGTTGTAGATCCTTAATAATGCGTTGGAGGGGTTTTAGTTGGGGGCTGAAGGTGACGGCTAGTGGCGTTCTGTTATTTTCTTTGTTAGGCGTGTCCTGTAGTAGGTGACTTCTGGGAACTCTTCTGGCTCTATCAATCTGTTTCTTCACTTCCGCAGGTGGGTATTGTAGTTGTAAGAATGCATGATAGAGATCTTGTAGGTGTTTGCCTCTGTCTGAGGGGTTGGAGCAAATGTGATTGTATCGCAGAGCTTGGCTGTCGACGATGGATCGTGTGGTGTGGTCAGGGTGAAAGCTGGAGGCATGTAGGTAGGAATAGCGGTCAGTAGGTTTTCAGTATAGGGTGGTGTTTATGTGACCATCGTTTATTAGCACTGTAGTGTCCAGGAAGTGGATCTCTTGTGTGGACTGGACCAGGCTGAGGTTGATGGTGGGATGGAAATTGTTGAAATCATGGAGGAATTCCTCAAGGGCTTCTTTTCCATGGGTCCAGATGATGATGATGTCATCAATATAGCGCAAGTAGAGTAGGGCCGTTAGGGGACGAGAGCTGAGGAAGCATTGTTCTAAATCAGGCATAAAAATGTTGGCATACTGTGGGGCCATGCGGGTACCCATAGCAGTGCCGCTGATCTGAAGGTATACATTGTCCCCAAATGTAAAATAGTTCTGGGTAAGGACAAAGTCACAAAGTTCAGCCACCAGGTTAGCCGTGACATTATCAGGGATAGTGTTCTTGACGGCTTGTAGTCCATCTTTCTGTGGAATGTTGGTGTAGAGGGCTTCTACATCCATAGTGGCCAGGATGGTGTTATCAGGAAGATCACCGATGGACTGTAGTTTCCTCAGGAAGTCAGTGGTGTCTCGAAGGTAGCTGGGGGTGCTGGTAGCGTAGGGCCTAAGGAGGGAGTGTACATAGCCAGACAATCCTGCTGTCAGGGTGCCAATGCCTGGGGGGCACCTAGGATTTCCAGGTTTATGGATCTTGGGTAGTAGGTAGAATATCCCAGGTCGGGGTTCCAGGGGTGTGTCTGTGCGGATTTGATCTTGTGCTTTTTCAGGAAGCTTCTTGAGCAAATGCTGTAATTGCTTTTGGTCACTCTCAGTGGGATCAGAGGGTAATGGCTTGTAGAAAGTGGTATTGGAGAGCTGCCGAGCAGCCTCTTGTTCATATTCCGACCTATTCATGATGACAACAGCACCTCTTTTGTCAGCCTTTTTGATTATGATGTCAGAGTTGTTTCTGAGGCTGTGGATGGCATTGTGTTCTGCACAGCTGAGGTTATGGGGCAAGTGATGCTGCTTTTCCACAATTTCAGCCCGTGCACGTCGGCGGAAGCACTCTATGTAGAAGTCCAGTCTACTGTTTCGACCTTCAGGAGGAGTCCACCTAGAATCCTTCTTTTTGTAATGTTGGTAGGGAGGCCTCTGTGGATTAGTATGTTGTTCAGAGGTATTTTGGAAATATTCCTTGAGTCAGAGACGTCGAAAATAGGATTCTAGGTCACCACAGAACTGTATCATGTTCCTGGGGGTGGAGGGACAGAAGGAGAAGCCCCGAGATAGGACAGCTGCTTCTGCTGAACCTTTTGTAGTGGTAAACACCCATTTTTTCATGATCTGTGTGTATAAGAACATCTTCTGTATTTTCCACAGTATGCATCTGATGAAGTGAGCTGTAGCTCACGAAAGCTTATGCTCAAATAAATTGGTTAGGCTCTAAGGTGCCACAAGTACTCCTTTTCTTTTTGCGAATACAGACTAACACGGCTGTTACTCTGAAACCTGCTAAAACTAGTTATACTTACCTTTCTTCTCTCTTTCTCTCAAAAAAGTAATGTGGGATTATGTTCCTGGAGGTAAAGGAAAACACATCTGTCTTTGAATGTTAGATGTGTCTTTAAGGATTCTACTTAGTCCCCGGTGCTAAAATTTAGTTTAGTTGTCTTCATGTTAAAGCTCTCTGCTTATGTAATGGATTTGCCTTTTAACAAATGTGTATTATAGGAAAAAATATCTCAATTCATAAGCAAATGTACTCATGAAAGTGAAAAACGATTACTGTTGCCTTTGAGACAGTGATGGCCCATATTCTATTCTTGTTCTTTGCACAGAATTATCTGTGGTAGCTTGGCACACACAATAGAATATGAGTAGAGTATGGCCCTTGGTATGGAGATAGTTTGTTCAAGCTTCCCCTAAGCACCTCAGTCTTGACTTTCCAACACCTCTGCTACTATCATTTTGGGCCTCCCATAAGTAGAGACAGATGGTTGTTCTAAACTGTGCACAAATTTCTGAGTTCAAGTCTTGTTCCCACCTTCACCCCTGCAGAAGGCCCCTTGGATGTGAAATGTGTGCAGCTTTGCTGGCCAGGATGGGGGGAGGAGCTGAGGATATGTAGGAAGCACCCTCTTTGTGGCAAGGAATCCAGCTCCACAAGAGTTCCCTTCATGGCACTACATGTGGAGGCAAGGTTTGGGTTTTGAAAGCAGGGCAGCATATGGCGGTAGCTGGAGAACTTATCACTATACAGATGCTCCTGTCTGACTCTTCCCCTCATCCCTGTCTACTGACAGTACTAGGCTTGCAAAGGCTACTCAAAACCACAGAGTAGATTCCATAACACAGCTTTGTTCATGTTCTGTGATGTTGGCGGAAAATTTCTCCCTCTCCTTTCCTGTCGATCTCTATAGTAGTCAGCTGGTTTGGTGGTTTGAAGTGGATTTTCCCATAAATTATGTTTGTAACGTTTAAAAATAGCAGCTGGGATGAGTCCACCAAACTGATTTTCACTGTGACCTAAATAACGATTGACAACATTTACACCTCTCGAGATGAAAGCCTAGATCTTTAATCCACACTGAAGTCTGTGCTGCTGTGGCTACACTGTCAGTACCCAAACTAGCAAGATTAAAGCTATCTTAGCTATATTGATACCTGCTGCTATTACAGCCCATTAGACCTCCCTAAGTTCCCTCTCTTTCTGTTAACCACAGTAGCATCAACCATTTCAGAAAATCTCCTGTGCAAGCAGCTTTTAGAAGAAGAAGAACTACTGTCATTTTTGGCCAAGGAAATCAACACCATCCTTCAGTTTTAACTGAGGCTTCACATTGAGGACATTTTCCCTCTATCACTGCAAAATGTTAAAATAATATAACATCCCATTTCAGTTTTCTTTGTTCTCTAATCTGCTCACCATAGCTGTTTTCTTAATCTTATCGTCATAGTTTAGTTCCGCAAAGTGTTTAAAATATTGTTACATCTAGAGTGATGTATCTGTACTGTTCATTGTATTTCTACAATTATTTAATAAGATTTGTAAAAAGCTATGTTTAGAAATACAAAAGAGTAGTGCTCAAAAATAAAGACATATCAGAAACAATTTGAAATACAATATTTAATCCTAGAAGATTTAACGATCAGGCATTTGGATACTTGACATTCTCCTCAGTCCTATTTCTAATAATATAGAGTGAGTGGAAATATATTCATTTCATTTAGTTCTTTTCCCTTTTATTGTCAGTGGTCTAGTGAGGACTTCATAGAATCATAGAATATCAGGGTTGGAAGGGACCCCTGAAGGTCATCTAGTCCAACCCCCTGCTCAAAGCAGGACCAATTCCCAGTTAAATCATCCCAGCCAGGGCTTTGTCAAGCCTGACCTTAAAAACCTCTAAGGAAGGAGATTCTACCACCTCCCTAGGTAACGCATTCCAGTGTTTCACCACCCTCTTAGTGAAAAAGTTTTTCCTAATATCCAATCTAAACCTCCCCCACTGCAACTTGAGACCATTACTCCTCGTTCTGTCATCTGCTACCATTGAGAACAGTCTAGAGCCATCCTCTTTGGAACCCCCTTTCAGGTAGTTGAAAGCAGCTATCAAATCCCCCCTCATTCTTCTCTTCTGCAGGCTAAACAATCCCAGCTCCCTCAGCATCTCCTCGTAAGTCATGTGTTCTAGACCCCTAATCATTTTTGTTGCCCTTCGCTGGACTCTCTCCAATTTATCCACATCCTTCTTGTAGTGTGGGGCCCAAAACTGGACACAGTACTCCAGATGAGGCCTCACCAATGTCGAATAGAGGGGAACGATCACGTCCCTCGATCTGCTCGCTATGCCCCTACTTATACATCCCAAAATGCCATTGGCCTTCTTGGCAACAAGGGCACACTGCTGACTCATATCCAGCTTCTCGTCCACTGTCACCCCTAGGTCCTTTTCCGCAGAACTGCTGCCTAGCCATTCGGTCCCTAGTCTGTAGCGGTGCATTGGATTCTTCCATCCTAAGTGCAGGACCCTGCACTTATCCTTACTGAACCTCATCAGATTTCTTTTGGCCCAATCCTCCAATTTGTCTAGGTCCTTCTGTATCCTTTCCCTCCCCTCCAGCGTATCTACCACTCCTCCCAGTTTAGTATCATCCGCAAATTTGCTGAGAGTGCAATCCACACCATCCTCCAGATCATTTATGAAGATATTGAACAAAACCGGCCCCAGGACCGACCCTTGGGGCACTCCACTTGATACCGGCTGCCAACTAGACATGGAGCCATTGATCACTACCCGTTGAGCCCGACAATCTAGCCAGCTTTCTACCCACCTTATAGTGCATTCATCCAGCCCATACTTCCTTAACTTGCTGACAAGAATACTGTGGGAGACCGTGTCAAAAGCTTTGCTAAAGTCAAGAAACAATACATCCACTGCTTTCCCTTCATCCACAGAACCAGTAATCTCATCATAAAAGGCAATTAGATTAGTCAGGCATGACCTTCCCTTGGTGAATCCATGCTGGCTGTTCCTGATCACTTTCCTCTCACGCAAGTGCTTCAGGATTGATTCTTTGAGGACCTACTCCATGATTTTTCCAGGGACTGAGGTGAGGCTGACTGTCCTGTAGTTCCCTGGATCCTCCTCCTTCCCTTTTTTAAAGATTGGCACTGCATTAGCCTTTTTCCAGTCATCCGGGACTTCCCCGGTTCGCCACGAGTTTTCAAAGATAATGGCCAATGGCTCTGCAATCACAGCCGCCAATTCCTTCAGCACTCTCGGATGCAACTCGTCCGGCCCCATGGACTTGTGCACGTCCAGCTTTTCTAAATAGTCCCTAACCACCTCTATCTCCACAGAGGGCTGGCCATCTCTTCCCCATTTTGTGATGCCCAGCGCAGCAGTCTGGGAGCTGACCTTGTTAGTGAAAACAGAGGCAAAAAAAGCATTGAGTGCATTAGCTTTTTCCACATCCTCTGTCACTAGGTTGCCTCCCTCATTCAGTAAGGGTCCCACACTTTCCTTGGCTTTCTTCTTGTTGCCAACATACCTGAAGAAACCCTTCTTGTTACTCTTGACTTCTTTATGGCATAGCATTGAATCTGTTTTTATTACACAGAGTCCACTATTCCATCTTAAAAAGGAGAGAGAAAGCGCTTACAGGCACATGGTTGTTGATTTAGTAACAATGATAGAAAATTTGTAGAGAGAATGGGTAACAAAATTAAAATATAAGGAGTACTTGTGGCACCTTAGAGACTAACCAATTTATTTGAGCATGAGCTTTCGTGAGCTACAGCTCACTCTAATACAAAGGCAATAAATAAAAAAAATAGATATCAATATATTCTCAAAAAGAGCCTAATCTTCTGAATGGCTAACAATATCGGTTTGGTATTGCTATATACTGAAATACATAGTTAGACATTTAAATGGCTGATATATGTGTTTTATCCTTATGTCTCAGAGTAAAGAATAATACCAATTTTATGGAACTTTTGTCTGAGAGTCAGTATCTGTCCTCTTAGCCTTCTTATTACATTCCTAATTATTCCCACTTTGCAAACAGCCTTTTTTGCTTTAATGGGATGTTTATTAAATGTTGCCAAATTTCTTCAGTATATTTTAAAGAAAGGCTTAAAGTGGAAAAAATATTGTCAAATTTTGCATCTTTGTTTTTAAATTATTTGTTATCTGAGATGGGAAAACTAATTTGGATAAAAGAAGAATTTCACTGAACATTCCCTCAAATCTCAAAGAGAACCTTTTGTGTAAGCATCTGATCCTTTTAGATGATTGAACAACCACCATCTCTTGCCTTCAACAACAGGTTCTTTTCTAGAGCCAGCCAATCAGTCTGCCTGTTTCTCCATCCTTGATCACCTCTTAATTGGAGAGGAACATTACACTCCTAGAGTCAGAATAATAGAATATCAGGGTTTGAAGGGACCTCAGGAGGTCATCTAGTCTAATCCACTGCTCAAAGCAGGACCAATCCCCAATTAAATCATCCCAGCCAGGGCTTTGTCAAGCCTGACCTTAAAAACTTCTAAGGAAGGAGATTCCACTACCTCCCTAGGTAACACATTCCAGTGTTTCACCAACCTCCGAGTGAAACAGTTTTTCCTAATATCCTATCTAAACCTTCCCCACTGCAACTTGAGACCATTACTCCTCGTTCGGTCATCTGCTACCACTGAGAACAGTCTACACCCATCCTCTTTGGAACCCCCTTTCAGATAGTTGAAAGCAGCTATCAAATCCCCCCTCATTCTTCTCTTCCGTAGACTAAACAATTGCAGTTCCCTCAGCCTCTCCTCATACGTCATGTGTTCCAGTCCCCAAATCATTTTTGTTACCCTCTGCTGGACATATTCCAATTTTTCCACATCCTTCTTGTAGTGAGGGGCCCAAAACTGGACACAGTACTCCAGATGAGGCCTCACCAATGTCAAATAGAGGGGAATGATCACGTTCCTCCATCTGCTGGCAGTGCCCCTACTTATACATCCCAAAATGCCATTGGCCTTCTTGGCAACAACGGCACACAGTTGACTCATATCCAGCTTCTCGTCCACTGTAACACCTAGGTCCTTTTCTGCAGAACTGCTGCCGAGCCATTCGGTCCCTAGTCTGAAGCAGTGCGTGGGATTCTTCCTTCCTAAGTGCAGGACTCTGCACTTGTCCTTGTTGACCTCATCAGATTTCTTTTGGCCCAATCCTCTAATTTGTCTAGGGCCCTCTGTATCCTATCCCTACCCTCCAGCGTATCTACCACTCCTCCCAGTTTAGTGTCATCTGCAAACTTGCTGAGGGTGCAATCCACACCATCCTCCAGATCATTAAGGAAGATATTGAACAAAACCGGCCCGAGGACCAACCCTTGGGGCACTCCACTTGTTACTGGCTGCCAACTAGACATGGAGCCATTGATCACTACCCGTTGAGCCCAACAATCTAGCCAGCTTTCTATCTACCTTATCGTCCATTCATCCATCCCATACTACTTTAACTTACTGGCAAGTATACTGTGGGAGACCGTATCAAAAGCTTTGCTAAAGTCAAGGAACAACACATCCACTGCTTTCCCCTCATCCACAGAGCCAGTTATCTAATCATAGAAGGCAATTAGATTAGTCAGGCATGACTTGCCCTTGGTGAATCTATGCTGACTGTTCCTAATCACTTTCCTCTCCTCTGAGTGCTTCAGAATTGATTCCTTGAGGACCTGCTCCATGATTTTTCCAGGGACTGAGGTGAGGCTGACTGGCCTGTAGTTCCCAGGATCCTCCTCCTTCCCTTTTTTAAAGATGGGCACTACATTAGCCTTTTTTCCAGTCATCTGGGACTTCCCCCAATCGCCATGAGTTTTCAAAGATAATGGCCAATGGCTCTGCAATCACATCCGCCAACTCCTTTAGCACTCTCGGATGCAGCGCATCCGGCCCCATGGACTTGTGCTCGTCCAGCTTTTCTGGATAGTCCCAAACCACTTCTTTCTTCACAGAGGGCTGGCCATCTCTTTCCCATTTTGTGATGCCCAGTGCAGTAGTCTGGGAGTTGACTTTGTTCGTGAAGACAGAGGCAAAAAAAGCAGTGAGTACATTAGCTTTTTCCACATCCTCTGTCACTAGGTTGCCTCCCTCATTCAGTAAGGGGCCCACACTTTCCTTGACTTTTCTTGTTGCAAACATACCTGAAGAAACACTTCTTGTTACTCTTAACATCCCTTGCTAGCTGCAACTCCAGGTGTGATTTGGCCTTCCTGATTTCACTCCTGCATGCCCGAGGAATATTTTTATACTCTTCCCTGGTCATTTGTCCAATCTTCCACTTCTTGTAAGCTTCTTTTTTGTGTTCAAGATCAGCAAGGATTTCACTGTTAAGCCAAGCTGGTCGCCTGCCATATTTACTATTCTTTCTACACATCGGGATGGTTTGTCCCTGTAACCTCAATAAGGATTCTTTAAAATACAGCCAGCTCTCCTGGACTCCTTTCCCCCTCATGTTATTCTCCCAGGGGTTCCTGCCCATCAGTTCCCTAAGGCTGTCAAAATCTGCTTTTCTGAAGTACAGGGTCTGTATTCTGCTGCTCTCCTTTCTTCCCTGTGTCAGGATCCTGAACTTGACCATCTCATGGTCACTGCCTCCCAGGTTCCTCTCCACTTTTACTTCCCCTACTAATTCTTCCTGGTTTGTGAGCAGCAGGTCAAGAAGATCTCTGCCCCTAGTTGGTTCCTCCAACACTTGCACCAGGAAATTGTCCCCTACACTTTCCAAAAACTTCTTGGATTGTCTGTGCACCGCTGTATTGCTCTCCCAGCAGCTATCAGGGTGATTGAAGTCTCCCATGAGAACCAGGGCCTGCGATCTAGTAACTCCCATTAGTTGCCGGAAGAAAGCCTCATCCACCTCATCCCCCCCGATCCGGTGGTCTATAGCAGACTCCCACCATGACATCACCCTTGTTGCTCACACTTCTAAACTTAATCCAGAGACACTCAGGTTTTTCTGCAGTTTCATACCGGAGCTCTAAGCAGTCATATTGCTCTCTTACATACAGTGCAACTCCCCCTTTTCTGCCCTTCCTGTCCTTCCTGAACAGTTTATATCCATTCATGACAGTACTCCAGTCATGTGAGTTATCCCAACAAGTCTCTGTTATTCCAATCACATCATAATTCCTTGTCTGTGCCAGGACTTCCAGTTCTCCCTGCTTGTTTCCCAGGCTTCTTGCATTTGTGTATAGGCACTTGAGATAACTTGCTGTTTGTCCTGCTTTCTTAGTATGAGGCAGGAGCCCTCCCCTTTCGCGTTCTCCTGCTCATGCTTCCTCCCAGTATCCCACATCCCCACTTACCTCAGGGCTTTAAACTAGGTTCACTGGGGGAAGGGGACCAAAGTCCTCCTCACTAGGTTAGCCAGCCTGCTTCCAAAGATGCTCTTCCCTCTCTTCATTAGGTGGAGCCCATCTCTGCCTAGCACTGCTCCTTCTTGGAACAACATCCCATGGTCAACGAATCCAAAGCCTTCTCTCCGACACCACCTGCGTAGCCATTCGTTGACTTCCACGATTCGATGGTCTCTACCCAGGCCTTTTCCTTCTACGGGGAGGATGGACAAAAACACCACTTGTGCCTCAAACTCCTTTATCCTTCTTCCCAAAGCCACATAGTCTGCAGTGATCCGCTCAAAGTCATTCTTGGCAGTATCATTGTTGCCCACGCAGAGAAGCAGGAAGGGGTAGCAATCCGAGGGCTTGATGAGTCTCGGCAGTCTCTCCGTCACATCGTGAATCCTAGCTCCTGGCAAGCAGCAGACTTCTTGGTTTTCCCTGTCATGTGAGCAGAGTCATACAATGTAACGCCAGAAGGTACCGCTGGATCATCAAATCTGACTTTCTGCATATCAGAGGCCACCAACACCGCCAAGCGCCCACACACTAAACCCGGCAATGGAAATGAGACCAAAGTAAATGAGACCCATAGGAAACTACACTATGATGTGCCACAGTCACAGAATAGGAAGGACCAAGGTTCACCAGTACTTGAGGCTTCTGCATTGACAGGGAAATGATTAAATGAGAGGTACCCAGATAATCCTGGCAAGAGATCCACACAAACATGCTGCAGAGGAACATCAAAAACCCCAGAGGTTTTACTCATCTAATCTGGGGGGAAATTCCTTCCCAGTCCCACATATGGCAATCGGTTAGACCTGAGCATGTGCACAAGAAACAACCAGCCTAGTCTTGCATAGGTCTGTTCTTCAGGGATCAAGCTGAGTGACTTAAACGTGAAGGGCACTCCAAATAAAGAACCCACTGCCAAAGTGTGGGTCAGGCTGCCTGTGTATAGTTCATATCCACAATCTAGACTGATAGAAGAAGACAGTAGATTAAGTACAGGAAAGATGAACCTATTTGGGAACAGATCAGTGTATTATTTAAGCTTGTTAGTTAAAAGAACTAGTCAAAAAATGGGGGGAGAGAGATTGCTGTCAGAAACTTTCAGCTTTTTGTTGAAAAATAAAATTTTTGGTTGAAAACCAAAGATATTTTGTTTCTCAGTTTTTCAATGAAAAGTCAAAATGATTCCATGAAACTAGATTCTTTTTGTGAAAAATTTCATTTAATCAAACCCTATTTTTCATAAAAACCCAGTTTTGACTGAAAATGGTAAAATAGCCTTATTTGTTAAGCTTTGTACGAGCATCTGAAATTATAGATGCTTATATAAATTGAGTATTCAGAAATATTCACTTATTCTGTATGCCTCTGTTTTGGGTGTTCAGCAACACACACCAGGATGTCTCCTGTTAGGCACCCAAAAATGAGGCTTTCGGAATTAGTGGCCATTTCAGAAATGTTGTCATCAGTAAATTAGTGAGCCAGTGTCTCTTGGCAAGGGAATGTAAGACATGAAAAGGGTAAAGAGATTCAAAATAGTTGGTATCTTCAGAAGAATAAGAGAGCTATGCATTTTCAAAACCTTTGAAGACCAGGTACATGATATCTCAAGCTAGACACACAAAAACCAAGGCACACAATATTACTGGACACTTCTGAAAGTTTGACCATACATTTTTGTTGTTCATACTTATGTTCTTTATCTTTTTAAAAATTTTGACCTTTAACATGATTTCTCTAAAAGTGTTGAGATGGGTACACTGATGGGCACACCAATGCTGGAAAGTTTGGACTTCTATTATTTAAGTTAACTTTGTTCTATGGATACATAGATGATTGCAGTTTCTAGTACTCCTAATACAGATTTTGACTTAAGCAATAACATTTTCTTTAATGCAAAAAATGAATGTTGAATCTGAAGAAACCTTATTGATAATGAAATGCAGAAGCATAAACAAATGAATCAACCAAGTATTTTGTCCTAGTATGTCGATTGATGGTTATAGAATTGAATGTGTTTTTGTTTTCCAGTATAATTGTACTGTATTTTATTTGTGTGTTTATTTTAGGCACAGAAGGGGCAGTGTTTGGGCACTCTGTGGAGACACCCCATATCAGAGCAGAACCTTCCCAAGACCTCAAGTAGGTGTTCGTTAAGAGTTATTTAAAATTTATTTTTTCCCAACACCAATTAAGAAATCGATTTTTATTTTTTATTTATAAAGTAATCTATATCATTTAGGCCATTAATGTATGTATATATATATATATATATTCTATTGGCCTGTTCCTGGTATATCAAAACAGCCACAGACTTCACCTACAACAGAAGGTATCACAGTCAGAGAGAAAAATATCCTGTATCACAAATGATATGCACACCCCTTTACTTTTTATAATGTAACTTTCTCCAGTGCCAGACCAATCTAAATCATAGAGTTTGGGGTTCGTACACACACTATACCTTTTGGAACAGGCTTTAAAAAAAAAAAAGTCCCGTTCAATACAGTGCTGTCTCGCAGCATGAAGCCCAGATCCTGTTTGTTTGAGCTATTGCAGGAGATAAAAGCCAAAATGTCAACAGAAAGTAAACAGCCTCAGGCTTATCCTTCAAACAATACTTCTACGGGATTTTTAAAGGTGTTTTTGCTTTCTTCAGGAATTCATTTTTAAGTAAGCCAGTCCACCTCTCCAAATGTATTCAAAGTCATTCTGAGATGGTTGCATGTGTATATGGATGTGTATGCATGAGTAAATTGTAAAAGGACAAAATCCAAAGTTTACTAGAGTCTAAAAGACCAAGAAAAAGATTATTTAGAATGACTTGCCAATGTAGGCCTTTTCATAAAGTTTATATGTGATTTCAGTGGTAGGTATTAATAATTTACACTAAATGATGGAGAGATTAAATTTAATTGTGAAACAATCAATCATAGTAGAATCTAAGGATTTTTTGTGATCTTTCCTCGCTTTACTTACATCAAAGTTGACTGCAACTCTTCCATGGTTTCTGCACATTATAAACCCTTCTTGCTATCCTGCCTAGCAACATTTACAGTGCCAGCTGTTCACTGGCTTCCAGAAGGAGGTTAGATGAAGCCCCCTCCATGCATTTAAAAAAAACATCAACCTAATATTGACTTCAGTGTGGCTTTGCATAGCCGTACAGCATGCAGGATTGGGGCCTTTATTTTTTTTCCCCCTCTCTCTCAGAAAATGGAAGTGTCTGACCAAAACTGAGCATTTAAACAGAACATTTTAAACTTAATGCAAGGCTTTTTGGGGGGGGGCCTCCAGAGAGTGCAACACTCTTTCCCCCCCATCCCTCCCCTCTGCCAAAGGCTGTTGTCTGTTGTTAAAAGTAGTTGTTGTCTACAGGTGGCAGGTGGCAGGTGTTGTAACCAGGTGGCAGGATTGCTAAAAGCGAGGAGGGCAGCAGAGACAGAAGAGAAAACACAAGAAGCTGCTGTTGTTTCAAAAAGGCATAACCAGCAGCAACAGTCTCGTGTGAGGGAGAAGTGGTACTTTTGCCACCCTAAAGAATATGGAGGATAGAAGCAGACGTACTTTGCCAACATGCAGTATCCTGGATGTGATCTTAAGGGTTCATTTGAGTAGGGCTGTATCTCCCTGTTGCCTGTGTGCATGCAAATTGCATTATCATTTATTTGCCATCACAACCCATTGCAAACTTGCATCTAAATTTCAGTCTACTATCAACCCTAGTTCTCTTTTGGCATTTATCTTGTCCGTGCTTCTCCTTCCCACTGACTATCTGCCAAACCAACCATTCCCTCAAATCATTTGTTATTACACATGCTGCAATTAATGGGAATTCCTCAACATTCTTCAGCTTGCCTTTCCCTCTTCTTCTGACATCAGATTGATTTAGAGACAACTCAAAGAAGGACGATTCAGCACCAATCATCATCAAATAAGACATTTATGAAACTGAAATAACTCCTACTGTGCACATAAGAATTCTAGTCAACAGCATTAACTTATGATTAAATTATTTTATTCTTCATTTATTGAATATGTATTATGCTCTGCTAGCTACCCCTAAATGTTCACTGCTATGTATTCATTAGGGTTCAGGGTTATTGCATTTGAAACCTCTGAAGTCATCTAAACAAAGTCAAGTTATCAACCTCTGGAATTAGGATTTTATGAAAGATGACAATATAAGTCTTATATAAGACAATATAAGTTAGTCTAGCACAGAAGATACTGGACAATTTATTAAATAATGACCTTGTATATGTAGCAAAATCCACCACTGAAACTAGAAGGTAAAATTATGACCATGTTTACTAGAGATGAGATTGAACTACAAAATTGGATGTGAACCCAGATTTTGACACCCACTAAATTAAGGTAGGGTTTTTTGTTTGTTTGTTTGTTTTTTCCAAATCTGACATTTTGGCTCAGCTCATTACAGACAAAAGGACTGGTTGCAGAATTCAGCTCTGAAGCTTGGTTCATCCTCTGAACAATGTCATCCCCACCAAAACGTAAGGGTGTTCAGACTTTGGCCCATCTCTAATATTTGCTATTAAAACGCTCCTTTTAAAAATCATACAAAATGCAGCTTTAAAACAACTGCATATTTGTCCCCTCTTCTGTGTTGATTTTTCCTTACATTTTTTTCCAAATCTAACCAGCCAGCTTTTGCTAGCAAAATGTTTTCCTACAATCCTTTGTGAAAGCTGATAAACCCCTTTAGATCAAGTCCATTGCCTAAAATATAATTGAATCTGACTTTCATTAACTAAAACATGCAGAATAAAAGAATTGTGCTTTAGAATGAGCAAAATGAATTACATTTTAATAATTAAATCTCCAGATTTCCATTGATACCTTTTCTCACTAGAATGCTGTGAAGGAACTAAACTACCAAGATTATAGCCCCAAAGTACTGGCTTTAATGATAGTAATGCATTAAAACATGGTGCACTAATGGGTAATATCTATGCACAAAAGAGGCAGCCAATGGTTATATGCTGATAGCTATGCCCTGAATCACCTTCTTAATAAGGGGGTAAATTACTTTGTTGTTGTTTCCTACCTCTGGGGAGAACTAGAAGATCAAATTTAATAGCTTTTTTTTCTTCTATGTCAAGGCTAGTATACCATTGACTATTAGCTAATCCTGAAAGCTAGTGCTGGGCATAATGAGATGGAAATTGATCAAGCAGCAAGAAACAGATAAAGCCCGTAAGATTTCATTTTGACTCTGATCAGTATCGAAGATACACAAATCCCACAGAATGGTTTTATATTTTCCACAAAGCTACAAACACAGGACTTCTCTAAGAACCTTTTTCTAAAAGGTTGTAGTAGGTAGCATGCTAACATAGCAGTGTGTCCATTTTGTAAAAGCTTGAGGCCAGAGAAGGGGTCACACAGTTTTGTCATTGAAATGATGAAGGTTGAGAGAAGCTAGGCTGAGAAGCTATTTAAAGTTGGCAGGAGAGGCGTGATCTTCTGTTCATGCATCTTTTGTTCATTCTTTTCATCCAGGAAAAGCTAACAAACCAATCTTCAACACAAAAGAGAAGATGCTATAGCCTGAGACAGTCCAAGCCCCTGCTTTTTTAAAATTATTTTTTGTAGAACGTTAATGGCTATAAACTATTGCCAGTCTCTCAAGCTATGACCAGACGGATTTTAGTGACTTTCTCGTTCTCTGACTTTTTTTCACAAATTGGTTTTCTTCCCAAGTTGATCTCACCTTCAGATAATCAGTATTTAAACTGATATGTTCCTGTGTTGATACAAATCTGTTTTTCTAATCGTATCTCTAATTGGTGAGAATAACTTCTTCCTTATATTTATACTTACAGACGGGGGTGTGTGTGTATGTATGTGTGCACCATGACCATGTCCCCCTGTATGCTCCATTTTCCCTGGTTAGTATGACAAGCTCCTGTTACTTCTGACCTTTTTTTAAATTGACAAAGAGCTTCCATTATATGTCCCTGTTTTTATATGCTTACATTTTTTTCAGAAACATTCACCTCTTGGATTGATGTTTAGGACCCATAGCGTAAGCCCAGAGATGACTATTCTTTGAAAAATATGGCCCAACTCCTTTCTGCAAACATCAAGAGGATAATAAGGTGATAAGTAACAGCATGGATTTGTCAAAAACAAATCACGTCAAATCCACCTGATAGCTTTCTTTGACAGAGTAACAAGCCTTGTGGATGGGGGGAAAGTAGTAAACGTGGTATATCTTGACTTTAGTAAAGCTTTTGATACTGTCTCTCATGACCTTCTCATAAACAAACTAAGGAAATGCAACCTAGATGGAGCTCCTATAAGATGGGTGCAAAACTGATTGGAAAACTGTTCCAAAGAGTAGTTATCAGCGGTTCAAAATCATGCTAGAAGGGCATAATGAGTGGGGTCCTGCAGGGATCAGTTCTGGATACATTTCTGTTCAATATCTTCATCAATTATTTAGATAATGGCATAGAGAGTACACTTATAAAGTTTGCGGACAATAAAAAGTTGGGAGGGGTTGCAAGTGCTTTGGCGGATAGAATTAAAATTCAAAATGATCAGGACTGGAGAAGTGGTCTGAAGTAAATAGGATGACATTCAATAAGGACAAATGCAAAGTACTCCATTTAGGAAGGAACAATCAGTTGAATGCATACAAAATGGGAAATGACTGCCTAGAAGGAATACTATGGAAAGGGATCTGGGGGTCATAGTGGATCACAAGCTAAATATGAGTCAACAGTGTAACACTGTTGCAAAAAAAAAAAAAAAAACCAAACATCATTCTGGGATGTATTAGTAGGAGTAAGCAAGACACAAGAAGTAATTCTTCTCCTCTACTCCCTGCTGATTAGGCCTCAACTGGAGTATTGTGTCCAGTTGTGGGCACCACATTTTAGGAAAGAAGTGGACAAATTGGAGAAAGTCCAGAAAAGAGCAACAAAAATGATTAAAGGTTTAGAAAACATGACCAATCAGGGAAGGTTGAAAAAAATGGGTTTGTTTAGTCTGGAAAAGAGAAGACTGAGAGGGAACATGATAGCAGTTTTCAAGTACATAAAAGATTGTTACGAGGAGGAGGGAATTGTTCTTCTTAACCTCTGAGGATAGGACAAGAAGCAGTGGGCTTAAATTGCAGCAAGGGAGGTTTAGGTTGGACATTAGGAAAAGCTTCCTAACTGTCAGGATGGTTAAATACTGGAATAAATTGCCTAGGGAGGTTGTGGAATCTTCATTATTGGAGATTTTTTTAAGAGCAGGTTAGACAAACACCTGTCAGGAATGGTCTAGATAACACTTAGTCCTGCCATAGAATCATAGAATATCAGGGTTGGAAGGGACCCCAGAAGGTCATCTAGTCCAACCCTCTGCTCAAAGCAGGACCAATTCCCAGTTAAATCATCCCAGCCAGGGCTTTGTCAAGCCTGACCTTAAAAACCTCTAAGGAAGGAGATTCTACCACCTCCCTAGGTAACGCATTCCAGTGTTTCACCACCCTCTTAGTGAAAAAGTTTTTCCTAATGAGTGTAGGGAACTAGATTAGATGACCTGTCAAGGTCCCTTCCAGTCCTATAATTCTATAATAAGCCCATTGACTTCATTGGAACTATTCCTTTACTTCAGTCAAGGACATGCTTGACTATTTTTTTTTTTTTGGAGCAGAGCCTGAGTGCTCAGCGTCTCACAGAATCAGGTATTGGGGGGCAAAAACAGCAAAATTCTCCAAAAAACCTATGTTAACCTCAGGAGGAAATCATGGGTGCAAAAACACCCCTTTCAAATCCTGTAATCTTATCTTCATCCTTCCAATTTTTGCCTAATATGCAAGCTTTTATTTATATTTAAAAAGCTTGTTATATTGTAAGGTTAGAGCCATCACAATGTAAACAACTATGCTGCTGTTCTAACAACCTAGCATTTCAGAAACCTATCTCCAATCAACCAATAGCAACAATACAGGAAAGTGTGAACTTCAGACTAGTTGCAATCATTTAAAGGCTAACATCATTTAAGCACAGAAGATTTTTCTTTTTTCTTTTAAAAACAAGAATATTACATTTTAAAAATGTAAATGCAACATTTCAACTTCATTGATAAAATCACCAAAAAACAAGAAATGCAGAGCTTGAGTTTGAACAGAAACGCTAACTTGTCACATTACACCTGTGTAATTTTTATCAGGTTTTTCGGTTTAAATGTGCGCATCATAAAACTTGTGTTGTGCATCATCAAGGATGTGCAGTGCAGTTGAGTCAGCATTGCTACTGAAACCTTAATGTTTGCAGTTCCTGTCTTTTTGTGATTTTAACTGTGCAGGCTTAATGTTGGATTGATCTAAGAGGCTTTTTTATTTAATCCACATTTATTTTCCTTAATCTCTTTTAGTGTTACATTTCATTTTAGACACTTTATCATTCTAGTTACTCTTCTTTGCAATCTCTCAATTTTCTCTATCATTTCTATTGTATAATGCCCATATTTATGCAGAGTATTCCAGCTGTAGTCTAACCAGTACAGAATAAAGGGAAATGATTATCTCTAGTTTTATTCTGTCTTCAGTGGCTCTGAAGATGGAATTCACTGTCAAAAAGGAAGAAAGAGCCACTTGGCTCCCCTCCGGTGGCATGGTCTGCTGCCAAAGAACAGAAAGAAATGTCTGGTCTCTACTTTCAGATAACTGAAAATAAATTGACTTACCAAATCTTTCCTGGTTTCAGAGTAACAGCCGTGTTAGTCTGTATTTGCAAAAAGAAAAGGAGTACTTGTGGCACCTTAGAGACTGTGGCACCTTAGAGACTAACCAATTTATTTGAGCTACAAAAGCTTATGCTCAAATAAATTGGTTAGTCTCTAAGGTGCCACAAGTACTCCTTTTCTTTTTGCAAATCTTTCCTGACTCTTGTTTTCAAAAACAAAAAGGTTTGGTTGAGTGCAAGTGCAACAAACTTGGAAGTGTGCGTTACAGATTCTCCTCTGTGTCTGGTGATAAAGCAGGTTGGAAAAACTTCAACAGAACCATTTTCTATAAGAGAATGCAGTTCCAAAGATCAATACACTTTGTAAAATTGTGTCAACCTCCCTGAAATTTCATTTTGGAGTAAAACTGGGAAATGACGTTCCCAACAGTGTCAAAATGTTCTATTTCAATGTTTCAAAATGAAACATTTTGATTTATTGTTTTGAAATTACTTTGTTTCAAAAATATAATTTGTATTATATTCTGTTTTAAAATAGAATATAGAGTAAAAATTCAAAATCAAAATAGAACTGGATGGGACCTCAGTAGGTTGAGTCCAGTCCTCTGCTCTAAGGCAGGACTAAGTATTATCTTGACCATCCCTGACAAGTGTTTTTCTCACCTGTTCTTAAAATCTTCCAATGATGGAGATTCCATAACCTCCCTAGGTAATTTGTTCCAGTGCTTAAGTACCCATTCAATTAGGAAGTTTTGCCTCCTATCTAACCTAAATCTCCCTTGCTGCAATTTAAGCCCATTACTTCTTGTCCTGTGCTCACTGCATAAGGAGAACAATTTATCCTCCTCCTCTTTACAACAATGTTTTATGTACTTGAAGGCTATTATCACGTCCCCACTCAGCCTTCTCTTCTCCAGCCTAAACAAACCCAAATTTTCAATCTTGACTCGTACGTCATGTTTTCTAGACCTTTAATCATTTTTGTTGCTCTCCTCTGGATGTTCTCCAATTTGTCAACATCTTTCCTGAAGAACTCCAGTTGAGGCCTTATCAGTGTTGAGCAGAATGGAAGAGTTACTTTTGTCTTGCTCACAGCACACCGACTAATACATCCCAGAACAATGTTTGCTTTTTTTGCAACAGTATTACGTTGTTGACGCATATTTAGTTTGCGATCCACTATAAGTGTATTCTCTATGCCATTATCCAAATCATTTATGAAAATATGGAATGGAAACAGTACCCAAGACAGATCCCTGTGGGATTCCGCTCAATATGTCCTTCCAGCTTGACTGTGAATCATTGATAACTATTCTCTGAGTATGGTTTTCTAACCAGTTGTTAAACCATTTGTTGGTTGACTTGTCTAGCCTATATTTCTCTGGTTTGCTTATGAGAAGGTCATATAAGATACTATCAAAAGCATTACTGCTTCCCCTCTATCCACAAGGCCTGTTACCCTGTCAAAGAAGGATATTAGTTTGGATTGACATGATTTGTTCTTGACAAATCATGTTGACTGTTACTTATCACCTTATTATTTTATACATGCTCAAAAATTGATTGATTTGTTCCATTATCTTTCCAGGTACCATAGTTAAGATGACTAGTATATAATTCCCTGGGTTGTCCTTATTCCCCTTTTTATAGATGGGTACTATATTTGCCCTTTTCCAGTCCTCTGGGATCTCTCCTTTCCTCCAAGAGTTCTCAAAGATCATTGCCAATGGCTCAAATACCTCTTCAGCCAGTTCCTTAAGTATTCTAGGATGCACTTCATCAGGCCTTTCCAATTTGAATACATCTAACTTGACAAAGTAATTCTTAATTCCTTCCCCCCCCATTTTAGCCTCAGATCCTACCCCATTTACACTGATGTTAGCTGTGTTAGTCTTCTGATCACTGTTAACCTTTCTGGTGAATACTGAAGCAAAAAAATGCATTTAACACTGCAGCTATTGCTGCGTTCTCTGTTATTGTCATTACCTCCTCATTGAATAGGCCTACCCTGTCCTTTTGCTTCTAATGTATTTGTAAAATGTTTTCTTCTTACCTTTAAAGTCCGTAGATAGTTTAACCTCATTTTGTGCCTTACCCTTTCTAATTTTGTCCCTACATGCTTGTGTTGTTTTTTTCTTATATTCATCCTTCATAATTTGGCCTAGTTTCACTTTTTAAATGAATGAAGTATTTCAATTGATTTGCAACTATTCTATTTTTTTATTTATTTTACAGTGAATTTTGAACTTGTTGGAACAAAGCTATAGTTCAAAATTTTGAAATCATTTGCAAAACAGATTTTCCATCCTCCACTCAGCTCGTGGATATGAAACTGTTAGAGAGCTTTTGCTTAAGCTGTAACAGCTTATGATTTTTAGCACTGAAAATCTCCTGTTCATTCCCCGGTATATTAGCCAACATGGCGGCTATCATGCAAAAGATTAAAAAGAAGCTTTTGCTGCTGCTTTTTCTGAACTAGTTCATCTTTGTTATCCCTGTAAAGACTTAGAGCAATACCCCTACCCCTTGCAACCAGACTTTGCCTCCCTCAGTTAAAGCATACAAGATATGTTCTAAAAGATCTTTTCCTGTTTCACATTTTCACTTGGCAAGGTAATGTTTTCATTTTCTAATGTCTGATGTAAACCAGTAAGACTGTTTTTTTTCATTATTTTTGATGTGTTAGCTTTGTGCAAGCAAGTATGCTGAATCATTCTACTGTCACGGTTTCATTTAAGTCCTACTAAACATTAGGTGGTCAATTCAGAATGTTGTAATGATGAGGTTTTCAAGTACTAACATGTTAGATATTAAAAAGCAAAAACAAAAAAACCTTTTTTGTGTGAAAAATAAGATGACAATACATTCAGAAAGGTTTTTGAAAACTATCAAGTGGTTGCCAGGCTTTCTTGGGTAAAGGATGCACAAGTGACCTGCAGCGAAAATCATTTAAAGGCTGTTATTTTCTCCCATGCCCAACTCTCATCCCTGGATCTATCATAAATTATTATAAACCTAATGTAAATAAGTTTCTGTTGTAAATTTAGATTCCATATTAATAGCTGTCTCATTTACTCTACTAACATTGACTCTTAGCTGCCCCTTAAAATGCCCAACATTCACTTAACTTTCTTGGTTGTTTCCATCCTCCTCCAATGTTCCAGGTTTTTTTGTTTTGTTTTTATACTTCCTTGTCTTTTGGGTTGTTTCCCTGTATTCTCATAAATCATTAGACATCCTGGGGATGCCCTTGCTCACTCTGTAATCTATAGATTCACAGGCTAGGCTTTTTTAACTTTCCTCAAACCTCCTGGTCATTCCTGAAGCTTCATTACACTTGATGGATGCTGTATATTCAATGCTGTTGCCCTCTCCAACACTTCTCCAGACTTCCTTTTTGTCTCTTCACTAATTCTCTAGTACTTGTAATAAATAAAGATAATGACACTTTCAGAGCCTCTCCTATTCCATTTTATCTCTATCTCTTCCTCTTCTAACTTTCAGAAGAGATCCTGCAGCTTGACCTTTGAAGAAGTGCTTTTCCTCCCGACCTGTGTAGGTCTATTAATATTCAAGTATTCAGTTACTATGATAATGCAGATCCACTATAATGAAGTAATGGAGTTTGCAGTGCAATTAGTATTCAGCGCTTAGTCTAGTGAGTTGGTTTCTAGGTTAATGAGAGCTTTAGGAACTCTAAAGGTGACAATGACTTGTCCTACAGCCAATGATATTGGTTAGATATCATAGAATGTCAGGGTTGGAAGGGACCTCAGGAGGTCATCTAGTCCAACCCCCTGCTCAAAGTAGGACCAATCCCCAATTTTTGCCCTAGAGCCCTAAATGGTCCCCTCAAGGATTGAACTCACAACCCTGGGTTTAGCAGGCCAATGCTCAAACCACTGAGCTATCCCTCCCGCCTATGAAGGTGGACATAACAGCAAATGGTACAGTGACTGCCTTACTGTCCTGATACTGAGTCACAAGGGGTTCATCTTTATTTAAATGTGTTGTCAATGACCTGTAAAGTTAAATGTGGAAAGTATAAGTGAAAAATTCATATTTACTGGTTTTCAGAAAGGGGTACCCACTATTTCCATAGGAAATCCACTTCACTCCTTTGATGAGATCACAACACCTAGGGCCAGATTCTGTCCTTGAATGTATGTGTCAGGCTGCCACTGAAGTCAAAGGGAGTGATGTGTGCATCTGAGGACAGATTTTAGCCTTTATAATACAGCTGATGATCAGTGAACAGAATTAGGATTCTATGAGTCTGGCATATAGATGTATATTTCTTTCCCCTTTAATTCCAATAACACAATTGATTTGATCCTGGAGTTACTGCATTCTAGTGGTTACAAATAATTATTTTAAATGTCATGTACAGATTTGAAACTGGTATCCAACAAGGTCCAGGAAAATTGATCTTCAAGGCAATGTAGTAGGTTAAATAAATCAAGAAAAGATTTTTTTCAGTACATTTGTTCTATAACATTTGACATATTTTTTTTAAAAAGTGGGTGTATTCAACTATAATAAATATTGTAAATAATAGCATAAATAATGGGAATAGAGTAAAGAAATCATTTTAATTACAAAAGCACCCTGATTCCCACAGCCAAAGCACGTAGGGCAATAAATTACCTTTTCATAATAACGATAAAAAACAAATATTTATGTGAAACAAGCTCATGAATGAATGCAAGTTCTAGGGTGAGCCATGAGTTGTGCAGAGTCAACATCTCTGCTTGTCAGTGTTAACCCCTTTAATATATTTTTTCTCTGTCCTTTGATGTAATTTGTACTTCCTGATCATTTTCTTTTAGTGTGTTGCTATTTATCAGAATTAAAGTGCACTTCTACCTAATAATGTCACAGTTCAAACAAGTATTTTTCAATATATAAGGTGACTTTTGGAAGTTTAGGGACCCCAACTCACCCTGCCCAGCTGGACATATACATCGGCGGGGAGGAGGGTGGGTTGAAAGTTTCTGCTGTAAGAAAAGGGAAAGGCTGCTGCTTCTGCTTGAAAGACCCATGCAAGGGATTCCCACACCAAAGAACTGGTAATTCTTGGGTGGGGCTAATATAGAACATCCTTCCTGACCAAAAAGAAACAAGACACAATTATAAGGCCCTGCTGCCCTTTGCTGTCCTGCCTGGAGAGATGGGAAATGGCCTCTGTCCCTATTCCAGGTGTGAGTAGGTGAATTATAGTTCAGAGATGCCTGGTGGAGCCCTCACCTTTTCTCTGCTCCCGTTGTGTGGCATATCAAAGAGATGCAGGGTGAGGAGTAGAGAATGTGTAGCACGAGGCTCCCCAGCAATAGTGGGCAAACTAGTGCTATAACTCATTCACTGAGGTCTCTGCTATACTTCTTTGCCAGCTTTTAGTGAGATGGGTGCTCTCCCACTGACCCCCACATCTCAGGTCTGCTACATGTGTTGTCTTTCCCTGTCCTCCCCCTCAACTGTGACTGTTTGGGGTGAGGTGGCACTCTCCCTGGAAGCCTGTCAGTTCTTCTGGGATTATGGGAAAGAGCACACGTGCTTCTTCCCGGTCCCTTTGCTAATTGCCCCATCTGCTGTCTCTCCTGTCTCTTGGAAGAGTATGACATAGATTGGGGTGATTTTTTTAGGGGACTGAGTGGAGAATGGGCCACAAGTGTGCTCTTTACAACCCTGAGACATCTTTTCCTAGAGAGGAAAGAGGTTCTCACTCTGCTCTTGCCACCCCAGTTCTAGAGAAACTCCCCTATGCATTGGCTCCTCCTTCTCTATCAACCTTCAGGAGAACCACAAAAGTTTTGCTGCCGGGGGGATGTTCCACAGTTTAGATGGCAAGGTCAGGATTTGGCATATCATGTTGCTATCTGATATATATTACTCTCAAAAGACAGATGGTCAAACTCTGTGGTAACTTGCAGTCCTATTCAATTCCATGAGATTGAATAAGGGGTGTAAATCAGTGTTGAATACGATCACAGTACCATTAGAATTCGTATGCAGTCCGCCTGAATTTCTCATATTTCCCTATTCCCTTATCCTTTGCTGCTTCTTCCCTTTCCTTGCTTTCTGCTTTTTGTTTTCCTAATGATTCTCTTTCATAATCCATGACATTGTCACTGTAATCTAGGATGTCGAACATATGCCAGACTGGTTTCTCAGTGCCAGCATGTCACATTAGAATATGTGTAACTGTGATCAGCCAAGTGTTTTATTTCGATCTTCAATCTGTGACATTAAAATAAGGTTTGGATCTGATAGGCTACATTCATTTGATCCCACTGACAGAACATGGTGAACAATTTATCCAGTCACTGAATATTTGCCTGGCACTTTTTCATATCTTTATTGAGTTGTTGATTCAGCTGCCAATCTAAGACAATTTTAGTGCCCAGAAGAACCAGTGGATACATCACATGGTTGACACACTTCTCTCAATATGCCAAAATCTTCATAACGGGTACCTAGTAGACAAGATGGATTTTTCTTTTCTTTTTATTGGTGGATCTTTACTCTTGTAATACTATAGAAGTCCACAAAATAATACTAACTGAAAAAGAAAAGAAAAGAAAAAAGGTTGGTTAAACTCACAGATAAAGGGATCAAAGTCTTGGAAATGTGTCATCTTGGGACTCTTTGCATTAAGACCAGTTTGAAAGATTCTGGATTAGGGAGGGGGAAGTGGATGCCCTTCTTCATGTGTGTTTTCTGTTTAGCAGCACATTTTTAAATACTCCCGTTCCTTTTTAGCAGACTTAGCCTACAGTGCTTTAAGTTTTACTAGCTACTTGCACATGCTAGAGAGAAAGGACTCCGGTGATACCATGGGAAGAGAAATTAGAGGCCCTATCTATACAGACTGAAATGTGGTTTGGTGGTTCTACTGAATAGTGTGGGCTGGATTTTCTGCTCAATGGGCCCAAAGCAAATTGAAGTCAATCAGATTCCCACTGGAGAAGTCCCGCTGTGTTGGGAGAATCTTTGCCGATGTAAAGCCAGTTGATATAACCCTATACCAGCTTCCCTACCAACTCTGTGTAAGGGGGAGGACAGAGACGTGTACGTGGTGGACTGGTGATGAGACAGACATGGAAAGGGTTAGGGTGGAGCAGAGGCCCCTATGCCTGATCCTCCACCAAGGTAAACTCCATTAGACATGTTAGATTAGGCTCCCTAGTGCTCTGTATTCCACTGTGTGGCTGAGGATCATGGACCCACAACCAGCTCACTGTGAATCAGGGCCTGTATGTTTTCTGAGCAGATCAGAAGGAGGAACAATAAGGAAACAAAACAAGAACCCCTAATAATTTTTTTCAGCTGAGGGTACCTTGAAATTGCATGAGATGGAAAAACTCAGGTCCTGATCCCTTACCCATCATATGGTATTCTTGGCCAAATTCAGATGTGAGTAATTAAATTATGCCTTCCTAAATTGCTCCTTGTAGCTGAAGTATAATGCTGCTATGGACAGATGACCCATTTCACCCCAAAAGGGTTGGCCTTCAGAAGCTGACAAAGTGATCCTCTGGGCGAAAGGTTTCATGTAAATGTAAGATTGATGTAAGAATGTAAATGTAAGAATCACACAGTGTCTCATGTAAATGTGTTTCATGTAAATATAAGAATCACACAGTGTCTGGGTGATTCAATTCACTAGTGGCTCATCAATCAGTCTTCTCAGATCCAGCACAATGGAATATCCTAACTGTAAGGTTCATGTGTCATTTCAATTTAGTGTCACGTGTCATTTGACCTTTGAACCAAAATATTTAGGTTGGTTTAATCTGGATACCTGTTGTGTCTGAAATTGGCAGATTAAATTTTTAAAGATCCTTGTTTTAAAAGTATACTTCTCTTTCCTGCTACATTAAGGTGTCTGTCTAATAACACAGGAAGTATAAAGTTTTCTGCTTTGTCAGATCTGCTTGTTGTCTTGGGTAGAAAAAAAAATGAAATCATGGGACTAGGAAACACTCACAGAAGTAAATGCCACTCTGACAGGCCCTTAGTAAATTTGAAAGGAAAGCAGATTCTTGCTCCAGTATTCAGAAGAGACCTTTGCTGCCATTTAAATTATACATTTTAGAGACCTAAATATGATATCATGCAATGTTGCAATAGGTTTATGGCAAAGATCAAAGCTTTTAGAAAATAGGACTGAAACAAACAAGAAGTGTTATTCTACATCATGGGTCTGATTATCCCCTTGCAACACCTACTGAGGAAAAAAATCTCTCTGAACATATAGGCTTTTACTTTTCTAGTTGATAGTTTCAGGTCACACAGCCCCTAAGATTCTTTCCAGATGTATAATAAGTAAAACAATAATAAAAGTACAGAAGCAACTGTAAAAAGATAGGAAAAATAATTTGTGCTAGCAGATAGCTTTTAAAAACTAAACTGCAAATCTCAGAAATTCATCTATACATCACATTGCTGAAATTAATAATTTCCACTAATTACTTAAATGCTTTTGTTTTCTGAAAATGCTCAAATTTCTTTCAGCTGTGCACAGAAATACAATATTAATAGCTTCTTCGGGAATTCATTGTTCAGATCTTTTATATTCATGCAATCAGTCACTTACCAGTTTCATAAAACTGGTGGAAATTTGACTATTCATGTTGAAACTAGAGTTGACAATTCTGAGCAGCACTGTGGCATGTTTATTGCAAATAATTGTTAGTGATCCTATAGAAAAGATTACAGTGCTGTGAAAGATATTACCCAACACAGATCAGGATATGCAACACTATACCTGCTACTGGAAAACTTCCAGGAAAAATCAATTGTGGTTTAGATTTTCTGAAGCCCGCAGTAACGTGGAATTGTTAATGTCATCCATTCAGTGCAATACATATAACAGAGGGCAGTTGTATCCTCCTGAGTAAAAGATGATAAAGGTCTTCAAAAAATCTCTCTCATTCTTTAACACAAGATCATGTGTTCATGTTTTGCATTTGACTTTAAAGACAGGCATCTAAAACGCTTAGTACCTGATCATGTCATATCTGAACAATGTATTTAAGTTATATTTTTACTTCCAAATAATTGCTTTCAGATTTATTCCCATTGAGTGCCAGTGACACCCAGCAATCCGAAATATTTTACAGATGATATCTTCATGACATTCAGCTCAGACCTCATCTCCATTATCCTTGATGTAATGTGGTATTTTTGGCTTCAGGAAAATAATCCATGACTGCTATCTCCTGTCTGCAAAAAATAAATAAATAAAATATTACAATATGCCTAAATCCAGTCGCCTGATACTTAATAGCTATTCCAGTTTACTTTAGCTGGCAAATGCTTTATATCAAACAATTCCTTTCTTCTTCCCCTTTATAAATGCATTTTGTTATACTTCTGGGTGATTATGACCTACTACTCAGGGGTCAAACTGATAGAAGGAAAATGCAGAGGAACAAACCACTTCAGCTGCTTTTCTCCCAGCTATCTATCTAGGTGCTGAACTGGCTCTCTTTGTGGTAGTATCTGAGCACCTCATGATTATTAATTGATTTCATCTTCATAACACCCCTGTGAGCTTAGGCAGTACTATCCTCATTTTACAGATGGAGAACTGAGATTCTGTGTAGATTAAGTGATTTCTCCAAGCTTGCTCATTCTAAATAAGATCACATAGTAAGTCTTTGGCTGATCCAGGAATTGAATCCACACCTCTTGAATCCCAGTGCAGGGCCCTATCCACTAGACCATCTGCCCTTTTAAGCCCTGCAGGTTAGCACTGTGAGGTTCCTGCAGGATCCTCCTCTGTCTTGGTGGGTCCTTAGCTTATTGGTGGATTTCCTTGCCTCAGAGAATTCACTGCAGCCCTCAGTTTGGACACTTTTGCTAGTGGCTCAAACCTGCTGTCCACTCAGCTAACCTCATCCCTGGCCCAAATGGGGGAAACAGAGAACAATCCCTGCAGTCTCTGTGTCCTAGTAGGTCGGGGACAGGCCAGATCCCTTTCCAATTTAGACCTTCCCTTCTGGTGTTTCCCACAGACCAGGTCAACTCCTCCTGTGTCCGATCAGGAGTTGTGGGGATGAGGGGGAAGCGGGTTCCAGCCCAGGGCCCTGTGGATAGCAGCTGTCCACAGTGTTCCCTGTATCAGCTGCATGACAGCTGCAACTCACTGGGCTACTTCCCAATGGCCTTCCCCCAGCACCTTCTTTATCCTCACTGCAGGAGCTTCCTTCTGAAGCCTGATCACACTTGAACTCTTCACTCCTCCAGCAGCACACCCCCCTACTAACTGATGGGAGGTCCTTTTTAAACCAGGTGTCCTGATTAGCCTGCATGCCATAATTGATTCTAGAAAGTTCTTAATTGGCTCCAGGTGCCTTGATTAGCCTGCCTGTCTTAATTGGTTCTAGCAGGTTCCTGATTGCTCTAGGGCAGCCCCTGCTCTGGTCACTCAGGGAACAGAAAACTGTTCATCCAGTGGCCAGTATATTTGCCTTTGACCAGACTCCTGTACCCCACTGGTCTGGGTCTGTCACAGCACCATCACCACAAATCCTCACCACTACAACTCTCAATTAGCAGAGAAGCATGGAGTACTGTGAGCTAGCACTGCAGAGAGAGCTCACCCCTTGGCTTTGAGTGGTCCAGGATCTTGAGGACAGAGAGTGTGAGGAAAAGAAGAGATAGAAAAGGGGGAACTAGTGGACGTACAAAAAGAAGGTTTCAGAGTAACAGCCGTGTTAGTCTGTATTCGCAAAAAGAAAAGGAGTACTTGTGGCACCTTAGAGACTAACCAATTTATTTGAGCATGAGCTTTCGTGAGCTACAGCTCACTTCATCGGATGCATGTGGTAATTGCATTGAGAAGTGATACAGAGAATATGGCAGATATTGTGGGGTTGAAGAGGTCAGTGAACAGTTTGCAGAAGAGGGTGAAATGTGTGCAGAAAGCAGAGTTATACAGACTGAGGGCCTAATCAATCTCTCACTCCCCAATCCCCTCCTCACCCCCAAGCATGTGAGTAACTCTGGTGCAGTTAGTAGGGGTTATTTGTATGTTGCGAAGGAAGAGGAGGTCCCAGGGAATTGAAACTGTTATTAAAAAATTCAAAGGAAACATTTCAATTTGGATTTTATTTAAATGTACATCTGGCATTGCATAGACAGGTTAGGCATTGCTTTTCAGCATATAGTCACAGTGGAAAGCAGCATATCTGTACTAATGATAATTCAGTGTCGGAGCAGCTATCAACTAAATTAGGCCTCAGTTCAAGAAAGCATCCCTAAGCAGTACAGCAAGCATGTGCATGAATCCCGTTGCTTAAAGTTAAGCACATACTTAAGTACTTTCTTGAACAGTGATGGGTTTAAGTGCATACTTAGGTGCTTTCTTGCATTGGAGTCACAAAGAATAATAAATAAAGAACTCATGCAACAATTCACTTTTCATTTTCTTTGTCTTGACAATGGATTTTCGTCAGCACATGCTGTTGATATGAGGATTTTTTTATTAATGGATACTTTTATTTTTCAGACTTGAGTCTCCAACTAGATCTTTGATAATGGAAGCACCAAAGGGAGTACAAGTTAGTGCGGCTGCAGGAGACTTAAAGGCAACCTGTAGGAAAGAACTGCACTTGCAGTCCACGGAAGGGGAGGTAAGCTCAGTCTGCAATGAAATACTATGCAGTTCTGTCCAGCAAAAAGTAAATAACATAAAGAAACTATTTAATTGATACTGTATGTAAGAATCAAGTGTATACTGTAAAAAATGTTCTGGAGCTCCCTGAATTTAAAAGTGGATTTACTCCAGCCTGGCTCATGCATTATTCTTTGTTTGCTTTCTAAAAAAGCATGTGAATGGTTAAATTTTATTCACACCATTTCTCTCAGGAAAAAGAATGTTAACAAAATACAAATGTGAGTATTTGCCCTAGAAATAGCATGGCATGGAATGCTGCTTAATATAGCAGTAGAGGACAAGTTTACCCAAATCTGTCACCAGAGTCCTGGTACAGAGGCAGATATGAGCTAGGATTTTGAATACATACACAATTATATTGTGTGAATGTGCACAGAGAAAGTTGCATCCAGCCAATGAATCTTAAATTTGGAATGATATCTTGATAAGGCCTGAGAAAGGAAGAGGTGTTCTATTTTCTAACTTTCCCCAATTTGGTTTAACTGCTCTCTCTCCTTAAATTGTTATTGCCTCTCTGAGAGATTGAAAGCTCCGCTTCAATGATATACCCCACCATCCATGTGATATTTCAGTATGAACAGATTTTTGGGGCAGGATTCTCTGCTTGTGTGGTCATTTATACCTGTGAAAAGGGGTATAAAATGCGACCAGAACAGAATGAGAATCAGATTCTTGGTTTTGTTGTAAGTCAGTTAATGTGTGATAGTGGTGCCTGGAAAATTACCTAAAAATGAAATAATAGTAAGAAATCTTGGACAATAACATCTAGAGAACTCAGTTCCCAACTAGACAATTCAGTGAACTGGCTAGATTTTCAAATTCTTGGTGGGAATTGCTGGGTTCCAAGTACTTTTGAAAATCTGGCCACTTCATTTAGGTGCCTAACTGGGAACTGCACTCTTTTGAAAATCTGTCTCCTTGGGTTTATATATCACATCTTCCCCAAAGAATCCCAAATGTTTCACAAACTATACTAAATGCATATAACAGCTTTGACATATACCCACATCAACCATTGCACAGCATGTAATAGTGTATTACAATGCATAAGGAATGTTGTGGCCAAGGACTCTCTGGGTCATAGCCTTACATTTATAAAAATTTCCACGGGATCTGTAATTTCCATACAGCATACTTAAAGCACAATGATAATTTTTCGGGTACTGAGCCTAGATTCTCCACTCTCTTTCTGTGCACCATAATACCACCTCCTTTCAGTTTTTCTTCAAAGCCCACTTCTTCTCACAATCCCTTAAGAAGTTACTCTCATACTAGTGCAACCCTCAGAAAATCTCATTGAAAGAGAAGGAACCGATATGATGCATCTCCAATGACACAAGGAAAACAGCTGTTTTAGAGCAAAATTAAACTTTTTGGCTCAGCATTCTGCAAAGGACAGCATGCAGCCAAATGGGACACCCTAAAGGTATTGTATGTCACAGTAACTGTTTCTCCCATGCTTCCCCCTAGCTATGTGGGGTACATAAGCTACTTCACTCTTTCGGGGAAAGACTTATTTCCTTCTTATGCCTGGCTATTTCCATTGGCCATTGTGTCTGACTGGAGGGAGTGAATTTGTGGCTCTGCCCACTCCCCATCCACTCCTCACACATTCTTAGCACCTTCCCATCCACTTTCTTACAGTGGAGAATACAGGTTGTGCAGTTCTTCTCTCACTTCAGAAGATGAGGAGGGGGCAAAAAGAATTTGTCCTATATGGCCATGTTAGGACTAGTGACAATCTAGGTCTTATTTCTACTAGCCTCCAACCTCCCTCACCTTTGCCCAGTCTAACATGTCCTTGAGTCATCTTACGTTTTCCACCTAGTGCTTGTGTCTTACTACTCTTGCTCTACCTTTAATGGCATTTCTCATGTACTAATATAATACTCAAATGCTGAGACGAGTGGCAGAACTTTTTTTAAACTGTTAGCTCTTTGAGGCAGTGAGTGTGTCTTTAATTTCTCCATTTAGTACTATGCACATCTATGGTGCTTTTACAAATGCTTTATAATAGTAATAATCACAGGTGCTGACTCTGTGGGTGGTCCAGGGTTGGAGCACCCATGGAACAAAATTAGTGGATGCTTAACACCCACTGGCAGCCAGCTCCCCTCCTCCCCACCAGCACCTCCCACCCACTAGCAGCCTGCCAACTCTTCCCCATCAACTCTTCCCCATCCCTCCCAGCAGCTTCCGCCCACGGCAATCAGCTGTTCTGCGGCATGCAGGAGGCGATGGGGGGAGAAGGCAGGGGCGGGGATGGGGCGCGCTTGGGGAGGGGCATAACAGGGGTGGGAAGAAGTGGGGCTGGGTCTGAGGCAGAGCAGGGGTTGAGCACTCCTGGAGTAAGGAGGAAGACGGCACCTGTCATGATAATTAATAATAATTGTGAACCAATGGTTGTGAGGATAACCTCTAGCCCATGGGTTGATCAGGGATTTTGTCATGTACCCTGACTGCTATTTGCCTTCCTAACCATTCTTCTGAAGTACTGTTCTCTAATCTCCATGTAAGGTATTTTTGTAAATGACATTCAATGACCTACTTTAGTCTAGATACTTTGGTGATGAGCACCTAAGGAAAGTCAAATTGATTAGATTCTTTATCCAGAATTCAGATTCACTTACGTGTTCAAACTTAACTGCCTCTGGATGTCATGGTGTTGTAGCAAGATTGACAAAACTATTTAGATGATAAAAGAAGGCCCCATTCTCAGATAAGCGTTGCAGATATTTTATTCCTAACACAAGTCTCTGTTTAGAATGTTAATAAATTATCTCAACACAAACCTGACAGGTTCTTGGCTGAACACCAAATTGGAGCATTTGTTCAATTCTTAAACCAACATGATAATCATGGAAACCAAAACTTTATACACATCTGGGATTTCCCAGGTGGTTGATTCCATAATGATTTGTTAATTTATTAATAGTTGTAATGAAATATTACTTTCCTACCCGCTCCCTGACAGACAAACACCACCCTTTGTTACTCCCTAATAGAGAGTTATCATAGCCAAAATAATTTTATATGCTTATTGTACGTTGTTTAATTCTTCTAGTGCTGGTAATTTTTATGTTCAGCAAAGAACAGTTTTACCCTATGGCTCTGCCCCTAAATAAACACAAGAATTCCACACTGGATCAGACCAAGGTCCATCATGTCTGGTACCTTGTCTCCAACGTTGGACTGTACAAGATGCTTGTGGAAGATGCAAGCACTCTGCATAGGCAAATAGCTCCCTCCCCCCCCCCCTTAGGACTCATCCTGATCTCTAACCGAGATTACTTCAAGCATTGAAGCATGAAGATTAATATCCCTTCCACAACTTTTTTGTTACCATTAATTATTATAGTTGTGGATATTCTTGATCTCCATACAAATGTTCAATCCCTGCCTGCATCACATTAAATTTTTGTTCTTAGCAACTTCCTGTGTTCTAGCAAGTGATGTGAGGAGGTGGCGGTTTGCTGGATGTAGAGATAGCAAATATCTTTCCCTCTTCCCACTGCCCTCCTCCCCTCCAAAAAAGTCCAAATGTCCTTATAATGCAAGGTTCTGGGAAACAAATAGTTCAAGAGATTGGTCGCAGGCTATCACACTATTTCCTTGTGCGTCAGCATTTCATCTGTTATCCAGGTCAGTGGTGATAGCAAATGACTAACTGATGGTAGGTAGGGAACCGATGAGTAATGATCTGGTAGATTTAATCCAGTTCCTAAGGGACAGATTTGCACATCAGAGCAGCTGTATCACAATTGCTGGAATGCATGTCCCCGTGTGCCTTTTGTCACCTATAAATGATATTACTAGAAGCACCAGAATACCATTCCAGTTGCCAGCAGATAGGCCAAAGACTTTTTGAGCATCAAGACTAAATTATCTTTTCATCCCTAGAAGTGGCCCTTCTAGAATGCATCTTGGTTGAGCAGTCTGGAAGAGCATGACTGTGGATGCCCATTTTGTATCTTTCTGTGGACACACATGGGACTTCAGTGTTCAAGGCTAGCAGTCCAGCACCATTCATTGTATAAGAAATTGACAAAGCAAGTCAGTGGAGGAAAATTACATGAGAGAATTTATACCACAGAGACTAATACAGTGAAAAAAATATTCCTAATAAATAGTTTACAATTAGTTTCCTTGTTAACTCACTGATGACTAGAGAGTTTATCATTATTGTTCTATTAGTATATCACATTCTTAAGTGCAATCAGACACATTTTAAAAGTAATCTTTGCCTTTTTGTAATAAACACAGCCTTTGTCAATCAGTCTTTGTGCTCATGGTGTTTGTCGTATTTGAGGCTGAGGTTTTGTACTAGAAAATAGTTCTTTTGTTTTGTTCACATACTGCCGAACCAAATTGAACTTTATAAGGTTTGGAGACAGTTACTTATTCTGTAAATCACTTGAGATAAATTTGTTATAACCATATTATCAGAACATTATAAATTTACCATGGATTAAGCAGTGAAAGATGTACTTACCTTTTATTTAAGAAGAACTTTAAAGTTTTGTGGGTTGTTGGGTTTTTTTGAAGAATATAACTGTTTACCAAATACTTTTCCTCCAGTCCTATTTCTTGTACGGTATAATCCTTAGCCTCCCACAGCACAAATTGAAAGTTTTTGCAAGCATTCTGCTCTTTGACGCATTTTCTTTTTATTTACTTCAGTATTATTATAATCTTTTTATCCACATTATAAATAATAATGCATGATCCCAGATTGAATACTGGAGACTGTAATTTAGTCTCAGGTTCTGCTACCCTTTATAAAGCACTTGAGCTGCACCCTTGTGATTCAAGGCATCAGCAGAATCTTTTGATTCAATTACAGCTTGGCATTTAATTGTGAACTATGTATTACTCTATAAATAAACCATAGCCAATGGTTTAAAGCAGCAATCATTTACACGTAAAATGGAATTGGAAACTCTGGGCATTAAAAAATCCTATCAGCTCACAGAAGAGGAAAAAAGAACATTCCATCTTTGGAAATGTGCACACACAAACACCCCCCCCCACCCCCGGCTGCTGGTTGACTATTACTTCCACATATAAACACAGTAGAAAAGTTCAAAGATGTTCAGATCATTTTTGAATAATGCTATTTGCATCCTGTAGCTACTACCTTTCAGTAGACTGGCAAATACATAAAAGTTTGTTGAGTTGAACCAAAAATATACCAGTATATAACAGTAACAAGTTTCAAGAATTATTTGATGGTGGCAACTCAGTGGTCCAAAATATGACTTACCTAGCCCAGCTCTTATGAAAATTAATTCTGATTCAGTTGCTACATATTTACCCAAACTGCTCCCATGCAACAGACTCTGAACTTTTGCAGCATCACATTGGCTAATAAAGGCCAAGTGTAATCAAGAAAAAGAGACTCTGGGTATGTCTACAGAGCTGCTGGGACAAGTCTTGCAGCCTGGGTCAATAGAGTTGTGTTAACAGGTTTCACGCTAGAAAGTCCACTAAAAATAGCAAAATGGACATTCCAGTTTGGGCTGGAGTTTGGATTCTGAAGCCTGAGGAGGAGGGGTGGGCTTCAGATCCAAGCTCTAGCCCAAGCCAGAAAATTTCAAAGCCGTGTCTACATAGCTCTTTTTAGCATGCTACCCCAAGCCCTGATAGTGTGACTCTGTCAAGCCAGGCTGCAAAACTCACTCCCAGCAGCTGTGTAGACATACACTCTGAGATTACACATTTATGCAAACATATCCATGTTTATTGTCACCTTGTCCCTCCACTCCATCCCCCTTTGTTTGTATATCCACCTGTTGTGCCTGGTTATTATAATCCTAGACTGCAGGATCTCTTGGGCAGAGGACTGTCTTTGTTTTGTTTGTTTATACATTGTCTAGCATAATGGGGCCCAATCCCTGTCTTGGGTCTCCAACTACTACCATAATAAATCCATAATTACATTAAAAATTATGCTGAATATTAGGATACATTTCCCAAATATCTCATGGCATGGGGCAGGGCGTACCCCTCATAGATTGGCACTGTGTGGGTGACCCCATCCCCAGAGTCCATGATGATACCAGTGGTACACCCAGAGGCATACAGGGACAGCACTGCCTGGATAGTCACATACATAGCTGGGGTGTTGAAGGTCTCAAACATGATCTGCGTCATCTTCTCTCGGTTGGCCTTGGGATTCAGGGGGGCTTCAGTGAGCAGGACAGGGTGCTCCTCAGGGGCAACCCGCAGCTCATTGTAGAAAGTGCGGTGCCAGATCTTCTCCATGTCATCCCAGTTGGTGACAATGCCATGCTCAATGGGATACTTCAGGGTGAGGATGCCTCTCTTGCTCTGCTCCTCATCGCCCACATAGCTGTCCTTCTGCCCCATGCCCACCATGACACCCTGGTGCCTGGGGCGTCCCACAATGGAAGGGAACACGGCTCGAGGAGCATCATCCCCAGCAAAGCCAACTTTGCACATCCCGGAGCCATTGTCAACAACGAGGGTGGCGATTTCTTCATCGGCCATTTTGATTTAATCTGAGAGAGACAGTGAGGAGCACAGACTCCGTTAGGTGCATGGAAGCTTTCAAGGAGATGTGATCGGCTACCTCCCCCATGCGCCCTACGGCAGGGGATGTGGATGGACTGGGATGTTGTCTGGACTGGGATGTGGGTGTAGCAGGGCTCAGCCTATGGAGCTCCCACCCCCTGCATAGGCCAGGCCCAGCCCAGCACTGCCTCCTCGCCCCGCCCCCTCACTAGGCCCGCAGACTCAGCGGATCCGACTGGAGACGAGGGCAGGTGAGCATGACCCCAGGCTGGAGTGGCCGCCAAAGTGGCCAGCGGAGCGGCTAGCCCCCTCCCAGCTTGATCCCAAGGCCGCCGGCCCCACCCCTATAGAAAAGTAGTGGGAGATAGATATATTCGCTCCAGGCTAAACAAATCCCTGGTACCAGGATAAGTGAAATGGCAGCTGCTCCAGGTCAGTTAAGACACCTGAGGCCAATTAAGAACTTTCCAGAAGGCAGGGAGAAGGCTAGGTTGATTGGGACACCTGAAGCCAATCAGGGGCTGGCTGAAACTAGTTAAAAGCCTCCCAGTTAGTCAGGTGGAGGTGCATGTCAGGAGCTGTGGGAGGAAGTTGTGCTGTTGGAGAGGCTGAGTAGTACACACCATATCAGGCACAAGGAAGGAGGCCCTGAGGTAAGGGTGAAGTGGAGCTTGAGGAAGTGAGGGCTGCTGTGGGGGAAGTAGCCCAGGGAATTGTACGTGTTATGTTTCTAAAAGGTCAGCTACCATAGCTGATACTATTAAGGTCCCTGGGCTGGAGCCCGGAATAGAGGGTGGGCCCGGGCTCCCCCCCCCACACACCTTTGCCCCCTGATTAATCACTGAGACTGGGAGACAACAAAGACTGTGCAAGGAAGGATAACTTCTCCTCACCTCCCTCTCTGGCTTATGATGAAAATGGCTCAGTAGACTGTGACCCTTGTCTCTAGAGAGAGAAGGGTTACGTGGAGGTCACAGTGAGCCTCTGAGGCTAGCGAAATCCACCAAGAAACATGGGACCCATGGAGGCAAGGACAGAGCTTTGTCACAACTCTAACTAATTACTCGTCACCTCTGTGAGGTAGGAATGTAATTAGTAGAGCCAGTGAGGAAGTTTTCAATGAAACTTTTTTTCATCAAAAATTGCCAATTGTTTGAAACATAAACAATACCAAATTTCAAAATTATCAAACTATCCGATTTTGACATTTTCAAAATGAAAAGTTCTGATATTTGCTTCCAAACAACTTTTCATTTAAAATTTAAGTTAATGTATAGTAATAAAAAAAAAACCTGTTAAATTTAAAAGGTCAAAATGGAAACACAATGTTTCAGAATTACCAAAGAAAATTGACTAACCCAATCTGAATTTTTTTCAATTACCAATTCATGAAAATTCTTGAGATTTTGACTTTCAGGACAGGATTTTTTTCAAAATCTTGAATTCTTGCTGTATTGGAAAAACATTTCCTGAGAACTGTAACAGCTAACACTGTTAAGGAAAAGAAAACTGACACAACTGCCTAAATTTCTGCCAGATTTACTAATTTTCAGAAGCTTGGTGATAAGGCTTGAAGTATTCATAATGCAAGGATTTAACTGGTGTCTTAGGGCACCAGCTAGCTCTCAGCTATGTGAGCCAAGGATATTTTCAAATCAAAAACCTTCACATTTTGCATCCAATTTAATATTTTAACATATAAAACCACATTTGGATGTATTTTCAGTTTTTGGAGTACTGATATGTAGGACCCTGTGGATTTTCCTTCAAATAATGTCCATATTCCTCATTAATAGAGATGGCCAAACAATTCACAGTACACAATGTATTCTGCACATGTAGCCACTTTCACAAGCTGAGCACAATTTTCTTGAATGTATTCATTGTTTGAATTTATGTGATGAATATATCACTCATTGGACTGAGCATGCATATTCAAAATTTGAGTATTTCTTTTTTGCAATTGGGCCGATAAGTCACATGGGATTGTTTCTGTCCTTCATTGGATACACATGCTAATGTTACCAACTCAAATACCTGCAAGTGCAAATTTCAAACTCAGTTTCTGTGAACACTTGAGCCTGTTCCTTTGTACAGTAATTGGCTTTCCATAAACATCTGTGCTTGTAAAAATTGATTGCTCAAATGTTCACAGAAAACAAACTTAAAACAAATGAGATCATGCTTGAATTCATTAAAAATGTGAACAGATATCTTGGAATGTTTTTTTTTTGCACCATTCTACACTGCACTGGTTCTTTAACATCTCGGATAATGTGTGTTTCGCATGATTTAATGTTACAAAATAAATGATCTCAGAAGAGAAGAATTTTGAAATATTTTTGAACAACTTCTATAAATAGCTACTTTGGTACTGGAAAATCCATAGTGAAGCACAAATTCTTACTTTCTCAGTAGGTATTAATAATTAAAGAATATTTAACAAGCAATGTCTCTGTCACCAAAATATAGGGTATAATATCATCTAACTTGTATATAGTGTTTTTGTCTTCAGAACATTTTACAAAACCTAACATATTAATGCATTTGGCCCCAGTCGCCAGCTTTGTTTCAATATTTAACCATCCTCAAAAGCCATTCATTGTCTCATGCTTGTTATGTTTTTGCTTCTGCAAACAGATGCCCTATTGTGCACTGATATGTTGGCACAGAGTCTCATTCATTGCAATTTATCACTGCATGGACACAGGGGTCTAGGCTTGTGCATCTATTTTCAGATTGAAAGTCATACGTAGCAATAAATGGTTGAAAATTCACCATGGAGGATTTAACCTCAAAACCTTTTTTACTGCAAGTGTACCAATGCAAAGAACATTATTGCTGTTATTATTAAACTAGTAAAAGTTGCAGTAAAACAGTTCTTTTGTTTGTTCACTTGTTAGACAAATAATGCAAATCAGTCTAAATCTCTTAGAACAGAATTACACTCTAACAACTTGGGCAACCCAATGTGAAATTTAATTAGCACCAACACCCTCACCTCAGGGCAGCATGAAATAATCTTAATTTGTTAATTTCATATTATACAAATATCCGTAAAGATTTAAAAACACACAAGAAATTGGGTTCTAACCCACGAAAGCTTATGCCCAAATAAATTTGTTAGTCTCTAAGGTGCCACAAGGACTCCTCGTTATTTTTGCTAATAGAAAATTAAAATGTTTTGATTTTGCCTCATGAAGGCTTGTTTCTTCTTTCTCGGAATGTCCAGTTATACCAAATGGAGGTTGAATTCAGTGAATAAGTGTTGAAAGAAAGGAATAAAAATGGTTAAAAGTTTCAAGGAATGGTCTGTGTGGGAATACAATGTTAAAAGGGCCACAGTTTGGGTGCTCAACTTGTATTTTCAAACATACCAACATGTGAAAACTGCATTGATGGGAGCCTAGTGACCCAATTTGTGAAAACAACCATCTGTGCTTACAAAACAATAATATATCCAAACTAATGCACAGAAAAGACCCAACCCTGGGCCAAATCCTCAGTTGGTGTAAATCAGCATAGCTCCATTGTACTTGGTAGAGCTTGTGAGAACCAAAGAACTAATTTAGAAGAAACAGATTAAGCTCCTAGGTGGATTGGCCGATATCCACCAGAGATTTTCAGTAATTCTGGCTCAAGTTACTTATTGGGAGAAAGTTGACTTAATATCCTTTTAATAAATTGTTATTAAAGTTAATCAACAAACAAAAATGAAATCAAAACTTATCACTAAGGCTAAACTACTGTAAACCAACCAAGGGTTCAACAATTAAATTGTTAAACTGAGGTCAAAATAAGATGGAATAGACAAGTTAACAGCAATATTGAAATTAAGCAATACATTTAGTCAAATCATCAAATGAATACAGCAGATGATCTATCCGTATAAGTCCTAAAAGATGAGTAAAAAAGATGAGTCCTAAAAGGAGGTAGCTCGCTATCTATTGAGTAACAGACCCCAATTAGAGAATTTCCCTATGGCAACAAAATCAGCTTAGCTAGTTGAATATTTTAATACTAAAATCAAATTATTATTTACCACTAGGTCATATCCTCAGAGCCAATTGAAGCTTCCACCTTAGATTTCACTATTATATATAGAGCTAATCTGTTTCATCTTCCCTGCCTCCACAAAACACATAAGACATTAACAAAACACTAGGATAAACAAAGTTGAGCAGCTCTCATTGAACACATTGTAGCTGATAGCTTAATTTCTCTGGCCTCTTTCACAGAAGCGGAACACTCATTCAGTGCTTTTACAAAGCAGAGTTTAGGGCTATTTAGATTGGGGGGCAGGGTATTCATTAGCACTTCCCCGTGTGCTCTGTACAGGGGAATCCTCAGCCAGGAAACTACAGGTGGTTTGAAACTTAACAGGGCAGAGAATCTGCCCCACAGTATTGACTGTGATCCCTTGACCTTTGTGGAATTACATGTTTGGACCCCAGGCGGGAAACTGCTGATCTAGGGAGTCCGTCACAACCTCAGATGCTGATGGATTGCAAGGTGAATCTTACTGTTTATAATTACAAAAGACCCTGGGTGGTGAGTGGACTATATTGGTGTCTTTAAGACACCTTTGCCCCTTCCTGACCCTGGGCATGCCCCATAGGACTTGCAAGGAGGTCCTTGGAAGGGAGCTTTACAGCTGTTTTGTACTTTTCCCGTGTTGGGAGAATCATTATGGCATCGAGAGGCCAGAGCTGCAATGAGTATCTCTTCAGCTCTCTCTGACTCCTTACTTCAACAAAATTGTGAAAATTGATGTCAATAGAAATTTTTCCCAAGTGGGGATTATAATAGCTGGGAAATTTGACTCAGAACAATTTTGAAACCCTTTGTTTTGTTCTTTTATTTAGTCTCTTACAATATTTTGTTTTAATGTAATAGCTTTCTTCATATTGGTTTTCTGTCTAGTCAAATATCTTGTATACGTCCACTGGAAATTGTCCTTTCTTTTCCACACGTCATGTCATGCCTGGTTCTGGCCTAGATATGGTTTGTGAACTACTGTAACCAAAAACTTACTTGTGGTACAGAATTTTCAAAAGAAAAGCATTTAATTAACATCCAGAGCTAATGTAAGAGAGCACTTTGTCACAGTATTGCTACTGAACATGAAAAAAATCAAAGAATTTCATAATCTTGTTGCCCAAATCCTAGGAGACTCAACATAATTTTACCGTAAACACATCCCTGCTAGTAGCTCTAATGCCTTTAAACATTTCTCATACAAGAGAATGCTCTTTTATGAATTCCCATTGGGGTTTGGATCTTATTTGTCAAAAGTTCACTTTGCTTTGAGTTGTTCCTTATGAAAATCATTATATCACAAGGCTGTCTTGTCAAATAATAATGTAGTATTGCCCTTTCTTCTGTTACCACTCCATTTGCATGATGTCATATTGCATGGCCAAATGCATGCCTCATAGAAAGAAAACAAGAATGCTGCTTTTATATTGTAGCAAAACCAAAATCAAGTTGTCACAGCACCACAATGTGAAACCTGAAGTAAAAATTAAAGTTAAGCAACATTCCAAATCTTCAGATGACTAGAAAAAATAATTGCAGCAGATTCTCTTCTGACTTACACCAGAATAATTCCATTTAAATTCCCATCTACAGCAGTACAACATGCCTACATTGAGGTTCTGCACAAGTGTAGCTACAATGATATAAAAAAAGATCATTATAGATTCACAGATTATAAATCCAGAAGTCTAGATTATAAGGGCGTGGAACTTCCCTAAATTAATTCCTGAACTAGAGCATATCTTTTAGAAAAACATACAATCTTGATTTAAAAATTTCCAGTGATAGAGAACTTACCACAATCCTGGTGAAGTTGCACTAGTGATTAATTACCCTCACTGTTAAATATTTATACTTTATTTCGAGTCTGAAATTTGTCTAGGTTCAACTTCAGTCATTTGATTTTGTTATACCTTTGCCTGCTAGAATGAATACCCCTGCATTGTGGGTACTTTAGACTGTAATTGTCACCCATTAATCGTCTCTTTGATAAATTTAGTAGACTGAGCTCCTTTAAGGAATGTTTTTCAATCCTTTAATGATTTTCATGCCTCTTCTCTGAACACTCCAATTTATCAAAGTCCTTCTTGAATTATGGACAGCAAAACTGGACACAGTATTCCAGCAGCAGTCACACCAGTGCCATATCATCTCTTGTAGCAGGGTTGCCATTTATTGCCCACCCACTTGTGGCCAGAGGTGACTCCAAACCATGCTCGCTCTGTTTCCCTTCTTCAGGGCCACTTAGGAACTCCCCTCAATATGTCTTTGGACTACCCCCAACCACCACATGGGGCTGGGTTAATAGGTGAAAGCAGTACAAAGTGGTCCTCAGGATCTCCAAAATAAACACAATAGTTCAAACTCATCTCAGGTTCTTCTCCAGCATATGGAGCTCTTTTTCTACCCCAGACTGTTCTTCATGGACCCGTGATGCTGACTTTCCTCTCAGGAGCTCAGCCTACTGGCTCTAGCATCCTTCTCCCTGTCATCGCACTCTCTGTGCATTATTTTGTTGGGAGTAATGTCAGTCTGACAAGCCTATAACTATGCAGGTTATCCTGTTCACCCTTTCTTGGTTCTAGGAAGACAGCACACCATCCTGTTGTCTTTCTGCCTCTTGCAGAATGTTCTTTCCATTCTTCTTAGTATGGAATCTCCAACAAGGGTCATCTGTCTTCCTTGGACAGTTGGTGATCTCTTTGTGGGCACACTTGATTGCCTTTTGGGTTATGATATGTCCCATACAGCTCTGTGTTCCATTCCTCCCACCAGGAACTTCAGAGATTTTCTGCAGTTTCCTCACTGACCATATAACAATAGGATACTTCTAGCTGTGTAGAATTCCTCTTGGTCTTCTCTCTGGTAAATCATAGCCTTCCCATCCTCATCCACTTTTGGTAGGGGATTAGTGGTGCTTTCCCGTGGCTTCTCTGACAATTTGCAGCTGGTGTTGAATATAAAAGAATTTTTGCCTACTGAATGGAGGAGTAGTATGTATGCTATGTCATGTTGCATTCTATATATTTGCTGCCTATAATGTGGTAGATAACATTTTAAAGCACTGGGCAGTATTTCAGGATCCCCACCACCTCATAAGTCTCATAATGCTATCTCCAGGGCTTGTGTCCGCACTGAAACACCTTCTGCTGTTTAGAGTTTCTAGTGTTGCACCTAGGGCAATGGCTGATCTTGCTTTAGCTTGTTGTGGAATTTTCTCACTCAAACTATCTTCCTCAGTTCATCCCTCATTAATTTAATTAAAAAAAAAAAAAAACAGCAGCAAAACCACCAAACACCTAAAAGCTCACTTTTTTCAGAGATTTTTTCTCTATCAGTATGCCCCTCTGAAGGACTTACTTTTTTATTATTTTATTCATCTGTTTTGATGAAGATTCATTGTACTGTAGTTATTTATTCAGCACCCTGAGCAATTTCCCAGATGGCTGATGTACTCTCTAAACATTATAAAACTATTTATAAACAAATTCATGATCACATTATCCTTTCCAAACTGGTCAGCCTCAGAACATTTAGTGTTGTTTCAGATGAGAGAAAGTAAAAAAAGGACATTTCCGACTTAGATACAATGTTCAGAAATCAAATGGTTATAGTTTGATTGTGCTCTTAACAAGACTTTAACCTTAAACCTTTCTCGTCTGATTTCAAATCCAGTAAGCACATTATCTAATATATGTGAACACACATGATTATTTAACTATTACGTGTATGTAGTTATTGTTAAGACTATACAGTTTAGCATATTTCACCACAAATTTTCTGCTACTTAAAGTAATACATGGGGGAATAAGCTTTAATAGCACTTCACACTCATTAAAATATGAATTGTTTGAGGTAGGGAGACGCTACTGTCTGGAATGAATGAATTTCTGTCATAAAAGATACAAGAGAAAAATCAACCTGTTCAGGAAACATTCTTAAAATGTTATTGTATGGGCACTCACTTATTCACTTATGGTTGAATAAATGTCTTGGGTGAGGAGTTAAGAGGTATTTGCATAAACTGTAATTATGTGTACTAATGTGTGTTCAAAGGCACATGCCAGCAATACCAGTAGAAATGTATGTTGTTTAGATATTCATATTAATCTCTCAGGTGCACATTAGAATAAAGTTTTTAAAATATTTTATATAAAGGATGGAAAAAGAAATTAAATTTAGTTGTTTTTCTTTTTTTTTTCCCCTCCACAGATATTTTTAAATGCAGATATAATCCGACTGGGAAATCTACCAATGGGTTCCTTTTCATCTTCCCCATCTAGTTCCTCAACTCCTCGACAGACTATCTATGAGCTCTGCGTTTGTCCTAGTGGTAAACTGTACCTTTCCCCGGCAGGAGCAGGCTCTACTTGTCAATCCAGTAGCAACATCTGTTTGTGGAGCTGAAATGACTCCAGTTTCTCCTCACACCAGAATAGCCTTTTGTTACTGTCCCTCTGCTTCACAGTTCTGCTCGGTTTCCTTGTGACAAGTTTGAAGCTTCAAATGGCCCGCAGAGCAACTTCTTCCAGTGTAAGCAGGAATACAAAGCTGCCTTCTCTTGTGGCTCATGTTACCACTCAACATAGAGATGGGAGTGAGATATTCAAAAATAAATGTAATCTTCATCAGGAAACCTGGATCATAATATCATCTTTTGTCCAAAAGAGAGAATAACACAGGTGCCTTTGCTACGTGAAGTGAAGCACATAGTTTAGTTTTATGCAGGACCTGGATATGAACTGCACACGTATATACAGTACTTATACAAATTAGCCCAGAATCCAATTGTGAGATGAATAGGTAACCCCTGTATGATAATTAACTTCACTGTCTGAAAGCACAATTTTCCATTCATCTTTTTGGATGTAAACTTTTATCCCTGAATTTTAAAATTTTGAAGCATTGTGTGATGCTTGCTTTATTAAACAATTAAAATTCAGTACATGGTTTTTAACAAAAAAAGAAAAAAAAGTAAAAAAAGAGAGACAGAATCCCTCTGAGTTTTGTTTCTTTAAAACAAATGTGTTGTTACTCTGTCTTCTAAGTCTGGGGTTTTGTACGTTTAGGTAAATTTTGCAAGCACTCAGCAATATTAAATTTATGGAGTTCAAAAGACATCCACTCTTGTTTGTCAGATCTGAATAGCCTCACACAGTTATTAGTGGGTTACTGCACATGAAGTGATTGCTTTTAGTAAAATGTACAGTTTCTGGAAAAGAAGAACAGGATAAAGAGGGAAATATTGATGATATTGAACTGTCTGATCAAATAGGTTTTTTTCAGAAGACATTTATGTTTGGCAAAAAAAAGAGACGCTCTTCAGAGGTATATCTTGTCCATTTTATAGCACTTATAGCTTGTCTATCCGCTGCCATAACATAATACGTAAATACTAATGTAATGCATAACACCAAGAAGCAATGCATTTACAACTGGAAGGCCCGCTCAGATTTATTATCCTTTTTTCTTTTGTCATCTGCTGTTAAGGTTTTTAAAGTAATAGCATTAAAAATCCATGAGCAAATATGAAATGACATAGAATATTAACAAGTACATTGACATTGTGTTGACTCCACCAGGTCTGTGTTTAGATAAAGCTATCATATTTCCACTCAGCTTTCAATAGTAACTCTCTTTTTGACTAGCTTGACCTGGGAATTTAGTTATGTTCCATTTTTCATTACCTGTTTTCTAGTAATTGAGCTCCTGCAAAAGACACTTTGGTATATTGTTGATAAATTTGTCTCACTGCTGCTTAACAAGAGTATCTTGAAACTTGCAGAATCCAGGAATGTAAAACAGATAAAAAATGTTTCCTATTGTGGGAAGATGACTTGATAACAATAAGGTAAGTGTGCTTTTAAATATTATCTTTTCAGTTATCCCACCCAGCTCATAGTTTTTGCTGTGTCTAACTATAAGAACACCAATGCAATGATTTGCTTCCAAAGCTAACTCTAAAGTTGGGGAGAGTAGTATTAAAGGGGTAAAAAATAAACGAAAAAATAAAAAGTGAAACTTGGCAACCATAATAATGTGATTAATTTTCTGTTTTAGTATCATCTATAGGGTTTATTTTGTTCACTACAGGTGACATTCACCCTTATGAAGAAGACCAGCACAAGGTCTATACACTGCTTCACAGCTATTTGGCCTTGTTCTAGTCTTATGTGTAGGGATGAATTTCACCAAAAAGGAAGAGCTATCCCCTCCGCTACTACATAGTCAAACAAGGATTTTAATTAGACTACTTCATTTGCTCAGATTTCTTCAGCTGTTAACTTTTGAATTTTGAGACTTTAATTCCTTGTCTTTAATAAAGAAAAATACTTCTGCTGTTAGTCATTTGTTTTTCCTTTTTCTGGTACGCTAATTCTCTGCAATACAGGAAATAAAGTAGCAGCATTGTAAGAAAACTGTAGGAATTGTCAATATATAGTGGATCTTCAAACGACCTTATGAGGAAAGAGATATCTTTCATTTGGGCACATAGGTAACAGAATGTATGTGTAAAACTCATCAGCACAAATGATATTCCAAGGAGAGGAGGACACCGCTGAATGAGTCTGTGTCTCTGAGCTCATACATTCTATCATCTGTGCCCACGTGCGTATGCTGGTAATTTAAAAGATGGGCAAAAAATTGCAGAGAATCATTGATTCGGTGAATTTAACCCTTTGTGCTGTTCTCAAAGTGTTCGTGAATAGACTGATTAGTTCTTTGCTGTTTAAAGTGTATTGCGGAATGTTTGTGCAAACAAATGTCAGCCTCTGGGAACGGCTTGCAATAGTTTGCTGTGAGTCTTCCCTTGAGTATTCTCCATTCATGATATTCGAACTGTATGACTGGTCACCTGAATACAGTAGAGTTTTGGTTCCCTGGCTGAATGACCTAACTTGTATAAACTACTCCTACTTCTGCGTGAACTGAAATTCATTACATTGCAAAAACAAATGTAATTATGTGATGAGATTAATTTTAGCGACAAGCCTAAATTCATTTTCCACCAACATTTGTATGTTCAGCGTTGCCAACTCTTGCAAATGTTAATGTGAGTCTTGTGAAATTGGACGTTTTACTTTAAGCCCCAGCTCCTGGAAACAAGTGAATATGTAAGAACCTCAGCATTCATTTTTTTAAAAAGTAAGTTTCTAGTTCTCAAGGTTATGGAGAAAAGCTTAAAAATGTGATCCAATTTAAAAAAAAAAAGCAGAAGGAAAACAACAAGAATGGAAAAATTATTTTAAGCCAATCTCATGATTTTGGGGGCCTGACTGATTAATTTTGAATGCTTGTATTTGGCAGTACTGAAAACCTTACTTGTATGTATGTTTATGAAGAGCAAATAAGAAGGAATGCTGAAACAAACCATAGTTACAAGTTCCTAAAATGCTTTAAATTAATGTTCCTCCCTGTTTCCCAGTTCAACTGGTGGTCGTGCTTAAAAAAAAAAATGCAGCTGCAAACACCCATGCATTTAGTTTTCGATGGAGGGCTCGTGGATGCTCTCAGCAAATAGATCACACAGAAACAGGGAGTGATATCATTACATTTCGACTATTGATCTTATGAAGCTGAGGTGTAAAGTAAAGGAGGTCGCGTGTTCAAAACCGAAGGATGTTTTTCATTGCTGTTCTTGCCACATGTCACCTTGCTGCCTTGCTCTGCTCATGATAAAGCAACTGCAACCCTTTCCCCCATTAGTATGCTTGACTGGCTGAATGTTCCGATACCCCTCTTTAGAAAAGGTATGCAACTTCTTGCCGTGGCTAAGGCAACAGCTTCCGAATTTCCAGGTCATTGCATTGTGACAGCTGCAGGGCAGGGGTGAGAGTCCCAAAAGCATTTTTAACTCTTTTTCTTTTCAATTAGTAAATGTCTAATTAGGAAAATAATACCTGGGGCTAAAAAATAATCCTCTAAGGTGCTTTATAATATATGAATACATGTATCACAAACTGCCTCTTTTTATTAGCTTATTAGCTTGGGCGCTACTGAAGTGGTTTTATAGTTGGCTCACCTCCTCAGAATTGCTCATATGGCCACAATGAAATATAAGAAAAGACCTTGTTAGCTACATGTATTAATATTTATTATCGTATAATATGTTGTAAAAATGTCTATTATAATAGAAAAGGATACTGTCTCTTTCTTGTTTAAAAAAAGCAAACAAACATTGAATGACCTCTTTGAACACTGTTACCTGTATGGTTTTGTACTGCAGTTCATTCACTGGTTAAATGTTAAAGACCAAAGACTGACACTTCTATTATATCTAATAGTATGACACAGCTGCTTCCACTAATTCTGTTGGAAGGAAGAGAGGAGAAGTTGTAATTACAACATGAAATGGTAATGTACTTTTGCTCTGTGCAGCATTTTGAGATGTAGATTTTTTGTTCCAGAGGGATAGTGTCAGTGTCCAATTATATTGTTCTTCAGACATAACAGGTTCTTTCACTGTTTGAGATCATGAGAAGAGGAAAGAATGTGTATTCCAGAATGTACCAAAAAGTTGCTTACTTCAACTGAATTTATAATTTACATTGTTTTGCTTGCACAGTGATTGGACCGGATAACACAATTCACATTAGACCAATTTAGAAACAGAGGGCTATTTAGTATGGATTGAAGAAACAGCCATAGGGACTGAAAGAAGTTGATGGATGTTAAGGATATTCAGCTGTAATAACCTGTGATATTTTTAGGGTTTCTAAATCATTGCCTACATGTTAACAAAATAAAAGCCAAACTTATTGGAGATATTGATATTGATATTGATATTGGAGATATCAGCTGATTCACTGTAATGCAGATGCAAACTGGATAAGAGTTTGAGTGTTGTATTGTTTAAAACCATACTTAAAAAAAATCTAACCATTTTTTGTTTTGTTTTGTAACTATCATGTTAATGTTTTTCTTGTGTGTATAGATATATAAAAAGATGGAAATATTTTCTTACACATACTATGCAATGTTTGTAAAATTGCAATATTACCAAAATTACAAAAGCTGTGCTTTTGTACTCTCTTGCTTTATGTAATACAAATCTTTTTATATTTAAATTGATTTTGTCTTATAAATTGTAGATAACATATTTATTCAAAAGCAGTATACTGTATATTCAAGTTTTTTTGTTTGGTTTTTTAATGAAATAACAGCAAGGTTTTGGAAGTTGGAAATTACTTTTGTTGAAACAGTGGAACTTCTGTAGCATGTAATTAACACATAGAATTTACAATCTGTACTGTACTTCTTTGTATTTGGTCTTAGTATTTTCATCTGGTGCTACCGTATAACCACAATGTGATAGATGAAACAGGAAAACAATGAACAGAATTCATTCAGGATGCTCAAATGTCAAGGGGAGACTAGAAATGTTACTATTGATGAGAAACCTGTTTTTTTTTCTGGATAATTTCTATTTAAAGATAACTTCTGTTAGCACATTTTCTTTTTGTTTTGTCTAAATTTGCAATTTGGTAATTTTTCTTGGTTCAATCTAACTTTCTAAACTACATACAAAACAGAGACTGCTGGAGATTGTTTTGATTTTAGAAAACAAACACACACCACCAACATATTTAGATTGACTATTTTGCAGACATTCCAACCTGCAAAGTGAATGGATTTATTTTCATGCCAGGCTTGGAGAAGTTAAAACTAAGGGAATGATTCTAATTTATACTAAGGCAACTTTGCACCACTCTTTTGAAGAAAAGGAGCTTTAAAGTCAACATAAATTACATTTGTACCTGCTTAGACCTCCTTAACCCTAGAGCTGGTTGGAAATTTGTAGGTGAAACGTTTTTTGGTTGAAAAGTCCTGTGTTGTTAAAAGCAAGACTGTGAAAATGCGTCAATTTCAATGAATCTCCCAACTAAAAATATTCTTTAAAATAGTATTTTCAAGATGTTTAAACACTTTTGAAACAAAAAAAAATAGTTTTCCAGTTTTACTTTTTATTTCAAAATTTAAGTTAGACTGAAAAAAGTTAAAGAGAAAAAACAGGTTGAAATTTAAATGAAATATTTCAAAATGATCAGACCAAAATGTTTCAACTGACTTGAACAAAACAATAGTGCGGCTTTTTAGTTCACAAAAATGTTTGAGATTTTGACTTTTTGTCCCAATCTAGGGCAAGAAAAAATTATGAACTCTTGAAAATATTATCTGGACAGAAAACCATTTCTACTTTACGCTGTCAGAGTGGTGTAAAGTGGCCTTAATGTAAGTGTGAATCAGGCTTGTGTTGACTAATTCAAAAATACCAGTGCAGTATTCAATAAAACAAAAATATTCTGACCCATTCTATGCAGTCATGAATTAGTCATTCTCATCCCACTAAACCTGTATAAGTAAGTATAATTTTATATACTCTTCTAGTTTTAAGAGAGAATCTCACCTGAAACTTTGGTTGGGCCTTGAGTTGAACCCAAATTATGTTTTTGACATTTGTGTTTTTTTTAATATCACCACACACCTATACAGTTTGTGACTTGGGCTAGGACTGGAAGGAAAAGTGCTAGAATACCCTGAAGAAATCACGTGCTGTATATCTGGTCAGACCACATCAGGAAGTACCAGATATAGAATCATAGAACTGGAAGGGACCTCGAGAGGTCATCTAGTCCAGTCCCCTGCATTCAAGACTAAGTATTACCTCAACCCTCCCTGAGGGTGTTTGTGCAACCTGCTCTGAAAAATCCCCAATGATGGAGATTCTACAACCCCTCTAGGCAATTTATTCCGGTGCTTAACCACTCTGACAGTTATGAAGATTTCCCTAATGTCCAACCTAAGCCACTGTTGCCGCAGTTTAAGCCCACTGCTTCTTGTTCTATCTCAGAGGTTAAGAACATTTTTTCTCCCTCCTCCTTTTAACAACCTTTTATGTACCACAACTAAACTTGTTCCACATAAATGAGACAGATACCATTATTAGACCAATAAGATTATGAGAAACAGCCAAGCTTTAGATGCTTCTCTGAGCATCTGACCCTTTTGATGAAGTACTTCAGAAAAGAGGTAAATAAGCTTTATAAGTTGTTTTCAGGGGAAAAAAACAATGGGCCTTTGTTCTAGCCATGCTACAATTGGCACAGGACTTCAGTTGGGGAGCAAAGGTCTCTTTACACCACCTATACAACTCCATGATTCTCCTTGACCAGCTCAGCTTCTGACATAAACCAGCAGCCTTAAACAATATTCAATGTAAATTAGAGTTGCTATTTCGGCTGCCAGAAATACCCAAAGTACAGTTACTGCACAGGGTGTGCCCCCTACGCTGTCGGCTATGTTGGGAGGTGGGTTAGAATATTTTCCACCACTAGGAGAGTTCCCCATGCCAGGGAGTCTGGCCCAGTGAAACACTTCTAAGTTTTCTGTTTTCTGATGTGTACACTTTTCCTGCTAAATCAAATGCATCTTTAATAGTCTCACCTTAAGTACTATAGCAATTCACTAGAAGGCAAATCCTCTGTCTACATTCCATAGGTCTAGGTAGCCCCCACAGGTGAGAACAGGGGCACTTATTCAAAAGATTTCACCAAATGTTTTAGGGCCAAATGTGAGTTAGTGAGAGTGTGTGTACCTTCGTGAGAATTGCAAGGTCAGGAAATTTTATTCTGTCCAAAAAGATAATTGTTTGATCAGTGGAAAAGACTGGTATATATATTCAGGAAAATAAAAATACAGGAAACTGTCCAAATTAGTTCAACCTATTGTAGGGAGAGTAGGGGGTTATCCAGCTTCCCATAATGCTTTCTACTTAAAATGCCTTTAAAAAAATCACAAAAAAGTATCAAAGAAATACATAACATATTCTATATTATTAACACTATATATATGCATTGTATACAAGTAGAATAGAGAAGTTACGAGTGTGCTAATAATTTATACTTCTATATTGTATTAATAACTTTATTACAAACCTAAATTTAGCAAGTACTGCTTAGAATATTCAATAACAGCAAACAAAATATTATTTCTTTGATACAGCATTCTCATATCCCTTATAAATTAAGGGTCTTCTGTTGCAGTGATTTCTTCTGTGGTTTTCAGCACTTTGTAGAGCTTCTTTGAGATCTGCTGCTGAAAAGTGCTATATAAGAGCTAGATTTTATTATTATTATTATTCTCAGGATAGCTCAGATGCTTCTCTGGGTTCCATTGACCAATATTCCACAACATGTAAGGAAGGAATGCCAAAGGCAGCCTGACAGGGCCTAGAAGAAACATTGCCATAAAGGCAGATAGTCAAGATTCTATCAGCTGCTGTGCCCACCAAAATACTCGATTCCACTGGCAAAATTCACTTCGGGCCATGATACTGTCACCAAAGTTGTGTATGCTTGTTCCAGAAGTGACTCAGATCCTATATATTGAAAGAACAGGGAGCATATATTGACCATTTTATTTAATATTTGGAAGGCAGTAATTATTCTCGGGCAGTTCATTGAAAGTGGCTGTCCCAAGTGTGCACAATAGTAATATAGCTGAAAACTTTCTTACTTCTTTCATGAATAAAAATAGTCATTCTGCCATAGGGCAATTATTAACCCAGAGAAAACAGCTAGAAAGCTGATAGGGAAGGCTGGTCATATATAATATAAATCAAGTCTAGTCTCTCTCTCTCTCTCTCTCTCTCTCTCTCTGATTCTTCTTGGGAAACATCCATAGAAAGGGACAAACACAGAATCCTAGAAGTAAATGTCTGTGCCTCTCAAATATTGAGGGTGAACTCTAGATGTGTGTGTGTGACAAATAGAAATAAAATAAGCTCAGATCATTAAGGGCCCAAGCCAAAGCCTATTGAAATCAATGGAAGTCATTCTATTGGCTTCATAAGCTCTGGATCAGGTTCAAAACCTTTATTGAATGTTTGTGTAATACAAGTTTAATCAAATCACACCATTAAATATACTATTTCTAACATATACAATTAACATTCGTACATTTCCACTCCTGCATCTAACAGCTTGTGAAACTTGAGTGCCAGCATATTAGCAAACATTAGTCTGGTTGTGCTGTGTTCCCTGATGTGTCAAAATGGAGTATAGCAGATGAATTTAGGACCATTCAGACCATGAGACCATAAACAGAAATAATATACATCTGTTGGCACTGCATTGCAAATTGCATCCCCTTCATTCTCTTGTCCGGCTTGAGAGGGCCCATTTATTTAAAAAGTGCACTTGGGTTGAGGTTTGAGTATCCCTCCTCCTGGCAGAAAAGTGTTTGTGGAAACCACTTGTCTGAAGTCTCCAGTCACTTCTAAGGAGGCTCAGTGGACTAATGTCAGCCATAATAAGGGCTCATGGGCTCCTTTCTCCTACCTAGTGGGCAGGGCAATAAAATGAGTCCTCCCCCCTACACACACACACACACGCAATCAGGACTGGGGCTGGTCTTCCATGACATGATCTACTTTGTCTCCAGACACAGCAGAAGCCCTTCTGTGAAACTAGCATGGCATTCTGTGAGAGGGAGAAATATAGTGGCAGCCACTGAACATGACAGGTGCCTCTGCAGCATACAGATTTTTCCCAGGGGAAGTCATCTGTGCTAGTATCACTCTTGGAGGGAGATGCTTGATATTCAGGCCTGGGGACCAGAGGTATTGATGATACAGCTCCAGATGGAGCTAGGCGGCTTGTGAAGAAGGATTTGTCTTATATGTGGAAGGTCTGTGGATTCTGCATAGACTTCCCTGCAGATCCATGGTGTCTGCTGGTTTTACCAGGTGTGCCTCCTTCCCTATCTCAGTTTCCCAAACTTCTACCAGTTCTCTCTCTCTCCAGACTGGAGGTGCATGTTTCACCCTCTTCCAGATTCTGGTGTGGGAGGTGAAATCACATGTGGGCCTAGTTTGAAACACAGATGTAAAAGATGTGTGAATGGAAAGAAGAGAAAGGAGGTCAACGAGCAAAAAAAGCAGAGAAAAAAGAAGTAGAGAAGGGGAAGAGCCGAGAAAAAAAGATAGGGCCAGATGAGGAGATGTTGCCATTTAGAAAAATGAGGATAATATATTCCCTCTTTACATTTCTGTTTGCCTCACCAGATGTTTTAAAACATGAGACAAACCTTCAGGAGGCTGTTGACTTGCTAGGCTCTCGTGGGATTAGATATGTATTATTGATAGCAAATGGAGGGTATAGGTTATTTTACGGGTTACTACAGTGTTTGCTATGCCAAGCCCCTCCTGGTGACTTCTGAGCTTTTCTGTCTCTGACAGTAGCAGCACGAGAAAAGGAGCAGCTAGGGACAAGACTGAAAGTTATTTGTATGCAGACAGAGCCCAAGGACTTCCGGCGGGGTTTCAGGTGCACCAAGGAATGCAAGTTCAGACTCATTACACTAGATAAATGGAAAAAAATCAGAGAGCCAGCTGGGAAATAGAGAGATGTCCAGTGCATCTATGTATGGTTAAGATTAACACTCATGGGTTTTTTTAAAAAGAAAACAGTACCAACCTATCATGCATTTCTTGTATTTCTCTTCATTAGACATATTTAAAAAAAATCAATTTCTGGCATCAAAACATTTTGAGTTTGTCTGTGATCACCTTCACAGCCCCCAGAAAAATTATAAAAGAAAACAGTCTTATGTAGAAATGACAGTCAGAAAATAGTTGTGAAAGAATTAGTTTAACAAATAACAGCAACTCTTTTATGTTTTGCATTATAGCCCAAGCACATATGGCCAGGTAACAGTGAAAGTGTAAAAGAAATATCTTTCCGTGACACAAATTTCATTTCAAGGCCTTAAAATCCATGTTAAATTAGATGGGACCACTCTCCCGGCTGCGATCTTAGTTTCAACAGTTACTAATGTGAGAGAACAGTCTACATCTGTAGTTGTGATTTAGGTCATACAGTACACAGTCTACATAAGGTCATTCACACAAATCCTTTATGATTAATATGTCACATCATACACGTCTCTCAGTAAATCTGCACATTAGATGTACAACAGACCTGCCGAAATTCTGATACTGAATGTAGACCATTTGTACCTCCAGTTTCCTTTGGGGGAAGTCAAGGGTACTGTGCAAGTTCTTTCTGAAGGACAGTGAAAATGAACATTTTTTTCATGCATGTTCGCATATTTTTCATGAGCAAAGCACCACATGAGTAACCAGTTTACTGGAGTCACTCTATAATATATCTTGATTTGATTATTTACCTCCAGGTTCCAAAATCTTGCATGGATTTAATCTAAGATTGGTGTTATATTTTTGTTTATCTATAGTACATTATATACTTTTTAGGATATTTAAATTATATATCTAAACCATAACACTTTATTAATGGCCATATGTTGCTGATAACTGAAAGGGAAAAATACATTTAAATCATTTTGTGTCTCATTTTTCAGTTATGATTTCAGTTGATTTAGGCAATATTCCTATCTAGTTTTCGGAAATGTAACAAACCTTTAATCAAATTTGCCACTGTACAGTTTGTCTATCAAGCATCACTTTACTTAGACTATTGTGATAGCTAAGTATTTACATTCCAAGACAAACATTTCTAAATGGTGTATTATTCCCTTTTAGAAAAGAAAAGTTGTTTTTACTAGAATTACTGGAAAAAAGTATATAAATGTATTACCATGTTGTGAAGTATGAGAAGCTATGTTATATCAATTTTTAAATAAATGTGAATAAAAATCTTTAATATAAACCATTGTGAAGTGTTCAACCTCGAATTATTTAACCACTCTGGTGACCTCTTGTTTGAAATGATTCTGGGAAGATATACAGTATTGTAAATGTGGTCTTTATATTTTCTTGTGTTATGAGTTGCTGCTTACATCTTGTCGAAGTTTTGATTATATCTCCTAGAAGGGAGAGAAGTTTTTTTCCTTTACAGAACTGGTATATTTTTTGCTGTATTCTTTCATACTATGTCAATTTATTCTTTGGGTACATTCATACACTATCAATTTATCCTTTGAGTGTTCATTGTGCATGTAGCAGTATTTCTTTACTTAACACTTAAGCTAAGATCCATCAAAACACTTGAGCATGTGCTTAATTTTAAGCACATGAGTAATCCCATTGAAGATAACGTGATGTGGTTAAAGTAAAATCATGTTTAAGAATTTTGCTGGTACTGAATCTTGATGAACTAAAGCCGTATAATGCAAAGCATTGAATGGCCAAGGTTTACTACAAGGGAACTGAGGTGAAGGGAAATTGCAGACTGGTCTCCAGTGTCCTACTCTTATCTATTTGATTAGAGTAGTAAACCACTAATTGGAGGATCTGTTCCTCACCATTTCCCTTTGTATATCTATGTGAATTCTCTGCACAGCTGCCTGCATCAAATCAAAAAGCACCAAAGGAGGTCCTTGGTTATTATCTGGCTTATGTTGCATCCACTACATGCTGGTTGCTTTCTGCACATATAGTAAGAAACCAATTCTGGCCACATATGAGCATCTCAGTGTGCTTTGGTTAGCTGCATATTTAAGCGTGGATTTCACCAATTACCAGAGTGAATCCACAGCTATTGGCCATATAAAGTGACATATACACACATACACAGATCTTCACATTATCCATATATTTCAAACTTGTTCAGCAACAAGGAAATAGCCTTTTGTCAGCATGTAGTGGGCGGTAGCAGCTTGATTTCTCAGCATATCTGCCTCAGCACAATTTGCTTTCACTGATTAGTCTTGTACTAAAATTGTCTGCACATCCATTGTGGATGGCACTCCTGCACCGTGTCAGGCAGTGAGCACAGTAACTCCACTAATACGAGTTAAATCCATTTCAGTCCTCAAAAGATGGAAATACTGGAGCTGGCTGCTGTATATTACAAGCTGTTCCATGACACAGGAATCCTGGAGGGGGATTTTAAAAAAGCAAGCAAGAAACTGGTTTGTTAAATTGTGACAAATCCTAAATTGTGTCACTGCCCTATTTATTATCCCAAGGTCAGAGGAGAACTCAAACAAATGAAGAATGGATTTTTTCCTACACTTGCCACCATAATTTTTTGGAAGAAGAAGAAAAAAGGAAACATTTGCATTTCCAGTGTTTCAGGGAAGGATCTCCAGATAAAATACATAGGAAATATCATTCAAAAATGGCTCGTCCTTGTAAAAACATGAACCTGGTAATATTGACATTCGGTAATGAGACAAAGACTTGGCGATCGATTACATGAACCAGCCAGTGTATATATCAGACATGCTGTGGGGACCACATTGACCTAACTTTTCAGAAATTTTTCTGTGTTTTCATGTCAGAGTAGTCTGCTCATGCATACTGATTTCTTACCTTTTATTTTTCCTTTGGGACATCTGCCTCCTTTCTCATGTACTGAGTGGTCTGAGTGAATACCCATACTGTAAAACTTCCACAACAATGGTACATTACAATGGCTCCCCAAACAAGTTACTTTTCCTTCTTTGTTGCTAAGAAGAATTTTTCCTGATTGCAAAGACCAGGCAAAGTTAAAACTGATTGAGTCCCAAAGTTTTCTTACTGTCTTAGTGCCACTTTCGTAGAAGCTGGAAGACGTTTTAGAAATGCTAGGAATAATTCCTCATTTCATAAGCACAAGTCAGAGACCTTGTCATCATTCCTGGCCAAATGATCCTAGGCTAAATCATCCTCTTCACTAGATAAATTATTCTTTTCTGGCCATTGTGGCTTCTGGAGGGAGGGTAGGCAGGGCAGTCCCTGAAAGACATGATGCTGAGGCTTTTCTAAACCCCATGGTTCTCAAGGCATTCATACAAAGAGCCCGTGTTCTTCCAGCACTTTCCTCTCTTGCACAGCTAATGCAGGATCTAGGCTACTTCTAGTTCTGCACTGACATATTCCTGCCCTTTCCAAAGGAATCCTACTGCGATTTTCTGCTAGAAATTCTTCAGGTTTCCTGAGGAGAACACTGTTTCCTATGATGACTGCTCCCCATTGTATCCCTCAGCAGTATTACTCCCTCCCCTCAGAAAAGACCTTCCAGATGCCAGCCTCAGCATTCCTCAGTTTTAGAAGAAGGGGTGACACAGCCATATTCACTGTTGTTTTCCTCCCCCTGATGTTCTGGAGATAATTTAATTGGATTTTCCCCTCAGTGACCTGGCCTATATCCCTTTGCCTCTTCATCTCAAATCCAAGTACACATGTAAGAGAAATCATAAGTTCAGCCACTTCCATGAAAAGAAATGACCATTCTCAAAGAAGCAGTCAACTTCTTGTTGTTGCTTTGTTTACTGGTCCAGTCTATAAGAAAATATCTAATTGCCAAACTTGCAAAACATTTTCAATTCTCAAAGTAGTGAAGATTTCAAAGAATAAGTTTATCATTTTATACAGGTGTTTTGTACTATTCAGGTGTCTTGAATTTGAAGCTGTTTTCTCTGAAGAAAGAAATTAGTGAAAGACGTTAGAAAATGTACTAGGTTACTCAGAAAACTAGCACTGTATGAAGTCTCGGGGGGGGGGGGTGTCTGACTTCTATTTTCCTTGAATGTGTCCCGTTCCCTAAAAAGCAGATCATTCCAACACTCAGTTTATTATCACTGAAAGTGATATAGACATATACATTTTCATCACAAGAGAAATTCCTCAGAAGCAAAGAGAAACAGAATCCCCCCCCAGAGATATTAAGCTGACCTGCTAAAATAAGCAGTTGTAAATAGTGTCCCACTTTGGTGTGGCATTGTTTCTGTGCTTCAAAATGCTTGAAATTATGATCTCTCATATTTAAAGTGGATTTTATCATATGACTGAAGATTGCATAATATATCTCACTGTTTAACTAGCCTTCTGTTTGCAGCAAAAGATAGTTCAGTATTTATCTCTCCTGTAAAAGGATATTAAATTGTCAGAGGTTTGAGCTGTAAAGTGGGATATAGTATGTTGCTTCAGGAAAAAAAAAAAAACCTACTTGTTTTCTCCCATCAAATAAACTCTACCTTAGCGGTCGATTGTGCATTTTATACTATTAGCTAAGTGTACTATACTATAAGCTATTTTAACTATGTCATTTTCACTGGCTAAGATAAGTCTAAGACGTCACAGGAGCCTGTAATGTTACTGTTTGGGCTTGGTTAACATTGGTATTTAGTAAAACTGTGCTTTGCATTTTGTAATTCAAAATAATAGTTTCTGCAGTAAAGCAGAGTTTTCTTTAACACTCAAAACATAATCGGTGACTAACATTTAGCTAATAATAGGGGGGAAATAGTAACCTGTTAGAAATGATAAATTATCCTAAAAAACTTCAAACACTGCAATATTTCTGAAAGGAAAAAATGTCATGTTCCATTTTTATACACTCTGTTATAGGAGATTCATGGGGAATCTAATAAAAACATTTTGGTTACTGCATTGTATGATGTTTTAGTATCAACTATTCTTGATGACTTTTCTGTCTGTGTTGTTACTATTAGAATTAACAGGAATGCTGATGTGTGGCTTACCACAGAAATTCCAGTCATGGAGTTAGCCTCTGCTGTAGCTATATTAAAGTTGAAAGGAGGTAACCACATTGAAGAATTTGTTGAGACATTTAAACCAATTTGGTGCTGTGGGTTGTTCCATTAACTAGTCACAGGCGGACTAGACCCACAACTCCTTCAAAAATCCAGTCTCAGCTGTCCCAGACATTCCAGTTAGGAGAAGAAATTGAAGATAGTCTGGTGTTTTCTTTGTGATCTTCTTTATTTACAAATAACATATAAAATCCTGTTTCTTGGAAAACCAGGGGAACTAAACATCAGGAGAGTGGTTCTTTATATACAGAGTCATATGCCATGCTTGTCCAGGCTGCTTCTGTCTCTGTCTCTCTCCGGACAGGTCTGCCGCTTAAGCTGATCTAACTTGCGTTGCTCTGGAGTGCAAACAATTAAGCTAAGCACTGTCCACATCTGCACTATATTGGCGGGAGATGCTCTCCCGCCAACATAGTTTCTGCCTCTCACTGAGGTGGAGTAATTATGCCAACAGGAAAGCACTCTCCCACTGGCATAGAGTGTCTTCACCAGTCACGCTACAATAGTACAGCTGCAGTTGTGCCGATGTAGTGCTTCTAGTGTAGCCCTGCCCTTTGTCTGCTGTCTCCTGCTGCTTTTATAGCCAGGCACCCACCCCACCGCTCTGGTCAAACAATACTCAATGAAACCTTTGGCCCAGGCCGTTCACATTTCTAGGCAGCCTTGATTTTGCCTTTGTTTTGGGCAGAGACACTTGCCTATGTTTTGGATTTGGAGACTGCTACTATTTCAGTCACCTCTTTACTCTTATCCTGAATTAAAGGCAGCAGTTACCCCCAGCCTAAAACAACAAGGTTTAACCCAACCTAACACATTATGTTACTCAATCACTTATCCATCAGGCATGAAGAAATATGTTTTTACTTAACCCGGTGCACTGTTCTTGTCTTCCATGTCTAACCATTAGAATCTTAGGATGCTGTAATTTTTAACATTCTACGAATGTTATTTCTTCTCTGTGGGATACCCAGGTACTCCTCAGTGCTCAGTATCAAACGCCATAGCTACTCATTACCATGATGAGGGAACAATAATGTAACAGCCCGGTGAGTGGATGATATGCCCTATTAGTTCTTGTCAGGCTATAATATTTATAATTCTCTCAATTATGTAACTCTGAATCTCAACTTTTGTAGAACTATCATGTACAAAATAAAGATTTTGATAAAATACCGTACTGTATTTACAATACTGAATTTACACCCATTATTACTTAGCTGTTTTCAATTTTTTGGTATGTTTCCTGCCAGCTTCTAGCTGATCAAAATAGTTATTTGTGAGATTTCCTAATGTCAGTGTGAAAACTTGCATTTTACTGATATGTTGATCAAATACAATTGTATAGTTAAGCTGACCAGGCAAATAATTCAATAAATCATAAATAATAGTATGTGTTTTCCTTAAGGGCCCAGAAATATTGAAAGATCAACTATGGGATCTGTTCAGCTGTCCTTGATGATTTCAAGCTGGTGACTGTGTCTTACAATATTACAACATTAATCATGTTAATGTACCACTGAAACAGCCATTTCAACTTTATTGAATCCTTCTTACTTAACTTTAACTTACGCCTCAATCTGAGCTAATTCTGGCCCTAGCTATTGTTTTCTTATTGTCTGCTTTTTAATTTTGTTTGTCCTTGTTTTGTTACAGTGTTTCTTGTAATGACTATATTTAAAATACATGGGTTGAGAATTATAGAAAACAGCTTCATCAATGGTTCTCACATATATTTGACTGTGCCCTCCTTCTTTGTATCTGTAGTAGTTTATGCCTCCCTTCCCACCACACAAGTACATATACCGATTTAAAAAACCCCAAGCAATTCTCACTAAATATTAAGAACAACAAGGTATTGTTTCAAACAGAGCCAATGATCCATTCCAATAAAAGCAAAAGCAAAACTATGACGGTGGTCGATGCTCACAATTAAATGTGCACACTGCATTGTAGCAAATGCATTAATGTACAGATGGCAACAACTTTGTATAATACTATGCAAGCTTAATGGAAATCCATCAAAGTGCACAGGGCCATCTGAGATGTCTGGAGGAATCAGCTTTGCTAATTATTCATTGCTGTGGATAAAATGTACTCAGTAAGGTTTTTTTTTTTTTTCAAAAGCTTCTTAAGTCTTCCCTCCCCAGAATACATTCCCTGTCCCACCCCCCTACCACCAAGGGGACCTGCCCCCCCAGGTTGAGAACCTCTGATGTATAAGAGAAATAGAACTATGTGGAAATGGTGAAACACTGCCAAAGATGCTTAAATCACTTAAAGCTGACAAGCTAGAGGACTGGATGACTGAAAGGACACACCATGACATGGGGTCTCTCACTGTTATAATATGGGTTTGAATCTACATTGCTGCAATAGTGACTGACAATTGCTCAATGACCTGTGAGAAATTAATTGGTTGTACCTATCTAATTACTTGTGGACAAGTAGTCACCTTAAAACAACAAGAACACACTGCAAATCATCAATCAGAATCAGCATAATTGATCCAGTTATTGAGAAGCGTCAGCCAAGAGGAAGAGGATTGAGTGAGCATACAAATTGTGTTGACCTCTGATCTCCACAGGTGGTCCCCTCAATTCAAGATAATATGCACATGAGTAACTTTACATTACATGAGTAATTTCATTGAAGTTAATCAGAGGCTTAATTTGCTATGCGAGAAATGAGGGTGTTGCACCCCCAGACTTTGGTTTGCCAAGCCCTTTTCTTAGGTCTAGATGCACCATTATGGCTTCTACTTTTTTGTCCCCTTCCACTCCTGACTTTACAGGATATAATATAATCATATGATTGACACAACTTTGCCCACCCCAAATTTTTCTCAAACGATACGGCTGAAGTAAATTGGATTACTTACATGAGTAAAGTTACCCAGACATTTAGTTTTCAGGACTAGTCCCTGAGGATCCAATCTGTGCTCATAAATGCATAAAGTTAAACAAGTATATAAGGCTTAGTCTGCACTAGAAAATTAGGTCAGCACAACTACGTCGCAGAAGGGTGTGAAAAATCCACATCCATGAGCAGTGTAGTTAAGCCGACCTAAATCCCTATGATACAGCACTAGGTTGATGGAAGCCAAGTCCTAAGTGTTTGCAGGATCAGGACATAAAGCTGTACTGCCTATACTATGAAAGTCTTAAATAAACCCCTGTGCATCATTTAAAGGCCTAAGTGGAACTTAGAGTATTTGACATAATACGTGAGTCCATGTATGCTGGGGGAGACTCCTTTAGACTTTTCAAAGTAGCCCCTGTCATAAGCATTATTATTTTGTTTTTTAAGTAAAATATGAATGTAGTATTTTTTTTCAGAAAGTTGAATCATCTCAAAATCTTTTTGGAGAGAATTTAATGTTTCTGCTGCTATTGATCTGGTACCTGTTGAGGGAGCTAAAGTCACTTTCGACCATAGTAAGCTAATAGGCCTTTATTTTTCAGTTTGGAATCTAAGCACTTCTTGCGCTAGATGAAAAACAGAGTTGAAGTGCTTTCACTGCTGCTAAATTAAGTAGTAGACTTAATCTGAGTGGAGTCAGCAACTTTTTGATTATCATGACTTGCTCTAGGGCAAGTGCCATTTAATTTTACTGTTCTCCCTTTCAATCTAAGTAGTTAGCCAAATTCAGGGTGTTGCAGGTTGCTCCAGTTAGGAGGAGAAATTGAAGATAGGTATTTCCTTGATGCAATCTTGTTTATTTACCAAGAATGTACACAGTCCTGTTTTCTTAAATAGAGGAGGAACCAAACAGCAGGAGAGAGGATTTTTTGCTTAAAAAACTCCAAGCCTCTTTAGCCAACAGCAGACCCCAATGCCCCATCTCTAAGCTTTTCTCGGGGTCACACAAGTTGCTTGTTGTCACAACCATAAGGGTAGCCTAAAATCCCTCCTGGCCAGAGGCACAAAATCCTTTTACCTGTAAAGGGTTAAGAAGCTCAGGTAACCTGGCTGGCACCTGACCAAAAGGACCAATACGGGGACAAGATACTTTCAAATCTGGGGAGGAGGAGAAAGGTTTTGGTTTGTCTGTTCTGTGTGCTTGCCAGACACAGATCAAGGAAGCAAGCAATCCAACTCCTTTAGCATCAGTAAGTACTAGCAAGTGTTAGCTTCTTTTTGTTTTGGCTTGTGATTTTCTCTGTGCTGAGAGGAAGGTGTATTCCTGGTTTTCTTTTTGTAACTTTAAAGTTTGGCCCAGAGGGAAATCCTCTGTGTTTTTGAATCTGATTGCCCTGTAAGATTATCTTACATTCTAATTTTACAGAGATGCTTCTTTTACCTTTTTTCTTTCTAATGAAGTTCTGTTTCTTTTAGAATCTGATTGGGTTTTTTTTTTTTGTGTCCTAAAAAAACCCAAGGTTAGTCTGTGCTCATCTTGTTTATTTTCAAGCATCCCAAGGAAAAGGGATGTGGGGACTTGGGGGAATATTAAGGGGGAGTAGGAACTCCAAGTGGTCCTTTCCCAGACTTTGTCTAAATCACTTGGTGGTGGCAGTGTTACCTAATCCAAGGTACAAGGGAGAATTTGTGCCTTTTAACCTAAGCTGGTAGAAATAAGCTTGGGGGGGGTCTCTCATGCGGATCCCCATGAGTTCAGAGTGGAGAGGGAACCCTGACACTTGTCTATGCTATGTCTGTCTCTTTCTTTGTGTGTGTATTGGCTCCTGCTTCTCTTGGGCTATGTCTACACTTGGAGCAGAGGGTGTGATTCCCATCTTCAGTATACATACTCATGCCATCTTTTGTCAAGCTAGCATGATAAAAATAGTAGTAATGTTGCAGTTGCATGACAGTGGTGAGCGGCATTATGGACTAGTTGCTCGGAGTGGGTATATACTCAGGGTGGTTGCCCATTCCGTTGCTTGCCACTGTCCATGCAAGTGCAGCCATACTGCTAGTTTTAGAGTACTAGTGCAATGAGAGCCAGTGCGAGTGTGTCCACTGAAGCTGGGCCTCACAACCTTAGCTCTAAGGTTAGGCGTAACTATGCACAAACTCATGCATGCACTCACAAAGGCCTGCCAACCAGAGAAGAAGTGTGGAGTGCGTGAATGGTTGAAAACATAACAGAAAATGAAATAGTATTTGCACCAAATCCAGTTATGATTATCAAAAATGGGATGAGTCCTCTCAGATTAAGTCCATTAAGAAGCTAATAATGAGCAAAAAATATTTGGTTCCGTTCCATAAAAAGACAAAGGTTTATGATGGACGGATCCTTTTTTCCCTCTTTCATAACTGATTCCTCCATCCCTGCAGCCTAACTGATTTTTATTATTTTCCTTATAGTGTGCCCAATATTAATGGCCCCAGTTTCATCTTTATGTATAGCTTTTGCCTATCAAATAATTTGAGACTCCAGTCAACACCTTTAATTTGGGATCCTACAATACTCTGAAAAAAATATCTTCTGTCAAATATATCTTTAAATCCATACTAGGATTATGGATTTTAAAAAATATTTACTAGAGTACATCAGTCTGTTAAAAGGTTATTTTAAGCCTGGTTATTTTAAACTTGGTTATTTATATTTGTTAAATGACTAGGGAAAGGCCATAACTAAACTTATCTGAACTTTCTGTAAATGTGAGCCTATACTGAAAGAAAAAAGAGCATGGTGTAATATCTTCTGTGTAATCTGGTTTCTTTGGGGAATGTTTCTAAGTATATTTTCAATAATTATGAAGTGTAGATATTGAGAAGGAAATAGAGGATGTACAGATAAGAGATGTCAGCTACTGGAACGCTCAAGTGATGTGAATTGTCTAAAGAGTGTGTACATGTCTAATTGTCTGCAGTCCTGAGCACAACAGCTGCCATTTATAGCAGAGGCATCATCTGATTAATGCCACTCTTCAGTGAGTTGATAGGCTTTTCTGGTGCAGGTGATTGTATATGATACCATTTGGCAGAGCAAAATATCTTTAATGGATACTTTTACTGTTCACTGAATGCTGGGATACTTGGCAAAATATATAGCTGTCAGCCAAGAGACCCTTCCTAAAGCTGGCTTAGTTAGTGATCTTTCTAAAATGAATTGGTGGCCTTAATGAACCAGTTTCCAAATGGCAGAAAAATCACCAAGGGCTGGATTCACAAAGACACTTGGGTGCAGTGATGCTCAGCATCACCCCTCCTAACTTTTAGGCATCTAGAAAATCACTAGGATTCACAAAGCCTGAGTTTGGCACTTTTTCTGCATACTTAATTAACAGTTTCAACAGGCGAGACTGGGAGAGCCCCAAATCAGAATATTCCATAACTCAGTGATTAGGGCACTCACCTGAGATGTGGTAGATCCCTGTTCAAATCTCTTCTTCCCCTTCAGGTGAAGGGGGAATTGAATCCAGAGGTCTCCCTTATCCCAGGTGAGTACCCTAACCATTGGGATAAAAGTTATAAGGAAGGTCCTCCTCTTCCCCTACCCCCTAGCATTTTGTGTACACTATAGGACCCGATCTGGTAGGTGAGCTCAGAGCTCGCATCTCGGCTTGGGCCCTGCAGGCAAATTAGGGAAGGATTGGCTATCTTTCCTCTAATTGTGCTCTGGGGCTGAGGCTTGTGGATTCCTGGCATGAGGCTTCAATGCATGTGCTCAGAGGCAGAAACATAGCCTTCTAGGGAACAACGACTTAGCACCACAACAACAATTTAGGTGCTGGGTGAGTTTAGGCACCTATGGGATTTGTAGGCAGCTGAGTGGTGGTTTGTGAATCCCTGTGGAACCTGATTCTGGACAGTTAGGCGTCAAGGCCTTTTGAGAATCTAGCCCCACGTGGATAGAAGCTGGCATCTTTGTCGGCAATCTCAGCAGACAATCTTATCAAAGCGAACAAAGTCCCTTCTAATCTCTAAATGTGTTGCCTCCAGGATGAAGCCAACTGTAAATAGGAGGTGGTTGTGGTGAATGTGAAATTACCGCTACCTGTGTCTCACCTCACCTGATTTATGAATTAAGTCCCTGCATACTGAAAGGAGTTCTGCATGGGAGTAGCCTAACATCTGCGCAACGGTCATTGCGGAATCAGGGTCTAGGCAATGCCTTCATTTTTCAAGCCATGAGTACAGCACTTTCCTAAAGAAAAAGAAGATGACTTCAGCAAGTTCATTCGGGAACTTGTGACTCCTCCCGAGCTCGTGAAGAATACAGCACTGGTATTAAGTCTAACAATCTTGGGACCGCATTTATAAATGTATTGTGTGTCTAAGAAAATAACACATTTATTATTATTTTTATGTATTATTTAGTTAATATTCGCATTGGGGTAACAGCCAGAGGTCTTGACCAGGATTCGGCCCAAGTAGTAGCTGGCATTGTACAAAAAATGGTAGAAACAGTCCCTTCCCTGCAGACCGGAAAAATGGTGGTACCGTCAAAGTGACAGAGAATGGGAGAGTTGCAATGCTTTATGGAGGAAAGATCAACAGGTCATGTTAAATTTAAATTAGCAGGCGATGTCTGTCACAGGCTGAGATCTGCAATTGGCATAGAGGGAGGCAGGTCAGTAAATCTGTGTAGACTCAAAAAAGGATGTCTTTGTTATCCTGCTCTTCTTCTTTCATCTCTCCTTTTCCATGCCTTTCATTTTATCCACTTTTGTCCTCCCTTTGATTTTCCATTCTCTTTTCAACTGCTCTTTGCAACAATATGAAGAGACAGAAGGCAAAGGTTATGTCACATATATGAGCACTCCATCTGCCCATGGTGGCTTCATCTATAGTAGATGGTATTTTGCACAGGTAGTTTTGAAATGGTTGTCTAGCCAGCTAGTTGTTGGTTTAGTAACCAATCATTCTGCAACTTACCATATATTCTTTGTTATGAAGAGAAATCCAATGACTTTCCTTCCTTTTCTTATTTCTGCTGTTTTGTTCCAAATCCATCTGTGCTTAGAGGCCCCAAAAATGCCATGCCAAAACTGACTGACAAATAAGCCTACTCCATAGATGCTCATTTAGAAATAGCAACTGGATTCCGGACCAGATTGAGTTTTACAGCTCTGGCCCTTCTTTACTCATGCAGGATTTCTATCAGAAGTTTTGTGAAATCATAGTTTGTGCTATTCATATTTCAGTATGCTATCTCAATTGCCTTCCTGTCACTACTTTGAGTTCTGACACATCCTGGCATCATGAGGGAGTCTCCTTTATTAATTATATCTGACAAGAGTTTTGCAGGTTGTACTTAATGTGTGCTGATACAGCATGTAAGTTTTTTTTGGAAGATAGGGAAGTGAGACTTATTGACAATTATGTAATAGCAAATCCTATTTCAGGGGTAGAACTGGATTACATGGGATCACATACATGGTTAATTAGTTTTATATTGTTTCATAAGAGTTTGTGGGAAGTTATTCAGTCAGGTTGGTCCAATTTACTGCAATCCATCCATCCTTATAAAATACATTTTGAGAGGGTAGTATCAGAGGTGAAGAAGACCTTAAAGTGCTTAACAATTGGCAATAATGGCCACTTGAAGAACTTTCAGGTTACATCTAAAGTCATAATTTCAAAAGCAACAGGGAGATTCAGGCGATCTCAGTACAGTGGTGGGCAACCTGCAGCCCGCAGGCCACACGCTGCCCATCAGGTAATCACTGGCGGGCCAAGAATCAGTGTTTACATTGACCGTCTGCAGGAACAGCCGCCCACAGCTCCCAGTGGCTGCGGTTTGCCATTCCTGTACAGTGGGAGTTGCGGGCAGCGCAGCGAGCACGTCCCTGCGGCCTGTGCCACTTCCCACAGCTCCCATTGGCCGGGAACGGTGAACTGTGGCCACAGGGAGCTGCGGATGGCTGTGCCTGCGGACAGTCAATGTAAACGCTGTCTTAGGGTAATCCGCTGGTGAGCCACAACGGGCCATGTGTGGCCTGCAGGCCCCAGGTTGCCCACCACTGCCTCAGTATATTTGGTAAATCTCATACTGTAAATATTCAATTGTGGGTGCCTATATATACACACACACAACCTTTTAGACATTTGAGAGTTCCAACAATAGTTTAAAACAGAACTATATCCTCAATAGCTAGCATGACAAAAGTAAGATTCAAAGAAAGCTCCAGAAAAAATGACCTAGTCTTGACCTTCTGAGGTCCACATGTTGGATGAAGAAAGAAATGTGAAAAAAATGAAGAAAGCTTTCAACCAACTAGGATTAATATCTTCAGCATAAATAGATCCTCAGCTGGTGTAAATTGGCACAGATCCATGAAACTGAGTGTCTCTCTAATCTCAGTTTCATGGTTAAAATTTCTTCTGTAAACATCTAAAAATGAAACAAGACCAGGGGTCTCATTATGCTGTCACTGAATTCAACGGTAGTGTTGCCATTGACTTAACTGGGAGCAGCAGCGAGTTTGTGTGAGGTGGAGGTAAATTTGGATCTAACTGTGCTTTAAGATTCAAAACAAAGGAGGTTTTTACCTGGAGAGTGAACATCAACATAAGCCTTAAATATGCATAGGAAATTTGCATATGAACTCACTATTAGTCAAATGCAAGCCTTGCAATCTCAAAGGCCTTTGTCTGGATGGGTGGGAAAAAGAGGTAGTAACTCTTTAAGAACTGTTGATTAATATGCATAGGTAATTGCTTGATTACACTTGTTGTTGGTTGATAAGAAAGTTCAAGAGACTAACCAAGCTGGGCCAACTTTATTGCCCAAAGACAAAACAGTACAACACAAAAAGGAGACATACATACCATCTTTCTGGGAAGCATTCAATCTTTCAACATGTCCACCTTACACAGAAGGTATGCCTCAAAGATATACCTTCAAACCCACTTATGTTTATACTGTGGTTGTTTACAAGCTAAAAGTCCCCTATACGCCACTTAAAGTTTAAGTATGTGTAACCCATTAAGTTCTTCTAACTTTATCCTTGGTACCTCCCTACGCTTTTCCATATATCATATTTGAATACTACATTGTAAGTGTTCTGATGCCATGCAAGGACACCCTAACTCTACTTGGTATAAAGTATCCATCTTTGCTTTGACAAGTTTCTTATTTTCTTATGCTAAAGCTGACTTCAGCTTTGCCATGTGTTGTGGGATACTTGGAAGCCAGTGGCAACAAGGTGATGCCCGGGCCTGGTGTCCTGAGAAGTGCCACAGTGGTGTAATTGGTGGGAGAGATGTAAATATATATCTGTGTGTGGGGATACACACACACACACACACACACACACACTGTCATAAACTTACAGCTAAGGGTGTCATAAAATCCCTCCTTACCTGTAAAGGGTTAAGAAGCTCAGGTAACCTGGTTGGCACCTGACCAAAAGGACCAATAAGGGAAGAAGATACATTCAAATCTGTGGGGGAAGGTTTTTGCTTTGTTCTCTTTGTTGGTTCTCTCCGGGTCAGCGAGGAATCAGGACAGGAATCTCCCAAAGCCCGACTTGAACTAAGCATCTAGATTACAAAAATTGTAAGTAAAGCAAGGAAATGTGTTTATCTTTTGTTTTAGCTTGTGAATTTTCCCTGTGCTAGAGGGAGGTTTATCCCTGGTTTTTGTAACTTTTAAGTTTTTCCTAGAGGGAAATCCTCTGTGTTTTTGAATCTTTTGTTACCCTGTAAAGTTATTTTCCATCCTGATTTTACAGAGGTGATTTTTACCTTTTTAAAAAAAAATAAAATCCTTCTGTTAAGAACCTGACATGGTGGCAGAGTGGTGGGATCATTTTGAACCAGAAGCACAAACCTTCGGAATTTTTTTTCTTCATTTAGCTGCTTGGGGAAAGCAGGAGCTGAGAACAGCTGGAGTCTTTTTCCTTTTCTCTCTCTTTGCCTGGAGGCAGAGGTGTTAGGTGTTTTTCTAACAAAGGTGTAAGCTACAGCCAGGAAATTCACAAGCAGGTTTTTTTTTTTCTTTTTAGCTCTTGGGTAAGCTAGGCAAGCAAAAGCTAGGATAGCAAAAAACAAGGTCCAAGAAAAACTATAATTCACTAAATTTGAAGCTGAAGAGAGACAAAAAGAACATGACAGCCTTAAAACGCTTGGAGTTGGAAACAGAGGAGAGGAAAGAGGCGAAATGCCTGGAGGTGGAGCAGCACAGCTTGGAGATGGAGTTAGCACTGAAGCGCGAAGGGCTGGAAAAGGCTAAGCTGAGGGGCACCGCTCCTCACTCAAGAAAATTTCCCACCTACAAGGTAGGCGATGATACAGAGGCCTTCTTAGAAAATTTTGAATGAGCCTGCCTTGGGTATGGCATCTCTACAAATCAGTATATGGTGGAGATGAGGCCACAGCTCAGTGGACCCTTAGCAGAGGTGGCAGCTGAAATGCCAAAGTCATCCATGAACAGCTACAAACTTTTTAAAGGTTTCAGAGTAACAGCGTGTTAGTCTGTATTTGCAAAAAGAAAAGGAGTACTTGTGGCACCTTAGAGACTAACCAATTTATTTGAGCATAAGCTTTTGTGAGCTACAGCTCACTTCATCGGATGCATACTGTGGAAACTGCAGAAGACATTATATACACAGAGACCATGAAACAATACCTCCTCCCACCCCACTCTCCTGCTGGTAATAGCTTATCTAAAGTGATCACTCTCCTTACAATGTGTATGATAATCAAGCTGGGCCATTTCCAGCATAAATCCAAGTTTAACCACAACGTCTGGGGGGGTTAGGAAAAAACAAGGGGAAATAGGCTACCTTGCATAATGACTTAGCCACTCCCAGTCTCTATTTAAGCCTAAATTAATAGTATCCAATTTGCAAATGAATTCCAATTCAGCAGTTTCTCGCTGGAGTCTGGATTTGAAGTTTTTTTGTTTTAAGATAGCGACCTTCATGTCTGTAATTGCGTGACCAGAGAGATTGAAGTGTTCTCCGACTGGTTTATGAATGTTATAATTCTTGACATCTGATTTGTGTCCATTTATTCTTTTACGTAGAGACTGTCCAGTTTGACCAATGTACATGGCAGAGGGGCATTGCTGGCACATGATGGCATATATCACATTGGTGGATGTGCAGGTGAACGAGCCTCTGATAGTGTGGCTGATGTTATTAGGCCCTGTGATGGTGTCCCCTGAATAGATATGTGGGCACAGTTGGCAACGGGCTTTGTTGCAAGGATAGGTTCCTGGGTTAGTGGTTCTGGTATGTGGTATGTGGTTGTTGGTGAGTATTTGCTTCAGGTTGGGAGGCTGTCTGTAGGCAAGGACTGGCCTGTCTCCCAAGATTTGTGAGAGTGTTGGGTCATCCTTCAGGATAGGTTGTAGATCCTTAATAATGCGTTGGAGGGGTTTTAGTTGGGGGCTGAAGGTGACGGCTAGTGGCGTTCTGTTATTTTCTTTGTTAGGCCTGTCCTGTAGTAGGTGACTTCTGGGAACTCTTCTGGCTCTATCAATCTGTTTCTTCACTTCCACAGGTGGGTATTGTAGTTGTAAGAATGCTTGATAGAGATCTTGTAGGTGTTTGTCTCTGTCTGAGGGGTTGGAGCAAATGCGGTTGTATCGCAGAGCTTGGCTGTAGACGATGGATCATGTGGTGTGGTCAGGGTGAAAGCTGGAGGCATGTAGGTAGGAATAGCGGTCAGTAGGTTTCCGGTATAGGGTGGTGTTTATGTGACCATTGTTTATTAGCGCTGTAGTGTCCAGGAAGTGGATCTCTTGTGTAGACTGGACCAGGCTGAGGTTGATGGTGGGATGGAAATTTTTGAAATCATGGTGGAATTCCTCAAGGGCTTCTTTTCCATGGGTCCAGATGATGAAGGTGTCATCAATATAGCGCAAGTAGAGTAGGGGCATTAGGGGACGAGAGCTGAGGAAGCGTTGTTCTAAATCAGCCATAAAAATGTTGGCATACTGTGGGGCCATGCGGGTACCCATAGCAGTGCCGCTGATCTGAAGGTATACATTGTCCCCAAATGTAAAATAGTTCTGGGTAAGGACAAAGTCACAAAGATCAGCCACCAGGTTTGCCGTGACATTATCGGGGATAGTGTTCTTGATGGCTTGTAGTCCATCTTTGTGTGGAATGTTGGTGTAGAGGGCTTCTACATCCATAGTGGCCAGGATGGTGTTATCAGGAAGATCACCAATGGACTGTAGTTTCCTCAGGAAGTCAGTGGTGTCTCGAAGGTAGCTGGGAGTGCTGGTAGCATAGGGCCTGAGGAGGGAGTCTACATAGCCAGACAATCCTGCTGTCAGGGTGCCAATGCCTGAGATGATGGGGCGCCCAAGATTTCCAGGTTTATGGATCTTGTATAGTAGATAGAATATCCCAGGTCGGGGTTCCAGGGGTGTGTCTGTGCGGATTTGATCTTGTACTTTTTCAGGAAGTTTCTTGAGCAAATGCTGTAGTTGCTTTTGGTAACTCCCAGTGGGATCATAGGGTAATGGCTTGTAGAAAGTGGTGTTGGAGAGCTGCCGAGGAGCTGTTATCCTTTTAACCTTTTATCCTGTTAACTTTTTAAAGACAAGGCCAGGATTTGAATGGAGCTAACACCCGAGCAGGCCTGCCAGTGATTCAGAGCCCTAAGGTGGAAACCAGATGTATCATTTATCCGATATGCCTGCCACATTGTGAAAAAATGGGATGCCTGGATATCAGGAGCAAGTGTTAAATCTCCGGAAGAGTTGCTCTTCCTAATGCATATGGAGCAGTTCTTAGAGGGTGTTCTTGAGGAAATAGAAAGGTACATCCTAGATGGGAAGCCCAAAACTCTAACTGAGGCGGGGGAGATTGGAGTCAATGGGTGGAGTCGACAGAAAAGAAAAAACTGGTAGCAGTTGGAGCAAATATCATAAGGGGCAACCCGAAACAAAACCCTATCAGAGGGGGCCGCTCAAAGCCCCACCTACATCCCAAGGAAAACCCCACACACCTTATCGCCCCACCACACCAGTCTCCAGCAACCAAGCTCGCCCCAGTGACCAGTCAGCTGGGCAATGTTTTAAATGTAAAGGCCAACTGCCCCAAGAACCCCAAAAGATTGCAGTTCATTACACCACAATCACACCAAAGGTCCCCAGGCCCAGATGCCTCCCAGATACCCTCAGAGCGAAGGGAAACCGTGAGTGTGGGCGGGAAGAAGATTGTCGCATGGAGGGACACTGAAGCATAAGTGTCAGCTATCCACCAGTCCTTAGTGGACCCCAAATTCATCAACCCAGAGGCCCAAGTGACAATTCAACCCTTCATGTCAAACACTTTAAACTTGCCTACAGCCAAGTTGCCTGTCCAGCACAAGGCTGGTCAGGAATGTGGACTTTTGCAGTCTGATGATTATCCCATTCCCATGCTGCTGGGGGAAGACTTGGCCAACCATGTGAAGCTAGCCAAGAGGGTGGGAATGGTCACCCGCAGCCAGGCTAAGCAAGCTGCCACACCTAGCTCTGTTCCTGAGCCATCCAACAGGGGCTCGTCTGTGTTACCAGAGACCCAGATGGAGGTGGTGGAACCAGATTCCCTACCAACGACTGCAACAGTCATAGTGGATCCAGGCCCAGAGCCATAACTGGCGAAGCAACCAACACCAGAGGGCACCACCAAACCTGCACTGGCAGCAGCAGCTAAATCAATGCAAGAGGCTCAGCTGGAGCCTGAAATACAACATAGTGCACCAGTGGAGAGCGGTCTACAGCCAACAGAAACAGCCCCATCACCTGCATCGCTTCCAGAAGGACCAAGCCCAGGTCCACAATCCAGTGAGGAACTTATGTCTCCAGCGTCATGGGAAGAGTTCCAGGTTGAGCAGGAAGCAGATGAAAGCCTCCAGAGAGCTTGGACGGCAACATGGAACAACCCACTGCCTCTTAGCTCTTCTAACTGATCCCGGTTTGTTGTATGAAAGTCCTTTTTCTACAAGAAAACTCTTTCTGATGGGCACCAGGAAGACTGGCATCCTCAGAGACAGTTGGTAGTTCCAACTAAGTACCGGGTAAAGCTCCTGAGCTTAGCCCATGATCATCCTAGTAGCCATGCTGGGGTGAACAGGACCGAGGGCGGTTTGGGGAAGTCCTTCCACTGTGAAGGAATGGGCAAGGGCGTTTCTACCTATGTCCAGTCTTGTGAGGTGTGCCAAAGAGTCGGAAAACCCCAAGACCAGGTCAAAGACCCTCTCCAGTCACTCTCCATCATTGAGGTTCCATTTCTGCAAGTAGCTATGGATATTCTGGGTCCTTTTCCAAAAAAGACACTCAGAGGAAAGCAGTACATACTGACTTTCATGGATTTTGCCACCTGCTGGCTGGAAACAGTAGCTCTAAGCAACACCAGGGCTAAAAGTGTGTGCCAGGCATTAACAGACATTTTTGCCAGGGTAGGTTGGCCCTTTGACATCCTTACAGATTCGGGAACTAATTTCCTGGCAGAGACCATGAAAAGCCTGTGGGAAGCTCTTGGGGTGAACCACTTGGTTCCCACCCCTTACCACCATCAAACAAATGGCATGGTGGAGAAGTTCAATGGAACTTTGGGGGCCATGATATATAAATTCGTAAATGAGCACTCCAGTGATTGGGACCTAGTGTTACAACAATTGCTCTTTGCCTACAGAGCTGTACCACATCCCAGTTTTAGGTTTTCACCATTTGAACTTGTGTATGGCCGCGAGGTTAAGGGGCCATTACAGTTGGTGAAGCAGCAATGGGAGGGGTTTACGCCTTCTCCAGGAACTAACATTATAGACTTTGTAAGCAACCTACAAAACACTCTCCAAAACTCTTTAGCCCTTTCTAGAGAAAACTTAAAAGATGCTCAGGAAGAGTAAAATGCCTGGTATGATAAACATGCCCGAGAGCAGTTCTTCAAAGTAGGGGACCAGGTCATGGTCTTGAAGGCACTCCAGGCCCATAAAATGGAAGCATTGTGGGAAGGGCCATTCACGGTCCAAGAGCGCCTGGGAGCTTTTAACTATCTCATAGCATTCCCCACCTCAAACCTAAAGTTTAAGGTGTACTATATTCATTCTCTAAAGCCCTTTTATTCCAGAAAATTAAAGGTTTTCCAGTTTACAGCCCAGGGAGAAGATGATGCTGAGTGGCCTAAAGGTGTCTATTACAAAGGAAAAAGTGACGGTGGAGAGGAAGAGGTGAACCTCTCAATGACCCTCGGACATATGCAACGCCAGCAGATCAAGGAGCTGTGCACTAGCTTTGAGCCGATGTTCTCAGCCACCTCAGGGTGGACCGAATGGGCATACCATTCCATTGACACAGGTAATGCTCACCCAATTAGAGCCCAACCATACTCTGTGTCTCCTCAAGCCAAAACTGCTATAGAACGGAAGATCCAGGACATGCTGCAGATGGGTGTAATCCACCCGTCTAACAGTGCATTGGCATCTCCACTTGTTCTTGTTCCCAAACCAGATGGGGAGATATGCTTTTGTGTGAACTACCATACACTAAATGCTGTAACTTTCCCAGACAACTATCCAATGCCACGCACAGATGAGCTATTGGAGAAACTGGGACATACCCAGTTCATCTCTACCTTAGACTTAACCAAGGGATACTGGCAAGTATTGCTAGATGAACCTGCCAAGGAAAGGTCAGTCTTCATCACCCATCCTGGGATGTTTGAATTTAATGTGCTCCCTTTTGGGCTGAGAAATGCACCTGCTACTTTCCAGAAACTTGTAGATAGTCTCCGAGCAGGATTGGGAGAATCTGCAATCGCCTACCTTGATGATGTGGCCATCTTTTCTGATTCGTGGGCAGAACACCTGGAGCATCTGCAAAAAGTCTTTTGAGCACATAAGGGAGGCAGGACTAACCGTGAAGGCTAAAAAGTGTCAAATAGGCCTAAACAGAGTGACTTACCTTGGACACCAGGTGGGTCAAGGAGCTATCAACTTCCTACAGGCCAAAGTGAATGCTATCCAAAAATGGCCTGTCCCAAAGAAAACAGGTCCAATCCTCCTTAGGCTTGGCCGGATATTACAAGACGATTTGTACTGCAAAACAGCCAAATCGACACCCCACTGACAGAGCTAACCAAAAAGAAACAGCCAAATGCCGTTCAATGGACCGAAGAGTGTCAGAAGGCCTTTAACCAGCTTAAAGCAACACTCATGTCTGACCCTGTGCTAAGGGCCCCAGACTTTGACAAACTGTTCCTAGTAACCACAGATGCGTCCAAGCGTGGTGTGGGAGCAGTTTTAATGCAGGAAGGACTGGATCAAGAATTCCATCCTACAGAGATAAAGGAAGAAAGAAGCACACCTTGGGGCCCTATTTCACCCCGTAGTGTTCACTACTTCCCACCACCCAACACAGATGTGATGAGGTTAAGTGGTGTCCATATAAAACAAGGAAGAACTACTGATTATTCCTCAAGGAAAGCTTTTAATGATTTCTGACTATAATAGCATAAACAAAACAAGAAAAGGAAAATCAAGGACCAGCACTGAATAAGGATTAATCCAAAAGGCAGATTATATTGAAGACAAGCACAAGGATATGTAATATTGTGGACCATTTGTGAGTTCCTGAACAGTGACTCTACATATGCTGGTCCTGGCAGGTTATAATAAAAGCCCTGAAGACAAGCATAAGTAAAGCTATTATTCACCAGCCCTCTATTCCTGGTGTGAAACTATTTTAAAGGCAATATAAAGCTGATGAACGACAGTGCTACATGCATTTGCTAGGACTATGTAAAAGACAAGCAATAACGCATGCAAAGCTATTATGCATCAGCCATCTACTATTGGTTTTGTACTACAGTATCGATAAGACTATGATCAAGTCAACTCGAGTGGCCAGACTTCTTTACTTCATAGACTTACCCTGCATTCGTCCGAAAAATACATTACCCTTCAGTTGGCCGCTTTACGCGTTGGCCAGGTACAGACAGTTGAAAAGTGCACGCCCCTTCAGTTCGGGGGTGTGGGTCAGGTACGACCAAAAACACACACACACACTCCTGTGTCTTCATCTTTTTTATCTGGTCTGATGGCCATGTTTTAGAAGAGACCAGCCAATCAGGGTGGGCCACATTGTTTATGTGGTTGCCCTAATTGTATAATTGATGCGTATTTAATTTTTATGTCCAATTGTTTGTTGTTCGTATAATTGAGGCCTATTTTCTGTAGCCAATTAGATTTTGAATGTGGGTAATTTTGGATTGATAAGTACATAGGAATCAGCATAAATCGCTATCTGGTCACCTCATTTCCTGACCACAAGTCACAAGCTTAAGTTTATTTTTGCAAGGCTTGCATTTTGCAGTATACGGAAGTTTGAGGCCTAATGTTTGCAATACTTCTATTTCGTTCAAGCTTAACAAGACAGTTGTTCACTTTATTCACGCATCCTGTCGTGTTTCTCAGCAAAAAAAACTGAGAGGGAAAGCCACTGGTCAATCAGCGAAAAGGAATGTTATGCCATTGTGTATGCTTTGGAAAAGCTACGCCCATACGTTTGGGGATGGCGTTTCCACCTGCAAACCGACCATGCTGCGCTACAGTGGCTTCATACTGTCAAGGACAATAACAAAAAACTTCTTCGGTGGAGTTTAGCTCTCCAAGATTTTGATTTTGAACTACAACACATTTCAGGAGCTTCTAACAAAGTGGCTGATGCACTCTCCCATGAAAGTTTCCCGGAATCAACTGGTTAAATCATTCTTGAAATGTGGGACATATTGTTGGTTTCTATATAATCCATAGTATGTCTAGAGGTGCATGTGTCTTATTAACTCTGTTTTCTCTTAGAGCTCCAGGAAGAAATCACAGCCAGTGTGGAGCAGGCTGTCCAGTACTGTCTATGATTTGGCGTGTGTGTCATAAACATACAGCTAAGAGTATCATAAAATCCCTTCTTACCTGTAAAGGATTAAGACGCTCAGGTAACCTGGTTGACACCTGACCAAAAGGACCAACAAGGGGAGAAGATACTTTCAAATCTGTGGGGGAAGAGTTTAGCTTTGTTCTCTTTGTTGGCTCTCTCCAGGTCAGGGAGGAATCAGGACAGGGAAAATACATCTCCCAAAGCCCTACTTGAACTAAGCATCTAGTTTACAAAAATTGTAAGTAAAGCAAGGAAATGCGTTAGTTTATCTTTTGTTTTAGCTTGTGAATTTTCCCTGTGCTAGAGGGAGGTTTATCCTTGGTTTTTGTAACTTTTAAGTTTTCCTAGAGGGAAATCCTCTGTGTTTTGAATCTGATTGTCCTGTAAAATTACCTTCCATCCTGATTTTACAGAGGTGCTTCTTTTACTTTTTTTTCTTTACAATAAAGTCCTGTTTTTTAAGAATCTGATTAGGTTTTTAGTGTCCTATAAAACCAAGGGTCTGTAAAATTACCTTCCATCCTGATTTTACAGAGGTGCTTCTTTTACTTTTTTTTCTTTACAATAAAGTCCTGTTTTTTAAGAATCTGATTAGGTTTTTAGTGTCCTATAAAACCAAGGGTCTGGTTTGTGCTCACCTTGTTTATTTTTCAAGCCTCCCCAGGAAAGGGGGTGTAGGCTTGGGGGGATATTTTGGTGGAATAGGAACTCCAAGTGGTCCTTTCCCTGATTCTTTGTCTAAATCACTTGGTGGTGGCAGCATACCTCAGTCCAAGGACAGACAGAGATTTTTGCCTTGGGGAAGTTTTAATCTAAGCTGGTAGAAATAAGATTGGGGGTCTTTCATGCGGGTCCCCACATCTGTACCCTAGAGCTCAGAGTGGGGAGGGAACCCTGACACACACACACACACACACACACACACACACACACACACACACACACACACACAGAGTAATATGCTATAGGCCATTGAGGCCGAGCATGAATGCAGTATGCTTGACATGAGTAAGAGAGTTGTGTGTTGGCAACTGAAGCATGGATTTAAGGTTATGAGCAGTCAAGGACTGTCTGTGCAAAACAACTTTGTCATGTCCATGGGGAATACGAAGAATTATCAGAGAAGGAAATAACACCAGCTGTGCTGTTATGCAAGAATTGGGGGAAATGGATTATGGTGGCCTGCCTGGAACTGCTTTCCTGGAGTTATGAGTGAAAGGCTTAGTAAACAGACAGAGCCAATGATGCAACAAACTGCTCTATAAATAGGTACCGGACATATCTGAAACTTGGAGTCAGACATCGAACCAGAACCCTGATTTTGAAGAGTGCCAGCTCCCCACGCCTTATGATTGGAGTTAACCTCGACTGGCCATCGAGACTTCATTCTAATTGTTGGACTTTGGTGCAGTATGTTTGGGGTGTGAATATGAAGTGAGTGGGTTTATATTGTAATCAATAAAAGTATTTAGAGAGGAACACGGCTCCCAGAAGCAGTGGCATAGTCCCCCTCTGGCACTCCAACCAGGGAGAAGGGTCGGGGGCTGCTCCACGTGGCTCCCAGAAGCAGCAGCATGGCCCCCCTCTGGCTCCTACATTTAGGGGCAGCCAGGGGCTCCATTCTGCATGCTTCCCCCACCCCAAGCACCATCCCCGCAGCTCCTATTGGCCAGGAACTGCGGCCAATGGGAGCTGTGCGGGCGGTGCCTGCGGACAGGGCAGCATGCAGACCGCCTGGCCATGCAGGAGCTGCAGAAGAACATGCCGCTACTTCTGGGAGCCACTTGAGGTAAGTGTTTCCCCAAGCCTGCACCCCTGAGCCTCCCTCTGTGCTCCAACCCATTGTCCCAGCCCTGATCCTCCTCCCACCCTCCAAACTCATTGATCCCAGCATGGAGCACCTTTCTGCACCCCAAACCTCTCATCCCCAGTCCTACCCCACAGCCTGCACCCCCAGCAGGAGCCTGCACCCATTTCTGCACCCCAACCCTCTGCCCCAGCCTTGATACCCCTCCCACCCTCCAAACCACTTGGTCCCAGCCCGGAGCAACCTCTTCCACCCCAAACTCCTCATACCCAGCCCCACTCCAGAGCTTGCACCCCCAGCCAAAGCCCTCACCCCTTTGCACTCTAACCCCAATTTTGTGAGCATTCATGGCCAGCCATACAATTTCTGTTCCCAAATGTGGCCCTTTGACCAAAAAGTTTGCCCATCCCTGATTTAGAGTATTATCTACCAATACTGTGTCCAGCATCTGTCTGCTCCCCCAACCCATAGGGAGGCATCTAGTAAGAGCCTAACATAGTCAGCTGGATCAGTACCTCATTTGCTAGCTAACTAAAGACCATGCTCCCAGCACTTATAAACCAGTTTCTGAGATATTCAAACGTGTGAAGTTTGGAAACAGGTAAAGAAAAATGACTATTTATTGTGTTCTGTTTTTTTTGTGTAAGGGAATAGAGCAGTAGAAAAGGAAGGACGAGCAAAGACGCATACGCTAAATATACCATGAAGCAGGTAGAAGAGTTATGTACCAAGCACTGCTTATTTGCTGCAGAAAAAACCTGCAGATGGGTAGAAAGCCCTACTTGAAGAATACAACAAGCAACATGGAGGGCAACCGAATTCCTTGAGTGTGCCTAATAACTCAGGGAGCCTGCCTCATATTGCCACAGTGTGACTATCCTGGAGCTGGGCAAGGCCAGGGTACAGCCCCATACACTGGAATTAGCAGGAAAAAAAAGAACATGAACACCAGCAGAGGATGGCAGAAATCATCGCCAAGGACCACAAGGATGCACCAGAGCTGGAGGAAGTGTCCCTAGCCTCTGTTTACGAGAAGCTGGGAGTGGACAACAGGGGATGAATCACTCAGTGGTTGCCTGTTCTGTTTGTTCCCTCTGAAGCACCTGGCATTGGCCACCGTCGGATACTGGACTAGACGAACCATTGGTCTGACTCAGGATGGCCATTCTTACGTTCTAAGAAGCTGCATATAACCGAGCCATGGAGCTGGAGGAGTGAAAGCATGAGGAAAGGGATCATGAGTGCAGGATGCTGGAGACACGGACCCTTAGACAGCAGGCAATCTACTCCAAGGACCACCCAGCTGGGATGAACTGTGCCCAGTCTATAGAAGTCAGATTGTGTTGAGGAGTACATCAAAGGAATACATAAAAGAATATATGAATTGCACAAAATTCCTAAAGAACACAAAGTATCCATATTAATTCCCAAACTGTCTGGTAAAACTTTACAGATATTTAAGGATATGGACAAAGGGGGAGGTACTATTTATGAAAAGTTTAAGAAAACTGTTTAAAAGGGTTTCAGATCACCCAAAGGTGTATCGATTAAGGTTTAGAAATTTTAACAAGCATGATAATAATGAGTCCCGGGGAGTGTGTTTATAAAATGTATGATTTCATGAAAAATGGGTAATGGGTAAAGATGCAGAGGACTATAATAGGTTATTTCACCTCTTTGCCCAAGGATATTTCTTGAGACAATGCACTGAGGCAGTAGGGCAGCGGCTGGAGATCACTTCCCAGCATCTGTGCAAGAAGCAGCTGATATCACCGGCAGATTAGATGTACAGATTAGATTGTTCATTGAGCTCAGACCGCAAAGGAAAGGGCAGAAGCCTGGTGTAAAAGGATGAGAATCTACTTTATTAGCTGGAAAGGTAACTATTAATAAGTGTAGGCCCTAGTTCATGTTTTATTATTTTGTTTTACATGTAACCATTTGTTTCCATAACTCACACCTGTTTCTATTTGAATCTCCATTATTTCGTAAATAAATTTTCTTTTGTTTTACTAGAATTGAACTCAAGTGCTGTGTGTGATACAGGAGCAGTGGTCTAAGGAAAAACCAGCTTAATCCTATCACCTGAAAATCTAGAGAAAGTATCTAATTTGTTATGCTCCCAGGTGTAGGATTAATTGCCTCATGGCTAGAGCATTAATTGCCTCATGGCTAGAGGAGGCAGCACTAGACTGTATAAGGAGCTGAGAGAGCTCAGTTCAAAGGGGGGGAACTTCAGGAGAGGTCCCCCTACAGGGCCTGGAGCAAAGTAATTTAGGACTAGTTGTGGCCAGGAAGTAAAGCTGCAGGAATAAGGTTAACTCCTGTGATGGGGCCCTAGAGTGGAGAGAATCCCTGAGCTGGAGTCTATGAGACCAGAGAATTAGGTAGAAGCCCAATCTGTGTGAAGGACCTTTTTTGTTTAGAGCTGAACCCCAAAAGGGGATTGAACTGCTGTGTCTCTTAACCAGAAGGCCAAGCCACAGAAGACAAAGTACAGCAGTCTGCACAAGAGACCAGCTGGGGCTAACCATTGTGGTCCAGGAAGTGGCCACCAGAGGGAGTGTGAGAAGCAAACTTCCCTGCAATGCTGTGTCCAGGCAGAAGGGGGTGCCCTAGAGGTAAGGATGTATATACACTGGGCTACACTATTCTTTTGGGAATAGAAGATCTGGAATTTCTGGGGAAATCTTGTGGTCAGTGGCTAGACATCACATAAGAACATTTTGAAGGAGCGCATCTATTTTCAACCTGCAGAGTAAAAGCAGGTCTGATTTAGACCAGAGAAGAGTGCTTGAGTGGTGAACATCCAGCTAGCACAGGCAAGACTCCCTCATGCTGGAGGCAGGTGGTAAAAAGGTGATTCATAGCCTGGGGTGCACCAAAAAGGCTCACAGGAAGCAATGTAGGAAAGAAGGGAGACAAGATCCAAGGGAGATTAATTGACTTTTGTGAGGGCATTTCAAATTACAGACATCCACAGGGAATTCAGCAAACTGAGCCAAGTGAGGAATACAAGTGAAAAAGCAAAGAGGAAGGTCTGAATTGAGAAAGGACATAAAGGAAACACTGGAAACATACATAAATATTAGAAAAAGAAGATTATATTACTGGTTTGGGGAGGGGAGTGGGGTCCAGTAGGCTGGGAGCAAGGACTTCTGAGTTTTATCCTGGCTTTAGGAGGAGAGTGAGCACTGCTACCTGCCTCCGAAAAACCTGAACCTGTTCCTTTAACTCTTCTCTGTCTCTTCTACACACTAAGTGATCTGCTGTGGTGCCCAGTTTGGCTGCAGTAAACTTTTCCTGGGCCATTCGATTCCTCTTTCTACCAGCCTAACTTCTCTTCTTCTTGCTAGCTGCTTTTCATCCAACAATCCCCTAGTCTCCCTTTTTCTTTTTCTTTATTTTTTCCTTTTTTTCTATTTTACATAGAGAACAAACATAATGCCAAGGGTTACACTTATATATCATATTCCACATAAATGAAAAACCCCAGGGACAGTTACAAAATATTCAAGAGCTCCCTTATTATTTTCTATGAGTTATAGATGGTGTTCTGTCAAGTAAAACATTTAGCAATAGGTATTAAACATTTATTCAAGGTGTTTTGCCTAAGTAGCACTGTTATATATTTTGCACCCCTACCCCACAGAGTAGAGTGCTGCAAGTCTACTTAGGGTCTGTAACATGCCCGCAAAATCCAATTTTAGAGATTACTATCCCAAATCCAAATGGCCAGGTTACACACCCATGCCAAATCAGTTTGATGAATGCTTGGCTAATGGCTCCTGACTCATCAATTTGTTAACTAATATGGATAATCAATTGCTTGACTACACTTCTGGTTTATTAAGAATGTTCAAGAGACCAGCAAACCAAACTTAGCCAAATGTATTGCCTACAGATAAAACAGTGCAATACAAAAGGAGCCTCAGGGTGACCAGTAAGTCAAGTCATGGCACCACTAATGTTGGGATTCCCTCAAAGACCTCTTTCCACTCAACTTCTCAAGAACTCAGTTCAACTCCAGCCCTTGTCATTCAGTCATCTTTATTTGGCATGCAGTACTGCAACACTGAGTTGATCAGACTCAAACACATGGGGAATGGATGCAGGGTATATCACAACTCCAAAGTTACAGAGAAACCCTCTCCCTTTATGTACATTAAACATTTCATTGATTTTACTATACTTTGCATCACACATTTTTTGGATTGGATTGGTTGGAACCAATCCCTGTGCAGCATGTGCAGTCCATGCACTGTCCATGGTTTGACTTTCTCTTTGCCTCATCTCTATATTGACAAGTTATTTTGTCCCTTGTTATCTAGTTCATAGTAGATAGTTCCCTGGGTGTTCTCCCTCTTATCTTAGGCCTGGTCTACCGCACGTGGTTATTTTGGAATTAGCCGAGTTACTTTGAGATAAAACTGATTCCGTCCACATGACCAAACCAGTTTTTTTAATTTAAAGAGCTCTTTAATCCGATTTCTGTACTCCACCTCGGCAAGCGGAGTAGCGCTAAAATCAAGACCGCAGTTCTGGGTTACAGGAACTGTGGACGCAATTTGACGATATTGGCCTGTGGGAGCTATCCCAGAATGCTCCCTTGTGACCACTCTGGACAATGCTCTCAACTCCGATGCACTAGCCAGGTAGGCAGTAAAAGCCCCGGGAACTTTTGAATTTCCTGTTTGGTCACCATCAGCACAGTCCACCATCACAGGCAACCATTCAGAGTCCACCATCACAAGAGAACACGCAATCCCAGATTCACAGACGAACTCCAGCATGGTCCAAACGGGAGGTACTGGATCTCCTTGCATGTTGGGGAGATGAATCTGTTATGGCAGAACTACGTTCCAAAAAAAGAAATGAAAATACGTACACTAAAGTCTCCAGGGCCATGACGGAAAGTGGCTACTCCAGGGACACAGAGCAGTGTTGTACAAAAATCAAGGAGCTCAGGCAAGCGTACCAAAAAGCCAGGGAGGCGAACGGGTGCTCTGGGTCACAGCCTCATACATGCCACTTCTACTGAGAGCTGCATGCAATTATGGGAGGTGATGCCACCACTCCCCCACCGCTGTCTGTGGACACCTGCAAGGGGGGAGTAGCACGGAGTGAGGAGGATGAGTTTTTGGAGGATGAAGAGGAGGATGAGGAGGACAGTGCACAGGCGGTAAGTGGGGAATCTGTTTTCCCCCCCAGCCAGGAACTATTCTTAACGCTGGAGCCAATAGCCTCCCCCCACTCCCAAAGTATGCTCCCGGACCATGACCCTGGAGAAGGCACTTCTGGTGAGCAAGAGCTTGATCGGAGCGACGTGGTGGAGGGTAGGGGGAAAGCCAGCCGCACTGGGATGCTTGTGTTTAGTTTAAAGGGTTCATCCCTGCTCAGAGCCTCATCGGAGCCAAGTGGTGGGTGGGTGTGTGTGTGTGTGGCGGGGGAGGGATCATAATCATTGTGTGAAGTGATCATCCCAGAGAGCCCGCAGGCCATCCTTTTATATGGCAAACCCACCAGGCATTGCTTGCTATGGAAAAGGAGGCCCGGCCATTTGAAAGCATTGAAATGAATGCGGAAGAAGCAGAATCCCACGTGCCCCTAGGGCTTACCATGGCTGCCTGCAAGCTGAAATGTACAAAATAGCTTCAGAAAATTTGAATAGAATAATTTTGAAATAATTTCATAGTGTAGATGTACCCTTAGTTGGCTCAGTCATTCTGTCTTCTTAGCTTACTGACCTATTTACTTAACTTATTTAGCACATACATTCTGTTTTCAGCCTGATAATTCATTTGCCTCCCTAATTCTATCTTCCAAGAACTAAGGTCACCTTGCATTTGTTAATTAGGGCTTGTCTACATTTCCCACTGGATGAACAGGCAGCGTCTAGCCGAGCACTCTCCTGTCGACTCCAGTACTCCACCAGGGCAAGAGGCTCAGGAGGAGTCGATGGGAGAGCATCAGCCATCGACTGACCGCAGCAAAGACAGCACAGTAAGTAGATCTAAGTACATTGACTTCAGCTACATTATTCACTAACCTGAAGAAATCCTGCTGCACATTCTGTATCCTGAAAATAAGATACCTTAAGAGTAAGCAGGTTCTTCACTTACTACTGCACTTTGCTAACTCATTTGGTTTGCTTTACTTTTTTTTGTTTTTATTCGAACAATGACAAGCATGCAAAATACAAAGATTCAACAAACTAATTAATAAGATATAAGATGAAACTAAAGACTTGGATTTTTCTTTTAAATAACACTTTCTTTAATTAATTCTCTTATCAGTTGCTCACAGAGTTGTTGCAACTTGACATTCTTGGCTTCTATGGAAATTCAAGCTACATCAATCAAATCAGTTTTCACTTCAGTGATTTAAGCAAAAGAGTGGCTGATTCCTGTTATGACTGCAGTTCCCACTTCCATGAATTGTATCCTCGCAGAGAAATTCTGTCTGATACTTTCACAACAAAGGGGCATTAGGACCATCACAAAGTAACAAGGCAACAGCAGAAGTGCTAAAAAACCATTTCTTTCATTTATGGAGAGACCACAAGAAGTACTTTCCTCCTTGTATACCATAAGCACTCTGCATTTGTCAAGGTTCCTCCCCCACTCTGAACTCTAGGGTACAGATGTGGGGACCTGCATGAAAAACCTCCTAAGCTTATCTTTACCAGCTTAGGTCAAAACTTCCCCAAGGTACAAAATATTCCACCCGTCGTCCTTGGATTGGCCGCTACCACCACCAAACTAATACTGGTTACTGGGGAAGAGCTGTTTGGACGCATCTTTCCCCCCAAAATACTTCCCAAAACCTTGCACTCCACTTCCTGGACAAGGTTTGGTAAAAAGCCTCACCAATTTGCCTAGGTGACTACAGACCCAGACCCTTGGATCTTAACAACAATGAACAATCCTCCCAACACTTGCACCCCCCCTTTCCTGGGAAATGTTGGATAAAAAGCCTCACCAATTTGCATAGGTGACCACAGACCCAAACCCTTGGATCTGAGAACAATGAAAAAGCATTCAGTTTTCTTACAAGAAGACATTTAATAAAAATAGAAGTAAATAGAGATAAAGAAATCCCCCCTGTAAAATCAGGATGGTAGATATCTTACAGGGTAATTAGATTCAAAAACATAGAGAACCCCTCTAGGCAAAACCTTAAGTTACAAAAAAGATACACAGACAGAAATAGTTATTCTATTCAGCACAATTCTTTTTCTCAGCCATTTAAAGAAATCATAATCTAACACATACCTAGCTAGATTACTTACTAAAAGTTCTAAGACTCCATTCCTGGTCTATCCCCAGCAGAAAACAGCATATAGACAGACACACAGACCCTTTGTTTCTCTCCCTCCTCCCAGCTTTTGAAAGTATCTTGTCTCCTCATTGGTCATTTTGGTCAGGTGCCAGCGAGGTTACCTTTAGCTTCTTAACCCTTTAGAGGTGAGAGGAGCTTTCCCCTGGCCAGAACGGATTTCAAAGGGGTTTACCCTTCCCTTTATATTTATGACAGCATTACTCGGGATATCCAATCAAATTCTGATGTGGTTTTGTATATCCCTGAACTGATAAATGGCATGGATTATCTGTTTACTAGATTAGTCACTCATTACAGTGAGATGTTGTACTGACGAGGAGTGCCCTCCCACTGAGCCAGAGGGGGAGGGATCACTGTGTGAACCCTGGTGGGGAGAGCCAGGCTGTGTTCATCCCTCCCACCAGAAGTCGGGAGTGGAACAGGAAGTATAAAGGGCAGGGCCTGGAGCTCAGTTGGGCTGCAGCCACCGAAGGAGACCGATACCTCCTGCTTGCTCCCAAGCTGGGAGACTGCAGCAGACTCCCACCAAGCTGAGGACTGGCCAGGGCTGCTGGATTCACCCACTGACAAAAGGTATCAAGGAGTTGCTGGGACTGCCGCTGGCCTTCTACTCAGATGAACCGGATGACCCCCTACAGATCCAGGGACAACCTGAGGGGAAGATAAGAATGGCCCAGGGGCAGCCAACCCTTGTCTGGCTGCATTGCTACCAGAGACCCAGTCAGCATGTTAAGATTGGATTCCCTGCTGACCCAGACTGAGATCTCCAGTCCCATCTGGATCACCTTGAATATGAACATTGGACTATAACCTATGGACTAATTCTGAAAGAACTCTTTGCAACTCCAAAGCTCACCATCTCTACTATGAAACTGATCTCAGAAACTGTACTTACATCTGTATGTATCCTGATCTTTTAACCAATACACTCTCTTCTTTTTTAATAAATTTTAGTTTAGTTAATAAGAACTGGATATAAGTGTGTATTTAGGTAAGATCTAAAATATTCATTAACTTGGGAGGTAATGTGTCTGATCCTTTGGGATTGATAGAACTTTCTTATATGGTGAATAAGATTTTCATTAATCCTCATCATATTTGACTTGGGAGTCTGGGTGCTATAAGGGAACTGTGTTTTGGTTTCTGTGCATCCAGTAAGGTATTGTAGAAGTAGTTTTCTGCTGGCTTGGAAAATCTAAGTATTGTAATATCCACCAGTTTTGGGGATTATCAGCCTATTACTTGCTGTTTGCCCTCATTAAGTAATCTCAGTGTGTCCCGTCCCCCACCCGCCCTCCCCCCAGAGACCCCGGTCACAGGGCCTTTGTACCTTCTACTCATGGAAACGATGCCCTGGCATCTGACCTTCCAGAGCCTTCTAGAAACTGTATCTGTTGGGACTCCATAAACACCCCCTTGTGGTGTCAAATGTATGGCATTAAAGGTTGCCAAAGCCCTCAACTTTCTTATTCCTCCTTTTCCATGGCAGGGAATACAGAAAACTTTGCTGTTGACTGGATCTACAGTCATGTGGAGGTGTGTACCCTGCAGACTTGTTTTTTCAGTGCCTTTTACCTCAATATTTTCATATAGTTTTTTTTTATAGTGTAAGTTAAGTTTTTCCTCCCTTTCACAGGACTTTATACAATTTTCTTCAGTCACCATAACTATTGCACTTAGAGCTCTTGAGGGTTCAACTCAGTGCCAGAGCCATGTCTCAGTCGAAAACAGGCCTGAAAAGATGTTCCTTCTGCACACCTATCTTCCCTGATTCAGATGCATGTGTGTCATGGCTACAGGACTAGCTGCACATCTATCCATTTTCTGGTCTCCCTCATTGCAACCGCTCAAGTGCCAAGCCCATACCTTTACCTCTCCTGTGGTTCTGTCTTAGCCAGACCAGGCCCTCGGCTACAGTACCCTTTGTATCAACCGTGCTCACCCGGCAGGTCCAAATAAGTTCCAACACCTGCAGTTCTTCCCTTTGGGAGTCTATAACCAGTGGTATCCCATGATCAGACAACCTTCTTAGCCAGAGAATATTGTTTATTTTGCAGTAGGAGCAAAACTATTAGAGAAAAGGGGGTTTTAACGCAACTAAACATCTACATCTATATCTCTTTCCTGTAGCCCTACATCCATTGATTGTGATTTACATAGGTTTAGCTCCTCCAGACACCTCAAGTGCTTGTTTCTCAGTCTGGTTGCTACAAGCAACTATCACCTCTTGAGAGAACATGCTTTTTAAATGCTGCTATAATTCTCTTGCACTTGTGTGTTCCTGGACTTTGACTCCTCTAGTCAAAACCTGTGCTGTAGGTTCATCAAGAGATTGAGACAGTCCTCAGAGCCCATGGTCCTGGCATTGTCCATTAGCAACTCTTGTGAGAGGTGGCTTAAATGAAGCTATTCTTTTCCTTCCTGCCCGTTTTCCTATACAGCCCTCTATTGAATAAACCTAATATCTTCATACAGTCAACATCCCAATTACAAGGCCAATGTACAGTATTCATAAATCAATACAGAGCAGCTCCAAATCTGTCACAGCATGCTAGATGTGTCTTTTGTCTCAGGAAGGCACATTCACTATCACAATGCTCAGTGATCGGGGCATTCACCTCTCCAGCCCACTGAGTGAGGCAGGTCATACAGGCCTACCTGACAGCAGAAGCCACACAATCAGTAATAAGAAACCCTTCACTCTTTTAGTCTTTAACTCACTGTGTTTCCATCCCATCCTCCTGCTCCCACGTTTTGCTTATAATTTTTTCTGTGTAATGTGCAATTTTAAGGTAAGCTTTTGAGGACAGCTTTTTATTTATCTGTAAAGCCCTGTGCCCACCTATGGTGCTGTATAAATAAGAAGCTGTATGGCTTAACTGAAATTACAAGCTTACATGACAATTTATTTTTTGTTTGGTGAGAAACTCTAAGCTGTCAGGCCAAACTGAGAGCAGAAACAAGGGCTTTTGATGGCAGCAGAGAAGCCTCGGAGTTTTGGATGCTTTATTTAGTTAAACTGTCAATCTCTCCTAGCATGAAGTAGAATAAACAGCAAGATGTCACTTGAAAATTATTGGGAGAATTTATTGGGGCATTCAAAAGGTCCCTTTTGGTCAGTGAAGTGGGACACTAAGAATGAAATCATCAAGCTCTATTACCTCATGTTTGGCTGGCAGAATGCTAGGGCAATCTGAGAGAGCAGCCTGTTGGATGAAGTGATTGATAGCACCATTTAACAAGTGTCAACAAAGTTGGAGAATTTCTGTGTCTTGCAACCACTCGAAAGTGAAAACATTGAACAAACTTGGATGAAGCTAAAGAGCAAATAAAATAGAAGGAGCTCAGAGATGGAGTTTTGGACAAGCAACGATTGATCAAAAGGTGAATATGGTTGTGTTGAGACCTGCTGCTAACAGTGAAATCAGCCTATTTAATTAGATCATTTTAGTAGTTCTTTTCTGAAAGGAAGACAAGTCAATATGATACACCCTTTGTGCCTGCAGGTCAAAATGCTCCAAAGAATGGCTATGTCTACACTAGTACTTTTGCTGGTAAAACTTTTGTTAGTCAGTGGTGTGAAAAAAATACACCCCTGACTGACATAAGTTTCCCTGACAAAAGTGCCAGTCTGGACAAGTGCTATGTCGGCGGAAGATGCTCTCCTACCAACATAGCTACCGCTGCTCATTGGGGGTGGTTCTATTATGCTGGCACGAGAGCTCTCTCCCGTCGGCATAGAGCAGCTACATAGGAGAGCTTACAGCATCGCAGCTGCAGCAGTACAGCTGTGCCACTGTAAGGTCTGTAGTGTAGACATAGCCTATGTCTCAAAGATACTAAGCCCCATTATGCCATATGATAGACGCTCCCAGCTATGCAGTGCTGACAGATGTTTTATCTGGGCTTTTCCCCTTCAATGTCTACAGGCTTTTGTCTAAAATTTTGCCTCCCTCTAAGACTAGACAGCTTTCCCAGCAAAACTTTCCTTTTGCAGCCATTGGGTATGCTCCACAGTCCATTTTGATTCTTGGCAACAAAACCCTCAACTTTGCGGGCAAATGTAAGCCACCTCCCTAAATGACACAAGCCTTCGCCCAGTATAATTCTACCAGCACAATGCCTGTGTAAATGCAGAAGTACCTCTTTCAATGTAGTAATCCTCCAGCAAGAAGCCCACAGTGCTTCAGCAGTCACTGCTCTGACTGTATTTTTGAACTGTGTTGCCTGAAGATCAGTGACCAGAACCCCATCCCACCCCCATTTAAAATCCACAGTGTGTTTTGGAAATGCTTCTTTCCCTTGGATACTCCATATCCAAGTCACCCTTGTGCTGCTGCATGATCTAGGAGAGAGGTCCTAGATTTCCACAACCTGTGGGGTGAAGAACATGTGCTTGCACAACAATAGAATTCCCACAGGAATAATAATGATGTGTACACGGACATCACAAAGGCCGTGGAGAACCTGGGGTACATCACGGAGGAGGGCCGATGCTAGGCTACGGGAAGGATCTATGGCAGGCTTACCAGAAGACAAAGGAGAACAACTTCCAATCTGATGTAGTTCCCAAGACCTGCTCATGACATATTGAGTAGAGATCCGCCCCCAACAATGATTGTGGCACTGAAAACTACAGAGGAGAACACCAGAGAACTGGCAACCCAGGAGGAGATTACTAAGAATGGGGATGCAGATAGCGCGGGCACCACCGTCAGCCAGGAGCTCTTTGAGACCCAGCCAATCAAAGCCAGATAAAGGGGACTCTGATAGGTGCAATTAAAGAGTGCTTCCTTATTAATGCAGGCTATTTTAGGGCCCCCAAAACCTCTCTGTCCTGCTGCCCCCCAAACTGGTGGCTGCTCCTATGGGGACAAAGGAATTCTATTTTAACAGCATGAAATGGTTGTATTAAGCAATAGTGTGAAAAGGGGGAGGAGGGTAAGGTAATGATATCCTGATTTATAGGAACAGTTCTGATATTCGGAGGTTTGTCTTATATAGGTGCCTATTACCGCCCACCCTCTGTCCCAATTTTTCACACTTGCTATCTGGTCACCCTAGGGGTGGGGGCAGCCAAAACACATTCCCAAATACATCCTTTCACAGAAAATGCTTGTTTTTTAACCATTAGAAAACCAAGCTGTAATGGAAACTAACCGACCACTTCCACTGATTTGAAAGTGCATGTATGCATAAGATTTACCGGATGCACAGTGAAACCAGAGACTGAAAGGAGCGACTTAGGGTATCTCTACCCTGCAACTGGAAGCAATTCTTCCACCATGGGTAGACAGACTTGCACTAGCAGGGCTCATGCTACCATGCTAAAAATCGCAGTGTGATCATTGCTGCATGGGCAGAGACTCAGGCTAGCCACCCAAGTTCAGACCCAGAAGGTTGAAGACATGACAACACCAGGAGCCTTCACTTATGTGAAGGGCCTATTAGAAAAGACCATGACTGTCCAAGGACTCAGCTCCCACACAGTCTCTGCGCAAAAGGAGAGTACTGGAAACCTTGGGTGTAGGGCTGCTAAGGGACTGTGCTTTCAGAGGGAAGGAGCCCTGCCAAAACCCTGCCTAACCATTAGGCAGCACTGTTGGTGATTGTGCTTCCTCATACATCTGGCCAGCTCCTAGGACTGCCTGTCTACTTAGAGGACAGTCTAGAGGGTCGCCCAACTTTCTGGGCTGCCTGCCTGGTGGGTATGTGGAAAGCGGGCTGCACAGCTCCCGGGCTACCCAGAGAGCCCAGTGGCCCGCTCCTCAGCTGGTTATCTCCCTGAGCTGCCTGGCTTCCATAATCCACAGGCAATCAGCTGAGTGGTCGGGAGCTGGCCAGAAATTTTCACATCATCCTACTTAAAAGAAACTTGTGATTTGAAATATGCTTATTTTACTAGTTGTCTGGACATTTAGGCTGACCTTCAGTCTTTAGAGACACAGCTGGAAAAATTCTCAGATCTGCCTTGAATATAACAAATGGAGGTACAACAGACTTTAGTTTTATGTTAACTTTTATAAACATGAAAACATTTTGCTAAAGCAACTCATTAGATCTGGGCATTGTTTTTATAGCTATCATATGAATAACATTCAGATCCAGAACAACTGATGCTGAAAATTACAGTTTAGTTTTAACCTTCAACCCTATTTCCAGTGGGAGGCAAGCTTTACAATTCAGGTGACAAAACACAGCTTTCTACCCGTGAAAATATGTTTTGCTTATGGCAGGACTGACAAAACTGTTCCAAGTAAAAAGAAGATTTTTCTGCCTAATAGGAAAAACAGTTCAAAGGGTGATTTTGCATATTTTTGTTTCTACAGTTCTAGTGGTAATATAATGAAGAAGTCGAAACAAGTCACCTGCATGCATGATGAGTCATGCAAAAAAGAATGTGATGATTAAACCATTTAAATGTTATGTAGATAGCAAGGATACAATTCGGTATATTTGAAAAAGAGGCAATTTATATTCCATTAATCTATTATCTTCTGTCTTGTATAAATTCAGTATTCTGAATGTAATTTACATTGGCAGATAGATGAGCGTTTACTGTAAAAACATATGGAGATACTGAACAGCTGTTTACAGATGCATGCAGAGGGCCACATCCTCAGCTGGTGTATTGGTATTGCTCCACTGAAATCTGAGCAAATGGACCTGTAGAATGTTTTATATGAACCTCTACTTCTGTTGTTGTTTCAAGATATTTTCCAGTTCTATTTCTGACAAACACTTTCCCAAACACCCCAATTTGCTAATTAATAATATTTTGCAAAATAAATGCACTTATGTGACAGAAGGCTGGGCTTACCATCCAGTGGTTGTCATTGGGCCCTCAATTTCCCCCTCTCGGTCTCTGGTGCCTCCTGTCGGCAACTCCTCCAGTATTGGGATGGCCTGCGTTTTGGTGGGTGGTGACTCAGCCCTCCTGCTGGGTCACTGATTTAGCTCAACCCCCCTTTTGAGGCAGCAGTGTCCAATGAATTGTAGAGGGCCCTGCATCCTTGTGAAGGGAAGGACCCTTAGTCTATCTCCAGGCCCCTGTATGTGGCTTGTCCTTGCCATGAGACTTTCAGCATCTCTATCTTCTCTTTACTCATGAGATTTATGTCCCTATATGGCAAGGGTGTTTGACTGGGCCATCCCACTCCACTAGTCGCTTCCCAGAGTCCTATGAGAGTCACACAATGTCAGGGACCAGGACATGCCTCAAGGCTCCCTCCCTGGGCCTCTTCCTACCATCCAGCCCCCTCCACAGACTCAAAGTCCAATTTAAGATAGCAAAGGAGCTGTAGAATTTACACCAAGTAATCTGGGCTGTGTCTCCAGACATGAGATTATTCTAATTTTGTATGTAGCATCTAGAAACTACAGTGATAAGCACATTAGAAATTCAGGTAGATAAATATGTACAAAGATAATAAAGGTGCTGGTAATTAAAACTGTATTCATTTGTAATGCTTTGCTTATGTGGGCACACTGAAAAATACCTGTTTATTACCCATCTGTAAAATGGAGATAACACTTTTATTCTGCTCTTTGTCTGTTTAGTCTGTACAGTGCCTAGCACAACAGGGTCCTGATCTCAATCTGGGCCTCTAGATGTACTGTAATACTGTATTTTTAATTATTATTATTATTTATTTACTATTCCCTTGGTTCTCATTTAACTGAGCTCTTGTCTACACTGTGTGCTAATCTGGTTTCAAACAATACTGTGTTAGAGCACACAAGGGAACTTCTAGTGCATGCCTACAGGGTCCACATGGACCAATTAGTGCGCAACACACTAGTGAAAGCTAGAATTTACACCCCTTTAATGTGGACTAACACACCATGTAATCAACCCTGAATATGAAGACCTATCCTCTTAAATTGTTGTTTTGCATCAACCTTGCATGCGTTTTTCAATTCACTTTTCTCTTTTTGCTGAGTAAGATAGTGTAGTTCAGAGTGAATTATGAATTACCCCTATTACTCCACCACAATTAATTAATTAATTTTACTTTCACATCATCATCTTATTTGTATAGTGGAAGTGGCTAGAAACACTAAATGAGATTCCAGTCCCATTGTGCTTCCAAAATGTGGAATTGAGGCAAAAAGAGAGCGGGGCTCAAATTCTACAAAGCCTTTAAGTGTATGCTTAACTTTAAACGTATGCTTCAGTCCTATAAATTTCAGTGCCAGATATTTTTTCAGATCTAATGACTAAAGTGAAAATATTGTTAAAAAATACAGCCACCAATATAAACATCTGGTTTTTAAATGTTTAGACACCTTAATTTTCTGTGATTAATTTCAATGGGACTTCAGCAGTTGCTTAAGAGCTTTTCTTCATAGGATGCTTATAAGCACAAGCTTTATTGAGGCCCAAGTGATTTGCTCAAGGTTATGCAAAAAGTCTGTGAATGAGATGGGACTTGAACTTAGATTTCCTGCATCCTAATCTAGTGCTTTAACCACAGGACTATCCTTTCCCTGTTATTTGTCCATCTAGGTGGGTTATGGAACTTTATAAACTTTCAATGTATTTCATAAATTTTTTCAGAATGTTGAGACTCTTGCTTCTGGAATGTGAAGCTTCCCCATTTTTTGCATATCTTTTAAGAAACTGAGATTTCCTTAAGATTCTGGGGGAATTCCTTAACTTTTGCAGCAAATATTGTCACACATTTTGACCATTCTCTACAGTGAAGTTACATTCTAAATATTAAGACTAGCATTCTTGACTAGTTGATTTCTCTTAAACATTTTTTGCCATTATCTAAGCTATTGGTAGCAGCTATATTCTGATAGTGTATAGTTAGGAGCCAGATTCTGATTTCATTTATATTGTTGTAATTGTGGGATAATATCATTAATTTAAGTGGAATTATTCCAGGTTTACACACAAATTTGTATATTTGGGATGAGAATCTAGTCCTTTATGTTTAATCATCAAACATGTTTGTACAGGACCTAGCACAAAAGAACCCCAAAATTATTGTGGTGTCTACATGCCACTAGAAAAGAAATACTAGATAATAATCAATGATCCTGAAGCTGCAAAAGCTACCATAAGACAACGCTTTTATTTATCCTAATACGTTTACTGGACTGTTACTTGTAAATGGCAATTGTACAAATAACTTGGGAATCAAAGTTGATGATCAGTCAAACATTTGAAACTGAAAGTTGCAAATGCTCAAATGCTTGCCCACACCTTTTTTTCACTTACATGTTACCTGTGTAATTGTGGAGCATACACATATTGCAAAAAAATATGTCAACTGAAGATATACTATTCATCAGATATAGTATTTTACTTTTTACCACCACAAACATGATTTTTCCTCCCTTGGTATTCTACTGTTAATTGAATTGCCATGTTAGACTGACCCCCCACTTGGTAAGGCAACTCCCATCTTTTCATGTACTATGTATATGTAAACCTGCTACGGTATTTTCCACACCATGCATCTGATGAAGTGGGTTCTAGCCCACGAAAGTTTATGCCCAAATAAATTTGTTAGTCTCTAAGGTGCCACAAGGCCTCCTCATTTTTTTTCTGATACAGACTAACACGGCTACCACTCTGAAACCTGTCATAATACTACTGTTTTCTTTGAATTAACAAAGACATTATTCATCACAGAAGACTTTAATCTCTTGTATACACTGTTCTTTGCAAAGCAGAGTTGTTTAAACTTTAACAAAAATAGGTTAGAATGGGTTCAACGGCTCCAATTAATTCACAGTTTCATCAGCAACTTGAAAATTAAAGGAGACCCAGAAATAACTACACTTTTCTTAGAACCTTGTTTTCCTATTTTTTTTTCTCCAGGGTAAAACTGACTCAACTTTAATTAGGTAAATCTTCACTAACTTCTGACATTGAACAGTAAGTTCATATATCACAGATTAACCCACTACATTTTGAAATCCTTTTTCATTAAGAATATAATAATGTTCACATCTTCATTAGATCTATTTAGCTACAAAGATTATAATGAACTCTAAAGTCCTTCATATCTAATTTAAGCAATTTTTTTCCTCATTGAATCATTAACCATTGTCTTTGGGGAGTTTGCTAAATAATCATTGAAAGTTAAGGTCTCCGAACACTTTAGTACTAGCTGTTTATATTGGCTGTGGTATTTCTACAATATTTTGCACTTAAATCAGACAGGGATGGATTAAGGAATGGGCACTCTATTATCATGTCCTAAAGCCCCCCTTCCTGGAGTCCTGTGCTCACATCAGAATCTCAGCTTTCATTCTGAGGTGTGGTGGGGGGGGGAGAAGAAGCAGCAAGCCTCTTCATGGCTGTGGAAAAAGATGGAAAATATGACCTAAGTATAAGTGATGCACTAATGTCTACCTGTGTCTGCTGAGAGCCTGGAACAATAGCTCTGAGATGTATAAACTGCACTATGCATTTCAATGGGGTTTAACTTCATGCCCCACAGTTCTGTGTGGCGGGTTGAGCAGCATGTGGCCAGCTCAGTCTACACACACTTGCTTCTGGGTACTGGCCCCCACCCCCTGCTGCTATTTTGCCTAACTAGAGATGGGGAGGGGAATCCCTGAGACCACCTTGCTGTTCCTGAAGGGAGAAAGAGTAGGCTAGCATCACTACTCCAAGTGAAGGACAGGGCAATAGTAAATGGACAGAGCTGTAGGGGTGGAGCCAGGGGGACCCATGTTGTGATGTGCCTACAGCTCCAGATTGCTATAATCTGTTCTGAGACCAGAAGCAAAAAAAAATATTTTCTTCAAAAGAGTCAAATGTGAATGTGGTCTGTGGAAATGTGACAGGAGTTAGCAGGCAGAGAAATCATCACCTTTGAAGAAGATACAAACTGATACAGAAAACACATTTCAAATGACTGATACTAATACTGTTTCTGTTACTAGTAAAGGAGTGATATACTATAATGGAATACAGTATCTTATGTAAGAAAGAATTACCTATTTTGTATTTTTAGGTGCTTCCTTTCTTCACCACACTGAATGGTAACACTACCTCCAGGAATATTTCACTCATACTGGGGGGCTGGAGGGAGGTTGTTTAGAAAAGGCTCTTTTAAAGCTGATTCCCTCCACTGCAATCTTCACATCAAAGGGAATAGGATCTCTGGGAATATATTTTAAGTGTCTTAGGAAAAACAATGTATCATTGTTGTTATTTTCTGTTATGGATACGGTACCACCACCATCTATAATATCAAACCTCAGAGTTATGAACACCTCAGGAATGGAGGTTGTTCATAACGCTGAAATGTTCGTTACTCTGAACAAAATGCTATGGTTGTTCTTTCAAAAGTTTACAACTAAACGTTCACTTAATTCAGCTTTGAAACTTGACTATGCACGAGAAAAATGCTGTTTTCTTTTTAGTCATTTACATTTAACACAGTACTATACTGTATTTGCTTTCTACCCTCCCTCCTCCCTCCCCCCTCCCCAATTTTTTGTCTCTGCTGCTGCCTGTTTGCATACTTCTGGTTCCAAATGAGATGTGTGGTTGATTGGTCAGTTCGTAACTCTGGTGTTCATAATTCTGAGGTTCTAATGAACAGTACTGTCCATTACTGAGTTTGGGGGTACCCCAATTCCACAATCATCTACTGGTGTAGACAATTTTTACAAACTGCATCCTTGAGGAAATGTTTCTAGCTACATTTATTTGGTCAGGAATGAGAAGATTAATACTGAAATTTCCTCCTCCCCCACCCCACCCTCCCCCTGGGAAGCTTCCCCCCCTTATATGCTGTCATAAATATAAAGGGAAGGGTAAACCCCTTTAAAATCCCTCCTGGCCAGAGGAAAAATCCTCTCACCTGTAAAGGGTTAAGAAGCTAAAGGTAACCTCGCTGGCACCTGACCAAAATGACCAATGAGGAGACAAGATACTTTCAAAAGCTGGGAGGAGGGAGAAAAACAAAGGGTCTGTGTCTGTCTGTGTGACGCTTTTGCCGGGGACAGAATAGGAATGGAGTCTTAGAATTTAGTAAGTAATGTAGCTAGGTATGTGTTAGATTATGATTTCTTTAAATGGCTGAGAAAATAGCTGTGCTGAATAGAATGAATATTCCTGTCTGTGTGTCTTTTTTGTAACTTAAGGTTTTGCCTAGAGGGATTCTCTATGTTTTGAATCTAATTACCCTGTAAGGTATTTACCATCCTGATTTTACAGAGTTGATTCTTTTTTACTTCTATTAAAAGTCTTCTTGTAAGGAAACTGAATGCTTTTTCATTGTTCTAAGATCCAAGAGTTTGGGTCTGTGGTCACCTATGCAAATTGGTGAGGATTTTTACCAAACTTTCCCCAGGAAGTGGGGTGCAAGGGTTGGGAGGATTTTGGGAGGAAAGATGTGTCCAAACTACGTTTTTTCAGGAACCCAGATAAAGTTTGGTGGTGGCAGTGGAAGTCCAAGGGTAAAATAGTTTGTACCTTGGGTAAGTTTTAACCTAAGCTGGTAAAAGTAAGCTTAGGAGGTTTTCATGCAAGTCCCCAGATCTGTACCCTAGAGTTCAGAGTGGGGAAGGAACCTTGACATGTGCCTACATAGGAGCTAAATGCAGCCACAGTCCTTGCCCTCAGTTCAATACAAAGACTGTGTCAGGCTAGTAGTGCTAGAAACCCCAAGGGGAATAAGAGAAGTAGGTGGTGTACATCCTTGACTACTCTGTATTGGCCCGTTGCAAAGAGAATATTACACTACTTGTAACATTGTTAATGGGAAGTACAGCAGTCATGATCTCCCTGTGTGCTGGGAAGTGCCATGAAGCAATCCCTCCTGGAGCTCTAACTAAGGTCCTCATCTCCCTTCTACCTTCCCCAACATGAAGCAGTGCTATTAAGGAATAATACAGCTCTAGGTCTCCTACAGTAGTGCTTAATTTACTTGTGTTAAGCCTACCTTGCCATCTGTCTCTCATCACTTTACAGTCCCTTGGCGCCTTCTCCAGTTTTCCCTCCTCCTCTGATGCTCAAATATCAGCATACTGCATGGATATGCTTGGCTAATAAGACTCAGATTGTTGGTGAGGTGCAAACAGATAGGGAATGTATTGAATATAAACAACTAAAAGAAAAGTCTTTTGAGTGTTTGTTGTCCCTCAAGAACTTGAGAAGACTTGTTTCCAGGCTATATTAGAACCTATGCTTTGCCTTCCCCATATCCTCATTGTAGAAGTTATGCCAGTTTGGTGCTTAAGACCTTTGGGAAGCTGCTAATTAATTGTCCACATGTACCTCTCTTAATTAATCCCATCTGATGGTGCTTCTACCCAAAGGCAGCAGCTTCCAGTTAGTGGCTGTTTGTCAGCTCATCTGAATGGGAGGAGGATTATTATTTATTTGCAAAAAGAAAAGGAGTACTTGTGGCACTTTAGAGACTAACCAATTTAGCTCACAAAAGCTCATGCTCAAATAAATTGGTTAGTCTCTAAAGTGCCACAAGTACTCCTTTTCTTTTTGCGAATACAGACTAACACGGCTGTTACTCTGAAACCTGTCATTATTTATTTGCACTGTGGTAATGTCTAGAGGGTTTGGTCCAACTGTGCTAGGCCCTGTACAAACATAACTAAAAGAGGGTGTTCCAGCCCCAAAGAGACAAGGCTGTTGCTTCTCCTCAGGCAGAAAGCCATTTTTGATAGTGGAAAAGAGTGCAAGTGTGGGGAGCGAAGGTGGGTAACGCAGAAAAAGCTAATAAGGGGGTAAAGCAGAAAAAAGGACACTGCAGCAATGTTAGAAAAACAAAGAGGAATAAGAGGTGTGTTGTATTCATATCACATTATTTCACACACTTATACAAAATTCCCAGAGCAGAAGGGAATCTCCCCTCCTACCTTCCCGCTCCCCACCCCCGTAGGTCAGAAAAAGGGGGGAAAATAGTGTTTACAAAGAAAGGTATTCTTACTATTCTCTTTTTTGCTTAGGAAAGCCTGAGAGAGCATTTTCTGAAAGTAGAAAGTGCAAGCTTTCCTGTTTATTTAGACTATAGGCACAGCTGGAAGCAACAGAGATGGGCAATCTTTACTAACTTTTTCCATTATCTTTGTTTTCACTTCTTCCAAACTTTGCAAAACTTCTAACACTTTGCACTAAAATTGTTTCACCGCCTCTAGCTGAAGTGCATTTGTTTGGGAGTGAGGGGACGTTTTAGCAAAAAAGGTGTTCAGCCATTTCTGAAAATGAGGATAGAGGAAAATAAACAGATGTGCCCATGTTAAAAAACAAACCAAACAAAACCCCCATTTCTTTGAAGAGTTCTGCATCTTGGAAAGTTGTATGAGGAACTCAAAATCTTTTGCTGTACTTATGAAAATACACTCAGATTTGTCTGAATTATGAGTCCTCTGAAAATCACCATTTACATATGCTCAGAGCTTTTTAGAGGTTTGCTGCTAACACCTTTGAGCTCCTGACAAGGGTAGGAATGATGCAACTGCCCCCGTAAAAACAGAGTGAGCACTCCCCATCCTCTCTCTGGATTGTGGCAGGAGTTTCCCCTAGCAAGATCCTCTCATCCTTAGAAGCTGTGGTAGGAGTACCCCTTACTCTTTGAATCTACTTCAAATCACTGAGTGAAGTGTTTAGCTGGTTGCCAAGAGGAGGCATGTGTTTTAATGTCTTCCACTGACTGGTGTTAATAATTCTGTGCCTTTCAGAGCCCTTATTATTAAGCAATTTTTATGTTAAGAGGCATGGAAGTATCATTCACCTTATCTTACAGATGAGGTAACTGAGATGGTGCTCAAGGTCACTTCTGGCAGAGCAGAGAATACTAAGCAGGGGCCAGGTTCTGTGCTGTGTCTCTTTCTCCTGTCCATGTTGTTCCTTCCTGGGCAACTCCTGGCATACCATTGAAGGTAAATAGAGCTTTGAGTGGGCATGGGTCTGCTAGCATGGATCAGTTTGTAGGAATGGGGACATAGCTTCTCATATCAGGTCTAAACATGCACACCAATGTGCCTTATGCATCAGATGGCAGGATGCAACTATGAATGTCTCACCTTTGAAAAAATTATGTTCATATTTTGTATCAAAAGACCTTTGCAAGTGAAATTCTATGATTCGTTAAGCTCTGCTTTAAGGTCCTACTACATGCTACTAACTTCTGGCTGTATTGGATTTATTCTAGGGATGCTCTTCGTCTAATACCCTGTAAATAAAAACTCAACCTTCCATTGGTGTAGAGCAGGTCTCAGCCTTATCCACATGCACGTGCACAGCAGTAGTGGTTCTTCCTAGACATTGGGGCGATTTTCCAGGTTTTTTTATTCAAATACACATTGTACACTAGGAGCACGTTGCAGCTCAGAAGAAATTGTGGATTGCCTTTTCCTTCAGTGCATACATCACTGAAATTAAATTTAGCACTTAACAAGAATTATGAACAACGGTCAACATCTTCCTTCTGGCTCAGATTTTGATCCTACGGTGATCCAAATTCATAGGTTACGCAGTCTGAGTGCCAAAAATATTCAGGCCCTGAGAAACCCACAGCAAAAAGATACCTGTCACAAGGGGAGGGAAAGAATTGTGCAAATAGCAGCATTTGTGGAAAAACAGGGCTCTCTGAATCATATGATTTGCAGAGCCTGACACTGCAGAGGAAACAGCTACAGAAGAAAGACACAGCCACATCAGGAAACTAGGAGGATAAGAGATGGCAAAGAGATGAGACTCTGATGAGAGAGATCAAAAATGTGAGATCAACTGGGAAATAACAAAGCCTCTCATTAGTGAGGCACCATAGCTAGCTTGAGATAATTTTAATTTGATGCTGCCTCATGAAATATGCACAGTGAGCCAACCTGTTCTGATTTACTCCCTGTGCAATCATTGATTTCAGTGGAACTGTACTTGGATTAAGGCAGAGGGAAACTTGGTTGAATATGGTTAAATAATGTTTATTTTAAATGCTTTGTTTTTAAAACAAAAAACACCACTCCTTGGTGTTCAGTGCTGCTCATGAAATGGGTGGCTAAATGTCTGTCCAAGATGCTTAGGCAGCATATTTGTGTCAGGAACTGACTTTTTATGTGTTTGTACAGTAAGTAGGACAAAGTGGAGTCCTGATCAACACTGGAGCCTCTAGGCTCTGCCAAAATACAAGCAATAGTGTGAGGTGGCCTAGTGGGAGGAGATAATAAAGAATGCTTGACCATGAATTTCCTATCATTGGGAATTCTGTATTGCATATGATATTTAATGTATTATATAATGACCTAATGTTGCTAGTTTTTAAAAAAATTGATTAAAGTTTAATTTGTATTCAGTAGCTCAGCAAAATCTGAAGTCTGATCAACGTTGCAGAAGATTCATCTGCTCTCAATAGCTTTAAGGAAAAAAGAATTTGTGCTTTAGGGTAACAAAAACTCACTTTGTTGAATTTTCATGGTGACCTGCAGGGCATTATTCTTTCTTTTTCTTGTTTTATTTGTTCATAATAGAGATGGAGGGGAATGATGCATTACTGCTTTGCATAGACAGAAGCAGACTGAGTCAGCAAGGTAAGACATTTCAGGCAATGGATTTACTAAATTCTATTAGCTGATTGCACTTCATCTTATTTTATCTCCCATGCCACCCAAAAATGGAAAAAGGTGTCAACAGAGTCTGACTCACAAAAAGGACAAAATAAAAGGAAGAAAGATGTTGAGCATAATCAATAAGGACATCGAGTTAATGTCTTGCCAATTGAAAAACTAAGACAAAGAAGGTTCTAGCAATCACTACTTCTGTCTGTTAGTCTAAATTCATCTGACTCAAAGTCAGAAGAAATGGATTTGATCAGCTGGTGATTTCAAACAACAATAATAAACCCTATATTTCTAATGCTTCAACCATGTTTTTAAAAAAGTTTTCTGGAATCTGGAGAGTGGAAAATTAGTGTTTAATATTATAATACATGTATTATCATATTTATCAGTTCAAAGCATAATTTTTTTTCCTATTGACAAGATTATTTTGAGGAACTCTGACTAATTTAACTTCAACTAGCTATTTGCATGGGTAAAGTGAATCAGCATTCCTGAGGGGAAATGGTCTTCCACAGGGTCTTAACAGTATCAGAGTAAATTATGGGGACAATGTTTCTTTAATTAAAGGAAGTTACTGAAAGAAAAAGGCTTGTATCACTGAGCTCCTGTGTAGTCCTTTCTATAGTTCTAAGAACACAGATTAATTCTACCATAGGACAGTAACTGGCTGTCAACCCTTTCAACAGTTTCATGAAGGAATGTTCTGTGCCATGTGTCACAGTTTCAAAGAGAACTGCTCCTGTATGCCCCCTCTGTGGTCCCTCAAGGGCACCCTCTTAGGGTTTCAGGTTCCCCACTGTCAACTCTTGGGCAGAGACATGCATGTCTTTCACTACCGACTGGAGTTTTAAAGGTGCACAGCTCTCTGCCATACAGTGTGATATCCTCAGCAAGCCAGTCTGCCTTAGGGCCAGCACCGGGGCTGTGCTTTCTCTGTGAGATCAATGACCAGTGTGTGGCAACAGTCACAAGTTACAATTCAGCTCTTCCAAAGCAAGGTACAGTTATTCTTGGAGCAAAAGCATTATAGAGAAAACACAACTCCCCCCTTCCCCCCTCAACAATAAATGGCTCTATATGAATGTTAAAACTTACCAGAGGTCATGCCAGCCCGGCATAGGGCTCTAGTAGGTGTCAGGCTTTAAAATCCCTTACCTGGATTTGCTTTCTTGATTATCAGTTAATGTCAGGTTTTACATCATGAAAAAGAACCACCTCGGGACAGTTCAACCATTTTTTTATCCAGTTTGGGCCTTTGATCTCTGGCCTCCTATAACAGGTAATCACAAGTCAATAGTCCTCTCCTCAGGGGAAAGCTTCAAAGTCTTGGTTCTTGCATTACTCACCCCCTAGTGATTCCAGATTCCACAGGAAACCCACTTCCCCAGTGAGCCAGGAACACAAAAATACACATCACCAGAATTGAAACAACGGGTTGTGAATATTCTTTAGCTCATACAGGCTGGGCCATCTCAGTGTAATGGCTTTTTGAGGTTTCCACGTTTTAAACATAAAATACACTGTGGTGGTCCCCAGAGGTGCTGCATGCGGTTGTAATATCTGCCACATCTTACTCGTTTGGGAAGATTCAGTTTGGTCACTGGTGAAAGTTTGATAGCACCCAAGGTTCAGCAAACTATGTGATTAATTTTATATTCTTCAGAGTGAAACAGAGTCCCATGACCATTGATAAAGTTAATTAATTGAAATATGAGCAAATATTTGTGCATTCCTGGGTCATCTATTCAGTCCGTCTCCCTACCACTAATGTTGCCATACATTTGCTGGTACTTCTTCCCATCTGGTTTAAGAATATGCAACTTTTTTTTTGTCCTATACTGCCTCTTTGTGTTTTAAAAAGACAGTTAGTATTATTTGCTTGTTTTATTTTACGTTATTTTACATTAGAAATCTCCGGTCTTCACTTTCCTCTCTTTACAGGAGAACCCTGGCATGATCATTGAAGGACCTGAACAGTGATCTCAGATGAAGTAGGAACCTTAGATAAAGTTCTATTTCCTTAAAATTGAGAAGTCAGGGAGAGCTAGAATTCAGATTTGAAACCTTGTTTGGCGTCACTGTTTCTGTTCCCTAAAGATCTTGCCAAAGTCCTTCAGCAATGAGGAGAAAATGAAGACCTGAGAGTGCCAATGTAACAATCAAGCACAATGACTTTTTCTTTAAACTGAGACAAGCTTCACCTATCTTCAGAAGCAGTAGGCAGCATTCTGGGGGTTTTCCTTTGTGATTCACCTTTAAGTGTTTCCAACTGATAGGGCTTCTATCACTTCCCTTGGAAGACTTGCACTAGGAATAGTCTTTCACCTTTTCTCCTTAAGGAGTTCTTTGTAATATGTGTCCTAAATTTGTTCATTCTTAATTGCATCCCATGATTCCTAATTACTATATACCCCCCATGTACTGCTATATATAAATCCTTCGTGGCTTTAGCCTCCATATATTTGTAGACTGCTACCATGTCTCCTCCTCTTCTTGTAATACCTTAACCAAAATTACCCATCTGATTCTTTTAATCATTTGTCATAACCAAGTTCTTCTAGCACTCTGATCATTTCTGTTGCTTTTCTCTGCACTCCATCCAATTCATAAGAAACTCTAGTAATATGATGATAACTGAATGAAATATTCAATGTATAGTTTAACAAGAGCCATATAGAAATACAAATATCATTACCAAGGAGCTGACTGTTGATTTACTGTATTAAGGAGTGCTGCGAAGAGCCAAAGCCTGTGAATATCAAAATCGGATGACATAGGCATATAATGTCTGTCACATTAATGTGTATCTAAGCACATAAGAAGAGAGAAAGTATAACCTAAATCTATAAGTCACTATCCAGGCACTGACTCCTGAGAGCATTTATAGAGATGTCATCTAAAAAAACCACTTCAGGATCTCTGATCTTTGTATGGCAACATCAATGTTTCTCATGGAAAATAACCAAATGACTTCTAAGCGGAAGGAAATGAAAGGGGTTTTATTGTAAAATTATGACTGAAAAGAAACATTTTGCTTTTTCTTTTGTCAGTATATAGTTAGTGTTTTAGGGTAAGCTTGTGGCATGCTTACTCTTCCATCGTGGTGAAGGTTAAGCATTGTCAGAGCTGTAAGAACAGTTCAATTCAATTTGCAAGCACCAGTATAGAACAGTAGTCAGGTAAATGTCGATGAATATCTATTGGTGTGAAAGTAAATGTTAATATTCAGATGTTTTAGCTGAATGCTAAATATTATGATTAATCTGCTATATTGAGATAGGGACACCTGATGCCAAAGGTAAAATGTAACCTCAAAACCAACTGTTTCTTTGGTCAAAACCATCCCTGATGTAATGCCATAGAAGTCAATCAGTTAAACCAGTCTTGCTGATTATTTTAAGATCATGCTAACCTTCTAATCTTTCTGTCAGTCTGGTCAGCACTGAGAACAGTGTAAATGTTTTAATATAATTTAATTTAGTTGAAGAACATGTGAAGATGGTGATCAAACATCCTAGTCCAAGCCATCAAAAGAAGGAAAATGAATTTTCTCTTTTTGATTTATAGATACAAGGTATGTATTATTCCTTATTTTTGTCATGGAATAGTTTATATGTAGAAGCAAGTCTTCCACAGAGCAAATGGAAATCAATAGGACAAATTAATTCCTGAAGCAATTTCTTTCACTTCAGTGCAGTTAAAACAGGGGTGAATTTGGCCCAATGTACTGGCCATGTGCAGAGATTTTCAGTGCATAACTGACTGTTCTGCCCCCTCACTCTTTCTAATCTTTTGCTTTTTAATGGATTCCTGATTTTAATATTCAAATGTCGGATGTGTGGATTTCACTATCACATTGGAGTTACTTCACTTTAGCAGCAGAAATGAGTTTTCTGCCTACAAGCAGGGGAGGAAAGATTCAGAAAAGTGTATTCTGTATTTTTTCTTCCTTTTCTAATTGCTTCTTGATAACAAATCTTCAATGATTATTCTATTTTCATAGACTTGGTTCCTGAGCCTGAACAAGAAACGTAATAGCTTTAGCTCTGTCTAATGCTCTTTAAAATTAATCTAAAACTTTGTTCCCTTCCATCTGCCTCTATTGGTAACTTCAGTGGCATAATGGATTCAAGGAGATAATGATTTGTGTTAGTTGATACTCGTATGTCCCATAATTAGGAGGAAAAGCAATGGACTATAAGGGTATGTCTACAGTACGAAATTATTTCAAAATTATTCTCTTTGAATTTTTGGAAGCAATTTTATACTCAGTCTTCTGTATCCCCACTAAAGCGCGTGAACTTGGTGGATTGCGTCCACGGTACCAAGGCTAGCATCTAATCTCGGAGCGGTGCACTGTGGGGAGCTAGCCCACAGTCCCCGCTGCCCATTGGAACTCTGGGTTAAGCTCCCAGTGCATGATGGGGCAAAAACATTCTCGCTGGTGTTTCTGGGTGTGTCTCATCAGTTGCTCCTCTCTTCGTGAAAACTACGGCAGACTATTGTTTCGCGCCTTTTTGGCGTGCAGATCCCATACTGCTTTCAGCAGATGGTGTACCTGCTACTATGAATCCACCTCTCATTTCCTCTCATCTTCCTGTGTAATCTCTACTATCTACTCTTTCTCTTCCCCATCGAACACTTCCGCTGCCAATTCTGAACCGAGCAGCACAGCTTCTGCCGCCAACTCTGCTCTTCCGCTATTGCCGTGCTTCCGAGCTTCTCCATGTTGTCTGTCCTGGGCTCCCACCTCTGTGAAAGCTACAGAAGACAACCATTTACTGCCTTTTTTCAGCTATCGTGAACCAAACAGCACCTCTTCCGCTGCCACTCTGCTCTCCTACGTTTCGCGCCCTTTTTCCAGGATTGCCCATGCAGGCTCCATAGCCATGGAGCCCACTCAGATCTAAGGTATTGACCATTGGAAATACCTTGCGCATTATCCAGCAGTATGTGCAGTACCTGCAAAACCGGGTGAGGAAGCGATGACAGCGTGATTATGATAGTGATGAGGATATGGACACAGATGTTCCTAGAAGCATGGCATGTGTCGATTGGGAGATCATGGTGGTGTTGGGCCAGGTTCATGCCGTGGAATGCCAATTCTGGGCCTGAGAAACAAGCACAGACTGGTGGGACCGCATAGTGTTTCAGATCTGGTATGATTCTCAGCGGCTGAGAAACTTTCGTATGTGTAGGGCCACTTTCATGGAACTTTGACTTGCTGTCCCCTGCCCTGAAGTGCAAAGACACCAAAATGAGAGCAGCCCTCACAGTTGAGAAGCGAGTGGCCATAGCCCTGTGGAAGCTTGTAACGCCCGACAGCTACCGGTCGTTCGGGAATCAGTTTGGAGTGGGCAAATCTACTGTGGGGGCTGCTGTGCTGCAAATAGCCAACACAATCATTGACCAGTTGCTATCAAGGGTAGTGACTTCGGGAAATGTGAAGACCATTGTGGATGGCTTTAATAACGCTGGGGGGCGATGGAAGGAACGCATATCCCTATCTTGGCCCCAGAACACTGGGGCGGCCAGTACATAAACCACAAGGGGTACTTTTCCATGGTGCTGCAAGCACTGGTGGATCACCTCGTTTATTATCATCGTGGGATGGCCGGGAAAGGTGCATGATGCTTGCATCTTCAGGAACTCTGGTCTGTTTGAACAGCTGCAGGAAGGAACTTACTTCCCAGACCAGAAAATTACTGTTGGGGATGTTGAAATGCCTACAGTTATCCTCGGGGGACCCAGTCTACCCCTTAATGCCATGGCTCATGAGGCACCCTGGACAGTAGTAAGGAGCAGTTCAACTGTAGGCTGAGCAAGTGCAGAATGGTGGTAGAATGTGCGTTTAGACATTTGAAAGCTCGCTGCACAATTTACTGACTCAGTTAGATCTCAGCACAACCAATATTCCAATTGTAATTGCTGCTTGTTGTGTGCTCCACAATATCTGTGAGAGTAACGGGGAGACTTTTATGGCAGTGTGGGAGGTTGAGACAACTCGTCTGGCGCCAGTTTCACACAGCCAAACAACAGGGCGATTAGAAGAGCACAGCAGGGCACGCTGCACGTCGGAGAAGCTTTGAAAGCCAGTTTCATGACTGGCCAGGGTACGGTGTGAAAGTTGTTTTTGTTTCTCTTAAAGTTACCCGCCCCCATATGAAAGGAAATAAAGTCACAATTGTTTAAAAACCATTCTTTATTATTTGTTGCACAAAACATTGAGAGAAATGAGAAGCTAGATGGGGGAAAGGGAGATATTGTGTTAGATGGGTGGAGGAGGAGGGAAGGACAAGTCTAGAAATCAAATCAAAATTTAGGATATGCCAGCTTTCTGCTGCTTGTGCAATCCTCTGGGGTTGACTGTGTGGGTCCCCGTAGCCTCTCTTCACCCCCGCCCATGTTCTTGGGCGTCTGGGTGAGGAGGCTATGGAACTTGGGGAGGAGGGAGGGCGGTTATACAGGGGTTGCAACAGCAGTCTGTGTTCTTGCTGCCTTTCCAGCATTAGATCCACCATACAGCAGAGCATGTCAGTTTGCCCCCCATGAGGTTGACCATAGCATCCTGTCTGCTCTCATCGCACATGTCCCTCCTCTTTTCATATTCATGTAACACTTTACACAACTCTGCAATTGTTTGCCTCCACGCATTCAACTGGGCCCTATCAGTACGGGAGGGCTGCATGAGCTCAGCAAACACCTCGGCCCGAGTTCTTTTTTTCTGCCTTCTAATCTGGACCAGCCTCTGGGATGGAGTAGATAGGGGCCGCGTTGAAACATTTGCACCTGCTGCGGGAGGAGAAAAAGGAAGGGTATTGTTATAAAAGATACAGTTTAGAGAACAAAGGGGACACACTTTCTCAGTGAAACAGGCAATTCATAGTACACAGCACATGTTCTTTCTGTGCAAGGTCTCATTTTGCCTCTTATACTGAAGTGCCTGCCACTTAGGTGTGACTAAGCCATCACGTGCGGCCGGGCAACAGAATTCAGCTTGCAGGCAGCCATGGTAAGCCCTAGGGGCAAGCGGGATTCTGCTTCTTCCATGTTCATTTCAGTGCTTTCAAACTGCGGGCCCCCTTTCCCATAGAAAGCAATGCCTGGTGGGTTTGCCATATAAAAGGATGGCCTATGGGCTCTCTGGGATGATTGCTGCACACAACACCCTCCCTCCCCCACATACACACACACGCACACTGCATGGTTCCGATGAGCCTCTGAGCAGGGATGAGCCCTTTAGACTAAACGCGAACAGTCCAGCCTGGCTGGCTTTCCCCCCACCGCGGGGTTCCGATCAAGCTCTCACTCACCAGAAGTGCCTTCTCCAGGGTCATGGTATGGGAGCATGCCTTGGGAGTGGAGGGAGGCTATTGGCTCCCGAGTTAAGAATAGTTCCTGGCTAGGGTGGGGAATGGATTCCCCACTTGCCGCCTGTGCATTTTCCTCTTCATCCTCCAAAAACTCATCCTCCTTGCTCCGTGCTACTCCCCCCTTGCAGGTGTCCACGGACGGGGGTCGTGGTGGCGTAACCCTCCAGAATTGCATGCAGCTCACAGTAGAAGTGGCATGTATGGGGCTGTGACCCAGAGCGCCCGTTCGCTTCCCTGACTTTTTGGTATGCGTGCCTGAGCTCCTTGATTTTTGTACGACACTGCTCTGTGTCCCTGGAGTAGTCCCTTTCCATCACGGCCCTGGAGGCTTTAGCATACGTATTTGCATTTCTTTTTTTGGAACGTAGTTCTGCCATAACAGATTCATCTCCCCAGCATGTGATGAGATCCAGTACCGCCCATTTGGACCATGCTGGAGTTCGTCTGTGAATCCGGGACTGCATGGTCTCTTGTGATGGTGGACTCTGCATGGTCGCCTGTGATGGTGGCCTGTGCTGATGGTGACCGAATAGTAAATTCAAAAGTTCCCAGGGTTTTACTGCCTACCTGGCTAGTGCATCGGAGTTGAGAGTGTTGTCCAGAGCGGTCACAAGGGAGCATTCTGGTATAGCTCCCGGAGGCCAATAACATCGAACTGAGTCCACAGTATCTGTAACCTGGAACTCCGATCCCGATTTTAGTGCTACTCCACTTGCCGAGGTGGAGTACAGAAATTGGATTAAAGAGCCCTTTAAATCAAAAAAACTGGTTTGGTCGTGTGGACGGAATCAGTTTTATTTCGAAGTAACTCTGCTAATTCCAAAATAACCACTTACTGTAGACCAGGCCTCACTCTCACTTGTGTGATGTCAATACAGCAGACAATCTGTCTAAAAAACATGCAGGCAATCTTTCAAGAAACTATCATTGTATTTTTTTTCCTTCAGACTCAATTAGACATTTATTGATAAGTCAAAATATTTATTCCTATGTTATATAGGGAACCTGTGACTTACACTTTCAAAAAGCATTAAAACTAATTTCCCTTGATGAAGAATCAGTTGTGTCAAGTGACAGAAAAAGTAATTAAACATGTTCAATCCATAGCTAGCTCTTCTCTTTGCCAACAAACTAAATAGCTAACCAGCTGTAAGGACCACAACAATAACTAGATTTCATGAATAATGGGACACTAATACCACATAATTTGTCCCAATAGACAAGGCATGCTACTGACTTCCATGTGACCAAACTGTGTATAATGATTCAAATGTACAGATCACAAGTACCTCTGTCCTGTTGAATACTGATTAAAGCATAAATATAGCTATCTGTGCTGCAAGATGACACTGTCTCCACCTAGCTAGATTGTCTGCAAAAAAGACGAATGAAAGAAATCCAGTGAGTTAAATGAAATATTGATATGAAAAAACAAAAGACCCTAGTTTTACAAAATTAATGACAGTGTTATAAAAAATGTAATTGACTACAGATTTGTCTGCTGTGAGAAGGAGAGCTGCATATCAAGATCTTTAGAAGGATGATTGATAAGAAGACTATAAAGCCCTCATTCCTCTAGATTTATATATTGGGCTAAAATATCTGAGTACATAGTCTGTAAGTTTAATCACCAATCCAAGCCTCTAACTTTTTTTTTAAAATGTCTTCATTACTGGCTTTCAAAGATGTTGCTCCATTGAGAACCATCACAGCCACTCACTGGAAAATCTATAGTACGTACATCCCTTCCCTAGTGTCCCTAGGGAATGTAGCAGAGATAGGAAGAAATTTAGCAAGCTCCACCACTGGAGTAGTGAAATGTTGAGCAACACAGAAGTACCAGAGAGCAGTGGTTCTCACAGTTTTCAGAAGTACCATCCCAAATTTCAAAATAGGGCTTTTGCGCAACTCATTGATATGAATAAACACACAGTCGTCATGATGTGCGTGCAGCTAAATAAATAAAGGTAATATCTGAAATCTTTGTCCATATCATCCTTTCTTCTGCTTATCTTGCTGTCTGAAACTGGAACACACATCTATTTATTTCTAGTAGAAACATTTCCTTTCAAAAGTCCATAGCAGCCAGTAGCACCATTTTTTCTCTAATAGTATGAGGCATTTTCCATTTCTGTATAATGCTAAATATCTGTTGGTTTCCAAAAAAACAGGAATGAATTGAGTAAGAATTTGGATCGGTTTCTTCTGGGGAAATGTTCACTTTGTTTGCGTTTATCTTCGGTAGGTTTACTTCTTTAGGACCAAGGTGTGCTTGAAGTCCATGGCTCTAACCCCATGCTTGACTTTAATAGTAACTACTTGCTGTATTAGGGCCACATTGCACCATGAGTGTAGATGTGACTATGCACAGGGCTGAACAAGGCAAATAAGTAAGAGTCCTGACCCAAGAGAAGTTACAGTGTAAAGGTATGCATGGATATAATACAGCAAAACAGGGAGTTTGTTTTTTATAGCTGATTTACTTCATGAAGATGATGGGATTCCAGAGGTTTTGAAGGAGGTGCGTGAGGGAACATGGCACATATTAAGGAGCCTTGGGCAGCAGAGAGAAGCTTCGGCAGAGCAGAAGGCTGTGTAGGAGATGAGAGCACAGATGTAGGCAAGAGTAGAGATGTTCAGTGCCTTCAATATGAGGACATGAAGCTTAACTTTGATGCAGAAAAGTGAAAGCGAGTGAAAACTTCAAAAGAAGGAGATATGGTCAGAGAGGCGAAGAATTATATATAGTTCTTCTGTTTTCCCCTTTCTCCTCTTACCCAAGCCTCTTGAATTTCAGCCTATGTTCAGCACAGAGAATCTTTGTTAGCAAACAAAAATAGCTCTGTCAGTCAATTTATCTGACAGTTTCCATCCTGATTTATAGAAACCTTAAATCTTTGCTGTTTCTGTACCATATATATTAGCCCCAGTAAAGGTATAGGATTTCTTAACTCAAAGTCTCAGAGTATAGCAGGGGTTAGAAGCTCTTGACATTTCTTGCAGGCTATGTTGCCAACACTACATAGAACACAGACACAAGACTAAATAGAGTGGTGAAGGTAATGATGCAGGGAGTTTTAAAAAATGAAAATCTTCATTGCCTTGGGGGAGACCCAATCAACAGTTTCTTTTATTTTTTATCTCTGTAAAAACAGAGCAGAACTTCCAGCTGTATTGTCATCACCCTTTCTGTCCTGATTCTCAGATGACTGTCCCTCTCTCCATTTATTTACTTAGGACCAGGCTGTTTCTTCCCCTTTCGTGTGTTCAGAGCTCAAGATATAGTAAACAGAATTCTATCTGTGGGCAAGCAGCCACTGCTGGTAGAGAAGTTTTGGGAGTCATTCTGAATCTCTCCTTACTCGGGGCTGCCCCTAAATAGCATAATCTAGCTGTTAAATATTTATATGTATATAACTGAAGGCTCCAAGCACCTTTGCCATGTATCACAAATGTGGTTGTTCCCAAATAAGCAAAGTAAAACCAGCTCCCCCAGCCAGGAAGGGGAAACAAAACATACCCCAACTACAATATCAGATTTCAGAGCGCCACTTTCGGCCCCCATTTTCCACCCAAAAGTTATCCGAAAAGGCATTTGCTTTGCTGTGTGCCCTAGGGGGTCAATATATGGGGGATATTTTACACCAATGTAGAGAATGATTTCCATAGTCCGGAGCCCCTTGCATGCTCTGAGCAGCTCCTTCTGTGTAAGTCAAGGTCGCTTCAGTTTGTGTGTCATTGCCCAGTCTAAGCATGTGTCTATAAAGAGCTATCTCTTTCCCCCAAACAAGCAAGTCCCCAGCCAGGAAACGGAGACCATTATTTTACCAGAATTCTCATATGCCACTCTAATATTACACACTAACCCTGAAGGCCTGATGAGTCCTGTGGGAAGGGAGACCTTGTGGCAGTGCAAAGGCAGTTATTGGTGAAAGGAACTGCAGTAGCTGTGAGAATAGAAGGAGTTTTCCAAGAGAAGGAAACTGTTACATGAACCTCCTGAGTCTTATCTGAGTAAATCCCTGCTCCCATAAATTGCTAAATAATTCCCCATTTGAGACATAATTAAGCGCAGCTCTGATGAATAAATCAGGGATCTTTATGCATAATGCATGTCTAATATGCTGAGTAGTATAGAGGGACCTTAGTTATCCCTTAGCATGTTTTCAATGTTTTCTAAACCCCTATTAATATTTCTAAATATTGCATAGTGTTTGGTATCCATCTGAAGTTCCATTTTGAGGAAATGATACTGGGGCAACACTAAGGTGAGCAAATAATCTCACTTTTTGTCCAGTTTATATCATGATAATCTTGACACACTGTCAATCTAATCTGACCAATATGTAGGAGAGACTCTGATTCTAAGATTTTACCTGCCTTATCAGATGCTTTCTAGTTCACCGTGACTTGCACATTCCCATGAATACCCTTATATTCGTTCCTGGATATAGTATTCTATGCCTCTTGTGCTAAAGTGCTGTGTAGCATTTGTTGCAACCCATTCCCAGGGGAATTTAGTGGCGAGTGAAGCGATCCCTCAGAATGGTTTCAAACACATATAGTGCACAATGCTTTGGGATTCTCAAGAATGAAAGGAACTATATACATTTCTACTTTTGTATTTTCAAGTCTTCTTAAATTTATTTAAAAATTAATAAAAACTTCTGGATTATAGCTACTCTTCAAATGTCTGAATTATTTTTAATTAACAAGCAAATGATGGAATTCTTCATTAAAATAGATAGTTTTATATGTACAATCAATACACAGTCTGGATTGAACACCAGTGGAGAATAATTAAGATTCTATTTGACTACATATGTCAGGGCTTGAAAAAAGATTTCCTGACAGTTACAATAGGCAGAAGAACAGACCTGTTAGCCAGGGGCCAATACAAAAGAGTTCATACCATGCTCCCACAGACACTGTGTAAAGACACTGCATTGATTAAAAAAACCAAACCCAATATGGCCCAACTTCTTGGCTTTTTGGTACTGACGTTTGCTGGGCTTCTTACTAAGACACTGCTACTAGATTCTAATGGGGGGCCCACATCCATCATCTCCACTAATACACATCTGATAAACTGAAGTTGTCCCTCCTCAGCACCCAATCAATTACTTTTTACTTGTATTTCTCTTATTTCTCCCTGCTCCACTGGCCTACTTTCCTATTCACTCAGCCCAAGTCCCTCAGCCACTCATCTTCGAGTCTCACCCTGTTAATTCTCAAAAGTGCCTCAGTTTTAAGGACATCAGTCATTCATATTCTACATATATTTGATGTCCTCTCATTTATATTGCCAAAAATGTATATTCCTCAGAACTAAAAAAACATAAGAATGAGGTATTAGAGCTGTTTATATGAATCAAAGCAGTGTAGGACTGGGAGGGACCTCAAGAGGTCTTCTAGTCCAGTCCACTGCACCCAAGGCAGGACTAAGTATTATCTAGACCATCCCTGACAGGTCTTTCTCTAACCTGCTCTTAAAATCTCCAATGATAGAGATTCCACAAACTCCCTAGACAATTTATTCCAGTGCTTAACTATCCTGACAGGAAATTTTTCCTTATATCCAACCTAACCTGCCCTTGCTACAATTTAAGCTCAATGCTTTGTGTTCTATCTTCAGAGATTAAGAAAAACATTTTTTTCTCTCCTTGTAACAACCTTTTATGTACTTGAACACTGTTATCATGTCCCCTCTCAATCTTCTCTTCTCCACATTAAACAAACCCAATTTTGTCAATCTTCTCTCATAGGTCTTGTTTTCTAGACCTTTAATCATTTTTGTTGCTCTTCTCTGGACTCTCTCCAGTTTTTTCCACATCTTTCCTGAAATGTGGCACACAGAACTGGACACAATGCTCTAGTTGAGGCCTAATCAACATGGACCAGAGCGGAAGAATTACTTCTCATGTCTTCCTTACAACACTCCTGATTATACATCCCCAAATGATGTTTGCTTTTTTGTGACAGTGTTAAAATGTTGACTCATTTAGCTTGTGATCCACTGTGACCCCCAGATCCCTTTCTGCATTACTGCTTCCTAGGCAGTCCTTTCCCATTTTATATGTGTGCAACTGATTGTTCCTTCCTAAGTGGAGTATTTTGCATTTGTCCTTATTGAATTTAATCCTATTTACTTCAGACCATTTCTTCAGTTTGTCTGGATCACTTTGAATTGTAATCCTATCCTCCAAAGCACTTGCAACCCCTCCCAGCTTAGTATCATCCGCAAACTTTATAAGTGAAAAGGAAAGGAGTACTTGTGGCACCTTAGAGACTAACCAATTTATTTGAGCATGAGCTTTCGTGAGCTACAGCTCACTTCATCGGATTCATCCGATGAAGTGAGCTGTAGCTCACGAAAGCTCATGCTCAAATAAATTGGTTAGTCTCTAAGGTGCCACAAGTCCTCCTTTTCTTTTTGCGAATACAGACTAACACGGCTGTTACTCTGAAACTTTATAAGTGTACTCTCTATGCCATTATCTAAATCATTGATGAAGATATTGAACAAAACCGGATCCAGAACTGATCCCTGTGGGACCCCACTTGATATGTCTTTCCATCTTGACTGTGAACCACTGATTACTCCCTGGGAATGGTTTTCCAATCAGTTTTGCACCTGCTCTGTGTAGCTGAGAAGAATTTTTCCCTTACTGCAGCCATTTTTCTTTTTGACAATTTCACCCCTGCTTTCTTTTTGAGTCTGAGTTTATCGGTTGCTAAATGTGGTGGTATATATACTTGTGCAGTTTTAAATAAAACAGATGTTGAGACCTGCCAATACGCTTCAGAATGTTCAAACAAGATGTTTTTCCTGCTACAGTAACTACTAAAGATAAACAGCTCTATGATCAATAAAGCAGAATGAAAATCAGCTTCAGACAGTGCCCAAAGGGCCCAGCTTTTATAACACAGTACTTTACAACTGTCAAAGTATTTTTCCTGGTTCTTTTCTTTTCTATTTTACAACATACAGTGAGGCATAATGACAGTGAAAACAGTGGTAGTTCCCAAGTTACCCACCTGGCTAGCCCTAGACACTGTTGAATTTTCAGAAGTAACAAAACCTCCAAAATTGTATCTTTGCTTAGACTATTAAAACAGTGCGTTAGTCACAGCAGCATGGTAAGTGATGTAAGAGATGGAATGTGGTTGCTAGAGAACACACACTGTGTGGTTGCTAGAGAACACACACTCCAGTGCCAGGCTATTTAGGAATAGTTTTTAACTCTGACCTAGCTGGAATAATATGTCAAGTACAAAATGTTCTATCAAACAAATAATTTCTATTGATTTTTGTTTGTTTGTTTGTTTGTTTTCTTTTACAAACAGATGACCCTCTGCTGCCTCCAGTCTCTATTAGGTCCTTTTCTAAATGGGGGAGGTGAGCTCGAGATGTTATATTTACATGACTAGTGAGCCCTTCCCAGTCTTCAGGGAGTGCTGCAGGGGCCCACTTTCCATTTTCAGCTTTTTCAAGGACCAGGCTATAAGCCTATACTTCTCTTCCACCTACCCCTAAGGCACTCCTGCATAAATCCATCAATATATAGTGTACTGAATTGTGGATCATGTCCATGGTAGAATGAAGGAATAATCTAGAAGAAGTGGGATTACAGAAGCATTTTGTGGTTCACTAGGAATTCCTGACAAAGATGATGAATGGGACAAGAACACCATCTGTTCTATACCACTCCCTACCCATAAAGTATTAGATGGATTGAAGGGGAGATGGTTTACTTGTTACCCCTCACAAAAAGAAGCAGTTTAGGTCAGACTGCCACAGGTTTCAAATTGTGACTAGAAAGTTTATCAAAGACTTGACAGGAATATTTCTCACACACAGCAGGCTTCTGGAAGCTCCAGATAATTATCACTTTAGAAGAACAAGCCTTCTTTCATGCATAAACCCAACCCTTTTTCAATAGTGATGTTTCAGTTTGTCTGTAAGATTTATTGGGAAAATTTTAAGGACTTCCCTCTTGTGTGGATTATTCTATTTTTATTGCCAAACCCCACATTTGTGCACACAAAGCAAAAAGTTGAGTGTGAAGTTACTTGACTTGTGAGGAATTAAAATGGTTATCTGAGTATACAAACAGGTGTATACACACAAAAAGGAAGCACTTCAAGTACATGGCCACTATATTTATCAACATGTTGAACTCTAAACAATAGCATTTTTGCAGAATGTTCTTGCCTTCGGTTTGAGATTGGCAATAAGTCTTTCATTTATTAATTTGGTCTTGCTGTAAGGAGAGCTGATCATCTGAGGAAAAACTATTATCTTATCTTGTACTCAGGTTTGCTTTTAAAATGTGACTGAATATAAACAAACTTGTTGGGTCAGTGGATTCAACAAATACAATCTATAGGTCATCTGCATGCAGTGACAGTGATCCTCCACTTGGGGGCTATGCTTTTGTTGTTCATTGTATGTGGAAGGTTAAAATTTTTGCAGCTGTAGAACATTACTATGGTAATGGACAGGAGTATAAAACCCAAAGTTAGTGATTGATGCTAATTTTGATGCTCAGGGTTTTTTTATACCTACTGCTGGGGAATTATGGCCAAAACGAGGAGGGAAGATGTGCTTCCTTGAGGAGTATGGCTACAGAGAGGAAACTGAGAAATAATTCTTCTACTGCATATTCTAGCTACTTAGTGTAGATTAATTAGACAAAATCTGTAAACTTTTGACCTACATCAAACCACTTTATTTTGAAGAAAAGACATTTGTTTCACTTTGTCGAAGTGATTTGTTGTGTCAAGTGAAACAGAAGCTGCAGAGAAATCTTGTTTTTTCACAGAATGAAGTATTATATATTGCAAAGTTTGCAGGGGATATCTGAGCCAGGTCTCTTCTTTAAGAATCACCCTTGATCTTGGTGTACAACATTCTGTGTTACAGACTTCAGGCATATAGCAAAGATTGTACAGACTGAGATAATAAGTGATGGGTTATAATCAGACCACTGGAGACAAACTCTTCTGTTTTTCAAGCAAAAAAATTGTTAAGACTTCACAGACTGTACCGTGGAGATCTGTCATGTTAGAGAATCAGTGAAAAATTCATGAAAAGATAGGTATTGACCGCATTTTAAGCGGAATTCTAATATTTGATTTTTTTTCTGATTTAAGGTTTTGTCTTATTTGTGTTATGGTGAAATGATTTTCTAAAGGAATCTTGTTTAATTGACAAACTATATTATTTTTAAAAAAAATCTCGATAGTCCTCTGTTTCAAGAGTGTACTGTCAGATGTAAGAAGTGTCATGTCTCTCTTTATAACACTATTTTTACCAGCATGAATGTATATTTTTTCCTATGATTTATAGTAAAAGCAACTAGAAGACTATTATGCTACTCTTTGAATAATATCTCACACTATCCCCAATGAGAAATCTAGTCTTTTATTTAAAATTAGGTTTTACATATATTTGAGTCTGAGAAGTTGAAGAGAACCCCATTTCCTGTTTAACAATGAAGTTTTCTAAATTTTTAAGTATTTTATTTTTGATTATATTAAATATAAAGGAAAATTGTCTATTCTAAACAGTCTTTAAAGTATCGGTAATGTGTCAGTATCCCCTTCAGGCAGTGAAGCTGTGTATCCCTCCCTGAGAGTGATCATTTTAATGATATGTCCCAACTGGCTTCTCAAGTGGATAATTCAGATTAGGATTGAAAAAAACACCTGTAGTATTTTGAAAACACTGGAAATTAGATACTGTTCATCAAATTGAACTGTTTTAGGGTGATTTCATCAGAATTGCAGTCGTTAATTTAATAGCTGACTTTAAACATCAGCAAATGCACCAATTTTTTGTTTTATTTTACAACGATCTTGCCAAACAAAAGGTTTGGAACTCTGATCCTCCTTTAAGAATTCTCCATAAAGATTCCTTCTCTTTGGAGAAATGAACCCTGGAGCTCATCTCAGAATTTTTCTAGACAGCAGTGTTGGTTTGAGTCATTTGCCCTTCTTCTTGTAGGGTTCTGAGGGTATAAAATGGAGTGATTCCAACTGCTCTCCAGTTCTTAATGACCGCTGAGGGTATGTCTCCCTGTAGTGAGCCGGTGTGGCTCCCCACTGCCCCGGAGAGGGACGAGCCCTTCCGGACACCGGAGTGGGCGGAGCTATGGAGCTCTGAGCCCGCCCCTCAGAGGCTCAGGCAGCGCCCCGGAAGTAAAAAGGCTCAACCTCAGAAATCACGAGGGAGAGAGCTGCCGGGGAGGCCAGATACCTCCGACCTGCCCCACGCCTGCTACCTGGAGGAGTTGCGGGGCCTGCCCCACACCTGCTATCTGAAGGAATTGCCAGGTCTGCCTCTCGCCACCTACCCCGAGGAACACATGATGATGGACCCCCCGGAGGACACCACCATGACCCAGGTACCACCCGAGGGGGAGTCCTGAAGTAGCCCAGGGCAGCTGACCTTAGTCTGGCTGCAACACTGCCAGAGCCCATGTCAGTGTGTTGCAGCCAGGATCCCCACTGACACAGCAGCTGGTCTTCTGCTGCTGCTAGGGCCCTGGGCTGGGATGCAGTGTAGTGGGAGGGCCTGCATTCCCCGCTGCCAACCAACTCGTGGGTGGCAGTCTCCCCCTCTCCCAGGTCCTTTGGGGCCTGGGCTTATTGCTTCTATTGTATTGCTACTGCTCAGCCCCTGCCTGAGGGCCTGAGCACTGGACTCATTGTTGCCCCGCCCTGACCTAGGGCCCAGGCTCACTGTGCTTATTTCAGTTGCTGCAAGGGCCGCCGAGAGAGACTCCCGCGGCAGAACTAATTCCCCGTAAACATCAACAGTGTGTAGTGAGCTGGTGTGGCTCCCCGCCACCCCAGAGAGGGACAAGCCCCAGCTAGCCTCTTCACACTCCCCAACACACTAAGCCCAAGCTCTGCAAAGCTTAAGCCCCCATTCATCCACACAGAAGTTAGTCTGACTCAGGCCAGGACTCCTTCTAGATTTGGGCCCGTGGACCCTGAATCCCACTGTGCTTCAGATCAAACCCAGGCATTTTAGAGTATGGATGCAATTCAAGTCCAGATCACCAGATTCAAGTCTGGAGACTCCACCAATACTATTCCACAATCCCCTGGGTCTGTTTCACAGTCCTTCAATTCCAAAACTTGCCACTCACTTTCCATGAACTGGAAGCAACCTTTTTGGTTCAAATGCAGCTGCTTGATATTTAACCCTTCATTTCCACGTGGATTGCTCAACTGGAAACACAGTCAACGCTCAAGCATATTAGCTGTGATCCAGTGTAAGACCTCCTGCATCGGGTGCACTGCTAGCTGGCCAGAGGAACACAACAGGATTCTGGTGAATTTCTCGTGTGAAGTGAGCAAGACATTCAACTTCAGTGAGAGCACAAGCAATGATCATGTCTAGAAAGCTACATACGAGTGGCTGGCAGCTTTGGGGGTTGACCGGAAAGTAGAACAATGCAGACAGAAAATCAAGCAGATGAAGACAGAGTACCATAGCGTATCAATGGCACCTCTGGGAACTCCCAATCTTCCAGCCTTTTCACAAGAAATTTGACTGGGTACTGAGAATTGTAGGGAGCACTGAACCCATATGGTGCATGACAATCTGCTGAGCAAGGATGGCTGGGCAGAGGCAGAGGAGAGCCAACTGCTGGATGGAGGGCAAGAAGTGACTCTGGAGCCAAAGCTGGTCACTGAGGAGGCTATGCCACTGAAGCAGCTACAGCATCTCTAGGGTCCATACTCAAAGGAGCTATTTGGGGATGGGCTTTGGGGTTGCAGTCCTCTGCAGAACCAGCATCAGAACAAACACTCGTAAGTCTCTGCTGCCATGTTGTTTTTATTAATATATGGATGGGAGGGATTTAAGTTATTAAAACAAGTTGGGGTTTTGGTGTGCTTCCCTTCAGGACAGAACTCAAGCCATTCCCCTCGTGCCGCTCCTTCCCCCTAATGCCACGTGGGATTAAAATTAACACTGCAAAATGAGGAAGAAAGTTAAACAAGAAGTTATGAAATTTTTACTAGTTACTCGCTGATTGTTGTAATTATGGATTGGGGCTCCATAATTAACAGCCTCATGTAACCGTCCCATCTAATATAATGCACCTTATAAATTGCTCATGCCGACACTGTCCCAGATGGCCTATGAACTGAGTATCCAAAAACCTGACTGTTATGAGTCCATAGCTGGCTTTAGTATGAATCCAAATTGCAGCAGAGGATGGCAGTCTAAAGGAGGCTGTACTGCATATCCAAGCTTAAATTAGCATCTGTTTGATATTTACAATGCATTTTCACCCAGTGCTGACTGGAGACAAAGTGAACTGTTCATGGAGTAGAAACTCCACCCCTGATATTCTATAGTATAATGAAAGAATATATGTGGTCACTAAACTAGCATGTGTTTGGTGGGGAGGGATAGCTCAGTGGTTTGAGCATTGGCCTGCTAAATCCAGAGTTGTGAGTTCAATCCCTGAGGGGGCCATTTAGGGATCTGAGGCAAAAATTGGGGCTTGGTCCTGCTTTGAGCAGGAGGTTGGACTAGATGACCTCCTGTGATCCCTTCCAACCCTGATATTCTATGATCTATGAACCCTGGGATATGATAGTAAATGCCTATGGAAGCTGAAATTCTGACTCAGTCTACATACTACAGAATGGAAGCTTTCCATCGCAATGTGGATGCTCAAGTGAAGTCTTAGAAACACCATGTTTACAGATGCAGGTCACACAGACTCTTCCTGACTGCAGGTGGGCCAGAAGTCTTCCTTAAAGTACCTTTTTTTTTTTGTCCTGCTTCTGTAGCTCATTAAATATATTGAGCTCCAAGTAGGAGGTTTAATGGAACAGGCTTGAAAAATGCCTATTTTCATGTTAGTCTATCCGTCACATGCATGGATTGTGTAAAACCAATCCCATATCCTATGCTTTGTTTTTTTCTACAGCATTGAATGTATGCCTGATGGTCATATCCACTGTTCTCAGATTTCAGGGCACATGTCCAAATGGTTGAACAGAGCAGAAAAGTGAGCACATCATTCCAGTCCTGGAGGTTTGCATAAACAAGAAGTCCCCATCCATTCCACTGCAAAAAATAAGATTAATTGAAGTCATTGCAACTCCACAGCTTCAAAAGCTTCCTTACCAAAGGACTGGTCTCACAGTCCTCTGGGAGATCAGATCTCAATTCATCTGATGAGCTTTAGAAGGAAGAATGATGGTAGGAAGGGAGAGTACCGTCAAGAAGATTTCTGGCCCATTTAAAGTTCAAATGGGTTCTCCAGCTGGAGCCAAGAGGTAGGCCTCGGAGACTCATACAATTCCTCTTTTGGGTGTCAGTTTAAATCTGAAGTCTTCAATTCTAATTTTCCCTTTGAACAAAACAGTCAGTATAGCATTGTTTTAAATATGGTGAAAACACTTACTTACCGCTACATAAGTAAACACCAGTACTGATAATATGGCGTCTTTCTCCCACTGCCTTATGTAGAGTACCAAGCCCACATGGGGCACAAAGGACTTAATGAGAGCCTGTGGCTGCAATCAGACTTACCCCACTACATCTGCAGAAGGTGTCAAGGCTGGAAGGAGAAGTTAGAAGTGCTAAACTTAGCTCATTTAAGCTCTGACCAGGAAGAGGAGCAGATCTCTGGTCCTCACTAAGTGAGAGAAGCCTGGCTGGAGTCATGGAGTCATGCAGGACTGCTGCCAGACAGAAAGGAAAACTCCTCTGAAACAGGGAACCCAAGGCAGTTGGGAAAGAGCAGCAGGAAGTGAGTCCAACCAACACTCTGCATGCCGGTGCTGGGGCCTATAGGGAGCTTCCCAGGTCGGATTAAGCCCTTTAGAGGCCCTAAACACTGAAAAGATTATGGTGCCCCCCCATATGTAATTCAAAATAAAAACAATACTATACCGTAAAATAAAATTTTATTTTTTGAAATTTGACACAACTTACATGTATACTGAAATTAAAATAGCTTCTTTCTGATTGCAAAATTCTGGATAAGTTCATCGAAGCTGACTCGATGAAGCATGTCTGCTTCCATACACAATAGAGAAAGTGAATTGAGTCTGTCCTGACACATATTGTTCTCTGAGGGTTTTTTATTCTTTTCAGCTGAGAAAAAGAGCGTTCTGCGGACCAGTTGATAATCATCAATGTTAGAAAACTACATAGTGTGATCTCTACATTTGGAAATACACATTGTATTCTGTCTTTCAGTATTGTGTCATGAAGATCAATGTGACTGAATTTCATTTTTCCTGTTTCATTAACATTGCATGCATATAACAGTGGAACTGCCATACTTCTCCACATTCATGTTCAAGTCAACAGGGTATGAGTCAACTAGCTTTTGGGAACCTTGTGAATATTGACAGGTTTCAGAGTAGCTGCCGTGTTAGTCTGTATTTGCAAAAAGAAAAGGAGTACTTGTGGCACCTTAGAGACCAACAAATTTGTCTCTAAGGTGCCACAAGTATTCGTTTTCTTCTTGTGAATATTGTTCATCAGATAAGTCCATATCATTTAGAAAAGAAAATCTACTTGATACTTCTTTGTACACTTCACCCCTCCTCTTCATATGAGCTTCAAGTGCATCAATTATAGCGTAGTAAGTAGATACGTGAAATTTGTCTCTAGGATTTAATGCTGTTTCTGTTGCTATCATTTGCTTGTTTTTTCCTGATTCGCTTGCAGGACTGGGCTTCTTTGTAGTTAGTATCAGGCAAGATATCTTTTGATATGTCTACAAAACTTTCGAAATCATTCCTCAAAGTGTGTAAGAGGTCTGCTAATGATTGACAGAGGTTTGCATATGTTTTCAGATCCAATTCTTTTTCTTGGAGAGCTTGACTTGTGTGGTAAACGTGTTGTAAAATTTCATTCCACATGGTCAACATGAATACAAACTCTAGTTCTTGCATCTTGTTTGCAATGTTTTCTGCCTCTCGTACAGTGATTGGTCTTCAGCTACACTTTCTAATGCGTCCACAATCTTTGAGTAGGACTCCAGAATTGCACTTGTTGGCACTGCATGTGCCTCCCAGCAAGTATTAGAAAGAGATTTCAACACACGATCATTGCCCAAATATGTTTTAAGAACTGCCCATCGGTGTGTTGAGGCAGAGAAAAATGTATAAAGTAACTGGACTGTTGAGAAAAAACTTACTCCCACCAGACAACAATCAACAGCACTGCGGCCAACAAGATTGACAGAGTGTGCAGCACATGGTAAGAATATGGCATATTTGTTCTGTTCTAAAAGCTGCTTCTGCATTCCTTGATAACGCCCTGACATGTTGGCAGCATTGTCATAAGACTGACCTCTGCACTTTGAGAAATCTATTTTGCAAACTTGACACAGATAATGCAGTAGTTGATTTGCCATTTCTTCACCAGTGTGGCTTTTCAAATTGAGGAATGTTATAAATCATTCAACTGGTTTTCCATCTGTGGGAGACACATATCTTAGTACAATACTCAATGGATCAATGTGAAAGATGAGGTGTAGAGTCAACAGATAAACTGAAGTACCCAGCAGTATTTATTTCATCCACAATGGCTGAACGAACTTTGTCACTCATTAGACCAACGAGTTCATCACATATTGTCTTGGATAGGTATGATGGGTTACCTTTGCCAGCATTCCCATATTTTGAGATATGGTCTGCTAAAAATGGGTCAAACTGAGCCACAAACTCCAACAATCCCAAGAAATTTCCATTCTGCAATGATCCAGATGTGTCGTTTGATCCCCGGAATCAGCAAATCAGACCATGTTCAGCAAATGTTTGAATAACAGCTATAATACGCTGCAAGACATGTTGCCAGTATTCATGCTCCCCTTTAATTTGTTTTTCCAATTTTTGTATCAATCCAAAACCCTGTCTTCAATTTAAATATGTCAACATTGAATCTCTGTGAGTAGTGCTATTTTCTTGTTGTTCAATTAAAATAGATTCCGCCAGTCACTAAATCCATCTGCAGCAAACTGGGATGTTGAAGGTTTATATGCAAACAAAACAGTACACAGACCCTGTTGATGGTGAATAGAGTAGCCATTCTCGAGTGTATTTCTCACCATTCACTTTCATGCCGAAAAATATTTTTTGTGGACAATATCTTGTTTGTTTGCCCTTGGTAAAAGTCTGATGTGATTTCTCAAATGGCCCAGGGTGGTGTTTACAGCCATTTGGTCCACGATCTATCCAGTAAGCTACATCCTTGATACTGAAATCAACCCATGTACCAGGATCTTTTCTCCTATTATTTACAGCATGAGCAGGTTCAGTCTCTGACACATCCACACCTTCTAGAACAACATCGGTTTTACCACCAGGAGTAGGATGATCAGTTACGGTCTCTGACACATCCACATGTTCTGGAATGGTGTTTGTTTCACCAATAGAAGAAGGGTCAGTCTCTGAAACACCTACAGGTTTTGGAATGATGTCTGTGCTACCAAGAGAAGATATTGCTTCTGATGGATTTGCTTTGAAAAATGTCAGCTTTGGAAGATTTTGGAAAATTTCACTAGTTTTTTATTTCTTTTCTTCCACCAGTTTATGTTTCTGTGCTCCACTCAGTTGGTTACATTTCATCCTTCCCCTTACCTCAGTTATTTGAACTTAAAAAAAAAAAATTACACAACATACACTATTTTTATGTATATATATAATATATATAAAAGAAAGAAAAAACCAATCAAGTACGTATCACTCAGAAGACTATATCAATAATAAAACATAAATTTATTGCAATACATGACAGGATCTGATTTCCTCGCATTATTTCTATCTACATTAGTAGGACGCTCCCCTGGTTTAGGTGGGGATAAGTAAGAAAAAGAGAACAGAAAAACGGGGGAAGTGTGTGTAGTGGAGTGTAAGGAAGTCTAACAAAGTTCTGATTTTTCCCATGATGACTACTTGGATTCTTTTTTTGAAATATCAAATATCAATTTTTTTTTAAAAAAAAATCTTTTTTTTTGGTGCCCCCTGCTTTGCTGGAGCCCGAAGCACGTGCTTAGTCTGCCTATTGGGTAATCCAGCCCTGGAGCAAGAAGGGCAGGTGCTTCCCTGCAAAGGGAGTGGAGAAAATTCCCCTCTAGCTGAACCAGCTGGATAGCTGAAAGGACTAAGCTGCTTAGAGTGGAGCTGATACTTTGGGAGGCCAGGAAGAAGCTGAGGCAAAAACGCAAGACATGGGAAGGTAGCAAGTGGTCCAGTGAGGCAGGAAGAGGTCTGTGTAGTCAGGTTTGGATGACTGTGCAAGGGTCCCTGGATCAGAACCCAGTGGAGAGGCAGGGCCTGTCTTCCCTACCAGCCCACCAAAGAGGTGAAGTGGAAATCCCCCTGTCAAGGGGCAAAGAATACTAACTACCCCCCATGCCCCAAAGACCAGAGGTTAAAGACTAATGAATATGACCCTGACTGAAGGTTCAATGTGAAGTTGACAGACTATTATTTTTTGGACTATTGCTACCTTAGAAGAGGTGAGACTCTGTGATCTAACCTGACCACAGTCACAAGAAGCAGCAGCCCACTGCAGGGCTGGAATTGCTGTCAGCAGACTGTGCTAAAGGAGGAGACACTGATACACCATGCCTTGACACTGCGGGGTACACCAGCTGGTGAGTGGCTTGCTTATGGTAGCCGTTTTCCCAGGGCATTCAGAGGCTGACTCCTGTAGTCCTGTTCAACATACAATGAAAACAGCAGCTTTGTGTTTGTTCAGTTTTTATTATACATAGGTACATAATTAATGATTTCCTCTTCTTCTTAGTTATGTAGAGTGTATCTTTCATATTTCAGTGGAATTTTTAAAGTCGATGCGTGCATGATCTAAAATTGTGATAGAATTAATCAATTCAGTCATTAGTTACATTAGAATAGCTTTTTGAGACTAGAAAATTATCCGGTCTAGCATACAACTGATGGGTGTATGAACAGAAAATAAATTCCTTCTCAGCAGAGTGTAGTTATTAGAGCTTTGTGAAATCCACTAGTTTCAGTTCAGAGCTTTGGTGAACCCAAAATGGCAGGTTGGTTTCCCTTTGTCTGCAATCACTTTAATTGCTTGGACTCGGGGTTCACATGAGCCATAAGACATCAAGCCAAAGCCTGAAAAGCTCAGTGGATTCATTACAAGACTGAGTTTTATCATTCCTTAGAGCTTGTCTAGATAAACGTTTGTGCCTGGCACGTTGGGGTGTAAACTTACCGCATATTAGCTGTCCATATGGATGCGGCTGCCATGCATTAAGCATTCCCAAGTACTCCTTAATCTCCTTAATAGTCTCCCACTTTCAGTGTGAAGTAAACAAAAGTGCACTAGGAAACCTTTAATGGGTCCATCAGTGAGGGGTAGATTTACACCCCAATTTGCCATGCAGTTTGTCAAGGTTCCTCCCCCACTCTGAACTCTAGGGTACAGATGTGGGGACCTGCATGAAAAACCTCCTAAGCTTATCTTTACCAGCTTAGGTCAAAATTTCCCCAAGGTACAAAATATTACACCCGTTATCCTTGGACTGGCCGCTACCACCACCAAACTAATACTGGTTACTGGGGAAGAGCTGTTTGGACGCGTCCTTCCCCCCAAAATACTTCCCAAAACCTTGCACCCCACTTCCTGGACAAGGTTTGGTAAAAAGCCTCACCAATTTGCCTACGTGACTACAGACCCAGACCCTTGGATCTTAAGAACAATGAACAATGCTCCCAACACTTGCACACCCCCTTTCCTGGGAAATGTTGGATAAAAAGCCTCACCAATTTGCATAGGTGACCACAGACCCAAACCCTTGGATCTGAGAACAATGAAAAAGCATTCAGTGTTTTACAAGAAGACTTTTAATAAAAAATAGAAGTAAATAGAAATAAAGAAATCCCCCCTGTAAAATCAGGATGGTAGATATCTTACAGGGTAATTAGATTCAAAAACATAGAGAACCCCTCTAGGCAAAACCTTAAGTTACAAAAAAGATACACAGACAGAAATAGTTATTCTATTCAGCACAATTCTTTTCTCAGCCATTTAAAGAAATCATAATCTAACACATACCTAGCTAGATTACTTACTAAAAGTTCTAAGGCTCCATTCCTGGTCTATCCCTGGCAGAAACCAGCATACAGACAGACACAGACCCTTTGTTTCTCTCCCTCCTCCCAGCTTTTGAAAGTATCTTGTCTCCTCATTGGTCATTTTGGTCAGGTGCCAGCGAGGTTACCTTTAGCTTCTTAACCCTTTACAGGTGAGAGGAGCTTTCCCCTGGCCAGGAGGGATTTCAAAGGGGTTTACCCTTCCCTTTATATTTATGACACAGTTAATCTCATACAACTCCCCTTCTAAAGTACCCCTCAAAAGGAGTGTTCAGTGGGTCATGATGGGCAGGTAAGATAGGTTTTTGGGCAGCCTATGTCAGGAAATGTTTCTGCTGGTGAGAGAAGAAAGGGTTTCAGGACCCCTGCTGTTGAGACCCCTGTTATGTAGAGGTTCAGGGTCCCCAGACAGCCCAAGTATTCTGAGACTGAAACCTGCAGAGTCTTATCTTGTTTCAAGATTCAGTTAGAAAATTGTGTTATATCCCTAGTAAAAATCTCCTGGAGACTTAAAATAGTAGGTCTTTAGTTAAAGTATTACAAAAATCCAGAATTTTGAGTGGGGAATAGCTAAAATTAGACATTCCTTGCAGACATTGTTCAAAAGGAACATTAAAATCCTCCAATTAAGAGCTAATTCTCTTATTAGAAAGAGGGAACAAAAATTAATCTTCTCTCTTACCTGTGAATAGTCATATCTGCTGAGGAGAGAAGAGTTTGAAGGGTGTTCCTACAGTTGGGTGTGATGTTTGGATCTTGGCCCACAGTTAGGGTATGTTTTGAATTTTGGATTTTAATATGGACCATCATAACCATTGGACTGCAAAACCCAGATCCATATCTTGGTTTAGATTTCTCAGATCCTGAAAGTTCAGGGATGTTGTTCTGATTCAGAGTGTTGGTATCAGCCTTTTTCTAGTAATATAATATTTCTTCTTCATTATAGGTAAGGCTATGTTTTAGTCATGGGTATTTTTAGTAAAAGTCATGAACAGGTTACGGACAATAAACAAAAAGTCAGGGCCCCGTGACCTGTCCATCACTTTTACTAAAAATTCCTGTGACTAAATCTTATCTGCTGGGAGGAGGGGGCACTCCTGAAGACTGCTACTGTGGGGGGAGCAGCACGGGGTGATGCTTCTGCTGGAGGAGGGTGCGGCCCAGGGCCCCCTTCTGCTACTGGGTGGGGGGTTGCCTGGGGCCCCACTGCCGCTGCTGTTCTGGGCGGTGGGAGCCCTGGGCCCTAGCGCTGCTGGTCTGGGGGGGAACAGCCCACGGCCACAAACAGACGATTGGTCAGACCCACAGTATCCTGGAAATGCAGCTCAATATACCTCAATTATAGGGAGCAGTAATTATGACAAGAGGGCCTCCAGATTCATGGGAAGTCTGTAAATTGAGGAGAAGGGCATGTAACGGTTAATCAGCTCCTCTCATCCCTCTTGGCTGGACACTGGGAGACAAAAGCCCCTCCCCAAGCACACTCCCACATGCACTTTGCAGCACAAGGAGCGGTTCAGCTCCAGTATATCTTGGATATAAGGTCTTCCATCTCCCTGCTGAGAGGTAGGTGCATTTGCAACTATAGTCCTTGCATTTCACAACTCTGTATCTAAACCAAGGGTAATTTTGGTGATCTTGATTCACTGCTTGTAGTCGTCACCAGCAATGTCCATTTCTTAGGTCTCATTTAGTCATCAGTAAGGCTATGATTTAGTCATGGAGGTCATGGCAGTCACGAATTCTGTGACTTTACCAGACCTCTGTGACTTCTTAGGGTTCAGTTGTCAACAGTTGAAGCTGGGGCTGTTCGCCCCTGCCCCATGGTGGGGGTTGAAACCAGAGCCATGTGCCCCTGCCCCATGGCTTCCAGTGGGGGACTTCTGCAGTAAACCCTCAAATACAGTACAAAGAAATGATATTTTCCCCGAGAAACACTTAACTGCTGCTTTTGTCATTGTGATATGAGTGAGGCAAGTTCTTTTAAATATGAGATATACAATAGCAAGTAACCTACCTACAGCTACCTACAGATTATGCTAAACATTAGCATCAAATTATTATAGTCTTTGATTCTAATCAAAGCAACTTTCCTGTGCAAGGGGATGCTTCAGTCTTCATACTTTCTCTGGACACAGCCTTTGTAATCATAGAAGTGCAGAGACAGTGGTAAATTTAAAATGATACATTTTTTCTGTTTCATAAATCTTTCATAACTAATTGTGATATGGAGGATCATGTGGGTGCCCTTGCTGTAATCAGGTCGACCATGTGATGTCTTTTTTCATGCCTGATTACAGGATGGCTTTCTGTAATGGACAGTATGTGCCAGACGTATGTATTTAGCACCATTTAACCAACTGTGGCTGACAAAACAACAGCTGTTGGTTGAAGAATCTGAACAACTAACATTCATAGCAAGGACTTGTAAACTGTATATGTTAAATCCTTACTCACTCAAAAATTCATACAGTGGGAATGGAGGAAAGTTTAGAGTCAAGCTGGGGCAGAGAAAAGATTCTGCTTGCAAAGATATTTAGTGCTGTGGAGCCAGATTACTATTCCATATGAATAAGGGTAGAAGTATAATTTGTTCCATAAGTCTTTCCATTGATTTCAGTGGGACAGCTAGCAAAGAAAGCTTCTACTCTGTATGAGTAGGGTTGGCAGAATCTGCTCCCCTCCATGCAATTACTGAACATGTAACCTTACTTTAACAAACTATTTTCAAATTTATCATTAAGATTATATAAAATATAGTGAGAAACTTAGGTAAACTTTAACTTCAAATACACATTACTGTATATGAATATGAATGTTAATGTTTTCTAAAAAATATATATATTTTATTAGAGCAGAGACAATTGTTTCTAACTGGAATCAAAATGTACCTTGCCAATTCGCCTTTTCAATATGCATAATAATGTCTATTCACTCTACTGGGAGCTATGCATAGTTGAAGATTTATTCACCAGAATAAACCCAAAGACTGTCCCAGTCAGTATTTTAGGTTTCCAAAAGATTCATTATGTTAGGAGTTCTATATATACATCTCTTTCAGAGTGAATATCCAGTGGCCTTCTAGTCTTCCCATATGCTTTGTGTGTACACGTTTGCGTGTGAGATAGATTGAGGCAATCCAGGGCCCCTGATATACTGCAACGGGAGGGATGAGGGGCTATCCTGACACTCATTTGCCCAGAACTCCATTTGGAGTGGCACTGGCTAGGAGTTCCCCCCGACAGACACACCCATGAAGTATAGGGGCTGATCCCATGGCACTCTTCTCCTGCCACACCTGAAGCAGAGGATCATGTAGCTAAACCCCATTGTTTAACTGCATGGTGCAGTCTACACTTCTCAGAGTTATTGTCCCAGGCTGTCTGCAAATGCAGGCAACCATTACTGTACCAGTTACACTCAGGTCACATTTTCAAGCTTTTTTTCACAACCATGAAGGCTACCGACGTTTAGCATCCACTTAAAAAAAAAAAAGGATTCTGATGTAATCTTATGACCTCAAGCGCAGATTTCTCATATGTTTACCTTAATCCAGCCCTGACTGTTGTTATCATCCTGCTGTGGTAGCCAAAACACCTGTTGAGTTTTTTTTCCTTCCAGCAGAAGTTGAGTTGATGAACAGACAGGTTTAACTTTCTCCCACCATGCTCCTAGCAAATATGCCATAATGACAAGTAAACGCTGAAGATCTCATTAGGATGGATGCTTCATGGCAGGGTACTGACTAATGTAGCACTTTCCATTCAGAGATTTGAAATTGAGGAGCTGTTCAATTAAAAGCCTAAATCATGTCATTCCATTGAAAGGCAATATTTTTTCTTTAGTAAACAGAATCTGAGCTGCATCAACCTGTTTGCGTTTCATAATATGCATATTTTCTCAACATCCAGAGACTATATTATTTCTGGAGTAATTTATACTGTGCACATTACAGCATCAGTTGTACCTATATTAACAAGATTACTATATGTCTTTCAATCCAACAGTTTTTAATGAAGCAGGAGTCCTTGATACAGAGGTGCCAGCCTCCCCTGGAGCTGGATACAACCACATCCACAAAATACTTTCAATTTATATTTTCTTACACTCTCTCTATAGCCGTATTTACACGCAATCCAGTTAGTGGATGAGAGGAAAATCACTACACACTATGCTCCACCATATGTAGTCCCCAAATGTGGTATCATGTCTTCTGAGGGCAGAGTTGCAAGTTTCAGAATGTCTGTCTCTTCTGGCAAGGGTTTGTCTTGTCTCTGTTGGTGGATAGACTTGAGTGTCCATCCTCCACTAAGTGGCTTACGAATGGTGTCATTTTAATTGGTGAGGGAGCTGGTCGCATCAGTTAGAAGCTCTTCCCTCTTCACTCCATGAGGCTGGGTGGTTTGGATTGTCAGCTATCTCCAGTCCCCCTTCCTCAGGACCCTCACGGTAGAGTTCATGTTTCTTCTGATGTTCTCTCTTATGATACAAGGCCTTTTCTAGTGTTAGCATGTTTCTGACTTTCTGTTTTTTGGTTTAAAATACAGAGAACATACCACAATTGGCTACCACGGTATGCAGCCCACCTACACGGTTGGCTACTTTCTGTATAATGCATCTTTTCACACTTTTAGATAGCCCACCTTGGCCCAGAAAACCTTAATCAAGCCTCTGTGAAGCTATGTTGTTCTAGAAGAGTCTCCTTCTACAACAGAAAGGGTCATAGGTTTTCATCTTCAGTGTCCGCTATTCATGACTCAAACAGCTCCTTGTCTTCCCTACTGAATATAGGTGAGCACTCAAACCTGACTGGGGCCATGTGTGTGCTCGCATGTGTGCACACACACATACACACACGCTTCTGTCTGGAGTTGTACTTTTCTGACCATTTTAATCTTTAGTAAAGAAGGGCTCATGGGAAGCTGCTGACCTAAGGTGTGATCTGATAACTTCGTGGCTACCTCTTGGAGGTATTTCCTTTAGTGCTCCTACCCCTCTGCTTGTGCAAATTCTGCCCACCCACCCCCAATTAAATATTAAAAATCCAAAAAGAACTTTGGATCCATAAAAAGGTGTTGTGAATCAGTTAGTTATTGAACACTTAGCATGCCTTACCCAAACCCACAAAAGCAAGGAAACCAAACATTAAACTACCTAACAGGCCATACCCTCTACTCCTCCACTCAAAAGCACATACTTTATCATTACCATAAAATTCAAACCTCAAATTTAACTGTGTCCCATAGAGATGCCAACCTTCCATCACCCCCTTTAACAGCTCTTTCAGGCCTAGCCCATATCAATTAACTTTTTGCAGTTAATGTTTTCAGTTTTTAGCATCCTACATGCAGATGGCCCTTATGATAAACTGAAATAATAATAGTTTGCCACCCGCACCCCACAATCTCTGTAGTGTGTCCTTAGGTTTGGCTCTGAAATTAGGCATGTTTCCTACTCCTAGTTCTCTTTAGTTTCCCCATCAATCACTACATCATCCACTATGTCTTACGAACCCCAGCAGACTTGACTCTACCTCTATATCAAATTCTAACCCAGCTCTGTAACTGCTTCTTCAGTGTCTTCAGAGCACTATAGGCTGAGGACTATCTGCACCCAATCTGAGGGTGTCTCTGGGTGCTGGAAAGCTAAGTAGACACATGGACTCATATCTCTACTAAAGGTTCTAGAGTCATACGCTGGTGGTTCTATACATAGGTACCTATTAGCTTCCTGCCTGACCTGACTCTGCTACTCCTGGGTTAGGATTATGTCCACCATGTAATCTAGGTCATCAAAGGATTACTGAAGGGACAATCCAGTGTCACCACCTGAGCAAGTTCCCTGATTAAGATGGGAGTTCACCCACTGCCTTGGTCTCTGACCAGCTTTCCCTCCACTCTGGACTCTCCTGCACAGGCCAGCGACTAATTTTGATACAACTAACAGTTTCACAACTCTGCCTTTCTTCCCATCACACTGTTTTTGTAACTGCTATCAAGTCCTCTTTCACAGAGTTGGGTCCACTTACTGTTACCTGGCACCTGCAGATTTGGACCACCCAGGCCACCTATGAAATAGTCCAGTCTCCTCTGTTCCATTGTTTCTCCAAAAAGTATCTAATACGTGCCCCTCCTCCAAACCACTCACTCTAGCTCTGCAAAATCCAACATTCCTCTGATTTGATATGAACCATCGCCATCTGCCTCTTTTCCCCATATAGGATGCCTCAGACAGACTCATAATTATAGTACTTGTCCATGTTCACTGAGGTGGCCAAATATGCCATCTTTGCTTTTTGAGCACCCAGTCAATTTACTTGTCATTTCAAATTGCATCAATAAAATTTCTCTCCCAGTCTCCCTCCTTGTGATTAAATATAAGAGCTTTTGCTGATCCTGACTACTTCTCCTACCATTCAAGTGTGACTCATTCCTGCCCTGGATTCCCCACACAATTCTCTGGATTCCTCAGTTGGCTGGAGAACTCCATCCAGGACCGGCTATAGGCACCAACAAAGCAAGCACGTGGTTGGGGCAGCATATTTTCAGGGGCGGCATCATTCCGGCCATCCTCTTTTTTTTTTTTTTGCTTGGGCAGTTGCACTCTTGGAGCTTGGGGAGACAAAAAACCTAAAGCCGTCCCTGACTCCATTTAGTCACTAGGCACTTTCAGCAGAGAGTTTCTGTGTGCTGGTTTCCTCTTCAGTTCTCCCTGCCTATGTGCAACCCAGCCCTCTCTCTTGGCTCTTCGTAGGCACACACGGTCACTGTTTGGTATAATCTTTGGTGGCATGAGTTTAGTTCAGCACTATCCCCTCAATCTGACACTAATGAAGAATTGGTGTGGGTGAGCTGAATGAATGAAGCAGGATCATTTTCTTTGAATCTAACCGTCTTTAATGGAAGCAGAATCTTTCTGCAGAAGTGTCTGTTTCTCCTAGGGCTGCCTGCAGACAGAATCACATACAACTCTTCATTTTCCATTCCCTTATGTGATCCCTTTATATCTGCCACCATGCAACCCACATAGTGGAAAAAAACCCATCACAAGATGATTTACTGCATCTAATTCCTTATATGCAGTATGGCACAATGATTTATGGCATCTAATTCCTTATATGCTGTATGGCAAGCCATGTAACTGGCATTTCTGGAGTGATGGTGTGAGTTTTCAAAATGTCTGCTTTGTACATTAATCCCGGGTCGTTGTAAACTTTCCTGTCATGTTCTACATATACTGCAACACCAAAGCATTCCTCTTACTTACTTTACCACCTTTATGTATACACAACTAATCATCCCATTCCCATTGACATGCAAATGCATTTTTTCATACAAGAGCGACTCAAATTTTCCTGGGAATGCTGTCCTTGAATTCGCCTATATACACTTGTTGTGTTCCTGAAATGTGGTTTCTCTACTCATTCTTATTGCAGATTTTCACATTATCTAATGCTCCCTAATAGTTTCAGTTGGCTTTTGACACTGATTTTTGTACATTCTGGGATGACTTTAAAATTAAAGATTTATTTTGTACCATTTCCTTACCCTGCACCTCATGACAGCAACAATTTTTCATTAGCCTTCTGGTTAGTATGAGTTTACAGAGTGTGAGCTTACAGATTTAACTATGATAACAAGCCTTTGGCTTCTCTGCCCTAAAGCACAGAAAATCCTCTCATTTGCAATGTAGCCTTTGTCCTTTTTATCCTTCATTCTACCAGGTTACATTTTTAAATCCCGATTACTACATTGTTAAACCATACATTGTCACCGAATTATTAGAGTCTCATTACATATAAAAAACAGGAGTACTTGTGGCACCTTAGAGACTAACAAATGTATTGGTTAGTCTCTAAGGTGCCACAAATACTCCTGTTCTTTTTGCGGATACAGACTAACACAGCTACTACTCTGAAACCTGTCATTACATATAGCTCTCCCAATCTGACAGGGATTTTGCACCAAGCCCCACTCCTTTTATTGACTTCTCTTGAACATTCACATTTCTGATATTACTATAGGTCCTTCTTATTTGGCATGTATTTTTAGAATGGCTGTGAAAGCTGTTTCAGCATTTGTTCATTAAGAGTCTATTTGTCTTCTTCAAATGTAATTTCCTAAATATAGCAAATAAGTATCAAACGTTTTTTATTTGTTTCTTATGAAAGCCTATTATTAAAAAAGCCAAAAGTAGTAGTTCAGTCTTACAACTGAAGCTATGGTATATAATACATATGAAAGAAAATTGACAGTCAAGCGGCAGTAAGCTGCTAATTAGTACACCGCTAAACAGTATCAAAAGCTGAGGTTTCTTGGTGAAGCTCTTTTGAAAACTATTCTGCTAGTTCATATATGTTGTGCTAAGTGCCGGTGAATGATTGTGGGCAGTTGAGTGCTTCCACGCATGGATTCCTAGTTTTCCTCTCCAGTGGACATTTTCAAGATGGCGGGGTGGGGAAAGGAACCTCTTCCAAATCATGAGAAAAAGTTAAAATTGCAAATTTCTTTTAACTAAGTACCTGAAAAAAGTAGTTTGCATCAAAACATTGTTTTGAGCATTTCTAGGTTTTACTTCATTCAACCATTTAGTAAAACATAAACTAAAAGTGGTTGAAATTTGAGTAAAACTTAGAAATTAGAAACTTTCTCTCTCTCTCTCTCTGACTAGTGTGGCAGGTGATTAAGCAGGATTGCTACACTATTTCAGGGTTAGTGACAGCCATCAGTCCATACGTGTGAATGAATATATATCATTATCTATTATATCTATGTAATTAGGTTTTGCCATAGCTCACAATAGGCTAAGAACTTTCCAAAGAGCTAAGTAGTAACAGCCCCTTCCCCAAGAAGTTCATAGTCTAAGACTAGACTGTTGTTCACTGTCACATGCTTTTCAAAAAATCTTTTTAAGTATAACGAGTGATGAGCACCTCAGTCCTCAAGTGGCTGTGTATGGACACAGCAGTAGCCCTGCGTGCAAACACCTGCAGAGGCTATCCCTACCTCCCATCAAGTAGAGCTCAGGGCTAGAGGATAGGATTAGGATACACACTTAACATGAGACTGCAACAGGGCACATCCTCTAAAATGCAGCTTACAAAAGCTGAGGGATTGTTACACACATATTTGTGTATGTGTTAATGGAATTTAGAGGTCACCCCAAGGAAGATAATATGCCAGAGTGCGCTCTATGACATGGATGGATACTCTTAATTCATAACAGTCCCATCCTGAAGCAATAGAATTTCATTGACAAATGCATTATTCTTGTACCACACTTTGATTTCTGTCCAATGGGTTTTTATAATTATTTTTCTAGAGGACTGATGGAAGATTTTTTTCATTAAAAACAAGTGCCTGAAAACAGAAATATTTCAATTTGGAAATGCTGCCATCGTGCGTCATGAGTTGTATTTCAGTTGCATCGTGTCCCCGTTCTCTTCTTTGGGCCAGCCTCACTGGCTGAACTACATCTTCCAGAACGCACCATGCTCAGGGACTCCAATGGTGTAATGTCTCCCATGTCTAAAAGGAGAGCCCAGGGAGAATCACAGGAGATGTAGTCCAACCAAGGAGCCCAGGCAACAGAGAATGGGAGCTTGAAGTATCCAAACTAAAACTGTGGAGGCAACGCAACAGTATTTTCAAATAGATTTTTTTTGTTTCCATTTTCAACTGAAATTTGTTGGTATTCAAATCTCTGCCAAAATTGAAATTTTCCATGGAAAATGTCAGTGAAAAACTATTTATCTTCATCAAACTTTTTTGGGGGGAGAGACTTTTTTGGCCAGCTCCATTTCTTAGTTTTCAGTTCTGTTTTCTCCCACTCCACTCTTTCTCAATGATATTCTCGTACAAAAGGGTTTGCAATTTGATTGGAATTTATGTGAAGCTGTGACAGATTTTTGTTACCAATCTGCCTGGGGCCACCGTTGATCAGGCTGGGGCCACAGGATCTTTTTGGGGAGGAGATGACGAGGCACACCAAATGTCTAAATTTTAAAGCTTTATTAATAAAATAAGAACAGCAGAGAGAGTTGGGGGCGCTCCCACGGTCGCTCGGGGAAGAAAGAAAGTGTTAATGCCCCAAGCCCTAACCCACTTTCATACTCACATATGCACAACCAGACCGGTCAAGTCTGGGTGTAACGTCAGAAGAGGGAGGGGGAGAAGGTGGACGGGAGTGCTGACCTGAGCCCAGGCTGTCCAAGGATCTGCTGTGCTCTCCGAGTTGCTTCAGCTCTTAGGAGGGTTTTAAGTCCTGGGCTTCTTTGGGGGTGTTCCAGTCCGCGACCTCTGTTCCTGGCGCTGTCTGTGCCAGACCAAACCGGCTCTTTGTGGTCTTTTTTCCTTTCCCAAAACACCCAGTTTCAGGGCCGTGAGACAGTTCTGTTTGTTTCTGGCTGGATTTTTCTGTCTTGCTCCTTTTCCCAGCCCCTGCATTTTGTTCAAGAACTCTCCTTTCTCACAGCCTGTCGGGGGTGTTGGACTTCCCCCTTTTCTGTCTTGGCAGGTAGCAGCTGGCCTTGGGCTGGAATCAGCTTCTTATCTTCAGACTGAGCTTGCTAGCTGCAGTGTTGAATTAACCAGTTCTCTGCTTTCTTCTTTCTCGCCCCCCCCCCAGCCTCTTGTACCTGCAAAGGAAACTTCCACTCCCCACTTATATGCCTCTGACCCTCCCCAAAATGCTTTGCGATGCGAGCAACAGTGTTAGTAATATACAATGCTGATCAGCCTTCCCTGAGGGAGGGGGCCTTGGGGTGTGACAAAGCAACTGAGTGCAAATTGAGGGTTTCATTTGATTGAGTACTTCAGTTTCCATGGGGCAACTTCAACTTTCAGCCAGTGGTCAACACATTGATAGTTGAGTGCTATTTAAAAATTCTGTTTGAGCACTCTATTCACTTTTTTCCTATATGCAATTATATATTCCTCTACTGCCTTCATGATGCTGGTATCTGAAATGCCTTCTAAAGATAAACATAAATATCGTAAACCAAACCCAGAATTAATCATACAGTATCAGTCTTAGAATCATAGAATATCAGGGTTGGAAGGGACCCCTGAAGGTCATCTAGTCCAACCCCCTGCTCGAAGCAGGACCAATTCCCAGTTAAATCATCCCAGCCAGGGCTTTGTCAAGCCTGACCTTAAAAACCTCTAAGGAAGGAGATTCTACCACCTCCCTAGGTAACGCATTCCAGTGTTTCACCACCCTCTTAGTGAAAAAGTTTTTCCTAATATCCAATCTAAACCTCCCCCACTGCAACTTGAGACCATTACTCCTTGTTCTGTCATCTGCTACCATTGAGAACAGTCTAGAGCCATCCTCTTTGGAACCCCCTTTCAGGTAGTTGAAAGCAGCTATCAAATCCCCCCTCATTCTTCTCTTCTGCAGGCTAAACAATCCCAGCTCCCTCAGCCTCTCCTCACAACATATGTACTTCTCTAACAAGATCCAATGTCTGGAAGTTGAAGTTAGAGAAATTTAAATTGGAAATAAAATGCACTTTTTAAACAGTGAGGCAAGTAACCATTTAAAAATCTTAAAAATGGATCTCCTCTTCTTACAACATATTAATAACTATGGGCTTTAAGTGTTGCCAACCTTGATGACTTTATTCTGAGTCTCATGATATTTGATCAGGACAAAGTTTGTAGTAAATAAACACCTTATCTAGAATAATGTTTGGTTTTTCATTTCATGAACTACTTTGACCACACACTATTTACAAAACATGTTATAATAGATCAAAAAGACTCTTGAATATTATAAAATCGGGCAATATTTACACATTTATAATATTATATATTGTCATGCATAAGTATTTTAAAGAAATTAGATGCACAAATGTTGTAGAATCAAGTGTTTTGTTTTTAAACCCTATTCCTCACGCTTTTTTTTCTGCCAGTCACTGCGAACTGATTAGTTTCTCAATCCCACTGACTTCAAAATTTTAGCTACTTCTTGGGAGATATGGAATGCTCAAATAAATGATTGTCATTTCTCATTGTTATAATACATTCTCATTACCTTTCAACTGTATTCCAACAACCATTCAGACACCTAGACTAGCAATCTTTGTCCTATCCGATGATGGAGGTGATCCCTTCTCTCCATTACATCTCCTCGCATCCAGCCTTGAAGATGGGGATATGTCTCCTCTTTTTTTAACTGATGTACAAGTCATCTAGCTTGAGTAGATAACGGGGTAACACTGGGAGCTTCATCACTGATTTAAATGGGTTCAGTATAAAGCCCAATGTCTTACCACTGAAGATCCAGCAGATACATTTGCAAATACTCATCCTCTTACATCTCTAGCCTATTATAAGAGTCTAGACTTGGAAGGTTTCTATTGATCGTGCATATAGTGTGTCAGGCCATAGCACTACTCATTGCATTAAATTTAAATTTTAATGTCTTGTGTGGTATGTAAATGTTTAATAATCTTAAACAGTTGCGTCAGGAGGAAAAAGGTCACATTGACTGCATTTATCAAGGACTAAAAGTCTAGCATGAAATATTCTGCTTCATTGGCTGCTGTTGACTCTGTACCTTAATTTGACAAGGAGGGCAGTGAATGATCTGCTCAGACACTTGTGCCACTGAATAAGTGAGCCTAGCTGAAAAGAAATGTGCTAAGCAAAAATACTTGCTTTTCAGCTTACGGAAGCTGTGTGAAACTCTACAGATTTGGTGACTAAATACAAATCATTTCTTTTTGTTTAATCTGTGTGGGCTCACACCCCATAATATTGCTTTTGATTTGGGATTTGAATGTATTCAAAGTAAAATTCAGGCAAAACAGGTGTTTTGCCTATTTTCAGGTTGAAACCAAGCAAAACCACTGAATAGGATTTAAGACCAGAAGGGACCATTTGGTTAACTAATCTGATCTCCTGCATGACACAAGACATGACTCTGGTTGAACTAGAGGATATCTTTCGGAAAGACATCCAGTCTTGATTTAAAATCTTGACGTGATGAAAAAATCCACTAGATCCATTTTTAAGATTTTTAAATGGTTACTTGCCTCACTGTTTAAAAAGTGCATTTTATTTCCAATTTAAATTTCTCTAGCTTCAACTTCCAGACATCGGATCTTGTTAGAGAAGTACATAAGTTAGAGAGCTCTGTAGTATCATATTTTCTCTCTACAAGGGAATTTATAAACCATGGGAAAAGTCACTTCTTAACCTTGTCTCTGATAAATGAAATAGAATGAGCTTCTTAAATCTCACTGTAAGCCAGGTTTTCTAGACCTTGAATCATTTTAGCAGGTCTTTTCTGAACCCTCTCCAATGTCATAGTTTTCACAGAAAATCATAAATATCAACCTTCCACCTGAAACATGCTTACAGTCACTTCTTTATCGAATTACAATTATGAACAAATGCTTTTTAGAGCATTATAAAAACTGACAGGCAAAGAAGGATGTTGGAATTGGAAGAAAAAAGAATACTGTTCTGATTTAAAGGAACTGGTTGCTATCGTGACTTGTATACACCTTTCAAATCCGTCAGTGGTGTGGAGATTATCTTAAATGATTGCTATGGTTGATCTTGCATGTGTGGATGTTTGAACAAAATATGTAACACCATGAAGATGAACAAGTCTGACTAAAATAAGAACCAACCTGAATCATCACACGTCTGTTGGGCCCAACTCAAAACTCTGCTAAAGATGGAGAAAATTCACTATTTCCCCCCTTATTTTCATGCCCCTTTCAAGTCCTGATTCTGATTGAGGCGAGGTGCAGAAGTAGCAAGATATCAATACCATGAAAGAGGCTATTCTTGTGGGTCCAAGTTCAGACCCAGGCTGTGCATAGACATATGCCAAAAAACCTGAAACCAGGAGAGGAAACTCGAGATACAACACTTGCATTCCATTTCTAGCATCCCTAAAGCTGGAATACCAGAAAGGAGCATTGTATAGTTCAAGACTATGGCTGATGCATTTTAGACTGTGTGACTCTTGACTCAGTCCCACCACACCTTGCAAAGATTACACCTGTCCCCACAGGAAAAATCTGCATCAGGGTAGTATATGGGCCAGATCCATTTGGAATGACTGAGTGTAAAATAGCATATCTGCTCTATAGCTTCATCTTCTGGCAAAACATGGTTCAGCAGCATCATGCCTCAATTTTCCTTTTTGGACTCATGAGAAACTCCATACAGGCTTTTCTCTATCAGTAATACCCTGGTTTATTGTCCTGAACTGATCCAATTTAAAAAACAGTCCTCAGGGTCCCAATTCCATCCTTCCCAGCCCAACTTGGCTGAACCCATCTTCTACTCCAACTCTCTGACTGACTCTCTCCCAGCTTCCCAGGAATCTCTCCTTATCACCCTGGGCTGAGAGAGGCCAGCACTGAAGCCCCAAACTCACCTGCAGGCACCTCCCCAGCTTTTTGCTTTTTTCTCCTTTTTTTTAATGGTGAAGCAGCCTTGACTTAACCATCACCAGCCACAATTCCTCAATACTTAGGAGTTCATGTTCTCTCATTTTGCACCTTGTCTTTCAGGTAACTTACCACCTTTTAAATACCCCATTTCCCCAATGTTTTTACTAAATACATAATGTGATATTTGTTTAGATGTTCACATTCCTCAGAAAGCTTTTCCTTCCTTTATCAAAGGTGATCAGTTGTTTCTTCCATCTTGCTACATGCACACAGTCCATCTTTCTGTATACTTGAAAAATCTTTTTGTTTAAGCCACAATGGACAGTTAGTACTCTAAACAAAATCACTTCATCAGTCCCAAAGTATGTTATCATCCTCAACTCTAGGGCACAATTCAAAATATCTTCTTCCTCTCTATTTTGATTCCACCAAAATTTTTTGCCATTCCTCTTTTACTTTTTTTTTAACTAGGCTTTTGAATTCCTGCTTGCTCAAGGATATTTCTTCATCTATCTTTCCATTTCTTACAGCGTTTTAGATGCTTTGTTCACCATTTTCCCCGTTATCTCTATATGCTCTGAGATCCAAACTAATACTACATCTGTAGTACTTGAGTTATTAGAAATATAATTTCATTAATTACATTTCTTCTACATACTGAGGCCACCTTTTGATCTCCATAAAGCCTGAGGTTAAATTAAAAAATAAAAATGACCACTGCTGCTGGGTGCACATCCCAGAGCCAATCTAATGCTTGCTTTATTGCTACTAGTTCAGCCATAATGAAAACTTCATAATCAGATATTCTTTTGGGTGTACTAATTCCTAATTTTGGCATGCAGTATGCTGTTCCCCACGCTTCCTGGTTTTTTTTCTTTCTTTTTTTGAATCCATCTGTGTATATTTGAAAAAAAACAATTCCACTTCTCCTCTATATAATGGTGCACTTTATAATACTTACTGTCTCTTTTTTACCCTTAAGTTTATAAAATAAATCTAAATCCACCATTGGACATGTGACTTTCTATCCATAACTAAGTTTCCCATGACTAAAAGTTTTGACTTCATTCAGTTTTACCTTGTCTTTCAACTCCGGCATCCACTCTTCAGCTCAGATGGTATACGGAATTCTACTGTGTGCTTTAGTTCATCTATCAGATTCCCGACAATCCTCAGATGTTTGTTTGGTACATTCATCATTGCAATTCCCATTAACTTTAGCCTGGAAAGTTAGGTCCAGTAGCTTTATTTATATGGTAACTGGCATTTCTGTCGCATACATATAGGTGTTGTAATACGTGCAGTTCATAGTGTGTGGGCTTGTATTAATGTAATTTAAGTTCTGATTTTGATGCTGGCCTGAAAGTTTGGCAGCCTTAGTCACTAACTGACCTGTTTAAAGAACAGGAGTACTTGTGGTACCTTAGAGACTAACACATTTATTTGAGCATAAGTTTTCGTGAGCTACAGCTCACTTCATTGGACTCATGCAGTGGAAAATACAGTGGGGAGATTTTATATACACAGAGAACATGAAACAATGGGTATTACCATACACACTGTAACAAGAGTGATCAGGTAAGGTGAGCTATTACCAGCAGGAGAGAAAAAAAAAACTTTTGTAGTGATAATCAAGGTGGGCCATTTCCAGCAGTAGACAAGAACATCTGAGGAACGGGGGCAGGGGTAGAAATAAACATGGGGAAATAGTTTTACTTTGTGTAATGACACTTCCACTCCCAGTCTTTATTCAAGCCTAATGTAATGGTGTCCAGTTTGCAAATTAATTCCAATTCAGCAGTCTCTCGTTGGAGTCTGTTTTTGAAGTCTTTTTATTGAAGAATTGCGACTTTTAGGTCTGTAATCGAATGACCAGAGAGATTGAAGTGTTCTCTGACTGGTATTTGAATGTTATAATTCTTGACGTCTGATTTGTGTCCATTTATTCTTTTACATAGAGACTGTCCGGTTTGGCCAATGTACATGGCAGAGGGGCATTGCTAGCACATAATGGCATATATCACACTGGTAGTTGTGCAGGTGAATGAGCCTCTGATCGTGTGGCTGATGTGATTAGGCCCTATGATGGTGTCCCCTGAATAGATATGTGGACAAAGTTGGCAACGGACTTTGTTGCAAGGATAGGTTCCTGGGTTAGTGTTTTTGTTGTGTGGTGTGTGGTTGCTGGTGAGTATTTGCTTCAGGTTAGGGGGCTGTCTGGAAGCAAGGACTGGCCTGTCTCCCAAGATCTGTGAGAGTGATGGGTCGTCCTTCAGGATAGGTTGTAGATCCTTGATGATCCACTGGAGAGGTTTTAGTTGGGGGCTGAAGGTGATGGCTAGTGGCGTTCTGTTATTTTCTTTGTTGGGCCTGTCCTGTAGTAGGTAACTTCTGGGTATTCTTCTGGCTCTGTCAATCTGTTTCTTCACTTCAGAAGGTGGGTATTGTAGTTGTAAGAATGCTTGATAGAGATCTTGTAGGTGTTTGTGTCTCTCTGAGGGGTTGGAGCAAATGCAGTTGTATGGTAGAGCTTGGCTGTAGACAATGGATTGTATGGTGTGGTCTGGATGAAAGCTGGAGGCATGTAGGTAAGTATAGCGGTCAGTAGGTTTCCGGTATAACCCTGGAACCTATCCTTGCAACAAAGCCCGTTGCCAATTGTGTCCACATATCTATTCAGGGGCACCATCATAGGGCCTAATCACATCAGCCACACTATCAGAGGCTCGTTCACCTGCACATCTACCAGTATGATATATGCCATCATGTACCAGCAATGCCCCTCTGCCATGTACATTGGCCAAACTGGACAGTCTCTACGTAAAAGAATAAATGGACACAAATCAGATGTCAAGAATTATAACATTCAAAAACCAGTCGGAGAACACTTCAATCTCTCTGGTCACTCGATTACAGACCTAAAAGTTGCAATTCTTCAAAAAAAACCCTTCAAAAACAGACTCCTACGAGAAACTGTTGAATTGGAATTAATTTGCAAACTGGACACCATTACATCAGGCTTGAGTAAAGACTGGGAGTGGATGTGTCATCACAGAAAGAAAAACTATTTCCACATGTTTATTCCCCCCTTCCCCCGCACTGTTCCTCACATATTCTTGTCAACTGCTGGAAATGGCCCACATTGATTATCACTATAAAAGGTTTTTTTTCTCTCCTGCTGGTAATAGCTCACCTTTCCTGATCACTCTCGTTACAGTGTGTATGGTAACCATTGTTTCATGTTCTCTATGTATATAAATCTCCCCACTGTATTTTCCACTGCATGCATCCGATGAAGTGAGCTGTAGCTCACGAAAGCTTATGCTCAGATAAATTTGTTAGTCTCTAAGGTGCCACAAGTACTCCTTTTCTTTTTGCGAATTCAGACTAACACGGCTGCTACTCTGGTCTGTTTAAGGCACTGTGCAAGGTCAACAGTGCTTTCTTATCAGCCCCCCAATTAGTACCTGCAGGACTTTTAAGAAGGTTAATCCTTCCTGTACATTTATCTTAAACATAATCTATCTGATCTTTCCAAAGTAATTTAGTATCAAATATTATTCCTAAGAATTTAAGCCTTTTAACTATACATCTATTTGTTCTACATACATGTACAGTTTACAAAAAGGAAAATTACAAAGGAATGTAAAGATCAGTCTTTTGATTTTGGCAATGGAAACACTGAAATCCCAGCATTTCCTCAGTCTGAGGTCTCTTGTAATGCTTTAATTTTCTTTTTTGCCACCTCAACATTCTTGCTCCTAACCCACAGAGCACAATCATCTGCAAATAGAATGACACATACCCCAGCACTTATTTGTTCTGGGAAATCATTTATCATAATATTAAATAAGGTTGGGCTCATAAAAATGGTACACCACAGGTAAGTGTTAATATTATATATATTCAACATAAAGTTCCCAACTCTGACCTGTGTGGTCCTTTTACTCAAAAATTCTCTAGTCCACCCATATAGTCTTTTCCTTATCCCTCGTGCATCCACACTGTCCAATGAGCCTTCCCTCCATGGCATGTCATGCACATTTTCAACACATAGACACACAGCTATCATAAAACCTTTGTGGCTTTTACTTCTATGTTTTTTTGGTTTCTAATTTAACAACGTAATCAATGATGCATCTTCCTCCTTTAGAACCACCCTGTTCCTTGTCTATAATCCCATTGTTTTCCAAATAGACAACCAATCTGCCATTTACCATTCACTCCATAATTTTACCCAGACAGGATATAAAGGCAATTGGTCTATAAGCATCCACTTTGTGCGCAGTTTGCCTGTTTTTTGTATTGGTATTACTATTGCATGTTTCTACCCTACTGGTACCCTATAGTGTTACATAATTTCAAAAGAACCCTCAAACTGCTTTCAGAGAGCTATTTAAACATGGTTACATAGCTTATCTTTACCTGGGCGTGTATTCTTGCTGATATCAATAGCTTTCTCAAGTTCCCACATGCAAAATTATTCAGTGTAGTATCTTCATGTTTACCTCAACTACATATTAGATCATGGCTGTCTTCAATGAATAGTCTTTTAATCTGATGGAAAACTTCACTTTCATTTTCATCATTACTCACGCCTTGGAAAGCTTCTGCTAAAACTGTTCGTTTCTCATTATCAGAACTTCTCACTATGTTGTCAGTCCCAATGAGACCTGGGTTATGACTAGTGTTAGTCTGGTATGTTTATTTATCTGCCTGCAATGCTTCCTCCAACTTTCTTTGATTTTTTTAGATACTTCTTTTTGCTATTGCCTTACTACTTTTATATTTCATTATATCTTCACTCTTCATTGTATTTTTCACTTTTCATAGGCTTTGTTCCTTTCTTTCACTGCCATTTTGCACTCCTCATTCTACCCTGGAAGTGAGTTTTCGTTCTGGGATACTTTAATATCTTAGATATGGCTACAGTAGCTGCTGCTATTAATCCCTTTATTACATTATCATGAAATTCTCTGTCATCACTCAGATAATGATTATTCAAAAATTCAGCACATTTACTAGTAAATAGCTCCCAGTTACCTTCCTTTAAATTTCAGGTGGTAATTTTCCATTGCCATCAACCTTATCATGCCCTTGAATAGTAATAATTATATGGAAATGATTACTCCCCATTCCTTTGTCCTTATATATTTCCCAGTTTTAATTCCTTGCAATAACTTCTATTATAATTCCCAATTCTAAGCAGGAAAAACTACCATCTGTTGCATTAAATCTAGTCAGGGTACCATCATTTCAAGGATTATTTTCATCCTTGACTTTTCTAAGCATGTACAATTTCTATCAGCTAGCTTACTTCCTTATTACTTGTCTCACTTACTTAATGACTATTTAGGTCACCACATATAATGTATGGCCTTTTAGCTTCTTCACTATTTCTTGTAGCTCTGAGCTTTCTAATTTCCCACATGAGTTGTAGACATTATAAATCCTTAAAGAAATATTTCTCTTCTTCATCGGGAACTCAGCACCATTGTATTCTAGATTTACTTCTTCATTCTACTATGCAGTTTAAGTTTTCCCTCATGCAAGTAAAAACACCGCCTCCTCTTCCTAGTTCTCAGTCTTGCCTGAAGAAAATATAACCTGGAATTTTAAATGCAGGGCTTTTTTTATTCATCCGTGTTTCCTGGATACTTATATCTGCTTTAATTTTCATTTCCAGCATATTTTCTTTTAGTTCTTGATCATGTGCTATCAAACTTCCAACAAAAAATTGTGATCCGCATGCTAATCATATTTCACCATTAACCTCTTGCAAAATTGTATGAATACAGTCCATTGACAAATTGCTAATATACAAGTATTTTTCCTTTGCCCTTGCTATAATTTTCATTTTTCTGATTTGTTTCCCCAGTTTGTGATGTACAGTTTATCACTTCTATCATAAATGTAATAAACCTTTCTTTTTTCATTACTAATATATCATGGCCTATTCCTTTCATAGTGTTTATCATGTTCTTTGTAGAATGAGGCTGTGTCTGCAGTTCCTCTTCTCCTGTGCTGATTGTCTTTTACTTCTCTGCCTGATGCTTTGAGAGTCTCCTTAAGGCTTCTGCATAAGATATATTGTTAACAATTTTTGTCTTTTGTATCTCTTTAGCCTGTCTCGTTATAATACACCCTCTATATAGGCCGGACTGTGACTCCCACCTCAGTTACTACATTTGACCTCTGTCCTTCCTGTATAATTGTCATAGAAATGATCTCTCCCACATTAACTGCAACTCATTTTCCCTTTACAAACAATTGTTACATGCCCATTGGCACTTTTAATACCTTTGGGGAGGAGGAATATATGGTTTAGTTCTGAACCTCTGAAACCCTGATGTTACTTTCTCAGGTAGAGTCCCTCCCTTAAATGTAATCCTTGCTGCTGTTGATGGCTTGCTTTTTCCTCCTAATATATGAATTAGTCGCTTATTTGCAACACTTTATATTCTCCTGTGCTTTTGATGATCTCATCATTGGTCAGGTCTCACGGCAATCCATATATTACCCCCTTCATTTCAGTCAAATACTTTGTAGATGGCATTTATTTTAATTTCCTGTAGCATCTTAGTTTTTAGCAGTTAATCAGCTTGCTGTTTGTTTTCACAGTCAACTAAAAAAATCCCCATCTCACAGCTTCCTGGCTCTTAGTTTATCCCCTATACTTTTTTTTAATCCAGTCAGCCACTATCACAGGGTTTTAAGGTCACCTAATCTTATTTCTTTGGCTAGGGATCTTACAATTATAACACTTCCGTTTATTTCCTTCCTCAGCTTTTTGCATTTTTGCTGATATCACAGCAGCATCTGATTCTGCTTCTACTCTTTCCCTCATCCACCTAATTTGTATCTGTTCTCCCTGTCTAATAGACTCATCTTCAGTCTACAGAGCAACTTTATTTGGGGTCAGAAAATCTTCCATCTCTTCCAGCCCGCCCCACTTCCTCTTCCTGTTTACCTCTGTCATGGTTCCTCCCCCACTCTGAACTCTAGGGTACAGATGTGGGGACCTGCATGACAAACCTCCTAAGCTTATCTTTACCAGCTTAGGTCAAAACTTCCCCAAGGTACAAAATATTACCCCCGTTATCCTTGGACTGGCCGCTACCACCACCAAACTAATACTGGTTACTGGGGAAGAGCTGTTTGGACGCGTCCTTCCCCGCAAAATACTTCCCAAAACCTTGCACCCCACTTCCTGGACAAGGTTTGGTAAAAAGCCTCACCAATTTGCCTAGGTGACTACAGACACAGACCCTTGGATCTTAAGAACACTGAACAATCCTCCCAACACTTGCACCCCCCCTTTCCTGGGAAATGTTGGATAAAAAGCCTCACCAATTTGCATAGGTGACCACAGACCCAAACCCTTGGATCTGAAAATAATGAAAAAGCATTCAGTGTTTTACAAGAAGACTTTTAATAAAAAATAGAAGTAAATAGAAATAAAGAAATCCCCCCTGTAAAATCAGGATGGTAGATATCTTACAGGGTAATTAGATTCAAAAACATAGAGAATCCCTCTAGGCAAAACCTTAAGTTACAAAAAAGATACACAGACAGAAATAGTTATTCTATTCAGCACAATTCTTTTTCTCAGCCATTTAAAGAAATCATAATCTAACACATACCTAGCTAGATTACTTACTAAAAGTTCTAAGACTCCATTCCTGTTCTGTCCCTGGCCAAGACGACTACAGACAGACACAGACCCTTTGTTTCTCTCCCTCCTCCCAGCTTTTGAAAGTATCTTGTCTCCTCATTGGTCATTTTGGTCAGGTGCCAGCGAGGTTACCTTTAGCTTCTTAACCCTTTACAGGTGAGAGGAGCTTTCCCCTGGCCAGGAGGGATTTCAAAGGGGTTTACCCTTCCCTTTATATTTATGACACGCCCCCCAAATCTCAGCTAGGGTGAAACACTGGCTGGGATTTCTTCCTGGAGCTCTAGGAAAACAGAGTTAATAAGACACATGCATCTCTAAATATACTACCAAGTACATAAAGACTAACAATATTTTCCACATCTCAAGGACGATTTTAACCAGTTGATTCTGGGAAACTTTCACGGGAGAGTGCATCAGCCACTTTGTTAGAAGCTCCTGAGATGTGTTGGATGTCGAAATCAAAATCTTGGAGAGCTTAACTCCACCGAAGAAGTTTTTTGTTAGTTTCTTTGATGGTGTGAAGCCACTTTAGTGCAGCATGGTCAGTTTGCAGGTGGAAACGCCGTCCCCAAACATATGGGCGTAGCTTTTCCAGAGCGTAGACAATGGCATAACATTCTTTTTCAGTGACTGACCAGTTGCTTTCCCTCTCAGACAGTTTTTTGCTGAGAAACACTACAGGGTGGAATTCTTGATCAGGTCCTTTCTGCATTAAAACTGCTCCCACACCACGCTCGGATGCATCTGTGGTTACTAGGAACGGTTTGTCAAAGTCTGGGGCCCTTAGTACAGGGTCAGACATGAGTGTTGCTTTAAGCTTGTTAAAGGCCTTCTGACACTTTCCGGTCCACTGAACAGCATTTGGCTGTTTCTTTTTGGTTAGGTCTGTCAGTGGGGCAGCGATTTGGCTGTAGTGCGGTACAAATCGTCTGTAATAACCGGCCAAGCCTAAGAAGGATTGAACCTGTTTCTTTGACTTTGGGACAGGCCACTTTTGGATAGCATCCACTTTGGCCTGTAGAGGGCTGATAGTTCCTTGACCCACCTGGTGTCCAAGGTAAGTCATTCTGTTTAGGCCTATTTGACACTTCTTAGCCTTAACAGTTAGTCCTGCCTCCCTTATGCGCTCAAGGACTTTTTGTAGATGTTCCAGGTGGTCTGCCCAGGAATCCGAAAATATGGCCACATCGTCAAGGTAGGCGACTGCATATTCTCCTAATCCCGCTAGGAGACCATCTACAAGTCTTTGGAAAGTGGCGGGTGCATTTCGCAGCCCGAAAGGGAGTACGTTAAATTCATACAGCCCGAGATGTGTGATGAAGGCTGACCTTTCCTTGGCAGATGCATCTAGCGGTACCTGCCAGTACCCCTTGGTTAAGTCCAAGGTAGAGATGAACTGGGCCCGTCCCAGTTTCTCTAATAGTTCATCAGTGCGTGGCATTGGATAGTTGTCTGGGCGAGTTACAGCATTTAGCTTACGGTAGTCCACGCAAAAACGTATTTCCCCATCTGGTTTGGGAACTAGAACCACTGGAGATGCCCATGCACTTTCAGAGGGGCGGATTACACCCATCTGTAACATATCCTGGATCTCCCGTTCTATAGCAGTTTTAGCTTGAGGAGACACCCGGTAAGGGTGGACCCTAATTGGGTGAGCATTACCTGTGTCAATGGAGTGGTATGCCCGTTCAGTCAGTCCTGGGGTGGCTGAGAACGTTGGCGCATAGCTAGTGCACAGCTCCTGGATCTGCTGTCGCTGCATACGCCCAAGGGTCATGGAGAGGTTCACCTCTTCCACACCACCAGCACATTTCCCTTCGTAATAGACACCTTCAGGCCACTCAGCGTCGTCTCCTCCCTGGGCTGTAAACTGACAAACCTTTAATTCTCTGGAATAAAAGGGCTTTAGAGAATTAATATGATACACCTTAGGCTTTCGGTTGGAGGTGGGGAATGCTATGAGATAATTAACAGCTCCCAGGCGCTCCTGGACCACGAATGGCCCTTCCCACGATGCTTCCATTTTATGGGCCTGGAGCGCCTTTAAGACCATGACCTGGTCTCCTACTTTGAAGGAACGCTCTCTGGCATGTTTATCATACCAGGCTTTTTGCTCTTTTTGAGCATCCTGTAAGTTTTCTCTAGCAAGGGCTAAAGAGGTTCGGAGGGTGTTTTGTAGGTTGGTTACAAAGTCCAGAATGTTAGTTCCTGGAGAAGGTGTAAATCCCTCCCATTGCTGCTTCACCAACTGCAATGGCCCCTTAACCTCACGGCCATATACAAGTTCAAATGGGGAAAACCCTAAACTGGGATGTGGTACAGCTCTGTAGGCAAAGAGCAACTGCTGCAATACTAGGTCCCAATCATTGGAGTGCTCATTTACGAATTTACGTATCATGGCCCCCAAAGTTCCATTAAACTTCTCCACCATGCCATTTGTTTGATGATGGTAAGGAGTGGCAACCAAGTGATTTACCCCATGAGCTTCCCAAAGGTTTTTCATAGTTCCTGCCAGGAAATTAGTCCCTGCATCTGTAAGGATGTCGGAGGGCCAACCTACCCTGGCAAAAATGTCTGCTAGTGCCTGGCACACACTTTTAGCCCTGGTGTTGCTTAGAGCTACTGCTTCCGGCCATCGGGTGGCAAAATCCATGAAAGTCAGTATGTACTGCTTTCCTCTGGGTGTCTTTTTCGGAAAAGGACCCAGAATATCCACAGCTACTCGCTGAAATGGAACTTCAATGATGGGGAGTGGCTGGAGAGGAGCTTTGACCTGGTCTTGGGGTTTTCCCACTCTTTGGCACACCTCACAAGACTGGACATAGGTAGAAACATCCTTGCCCATTCCCTCCCAGTGGAATGATCCCCCCAAACGGTCTTTGGTCCTGTTCACCCCAGCATGGCCACTAGGGTGATCATGGGCTAAGCTCAAGAGCTTGGCCCGGTATTTAGTTGGAACTACCAACTGTCTCTGAGGATGCCAGTCTTCCTGGTGTCCACCAGAAAGAGTTTCCTTGTATAAAAGTCTTCTTTCTACAACAAACCTGGATCGATTAGAAGAGCTGAGAGGCGGTGGGTTGCTCCGTGCCGCCGTCCAAGCTCTCTGGAGGCTTTCATTTGCTTCCTGTTTGGTCTGGAACTGTTCCCTTGATGCTGGAGACATCAGTTCCTCATGGGATTGTGGACCCAGGCTTGGTCCTTCTGGAAGCGATATAGGGGATGGAGCTGTTTCTGTTGACTGTGAACCGCTCTCCGCTGGTGCACTATGTTGGGATTCAGGCTCCGGCTGAGCCTCTTGTGTAGGGTTATCGGCTGCTGCCAGTTCAGGTTCGGTGGGGCCCTCTGGTGTTGAGGTTGCAAGTACTGGATTCAGTGCTGACACGGGGTCTGGTGTTGGTTGTTCGGCTGGTTCCGGTTCTGGGACTGGTTCCGTCTGGGTCTCTGGGACTGGATCCACTACTGCTGTTGCAGACATTGGCCTGGGGTCCAGGTCCATCACCTCTGACTGGGTCCTGATAGAAGTTTCCGGAACAGAGCTAGGCCTCACGGCTTGTTTAGCCTGGCTGCGGGTGACCATTCCCACCCTCTTGGCCTGCTTCACATGATTGGCCAAGTCTTCCCCCAACAGCATGGGGATGGGATAATCATCATAGACTGCAAAAGTCCACATTCCTGACCAGCCCTTGTACTGGACAGGCAACTTGGCTGTAGGCAAATTGAAAGAGTTGGACTTGAAGGGTTGAATCGTCACTTGGATCTCTGGGTTGATTAAATTGGGGTCCACTAAGGAAGCATGGATAGCTGACACTTGTGCTCCGGTGTCCCTCCACGCGGTGACCTTCTTCCCGCCCACACTCACAGTTTCCCTCCGCTCCAAGGGTATCTGGGAGGTATCTGGGCCTGTGGACCTCTGGTGTGATTCCGGTGCAATGAACTGTAATCTGTTGGGGTTCTTGGGGCAGTTGGCCTTTACATGCCCCAGCTCGTTACACTTAAAACATCGTCCAGCTGACGGGTCACTGGGGCGAGGAGGGTTGCTGGAGAACGGGGTGGTGGGACGATAAGGGGTCTGGAGGGTTCTTTGGGAGGTAGGTGGGGCTTTGGGCGGCCCCCGGTAATAGGGTGTGGTCTGGGGTGGTCCCTTCTGGTCTCCGCTCCAACTGCGACCAGTTTTCTTCTTCTCTGCCACCTCCACCCATCTGGCTCCAATCTCTCCTGCCTCGATTACAGTTTTGGGTTTCCCATCTAGGATGTATCTTTCTATTTCCTCAGGAACACCCTCTAAGAATTGTTCCATTTGCATTAGGAAGGGCAAATTTACTAGAGATTCAACACTTGCTCCTGATATCCAGGCATCCCAATGTTTCACAATGTGGTAGGCATGTCGGGTAAATGACATGTCTGGTTTCCACCTTAGGGCTCTGAACCTCCGACGAGACTGCTCGGGTGTTATCCCCATTCTGACTCTCGCCTTGGATTTAAACAGTTCATACTTGTTCATGTGTTCTTTAGGCATTTCAGCTGCCACCTCAGCTAAGGGTCCACTGAGCTGCGGCCTCAGCTCTACCATGTATTGGTCAGTAGAGATGTTGTACCCAAGGCAGGCCCTTTCGAAGTTTTCTAAGAAGGCCTCAGTATCATCACCTGCCTTGTAGGTGGGGAACTTTCTGGGATGGGAAGTGGTACCTGGAGAAGGATTGCTAGGGTTTGTTGGTATATTCTGCTGGGCCTTTATCCTCTCCATCTCCTCCACATGCTTCCTTCCCTCCATTTCCCTCTTGTGGGCAGCCTCCTGTACCTCCTTCTCCAGCCACATGAGTTCTATCTGTCTTTCATGTTCCCTTTGTTTTTCCTCAGCCTGAAATTTGGCTAATTCCAGCTGTAGTCGAGCCGAGGATTTGGCCATTCTAACCTCTCTGTTTTTAACTAACTTTACACCCGAGGTTTAGAAATAAACAAACAAAACTTGGCTGTAAAATTTTGCTGTGCTGGAATAGAATACCTATTCTCTGATAGTGATTGGCAGCCTACAGAAAAAGACAATTCCCTTGTCTCTGCTCTGGGCCCAAATTAAAGCAAAAAACCTCCAACTACTTGGAAACCTGCTTACCCAGCCCAAAGAAAAAAAAAATTCCTTTTCAAACCTGTGCTCCTTGTAAAACAAAAAAAAATCAAAATCCTAAAAAAAACCCTGCCACTTTTGTCTCCAGGCAAATGGGTAGAGCACACACCCCCTATTTACTTTTAGGAAGAAAAGAAAAAAAAAACCTCTGGGTTGGAAGACTGTGAATTTCCCTGCAGGAGTTAAGTACCCTGCCTCCAGGCAAAGAAAACCTGCAATTCACAAGATAATCCCCTTTTGTCTCTGCTTGGCCACAAAGCAGAGAGAAACCAAGCTGCTTTCAGTTTCAAAGCTGCTTTCTGGACTTCCTAAAAATTCCTTTTTAAAATCTGTATTTCTAGTTCAAAAAATCTCAACTGGATCTCAAAATGATTTCAGGTTAATCCCACCACTGTGCCACCATGTCACGGTTCCTCCCCCACTCTGAACTCTAGGGTACAGATGTGGGGATCTGCATGACAAACCTCCTAAGCTTATCTTTACCAGCTTAGGTCAAAACTTCCCCAAGGTACAAAATATTACCCCCGTTATCCTTGGACTGGCCGCTACCACCACCAAACTAATACTGGTTACTGGGGAAGAGCTGTTTGGACGCGTCCTTCCCCCCAAAATACTTCCCAAAACCTTGCACCCCACTTCCTGGACAAGGTTTGGTAAAAAGCCTCACCAATTTGCCTAGGTGACTACAGACACAGACCCTTGGATCTTAAGAACACTGAACAATCCTCCCAACACTTGCACCCCCCCTTTCCTGGGAAATGTTGGATAAAAAGCCTCACCAATTTGCATAGGTGACCACAGACCCAAACCCTTGGATCTGAGAACAATGAAAAAGCATTCAGTGTTTTACAAGAAGACTTTTAATAAAAAATAGAAGTAAATAGAAATAAAGAAATCCCCCCTGTAAAATCAGAATGGTAGATATCTTACAGGGTAATTAGATTCAAAAACATAGAGAACCCTCTAGGCAAAACCTTAAGTTACAAAAAAGATACACAGACAGAAATAGTTATTCTATTCAGCACAATTCTTTTCTCAGCCATTTAAAGAAATCATAATCTAACACATACCTAGCTAGATTACTTACTAAAAGTTCTAAGACTCCATTCCTGTTCTGTCCCCGGCCAAGACGACTACAGACAGACACAGACCCTTTGTTTCTCTCCCTCCTCCCAGCTTTTGAAAGTATCTTGTCTCCTCATTGGTCATTTTGGTCAGGTGCCAGCGAGGTTACCTTTAGCTTCTTAACCCTTTACAGGTGAGAGGAGCTTTCCCCTGGCCAGGAGGGATTTCAAAGGGGTTTACCCTTCCCTTTATATTTATGACAACCTCTTTATAAGGTCCCGGTGCCTTCCCATAAGTCCATTTAGACAGCCAGTAATCAGTCACAAGTAAACTGGACCCTTCTCCCTCTTAAAGAGGACAGTCACTCTGTGACACTGGGACATCCCAGGAGTTAGGGATTTTTAGCTGCTGGTTCTCTTCACCTTTAAATTTAAATTTAAGGAAGGAAAAAGTATTCCACTACAAATGTACGTGCCATGACTGAATAACTACAACACATGTCTGCAACTCCCCCTCACTTCAAAGACAAAACTTCATCTTATTTTCATTTGCAAACTCGTTATCCATCTGGACCAGACTGAAAATCCCATGTTTGTCTCTAACACTGAGTACACTCATTCAAAATAACTTCAAATACATAACAATAAATAGGAAAAAGTTAATATAATTGAAGACGCAACAATAAAATAACACTAATTTAAATATTGTCTCTCATAGTTTGTAGATATCACTCCTGCAAGTATTTCTGTAATACATGCAATTTATATACAGAAATCCAAATAATCTCTTTATGTTCTGTATAGTGTTAGAACAGACCATCTTTTTTCTTTTTTAGTAAAGAAATAGCACATAGGGGGAAACCACAAAGTGGATCTATAGCAAAGCCTTCTGTCTGGCATCAAATTGTATGTACAATCTGCTAACAAGCAGGAAAACGAAGAAGAGGCCTAAAGGTCACCTCTGAGCTCAGCTTTCTAATCTTCAAGGAATGGTCCTGTGGGAACCCACCAGATCTCAAAAGAAAGCCAATTCTCGACAGTTCAAGGTGTCAGGTTAAAAAGGAATACAAATATGAAAGTTGGATCAAAGCTCTGGAAGTCCACAGGAGTTGTAAGAGCAGCATAGAAGCTATACAGAAAAATAGTAAACAGAAAACTTTCAGATTGCAAATAAATAGGAAAGCTTGATATGTTGTGTAAAGCAGAAATCTTAGACTGTAGAGAGGTATAGAAAGTGCATGCTGTAGTCACTAACTATACCTGTAATAGCCACACCTTGCAGTTGGAAGTTATACTGTACAGTTTTATTTGGTATAGCAACTTGCATGCAAGCCTTATCCTAGCATTGCATGCCATGAAATAGTACATACTTTGTAGTATAAATTACATTGATTTAAAAACATTGTGTGGTGGATAAATTAATGCATATAATTCTGAGAGCAATGACACAAGGAGGGAAAAATATATGCTTCAAGCACAGATTTCAAAAGATCTCCCTACGGGCAGAGAGATATCAGAAGGCTGTTCCTGGTAACAGAATTTGCAAGGGAAAAAACTCTCACACCAAGACTGTGGAAACGGAGAAAAGGGACACAGAAACAATTTAAAATCAGATACTGTTTTCTGTAGCTTCTTGTAGTTTAGTAATGGAATGGATATTTTTAAAGGAAAGGCAGAATCAGGATGAACAAAGTATTGCAGATATAAAACAAAGCTTCTATCAGTTTCACAAGAGTCTCTTTACTTATTTGGCTTTGATTTCTTCTTAAGTGGAAAATTGGGTCCTCCAGTGAAGCTGGATTTTGTTTTAAAGTAAGGCATTAAATTTACCAGTGGTTTTCACACAGCCTGTCTGGCTATCTCTTCTGAGCTTTCTGCAAGTTTCTATGGCATCGTGAGTTTAGAGATGCATCAGAATGATGTTTACACTCAAGACCCCATATGATTTGGAGAAAGCTGAAAGGCAGTCAGAGGCTGCTAGACCTATTGAGATCCCATGTTTAATTTTCTGAGACATCAACAGAGGTTCAGGGTCATGTTGGGAGAAAGAAAGGTATCAATATCTGCACCTTAAAAGGTTTAGGTGCTGTTCAGTCTTTAGACTGAGGTTCTATTTATTATTTCTTTCAAACTTTTTATGTCTTCCCAGTGCTAATAGTGTCAATGGTATTGGGGCTGCACAGAGGTTTACGGGCGCCCAGGACAAAATCTGAAACTGAGGCACCCCCACCCTTCCAAAAATATTATTACTGAGGGTAGGCCAGGGTTGGAGACCGAGCCCATATGACACTCACTCTGCAGTGGCATTTTGGCTCTTACCCCATGGTGTTGGGCATGGCTTCCCACTCCAGGTCCCATGACGGGTTTGGCCCAGACATGCCCCTGTAGTTATGGGGACTACCAGGCCAAATTTCAGTGAGTGTTGCTGCAACCCTGCACACCAATTCATAATGCCACTTGATTTAGTGGCCCTCTCAAATGCAGGGCCAGGGGCAAAAGCCCCTCCCTGCTGGCATCTCTGCGTGGTTCTGATTCACGAAGAACCATGTAAATGAAACAACCATAATGACTGCTGTCATAAATATAAAGGGAAGGGTAAACCCCTTTAAAATCCCTCCTGGCCAGAGGAAAACTCCTCTCACCTGTAAAGGGTTAAGAAGCTAAAGGTAACCTTGCTAGCACCTGACCAAAATGACCAATGAGGAGACAAGATACTTTCAAAAGCTGGGAGGAGGGAGAGAAACAAAGGGTCTCTGTCTGTCTATATGCTGCTTTTGTCAGGGATAGAACAGGAATGGAGTCTTAGAACTTTTAGTAAGTAATCTAGCTAGGTATGCGTTAGATTATGATTTCTTTAAATGGCTGAGAAAAGAATTGTGCTGAATAGAATAACTATTTCTGTCTGTGTATCTTTTTTGTAACTTAAGGTTTTGCCTAGAGGGATTCTCTATGTTTTGAATCTAATTACCCTGTAAGGTATCTACCATCCTGATTTTACAGAGGGGATTTCTTTACTTCTATTTACTCCTATTTCTATTAAAAGTCTTCTTGTAAGAAAACTGAATGCTTTTTCATTGTTCTCAGATCCAAGGGTTTGGGTCTGTGGTCACCTATGCAAATTGGTGAGGCTTTTTATCCAACATTTCCAAGGAAAGGGGGGGTGCAAGTGTTGGGAGGATTGTTCATTGTTCTCAGATCCAAGGGTCTGGGTCTGTAGTCACCTAGGCAAATTGGTGAGGCTTTTTACCAAACCTTGTCCAGGAAGTGGGGTGCAAGGTTTTGGGAAGTATTTTGGGGGGAAGGACGCGTCCAAACAGCTCTTCCCCAGTAACCAGTATTAGTTTGGTGGTGGTAGCGGCCAATCCAAGGACGACGGGTGGAATATTTTGTACCTTGGGGAAGTTTTTGACCTAAGCTGGTAAAGATAAGCTTAGGAGGTTTTCATGCAGATCCCCACATCTGTACCCTAGCATTCAGATTGGGGGAGGAACCTTGACAACATTGTTCTGAGTTAGGGACTTCCCCCACAGCTGAGCAGATCTTCAAATCCTGCCTGCTGAGCTGGTTCAGTTTTTCATTTTTTTCTCCTTAAGCAGCTGACTAACCTGGCATTTGAATATGTAACACACTAAATTTAAGTGGTCTGGACATTCCCCTTCAATGCCTAATGACAGTGCTTATAAACCTAGTTGGACAAATGAAATATAGTTCCAAGCATTTCAGCAAGAGTTACCTTAAAGATTATTTTTAGTCAGTTTAAATGATAAAAATCTGAGGTGTTATTTTTTAAATAGGATATTAGAAGTCTTTTGATCCCCTGAGAACAGAATTTAATCAGATTGAGGCAAGATAGCTGTGATGGACAGAGTTATTTATTTAGTGGCAGCAAGGCTTTTCATCTTTGGAAAGTGTTGCTTTCTCTCTTAGCATTAGAATAGTACAGAATTGAACTTTCTAACAGTGTCAGTATGTGCCAGAAAAGTGATTTAATCAAACAGGAGCATTCTTATTGTAGACTGAGCCTAACAAATTTAGATTTACAGAGTCCTAATACAAAATCCTATTCATTGGCTTTTCAGTATGGTAGAATTGCCATTTTTCCTTTCATTTCTAGAGTGAATTTATTACTTGTAAAGGTTATGAGATTTGGTAACATGTAAAATGTATATTTCTCTTTATGCACAGATCACTGACAACAATAGTCCAAGCTTTCCCTAAATTGCCCCACCACTGTGTATCAAGTCTGTTCAGGCAGGATCAGAAACTAGCTCAATCTTTATGCTTATTCAACACTTGTTCTTTCTGATGAGACTGACAGATATCCTGGTGAATGGTGCACTCAATAGACATTTATAGAATTCTGATTTAGATCTTGGTGAGATCTTTGGGGTAGGTACTGTCTGCATTTTGTTTCTTGTATAATGCTGAGCACATTGACTGGGTGCTTAACAAATTAGTTTGCCTTGGATTTTTTTTGAGTGGTTTCCAACAGCTGAGAACATCACTTCTTGTTATATAGGCCTCTGAACAGTCATCAGATTTTTTCACTGGATTCAGACCAGTGATTTAGAGACAAAAGGCTTTATGCTCCGTTACTAATCCTCTGAACTCCCCTGCAATATGTTTACTTTTACATTTAAAATAACAATAATAAATAATACAGGAGTTGCCTATTGCAGACATATGGACTACATGAAGCTAGACAAATTCAGAGTGGAAATAAGGTGTATATTTTTAATTACCATTTACTTGGAACAATTTATGCAGGGGAGGGGTGGATTCTCCATCACTGACCAGTTTTAAATCAAGATGGGAGGTTTTTCTAAAATATGTGCTCTAGGAATTATTTTGAGGCAATTCTATGGCCTGTGTTATACATGAGATTAGACTAGATCATCACAATGGTCCCTTCTGGCCTTAGAATCTATGTATCTGTAAAAATGTCTTTATTAAGGACTGGCTGGCCATGTGTTTGTCACTGTACAAAGCACAAATGAAGATTTGGTCTTGAAGATCTTGCACTATAAACTAATTAGGCTCCAAATCCAGAGGGTGGTCTAGAAGATGGTGCTATCTTAAAGCTCGAGTTTTAACATTTTATTTGGTGGAATAGATATATGTCTGTATCTTATTAACATGGGCAAGCTCTTTGGAAGAAGTTAGTTTTTAGGAAGTGTTTGAAGAAAGAAAGTGTGTGCTGTGATGGAAAGAGTACCAGAAGTTTCATGGAAGAGCTAGCACAAAGAGAAAAATGGAATGAGACTCATTGGTTGAGTAAAAGGGACAAGAAGAAGAGTAATGAGGAATAAGATGGAGATGCGGGGTGAGGCAGGTGGAGTTGTTCAAAGAATAAAAGCTCATCTTAGTTCAGCATAATGTGAAAGGAAGTCAATTTAATCAGTAGAAGAGAGGAGTGAGAAGTAGGTGAGGAAGAAGATTTTTGCTATTGATCTTTGAATAGACAGCATGGGAACAAGAGACCTGAGAGAGAAAGTTGCAGTAGTCAACGTGTTACATAACCAAGGCAGATAAGGATTTTAGCTGTCAGGACAGAAAAGAAGGCTTGAATTTTTGACGTTTTATAGAGAAAGAATTAACAGGATTTGGTAACAGCTTGTTTTAAAAAGTTACTATGGCATTAGTCCTGATTTACACTGCAGTAACTGAGCAGAAAATCAGAACCACTATTTCTGTCTGAAGTGACTGAGAGGTTAGTGGCTTCTTAATTGCTCTCCAACATGAAAAAATATAATCTATTGAAACCATTTCAATCTGTTTTTGTCAGCTGCAAACTACTGATCCTGTTCAAATGCATATTTTAATTAACATGCTTTATTGAGGTCGCCCAGAGCATCTAATTCTTTCGCTCCTCAGAGACAATGGCCCCCTTCTGTTCTAAGTCTATCTGTTGCCCTTGGGAACTTCAGTTGTGAACTCAGCTTGAGTCCTATTTCTCTGCTGCTTCTTGTATCTGTATTTCTCATTTGATATCAGATATCCCTACTAAATTGTGACTTTTACTAGGGGTAAAATTAACAAACTATTTTTGTATAAGGGTAAGATGGAGGCATTGTTGTTCTCTGATTTGCTCAAGCTGTTTGGGCTGTCAGGCCCTGAAATCTGATGATAGAATATTTTACCGAGAATCACCATTTTTTCTGGATTTCTATTTGTCTGGTTACCAAGAAGTGGTTTCACGACATAGTGTGTGTATTGAATTCTGTACATAGTTCTCTCCCTGAAGGATTTTTTTATAGGATGAACACAATTATAATGGCTCCCAGCCCAGGACCAAGAATTATTTTGATTCATTTGGCTCCCTGTATGTTACACACACAAAAATCCCTATAAATTTTTTTTGTCATGTTACTGCTTGCTTGCGACTACAAGGAAATATTTAGCTGTAACAAAATACCTCATGTTAAAGAAATAATTTTTAAATCATCTCTGGACTTACTGCCTTCATTTCTTACTTAGCTAACCTTGCATGACTTCCCTAATATTGATTTGGACTAGGGCTGTCAATTAATTGCAGTGAACTCAAGCGATTAATACAAAACAAATTGACTGTATTTTTTAAAATGGTCACAATTAATGGCAGTTTTACTCACAGTGTTAAACAATAATATAATACCAATTTAAATTTATTATAAAGCCCCCCACCCACCGGTAATATGGAGCAGGGAGATCATGGCAGCCCTGTGCTATGTGCAGGGCAGGGGGGAGGGTCAGTAGGCCGAGGAGACACATGGGGTGGTCATGTGTCCTCCCTTTTAGATTGAGCCCCCTCAGCACAGGGAAAGCACGAGTCATCTAAGGTTGTCAGGGCTGAGGGGAGGAAAGTGACTGAACTCTACTTTTGTTCTACCTACACCTACAACCCGCAGTTGGATGTTCCTGCTAAAATGGGCACCACTGAAGTAGTTAACAATGTTAGGATTTAAACTGTCATCATTAGTCCTTATAACTAACATTCTGATTAACACCTCTCTCAAAGATATCGTATCAGGCCTCTCTCTTGAACTCAAGGCAGTTCTACACTTAAAATGCTGCATCAGTGCAGCTGCACTTTGCTGCTGTCGCGCTGTAATGAAGACACTTTACACTGATGAGAGCGTCTCCCGTTGGTGTAGTTTATCCACCTCCCCAAGAGGTGGCAGATATGTTGACAGGAGAAGCTCTTCCGCAGACATAGATTTTTCACACCTCTGAGCGATGTAGTTATGCTGATATAGATCTGTTGCGTAGACTCAACCTCACTAAGACATGATATCCTCAAAGTCCTATCTGAAAGATTTACTTTGCAGTAAAAAGGGCTAGAAACTTAAAAGTAAAGCTTAAATTCCACAGTAGATGATGGAAAGGGGCTGCTGTAACTCACTGCAAACCCTGTTCCCCTTTCAGTCTGATCCCAAGTACTCTGCATCTCCTTGCTGTGGGGCTTTTTAATGATTTTTCACAGCGGTTTGGCCCTTCTCCCGGCTAGATTGATGAAGTAAATCCAACATCCGTTATCTTCTGGGGCTTTAGCAACATAGAAGACCGCAAGCTCTTTTTTGTCTGATCAGAAATATAGTTGTTCATAACAGGAAGAAGCCCCTGTATTATTGATTACAGAGGTACATTCTGTACAACAGCAGCAACTCTCCTTTGCAGACTTTAGTCTAGTACACATTTATTATTAACGCCCTTTGAACTGTACATATACCAGACTATCTTTTTCTTCCATCTGAATTTATCTGATCAATCCCATATATATATATATATATATATATATATATATATATAATGTGTATGGGGGTGGAGGGGCAAGGGTGTCTGAGAATCACTTTTTTGTGTTTCTGCCATTGGAACAACACCTGATTTTATTATATTATTTTTTATTGTTTACGTTGCAGTAGGGTCCACAGTATATTAGGTGTCCCCCAGGTAGAGATGGTATTATACCTATTTCACTGGATGGATACTGAAGCTGTGAGGTTAAGTGGCTTGACTGAAGGCCATGCAACAGGTCAGTAGTAGAACATAGATGAAAACAAAAGAATTTCAGGTTTCAGAGGAACAGCCGTGTTAGTCTGTATTCGCAAAAAGAAAAGGAGTACTTGTGGCACCTTAGAGACTAACCAATTTATTTGAGCATGAGCTTTCGTGAGCTACAGCTCACTTCACGAAAGCTCATGCTCAAATAAATTGGTTAGTCTCTAAGGTGCCACAAGTACTCCTTTTCTTTTTTTTTTAAAAGAATTTCAGATTTTTTTTGTGTGTTTTCAATCCACTAGACCCTGATACACCCGTGCATGTATCGAGTAAACCAAGAAAACAAAATCCAGTTACTTGAAGAAGCAGGGTAAGCGGATGCTAATTGTAAGTGTTCAGAGTACTATAGTTGAAGTCACTTAAGTGTTTCCATTATAAAGAGCTTTTACATACCTATGTTTCTTTGAAGCAGCCATACAGTCATTGTGATGGGAGACCAAGTATGAAAATGCTAATGGTGTGTCTGCAGAAAAACAGAGTTAGAACTTCATTTGAAAAGGGTGAAATGAATCATAACAACGCTTTTCTTAATATATATACTGAAATGCCTTTATGTCTCCACCTTCCTCTGCCTTTCCTTATTTATCCAATCTTATCCCATCACCTTCCTGCTCAAGCTGAAAGTATAAAAGAGAGATTTTTTTACATATATATTTCTTCAAAATCTCTACCTAAAAATGTTTGAATATATTATTTTCAGACTTATCAAATTTGAGGGATGTATGTGTCAAAGGCATATGCATAAATTAACATACTATTTGCCCATTATTACTCTCTAGTGCTTTCGTGTGGTACAGTTTGCTGGAATATGTTTTGCAGGCAAGCTTCCAAAAGCAGCAGAATAATATTAATGCCATTTAAAGTCTGTTACCTTTTTGATTTCTAGCAATATATATTTCCGTAGCTAGTAATTCACCACTTTCATTTCATGATTAAAAACCAGAACAATGTCTGACCTTCTGCTCCAGTACTTAATATCATTATGGATACACTAGTTTGATTTGGCCAGGCCATACCCATGTGCATTTAGTGGTTTTTCAATAGAAGTTATGCAATGAAAGGATAAAATGTCAGACCTTTCAGCACTACAAGAAAAGCTTTCTTACTAAGGGTCAGGGACTAGAATAATGTGTCACTCAGATTGAAAGCCTCTTGCAAGCTAAAAAAAATTACCATTTTGAGCTCAGGGTTATAAGGAAAGAAAGATGTCATACTGTTCAAATATGTTATACACTGAGTCTAAACTAAGTCCACATGGAGAGAGGGGATCGTTGGTGAGGTGTCAGCAGAAATCAAGGGCAGCACTGAACATGGGGGGGGGGGGCAGAAGGAATTCAAACAGATCAATGTATACAAAAAAAGCACAAGACATTCATAAATCTGTGGGTAAAATTTTTATAAATCCGGCTTGCAAAGATGGAAAAATACATTATGTTTCCAATACATTATATTTGTTTTTGCAAAAGCACCAGAGTAGGTCTGTATTGAAGCATTACACAAAGTTAAATTGCACATAAAGAATAAATTGCAATTGAATTGGAGGTTTAGTCTATTATTATTATTCAATGAAGGAGCTAGAAATTCTGTTGTTTACTATGTGTCACTGACCAACTGCGGTAGGCTTGCAGAATGACAACTCAGGAGAAGTGGAGGTAAAAAGCATAAACAAGTTATCAACACCAGAAAGGCAAATTAAACATGGTATATAGTTCCCCGAAACTCAAAAAGCACTGAGATTGTTAGAGCCAAATTCACCAACGGAGCAAGCAAGCACAATTTAGTTGAAGTTGCAAGCAAAGCATTTAATCCTATGATTTCAGTTCCTGAGACCAGAGCCTACATGACCACCATCCTGTGGGTCTGTAAATTAGTCACATCTGGTCTAGCTGGGGCCTAATAGCTATTTCCTGAAAACTGGAAGCTGACACATTCAGTTTCTTTCTCTCTCACACTCTCTCTAAATCAAGCTGGAGCAAGGGAGCAATTGCAATTCTTTTTCTCCTATCAAATATGACAGTCTTTACCACCAAGAGCTGGAAAAAAGGAAGGAAAAAATGGATCTGAGGCTTTCTCTTTCTTTGAAAGATGCTAGTTTTTGTCCCTAAGTTTAACTGAGAAGCAGCCTTAGTGCAGTTAACTCCTGAAATAGGTAAATAAGAAGAGACAACTAGTTTTCATTCTGTTCTGGAGAATAATTAAACAGTCAGTACTCTATAGGCACACAGAATAACTTACACCTTTTACATTTATTATTGATATTACAGAAGGGCCTAGAGGTCGCAACTGAGACCAGCACCCTCTACTACTCAGCAGAGGTAGGCAGTGTTCAAACACAAAATGAGAGACCATCCCTTCCCTGAAGAGCTTATATCTTAAATAGGCAAGTCAAAGGATAGGAGGGGAAACAGACACAGAGAAGTGATGTGACTTGGTCAAGGACACACAGCAGGTAAGTGGCAGATATGGGAATAAAACCCTGGGGTCTTGAGTCCCAATCTAGTGCCCTATCCACTGGACCACACTACCTCTCCATAAATCATCCATACTATATTTCTTTATATGCACTGGATGGAATTCCTAATGCAGAGAAGGAACTAATCGCTACTGTCCTTCCTGAGCAGGAACACAAGTAATGTGGCACAAACTACATTTAGGTGGAAGAAGCAAAGAAATATCTCATCTTTAATACTGATGCGGAAAAGATTCCCCAGATAGAGTTAAATATCAACAAAATTAATTTAAATATCTGCCCTTGTATATGCCCTAGCAAGACAACAAATGGAGTCTGCAATGTCCAATAAAGTCAGGAAATTAAAAACTAATACCCATGGCATAACTTTAACACATTTTTGTTTTAAAAGTGCCAGTAAAGACTTCTTTCTTGCACTTACACAAACTAGACTAGCCTCTGTTTAAAATTCCCATGAACTCGTGAGCATGCATCACCTAGTCTGACAATAAGAAAATCAATTTGTTTGCAAATTACCCTTGTTAAACAATAGACACAAGAAAGTCTCTGTCCGGTTCTTATTTTCCTTAATATTAATGTCAGGAAACCAAAGCATGGATGGTTTTAACACTGAAGATAGACAGCAAGAAGCAGATCTTGGACATGTTGCAGTAGCATTTGTCAAAAGCCTAGATGTGAGAGGTGAAGTCAAATGAAAATGATCCCCAAAACTGTGAGCTTAAATGGCATGGAGAATGATAGCAATTATCACCCGACAAAGCAGTTGACTTTAAATGGATCTGGATGAATAACCTCACCAGAATTGAACAAGACATGCTACAGCAGAAACTTAGTGTTGATAATATTACTATGCAAATGACTCATAATTAAATATTGCTTGTTTTGACCCTGATCCTACGCTGAGAACCAAACACACAACGGGACTACTGACTTTCGTCAGGCTGCACATGGGGAAATGTGTGCGGGGGTGTCTGCCTATTTGGTTCTCTGTGTGAGATCACAGACCTAGTTGTCTCCTGCTTTACTAAACAAATAAGTTATCAAGCTCTGTCAGAATGTATGGATTATTAACTAAAATAATAGTTACAGGAAATAATAACTCTAGGTAATGATCCTGTGACTATAATAAAATTATATGAATTAGTACAGAATGCTCAGAATTTAGCAAGAAGTTATAATCTATGTAATAAAGAAAATAGACAACAATTCAAGTCTTACCACATAGTAGTAATCTTATCTAATGTTCAGTTCTGAAAAGATTATTTTTATAAGCTGTGCCAAAACAAAGTATCCTTTAATACAGGACTTTGTTAAAAGCCAATCAAACTGTATGTAACAGTAAGTAATAGTTCCAACAAAATTAATTTTACAGTTACAAGAAAATTTGAATAGCTTTTAATTACTTAAATATCAGTTAATCAAAACCTTTTTCACAGTTAATGATTATCATAGTCAACCTTTACACATGTGCAAACATACTTAAATATTTATTATGTATTCTATAAAAAAATAAGAAAATGTTAATTTTATGCAATTGAATACTTGGATCACAAAATGCAAAGTTACGGTTGTACCTGTGGATTTGGAGATCCAGTCTGAATTTCTTGAATCTCCTTTCCCATGGTCCCATCCTCATCATTTTAATGTCTCTGTCTCTGTCTGCCTGGGGAAGAAGCAATACTTGCGGAGTGCAGAAGTTCTTGTTTTGTTTTGGGAGCCCTTTCAAATATTCCTCTGAGCCAGCATCAACCTACTGCTGACTTATACCCAGATCTGGGATATATTCTATGGGTGGTGTGCAGGCAGCTAACACTCTCACCAAACACTTTATTTACTAAATTTGGATTTGCTTTGGGCTGGCTTTCACAAGGGTGCCTTCTGAAAGTATTAATCTGCATTTCTTCTTGTTACAGAAAGGTGGTTTTGCCCAGGGTTTCATTTTAATAAAGGTGTGAAAGTGGTGACTGTTAAACTCACCCTTATACTTTTCTTTTCTTACATGTTTTTGTATACACTTATCCAGGGTTTTGCTTATATTGGACTTACTTCATGGGCACTTATTTTAAGCCTTTAGGCTCCATTTGTTTAAACTCCTGATTACTAGGTCATATTTTTGGTGGTCAGGACTTCAGCCAGGAGAATGGGTGTGTGCCCACACAGGCAAAAGAAGGGTTAAAGCAGCCTTGGGGAGGTTGCGCAGAACCCAGACGATTAGAAGAAGGCTTAGTGGAGCAGCCAATCAGGGCCAGGCTGGCCCATATAAGAAGGGCTGCTGAGCAGAACAGAGGCAGTCTCTGCCTGGAGTCTATGGGAGGAGGACTGGCTGCCCTGTAGGAGGGTTGAGAGAGAGAGAGCTCCAGCCTGGCAGCTGCCAGACTGAGGCCCTGATACAAGGACGGAAAAGGTGCTAGGGCTGCGGGCAAGTGGTCCAGGGAAACCGCTGACAGAGTATAAGGAGGGGCAGTACGTGGCTGACAGCTATAGGGTTCCTGGGCTGGGACCCGGAGTAGCCGGTGGGCCCAGGTCTCCCCCACTTTGCCCCCCCCACACTTGCCACCGAGGGGAGTGGCCAAGGTATGGACTCCAGTTTGCCACTGAGGCAAGTGGCTAGACCAGACACTGCAGTTTGCCACCAAGGCAAGTGACTGGGCTGAGGACTGTCGGGTCCCCCATAAGGGAGGAGAGAACCGAGTGTGGCAAAGCTGAAGGACTGTGTCCAGAAGAGGATGCCACAGTCCGGGGAGTGATGTGGGTCCAAGAGGTGGAGGCAAGAGTGACGATGGGCAAGATACCACTAGATGAGGGCACTCTGGCGAAATAAGAGCTAATTCCCAGGACAGTTAGCAGGAGGCGCCAGGATGGTGAGTCCCACCCCATTACAGGGTAACATGGGAGATTCCTCTCATTGTCTTCATTTTACTCCAGATAGGGCTGTCTTCCATTTCCCATGTTTCTTGTTTCCTGTATTTGATCTGAAATATTTTATCTTTGTCTGCCCTTGTTCTAAATTCCAGTTGTCCTGAGGAATACAAATGTTTCTCACTGGATGTTAAAATGACTGTAAACTGTAATTAGACCAAACCAAGATATTTTTTATCAGTTCCAGGCATTGCTTGTTTGTCTCTTCCTGAACCTAAGACTAGCTTTATCTGCCTTCTGCCATTCTTTCTCATTGGTTTGGGGACTCCATCATCCAGCAAGCCTTCTCAAAAGTGGGTAAAGTACCCCCAGTACCACTAGTAGGCAGGCCAGAAAGGGTGGAGATTTCTGTAGATAAAAGCTGCAAAACTGCTATGTGGTCATCCTGGCATGCCATTGCGTTCCACTAAAGAAAGGATCTGTTTTCTTTGAATGAGATTGCCTTTAGTAGAAAGGTACACCAACCTTCAATATCAAGTAATCCTTCCTTCTCTCCCTACTGCTTGTTAGTGCAGAATAATGGGAGGATAGCAAAGAGGATAGATGTATGACAGGTGAAAATTACTTAGCAACAATTCAGCTGTCATAGTCTCCTCCTGATCTTCACCCTACTTCTCCTCCCTTGTCTTGTACCATCATCTTTGGAACTTATCTGCCTAAAGAGAGGGAGTATAGCTTCATACTGTAAATTATAGGTCTGGGTGACTACATTTTTCTTACTTCTTGCTTCTTGGGAAATGGCGTCTTACAAGCATAAAGTGAAGTATCTTTCTGGCAGGAAATTTACATGACATACCGCAAAGGTAGGTGCATGCAGTGTATCTTGGAAGTTACTTGGTTTAAATATTCTAAATAATGCAATCCCCACTCAGATGCACAAAAGATTAATAGGAAAAGAACTGGCCACAGAAGTAATGTAAGTTTAGGAAGCATATTAGTGTGAATTTCAGCAGTTCTAATGTCATCCTAAACAGAGCGCATCTTAGTATCAACATGAGCTTAATTTCCAAAACACTTATCATTAAACATCTCAGCTAATCAACAGGAGCCCCATGAATAGTCCATAAAATGCTTTTTTTATGTAATTTAGATTAGTACATGAAATCTTTATCTACAGTATCATAATGACCTTATTCCTGATAAACCTACCAAAGCAGTTCAGTATGATGTTAATAAGAGTGACAGTTGTTTCCTCAAATTAAAAATGTAAGAGCATTGTACCCTCAAAATTATAGAAATGATTGCTGTTTCTAAAATATGCATAATATCTACTTTGTGAGGATTTGTAATTTCCGCAGTAATGCAATTCAGTTTAAATGATAGGACTTAGCCATGTTTTATAGGACTCTGAGACACTTTATAGCTCTTGTAGAATGTACTAATATCTGGTTGACCACACAACAGATTGCAAAATCCTCTTTTAATGTAATGAGTTCCATGAATTTAACTGGTTTCTATCAATAGAAAAGAAATATAAAGACAATGCAAAATATTTTTCTCCTTTTTTCCAATTTACTTCAAACTATAAGGCACTTTTATAGTTTTAATATGAGAGGAATACATTGTAACAGAATGTGCTGTTAAGCAGTAACTTCCTCAGAGGTGGTCCATTTTATTTTCTATTTTAATGACTTTCTGGCTCTGCTGCTAGTGGTCTGGCTAATAATTACATGCTTGCTAAAGGAATGAAATGAATTTTGACCTTTCATAAAAGTATATTTGGCAAAATGATGTTCTAAGAAGCAAACCTAATTTAAAAAAAAACAAAAACAAAAAAAACCTGTCCTAGGAAGTATTACTGTTAAAGGATGTAGCCAGAAAATATGAGAGTGTTTTTTAACTGAAAAGAAAAATAATACTTACTGAGATTATAAAATAACAAATGGCACAGTTTTGTCCAGAAGACTTCATAGAATTACACTGTGAAATGTTTTTTCTATACTTGTCTTAGATGAAATCTAAAAGGCTGCAGATTGTGTGCTGGTATATTGTAGTTAGTGAATATCTGGAGCATGTCTATTTTAAAGTGTGCACTGGTAGTAAAACAGAGGAGCTCAGAAAGAAATTAGTAAACTGATTTTTTTTCCAACTATCAAGGCCTTACTTGAGAGTCAGACTAAGATCACAAGTGAAAATAAGTCATCCTTTTTTCTTCAGCATAAAATGTCTGTCATATGGTAATTCAGCATGGCTGGTCAGTGTTACCCCAGAAGTTTTAAGTCTAGAATGTAAGCTGTGCAGCTAGTCAGGATTTGGGTGCATTGGCAGATGTGTAAGGAAAGCTTTCTCAGAACCTGGCTTTACTCTTACATATCTGATTATTATCTTACTCATCCATTCTTGTAATTTTAAACTGAAGCTCAGAATAATTTGTTTCAAAGTAATCCACTGGATGATTTTTTTTTAAAAATAAATTTAGCTGAGCTGAGCATGGGTTTGCTTCAGATGTTCATAAACCTTTAAGAACCAGGGGCTGGTTTTCCAGTTTGTGATGAAATTCAGGGTGAGGAAATTTTTTGTGAGGTTGGAGGCAGTGCTGCACTTATTTCACACAGTTCTACTCTTGGTTACCTAGGCCCAATCCTGAGATGTGACATGCCCCCTGATGTCATTAGGAGCAGAAGATACTCAGCACTTTGCTGGATTGGCATCTCACAGGATTTGGGTCTCTGTTATTGAGTGAGATAAATCGTTGCTCTGTATTTTAATACAGGAATAAGAAGTAGAGCAATAGCCTGTGCTGGCAATGTCTGGTCCTCTCCCCTCTGTGTGTTTACAGTCTAATGTTGTTTGCTGTTTGGTCTAAGCTGGTAAAAAAGGAAAAGTATGTTGTGTTCCAGGCTGGCTTCTAATAAGCAGTTGTCAACTGGATAGATCATCTCTACCACATTATGCTAATGAAGGCTATGAGTGAATATAGGTTACTGCCTGCTTTGATGACTTCTTAATGTGATTTGTGCTATAAGTGTTTCTTATTTCATTAATCTCAATTCCAAGGTATTCATTTTGTCATATCTTACTCTCTACTGCTTTCTCTTTCCCTTTGGGAGGCTTGGCTTACTTGCAGAGATTAGCTAAATGCTTTCTTCTGTTGTTGGTTACAGTTGGTTGACCTTTTTTCTGTTCTGAAATTAGTTAATGGACTCCAGAAGTCCTTATTTATGGATTCTTTTGCTTGACACATCAGCAATAAATTAAAATATCAAATTTCAGTCAATGTAAAATACCCATTTTATCTGACAGAAAAGTTGTATTACCATAATACAGAATAGGGACAGGTAACAGGGGGAATCCAAAATTATAATTGGTTTAATAGCTGGAATGTATCCCTTTATACTGATTGGCTAATGATTTGACGTGACTTCTTAGCTCCATTGGCAGCTAACAACTTTCTTTTTCTGGCTTTTAACTGGCTTTTAAGTTGGAAATTTTTGAATTGTGATCTTCCTGATGTGGTTCAGGTTTGTAGCTAAAAAAGTTAAAAGCTAGAGCAATGACTGACCTGTTGGATAATGAGGGCTCACATAATGTTGTTCTTTTTTTTTCTTTACTGTATAATAAAATGTCCACAAATAAAAAACATACAGCTCACGAGCAATGTAAGATTCTAAGAGTACTGCTGAGCCATAGGAAGTACCATATTATGCATAACAATGTATAAAACTTTTCTTTTTAATTTTCTCTTTCTGATGGTTCGCAAAAGTACAGATTTTTGTTTTAACCAGATTTCACAACTACGAAATAATTATTATGAAGGTTCAAAATGCGCAAGTGACATTTTCCATCTCCCTTTCCTGAGTAAGACAAATTTAGAAGAGGTCTGGCTCCAGTAGGACTTTTTAGCTGGCATTGTGGACTGTAAAGGTGAACATGATGTAGACAGATATGTGCTGTATGCAGATGTACGCTCGGCACTTAACAAAACCCTGCAGGATGAATTTGCAGTTTTGACAGTAGACTGAGAATCTGGAGCTCCCAGCAATCATTATTTTGGATCTTTTCATGAGAGTTGATGTAAGACAACTGGCTGCCAAAGTGAGTGAACTTTGATGTTTGAATGATGCATAAAAAATAAAAGCTTCCCCCATGCAAACAGATATTAGATTCAGAACCAGATATTAGCTTGATGAATTTTGAACTGAGGTGGACAAAGAAGCACCCAACATAGCTGGCATTCAGTATGAAAGTGAAAATGTTTGGCCTACAGTTTTGTGCAGAAGTTGTGAGAGTTTGTGTTCTTTGTCAAAAGTCACACTCTTTGGAGAGAACTTTTTTTTGCAAAATATGCTTACCATTTTTACCATGCTTCCCGAGGATGATGTCAGCTCATGCCACCAGATGCCAGCTCATGCCAAAGCCCCAGTCCTTACTGAACACTTACAAATGCATAGCTGGAAACCAGTCTTGCTTACTGGTGGGCTAGCATTATCAAAATAGATAAGAGATGTTAAATTGCTAAGAATGTGTTTAGACTTTATAAAATGTTTGTAGGATGCTACATGTATTAATCTCATTTAGAAACTCTATAGCCCATGCTATAAAGTTCTATTGAGAATTGTGTTGTATATCTCTGTAATTGCGTAACTCACCAAACAGGAAAAGAATCATTAATTAGGGTAAAATGCTCACCCTGTATACAAGTAGGGCCCATTGGAGGCAACTGAGTTATTGTAGCATCAAAGGACAGAGGCCCTGTTGACTGCATTCCTAACTCCCTCCAGGAAGGAGAGATCTACACATGAACTCATCCAATCCGTTTTGGACTCTGGACTGGAGGAGATACAAATCCGTGACAAAGAGAAACTGAATCTCTTTTATGCTGTCTGGATTCTGAGTGACAAGGGTTCCTAAACATAAGCAAAGAGATCCCCATGCTGCTTGTCATGGGCTAGCCTTGAAAGACACTTTGAATTGACAGATTACTACAACTCTGACACTTTTGGAATCACTGACAGAAATGCATTTGTGTATATATGTTTCCTTTCTTTAACCTTTTTCCGAGTTAATAAACCTTTAGGTAGTTTATAACAGGATTTGCTGCAGGAGTTGTCTTTGGTGTGAGATCTAAGGTACAAATTGACCTGGGGTAAGTGACTGGTTTCTTGGGATCGGGAGCAACCTGAATACTTTGTGATATGTGGTGTAAGTGACCAGCTTGCCTGAGTTGCAAGATAGACTGGAGTGTCTAAGGGGAGTGTCTGTGACTCCATTATAAGACTATTGCAATACTTTGGGATAGGGCTGTCAATTAAAGCAGTTAACTCACACAATTAACTCAAAAAAAGTAATCATGATTAATCGCACTTATAACCAATTGAAATTTATTAAATATTTTGGGTGGTTTTTCTACATTTTCAATATTGATTTCAATTACAACACAGAATACAAAGTGCACAGTGCTCATTTTATATTATTTTTTATTACAAATATATGCACTGTAAAAATGATAAAAGAAATATAGTATTTTTCAATTCACTTCATACAAGTACTGAAGTGCAATCTCTTTATTGTGGAAGCTGAACTTACAAATGAAGATATTTTTTTTTGGTTACATAACTGCACTGAAAAACAAAACAGTGAAAAACTTTAGAGCCTACAAGTCCACACAGTCCTACTTCTTATTCTGCCAATCGCTAAGACAAACAAGTTTGTTTACATTGACAGGAGATACTGCTGCCTGCTTCTTATTTACAACGTCATCTGAAAGTGAGAACAGACATTCATGTGTCACTTTTGTAGCTGGCTTTGCAAGGTATTTATGTGCCAGGTATGTGCAACATTCATATGCCCCTTCATGCTTCGGCCACCATTCCAGAGGACATGCTTCTATGCTGATGATGCTCATTAAAAAAATAATGCGTCAATTAAATTTGAATTAAAGAGATTGCAGTACAATACTTGTATGAGGGGTTTTACAGTGCAAATATTTGTAATAAAAAATAGTGAGCACTGTACACTTTGTATTGTGTTGTGATTGAAACTAATATGTTTGAAAATGTAGTAAACATCCAAAAATATTTAAATTAAATGGTATTCTTTCATTTTTTAACAGTGCGATTAATCACAATTAATTTTGTTAATCGTGTGAATTAATCATGATTAATTTTTGTAATCGCTTTACAGCCCTACTTTGGGAGTTTATTATTGGGTTGGTAAAATCTAATTATAGGACATACACCCCAGTTTGGGTTCTGCCCTGTTTTTTGACCATCGGCCTTGATTTACTCTCGTCCATGAGCCATTCTAGACAGCGTGACACAAGCCTCATAACACATAGTGACCAATGGGCTACACACCCAGCTGAAGTTAGTGGCCATAAATGTAGGTGCACAATTGCCTTCAGGTCTTTGTTTTAAAATAGAAAGAGGCTTGATAGGAAACTTTTTTAGGCAATGTTTTATGTCTAAGTCAAATGCAAACGGTAATTTTCTTCATTGGCAACATATCAGCTTTATAAGTTGTTGTTTTTGGTTTTTTTTTTTAACCTGTCACAATAAGTTAACACTTAGTAGTTGAGAAGAAAAATATATTCCATTCAATTCATTTTCCAATGTAATTGTTTTTATTTCTGTAATACTTCAGGAAAAAGTCGTGTTAGAAACTGTTCTCTTTAAAATGAATGTTGAAGCAGTTGATCAGTGGTAGTACAAGTTATGAGAATATTTACAAGTTGTTTTTGAATTAACAAGATTAGAAAAGATGTCAAACTATCCAGGATGATAAATTATAGCAAATGTAAACAAATAAACCACATAATAATGGAATTCATCTGACAAGCCATCATCAAATTATTAACCATTTACAATTAGGAGCTTTGCTAATTAGAGTATAATGATCTGATTCACAAACAATTTAAATATATAGTTAGGATGAATTTTTTATGCACTACTCAGTCTATGAACTATTCATGACATTAAGTGTGCATACTGACAGAGATACTTAGGAGTGAATAGAAACTTGCATGTGCAAATAGAATGACTGCCCTTAAAATTTTTCCAGTGTTGTCTCTGCAACTAATAATGTTACTGCAGTATTCAGTGTATTTCCTATGCTTGATACACTAAATACTGTAGTAATGTTATTTAGTTATAAAATCAATTAGAAAGTTTTTAAGGGTGACATTAATATAGGAATACTATAAGATTATACTTCATTTTATGGGTAAACCTCAAAAGATACAGGGGGTTTATTAAACATAAAAGGTTCATCTACATCTATGAAACTTATTAAAACCCCTTTGATCTGGAAATAGAGTGGAATAGGGAAATACGGTGATATGCAAATACATTACTGGGAGAGGTTGCCCTTGGCCATGAAAAACATTTTCTCTCAGGAAATGAAATAAAGGGTACATTCAAACATGTGGGTAAATTATTCTGAGGGTCAAAGAAGTTTCTATATTTTATCATGGACAAGGCAAGTTATTGGAGCATCTGAAGAGCTAGAAATTCTACCCATGAACTTCTCTACTTAGCCATGCACGATGTAAGGACAAAGTCTATTTTTCAGGAGGAAGGTAGGCAAAATTCAAGTTATATTGTTAATGCATTTCTGAAAATGGAAAAAGATACTAAGAAAATTTTCAATGTTGATAAATTCAAAGTAATGCACATTGGAAAACATAATCCCAACTATACCTATAAAATGATGGGGTCTAAATTAGCTGTTACCACTCAAGAAAGGGATCTTGGAGTCATTGTGGATAGTTCTCTGAAAACATCCATTCAATATGCAGCAGCAGTAAAATAAAAAGAACAAAATTTTGGGAATCATTAAGAAAGGGATAGATAATAAGTCAGAAAATATCATACTACCTCTATATAAATCCATGGTACACCCACATCTTGAATACTGCATGCAGATGTGGTTGCCCCATGATGTACTGAAATTGGAAAAGGTTCAGAAAAGGACAATAAAAATTATTAGAGGGATGGAACGGCTTCCATATGAAGAGAGATTAATAAGACTGGGACTTTTCAGCTTGGAAAAGAGACAACTAAGGGTGGGAGGATCTGATTGTGGTCTATAAAATCATGACTGGTGTGGAGAAAGTAAATAAGGCTGTGTTATTTACTTCTTCTCATAACATGAGAACTAGGGGTCACCAAATGAAATTAATAGGAATCACTTGATGATTACCTGGCACCTGGCATTGGCCACTGTCGGAAGACAGGATACTGGGCTAGATGGACCTTTGGTCTGACCCAATATGGCTGTTCTTATGTTCTTATTTGGGCTGTTGATTATTCACAGTTATCTCATGTGAGTAACTCAAAAAAATTAATTGTGATTAAAAAAATTAATCGCACTGTTAAACAATAGAATACCAATTGAAATTTATTAAATATTTTGGATGTTTTTCTACATTTTCAATATATTGATTTATATTACAACACAGAATACAAAGTGTACAGTGGTTACTTTATATTATTTTTATTACAAATATTTGTACTGTAAAAATGATAAACGAAATAGTGCTTTTCAATTCAATACAACTACTGTAGTGCAATCTCTTTATTGTGAAAGTGCAACTTCAAATATAGATTTATTTATTTTTTGGTTACATAACTGCACTCAATAAAACTTTATAGCCTAGAAGTCAACTCAGTCCTACTTCTTGTTCAGCCAATCGCTAAGGCAAATAAGTTTATTTACATTTATGGGACATAATGCTGCCCGCTTCTTTTTACAATGTTACCAGAAAGTGAGAACAGCCATTTGCATGGCACTTTTGTAGTCAGCATTGCAAGCTATTTACATGCCAGATATACTACACGTTCGTATGCCCCTTCATGCTTCAGCCACCATTCCAGAGGACATGCTTCCATGCTGATGATGTTCATTAAAAAAAAATGTGTTAATTAAAATTGGGACTGAACTCCTTGTGGGGGAGAATTATATGTCTCCTGTTGTGTTTTACCCACATTCTGCTGTATATTTCTTGTTATAGCAATCTTGGATGATGACCAAGCACATGTTGTTCGTTTTAAGAACACTTTTACTGCAGATTTGACAAAACGCAAAGAAGGTACCAATGTGAGATTTCTAAAGATAGCTACAGCACTCGGCCCAAGGTTTAAGAATCTGAAGTGCCTTCCAAAATCTGAGAGGGATGAGGTGTGGAGCATGCTTTCAGAAGTCTTAAAAGAGCAACACTCTAATGCGGAAACTACAGAACTGAACCACCAAAAAAGAAAATCAACCTTCTGCTGGTGGCATCTGACTCAGATGTTGGTCCGCATAGCTTTGGATCATTATCGAGCAGAACCTGTCATCAGCATGGACGCATGTCCTCTGGAAAGGTAACTGAAGCATGAAGGGACATATGAATCTTTAGTGCATCTGGCATGTAAATATATTGCAACACCAGCTGTCATAAATATAAAGGGAAGGGTAAACCCCTTTGAAATCCCTCCTGGCCAGGGGAAAGCTCCTCTCACCTGTAAAGGGTTAAGAAGCTAAAGGTAACCTCGCTGGCACCTGACCAAAATGACCAATGAGGAGACAAGATACTTTCAAAAGCTTGGAGGAGGGAGAGAAACAAAGGGTCTGTGTCTGTCTGTATGCTGCTCTTGCCAGGGACAGAACAGGAATGGAGTCTTAGAACTTTTAGTAAGTAATCTAGCTATGTATGTGTTAGATTATGATTTCTTTAAATGGCTGAGAAAAAGAATTGTGCTGAATAGAATAACTATTTCTGTCTGTGTATCTTTTTTGTAACTTAAGGTTTTGCCTAGAGGGGTTCTCTATGTTTTTGAATCTAATTACCCTGTAAGATATCTACCATCCTGATTTTACAGGGGGGATTTCTTTATTTCTATTTACTTCTATTTTTTTATTAAAAGTCTTCTTGTAAAAAAACTGAATGCTTTTTCATTGTTCTCAGATCCAAGGGTTTGGGTCTGTGGCCACCTATGCAAATTGGTGAGGCTTTTTATCCAACATTTCCCAGAAAAAGGGGGGTGCAAGTGTTGGGAGGATTGTTCATTGTTCTTAAGATCCAAGGGTCTGGGTCTGTAGTCACCTAGGCAAATTGGTGAGGCTTTTTACCAAACCTTGTCCAGGAAGTGGGGTGCAAGGTTTTGGGAAGTATTTTGGGGGGAAGGACGCGTCCAAACAGCTCTTCCCCAGTAACCAGTATTAGTTTGGTGGTGGTAGCGGCCAGTCCAAGGACAACGGGTGGAATATTTTGTACCTTGGGGAAGTTTTGACCTAAGCTGGTAAAGATAAGCTTAGGAGGTTTTTCATGCAGGTCCCCACATCTGTACCCTAGAGTTCAGAGTGGGGGAGGAACCTTGACACCAGCTATAACAGCAACATGTAAATACCTGTTGTCATTTTCAAGTGATATTGTAAACAAGAAGCAGGCAGCATTATCTTCTGCAAATGTAAACAAACTTGTTTGTCTGAGCGATTGGCTGAACAAGACGTAGGACTGAGTGCACTAAAGTTTTACATTGTTTTATTTTTTGAGTGCAGTTATTTTCTGTATGTAATTCTACATTTGTAAGTTCAACTTTCATGATAAAGAGATTGTACATTTTTTTTTGTGAATTGAAAAATACTAATTTTTTTGTTTTATACTGTGAGAATATTTGTAATCAAAAATAACAATATAAAGTGAGCACTGCATACTTTGTATTCTGTGTGGTAATTGAAATCAATATATTTGAAAATGTGGAAAACATCCAAAAATATTCAAATAAATGGTATTCTATTATTCTTTAACAGTGCATTTAATTGTGCGATTAATCATAATTAATTTTTTAATCACTTGACAGCCCTAGTTCTTACATTTTTAATAATCTGACAACAGGCTTTTTATGGTGAAATATGAGACTGGTTTGCAGATTAGGGGTCTGTAACAGGGCAAGGAGACCTTGGGCCAGTTAGCCCTGTTTCACTGTACCTGTGCAGGGTGTGGGACTTAAAAGGAGGAAAGCCCTGCAGTTGAGAGCAGGATTGGGAGAAGAACAGATAGGCTGCTGTTATGTGTGGGACAAGAAGCTGGGCTTGAGCTAGCCTGACAGAGCCTGGGGAGCAAAAAAGATAGAATGCCTGGGCCACAAGGAAGCTGTTGAGGTGGATGAGGTCTACAGTCTGCCAGAGGCTACTGGCAGGAGGCTAAGCCCTGGTCTACACTAGGACTTTAGGTCAAATTTAGCAGTGTTAAATCGATGTAAACCTGCACCCGTCCACACAATGAAGCCCTTTATTTCGACTTAAAGGGCTCTTAAAATCGATTTCCTTACTCCACCCCTGACAAGTGGATTAGCACTTAAATCGACGTTGCCGGCTCGAATTTGGGGTACTGTGGACACAATTCGATGGTATTGGCCTCCGGGAGCTATCCCAGAGTTCTCCATTATGACCGCTCTGGACAGCACTCTCAACTCAGATGCACTGACCAGGTAGACAGGAAAAGAACCGCGAACTTTTGAATCTCATTTCCTGTTTGGCCAGCGTGGCAAGCTGCAGGTGACCATGCAGAGCTCATCAGCACAGGTGACCATGATGGAGTCCCAGAATCGCAAAAGAGCTCCAGCATGGACCGAATGGGAGGTACGGGATCTGATCGCTGTTTGGGGAGAGGAATCCGTGCTATCAGAACTCCGTTCCAGTTTTCGAAATGCCAAAACCTTTGTGAAAATCTCCCAGGGCATGAAGGACAGAGGCCATAACAGGGACCCGAAGCAGTGTCACGTGAAACTGAAGGAGCTGAGGCAAGCCTACCAGAAAACCAGAGAGGCGAACAGCCGCTCCAGGTCAGAGTCCCAAACATGCCACTTCTATGATGAGCTGCATGCCATTTTAGGGGGTTCAGCCACCACTACCCCAGCCATGTTGTTTGACTCCTTCAATGGAGATGGAGGCAATACGGAAGCAGGTTTTGGGGACGAAGATGATGAGGAGGAGGAGGAGGTTGTAGATAGCTCACAGCAAGCAAGCGGAGAAACCAGTTTTCCCGACAGCCAGGAACTGTTTCTCACCCTGGACCTGGAGCCAGTACCCCCCGAACCCACCCAAGGCTGCCTCCTGGACCCAGCAGGCGGAGAAGGGACCTCTGGTGAGTGTACCTTTTAAAATACTATACATGGTTTAAAAGCAAGCATGTGAAAGGATTACTTTGCCCTGGCATTCGCGGTTCTCCTAGATGTACTCCTAAAGCCTTTGCAAAAGGTTTATGGGGAGGGCAGCCTTATTGCGTCCTTCATGGTAGGACACTTTACCACTCCAGGCCAGTAACACGTACTCGGGAATCAATGTAGAACAAAGCATTGCAGTGTATGTTTGCTGGCATTCAAACAACATCCGTTCTTTATCTCTCTGTGTTATCCTCAGAAGAGTGAGATATAATTCATGGTCACCTGGTTGAAATAGAGTGCTTTTCTTCAGGGGACACTCAGAGGAGCCCATTCCTGCTGGGCTGTTTGCCTGTGGCTTAACAGAAATGTTCCCCGCTGTTAGCCACAGGGAGGGGGGAAGGTTGAGGGGGTAGCCACACGGTGGGGGGAGGCAAAATGCGACCTTGTAACGAAAGCACATGTGCTATGTATGTAATGTTAACAGCAAGGATTACCCTGAAAGAGTGTAGCCACTGTTTTATAAAATGTGTCTTTTTAAATACCGCTGTCCTTTTTTTTTTCTCCACCAGCTGCATGTGTTTCAATGATCACAGGATCTTCTCCTTCCCAGAGGCTAGTGAAGCTTAGAAAGAAAAAAAAACGCACTCGCGATGAAATGTTCTCAGAGCTCATGCTCTCCTCCCACACTGACAGAGCACAGACGAATGCATGGAGGCAAATAATGTCAGAGTGCAGGAAAGCACAAAATGACCGGGAGGAGAGGTGGCGGGCTGAAGAGAGTAAGTGGCGGGCTGAAGAGAGGGCTGAAGCTCAAATGTGGCAGCAGCGTGATGAGAAGAGGCAGGATTCAATGCTGAGGCTGCTGGAGGACCAAACCAGTATGCTCCAGTGTATGGTTGAGCTGCAGCAAAGGCAGCTGGAGCACAGACTGCCACTGCAGCCCCTCTGTAACCAACCGCCCTCCTCCCCAAGTTCCATAGCCTCCACACCCAGATGCCCAAGAACGTGGTGGGGGGGCCTCCGGCCAACCAGCCACTTCACCACAGAGGATTGCCCAAAAAAAAGAAGGCAGTCATTCAATAAATTTTAAAGTTGTAAACTTTTAAAGTGCTGTGTGGCATTTTCCTTCCCTCCTCCACCACCCCTCCTGGGCTACCTTGGTAGTTGTCCCCCTATGTGTGTGATGAATGAATAAAGAATGCATGAATGTGAAGCAACAATGACTTTATTGCCTCTGCAAGCGGTGATTGAAGGGAGGAGGGGTGGGTGGTTAGCTTACAGGGAAGTAGAGTGAACCAAGGGGCGGGGGGTTTCATCAAGGAGAAACAAACAGAACTTTCACACCGTAGACTGGCCAGTCATGAAACTGGTTTTCAAAGCTTCTCTGATGCATACCGTGCCCTCCTGTGCTCTTCTAACCGCCCTGGTGTCTGGCTGCGCGTAACCAGCAGCCAGGCGATTTGCCTCAACCTCCCACCCCGCCATAAATGTCTCCCCCTTACTGTCACAGATATTGTGGAGCACACAGCAAGCAGTAATAACAGTGGGAATATTGGTTTCGCTGAGGTCTAAGCGAGTCAGTAAACTGCACCAGCGCACCTTTAAACGTCCAAATGCACATTCTACCACCATTCTGCACTTGCTCAGCCTGTAATTGATCAGCTCCTGACTACTGTCCAGGCTGCCTGTGTACGGCTTTATGAGCCATGGCATTAAGGGGTAGGCTGGGTCCCCAAGGATACATATAGGCATTTCAACATCCCCAACAGTTATTTTCTGGTCTGGGAATAAAGTCCCTTCCTGCAGCTTTTGAAACAGACCAGAGTTCCTGAAGATGCGAGCGTCATGCACCTTTCCCGGCCATCCCACGTTGATGTTGGTGAAACATCCCTTGTGATCCACCAGAGCTTGCAGCACTATCGAAAAGTACCCCTTGCGGTTTATGTACTCGGCGGCTTGGTGCTCCGGTGCCAAGAAAGGGATATGGGTTCCATCTATGGCCCCACCACAGTTAGGGAATCCCATTGCAGCAAAGCCATCCACTATGACCTGCACATTTCCCAGGGTCACTACCCTTGATATCAGCAGATCTTTGATTGCGTGGGCTACTTGCATCACAGCAGCCTCCACAGTAGATTTGCCCACTCCAAATTGATTCCCAACTGACCGGTAGCTGTCTGGCGTTGCAAGCTTCCACAGGGCTATCGCCACTCGCTTCTCAACTGTGAGGGCTGCTCTCATCTTGGTATTCATGCGCTTCAGGACAGGGGAAAGCAAGTCACAAAGTTCCATGAAAGTGCCCTTACGCATGCGAAAGTTTCGCAGCCTGCAGACCTGCAACACTATGCGGTCCCACCAGTCTGTGCTTGTTTCCCGAGCCCAGAATTGGCGTTCCACAGCATGAACCTGCCCCATTAGCACCATGATGCATGCATTGGCAGGGCCCATGCTTTCAGAGAAATTTGTGTCCATGTCCTGATCACTCACGTGACCGCGCTGACGTCGCCTCCTCACCCGGTATCGCTTTGCCAGGTTCCGGTGCTGTATATACTGCTGGATAATGCGTGTGGTGTTTAATGTGCTCCTAATTGCCAAAGCGAGCTGAGCGGCCTCCATACTTGCCTTGGTATGACGTCCGCACAGAAAAAAGGCGCGGAACGATTGTCTGCCGTTGCTCTGATGGAGGGAGGGGCGACTGACGACACGGCTTACAGGGTTGGCTTCAGGGAGCTAAAATCAACAAAGGGGGTGTCTTTACATCAAGGAGTATTTCAGGCAGGAGTTCACGGAGGGTTCCAATAAGAAATGGTGTACCTAAGTTATTGTTCTTATTGGAACAAGGAGGTTAGCCTGGCCTCTGATTGATACATGGCTAGATTTACCTCGCTGCACCTTCTCTGTGAGTGACTGCAGTGTGACCTAGAGGAATGAGTCCCCTAGACAGGGGAGGGGGGAAGCAAATGAGTACAAAACAAATCTGGTCTATTTCTTGTTTTGATCCACTCCATCTATCTTTTACATCTTTGGCTGGCAGCAGACGGTGCAGAAGGACTGCATGCCATCCACATCTCAGGGCTGCTCGGCAGAAGATGGTACAGTACGACTGCTAGCCATCCTCATCTCTTGCCTGCCTGGCAGAAGATGGTACAATATGACTGCTAGCCATCCTCATCTCTTGCCTGCCTGGCAGAAGATGGTACAATATGACTGCTAGCAATCCTCATCTCTTGCCTGCCTGGCAGAAGATGGTACAGTACGACTGCTAGCAATCCGTATCGCTTGCCTGCTCACCGTAAGACGGTTCAATAGGACTGACTGCAGGACTAAAGAGAATAACCTGGTCAAGTCACTCCAAATTTAGTCCCTGCGCCCATGTCTGCCCAGGCGCTCCCAGTCGACGTGGCCAGGAGCACCTCGGACATGACGAGGACGACTACCAGTCATACTGCACCATCTGCTGCCAGAAGGCAATGGGTTGCTGCTACTGTGTAGCAAAGCCATACTGCGTCTGCCAGCACCCAGGAGACATAGGGTGACAGTTACCTGAGCGGGCTCCATGCTTGCCGTGGTATGGCGTCTGCACATAACTCAGGAAAAAAGGCGCGAAACGATTGTCTGCCCTTGCTTTCACGGAGGGAGGGAGGGAACGGGGGCCTGACGATATGTACCCAGAACCACCCGCGACAATGTTTTAGCCCCATCAGGCATTAGGATCTCAACCCAGAATTCCAATGGGCAGCGGAGACTGCGGGAACTGTGGGATAGCTACCCACAGTGCAACGCTCCGGAAGTCGACTCTAGCCTCGGTACTGTGGAAGCGCTCCGCCAAGTTAATGCACTTAATGCACTTAGAGCATATTCTGTGGGGACACACACACTCGAATATATAAAACCGATTTCTAAAAAACCGACTTCTATAAATTTGACCTTATTCCGTAGTGTAGACATACCCTAAGTCTGACCTTCTTGAATGGGCTGACTGGAACGCAGGAGCTGGCAGTTATATTTTGAGCCAGACCACTACTGATGGGAGAACACCTGTAAGAAAGGGGGCTGAAAGAGCCAAATAGTCTCTTGTTGTGATGTTGTTCTTGGACTTGGACAAAGGGACTCTTTTACCCCAAAAGAGGCTCAATGTTTTAAAGCAATTTGGCCAGAAGGCCATGTCAACTAGATGGCAGGAGGAGGTTGAATTTCAGTGTGGAGAAACTGAGACAGAAGTGCCACAAAGCCAGGTCTTGCCATGAGTAGGTGCTCTCAGACAGTGAGTAATGTAACAGGGTCATTGATGTATAAGTACCCAGGGTGAATTGATAGGAACCAATCTTTGACAAGAGCTCTCCCTGGTATAAATTGTGGGGGATGAGGGAGGTATTGCATTTTTAAATAGTTGGATTTGTATGAGTTTTGAGAGTCCTGAAAAGAGAGAGAGAGAGAGAGAGAGGCCTAGGGCAGTTGCTTCTTTGGACAGGGGAGTAGTGATGCTTTACTTCTACAAAAGGGAGTTGCCTATGTGCAGTCTGTTATCACTGCTATTAAAGTATGCAAGACTTGTGTACATTCAGTAAATAGGTATCTTCTTAGTGTAATGTCTTTGACACTGCATTGCCAATTTCTGCTCCAAATGTTTGCCAAAGGGGAAACAAACTTAGTGACCCAGATCTTCTCCAGTTCCTTGGAGTATTTGCCCTGCTCTGGTGGGGCAAGGGGGTTATAGGCTGGTCAGAGCTACTCACCTGAGCTTTCTCTTGCCTTGGGAGTTCCCACCTGGTGTGCAGCTTGTCCCTAAAGCACTCCTCAAGCTTAGATGCTATTTCAGGGATTGTTGGGGGTAGAGGGGACTTTGCCATAGCATGCTGTGCTACCTCCCAGCTGGGGAATAAACAAACCATCCTGTCACAAACAGTCTATAATCAATCATTTTCCTCCACTTGTTCCTTGCTGGCCAGGATTGACTCTGCAAGCACTTCCATTTGCTCTCAGGTCCCCTGCTTCAACGTTTCACCGCTTCCTTCTATTTTTTGTTTTCAAGGTTTACCCCTTCCCTCTTTACCTCAGGGTGGTGTATCACAAGTCCTTGGCTGCCTTGACTGCAAAAAAAGATAATGATTTATTTATGAAACCATGAGATAACTAATGTATGTTAGCTATCTCAGTGTAAAATCCTAGTGGAGACAGGGCTTTCTAGTTTTTACCTCCAGGAAAACTAGATAAGGTCCACCATGAGCAGGGACATAGTATTGACCTCCCCCAGTTGCCTCATGGTAAACACTATGAGGACCTTGTCTCCTCTAGGATTTTACACTGGGATAGCCTCACTGTTACAATACTTCTATATAACTTCCCAACTACCCAACTCTTCTCCCTTCCCCAAAGAATGAAAAGGCACAACAATGACAAACCAAATTTGGAGTATCTAGATGAAGCCATTCTGGGAGCTGTCAAGAGCCATAAAAGGTTAAAATGTCAAAAGTGAGCTTTGTGTACATTTTTTCAAATTCCCTAATTTTAAAATTTCTTTTCTGATTTTTACCAGACTTCTCAAATCATATCTTATGATGACACATAGCAGGAGAAATTTCAAAAAGATCAGTTTCTTTTAGGGGAATTTTAAGGTTGGAAATTTAAGAATCCAGCTTAAATGAGAAGCTAGCTTCTGTTTTAGCTGTGGAACAGATACTGCTGTCCTATAATAAAGAGAATGGTGATCCGTAGACACAGCATGCATCTGTGCAAATATTCCAGGAAGAATTGAAAAATTGAACTTAAATGTATTTGGTCTGCAGCAATTCAATAATAATTTCTCAGCTCTATCATAAAGCTTTTCATCTGCTACTTCCAAAGTGCTTTACAAAGGTGCAGATGCTTAAATATCTTCATTTTACAAAGGGGGAGACTGAGGCACTGCCTGCTCAGGTGACCTGCCCTATGTCTTATTCTCACAGCAAGTCAGTAGCAGAGTCAGGACTAGAATTCCCTTGCATCCTGAAAGCATATATAGAGGAATGCATTTTATCCACCACTCAAGTGAATTTCAATATGCAGTAGAGATTTAAAATACTTATGTATGTTAAATTTGTTTGGGAACAATATTCCTCTCTCCATTTTAATTATTTCTTGATGCCATGCGATTATTGATTCAGATAATAAAATGGCAATCACAGAATCGAATGGATGAGATCACATCTGTGTGAAAGTTATGGCTGACTGCTATTTTTCTATCCTTGTTTTTCTTTCAGCCCCCAAGGCACCTTTTTTTAACAAACCATTAAGTTTCACAGTATGTTGGAAGGTTTGGGCATCCATTTGCTCATCATTATAAAACAGATTGTATCTGTTTCAATCTACAGATAAGGTAAACTGCATCTGAAACAATTTTCATTCATTACCCACCATATAATAGCAAAATTACACCTATTGGAAGAAGGAATAATTCAAAAGGCAATTCTGGGAAATGCTACTGAGGAGTCATGTTTCAGTTCCTATTCCTCCTATTTCCTTATACTGACAACTTTAAAATTTGAAACAACAGAATGTGCCTTTTCCATAAATAAACAGACAGCATCCATATTGCTAAATAACAAGAGAGACAACATCATGTGATTTAGTGATCACGAGGAACATAACAAACATTGAAGAACTTTGTGAAGTAAGACCTACTAAATTTTACAGCAGCTTTCCATCACGGTGTTTGTTGTTGTGCACCTTTAATCTGAGTGTCTAATTAACTAAGAAACTTCTGGTTCTGAGTATTGCTTTCAAGCCTGATCAAGTCTGCAGAGCCAGAGTAAAAAGGCTAAGTTTACATGGTATTACAAGGTAATAGCACAGAGCCTGGGGAGGGGGGAAGGAAGAATCCTCTGTGCCATTTCAGAACTCAGATCATGTTAGGAATTCTCCTTTGAATATTTTTTATGGAAAATCTGGCTTCCATAAAATCAAATTTTTCCATGGGAAAACGTCAGTTGAACTGAATTTTTGTTTTTAGGGAAAGTCTAAATGAAATTTCTTGTTTTGGGTGGACCCAAATTAAAACATTTTGCTCTGTTAAAAATGTTTCATTTTACCTTGGATGAGTACTAGTGTCATCTTGTGATGTTCAAATAATTATGTGTCAGGCACTAACAAATTCATTTAAAAAATAAGAAATTATGTGGTTTTACTTTGCCTTCTGGTTTTGACTCTTTATTATGCACTCAGTCCACTTTTTCAATCTTTTCTCTGGTATCCTCAGAGGTAGAATCTTATTTAAAAAAATAATAATTGTGATTCTCACTTCATCAAAGGATTCCAGGAGCTAGGATTTAAGGAAAATACCAAATATCACAATAAAATGATTTAAAAATGATAAAATTTGTAACACTTGGTAATTCTGGGTCAGTTTGATATTTCTTGATGTCTGTCTGAGCTCATGTAGAGCCTCATGGGAGTTGAGTATATGTGTCTCATATCCCATTCTCTCCTATGGAATGGGCTCTCAGATTGGACTTCATCTCCCATAATGCATCACACTCTCCTCTCTCTGGCTGAGACCCCAAAGTGCATCATGGAAGTCCCATGGCTGCAATGCATTATGAGAGATGTAGTCCAGCCAGGGAGACCAGATTTCCCCATGTTTCCATTCCCCTATATTGGTTGAACTACAACTTCAATGAGTCACTTTGGCTGCTCAGGCAGATGTAATTTAATGCCAAATTGACCCAAAATGAAATATTTCTGAACTGAGAATTTTCAGAACTTTCCGCCACAAAGAATTTTGTCCTAAAGTTAGCAAAAACAACGAGGAGTCCTTGTGGCACTGTAGAGACTAACAAATTTATTTGGGCATAAGCTTTCATACGTATCCCCGTTGTCTTCATTCCGCTGTCAGGGACACCTCTAAAAACCCATTTACCTCACAAAGGTTGCCGTATCAGCAGCTCCATCCAGCTTCAACTAATGAAACTCCAGCACAATCATCTCCCTCTCATCGTTCCTGTAGCAAGATCAGAGGGTCAGTCTTTTAAATAAAAAGAAAAGGAGGACTTGTGGCATGGTGCCACAAGTCCTCCTTTTCTTTTTGCGGATACAGACTAACACGGCTGCGACTCTGAATCCAGTCTTTTAAATGTATAAGTTCCAAGGTATCTGAAACTCTATCGACACCCTAAACTCCCTTATGCTAGTTAGGGACACTCCCAGTAGTCAGGAGAGACCAGTCCATCTCAAGAACTAATGGGGACATATACTGCTGACTACTTGCAATCTTCAAAGGACTCCTATGTTGCAATTTTGGCAGTCCATCTCTGGTCCTAATTATGACTCATTCAGTCATCATTTTAACAACTTGGCCTTCAGAATATAGATCTCTTTCTTATATCGTTGTACAGCAGAATTTTTTTTTTCCGATTTTTTTCTTTGAACATATAAAGTGTTGTGGATCTAATACTATCAATACCGTCTCTTTTAAAGTCTGTTTCTGGCACTTCCTTATATAAGGCTTTCAACATGTTTAATCCCCACATTTTTTATTTGCATGTTAGACACACTTTTTACTATAGCAACACCCACCTCGGTGCAAAATCCACAAAATAGACTGATAAGCAACACTGAATAGTGAAGAAAAATTATTGTACTGTATTAGCTTTCTTAAGTTTTTTGTTAAGTTAATGCTATCAGAAGACATATGGAATTTGATTAGATATTTTTGCAATCTATTCTGTTCCATTTATTTATTTATAATTCAAGTAAGTAGTGAAATGGTTTTTGTGGAGCAGCATTAAAGTGTCGGTACGACATGGGTTCCTAATCTTTTTTCCCCACCATAAAATTCTTGGCCCACTTTGAATAGATTCTGGACAAGAAGCACAATATTACATTGCAATGAAAATGTATTATAAAAGTTGTCTGTCTCTCTAGATGTTACTCTACTGATTTCTTTATATTGTATGTAATTGTCATAGAGTAACTGATTTAACACTCATATTTTCTTATCAGGCCTACAGCTGTTTCTGAGCTCTTGAAAACTCATAAATTTCTCCCACTAGTTCATGGAGCCTGTGGGTAGTGCCAGCCATAGAAGAAATATATTCAACCATAACAGAAGAAATATATTGTTTCTCCAACAATAAACAGTCACATCTGTAATTATTAATATCCCTCTCTTCTTGGTCACAAGACAAATATATTACATGATCATGACATAATGCTGTAATTTCACAGAAAGGAAAGTATTAATTTAACTAAAACACTCTCTAGAAAACAGAATCTTAGCACACCATGAACCAGGTTAGATGTTTGTAAGGCTAAAAAATGGCTAAATAGCAGGATTTTTATATAGAGGACTCAGGGAAACAAATACATACTAGCAGAGTAAATACAGAATTATAATAAGTATACTCACGCAATACAGCTAAATGCTCATAGTCCACAATGAGTTCTCCTCTATAAACTTTTAAATGGTTTAATAAAGCTAATAAATTATGCTTTAATGTCTCCTTATGAAGGACAAAAGTCTGAAATGATACATGCATGGAGGGTCAAATCCTATTCACCTTACTCACATAAGTAGACTTTTCTAAATCAATGGGATTTCTCCTGTGAACAAACCAAGCAGGATTTGGACCATAGTTATAGATATTAGCATAGAATAGAAATAAGGTATAAATATATACATCAACCCACATTTTTGGGGTATCTTGTTATTCCCAGGGTTTGTGCAGGTACTTCCTCTATGCTGCTGCGAAAAATCAAACACTTTGGTGGCTAATCCTAAAAGCTGTTGAGCACCCTCAGCACTGACAGACATGAGAGTAAGATGGGTAATAAATATCACCCACAAGTCATAACTATCCACCCAAAAGGAACCCTCACTGCAAATAGATTGGAGCTCAGTTCTCAAGTTCGTAGCCATGATATATAGTGGTCGGTCCTGCAAAAGTTGACCAAATACCTCTTTTGAATATCAGTATGACAAAGAATCTCCTTTCATGTTTCTATTAACGTCTGCCAAGTAACCCCTCTACTATAGTTGAAGAATATCGTGCTTCTTTTGATATATCTCTTCAGGTCGATAACCTTATATACCCTTAGAATCATTATCACTTATTCACCAGTTCCACTGGTGTGTCAGCGTGAAAGGTCAGTGCTGGAGAAAATGTGGTAGGAGGTGGGATGTTACTTTTTTACTGGTTCTGTTTAAGTGTAGGTGGAGGACAAAGGTAGGTCTGTTGAAAGCATCTGGGACTTAAATTCATCAGGGTAATCATCTGTATCCCTTTTGTTGGTGTCTTTAAAGGCAACAAACAAATGTCAGTTCCAGAACTGAAGCTCTAAGAATAGTCAATATGTATCTCTTGTATTTTTACCATAGGCTATGAGGTGTTTGGTCATATGGACAAACAGTTTTTTCACTGACATGTTTCCCTCCCTGATCATCCTTCCTGCACTCTCTCACATACTCTCCCTATTCTTTTTTCAGCAACAGTAGAACTGGGATAATTGACTTAATAAATTGTTACTGGCTTTGTTGCTGGCTCACCAGCAATCCGTAAATAAATAAGCATTAATAACTTGTACATGTCTGTGAAAACAGCAAGATAATTTAGCTATGTCTACACTGCAAAGAAAAACCTGCTGCACCAAGTCTCAGAGCCCAGATCAATTGACTCAGGCTCTTAGGGCTCGGGTTGCACACTAAAACCAGCACTCTAGATACTCAGGCTGGAGTCTGGTCTCCGAGACCATTTCAGGGCCTGGGCTCCAGCCTGAGCACAAATGGCTACATTGCTATTTTTAGCCCCACAGCCCAAGTCCATTGACCCGGATTCTGGGCACTGTGGGTTTTTCTTTGCAGCGTTGACGTACATTTCCAGGCAATGAGAACTTTTTACAAATAATCTGGAATGTTCAAGAGATGGTGTGATCACCTCTGATCCCTGGCCAATTATATTGCCATAAAACAGAGTGCATCTTTTGGTAGACAGTAAAACCATAAAAAGAACGAGGAGTATTTGTGGCACCTTAGAAACTAACCTCATTCTTTTCGCTGATACATACTAACATGGCTACCACTCTGAAACCAATACAACAATGTAATTCTTCACCAAACTTAACCTTATTTCACAAGTTTTATACTCACCAGAGGTAAAGTTCATCACCCTGAATTCCTCCTTGAATATCAAGTACTGTGTTTTGAAATTAGTAGTGTTAGCCTATTCACCATCCACTTCCCTCCAAATAGTCTTAACAGGGGTATAACAGAGAGTGAACTGACTCTAAGGTCTATATAGGCCAAATCTATTCTGGTCGGGTAGCAGCATGCTACGTAGAACATTTTGGGGGCTGTAATCTGCAGGGACTGACATGAAGTATAGCTGAGCAACCTTGTGACTGTGGGCTGGAACTATAGAAGACAAGCTTCTTATTCAGCCTACAGAGCTCAGGAAGCAGATAGACTTGATGTGATGTCTTACAGTGAGATGAGTGGGAAGATAGCCAGGAGGGTCCCTAAGGAAGCTTCACCTCTTTCTAGGGTAAATTTTTTCATCTTCTTTTCTTAAACCAAGTGAAAGAAAAAGCTTAGGGTAACAAAAGTAATGGTGTGTAGGCTTGGTGGTTAGTAGATATATGGTACACAAGCTGTTAAACTTTCACACACCTAGGCAATTTTTTTCACACCCCACCTGGCAAACTTTTCACACCCTAGCTGTAAAATTCTGTTCATAACCCTTAGCACTGATTGTTCATGGGGTAGAGCTAAGATGATGTGACACAGGCCCTGCATCCCCTGACCATGTACGAAGGGGCATGGGCAGGACTTCTGATGGTAGCACCTCCTCTTCCCTTTACCAGTGTTGAGACGTGTCTAGAAATCACATATGCCCCAATTTGTTTGTTCTTACTTCCAGGGGTGACTTCATCTGTGGTCTGCTAATGCTCCTCTTCATCAGTTTAGGTCTCAATCAAGTCCTCTGTATATGCCTAATAGAATAAGCCAACTGGTGGGGCTTTGTGGAAAGTGGGTCCCCGAGTCCTAAACCAATCAGACAGGGTATCAAGGCCAGAAATTTAGCCTCTAGTGCTTAGCCATTCATTGTCAAGTAGCATTGCCACAGAACCCAACAAAGCACTCAAGGTTTGAAAGAGCCAACTTGTTTAAAAAGACAATTTTCAGAAACCATGGAAATGCAGAGCGGAAACATGGACTCCTTTACCACCCCCATGAGAACTACAGAATTCATTTTAGCTCCAGTGCTTGGGCACCTGCAAAGAAAGTGCTACATCAGTGATTGTTCGGAAAAGATGGGGGAGGTTGAGGGGAGCCCTCTGGTCCAGCTGCTTCTGGAGACCCCAAAATCCAACGTGGAGACATGAGCAATTGTGATACCATCTGAAGAGCATGGTGCCCACCCATTGTCTGAACCCAAGAAGAGGGTGGCCTCATATGAGGCTGGAGAGTCTCCTCAAAAGATGTGAAGTGTGGAGCTGAGTCACAGGTGGATAGGATATAAGATATCAAGGGGGCTGGACTGAAGGAACCAACCATGGCTCCATAAATCTAAATCACGTGTTTTCTGTTTTTCTTTTCTGAAAATCTGTCAAGAGCTGGATGAGGTCTTTCTAGAGACCCGTTGGAGAACCTGGACAGCATTAGATCAGACGACACAGATGAAAAAAGCCCAAGTTTTTCAAGAGAAAGCCAAGAGTGAAGAGGAGGATGGCTGTATAGCTTTAAGGAGGTAAGGTCATTAGGCATAGAGCTATCTGAGCCTGTGTCACACTATCAGTATAAAACAGTTATGAGGTCTTGTGATGGGGTATCCACCCCACACAGGACTGGAAGCGGTTAAGGTGTCCAGGCAGGCCTATTAACTGAAAAAGCTGCTCTTGGAGGAAGACCCAGGGAGCAGGAAATGATTGCAAGCAGGAACAGGTGGGGACTATAAAGCCAGGAGGCTGGTAAACAGACAGGGTCTGATGCTGGGAAAGGGCAGTCACTTCCTTGGAAGAGGAAGGAGGATTTAGAGCTGGTAAACTCAGAAAAAATGGGGGAACCAAGAGTTGTACGAAGCAGTCCAGGGAAAGAGCAGTGAGGGCTGGGAGAGTAAAGTCAAGAACTGCTGGCTTGAGATACTTGGACTGGAACCTGAAGGAGAAGGCGGGACTGGGTTCCCCTACCAGACACCACAGGTGTGATATAGACCAGTGGGGCAATTAATAGGAAGACTACTTGGGTCATTGTGGGAGTGAAGGACTATATCCCAGAAGGGGAGAACGCTGAGTGACCTAGCCAGAGGGCTGATTCATGAAGAGGATGCTGCGGTTATAAGAAAGGGGATGAGATGAGCTGCAGATCTGAGAGTGAGAGACAGTGTGCCGGCATGCAACCACAGGAAGGGGCATTGACCTCGAGAGTGACCATGAAGAGGCGCTAGACAAGAGGTGAGGGGAGCACCCCTTGACAGGTCTATTGTACATATTTCAGTTCATGGTATTCTTAAGGACTGTTTTAAGGAGAAGCTTTCTGAAGGTTGTAAGATGTGCCATGCCAGTGGCATCTTGACTGTGTAACTGTACTTCAGAGAATATAAACCGGAAATTTCAGGCCCTTTGTGAGGATCTATATGTGGGAAGCTTATTAAATACTATTATTGCCTTAGCTTTTTTCAATGCAATGTTTGTGCTTAATCCAAGAAGATTTAGCTCAGGGTGTCACCTTAGTAAATGCTGACCATAGTGCTCAAGACCCAGATGGTGTTTTAAATAAAATTTACCAAACTAAAGGGTAATTGCTTAATGGTTTATACTGACCGCCTGCTCCAGACAAGAAGTTACAAAACCCTGTTTAAGAAAAAGACTGTAAGAAATCGAAAAGGATTAAGTTGGATTATGATGAGGGCACAAACAGATGATGTAAAATAAAATATATTTAAAAAACTGAGTTAAATCAAATGTGACTCAAAATAATGTGGCTTTGTTAGGATTCAGTGGGTATATTTGGGTTGGCCTTTATATTATCCAAAAAAAAACCATTTGCCTATTAACATGGGCCTCATCTCTTTCAAGTTAATGGGAGTATTTTCATTGACTTTGATGAGTTTGGGATCAGGCCATCCATTTCCTCTTACTTCCACCAGGCCAACAAGAAAATCATTTGACTTTGTAAGTGAAAAATAATCACCTATGTAGGTAAATGGTACCCTGGCCAGCTGAACAATAATAGTAGTGAAATTCTAAAAATGAACACACTTCCTGACTGGAAACCAGTATTGGTATTTCTAAAACAGGTAAAGTACCTTGACTATCTAATCTTGCATAGATCTCCTATGGTAGAATTTTGGAGCATTAGTAGCCTTGTAGTGAGGAGTGTGGCCTCCCTCAGAGAGTGACAAGGAGGGACCACAACGCCCCATGGTGGGCCGAACAAGGACAGCCAGGTCTGCCCTGCCAGAAGCGGAAGCGTGGGACAGGAAGGGGAAGTACAAAAGGCGGGTCCTGCAGCTCAGTTGGGCTGCAGCCACCACAGGAAATGGATGCATCTTGCCTGTTGCTGGAGCCTGCAGAGGAGTTGCTGGGACTGAAGCCTGAGGAATGACTGGATCTCCCGGGGCTGCTGGTCAACCGAGACACTGAGGAGCTGCTGGGGCTGCCACCTGCAGACTGGCCACAGCTCCCCAAGATGGCAGACACAGGTACACCCGGGGGGAGAGTAGGAAGCAGCCCAGGGAAACTAGGCAACAATCTAGTCGGGAGCTGGCCTGATACAAGGTTAGTGTGTTGCGGGTGGATCACTCCACCATTGTTAGGGCCCTGCGCTGGGATGCAGTGAAGTTGGGCGGGCCCACATTCCCCCTGACACTGCACCCCTGGGGTGGCAGTATTCCCCTCCTTAGGCCAGGAGGCCTGTGCTCCTTGGACAACCCTACCTGAGCCCCACAGACTGTTATTGGTGCTCACTCTTACCTGATTGCCAGCCAGAGCCTACTCATTGCTTTGCTGCCCCACTCTGGCTGAGAGCTTGGGGCTCAAGGACTACTTAATTGCTCTGTCCTGATTGTAGGTTAGAGCATACTAACTGTTTGCTGTCCTGCCCTGACTGAGGGCATGGGGCTCATACGCTGCCCGGTCAGAGGACTGGAACACTAGGTGTAGCTAATTTCCCCCTTTGAGCTCACCTTTTCAGGTACACAACAGTGTGGTCTCCCTCAGAGACTGATAGGGAGGGATGGCCACGTAGCCTACAAGCCTGTTTATGAGATGCTCCAGGCAAATGATAAAGAAGGATTTACTTAAATCAATACAAGAAAACACAAATACATGTTTCAGGGACTTGGCATCACTAAGGGACTAAAAATTATTTAATTTTAGATAAGTTTTTCAAATGAAAATAGACCACATTTGCTAAGTGAGGAATTCAGTTATTGAAGATATGACAGATGCATTAATAAACCTCTGAACCCATTATAACTTGAGAAAACAAAATGTTATGGGTCACAAAATTAATAGAAAAGGTGAAAAGTTTCTGTAACAGATGTTAGGAGTCACATGAGCTGTTTGGTCTTTCCATTATAATACGAGAAACAATATTTAGTTCTCCCTTTATACATAACTAAGGCAATGGATAAAATCCTAAATATTTTTATTCACACTTGGAGTAATTGTGTGTATCTATTAAGTGGAATCCTGCTCTATAACACCAAATTCTGGCTCCAAACTGTATCATACCAAAACTAAGGACCTGAATGAGTAGGATCCAATTCTTCTGTCAGAACATCCATGATAGTCCTTTGACTTTAGGAGTTGCACTCATAACTTATTTGGTTCTGGATCTCCAGTTCTCTTCTGGTGTATGCACTGTCAATTTTGAGATTGCATTACAAAGGCAATTTTTGAGTGCTATTTTAACTGTTCCATATTGGATATTATAAACTTAGCTCTCTAAGCGGTGGGACACACAAATGGGGGTTTCTTGTTTGGTTTGGGGGTTTGATTTGCACTGCTGGTCAAGGTCTCTAGAGAAATTGGGAATAATTCTGTCCTTTTAACTAAATTGCAATCACTTTGAAAAACTCAGTGGATGGTATACACAGTATAACCAGTGACCATTTCATTACGTAATTAGTACATTCAATAATACTGTATATACTGAATAAATGCCCTGTATATTCAAAGGAATTAATCCTATAGACGAGTGGACAAACAAATTTTGCCTAATTTTACACCCCCTCAAATACTAGTTTGAAAATATAATTTGAGCATTTTTGCAAAACTGAGAAGAGAAGGGGCAGAAAGAATAATGCAGAGAATGAAAAAATAGTAGGAAGAGGAATAGAGAAAAAATCTTGAAATAGGCATATGTGAGCACCTATTGATTCCAGCATAAGCTTCTTTTTTTCCTCTCTCTCTTTCTCTAATATGTATCATAGACTTCTTTAGATAGCAGTTTTTTAAATAATGAATCACCTTTAGAAATGGTGTGAGAGAAAATTAATAGGAAAAAAGATTGCAACCTCAAATTGGCTTCAGATGTTTGCAAAACTATGAACTCTACATGGTTCACTTATCCCTAGCTAAACAATCCACTGAATCTCTCCAAAATTTAAAAAAAAAAATGTAGTGCATGATTAATATTGAACAGTTTGGAATTGTGGTGGAGGGGCTTTCAATGTTCTCATAATTGATTTGTTCATCCACCTAGATTCTTTTATTCTCTAAAAACTGCATGTTTTCCAATTCACTTGTCCTTAGTGTTTTGTGACAGCTGTTCTCCAAACGGATGCAATTTCACTACTAAGGTGGCTAGGCACTTTTAAGTCAAATAAGGAGACACTTTTTTTTTCTCTTCTGACCGTAACTGATTTCATTCTACTGGAGTTGCTTATGATTAGGGCTCAATCCACCTATTGGAATCCAAGATAAAGGGAAGAAGAAAATAGTTGTTAGATCAGGCCTTTATGCTTGTGTGAGAGGAGAATCTTCTCCAATTTCCCCACTTGAGGAGCTTACAAAGAAAATATTATTGTTTGTCCCATGCCCAAAGTCACCCTATGCATCTTTCAGGATAGATATGTAACCAGAGTTTACAGTATAGCACTACCAACAAGCAGAAGAGGGATGGGCACCAGCACATAAGAGAAGCAAATGATTAAGCACATGGTGACATACAGTAGGTATCTTTTTGTTCTGTGCTTCTTTTATTTTATTTATTGTACACGCACACTTGCACTCATCCTCCTCATTTAAAGTGAGAGGGGTGTAGACGTTATCTTCCAGCAGGTCTTTCATCACCTACCTTGATGCAGATCGGCAGGTGAGTACTCAGAGACTGCCTCCCTCTCTTTCTGGACGATCATTGGGTGTCCTATACGGCATAAACCCCAACTAGTTTCTGCTCTCATTTGGTTTCTGAAGCCACCCTGGCCTGTTTTCTTGCTCTGGAATTGTAGCAGGGAAAGACAAGGAAGGATTTTTTTCCCGGAGCTGCAACTGGCATATGTGATACATTGCCTTCTTGGCTGGGACCTGGTGCCATTTTGTTCCATTTAATAGCATGTAGAAATTTTCCTGACTTTCTTGCTTCTCTAGTATCCTGCTAATATTTCTACTTCTGAAATCCCAGTTACAATTTAAAAATAAGTGTTTGGATATATTTTTTTTCCAGTTGTTAGATCACTATTAAAGCAGAATACTGCTTCTTATACTGGGTCCTCAGGTTACAACTCATTTATATAAGAAGATGGCTCCTCCACTATAGAGGCCCAGAAGGCAGATTATTAAACTGTTGTTGTTAAAACATTCCACTGACTGTTCATGCTGAGAAACGAGAAAGCTAGCCAAAGGCAAATGGGTACAGTTTTCATGTAAATCCTATTAGAAAATATGGTGTAGAATGTTCACTTTAAGAAGTTTTAATGTAAATTTATATGGCAAATGATTCAAGCCAATGCAAACTGACTTGCAAACCTCTGATTCTGCTGCCTTCTGTGTTTCGATGGGAGACTGAATATAGAATGAAGGTCACAGGAAACTTACTAATCCCAGCTACTGACAACAGATAAAACATTACCATTAGATAACATAAATCTGGTTTATAGAAGAAAATCCATTCATGTCTTCCCACACACACCCCAACCCACCTCAGTTTGTTTTTTCCCTTGCCCTACCTTTGCATTTGACAAATGAGAACTGTGTGACCCTGAAAGCTTCTGTATTTATATTGCATTCTTGAAAATAAAAAATTATCTCAACACCTAATTCATTTATCAGTTTTTCAGTGATCAATCTGTCTACAAGCCACTTTAGCATTCACTTTTAAACTCAAGCTCGGCCATAAATATTCTCAGATAATCCCAGTAATAGGCTTCTGTCATCCATTCAAACACCTGTAGCATCCAGGTCATTTCTTTTATAGATCCACTCTCCTTTTAGATATCCTGTGTTTGTTCCCAGATATTAAACTCCTGCCTTAATTAAACAACCTATTTTCAATTGTCAACACATTGCTTCAGCACTGGATTAAGCTAACATGTCATTGGAGGCAGGACAGGCAAAATATTTGCTGCTCTTGGATATAACTAAAATGTCATTAAGTGTGACCCATCTCCAGTTGGCTTCAATGTTGCAGCAGCAACCCCTTGGTTTTTACGGCTCCTTTCCACACACACAGGAAGGGAGAATCTACTAGACAGAGATAAGTAGGCAGTGGCAGAAAAGAAGGCGCAGTTCCTCTGTCAACATTAAAGCGCTCCTTACACGGTTATCAGTACTACTTTCTCTCTCAGGGGAGGGATCTGTTCTGTTGGCAAAGGCAGAGAAACCAATGGGAGCACAGCTTCTCAGGGAACCAGGATGCCAAAAGAGAGGGAAGCTTCTGGGCAGCACTATGGTGAGGCACGCCTTCTTTGACATTAGTACTTACATTCCATGGGACCCAGGAGATTTGTCCACCTGCCTCCATCATAACTCCCAAACTCCATCTTTCTGAAGGAGACTGTAGTTGGAAACTCCCCAAGGAGTTTCTCACTCTTTGGATTTTGCTATTGGATTCAAGTCCTGAGTAAAGCTGGGCAAAATATTTTAGCTAAAACTTCTGTCACTTTCATCAAAACAATGATTTTGGGGGGTTAGATTCTCCAGGGGATTTAGGCTCCATTCAGTGGGAGCAGAAGGAGATGGGGGTAGGATATGGGAGACATGGGTTTTAATCATTGTCCTGAAGCAGGGACTTGAATCCAGCTCTCCCCCTTCGCTGGTGAGTATCCTGATCACCAGGCTATTGGCTATTATGGGGTTGGTCTTACTCAGTCTCTCCTGTTGTTCCATCTTGTATAAAATACTTGAATTGTCACTGGAGCAAGGACTGGAATAAAGGTGAGTCCGCTAATCACCAGTCTATAGTCTCTCTCTCTCTCTCTCTCTCTCTGGCCCAATTGAATATTTAATTATCTATACGAAAAGGAACAGCTTCAACAGGAGAGATTGAGAGATAGCCCAAAACCCTAGATAGTCTGGTGTGTCGGGTCCTCCCCTGGGTGTGAGGAGTGCTGCGTTCAATGTCTGCTTCAGACTTCAGAGTAATTTATTGGTTAGTCTCTAAGGTGCCACAAGTACTCCTTTTCTTTTTGCTTCAGACTGGGATTTGAATCTGGGTCTCCTACAGCCTACAAAAGTGCTCTAATCATTGTGCTATGGGGCACAAGAGGGGAAGGCACAGGAGGCACCAAGGCTTCTTCCATTTTGTGAATGGCACTTTTGTGAATCTAGCCCTTGATTTCCAAATTCCCTTTGATTTTTTTTGTTAAGCTATGGTTAAAAATGCTCCAAGGCAAAATGTTTCATTTTGGACCAAACTAAACATTTTGTTTGATCCAAATACAATTGGGGCAGGGGCAGGGTTGATTTGCCAAAAGTAACAGATTCAGGTTAACCCAAAACAATTCTTTTTTTTTCCAGAGCTGCCAGTGAACTGAAAAATCAGTTATTTGCACTGCTCTAGTCCCGAGAGCCCAAGAATAAAATTCTTTCAGTTGTACCACAAGTTGGTTGGTGTTTTGATCTGTGGCAAAATTTGCATAACTGGAAAAATAAGTACATGGGGTAATTGAATAATAAAAGAAATAAGAAAGGATTTTTAATGTTTCACAAATGTAACCTATCTTGTAAATGTGTATTAGTCTGATTTGTAGATGGGTGTATTCGACTTGCACTACAATAGCATTTGGGGAGATGGCATGTGATGACTGAAATCCAGCACCCTTTTGCCTAGGCCAGGGAATAGATTCTCCCATTTTTCTCAGCTGTACCTCACTTTGAGCTATATCATTTTAGAAAATATTTATCTCCATCCCACCCACTGAGTTTTTAAGTGGGACTTAGGCTGCTAAGTCAATTGTTTGCCTATGGAGCAGTTGTGCAAGTTTTAATCAAGTCTTTGGGTGAAGCAACTTTGCCATCTCCCTAAATTCATTCCCTACCTTAAAAACTACTCCTGTATGTTGAGTAGGTCAAAAATCAGAATTACTATCCCTAGGAAATTCTGATGTTTTGAATATTTGTTTTGCTATTTCGTATGGCATCCTGATTCAGTATAAAATTATTTTGCAGAATGGAAATTTGCAAAAATTTCCAATTCAGAAATGTCTAATTATTTCTTTTCAGAATTCTGTGTCCTCCTGAGCTGCTGAGCTGTAGTCTTGCCAGGAAGCCTGGCCCATAGAGGAGAAGGCGTTGTGAAGCACCCAAACTACAAACTCCTATGAGGCACTGTGGGAGTTCAAACAGTCATACAGAGAGCTAAGAGGGAAACCATTTTCCTGTCACATTAACATTTTTGAGATTTCAGTTTTTTCTCTATTCCACATTGGAACAATACTGAGATATTCTCTCCCAACCCCCCTGTTTGTGCACACAAACACACACACAAAATCGAGAGTAGTCAATGACCCAGTAGTTGGAGCATTCACATGGGATGTGGAAGACCAGGCAAAGGATACTTAAATCTGGGTCTCTCAAATCCCAGGTGAGTGTCTTAGCCATGGGCTATTGGATATTCTGGCATTAGGATTGGTTTCTCTTTTATTTTGACTTATTCATGTTTATATTTTTATTTTCATGGAGCTAACAGAGAATTAAACATTTGTTTTCAATTTTCCCAACAGAAAACTGAAAAAAAAATCTGTAATATTGACATGTTTGAAATTTTCATTTTTTTGTGCAGATGGCATTTTTCATGGGTGGGGGTGAGGGAGACTATTTCTTTAACCATCTCTGAAATAAGTTTCTGATAAACATTTCCAAAAATTCATGGAAGTGGGAAATTCCTGTTTGTCATTTTCATTTCTGTTTTTTAAGACTTCAGAGAGATTAACAATGTAAGGGGCAGAGCGGGGCAGAGGCCCCTCAGCCACAAGGGGGCCTAAGGAGTCAGACAACTCCTCCACAGTTGTCAGGTTAGCAGTTTTTGAGTTCTGTGTGGATCTTTAGTAACATATAAACTAAAGTAGCCTTAGGTGAAGAGCTGTGTTTATTTTTCTTCCAAATCAAAAGGGTATTGTCTGAGTGTTGCTTATGTGAGTTCTTGTTCAGTAGCATTCAGTATGGGCTGGATAAATGCACTATAAGGTGGGTAGAAAGTTGACTAGATTGTCGGGCTCAATGGGTAGTGATCAATGGCTCCATGTCTAGTTGGCAGCCGGTGTCAAGTGGAGTGCCCCAGGGGTCGGTTCTGGGGCCGGTTTTGTTCAATATCTTCATAAATGATCTGGAGGATGGTGTGGATTGCACTCTCAGCAAATCTGCGGATGATATTAAACTGGGAGGAGTGGTAGATACGCTGGAGGGCAGGGATAGGATACAGAGGGACCTAGACAAATCAGAGGATTGGGCCAAAAGAGATCTGATGAGGTTCAATAAGGATAAATGCAGGGTCCTGCACTTAGGAGGGAAGAACCCAATGCACAGCTACAGACTAGGGACCGAATGGCTAGGCAGCAGTTCTGTGGAAAAGGACCTAGGGGTGACAGTGGACAAGAAGCTGGATATGAGTCAGCAGTGTGCCCTTGTTGCCAAGAAGGCCAATGGCATTTTGGGATGTATAAGTAGGGGCATAGCGAGCAGATCGAGGGATGTGATCGTCCCCCTCTATTCGACATTGGTGAGGCCTCATCTGGAGTACTGTGTCCAGTTTTGGGTCCCACACTACAAGAAGGATGTGGATAAATTGGAGAGAGTCCAGCAAAGGGCAACAAAAAGGATTAGGGGTCTGGAACACATGACTTATGAGGAGAGGCTGAGGGAACTGGGATTGTTTAGTCTGTGGAAGAGAAGAATGAGGAGGGATTTGATAGCTGCTTTCAACTACCTGAGAGGTAGTTCCAGAGAGGATGGTTCTAGACTATTCTCAGTGGTAGAAGAGGACAGGACAAAGAGTAATGGTCTCAAGTTGCAGTGGGGGAGGTTTAGGTTGGATATTAGGAAAAACTTTTTCACTAGGAGGGTGGTGAAACACTGGAATGCATTGCCTAGGGAGGTGGTGGAATCTCCTTCCTTAGAAGTTTTTAAGGTCAGGCTTGACAAAGCCCTGGCTGGGATGATTTAATTGGGGATGGGTCCTGCTTTTGAGCAGGGGGTTGGACTAGATGACCTCCTGAGGTCCCTTCCAACCCTGATATTCTATGATTCTATTCTAGTCTTACCTTCTCTTTTAAAATTGTATTACAAATACTTCAGTTTTGTAGGCGGTGAGATTTGTCATCATCACCACGGCTTGTCTGCTGCTTTCTTCCTGTTTTGTAATTGTTTTGAGGATTGTGCAGCACTCAGTGGTTTCAGTGTCAGAGTGGATGTTCCCAGACTTTGCTTCAAAACTTGCACTAGGAAGCAGACTTGCAAGGTCCCAGACAACTGTTAGCACTTAGAGTGGCAACAATGTAGGATCCTACACAATGCCAGAAAATCTCTGCACTATGCTGTACATTCTTGTGCATGTTCTAAAATTGCATAATCCTAAAACAGTATGGATTTTGTTTTTATACTCTCCCCCTCCCCTCCTTTTCCAGTATCTAGACGCAGTAATATCAGATGAAAAAGAACCTTATGAAATAGGTCAGCTCCTCAAAAAAACATTAAACCCTTCAGTCAAGTTCCCTAAAGTAAGGGCTTTTTGTATCAATAGCCTTCTAGGAATATTCTCATGTTTGAAATATTGTCAACTCCAAAATGTATAAAATATAAAAAATGTATTCTATTCACTCATGTTTTAAAGTAATGTGTAATTTATCAGTGTTTCATCAAAAGTATGACGATGAACAGAGTTCTGCTTATAGCCTTCTTGCTGTAAGAAAATGTGCTTGCTTTACTGTTGAACAGCAAGAACATCTATTTTATCAAAAGTGCTCATTATGTCAAAGAAAATGATAGAGGAAAGTAAACTGTGCTGAGGTTTGAGAAGTGATGGTGAGTGGCAGCCTGTGAGCATCGGGGAACACAGTAAGAACACTCTGTATCTTGCAATTGATTCTGCTGCACCCACAGCAGGGGGAACTAAAAGGGAATAAAAATAAACTGAAACATGAAGGCAACTTTGATGTTATGTGGAGTTCGTACCACCTTTGGATCAGTACTATCATTTAATGGACATTTCCCACTGGCTAAAACGGCTTAAAATTGCTAATATTTCTGCTCGGGGATTTGTAATGTCTACACTACACATTTTTCTGTAAGTCACCAGGTAACAGACAGCCCAGGTCTTTAATGATGGAGAGCTGCTAACATTTAATAGCTAGCATGTCTGAGAGGTTGGGTGAGTTTATTTCTAGGCAGTTTAAGACACTGTTTAAACATAATTGGTATTTTTTTAAAAAAGTCTTCCTTGATAAATAGAGCAATTTTTAAAAAAAATCAGCCGTCCCCCCTGGAATACTCTCCTCGTATTTTTAGGGCATATGGGCTTGCTTAAACAGGGATTTTCAAAGGTGAAAACTGACTTGCCTTCTTAAGGTAGTCCCACCAGGGTAAGGCCATTTGGAGATGGAAGTTTATAGTACTGCATCCCAGTTATCTATTCTGTAGGTGAACAGAGGATTTCACTCTCCTATCAAACTGAGTGCTTCTTACAAGACATAGGTTTTCTTTTTAATAATGGATATTTAAAGATACAGTGCAATTTTGGTGAACCTAATCTTTGTTTTGTTTGTTGTTTTTAAAAACTGTAGGCCCAATCTTCAGTATAATAGATTCCATGGTGTGAAACCCACAGCAGCACACCTGGGATCTCTGACTGAAACCAACTTGTATGCATCAGCTTAATGGAGCAACTTTCCCCTTCAGACCCCTTGGGGTCTGGAGGAACTTCATATCCTTAACCTCACAGCAAAGGATGGGCTCTTTTTATAAGGAAACTAGCAGCCAGGGGAAAGATTAACTGTGTGTATATGTGATGGGTGTTCACCTTACACAAGGCCTGAATTGGTCAAATAAGTCAATTAACCTTACAGGCTGCATCTGGAGGAAAGATAGAGACTGGTAAGATCAAATGGCTGATGAAGTCTAGCTGGGGGAGGAGCTGGGATAGGCTTATTAAAGAGATGAAGTTGGTGGTAGGAACAAGGCTGCCAGGAGAATCTCTGCGGTCACTCTCTAGAGAGAAGTGGAGTTGGTACAACAAGAAGTTCTAGCAGGAGAGTAAGCCCTGGGACTGCGCCTTGCACTACAGACTCTGGCAGGAAGCTGAGAGGGGTGAAGCAGCTATAGGAAGTGGAGGAAGCTCCAGTTGTAAGCCCAGAGGTGGCTCACAAGAAAGAGAATAGGGGTAGGAAAGAGCCCAGGGAAACAGCAACAGAGTTGGAGCTTGAGCAAACCATGTTTGCTGGTATAGGGTTCCTGGGCTGGAATCTGTAGTAACGGTTGGGCCTGGCCACTGGGAAAGTGGCACAGACTTTAAAGTGGATCAGAAGACCACCTGAGATTGCAAATAGACAGTTTGTCCAATGGGACTTTCATACCCTAGAAAGGGAGGACTGTAGTACTCTGGCTGGAGGGTTGAGTCATGAGAAGGGAGCACCCTGGGTCCAGAGAGAGAGAGACATGCACCATGAGGTGAACAAGCAATTGGAGGGGCATTAGACTGGATGTGAGCTGATCCCCAGACCTAGCCACAAGGAGGTGCCCCAATAGGGAGCATACCCCATTGCAGTATGTATCACACAGCTATCTTCCTGGCTCTCAGTTTGAAGTAGTCAGCCAAGGAGACATGAAAGGGAGCATACTCAAAACAGAGAAACTTTAATAACTTTTCAGGTTAATGAACATCAATATTTTCAATGGGAAAAAAATTAACACTTTGAGAATATTCATTATAAATCAATGTTCATGCTTTAAACTGCTAATTCAAACAATTTCTTTCAATTCACCTGATGAGAAAATTCAAAATTTTATTGAAATCAACAGTTTTCTGTGGAAAACTTCTTAATGAAACCACATTTCCCAAGAGGAAAGAACTTGTTTCAGTCGAAATGTTTTGATCATCGCTAAAAAGTAAACCATAGTCTGCAACTATGGCTATAGTACAAAAACTTCAAATCCTTAGGAAGCAAAAAAAAATCCACACAACTTTTTTTTTCCCCACCCCGCCCCTTGGATATTCCTTAGGATTGTCTAGAACCATCGCTCTGGTTCTTTGCCACTTGATACTGAGCTTTTTCTTGGGCCTGGCATTTATAATTTGAGTGTTTATTTAGCACCTTTAATCTAATAATCTCTTCACCCTTAACAGTTCTGTCTCTTACAGTCTGGTGGTTTAGGCAAGTAAATACAGTACTATCGTATTATGTAAATATGTGAATTGAGACATAGATTTAGCCAAGGTTGCACAGATTCAGTTCAACTGAGTTACTTAAATACTTTTGTTCACATGCCTTGGGATAGAGGGGGAAAGAAAATGCAGACACAATTTATATATTAGAGAACACAGCTCCTCTTTCACCATTGTTTATCTATGGTCTTTCTCTCTAGTCCATGTATATTTCTACTTCACACCAGTGTGATTATGCAGTGTTATTTATATCCAGGTTAATATGATTCTGGAAGGTTATGATTGGTACAAATGATTTATGAATGAAATCATTACAAGATTAATGTACTCTAGCAATGGGTGATATAGATGAATAAGTGTAAGACTTGATGCATTTCTCATGAGGAAATGTAAACTATTCAATCTGGAGGATAGAAAATACCCCCCCATTCTGAGAATTGACCTACTACTGCTACTCCAGTCCCTTGTCAGTTGAAATTGAGCTTCTTCTTGGATTATGAGAACCTAGATTGTGACATAAGTCGACTAAGAGAAGAAAAAATGAAGATGGCAGCAACAATATATAGCAATGCAGAAGTAGCAGACACCAGACTTAAGGTATGTATTTTCTCCTTCTGTTAGCGCATGATGTTGTGTCTTGACTACTGAAGGCTAACATGCAAAAGATTTGGTTTGGATAAGCATTAAGTTTTCAAAAGTTCAGATCCTTCTGTAAAAATGAGCTGGAAAGTGTGAGAGAGAACTGGAGAAAGTGTGTGTGTGTGTCTGTGTACATATTTTCCTATACATTTTTATACATCCTTTCAGCCCCTCTTGTTCCTGCTAGGTGCTAGCTGCTTTCAAGTGATTAATTTTCTTTCAAGGTAACCCCTTGAGTGCTGCATCTGCAGGCAAAATCTGAGATTACACCTTTGCTGTAAGCACGTTACAATAAAGAGGTTGACATGATTTAAACCATATTTATGTCTTGTAGGACCACACTGAGTGTTCTCTGGCTAAGAATATTTGGGCTCTTAAAGTGTAACCCATATGTAGTGTTGAGGTAAACAAAAATGTTAGACAATAGATTTGCTGCTGTTATAAAACAGAGCCCAGTAGTTTATAAAAAGAAAAGGGATTTGAGCCTTTAAATCAGTGTGAGAAAGCACTGCACTTAACCATTTATAGTGAATAGCTTCCTTTTTTACAGTCCTTAGTATGGTGAACTTTGCTGTTACTTGCAATATTTTGTTACAATATAGTAACACATGAGTCTTTCCCAAACACCACATACATATTTATCACATGACCCAGGGCAAAAAATCTGTGATCTAAGAACTTTGTAAACCAAGCATTCGGAGTGACTGCTTCCCGTCTTGGTAATGAAATACATTTCACTCACAATAGCTGTATAAACAGACCGTCATTATGCTCTTGAATGAACTCTCACAGAAAAACGATAGGACAAAAACACCATATTGCTTGGAGGTGAACTTTTTAATTTCCCTCAGTCCTCATCAAATCTACACAACACCTTCAACAGACAAGCCTAGAAGCTTAAATTCATAACTTTGCTAGACACTAAAAATCATGGACTGAATAAAGACATTGGATGTATGCCTTATTACAACAATCTGTAACCCACTAAGAGCCTATCCCCTTCCACCAAGCTGTCTCTTTTCCCCTCCTTTCCTTCTTCTCCCGCTTATGGCTGGAGGGGTGTTAACAGTCCACTCCACCTTGAATGATACCTTGAAATATATGTTAACTACTTACATTAATATGCTCCACCCTGTATTTAGTTGTGACACTCTATGTACCTTTCCCAGACCCGAGAAGAGCTCTGTGTAACTCAAAAGCTTGTCTCTCTCTCCAACAGAAGTTGGTCCAATAGAAGATAATACCTTACCCATCAGTATATTTAGTATTGGAGCTAAAGAACATTATCATGTAGCAGGATCTGTGTTCTGACTTCTAGCTTTTCTTACCCAGAATGGGTGGTTTCTATAAAGGAAGAGCTGCAGGGACAATGAGGGGAAACTGAGTGGGCAGAGCTGCATTAAGGAGCGCTCCTTAGCAAAAGATTGGTTAAAAAGCTGCACAGAGAAATGAAACTCCAGGGAGACAGGGCTGGAGAGAACAGCTCCATGACTGATGCCTGAAAACAGTCAAAGGTAGGAAGCAGCCCAGAGAGCAAGCAAGGGACCATAAGAAACAGACCTTAGATAAGCTTCAACAAGGGCCCTAGCCTAGGTTGGGATCCAGAGGAGAGGATGGGCCTGGGTCCCCTTAACATTCCCTCTCAGGAGGGACAGGTAAATGCTGGAATAGGGGCAAAGACTACTGAGCCCAAACAGGGGCTGAAGGCCTGCCACCTGGTCACAAAGAAACTCAACACTAGTTTTTAAATTTTTTAAAATGTACTGCATTACTCTAAAGGTCCTCAGTTAACAAAAGTAGCCCACATTGTTTTGCAGATGAAGACTCTACTGCTTAGTGGGCTTTAAAACAGTGACCCTTGAGCATGAATCAATTTACTGCCTCAGCAAACTGGTGCTTTGGTGCAATTAATTTCTCTTTCTACATAACTTTCTTTGATCTCTTAACTCTACTAGTTAGGACAACACTTCACTGTGTTACAAAGCAAGCCTTGAGTTGATTGGCACCACAATAAAACCTGTCATATGTTACTGTGCAGTCCTGGAAAATATTTTTGAAGTTCCAGGGTTTAATTAACCAACAGCTGAATAGGTCAAAGCATATAAGTAGGCTTGGCAGAATTCAATTTTTATATTTTAATGGATAATAATGTTGATTTTTTTTATTTTAAATTTTCACAGTTGTGGGAAATTATGGGGTGAGTCAAAGTGATCTGTAGTCTGTCCCTTTGGCGTAGTGGGGGGCCTTATGGTCATCTTGCCCCATCACATGGCATGGCTCTTTAAGAGACTGAAAGGTCTTATTATATATACAAGAACCTGGGAGACACTGCAGGAGAGGAAGCAGTCCTGGGAGTAAGAAGAGCTTGGGAGGAAATCCCATTACTGTTTCTTTAAGAGCCATGGGCCAGGAGGCTTGCACAGAAGGCAGGGAAAGTCTCCCCTCTCACCCAACCAATTGGGGATGAGCTGGGAGAAGAGGACCAGCATCAGTGCTGCTTCCTCCATCGTACCAGATCAGACAACCGGAGTTACCAGCGGGGAAAAGCTGGCCTGTTGAGCTGCCTGAAGCCTAATTAAGGAAAAGGGGGCCAGCCAGGGGAGAAGCTGGTAAGGCCCCCGCAGCTGGCTAATCCACAACTCCGCTCCAGAGAGGAAAGCTGGGGAGACTCCTAGGTAAGGAGAAAGTGTGGAACTAATACAGCTCAGTTCCAAAGAGGAAAGCAAGGGATTCTTGCTTACAGACTGACAAGGGGTAACCCCAAGAAGGAACCAGGAAGGGTTTCTGGATCCGAGACTGTCTTCAGGTTCAAGAAAGAAGTGTCCCAAAGGAAGGGGCCAGAGACTGCTAGCTGGACTAAGCCCAAGGCAACAAATGTCCTTGATTATATCTGAGTGAGCCCCTACTTGTGACTATGGGTGTCATTAATAATTGACACCCTTAGAAGGGAAGTGCTCTTTGATTAAAAAGGTCTGTCTGGACTTGCTGATAGCCTGGGTGAAAGGAGTGATGGAGGGCTCACCTGTGGTGCCGGGCTCATGTGTGGTGCCATGCCTGACCAAAACGAGGCATGCTGGGGTGACATGCATGCCATCACACTCCGACAGTAGTTATTTAATGGCAGTAGATGTTTAGATTCAAAAAGTTAAACCTTGATAACTGTTAAAACACACATTGTCAACATCACATGTCAAAATACACTAAGTAAATATCCGTAAATCTGACTTGAATACATTTTCAAGCAGCATTTTTCTCTTTGCCTATCTATCAACTTTGATTATTATCAATAGAAATATTTTTTGTCGGTTGCATGTATGCAATGAAATCTCCATTTACCAGCATTTAATGATTTAAAAAAAAATCTAATCCTTCCAAGCTGACATCATTATTTTCTCATTATTATGAGTTAAGTAGTTACACAAATGTGGTTAGACATATCTTGGAGCCTCAGCCGTGGACCAGAAGCTCACAGTGCTTGTTGTGTATAAAAACAGAACAAAAAGACATTTTCTTCCCTTAAGAGTTTACAACCCAAGTATAACGCAACAGACAGCAGGTGGATATAGACAGATGGAGAAACAAAAGCAAACAATGGGCCCGCATTGGTAAGCGTGACAAGTAAACTATAATTAACTAATTATCTTTTGAGAGGATTACTTAATACAAGTGATCCAATCTCTATAAATAGCGATGCATGGATAACTGAAATGTATCCACAAATAGTTATACATGTGCAACACAGAATTTACAGATGGCCATACTGACACAACAGGTTACATACTTTCACCACCAAAAAGCTTTTTAAGACAGGTTTGACATATGTATATGTCAAATAAAATATCCCTCATTTGGATTCATCCACACTAGAAAACTACCATACAACGGGAAGTATACATTTAGTATAACTGACAGTGTTTGGTCAGTTATGGTTCCTTACTAAACTAATGATTGTGGATGCATTGGCAGAGCTGTGTAGTGACATCTGCACTGATCATTCAATCTCTCCGGTTCATGATCCCTAAAACTAGACAATAATAAGCCAACTATAATACTGATCTTTGTAGACTATAATAGAGGATGATAACCTTTATCTGGAGTTTTTAAATGATTCTCTAGACTTTAATAGAGAATTACTTTGGCTATGGAAATCTATAGAAGCTTTCCAAAAGCTACAGAAAGGATGTAAGCCTGCAATAGAGAGTGGCTTATTTAGCAATCATCTAGAGCAATCATCTGGTAAAACCTTTTTGTTTGTTTGTTTTTTAAGCAAATCAATAAATATAAGGTTCTATATAAACTACACTCAAAAGCTATTTGGGCCCTGAGTCAGCAAAGATGCCTGAGTGTAGTGCATGCACGTGCTTAGTGCTTTGCTGACTAGGTTGACATTATTCAAGCTTAAAGTTAAGCATGTACTTAAATCCCATTAAATCAATTTGTCTTCAACACCTACTTGAAACTAAGCACATGGTGAAATAGTTTGCTGAAGAGGAGATTAAGTTTCTATAGAACCTTATTGTCATAACAATTATAACAAGGTCATACTGTAGCTTGGGAACAAGACTGAGTAATTTGACAGTATAGAGCAGGGGTGGGCAAAATACAGCCTGCGTTCCGGATCTGGCCCATCTAACATTTCTCTCCGGCCTGCCAGGCTCTTTAGCTGCCCCCTCGTAATCTCCTGGCTGCTAAAAGTCCCACGGCGCAGTGGGGTGCTCAGGCAGGCTGCCTGCTTGCTGTGGCCCCACACTGCTCCCAAAAGCAGCCGGCTGCTGACATGTCTCTGCGCGCCCCGGTGGGGGAAGGTGCCACCTCACGCTGCCCCTGCCCCCAGCACCATCCTCACAGCGCCAATTGGCGAGAAACCGGCCCGTGGGAGCTGCAAGGGTGGTGCTTGCAGGCACGGGCAGCGCACGGAGACCCGCTGCCCTCCTCCCCCCAAAGGGCACGCAGAGATATGCCAGCAGCAGCCGGCCGCTTCTGGGAGCAGTGTGGGTCCAAGGCATGCAGGCAGCCTGCCTGAGCGGTCCACTGTGAAGCTGAGTGGGAGCTGCCTGTGGTAAGCGCCTCCTGGCCACCCCCTCCCATACCCCAACCCCCTACCCCAGGTCAGAACCTCCTCCTGCACTCAAACTCCCTCCCAGACCCTGCACCCCCTCCTGCACCCCAATCCTCTGCCCCAGCTCAGAGCCCCCTAACTCCCTCCCAGAGCCCACACGCCTCACCTTCTCCTGCACCTGAACACTCTGCACGAGCCCGGAGTTCCCTCCTGAACCCAAACTCCCTCCCAGAGCCTGCACCCCCTCCATTAATATAGTAGAAATGTGCAGCCCGTGATGACTTACTAAAATTCATGGAGTGGCCCCGCTGCGAAAATTATTGTCCTACCCTTGGTATAGAGACTGTTATTACCTAGAGTCTTAATAAAGGTAGAGTATAAATCAAAAAATAGTTATCCAGCTTTTTGGCACTGTTTATTTTATATGCATAATATATAAATTTCTACTTCTCCACTCAAATTACTTTTAATGAAAAAATATTTTTAGATGGAAAGGCAAATGTAATAAAAATCATTTATGCAGAGATTACATTTAGCTAAAATGACTTTGAAAGAATGATACTGTGCCATGACCTTGTCAAATAATGCATAGAAAGGGACTCTTCCTAATCACTTAAGAGAATTTGTATATAAAACTTGCTTAAAACTTTGAAATTGAAAATATGCTCCTGCTACTGTATCATGGAGATGGCTTTAGCTGAGGTTGTGTGAAGTTTTTTCCAGTTAAAATCCCTATATTAGGGATGAAAATAAATATTGCATTTTTTTAAAAATAGCTTTCTGGAAAGTTACAAGTAAATACTTTAAATAGTTTAGAATATTTAAGCAGTTAAAATTACTGACTTTTTAAAAATTTTCGGCTGGTTAACTTTTTTCCAGACCTTTCTAATTTTGAAACTTTACATTGCTATTGATCTATGCCAAAAAAAAACAAAAACAAAAACCACACCCAGAAACAAAAACAAACCCTCTGATAATCTTTAATCATTTATGTTTATCTTTGCAATGGAAGCCAATGGAGAAAAACGTATTCATCAAATGCAAATATTTAAATTTTAAACATGGCAGAAGTCTAGCAAATTTAAGATATGGTATCCACTCCAGTGAGGTAAAAAGGTGCCTGGCTAGCAAAGCTCAAAACTTTATGGAATCAAGGTTCCTTGATCTTCAAAGGTTAGACATCTTCCACAGTTCAACAATTCCTAATGTCTGTGCCAACAGAGTTAGGTGGTACACAGCCATGGGACCTTCTCTGTAATGTACCTATCACCTATGAACCTAAACAGATACCAACGTCTAAAAAACTAAAACACCCTTTGCCTCTCCACATGAAAATTCTACACTTAGAAAGGTTGTCTAGATAACTTCTGTTCTGAAGGCAGATTGCTTTAGGGTCATAATTCGTAAAGGAATTCCATGCATTTGACTGACAAATATGCATCATATAATAGATTTGCAGTAAATTTCTTGTCTTTAATATTAATGATCTTTTATTATCTCAAGAGAGAAAAGGAGTACTTGTGGCACCTTAGAGACTAACCAATTTATTAGAGCATAAGCTTTCGTGAGCTACAGCTCACTTCATCAGATGCATCCACGATATGCATCTGATGAAGTGAGCTGTAGCTCACAAAAGCTTATGCTCTAATAAATTGGTTAGTCTCTAAGGTGCCACAAGTACTCCTTTTCTTTTTGCGAATACAGACTAACACGGCTGTTACTCTGAAAAATATCTCAAGAGAGGTATTTTATCCCATGTATATCTAAAGCCTCTCCAATATCTGGCTAATGGTAAGAGTGGAATGAATCTTGTACATTCTGGCAAAAGCTTGTAAAGTTGTGTGCCTAAGTGAGACACAGACGTTCATGTTGACACACTTAAAAATGATTTGATTTTCAGAGGAGCATCCAAAGCTCCCATTGAAGTCAAAGAGCTGCATGTCTTTAGCACATCTAGAAATGGGTTTTAAAATGTAAACCTTTTGTAACTGTTTTTTAGCAGAGACCAATTATATTTTTTTAAAAGTAAACAGTTCCAGACAATGTAAATTCTGCCCACTTAAGTGATGTTGCATGGGGTAACTGCAAAATTTGATCCTTAATGTACATAGCATACATATATAATTTTATGAGTTCTGCATGTCACTTATTACTCAAAATCAATATGACTTAGGGCTATCAAGTGATTAAAAAAATTGTGATTAATCATGCTGTTAAACAATAATAGATTACCGTTTGTTTAAATATTTTTGGACATTTTTTACATTTTCAAATCCTATTGATTTCAATTACAACACAGAATACGAAGTGTACAGTGCTCACTTTATATTTATTTTTTATTACAAATATTTGCACTGTAAAAAACAAAATAAATACTATTTCTTAATTCACCTCATACAAGTACTGAGGTGCAACCTCTTTATCGCGAAAGTTGAACTTACAAATTTAGAATTACGTACAAAAAATAACTGCATTCAAAACAATGTAAAACTTTAGAGCCTACAAGTCCACTCAGTCCTACTTCAGCCAATTGCTCAGACAAACAAGTTTGGTTACAATGTGCAGGAGCTAATGCTGCCCGTTTCTTATTTACAGTGTCATCTGAAAGTGAGAACAGGTATTCGCATGGCACTGTTATAACTGACATCACAAGATATTTACATGCCAGATGTGCTAAAGATTCATATGTCCCTTCATGCTTCAACCACCATTTCAGAGGACATGCATCCATGCTGATGATGGGTTCTACTCGATAACGATCCAAAGCAGAGTGGACCGACGCACGTTCATTTTCATCATCTGCGACAGATGTCACCAGCCGATGGTTGATTTTCTTTTTTGGTGATTCGGGTTCTGTAGTTTCCGCATCTGAGTGTTGCTCTTTTAAGACTCCTGAAAGCATGCTCCATACCTCATCTCTCTCAGATTTTGGATGGCACTTCAGATTCTTAAACTTTGGGTCAAGTGCTGTAGCTATTTTTTAAAATCTCACCTTGGTATCTTCTTTGTGTTTTGTCAAATCTGCTGTAAAAGTGTTCTTAAAACTAACATGTGCCTGGTCATCATCTGCGACTGCTATAATATGAAATATATGGCAGAATGTGGGTAAAACAGAACAGGAGACATACAATACTTCCCCAAGGAATACAGTCACAAATGTAATTAACACATTATTTTTTTAACGAGCATCATCAGCATGGAAGCATGTCCTCTAGGATGGTGGCTGAAACATGAATGGGCATACAAATGTTTAGCATATCTGGCATGTAAATACCTTGCAATGCCGGCTACAAAAAGTGCCATAGGAATGTCTGTTCTCACTTTCAGGTGACATTGTAAATAAGAAGCAGGCAGCATTATCTCCCGTAAATGTAAACAAACTTGTTTGTCTTAGTGATTGGCTGAACAAGAAGTAGGACTGAGTGGACTTTGTTTTATTTTTGAGAGCAGTTATGTCACAAAAAAAATCTACATTTGTAAATTACATTATCACGACAAAGATTGCACTACAGTACTTGCATGAGGTGAACTGAAAAATACTATTTATTTTGTTTATCATTTTTACAGTGCAAGTATTTGTAATACAAAATAATATAAAATGAGCACTGTACACTTTATATCTTGTGTGTAATAGAAATCAATATATTTGAAAATGTAGAAAAACATCCAAAAACATTTAATAAATTTCAATTGGTAATTTATTGTTGAACAGTGCGATTAATCGTGATTAGTTTTTTTTTACTGGCAATTATTTCTTTTCAGTTAATTGCGTGAATTAACTGTGATTAATCAACAGCTGTAATATGACGTAAAAAAATACAGCCTCTAAACTTAATAAACTGTAAAATAGACATTAACATTCTTGATATAAATTTTACTGACTCACTCACCAATATACATGGTATGTTTGACTGCTGACACGGTTGTTCCTCAAAATATCCAAAATATAGAAATGTTTCATTAAGTGTCTTTAAAGATTTACACAAGGTAAATTTTAGTGTGGGGGGGGTAAACTAATTTTGTTTTAAGGGGTCACTTCCCCTTTACCTCTATCTAAATTAAATTGTGCACAAGCTCATTGTAGTCAGAACAGATCTTCATCTGGAAATATATTTGAACTCTTCTATACATGCATGAAAAGTGGTTCTCAAATGGTGATGTGAGTACTTCCTGGTGGCTTATAAAGAGACGTCTGTCTATATCTCCTTATTTCCAGCTGCTACCTTGCATTAGTACATGATTTTGTTGTCTTTTATGTACTTCTGCACTTGTTTAGTGGAAAAAATATCAGTGTAGTTCCTACAGGGATGTTCTAGAATCATGAATAGAAGGCATAATAGTCCATGTGACTGAACGCAAAAACAGATATGGTCAGTGAGCTATTGGCTTTCAAAGTGTTAGATGTTAACAAATTATATACTTGCCTATGGTACCTACTGAAACTGTAAGTGCTTTATTTGATGGTTTTTCTCTTCAGCAGTTGGCATTGTATCTGTTGCTTCATTGATCATGTACTATCAGACATATTCCAGATCTTGTTTTCAGTGAAGTGAATAAATAATGTTTACTTTCAAGATTACTGGGACACTGTGATATCTACAAGAACATGTAGGATATGGGGAAATATCTCAACTTCAGTAATTTACTGTCCCTTTTTTAAAAAAAAATGTTTTGAGTCTACCTTTAAAACTGCTGACTGATGACTTAGATTAGACTCCATTGTATAGTAGGTTTCAGAGTAACAGCCGTGTTAGTCTGTATTCGCAAAAAGAAAAGGAGTACTTGTGACACCTTAGAGACTAACCAATTTATTTCAGCATAACCTTTTGTGAGCTACAGCTCACTTCATCAGATGCACACTGTGGAAAATACAGATGATGTTCTTATACATACAAACCATGAAAAAATGGGTGTTTACCACTACAAAAGGTTTTCTCTCCCCCCACCCCACTCTCCTGCTGGTAATAGCTTATCTAAAGTGATCACTCTCCTTACAATGTGTATGATAATCAAGGTGGGCCATTTCCAGCACAAATCCAGGTTTTCTTCCCCCCCCCATTTTTTTTTCCACACACACAAACCCACTCTCCTGTTGGTAATAGCTTATCTAAAGTGATCACTCTCCTTACAATGTGTATGATAATCAAGGTGGGCCATTTCCAGCACAAATCCAGGGTTTAACAAGAACGTCTGAGGAACGGGGGGGGGGGGTGGAAGGAGGAGGAAAAAACAAGGGGAAATAGGTTATCTTGCATAATGACTTAGCCACTCCCAGTCTCTATTCAAGCCTAAGTTAATTGTATCCAATTTGCAAATGAATTCCAATTCACCAGTCTCTCGCTGGAGTCTGGTTTTGAAGTTTTTCTGTTGTAATATCGCAACTTTCATGTCTGTAATCGCGTGACCAGAGAGATTGAAGTGTTCTCCGACTGGTTTATGAATGTTATAATTCTTGACATCTGATTTGTGTCCATTTATTCTTTTATGTAGAGACTGTCCAGTTTGACCAATGTACATGGCAGAGGGGGATTGCTGGCACATGATGGCATATATCACATTGGTAGATGTGCAGGTGAATGAGCCTCTGATAGTGTGGCTGATGTTATTAGGCCCTGTGATGGTGTCCCCTGAATAGATATGTGGGCACAGTTTGCAACGGGCTTTGTTGCAAGGATAGGTTCCTGGGTTAGTGGTTCTGTTGTGTGGTATGTGGTTGCTGGTGAGTATTCGCTTCAGGTTGGGGGGCTGTCTGTAGGCAAGGACTGGCCTGTCTCCCAAGATTTGTGAGAGTGTTGGGTCATCCTTCAGGATAGGTTGTAGATCCTTGATAATGCGTTGGAGGGGTTTTAGTTGGGGGCTGAAGGTGACGGCTAGTGGTGTTCTGTTATTTTCTTTGTTAGGCCTGTTCTGTGTTAGGTGACTTCTGGGAACTCTTCTGGATCCATCAATCTGCTTCTTCACTTCCGCAGGTGGGTATTGTAGTTGTAAGAATGCTTGATAGAGATCTTGTAGGTGTTTGTCTCTGTCTGAGGGGTTGGAGCAAATGCGGTTGTATAGCAGAGCTTGGCTGTAAACAATGGATCATGTGGTCAGGGTGAAAGCTGGAGGCATGTAGGTAGGAATAGCGGTCAGTAGGTTTCCGGTATAGGGTGGTGTTTATGTGACCATCGTTTATTAGCGCCGTAGTGTCCAGGAAGTGGATCTCTTGTGTGGACTGGACCAGGCTGAGGTTGATGGTGGGATGGAAATTGTTGAAATCATGGTGGAATTCCTCAAGGGCTTCTTTTCTCTGGGTCCAGATGATGAAGATGTCATCAATATAGCGCAAGTAGAGTAGGGGCGTTAGGGGACGAGCGCTGAGGAAGCATTGTTCTAAGTCTAAAGTTCACTTTGCTTCTCTACAAAAGAAAAAGGACACTAAACTTTCTAAACTACTACATGCCACAAGGGGCCACAGCAATGGTTCCCTCAACCCACCCAGCAATATTGTTAACCTATCCAACTATACTCTTAGCCCAGCAGAAGCAGCTGTTCTATCTCGGGGCCTCTCCTTCTGCACCTCCACCCCCACGAACATGATACAGTTCTGTGGTGACCTAGAATCCTATTTTCGACGTCTCCGACTCAAGGAATATTTCCAACACACCTCTGAACAACATACTAATCCACAGAGACCTCCCTACCAACACTACAAAAAGAAGGATTCTAGGTGGACTCCTCCTGAAGGTCGAGACAGCAGACTGGACTTCTACATAGAGTGCTTCCACCGATGTGCACGGGCTGAAATTGTGGAAAAGCAGCATCATTTGCCCCACAACCTCAGCCGTGCAGAACACAATGCCATCCACAGCCTCAGAAACAACTCTGACATCATAATCAAAAAGGCTGACAAAGGAGGTGCTGTTGTCATCATGAACAGGTAGGAATATGAACAAGAGGCTGCTCGGCAGCTCTCCAACACCACTTTCTACAGGCCATTACCCTCTGATCCCACTGAGAGTTACCAAAAGAAACTACAGCATTTGCTCAAGAAACTCCCTGAAAAAGCACAAGATCAAATCCGCACAGACACACCCCTGGAACCCCGACCTGGGATATTCTATCTACTGCCCAAGATCCATAAACCTGGAAATCCTGGGCGCCCCATCATCTCAGGCATTGGCACCCTGACAGCAGCATTGTCTGGCTATGTAGACTCTATCCTCAGGCCCTTCGCTACCAGCACTCCCAGCTACCTTCGAGACACCACTGACTTCCTGAGGAAACTACAGTCCATCGGTGATCTTCCTGATAACACCATCCTGGCCACTATGGATGCAGAAGCCCTCTACACCAACATTCCACACAAAGATGGACTACAAGCCGTCAAGAGCACTATCCCCGATAATGTCACGGCTAACCTGGTGGCTGAACTTTGTGACTTTGTCCTTACCCATAACTATTTTGCGTTTGGGGACAATGTGTACCTTCAAATCAGTGGCACTGCTGTGGGTACCCACATGGCCCCACAGTATGCCAACATTTTTATGGCTGACTTAGAACAACGCTTCCTCAGCTCTCGTCCCCTAACGCCCTTGCTCTACTTGCGCTATATTGATGACATCTTCATCATCTGGACACATGGAAAAGAAGCCCTTGAGGAATTCCACCATGATTTCAACAATTTCCATCCCACCATCAACCTCAGCCTGGTCCAGTCCACACAAGAGATCCACTTCCTGGACACTATGGCGCTAATAAACGATGGTCACATAAACACCACCCTATACCGGAAATCTACTGACTGCTATTCCTACCTACATGCCTCCAGCTTTCACCCTGACCACACCACACAATCCATTGTCTACAGCCAAGCTCTGCTATACAACCGCATTTGCTCCAACCCCTCAGACAGAGACAAACACCTACAAGATCTCTATCAAGCATTCTTACAACTACAATACCCACCTGCGGAAGTGAAGAAGCAGATTGATGGATCCAGAAGAGTTCCCAGAAGTCACCTAACACAGAACAGGCCTAACAAAGAAAATAACAGAACGCCACTAGCCGTCACCTTCAGCCCCCAACTAAAACCCCTCCAACGCATTATCAAGGATCTACAACCTATCCTGAAGGATGACCCAACACTCTCACAAATCTTGGGAGACAGGCCAGTCCTTGCCTACAGACAGCCTCTCAACCTGAAGCCAATACTCACCAGCAACCACATACCACACAACAGAACCACTAACCCAGGAACCTATCCTTGCAACAAAGCCCGTTGCCAACTGTGCCCACATATCTATTCAGGGGACACCATCACAGGGCCTAATAACATCAGCCACACTATCAGAGGCTCGTTCACCTGCACATCTACCAATGTGATATATGCCATCATGTGCCAGCAATGCCCCTCTGCCATGTACATTGGTCAAACTGGACAGTCTCTATGTAAAAGAATAAATGGACACAAATCAGATGTCAAGAATTATAACATTCATAAACCAGTCGGAGAACACTTCAATCTCTCTGGTCACGTGATTACAGACATGAAAGTTGCGATATTACAACAGAAAAACTTCAAAACCAGACTCCAGCGAGAGACTGGTGAATTGGAATTCATTTGCAAATTGGATACAATTAACTTAGGCTTGAATAGAGACTGGGAGTGGCTAAGTCATTATGCAAGGTAACCTATTTTCCCTTGTTTTTTCCTCCTCCTTCCACCCCCCCCACCCCGTTCCTTAGACGTTCTTGTTAAACCCTGGATTTGTGCTGGAAATGGCCCACCTTGATTATCGTACACATTGTAAGGAGAGTGATCACTTTAGATAAGCTATTACCAGCAGGAGAGTGGGGTGGGGGGAGAGAAAACCTTTTGTCATGATAAACACCCATTTTTTCATGATTTGTGTGTATAAAAACAAACATCTTCTGTATTTTCCACAGTATGCATCCGATGAAGTGAGCTGTAGCTCACGAAAGCTTATGCTCAAATAAATTGGTTAATCTCTAAGGTGCCACAAGTACTCCTTTTCTTTTTGCATTGTATAGTAAACTCTTCCCACAAAGGGTAAGGTGTTTGTTTTCTAAATTGGTTCCTCGACCATATCTAAATATTTTTCACGACCATATCTAAATATTTAAAATATGTAGAATATTTACGATAGCTTTATATACGAATATTGAAGACTAGAAGTTTCAAGATATTGGCAATGACACCAGTATAAAATTTTGAATAAAACTACAATAAACATAATGATGACTTCATTTTTTGACTCTCAGCATAAAGATTGTAAGAAGTCATATTTGAATATATATCAATTTGATACTAAAATAATACTCATCACTTTTTCTTAATGAAATATAGGATGGGAGCATGTGGACGTGGAGTGCTGTGGAAGTGAAGAAACTTGAATTTTGAGGAATAGGAGAGGAAATCAGTGCAGGAATGAAGGAAGTGCAGAAACATGGACACAGTGATAGAAGAGGAAGATGATCCTGAGAGTATAATAAGGTTATAAAGAATAGCCAGCATGGATTTGTCAAAAAAAAAAAATCATGACAAACCAACCTGGGTAGGAAGGCCAGGGTGGGAGATGGATTGTAGCAGAATGGATAGTGATGGATAAGAACAGAGTGAGGAGCAGGGAAAAGCAAATGGTGTGGAAAAGAACAGAGGTGGGACGAGTGAAAGGTTCTTTAGCTAGTAGAATACATTCCCCTCCAGAACCTGGAATTGAACCTAGTTGTCCTTAGTTCCCAACATTCTGCTTTTGTGAGCAAGTATTTGCAAAAGCCACTGGCAAAATGTGTGTGTCTTCTCCTTTAGTCTCTAGTCTACTCAGAGCAGCCTACTATGGCTGCAAGTTACTCAGCTCAAGTGATAGGGATCTGTGCTGTAGATCTAGATACCTTGCTGATTACTATTGTTGGTGTCAATATTATTCCATATGATGGAATTCCAGTATTTTTTTGTTTTATTTTTAAAATAGGAAATATGTTTTTATGTATAGAAACCGTACATTAAGATATTTAAGTTGCAAAATGAAGCACTCCAAAGTTAGGAAATGCCAGAATTAAGTTTGCATGTGCAACCTTAATTTGTACCTTTCTGAATATGCATTAGGACATCGTCTTCAATGACATCATCAGTTTGGTAGAATGTTTAAAAAAGGAAATCCTCAAAGACCTGATCTCCTAAATTTGGGCCTGCTCCTGCTCCCACTGAATTCAATGGGAGTTTGTCATTGATTTCAATGAAAGAAGGAGTACACCTATTGTTTGGAATTTAAGCTACTGTTGACAGGATACAAATGAAGTATGGGCCTAATTATACCATTACGCATATGTATGGATTTATTCACATGAACAGTCCCTTTGGCTCTACTGTGCCTTGTGCGCCCAAGTGTTTGTGGGATCAGTCCTTTACTCTGTTTTTGTAAATCAAATATTTTATTGTAAACCAAAGCATTTTCTTTTCACATTTTCTGTTTTTAAAATGAAGACGGTTGATTAAGGTACACACACACACACACCCAATCTGACAGATCTAAATTAAAAAGAAAACATGTAACTCAAAGTGTAGATTTGTAAGAGCGTTTATCACACCCATCTGCTTGCTTTGATTTGTGTTTACTATATTTTTAATCGGGTCTAAGAGAAGGTTAATCACCTTGTGCAGTAACCGAGGTTCTTTGAGATGGTTGTCCCTCTGGGTGCTCCACTTTAGGTGTCTTGGCACCCTGCACTTCTAGTTGGAGACTTGTGGTAGCAGTGAGCCGGTTGGCCGCACATGTGCAGCAGCCATCTTGCACCACTTCATGCAGCTACCCCACATGCGCAGCCAACCTCCACCCAATTCCTTCTCTACCCCAGAGAACCAAGCCGAAACTCAGGAGGAGGGTGGGTACTGGAGCACCCAGAGGGACAACCATCTTGAAGAAGCTCAGTTACTGCACAAGGTGAGTAACCTTCTTTTCTTCAAGGAGTGTCCCTGTGGGTGCTCCACTTTAGGTCACTGAAGAGCAGTGCCTCTCAGTGAAGAGGAGGGGCTTCGGAGTTGATGTATGTACTGTGGAGAGCACCGATAGACCAAAGTGAGTGTTTGCAGCTGACTGCTGTTCCAGGGCATAATGTTTGGTGAAAGTATGGGGCAACTCCCAGGTAGCTACTTTACAAATATCCATGGTGGGTACACGTTTAAGAAAAGCTATGGATGTGGACATAACTCTAGTGGAGTGTGTACAAAGTCCAGAAGGAGCTTGCAAATTGGTCATTTTGGTAGCACAGTTTGATACAATTAGAGATCCATTTAGAAAGTGTCTGTTTAGAAATGGTTGTGCCTCATGATCATTCTGTTACGAATACGAATAGCTTGGACAATTTTCTGAATTCTTTTGTTCTCTCTATATAGAACGCCAGTGCTCTGCGGATGCCTAGTGTGTGAAGGGACGGCTCCCTGTTGTCAGCATGGGGCTTGGGAAAGAATATGGTAAGTAAATGGGTTCGTTGAGATGGAAGAGGGAGGCAACCTTAAGTATGAATTTAGGGTGTGGGCATAGGATTACTTTGTGCTTGAGGAATGTGGTATAAGGTGGGTGTGCCATTAGGGCACCCAACTTTCACACCCTTCCTCCTGATGTGATAGATACTAAAAAGGCGACCTTCAAGAATAAGTGTAGGAACAAGCAGGTCGCTAGCAGTTGAAAGGGTTTGCCCATGAGGGCATGGAGAACAAGGTTGAGGTCCCACATAGATGTGGGGTAAGTGTTCTCTATACCCTTGAGAAAGCACTTAGTCAGTGGATGGGTGAAGACCGTGAGTTCGTCCACCTTGTTGTGAAAGGTGGTGATGGCTGATAAGTGTACTCTGAGTGAGCTAGTAGAGAGGCCAGATTTTTTGCTTGTCAATATGTAATCAATGATAGTGGGTAACGGGGCCGATTGTGGAATGATTTGCTTGTCTCAGCACCAGATGGAGAATCTTTTCCACTTGTGTGCGTACGTTGTTTGTGTGGAGAGACGTTGGCTTTTAAGTAGAATGTCTTGGACCTCCTTCGAACAGCATGTTTCGAGTTCTGTCATGCTTATATTAGCCATGCCTTGAGATGAAGTGTTGGAATGACGCAGTTGTCCTTATTCTGTGTCACTAGGTGAGGCAGGAGAGGAAGGGTTTATAATCTGACAACCATCTGGGTCAGGTATGGGAACCATGTTTGTCTGGGCCATATTGGTGCAATCAAGATGACTCTGGATTTGTCATGTCTGATTTTATGTAGGACATGACTCAACAGAAGGATTGGGGGGGAAGGCGTACAGGAACAGGCTCTCCCATTTGATGAGGAAGGCATCTCCGAGAGAGTTGTGTCCCAGTCCCGCTTGGGAGCAGTATTGTGGGCATTTGGCATTGTGGGCCATGGCAAAAAGGTCTATTGAGGGGAATCCCCATTGTCGAAATATAGTTTACAGAATTTGTGGGTCTAGTTCCCACTTGTGAGTCTGTGAGAAGTTCCTGCTGAGGTCGTCTGCTGTGGCACTCTGGTTTCCAGGTAGGTAGGATGCTGTGATGTGTATGTTGTTGGAGATGCACCATTTCTGCTTCTGTGCAGAACAGGTAAGATCGGGCCCCTTCTTGGCAATTTATATAAACCATAGTCACCAAATTGTCCGTGAGACTCTGGACAGTTTTTTGCAGATCGGGGGAGAAAGTGATGGCAGGCGTTTCGAACCGCTTGGAGCTCCAGTAAATTTATGGGGAGATTTGACTCCTCTAGGGACATCAGCCCTGAATGGTGGTGTTAGCCAAGTGTGCCCCCCATCCTACCAGAGAGGCATCCGTGGTGACAGTGACTGATGGGGTATTCCTTTTTTAAGGGAACACCTGAGCAGACGTTTGTTTTTTTTTGTCCACCATTTGAGCGAGTCTTTCACTCTGCTGGGCATTATAAGCCATCTGTTGATCGAGTGTCTGTGAGGAATGTATACAGTGCGTAGCCAGGTTTGTAGACATCTCATATGCACCTTGGCATGATTCACGACAAACGTGGTAGCCGACATGTGTCTGAGAAGTTGTAGTCATGTTCTGGCAGGCTTTTATAGGCTGTCTCTTACTGTCGCAATTAGGTTTGTTAAGGCAAGAAGCCGTTGCTGGGGTATCCATGTTGATGCCGTGACACAGTTGAGGCATACCCCTATTAAGTCCAGTTGTTGGGTTTGGGCCAGGGTGGATTTCTGTAGGTTGGTTTGTAACCTTAGGTTTGTAAATAGGGTTAGAGTGGTATGAGTGGCGTGAACTGCCTTGTCGTATGTCAGTGCTTTTAGCAGTCAGTCGTCTAGTTAGGGGAATATGGTCACACCCTGCTTGCGAAGATGTGCTGATTCAATGGCCAGTACTTTGGAAAAAAATCTTGGAGCCATAGAAAGGCTGAAGGGAAGTACCTTGTATTAGTAGTGTATTTTCTGCTGTAACAGGTACTTGTGAGATGGTTCCCTGAAGAGGGAAGGGGGGTGGGTTGGTGGAAAGGAAAGAAAGGGGATGGAATAGCCCTTCTGTATAATTTCCAGAACCTATTTGTCTGTGGTGATGGTTCTCCAGATTGGGTAAAAGGGTGTAAGGCGGTCCCCAAGTGGGCTGGAAATTAGAGGTGACTTTGGAATTGGAGAATGTGGGGCTCTAGTGTCCCTGACCAACACTTCAAAACATTTATCTAGAAATGGATGGCTGAGACATAGACGACTGCTATTGCGTCTGACGGCGTCTTGTCCGGTGCTGCTTGCGGTGTTGATCATAATATCTTTGAGGCTGAGTGTATGCGGCAGGATGGAATTGTTGGTTGTACAATCTGCCCTGTTTCTTTCTGTTCGCAGGGATATAGATTCCAAGTGTCTTCAGTGTCACATGGGAGTCCTTCAGGGTGTGTAAGGAGATGTCCGTGCTCTCTACAAACAATTTTTGCCCTCAAAAGGTAAGTCCTCTACTGTCGCCTGAACTTCCCTGGGAAAGCCGGAGAGATGGAACTATGAAGCTCTCCACATGACAATGGATGAGGCTATGGAGCAGGCCACAGCTTGCAATAAATCTGTCAGCTTATGTTGAGTCTATGGTAACTCAGCCAGTGAGATATCTTATGAATCAGCTACTTTTTTAAACAAATCCTGAAAGGATTTGAAGTCATCTCCCAATGTGGGGATCGGCGGCATTATTGTTTCATCCGGAGACGAAGTCTGGATGTGGGTAGGTGCGAAGGGTGTCACCATCTGGCCTGTCTGCTGATTCTTCAGAAGTTCTGGAGAAGCTGGAGCAGATGGTGGAGGCGATTGCTGTGTCCTGGACCTAAGTGGTTTGGATGGCTGGGTGTTTTGGGCTCTGTATAATGCCCAGGGGTCCCAGTATGCCCACTGCAATGGGAAGGCCATGGGAGGGGGCACCCATTGTGGGGGTTGCCAACTCATGCCCTGTGGCCGAGCAGGTCCAGGTTTAGGAGAGGGATGGTGAGGTGTGCCCACTCCTGTCTCCACTTCATCACTGAAGAGAGGATGGGCCGAGCCAGCAGGTGTAGTGATAAAGCTTGGCCCTGACCTGGCCAGGGTGCCATCAGTGCCAAAGAGCAGAGTTCCCGGGGTGGAAGCAATGAGTAGGTCCGCATGGCTGACAAACTGTTGTGGTAGCGGGAGACTGGATGCCGACAGCGCAGGCAAGCTCAGGCTGGGAACCAGAGGGCGTGTTGTCGGTGCCGCAGACTTGTCAGATTGTATTGGTGCAGCAGGCGGGGCCATTGCGCTGCTCTGTGCCTGACGTTTCTGCTCCCTTGGTGCCGAGCTATGAGGCTTAGTTTTGCTGCTATGAGAGCAAAACTCCACAGGGTCTTTTGCTCCTCGGGCCGTCTTGGTACCAGACTGTCCCGGTGCCTCGTGGTCCGGCGCTCTGGGTGCCATTGGTACCGGGGCAGTTTTTGTGGTCAGGGGTTGCTTTTTTGGAGGTAAATCCCGGTGTGGCAAGGAGTGAGACCTCTTTTTTATGGCTTTGGTAGGACCAGGGTCCTTAGAAGACATTTTTGCAGAGGACTCCATATCTGAGGCAGCTGCAGGTGAGGACTGGCGAGGAGGTGTCCTGGACTCGGGGTCAGAGGCGGGTCGGAGTTTTAATTGGAGGTCCTTGGCCTTTCTTGTCTGTGCTGTGAGTTTCTTGCAGTGGGACACATTTGGGTAATGTGCTTCTCCCCCAAACAACGGACACACTGCAAGTGGCTGTCTGTCACTGGTATTGAGAGTCTGCAGGTCAGACAGTGCTTGAAACCTGGAGAGCCAGGCATGTCCGAGAGGCTAGCTGAATGAAGAATGGGAATAGTCCCGGTCTAATGCCTCTTCAGCGGCTCCCCGTCAGATGCTGGGAGAAAAACGGAAAAATGGGAGGGGGTTTTAAATGTGAAAATGAAAGAAAAATGAATGGAGAGATAAACAATGAGGATACTACATGCTGATTCAAATGCACCTAAAAGTTAAGTCCCTAACTGTTCGACAAATAATCATCTCCATTTAAAAATGATCAAAGTTCCCACCTTATTTTTTCCCAGAAAAACCAAATGTAAAATGGTAGTACTTTATAATATGCAGTGATTACTAAAGAATCAACTGTAAGGGAACATACTATTTTAATACATATTCATTATGATATAATCTTTAATTACATCCTGCTCATCTCACAGGACTCCTGTCTCATTCGGCGCACAGGATGGACACTCAAGGAGGCAGAATTATGGTTGTCTGGCATTTCCTAACTTTTAAATGCTTGACTTTTCAACCTATGTAGCATTCTTCTAATGCTTTTTTAAATTTTAGATTCAGTAATACGAAGTGAAAATTAGAGTAAAGTCCCCATCAGAGAATGCAGTGTATGTCTCTTCTTTAGTATGAACGATCACAATGTGAGTTGCAGCAGGTATCTCTGAATACAGTGCTTACATACCAGATGATAAAACAAGCACACTATTTAAGTGCTTTTGTATCCTAGAGAGACCTATAACGAACTGTTTTCAAAACTCAGGGCAAATCTGCAATACAAAATTAAGTCGACCTAAGTTAACATACCGCCTGTGCAGTAATTAAATTGCTTTAGCATGTCCCACTGTGCTCCTTGTGTCAGCGGTGCGCATCCTCACTAGCAATGCACCCTCAATAATATCCCACATTGCAACTCGCCACCATCTAGCACAGGGTATTTTGGGAAGGGTTTGCAATGCCTCATGGGGGCAAATGCGTCACACAGGGATGACCGGGAACATGGTTTCAATGTCCCATAATGCAGTTTTATCCATCCCATAATTTTCTCTGCATCTGCAACATCATCTGCATTATGTTTTGTGCCTCTTTTCAAAAGCCCCACAAACCCACACCATCTCTGTGAAAAGCATGGATCCTGCATGGCTCTGCACTATTGTGATGACCACTGTGAACACCATGCATCTGATCCTGCAGTATTTCCAGACCCACAAGAGAAGCCACGTGGAATAATATGATTCCTTGCAGGCTAGCTTGCTGGAAGCCATGGAAAGAAACAATTTGCAGTTGCTGTTTGCAGTCGCAGAGCAGCTTAACATGGTGGAGTGATGGTTCTAGGCCTTAGAAACAAGCACTTACTGGTGGGATCACATCATTATGCAGGTATGGGATGACTAGCAGTGACTTCAGAACTGTCAGATGCACAAGGCCACATTCTTGGAAGTGTATGCGAAGCTTGCCTCAGCCCTCTGGTGCAGTAACACCAAAATGAGAGCTGCATTGACAGTGGAAAAGCAAGTGGCAATCACTGTGTGGAAGCTTGAAACACCAGATTGCTACTGATTGATCAGAAATCAATTTGGAGTTGGGAAATCCACTGTGGGAGTAGTTGTGATGCAAGAGTGCAGGGGCCATTAACCACATCCTGCTATGAAGGACTGTGATTCTGGGCAATGTGCAGGATGTACTGCATGGTTTTGCAGCAATGGGGTTCCTGAACTGTTGTGGTGGCACGCATGTCCCTATTTTGGCATTAAACCACCTTCCCGCAGAGTACATCTACAGAAAGGGCTACTTTTCACTGGTATTGGAAGTGCTGGTAGAATACTGGGGATGTTTTACTGACATCAATGCAGGATGGTCAGTGCAGGTTCATGAAGCACACAGCTCTTCCTTCTCCTCCTTATCTGGCTGAGCCACTCTGCTGGTGTGGATGAAGAGATCCTGAAGGCCACATTTCCAGGTGCAAAAAATACAGTGTACAGAGGTACTATTGTGAGTGTATTCACTCCCCTTGATCCACACAAGTTTCAAGCACTACATTCTCACTTCTGTTTGGGATTCATAGAGCACGGTGTCAGTCCCAGACATGGTGAGTATGGCCCCGGGGAAAAGACAGGGAGAGCTGGCATAATAAGGGCGGGAGATGGAGAGCTCACAGGCATGAGTATATGTGGATAGGGCAACTGAACTGAATACTGGCACCATTTTCATAGGCAGTGGTGAATTTAGCGGATATCTCACTGCTGAGGGTAACGGAAGCTGAAAGGGAACAGCTCCTGCATGCTTCTGGCTGCAGACTGGGTCTGTATGCTGCTTGCCTGTGTGCTGCAATGATGCCTGCTGAAGTAATTGCTGAGTGGCATGGAAAAGCATCCTACCAGAGTGGAAGAAAAAAGGCATCCCTTCCCAGAAATCTTCAGCAGAGGATTGCAGACTACCTTCAGGAAAGCTTCCTCGAGATCTCTATGTAGGATTCACAGGACATCCCAGTGCACATAAACTATTCTGCAGGGCCTCCTCTGCCTAACTACATGGAAATGAGAAGCATATAGTGACTCTACCTTTACTAGTTATTTCACTATCTCCTCTAGCCTGATTAAAAAAGAGTAAATGAACAGATGTGTCCGTGCAATATGAAATCAAACTGCATACTTACCAGAGGTTCCTTCCTCTGCATAAGGCTCACCTGCGCTGGACTGTAGGGACTTGCTTGACTGCTCTGGAGTCAAAGAGTTCCTGGCTCACTGGGCCACTGGATCCCCATCGCCTGTCCCCCATTCTTCTCCTCCTCTTCCTCCTCCAACCCCTCGTCCTCAGGGTTCACTCCAGTGGCCTGTGACTCTGACTCATCCAAAGTGCAAAGAGGCCCTTCTGGCGGGAGGGAGTGTCACCACTCAGGATAGCATGTAGCTTATTGTAAAAGCGTCATGTCTGCGGCCCCACAGCAGAGTGACTGTTAGCCTCCCTTGCTTTTTGGTATTCCTGCCACAGTTCCTTGACTTTCACACAGCACTGCTGCAGGTCCCTGTTGTAGACCTTCTCCCCCATGCCCCGAGCGATCTACTCATAGATATTGATGTTTCTACAGCTGAATCAGAACTGGGCATGCACAGCCTGTTCTACCCACAGATCCAACACCTCCTTTGTACTCTAGGTAGGGGCACGTCTGCATCATGGAGGTGGCATGGTCAGCTGGGCAATTGCTATGTGAGCGCTGCACACCGAGCAAACAGAAAATGAAATTTCAAAAATTTGCTGGGCATAAAAGGGGGAGGGGCTTGTATTTGTGTACCTGGCTGTTGAGCAGCAGAGTTCAAAACGGTGGCCAGAGTGGTCACAGTGGGAGTTGTGGGACACCTCCTGGAGGCCACTAAAATCAATCTAAGTAATGCATTTTCTACACTGACACTGTGTCACCCCGATGATTGACCTAAATGCTACACTTCTCGCAGAGGTGGAGTTATTAAGTTGGTGTAGTGGGCAAATTCCATCAGTGGGAGTGACATTTTACTAAAGATCCTTACAGAATTAGCAAAAAGTAAAGGAGGACTTGTGGCACCTTAGAGACTAACCAATTTATTAGAGCATAAGCTTTCGTGAGCTACAGCTCACTTCTTCAGATGCAGGTAGATGTAAGCTGCCTTGTGTCAACCTGTGTAGTTTAGACCAGGACTCTGTCTGTTACACCTGTAAAATATGTACATATATTCATGCATATGTAACAACACATAGAAAATAGGAACTTGAACCCATTTGTACAGAAGTGCAAGCTTTATGTATGTAATCAATTGTGAACATCCACAATCTGTGGACACAGTTTGGGCAATAAGTGTTGAAAGCATAATCATATTTCAGGCAAATCTATTTTGTCAAAACCTGTTTGGATGGACAAAATTTTACACACAAAAAAGAGAGAGGAGGTATTTGCCCTGTCTTGGTAGCATTTCACATCCACTTTGCACTTTTGTAAATTACTACATAAATTGCAGGATATTTGGGAAAGCACACCCTTTGTTTGATAGCCCTTAAGCAGGGATGCAATGTAGAATTGAAGATATCTTTCAAAATGCCATGCATGGTTATTCATGCAACTGAGGCTGACATGCAATGGAAACTGACATCACTGGTGTTACTTTTGGACTTGAGCTAACTTTTTTATAAATAAACAATGAAGATGGCTTAAGCAAAGAAAGCAAACCTGACACGCTTTTCTAGTCAAAGAGGATAGGGAGGTGGGGTTGGCTAGATGATCACTGTGTACTTGAAGCAGCTACACAAGTAAGGTCTTGTCTAGATAATAGACAAAAGTTCTTTCTTTGTTAACCTGAGTTAACTAATATGATTTGAACCATCCCTTTGCACCTCTTAAAGATACCATTTATCACCTTTTTAATCAAGTTAGCTGTTTACATTGAAAAGATCTGCAAATATTTTTAAGATTCCAGGGTTTAATCTTTGTACAGGCTGCCTCAAATTATGACCTAGTCATTGATCCTGCTTAAAAAGATATGTGTTCCATAAGGAGTGAATTTGGTCAAGCATGTGTAGAAAAGCTGCATCTACCCATGTTTGAACATATACCTCACTCTTGTTGAGAGCAAGAAGCAATGTGAAATCTGGGAAGCTGGAGCTGAGACTAGGAGTATTTGAGACAAACTAGGCAGGTGGGTTTGTGTTGATCGGTAAATTCAGCAAAAAGAGCACCATTTTCCATTAAATGATTTGATTTTTGTTGCGGTTATAAATAAAACTTAACATTGTTTCTGCAAAACACACAAATCATCTGTGAGCTAGAACGAGATAGTGCTGGGAAGGATTAGGGACTATGGTGCCAAATTTGTATTGTGATGTGCCGTGTTGGATGACAACAGTGAGATTGCATTAGTCAATAGGACAGATGCAACCTCAAGGGAAATATTTAAGTGATTTATGGAAAAAGAGCACTTTTTTCCCAAAGGTATTTTTCATAGAACAGTGCTGCCCTTAACAGAAGTATCAGTTTATAAATAAAAGATGCCTCTGCATGCCAAACCCTCTTGGCTTTTGTATTTCCAACCAGGATCTTTCTAAGGATATCATAGTTAGGTTATCATAGTATCCTCTTTCTAAGGATATCATAGTTAGATATCGCAGTATCATACTGCAACCAGAAACATTTAGCACAGCACATAAACGTCTCAGCCCAGAAAGGGAAAACATCCCACGTATTGCAGAGCGCAAATGTGTGACTTTGGTAGCGGAGGATGGTGGTGTCCTTCTGAGACATCCTAACTGATTAGTTTCTAGCATGAAATTGATATAGGGTTGGGAAAAAAGTACATACTATTGTCAGCACAAGGGTTAGCACTCTGATGTCTACTTATTAAGATGTAGTCATAGTGGGGGAGGCATGAAAATTCATGAAGAAAAAGATGGGAAATGAAATAGGTCAGTGCCTAGAGTTAGAGGCCTAGAGGAGCTGTTGGATATAAAAAATAGAATGTAAAAAGCCTGTACCATCTGTGTAAAAATTAACTTCAGGGATTTGGTTAGTCGTCTCTGGTAAAAGCAGACTGAAATATTATAGTGTCTTCGGCACATCTTTAATTTGTCCAGTACCAAGAGTTTGAATTTAGAAAAGAGGAATTTTGTGTAAGAAGACTGCAACTTCAAGGCCTAGAATAAAGGAAAAAATAAAACTGTTAGTGGACCAAAGAGATTTCCAAACTGTAAATCTACAAATTCTCCTTATACCCATTCTTTTTCAGTTTCAGCATTACTCATCCACATCAAGACATAGCACAGTCCTCTTTCACCTTAATAGGTGAAATCCTGGCCCCATTGAAATTTGTAGGAATTTTGCCATTGACTTCAATGGAGCCAGGATTTCTCCCTAAATCTGTAAACTGGGTGATGCATCTTATCACTGTAGCAAGTTCCTCATTGATTATGGAATGTTACTTCCCACGTAGAGCTCCTTTATGCAGGAAATGTCAATATTCCTTTTGTACTACAATGGTTGCCACCTTAAAAAAGCTTGTAATATTATTAAACTAGAAAACTGTGCTCCAGAGTACAGGATCATGGGTACTTTGCATTGCAGGTATATGCTTTAGCACCACAGCAGTCTCTAAATCACTTGGTTACTATATTGTTATAAATGAACAGTAAAAGGCTTTTGCCTGTCACACAGTGGAAATGTAGGTGTTTAATCCCACTGTGGATCTAATAATTATGATGGGTGGTTTTTTACTTCGAACACAGGCCATGGTAATCATTACACATTAACGTATAAAGTTATGGTGAGGTGTTGGTGTCCTGGAGCATTGCCAGGATCAGTATTAGTTTAAATCTGATTTAAATTTTTCCTTAATAATCTGGTAGAGGAAGAAATAGCACCTCTAGCTGCACTGTTAAAAGATACTAAACTGATAAATGTTGGGAGATCCAGTGGATATGCAGAAACAAAAAAATAGAGTGTGCCATTTGGGGCAGAGCCCTCGCATTCTATTTATATGTGAAAGGGGAACATTTATAGAGTTATATGAACAGCCATAAAGAAATAATCCCAGGGAGCCTAAAGCAGTTAGAAATATGGGCTGAAGGAACAAAATGAGATGGACAAATACAAATTAAAGCCCTGATTCTGCAAAAACAAAAGCATGTATTTAATGTTAAGCACATGACAGGGCAGCCCTGACTCATTGAGACTAGAGAGAGATGGGAGGTGGAAAGAAGACAAACCAAATATTTTAGTGGAGAGAGGCACTGTAAGCCGTCGCAAAGAGGGGCTTACAGTAAGGATGCTAGTAACCAACACATTAGATGTGAGTTTGCAATTCAGTAAGATAGAAACTATGGCCTGGGTGGCAGACACATCAGAGAGCAGAGAGGTGATAGTCCATCTCCAAGCAGCTCTGTTGAATAAAGTCAGTTCTGGGCCCCTTATTACAAGCAAGATGCAGGAGCAAATTCAAAGAACAGCAAACGTTTACAGGAGACAAGAAGCATGGATTTAGAAGAGAAAAAATCAAAAGATATGAATGTGTACAGCTTAGTTCAATGATGATTGAAAGGGAGCACAGTAATTGTCTACACGTACTATATCTGAAGTGTGTAAACTCCAAAGAGATGGTAACAAAGTTATATCATTTGAAACAATAGCATGAGGCTAAAGGTAAATTTATACTGATTTAAAGAAGTATTTTCTAATGGTGCAATCTACTTGTCTCAAACAGTCTTGAAAGAGAGTGGTGAAAGCCCTTAATCTGAGATATTTAAAACTGAGAACTGAATAAAGTAGTAGAAAATATATTGTAGAGATCAATCTTCCTCGCAGTGGGATAAATGGCCTCCATGTCTTTCCATCTCTATTTTCCATGATTCCATCCCTTCCGTTTAGAGCTGAAACAGCAATCAGGAAACTAAGGTGGAAGTAAATCTATGAGAAGTTAACACTACTAAGTGTATTCTGGTCCAGTGTGCTGTTTACTCTTTATATCTAGCCCATTCCCAAGGCATATGGGAGTGGAACAAAAAAAGGCAAAACAAAAAGAAATCAAGCTGGTTTTATATTCTGCATCAGCACTTCTGGGCTCCCCCAGACACTGTATGCAATACACTTTTCCAACTGGTACTTATTTGTGAAATACTTTATATTAATACCTGTTTGTCATACAAAAGTCATATAAGGATTATCCTGTAAATAAACTGCTGTTAAAACATACCATCAAACTGAACAGTCCTCATGAGCTTTTTCTAGGAAGTCATCTTAGACAAACTTTCATTTCTGTGAAATCCCTTAAGAGCATTAAAAATAGTGCTAACATTCATACACCATATGTTGTACCTTAATTTAACTTCTTCCATTTTTATGCCCATCTTTTCTCAATGCTTTTTAATGCTACGGTGACTAATTTTATAGCCTAAAAGAAAAACCCAATATAAAATTACTGCAACCTGAAACAATCAAATGAAACAATTCTCTAGCACATTATAATAAAGCATCATCAATTGCAAAATAAAGCTCTTTTCAACATTTATGTTTTCTGAGGTTTAAACTTACCCAAAAGACTAATTTCAAGGATAGCCTCTAAAATTGTGGTTGCAAAATTAAGCATTCAGAAAAGGCATTTGCACCTGGAAATCAGGTAATTCTGCAACTACCTAGTTTTCAGGTGCAAATGTGTAGCTTGCAAATGCTAATATGTAAGCCTTTCAAACTGCATGCCTCAGTTTAGAGGTTGTGAGAGACTGCTTGAAATCTGAGCCCATAACATTTAAGTCCAGCAAAGTACAACCAAATGCAAGGTTATTAGGAACATACAATGCTAGGCTATACCTACAGGATGGGGAGATCGTATTCTGAGAGGATTTAGGGTTCATTGTAGATAAGCAGCTAAGCATGAGCTTCCCATATTATGCTATGGCCAAAAGGGCTAAGGTAATGCTGCTTTGGGGTATGCAAACCCTATGTTGGCCAGGAAATGGTTAATGAGCTGTTGTGAGCTCAATCAGCCCCACCCTGCTACACCTGCCATAAGTGTCAGGTTAGGAGGAAGGGTTAAAAGGGGAGAGCACAGCTCATTTAGGGGCTGACTGTGAAAGAGAGCAGAATCTCCAGCGACCAGTTAGTGAGAGAGGCCAGGCTGGGGCCAGGAATGGCTTGAGAGATTGCTGCCTGTTAATGTGGGACTACTGTTTGGCTTGTCCCAGTGACTTACCTGCTGGTGCCAAGTCTGCTGCAGCTGGTGTTTTGCATAAAGGGGGCAACACTGGCCAAGAGACTGAAGTTTTAAAATAGCTATGTAAGTATGATATATAATGTAAGCATCCTTCTTCTCTTTTATCCAACGAATAGTGCAAAGGGGACACTTTGGAAGCCAACTTACTGAATGTGCATATAGATCACCAAGATCAATGCAATAAATTAACAGTTTATTAGGTACAACTTATAAACTACCAAAAACTTCTGGATGAAATAGATTAACAGTATTTTATATACAGTCTAAATTCTTCATCTAAAGAATTCTGTCAATATTGATTTCCATGTTGGAGCTTAATAGTTCAGGATGGAATGTTATTTTGAAAATATACTTAGCAGACATATATATATATATACATTGAAACTGTAAAGGCACCATTATTTGTTTTCACATGCACCTACGAGGGACCTCCATAGAATGTTCTTTGCCTCACTGCATACACAGGGAGTACATCGCATGCATAAGGAACAGCACAGAATATGATATGGGGACACCTAGGATAGGAGGGGGTTATGTAGGCTGGCATCACTGGCAAAGCAACGGGGATGGCGGTTTCCAGAACACAAAAGGAAACCAGATCAGAGCAGCATCGCTGTGTGGTATTTCTCACTAGTTCATTTTTTTTTTCTTTTCATGTACTGTTTATCAGTCTCTCTCTCAAGGGCATAGACTGTGGTGGAGTAAAAGAAGCAGAGCTGAGGGAAGTGAAGTGGGGGGTGATGTGACTTGGTGGCTGGACCTACAGAACATGATGTGATTTGGTAGTTGGAGTTTGCGAAAGAGAAAAGGTGCAAACTGCCCTTTGACTGAGAGAACCTGGCACTGGTGAATACTTTTTACATCCTAGAGTGGAGTGAAGAATGACAGATGCCAAAGAAAGATCTGTAGGTCAGGAAAATAGACTCTGAAAGCTGGGATTTTAATTTGGACTTTTGTTGAAAAAGTGGAGTTTTTTGTGTTTTGTTTTGTTTTCTGTAGGTCTAAACTACCCAACCAATGAGATGGGAAACGCTGGCTGTGGCTACATACCCACAGATGAGAGTTGGGCCACTGCTACAGGGTCTCTTTGATTAGCCCTTTAACAAAATTATATCTTCTCCATGCCATATTAAAAAAATGAGACCATTTGCCTATGAGCAAAATTAAGTTAAATCAACCCAACATTTTAACTCTTGAAACAACTTGAAGTGACATAGGACACTTTTCTAGGTGGGCAGCTATGTAGTGTTCTATGCAGTGTTACTTTAAGGGGATGAAGCAACCACAGCCAGTGACCTTCTGGGATCAACACTGTCATAAATATAAAGGGAAGGGTAAACCCCTTTGAAATCCCTCCTGGCCAGGGGAAAGCTCCTCTCACCTCTAAAGGGTTAAGAAGCTAAAGGTAACCTCGCTGGCACCTGACCAAAATGACCAATGAGGAGACAAGATACTTCCAAAAGCTGGGAGGAGGGAGAGAAACAAAGGGTCTGTGTGTCTGTCTATATTCTGTCTTGGCCGGGGATAGACCAGGAATGGAGTCTTAGAACTTTTAGTAAGTAATCTAGCTAGGTATGTGTTAGATTATGATTTCTTTAAATGGCTGAGAAAAGAATTGTGCTGAATAGAATAACTATTTCTGTCTGTGTATCTTTTTTGTAACTTAAGGTTTTGCCTAGAGGGGTTCTCTATGTTTTTGAATCTAATTACCCTGTAAGATATCTACCATCCTGATTTTACAGGGGGGATTTCTTTATTTCTATTTACTTCTATTTTTATTAAAAGTCTTCTTGTAAGAAAACTGAATGTTTTTTCATTGTTCTCAGATCCAAGGGTTTGGGTCTGTGGTCACCTATGCAAATTGGTGAGGCTTTTTATCCAACATTTCCCAGGAAAGTGGGGGTGCAAGTGTTGGGAGGATTGTTCATTGTTCTTAAGATCCAAGGGTCTGGGTCTGTAGTCACCTAGGCAAATTGGTGAGGCTTTTTACCAAACCTTGTCCAGGAAGTGGGGTGCAAGGTTTTGGGAAGTATTTTGGGGGGAAAGACGCGTCCAAACAGCTCTTCCCCAGTAACCAGTATTAGTTTGGTGGTGGTAGCAGCCAATCCAAGGACAACGGGTGGAATATTTTGTACCTTGGGGAAGTTTTGACCTAAGCTGGTAAAGATAAGCTTAGGAGGTTTTTCATGCAGGTCCCCACATCTGTACCTTAGAGTTCAGAGTGGCGGAGGAACCTTGACAAACACTAACAAATTCCTGCTGCTGCTGCTAAGAATAATACTGCCTAGCTCTCATAAGGTATTTATGTGTATCTCTCAAAGAGCTTTACGAAAGGAGGTAAGTATCATTATCCCCATTTGACAGATGTGGGAGGGAAGGGTGGATGAGGCACAGGAAAGTGAAGTCAGCCAATTGGCCAGTGGTCAAGTAGGAATAGAATCCAGGTCTCCTGAGTCCCAATGCAGTGCTCTATCCATTAGGCCCTACTGCTTCCTAAATGATGAATAAAGCCCTGTAGTGTAGCATCTGGAAATGTCCGTGAGAATTGTTCTTCAGCAGCACAGAGAATACAGATAATATATATCTTTGGAGAGTAGTGGAGCTGGATGATTGGTGTTATAAATATGGATAAATAAAGATTAAAAATTAGGAAACCTGCATCATCCAGTTTAGCGCTTATGCCAGATCTCTGTTGGCAACCAGCTAAAAAGTGTTAAATTACCGCACAACCAGGCATCTTTCCATGAACCTTAAATGAACAATTTAGCACCAGTTGCTGATGTGCTGTAAGTATATTAGTAAATAAAAATTGAGAAACATTCCACTATCTTTGTAAAGCTCTCTATTCTGATATAATGCAGAAGGCTTCTGAAATTAGCTTTTTACAGCTATATCAAACCCTAACTTACAATACATATGTTAAAATATTCAAATAAAATGTTATAATTTAATCAGCCTTTGAGCTTTAATGTCTGATTAGATGATTTTCTACATAATTTAATCCTTGAGCAGAATATCAAAACTCAGTCTGTCCCCTCAACCTTATCTCCTCCCAATTCCTGGCCCCATAGCTTTTTCTGACCTCCCCTTTCATATCGTTAACTGCTCTGTCACTCTCTTCTCTGATTCCTTTTCCCTCTAGCTAAAAACACATTCTAAATAAAATGCAAGATTCCCTACCTTGGAAAATCCTTCATTCAAGTCCTCCTTCCTCTCAAAATCCTTGTAGGTTGTCTGCTCCTATAAGCTTAGACTTCCTCTTTTCCTCTTCATTGACATCTGGCTCACTGAGCTCCTCCTACGTGAGCCTAGCGATATTGTACTTTTCACTCAACATTCTTCTTGATCTGTCTGCTCTCTCTGACACAGGAACGTATTCCAGATGTGAGCTTCTTTCTCCTAATTCCTCTCATCTCTGTTCTCTTTTACCATTTACAATTCTACAGCCTTCAGTTCCCAGGCCCACGCTTTGAGCCACCTTATCTAGATTCCTGAAGTGTCTTCCTGTCTGATACCACCCAAATTCATTATTTTCTTGTGGTCTAGTGCTTCTAAAAATCTTGCCCATGGCTTGGTCACTTTTCATCCTGGTTACTGTAACCTTCTCCTGTCTCTCTGCTTCCCTCTGTCTCCTCCCATATTTTTTTGCTTTGCCCCTTCATGTTGCCCCCTATTCTTGGGATATTCATCTCCTGTCCACCAAGCATTCCACATCATTCCCCATTAAAACCTATTTCTTCCAGGTGTCCTTTCTGCTGTACCTTGTCTTCATGCAGTAAATGGTAACTTTTTTGATTCCAACCTTCTTCAGTCCTCTAGCATTTCTAGTATCAAATGTTCCCATCCACTTATTCAAGTATTCTTTATTTACTTAACCAGTAAGTAGTCCCAAATCTATATTTAATTATAATAGTTCTAATTTCATATGCTAGTCAACAGATCAGACAAGACAAATTACTTCTTAAAGCTCTGTCTAAAGCCCACTTGTGCAAGGCAAACATAAAGGTGGACATGGTCCCTGGCCCAAAAACTTTTTATGAACTGAGAAAAGTAGCGTGAATTGGTTTGTCTGAACTCCTGCTAGGATGCCTACAATATAAGTGGACTGTGTACTTATTTTATAGTTGCTAATTTGTTTGCTAGTATTGGAGTCTTTCTCTCTAGTACTTTCTAGTGGCATGTGTTTTCTTTTCAAGCTATTTTCTTTAAAACAAATGAATCCCAAAAGTTCCACTGATATCAACATTTCTTTCCAAACTGGAGATTATTCATAATTTTGCAAAGTAAAAATAAAATAATGTTATGCTGTTCTGCAAATGAGACTGTACCATATCTGTTCATCACTCAAAACTTAAGTAACAATCCAGATCTTGAATTTTAGGGAGCAAGCACCTTGCTGCTTATGATAGTTACTTAATGTAGCTGTGGCTTGAGTCAGCCCCCTCTTGTGGTGACATTTAGCAAATTCATGGCTGACACCACTGTAGAGGCTCTCTAAATTCCACACAACAACTCCTCACAATGAGACACAATTATCTGAGAGTAATTTTGATCACGCTTTAAAGTCAGCCGCTACTGGGATTTGCCAGCTATGATTGCTGTGCATCTCCTATTGAATTCCGGGACACTTATTTTTATCAGTCATCACTGATGTAGAAAATTATGTCCCCATGATGTCCCATTACCATAGTTCTACAAAATTCAATCACTTCATGGCAGACTGCTTGAGAAGACTATTTTCACCCTAACATTAATCTTGTGGTTTGGTGAACTTCTTGCATGTCTGGTAAGACTAGATCAGTAAGATGGCCTGTCAAAAGCTTTCTGCTTAATGTTCTTTACAATCCCCTGCTAGCCTCCAAGGCTGCCTTTGAGGATTAAGATCAGAAAGATTTGCATTTACTCATCTTTCCTTAGGTTATCTCTGAATATCTGTTCTCCCAGTTTTGTCATTCAAACAAGTAAACACTTCTAGCTGACTTCTGGATCAGACAAAAGTGATAGGCAAAGTTATATAGTTGAGTCTCTAATAGAAAATCACCAATAGCATAAAGTATGAAATGTGTTGCATGTAGTTAATAATATGGTGTCAAAACAGTGTCATTCTGACTGTGTATCTCTTTCCCAGTGCCCTTGAGGAAGATAAAAGTTTAAGCTTATGACTTTATATATTTTTAGACCACGTACAGAGAGTCTGATTTGTGTAAGGTAATAGTGTTCCTTGACACTATATATTGATATCATCTTATTTGGAGTCTTGTTTTGCATGGATTTTTATATCCTGTACTGTTAGGATTATCAGATTTGCTGTGTCCTCTTAAGCAGCAAAGAGGTTCAGCAATAGCTTGTCTCATAATGTTGTTCATATTCTCTACAGCAACTTTGGGCCTTCTTCACACTCCTTGATCTTCTGTAGGCTGGGGTAGATGCTATGGGGTATGAAGACAGAGTTCCATCTGTGTTGCTTTTTGAGTGAGTAACTCCTTAGACTCAGTTCATGTCAATGATTGAGGGTATGTCTACACTTAAAATGTTACAGTTTCACAGCTTCACAACAGACAATCCGTAGGTCAACGGGAGGGGTTTGCCCATTGGCATAGGTAATCCACCTCCCCAGAGGCAGTAGCTAGGTCAATGAAAGAATTCTTCCGTTGACCTTGTCTACACTGGGTGAGTGTAGCTACATCAGTATAGCTACGGCTCTCAGAGATGTGGATTTTTCACACCCCGGAGAGTCTTAGCTATACCCATTTAAATTCTTAGTGTAGACCGGGCCTTAAATCATAAAGCTTATGTTACAATAATGGCCAAGGGTGACAGTCTGGAGTGGGGCCCCGTTATGCTGAGTACTCTACAAAGTTATAGAAAAGCACAGTCATGAAAAACCTGATACCCTGAAACTTACAATCTTAGGCCACGTTTATATGTACAGCACTGCAGCTGTACAGGTGCAGCTGTGTCACTGCAGTGCATCTGGTGAAGATGCTCTATGCCGACAGTAGAGTGCTGTCCCATCAGCATAAAAAAATCACTTCTGCAAAAAGCAGAAGCTATGTCTCCGCAAGCAGCAAAAGATCTTTCACCGACATAGTGCTGTGCAGATGAGCACTTATATTGGTGTAACTTAACTCGCTCAGAGGGATGGCATAGTCACACCCTGAGCAACATACGTTTTGCCGACATAGCCTGTAGTGCAGTCATAGCCTCAGTTTTTCTGTTGAGGTCATTAAGATGCTGATCCAAACACCAAACTGACTTCATTGGTAAATTTGTGTTGAAGCAAAATGTTTCAGTCAATTTTTCACCATTAGTTTTGACATAAATATAAAGGGAAGGGTAAACCCCTTTGAAATCCCTCCTGGCCAGGGGAAAGCTCCTCTCACCTCTAAAGGGTTAAGAAGCTAAAGGTAACCTCACTGGCACCTGACCAAAATGACCAATGAGGAGACAAGATACTTCCAAAAGCTGGGAGGAGGGAGAGAAACAAAGGGTCTGTGTGTCTGTCTATATTCTGTCTTGGCCGGGGATAGACCAGGAATGGAGTCTTAGAACTTTTAGTAAGTAATCTAGCTAGGTATGTGTTAGATTATGATTTCTTTAAATGGCTGAGAAAAGAATTGTGCTGAATAGAATAACTATTTCTGTCTGTGTATCTTTTTTGTAACTTAAGGTTTTGCCTAGAGGGGTTCTCTATGTTTTTGAATCTAATTACCCTGTAAGATATCTACCATCCTGATTTTACAGGGGGGATTTCTTTATTTCTATTTACTTCTATTTTTTATTAAAAGTCTTCTTGTAAAAAACTGAATGCTTTTTCATTGTTCTCAGATCCAAGGGTTCGGGTCTGTGGTCACCTATGCAAATTGGTGAGGTTTTTTATCCAACATTTCCCATGCAGGTCCCCACATCTGTACCCTAGAGTTCAGAGTGGGGAGGAACCTTGACAAGTTTGCATCAACGCCGTCCAGAACTTGTTGTTGTTTTTTTTTTTTTCTCAACAGTTAAATAGAAGTCTCATAAAAAAACTAAGGTACTTTATCACAGGAGAACCGCACTTTCCAACCATGACATTGTGTGACTTAATTTCCCTCATCATATACTTTCCTCTATAGCTGTTTGCCTGTGGAAGATATCTGGTAAGAAGGGCTGGGCAGGTGCCTGTAATTTGCTTTCTTGAGTGCCCCAATTCCCATTGAATTCAGAGAGAGTGGGGGAGAGAGAGCTAAGGTGGACAGAAAACACTGATTCTGAAAATAAGAAGTTGCTAACTATCTAGTGTAGATTTTATTTAACGGCAAAGTTGTATCCCAATCTGAGGTGCATAGGAGAGTCTTCTTTTATTCAGCCATTTTCTGTAGGCTTTATTAACTCTGTCAGTTGTACTCTACCGTAGCTAACAGCTCTCAGAGAGGGAAATTCTGGTGGGGATTATTATAACCATACAGTTGTAACTTGGCAGATGATAAAAGGTCACTGTGAAAAGGTAAATAATCCCTCTGACTGGTGTGGGGCTAAATCACAGATGTATTGTGCTGTTTTCTAATATAAAAACATGTTCTTAAAACATGTTCTTAATTAGCTAGGATACCATGGGACAGCTGAAAATACTCCTGCTGCAAAGCACAGACAAAACACATGCGCATAGTAATTTATTAATGAAACTTGACGATTGAGCCAGTCTTGTAGAAAAGAACAAAAAAATCCATTTTCTGTTTTTGGTTCTTTTCCCCCTCCAAGTGGTCAGTTTTATTAAAAATGACAATGGAATACATAATTGTTTGTATACTTTGAATTTTTCTGCCTGAGTGGAATACTTTATTGCACAGTACAACACTTCTCCATTGAATCTAATCATCACCAAGGCAGACTTTGCCCTCTTACTTACATGGAGTAGTATTTCACTCCTAGAGTTCCCCCATTGACTTCAGAATCTGTCCAGAACATCTTATTCTAAAGACAGTTTAAATGAATGGGTTTCCATTAACCAATATTAGTTGTATCATAGTTTTGATTTTTAGTTAGTGAAAGTATAAGAAACTTCAACAATATTTCATATTTAATGGGCTATACATGAAACCACCAATTTTCCCTTCTGGAATTCACACCATTTTTCTGCTTCAGTTGAAGCCCCTTACTGTGTAATTTGATCCAAAGCACTTTGATTATTTCGGGCTAAACAACAGAGGTTCTGATTTGCTCTGTTCAGGTATAGTTTCCTCACAGTCTAATATGCAAATGCATTTTGTTCAGACACCATCAGAAAAGCTGACCAGTAGGATTCCTTTTTGGGAAATCAGCTAAATCAGCCAGTCAGGCAGCGGCACAGGAGCTAGCAAACAGAGCTGTAAACAGGGGAGTTTGAGTGGAAGTTTGTAAGGGGAGTTTGTCTTGTGATGCTTGGTTTTTGCTGTGGGTGGTGGTTTGGGTGTGGTTTGTGTTTCCCAGATTAACAGGATTTAGGTGGGAAGGCAATGACAGATAGAGGTAGCAGTGGGAGTGACCCATGTAGCGGAAGACACAATGAGGATGACTGGATGTGGAAGCTGCAGTATGTACATGATCCTGGAGGGGGCACCTGGTAAGAGTTTTGTCTGTATGAAGTGCCGTCTGATAGAGCTGACGGAGGAAAAGATCTGAGGTTTGGAGATGCAGGTGGAAAGTCTGGTAGAGTTTAGGAAAGGGGTTGAGCAGATTATGGAGCAAAGACATGAGGTATCTGAAGGGAAAAGCTCAGACTTGCAGATGGAAGCAGGACTGGGGAATTCTGAGGGGAGACTGGGTGAGGAAAGTGGTCAGTGGAAGCATGTGACTAAAAGAACCAGGCAGAGGAAAAGACAGGCTAGTGAAGGAGAAATAGAACTTAAGAATAGGTATGCAGAGTTGGAAAATGAAGAAGGGGCTCAGCAGGTAGTCACTGAAGGTGGAAGGGCAAGGAAGAAGAGAAGAGCGGCTAGTCCCTATAGGAAAAGGGGAAGAGTTAATGGAGATTACACCAAATATGAGCCCAGGAGGATACAGGATGGGTTGAAGAGGATTACAAGGGAGAATAGGAACTGAAAGCACTTGCAGCCAGAGGGAACAGGGGATAGACTGGAGAATAGCACCGTCACTAGGAAAAGACAGGTCTATGTGATAGGCCTGTAACCAGAGCTGATCCGGAGAATAGGAGGGTGTGCTGTCTTCCAGGTGCTAAGATACGGGATGTAGACCTGAGGTTGAAAAGGATTCTAAAGGGAGCGGGAAAGAATCCCCTAATTATCCTTCGTGTGGGAACAAATGATACGGCTAGATTCTCGCTGGAAAGTATTAAGGGAGACTATGCTAGGCTGGGGAAGACGCTTAAGGAAATTGAGGCTCAGGTGATCTTTAGTGGGATTCTGCCTGTTCCTAGAGAAGGGCAACAAAGGTGTGACAAGATTATGATTATCAACAGATGGCTTAGGCAGTGGTGCTATAAGGAGGGCTTTGGGATGTATGGCCACTGGGAGGCATTCATGGATAGAGGACAGTTCTCTTGGGATGGACTTCATCCGAGTAGGGAAGGAAATAGATGTCTAGGATGGAGGCTGGCACAACTGATTAAGAGAGCTTTAAACTAGGAATTAGGGGGAGATGGTTGGGAGATGTCCAGGTAATCTCCACGCCAGAATTTAGCATTGAGAGGAAAGAAAATGAAGTAAGAGTGGATACAGCCGTGGGTAGGAGGAAGGGCAGTGTAGATACAAGTCTAATAGGTTATACTGGTAGTAAAATGACCATGCCTAATAGGGTACAGAATGTGAGTGAGGCCAAACAGCAAAAATTAAGATGTTTGTACACTAATACGAGGAGCCTAGGTAACAAAATGGAGGAACTAGAGCTACTGGTGCAGGAAGTGAAACCAGATATTATAGGGATAACAGAGACCTGGTGGAATAGTAGTCATGACTGGGCTACAGGTATTGAAGGGCATGTGCTGTTTAGGAAAGACCGAAATAAAGGTAAAGGTGGTGGAGTAGCATTGTACATCAATGATGAGGTTGACTGTAAAGAAATAAGAAGTGATGAAATGGATAAGACTGAGTCCGTCTGGGCAAAAATTATATTGGGGAAGAAAACTATTAGAGCCTCCCCTGGGATAGTGCTTGGGGTGTGCTATAGACCGCCGGGATCTAATTTGGATATGGATAGAGCCCTTTTTAGTGTTTCTAATAAAGTAAATACTAATGGAAACTGTGTGATCATGGGAGACTTTAACTTCCCAGATATAGACTAGAGGATGAGTGCTAATAATAATAATAATAGGGCTCAGATTTTCCTAGATGCAATAGCTGATGGATTTCTTCAGCAAGTAGTTGCTGAACCGACTAGAGGGGATGCCATTTTAGATTTGGTTTTGGTGAGTAGTGAGGACCTCATAGAAGAAATGGTTGTAGGGGACAATCTTGGCTCAAGTGATCATGAGCTAATTCAGTTCAAACTGAACGGAAGGATTAATAAAAATAAATCTGCAGCTAGGGTTTTTGATTTCAAAAGGGCTGACTCTCAAAAATTAAGGAAATTAGTTAGGAAAGTGGATTGGACTGAAGAATTTATGGATCTAAAGGTAGAGGAGGCCTGGGATTATTATTGGAATTAAAACCAATAGTAAAAGGTTCTATAGTCCTATAAATAAGAAGAAAACAAAGAAAGAAGAAGTGGGACCGCTAAACACTGAGGATGGAGTGGAGGTCAAGGATAATCTAGGCATGGCCCAATATGTAAACAAATACTTTGCCTCAGTCTTTAATAAGACTAAAGAGGATCTTAGGGATAATGGTAGCATGACAAATGGGAATGAGGATATGGAGGTAGACATCACCATATTTGAGGTAGAAGCGAAACTCAAACACCTTAATGGAACTAAATCAGGGGGCCCAGATAATCTTCATCCAAGAATATTAAAGGAATTGGCACAAGAAATTGCAAGCCCATTAGCAAGAATTTTTAATGAATCTGTAAACTCAGGGGTTGTACCGTATGATTGGAGAATTGCTAACATAGTTCCTATTTTTAAGAAAGGGAAAAAAAAGTGATCCGGGTAATTATAGGCCTGTTAGTTTGACATCTGTAGTATGCAAGGTCTTAGAAAAATTTATAAGGAGAAGGTAGTTAAGGACATTGAAGTTAATGGTAAATGGGACAAAATACAACATGGTTTTACAAAAGGTAGATTGTGCCAAACCAACCTGATCTCCTTCTTTGAGAAAGTAACAGATTTTTTAGACAAAGGAAACGCAGTGGATCTAATTTTCCTAGATTTTAGAAAGACATTTGATACTGTGCCACATGGGGAATTATTAGTTAAATTGGATAAGATGGGGATCAATAGGAAAATTGAAAGGTGGATAAGGAATTGGTTAAAGGGGAGACTACAACGGGTCCTACTGAAAGGTGAGCTGTCAGGCTGGAGGGAGGTTACCAGTGGAGTCCTCAAGGATCGGTTTTGGGACCAATCTTATTTAATCTTTTTATGACTGACCTTGGCCCAAAAAGTGGGAGTGCGCTAATAAAGTTTGCGGATGATACAAAGCTGGGAGGTATTGCCAATTTAGAGAAGGACAGGGATACCCTACAGGAGGATCTGGATGACCTTGCAAACTGAAGTAATAGTAATAGGATGAAATTTAATAGTGAGACGTGTAAGGTCATGCATTTAGGGATTAATAACAAGAATTTTAGTTATAAGCTAGGGACGCATCAATTAGAAGTAACGGAGGAGGAAAAGGACCTTGGAGTACTGGTTGATCATAGGATGACTATGAGCTGCCAATGTGATCTGGCCGTGAAAAGAGCTAATGTGGTCTTGGGATGCATCAGGAGAGGTATTTCCAGTAGGGATAAGGAGATTTTAGTACCGTTATACAAGGCACTGGTGAGACCTCACCTGGAATACTGTGTGCAGTTCTGGTCTCCCATGTTTAAAAAGGATGAATTCAAACTGAAACAGGTACAGAGAAGGGCTACTAGGATGATCCGAGGAATGGAAAACTTGTCTTATGAAAGGAGACTCAAGGAGCTTGGCTTGTTTAGCCTAACTAAAAGAAGGTTGAGGGGAGATATGATTGCTCTCTATAAATATATCAGAGGGATAAATACCAGAGAGGGAGAGGAATTATTTAAGCTCAGTACCAATGTGGACACAAGAACAAATGGATATGAACTGGCCACTAGGAAATTTAGACTAGAAATTAGACGAAGGTTTTTAACCATCAGAGGAGTGAAGTTTTGGAATAGCCTTCCAAGGGAAGCAGTGGGGGCAAAAGATCTATCTGGCATTAAGATTAAACCCAATAAGTTTATGGAGGAGATGGTATGATGGGATAACATGGTTTTGGTAATTAAATATTCATAAATAGGCCCAATGGCCTGTGATGGGCTATTAGATGGGATGAGATCCGAGTTACCCAGGAAAGAATTTTCTGTGGTATCTGGCTGATGAATCTTGCCCATATGCTCAGGGTTTAGCTGATTGCCATATTTGGGGTCAGGAAGGAATTTTCCTTCAGGGCAGATTGGAAGAGGCCCTGGAGGTTTTTTGCCTTCCTCTGTAGCATGGGGCATGGGTCACTTGCTGGAGGATTCTCTGCTCCTTGAAGTCTTTAAATTACAATTTGAGGACTTCAATAGCACAGATATAGGTGTGAGGTTTTTTTTGCAGGAGTGGTGGGTGAAATTCTGTGGCCTGCGTTGTGCAGGAGGTCAGACTAGATGATCATAATGATCCCTTCTGACCTAAATATCTATGAATCATGATGAAGGCACTTCAAAAAGATTGAGAAATACAAATAAGTAAGCACCCAAAAAGTCCAAACTGTAATCAAATTAAGTAAACAAGAAAGGGACTCCTATCACAATTTCTACCAGGATCTGGATTTCCAGCAAAGTTTGGGAGATCTGACTTTAGTTCATCCCTATCTCTGATCCAAGTGTCTCAGACATCTGATCATAAAACTTAATTCTGACCCACAAGGCATACTTACATATGCTTTCAACATTTAACTCCTCACTGATACATGCGGGTCTTTGACTGCATAAAGTATCCAGTATAATTAGTGATTTTCAACATGACACAATACCAGGAGGAAGAAACTTTTCAAACTCTGCAATAAATGGAAGGGAAAATCTAGGCGCATAATGAACACGGAATACTTCAGTTACTGACCAAAATTTACTGTGCGGATGATAAATTCTTTTGGTTATACCTTACCATAGTTCTAGTCTCCTTTTAAAGTCTGATTTACCCTGCCAGCTATGTAAGAAGACCAAACAAAATGACTGAATTTCAGTAATTCACTCTAGAAATTGGAACTTTGCAAACTGTAATTTGTAGGGATAAAAACCAATATTTTAGTCACTCAGACTGAAAGGCAAAAGAACCTAATTATTATATTGTTAAGGTCCTCTAATAACCTGATAGGTGTATGAGTGTCTCTCTATCTCTCTTTCTCTAGGCATTGTGGGAACTTTTGAGAGGCGGTGTTTGGTATGTGCTGTGTGCACTTTTTGTTGGTCTGTATCTGTTTTTGTTTACTTGCTGTTTCTTGGTTTTTAGGAGTGTAGTTGCTTTCTCCCTTTCCTTAGGGTTGGATGGGAGTAGGGAGCTTCTTTATATGGTCCACTTCTGATGGCTTTAGCAGTTTGACCGACAAGCATGGGATTTGGGGTGTGCCTGCTGTCTCCTGTACTGTGTAGGATGTGTTGCTGAGTGTTGGTTAGGTTATCGGTTGTGTATAAAATCTGCCTCAAATGAGAAATCTATAGTAATGTTCACAGCCCAGGAGTAGTTTGTGAATCTTTTTGGTACAAGAGGGACTTTGGGTCAAGGAATCTTTTTGTTCTAGTTTTCCCCTTGTTTACTCCTGGTACTAAAGTAGTTTTTCCAATGCCCTCCCCACCCCGCAGCCCCTTTCCTTCACAATGAGATGTTAGTGTCTGATCTCTCCCATTATGTGAAGGTTTCTGCAGTTAGGATGGTTCCATTAGACTGCAAGAACCCAAATGTGAGGCATGTTATGTCATTCCAGCCAGGGCTGTCCCTAACTATTCTGGAGCCCTATGCAGCGCCCCCCGCTTTTGTGCAGATTGTGCAGGGCCATCTCGTCCAGTTGGAGACATGTAGTGGCACATTTTTAACTTTTTATGCCATCACACTGGGTGGTGACACTGGGAGACCATGTCTCCTTTTTTGTAGACCCTTGTCCATGCCTTGCTTCACTGTGGGCCCGATGTTCTTATTGTTCTGGGAGAGGACTTCAGCTGCACTGTAGATTGTTTTAGAGAGGAACCATGTGGAGCCACGCCTTCCATGAGCCAAGGAACTATATTTTTTCCTGGCAGACCTTTGTGTTCATAGATGTTTGGAGGTTCTCTCACCCCACTCATAAGGAGTACTCTTGACTGAAGACTACTCCCAACCACATCTCAGGGGCTAAACTGGATTGCCTTTATACCAGGAAGGCCATTGTGAATGTTTGTTTGGTCCTCCATGTCTTCCGTTCACTTGTCTGATCATCATTATGGCTATGTCACTATAGCCTATGTCGGCAAAACGTATGTCGCTCAGGGGTGTGAATATACACTCTTGTGAGCGACATAAGTTACACTGATATAAGCATTTCTGTGCACAGAGCTGTGTCGGTGGAAGAGCTTCTCCTGCCAACGTAGCTTATGCCACTTGCAGAGGTTGTTTTTTTTTTTTTATGCTGATGGGAAAGCTCTCTCCTGTCGGCACAGCACGTCTTCACCAGACATGCTGCAGTGGCACAGCCCTATTGGTACAGCTGAGCCCTTGCAGCCCTCTAAGTATAGATACGGCCCATGTCTCTGTCAAAGTGTCTCTCCCTCTTCCTGCCTGCGATCCCCATTGGTGCTTTGATTCCAAATGATTTCAGGGCTTTAATTTCACCGAGATGTTTTTGTTTTGGGAGCACTGGCAACAGCATGAACACCTATATGACTCCCTGAGACAATGGTGGGTTTCGGAAAGGTCCGTATCCACCTGTTCTGCCAGGAGGGAATCACAGGCAGGCTGCCACGTAGTCCTTGTCTCGTTCCTGGGCACTAATGGCCTGATGCATCTTGTACCTTCATGGGAACTTTGATATGTGAAATCCTATGCAGATTCACCAAACCTTAACTAAGAAGTACTGGCTTCTGAGGTGCTTGTTGGGAGAGAGGGGTAAGGAGCCATGGTATGAGCCCATTTCACTCAGCTGCAGGAAGCTGATGCTCCCACAAGGTTCTTATTCCAGTTGAAGAAAAAGACTATGGACCATTGGCAGATTTTTTTTACTTCCTACTGTTGGATGGTCATAAAATAGCTGAACCTGCTGTGGACCAGAAAGCAGCTGTTTTCTTTCAAAGTACTCTGTATTCACTGGAAGCCGTTGATATGCTAGCAGTGAAGGACATGTACCAGGGGTTGCTACATCTGAATGGTGAGGAACAGTGAATCATAAAATCATAGAAGATTAGGTTTGGAAGAGACCTCAGGAGGTCATCTAGTCCAACCCCCTGCTCAAAGCAGGACTAACACCAACTAAATCATCCCAGCCAGGGCTTTGTCAAGCTGGGCCTTAAAAACCTCTCAGGATGGAGATTCCACCACCTCCCTAGGTAACCCATTCCAGTGCTTCACCAATCTCCTAGTAAAATAGTTTTTCCTAATATCCAACCTAGAACTTGAGACCATTGCTCCTTGTTCTGTCATCTGCCACCATTGAGAACACCCTAGCTCCATGCTCTTTGGGACCCCCCTTTCAGGTTGTTGAAGGCTGGTATCAAATCCCCCCTCACTCTTCTCTTCTGCAGACTAAATAAGCCCAGTTCCCTCAGCCTCTTCTCATAACTCATGTGCCCCAGTCCCCTAATCATTTTTGTTGCCTTCCACAGGACCCTCTCCAATTTGTCCACATCCTTTCTGTAGTGGGGGACCCAAAACTGGATGCAATTCTCCAGATGTGGCCTCACCAGCGCTGAATAGAGAGGAATAATCACTTCCCTCGATCTGCTGGCAATGCTCCTTCTAATGCAGCCCAGTATGCCATTAGCCTTCTTGGCAACAAGGGCACAGTGATGTTTGGATGCCCTGCTGTTGTTGCAGGAGCTCCCTGTTGCAGTCCAGCAACTCTCTGCAGGCAAAGCCATGGGCATTGATCGGCTTCCATCTGAATTCTATAAGCATTTTGGACATTTTATTTGTCCTGACTCTCTTTTTTTTTTTAAGGTGGGGATGGCGTGTATCAAGGAGAAAGAGCTGCCCCGCAGTTGCTGCAGATCAGCGATTACCCAGCTGCACAAAAACAGACGTCCTTTGTGACTTATGGAACTGGAGATCTATTTCTCCTCTCTTCTCATTATAAGATTTTATCCAGGTCCTTAGCTAACTGCCTTAAGGACTATCTGGATTCTTTGATACACCCTGATCAAACATATTGTATTCCTAACAGCTGTATTTTTTTTATAATTTGTTTTAATTTGTGGTGTTTTTACTGTTGTAATCTGGATGTGGGGCTTATTTCAGTGGACCAGTAGAAGACCTTTGATAGAGTTAACCATAGTTATCTTTTGGGATTGGGCCAGTGTTCTCTTCATATATTTCTTTATTTTACCAGAACATTTTTAGTGTCTTAAAGATTAATGGGGGTCTTAGCCACTGCTTCCCTGTTTGCAGAGACATTTATCATGGGTGTCCTCTGTCTGGGAAGTTTTATCCTCTGAGTTTGGAGGCATTTCTGCACTCCTCAGATGCCGTCTGACTGGTCTTTCTGTGCTGGATGCTTTCCTGGTAGGCCTATGCTGATGCTATCTCAGTTTTTATCACATCAGATGGTGACTTGCTGACACTCAGCACTTGTTTAAAAGTGTATGAACAGGTGTCTTCTGCTTGCATTAACTGGATTAAGACCAATTTGGTCTTACTAGGCTCTTGGTAGTGTAGAGGTCCCCCTTTGCTGCCCCAACAATTTCTGTGGGGGTATCTCTGGGATTAAGGTATTGGTGGGGTCTTTTCCAGATCTGAACAATAAATGTTAAGGAACTAGGAAGGGGCTGAGGAGAAAGTAAAGGACTGCTTGCAGAAATAACACTGGCTTCTTCCTAGGCTCTCCTTTCAGGGGCAGGTTTCAATTGCCAACAACCATGTGTCCTCCGTGCTGTGGCATCGACTAGTGTGTCTGGACCCTCTCCTGACCTTTTGGACTTCCTTCAGAGTCATATAACCTTTTTTTTTCTTGTCTTTTTTTAATAGTTATCACTGGTTGTGCCCTGCTTTGCTGTTCCTGCCATTAAATGAAGGGGAGCCAGAGGCTCCTTGATTAGTCAGCAGGGTGGCAGTCTTTCACCTCCAGTCTGTTCAGCAGTGGCTGTACTCTGACTCCCCTAGCTAACTTTTTGCTGTACAGTATGCATGAACAGTAGCCAGTACAATATGTATGCACAAGCTTCAATTTGGATAAATTTTGCTGTTTATACTATTTTTGTCATCTGTTTTTCTGAGTATAGGGCCTTTCAGCATTACCTTTTGTGTAATTTTATTATATTAAGTAGCTTCCTCTTATCTAAATCTTCCAACACAATAACAAAACATCATCTATGTCCTGTCAGCTGTGAGCATTGTTTAAACAATGCAGGTAAAATCTAGGCCAAAGCCAGACACAAGTACTACCTATTTAAACTTATTAATTATTCACAATTATAAACAATTACATTAAATTAACCAAACCCTTCTTTTTACCATTCAACAATTCTTCATCTTTACATTTTAGTATAATAATTTAGTATGTGTGTAGCATGTATACAACCCTTAATTAATTGCCTTGCATAATGACAGGTTTCAGAGTAGCAGCCGTGTTAGTTTGTACCGCAAAAAGAAAAGGAGGACTTCTGGCACCTGAGAGACTAACAAATCTATTTGAGCATAAGCTTTCGTGATTTATAGCTCACTTCATCGGATGCATAAGCTTTCATGAGCTATAGATCACGAAAGCTTATGCTCAAATAAATTTGTTAGTCTCTAAGGTGCCACAAGTACTTCTGTTCTTTTTTCCTAAATTAATCATTAACCTTTATCTTCATAAAGTTATGGAAAACACAATGACCTTTTAATGTCAACATTTCTTATAGTCTCTAAATTCTTCAGAGGACTTTAAGTAAAAGTTCTAGCATCATGCTTGTAAATTATTAAAAGCCTTGTAGTAATTTTGCCTTTAGTGCTTTTTATTTTAGTTTAGGGCCTGACGATTCAATTGCTCCCTAATAGTGGTCATTATTTTAAAACTCAACATTTATCACAAAGGTGTCTGAGGTACTGTAGTTTTTCCGTAATTAGAAATTAAAATAACAGTAACTCAGATACCCTTATTAACTTTTCAAGAGTGACCACTGCATGGAGCTTTTCTTCTTCTAAGTACTTTACAGACATTAACTGGTTAATCATCTGAACACGCCTGTAACGATCTTGGGGTTCATTAAATAAAAAACCAGTGAATGAGAAATTAATAAAAGAAACCAGAGAGCATCTCTCGTCAACTGCTGTGCACACAGCCATGCAGTGTTCCCAACCCCCACCTCCTGAGCACATCTTCAAATTCCTATGTTCATAAATACTGTCCTTTATGAGGGAGCCTCTCTAAAACATATCTACAACCGCCATCAGTTAATTTGGTAAGTATTTTACAAATGGGGAAACTGAGCTAAAGTGTTTGAGTGACTTGCCATGAGCTCCAGAGGGAGGCATAGGTTATGAAGGTAAGCTTTTAAGGGAATAAAATCTCTATTACAGAAAAGTTGAATGTTCATTAAATTTACAGATCTAGAAAATTCAGGACTCTCTCTAATCAATCCAGTGGCACCTTGAATTCCCTGAGTTGGGTAACAGCTCTGAAGTACTTTGAAAATTGTGAGTTGTAAAGGTGAACTTTAATGCTGAGAATTCGTGGGATCCCCAAATTATTAACCTAATACATGCAAACATTTTAAATGATAGACATTTTAAAGATGCAGTGAACGTTTTATAATGGTCAGTAGCTGACCGTAAATGTCTGTTCAGGGAACTGCATTCCCTCTACTCTTTAAATATCAGTTCTGTCCTCCACTATAACAGAAAAATATAGGTTTCAGAGTAACAGCCGTGTTAGTCTGTATTCGCAAAAAGAAAAGGAGTACTTGTGGCACCTTAGAGACTAACCAATTTATTTGAGCATGAGCTTTCGTGAGCTACAGCTCACTTCATCGGATGCATACCGTGGAAACTGCAGCAAATATAGAATTCTGAAAGGTTAAATACTTTCCTATTATTTTGCATTAAAATGTATCTAGTCATTTAAAGTCTGCATGTGTATTTTGCTAAAGATTGGTCTTAAATGGTTTCTGTATTTTTTTTTAAGTCATTCCAGTCACCTTTTTAGCATGCAAACATTACAGTTAGGATGGAAACTGACACCTCATCAGGACAGGAAAGAATTGAGTGATTGCTCATCCTTTGCCTCTGAGATATCACTTCATTTTGTTGCATTAAGGACTTGTTACACCGGGCTAATTAAGATGGGTCAATTGTAACTTCTGTATCCTAACTATCAAACTCAAATGCAGGATAAGCTAAAATCATCTCCAAAAGCATCTTTTTAAACATCTAAAAATAAGCACTTATATGTGGGGAAAGCAAGGCTTCACCCAAAAGCTACAGCAAAAGGGAAAAACACTTGAAATATGAACCTTTGTTAGCAAACACACTTAACATAGTCTGGCCTGGAGCTTATGAAGGATTCACCCAAGTCATCGATTCAGAAGTATAGGTACAAAGGCTCAACAAAATCGCAATGACAGGAAGACTTGCAGCCTTTGGCAAAATCACCCTCTTCTACAAGATAAATAGTTAAGTCTATGCTTTCAAAAGAGACCCTCTGATTTTTCAGTTTCACTGTCCTGGGGCAGCCTCAGAGCTGCCTTCTACTTAATAAGAAATCAAGACTCTAATGCCCTCGAGCTGTTACTCCTCCATACTGACCAAACTGGACAGGAACAAAAAGGAACAGAAACTTTGCAACTTCACACAGCAACATCTGGATTTGGAAGTGGCTTCTAATTTTGCTTATTTAGGGCTTGTCTACACTGGCAATTTACAGCACTGCAATTTACTCGCTCAGGGGTGTGAAAAAACACCCCCCTGAGCACAGCAAGTTTCAGTGCTGAAAAGCGCCAGTGTAGACAGGGGCACCAGAGCTCGTAGCTATGCCCCTCATGGAGGTAGGTTTTTTTAGAGCACTGGGAGAGCTTTTTCCCAGTGCTGCGCTGCGACCACACAAGCCCCATTAAAGCATTGCCACAGCAGCACTTTAACATTGCCAGTTTAGAATAGCCCTAGACATACATTAAAGAATTGAAGTCAATTATTGAAATCTGTATCTCAGCTGTCTTTATGTTCAATGGGTGAAATTAATTCCTGGGCAAAGGACCCACAAGGTCCATGCACCACTTGCATGCCACTTAAGCACTATTTTGAGATTTTAAGTGGAACTTAAATGGTGCATGGGCCCTGGGAATAGGCGTAGATTTCAGCCAATGAGATACCTCACCTTCTCTGTACCATTGCCTTTCCATTTGGGGCCAAGGGAAGAAGGGTTTGCTATTGACTTTCAATAATGAGTTATGATAGAGGTACATTTAGTTTAGATTATCTCCCATAGGGAATGTATCCAGGATTTGTAGGTCTATTTTTAGCTGTTTGTGAATGTCCCTTGCTAGAGATATTAAGGAAAGAAACCCTGAACTCTACCATGAAGATGCTGAAGTTTTTCAACTTTTAGCCATTCTGGTGACTGAACATGTGCTAAATAGAGCACTTCCCCTTAGATCAAAGGTGTTAGTAGTACCTTTTGTGTATCTGGGAAGATTATAACTCCTTGTGTTTTAGAAGCATTTTATCAAGGTGAATTCTATACACATTGTTTCTCCAGATAAATTGATAAACTTTTAATTTCTATAAACAGGCAATTTTAGAATGGCAAAAGTAATTTGCAAAGAGGATAATTGATATTCAGTGCAAAGAGGATAATTGATATTCATCTTTGGAATAGAATCTGATCTTCATCAGCCATAAACATTTTGGGAAGACTATTTTATATCTTATAATATTTGCATTTTCCAGGCATAATACAGATTGTTTCCTCAAAAGTGAAAAGACAGCCTTTCTTCTAAGACGATAACAGTAGTATACCTTCTAGATGAACAAAGAACAAACAGTGTTTTCTAACATTTATTTAAAACTGACCTCTTGTTTTTTATATTCACACCCAGAAATTATTAAGGAGTCCATATTTAAAAGAACAGTCACAGGGGATCTAAGGATCAGCAACATAGAGCAGAACATCATCTATAAAAAGAGAAAGTTTAAAGTGTTGCTTGCTTATTTCTTTATCATATGTGTGCTGTCTGTAGCAGTATTTACTTTCTCTTGACAAGAGAGGACAACAACCTACATAGGCATATTTTGGAATTAGACTGCCATCTGCTGTACCTTTTAGGTTGAGTTGAAATTTCGTATAGACAGTAATATGAGCTGCAGCTCTTTAAATTCATGAATTTAGGAATAATTGACTTGCAAACAGAGAGCAAATGTCCACACTTTGCAAACTGTTTCTGAAGACCAATAAAAGTCACTCTCTAGACAGCTTGTCATATGCAGGTCTGCTATATTGTGATTCAAGCCACAAGCACAAAGAAAGTATTGAATCTACTGAATAACCTTCCCCAGATGGAATACAAAATAGTGACAATTCACTTGCCTTTTAAGACCAGCATGCAGAAACTATATATAAAATCATCTATTATTCAGAGCAATTTACTTCAGCAGCCACAAGGCTCTGCATTATGATATTGCAAGAACTTTGCCCAGGAGCATCTGCCAGCAGTTAATGAAGACTGGATATATCGTATATTATAAACAGCCACTGGGTTTGAGGGCAGTGTTACCCAAAGCATAAGTGCAATCATTACATATTCAGCACCTTGCAGAAGCATGACCATAATAAGCTCAAAAAGTAGAGCTCTTTTTTTGGTTTGCAGGCTCACATGTCTGATCCCCGTATAGGTTCCAACTCATTGCAATACCCAACATGCCCTACTCTGATAATACACACCTCACAGTAACCTATTGCAGACTGGAGTTGGCCAATAGGGACCCAGATATATCTGAAACCCTGAAACAAGTACATTTGGGGGGGAAAGTAATAATAAATATAGGCTTACCAAATCCCTCCTCCATCCAGGACCAGCTCTAGGCACCAGCAAAGCAAGCACGTGCTTGGGGCGGCACATTTCCAGGGGCGGCATCATTCCGGCCAGCCTTTTTTTTTCAGGGCAGTTGTGCTCTCAGAGCTGTGCCACTTAGACGGGGCGAGGGCGCTGTGCCCCCGGCCGCAGCAGGAAGGGGAAGCCCCAGCCCCAGGATGCTGAGCTGCCGGGGCCCAGCTGCTACCTGGGGAGGAGAGGGTGAGTCCTGCAGGGGAGCCGGGGCTGCGCCACCTCATCTGTGCACTGGCAGCTGCGCTGCCTTGTGCTACCCCTTATACCGGGGCTTCTCTGTGCGGCCAGGCGGGGGAGGGGGTGAAGCCCCTGAAGGCGCTGGGAGAAGGTGACATCACTCCCTCCACTTCCAGCACCGCTGCGAACCCCAGCCCCACCTGAGCTTAGGGCGGCAAAAAACCTAGTGCTGGCCCTGCCCCCATCCTATCACTTGCTGGCTTCAGTCTGCTGTGGAGTTCTGTGGTGGGTATAAAGTCATTAGAATAGGTATGCTAAGACTAATATTTTAGATCTGATTGTGATCTTACACTGGTGTACGTCCAGAGTAACTCTTCAACAAAGGAATTGCACCAAGGTAAAAGCAGTGTGCAGTAGAGAACTGGTCATCTTGGACTGTAAATTTGTATCGGCTTTAGGGGAATATTGAATTTTGTTAGTATGTGGAGACCATCCTCATGAAATGAAATAAATAGTCTCAGATAAAATAATTAACTCATTTATGTCCTATTCACAGAAGAGAATTATAGGACTTTGGAGGAACTGCACCATGCCAGTGCAGTATAAATCACAATCAGACCCAATGTCTTTCTCTCAGTTTCTAGAACCTCCCAATCCGAAAATGATCAGTTTAGCATGTTTTTCTTTTTACCAGCTCTCTTATTAACTCAGAACATACATGGTAGTGCTTGGTTAGAATATTACCAGCTTTTATTATTTCCTTTAACAGGAGTCCTGAACACTGTGAGATCAGATTTTCTAGTCTATTAACAGGAAATATTTGATTGTCTCTGGAATATTGGTGGATCCAGGCATTTTGTAGTGTTGTATTATTCTGGCATATGGGAGGACCAGGTTCAGCAATATCTCAGGATTTCTACTATCAGGAACAGTGAACTGAAAGAAATCATTATCTCAATTACACTGGTCAGTGGAGTTACTCTCAATTTGCGTATGTGTAACTGTAACATGTCTCCAATAAATTATTTAGTCACCTCGGAATGCATTTCTGGATATGTGACTTAAAGCCAGTAAATATTACCACTCTAGTTAAAAGAACATAAACCAATCCTGCTTACATCTGAATGTGTGCATCGAAAGAGTGTGAAAAATAGGTTTCTAGATGCTACAGTAGCATACTGGTTCAGTACAGAGTCAAGAAAAGGATAGTGGAAAATCAAAAAGCTCATATTAGGGGGAAAACTAGATCTGCGGACACTAATTGCCTACCCTACAGTTAGGTTCATTTCTCATAAGCCTCAAGCTGTTGATACACCCATTATGAGCAGATGAACAGCTTGGTCTACGTTCTGCTCTATGAGCAGATGTAACATATTAAATATGATTGATTGAGAGGGGGTATTTTGACAGTGTTACAGGTACTACTGGGAGGCTAAACCTGCAGCCAGCCTCTGTTGCTTTCCCCAGACTCTCTAATCCTCTCTTTGGCAATTTCTCCATTTCCTTCTTTTCACTTTTTCTTCTCTTCTCTTTGCCTGTTTTCTTTCCTAACATCCTAGAGTTGTCCTGGGACCAGGTGGGTGAATATTCATGACTTCACACAGGCTACCTAACATTGTACTGGAACTTCAAATTCCAAGGACCTCAGTTAACTCCTTTTTCAACAGTTCTTTGTCTTTAATACATTTACCCTGAGATGTATTTACATCTGTTACTCACAGGTGACTTGTGTTAACTACATGCACCTTGTGCAATCTATAATAATAGGGTTGTTTTGCACCAAGGTATTTTTATAAGAAAATAAATGTAAGCAGCCAAATTAACTTCTTATAAGAGTTATTAATGATGCCACATTGTTAGCTTTATAGCAAGTTCTTTCAGAACTTATAATGTGCCCAAATATCTCAGTGATTAATATGGTATGGATACCTAGTTAAATGTAACACCACTATATATTTTGATATCTTTGAATTAATAGCTATAGTGATTTCTAAGCAAACATGAATATTTCAGCAATAAAACATTTGTGGTTTTGCAAAAATATGCACCGAACTGGTATTTATAGCAGACACACAAGTTGATTCCATTTTGAGAGAGAGAATCCATTCCTGTGATAGTCCCTATATTTTATATTGGGAATACAGCTAATAACAATACCTAGCTCTAAAATGGTGCTTTTCAGAGGTAGATCTCAAAATGCTTTACAAAGAATGTCAGTATCATTATTCTCATTTTACAGATGGGTAAACTGAGGCACAGAGCGGCAAAGTGACATGCCCAAGATCACCCAGCAGGCCAGTTCTGAGCTAGGAATAGAAGCCAGATCTCCTGAGTCTGTTCAGTACTCTATCCAGTAGGCTGAATCAATTGAGTCAATGATAGTATGCATGCAGAAGCCATGTTCTCTACTAATAATAGCAGTCTAGTGGGCATAAATTGGGGGCTTCCAAATGTTCTGGGAATAACAAACTCTTTTCTTATCTGTCAGACAATATGCACAGAACTGAAAATAAGCCTCTCTTTTCAGTGCCAGCTTGAACAGATATTCTATTTGGCTACCAGATATTGGCAGAGTACCTTTGTCTGTAATCAGTTGGTTAAGTTGTCTGGAGGAAGTGGATTATTTGGTAGAAGAAGGTAGCGAGTAATTGACTGTCTGCACTTCTGTACTCTTTGATTTAAAGACAATGTGCTTAGTCTGGAAAGTCAACAAATCATTCCAAAATACATACAAGGATTTAATTGTAGTAATTAATTCATCTATACAACTCAGTGTACTTTTAAATAGCTTCTTGACTGAAAATAAATGCCTCATCCATCTTAAATATAACAGCCTGAAAGAACAAGTAAAGTCAATAGAAAAATAAATTGCATTACAGAGAGCTCAGACAAATGTATTGGACAAATAGATTCTTCCAACTCAACACATCCTAAAATTATATAGGATTTTGAAAGTAGATGCAGCAGCAACATGAACAAATAGTCATGCAAGTAATGCACATAAACAAATTTACTGACATGTAAATGGAAAGGAAAACAAGAGAAACTGAACTGTATTTACAGAACCCCCCCCCTTTTTTTTTTTAGGAGAGGCTCCCTCCTAAATAGTCATTTGGTTCTTTAATGTGAACCCTAGCAGCTTCTGGTTTTTGTCACATGAAGAGAAGTAAATGATTTATATGGAATTAAAAAAAACAAGCAAGAAAATCTTTATGAAAATAAGTGAACAATGCATGTTGCACTAGGAATGCACATGCACACATATCCTTTATGCCACGGCACCCTTGCATATTGGGGTTTACCCAAAGAGTTACAGGTGATCGTGGTGATATTAGTCAGATTTGCCCTCCCATAATTTAAATGCAACAATGAATAGCAATAGATGGAGGGCACTGTTCCCAAATCAGTTATACACTTGGCCATTTCTGTCTTATGTGACTGTAGAAGCGTGTAATCTGCAAGATATTACTGTGCCTTTTTGACAGATGCATTTAAGGTAATCTAGAAAAGGTTACGCTCTTGTTCCAGGCTTTGTCATAAAACTGAGGTACACACTTCTCCCATGTTAAAGGAACAACCTAAATAAACCTCTATAGCTGGCATTATTTGTTTGATCTCCATAAATAAGTATTTAAATGTAAGGGGAATTCTGGATGCTCTCTTAGAATGCTGTCATGAAAGAGAAGCTCTGAGGGATTTCATATTCAAAACCGTGGATTCTTGTGCAAATCTGGCTTCTCCTTTTTCTGCTGATGTGAGAACTGCTGCTGCTTTTAACATCTGGTATTGTCTTAATATCTAGGGAAATTCTTAGGAGCCAAAGAGAATGAGGAGACATTTTCTGCCTCAAGAAATAGGAGTGCTGGTGCAGACAGCTGGCTGCATTGCTTCCCATGTCGTTCGGGGGAAAAAATATACACATCAAAGTAGAACTCTATTCTCTGATTTTGAGGTTGATGAAGTTCAGACTTTAGATGTTAGGGTTTTAAATTAACTTCAGAAAGTTCAGGAATTCACAAACTTCTTGACTATTAGCACTTAACATCTTTTTTTTTTTTTTTTTTTTGGTCACCCTACAGGGAAAGTTGTTTTGTTTGTTTGATCCTGTAAGTCCTGCTAGTATAGTGGAAGGATTTTCGTTGTTGAGCTTTATATTCCTTTGTGTCACAAAATTTGGAATACAGACCTAATGGGCCCTATTATTCCCTATCTCTGCAACAGACATTTGCTGTAGCAGCATGCCAGTAGGTTACAAATGTGCCTTGAAGGGACTAGAAAAGTCCCACTAGCACACAAATTCTCATTTATGATTGTGATACCAGAATGGTTGATGGTGATGGTGCTCAGGGTAATAGTGAAAGCTGTAATGCAGCAGATTAACCTGAGCCCAGAGAAAAGTTCTGGAGCTTTGAAACCACTTTTGAAGATAGCAAGCTAACAGCTCTGAGTTAGGAGTGAAATTGGATGCACTAGGGCATTTATTTGGCTTTGGAATATGAGTAAAGGAAGAATTTTGCCATTAGAAAATAAAAAATCAATGTGAGAAGCAGCAGCCGTATTTGTTATATCCCAGGACTGATGGTGAATGATGATGAATGAAAGAACAGATGGAAACTTTTTTAGTTATGCCTAAGGGTGGATAGCTGCAGCCTTTATTTTATTTGTTCTGCTGGACTGACACTGCATATACACCAATGGCTGAAATGGAGTCTGAAATTATCCATTAATCAGATCATGAGCCAAAACAAACAAACAAAGAATAAATAATACAGTAAGACAGACAACCTAGCTTGACTTGGAACTGAGCACTTTACTAAAAACCCCAAACCCCTACCCCTAAATAAGTAATACATTAGTAACTGAAAAGTGAAAATTTAAGGACAGAGATCATACATAAGAGGAAAGTTAGAAATGAAAAAGAGCAAGTGGTAACATAGTTTTGAGCAGTTTGGACTTAGAGTGAATGCTGGTAATACCGAGGCTATGATGATTGAAAAAGGAGGACTCACCATGAAGGCAGGGAGTTTAGAAGAGAGAAATAATTTAAATATGTAGGATCAGTGGTTGCTGAGAACAGTGCCCTCTTCTGTGATGGCCAGTATTTTACTGAAACTGCTTGGTGCAAAGGGGGGGAGCTGACCCCAGTTTTTTATGACAAAAAGTTATCAATAAAGCTAAAAGGTAGTGCTTAAAACTGTTGTTTGATCATCCTAACATATGGAACAGATACTTGACCAGCCACTAGACAAGAAGTCAGTATGCTCTCCATTATGAAATGAAGATTTGAGATGGTCAAAGGGTTGGACGCTCTGTGATAGGAAAAGAAATGAGGTTGTCAGGGACCTAATGTGGGTTGCTCCAGTTGAAGACAAGTTGAAGGAGGCTAACGGATGTCCGCATAGGCATATCCAGTGGAGACCTGAAATCTGTAGTGGTAGGATGACTCTTGCAGTGATCATGGATGAAAGACGACCAAGGGAGAGACCAAAGACTTGGTACATGGACCTCCAAGAGACCAATCTGCATGACAGCCTGGCATCTGATTTATGAGTTTTGGAAGAAGACTATAAAAGTCACCAATCCCAAACAGAGAAGTGGCAAGAATGAAGAAGTAGAGAAATTAAAAGAGAACCAACATTCTATTCCTTTATTTTCCTAAGAAAGATACAGCTACAGCACATACTAACTTGGTTATGAGACAATAAATCACTCATCGCAACATGTTTTATGTTTGATAAATGAAATATATGGTCTGTCCCATGCAGACACAACATTGGCCAAATTAGGTAAGAATTTGAAAACAACAAAGGAAATATTTTAAAATCTAATGCAGTTTCCATCTAACGCTCATTAGTAAGGCTACAATTTAGTCATGGGTATTTTTAGTAAAAGTCATGTACAGTTCACAGGCAGTAAACAAAAATTCACAGCCCCATGACCCGTCCATGACTTGTAATATATACCCCTGACTAAATCTTAGCAGGAGTCGGGGGGGGGGGAGTGCTGCTCTGGGTGGCTAGGGGAGGGCCGCTGCTTGGGGTCGGGGGGCAGGGACCAGCCGTACCAGCTGCCGGGAGCCACCAAGTAGCAGCTGCTCCAGCCATTCCCTGGGCCACCCACCCACCACTGCTCTTGCCGCCCCTGGAACCGCTGCTCAGGCAGTCCCAGTACCAGCCACACTGGTCACTGCTTGGACTGTCTCTGGGGCCAGCTGCCTGGGGCTGTGCGAGCAGTGACTAGTATGTCTGGCCCTCGGGCCACCCACCGACTGCTGCTCTGGCCTCTCCCAGGGCCACCCACACTCCCAGTGCAGTTGGCCCCAGGGCCACTCCAGCAGCACTGGTGTGGCTGGCTGCAGAGCCGCTCCAGCAGAGGCCGGTGTAGCTGTCCCCGGGACCAGCAGCTCTGGGCTCAGCCACACCAGTCACTGCGGAAGTCACAAAGGTCACAGAAAGTCATGGAATCTGTGACTTCCACAATCTCCATGACCGACACAGAGCCTTACTCATTAGTGATCCCTAAACCTACTTCCAGAACTTAAATTAACCAGCAAAAATGTCCCTATTTATCATTGTACAGACACACCCAGAGGAACAAGAACCTTCCATCTACCCATGTAAGAATTTAGTAACTCTACAATTAGGAAAAAGGAGAGAAAATGATTAATTGATAGGGAATCCTGGGGTTCAGATTCTCATCTGCTAGGCTGCTAGTGTAGGACAACATCTTATGGACAATTTCTATAGAATATAAGAGTGATAACCTTTCTATAGATTCTTAAACCATAGCCAGGATAAGTCTTAATTAGATTGTATAGAAAGGATATCCTCCTGTATTAAGGACCCATTAGAGGAAAGTATTTAAGCACATGCTTAAGTCCATCCGTGTTCAGGACAGCACTTCAGCATGTGCTTAATGTACTTAATAGTGATGCCTTCAGGGCTTAAATTTCCAGAGGAGCACACACCCAGCTACACCCCTTCATGGGGTGCAGCATAGTCCCTTCCTGTAGACTTGGCCAGTCCTTCAGGGCAACAGCACCTGTATTTTCCTCTCAGGGCTCAACAAGGGAACCCTCAGTTCCTCAGCAATCACCTCTCATGGAGGGAGACACGTCTCTCTCTCCAATCTGACTGAGGTTTTTTGCAGGATACACAGTTCCCTGCCTACATTGTGAGTTCTTTAGCGAGTCAGATGCCCTAAATGACCAGCATCTGCACTTGGCTTTCTCTCCAGAAGCTTCAAACAGCATAATTGTCCCCACATGAGTTACCACGCAGCCCTTTCTAAGCAAGCATATTTATTCCTAAAATGAAAGCCTTACAGAGAACATATTTAAAACATTAAAAAAAACTCTTTACACCCATGCTAAAAGCTCACCAAAGATCACTCCAACTCCAACAAGGGCTCTGGTAAGATTCAGGCCTACAAACACCACTGGGGGGGAGGGGTTTGTGGTTACAAGTTCATGACAGTGTTTTCTCAGAACAAGACCATATATGTATAGGTTAGTCTTTCCTTTACACAGCGGGGGTCTTCACCTAATCGTGGTGTCTGACCATGTCAGTCAGTCAGTCAGACAGTGGTTTTCTCCTCAGGGTGTAGCCTCAAAAGATAGAGGTGGGAATTTATATTTGCCTCCCCACAAGTATTTCATAGCAAACACAGTTAACTTTGTTCCAAAAGTTCCTTCTTGTCTGGAACACTGTTTAAAATATTTCTTTGAAGCTCACACTTCCCAGGGTTTACTTTAGCCATGTTTCCCCCCCAGGGAAGACAATCTCACGGTAATACATAAACTTTGTAGTTATAATGCAATGAACTCCAAAGCTATTTAAACTTAATTCAGTAAGGTCTCCCAAAGATATTGCAGGAAATTGCTATATCTGTCACACATGTGCCTGCATGGTTCTCGAGTGGAGTAACTGCAAATTTACTCAGCTCTTATGAAGGCTCTGCAAGGGAAGGAGAAGTTTCTTACTTCCTTCCCACTCCACCAATTTTTCCAGACACAAATACTGTTTGAATGCAGAAATCTGAGTTTGAGAGAATTCAAATAAAATAACCTGATTGGGTCTAATTTACACTAGTATAGCTCTGTAGTCCCACTAAAGCCATGAGTTACACAAGAATCAGACCCATAGATGCAAAAACCTGTGCAAGCAGGTTTTGAGTCTCCTTTAAAAAAATGCAACACCCCCACTCTTTAGGTAGAGTATTGGCCAAAGCATAAACTATTTGTCAGACAATTTTTTGTTTTGTTTTTTTAAATCCTGTTTCAGTTATTAGAGCAGCTGCAATAACTGTAGGTTGCAATCAAATCTTTTTCTAACACAATAAATAATAAACCCATCTTTTTTTCCAAACATTTGCTCCCTAGCAAACACCTTCTAGTTTAAGTTTCTATAATTATGCTATACAAGTGCGTAAATCTCTGCCTGGAATTCATTTTTTCCACCTAATTTCAAAGCTACAAAAGAAGATTTGTGTTAGACTCTATAATATAGAGGCCTGGACATAGCTTAAAAGCCATAATGGTCCAAACATCACTATCAAAATGGATCAAAACATAATGATTTCTAAAATGTAGCACTAAAATGCCAATGCTTTTAGGAAAATATAGAAATGGGGGAAAATAATTTGCTGGTAACTGCTGAGGTTTGCAAGAAAATAATAAAAATGAGCAATCTGGAAAAAAATTCAGGGCCTCATTCTGATTTCATTTGCATCACTCCTAGACCAATACTCCATTAACTTCAAAAGGAGGTGCTCCTGATTTGAAGCTGTGTTGGTCAGAGCAGATTCAGGCCTGAACACACTTATGGAAAATTTATAAAATGTGTTGAGTGCTCAGGATCCGTTTTTAATACAAATTCATGTTGCTTTAAATTGCTTGCTTTAAACATCAATTTTTAATGCCTCGTACGTAACCTCCTAATATTTTTTAGCTTCCTTCTTGTATGCAATGGATAACCTCTAAAGCATCTCTCAAAATACAGTTTTCGGAGTTAGATTTAAATTTTTAAAGATTCAGTAAGTGACAGGCTTTAACTGACGTTAAATAAATGTTATGTTTTTTTCCTCATCATGTAATAAGTTGGAAGAGAGAGGTTATTTTGCACTCAATCCTGCAGCTTTTACTTGGACAAAATTCTCTACTGATTTCAAGAAAAGTTTTGCTTAAGTAAGAAATGCAAGTCAGGGCAAAATTTCGAGCTTTGATTTGCACCTTTTTGATTCCTCTGAGTAACCCTTATTCATGTGAGTGTTCCCACTTACTTCAGTGGGATAATTTATGCTGGTGTTGGCTCTGCAAAGCAGAGGAGTGACTCCCATCAGCCCCTCCCCACTGCACTTCCCTTTCACCTGGCCAGATAAGGAGAACGGTCCTTACTTCTGAACCGGGAAGTGGCCTGGGTCTGTTTGAAGAAAGCTGAAACAGGTGCAGCAGCCAGCCTCAAGCAAGTAGGGAGCTGAAGAGAAGGTGGGGGCAAGAAACATATGCAGAACTGTGTGTGGATACCCGGTGTTGCAGCTGGGTGCAGATCTGTGTAGGACTTATGGGGGAGCAGCAGCAATTGGCAGAGGGCCCCTCCAGTGAGAGAGACCGACTGAGCCTGCCATTCAAGCTCCTATTTGCTTGGAATAGAGACTGGACTGGAGAGGGCACCCCAAGTACTAGGGCTGAAAAGCCCTGATTCCAGGGGCCCAAACAAGAACCATTGTTGTTCACTTTGAACTGTCACTGTTTGAGCCTCTCAACCTAAAGTATTTGCAACATTTACTTTTCCTGCCAACTTTAGTAAAAACCTTTCTCTTAGCCATGTGTCTGAGTGGTTATTGGGACATCCCACCGCTTGCTCCTGAAACACATATAGCGCTTGATACTGAGACCCTTGTACTCTGAGCTACTATGCGTTAGGGATACAGAGTAATCCCATAATGACTTGGGTAATGATACTCTCAGGAGTAAAGTTTAAAGGATCAGGTCCTTATTTGATTTACATTTTATGAACTAGAACTCTGTATGTTTTGGATTTCACTCATGAGAGAGCTGGTTCCAAAAAAAAAAAAAAAAGAGCAAATTGCATTGTTTTCCTGCTCTTACTTATGTGAAATGATAATAGACTATGCAGAATGTCACTGCTTCATGGTAAATCTATCTCAGTACATGTGTCTTTTGGGGCAGGGACACCAGATGTGAAAAGAATCCCTTTTTGTGCATGTTGAATCCAACTTACCTATTTCGAAAATATTTTCTCATTCTTGTTTGAATAAGAGACCATTGGTACTTGAGATTAAATAGCTATCTCCAATAATGGTACATATTGTTCACTGGGATCCGTGTATCAAATGAGCTGCTGTTCAGCTGTAGACAGGTATTTCCTAAATTTTCATAAAGCAACTTTTCTTTTTATTATTGGCCATGTTCAGTTTACATATCTGAGGTATAACACCTTTCCTACCTAGCTTTCTAGTAATCAATTGCCGTTTATTTTGGGGGAGTGTTTTTTTTGTTTTTTTTTACAAAAGTATTGTTTTCTAAGATAACATGACTTCACTAAAGCACTCCTCTTTACATGCCTGCTGCTTCCAGAGTATGCAGTGTTCCTCATGGTCTTCCTGGAAGTGTTCCTCACAGGGATAATATACTCAGTCTCCAAATGACTGAGGGCTGATCTTGTGTTTTACTGACTCCAACTAGCTTGCTCATAAACAGATGTGCCATGGCCCTACAAGTCTTGGAAGGGACAGGAGATAGGGGAGGAGGATAGAAGTGGAAGGGAAACACAGGCAGAAGGATTTATAACCAGGAGCTCATTCCAGAACCTGGAATTGAACACATTATTGCTGAGTGTCAGCATTGCCTTGCTTGCAAGCACATAGCTGAGAAATGCCAAATGGGGTGCCTCCATCACCCTCTAATGGTGGGTCCACATAGAAGAAAACAGCATTCTATTGTTACCGGTTACTCTGTTAGCTCAAGTGGTAGAGGACCATGTTGTAGATCTAAAGATTCCAGCTCCACTGATGTCCCATGTGAGGGATCAGTATGATTCTATATGATTAATCCATTTTTTAAAAAAGGTAGGAAATTACATCCTAAAGAACATTAAGGATGCATATACAAGCACTCAATAGTTAAGAAATGCCAGAATTAAGGTTGCTCATGCAGCATTAATTTGGCCTCTTTTTGTGTATGCATACTGGTAGTCTTTGATTACATGATCACACTTTTCCCCTCCATGGGATCCCTGCCTCATTCAATGTACAGGACAAACTATGCTCTGAGAATAAACCAGGATTTCATATTGAATGAAGCTGTTGTCTATAGGAACCCTGACTCGTTTGTTGCAGTAATTAGAAGGTGTGCAGTGAAAGAGGCAGGGACTGCAGGAAGAGAAAAGAGGGTCTCAAGGGTAAGTCATTTGACTACCACCCTGGTGAATTGGATTGTATCCCTGCTTCTGCCACAAAATTCCCAGGTGAGTCTGGGCAAATCACTTAAACCAAATCTTTTTACAGGTGACCACTCATTTTCTGTTCTTTATTTTCTAAGTGTCCAACTTGAAAGCCTGAGGTTGATCTGCAGGAGTGCCGAGCACTCACAAGTGCAACTGAAGTCAATGGGAGCTGTGTTTTTAACCTATGAAATGCTATTTAATTATGTGAAAAATCAGGTCTTATGTGCTTCAAATTAGGCATTCAAAATTAGTTGTCACTTTTCACATTTTTGGATTTAATCTCCATGTCTCAATTGTCCATTTAAAAAATATTTGGCCCACACCTCACTTAGTGTTCTGAAGATTAATTCATTAATGTTTGTAAAGACTTAAGCACTAAAATGAGAGCATCATAGGCAAGTTCATGAGGAAATTAATAATTCTGTATTTAATGCAGGGTTTGAATAGTGTGCAGTAAATAAACCATGAACCACACCTACAATGATAAGGATATAAAGAAATAATGTAACTATACAGGACACTGAATGAGGCAGTGATCCTGTGCGGGGAAAATAGGATGTGATCATGTAATTAAAGACTGTATCCTAATGCATATGCACAAAGAGGCCAAATGACGCTTTTATAGATACAAAAAGCCAGAATTAAGGTTATCTTTTGAGTGCTTGAGTTTTAAACCTGAACATTATTTTAAAATGGATTTTTAGATGTTTACTCTCTCTCTCTCTATATATATATATTCTGAGGACAGATAGAAGCTATCTAGTGGTTTATATTTTATTTTCTCTTCACTTTCATTTTTCTATTATATTAATCCATAGCACCTTTTAAACTCTATTTGTGACCAGCATATTAACAAAGTAATTGGGTATATACCAGTATTTACCTTAGTCTGGCAAAGAGTAGTTAACATTTTGGGAGGAACCTTAGCCGAAAAAAAAAAAGTCATACAGACACAGTGAAATCAAGTAACTTTTTTTTCAGTCCGTCATTGTCCAACCATACTAGACAGGACTTCAGTCACAAAAGGCATATTAGGAAAATTTAGCAACCCAAGGTTCTCCCAACCATCTTACTTCTGCCCTGTTCAAGCCTCTTGTCCTGAATATTATGATTGGTGATTGATGGACTGAATAAAATTATTTGATTTTTGCTGTCTCTGCATATTTTTGACTCATTAGTTTTTCTTTGGGGACAGTTCCTCCCAAAATATACCTACTCTTTGCCAAGCCAAGGTAAAATGTTAATCTATACATTGTTTGCTTTATTTCTTGTCTACATATTAAAGTTTCTGACAAACTCACTGTATGCGAGCCCTTAGGTGTCTGATTTTCAGTTTGGCTGTGTGCAAGTTTTGTGTACATTTGCATGCCTCTGACTTTCTAAATTCTACCCTTGATAATTATTATCTCATTCCTATGACATCTTCTTTTAATGACTCAGAGCACTGGTGTGCTGTATGTAGGTTTGAGTTGGATGAAGGCTTAGAGATGAATGAATTCTGAAACAACTGTTACCAGCTATAACCTCTTCAACAGCTAAAAGTCTGAGAAATAGCCAGAGAAATAGGAATAATTAAGATTAAGGACTTGAAAAGCTGCTGATTTGCTACCCAGCGTTGTCCATATGCCATGCACTGCTTCTCTAGACATTGGGGAAAGGAATTGTGAAAGATGAAGAAGGGAACCCAATCTGTCGTCTTTATCTCTTGCTTGAAGAGCTGCCATGCTTAATGTGTGGGAAGCCTGTTAGAACTTCTCGTAAACAATGTAGCTTTATACAATTTCACAATATCACTTATTATGCAAGTGTTTCTTGTAAAACAATTGATTTCTTTTTAAAAAAAACATTTTAAAAACATTAACCTATCTTAGTACTTTCATGCTTAATGTTTTAATAGACTATTAATGCACAATTTGAATGTTATAAAATCTATTTACAGTGTTCATTGTAGAAAAGACAAAAAGAAAAATGTCATTAAATTCAGAAGCAGTAAATGTCCCTCTTTAATTACCTAAATTTTGGAAGGCAAGTCATTAGAATATGCTTTATTCTCTGTATGGGTCTTTACACATATAAAAAGCAGTGAAAAACTTTAATTTGATTTTCTTTACTCTATCTCCGGGGAGTCCTACATCTCCCACAGCAGCTTGCAGGCCCTCTGATGATATGCAAGTTTCTTAATGTTTTGCCAGTCATTGCCAGCATGTTGGTTTTCTTTTACCTTCTGTGTTCTCTTCCAAGCAATTTCTAGAGGCGGATTAGAGGTTTGTGAAGCCCTGAGCCATAGCAAGTGGGGGCCCCTCCCCATCCCTTCTGCCTGCATTCCCCCTCCACTCCTGCCAGGGTGCTGAGTTGGGGCCCGGGGGCTTCCCTGCCCAGCGCTCCTGAGCCCCAACCCTGCTCCCCGCTGGGCGGGCAGGCAAAGCAGGTCAGGGCTCAGGGCTGCCCATTTTTCCAGGGGGGCTCCCAATTGGCTGGCTCACTATTGGCACAAGCCCCATTGGCCCAGTAGCTAATCAATCACTGTCTCTTTCATTACCTGTTACTTCCTTGTCCAACATACTGAGCTCAGCCACCAAGTTTTCAAACCTCTCCTTTGAGTGGTCACAGAGTTATACCTTTAGCTCTGCTAATAGTTGCTCACAAAGCATATCCTTTCTCTCTGTGTTGTCTGTGCCATTTGGATGATGGGTCTCAAGCATGATCAGAAGATTGATATGTAGCAATATGTGTGTCAATAAAAGAGAACACTGTCATTGGGGAAAGGAAGGAGCATTGGAGAAGAAAAGTACATGCTGTTGTTAAGACACCTGACTTAATCCCTCCAGTTATTATTCAGGCCATGAGGCTGGAGACCTGAAAGATGGAGGAAGCTAAACTTCCCTTATTTTCTGACTTGTTCTTTTTTTTTCCCAGGAATAAGCAGGAAGTAGGTCCAATGACATCTGTCCCTACCACAGAGAGATATGGTGTGGCATAAGCTTCTCCCACTGAAAGAGTCAGGGAGGGGAGAACTAATTATTCATTTCTTTTTACCGGGAACTGGGAAGAGTCTGGGGCCCTATATAAAACAAGGCCTTCTACCTCTTAAGGAGGTCTGGAGAAGGCAGCACTGAGGTGTTGTTTCAAGGACCTAGGACAGTATAACTTGTTAGTCATAGTCAGGTAGGGACTTACCTATCTGAAAAAGGTTATTGATTCTTTTAAGCAGACAACTTTGGGGAGCCAATAGAACTTTGATCACTAAATACTCTGGATTCCAGGTGGTAGTGGTTTATATGAGTAGATATACAGTTATCACTCAAAGGTCTAGAGGCCCATTGTGCTGGGCACTGTAAAACACAGGAAAGAGACAATTCCTGCTACAAAGGGCTTACAATCTAAAGTAACTTGTCTATATGGAGAGTGAATGTGTGGCTAGCTGCAATGTAAATCTACTCTGCACTGCAATGCATGAGCTGGCCACGTGGACCCCACAACCATGCACTGAAAGTTCTGTAGTGCACTTTGATCTAGTAGCAGAGTCAACATGGTCAGTTAGCTTCATCAGTCACAGCTTATCAGTCTAAATACTGTGATCATGGCAAATAGTGGATTCTCTGGAAGTTGAAGTCTTTAAATCATGATTTGAGGTCTTCAGTAACTCAGCCTGAGGTGAGGGGGTCTATTACAAGAGTAGGTGGGGGAGGTTCTGTGGCCTGCAATGCACAAGAGATCAGACTAAATGATCCTGATGGTCTCTTCTGGCCTTAAAGGCTATGAGTTTTTGATTAGGGAAGACTAAGAGTTTGTCTCCATAGGCGTTTTAAAGCAGATCAAACTGAGTTAATCTAGTTTGAAAACAGTTGCGTTCCCACAGTGCAATCCATCACAGCACATTAACTCTGCATTTGCCATGACCCCTTGTGTTCTCTTGCCAAGTAGACTAGGTTTGCTGTGAATTGAATTAGTGTGGTCTATTGTTCTTGTGAACGCAATTGCTGCGCACAACTTTTTCATGCTTCCAGGGGCTATCTCACAGTTCTTTGCAGGTTGATGTTACTGACCTATCTCTTTACCTGTTTCACCTCCCCTGCTCTGGGATCAAGTTTCCAATTTGTCCCTTCCCCCTTGAAAATTTAGCATGGAGTGAGCATTTGCCTATTTGTTCCTGCATCCCAGTGTATCAACATTCTTGCAATACAACTGCAGTAGCTCTTTAAAAGCCCCACAACACCCCTCATTCAGCTGCTTGGGGCTGTGCTAAGATCCTGAATCATTGCCAACTGGGAAGAAGCATCAGGGAAGAAAGCTGTTAGATACCAGAATAAAGACCTTTTTGTGGACAGTGCAAAGCAGACGTCTGTGTGAGGCCATGACCAAGATGTCTACGAGGGCTGGAAAAAGAGCAAGCAGCTCAGGGGAAATGAGGGACAGCGGGGGACATGTGACCTGTCCTTTTTATGATGAACTGGACAGGATCCTACACAATGATAGCACAACCTGTCCAAGACACTCTACACCCTCTGCCCCCCTGAAGACAACCTGTTAGGGGGCTTATTCCTTCACCCGCTTACTTCCCTGATCCTTCTCGCATGAACAGAGAGCAACAATACCCGAAGTCCAAAGGTGCAAACAATTCAATGTTTATTGGGGTGAACTTCCAGCAAGCATGATTCCAGTTTCCTTCCTTAGTGTCCCCCTTCCCAGCTCTGACACCACAGAGCCTTACCTGTGTCCCTGTTCCCATTCCCCCATTAGCAAAACGTGATTCCAATTCCCCACCCCATTCCTATTCCCCCGCAACTACTTCCTGATTGACTGCAGACTATATAGTAAAACTTGAGTTCTGCTTAGCTATACTTTAACCAATCTCTTTTTTTTTGGAAATTTAACTAATCAATCTTAACATATTGTAACATGATTATTTAACCAATTATATCCCACCACCTTACTTAATTTACACCCAGCAAAATTAATTATACAGCAGACAGGAGCAATCACAGAACCAGACAGAGATTATACAGACAAACAATTGGGAAATGGGGACTACAATGATAGAACCACACAGAAATGAGGATTTCACATCCCAGCTATTGATAAGTGAGTTCTTGCCAGACAGGATGCTATCAAACTAAGTTTCCTTTTACATTGTCTAGGCACTTCCCTTTCTCTGGAGGTGATAGGCACTATCAGGACAGGATTGTATTTCTAACAGCCCAATAGCACCTTATTTCAATGTGACTAGTTTGGAATGTGAGGAGGTGACTGTTCTCTTCCCAGCTTATGGCTGCCTCTGCTGCTTGGCCAAAGGTCGTAGCGTAAGCACAGGGCCTCAGACTGTCACAGTAAGAGAAGGCCCTTACACTGGCAGACAGTGATTTTAATTCTTTCTTTTATACCTCTATAACTAGCTAAGTGATAAGAATGCACCTAAATTCTTAAAGATTAAGCCTTTGCAAACAGGCCTGAATATCTATATCCTAACAGCCCCCCAGAGGATGAGCTGGAGGATGTTGGAGAGGAGCTGTCCCCTGAGAGCCAAGGTAATTTTGGGACACGGGATCGTGATACTGGCCAGCTGGAAAGCCAGCCCCAGTCCTGCCCTGTTGCAATGTACTCCAGTTCCTGCCATGTGTCAGCCAAGCCAGAGTCCCAACCAGAAACACAGATTGTTGCAAAAAGAGGCAGATCCCCTGGAGGGAACTTCAGCATGTAAGTACCTATCCTTAACATTTATTATTTATTAGTGTTGTGCCATACTGTCATTCTTCTGCCAGTGCCCCATGGCCACAGCCATTAGATGCATGTGAACTAGGAGCCCTTCTGGATATCCAGCCCCTGTCGTCTTTCTGTTGCCCCGCCTTTCAAACAGCAAATGCACACTTGACCTCCATTCTGCAATAACTCATGTGATAGTACTCAAGCTGCACCAGTAGCGTGCACACAGGACACATGTTCCATTTTCAGTTTGCATTGTGTGAAAACACAGTTCTGGTTGCTGCAAACTGAGGGAATAGAGTTCTCGAGGGTAATCCCATAGCATGCAATGATGAGCCATAATTGACCTAACTGTACCTTAAATTATTTTTATTATAAAACAATGGTAATAAAGCCAAAAATAAAGTTTTAATTGAACCAATGGATAAATATCAATACCCTTTTATTTAAAAATACATTTACAAAACAATCTATAGACTAACCAACAAAAAGGAAATTTTTAAATAAAACAATAGTGAAAACCAAATGGATAGTGTAACAATGCAAACAGTACAGAACATAACAAGGTGGGGAGAACTTAAATTTACAGGCATGTATAGGTTTTCCCTCTGCCTCTTCTCATATACAGGGTTTCTGGGGCTGAGTGCAATGCCTCAACATTTTCAGGTGCATTGTGGGGCTCAAAAGTGCTGGGCATCCAGGCGCCTGTGTTCTCAGTGGGAGATGTTGGACCTCAGCGAGGAATGGCCTCTGGAACAAGTGTTGCCATGGTAAGGCAGGGAGGAGTTGCTCCTGGTCCCAGAAGCCAGGATTGTTCAGGAGCTGGAGGACGTAACTGGGTCCCTGTGATCGGGTAGTCTACCCCTTACGGGCAGTACTGCCTACTAGTCAGTCCACCTCACCACCTGTCATGAATATTTAATAGTTGAAAGAACTGATTACAGATATAAGGACCTGGGAGATATTGGGAGAGAGGAAGCAGTCCCAGGACTAACTGGGATTTGGAAGGAAGCCCTGGTACTATTTCTTTAAGGGTGAGGAGCTGGGCAAAGGGGCAGAGCAAGGCTTCCTTTTCTCCCAACCAATTGGGGATGAGTTGAGAGACGGACCAGCATAAATGCTGCCTCCCCCTTCATACCAGGGCAAATGCCTGCAGACAGTGAAGAGAGTAAGAAGGCTCCTGTAGGGCTTGGAGTTAGCAGGGAGCAGACAGTGGCAGAAGAAGGCTGCCAAACCCTCTAAGCCCAAGGACTAAGTGGGGCCAGCTGAAGGAGACAAATTGCATCCCAGCTCCAAGAAAGAAGGAGACAGAAGGAGAAGACACAGGCTGAGAAAGAAATTGCAACCCAGCGCCAAGAGAAATGCTGGGAACTCCGAAGAAGAAAAGGGACAATAATTGCTTGAACTACCCAAGCTCCGGGAGAAAGGGCAGGGCTCCTGCAACAAGAAGAGACATAAAGACTGAGAGGCTAACCCTGAAGGGACTGGTAACGGGATCTCTTAGGAGAGCTGCATTTTTTTCTCCCTCTGGATCGCTGCGTACAGCCTCCACCTCTCAGCCAGTCTGGTTTTCCTCTGGGACTCTGCCATGAGTTCTCCAAACATCTCATCCCGAGTCTCCTCTTTCACCCACTCAGCTTGGCCAGCCTGTCAGATGTAGATAGAGGCCCTGACCTTGACATTCTGGCAAGTACGGTGGCTATTGGAGTATGGAAAAAATAGTCACTTATTGTTCATATTTCAGACAGGCCATGATAGTAATATTTTAATATGCATATGTGACTTGACGTCCCTGAGATTCTTCCCATTCTTGAGGAAACCTCAGAGATGGTAAGGGGCCTGCATGTGAGGAGGTGCTGACTGCATTGATATTTCTGTCTGCTGTATGTGCAGTTATGCTGTTGGGGATAGAGGTATTGGAATTATGTTTTCATGTTGGTTTTGCAGTTTTGTTTGTGTGCTGGAGGCACTTCTGTGGTGTTGGTGGGTTAAGGAGAAGCTGGGGAGAGGGGACATTGAGAGCTGAGATGGATAGTAATCCCCTCTGCATCCCCTTTAGGCTGTCCTGACTCTTGATGACTGAGGTGACGAAGAGACAGAGAATGGCCTCATCCAAAAAGGTAAAGGTTAGACCAACAAGATATGCTGGGAAGCTTTTCAACAGGATATGACCCCCAGAATTATTGCAGGAGTAGAAGCAGCTTGCAAGCTATAGTAGGTGGATAGGCATCCTGCTGTTCCCTATAATATGTGAAATAAAATCAAGCCATTCCTCAGTCTTAAGTTCTGCTATGTCTCCCCTGCAGTCATGGAGAAAATGCAGAGAAAAATAGGGTTCTGTGATGATTATCAACTAGAATGTCTGTTTTTTCAGGGCATTTAAACCTCAGCAGGGAGAAGTTAGTACCTTTATCAGGCATACAATGTCCATGTATGCCTCATGTAAACTATGAATACCAACCAAGCTTATTTTCCTGTAACCACTGTCTCAATGAACTGTTGCATTTTCCGTGAATGAATTTTTTTTTCTGTATTTGAACGTGCTGTGGGGGTGGGGTAGGGGCTTCGGCTGCACCATATTTCTAGCTGCCATTTTGGATGGGCAGACGGGATGGTGTGGAAAGGTTCACCAGATAGGACAGGTGAGGGAAGTGAAAAGGAAAACAGGCAGATGGAGAAGTGTCCTTCTTGTTATGGGTCCTGAAAACTGTCATAGTTGTGGTTGTAGCACGAGACAAAGTCCAATTGCCCAGGTGCAGCAGCAGTAATTTTGGAAACACGTGTGGGGACTGAATGGACACTGCGAGCTGAGGGAAGGAGGAAGACAGGCAGGGGCTGGATACTCTGACGGGTTCCTAGCTCACATCCAACTGATGGGGCATCTGGAACTGAGACAGAATGGCCTGGGTTTCTGGCTGGGACTCAGGCTCCGCTGATGCATGGAACATATGGGGTATATGAACTCAGGCTAGTTTTACAGCTGGCCATATCCGTGTCCTGGCTCCCAGCAGGTAATTCTGTCCCAGCATCCTACTGCTCATCTTCCAGTGGGCCTTGCCAGTTATGGGGAGAGGGTATGGCCAGCAGGCTTCACATGGCATCTTGGACGGGTTGTGCTTAATTGTGTAGGAGCTTGTCCAGTTCAGCAAAAAATGAGCAAGTTACATGCTGGATTGTGTCCTTTGGTCCCTCATTTTAATGTACACTTTCCTGAGATGCTTGCTTTTTATCCAGCACTGGTTGGTGTCATGGCCCCTCGCAGGCATCTGCTTTGCAATGTCCAATAAAGGTAAGTCTAAAATACAATTAGATACTAGATGTCAATGATCTAGGGTCTCAGCACAGCTCCAAGCAGCTGCACGAGGCAAGTTCTGGGCTTCTGCCGTGCTACTGCTGTTGTATTGCAAAATGCTGATTCACTGGGGTCCAGGAACAAATGGGCAGATGCTGGCTCTGTGCTAGCTTTCAAAGGGGGGAGCAGGCATGCTGGGAACTGGACACCAGAGCAGAGGAGGGCACACAGGTAAATGAACAGGTTAGTAACATCAACCTACAAAGGACGGAGGGGTAGCCATTGGAAACCTGCAAAAAGTGGTGCGCAGCAATTGCATCCACATGAACAATAGACCACACTAATCCAATCCACAGCACACCTAATCTACTTGGCAAGAGGACTCGAGAGGTCACTGCAAATTTGGAGTTAATGAGCAGTGACGGATTGTGTCATGGATACACAACCATTTTCAGACCAGATTAACCCAGTCTGATCTGCTTTAAACCCCACATGTAGCCAAGCCCTAAGTGTCCTACAAGATGCTAAAGAGATGAGTAGCCTGTTGATGATCCTGTATTCTTCCTCAGAACTCTCTAAAGGCCAGCCTAGCATCTGATGGACAGTCCATTAAAACATGTCCTTCCTCCTGACAGGAGAGGCGTGCTCTGACCTGAAAATGAGGGAGGTAATGTTTGCTGTATGATGTGAATAAGACCTGCCAGCCCCTCACCTCCTATCACGTTAATGGTGTGTTCATTTATGTGATTGATCTCCAAACCTCCTGGGATATTCCCATTGATGTCGTGGTGAACATGAAGTCTTGAGCCAACTCACAAGAAGCCTTATCTGCATAAACAATGAAGTTTCAAAAGTCATTCAGCCTTTTTAACCCCATCCTGAGACCCACGCACAAGGTGGACACATTTAGAGAGGTATGTGGGAAAAGGCTTCAGAAAGCTTGTGATTCAATGCCTTAAATATTGGTGTAGCATGATCATTAATTCACACTGATAAGTTATGTAAAGGAATAACTTCTGTATGGTTTTACACAATATACCAGTCAAAATGGTAAAACAGTTGCACAGAAACTACCTTCTTTTATCTACTTCAGTGCTATTCAAGTGGGAATTGGCACAGCCACAGAGCAATTACTTGTTCACGCTGCAGGCACTGAGGCCTGCTTATATAGAGTTGTTCATCATCTCTGATGTGAGTGACACAGCACAATCTCTTTAGTTTTCTAGAACATACAGACATAAAAATGTGCCTTGTAATTTGCATACAAGATCAATTATTTAAAGAACTGAAAGTTTTAGATAAAAATCTATTTATTTTAAAAAATAGAGCAATGTTAGACACTTTTAGCATGATTCAGATCTCTAGCCAGCAAAGATTATAGCTCTAAAAAGCAAAGAAATCACAGGAAAGTCAAGATGATGTAGGTGTAGGAAGGGGGCCATTGCTTTCAGATAAAGGAGGACTGGGGTGAGGCATATAAAAAGTGAAGATGCTTTTAGCAGCTTGTGTCCAAACTTTTTCAATGTATATTTAATTGGATAGCTTTTTTTTTAAATGTACAGTCTCTCTGTATAGTGATACTTTAAATTCAAAAATATGTAGGCATAACAATAACACTGTAAAAGTTCTACTACAGTTCAGCATATGTTTATACAGAAAACAAAAGAGAGGGATCAATAAATGTTTCAGACAGATATTGGTCCATGTATCTTGTATTTTAAGCTTGTTCCTCATGGCCTGTATAGTCGCAGGTTTTTTATCAGGTTTATGCTTATTTTACAGTGGAATATGTGACTGCTTCAAATCATTCTATAGTTGTAAGTATTCATACAAATTCTTAATTCTGTCATTGGTAGATTAGGTTAGATTCTACGTGCATTTGTTTCTTTATTTTACATTATTTGATCTTTCTATTCTGAAGATTTATTAAACAAATACTATAGAGAAAACAAGGCACATTGGAAAAGCCAGATGATAATGTTATTTTTAAAGTCTGTGTGTTTAAGAACTGACAGCAGATTTAAAGCCTTATCTATGCCCCTATTTAAATAATGTGCTACAAGTTAGTGCACATATTTTATATTCTTAAGAGTAGAATCACTCAACATGTTCCAACGGGGATTTTATTTTAATAGATCCTGTGATCCACAAAGCTTACCACAAGATGTCCCTGTTTGTTCAGTTTTCTCATTGCACAATATGTTAGATTACTGTGTTGATTGAAGGGCTGAGTAACACAAGATTAATAAATCCCAAATTTGACCTTTCTTTCTTTCTTTCTTTCTTTCTTTCTTTCTTTCATACATACATACATACATACATACATCTTTGGCCAGATTCCCATCTGATACTTATGGGGGAATTACATGCAGAATTACATTTCCTTAGTTATAATTCTGTTCCCATCACGTGGTGTGACACAGCCTACTTCTAGGCTATGGGAGCTGCATGTGTTGCGGAAGGTATTTCAGAACCACTCTCCACACTGTTAGTTAGAAGTAGCAATGATACAATATATACATAGGTGTTTGGCACTGATTTGGAAGGTTTCTTACATATGTTTTAAATATGCTGTTTTAGCTTGAAGCATTTTTCTTCATCAAAGCATAACTTTGGTAGATATGTGCTTCCATAGTGTAAGTCTAAATCAGCAGCTAAAAGGTTAATTGCTTCTAAAAATGAATACATATAAACTAAACATAAATCTGTATGAGCATCTGTTGGATAAAAATGCATGGGAAAAACCACTTTTTTACAGTTTGTGCCTATTTAATTAGCTTAAATCAGTGTGCCCAGAGACAGAATTGTGCTCAGAAATTGCTAGAAAGCGGTATGCTGGCTTCTCAGCTGGTTTGACTGCTGTTTTGATTGTTCACTTTTCAGAATCTCCTTTTCAGGTTTAGTAAAGGTTATGGTATTTTCTGAAGGAACTAAAAGAGGGTACTTAGTATTTTTTTCCCCAATCCATGAACTTCTATAGTGATCTTGCTAACAGAAAATTATAGCCTTTCATTAGAACAAATTAAATTAAATTTTATGGCACACTATACTTTTCCCAATCTCTCATATTCAGACAAAATAAAATTACCAGCGTCTTAGTATCATCCATTTTCTTTCCCTTCTCTCTTTCTTTATTGGAGAAAATGTATTTTAAAAAAATATAATTTAGCCAGTTTCTCAGCTGATGTAGGTCAGTGGAGCAACACTGACTTAAATGGAGCAACGCTGATTTACATCTGCTGAAAATCTGGCTCTGTTTTGTAATAAAATGTGTCTAATTTCCCCAAAGCTCTTTTCACAGAAAACACTTTTCCATGTTCTACAACATGTGGCTGTGTACCAGCATTTGGGAAGATTTTGTTAGCCTGGAAAAAGGACAAATTGTAGACCTGCTCCTCTGCCAACCGAAATCAGTGGCAAATTTGCCATTGACTTCATAAGGAGCTGAATCCATCCATTCTATAGAAACGAGATTCCCCTTTTCTCTTATTTTAAAAATAGCCATATTTACATATAATATAGTCATTGAATCACTCTGAGTATTTACACTCATTACCATTTTATCTGAGCAAAGTGCTGACTTGAAAAATTTATAATAAATAAAAACTCATTCATATTATTGTTTGGAAGTCACTGAGCACATAGTAGGTACTACCAGACTATACAAAGAGAAAAGATCCTTTCCCTGAAGAGCTTACAGTATGCTCTTGCTGACACTTCATATTGACAAGTATTGTCTTTAATGCTTCTTGGCTGATAAGATGGTAAAAAAAAATAAACAAGCTTGAGAGATCAGTAACAGTTTCAAGGTACATGATTTAACTTGCAGTGTCTGGATTAATATTTCTGGGGAAAAGTGTATTTGGAAGCAAAACTAATACAAATTCTATAGGTTTTACTCATGTTGTACTCTTGAAGGTTCTATAACTTAAATTGTGATTTTAATCTTACAATCCCATTTTTTCCATAAGTGAAATGATCTGGGTAATAATTTCCAGAGACTGAATTCCTCTTCCTTTCTGGATTCTTCCATAACTTTATACTCCTATAGTTGCTTAACAGAGATGCTCTTCTTTAATACTGTGTTTAGCAAAGAAGTATGACTATGAGCAAGATTTTCAATTATTAGTTATTCAGTGATGTAGCACTTTCAGTATACATGTGCAAACACATAGCTAGACAAGGTCCCTGACTAGTGTAATAATTGTGTGACACAGGAGTGCTGGTAAGACGGTAACCTTTATTTGTTGGACCCAGTCACCTGACACAGCTCAGGGTTACAAAAGCTCATTATCACATGGCAGGAGTCAGTCCCCGCTGACCCCCTTAACAGTGTCACCCTCAGAAATTAAAAACAATCTAAAAGAAGCAGCATAATACTGTACACAAGCAGATTCATAGTGAAAGCAATGACTGCCACAAGGGGCTTACAGTCTAATGCTAAGATTTTCAACACTGGGGGTAAAATCCTGGCCCCAATTAATTTAATGGCAAAATTCTTATTGACTTCAGTGGGAACAGGATTAATCCTGGGTGCCTAAAGCTAGGCTCCTAAGTCCACCTAAATAATTGGTATGACTTTTCAAAGGTCCAGAGGCATCCAGAAGCTCTCATTCAAGTCAAAACATATTAATGGAATATGAGAGATTTTCCCCACACACAACTGGGAGAACCGAGAGTAGAGATCCTTTATGGTTTCAAGGTGGAAGTGAATGAGGTGGATTCAGTAATTGAAGCATGTTAGGTCAAAAATAGAAACTGAACTTAAAGATCTGGGTGAGAAGGGTGGGTGGTCCTGGTTCTTCTTGCAGGCTAAGGGAATGTACAGGGAAGCATGCAATCTGGATCTAAGCCATCAGTCCAGAAACAGCTAGCCTAAAAAAAGGTAGGTGAGTTTGCCTCTTTTCCTTAAGGAGCAGCCTGTTTTGTCTCTTTGTGTTTGGGGGTTCTCATGTGTTATCATTCTGAATGCTAAGAAATGAAGGAATGTTGCATTGCACTCTGCCAGCAGGAGTATTTTATGTTTTTTATCCAACTTCTCTGTGTGTATGCCATGAACATAATAATTAACAGTAAGGAAATCAATTTCAAAAGAGATTTTGGGACAGATTTTTGAAGGTATTTAGGCACCTAATTCCCATTCATTTATTTCATTTTGCTTAAACTCCAGCTGAAGACAATGGGAGCTGGGAGGTGTCTACCACGTTTAAAAATCAGGTCATTTGAAGCACAAGTCTCACTGAAATTCCATGAAATTTAGTATCACAAGTACCAAAATCACTTTAAAATGGAACCTCGGCATTTTTGAAAATGTCATCCTTAATATTTTCCCACCTAACCTACATATGGGAAGGTTTTAAGAAACAAATCCCACAGGATTCCTGTGAATCCTTAGGTCTTCATAGAAACTAACCTACCAGCTACAAAAAAGAAAAGTAGGTAAGAAGTTTATCTGATAAACTGAGAAGCAATGATCCATCATATTGTAATATCACAAGTAGGAAATTAGTCTCTGATTCAACACACATTTATACTTTACACAGTAATAATCAAATAGGGGAGACATGAAAAGGCAGGAGCCCTTTAAAGCAACACCTTAAAAAGTATGAAGTGGGACCTATGAGAAGCAAAAAAAGGCCAGAAAACAATATTTATGATTGTAATTCTTCGGGGCAGAACCCAAGTCGTCTTTTATGTCTTTTAAACAACACTACAACACTGAGTATGCTTCAGTTCTTAAATAATGAATAATAGCTTAAACAATTAATCACAACAATATACCCTCCTGGGTATTCCCCACCCACTCATTTTTACAACATTTTTCTTGGTAATATGGAGACCACCATGGTCTCTCAAAGAAACATATCAAAATCCCAGAATTACATGAAACTCATATTTCCTTTTAGCTCCTACGAAGTAACAGATTTTGTTTTTCAGTTCAGGACCTTCAGGAGTCTAATGACATAGCCCTATTTGACAACATAGGTGTGATAAATGAAGGGGGAGAGGGATAGCTCCCTTTTATGGACACCCAGACAGCCAATAGCCATAAAATCCCTCTTAGTAGCTGCTATCTAATTGCTCTACCTGTAAAGTGTTAAAAAGTCTCACTGCTATGCATAGGTAAAAGGAAGTGAGTGGGTACCTGGCCAAAAGAGCCAATGGGAAGGCTAGAAGTTTTTAAAATTGAAACAAGACTCCCCTTTTGTTGTTGCTCTCCGGGGAGAGGCGGACAGAACAGAGCTATGCTGTAAGAGCTTGGGCCAGGTATGAAAAATCCTTGGTATCATACCTAGAAACTAATAATTTGAAACCTCAGATATGTATGTAGATCAGGAAATGTCTAGGAAGATGTGATTAGGTTTATCTCTTTTTACCTCTGTGCTAACCCCAGGGGCTTTTGTTTTGCTTGTAACCTTTAAGATGGACCTCAAGAAAGCTATTCTTGATGCTTAATCCTTGTAGTTATTCTATTAAAATCTAGTAATAGCCTGAGTTTCCAGATGTATTTTCTTTCTTTCTTTTTCTTTTTTTAAAATAAAATTTACCTTTTTTAAGAACAGGATTGGATTTCTATGTCTTAAGAGGTTTGTGAACATATTGTTTAATTAGCTGCTGGCAACAGTTATTTCCTTTTATTTTCTTTCTCAGCTCTTCCCCGGAGGGGGGAGTGAAAAGGCTTGAGGGTAACCCACGGGAAGGAATTCTCAAGTGCACCTTCCTGGACTCGCAAAGGGGTTCTGCACTTGGGTGGTGGCAGCATCTACCAATCCAAGGTCAAAGAAAAGGTGTAACCTTGAGCTTTTAATACAAGCCTGGAGTGGCCAATATTAATTTTCAGAATCCTTGCAGGGCCCCACCTTCTGCACTCAAAGTGCCAGAGTGGGGAATCAGCCTTGACAAGAGATTCTCTATATTTAGAGATATTCTCTTCTCGTCCTCTGAGGGCTATATCACACTCTCTGAGAGGCAGAGCCTTGGCATGTATTCCAGACAATATCCCTATAACTGTCTGTCTCTAAAGTGTTGGTTTAGAAGTTATCTCTAGCAATAGACAATATGTCCTAGCAGTAGTAACTGTAGACCTAGTTAGAGCATGGAAAGCTGTATACAGGTTAAGAGAAGTTACTACAGCTCTAGTAATGTACCGCAAGCATTGATCTTCAAAAAGTCCTAGAGGATTTAGACCTTACAAGGAAGACTTGACGTAAGGCAGCATAAGATATTCATACGCTCCTTCACAACTGAAAACCTGAGAGTTGTCTTTCCTTTCCATCTGATGCTTTCCTTTGAAGAATTTTTTTTTCTATCTCCCCGGTGTCACCTTATTCCTATTAGAATTTTTTTCTACCTCATGTCTTGTGATGAAAAGCAGAGACGGATGGTGTGATTGAAATGGAGCTACTCCGTAATAATTTTTGAATATTGTATGTTGACCTGGTTCTTGGGAGGTTTACTGTATGTCTCTAATGGTTTAATTTAATAAGGGAAGAAGTAAGTAAGGAAGAAACAAACAGGAAGGAAACAAAATGACTCAGATAAGCCACTTCTCTGCAAACACTTGAGGTTTGTTCAGTAACAATACCATTATAGGAAAAGGCCTGGGAAACAGAAGATCAAAAGGACTATAAAGAGACTCTCAGAGGGTGGGGCCTGTTCAGGGAGCTGTCTGGTAGATGTTTGGGAGAACCAGACTGACACACAGACACCTGTTAGAGATTTCTGAAGAAGCTGGGCCTGCCTAGCTTACCATTAGGTGATGGTAAGAATCTAGGTAAGATAGACATGCATGCAGACTATTTTAAAATCTTTTTTTTCTCTACATACATTTTTCCTATTGTTAAAAAAAGCAATACTTTGGTTTTAAGAAGGCTGTCTGGTCACTGTATACCCCACTGATCAGACTCCCAAGGAAAAGAACCTCAAGTGCCAGACCCAGTAAGACCTGCTGGGTAAATACGGTGGGTACACGTGGTATCATAGCCCACGGCACAGTCTAACAGAGAGAGAGCTGCGAATTCCATCCTAGGAGAGGTAAAGGCACAAGTTCCTGACACCAGAGTTGATATAGTCAAAGGAGCCAGTAGGGAGCCACAAGTGCAGCTAGCCCTATAACTGTGATGAATGGAAAGATAGAGAAGGGATAGATGAGGTACTGGAGTGTGTTCCATTCTTTCAAGGTGAATGACAAAAAGAGGAGGAGGAGGAAGTGAGGCTATTTAAATGAATGATGGCTCTCTGGCCCTCTGTGATAGGGGTGTTGACTTCCACACTGGCCTTTAAGGGGTTAATAGTGCCCTAGGGAGGCTGCACAGGAGGCAGTCAATTAGAGAGGGGCTGAGAGGAACAGGCCCATGTAAGAAGAGCTGAAGAGCAGAGCAGGGTCAGTTACTCTCTGGAACACAAGGGGGCAGAATTGGGTGCCTGACAGGCAGAAGGAAGCTAGTACCCTGGACAGAGCAGTGCTGCTAGCAGGGACCAGGGGAGCAAGGGATAGCTCCTGACTGGCTGCTGGGATTTGCAGGCTAAGGCCCTGAGGCAAGGGTGAAGAGGGTTCTGGAGCCACAGGGAAGTGGCCAAACAATTGGCTGCAGTTGCCACTGAGGAAGGGGTTAGACAGTCAGACTGCAGCTCACCTTCTTGCGGGGGAGCACAGATTTTGACATGGCTGGAAGGCTATGTCATGAAGAGAACACTGCGGTTCTTGGAGTGATGTGGGTCCAGGAGAAGAAGTGACAGCGGACGAGGCACCATCGGGAGAGGGCATATTGACCTGCAGAGCTAATCCCGAGGACGGCCAGCAGGAGGGCTCAGCATGGTGCATGGAATCCCATTACATCCTCCATGCTTCCTGGTAGGTAACTGCATATTGATCAGTGCTCTAGAAGGGAGAAGAGGGGATCTAGTTTTAGTCTTATGCCGTATATTCAATATCACAAAAGCCAAACTATGTGGCAGACAATAGATAGTGTATTTGTTTTGTGAGTTGAAAAAGTAAATGCTACTCAAAAATAGAAAGTTAAGCTCAACAGAGAAGAGCCTGGAAAATGTAATGGATTAAATAAAATCTTTTTATAACCTTTTGCTGCTGAACTATAAAGCTGTTGCTAACAATGCTACTCATTTTGTTGATATATTTAACAAACTTTGGAATGACTCTGTTCACCCTATACACGCAAGTCCCATGCCTTCTGTGACTTATGACAGCATCACTTGTACAACTGGCTTTATTGTTCTTCAGATCTGGACAGTATGTAATGATGTGGACTGAAATGTGAGGAACAAGCACTCTACTGTTACAAGACAAGAAAAATAACAACACCATGTTTTTTCCAAGCCTATTGATGCCCTACTTTTTGGTGATGATTGTTGTTTTTTTGGGTTTTGGTTTTTTGTTTGATTTATTTTTTAAGGTACAATATGGCAAGTAGACTTTTCTTGTCAATATCTATTCCTTTCTGTTTCATCTGTGGTCTATCATGTTCAGAAACATGTCCATGGTACATGTAAGTATGGTATTTTACCTGCATCAAAATTAATCTGTAGTTTTCACCTTGGGCCCTCAATCAGATCCATATGGGTGGACACTTATATCTCTGGGGAGCCCCACTGAAGATAATGGTGCTCCACACAAGCACAGGGTGCAGCTCTGTGGAGCATCTTGCAGGACTGGGGCCCTTTTTTTGCATCTTTAAGATAATCATCTTTAAAAACTCTTGCATATAGACTACAATAGCATTTTGTTAAATGACTATTCAGGAAGGACTCCAGGGCAGACATTGTCTCTTCAGTTTATTTAAATTGGAAGCAAGTAATGGGATGGTTTTTCCCAGTCAGGGCAGACTCTCAGGCATAGTTATCTTTGGGAAGGGGATTGAGGTGAATAGACAGAAAAGGCGAAACTAAAAGGAGGAATATAAGTATTCTTTCTTTTTTTTTTCTTAAACTTAAAGAAAAATAAATATTGTGGATACATTATGGTAGATTAATCTTCATAGAATGTGGATTTTGAGGGAATTATCACAGTAATGTTGTTACTTAACTATGTTAGCTTTCATATCGTACCTGTTTCTTTCACTCCTTCTAACGTGGAGAATTATTGATTTTGGTTGAAGGTGTCAGCATTTATACACTTTGCGAAAACTGATGAGCTTCCTATTAATATCAGAAGCTTAAGTGACTGATATGTGCTTTGCATTGTTAAACACCATGAAGGTATAAGAATAACATTAAACTAACATGTCCTTAGGAACAGTGTCAATCTCAGATATCACTCTGTGGTAGCTTTTGTATAATACTGATGTTTTAATGTCAGTCATTGTACCTACCTAGTAGGAGTTGTGAGGATTAAATTCATCAAGTGTGTTGAGAATGAAAACCATAATCCAAATGCTAACTATGACAATGGTCACTACTTAGTAGAAATTGACACTTACTTGCCATCTAACAGGGGCACAACATTACATATCCTTCATCTGGGACCAGAAAATAGATATCTTTTACCAGCATGTGAGTATTATACTCTAATTACAGAGACATTTGTCACTATCTCCTATTGATGTAGTCTCCCTGTCTAAATATATGTATTGTATTCACAGCATGCACAGAGTATACACAGAATACATACAGAGTTATTCGATAACAACATAAATACTCTTGCTGGCAGGTTGCAATGTAACTACTATATTTCTTGGAATTCAGAACTATAACACACAAGAACCCCAAAACTGGGAGAGACAAAACAGGCTGCTTCCTGCAGCAGAGAGAAACAACTCAGCTATCTTGTAGGCTGGTTCTTTTCAGAATGACACTGATTGCAGGCTTTCTTACAGCGCATCTGCAACAGGATCAGGAAACAAACCTCAGTACCCCACAATAATGAAATACTCTTAGACTATGCTGGTAATAAAAGTAGGTGTCTATTTCATGTTGTCTTCTACACTTAGAATTGAAGATAGTGGTGGTTACTGTGTGGCAGTGGTAGACAAATATTTGCTTCTACTGTAAGCAGGTATTAGGGCGAAATTATTCAAGGTGATATAGAACACTCGAGTTTGATGCCAAGACATTGTTTTGACACTGTATGTACACATTTTAATTATCATTGTCATAATGACTCTTTTCAGGGAAATTGAAACCGTGTTTTGAAGCTTATCCCAGTGTTTTGATATTAATTATTATGCTTTGTGTAGACTACGTAGGTTCAACCATTTGCCTTAACCATTGTACATAGAGTATAATATCTTTAATGGGATAACACTATTTTGAGTGCCCCCTCTTAAGACGGATCTATGTTATAAAAATTCAGAAGATTACTGATATCCTATTGAAATACATTAGCCGTGTGAGCAAAGTGGCAGGCCATTATCTGAGTCTTGCAGGGCTGATCTCAGAAAAAGGCAAATATCATGAAGAAAAATGAAGAGAATATTTTCCTTTTTAAAAAGCAGCAGAACTCATTACACCTGGATCCTATGAAACCGTGCAACGTTATTACACAGGCTGTTTTCATTAATATTCAAAATAATTAATTTATTTTGCATTTTATCAAAACGAGGAGGTTGTTTGTTGTAGAAAACTGAAAGAGTGACCTAATAGGAATAGAGGGGAGGGTGCACATAGCAACAAGACATAAGACAAAAATAAACAGATTCCAACAGCTGAGTACTCTGGGAAATCATCACAACAGTATTCCCTTTTTATCAGTCTAAAACAAGCTTCTTTTCTCTTCAAGGGTAAAATTTGCAGCACTGCTAAATACTTGGAGGCAGCCAGAATGATTATCTTCACAAATGTTCACATAAAACATTTGTTGACAAGGAATGTAAGTTTTAAGATGTGCTAAGTGAAGCAATTAATACTATGTAATAGTTCTTGCATACTTATATAAAGCTGTAGATATATTCAAATTCTTTTCAGTCTATGTGGTAAGACTAGAATTCAAAAACAAATATCCCAAGCATTATTATCTTTTTATTTTTGGGACCACAATCCTTGGCAGTTTCTGCTCAAAGAAGACTTTAGAACATGTTAGGATGTTCTACCCTACCTATTCTCTCCCACAGAGATGCTTCCAAATCAGGATCAGGGCTAAAGGACACAACAAGAGAACTAAGATTGCTATGTTTCAGAGTAACAGCCATGTTAGTCTGTATTCGCAAAAAGAAAAGGAGTACTTGTGGCACCTTAGAGACTAACCAATTTATTTGAGCATAAGCTTTCGTGAGCTACAGCTCACTTCATTGGATACTTATGCTCAAATAAATTGGTTAGTCTCTAAGGTGCCACGAGTATTCCTTTTAAGATTACTATTATGAATGGCTGTGGAAACATAAGCACCACTGTCCACATACCAACACCCAAACTGTAACTATGCTGTCGTCTTCTCTTTTAACAACTTTGATTTAAAAAACAAACAGGAAGTGTGCAATAGCTTCATGATTCTCTTTACATTTTCAAAAAGATTTGAAGCACTCAAAACTAAATAGTCTGATATATTAAACTTTGTCTAAATATTCAAAATGTTGTGAAAAACTATTGAAATTGAGACATGATATGTGCATTCAAATCCATCTGGCAGCAATGTCTCCCTTGAGGAATGGAAGACATTTACAGCACTATGTGAAAATAAATTTGGAATATACTTCCCTAAATAGAAGGGCAAATTAAAAAAAATAAAATAAAAAGCAGCTGAATGGACAAAATCCAGATGTATGTTCACAGCATAAACCTCTGAGCAATTTATAATTAGAAAATTAAACAGAACTTGAATGCAGGACAAACATATGCTGAATCAAACTTATTGCAAACTTTATCATCTAAACACAAATATTTATATTACTTTCTGCACATTTTCTTGCTTTATTTTTTTTTTTTTTTGTTGGTGCTGTCTATCCTGTATCCCTTTTCCCCTGCAATCTGTGATTTTTTTTTTTGATTTTTTTTTTTTTGCAACTGCTGCTTGTTGTAGGATTCTGCTACAAAATCCCAAATTTACACTTCAAGAAAACTTGGCCTGCTCTCTTATTACACTGCTGTAAATCAGGAGTAACTCCTAAGGAATAAAACTGGTATGAGTGAGAGAAGAATCAGGATCTATATTTCTAGTTCAATTTCCCTAGTGACGTGGTATGAAACAAAACCAGAAGAACTTTAATCATCCTAAAATGAAACCCTTGCTAGTATACTGATGTTACTTCTCATTGTTGTAAGTTTAATGAGTAATACTGACAATTGCATCTGAAAAGCCCAATCCTAGTCTCAGCGGTCGTCTTCTTGCAATGAGAAACTGCCTATTGATTTTATTTAACATGAGATTATTTCTTTACTGCAAGGAAAATTCCAAATTAGAGGCCTTATTGCCTCTTATTCTAGGAAAAATCCATTGGAGAGAGGTAAATCCCCATGATCCTCTCCCATATTCTTTCAGGGGGTGTAGTCTTCCCTCCCTGGAACATGCTGTAGGTCTGGCCCCTAAACTCTGCAAATCCATTCAAATCTGTAAGAGTCCAGGGCTATCTGCACAGAGACCCTCTGGCTCGGAGGCCCTGGTGAGCCACCCCATCCTCCTGGAATCACAGCTCATACTGCTAGGGTTCCCCTAGGAGCAGATGTCCCTGTGATCCCCTTCTACCAGACTTCCTCACGGAGGAGGAGCTCAGCAGAGAGGTTATACAATTTCTAGCTAAAATACATTTCCATGGGGTAGGTGGGAGAAATGACCAGTGTTCCACTGACCTTGCTCCCATTCTCCCCCTGGCTTATCTACCACTTGACAGCTCCCCTTGCAGGCATCCTTGACAGCCTAGGAGCCTAGGAGGCTTACTGTATGGAAAAGTGAGATTGACATGGGGAGGATTCCTTCCACACACGCATCTCGTGGGCCGTTAAGCCGCATATCATTATTAGAACTGGATGGGAACCAGACATTCCACAACTTGGCCAAAAAATAAAAATTGAAATTACCAGTGAAACTGAATTTAAAAAAATTGTTTGGGGTCAATCAAAATAGTTTGTTTCTGATAAAACTAAAATGTTTCATTCCATTTTGCCTTTAAGAAATTTATTATCGAAACACATGTTTTTGAAATGAGAAACTGAAATGCTCCTTTCCAGTATTGTCACCATCAAAACACTTCATTTTGGTTTGTGTTTTTAAGGAAATTTCACTGAAATCCACAAATTCCTGTGAAACATGTAGATTTTTGCATGGAAAACTGTTCCATTGCAAACTTTTCAACCAGTGCTAATCATTCTCTTGTTCTGAAGACAAAAATGGGTTTTGTTTTACATGTTTCTATTCATTATGATTTATTTGTATTGCAGTAATGATCATGGCTCCATTATGCTAGGCACTCTATAGGCACACAGAGGCTCTTCTCCCCCAGAGAACATGCAATTTAAATAGACAAGGCAGAGAAAGCGTAGGAGAAAGGAAGTACTATCACCCCTATTTGAATCATAAGAAACTGATTTTACGCAAAGATTTAGGGCCAGATTTGTAAAGTATTCAGTTGTTTAAAGATTCAGATTTTCAAAAGCACCCATATATTGTAAATGTTAGTCTACTTAGCCTAGGGACTGTCTTAAACACTGAATTTGTTATATGCCTGCAAAGACAACATTGTAAATATTAATTATCTATGTATTTCTACCACTTACTGCAATGAGTCTTTAAAAATGTATTTCTTTACATAAACAATATTTTTATATAAATAAACTATTCACTGCAATAATTATAAATGTTTGTTTATAATAAAATGGCAAGGTAAAGTTTATATGAAATAAATGGATACCTTTATTATGTCTAGAAACATTTTTTTTCTTTTTTAAATATTGCACCTGGGAACCTCTTAAACATTTTCCCTCCGTCTCTGAGTTCTTCCTTTGAGTGTGAGCACTGCTGAAAAGGAGTCTAGTAGTAAATGGAATTTCCCTTTTGGCCTTACTGTGAAATAAAGAACAAATTTCATATTTGCTGTCAGATTATTTTTGTGTGACATCTACTTTTCACTTATGGCACAAATATACCGTTGAAGCTTTTTTCTCTTCTCCACTGTTTCACATATTCACCAAAACAACAAATTTATTTTCGTTCAGATTTATATAGATTATTTTTACTTTGTGTTGCTAGCAGCACTCTCCTTATAACCTTCAAAAGACAGTGCTAGATCCCATTAAACAGGTAGACATTCTAATTGTCCACATCCGAAAACCCATTACTAGCCATTAACCCCTATTATACCTGTAATTACTCCTTTGATACATAGTCCAAAACTTCTAGTACACACAATAGAGCAAATTTTTCACTGACATACACCCACTACAACCCTCCTGAAGTGAATGGGGACGCAGGAATATAGATCAGTGTAGAATTTTGTCCAATTTTGTGGTCCCTTGTGTCTTCTGCCTAAGACCACTATTTCCTTTATGTACCCTGAAATCTTCCTTTTCCTTCAGTGAAGACATCATTGTTTCAAGACCTATACTCTGGTTTGTCTTTTCTCCAGTCAAAAAATAATCATCTCTGTGCTATGCCTGATATTTGCCTACCCGATAAGTGAGCATCTTCTGACAGCTTTCCAATCTACATGGAGGCAATTTATGTTCCTGCCAAGCTACCTGCTAGCGGGGTTTCTTTTCTTTTAGTTTTCTTCTCATATGTAAAATTAGCAATTTCTTGGCATGACTAAGGCATCTCATATTTACCATCAGAAATATAATTTTACAGACATGTTAGTTCCTAAGCAGAAGATTATATGCCAAATATGAAATTACTATTTCCAGAGTTTTGGTACCTTGTTAACCACAAGGAAATAATGGCAATGTGTACTGTACATTCTTTCTGCTAATATTAGTGGAAGCCAGACTGGTGCTGTAGGACTATAGACAGGTTGCAGGGGGTCAGAGCTGCTGAACCAAGGCTGTCTAACACACAGGCACTCAGGGCATGACATGCATGCTGGCTGTGAGTGGCCCAGGTTGGGAACTACGACAGCAAATTATTGTGAGGCACCCAGGGTTGTGGGGCTGGTGGAGACACAACCCCTCACTGGTGTGGATTGCACCCCAGCATGTGACGGGATGTAACCAGGGAAAAAGAAGACTAGTCCATGTATCTCTACATTACGTCAACCCCCCTGCAGCTGGATGGCCCCAGCACAAAACTTGCTTAAGCCACCTTTGTACCTCTTCCAGTCTTCCACCAAGCACAGCTGAAAATCTGATCTTCAGCACACTTCCAGCAGAGAATAAATGCATTGTACAAACATCTGAAAATCAGGCTCCCAGTTGATGTCTCCGAATGGGCACCCAGAAACTGAAAGACCCAAAATCTTTAGTCACCTCTGAAAATCATAGCCATCTCAGTGCCTACCTCAGGCAGCCTGCACAAATAATTACAAACACAATCTAAGACCAAAACACCAGGAGCAAACCGCAACATTATGCTGCATGGAAGAAGCCAGTCCATCATCAAAATTTTTCCATGTCATGTTCAGCAAACCCAGACACCTATCCCCTCAATAAAAATCTAGACCTCCTCACTACCAACCCCCTGACCCTCAGCCCTCCTTAAATGCCTGCTGAAATTAATGGACTTTGCAGACTGCCCCAGAACAGACTAATTCAGTCTATTTCCAACCAAGAGCTTGGAGCCTGAATTCCAAAGGCTAGCATCCCTCGTGGAGAGCATCCTGCAAGCAGACTCCTCTCTTAGGTCCCAGTTCAGTGAGTTCTGTAAATACATGCCTAAATTAAGCATGTGAATAGTCCCATTGAAATCAACAAGATTACCTACATGCTTAAGCTTAGGTATGTGTGTACATACCTTGCTGAATCAGGGATTTATGTACCAGCTTCAGCCCCTTTGCTGGTTTCAGCTGTGGTAGGATTACACAGGCAGACAGATGATTTCTGAGGCAGGTTGATTCAAAACCATTTTGGGGCTTATGGGCCAGAATCAACTCCTTCAGTACCACCAAAGTACCTGGCCTGTAAAGCCCTAAATAGCTTGGCTACAGCTTGTCTAAGAGACTGCCTCTCTTACCATATGCTGTAAAATGTACTTGTTTTAAAACCCCATACACACACACCCCCAAACTGCTTGAAGGCAAAAAAAATCCCTTCTCTTCTCAAGGTTATATTTCTATGAATCTGTGAAAAGGGAAAAAAAGCTTCCTGCTAAAAAGTAAAATTTAACTCTTAGACCTACATATGGAAAGTAATGCACAATGAGCACTGGGAATTGTGAATATTCTTCCCAAGCAGAACTTTGCAAATATTTTTTCAATATGTTTTAATATCAAATCCCATGTGGTTTAATCCCATAAAAAGGGATTAAAGCATGTACAGATTAATCTAAAATGATATTTACATGAGAAAAATCAGTTAAAAGCCTAATAGAGTAGTCCAATAAGAATTGGGGCTTTTTTTTAATGTAATCTAATACAGACTACTCAAAAACATCCATAGACCCTATAATATTGCCTTCTGTAGTTAATTATTTCCAGAAATTTCTACTCTGAATTTGTCTAGCTTCAGTTTCAAATCATTGGATCATGTTATACTTTTGTCTGTAAAATTAAAGAGCTCTCTACAAGCAGAAATTCCCCCTTCCCCGTGGCTACAAGACTGTGATCATGTCACCTCTTGGATAAACTAAATAGATTGAGCTTCTTCAGCCTGTCACAGTTAGGTGGGTTTTCTAGACTGTCACAGGGTGGCTGGCCCCTTTAAATAGAGAAGATCCAGCTCCTCCAACCCCCACCAGATCAGCTGGTTCCAGTTTGGCCAGTTAAGGGGGCGGGAAAAGCTCCTGGAGATCAGGGAGAATCAGAGAAGTCGGAGGTTTCTGTGGGAAAGCTAAATAGCAACAGAGGAGTTTGCTGGTTGATCTCACCAAGATGGAGAACAGTAGAGGGAGTTGCGTGTTGGCTTCTAAACTAGACCTGAAAACTGGGGAAGGCTGAAGGCAGATGAATAGTGGATGGGCTTAGCTGCTGATTCCTCCATGCTAGAGAGGGCTAATAGCCTACCTGCTGGCTTGTTTGAAATGAGTGGTAAATGGAATAGAGGGAGTAATGGGTGCTTTTCTGGGGAGGATGAGCTCCCAGCAGAGAGGTTATGGGATGGAAGGGGGTGTTTCATGCTGGGAAGAGTAGGAATGTACTCCAACTGGAAGGACTGAATCAGCTGTCCTGGAAGAAGGACAGGAGAGGACTGAAGACAATCTGTGGGGAAAGATGCTGGAGTGTGGTATGTGCTATGTTGATGGACTAGATGGCTTGGGATTTTTAAGACATATATGCAGTAGGGTTGATTAATGAACTATGTTCTAGAGCTTTTATTACAGATTATTTGTACTATTTTTTTAAATAAATTCTTCCCCTCCCCCTCCAAGAAATGTATTCTTGTGTCAAGAGAGTCAGTTGTGGAGTCCTTAGCGGCCTGAGAGGAACAGTGGGATGGTAATCCTGGCATTAGGCACCCAGCCACAAGAGGACTGTCATAAATATAAAGGGAAGGGTAAACCCCTTTGAAATCCCTCCTGGCCAGGGGAAAGCTCCTCTCACCTGTAAAGGGTTAAGAAGCTAAAGGTAACCTCGCTGGCACCTGACCAAAATGACCAATGAGGAGACAAGATACTTTCAAAAGCTGGGAGGAGGGAGAGAAACAAAGGGTCTGTGTGTCTGTCTATATTCTGTCTTTGCCAGGGCTAGACCAGGAATGGAGTCTTAGAACTTTTAGTAAGTAATCTAGCTAGGTACGTGTTAGATTATGATTTCTTTAAATGGCTGAGAAAAGAACTGTGCTGAATAGAATAACTATTTCTGTCTGTGTATCTTTTTTGTAACTTAAGGTTTTGCCTAGAGGGGTTCTCTATGTTTTGAATCTAATTACCCTGTAAGATATCTACCATCCTGATTTTACAGGGGGGATTTCTTTATTTCTATTTCTTCTATTTTTATTAAGAGTCTTCTTGTAAGAAAAGTGAATGCTTTTTCATTGTTCTCAGATCCAAGGGTTTGGGTCTGTGGTCACCTATGCAAATTGGTGAGGCTTTTTATCCAACATTTCCCAGGAAAGGGGGGGTGCAAGTGTTGGGAGGATTGTTCATTGTTCTTAAGATCCAAGGGTCTGGGTCTGTAGTCACCTAGGCAAATTGGTGAGGCTTTTTACCAAACCTTGTCCAGGAAGTGGGGTGCAAGGTTTTGGGAAGTATTTTGGGGGGAAAGACATGTCCAAACAGCTCTTCCCCAGTAACCAGTATTAGTTTGGTGGTGGTAGCAGCCAATCCAAGGACAAAGGGTGGAATATTTTGTACCTTGGGGAAGTTTTGACCTAAGCTGGTAAAGATAAGCTTAGGAGGTTTTTCATGCAGGTCCCCACATCTGTACCTTAGAGTTCAGAGTGGGGGAGGAACCTTGACAAGGGCCCTGGAGGATCATGGGGAGATCTTCACATACACTTTGAATCATTATTGTAGCTCCCTTCTGAACCCTTCTCAACTTATCAACATCTTTTCTTTATGTGTGGACACCAGGAATGGTCACCCTCCTCCTCTGCCCTGCCATGCTTCCTGCAGAAACAGTGTAGGCATCTAATGCCAATAGAGGGCTTTCCACTGAGAATCCCAAAGAAAGGGAACTGCTGGTCTACAGCCCAGACTTAAGTGGGTGGGGCTTGGCACCTCCTGTTGACGAGTTTGGGTGAGGAGCTGCCAACATGCTGGCTCTTATGAATCCCATTCTAAAGGCAACTCTCTCTCCCCATTCATTGTATAGGGAGCCTGGCTGCCTAGGCTTTGTGAGTCCCAGTGATCTTTGAGGCACCTAAAAGTTAGGTATGGCAGTATTACCACACCTAAGTTTCTGTTAAGTATCAGGGGTTAGCCGTGTTAGTCTGTAGCCACAAAAACAACAGGGAGTCCGGCGGCACCTCAAAGACTAACAGATTTATTTGAGCATAAGCTTTCGTGGGTAAAAACCCCACTTCAATCTGAAGAAGTGGGGTTTTTACCCACAGAAGCTTACGCTCAAATAAATCTGTTAGTCTTTTAGGTGCCACCGGACTCCTTTTAAGTTTCTTTGTGAATCTAGCCCTAAGTACCAAGCAGAAACCACTAAACAACCAAACAAAGCTGCCTAGCCCAAGTCTGGAATAAAGAGCTGAGATGTGACTAGTGCTTCCATTCTCCTTCTGTTATGCTAACCTCTGCTGAAACTGGAAGGGAAGCTGAGAGCAAAGTAGAGTTCTCTGTGCCAAATGTCACTAGCAGAGCTCCGAGATACCGCACAGGTGACGGGAAGCTCAGGAAGGATTATAATGTCTTGAAGTAATTCTACCACTATCAAAGGGGAAATATCTGGAGTAACTTGCTCAGTTCTTCATGACAAATAAGAGAAAGAAAGAAAAGAAAAGAATTTGGCATTACCTGTAAGGTGAAGAATATGCCAGTGGTTTTGAGCAGGAGACTGGGAATAAACAGTTCTACTTCTATTCCTAGCTCTGCCACCAAATCAGTGTGCAGCTATGAACTTGACATTTAACTTATCTGGGCCTCAGTTTCTCAATCAGTAAAAAGGACAATATTAACCTACCTCACAAGGTTATTGTGCAAGTTAATGGGTGAAATCCTGGCCCCGGTGAAATCAATGGTGAAACTCCCTTTGACTACAGTGGGGCCAGGATTTCACTCAATATCTTCAAACAATTTTGAATTTCTGATATGGAAGACTGTGTACTGCTATCAAGTATTATGATATGCCATGACTGTAAGCGTAATGTAGCGCTAAGGCTCTGAATACAAAAAACCTAATGCTTTGCTTTCAAACAATGTCGTCATATTGACACTCATTTTGGTCAACAGCAGGGTGGGTGCCCAGACCACTGCCACTAGAGCTAGCATAGGAATAGTAGGTGGTCATTTTCTGGGGACGGACCATTGGGACGAATGAGACACACTTCACCAGTAGGTTTCACAGATATTTGCCGACAGCTGAAGGAAGTTGGGATTTGGAAATCTTGATTTCCACGCCAGGTTCTGATGGGGGAGTGTGCTGTAGTGATTGGACACCTTTCTAGTCCTGTTCCCTCCTTTCTGCCCCCTGCCCCCCTCCAGGCTGACTCACCTGTTGCTGTCCCAGTTCTGTCTCTTCACGCCTGACTCCTCATCCCAGTCCTTGTCTCCTTGTCCACCCCCACTACCTCCCAGTCTCCTCCCTAGGGTCTCTGTCCCAGGAGTCTCCCTCTGCCCCTCCCCCACCCCAGGTCTGGTGATTGTCCCATCTCTATTTCAGTCAGGTTAATTTCTTCACCATGCTGAATGGGTGTCAATAGGGACAATAGTCAATAGTCAATAGTCAATAGTCCCTGCTCTCAATTCTGATGTCCAGTACTACATTAACCCCCTACCAGCCACGAGCAGAAATTTCAGGGAAAGTCCTGCTCAGCCCCTGCAGGTCTGGGATGTAGCACACTCAGTGCAGATTGAATCTTAGGAGAATTTAGCTGCCAAACACCCTGATGAACATCTTTGAACTGTTTTTTGTTGTTGTTTGTTTGTTTGAGGTTTATAATTTGGGCAAATCTGAGTGTGTTTTCAGAGGAATAGCAAAAGGTACACTCCTGGCACCAGCATGATGTCCTACCAAATTCCAAGTCCCTTCTCCGAAGTGTAGAGGTTGTGAGATTTTTTTTAACATATGCAAATAATGCATTTCCCCCCAAATCTTGTTTCAGAAATGTATGAACCATTTTTTTGCTGAAAATTTCTGAATAAATTTAATCTGAGTCAGACAACTGGTTTGGGAAACTTCAGACCAAACAATTACAAATTTGACAAAGTAATCAGCAACTGAAAATAGGGTTTTATAATGGAAATGCAACCTCAACTATAAGCTACTGGAGCCACTTACAATGAGTTGCCCTCATGAATGATTTCACTATTCATCCCCTAATTCATGCACTACAGTGGAAGGGCATCAATTAGATTTTGATAGGGGAGAGATGCTGTTTTAGAGGGTGAACCAAAAATGTTCAGTCTTTCTCTGATCTTGTATGTCGTTGTATTGTAAAACCTAGACATAATATGGTGTCTTAGTATTTTCAATCTTTATTTGGCTAGAGGGCTATTTTGGGGCTTGAGAGACCAGGGTTAAATTCCCTAGTCTGTTACAATCTTCCTGTGTGAGCTTGGGCAAGTTATTTAGTTTTTCTGTGCCTCAGTTCCCCATCTGTAAAATGGGGATTATAGAATAGTACCCTATCTCTAAGGGGCAAGTAGGTTAAGTATATCAAATAGTGTGAGGTGCTCAGTTACTATAGTAATAGGGGCCATATAAATACCTAAAATAGAACTTAAAAGTCAGAAACAGCATGTTATTTTAGGTTTCAGAGTAACAGCCATGTTAGTCTGTAGTCGCAAAAAGAAAAGGAGTACTTGTGGCACCTTAGAGACTAACCAATTTATTTGAGCATAAGCTTTCGTGAGCTACATCCGATGAAGTGAGCTGTAGCTCACGAAAGCTTATGCTCAAATAAATTGGTTAGTCTCTAAGGTGCCACAAGTACTCCTTTTCTTCATGTTATTTTAGCCTCATTTTGTGTTGTGTGCGACTATTAGGAGAGGGATGCTTAAAGTTAATAGGCAAAAACTAGTTTACAGGCAGAGCATTATGTATTGGAATGCAAAGTGACATAAAGGCAGGAGTCATGTCTTATAATTAACATGAATATTTGCACCAGCAAATTAGTTATTTTGAATTAACTTAATACATTCAGAGTTGGAAATTAATGGTTATAGGGATTTCTCTTTTCACCAAAGGAGTCTTACCCTAATGCTTCATGATCTGAAAGTGGTATTTACTGTAATACAGTATTTCTGTTAAATTTATTTATCTCGGGGTACTAGGGAACTAACATTCTAAGCCTTTTTCCTTTGAACTGGTGAGAAAGGGAAACTAATTTTCCTGGGCAATCTACATTTAAAAAAAAAGGTCTGTCCTTTCCATTTTAATGACTACTAATCTGTATTGCACCTTTAATTAAATACAGGGAAAGTCACTTTGAATTTCCTTCCATGGCACAGGAGTCCAGACTGCTTTGTAGAAAGAATCTCATTAAACTGAGTGTATTGGGTTGCTTTCTTTGCAGTGCCAAGGTTTCAGAAAATAAAAGAGCTAATTATTTTGCTCACAATAAAAACAGAATACTGGCCCTCTGGGCCCTGCGTTGGCAAGTACTATGGATGCAACAGAAGTAGTACACTTCATCCCTGGGTAGGAAGTTCTGCCCACACACCCAGTACAAATAGTTCAACAGTGATTCCTTTAGCCAGTGAAGGAACAGTGTATCCTCAGTAAAACGTGTGAAGACAAGCCCCACACTAACATAATTTTGAAGTGCATTCCTGTCAACATCAGTGTTCATCATGACTGAAAAACCTGGGCTTAACAATTGTTCCATCTACATCATGGTACAACAGTTTGCATTAGTTTATGTAGAGCTCTGGAGTAGAGTGGCATCTACAAGAAGTTTGCAGGATGTGTGGCCTCTTCCTCCAGGAAGCCCCTGAAGCCCCTACTTGTCAACCAGTCAACTTGTTTGATGTCAGTGAAGTCCTGTGTGTAGACTGAGAGCAGAATATAAACCTAAACTGGCCTTCTAAATATATCAAATGTTTTTCACAACACTTCTTACTCCTATATTAATGGCATCACTCAGTGTCAAAAGCAGGAAGATGCAAAGAGACTGTGAGCATTTAATGTAACAAATATTCCTAGGCTTTTATCAACAGGGATGCTAAATTTCTTTAACTGTTTTCCACTGCAATACTCTTTGCAGTGTGAACAGATAGGAATACATCACTGGTCAGTCTACACTTCGCTTTTTTCATTATTCCCTGCTTCTACTCTTCTCTAGAAATAATAAGACATACTGGAAAGAGTATTTGCTTTTATGGGAATTGTATACAGTAAAAAGTGTAGATTTAGTCTTTACACTTAAATCTCATTACTTTGATTAGGCAGTTTGCAACATCCAAAATGAAGTGTCATTCTGAATGCTGCAATGTATTTCAGATGATATTTGTATAATATTGTGGAATTTTTCAAAAACAGTATTTCTAGCATTCAACATCTCTATAGCTCTGCAATTCATTTACACGACTTCCTGTACATTTTAGGAAGAAAAAGCATATATTTCACGCAGCATTTCTTGAGCACTTGAGATCGACTGGTCCCCAAGCAGATGCCCACATGCAAGAAACTACAAGGAAGTAATTGTGCAGAAGTCAGACACAATAGCAGTTCCTGCGCTCTTCTGACTATAAAGAATGCTCCAAGCTAATGCCAGTGACAGCCACCACAGAAGAGATGGGGAGGTCCAGCTATCTCCATTCCAGTGAGAGGTGGCTCTCTGCAGCTACAGGCTGGCCAAAAGATACAGTTGCCCCCATTCTGCTCCTCAAGGCATTGTATCCTGTGTCTATGCTACCCCTAATTCAACACGGGAAGGTCAACTTTAGCGCTACTCCTCTTGTCCAGGTGGAGTACCGGCATTGATTTTAAAAGCCCTTTAGGTTGGCAGAAAGGGCTCAGGAGTGTAGACATGCACATTGTAAATTCGACCTAATGTGGCAAATGTTGATCTGACGACAAAGTGTAGACCAACCCTTATTCTCTGGGGCACTACGCCTCCACAGCATCCTCTCTTGTGGGCTCCCATGTACTAGAGCAACTGAATTTGGTTTAGTCTTGGTGTCCCATGCTGGAAAATGACTCCCAGACAGTCGTCTCCAGCAAAAAGGATAAGTAGCTATAACCCTTCTCCTTGAGGGTGGATGAGAAGCAGGGGCCAACTGAAAGGGATTGGCCTTCTCTTGTGAGTGGAAGTGGAGAAAAGGGATAATATTGTCATGAATAATCCTATATTATTTGTGCCAAATTCAGTTGTTACTATTTTAGTGCAGTCTGGTTTTGCAGGCAAGAATCTCTGTTTATCTATAGCATGTAGATGAAATTGTTTTTTTTTTTTTTCAAGCACTGGTTTGATGATGAACAGATTTTGCTAGCTACTGGGTACAGCTTCTTCAAGCTAATACTAGTAAACCAGCACCATTTCATTAAATTGAATTTTCCTTATCAAAGGACACATTCCACCTACAAAATGCTGCAACATAATGTAATTAAGGAAAAGCTATATGTCAGTCACTAATGGATGCATGGGCATAACTGCTGCTAAATGGGAAAAGTGTAACTGTCAAATTCAATAGCTCTCTAACAATAACAAAGACAGGGAATCCATATAATGTATTTATATGAGAAAAAATGACCTGGGACAGTAATGTTATTGTCTGTTAGGGTAATGGGGAAAGTAGATGAAAACCAGTTAGACAGTAATTTAATACAAGCACTACACAGACCTAGGGGAGAAGCAGTGTGTCACTGTGTAGCGCAGCAATAAAAAAGGTCGTAAGTAGTCATAGTTTATGGTTGATCAGAATAATTCACTTCTGAGAGCTGCCTTACTGTATTTGTTCTGACTACTAAGGCAAAAACCTTAAGCAAGATACAAAAGAACTTATAGACCTCTGTATCAAATATGAAGTATACTTTTTCATACAGCTAAGTAAAAGGATCTTAAATGCACTGGTTACAAAGTGGACTTCTATATCAATAGGAAAGAAGCAATCCAATTAGAGCAATAACCTTAATTGTTGCATGAAGAAAGCATTTTTTCCATTGTAAAGTAGAATAGCAAAACAAAATTGTTACCTTTCCAAATTCAATCAAGATGAGAATTATCAACAGAGTGAAGATTTTTTTATTGATATGGCAAATAATCCCCTCAACAGCAAAAATATGCCTTCCCTTCTCCTCCAAAACAATTATAAAAATTATTCATGCATTTATATTTTGGATAAAATTCTGTCTGATGGCAGCATGCTTCACATTACATACTCAGCACACAACTTGCATTGGCAACACCAGTGAACAAATCATTTGCAATGATGAGTTTATCTGATGAATTTCATTTCTTTCTGTTTGCAGAATATCGACAAGTAGGATGCAATTTTCTCAAATTTATTTGCTATTCAAAATTATTCAACAAATTTGATTGAGACCAGTCCATACAGTCAAACGGTTCTCTGTGAGATTTGATTTGTCACTCTGAGAAATTCACCACTATGCAGAAGAACTGTACAAAGTCTATCTCTTAAACTCGCAAAATAAGGTTTAAGTGGAACTTTCAGGAAGCCAGGTATAAGCCTTTTGCTGATCTTCTACATGGGCCATCTTCTACATTAACCATCTTAATGCCATTGGTTAGTTGTGATAGGTCAAATGAGGATACTAGTCTAGATGAACTATTTCAATACAATACAGGACCAGGATGGTAAAAAGGCTGGTGATCTTCCTGAGCTAAACTGACTCAGGTGCCCCAATGATGAACATAACATAATGCCTTAGACAGACCGTCCTGAGACTCTGTAAAAAATTATGAGCACTTGAATTTTTGCCAAAGGAGCGTGGTGGAAAGTAGACTAATAGGAAATGACCCTACTGTCTGTATCCCCTGAATAGCTATGAGTCATAGTCAGTGTAAATAGTTCAAAGTGAGCAATCATAATACAAATGCCTTTTGCTATATCTAATGTAAGCTCTCCCTTTCATAATTGTGACAGATTCGTATCAGTCCTCCACCTCAGAAAATAACTGATTTACAATGATCCAGAGTTGGTCTTGAAAGGAAAGATTATCTAGACTAGGGTGGTCAAGGCACTAGACTGGGGCGCAGGAGACTTGGCATATATCACTTAATTTTTCTGTGCCTCACTTCCCCATCTGTAAAGTGCAGATAATAGTAATTCCCCATCTTGGAGGGCTATTGTGAGGCTAAATGTATTAAGAGTTGTCAGGCACTCAGTTGCTACATTAATGGAGGCTATATAATCACCATAATCGATATTGTCAATAAGACTCTTGGAGGAATACTTAGGCCTGGCCTACACTACACAGTTAGGTCAACATAATGCAGCTTATGTCAACCTAATTATATCAGTGTATACGCTACAGCCTTGTCCCACCGACGTGGGGGAGGGATAGCTCAGTGGTTTGAGCATTGGCCTGCTAAACCCAGGGTTGTGAGTTCAATCCTTGAGGGAGCCATTTAGGAATCTGGGACAAAAATTGGGGATTGGTCCTGCTTTGAGCAAGGGGTTGGACTAGATGACCTCCTGAGGTCCCTTCCAACCCTGATATTCTATGACTCTATGTAAGTGCTGTATTACACTGACATAATAACTCCACCTCCACAAAGGCACAGGGCTTATGTCAGTGTAATTAGAGTGACACTGTCTGTGTAGGTGCTGCCTTACTTACATCAGCTGTTGGCTGTCTTGTCAACTTCAGGGCTCCATGTTGGAATCCTCAAATTGACAAGAAAGCCGGGCAGCTAGAGCCCAGCTGCCCCTTGCTCCCAGCTGGGCTGCGCTCACCTGGGTCCCTGCTCAGTGAGGCAAGAAGCCCAGGGAGAGAAGAGCCCTGGCTCTCAGTCCCCCACCCTGCCCCTCTTTAGTCAGCAGAAGTGCTCCTGGTTAGGACACACATCACCGACAGAAGGAGGGTAGTATGGACATCAGCCACTGCAGTAATTACTACGGTGTCTTTAAGTCGACCTAACATAGGTCGACTTAAGTCTGTAATGTAGACATGCCCTTCACCCATCTATACATATTCACTGCTATAGCCCAGGGCCCCCTAACTCTCTTAAACTTTTCACCTTACAAGATTTTTAATGTAACTGGCCTTTATTGCTTTTCTTTATATGTTACTAGCACACTGTCTTGTTAGTGACAATGATTATTTATTTTTCAAATTCGTTTTAATCATAGATCTTAGGAGGGACAAATTTAAATGCCATCATACATACCTGCAGAAACTACAGGAAGTTATTTCTCTTAAGGTTATTGAGTTAAAAATGTCACATGATTTCTTCATTAGATTTATACTGAAAATGTGGGGAAATGCGTGATCGCCATTGATGCCATTATGTGTCTTCCCCTTATACAGCTCATCATTTTTCAAATAACAGATATTTAAAATGACTGGAGCGGAGTGTATACCTGGTATGAGTGTCTTACCTCTTATTCAGGTAGAATTAGTAGAATCACTACTAAACCACAGTAAACACATTGTTCTTACCAGATCCATGTAGGCTAGGTAAAGCAGTTGTGTGATATTTTCCTTTAGTAGCTCTTTTAATATACGTGTTTACCACATAAGTGATGCTGTACAGTTTAATGGTGCCGTTGTGCAAGTCACTCTGCACTGATTGGCTCTGTGTATTGATTTACATAATCACTGTACAGTTATTTCTTAATGTAATTGTAAATTATAACTGTAATAACTACAGTACTGATACCCCTCTGAGTGGCCTCACCAAATGTTGTCAAGTTATTTGCAAAAACAAACATGCCAGTTCAGCTCCTCCCTTCCTTCAGCTGAAGAAGATATCCTCCAAGGAAGAAGTGGAAGGGACCCCATAAGGCACAACAAACAAATGAAAGCAGGGTTAATCATGCATGGCTGGGAGAGGATCAGGGAAGAGCTCGAGGTCTGCAAAATTTCCCTCCCTATTAAGACCTACAAGGACTGTGATGCAAAGCCAATACAGTCTGAGGTAAATGGCAAGACATCAGAAGTAGAAATCAAGCCACTTGACAGCCAATCCTCTGCTGTAACCAGTGGCCCACACTTCCTCCCAGAGCATGATCCAGGGGGGAACATGTCATATAATCAAATACACATCCTGCCCATGTATTATGCTGTGTATTATGTAAAATGTATTTAACTCTTTGTTATCCCTTAATTTGGTCCCATTCTTAAAAGTGTTGCAGCTTCAATATTAAGAAACATATCCAGCAACTCCTCCCTGTGTGCTGGCGAATATACATATACACTCTAAATCTTAAACTAATCATCCAAAAGCTCATGACAGTAAATGTAAAGTGGTTTCCTGGTCTGCAGCAGCATTCTTTGAAAGGGAAGATTCCCTGGTGAATTCATGACTACACTGAAGTCCCACCCCTTGAAACTGCTGTAGACACATAACAGGATTACTGTTCAAGAGTTTACTGGGATGTAAGTAAAATTGTTCCATTCAGTCAGAAGCAGGAATCTTTGACTGAGGTAAGAGAGTGACCTATTACTTTGCATATACTTTATTATGACCTGTGAAATGTAGGCTTTTTATTATTGTTATTATAATTTATTTATTATTTGTTGTTATTCAAATGATGTGCCTTTTGGCACTTTGTTACCAATGTTGACCTAATGGAAGAACATACAGTACTCTCCTAAGGTCCAGATTTTCAAAAAAGCCTCACACTGTAATTTAGCTTTAAAGTCTAAATCACTGAATAAAATAAATTCTAGCAACCAATTAATATGTGAAGACTATTTTTCTATTTGGACAAGATGTGTAATTCAAATATGTAATCTGTAAAACAAATGGTAGGGAAGGAAGGTTTGTAGTTCATTATAAAGATTAAGCGGTTTGATTGTGTATGATTTCGACAGCGTGGATATAGTGGTTTAGGGTTTTCATGTTTCTTAACCATTTTGGATGGATGTTTCATCTGATACATAATGCCATAAGAATGACAAATTATTCTTAAAATGTGAACATTGATTTAAGAATAAATATGTTTCATCTAGTCCAAAATGTGCTTATCATAACACTTTGTTACTATATTTGTAAAATACCGTGATATGAATCTTTAACTTTCTTAATTAGCTAATGTACAGAACATACTCATATAATTCTGAGAAAACAAAGCAGCTAGATTTAATAATCTTAATGGCATGGGAGCTTTCACAAAATGTAGAGCTGCCTGATCAGTGTGGTGACAAATGAAATGATCTGTGGCCTCCAAGGTTGAGAGTTAATTGAATGAACAGACAGTATTTTTTACAGCTGCTAATATATTCCTAATGGAGAGCTTGGTTTTATGCTTCCTTAAAGTAATTGCAAATTCATCCTTAATTTAAAATCCCTTGGTTTTACCCAAGTAGTTGCTTTTAGGCAGGGCAAAGGTCTTGCATATTTATACTTTGGAGATTTAAATTGTCAATATGATATATAGGGCACCTACTTATAACTGTAAGTGATTGAAAATCATTATACATCTTCTTAACCTGCACTTAAAATATTACCTGGCTCCCAAACCTAACGAGTTAAGTAAAATTAAAGTGCTGAGAAATAATTATCCTCAATACTTTACAAATATTCCATATTTTTCAGATCTTTCTCTCCACATTAATTAATGAAGAAATTAACTTCTGATGTTATGTTGTATGCAACAGAAATAGATTTTTTTCTGATACAGACAGCGCATCATTTTATCTTTTTAGGTTTATATTTATATCTATTTCTACACACACACTTTATGTGACACAAGAACAAATCTAATACAAAGAAAATCAAGACATCAGGAGATCCCACTCATTAGTTTAATTAAAGCTAACCACTAAAGTCAATGTCCTAAGTCATGACAAGAAAAGTATTTAATTTATATATTTTATATGGATATTAATAGAATATTAAATGTCTGGGCAAGTTTTAAACAAAATTTCAAATTATTTCAAAGGTTTTTATCTCGATAATTGCATGTAACATAGTGATTTGTTTGTATTCCAAACTCAGTATCTCTATGTACATGTATAAACCAGGACATTAGTGTGCTTGGGCATAAATGGAAAAGCGTATGTGGCTTTAGGAGGATGTGCCATTTAAAACAGGTGCAGATATGCACCCACGTACATATAGAGCTTTTCTTCACTGCACAAACATGAGTATAACAAGTATGAAATTATGATTATGGTTGCACACATTATTTTCCCCTGGGAAATTGTGTGGTCAGCTTCATTTATGGATAGGAACATTCAGACTAATGATATAAAAATATAAAATATATCAGAGTTACAAGAAACATCCTTACAAGGATGAAAAGGCAGCTTCCCTTGAGATAGAGTGATTATCCAGGAGTAATAAATTAGGAATTCCTTATTTGACATGCAGTGCATCAAGTTTTAAGTAATGATTTAATAAAATGTCTCTCTTTTACTACATATTTAATACAACAATGTCCTTGTAGTAGCTATGTTGTACTCCTGTTTGTATTTAGTAACAATTTGATTTTATATTAAAGTTTTATTACTTAAAAGATTACATATACAGATGTAAATAAAAAAAAACTATGTTAAAAGACCATAATCTCAAGTTATTTTATTAAATAACCCTTTCAGATCAACCCTGGATAACTAATCTATCATATGCAGAAACGTACGTTTATGGTTTCTCTGACAATACAGAAAGTCATCAGGTTTGATTCTGATCTCACTTGCATTGGTGTAAATACAGAATAACTCCACTGAAGTCACACCAATGTCACTATAGAAAGAGACAAACTAGAATAAACTTTGTTTAGCGAGCTTTCCCGTTCCTTGGTAACTCGGGATAGGTCACAATTTCACACCAGTGAAATTGCTTCAGTGCTCAGGCATACACATGACATATAATCAGTCTCCTCATGATTTTTCTTTTCTTGCACTAGAAATCCTTATCTTTAAATATATAGGTGTAAATTAAGCTGGATCCATGCTGCAAGCTTTCTTCCCTACTGTAGCCCAGCCTTCTAAAATAGAAACCTTAACACTTGTGGAGGAACTTAAATATTATTTCAGTTGTTCACCCAAGGTAACAATCTATTTGACAACAGGCCTCCATTCTCTTTATGGCAGCTAGTGGTGATAAACAGCCACTCAGAGGAACTCAACATGGCCTGATACAGGATGTTCTTGTGAATATGTACCTGTAATGCTGAAGATTCAGAACTTTGGAGATTTTATGTAAATAACTTAATATTCAATTACCCATTAGCTTGTTTACTAGAATCCAGCAATTACCAGAACTTAGGTCTGACAAGGCTGCAATTTGGAGTACACTTTAATAACATAGAAAATGCTGTGCTCCTGGCTTGCTCTGGCATCTCTGTGGTTGGTGTCTGGGTAACTGAACTGGCTGTGCCCTGGCTAATCTTTGTCCTGGCCTGGGTGGAGGGGTATGGTCAGTCCCTGTTTTTAGCTTCTGCTTGCTCTGGCTAGGAGGGGGATCTGGCTGCTTCCTGCCATCAGCTGGGACGGGATGGCCAACCTGTGGCATGGGGACCAGTCAATCTCAAGTGCTCAAGAAATGCTGCGTAAAATAGATGCTTTTTCTTCCTAAAATGTACAGGAAGTTGTGTAAATGAATTGCAGAGCTATAGAAATGGTGAATGCTAGAAATACTGTTTTTGAAAAATTCCACACTATTATACAAATATCATCTGAAATACATTGCTGCATTCAGAATAACACTTCATTTTGGATGTTGCAAACTGCCCTAATCAAATTAATGAGATTTAAGTGTAAAGACTAAATCTACACTTTTTACTGTACACAATTTCCATAAAAGCAAATACTCTTTCCAGTATGTCTTATTATTTCTAGAGAAGAGTAGAAGCAGGGAATAATGAAAAAAGCAAAGTGTAGACTGATCAATGATGTATTCCTTTCTGTTCATACTGCGAAAAGTACTGCAGTGGAAAACAGTTAAAGAAATTTAACATCCATGTTGATAAAAGCCTAGAAATTATTGAGGAACCAAGAGGGGAAATTGAGGCAAGGGCAAGTTAAAGGGGATGTCCCGAGAAGGCCACTCACTGGCAACACTGTTACAACCAGAGTGTCAACTCTTATGATTTTATTGCAAATCACACAAGTTCCGTAATTTTCCTTAAAGTCCCAGTTACTGGAGTTACGTGGTTACGTGAGAATATCAGCTTTCATTTTTTTTTAAAAAGTAAGTTTCTATCCCTTGTGGTTGCAGAGATAAGCTAGAAAATGTGAGCTGAGTGCACCTTACTGCTGCAGGACCCAAAAAGCTAAAGAAAAATAACCCCAAATTCAAAAATCTTATGATTTTCAAAGTTAAACCACTGGGGGGGAGGGCAGGATTCATGGCCTGACTCATGAATTTTGAATGTTTTTTTGGAATTGGCTATAGGGCTAGACAGAAAACAAGAAAAATGTTGAGGTTTTGAAATTTTGTTCTGTTCTGATACAGAATGAAATGATAATGACTGGAAAAGAGAGAGAGAATGAGAGTGAGTTACCATCCCAGAACAGCCAATAGGCAGGTGCTTAGAGCACTTAGCTGGTATATGGGAGACCTAGGTTCAAGTCTCTGCTCACAAGTAAAGCACCACGTTGAATTTGATTCTCCCAGCCATGTACCCTAACCACTTGGCTACTGTGGGTAGGTCTCTTTGGCCTTCATCATAAATTTCATCTTGGACCTGAGAAACCTTCTAATCCCAAAACCAGTTTCCGCAAAAAGCTCTTTTTGATGAATCAGCATTTTCGAGTTGGAGGGGAAGTTTTGTTGAAATGTTCCTGACCCGCTCCAGTTGGCAATACTGCTTTATGCAGGTTGAGTTGATTTTGCCCTGAGTGAAGGAGAAGAGAAATTAACCATCTGGGAACAAGTGGTACAGGATGTGCCAACAAAGATTTTTCAACACCATTCAGATAATCAAAACAGACATGCAATAAAAGAGAAGAAATAACTTAGTGCCACTAAACTGACCAAGTGATATGAGAGAAATTGTTTGGGGCATGGTACATGAAATACAGTATAAGAATCATGCTGCCCATTCTTTAAGAGTGCAAAGGGAGTGTTTAAGATAATTCTGAAACTCCTCTCACAAAAAAAAAGAATATTCATTTGAAGGGACTATTATATAGATAGTATCTCAACAGGCCGACCATATTATTGCTTTTAAAATGATAAGGCCCTCACCCTTGTCTGGCAGTGTATGTTTGAGAATGGAAGGACTCGGGGGCAGGAGGAGAATACAACTCATGAATTTTGAACTTTTCAAGCAGACCAATATTGCACTGATAACCAAGGGTATGAAAGCAGCTGAGTAAATCCATCCTTACATTTTTAAGTGCTTTGCTGAACTGGTCTACATAACTTAACCATAACTAAGGAGTTTTTGGCAGGACTGGGACTAGGGCACTGAAGTCCTGATTTTCAAGCCATTGTTCTACATAAATACACATTTTCCCATAATATGGATGAATGGTGGTTATCCTACTGCATGGTAATGTTTACAGTTTTGGCTAAATATTTTTCAAGCTGTTGTCATCTGCTAAAAGACCCAGAGCCTGATTCTCCAATGCATTATGCCAGTTTTATGCTGGTATAATTCATCAAAATCAGTGGTGTAAAACTGGTGTAACAGAGTGGAGTACTAGGCTTTTGTTGTGTGTTTCTTAGTTGAATCTCCTTCAAGTGAACACAAGAACAGCCATACTGGGTCAGACCAATGGTACATCTAGCTCAGTACCCTGTCTTCTGACAGTGGCCAGTACCAGGTGCTTCAAAGGGAAAGAAAAGAAGAGGCAATCATTGAGTGACCAATCCCCTATTGTCCACTCCCAGCTTCTGGCAGTCAATGGCTAGGGCCACACAAAGCATGGGATTCCATCCCTGACCAGCTTGGCTAATAGCCACTGATTGACCTATCCTCCATGAACATATCTAATTCTTTTTTGAACTCTGTTATAGTTTTGGCTTCACAACATCCCCTGGCAATAAGTTCCACAGGTTGACTGTGCATTGTGAGAAGAAGTACTTCCGTTTGTTTGTTTTAAACCTGCTGTCTATTAATTTCATCGAGTGACTCCTGGTGCTTGTGTTATGTGAAGGAGTAAATAACACTTCCTTATTCACTTTCTCCACACCATTCATATTTTACAGACCACTATCATATCATAGTCGTCTCTTTTCCAAGCTGAAAAGTCCCAGTCTTTTTAATCATTCCTCAAATGGAAGCTATTCCATACCCTTAATCATTTTTATTGTCTTTTTCTGTACTTTTTCTAAATCTAATATATTTTTTTAGATGGGGTGACCAGAACTGGACACAGTATTCAAGGTGTGGGTGTACTATGGAGTTACATAGCAGCAAGAGAGCTGCATGTATAGCAAGCAATAGAGCTACATGTATTTGCCCACATACATATATTTATAACTTCCTGGCAATTTTTAACACCTTAGGAAACTATCTGAGACTAAAAATAATATCAGATTTGATTATGAGCCAATAAGAGTGAATTCTATAAAATAGTTAGGTCTGAGTGGAAATTAGGCACTGACTGGTCAACAGAGGTACAGAACAGCAGAGATGGAAGTTAATAATAACTATAGAACACTCAGAAACACAGCCTAGCCATGAACAGAACAGTATTACAGGTGGCAAAGTGTCACCACACTGGCATGTTCCAATAAGAGACTTTCTGAGATATGAGGCAACAATTGCTATAAAGAATGGCGGCTGCTGATTGATGTGGAACAAATCCTTTTTAATGAAGACTGTGAGGACTATCCATTATAATCATACAATGCAAACGGGGTCTCAGTTTTGAAGAAAACCACTGAGGGATCAGCATAGCAGCTGATATCACTGAGGCAGACAAGGTTGGTGAGAGATGTAAGGTGCAGACCCCAGTCAGCCTAAGGATGGGAAATAAAGGAAGATGAAAGGATGGGGAAGAGGAGAACAAACTGCACTTTAGTTGAACTCTGACTGAAAGGTAGAAGGAGAATACAAAAAACATGTTTTTCAGTCGCCCCTGTGTCTGACACGGAGACAGTAGCTTAATCCATGATATGATGGTCTTTTGTTACTCCCCAAGTTTTTGGGAACAGTTTTGTCACTTATTTTATTGTAGATTTTGGATCACATTTTATCCCAGTTTTATAAGGGAACTTTTTTATGAGATCAGACTTCTGTTTTTGCTGAGACCACTTCTGTTTCTCATAAAAGACTCTGAACTTAAGTATATGTTTGTGAGCCCACAGTGTTGGATCATATTAAAGAAGTTCTGTATTAAAATCACAAATGAATTTGATTCCCCATAGTTTAAATTCCAGGGTATTACTAATTAAGAGGTCTCTTGGTTTTTGGTACTGTTTCTCTCCCTCTATGTGTGAAACTTGCAAGCTGCTAATTGCGTTAGTACATTCTAAGACAGAGTCTGTTCTCAAAGCAATTCACACAGAGAGAGACTCAAAGCAATACTCTGTAACAACAGAAACAGCACCCAGAGATTCCCTGCCCTTTTGTTGTATTAACAATTGTGATTAAAATAGAGATAGAGGATGTATGTGGATGGATGCTTGGTGTGGATAATAACTGAATGATCAGGGAGGTGCCAGCCTAAGAACCCAGTGTCCATTGGCTGAAGAAGGCGACAAATGGAAATAACCAGAGGACCCCCGGAGGGCAGACTGGAATCCACCCAACAGCCTCAAGAATGGGAGAACCAAAGAGCAAGATAACATCTAGCAGCATGGAGCCGTCAGGAATGTGCTATCTGCTGATTGATTCAGCAACAGCATGATGAAGCAATTCCCATAGACGGGCATAGGAAGAAACTCTTATAAAAACGGACTCTAGAAAGTGAGAACTTTGGGATCTGATTCTACAAACCAACTTCCAGGAGCATCAGATGAGCATCTGACAAGGCCCTGCTCCCTCCTCATATCCAGGCCACCTGGCCAGTGGCTTGGCATGAGCAACTCGAAGGCTGGTAACTATGATAAAGACCTTGCAGAACCTCTGTGTGTGTGTGTATGTATGAATGAATGTGTGAATAAATATGAGATTGAATGGAATGTTATAACTATAACTAACTGCTTACTATGATTCTTTCTGTATTCACAATAAATGTGGTATTTTGCCTTTTCCCCTTTAATAAGATCCTGCTGGTTTTTAATTTATTGGTATAACAACAGAACCTGAACCTTACTGCTGGGTTCACAATGAAGTGCAATCATGGAGAAAACTGGGCTCATTCTAACATGACGTTTTTTAAATAACCAGGGCTCATTAACCTATGTAAACCTGCTCTAAACACACAAATTCATTAAATATAAGCAAACATCACTCCCTTTGCTTTAGAATAAGAGGTTGGGGTCTCTACCCCCGTTCTTGTGTTGTGTTTATTTTGTTGTTTAAATGAGGAAGTTGACTACTTCCTGAAAAGATATGTGACATCAGAGAACTCACAGTTGCCTTACATCATTGCCTTGCCAAGGCAAGTCAGGCAGATGTAGAAAAAGGAGATAGAATGTTACTTCACGTACACATGTGGCCAGAGATCTCTGAGCAAAGACATTCAAAACCCCATGAAGCTCAGCTTGTATACATGCAGAATGTCCCTGATTCCACACACTCCAGTTTTTTCTTCCTTCACCAGCCCTACAACTTGCTTCCTTGTCATATTTCCACAATTTCCGTATTTCCATGTTTCTTATTTGCCTGTCTGGGTATTTACCTTATTCTCATCATCGTGGCATCTGGGTAATTACCAAGTATTAAATAATAGAGATAATAATCTTTCTTTCTTCATGGCTTATAGGCAAAATAGCTTGACTAGCATTCTTGTTTCTGTGTAGGTGTGTGTTTGTAGAGCTTATTCTAAGTTGAAGAAAAGAGGTTTGTGTTTAGCTGTGAGAGTGGTAAATTCCTTCTCTTCTTGCAGGAGTGAGCTCCTTAGTCTCAATCCAGCTCCTGTGAAAGTTCTATCTCCCTCACTCATTGTTCAAGTGTAATGTAGCTATTGTGAAAGGTCATGGTTATGGGTGAAGAGATGATCTCTCAGCTAGCTAGTACAAGACTCATGGAGGGCTTTGAATATTAGGACAGTAACCTTGAGCTGAACTTTACACCAGGACAGCCAGTGTATAGGGTGGAATTCCAGAGTGACTTGTTCTTGGGACCTGTGTTGTTAAGCAGGTGGCCTCTTGTGTCTGCACCCAGCACATCCTCTGGCAATGAAGAGTCCAAAAGGATCCAAATCTGAAGACCAACCTAAAAATAATTTAAAGTCAGATTCCTTCAAAGATGGGGGATGTTACAGATGAACCAAATTATTCAAAGCACTTCCCACTTCTTACTAGAATCACAGCTTTCTTGCCTTGGATTCAGCTTGTGACAGCTTTTCTTCATCTGCACGCTGATTTTGAAAATTTCTTGTTTCTGTGTATGTCAGTATCAGACTCCATTTTCCACCATAGACTTTCATGTTTTCTTCACTTTTTCTCTTGCAAGTCCATCTGAGAACCATGGCAAGTGGTAGGGTAGCTAAAGCATTCCAGAACTAGATCCTCAGCTAGTATTAACGGAGGCAGCTTTATTGACTTCAATGGAGCTATCTCCATTTACACCACCTGAGCATTTGGTCCAGAGTGTCCCTAGCAGTCATAAGAGAGTAGCTGTAGTGCTCCAGTAATTCTTCTGCTCCTTGGACTTCTGTTTGTGTAGCGTTTCTGTAAATAAATGTTGGCGTTTGGACCAGTCTAAAAGTTGTTAGTGGTAGACCAGGGTTGGGCTTTTTCTTTTTTCTTGCCTTCTCAACCTGTGGTTGTTTTAATAAAACCCTTCTCTTGGGGTGCATATAGAGGAAAGAGGGATCTTCTGCTACTCTGAGCATAACTGGATACATTTTAAATCTTTAACAAAATGTCTCCCTCTATATCACATAACAGACAGCAGCACATGAGCCTGAGGCTAGGTCTACACGATGGACCTATATCCACACCCCTGAGTGATGCAATTATACTGACCTAACCCCCAGTGTATGCAGTGCTAATCTGATGGGACAGCTCCTCCAGCCATCACAGCTACTGCCTCACAGGGAGGTGGGTTAACTACGCTGACGGGAGAAGCTCTCCCATCAGCATAGTAGCATCTTCACTAAGGCGCGACAGCTTTAGTGTATCAATGTATCAGTGCAGCTGCACCACTGTAGCTCTGTACGTGAAGACAAGGGAAAGACAGAGCTTGTAAAGATGTCAAGTTGTATGCAATAGAATACAGTCAAACAAAAACTCGGATAAGCTTCTATAGTTATTTTTCTTATAAAACAGGATAAGAAAATAACATTTTTTCTATATTAACTTTTCAGATGGAAGGGAGAAGGGAAAACTATGGAGGCAGAGAGAAGAGTGAATATGATGAAAACAAAGTAGCAGAACTAGCCAACAAAGTAGGATAAAAACAAAGTCAGTATGGTTTTAGAAGTGTTTTACCCGTTCTTCCTGTACTCAAAACACCCATAATGAATTCTGTCAACTTAAAGGAAGTGCAGGCATCTTCTCATTCCAGAAGGCTGCAAGGTACAAGCTCTGTCATGTCTACTTGTCTGCAGCACATGTAAGCACAGTATCCTGTGAGAACCATCCAGTTAGCTGTCTTCTGTCACTCTTCTTAATACCATGTGGTTTAGGGTGTGCTATGAATACAGATAAGCTTCTGTGCCCTAATTCCTAATATTAATATTCCTCCAGGCAAACTTGATGTATAATTTATTATTTAAAAAGTTCCAGAAGTGTGCTCGACACTTACAGCAAGTAAACAGGTATGGTCGTTGGCCAAAATAGCTTACAATATTGTATCATGCTCATTCCTTGTTTTGTGTGTCTTTATTGTGATCTGCTTTGTTAAAACTTCTTTAAGGCCAGGACTAGGATTCATTGGCCTGATAAACATGAACTTGGAAAGCTATAGGTCAAAGCCAAAACAGTAACAGAGAGAATCTTAATTAATTTAAGGGATACCAAACAAATGATAAATTGACAAGGACCCTATTGAGTTTCTGTAGTTGATCTTACTTGAAAACAAAGGCAGAGTCACTAAGGGTATTACTGGACGTTGCCAATCCATTACTTGTCCCGTGAAATTGTTTGCTCAACTGTTTAAAACTGTTTCTGATCAAAAGCATCTGAAGTTTGTAAATTTAGTACTAAAAAGTGATTACACAATTGCTTTTTGTAGAGGCCACCTGAGCTGGACAAATGCAAAATTCCGGCTAGGTACACAGAAAATTTCTCTGAAGTATGTGAGCTTTTGTATGTGTTGCCTCTAGTCAATTTATGGGTTTGGGCAGACACCATGCAAAACTAGGCAATTTCAGCTGAATTTTTTGATGAGCGTATGGTCTTATTTGAATCCCAACTCAAGATGCAAATCACAAAATCCACAAGAAACAAGTTTCACATTCTCAGACACATCTGTGAACTCTGTTAGGGAAACAGGAGTAACATCCTTGCAGCCAGCCACATACTGGACAATTAGGGAGGAGGCTCCAGAGAGCTAGTCTCAAAGATAATTTAAGAGTAACGTTAACTTCTGTATGTATATGTGAGAAAACTATATGGCCTAAAAATGACATGTGAACAAATGATAGCTACATTATCAGAGTGCCTGATTCCATCAATTTTTCATCATGAATCAGTGTAGAGAAAGGATACATTCATGAAGTTGTAAGAGTAGTTCTTCTGCACCATGAGTAAATATGTAGAATAATGTGAACTAGTTCTGTGCTGTTAGGGACAAATTCTAAAGGATACTTAGCACCTACAACTCCCATAGCATTCAGTGTACCATTTAGGATTTGGCCCTCTGTTTTTTCATTATGTCATTTCTAACTATCAAACATGCTATTGAAAGTATAAGCATAATCCTTATGTTCTTGTCCAAATCTCAAATATTTCTGTAATATAAAAGGACTGTGTCTCTGTAGAAGCTTTTTGAACCCTTCCTTGTTGTGAGAAAGAGGCTCCATAGAAGCTCTAGTTTTAACGCTCCGCTTTCACTCTGAGTGAAAAAGAGTTTATCATGCAGAATATTGGCATTTAGAAAGTGAGCAAAATATGTGATTAGGAGAAAATGAGTAAAGTTCTTTCTCTGGTCATTAGTTAAAGTTTAAATTCCCCTTAGGAATAGCCTAGAGCTGATGTAATGCATGAATTGAGGGAAGTTATAAATTGCTGGAGGATGTTGTCACAGACTTATCCAAAGTTGTGGTTTAAGAATACATCTAATACTGACTTTTTAAAGCTAAATGGTTTTTATGAGTCATTTTTAAAGAACGACACAAGCTTAGGAAAACGAATCCTTTTTGGATGCTATAGATAAGTTGTGGCAATGGATTACTCTTTATAGAGACTGTAAAAGGGTGGCTTGCCCTTGGGCTGGAGAACCTGGGGCTAATCCAACCGTGATTGCAGAATGATCCCACCTGAGAGGAATCAGGCAATTCCCTATAAAGAGCAGAAAGTGGCTACAGTAATGGGGAAGCTCAGGAGGCTGTAATGGTACAACACAGAGCAAGAGAGGCTCTTGCAGGGAAGACCCTGAAACCAGGGAACTGGTTCCAGCTAGGAAGGGTGTGGAGTAGCCTGCTAAGGCAGGAAGGACTGTGACCAGACCATGGGAGTTTCAGCTCTATGCAGCTGGAGGGAAGATTTTTGTGTTTAGTTTTTAACTTAATAAATCAGACCCTAAGGAGGACTGTTCTGGAAAAACCCAGCGTGGAGTTTATTTGAAGATCCTAAGAAGGGTAACTGAGATAAGGGGCTGTGGATAAGGCTGCCCTGAGGCCAACAGAGGGTACTGTGAGACAGCCACTCATCTACAGGGGTCATCTATTTTGCAAATGTATGTAAATATCAATATATAAAATAGTATTTGTAGAAACAATGTCTTTAAATGACATTTAATTAAAATACTCTGAAAGAAAATAGCAAGGTCTAATGACAGTGTACACTGCCATGCCTTTAAAATAGTGGAGGAATTAAAGGTCCCATGAAAATTCCCATGGAAGAGTTTGCAAACACCTGCAGATGCTCCTAGCAGAAGCCATCTTGGATTCCCTCCAGCTGAACACAAAGTTCCTACAGCTGCTTTGGAACCATTTGGGGCTTTTTTTAAATGTAATTTTAAAATGCTTAAAGAGTGGGGTGGGGGGAGGTATTTTTTCATGCTTTGTGCGTATAAAAACGTCTTCTTTACTTTCCACAGTATGCATCCGATGAAGTGAGCTGTAGCTCACGAAAGCTTATGCTCAAATAAATTGGTTAGTCTCTAAGGTGCCACAAGTACTCCTTTTCTTTTTGTGAATACAGACTAACATGGCTGTTACTCTGAAACCAGTCTAAAACCAAAGTTTCATAGCATCAGAAAAGGTCACCAAAGACCAGCAGCAGAAATCTAAACTGGTAGCCAAGAACTCATGGATTTGTGGCACACTACAAGTTGCAGTTTGCCCTGTGAGTCTGTCACACTTTCCAATTGCCAACACACAGTTTTGCATAAAAGATTTGCCGTCATCCTACTGGTATTTTACAGTGTTATAACAGTAATTACTGGTGGTTGTTTCAGTCTCTCTGCAGCCCCTCTTTTAACTATCATTGCAGTGCCTGAACTGGAATAGGAGTCACAACTCTGAACAGCTCTTGTGAAGGGTACTGGATTATATAAGCATGGCTAGACCCCTGTTTTTCCTCACAGCCTATTTACAACCCATTCCCTATGCGCCCCCATGCATTATGCTGTATGAAGCTGTAAAAGACCTACTTTTCCTGCATATTCTCTGCAGCCCCTATTATGAGAGGAAATTTCAATCCCTGTTCATAATTGAGAGCATGGTGGTAGGTTCCTTGAACTTAAATTCTCTGTCAACTTCAGAGGGTCTCTGAATAATATAGAATTTTAGAAAAACATGCATTGCCTTTACACACTGCTCCCCTTCAGCCTCATGGGTGGGAAGGCTTTTTCTGGGCCAGCAGGAGAAGAAAACTCTTTGCCCCTTTAAGGGGCTGAAATCAGTGACTTGGAGGGGAGAGGAGGGGAGGGGAGGACCGGGCAGAAAGTTTCTTCTCAGGGAACTTTGGGTCGGCCCGGAAGCTATGGTGCCTGTAAGATTTCCTCTTGATGGGGCTTATGAGATTGTGGATTTCATGGGTCTTAGTGCCCAATATTATGGATAAGATAAACAAGGCTCATGCAGTGGGATCTAGGTGTTTCACGCCTCCCCCCCCCGCGCACGCCATGGATGAGTGCACAATTGGGGTCATGGCAGTGGGTCCAGTAGCAGGCAGAATGTCATAGGTCAAACAACTTTGAATCTAGCTCAGCAAGGTACAGGGGATAAGGTTATTGAACCAGCTCCTTCTGCATGTGTATGTGTGTGGTGAGGTGTATTGTGCGGTGATTCCCCCACAGATGACAGTTCCAGTCAACACGGCAGGATTAAACAGGAGTGACTGCTCTAATCATGATGCACCTGCTCAAAGCCACGAGAGATTTTGGCTCACGTGGTGTCATTCCTTTGTGCTGACTGATTTATAGGTTCCTCAGCCATCAAGCGGGAAACCTGATTTTAGCAAGCAATTATGCTGGGCTTTCATTGAGGGAAAATATTCAGACTTACGCAAATACAAAAGCAGAAGTGTTTTAAAAACCTCATAGAGCACACAATTTGCCCTGGACCCCAGGGGAGGTGACACTCCATTAGAGGAGAGGGTCGGGTCCTCCCCTCTAGGAACAGAACTAGTATGGGACTATGGGAAAAGCCTCATCTGCCACTGACTTCAAAGTGCTATGCGTACCCCCTGTGGGATTATCATGACAAAGGACATCATGGTTCAGTGGGACTAAAGATATACAAAGGGGTAGATCTGATAGAATGATTCCAAATGTCAAAGCCAAAGAGAGTTTACATAGCATAGTGAGAGGTAAGGGGTTTGTTTTGTTTGGGTTTTTGTTTTTTAAGTTAGAGGGCCTTTCGGGATAGTGGCTCGCTACAAGCCTTGTGTTCTGAAGCGGGTGCCCAAAAAGATACCTTGGGAATATCCCTTGAGCTACTACCTCCTTATAAGAAAGTTAGTAGAATGATTGCTGTTGGGGTTCCCCAAGACCTTTTCCACTCAATTTCCCAAGAACTCCAATATTGTCACTCAGGTTCCTTTATTTCTCATATAGCAAAGCTACACTGAGTTGATCACACTCACAAATAGGCCATGGGTATCACGCATTCCACACACCCAAAGTTACATGGAAAATCACTTCCTTTATATACATTTACATAATACATTGCATTTACTGTACATTGCAAAACATGTTTTGGGGTTGGCTTGGCCACTTTGAAGGAACCAATTCTTGTACAGTGTGCCCTGTACACACACTGTCCATGCCCAGCTTACTCTTTACCTCATTTTACATTCCAGGCTTATCTTGTCTATTGTAAATGGTCCCTTCGGTGTTCCCCCTATCTTAGGATATTCTGTTTCCAGACTGCTGAACCATTTACCTCCTTAATCCTGTCTCACAAGAAATGAGGCCTCACCCATGTCCAATTACTTATGTCAAACCAGGCCTATAATGGGAAAGACCTAGAATAATGATCTCTTATTCTTCCATCCCCCCGCTGTAGACATGGTGAGGGCTTAGATAATAGTAGCTAGCTTTCAGATAAAGCCACTTTCTGGCTATACCCCCCAATACCCCCTTAAGACTTCATCTGCTGTGTTTTATTACAAGGGTAACGTTATTTGCACAGACCAAGCCCATGGATGCTCATGAGAGTGCTCAGCCTGTAAGGGCAGCTTTATAGAGTAAACGTGGGTCTGTGGGACCAGGCTTGTGGACTTGATTTTTCCAACCCTGTGCTTGAGTTTCCATACTGCATTGTGTACCTGGATTTACAATTGCTGGGTCTCACAGCTGTGGTAACATGTCCATACTGCACGAAGCAGATCTTCTGACTCGGATCTGTGGCTTGTGTCCAAACTGCAGAATGACAGGGCTTGGACTTGACAGCAGGACTTGGGTTTGGATCCATCCCTGCAGCAGTGCTCGCTGACCTGAGTCAGACTGATTTGTGTGTCGATGGAAGGAAGCTAGGGTTCAAACTTGAGTCAGAGCCTGAATGGTTAACAATCTAGAAGTTTGGCAGGGGTGAGGGGATGCAGCCAAGAAAACTGCTGATGCCTCTTGGTGGCAGGGGCCCAGTGCAGACAATGTTCAATAGATAATGTTGAATGTTCCCTGATAAACCAGAATTAGAAGCAGGTTAGGAGAAAGCATCTTCAAAAGAAAATGGGGGAGGGAGGTAGAGTAGAAATGGGGTTGGGGCTAATGAATGACACAGCATGGAGACAACCCCCACTTCCCTACTCCCTTGACTCTTATACGAGAGTCTCAGCAATGGTGCTGGACCAGGTTAACTGGGTGGGGGGCTGATGGCAGCCCTCCGCTAGGTGGAACAGATTGCAATGGAAGGATGACATGCACCAGATGAAGAGATGATACAAAGTTTCCAGATGTTAAAGTTGCAGCCTAGTTAAACCACATTCCTCGTTCCTTTTCTTCCTGCAGTGTCCAGGACATTGGATGTGAGTTTATCTGCATCACATTTGCCAGTGCCGTCTTTTCCTTCTGTCTCTTCTCATCTCCCCAAACCATTATAGTGGGATACTGGTGTAAAACAAAGCTAAGTGTCAAACTTAAACTTGAATATAATAGAAGTGTTCACAGTTGCTGCTATTGGGGCCCCACACTTAACAAGCTTGGTAAATTTTTCTAGTTAATATAGTCATAAATTATTCTGAGCTACCATAACTATTATGGTGATTGTTATTGAGGTGCTATCTAGCAAAAGAGCATCTCCTAAAGAACTGAATGGCTTAATTGTCTTAAAATATTTTATTGCTGACCAGCATCCATGTCTGATTCCCAGCTTCTTCCTCCATTGTACAAATAAAATCGATAAGAGTTACTATAGATCTTATGGAGCTAAAGTAATTGCAGCATGTGTAGCATCACTGATGTAGTACTGTACTGGATCTAAAGGATTAAGAACTTGCTTGGGGAGAGGAAGAGTATTGATGCATTGCTGTTTTCAATTAAAATTGATAGAGAACGGTATACTGGAGCCGCCGTCAAGGACAATGGAAAGTTGCTGTTGAAGAAAGAACAGACAAGGTAGAAGACAGATTTATGCTCAAGGTGATTGGTGTAATAAGCTAAGGAAATATAGTTAAGGAGAAAGCAGGGCTTTTACAATAGTATTTTACTGTTCTGTGTTCTTATGTTCTGGGTACAGTTTTCCATAGAGCACTTGTGGTATTACGGTTGTGGACACATCTATACAACAGTGAAGGAAGTTGAGAATGGCCCATTTTGGTGACACATTAAAGCAGAGGAAATATTTCTATTGAAATTAGAAATGTGTTTCCTGTGCTTTCACGCAGCTTTTCAGAGAATTTGTAGGCTGGGCTGAGGATTCAAAGGGTTTTATGTTATCTTGTTTATTATCTGATGCATAAAAACCATGCAAGTTGCACAACTGTCCCCAAAATATTTCTAGTTTTATACTGCAAAGCTGATGTAACTTTCTTGGTTGGTTTTAATCCTTTTTAGGCTGGAACCTATTCCTCCATGCCTTGTGGTCTTTCTTATTTATAGTCTATGTTGAAAGCTACCAGGAGGAATAATACTAATTTCACAGTAACGAAGGGTCATTCTATTGCTTTCCTGTTATGCAAAATTTAGGTTCTGGCGGAATGTTAATTTTGTGACAGGATATATGCTGAGTGTGTCTCGTCTCTTGTCTTCCCCACCAACACCATGCATAGCCACCTGCACAGTGAAGGGGTTAAAATCTTTTAGTGTGGAAAGAGAAGTCCTAGAATCCATGGACAAAAAAGGTCTTGCAAGTCATCTGCTCCAGTTTGATGCTGATGCAGGATTGTTCTTGATATAAATTTATTATTGCTTTATGCAGTCTAGTTTTGAATTGGCCAAGCCATGAGTCTTCTGTCACTTCACTAGGTTTCTGCTCCTGTATTGGAATCAACTAGCATATACTTCTGTATCCTGGTATAAAGTTCTGATGACAGCAGTGGGATTTCACATTGGCATCAAGACCTGTGCCAGCTGATCCTGATACAAAGCTGTTGCATAATAATGTAGATCTAAATGTCAAAAAATGTTCTGACTTTGTGAGTATATATTTTACTAGTCTTAATTTAATATTATTATTCCCAGATAGTCCTTCCTCTTTTACGTTATGCTAAATCATTACTCTCCTCTTTTGGTTTTGACAGCCTTCAGACTTTGTTTAATGTCTCTTCTTTAGTTGTCACTTCATCAAAATACACAGATTTAGCTCAGTTATTTTTTCCTTAGCTGCCTCCATTACTGTTTTTGCTCTTCATCTCTGAACTCTCTCCAACTTGTGAATACCGGTAACAAAAGCCCAGATTCTCAAAGCTGTTTAGGTGTCTAAATCCCAAGGGATCTGAGGATCTGAGCCAAGGTGGTCATACAACTGTGGATGCAGAGAAGCTGTCCTGCTCTTTTAGTTGTGAGACATAGAGAAGAAAGGGTAATGCATAGCTTTGTTTGTTAGGTGGCTTCCACTGGGAAGTGCTGCGCTTCGCCCATGCTGAACATAGAGAATGCTGACCCAGTCAGCCTGAGATTTGATTTTAATGAGCCATAGTCTGTCACAGTGCAACTGACTTTCAGACCAGAACTCCTCAGAAGAATGCTTTAAATTTCAACTACAGTTCTTATTGTTTTGTACGTGACAAAAATAATGGACTGGATACTAGTCACTTACATACAGACTTGTATTTATTTATGGGGGGGGAGTATATTGCTCATGCTGTTCTCATTTTATGTTCTCTATGTGAACTTCCATAGCTTATCTTTTTAAAAAAACATTTATGTCTAAGTGAGAATGAGCTCATCATTCAGTATTTTTGAACACTACTGCTCCTTGGAAAGCTTTACTGAAATAGTTATATTTAGATATGTTTAACTTTTTTTTGAGCATACAGACAAATATTTGCTGTAGCTCTATTTAAAAAATCTTCCTTGAGATACTGTAGTGTAATAAACCGCAAAACCATTTTGGCAAAGTATAAATGATACATATTTACCATTAAGTCTTTCTCTGGTTTGGTTGTGCGTGTTTGTTTATTCCTGTGCAAGTATGTGAGTCTGTTAGGGAAAACTAGTTACCAACATACCATTTAAATCATATCACTGACTGCTGAAATCAACAAGGATGCTCACTTATGATAGACAAAAAATACATGTTTTTGATAGGATCCCTTTTTGCTGGTGGTTTTATTTAATGGTAACAAAGTGTCAAAAACCCATCCCAGCAGATTTATCATGGTCTGTGGCATATAAACTTAATCTAAAACATTTAAAAAGTCATTCTAATTTTATTTGCAGAAATATGGAAAACAGGACTACTCACACTGACCATGGAATTTCTGCCAGTATCAAGACAGGAGAGATATGACTTGAGAATTCAGGAATAGGTATATGTGTACCTAAACAGTATTACATGCTGTAAAATCCTATGCATGGTAACTATTATAATAGATTTCAAATACACAGATGGATATTTGTGTCCACATAGAGCTCATTTAGGATGGGTTACAGGGCCTGTTTCTACTCCCATTGAAGTCAATAGCAAAACTCCCACTGCCTTCACTGGGGAAATGGATTGAACCCACAGTTAACACTCACAGAGGGTTTCACAGCTTGAAATATTGTACAGATATTTATATATAAAACTTAGTCATGAGTGAGTGATTCAGGTTCTCCAATGAGTGCTCATAAATCCTTTACACCACAACATCATGTATTCTGTAAACTTCACACATGCTGTAGGAAAAATATTTTTAGCAATGTTTAGCATTCCTAAAACATTGCTAAAAATCCCAAAATAATTAGGATTATTTTGTATCCATGCACCGGTAAGGTCACAAGCCTAAATCACTGTAGCAACATTCCTCCTTTGCCTTGCACCATGTATAGTAACTTACGCCTATGCAGAGTGGAGTGTGAAATGCTACTCCATCAGAAAGGTTGTGTTTTACATCCACTTTGCACTGGTGAAAAAGACTACACAAATGCAAGGAGAGGAGAAAGAGCCTGAATATACAGATCTCAGAGGAAGCACTAAGAAAAACTACAAATGTTCTAAAAACTTTTCTAGATCCCAAAATGTCAGAACATTAAAACCTGATGTCTCAGGCCCTGGGCCTTCTAAGGCTGAGTCTGATTTATCCCATATTGTGTGTGTGTGTGAGTGATCACCCCCAGCCCCCCACCCACACACACACTTTTTATATATTGAGAGAGAATAGTGATAAATGTATCATTAATTTGATCACTTCATTTGCCATCTGCCCTCTAAGAGCTATTCTATCAACGAAACTCCTAAGCAGCCGCTATAATTGCCCCACCATGGAAATGCTGCTTCCATCTCACAATGAAGAATTTTCCCTAAAATGTACCCATGCAGGAGGCTCCAGGTAGGTCAGATTCCATCCTGGGCCAGTGAGAGCTTTTTGATGTGTGTCAGAAAGAGACTTAAAGGGCTGCAAACACTTCTCATTAAGAAGAGTTTTCCAATGGTACCTGCATTGTCAATTCTCTCTACCATTTACAGCAGTGAAAGACTGGATCTTTGATGTGTCATGAGTTGCTGGATTACTTATGAACATTTTACAGGTTTCTAAAACTGGTACCTTATACATTTTCTGGTTTTTGAGTCCTGTATATTTGGATTCCTTATTTAACCATCTACTTTTAAAAGCAGAAAGGTCTGAAAAACCATTCCCACCATTTGTGAGTGTAAGTATTAGTGTTTCACTAATAATCAGTTTATGCCTCTGCATGGCATATGAACTAAATGCTGTTTATAGCCAATTCCAGTTAAGTATGGGGACTTAATAAAATAGCTACTATACATCTTCAAACTTTATGATAGGTCAATCTCTCTTCTGAAATTACCTTATTAGGACTGAATCATTTCCAAAACATCTTACCCTAAACTCTTGCAAAAAAATACACATTTTGTAGATGTTATGATGATGCTTACTACCCACTCACATCCTCTTTGCAGCATCACTGTGCCAAAATGGTAAACAATTAATATAAAAGTACAAGGAACACTGAACTCCTCCCTTCGTGTGGAATATCACATGGATCATGTGATATCAGAAGCCTCAAGAATACTATCACTGTGTGGGTTTATATACTGTAGGTAGCCCATGTTATTTGCTGTCTTTGCAATATAAAGCAATTAGGCTTAGTATGGGAATACTAGTGGAATAGGCAAGTTGTACATTTTTGTATAAATTAATATTTCTGAGCTTACAACACACACATTTATACCCTGAAACTCTCTATGATAATTAAATTAATACTAACGGAGTTACTGCACAGTGAAGTTAGCTCATTGTGTCTATTGCAATAAACTGCTTGATAGCATGAGGAAAAAATGATAATACAGGTCTACAGATTGGGCTTACTCTGTATCTTCTCTTCCTGCAACATAGACTAAATTGTGAAAAGAAAAGACCAAGAGAAGATAGAGGTTACATCTTCACTACAAGGTAGGGATGTTCTTAACTCACATACTAGCTGTAGCTCTCATCTTAGTTAGCATGCTAAAAATGGTAAGTGTAGTCACAGCAGCATGGGCTAGCCGCCCAGAGTACAAACCCGTCTGAACCACGTGGGTATGTAGTCAGGGCATCTTGCCCGTGATATAGCTTGGCACTACCCACGCTGTGCTACTATTTTTAGCATCCTAGCTCAGATGAGAAAGCGTCTGAGTATGTTTTATCAAGCTGGGAAATACCTCCCTACCTCATAGTGTAGATGTAGCCTACACCATAGAATCAATAAGGAATAAGTGAGTCTGTCCAGACCCTGCCCCCTATCCAGACCTGATTGTATCGCCAAAACTCAAAGTGTTGGAAAGGAGAGTCACTAGCTAATAACTAGTTTATCTCGAAGGTTTGATGAGTAGTAGAATTTATGCTGTCTTTTAAACTCGGCACTGCCCTGGGGTTTCGCTTTTAGTCATGCTGCAGAACTCGCAGTGTGTCTCTGAAGCACTATAGTAATTCTTCTGGGTAAGCAATGTGAAAGCCCTACCGTGGTAGAAAATGTGACCTGCTGGGCCTTCTACTAAGCCAGCTGCAGCTCCCAAATGGGAAGAAGCTAAAGAGATGCTGCCAGCTGGGGAAAGGAAGTGAATTTCAAAATGATTCCTTGCATAAATGACCACTGCTGGAGGGGGAAGAGACAGGATCATTCAAATGTTGATTTGCATTGATTACACTGCCCTCCTTAAGTTCTTCATTAATTGTGCCCTGTATCAGCTGCTCCATTATCTTGCCCAGGATCAATGTGAAGCATGCATGCCTATGATTACCTAGGTCATCCCATTTACCCTTTTTAAAAACTAGCACAACATAAGCTTTTTTACAGTCTTCTGGGACTTCCCCAGTGCTCCAAGACTTAAAATGAACCTTAACTGTCCAGTGAACTCCTCAGGAAGCTTTTTTCAAAAATATGGGATTCAACTTATCACCCTATGATAAGACTTTATGATCTGTTTTTCCTCGAAATACAGGACAGAAATATTTATTAAACACTTCTCCCTTTTCTGCATTATTATTGATGATTCTATCATTTCCATCTAGTAATGGACCAATACCATTGTCAGGATTCTTTTTGTTACTTTATATTTTTAAAATACTGCTTCTTAGTGTCCTTAACTCTTCTGGCCACACTTCTCCTTGTGTTCCTTTTGCTTCCCTTATCAATTTTCTACAATTCCTAACTTCTGAATTATATTCATTAGTATCAGCTTCCCATTTCTTCAATTTGTTATATATAATTTTGTTTATAGCTGTCTTTACTTGCCTTCTAAACCAGGTAGTTTTTAATCAATATGGCCTTCTTCCTCAGTTGTGGCTTTTTGGGGCATCCAGTAAAGTGTTCTAAAATAATTTCAGTAATCTTCTGAGTTGCTCCTAGGTTGGTGTAGCTCTGCATTTCTTGCAGCTGTGGTTAAATGCCACACTCTAGCCCTTTTATATACTCTAAGGAAGTAAATCAGACAACTTTGACTCCTCTTTAAAAATGCCATGGGGGGAGAAAAAGAAATAAGGAAAAAGCACCATCCCCATTTGACAGATGAATAAATTGAGGATTTACCCAAATAACCTCTTTAATGTCATTCTGAAAGTCTAGGCAGATCTGGATTCATTGAGATCAATGTACAACCAGTGCAACTAAAAGTAAAATTTAGCCCTTGATATCCAGTTAGAATTGCAAACATTCCAGATAAGCGTATAGTTACTGCCAGTTTTTGAGTGCAAAATGTGTTCAGTCTGTAAAAATAATCGCAGCTAAAGGTTCAAACCACTGTAGAATTGCACACATATAAATGTGTCTGTCCTTCTCTTAAAATAAATTTAAGAAGAAAAACCCCAAACTACAGAGCCTAATTGGCCAATCTTTACCTGAAGCTCAATGAATGAGACTTCTCATGCTAGTAAATTCTACTCATCATGAAAAAGCATTGCAGCATGAGACCATAAATTATTAGTTTTTATTTTTTGCTGGGCTTACTTTCCCTCAAATAAGTATTATAGGAGAAACAGCCATCAGTGCAGTTGTCTGGACCAAAGTGTTTTGAAAGAAGATCAAAATGCCATAATTTCTCAAAGAAGGTTGATGTATTCATGTTTCACTTACACCTTTGAAAGATCTAGATTTACCGTTTAAAAATTCAAGCACTCAAGTTAAAACCTTCAGACAAAAGCAAATAATGCATGTCTTTGCGCCATTTATCATTTTCTTCAAATAGACGTTTTTGTTTGGAGAATGTATATGCTTTCCAAAAAACATTCCAGATGGTGGGGGATGGGGGGAAGGGGACCTTGGGGGGAAGAGAAGTCCAGCTGTTTTTAATCTCTCTTCTTTAGTTCTTGTTAAAGTGAACCCACGCCCTTTAAAAGACTATACAATCACTCTCCATCTAAACTAAAATTCTAGAATAAAGTGGAAAAAGTGTGGCCCTCCAGCTGAGAGTAGCCATGGAATTATACAAGGTAGGCAGAGACAGCATCAGGGAATGTGCAATAGGTGGAAGCAGCCCTTTCCCCAAAGCACCTTCCTTTGTGACTTCATGGTCCCTACTAATTCTCTTCAATGTAAAATTGCCCTCCTATAGAAATTTTTTTCCAGCAGGCCATTCTAGTGCTACTCCTTTACATTTAGCAGAAACCCACAGCTGCTATTCTAAGGTGGCCGTTTGGTAACTGGTTGTGTCTCCCTGTCTTCCAGCTGGTAAATATATTTTACTCCTATTATATTTCCCCCAGTTTCCCCTTTTGTTATTCCTGGGGAGATGGGTCATTCCCATGCTGCCTTTAACTTTAATATGGAAATATGGCCTCCAGGGGGCTTTAAGTCAAATTTGGATCTACTGTAAGTAAGTGCAACTCTAGTGAAGTCACAGGTCTAGATTTAACTCTACATGCCCCAGCATACAGTGTTGCATTTTTATTAAAGCAGTGCTATGTACAGAAAGACATAGTCTTTTATGTACATGGCCTGTCATTTCCACAGACAGCAGCTATGATTTTAAATCCATTCAAAATACTACTACAAAAATTTTTCCCTTCCCTGCCTCTCTGGCTGCATCCAGCCCTACTCTTCAAATCCTCTCACTTGCTTCCCCTTTCCTTCCATGACAAGTATTTGTGCCTTTTTCTTGCCTTCATGAACCTTCTCAGTTTAGCTCTTTATTAAGTTTCCATTCTTATGTCTTTCCCCAGCCCCTTCCTCCTCTTCCCTTCTACCGTACCCCATTGTTACCTGCTCTCTCAGTAGCCTTCTACCACTGCCACCCCATGCCATTTGTCTACACCAGAGTCTCTTAATCCCTGTGTTCTTTGGAGACTCCAATTCGTAAACTCAACATGGATTATTTTTTGCAAATACTCTTCAGTGCTCATGTGCTATACATATTTTCTGTAAACAACAAATCTAATTTCCTGTAAGTGCTAATTCTTTTTTCTGCATGAAACTACATATATATAGGTCTATTCGAAAGGTATATAGCACTGGATTACCCAAGTTGTTCACCTCACAAATTGCTTGCAACATTTAATTTATCCTGTTCACTTTATCCTGTTCATAAAATATAATAGACCAAATCTTGAAGTTTTGGGGCTTGGTTCTGATCTCACATTAGTGTAAATGTGAAGTAACTCCATTGTGTTATGCCAAATAAGAGTTTGCTTTTCAATCCGTGTGAAGGCAAAACTCCCGCCAACTGTACTGGGAGTTCTCTGTGTAAGGACTGACTATAAGGACTCTAGATGTTGTCCCTATATGTTTACTCCTAGTTTATAACTGTTTTACTTTGGTCATCTGGAAAATACTTAATAGAAAATGACCTCTATATTTGGAAACAATGACACTTTTCCTGATGTGATCCATTTATTTATTTAGGACAGAATGCTATGAGGTGAGTCTGTGTGAAGAACAATTAGGTGTGGGGTTTTATGTTTTTCAGTATGGAGCAAACTAAAAGCCTATTGTTACTGTTCTTTTTGCTTACATTAAACATACCGGGTTGAAAAGAGCTGTGAAAACAGTCTTTATCATTGTCAATCTTGCCATTTTTAGAAGCCGTAGGAGCTGTGAAGTGCTGAACAATCATGGCAGTCAGAGTAAGAAAAGTAGGAAATCTGAGAGAGAGAAAAAAATGTCTTAGTAAGCAAAATCTGGAGAAGCATACTCTGTTTGAAAATACCAAATCAGAACCAAAGATTGCCAATGAAAATAACAAGAATGAAAAGAGGAAGAAAGCAAGGTATGAATAGAATATTTATTCTCCAATATGGGAAATGGAAGCCCTTCAAGATGAGAAGTGTATATGATCTTAACTTCAACATAAAATCAACATTTTACTTCAGTAAAAATTTTCTTAGAGGTGAATAAAAGTATGTCTTATAAAACGCCTCCTTAAGATAACATCAGCAAATTAAAAATATTCCAGTTGATATTCTCCTAATATAATGGTCCATGCATCCTTTTTTTCTCTTCAACATCTAACCACCAAGTGCCAGAGTTTGGGGGGTGGGGATTTCCCTTACTGGGCAAGTTATTTCATAATTGTCCTCGAGGTTTCCTGACTCTTCATCTGAACCCCGTAATATTGGCTGTGATCAGAGACCAGACACCATACTAAACAGACCACAGGCTTGATTGGTATGGAAACCCCTATGTGCCTTTGCTTTTTGGCTAGTGCATATCTAAATGCTGTTTGTGCAAACTTGTGAGAGGGTTAGCCAGCAAATGGGTGGGAATGCCAAATTTTAATCTTGATCTTCAGCCCCTTTTCCCCTCTACTAGGATGACACATTTCATTTTGGCTTATGGGGCAAAACTTAAATCTGGGTTGGGGGGAGGAGTTGCTTTGTTTTGTTTCCATTATGGGGCCTGGTTGTGCAGAGCAGGTTAATGTGGAAACCACCAAATTCTCCAGTTTTGCATTACATGTGAAAACATGTTGAACTGTCCCACTAAGTCCATGGCCGTTCAAACTGACCTGGATTTGTCTGCTTATAGTGGTAATTGTCAGGGCACGTGTGCAAGCATAAGTTCATTTTTAAGAATTATAGTTCAGATAAATCTTTCTTCTCATCTCAAAAATTAAACAAACATAAGCTCTGATCCTCCAATCAAATCTGCGTGAGCAACCTGCAGTGTTCCTGTGGAGTCCCAGTGATGTCCCATGGCAGGATGGAAGCCATACAGTGAAAGATCTGTAGAATCTTCATGATTTCTTGGCAGAAAGCCAAGCCTTGCTTTCACTGTAATCTCTTCCTAATTACCAGTTGGCAATCTGAAAGACTGTTATAAATATATTTACATAGTTTAGTCATGGACCCATTCATTTTTCAGTTTACAATTTGCCTCTGCCCTTTTATATTGACAATATAGAACTGCATTTCAATTGTCATGGGGGAAGTTGGAGGTTTTGACAGTTGGGTAGTGGCTCTTTTAGCATCCTGCAGCTGTAAGGAGATAGTTGGGGATTCTGGGACGGACACACATTAACTGGTTGGTTTTGGTACAATGACCATCATTCAAATTTTCTTCATTAGGTTTCCAGACTAACAGCCCATTGAGATGAAAATGGGTTACTCCATTTAAACACTGCAGCAGTCTATTTTTAGTACAGAGTTTGACGGGTTTTTTTCTCAACTAGAAATACAAATTTCCTTAAAAATGGCTGGTGGTTGTGTTTTAGAGTATGTTCTTTCTACTTTCTGACTGTGGTGTTGGATTTAATTTTTTTTACAATCAGATTAAAAGGAATAAAAGACAAGGGCCCAATCCAAGCCCATGTGCATAATTCTTTAGAGAACTGGAGCCCAAATGAGCATCATACAGTAGAAAATGTTTGTAATTCTGTATAAAATGGAGTTACTGTAGGGAAATTAATATGACCATTTTTCATATGGTCCAATATTGTACATTTTATGGTTGCTCTTGACCTTTGCACAATTGGAAAGGGTGCAAGGAACCTGCCTTTGCACAATCCCCTGGGTGCCTCGCTAGCTCCAGTAACCATCTCAGTCCCTGCACACACAAGCATATCAGGACTTCTCCTGCCAAGCATCCACAAGGATTCATATCATCTCAAAGTGGGTGGAGAACAGGAGGACTCTCAAATGCTCACCAACCTGCTGATTTAATTTGTCGAGGCCACTGATAGCAGCATCCTAAATAACAGTACCGCATGAATACAGGCAGAGGGGGGAATTGAACACAGGTTTTCCATAGCCCGGGTGCATACTCTATAACCACTGAACTAAAACTTATAGCAGAGAGTGGGCGCTCAACTTCCTATGGTGTTTTCTGTGAGAAAGGGCTTAGGCAGCTAACTCCAGGAGAGAGTTCATGGCTGTGAATCCCAAGTACAGATAGGTGCTTTCCTGTGACCTGGATTTAGGTGCAGAGACAGTGCTATGCATAATCAGTTTAAGCAATTGCTTAGGTCCCCGAGCAGCTCAAGTGGGCCCCCTATTTGCTTTTTGTTATATGTTGGGAGCCCCAAAAAACATTCCTGCTTATGGCCCCCAATAGGCTAGCACCATCTCTGCTTAGGGGCTTAAGTCCATTTGAGGGATGGAGCTTAGGTCATATTCCTCTCCTTGGCATTTTCACTTAGCTAACATAGGTGGTTCAACACTCAGCATGCTGGATTTTGTAGAACGCATTCTTAGACACCTAACTCTCCCAGTACTTTCTATAGGGAGCCCGAGTGCCTGACTTGGGATTGCAGATTCCACTGGGTGGCGAGGCACCCTCAAAGTTAGGTGCTGCAGCACTGAGCATTGAAATAACGAAGTCCCTTTGTGAATCTAGGCCTCAGTGCTGAGGTTTGGAACAAAGAGTAATTGTCTACAAATTTGGGTACAAATGATCTTAAAATTACAGCAACTCCTGGAGCCAAACCAGTGCTGTTTCATATAGTATGTGTTTTGCTTTGGGAGGCACAGAAATAATAGCTGCTGGGTACTGAAATAAGGCCATGCATAAAAGAAACAAACAAATTTATTGTTGGTGAATAAAACTGTATTTTTGAGAACCTGAGGTCTGGCATTGCAATACAGAACTTCCCTTTTTAGGATTCTGTATTTGTATGAATACATCTCATGTATTTTCAGATAAGCATGTTTTTAATTTTTCCCTGTCCTCCCTTTTTAAAAATATACCTAAAAATAAAATCCATAGCTCAACTCATTCTTTATCAGTCAAAGTGAAGAGGGAAGATGATCTTATCACCAAAGTTCAACATTCATAGGTGAGAAAACAGCTGAAAGATAGGAAAGGTGAATACTAATTACTTGTATGCAGATCTTAAATGTAGATTGATGTTGCTTTGAATGAGTCTTAAACATTGAAATGTCCAAAAGTTCCAAACTGTTTTTGATTACTGCTATGATATATGAACTCATTGGCTAGATTCTTTTATCTGCTGATTTAAATGGAATTTTCCAATAACAAATTCTATCACTGAGGAATGTAAGGCTGTTTCCTCAGAGCCACTCTATGCTTCACTTGGAAGCTGTTGACCCAGGGGGCAAAAGAGAGCAAGATTATGAGACCTGAGTGAATAGCTCATTCTTTTAGCCACGTGGTCTGTGCTATGCACTGCCATGTGGTATAAAGCTAAGCAGTATGAACTTGGATAGCCAGTGAGGCACTTCCTTTATATTTCACTGACCAAAACTTAGTCTCAGTTAAAATGTAATAGAAGTCACACAATGGTAATCTTTGTTCTATCTCCTAAGTTCAACTTTTCTCTTTCAGCTGTACATTTATATTCACTAGGCTTTACAGACACACAGGGCCAAATTCTGCTCATTACATCAACACACCACCTCAGAGTTCAAGAGGGTTTGACCGTAGATTTTGGACTATTATCATGTGAAGCTGTGTGTGATTGAAATGAACTCTGTTTTGTTTTTCTCCTTTGTAACCATTATAATTAGTTAGTTGCTTTGATGAATTAAAAACAAATATTTTTTTGAAGAGAAATAACATATATCTGTAGGGGGGAACTTTTCATTGTGTTGTGCAGAGACTAAGTGCTTTCAGGGCTGGATTTCGATTGGCACTTTAGGCATGTGCCTAGGGGCACCGGCGTTCTAGGGCGCCTAAAAATCAAAAGTGGGGTAAACGTTAAAAAGTTAATACGTACAGCTCTCCTGTGGGTGGCCGGGCTCCTGGCATGGGTTGGTGGTCACCCAGCCTGTAGGGCTGGAGCAGGATGAGCATCTGAGTCAGCCTGTCTTGGGGCACTGTGAGCCATGGCTGGGCAGGGCGGCTGCTGAAGGTGCTGGGAGTGTCCCAGCCCTTCCCAATCTCGGCCACCCTGCTGCCTCCACCCCGTACTGGCACCCCATGCCAGCACCCCATTTACTTGCACAGGAGGAGCCAGAACGTGGCTGCCGCACCAGGCTGCAGGAGGGACAGAAGACACCCATCAACCGCTCTCCATGGGGAGAGGTACAGACCCCGCATTTGCACCTATCCTGGGATGGGTGGGCTGAGCCCCAGGCTGGGAGTACCGTGCGTGGCGGAGGGTCTCATGCCTTCCCTGGGAGGCTGTGTTTATATTCCTTTTCATTTCCCTTTTTACTGAAAACACAAAGGTCAGCTGTAGGCAGGGGGAGTAGATGGAGGCCCTGAAGAAGCTGTGCTTAGGGGCACAAGGTGTAAATCTGACCCTGGCTGCTTACCACACATTTACTTTAATACTTGCTGTACAGTTAGTTCTGGATAGTTGCATACAGTTTCCATTTTAGTCATTAGGAATCCTGAAGTCTGTGTCCAAGGACAGAACCGGACCTGCTGTATTTCAATATTTATTCCTTTATAATTGTGAACAGGCACATTGTGCCTAGATCAAACACCTTGTATACAGAAATATACGTTATTTGTACAAAATGGAAGACTTTAAGAATGTAGGGCCTGATCCATCTCCAATTGTTGTCAAATTGTGTCTTTCCCATGAATTTAATTAAAAGTGGCTCTGTCTGTGTTGCTTGTAGTAAAACTGGGTGAGGGTGAACTGGATTTCTGTTCCTGTGGAAAAGCTTGAAGTTTTTCCATAATCACCCGCTCAATCCATGTATCTTGTCACAATTGGCCAAACTGGCTCTTGGCTACACTGAGACCAGAATTTGTCTCTTTGTGGGCTTTGTTGAGGAACAAATGCTTATAAATGGGACACTCAGACCTCCTTGGCCCTTGACAGGCAGGGGGAGCATATTTCATATTTGGTAAGCTTACTTAGCCTCTGCACAAGGAGTTGGTAACTAATTCAAACTAAGGAAGAGAGTAGCCGGGAGAACTTATATGAAATTTCTTTACATAAACTGTAGTCTGTGTGGAATTTAACCCAGTGTCAGCAAAAGAACTAGTTTAATAGGATAGGTTTAAGAAGGAAATACACAGGTATGGGAAAGAAAACCTGTGATGATTCTTCAGCTAAATGGGATGTGCAGCCCCTTTAAGGGAGCTGAGAAAATGCAGTTGTACCCCTCTGTTGTGAAGGTGTTGCAACCAGACATTTGGCAGGTGACAAACATTTTCTCTCTTAAACGTTGTCATGAAAGAATTAGACTAACACCTGGGAACCATTCAATATGAGGGAGGGTGCCACATCAGCTTGTAATGTAGTGCAACAAGAACCATTATAAGCTAGTGCTTTTCCAAATAAAGAGGAATAAATACTGTTGCATCGGTGTCTATAAAGGCATAGATCCCTACAGAGCCATTGCTTTCTTTGTAAACTATTGCTTCTCTGGAGACTCTGCCAAGTTGTAATGTCCCAGAAGTTGGAAGGGAAAAATGTCACCAGGACTGTAATGTGTCTTGACTTTTTAAAACAATTTGGGTCTGTAAAGTGCTGTGCACAATTATAGTATATGTGATAGCACACAAATATTGGCAATTGTGAGGAATAACTGTTTTTTCAAAGGAACGGACACATGGGAATGGGCTTTTAGACTTATTCCGATGCTAATATTCCTTATACTCCTAAATATTACAGGGCTCAATTTTAAAGTCTAATCTCATTCCTTACTCCAGCAAAATGCCCACTGCACTAATTTCTGTAGTGCCATAAGTGTGCCTAGCACTTGATTTATTTTTCTTAAAGGTTCCTGCTCTTTGAAGATTATGTTTGAGCCCAGTCTTATTCTCTGAAGTCAGCTGAAGGTTTGTATTGACATAAATGATAGTAGGATCAGACCTTAAATAAACCGAACTCCCATAAAAGTCACTGGGAGTTTAGTCTGAGTTAGATGTGAATAAGTACTTCATGCATGGGCTTAAAGAGAAGAGCAACTTTGGGGTAATGTAATACAAAATAGTATCTATAGGAAAGAATGATATTTTCAGTTTGCAAATGAGCAGCCACAATTTCCCTACTCTACTCTAAATTTTTGTCCCTTAATTCACAAATCCAGAATTCCTTACAGCTAATGACCATCTGTTGTGTTGAGGAATTTCTCTAATGCTCATTATCTTTAAATTTAAATGAACATTTAAATGCTTCTATACAGAGTTCAAAGCAATATGATAATTGAAGGTGTTTGAACATTTTCTGGCCACGTTTTTTCTACAGAAAACGTGACTTCATTGAAAATAAGGATATTTTACATGGAAATTTTTTGTTTTTGATTAATATTTAACTTTCTAAATACACTTTTGGGGAAGAAAAAAAGTAAAAATTGATTAAATGAAATTTTATTGAAATTGAAATTTACCAATTTCTGAATGTTTTCCAACTTTTGTCAGTTGGAAAACAAAGTATTTGGAGCACTTACAAATCTAGAAAAGTTGTTTTCACTCACCAAAAGAGAAGACAACCAGAAAAATTATCCGTTTGTTGACCAACTCTAGCAATGATAACATTAATGAAACTATACTGTTATGGACAACTACTTATTTCTGAACACATGCATATTTCTTTGTTCTTTTTGTTTGATTTGGAGCTCCATTTCTGAAATCTGGATTTTTTTCATTAGAATGTGGTTTTTGTTTTTCTGGATCTCATTTGTCATCTGAGCACTATAAACCTGCAGCCTAACTTTGCCCAAGGTTTTGCCCCTTTGATGGAGTGTCCACCACCACACAAACCCTGGGTGAGTTAATGTGGGCCAGAAGGGCCCAATTAACCATATATGCTGCACCAGGCAGGGAACCAGGGATTGATAAAACCTAACAGCAGATGAAGTGCAGTTGGGGGAGGAGCTGGGTTAGGATTATAAACTCGAAAGTAAGATCAGGAACAGGCTGCAGGGATGAGGTGTGAAATCACTTTGTAGAGAGAAAGGGAGTTGGCCAGGGACAAGGAGGAGATGCCAGAGGAGAATAAAACCCAGGGCCCTACCCTAGACTAAGAAATCTTACAAGAGACTCTAAAGGGTAAAGTAGCCATGAGGAGTGGAGGAAATTCTGGAGGTAAGGAGATAGAGAGGTGGGGTAGGAAGGAGCCCAGGGAACCAGCAACTGGATCTGAGATTGAGCAGATCTGGATTGCTAGCCATAGGGTCCCTGGGCTGGGACCCAGAGTATTGGGTGGGCGCAGTTTCCCTACCAGCCACTGGCAAAGTGTCACAGGACCAGTAATTGGAACAGAAGACGGCCTGAGGTGACATATGGACAGCTTGTCTGGTGGAACTTTATTGCCCCAGGAAGAGTCGGGGTTTGTTTAGTGAACAGACAGGAGGGCTGAGTCATGAAGGAAGAGTGAATGACAGGTGAATGACAGGGCTTCACAGCATGAGTAACCAACAGCAGGGATCACCAGATGGGACAAGAACTAATTCACAGCACCTGTGGTGAGTGTGAAACCCTCTACAGCCCCACAGAGGTTTGTGTAGAGTTCTGGGATCATGGAAATCTAAAATTTCCAAGTTAACCTCAAGCAACAGTGTGTGAGGAAAAACTAGTTCTGCAATGGTTTTTCTTGCCACACTTACCCCTTCCCGAGAGCAGGCCAACGGACCTTCCTTCACATCACACAACCTGAGCTTCTCAAGTGTCCCTGATTCCTCACCCCTGAACTAAAGTTGTATTCTTAGGGGCTAGTGACCTGCCAGTCCCTTCCTAATAAGCGTAAGGGAATGGCTGTCTGGCCTTCCTTCCTCCCTTGCCTCCTCAGGAGGCCAAGATAAGCCAGCTTGCACATGACACTCACAGGAAATAAAGAATGGGCCTTCCACCATGCCCATTTAGTCATAGTAGAAATTCTTTTCTGGTCCAGTTGCTGATGCGGAAGTGCCACTTGCTGTGGGGCTGATACATCCCAGAAAAAAGGTAAAATGTTACTATAATGCATTCTAGGAAGTATTAGCCCCAAAATACATTAAATGTCATTTAAAGTGGCAGCACTATTGCTGGAAGAGTGTTTCCCAGACCCACCGTTGCTTGTCCTCTAGTCAGCAGGCTGCCTGCCTTTCTAAAGATATTACTTCTGGGGGAGCCATCTTACTCTGACAGTCTCCATAGAAAGTAGGTGGAGGAGTGGGACGGCCAGCCTGGCTTCCCCTGAAGATCTGACAGGTGGGTGGGACCACCCTGCTGTTCCCTAAAAGCATCTGGAGGAGGGATATAGCAGACCTTCAGGACAACCCCAAGAAGAGAACTGAAGGTAAAGACTGTTCCCAGGGCTTTTAAAGTATGAGGGTAGCAGAACTGTATGCAGTGGGGAAAGGTCACTGACTTCCCTCAGTCTTCTCTAAAGTTTGGTGAGCTTGAGTTTCTCTTCAGTGTGTCTCATTTCCCTAGCAATAAATATGGAACCCATATACTATGTATAAAAATATGGAACACCCATATTATGTATGGGAGCAAGAAGAGGTATCAGATGACTGGCTACAGACACTAATTGTCCTGAAGAAAGGAGATCCTGCTGATCTGAATTATTAGAGAGAGGTAGATGCTTATTATTGGTACCAGAAAAATCATGATGAAAGTAATTGTCAATAGATTAAGGCCAGCTTTAGAGGAAGTAGCAGGCAATAAGCAGTGTGGCTTCAGACCAGGCTGAAGTTGTACTGATCAGATATTTACTCTCTAACAGTTGATGGGGGGAGGAGGGGATGGGAGAATGGGGATTTAAAATGTTTGTTATTTTCATTGACTTCACAGAAGCATTTGATTCACTCTGGAGGGAAGTGTTATGGAAAGTAGTAAAATTATACAGAGTTCTGGATAGGATAATTGCATTTATAAAAGATATGTATGAAGACTCCTGTAGAGCCATAAGAACTGGAGGAGAATTTAAGTGACTGGTTCAAGTCAAGTGGATGTGGAATGTCTGTCACTTTTCATCATGTTTTTAAATCGGACATTAAGAATTGTAGACAAGTTAGAGGGCATGACACTGGGTGATCTAGAGTTAAGCTCTTTAGTTTATGCAGCTATCTTACAACTGGCAGACATGTTTGAATTAATTATAGCACTCTTCATTATCTTGGAAAACTGATGTAGCTGACTTGCAATAATTGCAAGACCAAGTGATTGCAACTTAGAAAAGTAACAGTGTTAAAATACAGCAGCAGTGAAGTCATAGAACAAATAAAATCAGGTGATCAAAGGAAACTTGATCAATGTCAGTGGTGCCATGAAGGATGAAGTTAAAAGAAGATGCAATTTAGCACCTCTCCAGGTTGAGATTGGGGACCACCAGCAGTTCAACCTGATGCTTTCATCACACTTTTGGGTCAGATTGCCCCCCCACCCCCCTCAGCTCTCTTTTGACAACCTGACCATTTCCTGGGTGGTGCAGGAAATATGGTTCAACTCCGGGTTTAGCCAGCTGCAGTGCCTAGTAAGTTCCAATGGGAAGAAGACAGAACCCACCCCTGGGAAACGGTCCTCCTTGCTTGGTACTACATTAGCTTCAGGAAATACTAGTTCCTTGACTCTGGCCAAATACAGCCATCTTGTGGCCATATTAAATAAAAAGAATGTCAATGTTACCCCCTCCCCCACACACACACTGACCATATAACTACCCTATAAGCTTCCAGTCACGTGCAAAGATCCCTTTGGGGCACATTTACCTTTTGTCAGAACCCGAGCTCTCATTGACTTTGAAAGTTAGATAGAATGAATATAGATAAGTAATTATGCATATACATATGCTTTCTGCTGCTTCTCCCATCACTGCACCTATAACATCATTACCTTATGTGTCACTTTCCAAAGACAGTGAAACAGAGATAACTGTCAAGTTCAGTTAGAATATAGTGTACAGTACAGGATGTACTGATATACCTGAAGTTTTCAGCATTGCAATTAATGGAATCCTTTTGTTACTTTTTACTTCCCTCCCCATCCCCCTTAGTGGGTGGGGATGAAGGCAAAAGTGAGGAAGACTTAACATTTGCAATGCAGGTGCTACTGCAGTAGATACAATAAACAATAAAATTAGAGGCCCCCATATCAAGAATCAGTACCCTATTGTTCTAGGCATAATTCCTAGCTAATTGTCATTTTTATTTTTCATTAAAGTCTTAGACCTAAAACCATAAATTTCCCTTACATATTACGTAATTTAGTATAATTTTAAAGAGCGTCATGATCAGCTGTGACAAGGAAATGTCATATTATTAAGGACCTGTATCTTTAGATCTGTGGTGTGAGCCAAATCTGGCACTTCTCACCCCTGGGGTGAATGGCATTGGCATTCTAACTTTACTTCTGTACTTAATGGCCAATCACATTAGCAAACCATTAAACCTAATTCACATGAGTGACACAAATGAGCACCACTGAAACACAACTATCCCTTTGATGGGTGGTCCCTTCAGGGAACTTTAAGATCATCAGTGGAACAGCATAGGCATAAACTAGACTGCGTGTTCTATTTATAGTTTCTTGCTGAAATCAGCCCTCCATGAAGGTCGCTATCTTAAAACAAAAAAACTTCAAATCCAGACTCCAGCGAGAAACTGCTGAATTGGAATTCATTTGCAAATTGGATACTGTTAATTTAGGCTTAAATAGAGACTGGGAGTGGCTAAGTCATTATGCAAGATAGCCTATTTCCCCTTGTTTTTTCCTACCCCCCCCCCCAGATGTTCTGGTTTAACTTGGATTTAAACTTGAAGAGTGGTCAGTTTGGATGAGCTATTGCCAGCAGGAGAGTGAGTTTGTGTGTGTATGGGGGTGGGGGGGATGTGAGAAAACCTGGATTTGTGCTGGAAATGGCCCACCTTAATTATGCACATTGTAGGGAGAATGGTCACTTTGGATGAGCTATTACCAGCAGGATAGTGAGTTTGTGTGTGTGGTTTTTGGGAGGGGGGTGAGGGGGTGAGAGAACCTGGATTTGTGCAGGAAATGGCCCAACCTTATTATCATGCACATTGTGTAAAGAGTTGTCACTTTGGATGGGCTATCACCAGCAGGAGAGTGAATTTGTGTGGGGGGGTGGAGGGCGAGAAAACCTGGATTTGTGCTGGAAATGGCCCACCTGATGATCACTTTAGATAAGCTATTACCAGCTGGACAATGGGGTGGGAGGAGGTATTTTTTCATATTCTCTGTGTATATATAAAGTCTGCTGCAGTTTCCACGGCATGCATCTGATGAAGTGAGCTGTAGCTCACGAAAGCTTATGCTCAAATAAATTGGTTAGTCTCTAAGGTGCCACAAGTACTCCTTTTCTTTTCACTTTTAGGTCTGTAATCGAGTGACCAAAGAGATTGAAGTGTTCTCAAACTGGTTTTTGAATGTTATAATTTTGACATCTGATTTGTGTCTATTTATTCTTTTACGTAGAGACTGTCCAGTTTGGCCAATGTACATGGCAGAGGGGCATTGCTGGCACATGATGGCATATATCACATTGGTAGATGCGCAGGTGAACGAGCCTCTGATAGTGTGGCTGATGTGATTAGGCCTTGTGATGGTGTCCCTTGAATAGATATGTGGACAAAGTTGGCAACGAGCTTTGTTGCACGGACAGGCTCCTTGGTTAGTGGTTCTGTTGTGTGCTGTGTGGTTGCTTGTGAGTATTTGCTTCAGGTTGGGAGGGCTGTCTGTAAGCAAGGACTGGCCCTTGTGCCAAGATCTGTGAGAGTGATGGGTCATCCTTCAGGATAGGTTGTAGATCCTTGATGATGCGTTGGAGAGGTTTTAGTTGGGCGCTGAAGGTGATGGCTAGTGGCATTTTGTTATTTTCTTTCTTGGGCCTGTTCTGTAGTAGGTAACTTCTGGGTACTCTTCTGGCTCTGTCAATCTGTTTCTTCACTTCAACAGGTGGGTATTGTAGTTGTAAGAACGCTTGATAGAGCTCTTGTAGGTGTTTGTCTCTGTCTGAGGGGTTGGAGCAAATGCGGTTGTATCATAGAGCCTGGCTGTAGACAATGAATCGTGTGGTGTGGTCTGGATGAAAGCTGGAGGCATGTAGGGAGGCACAGCGGTCAGTAGGTTTCCGGTATAGGGTGGTGTTTATGTGACCATCGCTTATGAGCACCATAGTGTCCAGGAAGTGGATCTCTTGTGCGGACTGGTCCAGGCTGAGGTTGATGGTGGGATGAAAATTGTTGAAATCATGGTGGAATTCCTCAAGGGCTCCTATTCCATGGGACCAGAGGATGCAGATGTCACCAATGTAGCACAGTAGAGTAGGGGCGTTAGGGGAAGAGAGCTGAGGAAGCGTTGTTCTATGTCAGTCATAAAAATGTTGGCATACTGTGGGGCCATGAGGGTACCCATAGCAGTGCCGCTGATTTGAAGGTATACATTGTCCCCAAATGTGAAATAGTTATGGGTGAGGACAAAGTTCAGCCACCAGGTTTGTCATGACGTTATCAGGGATACTGTTCCTGACGGCTTGTAGTCCATCGTTGTGTGGAATGTTGGTGTAGAGGGCTTCTACATCCAAAGTGGCCAGGATGATGTTTTCAGGAAGATCACCAGTGGATTGTAGTTTCCTCAGGAAGTCAGTGGTGTCTTGAAGATAGCTAGGAGTGCTGGTAGCGTAGGGCCTGAAGAGGGAGTCTACATAGCCAGACAATCCTGCTGTCAGGGTGCCAATGCCTGAGATGATGGGGCGTCCAGGATTTCCAGGTTTATGAATCTTGGGTAGCAGATAGAATAACCCTGGTTGGGGTTCCAGGAGTGTATCTGTGCGGATTTGTTCTTGTGCTTTTTCAGGGAGTTTCTTGAGAAAATGCTATAGTTTCTTTTGGTAACCCTCAGTGGTATCAGAGGGTAATGGCTTGTAGAAAGTGGTGTTGGAGAACTGCCTAGCAGCCTCTTGTTCATATTCCGACCTATTCATGATGACAACAGCACCTCCTTTGTCAGACTTTTTTATTATGATGTCAGAGTTGTTTCTGAGGCTGTGGATGGCATTGTGTTCTGCACAGCTGAGGTTATGGGGCAAGTGATGCTGCTTATGCTGTTATCATCCCAGTAGCCCTTTTCTGCACCTGTTCCAGTTTGAATCCATCTTCCTTAAACATGGGAGACAGAATTGCACAGAATATTCCAGAGATCTCATGAGTGCCTTGTATAATGGTGGTAACATTTCCCTATTTCTACTGGAAATACCTCACCTAATGCATCATAGGATTGCATTAGCCTTTTTCACGGTCACCTCACATTGGTGGCTCATAGTCAACTTGTAATCAACCCATACACCCATGTCTTTCTCCTCCTCTGTCACTTCCAACTGGTAAGTCCCCAGTTTGTAGCACAAACTCTTCCTGTTAGTCCCTAAATGCATGACCTTGCACTCTGCACTATTAAATTTAATCCCATTTCTGTTACTCCAGTTTTCAAGGTCACCCAAATCTTCTTGCGTGATATTCGGTTCCTCCTGGTATTGGCAATTGCTCCATACTTTATGTCGCCTACAAACTTCGTTAGCATGCTCGTACTTTTTGTGCCAAGGTCATTTAATGAAAATGTTAAATGAGATTGGTCCCAAAACTGATCCTTGAGGAATGTCACTAGTAACCTCCCTCCAGTTCACCTTTCAGTATGACCCATTGTAGTTTCCCCAGCCAGTTCCTTACCCACCTTTCAATTTGCATAGTAATCCCTTCCTTTTCTAATGTAATTAATTTCCCAAGTGGGACTGTATCAAATGCTTTACTGAAATCCAGGTAGATTAGATCTATTGCATTTCCTTTGTCTAAAAAAACTAGTTATGTTAAAGAATGAGATCAGGTTGGTAAGGCATGGTCTACTTTTTGTAAAACCACATTGTATTTTATTCTAACTGCAGTTTACATTCATGTCTTTAATTACTCTCCCTTTCAAAATTTGTTCTGAGGCTTTGAGTACAACTGAGATTGAACAAACAGGTCTTTAGTTTCCCAGATCACTTTTTTCCCCCTTTCTTAAATATATATTTGATTCAGAGACCTTTAAATCAAATCCGGCAAAGAAATCCAAAATGGTTTGGTTTGGATTTTTACCTTTTGTATTTTCTCTTCTTAAGAGCAACATTGCTGCCTGTGTTTTATGAGGCATATTTCCAAAGTAAATATAGTAAGTATCAGCCTCACAAGCTTATTTATTTATGTAATAATAATTCATCTTTGGATGTAGGATCAATTAATACTTGTGAAAAGGCCCAAATTTCTATTTACTGTAGCCATGAAGTCTTGTCTTGTATTCAGTGAACTTTTCTAATTTTTGTTAGATCTTTATTGTACCTTGTTTAAGGGGATGGCCATATAAATAATCACTTAAAGCACCTTAGAGACGAACCAATTTATCTGAGCATAAGCTTTTGTGGGCTAAAGCCCACTTCATCAGATGCATGCAGTGGAAAATACAGTAGGAAGACAATATATATACAGAGAACATGAAAAAATGGGCATTGCCATACCAACTCTTAATGATACCAATCGATTAAGGTGAGCAGGAGAAAAAAAACTTTTGTAGTGATAATCAGGATGGCCCATTTCACATTTGAGGACAATGTATACCTTCAAGTCAGTAGCATTGCTATGGGTACCCACATGGCCTCACAGTATGCCAACATTTTTTTGGCTGCCTTAGAACAATGCTTCCTCAGCTCTCGTCCCCTAACCTCCCTACTCTACTTGCGCTACATTGATGACATCTTCATCATCTGGACCCATGGAAAAGAAGCCCTTGAGGAATTCCACCATGATTTCAACAATTTCCATCCAACAATCAACCTCAGCCTGGACCAGTCCACACAAGAGATCCACTTCCTGGACACTACAGTGCTAATAAGCAATGGTCACATAAACACCACCCTATACTGGAAACCTACTGACCGCTATACTTACCTACATGCCTCCAGCTTTCATCCAGACCACATCACATGATTCATTGTCTATAGCCAAGCTCTAAGATACAACCGTGTTTGCTCCAACCCCTCAGACAGAGACAAACACCTACAAGAGCTCTATCAAGCGTTCTTACAACTACAATACCCACCTGTTGAAGTGAAGAAACAGATTGACAGAGCCAGAAGAGTACCCAGAAGTCATCTACTACAGGACAGGCCCAACAAAGAAAGTAACAGAACACCACTAGCCGTCACCTTCAGCCCCCAACTAAAACCTCTCCAATGCATCATCAAGGATCTACAACCTATCCTGAAGGACGATCCCTCACTCTCACAGATCTTGGGAGACAGGCCAGTCCTTGCTTACAGACAGCCCCCCAACCTGAAGCAAATACTCACCAGCAACCACACACTACACAATAAAAACACTAACCCAGGAACCTATCCTTGCAACAAAGCCCATTGCCAACTCTGTCCATATATCTATTCAAGGGACACCATCATAGGGCCGAATCACATCAGCCACACTATGTGCCAACAATGTCCCTCTGCCATGTAGTGATAATCGGGATGGCCAAACCGGACAATCTCTATGCAAAAGAATAAATGGACACAAATCAGACATCAAGAATTATAACATTCAAAATCCAGTCGGAGAACACTTCATCCTCCCTTGTCACTCAATTTCAGACCTAAAAGTCACAATTCTCCAACAAAAAAAACTTCAAAAACAGACTCAAACAAGAAACTGCTGAATTGGAATTAATTTGCAAACTGAACACCATTAAATTAGGCTTGAATAAAGACCGGGAGTCGATGGGTCATTACACAAAGTAAAAACTATTTCCCCATGCTAATTCTTCCCCCTACTGTTACTCACACCTTCTTGTTAACTGTTGGAAATGGGCTATCGTGATTATCACTACAAATAGTTTTATTTTTCTCCTGCAGATAATAGCCCACCTTAATTGATCTTGAGGAATTCCACAATGATTTCAACAATTTCCATCCCACCATCAACCTCAGCCTGGTCCAGTCCACACAAGAGACCCACTTCCTGGACACTACAGTGCTAATAAACGATGGTCACATAAACACCACCCTATACCGGAAACCTACTGACCGCTATTCCTACCTACATGCCTCCAGCTTTCACCCTGACCACACCACACGATCCATCGTCTACAGCCAAGCTCTGCAATACAACCGCATTTGCTCCAACCCCTCAGACAGAGACAAACACCTACAAGATCTCTATCATGCATTCTTACAACTACAATACCCACCTGCGGAAGTGAAGAAACAGATTGATAGAGCCAGAAGAGTTCCCAGAAGTCACCTACTGCAGGACAGGCCCAACAAAGAAAATAACAGAATGCCACTAGCCATCATCTTCAGCCCCCAATTAAAACCCCTCCAACGCATTATCAAGGATCTACAACCTATCCTGAAGGATGACCCAACACTCTCACAAATCTTGGGAGACAGGCCAGTCCTTGCCTACAGACAGCCCCCCAACCTGAAGCGAATACTCACCAGCAACCACATACCACACAACAGAACCACTAACCCAGGAACCTATCCTTGCAACAAAGCCCGTTGCCAACTGTGCCCACATATCTATTCAGAGGACACCATCACAGGGCCTAATAACATCAGCCACACTATCAGAGGCTCGTTCACCTGCACATCTACCAATGTGATATATGCCATCATGTGCCAGCAATGCCCCTCTGCCATGTACATTGGTCAAACTGGACAGTCTCTACATAAAAGAATAAATGGACGCAAATCAGATGTCAAGAATTATAACATTCATAAACCAGACAGAGAACACTTCAATCTCTCTGGTCACGCGATTACAGACATGAAAGTTGTGATATTACAACAGAAAAACTTCAAATCCAGACTCCAGCGAGAGACTGTTGAATTGGAATTCATTTGCAAATTGGATACAATTAACTTAGGCTTGAATAGAGACTGGAAGTGGCTAAGTCATTATGCAAGGTAACCTATTTCCCCTTGTTTTCCTAACCCCCCGCCCCACTGCTCCTCAGACGTTCTTGTTAAACCCTGGATTTGTGCTGGAAATGGCCCACCTTGATTATCATACACATTGTAAGGAGAGTGATCACTTTACATAAGCTATTACCAGCAGGAGAGTGGGGTGGGGGGAGAGAAAACCTTTTGTAGTGATAAACACCCATTTTTTCATGATTTGTGTGTTTAAAAACAAACATCTTCTGTATTTTCCACAGTATGCATCCGATGAAGTGAGCTGTAGCTCACGAAAGCTTATGCTCAGATAAACTGGTTAGTCTGTAAGGTGCCACAAGTACTCCTGTTCTTTTTACAGGTGGTATGGCAACACCCATTTTTTCATGTTCTCTGCGTATATATATCTCCCCACTGTATTTTCCACTGCATGCATCTGATGAAGTGGGTTTTAGCCCATGAAAGCTTATGCCCAAATAAATTGTTAGTCTCTAAGGCGCCACAAGTCCTCCTAGTTTGTTTGGGTTTTTTTGCTGATTCAGACTAACACAGCTACCACTCTGAAACCTTTCTCCATGCAAGGTATTAAAGTTAGGGGGCCAGATATTCAGCTGGTGTAAATCAGCATAGCATAGCTGAAGTCATTGGAGCTATAATGACTTAATCCAGATGAGAATCTGCCTCAGGCAGTCCCAGTTACCTTCCTGAACTGTTCTGCAAGTCTGAGTTTATTCAGGTTCCAGAATAGCAGCTGTGTTAGTCTGTATCAGCAAAAAGAACAGGAGGACTTGTGGCACCTTAAAGACTAACAAATTTATTTGAGCATATTTATTTAAAGCACTAAGTGGTTTCTCCCCCCAACCAAGAAAAAAGTGATAGTTACAGCTGGGCAAATTTTTTCAGCCAAAATATCTTTTTCAACAAACAAACACTGGCAGATTAAATTCAATATTGGTAAATAGTGTTGGTCAAAACAACAACAAAACATCTTTGAAATGTTGAAATGATTCATTTTGTTACTATCAAAGCTAAACTTTGACTTTTCAGGCCCTATTCATAAAGGGAGGCAACTGCTAGTCACAAAACTGAAGGAGGTGGAGGGTTAGAGTCCTAAAACCTATGCGGAAGTGGAGCCCCCCACACCTCAGTGGTTAGGGTCCTGCTTGGTAAGTAAGAGACCTAGGTTCAAATCCATATTCTGGAGTACAGGCTTGAAGCCTGATCTACCCCCTCTCAGGTGAGAGCTCTAATCAGCATGCCGTTTGGTATTCCAGGGTGGGGTTTTTCACTCTCCTGTTGATGTTTTGTATAAAATACCTGAATAGTCACTAGGCCAGACCGAGAGAAAGTGACTCTAAAGCCCAGTTGCCAGGGAACTCCCCTGGGATGAAGACAACCTGCAGTGAAGTCCTTGCTCCAGAGTAGGCATTTGAATCTGGTCTCCCAGATATCAGGTGTGTACCTTAACCACTGGGCTATTGGGGAGAGGCTCCTCCTCCTCTTTGTTTTTGTGAATCTTGTCCTTCATTTCCTTTGACTTTATTTTTAAAAGGGTTAAGAATGCCCAAAATTAACCTTTGGTTCAACCCAAAATAAAACTTTTCTAACTCTTTCAACTTGCCAAAAGTTCCACAACTATTTGATTTTGCAAATCAAATCTACCATTGCAGAGGAGAAAATCAAAGCCATTTTGCACATACATAACTACTTTTGAAGAAACTGGAAGAACATTCTACATTGCTGTTTGTACCAAAATGCAAGAAGGATAATGCTTTGTAATTCTATACTGCATAATATAGAAACGGATGACATCAACAAATGTCAGGCTAATACAGCATCTGGGAATCAAGACTCAGACAACAGATAAACTGTAGAAGATAACAGAGAAAAAAGTTTGTCTTAGATATAAAAAGTGTTCTCTAAAATAGTTCTCTCATTTGAGGAGACAGGCAATCGTGCAAATTGTGCTTTATGTCCAACAGAAAAGTCTTATTTTTAAGAGGACAAATTTATCCTTTAGACAACTATATAATATGTGCATCCACAAGAGCAAGTTACAGTTCTAGTTCATTTCTGTGTAGTATTCTTTAGACAAGTTGAAAGACACTGAATTTCACAAGCCACCCACTTATAAAGAGCTCACTGACCATTCTCCACATGACTTGATCTAACTGGACAGTTCATGCTTTGTGTTGGAATAAAAAATAGTGGTGAGCCTGTGCTTTATATTTAGGGTGTGCTGCCTGAATCTCTGAAATGCATCATCCTTCTCTGTGCTTTTCCAGTTGCTTTGGAATGAGTGCTGGGGGAAAAGTCAATAGACCATCACAGCTGGATCATTCCCAGCTTGTGAACTATAGAAAGGGGGCAATATAAACAGAACGCAGTTTAAAGTTTCACCACCTGTTTTATTATATTCATTTTTGAGCTGTAATATAAAACTATGGTGCTATAAATAACCAGTCTCTCTCCAAAGCCTGCAATCTGTTAATAGTGATTGTTCCTTTCCTCTTAATTCTTTAAAAAAGAAAAATCATGTGAATTTAGTCCTCGTTTAAATCTCACCTTAAATGTTGCCAACTAGATGTGTTAATTTGCCAAACCAAAAATGGGCTTTGACAATCATCAAGATATGCACTTCCTGTAATTGTATAGCCATGTCATCTTATTGCTGTAATATTTGTTCTTCCTCACCTCATCCTCCTTATTGTTTGTTGTCCTCATTCATCATTCCAGGATCTATTAGGGCCCAATGGGAGTAGTGCTTACTACTGTGAGTAATTCCATCAAGTGTCTGTGGAATTACTCATAGGAGCCACTACATCCACAGACATTTTCAGGACTAGACCCTTAGAATGCAGGTTCTTCTTTTTATTCTGTAATGCATCTAGCAGCCTTTTGGGCATTGTACAAACAGTAATTAATCAAAGGAATGATGCTGCAGAATATGGATTAACAACACTGCAACTTTTTTGCTCTGCTAGTAGGACTCAGGAAGCCAGACACTCCTGCAGCGGCTGCAGCAGCCCAATGTGTCCCTGGCCCGCAAGCATGCGGGGGAGGGGCGGCAGCAGCACCCTACCTGGTCCCAGCAGCGTACCCCCAGCTTGGAGTTTTACATCTCTGAGAGGGAGCCACATCTAGCCCTCCCCCTGCAACACTTCTGCTCCTCCAGCGGGTGGTCACCAGGTTGGAGAAATGGGGTGCAACCCCCTCCCCCCCACGTTTGCACACAGATCCCTCACCTGGGATGTAGCACCCCACACATGGGTGGAGGGGGGGGGAATCCAAGAGTTTCTACCTATCCTCCAGGTGCTGCTTCTCTTGGGTGCAGAAACGTCTCTAATCCTCTTCGATCTGACATCCTGGATCCAGAAATCTGAAAAGAATCCTGGAATACAAACAAACAAAAAATAAGAAATCCTGGACCTGGCAACCTAAAATGTAAATCTTGCTGCTGCTGAAATGGAGCAAAAAGAGGCGCCATGTGGTCCAGGTTAGGATTTAAATAATAAGAGTGGTCCCCCACACTCATCAGCTCCCTTCCTCTCCCAGCTGCCCATTGAGAGGTAGAGACCCTGGAGGGGGAAGGGCCACCCTTGCCTCCCTCAGTGTGTGTTCTCTTCCCCCTTTCTACTGGGTGTGTCTCAGTCATCCCTGGTCCCACCAAGCTCTCCACCGGTTGAGGCCTGTGGGTGGCACTGGCAATGCTGTAGACCAGCACAGCATGGGCAGTGGCAGTACAGGAATTCTGGGCCTTATTGCGGGTGGGGAGCATTTAGGGTTGTTGCTGCAGTTTCTTGGCCCTTCCTGTTGAGGATCTGTGCATAGGTTGATTTATAGTTCTGTGGTCATGCCCCTTCAACCTTAGCTTCTCTTGAGGGTCAGTAATGACTTTAGGATCAGTAATGTGATGTAGACTCTTGTCTTCTGGAAACAGGACTGAAATCCTCACACAACCATTTGACAACAACTTTCAGTCACTACCGGCCTGGGCTGGGTTTCAATTCATATCCCAAATGTAAAAGACTCTCTCCCCTTTCCCCAAAGGCTTGTTAAATCCTTTTCTATGCCAGAGAACTTATAGTTCTCTCCTAATAATAATTCCACTGACAAACTTATCACCACATCTCAGTATGAAGTTCTATGTTCCTTTTGGTAGAGTTTCTCTTTTAGTTGGGACACAGATTTTGAATTTTAAACTCTGCAGGGATGATAGCTGGTAGCAACAAGAAAAATGTACTGAGGCAAAAGCCAGAAAAACATGGACTTTAAAGGTTGTCAATAACATTCAAGGTTAAATTTTGGACAGAGATTTCTTGTATGTGTCTGTCTCTATGTCCTCTCTCTCTCTTCCTGAAACAACAAAAATAAGGCAACTCAAAGTTTCAGCCTTCAACTTAGTGTTATCTATTTCAATAGAGTAGCTGGATTTATTCCATAGATCTGAGCCTAGTGTGGGATGCTTATGTACAAGATGTTCTGTTGCAATGCCTTGGATCCATGGGCCAGATCATCAACTGGTGTAAATTGAAGTGGCTCCCTTTAGTTTAGTGGAGCTACTTCATTCATGTCATAGCCAAAAACTTCCATGAATGTTTAAATACATTGACTTTGATTTCTTTCCCTGAACATTTATACAAGGGAATTCTAACTGTGAGGAAACTGGTATCTGCTTGCAGAGCATAAAAAAAGGTGAAATTTGTTGGAGAAATAGGCATGAGTGAATAACAGTCAGACTTCAGTGGGACTATTCATCTGCTTAATGTTTGTCCCATTCCTAAGTATCTTGCTGAATCAGGACCTCAGCTCTCTAGGAAACCAATCATTTGCCTGAATCCGTATGATCAGTGCATTTTTAATTTAATCATGTTATATTGCTATCACAATTTCCATACACTGTGCTAGAAAACTGTGGAGAAGATTATTTACAAATAACCAGCATGCTTTACATTTGCTTCAAATTAGAGAGAGAGTCCAAAGCAAGGGGTCACAAGTTCTTTGTGATTTCACAGATGACTTGATGTAAAACTCCAAAGCCATCTCCAGTGTGGGAGATGTGAAGTCTTTACAACAGGAAATGTAAGAGTTCAACGATATACAACATTTCTGAATTTCTTGCCAAGTTATGACAGGAACATTGATGAATTAATAATAGATGGAAACAGGGCCAAAACTGGAATACAATATTCCAATGAGATTGGAACCAGTTATTCCTCTGTCAGTTCTCATTTACACATGGTCTATCTTTAATTCTGGTTTGCATTATTATATAAAAATACCAGACAAGTGGATCTTTGTTGCCCCACAGAGCTTCAGTACCATGGTATTTCCTTAAGGGCCTGATCATGTGGGATGCAGATTTCTTACAATGGGAACTGGGGCAACGGGAATTGGTGTAACATGCATTGCATGGGATCGTGCCACTCGTTTGCTTAAGAGCTCAGTGCAGGAGAAGAAATCTACACCTTAGAAATCCAAAGATGAAACATACACCCTCCTTAAAAGGGGGCATCTGAATGCCTTTCTGAAAGAATTTAATCATACTTATAGCACAACCTTGTGCTATTCACCAATTAATAGACCTTTTTTTTAAATTAAAAAAGGTGTATATATGTTGAGTCTAGTTCATCGTAGTAAATCCTTCTTTAGAGTTTAAAAAATACTTCCAAATATTAAAATACTTTGGAGGGACTTTCTAGGAAACCTGCATTATAAATTACAAAAGAAAACCAAGCTTCTAGATTACTAGAACTCTTTTTGCAATATTAAATTGCACATAAATTCAGTGTAAGCATGTCCCTTTGGTATTTAGCATCTTTGAGTGAGCTTTTGAAAACAAATTAACAATATAAGAGAAACGTATATACTCATTCTATGAAAAGTATTGTACATTTCATAAAGAGAGTCCTCTATAGATCACTCAGACCAGAGTCTTTGATCCTTTATTTTTTTTTTAAATACAGCAATTTTATACACAATGTGTATGTTCTTCCACATAGCTTGGAAGTCGCTTCATTCTTCTAATGAATGTTAATCCATCTGTGGTGTATTATGCTTGGCCTGTCTCCCACCTCTTGTGAGAAGGTTTGGATTTCAGAGTTCATCTTCTGTTTAACTAAAATGTTTATGTTAAAAGGAAGGGGGGTAGTCTTTGCCTTTCTTGCAGTTTGATAGCTTAATGAAAATCCTCATAAAATAATCACCAAGGTCCCAATTCAGGCAGGCTTTTAAGCACATGCATAACTTTAAGCATTTAAGTATTGACCTCAGTGGGACTACTTCTGTAAGTAAAGTTACTCAGGCTATAGAACACATGGATACACATGTTATCATTCCAATGAGGAATGAAAAAATTTTGGAACCTTGAAAGTTGCCATGAAATTGAATTGTTGTCCTCCGGTCAGCTCTACTTGCAACAGTGTGAGTATGTTTAAATACAGCAAAATAGATGGATTTTACATTCTGTAAGCTATCAAATCATTATGTGTAAGTTCCGCTGCTTTAAATATGTATGTGTTTAGTGTGCATTCCAAAAATCTGGTGGGTTGGAACAAAAGATATTTCTGAATCCTCTGACACCTTCTATAAAATGCAGATGGCTATATCCTTTTGCTGATCATGAGAAATGAAGGGAAAGATTTCAAGATCTCTTCTTGCTTAATTAATTCACTTCTTCATGCATACACATTGTTTTCCCAGTGGTGTATGATGTAAGAAATCAAGAATGAGAACAAGCTCATTGTTCAAGCTAAGGCCACAAATCTAGCTATTTTTTCATAGATTCATAGATATTTAGGTCAGAAGGGACCATTATGATCATCTAGTCTGACCTCCTGCACAACGCAGGCCACAGAATTTCACCCACCACTCCTGTAAAAAACCTCACACCTATATCTGTGCTGTTGAAGTCCTCAAATCGTAGTTTAAGGACTTCAAGGAGCAGAGAATCCTCCAGCAAGTGACCCGTGCCTCATGCTACAGAGGAAGGCGAAAAACCTCCAGGGCCTCTTCCAATCTGCCCTGGAGGAAAATTCCTTCCCGATCCCAAATATGGAGATCAGCTAAACCCTGAGCATATGGGCAAGATTCATCAGCCAGATACTACAGAAAATTCTTTCCTGGGTAACTCGGATCCCACCCCATCTAATAGCCCATCACAGGCCATTGGGCCTATTTACCATGAATATTTAATTACCAAAACCATGTTATCCCATCATACCATCTCCTCCATAAACTTATTGAGTTTAATCTTAAAGCCAGATAGATCTTTTGCCCCCACTGCTTCCCTTGGAAGGCTATTCCAAAACTTCACTCCTCTGATGGTTAGAAACCTTCGTCTAATTTCTAGTCTAAATTTCCTGGTGGCCAGTTTGTATCCTTTGTTCTTGTGTCCACATTGGTACTGAGCTTAAATAATTCCTCTCCCTCTCTGGTATTTATCCCTCTGATATATTTATAGAGAGCAATCATATCTCCCCTCAACCTTCTTTTAGTTAGGCTAAACAAGCCAAGCTCCTTGAGTCTCCTTTCATAAGACAAGTTTTCCATTCCTCGGATCATCCTAGTAGCCCTTCTCTGTACCTGTTTCAGTTTGAATTCATCCTTTTTAAACATGGGAGACCAGAACTGCACACAGTATTCCAGGTGAGGTCTCACCAGTGCCTTGTATAACGGTACTAAAATCTCCTTATCCCTACTGGAAATACCTCTCCTGATGCATCCCAAGACCACATTAGCTCTTTTCACGGCCAGATCACATTGGCAGCTCATAGTCATCCTATGATCAACCAGTACTCCAAGGTCCTTTTCCTCCTCCGTTACTTCTAATTGATGCGTCCCTAGCTTATAACTAAAATTCTTGTTATTAATCCCTAAATGCATGACCTTACACTTCTCACTATTAAATTTCATCCTATTACTATTACTCCAGTTTACAAGGTCAGCTAAACGCAGGGTTGTGAGTTCAATCCTTGAGGGGGCCATTTAGGGATCTGGGGCAAAAATGGGGATTGATCCTGCTTTGAGCAGGGGGTTGGACTAGATGACCTCTTGAGGTCCCTTCCAACCCTGATATTCTATGATTCTATGATCCAGATCCTCCTGTAGGATATCCCGGTCCGTCTCTAAATTGGCAATACCTCCCAGCTTTGCATCATCCGCAAACTTTATTAGCACACTCCCACTTTTGTGCCAAGGTCAGTAATAAAAAGATTAAATAAGATTGGTCCCAAAACCGATCCTTGAGGAACTCCACTGGTAACCTCCCTCCAGCCTGACAGTTCACCTTTCAGTAGGACCCGTTGTAGTCTCCCCTTTAACCAATTCCTTATCCACCTTTCAATTTTCCTATTGATCCCCATCTTATCCAATTTAACTAATAATTCCCCATGTGACACGGTATCAAAGGTCTTCACTAATATTAGTTCAAATTGAGTTAACACATTCGATTTCTGTTGGATTATAATCAGCCGTCTTCAATAAAACAGTTTTATTACTCAACAAATTCCCATTGGGAATCTGCTGGAATAAAGATTCAGTAAAAACTGACTATGGACAATAGAATTTAGTTTCAATGTTTAATGCTAACATGTGACTTTGTGGGTTTACAGTGTAGATAAGACACCAATAGTTTCCAGTATATCAAATTCTGCCATAAAAATCAGATCAAACACAAAACTCGTTAGAAATATATGAAAGCTGAATATTCATAACAGTGCAGTGAAACACAAAAGAATACATTTAAATTTTAATCTCAAATGCAATGTCCTGTGTTTTAATGTATTGACAAAGCAGCTGGATTGTGCTGATGAATTTCAGTGTGTGTGACATATGTCTTCAGTGGTCTGGAGCTGCATGTTACAGACATTTGTGTCATAAGTCTGAGTCCTAGGCAACACTTCTGTCTACTATACTAACCCTCATGTACGGAAATTCTTTCCATGCATGCTTGTCTTACAACAAACAGGTAAAATCCCATGTTACTTTGCCATCACTGGGCTATTGCTATTCTAGGGCACACCCTTTCTTATATTTTTAAGAAAAATTTGAAAGGTCTTGATGTCAGTTTATATCAAAGTGGAACCAAATGCTGAACCTTGAAATTTTTCTCCAAACAGAATTCTTGTTTTTTGCCAGCCCTAGCTAGGGTACGCACTTGGGATGTGGGAGGTACTGCAAGCAGTGCAGGAACGTATACCTTCACCACTGGGCTACTACCTATTCTGGGTTTCTCTCATTTTGACCAGAAATGCCATCCTGGACCTCAAAAACCTTCCTGGTAAAACTTTCATCAAAACGATCCATTTCCTCAGCGTTTTGGTTTTGACAAATTGGCATTTTCTGCCAGAAAAAGCATTTTGAAAAAAAAATCTAAACCAGTGATAGTGTATATTTTGAAAATTAATTAGTCATAAATACGAAAGAACAATAAGATAACTTTATTGTGGATATATTGCTAAAATACCCAACGTATGACATTTGCAATCATATCTCTATTTCATTTGTAAGAGGGGAAATAATGGCATGTTTATAATTCAAAGGCTGAGCCAATTGTCCACTGTAGGTGGGCTCATTCTCTTAGTTCCTGGACTGATATAATAATGTGTTATGAATATCATGTGGTTTTTACTGTTGCTGCTGGATATCAAAAGGACAACTTGCAGGGTTACTGGTTCTCTTGAAATATTATCGCTGAATTCAGTAAGCCTATTGTTTGGGAGGTTATACACAATGTTATTTTTCCCTAAATATCTGTTACCCTTGTGTTTGACACCTCATATCTTCTAACAGTGAGCCAAAATATTATTTCTGAGGTATGTTCATATAAAACTTCCTTGCTTCTCAGAGGGGTCCAAGATGGAGTAGCTACTGTGTTCCTATCAGTCTGCGCATTGCCTTCTGAGCTTTATGTAATCTTTCTTCTTTTATTTCAACACCCCATGAATAAATGCAACAGCTAACGTGAGTGATGTTGTGGCATTCCAGCCACATTTTATTCTCTTTTAAAATGCTGTATAAGATTTTTTTATAAATAGAAAGGATGGTTAGTCATGAACAAACAATAACAAATTTAACATTTTCGTACTAAGTTTCTTTATTGAAAGTTACCTGACCAGAACTGAGCTTCCTTACATAAATGTTCAAGGCTTCATTTACATGGCCGACCTCTGCCCCTTTGAGCCGGATATATTTGTTTGGTACAGAGCTAGTTGTGCAAAGCAGCATGTAGAATTATATGTTATAGAATTTGCGTAAGCTTTGCGCTTAGGTAAATAGAGTTGGGCATCTAAATCCTAGCTTTTTTAGAATTCAACAAGGGAGACAGTATTTTGAATATATATCCCTCTACATAGTACAGAGTGGAGTGGAGCAAGTTTTACTAACGCCAGCAACAGAATTCCATTTACTGGGTGTCTTGGTTGATAGAAATTGCTAGCTTCCCCCACCCACAGTCTTTTTCCGACAACAATCTCTCTCCATGAGCCATTATCTTGTGAAATAGCAGCATATTGTAATAACACTGAAAATTAATCATAGATATTTTCTTATATATAGTTTTGAACAGATATTTGATAACATCATCCATTATGATCCCCTGGACATAATATATCCTTCCTACATTTCAGCCTCCTTTCTGTTATTTCCTGTTGTAATTTTTTTGTGTGCATCTGGTATATTTTGGATTTGGTCTCAAGTAACATGTAAGCTGTGTATATATATATATATTCATTCCCTCTAAAGCATCTGGCACTGGCCACTGTCAGAAGATAAGATACTGTGCTAGATGAATCAATGGTCTGACCCAGTATGGCCATTCTTATGATTAGTGCTGATTAGAAAACGTTTGTTTTTTTCTTGTGGAAAATTGTGATGGAAAATGAAAACAATTTCTAAATTTTGTCACAAACTTCAAACCATTTATTGTTATTTCAGTCTGAAGTTACTCAGTTTTCCAGTGAAAAATCAAAATATTTTGAAGAAAGGACACTTTCCATGAGATTTTTCATCTAGTCAAAAACTCAATTTTTTGTCAGAAGGAAGGTTTTGATAGAAAATGTTAACTGGTTATAATAGTGACAAATGGGGAAGATACACAGCACTGAACAATAAGTAAACATGCTACAGTCCTTGTCCATAAGCTTAAAATATAAAAATACAAACCGGTACAAAACAATACAGTAAACAGTGAGAAACAAAATTCTGCCGTTTGTCTGTAAAGCAGGTTGAAAATATTCCAATGAAACATTTATCTGTTGGAAAATACAGTTTCTTTGAAACCAGAACTTTCCTCAGAAATGGGTTGATTTTCAAGAAATTTTGTTTCAGGAAAAAAGGGGGGTGGGGTGAGGAGGAAAGATGTTAAGGTTGAAAAGTTATGGTTTTATAGATAGATTAGATAGATAGATAAACCAGAACAGAACATTTTGATTTTTTCATTTCAAAATTTACTTTTCATTTTCAAATTTCTTTTATACTTGCGGGGGGGGGGTGCTTAGCATCAATCAAGGAGGGGTTAAGGAGCTCTTCTGGGCACAATCAGTCCCAACCTGCTGCACCTGTGAGCCTGGAGAAGGGAGGGCCCTTAAAAGGAAGAATCCTAGCCCAGTCTGGGAGCACTCTGGAGCAAGCAGAGCTAGAGCCTCCTAGCCGCAGAGAACAGGGGATGTTCACTGGGGAAACTGCCTGAAAGCACCAGCCACCCGGGCCATTTGAGGAAGTAGAGGACTTTTTTCTTTTTGGAGCTCTGGATCTCAGCCTTCGTTGTTAGGACACACAGGAGATAAGGATCCCAGATCTGCTTCCAGGGACTATTGACCTTTATCCTGCATGAGGCCACAGAGACCTGGCTTTCTTTGTGTGATGTGGAAATATTTTGCCTTTTCTTCATTCTGGACTATTTTACAGCCCTGAAAGGGAGCAGAGTTCATAAGAAGTATAGCTAGAGAGCTGTACCCCAAACTCTGAACCTGATCTAAAGTAGCCTCATCATCCAAGGAAGGATGTCTGGGTCAAGAGAGGTTCCTATTCTCGCTCCAAGGGGGCATCAGAGAAGTATAACCTATCATAATTATAAGGGGGAAAAAATCAGAATTGAAACAAAACCCTTTGATTGTCCTGAAACTAAATTTTTTTCAGAAATTTCATTTCAAGAGAAATGTCTTAATTCTTTGTCTTCCTTTGGATTCATAATGAAACAAGTCTCAAAATCATGGAATTTAACACAAAGATTCTAGTCTCTGCATAGCTCTGTTTGGCTCATTGTGAGGTATTGTTTGAATTATAGACTGAAACGCCTTCAAAAAAGGACGTGAATCACCACAATACACAGATTTAGAGCTACAAGTTTCCATTTGGATCACCCGTTTAGATTAAGGTAGCTACAACTACGTGCCACAAGATCATTCCCTATTGGTTACACATCTGTGTATTATTTTTTATTGTATATATTTCAAAACATCTATCTTTGGGCACCTGAGAACGCTGATTAGTTATTCCATTTAAGGTTGTTCATTGTTCTTGACTCATCCATTGACAGCAAGCAACATACTTTAGAAGGGTCCTCAACCCCATTTCTGCATGAATAACTTTGCTAGATCAATTTTAAGCCCTAATACCAGAATTTTAGGACTAGAAAATCCACATATAAAATTACATGCTCATAAATGAAGAACATATTTTTAAAATTTAGCCCGAAGTCTTCCATGTGCTGAGAATATAAGGTGCAATAAATTAGCCCCTGATGTGTCCATATTAACTGGTAGCTGAGTTCAACCTTACCTATTTGATTAAATTCACCACCTCTGGCCAAACCAACATGCTGTTGGAGATTCACCCTCACCAGTGCAGAAGTTCTATAGATCTGTAATTCTCATGGAGCAACAATTCAGTACAAAGACTGCCCATCACCCTGTGAATAACTATCTTACTCTACACGTTGGGAGGTCCAAAAGGCAAGAGCTAGGAAGGCAATTTGCCCTAACTGTTCAGGCACTATGTTGCATGATGTATTAAGTTTCATGATGTAACTTTGAAGTTATTGCCACGTTTCCTCCTCTATCTCCTTCCTGAGCTTCACAAAAAAGGACCCAAAGTTCCAGTTAATGTTATCAGTAACAGTACTACTCATTTAATCTAAGAAATAACTATAAAATACGTTTGAATGGACCCTAAATGAATCAACCAAAGGCAAACTGTGTGGCCTCTACATAAAAAGAGAATTAAAGTCAGCAACAACACTTCTTTCTTTTTTACTAAACAAAAGAAAATCACTTAACTTGGCTCCATCCTGTTGTTGGGATCCTATAAGGGCAGCATCTCTCTATGATTCTTGTTACCAAGGTAAAATATATGGCAGAAAGGTGTGGGAAATTTTGTACTATTTCACATAAAAATTACCCTTACTGTCTTGGAATACTGCTTTTGTGTGTGGGGTGTGTGTGTGTTAGTAGCATTTGTTATATGAATAGTTAACATTTATTATTAATTGATACATTAATTAAAGCCATACTAGTGATTTCCATTAGCTCTCTCTCAAACTTCTACAGAGCTGTCTGTCTGGTTTTAATCAAAACCAAATGGTAATCCAAGTTCCCAGGCTGGAGCAACTAAGAGGAAATCATTCAGAGGACGCAGAAGAAAGCAGGAAAGATAAACAGATGATAGTTTCACAAAATTTGTATAGAACGAAGGATGTAGATGCTGTGGGTTTCTCTAGAGACATGATTCAGGCACCCTGTCAAACTGGAAAGAAATAGTTACAAGTGTTTTTGTCAGCAAAATTCTAATATGATCAAGATGGAGTCTGTCCTTGTGCTTTTGCGGAGCTGGATTTGTGTGACTCTGGAGGATTCCCAGTAGAGGTAAAGCGGAATATGCCATTGCTTGTGCTATAACTACTTTTAAACTGTCATGACAGTCATTCATTTCTTGTGATTCAAGCTAATTTCATTGGTAAAAATGTGTTTTCAGTTTATATGTATAGATTTTATCTATGTAATTCTGTGGTTTTAACGGTGAAAATTGCACTAGAAGCTTTGTAAAAGCCAGCTTGCTTTTTGCCCATTTCTTGCTCTGAATCCCAAAAATCTGAAACATTCAAAGATGTTCTCCTATGTTTAGGGACAATTGTGGAGTCACATATGTATGTTACAGTTACAGAATATTTTTTTCATAAACGACTGTGGAATGGAAAATACTTCTAAATTCTCTAAGTGCATCATAAATCTTTTAATAGTTTGACAGAGTTGTCTCAGTAGTTGGCTAACTCAAATGACTTGAAATGTTCAGTCTTGTCGTCTTTTTATTTCCCTCCCCCCCCGCCCCCTATGCAGTCCTTCTTTCACATATGCATACTACTCAAAGGCAGGAAATACTTTTCAGGCAATCTGGGCCTGGTTGTTGAGGCCCCTTTCGCAAAACATCAGTCTGAATTTAGTAGACAGAAGTCACTGGGAAAAGCTTGACAGAATTCTGCTTAGTTAAGACTCCCTCCAGCTGCAGAGGGTGTTTTTGTTAGAATCACACATTGAGCATAACTGCTTAGAATAGAGCAGTGATCTCAGCAACGAAATCTGAACTTTTATGCTAGCAGAAACTAACTGGGACTGAGGGATTTTTATTTTTTTTGGGGGGGGGGGAGGGAGGGATTGGGTTTTTTGTGGCCAAAGTTTTTAGCGAGGTAATGTCTGTGATTTCCACCTTCTCTTCATATAGGTAAGGCAGTCTTGGAATCTTTTATGCTTTGCGTTTAGATAAATAAATAAAGCTGATTTGAAAAATCAAGACATTTTCTGTAACTGGTTAAACTGAATGTCAGTATCCTGCAGTGGAGCTGTCTACGTTTACGATCTCAAGAGTAAAACTGGAGGTAAAAAAAAATCACAATAAGCGGTAGACTGTGTGACAACTACCTTTTTCAAAATATGACAAATCTAAAACTAACTCTGAATGTGTATTATATTTGTCTATAAAAATATGAATGATATACTAAACCTGTTTTTTTATATTCAATTATAAATTGTTGCATGGTTTTGCTTTTTTTTTTTTTTAATGGCCATAAAATAGGAAAACTAGAAGTGTGAATGATTTTTTTTTAAACCTCATCTGCCCACAGGAAGGGCATTTAGGGCTGGTCTTTTTTCCTTGGTACTAATTGTCTGAAGCAAAGCTTTAGGTAGGAATATCATTTATACCTCTGTTGGTTTTGTCTCTAGTGGTTTTTCCCAGAGCGACCTTAGCTATAATTCACGTCTTAAAAATATTCTTAAAAGTGTAAATTCTAAAAGTGAAATTTTAAGGCATATTTCCTGACAGATCTGGTGTTCACTGTAGGTTTCATCAATCAAGATGGCAGAATTAAAAATAACCGAATGCAGCTGGATAACTGTTTTGTCATGTGGAATGCTATTCAAGCATTTTAGAAAGAAAAAAGCAACAAACAGTAAATACATATTGATCATCGTAAACTGAACTGAATCTCATTCAAATCTTTTCTTAATGTTTAATATTAGCAATAAAAGTAGGAAGAATCTTTTTGAGATTTAAAAGAAAATTTAGGATATTATCTTTAATTTATATGGCATAAACATAGTTGGCACTATCTCTCTCTCTCTCTCTCTCTCTAGTAGGTTATTTAACTATTACAGTGTTATGCACATTGGAAATGTATTTGGCAAACTAAACCATAAATATCCCTTTGTCTCTCAATATATCCAGAATGACAGCTATTGCACAGAAGTAATATGAGACATTCTTTGTCGCTTCTGTGCGTCATTAAGATTCTATACAGTTATTGGCCAATTAGATAACTAAACATGAGTCATCACTTCAAATATGTTGGGGAGAGCTGCAAAAAAGTTTTAACTGTGTTTTTACCAAATATTGTTTTAAGATTAATGGTCCAGAAGTTTCTCATTGCTGTGTGGCATGAAAGGGAGCAAAGGAGCAGAAATTATTCCAGAAGGGGCCCAAATACCACAGGGGAGAGAAGCAATGGTTTATATCCCATGCTTCCCCATCCCTCTAAGACAGAGAATGCCCATCAGTATGAATGCCTGCAGGGCTACTGCTCTGTGGGTAATGGAAAGTGTTGGTCCCAAGGGGAACAGACTGAGAATAGCTGCTAGATATTGTGGCATCCCGTCAGGATTCCATGGATGTCTGTGTAGAAATTAAGGTGAACATTATTGCTGGCCCTATTGACAATATCTTCCCCTTTTGTGACCCAGAGATGTGGTTCCTACATTGCCATATTGGGGGATCTAAAGTCAATGCCATGCAGAACAGAAGGCCAGGCAGCAGCATGAGGAGACAGGCTTTTCATATGACTCCTCGGGATTCTGAGTAAGGACCTGATATACCTGTGGATTCTCAGTCTTAATGCTTTTGCAAAAATGCTCCATGCTGTATTCTCTTCAGAGCCAAACACTCCTCCCCCAGTTTTGATCCTGCCGGCATTTATACACGTGCTTACCTCTACACATTAGTCCAAATGAATAGACGAGAACCCACAAAGGATAAAAAGAATGGCCCCTTTCTGATGGAGCAATCTTGCGTGGTGCTGAGCACATTCTGCAAAGATTTCATTTACTTCAATAGTAATAAAAGGTACTCAGTATCTTTTGGGGCTGCGCTGTGCCATCCATGAGAAAACAAAAATGTACATCTGAAAACCAGAATGCCAGCTTTGTCATTTTAGCTGTGAGGGTTTTTTTATGAGCAAATGAAGCAAAGTTAATAACTGGCCACTTTTTTTCTTAAGTGGAAGAAATCCTTAAAACAAATAATCTCTCCACTACTCCATTTATGTTTATACCCTAACATTTTCTAGCTACTATATTTTGCAAATTTCAATACCAAAACGAAGCTAAAAATCACAAATACTTTGCTCATGTATCACCATCCAAGCAAAATTCATACATTTAATTCAGTTGTCAACACAACTACATAAAACAAAAGATAGATTGGAAATTCTTGTTTGACTATACTGTACCTGAAAAGGAGGATGTAATCTTGTCATTCTGGAAACACTTACCCATGTGTTTAACTTCATGCACATGAATAGCCACACCTAGAACAGTAGAACTAATTGTACATAAAGTTAAGCACGTGCATAAATGCTTGCAGGACTGGTGACAAAGAGTGCATCTGAGAACAGAACAGATGCATCCTACACATAAGAAAACTACGGCCCCAATCCTGCAAGCTGTTCTGTGCAGGTGAACGCCTATACCTGTGAGGAACCTGATTAATCTCCACATGAATGGACAAGTTAGAAGATTTTGGCCTAAATCCTATTGACCTTCAGGACATTAAGCCAGGATTATTTTTCACCGAGACATATGAAAATTGGAGAGAATTGTCTGAAGGGACATGGGATTTATAGTAGGTTCCTAGAACATGCAGCTAGGTGTTGACCTTAGCCTTTCTATAAACATAAACAAATAAAATAATCGTCACCATTTTGACTTTTCAGTAGTTTCAGTTATATTTTTTATTTAAAATGTCAGAAATGTTAGGTTTAATGTTGCAATGTATTTTTTTTTCTGCTCTTAACATGATTTTTGTGAAAACTATCGTTCCAGGAATGATAGTTATCTGAAGAAAAAAAAATTCACTGATTTATTAAAAGCTTACTCTTTTCTCCAAAAGGTATATTTTAGAATATCCTCCTGTGAATTTTAGTCATCCATATTATATGATCATTGTATTAATGGGGAAAAAAGGTTCAAAGAAATTATGATTATTTTTGATTTGCAGTTTGTGTCCTTTTATTTGGGGGGAGGGGAAAATGGGGGAAGAGATGCTTGAAAGCTGTAGGGAGCTAATCTTGAGGTCCTTAATCCCTGGTAGTTACTGAAGTCAATGTGACACTTGCCTGAGTAGGAACTTCAGGTTTTGGCCCCATATTTATGTTTCTGTGACAGTGTACGTTAAACAGTATAGTTTGGGTCAGTGATATTAATTAGTCAACTTTTCCAATCAGTCAATTTGAAAGCACTTTAATACATGTTCATTACAGGGCTCTATACTGATCCATGATTGATAAAGGATTCCCAAATGGTGCTGCTTCTACATCAATAAAACAATTTTTTACTTGCTAGCTCCCTCAATTTTCTGTGAGCAAATGACTGGATGCTGTAGAACTCAGATTTTCAGTTGCAAAATGTTATGTACAAATAAGTGGAATGGTTAGAGCCACTTTCAAATCCAAACATTTTGTGGTATGCAAAACCATGATCCAAAATTGCACCCCAACATCATATGTATGCAAAATTCCAGGTGTAAATTAATAGTAAGGCTGTGACTATTCTGAAAATGTGCTTCTTAATTCTCATAATATTTTGAATGTATTTGTTATATATTAATTATTGTGAGTTTAGTTTATCTCCAGTTGTTACTTGCTGCTGTTGATGATGCTTTTCGGAACTGTGTATTTGAAGTGTAATCCTGTGGTAGAGGAGATATAATCCAATATTATGATTTTTTCTTGAATGAGGAAAACCTCTTACATTGAACTTGGAAGTGCCTATTGTTTTCCATTTGGCAGATTGTGCATCAACCACTGAACATAAACACAAAACCAAAGCCTTAGGAAATATGTATCTTTAAAAGCTGGTTCAAATAATCTCTTTAATGTACTGTTGTTTCCAGTTCTCTCTCTTTTCTTTTCTTTTCTTTTCTTTTCTTTTCTTTTCTTTTCTTTTAAGGGTTTGTCATCTTATTTTATTATCTCTCTCTCTCTCTCTCTCTCCCTTTTTTTTTTAATCAAAATGGGGACCAAACTAGATCTTTGAACAATGGAAAAATTTGCATCATGAACTGAACTTCATATATGGTGCCTGTTACCTCTTTGCATCTCTGTTTCCAGTCCCACCCTTTTTCTATCTAGACTGTAAACTCTTTGGGGCTGAGGCTCCTTACAATGTGTTTTTACAGTGCCTGGAATAACAGAGCCTCAGTCATGATTGGGGCCTCGAGGTGCTATCGTAACACCAATAATTTTCTATATTAAACCATAGAAAATGTCCAATTTTGAAAATCACTGAATTTTTGGGAAGTTTGGATTGTGACCCAAACTTTGCAGTGGAATTGGAGGGATTCAGAAAGAGAGTGACGTGGTTTGATTGACAAGTGAGGAAGCTTTAGGATGGAATGGCGGGTTATGGGAAAATACTGGGGAGACTAGCAAGGAGAAGATGATAGTACTACTTCAGGAGACGAGAGAGTAGAAAATGGTAATAATAAAGATGAAGGAATAACCAACAAGAAGCATGCCTACCTTAAGCAATCATAATTATATTATGGTATCCTTAGCCTCTGGGGGGGAAAAGTGTCATTTACCACAACATCAAATTCACTATGTTCCACATACTTCTTCAGGACTGCCACATAATGAGACATCACTAATCCCTCTTGGTTTCCCTCACTGTCACAGCTGTGCGCCTGACACTGAAAAATCCAACTGGATATGTTGGTTCTAGCCGACTACCGCCCAGTATTAAAGCTTCTGTTCCTGAGCAAGCTCATAGAAAGCTAGCCAAAGGCCAAAAAGCTCAACTAATTGTGCCAGAGCTAGGACATTAGCTTCAATCTGGATTTAAGCCAGGATATGAGATGGAAATAGCTTTTAGTGGCACTGATGGATGATGATCTCTTGCAGTCAACCCATTATCATCCTCCTAGATCTCTCTGAAGTATTTGGCACTGTCTAATATGAGACGATGCTGCCTCATCTAAGAGAAGTCACAGGAGTCCAAGGGAATGCACTAAAATGGTTTGAGTCCTTCTGGAAGGGACACACCTAAAAATAATTGATTGAAACCACGCCTCCACCACTAGACCCTCACCTGAAGAGTCCCATGGAGATCAGTTCTCTCTCTGGTTCTTTTCAACATCTACAGACTGCCACCAGATAAACCAGTCAGACAACATGGACTCAAGTACCAGCAATTTGCAGATGACACACAGCATTACCTATCCTTCACCACACATGACCACACCAGTGCCACCAAGATGGCCCAGTGCTTGGATGAGATCAGCTCATGCGTGAAAAACAACTGGATGAAGCTGAACCCAAGCAAGACTCAGGCTAGGCTAGTGGGAAGTGTGACATTCAATGATCCCTCAGAGGAATGGTTCTGGGCAGAGATCTGCTTCATGAAGCTCTTCAGTACAGAACATGAGCCTCTTAAAGGTACAGTTACCCACAGGGAGAGTAAAGACTTTTTGAAAAGTTTGACGCAGTTTTCTTTACTTGAATTGACTAATTTGTAGGGGTGTACCTTCAGTCCACAGCAAAGTTTTCTACCATCTCTATGGCTATGAAACTCTGTCCCTTCCTAACAGATGACATGTACTCAGTTATTACATCCCTTTATCACCTCCCACCTGAACTACAGCAAGTATTCAGTATACCTAGGCACAAAGCCATCAGCCCTTAGGAAATTCCAACAATTACAGAAGGCTATGGCACATTCCTTCAGCAACGCAGGCTACTGCAAGAACATCAGACCTGTTCTCTACACTGGCTTTCCACAGAATGTTGAGTCAAGTTCAAGATTTGGGTCCTTATCTTCAATATGCTGACTGGGGTTGGGCCCAAGATACTGAAAAGATCTCCTGAAACTTTGGGATAAGAAGCCAAGTTATCAACCACTGCCTTTGGGCACAATGAAATTATAAAGGGAAAGCTCATCTGTGCAATGGAAAGACGTTTCAAGGGGACAATCTGGAAATGTGGAACTAACTCCCAAGGACATGGATAAACCTCTCCACCTGCCACTACTTCTACCTGCCTTCTATAACATAAACACATAGCAGTGTGTTAATTTAAAAAAAACAAAACAAAAAAGACCCCCAAGAACAGAACTGTACCAAAACAAAGCCCTCCACTGCAGGCCAGTTCTGCAAACACAATTCTCCCCTTGGGAACAGTATGAGTGAGAGAACAAACCACATGTGACAGGTGTTAAGTACTATTGGAAGGTGCTCAGTTACTATGGTGATGAGCATGGTATAAGAACATATGTGAAATGGAATCTCATTTTATGAAACTGGTATTTCTCACTGATCACTCAGCTGCTTTGGAGAAAATATGTCTAAAATACAGTAGTTGCACAATCTCTGCTTATATTTGTCAGCAGTCTGTCCAGCTGATTAGAGCGTATAATAGAATGAAAGCTTTGCCTCCCTTTGAGTCCTCCTACATGGTATTGCCACTACAGAGTAATCTGTACGTAATATAAGAGCTTCACTGCTCTCTAGTCTCTTCAAAAGGCCTCTTCCAGTTGCCATTCTCATGATTTGTTGCAATTGCATCCTAAGCGATATTCCAGATGCACTTGCCCAGTTTCCTCTCAGGATATTTTCAGTTGCACGCAAATGGGAATTCCTAGCACTCTTTCACTGGCAGCCTGTACCTTTTCTCCTTAAACCTCATCCCCACTAGGAAACAAAGCCATTGCTGACAGTGGTATTCAGCAGTCAGTTCCATGGAACTGGTGTTGAAAAAGAGTTTACCGACTAGTGTACATGGGACAAAATCTGTTTTCAACACTACTATGTATAAATGTGTAATTGAGATCTTGTTCAATCAAATCTGTCACGTTTCTGTAATGGTGTTTTTTGTCCCATCTACACTAGCAGTTAAACTATTTTCATCACCGATTCAGCAGTGGGACTCGTTGCTGACAGCCATTGTCAGCAGTGGCTCAAACAGGACCATAGCACATCACATTTTTTCTTTAAATTGTCTCACTCCTTTCCCTCTATTGGAAGCTTCAATCTGGTAGGCGTTGGAAATAAAGTTAAGCAAAATTAAATTGGTTTCAATATGCCAACCACCTATAGCTAAACAACTTGGTCTTTACACTGCAGGTTTGGTGGGGGGGTTTTTTGTGTGTTTTCATTCTGAATACATTGATTAGTTTTTCTATTCACTCCATAACAGGTCAAAAATGATCATCCTGGGTACCTTAGATGCTTAGGGTACATCTACATTCTGAGCTGAGGGGAAAAAAGGGTGAGGCAAATCTCAGCTCAAGGAAACATATCCATGCTAGCTAGCCCTGATTGAGCTAGCGTGCTAAAAATAGAGTGTAGCCACGTCCGCATGAGCAGTAGGAAGGGCTAGCCACCCGAGCACATACCAGTGGTCTCAGAGAGCTCATACTCATGGAGGCTAATGCGTCCATTTCACCCATGCTCCTGCAGCAACACTCACTCATGCTAGTTCTGATAATGTCATCTTGAGCTAGGAATCCCATCCCTAGCTCAAAGTGTAGACACACTAGCTGCAGCTCAGTATCAAATTCATGCTGGGCCTGCTTCTGCTTCTATGGAAATCAATGGCAAAAGTGCCTGACTTCAGTGGCATCAGGACTAAGCCAACTGTTGGTTTGGGGGGTTTTTCCCCCTAGAGAAAGAATACACATTTAAGATGGCTGCTGCTGTTCCATAATATGTATGACACTCTGCTTCGGTAGACAATTTATTACTTGGAAAGTCACACAAATAAGTAACATCTATGAGGAGTTCAAGGCTGAACAGTCATACATTCAGAGACCCAGATTATTTCAAATGTATAATTGTAATGTTTTTTTTCTGTTTTATTGACTAGCTGTCAATAGTAGATCGTACAAAGGAAAGATGAGATTGGGTAGACAGACACATGCTAGCTCAGCTCAAGAGAGCACCCTAAAAATAACGTAGCCAGGGTAGCCTGGGCAACAGCTCTGATTAGCTGTTTGGGTACAAACCCATCTGGACCCTCTGGGTGTGTTCTAGGGCAGCTAGCTCGAGTCATTGCCAGTGCTACCCCCCAGGTACACTGCTATTTTAGCACACTACCTCAAGCAGTGTAGACGTTCCCACAGAGATGTTAAATAAGCCTGGGGAGTGTGGAACTAGGTCACTTTGACTTTGGATCCAGTCTTTTCCCCACCCTTCTCCTTGAGAGGAGCCTGATTCTCTAACTCAGGAAATAAACCAGATTAAAAATTAAAAAAAGAAATATGTATGATTACCAATTAGCTCCCTTTGTATGATGATGAAGCAAGACTATATTTTGAAGGGGAGCAAACCATTATAAAATTAAGCAACTTGTTAATGTTTGTTGTTTTCTAAAGATAAATCAAGACATATCGAGAAAGTTTGGAATCATATCTTGGTCAGTTTATGCAAACAGTATTGGTTTCCAAGACTTTGGATTTGTCTGCATGAACCATTTGCCGAGCTTACTTCATAGTTTGATGCATCTAATTTCTGAGGTTTTTTTTAATACTGTTGGACAGCCTGATTACACTTAGACTAGTTTTCTGTAATATGTTAAGTATCTTTTGCATAAAAGTTTTAAACAATCTTAACAGTACTATATTTTTGCACTGACAGCTAGTAAAATATAATGGGTATTTTCTGATATATGTCAAAGTGTATAAAGGAGGATACATAATGACTTCCTGTGGGATAACGAAACTGATTCCCTCTAGGAAAAAGGAAATCCTTACAAAGTCACCGGGGATGAGGCCTTGAGTAGTTTTATTAAGGGCTTCTATTAGCTGTGGTCTCATGGATTAATTACCCTCTTGTCTGATTTTTGTTAGAAAATACTAACTTTCTGTACAAACTCTGCTAGAAATTATGATTTTTTTGTTGTTTACTGTAAGTGATAGATTTTATTTTTGTTTGTCACAAAAGAAAATGTGTAGCTCACTTATGACTTTTCTTATAGAGGAACAGATTAAGAAAATTGTAGCTTCAACTTCTAATACAACTTTCTGATGAGATTAGGGGCTGGACTCTAATCAACATTGTACTAGTTTAACTAAAGGGGTGACGTTAAACCAATGCAATTTTATGTGTACACACTCTTATGGTGGTTTAAACTTGGTTTATATCAGTTTTGCTTGCACTTGCAAATAACACCAGAGAGTCAATGTATACATTGCTGGGTGTCTGGTGCATCCCAGGTTACTGGGAGCTCTTTAAATGGAAGAACAGAGGTGACAGTCACCTATAAAATATTCACTAATTTCTTCATTGCATAATTGTATAAAAAACAGTGATTTTAATACTCCAAATCCAATCCTAGCGTGCACTGGGATCAACTAAAACCAGAAAGAGGTTCACTGATTCAGGCTGTCCTCTGTTCCAATGCGTTGGTCAGCAATCTAGAGGGTATATTGCCAGGACACTGAAGAATTCTGTGGGATTTTGTTTTCTATATTACCAGTGGGTATTATTGGTAACAATGTTAGTGTTTTGGGGTTAGCGCCCACTGTTATGGGCATAGCACTCTCATTGTTTCATGTTCACTATTGAAAACAGTTTAATATTCTTTCTTTTGGGTTTAGCAATATAATACGACTAAGTTGATGTGTTAACAATTGGCAGCAAGTTAAAGCAATTTGCCTGCTTTCTATTGCTTTAATAAAGAAATATGCATGTGACAAATTAATTTTCTAGTTTCTTACAAATGTTTACATGGCAGTCAGGGTACATCAGAAATGATTGATTCAGAAAAGTACTGTATTATGGTACATGCAATTGAGTGTAATTAATTTAGGCATAGAAACGTTTGTTTACACAAAAACTGAAAAAAATTTAAAAGGCAGAGTATTTCTTTGAAGCAAGAGAGAGAAAGAGGGACTTAATGTAATGAGCAGAGCAGGGAGCTAAGAGCTAAGTTTTATGTTGAACTGTTTGTACGCAACCTTCTGTCTTAATACCAGTCCCATTTCTTAAATAATGTTTGCAAGGTGGGGACAACACAAAAATGAAGGTGAAACTACCAAAATACATATTTTTGGTTGATCTCCTACATGTGTGCGTATCTAATGTGACTATTTTATTGGTGTGTCATAGAGTAAAAGACCACAGTCTATCCTATTGTACAAAATGCCTCCCATCTACAGCCTGAGCAAGACATAAGTGAATTCTATTGAGATGGTGCAGGAATCACCCTTTGACTTGTATTGCTCTATCTATCTAAAACTCTCCTTTGATGTGTTGATTCTGGAAGGGTTTGCGGGGGGATGGAAGATCCCGGCCTGGCCACAGGTTGGTGGCTCTTGTCCCATATTGTGCCCTGGGATCATGTCCTCCTCACAAATGTTGGGGTTACCATGTTTGGAAAGTGTTGGATGGGAAGGAGATAGACAGAGGTGGAGGAGAGCTCTCTGAAGATGAGGGTAGGAAACGAGAGTAGAATGACTCCTCCCCTTACAGTACCCAGGGGATTAGAGAGAGAAGGAATTCCTAGCAGGCTCCATAGGTTTATTCTAGTAGAAGATGTGGCAACTGGGCTTCCACTGATCTATGGGGTCACTGCTCTATGAGGAGGGCATGGAAGGGCCTCCCTAACTAGTAAGCTTAGTCTTCTGGCTAGATTTGTATGTGTCTGGTAAATCTTCACACTCCATGTTACTGTAAGCTCATATTTTAGGAAACAATGAAAGTGCCTTTGCCATATATTTATTTGTCTTGAATTTCAAGCAAAACATCTGATATTCTCTTATTTAATCATTTTGTCTGCTATCCATTAGACAGCCAACGCGACTGTGATAGCACAAGCAAAACAGAAGGGTTCCTAAAGTGAGATTTATTTGTTTTTCATCCCCCATGAAATATAACCCACCACATGCAAAAACGAAAAACAGTAAGGGATCTGTTCTGCCCTCGCTGCACACATGTAACTCCATTTAACAGCAATGGGAGTAACACATACTCATTAACCCTTAGAATGCTGTCATTTTTCAGACTGCCAGCCAAACAAATGTCTAGGAGGACATGTATAACTGTCCTTTGGATATTATATCACCTGGCGCTATACACTCAGGACTTCTGGATTCTCTTCTTGATTCTGCCACAAACTCACTGTGTGACCATGGGAAAACTGCATAACCTTTTTGGACTTTCAATTTACCCACCTGCACTGATGAAAATAAAACAGATGTTGTAGCACTCTTTTTTTTTTTCTAAAATGCATTGGGATGTTCCCATGAAAAGTGCTTCACAGGAAGCAAAAGCAAATCTTAAAGCAGAGTCAGCCTCTTACTTCCAAATTTTGCCTGTGAAAATAGTTTTGGGGCTGTGCATTTTTTTAGGGGGAGTAGAGGGATTTGCCTGGCTGCATGTTCTTCCCATCTTCCTCCACCTCCCACACGCTAATGACTTGTGCCGGAATTCTGTTACCCTATGACTATATTTTCTTTTTAAGTACAAACTTCCACAAAGGTGGAAAACGTGACATGAAGCTTGCCATCCTTAAAAAGAAGCTGAAGATCTCAGGGGTGTGCACAAGTCCATTCTAAAAGTCACTTTGTCAGGGCATAATTTACAGAGACTCATTTGCACAGTCATAATTCTGCGTTTCTTTCAAGCAGCCTACTTTTATACCTTCAGGCATGTGATTTGTCAGGACCAGCCTTGTGGGCAATCAGAGCCGGCTGTAGTGGACTGAAATGACCCAGAACAAACTCGGTAGTTAATCTTCTTTATTGGTGAAATCAATAAGCAGATTCGTGCTAAGTGCTGACAGTTCTTATGTAGGGAGTGAAAAGTAGAAGTGTCTGCTCCTTGAACCTGCAATGTTTCACAGGCCAGTCATTTTGTTTCATTATTTGATAAAAAACTTGTTGCTCCATCTTGTATTATATGCATAATTTAAATAGCTGTAACGTATTTTCTTTGCTCAATGGTTCATATGTTTAAATGTTAAAGCGAATAGATGAATGTACATATGTTGCCATCTGAACTATCAGATACAAGGACCAACTGGGGAACCCTTACTCATGAGAGTAACCTTACTGATCTCAGTGGGGACACTTAAGTGAGTAAGTACCCACCAACATGGGTAAGGGACACAGTCAAACTAATAGAGCTTTAGGGGACTTGTAAAAGATGTCTTAGTGAAAATTTAAGCAAATGCTCATTAAAACAGCAGAGCACTCTAATGACTAAGGCCCTGATCTTTCAGTATGATGCACACAGGTGATCTCTCTCCCTGCACAGAGCCCAGTTGAAGTTGTGGGGCTTAAGGGTTCATTCATATGAATGACAATGACAGATCATGGCTTGATCTGGTGTATGGCCACTAACAAACCACATTTTGCTTCAAATTCTAGAGCTACTTGAAGTGAGAAATATGCCAGAAAGTTAAATTAGTTTTCCCTGATTTATTGAGGTTTTAGCCCCTTTAAAGGCCCAATCCTGAAAACTTCTGGATGTAATACTTACTACTGTAACTAGTCTCATTGGAACAAATTAAACTACTCATATTAATAAGAATGACAGCCAGTAAATGGCTGCAGGATTGGGCTGAAATTTAGCAGCACGATAAAGAGAGGTTTATAATATTTGTGAAATTCTGAATAATCATCAACTTCAGATCCAAGCCTTCAGACAGTAACTGGAGATCTGCACTAAATGGGTTTCTTTTCATGAAGAAGAAATGCAAACTTACTTTGTGTTCTAGGAGTCACAAGATTTAGTACATTTTATAACCATGGAAATGGATATCTTATGACGGAAATAGTGAAGAGAGACTCATTGTCAAAATCTGGCCTATGAAGCCAGTTGCCTGTCCATTAGCTTGTTTATACCATTTCTGTTTGCTTGATATTGGAGAGTAATCAGAAAGTAAGCCATGCTAAATCATAGCTGCCATCAAGTTTGTATGATAACTATTAAAGCTATTTCACAAAACATCCTTTAAATTCCTCCCTTCCAACCCCATGCTCTTTATCTTTGTTTTTACATTTTTTTTGTTTCAACTGTTCCTACTCTTGTGTCTTACTTAGAGTTGAATCAATAACCCAATCTCTCTCATTTCTTACAGATGTTAAAATGATGAAACTTTCTCTCCCTCTGGAATTCACTGCAGTCATGACATCTCCTCTGGTCCTTTATAGAATGTACCTCGCAGCCTGTTGCTGAACTATTATGACATGTCTCTAGCAATCAGAAAGAGAAGCTGGGAAGAACATGTGACCCAGTGGATGGGCTTGCCTTTTAATTCTGTTGAGTATAATACAGCATGTCATCATGGACTTGTAGCTGATAACTTTCAGGCAAGTATGGAAAAAGATGAAGTTTTGAATGTGGACCGGAAAGAAAAATGTGCTTCTTTACCAGACTGCTGTCATGGTGGAGAACTGATTGGCTTCCCTGCAAAGCTGCTTAGCAACATCTCAAAAGAGGTGGATGAAAATGATAACCATGAGGATGAGGAGCATTTTCTTTCTTTAGAGGCCAGCACAGAAACTTTGGTCCATATTTCTGATGGTGATGACAATGACGTTTCAAATCTGGGTTTGGATAAAGTTAACCACCAGTTCACTATCGGAAGGAAACTAACAGATGAAGAGCAGAGTTTAGGAGGAGCGGGCTCCTTAACAAAGATGGTAGCAATGATTAACACAAACAGGGATTCTAACATTTCTGAAACAATAGGAGATATTGGTGAACCTGACTATGACACAGTCCCCAGCGAAGAGAAGGAAGAGGAGGACATTTGTGGCAGTATTGGGAAAAGCCTGGAGCTTTGTAATTATAAAGGCTTAAATGAAGTAATAGATGCCCCAAGAGAAAATCTCTCCAGTTCTCTGAATGTGAAGGAAATTATGCCTGAGAAACAACTGCTTCATACTGCTATAATTGCACAACAGCGTAGGAAGTGTGATGCTCCTAAAGATGGGCATGAAAAGGCTGACTATAATGTGGTCCAGGGTGAGTTTACTCCTGGTCTGTATACTGGCAGTGGTAGACAACCCTTCTCAAAAGCAGATTCCAGCAACTATCTTATGCAATCTCCTCTCAGTTCCCATATAATGTCAATGGAAAAAGGACTGGATGAAAATGGTTACACAGAACCTCAAGTGGTTCCTGAAAAAAAATGCCTTTCAAACATCAGTCCGGTGGAAGGCACGCAGTGTTTACATTTGAAGGATAGTCTGTCCACCCACGAATCTACAGACAATCAAGTGAAACTGCGCAAAAGAAAGGTAGGATGTACACAAATTACAGGGTTTGGTTTCAGTTTTTGTCAGTCAACCTTTTCTCATGTAATCTCATGGCTGATTTATTGAAGCAGTAAGGTAAATATCACTCAGAATGCTGTGTAGATGCCAGGTGTTGCAAATGCTTCTGCAAAACAATTTGGAAACATACCACTTGGATGTAAACTCATTTTAAGATCTGAAAATTACTGCTTTGTGAATTTGGGATGTTCCTTATATTTGTTTATATATATACCAATGCCTTTGATCACAATTTTTTATTCTATTCTATTCATTTATTTTTATCCATGGCCAAATCAGTAAGCACACCCTCCCGGGGTTTCCTTTTTTGTTGTTGTGAGTGTGTGTGTGTGTTTGTTGTTTTGGGGATTTTTCTTTGCTAGTACCAACTATCAGAGGTGGTCTTTAGATATAGCAATGTCTGCAGCTGTATAGGGCCTTTGTTTAAAAGGGATGGGGAGGAAAATGTTGAAAACTTTTAAAAGAAATTCTAAAATGTCTATATTACTGGTGCTGTGAAGTACAGGGAGCAGCTATTTGAGTTCCAGCAAAGCCCCATGAGCAAGTTCTCATAAAAAAATGTTGCTGGTATGAAGACAGCAGAAGCTCTTGACGTTTTCAGACTGAGAGCAACAACAGAACTTCACTGGCTCTTCAGACAGGGGAAAAGAGAGTAATTCCAAAACTCTAAGGGCCAGATCCCACAATCCCAGCAGGAGCAAAACTCCCATTGACTTCCATAGGAGGAGTTTTGCTGATCATGGGACTGCAGGATTGGGCCCTAAGTCTGTTTCTGCTGGCTGCGTTGCTTAGGGCTTGTCTATACAGTGTATTAGTACAAGGGTGTGAATTCCAGTGCACTCTAGCCTGCTGCACACTAGCTGGCTGGTTTGGGTCCAGGAGGGGTTCACTAACCGTTCCCTAGTATGTGTTAATTTAATCCTGTCTCAAATCATACCACATTAATGCACATTACGTAACTTTTAGTGAGTGCCAACAGGGTCCACACAGTACAAGTAGCACATGACACCCTCCTAGTGCGGACTAATGTGCAGTGTAAACAAGCCCTTATTCTCTCTATCCAATACCTATGTCATATTGTGGTTCTACTCTCTGCCTATCTATCTGCTAACATCCACAATGAGCAATAATGCACAGCTCCTCTTGTCTTTTTTCAGAAATCTGGTTTCTATAGAACTGTGGTTTTACCATCAGACAAGATCTTCAGTGTCTCAGTGGTTGTTTCACTGAATCACAACCTCTAAAGCATGAACTAGCATGTCCAAACTGCTGCATGCCAACACAGCATCCTGAGTTGTGGCTATCACTCCCTTGTGTACACTGTTTGCTAACATTAACACTCCGTAAGATTTTGTTATGGTTGGAAGCAAAATGTAGCTTTTACAAAAGGCTCTAGAAACTCTCTTATCCAGTCTTGCTTTAGAGTCAAATGTTGTACTTCATAACTCTATAGTGACTGTTACATTGATTTAAAGTCACAGCATTTGTGACTTACCTCTGTTAGTTCACTCTTTCCTTTTTATTTCTATCTGATCTGCCATAGTTACCCCTGAAATCTTTACAATACCACATTTAGCCATCTATATATAGGCCAAACACTGTGAGTGTTTGTATATCATGCTTGGAAATGCTGCCTTTTTTATTTCCATGAGTGACATCACTGCATTGATTCATTAGCATTGGCTGGTGCTATTATGATGCTCTCAGCAATTCTGCTTTCAGTATATTACTTCTGGGATATGTGTCATTCAAGTGTAATAGCTGTCAGCTGGCAGATAAGCCACACAGTCAAGAACTGATTTCCATACATTTTGAACAATCATTTTTTCCCAAATGCAGTTGCTAATTTTGGTGTATATATAATTTATTCAACTAAACAGATTAGTTTTACAGCATATGTATATATTCATATTGTTTGAGACCATATCATTATTTTAAGATAATACAGTGTGTGATTAGTAATGCCCACAATGGGATTTCAATGCAATGTGATCTGATTAAGATGCTTCCACCTGGCATGCATACACACAGACTAGTAAATATGCAATAGGAGTGTGCTGAATAACTTTTAAATGCAGTGTGCAGCACGAGTATACTTTGGTTTCTGGTTGCAATAATAGGTATTTTAAAAAGCAAGAATCTTTAAAGATCCCAGTAATACTGCAGTGGAGTACAGTGGTGTTTGAGAAATTGGGGGAAGGCAGGCAAGCGAACTCTAGAGAGGGAGCAAGCCATGAGGCTGTTGGAGAGGAGAATGGAAAATGTCTCTGGGGAAGTGGCAGTCACATGGAAGGAAGGCACTGGAAGTCATATGCATGAGGGAACTTAAAAGGGGTGGTGTTCCAAAGAGTGAGGGAGCTTGGAGGTTTTTTGGGGTGAGCCAATGGGAGCCTGCTTCAAGCGAGATTTTTTAACCTGCCCTTGAAAAGGTTTGGTTAAAAGGAAGAGGTCTGATCTGCTGCTGCTTCCTAGTATGAATATTCTCACTCTCTCTTGATGTGCAGGTCTCTTTGCTAACAGTGTTCCTGCCTCAATGGTTTTATCGTTTAAATCTCATCTTACAATATTTTACAAGGATGATATTGCCCATCTCTAGGGATAACAATCGCTAATAAAAATGTGCCATGGTTCTAAGCTGACACTGAAAACCACTTTTATAACTAGCACAAAACACTGGAAAGAAAACAGACTTGAAACTGAATCCAACCATAAAAGTCAAGTGTTTGCTTTGCTGTGGCTGGGGGACTTAAGGGATTGGTAATGGGATATAGGGCCTTTTCTCTCCAGATCAGCAGTTCAACCTAGCCTAAATATTGCAGTTAGGAACCAAGACACACCACTAGCTGTGGATGTTTGCTGTCCAATATGAAATAAATGTGATGGTCTCAGTCCAGTGCCCAATAAATAAGTGTCCACATCACTAATAATAAAACAGTCACTTAGGGCCAAATTTTTAAAGGTATTTAGGCACCTAGGCATTTTAGAAAATTCTACTAGGCCCTTATCTGCTTCTATGGACATCTAAATATGTTTAGAAATCTGGCCCTTACTGACATAAGATATCGCACTCTCAAGTGAGAGGCCAAAGAATGGCATGGCAAGTGAACTACCCTCGCTCTTCCAGGGATGCTCCCTGCATGTCCCCGTTGAAGCACCCTGGGGTGACGGAATGGGGAATCTTGTTCTGTTGTTGCCTGTGCTGTATCTGTTCTGTAAATAAATATAGGGTCTCAGCCTCCAAGGCTGCCAGTCAGCGACATTTCACCAGCACTTCCATCTTAATAATGTGCTTTGACTATGACAGATGTGTATTGTCACAGTTTCACTCATTGAAGATGCAGGAACTGGACCCCCCCATGTTATACATGGAAAGGAGCTCCCATTATGGCATTCTTCATGACTCTGGAAATTGCCTCTTCCCTTGACTCATCAGAGCTCATATTTTTAGCCTGTTTTCTGATGGAGGTTTGCTGAGCAATAGCAGGTACCTTTATTGTTATGGCAATAAACATATGGTAGTTATACAATGTTTAAGTTGCATGGCAGCTGATTAGTATGGTATTTGAGTAGTTTTATTGTGTGTTGAGTGTGCGGCTTATTATGTAGGGGCTGATGTTTATTAGCAGCATTGTGTATCAAAAGAATAAATGATTGAATATTCATTGTGAGACTAACTAGTCCTACTGTATGTCTGCACAGGGTAAAGAAAAATATGGTAATTGTTTGTCTGAACCCATTTTTATAGGGGTTTGAGAACACAGTACATCCTACTTATCCAAATATCTGAGGAGATGCCCAAAACCTTTGGGCTATTCAGTTCAATGGCAGACCAGACTTTGAAGTGTTCTCTCAGTGTTAGAGGACCCTGGGAACATACTTCAAGACCTGCTTTGGCCAGTACTCTCAGCTCTGGTACTTCCCTCTGGAACTTACAAGGTTGGAAGGGAAGTGGCTTCAGTTCAGGTTGCAGTTGCATAATCTCATATGTAGCATTGCAAGACTTAAGTTACTCTTATGTGGAACATAAGAGCTCAGCAAGCTCAGAAATTCAGTTCGACCTCATGGGAGACATGTGACATTTGGTAAATTGACAGTGAGTGAAGAGATTTTGAATAACGAATAATATCACTTGTGGAACTCTTGGCCATTGCCATGCTGTAAAATCTGTGTCTTCCCAGGCTGTACTAGACTTCAATACCTGCTATAAACAGAGTCAGATCTGAGACAGGTCTGTGGAATGGGTCATACCAGGAGCTGTAGAAAGTTACGGGTGATTTAAGAGGTGACTACACTGAACAATTTTGTCTTGTACATTTTTTTTTCTTCAGTCTCTCTCTAAAACATACACCACTAGCAATGAAATTTGCCTGCATATACACATATCTCTGATTGGGGTGTAGAATTGCAGCCTCCAGAGAGTTTTGCCTTAGGCTGACAAATGAGGTGCTCTTCAAATTACCACCATATTAGACCAATAATGGAGCATAAGTAGGGGATCTTATTACAGTTGACTGTTCAGAACTGGACTATGGAGGAAAAAAAATATAGGTTTCTGTCTCAAGAGAAAAAATGTGATTGTCATCACAAAATCTATAAAGTTTGGGAACATTTATTCTTCATGGGAGACCACAATGCGTTTGTGTAAATTATTATTATTACCTTCCTGGCAGTGGCTTACCAGAAGCAGGTACTGGCTACTTGTTGTCATAGCAACAGCTCCAATTTTGTAGCATTTCCTCTTCAATTAAGTGTTTCAAAATAAGGCTGGCTCCAAGGGTTTGGCATTTTAACAAATGGAAAAAGCTTTTAAAAAACAGTGTGATGAAGAATGTAATAAGAATTTTTATTCTACATTTATGCCCAGCATAATCAAAAACCTTATACCCCTTTGAAAATCTGACCCCAGGAATACAACTACAGCTACAGCACAGAATGGCATATGTATTATTGATCTAAGAGACAGAAAAAGCATAAAAGGTGGAGGACTAGAATTATGGGGGAAACTTTCAATAGCAGGAACCACAAATGAGTGCACATGCATCCACTCGCCACACATCCCTGCCCTTCCCCCATGTGCATATGAAAATGGAGTAATGATGCCAACAAACTGGTACTTAGCAGAGCACTTAAATAGCATATTTCATTTTCAAAGGACTTTTCCAAGGTAACAAAGCTAAATTTAGATTGGTGTTCAATAACCTGATTTTGGGAGTAAATGCAGCTTTGCATAATGCAGCTTTGCATAAGCAAATTCAGGGCATTTCAAGTGTGCTTGCAATTTTGTAGGCACACATGTTAAACCCAGGGTTGTGAGTTCAATCCTTGAGGGGGCCATTTAGGGATCTGGGGCAAAAATTGGGGATTGGTCCTGCTTTGAGCAGGGGGTTGGACTAGATGATCTCCTAAGGTCCCTTCCAACCCTGATATTCTATGAAATATTATGCCTCAGTTTGAAAGCCTGACCCTATATTTAAAAAGTATTTACCAAGGGTAAAACATTCAGAAGTGCCTAAGTCCCATTTGCAAAAATGACTTAGATATCAGAAATCTGTCTCATAGGAAGTAAATGGGACTCAGGCTCATGAGGATTTTTAAAGGCACTTCAAGATGCAGGCAGGCACTCAGTAGGATTTTCAAAATTATGCAGGCCCTAACTCACTTTTGAAAATGGGGGTTAGCTGTCTGAGATATTTAAGTCTTGCAACACTAAGGGGAACAAAGCCTAAATACTTTTTTTCTTTTTTTTAATTTTGGCCTGAGAGCCTAAGTCACTTTTGAAAATGGGACTTAGACTCCTAAATTACTTAGGTACTTTTCAAACTTTTACCCTAAATCACTGAAAGAAAGAAACTGGATAATGACAAGGTTAAATACAAAACATTATGGGTGAGAGACATAAAGATGAAAACAAAGAAGAAACTGCAGTAAGCTTCTCTTACAGAACAGATCTTGATGAAGAGCAAGACAAAAAAATATGGGACCAACTCTGAATCTAGAGGATATAATATATATGGGGGACTTTAGCCAGAGAGCCATCTATGTATGCTAATTTACCCTCTCATAGTGCATTACTGGCTGATCCATTCAGAACCATAGAAAGAAACCATTTTATATCTACTTTTTTTTTTTTAACTAAGAGCGGAACTGACTCCGAATGAGGGTAAAATAGGAAAGATTATGTCCTAGGGAAATGTCTGTGTATGAGAGTGAGGAGCGGGTTCATAGAGCAAAGCAATGTAACGATACTATGTTTTTAGAAAGTAACAGATATTTGAGAAATCCAGCGAACAGAGCATAAAGAAGGAGTATTAAAAACCCTAAGTGTCCAAGAAGCGAGGACCTCATAGAAGATTGTAAGTAAAAAAGGCAAGAGGCAGCAATGTCAACGTAAAAGAGAAATCCTATTTATAAGAGATGACTGAAGTTAGCTGCATGAAGGATTGTTCATAGATCTGATAGCCAAAGGAAAACAGGACTGGGAACAGAGAAAGAGAAGGGGAGAAAAGCCTAGGAGATGGCATGTATGCTCTCACTCACATCACAAATGTATTCTGATTGTACAAAAGTCCCAGAGGAAATCCAGCACACAAGACAGTATACACCCTGTGGTAAATCAGATTTAGTTTAAGGCCAAAATTTCAGAAAATGCCAAGCAGAATTACACACCCAAATGAACTGTTACGCGTCAAAATAGTTAATTGCACATGCGGTTGCTGAGGCTGTATCCTCAGCTGTGGTAATGTTATATGTACATGTGCATGTATTTGCACTTGTAACTAAAGGCTGTTTTCTGAAAATTTGGGATTTATCATTATAATTATGCATCCCTCAAAATACTTCCCAGAATGCTCTATAAACTGGGTTGTGATGATTTGAAGAAGGGATGGGTAAACTGTTGAGAAGAAAATACAGAAAACAGCACTGCACTGACAAAACAGTGCCCTGGCATCTCAAACCAGTGCTTCCAGAAGGTTCTGAAACATATAACTGTTTCATTTTGGCTGTACAGAATTTATGAAACTCAAAAACAATCTACAAGTGTTTCATTGCTATGAGGACAGCTATTCTCATGATATTTCTGGCCTATCCCAAAACAGGATCATTTGGAAATCTTCTAAGCATAGGTTTTCTTCTGAGACTTTTAGACCCGGATCAGATAGTTCAGATAAACTTTGGATCAGCATTTGAACTCTTTATTGTTTATCCAACTTGAACATGAACTCTGAACCTTTTGAGGCTTGCTTAAGTCATTTCTAATGTGAAGCTTCTGTCTCACTATATAGGTTATTATTTGTGCTAAATTCGTGTGCTTGACAAGATTAGAGATGGTGAGAGGAAGTACTGGTTAATTTGCTTTACTCAATTAAATGAAATTGAGTTTAATAACTCAGTTTAATAACTATTAGCTCTAGGAAGAGTAACTGATGTATTGTGCCTGAGTACCTAAAATGTTTGAGACACAAGGTAGGTGAGGTAATATCTTTTTTTGGACCAAATTCTGTTGGTGAAAAAGACAAGCTTTTGAGCTACACAGAACTCTTCTTCAGGTCTACCTGTCATTGTCATTTCAGCAGTGTTCCATTTTAAGTATAGATATAGCCTAGAATACTGCTTTGGGGGAAGATTCTGCTTCTTTTTAACTAGATCCAAGCAAACTGTACGCAGTAAACAATTTATTTGATTAACTCTTCATTTCTGTTACCAAATTATTTTTGGTATATCAGATGTCACTTTTGTCAAATTTCTTGGGTATATGAAATTATTGGATAATGGGTTATGCAAACAAATTTCAGTGTATGAATAGTTCTTTATTATTTACTGTGCCTATTGCTTTCAATATTTGTAATTCATTCTTAATGCTGTAACATTTTCCCAGAATGGTCCCACATGCTTTGTGCTCATGTCTGGCAGTAAACCATCCAAACTGTCTGAGTCCCACAGCCAGGAGACTACCTAATATACACATTGATATTCACTGGAGCTGACCAGAGAATAGAAATTCTGTTTTGTGGAGCATTTCTAGATGTCAACATTTGAATTTTGTTCCAATTTAGTACTAAACCCAAAATTTCAAAATTCTACACAAAAAGGAATTTCTGAACAAAAAATTAGTTTTGGATTAATTTATTTTGATGTTGACTATTTTATAATAAAACATTTAAAAAATTTTGAAACTAAAAATAGTTTCAAAAGGAAGAAAAGGGACATTTTTGTTTCAAAAGTTATTAAAATGGTATGTTTTAACATTGTAGGAACTTTTTTCTTTTCTCCCAAACAAAACTTCAGTCAAACCGGCACGATTTCATAAAGGATTTTGATTTCAACAGAATTGTGTTTTCCAGTGGAAAACTATTCAGTCCAAGTTTTTCTGACCTACTCTAATATTCACGTTACCTCTAATATTCATATTTCTTTCAGTGAGCACTTACAGTGATCACCATTAGAAAGTAAACATATATTCCAGACAGTATTGCCAGACAGTGCTATCCGACATGTCAGGTGTATTTTCTATTTTAAATGTAGTGTGATGATACAGTGTGTTATCTACTAGCACTTGTAGACAGATGGACCACATTTTATTGTAGTGGAAAGCACTGGATTGAGACTTTGGAGATCTAAATTCAATTCCCAGGTCTGCTGCAGACATTTCCGTGTGACCTTGGATGAGTCACTTAATCTCTTTCTACCTCAATTCCCCATCTGTAAAATGGAGATATTAGCACTTCCTCTCTCAAACCATTTGTCTATTTAGACTCACCGTAAGGTCTTTGGCGTAGGAACCGTCTCATGTTTTTGTATGGTGTTCAGCACATTAGGGCCCTGATCTAAGTATCACAATGCAAATAATAATAATGACAAATGATAACTTGTTAATGATGCACTGTAAATTTAAGCACAGTGAAGATCAATGAAGGGTAGGAAGAAACTGCAAATGCTTTTCCACTGACACTAGGCTCCTACAAGAAAGCATATGAGAGTATACAAAGAATGACTACGAAACTCTTAAGCTGGGAATTGGAACATGAGTCATAACTGTGTCCTTATCTGGCTAAAGGGAATTGAATTTATCCTTTTCTGAGACTGAAACTGGAATTGTTGGACTCTGTGTGCCAGCTAGGGGAATTTGATATCTGCAGAAGACCTAGTGTATTCAGTGGATCTCCTTAGAACCTTAGATGTTCAGTTGTATACACTTCTCACACTTCATGCTTTCCTCCAAAAAACCCAACTTTTAACGTTTTAGGAAACACTCATAATGCTAATATTATGATGAAACATTCCAACAAAGGGAAAAATAGTGTACTTGCCAGCCAGTCACATTTGCAGTTTCTGAGGGTTGCAAGAGACTGTTCTTTAAAATAAAAGTACTACATAATATTGAGAATTAACCATCAAACTGTGTAAGTTTAAGCATGCATAGTCCCCTTGTCTTCAATGGGTTTGCTCATGTTCTTAAATCTGGGAATACCCTTTTGTACCTTGCTGAATCCAGTTCTTAGTAATGATTATTAAACTTGTACTACAATGATCCCTTCTACAGAAATGGCAAAAAAAAAAAATACCTGGCAAAAGAAAAATTACTTACCAATGAATGGTTTCAGAGTAGCAGCCGTGTTAGTCTGTATCCGCAAAAAGAAAAGGAGGACTTGTGGCACCTTAGAGACTAACAAATTTATTTGATGCATCTGATGAAGTGAGCTGTAGCTCACGAAAGCTTATGCTCAAATAAATTTGTTAGTCTCTAAGGTGCCACAAGTACGCCTTTTCTTTTTACCAATGAATGTTTTTCATTTCTTTTACTTCTGCAGTCACGTGGCACCAGAGGTGCACATATCATAAGAATGGGCATTTGCAGAGGCATATTTAAAATGAGGTCATAGAAGTAATCTTCATTCCATTCAGACTAAATCTTTTCTATTTTGAGCTTGGCATTGGAGGCAAGTTTTTGTGATGTTTGCTAAGCATATGGCAAATCTAAATGCTAACAGTTGCTACATCTGTTTTTAAAAATGGAAGCCCAAATAAGGGAGCATTTGTTCACTTGTGTGTGCAATTCAGATATTACTTTTTGTTATGTTTTTTTTACCTCTATCATTAATTTTCATTTTTCCTACTTACCAGTCATTTTCTAAGGTGTTGGAAAAGCTTAGGGAATGGGTTTTTCCCCCCCTTGGCCCAAAACTCACAATAACATTAGCCTGAGTTATACACAGGAACCTTTGCAATATTCAGAGTTGATTAGACATCCCAAGTTATAAGCTCAGAGAGGGCAATTGTTACTCATGTGGTCTCAAAGCTATATTCTACAGTATCTAGCACAGATGTGCAACTAGTATTGAAGTTTCAGAGTAACAGACGTGTTAGTCTGTATTCGCAAAAAGAAAAGGAGTACTTGTGGCACCTTAGAGACTAACCAATTTATTAGAGCATAAGCTTTCGTGACACGAAAGCTTATGCTCTAATAAATTGGTTAGTCTCTAAGGTGCCACAAGTACTCCTTTTCTTTTTAGTATTGAAGTGTACTGTTGTTTCACCACAGAGAATTTGCTGAATCACATATTACCATTAAACAGCTCTAATTTTAAAGGCATCAGTAAGAATCTGGCAGCAGCTACAAGTAAAGCAAACTTAATATTAGAATATATTTTTAAAAATGAAATGAAACATTTTATTCTATTTTAAATATTATTAAACTGTTTGCTTACTTTCTAAATTTATCCAGCCAATATTGAAAGCAAGTTACAGAAGTATAAAATAACTTGACTACAAAATTAGTTGAAACTAAAATAAAATAATTTTTCTAATTTTACAGCAGTAACCACTTTAATTACTAGAATTTATAGGGCAGGGGATCCAGCTTCTAATAAAATTAGATTACCATGTAATTTTTTCCTTGTAGCTTACATAAAACATGTATCATAAATATTATCTCTGTCCACTTGGAAGCTAAAGAACGCTTTCCCACAGACAACCGTTGTGTTTGGATTGAAGTCTGATGGATTCCAAACAATCTGAAAAGTATTCAAAACAAGCTCTGAACAGAAAGCAGTCATTAATGGGATGATTGCCAGGCCATTACAGTATAACCTTTATGCAAATTTTACTTTGACACATTTTTGTGACAGTGTTCAGCTATAAATCTTAGAGGCTGCCAATTTTGTCTAGACTGCAAACCAAGAGCCATAAAATGACTGTTGCACATCAAGTTATGTATCGGTCAAGTTTCAGCTGCCTAAAATGGTAATAAATGTATTTGTATTTATACATGCTTTGCAGGTCACACACCAGCATCCACTGAAGTGAGAGTAGGAACTTCCAGTGAGCAATGTATTGAGCTATTCTTTAACATAATTCTAAAGACTTTTTCCTGTGTGGAAAGATTCCATAGGAAGCAAATCTTTTATAATTCATTCTTTTAAATAAATTTAAAAGAGGTCAGTCCAGATCTATAATGACTAAAGGTTTGACTGTTTGGGGTCTATGTGAATTAAATTATCAGTCTTATTTCTTAAGACTATATTAGGGCAAAATATTTGTTTATTTAAGTTGCATGTGAAAATGACTGAGGCCCTAGTTCAGCAAAGCTGTTATGCATGTGCTTAACATTAACCAGCTAGAGAAGTCCCATTGATTTAATTTGAGTTGGATCTACTAAAGGTAACAGTGGCACCCACAGCCATATGCACATTACATACAGTGGAAGGTGCCAAGTCATCAGTATTGGGACCCTGCCACCCAGGGCTAGATTAAGACATAGACAACCTAGGCATGTGCCTAAGGCCTGCTTCATGAGAGGATGGGAACCTGGACTCCTGCTGGTCTGGTTCAGGTATGGCTGCAGGAGCTGGCCCAACAGCAGTAGCAAGGAGGAAAAGCTGTGGCTGCCCCAATGGCCTCTCAGGTTTGGCCCTGCAGTCCTCTGTTATGATGGCGCCCAGGTGCCAGGTCACAACGCCACTCATTCAGTTTTGGCTCTGCCACCACCCTGTCATGACAGAGGCCCATAATGACAAATGTGAGGGGGGCACTGCGATGGCACTCCTCCCCACCATTGCCCTGGCACCAGCTTCTGAAGCAGGGCTCTCCCACCCACCTACCTGCCCAGCCTCACTCCACTTCCAGCAGCCCATGTCTTCTGTGCTCTGCTCACAAGACTTGCTCAGTGACAGTAGCAAAGCCTGCTACAAGTACAGGGAGCTGCAATGAGTGTCCACGTGGGGGAGCTGGCAGGGAGAGAGTCTGTGGGGATGGACACGATAGGATTTGCCTAGGATTTGTTAATCTGGCCCTTCTCCCACCTCAAACATAGACACAACATACATAAATGCCATGCTAAGTCTAAGTGAGAGTGACACACGTGCATCCCATGTGAAAAATTGCAGGGGGCATCCCTGCAAGTTTATTGAAGTTAAGCACATGCTTATAAGCATTGCTGGATTGGAGCTTCAGTTTGATGTCCTCTTCATCTGTTGATGGATCACCACATAATTAGGAACAGTTGGTTGTTTGACTCTGAGATGTTCAAGAGCTGATAAAGCTTGGGATTTTCTATGTCAGTACTTGTATATATTGGCAGAAACTTTGCTCTTGTTTAAAGGGTTTGGCCCTGAACCGTTTCATATTGATCACAGACACAACTACCAGTGAAGGAAAAAGTAGGTGCAGTGTTACGACGTTTGCATACCAAGGACACTGTCACTAGCTGGCCCTGTCAGGGGAGTCAGTCTGTGCCTTGCCTGTGACCTAGCAGCTCTCTCTCAGCTGGTCTGATATGGCAACTTAATTTATAACTAGTGACACCAGCTGTGAAAGGGTCAGGAAAGACTACACAAAGAGGGAGGGAACAAGTGCATATAGGGAGATCCCTCTCTCTGGGAAGGGTCTGCAAAGGCAGACTGAAGAAGGCCACAGGAATGGAATTAATCCCTGTTGTGGGCACAGAGATTGGGGTTGGTATTCCAGCAGGGAAAGAAGGAGCTGAGAGGACCAAAGGAGAAGCCAAAGGTCTGGGAACCAGAGGAGAGGCTGTGTTAATCATAGACTGTGGGGAAGCAGCACAAGAGGCTCAGAGATAGGAAGTGGCCCAGGGAAACAGCAGTGGGTTCAAAGGAACAGATTTAGCTCCTCAACATAGGATTACTCGGCCAGAACACAGAGCAGAGGGTGGGCCTCTGCTCCCTTACCAGTCTCAATGAAGGAGTATACAAGCCTGATGTCAGGACAATTGAGACTGAGCCTAAAGGATGGGTGGAGGAATAGCCCAAAAGGTAACAGAAGGATCTACTGTGCTGGGCCAGTTTTCCATTTTGAATTATATTTCTATCATCCTGGAAGGGATCTAGACTAGACAGGACTTAGCCAGAGGGCTGAGTCTCAGACAGAATCAGACCATTGCAGAGTCGAAGTGAAGGTCAGCTGTGACCCAAGAGATGACGTTTCTGGAAGTGCCATGCCCTGACATAATGGGGTGTTATGGCCGCAAATTCACCAGCTCAAATTATTACAGGAATGATTACCTCCCAAATAAGGAAAATTAAGCCTTAAGCCTAGCACATGACCCAAGTGGCCAGGTATTGGGCAAGCTCACAGGAGATACCAGGAGGGCAAATATCATCCCCTGTCCCCACTCCACACTCATAAAGAAAAAACATGCCATGGATGGAACTTCAGCCAAATGTCTGAGGTGGTTTCCAGTTGTACTTCTCCATGGCACAGAGGACTGGAGACTGATTGAAGGAGCCTACCTATGACTCCTCCTCCCACCCCACCCTCCACCCCCGGTGCGTGCACACACATACAAACACCCTTCTTTCCTCAGACTGCTGTGTAGGGATCCATACTAGAGAGGTTGCATTGAATATCACCCCTCCCCTGGCTGGAATGAAACAACAATATTTCTGCACTCAAGGAACTGTCCATAGCTTTAGGAGAGAGGTTGGATTTGGCCAAAGAGAACTAATTCAAGATTCTCATAAGGGAAAAAGCTGAAAAATATGAGAGTATATGGGTATGGGTAATGGGGTAAAACATGAAGCAAATAGAAACTGGATCCTTGTTCCCCCTCATAACTGTGTAGTAATGGCAGTCAATGTTCTTCATCATTGAGATAAGAGAAATTTGTTATTATATAGCAATATCTTAGCTTCTATTATTGGAAAAACTGACCTGTGATGTTATTGGATGTTAGTTTCTCCAGTAATGTGCAAACTTACTGTTATGATATTCATCTCAAGTTTAAGTCACACCCTACACAACGATAGATACAGCCTCTAAAAATTAAAATAACTAATACATAAGGCCCTACTTAATTTGCGATATTGCAGATCCTGCAATATTAATGCAATTTTTATTTTAATTAGCTTACTTTGCACAGTCCACAATTTTGCATACATTTTGAGGTTTGCAACACACACCTTTTTCCCCATTAATACAGTAGACCCCATTTATCTGAGCTGTTAGTGGCTGGGGCTGGGGCTGGCAACCCTGCATATTAATAATTGTAATATAGTTGCAGCAAAATGTTTGATTATCAAAAAAAATTAGTAGGCATAACAAAATACTTGAGTGTTTATATTGTTCCAGCAAATTTTTCTTAAACAAATAGATCTTCTCTGACTTTTCCAAATTACTGCAATTAATAAAGGTCCATTATTACTTTTCTGTGATTTTCCATGTCTTGTCCACAACTCAGCTGCAATTATTTGACAATCATCCCGCAATTCAAGTAGGCCTTCCTAATACAGTATGTAAATTAACATATCAGATTTCCACATAAAATGAAAGCTTGTGCATTCTTTCATTCTCGGACACATACCCCAATTTATTATACAGTTACAGATAAAAAATGGTTTCCACATGGTGGGGGGGTGCATTAGGCATAAAATATATCCTCTCATATATAGCCATTTCAAAAAGAGCTTTTGTCCATAAATCTATGCAGTGGGTAGTTCTGCTTTTCTAGTAAATTATCTCTTGGCTACCATCACTGTTCTTTAAGAAGATGATTTGCTTGCATTAATAACCACTTCTATATGAATCATGTCTGTACTGCATAACCAAAGAAGAAATCCAAACCATTGATGTACTTAGCATATTTCTCAAGCTCATAATTCATACTGCAATTAATTTTAGTATGAATTACAGCTACTTCAAAGCTGACTTTTCTGCAGTACCAGCAAATGTAATTGAAAAAAGATAGAAGATGGGAACAGGTAGATGGCTGGACATCTATTTTAATGTCTTTTCCTGAGCATTGTTACTGTTCACTCTTACTTTTATTTTCTCCAGGAAGTGCCAGACTGATTGCATCTCACCATCAAAAACATGTCACAGGCTTCTATCATTGTACATCACACCACAATTCCACAAGATGCATTTCTGCACTGCAACTTTGCAAGAGATTAACTGCAAGGTGATATGCTAGGGATAAGCAGAGGACCATTAGGGCTCTAAATTTATCTTTGAGCTGCAATAGACAGGGACTGGCTAAAAGATTACACATGTCATGGGGGAAAAGAGGGAAAGTGCCCGGAGTCCATGAGGTATGTGGGCGAAGGCTTCTTACTATATATTACATTCTATGCATCCGATGAAGTGGGCTGTAGCGCACAAAAGCTTATGCTGAAATAAATTTGTTAGTCTCTAAGGTGCCACAAGTACTCCTGTTCTTTTTGCAGATACAGACTAACAGGGCTGCTACTCTGACACCTGTGATAGGAATTTTCAAATCTACACATTACAGCTCTCTCTCTCTATCTTTAGTGATAAGCATCTTGTCACCTCTACCCTCCATTTCCAAACCTTCCTGAACCTCCCTAGTAACAAGAAAAGGAGTACTTGTGGCACCTTAGAGACTAACCAATTTATCTGAGCATAAGCTTTCGTGAGCTACAGCTCACTTCATCGGACGCATACTGTGCCTAGTAACAGGCACCGTGAGCCAGTTCCCTATCCTGCAAGCAGAAATTACTCCATCATGATTACTACTCTGTGGATAACATTTGACAGGGTTTGTAATCTAGCATCTTTTACAAACATTACATTTGATTTATTTATTTTTAATATTGTAATTATCACTTCACTGAAGTTTTCTTTTCAAAATCTGGTTTAGGTCAGTTGACTGAGTTCTTAATGTCTCAGGACTATGAATAATCATGACCTCAGGGAAATCTGCTCTAATCAATTTCAGAACAAATCCATATATATTTCTGCCTCTCTCTCACCCCACGCCCTCAAGAATAGCAAAACAAACCTCAGATTGGAATGTCAACTACTCTTTTCTAGGTCATCCACATTCTCCTGAGAGATAAAAGATTTTCTTATGCTGCTATCAATGCACTCCTAGAGAGCTTATCACTGATTTCTATATACACACACACACACCCCTGCCAACAGCTTTCTAGGAAAGTGTTCAACTTTTTCACTGTGTGTTTTAAGCTGCACTAACTCTGTATGCAAATCATGTATTAAACCTAATAGTTCTTTTGTGCTTTCTTTTACTTTTCTCACTTCTGAAATATGTAGCAGTGAATTTCTACTCTCAGAGAAATGGGCAAACTGGGTTTCTTTCCTCTTGCAGGCACTGCAATTTCTCCAGGATCAAACTGTGGCATTGAACAACTGGTCCAAGTAAGGAGTGGGGCATGTGTGACTGTCCCTTAGAGTATGTCTACACTGCAGTTAGACTCTTGAGGCTGACCCATGCCAACTGACTCTGGCTTGCAGGGATTGGGCTAAGGGGCTGTTTAATTGCATTGTAGATGTTCGGGCTCAGGCTGCAGCCCGGGCTCTAGGACCCTGCAAGGTACATCTACGCTGCATTTAAACAGCCCATTAGCCCAAGCCCTGTGAGTCCAAGTCAGCTATCCCAGCCTAGCTGTGGGTGTCTAACTGCAGGGTAGAGATAGGTGTGGAGAATTCAGGGGGGATTACACACCTGGTGCAAAGTGTGGTAGGAGCTGGTGCCTCCTCTCTGCCTCTCCCTATCCCCTTTGGGGCATACCTCAGGAGTAGGCTGCACTGTCCCTCAGGACAAGGCCTGTAATTGTGTCAGGCCCTAGTTCAGCTGGTATAGTGGAAGGCTCCTTGCATGCTCTTTATTTATCTTCACCTCTACAGTTAAATCCCCAAGTCTTTCTCAGTGAATTTCTGACAAAAATGGATTTGGGGAAAGTATCTATCTACTGTCTCCCCCATAGCTCTGTCTGCAGCTGTAGTCTTTGCTCCTGTTTGTGTTCCTTCCATTTCCCAGGTGATTCCATCCAGAGTTTTTCCTCTGAACATTGCCTGTTCCCTCACTGTGTGGTGTCAGGTTCAACCCCCGCATTTAATTAGGCCTTTCATATAGAATACGTCTACACTTTGGGACGAGAGTGTAAATTCCTGTTCCATGAGACATACATACATGAGCGCTGACAGAGGTGATGCACTAAAAGCAGGGTGTAGCTACTGCTGTGGAAGGGACTAATGGCCCCAAGTACACATCCCTCCAGGATGTTAGGCATATACTGAGGCCAGCTAGCCCCTCCCGTCACCATGGCTACACTCTATTTTTAATGTGCTACCGTATCGGAGCTAGCAGGGGTATGTCTCTGTGAGCTGGAATTTACACTGTCCAGCTTCAAGAGGAGACATACTGATATTCAGTCCCAGACCATTAACTAACCATACTTTATTAACCTGTCCTAGCTGGATCAGTCCCCAACCAGTTCTTCTCCTTGCTTCTTCCTGCCATGACCCACATCACCGCAACCTCTTGTCCCTCTTCCCACACCTCATTCCCAATAGTCCAACTCCTATCCCCATGAAATAGCTCATGGAGTCCAGAGCTGTGATGTCACAGATTCTCCTGGTGAATCCTAATGATGACATTTTAAATGTTAATTACTGCTGAGTGTTTTAGCAGAAACATCCAGTTAAATGCGAATGTGGTGGCTGGTACATAGACTGGATGCAGTGAAGCCATTAAATGCTGTCAAGCCTTGTCAGGGCAGGGGGGGGAAGGAATTCAAACCCCACTTATGTCAAATTGTGTTACTTCCAACTCTACTGAAAAGGAGGGAAAGGGGGAAAGAAGATGCTTCCTCTTTACTATAATGAAAGCTTCAACAGTCTTCCGAGTGCCAAAACTGCCTCCTACACCTTCCAAGGTGCCAAAAGCCCCAGCTGCAAAAACTTCGAGCTTCCCTTTAACAACTTATGGGAAGCAGTTATATTTTCAATAAATTGAATTAAATATAAGTAACGAACAAAAGGACTAATGTACTGAGTGGCTTATTTACTTATTTAGGTCAAGTTTGCCACAGAGGTCACATCTTTGGCTGTAGACTTGGGAAATAATTTACAGCATTTTAATTGATTACTCTAATGATATAATCCCAGAGAGGAGCAGGAGACAGGTGAGGCAGAAAAGAGAAGAGTGGTGAAGGAGAGCTGAGAGGGAAGAATAGGAAGAAGAATGAACGTAAAGGTGATTTGGATGCGAGAATCTTGGAGTCAGAGAGAGACGGAAAAATGAGATATGTTAAAAAAAAAGTATTATGGGTGCTAAATAAGCTATTTCTGTAGCATTTATATACCTGGGGAGATGTGCTTTAAAATACCATACAGAGAACAGAGGGTACAGAGCTGATTGGTCAATTAACCTCCTATATCATAATGTCACTTATGAAGATGAAGAGCAAAAAGAATGAGGAGAGAGAAAGCACTGGAAGGGGATGGCTAGCCAAGTCCATTCTAATCTCTGAAATCTGTTGGAAAGAATGTCATGACGCTATTGTCCAACAGTGGGTCTTCCATAGGATAGCTACAGGAGGAGGAGGAGGAGATGGGAGAAGAGAATGAGGGTGCAACATTGGTGACTGGCTTATCCTTAGTATACTAAAAATAATGATCATATCTAGCTCTTCCATAACTATAGAGCTTCATAGCACTATACCAACAGTATCCAAGTTCTCCCTCATTTATATAGCTTCCTTCAGCCAGAAAGATCCCAAAGCACTTAATAAACTATAATACAGTAGAATCACTTCAGCTATCTCTGTAGTGGAACGCAGGCAGTGAACTGACCAGGTCAGCACTCTGTGCACAGAAGGCAAAGAAGACCATATGAGACTGGCATAGGACACTTTTAAGGCTTTTAAGGGCAAAGAAAATTGTCTACACTGGAATATGGCTGATAAATCACTATAATAACCTAATTCTTGTAAAGAGTGCTATAGGCTCTTCATTGAGAAGTGGACAAGACTTCTGTTTTGTCTCATCTGAATAAGGGCATCTTCAAAAATATGATGTGGGAGTATTGATACTGTACTAGCAATTTCATAGATGGCATTCTTTCCTATATATCAGCAACACTTCTTGTCTGATTTTTTAAAATAAAATATTCTTGTCGACCTAAAGAGCTGATAGGTAATTCAAAAGATGGTAAATATAGCATTCCCCTTTCTGTCACTGGGAAATTCTGGACTTTCTAATGGAGCTTCAGGTAAGAGTACTCATTTTACATAACCTACTAAAAACATACATTTAAACAAAAAAAAATACTTAGTGCTTTATTGCTGTGTTCAGATGAAGTGTTTATTAAGAATAAAAAGAATTTTAGATGCTTCTGTCTTTAAAAAATGTTGTTGTTTTATCTTACGGTATAAGGAAAAATAACCCATACTGAGAACAATATTTAGATTCTATTTCTGGAATCAATTCAAGATTCCAACGGTGAAAAGACACTTCTCCAACTCTCTCAATCAGTCCCTGGGAAAGTTAAAAATAAGCCTTCCTGGAAAAAAAAATTGGCACATGTTATTTGAGAAAATTTCTTTATTCCATGAACTGCCTCATGTAGCAGATATTTATTTACCATCTGTGTAGACTTTTAACATTTTCCATCTTAACAGATACACAACTGAAATAGAAACAGATTTTCCATGCATAGGCTTTCCACAGGCCTCTGCTTTAAAAGTGTGTTAGCTTAGATATGTACGAAATTTTTGTGGTCTCCAAAATGGGAAAGCTCAGTTACTGTCTATCGTACTGACTCTGAAATTCCAGAAGTGATTTCTGCTGATGTCACCTCCATGCTGCAAAAGCAAGTTCTTCTGGGAGTTTGGTTCAGAGCTCTCCAGGGCATTATATGAAAGGTACAGTATTTATTTGGTACAGTATTTACCTGCAATCAGCTGGAAAATAGCATTTTGAATTAATTTCCTTCTTTTTGTACACAAGCGTGCTTCACTCAGTTTTACAGCTATACTGCTTGACTGTTATTAAAGTCAAGCCAAACAGTAAAAGAAAACAGTGCTTAATCTGGAAGTGACTGATAGTTTAAAAATAGAAAGCATCCTTTTATTGGTAATCTTACTTATCAATCCTAACTACAGACCAATACAAGCAATTCATAACAGCTGGCATACAAAACAGGCAATCTGAACCCCTTGACAGATGAGAGATTATTCTGCCTTTTCTTAGACATCTGTCTGTTACTACTTTCTCTAAAGTGCTATGGCTCTCTGATCTCATGATGACCCTTTCTTTTTCTTACAACTGTTGTTTCTGTTGTGGCTTGTTCAGTTACTGGGGTGCATCTGATACCTGCAGCTGGTGTTTGCAGCTCCTGGTGATTTTCTTTGCCATTAGCTCTGTGAGCATATTTTACTTTTGTGTGCACACAAGCAATGAGATCTGTATTCTGGAGTTCTTCCTGATGTTATATAGATGTCTTTGATTCCTTCTGTAAGACTCACCTTCAACAGCGGTTATTCTGTATGATTTTAGAGTGAGAGACATAGCTCTTACCTTGGTAGGTTACGAATCACTTTCTGCTTGAACTTCATCATTCTTTCTCACTCACAATGAGGATAACTGTCTGTTATTCTTTTCATAGTGTTCCGTTGGTCCTAGCTCTTTTTGTAACTGCTGCAGGGGCAATTGTGTTTGGCTGAAGAAGTTTGTTCATTTTTAACACTTCACTAAGGTCTTTCCACTCAGAAGTCTCTGAACTGGGAAACTTAATAAAGTTGGGCATGCTGAGATATAGTTAACAATGAGAAATATATAATCCTTTAGCCCACAAGTGCTTTTTGAAAATCAGTGCTTTCTGATTGTGTAGGCTTTTCCACTGACCCATTTGATCACCCATAGCAAGGGTTTGCCGTGGAGCAATCAAGCTGATACATCAGAGAATTGCCAAAATGAAATTTTTCTGTCCTTAATTCATGTGGAGTCCTACGATGAGCAAATTGTAATTTACAACGTGTTACCAGATTGCTACTGGATGTATTGTGCAACAACTCAGTTTTTGTGGTTTTTTTTTTTTTTTAATGAGTTGCAGTTTGGAAAAAGAAGTAGTCTTTCCTATTCAGTTCATTTAGGTCTGTGTCAATAAGTGTTAGGTTACGGTAACAGAGAATAATCTGCCAGAAAACTGACGGTTTCTGGAAAAGGACAAAGATCCAGGAATAATTGCAGACAGCTCAACAAAAATGTCTGATCACTGTGATACAACAATTTTTTACGCTGAATGTCAACTTTGGGTTTAGTTGCATCATCTGAAAGGATGTAGCAGAACAGAAAAATATGAAACCAAAATAGGGCAGTAAAATTGATTAGAGGCATTGTGTTTGGAGATCAACCTTCTTTACATGAAGAAAGTAAAATGACTAGGATTAAAAAGTTTGAACTGAGATGAGTGCAAAGTGATGCGAATCAAGTATGAAATAATTAGGAAACTATTTGTCTTCCAAATTTTGTAAAAAAACAGAACAAAAAAACACACAAAAAACCCTGAACACAAGTTATGTATTCAGTTTCCAGCAATTGAAAACCAAACGTCAGTTTTCAGGGCTTTGTTTTGTTTTGTTTTTTAACAAAAACTCCATTTTCAATGGAAATTTTTTGTTCCACAAATATTGCTATTTTGTTGAAAAGCCGTTTTCGATTGAAAAATGTTTTGACCAAAATATTTCAGTCTAAAACGAATGGGGTGTACAGAAAAAGTCAATAGGATATCCTATTATAGTTCCCATAAGTAATAAGGGTAGCATTTGCAGTGTCACTAATTAAACTAAAAATAGCAAGGACTATCTTTCCTTATATTCTTGAGGACATGAACTATTTACCAGCTGGGGTGAGGAAGAAATATCCTCTATCATATGCATTACAAAATGGGCTAGCTATATAGTAGGGGAAAGGAGGTTCTAGCTTCCAAAGGAGCACCTGATCTCCATCAGAGACAGATTACCAGATAAATGATCCACATTGTACTTTCTATGTTCCACCTATTTGTTGACTTATGTTACTATTTATAGATCACTTTTCATGCACTGAATCTTAAACTATTTAACAGAACAATGGATTACAATCCACAGTCAATATACTGGTTTCAGAGTAACAGCCGTGTTAGTCTGTATTTGCAAAAAGAAAAGGAGTACTTGTGGCACCTTAGAGACTAACCAATTTATTTGAACATAAGCTTTCGTGAGCTACAGCTCACTTCATCAGATGCATACTGTGGAAAGTTTAGAAGATCTTATTATATACACACAAAGCATGAAAAAAATACCTCCTCCCACCCCACTCTCCTGCTGGTAATAGCTTATCTAAAGTGATCACTCTCCTTACAATGTGTATGATAATCAAGGTGGGCCATTTCCAACACAAATCCAGGTTTTCTCACACACACCCCCCACACACACACACAAACTCACTCTCCTGCTTTTAATAGCTTATCCAAAGTGACCACTCTCCTTACATTGTGTGTGATAATCAAGGTGGGCCATTTCCAGCACAAATCCAGGGTTTAACAAGAATGTCTGGGGCGGGGGGGGGGGGGGAACAAGGGGAAATAGGCTACCTTGCATAATGACTAAGCCACTCCCAGTCTCTATTCAAGCCTAAGTTAATTGAATCCAATTTGCAAATGAATTCCAATTCAGCAGTTTCTCACTGGAGTCTGGATTTGAAGATTTTTTGTTGTAAAATAGCGAGAAACTGCTGAATTGGAATTCATTTGCAAATTGGATACAATTAACTTAGGCTTGAATAGAGACTGGGAGTGGCTTAGTCATTATGCAAGGTAGCCTATTTCCCCTTGTTTTTTCCTACTCTCCCTCCCCCTAGATGTTCTTGTTAAACCCTGGATTTGTGCTGGAAATGGCCCACCTTGATTATCATACACATTGTAAGGAGAGTGGTCACTTTAGATAAGCTATTACCAGCAGGAAAGTGAGTTTGTGTGTGGGGAGGGATGTGTGAGAAAACCTGGATTTGTGTTGGAAATGGCCCAACTTGATTATCATACACATTGTAAGGAGAGTGATCACTTTAGATAAGCTATTACCAGCAGGAGAGTGGGGTGGGAGGAGGTATTTTGTTCATGCTTTGTGTGTATATAATAAGATCTTCTAAACTTTCCACAGTATGCATCCGATGAAGTGAGCTGTAGCTCACGAAAGCTTATGCTCAAATAAATTGGTTAGTCTCTAAGGTGCCACAAGTACTCCTTTTCTTTTAGTCAATATACTGGAGGCAGAGAGTATGGGCTGGATAGCTCCTGGCTCAAAACTGCATTGACTTCCTATTAAAAATAGTATTTTATCAATGTGGGATATACCTTCGAATGTCACTCCCAAAACATTCCAGCAAATTGTCCAGTTTCTAACACTATTACGCCTTTGCGGAACATTTTATAGATGTTCCCTGTTACTACTCAATCTTCCTCAGTCGTACTTCTGTGACAGTGATTCAGAAACTTAAAAAAAAAATTAACGGGAGGTCACAAATCACAAGTGCAATTGTCATCAGAACAATTGAGGGAAACAACAAAGTTGAGGATACATTTTGTGCAGAAAACTAATAGAGAGGCAAACATAGAATACAGCAGCCCACCTCCTCGCTAGCACAGGTATGTGGGAGCACAGCACCCCTGTTCTTACATCACTCTCCATAGCACTCTCAAGGTCTCAGTGCTTATTTTCAAGCCACTTGCTGGTATAGGTTTAGAATAGCTAATGTCTGAGTTCATCTCTCACTCCCTGGCCATTACCACTCCATCCTTGTCAATATGTAGTCTTCAGCTCAGAAAATTGTTTGTCTAGTTAAGAGAAACATGAGGAGCCCAAGAATCGAGCATGCAAAAACAGAAATAACCAACGTGCTCAACTTCTCAATAATGAGAATTCATTCACTGAGTGTTGGGATATAAATGTGTGGTTTCAACTATTGCCTTAGGACTGAAGAAGTGAGTCTTTGAGAAAAAAATTAGAAAATGGTCTATTATTAAATGTTAAGAAGCTTGAAAATTGGGACAGGTTTATCCCTGGCATTATGCCGCCATGAATTTGGCTATAGATCTTTTTATTAGAAATTACTGCTTTGACCTAAGAAGCCCAAGGCAGAATTTAAATATTTTTAAAAACAGATTCAAAGGAAATTTTTGCCTGCAGTGGCTTTAAAGACACCCTCTTTGTTTATTCGTTGAACTAAGCCTGCGCACACTGAATTCAGTGAGGCGCAGTGCGGGCATGTGTTTCGAATTGTCCTGTGTCCTACACAGCAGCGGGGAGCGAGCTTCCGAGCCCCGGCAGGCGAGCTTGAGCTAGCAAGGCTGGAGCTAGCTCACTAAACATAGCAATGTGGATTTTGCAGCTTGGGCTGGAGGCGGAGCTCGGGCGTTCAAGAGTAGGGGGATGGGTACCTTGTAGTGCATACTCAGGGCAGCTAGCCTTTGCCACCACTCGCGGCTGACCATGCTATGCTACCATCAGCTAGTGAGAGTGCATCTGTGTGACCTAGGAATTACACCCCCCAGCCCCAAGTGTAGACATAACCTTAGAGGCAGTGCTGCTGCCACCAGGAGGAAAAGGCCCCGCTGCGAATTATATTGTATATTATACATCTAAAGTACATACCTTGGACTGGAAACATTTATATAGTTTGGATGTTCCCTTAAACCATTTGGCACCAGTTAAGAAATAGCACGTGCACACCTGAACCACAATGCCAGGGAGCACACCAATGTGCATTCTGAGCCAGCATCATAACACATGGAGAAGATCCAGGCTACAAAGGCATATGTTGCACCTACTTCATGTACATTATCAATCATTCTGTCTGGGACTGGCTCTATTAATCCATGACAAATAATTAAATTTGTCTTCTCTACCATGACCAAAGCATGAAATCTGCCATCTTTCCATATAAGCCCCCATGCTGTACGTGTATGTAATGTATGGCAGTAGCTTGTAATCATTTTTGGCACTGTGAGGAACAGTTGCTTTGAGATTATATCACTTCACATGCCCAGTACAGAAATAAAGATAAGCATTCATTTGTTCTAGTCCAGTAGATACTGTATAAACTTTCTCCGTGTGTGTATTACTTGCATCAGGAGAGGTACACTATGGGGACTTTTAGAGATGTTTGCTATAAAATTATTCCTGGTTAAACTCATAATTTTTTGTTAATAGCACTATACTTAGCATTTATACAACACTCTACATTTTCATAGTGCAGTACCAGAGACAAACTGAACCTCAACTTCCTACAAGTTAGAGGGCTGTTATTTTTCCCAGTATAGACATGGGGGAATTGAGGCACAGCGGTAGCTCAAATTCACAAAGTAGATCATTAGTAGAGCTGGGATTAGAATTTGGGAGTTCTTGGATGCCATTACCACAAAAAATCCAGTGGCTATATCATACAGCTTCTCTCTTAAATATTTAATAGTCATATTATGCAAGTGCAGTGGAAGCTTCTTAAACAAATACCTTGGGGGAAAATATACTGGTTACTAAGCAAAAACAAACAACAACAAAAACACCCTGAATTTTAACTCACTTTGAAATGACTAATCAATAAATGAATAAAATTCCAATATATTCAGCCAAATAAAATGTATCTTTCTCCTGTCACAAGAATAGATCTATCAAATGAATGCATTTGTAATATGTTAGTGGCTATCAGTTCTCAATATAAAGTACTAGTGAAATCTATTAATAGGTATTCATTTAGTTATCCCTTTGAATTAAAAGTTTCCCGTGGGATTTACATATGATGAAATCTGTCTTCAGAGTGAAAGTATGTAGTGTTGTCGCCGTGTCAGTCCCAGGATATTTAGAAAGAGACAGAGTGTGTGAGGTAATATCTTCTATTGGACCAACTTCTGTTGGTGAGAGAGACAAGCTTTCCAGCTTACACAGAGCTCTTCTTCGTGTCTGGGAAGAAGCTCTGTGTAAGTTCGAAAGCTTGTCTCTCTCACCAACAGAAGTTGGTCCAATAAAAGATATTACCTCACACACTCTGTCTCTTTTAAGGGAGAAAGATCAATTATGGAGTCACACTCTTTAAATAATATTTTTATTAAAGTATCAGTGCAGAATATGCACAGAGGACTAACCTGGCAATCTAGTGTAGTAGCACATGGCACTACTAAATAACCAGTCCAAATTTGGATCCCAACCTCCGGTGAGTCGCAATGAGCATGAAGGGTGCTCAAACCCTGCTGGGAGGAAATGCCTCAGTTGTTTTTTGTCTCGTGTCAGATAGAGTGCCTCTAGCTGGAGCTCAGAATATGCTGTGGATAGTCCTCCTTAATTGAAGGGACTGCTATTGAAATGGGGAGGAAAATGGCAGGATTGGAACATTGCCCACTTATCTGTCACCCGTTCCTATCCCCTCACTATCCATGCCCACACACAAATTATGCATAGAAATCCCATTATTTGCTTGGAATTATTTGTCCTTCTGCTGGGTGCATGGTATATAATCACTGCCCTATTATCTTCTCATAAATAGTAAAAGGGTTTATAGTCTATGGGAAAATGTACCCATACCAAGGCTGAGAAAAGTTTATGAAGAAAAAAACAGATCCACAATGTTAACATTTCACTTAAATAAACTGGTCTGTGAGAGCTGGGACTTCTGTGATTAGCCAGTCTCTGCTAAATTACATTGCAGTGGAATTTACTAAGCAGAAAGATAATCCTTGTTTCTTGAAAGAAAAATTCAAAAGATCCAGTAATTAGCTCTCAGAGGAGTCAGTTGGTTATTTTACAGCTGTGAAAAAAACCAGTAGAGACCTTATTTACTGACCCAGCTATCTGATAAATCAGGAAGAGATCAGTGTCTTGGAACTTTTTGAACAGACCACCTTCTGACATTGGGAAAGATCCAAATGAGGTCAACACCCTCAACTTCCTGTGCCAGAGGGAGGGAGAAAATCTGATAAACACAAAGCTTGCACAGGGCTGCTCTGGAGATGGGAAAAAAAGCTTTTAAAGAAACTGTCTTTTTTTGTTAAATGTAACAAGACAAACCCTTCACCAAACAGCAACACATGACAATTTATATTTTCCTTTTGATTGCACTATCAGATCTGCACATTGAAATATGAGGGTCAGTAGTGAAACATTCCCCACCAGACACAGTCAGAGAAAATACAATTGCTGCCCTATTCACCATAGCGTTAGGGGTATTTCTAAATTCTGTCACCCCCGAGGTGGGCCAGAGGGGCCACCCCCGAAGTGGGCAACAAATACAGAGAGAAAAGATGGTCCAATGGTTAGCCGGGGTTCAAGTCCCTCCTCTGGCACAGACTTCCCATGTGACTTGGGTAATCACTTTGACTGTGTCTCATTTCCCATGTGTAACGTGGGGATAATAGTGCATCCCTACATCATAGGAGTGTTATGAGGATATTACATTAAAGATTGTAAGGGACTCAGATATTCTACTAATGGAGTCCATATAAGTACCTAAAATAGATGGGTAGAACAAATGTAAATTTCTTTCAGGAACCCCTACATAAGTAGCATCTTCAAAATGGTTTTCAGTGTTCCAGTATTATTATTATCAGTTCCATTCTGGAACAGGGTACCTTAGCTACCCTTAAAACTCAGAATGTTTCCCCAGTGTCTGCAGTACTGCAGTATTATCTGCAGTTTTAGATATAAACTAGTTATTATGGTGTGGTCACTGCGAGTACCAGCATCAGTGAATGCTGATTTTTAATGGTGCCCCGTGTAATTCTAGGAATAGTTTCGAAACCCCAGAAACCAAGTTTATTCCTTGAGTAACTCCACTGATGCCAATCATTGTTCCATGGGCAGTAGGTGGTGCCCATGACAGTAGGTGGTGGCTTCAGTGTCACAATCTCACAGATGTATGAACTGTATATACGGCAGTCCAAACCTTTGCTCCAAACCAAACAATTCTTGGGTCTTGAAAAAGCTTTTTTTTTCCCCCTTTTTTATTTTTCATTTCATTACATCTCTTCATTTTCTGTTTCAAGCTGGAACCGAAAATGCTCTAATACCACAAAAATGCCTTCACTTGTGGTATTTCTGAAACAGAGCATACCTGAAATCTCACCAGAAATCTTTTTCTCACAAGATCTTCAACCCAGTTTTATGGATCTCATAAATTCAAATAAGCGTTGAGGTTTGCCCCTCTCTAATTAGAATTAATAGTAGACTTTCCCTCACAGATCCTGTTATAAAGCTACCTGATGTTTTTTGCCAAGTCTGTTTATTGTTGTTCCTCTACAGTAGAGTGAATATTCCATTATATTTTCTTGTATAGAGATGAGCTAATAAAATTTAGCCCATTGCAGATCTCTTTTCCCCATGGCTATTGCTTAAAGGTTAGCAGCACCTTGTATGATTGTGCCCAAAATGCTAGCATAAGTATCTGTGGGTACTTACTTAAGATTCCAGCATAAGTCAAGTATATGCTTTTACAGAAGTACCAATTTAAAAGTATATACATCTAGCCATGTACATTGCAGATAACAAATTACAATAGGGTGATATCCTGATCCTGTTGAATTAGATAACAAGTCTCCCATTGATTTCAAAAGGCCAGCGTTTCATCTATAGTCTTTTTCTCATATGGGCCTAATTATCAGGGACATCGCCATTAACTCATAAAACAGCAAAAATAAGAGCATTTATGTGGTGGAACTACAATCTTAATCTAATCTACCCACTGGCATTTTTAGAGAATAAGACAGGATCATTTTCTCTGAGTAAGGCAAGTAGGGTTTGGTTCAAAGAATTATATATATATAATTCCAAGATATCAAGGATTGGGTCCTGGCATTTTTCCTTACCAGGGACAGGAATTAAAAATGGGGAGGCTGAAAGAACTGTGCCTTCCATTTGGGCAGCTGAAGTTAGGCTAAAACATAACAGTAAAGTTTTGTTGTTTGTTTTTTAATTACAATTATTTTCATGGACTGTGGGTTCACATTGTTCTATAGAATATTGGATCCGGATTTTTTTCAGGATAATATTCTGTCTGGGTGTAGCCAATGCACAGATGTTTGCGGGTTTTTTTCCTCTCAGTGTAAAAACATATATTTGCCTCAACTGTAAAGGGAATGTGAAATGGACAGAGACAAAAGTTAGAAGTTGGTCATATTTGATTACACAATCACATGGAGCTTTAATTTATCATTTTAGTTGGAGGGCTATGGCAAAGAATTATTCTTCTAGCATAATATGCTTCATAATGACAGGTTTCAGAGCAGCAGCCGTGTTAGTCTGTATCTGCAAAAAGAAAGGGAGGAGTTGTGGCATCTTAGAGACTAACAAATTTATTTGAGCATAAGCTTTCATGAGCTACAGCTCACTTCATTGGATGCATAATGGAGATGATAATGATTATTTTATTGTTACATTTATATATAGCAAAACATTTTGGGGTTCCAAAATTCTTGTTCTGCAAATAGAACAAATAGTGCTTTAAAAGCCAGTGGCTTTGATTTACACACACACACACACCACCCCCCATCCCTGGTTGCAAATTACAGCACCTTGAGCCATTTAGTCAGGACTCCCTAGCAGGCTCCCTGTAAATGGCTGTGGGCTGAGACTGGCTCCTGCCCCTGCCAGTGCAATGTGTTTTTGAAGCTGCACTTTCAGGCTTCTGGCCCTGCTTTTGTATCAGTAGTTGGGGTCTCCATGGTCTGCTGCAACCTTTCTGTGGGCATATTTTGTCAAGGTAGATCCTGCGTTAGGCTAATGGAAGCTGCCATTAACCAGGGGTGACTCAAGCTCAGTAACCTGATGTAAAAGAAAGCTAGTGTAGAGCTGGTAAATTTTTAATTCTGCTGAGATAATGCTGTCATAGCTCATGAGATAATGCTTGATTACAATAAACAAAATATTGGAGTACTCTTAAATAGCTAAAAGGTAGTTACTTGAAGTTCTCTAATTGAAACATTTTGATTGTATGAAGACATAAGCTAATCGACACCAGCTGTTCTTTAGCTAACCATTTTAAAAGTCTCACTATTCCCCATCCCTGAGCAATTTTTTTCTCCAGAGGCATATTTCATGCACAAACTATGTCTGCCTTTCAAAAACTTTCAGCTTTGTGTGACAAGATTTGGTGATATTCTTCACCTATTTCCTTTATATTTCAACAACTAAATTTAAAAGTTTCAAAGAAAAATTACAGAAGTATAGCTTATTGTTCCATTTTTTACAAGCAATAATACTTACCATTATGAACAGGCGTTTTGGATACTGTTTAAAACATAACAATATTACTGCTTCACCAGATAGAAGATGAGACATTTCTAAGGAAGGTGGCAAGTGTTAATGCTAGAAAATAACCTGTCGTTTATTTCCTAATCTGATTAATCTACTATTTGGAAAAATTAAAATGTGTTAAATTCATATATGTATTTTATAGGAGATGCTGATTTATAGGGCTCTTCAAAGATTTGTGATTTGCCTAGAGAAACCCAAAAAAGTATTTGCAGACCAAAAACTTCAGTTTAAAAGTTAAGGTGCTACTAGAAGTAATACAGCTACTAGAATGCAGACATCAAGAATATAAGAATTTAAAATAATTAACCATTTAAAAGTATGCAGAAAATCAATGAAGATGATGAAAATGCATATTTATATTCCTACAAATCATAATTGTCTTATAAAAATAGGTAGATATTGAAAAACCACCTGCATGCTATAGGCTTTGATATATATATTGTTGATATAATTAAAATTTCTACACTTAAATAACACATTGTGGTATTTTTCTTTATTTAACAGCTTCACTTGTATTTACTTCTGCAGCATGCAGGTGTAGAAGTGTATATTGTCAAGAATTCTTGTCTGTATTTCCTTTCATTTGTTGCATTTGTGACAGAAATTTTCAGAGAGGCCTCCTCACAGCTTCCATTTGGGCATTCGCAACACTGCGCACCTATTCACTTGTGCACACTTTTTTTTTTTAAATACACATTATCATTTGCAAGGGGAAATAAGATTTACAAATGGGCTTTGGCAATTTTGCCATTTGCACCCTCAAGTGCTCATAAAAACCTGTGTGCGCACAAAGGAATGTCATACTATGCAAATTTCACTTCATGTTGTGTTAAATCATGTTTAGAAGTGGAACAAAAAGTGGTCCAAGAGGTATCATGCTTTATGCTGCTAAAAGACATGCATTATGCTGTATTGGGATGATATGCTAAGTTGTGAACCACACTAAAGCAGCAGGGATTTCCAACCACAAACAGCAGACTAAAGAACTTTATACTGAAAGATTGCATTTCAGCTTTTCACATCAGTAAGACTTTACATTAGGGAGGAAGAAAGCAAGGTTAAAATGTGGACACTTCCATTTAGGGCAGATTCTGAAACAAATGTTTCCTCTCAGTTCTGTGGGATTTTCGTACATTTTACTTGAGGATGTGCTGCTGTTACTACACTCATGGTTTCATGATTCATGAAACTTCTTTTCCATGTGTGTAAGCAGGAACATCTTAGTGGCATACCATAGGCTGCCCAGTCACAGAGGGAAATGACAGGTTTCAGAGTAGCAGCCGTGTTAGTCTGTATTTGCAAAAAGAAAAGGAGGACTTAGAGACTAACCAATTTATTTGAGCATAAGCTTTCGTGAGCAACAGCTCGTGGCACCTTAGAGGTGCCACAAGTACTCCTTTTCTTTTAGAGGGAAATGAGTCACCTGAAAAAGAAGCCAGCTAAACTGGAGAATATGGAGTCAAACCAACTGAAATAAAAAGTGTTCAAGCTTCATTTTTATTCTGCTTTAAAAAATATTCAGTATAATAAACAGAATAACATATGTGCATGCATCTTATCAGACTGCCTGATGCTTGCATAGGCCAGATGCTCCAATATGTGAATAACTCCAGCACAATGTAATCAACTCTTTAACTTCGGCTATATTGAAAAACAAAATACTTTGTCAAGAAGAGTTAATGTTGACAGTGTTTCACTGCAGTCCAACTAACCCCCCAAAACAATATTGTGCTTTCCTTACTAACAAAATTGTTAGTAAAATTGTTAACTTAAATTAATAAAATAGAAAAGTTAAAATATTTGGAAGTGAATTATTAAGACACCTAGCCTGTTTCCCATGTCCATTTCATCCCTCATTATTCATTGCTATCCCATCCAATTTACAACATCCATTCAATCCTATTGTCCCCCATTGTGTGGCTTATTTATGGAAATAGGCTGTGGAATGTACAGTATACTGATGGTTTTCTGTGTCATTTATTAAGTCTGCATTCTACCACCTTTATTTGCACTGAGTAGAGCCGTACTCTGCAACTCATTCCACTGATTGAGATCACTTGCAAAGAGCAGCAGTGTCTGACTTTTTGTGAGTGATATATAAGTTTTATTATACATTGTATTATACATTGGTGTTATACTGGAACTCAGAGTAGCAGCCATGTTAGTCTGTATCCGCAAAAAGAAAAGGAGTACTTGTGGCACAAAAGTGAGCTGTAGCTCACGAAAGCTTATGCTCAAATAAATTTGTTAGTCTCTAAGCCACAAGTCCTCCTTTTCTTTATACTGGAACTGTGTTGCTTGAATATAAAATAACTTGTTATTTTGACCTTTGCATTTATGTTTACAAATTTTAGAGGCCAGTATGAGGACTGGATGGGCAGTGCAAACATTTAGGGCTAGATTTTCAAAAGTGCTGAGCACCCACAGCTACAGCGCTTGAAAATCTGGCCACTTCATTTAGGTGTGTAAATGGAAACTGAGGAAATCTGAAAATAAGGTACAAATTGTGAGTGCTGAGCATTTTTGATAATCTGACCGTATTTGTTAACAGGTGTAACTAAATATCTGTGGGCAGATTCTAATACACCCATGTTGAGTAAGTATCTTATTCTGTGAGTGTCCCAATAACTTCAGTGGGACTACTCTTAGAAAATGGCACTACTTAACATGAGCAAAAGTATCAAAATCTTACTCTATACAATTAAGAGCCCAGTTGTGCAAACCTTGTTCTTCATGGTAATGAAGTACATTACTGATATGTAATGAGTAGTCTTACCAATACAAGTAAGGGTCAAGCCCTATAGTGACAAATTAATGTATATTCAATTACGCTAACAAATACCGTTAATGCTTTTTAAAATAACTCCATGTAATATAGATACACTAACACCCCCACGTGACTTTAAATTGCAGGTTTTTCCATAGTCAATAAATATATACAGGAATTTCATAGTACTTGATAGGGTTTTTTTCCACTGGGCTCCTGAACAGTATAGATAATATTTTTCTATCATGTGCTTCCATATCCTTTTTTAATTCTTGATCATGGGGTCTTTCACATTATTTGAAATTTAACTTTCTTCACCACTGTGCTATGATAGATTCTATATATTAATAGTCTCCCATTCAATAAAAAGCACTGGACATAGTTTGCTACATAGTCCATGTACACCACTCCATAAGCCAGCCAGTGATGCCGATTCAAGTGCAATTTGAGTCTTTCCCTTCTTCCAAGGACTTAACCATCCTTTGTCCTTTATGATCTGGAAATGTTTGGGTTATTTTTATGTTGTTTTTCCTTCTTTGAAGCTCTTCCACCTCAGGGTGGGATGACATCACCGAGAAGACAAATTTATCTAGTTTAGATAGTAATGTTGGGGTGATTTGCAAGCTGTATTCAAAGTGCAGCCATGGATGCATCAGTCGGGACACTGACTTTGTTCCCTTTCATTACTCTGGTGATAACCAGGTGTTTTACACTGTGTGGGTATTAAAGTCTTTACCAATTTAACAATCTACAGTATGTATTTCCTCACCTTATGTCTATATTTATATTCTCACTCGATCTAAGATGGAAAGCCAGATATAATGTGCCTCACAGCTGTTGTTGTGTTCGTTGCACATTTCAGCTTTACATCTGGGCTTTTGTTTTTGCTGTACATCTGGGCTTTTGTTTCTGTAGTTTGTTAGTCTCTGATTCCGTCCTTTTTTTAATTTACTATCTCATATCCCCCCCAAAAAACAGAAATGTGTTTTCTATAGCTGGTAAGAATAATTCAGTTAGTGGAAAATTATCAATGAAGTTTTGGGTAGAGGTGATACATTAAGGGATAAATAGTGGCAAAATATATAAAATCCCTCTCCCCAAAACAAATCCTAATAGGCAATTCTTTTTTCTTTTTTTGGGGGGGGGGGGGCGGGGGCGAGGGGCAGGTGCGGAGGACAATGGCGGGATTTCCAGTTTATTTCCAGTTGGGAACTTCAACAGGCCATTATTAGGCTTATGTTTGTAATCTCTTCTCTGAAAATCAGCAAAGAATCTTATAAGAATGGCCATACTGGGTCAGACCAAAGGTCCATCTAGCCCAGTATCCTGTCTTCCAACAGTGGCCAATGCCAAGTGCCCCAGAGGGAATGAACAGAACAGGTAATCATCAAGTGATCCATCCCCTGTCTTCCATTCCCAGCTTCTGGCAAACAACATCCTCTGGCAAGGAGTTCCACAGGTTGACAGTGCATTGTGTGAAAAAATACTTCCTTTTCTTTGTTTTAAACCTGCTGTCTATTAATTTCATTTGGTGACCACTAGTTCTTGTGTTATGAGAAAGAGTAAATAACACTTCCTTATTTATTTTCTCCATACCAGGCATGAGTTTATAGAATTCAATTATATCACTCCTTAGTCACCTCTTTTCAAAGCTGGAAAGTACCAGTCTTATTAATCTCTCCTCGTATGGCAGCCATTTCAGACCCCTAGTTATTTTTGTTGCCCTTTTCTGAATGTTTTCCAATTCCAATATATCTTTTCTGAGATGGGGAGACCACATCTACATGAATATTCAAGATGTGGGTGTACGGTGGATTTATATAGAGGCAATATGATATTTTCTGTCTTATTATCTATCCCTTTCTTAGTGATTCCAAACATTCTGTTTGCTTTTTTGACTGCTGCTGCACATTGAGTGGATGTTTTCAGAGAACTACCCACAATGATTCCAAGATCTCTTTCTTGAGAGGTAACAGCTAATTTAGATCCCATCATTTTATATGTATAGTTGGGATTACGTTTTCCAATGTGCACTACTTTGCATTTATCAACATTGAATTTTATGTGCCGTTTTGTTGCCCAGTCACCCAGTTTTGTGAAATCGTTTGTAGCTCTTCGCAGTCTGCTTGGGACTCAACTATCTTGAGTAGTTTTGTATCATCTGCAAATTTTTCCACCTCACTGTTTACCCCTTTTTCCAGAGCATTTATGAATATGTTGAATAGGATTGGTCCCAGTACAGACCCCTGGGGGACACCAGTATTTACCTCTCTCCATTCTGAAAACTGACAATTTATTCCTATCTTTTAACCAGTTGCTAATCCATGAGAGGACCTTCCCTCTTATCCCATGACAGTTTACTTTGCTTAAGAGCCTTTGGTGAGGGACCTTGTCAAAGGCTTTCTGAAAATCTAAGTAAACTATATCCACTGGATCCCCCTTGTCCACATATTTGTTGACCTCCTCAAAGAATTCTGGTAGATGGGTGAGGCTTGATTTACCTTTACAAAAACCGTGTTGTCTCTTCCCCAACAAATTATGTTCATCTATGTGTCTGACAATTTTATTCTTTACTATAGTTTCAACTAGTTTGCCCAGTACTGAAGTCAGGCTTACCGGCCTGTAATTCACTCCAAGACAGGAGAGGCACATCATTTCAGGAAATCAGTGAGTATATCATAGACCTATTCATATGAGAACTGTTTCACTTCCAGATGGCCTTCCTCTTGCTTAGCCCAGTCTTTCCTACAAAGAGGTCCAGGCTGGTCCTGAACACCACAGATAAATGACTGATCCAGCATGGGAGGATGCTGGATCAGTCACTAGATGTCACACTTATGTATCAACATGTAAAGCCCTCTTAAGAAATCCCTTTATATTCAAGTCTCCTCTATAAATATTATAGATATGAGCTGTTCCCCCCTATACTGTGGCCCTTCTACTACTATCAGTCGGGTATACAATCCGACATCCAGAAAGGGGTCTTCTATGGCTGAAAGTGAATCCATCAGCTCACTAAAAATGTAAAAGATACTGTAACGTGTCTCCACTAAATGTTCTTCCATTTATTCTGGAGCATATTCTAAATGGTCCCATTCAATAAGTACTATGCACTTCTCCTTTATGAGCTTAAGTCTGGATTCTTGATAGGATATCGTGTCATCTAAAAAAGGGTAGCCATGCCGAGGTGATTCTCAAAATATTGCAAATGCAGCCAGCCTCTGCGGCTGTCTTCAATACTGCTCTCCCCTGGTCTACCCAGAGACCAAAAACCTTCTCTGAATGCTGGTCTCCTCTGAATATAGTACATTTTGAGAGATGTTGTTAAAGACGATCCTCACAAATATTTTTCAGTGAACCTCTGAACATTATAAAAATATTTTCTTTTTCACATATAACCATATATTGTCACTTTAGCTCAGAAGAATAAGATACCTTTCAATCTTGTTTTGTGTGTTCTGAATGCTGCTTTAATTTATTCAAGTCCCCCAGTATTCTGTCTTCTTGGCACACATGCTTTTTATTCTATCCACCTTTTTAACATGCGGCTTGTACATTGTTAGTAACATCCTGCTTTGAGTGCTTATAGTGGTGCTGGCAAGGTGTTGAAAGACAATAGTGTTGTTCGGAAGTTGATTCAGTGTACCATATTGTTGTAATTTTTTTGTTTTATTATTCTCTGTTCAAGTATCTTTTTTCCTTTCCTTTTCTTCTCATAATGGTAATGACTCTTCCTTCCTTGTATTTTTTCCTCTAGCTAGTTAACTAGATATTAATTTTAAATTCTGCACTTCTGTCCTTTCATCTCATTAAACTGTTGTCTAGAGTTGGTCAAAGATTTTCAGATAAACAGCTTTTTTATTTTAAAAAATGGTCATTTTTTAAAAGAAAGCTTTTCACTAAAAACCTTCAACATTATAAAAAAAAATTGTTACAAAATTTTCTGCAATTTCTAATAGAAAGGAAATAGTGATTGCAATAACTACTGAAATTTTTCATTTACCAACACATTTCTTTCAGTAAGAAAACACTTTGATAAAGATTTCAAAAACAATTTAGATCAAATTTCAGTGAAAATGGTGAATATTTATTCACCTTTAGCAAGATTTAGCTTCCTAATGGAATTCATTGACCAGAAGGAATCAAGAAATTGACATTACCCCAAAACTGCCAAACCAACCCGGACCAAAAAGCAGGACTCCAGAGATCATTCTTTCACTCATGTCTTCCACCTGGTAGAACAATTATCTGCCTATGGACCCAACAGATGAAAGCTCTTCATAACTTCTTTGCAGGTAAGATAACAATCATGCTTAGCAAATGGATCTAATAATTATTTATACAATCTCATGGTTGATAACTAAAGGAGAAGAAGAAATGTAGAAATAAATCTAAATATACCCCTAGCACACATACCCATTTTTCTCTTATTTTAAATAATATATATTTTTGACATCTCTGTTTTTAAAAATAAATCCGCTCAAAATACAGGTGTCAGTGGTAATGTTTGTGGAATAATCTGCCACCACAACATGTGTGCTACCCTTTATATCTTTGTTTGCCTTGTCAACAGGATAATCTATCTATACCAAAGGTTTTCAAACGTTCCCTATCTCCCTCATTTAGCAACAGAGGAAGCACAGTCCTTTTCCCATTGAACAGGTCTCCACTTTTACAAAAATTAACACCACAATTGGCAGATAGCCTCAGTAGGAATCATAAGGATGTGAACCTTTCCATTTCTAGAACCTAGATCAGGTTTCAGTGGGCAGAGGGCACTGTGGGGAAAGCTTTTCTGTCACTGAGTATGTTATGTCATGTCTAAGGGTGAGCAGACACTTCAGTTTCCAGTGCTATCTGTTTGAGATACTGTTGCATAGTATTAAAATATTTTTTTAAAAATAGACAAAATGTTTCTTGTATCAGAGCAAATGGGAGGGAAAAGCATCAATCCCTTGCTCCTTATTGATCACAAATGCTGCTGAAAACAACCATTAAACTCAGATTTCAGTCAGAGTTAGTAGGTTCCCTCAGTGGTCTGCCCCACTTTGGCTGTGATGCTGAGTGCCAGAGTTACATCTCTGAATATAACCAAGGCATAATAATGTGTGGATGTACCACACTAACAATGACAAAGTAGAGACAGGTTATGCTTGTGAAGCTCCAGAAATTTCTGCAAGACATTAGAGTTGTTGGATAGAACCATAGTTGTAAAATAATATCCACAAAATACCTCATAAAAGCACTCGGTTCTAGTTTATTCTTGTTAGCAAGTAGAGCATCATAGAGTTCAACAGAAGTCTAGGGTAGGAAAAGTTATTACACCCCATAAAAGTTTCTTTTAGTTCTGTTTCAGTCATTCTCCTTTCCTTTCAAATCTTCTCAACTATTCCCTCAGTTCCAACATACATTGTTAATTAAGAAGGATGAACATTGCAAATGAAAATATTAAAAATCCAGGAATAATTGTTTAAATTTTATATTAAATTGCTTCAGCTACGTTTATGCTCCTTTTATGTCCATTTCCCATGAATATTCTAGGATTTTATGAGCAGAAGTGTTCAAGAAAAATGGGAATTTTAACTGACTATTGGAGAATAGTCACAGAAAGCAGACTTTGGTTTAATTAATGTAATAATCACTGGAAATGTGATTCTTAAGAGTAATACTTACCCAGTTAAGAGAAACAATACTATGGTCCAATAAAAACAGCTCAGATTTCAACATTAAATACTTACAACAAACTCTGAACTATGTACAAACCAAGACCTATTGAGAGAAGCTGAGAAGATAATTCTGATTAATGAAAATATATTTTAAAAATCACAATCTTCCCGCAGACAATGTGTAAATGGGGGGAGGGGGGAAGGGCTAGAGGGTGTGCATTATATAAAATCTTTATGAATTAGTCACCAGGCACTAATTGTTAGTAGTTACATTCCCAAAGATCAGACTTTTACATCCCTCAGTAATATTAATATTTGGGAGTTAAAAGATAACCAGTAAGAGGCATGCTAACTAATTTTTTTCTGTCCCATAAATGCACTGACTGAAGACTACTGTTTTCACTGCTGTGACCTCATTCCATGTATATAATTCCTTTTGGAATCAATAGGTAGTTCAGCACAAGGATCAAGGCTAGTATATAGCCATGTCTGTGGGTATTCAAGCTTTCATTGCCACATACTGTGTGTATAAGTCAATCCTATTAAATCATGTTTGATAATTATAATAATTCAAATGTGCATAAGCATATCAAAGGCATAAATGAAATAGCTGAATATATTATAAAGAAAAGTTGCATAACTTGTCTGAATCCCGGGCTTTTACAAAATTCCACTCTACCGTTTGGTATTTATGATTAGCCATTTAAATTTGATTAATTTAAAACAATAATCTATGATGTACAGTAAACCAATGATATTTAGTGGTGTTGCAGGTAAAGTAAGGGTTTGGGGGGTTCCCTAATTTGGGGCAAACTATCAGCATAGTAAAAGGGATCTGATAATAGCTATAGAATTTCAGAACAGCTGATGTGACTGCAACATTTACGGCTGCTTGATCTGGGAAAGTTCAGCTCTTCAACTGTAATAAAGTTGATTGTATAACAGAGCATGGTACAAGCAGTTTGCAGGCTCCCTGGGTTATGACATTCTTATGACTTCCCTCATATTTAAAGGCAGAGATAGTGAGGGCTCTGTGATTACGGTTAGAGCTATCTCCAGTCAGAATCAATTACTCTGTATGTTAGAAGAAATGGGACTAACAGGAATCTCAAAGCAGAACTTGCCTTACTGACACCTGTCCGTCAGCCCTCAAATCAAATCCTAAAACTTATTGGTGAGGTCTGGTTTCCATGTGGTTAGGTTGCATCCAGAGATTGTGGAAATCTGACAAGGACAGATGGCCGTGTAAGATTTGTTATTTTGAGAGAGGCTGTGAGATTCCAGGTGTTGAATCTAAACGCAAACATGAATCCTAGCCCTGATTCAGTCTCAATCTCAAACTATAAATCATTTCTCAACCAGATCAAGATCCAAACACCACCTCCTCAGCCCATCCCCTATTATTAGTTTTTAAACGCTAGAATGTGTTGTGGTTTGAGATATGAAAATAATGTAAGTTTAAATCTTACTGTACAGAAGTAATTTAATAAGAAAGTAATTGTCAATAGGACAACTTGTCACATGGAAAACTATGAGATCTTTTTTCAGGAAAACAAGAAACCTAAACTCCTTTATAGAGGACTTAAGGGGACCTTGAGAGGTCACATAGTCCAGTCCCCTGCACTCACAGCAGGACTAAGTACTATCTAGACCATCCCTGACAGGTGTTTGTCTAACCTGCTCTTAAAAATCTCCAATGATGGAGATTCCACAACCTCCCTAGGCAATTTATTCCAGTGGTTAACCACCCAGACAAGAAATTCTTTTCCTAATGTCCAACCTAAACCACTCTTGTTGCAATTTAAGCCCATTGTTTCTTGTCTTATCTTCAGAGGTTAAGAACAATTTATCTCTCTCCTCCTTCTAACAATCTTTTATGTACTTGAAAACTGTTATCATGTCCTCTCTCAGTCTTCTCTTCTCCAGATTAAGCAAATCCAGTTTTTTCAATCTTCCCTCAAAAGTCTTATTTTCTAGACCTTTAATTATTTTTGTTGCTCTTCTCTGGACTTTCTCCAATTTGTCCACTTCCTTCCTGAAATGTGGTGTGCCCAGAACTGGACACAATAATCCATGTGAGGCCTAATCAGCACAGCGCAGAGTAGAGCAAAATAATTTATTCTTGTGCCTGGTTTACAACATTGCTGCTAATACATTCCAGAATTATGTTTGCTTTCTTTTGCAACAGTGTTACTACTGTTGATTCATATTTAGCTTGTGCTCTGTTATGACCCTCAGATCCCTTTCTGCAGTACTCCTTCCTAGGCAGTCATTTCCCATTTTATATGGGTGCAATTAATTGTTCCTTCCTAAGTGGAGTACTTTGCATATGTCCTTATTGAATTTCATCTTATTTACTTCAGACCATTTCTCCAGATTATTTTGTATTTTTATCCTGTCTTCCAAAGCCCTTGCAACTCCTCCCAAGTTGGTATTGTCTGCAAACTTTATAAATGTACTCTCTATGTCATTATCTAAATCATTGATGAAGATATTGAACAGAATCAGATCCAGAACTGATCCCTGCAGGACCCCACTTGATATGTCCTTCCAGCTTGATTGTGAGCCACCGATGATTACTCTCTGGGAATGGTTTTCCAACCAGTTTTGCACCCACCCTATAGTAGCTCCATCTAGGTTGCATTCCCGAGTTTGTTTATGAGAAGGTCTTGTGAGACAGTATCAAAAGTCTTACTAAAGTCAATATATACCACATCTACCGCTTCCCTCCTATCCCCAAGGTTTGTTACCCTGTCAAAGAAAGCTATTAGGTTGGGATGATATGATTTGTTCTTGACAAATCCATGCTGACTGTTACTTTTCACCAATAATCCTCTAGGTGTTTGCAAATTGATTGCTTAATTATTTGCTCCATTATCTTTCCACGTAGTGAAGTTAAGCTGACTGGTCTGTAATTCTCCAGGTTATCCTTACTTCCCTTTGTATAGATTGTCACTATATTTTCCCTTTTCCAATCCTCTGGAGTCTCTCCTGTCTTCCATGACTTTTCACTGAGTAAATAATTAACAATGGATGTTCTCATGCTACCTTTTTCTCCTTCACACTGTGATATAAAATAATTGTATTTTTGGCATTTCATCAGTTGCACAAGTTGGCAAAACCAAACAAGAACATGTGTGGGTTAGTTGCTTTTCTTATAACAGTCCTCTCATCTGGCCCTGCAGCTTGTAAGTTACAAGTGCAGACTCTCTTAGATTTCTGGGAGTGACATCATGAGGAAAAAGAATTTAAAAACCCTAAAATGTCTTTAAAATCAGTGTATTCTAATCTGGAATCATACACACTAAAATCATAATTGTATCCTACACCCACTCAGTAAAGTATTCCATCCCCTTCTTATAGGGGCTGGCCCACATATATAGGTGATGTGCCTGCTATATAGCTTTGGGTTTAAGATTTTTAGGGCATGCAATAGACTGCTCCTAAAGGCCCAGGTTCAATCCCTACTGCTGATCACCCACCCAAGAGTATTGAATTAGATATGTTTTGCATGGCATCTCCATAGTGAATAACTAAGGTAGTTTGAGTGCCTTAGCTTTGTGTTTCCACTCATTCATTTTTTAAATTTGTTTAATCTGAAGTTTCTGGGTTTATAATTGCTTGTGTTTCAGATAATTACAAGGTCCCTGTAATAGCTTTTACTAATACGTTACTGAGATGTACTCTCAACCTTAACACCCTTGTAATTCTTTTTGTTTGGGAATTCTTATAAAGTTCCTTGTTCAGTGTTAGAGAACGGCAGTTACTGTCCTACTATAATGACATGACAGGTTTCAGATCCAAGTTTTCTGGTGGTACCAATCTCTATAATGGGATGAATCCAAACATCTGAAAGTAAGGAAATTTGAGATCTGGATATTGAACCCCAAGGTTCAAAAGAGTTCAGATGTGGGAGGATTTTGTTTTGTACTAGTTTTTCATAAACAGGTCTGATCTTAATCCCAAAGAAGTTTATGGAAAATCTTTCATTGACTTCAGGAAGAGAAGAATTGTATTTTTCTGTTGAGATATTTTGGTTAACTGGTATGGGGAAAAGAATGAAAGTGATTACAAGTAGCTGAGTCATGACCATGTTCCACACTCAACATTTCCCTAATGTTAGAGATGAATATATTAGTGAAAATAGCATTTTGGCAATAAATTGCAAGATGATAGTATTTGTGTGGTGAGCACTAAGATTGCTGGTGTGTGAACATACAATAAAGTGAAATCATATTGAACAGGGCAGAGTATTTTAAGTGTTTGTTTAACTTACTGCCATGCAGTGACAAAGTGATTTCCTGCACTTTCACTTTTGGAGACATGGATAAGTTTCAGGTCTGTCATTTCCACATGAATAAAACATCAGTTGTCTGTCACTCCTCACCAGACCAGGTGGGGTCACTGAAAACTAGAGCTGCTCAGAAAACCCCGGACATTATTTAGAGAAAAATCCCTGTCAGACCTTTTTCAGCTGAAATATTTCAAGCTTTCCATATGAATTTTCATACTGAATTGCACCAAACATTCATTGTTTCAGTTCAAACTGACGTTTTGAAATGAAAAAATTCATTTTTCTAGCAAAATGTTGATTTTTGACAAAAATACATTTTCAACAGGAAAACTTTTGCAAAAAATTTCAGCCAGTTCTACTGAAAACATCTCCTTGCCTCTCCTATTCTCTTGCGCCAGTGTTGCCAGCTCATAATTTTATCACAAGTCTTGCAATGTTTCGTTTGTTTCTTAAAGCCCCAGCTGTTCAAATCACATCAATGTGAGAATTTCAGCTTTCATTTTTAAAGAAGTGAGTTTCTGTCTTCTCATGGATATGGAGAAAGGTTTGAAAACGTGACCCCTCAATGCACCCTATAGGTTCAGAAACCAGAAATTAAATAAAAAGAATCCCAACATTATTTTTTAAATAAATCTCATGATTTTTAACAAAATCTCATGATCTCCCAGGGCCGAACACATGATTCCACCTGGGGGTTAGTAGTACTGTGTATCTAACAAATGGATGCTCAGTGACAGGTTTTCCAAATGGCCTTGCTTCTACAACAGGTATTGAATAGTGCAGCAGGGAAGGGAAAGGCTTCCAGGTACACAGTACTACAGACCTCCTGTCTATCCCTTTGTCTTCCACTAAAGAATATATCTACACTGCAGTTGGGAGCTAGTCTCCCAGCCTGTGTAGACAGACGAGTACTAGAGGGCTCAAGCTAATGCCCTAAAATAGCTATGTGGACATTCTGCCTCAGGCTTTGGGGGGTCAGGTGGGCTTGACACCACAAGCCAGATGCCCACATTGCTATTTTTAGCACACTAACTCGATTCCTGCTAGTGTTTGTCTGCCCATATTGGCAGACTTGCTCCCAAATGCCCTGTAGATGTACCAGAGGGGCTCCCCTTCCTCTCTCCCTCTTCTTTCCCTGCCAAGCCCTTCCTTTTTTAGCTTTATAAGCCGTCTTTCCTGGCTGTTTTACAAGGATGTGATGTTGTATCCTTCATCATTCAGCGGAAGATGGTACCCTGCCTCAACTTAACTCTTGGAAAGAAACCCTGTTACTGTTCTCTTTTCTAAGGGGTTTGTCCAGGAACAGCAGGGGTTAGCTAACTGGCTTTGTTTGACAGCCCAGGTCTTGTTAATCTTTCCTATAAAACTATTGATCTTACTAAATAAGTAATCGGATTTTCAAAAGTACTGGGCACAGAATTCATAGGGGGGCTGCTGGGTCTCTAAAAAGCTGTTCCCATAATTGTCATCTAAGCTGTAAAACTTTTCAGGAAAACCCCAGTAACAAACTCCAGTTGAGGAGCTATTGTTTTTAATTAGTCAAACTCAATATAATAGTTAAACAATGTTTCCACAGTATTGGCATTGTACATGCATGGACCAGAATGCAGAGTTTGAATGCTCCATCAGATATACCCATGCAATTGCAACCATATCAATGGGATTTGTGTGTGCAAATCAGGGGGCAGAACTGGGCCCATAAAATCTAAAAGAATAGCATGAAACTCAAGCAGGGCAAAAGCAGTTAAATATTTGTATCTTTATAGAAAACAGATGGCACAATAACTCGATTTGCTCATGCCAAGTCCCCATGTGACAACACTTGCAAGGTCAAACAAGGGCTACCTATGATAGCTGCCTTCACATGACAATTTGCAATACATAGCTACGCAGGCAGTGCCATTTCTGACACACTGCCTTCTAGCTTTGTAGACCTGATTTTGCTTGTAAAGGAATATAAAAGCTAGGAAATATTTTGTGAATTGTTTTGTTACCACAACTGAAACAAAAATCTGCTTTTGTTTGAATGCAGGCCCTGGAAAAAACAGTTATAAATTCTGAAGCATTGATTAAAAGAAAACAGAAATCACAGGTGGATTTGATAAACGTCCTGTCAGCCTGGCTATTCTATTAACGTAACAGGATATATTTCTTCAGTTATTGAACTTTCTATTGCATTCATTTCCATAGAAAGGTTTATCAAGTGATAGTATTTTGAACATACACAGCATCTTCCATCCAATGGTCTCCATGTACTTTAAAAACAGTTCATTGATTTAGCCTCTCAACACCCCTATGAGATAGAGATGTATCATTATCATCATTTCTCTCATGAGAGATGAGATGGGGTTGAAGTGATTTGCCTAAGGACATACACAGCTGTGGCAGAGATGAGAACAGAACCTAGGTCTCAGCTTCTAACCCTTTCTTTTAACCATCCTTTCTCCTCCCATTTTGGGATAATTTAATGGCTGCAAAAACAATGCTTTTGTTTTTTTAATCTCTGTGAAGTGTCCAAGGGTACAATATTACTATCCATCTTCCTTGAAAATCTGGCTGTAGGGGGCTCAATTAAAGTCAACATAAGCTATGAATTTTGAGCTTTGCTGCAGTAACTTAGATGACGATCACAGGAGATGCTATACAAGAGGTGAAAAGAAACTGTGGCTGCCCCAGATAGGTCACTTGATACATTTAGAGAGACAGTTATATGCAGTACTTGAGCTCTGCTGGCATGTGGAGTAGGTGCAGCACCCAAGCGAAGGCGTGCCAAGGAATTAAGGCACTATTCAGCAGTGTACCTAAAGACATACATAAGCATGTGCGTAGTCCCTTGTTGAATTAAGGGACGGTGTTTGTGAAGTCCAGGAGCAGTCATACTGTCCCCAGGAGCATTGCAGCGAGTGTGCTCAAATAGCAAACAGTTACAACACATTTTTAACAGGTATAACAATTTGCTCTCTCCCACAACACAGGCCTGCAGTATTTACTGATGAGTAGAAATGCAGGACCGTAACCATGAACCATCCTACACAGATTGGTACCCTCTGCAATATCAAGGGTTGCTGAAAATGCTAGCAACAGAAAGGGACTAAAACAGCTACGTTATAGCAGCCAGTTGTGCTGGAATATCAGAAAAGAAGGGCTTTTTGTGACCTGCCCGACCCAAGCGCACTTGGGCAGCGGTAATTTGGCTTAAATGGATACACTAAAACTGGGCCCAAATTGAATTCATAATTAAAGATACCAATTTGATGACATTTTTAAAATGTTTTAAAGGAATGTATGGTGTCACACAGCATTTCCTTTGTGAAAATATTTCAACCACTATAGAATGGAGTTTTCCAGACTTTGGACAGCTATGAAATTTCCATAAAACAAACTAATCCATTTGAGAATTTTTTATTTACTAGTACTGTACAATTGAAGTAGCTATAACTTCCGTTCTATATTCTGACCACTGAAACTATTTGAGAAAACAAGTGCTGTGGCTTAACACCTCCACTTAACTTTACAGCATGAAAACCCCCCAAAATGGCATTGTTCAATGCACAAGATATGTGCCCAATCTTCCACCGCACCATCTACAAATTTAGTCAGATAGGTGGTCTACCAATAGTTTGCTGGATGTGACTCAGTCATTTTTTCATTGTAAATTAACCAACATATGTCAGGTGCTCCATGCCATCTGTGTCACTTCCACTGTTGTTTGTTTGTTTTCTAGGCTCTTTTCCCTCCAAACATTAATACACAGCCCTATGAACTAATGCGAAAGGATGTGCTATTTTCTTGACCCTCTGAATGATTCCATCAATAGTGATTTGTGGGAAAAAAATAGTTTTAGGCCTGTCTGCATGCCTGGTACCTCTTTGGTACTAACGTGGTTTGAGCTTTTGATTTATATTTTTTCTCTTAACAAGCCTGATCCAAAGTCCATTGCAATCAATGGAAAGATTCCCATTCACTTCTATAGGCTTTGGTTCAGGCCCAAAGTCTAATACATGAGCCTTAAAGAACATTGCAAAACTACAGAATCACTAATAGGCCTGTAATACTTGCACAGCTTCCCCTTAAAGAGTTTTTGATTAACATTTACCAGGACACTATCCTTCTTATATATTCTGTTGAACAAAAATTGAAGATAGGGTTGCAGTAATCAACACCAAATATCTTTTAAAATCACAGGTTAGTCAGTCCTCAATCATGAGATCAGCTTGAAAATCATGGGAGTTTTTTTAATGGCTTCTTTTTCTTTTTGCCTTTTGGTTTCTGAGATTTTAGGGTATACTCAATCACGTTTCCAAGATTTCCACAGGAAGGGGAATAGCAAAGCTGGTATAAGGCACCTTTATAGTGGTATAATTGCAGAGGTTGTACTGCTTTAACTATACTGTTTTTCTAGCTTAAATAAGGCCTCAGACTGGGTACATGGAACGGATTTAAACTGAAAGTGCAACTAACCTGTTCAGTCTCACTCTGAACTGAATCAAGTTCAAAAGCTAGAGAAATGGTATAAAAAGGGCTTCTATGGGTATAACTATATCAGTAAACAATCGCACCCTAACCAACATAGTTATATAGGAACAACTTTCATGTGTAAACCAGGCATTATATATTAGCACAGTGCTATTATTTTTAGGTTTCCAGAACATCTCAGAAATAAGAGACTGTGTACATTCTCTGACATTCATCCAGGGAGGATGTTGGTTTTCATTTTGGTTTTGTTTGAGGTGGTAAGGAGAAAATGTTTTGGTGTTTTCTTTAATTAATGAAAGATGGTTCCTTTCCTATAGCTACGGAAGTTGCTTGCTTCTTTACAAAGGTATCTAGTTTTTTCTGCTTTAAGGAATACCTTTCAGCAAATTTTCACACTCACAAATTCTAATCCTAATTCTCATTTTATGCCATTATGAAATAACCTCTCGCTCAAATGCAAAGATAAAGCTGGACTCAAATTAAGGACAGAAAAAGGAATCCTGAAAATTGAAGACACTGTGAAGATAAAAGTTGCACTTTTCAGTTTTATAGTATTTGTCAAGGTTCCTCCCCCACTCTGGACTCTAGGGTACAGATGTGGGGACCTGCATGAAAAACCTCCTAAGCTTATCTTTACCAGCTTAGGTCAAAACTTCCCCAAGGTACAAAATATTCCACCCGTTGTCCTTGGACTGGCCGCTACCACCAAACTAATACTGGTTACTGGGGAAGAGCTGTTTGGACGCGTCTTTCCCCCCAAAATACTTCCCAAAACCCTGCACTCCACTTCCTGGACAAGGTTTGGTAAAAAGCCTCACCAATTTGCCTAGGTGACTACAGACCCAGACCCTTGGATCTTAAGAACAATGAACAATCCTCCCAACACTTGCACCCCCACTTTCCTGGGAAATGTTGGATAAAAAGCCTCACCAATTTGCATAGGTGACCACAGACCCAAACCCTTGGATCTGAGAACAATGAAAAAGCATTCAGTTTTCTTACAAGAAGACTTTTAATAAAAATAGAAGTAAATAGAAATAAAGAAATCCCCCCTGTAAAATCAGGATGGTAGATATCTTACAGGGTAATTGGATTCAAAAACACAGAGAACCCCTCTAGGCAAAACCTTAAGTTACAAAAAAGATACACAGACAGAAATAGTTATTCTATTCAGCACAATTCTTTTCTCAGCCATTTAAAGAAATCATAATCTAACACATACCTAGCTAGATTACTTACTAAAAGTTCTAAGACTCCATTCCTGGTCTATCCCCGACAAAGACCAGCATATAGACAGACTATAGACAGACACACAGACCCTTTGTTTCTCTCCCTCCTCCCAGCTTTTGAAAGTATCTTGTCTCCTCATTGGTCATTTTGGTCAGGTGCCAGCGAGGTTACCTTTAGCTTCTTAACCCTTTACAGGTGAGAGGAGCTTTCCCCTGGCCAGGAGGGATTTCAAAGGGGTTTACCCTTCCCTTTATATTTATGACAGTATTGTTCCTTTCTTTCGACCAGCATGCCTAGTCAACGTTTGGAGCCCTGTGGATGTTTTAGTTAGGAGTAGAAATTGGTGATAGTCAGGTATTTCTTTGATGTCGTTTTGTTTGTTGTACAAAGTCCTCTGTCTCTGAACACAGAGGGAACCAACTAGTAGGAAAGAGCTTATTTTGCTCAGTCTTTTCAGCCTGCATTCCAACCCAAGGAACCTGTCCCCAGGTTTCTTCCTGAGTCAGCCACATACTTTTTCAGCTGTTCCTTCAGCCTGTCTGACTGATACTGTCTCAATTTGTGTGGTCTCCCCCACACACACACACACACACCTGATCACAGTACCCAGTCAAATGGCATACCACTCCTACCTGGTGCAAGTTTCTGGGCAAACTCTATTGGATTTTATTTTAGGTATGGCTCCTTAACTCTCTTTCACAACTGACTTCAATAGGGGACTCATTCATACATTAATTTAAAAACGTTTGAACTTAACCTGTAACAAGGTTTCACCCAGCTCATAACAACACTCTCCACCTCAGCTTTCTCTGTCATCCCAGTGAGGCCTAAAATGGTGATGCCCAATAACCCAACCCTAACAGAAATGTATTCCCATCAAAATTTCTTTGTGGCTTTTCTCCTCTTGAGTTTCCTTTGGGTCAGCTCAGCCGCTGAAGAATGCCTATTGTTTCTGTGGACTTTGTTGATGGAGGCAGACCCTGTGGAATTCGAATGGGGAATTGACCTCTAACAATTTTTCCAGTCAGAACTTCCACAGCTACAGTCTCAGATTCAGAGAGTAGCCAAGCTGAAATTCTGCCCTGTGATGCCTTCTCAGTTGGTATTTATGGATAACTTTGGGTTTAGTTCTGGAATACAACTGTACCCTGTACACCACTTTGTTTATTAGAGTTACTACTGTAAAGGGCCCCTCCCACAGTTTATCCAGTTTAAGTCTCCTATCCTTTTTTCCAGGATTGTGGAACCAGACCAGGTCCCCTCTTTTAAAAGTTACCCTAATATGACCTTACATTATAGTCTTTTTATTTTGTCAAAGGCTATCCTCATATTTTCCATAGCAAAGGTATGAACTTTTTTTTTAAATGTTCGAGAGTAGGTTTTAACGTAAACCCAAAAAGTTAAATTCCCTTAGTTCTTCTGAAACTCCATACAAGGGGTTTTCTGGGGTCCTTAGCTTATGCGCAAACATGAGAGCTGGGTTACACTGCTGTTTGATAAGCCATCAAAAGGAATGGGCTATTCTGGCCCCAGTCCCTTTGGTGCTGTTCTACAAAGGTAGCTAGCTGAACCCCCAGAGCCCTACTGAACCTTTCTACCATTCCATCTGATGAGGGTGTGCAGGGGTGGTGAGAGTTTTGTGGATCCCTAGAATCTCTCACACCTGTTGAAACACTTTGAATTCAGAGTTTCTCTCTTGATCTGTAACTCACCAGGGACCCTAGTTTTGGTGAAGAATTCATTCACTAGGATCCCTGATACTGTCAGAGCCTCTTGATTTCTTTACTGGGTAAGCCTCAGACCATTTTGTGAAGTAGTCCTTAGTGACCAACAAGTAGTGATTGCCAGCCTCAGTCTTGGGGCAAGGGCATGAGAGCATTAATATCAATGCACTCCATCGGTGTCCCCACATAAACCCCCCAGTTTTAGGGGGACCCTTCTTTGCAACACAGGCATCACATTCCTTGAACCAACTTTATACGTCCTGCTTGCATTTTACCCAATAGAAATTCTTCCTTAGCTTGGTGATGATTTTTGCAATCCCAAAACATCCAGCAGTTTTAAGAGCATGACAACCTCAACACCTCCTTTTTCAATGTGTCTGGTACAACCAGCTGGTACCTGTACCACTATTGGTTTCTCCCATCTCCTACACAATATTTCAAATTTAACATCAAGCTTCCCTGCTGTGACCAGAAAACTTTTACTGTGGTGTTGTGAAGGGACTCCACATTCTAGGGTGCCTGTATTTGCCAGATGATTTTCTGATCACACACACTATCCTGATATCAGGATCCTCTCTTGCGGAAGTTTTTAGTTACTCTGGGATCCATTTTGGCTACTCCCTCCCCATGGTTCCAGTGGATGAACGAGGAACATGGGCACTTCTGAAAATTACAGGGAGGGTGGCACACCCATTCCCTTCAGCAACTAATTCTTTGTTCTCCTGCTGGGGGCAGTGTTTTCAATTAGCCTCCCACTGAGGTTGTCTGAACAAGGCACCAGCATTACCATGCTTATGGCCAAGCCTGCGAATGATTGAAAAATCACAGCACTGCACTTTCTCCAACCATCTGGCAAGCTGTCCCTCAGGATTTCTAAATCTAAAGAGCCATTGCAGGGAAGCATGGTCTGTCCTGACCAGATGTGTCCTCCCATACACATAGTGATTAAAATGTTCTATAGATGTTACCACTGCTAAGAGTTCCTCTTGGGTGGTGCAATTTCTCCCAAGGGAATTTAGACTTTTGCTATAATAAGTCCCTTGTGTTCTTGTGTCAATAATTCCCCCAAACCATAAGCACTGCGTCTGTGTCCAATATGAAAGGGGTTTTGAAACATCGATAGGCCAAGCTAGGAGTAGTCTCCAGAGCTGCCTTCAGCTCTGAAAATGCTTCATCACACTCTGCTGACCTCTGAAATGGTTTCCCTTTCTCACCCAGCCTGTGCAATGGTTTTGCAACATTGGCAAATCCACAATGAACCTTCTATAATAGGAGCAGAGCCCTATAAAACTCTGCACATCTGAATGAGTTGGCCAGCTCTGTATAGCCCCAATTTTCTTTTGATCAGTGGAAATTCCCTCCTCACTAATTTTTTACCCAAGGTAGATTATGTCTTGTTGGAACAACTCTTGTTGGAACAAGCCTTGTCCTTTAGTCTTTCGCAGCCACTTCCACAATGCACTTTTAAGATCCAGTATGGAAAACCAGACTGAACCTGCTACAACATCCGTGGTATCCATTGGTGGTAATGGTTAAGAATCCTTTAAAGTGACTTAATTTTATTATTTTTTTAATAGTCCACACAGAATCTGGTGCTGCCATCCTTTCTTAACCAGAACTATGGGAAGAGCAAAGGCTCAATAATGCCTTTCTGATATGCTTCCTCAATAGTCTGTAATGCCTCTTCCTTTTTTTGGCTACTGATAACCAGTGAAGTGGCTGCTTAATGGGTTGGCGGCCCCCACTATCAATCTCTTACTGGACCCGTGAAGTACAACCTATGGCTTTGTTGGACTGAGAGAAGAACCGATTCCTAATCAGAAAGGCTGTTCTGCTGTTCCCCATTTCAATATACAGCACTATGCTGGAACAGGTCCAACGGAAGCTCTGGGAACTCACCTTCACTCAATACCGCCTTATAGGTGTTTTTTTTCCCCTACACCAGTATTTACCAGTTTCACCAGTTCACATTTCACTACTGCAGACCCATTGTCTTACTATTTCCTCCTTGTCAGAGACATTCAGAAAACAAACAGGGATCAGTTCTTGTTTCAGATCCACAATCTTAGCAGCTAAGATTTCCCCGAGACCCTGGGTCTCAAAACAGGTTTCAATGACTCCCATCCTTCCTTTGCTGGAAAGCTACTACTGCATGTAGTTGTTATAATGGTTTCTGCCCCCAGGGACAAGACAATTCGTTCACTACAAACTAATTGCCTACAAATCATCTTTAAAGAAATTTCCATAGACTGAATTTGTAAGACACCTTTCCTGGCACTGATCATTCAGTTATTAGCCATAATGAAATTCAAGGCAATTATTAGCCCATCTACTGTTTCAGCCACCCAGACTTCTTGCTTGAATTTCAGAAGTCCAATCTTCAAATGCAATTTTTGGACAGGTGCCCATGTCCCAGTCATTGTCTCCGTTTGAGACCAATTAGTCAGTTAAGTTTGGGATCCCCCGTTCCCTAGCCTTTTTAGCATGTCTGATCTAATAACCTGTTATGTTTGAATCCATGTCAGTTATCCATATACACATCACAGATACTGTTGCACACTCACTAGCCAAATTCCTATTGTTGTTTTACTGCCCACATCTAAACAAAATGTGTGGGGCTGATCCTTGTACCTCAAAGTTTTGCCCCTTCACCTTGGTGTCCCACTGTTTCCTAAACTGGAAGAGAGGTCCACCTTAAATTTATAACAATCCTCATTTCTGTGGCCAATTTTGTCACAGTACCAGTATTTAGTTGAACTGTGTCCTTTAATTTTTGCATTATTGCCAGTTTCCCTTATTTTACAAACCAAATGTGCCATTTGTTCCAGTAGTTCAGTGCGGTCATGAACCAGATTAGAATCCCCTCTATCATACATATTAGACACAGAGCTCTACTTGCAGGGCTTATGGTGATCCACTTCTATCTTCCTCACTAGCAGTTGCTTCCTTTTCTGGTGAACTGTTGCAAGTAAAGATTTAAGTTCTGTGGCAAATCCCACAGCATCTCAGAATGTCTTTGGCATCCTTTTGCAGATCTTGATTTTTTAAGTACAAATCCAACTGAGTTTCTATAAATTGGTCCATTGCCAGTCTATCCTGGAAGGTCTCAGTGGTATCCAGATATGCCAGGAACATGAGTCTCCACAGACCGTCTGCTAGTTCAGGTGGGAGTTATTATTTCGCTCCCCTTCTAGCTCTTAGCTGGACCCTGGCCAGCTCGGATTGATGGCTAGCTCCAAACTGCATGTGTAACATTTGTCCCAGGTCCGGATAACTCTCTTTTCTAGGAGTAAGTTCTGCAGCACAATCAAAGCTGGGCCACCCAAGTTAGCTGCTAGTAACAGCCCTTTCTGTCCATGCTTCCAGCCAATTGTTTAACCTATAATATTGAACTGGGCCAAATAAGCCCCTCAGAGTTTTTCCTTCAAAGCTTTTGCGTTATTTGACTTGGGACAGCCCAAATACTCCCTCTGGGCTGGTGTGTATTATAAACAGGGTAGAAAACTATAGTAGATGTCCAGACTTAACCAAGTCCTCTGGGTGGCACAGTTCCTCATCCAGGTGGCTCCCTTCCTGTTATGCTCTGATGTACTCTAAAACAGATATCCCAAAACATGAGGAAAATGAAACAAGACAATAAACCAGCTAAGTCAGCAACAGGCTGAACACAATGTAATGAAGTCCAAATGGCAGGTATGTAGCAGCAGGCCCTGAGTAACTAACTGCACACTCCCAGTGTGGTCAGTGACCCTTTGATTTCCTTCTATAGCAGGGTTCATAGCTCTGTAAGACCTTGCTGCAGCTCATCTCAGTTGACAAGTACCAGAAGGGCTAAAGCTTGCTTGGTCTCTGCCATTTTGTGGAAAAACCTCTGATCTATGGCAGTCAGATTGCTGGTCACCTCATCAATCCAACAGGCATCTCATCTCAGGCTGCAAACTATCTCAGCCATTTCAAGGACAATTCCAGTTCTTGGTTTCGGTCTTGTCTTAATTCCTTTTGTGACGTCTCCAGTTCCTCTTTTAGGTTTTGTTTTAAATCCTGCCGGCTATTTTTGATTTCTGCAAAGCACCTCCATTATTTTTGGCATTTGGGTTCAACAGCACTATCAGCTCGTAGTCTCCCTTGGAAGCACAGGTTTAAATTCCACTGTTTAAATTCCAACCAATGTTGCTCCTTTTCAATCCGAGCAGCTAGTCAAAGTCTGGGGCCCTGTGGGTGTTCTAGTTGGGAGTATAAATTGGTGATAGGCATTTCTTTGCTGCAGTTTTGATTTACAAAGAATGTATAAAGTCTTGTGTCTCTGAATGCAGAGGGAATCAAATAGCAGGAAACAGCTTATTTTGCTCAGTTTCTTAAGCCTGCACCCCAACCCAGAAACCTCTCCTCAGGATTCTTTCTGGATCAACCACACACTTTCAGCTGCTCCTTCAGCTGGTCTCTCTACTCAGGCTCTTCTTAGTTTCTGTATGTTTCCCTCCCCACACATTCACATCTGCTCACAATACCCAGTCAAACCTCCCCCACTCAGCAGGTGATAGTTTCTGTGGAGATTCTATTGGGCTTTGATTTAGGTGATGGAGTGCTCTACTTACTGCCAGGGTGGAACTTCCTCTTGATCACTCTGGGGAATAACTCGTGAGGTTAACACCCCTTCCCGCAGTTGCATACCACCTCTCCTGCTCTCTCTCTCTCCGGATCTGCAGCTCCTATCTCCAGGAACCACTGCTATCGCTTCATGACTTGGCCCTCTGGCAGGTCACCAAATGATTTATACTCTCTTTTCCCCTTCTGGGGTATCAAAGGCTTTCCACCAGCAGACCTAGGTAGTCTTACCATTCACTGCTTTGTGGGGCCACTCCCCCAGTGGCTGGCAGGGGAACCCAGACCCACCCTCTACTCTGGATTCCAGCTCAGGGACCCTCTAACCAACAGTCAAGACTCTTCCCTTTCAGACCTTACTGCCTTTTCCTGAGTCCTGTCCTAGCCACCCCAGGTTTTCCAGCCCAACCACATCTCCCTTCTCCAAGAGAAGGACTGCTGATTTTCCCAGAAGCCCACCTCTACTGCTAATTTCCTGCCTTCATAATCCCAGCCCAGCTTGTTCCTCCTCAGCTGGGCTTCCTCATTCAAACAGGGGATTTCTTAGTCACCTGATTTACTTCAGCTGTGGCCTGTTGGGTTAATTAGCCCCCCTCTCAGTCTGCCTCAACCCTTTCAGGGCACATGTGGAGTGAACACCCCATCACAGATTGAAGAGGTTTTAACTCAACCCATGATGAGATTTACCTAGCCTGTGACAATATTCATATGTGTTTTTAATGGTAGTCTCAGCATAGATGCCAAGAAGTAAATATATGGTAGCTAAATAACATTGTCAATTTCATTGTAATCCAAGACAATGTACTGTAACCTCTTGCTGACCCTAGAGCAACACATCACTCAATACAATTCCTATTCTCTCTCTGTCCACTTTGACCTTACTTACCCAATCAGAGCCCACAGACCATTAAATCAGGGTGAGTCATAGTCCCCGTGGTATATATTTCACATATTCATGTATACTTCCATATATATTCAGTTACATTTAATGAATTTAACACCATTCCTAGCAATATAATGTAAATAAACTACAACTTTAAGACTTTTATGAAATTGACAAATGTAAATTTTGTCAGCCTCCTGTATTTTTCCCCTTTCCCCTCATTTTCTTCCTCTAAAGCTTACTAGCTCTGGCGTTTTACCCTAAGAAATAGGGAACTACATACATTTTTTGTCTATTTTGTATTAATTGAAACACTCTTTTTATAGTATGTTGTTGTAAATAACAGTAAGGCTTTATCTAAACTCATGGCTGTGTGTAGACAACAGACATGGCATGCCCAGCTAGCACAGGTATAAATAACAGTGTAGATCGTGAGGCATGACTTAGGGTATGTCTACACTACAAAATTAAGTTGACCTAAATTAAGTCAGCATAGAGCCATGGAAGTAATTATATCACATGTGCATGTCTACACTTTTCTCCTTGTGTTGGTGGTGTGGGTCTTTACCAGGAGCGCTTGTGCTGATTGTTCTGTCAGTATGGGGATTTGTGGGATGGCTTCTGAAAGCCAGCAACACTCGATCTAAGAGACACAGTGTCTACACTAATACCTCATTGATCTAACTACATCAACATTGACTCTCATGGAGGTGGAGTTATTAAGTCAGTGTAGTGGGGAGCAGTTACATTGGCAGGAGCAAAATTTTAGTGTAGACACTTAAATAGTTAGGTTGACGTAAGCTGCCTTGCATCGGCCAAACTCTGTAGTATAGACCAGGCCTTAGGCAAATGGAATGAAGTGCCATACACACCTGAAACCTTAGGTTATATACTTTGGGTGGCGCTCTACATGGCCAAGCAGTGCTTCCTGTTTTTATGCTGCTATTTTTAACAGTGTAAAGTCCTGCTGCCTCCCTACTGCCAGAGCTTTTCTCTACTGTAGCCATGGGCAACAGGTAAACCCCCACTTTAGGGAGGCTAGCCCGCCAGCCCTGCCCCTTCCGCCCGAGGCTCCCCTCCACAATCAGAGGAGCGCCAGCTCGCCCACCCCCAGCCCCCTTGAGCCAGGCCCCTCAGCCCCAGCACCACGCTGAGCGCCAGGCCAGGCTGCTCCTGCTGTGCCAAGCCGCTCCCGCCGAGCCAAGCCAAGCCAGGCCAGCCCCAGAGCCGGGCCAAGCCGCTTCCGCCCCCCCAGCCTGAGTGCTGGGCCAGGCCAGCCTCAGTGCCGGGCTGAGCTGCTCTCCCGCCCCCCACCCCACCCCGGAGTGCTGGGCTGAGCCACCCCCTGCCCAAGTGCCCGCCAGAGCAGCTGTCCCCGGTGCCTGCCTGAGCTGCCTCACTCCCTCTCTAGACCCCTGGTGGAGATGGATGGCCCAGCCAAGGCCTGAGAGCCAGCTGATCTAACCACTAGGCCTCCCAAGCCCTGTTACAAGAACCTATGTCAAAAGATCAATCTTGAATTGTGGGTTGTTTTATTTTGTTTGGAAAATGGTACAGAGTTAATATGAAAGAATTTTTTTCTTTTCCACGACCCGTTATAAAGTATGGTGAAGGTTTCCAGTATCTTGGCACCATTCTTCATTTTTGTTTTAGACCATTCTCCTTTGTCCCATTGCTGGAAGCAATCACAGGACACTTTACTCTCAACTAAGCACAAGTAACAAGTAGTTGATGTAGAAAAATACTATTCAATTGCTGGACCAAATATGTAAAGCCTGTTGCTTGCGGAGATATTTAGCCACAATCGGCTCAGGGCTGAGGTTTTTCTCAGACTTTAGTCTCCTAAATGTCTGTGCAACCTCATGCCAGCAGGCATTAAGATGCCTGGAGTTATCTCTACTGCCTCCAGCACATTCAGATCAGGTGAATAAGAGTGTACTTGGAATGTAGGGAACTTTCTGCAATTCTTCTTGAACACAGATTCTCATTACCAAAATGCTCAATGCTATCACCAGTAGTTAGCATTGGAGAGCTACCTTATTTGAACCTGTGTTCCATTCCTGGGAAACAATAGTACTTGGACAGTTAACCACTTCAAAAGAATTTAGTTTACGCTGCACATTGTGGTTGTAAGGACGAAATTGCAATTTATATATGAGATAAATAAAAACCACTTTAGACTTGAGCTTGTTATTTTCTTTCATAATTAACCTTACTTTCTCATATAATAAAGGACCTTCTGCATGTTAATCTGCATTCCAGGGCCTATCGTTTTCATGTGGCAAAGTAATGAATGAGCCTCTCTAATAGCTCACAGGACCTCAGAGAGAACTGTTCCAGATCTCTTGATGTTAAACAGCATTCACCCACCCTTTAGAATTGAGATTTTTTTTTCTTGTTGGCATATTTCAGATTGCTCAGCAGTGTTAGTTCATAGTTCATGAGAAGAGCACAGCACTTGAGAACATTCATCTTTTCTTGTACTGAAGTCAAAGTCCCTCAAAAGCTCTCAGTGTGTTTGAACTAGATTATGCAGAAGATAAGAATTAGGATATATAATTTTTTCATGAGTCTTATAACATTAGCAAATATCCCAATGAATAAAGTCAATAGGAGTTGCACCCATTTATGCCAGGGCTGAATTTGACTAAACAAATCCTCACGTATTTTCCCTTGAGCTGGAGAAAACTTGGAGGTTTGGCTTTGCACAGGTTCATACACCTGATCCAAAGCCCATTGAGGTAAATGGAAAGGCTTCTGTTGACTTTATTGATATAGATTCTTACCGCCCCATTTACTTTGAGTGTCTAGTTTGATAAATCCAAAAATTTGAAAATGAAATATAGCCATAACCATTAAGGATTCACCTGGTTTCATTTCAAAATCTTAACAAACCATTAACCTCATCCGGTTTGGCTGCAGAAACTATGAGCTGGGCCAGGCTTACATGTAACTGGGTGCAGGTTCATTCCATACATTCATAAATCTTAGCTGACCTTTTAACTAACCTGTTTGTGTTTGTAACAAGACCCAAAAGGAGCTGAGTTTGATGTTGCCATTCGCTGGTTTCATTGCAAAAATTTCACACAATTTTACCATTTTCCCTACTGATGTGACTTGATCTGTTGGACTTAGCATGATACAAATGCAGAAGTCAGGAAATTATGTTATTTTTTTTAATCTGGTTAATTATTTACAAAAAGGCCAGTTCTGTGGAATGCTGGCAATAATATAGAAATACAGAATGTGTCAAGTCTCACTTCTAGAGTCCTGCTCAATTGCTGTATTTCTTTCCAGCCTTATAATTAGTGCTCAGATTACTGTCATAATACTCTCCTCAAAGTGTAAGTCTTTCCCTTCGTAACAAATAGAACTGGGGTCAACTAAAGGTCATAGCTTTTTTTTTTTTTTTTTTTGCTTAGTTGGAAAGTATGGATGCAAGTGTGATGCCAGTTTACAACACAAGAGGAAGAAGGAAATCAGGAAGTTATTGGCCGTTTAAAAGAAAGTTGTTATACGTTCTGTTCTCATCAGTCTCTTTCACAACATGATGCTAGTGTTGTTTGATTTTATATTCTTACTACAGTCTTTGTCACAAGGCCATAGTAATAGAATTTTATTCATTCTACATTCTGTCACTGCAGAAGACTTGACATTTGCAGACTATTTTGTAATTGTCTGGCTACTACCTTTCCTCGCAAATTAGTCTGGCTTTAGCTAAAGCAGTGTAATAGATAGTCAATCAACAACAGAATGCTGAAGATAATACAATGTACTACTGTAAGAAATTCATAATCTTGGTACAGTACAGTTCTCAAAAGACAAAACAGAGACAGCAAGCTTGCAAAAGTAAGGAACATTAGCCCACTGGGACAGACATAGCCAGACAGGTATATTATCTCTGCATTACATCATCTTCTCAATACTTCTCAGTAATAAAGGAGGTCATATGTGGTTTCTACTGAAAGCTAAAGAAATAGCTGACTGTCATGGTTATTGTGAGATGTTTGCACAGCAAATAGTCTGAGATATGTAAATGTGGAAAATTGGCTGCAAAATTGTTGAAGTGAGCCTTGTCACCTGAGGCAAGGTGGGGTCTTAGGGCTAGCTCAATCAACATTCAGAGCAATGGATATCTGTGGAGGCAGCACCTGTTTACTGTCTGAACCAGCTGGAGACGCGTGCCTTTACAAAGACAAATGAACCACAGAAGAGTTCTCTGAAGAAGGGGCTCTCTGGGCTAACAGACAGTGGCCTGTAACAATATTAGAGCATAAATAATGGCACAGGTTGTTATCCATTACATGCTAGCGGGGGTGTCTCATGAAAGGTGGATCCCAGCTTTCTGAACTGGACAAGTGCTGTAGTGATTGACGATTGAGGGAGAAATGCCTTATTAGATAGGAAAGTAACCTGTTAATGAGTATAGGCTTTATATTGCATTTCATGTTTTTCTTTTGCATTTAACCTTATGTTTCCAATCCCTTATACTTGCTTTTATTTAAATCTCTATCTCAAGCTCTGTTAAACAAACTTCAGTCTGGTTTTATTACAGATATGTCTAAGAGTGGTAGCCATATTAGCCTGTATCAGCAAAAACAACGAGGAGTTCTTGTGGCACCTTAGAGACAAACAAATTTATTTGGGCATAAGCTTCTAGCCCACGAAAGTTTATGCCCAAATACATTTGTTAGTCTCTAAGGTGCCACAAGGACTCCCCGTTGTTTTTGCAGATATGTCTAAGTGCTTTGTGCTAAGGAAAGTGGTGAACTGGGATGCAGAGGATTGGTTTACAGCGTGGATACTCCGAAAGGAAAAGACTGGGCACTAAAGAAGGGTGTGTAAACTGCTAGCCTGCAAAGAAAAGGACTGAGGCTCGCGGAGCCTGGAGCAGAGCATGTGCGCTGCCAGCAGCTGGCAGAGTTCTGAGACTTTCTGCCTGGTGGCCACAGACAAGGCTGTCTCATGCTGTGAACAGGTGATAGTAATTCGTACTGGACACCTCTGGTAATGCCGAAAAGTGTCACAACCACTGTTATGAAAAGAAACAAAATAAGAACAACCAGAAATGGGCTAACAATTTACAACAAACAATATACTCAAGGAAGTTAGCCTCCCTTCTCCTTTGTGAATTGTCTGTGAACCAAGTGTGATAGAAATTTGCTAGCTTTGGTGAATGCATTTTTCCCAATATTGTTACCAGCTGTAGCTGTTACTGTTACTCATACACACAGCCTAACGAGTGGTAGGTACTATAGAACAAACAAATGATAAAATTCTGCTACAACATAATTAATTGCAAACTGATTTTATGCATGACATTGTGAGTGGGATCAACAAACAATAAGGGGCAGAAAGGGGACAGTGAAAAATGAGCTCTCTTTTTATAGGGCAGAATAAATGGCAAGATAAAGTATGCTCTCTCTGAATTTTCAATTGCCATCAAGCTATGCTAAGCAGAGCTTGGAAGGGTGTTGGCAAAGTTTGCTTTATTCACCTTTTCAACCCCTTGAATAATCCTTGGGTAGCAAGGAGCTTCTCTGAGATGCATAGGCCTCCAGGAACCACTTCACCATCTGGGGATTGCCTGCCACATGCCTTTTTAAATCCATGCCTCTGACACACCCCTAAGTCAGGACTGGTGACTGAGGTGCAGAGGACCTGCTACAGTAGGGCAAAGCAGCGGGGACTAGGGCCAGGATCTGGTCCAGCATCTGTAGTTTGTGGAATGAGTTTCTAAAGTCCTTCAGAATCCATTATGTTGAAAGTTATGTGCTGTAAATGTAAAATAATTATCTTGTGTGTAAGATAAGCTATATCAATCACAATATTAACTTTGGTATTTGTTTTGTATCCTGTAGTCATATGAGTTAGTCCCACTTATCTGTATCAGTATTTCATGTATTGTAAGTACAATGCAATGAAGTAATCACAGTCTTTTCCATGTATGTCTGCCCACAGTAACATGGACTTACCTAATAAACAGTCCATCTTGATTTGGTTTTCTATTTCAGTGGTGCTATGGTTTATAAGTAGCTGTTGGCTACAGTATGCCATGCTGAGACAATGTGGCCATGTAATAATGATCCCTCAGAATTGTGTTTGTCATGGGCATTTGGCACAATATTGACTGATTACAATGTGATTCTATGAGTTGCATCCGATGAAGTGAGCTGTAGCTCACGAAAGCTCATGCTCAAATAAATTGGTTAGTCTCTAAGGTGCCACAAGTACTCCTTTTCTTTTTGCGAATACAGACTAACATGGCTGTTACTCTGAAATGTGATTCTAAAAACTGAATTCTCTAAAGAGCAACTTGTAAGGGGTTCAGTCACAGAGATCCCCTTGGGATGGTCACCTTATGTGCTGGAACTACCTCTGAGCACATTTTCCCTGTCAGCTTGGGACTCCAGAATCCTTGTTGAGCCAGACATGCTAGTCTGCTGCAACACAGACCCAGGTCTGGTCCACATCCCCAAAGCTGCAGACTTTAACCAAAAACTGCTCAGCGGGTCACCTATCTCCAGCACCCAGACACCCAGTTCCCAATGGGGTCCAAACCCCAAATAAATCCATTTTACTCTGTATAAAGCTTATACAGGGTAAACTCATAAATTGTCCTCCCTCTATAACACTGATCGAGAGATATGCACAGCTGTTTGCTCCCCAGATATTAATCACTTACTGTGGGTTAATTAATAAACAAAAGTGATTTTATTAAGTATAAAAAGTAGGATTTAAGTGGTTCCAAGTAATAACAAACAGAATAAAGTAAGTCACCAAGCAAAATAAAGCAAAAACACACAAGTCGAAGCCTAATACATTAAGAAACTGATACAGGTAATATCTCACCCTCAGAGATGTTCCAATAAACTTCTTTCACAGACTAGACTCCTTCCTAGTCTGGGCCCAATCCTTTCCCCAGTATAGTCCTTGTTAGTTCCAGCTCAGGTAGTAACTAGGGATTTTCTCATGACTGGCAGCCCGCTTTGTTCTGTTCCACCCCATTTTATAGCTTTGGCACAAGGCGGGAATCTTTTGTCTCTCTGGATCCCCACCCCTCCTTCTAAATGGAAAAGAACCAGGTTTAAGATGGATTCCACCATGCTTCCTAGGCTGTTTGGCTTGCAAGTAAACAGAGCCATTTACAACCAATTGTCCTAGTCAATGGGAGGCATCAAGATTTTAAACCATCATCAATGCCCCACACTTTCCATAATTACAGTAGGACGTCCGAGTTATACTTTATATTTCTAGCTTCAGATACAAGAATGATACATACATACAAATAGGATGAATACACTCAGTAGATTATAAGCTTTGTAATGGTACCTTACAAGGGACCTTTTGCATAAAGCATATTCCAGTTACATCATATTTACACTCATAAGCATATTTCCATAAAAAATTATGGAGTGCAACGTCACACAACATACTTTGTTTTGTCCTGGGGTTTTTTAAGTGATTTTCTATCTCATGGGCTGCAAAGTTTCTCTGTTAAAATAGCATATTTATTGGCACAGTTGTGATGACACAAATGTCTTGGTTGGTCACAGTGCAGGATAGCTAAATCAGAACTGACTGAGTCAGTGCACACACAAAAACAACAACAAAAAACCCATTCAGGGTGAACTTGTTCTGAGTTTTAGACAAAACCCCCTCAAAGAAGGGAGGTACCACAAAGGGATTTGTGCATTAAGATTGAAAGGCTGGCAAATTTGTGAGTCAGTAAGTTTTTTAACACAAAATCAGATAAAGCTTAAGAGGTTCTGTCAGCAGAGGGTACCCTAATTGGTGAGATCTCCTCCCCCCCACCCCGTCCGAGGGGTGCAGAAGTGGAAAAGGAATGCTGTATCCATGGTAGTGCATTCCACCCACCCAGACCTTCCTGGAATCCTGAGGAAAACCACCAATGGGTACTTTTTGGGGTTCACCCTCCATGTGGTTTCCGAGTGCAGAAGAGGGAACAGCCACTATCCAAACCATGCTCTTCTGCAGTGGCAGTGACAATCCACATGGCTAGATGTCTCAGTTAGTATCCTGGGGAGTCATACAATAGCATGGCTTTTCCTAAGGTCAGATGTCCTGTGAGAGTTTCTGTGAGAATCTGTTCAGTTGTACCCTTTATCTTGTATTGAAAGGGTTTCACTATGTTGTACCTCAATCAAGTATTTTCTAATGCTTCTCTTTCTCTCCCAGATATCATCTCCTTAGAAGTTTAACTGGAATATTGAAAACACGTTTTGGAAACAGTTGTAGAACAGCCCAGTAAACTCTACTCGATTAGATGAACAATAGTCTGGGACTCAAAATATCTATACAGAGCATTTAAAACCAGTACTTCCCAGAAAAATATCTTGTTCGTTTTTGTCTTTCAGGTTTCAGTTTATAAATTAGGGAAATATTTTCCATGGCTAATTTGTTTTAAATATTGTTCAGTTAGATGGTTCAAGCTATTCTTAAGAAAAATACTATGATTTTTTTTTAGCATCTGGACCTGAAGTCCTTTATGTGGGAGAAAATATAAGCAGTGCTATCATTTTCTCAGTATGTGGAAATGCTCTCCTTTGGAATCCATATACCATTTCCTCTCTCCTAAAAGGATGAAGAATATGGCCCCAGTATAGTAGAATGAGATATAATCTTCAGTGAGAGAGTCTCAGGCTTTTACCCAAGTTTATCTTAGCTGTACATTGCAGTGCAAAAAGATAAAAAATATGTATCTGATTTATATAACTGCTTGTAAAAAATCAACAGATAGTTTTGAAATAGGATATATTGCATTATCCTGAGCTCTTGCTGTCAGTTCAGATGAATGCCTTCACAGTTTATGAAAAGAGATTTAATACCTTTCCATTTTTGAACAGGATATTTTTTAGCAGCAAAAGACAAGGATGAGGAATTTAATGTCATATGAAATGTATAACACTAATGTAAGATTTTAGGCTCAGTCCAACTGGCTGCAGATCAAAGATACTCAGAGAAACTCAGCCAACTCTTTTCCTAAAAGGTCCCTTTCTTTTCTGAGTGAGCAAGCTGGTCTTTCCATCCCTACTGTAAGTCTGCCTCTGAATTCTAAGGTCTATTCTTTAATGAAACCATAAGCATCTAGCATTGCAGAAACCAACAGGATTTGACTTTTTTATACTTTTGACTCAACATGTCTGATTTGTGCAGTCAAGCCCACCGAATGGTGGTTAACTAGCCATTCGTAGATTCAGTTGTACAAATGTAAGCATGCAATTTGTACAGTGGTGTAAAAATATTATTTTTGGATATGCAAGTGAGCCTCTACAGTTTACAAATCTGGCCCTAAAAAAATTTTTTTTTTCTTAAATGCAGGATTTCCCTGACAGCCATTTTTAAAATACGGATCGGTCTTATGATGAGAAATTGTGAAAAAGCTCTACAACTTCATATTTATCTTCTACTTTCACTAGCACCTTATGGAATATTTTAATTCAAACACAACTACAATTATGAACAGAAATTAATGAAGTGCAATTTGTGATGTAAGATCCTTTTAACATTTATTATTGCGTTTGTTCACTTACTAATTTTCAATATTCAGCAGCTCACAGTAAGTTTCCCATTGCGTTATAAAAATTAGTGATGTTCTCCTATACGTAGCATTTTCTTTCTTTTTTTTTTACTACATCGTGGATTGGTTTTGAAAAGAAATATTCTTTGGGAGAATTTTGAGAACAATTTAGTAAGAATGATCTTACTAAAACTAATCAAACATCCATTTAGTCTGGAATCTTGGTTCTAACACCATATTCTTATGAGGGATGTATAAAATCCTTATAATGTACAGTACCTAAAGCATTATTATGGAAGGACTACCCAAGGTTCTATAATTAAGGTTGCAGCATTCCCAATAGCAAGTGTTCAAAAAGCATGAGGCAGCCCCCTGCCCAAATGAGATTGGCTTAAATATCATGAGGTTTTACAAAAAAATACTTATTATTTTTTATTTGTTTACAGGTTTGAATCTCTAGAGTGTACTCACTTCACTTTGTTTGTTTGTTTTTGTTTTCTCTGCAATCATGAGGACTAGAAACATTTTATTTTTTAAAATGAAGGCTGAGATTCTCATGCAATATCTTGATTCCAGCAGCTAAGTTTTAAGAAAAGCTCTAAATATCAGGAGACTCATGATAAAATTGAAAGAGTTGGTAACACTGACCTGGTTGTGTTGAGTTTTGCATGTGAAGCAGGCATCCCCCCCCCCACCACACCCCAAGCATATGTCTGCTCTTTGAGCTGGAGGTGTGATTCCCAGCTCCAGGGAAAAGTACATTAAAAATGGAGCATAGCTTCAGCCGTGCAAAGTATGTACTCATCCAGGCTAGGCAGGTACTCGGGGCAGGTTAGTCCTCCTGCTGCTTACACTGACATGGCTGCATGCCAGCTCAATCAGAAGTAGCATCAGTATGTCTCCTCAAGCTGGAATTTACACCTCCATCTTAAAGTGTGGACATATCTAAAGAAAAACTATTGTGATTTTGGGTACAGAATTAATTTTCTGAGAATTTACAAGTAAATTAGTTTGGGTTAAAATTTAATTGAAAATGAGTCATTAAAAATTTGGCTCTTGGTGTCAGATTGTTTCCTAAATCTGAATTTATTTAACAGAATAATACAAATGCTCCAGCATTCCCCTGTGGTTAAAAACTCACTGAAATCTCATTTATAGGCTACATTTGAAGTCTTTTTTCCCCAGAGTTATGGGCCTTTTTCCCCATTATATTTATAACAGAAAGGTTTTTCTTTGCCGAGAATGACAAATATTCTAGTACTGAGATTCCATGAAGAATTGCGCTATTTCAAAATGGCTGTCATCTGCTATTGTTCTCAGTGGGACTGAGGCCACAGGCTGCTCTTAACAAAGATGGCTGCTAAATTCACTCTCAGTAGAAACAAAGGAGTGAGGATGTCTATTTTCAAAGATTCCTAAACTGAGGGCAGCTGTATCTTAGTCATGTGGAAACTTCAATGGGAAATAGCAGAGGACTTTATACACCAGCCTCTTCTGATGTATAAATCCTTCGTCATGAAAGTTAAAGGCAAAAATTGCCATTAATCCTAAATATTTATTTTAAAAGGTTCCCTGTGCACCAAATCTATTCAGTAGAAAGGGTAGGAAGGTGTAAACTAGTTAGGTGGGGGGGGGCAGGCCTTCGGCAGAGAGTGGGAAATTTGTGTGTGTGCGTGCACAGAGGAATGTGGGATGCATAAGGAAGTGCAAAAGTGGGGTGTGTGGATATGTGTACACACAGAGGGAATGCAAGGAGTGCAGGAGAAAGGAGGAAATCTGTGTGTGGGGAAATGTGGGACACAGCGGAGTATATACTTCAGCTGTCTCTTTCTGCTCCAGTGAAGCAAAGCAGCTGTAGCAAACCCATCTTAACTGACTAGTATTTTCTGACTGCTCTGTACTTAGGGTTGCCAACTTTCTATGGGCACAAAACTGAACACCCTAGCCTCGCCTCTTCCCCAAGGCCCCACCCCTGCTCACTACATTCGCCCTCCCTCAGTGGCTCGCTCTCCCCCAACCTCACTCACTTTCACTGGGCTGGGGCAGGGGGTTGGGTTGCGGGAGGGGGTGAGGGCTCTAAATGGGGGTGCGGGCTCTTGGGTGCATCTGGGGATGAGGGGTTTGGGGGGCAGGAAGGGGCTCCAGGCTGGAGCAGGTAGTTGGGGTGTGGGAGGGGGTGAGGGCTCCAGCTGGGGGTGCAGGCTCTGGGGTGCAGCTGGGGATGAGGAGTTTGGGGTGCAGGAAGGGGCTCCAGGCTTGGGGGTTGGGCTGAGGAATTCAGAATGTGGGAGTGGGCTGCGGGTTGAGGTGCAGTGGGGATGAGGGCTCTGGGGTGCTGGAGGGGGCTCCAGGTTTGGGGGGATCAGGGCTGGGGGGTTGGGGTGCAGGAGGGGATACTGACTCTGGGGTGGGCTGGGATGAGGGGTTTGGGGTGCAGGAGGGGGCTTTGGGGGGGCTCAGGACTGGGGCAGGGGGTTTGGGCTAGGGTGGGGCCATGGGCTTACCTCAGGTGGCTCCTAGTCAGCGGTGCAATGGTTCTAAAGCAGAAAGCCTGTCTGTCCTGGCTCCATGCTGTGCCCCGGAGGTGGCCAGCAGGTCCGGCTCCTAGATGAGGGGCGGGGGGCAGGAGGCTCCATGATGCACGCTGCTCTCACCCACAAGCACCGCCCCCCAGCTCCCATTGGCCAGTTCCCAGCCAATGGGAGTGAGGAGCCAGTGCTCAGGAGGGGGACAGCGAGTGGAGCCGCGTGGCCCCAATGCGTAGGAGCTGGACCTGCTGGCCGCTTCCAGGGCACAGAGCAATGCCCCAGGACAGGTAGGGACTAGTCTGCCTTAGTGCTGCAGCACCTCTGACTGGACCTTTAACCACCGGGGCCACCAGGGTCCCTTTTCAAACAGGTGTTCTGGTCAAAAACCGAACACCTGGTCACCCTATGAAGAGTTGCTTGGTGTCTGGTTTTAGACCAGAATACCAGGTCGAAATGGGACCCTGGCGGCTTCAGTCAGCACTGCTGACTGGGCCATAAAAAGTCTGGTTGGCACCACAGCGGGGCAGAGAGGCTCCCTGCCCGACTCCTCGTGGCTCCTAGGAAGTGGCCGGCATGTCCCTCCAGCTCCTAAGGGGCTCCATGCGTTGCTCTCGGCCTGATCGCTGGCTCCACAGCTCCCATTGGGCAGGAACCACAGACAATGGGAACTGCATGAGTGGTGTCTGGAGGTGGGGGCAGTGCGCAGAGCCCCCTGGCTGCCTCTCAACCTTGGAACCAGAAGGACATGTCACTGCTTCCCAGGAGCCACCTGAGGTAAGCGCTGCCCAGAGCCCACACCCCAAACTCCTTCCCACACCCCAGCCCCCTGCCCCACCCCAGAGCCCCCTTGTGCACCCTGAACACCTCATTTCTGGTCCCACCCAGGAGCCTGCACCCCCAACCCACACCCCATACCCCTCCCCAACACCCTGCCTCAGGCAAGAGTCCCCTCCCACACTCCAAACCCCTCAGCCGCCCGCCAGAACCCCCTTCTGCACCCCAAACCCTTCATCCCTGGCCCAACCCCAGAGCCCACACCCCCAGCTGGAGCCCACACCAACCTCTGCCCCAGCATAGTGAAAATGAGCGAGAGGGTGAGGGAGAGTGAGTCATGTGAGGTGGGGGTGGAGTGAGCAGGGGCATGGCCTCATAGGAAAGGGGCAGGGTAAGGGTGTTCAGTTTTCTGCAATTAGAAATTTGGCAACCCTATTTGTTCTGCTCCACAGCAGACGGATATATATATATATATATATATATATATATATATATATATATATATATATATATATATATATATATATATATATATATATATATAAAAGTAAAAATAAAATATTAAAAGTTATTCAATATTTTCAAGTCTTTAAAAATATCCCAGGGTAATATTCCCTTTTGGGTTTCATGTTTACTTCTTCATGTATGGAATTTTAAATTTGAAAAATCAGGGGAATTCCCAGGAGAAAACTTCATTAAGGTTGAGAGCACATATCATGGTAAAATACATTAAAGGGCTATTGCAGTTATCCCAAACCCAAGCATTGTAAACACGGGAAATTCAAAATTAAGATTACACTTAAAAGAAATCCAAATGTATTAAGCTATGTAAATGCACAGATAAGTAACCCTGTAGTGACACAGAATAGAGTGTTTAGTGGTGGGAAAAGAAAATGTGTCTTTAAAAATCAATTTAATGTAATCTGGGACCACACACTGAAATGCCTTAGTCATAATTGTATGGTTATTGCACGGTTTCACTACATGGCAGCATTAGGGGGCCTTTTCATACTTGAGCATGTTTGGATTTCTTTTAAGTGTAACCTTATCTCTGAATTTCCTAGGCTTCTAATGTTTGGTTTGGGGGTATTTGCAACATCTGATGGTTTGGGGATAAATACAGTGTGTTTAGCCTATATTTCTGATATATATGCTCATACTTAATTCTTAACATTGTTTTTGGTTACACCAGCTAAGATAAAACTTAAAAGGACTATAAATTGTAATACATCATGACCTAAATTGTTCTCTTTCTGGAGTCAGGGAGGAATTTTGACACATTGTAAAATAAGTTCCCTGACAAAAACCATGTTAAGTCTTACGTAAACTTTAGAATACATATCACTAGTTTAACTGATTAAGGCAGGTGTCCTGTGGCGGGTGGTAAAAGAAGTATATGGCATGTAGTTAGACAGCTTCATAATGCAAACACACAAGGGGGCCAAATTAAGATGCACAGACAACCTTAATTCTAGCATCTTCTAACTTTGGAGAGCTTGACTTTGTAGCCTTCATTTTTTTTAATTGTAATATACCTGACAGCTACTGGATATTACAATCATCTTGAAAATAATTTGAAATTGAGAAAAGATCTGGAGGGTGGTGGGTGAGGGGAAGTATTGTCACTTCAAAAGAAAAGAAATGGATAGTTGGTGTCTTGCTAACTTCAGATAAAATCACAAGTTGCTAACAAAATCTCAGAATATACACGAGGGAGATATGGAGAAGACAAATAAGCCGTAAAAGACTTGGATAATATCAAGGCTAAAATTGTTTAAACATACACTGAATAAATATTATTAGAGGATTCATCTATCTTAATGGATTTCCAACTCAAGAATAGCTTTTTTTTATGGTATACTTTAATTTTTGTTGGTATAATTTTTAGGCTTTTGTGAAAGAGACAGAAAGCAATGATAGATATATACAATCAGTCATGTTCAAGTGTAGTGCAAATGGAAAAGTCTGTTTGTTTTAAAAAAAAGAAACAAATGAAAAACTTGTTTGTATTTAAAAACTTGTTTTTAAAACAAACAAACGAAAAACTCCTCATCTAGGATGCAAAAAGAAAAGGAGTACTTGTGGCACCTTAGAGACTAACCAATTTATTTGAGCATAAGCTTTCGTGAGCTACAGCTCACTTCATCGGATCCGATTCATTGCATCCGATGAAGTGAGCTGTAGCTCACGAAAGCTTATGCTCAGATAAATTGGTTAGTCTCTAAGGTGCCACAAGTATTCCTTTTCTTTTTGCGAATACAGACTAACATGGCTGTTACTCTGAAACCTGTCATCTAAGATGCTGTTCTGACTCCCATTCACAGGAGTACTGCAATAATACAGTACTTACAGGCCTAAATATATTTTTGTTTTGAAAAGGGTCCTAGACCCAAACCCTCATCCCCTGCATCAAGCCTAATTATCCTTTCTGGATAATAATAATTAGGCTTATTATAACCATAATAATGCTTTGCCACCTCTTAATTATAAGTGATTCCTCTTCACCATTATCAATCCACTTCATGAAAAGCCAGCCTAAGGATTTTGGGGAGAATTTGTAAGAGAATTGTTTGGGATAAACTCCAAATCTAACTGATTCATTGTACGTAAAACCTCTAGGTGTGTGCATGATAATTAATGCTTTCCCAACCCCCACCACTCCTCACCTCTTGCTGCAGAAATACAGCTCATTTGCTTTTTCCTTTCGAGTTTCATGATTGTTTGATATTGGTTTACATTTTCAGTGCTAAGATTCCAAGGAAGAGGAATACAAATGTATTTTAAAATAATCAGGGGATCTTGTGGGATGCAAGCTTTTCTGGGCCCCATAGGGTGGTTCTGCTTCTGTGGCAACTGTGCTCCCCTCTTTAGGCAGGAGAGTTGACTAGTGAATCAGCTTAGTCACAGCAATACCAGTCATGCACAATCCCAATCACCCACACAATGTTATGGTGGAGCTGCCGGGGAGCCACATGGTATGTGGAGGACTCCTCGCCTCCCTGTGCAGCAAAGCCTGACCTGTTCCAGTGCTTTCTGCATCTATGGAGGTTGGAGACACTATTTGTCTCCTAATGTACCAACTACAATGAAGAAACTCAGAAGTTTTAGCTGCAAGGGTTCAACTTAGTAAAATTCTACCGTTATCATGGCTTGCCATGGGGCTCTCCACTAAAGCTGTACATTTAACGTTCACTCTAAACTCTGCTCATGTTCCCCAGGAGGCTCTCACAGCTCAGGGATCCCTTCAGCAAGTCTGGCCAGAATTTAACAAAAACTAAAACAAGAACCTGGGTTTGCTTCTCATATGAAAGTCTTACTCAGCTGTCCCATTGACTAGTTAACACTCTACAGGGGTGCTGGTTTGTATTTATGCTTCTTTAATGCCCAACAAAACATTCACTGATTAGTCTCCATCTCCAATAGTTGAGAATATATAGGGCTTATTTTCCCAAGAGCTACAGGGGAGTTTAGCACCATAACTCCTTTACCTTCCGTGAACATCATCAGATAATATTTTTCATAATATTTTAAGGACCTAATCCAGCCCTTGGGTGCCTGTTATTGGAATCCAAAGCAAGTACAGAAGCACCAGGCTCATGTGTGGTTTGTCTGTGCCTATGCTGGTTTGGGGGTTCACTCTCCAAGCTTCTTTTAAAGGAGGAATTATAACTCTTCTCTTTCCATCCCCCAACAAAGGAATGTGTGAGAGATTCTGGGATGGGAAGCATATGGAGTTTCCTGTCCCCTGTGCAGGCATCTATATATACAGCCTGTATTTTATTACAGGACAGGGAGATTTCATGTATAGCAAGATTTTACAGCCAAGACAAAAACTCTTCAAACAATTGGTTTTCTAAATGCATTGGTAAGTCCCTAAGGTACAGCTGCAGCATTAATGGGTGCCACTGTCAAAGGACTTTCAGAGACAGCTGAAAAATGGGTTTCTGTGGATTTTTTCCCATTTCTGTCACACATTCAAAAATATGCCACTTATATTTGTACATATTTTACTTTGTTCATCACAAGGAAAGAGAACCTTACTTCAAATAAAACTAATTAACTGTGGGGGTAGGGGTTTGGGAAAGGAGGATAAGTTTAGATAGCCCTTCTGAATAGGAGATTACTCTTGAACTGGAGAAATCCCCACAGTGCATTTATGTCAAAAGTATTGTACATGTTCTTTCCTCACACATTCCAGTACAAGATAGATATTAACTATGTGTACCAAATGCTTAACTGGCAGTAAGTCAACCTTTTCTGAGTGAACAGCCCATTGATAATACAAAACATTTTTCTTTTTTCCCTCAAAAAATGAGAGTTTGCTGCCTATTATTCAATGACTTTTTGTCAAATTAGGGAACAGAGAGCTTTTTATTCTTTCCATGAAGTGCCCTTTCAGATTCAGTAATTGTATGTTCTGTTCCTCAGGAAATGAGAGAAGATCGAGATCGGTCACGATTGGACTCCATGGTGCTGCTAATTATGAAACTGGACCAGCTAGATCAGGATATTGAAAATGCTCTCAGTACAGGCTCTTCACCATCCAGCACCCCAACATACAAACGGAGGCATATACCTGTGAGCCTGTTTGCTAACTCTTTCTTTTTATTCAAATTAGATTTATTTTGTTTCATTAATTCATTTCTCTTCCTTTCTATGTCTCTCTCATTTCTTTGATCAGCCTAGCACTTGCAGCTTGTACTTTTCTGTGAAAAGAGAGCTGATATGTGGGAGAATTATGAAAATATCCCAGATGAAAGAATGGGAGAACAGCAAAATTCAAAAGGTGTCAGGCTGTTTCTATTACCTCTTATTGCTAAGAAAAATTAAAGTGGAGTTAGAATCAGAGTAATGTTAGCCTGTGAATATATGCACATTCCACTTGATTTGCAACAGCTAGAGTTGAAAATGTAATTAGTTACAGTTTGTTTTGTTCCCAGTTGTGGGGTCCAGAAATTTTTCAGCAGGGAGCCACTTCTGGGCCACTTTTGAAATCCTCCTCTGTTAGAATAATATTCCAGCATAATCCACAATTTTTATTTAGCTAGAGAGTCTTTTGCAGAGAACAGTGTGAAAGAGGATAGAGCAGTTCACTAACTAATGAATAAATTGTTATTTTAAAAGATTTGTTTAAACAAGTAGATGTGAGGAATATGACCAACTTTTCAAGTGGCTTCTTTGCGATGTCATAATGCAGGCTTTCTGCTCATCTGAACCATCCCTATTGCAGCCATTTTGCAATAAAAATAAGCAATCTTAAAGAAACATGTTCATTTTATCCAGTGTTTGGAATAAAGCTTTTTTCTAACAAAGTCATCTTCATTATTTCCATACAATCCAGTTAGTAATGTGTAGGGAAAAAAACAGCTTTCTATTTTTGTCTGAATCTTAGCATGGTGGCCAGTTGAAGAGTATGTAGTTAATAATATAATACAATTCATGTTTGTATTCTGTTACTTAGCAAAAAGTTTGACAGCATATTACAGTTAAGCCACTTAAAATATAGAGATGTTGAAATACCCCCAAATTATAAATATTTGCTTATCTCTCAGTAGGGGCCGCCATAATGTTCACTATTTGAAATAATAATAATGCTTATTGAAATACTCAACCTGGGATTTTTTAACTCATTCTTAGAAGAAACCAAATCCAAACAGAAAAAGAAAGTACAACACAAAACAACATAGCTACTACATATCTCTGAAATCTTTAATAGAAATGTTTTCAGTTTGAATGAGAGAATTTTGAAGATTTTGACTGACTGTTAAGTGTCTCCTGATGTCATTTTTCTTTTTAATTTTATTTCTCTTGTTGAAATTACGTTGCACTCAAATCTTCAAAATGCATAGAAAGTACTCTCAAATTCACTTATGTTCAAAGGTGCAATTCATCCCTGTGCAAAGGACCTGCCCAAAGTTCATGCACCCACTCAAATCCCACTTAAGCCATAGGAAAGTGGGTTTAAGCAGTACATGAGCTTTTGTGCAGGCTCCCTCTGTGCATGGATGAATTTCACCCATGATGCTCAATCCCACTCCCCATGCAGACACTGGCATAAAATCCCATTAACAATAATGGAATCAAAGTGGAGTCCAAAACTCCCATTTAAATTAGTGAGTGTAGAAATAGGGCCCCAAACTATAAAAAAAAAATTACACTCTGTTCCCTTTAAATATAGCTGGCTCATGAATTTTCAAGGAGTTTTAACTGTATGGAAAATTTGAAGGGACATTAATAAGTCATTTTTGAGCTAAAAGGAGACAGAAATAAAAGTCCAAATCAAGGTAATTTTTAATTCATTGTAACTGGAAAAAAAAGCATGGTGTATGTTCTTCAAACTTTGCGTAAACTTTCTCCTCTGCTTTCAGAGTCAATCAGGGAATTCTGCAAGACCACTTTTGCAGGCCAAAGTTGCAGTCTATTAAGACTTTATAATGGCAACTGGTTGAAAACTTAACTATTGGCAGGCTGCCTGTTCTCCATAAAAACTTGTATCAGTGGGATTGCTTAGAGGGGGAAAAAGATGAGGGATGGAAATTAAGAAGTGTTATCTAGAATATTCTGAAAACAGGAAAATGTTTAATTCATTTCAGATATAAAGTATGTGTTGTCTTGACAATATAGATTTCAAGGCCAGAAGGCACCATTGTGATCGTGTGGTCTGACCTCCTGTATAACACAGCCCACTGAATTTCCCAAAAATAATTCCTAGAGCATATGTTTCAGAAAAACATCCAATCTTGATTTAAAAATCGTTAGTGAGGAAGAATCCATTATGACCTTTGATAAATTGTTCCAATGGTTAATGACCTTCATTGTTAAAAATTTACACCTTATTTCCAGTCTGAATTTGTCTAGCTTCAACTTCCAGCCATTGGATAATGTTATATTTTTCTCTGCTAGGCTGAAGAGCCCACTATTAAATATATGCTCCTCATGCAGATGTCGAACAGAGATGTCACTGGAATAACTGTTTAAGGCCAATGTTGTTTCTTATCTTCATAACCTTTTCAAACTGCTTTATTTTAATCTTTTAATCTTTTAGGGACAACTTGAGTGCTTAGATATCACATGTGTAACTTTCACTGATTTCTTTTAGACTGGAATTTGCATGTCATAGAAGTGAATCTGGCCCTTAGTGTTCCATGGGTCTCAGGGGTTCTCATTATAGTGGGTTTAATATATGATATGATAATGAGCTATCCATAATATCTATCATCCTGCTTTGAATTCTACAGCTGACAGTTGTGGGGAGCCTGTTGGAAGGCAGCATGTAGAAAGCCCCAAATGACGACATGGTATACTTCTGCTAGCCAAGAAAAGAACATGAGGCAATGGGAGCACCTAGTGAGCTTTCCAGAGGTGGCTAAGTGTGCTCATTCTAGTATGGCCTTGTAACAAGCTCTTTATAGGCCTAGCAGTGCACCTGTTGGTACCTGAAAATAATTATGCAATGATAGATATGAAATTCAGAATGCATACAACATTGTCACCGGGTGGCTGGCCCCTTTAAGAGGGAACAGGGTCCAGGGCACCTGTGACTCATCAGCTGCTTCCCAATTGGGCTTAGGAGTAGGCATCTGTGCCATATAAATGGACAGAGGCTGAGAGAGTGGGGAATCAGGAGGAAAGGGGCAGGTGAGAGCTGGCTGGGAGAGACAGAAAAGAGCAGGTGAGAGTTTCCTGAAAAGGGAAGGAGAGAAACAGGAGCAGTAAAGCACAGCTGAAAAAAAGCCATTGGGAAGAACAAAAAGTGAAGGAGGTTGCTAGTGAGGACTGGTCAGAGTTGGGGAATCCCTACTGAGTTACAGGCAGGCTTGCGCAGAGGCCCCTAGGAACAAAGGGAAGAACCAGCCTGATTCAGAGAAGCTGAGCCCAGAACAAGAGGGTTAATGATAGAGGCTGGATCTCACAGACTGCGAGGCCTGCGTGAATGGAACACTGTGGGAGGCTCTTATGCAGCAAGCCTAAATGGAGGTCTGTGGGAAGCTGACCCCAGGAGGTTGGTCCTGGAGGGAAGTTCTGTGAACAGGGGCAGGACTCACAGATGGAGAGCCTTCTCACAGGAGATGTGACTTGGGGCTACTGCAGAAGTGGCATGGGAGAGAAGCAAATCTGGAAATCTTAGGTGGATGGCCCAGAGCAGGGGTTCTCAACCTTCTTCTTTCTGAGGCCCCCCTACATGCTATAGAAACTCCATGCCCCACCTCTGCCACAACAACAATTTTTCTATACATTAAAAGCCAGGGCTGGCATTAGGGGGTAGCAAGCAAGGCAACTGGGGCCCTCACAAAACTAAGTTGCTCAGGCTTTGGGTGGCAGGGTTCGGGGCCCTAGGCTTCAGCCCTATGTGGCAGGGCTTCAGCTTTCTGCCCAGTGAGTCTAAGGCCAGCCCTGCTTGGCGGACCACCTGAAACCTGATTGCGTCCCCTCAGGGGGCCCCGGACTCCTGGTTGATAGCTGCTGGCCTAGAGGGTGGAGCCCTGGAAAAAGGATAAAAAGGAGAATTAATCGGAGATGGACTCTTGGGAGGGAGAGCTGGAAATGGCATCCAGGGCGGGGGCATGGAAAACTGCTGTTAACCTGAAACACATTACTATACACACCCAAGTGCAGTATAATATGGTGCAGCCCATTTGTCTTAGATGACTGAAAGCTTGATCCTGCACTTAGATACACTCACTCATAGTTATCAAATTGACGCACCCGCATATGTGTCTAGAAGAACAGTAACTAATTTTACAAGATAATTAGTGATAACGCTTGCCTTCAGAATGAAAAGCATTAACTGAGCCTTTAGAGGGAGACAAAATATGAAATACTGGATTATTAGCATTATTCTGATACTGTTTACATCTTATCACTGATTTCCTATGAACCTTGGTGCCTGTGAGTATTGTGCAAATTTTATAAGAATCTTATTTCCAAAGCAATTATTATGTTTACATTGTCTCAACTAGATGTTACATGGTATTTTTTAAAGGATGTGTTTATTTCCTTAATACACTATTTTTGTTACATTCTTAAAATGTGAATATAACCTCTGGCCTAAAAAGTTAAGGCATCTTAACCAAAGACTACATTTGGCAAATGCATCCCATACTAATATAACTCCAAAATAACAAGAAGCTGCGCCTTTGAATTGCACAAACTGCTAAATGATGATGTCACCTCAGCTGTATAACGATTTACAGATGTTCACTGAGCTTGCAAATGCTTCCAGAGACAGAAGGTGGGCGCAAAACCCAAGATACACAGGAAACACTAAACATAAGAAAATAATGCCAGACTTCTGCAACTGTTAGATGATTTTTTTTTAACTTTACACCCTCCCATTTAGGGGAATAATAGCTTTGATGTTAGTGGTGATTTATAATTTCAGCACAGCAGCTAATGCAAACCACCTTCACTGAGAAGAAGGAAAGTGAATGAGTGCACATCTAAGGAAGGAGAGAGAACAAGGGGATGTTTGCTGTTACCTTACAGAATTAAAAATATATTATATTTGGATGTGCCTAAATAAACACTTTGTTATTTAGTGTTATTTATATTGTGTAAATAACATAGTACCCTGCATTAAACAGTTCCATTTTAACATGTACTAAAGAGATTTGTACCATTTGTGACAGGATTTGGAATCTGGCTCGGAAAGTGGAGCAGACGTCATCTCAATAAGTCACTCCCAAACACACTTGCCTCCTGATATCCATGCTGGTGCCCTAGCATCTCCATGTCCAATGGCTGGCTCTGGAGCTAAACCCAAGGCTGGGGTGAGTTTAGAACAATGCTAATCTTATCATATGTCCTAATTATTGGAGAGAATGGATAGAGTTGATGTGCCACATGTCATACAGGCTGTAGAGCAGTATACAGTCCCTATCAATGTATTGAAAGCTTTGAAGTTGTCATAGGTTTCCCTTAACATGTTTTCTAAAATGCAGGATGCATCTCAAAATGCACGTTGTGGTGTAGAATTCTTAGATAAACTAGAGCTTTGGTATTTAATCTGGGACTATGTGCTGATAATTGTTACAAGTTTGGCTTTCATGTAAAAAGACAAACCATAATGGAGACACAGTGTTTGACTTTGGAAGATAAGATTTACAGCAACTGTAAGGAATATCTTTCTGTGCGATTCAGATTGTGATAGCATACGTTTACATAGTGTTTGTAGAAACTCAAGATAGACAAGGGAGCTCACTAATTGGAGTGGCTGTCATCACAGGTCATAATGTTATATGGTGGTACAACGTTCCATCACCTCGTAGTAACAGGACGTCAACAAGGAGAAATGAATGAAGGGGACTCACAGAGAATAAAATGATCTGAAATGATTTGTGTGTGCAATGTGCAAAGCAATCCTTAGTGTTCCCTGCCCCCATTTCTCCCTAGCTGGAGAATCTGTACTGATGCATATACAGACAAGAATGAGAGAGTCTAAGGGAGCGTACCCTGGCTAGTCTCAGATACCTGATGCAATTTCCTGTAATTTAGATGACTGACATTTCAGAAAAGAGATTTTTTTTCAAAATCCCTGTTAAATATTATTTGCCTTTCTCACCAAAACATGGTGAGGTGGTGATATCAAGAGGTCTTCTTCCTCTCTACCCCTCAGAGTGACAGGGGTCTGCTGAAGGCACAGACTTACATTTAGATGACGACAGATGGATAAGGGCCTCAGAGTTGGGACCCATCTTTTCACATTCAGGTGCTGTTGCAGTTCCACTTATCAGAAAGCCTATGTACCCCAGAAACTTTCAAGCAAGGCACCAGCTCCTTCTGCTCTTCTCACTTCTTCAGATTCTTCTGCCGGGTAAATCCTCACTTCATCAACCAGAGAAGTCTAGGCTTCTCTAAACTCTGTCAGTGCTGGCACAGAACCAACCAGAGAATCTGGGCACCTTCACCAACTTTGTGGCAGACCCTTCCACTTCTCCCCACTGTTACACCCAAAGGTAATTCGGCTGGCAGAAAACTTGGGCCAAAACCTAGAAACAAAAAGTGAGCCTGGTATAAAACAGCAAACTTATATGTGTAAAAATAAGTATATCAATGTGTACTGTGCTGTAATAGCAAGATAATTAATGGCTCTTCATTGCTGCAATTATGAAGGTTCCAATAAACATGTATGTGGATTTAGGATTCTGCACTGTGTAAAAATAAATTCCCATGTAATTGATTATTTGAACCAGTGCATAGCTATAGCAAATAGAGGGTTCTGCACTTTGGAATAATTGCATAATAATTGCATAAAGCACAGCACAAGATCTTGAGCACAGTACAGTTGTTGGGAGGATGCAGTCTGAATGTCCCATTTCACCATCCCCCTGTTGAGAAGAGCAAGCATCAAAGACTCTCAAAGGTAATAAACATTTTTTTCATTTAGATTTCAGTACTAATATTTGGGGGTCTTTGAACAGCTAGCTTTCTGGTCAGCAGTGATGCCATGGGATAAACATCAATGGAGCTAGGTATGGTGAAATGTTAATTCCCCGTTTAAAAGCATTTGTTCTTTGATGACTTTGCCTCTGGGTTAATGCTGGATGTGTCTAAGTAGTTCTTTTTCTTTGATGTCCATTTTTAATGTATACTTTTTGCAATGATTCTGTTTTTTCTTTTGCTGTGAAATAATTTTAAATATTTTAACACAGTGTATATAGAGGTATATATTTCATATACTTTTATAGAGTTGCAGCAGTCACTCCATATGTAAGACTGATTCTAAGTTTCCATTTATTCAACTCAATTTTCAAAACCTTCCCTAAGTTTCCCTAAATGAAATTCCTCTTCCTGAAACTTCATGCTGCATCTCATTCCAGGGTTGAGGGATTTTTTTTCTGGGAAGATTAGTAAATACGATCATACCAAGAACTCTCAGATACTATGGTGATAGATTAGATAAATAAACAATGGATCCAGTCCCTGATTATTTTCTCCCACCCTTTCCATGTGGGAAGGAGTACAACCCCCAATAGTGCCAACCTCTACCAGGTATGCTCTCACTGTGGGTCTTGTACTTTCAGGACATGCTAGCTGGGCACCCTAACAGCCAGCAAGCATAGTGCTGATGCATACCATTGCACCAGCTGTCAGCTCACTGAGAGGTTTGCCCCTCATCCTGCAATCACTGGTTCTTAAAATCTGCTTTCTTTGAATCCCCAGCGGGGGGGAAATCCACTGCCTCTCATCCTCGCATACCTTTGGTTCCAGTGTTAGTCTAATATCTAAACACTGACAAGGATATCCATCACTAGATGCTGTTAGCAAGATGCTTAGCTGGCATGCTCCATCCCAAACTGCACAGAAAGCAGTTAGAGCCAAGTGTACATGACTCAAAGGAACAATTTGGCATTGGTGTGTAACAAATATGTGTCCAACACCAGCTGGTTGAACCTTCCCAGAATAGTCACCAGGGATGTCTATGTGCAGATGGTCTCCCCTGTGAAATCACTGGTGAAATTGCTCGTGCTGGCTGTTCTATCTATGGAAGTGAATGTTGTCATAGTTTGTTTTGTTATGGTAGCTGGCTGAGAATAGCTTTATTTTATATCTTATTTCCTGCTGTGGAAACTTAGTGAACTCTTTTTAATGGGGACTATTTAAAAGGATTTATTTCCTTCTGGAGTAGTACTATTGTAATGCCTTAAGGATTGCAGGTATTTATTTTTAGTAGGTACTGCTATTTACTAACAGTGTGTAAACAACAAAGTATGGCTACAATTAGTTACTGAAAGGAATGGCTAAAAATAGCCCATACATTTTATGTTCAGTTTATAAAACATAAAATATACCTAAACATTTAACTCTATTATGGTCTTGCTATGCCCCTAAAATGAGGAAACCAACACATTTAACTATGATATATATTAGAAGCATATAAAACTACTAAAAATATTAGAACTAGGGATTTGGGTGTTGATCAACCACATCAGATTGTATTGTCACTCTTTGATAAGAGACAAATCCTGCTCTTAAATGCATTCAAGGAACTGACTTCACCAAGGACAGCCTGTATATTCAAAGCAATGCATCAAAGGGAGAATAAGGAGAGGAAGGATAATACAATGGCTATGGCAGTACCCTAGGACTTAGGTACAAGACCCTGCTCTGCCACAGATTTCCTGTGTGACCTTGGGCAAGTCACTTAGCCTCTCTGTATCTCAGTTTCCTGTCTGTAAACAGTGTGCTGTGAGGGAAAATACATTAGAGATTGTGAAGTGCTTGGATACTTTGGCAGTGGGGACCATATAAGTACCTCAGACAGACCAAAGCCCATAACAAGTACAGACATTGGTCTACATCTGCTTTATTATGACAGAGTACCTGAAAACAGAAGTTGGTTTTTAGGTTTATTTCCTAGTGGTGGAAGTTGACTTATCTACTGACCTATGGGGAAAAAAAGGCTAGTTTTACTTTTCATGGGCACTTCCTTATGACGTGTTAGATATAAACCCTTTCACTGGCAGAGGTGTTAAAAACAATCTTTTCAAGATCAGTAATTGAAAAAGTAAAAATCTCTTAATTTCTTTAGCCACACTGTATAGGCTGTCCTGGGATGTTGCATAAATACTGTGCAAAAAATTTAAGATATGTTATATTTTATAACTTATATGTGTAATATTATGATTTAAGGGATTGATACAATCAATTTAAATAAATAAAAGTTATTGGCATGGCAAGCTATATAAATGTTACCAAAATATAAAAGGCAGAACCCTCCGTTACCTGTCAGAGGTAGATAGCCCTATCTTGGACAGAATGTATCTATACAATCTGTTTGAGGTTTTTATCCCATGTCTATTTGTCATTACTGTCCATTTCTGATTCAATGGCAAGTTGCTATGTTGGGTGAAGCTGTTCCTGCCATTGCTTTAATTACAGTGTGATACTTCAGCCTGGGTGACTTGAAAGAGAACAAGTAGAATAATAGCATTCAGATTTAAATACCATCATTATAGGAATATTCTTGCCCCTCCATGCTAGAGTGACTATAGTGCTGTGATGGCAGGGATCAGTGCACCAGAACTTTATATATCATGGTGAGGACTTAGATCTTAACTTTGGATAACCCAGGTTTTTAAAAGATTTTAAAGTGATTGTTTATTCCTAGGCTTAATGGGTTTTTAATTTGCTTTTATTTGTAGAATTTAGTTTGTTCTACTCTGTAATCTGCTAATAACAAACAAAAGTGAATAACCTTTTAAAAGTTTAGAAGAACAGTTTTCCCTTGATATATCAATAAAAGATTTTCAAGAAAATTGATTGAATTGTCCACACCTGTGTATAAAATGACTGCTACCAAGAGGGATTTTACAGCTAACTGGCTGGTTGAGTGTCCATAAAAGGGAGAGACTCTCCCCCCGCATCATTTATCACAGATACATACAGACTTTAGGAGGGCTCCCACTAGGCACAGGGGTCTACTGCACAGATCTCCTCGCAGGATCAGGGCCTAAGCCTGTGTTATCTGGATGAAGTATTTACAAACTCTTCATTAATCTACATAATAAGATATCAGAAATGTCACTCTGAAACCTAAAATGTCTGAGTCAGTGTGAGGTGATGGAAGCAGTGAGGAGAGCTCTTTTTGTTCAGAATATCACCAAGTTAAATCGTCACTGGGTTTTGCAGCCTGTTACTATCCATTTTTTAAATTCTCAGCCGTTTTGACTTTACAAATTAGATCCGTGCTGTGTACAGCTAAAGTAAGAGATGTATCTATGCTATGCCTGGAGTCCCATTGTGATATCAGAAGTAACTCAATCATCACCTGGATTTTACAGCTAATTTGCAAGATGCAATTTCATTGTATGAGGAAGACTGTACATAGGGTGGACTACTTGGCCTAACTGCCAAGCCCATATATCCAAATGCCACTTGCACAACTGAACACAAATCTCCCAGCACAACCCCGCATAGACACAAATCAACACAACCACCCACATAACAACACAAACAGCAATAACCCCAAACACACACAGCCCCTCAGCACAGCGCACACCCCTCATTTGCCATCTGGACAACTCCGCACAACTCTCTCAGCACAGCCCATACAACAATTCAACACAACCACACACATTATCATAGAATCATAAAACTGTTGTGTTGGAAGGGACATCAAGAGGTCATCTAGTCCAGCCCGCTGTGCTGAGGCAGGACCAAGTAAACTTGGACCATCCCTGACTGGTGTTTGTCTAAGCTGTTCTTAAAAACCTACAGTGACAAGGATTCCACAACCTCCCTTGGAAGCCAAGTCCAATGTTTAACTATCCTTATAGTTGGAAATATTTTTCCTCACCTAAATCTTTTGCTGCAGAATAAGCCCATTACTACATATTCTACCTTCAGTGGGCGTGGAGAACAATTGATTCCCATGCTCTTTATAACAGCCCTTAATATATTTGATTACTATGATCAGGTCCCTCCTCAGTCTTTTTTCCCAAGACTAAACATGCCCAGTTTTTTTCCAACCTTTCCTCATTTTTGTTGCTCTTCTCTGAACTGTCTCCAATTTGTCTACATGTTTCTAAAATGTGGCACCCAGACCTGGATACGATACTGCAGCTGAGGCCTCACCAGTGCTGAAGTCGAGCAGCACAATTGCCTCTCATTTCTTACATATGACACTCCTGTTAATACACCCAAGAATACTAGACTTTTTTGCAACTGCATCATATTGTTAACTCATATTCAATTTGTGATCCACTATAAACCCCCAGATCCTTTTTTGCAGTACTACTATCTAACCAATTATTCTCCACTTTGTATTTGTGCATTTGATTTTTCCCCCTTCCTAAATGTAGTAATACGTTGCACTTGTCTTTACTGAATTTCATCTTCTTGATTTCAGACCCATTCCCCAATATGTCAAGATCGTTTTGAATTCTAATCCTGTCCTTAAAAGTGCTTGCAACTCCTCCCATCTTGGTGTCATCCACAAATTTTATAAGCATACTCTATTCCATTGTCCAAGTCATTCATGAAAACATTGAATAGTACTAGACCCCTGTGGGACCGCACTAGATATGTCTTCCCAGTTTGAGAGCAAATTGATAACTATTCTTTGAATACAGTCTTTCAACCAGTTATGAACCCATCTTCTAGTAATTTCATCTAGACCACATTTCCTTAGTTTGCTTATGAGAATGTTATGTGGGACTGTGTCAAAAGCCCTACTAAAATCAAGACCCCACTAGTCCCCTGTGACCGAGTACTGAGAGATTGAGATTGAGCCAGCACTCTGGTCACTATTAGTACCAATTAGGTTCCCCAGAGAAGGCCTGATTATTCAGAGCTGTGCCTGATTACTAGCCTAGACTGGTTAGGAGGTTAATGAGCTAATTAGTCCATTAGCAGGCAAGTGGCTTAAAAAGAGCTCAGGAAGGAAGTTCTCAAGAAGGAATGGGGGGAGAGACAGAGAGAAGGAGGAGAAGAGCAAATAGAAGAGCCTGAGTTTTCTGAATAGAGACACCTCAAGCCCCTGTCCCAGAAGAAAGCTGGTGCACAGTACAAAGGAGGAGATGCATTGATTCGTATAAGTGGATGGACTGAGACAATGTAAATAAAGTACATGCCAGTGTTTACTAGCAAGAAGGTCTCAGAGAGGTTTGTATTTGTGGAAGAGGTGGGGTACAATAGGCATGTCCCATCATACCCCCAAACATCACTCTGAAGCTTAGAATGTCTCTTGAGTCAGTATGAAACAGTGGAACTGCAACAAGCATGGTTAAGAGTTCTTTTTGTTTAGAACCAAGTTCAGTCATCACAGGGCTTCAAGATCTGTTACCATCCAATTTAAGTTCCAAGCCATTTTTGGCTTTTTTTCACACACGTGACTCTGCAAATTACACCCAAGTGACAGCACTGGCTTTCAGCTACTAATAAGCATTAAAATTCATAAAACAGATAAGGAAAGCTCAAAAACCTATTCAATGAGACATTTTTGTAAATGAACATTTAAACATTCATGAATATTAATTCATGAACTGTCAAGAAATTTATGCTTCTTCCATGAAAAATAAGCATCCAAGAGATATGTATATTGTAAGACCAGACTTCACTGTTATGCTGCTTGTCACTGTTGCCTTGTACCTCAAGAAATGGAGTTTAAATGATTCTGCTAAATCCAAGGAAGTCCAATCCTTTCCCAACCAAGGAATTCTTTGATGAACTTGATGAACAGCTTTCTGTTGTGCTATTAATTCTCATTAGTTTAAAGGACCAAATTTCCAAAAGGTGCATTTAGGCATCAAACAACTGTTTTAGAAGTCACTGTCTCTTTGTTACTTTTTAGAAAAAAAGATTGGCAAGATCACAAAAAGGCAAAATAAAAACAATCAAGAACAATAGAAGGGTGTGTATATATATTTCATAGTATCACTAAATTTTCATACCAGTTGAACAGCTCACTGGCCCATGGCCCTTCTGGTGTCACCATGTTCAAGGGTTAAAAATTCACAACGGGAGCATCAAGAAAGAAATAGTTTTGAAAAACTGAAATGTCAGGAGTGCACAATCACACAGAACATGTGGGTGAAAAGTCTCCAGGCAAATCTCTGAATGTGAGCTGTGCCTGTAGGATTTGTGTCACTCTAACATCATACTATTATTCATTCCAAATCTTACACGACCAGGGTGGCTGAGCATGGTATAAATGCTGTAATAAATAGTAACTGTGTTAAAATGCATTCCAATATAATGTTTCTATTTTTATCATGATACATTGGGTAAATTCCTGAAGTTTTATTTACCTTTTACACGGTACTCACTCAGACAGAATTCTCATTGATTAAATAAGGTGGATGATGGGGAGAGAAATGCTTATTATCTTACTTGTTAACTGACTGAAAAGTACGATCCCTTTAATAATTGAAAGAGAGTTTTGACTGATTAGAAGTGGGTAGTGACTTCAGGATTTGGCCCAGGAGGACTGGAATAATATTTTCTACCGTCTTTCATTTCCACATAAGAAGATTATCTTAGAAAAGAGGGTGGGGGAGACAATTCCATATCAGCTGTCCTGTTTCAATACATCAGTCACCTACCATGTCCATTTACTATGTCATAATAGTTGTCAATTTTGTAGTAGTGAACTACTGTGATCAATTATGTGCTTCTTTTATGTATCTCTCCTGAAACCCTTTCCTTTGATATTTTTTTACCTTAGTCCCCAAAAGGAATTTGTGCACTATTTGTTTGAGCATAACTTCCTGTATTAATTCATCAGGATTTCTAAATGCAATTTTTTAAAGCTGGATGAAATTTAATGTTCCTAATACTCTGCTGCCTTAACGCTGTGTAATCAGCTGCTTTCTGAAGTATGTAATTTAAAACAAATCTATGAAATCCCCAAATATATGTTATCTGAGCTCATTTTAATGCAAGAGAAAACTAAATTGCTGCTGAGATTAGGACCAAAATTTGACATCTGAGACTTCTACACTGTTCAGGGATAATACATGACTCAGAAACTTTCAGCAGACTGGGAAACAGAAGCTTGTATTTGTGAAAACCAACATGGCAATAGAATGTTTGCTATAAAATATAGGTCCTATATAGCCTATAGGATACACAGACCAAGATTTTACAAAATGAATGCCTAAAGTTAGGTTTTTAAGACTATATTTTAGTGCCCAAATAAGTAACCTGGTTTTCAAAGTGTTGAGTATGCAACAGCTCCTGTTCCCTTTCAGATACCCAGTCTTACCTGAAATGGATGTGTATTTATAAATATATGGATATGTTTATATGTTTTTTATTTTTCTTTCAAACTCTTTTATACGACTTGTGTATATGCAATTTTTAAATATTTTCTTGTTCATATCACAAATGTTTAGTGGTCCACAGAAACAGTAATTAGAGCTGATAGCTTAAAATTGTCTTCCAATGGGATATCAGTTTGGTACTGATGAAAATTGTTTTATAAAAACGAGAGGTTTAAGACTTTAGTCATAACCATTTAATTTTAATTATACCTTTAAGTCTGGTTATGTGTTCAGTTCATTTGTACACTGAATGCTGCCATCTACTGCTTAAATCCATGAAAGCCATTGACACTAGGAAGAGGGCATCCGAAGAAAAACAAATTAACTTTACACTTTCAGACATTTATACTGAGCACACCATTCTAAAGTCAGATTTATAGCATTGTATTGTGATTCTATTCCTGTTTGTTTTACTCACAAATATTCCCATTAATTACATGCAGACTATGGATGGCTGTAAATTTTCCACTGGAATGAAATTCCAATGAAAAACAGAAAAAAGTTGTTTAAAATATTCATGAAAAATTTCCAACTAGTCCTAAATAGGATTACTTCCATCACTAAAGCAAGCAGAATTAGGCCTTCTATGGACTCAGTCTCCAAATGATCCTAAACTGAATACTTGGAGCTGAAAATCATGCACATGGAATTCAGAGATAGCATTTTTTATTCAGATGACACAATATTTTATTTGTACAGTAATTCCATCGCCACATTATAGAAATCATATTTCTGACTCCAGAGAATGAATCTTTTCATGTCTCTGATGTGCAATAAGGAAGGCTTTATTGACACATTACTTGTATAGCTTCACAGTAGTAATCACTAAAATGTTCAGGGTGCCTAATGGTAAGCACTTAAATTAGGCATAAATCTAGATTTAGGTACATCTCATCTGCCGTAAGCAGGGTTCTCTGGCTCCAGGAAGGGAAAGAAGATTTGCCCCCAGCTATAATTTGACATGTTGTTTATTTGTTACAGATGAACAAAAGTGGGAGGGAGGAGATGGTTGGGTATTGCAAAATCTCATCAGTAGAGTTTTGTTTTGCAAAATCAAAGCAAGAGGTAGTTTGCATTTTGCACTCTATTCAGATCTCCACTGTTTAGGGATGGGAAGTTGGGTTCTTTTGCCTCACAACTACAATTTAAAATAAACTTCCATATTAAACTAATGTTTATGACGTTCAGATACTGCAGTAATGGGTGTATTAGAAATAGCATAAGAGAGATTGGTTTGTCTTATCTACAAAGAGAATGTGCTTATATATATTGGGCTAGGAGCTACTTTTTGGTTATTTCTACATCCTATCAGGTTGGAAACAGAGTTCAAAAAACATTAGGCCGGATTCACTCCTATGCGTGCAGTGGGGTTGCAATTTGCATCCTGCTGCACCAGAAGGGAATTATTTTTGCCACATGCTTGAACTGGAGGCGGGCAACTGGGCTTCATAGAGAGAGGTATCTTCTCACTGTCCTGGCCATGCCCTCTGTTATGCCATCCACACCCACATATGGGACTGCACCAGCCAGTTTAAGGGCCTCTAGCAAAGCAGAGGTAGCAGATGGTTTGTACTGTTGTTTTTCCACTCTAGGCAGACTTGGTACTAGATGAATTAAGTCCTTTATCATCTCCTCACAAATTATCTTCATATTTATTGGTCTGGTCTTATATCTAGATTTGACAAATATAAACGCTAGAATCAGTGATCTCCTTAGAACAACATGAAATTAAATTCACCTAAAGTTCTGCTACACAGCATGCATTCAAAATACTTCAGGCTGATTTATTTCACTTAAAACCAGAAAATCCACTGTATTGCTCAATGATTGATAGCAGATGCAGAGGAAGAGTCTTCCAGGGTCCCTATAGTATATATCACCTATACATAATTTTAACTTCTATTACATAACTTTCCTCAGTCTACAGTTTTCTTACAGCCCCAGTCTGCAAATAGTTAAATAGGTTTTCTCACATGTTTGCAGGATCAAGGCCTTACATGACCACCAAAAAACTCAAAGTTGGCATAAATAGTAATGGGAACACAAGATGTTCCTGCCTGGTGTCAAATTGCAGTGAGGGAAAATATTCTGTCTCATATGATTATACCTGAACTACCAAACACATTCACCAACACCAGTATTCCTGATAGGTAAACCTAGCCTCAAAGCTCAATAACAAAATCCCAAGCTCCAGATGTCCCTGATGAAGAAAGATGACCTATTCAGGCTTCTTTAAGCTGCCTTTTCCTGCTTTAAAATTGCTCACCAACTTGCATTGCGTGAAGTTAATTTGTCTCCCTCTCTCACTTGTTTATAGGAAAGATTTTTGGAGTGGGAACCAAGACCAAGGCCAGGGCTAAAGCAGTGAAATGTGAGGAATTTAAGTCTCCCATTGGTGATGGTATAATATTACTTCATTTAACAACAGATTTAATTGAATGCCCATATCAATCTATGGGAACAATACAGTGCTTGTGCACCTCTAGGTTTTGGCCATTCCTTCTCCCCAGAAATAGTTTGCAGTAAGCAAAAAATAGTCTAGGATTTTTATTTATTTGCTGAATAGAAATATCCTAATTGAAGCAAGACCACTTGGAGGCATGAGGCAAAGTGTAAAAGGCATGGAAACTTTATAGAATTATTCACATGCTGAATTTTGGTTTCAGCCTATGCAATTGGAGGGGGAAAGTTTCTGTAGGTGTCTCACTATCATGAACATTACACCAATTGGGTCTTCAGGACTGAACTGTGAGCCCATGAAGAAGAATAAGGGGGCATATAAAGAGGCCCTCACTCCTATTTGTGGGCTACCCACCTGTGGAGTCACAATGTATCAGAAGAGCAATCATCTTAGGGCTGCTATACACCCTTCCACACAGGCTGGAGGAGTGGGTAGACATGAAGTGGGAAGAGCTGCAGCTGAGCTGGCAGGGTAGGGGAAGTAATCTGCCAGAAAAAGGCCTTTCCCATCTTACTTCCTCTATCATTAATTGCAGAAAATCTTAAAGGAGGTCATCAGAAGTTTACCAAACATGTGTAAACTCCAAAAATACAGGTATATGAAAAGATAGTCAACTCATCATCCATTGACTAATAGTAATGACTCTACCCTTGTCATACATACAATTCAGCATTTTAGGCTTGATTTCAAGCTCGAACTATAAATGAAAGCCACATGTCCCTCAATGCCAAATGAATTTCTAGTGCCTAGAAAAATTGTTGATGAAATTGGTGCCACTTATGTATTTTGTTTTATTTTGCCTGGCATACTGTAGCTGTACTATGATATTGTGACACCAGCCTGCTAAGCAATTTGAGTCCAAAATAAATGTGTTTCCAAGCTTCTGTAGGAAAAATGAGTTGTTTGGTGGATTCTGTCCTGCATCTCAAAGTTCCCAAATGAAATACATACAAGATGACTAGCATTCACAAAACTTCAGGGAGTAAGAAGGGGCAGGGCAAAAGAGTTTGTATTATCTCTAAAGCTTTGTAAGGTTTAAAGGAGAACAGCATTATTTTTCTATCTGGCATTGTAGGGATAGATAAGTAGTTCTAAAAAATACAAAACTGCAAATATTAAGAAAATCCCAGTTGAGGTGTTAACACTTCTGTGCTGGTGGATGGCTGAGCTGTGACCAAGCAGTAAGTTCAATTAATTGTCACAGACACAAGCATCATCTTACTGATGTTATGGTTTTTTATTATTTGTATTACAGTAGTGCCTAGGGATCAAGCGAGAACAGGACTCCATTGTGCTAGGCACTGTACAAACATAGTAGTAGATAATGCTTAACTGGGAAAAAAGTCAACTTTGAATATTCATAGAATCATAGAATATCAGGGTTGGAAGGGACCTCAGGAGGTCATATAGTCCAACCCCCTGCTCAAAGCAGGACCAATCCCCGATTAAATCATCCCAGCCAGGGCTTTGTCAAGCCTGACCTTAAAAACTTCTAAGGAAGGAGATTCTACCACCTCCCTAGGTAACGCATTCCAGTGTTTCACCACCCTCCTAGTGAAAAAGGTTTTCCTAATATCCAACCTAAACCTCCACCACTGCAACTTGAGACCATTACTCCTTGTCCTGTCCTCTTCTACCACTGAGAATAGTCTAGAACCATCCTCTCTGGAACCACCTCTCAGGTAGTTGAAAGCAGCTATCAAATCCCCCCTCATTCTTCTCTTCTGCAGACTAAACAATCCCAGTTCCCTCAGCCTCTCCTCATATGTCATGTGTTCCAGACCCCTAATCATTTTTGTTGCCCTTCACTGGACTCTTTCCAATTTATCCACATCCTTCTTGTAGTGTGGGGCCCAAAACTGGACACAGTACTCCACATGAGGCCTCACCAATGTCGAATAGAGGGGAACGATCACGTCCCTTGATCTGCTCGCTATGCCCCTACTTATACATCCCAAAATGCCATTGGCCTTCTTGGCAACAAGGGCACACTGCTGACTCATATCCAGCTTCTCGTCCACTGTCACCCCTAGGTCCTTTTCCGCAGAACTGCTGCCTAGCCATTCGGTCCCTAGTCTGTAGCTGTGCATTGGGTTCTTCTGTCCTAAGTGCAGGACCCTGCACTTATCCTTATTGAACCTCATCAGATTTCTTTTGACCCAATCCTCCAATTTGTCTAGGTCCCTCTGTATCCTATCCCTCCCCTCCAGCGTATCTACCACTCCTCCCAGTTTAGTATCATCCACAAATTTGCTGAGAGTGCAATCCACACCATCCTCCAGATCATTTAGAAGATATTGAACAAAACTGGCCCCAGGACCGACCCCTGGAGCACTCCACTTGACACCGGCTGCCAACTAGACATGGAGCCATTGATCACTATTGATTTGAAGTAATAAAACATAGGTCAGGGATCCACAGCTGAACCCAAACCCAGATCATTGCCCGCAGCTGATTCAGCTAGTAAACCTGGCCTCTTGACTGACTGATTGGCAGGCATGTTCTTGAACCCTAGAGCAGCCCTGGATCTCTAGCTGCTCAGTAGTGTTCCACACCTGCAGCTGTATTTCTGGTCCTGCCCTCAGCTTCTTCCTTGTTCCTGGGTCCCACCCCTAGTTTCCACTCCTGGATCCTGGATCCCTGCTCTGACTGATACTTGCGCTTTGACTCACAGCTCCTGATTCCTGGATCTCAGCTCTGGCTTGCTCCATGGACTTGGTAACTTAGTTCCTGATTGGGGCTCTGGCCACTAGGCATGATCACCTCTGCTCCATCCACCAGGTCAGCTTCCCACCCTGACCTTCAGGGAAGACAACCCACAGCCCAGTCCTTAACAGTTTGAGTAGCCCTCCAAAACTGAAGAGAAGAAGACTCAGACAGTGAGAGCGAGAGAGGGGCAGTTGGCATCCATAGACATGTGACTTGCCCAGGTGGCTACAGCTTCCATCTTGTTGCTGTGGTTTTGCACAGGAGAACAAAGGGGTTTCCATCCACAAGAGAGAATATAAAAGGCCCTGGAAACCCCTCCATTTTTTTCTTCAACTGGCTCAAAAGATAACATCTCCACCCCAAAGAGATGCCGAAAGAAACTGGAACAAAGGTCAGTAACTACAGGGGTGTGTGAGTGATTGCTGGACCCAGACTAGGAAGGAGTCTTTTCTGTGAAAGAAGCTTATTGGAACATCTATGAGGGTGAGATTTACCTGCATTTAGTTTCCTACTGTATTAGGCTTAGACTTGCATGCTTTTGTTTTATTTTGCTTGATAACTTAATTTGTTCTATCTGTTATTACTTGGAACCACTTAAATCCTACTTTTTTATGTTTAATAAAATCACTTTTTACTTATTAATTAACCCAGAGCAAGTAATTAATATCTGGGGGAGCAAACAGCTGTGAATATCTCTCTATCGGTGTTATTGAGGGTGGACAATTTATGAGTTTACCCTAATAAGCTTTATACAGAGTAAAGCGGATTTATTTGGGGTTTGGACCCCACTGGGAACTGATTATCTGTGTGCTGGAGACAGGAGAACTTCTTAAGCTGTTTTTAGTTAAGCCTGCAGCTTTTGTGGGACGTGGTTCAGACTTGGGTCTGTGTTTGCAGCAGGCTAGCATGTCTGGCTCAACAAGACAGGGTACTGAAGTCCCAAGCTGCCAGGGAAAACAGGCTCAGAGGTAGTCTTAGCACATCAGGTGGCAGTCCCAAGGGGGTGTCTGTGATCCAACCCATCACACCCACCAACGGAGCCCAGATGAACCTAGTCATCAGTCTCCTGACCGGAGAGGTGCTAGCCTGGACATTCCCTTGCAGGAGCAACCTAGTCCTCTCTTGGGCAAGTTAAAGAACTGTATGCAGGCCATGGCAGCCATCTTCAACCACTGAAACCAGACACACTTAGAATCAGTGCTTCAGGCCCTGACATGAGGCCACCAGATGATTACCAGCAATGTTGCAGAAAACTGTTGCCTCGCAGCTGACACAGAATGGAATGCGACCACACAAGACCACCATTTCCGGCTTGGTTTGAATGATGAAGTAACAGATGAACTGGACCAGACAGCAGTCCCAGCCAGTTTGGGTGTCCTGATCCACCTGAGGATAGGAATCGATAGCTCACTATGGGAGCATCATCAAGAAAAGAAGGCATTGCTGTGACCTTACTCAGGTTCAGTCATACCTGCCTGAATTCAACCCCCTGCTGAACTCCTGCAACAACTATAGCCCATGCAACTCAGCACTGTCCAGCCCCACCTTTCTGATGCCAAAACAAACCAATGCCGCTTTTTCAAGGGCATAGTGGATCACTGTGCCTCAGGTTACTCAGCAAAAGATGGTGTTTCCCAGCCAAGAAACACCATGACCAAATCCTGAATGAGGGTACCAGATGGGGATAGTGTAACTCCCCTCATTCTATCTCACAACCCTGGCACCACTTCACAGGCACCCTGTCAGTGTTGACTCTTCACCCTACTCACCTTCAGTTCCTGCTCTGCTTAAGACCTCTGGCCATGGTGGGAGTGTACCTGGAAGCCCTAGTGGACTTTGGAGCATCTAGTAACTTTATGGACCTTGAATTCACACAGCAACATCGTATTCCAACACGGGCCAAGCCCATTCCAGACCACACTGAGGTTGTTGACAGCTACCTCCTATCTTCCAGCCCTGCTGGTGAGAAACAGCTCCTCTAGAAGTTGCCACCATCCAGGACCACCAGAAAACCTGAAAGTTTGGCCTTGTCCATTCCCCCAGCTTCCCAGTTATTTTCTGCATCACTTGGCTAACGCCAATGACCCTTACATCTGCTGGAGTTCTGGCACAATCAAGTTCACTTTCCTGTACTGTGGTGAGTCATGCCACCTCAACCTCAGTCTGGGGAAAAAAAAGTTATCCCCTTCTTGTACCCATTGAAGTTTCTCTCTCTCTCTCTCTCTCTCTCTCTCTAAGGCAGGGAGGTCAGGAGTGGCCTTGCTAGCACCATCCAGACTCCTTCCCTTCTCCCCCCACAATTACTGTGGCTATACCCGAAAAATATCGGGATCTGTCTGACGTTTTTGACAAAGGGAAGGTTGATATTTTGCCATCTCATCAGCCCTATGTCTAGGCAAAGGGTTCATCCTCTCCTCCAAGTCCCCAGCCGAGGCTCCAATTTTCTTGGTCACCAAGGACAGTTCACTATCTCTGTGTATTGACTATCAAGTTCTAAATAAGACAACTACCCAAAACTTGTATCCCTTGTCTCTTATCAAACTTTTTGAAAGGCTTTGCCCCACAAATATCTTCATCAAACTTGACCTATGTAGGGGTCTAAATCTTGCTGAGATTAGGGAGGGAGACAAGTGGAAAACCACATTCTGCTCCCTCTTTGAGCATTTTGATTAGACTGTTGTGTCATTCAGATTACATAATGACCCTGCTATCTTCCAACATTTTGTAAATGACATTTTCAGGGATATGTTGGATCATCTTGTTGTCACTTATTTACACAATAGTCTGCTCTTCCCTGAGAAACAGATCCAGAATACCATCATGCAGCTACATTTCTAGAAAGACTACATCAGAACACTTAGATGCTAAATTAGAAAAATATGAATTTGATCATGGCACAGTGATGTTTCTGGGCTACATTATTTCTCCAGAGGGGATCACCACAGACGTGTGTAAGGTCTTTTCTATCAATGATGACCTCTTCAAGGGATGTCTGGGGAATACGATTCTTAGGGTTCTCAAACTTTTACCGGTGCCTTGTCTGAGGTTTCTTCCACCTGGTGGCACCCCTAATGATCTTCTTGTCTGATCCACAGAGAATCGAAAAGCATTTGATCAGTTAAAAGAGGCCTTTGTTTCTGCTGCCATCCAGCAGAGCCAAATTTTCAGTTCACAGTGGAAGCCAATGCCTCTGAATTTTCCCTCTAGAGCAGTACTGTGGCAACAGACACTGCCCAGCAACCAAACTCACCTGTGCACCTTTTTCTTCCATCAGTTGAACCCTAGCACAAAGGAATTACAATATCTGGGACAAGGAGCTATTAGCCATCAAGGTCACTTTTGAAGAGTGGCATCACTCCTAGAGGGAGCCAGATACCTGTTCCAGTTCCTCACGGACCACAAAAACCTGGAGCATCTCCACACAGCCTGACATCTCAATCAGCACCACAGCTGATGGTTTGTTCTTTTCTCACTTTAATTTCATTACCACCTGCCACCCTGGAACACAAAATGGGAAAGGATGAATAACCCACATTGGGTACTGAGGTACCATCCTAAAGTCAACAAATATCTTCTGCAGAACAGTGAGTAATCACCTGCTCTCTTCCATCCAGTCTCAACTGCCTCAGGACCCTTACGCTAATCATCTCCAGCAAACTCTAGATCTACTTAACTCTCAGGCATGCAATGTGCTCCAAGTAAGGGACAAGATGCTTCATCAGTAAGGGTGCCTTTACATCCCTACATCAGAAGGGACTCACAGGCTCTTTATCCTGAAACTCTGCCATGACTCACCACTTGCTGGACATTTCGGGAAGTTCAAGGTATGCAGTGTTATTTCTCTCCACTTTTGGTGGCCCAAACTTCACTCCAACAGTATGGATCCTCTTGCAACTTTTGTTTCTGGACAGTGACACCACGCTCGAGGCCACTTGTTCTTCTCCAGTCTGTGTGTTCCCTCACAGCCATGGGCTACTGTTTCTCTGGATTTCATTGTGGAGCTTCCCTGCTGTAAAGACTGCTCAGTCATTCTGGTGGCTGTCAACCTCCTCATAAAAATGGCGCTCTTTATCCCTTGTTGTTCCATGCCTACTTCCCAGAAAACAGCCTACCTTTTTTGGAAATGTGTTTCATCTGCATGGTCTGCCTACAGGGGTCACCTCAGGCCAAGGACCACAATTTACCTCAAGGTTTTGGTGAGCCTGTCTCTGGTTTCTTGGCATAGAGACCTTCACCTCCTCTGCCTACCACCCAGAGACCAATGGACAAACTGAGCAAGTCAATCAGGTCCTGGAACAATATCTCTGCTGCTTTGTTAATTATCATGAGGATGATAGGGTCCCCCGGCTTGCTACTGCAGAATTCTTACACAACAAGGGTACTCATGCCTCACTGCAGCAAAGCCCTTTCTTTGCCAGTTATGGGATTCAATCCTGCTTTCACCTTTCCGGTTTACTTCTCTGTGGATTCCAGCGCCTGCAGTATTAGATTGGGTTGTACACCTAGTACATATACAATATGTGCTCTGAAGGCACCTGGAATCATATAAGTATCAGGCCAATAAGAATTGTTAGGACATACCTGGCTTTGCCATGGGGGACAACTTAAAATCCAACCACGCATCAGCAAAACTGGATCACCAGTATATTGGTCCCTTCCCAATCATTAAACAAATCAACCCCATAACCTTTAAGTTACACCCCACCTTCCATGCCTCTCTCCTGAAACTACACATGGGAAAATCCTTTTCTGACCTGGTTCAACACACTGTCCCCACCAATAAGTGTCCAGGTGTTTGGAGGCCAGGAGGGGGATCAGGGCTGGGGCAAGGGGTTGAGGCATGGGAGGAGGTCAGGGGTGCAGGCTCCAGGCAGCACTTACCTGAAGCAGCTCCTGGAACCAGCGGCATGTCCCCTCTCCGGCTCCTATGTGGAGGCGTGGCCAGGTGGTTCTGCCCACTGCCCCATCCCCAGGCACCACTCCCACAGCTCCTGGAAGCAGCACCGTGTCCCCTTGCCGGCTCCTACATAGAGGGGCAGCACTGGTCAGGCACCGCCCCTGCAGTTCCCATTTGCCACGGTTCCCAGCCAATGGGAGCTGCAGAACCAGTGCTTGGGGCAGAGGCAGTATGCCTCCTACATGTAGGAGATGGAGAGGGGACATGCCGTTGCTTCCGGGAGCTGCAGGGGCGGTGCCTGTGGACCGGGCAGCACACAGAACTTCTGACCAACCTCTGGGTTACAGTTGGAGCTTCCTCTGCTCCTTGTGGTTACTTCCCTCTCTTGGCTTCTTGCCAGAGTCTGTAGTCCAATGCAGGATCCTAAGGCTTCCTCCCCCCCACAGAACTCCTCCATATACCTAGACAACTCCCCTCCTTTCTAAGGAGTGATTACAGACAGGGGTGCCAGAATGGGGGGAGGGGGAACAGGGAGACATGGCCCCATCAGTTTTAAAAGTGGGAGGGCTATGCCCTCCCATTTTTTACTGTCTGTGATGGGTACAGTCACAGAGACCCCCTTGGTACTGTCACCTGATGTGCTGAAACTACCTCTGAGCCCATTTTCTTAGCCAGCTTGGGACTCCAGAACCCTGTCTTGTTGAGCCTGACATGCAAGCCTGCTGCAACACAGACTCGGGGTCTGAACCACAGACAGAACAAAGTAAGTTACCAAGCAAAATAAAGCAAAAACATGCAAGTCTAAGCCTAATAATGTTAAGAAACTGAATAAAGGTAAATCTCACCCTCAGAGATGTTCCAATAAGCTTCTTTCGCAGAACAGATTCCTTCCTACTCTGGGCCCAATCCTTTCTCCTGGTACAGACTTGTTAGTTCTAGCTCAGGTAGTGACTAGGGGATTTCTCATGACTGGCAGCCCCCTTTGTTCTGTTCCACCCCCTTTCATCGCTTTGGCACAAGGCGGGAATCTTTTGTCTCTCTGGATCCCCACCCCTCCTTCTAAATGGAAAATCACCAGGTTTAAGATGGATACCTGTTCAGGTGACATGATCACATGTCACTGTAAGACCTCCTTCTTCATAGCCTAGTAGCTGGAAGACACATACATAGGAAGGCTTGCAGGTAAACAAACCCATTCACAGTTCATTGAGTCTGAAGCACCTTAATGGCTTCCAGTTAACATGTTTACATCAGTAACACAAGTTTATATCTTATTCTCCTAACTCCAGACATAGAAATAATACATGCAAACAAATAGGATGAACACACTCGGTAGATCATAAGCTTTGTAATGATACCTTACAAGAGACCTTTTGCATAAATCATATTCCAGTTACCTTCTGTTCACACTCATAGGCACGTGGAGTACAACGTCACATTGTCCATAAGGGTGAGTGACGGTGGCTGTGGGAGGAGGTGGACAGGAGTGAGTGGGGGGGCGGGGTCTTGGGGGAAGAGGTGGGGTGGGAACAGGACCTCAGGGGAAGAGGCAGCATGGCTGTGGGGGCTCGGGGAGAAGAGGCAGCATGGGGGTGGGGCCTCAGGGGAAGGGGCAGTGTGGGAGTGGGGCCACAGTGCCCCCACCCCTTTTAGGGAGCTTCTGTCACTCCTGAATACAGAGCTCCTCCCCACAACCCCTTTTCTACCACCAACTTCCTCTCTTTATAATGTAAGCGGGGGAATAGTCCCGCTATTGTGGGGAACTTTCCTGGCTTCTGCACTACCCCGGTGAAGTGGGCTAGCGAAAGGATCTGAGTCCTCACTCCCACTTCCTTTACCCAGTGGCCTCCCTGCCCTTCCACTCTCCTGTCTGGCAGAGTCCTCGTAACCCCAACAAGGCTGGGCCCCAGATTCCTGGGGGGCTCGACCCCCAACCCTGCTGCGGTCACCTAGGACAGGGGCTAGGGTGTCCCCACTCCGGGGTACTCTCTCTGCACTGGGCACTTCTCTGACCCACTGACCATTACATACAAGTTAAAGCAAATGCAAGTTATTTAATCAACAATTAATTTTAAAAAGAATAAGGAAAATGGGAAAGGTTAAAGGAAACACATCCACCCGCTCTGTGGCAGGGAACATCACAAACAGTGTCTCTGGAATGTCAGGTCAGTTCCTAGTCTGTTCCTTGTAAGTCCCAGGCCGCCTTCTCAGGCCCTGGCTGTGCTGTAGGGATGCTGCAGGTTGGACACTTGCTCTGGTGCTGGCCACACGCTCTCAGGCTCTAAGTGGCAGGACCCTTTTTCCTAGTGTCGCCCGCACCCTGTCGGGGTTACGATCCAAGCCTGGCCTGCAGAGCCCCTTGGCTGAGGCGTCTCCCTGTGCTGGGCCCGCTGCCCAGGGTCCTCCTCGCTCTCCCCAGCTGCTCACCACACCCAGCTCCGGACTGCTCCAGCCCCAGCTCCACCACTCCGTCTCAGCACGGCTGCTGCTGCTCTGCCTCCAGCTCCCTGGGCCGCTTCCTTGGCCCCTCTGCCTCTGGTTGCTACAGCTCCTCGGCTCCCAGGACAGGTCTGCTCTGCAGGCTGCTTCTGTGACTCTGCTCCCAGCACTGACCTGCTTCCTGGGCTGCTTTTCTGGCCCCTCTGGCTCTGGTTGCTGCCGCTCTCCTCCCACGGCAAGTCTGCTCTCTCTGGGCTGTGCCTTTGGCTTTGGGGCTGCAGCTCTGCTCCCAGGACAGGGTCTGCTCTCTCTGGATCTGGCACAGCTCTGCTCCCCAGCTTAGCTTGGGTCCCTGCTTTCTCCTTAGCTCGGCCCCACTCTGTCTGACCCAGGCAAATCCAGCTCACACGGAGGACAGGACCTCCCTGGCCTCCTGACTCCCTGATTAGCCTGTCTGCCCTGTCATTCAGGCTGACCTGGAGCATTGGCTTCTCCCCATTGTTCCTGGGGACTATCAGTCTCAGGGTCCTGATTTCCCCTAAACCCTTCCCCTTTTAGTACTGGGAGCTAGCCAACCAAAACACCCCCACTGAATGTAAGTAAGCCGTATGGAGTGGAAGTCCCCTTACAATAAGCCTATCCCAGCTCCTCCCACAGCTGGACTTCGCCAGCCACTAGGCCTTACCAGTTCTTGGCTTCCTTCCGGGTTCAACCTGTAGGTTCATTAGCCTATTTTACCTGTTCAGGCCTTGTGTTTGGGTGGGCACCCCATCACAAAGATAAAAATACTTTAAACACAGATTGGGATACTTCTTAGTGTCTGAATGAATCCGAGCTGGACAGGTTAGGTCAGTGTCAACCTGTGCAGGAAAAACTAGAATATTTTACAAGGCACTGAATTTATTTCTGACATCTACTGAATATAGCATTTCTTCTCACTGGAAACAAGAGAGAAGTTCAGTAGATGACTTAATGCAACATTCTATGGATATATTCATGTACAAACATTTTGGTAAGGAATTATTCATTTGTACACATATGAATCAGAGCAAATTAATCTCTGGTAGACAAAAATGTGCATGTCTTCTATAGAAGCTGTCCTCCTTTTATAGGGCTACATCCCAGTATAGTTCCTGTTTAGTACTAGATGCCTCCTTTGTGTTTCACTTCTTATAGAGACATAATTTCAGGCAGAATTGTCAAAACCAAGCATTATTGGGAAATACATTTAATAGAGAAGCCTGATGTCTCTTGCGAAAACATTTTGCCACTTCATCTTTCTGTTGAAAGATGCATTACTCCAGTTATTACCATTAACACAATGTACTCTTCTTATAACTCTGACATTGAGAGGAAATCATTATGGATGCTATTATCGGGTGAAATTCACCCGATGCAGAGGGCTAGCACAAGGTCTATGAGCACAAGGTCATTAAGCTCTCTCTCAAAATAGGGCTTAAAGTGGAACTTGGTGAATAGCCCTTGTGCTTGCCCCCTGCACAGGAATAAAATTCAACCATAATGAAGAGCATGAAAATAGAAACATTGTAATGAACCTGCTGGCTCATCACTGGGCACTGTGTTAATCCCCAGTTCAGCATCTGGCCAACAGGGGATTTCATAACCTCAAGAGTACAAGAAAAGCAAATAGCATCAGAGATCAAAGGGGACCTGTCTCAAGACAGCATTGGAGGCTTTGTATGCGTAGTAGCTGCAGAGGGAAGGCTGGATTACAGGTACAAGAAGGTCTGAGAGACCTTCTTACTGCTAGGGAACCAGCAGAAGCCACAGAAGGAAGAAACAGGGCTGCAGCATGCAGGCACAAAACTGGTGTGCAGGGGTCCCAAAAAAGATTATTTTATTTACTCTGTACTAGACTGCCCTCCGGGGCTGGGTTGGGAACTGTTGGTTTATCTTTTATTTGTAATTGAAAGCAATCATGCCCAGGATAGTTGCAACTTTGATTTCTGACAGCCCTAGTAAAGGAATCCTTTGCTACTTCTGAGTACTTCAGGGAACCCATCAAGGGCTCGAGTTTGTAGAGTACAGCTTCTAGAGGACCTACAGTGTTCAGGGCTACTCAGACCTCAGAGATAGATGATACTCATTACTGGTCATTTAAAAATGAGGGTAAAAGACTTTAGAATTAGTAAAACTGGAGCTGGTTTATATATTATCAGACGAGGAAAATGATGTCCATGTTTAACATGTTATAACATTAGAAAATGTAGCTCTTATGGTGAAAATTACATGTCTGTATGTGGGTGTAATTTACACCATTATTCACACCACCATTGAGTTTGGCCTGCTGTCTTTTGTTGCACATCCTCACCATTATGGTTAAGCTGAATGTGCAAACAGGTAAGTGAAATGTACTGGGTTTGTGATCTCTGAATTGATATTCATCAAGCAGAGAAGAGAATATAAGAGCCTGAGGGAAGAGAGACAATTAAAAGAAACTCAGAAGATGTAGGACATGGGCTCAGTATTGAAGTGCTTTCTCAGACAAATTTCCTATTAAAATCAGTGGAATTCCGTTTGAGTAAAAACTTCAGAATTGTGCCCGTCACAAGGAATGAAATAAGGTAACACAGCCCTGGTCTACACTAGGACTTTAGGTCGAATTTAGCAGTGTTAAATCGATGTAAACCTGCACCTGTCCACACGATGAAGCCCTATATTTTGACTTAAAGGGCTCTTAAAATCGATTTCCGTACTCCACCCCTGACAAGTGGATTAGCGCTTAAATTGGGCTTGCCGGGTCGAATTTGGGGTACTGTGGGCACAATTCGACGGTATTGGCCTCCGGGAGCTATCCCAGAGTGCTCCATTGTGACCGCTCTGGACAGCACTCTCAACTCAGATGCACTGGCCAGGTAGACAGGAAAAGAACTGCAAACTTTTGAATCTCATTTCCTGTTTGGCCAGCGTGGCAAGCTGCAGGTGACCATGCAGCGCTCATCAGCAGAGGTGACTATGATGGAGTCCCAGAATCGCAAAAGAGCTCCAGCATGGACTGAACGGGAGGTACGGGATCTGATTGCTGTATGGGGAGAGGAATCCGTGCTATCAGAACTCCGTTCCAGTTTTCGAAATGCCGAAACCTTTGTCAAAATCTCCCAGGGCATGAAGGACAGAGGCCATAACAGGGATCCAAAGCAGTGCCGCGTGAAACTGAAGGAGCTGAGGCAAGCCTACCAGAAAACCAGAGGGGCGAACGGCCGCTCCAGGTCAGAGCCCCAAACATGCCGCTTCTATGATGAGCTGCATGCCATTTTAGGGGGTTCAGCCACCACTACCCCAGGCATGTTGTTTGACTTCTTCAATGGAGATGGAGGCAACACGGAAGCAGGTTTTGGGGACGAAGAAGATGAGGAGGAGGAGGAGGAGGTTGTAGACAGCTCACAGCAAGCAAGCGGAGAAACCGGTTTTCCTGACAGCCAGGAACTGTTTCTCACCCTGGACCTGGAGCCAGTACCCCCTGAACCCACCCAAGGCTGCCTTCTAGAACCGGCAGGCGGAGAAGGGACCTCCGGTGAATGTACCTTTTTAAAATACTATACATGGTTTAAAAGCAAGCATGTGAAAGGATTAATTTGCCCTGGTATTCGCAGCTGTCCTGGATGTACTCCCAAAGCCTTTGCAAAAGGTTTCTGGGGAGGGCAGCCTTATTGCGTCCTTCATGGTAGGACACTTTACCACTCCAGGCCAGTAACACGTACTCGGAAATCATTGTACAACAAAGCATTGCAGTGTATGTTTGCTGGCGTTCAAACAACATCCATTCTTTATCTCTCTGTGTTATCCTCAGGAGACTGAGATATCATTCATGGTCTCCTGGTTGAAACAGGGTGCTTTTCTTCAGGGGACATTCAGAGGAGCCCGTTCTTGCTGAGCTGTTTGCCTGCGGCTGAACAGAAATGTTCCCCACTGTTAGCCACGGGGGGGGGAGGGTTGAGGGGGTAGCCATGCGGTGCGGGGGAGGCAAAATGCGACCTTGTAACGAAAGCACATGTGCTATGTATTTAATGTTAACAGCAAGGTTTACCCTGAAAGAGTGTAGCCACTGTTTTATAAAATGTGTCTTTTTAAATACCGCTGTCCCTTTTTTTTTCTCCACCAGCTGCATGTGTTTCAATGATCACAGGATCTTCTCCTTCCCAGAGGCTAGTGAAGATTAGAAAGGAAAAAAAAACGCACTCGTGATGAAATGTTCTCTGAGCTCATGCTGTCCTCCCACACTGACAGAGCACAGACGAATGCGTGGAGGCAAATAATGTCAGAGTGCAGGAAAGCACAAAATGACCGGGAGGAGAGGTGGCGGGCTGAAGAGAGTAAGTGGTGGGCTGAAGACAGGGCTGAAGCTCAAATGTGGCAGCAGCGTGATGAGAGGAGGCAGGATTCAATGCTGAGGCTGCTGGAGGACCAAACCAGTATGCTCCAGTGTATGGTTGAGCTGCAGCAAAGGCAGCTGGAGCACAGACTGCCACTACAGCCCCTGTGTAACCAACTGCCCTCCTCCCCAAGTTCCATAGCCTCCACACCCAGACGCCCAAGAACGCGGTGGGGGGGCCACCGGCCAACCAGCCACTCCACCACAGAGGATTGCCCAAAAAAAAGAAGGCTGTCATTCAATAAATTTTAAAGTTGTAAACTTTTAAAGTGCTGTGTGGCATTTTCCTTCCCTCCTCCACCACCCCTCCTAGGCTACCTTGGTAGTTGTCCCCTTATTTGTGTGATGAATGAATAAAGAATGCATGAATGTGAAGCAACAATCACTTTATTGCCTCTGCAAGCAATGATTAAAGGGAGGAGGGAAGGGTGGTTAGCTTGCAGGGAAGTAGAGTGAACCAAGGGGTAGGGGGTTTCATCAAGGAGAAACAAAGAGAACTTTCACACCGTAGCCTGGCCAGTCATGAAACTGGTTTTCAAAGCTTCTCTGATGCGTACCACGACCTCCTGTGCTCTTCTAACCACCCTGGTGTCTGGCTGCGCGTAACCAGAAGCCAGGCGATTTGCCTCAACCTCCCACCCTGCCATAAACATCTCCCCCTTGCTCTCACAGATATTGTGGAGGACACAGCAAGCAGTAATAACAGTGGGAATATTGGTTTCGCTGAGGTCTAAGTGAGTCAGTAAACTGCGCCAGCGCGCCTTTAAATGTCCAAATGCACATTCTAACACCATTCTGCACTTGCTCAGCCTGTAGTTAAACAGCTCCTGACTACTGTCCTGGCTGCCTGTGTACGGCTTCATGAGCCATGGCATTAAGGGGTAGGCTGGGTCCCCAAGGATACATATAGGCATTTCAATGTCCCCAACAGTTATTTTCTGGTCTGGGAATAAAGTCCCTTCCTGCAGCTTTTGAAACAGACCAGAGTTCTTGACGATGCGAGCGTCATGTACCTTTCCCGGCCATCCCACGTTGATGTTGGTGAAACATCCCTTGTGATCCAACAGAGCTTGCAACACTATTGAAAAGTACCCCTTGCAGTTTATGTACTCGCCGGCTTGGTGCTCCAATGCCAAGATAGGGATATGGGTTCCATCTATGGACCCACCACAGTTGGGGAATCCCATTGCAGCAAAGCCATCCACTATGACGTGCACATTTCCCAGGGTCACTACCCTTGATATCAGCAGATCTTTGATTGCGTGGGCTACTTGCATCACAGCAGCCCCCACAGTAGATTTGCCCACTCCAAATTGATTCCCAACTGACCGGTAGCTGTCTGGCATTGCAAGCTTCCACAGGGCTATCGCCACTCGCTTCTCAATTGTGAGGGCTGCTCTCATCTTGGTATTCATGCACTTCAGGGCAGGGGAAAGCAAGTCACAAAGTTCCATGAAAGTGCCCTTACGCATGCGAAAGTTTCGCAGCCATTGGGAATCGTCCCAGACCTGCAACACTATGTGGTCCCACCAGTCTGTGCTTGTTTCCCGAGCCCAGAATTGGCGTTCCACAGCATGAACCTGCCCCATTAGCACCATGATGCATGCATTGGCAGGGCCCATGCTTTCAGAGAAATCTGTGTCCATGTCCTGATCACTCACGTGACCGCGCTGACGTCGCCTCCTCGCCCGGTATCGCTGTGCCAGATTCTGGTGCTGCATATACTGCTGGATAATGCATATGGTGTTTAATGTGCTCCTAATTGCCAAAGTCAGGTGAGCGGCCTCCATGCTTGCCTTGGTATGGCGTCCTCACAGAAAAAAGGCGCAGAACGATTGTCTGCCGTTGCTCTGATGGAGGGAGGGGCGACTGACGACATGGCTTACAGGGTTGGCTTCAGGGAGCTAAAATCAACAAAGGGGGTGGCTTTACATCAAAGAGTATTTCAGGCAGGACTTCACGGAGGGTTCCAATAAGAAATGGTGCACCTAAGTTATAGTTCTTATTGGAACAAGGAGGTTAGTCTGGCCTCTGATTGATACATGGCTAGATTTACCTCGCTGCACCTTCTCTGTGAGTGACTGCAGTGTGACCTAGAGGAATGAGTCCACTAGACAGGGGAGGGGGGGAAGCAAATGAGTACAAAACAAATCTGGTCTATTTCTTGTTTTGATCCACTCCATCTATCTTTTACGTCTTTGGCTGGCAGCAGACGGTGCAGAAGGACTACATGCCATCCACATCTCAGGGCTGCTCGGCAGAAGATGGTGCAATATGACTGCTATCCATCCTCATCTCTTGCCTGCCTGGCAGAAGATGGTACAGTACGACTGCTAGCAATCCGTTTCGCCTGCCTGCTCACCATAAGACGGTTCAATAGGACTGACTGCAGGACTAAAGAGAATGACCTGGTCAGGTCACTCCAAATTTAGTCCCTGCGCCCATGTCTGCCCAGGCGCTCCTGGGCGACGTGGCCAGGAGCATCTCGGACATGACGATGATGGCTACCAGTCCTATTGCACCATCTGCTGCCAGAAGGCAATGGGTTGCTGCTACTGTGTAGCAATGCAGTACTGCGTCTGCCAGCACCCAGGAGACATACGGTGACGGTTACCTGAGCGGGCTCCATGCTTGCCATGGTATGGCGTCTGCACAGGTAACTCAGGAAAAAAGGCACGAAACGATTGTCTGCTCTTGCTTTCATGGAGGGAGGGAGGGAACGGGGGCCTGACGATATGTACCCAGAACCACCCGCGACAATGTTTTAGCCCCATCAGGCATTGGGATCTCAACCCAGAATTCCAATGGGCAGCGGAGACTGCGGGAACTGTGGGATAGCTACCCACAGTGCAACACTCCAGAAGTCGACGCTTGCCTCGGTACTGTGGAAGCACTCCGCCGAGTTAATGCACTTAGAGCATTTTCTGTGGGGACACACACACTCGAATATATAAAACCGATTTCTAAAAAACCGACTTCTATAAATTCGACCTAATTCCATAGTGTAGACATACCCACAGACTGAGGGAAGTCAAAGACATTGTATTTGAATGGGACTAAGGGGGAAATGTAGGCACACAGACATTAGCACAAGAATATGTGAGGGAGATAAAGCACAAAAGTAGAAGAAAAGAAAGATAACACATGAAGAGGAAGAAAGAAAAGGCCTTTCAAGGAATGGGGAATAAGAGAGAAATAAAGGTAGAAAACATAGATCAAACAAAAGAGAAAGAAGAGAAGAAACCAGATTTTTTGAAACGTAGATGGCAAATAGTGTGAGCAAATTATCATCTCTGGTCACTTTATTGATAGTTGAAAAAATGTCTAGATTGCTTTTCTTTTTCCTGCACTCATTATTCCCAGTTGTGTCTAGTGACTATACACCTTCCCTTTTTGTGTATTCCAAAAATGCGGCAGGAATTGATTTCACCATTGTTGAATAGTATATCCTTTACTGGAATGGAAGAAGTTTACCTTTCCAAGCACTTTTCCAGACACAGACCTGCTGTGAATGACATCATGGAAAATCATATCTTGTGTCCTCTACATATGCCTCTCATAAGGAACTCACTTTTTTTAAAGCCAGGGTGGGGGTAGGGTGTAGCTAACCACTCTGGTTAGCATTTCCCTTTAGTAGTTGAAAGAGTTGTTTGGGGGGGTTTTAATACATAAAATTCCTTTCAGAGAGACATGCCACACATTCTGATCTCTCCCCTTCAGGCAGTTACACTCTATTAAATATGAGGCTGGAAATGACACACGTCTGGAAATCCAGAAATAAAACCGCCTTCCAGTTGCTGCTCTGCAGTATACAATGAAGGTGTTGTAAATTGATAATTGAACCATGTGGTTACTAGTTTAAGATTTTAAAAACTGAAACCCTTAGTTTCCAAAATGCTGTCACTTTGTACATGTCTAGATTTTCTGTAGTACTATGAAAATTCTATGTATTTGTTTTATTTACAGTGCAATGAGGTTTTATCTTTTTAGCACCCTTATGCACTGAGATTGTATTTAGCTTCTTTTATTAAGACCATCCTTGTGCTATTTGAGTGCTGTTCAGAGTTAAAACAAATAAAATACAAGATGACATACATTAGTAAGTAAAATGACCTCTACATTCTATCCTCTGTTGGATTGTAAATTATGTGATTGACATATTTTAAATACTGTTGTGTGTATTACAGAGTTGTAAGTAGGTTACAGAATGCTGTGTGGAAATGTAAGTGTGATAAGGCTGTAGACCTGAAAGTGGTGAGGTCCATGGTGTCCCTGGGATTGTAGATAGATGAGTTCCAAAATTTTGGGCACCCCCACCCCCACTGAAAATGTCCTACCACCTGTGCATATGATCTTCAGTCTTGATAGACAATTGTATTGTTCTATAATAGCCTGTCAAGTGTGCTAGAAGTCCCAGAGAATGAGGCTCACCTTTACTTATTCTGGGCCACAGAGAATAAGGACTGAGATCTTCAAACATACTCTGTGTCCAGTAGGGAGAATTGGAATGAGCAGAATACAAGAGTGAAATGAACATTCGGTAATGTAGGTGTGAGGCTGTATTCTGAAACAGTTGCAGTTTTGCAGAGCTGATGCTTTCAGGCCAATGTACATGGCATTAATATAATCCTGTCTGTAGGTGCTCACATAATTTTCACAGAAGTTGACAAGGAGATGTGAAGGGAGCAAGTGAGTCTCTTAACTCGAATGGTTCTCAAAGACATAAGCTCCTGCCAAAGCACTAAAAGGGACTGGTCAAGATAAATATTAGGCTAAACAGGAAATGTACAGAATGTATATTAGAGGAAGCATAGTAGGGAATGAAGATGGCATTTAAATACCGATATTTGTTGCAAATTGGAGGTACATGTACCCACAGCACCATGATTAAATGCAACCCGTTCAACTCAACAGGAAATATGATGATCTTATTTATACACCCTTGATCATTTATTGGTTGAGCCATTGAATTAACAGTAATTCTGTACAGTATTGGAGCTTTAACATTGCTGCAGGTATATAACTGATCCACAGAATAGTGAAAAGGGTTAAGTCACTGAGCTAAGTAACTTTCTACCCAGTTTCCAAACTTTCTAAATGGAACTGTTGGCTCACGATGGAACCTTCCTACACAGTCATGTGTAATGTTTCTTTGTAATTTGAGTTGTTGGTTTATTGCCAACTATAAATGAGGTTCAAATAAGATCCAATTTTGCAATCCCCAAAACTGAGTAATATTTCAACATGCTTAGGAGTTTCAGAACCTTCCAAGACATTTGAGAAAAAATATTTTTAATTGGCTTTTCACATTGTTCTGAAAATTCTGTGTATGATCTCTTGGGATTGTAAAATATCATTAAGAGTGAAAAAAGAGAAAGAGAACCTAAATGAGAAGCAAATACATAAAAGGTACCTAAATCCCTAATGAGGCACCTAAATAAGTAAGTTAGTGCTGAGAATAGAGCAGCTCCCATTAACTTCAGAAGGAGTACTGGGTGCTCAAAACTTAAAAATCTTGCCATTTATGCAAGGTGGGATTTTCAAAAGTGGTTCCTAATGAACAGATTTTAAAAGGAATTTAGGCAACTAAAAATGCTGATAGGTGATTAGTGGGCTTTAAAAATGCACCCAGGCACCTAATTGAAATTTTTAAATCTCACTAGATAACTAAATACCTTTAAAAATCAGGCCTAAGTGACTTTCATTGAGACTTATGATCCTAAATCACTTATGGCTTTTGAAAATTCTGCCCTTCAGTGCCTGCAAATGGATCTAGGAGCCTACATTTAAGCTTTGAAAATCTTGACCTTAGCGTTAGTGCCCTTGAGATGCAGCTCCTCCCACAGGAATGAGAGGGCATTCTCCCTATGTGGTGTTCCAAGGAGAAGTTGGGGAGCTCTCCCCCTGCTTTTTACTATTTAACCCTTGGATCCTGCAGCTCCTCTGGGAGCTGTGCACTTCAAACTGTGAGCTGGAGTCACATCCTTAATGCCTGGTGAAAGCCATTGGAAAGCACTGGGACCAGTGTTTCCTGATTTTATCATTGCCTCTGTTGGGAGAGCAGGGTGCCAGCTGTTCTTAAGGAAGCACTTGAACTCCCACTCATATTGAGTCTATGCACTTTAATGTGTTTCAGCCCTTCCTTGCAGAAAAAATAGTTTCTTCATTAGAGCTGGTCAAAATTTTTCTGCTGGAACATTTTCCCTTCGGAAAATGCCATTTAATCAAAACTGAAATTTTCTACAGGGATGTGGTAACTTTTCACAAAATTTCATTTAGAAATAAAACTGAAGCTACATGAATGGAATGTTCTGACTGACCTGAAATGAAATTTTGTTAAATTTCATTTTACAGGTTTCAGAGTAACAGCCGTGTTAGTCTGGATTCGCAAAAAGAAAAGGAGTACTTGTAGCATCTTAGAGACTAACCAATTTATTTGAGCATAAGCTTTCGTGAGCTACAGCTCACTTCATCGGATGCATACTGTGGAAAGTGTAGAAGCACTTTCCACAGTATGCATCCGATGAAGTGAGCTGCACTTTCCACAGTATGCATCCGATGAAGTGAGCTGTAGCTCACGAAAGCTTATGCTCAAATAAATTGGTTAGTCTCTAAGATGCCACAAGTACTCCTTTTCTTTTTTCATTTTGCAGGATATTGCTTTTTCTCTTCTTCCCTTTTTGTCCTGCAGACACACACAAGCTTAATATCTCTCTTCAAGGGAGGTCCAGCATCCTCCATATTCATAGCTATTGCCATCTTTCCTTCATTAAGCCTCCTGATATATCCCTCAACGATATAATACTGCTCCTGCGTCACCCATGAGGAAGGAGCCCAATAGCTAAGTATACGGCCTCCACCAAGTTCCCAACTTTTGTCAGCCTTGGGAGTAAGACTTGGGGTAAAATTTTCAAAAGTGCCTAAGTAACTTAGGCCTCTAAGTCCATTTTCAAAAGTGACTTGGGCACTTGGGGCCTAAGTGCCATTGATATTCACGTCTAAATTACGTAGGCACTTGTAAAAATTTCACTTGTAATCTTTAAGCTTGGGACATGAAATCAGAATTTCCAAATGGACCTTGTTAAGACCACCAATTTAAAGGCATTCAACTTCTGGGAATTATGCCACACTGTTAGTCAATCTGACTTTTCTGTCTATGCAAAATCATTACCTGAAGTACTACTTTAAGGGAGGAATATATCCGCGATTGACAGGAAATGTCACACTCTGGTAGGATTTGAGAGGCAGCATAGGAAGTACCCAAATTACCCTTAGGGTTTTTCCTTCTTCCCGCTCTTTCTCCCCAGTATTTCAAAGATACTTGTATTTTGCTGAACTAATTCAGTCCTCTCCCTCTGCACATAGAATTGAACGGAAATCAGAGTTTTCCAAATTATGGGTCTGTCCTGCTAAAGTCTGCTGCAGATTCCTACATGCAATTCCTGTAGTCATCAAGCTGGATTTTCAAAGCAAATTATTATCACAGTGAATCTCAGATAATGAATCTCTGCTGCACGTAGTGTTTATAGAGATCTTTTCTTTTTTATGGCCCTTTGACACACCAGTTAGAAATGCCTAACTCATAGATGTGATTATACTGTCCAGAAATTTTGAAGACACAGAGTATTTGAAGAGAGAGATCTTGAGTCACTAAAAAAGAACTGTAACTATATTCAGAATTTCACAATTCTCACTAAACTGCAAGATTAGTGCCAAAGGCAACAAAACAGCAGGAACCCAGCCAGAATGTGCCAGAGTTCATAGAACAATTGCTTCAGGCTTAACTTTGCTGACCTTTAATCTAGTTGGGTCATCGATGGTCCTCCTGCACAGCATCGCACAACTTGAACCTGATCAGGTCTTGCATTGTTGTTCTGCAAGCCAGATTACCAGAATTAAATGTTGTGCATGACTTCAGAACAGGCTGTACTGCACACATTCATTCAGAATCAGCATTTTATAAGTGTGGGTAAGCAACCCCATCTTGGAGGATCACACTTTTTTTTGTTGTGAATACATATGTTTAATTACTCTAGACCGCTTTACACGCACTTACAAAACGTGTAGTTAGACTTAGTAATCATATAAGAAGGGCCCCCTTCAGGTTAATTTACCTTTTACATTTTCAGTACCATTCATTGTCCTCATGATATGTTGTTTGTTTTTCTTACAAGTTAAATTCTACCTTTATTCATACCAGTGTAATTGTCAAATTTAACTTCTTACTCTCACTTGACCAATACTGTGTGTGTATCTATCTATAGATAGATATAAAATATGGTTACAGTGAGTAATAACAACAGGGAACACTATTAAAAAGTAACTGGCATTTCAGGCCCCGGTCCTGAAGTGAGCTCAGCAGGAGAGCCCATGCACCCATGCAAAACACATTGCAGGACTGGGGCCATATTCCGGTAACCTTTGGGGAATGTTAACTTTTTACTGTTCTGTACTTTTTAATGTTAACTCTGTGTATGGTATAATAATAAAATCAATTTTAGGTTCTTATCTATGGCCCTATTACCATAGTATCTGAGTATCTCGTAATCTTTACCCTGGTGAGGTAGGGAAGTACAACTATACCCATTTTACAGAGGCAGTCTGGGTCCTGTTGCGCTTGCACTTAAAAATATAAACACATTCTGGAATTTCTGCTGCTGAGCCAACAACAGACTGTGAAATCCTCAATCTCTCATGATCTTTCCATTCCGGTGACTCTTGCAATCCTCCTAGGAAGGAATAGCGGTAGGGATTTCACTACCCTGCAGTTAGGGTGACCAGATAGCAACTGTGAAAAAACAGGACAGGGGGTGGGGGATAATAGGCGCCTATATCAGAAAAAGTCCCAAGAAACAGTACTGTCCCTATAAAAACGGGACATCTGGTCACCCTACCTGCAGTGTAATCTAGGGCTTGGACTCCAACATCCCTTTTAAAACTGACAAGGTCAGAGGATTCTGTGGAAGAGCATTGTGCCTGTTGGACAGGTGTGTATCTCTTGCAGAATATTTTGGAATCTTCAAAATGCGGAGGGCTCAGTTTGTAGAGTGAGTGAGGGTGGGACATTTCTTACCTTTTTCCAAACTGTTTTAAACCCCTCACCCCTTACAAATTCAGTCCTCTATAAAACTACTTTTTTTTTTTCTGGCTGGCTTTGATGCACTGCCATGACATTTAGTGGAGAACTGTAATATTGAACAGTGAAAGATCTTGCCCTTGGAAAGAATCTGCACACATGCTATGCATTTCTGAAACCTTTCTCTTTCCTGGTAAATTACTGGACATTTTCAATGGGCAAATGTCATGGTTTGATTTAGTCTCATGCTCACAATCCTTTGCAAGAGAAGATAAGAGAGGAGAAGTAAACGAGCACAGCATGAAATTTGTCTCTGATCTCCAGACAATCTATGTGAGCTGTTACTCTCAGATCACTTCCCATGTAATTGGGTCCTTCAGAGACATCCTTTCACTCAACAACTCAGAAGAAAAGAAACAGCTACTAGTCACATGGCTAGCTATCTTCAAAAGTGCCTCAGGGAGGAGGTCCGTAGGAGAACCTAGTTCACAGTTTGAGAACATCAGCAAAATGGAGATTTGATCTCCCTTTAAAAATAGGTTTTGTGAGAAATTCTCTAGACCTGACAAGTTATCATAGGTCTCTATGGGTATGTCTCCACCTGCAGCAGGGGGCGTGATTCCCATCAAGAGGAGATATACTTACATTGGTTCTCATCCAGCTAGCCACTAAAAATGGAGTGCAGCTGCAGAAGCATGAGGTGAGGGAGCGGCTAGCATACGTGTCCGAGACCCTAGACATATGTCGGGTTGGTTCACCCATCTCGCCCCTCATGCTGCTGCAGCTGCACTCTGTTTTTAGTGTGCTAGTTCAATGAGAGCAAGTGCCAGTGTGTCTCCTTGAGCTGGGAACCAGAGCTCCAAGTGTATGTATATCCTAAATGAGCAAACCAGAAATAGCTCCATGCCAAGTAATACAATGGTATCACAATGATTATTATTAAAGTGCTGAGAATGTGCTTGGCACACTACAGGGCCCAAATGAAGACAAACCCTGTTCCAAGGAGTTTAGACTCAATCCATAAAGGTGCTTAGTTTTAGATTCCATTGCCATTCACAAAACGACCACTTTGCTGTTGCTGAACCCCATAGGTGCCTAAATTCACTTGGTACCTAAATTTCTAGCTCTTGGCATGCACACATCTCTAGGTGTCCGAATACCTGTCCTCTGCCTAAACTCCAGTGCAATCCAAGAACTGGGAGAAGATTGACAAAGGAGTACCCATCTCATCTGTGAAGCTTAAGATGGGAGGTGTGCTTAGATGCCACCTATTGACCAGAGGAGGTGGTGATACTGGTCACTTTATCACTGTTATCCCAGTGGTCAGAGCACTCACCTGCGAAGTTGGAGACCTTGGTTTAATTTCTCTCTCTGACTGATGAGGAGAAAAGATTTGAGAGTGCTCTAACCACTGAATGCTCTTCAAACTCTTGAGAGTGCTCTAACTACTGAGCTATGGGATCGTATGATGGGAGGTGCTCCCTCAATCTCTCCTTTTAAACTATTCTACTGTGGATAAATAAAGAAGTTCCCTTCTGGAGTACCGTGTCCAGCTTGCCTTTAAACAATGTTGCATCTCTGCCAAATCTTAAATATGACAGGCAAGTAGGCTTTTTCATCATTAAGCTGTGTGATGAACTATCCTTTTTTATCTTCACAAAAACATTCTGCATTTTTGACCTCTACCAGCAGAAAATCCCTTTGGATTTACTGGGGCAGGAAGGGGAGGGACGGGAAACTGGCATGCTTTTGCATTCCCTGCTGTCTTGTGGTTTGACAACATTATTATCCAGTTCTGCCCATGAAATGCCATCAGTATCACTTTCCAAAATGAGAAATGAACTCAGTTCTACCACACAGTTGATAAATCATATCACCATGTGAGTCCACATGGAGTACATAACTTGTTCCATAAAATGCATGAGAAACTCTTCCCTAATTGCTCTTGAATTCTATGTGGTTATCCAAAGATTCCACAGAAGCCGTGAGAGCTGTTCAATTCTTTCCCTATTGTTTTCACTGCACTTCTAGTAGCCCTCTCCCTGCTAGCTGGTAGATATACTGTTCTTCTTTTTTCTTCTCAGGGGCTTTTGTTTGCTTGAAAAATTTCTCATCATAGCTCATACCAGTTCAGCTCCACTACCGGGAGCTATGGTGGGGTGTTGCAACATATTTGTGGCCCCTGGTGCTTTTAACCATTCTGTCATGTAAACATTGTTCAGAACAGTGTTAGATTACATGGTGGTTAGAAGGCCAGATCCTGTGTACAATAGCACTGCCACCAGCAGAGCCGAACAGGGTGTATCCCTAAAAGTACAGTAGCCTTTCCTATAACACGTCTTTGCTCCATGGGAGGGCAGGGCATGGGAGAGCTGTGCTATGGTTGGATCAATGACCCTGCTCTTCCCCTTTCCTTTCTCCAAACTCGGCTTTTGGGGATTTGTGGGTATTGACCCCCTATGTGGGTTTCTCTAATCTTGCCCCCCATAAGCTCCACAACGTAACTATCGTGACTCCACTGCATTATGGGACTTCTGCAGCTACAGGGTAAGAAGGATTTTCCCTGAGACAGAGAAAACAAAATAAGATATTCCAGAACATTTCCCACCCCATTATCTATTACTATTATGGATAAAACTTTTAAAGAAATTCAGAGCTTTCACTTTCATGTAATGATGAAGACCCAATCTATATAAACAATAATGTGCCAATCCTTTTTGAAAAGAAAACACAGACAACCGCCTTCAATGTAATATACTTGACTTCTGTTTGGAGTTGATTATACAGTTTTGTATAATAATTTAATAAGCTGCTGCTTTGTGCAAGAAAGTTATTTCTGATTCTTCTTTGTGCAACTCAGGATTGTAACAATTTAGCTTACAATATCTTGTTGACACATATTTAAACTGCACTGTTGTTATACAGCATAGATGGTATAATTTAAGATTCAATAAGATTTTTGTGTAGCGCCCCTAATCATGCAGTACAGTCAAAGTTTTTCTCACCCTCTTGTGGTAAATATGATTTATTCCTTTATTTATTATTTCCTTTCTGTATTCTCTAGCTGCTACTAGTCACAAGAGCAGGGCAGCAACTGCTTCTTTTAATGTACAGTAGAACCTCAGAGTTACAAACACCTTGGGAATGGAGGTTGTTCGTAACTCTGAACAAAATATGGTTGTTTTTTCAAAACTTTACAACTGAACATTGACTTAATATAGCTTTAAAACTGCACTACGCAAAAGAAAAATGCTCCCTTTCCCTTTTTTTAGTAATTTACATTTAACACAGTACTGTACTGTGTTTGCTTTTTTTTTTTTTTTTTTTTTTTGTCTCTGCTGCTGCCTGATTGTGTACTCCTCGTTCCAAATGAGGTGTGTGGTTGACTGGTCAGTTTGTAACTCTGAGGTTCTACTGTAATTTAGTGAGCTAGATGACAGAGGGAGCTCTAGGAATGACTCAGGCTTCCCAGTCCAGCTTCCTCCCAGTCTGGAGAGAGAAGATGGCCATTCTCCGCTTTTCTGTAAAGGGAAAGATTAAATTGTTCCCAATTATCTACAATCTCAAGCCTAGTTTAACTAGCCATTTTTAAAATTGATCTATTCAAACTGGTTCAAACCCCTAACACAGATGCATTTAAACCATTTTAACCCTTGTTTATAGTGATTTTAGGTTGTCAATAACTTACTGCTTAAACCAGCTCAAGTGAGTCTACATTACGGGTTTGCATTAGTTTATTGGTATTTATAGACTTTTTAAATTGATTTAATGTAAGCACTGCATTCTTTTAGTACAGAAAAGGTCTCAGTGAGTGATCATCCTCCACTGACTTGTGATTCAAAACCAGTCGAAGTCAGGGTAAAGATTCCTATTGATTTCAGTTAATTTTAAATGCTTATCAACCTTCTTATCAACCTTCCAACAGTTGAGTTGTGCAGGTTGTTCTGGTTTCAATATAGCATCACATAGAATCACAGTCGCATAGGACTGGAAGAGGCCTTGAAAAGTCTTCTAGTCCAGTCCCCTGCACTCAAGGAAGGACTAAGTATTATCTAGACCATCCCTGACAGGTGTTTGTCTAATCTGCTCTTAAAAATCTCCAATGATGAGATTCCACAACCTCCCTAGGCATTTTATTCTAGAGCTTTACCGCCCGGACAGTTAGGAAGTTTTTCCTAATGTCCAGCCGAAACTGCCCTCACTGCTATTTAAGACCATTGCTTCTTGTCCTATCTTCAGATAGGATATCTTGTTCTTTTAATCCCAGCCTCCAAAGCACTTGCAACCCCCCCAGCCTGGTATCATCCACAAACTTTATAAGTGTACAGAACTGATCCCTGTCATCCCACTTGATATGTCCTTCCAACTTGACTGTGAACCACTCTCAGGGAATGGTTTTCCAACCAGTTATGCACCTACCTTATAGTAGCTCCATCTAGGTTGTATTTCCCTAGTTTGATTATGAGAAGGCATGCGAGACAGTATCAAAAGCCTTACTCAAGTCAAGATATACCACATCTACCACTTCCCCCATCCACAAGGCTTGTTATCCTGTCAAAGAAAGCTACTAGGTATATATACAGTGGTTAACACTGAAATGTCCTCATTTACCCACAGTTATCCCATATTAATTATTTGCCTATGCTTAGAACAGCAATTTGGTCAGCCACTTGCAACCAATTCCAACATTCTAAAAGTATTCGTAATTCATTGTGTTTATTCCCCTGGCAACAACTATGAAGCACCATAGAAAAAAGCACAAAGAGTTTTGGAGCACATAAGAGGCTGGACTAAAGTAGGGTTAGTATGTGCAAAAGCTGAGAACCCAGATCTGGGAGTTTTGAGCTGTGTGTGGTAAAGATCAAAATGCAGCAGTCTTAAGACTGTGGTTTGAGCACTGGCCTGCTAAACCCAGGGTTGTGAGTTCAATCCTTGAGGGGTCCATTTAGGGATCTGGGGTAAAAATTGGGGATTGGTCCTGCTTTGAGCAGGGGGTTGGACTAGATAACCTCCAGAGGTCCCTTCCAACCCTGATATTCTATGATTCTCTGAACCCTTTCCAATTTATCAACATCGTTCTTTTAGTGTGGACACCATGACTTCCATTTGGCCATATTAACTATAATGTCAAACTGTAATGTAAAATGTGAAACTATAAAATGTGATTTCAGGTCCCCATAATACATCCTCACAGGAGATACCAAGTTTAGTGTTGTCAACACTGCCTTACAATCCATGTCACACAGTGATCAACATTTAAAAACTCAGAGATATCACAGTTTTTTTCCCCTGTATTTAGAATAAGACTATACTTGGTTAGCTTTAAAATGCACTTTTAGTAGTTCTATGATGTGTAGTAGTTCTAAAGAGCTTCTGTTTGTACAATTAAGCCTTCTTTTTCTTGACAAAAGTTCATAATAACCTGGACCAAATCATATTTTTGTATACACATTTTTTACATTAACTTTTTCCACATATCTAATTCATATCACATAAGAGACCAGGGACAAAAATCACTATGTTTTGTAAATGTTTTCATGGTAACTGCATTCAGAACAATAAATCTAGTTTGTTTTCACCCACAGAATTACTAAGGATGAATCCTCTCTAACATAGATAAAATATTTTCATCATTTTCAACAAGCAAATGAAAAGGGATTTTAATGAAAACTGCTCAGAAGAGGGCTATAGACATTACTGTCTCCATGCCAGTGTTAGTATATTATTCCTTTGGGTATTTTGAAACCTTCCTGCTGGAATTCTGGAAAGTTCAATGGGCAGATTGTATTTTTATTAGCAAAACTATGTTTAACATTGCCATTTAGACTCCGTTCTGTTATTTGTGTGTCACTATTGAATCTGCATCTCCTCTGCAAAACGGAAGCTCTGGGTTTTGAAAAGGCTTATACAATACACCAAGCTCTGTTGAAGGTATTTGCATGATGATTTCAGGCAGACAAGCATCCGTCCCTTGCTTGTTCCTGTATGGCGACAGCAGTCTTAAGACAATGGCAAACATCCTATAGCCTCACCTTGCTAACCTCTGTTCAGTTCATCTTCTGATTTTATTGTTAACCAGGAAACCTACTCCACTGTGTTTGCTTGTGCCAGACTTGCACATACGCTGCATAAAAAAAAACTCTTTTGGATGCATTTCTCCAATGTTCCACAAATGAGTGCTCCTAATACTGGTATCTCTGTATTCAGAATTGTGATTTAGTTCCTTATGTGAGTATGACTCAGTTAGTAGCATTCTCCCAGTCTGAACAGGCTGCTGTAGGTTCAAGCTCTCCAGTAGGACTTTAGCTGTGTATTACAGCAAAGGGCTTTACTCTGATACTAAGTTGTCACTACAATTGTGCGAAATGTTTAATTGAAATATAGTCCTACTCAAACAAAGCATGAGGGTCAAGGTTCACTGCATTTGCAAACCTTGGGCCATGCTCTCAAAACTTCACAAACATGAGCTGAGGTTGCTTAAACCACTTGGAAACTTGTGAAAATGCCTCATTGCTCCCTTTGGCAGAACTGCCCACTCTACCCCTCAACCTCAGTATCTAGAGGTTGTTTCTGGAAGGAAGAAAAGAGAGACTGGGGGTGGAGGAGAGAACTCTTGAGGGATATTTATTCCTCTTGGGTGGAAAAAGTATCATTGACTAATAAACTTACAGGAACTGAAACCATTCTAGCTTTTGCAAACCACACAATAGGATTCAAAGTGTGAACCCCTCAGTGAACTGAACTGTGCAGTCTGTGCATGTCTCTGCTTTAAACCAAGATCCCTTTTCTGTCTGAATCTCCAGGTGAAAATGAAAGTCTGTGGTGACTGTCACTAGAAGGTCACACACTTGGTTGTTCTGCAGGCCAAGCTCATTGTACACACCAGGGCTCATTATACACACCATTGTACACACCTTGTATCCCTGCATTTTCCCTCCCCACAAAAGCTCTTTGTGTGCCACCCTCCCATCCCCCTATATTTTAGGAACTCTATGCAACCCCACTCCTTCCCTCATTTTCCCCCTATGCCAGGGACATTGTGGGGGCCCCATTCTCCCTTTCTCCCATGCCAGAGATTCTATGCCCCCATTCCCCTCACGCCATACCATGGTCTCCCATTGGGCCCCCCCATGCAAGAGACTCTGTGTGTCCCTCATTCACCTTCCCCACTCCCCCTTATTCTTATTTCCTCTCTTTCTGTCTGGGAGAACTTACTCTAGAAACAAGAGAGATAAGAGGGTTGGCAGGTTGGTTTTATTTCTTTTTCTTCTTTTAACAGTATAGTGAACAAAGAGCTTTTGTGGGGAGGGAAAATGCAGGGATACAAGGAACCAGAGAAATGTATTTGGGCAAGTTTTCTCCTAAAGGACACAACTACTGCAAGGTGCTGAACACCCTCTACTCCCATAATTGATAGTTGATACCCAGCAATTACAGGAGCCCATTGATGCAGCTCAGAGCGAAATATAGGGAGGCAGCAGCTCTACCACCACCAAGCTGTGAAAACTCTGTGTCTGTCTCTCCCTGAATTTAACTAGATATCGCGAAGATTTTTGTAATTATTTTAAGATTAATGCAAGTCTAAGTAAAATGTGACACTATAAAATTTGGTGACAGATGAGCTAAATCAGCAGTAGAGCTGTCTGAAAAAAACAAAAATTCATCTTCACAATTTTGAAATTTCGAAGTTGTTTTTGTTTCAAAGTGTTTAAACAGGCCCATTGTTCATTCCGTCAAAAATTTACATAATAACAAAATTTTAAAATTATGTATCCAAACCATTTTCAATATAATATTATTCAAATGGTTATCAATGCTTTTCATTGACTGGAAGCTTGGTTTTTCAGGACATGAAAATGTCAGCCATTTTGATAATGTGTTCAATAATATTTTCAATATATATTTTTCTGGGGGAAGGAATCAAATAAAAGGACCACATTTTTCACAAAAATGAAAACTGAAAAAAGGCCATTTTTCAAAAAAACATTTTTGTTCAAAAAATTTCAACCAGAGGACTTAGGAAATATAGACAATGCCAAAAATGTTGAGACCCACTAATTTCTGACTTCCACTGCTTACAGGGACTGAAAGTCCAGAATGGTAAAAGCTCCATTTTTTTTTGTCGTTTTGGAAAGAAGTGCTGTTGTCTCCGTTATTAGTAACACTTCTGTATAAATAGAAAAGGTGTCGATCTTTGGAAACAATATGGTACCAAAGGGATTCACAAAGAAGCAATGGTATCATGGTGCTTTTGTTATATTGCCTACAGGGCAATACTGGCTGAGACTTATAGATTGATATCATTTTCAGAAGTGCTGAACACTTGCAGCTCCCACTGGTTTTGACAGGAGCTGTAGGTGCTCAGCACCTCTGAAAATCGGTCTATGAGAATTTCACAAAAGGTTCTAATTGATGTAAAAACGGGAGGCGTATTCTAAATGGATATGAATTAACTTGAAAAGATGTATGGAGATTTAGTAACTGCTATCTGTCATACAGAATGAATCTCTTCTGTAGTTGGTAAACCTCAATTAACTTGTTTTAAGAGAGAGTTTTATAACCACATATTTGAATGTTTTGTTCCCATCAGGTTGTTCATGCAAAGCTTGTGTTTGGCAGGTCTTAAGTGCCTGGGTGGTCAAGGGTATTGAATTCTTCCATTCCTTCCAAAAAAAAAAACAGTCACCAATTTCCCACTAGGAAAGACTGGCATAGAGCTATTTTTTTACTAACCCATGTTTCTGTGTATTTTACTGCCAGGATATAAGAAAAATGCAGTTTTTTCTCCTTTGTGGCAACTTTATTCTCTGCCTCCACTAAATTCACATCCCAATCCAAAACTCTTTTCCTAGCTTAGACTTTTATATTTGGCCTCCTCCTGTTATTGTTTTCACTAAGTCTTTGATATGTTATACAGATAGTTTTGCCAGAAATGTACTTTGCCAGCCTGCACCCTCTATCTGCATTCAAAAAGTAGGTTTCAGAGTAACAGCCGTGTTAGTCTGTATTCGCAAAAAGAAAAGGAGTACTTGTGGCACCTTAGAGACTAACCAATTTATTAGAGCATAAGCTTTCATGAGCTTCAGCTCACTTCCTCAGATGCATATCGTGGAAACTGCAGCAGGCTTTATATATACACAGAGACTATGAAACAATACCTATTCCCACCCCACTGTCCTGCTGGTAATAACCACTCTTCAAACCCTTTCCATGGATTTGTGGCTTTCTGGAGTTCTGTGTACAACAGTTAATGACCAAGCACATGTTTAAATGCTTGTGAAATATTGGTAAGTGAATTGTATGTGAACATGAGATTCAGTCAAAAAAGTCTGCAGCAAATGTTTACACATCTAATAATAATCCTTGTTGCTACAATATGAAATAATTCACTCACTTCTCAAGGGACTAGTGTTGGTATTCTATGATTTCTCCTTTGTGCTGTGGAAAGCGTAAACATTTGAACTACTGTTTTGCATGACAGAGCATTTGTCGCATAAAATGCGGGGGCATGGGGACAATTCAAAAGCAAATTATTCTCATAGGGCATGATTCTGGGAAGGACAGAGGGTGCCCAGCACCTCATTGAAGCACAGCACTTCCCAGGATCAGGCCCTACATTATTCCTCTCAGGACATGGAGTACATCAGTCTGCAAAGTGGTTAGCAGGCTGGCAAGTGAAGTTGAGTGCGATCTTTATGGGAGTAGCATGGGAACAGAGAAGTTGATGAGATCTTCTGGTTGCAGAAACCAAAAATAACATTTACAAAAACAAAGCAAAACAATCTTGAAAGAGGACCAGTTTTAGAATCTCGTTAAACAAAGAGGTCTATAAAGCACTGCATAACCTTATAAAATCCAGTCCTTTATTAACGGGATTTGTGCATATATCTCCAGCACATGGCTTTAGAAAAGAAATGAAATAAACACAAAATACTGGAAGGTTCTTAGTCAAGCAATCTGAACATGATCCTATGTACATTGAAGTAAATGGCAAAGTTCCTATTGATTTTAATGCTGTAGGATCAGGGCCTATGTCAGCAGCCACTAATAATACAAAAAATCCCTTCCTTTTTCATTAACTTGGAAATGCATCACTAATATATAGAAATGGCTAAATGCAAATGAATGGTGCCTGCCAGAGACCCACACTCATGTAAAAGGAAAACAGAGAGACAGCTATCTACAGCTTTTAAGTATACCACCAAAAGACTTTTTAAAAATGAAGATTTTGCAGTAGGGCATGTGTTTCAACTTATTTTGAGTATGGGAAGGTTATGTCTGTTAATTAACGGTAAAAATGCAGTGGGTTTTCTGTGATGTAAGAAACTGTGGCAGCTTTAATAACAAAGGAATGTATTGCAACTATTATTGCAAATTATGGAAATATTAGAAAATATTAAGCGTAATATATTGTGATGTAGATGTTCTTATTGAGGAAATTTTTTGTATTGGAATGAAAGCTACAGAAATAAAAACATATGCTTGTGCAGGTTGACCTACCTTAATGAAGTCCTATTGTAAGAAAAAGTCTGTATATATTAGGGCCTCCCACTTAGTAGATAAAGGATAAAATGTCCAAAACTTTGACTCAGTAATTCTATATTATACTTTTCACTACATAAGCTTTGTCTTTGTGCTGTGTGACATTTTTGTATCTAATGTCTGGAATAATCCATCACACAACAAGCTTTGCTTTATGTGCTGTCCTGCTGTAGCACATATATAAATAAGATACTTTAAATTCCAGCAATATTTTTAAGCTAGAGATCTCAACGCACTTTACAGACATTAGCTAATTTGCCCCACAATGCTCTTATGAGGTAGGTAAGTAATATTATCTCCATTTTAAAGATGTGGAAACTGAGATTATGTGACTTGCAGAGCTAGGAGAATTACCCAGGTCTCCTAACTCACACTCTAAACATTAGACAACGATTCCACTGAATGCACATCTAGTAGTGCTCCTGCAGATTAGATTTGCAATTAGTATAAGGAAAATAATCGCTTTTTGGGTGTTTCTTTAGTATCCCAATTGGCCAGTCCAAACGTTATTATTGATAGGGTGGACTTTTATGTCTGACTTCAAAAGGTCCTGGATTTCACCCAGGGATTTTATAATATAATGGTAACCTTTAAACCACCTTAATTATAGGAATGGGTACCACAAACTAATTATCTCTCTTTTGTGTGTGTATGTACCCTGTACAAATTGGTTGTGGCATTATTAACTGAAGGAAATGTGCACAGCCCTGTGTGGACAGGGCATTGCAAGAAACTTAAGCAATATAATAGCTACTGGCTATGATCATGAGCATTGAACAGTGCAGAGACACCACATCGCTGTGAGGGAATATAACTGGGGGCAAGAGAATTATTTATCCACTGACTGTGCAGGCTAGATAATCTGTGTGAGAAGCATTTAGGCACCGCAGGTAGACCTGGTTGAAACTTTCTGTACGAAAATCCTTTCTGTCAAAAAATGGAATCTGATGACATTGAAATTGTTTACAAAAATCATTTTAGATAATTTTTTGCTTTTCAAAGATATTAAAAAACAATAAATTTCAATCAAAATTGAATATATTTGAAATTTTCAATTTTTCATATTGGGAAAGTTCTTTTTCGCTTTTTTTTACTCCCACTTATCTCTCCGCTTTTTATTTTCCCATTAGTAAAAAAGTGAGAGAAATTGGTTTTGATTTTGGCTTTAAATATATTTTTACTCCCATTCACCCTTGTTCCAATGGAAATAAAGGAAATTTTGATTTTATTTATTTCTTTTTACAAAAATGAGTGAGATTTTTCCCACTAAAACAAAAAAAATTGAAATGAATTTTTTTAAAACAAAATTTTTAAAAAATGTTTTGAATCTTGTTGAAAAAATGAAAATGTCATGACAATTTTTGAACTAAATGAAAAACTTGGGGAGGTGGTTTCTAATTTTTTCATGAAACATACATATCCTTTTTTGGCTGGCACTAACTTTGGTCCAAAGTGTTATATAAAAGCCAAAGATGGATACGTATTCATGGGCTCAGGACAATATAACTATATTAGTGCTTAGCAGAAAGTGGATACATCTCAGCTTTCTTTCTTTCTTTCTTTCTTTCTTTCTTTCTTTCTTTCTTTCTTTCTTTCTTTCTTTCTTTGCCATGAGAGAAATGCTGAGCTCTGTCCAAGCATGGATAGTGCTCCTACCAGTGCCATACTTGGGCTTCATTTTGACCTCACTTACCCCTGTTTTACATCAGTTTACTTCTGTGAAGTTATGCCTGACTTACACTAAAGTGAAATCAAAATCAGACCCTAAGTCACCTCTACTAGTTTCCGATGCTAGTCAGAATTATCTCTAATCACCACTGGTGCCAACTTTCTAATCTGCCCCAGGCCCTGCCCCTACTCCACCCCTTCCCCCAAGACCCCACTCCACCCCAACCCTGCCCCGCCACCTCCCGCCCCATTCCACTCCCTCTTCCAAACGCACCCCACCCTCACTGCCAGCACCTCCTGCATGCCACGGAACAGCTGATTACAATGGGCGGAAGGCGCTGGGAGGGAGGGGGAGATGCTGATCAGCAGAGCCTCCAAGAGGAGGGAGGTGCTGCAGGGGGAAGGGAAAAGCTCACTGCCGATGGGTGCTCAGCACCCACCATTTTTCCTCTGTGGGTGCTCTGCTGCTCCAGCACATTAACCCTCTTCCTCTGTCTCTCATTTTGGTGCTCAGATGTTAATATTACTGCATCTCTCAACTCCATGATATTTTATACAATGATCTAGAAGCCTGTGCTCAAAGCAAGAATTCAGTATCATAGCAAAGATGTAGCCTGCATTGTCATAAATGGTCACAAACAGAGTTTGCTAGTTTACACTCATATCAACCGAGAGCAGCAGCCTCCTCAGGGAGCTGCTCTTAGTCCCTCTATGCCTGGTCCAACAAATGAGCCAGAGGAGTCACAGTGTGTACGGGAGATTTCAAATGCAGAAGTGTGTGCCAAAAACATACAGGCCAGGTTTTGAAAATTAAGCCCCAAGTGTCCTTAAAAAAGAAATATTGAAAACCAAGTCCAGCAGCCAATTACTTCTGTCTTGCCAAAGAACAGCTCCTTGAGACTGCCTGCACAGATTCCAGAAGATGAGCCCACACAGGTCCAGGGCCTTGAGTAGGGCTCTCCTGCTGGGTGTCAATATGCTGCTCCTGTGCTCTGTGCGTGACTTCACTTGTTTAACTGTTAAAGTGAAAACCCCGAGCTCCATCTGGAGCATAATGAAATGGCAGTTCTTACATAGGTCCAAAGGGCCATCTTCTGATTTCCTTTTCTCCAGTGCAGCTGAGATCGGAATCTGCACTAAAGAAACAAACAGAGAAATTCAAAACTAAAGCTAGCAATTGCTTGTGGTCTGGCTCTAAGAAAGAGCAGCAACATTAACAGTGACTGTTGTGTGTGAACTCAGGCTATGTCTACACTATGGGGACTATGCCAGCGTAACCCCATAGTTTAAAGGCACAGCCTACGCTGACAAAAGGCTTTTTTCTATCATGATGGTAACTAGGTTGCCTGGAGCATTCTTCCATTAACTTGGCTGCGTCCATGCTGGGGGTTCGGTCGGCGAAGCTACATCCGTCAGGGGTGTGGATTTTTCATACCCCTGACCGATGTAGCTGTGTCAGCCTGGAGATGAAATGTAGCAAGGCCTCAGAGATCACGTATATGACGTACAGTGTAGTTGTGTGCCCACGTAGCCGCTACTAATGCTGCCTCTTTCTGCTGCACTAGGCACTAGAACCTGCTGCAGAGACAAAGGGCTTGTCAGCACAAACATTTGGGTTGCTACAAGCTGGGGTGTGAATCTATCCTGAACTAACCTGCTGCATTCTAACTGTCTATATGCACCTTGCCCACGCACCTTAACAGTTCAATTAGTGCACTTTAATCTAGTCCTGCTTCAGAGAGGACTGAATCAAAGTGCATTGGTCCCAGGGCACGCAGGGAGGGCTGCACTGAGGGACCAGCAGGGGGAGCAGCTGGCCCCACACGCTGCAGCTTTGCATTGTGGGAGCCCTGGGCGCATGGGACCCCCACAATGAGCCAGTACTGAGAGCGTGCGGAGTCCACCTGGCTCATGAGACAGCTCATGGTGTCCGACACCATCAGGTGGTCCAGAGACATCTACACGGAACACATCACAGGACGCCGACAGTATCAGGTCGAGTAACTGAGAACGCTGACCAGGGAAATAACCCACTTCCTTCCCTGACGAACCGAGGGACACACACACACACACACCCCCATGTACTTATTCTCTACATCAATACTGACTTGGACCCTTACTACATTCCATGGGTGGCATACCCAAGCCCATTTATCCACTGATGCTTTAAAAACTCCCAAACCCCAATCTGGATCTATCCTGGTTATATGATATGTATGTACCTCGTGAACCTTGTAACCAATACTTGCAATCCCCCATAACCCAAGCCAGACCCCAGATATACAGTACTTTCCCTCTTAACTTGTGTCAATTTGATTTTAAACATTAACTTTAATAAAAATTTTAAATATGAACTGTTAATTGGTATCAGCAGGGTCTGTGTGGACAGTTAGAGCATGGCAGGCTACTACAGAGTGAGGTCAGACCTCAGCTTGCTGCAAACTGAATGTTCGTCTGGACAAGCTCCAAGTGAGCTTCTCTTTCTGGTTTTCATCTCTGCTTCTTTTAAAATTGGTAACAGTGACATGATGAGAGTTTTCTTTGTTTTTTGTGAAGGTGGGAAAAGGCAGGAGGGTGGGGATAGTCCTCAAAGGAAAGTTTCTGGTTAGCTGGCCAGCAAGCAGCAAAGCTGAATCTCATCGATCACATGACTGAGATCCATTCTAAATCCAGACGTTGGTAAACTGGTATGCTTTATGAGGAATGGAAATCTTCTTTTTCACAGATTCCAAGCCCAGAAGGGACCACTGTGATAGAGTGACCAGATGTCCCATTTTTAAAGAGACAGTCCCATATTTAATCCCTCCGGCAGGTATCCCGACTTTTTCTTAAAAATAGGCAAATTGTCCTGTATTTTCTGTCTCCCCCACACCAGTACTGGTGAGTACTGCTGCTAGCCAGATCCCTGCTCGCCAGCCACCCGCCCACCAATCATGGATAGTGGATGTGCAAGGCTGGTGGTGGGGCAAAGCTGCAGCGTGTGGGGCCAGCTGCTCCCCCTGCTGGTCCCTCAGTGCAGCCCTCCCTGCGTGCCAGCTCTCAGCCAGCAGGGTCCTGTCCCCCATCCCATTTCTGGACATTCTGGCTGTGCGCTATGAGCTGCGGTGACTGGTGAGTGCGGGCAGACCCCAGACAGCGGCTGGCTATGTGATGCTTCTGCTGCCCACCCATCAGCCCTTTACATGCTCCCCCTCTTGCTGTCTTCTCCCTGCTTTGCCCCTTCCTCCTCCCAGCCCCACTGCTCCTCCATATCCCCCTAGGAGGGGCGCATCCTGCTCCCAATGCTGTGCTGAGAACCAGCCCCTGGTCGTTGTGCTCAGCTCACCAACAGTCTGGCCAGCAGGCTCCTTCTTTCCCCCACTGCCCCCCAGGCTGGGCCAGCACCCCAGGAAAGCCCAAGACCCTCCGGTCCAAGGCACTGGCCAGGAGGAGCCGAGCCCTGCATGTACCAAAAGCCCCACACAAACCCAGGCACAGGGCAGCCTCTCTGCCCTTCAGCTAAGCTCTGGAATGGAAGGGAGGAAGCAATTTCCATCCTGTTCCTGCCCTGACCCTACAGGCACCAAAGCAGCCCCCCAGGCAGAGACTTAGCACCCTCTTCAAGAGCCCCACCCCACCCCGCACTCCGCCCTGGGTCCTTCCCCCAGGGAGTAAGTGGCTGCTCCATCCGCTAGGCACCCTCTCCTGCCTAGCCACCTCTCAGGCCCAGTTCACTGAAGCCCCTGCAGTCAGGTTCCCTGGGACCTGGAGCATAATGCAGCCTTGGGGCTTAACCCCTTCCTGCCTGCACTGTAGCTGGGGGGACAGGAGGCTGCTGGGTTATGTCAGTGGCCAGCAGCAGCCTGGAGGTGTTAGTTGCCTTTTGACACTATGCAGGCAGGAAGGGACAAGCTGCTTCCAGCCATGGAGCAGCAGAAAGGGGGGAAGAGATGAGATCTGCAAAGACATGGGCCACGTCATCCCTTCCCCTGCCCTCCTCCTCTGCTGCTGGAAGCAGCTCCCATCCCTTCCCTCCCACACAATGCCAAAAGGCTGCTGCTGGCCACTTTCTGGTGCAAACCCTGGCAGAAATCTGGGGAGGGGAGGTATGTGGCCCTGCATGGGCCCTTCCCCCCCTCATTCCCCCACATGTTGCCTCAGGAAGACACAGCCCCAGGTACCAGGAGAGGCGGGTCCATCCCGGGGGCTTAGCCAGGTTTGGAGAGTTGGGTCAGTCACATGGGTATTGTAGGCATGGGAAGGCATTGTCTTCCTAAACCATCCCATCTCCTCAGTGCTGGGGCATGTCAGCCGGGGGTCCGGCCGGGTGGCCAGGGAGTCTGGGGCCACACTTCCCAGCTCCCCGATACTTTGGGGACGGAGGGGCTGGGACATGCCAGCCGGGGGTCCGGCCCAGCAGCACAGTCCGGGGAGGTTGGGGCATGCTGGCTGGGGGTCAGGCCAGGTGGTGTGGCCCGGGGAGGCTGGGGCCACGCTGCCTGGTGCTCCAGGGCCAGGGAGGGCTGGGGGCAGTAGCCTGGGGCAGGGGCCAGCAGCCACAGTGGGGGCTGGGCTTCAGTGGGTGCAGAAGGGGTGGGGCCTTGGGCAGAAGGGGTGGCCAGGAGGAGCTGTGGGGGGCTAGCCTCTGTAAGCCAGGGATTTACCCACCGCCCATGGTCAGTCGGTCACCAACCACCAGCACCACCGTGTGGAAGGTGTATGGGAGTGTGTGTCACCACTTCTGATATGAACTGTAAAGCCTTAAAGATAAGAAGGTGAATAAAAAGAAGCCAGCTATGCAGTATTTCTTTTCACAGGGGCTCAGTCAACTTGATGTTAATTTGAATGTTTGTACTGCATAGTTCTGATTGATTGCCATTGAACTCACTTGAACATGAGTAATTTTACGAGGTGTCCTGTATTCAGCATAGGGAAATATGGTCACCCTACATTGTGATCATCTAGTCTGACCCCCTGTATAATACAGGCCAGAGAACTTCTCCAAAATATCCAGACTTGATTTAAAAATTGCCAGTGATGGAGAATCCACCACAACCCTGAGTAAGTTGCTCCTATGGTTAATAACCCTCACAGTAAAAAATTTACACCTTACTTCCAGTCTGAATTTGTCTAGCGTCAATTTCTCCCCATTGAATAATGTTATACCTTTCTCTGATAAACTGAAGAGCCCATTATTAAAAATGTACATGCCAGATATGCTAAACATTCATATGCCCCTTCATGCTTGGGCCACCATTCCAGAGGACATGTTCTCATGCTGATGACACTCATTCAAAAAATAAAGTGTTCATTAAATTTCTGACTGAACTCCTTGGGGAAGAATTGTATGTCCCCTGCTCTGTTTTACCTGCATTCTGCTATATATTTCATGTTATAGCAGTCTCAGATGATGACCCAGTACATGTTGTTCATTTTAAGAACACTTTCACTGCAGATTTGACAAAAGACAAAGAAGGTACCAATGTGAGATTTCTAAAGATAGCTACAGCACTTGACCCAAGGCTTAAGAATCTAAAGTGCCTTCCAAAATCTGAGCGGGACAAGGTGTGGAGCATGCTTTCAGAAGTCTTAAAAGAGCAACACTGATGTGGAAACTACAGAACCCAAACCACCAAAAAAGAAAATCAACCTTCTGCTGGTGGCATCTGATTCAGATGATGAAAATGAACATGCGTCCATCCACCCTGCTTTGTATCATTATCAAGCAGAACCCATCATCAGCATGGATGCATGTCTTCTGGAATGGTGGTTGAAGCATGAAGGGACATATGAATGTTTAGTGCATCTGGCACGTAAATATCTTGTGACGCCAGCTACAACCATGCTATGGGAACGTCTGTTCTCGCTTTCAGGTGACATTGTGAACAAGAAAAGGGCAGCATTATCTCCTGCAAATGTAAACAAACTGGTTTGTCTTAGCGATTGGCTGAACAAGAAGTAAGACTAAGTGGACTTGTAGGTGCTAAAGTTTTACATTTGTTTTGTTTTTGAGATACATAACAAAAAAATCTACATTTGTAGGTTGCACTTTCAAGTTAAAGATATTGCACTGTAGTACTTGTATGAGGTGAATTGAAAAATACTATTTCTTTTGTTTTTTCCAGTGCAAATATTTGTAATAAAAATAAGTATAAAGGGAGCATTGTACACTTTCTATTTTGTGTTGTAATTGAAATCAATATATTTGAAAATGTACAAAACATCCACAAATATTTAAATAAATGGTATTCTATTATGTTTAACAGCATGATTAATCATACAAATAATCAGCTAATTCTTTTAATTGCTTGACAGTCATAATACTTACACTCTGCAATCAAGTCACTACTTAACTTTCTCTTTGTTAAGATAAATAGATTGAGCTTACATAAGAACATAAGAATGGCCATACTGGGTCAGACCAAAGGTCCATCTAGCTTGTGCCCAGTTTACCAAGCAATCCAGATTACTCTGCGTAAGTGACATGTTGTCTTCATTGTTTACCGTACTCCAATGTTTGTGTCATCTACAAATTTTATCAGTGATTATTTTATAGATAATGTTTTTTTCTAACTCCTCCCTCTATGAGCTGTGATTGCTGCTTGCATAGACATACCTGAGCTAGCTCAAATACCAGTAGCTGTGAAAACACTGCAATGCAGGCTAGCTGCCCAAGTAATTACTCCAGGGTGCCAGACAAGCTTGTACAGCCTGCACTCAAGCATGTGCTGCTGAAATTTCATTACTACCAATACCTGAGCTATCGTTAATCTGTTTGTGCACACTTCAGCTGTATCCTGTGATTGCAATATTGACATAGGTGCCATAATTGGGCACTTCTTATTACACAGCAATCATTTTTTCTGGCTGACATAATCAAATATTCTCTTTGCCACAGAAGATGGATATCTTTGTTGTTCAGCAAATTTACTATTGGATTTCCTCGTCTTATTATGTGTTTGTTTGTGTCACGGTAGTTCCCAGAGTCCCCAGTCACAATCTGGAAACCCTTTGTGCAAGGTGTTGTGCAAACAGAAAATAAAGGCCATACCCTACCCATTAGAGTGTATTGTATCAGCTCCAATAGTGAGACCACAATATCTTTATATCAACGACATTCTAATATATTTTGTTTAGTGAAATTTTGGATAATCAAGAAGTTTTTGATTATAGGAAACACACAAAGTGGTTCTTAGGATGTATGTTGCACGCAAAAAGAGATGAGAGAAGGCTGAAACCACAAGGGACTTCTGTCAACCACATACAAGTATTCCCAAGATTTAAAGGCTTTAAAGGAAAATCACATTTGTAGACATTACATTATGTTGAAACAAATGGGAAACACGAGATTTTAATTATCTTTTCCTGCAGCCTTACAGATATGAGTGCCCTTTGGTTCCCAAGTAACTCAGCTTTGCCAGTGTTTCCCGTTTTATTGATGTGTTTGTTCTTGTAAAAGATTTTATAAGCTAAACATTAGCTAAGCAAATGACTTTTAAGCTTGGGGAAAAGCTTTGTCTATGTGTAAATGAACCTTAATAGAACTTCTACTGATTGATGAAACGCATTAGGACTCTAGGGGCTGGTCCAGTTTTAAGTGTTACGTGGCAAATCTGAGCTTTGGTGTTAACCTCCCAAATGGTCGGAAGGGTTTGAGAGGGGAAGAGTTACATACATATGACTGAACTGCAGAATACACACATTCTGTTTCTATTGAAAACTATATAAACATTTTCTAGTGTTACACTAAAATCCACTCCAGCAATTAAGGTTTGCCCCAATGAAAAACAGAGCTTAATATTAGATAGTTTACTGAATCTGGTGAACCAATGACAAGTCTATTTTTTTTTTCATTTTTCACTTTTGTTTTAATCACAATCCTTCATTAGCTTTTACATTAATTAAATCTTGGCATGTAAGGTAGTTGAGGTCTTACTGTTGGTAATTTTATTATTATAGTTGTTGTGTAAATTACAGTGGTGCCTAAAATCTGGGAAGAGTGAGCTACACAAGCATTTAGGACAATGTAGCCCCTGCTCTGAAGAGTTTACAATCTATAAAAACAAAACGGTGAATTCTCCATTAAGTCCAAACTCCACTCGGGTATAGTGGAGTGAAGGGACTGCAAGGAGCTAGATGTGGCTGTCTGATCCTGTGCTGCCTGGCCCAGGCAGATGCCAGAGCCACTGTAGCCCACTCTAACATACGTCACTAGCATATGGTCCATAGTAGACTTACATCAGTGGAGGGTAGCTGCAGTGGACCTTCACTCCATCCTGCCCGGCCCTTGGAATACCCCAATATGCTGACTGGGTGAGGATGGTGGAATAGGCAGCCATGCCACTCCCACCAGTGTTACACCAATGGCAAGTTACCCTGTCCAAAGGGAATTGTCCCCCAGCCACTTCCAGCCAGAATCAGACCACTTTGCACAACATGAGTCATTCAGAAAGGCTGAATCAGACAGGAGAATCCAGTCCAAATGCCGATGAAGGGTGGGAAAAATGTGTATCTTTACAAGCAGAATGGTCTGGGGCAATGTGACAGGGGTGCAGCTACCCTACCCCAACCTCTTCCACTAACAGAAATCACTCTGACACCTTCCTGCTTGTAAACACTAGTGTGTACTTTATCTACAGTGTTTCAGACCCTCCACCAATATGTATCAATGTATCCCCTCCTTTGTACTGTTTTCCACTTTTCTAGCCCCTTCTCCCATGGGAGAGGTAGGTGAGGAGGGCAGGCTTAAGGTGTCTCTACTCTAAGAGCTCCCCTTTTCAGGTTCTCCCAGCCTTCTGTCTCTTTCTCTCTCCCCGCTTCCTCCTCAAGCTCTTCCTTCCTGTGCTCTTTTCAAATCACTTGCCAGTTTATGGGCTAATTAGCTCACTAATCTGTCTGGCCTAGTAATCAGACACACCCTTGACCAATTAGGCCTTCTCTGAGAGAACCTTATTAGTGCTAATAGTGACCAGAGAGTGTGCTGGATCGAGCTCCATCTCTCAGCACTCAGTCACAGACTATATAATGTTGTATCTACATGGATGGTCAAGTCAAGTGTGTTAGTCTAAGTGGCTTAACCATTCAATAGCTGAGGGAAGAGCATTGTGCAAGTCCATGAGTGAATCAGTTAGCCCTTGCTGATGCATGCAGCCTGGACGTATGTAGCCTACATCCTCTAACTAGCCACAATGGCAAAGTGAGGAGTCATGAAGGCCCTGCTTATAGTCATTAGCAGCACATCTGATTGTTCCAGATCTGAAGCAAATTGAGTTTCACCCAGAGGTGACATAGAAGGTCAAAACCAGAGGCTGGACTGTTGGATATGTCACAAGATAGGCATTGGCTATGTTTTGAAGCTTGATCTTGCCCCTAGTATACCACCTTGGAGGTGATATCAAGGTTCCTTATGGAAATTGTCCAAATGGGGCAACTTGAGATGAGATGTTAGCTCTGTGGATTACATACATCTTTTAAAAGGGGTAGATGGGGAATGTCTTGCAGCAAAAGGAGCAGATTTTGCAAGGTAATGTTGGACAGGACCAGCAGCCAGGCCAGCTTGGTTGATCTCATGGTACCTGTTGTTATACATGTGGTTTCATTTAGCTGAGTGTCTACTAGTCCTGTGTGAAAATAGTTGAGCGACACCAGGGAGCAATACTCTGCTACAGAATAGCACCCGGGAAGCCCAGAGTTTCTTAATGTCTGCACATTGGCTCCCCAGGAAGACTCAGCTAATTGATGATCAGGTTGTTTCTTGTCTTTATTTTCAGTGAGGCCTCAGTAAGGTGCTCTTTAAAAGTCAAGGTATGGTCCAGAGTAACACCTACATACTCAGGCTTTGGGTCATGGTCCACCTGTGTCCATTCAGGAAGATATTGAGCTGTTTGTTGGCCTTTGCATGGTATAGATGGAAGCAGCTGGAAACTATGTTTGTGGTACTAATTAAAGTCTCCATCTTTTGCTATAGTGGGCCCTCTCTTTCATGTCAACATTCAGAACTTCTTGGAGATGACTGAAATCCTGTGCCTGCACTGCCAGACAGATGCCATCTGCACAGATAAAATGCCTGGCAATACTATTGGGAAGGTCATTTGTAAAGAGGTTAAAAAGTGTTGGTGCTAGAACTGAGTCCTAAGGTAGACCATTGTTTTAGGACTTCCAGGAACTGTTCATTTGTACAAGAATCAACAGCCTCTCAGCAACAGTTCACAGCGCACTTCAGTAAGACCAATGACAGTTGGTACGATATGTCAGAACATGTCATGTACAGCAGTAAAATCTATAAATATTGAACCTGTCTTCTTCCTGCTCTGGAAGCCATTCTCCATGTAGGTGGTGAGTGCCAGCATTTGATCACAGGTTCTGTGGTTTGGTCTGAAACCTGCTTGATCTAGATTCAAGATATCACCAATGAGAGAGTCAGTTATTTGAAAGATAAGCTTTTTAAGTAGTTTGTACACACATCTTAGCAAAGAGATGCTGTTGCAGGCAGATGTTCTTTATTAAGTTTTGGCGAGGCTACTACCTTTACTCTGTGCCCAATTTTAAGTATTTTATTCTCCTGAATTTTTCTAGAGAGAAAGATGTAGCCATTGTCTGCTAATTTTTCCCAGGTTCTTCAGCAATTCAGGAAAGAAGTTATCAAGTCCACAGGTAAAGACCCTGTCTTCAACATTTTGATCACCCTTTCTATTTCATATGCAGTAAAAGGCTGGAAATCTTCTTCAGTTTCAGGCATGCACTGTTCATATTGCCTCCATTTCTTCTTCACCTCTCCTCCAGATATTTTGTCCTTATATGCCTTTTCGATAATTTTCAGGTGGGTAACCGTGCTGTTTAGGGAGACTGCATAATGGTGCTGTGCAAGAGACTTCAAAGCAGCCCCACATTTTCTGATTAGTACCCAGGCTGTGTGGCTGGATCGTGACACGTTTAGTTCCACGGTAGCCTGATCCCATTTTGCTCTTCTAGAAGTGGTCAAGCTGTCTAAAGTATCTGAGGCTGTCTGGATCACCAGTTTCTTCATGAAGCTTGAAGAGTTCTGTGCATTCCTCATCCAGGCAAAGAATGTAAATCTCATAACAACCTCTTGGAACTGATTTGGTGGCTTGACTTGTAAATGACTTCTGTGAACCACATATAAGCTTCTTCAATAGAGGTGTTGTGCGGGATACAAGTGATGTTGTGATTGGTGAATTGTGTAAAGTTGGGCCAGTTTGCATTCTGATAGTCCCAGTTAGGGTTTTGATTGGTTCTCACAGTAGGTATGGTTCAGATGATCTTAAAGATCAGATGACATTGACTGTGTGGGAAGTTTTTTCAATACACTGCTTATAGCTTGAAGTTGATGATATCCTGTGCTGGTGGTCCAGGTGAGGTAAGGAGAGTAGTCTTGCTTTCATCTAGCAGAATTAAAAGTACCCCATTGTTTTGGATCATGAATGAGGTAAAGATCATGAAGTAAGACCCAGTTCAAAAGGTCAACTCCATTTTGATCTGATTCTCTGTTATCTCGAGATAGTGTACTTGCTATTAATCTCCAACCTAGATGGCAGGGAGCAGGAGCTTAAGAAGAATTTTTTGGGGGTAGGCCAGGGGTAGGTAGGGGGGTTGTACACATTTGCCACTCTGAAATGACCAATTCTTACAATGTCACAGTGGTCTGAATTAAATGGGAGTGGTCCCATGTTGGTAAGATTTGCTCTAACATAGGTAGCACTTCCATATTTGCTGTGCAGAGAGTAACTCATAAGATTACCTTTGATGTTAAAGCAGCTGTTACAAAGGGAGTCAACATATGTCTCCTGAAGGCAGATTACATCTGGGTTATATTTGGAGACTAGAAGAACTGGAGAATGGAGTATTTAGCTGCTGAGAGACCTTCAGTGTTCAGCTGAAGGATTTTCAGGGATGGGCCAATGTCCAAGGTTTCTTGATCATTATTAAAATAGCTGAAATCGTTTGAGAGTTTGTATAGGCCAGGCTCCGAAAGATTTGGCCTGCTAATTGCAGCTTTGGTTTCCCCTGCCAAAGCAGGGTATTTATGAGGTATACAACGGGAAAATAGCTACATTATATCCCAGGGGCAGACTGACATACAATTAACTAATTCAATTTTTTTTTAAATATTTTACTTAGTTATAAACTAGCCCAACAGCACCTGTTCTGGGCCATTGTTAGTTCATAAGTTTTTCCATTAACTGCCACAGTTTTTATTGTTCCTTCATTGTAATGCCTATTTAAAATTAAGTGTTGCTTACTTTTCAGGTTTTTAGTAGATTTTTTTTAGCTCTTTTTAATCCTCATAGAACTGTCTTCCCACACACAACTCCTCCTTCTTTCTGACTTCCCAGGAGCCCAAAGCTACCTGCCATGTACAAAATTTACCCTTCATCCATCCCACCAACCAACCAATGCGGGGGGAGGGGGAAGGGATCAAACAAAAGTACTCATCTGAATGAAAGCTGTCTAAAGGCAGCATGGTTGCCTGGAGGCAAGAGTCTATGGGGCCTCACCTACCCCTCGCAGTCACCAGCTGCTCTTCCTATTCCATTGCTCGGTCATCAGGCTCAAAACTGGAAAGAAGAGAAATCCATAGCCATAAATTTCATAGCTACATGGATGGAGGAGTCTCCTTTTCTCTTGATTCTCTGGACAATCAGTTCCCCTACCAGAGGCTACTTGTGTTAATTCGTATCTAGAACTGTAGTAATTCTCCTTCATGAGAAAAGGAAAATGAAAATGGATGGGCGAAAGTTCCTGTGAGTAAGCATTTGCATGCTGGGTGGAACCCCTGAATATAAATATTAGAACTTAATTTGCACATAGATATAATAATAATATATAACAGAATTGTATCCATGCAATATATTTTATATGCATGTAATTGGGGTGAGTATTTAATAGCCACTTAAGTGGGAACCCTTTTCTTTTCAGAAGAGGGAATAATCTTTGTGGTTGTATAGCCCAGAGACTCATGAAGCTTCTGTGGGACAGCTTCCAGAGAAGCTAATTTCTGGTGGATCGGACATTAAATTAATCTAATTTCTATTTGGCAAATAAATTTTATGCCTCTGCTGTTTCTAATTATACTTACCCACATTTTACAGAACTTTCAAACCCTGGGATGAAAGGAGCTGCAGTTGTGCAAAGTATTATTATTGATCCAAATCTACATTTTGAACTTAGATCTGAATCCAGCAAAGCACTTAAGAAACTTTATAGTTTGTAGCTGGATTGGGGCCTTAACTGAGTGAGTTTTGCCTGAGTAAGGACTACAGAATTTGCTTAATTTGAAACCCATTTGAATGTCCATAGATTTTAAAGCCAAAAGGGACTGTCATGATTATCTAGTCTGATCTCCTGGATAACACAGGCCACGGAATTTAAACCAGTGGTTATGCAGTTAGCCCAATAACTTCTGGTTGAACTAGAGGATGTCTTTTAAAAATATATCAGATCTTGATTTAAAGATTCCAAGTATTGGAGAATTTACCACATTCCTTGGTAAGTTATTGCCGTTTTTATGTTATTAGCAAACTGAATTTTGCTGACTTAAACTTTCAGCTACAGGATCTTGTTATGACCTTGTCTACTGGATTACAGAGCATTGTAGTATCAGATATCTTCACCCTGCCTAGGTAATCACAGACTGTGATCAAGTTGCCTCTTAGCCTTCTCTTCAAAAAGCTGACTAGACTAATCTTCTTTTGAGGGCTTAAGATTTTTTGTGTGTTTTGAACATTTGAAATATTTTTGGGTTCAAGGAGTTCTGAATAAGTGGGACTAGAGAAAATGCCAGCCACCTGCCTCAACAGGTGGGAGAACTTCATGGGGTCAGTGGTGATGGGGGACAGTTGCAACAGAGAGGGAGGGGACACACGCTGAGGGACACCAAGTACCTCTTCCTGCTCCTCTGCCAGGAGTCTTTAGTACCCATTGGTCAGTTGAGGGGGACGGGTGCTGATTGGCTAGCATTCCCCAGTTCCCAGGATTTAACTTGGAAAGAAAGCTATGTGGACCCTCTTTTGGCTCCATTCCAGAAGCCCCACCTTATGCATCCTGGACCAGAAATGGGAACCCAGCCTGACAGAAATGGTGGGTCTAGCTGATCACCCATCTGAGGGTCAGGAAGGAATTTTTTTTCCCATGGGCCAATTGGCAGATGAGAGAGTTTTTTGCCTTGTTTGCAGCACCTTCAAACCACAGTGGGTTAAATAGGGAAGCGCTTAGTACTAGGACTGTCAAACGATTAAAAAAATTAATCACGGTTAATCACAATTAATTAATTGCAGTTTTAATTGCACCATTAAACAATAATAGAATACCATTTATTTAAATATTTTGGATGTTTTCTACATTTTCAAATATATTGATTTCAATCACAACACAGGATACAAAGTGTACAGTGATCACTTTATATTATATTTTATTACGAATATTTGCATTACAAAAAAGATAAACAAAAGAAATAGTATTTTTCAATTCACCTCATACAAGTACTGCAGTGCAATCTCTTTATCATGAAAGTGCAGCTTACAAATGTAGGATTTTTTTTGTTACATAACTGCACTCAAAAACAAAACAGTGTAAAACCTTAGAGCCTACAAGTCCGTCAGTCCTACTTCTTGTTCAGCTAATCGCTCGGACAAACAAGTTTGTTTACATTTGCAGGAGATAATGCTGCCCGCTTCTTATTTACAATTTCACCTGAAAGTGAAAACAGGCATTCGCATGGCACTGTTATATGCATGGCACTGTTATGGCATTGCAAGGTATTTATGTGCCAGATATGCTAAACATTCATGTGCCTCTTCATGATTTAACGACCATTCTAGAGAACATACTTCAATGATGATCACTGCTCAATAATGATCCAAAGCAGTGAGGACCAATTCACATTCATTTTCATCATCTGAGTCAGAGGCCACCAGCAGAAGGTTGGTTTTCTTTTTTGGTTAATTTTTCTAGTTAATTTGTTTTGCATTAATCTCTTGAGTTAACTGCGATTAATTGACAATCCTACTTAGTACCTAACTGAGGTTCTTGGGTTGAGCTGTTAATTCATCAAAACTTGCAGCCAGTTTCCAGTGCAGTTAAAAGGATAAAATGAATGGTTCCCAGAGCTAAAAGAGCTAGGAATTTGGTGATGGGCTCATAACATAGGGTGAGGCCTTGTGGCCAACGTCTCCACCCTTCTGCACCATCTGTCCCCCTCCCGAGTGGGAGGGTGCTAGGACTCAGAGAGAGCTGAGTCCAGGAGGGGTAGGCTGAGAAGAGCTTACCATGAGTTGCAGGTTCTATGGTAAGGAGACCTGTAACCCCCACACTGGAACCAATGGTAGAGGAGAGTAATGGATGACAGGTGGGTAGCACCCCTCCTTTGGGCTAAAGCTTAATAAAAATTATGGCCTGCCACTCAATTCCATGCATGTGTCTGTCCTCATTTTGCCACTCCACATCAAAGTGATCAGAGAGGGGCCAGAGAGGAAATGTTTAATTAAAAAACAAAATGAAACAGAGAGCAGTCAGAGTGAAAAGAAATGTGAAGAGACACAAAACAATCAGGGAAGAGAAAAAGGCAGAGCTCAGACTAGATGATCACAGGGCTTGATCTAGATTCAAGATATCACCAATGAGAGGGTCACTTTGGGCTTAAAAAATGATGAACCTTTGAAAAATTAAAATGTAAATATTAAATATAGTATGCATAGTATGTGCCAGCTTTGGAGGCTGTGAGTCTTTCTAATCATAATACAATGCACAGCCTCCCCCCACTTAGAACAAATGCGATTCATTTTATTAAAATCCATTCACCCTTGGGAAAAATGCATGTGGCCTGATTCTTATTTACATGAATGCTCCTTTTGCATTACTCCAGTGATTTATAGATTAATACATTCATAGATTCCAAGGCCAGAAGGGACTATTTTGATCATCTAGTCTGACCTCCTGTATAACATAGAATTTCCCCAAAATAATTCCTAGAGCACATCTTTTAGAAAAACATGCAGACTTGATTTTAAAATTGCCAGTGATGGAGAATCCACCATGACCCTTAGTAAACTGGTCAGTTGCTTTTACCATTAAAAAATTATTCCTTATTTGCAGTCTGAATTTGTCTCACTTCATCTTCCAGCTGTTCGATTGTGCTATACCTTTCTTGCTAGACTGAAGAGCCCATTATTAAATGTTTCTTCCCTGTGTAGGTATTTTTAGACTATAATCAAGTCATCCCTGAACATTCTCTTTGTTAAGCTAAATAGATTGAGCTCCTTGAGTCTATCACTATAAGGCATGTTTTCTAACTCTTTAATCATTCTTGTGACTCTTCTCTGAACCCTCTCCAATTTATCAACATCTTTCTTGAATTGTTGACACCAGAACCAGACATAGTATTTCAGCAGCAGTCACACAAGTGTCACATACAGAGGTAAAATAACCTCTCTACTCCTACCCAAGAGTCCCCTATTTAGGCATCCAAGGATTGCATTAGAGCTTTTGGCCACAGCATCATACTGGGAGCTCATGTTCAGCTGATTATCCAACATCCCCCCCAAATCATTTTCAGAGTCTCTGCTTCCCAGGATAGAGTCCCCATCCTATAAATATGGCCTTCATTCTTTTTTCTTACATGTATACATTTACAGTTAGCCACATAAACATGCATATTGTTTGTTTGTGCCCAGTTTACCAAGTGAACCAGATTGCTCTGTATTAGTGACCTGTCTTAGTAACCTGTTACTATTTACCACTCCCCCAATTTTTGTGTCATCTGCAAACTTCTTTGGTAATACTTTTATGTTTTCTTTCAGGTCATTAATAAATATTTTTTATAACATAGAGCCAAAAATTGATCACTGAGGGACTCCATTAGAAGCACACCCATTCAATAATGGTTCCCTGTAAAAGGAGCATTCAGGAATCAGGCCCATGTTTTTAAATTACAGCAATAAAAGTTTTAATTTGCCATGTTAATTTGGCCATTAGTGATATCAGCTGTTCAAACAGTTCTTTCTGCTGAGCTCTGTCCTCTTCCCTTAACCGCCATTCCTGTTCCAGAAACTATGAAGGAAGTGCCTGTTCCCACATTGAAACCCTGTCCTCAAGCTGTATAACCTTTCCTTTTGTCTCTTGCCATGACTCTCTAGCTGTAAGTCCCTCTGTCTTTGGTACTGGGCCTACTCGTTGGCACTGTCCAGAATTTCAACCATAAATTTATCACAGAAATGCTTCCTTTTGGAATAGTCCATGAAAATACTTTGTCCCAGGCTTTGTAATGGAATGCTGAACTGTATTACACCGTTCCACCACTTAGTGGCACTGTGTATATAATACTTTATTTCAGCAAACCTCATCCAGACCTGCCCATCTCTATCTGATGTAGAAGAACATGACATGGTGTCAGAAGTAAACTAGGAACAGACGCAGAGGGGAAAAGACAGCAAAGATTGCACACAGAAGGAACAAAGCAACAAAGGTTGAAGGATCTCATCAACATGTCACTCTTCAATCCCTTAATGAGGGACCATTAAAGAGCACAAACGGAGTTGTAGTTTTAATGGACAACATTCTGATATATGGATCTTTGAAGGAAGAACACAACAAAACCCTTAAAAAGTCCTAAGCCTAATCAGTCAGTCTGGACTGAAACTAAACAAGGAAAAATGCATTTTCCACCTATCCCAAATTGAGTTTTGGGGACAGACCATAAATACAGATGGAATCAGTCCTACCCTGAGAAAGCAAAAGCAATTCAAGAACTGAGTGCACAATTAGTGTCCCTGAATTGAGATATATACTGGGTATCATAAATTACTTTGGTCAATACCTACAAGAATCTTCTACAGTTAAAAAACCACTGAATGAACTGTTAATGTCCAACACATCTTAGCTATGGGGGCCAAATCAAGAAATTGCCTTCAAAAAAGTAAAAGAAATTATCTCAACAGCTCCAGTTCTCAAGTACTATGATGTGAACAAATCCATAATGGTTGGTGTGGGCGCAAGCAGCTGTGGGCTGGGTGATGTATTGTTGCAACAATATGGTTCTGAGTGAAGCCAGTTGCATTTATAGAAGCAGAAAAGCTATATGCACAGATTGAAAAGGAGTGTCCGGGTATGGGCATGTGAGAACTTTTACATATAAATGTGTGGACTTTGTTTTGCTGGTCTCGCACTAAAGATGTACCAAAACCTGCGTGTGCTCCCCTGACTATGAAACCATGCACTTTGCAGAAGACTTCTGTTCAGGCTCCATTGCAAACACAGAAGGGTCTCTGGTGTGTTTGCAGCTGAGTGTTCAGAAGTCAACAGAAGGGTTAAATGCTGACTCACTGTGCTGCTGTACTACACACAGTGGGGTTGCCTCTGTTTTCCTGGAGTTGACTGGAAATTCTTGAGATAGAGAGGACAAAGGAAGGTGTCCCATTGGATTGTGGGGTACTTTTGGCGGTCTCTTAGGACCCAGTGTGGTGGGGCTGTGTCTACACTGAAAAGCAATAGGTCTCAAACCCTGGGTTCTGGCTTGACTTGACTTGATCCCTCCACCCCCACAGGGTTCTAGGACCATAGGTCCAAGCCCAAGTCTAAGAGATTTTTATGCAGATGGAAGTGGGGTTTGGGTGCAAGACTGAGTCTGAGCCCTGGCTTATATTGCAGTGTAGATATACTCAGATATACAAACATTCTTTTCTCAACCTGTGTATTATATAATTTTAACATTTGCTTTAATAAAATTTTTGTAGTCTCGGAGTCCAGGTCAGTTGACTTGGGCTTGCAGGGCTTGGGCTGAGGAGCTAAAATTTAGGCTGGAGCGTGGCCTCTGACATTCTCCCTCCTCACAGGATTTCAGAGCCCAGACTCCAGCCTGAACCCAAACATCTACACAGCAATTTTTAGCCCTGCAACCTGAGCCCTCCAAGCCCAAGTCAGCTGCCCCGGGCCAGTACTGAAGTTTAGGCATACCCTTTGAGTTCATTCTTGAACCTAGGCTGCCTGCATGCATTGGCCAACAGCACACTGTCCAGACACCAGCAAACATACTTCTTTCTTTTACCTAACTTCAGTTTGAGTATCTTCCTTTAAACAAATTGCAGAAGGAGCATCTGGGCTTAGTAAAAAGGTCAGGGTATAGAGGCAGTTTTGTATTCACTGCCAAGTTTAGAAATAAAGCAATGTTGAAGATAATGCAATAAATTCTGTATAAAAACTGGAGAAATGCCTTGTGACTCAAGATATGTCAGATCACTGGCAAGGAAGTATTCCAACATGTCTCTTCAAATACGTACTCGAGAAATTACTGGACAGCTGACAGCATAATAAGATTGAAAGGTTTTGTAAAATATCCATCTTGGCATTGAAAATGTGACTTAAGTGATGCCAATTACACTTTACCTGCTCTATTCCTTCTGAAAATAAAGTATTATGGATTTAAATAGACATGTCAGCCTGGAGCTGCTACTAATGTATGTATAATTACACAATGAACCTTAACATTTCAGAACCCTGTTTAGAATAATTGATATGACTGTAAAGTTTGTAATGCAGCATCCCTGGAGTTGGTTTATGGAAGAATATAAAGAAAATTAAAAGATGTACCTGATTCTCATTTCAGCAGTTATGTACTATAAGCACCTTTAATATAGTCTGTGCCAATTACTATACAGTTTAGCCAGATATAGCACTCTGCACTTGCACAGGAGTTAATCCTATTGCAGCTGCTTGTGTTTCCTGTGTGCAAGGGAACCTACTAAATATTGTGCAAACACTGCACAAACCTAGGGCCTCTTTCCACAAACCATAAAAGGTGTTTTGACATCAAGATAGCTATCACAGTGCAAAATCCTAGTGAAGACAAGGCCCATGTAGTTTTTACCTCACTGTAATTAGTCAAGTTCAACCCTAGGTTGGGGGGGGGGGGCAGGGGAGTATGGGGTTACACTGAAAAACTACCTGTGCCTTGTCTCCACTAGGATTATGTATTAAGATAGCTATCTTGATGTAACAAAACACTCTTTTTGCACGGCAGACAAAGCCAGGGTGTATCCAGGGCATGGCTAAGAAAGTAGTGCTTCCCAACAGAACTCTACTTCTTCATACAGGTGGAGCGAGTGTACTGCTGAGGTTATCCCTCAGTGCTCTTGAAGGCCTTATACTGTTATGGATTGGGTGAAATCTCATTGAAACTGGTTGGCGTAATAGCCACCCTAAGAAACAATAGGAGCCTCCACACAAAGCATAGGCACTTGCAACACCACAGAAACAGACCTGTGTGGATATAGGGGTTTTGCTGGGTAGTACTTTTTGGGGGGTGGGGTTGAGAGAGAAAAGCAGGGGAAACACCAAAGAAACCAGGCGCAAAGCAGCAGAAAGCCAACGGCACAGCCAGAACGAGCACTGGGTAAGTGCTGGCTGAAAGGGGCTTGGAACTGTGAGCAAAGAAACCGTCTCCTGCTGTTTGACTCCTCCTGCGTTTAGGAGAACAGGACGCTGCTGTCCATTCTTGTAAATAAACAGGATTGCATTAAAAAAAAAGCTGATTCCAGCATCAATTTCTCCTCCTAATGATAACCTGCTGGATGCTGAATTTTTACTAACTGCTTGGCTCAAAAGGAGTAACAATACCCTGTGCTGGGGTAATGCGTCCCTCCACCATAGGTCAGATATTGCAGCTACCACGCCTAGCACTCCACTGGCTCTGGGAGTCACAATTTAGCCCTAGAGTAGTAAAAACGTAAAGAATCTCCACTGCCTTGCATGTTGTTTTGTTATTTAAATCTGTACAAGGCAAAAGTGCAGTGAGTGTAAAATGCTGCTGCAGCTGAATAGTAGCATTTTAACCCCACTTTGCAGGCTCCGTGTACAAATGTAACGCAGTTGTATAAAGTGGAGACCCAATACAACACACATGCTTGTGCTACGATTCAAAGAAGAGATTTCAAAGTCTCTTTTCCAGGCTCATATAGCATGCTGTCCAGTGGTGAACAAAACCTTGAGTATATTCATTCCTGCAGGTGTTTTTTAATGCAAGCCATACATAGTTTTAAGATGGAGCTTGATAGTTTTATGAAGGGGGTTACATGACAGGATTGCCTGTGATAGAAGGAGACTGTTCTTGACAACTCAGGCGGTCTCTTCCAGTCCTGTATTCTTTTAGTTCCCTGGTTACATTTCTAAAGCAGTCCTTCTGTTCTGAGTGTTCTTGTAAGATGCATTAACAAAATAATAAAGTGACTGTTTTAAGTGGTTGGGGAATTTTGTTTGGATCCTGATGCTCAGACCAAATAGTGAGGGGTACAAGAGTCTTGGAAGTTTTTTTTAAAAAGATGTGATTCGATCGTGTGGAAATTATTAGTGGAGTTCCTTTGTTCCATGAGGAGCGAGAAGTTAGGAATAACGTGACGTTACAGTGGACCCATCTGGCCTACCAGGAAAATCCCATTTAATTGCTCCTTTGCCAGAAATGTTAAATCACTTCCTGGGAATGCAGTTCATTTATGACATATGGAAATCATTGAAGAAAGTCACCAGTGAATTCAAAACTGCACTTGAGGTGCGAGCATTTCTTCTAAGTAACGATAAGTCGTGTTATCCCACTGTGCAGAAATTGCTGGATCTAGATTTACTCACTGTTTGCATTATTTTACGTTTTAGGGCGATAACACTAAGCTCCCTTGGTGTTTTGTCCTCTGTTAGGGCTTGTCTATGCTGGCACTTTACAGCGCTGCAACTTTCTCGCTCTGGGGTGTGAAAAAACATCCCTGAGTGCTGCAAGTTTCAGCGCTGTAATGTGCCAGTGTAAACAGTGCACCAGTGCTGGGAGCTATTTCCCTCGTGGAGGTGGGTTTTTTGTAGCACTGGGAGACCTCTCTCCCAGCGCTATGCCTCAACTACAGCACTTTAACATTGCTAGTGAAGACGTGCCCTAGTCAGAGAGGTAGAACTATGATGGAATTCTCTCATCATTTTATTTCCTTATCAACCAAGAATAAAAAGCAAAGAATCTCAAGGCAGTAGAATTACACAACATTTAACTAGTGCTTTTCATTCAGAAGAATTTCAAGGTACGGTACTTCATAAATATGGGCCAAACTCGATAGTAGGGTGGATAAATAACCATGGGTTTTTTTACTGGATTCTTAAATTTAAATACATTTTTCTTTTTAAAATTTAACTTGTTTAAAAATCATCTGAAATTATGACAACCTATTTTAAGGCCTAATCTTACTATAATCTATTCAAATCATTTAAATAAATAAAAATGCTGCATCAACTAGCTCTCCTCAGAGTTTAGTGAGTTAAAGGATGCATTTTTTTTTCAATTCAGAATTGTGAGAAAACATTTTTAACTCTTGAAGTCAGTTCAAGCTTTATAAATATGACACAATATCATGTACTGCATTAAGTATCATTTTCAGTCTTTACAATGAACTAAATTCTGGCATATACATTTTTCCAAACAGAAATACTTCCACTTTCTGTTGTGCAGAAAAGTTTTAGCCTTAATTACTTTGGTTTAAATTTAGCAAACAGATTCAGAGAAAATATTTTCTTTGTTTTGACTAGTTCATTCAAGTTGAGAATCCAATTGGGAATTGAAAAATAAGAAAATGTGTTTTCCTCTTTCAGTCTACAGAGGGGGAAAAAACAGGTGGGAGAGACTGAAATCTACTGATCTACTAATTCTAAAAATTTGAAGCACATAGAGTCAAATTTTCCAAGGTATTTGGCATGAAAAGTTGCAGACTGGTCTCTAGTGGGATTTTCAAAAACACCTAAACAGGTTAGGTGTTAGGCACCTGGGGGGTGTACACTCCACACTGGCAGCAAAAGGCTTCTCAGGAGCCTGAGGACTCAATTAGCTCACCTGCATAAACCTGTAGGGTGTGGTGAAGGCCCAGCTGGGAGGAGCTGGATCATCATAAAAAGAAGGGCTTAGAACTGTGGGGGAGTCCTATTAGGGACGTAGGAAGCCAAGGGGAAGACCAAGCCCTGGGATCCTCTCCTGAGAAGGGAAAGCAATAGTCCAGGAAAGAGAGAGAGAGAGAGAGGGAGAGGAAAAAAAATAGGTAGAGTGAGCCCCTGCAGTGAGCCTTGATAAAAAGGAAAGGAACCAGCTCCCCAGGGAGAAAGCCCTGAGAGGCCTTGCTTGCTGTCAGGCACGCTGAGGAGGCTGGCAGGGACTCTGCGAAAGGGGAGTTGAGTAGAACCAATACCCTGTGAGTATTGGTTCTGCCCCAGCCCTTCAGAGCAGCCTCGTCCACTTCCCCTGTGCAGTAGGGGAGCAAGACAGGCAGGAAGCTGGCTCCCGACAGATGAGACCACCTGACTGTTACATCATGACTACTCCCTCCAGCACCCACGTCTAGGATTGCCAGGTGTCCAGTGTTCAACTGGAACACCTGGTCAAAAACAGACCTTGTGTCTGTGGTCAGCACTGTTGACCAAGCCGTTAAAAGTCTAGTTGGTACGGGGCTGGCAGGCTCCCTACCCGGCTCCATGTGGCTCCCAGGAAGCAGCCAGCATGTCCCACCAACTCCTAGGCGGAGGAGTGGGCCAGGGGGCTCCATGCGCTGCCCCCGCCCCAAGCACCAGCTCTGCAGCTCCCATTGGCCAGGAACCATGGCCAAAGGGAGTTGCAGGGGCAGTGCCTGTGGGCTCAGGCAGCGCATAGGGTCCCATGGCCTCTCAGCCTAGGAGCCTGGCATGCTGGCCGCTTCTGGGAGCTGCCTGAGGTAAGCACTGCCTGCACCCCGAACCCCCTCCCATACCCCAACCCCCTGCCCCAGCCCTGAGCTCCCTCCTGCACTCTGAACACAGCCCCAACCCTGAGCCCCCTCCCGCACCCCAAACCTCTCATCCCCAGCCCCACCCTAGAGTGTGCAACCCCAGCCAGAGCACTCACCCCCTTCCGTGCCCCTGCCCCAGCCCTCAGCCCCCTCCCGCACCCAAAGTCCCTCCTGGAGCTCACACTCCGCACCCCCTCACACACAGCTGGTTAGTAACATTCGGATCTTCTGACTACCAATCCAGTGCCCTATCCACTGGACCACATTGCCTCTCAACTATTTATAAAGGTACCTATAATATAAATTGTGACTGAAAAAAATATTGGAAGGAACAATCATGTACTAGCAAAGGGATGGCCTAAATCGCACATCTTGTCCGACTTCTATGACTTTATGACCAAGAACAGTTATAAAGTGAATAAGAATTAAATAATTGGAGTAGGTGTTATGATTTATTCTCATTTAGTTCTGACCCAAACAGTCCACATTCTAGCAGAGCTGAGGACGCAAAAACAGAATCTGATAGGGAGTGACTCAAAAGAGGGAATACGAGTTTAGCCATTCTTCCTCATGTACTTAAATGTTAGAGCAAAAGACTGAGTAACATTTCCCAAACTTGAAGAAAAGCTCTGTTTAAACTCAAAAGCTTGTCTGTATCATCAATAGAAGTTGGTCTAATACAGTAAAACCTCAGAGTTACGAACACCTCGAGAATGGAGGTTGTTTGTAACTCTGAAATGTTCACAACCTTGAACAAAATGTCATGGTTGTTCTTTCAAAAGTTTACGACAGAAAATTGACTTAATACATCTTCAAAACGTTACTATGCAGAAGAAAAATGCTGCTTTTAAATGTCTTAATTTAAATGAAACAAGTGCAGAAACAGTTTCTTCACACCTTGTCAAATATCTTTTTAAAACTTTCCCTTTATTTTTTTAGTACTTCACATTTAACACAGTACTGCACTGTATTTGGGGCGGGGGAGGTTGGGGGTTCTTGGGGGTTTTTTGGTCTCTGCTGCTGCCTTATTGTGTACTTCCAGTTACAAATGAGGTGTGTATGACTGGTCAGTTTGTAACTCTGGGGTTCCTAAGTCTGAGGTTCTACTGTAAAAGATATTACTTCACCTACTTCTCTCTGCAATATCCTGTGGCCAGCACAGCTACAGTCCTTCAAATAACCCTTTCCAAGATCAGTCTGTTTTAAATGGTTAGTAATGAAGCTGTATATTTTTCTTAGGCTGAAGCCTGCAATATGAAGTTTTCCACCAAATCAATATTTCTTTTAGATTTAAATGTTTCAGAAAAATCCTGCTTGAAGTGGTGTTGAATTGAGGGCAAAAGATAGGCATTGCAGTGTATTCACCGGACATAATTAGGATATTTAGTATGTCATTTCAAGCCATCATGAAATAGTCTAATGACATCATTGCCAGAGCTGTGTGAAATTTTCATAACAAAACCCCAAACCAATCAACTTTTTTACTCTTTTGGAATTTTCTAACCAATAAAAACTAACTTTTCCGAGGTTTGCTAATGTCTCTCTGCAAATTTGAGCCAATGTCAGAGTCTGGGTAAAGGCCATGCCATGCCTGCTGGTTTCCCATGGTTGTAACCCCAAAATCAAGCAAAGTTTAGCAGGTTCACTTTGAGTGTGGGGTTCAGCTGAATGTATGAAACTATTGCATATAATACAAGTATACTGAACTATACTGTGTGTGTATTGAATTTTTAAAAGAAAATTTCTTTCGAAGTATTTCACAGAGGATTTTAAAGAGTTTGTATTGGTATTCCTTTTTCATGTCCCTTTGATGTCCCCATTATCATGTACAGAAATGGTATTTTAGGTAATGTCACAGTTTTTACATGTAATATGTTGGGACGTTCCAGGATTGGAAGTAGTTATTGGAAAGTCTTTATAAAGGTATATAGAGCTCCCATGTCCAGCTATGAAAGAACACAAGATAATATCTTCAGTGTGTCACTGGAGCAAATTTAAATAGTGCCTGACCTGAACAATTATAGTTTTGTACAGGGAAAAAGGAAACATTTCTCTGGCAGGTTGTTGTAAACTGTATCTCACTGTAGCTGTTCAGGGTTTTGCAATGTTGGAAATAAGGCCCAGTGCAGATAGTCTAGTGGGCAGAGTGCAGTTAAGGCAATCAACAGTGAATCATAAATGTTATCATATGACTCTGCAATTTATCATTTTGCTATTACCACTGTATGTACTATGTATTTATATAAACTGTGCATATCCTTTTCTCTTTTAAATTTTGTATAGAAAGAAAGTAGCTCTTTTAAAACAACCCAGGAAATCATACCAAAAAAAAAAGTAAAGCAGAAAAAACATTTGGGGCGGGGATTTTCAAAGCTGGCTAAGGGATATAGCCACATTTCAAAGGATCTCCATAAGCAGCCATTCAAACTGAAAATTTCAAGCTGGCTTCTACCCAGTGTCTCCCCTTTTAAAAAAAATTAGGTATTTCACTCCAATACGGAGATATTGGCAAAGTATCTCAACCCCAATCCTGAAGTCCTGACTCGGGCAACATTCCAATTGGCTGCCATAGGATTTTCTCTTGAGTCAGAACTGTAGTATCGAGTTCCATAATGACATGCATGAAGGAGATGTGGAAATGTCCCCTTAACTTGGTGGTTCTGAATATATGCTCTAAACTGATCTCTAAATGAGGGCATTCACTCATCTTTCTGCAACATCTGAGATATTCTGAAAGCTGTTTCAGTTTGTTGAAAAGATTGAGACAATTAAGGGTAAATGATACTATGCCAATATTAAAAACAACCAAATCATGGCCCCATTTTTAGGCGGAGAAAAGTTCTTCTTAATGAATTCTGTGTTAAGGTGAGAGAAAGAGAAGAACCAGACTAAGCTGTCAGTCTTACGCTCGTATTCTAAAAAATCACCAGAAGAGCAACAGGTTTTTTATTTCTACTGAGGAGTGTTTTAAAGAAGAAATCATCATGCTAGGGAGATGCCCTATGTTTGGGCCTGAATCCTGCTGCCAGTGGAGTAATTTGCGGAATGCCTGATGCCTTCAGTGGGAGAAGGACTTGAGCATTTTATCCTCAGTTTTTCAGCTGTGCAGTTTTTACTGCTCTGTCCTTCAGAATCAGTCAGTCATTCCCCACTGGATCTCCCTGTGACATTTTAAGTTTACAGATCACTTGTGGTATTGGTGGTGATGTCTATAAGATCATGGCACATGGTTTTATCATTGTTACCTTCATTCTCCCTTTATATTTGTTCTCCACTCATTTGTTGCGCTTTTTTTTTTTCTTCACATGACAGCATAAGCCTTTCGAAGCAGGGATTATGTCTTCATGTGTGATTGTAGAATGCCTACAACACAGAGGCTTCGGTTCCGTTCAGAGCCTTTGGACACTATCACAATCTAGATAAATCAATAATAATGATGTCCTTGAGTTAATTTTGTTACCTTTTCTTAAATGCAACCCTTCTTTTTTCTTTTTCTTTTTTTTAGGCTATGCTGGTTATTTCAGAAAAGGAAAAGGCTGGTGAGTAAGCATTTACTTGTTTTCTCCTCTTCTTGTATTAGTTTCCTGGAATGTTAGCTACTTATCCCAGTGGTAAAGGGCAGGCTTAAACTAGGCTTACTCTGGAATGTTCAAGATTATAGACCTGACAAATCTCTGTGCAAATATCACTCTTTGCATCCTGACCTGGAACTGTCTTTTTGGGCAAGAGTCACAGCGTGTGCATGACAGGAGCAGAGATGTCTGAAAGAATTCTACCCAGCATCAAATGAACCAACATTTATCCTTTGTATTCGAGGTGCTAACTTTCTGCTTGTTGTTAAAAGCCATTGCAATGTATTTGAAGTCTCAATAAACAAACACTGAAGACAATGGGGCTGTTCACCTGAGCTAGGAAAGCAGGATTTATCCCATTGACTGGATCTTTGCTGTCTTAATAGTGGATAACAGGGAATTATGGTCTTCTGGAGTGTTTTATTGTAGATATTCCTTTGGCAAAAACAGTTAAGCACCTCTACAATATTAAGGGACTACTTTTGTATCGGTTTGTGCTATTTATGCTATCTGAATGCCATAACTATTCTGATTTGATTATGTGGCAGTATTAGAAGTGGTCATAGTAGTGCCCAGACATTGTGAATTGGCTTTATTGTTGTTGTAAATGGTAGAGTATTTTGCACCCCAAAAAACCTCTTGCCATATAACTCAAAGTACAATTTATGTGGGTATCTTTTGTACTTCTTTTTACTGATAATTTGTGTTGAGACCCATTAACTATAGCATTAAAATGACTTTCAAATGTTCATAGGAATGCTTAGACACCACTTGGAGTTTAGTTTCTGATGTTTATTTGTGACATTTTCAGGCCTGGTTTTTTGGGGGGGCAGAGGTTGTTTTTTTGTTGTTTAGCTTGCTGGTTAAGCGATGCTCAGAAAGAAAAGCTATGGTTAAAGCAGCTGTTTTTTCCAGGATGTCACAAGCAATTTTAGCTGGTAAAGTTCACAGTATTTCCCAAAACTATGTCCAATATTTAACAAGCCCATAATTAGTAAAATTTGCAAGAGGACCTCTTCTTTTGTATTGTTGTTATTATTAAAGTGGTCATCAAGAGGTTACTCAGAGTATTATGATTTGGAGTCCTGCTCCCTCCCTTACTTGCTCTTTTAATTAGTGGGTGTTTCCCCCAACTCTGTTTGTATATAGTTGAATAAAGCAGCACATTCCCAGCCTTCAGTATTGTAAGTAGAAAGCATTCCTTGTGCACTGAGTGGGCCTTACAAAACTGGTGACAAGAAAGAACATAAGAATGGCAATGTATGGGAAACTTGAGGAGCTTAATGCAGGAATGTATGGAAAGATTGGGTACTGTTTTCTTGCAAATGAGATTATAGATAATGGACAAAAAGAAAGCAAATTTCCTCAGTGTCTGTGGCAATAAAACCTACTTTCTCTCTTAAGGAGTTTGTTACAACCTCAGACATCAGGCAATAGAAGTTTAGAACACCTGCAAAAGAGGTTAACAGAGCACTTCACATCAAAGACAAACATTATTGTGGAATGTTTCAAATTTACTAGTAGAATGTGGAGGCCAGGTGAAAGTTTACCTGTATATGTGACAGAGCTGAAAAGATTAACAGAATATTGTTCATTCTGAAATGTCCTAGAGGATATGCTGTGGGACAGATATGTTTATGGAATTAATAATGAGAGAGAATTCACAGAAAATTCCAGGCAGGGGAGAACTTACCCTGGCTCAAAGCAGTAGAAATAGGAACAACAATAGAAGCAGCAGTGAAAAATTTACAATATTTGCACTTAGACTGTAGAGCAAATCATACAGATTCAATAAAGAAAATGCAAAGAAAGCTGGAAGGGACTCCAGGCTCCAGAGCGGTGTTTCCACTGTGCATCAGTGCAAAGCAGGACTGAACCCACTAGTGAATACTGGAGTGACCCTGTGTCCTATATTAGAGAACCCATCTGGGTGGTAGGTTCTGTGCTAAGCCCCATAAAATATAAAAGCCAAAAAAGTTAAAAAAAAGTTACTGGTTCTAGGGATCTGGGGACAAATGCAAAATCTGCTAGAAAGAGATCAGTTAAAAGATCTAAAACTGAATTGGAGGAAATTTTTGGATGAGATCCTAGCTAAACACCAGCACTCCAGGAAGTCTTGGATGCTCACCCAGCCATTTTTAAAGAAGGATTTAAGACTTTGGAAGGTTTAACAGCCAGGATTTATATCCAAGATGGTGTCAAACCAAAATACTTTAAAGCAAGATCAGTTCCTTATGCCCTCAGAGAAAAGACTGACGCTGCGTTAGATATGCCCTTCTTTTCCAGCCTCATTTCATCAGAGTAGTTTTCTGAATTCTGGTTAACCCAGAAAAGACCATCCTCATTTGCACGGATTATAAAATCATGGTGTATCAGGTTTCCAAATTAAGCATTTATGCCATTCCATGGATGGAGGAGTTGGTGGCAGTGTTACATGGGGATCAAAAATATAGTAAGCTGGAGATGTTGTAGGCATATCATCAGTTGAGGCTGGGGGTAGAAGTATACCACTATAAACATTCACAAAGGCTTATATCAGTACAATCAATTGAGATATCATATATCATCACCCCCTGGAATTTTCCAGAAGACCATGGAAAAATTGTCGAAAGGTAGCCCGTGTGCTGTAGTGAGGATTGATGACATCCTCATCACGCACAGAAGTGACACTCAACATCGGTCAACACTGCAGAAGGAGTGTTGGAGGCGGTGGAACCTTGCTTAAAACCAAGTAACTAATTTTTTATGAGATCAGAAGTGGTGTACCTGGACTACTGGATAGACAAGGAGTGGGGGATTCACAAGTGACAGGCAAGGTCATGGCAATTGAGAAGGCCCCAGCCCCTCAGAACACAACTGAGCCATGCCCATACGTGATAAAAAATTATTATTTGTATGGACCCACTGTGCTGGGTGCTCTCCAAATACAAAGCAAAAAGACAGTCCCTGCCCCAGAATGGTAATGAATGATAATGAATGATAATGAAAAGAATGATAATGCTGTTCCTAGAACAAAATGATGTCCTCCACGCAGAGTGACCTCACACGCACCATACATGAAAGGTCATGCTTTCCATGCAAGTGTAGAATGGCATGCCTCACTAAATGCCACTGACAGAAGAGGTGAAAATTGTTGCTGGCTGAACCCCAGCAAACCCCAGCACAAATTAGGCTCTTCCTGCCCTGAAGAATTTATAATGGATATAGATAAAACAAACTCAGGGTGGTGAAAGGGGTACAACACACAAGCAAAGTGAGCAATGAGGTGGTGGTGGCGGCAAACGTCATGTTAATTCCACTGTTTGATGGATTTAGGTAGGAGTTTCACTAAAGGGAAGGCAGAGGGGACATTGAGGGAGAGGGGTGAAGGGGACAGGACAGTGGAGAAAATGTTAAGAGAAGCGATGCTCTCTTCCAATAGAGTGGCTGCATCTGCTAGGTAATGTCCTAGTGTACAAACTGACAACTGGAATGGTGGACATCTATCATTTAGTAACATAAGAGATCTCTAATTTCAACAATCTATCTAGCAGCTATCAGATAGTAATGACTTTTGTTCACTATTCACAATATTTTAATCATATAGCACCTCCTGTAAAAGGCAGTCAAATCTCTTTAAAAACATGAATTAATCCTCACAGCCATCATATAATGAGGCATTATCATCCCCATTTATTTTGTGGAGAAACAGAGGCACAGTGAGAGTTGCCCAGGGTCACAGCTAGTTTGCTATAGAGCCAGAAATAAAACCCCGGATCTTCTGACTTCCCGTCTTACTCTTCAGCCAAAAGACCAAGTTTTCTCTCACTGTTAACCTGAGCTAGACATGAGGTGAAAGCCTTTTCAGCCCATAAGCAGTCTGTAGAAGCATGTAGTACACACACATATGCTTGACATACACAATTTCCTCTCTCCCCTTTTCCCCAGATTAGAGTTTTAGCATATTATGTTGAGTTTCACTTTTTTTTAATTATTTTTTTACAAACAAAAGACCTTTCTTATCATTCAGGGCCAAATGTCCAAATGTGACTGATTAATTGTTGGCTACCAGAATACATGGGTACCCAGAACATGTACAAAACACCAACTAGATCAAACAGAGGAGCGTTGTGCATGGAGAAGTGCTCGCCTTGTTTTCAGCTAGTTTGCAGTTTGTGCTTGTGCTTGGTTTGTTAGCAGCTGCAATATAAACTCTTGTTTAAAAGTCAGAAACTCGTGATGGTGTCATGCAGTGGGGAAAGATATAATTGGCATGCATTTTGGAGCAAGTCATATGTAACCCACCCTCCACTCGATGTGGCACTCAGTCTGCCTCTAATGGTGATTTGGCCTCATCTTTGTCCAGTGGAGCTATCTCTTTTAGTTCAGGGAATAGAAGCTCATGCTTTAAGATCCCAAGATCACAGGTTCTATCCCTGCTGCCAATAACCCACACAGAGGTGTAGTGTTACACATAAATCACAAGAGATGAAGCCATGAGTGAGTTAGTCTCTCAAAAATAGTGTTCTTAAAGCTTTTATACCACTTAGTATAAAACTGTCTATATGTTTACAATTAAACATTACAAATAAAATAAAAAAGCCTTTGAAGTTCAGTTACTCATTCCATTAATTAACAAAACTGCTTTTGTTTATTTTGCTACAAACAAACCAAAATTGTAAGTATATTATAGAACAAAACTACATAAGTATCCATGTGTGAGGATGTTAGGAAAATTGCAGTATACAGCATAAACAGGTTCAGGCAGAATAAAAACTGACTTGAAATTTCACTCAGAAGCTCAAACCAAACCACTTTTGACGTTCTGAAAAGTTTATTATACTAGTAACAAATTGCATTTGTTCCTTTTTTCCCACTTTGCACTACCTGGTTTCATCCAAGACTCAAAAGGGAAATAAATAAATACAGAGTGAGGCTGTTCTTTCAGGGTTTCTGGTCCAGAAATGTAGAAATCTCATTTTAAAACAATTGTTTTCCCAAGGCTTCCTATTATAAAGATTCCAGAGAATTATATAGCTCCAAGAGCTTTGGAATAAGCAACTGCACCTTTGGATGCTTAACTGAACTAAATTGTCAAACCTTTGGAGGTTCACACATCACTAATTATATTTGTTTATGCACAGTTGTTACTTATTTCATTAAATATTTTGTCTATTTTATATTTTTTCCAGCTAGGAGAAGGGCTTAGTCTACATAGAGGAGAAACTGTCAGCTGGGTTTTGTTTTGTTTTGTAAATAAAAGGGTTTTTTTATTTAAAGCCTAACTGAAATGTAATCTGAAAACATTATTACTTTTGTCAACCTATAGCTCAAGAAGGCTTAAGCGGTTAAAAGTTTTTGTAGTGGAGAGTGAAGAAAGCCCTTTAATTGTGGGGTCACTCTAGCAGATACTATAAATGAGCAGCCTGCCTGCCTGCTGATCAGAACAGCACTTGACCAGTATGCTTTGAGAGCACCATGAATTCTGATTGATTCCATTAATCACAGTGACATTTCTATCAGTGGGGAAAGGGTTTTAAATTAAAGATTTTAAAGCAGAAATTAACATCAAGGGCTAGATTATGCCTAGGTCTAAGAGATCCAAACAGAGAAAAAAATGATGATATGATATTCCCTGCACAGCCACCTCATATCTTGGCTCATACATGGAGGGGAAAGCAGGAACTAGGTGCCTGATACCCCACTTTATCCCTACTGTATTGGGTCAGGAGTAGGAGAATCTTGACTCTGGCCCTATAGCATGGCAACCAGTAGACATGTAAGAGGGGCAAAGTAATCGGTGTCTGGGAAAGAAGTAGAGCAGATTACTTCCTTGAGGTGCAAGCTCCTCCTGAGTTGATGTGCTATCCCTTAATCAGGGCCGGATCCAGTCTAGCCTTAATAAATATTGATTTGCTCATGAATTTACCTGCTGAAACTCCATAATATTCACTGTTTTAATAATCCATCTTTCCTGTACATATAATAGCTGTCAGATAATATTTAAGCTCAATATACAATTAGCAACCTTAATTTAGAGTTACTGATCTGGGTATAAGCTGCATTCTATTTATTGTGTAAACAGAATATTTTCGTAATTAGGTATGAGCTCAGACCAATCCAAACACTGAGGAAACTGGGCTTTGAAATCCACATCCATATTTTGCTGCTTGGATCCACCTCTAGTTTTAATTATTCATAATTAAAATAGCCAGAATGAATAGACGGTTCAAGGTGTTATTGGTATGACCAAAATATTCCATCTTACTTGAAATACTGAAAAATGCTACAGAGAAAGTGCAGCCCATTTTTGGATCACCTTTTATTCACAGGGCTTTTTGTGGGGGTAAAGTAGTATTCAGCATAAGTGAATGTGCCTGAGTCTGGCTTTTTATGTTTCTCAAATACAACATGTTCCATAGCCCATTCTTGTCTATATTGGAGCAATTTTGCTTCTAAGGGCAAGAATATATAGTATATATTCCCATCTGAAACACATGCTACCTTTGACATTTCTGGTCAATAGAAAGTCTTTGAGTGTTCCCCAAATACAATACTATTAATACTACAATAGAATGTAGGTTTCAGAGTACCAGCCGTGTTAGTCTGTATCCGCAAAAAGAAAAGGAGTACTTGTGGCACCGTAGAGACTAACGATGTATGCATCCGATGAAGTGAGCTGTAGCTCACGAAAGCTTATGCTCTAATAAATTTGTTAGTCTCTAAGGTGCCACAAGTACTCCTTTTCTTTTTAATAGAATGTAGCAATCAAACAATTTCTTGTGGCGGACATAGCAGACTTTGGAAAAAATGACCAAGTTTTCCTGTGTCTGTATCTGCTTTAGACTTTTAGTAAATACACTGTGTAATGAAGTACAGACTCAGTGTTCTTGGGTGTTAATTTTCCTGGTAGCCTTTGATCTGTAAGTAGGAAAAATACAGAGATGATAAAAGAGACCTTAACTGCAGGGCATTTCCCCTCTCAGACTCTAATCAGCAGTGTCAGGCAGCTGAGGATCTTCACTGCGCCGCTGCCACATGGTGAGATGAGCTGCAGAATATAAAGTGATTGAGTGATGACAAGATGGGTCAAGACTGTATGTGAGAGCTCTTAGCAGGAAGAACTTTAAAATTCAGTAGTAACAGGTTCTTCTGTCAGTAAACAAGACACACAAAAGGCCAACTGCCTGGCGTGCTGGGGAGAACACTTTAATTCTGTTCTAATAGAGCTCTAACTGAAAAGCAAAATAGACTATACTGTTTTTTTACAGATGTGTTCAAGAGTCAGAAAATCTTATTATCCAGTTAGGCTGGACATGGGCAAGAATTCCAAGTTCATTGCAGAAAACAGGTGGAGATTTTAATATATATGGCTTCAAAAATGCACTGAGTCTGCAATTTATTCGTATAAAACCTGTTAGCTGACATACTTTTTTAAAAGTCATTTAAGTTGTGTCATCACATAGCCATTCTGAAACTTGGATCAAACTGCTGCATGAAAAATTGGGTCTTGCTGACTGAATTGCATTGGTTTGCAGATATGCAGAAATTCAAGCAAAACATGAGTTAACTTACTAATGACAAATCAGTATCCCAGTCAGAGGAAAACTTTTACATGGTAGTAATTTGCAGGCTACATGACATGCTCTATCTGACACTATAGAATATACTGAATGAGTTCAAACAGTCCTTCCTCCATTTCAATCATTTCATATCTATTTCTAACAGAGCAGTTGTACATTAGCAGTTGCTCTTGTGACAATTTGATTTGACAGGTTTCAGAGTAGCAGCCATGTTAGTCTGTATCCACAAAAAGAAAAGGAGTACTTGTGGCACCTTAGAGACTAACAAATTTATTTAAGCATAAGCTTTCGTGAGCTACATGCATCCAATGAAGTGAGCTGTAGCTCATGAAAGCTTATGCTCAAATAAATTTGTTAGTCTCTAAGGTGCCACAAGTACTCCTTTTAATTTGATTTGAGGTACCAAATGGTTAGTTCTTGGCTATCAATAATCTTTCATCTATAATTGATAGCGCATTAGTCTTTCCCCAATGTATTATTTTAGTTAGTGTTTGTTTTCCAGATAAAAATGTCAGGTGAGCAGTCCTCACCTTCCAGCTTGTCATTCTAAAGAACAGCTACAGCAATGCTGTTTGAATTTGCATGGATGACTGACGAAGATCAATAAATGCTAATGGACATATTTTGCATTTCACTGTTCCACTGACATTTATGTGAACTCATTACTGGAAAGAAGGTTTGTGATACCTCTAGTTGCTAGAGGCTGGCATTTCATGGTGAGGTTTCTGACAACACTTTTTTTAAAGGATGTGAAATAATTGATACCATTGTTTTTGGAAACTTTTCATAATACATGGATCTGGATATTTTTTAGCAGCGTTGTTAATTGTTAGCTGCCATAGTGGCTCCTGTGAATAATTACTGAACTTACATTCCATGCTGTGTTCATTCTGTGAGGGATATTCAGCATAATCAGCGGAACTTTCATAGGAGTTGAAGGTGCTGTCTGGGATCAGCACCTTCCTCTGAAAGACTATAAAATGACATATTAAAAGCTAATCTAAACAGGCAGGAAGTCTCAAGCTCTCCATACCTCCTGGTGACTGGCTGCCACGTATGTCCAGATCTGGACCAATAACTGATATATTTTTTGATTCAGTGGCAGTTACAAAATATCAACATTGTCATAATAAATAATTTCAGGTTGACATTTTATGGAATTTTTGGTGAATCAAAAAAAATTCATTTCAGGTCTGTTCTAAAGTGGGGATTTAAATTTGAGTCTCCTAAGTCCCGTGTGAGTGCCCTAACCACCAGGCTAAAGGGTATAAGAGGGAATGGGTAGTACCCACACTGCCTCCACCTCCTGGCCATTTTGTGAATGGACAAAATTATTTGTGTAAAATTTTTGAATAGTTTTGGGTCTACCAAAACTGCACCTTTTGTGCAATAAACTAATCATTCTAAAAATTTCGCCCAGCTCTATATTTCACCCCTTTGAATATTGACTATTGAGCAATTCCCCAGTAGCATGTAAGCTCTTGAGAACCAAGTTGCAGAGTTGAGATCCAGATCTGGATTAAAATTCTCCAAAATGTAGAAGGTGCTGAGATATTATGTTAGCTTGACATCAACAGAGGGAGAGGTTGAATCATTAAGTCTTGCAATGCTTTCTTTTCCTGCAAAATATGAAGAATACATGACCATGGAATAAGTCATTCCTAACTAAAATAAATCATACAGTCATTTTTGCTGCCTGATCCTCTGGAGTGGCCCAAATTCAAGGGAGGAGCCACTCCCTTTTGGTACTCTAAAAATGCAGTAAACCCATCCAGCTGGTTTCCAGCTCCTGGAAAGTGTGAACAGTGACTCAATCTTAGTGCTGCTTGTCATCTCAGGTCAACAAAATCAACAGCACCATTCACAACCAGAAAGGTTCCAGGTTAAAAACCTGTCCTCTAGTAAATATGAATGTGTCAAATTCAGATGTCATGTGTAAGTTACATTCCTTTACTCATAATCATACTTCCTTACAGCTGCTTGCACCCACTTTACCATTGTGTGAGGGAGCTTAAATTGATGTAACTTAACTATCAAGGAGCCAGAAGGAAGTGTAAATCTGCAGTAGAGTGGAGACTACGTTTGTTTCCATCGGCTGTCTCCTTGATGTGTAAGGTACATCACCTGACTGAACTTCTTCAACTTTCTGGATTTTGCCAACAGATTATTTTAAAACATCAGCTGGCTCTGCATTGAAATGTTTTTCTTGTTCTGTCTCATCTCACAACATAGTATGACTATCACGAAAATGGGAAAGAGATCCAAAAGTCTTCCACAAAACCTTAATACAAACTCTGTGAAAGGAGTCAAGCGATATTGAAGTAAATCCCAATGTATGTGATAAAAAGCTGAATCTCTAAGTTTCAGATTTGTAAGAATTATTTATCCAGCTGCCTTCCATCCCATCTCCAGCCGCTGTTTTAACTCCTTCCTATGTGTAACTTTTATGAGACTTTTTGTAATGATTTCTACAGCTTCTTTGTTCAGTCTTTTTTAACCAGGGTGTTTGCTTTTAGAGGCCTCATTTATGATTTCATGTTTGTTTGTAAAAGCAAAATAGAAAAGACTAGTTCATTGCTATATGGATAAACAATATGTAAAAAAAATCCTTTAAAACTTTTATTTAATTCTTACTGCTTTGAAAACAAGTGCCACACATCATGTTAATATTATATTTTTCTCGATGCCTCCTCGTAGCTAATTTGTCCCATTCCTTCTTTCATAATTTTCAATGAACCCTAGAAATGGCAACAAAGAGAAGTTCAATTGAGTTATCATAGGCCCTGTCTTCTGAGCAAAAGAAGGGCAGGTAATTCTGTTCACATTCTAACTGGTAATTTTCATACTTGTAAATGCTTATCGGTTTTGTAATTGTAATATTTTGTATGTTGTTTATATAAGGATTATATGAATCATGGGAGCAACCTTAGATATAAATTAACAAAGATTTTTAGTATGGGGATTATAGCTGACTTGTAAGATACTTGGCTTTCCGGTGGGGAACATGTCTCTTTTTAAAAAACAAAAACAAACCTAATATATTATTGGATAATTATAGGCAAGGTGTGTTCACCTGATAGGAATAAAGATGTATAGAGCTGTATCTGAGCAATTCACAGCTGCTGGGCATTGCGCTAAATCTTTCAGCTGTCCTTTCAGTGTCAAACTTAATGTGTGTTTTTAATACAATACATACTTTTGTTATGACAAGGTACTTATTATCAAAAAGATCTGTGTGGTGTGAAAAAAAATGCATTAATACTGAAGTGAGTGTTTTAAACATGTTTTAAGGTTAAGAATGTACATTTTACTGTGCAGTGATCCACCATAAAAATGTCTCTCATAATAAGCCTTATCTATCAATTAAATAATACCACATTCAAAATCTCATCATTAAAGCATTTTCTGTCCCAGCAAAAAATGGGAAGAATCAGAGGGCTGTGTTATTTTCAGCAAACTGTCATTTATTTTTAGATAAATTTTATTTAACAACGTAATGATCATTTTAAAACCATTTAGTAAAACAAGTTAGTTTCCAAACACTGGTTTCTATTGTACATACCACTTTACTTCTAATATTTTGGCTGCGTAGCTATTATTACCAGCTTTATTTATTTATTGGCAGAGTAGTGCTCATATCATCCAACCTAGGTTGGGGCCCTATTATACAAACCCATGAAAAGTAAGCCATACCTTCCATGTGGCGTACCAGCACTGGACATCTGCCCCACACTTGCATAATATATTGCAACATACAGCCTAACTCCCTTCATGCCTCACGTTCACAAAGCCCTCCCTGAACCCGCTGTGAGGAAGGTGAAAACCCCCTACTTCACCTAGGCCAATCTGGTGGTGAGGGAAAAATTCCTTCCCAACTCCCCTAGAAAAGGACAGCTAGTGCAATGCCCACCGCAGGTCCTTTTCAACCCTTCCACCCTTCTGGTCCCAGGGGATGAGTCAGCATCACCATGCTGACCCATTTCCCCCTTTTGCAGCAGCTTCTGATCTCTTTCCCCTCACCGCCCACAACCCATAGAGCACTGTTCCCTTTCTCTCGGCCAGCTGGACAAGATCCTCCCCTCCCCCTAGGGTGACCAGGTGTCCGGTTTTCGATTGGAACACCCAGTCAAAAAGGGACCCTGGCGACTCCAGTCAGCATCGCCGACCAGGCCATTAAAAGTCTGATTGGTGTTGTTGCAGGGCTAAGGCAGGCTAGTGCCTACCTGTCCTGGCAGCACGCTATGCCCCGGAAGTGGCCAGCAGGTCTGGCTCCTAGGCGTGAGGCCATGGGGCTCCGTGTGCTGCCCCTGCCCCAGCACCAGCTCTGCACTCCCATTGCCCGGGAACCGCTTCCAGGATGCACACAGTGCAGTGCCAGGAAAGACAGGCAGCCTGCCTTAGCCCCACTGCACTGCTGATCAGGAGCCACTAGGGTGACCAGATGTCCCATTTTTGTAGGGACAGTCCCATTTTTGGGGACTTTTTCTTTTATAGGCGCCAATTACCCCTCACCCCCTGTCCCGTTTTTTCATAGTTGCTATCTGGTCACCCTAGGAGCCACCCAAGGTAAGCCCATGCCCCAGTCCTGAGCCCCCACACCCTGCCCCAGCCCTGAAGCTCTCTCCTGCACCCCAAATCCCTCAGCCCCACCCCCAGCCTGGAGCCCCCTCCTGTACCCCAAACCCCTCACCCACCCCAGAGCCAGCACTTCCAGCCCACAGCCCTCACCCACTCCACACCCCAACACCCTGCCCCAGCACCAGAGCCCCCTCCTGCACTCCAAATTCCTCAGCCCTAGCCTGAAGCCCTCTCCTGCACCCCAAACCCCTCATCCCCAGCACAACTCCAGAGCCCTCACCTCCCACGCACACACCAACCCCCTGCCTCAACCCACAGTCCCCTCTTTCATTTTGAATCCCTCAGCCCCACTCCCCAGCCTGGAACCCCCTCCTGCACCCCAACCCCATGCCCCAGCCCAGCGAAAGTGAGTGCGCGGGAGGGTGAGCAACTGAGAGAGGGGGAATGTAATGAGCAGAGGTGGGGCCTCATGAATGGGTGGGGCGAGGGTGTTCAATTTTGTGTGATTAGAAAGTTGGCAACCCTACCTCCCCCTCTTAAAGGTGTGGAGTGGTCATTAGAGCACATCCCGTCTTGAGTCATGCTCCTCACCAAGAAGGAACTGCCCGGTACTGCAGATTAGTTACTTGCATAGTGTAGGCAGCAGGATCACAGGCCAGCCCAACTGGATGGGCAACAAGGCAGGAACCTTGCACGTAGAAACTATGGAGTGTTGCAAAAAGCATATATTGTGAACAGGCTTTTGCTCTTGAATGCTTTTGCACCAATTCCATGAGACATTTGTCAACAAAATTTCAGCCTCAGGGAATTTACAATAATTTTTGCTTAGCTGTAACATTTTTGAAAGTTTGCAAAATACATCAAACTGCAGTTTAATTCACCTGAGTGTTACAAAGAGAGGACTGGAAATGTCACTTAGCTGTAGACACAATTAATAGATGGTGCATATACATTTGGATTCTGTCCTGCTTAACCTCACTCCACTCTTGTGAGCAAGGATTAATCCCGTAAATAAGGGTTTGCTAGATTTAGACTTTGAAACAAATAACTTTCTTGAAAGTCTATCTGGCAGAACTGCCTCTTTACTTTACCCAGTGGTTATTTGTTTAAGGTCTAATTGCCAATGGAAACTACTCACTAGGAACTGAAGCAGCCACAGTGCTTCAGATTGACAGGAAAGTGCACATTTGGCAACTGATTTGGGAACACTGGACAAGTACAGCGTTTCTCCAAAATGCATGTTTCAGTAGAACTGGAAGGCAAAAGGGGAAGCAATCAGGGATTTTAATGAATACCAAACTACAGGCCTGAAGTTAGAGAAGAACAGTAGTCAAAATACCTGCTCCAACAGCACCAAAAAAAAAAAAAAAACGTTTGCTCTTGGCAGGCTGCCTAACTCATGATCTTGTCCAGGAATGAATGTTCCTTTATATCTGAAGGAGGAGGAAGAAAGACTGAGACTTTCATCAAGAATTTCTATCTATCAATCTGTTGATTGACTTAAGTATAAATATATTTAAAGAATAAAGTTACTTATTTCATCAGATAGAACTTCATCAGACTGTATTTCATGGAACTATGTCAGAAAAAAACATTTGTAAATGGTATACAATTCTGTTAAATGGAATAACTGATTATCACTACCCATTAAACTGCAATGGAAACGAAATATTGGGTTGGAAATCAAATTACAAACTTGGACCAAAGCATGTGAATTAACTAAAAACATTTCCACATGTGCCAGGCATAAGTTAATATATTTCAAATTCTTATATGGCACACATATCATTCTAATAAAATGACATCATGGATGAAATCCCAACCCCATTAAACTCAATGGGGATTTTCCCACTGACTTCACTGGGCTCAGGATTTCACCCTGTATATGGATAAAATCTATCCCAAATGTTACCCAAGATGTAAAATTAATCCCATAACATTTTCCATTTAATATAAAAGCATCCAATGACTGAATAATTTTTGAGTCTGTCAGTAAAATTCTAAATATAGCATAGGCATATTAAAGCTTTATCTCTGTTATGTCTTTTTTCTGTACTTGATGATATTTTCACTGAGCTCAGTGAATTTATTATATAAATGTCCTTTCCACTTGGCAAGCATTGATTATATATACATTGATTATATAATAAAATTATCATTAAATTAAGGACATTCTATATTTCACCTCTGTGGAAGAAGTAATCTCCAAGAAACAGTGATATTTAAAAAAGCCTGTCTTGTTTAATTAAATCAGAGACAGGAGCTCAAAATCTGCAAACACATCTTTAAATTACACCACAGTCAGGCTGTTCCCTGAATTAATGGGTAGACTAAAGACTTAAAAAAAAAAAAAGAATACCAAGGTATAAGAAGGCAAATGCAAATTATAACCAAAGATTTTTGGAAAACTTGCAGAGTTCATAGAATATCATGGTTGGAATAGACTTCAGGAGGTCATCTAGTCCAACCCCCTGCTCAAAGCAGGACCAATCCCCAATTTTTGCCCCAGATCCCTAAATGGCCCCCTCAAGGATTGAACTCAGAACCCTGGGTTTACCAGGCCAATGCTCAAACCACTGAGCTATCCCTCCCCACAGCTAGAATAAATACATAACTTTAGCATTGTATTATTTCTTAATGAGGAAGTATAAATGAACATTGGGAGACATATTTTCAGTTTGAGAAGTTGCTATATTTATTACCTTCTGTAACTGATTCCACAGTCATTTCCAATGAGGCAATGTATGCCATATATAAGAGAAACTACAGGGAATGAGAGTCAGACTTTTTTCAGAAAGGATACCTAGATCTAAAACTTTAGCAAAGTAAATTACATTTACTTACATTAAAAGACTGAGAGATAAGAAATGAGCCATACTTATATTTTTTCCAGGATAAAAGTTATAACTTCAGTAAGCCAAGCTAAATCTACTGATCCACAAAAAGAATTCCACATCTGGAAAATCTTTACTACATCTGTGTTGAGTTTTTTTGCTTTCTACTGCTTTCTTCACCAGTTCCCATGACTCCAACTTACCTCTGTCCTGTTTTCTTAACAGAAAAGCATTTTGTTGTGCAAGAGCACTGCAGTTCAGCTAAAAATAGAGTGATCATTTCATTTCCTGGGATCTGTTACCTAAGCTTTCTTACCTTCATTTTCTTTAAATGAGACCAAAAAAAGCAAACCTGAAAACAAAGTGATACAAAATGAGACAAAATAAGCTACATACAGATTTAAATTTTAGAGACATTTTAGGCAGTATCTTTTTTTATCTCGCTTGTTTTTACTGGCTGTCAACATTTGATCCTCTTTTTTCCACCTCTGACTTAAATCAAGGAAAATGAACAACTTGTATCATTCTCTGGTATGGACAACAGCTTTGCTTCTGTAAACTAAAATCAATGGATGATTTTAATGTAAATGGCAGAGCTTATAGACACTAGAAAATGTATGTTTATACAGATTCAACTTAATTCATCCCAGGTGGAAACTGACAGAGACCCTTGTGAAGGCCTTAAGTGAGCAAGAGGTTGCAGCAACACAAAACAGACACAACTTCTTCTCCATCATGATCCTTACAATGCCAGAACTGCTCAAAAGGTGAGCCGTGATGGATGGCCTGTGTTGCTAGTGCAGCCAGGGGAGAGTTGATTCTTAGAAGTAATGTACAGCAATTGACAGCTGATGATCCCCTAACCATTCAGAAATCCTGAGGAAGGCAGCTGCAAAAGTACCACCTACCCTCCCTTGATGTGAATCCCCCTCTGAGATGTAGGAATCCAGCCTGAAGAATGGAGGTGCATTTCATTTGCCATTTCATAGGAGGTTTTAAGTGCAGCACTAATGCCTCTGACTGTATACCCCCACCTCTGTGGGAGGGGAGGCACAGCTGACAGGGGGGCTACCTGACATTTTGAAGGTGCAGTAGTGGTAGAAGAGCCACTCTGCTAACATTTCATGGCCTAGGGAGAAGTTTGTCTCCCTACTTTCCCCCACGCCCATCAATCCATATTGACCTCCCTCACACACAGCCAGTTTACTCAGGTTAGTCTTTGGGGGAAAGATTTGGTTTTAAAATCCAGCAATAGTCCATTCTGGGGATGAGCTGCTTGAACGGGGTTTTACCCTGATGTCTCCCAATGAAAGTCCCAGAAATGAATGCCACACGCAATACTTTGAATATGTGTCACAAAGAGACTAGTCTACTTACATTTTGTCTTCTAACAAAAATGTCTCAGTGTCTGAATAAGAATTGCTGGTCTCACATAACCTTCCACCGCCCCCATGCTCTCCCCGACTGAGTCATTGTCAGATTCTTTTTTAATTTTTACCAAAAATGGAAATTGTGGAGAGTGATTGTTTTCACTGGAATTAAAGGGCCAGGTGATGTTATGTGCTGTGCCTGCAAGCTGTGTAGCTGTTATTATCTTTCAATAATTCATTTGGTGACGGGAAGAAGAAAAATCAGTGATCTAGAACATCAGCTGCACCAGTCTCTACTCAACACTACTGGTAGGAAGGCCAAAGCTGGCATTAGGCCACTGTTATGCCTCCCTCACCCCAAGGGCTAGCTCAGCCCCGGCATAGTTGTAGAGGAGATTCAGGGCTCCTCTAATTTCTGGCAGCTGGTAACGGCTGTGACACTAGGCCACCCTGGCATTGTTAGAGTGCAGCACTCTCTACTGAGGCCTGTCCTGGAGTAGGAGGTTGGAGAGGACAGAGTAGAGCCTCAGGACAGTTTTACAGCCTTTTGTGCCTATATTGCAAGGGTATGTGGGAGCCACTCTGCAGCCATAACTAAAGCCCTGAAGCTGCAATAATTTTTCTGCTCTGCCTGAGCTCTCACTCCATCAGGGCAATAGCTAGTGCAGCTACAAAGTGATGGATCCACTGAATTCCCACCCTTAATCGCCTGCATGACACTAGGCAAAGAGCTGGGCTCCACAACATGCATGGAACATATATATCCTACTCAGCCTCCCAAAATCCTCCCCCATTCCAGCACTTATGCTCTGTATGGAGTCCTCCACAGTCCCAGAACAGGGGGCAAGATTTGCTTTTATGACGAATAGACCTTTTCAGATTCCTAATAAGGAGCAGCAGATCCTGGTGACTCTATCTGGTAAGCAGCAGATAGCATTGCAGGGCTAATACTTTCCTGAGCTTGCAGCTTTGACAGATTGCAGTCTAAACAGAATAATGCTTCCAAGGAGAAAGAAAACCTCATGTAATGGGCAATATTGGGTTATAGTGCAGATAGAGCATATTTTGGAATATTCTTCCACAGTACAATGGCAAACCATGAATTCCTGTTTCCTTCCATCATCTGTCCCTTATTATTCTTTGAGTATTTCAATTTTCAACATTTTATCCCATAAAAAATTACATAGCCATATTGCCAGATGTGTCCTGTTCATTATCCATAAAATTTCATATATAAAATACCACCATTTCCATATTACTGACTATATTTAAAAATTAGAACCAACAGCGGCAGTAAATCATGGCAGAAATGTGGGTGGACTAAGGTTTAATTCATAAAGTGTTTGGTCCTTTTATTTTATTAAATAAAAGACAAAGTTCCTAGTGCAGGTAAAGGCTAATTTGTATTCCCAGACAAAAACTACTTTGAAATAGAGTTAAGGTTAAGAGTATGTATTAGTAACTGACAGGTAAAAACCACAGAGATGTAATTATCCCCAAAATCAAGCATTAAAAGCCCCCAAAATTCAGAGTTAAGGTTTTGCTGAAAAGAAATCCAAACATGTTCAGGTAAGTCAAGGCACCCAGACAATCTTAACTTTGCCCTGCACTGATGTTAACATCTCAACATTATCACCCTTTTGTACGTCTTCAAACATTCTTTTAAACAGTTTCCCAGGTAGGGCCTTTAAAAGTCCCATGCTAATTATCTCAAAGGCTAGAATGAAGATCTACCCAGTTACAGAATCTTTTGGAACGAAAGCATTCATTGTGAATTGAGAAACTTTATCACATTCCATAACTGCATTTTGTTTTCATTTGCTCTTGGCTTGTTGACAATGCACTCGGCTGTAGCATGCAAGATTTTCAGGTTCAAAGCTAGCTGTCTAAAAAGTATTTTGTGTCTTGATTGAAAGGCTGTGGGAATGATGTGAACCCCTAAGAGCTGTCTCTGTTATAACTGCATGCATGTGGTTTGAAGCCCACTGTGGGTTCATATTCAAATAAATGCTTCTGATGTTTCAAATGACTCCTTTTTAATTAAAATTCAGGTAAGTATTTCAGTTTTTCTTTTTCATTATGCACAAATTTTGTACCCTTGGATAATGCATACTACCATATGTATATTGAAGGCTTGGGTATGATTTGCCCCTGCACAGGTGGGAGAAGAGGAGGTGCACAGGAAGTAAACAGGTTTTGCATAGGGAATCTTTGAGAATTGAAGGGATGCAGTCCTCCTCAACATCCTGCCATTAGGGTGTGGAGCGCACACACAGCCACTCCCATGCTGCTATCACATCTTGTTGAATGCAACAGCAGCTTGGCTAACCCCACACTCTCTCTGCAGAGGTTTGGAGCCGTGAAGAAACTCCAGGACCACCAAACCAAGCCCCAATTTCTCCCGACTGTTGTCTATGCTATTGCGGAGTGATCCATTGAAGAGTATTGCTTCATTGTGTTCAGGGAATGTGGAATCCCCATGCGCAGGCTCTCCACATCCTGCCCCCAAGCCTGACATGTTCACTGGAATCTCAAAAAGAAAAGGAGTATTTGTGGCATCTTAGAGACTAACAAATTTATTTGAGCATAAGCTTTCGTGAGCTACACTCACTTCATCGGATGCATGCTTATGCTCAAATAAATTTGTTAGTCTCTAAGGTGCCACAAGTCCTCCTTTTCTTTTTGCAGATACAGACTAACATGGCTGCTACTCTGAAACCTGTCATTGGAATCTCAGTAGTTCTGCTGCCAGTGAGACCTTTCCCATCTGTGTAAAGGATACTGGATTTGCTCACTAATCTGTTCTCAGCTAGATACAATTTTCTGTGGTTCAGAGAATTTTTAGAATTTCTAAAAGTAGCATGCATGAAAACCTGTGGGGTATGTTTCTGACCAAACTGCAACAGGAATGGAGTTAAAACTGAGCGAGGCATGATTTCTTTATAATTCTCTTTGATAAATTGATTAGATTCTCCCAAAGTTTCTTGAATATTGTCTTAAAATTAATCCTGAAAAATTCTTATTCAGTAATCATTTCACTTCCAAAGCACAATACGCTTTGCAAAGGGCATAAAGATTTTTCTTCAAGAAAACTAATAAGAGACTGTCTTGTAAGCCCAAATGAGCAAGGCAAGGAGAATTCATTACTCAACTTAATACCTCTGTGATAAAAGTTAATGCTCCACCTCTCATCAAAAAGGTATTTCAGAGCATTTTTGAAAGTTTGTATAAATTTGGACATATTTTTTCACCACTAGATATTTTGAATTCGTTGGCTGACAGTACTATACACAAGCTGCTGAACTGTTACAATTGTTTTTTGTATGTTTTTTATTTTCCCCATGAAAGAATAAATTATCTAAAACTAACCTAATTAATGAGGATTCAGTGCTGATATCATTCCTACAAGACAGAGCCTTTTAGGGCCTTTTTTAATATTGGACAAGATCTTGGACCCCTTCTGTCAATTGCACTATTTACTGCGTCTTATATATGTTTATTTTACGATATATATTTTAATTTTGTCCATTTGAAATATATATACATATGATATATATTATATATATGTATATGATATATATTTGTTTCTGATTTTTAATAACAGCTACTAGAACTTAGATCTGTTCTCTGTATCCTGTCAGCTGTTCTATTCAACAACTGACTCCAAATTTCAAATGAGCCGCTTACAAGTAGTCTCATTTTAAGGTGTGCAGGGGAAGGAGTTGAGGAGGCAACTTCACAGGGTTGAGGAACAAAATACTTTCCCCTTACACCCTTTTTCTTGGAGATTTTCACAGAATTCAGGGAGGTTCTTCATTTTTGGTCCCTGTATGTGTAACTTTTTGCTAGCCCACAAGAATGATATGATTAGATTTAACTCATTTTGCCACCATTTTTTGTAAAAACACCACCTTTTATTTCCCTTCCCACAAGCACCGTCACACTTTTCGTCAGTGTCATCCATTATGCATGGAATGCCTTAAATATCTCCTCAGAACATCATGAAGCCACTACCCCATCTTCCTTCAAATGGAAGGAAGTCACTTCTGCTGCCAACTAATAATGGTTAGACAGGGAGCAAGCTCATTCAGTGTATGAAAGAACACCCTTGTATTTCTGTATACTGTCTCCCCTTCCTGCTTTCCCACATTTATTTGGTGCATCCACCTGTTGGGTCTGAACTTAAACTAAGATTGGAAACACTTTGGGATAAGATTTGACATTTATGATATGTTAATACAGGACCTAGCATAGTGGGCCCCCTACCTTGTTGTGTCCATTAGGTGTGAATGCAGTACAAATAGTAATAATGATGCTGTCCAGTTAAGTGAAATGAAAAATTTCGCACCCGATTAGAATTGGAAAACATGGTCAAGAATTTTGTGTGTGTGTGTGTATCAACATAAATAAATAAAATCATATATACATATATGTATATATCATACAAAATACATATATGTAGAGATCTAAATATGACTGTATGCAGTGTAATGCCTAGAATATAGCAATTCAGATGGACTCAGTCACAGAAACAAGATTCACTTTACTGTGGGTGTATGAATGCATGTTGGCTGTTGTTAAACTGCATCCGCCAAGACCTAACCTTCTCAGTGCCTAATTATTACGTACAGACACACCTTGAGTGGTACCTGAGCTACTCTTCAGCACCTTTCCTGACACTGTCACAAACATAACCATCCTCAGAACTCTTGAAAATGTATTTCTGATGATATTATGGAAACTCAATCACCCCTTTTAAGACCAGTGCATTACTATGTACCAGATATCTCAGTAGCCCTTTCATCAGCGGTGATTTGCATAGTGTGTCATGCAGCAATTCCCAGAAGTACCATTTAATGGTAGGTGCTGAAAAATTCCTACTGTGTGTAATTTATGTATATAAATTGAATTGAACCAAAGCCTGGGTCTTGTACACCCTGGACTTTGTGGAAATTCTGATCTGGATTTGAATTTCACAGTTGTTGCCAATTTCCACAGCTTCTCTTGGGAGACAATTTCAGTCTGCTGGGGGAAGCCTGTTCTGTTCCCAGTAAGGATCAGGACAGGGAGGAAAGGTAGCTTGTTACTGTGGAGGAGCAGCACTGCTAGGGATGTGGGCCTTGTCCGTCTAAGTCAAAGCTGAGCCTGCTTCAGGGCACTCAAGGCCTGCTTGGAATGTGAAAGGAGGCCCTGCTTTGTGAAAACATTTTCTCATGGGTTTGTGAAGTGAGGGACCTGTGTGTATGGATTCCATGGAGGTGGAAGACATAGAAGCATGAGGCCAAAAGAGGCAGCAGCAGCTGAGAGTATAGGTAATCCTGTAGATACTGAAATAGCAAATGGGGAAGCTGGAGATTGGTTTGTGGCAGTGTCCCGCGGGAGCATGTGTGACCAAAAGAAAAGCAGCAAATGGGAACACTTGTGCTGACAAAAACCTGATGAGCCCAGAAAAAGAAAGAAGGATTAGTTGCTTCTTTAGAAAATCATCTTTGGGCCCTCCAGCCATCCTAGGAAAAGGTAACCAAACACCTAGGGGAGAAGTACAGGGGCTCTAACTAGGGTTGCCAACTTTCTAATGGCACAAAACCGAACACCCTGGCCCTGCCTTTGCCCTTAGGACACACTTCTACTCGCTCCATTTCCCCTCCCTCCATCACTCGCTGTCCCCCACCCTCACTCACTTTCACCGGCTGGGGCAGAGGGTTGGGGTGCAGGAGGCGGGTGAGGGCTCTGGCTGGGGGTGCGGGCTCTGGGGTGGGTCCAAGGATGAGGGGTTTGGGGTGCAGGAGGGGGCTTCTGGGCTGAAGCTAAGGGGTTTGGAGTGTGGGAGGAGGTGCGGGCTCCGGGGTGGGGCCAGGGATGAGGGGTTTGGGGTGAAGGAGGTGGCTCTGGGCTGGGACAGAGGGTTGGAGTGTGGGTGGGAAGGGGTGAGGGTTCCAGCTGTGGGTGTGGGCTCTGGGGGCGGGATGGGCTCTGGGTGGGGCCAGAAATGAGGGGCTCAGGGTGCAGGAAGGGGCTCAGGGCTGGGGCAGGGTGTTGGGGTGCAGGAGGAGGTTCAGGGTGCAGGGTCCCTGCGGTGCTTACCACAGCTCCCAGGAAGCGGCCACCAGGTCCCTGCAGCCCCTAGGCGCATGGGCGGCCCGGGAGGCTCTGCTTGCTGCCCTCACACCCGCAGGCGCTGCCTCCGCAGCTCCCATTGGTCGCAGTTCCTGGCCAATGGGAGCTGCGGATCCGGCAATCGGGTGGGGGCAGTGCACGGAGCCTCCCTGGCTACCTAGGCTCCACAAGGACCTGGCGGCCACTTCTGGGAGCCACAGGGAGCCTGCCTTAGCCCCAGACTCCCGGTGCATCATGGACCGGACTTTTAGTGCCTGGCAACCCTAGCTCTAAGACAAGGTGTCAGGAAGGGAAGGACCATCGCGCTCATGCAGTGTCACTTCAGTTATTTCAGTCAGGCACTGGGAAAGACAGTTACTCTCGTGCAATCCCTTTCTTTAAGTTCAGTTGACCATCGTGTCAAGAGACATAGTAGTCAGCAACTCTCTAGCAGACAAGGGGCCAGGAAGAATACAGGTGCTGAAATGTTATCATCTGGTAAAGCTGGCAAAGGTACTGGTCATGGGAAACAGTTTTTAGATGCCTTCTCTTCAGAGTTTTTATAGTAACAGTTTTGATCATGACCGGGCCATTGAAGAGGGACTTTGAATGTCCAAGCATTAGGACTCTAAATTCCAGCCACTCATAAATGAAGTTGTGATGCTTCTAGGTGTGTCACCTTGTTACCACCTGACTCCAGCATGAGGGAGTCTTGCCTGTACCAGCTGGCTGTTAGCTCCCTAACACAAACCAGCCTGTCAGCCACTCAAGCACTCTCCTCTGGGCTATCCCAGCCCTACCAGTTGACAATAGATATACCCCACTCGCCAAATCCCTTCAGCGCATGGATGGCAGAAATCATAGGCCGGGGAAGGCTGTGCCTCCTCAAAAAGCCTGGCACGGCTCTGCCCACGCTTTGCCTCCAGGCCTCTTCCTGCAGTTCCTACCTGCTCTTCCGTAGCCTAGGGTGGCTGAGGCTGGGATGGGCCAACATGCTGCCGGGACTTGGGGGACTGGGGCTGGGGCCACGCCGCTCAGGGTGATGGGACCCCAGCGCTCCAGGGCTGGGGTTGGGAGCCTGCACAGAGCTCTAGGGCTTGGGGCGCTGCGGCCATGCCGCCCGGCCTCCCGGACATGGGGGCACTGCGGCCGCGCCGCCTGGAGCTCCGGGGCTGGGTGTGCTTGGGTGGGCTGGGGCAAAGTGGTGAGGGGTGGGGCCTAGCGTAGAAGGGAAGGGGCCGGGGCTAGCCTCCCACAGTGGCTGGTTCACTGGCCGTCCATGCTTCAAAGTATCCCTCTGTGGTATCCAGCCCCTCATCGCTGGATTACCCCACAGAAATCCCAGATCCTCTGTTCCCAAAGGAACAGTGTATCCCAGTTTAACAGTTTTCCCTTAGACTGCCGCTGCTATATCACACAAAGCACTGGAGTTCAGTTATAGTCAAGCAAATGGAAATGTATTGAAGAAAGAATAGAGATTCAAACTGAAACAAGTATGAGTGATGGAAACAAATGGTTAGATACCAAACAATCCTAAAATGCAAACTAGGGCCTACACTTATTAATAGGTTTCAGAGTAGCAGCTGTGTTAGTTTGTATCCACAAAAAGTTAATAGTTACCTTGCCAATCTAATAAAATAGATTCTCACCCCAGTCTTTTGCAGCAGTTGTAGTGACAAGGAGCCAGGACCCAGTCTTCCATGAATCACCCCTGCGCATCAAGGTACCGCCTCATTGAATGAATACAGCCTGTGAGGTACTGAATCAGTCTTTTGTCTTTATTCACTGACAGGGTGATCCCCTCATTGTCATATCATTCCTTCTCACTGCCAAGTCGTTCTGATATTTATAGTTTGTCTTTCATGGTTTTCCATTGACTCTTCTGGGTTGTTGCAATAGTGGACAGTTGAGCAATACTTTACATAATCTGCTAGCCTAGCCAGGGAGGGGTGACAACACCCTTCACTTGAATGGGCCATCACTGAGACATGAGATTACCTGGTGACTCCCTTTCATTCCAAGACCATAAGGGCATAATTTTCAATATTGTTACATTATTCCTTAACTATTATCTATACACGTCTTGCAATGATATAAGTTACAAGCTTTCAGCGAAGACCTAGCATGCTACTCGTCATGGATAAATACCATGGAAGTGATGTATTAGGTGCAGTGAGTTTGTCAGAGCTGAGACAGGAGTTGCTTGTAATGAACAGTGAACCCTTTGCTAGTTGGCACCAATTCTTCAAGCTTTTGTCACTCTGTATTGTACCTATCAAGAATATAGCCTGAATCAGAGATGGGACTAAATACAGCAAGAAGGGACTGGCAGATAGTTATGGGCTCCTTGGGCCACTTGGGTATGGTGGGTTAAGGATATTAATTTAAAGGGAATTTTTTCAAATGTGTCTAAAGGATTTAGGCACATAGCTCCTTTTGAAAGCTAATAACTATCAAATAACCTGTCACTAGGTACTTGAGGTACAAGGCTCTTCTGGTAGGTTTCTGAGACGTTCACACTAATTATCATGAAGTGGTGGTATTTGGGGAATGGGGAATGAAGCAGGTTGTATTTAAAACCCTAGTCCCTTACCTTTCCATCACCTACTTGCTGGTTTTTGGTGGGAATTTCAGTTGTAGGAGTCATGTATTAAAAAGTGCCTCTTGAACAAGAATCTTGAAATCAGAGCATCATCTTTAGAATTGCAGATATCCCAGAAAGGACTTCCAGATGTTTTTTGGCACAATTAGTTTCATGGCATATAACACTTGGATTTACATATCATTAAGGGGAATGTAGAACTTATGGTGATTGTTTGTATGACCAGGATGTCACTTTCCAGTTCCAGGGATGGAATGATTTCAGTTTCAATGACTACATTAAGAACAGGAGGACTTGTGGCACCTTAGAGACTAACAAATTTATTTGAGCATAAGCTTTCGTGGGCTACAGCCCACTTCATCGGAGGCATGCAGTGGAAAATACAGTAGGATGATTTTATATACACACAGAACATGAAACAATGGGTGTTACCATGCACACTGTAAGGAGAGTGAAATGTACTCTCAAATGAGTAACTGGCATGTCTGAAAAGTAGGTTCCTGCCTCACAGGTATATCCTGAAGCACTTGCATGAGAGGAAAGTGATCAGGAACAGCCAGCATGGATTCACCAAGGGAAGGTCATGCCTGACTAATCTAATCGCCTTTTATGATGAGATTACTGGTTCTGTGGATGAAGGGAAAGCAGTGGATGTATTGTTTCTTGACTTTAGCAAAGCTTTTGACACGGTCTCCCATAGTATTCTTGTCAGCAAGTTAAGGAAGTATGGGCTGGATGAATGCACTATAAGGTGGGTAGAAAGCTGGCTAAATTGTCGGGCTCAACGGGTAGTGATCAATGGCTCCATGTCTAGTTGGCAGCCGGTATCAAGTGGAGTGCCCCAAGGGTCGGTCCTGGGGCTGGTTTTATTCAATATCTTCATAAATGATCTGGAGGATGGTGTGGATTGCACTCTCAGCAAATTTGCGGATGATACTAAACTGGGAGGAGTGGTAGATACGCTGGAGGGGAGGGATAGGATACAGAAGGACCTAGACCAATTGGAAGATTGGGCCAAAAGGAATCTGATGAGGTTCAATAAGGATAAGTGCAGGGTCCTGCACTTAGGACGGAAGAACCCAATGCACAGCTACAGACTAGGGACCGAATGGCTAGGCAGCAGTTCTGCAGAAAAGGACCTAGGGGTGACAGTGGACGAGAAGCTGGATATGAGTCAGCAGTGTGCCCTTGTTGCCAAGAAGGCCAATGGCATTTTGGGATGTATAAGTAGGGGCATAGCGAGCAGATCGAGGGACGTGATCGTTCCCCTCTATTCGACATTGGTGAGGCCTCATCTGGAGTACTGTGTCCAGTTTTGGGCCCCACACTTCAAGAAGGATGTGGATAAATTGGAGAGAGTCCAGCGAAGGGCAACAAAAATGATTAGGGGACTGGAACACATGAGTTATGAGGAGAGGCTGAGGGAGCTGGGATTGTTTAGCCTGCAGAAGAGAAGAATGAGGGGGGATTTGATAGCTGCTTTCAACTACCTGAAAGGGGGTTCCAAAGAGGATGGCTCTAGACTGTTCTCAATGGTAGCAGATGACAGAACGAGGAGTAATGGTCTCAAGTTGCAGTGGGGGAGGTTTAGATTGGATATTAGGAAAAACTTTTTCACTAAGAGGGTGGCGAAACACTGGAATGCGTTACCTAGGGAGGTGGTAGAATCTCCTTCCTTAGAGGTTTTTAAGGTCAGGCTTGACAAAGCCCTGGCTGGGATGATTTAACTGGGAATTGGTCCTGCTTTGAGCAGGGGGTTGGACTAGATGACCTTCTGGGGTCCCTTCCAACCCTGATATTCTATGATTCTATGATGAAGATTTTGTGGCCTTAATGGATCCTGTGGGATTTGTAAATTAATTGATGGAAGCAAGTCTACTTTGTGCATTTTGGTTCTGTGTCTACTAATGAACTGAATTTTTGTTAACTTTTATTGCTTGTCTGCACTATTTTGAGACTGACATACACTTGATGTGCCTTTGTTTTCTTTGTGTTAGTGATGTACCCATTTAGGCCCGGATCCTGCTAATTCACATGCATACGTGTGTGCAGGAGGGGGATTTACACTGTTGTAGCTGATACGTTTATTTCTATTTGTCTGACATTCTCTTCCGTTATGCTTCACATCTGCCATTGTTTTCCTTGATTTTTTTTTTTTTCCTCATGTATCTGTTTTGTTGGATTTCTACTGCCAGGTTTATTTTTGAGGCTCTTTAAAAAAGTTCCACAGTATACTAGATCTCATGTTTTGGCATTGTTTCCTAAAATTCAGACTGAATATCAACTGGTTGTTCTTATCCCCTGTACCACCTTAAACAATTTCACTCCTTTGATGTGCACACTTTAAATGCTTGTTAACTGTTATCATTATTCTCTCCCTGCCCCATTAGCTGTCATTTGGTTAAGCTCAACATGTTTTGCTCTTTTAATCTTTCCTCATAAATCAAACTCTCCAGCCCATTAATCATTTATGTTGCTCTTATCAGAATTCCTTCAAACTTGTTGACATCTTTGTGGTACTGAAGTGCCTAAAACTTGCATTCTAGGCACAGTTCCATTTGAGTCTTACTAAATATGTCCAATTCCATTTATTTTTTGGTGGAAACTTCCAGTTCTTTATGTATAGCTGGTCCATTCTATTATAAAGGTAAACAGAGAGGTGATAATATGGAATAACAAAGAATAGTAGTGGTAAAGAAAAAATATTGTATATATTTGTCCCCTCATGACTACACCTATTCATATGCAAATAGGAGTGAAACATTCCATGTCATCACTGCGGACATGTTTTATTGTAACAACTTTATCTGCAAAAATTACTTTCATTTAATCATTCTCAGAATTATGCCTTTGTTTTTGTTTGTGTGTTTTTGAGAGCGAGTTTGTTTTTTGTTTTTATTTTAAAATACACAAAATGCTTTAGAAAATTCAGTGTGCTTTGGCAATTCCTACTGTCATGATTAAAATCTGAAAGGTATTAAAAGTTTGTCTTGGGAAACCACTATCTGATATCCTATCAGAACCACTTCCCCTTTAAAAGTGCCCTTTTACAGCATCCACATCAGCAAAGGTGGTTGCAAGAATTAATTTAATTTCTTCACTACTTCACCAACCTCTTTAATTGCCTCCTTCACCCTTTGGTGGTCTATAGTGAATGGAGTAACACATGTAGCTGTTTTGCTTCCAATGAAGTTAAAGATTTTTAAATGATTTTTCCTGATACCTATGGCTAGTTCTTTTGCAGAATACCTGGTTGCTTTTTTGACACCTGATCTTGAGAGATGTTGCACTTCCAGTAACTTCCATTGAACTCAGTGAGAGACTCTTAGGATCAGGCTCATATTTTCAGTTTTCACCAAGAACTGTGTAATAATTTATGAATATAACTTCAGGCCTGATCCTATAAACCTTTAGGGTGGAATCCTGACTCCATCCAAGTCAGTGGCAAAACTCCCATTCATTTCAATGTAATCAAGATTTTACATGAAGGCTTTACTTGTCATTACTTTACTCAATTGAGTAGCCCTGTTGAACTGCATGTTTACAGATTGGGCCCTATATCTTTAACTACATGAAAAATATAGTATGGATTCTTATATGTAAAGTCACAACCGCCCCAAAAAATCTATTTTGTTTGATTCGCTACTGTGCTGTGGCCATAAGAAACCCAGAGTGTTTTGCCAATTGACAAATACGGAAGCCGATAACAAACATTTCAGAAACTACAAAGAGTTAATACTGGTACGCTTAGTATAAATACTTTAGAACCAACAAAAAGTATTTTAACTATAAATGAACATTGGGTCAGATACTCAGCTGTGGAAAAACATCATGCAGTGCAGTCTGGGGTATGTGCTTACAAGGGTAGCCTACAGCTCAGTTAGGGTTGTCAACTTTCTAATTGCACAAAACCGAACACCCAAGCCCGGCTCCTTCCCGAGGCCACACCCATTCCCTGCCCCTTCCCCGAGGCCCTGCCACCCGCTCACTACATTCCCCGTCCCTCGGTGGCTCGCTCTCCCCCACCCTCACTCACTTTCACTGGGCTGGGGTGCGGGAGGGGGCTCTGAGCTGGGGCAGGAGTGTGCGAGGAGGTATGGGCTCCAGGCTGGAGTTGAGGCAGAGCAGGGGCCACCCTAATTGAGCTGTAGGCTACCCTTGTAAGCACATACCCCAATCTGCATTGCATGCTGCTTTTCTACAGCTGAGTATCTGACCCACTGCTCATTTATAGTTGAAATACTTTTTGTTCAAGGTGTGGAGGGGGCTCTGGGCTGGAGTAGGGGGTTGGGGTGCAGGGGGGTGAGGGCTCCAGCTGGGAGTTTGGGCTCTGGGATGGGGCTGGGAATGAGGGGTTTGGGATGCAGGAGGGGGCTCTGGGTCAGGGGGGCTCAGGGCTGGGGCAAAGGGTGGGGGCTCAGGGTTGGGGTGCAGTCTTACCTCTAGCAGCTTCTGGTCAGCAGCACAGTGATGGGGCTAAGGCAGGCTTCCTGCCTGTCCTGACTCCGCACTGTGCCCCAGAAGTGGCCAGCAACAGGTCCGACTCCTAAGCAGAGGCGCAGCAGGCAACTCTGCGCACTGCTCTCACCCGCAGGCACCACCCCTGCAGCTCCCATTGGCCACAGTTCCCAGTCAGTGGGAGTGCAGAGCTGGTGCTTGGGGTGGCAGCAGGAGCCCCATGCATTACCCCCCTCCCCTCCCCCTCTCCCCCCCCCGGGCCTAGGAGCCGGACCTGCTGGCCGCTTCTGGGACACAGCACGGAGCCAGGGAAGGTAGGGACTAGTCTGCCTTAGCCCTGCAGCACCGCCTACCCTACTTTTAATGGCCCAGTCAGCAGTGCTGACCAGAGCCGCCAGGGTCCCTTTTTAACTAGCTGTTCCGTACGAAAACCAGATACCTGGTCACACTAAGCTCAATTCTGTACTCCCTTGTTCCTGGAGTTGCTGAGTACAGATACACTGTATCAAAATAAATTGGAGCAACCTGAAGGTATATGCCAGAGGTTAATAGCCCCAGGACCCCAAACCACAGCTAGGAATTGGTGCAGTGTAGGGACTTTGGCCACACTTTCTCTGGCTACTCCTCCATACACCAACAGCTGGGGCTCTGCCCCTCTGAAGGGTCCTCCTTGGGGCAGAGTAACACTCCTGGAGCCAGGTAGGCCAGGTCTAGAGCCAGATTCTAACTAGGGGCGGGGGATGAAAAGTGGCAGCACTACATTTAGGTTTGGTAGAATTCATTTTTTTAAAATATAATTTAGAAAGATAATATCAATATTTATTTTTAAGTACTTTTTTATTTTTATCATTTACATTTTCACTATTATGGGAAATTATGGTGAATTATTTAGTGACAGTAGACATTGATATTCAAAAAGTTAGAGCTTTTTAAACTATTAAAACATAAAATGTCAACATCACACATCAAAATATACAAAATAAATATCCTTAAAGCGACATATCATACCTGTTTTCACCATTCATTTGCTAGTCCATTTGTAACAAACCTAATTCAGAAGTCTAAATCTGTAGATTTTCACTCTAAAACTATCTAAAGTGGCATTTTTCTTACTTTGCCTGTCTGTAGATTTAGATTATTATCTACAGAAATATTTTTGTCTGTGCACGTGTACAGTGAAATTGACATTTACTGATAAAAATCTAATCCTTCCAAGCCTAACTACACTGGAGGATTTAGCCATTTATAAAGTAACTTAAGGAAAGTCATAAAGAAATCTAATTCCTTGAATAATATACCAGACTATGTTATGAAACTTCATTAACAGTGTGGCTAGCACCACATAGTAAATGTCAAACATTAACGTGTAATGATAACCTTAAATGCTGTTGTGACTCAATTTTAGAATACCTGTGTGTTTTAAGGTTCATTGTATATATTCATTATTCACAGCTGCTTTATTGTGGATAAGACCATATCTTTCAGCCGATATGATAATTGCTATAATCTTCAAGATAATTGTTTGACACTTCCTATAATGCTTCCTCTTGCATCTTTGATACAATAAACTTACATCAAGTTGAAGTGAAACATTAGCTTGTTTCTCTCTTAAAGATTAGGCACTAGAGCTTGTAATCAGCAAGCAGTTACTACAATGTTTCAGTTGAAATATTAGAGCCAAGGAGAAAGAGACTGTAGACAAAAAATAGCTGAATGTTTCATATTCGATGGAGGGAACACAGTTTAAAAAGCAAAGCAGTGTAATATTGTAGTAGTCAACACCTATAGAAAATTGGTCTATACACTAAAGGGCCTAAAATTGCACAGTCTTCTATTGTAAGCAAAGAAGATAATAGTATAATAAAGAAGTGTTTGTTCTGTTTATAATATTAAACAGAAAACAAAAGTACATTGAAAGAACATAATTAAAGTTGTGAGCTGAAGCACTCAAAAGTTAGCAAATTTCAGAATTAAGGTTTGCCTGTACAAAACTACCTTTTGAGTCAGGCTCAAAATCTGCAAGATTGCTCATTACTTATCACTTGGAATCAAATTGGTCAACTGTTTCTCACATAATCAAACCACTACGTGTCTAATGAAGTTTTCTGACAAGAAAAATAAAATACAACAACTAAGGGCTTGTCTACTCTTAAAACGCTGCATTGGTGCCACTATAGCACTTCAGTGAATACCCTACCTACGCTGATGGGAGGGCGAGCACGGTCCACATCACTGTCTACATCACGGGTTAAGTCGGTTTAACTGCTTCATTCAGGGCAGGGTGTCAATCTTTCAAGCCCCTGAGCAAAATAGTTATACCGACCTAACTTCCAAGTGTAGACCAGGCCAAAGTCTTCCCCTTATTCCAGAAGGAATAAAGCTAAGAGAAAGGAGCATACATGAAAATATTATGGATTTTTTTCATCTATATCATCTTATCCTTAACTAAAGCAATGTTTAAAATAGTTATAAAAGCCAAAACATTGAATAGAAAAAATCAAATAATGCACTAATGCAGTGGTTCCCAAACTTGTTCCGCCGCTTGTGTAGGGAAAGCTGCTGGCGGGCCAGGCCGGTTTGTTTACTTGCCGCGTCCGCAGGTTCAGCCAATCACTGCTCCCATTCGGCTGAGGCTCCCATTGGCTGGAGCAGCGAATCGCGGCCACTGGGAGCCACGATCAGCCGAACCTGCAGAGGCAGCAGGTAAACAAACCGGCTCGGCCCGCCAGGGGCTTTTCCCGCACAAGCGGCAGAACAAGTTTGGGAACCACTGCACTGATGAAAATCCAGATGCTTCATAGAGCCAGTTTAACAATATTTTTTAGCACTGTGTTTCTGCATACTTTCATTAGCTGTGTATGGTAACACATGAAAATGACCCACATACCAACTTTTCTCTTACTAATATCTTTAATCCAAAATGATCAGACAGGGTTGATATATACACACATTTTTGTTATCCTTGCTATGACTCTTATATGAGTAAAGAGGATAAGCTTTATCTGGGCAGCTTATATTTTCCAGGTATGTCGTCCTAGAAAATTAAGTCCAAGTGGAGATTTGACTCTGAAGTTAAACTTATGGATATCTATCAAGTCAGCAAAAATTGAGTTGATGCTTATCAATCCAGCTTCTGGGTAATAAGAACTAAGTTATTTGCCAATATTGTTCATTTTTTGTAGCTGTAGCTCCCCAAACTTTCCTATCCTCAACTGTTGTCAAGGCTTTTCTTGCTCAACATAAAGGAGTCGGCCTACAATAGCAACGGTCCTCCCAGTTAATGTTTACATAGCCTGCAGTGGGGCACAATCAATTCCAAAGCCCACCACCATGCTGGGGAAAGGCACATGGTGCATCCGATGAAGTGAGCTATAGCTCATGAAAGCTTATGCTCAAATAAATTTGTTAGTTTCTAAGGTGCCACAAGTACTCCTTTTCTTTTTGCGAATACAGACTAACACGGCTGCTACTCTGAAACCTATCATTTTCAAAGAACTTCCCATTTCCCCTCATTCATACACATTACTAAAGAAGTACCTGCCAGCAATTTGGGTAAGGCTACATGTAGTAGTCTGAGGATGGCTTAAGACTAATTACATGAGGAGCCGGTGAGGCCACCAGTGAGCAGGGCATAATGGAGCCCTGAAGCCAAAGCTGTCTTGCAGTGAATGCTGGTTTTGGTCACTGCTTAGTGTTTTGTATTTGTTTTTGACTGATTTATTTTTATCTAGTTTTTTCACTTTGAGGACACAATACTCACTGATTTCATCTGTGAGCCAAACAAATCACATACACACATGCTGAACTTCAAACGCAAGTCAATGGGACTACTTACATATTCAAAGTTAAGAGTATGCTTAAAATTAAATGTGTGCATGTGATTTGCTGGATCAGGGTCATAATGTGCACACAGTGGCAACCTTGTAAATGTCTGCTTGTATTTTGAATATTTTTATATAAAAATAATAAAAGTACAATCATAGAAGTACTGAACTACTCCACTGTGCTTATGTAAATCTGTCAGCTTGGATTTATCAAACAACAAAAGACAATTAAGTGTCTGCCCAGGTGGAGTGTTTTGAGAGGATTTCCTCCAAGCACTTTGCCAAGAGAAGTGTGGTTGTCTAGGTATGGAAGAGACTTTGGAAGAAAAACAAACCATAGTGAGTTTGGGGTATACCAGAAAATGGTGCTAATGGAATAGCCTGGATTGTTTTTTAAAACTTTACTGTAATGCTTGTTATACAGATATAAAGGGCCAGATAATCCCCGGATATTGCATCAGAGCAAGTGTGGCAAGGGGTAAAAGGCTCGCATGCGCTGTGCAAGGGCCAAAGACAAATACTTAGAGAAATACAGGCACTGCTCTTTCTATGTACTCCCAGAGGAGTACATTGCCCTGGAGGAGTTGCTATGCCTCTTCCTCCACTTCAAAGCAGGCCAGGTGCTCCAAGGAGATTAGACTGCATATTTCCCCTATGTGTTGGGAAATCCAGGGAGCTCCCACTAGGGCAGGGCAGTGGCCGACTATCTCCTGCTCAGGGCTATGCTCTAAATGCCACAATTAAATCCATGGTTGAGGCCTGTAAAGATATGTCTACACAGCAATTTGACACCCACGGCTGGCCATCCTAGCTGACTCAAGCTAAGGGACTTTTTAATTGCAGTGTAGATGTTTAGGCTGCAGCCCAAACTCTGGGACCCTCCCACCTCGCAGATCCTAGAAATAGGGCTCCAGCCCAAGCCCCACCATCTGCACCTCAATTAAACAGTCCCTTAGACTGAGCCCCACAAGTCTGAGTCAGCTGGCATGGGCCAGATGGTGGTTTTTAACTGTGGTATAGACATATTCTATGAGAATTCCCTGCATACCTGCACACCTTGCAAAGGTCTTTCATCCCCATTTCTTTCTATCTTCATGCCTGATCTTCATTTTCATTTCCTAGCTTCCTTTTATCTGCACTACACATTGACCCTTGAGCATGTGACTGCATCCAAATGTTCTTTCTTAGCCGCTTTGCCCCACACCATGTACGTTGGAGAATAAGGATGGAGGTGTTGCTCAACGTTATAGTTCCTACTTTTTCTGATTTCTAGTATTCTAATTTCAAAAGGCTAACCCCATGCTTTTCAGTAACCAGTAGACTAGTAGAATTTCCATTGTGTGGGAAAATCTGACATTTTGAAATTTGTTTTCATTCCAAATTGCAATGAAAAGTCAAAATTTAGAAATTTCTCGCTGAATAGAAATTCCAAAAAATTTCTATTTAGAAGTATCAAAATGCTTCATTTTGATAAGTCAAAACATTTTCTGTAGATAATGTTAAAACATTATCATATAAAATATTAAATGGTATATATTATTAAATATATTGTAGAATAGAAGTAACATTTTAATAGTCAAAATGAAGTGAATCTAAACAAGAAAGTTGAGGTGAAATGTTTTTACCTTACTGAGATGAAATGTTTAGTCTTAATTTAAACAAATGAGAAAGTCAAATGAAATAAGACTTGTTTAAACTTTTTCCCATGAAAAATGTCTTCAAAATTGACACATTTCCACAAAACGTTTCTATTTTGATGAAAATACATTTTCCAGCAGAAAACTCTTTTATCAGAAAAATGTCAACCAGTAACCAGACTGGTCATAACAAAAATCAAACACTTTCCTCCATGCCTGTGGGGTCTACATTAAGCAGTACTTGGGAATGCCGAACTTCCAAGGCTGTGGCTACACTATGCAGCTTTTAGCAACATGACTGTGCCGCTAAAAGCCGCGCAGTGTAGCTGCTGTTTCCTGCCGACAAAAATCTTCTACCCCGCATGAGCGGCAGTGTCTTTGTCGGCAGGAGAGCACTCCTGCCAATAAAGCGCTGTTTAAACCAGTGCTTTTCATCGGTAAAACTTTTGTCATTCAGGGGGCGGGAGTGTTTTTTAACACCCCTGGACGACAAAAGTTTTGCCATTGAAGTGCCAATGTAGACATAACCTAGGGGAAACACAATCCTTAAAACCTTTGTTTGGATTAATGTTTGCCAGCTGGGGATATGTGTCCATCTGTTTGTGTCTGTTCCTGTAGGAATTTCCCTAATTCTTTACAGTATGCTGGGACTGGTAGCTTTAAAAATATTGAGCATGGGTGAGGATCTGATATGTATCAACATGCCATTTAACAATACAATACCAGGTTTCTGTTGGAAAGTAGCCTCGGTTGAGCTCCAGTCTGAAAACTTTAAATTATGATCTTTCATGTTGTTGTAAATGGGTAAAAGCTTATTTAAAAGCTGATATGCTAAAGGTCTGCTTCACAATCTGATCTCACATACTGCACATGGTATGAGGTGTGAACTGGTAAATGTTGACATGCGTGCGTGCACAGCAGGTGATTTTACAAGACACACAATGTTGTGCACCATGAATTTGAGCTCAGAATCACGCTTGTGATAGTTAACATTGCAGAATTCTGCCATTGCTTTTATTTTAAAAGGTCATGTCAATGACAGTCTGACACTCATAATGTCATTGGTTGCTTTGAGGAGGGCAAGAAATGTTTTCGATGCTAGCTAGCAGAAGCAGAGTAGCACCAAGGTAAAATGGTCTGGATTTGCCAGTCTAGGAGAACTGGTTTCAGAGTAGCAGCCATGTTAGTCTGTATCCGCAAAAAGAATAGGAGTACTTGTGGGACCTTAGAAACTAACAAATTTATTAGAGCATAAGCTTTTGTGGGCTACAGCCCATTTCATCGGCTGCATAGAATGGAACATATAGTAAGAAGATATATGTATACATACAGAGAAAGTGGAAGTTGCCATACAAACTGTAAGAGGCTAATTAATTAAGATGAGCTATTATCAGCAGGAGAAAAAAACTTTTGTAGTGATAATCAAGATGGCCCATTTAGACAGTTGACAAGAAGGTGTGAGGATACTTAACATGGGGAAATAGAATCTATACAGTTTGTATGGCAACTTCCACCTTCTCTGTATGTAAATATATATCTTCTTACTATATGTTCCATTCTATGCAGCCAATGAAGTGGGCTGTAGCCCATGAAAGCTTATGCTCTAATAAATTTGTTAGTCTCTAGGAGAACTGTGTGACAGTTGCAGCCCTTGAAGAGGCCAGTCACTGATAGACCCAGAGTGACAACACAGCAGAGAGTGATGTAGCCACATGCAGTATAGGCAAACCCAAGAGTTAATAGACCAAGATAAACACAAGGCCCCCAAGTCCTGAAGGCTGTGCCAAGCTGATACACACATGTAGGGGATCTCTGTGTGTTCCAACCAATCCTGAGGGGAGCTAGCCTGGCATAGCAAGATTATTTATGCAGCTGCTCTTTCCTTAGGTGCTGCCAAAGCCCAGAAATAAAAATGAGATCCCCATCCACCCAGTCCTTGATGAATCTGGATTACCCTTTCTGTTGTAAGAACAAGAGGGGTTACTATTGCCCATGTGTATTTGTAGCCCATGCAGAACCTCCTGCAGGAGTGGGAGAAGAGGGGGAGGCATGGTGATGTGTGGACTTAGATCTGCTCAGACACTAATGTGTGGAATTGAGGGGTGACAGGAGGGGTTAAATGGGTCTCCGTTGCTGCCCTCTGCCCTCAATCATCCTGAGAAGGTGATGTCTTTGGGCAGGTGGGTTGCTGTTGCTGAGTGACAGCTCAGTTTCAGAGTTGTTAGCCAGTTCTGGTGCAGCATGGAGAAGTTGATGGCTCATACCTTTCTTCCCAGCAGTCACTCAGTAGGGAGATCCCACCCCTGGCAGAGGGACATTAAGGAAGCGTTCACTTTAATTCACTGGTGATCGATTGTCAAAAAGGGCAGTGGGGAAGGAGGAATCTGTAACTCCATTCCAGAGGAGGGTGGGATCTGGGTGACTGCAGAGCAGACCTGTGATTGCTGACCATGGGGAGCCTCCACCATCTAGATTCCAGGCTGCAGAGTTCTGGCCAGACCCACATCTGCTGAATAGGAGGCCAGGATTTGGCCCCTAAGATTTATTTTCCATCTGAAATTACACAGAAACTATTTCCAGAGCATGTGCTCTTGTCCTGTTTGCATATATTGCTGCCTTCTGCCTGGTAGCATACTATATGCCTGCTTCCTAGTTGCAGACCACTGCTTAAGATTTGTCCTCTCCAGTCCTCTGTTGCCGGCAATTTCCCCCTCCCCCTCAGAGCTCTTTATTTTATTATTAACCTGGTATGAAGTCTTTGACATAGCCGGTTTAATCTGTGACTGAACCTATTTCTTTGGTTTTCATTTTATTCATACAACAGAGAAATATTGACTAAAATAAAAGAATTCTAGAAGACAGCGACAGCACCCATGTACTGTAACTATAAAAACTAAGATTAGTAATAAAGTACTAAAGTATTCCACTGATGGGCTTCCTTACATTGCCAAAAGTATTGAAACACAAAAATAGGGCTCTAGCTGCATCATAAATTTAACCCATTGTGGCTAGACGTTGAAGGAGGTTTCAGAACAGTGCTTGTCCTTGCATGGGATATATTTTGCTGCAATACTGGTTGTGATGGGTTTACAGTAAGGTAAACTTGGTGGCGGAATAGTATTGGGCCAAGAAGGCCCTGCTCCTCCACAGCTGCCGGGCATGCTTCCTCTGGAGGACCTACTTAAAAAGGAGCTCTGGCAGGCTGGTGGAGGGATAGAAAGAAACGGGCTGCAATAAGGCAGACAGGCTGCAGCCAGTGAGGCAAAGCAATGTACGAGGGAAGGACTGGGACTGTAAAACTTGGCCGGGATCCCCCTTCTCACTGATGAAGGGGGGGACAACTGGACTTTGAGGGTGAGCTTGGAAGCATTCACCACGCCCCAGCTAAAGCCCTGGACTACCAAGACTGTGTAAACAGAAGGTTGAGGCCATGCCCCAAACTGAAAGGAAAACTGAAGGCCCAGGGGAGGCTGACCTGGAGTGGCAGCCAGAAAGAATTGACCGCCTCTCACCTCTCTCCCCTTGGGCCCTCGGTTGGACCTGGTGGAGAGGGAGGGCCTGGGTCCCCCTATCTTTCCCCCAGACATTACCAGGCCCCCAGGACTTCCCGGAAGAAATGCCTCAAGGTTACTGTTTGGCTGTGGCCTGTCCACTGTGCCTGCTGGCCTCCAACCAAAGCCCATTATACCTGTGCACAATTAGTTGAATTGTCAGAGTTAGAGACAGAAATTACATATGAGGGCACCTGGGTGATTCACCAACAAAAGCAGGTCAGCCTCTTTCAGTTAACATCCCTGTGATTTGTCCAGTCTAATTTCAAATATCACAAGCAATGAGGCTTTCACTATTTCCCTTAGAAGCGTTTCCCTTCCCAGAATAGAAGACCTGACCATTAGAAACTGCCAACTGATCCCTGACCCCATCCTAAATTTTCATTTCTTTAATTTTTATTTCCATTGTTCTAGATTAGCTGTTTGATTTAATTTTTAATCTTTCCTCATAAATTAATCCCTCCAACTCGCTAATGAATTTTTCTCTTCTCTATTCTTCCATACTTTTGTCAAAATCTCTCTGATATTGAGGTAGCACAGACCAAAACAGAATGCATTATTTCCGATGTGCCGTTACTTGAATTGTATAATAATGTAGGGAAAGACTATCAGCCGCCTCCTCAGCTCTGACCCGAAGTTTCAGTCCAGAAACCTTTTCTGCTTCCATATTGCATTGGAAAGTCATAGCTAATTTTCTGTCTACTGTCACCTGCTATGTTGCTTTAAGCTTTCACTAGTGATGACCCTCAGCATTCCCACATAAGTTTATGGTTTTGTGGTATGAATGAATGAGGGTGGGCAAGTGTGTATATTGTGATGGTTTGTGATGTCATGGAGACTATTTAAAAACACTATAATAGAGGCTCAAACTAAATGTATATCCAAATAAAAAAAATGGTAAGACGACCTTACCAAAGGCTCTTAAGCAACTAAGAAGTCATGGGATGAGAGGGAAGATCCTCTCCTGGATCAGTATCTGGTTGAATGATAGGAAACAAAGGGTAGGAATAAATAGTTTTCACAGTGGAGGGAGATAAATAAATGAGTCCCCCAAGGATCTGAATTGAGACCAGTGTTGTTCAACATATTCATAAATGATCTTGAAAAAGGGGTAAACAGTGAGCTAGAAAACTTGCAGATGATACAAAATTACTCTGGATAGTTAAACCCAAAGCTGACTGCGAAGAGTTACAAAGGGATCTCACAGTTGGTCAACTGGGCAACAAAATGGCAGATGGAATTCAATGTTGATAAGTACAAAGTCATGCACACTGGAAAAAAATAATCCCACCTACACATACAAAATCATGGGCTCTAAATTAGCCATTACCGCACAAGAAAGAGTCATTGTGGATAGTTCTCTGAAAACAGCCACTTAATGTGCAATCGCCTTCAAAAAAGCTAATAGAATGTTAGAAACCATTAGGAAAGAGATAGAAAATATCATAATGCCAAGATATAAATTCATGGTGTGCCCACACCTTGAATACTGTGGACAGTTCTGGTTGCCCCATCTCAAAAAAGCTATATTAGAACTGAAAAAGGTTCAGAGAAGGGCAATGAAAATAAGAGAATGGAGCAGCTTCCATAAGAGGAGAGATTAAAAGGCGAGGACTGTTCATCTTAGAAAAGTGATGACTATGGGGGTATGACAGAGGCCTATAAAATCATGAAGTGTATGGCGAAAGTGAATAAGGAAGTGTTATTTTCCCCTTCACGGAACACAAGGAGAATACATAACACATAACACAACTAGGAATCACCCAATGAAATGAATAGGCAATAGGTTTAAAACAAAAGGAAGTACTTCTTCACACAACACACAGTCAACCTGTGGAATTCATTGTCGGGGGTGTTGTGAAGGCCAAAAGTATAACTGGGTTCAAAATTAGAAAAGTTCATGAAAGATATGTCTGTCAAGATGGACAGGGATGCAACCTTATGCTCCAGGTATCCCTAAACCTTCAACAGCGAGAAGCTGGGACTGGATGGCAGGGGATGGATCACTTGAAATTGCCCTGTTCTGTTCATTCCATCTGAAGCATCTGATACTGGTCACGGTCAGAAGACAGGATACAGGGCAAAGTAGACCACTGGTCTAACCCAGTATGGCTGTTCTTATGCAGGGAATGGGGGGGAAGTGAGGGGCTATGTACGTTTGGGGTTCTTGTGTGTGCTGGTTATGTTGTTATGTGGGTAGTTGTGTTGATTTATTCCTAGAGAGGTTGTGCTGGGAGGTTTGTGTTGATTTGTGCAGGTGGCAGTTATGCACACGGGTCTGGCAGCTGGCGAAGTAATCTACCATCTGTGCAATCTCCCTCATACAATTTGTGGCATGCAAATTAGGTTGAGTAAGGGCAGTGATTGGTCGAGTTACCTCTGTTATCACAGTGGTCTAGGACTCTTGGCATGGCATAGATTCATGCTTTACTGTGGCTGTACACTGTATTGGGTGCAATTTGTAAAGTCAAGATGGCTGAGAATTTCAAAGCTGAACAGTAAAACCCAGTGATGATTCAATTTGGGGATACTCTGAACAAAAAGAACCCTCAACCATGCTTGTAGCTGTTCCCATCTCTTTACATGACACTACAGATTTAAACTTAATAGGTTTCAGGGAGAAACGCAGAGTGACAGACCTGGAATCTTCTTATATAGACGTGTCTCAGATTTCTTCCTCTGACAATATATTTCCTTTGGATTAGTTTTTCCCTAGATGCATCAGTTAATGGTTTTCCAAAATCCATCTCATTTTATTCCCTGATCATATTTCTAACTTCTCTATATTATCTTAGTGTTTTTATGTCCCCACACTTGTTTGCAGCACCTTCCATATTAGTATCACCTGAAAATTGAATTAAATTCTTTGCATAACATCTTTAAGATTATTACTGAAGATGTTAAGTAACATCAGACCAGTAATGCCCCACAAGTCACCTCCATCCAATTTGTTGTGTTTTATTACTTTCTTTACCCTTTGTTTGCTCATTCTGACAGTTTCCAAACCAAGTTCTTGAGCTTTCATCTATTTTAATTGATACTTTGAATTAACACTTTGAAATTCCACATTTCTACATGTGTGTCAACAGTTCAGAGGCCACAGAAATGCATAAGGCATGGAACTATGATGCAACCATATCCAGTATCTCCAACACTTGGCTAACATGCTTGGTAAAATGAACAATTCTGGAGTTTCTGTTATCTCTCCACCTGCTCTTTTCCTCTTTGGGCCAGTGGGGCTCAGATAAGTTACGGAGATACATTTATCGAGTACTAGAGTTGAGCATAATGCTGCCGTCTCTACTGTAGGCACATCTATATGAGGAAAATGTGTGTTTTTCTGTATTGGTGCATCTCCACCATTGATTGAAACAGTGGAAGATGTGGGGCTGTGGGGAGTAGTTAGTTCTACTACCCTGAGTAAGGTTAGATGATACTATGGTCAAAATGCCTGCACTGGTCTCTGTTGGTACTTCCACTGTGACTATAAATGCTGGGCTGTGTGGGAGCAGAAGAACACTTACAGATTATCTCTGTGCATACCCCAGAAGGCTCAGATGTCTACACAAAGAGGCTGGCTTCTTTCCTCACCCACTGCCACTGCCAGGGAGAAGGAGGAGTACAAAGGGTGCAAGATTATGGTTCTACTATTGTTTTTGCTCTAATATTTATGCAGGACAACCGAGTTTACAGGTACTTTACAGAAATAAAAAAAGACAAAGGCCCTGAGCTGAAGAGTTTTCAGCCTGTGTTAGACAAACAGAGGGCTAAATTCTACTCTCACTTATACCACTATAAATCCTGGGGACTTCTGTTCTGATCAGTGAAGTCGTTCCCAATTTACACTAGTGTAAACAAGATCAGAATTTGGCCCAGAAGAAATAATGACAACAAAGATGAAGGAAAAGATAACAACAAATAGGAAGGTGTAAAGTAAATGATTTGTATGCCTATTCAAAGAACAGTTCTTTTAAACGTGAGAATAAAGTATAAAAGAGTAGAACCTCCCCACCCCTATCCTTCAGGGTAGAATCTCTGGTCCTGATTCTGCAATGGAATCTGTGTGGGCTGATCTGTACGTGAAGTTCATCAGTTAATTTTAATGATAATAATACTTCTCATGAAAATAGCGCTATCTGTTTTTAAAAGTTCAGTTGCTGGTGTAAAAATAAGGAACTATGGCTTGAATTAACTCCAGGACAACCTGCCCCTGAAGTCCTGACACACACATCACTCTCATTGATTTCAAAGGAAATTAGACACGTGTAAGGTTTGTAGTCTGGGAGCACTGAGCTATTCACACATTGCCAGGGGCACTTCAGACACTGCTAGTGGAGAATCAACTCCCCCTTCATTCCTTCCTTCCTTGGGGAAGTGCAAGGTCAAACTGAGCAAGGTCAAACTGGCTTCATTCAGGGTCACTGGAGTTTGCCTGAACCTTTTAGAGTGTGGAGTCTTACATTCCCTTTTAGCTAAGATAGAAAGGGCCCAATTCTGTCCCCCACCCCTTATGTACTGTGACCAACAATATTACTTGTGCAGTAAGGAATTACTCAGCAGAAATAAGGATGGCAGAATCAGGCCCTAAATCATCTTGTGCCACAGACAGAATGAAATGTAAGAAAAATAAGGTAAAAAAATAAAATAAATGAAACAAGTCAGAAAAAAATTGCTCTTTCCCATTCCTTACTTTTTTCCTCTAAAAAAAAATGAAAGATTACCTGAGATGTCAGTTAAGCAGAGACATGTTATCTTAATAAATGAGCATGCAAGTATGTGCCCAGTAAGTTTTTTGATTAAACAGGAAGCTAGAATCATATAGATATCCACAAATAAAGCTCCAAATCTAAACGAGTGTATCGTTAGCTCATTTGTAAGCCTTTCCAGATGTAGCAGCAGTTCTGACTTTGGCAGCTTTCCAGGAGGTTGCCTGCAGTCTGAGCTTTCCTGTGTCCGCAGTGAGAACTGCAATGCCTGAGTCTTGAAGGAAAGGGCTCCGCAAAGCTGACGACTAATTTTACAAAGTAACGACCTGCCTCGTGAAGGAAATTTCAGGCAGATAACTGAGCAAAGAATGCCCATTATCCTGTGGCCAAACTGCTGCAGTTTTACTGTGGATGTGTGATACTCTGCACTGCATTATGGAACACCCAGTGAAAGCCCCTTTGAGAAGATCATTTAGTGATCATATCAGAGACTCTACTGCTAGAGCCCTGGATGTTATCTGGAAAAATACAAGAGACAGACGACTGGCAGGTGAGGAGGGGGTAAAAAACATGTTTTAAAATACACAGGGATAATTAGTGGTGTCATTTTTATAAGGTATGTCAGTGTCACTCCACAATATTTACCTGTTATTTTCTTTCTATGTCATGTTACTTTGGTGCTCCCCCTTCAATGGGACTGCGCAGGATTCTCCAGCTATGATCTTGTGATATATATTTTAAAGAGCAGGAACAATGGATGTAACATTTCACTTTTGAAATTATGTTGTGGATCCCTCACAGCGAAGCATTTTATTTTGCCATTAAGTCAGCTTCTGTGTTCTATTGGTATGATATGCTTCAGTGAGTTGCATTACAGACTGTGTCCAAGCCAGGAAGTATGTCAGTTGGAGTATCTGGGCTGTGCAGTGAAAGATTACTGGTATTTCCTCTGGCAAGGCGCTCACTGCTTTAAGGTCCAAGTGTGTGTCAGGTATGCCAGAGCCAGGCTTTTGAAATATAAATTAAGTATAACTATACAGTTACAATTCATATGTTCTTATTTTGGCTTACAAGATGCAAAACATGTGGCAAACCATTATGGAGGCCTGGGGAAGAAAATAATTAACCAATTGTTTTTCTTCTGTTTGTTGTCTATCTCTGAGACCAAGGGGTTCTCATTTACATAAATGAAGGCTGTTGTTTCATAACATTTAGATACCTCAGAAAAGGCAGCAGAAATACTCAATGGGTGAGGCACATAAAAGAGGCCACTGCAGTTTGTTTATTTACTTTTACAGGGAATGGCTTATTTTGAGGGGGTGGGAGGAGGGGATTTTTTAATGATAGTGGCAAAATTAGTCATCCCTGTGATGACCAAGAAAAAAACCTTTTGGATCCAATAAAGTAAACTGAATGTTTACATCATTTTCATTTCCTTCTCTGTAGGAAAAACAAGGACAGCTAAATATTGCAAAAGCTTTTGTGATGGTGCACTAATGCCAGAAATTATTATATTGGATATTTTGGGGGAAGGATGGGCATGGATTATAAAGAAAAACATTTTAAAATTATATACTTTTTCTTCAAGACAATAATAAAAATACATTAATACTAGCCATCTAGTGCAGTTATCTAAGTATTGTAAGTTATAGTAAGTAAAACGATGTTATCTGGCAACAGTTTTGCCATCAGATTATGTGATATGCCTCATACAGTGGCAGGGATATAAATATACTTTAAACCATAGTAGATTATAAACAACTTCAGCCTGCTGTGCTAGTTATTAAATTGCAGGATTATTTCTGTGGCTGTTACTATATCTTACTATGTAGCCTTTCATTATTTTTAGATTTCTGAGATCCCTTAAAAACACCCATTTCCTTCACTTTACCTTCCATCACTGAGTTTCACAAAGAGGACCACAACACTTGAGATGGAAATGTTGGATTTAAAACTCCACACCTTGAGGTGTCAATAGCTAAACATAAACTTGCCAGTGTCATTGAGGGGCAAGACATCAACCTTTCTTCCATGATCAATTTAATTTAGCAGTCAGCCATAGACTGAGTATCATGTCTCCACTGTCTTACAGAGACAGATGGGTCGGGGAAGGGACACTGGATTTTTCTCTGTGGAAAAGGATTATGGGGCATTGTATAAGAGCCACAACATCAGGACCTATTGCAGTCAAAAGCAAGGTGCATGTAAGACAACTGGAGACAATGACAGGGAAAAAATTGGATAGGTTCAATGACAAAGCAAGGTTACACAAAATCTAGAAAAGGGAGGCTGGGTTGGCCAAGTGGTCCTTTATGTTTAATATTTTCTTATTTCCTAATCTGGGTGTTGCCAGGTCATCTAGATATTTGTTTACCCTTGGAACTTGTTTTCATTCCATCTGCTAGAGATGTTTGTATGAAATGCTTTGAGTAAGCTTTTCAATTTACAGTTAAACCTGGCATGGCATTTACATCAACAGGCTCCAAGAATGTCTGACTTACTTCCAAATAAGACAACAACAACAACAAACTCCCTTGTCTTCCCACCCATTGGTTCATACAGAAAAACATGTAATGACACAGGTAATTTGTTCCTTCCCACAGCGAGTGACATATCCATGAAAATATGTAGGTTTTATCAGGACACAAAAAGACGTTGTTAAATATATATATGCATATGTGCATATGATTGACAAATATCTGAGGAATACACAACTGATAATTTATTTCTTGGAGCTGTCACATTCCTAGAAATGAGTGAACATGTAACCCTTCAACCTCTTAAAATATGTTGATAAGGGTGGGTATGTTTTTATTCTTGATGGCAGACGTTTGTGAGCAGCCACCGTTTTTATCAATACAGTGCTTAGATGTTGGAGTGCCCTTAAAAGTAGGGAGCATTCCATTTTCCAGGCTGTGCTGGTGATCTGAGAGTTGACAGGTACAATAATACATTGGGATTGTTGTCAGCCAAATCGCTTTATTTAATCGTCAAGCTGGTACCCAGATATACAGCACAATACATAACTGCATTGAAAATATTCAGGATTCATTTCGGTAAAATGCAATGCTAGTACTGGATGAGATCAATAGAGAGACAATAAGAAGCACAAAACATCAAATAACTTTATGCTGGTTGATTGATTTACAGTATTAGAAGTTCATGAAAGGTACATGACACTAAAATCAATATTGCAATTAGATAAGCAAATTTTCATATCAGGACCTTAAAAAGCACAGGGTCCAAGTAACTTTCAAGGGAAAGCAGAAAAGGTGAAAAACTCATTCCTTGTGATATATTCAATAAGAAAATCATCTGAACAATGTTCTGCCTTGGAGTGGCCAAAAGTTATCAAAGATGTAAGCCTGTGCACAGTGATGGCAAATCCTGCAATTCAGTCCAACACAAGGATCAGACAGCTAGACACATCTACTGTAAACTTTTGGGCACCCAAGTGTCCTTACCCATTACTATTTTACATTTGGGGACAATGTATACCTTCAAATCAGCGGCACTGCTATGGGTACCCACATGGCCCCACAGTATGCCAACATTTTTATGGCTGACTTAGAACAACGCTTCCTCAGCTCTCGTCCCCTAACGCCCCTACTCTACTTGCGCTATATTGATGACATCTTCATCATCTGGAGCCATGCAAAAGAAGCTCTTGAGGAATTCCACCATGATTTCAACAATTTCCATCCCACCATCAACCTCAGCCTTGTCCAGTCCAAACAAGATATCCACTTCCTGGATACTACAGTGCTAATAAAAGATGGTCACATAAACACCACCCTATACCGGAAACCTACTGACCGCTATTCCTACCTACATGCCTCCAGCTTTCACCCTGACCGCACCACACGATCCATTGTCTACAGCCAAGCTCTGCGATCCAACTGCATTTGCTCCAACCCCTCAGACAGAGACAAACACCTACAAGATCTCTATCAAGCATTCTTACAACTACAATACCCAAATGCGGAAGTGAAGAAACAGATTGATAGAGCCAAAAGAGTTCCCAGAAGTCACCTACTACAGGACAGGCCCAACAAAGAAAATAACAGAACGCCACTAGCCGTCACCTTCAGCCCCCAACTAAAACCCCTCCAACGCATTATCAAGGATCTACAACCTATCCTGAAGGATGGCCCAACACTCTCACAAATCTTGGGAGACAGGCCAGTCCTTGCCTACAGACAGCCTGAAGCGAATACTCACCAGCAACCACATACCACACAACAGAACCACTAACCCAGGAACCTATCCTTGCAACAAAGCCCGTTGCCAACTGTGCCCACATATCTATTCAGGGGACACCATCAGAGGGCCACACATCAGCCACACTATCAGAGGCTCGTTCACCTGCACATCTACCAATGTGATATATGCCATCATGTGCCAGCAATGCCCCTCTGCCATGTACATTGGTCAAACTGGACAGTCTCTATGTAAAAGAATAAATGGACACAAATCAGATGTCAAGACTTATAACATTCATAAACCAGTCGGAGAACACTTCAATCTCTCTGGTCACGCGATTACAGACATGAAAGTTGTAATATTACAACAGAAAAACTTCAAATCCAGACTCCAGTGAGAGACTGCTGAATTGGAATTCATTTGCAAATTGGATACAATTAACTTAGGCTTGAATAGAGACTGGGAGTGGCTAAGTCATTATGCAAGGTAACCTATTTCCCCGTGCCCCCTCCCACCCACCCCCGTTCCTCAGACGTTCTTGTTAAACCCTGGATTTGTGCTGGAAATGCCCCAACCTGATTATCATACGCATTGTAAGGAGAGTGATCACTTTACATAAGCTATTACCAGCAGGAGAGTGGGGTGGGGGGAGAGAAAACCTTTTGTAGTGATAAACACCCATTTTTTCATGATTTGTGTGTTTAAAAACAAACATCTTCTGTATTTTCCACAGTATGCATCTGATGAAGTGAGCTGTAGCTCACGAAAGCTTATGCTCAAATAAATTGGTTAGTCTCTAACGTGCCACAAGTACTCCTTTTCTTTTTGCAAGTGAGGAGGATATCCTAGAAAAATACCATCATGGAGAAAAAAGAAAAGAGATCTCCCAAAAATATCCTAACATAAATATTATATGCTGAACTCTAAATGACACAGTGATTAGTGCTTCTCATGCATAGCAAAAAAGTCATCAATTATTAAAAATAATTCACGAAATTAAGAAATGTTTTTGACTAAAAAATGACCTGTCATGCTGGTGTGCGGAAAAGGGGCTGAACAGGTATATGGATCCTCTTCTCACCACATCCCCCTCCCTCAGTCTACCACAGACATGAGGCAGGATACCTGCCTAGCATTTTTATGAGCCTTAAGATTTAAACTAGGGTACTGCATATGCACTCTGATGTCTAGGAAACATAATCTGCTACCTTGAAGATGTGGCCAGGCCCTCCTACACACTTGACAATTGGCAAAAAGATCTCAAAGAGGGGCATGCATTGCTCCTCTGTGAAGGAAGAGTAAGATGCACTACAAGTTGCTTTCACCATGGCCCCCCAGGAGCCAACCTGGACTATGCTAGCAGGATGACTCATGACCCTCTGCTCTGCTCAACTCTTCTTCCACACTCTCCCACCACCTTGCATAAAGACAGGATATTGCTTTTACAGTCCAGCAACATTCAATACATCAGGAATCATTGCAACGCCATGCCAGCAGTGTTGTTGTGGTGATGTCAAGTGGGAGCATCACATACCTATTGAAGGGGGATGAAAAAAGTATGTTTGTCTTGGTTTATTCACTGCTATAAAATCCACATTTCATAATTCTTTTTCAGAGTGAACTTCAGTAGTCATGAAAGTGAAGGGATCTCTACTTGCAGCTAATACTAGCTAATGGGTGGGGAAGCGGTCGTGCACACATGAGCACCCACAAAATCTGACACTGTATGATCTTAGAATATTGAAAACAAGGGCTGTCAATTAATCTCAGTTAACTCACATGGTTAATTTAACAAAATTAATCGTGATTAAAAAATTAATTGTGATTAATCGCACTTCTAACAATAGAATACCAATTGAAATTTATTAAATATTTGTGATGTTTTTCTACATTTTCAATATTGATTTCAATTGCAACACAGTATACAGAGTGACCAGTGCTCATTATATTATTATTTTATTACAAATATATGCACTGTAAAAATGATAAACAAAAGAAATACTATTTTTCAATTCACCTCACACAAGTACCGAAGTGCAATCTCTTTATCGTGAAAGTGTAATTTACAAATGCAGAAATTTTTTTGGTTACATAACTGCACTCAGAAACAAGAGTGTAAAACTTTGGAGCCTACAAATCCACTCAGTCCTTCTTCTTACTCTGGCAATCGCTAAGACAAACAAGTTTTTTTACATTGACGGGAGATTCTGCTGCCTGCTTCTTATTTACAATGTCACCTGAAAGTGAGAACAGGCGTTCGCATTGCACTTTTGTAGCTGGTGTTACAAGGTATTTACATGCCAGATACGCTAAACATTCGTATGCCCCTTCCTGCTTCAGCCACCATTCCAGAGAACATGCTTCCATGCTGATGATACTTGTTAAAAAAATAATGCATCAATTAAATTTGTGACTGTACTCCTTGGGGGGAGAATTGTATGTCTCCCGCTCTGTTTTACCCGCATTCTGCATACATTTCATGTTATAGCAGTCTCGGATGATGACCCAGCACATGTTTATTTCAAGAACACTTTCACAGCAGATTTGACAAAACGCAAAGAAGGTACCAATGTGAGATTTCTAAAAATAGCTACCGCACTCAAACCAAGGTATAAGAATCTGAAGTGCCATCCAAAATCTGAAAGGGACAAGTTGTGGAATGTGCTTTTAGAAGAGCAACACTCTGATGCAGAAACTACAGAACCCAAACCACCAAAAAAGAAAATCAACCTTCTGCTTGTGGCATCTGACTCAGATGATGAAAATGAACATGCATCAGTTCTCACTGCTTTGGATCATTATCAAGCAGAACCCCTCATCAGCATGGAAGCATGTCCTCTGGAATGGTGGTTGAAGCGTGAAGGGACATATGAATCTTTAGCACATCTGGCACGTAAATATCTTTCAACGCCACCTACAACAGTGCCATGTGAACGCCTGTTCTCACTTTCAGGTGACATTGTAAACAAGAAGCAGGCAGCATTATCTCCTGCAAATTGTAACCAACCTTGTTTGTCTGAGTGATTGGCTGACCAAAAGGTAGGACTGAGTGGACTTGTAGGCTCTAAAGTTTTACATAATTTTATTTTTGAATGCAGTTGGGTTTTTTTTACATAATTCTACATTTGTAAGTTCATCTTTCATGATAAAGATATTGCACTTCAGTACTTGTATGAGGTGAATTGAAAAATATAACTTTTTTGTTTTTTACAGTGCAAATATTTGTAATCCAAAATAAATATCAAGTGAGCACTGTACAGTTTGTATTCTGTGTTGTAATTGCACTAATATATTTGAAAATGTAGTAAACATCCAAAAATATTTAAAATAAATGGTATTCTATTGTTTAACAGCACGATTAATTGTGATTAATTCTTTTAATTGCTTGACAGCCCTATTGAAAACTGCTATCAAATCCCCCTCACTCTTCAATTCTGCAGACTAAATAAGCCCAGTTCCCTCAGCCTCTCCTCATGAGTCATGTGCCCCAGCGCCTAATCATTTTCGTTGCCCTCCACTGGACTCTCTCCAATTTGTCCACATCCTTTCTGTAGTGGGGGGCCCAAAACTGGACGCAATACTCCAGATGTGACCTCACCAGTGCCAAAGATAGGGGAGTAATCACTTCCCTCGATTTGCTGGCAATGCTCCTTCTAATGCAGCCCAATATGCCCTTAGCCTTCTTGGCAACAAGGACACACTGTTAACTCATATCCAGCTTCTTGTCCACTGTAATCCCCAGGTCCTTTTCTGCAGAACTGCTGCTTAGCCAGTCAGTCCCCAGCCTGTAGCTGTGCATGGGATTCTTCCATCCTAAGTGCAGGACTCTGCACTTGTCATTGTTGAACCTTATCAGATTTCTTTTGACTCAATCCTCCAAATTGTCTAGGTCACTGTGGACCCTATCCCTACCCTCCAGCATATATACCTCTCCCCACAGCTTAGTGTCATCCGTGAAGTTGCTGAGGGTGCAATCCATCCCATCTTCCAGATCATTAATGAAGATGTTGAAAAAACCCAGCCCCAGGACTGACCCCTGGGGCACTCCACTTGATACCGGCTGCCAACTAGACATCAATCCATTTGATCATTACCCGTTGATCCTGATGATCTAGCCAGCTTTCTATTCACCTTATAGTCCATTCATCCAATTCATACTTCTTTAATTTGCTGGCAAGAATACTGTGGGAGACCATATCAAAAGCTTTGCTAAAGAACAGGTTGCCACATACTTTAAAAACCTGATACAAAAATTAGAATTTATGACTTTTATTACTACAGTAACTTAAAACAAAGACACATCATTGGAAGATCACCTTCCTGACTTTAGTTCCTGACTTAACCATATATGTGAAAACGAAGGCAAAGTCTGGCTTGTTTGGCAGTCTTTGCTCAAGTCTTGAATACTTGAAGTGAAATCCTGATCCAGTTGACGTCAATGGGATTTTTGCCATTGACTCACGTGAAGTCAGGATTTCACCCTGGGAATGTTATCCTGTTGTGCACGAAGACAGCTGGCTGAGTACCATAAACTTGAATAGATTAGGCTTTCACTGTGCTTGCTTCTCTTGTTTTTTCACTTTCATACATACTCATTCACGAACATTGTTAGAAAAAAGAAACAAATAAGGAACCTGCCCAATAGATCTTGGACATACCCCCTATTTGAAGTTAATTGACTTTTCAATAAAGGACAGACCTAAATTCCTTACTAAAATGATTTGTAGATACCAAAATACATAAAAGATTAAAAGATGTATTGCTAACTCTCCTTAGAAAAGACTATCTTCAGATTGCAATGAAGAAAACAGGTTTCTGCAAGTTCAGATAAACGTTGAACTCAAAATAGCTCCTCTCTTTTCTTTGTGTTATTTTCAGAGAAGGTAGAAAGACATTTGCTAAGACCCTGCAAAATTAACTTTACATTTGCATGTGTGTGCACGTGTATATGATAACTGGACAAATAGTTCAGTAATATTTCTTTTGACTTTTTCCATTTTCAAAAAACCAGAAACAACTAAGGAATTTTAAGGGGAGGGTTTGGCAGGGTGGTGGAATGAATTTTTTCTCTCTTCCCCTTGCCCCCCGCCTCCCCCCCACCCCCAAACAGCCAATTTTCATTATTTTGGGGGGGGGGGGTTTTCTCTCTTCTTTATTTATTTATTTATTTTTGCTGAATAGGATTATTATTTTCTACAAAACTCTATAATTCAATAGTCAATTTTTCTTCTGATTTTGGCCCTCAGGCACCTAGTCTTACAAATGGAAGGATATAAGAAGTAGTTAATATGTGGCCTTATTACTCAGGAGTGGTGAGCTTAATAAATGTGTTTTGTATAAAAGATGATATTGTGCAAACATGTTTTTGTTGACTATTGATATACATTTAAAAAGAGATACGGAAGTCGACATTTAGACACCTAGGATAAATAAATTGCAAGATTTTTCAGCGGTACATCAATTGAAGTAACTGGCAGATCTGAGTGCCCACCACCTCTGAAAACTAGGCCTATGTAGCCAGACAGATGTGGCTATCTGTAGCTCTCTAGTAATATAAATGTAAAGGTACATATGATGGGTGCATGAATATATAAATTTGTTCATATATGACAGACAGATGGTATGTTAAGTTTTTGTCTGCATTATTTAGCTATATAAAGTGTTTTGTGGTAGCTTTTATTTGAAAGACACAATATACTGCATTTATCTTACTTTAGTTCCTGACTTAACCATATATGTGAAAACGAAGGCAAAGTCTGGCTTGTTTGGCAGTCTTTGCGTCTTGAATACTTGAAGTGAAATCCTGATCCAGTTGACGTCAATGGGATTTTTGCCATTGACTCACGTGAAGTCAGGATTTCACCCTGGGAATGTTATCCTGTTGTGCACAAAGACAGATTCAAAAAAAATTTAAAGATCAGAAAGGACCATTATGGTCTCTTGTATAACAGGCCATAGAGCCCTGTAATTTTTGCATTAAGCCCATAACTTCTGTTTGAGGTACAACATATCTTGAGGTAAAGACTTCAAGGGATGAAGAGTCCACCACACCCCTATGTTCTAACAGTTAATTACTTCCCTCTTTAAAAATTTGTGCTGCCTTTCTAGTCTGAATTTGTCTAGCTTCAACGTCCAACCATTAGATTTTGTTATGCTTTTTTTCTGCTAGATTAAAGTGTTGTCTACTATCAGAAATCTCTGATACAGGTACTTGTAGACAATGATCAAATCACCTTTTAACCTTCTCTTGGGTTAACTAAATAGATGAAGCTTCTTGAGTCTCTATAAGGCAGGTATTCTAGACCTCAGATCATTCTTTTAGCTCTTTACTGAGCCCTTCCCAATTTTTCAACATCCTTAAAAAAATTGTGGACACCAGTACTGGATAGAGTATTCAGGTAATGATCTCACTAGTACCGTATACAGAAGTAATACCACCTCCCTACTCCCATTTGGTGATTGCCCTTTTGGCTACAGCATCACATTGGGAAATCAGTTATCACATAACACCTAAGTCCTTTTCAGTTTCACTGCATTCAAAGATATTGTCTGCCATCTCATAAACTATTTCACATTTGGGAACAATGTACACCTTCAAATCAGCAGCACTGCTATGGATACCCGCATGGCCCCACAGTATGCCAACATTTTTATGGCTGACTTAGAACAACGCTTCCTCAGCTCTCGTCCCCTAATGCCCCTCCTCTATTTGCGCTACATTGATGACATCTTCATCATCTGGACCCATGCAAAAGAAGCTCTTGAGGAATTCCACCATGATTTCAACAATTTCCATCACACCATCAACCTCAGCCTGGACCAGTCCACACAAGAGATCCACTTCCTGGACACTACAGTGCTATTAAGCGATGGTCACATAAACACCACCCTATACCGGAAACTACTGACCGCTATGCCTACCTACATGCCTCCAGCTTTCATCCAGACCACACCACACGATCCATCGTCTACAGCCAAGCTCTACGATCCAACTGCATTTGCTCCAACCCCTCAGACAGAGACAAACACATACAAGATCTCTATCAAGCGTTCTTACAACTACAATACCCACTTGCTGAAGTGAAGAAACAGATTGACAGAGCCAGAAGAGTACCTAGAAATAACCTACTACAGGACAGGCCCAACAAAGAAAATAACAGAAGCCACTAGCCATCACCTTCAGCCCCCAACTAAAACCTCTCCAACGCATCATCAAGGATCTACAACCTATCCTAAAGGATGACCCATCACTCTCATAGATCTTGGGAGACAGGCCAGTCCTTGCTTCCAGACCGCCCCCAACCTGAAGCAAATACTCACCAGAAACCACACACCACACAACAGAACCACTAACCCAGGAACCTATCCTTGCAACAAAGTCTGTTGCCAACTGTGTCCACATATCTATTCAGGGGACACCATCATAGGGCCACACCATCAGAGGGCCACACATCAGCCACGCTATCAGAGGCTCGTTCACCTGCACATCTACCAATGTGATATATGCCATCATGTGTCAGCAATGCCCCTCTGCATGTACATAGGCCAAAGTGGACAGTCTCTACGTAAAAGAATAAATGGACACAAATCAGACATCAAGAATTATAACATTCAAAAACCAGTTGGAGAACACTTCAATCTCTTTGGTCACTCGATTACAGACCTAAAAGTGGCAATTCTTCAACAAAAAAACTTCAAAAACAGACTCCAACGAGAGACTGCTGAATTGGAATTAATTTGCAAACTGGACACCATTACATTAGGCTTTAATAAAGACTGGGAGTGGATGGGTCATTACACAAAGTAAAACTATTTCCCCATGTTTATTCCCCACCCTGACCCCCCCACTGTTCCTCAGATGTTCTTGTCAACTGCTGGAAATGGCCCACCTTGATTATCACTACAAATGGTTTCACCCCCTCCCCCTGGCTCTCCTGCTAGTAATAGCTCTCCTTACCTGATCACTCTTGTTACAGTGTATATGGTAACACCCATTGTTTTAAGTTCTCTGTGTATATGAATCTCCCCACTGTATTTTCCACTGAATGCATCCGATGAAGTGAGCTGTAGCTCATGAAAGCTTATGCTCAAATAAATTTATTAGTCTCTAAGGTGCCACAAGTCCTCCTTTTCTTTTTGCGGATACAGACTAACATGGCTGCTACTCTGAAACCCATCTCGTAAGTGTGACCCGTCTTCTTTGATTTTCTAGATGCCGTTATATTTGACAGTACTAAAATGCTTGTTGTTCAAATGAGCCCACTTTGACAAGTGAGCCAACTCAGTCTGTATCAATGAACTATCCCCATCATTATTATCTCTCCTCCAATGTTTGTATCATCTACAGACTTTTCCAGCAATGATTTTTCTATTTTCTTCCAGATCAGTAATAAAGATATTGAATAGCAGTGTGCTAAGAACACACCACACAGCGGCACTCAAAAAAACAAACAGAATGTTGGGAATCATCAAGAAAGGGATAGATAATAAGAAAGAAAATATCATATTGCCTCTATATAAATCCATGGTATGCCCACACCTTGAACTGCATGCATATGTGGTTGCCCCATCTCAAAAAAGATATATTAGAATTGGAAAAGTTTCAGAAGAGGGCAACAAAAATGATTGGGGTATAGAATGGCTTCCATATGAGGAGAGATTAACAAGACTGGGACTTTTCAGCTTGGAAAAGAAGTGACTAAGGGGGGATATGATAGAGGTCTATAAAATTATGTGTGGTATTGAGAAAGTAAATAAGGAAGTGTTATTTACTCCTTCTCATAATACAAAAACAAGGGGCCACCAAATGAAATTAACAGGTAGCAGGTTTAAAACAAGTACAAGAAAGTATTTTTTCACGCAATGCACAGTCAACCTCTGGAACTCCTTGCCAGACCGTGTTGTGAAGGCCAATACCATAAGGAGGTTCAAAAGGGAGATAGATAGATTCATGGAGGATAGGTCCATCAATGGCTATTAGCCAGGATGGGCAGGAATGGTGTCCCTAGCCTCTGTTTGCCAGAAGCTGGGATTGGGTGACAGGGCATGGATCACTTGATGATAACCTGTCTGCTCATTCCCTTTGGGGCATCTGCCCTTGGCCACTGTCAGAGGACAGGATACCGGGCTTGCTGGACCTTTGGTCTGACCCAGTATGGCCGTTCTTATGTTCTCCATAAAATGATGATTCCCCATTTATAACTCCTTTTTGAGATCTATCAATTAACCAGTTTTAATCCATCTAATATGGGCTACATTGATCTTAATATAGTACTAATTTTTACGAGAATATCCCTGTGGGACTAAATCATATGCTTTATAGAAGTCTAAGTATATTATGTCCATGGTTACCTTTATCAACTAAACTTGTAATCTTATCAAAAAGATATCAAGTTTTCTTACCAGACCTATTTTCCATAAAACCATGTGGATTGGTATTAATTATGTTACCATCCTTTAAGTCTTCAGAGATTGCATCAGTTTTTCTGTGATTTTGCCTGGGATCAATGGAAAGTTAACTGACCAGTCGTTGCCTGGATCATCCCATTTGCTCTTCTTAAATATTGGCACAAATATTATTTTTCTTCTGTCTTCTGGCATTTCCCTCGACTGGAACTTCTAAGGTTTATCAAAAGTCATTATTAATGGTTCAGAGAATTCCTCAGCAAATTCTTTCAACACTCTTAGGTACAAATTATCAGGCCCTGCTGATTTTAAAAATATTTAATTTTAATACTTGCGCTTTAACATCCTTCCTGAGGTTACTGGTGGAAGAGAAAGCATTTCCTTGTCACTGTAAGATAGATACGAGTATGTTGTTCTGCTTTTTCCAAATACAGAACAGAAAAATGTATTGAATATTTTTCCTTATCTGTTTCATGATTGACGTTATAGTATTAGAACTATAATGTTGTTACAGTTTTGTTTGTTCCTGGTATAATTAAAGAATTTCTTCTTGCTGTTATTAGTCTACTGGCAATAGATTTTTTGTTTGATACCTTTATCTTCCCTAATTAGTTCTCTGCATTTCCTAACTGCTGGTTTGTACACAGTACTGTCAACTTCCTCATTTTTCCATTTGTTAAGTATATTTTTTATTTTTGTTTTTATTTTGACTTCCCCTCTGAACCAGGATGGCTTTTTCACAGAAGGAGCCTTCTCGGGGGATTGTGAGGTTTTGGGGTCATCTAATAAAGCATTCTTAAACAACTTCCAATTATCATTCTCATTTTTTGTGTTTAATTTTTTCCACCCACTGAATTTTGCTCATCATTGTTTTGCTCATCATTGTCCCTGTTTAAAGCACCAACTCTACAGGATCTCAGATAAAGGTGTATTGTATCACATTTTACCTATTCTCAGAAACGTATTCTCTGCATGTACAAGGAATATATTGCTTTAAATGTTAGCTCAGTAACTGTCTTGAGGTTGGAAGAATATAATATATTTGGTGGGTGGCTGTGTGGGTGTAGATGAGGTAATGTTTTACAAAATATGCAATTATACAAGATACCACACATTGAGTGCATTGTGAGGCTTCAGGCCAAGTGCTTTCCACCACTTGATATGTAATCCTTCTATAAACTCACTTTTGAACAATATAAATGCTTTTAGAAATCGAGTGAGGTATCTATTGATTAATAAGAATCACACATGCAGTTATTCTACACTGAATTCTGGCCTTCCTTGGAATCAGCTTCCTGATCTGATTGTTCCTTTTATCCAGGCCATTTTATAAATAATTAAATATAGCCACATCTAAAATTATCACATTTGCAAAATATTTATGAATGGTGTTGATGTTATCCTGATAAAACAGTAATTTGATAACTTCTTGTTAATAGATAATAATTCATGGAAAGCAAACAGCACAACAATACATAACTTTTACTGTTTTGTCATGAAATAATCCATACCCAGTAAAGAACATGACAGGATGCAGTGAAAGAAATATTGATCATTTCTTCAGACTAAAAGCTGCCAACTGTTTTTATCAGGTTAAAGTTTTCTCACTTCTGCAGAGGGTTTGTTGTTATCCTGAGAGCTACCTGAAAAACATGTTGTAAACTAATATTTGAGAGGAATATTAATTAAGTGGGTTTTATAATTCATCACAACTTCAAAGTTCAGACTACATATGTGATTGCACATAGATCTATGTGCACTTGTCTACATATAGACACACTTGTCTGCACAGTACATATACATCATATGTTTTTATATATTTGGAAAATGTTGGCTACACTCATATTATAACTGTATATGGAAAAATGAAATATTTCACTTTGTTTTTTAAACAGGGGAAGGTTGACATTTGTAGTGCAACGTTTCTGAGCCAAAATTCCCAAATTATGATATTTTGTTGTTGGGTCTTTTCCTATACTTTATTCTCTTAATTTGTCACTCTCCAAAGAAAAATGTGAAGAAGTGTTGAAATGATCTGAAGAGGTTGTAGTGCTGCTTATTTTCAGCTATTGGATTTTGTTTCCAACACCTTTGCACTTCCAATTTGAAGGGTGATATGGGTGGAGTTTGTAGCTATCATACAGCAATGCAAGTGAAAGTGTACTTTCTCTGTTATCTTGGCTATTTTTAATGGGTATTTCAGTATAAAACCGCCACATTGCAGTTTGGGCAGGATGAGGCACTGGAGAGTTGTAGCTATTGTTTTGACATATTTCACCATAAGTTGAATTTTAAACATTTCCTTCATGCAGTTCCTCTGTCATTTCCTTAACCAGAATTCAATAATAGAATTGTTTTGTCAACATTTATTAAACAAAAAAAGAGCACACAGTACACTAAACACATTATGAAAGTGACTGTAATAAGGTTCTCGTGTATACAAGTTAGAACAGCTGGAGGGTCTTATGGAAATATACACTATTTTCAGCATTCTGTTTTTCCACAGTCCTCTTAGTCAGTTCCAACACTGAAAGAAACACAGCCTGATGTCATGTACTGTGCTTGAGCTTTTAGGGTTGTGTATTGATAGAATGCAAGCCCAGAAATTTTCTGGAATCTGTAAATTTTGGAATTAGTTTTACTGTGATCCTGGAAACCCAAAATATTTATAAAGATCACATGCAACTGCCAGGAAGGGACGAGATACACATAGGGAAACGCTCAAAGCTTGTCCCATTAGGGGATGAGTACTCCTGTCGACCAGCAGAAAGAGGTCGAGCACCACCACATTCATTGGTCAGCTGTGCAGCAAGGCAGTTTGAGCTGATTCTGGGGGAAGAAGGAGAACATAGCTTGCATCAGGGAAGCTGCCTGTTAGGATTCCAGGATATGCCCCCTCATCTGTATTTCTCAATGTTCTGAGGCCTAAATGTGGTTTACATTGTGGGACAGGAAGCGAAAACAAGGGATGAGGACAAAATTATATCTGTTCTCTGTGGCCCCAGCTTTATGATTCAACATTGTAGATGTTATTAAACTATACTATAAAAATTGAGATACAACAAGATCGTTGAATGAAGTTCGTCTTAATGACAGACTATTGAGAGGTGTGCCCCTTTGAATATCACAGTTCTTTGCATGTTCATATGTTTCCCAAGATCCTGGGACTGAGTTCCTCGGTTTCCAGGACTGTGTTCCCTTGCTGCATTGTGTGAGCAGTTCACACATGTGAAAGATTATTATATTATTGAAGCTTTTCTAAAAGTGCTGAAAAGTGATGTAAGTGCTGAACTGCTTTACTGCTTTGATTGTTTGGAAGAGCCTCCCTCAACAAATATTACAATCTCTGCAATTCCATTAACATCTGGACGATTTCCTCACGTCAGAGTTTGGTTGATGAGTTCCAGATGTTATGACTTATTGATATTTTCATTAACTTCTGAGCAGTACTGTCTTTCTGTTTTGTTTGCAGACTCAAACTTCTTAATACACCAGTGTTATTGTGGGTAAGGAATGAAATTAGTGTTTGGCACCAACCTAGAACAACTGAATTCTCTTGTTACCATGTGCATTCTCAGTTCTGTTACAAGATCTCTAGCCTGTGGGAAGGTCAACTTTAACCCCCACTAAGATAAGGATAATTTCACTGAACTGCTACTTTCAATTAAAATGAATTACACAAATTGCTAATTCTGCTCCAGATTTAACTTTATACATTGAGTTACCCAGACATATGAAGCACAGGAAATAAGACAGTATTAATAGGGAGCATTCTCAACTTTTTTCACTTCTTATAATGTAACTGTAACAATCATGTAGAGAATAGGTATTGCTCTGAAAGAATACCACCATCGCCCCACTTTCAGGAAGAAGCTCAGTTCTGTGGTTGGTTGCATATTAGGAATTAGCTGCATACTCATTGTTAAGTGGTAAGGAAGAAAATGAAAAAAGTGGAGATAAGCGGGATATGTAAAACTACATATCTATTCAGCTGACTGATTATCTTCTATGGAGATACATATATTTTATGGTTGCTAGTTTTATGATAGAACTCCTAGAGGATAAGAGTTGAAACAATTCCCCCAAGTTAGTTCCATCAGCACTTTTTGGAAGTAGTTGCAAGTTGAATGAATGACATCAGAACAACTTTGCTTTCATTAAAAGAAAAAAGAAAAGGAGTACTTGTGGCACCTTAGAGACTAACCAATTTATTTGAGCATAAGCTTTCGTGAGCTACAGAAGTGAGCTGTAGCTCACGAAAGCTTATGCTCAAATAAATTGGTTAGTCTCTAAGGTGCCACAAGTACTCCTTTTCTTTTTGCGAATACAGACTAACACGGCTGTTACTCTGAAACTTTGCTTTCATTGTATTGTTGTTCTGGAGACTTGAGTGTCAAATTTTCAAAACTAGCTCTAAAACTGCACTTGAAAGTTTTTCACAAGCAAACCGTACATTTATGTATGAAAATTAGATTCTGTGTGTGTGTGTTTGTGTGTGTGTGTGTGTGTGTGTGTGTGTGGTTTGCTGTTATTTCTTAAGTAGCACAAGTGTGCTTGGCACCATATAAGACACAGATATAAAAAAAAGTTCTTGCTTCAAAGAGTTTACAAGCAGGGAAACAAACAGAATGACAGTACTTAATGGGAGAAGCAGAGGAAGGAGATATGTTAGCTCTTTCTCTCACACACACATGTACATTATGTTTTTCTATTAAAAATATATATACTGATGTGATCCACTGCTGCATAAGGAACACAGAAGGAGAACTAACTGAGCCCCCTGGTTCCTCCCTGCACAGCCAAGACTTCCAACTTCCACGAATGGGGTGTGGGCTGGACTCCAACAGGGACTTCCTCAGCATCCTTAAATAGGAGAAACTCCATAGCCACCTCCTTCACCAGGGGGTTAGAGACTCAAGTGGTCCACTGATATCAGCAGCTCTAGACTCTGTGAGGGCTTGTGTGGTTGGATCGTTGCCTTTTGGATAGGAGAGGCGAGAGAAAGGGGAGTATCTGAGTAGGGGCTTAGGTAATGGATAGACCCTAATATCAGCCCTGGTGCTCACTGACATCAGAACATTCACTCCATGATGGACTAGCCTTCTGACACCTTCAAAGACTCGTCCTGGCTCCTGGACAGCAGAAGAAAGGGTGAGAGATCCCTCCTCAGACCCAAATAGTTCCCTAACCCACACTTGAGGCATCCCAAGGGGAGGGGAACTTGTGGCTTATGTAGAGAGGGAGTTGGGAGGATAGCTTACCTATGACATACGTGTTATATATACTAAAAGGAGCTAATCATGTTAGATGAGGGAATGGTTTGGGAATAATCTATATCGAAGGGATAAAACAAACATACAACCAAAAATAAATAAAATAGTATGAAAATAATGGGCAGTGAGCGCTAAGTTGCTTTTTCTGGAGTCAGAGAAAATTTTAAGGAAACGTGGGGCGTTCTGCAGTGATTGGCATTTTTAACATAATTTATTTTAAAAGTTTAATTCATTGCCACCTAATTGTGCACAGACATTGCAGGATATGATTACTGTTATCTCATCCTCCCTTCCCACTACCTTCCTCATTTGTGACTTTGTTTTGTTAGATCCTAGGCTCGTGTCTTTTTATGTGGTTGTACAAAGGGGCCCTCATTCAGATTCGTGTTTTTTGGCTGTCACTCTACTTTAAAGAGTTATTCATAACAATACAATATATTTCTCAAACTCAAGCAAATGTGAATCTCAATCAGTGAGAAGTTTGCACACTCATCCGAGAATGTTCATGGCTGCCTTTCAAAGAGAAATTATGGGGGAAGAGCAAGTATTATGCATTCCATTTTCTCTGGTGTGTTTTCTTTTATTTTGAAGTTATAGTTCCATAATTTAGACATTTGTTACTTCAGGAGTCTGACATTGATTTGGTAGAAGAAATAATTCAGAACCTTCACAAGGCTCTGCAGTCTCTGGTCTTAGGTGAAGAGTGTCACTGCCTATTGGCATTCCATGAAGCCTGTTAGCTTCTAATCTATTGGTATTCACAGATGCTCAACTTGAAAGCTTAGCAGTGCCTGTTTAGAGTTGTGCCCTGCATTACTTAGGCAGCTTGATGTTCTATATTTGTTGTTTGGCAGTCACCCTAACATAGCAAAGTGTCTGCCACTCTAGCTGATGTAACACTGGGCTGTACTAGGGATCCAGAAGAAGACTTCAGCACATGCCCCTGCTTGTTGTTGCCTGTCTTGGCAGACAAACTCCAGGCATTTAACTGGCATCAATCCAGTCCAGAAACTGAAACAGCATCTTGTGCTTCTTTTAGTCAGTCATAAACTTGGTGTTTTTCAGGTCAGTTGAACTGCAGCTGAATCCATGAAATGCATAGAAGAGAGATTCACACCGAGAGGCTGTCTGCATTAATAAAGATGTATCTGCATTAATAGTTTTCATGCACTATGCTGTGCTGCAACTTTTCGCTGTGTAGTTTCATTTGTCCATCTTTACAGTAGATGCTCAGTCACTACTTCAGTCAAACCCTGTATAGCTGTAGATAGGAGGCTGTACATATGAGACTACCAGCACATACCCTATAAGCAGTGTTTTGAACCCTAAACAAGCACAGCAACATGACTGGAATGGTAACTGGAATAGTAAACGGTTGTGGGAACTGCCTGCGGGTGGTTTTCATGCTCTGTGGGCTACCGTAATATTGTGTTGTTACAAGTTGTGTGACAAAGTTCCTCATCTGCCTTGGTGAGTTCTGTGCTTATTGGCAGATTTGCTCACCTCAGAGGTTCACGGCAGCCCTCAGTTTGCCCACTTTTGCTAGTGGCTCAAACCTGCTGTTCACTCAGTTAACCTCATCACTGGGCAGCATGGGGAAAAGGAAGGAGAACAATCCCCGCAGTCTCTGCTGATCCACCTAGTGGGTCGGGGGACAGGCCAGGGACCTTCCCCTCTGGTGGGACCCACAGTCCAGGTCAACTCCTCTTATATCCAATAGGGAGGAGGGGGAGGGGGAGAACCTGGGCCCTTTCTCGACTCCGGGTTCCAGCCCAGGGCCCTGTGGATCACAGCTGTCTACTGTGTTTCTTGTAACAGCTGTGTGACAGCTACAACTCCCTGGGCTACTTCCCCATGGCCTCCTCCCAACCTTCTTTATCCTCACCACAGGACCTGATGCCAGATAGCGTTTGTACTCCTCAGACCTACAGCAGCACACCCTCTCACTCTCAGCGCCTTGCGCACCCCTCCCTGCCTGAAGTGAGGTCCTTTTTAAAACCAGGTGCCCTGATTAGCCTGCCTGTTCTAATTGATTCTGGTAACTTCTTAATTGGCTCCAGGTGTCCTAATTAGCCTGCCTTAATTGGTTCCAGCAACTTCCTGATTGTTCTGGAACAGCCCATTATCTTACTCAGGGAAAAGGGACCTGCCTAATCTGGGGCTAATATATCTACCTTCTATCACTCTCCTGTAGCCATCTGGCCTGACCCTGTCACAGTTGTTTTATTATAGATATTGTTTTCATTATTATTCCTCTCACTAGGTGCTTGATCCTGCACAATTAAAGTTAATGGAAGCTTTTCTTGGACTTGAATGGGAACAGGATAAGCCATAAGGGCCTGATCTGAAAGCTCAGGCTCACCGGGAGTCTTTTGATTGAGTCTACTGGGCTTTGGATCACTCTCTAGTGGTGTTACATGTCTGAGGTGTAGATCATTAGTCAGTGTAAATAAAAGTTAAATCCAGTTAGCAGAACTCATTCATTTATCGCTGTAAATGAATAGTTCTAGCCAATCTACCAAAATGGACATGTGCCGGTATAACAAGACCAGACCAACTCTTCAGTTCCTCAAGATGGCTACTTTAATCAGCTAGACTGTGATTAGAATGTAGTATTAGTATGCAGTACCTGTGACAGATGACTCTTAAAGTTGTAGCATGCTTCCATGAGACTACAGGAGATTGTGGTAGGTGCCAAGGGATCACAATAACTTCCTCAACCCCTTGCAGGGCCACAGGAGTCAGGCAAAGTGACATTTTCATATGCACACCTTTCAAAGGGAAGGATGGATGCTGAGGGTGGTGAGATCTGCACTACTCTGCAAGAAGTAGGTGCAATAAGAGTGACAATAATTTCATGCCCATGCAATGGGGAGCCCAGGAGACTATCATTGGCAATTCTATAACCATGGAGTGATCCCTCTGCCTCAAAATACACTATAATGCAAGTAATCTTTGCCATAATTTTACAGATTAACCCCCTGTCACCCCCAGGATTGGGAGAAATGCAAAGATTGCTTAGGACCTCCTTTGCCTAGTCCCTTTAGCAATCCTGAGCATGAGCCTGGTACAAATAAGGATTGTGTCTTTCATGTTTTTATTCTTATGCTTTCTTCCCTCCACGTGCCAGGCCCATAGTTGAACCAGCAACAGCTCAGTTTAAAGAACATTTTGGGAATCCTAGAAAACAGGGCAAATGAAATTTTCTTTAATATATTGAAGAGTCTAGGGTATTTTGGTTTTTGTTTTGTTTTTGTTTTGTTTTTTTATGCTGTGAATGAACAGAAGCCCAAGTTTAATAAATAATTAATATTAGTTACTAGTGCCAATGAGCTTGTCACCCAGAGATCTCAAAGTGCTTTACAGAGAAGGTACATGTCATTATCCTCACTTTACAGCTGAGAAAAGTAAGGCACAAAAAGGTAAATTGTGTTTCCCAATGTACTTAGCAGGTCATTCCAAGTGAAACCTTGTTTGACTCCATTCTCCATCCCTAATCTGTCAAACACATATTTTTTCCAGTGGGCTGATAATGTTTTTTTGTTTGCCCAAAGAGCTTGGGTATCCCCATTGGGGTCACTCTGCCTTACTTCCTTCTGAAGCTTGGCATTCTGACCCAACACTCTTTCATTAAAAACTTGACAAATTAAAGCTTAGAATATATGAACGTCATAAGTAGTCATGCTTCTGCTAACCAGTTAATAGTGTAGTTCGTGTTGATCTGCACTCATTATTTTTCCTTTCATTTTTATAACATGAGGAAGATAAAATAGTCAGTCTGATCTTATTCAGAGTCTGACGCAGTTGGCCACTAATATCAAAGATTCCCATCCTATTAACTTCAGTGGGCATTGGTTTAGACCTTGACACACATGCAAACTGGAGTTACTCCAGTACAGTCAGTGGATTTACTTCAATTTACACTGGTGCAACTTAAAGCAGAATTGGCACGTTCTTGTCATCTGACTTGACTAACATACTAGAGAGAAGATGTTTTTATGGTCTCAGATGGATTATGGAAGAGAGAAATCAGTCATTAGCAAAAATGGATTAGTTTAAGTAACAAGCTTTGAAGGATATTGGCAGAAAGAGAGTTCTAATTGGAAAAAAATAGCTTGATCGTCTTACGGGATCTTTTCTCTTTGAAGTTATGGGGAGGGATTTTTTGTGCATCTGAAAGAGTGAGTATATTATGTACCTAAGTGCATGTGAAGAAATTATTTCATTTTTCATTTTTTGCCTGAAAAGCAGAAAAGATTGACAACAAACTTTTTACTTCTCATTTGACATAGTCCAACTTAATCTTCCATATCTTAGTTAGTAGTATTTATAATTCTCATCTTGCTCATAGGCCATCTTACATTAAGTCACTAAGGTTAGAGTCCTCAGAGAGCTCATCTGAAAGTTGAAACCTGTAATTCCTGATCTTTGCACCCACCATTGTTTTTTGTAAGAGCTTCTGAAGCTGTTCGGAATTAAAGGTCATTATGGCTCTATGTATATTTGGGCTATTTGGCCAAATTAGCTTACCACGGTGGCCTGCTGGTTGGTGATGAGCACATCTGGTTCCATTTCTTTGGTGCTACCACAGTAAAATGTGATTTCAAGCACAAGGTTTCACTATCCACCATCTGGGGAAATTCTCCACAGGGAAATAACTTTTCCCTGCCCCTTTCATTAAGATAATTCGATCTGATACTCTCTTTGCTCTAATTGCATCACACCATCTCCATTTTCATCTCTTTCAGATGTAACAATTTCCAGTTGTAAGCCAGGAGCCAGTTCACAATATTTATGAACAAATTGGGCTGTAAAATTCTTCAACACAAGGACTGACTCCCACTATGTGTTTGTGCAGTGCCTAGCACAATAGGGTGTGATTATGTCCTCTCTGTGGTACTGCTGTACACATACTAGCAATAATACACTATAAAGCTTTGTTTGCTTATTAAAATTGCATAGTAATGGGTAAAATGTTATGCTTTTAGGGAATAAGAGGAATTCCTTTTACATTACACAGTATGCTGTAGCTATATGGTCAGATTAATATTTTCTGGCAAATCTACCTCAAATGTATTTAAACAAAATAAATTAGCTAAATTAAAAAGGTAGCAATGTGTGACTTTTAGGTATAATACTCAGACCAGACAGCAATTTAAAAATAGTATTGTCATATTGTGCATTCTAACGGGACAATAAAATGTAACAGGAATAGCAAATCAACTTGTTCACCATTGGATATGTCAGTTACATGTACACGCTGCTACATATTTGCAAATGTAAGCTCAAAATACGTGCCTTGCACTTGGTACAGAAGGTGGTGAGGTTTTGGGTGATCCTTTGATCCTGTGTGAGTTCATTCCACGGTCTCAGACAAGGCCCTGAGAAATCACACAGACCCCACATTTACAAATACAAATTGCTCATTTCCATGTGCAGTTTCTCAATGTGCATGTGAAAAAAGACCTTTATTTTCTACTGAGCCTGCAAGAAAGATGGTGCTTTAGTTTCTTTTCATATTCTTCCACCACAATCATAGCTTTTTCCAGTGTTGGGCACATGATATGGCTCTGTCCGTAGCCCTGGCGAGATCTTCTATGGTGCACAGTTCCTCCAGGAGCTGGCAGACCAACAGATGTTCCATGGTTTGTGTTTCACTGTAGTCATATGTGTCAGGTCATTGGAATAGCTCCACTTCCGCATATTAACTTTTGACTGGACAGCTGCTTGAAGGCAGTTTAAACATCTCCAGGTCAACCAATCCTTCTCCACACCTGCAGTAAGGCGTTTGGCACTGTTGATGTGCAATTTGAAATCCTTGTCAAGTACGTCAAGCAGAGTGCACCATACTTCCAGTCTTGTAGCTGTCAGTGATTTTTTTAAATGGTTTCATTGCAAGTAGGAAGCTTTTTTGCGATTTCTGGTGGCTAACTGTTGCACTGTGGCCATGTAGTGGGTATCTGGAGCTCATCAGAAAGGCACCACCTACAACTGTTTCCAACAATATAGGAGAACAATTTTGAAGCCTGATTGTTCACTGAGAAGAAGAGGAAATGGAAGTAAAATTTCTACATTGAGAAGGCTAGCACCTGCCTCACTGACTGCTGGGGAGGACCCACCCATTTGTCTGAAGAAATTTTGCCACTTCACAGAAAATAGTGAATTAAGAGTTTGTTTTGACATTGTGAAACCATTGCTCCTGATCAGTACAAGTATTCCAAGATATTTGAACCAACATCTCTCCAGAAAAGATTCCCTTTCTGTCTTGTCTTAGTCAGTTTTCAATTTTAAGTAAATTTATGGGCTTAATAGTCAAAATAGTTACAGTAGAGTACCTAATTAGGATGGACTGCAGGAAACTGGTGAGGTGCCAGAACTGTGCTGAATGGAGAAAGGATAATTAGTGCCTAGAATTAGTGAATCAGGATGTTTATAAAAGCAGGAAATAGGCTTAAAATAGTTTTCTCACAAGTAAGACAATCACTTTCAATTAAAAGTGAGTTTTCCTGAAACCTAAGAGGCACATTAAATTTTATGCTGTGATGTTACATTGTCACATAGAGCTGCACAGAACTCCCACCCAAACTATTTCTTTGCCTGTCTTCCGTACTAACTGCTCATTCTGACAGCAGTTCTTTTATCTATTCAGCACATATACTGAAAGCCTGAACCTGATTTTTCACCAGCATAATTTCATTAACTTGAATGGAGTTACTCCAGATTTACACTTGTGTATGTGAGATCAGAATTCTAATACTGTAGCACCCAGAGGCTCCAAGGAGGGTCAGGACCCCATTGTGCTACATGCTGTACGAAGACAATACCTGCCCTGAGGCACTTAAACTGTAAGGGGGCTAAGAGAATGTCTTTCTCTCACCAGGCATGTATGATATCAACACCATTGAAATTAATGGTAATTACTGATCCATTTGAAGGAGCATATATGGTAACCTACAATTAACCCTTCATAAATTTTTGCAGCTAAAGATTAAAAGTCAGATTTTTACTTACACTAAGGGCCTTTTATGCTGCCTGGTAATTTACACCTCTTTTAAGCCCTCTTACTTTCAGTGTAAAGGGATCTTAGTATAAATAAGGCTATGTCTACACTACAAGCGCTACAGCAGCTACACCGCTGTAGTGTGTGTAGACACTTCCTACAGCACAGACAGGGGTTTACTATCGCCTAGAAATCCCACTGCCCCAGGGGTGTCTATACAGCAGCTCAGGTCAGCTTAATGATTTCTCCCAGGGATGTGAATTTTTCACACTCCTGAGCAATGTAGCTAGGTCATCCTAAGTTTTAGGTGTGGATCTGGCCTAAGAATCAGGCTCTGGAGCTTTAGAAGTCACTGCTTTGTTGGTCCAAGGTGAGGATGGGTTCTGCATCAGCAGAAATGGCTGAAGGCATTCTGCGTAAGGAGAACACAGGCGGGCAAAATGTCTCTGTGTGTTCTAAGAGAGGGGCAACTGCTACACCCTTTAAAAGTGTGAATTGTGCATACCCGTCAGCACCAGTCAGGGTCCCCCTCAGTTGGTGGGTGGTAGGGCTACAGTCCCATCCTATCCTTCTCCCCTTGGTGATGTGTAGCCAGTGATACTGTGAGTTTTTGATACACTTGCACTAAGGACTAAAGGTGAGGATACTGTCTGGACCCACAGAGCACCCTAAGAAACATAATTGAATGTACACACTGTGAAAAGAATGTGGATGAGAAATTACTGGAGGAAAGTAGTCTCAGAAAAAATTAAAGGACGTTCAAAATCAGTTGTAATGGAAATCTAGTTACAGCTTGTCATTACCATGGCTCCATAATCACTTCAAGGAGGATGAAGATCTGTTTGCATCCCTTCTTAGACTTAATATAACTTCTTTGGATGTTTGCAGTTACAGTTGGAGGAGCACTTTAGATATTACAGTATTCCTGCGACAAACTATAGCAAACTGAAACAACACACAGTTTAAAAAAGGGAAGAAGTCATCAGAACGCAACTCAGACTCATGCATTAAACAGACGGGCATTGTAAAGTGTACTAAGGTAGAATTTAAGATAAAAGCTCAAAATTACACACACAAGACTTTGAGACATTTCAATAAAAATGGTACAAGATGACATCAATTAGTAAGGGAAGAAACACTTGAAAAATAGCTATGAAACTAAGAATCTAAATAATTCAGTGTTTAGACAGAGGCCATTAAACTAGACAAATAGCAATAGAAATTAATCTAGTTTTTCCTGCCTTTAGTCTGCCCAGTCACAGATTCCTTACATCAGTCCACATAGTAGTATGACTTGCTTCTTTTTTCCTCATTTCAGAATCTATTCACCAAACATTCATAGCTCTCTGGAAAGCAGGCTTTCTGAAAATCCTCAGAAAACATTTGACACCTACACAGCAACTTTTCCTAGAAGATTGTATGTGTTGTACAAACAGCAATTTTCAGATTGCAAAATGAGGCAGGCCAAATCCAACCCTGGTGTAACACGATGAGCTTCATTGGAGCAACAGGCACTATTTAATATGATCCTATCACTTCATGTGAGCAGGAAGGATATCATTAGTTTTATTAAGCCAGTCTCTGCTCTCATTTACACCATTTTTAATTGTACCAGTAATTCTACTGACTTCAATAGAGTTATACCTAATTTATTGCAAAAGTTTCTACTTTGAGTGCTTGCTTTCTTCCATTAGCTTTGTTGGTTATTTTTCAGTAATCTGAAAGTAGCTCATTGTAGGTATAACATTATGAACACTTCTAAGAGTGCTTTATTACAGTCTACTCCCTCTCCTCATCCACATTCTTTAAATACCAGCAGTGATCATACCAAGTATTTATGAAGATATCTTATAATCACTTTGTACTGGCAGTGAGTGAAATAAATGTGTTATTACTCAATATTTACAAGACATCAAAGTGATTTCTTAGAAAGTAATGAAATTTGCCTCCTGGTCTGTATGCGTGAAATCAGTGAACCTAAACTAGAAAAGCCTCATTAACAGGAACAACAAAGTTGCCACTGTCCTTCATGAGTGAGCAGCAGCAACAGATGAGATCAAAGGTGCTTTGCCTCCTCAATAGTGTCTGTACATCTGTTTTCTTTATATCCAATGTGTTATTTAGTTTGTTGTTTGGCAACATCAAAGCTTCTAGCAATTACGTTTTTTCTATGATATGCTGACTTCAGTATTTCAACCCATCTTTATCTAAGGCATAAAAGCATTGTGACCTCAAGTTATTTACTAGTTTGATTGGCATGATTTGTCTCGTAGTTTAATACGGGGCTTGTGGATAAGATGCTCATCACCTGCCTTGTACTGGCAGTGAGTAAAACTTCCAGTTAGAGCTGGGCTTGAGCTAAAACCCTTTAACCAAATATCACCAAAATTTAGGGTGTTTAAAACTGAGATCCAGATCTGAATGTTAAAGACTAGATCCATCATTATTAAAAAAAATTCATACTTGAACTTTTAAAAAGGAGTGACAAGTCATGAAGAAAGCTATTGAGGTTTAACTTGTGTTTTTCCAGAGCCCATACATATAATCACCATTTTGCAAGATCATCTTTAGTTAGTTTCCAAATTTTGAAATCTAACCAGTACATTTTGGGCAAAACTCCCATTGATTTTAATAGGGACAGGATTTCATCATTTGTGTGAAGTCAATATAACTGGTTTAGTTACCTCAATGTTTTCAAAACATACGATGTTTTGATAGGCATCTTTCACAAAGTTTAGGGTTTTTCTAGGGCTTGGCAAATAATGAGAAAAAGTATGGAGAAACATTTTTACCAGATTTGAATAGCAGCTATCCAGCAACACTCTTACTTCTTTTTGTACATTTTCCCACAAATATTTGTGCAACCGTTTCTTTGTTTGCATAAATGTTTTGGAGGTGTCTCATCGGAATATGAGTATTCACGCATGAACATATGTATTTGTGTGCAAATTAATATATTCATACTTGAATATCTGTATGTTTGGGAGTAAGGGGTCGAGGGGACAGTGAGATTAGGAGAGTGTCATAAAACTGGTTTTCTGAGACAAAATAAATGAGTACAACCAATCAGCATGAGCAGCAGTAAGAAGAAGATGGGAAATAGAGTGGTAGGAGGGAGAGATGCTCAGTTAGCAGTGTGTTGCCTGGAGACATTTCACCTATGTTCCAGCACCTAAACTTGAAGTATGATGTATACCGTGTGATCAGACAATGAAGCAGGGGGACCCTAGCAGTTAAGGGCAACTGTTCTATAGAATGATCTCTACACCCTACACAAACCCATGCATATGCTCCTGCAGCCATGGTTACCCACCAGCAGTGAAGGCCTACTGTGTGTGGCTGGCAGTGATCATGATGAAAGATGACAGAAAAAGTGAGACACTTTATTGAAAGTTAATTCAATAAAGGTGAAATGTTGTATGAGATAGTTAATACAGTAGTTCCCCAAATCCTGCTTCTATCTAGACCCTGGAACTGAGACAGTTAATCAAAAGGGATTGTAAAAGGCTGCACACTGAGTATGTAGCACTGTGCACATACATCTGATTACTGAGTGTGGTGAGTGGCTGATAACAGTGTGACATAGAATAGAGTCCAGTAGATTCAATCCATGCCCCTTGGAAGATATATAAAATAGTATGTGTAGGATGGAGGAATACATAGAAGATTCTTGAGTCACACTGGCTCAAGCCCTGATGGCCAAGCTTGTTAAATGAGCTAGACATGTTTCTGAGTGACCCAGTCTTCATAAGGACTGCACGTACACACGCGCACACATTTACTTAGGAGAATGTAATAGGATGAGAAAATTGAATTTAAAGTCTGATAGGCAACAATAAACTTGTCTTAAATCTTTCTCTTTCCTCAGGAAGGACCCCAGCTAATTTCAAATCTAGGGTTTAAATTTGAAGCCAAATATATATGCTCTTTCTTTTTCAAAAAAGGACAGGAGAGGATTTGTAATGTCCCAAGCCTGTTTGTTTCCCCCTATCTTTATCACTCCCCAGAGTGCTCACTACCATCCCCCTGATTTAATGACTCAATGATTTCTTCAGGCATTCTTGTTAATAAAGGTGGAGTCACCCAATCTGGAAACAGAAAATACACTATGAGAGTTAGGTGCTCCATTACACAGTTTAGATAACAAATTCCAAATATCAAATACTCTGAACACATTTTGTGAACAGTCTGGAAACAACCCATATGCTCAGATATGTTTGTAAAACTATTCATGGAACAATTGCAAGTAAAAATCTTCATTCATTTATGTATAATTTGCCAAAAAAAGAGTAAAGTGGACAAATACAGTGTATTGTCTGCTCTTAATAATTTAGCCAGCCACAAAGCTTAGGTATCAGAATGGATCTGGATATGTCAAATTAATTTTTTTTCTCCCAATTAATCCCATAGTAATCACAATGGAGGACGTGTATTGGAAAATTGTAGATCTCAGAAGTGTAATTGTTTAATTAATTTCATTCTCAATAATATAGCTTGGATTGAAGATTTGGGGCATGAGAAGTAAGTCCAAATAGATTTTGCAAGCCGTGGGTCAAACTGTGCTTCACTGAATGCTTACAGATTCAGTGTTGGTTGTGTATGCGAATGAGTAAAGAATCTGGCTTAGTTTCACTTGCAAGTATAGCCCCTGATCTTGTAAACTCAATTAGACATACTGTGAATAGTTCCTTTGCCTTCAGTGGGACTACTCCGAGTGCATAAAATTAAGCGGGGGCATAAGTGCAGGTTGAAGCTGTGTTTCTTTCTCAAAATTTCAGGTGATGTAAATTGGCCACCTCTATATTAATCTGATAATTGCAATATACACTTATCAATCCATGTTGTTCAGTACAATCAGTAGTCTTCTTTCAATGATACCATATGAGTTACTTTAAATATATGCACCTTTATGTAATCAAGATTTTCTTTAATTCTTACTGGAAGGTGTACATCATTGGTAAAAGCCCAGCATCTTTCTTGGAATTTAAATAATGGAGCTATCAGATTTTGTATCATTAGGACAGACTAATAATTAGCCAGCCATTACAGGCAAGATATTTTGAATTATAGTTCATGGCTATCAGCCAAGGTAAGCTATTAATATCCAGACACACAATGAATGTCAAAGAGTAACTACAGTCTGATAGAACTTTGGCAACTTCATGCCATCTTTATTAGACATAGACTGTAATCTAACAATTTTCTTTTTATTACAAATGAAAAAAAGGGATCAGGATCACCTGTCCATGTAAACAAAGTATATCTCAGAGACTGCTTTGCTTCCCATGCTCTTACGCAACATTTAAGATCAGGTAAGGAATTTGAGATGTCCCCAGATATGTATGTCTGGCCATTCTCAAAGGAGGATCACAGACTCTGGAACTTACTGCTCTCCCTTTGTCCAGTGGAGCCCAGTTAGCTGGCCTTCAGGACACGCCGCCAGGTCTGTTGATGTAGACTTTTACTGAGAGGGTGGTAAAGTGAGGAGGGCTGTTTTGTGCTGATTGGGGACGGGGAGAAGCTCTTAAGTATTGTAGGTGTTCTGAACATCAGTCTAATTTGATTGTGATATGCATTTTTAAATAGTAAGTGACTGATTCTCCAGTCTGTGACATTGAGATCAAGGGGGTTATGTAGATGTAAAATGAGTACAATGGAGTGGAGAATCAAGCTTTTAATGCATATTTACTAAGAAATATGTGATAGGCACACTACATAACTTGAAATATATGTGTTTACATGTATATGAGTGGTTTTGTGTATGTATATGGTCCAACATTACACACACAACCTTCAAATTATCACTTGATCAGGTGAGCCAGCTTCCTGCATCTGCAGAGAACAAGCACAAGCAGATTCACTCACCTTTCTCCTCTTCAAGCAACCCATGGGAAGCCGGAAGGCGCAGGTTTCAAAATTCAGACAATATCTCTGACTTCTGGAAAACCTAGAGTTTCCCATAATGGGGTTTTGATAACTGAGGTCTGACTGTATGTGAAGTGGAACACTTGCCATCAGTGCTGCCTAGTAGTCAAGCTGAGGTGTGGCAGGTTGTCTTCCTCCTGGATGTTCTCCTTTCTCACACATTTCAAGAAAGATGCTGGGCTTTTACCAATGATGTGCAGCTTCCTGTAAGAATTAAAGAAAAACTGGATTACATAAAGGTCTGTCCTTTTAGCAGCTCAGCCCTCCAGCTGGGTCACACATTCAAGACCACCCCTTTTGGGGTACACATAAAAGGTCCAATGATGTGGAAGTCTTCAGAAGTCAGCAAGGCCTTCAGAGCTTTCCCTTTGGGTTGGGATCTTGGGGTCTTGACCCTTGTACCTTCCGAATCTTCCCCAGCTAGGCTCCACACCAAGGGATAGACTTCTGTCATTGTCCCCTTTATAAGGGTTGGTAGGGGACACACCCTCTCCACCAGACTCCAGTGGAGGGCAGCTAAGCCCCTGCACCTTGGGGTGCTTTGCAGCTGCTTCCCTGGATCAGTTCTTATTGGTGCCCCCTCTTTCCTAAGGGTAAAGAACTGAACACAAAAATAAAGTTTCTGACCTTCAAAAGTCCCAAGTTCTTTTTTGCAGTCTTGTTCAGGTCAATATTTCCAAGCCTCAGGCAGCAAGAGCTCCTGTGGTGCTCCTTCCCAGGAGTTCAGAGCACAGGTCAGCTCACTTCTTCTCTCTTCCTGCCACTGAGCTATGCTGCTTCCCTTTTTAAGCTCTCCCTCCAACTTGTGCAGGCTTTGCAGGTCCGGTGGGCCTGGGTCACCTAGACCCAGAGCAGCTCTTTAACCCCTTCTTCTCACGCAGTTTGTGTACCCCATCACAATCTATGACAAATCGTTGAAAAGAGGTGTTGAGATCATTGTAACTACATTTACATTTCCCTGTAAATGAACTTCTATGTAATAATTAAAGCTGAGTGGGCAATATGTAACAGGTAATTTATTCAGCGACTTTTGCCTCTAGTTCTATCCACAGAATTTCCATAAGCAGAACATAACTTTCTCAAATGGACTGGTTACTCAAAAGTATTCAACAAAAATTTCACATATTTCATTTACTCTGTGTGTTACTATTTGAAACCCAAAATTTGAGTTGTATTGCTGAGTTGTGGTTGGTTGGTCACAAGGTATTGTTGCTGTCCCTAATAAACTATTGGCTGGTATGGAGGGGGTAGTCCTATGGCCCTATCCTCTCCCTGCCCCATATGAGGAGTCTTCTGCCAAGCTGGTTTAATGAAGGCTCTGTTCTGTGGGTGCAGTGATTGTCCAGTGCGATTTTGCTAAACCCTGTTTATGGACTCAAAAAGGGAAGCCTTTGCATGACTGCATGGGGCTAGACACATTCTCACAACAACATTTTTAGATGTTTACATTCTTCACCCTTTTCTCTAGTGAGACACTATGCATGAAATCCTGCCCCATTGAAATCTGAGGGAATTTTGTCATTGACTTCAGTGAGGCAAGGATTTCACCCCCTCGGCTTTCTGAGAGGAGACCATTTAAAAATGATCAAAATAACATGAAATATTTAACCCAGTGTTGTGTTAGTGTATACCCTGAAGAGACATCTTTTGTAAACAAGATTTAGCAGTCTTAGAGGGAATTTCCTGCTGTTGGCCAGCTTGTTTTGAACACCAATGACCTTGCTGTAGAATTCTATTCTGAGAGAAGCCATTCATCTCTGTCCTAGAATCAGTTGCTTTGATGGCAGTTGCTGCTGGGGAGGGTGGATAAGGAAATCTAGAGACACTCATTCCAGTTGTGGGGCCTACTGATAACTAGCCCAGACTATGTGCAGGCTAGTCTCTACCAATTTAAACACTGCTTGGAAGGAAATAGTTTCTGGGAGGAAGGAAAAAAAGGAACTATGAAAAAAAACCCAGAATTTTCTAAGTATAGCATTAACCTAGGACGACCTCATGTTGCCATCCCATTGTCAGTGCTCCACAGCAAAAGACATGTTAAGCATGTCTCAACTTGCATTCCCTTTAAACACACATAAATATGTTCCTGAAATTATTGTCACTGGTATTTGTAGCATTCAGACACTCTTCAGGCTTTCAGTTAGTAATAAGCAGATGAATACACACCACTTGTTCCCACTTTGCAAAGAATGTTACATCCCTCAACCAGAAAACATATTCTGTAAACCTGGGAGTGTAATGACCATTTCATGGACACCCGGGCAGAGATGTATTCACAGAAACAAATGCCTACACGGGGAGAGAGGGGACTGACTTGTTTAGTCAGTTCAGTCTTTTACATGTTTTCATGTTTTCCCAGGAAAGAATGCTTTCAGGTTTTTAATCTTCCTCCTATAAAGATATGAGCTATCTGTAGTCGGATTATATTTTAATGGATTCACACACACTGCAAGATACATAATCATTTCTCTTCTGTCCTCTTGGAGTTGGCTGACCTCCCATTCTCCACGTATCGCAAATGTTTGTAGCATAACATTGTTTTCATGTGTCAAATACTTTATAGCCGTCAGTGTCTGAAGCCATTCCAAAAATTGCATAATCAGATCATGGGAATTTAGTGTAAAATAGAGACAGAAAGAACTAGCTTCTTAACCATACTGTAAATTTAGTATCCCCTTAGTAGGGTTGATTTCTTCAGCCATTCTTAACATTTCATAGGAAATCTTTTGATTTTGGTTCTGTGTTACTGAATAATAGAAAACAGCCCACATTGCTCTCCCAAAATAATGATTAGTAACATCAAAAAATTGAATAGAGTTTGTGTAGCTAAGGGCTAAACATTGTATCTGAACAGATGGGACCAATTTCAATAACCTTAAAGCCAAACTAAAACATTTCCATACAAACATTTAATTCTCTTCATTTTAGAAATTGTACCTTTTGTAAATGCACTAAAATAGAGAGCTAGACGTTTATTGAATTTAGTCATTCCAAAGGCTTCTGTACGTGTATGGCTTGCTACATGAATTCTTTATAAAGCTTGTGTTTAAAATGGCTTAGAAAAGAATTCTTAAGATATTGGTTTCTGTTGATACTTAGAGTTGGAGCGCTGAACTCAGTCATTAAACTCTAATTTAATATCCTTTGCTTTTGTTATGTTTAATGAGGGCCACCGGTGGGAAAATTTTCAATATTTCTTACTGTCATTGCTTAATTTCTATAAAAGTATATCTCATAACATGCCATGAAATTCCTGGCTCTTTCATGGCAAAACTCCCACTGGAGCAGGATTAGGCCCTCTATACTAAGGCATACAGTAGTGCTATGGCTTTCATTTCACAGGGCCTGATCGAAAGCCCATTGAAATCAATGAGAGTCTTTCCATTAACTTTATGGGTTCTGGATCAGGCCTAAAATCCCAGATGCCTCCAAGATGGAGGACTCACTTACCTTACAGTCATGACAATTCTGCACTCAGTTACACATGTGCAATTCCCACTGAAATCGACAGAAAATGCATATGCCATTCTGAGCAGAGAATTAGGACTTTACTAATAAAAAATATTAGTTAATTATAGTTCAGTAATCCGTTCTGACTCTTGGGACAAAGTTATGTTCTCAGTTACATACATTCTTTGGTGACTTCATTGCTGTAGCTCTGCATATATGCTGGTGGAACTGGAAGCAGAATTTGTCTTCTGTTTTACACATATATTTTAACTGCCCCACCGATTTCCAGTTCAGAAAGGTGGGTTCACTGGCAACAGGCTGTTGACGTGAAGTGAAGACAATTTATAAAATCTGTAACAGCCCACTCATATTCAGACAGAATTTATCTGGCTTTATACTTTAATTCGGTGTCAAAAAAGGAGTGCAGATTTTCCTTTTTGTGACCATAGTAGGTAACAGTTAAATGCTGACTGTGCACCTCACACAGCATTCACCGCAAAGAGAGTTTTCATCGGGGAGAGGCAGCTGCCTCAACCACTGACAACTTGTGTGAATTGTTTAAAGCAACATCAGCATTCATAGCTTTCTCAACAAAGTCTGGTCATACTTGTTACTTTGGATGCCATGAACACCACAGCCTTCCCTGCTGTGCTCTTGGCACCCAGGCACACTGTTGGGCACATTTTAGATCAGTTCAGAGCTCCCTGAGGAAAATTAACAGTATTGCTCAAAATGAAGAAACTGATTGTTTCAGAAAATTCCCATGCAGTCCCAGTTGTTGTTAGACCCTGGAACAGAAAGCAGATCCAAATAAATCTAGAAATTAGTCTGAAACAATGTCCTGGAGTGCATTGCCTCCCTGGGACTCTGTATGCCGGACTTCGGGAAATAAAATAGCTCACGAAAGCTCATGCTCAAATAAATTGGTTAGTCTCTAAGGTGCCACAAGTACTCCTTTTCTTTTTGCGAATATAGACTAACACGGCTGTTCCTCTGAAACCTGCTATTAGTAAGAGGGTTAACGAAAAAATATGAAAGATGAAGGCATGTAGATGTTTTTGAAAGAAAGTATGTTTAGGCCTTAAAATCTATATTCTCCTCTTGCACATATAAAACTCAGGAAAGACGGTGCAAAAATATTGAGAGATCAGAATCACACCCATTGTTCACAATTAATTCTTATGTAAAAAGTGCACTGTAATATTTTGTATTTCAATATGAATCCTAGGTGATCTATGGCATATGTACCAGACATAAGAACGTGCTAAAGCTATGAAGAGGCAGCTGTGCCGTACAGCATTCTTGAATATTTTTTGACTCTCGGCAACTTGCTCCTTTGGAACAGAAATCCTAATATCCCACATTCCCTGTCTTTGGTTGTTATGTGAATGCTGAAAGACTGTTCAGTTCTGTACAGAACTCAGAGGAACACATGCTCCCTGTCAAGTATGCCTTACAATGTAGGTAGGTAAACACAATGTAGATACATAGAGAAATGTGTGATCTAAAGCTCACCAAGCAGTGCAGGTTTACTTGTGCTCTTCTTTAATAAACAAATATGACATACTTCTTTGCAGAAGGAATGTGTATTTCAGCAATGATATAAAGGACAGCATTGGCACTGGAATGCAGAAGGAAGTGCAGGAATAAAGGGCAACATGGAAACATGCTTGGCACATGTATCTCAACCCAGGGTCAAAAATCTAACTTCACAGAATTGTAGTAGTGTAGGACTAGAAGGGACCTCAAGCAGCCATCTAGTCCATCCTCCTGTGCTGAGACAGTATGATGTATAATGTTCTCCAATTTTACCTAGGATAAATGAGTATGTTCTAAGCCTGTGACATGGAAGTTCCATATGTTAAACAACGAGCCGGCATGAGATGAAACTATTTAGGTACATCTACGCTGCAACTGGAGGTGTAATTTCCAGTTCAGTTAGATGTACATGCACTAGCTTTGGTCAAGCTAACATGCTAAAAATAGCAGTGCAGCTGCAGCAGCATGGTCAGCCGTTTGGGCTAGCTGCACAAGAACAATCCTGTCTGAGATCCTAGGTCCATACTGGAGTAGCTCGCCCAGGCCATTGCCTTACCACCGCAGCTACACTGCTATTCTTTGAGCTAGTGCACTGTCAACACCAGTAGATATCCATCTACCCTCGCTGGAAATTACACCTCCAGCTGCACTGACCAGATATCATCTGAATTAATCCCTTAGGATGTCATATAGATACAGGTATTTTTATCTGATCAGTCTTGCTGGCTGTCACAACTCAGAAAACTCACCTATGATTTTGGTTATCTAATGTTTTACCTAACACTAAAGTAGATGCTGTAGGAAGAATAAGTGGTCCAAAACTAAATACACCAAATAGAAATTACTGGCTGATGTTCATATAACCTGTGTTGTACAGGAGGTCAGACTGTCAGACTAGCTGATCAGAATGGTCACTTCTGGCCTTAAAATCTATGAATATAGGAATCTCTTAGCTCTTTCTCTACCACCACCACCCCAAAGGGAGCCTTGGTAGACAACATCTTCGTGCTGTGGTAGATAACATGGGCTATCAGTGCTGATTTTCCTGATTTTATGTTTATAGTATATGGTGATTTGTGAAGCCAAACTGAGCCTGTTTGTTCATGAACAGTTATAAGTCGCTACCAAAGTGGAGAAAGGTTTATTCTGACCGCCATGTTTTTGTCCATGATATAAAATGAGATTAAAATGATATAAGTGCTGGGACTGTCATTGTCCAATGATGAACTTTTATTAATTCATAAAAACACTTTAGGAACGAGACAACTTTTGTCTAACTATGTAAATAATTCCCTCTCACCAACCACTAGCCTGCTTCTACTCTGCCCCAAGTCTCTCTCTGTTGTTTTGGCCACATATCTGATCCTGTGAAACTCAACCTGCAGTCAGGTTTGGGACTGATAAAACAGGACACTTCATCTCTTACAGGGATTAACTATAAGGATCAAAGGTTTTCATCCTATCCTGATATTGACTGCACTTTCCTGCATCCCCCAACCTAGGCTTGCTGGACATTGAAAGCGCTTTGAAATATCTTTCAGGACCAGCATGACATGATGGTGTTGCCCAACTTCATGATGCAATAAGTTTTTACTGCAGAACAGACACCAGGGTGGATGGCTAACCAAGTTTCTGCTGGATCAGCAGTGTCCACACAATTATTGTTAGCATGCTAGCTTGAGCCCCGCTACCATGAGTCTGTTTACCCAGGCTGAGAGGTTCGCTCCCAGCTGCAGTGAAGACATATTCTTAAACGTGCTAATCCTAAAGTTCCCAGCATATCTTCCACTGTCAATATATTGCACACATCGGGCAGAGAAAGCAGAAAACATTCACTGCATCCTTTTTTATGATGTTTCCCCTCCTGGCAGAAGGCTGCCCATTAGGCTTAAATGCTAATCTGCTAACACCTTTTTATGCGGTTCTGCATTTCATCACTCAGCTTCCTGCTGGACTTGCTGACATTTTAAGGCACACCTTAGTTACAGTCATTACAGTGTCACTCAGCAGCTGCCCTCTCACACTTCCCAGCCCTATTGGTCAGTGTGTGAAGGATTAACAGACAGTATTCCCAGTTCTATTCTCCGAATTTTAGCCTGTACTTCAATAATGTACTAAATCAAAAACAAAGAATGTTTATTCAACTCTTAAGCAATGATATATGGATTAATTTGGTGGTCAAAAAGACATAGGATAATGTGTGTGTGTTCTAATCAAAATTAAAAAACTGGTGAATTATATGCAGTCTCATAATTTTTTGGTTTGTTAAGTACTGTGGGACATCACATCTGATATTGAAGGTACAAACAATTTGGTGACACATGGTTTAAACTTGTGCATGTTGACTGGAAGGTTCACTGATCACACTGGATACATTTGGCCCCAAAGCGAAGAAAATATTTCTTTTTGTTCCTTTTATCAACTTTGGATCAAAGACTAATAAAGATTTTGGAGTCCAAGCTGATTCTTCGAGTCCAACACTAACCACTGATGATTAGAGAAGGATTTCATGTGAGAAAGGAATATGGTATAGAACTCAAACACTCAGGGTAGTGAAGAGCAGACATTTGGGTCTTAACTTTAAAATGCCTGGATATATCCTACTCAATGCCACTAGAGGCTTAATTTACATCTCTTGTTCTACAGCGAGATCAGACACATGACTGAGGAGCTCAATCTGTGGACATGTGTTACCTCACATCCTGTAAAACCAACTACTGTACATGTCCATGTGAGTACAGTAGCTGATTTTTGCAAGATTCTGTGAAACAGTAACATGATCATTATACAGAATCTAGGATCAGAATTCAGCCCAAACGATTATATAGGGATATGTTCAGGCATGCCATCTTGCAAAGTGCAGGGAGCTGTGCACCTTGCCTTGAGATGTTTGTGTGTCCTGTGTGGGCAGCCCAAATAGTCTCCTCTTTTTCCCTATGCTATGAAACCACACTGGTTAGGCAACAGTCAGGGTGATCTGTGCCCATTGTAAGGGAGAAGGATTTGTCCCACATAAATAAATCTCTTCACCAACCAGTGAAGTGCAGAAGCTATTTAGCTATTTAACACTGCACAGTGGTTTGAGGCAGGAAGTGAAGAAAATTATATTCAGTTGGTTAATGGTAATTACGTTGCTTAAAATCCTGGCACTAACCTGAGAATATGCTCCATCAAGCCTTCCTGTGGTAGAAAAAACAGAATAAGACCAGAAAAAGAAATGTAAAGGTGAGAAAGTTACGCATTACCCTGAAGGAAACAAAGCATCTAACTTTCTGTTCACCAAAATGGAACTTTTTTTCTTTCTCACCATGCATTACAAAATATCTTAAAGACAGAAGTTCTTTTTGGCCAAGAGACTTCTCTCTCTCAAGGCTTCCATTTGCTTCCACTTTCTATAATCTTCATCCTGAACTCTTCTCCTCCTCCTCCATCTGTAAATCTACCTATTGCAAAATCTATTCTTCCTCTACTGAAATCTTAATCCAGCTCTTTCACTTTCATTTATCTTCTGTGTCTTCCTCAACTCCCAGCTTTCCAGATTCAAACACATACAGAATGTGTCTACCATTCTACCAGCCTTCCACATCCACCAAGAAGTATGATCATATTACCCTACCCTAAAACAACTTCCACTAAATCCCTGTTCACTTGAGAATCCAATTCAAAATGGTACTTCTTTTTGTTGTTGTTGTTCCTCTGTAGATTTACCCTATGGATCTTGGGCGTATCTCTTTCTCTCTCTCTCTCTCTCTCTCTCTCTCTCTCTCCATTCCCTGCCCATTCACACTCTATTCTAGTACTGGCCTCTTAGAGAGTTCACCTAGTCTCACCACTCTTGTTGCAGAGGAAAAGGCTCTTAAAACTTCTGCCATCTGGCATAAATCTCGTATATCTGCCTTATCAACTCTGTCTCATTTCACATCTTGAGTAAAACATATTTTTCCCCTGTCTCTGTTTCTTAACTCTCTCTCTCTCTCTCTCTCTCTCTCTCTCTCTCTCTCTGCTATTATTTCTCTTCAGAATTGTACCACTTAATTCTAGGGAGGATTGGAAAATATATCCCTAAATGTTATTAAATGGTTTAAGCTCTGATTTTAAGTTTAAGCACTTCATTCATCTCACAGGTAAAGGATATATTGATTTTTAAAAGTGGCCTGTGATGTCCGGCAATTTTGTTGAAATATAAATTCATTATTTTTGCTTCTGTTTGTTTTGTTTAACATAACCGGACTCTGGTTTATCATTTAATTTAGGGTGACAAATCATTAGCCCTAATGACACTGTTTTGCATCATATCTCCTCAGTCATTCACTTCTAAAACTCATATCACTATTCTCGGCCAGTTGCTGTCCCTGCAACAAGGGCTATAAATTGCTCATTCCCCTGAATGAAGCACTATAACAATGAGCCCAGAGACAGCAGCTGTGGAAGGCACACCAGTGTGCATGTGCTTTTCCAGCAAGAAAATCATTATCAGCTCAGTTAGCACAGCAGTAACCATCTCCCCCAACCAGCTAGCCATGACAACTAGGAGATTCCCTGTTGTTGGCTGCCGGTAAGATACAAGTGGAACTAGTAGTATGAGATCAGCCTGCCTCATCGAAAAAAAAGATGTTGGTACAACACAAAGAGAAATATGTTATATAGCACCAGCTTGATTTTAGAGCCCGATGATTTATTTTATAACATGCTGACACTATACTGTAGCATAATTACTATGGGGGTGCAGATGTTTCTTCAAAATCTCAATTATATTCAGTGTCCTGTATGTGCATGGCACTTTATAGATGAATGAAGGCAATGTATCCTTCCTATAGGGCTTTCAGTCAGAGGGCCTGCTTCTGCTACCCTTACTCAGCGTACAGCCCCATTGATTTTGACTACTACTCCACATGACTAAAGGAGGCAGAAGGAGGCGTTAAAATAACCCCAAAGGGATGTGAACAAACAGTGCTTGCGGGGGAGGAGGGGAGAAAGGAGAGCAAGCATTACATTGATAATGATGGCTGATGCTTTGGTCAGCAATGGGGATGTCTCTCTTGGGTGTCCCCCGTTTTTCAATGTTTATGATGATGTTGTTACTCTGATGGGAAGACTAGGGATAAAGGACATAAGAACATAAGAATGGCCATATTGGGTCAGACCAAAGGTCCATCCAGCCCAGTATCCTGTCTACCGACAGTGGCCAATGCCAGGTGCCCCAGAGGGAGTGAACCTAACAGGTAATGATCTAGTGATCTCTCTCCTGCCATCCATCTCTACCCTCTGACAAACAGAGGCTAGGGACACTATTCCTTACCCATCCTGGCTAATAGCCATTAATGGACTTAACCACCATGAATTTATCCAGTTCTCTTTTAAACCTTGTTATAGTCCTAGCCTTCACAACCTCCTCAGGGAAGGAGTTCCACACGTTGACTGTGCACTAGTGAAGAAGAACTTCCTTTTATTTGTTTTAAACCTGCTACCTATTAATTTCATTTGGTGGCCCCTAGTTCTTATATTATGAGAACAAGTAAATAACTTTTCCTTATTCACTTTCTCCACACCACTCATGATTTTATATACCTCTATCATATCCCCTCTAAGGATATGTTTACACTATGAAATTAGGTCAAATTTATAGAAGTCGATTTTTAGGAAGCGATTTTATACAGTCGATTGTGTGTGTCCCTACTAAGCACATTAAGTCGGCGGAGTGCATCCACAGTAGCGTGGCTAGTGTCAACTTTCAGAGCTATCCCACAGTTCCCTCGGTCTCCGCTGCACATTGGAATTCTGGGTTGAGCTCCCAGTGCCTGAAGGGGCAAAAACATTGTTGCAGGTGGTTTTGGGTACATGTCGTCAGTCGCCCCTCCCTCCATGAAAGCAACGGCAGACAATCATTTGTGCCTTTTTTCCGTGCAGACCCCATACTGCTGTCAGCAGACAGTGCAGTAGGACTACTAACCGTCATCGTCATCCACCGCTTCTGCTGCAACTCTGCTCTCCAGGTGCCATGAATCCACCTCGCAGGTCCTCTCGTCGTTCTGTATAAATAACTGTTCTCTTGGCATCCATCATCATCCACCACTTCTGCTGCAACTCTGCTCTCCTGCAGACGACATACCAAGGCAAGCATGGAGCCTGCTTAACTCACCGCTGCAGTTGTGAGCATTGTAAACACCTTGCGCATTATTCTGCAGTATGGGCAGAACCTGCAAAAGCACGTGAGAAGGCGAAGACAGCACGATCACGATAGTGATGAGGACATAGCCACAGACTTCTCTCAAAGCACGGGCCCTGGCAATTTGGACATCATGGTGGTAATGGGGCAGTTCCTGCTGTGGAATGCCGATTCTGGGCCCAGGAAACAAGCACAGACTGGTGGGACCGCATAGTGCTGCAGGTCTGGGATGATTCCCAGTGGCTGTGAAACTTTCGCATGCGTAAGGGCACTTCCATAGAATTTTGTGACTTGCTTTCCCCTGCCCTGAAGCGCAAGAATACCAAGATGAGAGCAGCCCTCACAGTTGAAAAGTGAGTGGCAATAGCCCTCTGGAAGCTTGCAACGCCAGACAGCTACTGGTCAGTCAGGAATCAATTTGGAGTGGGCAAATCTACTGTGGGGGCTTCTGTGATCCAAGTGACCAAAGCAATCAGTGAGCTGCTGCTATCAAGGGTAGTGACTCTGGGAAACGTGCCGGTCATAGTGGATGGCTTTGCTGCAATGGGGTTCCCTAACTGTGGTGAGGCAATAGACGAAACATATATCCTTATCTTGGGACCCGACCACCTTGGCAGCCAATATGTAAACTGCAAGGGGTACTTTTCAATGGTGCTGCAAGCACTGGTGGATCACAAGGGACGTTTCACCAACATCAACGTGGGATGGCCGGGAAAGGTGCATGATGCTTGCATCTTCAGGAACTCTGCTCTGTTTGAACAGCTGCAGGAAGGAACTTACTTCCCAGACCAGAAAATTACCATTGGGAATGTTGAAATGCCTATAGTTATCCTTGAGGACCCAGCCTACCCCTTAATGCCATGGCTCGTGAAGCCATACACAGGCACTCTGGACAGTAATAAGGAGCTATTCAACTATAGGCTGAGCAAGTGCAGAATGGTGATAGAATGTGCATTTGGATGTTTAAAAGCTCGCTGGTGCAGTTTACTTACTCGGTTAGCCCTCAGCGAAACCAATATTCCCATTGTTATTGCTGCTTGCTGTGTGCTCCACAATATCTGTGAGAGTAAGGGGGGGACATTTATGGCAGGGTGGGAGGTTGAGGCAAATTGCCTGGCAGCTGATTACACGCAGCCAGACACCAGGGCGATTAGAAGAGCACAGCTGGGCGTCCTGCTCATCAGAGAAGTTTTGAAAACCAGCTTCATGACTGGCCAGGCTACGGTGCTACAGTTCTGTTTGTTTCTCCTTGATGAAAACCTGCCTCCTTGGTTGACTCTACTTCCCTGTAAGCAACTGACCTCTCCCCTTCGATCACTGCTTTCAGAGACAATAAAGTCATTATTGTTTCAAAACCATGCATTCTTTATTAATTCATCATACAAATAGGGGGAAAACTCGCAAGGTAGCCCAGGAGGGATGAGTGGGGAGGGAAGCACTGGGAGGGATGGTGAATGAGGGGAGGAGGGAAGGACAAGGCCACAACACATTTCAAAACTTATTGAATGCCAATCTTCTGTTGCTTGGGCAATCCCCTAGGGTGGAGTGGCTGGGTGCCCAGATCCTCCCCCCACTCGCGTTCTTGGGCATCTGGGTGAGGAGGATATGGAACTTGGGGAGGAGAGCAGGCAGTTATACAGTTATACATGCTCCTGCTGCCTTTCCTGCAGCTCCACCAGATGCCTGAGCGATGTCAGTTTGCTCCCCCATTAGGCTCATCATTGCTTCCTGCCTCCTCTCAGCATGCTCCTCCCTCCTCTCATCGCGTTCATTTAACACTTTCCTGGACTCTGCCATTGTTTCCCTCCACGCATTCTGCTGAGCTCTTTCAGTGCAGGAGGACTGCATGAGCTCTGAGAACATGTCATCGCAAGTGCGTTTTTTTCACCTTCTAATCTGTGCTAGCCTCTGGGACGGAGATGATAGGGGGAGCATAGAAACATTTGCAGCTGCAGGAGGGAAAAAAGGGAGAATATTTTAAAAGATACATTTTAGAGAACAAAATGAATGAAGCGATTCACATTACTCCCCCCTGGCAGGTGTCCATGGACAGTGGTGGGGTAGTGGTAGGGGCCCCCCCAGAATTGCATGCAGCTCATCATAGAAGTGGCATGTATGGGGCTCTGACCCGGAGTGACCATTTGCATCCTTTGTTTTTTGGTAGGCTTGCCTCAGCTCCTTAACTTTCACATGGCACTGCTGTGTGTCCCCGTTGTAGCCTCTGTCCATCATGCCCTTGGAATTTGTGGCAAATATATTGGCATTTTGTCTTTTGGAACAGAGTTCTGCCTGCACGGATTCTTCTCCCCGTACAGCAATCAGATCCAGTACCTCCCATTCGGTCTATGCTGGATCTCTTGGCTAATGTAGTGCCAATCTTTAAAAAAGGGAAGAAGGAGGATCCTGGGAACTACAGGCCAGTCAGCCTCACCTCAGTCCCCGGAAAAATCATGGAGCAGGTCCTCAAAGAATCAATCCTGAAGCACTTACATGAGAGGAAAGTGATCAGGAACAGTCAGCATGGATTCACCAAGGGAAGGTCATGCTTGACTAATCTAATCGCCTTCTATGATGAGATTACTGGTTCTGTGGATAAAGGGAAAGCAGTGGATGTATTGTTTCTTGACTTTAGCAAAGTTTTTGACACGGTCTCCCACAGTATTCTTGTCAGCAAGTTAAAGAAATATGGGCTGGATGAATGCACTATAAGGTGGGTAGAAAGTTGGCTAGATTGTCGGGCTCAACGGATAGTGATCAATGGCTCCATGTCTAGCTGGCAGCTGGTGTCAAGTGGAGTGCCCCAGGGCTTGGTCCTTGGGCCGGTTTTGTTCAATAGCTTCATAAATGATCTGGAGGATGGTGTGGTTTGCACTCTCAGCAAATTTGCGGATGATACTAAACTGGGAGGAGTGGTAGATATGCTGGAGGGCAGGGATAGGATACAGAGGGACCTAGACAAATTGGAGGATTGGGCCAAAAGAAATCTGATGAGGTTCAATAAGGATAAGTGCAGGGTCCTGCACTTAGGACGGAAGAACCCAATGCACAGCTACAGACTAGGGACCGAATGGCTAGGCAGCAGTTCTGCAGAAAAGGACCTAGGGGTGACAGTGGACGAGAAGCTGGATATGAGTCAGCAGTGTGCCCTTGTTGCCAAGAAGGCCAATGGCATTTTGGGATGTATAAGTAGGGGCATAGCGAGCAGATCGAGGGACGTGATCGTCCCCCTCTATTCGACATTGGTGAGGCCTCATCTGGAGTACTGTGTCCAGTTTTGGGCCCCACAATACAAGAAGGATGTGGATAAATTGGAGAGAGTCCAGCAAAGGGCAACAAAAATGATTAGGGGTCTGGAACACATGACTTATGAGGAGAGGCTGAGGGAACTGGGATTGTTTAGTCTGCAGAAGAGAAGAATGAGGGGGGATTTGATAGCTGCTTTCAACTACCTGAGAGGTAGGTTCCAGAGAGGATGGTTCTAGACTATTCTCAGTGGTAGAAGAGGACAGGACAAGGAGTAATGGTCTCAAGTTGCAGTGGGGGAGGTTTAGGTTGGATATTAGGAAAACCTTTTTCACTAGGAGGGTGGTGAAACACTGGAATGCGTTACCTAGGGAGGTGGTAGAATCTCCTTCCTTAGCAGTTTTTAAGGTCAGGCTTGACAAAGCCCTGGCTGGGATGATTTAATTGGGGATTGGTCCTGCTTTGGGTGGGGGGTTGGACTGGATGACCTCCTGGGGTCCCTTCCAACCCTGATATTCTATGATTCTATGATTCTTTTGCAATTCTGGGACTCCATGGTCACCTGTGCTGATGAGCTCTGCATGGTCACCTGTGCTGATCAGCTCACCACGCTCACCAAACAGGAAATGAAATTCAAAAGTTCCCGGGGCTTTTCCTGTCTACGTGGCCAGTGCATCTGAGTTGAGAGCGCTGTCCAGAGTGGTCACAATGGAGCACTCTGGGATAGCTCCTGGAGGCCATACCGTCGACTTGCGTCCACACTAACCCAAATTTGACCTAGCGAGGTCGATTTTAGCGCTAAACCCCTCGCCGTGGAGGAGTACAGAAATGGATTTTAAGAGCCCTTTAAGTCAACAAAACAGGCTTGGTAGTGTGAACGGGTGCAGGGTTAAATCGACCTAATGCTGCTAAATTTGACCTAAACTCATAGTGTAGACCAGGGCTATGTCTCCTCTTTTCCAAGCTGAAAAGCCCTTGCCTCTTTAATCTCTCCTCATATGGGACCCGTTACAAACCCATAATCATTTTAGTTGCCCTTTTCCGAACCTTTTCTAATGCTAGTATATCTTTTTTGAGATGAAGGGACCACATCTGTGTGCAGTATTTAAGATGTGGGAGTACCATGGATTTATATAAGGGCAATAAGATATTCGCCATCTTATTCTCTATCTCTTTTGTAATGATTCCTAACATCCCATTTGCTTTTTTGACTGCCGCTGCACACTGCCTGGACGTATTCAGAGAACTATCCATGATGACTCCAAGATCTTTCTCCTGATTAGTTGTAGCTAAATTAGCCCCCATCAGATTGTATGTATAGTTGGGGTTATTTTTTCCAATGTGCATTACTTTACATTTTTCCACATTAAATTTCATTTGCCATTTTGTTGCCCAATCGCTTAGTTTTGTGAGATCTTTTTGAAGTTCTTCACAGTCTGCTTTGGTCTTAACTATCTTGAGCAGTTTAGTATCATCTGCAAACTTTGCCATTTCACTGTTTACCCCTTTCTCCAGATCATTTATGAATAAGTTGAATAGGCTTGGTCCTAGGACTGACCCTTGGGGAACACCACTAGTTACTCCTCTCCATTCTGAAAATTTACCATTTATTCCTACCCTTTGTTCCCTGTCTTTTAACCAGTTCTCAATCCATGAAAGGATCTTTCCTCTTATCCCATGACAATTTAATTTACATAAGAGCCTTCGGTGAGGGACCTTGTCAAAGGCTTTCTGGAAATCTAAGTACACTATGTCCATTGGATCCCCCTTGTCCACACCTTTGTTGACCCCCTCAAAAAACTCTAATAGATTAGTAAGACATGATCTCCCTTTACAGAAATCATGTTGACTTTTGCGCAACAATTTATGTTCTTCTATGTGTCTGACAATTTTATTCTTTACTATTGTTTCAACTAATTTGCCCGGTACTGACATTAGACTTACTGGTCTGTAATTGCCAGGATCACCTCTAGAGCCCTTCTTAAATATTGGCATTACATTAGCTATCTTCCAGTCATTGGGTACAGTATCTGATTTAAAGGACAGGTTACAAACCACAGTTAATAGTTCCGCAATTTCAAATTTGAGTTCTTTCAGAACTCTTGGGTGAATGCCATCTGGTCCCGGTGACTTGTTACTGTTAAGTTTCTCAATTAATTCCAAAACGTCCTCTAGTGACACTTCAATCTGTGACAATTCCTCAGATTTGTCACCTACAAAAGACGGCTCAGGTTTGGGAAACTCCCTAACATCCTCAGATGTGAAGACTGCAACAAAGAATTCATTTAGTTTCTCTGCGATAACTTTATTGTTTTTAAGTGCTCCTTTTGTATCTCGATCGTCCACGGGCCCTACTGGTTGTTTAGCAGGCTTCCTGTTTCTGATGTACTTAAAAAACATTATGTTATTACCTTTTGAGTTTTTGGCTAGCTGTTCTTCAAACTCCTTGTTGGCTTTTCTTATTACATTTTTACCTTTAATTTGGCAGTGTTTATGCGCCTTTCTATTTACCTCTCTAGGATTTGACTTCCACTTTTTAAAAGATGCCTTTTTATCTCTCACTGCTTCTTTTACATGGTTGTTAAGCCACAGTGGCTCTTTTTTAGTTCTTTTACTGTGTTTTTTTAATTTGGGATATACATTTAAGTTGAGCCTCTATTATGATGTCTTTGAAAAGTGTCCATGCAGCTTGCAGGGATTTCACTCTAGTCACTGTACCTTTTAATTTCTATTTAACTAACCTCCTCATTTTTGCATAGTTCCCCTTTCTGAAATTAAATGCCACAGTGTTGGGCTGTTGAGGTGTTCTTCCCACTATAGGAGTGTTAAATGTTACTATATTATGCTCACTATTTCCAAGTGGTCCTGTTATGGTTTCCTCTTGGACCAGATCCTGCGCTCCACTCAGGATTAGATCGAGAGTTGCGTCTCCCCTTGTGGGTTCCTGTACCAGCTGCTCCAAGAAGCAGTCATTTAAAGTATTGAGAAACTTTGTCTCTGCATTTTGTCCTGAGGTGATTTACCCAGTCAATATGAGGATAATTGAAATCCTCCACTATTAATGAGTTTTTTATTTTGATAGCCTCTCTAATCTCCCTTAGCATTTCATCGTCACTATCGCTGTCCTGGTCAGGTGGTCGATAATAAATCCCTACTGTTATATTCTTATTAGAGCATGGAATTACTATCCATAGAGATTCTGTGGAACATGTGGATTCATTTAAGATTTTTATTTCATTTGATTCTACATTTTCTTTCACGTATAGTGCCACTTCCCCCCCAGCACGACCTGCTCTGTCCTTTGGATATATTTTTGTACTGTGGAATGATTGTGTCCTATTGATTGTCCTCATTCCACCAGGTTTCTGTGATGCCTATTATATCAATATCCTCCTTTAACACAAGGCACTCTAGTTCACTCTTCTTATTATTTAGACTTCTAGCATTTCTGTACAAGCACTTTAAAAACTTGTCACTGTTTATTTGTCTGCCCTTTTCTGATGTGTCAGATTCTTTATGTGAATGTTTCTCATCTGATCTGGCCCATACTTTATCCTCTTCCATCCTCTCCTCCTGACTAAAACCTAGAGAATCTCTATCAATAGACTCTCCTCTAAGAGAAGTCTCTGTCCGATCCACGTGAGCCTCTGCAGCAATCGGTTTTCCCCATCTCTTAGTTTAAAAACTGCTCTGCAACCTTTTTAATATTAAGTGCCAGCAGTCTGGATCCACTTTAGTTTAGGTGGAGCCCATCCTTCCTGTTTAGGCTCCCCCTAACCCAAAAGTTTCCCCAGTTCCTCTCCTCTCTACACCATCGTATCTGAAGCTCTGCCTGCCTACCTGGCTCAGCACATGGAACTGGAAGCATTTCTGAGAATGCTACCATACAGGTCCTGGATTTCAGTCTCTTTCTTAGCAGCCTAAATTTGGCCTCCAGGACATCTCTCCTACCCTTCCCTATGTCACTGGTACCTACATGTACCACGACTACCGGCTCCCCCCCAGCACTACACTTAAGTCTATCTAGATGCCTGGAGAGATCCGCAACCTTCGCACCAGGCAGGCAAGTCACCCTACAGTTCTCCCAGTCATCACAAACCCAGCTACCTATGTTTCTAATGATTGAATCTCCCATTACTAACATCTGCCTTTTCCAAATGACTGGAGTTCCCTCCCCCGGAGAGGTAACCTCAGTGTGAGAGGATACCCCAACATCATCTGGAAGGAGGGTCCCAACTATGGGAAGATTTCCCTCTGTTCCCGTTGACTGCTCTCCTTCTCTGGGCCTTTCATCGTCCTTAACGGCGCAGGGGCTGTCTGATTGGAAGTGGGACAAATCTACAATGTCCCGGAAAGCCTCATCAACTATCTCTCTGCCTCCCTTAGCTCCTCCAGTTCTGCCACCCTGGCCTCCAAAGCCCATACATGGTCTCTGAGGGCCAGGAGCTCCTTGCACTGAATGCACACATATGCCACCCGCCCACAGGGCAGGTAATCATACATGCTACACTGAGTGCAATAAACTGGATAGCCCCCACTCTGCTGCTGGGCTTCTGTCTGCATTTTCTCCTACAGCTACCTAGGTTAATGATAGGGTTTTTCTTTAAATCAAGACGTTTTGCTTATAGTTTAGTTTAAATGTTTTAAAAAATGGCAAGTGTACCTCGCCCCCTTCCCACTCCCCTTCCAAACTGCCTCTCAAAACTCCCAGTTAGCGGTCCCTGGTTGCTTGCTCACTGCTTTGTAAAGCCCTGGCCTTCTTGATAGCCCCACCCCCTGACTAAGGCTCAGCCAGTGAACAGAGGCTTCTAGATTTCAAACTTTGTTTAGAAGCTCACAGCTTCCAACTGCCAGCCACAGAACATGGTCCTTCAAACAAACAAACAAACAGACAGACAAACACAAGCTCAGCACACAGCAAGTAACCCCCTAAAACAAACACACACTGCAGACAGCCACTTACCAATATAGCTGTAATATAAACATAAACAAAATGCTGGATTCTCCAGTGCCTCTGGTGGTGAAAAGATAGTTGAGGAGTCCCCCTGTGTAGAGAAATCCTCCGGTGGTCTAGATCAGCTGTAGTTGCCCCTAGGCCTTCACCACACAAACCATGGCTGAGCTGAAATGGGCCTGGCCTGAGCAACTCTATGCCCTGGCAAAACCTGGCGAAGGTCTGGCCCTCAAAATTAAGCCAGGGATTGCAGTATCCCCGAGGCCATTCCAGAATGGAAAAAGAGCAAAGGAACTCTGGTACAGCTGAGTATCTGGTGTGTATCTGAGTATCCAGTGATAGTATCTGAGGCTTTATAGTAGTGGAACGATGAAATTTATGACTGTCTATCACACTCCCTCTCATGCCAGAGTAATATATCAGATAAAATATTAAGGCCTTGATACTGAAATGCTGCACAAGTGGGAGTTGAGGGGGGTTGTGCTATGCTGAGGGGCAAGTAAAGATCAGCCCATATTTTTTAACCTTGGGCACCTAATGTTAGGTCTCTAAATCCATATTTAGGCACCTCTGTAAGTGGCATGATTTTCAAAGGTGCTGAGCACACATGGCTCCCACTGACTTTAGTTTTAGGGAGTCAGGTGAAGTGAGTGCTCAGCAATTCACTTTGCTGCCAAGGCAATACACAGTAATGATGCCCATCAATTAAAACATTCAAGGGACATGGCTGTAGCTCTGTTGCACAGTACTTCACTGGACTTTGGTATGTAATACAATACTTGTGATTTGTTGTAAGGCAGCTATTAGCAATGTCCATTATTCTAATATCTTTTGCTGTGATCTGTGCTTTATCATTGAATCATTAGAAACAATAAACAAACTGAATTGCTTTTTCCCCCCTGAGCCTTTTGAAAAGCCCTTTTGGTGATGATGTGCCAGGTGCAGCAGGGGTATGAGTGGACACAGAGAGGAGTAAAACTCATTGATGCAATCCCTCCCAAAGGAAATGGCAATTGATCTGTCTTACAACACCTCTATCTCTGCGCTCACATTGAAGAACAGCCCCAGCGATGTTTTCTTCCCCAGCAATGCACAGGGAACAGCAACAATGCTCTTTAATCCCCTGTCACCAAGCCTTGAGTAATAATGACATTGTGCTAATGCCACCAACGATAACAGAGTGTGTATTCCTGGCAACACTTCAAGAGGTGTCTGAAGGGCCAAAGAAACCACAGCAAGTGGAGAAAAATCTTAAATGCCTGTTAAAATGCTTTGAAATAATTGTAGCAATGCATTGCATACCCTGAGATACACAAAGAAGTATGTCTTTGCACCAAACTGCTGAATGTGAGAGGATTCATTTATTCACAGGCCCTTCAGGTGGGACCACAGAGGCTTTGTCTGAAACAATTTATTCTTTTCTGCTCTTGCAGAAACTGGCACGGACATTTTCCATGGGCCAGATCCTGCTAATAATCCATTGGCTTTCATAGGAGCAGTGTTGGGCACTATTTAGACTGACGCGTGAGCTGTCTTGCATGCCAGTGGAGTAAAGGGACATAGGATACCCTGACTTCCTTCCTCGCTACAGAGGTGAATGCAGCCTCCAAAGCCCCTACTCCCTTTCCCACCCAGGTGAGCAGGCAGAGAGTGGGAAGGGGTGAAGCCATGATTCAGCCCTGACACCCAATGCACTGGCCAGAACAACTGACCTGACATGAAAGGGGAAGTAACCTACACTACATATAGGGCTGATACAGATTATTTTCCCTCTGCAGCAAGGGCAGGGACCAGATTATGACTCTGAGTTGTAATCTGTTTCCTAGTCTGCTCCTAGAGTAGCACAACAATATGATGCCCCTTCCTTTATGGTAGAACTACAATCTAGCCCTTAAGGTTTTTAATTGGTTATTTATCTATACAGTGAAAATGAAGTAAATGAAGTAAAGTGAAGCCCAGATTCTTAACTGGGGTTCCTGTATTGGGGTTCCTAGAAACTACCTTGCCTAGGAAATTACTAGGCCAAATTCTGCTCTTATTTATCCCCTGGCACAAGCCCATCAACTTCTATTGGGTTATCTGAGTTTAAGCCAATGCAGAATTTGGCTTTAAATTCTTAAATGACTATGGTGAAATATATACACCAGGACTATGGTTTTATGTCTCTAAAGTAGTGTGGAGGTATACAGTGAGAAAATTATTGTAAATACAATGGTTTAGGATCTCACACAGAGGGACTATATCCTGCCGTAAAGCTCAGCCAGGGAAGGACTGAACACAGAGAATTTATTCTGGAAGAAGGAGTTGAAATATAGAACCCTCATTCATGAGAGTCTCAGTTTTCATAACACCTGTTGGAGCCACAATGAAGTCACTCACAGCTATGTCACCTGCTAATAGGAATTTCACTATTAAGAATGTTTGTCCTTGTAGGTAAGACAGTGCCATAGAAATGTGAGTGTTTTTTAAATAAATGAGATATATAAAATCTGGTCAAAGTTGGTTTGGTTTGGTTTGGTTTTTTGAGACGTGAGTTTGTTTGGTTTTTTGTTTGTACAGTTTATTTTAAGCACCAAAATGTGTTCATGTTACAAACCCTATCTGCAGCTAATGACCAAACATTTCCATGTATTTCCAAGGGCAATGAAAAGAGAAACTTAAGTTTTGTTTTTGGATTTATAGGAGAAGTTTAATAAAATGATTAGTTCTGTTTTAATCTGTGATGTAATGTTAAGTGTCTGAAATACCTGCAAAGAGTTGCCAAGGGCAAAATACCATTCAGCTCTGTTGTTTGGATACTAGTAAACATTTATGAATCCAAACTTTATTTTGGATGGAAGTGTGGATTGCATGTTCTGGCTGGAAGTGGAATTCTGACTCATAGGTCTAAAAAACTTTAGTAATTGGAGTTTTCTAAATTCCCTGCCCATATGTGCATTATTTTGTCCTGTGAATTTCCACATACCAGGGTGGATTAAGATGGAACAAATCCCAAATCCACTAAAATATTGTCATTCCCCCACCCAAATAACTGTCAAGTCTTCCTAAACATCAACATTCCCCTTTGCAAACTCTTCCTCTGTACACTGCTCTCCTCAATCCTGGGACAAAATCATTCTCCCACACAAGCTCTACCTAACCCTCATCTCCCTTTCTGTAGTTCCCCTCCCTTCCCCTTCCCCTTCCCCTGTAGTGGCAAGGTCCACATTCAGCTTTTAAGCTTTTCAGAGAATATGAAATAAACCCGGCAGACCTCCTACTGCTGCCCTGTTTGCTATTTAGCCCGACTTCTTCCATCTCTCTCTAGTGTTGTTGTATGCATTGTTGTAGCCACGTTGGTCCTCAGATATTAGAGAGACAAAGTGGGTAAGTTAATATCTTTTATTGGACCAACTTCTGAAGAAGAGCTCTGTGTAAGCTCACAAGCTGGACTCTCTCACCAACAGAAGTTGGTCCAATAAAAGATATCACCTCACCTGCCTTGCCTCTCTCTCTAGCATCATTTATCTCCGTGATAATCAGTAGGCATCACTAAAGAGTGAATGACTCAGGCTTAATAGCAGCAAAGTGGTTATTGCTTATTTTCTGAGAGGCTGTAGAGCTGGGAGTGAACAAATCCCATGGTGGAAGTGGCAGTTAGATTTTTTTTTCCTTCCTCCCACCTCAGGGAACGGAGAGGAAATCAGCAATCTTTTTTTTTCCCCTTTCTCTTTTACAGTCATCAGCAATTAGCTGGACATGAGATGCCAATAGCCAATGCAAAGCAGGAAAGGAAGGACAGTGGTGGAGCCTAGATTCTCAGGTGCAGAAAATCAGATGTTAATCTATCACTGTCTCCATAATGATTTTCCACAGTATGCTTCCATACTAAAGATTTAGATGCATGGCTGTGCATGACTTCTATAGGAAGGATTTCAACTCCCTGTATATTAGTGAATCTGTTATATATTGTCTTGAGGAGCATATATGCAGTCACCTCCGATTTTTGCAATTCCCCAGTTGGAGGTCTTCAATGGCAAAACCTAAAGTGATCAATAATAATACTTAGCACCTATTACATACATCACTTCACATCTTGAAAACACTTTACAAAGACCTCCAAACTGGATTACTGTAATCCTCCGTGGCTTAGGCTGCCATGAGCCCACTCCCAAGTCTTTCCACTGATTCCCAGTCATCTTCCAATGCCAATTTAAGGCTTTGTACCTAATTTTCTAAGCAATGCAGGGTTCAAGCCCCAGGTACACTAACGACCAAATTTTGATCTGTGAATAATTAAGACAGCTGTGCTCCTCTAGCACAATGTAAATCACTCAGCTCAGGATGATGCACATGGAGCTGAGAACAAAGCATTCTTGGTCAAGGGGATCCAGTTATGGATAAACCTCTAGAAGAAATTAGTTGATCCAGAGCCTAACTTCCTTTAGGAAATGCTATGGGGCCAATCTAGCTATAGGGAAGCTAGAGAGCTGCTTAGGGTGGAAGATTTGGCCCAGCAGCCCCATCATCATTAGAGAGGGATGGCTGCCCCCAAATCTACCACCGTAGGCCTATGAGGAGGGGGATGGCACACTGAAGTTTTGCCTAGGGCAGCAGCTTGTCTTGAACAGCCTCTGGGGAATGCTGCTAATCCTTCCTCTTTGTGAAAGTGTTTAAGAATGACAAGCACAACACTAATGCCCCCTTCTAACCAATAAACTCCTCAAGGAAATATAAAAATCAAAAATAAAAACCCTACCTCATGCAGCAAAATTTTGACCTCGAAAAGGGAGAAACGTCAGAGACCCCATGAAGTCAATTAAGGAATTAGCTATTGCTATTGATTTTACATGGAAGACACTCAGATACTATGGTGATTGGCAGAAGTATAAAAAACTAAGGTAGAACTAACTGATAGGCATAACCCCCATAAGTATTAACTGTATTTTACTGATTAAGCAAGTTAAGCAACTTGCAAAAGGCCACACAGTCAGATCTAGCATTAGAACTCAGATCCATGTGCAGATCATTATACCACAGTGCATTTTGATTATTTGTGAATGTTAACATAGGAAAATTACTTTTACTTTTAAATGTATTATTTTATTTCTGGAGGTTTTAAGGAAAGAGTCAAGAATGAGACATTCAGATCCTGTTTATTTTCTGCAATAGAGACAGGTGCAAATGAATACAAGAGCAGCACTACTGTGGGCTAATTTTCTTTTATTATGCATCTAATGCAGAGCGCTGATGACAGGGGCACCACTAATAATGACCACGATACAAAGACCTAACAAACTGGCCACCCAATTCTGCAAAGTCATTGCCATGAGTTTACAGGGAGCCCATAGTACGTGCTACTATTGTGTCCTGCTTGGCTGTCTCATTTTTTTAGTGTGTGTAAGAAGAGGTAGCCTGTACTTAATAATAGAAACATCAGAGGCTATTGAGGTTTTTGTCCTTCTAGATAAATACTAATTTATATTTTTCCTGCACGTACCCTGAACTCTAAATGCTAGTAGTACTTCCCCCTTCTATAAAATCACTTTTGGAAAGATTTGGGCTTTACTATTTTACATTGACATTGTTATTGTCCCTTTGAATAAATACTACCAGGGACGTTGCAGTCTCTTTCTTTGGTTTGTAGCTCATAAACAAACAAACCTAATACTTGGCTGTAGGAAGTGATATTTTGATTACGTATTGAATCATATCTCTTGTATACTCCTGCTCCCAATCTAGCTCAATCTAAAATGACAGGCCTGACTTATCACAACTCTAATTCTTTATCTGGCCTCTGTGGTCAGACCTGAATGTTGTTAAGAGCCCCTCTGAGTGGCTGCTTCTTTTATCATTGGATTAAATGTATCTCTGACACTACTTCATATATGCTTGTTCTGGTGCCACAATGATTAACCAGCACAGGGTTGCTCCATTCAAACAATAGTACATGGGTCTCTTCAAAGGACTTCCAAATCTTTACTGATTCTCAGGGCAGAACCTTAGGGGCCAAGTAGTCACCAAAAAAAAATTAAACAACCCTAAAAGAGCTGCCACGCTCTTCTCTGATGCAGAGAGTAATAATAAGCCGTGGGCCAGGTCAAAACTGTAGCAATAGAAAAGCATTTTAACTGAGCCAGAACAAAATGATGTTTGCCTTTAACTACTCATCTAGGTTACTGTGAACAAAACAAGTGTTTCTCTCTTGACCAAAACAAAGCTCCAAACGCAGAGGTACAATAAATGACCAAACCCGCTACAAAAATTTTCAGAGTGTCTTGGGGAAACATTCATGCAGCAAAATCTCCAAGTCCTTGCTCAGATTTTATTTAGACACACTCCCACTGATCTAACTGAGACTAAGGACTGAGTGAAGGTTTCAGAATTTAGCCAGGTTTTTAAATAAGCAGTGACTCTAAAACATTCAGAAACTGTAATTTTCATTTTTATACAGTGTTGTATCAGCAATGTCACAAGTTACAAACTAACCTCCTAAAAGTAATGAAATTGCAGCCAAAAACTTTGACTAACACAAAATCTGCTGCTCTATGGTGAACATATGCCAGACTACAAAGATGAAAATGATTTGGTTTAGCATTTGAACAGATTCATCCCTCTTATCCTGAAGAGATAAAAGGATAAACATTTAGATCGTTTGCAGCTCACAATATTTTCTGAGTGAATGTGATTTATAACAATGACAAACTGGGATATGTAACTATGATCCTGGTTCTGACAGCTGTTCAAGGTCTATGCTTCATTAGTCTCAGATCAGTCCATTTCACTGCCACAAACTGGCATCTTTGCCGGCAGCCTAAGAACATATTCTTAGGATTGCATGGGCACAGAGCAAGAGATTGAATTACCTTCTCACCCTCTCTGAAAAGGATTGAGGCACATAGGTAGGGCACTATGGAGAAGTATGAATAGGTGCTGGCCCTGCCTTTCCTATTCTGTCAACAAATTTGGAAGTTCAGACTCCGGAGCTTTCAATCCAGCAACTTTCATGAACGCTAAATATGTGACTGTAATACCAAAGGTAGAAGCTTCGTTACTCTATATTGCTCATACTGCCTCGTAATCCCAAACGTTATAATAAAACTTCCTTAGTGAATCCATGTCTGCATCACCACACAGTAACCCATCCCCGCGTGTGACAGATGATAGCCATTTAATGCATTTCTGGAAGGCACTCAAATGTCCTAAAGATGGGAGCCAGCATAAAAACCTGAAAAGAACAGAGTCCGTAAGGGCCCAAGTTTGTAGGGTACTAAATTCCTTTTGTCTCCCATGAACATCACAATTAATTCAATACTAGTTTATTCAATGGGAGTTGAGGGTTGGAAGTTACTGTGTGATCAGTGGAGGATCAAGTGATCACGATCAAAGTGCAGTTTGTATTGTATAACCAGGACAGAATTCAGTTTAGTTTTGTATGCTTACTCAAGATGCTTTTGTGGTGTGTCTACAATATTTACACTGTGGTTTGTATAAACAAAAGTAAATTAGCTGTCCCTTATTGTCTATCATGCACAGTGCAGCTGTTCATGTGAATGGCTTCTACGGTGTGTTATTCATGCATGCAATTTTTTAAAAAACTGTAGTTTCTGTGCCTTGGCTTGCCAATGTGCAGCATGTGATCTTCGTTAAAATCTCACTGTGGAATGCTGACATGTACACAGGATTATTTTTCCTGCCAGGAGTTCATATAGATTTATATGAAGTTTAAAAAATGCAGGCTCAACTTTTATTTTTCCTTTCAGAAAGAAAGGAACACAGCTGTCATACTGGTGACAAATAGCTTTTAATTTTAAATGGTCAGTAGAAAGGAACGGGCATCTTTCCTGACCACTAGGTGGTGGGATATAACTAACTGCATCCTATCAGCTAGAGAACCACTTATCGCATTTGTAGGTAATTTAACATGGCATATTGCCAGCTGCTTTAGAAATACTAATCTTAATCTCACATTTCCCCAGAAGAAGACGTCACAAGCTATTTAGCCTCCTCAGCAACTCTTTATACATTCTTGTACTTTGGGGTAACTGAAATTCTGAACAAAGGCAAAACTAACCTGGACGACACATGCCTTTTTAGCGCCTTGTGCGAAGAATGAAGACATGGGAGGGAGGGAAAGAGAGTGGAGAGAGCTATACAAAGGCTGACAGTAAAAATGCCACAACTTTTCTCTTAAGCTAATATGAAACAAATACTTTGTTCAAAAAGAATTCCAGCTTGAGATACACATATTAAGGGTAAAGCACTGGACAAATGGGGTGGTGGGTGTGGGGGGGTAGGACTTCTCTTACCGGACTATGGAGTGGTTGCAGGGCCACTTTGCAGCCTCTTATACAGCTTCCCAATGGTTGAGAATGGGAGGATCTGTGTTGCAGCAGATGCTCTGACCCTCCCTCAGCTCTAAAGAAGCCTACTCACAGTCCACACCTAACTTTCTGCACAGTTCCCTGAAATCTTGGCACAGTCCCTTTGCACAGTGGAACTGCACTTATTCTGCTGCCTGGAAAGCCTTTCCACCTATGGTGGAACGGGGTGGGTTTGCCCCTTAGTGTTCTGGGAGGAAAACCTAGGGATTTAAGGTACGCAGACACTGCAGCGAGGAGGGCCATACTGTGTGATAGCTACTATATGACTACCACAGGACTATGGAATATCAAATGAGGAACACGTGGGAGCCATCTGTATGACACTTGATTCTTCAACATCTGTTACCCGCATTCCAAAATTATATGGCCAGATCATCCCTTGAGAGCCGTGTATGGAGCACCTCCCCCACCCTTGCAGAAAGAGGGGAATGCCACCTCTGAGGCATTCCACAGGATTTGGGCTCTGAGAGTTGGAAGGAGACAGAGAGGGGCCTCTCAGCTCTGCCATAAATCCAACTTCCCCCAGAATTCATGTGGAAACTGTCTGCAGTAACTTATGTTGTTTTCCCTTTCGTGGTTTGGAAACCCCCTTGATGTGGTTTCAGGGTAGCCACAGTTGGGCGTGCCCCTGGCACTGTAGCTCTCTCCAAACCCACATTCTCCAATGGCTTTGACAAGCTGAGGAAGCTGAGCAACAGTGAGGAAGCAGAGGGGCTCTGTACAGGAGCCCCTTGCATCCAGCAACTCCCTGAGCAATGCAGTTGGGGAAATGTGGCTGCCTGCCCTTTCCCCTCTCTCAATCCCCTGCCCCTCCAGTTGAAGAAGTCAAGGAAAATTACATGGTCCAGGTCTTCACCTGATGTAAATAAACATAGCTTCACTTACTCCAGTGGAACTACACCAATTTACACTAGCTGAGGATTTGGCCCCATGACTGAAAACTGATTTCAATTTCTCTGTATGAATTATTCCCAGTTATTCCCAAATTGTTGTTGTAATGTAAAGTATGATTGATTTAACACATTAAAAATTAAGCTTGCAAGAGGACTTGCAGATGGGCCTGATCAGAACTTTCCCAAAGTCCTGTTTGGCCATGTGGGGCCAGCTGCCATCTAGCTCAACAGTGTTTGTAGATCATTGGAAGGGATGCCCAGTAAAAATGCAAAGTATTATATATTCTCTCAGCATACTAAAAAATAGTTAAAGCTGGTACATGACAATGAAATATTAACCATACTCTCACAGAATTTACATTGCAAATGTAACAACTGTAAATTGTGCTAATTTTTAATGATCTGTAATGCAAAAGCAGTTATATTTTCTTCAGTGTCTGCAAAAACATTCCCCTTTGCCACCAGAATAAATCTGGTAATTTTTAGACCAATCACATTTTCAAAACCAAAGTTATAAGGGTGCTACATAAGTATTTTACAAAGGAAACTTGTTGCAATCTTCAATTTACTATCTGTTTATCTAATGCCCATCACCATATTGTCTGAGTACTTTGTCCACCTCTTTATAATATTTAAAAATAAATTAAGGGACTCAACCACCAAAAGTCTATTAAAATATTGCAAACCCTTCAATGAGTGAGGTATTAAACAAATGGAATAGTTAAAAAATTTGAATGAATGTGAAATCAGTATAAAATATCTAGTGTATCCTTAAAAATCTTTTTAAAGTTTTAAAATACCATGAGCCAGAAATGTATTTTAATTGCCAAGCATTCTAGCAGTAATGGAATAAAAGCTTCAAATATCTGTGCCTTTAATACAATATTTTATTAGTTCTAACAACTGAGAAGAATATTTGTAATGAAGGGGGGAAAATGGTCTGAAGTTTCTGCATCTGCAGCTGTTTATTTCTAGGTAAAAAGTCAAAGGGAAGGAGTTTGAGCTTTACCCTATCTTAACTTATCTACAAAATACACTCAGATGTAGTTTGAAAGACAGAAACAAATACTGTGCTTAACCTTAAGAGGTGCTTGGGTTTTCCCTAATCTTGACCTGCCACATAACTGAAAGTGGAAGCCTTTGAAATGGTTTTACAAAAATATTTACTTTTTATTAAAATTAGGGATAGAGAAGATTAACATGGCTTTTGCTCTCCCTTTCTTTTTAACCTTGCAAACAGTTTAGTCATGAACCTCTGCAGGTCGGCATGTTCTGTTGTGTTTATCTGATAATGACAGAACAAACTCCAAATATTTCAAGGGCTCAGCTATGCTAAAGCCTCACATTTTAACCAGCTGAGTATAGAACAGCCTTTTCTAAAGATATTTGATTAATAGAACACTCTTCTGCAATGAGTTCTGTATTGTTAGGTTTCGGTGGGGATTTTTTCCTGACAATTATGCCATTAAAAACGTGGAGGGGAACTAAATAAAATGAGTAAAATCTGCAGTATTTGGCCTTTTTGGTACTATTTGCTACTTAGAGTCTAACTATCTGATATACATGCTCCATAATCTCCCCTAATTGACTCACGTTGTGGGTTTTTCATTTAAAAACTGGGAGTCAGCAGAAAAGGAAAACATATTTCTCTGAACCAAAGACCAAATCCTGTGGTCATTATCCAAACAAAACTGTCTGTGGGCCCAATCTTGCTATCATTGATATCAGTTGAAGTTTTGCTATTGCTTTCAATGGAGTCATGAGTGTGAGAAGGCCAATTGATTTCAGTGGGGGTTTGCCTGAGCAAGGAGTAGAATTGATGATATCATTATGGCAACTTGCTGGGCAATGACTATGTGCAGCAATAAGGGTTTCCGGAGTGGGCTGTGAGTAAGCAAGGACTACAGGATTAGCCCAAAAGGGCCAACAGCAAGAATAGATATCATTACAATTTTTTGAAATGGCAGAACACACAGGGAGGTGGATCCTGCAAGCAGTCTGGTTGAAGATGTCCCTTTCGCTCCTGTGGCAATACGTGCTGGATTGGTATGGATCAGGTAATGATGAGAAGCAGTGCTTAATTTGTGCCAGGACTTGCGAGGGCTGAGCCCTGGCACCTCTGGACTTGGCAGTTCATAGCCCGGGCACCTCTGGGCTTGCTGCATCAGTTATGAAAGTAAAAAAATTGCTTGAGCCCTGGCACCTCTTTCATTACAAATTGATCACTGATGAGAAGTCATGAGTTGTTGTCTGACCATTGACTAAAGAAAGGACATTTTACTATGGTACCTATTGCACTCCATGCCTCAGATCACCTGTCCTATCTAAAGAATGGGCTTTCCAAATGAATTTAATGCTAATTCAAGGTGCCAGATTGGCAGCTCCAAAGAATAGATTCCTCTGTGTCCTCACAGAGGGGGTACAGCGCAGGTAATTCAAGCTTCTCCATGTGGCCCATGTGGTCCAGCTCAGCCCAGCATTAACCATCTCTAGAGTGTATAAATACCTCCTCTGGTAAAAGTCTCTATGCCAGTGATATTCAAACTGAGGCTTGCGAACGGCAAGTGGCTCTTTAATGTGTCTCCTGTGGCTCTTTGAAGCACATGATATTAAAATACTGTGTGATTTAATTATTAACCAATCGAAAGTATTAACCAATCAGGATGCTTTTACTGTATTATTAACCAATTGTAGTTGATAAAATAATACTTGGTCAGTCATATTATATATATAATACCATATACAGTAAATGAAACAATGACTTCACACTACTGGGGCTCTGAGGGTTGAGTGTCACTGCTCTCTGCTAATTCGACCTTTGGCCTCTGTTGCCAAAACCAACAAGAATGTCAGTTAGTGATTGTTATGGCAGTGGTTCTGTGATGTGCAGCCCAGTCTATCAGAGACCAAACATTTGCCCACTAACTTTTTGAAAGAAAATATTGATGAATATGGATAGTTCTCAGGTTGGATTCATATTTATGTCCATTAGGAAACCACACTTCTTAGTGATTCTTTACTAAGAGAATATTTGTAAAGAAAGCACAGGTCCTATATAAAAAAAATTGGCTGTTACTTTTTAAACCCCAGTAACTAATGAGGGAAAATTGGTCTAAGGAGCGTGTGAAAGGGGAAAAAATGTTTTTTTCTGAAGCAAAATCTAACAGCAAAACACAGGAACTCAGGTATCAGTCCTACTTATCTTCATGCACTATAACCATACTACAGACTAATAACAACGCTTATATATCCTTTAAAATCTTTCAACTCTTTTCCCCTTCATAGTCCCACTGACATTTCCATTGACTCTTGGAAGTAACCTGCTGTTTTTTTCACTCCAGGACACACCAATTTTAGTGGAAGTTTCCCTGTTTCTCATCAGCCACAATATGTCTCCTATATCCCTGAACTATTAAAGGAAGCTCTCTGTGACCATTCGCTTTGATGACAGAGCATGATATATGACATCTTTCTGCCTTTACTGTATACAGAACTGATCAGTGCACACTAACAGTGCACATTCCTGTGTTCAATTAGGGAAAGAACATGCATCGTAAGAGAGCCATGGAAATGCTTCTCTTAAACATATTAACTCATTCCCACAATCTTGACAACAGCCCAAGCCAGCTGCTAATCTGTATTTAAAAAAAAAAGAAAAAGAAGACGACAGGTGGTTGGGTTTTATGTTCAATTTATTTATTAGGTTATTATGTTGATTGAAATTTGGAGATTGACTCCAAAAAAGACCTTGACCCCTTTATATGGGGTTTTAAGAATGAATGCATTCCTTTAGCCCAATAATAGCGAGCATGGGAGATTTTCAGGCTTTTGCTACATATAGCTGATACAAGGACATTAAAACAAACCCAGGAAACAAACCTCACCAAATGCTGTACTGAACATTAATTCTCTGATATACCACAGCAGCAGCATTAAGAATCAATCACACCCCAGTATTTCGACAGAATATCAGGGTTGCCAGTGACAAAATAGAGCTTATAATTTTTTTTAAATTGAATTGAATAACCTCATCACAGAGTATTTGAGAAATTAATGACTGGCTAGAGTTAATGATCCCTGAATGAAGTTAAAAGCTCTGCCTCCTGCCATCAATTTTCCTTGAAAATCATTAATCCCCAGGAAATGCCCATTCCCTGATTGTTATTGTTTAAATCTCTTTTCCTTCATGAACCAATGGGAAATTTTTCTCTATGTTTATAGGAGGTGCTCAAGTTAAAAATAGCAGATTTGGCTGTTGTTCTGCACAGGGAAAAATATCTATACGAGAAAACAAGACTAAGTAGATTTTTTTTTTTAAAATTAGGTTACAGAAATTAGGCCTGCTTTACAGGTCACCTTAACTTCTGTATTAGTCCTTTGTTTTATACAATCATTTCAAGCACAAACCAAGTCAGAATCAATTTAAAACCAAGCTTCTGGAGCCTATTGCATAGTTGCAAAAACGATGTTACATAAAATGACATATGAGGTCAGTGTGACAACCAGCAGAAAGGAATTCCAGAAAGGTTGTGTTGGTTTGGGGGGTTTTTTTGTGGTGGGGAGGCTTCATGTTTGTAAATAAAGCTTGTCAGGAAAAGATTTATCCCCTACACACACAAACCATGAAAAAAAGACAAAAAAGTAGGGCTGTCAATTAATCGCAGTTAACACATGCAATTAACTCAAAACAAATAAGGTATTTTTTTTAACGAGGGTTAATCACACACCTCTGGAGATGAGACTTGGTGGCAGCCAAGCGGGGAGGGAGATACAGCTGGCCTTAGAGGTGAATGAGGGGTCCACCACCCATGGCACCCTGCTCAAGAGGGCGCCGCTGTGTGCCTCTGGGGCAGGGGTGCCCCTCCTTCTACCGCCCTGCTCCACTGCTGCTCCCGCCTCCTCACTCCCCATGCCATGGCCTCTGGCCAAGTTGGTCCGGACTAGAAACCTGCCTCCTGTCTGTTGTGCAGAGCTGGGGGGACGGGACTGATGTCAGGGTGTCCCCCCCCCTCCCACTGATAAGCTGCCAAAATCTTAACAACAGGTTCCCGCCTCACCCCACGAGGGGGTCGTGGCCCACCCCCGCCCCACAGGACTCCTGCCCCATCCAACTCCCCCGTGTTCCTTGACGTCCCCCGCCCCCTCAGGACTCCTGCCCCATCCACCCCCCTCCCCTATCCCCTGACTGCCCCCAGGACCAGACAGGAGGGTCTCATGGGCCACCATAGTGGGTGCCCACCCCACCCCTAAGAGCCAGAGGCACCTGCCGGGGGGGTGAGGTGGGGAGACCCGGAGGTGCTTACCTGGGGCAGCTCCCAGGAAGCATCCGGCAGGTCCCTCTGGCTCCTAGGCGCGGGGGAGCGTAGCTGGGGGGGGAGCAGGGGGAGCGGCCACTCCCCCACTGATCACATCAAAAGTGGCACCTTAGGCACCGACTCCCTGGGTGCTCCGGGGCTGGAGCACCCAAGGGGAAAATTTGGTGGGTGCAGAGCACCCACCGGCAGCTCCCTGCCCCGCGCCTGGCCCCAGCTTACCTCATCTCCAGTCTGCCTCCTCCCCTGAACGTACCGCCCCGCTTTGCTTCTCGCAAACCAGCTGTTTGGTGGGAAGCCTGGGAGGGCTGAGAAGCAGGCGGCAGCTTCCCGCTCAGGCCGAGGGAGGCGGAGGTGAGCTGGGGCGGCGAGCGGTTCCCCTGCGCCCCCGGGTTACCTGCTGCAGCGCGGGTGGCACTCCTCATGCACCTCTGCCCCAGCTCACCTCCACCTCCCTGGGCCTGAGCAGGAAGCCGCGGCCTGCTTCTCAGCCTGCCCCGGCTTCCCGCGCGAACAGCTGATTCACGGGAAGCCTGGGGGCGCGGAGAAAAAGAGCCGGGCAGCGCGTTCAGGAGAGGAGGCGGAGCGGAAGTGAGCTGGGGCCGGGAGTGGGGCGGGGAGCTGCCAGTGGGTGCTCTGCACTCACCAAATTTTCCCCTTGGGTGCTCCAGGGCTGGAGCACCCAGGGAGTCGGCACCTAAGGCGCCACTTTTGGCCAGTTAAATTTAGAAGCCCTTTTAGAACCGGTTGTCCCTTGCGGAACAACCGGTTCTAAAAGGGCTTCTAAATTTAACAACCGGTTCTAGCGAACCGGTGCGAACTGGCTCCAGCTCACCACTGCCCCCTCCCCTCACCTGTGTATACAGTCGCAGCTGAACTGGGGTTAGGGAACGGGGAGCCTGTCTGCTGGCTCAGGATTTATTGCTGCTGCCAGCAGCTGCTGCTGGCTGAAAATGCATTCAAGCTCCCGAGTGCTCTGCTTAAAGAGACAGAGCTCCCCCAACACACACACAAAACCAAAATCTGAAATGGCGCCCCTCGTGAGCCAGAAGTGGCCAGAGGGCTGTGGGATGGCTGTGAGCTCCGGCAAGATGCAGCCCCTGTGCGACAACACGGAGCCCACCTTGAGCCGCAGACTGAGTGCCAGGCACCACGAGCCACAGCGGCAGTGCAGAAGTAAGGAACACTCAAAAATATCTGAATAAATGGTATTATATTATTGTTTAACAGTGTGATTAAAACTGCAATTAATTGAGACTATCTTTTTAATCTCGCAATTAATTGCAATTAATTTTTTTTCGTCGTTTGACAGCCCTACAAAAAGGATATTGTTGATGTTTTTGTCTACATTTTTCTTAGACTCTTTTGGGGAGGTGGTTCATTGAAAAAACAAAAAGCCAAAAACCAACTGTTTTGTTTTAGTTGCTGAAAAATGAAACGTTCTCATGTATTTGATGAAAAAACAAAAAGACAAAAAAACAGAAATTTTTATGTGAAAATTTCCATTTAGTCTACAAGTAATTCTGTGTCTACTAGCTCTGCTTGTAAAAGAAAAATATAGATTTTCAAGAGAATATAAATTTTTATCCAAAACTTTTATTTTTCATCAAATGAAAATGCTTCAGTTTTCAGAAACTGAAAACTAAAATTTCAGGTTTTGGATATCAGATTTTTAAAAACTACCTTAAAATCTAAGTTTAGATTCTCTCTAAAAGGGTTTTAAAAAACCATCCAGAACAAGATTTAAATCAATATTGGATGTTTTTTCTAAAAGAGATGTTCTAGTTCAAACAGGAATTATTTGGGGGAAGTTCAATGGCCTGTGTTATGCAGGAGGTCAGACTACATGATCACAGTCATCCCTTCTGGCCTTGTACTTGTATTGATATAGCCATTCCTTTGAGTGGACATAAAGCCCAGCAAAACATTCTGGTCAAGATGATTTCAGCTTTCACTGGCTTCTCCACCTTACTAATTTTTTAAATCCAGAAAAATAAGCAATAAGAACACCTGTGAAACATAAAACATACAGTATATCAGTTCTGAAATACATACCCTCCAATGCACTCTCTTGATTATTCTTCACATCTCTTTATGTCGAAAATTTCCTCTGCAAAGAGAACATCTACTATTTTTGCAAGTGTGGAGACCTACTTAATATTCTGAGTGAAGGGCTCCTCTAAAAAGAAAGTTGCCTTTATTTTTCTTCAGTGTGTTGGAAAACCAGATGGTCTGCATTAAATTCTAATGTAGCTAAGCCTCTCCCATGGATATGTTTTCCTTTGAGATCTGCAGTCATCTCTTAATGGATTTGGAGGAATTAATAATTACCTAGCTATTTGCATATTCATAACATCAGAAGAATTGGAGCAGGATCCCTACATAGATACAATTCCTGGCCCCTCTTTGGAATTTTTTCCCCTAGAAGGGTACACTTGCTGCATGCTAGACTTAGAAGCTCTGCACTAAGTAAAGGAATTCCTGATCACATTGGTGGGCTAATTTGGTTAAGCCCTCTCCCCAATCCTGCCTTCCTTGAGGGTCTTCCACTGTGAAGTTTACATTACACATTTTAGGTCTGGCGTTTTGGTTGTTTTCTTGTTTGGTCTGTTTGTAGCATACAACTTTATGCTGGAATAACATCAGATCCTATGAGGCTTTGGTCAGTACTTGGTTGAGAGACCTCCAAGTTATACTTAGGTGTACCATAAGTAGTGGTGGTGTATATTCAGTAAGTGGTACTCTTCCTTCCTCAGATAGTAAAGAAACAATGGCTCAGCCTAGCGTTAGAGGCGGCACTTTGCTGATGGAGGTGTGGATTTAGATAAAACATAAACACAAAGTCTTGAGCATTTGTGGTCATTAATGTTCCCATGTCTGTTCTGTAGCAAACAGGATGTTACTCCCAGGGCTTACATTCATTAACTTCTCAGACCTACTCATATGAGTTAATCCCATTGGTTTTTGTGGACATGTTCACATGAATTGGTGTTTAAAGGATATGGCCCTATAACTGTTAGGAAAACACTGGCTAATTTGAAAAGTTTTTAGAAAATCATCTGTTGCCAAAAACTTAAGAAGGTTTGTTTTAAATAAAAGAACATAAACATTTAATATTGTTTTGACAAGAATGGTGTTTTTAGTTATTGCAAGAGTTGATTTCATTTATTTATTCCACATCATTCCGGACAAGAGAAAATCACGGTCATGAAAATTCTTCTAATGTCCTATATTAAAAGCATTCAAACTGAATTAAAGAACATAATTCATATTCATTTCTAATGCCCTTGCCAAAAATTACATTGTTGGCCTCTGACTGTATCCATATTTTTAAAACAGGTGTGTTGACTCATACTTTGAGTAGCATTAGCAGAAATCTTGGAGTAGTTCCAGTCCGATAGTACATGGCTAACTCAAGTCCATTACTACTTTGAGACTATCCTCTGCTGTCAGACAGAACATTCTTTATGAAAATGTAGAGTATTGTTTTAATATTAATATTCCAGGGAGATTACTAACATCATGTGCAAAGACTAAGGAATGATTCATGGCTGTACAATTATCTCCCAAGATTTAATCGCTCCACAGCTAACTCTGTTGGTGTATTGGAAAGCTTTTCTGATAGCAAAAGCAGCAGTCCCCTAAAATGGTGATTTTCCTGGGAATGTAGCTGAATGTAGCCCTGGAAGTTTTACTGATTTGGAAAACATGATTTTTCCTTCACATTTTGAACACTGTTGTAATGTACAGGTGACCAGAATAAGAGTGTTTTCTTTAGCAACTCAATGTCAGTATTAGGTAGAGTAAACATAATTATTTCTAGGATATTTCTATTATCTATCTAGCAGTTTGCATATTTTTTTAAAGTGATACAGATTATAGGACACAGATAGGTGTGGTATTTTACACACTATCCTATATCTTATGCATTTTAATTTTCTAATTATTTCTACTTAATAAAAATGCACCTAACTAGTAACCTGAAGACATTTACAAACTTCTGTTATTTTATAATTTTAAAAGGGACCAAATGTCAGCAGAAAACTTCCCTCAACCATATTCTCCATCAACTCAGGCCTTTTCCTAGCTCTCTCAAGAAAGCCTGGGAGAACACACAGGCCTTGCAATGGTACCTCAAAGTAAACATATCCAGGCTCTGGTGAACCAGTGGGAGAAGATACCATTACTGAGACTGATCTGCCTAAAGCCCCATGCATTATCTCAAGGGATTGTGAGCTCAAATTCCTCAATTTTCTTAGCTGCCGCAGTTTCACCTGAAGGGAAAGGTAGTCTCTGAGATCACAGGCACTGACTTTTATTTTTCCGGTGGGTGCCCCACCCATGCTCTGCCCTGAGGCCCGGCACCAACTCTGCCTCTTCCTGCCCCCTCCCCTGAGGCCCCCCTGCCCACTGCTCTCTGCCCTTCCCTGAGCACCTCCCGCCAGCTGCCAAAAAGCTGATTGGCAGCCCCGCTGAACAGCTGTAGCTGGTGGGTGCTGAACACCCCCTATTTTTTTTTTGGTGGGTGCTTGAGCCCTGGAGCACCCATGGAGTCGGTGCCTATGACTGAGATACCCAGTGACCTCCCATTTAAAACTTTATAGGTTAAAACCATCACTTTAAATTGCACCCAGAAGTAACTTAGAAACTATTTCAAATCATAAAGCACAGATGCAATGTATGCTGAGTAAAAAATACCCTTTAAACATGCAGCTACATTCGGGACTAGTTTAAAGTTCCTGTGACATCTTAATGTCCATGTAGAGAACACAATCTGGAGGTAACAAAAGCATAGACCATGGATAGTGCATGTTTCCCATGAGTGACAAATGCTTTTCCCTGAGTAAGCATGCATGACATGAGCTGGCAGACTGAAGCCCAATAGATACTAGGCTGGATTCCACACCACAAAACTGTCACTGCAATTTGCACTAAAAGTATGTCCATACTGCAGTTAGACACCCGCATCTGGCTCGTGCCAGCTGACTTGGGCTTGATGGGCTCAGGCTGTTTAATTGCAGTGTAGATGATCAGACTTGGGCTGCAGCTCAGGCTCTGGGACCCTCCCACCTCACAGGGTTGCAGAGCCTGGGCTCCAGCCTGACCCCAAACGTCTACACTTCAATTAAACTGCCCCTTAGCATGAGCCCCGCAAGCCCAAGTCAGATGGCATGGGCTAGCCGCAGGTTTTTAATTGCAATGTAGATATACCCTAAGTGGCATTCTTCTTGGTAATATCAGAAAAGAGGCCCATGTAGCTAGAGAGAGCCCAGTTCTGTTCAGTTACACCACTGTAAATATGGAGTAACTCTACTGAAGTCAATACAGTTACAGTATAAAACCAGTATGAGAGCAGAATTAGCTTCAGATGCTCAACTACTCTATCATCCCAAGAGATGATAAGTACTGATCAGGGTTCAGCTGTTTGGTGAGACTTGAATTGTTGTCCTTTATCAGTCGTGTGGGAGAACAGGACTGCATACAAAGCTCCCAATCTGGCACCTTTCATAGGCACTTTCTTAGAAGGAGAAAAAAGCATCTTCAGCCTTTGGGTCATTTGTTATTTCAGCCTCTAGTCATTTGTTTTAAGAGCTTTGAATTCCATCATGGAAACTATCCATGGAAATTGGTTTCAGAGTAGCAGCCATGTTCGTCTGTATCCGCAAAAAGAAAAGGAGGACTTGTGGCACCTTAGAGACTAACAAATTTATTTGAGCATAAGCTTTCGTGAGCTACAGCTCACTTCATTGGATGCATACAGTGGAAAATACAGTGGGGAGATTTATATACACAGAGAACATGGAACAATGGGTGTTACCATACACACTGTAACCAGAGTGATCACTTAGGTGAGCTATTACCAGCAGGAGAGTGGGGGGGGAACCTTTTGTAGTGATAATCAAGCTGGAAATGGCCCACCTTGATTATCACTACAAAAGGTTTCCCCACACCCCCGCTTTCCTGCTGGTAATAGCTCACCTTACCTGATCACTCTTGTTACAGTGTGTATGGTAACACCCATTGTTTCATGTTCTCTGTGTATATAAATCTCCCCACTGTATTTTCCACTGCATGCATCCGATGAAGTGAGCTGTAGCTCACAAAAGCTTGTGCTCAAATAAATTTGTTAGTCTCTAAGGTGCCACAAGTCCTCCTTTTCTTTTTATCCATGGAAATGTATTTTTATCATAGAATACCTGCAATTACTTTGTTCAAGCCATTTATGGATATTATTGGATATTAGGAAAAACTTTTTCACTAAGAGGGTGGTGAAACACTGGAATGCGTTACCTAGGGAGGTGGTAGAATCTCCTTCCTTAGAGGTTTTTAAGGTCAGGCTTGACAAAGCCCTGGCTGGGATGATTTCACTGGGAATTGGTCCTGCTTTGAGAAGGGGGTTGGACTAGATGACCTTCTGGGGTCCCTTCCAACCCTGATATTCTATGATTCTATGATTCTATGAAGTGCTGCTTTCTTACAGAATTTTGTATTTATTATAGAATTAACTACATTGTCAATTTACTTTTCTTTAATGGCAAATGTCAGTGGGTCTGTGAAAAATGGGCCTAATTCTCCGGTCACTTACACAGTGTCAGTCAGGAATGACTCCATTTATGTCAGTGTTGTTGGAGCTGTGTTGGTCCCAGGATATTCAAGAGACAAGATGGGTGAAGTAATATCTTTTATTCGACCAACTTCTGTTGGTGAGAGAGATGAGCTTTTGAACTTACACAGAGCTCTTCTCCAAGGCTACCAGCTAGCTATTTCTCTTACTCTTATACTTATTCTCTTCTTCTATGTAAGCTCGAAAGCTTGTCTCTCTCACCAACAGAAGTTGATCCAATAAAAGATATTCCCACACCCACCTCGTCTCTCCATTTATGTCAGTGGACATACGTCAGTTTATAATTAATGAACGTGAGAGGAGAATCAGGCCCAATATATCTATGTTTGTAAAGCACCATGTACATTATGAAGCTATGTGAATGATTTAATTTATTAACAACCATAAACCTTTTTGTAATTTAAGTAATCTCTAATATTTGAAAACCTGAAGAAAAGACATGAATGTTAAAAGTGGTGACACTTCTATGGATTTAATTAGTATTTATTAGTAGTAATAGTAGTATTATCATAGCACTAGGAGGACCCCATTGTGCTAGGCACTGTACAAACACAGAATAAAAAGACAGTTCCTGCCCCCAAAGAGTTTACAATCTAAGTACAGAACAAGAGGCAACAGCTGGATACAGACCTGGGGGAGGAGGGGATTCAAAGAAAACAATGAGACAGTATTAGTCAGCATGTTAGGCTGTGGGCTCAAGCATCTCAGTAAAGGAGAGTTTTAAGGAGGCATTTGAAGGAGGATAATGAGGTCTTGCAGCTGTTTCCAGGGAGTTCTTTCCAAGTGTGAGGAACAGCATGGGAGAGAGAACGAAGGGTGTTTGAAAATTTGACAAGTTGGCGATAGAGGCTGGCATCATAGGCCAAACAGAGGTGAAAGTCAACGTTTTCATAGTGAATGAGATGGTCGAGACAATAGAGAAACAAAAGCCAGTGGTGGGATTCAAAGAGAGGCATGGCATGGTCAAACTAACGATCTAGGAGAACGATGTTTGCAGCAGCATTATGAATGGAGATGATTGGTGCAAGATTACATTTGTCTAGGCCAGAGAAGAATGGTGCAGTAATCAAAATTCAAGATAATGACAGCTTGGACGAGAGTTTTAGCTGTGTGGATGGATAGGAAAGGCCATATCTTGGAGATGTTATGCAGAAAGCATCTGTAACTTTTGGGACCTATGATCATGCTAAAAAAGCTTACCACAGGTCACTGCAACTCCAATTGCTCACTCGGGTAGATGTCAGTCATGCAAAACTCACAAATAGGTTTCTCCTATGTTTACAAGTACATAACTTTCAGATTCTTTATACAGCTCGGACCTTTGATCTCCAGTCTCTGGGCACAGCAGACAACAACCCTCTCTTCAGGATGTAGCTTCAAAAGGCTGGGGTTTTGCCTAATCGGAAGTTGGGGGATTTGCATTAACCTCTTCCTAGGTATTCCCTAAGAAATCCACTTCACACTTATTGGCCCAAAAGTACATTCTTGTCTGGCAAATGTTCAACATAGTCCTTTCAACTCCCAGTCCTCACATCACATCTTCCCCTAGAGAGGGTATATACAATCCCAGACCATGATAATACATCAATTTAATACAATAAGGTTTTTCAAGGATATTGCAGGAAATTTCCATATCAGTCACAACAGCTAGCAGGGGAAACTGAGACTCAGAAAGATTAAGTAACTTGCCCAAGGTCACAAGGCAGGCCTGATTCTCCACTGTGTTATACCTTGTACAGTAATTTATCCATGTAAATGAGTGAAACTAAACTTCCTCTATGTCAAAGCTGCATTTAACAATATGCTCAGTTTTGCATTTTTAATAACTTGCTAGTTAGCAAAATGTCATATGTTATTTCAATGGTTAATTGATCTTGTAATTATATCATTTTTATGGTTATCTTCTTAAACTAAGTCCTTTCCCCTTAGAATCAATCCTTGCTATGCAGTGTGGTTTATGTAACTGGTTTGATCATGAAATTTTCAGCAGTTTTGGAAGTCATAAGAAGAAGTAAATTATATATATACACACACACATATATAAATACATTAGAGTTACACCCACTTTAAGACCACTTGACACTGCTGAAGTGATATAAAGGGGCCTCACTGTAAATGAGAATCAGGAACCAGGTCATCTATGCATACTCATGGCAGAAGATACACTTCCCTCTGGGAGCAAAGATGACAGACAGACCCTTACAGAGTTAATTTCAAAACAAACTAAATTATTTTGCTGTCACCCTCGTGTGACATTTGACCACATCGTTACATTTCTGTTTTATACCAATGTAGTTTTTATTGAGGCATCTATTTCCGCTGTCTGCTGTTCCCAGGTTGACAATGCTGAAGAAGCAACCAGCACTCAGTACATGGTCTTGCATCACTCAGCAGGGACCTCTTTGGCTTTTTTAGTGTGTGTTGCAGCCAGGCTCCAAAAGAAGTCCCTTCTGTTCAGTCCTCTTCAGCCAGAAGGATTGTGATAACAGCAAAGCACTTGAGGAGGGGATTGAAAGTATGTGTTGAGAGGATGGGGGAGGGTGGGATCTTTAGAGCTTATTTTAACATGGAAAATTGCCATGTTTTGGTAGTCAAGGAAAAGTTCCATGCTAACATCAGAGATATTAACAGTCCTAGTGGGTTTCCTAGCATAATAATGCTTACAATGATAGCTTTAGCAGACTAAAACTAAGATCTCAAATATTATATTACTATATTTCTCATATACACACATAATCAGAGGTCAAATTCTGCTCTCATTTTACATCCATGCAACCCCCAACATCAGTAGATTCACATGGATAGTAAGAATTAATTTTTTTATATATATATAATTTTGACAGATAGCATCAATTGTTTTATCTATGTAAATATTAACAGTTGCGTGAAATTACGGAATGTAAGCATTTTTTATCTTTATCTTTTTTAATTTTCAATTATGGGAAATTATGGGGAGGGTGTCAGACAATTGCTTTATAATTATTAATCTACAAATTGTCAACATCACATGTCAAAATATACAAAGTAAATATCTTGAAATCATATTCTAATCAGCTCTCAAGCAACATTTTTCATACTTTGTCTATCTGTGAATTTCGATTGTTATCGACGGAAATATATTTTCATCAGTTTGTATGCGTAATTGATGTTTACTGACATTTATGGATGAAATTCTAATCTTTCCAAGCCTAGGTGTAAGTGAGAGCAAAATTTTGTCAGCTGAAGCCATTGGGGTTGTATGGATGTAACTGAGGGTATGTCTACACGACTAAGTACCCACAACTGGCCTGTGCCCACTGACTTGGGCTCACTGGGCTCAGGCTGCAGGCTTGTTTCATTGCTGGGTAGACTTCTGGGCTCAGGGACTCTCCCGCCTTGCAGGGTCCTAAAGCCCAGCCTCCAACCCAAGCCTGGAAGTCTACACTGCAACGAAACAGCTCCGCCAGTGTCCAGTTGCTATGTAGACATACGCTGAAGGGAGAAAAATTGTTCCACAGTATATAAGCAGGAGCAAGAGCAAAAGCAAAAGGGTTGGGGAAAAAAAGAAAAAGAAAAAACAGAAAAGGGGTGTTTTCACTTGATTTCCAGCCTGACCAGGAACAGGAAGTACTGGCGAGTTCTCTCTCTGTCTGTCATTTCCTCACAAGAACCATTGTTCTGATTAGATTACTAGACCTGTTTTGCTGACCCAAGGATAAGAATCTGAATTCTAAGGTACTCATCCAATTCAAAATGAACCTATGAACCTTTTGAGGTTCACCCATCACTAAGTGCTAAAAATGTGAAAGTGATCTCTATATAGCTTCTGTACCTATCAGTGGGAGTCCTGGAAAAAAATACATCACTGTGCTTCTTATTTCATTAAGTTGAACACTAAAATAACAAAAATAACTAAACACCTGTTAACAGTGAAGATAGCTTACAGATAGCTGCAATGTTCAAATAACTGAGAAATGCCTTACACATCCTTGGGTGCTAAAAATTATTTCCGAAAGCTGAAGACACTAGCAAATGATATAGCTATACTAATCAGAATACTTTTAGATATAGAATTTCAAATAATGTAGTACACCCCACAATGCACCTGTTACTCCCAAACAGGAAGGCTAAAGCATGATACTGGGTAAGATAAGAACAAACTGCCTAGAATGTATACCCTGAATACTGTAAGAAGCCCATACTTCACATACAACCCATATTTTTCATTCTGTCATCAAAACAACTTCAGCTTTAAATTTCTGCTGGAGTCCCTGGATGCAATAAAGCACAGTGTTGTACCATGGAGGTCTTAATCATGCCTTCCAGGCACCTGCCTACATTGGGAATCATGGGGCGCTGCACCCTCTCAGGCGAAGCTGTATCCATGAGAATAGTGCAGCATACTCACTTCTCTAGGCCCTGGCAGCTCTGCTGGAACTCCCTGTTCCTTTGGGGTGGGGTGGGTTGTTTCCCCATGTGCATTAGGAAGGAGCACTACTGTGCTACACTGAGCACAGGAACTTCAGCTCTGCCTGGCTCTTGCACAGAAGTCCATGAAGACTTTTATTGTCTTCTGCTACACCTGTGCAATAGGCAGGCACAACTTATCCCACAGCCATTTCATCCATAGAAATGCTGTAAATAGAGCTTAAGGATGGGCCTGTCATTAAACCACATGAATGGGAGTCAAGAAATCAAGGTTTGGTTCCAAGTTCTCTTAATGGTCTCACTGGGTGACACTGGGCAAGCCATTAACTTTTTGGTGCCTCAGTTTTCCAAGCTGTAAAATGAAGACAATAAAAGTTACCTACCTTGCAAAGGGGTCATGAAGATTAATTAATTGTTTGTAAAACACTTTGAGAGCCTGTGATGGAAGGCAATATATAAGTGCCAAGTATCTTGGTATGGTGTCACAGATTTACTAGCACTGCCAAGAACATTAGCCCTTTTCATCAGCATGTTGCATTTGAATTCATATTGTATGATCAAATACAAAAATATGCAGTTTTCTGAGCTCAAAATATAAACTGTAATATTATGAAAACTAGTTTGTTTCCCCTAGAAAAGCTTTTGGGTCCCCAACTAGATTGTAGTAACTTGGTTGTGAATAATCTTTGAAAAATTACCAGCAGTAATTAGAAATGAATGTTTTCCTGCATTGTATGATCTATAATCAGACTACTGAGGAAAAGAGTGATGATGTATAAACAGTCTGTGTAATGTGTTTTGACAAGTTTGCTCATTAAGAAAATAATTACCTAAGTCCTCTAACTATGTAAAAAATATTCTGCAAGTCTGGTAAATGTTGAACTTGTTTCTTCTAATTTTCATCAAATCTTTCTATGAAATATAACGATATTCTGAAATGTATCTGCAGTTACTGCCAACCCTCAGCAGGAAAGTATCCAAGATTTTCATTTCTAAGAAGCCCAACAACATAGACTGCTGCCAACACACCCACCCATTAACTACTTTAAAGCCAAAACCTAGCAATTCCACCCAAAGTTAAAGCTCACACCCCAGCCTTAGTTCATCACATACTGGTGCTTAGTATCAGGCAGTTATCTGAGGCCTCCAAACACAACAGGATCTGATGAGGATGCGGTTGTCAGTCAGTATGAACTTGATTTTGTTGATTTGTATCACCTGTCTGAACCTTAAAAAAAAAAAAGTGTTAATTTACTTTTTATTCAGGATTAACCATTTAAGTAACTAACTCTGCTGGAACAACCTCCAAGTCAGCAGTAGTGGATGGCACTCTTACTCTGGAATCCATCAATGCCACTCCTTTCCATTCTCCCTGTTTAAATCCCCTATGTGGTTTCATCTGGAGAAGTTATTCTCCACTTCCCCACCTAATGAAAACTCAGAACAGTTCATAACAAACTTTCCTGAGCTGGGGATGGCCCCTTAATTAGTCCAGGGGAGGGGGGGGGTAAAAGAATAATGCATTAGAGAAAGCTGCGTTAACCTGAACCTGCCCCTACTCCCACTGCAAAAGTGCTTCTGTGGCTGTGGATAGCTCCTTGAAAGCTACCCATTTCATCCATACCAGCTCCTTGGGACCCCTAACATAGCCAGTTACAGCAGTGGCTTATGGGGAGAGGTCTGCAAGTTCTATCTCAGCAACCTTTGCTTCTCCTCGCTGGGTCCAGCAGCACGTAGCTCAGCCACTGGAGCACATGCTAGCCTTACCCCATGAAGTCATCACTGGATGCACCCACTCCGAGTTACATGCAGCCTTCTGATAAGCAGGGAACAGCGAGAGAGAGTCACAAAGCAAGAGTGCAGAAAGCAACACAGTACAGAAAATAAAGACAGACAGAAATGGGGGGAAGGGAGAGAGAAATGAGCGGGGGGGAAAGATGGCAGCAATTGTGCCAGGGCCTAGTGCAGGGAGACGTAGGAGGGGCTCTCATCTGCCAGTCTGTTGTTGAGTGGAAGCCTTAACCAGGAAAAGGTTAGAAACCACTAGCTTTTAAGTCAATGCAGAATGCCTGCCGCTGAAGAGGCTGCATTTTACGGCACAAGAAGTGCAAAATTAATATGATCCTGCCTCCTTCCCCATCAGCTACTGGACCACATGCCACTCCCTAGGAAAAGGTGTCGTAGGTGTGATTCCGGTGGCAACTACGCAGCATTGCCACAGGTATCCTGGTCACCAGCTGTCACTGTAAGGGTTACAATAACACAAATGTTTTAGCATAGACTAGCTATGTGCTGAATTCACTGTGGGTAAAAAGCTTACAGCGTTCAGAACTTGCCCCCTTCCTAGCCCAAACCTCAGGCACCTATCACCTTGGTATCTAAGAGCTGATGAACAAAAAGGTTTAAAAAACAATTTCAACTATCCAAATTATAGACGTAAGAGACAGAATAGGCCTAGTAGGTCAGTGTTTCTCAAATGTGGCCACCAGGGGCTTTTCTTGCAGCCGCAGCCTCCTGAGGTGTGATTGTGGGGTGGGGGAAGCAGCAGTCCCTCCCCCTCCCTGGTGCTCCTGGATGCACAGTTTTGGTGTTGGTTGCTGAGGCTTCCAGCAAGGGCTAGGTAGCCGGTGAGTTCCCTACCTTCCCAGGGGTGCTGGAGCTCAGGATTTGGGCTTCAGACTGGGGGTGGCATTAGGCAAGCTCTGGTTGCGAGGTTTTGAGCTCTGGCTCCAGGACTTCAGGCTCCTTCCCCACACTGCCTCCCCTGGCCAACCCCCCGTCCCTGTCCCCCCCCGACATTGCCCCTCGCCCCTGCTGCCTCCCCCAATCCCCCATCCAGAGCTTAATTTGTCCCCAGACTTCCCTGGGCTGAGTAAGTCTGCTGTGAAAAGTGATACTTGTATGTTTGTTAATATCACTTTTCACAGAGGACTTACTAGCTAGCAATAAATAAATTACAATGATTTGGACATGTATATGTGCATATTTATTTGTTTTTCATAAAGCTAATTAAGTATTTTAGGAAAAAGTGTGAGAACGGCCACCAGGAAGAGTTGGTGGCCGCACTCTGAGGCCACCAAATAATTTGTCCTGAGAACCCCTGTGCTAGGTTATCCACTCCATCTCGCTGACAGTGCAGGTTCATCCCTACTGTTCACTTAGTAGAGCTTTGTCTCGTCCAATTTAAATTAGCCAAGAAACAGAGTTCCCACCACTTTCTGTGTGATATTATCCCACAGTCCAATAGCTTTTCACTGTCAGCAAGCCAAACTGAACTTGCATTGAACCAAACTGAACCTTTTCTTAGGGTTCAAAAAAGTTCATTTTGCCTTGTTTTTCTTTAATTTCCATGTGTCTCTGACTTCCTGGTGTCAGCCAGAAGCAAAAGTACTAAAATACTGAAGAAAAAACCCTTTTCATGGCATTCTGGCCTAGGCAGAACAGGGTAGAGGAAATTGCATGAGAAATCTACATGTTGCAAGACTTTCACCCTGATTTAATTTCCAGAGCGAGGAGAGAGAATAAACTTCAGCTATTCATTAGAACATTAGTTGCTTATCTGATTATAATCTTTTGAGTATCATTCATTATAACTGTAGCTAGGGTGACCAAATAGCAAATGTGAAAAATCAGGACAGGGGTGGGGAGCAATAGGTGCCTATATAAGACAAAGCCTCAAATATCGGGACTGTCCCTATAAAATCAGGACATCTGGTCACCCCAACTGTACCAGACATAATTTTACATGTGAGGTTGAAAGTTTTAATGCAGTTTTACAAATGAACTATTTTGACACTTTAATGCTGTTTTAATTCATTAACATCTGCTCCTGTGAATAATTCATTTATCCTATCAGCTTTTCTATTTTTGAAAGATTAAATAAGGAAGTTGACAATGGGCCTCCTTTCCTGGAATTCCAATAGAATGCCATTATTCTTTGTTTTTACTAAATTATTTACAGGGCTGGCAGACAATGTAGTATTTCACTGGCTACACGGATTCTACTGATAATATGAATGTGCACCAACCAAGATTGCATGATATGCTGAAAGCATCCTATCTTGTCTGACAAATGCTACATACCTTTGCATGACTTCAGGATTTACCTCATGCATCACCAGGGATAAAAACAGTATATCATTGGAAAGCTGCTTCTCAACAATACATAGCTGTTCTGGTCCTAGTAGTTTGCAATATGTCAGGCCTTAACATCACATTATTCTGATTACCATCAGGGGACTTGTGAAAGGATCTAACATTAAAGAGCTCTCCAGTCTAGCAGACAAAGGCATAATAAGATATGATGGTTAGAAGTTGAAGGTAGGAGAATTCAAACTGAAATAAGTGGCAGTTTTTTAACTCAGTGGGTAATTAACCATTGGAAGAGTTTGCCAAGAGATGTGGTAGATTCTCCATAACTTAACTTCTTTAAATCAAGATGTCTTTCTAAGGGTTTGTCTACACCATGGGGTAATGTACTCTCTGAGGGTGTGATTTCTAAAGGGCACTAACATGTTGTTCATTAATTGGTTGATCTGTGTAGACTCTGTTAGTATACTTTAACATAATGCTGTTTGAAATAGTACTACATTAAAGCACGCTAGGGAACGTTTAGTGTGCATCAGCAGGGTCAATTATTGCACAACACATTAGTGTGCTTTAGAAATCATGCTCCCGTAAAGCACATTACCCTGTAGACAAGCCCATAAGGAGATGCTGTAATTCAACCACTAGTTACTGTGTTTGATGCAGGAATTGCTGGGTAAGGATCTATTTCTTGTGTTATACAGGAGTCAGACTAAATAATCATAATGATCCTTAAAATCTATGAATTACACTTCAATTCTGACCTGCTTTTAGTAGCCATACTCTCAAGATCTGCACTTTGCTATATACCACAGAAAGTTTGTAATCTGATCTTCAACAAGTGGCATGGAGAGGAAGAGGGTGACTGGTCTGCTTGCTGCATGGAAGAGGCTTGTTTGCTGTGGCCTGTAGCATTCTAGCCTCTGACCCAGGCAGTCCACCTGTGTGCGCGCAACCTATTAATATTTATAAAAAGTGGGATTTCTTTAGCTTGTAGACAGAAGTTAAAATTGTTTCTTATTTTGTCCCAGTGGAAGTATGGATTTTCACAGGCAAAGAAGAACTTATTTCTTGTTAAACTAAGAACTATAAGAGGTGGCATTCCCACTCTAACACAGCACACACGCAGCACATAAAGTCCAACCTCCCCTTACCCCCAGGATTTCCTTTACTGTTAACTTAACAAAAAGCATAAATCTCACCCTGAGCTTGTCCCTGAACAGGGCTGTTCCGAGGGTTGCCCCCTACAGGTCCTCCTTATCATTGTCCTTAGCTTCTTCTGCCTCAGAACCTTTCTATACTCCTAATAGGACCCACTTGATCTGTCTGCCAGGTGAATTAGAAGAATAACTCTACATCTCTGTGCAGGGTGCTAGAACCTGATACCCTGCTATGTTTACCTCCACTAATGGTTGAGAGTCTCATTTGTCTTCTCAACCTACTCACTTCAAACTATAACCATTTGTTAAGGGATAGATTTTTTTCAAAGCATTTAAGGGAGTTAGGCACATAAGTCCTATTGAAAGGTCCCAATAGGACTTGTACTCCTAAATTGAAAATCCCCTGCCCTCCTCCAACAACAAAACTATTATGACCAAAGAGAAGACAGTAGTAAAGAACACACCTCATCTCCAACAGCTCTTGCAGTGGCTAGTTTGCGTAGATATTAAGCAAAAGCTACATAATTAAATGTAGGTAATAATAAAAAAGTTCATTGTGTCGATATTTGCATGTGGCAAATAATTCCCATTCATATTAGTTTAGTGTGGATTGAACTTTGAATTTAAAGAGCTGCATAAAATAACTTAGTGTCTAACTCTAATTATTGCAAAAGGAGATCAAAAGAGGAGCTTATCAGCAGTGGAGACAGCTTATTTTCATCTTGGAACAAAAGACAAAAGACACAGTGTCTTGTCCTTTCCTTTGAGGTTCCTCTCTCTGTTCCTTTCCACTCTCTTTCCTGATTGGCTGCAATGTCTTGATGGTTGATCTATTGAAGAAAGCATAATAATCAATTTTTGGGAACATGTTAGCTACTTATTACCATAACAGGAACAATGGAAATAGCATCACATTGTTGCTAGAGGTAAAAGTGATTAAAAATACCCTGTTAAGTTTTCCTTTCTAACTCCAGTAGTCACAATGAACTGGAATTAATCCAGGACAAGCTCTGTGATTTTGCAGTCCCACATTTTACCGTGGTCAGAGAAGTCTGACTCACCTTTAGCCTAAAAAAGAATCTTTGACTTTTATAACTATTGTTAGATATACCAGGAGAATCTAGTTAGTCTTTGAATACACAGATCTATTTATGCAGAACACAAAACCATTACAAAACAGACAAAATATAGCTATTTACTTTGGTCATTAGAATTACAGTGTGTTTGTCATATCACTAAAATGAGATGTGATCATTTCCATACGATATTTGTTAATGCAGCACAGATCACAAAGATAGCTAGTTACCTTTAGGTCAGATTTACAGCATTTGTGTACTTGAGCTTAATGATTAATGTTCTGAAAATGACAATGAAGTAACTGAGTTTAGAACGAAGGTGCCATCTCAACTTCAACTACAGCAACACTTCAAAAATGCATGAAATATATGAGTGGGGAAGCTTGCATAGCATTTGCCTGGCAGAAACCGGTGTATTGGTTTCTTACTTTCCTGAATACAAATATTCTCCACCAACATCTCAATCAAACAAAGAAAATTATATTTGAGTTTAGCACCTTTAAAACAAAGGCATACTGTTTAACACATCTAATGCAAATAGTATTGGCGTGTTATTGTTTCCTTAATTACAGAGAAGAATGCAATACAAGAAGTCATGTGTTGGTTTGGGTGCTGTCAAATCCAATGGGAACTTCATCGTAAAAGGTTTTATGAGGCTAAAATAATTCAGATAGGTGCAGTCTACTTCAGTGCTACACATGCCAAATAAACAGTGTTCTGTGCAGTTCTTCTTTGAGACAAGCCACTGATTCAGTGCCAAGTGTATTAGAAATTCATTTTCTTAGCTGGCACAGTGACTTATCATGCAGGGAAGCCATTGTGAAAAGCTTTACTGTTCTCAGGATCTGTACTTTGATTTCCGGCATCATCAACCAGACCAGAAATAGTAGCTGAGTGGCCAGAGGATAAAAGCATCATCAGCCTTCCATTCCTGGAACCTATTCTTAGTGGAATGAGTTTAATGGGCTCGAGTGAACTGTGGTCAGCATCACAAGAATGGACTGTTCCAGGGCCAGAAACTCCATCATCTAGAAATTAAAGCCTCCATCCTGCAAACACTTATGTACCTAAATGTCAATGGGACTTTTCAGCTGAGTAAAGTTGCATGCATACTGATGCAACTGCAGCACTGGGGGCCTAAATTCCTTCTCATACCCTTAGAAAAATGAAGTCCATCCTTATCAGGGTTGAGGAAACTGGCAAATCCGATGACAAAAGCATAGCAAACAATATTTCAAGACAAAGGAGACCTGTCTAAGGGTATGTTTACACCAGAACTGGAAGGTGTAATTTCTAGATCAGGCAGACGTCCTGCGCTAGCTCTGATCAAGCTAGCACACCAAAAACATAAGGATATTGAACGGAGGGATGGGCTAGCTGTCCCGAATACCGTTCTGTGCAAGACCCTAGGTATGCATTCAGGTGGCTAGCCTTGCCTACCACTTGTGCCAATGCGGCTATACTTCTTATTTTAGTACACTCACTTGACCAGAGCTAGCATGGGTACGTCTACTCAAGCTTACACTCCAAAATTACACCTTCCGGCTCCAGCACAGCTATATCAAAAGTCAACCCCCTTCCTTTGAGTTCCCTGTTGTGCTCTACCTTACTTTACCCTTCAGGTAGCTTTCCAAACTTTTTTCAGAACTATTATATTCCATGTGTTGTGATAATTTATACCATATAATAACTGCTATGCAAAGAGTGCCTAACCAAAATTCATTAATATACTTCTAGACAATTCTCTTTCTTTTCTAGCTAGTATCTTATTCTGTGCCTATTGCCGTAGCAACTGTGCACTTTACAATATATAAATAATAAGAGCACAGCAGACACATGGAACTGGTATAAATTGGCATAGCTCCATCAATCTATTAAAATGACAGAGGGTTTACCTTGGCCAGTTGTTCAACGGCAGAAAAGTTTCATCCTGTTGTGGAACACTCTATGCATGTCACTACTCCCAGTCCTCCTAGAGCTGTCTCATGTTTCCCTTGTTAGCTCTAGGTTCAACAGATCAGCTGGTTTCTCCCAGGGACTAGCAGCACTTCTAGGCTGCAGTTTGTATCTCCCTTCCCTACCCTCCAGATCCCCACCCCACTAACAGAGACAGCTGTCTCTGCTCTACAGATACCCCCTCGCCTGCTGCTCTCACTGTGCCCTCTGCCCCTCATTTGCACAGAACAAAGGAGCAGCTGATGAAGAGAGGAACTGAGGAGGGTCTTACCCTCCCACCCACTCTAATCAGTGTTAGTAACATCTGGTTCCTCATGAGAAGGAAGGGGGAAGCCAGGGGAAAGTTGCCAATATTTGAAACATTTTTCATGGGACAGTTCTCCAAATAAGTGGAGGGTTTGGAGCCTTTCAGCTTCCAGTCATTAAAAGGTCCTGTGTACATTTGGTGATGTTTTTGGTTATGTTACCTTAATTATCAGAGGCTCAAAAGTACTGCAGTTTTCCACATGTTCTTGCTATTTGTAGTATACCCAACATAGCATCACATATGATAGATATACATCACATGTTACTCAAAGGCCCCTTCCAAACTTCTCCCAACATGTCCTGGCTTCCCTTACCTGCTGCTGGATAGCCAGCAGGCTGTTTCTCCTCTCTGATGTTTTAAGGGGGCAGAGGATAGCAGGCCTCCTTCATTGCCTTCAGGTGACATCTCATGTCTCTCTCTTCCTCTAAGACTCTCTGTCCCTCTGCCTGCGGATTCCCCCTCTGTCTCCGTGGCTTCACCACTCATTCTGGTTGCTTCCTCCCATGTTCCCTCATCTCTTTTCCCCTCACTTCTCTCCTGTTAGTCCTCTGTGGATCACTGTTGCCAGCTCTCAAAATATTATGCTGAGTGTTGCAATATTTGGTATTTTACTTAAAGCCTCAGCTCTTGAAGGCAGGTGCAAATGTCAGCTTTCACTCTGAAAAAAAGAGAAAACCCCACATTTATTTAATTATTTTAAATCTCATGATTTTTAAGCCAGTCTCATCATTTTTGGAGACTTGGCTCCTGATTTTTGAACATTTGAGGTTGACAATACTATGCGTATCTTACTTTCACCCTGAAGACTCTGGGCCTGATTCAGACCACATAGTGCTTTTATTCTGGTATCACTCCATTGATTTCAGTGGAGTTACTCCAGATTTACATCAGAGTAGCTGAGATCAGAATCAGGCACTCTGAGTTGTTGATCCTAATTTTTCAGACTGCCCCAAATGTGATATGTTATTCTGTAGGGTTTTTTATAGCTGTCTTTGATTTACATCAAGGAGTTGAGAAGCAGGCACTCAGTTTCTTATAGCTAAGGTAATTAAGTTTGTAAGCTCAATATGACATGCATGACAGATTCTAAAGAGCTACTGGTAAATCAGTTGGAAGGTTCTGCATGCACACCTTTCAAGTCATTGTTTACACGTTCTGTCTAGAAATCAGATCCCTGTCAATGCTGTTAATCCTGAAGTTTTTAATAGACCCTCTATACCTGGAAAATATAAAGAATCCTCAGCAAAGAAAACTGCGACTATTTTTCTACCCTAATGTTGTTCCTCAAAATATAAATCTACTTATGTGATGTAAAGTCTCTTGTTTCAAAAGAGGGAGGGTTCTGGTTTTGGCACTGGGGGGCCCTTGGCATCCCATCATGGGTAATCTAATTAAGTGTGTACCAGGTTAACTGTAATTCCCTGAAGTTGTGATCAAGCAAAGTGCTAGCTGGTTGCATTTAGACTTTCTTTCTGTGTTTCTTTATTGTCCTCCAGCCACCATGCTAAGCAGGGTCTGGAAAGCAATAAAAGCTTCCAGCAGCACTGATCTCAGAAGTGGAAGACCCAAGGAGTTCCACAGACTGTGTGTCCAGTGGCACACTGCATTTTATTAGGACTTTTTCAAAAACATTTCCAATATTTCTGCTGCTTGTAGGTATCAGACGAAAGGGAAGGGGGATGAGGCCAGGACCAATTCAGCAAGGACCAAAGGAGGGGTTTTTTTTATGAAAATGTGATTAATTTGTTATAAGTAACAGCCCACTCACTATTCAGGGGCTAAATCATTCTCTGAGTTACACTACTCTAAATCTGTTGAGGTCAATAAAGTTACAAAGGCAGATCCATTTACTTCTGTGAAGCTATGACAATTTACCCCAGCTAAGGATCTGCCCCATAGTACTTTGGAGTTAAACTGGTATAACTGAGAAAGAATTTGGCCCTATCTCTTTAATGGTAACAGTAGGTTGCATAGAATCCAAAGGCTATCTATCACACATTCGTGCACTAAAGCATGTTTTTTCAATCCTGTAATCCACTGGATTGCCAAATAAGACCAATTTCTAAGGTTTAATAGATTAAGTGATTTAGGTAAAACTTTTTCTCTCCAATCCACACTGCTTCTGCATGCATTTTATAGTCTGAAAAATGTAACTGATTCTTGTACTTGATTTATATTATTCTGCATGTGAATTTAAGAATTTAAAAAACCTTGAATTTTACTGGCACTCAAGAACCAGGCTGTTCTGCATTTTCATTATGCATATCTCTTTTCTGGGGCTCCTAACATAGAGATGCTAAAATTGCTCCAGGCTCAGACTTGATATAAGTATTCTCCCAACAGCAAATTTGTTTATCAAGTTTGCTTGTAAAATGATATGACTGAAAAAGTTAGAGTGCAGAAAAAGAAAAAAAAAGTGCAGTCTTTCCTAATGTTGTAATATTAAGCATAGTAAGTGTTTTCCATGGTCCTGTTTCTTCTGATCATGTAATGGAGTATGAAGCCTTATCTTTAAACTAGGCAAGCTCCTATTGACATGTCACTTCTCCAGTTGTTCTTAGGTATTGCAACAAGTACTTACATAACTCCATATGCTAATCTCAGCCCTCTGTAATATCCCGACATAATAAGGGAAGTTTGCAAATAGAAAAGAAGCATTATTATTTAGCTAAATTGGCCACCCTCCAAGGATTCATAAACTTAAATGAAGGAATTGATCTTACCTAATTCTAATCACCCCCTTCTATGGCTATTCAACCGTCTCAGCTCTCCAATCTGTTCATTTGGGGCTGGACAGCAACTTCTGTCTGTTCTGAGTCAGGCCCTCTCTCCCTAACTCTGATGGCTCTTGTTCAGGTCTAGACCACTTTCATGGAGTATGGAATCCCTTGATAGACTTTGTCCAATCCCAATGTGTTCTTACTGGCAATACGGCTAGTTCCTCTCCACCCCACTTTCCGCTCTTCAGCAATTTACTGAGAGTATGGTACAGTAAAAGCTGCTTTTGATCAGTGATAGTTGCTAAGTAGGTTGTGGTTTCCACTGCTGCTTTGATTCTCCCTCCATCACCAAAGTAGCCTTTATTAGAGTATTTCTTGTTGAACCTTTTCAAAGCACACGCCGTTGTCAGATACACTGCAAGCAACTAAGAAGTAGTACTAATAAGAAAAAAATTGAAAGGTAGAGAAAGGGAGGGTCAGAGTAGAAGGGGTTAACAAGAAAGAAAGAAAGTTAGTTCCTAGATTCCTCGCTGATACCAAATTCTCACATATCAGTATCGATGAGTCACACTTTCTACCTTCTCTGGTTAGCTAGGAGACTTCATCCCATGCTGATGGATGATGACCTGCCCTCACCTCCCATCTGGATTACAGCAATGCAGTATACCTGGGCATTAAGCCATCTGCCCTAAGGAAACACCAACTAGTACAGAACACTGCCAAGTACAGTATCTCCTCAGAAGCACAGGCTACTATGAACATGTCAAACTTGTCTTCGACCCCCTATGTTGTCTTCCCATAGAATATCAAGTCCAGGTCAAGTTTTCGGTCCTTATTTTCAAGCCACTTAGTGGCCTGGGCCAGCATATGTAAAGGATCACCTAAAGCTCTGGGATGAAGACCTTGATTGACAACTCTGTGAGGCACAGTGGAACTTTCTGCCATAAGAGGAAAGCTCATCTGTGCAGGAGACAGAGCTAGTCTAGGGGCTGGTCTGAGACTGTGGAATGAATTCTGACAGGAATTAAAGATCATTACAAACCTCACCATCTTCCATTCCAAATGCAAGATGCACTTTTTCAGTGTTGCCTAAACACATAAACACGTAACAGTGTGTACATTTTAACAAAAAAAAAAACCCCAAACCCACCTATCCCTAGGAGAGGATGAGAGAGAAAACAAATCACACATAACAAATGTTAGTCACATTATTTAATGCACTACAGCACAGTGCTCAGATACTAGAGTGGTATAAGAACATTAGAAGAGAACAGAACAGAGTTCTGTAGGCAAGGAGGGGAAAGAAGCATTCAAAATGGCAAAATACAATAGCCCCTTACTGGTACGAGTTAATGAATATCAGTATTTGACATTGGGTACCAAATGAATCCCTGATACTGGGAGGGATGGGACAGGCAGTCAGAGGAAGTGCCTGGAGGGGCTCTGGACATGAGTTGGTAAGAAAGAATGAACTGTGGAGTTACACTGACTTACGTCAGGTCTGAATTTGGCCCATTGCCCTAAATTCATTTGTGTTTTTCCCTCTTTACTATCTCAGTAGCTTTTCATTATATTTACTACAGCTGCTGCCCAGACTATAGTATCTCATAAATATCTCATAAAAATATTATTTTCCTTTGGTGACTGTTGTAGTGAAATTATCCATCAGAGAGTGTGTTCTAGCTACTTTAGTTACCTTGCTTTATCGTGTCATTGGTTTAAAATGATTTCCTCCATCCGGCAGATTCCCCAAGGCTAAAACAGAAGCAGCCTTTTCACATAATTGGTCAACTTGTGCAGGTGGATGCATATGCCTATTTCCTCCAGAGGAAATAAGTTTAATGAATACAGAGCTAATTTAACTACAAAGCTTTGAATCATTCAAAAGGGGGATGGGCAGATGGGAGAATAAAAATATTGTACTTTAACAGGAAACTTGAGTGATTACTTATAAATTCTTAGTTACTGTAGCTAAAAATGGCTCTGGTCAGGCAATGCAATCTACTAGTGTGGACATCTTTATGGCCCTGCGGAGTCCTATTGAACTCACTGGGACACTGCAAGGGAGCAAAGATCTGTGCTAGTGCATTGTTTTGAGATTAGAGCCTAATTATGATGTTTACTTGATTATAATAAAACTGTTTTGCAAATTCATTTTTTGAAAATAGCTCTCATTGTTTCAGTATGTTCAGTAACGGCCTAATCCCGCAATTCCCATTGACTTCAGTGAGTGCTCAGGACAGTCAGTATCTTATAGGACCAGGCATTTTGTGAATGGTGCTGTTATCTCTTAGAGCAAGAGCTGACATTTTTCAGATATTTCATCAGATTGTATCTCCCACTGGGAAATAGACTGAGACATAGGAAATGCATCTCATCACTGGAATGCATGGGAACCTGGTGGTTTCAAAAATGTGAAGTAAAATCTAATTGTTAAAAAAGACGGAGGAAGAGTTAGTTAATTTAATAATGATTTAACACTGTTATGCTAACAAAAATAGTAAAAATAAGAACCTTAATATATAAATCTCCAATTTCCCATATATCCCTATGGTGAGATGTATTTCTTGTCTTTTAGGCTATGTCTACACTAGCATTTTTGTCAGTAAAGCTTTTATTGGTCAGAGTGTGTGAAAAAAACACACTCTTGACCGACATAAGTTACACCAACAGATGCGCCGGAGTGGACAGTGCGATGTTGGTGGGAGAACATCTCTCGCCACCATAGCTACTACAACTCTTTGGGGGTGGTTTAATTATGCTGATGAGAGAGCGCTCTCCCGTCGGCATAGAATGGCTATACAGGAGACCTTAAGGCAGCATAGCTGCATCAGTACAGCTGTGCCGCTGTAAGGTCTCTAGTGTAGACATAGCCTTAGACTACATAGTGAAATGGTCTAAATCGCATTTCTTTGATTATTCTTTTATATATTATTAAAAAATAAAGAATAATCAAATAAATAGTACTCTATGGAGAGAGAAGTGATCTTTTTAACTGGATGTAGTGATTCATGAGTGTAATAAGATTCATAGATTCCAAGGCCAGGGGGGACCACTGTGATCATCTAGTCTGACCTCCTATATAACACAGGCCATAGAACTTCCCCACAATAATTCCTAGAGCAGATTTTTCAGAAAAAGATCCAATCTTGATTTAAAAAATTGTCAGTGATGGAGACTCCACCACAACCCTTGATAAGTTGTTCCAGTGGTTAATTACTTTCACTGTTAAAAAGGCATGTCTTATTTCCAGTTTGAATGTATCCAACTTCAACATTGGATTGTGGTATACCTTTCTCTGCTAGATTGAAGAGCCTATTGCTAAATAATACCATGTACTTATAGACTAATCAGGTCACCCCTTAACCTTTTACTTTGTTAAGCTAAATAGATTGAGCTCCCTGAAACTATCACTATAAGTCATGTTTTCTAATCCTTTGATCATTCTCATGGCTCTTCACTGTACCTATCCAATTTATCAACATTCTTCTTGGATTGTGTGCACCAGAATTGGACACAGTATTCCAGCAGCAGTTGCACCAGATTCTGCTGGCAGATTTCTCCTTGTGTCCCTTTGCTTCCCCTATCAATTTTCTACAATTCCTAGTTTCTGATTTATAGTCGTTACTATCAACTTCCCCTTTCTTCCATTTGTTTACATATTTTTTTTAAAAAAATTGTATCTGCCTTCCCTTCCCTTCTAAAGCGGGTCAGTTTTGTAATCAATAGGGCCTTCTTTCTCAGTTGTGTGATTTTGACTTTTTGGGCATCCAGTAAAATTTTCTTAAACAATTTCCGAAAGAAAGAAAGAAAGAAAGAAAGAAAGAAAGAAAGAAAGAAAGAAAGAAAGAAAGAAAGAAAGAAAGAAAGAAAATAAATATCCAGCCAGGGGAGGTTTTCTCTGGTGTAGGCACTGGGGAAAACACTGGTAAGGCTGTCCTTCAAGGACCCCCTTGCAACTCCAATTTTTATAGGGGCCATGCCAGGATCAGGACTGCAAGCAGGTGGCCAAGGTTGGGGGCAGGGCTGAGATTCCAGGTATTACTGCAGCCCTAGGGCAACCTGAGGAGTCTGCAATAACCTAGAAAGGCTCCCCAAGACTAAAGTTGTACTGGGGAACCCAAAGCAGCCCAGGATGAGCAGGATGCAAAAGTGGCTTAAAGCCACCTTAGTCTGCACTTCCCTTGGGCTGTGAGTTCTGGGCTGTGCTTCTTATAGCACTGCACACAATTTCTCCTGATACACTTAGCCTATTTCATAGGAGTGTGGTAAGGATGAATTAATATTTTTATTTTTAAATCCCGTTATTACCAGAATTATATTGCAATTTTTGTATTTCAGCGGTGGCACTTGCTTTTCTTCATCCTAAACCTCAAAAAAGGTTAAAAATTCACTTTTTAAAAAAAAAAATTGATATAATGATTCCTGATACTTCTCTTACTTTCTGTGTAAATGAGGAGTAACACCACTGAAGGCCATACCATTATGCAGGTGTAAAACAAGTTTACATCGAGGGAGAGACAGGCCTAAATGTACACCGCACACAGAGTGATCTGAATTATTTTTAACTAGGGTACCTTGAGAATATTCATTGCACCTTACCAATCACGTATATTTTCTGCTAAGTTTTTTAGCTAGAAGATAAAATAACTTTTTTTTTTCAGTGTAAACCTATCCTTAAGCTCTAAGGATAAAAAAAATTGGTACTTTATGTTTAGGTGTAAATTAGTGTAGCTTTATTGAAGGCAATAGAGCTACACTGGTTTACACCAAGTGAAGCTCTGGCCCTTTATATAAAACTGTTGTATAAAATGAAGCAAGTTTAGGTAGAAGTGAAGTTACAATGTATGAAATTAAATGAACTTCAACATACAGATACTTTTGCATTATCAAACCTCTTGGTAGCTAAACTGTTGATCAAGACTATATCATTACTAATTTACTCAATGGCTTTTTAATGGCACTAGTCTAATAGCTTCTTTCTAATGGATGTGGAAGTGAAATAACATTACAATAATGTGACTTCTGTTTTCTCCTGATAATTAAGGCCTTAATCTGCAAATATTTATGAACATGTGTTATTTATTTGAATTAAGTTTCGCACATGCATAAGTGTTCACAGAATTGAGAAGTAAGGCATTGCAGTGTTCACAGATAGATGTAATTCAGCATTCGATTCTCCAGTGCACTCCGTCTACTTTACAGCATTCACGTGTAGAAGATGACAGATTGTAGGGTTATCTTGTCAATGGAGAACTCCCCTTGCACAAATAAATTCCACTGGAATAAGGCTGGCAAAGCCAGCTTTTGCACTCCCCACCCCCATCCCCAGATCCCTGGCAAACAGGGAGGAAGGGCACATGTTAGGGGTGGAGAAGGGATGTGGCAGAGCAAAGCTCCACTACATCTATCCTCCAGTTGGCTGGTGCTGAATCAGGAAACCAAAACCATCTCCCTGAAGACCCCTTCTCTACACACAAGTAGAGTTTGGGTGGGGTTGAGAATTCAGCCCAGGGATTTTTCCTGATAATTTCAGGTGCAGACTCTGCTTTATGAACTGTTGTTTTCACCAATAAAATAGATGAGATTGTTGTGGTTTTTTAGCAAGACAAAGGAGGGTTTCATCTGTTATCTGCGGAGACTATTGTTCCATGAGCTATAAAGTCTGTTCCATCCTTTGGCCTCCATTATACGCTAGGTAGTCAACAGGCAGACTGCTGGCCAAATCCAGACCGCAAGGCGCTTTTGAACAGACCCCAAAATCTTATTATTTAATTTATTTATTATCATTATTGTTATTTTTGTATTATTTTCTCTGGAGTCTGGACCATGACTATACCTTTAGCCAAGACATTTGGACCTTGACAAAAAATAATTGTCTACCCTGAGCTAAAAGTTCTAACTCGCCTCCTGTAGCATTTCCTATGAACTAGGATGAACTAGCCTGAAAAGGTTTGAATTTTTGTGAAATTCTCAGTCTCTTTATTGGGTTCACAAAGCTATTTTGAGTTCTCAGACCTTATTTTCCTGAAATTTAAAACTAAGTTGTAGTTTTCCCCAGGTGAGCCACCTTTTGATGAAAAAACATATTTTCTAGCTAAAGGGAAGTCAATGTGCTATTAGCAAAAGAATCCCATCACCCACTTAAAAAGGCATCAGTGCTATTCTATATGGAAAATATTAAGGACAGATCCTCCAGTGGAATAAATCAGAATACCTCCATTGATTGCATTGCATCTATACTGATTTAGAGCAGCTGAGGATCTGGCCCTCTGTGTTAAAATGTATTTAGAATGTGTCTCTCTCTCCCTCTCCTTTTGTCAGTCTGTATTTATTTTACACTTTGCCAAATCTGCTTCATTTTCAAGCTATATTAGCATCATTTTTTTCCTCTCTCTCCCCTCACTGCTTCTATTTTATACAGTCTCTCCTAAGTGCAACATGAAACCAGTCCTGTTTTTGTTCAGACTGAACTTTCGAACTCATGGAGTTTGAATACATTTGAACTCAGGCAAAATGAGTTCACTTCTCTCTACATTTAAGACATAGTCAATTATATTCCTAATATGTATCGGAGCAAGTTTAGAAACATATTGATTTACTTGTAAAAAAAAAATCTAGGTGTCATTTTGATCAACAGCTGGGATCAGAAATAAATAACAAGCACATACACACAGAGTATTTACTATTGCATAGTGATAATTGACATTCTTTGAAGTGTCTCTATGGGTTATCTCAGGAGACAAGATACTAGAATAGACAGACCATATGTTTGTATGATATAACTATTAGTTAGTTAAAGTTAATTCAAGAACATATAGCATTTCATTTTAGATTCTCTGAGATGTTGAACAATAATCTTCCTTCTCAGAAAGCCCAAGTATATTTCATTTCTAAGAAATGACACTGTAACCTTTCTTTTTAAAGAGGGCTGCACAATTATTGCCCACTTTAAATAATTAATTTTCAATTAAATCAAGTGCTTTAGAATTGGATTTAGTTGTTACTTCATTGACAAAGTGTGCAACATTGAGGTCCTTTAGAATTCAGAAACAGCCTTTAAAGACCCAAGACCACACTGAAGCCAGGTCTATAGCCAGAGGCCTGCTATCCCATGCAAGCTGAAGCTGCTCTATAATCTATCATGCCATTGCTAAAAGGATATTAAGACAAGCATTTAGAATTGTAGTCCTGTGTCTTACAATCCTGTGTTTGTATCAGCAAGTCAGATGACCAATTGCAAATTGTAACTCCTCTGTATCATGCTGTTTAAAAGAGGAGTGATGGCCATAGTACAGTTAGCTATCAAGACATTTGGGCCTTAGAAGGAAAACAGAAGACAATGAAGTACTTATTATTTGTTCTCATCCTACGAATCACTCCCTTATACAGTTCAAACAAAAGGAGAATTCACCTATTAAAGTGAGTAATTGTGCCTGTTGGGCAAGCCTTTACAGTTACTTCACCATCCATCCAGAACTCTTTGATTGCATTAAGGATAACAACACTTTACTGCAAAAAGAACAGGAGTACATGTGGCACCTTAGAGACTAACAAATTTATTTGAGCATAAGCTTTCGTGAGCCAGCTCACTTCACCGGATGCACAATGTAGCCCACGAAAGCTTATGCTCAAATAAATTTGTTAGTCTCTAAGGTGCCACAAGTACTCCTTTTTGCAGATACAGACTAACACGGCTGCTACTCTGAAACACTTTACTGAGCAAGTATCTTGCTTCTTCCGGTAAGCATGACTTTAAAATCAGTACATTCATCAGGAACCAGCCTAGGATTCTACTATGAGATTGCCTCTTTTTTTGTAGTAGTATTAGCTGATGCATAAGTAGATAAAAATGTTGAACCAAGACTACAAAGGGCAGTGGCTTTACTGATTCCACAACACTCGTTAGAGACAAATGAGTGATTACAGTGTAGTTGCTGCTGCTGCATGGTAAACACCCATACCTAAACTGGAATGTTCCTTTAAGCATGCTTTCCTGCTAATACAAGACTTCTGCTCACTTTTTAATTTTGAAAATACATTCACTTAGTGTTATAGAAATCCAAGTTAAAATGCAAACCAAAGAGACTGCATGGCTGCAAGAATTGATAATGGGATGGAATCAGAGCCTTCAGATTACTAGTAAGACTCTAGTACAGGTCGATGATTATCCTCTGGCATCTCCATAGTGATCTATGTGAAATTAGTTGGTGGTTTCCATCCAGTTCCTAGCAGACAGACATTCCAATCAAAAAATCCACTGGCCCTGACAATGACAGTATCTACAGAGATTGAATGGGGATGGAGACTGAGCTAATCTTTCACGACAGTGGTTGATTTGCTCTCCAAGTCAAAAAGGAGAGCTTATTTAGGCTGATAATGGCACTATTAATTATTATTTATTATGCAGCACTGTAGGTAAGCATTCTGAACTTTGGTATAATTTCTTAAGGGCGCTCAGAACGTCTACATTTTTACCATGTCACCCCAACCTCCTTGGATTGCTTCACTGGCTTCCTTTCTCTTTACTGAACCAAATTTAAGTGCCTCATCCTTGCCTTCAAGGCACTAAATCAGTGGTTCTCGATCTGTTTATCACTGTGGACCACATATGTGTCGATACAGTCTCCCATGGACACAATCTCCCATCGACACAGCACAATGTAGCCACCGTGCTAAGTGGATCTAACTACGTTGACTTCAGTTATGTTATTCACGTAACTGAAGTTCCGTAAGTTAGATTGATTTACTGCGGTAGTGTAGACCAGCCCTAATAGAGTGAAGTGGATGGTGAACTTGTAGCTAAGGTTTAGATTAGGGATTCAGGAGATCTGGGTCAGATACAGACTTTCTGTGTAACCTGGGCAAATCAGAGTGGGATCCAAGAAGGGACTTAGGCGTTGTAAAGCTGAGTGTCACAGCACCTAACTTTTAAGTGCCTAAAAAAAATCACACGAAGAACACTATTATCCACAAAGCCTGAGTTCAGCACCTAGGCTTCCTATATAATGAATGGGAGGAGAGTGATGTGATCCAAAAAAAGCAAGCACACTAGGTGGGGAGCCACCTAAGCTAGCCAGTGGGAGAGAGGTGTGAGCTAAACTCTCCCCTAGATGCCTAAGTCCAGGCTGCGGGGAGGAACCTATCTTCTGCTTGTGATCCATGCACAGGAACCCACCGCCAGGAGTCAGGTGGTTTAATCACCTAATGAGTTAGGCACCTGCCTCCCTCCACACAAAATGGCCAGAGGAGATGATGGTACCCATCTGATAACGTCAGGTCCTGCTCACAACTTAGGTGGCCAAATGCCTGTTTTCCTCTGGTTCGTGGGCAGCAGAGTGCAATCCCCAGGGTCTAGAAATTAGGCACCTATAAAGCTTTTAATGCAGAAAGTTAGGCACTGAGTGAGTGTAGGTGCCTACAAGATTAGGCAGCCAAGTGGGAGTTTTGTGGCTTGCAGTGGTGCCATGCCTGGGAACTTGGGCACCTAACTCTGGAGTTTAGGCACCTAAATTGCTTCATCAATCACACCCTTAACTCTCTGTTCCTGAATTTAGTCAACTGTAAAATGAGGATAATAAAAATACTGAAGGCTTGTCTACACTGCCCCGCAGTTCAGACTTTGGGGGTGTGAATAGCAGTGCACCCCAAAGTGCTGCGCTGTAACTCCCATGTGTCGATGCTGCAGTTGTGAACTAAAAGGTTCCTAGTTCCCATTAATGTATTCCTAACAGCGTAGCACTTCGGTATGCATTGCTATCCACACCTCTGTATTCCAAATTGTGGGACAGTGTAGAGAGAGCCATATTGACCTCACAAGGCTCAGTCCTTTCGTGTATGTAAAGCCACCTCAGATCTTTGGATGGAAGGTGCTGTGTAAATGCAAATTATTAATTATTTGTATTTAAATGAGTGAAACATATATTTTAGGATCATGGCATGCGAGGTGGGTAAAAGCCATTCATAAATATGAAAAATGTACTACAAACCCAATGGGAGTACTTATGTAAGTGCTCGCTAATGTAGAATTGCATAATTGGGCCCTAAATATTTCATCATTTATAACTCAAATTTATGAATGGTACCTTCCTAAGCCTTGTCTACACATGATTTTACTAAAAGGGTCATTTAAAACCAATGTAGTTCAACTGGTGCAACACTTACATCAATTTAAATCAGCCTTATATCAATTTAAGCATTGCCCTGATCTTCCAGGTGCAAGCTAAAGCAATGTAACTAGTATTAAAGAGATATATTTCTGACCACACAGAGGTCTGCTCAATTTAACTTAAACCAGTTTATAACCAATTTAAATAAAACTAGTGCAACTGCTATGTGTAGACAAGCCCTAACTTTCAACAGGAGCATTTCAACCTATTTCACAGATTACAAGAACTTCAATAAAATTGTATTATTTTTAATCCTGCCTAACCTTGATTCCACTTCCCCGCTCCCCTACACACACAAACTCATACCCCAGAGATTTGAGAAAATGTTGTCTCATACAGTGCCTTTCCCAGAAGTGAAGGTCTTTCATAGGTTCTCTGGGTAACCTGCTTTCTATTCTTCTTTCCTTTTCTGTGGCTTGTTGCAGAAGTAACTTATTTTCTCTCTTTTCTCTAAGTCAGGCTGCCAAAGTACAATACTCTTCCAATCACTGCCATGCCAACCCTGTCATTTCCTTGTCTTGTAAAAGCTTAAAGGTGTAGCCAACAGAGAGAGGACAACTAATTATAGTGGCATTGCTTTGCCTGTTCAACAACAGGAAATGAAATTCCCTCTGGAAAGTTAGCATAGGTCTGTCTTACCTGCATTAGCTGTATGCTCAAGACTGAGTTGAAAAAGTTATGTCAGGGGCACCAGAACCCCTAAGGGACTCGTGTTTTATGGGCCAGACCTGCATTTTAAACTCACAACCTCCTGCCATAGAAGAAGCATTCAAAAAATGCAGGTAAATTCAACTGAGTCTATAAGAGTTGGAATTAACTAAGATAAGAAGAGGTAATTGACTGAGCCTGTAATGGGTGAAAAGTGAAGCTTGAAGATACAGTGCAGCACCATTCTCCTGTTGACTAAAAGTGAATTAATGATCTGGAGCAGTGTGGGGGTTTCCAGAAACAACACTGTAATAGCCAACTTACAAGTTAGCAGCTTGCTGAAAGAGATGTGTATTCTTCACGCAGATCGCGGGTTCAGGTACCACTCTTTATATCTGTCTGAGCTGAAACAACAGTTGGAACTTCAACAACCAAGAATTAATATGAAATATGAGACTGATCTGGGATAAAATTAAGCAATCTCAGTCTTTGATATGCAGACATTTTCAAAATTTCAGCGCTCTTTTACATGCTTGTGACTTTGCAACTGCTCAAAGTACTTGTGCATGTTCTGTATCATTTTAAGGCTCAGAATGTGTCTACCAAAAAATGGGTGTTTAAACAATCATCAGAAAATGTAAAAGGGAGTAGATGGCTTAGGAAATTGTTATTGAGATACATAGCCTTTCACGTTTAGCTATGACTTTCTAGTGACTGTTTAATAGCCACTGTGAAATGTGTTTGGTGGTCTCTGTCCAATTCCTGATAGATGGGTGTCCACATCTCAGAAAGCACCACTCAAATTAACAATTCTTTTAAAATAAGTCTTGATAATAAGGCCAAAGACTGAATGGAGATGGAAGTGCAGGTGGGATCCCTGCGTTCACCAGGTGCTCATTCCAGAATTTGGGCCTAACATACATTTGGATTTGGAGCTGGATCCAAATTTTGCTGCTTATGCCCCACAGTAACCAAAAACTGTACACTAGTTCCTACTGATACCAAGGAACATGCACGATACTCAGAAACTCACTCAGCACTATTCTATACAGTAACATTTATTGGAACAATTTTTTCAGAGCTGTTCCCATTGTTTCTTTTAATAGAGAATAAGCTATATTCCACTATAGTGAGCTGTCATGACAATATTTTCTAGTATATATATATTGTAACTTGTAAATTAGTTAAAGCAGCATTGATTGCATTGACCTTTACTTTTTGACAGTTGCTATCAAGGAAATGCCTCTAAAGCCCACTGAACATGGCTCATGCTATGACTAACATTTCAAATATCTACAGGTTAGGGCCTTGGAAAATAGTTGAAGACAACCAATGAATCAGTCGGCTTGTAGTCAGCCTCTGGAGAAAAACAGTGGATTGCAAACACTGTGAGCAAGAGTGTTTTTACCGAGGTTGTCCCTGTGTGGGTAGGAGGAAGCTTTGACTTTTTAATCCTCACTGGTCTGTTGGCAGTGCCCTAAATCTGAGCTATGCCAAAATTATGTAGACTTTTGAATCAACTGCAGGCTCCCAAACAGCTGAACTTTGGAAGCCCTGCCACATCTCACTGGCCCATCTTCACTATGGCTCCCGTATTGCCACCACCCATAGGAAATGTTTAGAAAATGTCCCGGGTACAGACAGGGCTGTAGACACCCACCACAGGGCTGGTGCTGGAGGAACAGGGGCTTTGTTTAAAAAACTGGAGCTGGGCCCCATCTGAAAACCTCAGCTGGGGAGTTTGCATTTCCTCTGCTGCCTTCCCTGCCAGGCTTACCAAGGTGAGGAGTGCTGGAGCCCAGGGTTTAGGGTCATGCCTGTCTCAGTGCAAAGGGGGAACGACTGTTTCATAAAGAAGGGGGTTGTACAGCAGGGTTGCCACTTTTGGTTGGATGTGTTCCTGGAGGTTTCATCATATGATATACTCTTTAATTAAAGATTAATCTGGAGACTCAGGGACAATCCTGGAGGGTTGGGAACCCTACGTAAAGCTCTCCAGCAGAGCGTGCCTATAGCCTAGGAGAGCATTGTCCCTGGGGAGCTGAGTCTTTCCAGCACGTCACGACACCCAGGCCCAGCTGGGGCTGGACGGGAGGCGCCGACGCGCAGGAGGCAAATTGAGGAACAAGCTAAGTGATCAATCCTGCTCCCGGTGAAAGAGACACCGAGAGGGGCGGGGCGGCAGGGGGCGTGGCCTGCGGCTGCCCAGCTGCGATGCCGAAGTTTATGTGGGACAGGGCGGAGGGGGGACTTTTTCAAACTCATCGCAGAGCCGCCGCGGCAAGGCAGGAGCGGAGGCCCGCGGACCTCACCCGTCAGCAGCGCGCGGGGGCCAGGCGGCCCCAGCCAGCTCCCCGGGGAGCAGTGCGGGAGAGGGGGCGATGGCTGCGGGGCGTGCAGCTGCCAGCCTGCTCCGTGACGGGCTTGGAGCGTGAAGCAGGGGAAGGCGCTGGCCGGGATCCTGCGCGCCGCTGGGGAGATGCGCTGAGGTCCGCCCAAGAAGCCCGCTGGCCGCGTGTGCCGCCCTTTCGCCCGGCCCTTGATGTGCCAAGAGCCGCAGGAGACCATGATCCTGACACGTAAGCCCTGTCCCTGCGCGCCCGCAGCGCTGGCCCAGCTGTGAGATCCGCTCCCGCGCCGCTGGTCCGGCTGGCCTCTCTCTGCTGCCGATCGCTCGTGTTGAGCGTACAGCCACGGCAGGCAGGCGTGGGAGCCGGATCCTGAACCCCTCTCTCTTGTGGGGGCCTGTCCTTGTGGCACTCTTTGGTCAGTCCCTCGCCTGTGGGCTTTCACAGCGCGACACCGAAAGCTCGTAGCTTTTCCTTGTGCCCCTCTAGAGAGAGAAAAAGCGAGCAGGGTTTAAGTTGCGATCGCTACAATGTGTTATGCTGGGGGGGGGGGGCGTGAAAATGCCTTTCGTCCGGGCAGCGGGACTGGGTTGATGTAGGGTTGGGGGGTGGAGAGGGAGGGGAGGTTGCGTTCAAACGCATGGAAATTTCCCTTCTGCTGCGACAAGCCTGATCCGGCTTGAGAAGATCATCGATAGGCAGATGGGTTCCCTGCATGGGTGTGATTAGATCAGTGTCTCTTGCTCTTGTTGTGCTCGAGGAAGGGGCGCCTAGCAGAGCTGAAAGGGTGGGGAGGCTTGTCAGAGCAGACCTTTATCTTGGCACGTACACTAACTATTCACAATTCCCCGGTGTCTCCACTTCTCGCCCCTCCCCTCCCCTTTTGCATTTTGGTACGCGTATTTCTTAATGAGCTAACTAAGATCCTGTGCATCCTTTCTGGCTTGCTTGAGATTCAAAATCAAGCTTCAGTGCTTTTAGTGTTGTTGGCTTTTACCTATCCAGTTTAGATTCCCTCTTTCCCTCAGTTCTCTACTGAGTTAAAAAGTTTTTGGTGGTGGTGGTGTTTTTAATAGCCACTGGCAATACTTTCAAATCTCTTTCTAACTAGGAAAAATGTTTTTAAAACACAGAATATGTTCAGGTGCTGGAAAGTCTCAACTAGCAGTTGACTTAGTTTGAAAATTTGTCTGTAAATGTTAACTTCTGTGGCTGGTGACATACCAGGGCAATAGCTAAGTTTGCAAAATGTAGGTTATTAAACTTATGAAAAATCTGGTGCTGGTTTGGACTAGCAAGACTGAGGGGCTTTTCTTGAAACATGCTTTTTATTAGATTGCTTAGAATTTGTGACTTTCAATTCCAAGTGAAAATGTCAGTTGTAATTCATAACTCATAAAGGAGCTTGTTGTAATTGAGCTGTGCCTGAGGTTTTTAAAGGGCACTACAGTTGAAATAGTTAAACCAGTCTTAAAAAAAAAAAAAGTGCCCAGGAGAAGGAAGCATATAGTTTCTTTTGAAGTTCTCAATAATTAGTCTGATGGCTTCAAGGAGCCAGATGACTCCCTCCTGTGCGGTGGTGCCCAAGCCCATGATGTCATGACTGGAGCCTTTGATCTCTTTCAAGGAACACCCCTTCCCTCCCCCCCCCCGCAAGTAGTAAACAACCCCCTATGTTTCTAGCACAAATAGAAAACAAATTCTTTTTGTTGTCAAGTTACATTTCAGTACTCCCCTCCTCTTTCTTGCAAATAGCAACCATTCACCAAAGACCCACTTCTACCATAATTGTAAAGCTGCTGAACAATGCGTTTCCATTAAGCTAATGAACATGGTACTACTACAAGTTAAAGTGCATTTACGATTAGTGTGACAAATCTCTTTTAACTCTATTCTTTTAAAGAAAATAAGTTTTACAATGTCACCTACATTTATAGCACTACATAAATAATTTGTAATATGCCAGAAGGTTTTGATTTCCACATCATATGGCAACAATTTTTTAAATGTGTGGGTCCATGGGCTGAGGGAATGCATCTTTATCTTAGCCATCAATTACAGATGCATTTTTGACATGAGTAAGTGTGACCTATTTGAATTCTCTGGCTTGATCAAGAAATTCCCAGCAGCAAAGCAGTGAGATACCAAGTGTCAGATTACATTTTTAATGCTGTTTTGTGGAGAACTAGAGGGAAGATAATAGCCAAACAGATTGCAGAACAGCCTCTGAATGTAAATCTATCAACAGCTCGAAGTTTGACTAATTCAGCATCCATCTGGCCAGCAGGCTATTGCTGGTCCATAGCGTAGATAATTGGTATTAGGTTCCTCCATTAATTCAACCAGTTTGGTTTGCCATGTTGCCTTTCAGGTTGCAGCAGATGGTAGCAGTATCCTTTAAGTCACTTGACCTGCATTTCCAATAAAAGGAAAAAACTCGATGACAGATTAAAATATGGAGGAGTGGGATAGCCTGCTGTTTAGCAGATGGGCCAGAGGTTATTTCAAGACTTGTCTGAGACATTGTTTAAGGTTAAGATTCCTATATTCAGTTTAGGTTCTAAAATACATTATATGCAAAGAATATGTATCTATAGTTTAATCAGTGCTCCTGCTCTGATAGTTTACAATGAGTCAAAACAATTTGAGATCAGCTGCATTCAGTAACCTCTGGGAATCCCCAGACCTATATGACATGTAATAAAACAAGTTCTCTTTGCTCATTCTTCACCAATGGAATGTCTGAAAAATGCAGATACATTATATTGGTTTGTGCACATAGAGAGTTCTAGTTCTCTTTGAGTGATACCAGCTGTCACTCAAATCATTTACTAAGGAGTAGTTAAAAATATGGAAGGTGATCTCTTTTGTTTTATTTAGATCTTAAATCTCAAGGACATAACCAGAAGTTTTAGAATGTGCAGGGAGATATTTGAACAGTACATTGCATTGCAACAGAGAACCAGAGCTGAGGCTGGGTATGTTCTGTTCTCAGGCCTGGGGCCTTACAGCCAGCAGAAGTTGAGTGCTTCTCCTCTGATAAACAGCACTGTAGCTGCCCCTACCGGATGATGGAATTATACTGGTGCTCACTATAGAAATCTAAAAGTACTTGCTTGCATACCATGCATACTGACCCTCTTGAAAAAGGAAAAAGTGTGTACCACCAGTGTTTCTGTATACGAATCTGTAATGCTGTTAACCTACGTATATAACATGTTTTTGATACCCCGTAAGAGTGTTCTAGGGTGCTGATCTTCTCCAGTTGTACTTTGAGTTATGAGCAGGGAGGTTGGGGGAGAGTGATCATGCTTTTATTTTATTCTTCCTTTCAAGCAGCTATTTTTCATACTACAAGTAATTTTTAGCTTAGATATTTATGCATTTTGTAAATATTTAAAGGTGGGGTTTGTGTGATGATTTTTTTTTTCCTGCCCAAGAATACCATGATGTAGTGAGTTTCTTGGGGCCCCACCCTTTTTCCATTGAAGTCAGTTGGTGTTTTGCTATTGACTTCAATGGGAACAGGATGGGGCCCTTGGCCTGTAAAAGGAGATGGAGGAAAAGAGCCCCTGTGTTGAACAGGATGGTCCAGTATTGTAAACAAGAGTTTCTCATGCTTAACTATCTTTCCTAGCAACAGGAAGAAGGAAATGAGGCTATGCAAAAGGACCCTGACAGGCTCCAGACAATACTAGCCCCACCCTAACATTCACACTATATGACCAGAAGACTTAGAAATAAAAATAACTTCAGATGTTTCCCCTTCCTCCCTGTGCATATTGCAGAAATATAGCCAAATCAAATGATCTACAGCTCACAAAGAGTACTGTTTTGTTGTCCAAGGACTGCACTGTGGTAAAGGGTAATAATATAGCCCTAAACGATAGTAACATCGTGATAGGGCATTACAGTAGGTTTTCTCTACAGACTGCTCCTTACAACTGTCATTGACAGACTAAATTTTCTTTCATTCTTTTTTAATTCTGACAATTTTTTAAAACTGAGTAGCTCTCAAGGATATAGGTAAGAAATTTGACAAAATCAGCAGGGCATTTCTGGAATTATTTCTTTGACCTGTTAAAGGGAAGATAAGCTTAGTCATAGTTGAGATGAACTGCAGAACTTGTAAGCTCTTGATCCAAGAAGCGACCATGAATGTCAAACCAACTAATCCCAGTAACGAGTTAGCAATTCCAGGCATATTTCTGACTTATCCGTGTGCTTTTGCAGGCTAAGGTAGACTGTAAATAATTCTGTGTGGTTCAAGATGTCAAAATGGTCTTGTTTATTTTTTACTCCAAGGCTGATGAATATAGAGGAATGTGAAGGCTGTTGCTTTTCCAACAGAGACTGACTGAATTAGTGGAGTGGGTTATGTTATTTAGGCCAAAGATCTGACCACAACTTTTAACTTGTTCTTTCACCCTCTAGTGAATACTATGTCTCCAATAAAATTGCTTCTGAGTCTGGAATAAGTTGCTATGATATATCTTTAGTCTTTTGCTGTTTGAGGAAAATCATAACCTGTGTTTCATTACTGATGAGATGCATGAATGGGCCACAGGACTTGAGCTTTGAAGTCTTGGTTCTTTTCCTGGTTCTGCTTGCTGTGGACCTCATGCTGACCTACCTTACCCTGCAAATATACCCAATGAAATCACTGTGACTACTTGTGAAATAAGGTACTGCTTGACACGCATATAAAAGTAGTTGAATCAGGTCCTGTATGACCATGAGCCAACTTACTTAAGTTCTCTGTCTCAGTTTCCCCATCTTAAAGTTGGGGATAGTGATATACACCTTTAAGAAGCACTTTAACATCTGTGGGTGGGTAGAACTGTGTAAAGTACTAAGCATTATTATTTGTTATGAAGGATTGTTTCTTTCAAATAGTATCCTAGCTCCAACAGAGGTGTATGTCAATCTTTTGAGAACGATAGTGGTGGGTGACATGGGATTATGACATTTCGTCCCAGAAATACATTCCACACTAGCCCATTTATGGCCAACGGGAAGATTATCAAAAGCACCCAAGGGATTTAGGTGGACTGCTTTTCCATTGACTTTCTCTGAGATTTGTTCACCTAAATAGCTTTGGTGCTTTTGAAAATTTCCCTCCAAATCCTCCTCTTTGCATACAGCTGAAGACCACACACAGAGGAGAGCACGCATAGAAGAGATCTGTTGGAGTCTATAGTGGACACATATCTTCCCCCAGAGAGCTATTCCATGGCAACTGCTGCAGCTTCAGGGTTACATTCGTGGAGTTTTTTGTATGTCCTGTTATGTGAGGAAATGGCCGGTGTCACAGATGCAGGGGCTGTACGTCACCCCAAGCTCCCCATACACACTAAGAAACAAAGGGCCTGTGTAACCCACACACTTTCTGGGTGTGGTGTTCTGTCCCATCTAGTGGCACCGAGACCAATTAGAGAGAGTTAGCTAAGGCTGTAGAGCAGACTGATTTAAGAGACAGTTATCAGGTAGCCGTGTTAGTCTGTATCCACGAAAACAATAAGGAGTCCAGTGGCACCTTAAAGACTAACAGATTTATTTGAGCATAAGCTTTCATAGGCAAAACCCCCACTTCTTCAGAGACAGTTGGCTTTTAGCTCATGTGGTAGAGGCTCATGCTTTAAGTTCCAGAGGCCCCAGGTTCGATCCTGCCCACTGACAACCAGGGTCTGTCAGTGTTACACCTGCACTAGATGAAGTCCTCTTCTTCAGATGTGCCAAAATCTGCCTGTCCCCCTGCAACAGATCAATGTCTCCACTGCATTTAGGCCCTTCTGTAGTTCTTACTTGATACAAGGTTTGGCCTTTAATTTGGTAATATTAAGCAAGGTATTTTTCAAGAGGACTTTATTTGGCTCCATTGAAACTCATTATTATAACTCTCTCCATAACGTATCTGAAGTTTCTATTATTTCCTAAATACTTGCTCCAAGAAAAGCCAACTTATCGCCTGGCATGTTAAAAGTGCAATTACGGAAGTTACCTTATCTCAGCCTTGCAGTGCCTTCTGTGAGCAAGGCTGTCTTCCAGGAACTGCTCCTGAGTTTATCAGCCATGTCTAAAGGCTTTTATCCACAATAAAAATCTGTACTTTTATCTTTAACTTGTGTAGTAGGAGCTTGTTTTTAGTCTTCAGATTAAATAGTGGAGCCCACTCTGATATCTGTTAAAGGAATGGCCTCTTAAAGGAGCAATTTTCATGGGAAGCATCAAAACTATATAACTACATTTTAAATATATATATTAAATGAATGTCTCTTGAAGGAAGAGACATTTTGGGTAATGGGAGTGGTTGTACCAAACACTAATTTAAAATACTGAAGCCCTAAAGTATGTATGGTTTAGGGCCCAGACCTTTCAAGGGTCCTGGATTTCACAGTATGCGCCATATTCCGGGTGAATCAGCCTCCCTGTCTTGCAGCACCACCAAGCCAAAAGAGTTACTGTCCAAATAGCCTTTGTTTTAGGGAGTGGTCATCCAGCTGGGAGCCAGGAGGCCATAATTTCAAAGCTCATCTTTTCCATTGACCGGTGTTTATATTTCTTCAAAACCCTTATTATTGAGCATTTCTGTCAGAAGTGGAATAGAGACCAGATCCCTAATATGACAGAACTTAGTCTTGTCCACTCAGCCATGCTGCTTTTCAGAATGAATGTGGCAAAAATGTGTATTTGGTTGGCCTGTCACAAAGCATTGCTCTAACCACTAGCCCACAAACTTCTAGATCCAGAAATGGAATCCTGATATCCACTGTCATACACTTTGCCAATGGCTTACACAACTATTTGTGAATGTCACGTTCCCCTCTAGGGTCTAGTCCCCATTGAGAATAACAGTGTAACCAAAATGGAAGAGGTCTGTGCCTTAGATCTGAAAGGCCTGGCTTCAAATTCTGATGATCATGTATGTGTGGGGAAAAGTAGTATGGGACTACATAGTTAAAGATTGTGTGGTAATGCATGACTAGGATTATTTATTTATATTGTAGTGGCACCTACAGGCCCAGTTTGGGGGTTGGGGCCCCACTATGCTAGTCCATGTACACTCATAGAATAGCCCATGTATTGGCAAGGCTGAAGACGGGTGTAGTGAGACCTGACTAGCTAGCGATCAGATGCTTCTCTTCTGAGTCACCATTGTGACAGTTGAAATCATCTGGGGGCTGCTTTCAGTGGTCTCTAGATCTGAAATCTTGAGCTTTGACGCAGGCATTCTCAGTGGAGGCTCTGTGGCTGTGGGACTTGTTCACTCTTGCTTTTCCCCCCTAGAGCCTGAGTTTGGTTGCTGGCCTTTTGCTTGCAGAACAAGTTCTTGGTTTGGCCTTGGCCTTGGCCTTGGCCTAGACTATGCAGGCTTATGGATCTTGTATGTTGGGATTTTTGGCAGGGACGGGGGGAGTGGCTGCTGTTGCTGCCTTTGGGGGCAGTTCTGTTGATGTTCGTCTTTCAGTGTATGTCCAGATGCCATAGTAAGCGGGCACTTTTGTGGGAGTGGAGAACAGGGATGAGGATTACTACTCCCTCCAGCCATTGGTTCTTCTCCACTTCCACTCCAAGGTCCTTTGAGAAGGATTGGATGTTTCTCACTCTGGAACCTGCCAGCATGGCTCCTTTGGGTGGCCACGCACAAAAGGCGACCGTCTGCTTTTCCTCCTTAATAATACTTTGCATGCCATCACCCTATGCCAGTGGTAGGCAACCTGCGGCCTGTCAGGGTAATTCGCTGGCGGGCCACGAGACAGTGTTTACATTGACCGTCCGCAAGCATGGCCGCCTGCAACTCCCAGTGGCCGCGGTTCGCCGTTCGTGGCCAATGGGAGCTGTGGGAAACAGTGCAGGCTGGCCGCCGCTTCCCACAGCTCCCATTGGCTGGGAACGGCAAACCTCTGCCACTGGGAGCTGCGGGCAATCAATGTAAACACTGTCTCGTGGCCCACCAGCGGATTACCCTGATGGGCCGCAGGTTGCCCACCACTGCCCTATCCTATCATTCGACCAATAATCAGGCCAGATAAAAATTGAAGTGTCCAAATTTTTTTCCATACCTTTTCTCACATGGATGCTCATTGGATAGCTTATGTCCCCACATCTTAAGCCCTTCCTTAAAATCTCTGAGAGAACCTCTTTAGCACATGAACACAATAGTTTATTGTAAAGGAAACATACAGATTATAATAGTCCCTTCTAAACAAACTTGTTAAATTTTTTTTTTTTTTTTACAAAGTTAAAGTGTACATCAGATTACACTGTATTTTAACTTGTTTTCATGCCCTCTTTGTAAGAAGGGAGGGATGTACACTGTTAATGTGGCCAACATGCAATAAATATTTGTGAATCGCTGATGTTCCTGGTGTACAACTACACTTGTGAGTTGTGGTGTGTGTTGACGGTGTCTCCAGGAGAATAAAATGGGCTTTTCTGGCTTCTTCACTGCTAATAAATCTGTGTTGAATTAGGGATTAGGCAGAGGAGACATATTCATGCTTGCAGGCTTTGTTCATAATCTTTATAAAGAGAAACAATATGTACAGGTGAGTGGTCTGTATCCTTCAGTGAGTAGTGCCAAAATACCAGCAGTGATATTATTTCTCTTCCCCCACCCCTCCCGCCATCCTTTCCAATCTATTAAAAGTAAACCAAGTACACATCAGTTTGCCCCATTGACAAATTTGAAAGTAAAGTGATCGCTTTTGGCAATACCAGGTTGATTAGTTTTATCCAGATGTGGGAAGATCACATAAACCACTAAAAGCTCGATTGTTCCCAGTCATGATAGAACATAAGGCGATTTCTTACCTTTATCCCCTTGTACTTCTGAAAACAAGGATTGCTCTAGGCTAACACCTGATCCAAAGCCCTTTTGAAGTGATGGAAAGACTGATTTCAGTGGGCTTTGGATCAGGTCTTAAATGAAACTGAAACGTTTTATATCAAAATCAGTTTCCTTTTCTTTACTAATCCACATCCTTTAAAAAAAAGAGAGAGAGATTGGCCTGAAAAACATTTGAAATAATTTTATATACCAAGGACTGTGGAAAAGAGAATTTTGAGCATGAGTTAATCAGCGTTTGATGCATGAGGTCAATATTATATTTTATGTGTTGCGTGCTCTCATCAATATGCTATAAAAGCTATTATATTATTTATCTTCCTATAATTTTTAGGAAAAAGTAAATGGAGCTAAGAAACAGAGATGGGTTAATGAATTTGGAAACTAATGTTAAAATTTGGCTGTCATCATTATGCAAGTAAGTAAATTTTAAAGCAGCAGCTATAGAAATGAACTGCTCGCTCTGACTCTGAATAAGTAGTGGGGGCTGGTATCTTTATAAAAAGTTCTGTTTAAAAATTGTACTCAGGCTTTCAGAGAAAGCATCAATATCGGATCCCAAAAGAGGATCCTAAAAATCTGATTCCTTTCATTCTACTTTCTTCTCCTTCTGTTACCACAATGAATTCCACACATTTTCTGTTGCTTCTCCAAATGTGGTGTGGTTTATACATAACATGAACAGCATAGTTAGAGCCTTGCGACAGGGTTCCAAATATCTCCATAACTTGAAAATCCCCTCCAGTGCTTGACACAAAGCCAGTCAATAACACAGGGAGAGTGTTTTTCAGTTGTCATCAGCTCATCGAGAAATACTTGAGTGGGTTTTTTTTCCTCCTCCTTCTACGGCTTTTATTATTAGAAAGCAGCATGTTTGTTTGAAAACCCCAGGCATTGCTAATCTGAGGAAGGGAAAGGAGGTGGTGCCACACATCTTCCCTTTCAAAGACCTTACACTTTTTTTTTTCCAAAATGTTTGGCAAGAAATATCGTGAAAATCAAAGAAATCTGTACAGGCATCTTTTAGTTTGACTTGACTATTGAAACATGCAGAGTTAAATAGAGATTGACACACACCCCTGGTGAATGTAGATCAAAATAGGTTGAAGCAAAGTGAAATTCGAGGGTGTATTAAAATAGTCATTTTGCAAAAATTTCTTGTGTGTTTTTGAAGATGCAGAAGAGGGAGGAAACCTCCGGAAAGGCTGTATTTTTAGCTTTTCTTCAGACCCTGCAAATTGAACACAAGGGCCAAATTCATCCAATGTCAGTGGCATTAACCAGGGGTGAATTTGGCCCATAATGTGTTTAAAAGTTATCAGTAGTGTACACCTGCAATAAAAGGGACACGGTATAATTAAGTTTAACTCTAATGTCCTATCACTGTTATAATAAGAATGGATTAATGCTAGTAAAATCAACCTTTGAGCAAGAACCTTTGTCAGGCTTTTCAGAATTAAGTATTTTTTGTTTGACTGTCCATTGAAATTTTTAACAGATTTCAACATTTATATTAAGATGATTTATGATAAAATACTGATTTTTCATTATACATTTTGGGTTTATTTATTTTTTTAAACTGACACTTGCCAAAAAACAATGTTGCTTTCTTGGAAGGTATACAGCGCTGAGTTAATTTCTCTGCTGCGTTCATACTAAGGAGTAAGTTAATAGTAGTTTTGAGAACTTTATCTGAGGTTATGAAAGAGAATTTGTGGATGTGGTGATCCTGGCCTGAAAGGTAAGTTTAGAATGGAAATCACCGGTTGAGTTATAATGGTCTGATCAAACCTGATGTTGGATCTGTGATGTAACTTCATAATATTTGGCAGGAATGTAATTCAAATAAACAGAAAAATGTTTGCTTCCCAAATTGCACTGGAGTGGTTGTTTTGCATCTTAAGGGGGACAGGCATTAACATGGGACATCTTCTGCCAGGGTACGAGCCACTGCAAATCCTCTGCAAAGTAACAGGTCAGAACTTCTTGAATAGTTCAAGACACTAGTTTGGTATTGACCAGAAACTTTCCCAAACTGTGCCAAAAATTAAGATGCTAACCATTTTAATGGGAGAACTGTGAGGAGCAGAATCCTTTTGTGCTGCATCCATGCAATATATATCCAGTACCTTAGAGAATTCGATGTATTGAAGTAATTGTGACATCAGTTCTAGTATCTGACATCATGAGGCATCACGGGGGATTCAGTTTTGGTTAACGTACATCTTTGCATAGGTCTCTCATAGTAGCTAGTCCATGAAGGTTATTTTGTTAACTATTTTGCAAAAAATATTTTTTGGGCAGGAAAGTGAGTCTAAATTAGAACTATTAATCTGCTCGTGGATTAAGGAAAGAGTAAGTGGATTTTTTTCCCCACAGCCTCCCCAAGTATCTATGTGCTAGGGTTGTTCCAGGCTCTGATCTTCAACAGCGAAACCAAGCTTTTGGTGAGATCCACTGATATTAAACAGCGGTGATTCTGTTCTACCTCATAGCAGTTCTGTAAAACCAACCACCTTGATGCAGCCAAAAGGAGTGATAAGCAGAGCTTCACTGATGTTTAGAGGAAAGAATAAGATCATAAGGGTGTCTTGAGTTCAAGCCAGGGAAAACCATCTGCTTGGAATAATTGCTTACATTCTGTTTGGTGCTTAAAGGGAGCTGATTTATGTCTTTCTGCAGGTGTATGAGGTTTGCACCTTGTTGCATGGGGCTGCAAAAGTACCAGTGTGTAAACCTTTGGCAGAAGTTCATGGATTCATGGGAATTATAAAAACCTGCAAACCATTTACAAGTTTTGGATAGATCAAAATACTCTTTCCTGTGTTCAAAATAGATAGTAACTGTTGTGAATTTTCCTGTTAAAAAGAAATTAACTTCTGAATCAGGCTACACACAGTTTTGATTTTTATAATCTGGTACCAACAAAGCGAAAGTCTTTAGACCTCTTGAGCATTCCATTTTGAAATCTCAGTGTCAAATTATGTGAGAATTAAGGGATTTTGCCCTGATGCTTTAGCATTGCAAACTCTCCTCTTCAGGAATCAAGACATTGCAAAGTTATATAAAATGAAGGGAGGGTTAAGAATTCCTGTTTGTACGTACTGCTTTGGAAGAGGACTGGGTCATCTTAACACCCCAGGAAATGTGTAAATGTGGCCTAATGATTCCCAGCTCCACACAAAAGGAACTCCTAACCTTAATTTAAAGATATTGGTCTGCTTTGTGAAACAGACTAAAAAATAAAACTGTTTCCAATAAAAATTTCCTGTTTCCCCCTTAACACATTTGCCTGCTGTTTCTTGATAGAAAGCCCAAGAATAAAGACTTCATTGTGTTTCCTTTTTATTTTTTGTTTCTAAAATAATTTCTTGTATATTGGGAAATTTTTAAAAATGTTTTTCTCACCAAAAGCTTTCCATTGCTTAAAGAGAAGTAGCACAGGGCAGATTCTGTCTGAAGGGCCACATATAAGTTCACATTTCTTGCCTTGTGAAAAGACTGAATTTTGTAGTCTAAAATAATGGGTTTTTTTTATTGATATGAGCATTTGAATCTATTGCTAGTGGCAGACTACTTACTTTTAAAAGGAAATGGCGCATCCTTGAGACACAGACAGTTGTAGGAGTTCCACTTGTCTGTCAGACTGTAAACCAGTGGTGGGCAACCTGCATGTGGCTCATCAGGGTAATCTGATTGTGGGACATTTTGTGAGGGCTTTTATATACAAGTGTCACTAAAGCAGATTTGCAGATGGTTTCAAATCATTTGTGTAAGTTCTCTCCTTGCCTGTGTCCCCCCTGAAGTCCCTTTTCTAATTAAGGTAGCCCTCATCAACGATATGCTCAGAAATCCATTTATAACCAGGGCTCTGGCCTATAATCTGGATTTTCTGGGCTCAGGTAAAGATGTAGAAGCAGGGGCCCAGGTGTCCCTCTGCCTTCAGCAGCTGCCTCCAGACAGCAGCTGCCATCAGCATCATCCCAGTGGCCGTTCCCATCAGCTCCTTCCTTTCCTTTTGTCTCTGTGCCCCAGCACCCAGACAGGCACTGATGCACCCATCCACACTTACTCTGACAAGCACTCATACGGACTCACTTTTCACCTCCAGCTGGGTATGAGCCCAGGGCAGCTGGGGATGTCTAGAGCCTCAGTGACGATCATTCTGTCAGAGAGGAGAAACTGTTCTGGGCATGGACTTTAGTTGTCCTCAGCCCAGGACAAAATACCCTGGCTGTGCCACACTGATTGTTTTTTTTAACTAAAGCCTTCTATTTTCCCATAAGGCTCGCACTTCATTTGTGGCAGGAATGGCTGCTATCCATCTATTTATTCATTATTCTGTAAAACAACAAGCTTTGCAACGCAGTGAAAATGATCTGTTATCAGCAGTTTAATAAGCTGTTTGTTCAGCACAAACTAGATGCTGGATTCTCATACTGTAAAACCTGGTATTTAAATCTCTTTGAATAGATGTTCATGTTCTATATTGCTTGTCATCCTCTAGCTGATAGAGCCTAGCTATGCTGAAGTGGGGACAGATGCCTCCTAAGCCACCTTTCTATTCCTCTGATCCTGGGCCAATTGTAATGAAAGAGTCCCAGACGTTACTTAGAGCATTCTAAGGGCAGATCTAAGTTCTGCCTGCTGGAGCTGTCCTATAGGAACCACTCACTCTGTCAGCCAAGGATCTGCTGGCATACTGTTCACTCAGCTTCACTGCCTACATGCTCCTCCCTGACTTGCTCTTTGCAGAATGGTAGGAGTAGGTGTCCTAGAGCCAGCTACTCCACTACCTCAGAGGAATTCCTGGTTTCCTTTTTAGGGCAGCTTTCCAGCTGATTTGCAGTGTAAAACAGTTGGAAAGGGGCCAAGGAAGTGGTCCATAGTTTCCCAGAATGCTTTGAGATAGATTTGGGATAGCACAGTGTCTGTGGGTTTAACGAATGCTGCCATTAAACATTTGGTCGTATCTCACATCCATCGTCGACTATTGTAACCTGTTTGATTTAGAGGCACTCAGGTGCTGTATATCAGCTCTTCTGCTGTTGTGGAAAAACCAAGAATAACTAATTAGAGGCCAGATTTTGCAGGGCTTTGGAGTGGAGACTGGAGTTGGAGCACAGAGCAGCTCCGGAGCAGTGGAGCTGCAGGTTTTTGCCTGGAGCTAGAGCGGAGCCGGAGCACAGCTCCAAAGCCCCGAGAAAGGTATTTAGGTGTTGCTGCCCTCAGTGCTGCAACACCTACCTGATTTAGGAGTCTAAATTTAATTTTCAAGAGTGATTTTAGGCACTGAGGAACCAAAATTCTATTGACCGGAATTGACAGAACATGGTTTAGCTTTCTTAATGCCTAAATACCTTTTGAAAAATGAGATTTAGGCTCCCAAATCAGTTAGATGTTGCAATACTGAGCTCTGCAGTGCCTAAATTATCTTTTAAAAATCTGAATCCTAGGCTTTTAACTCCCATTGATCCTTTTGTAAATTCCGCTAGGTGCCTATCTACATCTGTGGGCACCTAAATACCTTTAAAATCCTGGCCAATTCTGTAGCTTTTAATCATGCAAAACTTCCATTGAATCCAATGAATACTGCAGGATCTAACCTATGAAAATGAGAAATACTGCAACTACTGGGTTTTTGAAATATTTTCAAGAATTTATTTCAGATTAATAATTTAATATGTCATTGCATCGGAACCTCTTTTCTATGAGGCCATTAATATTTTGTTGTTGCCTTTCATGCCCTTAGCAAGACCAGTCTCGAAATAACTTTGTGTGAGATTTCTCTCAGCATCCTTTCACGTACCACTGGACTCTGCCTAAATTAAAATCCAGCACTGAGTAAAGCCCCAAGTTTCTTATGCTTTATAGTTGGAAATGAAGTAATTTTTTTTCTTATTGAATAGCTGGGTGGATGTGGCTTCATATGCTTGTTCTCATGTGGTCCCTTAATCCGAAGATGAAACAAACACAAGTTGCACAAATACTTGCCTGGCTTTGTTAGTGAGCAGGGATTTCTTACTGTTTGTTTATCTATCTTGAATGTTGTGCTCTGGCTCTCCTTAGTGTCTTGATTTGGATGTGCATCTTAGCAGAGCAGCAGTATACTATGTTCAGCAAAACAGAAAGCTCTTACTTTTTAATTCTGCAATATATCTGGAAGCTCAGAGTAAGTGAAATTGTTTTGGAAACCCAAAAGAGTCTCACGATTTCTTTTGACTTCGTGTGCGCATCTTTAGGAATATTTTATAATGTGTGCCAAAAGCATACTATGATTTTAAGTATGCAAGTGAAGCATTGTTTTAAGTCCACTGCTACCAGACCTATGTGCTGTAACTCGTATTCTGAAGCAACTGTATTAAACTCCTGGCATGTACTGATAGCAATGGTATCTAGTCAAAGTAGGTGGCAAAATTGTCTAGTCACTTGTGTCTAATTAAGCCTTTTTGTTCTGGCTCATCAAGAAGTCCTGAATGTAGTCAAGGCTGGATAAACATTAAGAATTTCTGATTGCTCACCACCTGTTTGATCAAGTAAAATGTTAAAGAGCCAAACACATTACATGTATTGGAACGGCTCTGGAACAGTACAGGACTGGACAGTAACAGAGGAGTTTGTTTATTTTCGCTTCCCCCTCTCACACCAATAAGTTTCAAATTCTTATTTCTGTATTAGCTGTTATTGTCAAAAACTAAAGCAAAGACAGTGCTTCTGTGTACCCTATTAGGTTTGCAGTGCGTATATGCAGAGCTTAAAAAGGCAAGTGATCCCCACACATTATCTTCAACATCAAAGCAATTGGGTTTGATTTTTTTCCCCCACTTGCCCAATTTAATCAATTTGAGATTAATCTCTTTTAATAAAAATGGACCAGAAACTTGAAGCCCCTGATAAGAGAAAATGCTTCAGTAAATCACCACTATTCACTGAATTTTTAAGTTTGGCTTTCTGGTTAACCAAATTTAGTAAGAATCCTGACCTTTGATTCTTTTGTTAACAAGCTGCGACAGTTTGCTATGGAGTGTATGAATTACCAGTACTGTTCTTTTAGTTCTCATTATGGACCATTACCTCCTAGATATGATCAATTCTAAGCAAGATACTAAAATATTACCCAATTTATCATTTTCCTGAGCGTTTAGAAGAGCAAAACTAGATTCAGATTCTCCTGTTAGTTGAAAGAGAGCTCTTCTAGCTCCATACAGTTCTGATTAATCCATAACCGATGCTCTTCTAGAGCTGAACTTAACATCCATTACATTCTTCTGGCTTGTGACCTATTGAAACATTAACTTCTCTATTTCTTCTGGGATAAAGAACCCAAATTAATTAGGTATATTGACATGCTTGACAAGAAAATAGAACCCTTAATCAGTATATACATTTCCTTTCTCCCAGTGTCATGTGCATATTTGTGAATTATTTCATTTTGAAGAGTACTGGTATTTTCAGGTGGAGGGAGAATAATTTGCTTACAAACAGTGTAATTCATAAATGGCTTGGATACGTCCAGTGCTGCTCAGTTTTAACTGAGTAGTAAATATAAGCTTGAGTGAGCTGCAACACAATGTGTCAGTTGTTCTTAGGCTTTTGGTCTATCAGTATTATCTACATGATGTTAAAGCACAGGGTATTATAAGCTTTATTAGGTATTTCTGACTAGAGAGAATAGCTGTGCCAAGGGATTACACGACTTATTGAATTAATGCTGTTCACGTTGACTGCACCCTGGTTTCTCTGGTTTTAACAAAACCTGCACAGCATAGTCCATAATACCAACAGCATTCATCTGTTTTATTTAAATATTGGCATTGAGCACCTTGTAAATATGAGATGAGTATTAATGTAGTTCCAGTATCTGAGTTTGGTCACAAAAGGAAAGGCAAATCAAACATGAAACAACAAAGCCTGGAGAATGATAAGCTATATTTCAGCTAGGATTTTGCTGAATATTTACATGCTCATTTTGTAACCATAGCAAAGGAAATTTTACAAAATAACTTTTTGCTTTGCAAATGACTAACCAGAGGATGTTTTGCTCCTCTCCTCTTCCAGAAATTGAGGCTAAGGAAGCGTGTGATTGGCTACGAGCAGCAGGGTTCCCACAGTATGCTCAGCTTTACGAAGGTAAGTAGCGGAGTTGATTTTTCTGTGTCATCAATTTATGAGAGCTTTATTGTTTAGACAGGATAATTCATTTCTAAATGTAGTGTCAAATATGGAACTAGAGTGGGGTGTGAAGAATTGAATCACTATCAGATCCTGTACTGTGCTGGTATCTACCATCCACCACATGCAAACACACAAGTTGGTGAGTTTATACCAAAACCTACAAAGACACTCCGACATGGTGGCAGTTTTAAATAGTTTCCCTTCATAGATCTTTAGTTTAATGCAGGGATTCCCAAAGTTTTTCTTAGCCAGATTTTAATGACACTCATGGACCCCTCCCATTTGTGATCTCATAATATGCCTATGGCATTTATAGCAATTAATTACTGACCATGTAAGAATTAATGACCATGTAAGAAAGTTTGTCATTCATTTTTGGCACCGCTGATGCTATTTTAGCAGCTGCAAATAAGAAGGGGTAATCAACACTCTACCCAGCAAATGCTTCACTGACCATAGTTTTGCAACCTCTGGTCTAGAGGACTGAACAGGACTGAGATCCGAGTACACTTGACCTCTTGTCCCAACTCTGATACTAATTTACATGGGTGGGGGGAGACCTCTCTACCCCTGTTTCAGAGTTGGGGGAAACTGAGGCAAATACTTCAGAGCTCAGTGAGGATTAGTTAATGGGCCAAATTAAACAAACTTCAATATGCAGAAGTATTATACTATTTGTGTTCGTGGGGATTCACCTCAGGGCAGGAGATGTCTCCACCACTGTCCTTCATGGGTGGACAGCTTTTGGAACCCAGTCCTTCACTGCAGTAGCGTCCATAGCTTCTGTGCCCAACCCTTCATGCACACACAGTACCCATTGAATCTGTTCAACAGTGGATCCACCAGTCCAATCCCACTTCTTACCAGCAGCTGTAGCCAGAGAAGACCCTCCGGTGGAGCCACTGCCAGGAAAAAGAGAGAGAACTGAGAACCTATGTCAGTATGTAAGCACCTGGGCTCCTCATGGATGGTCCTTGCTTCCTGTGTGTTTTCTGGCATGAGTTGGTTTTGGGGGACAGGGTTCATTCTGTGGGGTTGAGAGAGTGCACGCACGCACACTAATTTAAAGATAAAACCCTGAGGAGATTTTTCAATTCCCAAGACTCTCAATGCCAGTATGTTTGAGGGAGGGATTACTCTAGGTCACCGCTTCTTCAAAGTCCTTACTCCAGCAAAACTCTGACTTCACTGGCAGTTTTGTCTGATAAGCACCTCAGGATTTGGCTTAGCGTTTTTAAGCTACGTCTGGTTTTCACTAAAATGCAAAGTCTGTTTTTAAAAAGATGCAGTGAAAGTCCTTGGTTTTGTCTGGTTTTTGTTTATAAAAGTTATTTGCATCCTAGCAAAGTTATGAAGCACTGTCATAGCTGCCTCTTCTTATTCATAAAACCAAATCCCCAGCTGTTAGTTTTAACACTGTATATAGACAATCCACTATTTACAGAGAATAATGGTAGGAAATTGAAGCCAGTGCTAAACTGGCCCTCTTGAAAAATGATCCATTTGAGCTTTAATTTGCAGCTGCATTGGCAATGTGAGAAAATAATAGCAGTCGCAAAGACAGCGGTTGGCAATTTTTTTGTTTGCCTGTTTAGAAATGAAATTTCCTTCTATTATGTTTCCTCTCTTTTGGTGCTGACACGGTGCGAAGAACATACTTTCTTGGGACGTGTGCTTGGGGACTGTAGATTCAATACTGTCAAAATCCAGGGGGCAGGGATTTACATTTGGAAAGTTTGGATTCTTAGGCAACTTAGTGCTTCTGAGGGTCATTTTGATCATGCTTTATTGTTATGCCGAATCTCTAGGAAATTGTTTGTACACAAAATTGCTTTTCCTTATTCTACAAAATCTGTGTGGTCAGAAAGGCAATACAGCTGCAGCAGTAGCTTTAGCCCCTGTTCATACATTACTTGAATACTCAGAACTTTCAGTGGCTTCAGTGGGAATTTTGGCTGTGCAAGGAATCCAGGATCAGGACTTGTGACATTCAGGAATCTGTGGAAGACAGTAAATAATATTTGGGTGCTGTTTCAGAGCTGTAGTAAATTTCCAGCACACTGCCAACATTGTTTCCTCCTCCTTGCTCTTCCAAAGTGTTTATCTAAACAATCTTTTAGGGAATGAAAACAGCATAGGGCTCTTAGCAGTTTGGTTTTTTTTAATTGCAGTTCCTATCTTCTTAATGTCGTAACAGTGACAGACTATTAAATTGCTTGATTAAAAGCCAGAGATTTTGAGTTTGATTGTTTTCCAGAGATTTTGATTTTGATGACCTTTTGCTTTAATGTGAGGTATACAAGCTTGATCAAAGTGCTAATATTTGTTTTAAACTAGGCTAGCTTGACTCAATTGCAGCTTTTGACAACAGGCAGATGGCTGCATTCAGCTTGTTGCTGCCTCTCTTTCCTTGTTTCATCTGTGCTTTGCTCAATATTTTTTCCGTGACGCACGTGAACTTATATCAGTTATCAGAGCTACATGCAAAAGTTTCTACACGAGGGGTAAATATCTTTCTGGCATTTGAAATGGTAAGACATGCAATTTATCTTGGAGGAGCTGGTTGCCTGCATCTTAGTGAGCTGACTCTGAGACAGCTGGCTGCTTTGAAATGAGTAAATTTGGGGAATAAGGTTCTTTTTGATTGTCCATCTCTCTTGTTTCTTTCAGATCTCCTTTTTCCCATTGACATCACTTTAGTCAAGCGAGAGCATGACTTTCTGGACAGAGATGCCATTGAGGCCTTATGCAGGTAAGTGAAATATATTGTTTTGCAAGAAAGCACTTTATGTGGGATAAGAATAACCTCAACTGAATCATTTACTAATTAATAATCTCTTTGAGGACTTTTGTTATCCAGTAGCCATGGCCAGAATATCTTAATTTTAAAAAGTCATATAAATATTTTTGGGTTTTTTATTTTAAAGAAAAGTGCTAAAAAGCAACTAGTGGCCATCTTCATGATAAATATTTCCCAGTCTTTTTAATTCCTTGTTTGATTTGACTACCTCTTCTTGAATTATTAAGCCACAGCAGAATCAGAACTATGCTGGCTAAAACTGTGTTTAAACAGGGTTGTTGCTAACATCGCTGTATCATGGTGTCCATCCCAAATGTGAACAGGGATGATTTTCTGAGAACTGTGCTACTGCTAATCACAGACAGATTGCTAATCCCTTACTCACATTGGTGAGCAGTTACTTACACAAGTAGTCCTACTAAACTCGGCTTGACCACTCATGCAAGTAACTGATCACCAGAATGAGTAAGGCATTAGCAATTCTGCCTTAAGTATTCTAGACTACAAAGCCAACCACCCTGTTACAACGTCTTAGTCTGACACAGTTAAAAACCAATTTGTGGTGTTTAGTTGTTGCTTGCAATTACTAGAATTGGGAGCACTGGCTGTTCGGAGTCTGAAAGAACAGGAAGGAGGGGGGAGGAGTTGAAGAGGCTGAGGGAGAGCTACTGAGGGTGCAGCAGCAGCTTGGAAAAGAGGTTTCCACTTTAAAAAAAATAAAGTCCTGTTGAAGTTTGTTAGTACTTTGCCTGGCTACTACAACACAATTCCATTCTCCAGTGTAAGATTTCACTTTCTTGCATTGGGGTAGCGCCCGATCACTCATCTTTCATATCTGCCTCGAGCTAAATAAAAGTAAGTCTGGTAATTTTTTCTACTCCTGCCTTTCACTACTGCAGCTTTCCAGCATTCTAGTCAAATGAACACTATAGGCCAATACGTGCATATGTCATCAGCTTCTACAGAGTTAAAACCAAGTCCTGAAGAGAAGTTTGTAACTTTGGTGCAATTCTATGCTGTCCTTCCAGCACAGGGGAGAGAAAAAGGCACCAGCTAGAATAGAAAGTACTTCAGAAATATCTAAAATGATTTAAGCTGAGACACAGAAAAGGAAAATTAAGTTCATTTCACATTCATTGAGGATGTCATGAAAATGAAAAGTTCACACACAGTATGCAATATACTGCATATCAAATGCTCATTTATATGCTCTGTAACCCGTCAGGCCATTTAACAGAAAGCACAGTGATGTGGTTTTTAAAAAAAAAAAAAAAAATTCCCAGAAATATAGTCTTTCCTTGCCAGGAAAAAAAAATGTAGCCAAACCAATGTATTTTGAATTCAACACTCTCTTGCTTAAGTATTATCTTAACCTGGATTTTTTTTTATTTATTTATTTATGTGGGGGGCAGGAAAGCGTTTCTCTCTCTCACTGAATGAAAGTAAGACTATTTTCTGTATTAAGCTATGACATTCCCTGCTCATGTGATCCGTAAAGTTTTAGGTTCTGCTTTTGTAGCCTCCTACCTTAAGGATAAGTTACAAGTCTTCAGGAAATGGAATCTGACAAAACAGCCTTCTGATCACAAAACCAACTCAAGAAGACTTATTTTTTTTGCAAAAGTATCCCCTTTTTCATATGGCTGTTTGTTGTAAAATAACTAATTTGCTTTAGTCTTCAAAATATAATATACAATATAATTTGCTTATTAGCCTAATGGGATTACTATATACAACAGTGAAACCAAGGACAGAGTTTTTGAAGGCTATAACATGGTTTTGAAGCCATTGTGATTGATCTGGCAGTATTGTACAAATGAAGAATGTTTTTGATTTAAGTTTAAAATTTTGGGGGACATATTCAGACTCTACTAACCATGAAATAAAACCAAATAACTCCATGGAACAACTCTGAAATCAGAATTTGGCTACATATCCTTTATAAATATTGCCCCATATTAATAGGTTATCAAATTCTGTATTCCTTTAGGGTTCCATCATACACTCTTGGTTAAATTTTGTTAAGTCAATTAAATATCTTTGGCTAGACTACCTCTAGCTAATGTGGTTTGGAATTAATGTGCTATATTTCTTCATGCTTTTTGCATTTATTTTGACTGATGTTAAAGACACTTTGTAAACATTATAATTAATTTAGGAAAGGGCTTACAGCTGTTGTCACAGAGCTATAAATCTGTCACTAGATCTTGGCTGAAAATCTTGGTAGTTGGGAATTCTCTTGCATTTTTAGCACAATGTTCAGTTAACACCCAAATGCAATTGACAGTAACAAAGTAATGGAAGGTGTGCGTGTGTGAGACTTCCTGTGCCCTGGGCTGAGAATATAACTCTCCATGTCAACTGATGTGCTACTAGCAATCCTTGTTATCTTCTTATGCTTATTGCACATTTTACAGAGAAATTAAATCAGAACATACATTTTGAAAACACGTACAGTAGAAGTGATCAGAATTATACGTCATTTAATGCAGCATTTCAAATAACTCTCTTACCCAAAGAACAGGGACACGCAATTTATAATGTGAGCAGGGAAAACCACCAGCAAAACTTTAATCACAGACTGATTGTATAAATATTATTCCCTATTGAAAACTATAACATGAAGAGAAGTCAAGGAGTGTAGTGCTAAATGTTTGCTGGAAAACTTTTGGTAAACACTTCACTCTGAAATATATAATACTTGCCTTACTTCAAAGGGAGGCATTATTATTTGTATACACTAAAGATTAGTGATTGAGTCAGCAGTGTGCCCTTGTTGCCAAGAAGGCCAATGGCATTTTGGGATGTATAAGTAGGGGCATAGCGAGCAGATGGAGGGACGTGATCGTTCCCCTCTATTCAACATTGGTGAGGCCTCATCTGGAGTACTGTGTCCAGTTTTGGGCCCCACACTACAAGAAGGATGTGGATAAATTGGAGAGAGTCCAGCGAAGGGCAACAAGAATGATTAGGGGTCTAGAACACATGAGTTATGAGGAGAGGCTGAGGGAGCTGGGATTGTTTAGCCTGCAGAAGAGAAGAATGAGGGGGGATTTGATAGCTGCTTTCAACTACCTGAAAGGGGGTTCCAAAGAGGATGGCTCTAGACTGTTCTCAATGGTAGCAGATGACAGAACGAGGAGTAATGGTCTCAAGTTGCAGTGGGGGAGGTTTAGATTGGATATTAGGAAAAACTTTTTCACTAAGAGGGTGGTGAAACACTGGAATGCGTTACCTAGGGAGGTGGTAGAATCTCCTTCCTTAGAGGTTTTTAAGGTCAGGCTTGACAAAGCCCTGGCTGGGATGATTTAACTGGGAATTGGTCCTGCTTCGAGCAGGGGGTTGGACTAGATGACCTTCTGGGGTCCCTTCCAACCCTGATATTCTATGATTCTATGATTTACAGCTGGGTATGAAGAAAAGGCCCCGCCCCCATATAGTTTACAATCTAAGGGCCCCATCCTGCACAAATTTAGTGGGATCTGCAGGTGCTAAGCACCTCTGAAAATCAGGCCATTGAATTAGTTGCCTAAACAGGGGCTTACGTCCCCAGTGTTAAGTCAAGCATCCAAGTTTTTAAAAACTATCTCTTTAAGTTGTGCCCAATATTGACATTTTAGCAGGAATGGGTCCAAACCAAATCCCCGGATCCAAACACTTCCAAATTTAAGGCCCAGTTTCAGATCCCAATTTTATCATTTGGACAGATCTCTAATCTGTATATACTGCTCAAACCTGAACGTTAGTGTTTTTTAGTGGCAAGGTTGAATGTTGTTCCTGTGTTACTAGCTTCCCTGAACAATATAAACTACCAGATAAAATCAAGATTATAGAGATAGCATACAGTGCTCATGATACTTAATAGCAACACAGTGGAAATAATTAGAAAACAGTCTGTTACTGATCATGAAACATATGGTTAGCAGATAACATCAGGGATTATATCCTAATCTGCCAGGGATGCTTCAGGTGGTTACTGTCTGCAAAGCCCTGTTTGTTTGTTTCTTAAGAAGCTCTGTAGAGTAGTGACTAGGAATTTATCTTCAAAGGGCTACTGGGCATACAATGTGTGTATGAAACAAGGTCCTGAAACATGTTCGTCCTAAAGGATGTTGCTACCGAAGTACAAATTTTGTAGCAGACTCTTATGGAAATCCTGTCTTATCTGTGTCTCATTTTGGGGGTTTCTAAAGCGCCACCACCGTAGTGGCTACACACAGGCATAGCTGCATAAGAGAGATTGGAACATACTTACACCCTGGGGCTCCCAGACTTTTGAGCCAACTAAGATTATTGTAGCAGACCAACATGACTAGTGCTTGCAGCTCCTTTGAGCTTTGAGTTTGGAGTCTACCCAACCACCATTGCAGGTTAGAGTACGCACAAATGAATGGGAAGCAGGCAGGCAGTGAAGGCACATGATGACCCAGCATAGAGACTCATCGAGGTATGGTGGAAAAGATTAAATCCCAATCACAAAAATCTGAAGTACCAGGATTTAAGCATACTGTATTAATGACTGGGAACCACTACTTTAACACAGAGTAGTGGGCCAAATTTTGCCCTCAGTTACACTATTCATAAACATCACTGAGGGCAGAATTTGGCCCAGCAGCAATTTATTAAACCTTATGGCTGAGTGTGCCTAAAGGATTTAAATGCTCAATATCCAAGAAGTATTTTTGTAGGCTGGGGGGTTGGACAACTAAAGGCCAAGAGGGAGAAAAGAGAGACCGATTGGATGAGGATCTAGAAGGGGGAAAACTGGGTCTGGCTAGGAAGATTGAGGACAAGAAGCCAGAAGGGATTGGGAATGGTTGAGTAAGGAGATTGGGATGGGGGCGAGGGGAGAAGATTGTGAGGGGAGGGGCACGTTGGAAGTGATGAGGCAGAAGAGGTCTATACAGGGGAGAACAGTCGGAAGAGTCTGTGCTCACTAGAGAACATTTCCCTCTAGAGCTTGGAACGGAACCCATTATTTCCGAGTCTCCCCACACCTCTGCTGTCATCAGATACCTGTGAAACCCACTGGCAATGTGTTTCAATGCTCTAATGCTAAGTACTCTGAAAAAATCAGGTCCTAAGTATCTCAAATTTGGTCCCCCCAAATTAGTGGACACTTTTTTTTTAACCTTAATCTTGTTGTGCCTCAGTTCCCCATCTGTAAAGGGGAAGAATACCACCCCCTCGGTTTATAGGGGTGTTGTGAAAATAAATATTAAACGTTTTAGACAGATTCGGATGCTATAAAAAGAAAAGGAGTACTTGTGGCACCTTAGAGACTAAAAAATTTATTTGAGCATAAGCTTTTGTGAGCTACAGCTCATTTCATCGGATGTATGCAGTGGAAAATACAGTGGGGAGAATTTATATACACAGAAAACGTGAAACAATGGGTGTTACCTTACACACTGTAAGAGTGATCAGGTAAGGTGAGCTATTACTAGCAGGTGAGAGAGGAGGATGGGGGTGGGGGGAACCTTTTGTAGTGATAATCAAGGTGGGCCATTTCCAGCAGTTGACAAGAACCTGTGAGGAACAGTGAGGGGGAGGGAGGAGAATAAACATGGGGAAATAGTTTTACTTTGTGTAATGACACATCCACTCCCAGTCTTTATTCAAGCTTAATGTAATGGTGTCCAGTTTGCAAATTAATTCCAATTCAGCAGTCTCTCATTGGAGTCTGTTTTTGAAGTTTGTTTGGGTTTTTTTGGGTTGAAGTATTGCCACTTTTAGGTCTGTAATCAAGTGACCAGAGAGATTGAAGTGTTCTCCGACTGGTTTTTGAATGTTATAATTCTTGACGTCTGATTTGTGTCCATTTATTCTTTTACGTAGAGACTGTCCAGTTTGGCCAATGTACGTGGCAAAGGGGCATTGCTGGCACATGGTGGCATATATCACATTGGTAGATGTGCAGGCGAACGAGCCTCTGATAGTATGGCTGATGTGATTAGGCCCTGTGATGGTGTCCCCTGAAGAGATATGTGGACACAGTTGGCAACGGGCTTTGTTGCAAGGATAGGTTCCTGGGTTAGTGTTTTTGTTGTGTGGTTGCTGGTGAGTATTTGCTTCAGGTTGGGGGGCTGTCTGGAAGCAAGGACTGGCCTGTCTCCCAAGATCTGTGAGAGTGATGCGTCCTCCTTCAGGATAGGTTGTAGATCCTTGATGATGAGCTGGAGAGGTTTTAGTTGGAGGCTGAAAGTGATGGCTAGTGGCGTTCTGTTGTTTTCTTTGTTGGGCCTGTCCTGTAGTAGGTAACTTCTGGCTCTGTCAATCTGTTTCTTCACTTCAGCAGGTGGGTATTGTAGTTGTAAGAATGCTTGATAGAGATCTTGTAGGTGTTTGTCTCTGTCTGAGGCGTGGGAGCAAATGCGCTTGTATTGTAGAGCTTGGCTGTAGACAATGGATCGTGTGGTGTGGTCTGGATGAAAGCTGGAGGCATGCAGGTAAATATAGCAGTCAGTAGGTTTCCGGTATAGGGTGGTGGTTATGTGACCATTGCTTATTAGCACCGTAGTGTCCACGAAGTGGATCTCTTGTGTGGACTGGTCCAGGCTGAGGTTGATGGTGGGATGGAATTGTTGAAATCATGGTGGAATTCCTCAAAGGCTGCTTTTCCATGGGTCCAGATGATGAAGATGTCATCAATGTAGCACAAGTAGAGTCATTAGGGGACGAGAGCTGAGGAAGCGTTGTTCTAAGTCAGCCATAGAAAATGTTGGCATACTGTGGGGCCATGCGGGTACCCATGGCAGTGCCGCTGATTTGAAGATATACATTGTCCCCAAATGTGAAATAGTTATGGGTGAGGACAAAGTCACAAAGTTCAGCTACCAGGTTTGCTGTGATATTATCGGGGATACTGTTCCTGACGGCTTGTAGTCCATCGTTGTGTGGAATGTTGGTGTAGAGGGCTTCTACATCCATAGTGGCTAGGATGATGTTTTCAGGAAGATCACTGATGGATTGTAGTTTCCTCAGGAAGTCAGTGTTGTCTCGAAGATAGCTAGGAGTGCTGGTAGCGTAGGGCCTGAGGAGGGAGTCTACGTAGCCAGACAATCCTGCTGTCAGGGTGCCAATGCCTGAGATGATGGGGTGCCCAGGATTTCCAGGTTTATGGATCTTGGGTAGCAGATAAAATACCCCTGGTTGGGATTCCAGGGGTGTGTCTGTGCGGATTTCTTCTTATGCTTTTTCAGGGAGTTTCCTGAGCAGATGCTGTAGTTTCTTTTGGTAACCCTCAGTGGGATCAGAAGGTAATGGCTTGTAGAATGTGGTGCTGGAGAGCTGCCGAGCAGCCTCTTGTTCGTGTTCTGACCTATTCGAGATGATGAAGGCACCTCCTTTGGCATCCTTCTTGATTATGATGTCAGAGTTGTGTCTGAGGCTGTGGATTGTATTGTGTTCTGCACGGCTGAGGTTGTGGGGCAAGTGATGCTGCTTTTCCACAATTTCAGCCCGTGCACGTGCGGAAGCACTCTATATGTAGAAGTCCAGTCTGTTGTTTTGACCTTCAGGAGGAGTCGACCCAGAATCCTTCTTTTTGTAGTGTTGGTAGGAAGGTCTGTGTGGGTTAGTATGCTGTTCAGAGGTGTGTTGGAAATATTCCTTGAGTCGGAGATGTCGAAAATAGGATTCTAGTCCACCGCAGAACTGTATCACGTTCGTAGGGATGGAGGGGCAGAAGGAGAGGCCCCGAGATAGGACAAATTCTTCTGCTGGGCTAAGAGTATAGCTGGATAGATTAACAATATTGCTGGGTGGGTTAAGGGAACCACTGTTGTGGCCCCTTGTGGCATGTAGTAGTTTAGATAGTTTAGTGTCCTTTTTCTTTTGTAGAGAAGCAAAGTGTGTGTTGTAAATGGCTTGTCTAGTTTTTGTAAAGTCCAGCCATGAGGAAGTTTGTGTGGAGGGTTGGTTTTTTATGAGAGTATCCAGTTTTGAGAGCTCTTTCTTAATCTTTCCCTGTTTGCTGTACAGGATGTTGATCAGGTGGTTCCGCAGTTTCTTTGAGAGTGTGTGGCACAATCTGTCAGCATAATCTGTGTGGTATGTAGATTGTAATGGATTTTTTACCTTCAGTCCTTTTGGTACGATGTCCATCTGTTTGCATTTGGAAAGGAAGATGATGTCTGTCTGTATCTGTACGAGTTTTTTCATGAAGTTGATGGATTTCCACTCCATATGGCTAAATTCAGTGCCTTGCATAATGACCGGTTTCAGAGTAGCAGCCATGTTAGTCTGTATTCACAAAAAGAAAAGGAGTACTTGTGGCACCTTAGAGACTAACCAATTTATTTGAGCATAAGCTTTCGTGAGCTACAGCTCACTTCATCGGATGCATGCAGTGGAAAATACAGTGGGGAGATTTTATATACACAGAGAACATGAAACAGTGGGTGTTACCATACACACTGTAACGAGAGTGTATATAAAATCCGTGTATATAAAATCTCCCCACTGTATTTTCCACTGCATGCATCCGATGAAGTAAGCTGTAGCTCACAAAAGCTTATGCTCAGATAAATGTGTTAGTCTCTAAGGTGCCACAAGTACTCCTTTTCTTTTTGCGGATACAGACTAACACGGCTGCTACTCTGAAACCTGTCAGATGCTATAGTAATGAGAGCCATAGAAAAGTCCATGAGGAAATTAATAAGAACACAAGAACGGCCATACTGGGTCAGACCAAAGGTCTGTCTAGCCCAGTATCCTGTCTTCTGACAGTGGCCAATGCCAGGTACCCCAGAGGGAATGAACAGAACAGGTAATCAAGTGATCCATCCCATCGCCCATTCCCAGCTTCTGGCAAATAATTCTGAATAGTGTGCAGGAAATAAGACCTAAGGCCACACATTGAATAATGAGGACAAAACAAAATACTGACTAGCTGCTCATTAATTGAGCACCATCAATCTTATGCACTGAATGAGACAGGGGTCCTATGGAAAAATAGTATGTGATCATATAATGCATATACATATGGGGGCTGAATTAAGGTTGCAAAGGCAACATTAATCCCAGCATTTCATACCGTTGAGTGTTTGGTTTTTGTAACCTGAATATGGGTGGGTGGGTGGGTGCATGTGTATTTATATATAATATTCATTCAGTGGAACTACTTATAGAGTAAGGCACCACTATGCAACATGATTAAAGGTTTCAGTGTCTCGCCCTGTATAAACAAGCTGGAGGTGTGATTATGGGACTGTTAAATGAAACACACAGATCTGAGACATCTCTGTAGAGCATTTAGATTTTCAAAACGAAACTGTTTTTATAATGAAAACATGTCAGATCTGAAACGGAATCTTTACATGCCTGGTTGTTCCTGTAACTGATCTCATTCATAAAGGGATGATCTTAACTTGCTTTCATATTTGTGTTTGTGAGGGGTTGGAGGTTTTGTTGTTTTTTAAAAGGATCTCTGTAGAAATAGTCTCTACGCTTATCTCATTCAGCTGTTCAAGGGTTGTATTTTAAATGAGGGGGAGGGCAGGCTACAATATAATCTTTGTGAAATCAAAGAGTCACTTATCAGGCAGGCCCTAAATATGTTTTTCCCCTGACAGATCAAAGTGGTCAGGCTAGTTAAATGCAACAGTCTGGAAATAGATAAAACCTGATATGGGGACTCAGTGGCAGCTTCTTTGCTGTATGAGGCAAATGCTTCAATACTGTAAAATTCACAGATTGTTACATGAAACAGAACTGAAGGCCAAGTTTAGTATGCTTTGGATTGAGGCCCAGGAGTTCCAAATTATAAATCAAAAGTTAAAGAAAAGCCAAATAGTGTTTACTCCTCTGGAAGATATACCGTGACCTGTGTTTTGAGTAATTAACATTTTATTCACAGTAGGGCAGGTATGCTTTTAAAAAAGCTAGTTTAGTTTGGTTTTTTGCAACTAAACACTTGGGAATTCATATTTTGAAGAAAGGTTTTAATTTTTCTTCAAAATTAAATTAACAATTGCTGTTATGCAATCCAAAAAGGAGGGTTAGTCACAATCACATAGCTGAGCCCTGTTGTAAAAGTTATTTGTGAACAACTCCATTACATTTTTTGTTTTTCTTTCATGTTGATAGTTTAAAAACTACACTGAATATATAACATTAGCACAATGCAGGTTATCCAAAAAAGAGAATCAACATATCCCATCAATGTTTTGCAAGAGAAAAATGTCCCCTATAACATTCTGAGAGGAGATCAGCGAGAGAGTGTGAAGGAGGAATTAAAAATAAATTTGAATACACTCTTCAGACAAAATTGTTCTGAATTTTACTCTAAGGCAGAAACACTTTCATGTGAGTAGGGCCCTCCTCAGGGTCTGTTGTATTTAGTCTCCGACTCAATATCTATTTGGTAAGGCCTCACACACCAGAATGTCAGCTTTCCTCTGATACTTGTCTAAAGACCAGTGAGCCTTATTCTGCTCTCCATTACACAATCAGGAGTAACTGCATGGAAGCCAATGAAGTTATACAAGTGTCAAGCTGGTATCAGTGGAATCAGACTCCACAAGTTTCATGACAGAATAATTACTCTGAAGACAACATGGAGTGATGTTTTGGAATGGTGGTGTGCACTGTAATCTTTGTCACTTGGAGACAGGACAGTCTATTGCAAGGAGACACAGGACTGAGAGTCAAGACCTGGGTTCTACTCCCAGTTTCCCATTTGTAAATGGGAATAATCCCACTCCTTTGTTTTGTAGGGGTGTTGTGAAAATAAATAGCAATGTTTGAGAGACGCTCTCTCATGCTACAATGATGAGAGCCATAGGAAAGCACACACGGAAATTAATAATTCTGTCTTCAGAGCAGGGGCTGACTAGTGCACTGGAAACAGGGCCTAGGACCACCCATTGAACAATGAGGAGACTGTCCTGCCCCCTACTTGCTGTGTGACCTTAGTTTTGAGCAAGGCTCTGTACCTTTGTTTCATCTTTATCATGCAACTGGATCCTCCATTTCCTAAGGGCCTGATCCTTCACAACTGAAACCAATAAAAGCTTTGCCATAAACATCAGTGAGTGCCGGGTCAAACCCTGTGTAAAAACCCTTGTCTGTGCAAAAGGTGGGCAGAAAGTGAAGGAGGTTGGTGGTTCATCCTCTAGGCATTACTAAGTTATTACATAAAATTAACAAGACTCAGTACTGATACGTAAAGGTATCTAGGATTTTCCTTTTAGTTTCTCTTTTTTTTAAAAAAAAAAGAGAAACTAGGGGTATATTAGCTTCTCCAAATTTAGCTTAAAAGACATCAACATTGTAAAATAAAGACCTACATTTTAAACTGGGAGTGTTTATATGCTTGATTCTGCTCTCAATGAACTCAGTGCCCTAATTTATCAGAGGACTAAGAAAAGGTCAGATTACTCTGCTTGGAACTGTATGCACGCAGGGCCTGATTCAACACTACTGAATTTAATGGAAAGACCTCCATTGACTTCAATGGGCACTGGATCAGCAGCCAGCCAGAGAAGATTATACAAAAAGATGCATGTAATGCCTTAAAGTATGAATTTAAAAGCGCATTTCATGGGGAGCCTGGTTAATTATAGCTGCTGTACTCTTACCCAGCAATGAATTTTGTTTGTTTTTATTTTGAGAGCCACAGTCTTAGATATGAAAGAAACTGTACAGACTTGGAAGGAAGAACAAGGTCTATGATTTTCTTTTTCTTTTTTTTTTTTTTTTTTAACAGATTAGTAGAGTTGTCCTTGGGCTGTCTTGAAAGTAATTTATGTTACACCACAGAGGAACAAAATAGGCACCTGATGTGTGGAAAATTAGTTTTCCTCTTTGAGGTTTCAACTAGAAGGGTAAAAAATTAAAGCAACAGCAGGCTGCATTACACCCACAGTTGCAGAGAAGCACTTTCTTTGTACCTTATTCTATGTATGTTGGGATAATTTGCTTCAGGATTATATGTAAAAAGATATTTGATATTAAGCAATAATTATTAGTAATTCATTAATTTAAAGGCACTTTCAAACTTGGTCTGTCTCTATGCTCTTTGGACTGTTCAGTTATTCACTTCCCTCTCTTTGACTAGACCCAGGGAAACTAGTAAATGTTCCTCTACCCCTACTCTTCTCACCCAGAATTCAGATGAAGTAATGTGTTAATAATTAAGCATAATTGCTAATTGAGGCTCCCCTTGTGGCTCTTTGTATGCAAAGGAGTTTGGAGATAGCCTTCACAAAGGCATTTTAATTGAAATAGCCAGCGTCACAAAAGTCATAGGCCTGCTGTTGTTAACTTGGTGTGTTTTGTTTTGTTCCACAGGCGCTTAAATACTTTAAACAAATGTGCAGTGATGAAGCTAGAAATTAGTCCACATAGAAAAAGGGTAAGATGTGTTTTGTTTTTGTTTTGTTTTTTAACATCCTACGTTACAGAACCATTAAAAAAAAAAAAAAAAAAAAGCTGAACATGATCTCGTAGTTCATCTAATTTAGCTGCAGCGCAAGATTGTTCCTGGGCCAAATCTGGCATCCTTACACAGGTAAAACACTCTTTACTCTTCATTGTGATCTTTTGATTAAGGACTTCAGGATTTGGCCCTGTAAGCGAATACACTCATTGATTCAGCTAAATCTTTTACGGACTCTGAGACACGGATGTGGCGCACTCTCAACTACTGTGACCTGTCAGTACACTTATGTCAACTATTCACACTCTCGTGTTCATCTGTGATGATGACTCAGCCCATATGGTGCTGACTAATCAGCATGGACCAGAGTAAATCATCATCTCAGCTAACTTGAGCTGACTCTTCAGAACCCAGTTAGAACACCAAAATGCTTTTTCATGTAGGCAGGCTCAGAGGGAGCGGAGGATTCCCAACCTTTCCCAAAAGATGCTCAGCTTGCAGAGTTGGACCCATTACTCAGGGGCTTTTTAATCACTGTTTAAAATACTAATCTAAACTAAGGCAAAATCTCTGAAGAATACTGTTAAATAAGCTTGAAGCACATTGGTAAGGAAATCAGCATGGTTTGTAGAGTTTCTCTGCTGTTCGCTCAGGACAATCTCATTAGTCAGTGAGTCTTAAACTAAGACCACTACCATTCAAGATGAGCAATGATAGAATTTCTAGTTTGGATTTGGTATGATAGTATTTATGAAAAGTTTAGTTGTGCTTATTGATTTTTAATAGTAAGATATAAATAAAGGAATTGGCATTATAAAACATTATACCCTGGCGTAAGTCCTTGATTGATGGGCAAAGGCATTGTGAAAGGTTTTTTGGAGATGTGGGGAGGAACTTCTCTTCAGTTCAGTTGAACAGCTGGATAGCAGTCTGAAAGCATGTCTGCCTGCTAAAGGTCAACAGTAGTCACGACTGTCCACTGGAAGTGAATAGCTGCAGATGAAGATGACTAAACTTATGCAATACAATGCTGCCATTCTCATGACAAGAATGCTTGCAAATAATCTTAAGGGTGTTTACCAAGATCAGTCTCCTTTCTCCCTGCCCCCCACCCCCCATCCATTTGTGGTATGTAGCAAAGAAGGTTCTGAAAGATAACATTTTGTGATAGCATACACATAAGAAATGTATAATGAAGTTTTCTGACTTCCAGAAGATTTCTGTTTCCTGAAATCAGGTCTCTTTCTTGTTTCTGAGCCTCATTAACAACGGAGTGATCAAGATTTGTGTTAAAAATGGGCCTAATTTTCTACAAAGTCTGGATCTTATGTTTTGGTTTGGACCTATTTCTGGTTTTGACTCAAGCATCAGTAGAGTAATATACAAATATAGGGCCAAATTCCACTTTTGTTGACTTAATGAAGACCAGGATTTGGCTCTTAAAGCCTTGTTTACAAGAGGAAAATTACCTGTTGCTGACAGTGTCAGCAATGGGTGCATCTGAATGAATACTGTTTTCTTGGACTTCCCTTGTAGTCAAATCATGTTCAATGCCAATTGAGTGGCACCCATTGTCAGGCATAGGTAATTTTCCTGTTGTAGGCAAACTTCCCAGTTTAATTAACAAGGCAAACTTCTCCATTGTTTCCTCACTCAGGAATGGAATCTTAAGTTTCAGCATCCGGACCACAGAGTGCAGTGTGTCCTCTATGTGCTGTACATACGTATATCTGTAATGGCTTCTGTGGGGTTTTTGGTTTTGTTATGGTGGTGTTGGTTTTTTTGTTTGGTACTTTCTGTCTTCTTAAGGAAAACAGTTTAAACAAACTGGAACTTTGGCACATATTAACTATGTAGAAAACTAACTTTGGCAAGTTTACGTTTTGTTCTTTGTTTAGCACCAAAGATGTATCCTGTATTGCTATGGTGTGTTAAAATAGTACTCTTTTTAGTTCTGGTCTTCCAACTTGTGTGTCATATGATCTTCTCCATGTAGATGGAAAAGAAGTGTGGTGGTCATACAAGATCATTCCCTTGCAGTAAAAGATTGAGGCTTAAGCGGCAATGCTGAAACATACCCTCAGGCTCTGCCCATACATCAAATATAATCAGTGGAGAGGTTACTGACAATTTACTTGTGTTACACACTGTTGCTGGCTTTTACTGCTCAGTATCTATGAAGTAATGTTTAAAATTGCCTGGAGCTAATCTGAAGTAGAAACTTCACAGGACAATCTTAGTGTCAGCTGCTGGGTTATGGGGGAGGAAAGGACCAGGTAAGAGCCTGGAGGCATTAAACTGTAGCAGTGTAATAGGTTCTCTTGCTATCTCATTAGTCACAGTTATAAGACCATTTAAGCTTCAAGGATGTGTAAGAAGTTAAGCTACTACAATTGAGAATGTCTGAGAAGCATCTCTTAATTGCAAAGGAATATAAACAAAGCCACGCTCAACAGAGTAACATTGGAGAGAGACCAGAGTGAGACCTGCCCCTCACTGACTCCGGTTTAAAATTTTATGTATGCCAGGAATTTCCACTGATCTCAAGGGTATCCACTGTGACCAATTAATTAAAGGCCTAGAGATACTGGGGTTTGTTGAAAAGAGCAATTTAAGGCAGATTATATTATTTGGTCTGTTTGCTTTATGTCTGCAAGACAGCTTTGAAATGAACTTCAAACATATATTTCATCTATTTTTAAAAAAAAATAAGTCTTAAGATATATTGCATATTATGTGTTATCATGACCTATGATTGGCTTCAAAGGCCCAGTCTTGCTCTAATTGAAGCCCATGGCTGTCTTGATATTAACTTAAATGATAGCAAGATCACACACTTAAGTATACTTACTGAAAGGACTTTGCCATCATCACTACCAGTTTGCCATTATACCTTATGGATGCTCTCTTTGCTCGCAGAGTGAAGATTCCGATGAAGATGAGCCTTGTGCAATAAGTGGTAAATGGACTTTTCAAAGGGACAGCAAGAGGTGGTCTAGGCTTGAGGAGTTTGACGTCTTCCCTCCAAAACAAGATTTGAATCCCTCATCCCCAGAAGCTCCTCTCCTGACGAACGCAGCTAGCCACGAAAGCGTGCTGACAGACCTCAGTGAGCGTCAGGAGGTAGCTTCCATTCACAGCACCAGCAGCACCAGTAGCCACCAAGTCACCCCCCAGAGTGAGGCAACCACCACCAGAACAAACTCAGTCGTTAGCGTTTGCTCATCAGGCAACTTCATAACAAACGATGACTCCTTCAGCAGCCTGCCCTCGCCTAAGGAGCTGTCTAGCTTCAGCTTCAACATGAAAGCTAATGAAAAGAATGCGAGGTCTAAAACGAAGAGCCTGTTAAAGAGAATGGAGAGCCTGAAAATCAAGAGCTCTCACCATGGCAAAAATAAAGCCCCTTCCAAACTGGGTCTTATTATCAGTGGGCCCATCCTGAAAGAGGGCCTGGATGAGGACAAGCTAAAACAATTTAACTGTGTGGAAATTTCTACTCTCAATGGCAATCATATTAACGTCCCCATGGTACGAAAAAGGAGCGTCTCCAATTCCACCCAGACCAGCAGTAGTGGCAGTCAGTCTGAGACAAGCAGCGCTGTCAGCACACCCAGCCCCGTCACAAGAACACGCAGCCTCAGTGCATATAATAAAAGGGTGGGAATGTACCTCGAAGGCTTTGACCCCTTCAACCAATCAACCTTCAGTGATGTCATGGAGCAGAACTTTAAGAACAGGGGAAGTTTTGCAGAAGACACTGTGTTTTTTATCCCTGAAGACCACAAGCCAGGCACCTTTCCCAAAGCGCTCTCCAATGGTAACTTCTCCCCATCAGAGAGCAACTCTTCAGTGAACTGGAGAACTGGAAGCTTTCATGGACATGGACATCTCTCCCTCAGGAGGGAGAACAGTGCAGAAAGCTCCAAGGAACTGAGCACTGGGAAAAGGCGCAACTCCTCTAGCTCAGTGGGCAGCCGCCTTAGCATTTATGACAATGTACCAGGTTCAATTCTGTATTCCAGTACAGGTGACCTGGCAGACCTTGAGAATGAAGACATCTTTCCAGAGCTGGATGATATCCTGTACCATGTAAAAGGGATGCAGAGAATAGTGAACCAGTGGTCAGAGAAGTTTTCAGATGAAGGGGACTCCGATTCAGCACTAGATTCTGTTTCCCCATGCCCTTCCTCTCCAAAGCAGATTCACCTTGATGTAGATAATGATCGAACAACCCCCAGTGACCTTGACAGTACAGGAAATTCCTTGACTGAGACTGAAGAGCCCTCAGGAATGCAGGACAGAAGGGACTCTGGGGTGGGTGCATCACTGACACGGTCCAACAGGTCAGTAACAGGCTTCTTCCACTAGACCAGGGGTGGGCAAACTTTTTGGCCCAAGGGCTACATCTGCGTGGAGAAGTTGTATGCAGGGTCATGCTGGGCTGGGGCACAGGGTTGGGATGCACGAGGGAGTCCGGGGTGTGGGAGAAGGTGTGGTGTGCAGGAAGGGGCTCAGGGCAAGGAGTTAGGGTGCAGAGTGCAGGAGGGGGCTCAGGGCAGGGGCTTGGGGTGCAGCAAAGGGTTAGGGGGCTTAGGGAAGGGGATTGGGGTGCTGGGTACAGGAGAGGTTTGGGGTGTGGGCTCCGGCCCGGCGCCACTTACCTCCTGGGAGTGGGGTGGGGCATGGTGCCAGCCACTTCCAGGAGCAGTGTGAGGCCAGGGCAGGCAGGGAGCTTGCCTTAGTCCCACTATGCCACAGGGCTGGCAATCCCACAGGCCAGATTAAAAGCCCTGATGGGCCAGATCCAGCGCTCCGGCCATAGTTTGCCCTCCCCTGCATTAGACCGAATTAAAGCCTTAGCACAGAAGTAACTGTGGTGGTTAAAGCAAATATGTGACTTTTACATATCAGTTTCAGAAATTAATGGTGAGGATAATATTTTTATAGCACCTTTAATCTGGAATGGTTTCCAACCAAGCCACTTTAAAAAAGTGTATTTGTTTATTCAAAATGTTGTGTTCACCACTGAAATGCAACTCTTTCTGCAGTGCAATGTCAGAGTCATCTTCACCAGCAACATTAAAATAGTTTTTTGAGTGTGGGTGAGGAAGAACTTGTCAAGCTGAAATTGGGGTGTGTGGGAAATGTAGAATGTAATTGCCAGAATTTTAAATAAGAGAGGATACTGGTGGTGGTATCCCTGCTCTTTCCAAAACAGCATCACAAAAGAGACCATGGCTATGTGGTCAAATCCTTCATTTTACAACTTGTTGGAAGTGCCATATTTTGAACATCATAGTGCCCCTTCGTACCATATTGTGCAAATTGCCATGATAGCACTAACTACATCGCAGTAATCAGCCCAGGTTGTGTGCTCCCACATTAATACCTGAAATTCTGCCTTATCTACTATATATATGGAGTTAGGAGTTTCTGATATGTAGTAGGTAAGTCAAAATTTCCAGATGTTGTCAGAAATGTCAATACGGAATGGAATGTTCTTCTAAATGGCACATTCTTAAATACACTCATTAGAACATATGCTCTCCACATCATTAGAGAGAATCCTTTCATTGTGGTTTCCACATGTACCTTCCAAAGACACTTCAATAAATTGCTTTTTATTTTCCCCTCCTTTCCTGCAGGCATAAACTGAGATGGCACAGCTTTCAGAGCTCCCACGGGCCCAGCTTGAGCTCTGTGTCATTACAGATTAATAGCCAGTCTGTGGCACAGATGAACCTATTGCAGAAATACTCTCTTTTGAAGTTAACTGCCCTCCTGGAGAAATACACACCTTCCAATAAGCATGGCTTCAACTGGTAAGGACCATTCAAACCCTTGGGATTTGCCAGTAATGAATGAATACAGAAAACATGTCACTAATCCCCAACTATCTTCCCTGTTTGTTTACTTGCATCTAACATTCTGCCACCCTCCTAGGGGGCTCTAGCCTCAGAGGACAATACTAAACCCATTAACCCTTCACTTTGTTTTAATGTCATTGGGTGTCAGATGCTCATTAAGAGGGAGCCACAGAGAGTGGCTGCAATTAACGGGGAGGGACATGGGAGTGCATTTCAATACGGATGCTCATGAAACACAGACGAGCTGGCTGTGTTGGGAAAAGTCCAGCTAGCATTCACAGCACAAAGGAATAATCATGTATTAAAAGAATTTGCACTTAAGGAGACCTACTTCAGCACATCTTAAGGTACCAGAAAACTGTCTTCAAAGTCTTCTGCCTTTCTCCGTCATTGGTATTCTTCTTTATATCATTTATTTAATGCCAGGGCACTTCAGCTGAGTAAGTTTCCATCACTTTGAGTGTGTCACTATCTGACCACTAACCTTTTTTATGCTGAATACATTCTGTTTTAAACAAAAAACCCAAATCCAGTTAAGTTATTTATAAAAACAAAATAAAAAAATTCAGCAAGTTTGGAAAAAAACGCAGAGTTTTCCTGTAGCCGCTTCAGGTTTTCGTTACCCAGTCAATATTTTTTTGTCAGATTAGTGAAATAGAAAACCTGTTATTGCCATATCTGTATTGCATAGTCTGTGCAACCCTAAAGCAGCAAAAAGTACAATATTTTTTTCCCCCTTCGTTCTTATGGCCTCCTGCTTTCTCCAGGAATCTGAGTATTTAACTCCAACATCAAAGTAGCTCCTGTTCAAAGGCTGTTATTATGTGAGCCATGCTAAATACAGAAGTTGTTTGTTCTGAAAGACAGAAATAAGTATTGACCGGTTATCCCTGCATGCTTCAGATTCTCGGTGGGGATCGTAATGTGTTCGTTCACATTCTGCTGGCGTGTTTTTTGACAAAGCAAGTATTATTCACACATATATCAATAGTGCCCCATGTTTAACTATAGTGTAATAAAGTTTGATTCTTTTTATTTTTTGTAGAACACGCTATCCCCCAAAAGCATAATACATTGTATAGTTAAGTCTCCCTGTTTTCTAACACTGTTGTGTCCTCTGAAGTTTTGTATCCTACATTAACTTTCTCTTTCATTAGCGAGATGATCTCAACACTTTCAGACGCTAAAGGATTTTTTTATTTGAGAAAACACTCTTGAGACTCCAAGAGTAAATAATTCTTTTGAGCTCTGGTACATTTTTCCTCTGAGTCAAAAGCAAATGGAAAGGCCTTTCATTGAAAATAGGGGCCTGGCAAGGAGGGGGGTCCCTCAAAGAGGTCATTTGAAGAACTGAAATTTTTAGCTGACAAACTCAAATGTATTACATCAGCTTCCTGCTGTTACACATACGGGTGGGCGGTCAGCCTGGCTTGAGAGCTTTATAGAATGAGTGGTTGACATACAAAAAGGTTATTGTTCACATGCCCATCTTTCTTGAGAGACCTAAAGAAGCTACATTATAAAGGGTTGTTGGCCACGGGATTTATTTTGACTCTACTATAGTTCATCCTGGTTCTTGTTCTACCCCATAGCATTTGTCGTACTGGAGTTGATAGACTAGCACCACCTATTAATGCTTGCAATCAACATATAGCCCCTTCCTAACATAGATATGCTCCATTTCTACCCCCGCCGTCCTCTCTGGAAAAGATTAAATGTTTTCAGTGCTACTGCTAAGGCTTTCACATAGAAAGACTTTAATAGAGTGAATACTATTTCACTTATTTTTTTTAGCATGTTACAGCTACTGGAATCCAGAAGATGGTGGGTGGGTGGGTGTGGTTAGGAATGATGTGTATGCTGTGCTAACAGCTATGCTTTCTCCTTCTCATTCTCTCTGCTTAAATAGGGCTGTACCAAAGTTTATGAAAAGGATTAAGGTCCCAGATTATAAAGACCGAAATGTGTTTGGAGTTCCCCTGCCAATTAATGTCCAGCGTACAGGGCAGCCTCTCCCACAGAGCATTCAGCAAGCAATGCGGTACCTCCGCAGCCACTGTTTGGATCAGGTTAGTTTCACTTCACTGCCGTTCCACTACGCTGTCACCATCCCAGCACTTGATTGATTATTGTTCTTGAGCCAGATCTTCAAGCCCTTATTTCTTTTTTACTCTAGCCATATTCAAGCACAATTCCCGTTGAAGTCAGTGGATAGGACTGTAGGAATTGGCACCTCCTTGGTGGATTAATGTCTTCTTTTTTTTTTTTTAAATATGCAAACACATGTAGGTTGGACTGTTCAGGAAATCTGGAGTCAAGTCAAGAATCCAGGCTTTGCGCCAAATGAATGAGAGCTCAACAGACAGCGTTAACTATGAGGGCCAGTCTGCTTATGATGTAGCAGACATGGTAAAGCAGTACTTTCGTGATCTACCTGAGCCGCTCATGACCAATAAACTCTCTGAGACGTTCTTACAGATCTACCAATGTAAGTCCTCAGATTCCCAGGGTGAGACAGAAAATTGGGCCCTGGTTTCAGAGAAATATTCCCAAATATGCACTCCTACAATGTCTAATTTACAAGGCTGAACTGCCAGATATATCCCTCATCTGGGCACCACATGTGTTGGCTACTAGGGAATTTGGAAACAATGCCATTTGATACCATCGTATACTTTACTTTCTTTTTGAAGTCTCCATTATTTGTCATCCTGCCTCTTGTGAAACTGCTTTTTGGTTCTCTAGTTATATGGTGATGTAGCTGGCAAATTCTCCCAGTTTCATCTGTTTCTGAATGCTTGGAACCAATACAAACCCTCTGCCTCTTTGAATTGGAATTTCCTGTCTTCTCCTGGCACAGTTGGTGATAAACTTTATTTTAAATCTTAATGTCTCATTTGAGAGTGGGGTGAGGGCATGCAAATACAGGGTTAGGAGAGCTTTCTGAAGAAATTTGCAAACTTGCTTTGAAAATTACTACGTTCTTTTACATCAGGATTGATCAAACTTGTGACATTCCTTCATCTTGTGTCATTTTATGCCCGACAGCAGCACTCATAAGCTTATGAAAACATTTTTAATCTTACAGTTGCCATTTTATCATTTCTACTATTGGTGCCTAGGGTAGGAACCACAATGGTACTTTAGGCACCCGAGGCCCAGTGTTGGCTCTACTGCAATCCACAAGACTCCTGCTGAACCCTGTTGGCATCTAAACTCACTTGGCACCTAGGGGCTTGTCTACACCAACAATTGTTTCATGGCATGCTGAGGTGTGACTCTACCCCGCACCAGCCTGCCACAGACAAACTGTCCTTGTAGACCCTGCTGATGTGCAGTTAGTTACTTAATGCACTTTGATCCAGTCCCGTTTCAAGGAGGGTTAAGATCAAGGTGGGTGCCCTTAATCAGTGGCCTAGAGAGTCATTTTCACTCTCTCTAACCCAGTGACTATATTTAATTTATCCACAGTGGAACAGTCATTGGGCTAGAAAGGTGGGAGACTCCGGTCCAGTCTCCCAGCTCCAATCACTTTTTTGTTGTTTCTCCACAGTGGAACAGCTTCGGCAGGAGAGATTGCAGGAGCCCCACATAAGACTATCCCAGAGCTCTGAGATTAGAGCACTGCCCTGAGAGGTGGGAGACCACTGTCCAAATCCTTTCTCCCCCTCTGGCAGAGGAAGGAATTGGTTCTGGGTCTCCCACGTCCCAGGCAAGTCCTCTAACCACTACGTAGAAGTCACAAGGTGGGTGGTGCTGCTGATGCAAGTGCCATCAGCAGCCATTCTGCATAGCATGAGGCAGGTGCCTAACTCGTTTAGCAAGAAATATCTTAGGCACCTCAGCCATCTGACTCTAGGCGGCCGGTTCCTGTTCATGGATCAGTAAGCAGAGTTACATGCCTATCTCCAAGAAAGGGGCAGGGCTTAGCACATTACCTCTCATTGGCATATCCAATTAGCTAGCTCTGGCAGCTGGCATGCTGACTCTTTGTGGATTGAATTCTTAAGTGCTTATCTTTCCCTATTCATTGTAGAGGGAGCCTAGGTGCCTAACTTGGCTTTGTGGATTGCAGTTGTTCCTATGATTCTCCCTCCCAGATGCCTAAAAGTGAGGTACCATGATGCTCAGTGTTGCAAAACTGAAGTCCCTTTGCAGATTCCCCCGCCCAGCTAGCATACTAGAGATGATCAGATCACACCCCAATTCTCCTCTGTGTTGAGCTGTTACCTAACCGTTTCTTTGGAATGGGAGGGCATCAGCTGTCATAACGTTTAGATCCTCTGACCTCCTCGGGAGGCCAGGTTGATGCATACATGGACCTTGTGGTTTCATGCTGCCTCTGTGGTCCCGTGGTGTCCTCCTAGGCTCCATGGTAGCATAGCACTATGAGGGACTCTTCATGCTATCCATCTAGGTTTCATCACTGCCCTCATCACCATAGCTGAATGCCTTACGTCACACCCCACCTTCCCCCAAAGCTCCCCATGGGAATTCTACAGGGCTGAAGAGGTTGTGCTAATGCCGACTCAGTTAGCACCAACTGATATGGGGTGGAGAGGAATGATGGCTGTCCCACCACCCTGGATACAAACCCTGCAGAGAAATACTTTCTAGTGGCTGGTGCCAGGGGAAGTTTAATACAGTGCTACAAAAACTGCACTCCCCTATTCTGCTTCTCCTTCCCGTGGGATTGATCTGCAGGGGTTGCAGCTGCTGTGCCCATAAAAGGGGGGTGAGCGAGGCCAGAAGTTTGATCTGCTGTCCATAGACAGCAAAATCCTTTAGAAGTTGTACATTTTTCTTCCTGGTGTATGGCCAGAATTTCCCCTCCCCTTGGTATTATGCTTAGCATATTGTATGCTGATTGTGCCTGTGCACCACTTGTAAAATGTCTTGAGCTTGTTGAGGGTGGAAGGCAGTAGATCATATGTAAGATATTTTAGTGTACTCTTTAAAACATTCTAACATCATCACCTACGTCAGTTTAAAAAAACCCTACAGTTTAGCTTATGCTCAAAGTGATACAAAATAAATGGGCTGTTAATAGTGAGAGAATTACAGATGAGATATACTGCCAAGTTTCTCTTGAGCATGTCATCAAAGTTTTGCAGTGCCAATGATGGTGGAAAGGCCAAATGATTCAGCCCCTCAAATTGCCTTTTTGGAGGTGGCTCACTGGCACTCACTCTGAGAAGCAGAGCTGGCCTGGGTTATTTCTTTTTTTTTTCTTTCAGACTTTGTTTTTATAAAAACACGAGTCAAAATTTCCTGCCCAAGGTGTTTGTTGTCCGTAACCATGGAGCTGTGTAATGGTATGGGGCTGCATCTCAGTGACTTTTCTTTTTCCACCCTGTGACTTTGAAAGATCTACTCAATAAAACAGACCTGTGTGTGTTTGGTGAAGCACTTTCTGGTATTTTATGGCATCAGTGTTGAAAAGGTTTAGTACCCATTTATTTATTGTGTTTTTTTGCTTCACTGATTGTTAAATGCATTTCCCTTGTGAACTTTATGAGAGCTGAAGAATTTTTGCTGGAATCTGAGTTAGCGGGACATTGTTTCCATGTTCGCTACTGCCCATGATCATCAGTCAGACTTCTGCAGTTAACAGCCCTTTTAGCAGGGCTGCTGGAGGATATAGCGCTTGAAATTAAATTCTATTACGAACTGTGGTATAGGCACAACTTTTATACTATTGAGTTTCTCTTGAGGCAGGAAATAACTGAGGGGTAGGTAAGTTGACGGCAATAAGCAAAAAAATCTTCTGTGCAATCCCTGTGACTGGTATGCATCCTGGAGAAAATCCTTTCAAACTTGAGTGAAATAGTTGAAGCTGGAGTTTTGGATTGGGATGTATTCATGCTTATGTGTGTGGAAAATCAGTGAGCTGATGAGAATATTACTAATGTTATGCAGATGTGCCAAAGGATCAGCGGCTCCAGGCTATCAAGGCTGCTGTTATGCTTCTACCCGATGAGAACAGGGAGGTCCTACAGATTCTTCTTTATTTCCTGAGTGATGTCACCGCTGCAGTGAAGGAAAACCAGATGACGCCAACAAACCTTGCTGTGTGTTTAGCACCTTCCCTCTTCCACTTAAATACTCTCAAGAGAGAGAATTCTTCTCCAAGGTTTGTCTCCTGCAGTTGTACAACAGTATTAAAATAACACCACTAGGTATCCCTGAGGATTAAGAAGGCATGTTTTAGCCTCCTTACTGCATATGTCTTGCAGGGGTAATTCAGTTCAGTTGTGCCACTATCCTATGTCAGACTAAGTAATTAAACTTTAAATTCCCAGAGTTTAGGTCAAGCTAAAGAATGGATGGGTGTTATGAAGTTCATTGGGACATTCCATTGCAAACAGCGATTGGGAGAAAAATTGAAGAGGTGGTCAGATATGTAACCAACCAGGTCCGAGGAACAGACCTGGCTGGTTACAGATTTACCCTCATTCACTGGAGAGTGGTACAGTTTACCCATAATCAGAATGGAATAGTCCAATTAGTGCTGCTTCCTCATTTATTTTATACATAAACACACTCTAATGCTGGTATTCAGATCACCAGCAAGAGCAAGGAACCAAAGTGTTTACAGACAGGTTTTTATTCCAATTTCCTCTTATCTGGGGGCTAATTGAAAGGAAAGGCTTTGCCCTAGTGAAAAAGTCACCAAATAGATTACCAGGAACTAGAATCACATGGGGGAGTCAGGCTGAGCATTGCAGAACCTAACATTTAGGGGCCCTGTCACTCAGTGGAATTCACAACCCGGAGTTGGGAGTGACTGGTAAGTGCTATTTAAACTTTTTTTTTTTTTTTCAAGACATTGAACTGTGACTGGTAACCAGCCTTTGAGGCCATGTCAGCAGCATCCCCACAGCTTGAGGTGGAGTCTCAGTTTTCCCATTATGAACACTCCATTCTCTTTACTGGAACTGGTCATGGTGGTCAGCTAGGCAGCCAGTGTGGCTATTTACAACTATGAACAAGTTTACAATGGGTTAGACTTGCCACAGAACAGGCATAGCTGCAGTAGCAAGAAAAGTCATCAATAACATTTAACATTACATCCAACTTTTCTGTCCTAGGCAGCTCTAGTCTATGCCATCAGGACATAGTGCAGTTATACTGCTTACTTACAAGCCATTAATTAATACTGACTTGTTTGTTTTCCTCCTCCTTAGGGTGATGCAGAGAAAACAGAGTCTGGGCAAACCTGATCAGAAAGATTTAAATGAAAACTTGGCTGCAACTCAAGGCCTCGCCCATATGATTGCTGAGTGCAAGAAGCTCTTCCAGGTGAGACAGCTGTCTGTGAAACAAATAGCACCATTGGTTCAGCAGTAATCAAAAGAGCTCTGTGAAAAATAGACAAGTACTCAATGGAGAGCCAAGAGTCTCTTTAGTTTGTTTACAGACTATATTCTTAGACAAACAGATAAGCACCTTTTAAAAAACAATATAGAATCATAGGACTGGAAGGCACCTCGAGAGGTCATCCAGTCCAGTCCCCTGCACTCATGGCAGGACTAAGTATTATCTAGACTATCCCTGACAGGTATTTTTCTAACCTACTCTTAAAAATCCCCAATGATGGAAATTCCACAACCCCCTTAGGCAACTTATTCAAGTGCTTAGCTACCCTGACAGGAAGTTTTTCCAAATGTCCAACTAAACCTCCCTTACTGCAGTTAAGCCCATTGCTTCTTGTCCTATCCTCAGAGGTTAAAAGAGAACAATTTGCTTCCCTCCTCCTTATAACAACCTTTTCAGTATTTTAAAACTGTTTTATCTCCCCTCTGTCTTCTCTTCAGACTAAACAAACCCAATTTTTTCAATGGTCCCTCATAGATCCTGTTTTCTATATCGTTAAATCCTTTTTATTGCTGTTCTCTGGTCTCTCTCCAATTTGTCCACATCTTTCTTGAAATGTGGCACCCCGAACTGGACACAATGCTCTAGTTGAGGCCTAATCAGCACAGAGTAGAGCAGAAGTAGTATTTCTCGTGTCTTGCTTACAACGCTCCTGCTAATACATCCCAGAATGATGTTTGCTTTTTTTTTTACAACAGGGTTACATTGGTGACACATTTAGCTTGTGATCCACTATGACCCCCAGATCCCTTTCTGCAGTACTGCTTCCTAGGCAGTCCTTTCCCATTTACTTCAGACCATTTCTCCAGTTTGTCCAGATACATTTGAATTTTAATCCTATCCTCCAAAGCACTTGCAACCCCTCCCAGCTTGGTATCATCCACAAACTTTAGAAGTGTATGCTGTGCTACTGTATAAAAACATGATGAAAATATTGAATAAATCCGACCTAGATCCGATCTCTGCGGGACCCTACTTGTTATTCTCTTCCCCCCCCCCCCACCCATCTTGACTGTGAACCACTGATAACTACTCTCTGGGAATGGTTTTCCAACCAGTTATGCACCCACCTTATAGTAGCTCTATCTAAGTTGTATTTCCTTAGTTTGTTTATGAGATGGTCATGCGAGACCGTATCAAAAACTTTACTCAAGTCAAGATGTACCAAAACTACTGCTTCCCCCTATCCCCAAGGCTTGTTACCTTGTCTAAGAAACCTATTAGGTTGGTTTGACGCTATTTGTTCTTGACAAATCAATGCTGTTACTCATCACTTATCATTCTTACACATTATGTATTTATATATAATAAAGTTTGTTGTAGTTTGATGCTGGTAGTGAGGACTGCAGTTTTTCCAACCTGCAGGGTTCAAAAATTGAGTCAGATCCCAAAGCATGAGAATGATTTAAATATAAGCCTTGGGCTAGAAATCGCAACAGTTGGGAGGAGGAGCTCCAGCAGGTGGGGCATTGGGGTGTGGAACGGTGTGGACATGGTTGGGTGTCTGACTTGAGAACCTGGCCTCTGATTTGCAGAAGTGCTGAGCACTCAACTGCAAACTGAAGTCAACGGGAACTGTGCTGTGAACATGTAAATTGTTATAAAAAGTTGAGTACTCTGAAAAATTAGGCCCCACGCTTCTCAAATTGGGCACTCAAAACTAGTGTCTTCCTCATCTGTAGAATGGGAATAATAATACCCCTTCACCACATAGGGATGTTATGAAATTAATTCATTAATGTTCGTGAAGTACTCAGATCCTATAGTAGTGATTGCTGTAGAAAAGCCCATGAGGCTATTAAAAATTCTGTGTTCAGAACACAGTGAGTAGTGTGCAATAAATGAGGCATGGGGCACACATTGTACAATGAAAAGAAATATTGAGTAGCTGTTCCTATGGTGAGCACCATCCGTTCTGTGCACGGAATGAGGTCCTGTGTAAAAATAATTAGATCATGTAATTAAACTGTATCATAATGCATGCACACAAGGGGATCAAATTAAGGTTCCATGAGCAATTTTAATTCTGGCACATAACGTGAGTGCTTGATTTTGCAACTGCAGCATTTTAAATATCGTTTGGGTGCAGTATATACACATATATGCACCCCTCCATGTCTTTCACTGTTTTTTTCTCATCTGGGTTGTGACTATATTTAGCTTTTAAATCCCAGTTGGCAGAAGTATGTAGCAAATATTTCTTTCAACAGCTGGTGGTTTTTTTTCCCCCTTCATTCTTTATCAGGTTCTTTGTCTTTTTCTTCTTTCATTTATACACAATCAATCTCTAAATTCATCCTCTGTGTTAATTGTCATCCTGCATGTCTTCAGTGGGGGGCTGAGTTCAGATGACTGTTGTTTATGAATTTTTGAACTGTTAGCTTTGACCCTACTGAGTCCTTCAGTTTCCCTCAAAATATGAAGAAACGGTTCTAGGAGGATTATTCTCTTTCTGCAATTCCCAGATTCCTGAAGAAATGAGCAGATGTCGGAATTCTTACACAGAGCAAGACCTGAGGCCTTTAAGCCTGGAGGAACTTGGGCGAAACAACAGTACAGAGCCCTCAGACTATCATTGTTACCTTCAGGATTGCATGGATGATCTGCTTAAAGAGATGAAGGATAAGTTCAAAGGCTGGGTCAGCTATTCCACATCAGAACAAGCAGAGCTGGCCTTCAAGAAGGTACATCAGTGGAGTCCCAAGTTCACAATTCCTGTTTAGTTGGCGGTTTCTGTGGTTTTAGTCTGGTACAGAATAGACCTTTTAATAGATGAGGGTACAGCAGAATAGAAAACAATTGGTAAAGTGCATCTGTATTCTGAAAAGTGATTATGGGGGGGAAAAGCGCACACATCTTAGTGAGTCTTCTGTTTTTAGGGACAAAAGTAAGTTTATTCCTGTTAGTTCCACAGAGCCAGCAATCTAGAAGGCAGCTCACTGCCTTCTGTACTTCCTTGTGCATCATAATCAAAATATTTACTGAACTTCATTGACAGGATCAGTTACCCCTGTGCAAACCTATAGCCAACAAACTTTCACAGATGTAACTGAAGGTATTGTTTGGCCTACAAGAACCTTTATTACTTGTAAGAAAAGAAGCTTTCTTGCCTCTCAGATCAAGTTTGCAGAGCTGGTAGCGAGAAGTGATTTGAGAGGCAATAAAGATGGAACCACAGAGTGCTATTCTCAGTTTCCCTTTTCAGTTCAGAACCACTCTTGAAAGTTATGTTCACTCCCTTTAGAAAGTAACTTTGGAAGTTTGCACATCAATTCCATTGGGCCATGCAGCTTATTCTCACGCATGAGGTTTTCTTTCTTCTGACAAGACTAATAAGACATTATGTTTTGATCACTTTATAGTAGGTTTTTCAACACTAAGAAATTAAGAAAGAAAAGTGTAACTTGTAATAGTACTGACAAGCCTATGCTGATGTTCCCAGGTGTCTGAAGGACCCCCGCTCCGGCTGTGGAAAGCCACCACTGAAGTCCCTGCTGTGCCTGAAGAGGTTTTAAACCGTTTACTTAAAGAGCAGCATCTTTGGGATGAAGATCTCTTGGATTCTAAAGTAATTGAAACCTTGGACAGTCAGACAGATGTATACCAGTATGTCCAGAACAGCATGGCACCACACCCAGCCAGAGACTATGTGATTTTAAGGTGAGCTTTCACATACTGCAGCACTAGGCTTAAGACAGAGAACTATCAAAACTTAAGAAAAAAATCTGGTTTACACTACTTCAGAAGAAGGGAGTTTGTAGACACATGACTATGCAAATTCTAGCAGTTTTTCTAAGGCTAGTAGAAACTTGTCACATTACTGTAAGAAAAGGAAGGCAATTATTTCATGTTTGTTTTTAACAGAACATGGCGGACAAATTTATCAAAAGGAGCTTGTGTGCTGTTAGCCTCCTCGGTGGATCATGACCGTGCTCCAGTGGTTGGTGTTAGAGTTAATGTGCTTTTGTCCAGGTATCTGATTGAACCCTGCGGGTCAGGAAAATCCAAACTCACCTACATGTGCAGAATTGATTTAAGGTACAGTCTACCGCTTTGTCCTATCAGATTTTGTTGGTGGCGGCAGTTCCTCGGCGGTGGGGGGAGGTTCGTTTTGGGTTGATTATTCAGCATTTGTACTCATGGCCGGCTCATATCATAGGCTGAGGAAGGCTGTGCCTCACCAAACAGCCCCACATGGCCCCACCCACCCACGCTGCCTCAAGGCCCCCTCCTGCTTGCTGCTTCCCCCTTGGCCCCAGCCCAGGCAGGCTGCTCCTCTTCCTGGAAGCATGCTAGGGCAACAACCTGTGGGTGGAATCTCACACAGTTATTCAGTAAGCCAGGTACATATTTTGGTGGTTCTGTTCTTTATGTAGTTAGTTGTTTTTGTTCCCCTTCACTTCTAGTAGGCATGAGTATTTGAGAGAGAATAGTTGAATTCACACACTTCTTACATTAGTGATCGAGCCCAAGTTCTGATGAAATCTTAGTTTTCTTTGGTAAAGCTGTGTGCGTTTGATTTGGATGTTGGATTAGTGAAAACTAATAACTGACCTCTCCAGAGAAAAGGGGTTTCCGTAGAGTTCTGTTCAACCAGGCTTTTGGAATAAACCAGTACTGCAGCCAAGCAGATGTTCATTTGAACGCCTTTGATATACTTTTGTTGAGTAAGGACCAGTACTGCTGATAGAGCTTCTTGTTTACTTTGTTTCCCTCTATGCTACAGGGGCCACATGCCAGAATGGTACACTAAGTCTTTCGGACACCTATGTGCATCTGAAGTTGCTAAAATCAGAGACTCTTTCAGTAATAAAGAAGTAAAATCCAGGTGACTACAACTACGCATTGAACCCATCATCAGTGTACACATTCCTAGCAACTGAAGACTATTGAATGGATTATAGCATGACATGCAAGTGGTGAATTGGAAGACTAATATATTGAATTGGACTGTGACCATCCCATACATTTTAAAGCTGCTTCCTGTCTGTGTAAGGTCTGTAGTATAGACCTTGACTGGAATATATAGGAGGACTGTATGCAAGGAAAAATAAACTGTATATTGTACGATTACGAGATGGTTTGAGTTGCTTCTGAGAAGCAAAACTCTAAACACAAATATATTATGGAATGGGGTGAAAATACTTCATTCCCATGTGATTATTAGCTTTATGTACATATGTCATTTTATTTGTAATGTTTTGGGGGACTGGTGTATCCACTGGAATAGCTGGTACTCTTCAATGTGCTCTCACTGAGAGAAGCAAAGAAAGGTTTGCACAGAGATAAGTGTGAATGAGTGTAATTGTTGAAAGGAATAGCTAGAAGCATGGTGTCTGGCACACTGATATGGATCCACAAAATGGATTTTAATGTATTGGATACAGTTCAACCTGGAATCTCTGACTACCCAATGGACCAGCAGCAGCAATCCTTCATTCTTGCCTGTTTTGTGTTACTAACATTTGTTAACCTGTAAGCAATTGTTATAGTAGACTTGCTCTGTCTGTTTCATACCCATGTGATCTTTTTAGGAGTGATTAGCAAATTTACTGCAGTACAGAATATACTTGTAAACTATGTAGATTGAAGTAGCGTTGAAATTCCTCTTTAGTGGTCAAAAAAGCCACGAATGTCAAATCGTTGTATTGCCTAAAAGTGAATATGTGTTGCATTTACTCCTGGATGTGTTGTAATAATTGTACATGCTCTTGGTATGTTTCGCTATATCCTAATGGTTTAAGAGTAAAATGTAGACATAGGAATCCTGATGGTAGGACTCCTAGGGCAGCAGACAGAGTAAGTTGACTAGGAAGATTCAGATGGATTTTCTCTCTCTCCTTTACCTGCCTTTCTGAAAGCTGCACATTAACATGAAGCTTTGAGAGCTTCAATGTGAGCCATTTAATTTTTTTTAAAAACCTTTGGATATTTCTCACTGACAATCATGCTATGGACAGTAGGAAACCAAGAGGTCCTCTGGAAAAGGTGGTCTTTATGCAGGTTTTACGATAAAGTACAGATTTGATTTAGAGATGCAGTATTAAGTGGAAAATGTATTTTGTGGCTGAGGGTATGAATGAGTTGCAAGGTGGCTGAGACTTTGTTACCATTGTCAGTATTATTTTTATTTTTTTTAATGGCAAATGTATTATTCTTCATAAATAAGGAGCCCTTCTATATTCAATTTGAAACTTTGAATTTGTAAAATTATATGGTGTACATACCATTTTATCAAATATGTATACTTGCCCACAGTGTACTGTCAAACATAAGTAAAGCATGATAAAGATAATAATTTAAAATATACTTGTATTTATACCTCAGATATTCTTTTGGGTGTTTGTACCTCAAGTATTTTTTTTTCCTTCTAGTGTAAATATGCTTTACATATTAAGGTTTAAGAGAACACAAGAGGAAAAGGTTTATAACTTGGTATATGTCTGTACAGAGTATAATCAATAAGTGCACTATTAAATGTTTAAAACTGGGGGAAAAAAAATCTAGTGTCTTCCCATCTTTTTGAACATAGTTCTTCCTAAATTCCTGCCCTTAATCTGTATTTCATACCAAGTCTGACCCTAAGAGATGCTGGAGTGCTCTTAACTCACATGGATTTCAAAATTGCTCTAGATGTCACCGAATCCTCGTCATAAAGCATCCTCTATTCAGCTCCCACTCAAAGTTCCCACTGCTATCAAAGGGAATTTTTGCCTGAATGGGAACAGGGACTGTAGAATTGGACCCAAAATCAGTACAATAGCTCCAGGAAGCAGAGTTTATACCCTTGCTAAAGAGATCTTCTGATTGGAAAAATTGCATTTAGATAAAGCTTCATGTAAAATGAGGTTCACTGCAAACAGGAAACTCTGCTGGCTGTTCAGGTAGTGTGTAGATTCTTTCAAAACAAGAGGACAGATGAATAAAACATGAAAATCTGAGAGTTAAATCCTATGCACCAATGAAAAAGTCAAGCAATTAAAAATTATAGTCAATTGAAATATCCCTGGTCATCTGGAAAAGGATTTACAAGATTTTTTTGGGGTTGGTTTGGGTTTTTTTGAACACCAACTCAATAATTAAAATTGTGCCGCTTTCTAATTAAGTGCACTGGGTTTAAAACTTTTGTTTTTGATGAGCAGGGCTGGGTAATCTCAAGTCATTTATTTTAATGGGACAGCTCCTCCGAATTGGACCCACAGAGCAGTCAATGCAAAGTAGTGATAGGCATCTTGAACATACTTTTATTGATCAGAGCTAAACACCCCTTTGCTTTTAAGAGTTTGCAATATTAAACTTCTCCGGTCAGAAAACCTTGACCTGTTTTCTTCTTTAGCAATCCTCTTTTGGGCTTACACCATGAAGCACTCCCCCCCCCCCCCCCCAATTGGATAGAGTAGTAATCAATGTGTTAAACAGTAACTAACAAAAACTGATACCTGCATGATGAGGTGAAAGCTGCATCTTCAATTTCAGGTTTTTTAACCCATGCTGAAGTTTACTCAAACCTCAGTTAAAGCTAAACATGGCTTTTCTTCCTTGGCAGATATGCCAAAAAAATCCTGCCTCAAACATTTTAGACTAATCGTGACCTAAAATGTCTGATTTCTTTGGAACACTTTGCTAATGAAATAAGATGGGCTTAATATTTTGAAACAAAGTCAATTTTTCTTCACCTTGTAACTAAGCTCTTTATGCCTAACAAGGTGTGTGTTTGGTTACTTCAGGTTCAAGTGCCCAACACTAGTCTCATTTCCCCTTTTTAAAAAAAAATAAAGTAACACTCCTATACGCCTTAACTCTTATTCAGACCAACTTCTATTGCCATCACTGGTAGCTTGGTGCCAGGAGTGCTGGATTGCACCCCAATGAAATTCCCAATACTTTATCTGTATGACAAGCTATACAATTCTTGCCTAAGTGTAGCTCAGCGAGGATCAAGGTATTCTGTGCAATTCCAGTTTGAATTTTTGAAAAAAAATCAAGCATGACATTCTCACAGATTTCATGGGATTCCAAAAACTCTGAAGAGAATTTCCCAATGCCATGAAGTCGTAGTTAATTCCAGTGAGTTCACCCTCAAGCACTACATGCTAAACTCCCTTAGTTATTTTGAGGTCCTAAATGAAGTGACCACATTGGTCTCAGCTCAGTTCTTTAGGCTAGGAGGCCACGTCATAAGCCAGAAGCATCTAATTTGACAACCTGATAAGGTGAGGTGCAAGGAGGAACTGAAGACATACTTCTCCTTAAGTCTGAATGGCAGTGGCTGTGATCCCTGCAGGCTGGGGTAGGAAACCCTGACTTAATTATTTTTTAAACTGCAGAACAATTTATTTATCCTATTAAGTACAGGAAATCACAATCAACAGCTTAACTTACAGGCACAGGTTAACCAAGCCATGTAAAGCATTTTTTACTGAAATGTGAAGAGTCAGGGCCCTAAGACAGTTGTCAGAACAGTTCATATTGGAGTCTGAGCTTATTTATCTTAAGTTCTTCTGATGTTGCTTGTGTATACTGGAGGTGGAAGTACTCTGCAGAACTGTTGAAATCGGCCAAACCAGCTGCATTTAACAAGCTCTGAAACAAGGAATGATTTAGAGTCTGCATTTATTGATGTGCTATTAGATTGCCTTCCTTCAACTCCCTCTTCAGCATCTCACGCAGACTTGCAGAGAGCCACAGCAGAAAAGCAAACTTCTCCTCTCTCACATTCTGTGGGCTGTCTGCATCCATCCACGTTGACAAACAGAATAAAATGGAAGTTCGCTTTATCCTCCTCCTACTTGACATTGGCCTTCTTGTGCAACAGCATTATGGACTTCCTGAATAGCCTTGTTATTTTCAAGGCATTTTGCTCTCTCTTCAGCAGAGAGATCAGCTGTTTCCTTGAGAAAAACTAACAAAATTAAGGAGCAATCTTTGAGGAAAGATTAAAAGAGACCACATCTAGTAAATACTTGTCAGGCAGCCAAGTGGTGTGTAAGGGGAATATGGTAAGTGCCTGCTAGTACTGGAAGATTATAAAAGCCAACCAAGGAGAGCAATGATTTAATACAAGCTAGAAATCTATAAACTCAGCGTAATGGGATGAAGTTTATTAATGGAAAAAGTGAGGCTGAGAAATCAGGGGAAAAAAATTCCAAATCAGTGAGAGGTTCCCCCTCCAAAAGAAGTGGTAAAAACTTATGCCATTTGCAGGGGGGCTGGAACAATATTTATAGTGGGGATATTGAGAGCCATCAACCAAAACTGTAAACGTTGTATATGATGGAAACCACTTCAAGCCAGAGAGTGTGGCAGGACCCCTAGCAACCAGTAGTTCTGGAACTAGGAGTATTTATAACTGCATTGGACAAAACTCTTGATATACGCTAGAGGACATGATGGTTCCATACAGCTTTCCTAGCTCCTCGTTATAGGATTCTATCTGACAGTAGCTCAGACTTTACTAGCTAACAGTTTTCACCTGAGCACATTTGGGATAAGTCCTAGGCTGCACTTTCTTTCCTAGTGTAAACAAATTTGAGTTACTCCCCTGACTTCCAACCTTAATCTTGTGCTGATTGTTTAGGTGTCTCAGATATCTGTGAAGCTTTTGGTGGGAGAGGCGAGGCATGACCAGAGTGTGTATTCATTTTGGTTACCAGTACAGCATAACAGGGAGCAACACTGTTAAGGTTAAGGTTAATAGTTAAGGTTGCCCAACACTTTCTGTTTAAGACCCAATTTTCAGTTGCTTGTGACTTTGCCAAACTTTAACCATTTGTATCTATGCTGGGTGTTTTGGTTTTTTTTTTTTTTGAAAGCTTCAGCTAAAATGGCCAGGTCTTGTAATTATTTTATTGAGACAGTCAAGCACCTCCAGCCTGTAGATCCAGGAGTTGAAACTTGGCATAGGGGATCAATCACTAGTGAGCTTTTTTCTGTTCCCCTGAAAATTCACCAATATGGCCAAGTTACAAACCTCTGGAAAAGTCTCACTTTGCACATGCTCAGTAGAGACATGCATGAATTGGGCAGAAAAATTTTCTGAAGATTCCATTTGCACTGAGCACTCTCCATCTCCTAACAGCTCCTGTGTGCTGGCTGAACTAAGTGGCACCATCCCTGGCCCATAGTGTGATTGAGTGTGCTCCATCCCCAGGCTGAGCAGGGCTTTCCCTGCAGTTATTCCTCCCAGTCACAAGAGCAGAGAGCACAGAAACTCTCTCCTGTGTCTTCAATGCTGCCCCTGTTGTCAGTGATGAGGAGAAAGAGGACACCTACTGACTCAAGTGCAGAGAGGTGAGGAACCGGAGGAGAAAGATACAGAGGATGTGGGGCGGGAGGGTAGGAGCTGAAGTGCAAGAAAAGATAAAAGCAGGAGGGAAACCATGAGCAGAGCTAAGGATGGGGCAAGAGCCAGGGTAGTGAGTAGGGGCAGGAGAAGAAAGGTCTAACCATCAAAGTAGAGTATAATCCTTTTCAGAATCTGGACTTGGACCCTTTATGCCTCAGTCTCTACAGGCCTTTGCTGTCTAGAAAATAGCTGTGAAACTCATTGGCAAAAGCAAAGTGTCTCTCTATCCCTTTCTCTCAACAAGTCCTCACACAAGATACCAGCCTTCTACTGCTACCAATTACTCCATTGGCTTGAGTGGTAGATTACTGTGCTGTGGCTCTAAAAATCCCAACTCTGCTGCTGTTGCATGGGGGTGGGTGGGCGAGAGGAAGGGAGGGTCCAACATGGTTTCATAGGATGAAATTTGGTTTTTTTTTCAATTTAAGCATTTTAAAAACCTTGAGGGGTTAGATGCAATTTCCTATGTTAAAAAGAGAACACTCAAGTTGCTAAGTCAAGGACTTTAAGGTAGGAACCACCAGAATTAAAGTTGACCATACAACCTTAATTCAGTCTTCTTGTGCATATGTATTATGATAGTATTTAATTGCGTGATCACATTTTTGCTGCCTCCTTCAGCGCACAGACTGGACCGGCTCCGGAGATTAATCTGGATGGTGTAGTAAATGATGTTGCTTGTCAGATTCCTGCTTCAGGTATTGCAGAGACTGGAAGATGTGTAGTGTACAAGGTAGGGGATGGCAGTATGAGAAAAGAGGGTCTCATGGTTAAGGCAGTAGAATGCCACTCTGGAGAATTGGATTCTAGCCCTGCCCCTGCTAGACCTCATGTGTGTTGCTAGACACGTCCTGTAAAGCGAACTTTTGCATAGCTGGTCAGTAATTGGGTGCTTCTCATTTTCTGGGTGCTTGACTTGAAGACCTGGGGTCTGACTTGCAGAAGTACAGAGCAGTCACAGGGTGCCCTTGAAGTCAATAGGACAAAAAGTGCTCTGAAAAAAACCCAGGCCCCTTGCATCTCCTAGTGGAGACCTAAAATTAACGGACACTTTTGGCCTTAATCTCTGAGTCTCCATTCCTTGTGTGTCAAATGGAAGGAGCACCACGGTTCACTGAAGTGGTAGGATTATGAACATAAAAATCTTGCTATTGTTTGTAAAGCAAAGACTCTCTACAATGTGCTCACCACAGAAAATCCTATGAGGAAATCAATTTTGTCTTCAGAGTAGGGTTTAAATAGTGTGCAATAAGTAATGTAAAGTCCACCCACTGAATTATGAGGATATTAAAAAAAAAAAAAACCATGAATACTCATTAAGCAAGCATCATCCATCCATCCTGTGCATTGAATGAGGCAGGGATCCTGGGGGGGCTGGGAAGAGAGGGAAAATAGATCATCATGTAATTAAAAAAACTGTATCATAATGCGTACATGCTAGGAGGCTTAATTAAAGATTGCCCAGGCAGGCTTAATTCTGGTATTTCCTAATATATGAGTTTGCAACCTTCATGTTCTTTTGAGACAATAAATACATTTTTTTAAATTGCTAGTACAGTAGCACGGGTACACTTTTACTAACAGTGTTAACACCTGCCTAGTCTTTGTACCTCCTCCACAAGAGAAGGTACTAGAGAGATAATAAAGCAGGATATGTATTTTTACATATGGTAGGACGATGAAATAAAAACCCTCTCAGGAAAGTGAAAGTTCATTGGGCATGTGAAGATTACTAAATAAGAGAAACTGGGCAGGGCTAGGTAGCAACATGACTAGGACCAAGATAATTGCTGCTGCTGCATACACAGGGTTCACCTTTATAATTACAGTATTGCCACCATGAAGCATTCAAACTGTCATATATAAACACACACAGAGCAGCTTAAGAGTTGATGGAAGGAGACAATGTCTTTTTCAGACTGGCAGACAGCAAAAGATGGAACTAAGAGTGTGTCCAAAGATTTAAATTAAGCTGTACTTATCTGTTCTGCTAATAGATCTGCCTACAAATATATTCCTGATCTTGGCTTTAAATTACTCTAACGTGCTTTTAGGACTAGTTGTGCATATTTTATAAGTATAACTGATGCCAATATGGGGTTAGAGGAGCAGAAAACTGGTGCCCCATTGAGAGCCTTTATTTCTAAGAGTAATACTTACCACTTACATAGCACTTTTTATCCAGGGAGCTCAAAGGCTAAGTATTGTTATTCCCTTTTTATAGAAGATCACAGAAAGGTTATGCGACTTGTCCAAGGCGACACACAGTCAATGACAGAACCAAGAATGGAAGTGGATCCTGTGTGTATCAGAGTAGTGCGTAATCTGGGATCAAGGCCCCACTTTGCTCAGCAGTAGACAAATACTAATTAAAGAGGCAGATGCTGCCCCAAAGAGCTTAACGTCTAGGTTACAACAAAACAAGGAAATTAAGGTGGAGAACCAGGCAACATTAAAGGTTGCCTGTTTTAGCATAGCAAGCAATAGTCAAGGTTCACCATTCGACTAACCAATCTACAGGACAGTGCCAGCAGACATAACAGCAGAGGGGAGTTTTAAGGAAGCACTAGAAGGCATTAGTACCTTTATTGTACGGTGGCATTTCACATACCACAGATTGTTCAGCATTTTGGAATAATGGCTAGGTTCCCTTTAGGTAACAGGAAGTCTCGCAGCCAGTAGCAGGGAAGTGGGTCACATCAAGAATCCAGACCAGGCCGGAACAGAGACCCTCCAGAAAGGGTAGGTAGAATAGGACAGGACAGGACTGGACTTACTCCGACCCAAATTCCTGACCACAAAGTATCCCTAGATCTTTTCCTCCTCTCTGGCCCAGCGGTCTCCAGGTCTCTGGAAATTGGCCAGTTCCCACATGTCCCCCAGCTGAGAATCAGCCATTTGCAAGAAGAGTACTTTTAAAACCAACAATGAAAAAACAAATACCTACAAGATGAAGAAAATACCATGTTAAATTCATAATTCTCCAGCAAAAACAATGACGTAGTATATTTGAAGCGTTCCACACAGACTATTTAAGTATCTAAGAAGACCCCAGAGATACTAAATATTTCTTCTTCTTCGGCCACCTAGCAACACATACTCTTGGAGGCTCATTTCTGCAGTTATCTTTTGAGTGTGTGCAGAGTGAACAATGAAGAGTTGGTCCTAAAGAACACAGGAAAGCAAAAGACTAACAAGTCCAAGTCTAGCACTGGAAACACCACAGCTTTCAGCAGAAAGTCAAGAGAACATTCAGCGGCAAGACCCAGGACTGCTTGAACTGGACACAAATGCTATAGTGCATGATTGACTGTACATTAACACTATTTCAGTGGTGTTATTGTGGCAATAGAGCACCAATGAAACCAAAGATCCTGATCTATGATCAGTTCTGGTCACAAGCCACAAATGGCTAAAATTGCTTTGCTCATGCACAGAAGGCCATAGAACATTTAAAGCCCTCTGGATCAAAAATAGGGAAGCCCACATGGATGCAACGGAATTGGATAACAGCACTGGCTCTCCCTTTGGGATAGTTAGGGTATTAGACCCATTATGTAAACATTATGCCCCTTTATTTCAGCCATGAAGAGCCGGAAGTCAGGGGTACATAGATAGCAGAGAGATAGCACAATGTGGTTCCATGTTTGGTGACAAAGTATTGTGTCCTGTCTAGTTGCAGAAACACAGCATTCAGAAGGCATCTTGGTACCTGTCCCTAGGGTGAATGGGAGAAAGTGAGGATGCTCAGCCTCTAATGGTATTTGGCATTAATAATGGTTTCTTAAATATTAATTGATAAGGGTTTCCCCCTCAAGGTCATCAAATCCTGCATACAGCTTATCATTGCACATTTCTCTGAATACAAGAGCAAAGGGCCATTCAATGAAAGTAATAGTGCACTGGATCATATGTATGTGCCCATGCAGTCCTCATTACAGTCCCTCAAGTGCTAGGACTTGTGGTCTTCTGAGGACTCTCAGTTCCACCTGGGAAGGAGTCACATGGCTATGAGATCCCATGACTGCTTTTGCAGACTGCATAAGAAGAAACTCTGAAGTCAGAGGGAGATGCAGAGTTAGGGGAAGGACCTTGGAGGAGGTTCTCCCCACTGGTCCAGCCTCTGAGCTCTCAGAACAGTCTCAAGGACTGTGAAGCCCAGACAAGTGGGTTTGCTTTTATTGAATGGAACTGTACGTTTGTCAGTAAGCCAGACTCCAGAGGGCTGCAAGGATGGTGAAGCTCTGGAGGGAAGCATGGAAGACTTGCACTGATTGGAACTATACACTTGTTACTAAAGCAGACCCCAGGAGGAAAGATACAGTGTTGGAAAGCACGAATTGTACAGCAGGTGGTGGACTGGGAAGAAATTAAACTGAGGCATGGTGCACTGGATCCAGGGAGGGGAGAAAGAGAGAAATAAGCCAATCCTGCAACACAGATAACTGGAAATACTTATTATATGCCATTAACCTGTAGAACCAATTGCTTGCCATGACATCATGGAAGCGAAGAGGCTCTGTAGAGCTCACCAGACAATTAGATGTTTACATGGTCAGTGACAACATTCAGTGTCAGTCAAAAGAATAAATAGATCCATATAAATAGAAGCTGAAGCATGAGGGTTTAAAGCAATCTAACCCACTGTTTACCTGGGGTTAAGAAGAAACTTCTCTATGAGCAGGTTATTTCCTAAGCGTCCACTGTGGGGTTTCTTGCACCTTCCTCTGAAGCATTTCCTAGTGGTGACTGTCAGAGATGGGACACTGGATTACATTCCCTGCTCCTATTTATTATACAAGTATAACAGACTGGGTGGGGTTGCTTGGGTATTTGAAACGGTTTGATTTTTCTAGTCACTCCAGCTGTGTGGCTCTCATTCAGGGTTTTATTTTTTAAACCCTCTTATTAATTATTATTAAACTTGCTTGACGGTTTCCAGAGCTACTCTTTCCCCTCAGTGGTTCACTGTTGTCTGATGGAGGAGTTGCTCTGCCAGATTTTGTTAAAGAATTATCACTGGAGCACAAGGGGAAGGAAAGTATCCATCAGAGCTCGATAAACAATATGAAAAGAAAACAGGGAGAGTAACAAACAAGAGAACTGCCCTCTGGTTGCCATGACCCTTGTTGAGATGTGTCTCTTTCAGGTGCAGACACATATAAACGGGTAAGGAAATGCTGCCATTGCTTTTTTAAAAGGCAAAAAGAAATAAAGGAAACATTGTTTATCTAACAAACAAGATCACTCCTGGCCACCCTTGTCCTTTGTCTTAACTCATGTGGGAAGCATCCCATAAAGCAGTGGAAGTTTGGGCAGGAATAGTTTCCTGACCTTTTACAACATTCTTTTTTTTTTTCAAGTGGCTCTCTGCACTGCACTGAAAGGTAGCAGTCAGGCTAGAGCCCAGGATTAGCAGTCAGGAAGCCTGGACCATATTCCTATCTCTGCCAAAGGCTTCCTGCATCATTGTTAGCAAGTAATTTACCTCTCTGTGCCTCAGTTTCCTCTCCTGGACCTGACAGGACTGTTGTGACACTAAATGTATCTTTGTAGAATGCATTGATATACAGTACATTCCCATTTATCCAAACGCCCTGGGGGACAGACTAAAGTTTTCAATAACTGGGTGTTTGGGTAAATGGAAGTGTACTATAACATTCATGGAGGACAAGCTGTGGATTAGGATAACTAGGATTTTCAGATAAGTTGAATTATACTGTATGCGCTTTCCATGTATGAATAAGTTCATTTCTTTCTATTATAGGAACGCCTAGAGGCCTGGAATGATTTTGCGTTTCCATTGTGCTATAAGAACACAGTCCCCAAAGAGCTTACAGTCTAAATCTGTAAAACAAGCAAAGGATGGGAGAAATTATTAACCCCTTTTTTACAGATGTGGAAAGATTAAGTGATTTACCCAAAATCACATAGGCAGTGTGTGGCAGAGCTAGGAATCAAGTTCAAATCTCCTAAATCCCAGTCGGCCGGTTAAAACGCATGACTAACCTTCCTTTCCAGTGTGTGTTTATTCTGGGAATTGGCTTAAGATCTCTCTTAAATAATTAAGGCAAACCTAGTTTAAAATGTACCTTGAATACATTTAAATCAATAATTAACAGATTATAGGTATGATTTTTAGAAATGCGTGAATCAGAACACCAGTCTCTAACTCACTTAAGTACTTTTGAAACATTGCACTCTACCTGGATATTTATATTAGAAAATAAATGACTAATGTTAACACTGGCAATCAAAATAGTGCTTCATCTCTGGAAGCATGTGATAAAACTTTTATATTTAATGATAATTGTGGAACAATCAATAATCTGCACTTTGCATGCCTCTGTTTTCCTCACCTGCTCTCTATCCATTAGCATCTCTCATCAGGCCTATTTACACCATGTCTAACCTCTGAGCTGCTTTTTCAAAGACACCAGTTTTTCAAAATTAAGTCTGACCCAAAAATATTAGATTTCCCTCCCAATTGAACAGGTCTAATTAATCCCAGACCAGTGACACATTTACAGTAAAATGCTGCGAACCATCTGGGCTAAAATGAAAATTTTATACTGCTTAATTGGAATGTTACCCTTTCCCTCACCCCCCGCATTCATGAGAGGCATTTTTCCCAGCCTTGATAGGCTGTAACATAGCAGACCTGAAAAATAAATTGACCTTATGAATAGAAAAAGCTATATTTTAGGTGATTTGGTTCAACTGTTTATCTATCATTTCTTTCTCCCTCCAAAACCATTACATTAATATTCATGGTACCCAAGGTAGTCTGGGTTTACAAGGAGACAGATATATAAAGTGTACCAGTAAAAGATTTTAAAAACTCCCTACAAATTTCAAAAGTAGATTTTCTGTAAAACCTGTGGCATAAAGATAATATAGATTGTATTGTCTTGAGTATGGGACCACAACAAACTATGTTTTCTCTGTATAGATCATTGGATTGGATTCAGTCTATCCTCTTCTCCTATCTTATGTCAATAGGTCCTTCAGTCACACAGAACTACGTGGAGTAATTCTTTGACAGTTGGAGTCTTATAGCTGAATAGCTTTAATATTTGTCCATCTTCTTTTCATAGAATCATAGACTTTAAGGTCAGAAGGCACCATTATGATAGTCTAGTCTGACCTCCTGCACAACGCAGGCCACAGAATCTCACCCACCCACTCCTGTAACAAATCCCTGACCTATGTCTGAGCTAGTGATGTCCTCAGATCATCGTTTAAAGACTTCAAGGTGCAGAGAATCCTCCAGCAAGTGACCCGTGCCCCATGCTGCAGAGGAAGGCGAAAAAACCCCAGGCCCTCTGCCCGGAAGGAAAATTCCTTCCTGACCCCAAATATGGTGATCAGCTAAACCCTGAGCATGTGGGCAAGACTCACCAGCCAGACACCCAGGAAAGAATTATCTGTAGTAACTCAGATCCCACCCTATCTAGTGTCCCATCACAGGCCATTGAGTATATTTCATAAGGCAGGTTTTTCATTCCTCAGATCATCCTAGTAGCCCTTCTCTGTACCTGTTCCAGTTTGAATTCATCCTTCTTAAACATGGGAGACCAGAACTGCACACAATATTCCTGAGGAGGTCTGACCAGTACCTTGTATAACGGTACTAACACCTCCTTATCTCTACTGGAAATACCTCGCCTGATGCATCCCAAGACCACATTAGCTTTTTTCACAGCCATATCATATTTGCAGCTCATAATCAACCTGTGATCAACCAATACTCAGAGGTCCTTCGCCTCCTCTGTTACTTCCGAGTAATGCGTCCCCAGTTTATAACAAAAATTCTTGTTGTTAATCACTAAATGCATGACCTTGCACTTTTCGCTATTAAATTTCGTCGTATTACTATTACTCCAGATAACAGTGACTCTGTTGTGTGGCTGTGCAATGGGTTCTTGGTCCATGACTGGGGCTTCTTGGCATTATTGTAACACAGTCAATGCTTGTGTTTCATTTGGATACTATATTGCACAGATATTTCCACTATTTATTGTTATGTATCTTGATCACACACAAACAGTCTATTGGGGTGGGGTGGGGTGAGAAACGGACTTTTAAACAAAGCTAAAATACTAACAGACATTTTCAAATAAAATGGGAAAAATAGATGCAGAGAAACAAGAACCACAACTAATTCAACTTTTTGTGTGACAGTCAAGCAACCAAAAACATTTGGAGAGGATTTAATCAAGTGGGGGAGAAAAAAAATTGCCCTGTTCTTCCCTTCCTACAGTACTTTGTAAATAGTTTGCACAGAGAGAGGGAGAGACAGACAGAAAACAGAGAGGGATCTGTTTGTTATCATGCAAGAACTGGAATATGTGCATGTTTCTGTGGAAAGCTGCCTGAAGGAAACACCTATCACAATTGATGTATGGAGTCAGGTTTAGGTGTCTCCACAAAGGTTAGGACCCAGTGGGCTTTTCCATTATAATCTACACCCAGATTTGTACCATTTCAAGACATGCTGGGGTTTGTTTATTTTTTAAAACAAGTCACTTTTTAAATATTGTTATATACCCATTACCCTGCTCTAGGTGGTTATAGGCTGGGACCAAATATAATTTGTAGCCATTATCAAACCACGTTTTACCAAAGTCTAAACGAAAGACATTCATTTTTTGTAAAGAAAACACTTTCTGGGATGCTGCTTCTTAAAGCACAAGTATAAAAACCCCCTATCCACTCTTTACACTGCACATATCAACTCTTTAAACACACAATGCGATCAGTTAAAATTTACATAATACCAAAGAGACACCAAAAGACCATCCAATCCCAGCTAAGAATTTCCGGTTGGTCTCTGTAGAGGGCTATATGTTTATTTGATAACATGTAAGCACAAAGGAATACTAGGCTCCCTGAACCTATTTATCGCTCTTGTGGTACTGCTAGTTTTTGTATTATAACAACATGGCAGATTTGAGCAACATTAAGAGAGAAGCATCTGCATCTTAGATGCAGTTCTCTATTGCTTGCGTATTTTGCTTAGTAAGGACCATTGTCAGATTTGTTTGTACTCCGTTGTTGATTGCCAGAGGCTAATGCTCCTTTCTTGATAGCTGCTTTTTACATTCTTTGGAACAGCTGATCTCCCCTGAAGCTCTGAAATAACCCAGGTGTTGAAAGCATATCATGTTATTTTCATTGTTCCCATTTCTCTACAATTCATTGAATAACTGTTCATTTTTGTTACTGTGCCTTTGAAGACTGAAGTGACTTGAACAATAATCAGATTTTTTTAAATGGATTGAAATAAACCGGTGGATCAAATGCTATATTTTGCAAAGTTCTGGCAATTGTTAAGGCACGTCAGTGCGTATTATTGATACCACACCATGCTTACCGTGAAATAGTAATGCTGTCCTGTGAACAGCTTTTCTCCATCTTTTGGCATAATGTATCTGAATCATGGACCATACTGCCCTGAGAAAGAGCATTAGCCTCTGGCAATCAACTGGCAAACATGATATTTCAACATCACACTAGGAAAAATTATTTCTCCTGAACAGCTCTATAGGAAACAATGTTATTTACATCATTGCACATCCAAAACTGTGGAGCCATAGTTCCCATCTGTTAAACTCTACCACCTATTAGCTCCTATCACCAAAAACTTCTCATGGCTCAAATTCCATTTCAGATACATACGCCAGCAACTCAGTCTCTCAGGAATGATGGGAACAACATTAGGGCAGCACAAAAGGAGAAAATGATAAATGGTTTCTTGCATTTTTGAAATGCAAGTTAAAATGCAGGCGCCCATTCTTTCTGGGTGAAATCCTGGCCCTGCTGAATGAAGTTAATGGTAGAACTTCCACTGATTTTAATGGGCCCCGGATTTCATCTCTGGTATTTAGAAGCCAAGATGTTTATTATTTGATATTCCCATAAACTTCAGAAGTCATCAGTATTAGATGATGCATTGGAACAATTGGAGAAGAGAGCGCAGAGTACAGCTCACAGAAAGAGGCTGGGGGGCAGGGGGGAAGAGGATAAAAACAAACAAAAAAATGCATGCAGTGGGATTGTTTTTCTATTAAACAATCATTATGAAAAGCTTGAATTGAAGCAAAATCTAGCAAATAGCTACTAGGTTTTTCATCTACTGAGTTCCTAAAAGACCTGACCCTGAACATTTTTTCCTTCACATTAAAGAAAGATAAGCTTCAGACTTAAGTAGCTGAAACTAAAAAAGATGGCAGAAATCCTTCAAAAAGTGAATGTGATATTTCTTAATTTGATTACAGGCTTTAAGTAGTGCTGAACTGGAATCTCCAGCCCCAAGAACCTTGCACACGTTGTATAAGACACATATGCCCTCCAGGTCCTTTTCTCATGGTGAATGGTAACTTGCTACATGAATAGCCCATTGATTTCAGTTGAGCTACTTACAGAGTAAGGTAATGCTCAATTCAGCATGGAAGGGTGGCAGAATCAGGCCCTGAACCTGCAAGGGGTGGCTCTCAGCAGATACATATTTTTGAAATTGATCACACTGCCTGCCATTAACCCCAATGCCCATAATACCTCATTTGGAAATATTTTTGCCTTGTTCCAGTGAATAGGCAGCTTTGCATGTTGAGGGAGGGTTGGGGGAAAAGGAGGGAAGGTAAATTACACATAGGGTCAAGGGGTCTCTCCTTGACTGACTAGCAGTGGACAGGATATTCATACAGGGCATGACTTACATGACAGCCAAACTATATACTCAGGAAAATGAGGCAGCCATAGTGTGGAAATGTGCGGCAGTGTTCATGGAAGTCAGCACTAAAAGCAGACTGGCTTTACTGGGCTAATAATGATACCTGGCACTTACATATCGTAGCACCTTTCAATTAAGATTCTGAAAAAACAGTATGAAGGCGAGGATGTATTTTTATTCCCATTTTACAGACAGTGAAACTGTGGAAGAGACAGGTAAAGTGAGCTGCTGAAGCTTTACACCGTCTCGGTGGCACAGTCAGGAAGAGAACTCCTGATCCCTTATTACCTGCTTTCACCACAATACTGCCTCTAGGACATGACTTGAAAGTGCCAATGCAATCTAATACACTACTGTTACATATTTAACAAAAAACAAAGCGTTTACAAGTGATAACTGTTTGATGCAGAGTGGAATTCCACCAACAGAAGGGGATCTGGGAAAACTACTGTGATCTAGCTTTGTTTCTTACAAAGTTTAGTTGCATAAATAAAATGTGATTCTGGACATGCTTTTTTCTTCTACATTTAGGATAAAAAACGAGCAGGCTGAAAGATTGATTGAGGGAGCAAGGGCACACACCACTGAGCTGTGGATCAGTTTTACTAACCATGCAAACTCTTTCCACTCTGTATGTCACATAAAGCTTCCTGAGCAACTATAGAAAGGTTTGTTTCTTTCTATATTCCATGTAGCATGACCAGGAAGCAATAGCTAGAACTCCAGGAAATATACTGGTGTGATCTCAGACAGCACGACTGGGTTATTTCAATAGTTCATTCAGCCTTTATATTGAAATATCATTTATCATTGCTCTAGCTAGTTACCATGGTGACGTTCACATTAATGAAAGCAGCTGCCAGCAATAATTTACATTCTGCTGATTACAGCTATCTGTTGATCTAAGGGATTATTTTAAGAGCCTGAAGCTAGAGTTCCAATTGGTGCACCATGGAATATCAATAGGATAAACAGGACAGGAGGTCTCTCTCAACTAGCATAACAGTCTGAAATGAAGGTAAAGTAGGTTAATAAAGGTTGTTACCTGAGCTCCATGCAGATAGGAACTGACCCAAATATACTCAGAGAAAATTAGCTGCAGCAAATTTAGCAGACTGAAGACCACTTAGGGAGAAAATAAGTCAAGGAATGTAACAATCAAGCTAATACTGATTTTTACTTAGATGATGCAACCTGAAAGAGACCATCAGAGGTTGGCCATCTCCATATTCATGGATAATAAAACACAAGTTGATGGTTCTTTGTTGGTCTTTCTACTCCCAGAAGATGAGCCCAACATTCATATAAACAAACCAGCATTTCTCTGAGTCCTAGCAATCAGCTCTCACACACTAGCAGGAAGAGGACAAACAGCAGTCCCAAAAATCTAGCTTTCCCTGTTACCAGAGTGAGTTTTCTCTCCCTAATAGTATAATTACTTTCAGCTAAGGCTAGCTACCTTCTCTGCCCTTCCACCTTTAAACTGGGGTCTTTAGCAGTCCCCACAGTGAGGGGGAGACACCTGTTGCATCTTGACTGAGCAGGGTTAGGGTTTTAACCCTATCACTGCCACATAGTGGCTGGAGACTACACATCCCATCACAGAGCCACTTGTTATCTGTTAATATCTATTGTAAACTTTTGTAAAATGGCAATTTATCAGATTCTTTTAAATGCACAATGAAATATTACTGTATGTGATTCAAAAGCATATTGACAATCAATATTTTAGGAACATGAGCCTGTAGGTAACCACTATGGACTCATGTATATGGTGCAGAGGAGGATTTCCCTAAGGATTTATAAACATATGCCCCAGTCCTTCAAGCTGAGCCAGCAATGAGACTTCACCCAAGCTGGGGAGGTAGGCCACCTGGATCAGTTTGCAAGATCAGGGGTATAGTGTAGCTGCATCTTAGTGGAGTGCAAAACCATGCAAAGGAAAACGATAGGCTCTAGGTGCCTCCCACTAGATATCTATCTGCATCTCTGTGCCCTAGGGCAATTACCTTCCCCCCCCAGGCAACATTATATTTGGAATGTCACTAACATGCTATGTTTGGGTGATATTTGGCTAACCTTTGTGTGTGCGCGTGTGTATGAACCAACACAGGGGTTCAGCTTCTTTCAATGTGTTCATAATTCATTATTGCAGGAAAGAGAAAATGAAGTTTCAAACCACAGGCTGACTGCTCTGTGTTTTTGTGGTGAAGCTGAGCTGCTATTACTTTAATTGTTTCCTATTTCCTCAGTCTTATTTTTCTTTTCCCCTCCTTTGTCTCATGCTTTATGTCACGTTCCCTTTTGCTCGCTTTGCCTGTTCTTCCTCTGCACCTTAGATTTTGTTTTCCTCATGGTGCCTTTTTGCTGCTCTCTCTTCTTGCTCTTTAAGGGCCTGATCCACTGAGGTACCCGGTCATGCTCAATTCTCATAGATTTCAGTGAGGCCTGAGGGACCTCAGGTCCTGGCAGGAACAGGCCCTGTCTGGCCTATCTATCCATTTTCGCTTTGAGTCTCCCAAACCATTTTTGTCTTTCCCTCTCTCCTGTCTTTGACCCTCATTTCTGCATTCACTCCCCTTTATTCTGTCACCTCTTTCATTGTTTTCCTTCCCAGTCATCCCTTGCTCTCCTTTCTCTCCTCTTCACAATATGCCCCCACCAAAACCAATTCAATGAATAACATTTCTGTGGTAGTATGCAAGTAACTAACTGTCCCTTGTCCTAGTGCAGGAGTTCAAAGACTTTGTTGAGCACTGCCTTGGAATCTGTGTTGCCTCCTTTCTTAGTTGCACTATGAACTGAGACACAGAGGTAACTGATCCAGCATGTTACCTGGGAAGGATCAAATCCTGCTTCTGTTGAAGCCAATGGAAATTTTGCTATTGACTTCAGTGGGGGCAGGAAGAGAGTTAAAATTGTGCCTAATATCATACTTTAACACTACTTCTGGTAGAATTTACAAAAATGAATATTTATGGGAATTTTTTACAGTAGTTTTACCTCTGTATTTTCTTTATATTTTCACTTGGAAGTATGGGCTATTTGGAAGAACTATTAAACTTGAATAGAAAAGGAGTACTTGTGGCACCTTAGAGACTAACAAATTTATTTGAGCATAAGCTTTCGTGAGCTACAACTCACTTCACCAGATACATGCAGTGGAAAATACAGTGGGGAGATTTATATACATAGAGAACATGAAACAATGGGTGTTACCATACACACTGTAATGAGAGTGATCAGGTAAGGTGAGCTATTACCAGCAGGAGAGCGGGGGAGGGAGAGGAAACCTTTTGCAGTGATAATCAAGGTGGGCCATTTCCAGCAGTGGACAAGAACTATTTCACATTTGAGGTCAAAGTATACCTTCAAATCAACGGCACTGCTATGAATACCCGCATGGCCCCACAGTATGCCAACATTTTTATGGCTGACTTAGAACAACGCTTCCTCAGCTCTCGTCCCCTAATGTCCCTACTCTACTTGTGCTACATTGATGACATCTTCATCATCTGGACCCATGGAAAAGAAGCCCTTGAGGAATTCCACCATGATTTCAACAATTTCCATCCCACCATCAAACTCAACCTGGACCAGTCCACACAAGAGATCCACTTCCTGGACACTACGGTGCTAATAAGCGATGGTCACATAAACACCACCCTATACCGGAAACCTACTGACCCCTATACTTACCTACATGCCTCTGGATGAAATCCAGACCACACCACACGATCCATTGTCTACAGCCAAGCTCTACGATACAACCACATTTGCTCCAACCCCTCAGACAGAGACAAACACCTATAAAATCTCTATCAAGCATTCTTACAACTACAATACCCATCTGCTGAAGTGAAAAAACAGATTGACAGAGCCAGAAGAGTACCCAGAAATTACCTACTACAGGACAGGCCCAACAAAGAAAATAACAGAATGCCACTAGCCATCACCTTTAGCCCCCAACAAAAACCTCTTCAACGCATCATCAAGGATCTACAACCTATCCTGAAGGATGGCCCATCACTCTCACAGATCTTGGGAGACAGGCCAGTCCTTGCTTCCAGACAGCCCCTCAACCTGAAGCAAATACTCACCAGCAACCACATACCACACAACAGAACCACTAACCCAGGAACCTATCCTTGCAACAAAGCCCGTTGCCAACTGTATCCACATATCTATTCAGGGGACACCATCATAGGGCCTAATCACAACAGCCACACTATCAGAGGCTTGTTCACCTGCACATCTACCAGTGTGATATATGCAATCATGTGCCAGCAATGCCCCTCTGCCATGTACATTGGCCAAACTGGACAGTCTCTACATAAAAGAATAAATGGACACAAATCAGACGTCAAGAATTATAACATTCAAAAACCAGTTGGAGAACACTTCAATCTCTCTGGTCACTCGATTACAGACCTAAAAGTGGCAATTCTTCAACAAAAAAACTTCAAACACAGACTCCAGTGAGAGACTGCTGAATTGGAACTAATTTGCAAACTGGATACAATTAACTTAGGCTTGAATAAAGACTGGGAGTGGATGGGTTATTACACAAAGTAAAACTATTTCCCCTTGTTTATTTCCCCCCCTACTGTTCCTCACAGGTTCTTGTCAACTGCTGGAAATGGCCCACCTTGATTATCACTACAAAAGGTTTTCCCTTCTCCCCCTCGCTCTCCGGCTGGTAATAGCTCACCTTATCTGATCACTCTCCTTACAGTGTGTATGGTAACACCCATTGTTTCATGTTCTCTGTGTATATAAATCTCCACTCTGTATTTTCCACTGCATGCACCCGATGAAGTGAGCTGTAGCTCACAAAAGCTTATGCTCAAATAAATTTGTTAGTCTCTAAGGTGCCACAAGTCCTCTTTTTCTTTTTGTGGATACAGACTAACAAGGCTGCTGCTCTGAAACCTAAACTTAAATAGCTTGACTGACATCTGGTGGAAAACTGAAGCGATCACAACCATGTATCTAATTCTGCCTCTTGCAGTGAGTTAAAAAACATTTAATTCTTATAAAAATTATCGATCAATAATTATCAATACTACCATCTCTCCCACATTTTACTACTAGACAATGTTGGGTGTTATACATCTATTTTAATGTTAATATGTAAAATCACAGAACCTATATGATCAATAATTAATAGACTGCAACATTTCCCATAACTCAGCATATTTCTCCCTCACAAGGATCAGATCAGTAGCACACAATGAGCCCTTTAGGTATACGTAAATGAACATAGGATAATCCTTGAGAGTTGTATCCTACTGAGATTTTTATATATAGTAAAGGCAGGATTTCTGATTCATCTGTAAAAATGAACACTAAAATTTGGTTTTAAATTGTGATTTCTAATGGTTTTACAGAAGTTCTTTGCCTAGCGCCATTTAGCTGGAACAAGAATGGAAAGAAAGCTTTGCTCATTAGAATTTCTATGTACTTTGGTTTCACTGGTCATTCCCTTTACTAGGCTGCTCAGCATCTGCAGAGGGCTTTCCCAATGCCAAACATTGCTCAGCTGACACACTGTTCCCACAGATGAAAACAGAAGTGATCGTCCATATGGTCTTGTGACTAATAGATCTGATTCTTACAATGTTGTGCTTTACAGGACTTGCTGGGAAGTCACTTTACAGGGTCCAGCTGCAAGAGAATGGAACTGCAGGGATTCTTTCTCAGGCTAAATGCTCAAAATATAATTCCCCAGAAGAGAAACTCTTTGCATGACTCTCTGTAGAACAGCACGTCAATTCTTCTAACACCTATGTCCAAAATTTCCAAACCTGGGGGCCTAAAATTAGGTGTCTATGTCTATATTTAGGCCCCAAGACCGCAAACTCCTACCCTCATAAGTATACCATGTACAGGGTGCATAAAGTTATTCATGTATGTAAGTGATCAGCAAGTTTGCAGATGACACTAAACTGAGAGGAGAGGTAGATACGCTGGAGGGTAGGGATAGGATACAGAGGGACCTAGACAAAGTAGAGGATTGGGCCAAAAGAAATCTGATGAGGTTCAACAAGGACAAGTGCAGAGTCCTGCACTTAGGACGGAAGAACCCCGTGCACCGCTACAGACTAGGGACCGAATGGCTCGGCAGCAGTTCTGCAGAAAAGGACCTAGGGGTTACAGTGGATGAGACGCTGGATATGAGTCAACAGAGTGCTCTTGTTGCCAAGAAGGCCAATGGCATTTTGGGATGTATACGTAGGGGCATTGCCAGCAGATCGAGGGACGTGATCGTTCCCCTCTATTCAACATTGGTGAGGCCTCATCTGGAGTACTGTGTCCAGTTTTGGGCCCCACACTACAAGAAGGATATGGAAAAATTGGAAAATGTCCAGCTGAGGGCAACAAAAATGATTAGGAGACTGGAACACATGACTTATGAAGAGAGGCTGAGGGAACTGGGAAGAGAAGAATGAGGGGGGATTTGATAGCTGCTTTCAACTACCTGAAAGGGGGTTCCAAAGAGGATGGATCTAGACTGTTCTCAGTGGTAGCTGATGACAGAACAAGGAGTAATGGTCTCAAGTTGCAGTGGGAGAGGTTTAGGTTGGATATTAGGAAAAACGTTTTCACTAGGAGGGTGGTGAAACACTGCAATGCGTTACCTAGGGAGGTGGTGGAATCTCCTTCCTTAGATATTTTTAAGGTCTGGCTTGACAAAGCCTTGGCTGGGATTATTTAGTTGGAGATTGGTCCTGCTTTGAGCAGGGGGTTGGACTAGATGACCTCCTGAGGTCCCTTCCAACCCTGATATTCTATGATTCTGTGATTGCAAAATAATGGCTTAAGATAGCTAATGGGGCTTGATTTTCCAGTGAGGCTGGCCACCCACAACTACCACAGTATTGTCTCTCTCACCAAAGAAAGATGAGCCAATAAAAGATGTTATCTCACCCACCTTGTCTCTCAGTTTGTTGCTCAGTCATCCAGTTTAGTGATATCCAGTTGATATCCAGTGATCTTCACAGTTAGCTTTGGACGTAACTATCTTGATTTAGTATTGTCTGCAAATTTTGTCACCTCACTGTTTATTCCCTTTTCCAGATCATTTCTGAATATGTTGAACAGCACAGATCCGAGTACATATCCTCAGGGGACACCAATATTTACATCTTTCCATTGAGAAAAATTACCATTTTTCCTACGCTTTGTTTTCTATCTTTTAACCAGTTAATTATCCATGAGAGGACCTTTCCTCTTGTCCCCGACTCCTTACTTTGCTTAAGAGCACTTAGTGTGGGACTTTGTCAAAGGCTTTCTGAAAGTCTAAGTACAGTGTATCAACTGGATCACCTTCGTCCACATGCTTGTTGACACCTCAAAAAAATTGAATAGATTGGTACAAAAGCCATGTTGACTCTTTCCCAATATATCGTGTTCATCTATATGTCTGGCAATTCTGCTCTTTACTATTGTTTCAACCAATTTGAAGTTACGTTTACCAGCCTCTAATTGCCCACTAGGGACCCTTTTTTAAAAAATCAGTATTAAATTAGCTGTCCTTCACTCTTCAGGTACAGTGGCTTATTTAAGCAATAAGTTACATACCACAGCTAGTAGTTCTGCGATTTCATATTTGAGTTCCTTCAGGACTCTTGGGTGAATATCATCTGGTCCTGGGGACTAATTTACCATTTTCTTCCAAAACCTCCTCCTCAGAGTTGTCACCTAAAAATAATGACTCAAATGTGGGAATCTCCCTCACATCCTTGGTAGCGAAGATTGATGTAAAGAATTTATTTCACTTCTCCACAATGGCCTTGTCTTCCTTGAGTGCTCCTTTAATACTTTGATTGTCCAGTCACCCCAGTGATTGATTGACAGGCTTCCTTGCTTCTGAAATACTTTTAAAAAATCCTGTTTGGTTGGTTGTTTTGTGTGTCTTTTCCTAGTTGCTCTTCAAATTCTTTTTTGGCCTGCCTAATTATACTTTTACACTTGACTTACAGAGTTTATGCTTCTTCCTATTTTCCACAGTAAGACTGGACTTCTAATTTTTAGGGATGCCTTTTTGCCTCTAATTGCCTCTTTTACTTTGTTGTTTAGCCATGGAGGCATTTTGTTTGGTCCTTGTACTGTTTTGTTTTGTTTGTTTTTATTTGGGTATACATTTAGTTTGAATCTCTATTATGGTGTTTTTAAATAGTTTCCATGCAGCTTGCAGGCATCTCAAAATGGAAAAGGCAATATCAGATCACAATCATAATCTCACTAATCTATAATCTGTTGTGTCTGCATGTTAGGCAGTGAATTTATTGTATTTCATTTATCATTGTTAGGAGGATCTCACAGTTCATCCTCACCCCATATTGGGTTTCCATTGACTGTAGGATATTTTATTGGATGTATTAATTTGCAGTTCCAGCAATATTTAGGTTAATCCACCTCAACAGTATAGGAGTGGGGATTTATCTGCTCCATGCATGTTGCCCTTTTCCATGTGGAGGCTCTGTCCTGAGGATATAGAGGCGCTCTTACTGGTTCTCCAGGTTGTCTCTCTGGAAGGTCTTTGGCCTGTCTTTCATAATAGGTTTTAGCTTTGTTGAGCTTCTCTTCTGATTGATCTGTGAATCCTTCCACTACTTCTGGTTTTAATAGTAACTGGCTGTAGGCAACAATCTGTGGGTTTTCTTTAAGAGAGTTTTTACAGTTTTGATGGTTGATTCAGTTTTGCCATTGGACTCACCATTGTAGTGGGAAGCTGTGATATGGTTCATTCCCAATCCTTGTCAAAGCATGCAAATTTCTTGCTGGTGAACTGTTATCGGAGATGACACAATCCAATATGCAATGTCTATCAAAGTGTTCCATTGCTTTGTTTTATCGTAGCTGCAGCCTGTTCAATAGTTCATCTAATTCCCAAAAGTCAGAGTAGTAATCAACTAGGACAAAGTCGTCAGTATTATTTACAACAAAATGGTCCACTTCCATCTTGCTCCAAGGTCCGTTGGGAATGTTATGTATCTTCAAAGTTTCCTTCTGCTGACTTGCTTGGGATTCTGCACCTGTGTCACAGTTCCTTATCAAGACTTCAATTTTACTAGTGATATTTGGCCAATATAATACATCCTTAGCTTTTTGTAGACACACTTCTATTCCTGAGTGGCTGCAATGTATTCAAGCTAGGGTCTCTCTTCTTAAGCTTCAGGTATAAGTATTTGTGTCGGACATTATATTCAAAGCAACCACTGAGTTCATCACGATAGTTCCAGTATTCACGAGAGGCCTCTAGAGCCTCTTCCTGGTCTCTCTGTGATTGCTTATTCATTTTGTAGGTTCAGTCCCTTTGGCAATAATGCCATCCTTTTCCATTTGTTTTATTGCTTTCAGTATTTTTTCTTTTAAAGCTATGGAAACTCTGTGTGGTAGGTGTTTCACTGGCTGGATGGTTTTGTGTATTTTTAAGTGTAGCGTGCCTGGGAGCCACCCTAGTCCTTCAAAAACATCTTTGTAGAGCCTCAGGATTAAGCCCTTGAAGATGCCACCTGGTTATGTTTGTCTATGTGCATCATTTTTCTTCTGATTTTGAGTTTACCATATGAATTGTAGGCAAGAGGTTTAATGTCACAAGGTTCATGTGTTCTCTTGTATTGGCTGATGGATGTGGTTTCTGTCTGAAGTTCAAAACCCAAAATTCTAGCTGGTATACTTTTCCTTGGTGTTCTGCTCATAACACCCATTTCCCTAGTGATGTGAGGATGGTGCTATCAGAGAGTTTTCATTTAGCGTTGCTTGGCCGCAATTTTGATGCTCCATCTTGCATGATGTTGAGGAAGTCCTTGTATCCCATTACATTTTCAGATGCTCCACTATTTGACATTCTATTTCTTGCTTGTGCCAGTGCTTCAATGTTACTTTGCACGGTCCTAGTATGAGCTTAACACACCTTTTTTTTCTCTAAGCATGTATTGCTCTGACACCATGTATATGGTATAAAGGATCTCACTATCTGGGTTGCTGCTCAGCTCATCATTGTTCATCTCTGCTATATGGTGTGTTGCTTTCATTTGCTTTCCTTGATTGCATGCTTGCCCATAATGATTCCTCTTTCCACAGTTTCTGCATATAGTGCCATAAACTGGCCATTTGCCTGCTTCGTATCTTGTTCCTCAGTAGTCACAGCTTTCATTGTGAGGTGCGCTTGCCACATCACTGTACTTATGTAGTTTAGGTTTGTTTTTTGTGGATTCCTGTGTTTGCTTTCGTTTACATAATGCATACTCACAGTCTCCTGTGTGTTTATCTTCTTCATTTTAGTGAGTGCTTGTTAGCTCACTTTGCACATTTCTCGATCCCTGTTAGTGTTAACATGGGATTTCTGAGCACCTTTGTCTTTGGTTCCTATGACTAAGTGATCTTGTATCAACTCCTCTTTCAAAATGCTGTGCTCATACAAATCTGCCATTTTGCACAGCTTTACAACGTACTGGTCAACAGTTTTTGCAGATGCTTGCTCACACTTGTTGAAGAGGTAGCGTTCATATATAACATTTCTTGTAGGTTCAAAATGGAGTGCATCCAAAACTTTAGCAGGATCGCTATAGTCTGCAGGTGCTCCTGGAGCATGTGGCATTCTTTCCCCATCACTGACAGCAATATTGCAGACATTATTCTTTAATCTTTTTCATTCAGTCCAGTGGCAATTTCATAATTTTCCCATTGTACACTGAAGAACAGCCAGTTGTTGAAGATATCCCCTTCCATGTCCATGGGTCCAAGGACCAGCATCAGGCTTCCTGCCTAGACTGAGTTTTGTGTTATTCTGACTGATTATGGAAGTATAACAATTAGATCTGCTGATTCCTTTGTCCTTACAGGGGCACGTTTACTTCTGACACCATGTTTAATTCTGTCAATAAGACACAGAAGTCCCTGAAGCATTCCAGCAACAGACCTTTATTCCATATATCTGAGACGTTACAAACAGGGCTGCAGCATAGACTCCTTCCTTATCTTTTGTCCCTGTGATCTGCCCTCTGACCTGATGCTGACTGTTTTACATCCTGTTATACAAAATGTTGCACAGCTCAGGCCTTGGAGGTTCTAGTGGCAGCTCCCTCTTGTGAGTGGGAAGCTGCCCCTCGTAACACCCAGTATAGGCTTTTAACCTTCTGTTTTCTTTATAGCTGCATATAGATTAGTTAGCTGAAGAACTACACCTGCTTTGTAGTTCATATTCACACTTGAGTCCTGACTTTCTTTCTTTCTGACCCATTTCTATTTAATTTCTTTCTGCTTCTTTCTGACTGACTGACTGCTTTGCTTTCTCAGATCTGTCAGGAACTTTGCTAGCTGCTACCTTCTTCCTCCTAAAAAACTGTCTCTCTCTTCTGTTCCTTTCATCTCTGAATCCTTCTCCCCTATTCTCACAATCTTTTCTACTTGTTCTCACAAAGGGAGGTGGCACACAAACACAGGAAAATGTTATGCATAGGTAATAAAAATTCTAACAGAACCTTCCATTATTCTGGTTGTGAGAGTATTAGCAATGACCTTTGGCGTAGCTAGGAAAATTTCACCTTAAAGCGTTCTGTTCTTCCACCTAACAAATCCAGAGCAAAAAAACGTTTTTGCAAAGTATACCAGGGCTTGGAAACAGCCCGTACCTAGTACCTATATGCTATACTGGCACTTCTCTGAAGATCTGATCTTTTTCTCCAGAATCTCAGCTTTCATTTAAAAGCAAGTAGCAGGCCTCCAGCTGTTATAGTTCCAGAGAATACTTGAAAAACAAGTAACAAGTATAACCGATGCAGAGGTGAGTCTGCAGGGACACCTGAAAAATAGCTCTGAGAGTTCTGACCTGCCTCATTCATTTTAGTGAGGAGTCCACTGAGATGTCCAATGATGATAATGTAATTTCAACAGTGTTAACTATTTCATTCCTCATGCAAGAAAGGAGATGGAGAGTTACCGATCTGCACAGTTTCCTGAGAATGATGTCTCATTTTGGTTACACAACCGTGTGATGTTTAGGAGCCACCAGTACTTACATTTTTCCCCCATTCAAGAAGGATCCAAGTCCAAGGAGCCTAGCAGAGTCCATGGGCATATCTAAGTCCTCCTGAGGGGGGAGCCAAGTTCCAGGAGTCCTGTGGAACCAAGCACCTCACACAAACACATTTTGCATATTTTGTGAGTTGGCTCTCATTTTGGGATTCACATGGGTGGAGCTTGTTTTGTGGGCTTGAAAGAGAGCGATCACCCTTTTCTCCCCAGTCAGACAGCTCATGTATAGAGTTAAATTAGTTTCAGAGTAGCAGCCCTGTTAGTCTGTATCCGCAAAAAGAGGAGGACTTGTGGCACCTTAGAGACTAACAAATTTATTTGAGCATAAGCTTTCGTGAGCTACAGCTCACTTCATCGGGTGCATGCAGTGGAAAATACAGTGGGGAGATTTTATATACACAGAGAACATGAAACAATGGGTGTCACCATACACACTGTAACAAGAGTGATCAGGTAAGGTGAGCTATTACCAGCAGGAGAGCTGGGGGGGGGGCACCTTTTGTAGTGATAATCAAGGTGGGCCATTTCCAGCAGCTGATAAGAACATGTGAGGAACAGTAGGGGGGGAAATAAACAAGGGGAAATAGTTTTACTTTGTGTAATGACACATCCACTCCCAGTCTTTACTCAAGCCTAAGTTAATTGTATCCAGTTTGCAAATTAGTTCCAATTCAGCAGTCTCTCACTGGAGTCTGTGTTTGAAGTTTTTTTGTTGAAGAATTGCCACTTTTAGGTCTGTAATCGAGTGACCAGAGAGATTGAAGTGTTCTCCAACTGGTTTTTGAATATTATAATTCTTAACGTGTGATTTGTGTCCATTTATTCTTTTATGTAGAGACTGTTCAGTTTGGCCAATGTACATGGCAGAGGGGCATTGCTGGCACATGATGGCATATATCACATTGGTAGATGTGCAGGTGAACGAGCCTCTGATAGTGTGGCTGATGTGATTAGGTCCTATGATGGTGTCCCCTGAATAGATATGTAGATACAGTTGGCAACGGGCTTTGTTGCAAGGATAGGTTCCTGGGTTAGTGTTTTTGTTGTGTGGTGTGTGGTTGCTGGTGAGTATTTGCTTCAGGTTGAGGGGCTGTTTGGAGGCAAGGACTGGCCTGTCTCCCAAGATCTGTGAGAGTGATGGGTTGTCCTTCAGGATAGGTTGTAGATCCTTGATGATGCGTTGAAGAGGTTTTTGTTGGGGGCTGAAGGTGATGGCTAGTGGCGTTCTGTTATTTTCTTTGTTGGGCCTGTCCTGTAGTAGGTAATTTCTGGGTACTCTTCTGGCTCTGTCAATCTGTTTCTTCACTTCAGCAGGTGGGTATTGTAGTTGTAAGAACGCTTGATAGAGATCTTGTAGGTGTTTGTCTCTGTCTGAGGGGTTGGAGCAAATGCGGTTGTATCATAGAGCTTGGCTGTAGACAATGGATCGTGTGCTGTGGTCTGGATGAAAGCTGGAGGCATGTAGGTAAGTATAGCGGTCATTAGGTTTCCGGTATAGGGTAGTGTTTATGTGACCATCGCTTATTAGCACCGTAGTGTCCAGGAAGTGGATCTCTTGTGTGGACTGGTCCAGGCTGAGGTTGATGGTGGGATGGAAATTGTTGAAATCATGGTGGAATTCCTCAAGGGCTTCTTTTCCATGGGTCCAGATGATGAAGATGTCATCAATGTAGCACAAGTAGAGTAGGGACATTAGGGGACAAGAGCTGAGGAAGCGTTGTTCTAAGTCAGCCATAAAAAGGTTGGCATACTGTGGGGCCATGCGGGTACCCATAGCAGTGCTGCTGATTTGAAGGTATACATTGTCCCCAAATGTGAAATAGTTATGGGTGAGGACAAAGTCACAAAGTTCAGCCACCAGGTTTACCATGACATTATCAGGGATACTGTTCCTGACCGCTTGTACTCCATCTTTGTGTGGCATGTTGGTGTAGAGGGCTTCTACATCCAAAGTGGCTAGGATATACCCTTGACTTTACATTCCACAGCATTCATAACAATACAATGTTTTTAAATCAGTGAGAGACGTGATGCTCAACACCTTTGAAAATCAGATCCTGGGTGTCCCAAGGTGGGCTCCAAAAAGGGAGGCACCCAGAATTAGTGGGACTCTTTTGAAAATGGAGGTCTTAGTGTTTGTACCTTGTCAGTTGATAACGTGCGGTTTGAGAAGAGTAGCTTCTACTGCTACTGTAGAGAAATAAAGATTTTGGACTCCAGGGATGTCACACCATCAATTTTCATAAGCAATAAACAAAGATAATTCTAATACACACAGATACGACAGTGATAAGCACTATACAAATAGCTAAAAATAAATACCATAGTTGTCTTGAGTACTTTTAAGAATTCTCCTCTCCTTCCAGGTTCTTTCCCACCTGGAGACTGCCATGCCAACAGTCTACTTAACTCTACATGAAAATATATGTGTTCTTTATACGAGTTTGCCTTTGATTGTTCATAGACACAGCATCTTAAAATAATTGTAAAACGTCATAATAGAAAGGACCCACCAGGCCCAGATCCCCAAAGATACTTAGGTGCCTAACTCTCAAAGGAATTAGGCACCTAAATACCTTTGTAGATCTGGGCGCTAGGATCTGATTTAGTATAATTTTGCGCTCCTGGTGTTTAGGGTTTTCAGAATGAAAATACAGAAAAGAATTCAGTGTCTGATACATTTAGCTGTTGTTAGTGATATTTTAATCCAAATTTTGATCCCAGCCCTGCAGTGAGGATTGTGCAGGGGATCCTATGGACCACAGTGCAGAATCAGGGATTTATTTTTGGAGGAGGCACCAGCTATTTCTTTGTCAGGTAGGGCTGATCCAAAGTCCATTCAAGTCAGTGGAAAGCTTCCCAGTGAGTTCAGTGGGTTTTGGATCTGGCTCTTAATGCACAGAGGCCAGGCTAGATAAAGCACAGTAATAAGTTTATAAGCATGTTGTATTCCTCATCAAGGCTGGGAGAGGAGCAGTTTTTAACAATTACACCTGAGAACCCTATATCCTACACCTATTTAAACACCCTAGAACACAGGACCTAGAGCCTGCAGCAGTCTGTTGCTCCCCAATATGTCCCTGCACTCCAGAGCCCTACTTTCCAAAAATGGAAGTGAATCTTTAGTCCCTGCCGCCACACTCACATCCTTACATAACATTGCCACCCCAAGTGTTCAAAAATCATGGGGCAGCCCTCCAGAATCACAAGATTGGCTTAAAAACAGCAAGATTTGAAAATATAATAAACAATGTCTTCTTTATTTTGTCTGGTTTTTGAGGCTTTGGGGTACCCTGGGATCATATTTTCTAGCTTTTCTCCACAACTATGAGACCTACAAACTTACTTTTTTGTAAAGTGAAAGCTGAGATTCTTATCTTAGTAGAAGATGCCAGCGGCTAGCGGTTCAATAAAAAAAATCAAATCCCTCAAGAATCCCAATCAAATTGAGCGAACTGGCAGGGCTGCTAGTATACAACAATGACAGCTGCTCTGTGCTTATTTAAGAGAGAATTTTAGGAAGACAGCCATTACTAGAATATCTCTTTTGTCTTTTTATATTTTTTTTCTTTATGTTCATTTCCTTGTTTTGTACAGATACATATATAATTTTATGACTGAACAGGAATAGATTAGTTCATTGGTAATGAAAGAATGTCTCTTAATAAACATGATACTGTATATGAAAGCATTTTTGTTTCAATTTTTGATATGGGAATATTAAATTTTAAATTACCCATTTAACCATGGTGTTAAATTGCCTTTGGATATTTAGCATTAAACATTAAGTTTAATGTTTTTCTTCAGTTCTTTGACTCCAGCGAGTTGTCATTTATTCTTCTCTACTCTCAGTTAACCAGCACCTAATACATTCCACAAAGTCCTTACACATAATGCAGGTTGAAGCACTCATTCTAGGCAGCCTGTTAAGGAACAATAATGGTTTGTTTAATATTTCATAGACCAGTTGGTTATAAATTCAGCTGGCATCTGAACAGCTTCTTTGCACAACCATAAATAGCTTCATGATTTCTGTAAAGCCTTCATATGATATCAAAAGCAAAGGTGAATCTGAGGCCGTACAGTTCCCTCACCTGCTATGACAGCCTGCATCCTGACTGAAGGTCCAGTGCGCTCAATGGCAAAATTTCCATTTATGGCCTGAGCCAAAGCCCACTGAAGTCAACAGAAATAGGATTAGGCCCTATTTCTTGCACAGCTCCCTTTTAGAAATCTTCTGTTACTCCTGTAGCACTGAATTGGCACTTGTGGTAACAGCTCTGTGTAAGGCCTGGGGCCAGGATGACTGGAAAGATTTATTCCACTACTAGGTTGGTTGAATTAAAATATATATTGAAATGAACTTTCCAGGGACCTTTGTTTATTTCAAAATCTAATCTGAAACAAAAAGGCAAAATCCAGAGTTAATAATCCACTTCATAAAGCTAGTGTCATTTTCAAGTTAAAAATAACATACTGTTAAAACAAGCACTCCTGAATATAGCCTAAATGTACAATCTCTCTCCAGATGCATAACATGGAACCTTGTTTACAATGAACTAAACATTTCATGGCTATGGATACTTCATGTTTCTTAAATATTCCACATACCATTCAGTCTTCTGAAAATGAAAAATTCTAATTACTACTGAGCAGCAATAGCAATTATATTATAAAGCAAAGAAAAACTTTTTTCCCCCAGATATCTGATTTATTTAGTGTGGAAAAAAGAACAAGAGCATTGTCTGTATACACACACACACATGCACACACACAATATTTGTTTAAAAAAAAATTAAAGGACCTCATGTCATATTTTTTAAAAAATAATTATCCAATAGCCCTCTGTTCAGGAACATCCAGTCCTTCTACAACTGGCAATTTGGGCCTGATCCCAGGAAGTACTGTGTACTGTTGGCTGCTATTAACTTCAAAAGGACTTTTTAGTGCTCAAGCATCTCTCAGGATCAGGGCTTTGTTAGGCATTGTCATTGAATAAAACATCAATTTAAAGTAGTCTGGGGATGCTGCATGAGTCTTGTTTTCTATTAAATCCATCAATGTCTCATCTCTTGGATTTTCTCAGACATACTAAAAACTGGCTTTGGATAATGTCCCACACTACCATCAGTGCACCATTGTTTTTTGTAGTAAGGTTTAATCTGGAACTGAATGGACATGCTTGATCTAAATTAGAGCATATGCTCTTTCCAAAGGACTAATTCAGCCTCTGGTAGCAAAAATATATTGCCCAAGCCAAAGATTGAAAATTAACCCTACCAATCTTGTTGGGCCCATGGTAAGGAAGCAGGCATACTTCCAGATCAGTTGTTTTATTCTCAATAGTTCTGACATACCAGTACAGTCTCTCCACTGCCAGCCAGATAGAGGAGACACTGAGAAAGATACCTTGGAGAATATCACATTTCAAAGGCTCCTGTTAGAGGTCTATAATAGGGACACTCCACCCCACATCCTCTGATGTCCCACAAACCTGTCAGACATTATCCAGTAAGTGGCAACGTCATGTGGATTTATTTATATTCCCATCAACAACACCAATGCAGTCCCATGAAGCAAAGTATTTATAGTAGTTTCTTGTCCTTTCTCATAGGACCAGGGAAGAATAGCAAGATCTCAATGTGTACTAACTAACCCCCTCCCCTCCTTCTTGTGTCTTCTTTTATACCCATCAGCTGATGGCTAAATGGTTCATCAACCCTCCCAGCCCGCTCAGCTAATTAGCTGCATATCTCCAATCAGCCTTCTCCAGGGGAACTGATTGGTGCCTAAGTGATCAGAGTTCTGGCTCAGCAGCTAGCTTCCAGCACTCTGTCACAAGGTCTGAGTGACTGTTATTTTTAATCATGTTTTATCTAGCCATTTGCTTAGATCTGTGTGTTTCAATAGAATTCCATGTTAGTATATTGACAAAACGTGTGCTGTTGCTAATCTACTAGAGGATGAAAAGATGTTCATGCCCTTCCCCTTCTCTTTTTCTGCTCTTACTCATAGCAAATCTAAAATCAATACATGAGATTCTCAAGGCAGGGACCTAAAGAACTTAGCCCACTCTGTAAGCCAGTTATCCTCCTCGCAGTAAACACAATTGAATTACATTTTCTCTCCAGAAGAGGGCACTCTAACACCATACCAGCACACTAGCATCACAGCATTCACTAAATTAAAGGTGCTTCAGCAAAAAGAGTTTACAACACTATGTACAATGTTACAGGGCAAGAGGGAATCTCCTAGAATTGTTCAAAATCCATAGCACTACAAATAAAATTTACCTTCTCTTTTCTACTGACATATTTTCCACATCAGTTTGGCAATCTAACTGCACCCAAGTCTTGTAATTCAAACTTTTTATGTCATATTTTTGAGATTCTTCTTTTATAAATTATTTCCATATTATGGCTTTAAGAGAGACAAGGCGATAAAAAAGTAAACTGAAGTGGATTGCTAAATTGCAGGTGGATCAAACAAGACTGATATATCTGGGATCAAGCCTACAATGAATTAACTAGGCTTTTTGAAAGGAAGAATGTAGCATGCCCCTTGTACAGTTCTGTGTAGAAAGGAACATAAGGTGAAGTTTTTGGGGTGGAGAATGGAAACCAATAGTCTAACAGGCACCCCCTCAATCATCAACAGCCTTGTGATGGATCACAGTTCTAGTGATCCTGATTTTCTACTGTCTTAGATTTTAAGTAACCATTTACAGCTGTGCAAAGTGGTGAAGTATGCTACTAAACGAGAATGTTAGTTTGTTATATTCTCACTGGACAGGTAAAAAAGTAAGGCAAGGGAGAATCAGGCCCTTAGGTTGCTCTGAACATCTTTGAAGAGCATCACCATCTCTCAACACAGTGGTGGGTACACTTAAATTGACTATCAAACTGAGTGGGTTGTACAAGAGAAGACACAAGATTGGAACAGAGCCAATGGCTACGGGCTGAGGAGAGGACAGAGATAGCATGACTGGGAGAGTATAGATAATTATATTTGCTTGAGAGACAGATTCATGAGAAAGAACTAATGTGTCTAGCTATCTTAGTGGAGAACAGGAAAATGAGAGGTGGATAGGGACAGAAATACTAAACTTGTGGTTACTGTGAACAAGATCAGAGATAGCGTGAAGGAGTGGAGCTCTCCACACTCATATATTTCTAAGATTCATGTTGAATTTTTTGGGAAGGTAACAGCAGAAACGGTTCTGCCATTTTCTAGAACAGGTTTGGGGAAAATATGTTGTTTTGCCCACATAAAAAAATCTTAAAACCAGTTCGTTAAGAAGCTGTAGCACCTCTGTACTCTGGAGAAAGTACTTTACATTTGCCAAGGCATCATCCTGATGTTAGGGATGTGCATTTTGTTATCCCCTGAAAAGCCACTCAAATTTAACCAAGTTACACATTTCTGAGAATTACAGCTTGTACTTACTGGGTAGAGGCTAGTAAAAGTCTGGTGGTTTTATTTTCTGAAGATTCCATCTGCACTGTGTATGCTCCATCCCCACACAGGATCTGAATGTAATTGAGCCTGAGTATGCACCATCCTCACAGAGTGACTGATCATGTTCCCTTCCCAGGGATGCAGGGGCTGATTGATTGGGGTTTGGCACACACAAGCCTAATTAATGGGGATGGATGTATATAAAAATATTTTCTGTTAGGACCTACACTGTTCACTCTGATTTTTATCTCACATAGGGTGCCAAGCGTTATGCATCTTGCATTTGGCAGGAGAAACTTTTGTTTATGAAAATAATGTAAGGAAATGGCCATTAATCCTTAGAAATATGTTCAAATGTAGCCCATGAACAAGATTTCAATGTGTTTTAACTGTAAGGGATATTTGAAGAGTCTGTGTTATTCTGTTACAGACATTTCCAGGGGCAAATACACAGAGACTGGGTGTTAAATTTCTTAAAGGGCCCATTTTTAATTAATTTGAATTCTTAAACTAATTCACAGATTAAATTGTAAATCTCAGAAAATTCATTCTGTATTCAGAGTAAGTGCTGTAATTCTGGGGAGAATATGTATTATTTTAATACAAAACAATGTGGCTGAAACCGTGCTTTATGTGCAAAACGCAACTCAGCCTTAATTATGGAGTTGCTGTTGATGTCTCCATAATGACGATAGACAGGGTCAAGTCAACAGCTTAGGTCACTCTTACCTGGGGCCATTGTAATGTAAGAAAATAACTCAAACATATTATGCCTCTTTCTCTCCCACTAAATTGCATGCTACAATTCTACTGGCTATAAGGAGTAAGGGTATGAGAGAGAGTGGATTCGTTTCAAGAGTTTTTATTGGTAGGTTACTTGGCCCCAACTGTTATTGCTCCTTGAAAGTTTTGTGGCTGTATGCAAGTTTGGGCATCGGTGTTTCAAAGGCTCTCCATGGGTGTGTCTACACTGCAATTAGATACCCATGGCTGGCTTCTGCCAACTGACTCGGGCTCGTGTAGCTTGGATTAAAGGGCTGTGTAATTGTGGTGTAGACATTAGAGTTCGGGCTACAGCTCAAGCTATGGGACTCCCCCACTTCACTGGGTTTTAGAGTCCAGACTCCAGCCCGAGTCTGAATGTCTACACCGCAGTCAAACAGCTCTGCCTCCCAAGTGCCCAAATCAGCTGGCATGATAATTCGCTAAGGCCCAGATTTGTAAAGGTATTTCAGTGCCTAAAAATGCAAATAGGTGCCTAGTGGGATTTTCAAATGCACATAGGTATCTAACTCCCATTGGAAATGCACTATCAGGAAATACCCATCATACCTTTAGACATCTGGCCCTAGGACCTTGTCTACAAACATGTTTATACTAAAGAAACCAATTTAGTTAAGTGTCTGCAATCCTCTGGTGTGGATGCAGTTAACCAGAACAAGCTATACCAGTAAAAACACCAGACAGTTGCACCAATTTAATTAAACTGATTTTTCTATTGATTTAAATTGGTACAAAAGCTATGTGTAGACAAGGAAATGCCTCAGTAATCTTTCTCCAATGCCTCAGAGATTGGTTCCAAAGGTCTGAAGATAGGAGCGTATGGGTGCAAGTGTGACTAAGTTCCAGTTAATACTGGATGATTCTAACAGCAAAGAACTTCTCTCATTTGACAGGCAGTAAGAATGTTCCCAGACACAGTTTCCAGTGGATAATATGTCATCTTTATTAATGCATCTTAAACTGTGTAATGTTTCCAGTAAATAATATTTCAATGGAGCAAGATTTTTTTTCAGCCAAATGATGGTTAATATCTGAAGTTTTATATATGGACTAAGAAATGATTATAGTGTAGTATTTAAATACAGCAGATTCAAGTTACGATAATGAGTAGCTGCCGGAAATAATACAGGATAAGCATAACAAGAACTCACAACAGAGATATAAAACTGTATATTTGATCAAACTAGTAACACTGAAACATCCAAGTTGCACGAAAGTATAAATATGGGCCTCAAATTCTACAAATGCATCACACAAGTAAATTCCTACACTCCAAAGATGACCCATTCAAGTCAATGGAGTGCACATGTGAATACAATTCAGTACAGATGTAATTACAGGATCAAGGCCAGGGTTTTTAATCAGAACAGAGTCAGATTGTTCATTATCAATCCTATGCTACTGTAACACACTGCATATCTCTTAACTGAGTATCATTTTAAAGTATACACACAAATAACATGAATACCAGCACTTTATCACAAATGAACACTTTTACAAAATTTATAGCTTTTCCTAACCCATTTGTGCTTTTAAAACGATTGCCCTCTTCAATTTAAAGAAGGTAAATGAATTGTCTTTTGTAGAAAAACAATAGCTTTTGCACCTATAAATATTCACACTTACTCAAAAAAGGCAAAACAACATTTTATCAAATATTGTATTTTTGTGTTCCATCAAAAATAAGTTTGTTCAATTGTAATATGTTTTTTATTGCAGGTGTCAGTTTAAATTACACATTTTAAGAGTTAAAATAGCAGCCATTATCAGTCAATTCAGACTGACAACGTTAAATATTAAGTTCAACAGGAGGAAACTGGGCATCTTTCCTCTTCTGATCAAGATATCTCAAAGTACCAGTTAAGGACAGGTTGGTGACCTCGGAACCAACCGAAGTCAATGGCAGTTTTTGGCTGTAATGGGACTAGAATTTTACATCTAGAAATTTCTATTACCAAACAGAAGACACAAATCCAAATTTCACTTTTGCCTGTTAAGGGCCTATTCCTGCAGTTCTGACATCAATGAGAGTTTTATCTTAGTAAGTAGTGCAGGAATTGTATTTATTTAATCTTAATTAATGGGCTTTGCTATGGTTTTCACCACTTGTTTGAACACATTAAGCTATGCTCCTCAGCAAATAAGCAGTGGGATCGCACGGGGTTTTTTTTTGAAATGTCATGTTTCTCATGATAAGAGAGAATCACAGGGTGCGATTCACAAAGGGACCTAGGTGTTGCAATGCTGAGAGTCAGCATGCCTAACTTTTAGGTGCCTAGAAAATCTCAGGAACAACACTGCAGTCCACAAAGCTGTTAGGCAGGTAGGCTCCCTATCCAATGCATGGGGAGAGAGGCACCTAAGAATGCACATAAAAAGCCAGCATGCTAGCCAATGGGAGATGCCAACCAGACTAGGTGTGCTAAGCCCTGTCCCTCTCACCTGCTGCAGGTACCTATCTCTGCTAGTGATTAACAAATAGGAATCACTCTCCTGGAGTCAGATCGCATATGCACCTAAGGCAATTCTTTCAGGAATGAGTTTGGAACCTGCCTCACTCTGTACTAAACAGCAGGAGTAGGAGATGGTGGTGATGCCCCCTATAACTTTTACCCAGTGGTTAGCGCACAGGCCTGGAATGTGGGAGACACCCTGGAATGTGCCAGAGGGAGAGAAAGAATTTAACCAGGGGTGTCCCACCTCTCAGAAGAGTGCACTGACCACAGAGATATGGGATATTCTGAGGTGTGGCTTCCTCTGTCTTTCCTGTTGGTGCTGTTCCATTGTGGATAAATAATGAAAAAGTGGTTGGACCTGGAGACTCCCACTTCTAGGGCGGGTGCCCTGACCAGTGGGCTACAGAATCAATCTCAATCTCTCTCCTGCCCAATGACTGTTCCACTGTGGATAAATACTTAAAGAATCACTGGGCTAAAGAGAGAGCAAAAGTGAAAATGACAATGAACAGAAACTGTACAATAAGAAAAACCATGGAAGTCAGTCTATTTAGATACATTTTAGCAAAAGAATATATATAATATATTATTAAACTTTATATCCAGGGCAGCTACATATAAAACTTTTACACTTTTACTTCCATCAGGGTCTGTGATTGAACAAGCTAAAAGCTATGAATTTACATATTGTAGAATGGGTAACATTTCAAAAGCATTACAGTAGTTTTGCTCTTGTTAAAACTCCTCTTATACACAGTATCTGAAGTTCTTTACTGAGTAATTACTCAGACATCTTAATTTCCAAAGTCAAATTATAACACTCAGTTAAACCGCTGCAAATACAGAGGGACAGTCAATGAAGCCAATGGAACTATGCCAATTTACACCAGCTGAGGTAGCACCTTACTCCATGAGTAGTCCCAGCAAAATCAGTCAAATTACTTAAGGAGTAAAGTACTGCTCACTATGAGTAACTGTGGGCTAATCTACTATAATGTGAGTGTGTTTGGATGCTGTGCTCGGTCAGAAAATTAACCATAGAGCGTAGGTAGTATTTTATTGAGGGTATATCTATATTACAAGCACCATAGAGGCAGACTCGCAGTGCTGAAGCTATGCTGCTGTAATGTAGACACTTACTACAGTGACAGAAGAGATTTTTCTATCACTATCGTAAATCCACCCTCTTGAGCTGTGGTAGCTAGGTCAGTGGAATAATTCTTCCACTAGCTGCATTTATGGTGGGGGTTAGGTCGACTTAACTACAATTGTACAGGGCATGAAATTTTTCACAACCCTGAGCAATATAGCTAGGTTGACCTAAGTTTTAGGTGTAGATCAGACCTAAGAGAGGGAAATCTGCCCAAGACATCAGAGTTATCCTCTAACCCTTTGAAAAATGGTTCTTTAGTTTCCAGCACCTAGAGGCATCAGGGACCTTTTAATGTCCCATTTAAAATATGGAAGACATGTATTTTAAAGATTTTGCTATTTGATTCGTAATGTTTTATTTACATATTTGACTAATTTCTTCTACATTTCTTAGGATACCTTTAAGAAAGTATATATTGTCATCTAAGTATATAAGCTGATCCAATACTACAGATAAATCTGTCTTTTAAACCAAGCAGAGATGCACTAGAATTATACTAATTTCACATAGTGCTCCCATGTTTATCTCAAAAATATGTACACCTCACATACGTTTAATTTTCTGTACTCTTTGTAAATAACGGTTATTAAAATTAGTCTCAGTGAAAAGTGTTTATAGATAAGCAAAACTTTTAAAACTTTAGAAAATAAATTCATGTATTTTTGGTAGAGAATACATAAGACTCAATCTCAACCCCTTAGCTCTGAGGCATAAACTAGATCAGCAGTTCTCAAACTGTGGGTGGTGACCCCGTTTTAATGGGGTCGCAAGGGCTGGCTTAGACTTGCTGGGGTCAGGAGCTGAAGCCAAAGCCCGAGCCCCACTGTCTGGGGCCAAAGCCTGAGGGCTTCAGCCTTGGGCAGTGGTGCTGAGATTACAGGCCCCCTACCTGGGGCTGACACCCTTGGGCTTTGGCTTCCCTTCCCCTCACCTCGTGGCAGTGGGCTTTGTCCCCCAAACTCAGCGGGGCAGGGATCGGGAGGGCTCAGGCTTTGGTCCCCCTCCTGGGGTTGTGTAGTAATTTTTGTTGTCAGAAGGCGGTCGCGGTGCAATGAAGTTTGAGAACGCCTGAACTAGATGGTTTTAAAAAAACCAAGACCAAAATCTTGAACAAATGCAGCTGTCCCATTTGCTCCAGAATGCTAAGCACAGAGCACAGAATACTCAAGGCTTGATCATGCAAACATTTATGCCTATGAGTAGCCCATCCTGAAGACCACAATTCATCAAAGTATTTAAACATGTGCTTAACTTAAAGCATGTGTCCAAATTGGGACTTAGGCACATATTTAAAGTTAAGCATGTCCTTAAGTTATTTGCTGAAGAAGCCTGGACTGCTGAATCAGGACCCTATTGAGTAAAGTTAACACACATGCTTAAGTGTTTGCAGTACCAAGCTTTAAGTTTACATTGGGCAAATATTTCTCATAAAAGATGCCCTGATCCTTATCTTATAAAAATGTTTTGTTTATTTTTCAATTACAAAAGTACATTTAAAAACTGAATTATTTGCTAAAAGCAATATAAAACTCTTAAAAGCCTATCTTTGACAAAACATAAGTATTGTTGTTTGCATCTTACATTCTTATACACAGTATTTATAGATATATACAAAGTAAAATCAGAAATAGATGGAACACAACTACATGAGACTCAAATTCCATTTTATATTGCACAATTACAACACCACAGAACACCTTCAAGGAGCAGCATTCAAAGTTTTCAATTTTCAAAGTTTTGTTTTATTTGCTCAGTTTGCAGTTATTTTGCTATTTTCTCTGCAATAATGCACCAGTTTCCATGATCATAGCAAGAGCTAATAATATGAAGTTCAGGCACATTCTCTTCCAGTAGAGAGCATAGCTCTCCTTCCCGAAAAACATGATAATAACGCATGAAGGCTTTTGTATCCAATACGTCAACAACCTGGTCCCCAACAGCCATTGCTTCATCCAAAATAGAATCAGTGGAGTCAGTTGTTGAAGTTCTTTGAAAGAGTTTGCTAGCGGTAGATTTACCATCTTCATCTTTACTATAAGTACAGTTGTTGTCCCTGTCTTCCACAGGACCACTCAGAAAAGATGTTTCTTCATTCTTGCTCTGAACTACTCCATGGTGTTCTCCATTTAAATCCCCCATTACACCTGAAGTGGTCATCCATTGTGGTTTTTTGAGAGATGCATTTTCCATAAACACTTCATCATCATCTAAACTTTGCTCTTTTAACAATGGCCCACGGTGACCTAAGTCTAAACTGCAGTGTCTTGACGGTTGAATGGATATGGTTCTGTTTGCCCATCCTCCTACATACTTCAGAGATTTCATCTTCTCAGTTTGCTTTCTTAAGGATGATTCGTCAAGGGATCTGGAGAAAAACCATGAACGAAAAGATTTCCCTAGAGCACTATAGAATCGATTTTCTTCTTCTTCAGACATTTTCATGCAGCAGGTTTTGGCTAAGCAATGGTCTGTACTGTGGGAACTTTTTGTATCACGTTCCTGTTTAAGATTAATTGGGTAGCTGCATTCAGAGCCTACTAGTTGCTGCGGGTGTTTTTTTACAGAATGTTCAAGATCACTCTTATGTCCAGACTGATTTGATTCTGAAAGAAGCCGGGAGCACAAGTCCCTATTCCATGGAACAAATACATCTTGTTTTTCAAAGCGACGATTTTTTTGTTCCATAGCCCAAACATAAATCATGATCTGACCTCCAGGTATCAATACCCTTGCCATTTCTTTTATTGCTTTGATTCTTCTTTGTTTAGTTGAGAAATGGTGAATCACTGTGAAGGAAGGAAAGGCATTTGAGCTTAAATACTGCTACTGTTACATTATTTATTTTTTAAAATAATCTTCAGTTAATTTAGTGCTCATGAAAGATTTCAACTGACATTGCTGGAAACATAAATTCTCTATCTAGCCACAGAACAAGTACAGCAGAAGGTAATAACAGTACAAACCTTCTCCATACTTTCCTACCAACATGCCCTAACTACAGTTGGTCAGAAAACTTTGATAGAACCATTTTCCATCAGAAAATGCAGTTCCATCGAAATAGAAATCATTGGCAAAATCATGTCAATTTTGCAGAAATTTTGCTTTGGAGAAAAACTGAAAAAATTCCAACAATGTCAAAATGTTGCTTTTCCATGTTTTCAAAATGAAACATTTTGATTTTTAATTTTCAAATTAATTTTTGTTTTAAACTTTTTAATATTATAACATTTTAAATCAAAATCAAAACAAAACTTGTCAATCAGTCCAAAACAAGAGGTTTTTTTCAGAATTTTCCTTTGTGGAGAATTTAGGAATTTTACAGGTTTGTTCCAATTTGAAACAAAGTCAAATTGTGAAGTCTCAAAATCCTTCATGAAATACATCCTCTGCCCAGATCTCGCCTTAATCATGTCAGGAATGGAGCACTTCTAGCCACGAGTGGGTAGTTGAGACTCCCAGGCCCATTCAACCACTGGGTTCCTGATTAATTAAATTAAAGTATCTCAAATACGCAAATTGTTCTGAGGATGATAACCAAAGATGACTGAATACTAAACTAATATAATTTCCAAATAATATGTTTTAATTTAGGTACATTTAAAGTATGTCTATCCAAAGCTCCAGGTGGATATATAAAATATTAATGAAAAATCTGTACAATACATGAATTGGACTAGTATAAAAAACTAAAAACATGCTAATCCCTCTCCATGAACTGAATCGCCCATTTAGTCTACTCTCCTCTTTCACAGAAGATGCCTGGGAGAACCAATAAACTTTGCAACATGACCTGAAAGCCACCATTTCCAGGCTCTGGTTGAATAAGGAAAGGAAGTTGAGCGCACATCATTGAGAATGCCTTACCCTAATTTGAACAAGGGCTCTGTTGGCTCAAGAACCTCACCTGTTCACAGCTACTAAATGTATCACATAGTATAAGAGACAGACTGAGGTAGGCAAGGACCAAGACCACTTGGGGATTTACATGTGAAAGCCAACACCTTAAATTTCATCCAGAAATCTGCTGGTCACAGAGTACAGGAGTAATGTGCTTCTTACTGAGTTGCCATATTCTGAACTAGCCACAATTTCTGAATGGTTTTAAGGTGTAGTCCCATGTAAAGCACACTGCAATCATCATATGTGCATCCCAGTTAGTTGTGTCTTAATTTGTCAAAAAGCATGGGTAAGATGTGCAAATGAGTGTGCAACCTTCTTGCCAAGTGCTAATGATAAAACCCTATTGATGTTAACTGGTCAACTAGGAGCAGCTGAGGACACAATATTATGCCTAGTAACAAACAGTGAGCATGGTCCCTCAATCAGTGGTTCCTCCCCGCACCTTGTCAGTACTATCTCAGACTTACATAGATCAAGGCTCAACCAGCTTGCTTTCAACAAAATCCGAGTTTCTTAGACACTGAGATCGGATGACATAGAGTAGAGTGTATGTCTCATACTGAAGACATTTCAGGCCAATGGATATCTGATCTCTGTCTATCACAAGGAACAGATAATCAGCCAACACAACCAGTGCAGACAAGTCAGGGCTGTACAGCCCCAGGCAAGTTAATGGGGGAAAGGGAAGCCCAACAAAACAAAACAAAAAAAAAGAGAGAGGGCATTTTTATTTTGGTTGGGAAGCTAAGGGAGACATAGCACAGCTTAGGGAGTTCCTGCTAAATTTGCTCTTCCTCCAGACAGTTTTTGTACTGCTCTGAGACACTAGCTGCATGGATCAGGTCGCTCTAGCATTGCAGTGCCCAGCAGATTAGATAGATAGATAGATTAGAGAGAGAGCAAGCGCTCTGACCTGGCACCAGCTACCAACAGCCAGCCAAGACCCAAGGACAATTCCAAACCAGGGAACCACTGAGCCCTAGTGGAGTCAGGAGAGAGCTCTGCCACAACTAGGGATGAAGAACAAGTAAAGTGATTTTTGTTTAAGCTGGGCAACACTACAGCACCTGCAGACCCCATCTGAGGACTCACAACCTCAGCCATACCATCCACCTCAGGTAAGCATTAGGGAGGAGTTTGTGAGCGTTAGGAGGTGAGAAATTGGCTTATTTATAAATGTTGGTTAATTATTAGTTAATCACTTCCTTCCCCAGATCCTATTTGCCTCTTCCTAATAAAGTTCTCTCCTCTGTTATGATGTTATTTGGGGAGTATTATCCCTTTTGCTGGGGTTTGCTTTAGTTACTTTATTGGCTTCTGTGTACTGGGCTTTACTCTCCTTGTCAGCTTGTAGTATTATCATGGATTTCTCAAGGGACAGCACCCTTTTTCTCAAGCATGGGGAGAAATGACTCTGAATGGAAACACCAGGCATCAAGAAAAGACCTCAGGACCCAGCCGGCACAAGGAGGGGAAAAAGCTACTCCAAATATTAGTGATATCAAGCACCTGGGAGAGAAGAGGAAGGAAGCTTAAGACACACTTGGAAGGAGAGGGCTACAGTTTTTTCCATATTTCATTATTCTGATATAAGAACCTGTCAGCAGCTGTGTGGTGATAATATGGCAAACTACAACAGCATTGTAGGTTAGCACTAAAAACTTTGTAAAATAAATCCAGGGAAGAATATTGTTAAAAATATCATCCAAAATGCCCTTCCCTCATCTGTTCCTCTTATATTTATACATACAGGAGGACATGGGTAATATAGTCAAAAAGAAAAGGAGTACTTGTGGCACCTTAGAGACTAACAAATTTATTTGAGCATAAGCTGTAGCTCACGACAGCTTATGCTCAAATAAATTTGTTAGTCTCTGAGGTGCCACAAGTCCTCCTTTTCTTTTTGCGAATACAGACTAACACGACTACTACTCTGAAAATAGTCAAAAATGAAACTCAACGGGACTTAGGCATCTAAGTTCCTTAGGTGGTTTTGAACTTTTACCCCATGTCTGCTCCAGAAAAAATGTATATTCTTAACACACACTAGTTAAGGTGAGTTGTAGATTTAATATGTTGTTGGTCAAGGTAGACCCAGGGAGTGCGGGAAAGAGTTTGCTTTGACTAGCTACATGTTTTAAAACTACAACTTGACTTGCTTACACTAGGATTTTAACACACATTAGTTAACGCACATTAAAAACAAACCGTTTTTTCTAGAATGTACAAGGCCACCAAAAATAAATGGTACTTCCCTAGTCAATGTCATTGTTATGAAATTAAACTGAATATATTTTTGTTCTCAAGTTTCCTATCATGAAACTCCATTTTATAAGATTTAAAAGATAGCTGCATGGTTTAAAAATAACCATGACAATGAGATATAAGAACCAACTGAAAAAACGATCCAAAATATTTCATGTTTATTTTGGAACAGAACAAACATTCTACTGTATTCTCTTACCTCCGATGGAGATAATTGCATTGAAGCACTGATCCCTAAGGGGAAGATTAAGGTTGTCACATACCGAGACTTCACAGCCTTTCTTCCTTGCAATCTTTATCAAAGGCTCACAGTAATCACAGCCCAGATTAAACACCTGACTGTTGATATTGAGATACTTTCCAGTCCCACATCCTACAAAACAATAAGCTTTATTACACAGGAAGCAACCTATTATGAGATTCCTTCACCCCACCTCTCATCCCTCATGGAAAAGTGAAAACACTTGGTGCCAAAATACTCCTGTAAATCTTTTAATTTTAAAACCATCCTAGAAAATGAAATGATCCTGCTTCATTCCCACTGAAATCATTTTGTCTCTGTAAAATTATATATTCACATAATCAGACATGGAACGGTATCTACAACAGCAACATGAAAGCTTGTAAATTCATGGCACAGTGGTACAGATCATCAATAAATCATGAACAAAATTAAAGGCCAAAATTCTCCTCTTCAATCCACAATGTATATGTTTATTCAGTCCCTTCTGATGTCAATGGAAATTTTCTGCACACGCAACTGCACCCAATTCCTCCCATACTAAAAACTAGACTGTGCAATGGATTTCTCTTTGGATGGGCTGGGGAGGTAGAGGAGAAAGGAATCCTCCCCCAACAAGCCATGGACAACTCTGCAGGGTAGCTGCTACTGCACACATCCCTAATGCAGCCCCTTCATGAGGAGTGAGGGAGCAAACAGGAGGATCAATGAAGCAGCAGCTCATTCAGCCCTCTCCCTGATCTCCACCCTGTAGCCATTGTTGAGCTAAGCTCCATGTCATATATGCCCCCCTCCAGGAACCTAGGAATATTGCCCTGCACATTGTGCAACAGTTCTACTGCCAGTGAGACATCTGTGGTTGCAGAGGAAAGGGCAGGATTTGCCCCACACTGCTGAATACGGATCTGCAGCACAGACGAGACAGGACAATTTTAATCTCCAAACACAGACTTGAAAATGACCGAAGTTCAATGGTTTCTATGCAACAAAGAACTATTTCAGTGTTACAGCCGCATCCTCTTTCTGTTATTGTTGTGATCAGTTACAACTGCACATTTGTATGTGTAATGGGCATCTATAGAATGTGTCTTCTATCTGGAAGTATGTTGAGAAATATTTAAGGATCAGTGCTGTTCTACACTGAAATATTCCAGAGTGCTCTTCAATACCATATGCATTACAGGCACTTTTCAAAATTAGATTAAGAAACATTCAGCACAGTTATGGGTCAGTGGTAGAGAATAGTATCTGAAAGTTTACACCCTAGAGGCAGGGGAACAGCTAGGCAAAGAGAACCATTTTATTCTTAGTAATTCAATTTAAAGGCCTGAGTTATCTTTAGAAACAGCACTGCAGCTTGCAGCCCTGCTGCTTTCATTGATGATAATGTGCAACATTATCTACAAAGACAGCACAGTAACTGTGAGAGAACAGCAGAACACTCAAAGTGGTAAAAAAGAGCACATTGCTAAAGCAAAAATCCAGCATTATTCCTAAGAATGGTGCTCAAGAGAAATGAAAGAGACTAATATATTAAAGCAGTTCAAAGAAAATATGAGATGAAAAATTAAGATATGCATGTTAATAAGAGAGGGGGAGTTGTTAAATCAGAACAAAAGTATAATTGATTATTATGTTTGTAGCAGTAACACTCAATTAAAATGTAAATTGTGTGTATATTGATTAAAATGCTTTAATTCAGTTATTTGACAGGTAGTTTTTGCAGAAGAGTTTTTATAATCTCAGTGCATACTCTGGAATAAGGGAACCAAAAATACTGTTGTGCTACCAACAAATGCTTCTGTTGTAATAATTGTGAGCCTGACTAGTGGAAAGTGGGTGGAGGTTCATGAATTGCTACAATGACCTGTTATATAAAATTGTTTAAGAAAAGATGTAAGAAGGAGACAGAAAGACTGAATTACTTTAAACAGAACATTTTTACTGATACCAGTCAACTACTTTGTTAAGAGTACGGACTAGTAAAAAATAGGAATAAGGGACAGGAAATCAATGGACCAAATTGGTGCTTCAGAAATTAGGCCTCATAGTTGGGCAAAATAATTAGAGGATGGCCCAATCCACCCATTAAACCCTTAAACAGAGGCTTGAGGGAGAACAAGGAACTTTTACCATCACAGCAGCTGCAGCAGCAGGATTGTTGCCATGACATCAGACCTTAATAGCCTACGGGGAAGATGGACCACCATCACGTCATCAGTGAGGATCCCAGCCTGATACATGTGAGATCCCACTCTGTCTCCCTTCCCTCGTGTGTCCCTTTCCGTTCCCCCTTATATTCCTCCTGTTCTACCTCTCTCTTGGCTTTTTGCCTGACCCTGAAATCAACTGTATTGCACAGCATCAGCATGGCGAGATGAGATGGCCAATCCAGCTCTGCTCGCCTGAGAAGGACCAGTGAAGCTGAGATGATGTCCCTGATCAGAAAGGTGAGCCAGGATCCAGAACAACAGCTGTCGTGGCTGATCAGCCAGCCCAATGCATCCATCAGTGACTGAGCAGCCACCCTATATCCTCAAAACCTCAACAAAAGCTGTATTTCCCCTGGTGTCTGTCAGCTTTTCGAAAGCGGGACGGTGACTATCATTCCCAACTAAGATTTGAACAACAGAACTAACTCTTTCTTCCCCACCAAGAAGAACTGTTTGGCAGAATAAGAGACTCTAACCCTATATTCACCCTCTTCAAAAGAGCATTTGATAGGTTTTAAGTTTGTTCTGCATCATCACTCAATTTCAGTTTCAAAGCTTTTTGCCTTGTTTTGTTTCTTTTCCTTTTGTGTGTTTTTATTGGTAAGTTTCTAACCTTTGGCATGAATTTTATAGTATGTTTGCCATGGTACTAAGCAGACTGAGGTCTTTATATAAGCACCAAACCACGAACCTTCTTTAACACTGTTTAATGTTGGACAGTGACAGGGTCATGTTAATACCTTTGACTCTTTGGGCCCTTTATTCCATCTAAATGAATACAACAGTTCACATTTCCACATCAGAATGCAACTTAATATTTCTAACCCTTCTAGTGCCCCATGATACTGTATGTACATGGTATTAATTTGTAATAGTATTTAGTAATAAGGCAATAAGCGGGCAGTTCCTTTTTATGAAGCTGTAACAAGGAACAGTCAGCATGGATTCACCAAGGGAAGGTCATGCCTGACTAATCTAATCACCTTCTATGATGAGATGCCTTCTATGATGCACTATAAGGTGGGTAGAAAGTTGGCTAGATTGTCGGGCTCAACGGGTAGTGATCAATGGCTCCATGTCTAGTTGGCAGCCGGTGTCAAGTGGAGTGCCCCAGGGGTTGGTCCTGGGGCCGGTTTTGTTCAATATCTTCATAAATGATCTGGAGGATGGTGTGGATTGCACTCTCAGCAAATTTGCGGATGATACTAAACTGGGAGGAGTGGTAGATACGCTGGAGGGCAGGGATAGGATACAGAAAGACCTAGACAAATTGGAGGATTGGGCCAAAAGAAATCTGATGAGGTTCAATAAGGATAAGTGCAGAGTCCTGCACTTAGGACGGAAAAACCCAATGCACAGCTACAGACTAGGGACCGAATGGCTAGGCAGCAGTTCTGTGGAAAAGGACCTAGGGGTGACAGTGGACGAGAAGCTGGATATGAGTCAGCAGTGTGCCCTTGTTGCCAAGAAGGCCAATGGCATTTTGGGATGTATAAGTAGGGGCATAGCGAGCAGATCGAGGGACGTGATCGTCCCCCTCTATTCGACATTGGTGAGGCCTCATCTGGAGTACTGTGTCTAGTTTTGGGCCCCACACTACAAGAAGGATGTGGATAAATTAGAGAGAGTCCAGCGAAGGGCAACAAAAATGATTAGGGGTCTGGAACACATGACTTATGAGGAGAGACTGAGGAAACTGGGATTGTTTAGTCTGCAGAAGAGAAGAATGAGGGGGGATTTGATAGCTGCTTTCAACTATCTGAGAGGTGGTTCCAGAGAGGATGGTTCTAGACTATTCTCAGTGGTAGAAGAGGACAGGACAAGGAGTAATGGTCTCAAGTTGCAGTGGGGGAGGTTTAGGTTGGATATTAGGAAAATATCCTTCCTTGGAGCCCCCATCCCCACACACATTGAATTGGGAGGCTACATCCGCCCCTGGTTTTCCTCAGTTTGGGAAAGGCCATTACGTTTGAAATACTGAAAAGGTGAACTTCACACTGTTTTAGAAAGCAAACAGTATGTATTTTGGTAAAGGGTAGACATGTAAAGGGGAAGTTTTGATCTGATAGAGCAATATGATATGTGATAACACATTCCTCTCAATTTTCTTTGATTTTCGGGGACTGTATGTCCATTACCTCATATGCTGTTAAGAATATCCCTACACACTAGATTTCAAGGCCAAGTATGATAAACATAATGCGTAAAACAAATGATGACAGGATTTTTCATTCAATAAATACAGTAACTTACCTATATCAGCAATGAGACTGCCAGGCTTTTGCTCCAACAGAAACTGACGAACACGAGGCCATGCTTTGCTTTGCAGATCATTAAAACAGGAGGCTGTGCTTTCATACACACTATGTACATGCTGATTTTCCAGCTGAGTAGCCTCATGTTCCATCCTGAACACAGCATAAGACACAACAGACAAATATTACATACAGAACAGAAATTGTAGTAGCAGAGGTTGTAAATGTTTGTAGTATTTGACAACTCATGCCTCTATACATTCACATTTATAAAATTATAAGACTCCTTTATAAAATGCCTTTTCATCACATAGGGTCAGTTTCTGTGCCACTGAAGTCAGTGGGAGTTTTTCCTTTGACTTCAGTGGGTATAGGATTATGCCCAAAAAGCATCCCGCAATAACATGTGTACCAGTATTCATATTTACAGGATAATTTTACCAATGAAATGCAGGCATCTATGGGGTGGAACACATCAGAGGTTTCACAATGCACAACAACATTACACAATAGTTTAGGGCACAAAGTAAAGAATACTGTATCCAATTGAAACTGCAGGTAAATTTAGGTGGGCAGAATATAATTACCTGAATTGAAATTTGGCCAGGACATTGACACCAACACCCTTTAACCATGTGTAACGCCGACAGATCCCGGTCGTCGGCAGGCGGGATCAAACCAGGAACCTCTGGAGCTAAGTGCATGAGCCTCTACTGCATGAGCGAAAAGCCAACTGTCTGTTAGCTAAGGCTGTAAAGCAAACTCATTAATCTCTCTCTCTAAGTGGTCTGGGTGCCATTAGATGGGACAGAACACCACACCTAGGAGGTGTGCGGATTACATACTTCCCATAGCTGAGGAGCGCATCCCGAGCTTCAGAGTCTTCCCAGTTGAAATCCCGGATGAGCCCCCCACTTGTAAGGCAGACAGACCCACCTCTGAAGCTTAGTGTATGAGCCTCTACTGCTGGGGTGGGCAAACTTTTTGGCCTAAGGGCCACACTCGGGTTGCAAAACTACATGGAGGGCTAGGTAGGGAAGGCTGTGTCTCCCCAAACAGCCCGGCCCCCGCCCCCATCTGCCCACTCCCACTTCCCGCCCCCTGACTGCCCCCCTCAGAACCACCGACCCATCCAACTCCTCCTGCTCCTTGTCCCCTAACCTCCCCCTTGCTGGGACCCCCCCACCCCTAACCACCCCCCGGGACCCCACCCCCTATCCAACCCTCCTGCCCAACCCCCCTGCTTCCAGTCCCCTGACTGCCCCGACCCCTATCCACACCCCTGCCCCCTGACAGACCCCCCAGGACTCCCACATTTATCCAACCCCCTCCCCATTCCCCATCCCCTGACCGCCCTCCAGAACCTCTGCCCTATCCAACCACCCCCTGCTCCCTTTCCCCAAATGCCCTGACCCCTATCCACACCCCCACCCCTAACCGCCCCTTGGGACCCCACCCCCTATCCAATGCCCCCTGCTCCCTGTCCCCTGACTGCCCCCCGGAAACCCCCGCCCCTTATCCAACCACCCGGCCCTGGCCCCCTTATCATGCCGCTCAGCCCTGGTCTACACTAGGACTTTAGGTCGAATTTAGCAGCGTTAAATCGATGTAAACCTGCACCCGTCCACACAATGAAGCCCTTTATTTCGACTTAAAGGGCTCTTAAAATCGATTTCCTTACTCCACCCCTGACAAGTGGATTAGCACTTAAATCGACATTGCTGGCTCGAATTTGGGGTACTGTGGACACAATTCGATGGTATTGGCCTCCGGGAGCTATCCCAGAGTGCTCCATTATGACCGCTCTGGACAGCACTCTCAACTCAGATTCACTGGCCAGGTAGACAGGAAAAGAACCGCGAACTTTTGAATCTCATTTCCTGTTTGGCCAGCGTGGCAAGCTGCAGGTGACCATGCAGAGCTCATCAGCACAGGTGACCATGATGGAGTCCCAGAATCGCAAAAGAGCTCCAGCATGGACCGAACGGGAGGTACGGGATCTGATCGCTGTTTGGGGAGAGGAATCCGTGCTATCAGAACTCCGTTCCAGTTTTTGAAATGCCAAAACCTTTGTGAAAATCTCCCAGGGCATGAAGGACAGAGGCCATAACAGGGATCCGAAGCAGTGCCGCGTGAAACTGAAGGAGCTGAGGCAAGCCTACCAGAAAACCAGAGAGGCGAACAGCCGCTCTGGGTCAGAGCCCCAAACATGCCGCTTCTATGATGAGCTGCATGCCATTTTAGGGGGTTCAGCCACCACTACCCCAGCCGTGTTGTTTGACTCCTTCAATGGAGATGGAGGCAATACGGAAGCAGGTTTTGGGGACGAAGAAGATGAGGAGGAGGAGGAGGTTGTAGATAGCTCACAGCAAGCAAGCGGAGAAACCGGTTTTCCCGACAGCCAGGAACTGTTTCTCACCCTAGACCTGGAGCCAGTACCCCCCGAACCCACCCAAGGCTGCCTCCTGGACCCAGCAGACGGAGAAGGGACCTCTGGTGAGTGTACCTTTTAAAATACTATACATGGTTTAAAAGCAAGCATGTGAAAGGATTACTTTGCCCTGGCATTTGCGGTTATCCTAGATGTAGTCCTAAAGCCTTTGCAAAAGGTTTCTGGGGAGGGCAGCCTTATTGCGTCCTTCATGGTAGGACACTTTACCACTCCAGGCCAGTAACACGTACTCGGGAATCATTGTAGAACAAAGCATTGCAGTGTATGTTTGCTGGCATTCAAACAACATCCGTTCTTTATCTCTCTGTGTTATCCTCAGGAGAGTGAGATATAATTCATGGTCACCTGGTTGAAATAGAGTGCTTTTCTTCAGGGGACACTCAGAGGAGCCCATTCCTGCTGGGCTGTTTGCCTGTGGCTAAACAGAAATGTTCCCCGCTGTTAGCCACAGGGAGGGGGGAAGGTTGAGGGGGTAGTCACGCGGTAGGAGGAGGCAAAATGCGACCTTGTAACGAAAGCACATGTGCTATGTATTTAATGTTAACAGCAAGGTTTACCCTGAAAGAGTGTAGCCACTGTTTTATAAAATGTGTCTTTTTAAATACCGCTGTCCCTTTTTTTTTCTCCACCAGCTGCATGTGTTTCAATGATCACAGGATCTTCTCCTTCCCAGAGGCTAGTGAAGCTTAGAAAGAAAAAAAACGCACTCGCGATGAAATGTTCTCCGAGCTCATGCTGTCCTCCCACACTGACAGAGCACAGACGAATGCGTGGAGGCAAATAATGTCAGAGTACAGGAAAGCACAAAATGACCGGGAGGAGAGGTGGCGGGCTGAAGAGAGTAAGTGGCGGGCTGAAGACAGGGCTGAAGCTCAAATGTGGCGGCAGCGTGATGAGAGGAGGCAGGATTCAATGCTGAGGCTGCTGCAGGACCAAACCAGTATGCTCCAGTGTATGGTTGAGCTGCAGCAAAGGCAGCTGGAGCACTGCTGCCCCTCTGTAACCAACCGCCCTCCTCCCCAAGTTCCATAGCCTCCACACCCAGACGCCCAAGAATGCGGTGGGGGGGCCGCCGGCCAACGAGCCACTCCACCACAGAGGATTGCCCAAAAAAAAGAAGGCTGTCATTCAATAAATTTTAAAGTTGTAAACTTTTAAAGTGCTGTGCTTAAAGTGCTGTGTGGCATTTTCCTTCCCTCCTCCACCACCCCTCCTGGGCTACCTTGGTAGTCATCCCCCTATTTGTGTGATGAATGAATAAAGAATGCATGAATGTGAAGCAACAATGACTTTATTGCCTCTGCAAGTGGTGATTGAAGGGAGGAGGGGCGGGTGGTTAGCTTACAGGGAAGTAGAGTGAACCAAGGGGTGGGGGGTTTCATCAAGGAGAAACAAACAGAACTTTCACACCGTAGCCTGGCCAGTCATGAAACTGGTTTTCAAAGCTTCTCTGATGCGTACCGTGCCCTCCTGTGCTCTTCTAACCGCCCTGGTGTCTGGCTGCGCGTAACCAGCAGCCAGGCGATTTGCCTCAACCTCCCACCCCGCCATAAACGTCTCCCCCTTACTCTCACAGATATTGTGGAGCACACAGCAAGCAGTAATAACAGTGGGAATATTGGTTTCGCTGAGGTCTAAGCGAGTCAGTAAACTGCGCCAGCGCGCCTTTAAACGTCCAAATGCACATTCTACCACCATTCTGCACTTGCTCAGCCTGTAGTTGAACAGCTCCTGACTACTGTCCAGGCTGCCTGTGTACGGCTTCATGAGCCATGGCATTAAGGGGTAGGCTGGGTCCCCAAGGATACATATAGGCATTTCAACATCCCCAACAGTTATTTTCTGGTCTGGGAATAAAGTCCCTTCCTGCAGCTTTTGAAACAGACCAGAGTTCCTGAAGATGCGAGCATCATGCACCTTTCCCGGCCATCCCACGTTGATGTTGGTGAAACGTCCCTTGTGATCCACCAGAGCTTGCAGCACTATCGAAAAGTACCCCTTGCGGTTTATGTACTCGGCGGCTTGGTGCTCCGGTGCCAAGATAGGGATATGGGTTCCGTCTATAGCCCCACCACAGTTAGGGAATCCCATTGCAGCAAAGCCATCCACTATGACCTGCACATTTCCCAGGGTCACTACCCTTGATATCAGCAGATCTTTGATTGCGTGGGCTACTTGCATCACAGCAGCCCCCACAGTAGATTTGCCCACTCCAAATTGATTCCCAACTGACCGGTAGCTGTCTGGCGTTGCAAGCTTCCACAGGGCTATCGCCACTCGCTTCTCAACTGTGAGGGCTGCTCTCATCTTGGTATTCATGCGCCTCAGGGCAGGGGAAAGCAAGTCACAAAGTTCCATGAAAGTGCCCTTACGCATGCGAAAGTTTCGCAGCCACTGGGAATTATCCCAGACCTGCAACACTATGCGGTCCCACCAGTCTGTGCTTGTTTCCCGAGCCCAGAATCGGCGTTCCACAGCATGAACCTGCCCCATTAGCACCATGATGCATGCATTGGCAGGGCCCATGCTTTCAGAGAAATCTGTGTCCATGTCCTGATCACTCACGTGACCGCGCTGACGTCGCCTCCTCGCCCGGTATCGCTGTGCCAGGTTCTGGTGCTGCATATACTGCTGGATAATGCGTGTGGTGTTTAATGTGCTCCTAATTGCCAAAGTGAGCTGAGCAGCCTCCATGCTTGCCTTGGTATGGCGTCCGCACAGAAAAAAGGCGCGGAACGATTGTCTGCCATTGCTCTGACAGAGGGAGGGGCGACTGACGACACGGCTTACAGGGTTGGCTTCAGGGAGCAAAGTGGGTGTCTTTACATCAAGGAGTATTTCAGGCAGGACTTCACGGAGGGTTCCAATAAGAAATGGTGCACCTAAGTTATCGTTCTTATTGGAACAAGGAGGTTAGCCTGGCCTCTGATTGATACATGGCTAGATTTACCTCGCTGCACCTTCTCTGTGAGTGACTGCAGGGTGACCTAGAGGAATGAGTCCCCTAGACAGGGGAGGAGGCAAATGAGTACAAAACAAATCTGGTCTATTTCTTGTTTTGACCCACTCCATCTATCTTTTACATCTTTGGCTGGCAGCAGACGGTGCAGAAGGACTGCATGCCATCCACATCTCAGGGCTGCTCGGCAGAAGATGGTACAGTACGACTGCTAGCCATCCTCAACTCTTGCCTGCCTGGCAGAAGATGGTACAATACGACTACTAGCAATCCTCATCTCTTGCCTGCCTGGCAGAAGATGGTACAGTACGACTGCTAGCAGTCCGTATCGCCTGCCCGCTCACCATAAGACGGTTCAATAGGACTGACTGCAGGACTAAAGAGAATGACCTGGTCAAGTCACTCCAAATTTAGTCCCTGCGCCCATGTCTGCCCAGGCGCTCCCAGCCGACGTGGCCAGGAGCACCTCGGACACGACGAGGACGACTACCAGTCGTATTGCACCGTCTGCTGCCAGAAGGCAATGGGTTGCTGCTACTGTGCAGCAAAGCCGTACCGCGTCTGCCAGCACCCAGGAGACATAGGGTGACGGTTACCTGAGTGGGCTCCATGCTTGCCATGGTATGGCGTCTGCACAGGTAACTCAGGAAAAAAGGCGCGAAACGATTGTCTGCCCTTGCTTTCACGGAGGGAGAGAGGGAACGGGGGCCTGACGATATGTACCCAGAACCACCCGCGACAATGTTTTAGCCCCATTAGGCATTGGGATCTCAACCCAGAATTCCAATGGGCAGCAGAGACTGCGGGAACTGTGGGATAGCTACCCACAGTGCAACGCTCCGGAAGTCGACTCTAGCCTCGGTACTGTGGAAGCGCTCGCTCCGCCGAGTTAATGCACTTAGAGCATTTTCTGTGGGGACACACACACTCGAATATATAAAACCGATTTCTAAAAAAATGACTTCTATAAATTCGACCTTATTCCGTAGTGTAGACATACCCTCAGAGCAGCATGTCTGGCAGCCATGCCCCCAGGCTGGAGCCAGACACGCTGCAGCGCTGCTTGGCAGTAGAGCGCAACCCCGCTGCCCAGAGCGCTGCCCACGCGGCGGTGTAGCTGTGGGGGAGGGGCTGGGGGCTACCCTCCCCAGCTGGGAGCTCAAGGACTGGGCAGGACGGTCCTTTGTGGGCTGGATGTGGCCTGCGGGCCGTAGTTTGCCCAATTCTGCTCTACCACGTAAGCTAAAAGCCATATGGCTCTTCGCTAAGGTTATAAAGCAAACTCATTAATCTCTCTCTCTAAGTGGTCTCGGTGCCACTAGATGGGACAGAGCACCGCACTCAGGAGATGTGTGGGTTACACATGCAAAAAAGGGCAATCTCTAATGGTGTAGAGCTAGTTGGAAAAATTTCATCAAAACAAAGTTTCAACAAAAATTATGATTTTTTTCCATTTTCTACCGAGTTTAGTAAGGACCTCAGTATAATGACTCATCTGGAAGATGGCACCTTTAACAGCACAGTGCTCCTAAGGCCATGCTGGATGGGTACAGAGTCAGAGATAAGGACCTCCACTGAATCATCACCATTACTTTTTTACTTTTTCTTGAGGTTCTTCAATCCAAGTATCCACCAGGCCATCCTTCTTTATCTCCTGAGGCCTGATGAGATTACAGGCCAAGATGTTATGGTTGCAAGCATTTATATGGCATTCTTCATATTTACTCACATTACTGATGGCCTAGTCAGGAATTACTCCTCCACATCAGAAAAACAGGACTCATTAATCATGGAGTGTTTTTATCCAAGTTGCCAGCAGAAACTAAAGCCTGAAGATCTCCCCTGAAGAATCAAGTAATATATTGTATAGATGAAAATACCAAAGTGATTCATTTGGTTGCATTTGAAAATCTCAGAAGCCACACTTGACGTATAACACATTCCTCTGGATTTTCAGGTACTGTTTATTTCTGGAATCACCTTCTACCTATCCTCTTTAATGTTGCAATAACTTATTAAGAGGCAGGATTGAAACAGCAAAACAAAATGGTATGTGAAATAATGTAAATTATTTAAGGCCCCAATCCTGCAACACTTTACACGTGTTCTAAACTTTGAGTGTGTAAGTAGCCCCATTGGCTTCAATGGTATTTGTGTGCTTAAAATTAAGCACATACGTGTGTGTTTACAAGATTGGAGCCTAACTCTTCATCTATTTTATCTGTTTTTTTGGCCTCTGGTATGCAGGAGCTTAGGCTGGAGGATCATAGTATTTAATCACTATGACTCTCTCTTCAAACCATTTACATTTACAGTCTTCAGAACCCTCACTTTCCTCATTTCTTAAATAGTCCATAATTTTTTGTAACTAACTGTTAAAGAATTGTCCCAGGTTTAACTATCAGAGCATAAAACAACATTTTTACAACTTTTCAGCATCATTTTACAATACTTTAATTTGCTTTCAATTAACATGCATTTAGTGCCATTTTGAGGTGGTAACAAATCTGAGAAACAGTGACTTATGCAGAAGTGCATTGTAATGAAGCATAGACATAAAAGGATGTAGCACATATTAGGGTTTATTGACTGTATTTCTTCAGAGTGCCATTTCAAGTAACATTGTTGAGTACATTAGGCTGGGTTACTTTCAGTAATTCAAAATTAGTTATTCATATACTCTTTCTAAAACCCAAATATTTTCTCTCAATACTGTTAAATAAAACAGGTCAGTTATGTTTTATCTTCTTTTCAGTCTACTGCTTTCTCTTCCTTTACCTCAAAAGATCTATTTTATTTTACTTCCTCATTGCCTGAAGTCTTCCTTCTCCATTCGTAAGTCAAGCTCCAAAGGCTTTTAATCATTTTCCTTTGTCCTTCAGTGTACTCCTTGCCTTCAGTGTACTCCTTGCTCTCTGTTTTATATTTGAGGCTCAGTTACATTGTGTTCAGTGTATCTAACTGTCCTTATCTTCCTTCTTGAAGCCTTTTCTTCTATTCCTGAAGTTCTCAAACAAAAATGAAATGTTTTCAACTGTTCAAATTAAATTCAAACACCCTGAAGAACTGCCAGTTTATACCAACAATACAATTAATTAGCTCATTTGAAGGTTAAATCAGTTGTTTCACGTAATACCAAAGTCAACATGAGCTTAAGCTAGTGGGTGATAAAAACTATAGTTTTAATTAATAAGCACAAAATTTCACTTTAACTAAGATATCTCAATTTAATTCTCATGTAGGATGAGGTTTAGTTTTGTTTCTTACCCAGTGAATTACAAAACTAGTAGGTGAAAGTGAAGCTGCTCAAGAGCATAGGAGCTGGAAGAAGGGGTGTTCGGGGTGCTGCCACACCCCCTGGCTTGAAGTAGTTTCCATCATGTACAGCAGTGGTGGGCAACCTGCGGCCCACGGGCTGCACGCAGCCCATCAGGGTAATCGGCTAGCGGGCCATGAGCTGCAGGCGGCCATGCCTCCAGACGGTCAATGTAAACAAACTGTCTTGTGGCCCACCAACGGATTACCCTGACGGGCTGCGTACAGCCTGAGGGCCGCAGGTTGCCCACCACCGATCTACAGGGTTTACAGTTTGGTTCAATGGCTCTCAGCACTTCCACTATAAATATTGCTCCAGCACCCTGGCTCAAGAGAACATGTGGAAAAGTTTCTTGGGCTCCATTTTAGGCCTGATCCAAAGCCCATGTGGAGCCAATGGGAGGTTTTCCACTGATTTTGATGGGGTGTGGAACAGGTTCTGTTAAAGCAGCCACACCCAACCCCAAAACAGCATCACCAATAAGTGAAGCTGTTAGGTGTCATTTATCCTATCTATTTCCTTTTCAGCTCTCCTATTCGCTGTAACTGGTTTTGACTTTTCTCCTATACTGGACATCTACAGGTTTCCCTGTACCTGGTAGAAGTGAATTTATTAAAACTGCTGCATCCCATATTGCTAAGCTTTACATTTATCTTCGATTTGGGGTTCTGAAGCTGCTAGAGCACTTTATTTTTCAGTTATGACTAGTAGCTTACATCACATCCAGTGGAAAAGTGCTGTGTTAAGAATGAGATCACAGAGAGGTGATCACTACTTAGCTATTATGGCTATGGGCATGAAAGGAAATCTAAGATAGTGTGAATAGGTTCCCAGGGTCTTCATTTAATTTATGTATGCAGGGGAAATCTCACTTCCACTACATCAGATGGCAGGTTGAGAGATAAGAGTATCTCTCTGAGCCTTTTTCAGCTACCATTAACCACTGATAGGTAACTGGATAGATAGGTAGCTGAACGAAACTCAAACGCCTTTGCTCTCCTCCACATTCCATTTCTCTGCTTTCACTTTTTAATTACACATCCCCCATGTGCCTCTTTATTTTCAGAGTGGTAGCTGTGTTAGTCTGTGTCAGCAAAAACAACGAGGAGTCCTTGTGGCACCTTAGAGACTAACAAATTTATTTGGGCATATGCTTTCGTGGGCTAGAACCCACTTCATCAGATGCATCACGAAAGCTTATGCCTAAATAAATTTGTTAGTCTCTAAGGTGCCACAAGGACTCCTAGTTTTTTTTCTTTATTTTCTGTAATCCTTCCCTTGCATCACAAAGAGCAGCTACAACTCTTCTAGTTCTAGTTCTTCTATTTTTCCATTAACATTTTGAAACTTTTTCGATAACTAATTTGTCAAGAATTCAGCTCTAAAAAAACCCTTGCTGCTTGCAAGTGTACTATTGACAAAATGCAAATTCTAGTATTCTACAAAGAGAGAGAATTAGAATTTCCCCCTCACTCTAGAATCCCCATGTTAGAGAATTACGTATTTTATAAATACAGCCTACTAACATTTAGAATTATAAAAGAAAATCCACTTATTTAAATAACATGTCAGAGTGTTGTGACTTAAAGAATATAGAATCACAGAAATTAAAGATGAAAAAGACAGATTAGGGTATTTAAACTATCACTTGCCAAAGCAAGGTACCCTAGAATTTCAAGTACTTTTGACCAGCATAGTTTAAAATGTCTTCAGGGTTGGGCCTTCCACCACTTCCTTTTGGAGACTATTCCACAGTGTAATGGTTTTCATAATCAAGACATGTATATTCTGTCTGAAACATGATTTTGGAGCCAGTGTTGGAATGCCACAAGAAGTTCCAGCCCTCACGTGATTTCTAGTCCTGCCCAGGTAAAAATCCTTTTCCCTGGCTAACTTCCCACTTGCTCAACTTCCTAGGAACAGCAGCCAATGAGAGCTGCTGAAGGAGGCAGGCAGAGATTGTCCCCAGCCCTCAGGAGCCCAGAGGAGGTTTTAAGTAGAAGAAGGAGGAGAGTGAGCAGACAACACCATTCTCACAGGAGGAGAAGGGGAAAGAGGAAGCAAAAAGAGTCCAGAAGTTCGGAGTGGCTCTGTTCCCTCCTTCCTTCCTGTGAAAAAATATCTGCCCTCTGCTCATCCCTCCCCTCTCCATCCCTGCAACACCAAGTCTGGGAAGAGGAAGATGGGGCAAGGGAGTGAAGAACCTCTGGAGCTTCCACCCTGGAGGTAGCTACAGAGATGTCCTTTTCTGCCCCTCCCCTACCGGGGAGAGGAGAATGAAGAACCCCTGGAGAGGCAGGAGAATCAGAGGACAGGGAGCAGAAGTGGGGCTGGGGAACCAAAATTGATATGTGGCTGGGGAGTGCATAATTAATTGCTTGGATGGGACATGGGCAGATGTAGGGCTAGTTGGGGGACAGAACTGCTCAACCGTTAATGGTAGCCATCAAAAGGCCTACTAGAGACCAGCAAGGTAAGGCTGTCAAGGTCACCTATACACTGTGATCTCCTGGGCTCCACACAAACATAAAATACCTCGTCAAAATATACAGTTCAACCCCCTCCAAAATATCCTTGCAGTCCTCTCAACAACCAACCACAAAGCCCACAATTTCCTCTCCAGCTTCCTGGAGTCTCTCAGCTTCTTGAGGTAGGAGGAAGCACCACCTTGCCTTCTCACTCCCTTACTCTAGAGCACAATCTATTGTACTCCTTTTCATGATGACTACAAAAACCAAACATCCCTCACCACAACCATCAAAGAGAAGTTCATTCTTTGTGTTTATTATTCACAATGACTACTCCCATTATATTGGAAAAGAAAGAAAGATCAACAAAACCCGTAAGAGTATTATCACATACTAAATTGTTTCCTGGTATTAACCATTATTAGTAGTAAATTTATTATTAGTAGTAAATGAAACAATGAGGCAAAATCCTAATAATCCCACAGAGAATGGTTAAATCAATTGTAATCCAGGTTGTGAGCACTTGAGCAAAACTGAAGGCTGTGCATTTCTGGGAGATTACTGCTTGCATCAGGTGCATTAACCACCCATGAACTGTAATAACCCCCTGCAAAATTCATTGCCAGAAGCATCTTGGAAAGAAATGTTTAGACATATACATTTCCTCAGTACTACTTTACTGAAGCCTTGATCCTGCACTCCTTATTCAGACAAAATTCCCATTGATTTCAATAGGAATTTGCAACAATTTGAGCCTGGAGTTTTAAAGCTATTTCATGACTTGAATTATTCAAAGGATTCATATAACCTTGCAGTTACTATATTTTTGTTTATTAAAGAGAGAGAGGGAGAGAGAGAGAGAATCTCAACCTGTGCATGGAAGGATAAAAAGCATTATGAGTCTTCTTTGAAGCTGTTGGTCTAATTAAAAGTTTATTTCCTGCCAATGAATTGTAATAACTTGAATGAATACAGCATACAGCATCTCTTGTGTGATTCAAGTGATAATATCTGCTACTTCCTACCCACTATCATATTCACATTTTGTTAATTTTGTTCTTGCTTCTCATGCTTTGTTTTCCAGTCCAGTAAAAACTATTAAATATTAACTGCAGTACATGGAATTTTGTTGTACATTTAGGACTATGTTCAGACTTCTTGATCTTGTGTTTAGGTATCTCTAATTACTTTGCCTGGGCCCTGCATATCTAGAAAGTTACACTGTATGAGACGTGAACAGCTCAGCACTAATTCTGTCGGTGAACATGGGTATCAGCTACTTTTCACCTACTGTGACAATGGTACAAACATTTAAAACCACTTAGAAGACAGCTCTTATCCACAAAAGTTGTGCAGCCTTTTTTGAGCTGCCGCTTCTCTATATTATCCCATCTAAAGGCCTAGTCCAGCTCCCATTGAAGTCTTTCCATCGACTTCAATGAGAATTGTATAGGAGCCTAAAAAGCTGAGACTGGCAGCAATATGGAACAGCTGAGCATCCTGACATAAAGTCTTAAGAGGGTTCTTTCCTACTGATGTTCTGCACATCTGAAAAACTCTGTCGTAGGTTATTCACTGATGTACATCTTTGGGATGAGGCTAAAAACTCTTGGTTTCACTCCAGTTTTGTGTGGATTGTTGTGTGCCCTTGTGTTACGACTGCATATCTTAGGATTTGTGTTGTTTCCTCACTGAAAGTTAATATAAATTGTCTTGTTTTTTTATAATCTTGCTTCATTTATTCTTATATTAAGGCTCACAGAATCCTTCAATGTTATTATTATTTATATGATGGTAGTACCCACAATGTACTAGGTCCTGTACAAATTCATGGAAAGATGTAGTCCCATCTCTAGCTTCCATTAATGCTTACCATCCCCTGGAAATATGGGATGGACCCAACTACCTCACATATTCCCACAGGAGCTGTCTGTGTCCCAGGCCAGTTGTTCTCCCCAGGAATAGCTCTCTGGCTTCCCCGCCCTCTCTGTCCAGAGACTCTTTTTAACAACTTACTGTCCCCTTGATCTCTAAGTTCCCAACCTTGGCAAACCTTCTGTGCAACTTTGGGCTGAAACTTGGAAATAGTATCTTTACCGCTAATAGCTCAGCCATTGTCTTGTAACTGCTCCCCAAGAGTTTGTTGGGAGGCTGCTTACCTAGAGCTATTGTGTTGCTTTCGTGCTTGCTTTTTCAACACCCAACAGATCAACTCATTCATAGAGGAAACCCAATAACCTAGTATAGCTAAACAGTGACTATCTCACAGACCAGGTCTCATACAATATTGACACAATTATCACAGATCAGTATTCCTAGATTATTACATAGCAGTTCCATGTCCACCAGAGGGCCTTCCCCGAAGGCATAGAGCCAGCATAGCCATCTCTATACCACTTTCCCACACAACCTCTAGCGTAGTAGTGTGCCAAGGCATGGTTAATATCTTCACTCTAGAGTTAACATGGGTGATTGGCACATGAGTTTGAGCATCCACACTGCAAAGCTCAAGGGTATCCACTCAACTGAGTCCATGGTGGACTCTATTCATTTTGAGGCACTAGGACTTCTGGGGTCACATCCCATGGTTCTTAGTGCAGCTCTAAGGTGCACCACTCTATAAATTATTTCATAGTATATTATAAGAGAACTTGTCTGTCCTTCTTGGGCACTTGTGTGGAAGCTGTCTTAGCCCACCAATTAGTAAGTAAACCGCCTCCAGCTTGGCACATTAAAGATTTCTGTCTGCAGCCTCTGTTCCAACCAGTGTCAAGACATAGATCCTGTTTTGAGTGATGACCTGATCGAACAGTTGACATCAGTGCAACTCCTATTTCAGAAACAGAGTGGAGATACAGGGCATAAGACATGGTAGGGGACATTTTGGCAGGGCTTGTCACCCTGAGAAGACAGCAACATGCCTTCCTAAGGAGATCATGCAGGCTCCAGACATGGCGGAGTGGAGGCAGCTGATGTGTGTTTTAATAGCTGTGCATTCCCTATATGCTGACCGCTGGTTTAGAGGAGTGGTGGATCTACATCATCTACAGACGTGGATGACCAGCAGCAGGCCCAGAACTTCCACCTGAGGAATTTGCCTCAGCCCTTCAGAGCCAGAACATAGAAATGAGGGAAGTTATACCAGTCCAGAAGTGGATTGCTCACGTTAGTGGCTAATCAGTTTAGTGTTGGCAAGTCAATGATCAGTGCTGTCATCATGGATGTTTGCAAGATAATTATTGCTTTGGTGCACCCACAAGCTGCATTCCCTCTAAGGTGCGTGCCTGGGCAGCTGCTCAAGAGGGCAACAAGGGCCGTGCATCTAATTAGTGGAGCTGCGCAAGTGTGGCTCCACTAATTAGGTGACTGGACCCTGGAGAGGAGGATGCACATGTAAGCTGGTGGTGTGCGGGGAATAGGTGGTAGTGTGGGGGGCAGTGGGGTGAGGGCTGGGGGGGGAGTTTGGGGCTTGAAGGGCTGCAGTGGCTGGGGAGCTCAGCCGGCCCCCTCCCCTGGCCATGGCTAAGTCACCACAGCTGGGCAGATACAAGCCTCCTCTCTCCCAGCCCTATCTGGGCTAGGGCGGCCGGGGTGTGATGTGCCTCTTCTTTCCCAGCCCTGGCTGGGCTGCAGTGGCTGGGGAGAGAGGCGTCTGGGAGCCAATGGAGAACAAGGTAGAAAGCTCACAGTGGCTGGAAGTTGTATTTTGTACAAGCTGGTGTCTCTGTTGCTCAAACGTTTAGCCCCAAGTACAGTGATAGTAATCAAGTCTGAAGGTGACAAACACATGGATTATTGGGGCTAGATCTTCAAGGAAGAAGGGGTAGAGGATTTTAGCAGCTGAAGGTGGAAGAAGCTGGTGTTGCAGTTGCGTGGTTCTGTTGTTTTGGGTTTTTTGCCACAGACCACTTTAAGGTTAGGAGGGTCCCTCCCAGCCATTGATACTACCTGGTCGTTTAGGGGATGGCGGGTGTCTCCCAGACAAACTACATCTCCCAGTGCTAATGGGAGTACTTGATCTTCAGTGGTGTTCACCAGGGGCACAGCACAGCTTTCAAATGGTTCCAAGGGCTTCTAGCACTTTATTGTGCAGGAGTTAGGGCCAAACTCTTGTCCAGCCCTCTCCCCAAATCAATTCTAAAACTTAATGGAAATCACTTGTCTGGATTGTTTGCGGAGAGGTATTGGAAACCATTAAGGCCAGATCCTTGCTATCTGGTACAGTTCTGGCTCTTCAGAGTACTCCCTTTGACCCATAGGTAGCAAGCACTATGTTTGGTGCTAAGTGTTTTGTAGGATGAAGAGATTATTTGCAAGCTCTTTGAAGCAGGGATTTGTCTGCAAACTCGGAAGCCATGTGTTACTGTGCTCTGTTTACTTAAGGGACTTGTAAAAACTAAATGAGCCTACTCTGAGTTTTTGAGTTAGTGACACATACAATGTGAAACCAGGAGAATTTTAACTTTGCCTGTTTCTACAGGGCTGTGTTGCAATTGCACAGCCTGGATCCTAAGCACTCATTTAAAATGCCCATAACCAACCACTTGATGTCTTACTTCCCTTCTTATTTTCAATGTTTTCACTTGTTTGTTTGTGGTTTTGCTTGCTGTGTTGCTTTATTACTTATTTTTACTGTTTTATGTGTGAGCAACATTAATCAAATTAAGAGTTGACATCCTATAGAACTTGTATAAGTCTGAGTGAATGCCTTTTACTCTCCTTTCCAGTATCAGAAAATATTGTATTAATATTTGCGATGAGCTTATGACTATTTCCAGTTGACTCATAGATTTGTTTAGCATCTTAAAGCTGAGCTGTATGCAGATAATATACATGCAAGAGGGATAGTTTTGTGAACTGTAAAAGTCCGTAGCATGCTAGTGTTTTGGCAGATGCTTCATTTTTTGAGAGCAGCTTTCCCTGAAGATTTAATGGTCTATGGTGGGAGTAGGTTATTAAATTGGGCCTCTGGTGCATTTTTTTTTTAATGCTTTCACTTAACAACCATGACTTTGTTTTATTTATATAGCTATTTTCAGTAAGCCACATTTTGGTCTGTTTACTAGCTTGGGTTGTTAGAAAGGATGATAAAATACATGTACTCCAAGGGCAGTGTTAATTTTATTTTTATTTGATTTCCTATTAAGCAGTGCACCTTGTTAATTATCCCTTGTTTTAATATTCTTTCTTCCTCCATACCTAAGAACTTTTTAAAAATATATAGTATATCTAGGATTTTTTTGTAGTGGTGGTAATGTCTCAATTTCTTCTCCTGGAGGTTGTGGGAACTCCGCCCTCCCAGGGCCCACTGCAGTACGGGCCTCGTCCCCTGTCTCCAGGGATCTCTCTCTTTCCTGTTTTGGGGGTCTCCTCCTCGGGCCCCCTCTCCCCTTTGGGGAAGGGTTCCAGTCCACCCCCAGGACCACGGGGTAGGCCAACCCCCCTATTACCTCCACCTTCTTCCAGGCAAACCTCCCCTGCACCTCCAGGGGTACCTGGGCCTTATCCCCATGGATGCATTCCACGAGCATCCTTTCCCCAGGGATAAGCCAATGCGGCTTCACTAAGTGCCGCTGTATAAGGGAGCAAGCGGAGGCCATATCCACTAGACCCCTCTGGGGTCTTTTTCCAACCTGCACTGGGATGGTGGCCAGCCCACGGCTCTTTTTCTACCCCCTAATCTTAGTCCAACCACAAAATTCAGCTGCCCCACATTCCATCACCGGGCAGTCCCAGCTCTTATGTCCCAGCTGTCCACACCACCAGCATATGAGCTGCCCCGAGCGGTTGGGGGTCCCCTTGGGCTTCTCCCACTGCTTGTCTACCGGCTTCACCCCAGGGTGCTCACGGGTTTTCCTTCCCCGCCCTGTGACCCGCAGGGCCCGATGCTCCCTCAGCAGGAAGTCTTCCTCTGCATATTCTTCCGTTCTTTGCACGGCGGCTTCTGGGGTGGCCGGTTGATGTCACCTCACCCAAACCCGCAACCTATCGGGTAGACACTGTACAAACTGTTCAAGGATCACTTGATCCATTATCTGCAGCACGATGTGGGCATCGGGCCTCAACCACCTTGTTGCCCAGTCCGTTAACCTTTGGGCAAAGGCCTGGGGGCGCATGCCCCCGCCCACCGGGCTACCTGAAACTTTTGCCGATATTTCTCAGCAGAAAGTCTGAGGCCGTCCAGGATTGCTGCCTTCACTGCATCATAATCCCTAGCTTGGGCCCCCATCAGGGCCATGTACCCGGTGCTTAAAATTAATTGTTTTGCTGAATCAGGGCCATAATGCACTGTTTGCCTCTATGTCAGACCACTGATGAAGCTATTAACATAAATGCTCTAAAAATATGTGCTCTAAATAACATAGGACTGGAACAGACTTCAAGAGGTGTTCTAGTCCAAGCCCCTGCACTCAAGGCAGGACGAAGTATTATCTAGACCAGTGGTTCCCAAACTAGGGGCGCCGCTTGTTCAGGGAAAGCCCCTGGTGGGCCGGGCCAGTTTGTTTACCTGCCGTGTTCGCAGGTTCGGCCGATCATGGCTCCCACTGGCTGCAGGTTGCCGTTCTTAGCCAATGGGGGTTGTGGGAAGTGGCACGGGCCGAGGAACTTGCTGGTCGCCCTTCCTGCAGCCCCCATTGGCCTGGAGCGGCGAACCACGGCCAGTGGGAGCCACGATCGGCCGAACTTGCGAACACGGCAGGTAAACAAACTGGCCTGGCCTGCCAGGGGCTTTCCCTGAACAAGCGGTGCCCCTAGTTTGGGAACTACTGATCTAGACCATCCCTGACAGGTGTTTTTCTGACCTGCTCTTAAAAATCTCCAACTCCAGAGATTCCTCAACCTCCGTAGGCAATTTATTTTAGTGCATAACTACCCTGACAGTTAGGAAGCTTTTCCTAATGTCCAACCTAACCTGCCCTTGCTGCAATTTAAACCAACTGCTTCTTGTCCTATCCTAATTGATTAACAAGAACAATTTTTCTCCCTCCTCCTTGTATGCACTTGAAAACTGTTATCATGTCACCTCTCAGTCTTCTCTTCTCCAGACCTCACAAACCCAGTTTTTTCTATTATCCCTCACAGGCCATGTTGTCAAATGTTTAATTATTTTTGTTGCTCTTCTCTGGACTTTCTCCAATTTCTCCACATCTTTCCTGAAATGTGGCACCCATAACTGGACACAGTACTCCAGTCTGATGCCTAATCAGCGCAGAATAGAATGGAAGAATTACTTCTTGTGTCTTGCTTACAACACTCCTGATAATACCTCCCAGAATGATGTTTGCTTTTTTTGCAACAGTGTTACACCCTTGACTCATATTTAGCTTGTGATCCACTATGATCCCCAGATCCTACTCTACAGTACTCCTTCTTAGGCAGTCATTTCCCATTTTGTATGTGTGCAACTGATTGTTCCTTCCTAAGTGGAATACTTTGCATTTGTCCATATTGAATTTCATCCTATTTACGTCAGACCATTTCTCCAGTTTGTCCAGATCATTTTGAATTTTTATCCTATCCTCCAAAGCACTTGCCCAAATGAGCCCTTCTGCACCAGAAACCAAAGGCTATCAATAGTGTAACTTTATAACTAAGAAAAAACATAAAACATTCCTTAATCAATATGCATGTAGTTGTAATCAGGGATTATGTTAATTTTTGGTTTTATCATAGGAAAGAATAATATTTTACCTTGATTGCCATCTTATTGATGAAAAAACAGTATATCTCATTTGCAGTCACTTCAGCAATTTGTTAATTATTGAGTAAGCATCAAATGAGACAAAAACCTTGGTTTTTTTTAGATTTTTATGAATGAAATTCTATTACTATCAAATCAATTAAAGGCACTGTTCTAAATTCTATTTTATATCTATTTTCATGCTAATAAATGTAATAATTCTTCATCATTACATCTTAATTCTCAACCATTTTCTAAAATGAAGACATTTTAGAGTCTTTTAGATTGTCCTTGGAACGTTCAAAATATGTATAGAATGATTAGATGGATATTATGGATGTTTGCTATCAGTTTTTTCCTCTAACATATTTATTTTGTCTACTGGTCTTGAAAATATTATTTCCTCTCATAGCATATTCATCCCTTGCAGTCAACATGGCCAATATACAGTTTCAAATAAAGAATAATCAAGCAGAAGAATACATTTTGTGTACTAGACTGTTCTGAGCTCATTGCCACGTTCCTTCCAGATGATGATGTGGTATCTTCTCGCACTGAGGATACCTCTCCAGGGGAGGGAACTCCAGTTAGTAGGAAGAGACAGGTATTAGTAATGGACAATTCGATCATTAGAAACATAGATACCTGGGTTTGTGATGACAGGGAGAACCACATGGTGACTTGCCTGCCCTGTGCGAAGGTTGTGGCTCTCTTGGACATCTAGATAGACTTATGTGTAGTGCTGAGGAGGAGACGGTGGTTGTTGTACATGTAGGCACCAATAACATAGGGAAGGATAGGAGAGAGGTCCTGGAGGCCAAATCTAGGTTGCTAGGTAAGAGATTGAAGTCCAGGACCTCCATGGTAGCATTCTCTGAAATGCTTCCAGTTCCACGCACAGGGCCAGTTAGACAGGCAGAACTGCAGGGTCTCAATGCGTGGATGAGACGATGGTGTGGGAAGGAGGGGTTTAGATTTATTAGGAACTGGGGAAACTTTTGGGAAAGGGGGAGCCTATACAGGAAGGATGGGCTCCATCTAAACCAAAATGGAACCAGACTGCTGGCACTTATCTGGGGGGGGGCGGAGGGGGCTGTGATAGAGGTCTATAAAATCATGACTGGTATGGAGAAAGTAAACAAGGAAGTTCTCATAACACAAGAACTAGGGGTCACAAATGAAATTAATAGGCAGCAGGTTTAAAACAAACAACAGGAAATATTTTTTCACACAGTGCACAGTCAACCTGTGGAACTCCTTGCCAGAGGATGTTGTGAAGGCCAAGACTATAACAGGGTTCAAAAAAGAACTAGCTAAATTCATGGAGGATAAGTCCATCAATGGTTATTAGCCAAGATGGGCAGGGATAGTGTTCTACCCTCTGTTTGCCAGAAGCTGGGAATGGGTGACAGGGGGTGGATCACTTGATGATTACCTGTTCTGTTCATTTCCTTTGGGGCACCTGGCATTGGCCACTGTCAGAAGACAGAATACTGGGCTAAATGGAGCTTTGGTCTGACCCATTATGGCCGTTCTTATGTTCTTATTCAAGTCAGTATCACTTTTTCTTTTATTCTAGCAGTTCTTCTCAATAGCTGTCACCTTTTTAAAATCTCCATTCCTCACAAGTCATAAACTTTACACGTTCTCAAAAAGATAAAAGACTTCTTAGTCCTGCGCTTTGAAACCAGTACACAAGGACTCAAAAGGGCATTTACAGTATAGATAAAAACACTGAAACTTAGCAAGATTCAAAGAGTGATTGGATATTTTTATGAAAAACAAGAATATCAAAAGTTATAATAGCTAATTCATAGGGGAAAAACGTGACTGTAAGGGAGATAAAATCGCATGCTTCATGTTTTAAGCCAATAGGGTGGGTTTTTTTTATTTTTGCTTACTAGGATTAGGATGTGGACTTATACCACATCTGCCTCCATGGAGTTTCTTGCATCTTCCCCTGAACCATCTAGTGCTGGCCACTGTCAGAGACTAAATTCTGGACTAGATGGACCAGGGATCTGATCCACTCTGGTAATTCCTATTAAACTAGCAGAGTTACACCAGGGATAAATTTAGCCCAATTTTCACATATTTAAAGTAAAAAATAATTCTTATCTTCTTTGTTTTCTAACAGCGATAAATCTCTTTCCCAATATTGAAATGTACCCTCCGTATTTTTAAAATACTTAGCTGATTCTTACAGAGATGGATATTTTATTGCATTTTATCCACTTCATCGGACTTTTCCAAATGACTGTTGATAGAGGAAGGAATATGTGGGGAACAAGAAGCATTTTTTTAGGAAAGGCATAATTTCAATACATGATGTTATATCAATAGAAGGAGATTATAGCCACAATAATAACTCAAGAAATGTATGGTTCCCTGAATTCAAATCCAAGAATAAGCCATACTTCCATAGGGTACAAGTCACCACTGATTTTGGCCCACAGCTGCTGCTGTTCTTAAAAGACTGAGAAATGTAAAGTCATAGCAGCCTAGTAGTCCAAAACACTGGGCAAGACTCTCACTGGGGATAAATCAGAATAGATCTATTGAAGTAAAAAAAAAAAAATCCATTGAAAGATCACCTCATCTTAACAGCCCTACATGAGCTATACCAATTTACACCAGCTGATGATCTGACCCTCAGGATATGTCTAGACTACAGCTGCTACAGAGGCACACCTACTATTGCCACAGCACTGTAGTGCAGAGACTCCCTGCAATCGATGGAAGGAGTTCTTCCATCAGTGTCAGTAATCCACCTCTTCGAGAGGCGGTAGCTAGGTTAATGGAAGAATTCTTCCATCACCCTACCTGTATCTACAGTGGGAGCTAGGTCAACCTAACTACATCTCACGGGGCACAAAATTTTTCCCAACCCTGAGCGATGTAGCTAGGTCAACCTCAATTTTAGATATAGACAACCCTCAGTCTCTGAGATCTGTGAAGATGAAGTGATCTTTCCTGATCAGCACGGAAAGACCTAATGTTGTTGTTATGGGGTGTTCACCCCGAACCAGAAAGGAAGGGGATGTGCAGGAAGCAGCCAATCAGCTAAAGGCTGCACGGGGCAACCAATCAGGGCCCAGCAGGCTTACTTAAAAGGGAGCTGCAGAGCAGAACAGGGTCTGTTGCTGCAGGGAACCCAAGGAGAGATGACTGTTCTTAGCGGGCTGCAGGAAGGTAGCACCTTCGATAGAGCAATTACTGGCAGGGACCAGGAGAGCAAGAGGGAGCTCCTGGCTGGCTGCTGGGATGTGCTGGCTGGAGGCCCTGAGAAGAGGGCAAAGAAGGTGCTTGGGCCATGGGAAGTGGCTCAGGGAATTGAAGCAGCTCTAGTAGACAAGTTAAAGAGAGGCAGCAGGAGGCTGCTAGCTTACAAGGTCCCTGGGCTGGGATTGGGAGGAGTGGGTGGGCCTGGGTCCCCATGCTCCCCCACTGACCACTGGGGAAGTGGCTGGATTATAGAACTGGGAGATACTTCCCCCCGCTGCTATTGGGGGGGGGAGGACACAGGTGGTAGCATGGTCGGGAGGGCCAAGTCATGAAAAAGACACAGTGGTTCCTGGGCTAAGACAGGTCTGCAGGCGGAGAAGGCGGTGGGAGAGGCACCACCATGACACAGCGTGCTGGCTCAGAGAGCTAATCCCTGAGATGGCCAGCAGGCGGCACCACTCTGACAAGTGGACTCCTTCACAGTTGTCTATGAGATAGCTATAGCATCATATCTCCGTTACTAATGTTCTGCTTCAGAAAAACTGAATTTTTAAGCTGCACATATTTTTCCCTGTTTGTTTATTAACATTTAATTGTTTTTGTTATGATATAAGAAGGAAAACATGTAACATGACTTGACAGTTACAAAAATTAGTTTCTAGAGCACTATCAATATTCTCTTGACTTTTATTATTTTTACTAAGTAACAACATTATTATTTTTGTCTTATAAATAAATTATGAAGAGAAAACAACTGAAAATTAAGGATCAAATATTCCTCTATGTGGTGCATTTCAGGGAGCAAAGATGTGCAAAAATTCATGGAAGGGGGAACAGCAGCTATGTAGCATGCTTCCTGCTCTCTATGAGCTTACCCTAGCCCCATCAAGTTGGCTTTGAGGGTTTTCTGAGGGGGAAGGGTGCCAGGGAATGATCTCTTCAAAAAATGGTGGATGTCCAAGAAGAAACCCATGCAAAAGTTAATGCTTCTCTTACAGGTGCACTCCGCCTCCATGATTACAGCTTCCCCTTGGACAAAGAAAAATCTTTGCCCAAAGATTGCCCAAAAATCTTTAAAAAAGGGAAGAAGGAGGATCCTGGGAACTACAGGCCAGTCAGCCTCACTTCAGTCCCTGGAAAAATCATGGAGCAGGTCCTCAAAGAATCAATCCTGAAGCACTTGCATGAGAGGAAAGTGATCAGGAACAGCCAGCATGGATTCACCAAGGGAAGGTCATGCCTGACTAATCTAATTGCCTTTTATGATGAGATTACTGGTTCTGTGGATGAAGGGAAAGCAGTGGATGTATTGTTTCTTGACTTTAGCAAAGCTTTTGACACGGTCTCCCACAGTATTCTTGTCAGCAAGTTAAGGAAGTATGGGCTGGATGAATGCACTACAAAAGGTGGGTAGAAAGCTGGCTAGATTGTCAGGCTCAACGGGTAGTGATCAATGGCTCCATATCTAGTTGGCAGCCAGTATCAAGTGGAGTACCCCAAGGGTCGGTCCTGGGGCCGGTTTTGTTCAATATCTTCATAAATGATCTGGAGGATGGTGTGGATTGCACTCTCAGCAAATTTGCGGATGATACTAAACTGGGAGGAGTGGTAGATACGCTGGAGGGGAGGGATAGGATACAGAAAGACCTAGACAAATTGGAGGATTGGGCCAAAAGAAATCTGATGAGGTTCAATAAGGATAAGTGCAGGGTCCTGCACTTAGGACGGAAGAACCCAATGCACAGCTACAGACTAGGGACCGAATGGCTAGGCAGCAGTTCTGCGGAAAAGGACCTAGGGGTGACAGTGGACGAGAAGCTGGATATGAGTCAGCAGTGTGCCCTTGTTGCCAAGAAGGCCAATGGCATTTTGGGATGTATAAGTAGGGGCATAGCGAGCAGATCAAGGGACGTGATCGTTCCCCTCTATTCGACATTGGTGAGGCCTCATCTGGAGTACTGTGTCCAGTTTTGGGCCCCACACTACAAGAAGGATGTGGATAAATTGGAGAGAGTCCAGCGAAGGGCAACAAAAATGATTAGGGGACTGGAACACATGAGTTATGAGGAGAGGCTGAGGGAGCTGGGATTGTTTAGCCTGCAGAAGAGAAGAATGAGGGGGGATTTGATAGCTGCTTTCAACTACCTGAAAGGGGGTTCCAAAGAGGATGGCTCTAGACTGTTCTCAATGGTAGCAGATGACAGAACGAGGAGTAATGGTCTCAAGTTGCAGTGGGGAAGGTTTAGATTGGATATTAGGAAAAACTTTTTCACTAAGAGGGTGGTGAAACACTGGAATGCGTTACCTAGGGAGGTGGTAGAATCTCCTTCCTTAGAGGTTTTTAAGGTCAGGCTTGACAAAGCCCTGGCTGGGATGATTTAACTGGGAATTGGTCCTGCTTTGAGCAGGGGGTTGGACTAGATGACCTTCTGGGGTCCCTTCCAACCCTGATATTCTATGATTCTATGAAAGATAAAATGAGTGAATAGCCATAGTGTGGGAGTCAATGGCAGCATCTCTCTTGAGTGAGCCAGGCTGTTATGATATGGAATAGCACAGAGAAGGAAGCATTGTGCAAAAGCATTGGGTTCCAAAGACTTGGGACCTGATTTCCCAGTGTTTCCTTGCACTCTTCCAGGCTTGTAGCATGCCCCTTGACACCTTCCTTATGCAGAAGCTCTCCCTCCCGCCAATGGCACAATCTGCCAGGTTCACTACCTAGTGGCCTGATCCTGCACCCATTTGGAGTCCACGTCAAAGCTCCCATTGACTTCAATGATATAGGATCCAGGTATAGGTGAATGTACAGAGTTTTTTAAGCATTTTTCTCACACTGTGGAAAGAGAACAGTGGGCTGACATCAACTGAAATGACCTGCATTTATGACCACAACTCAGTCACTAGTGAAGTTTGTGATCTTAAGCAAGTTACTTGACCTCCTGCTGCTTTTACCCAGTTGTAAACGGATTACTCCATCTGGAGAATGGAATATACATGGATCTATGGAAGAATTCCTAAAAACTCAGCTTCACTCCACAAATTTAATTCACTTTTCTTAGGTCATTATGTACAGATCTGAGTACAGCATTTTGCCCAAAATGCATGATTTGTTATTGGAAAAAAAACAAACATACAGTTCCATTGGTGCCACTGTATTTTCACTAAACTTTTTTGAGAACCACTTGACACATAGATCCAAACGTGTATTTTAAATCAGTTACATAAAGCCACAGTATGAGAGAAATATTTTCTCTATTCCTCTGTAGTTAGGAAATATCAATTCCATTTTTCCTCTAGAATACTTGGAAAAAGAGATGCCTACTAGTGGTATATGACACTTATATGGCAATTTCCTGCAATATCCTTGAAAAACCTGACTGAATTAAGTATCTTTAGAGTACACTGTATAAAATGCAAAGGTTATATATTATTGTGAGCCCTGGGAAGTGTTCTGAATTTCAAAGGACTATACTGAACAATGGGCCAGACAACAAAAGACTTTTGGACAGTGTCAAGTGGTTTGCCCAGGGAATCTCTAGGGAGAGGTGAATGCAAATTCCCATCTCTGGTTATGCAAAACCCCAGCCTTTTGAAGCTACACCCTGAGGAGAGCATGATTATATACTGGTTACCTGTTATTGGAATCTGAAGATCAAAGGCACAAACTGTATAAAGGAAAGATTATCCAATTCATGTTGATTCTTGTTCTGAGCTAAAGCAGTTATGAACTTGCAACCACAGAAAAATCCCTATGTGGGGTTTGTGGTGGGGTAGTATATCCCTTAAGGGCAGTACTTCCTACTGGTCAGTCCTGTCTGTCACATGGCATAGTCCTATAAGAGTTTGGGGGTGATTTGATACACAAAGCCTGAGAAGATAGGGAGAAAGGAAGATGTAACTTTTAGAAGGAATCCTGTAACTGTATCTTTAAAGGCTTGGAACCTTGCAGAGGGTGGGGCAGCCAGCTGTCACATAGCCAATAAGAAATGAGCCGGGAGAAGGGGACAGCATAAATGCTACTCCTCCTTCATAGTAGGGCAGATGCTTGCAGACACTGCAAGGAGTAAGAAGGGTCCTGGGTTAATAGGGAGCAAACTACAGCAGGAGAAGGCTGCTAAACCCTCTGAGCCTGAGGACTAAATGGGACCAGTTAAGGGAGATAAATTGCAACCCAGCTCCAGGAGGAGAGCTGTGTACTCCTAGTAAAGAGGGGGACAATAACTGCCTGAACTACCCAAGCTCCAGGAGTAGGGGCTGAGTCTCCTGCCAAAAAGAGAGACATAAAGACTGAGAACAGAACTTAGAGGAAAGACTATAAAGGAACCTTGAAAACCAGAAGCACCTTTTCTTTATTTGGGACTTATTGTTATGGCCCCCTTTGTATGAGGTTTTGTAATAAACAAGTCCTAAGGAGGGTATTATTGAGTCACATGTCAAGAGTGTCTGAAGTGAAGTTATTGGCTTGGGAATGGAAACTGAGGCAAGGAGTAAGTGCAGTGCCACACTAACTTGGTGGGAGGGCTATATGGCCTATGACAGGTTTGAGGGAGTGACTCTTACTAGAATCTTTGCTGGAGTTGGGGGCAAGGGGTGATCTCTTTTCCAGCATGCATGTAGTTTCTTCTAATATTTTCTCTGTAATGATTTCACCTTAACACATGCGTTGGCTTATAAAGGGCTGTGTGCTAACTTTAACTGCAGGCAGTTATGCTATGCAGAAGCCTCTGAAGAGAAAGCAAAGCACAGATGCCCTGGCTAGGCAGTCTGGCTCACTGAGAATAAGAGTGTAGGCAGGGAATTGTTCAGCCTGAAGGAAAAAAAAAAAAAAAACAGTGAGGAGAGAGAGATATAGGTCTCTGCCCAAGAGAGGTGACAGCTGGACCCAGAAGCCTAAAAGTGGGTGCCCTTGCTAGACCATGGAGGGGAAATAGAGGTGCAGTTGCCCTGACCGTGACAGTGTAGACTGAACTATTTAAATAAATTGGGCATTACTAAATTATTTAAAAAGATGTAAATAGAATGGGTTTGATTCTGCACATGTAAATATATCAATAGATCTCTGAGCATTATACAAATAGCATTAAGTTTACAGGTATAGCTGGGGACAAATTTCTAGATATGGCTTTCTCACATACATGTCCCCCGCTCCGTCTTCCTCCAACATACAGACATACACTTGCATATTTAGGCCCTGTTCCTGCAAAGATTTAGACACATGCTTATTTGTATGCACTGTGAGTAGTCTTGACTTGCAGAATATTTTGTCATTCCACGTTCTGGTTCAGCAGTCAAGAATGGATGGCAAAACATCTGTTGATCAAAACTTATTAATGGAGACTGTTCATTGGCTGTCCCTCTACTACATGAATTATTCTAAATTTTGGAATCTGCTCCCCAACTCTGAGGGTGGAATTGAGCTCAATCATAAAATAAGGTTTATACAACTTTCAAATGAGAAAAATTATAAAGACTAGCTTGTTTCTTTTCTCTACAAATGCAGTTTCACTTACATAAATGAATATATATAGTCTGGGAATGCACAAAAGCCCTTTGAGGATATTTTTGACACAGGTAATATTAAAATGCATAGCCAAATTATCTATGCAAATGTCCTTGCTTCACTTTTGCATCTCTCTGGACAAGTAAAATGACCAGTGCCTTTGAAATATCTCTGTATATAAGCTATGACAAAAAGACAACGTAAATTAAATCTTTACTTTTAAGATCAGTACACTAATTTCATCTTTAAAACCAAGGTTCTTCTTGAGTTGGTACAAATCTGATCACTAAAACAGATTTTCTACAAAAAAGGTTGTGTATAACTGAAATATAAATATTAGCCTGAAAATAAACTGTAGTAATGAAAAGCATTTTTGAAATACTGTCCTTCAAAAGAATCTGCCTTTTGGGTTTTCCAAGCTGCCACAATGACCTTTTCTACAGCTCATGTGCATAGATTGCCTCTGGTGTTTTTCATCTCTCTTTCCTGATTCTCACATTCAGAATCATAAACTGCAGAGGCATAATTCACATGACAGCTTGGTAAAGTCAAGATGAACAATGGATGTCAGCGTGGAATTTCAGCCTCTGTATCACATCAACCCAGCACTGCTGTTGAAATAATTATGCTCATCTCTTTCTTTGCAAAAGAAAAAAGAACTAATACCTGATTTTCAGAGAGGCGGAGCAGCTGCAGCTACCACTGAAGTCAGTGGGCTCAGGAGCTCGGCATTTATGAAAAATCAGACTATAAATGCTCATTAAACATCTATTAATCTGCAGCACTAAGGACTGTGGAATTACAAAAGCAATACTTGGATAACAATTTGAATATACTGTTGAAGAATGAATAAACAGAACATATCACTTTGCCGATTACTTGCTTTGAATTGTAAAAATTGCTTATTAAAGTACTGCTACATAACTGAAAAACGTATTCAAATAATAACCCACTCTTTGTAACTGGTGCTAAATCCAACTATCAAAAACAGAAATAACATGAAAATACACAATTACTTGGGAAGTGTCAAAAGCTAAACACATTCCAGGTTATAGCATATAGCTTCCCAGGAGGCTGCTCAAGGAAAGTGTGTTTGGTCCATGCATATGCAAACGCTAGCTGAGTACTAAATATGGGGAGAGAAACCAGCCAGTCACGGCTTAGCAGCTACACTCCTGGCACAGCAACCAGGGTATAGACATAGCTGATTACGAGCACGTTTCCCTGTCTTGAAGTGGACCCACCGCCTGAACAAAGAGGCTAAGAGAGAGGCAATATTAAAAGTGAGATTTTTATTCTTCCCCTTATCATTAGAAGTTGGCACATCTTGCAGTGCCTCCAGCTGAAGGGGAGGAGAGGGCAGGGAGGGGGAATGAAGCTTTGCAAAGTAATTAAAAGTTTTCAAGAGCAGCAAAATAGACAAAGAAGCCAGTAACCAGCACAATAATCCACCTCAGGATCAGGGTTCTAGAGCCCTGTAAGAACCCAAAATCACCAGACCCAGGCTGAATCCTGAGTTCTCCTTTTTTGTCTTTTGTTAAAAAGACTTGACCTATTTTCCTTTCAGGGAACAGAAAAGTCAGGCAATTCAAAGAGGCAGCTTGTTGCCAGCACAACTGAGAGTTAGTGATTCCAAAACAGAAGAGGGAGCATGTGGAAGAAGTTACAGCCGGGGATAGTAGAGTGGAGAGGGAGAAAATACAGGCACAGGCAGGCAGAGACATCCATACACTCACTCCAGAGAGCATTCAGAGACATATGGCATTCGCATCTAGATCTAGTGTTTGCAAAGTATATAGAATGTGCATGCAGTGTATAGCTATACTTACCACGCAGTGTGTGTGTGTGGACAGTATATAACTATACCACGCAGTGTGTGTGTGTGTCTGTGGACAGTATATAACTATACCACACAGTGTGTGTGTGTGTGTGCACGGTATATAACTATACTATGCAGTGTGTGTGTGTGCACGGTATATAACTATACTATGCAGTGTGTGTGTGTGCACGGTATATAACTATACCATGCAGTGTGTGTGTGTGCACGGTATATAACTATACTATGCAGTGTGTGTGTGTGCACGGTATATAACTATACCATGCAGTGTGTGTGTGTGCACGGTATATAACTATACTATGCAGTGTGTGTGTGTGCACGGTATATAACTATACCATGCAGTGTGTGTGTGTGCACGGTATATAACTATACTATGCAGTGTGTGTGTGTGCACGGTATATAACTATACCACGCAGTGTGTGTGTGTGTGTGCACGGTATATAACTATACTATGCAGTGTGTGTGTGTGCACGGTATATAACTATACTATGCAGTGTGTGTGTGTGCACGGTATATAACTATACCACGCAGTGTGTGTGCGTGCACGGTATATAACTATACCACGCAGTGTGTGTGCGTGCACGGTATATAACTATACTATGCAGTGTGTGTGCGTGCACGGTATATAACTATACTATGCAGTGTGTGTGTGTGCACGGTATATAACTATACTATGCAGTGTGTGTGTGTGCACGGTATATAACTATACCATGCAGTGTGTGTGTGTGCACGGTATATAACTATACCACGCAGTGTGTGTGTGTGCACGGTATATAACTATACCACGCAGTGTGTGTGTGTGCACGGTATATAACTATACTATGCAGTGTGTGTGTGTGCACGGTATATAACTATACCACGCAGTGTGTGTGTGTGCACGGTATATAACTATACCATGCAGTGTGTGTGTGTGCACGGTATATAACTATACTATGCTCTGTGTGCGGTCCGTAGCGATACAGAGCAGGGCGTGCACACCGCTAGCAGCCCGCATGCCATATCGCCAGGAGGCGGCTCGGATTAGCCGCGGTTGCCGGCTCCATCTCAGGGACAGGCTGCGGCCCTTTTCCCCTCCCCACTTACCTGCACCTGCCGGTGGGGGGCGTGAGCAGCTGCCTCATCCGCCGCCTCCGTCCGCGCACCCGGTGCCGGCCACGGGCAGCAGCTGCGGCATCCTGCCCTGGGAGGCGGCGCCTGCCCGGCTCTCCCCGCTGCCCGGCTCCGCTCGCGTCCTCCCCTCCCCCCGGCTGCCTGCGGGATGGCGGGGGCCGCTCTCCCCGCCGCCAGGATGGGAGCGAGCGGGACGCGGAGAGCGCGCAGCCCGCGCCCAGCGCAGCAAGGTGAGGCGAGGCTGCTCATGTGACCCCCCTCCCGGCCCCTGCCCGCCCGGCGCTGCTCTCGGGCCCCGGGCTCCGAGCCCCCGCGCGCTCCGCAGCCTGGGGCGGGCCGGGCTGGGGGTGCGCCCCGGCTGTGGCTGAGCGGGGAAGCGGGGGGCTGCACACCTGCCAGGGCGCAGAAGCTATAAATAGGGAGCCTTGATTCCCCGGCCATCGAAAGGCGTGGGCGAGATCTGCTCCAGGGAGAGAGCAGGAAAGCGACAGCGGGAGATCCTGCCCCCTCCTAACCAGAGCTAGCGGCAGGCGAGTGTGAAGGGATCCTTCGGGAACAAACGCCCTTCCAAACCTGTGGCGCTCCCCCGCGAAGAAGGCTGATGTGACGGGGGCACCGAGGGTGTTACATAAGCAGGAGCTTTCTAGCAGAAGGGAAAAGAGCAGCCGCACGTTGACATGAAGAGTCGGGAAGATGAAGTCAGAGAGACAGGAAAGTGACAGGGGACCTAGATCCCAAGGGAAGAGAGTAAATATATCAAGTATGATTGTTGTTCTGAACTACATAGGGTCCCTTATTCAGTTGGTCTCACTTGCTCTCCTTACTACTGTGAAATAACTGAGCAGCTGAAGAATTTAGTAAAAGGGATCATTTGAGAAGAAATGTGAATAATCTGTTAATTGGAGTCAGGAAGGTTCTCATGATATGACTGAGTCACCATTCATAGGGTTATGTTCTTTTTCTCCCACATCTCTGGCTGTGCTTTTGCTGCTCGCCCTTAGCTTTGCTCCTGTGGCTGGAAATGTAGGGGCCTTATGTTAAGCAAATGTCAGGATAATCAAGCCCCAAGAGTCATCCTTGAACCCAGTCTTAGATTTTCCTTGCATTTTTCCTTTTTCCATGACATCTGCCTGTCCCTCAGGAACATGGTCAGAATTCATCCTTACTTTGATTCTCTTATTTCTGAAGTTCTTACTCATGCTGTAGTCAGTTCTCATTGTTACAATTTCAATTTATAGTTTTCCTCTCACAGATGTCTCCCACAGTACAGAAACTGTCTGTAACAAGGTTTTATTTCTCTGGAGGGTTTTTATGATTAATGCTGCCTCCATCATTCTGCATTGCTTGCAATTGTTCTGTGCTGATTCCCACTGTAATAATTTAAACACAGTAAATTATCATTTCTTATACTCTTAAAAATATGTAACACTTTACTAGGGTAATAAAAAAAAGAGAATCTATTTATACAGGAGTGGAATTTTCAAATGTGCCCAGTTAATTGAGGAGCACAAATCTCATTGTCTTTCACCAGGACTTGTGCTCCTAAGTCACTTATGCTTTTGAAAATCCTACCCACTAATGATAGTGTCCAAAGGACAAATAACAATACATAAAACTCATGAACACTATAAAAACCAAACTGGAGAAGCATACATATAGGAAACATGAAACTAATACTGTATTAAATATATCAGAACTATTGAGTAAAGTTCAAAGTCTTGGTCCTTAACTTGAAGGTGCAATATCCTGGGCCAGCATATCTAAAAGATCATCTAAAGCACTAGGATGAAGTCTGTGTTTGATAGCTCTGCTACTTGGGCACAATGGAACTTTCTGCCATAAGGGTAAAGCTTGTCCATGCAGGAGACAGAACTTTCTTGAGGGCCACTCAAAGACTGGCTTAATGGTGAAATCCTAGCGGATCTTAAACATAAAAAAGAAGCTTACAAGAAGTGGAAGGTTGGACATATGACCAGGGAAGAGTATAAAAATATTGCTCGGGCATGTAGGAATGATATCAGGAGGGCCAAATCGCACCTGGAGCTGCAGCTAGCAAGAGATGTCAAGAGTAACAAGAAGGGTTTCTTCAGGTATGTTGGCAACAAGAAGAAAGCCAAGGAAAGTGTGGGCCCCTCACTGAATGAGGGAGGCAACCTAGTGACAGAGGATGTGGAAAAAGCTAATGTACTCAATGCTTTTTTTGCCTCTGTTTTCACTAACAAGGTCAGCTCCCAGACTGCTGCGCTGGGCATCACAAAATGGGGAAGAGATGGCCAGCCCTCTGTGGAGATAGAGGTGGTTAGGGACTATTTAGAAAAGCTGGACGTACACAAGTCCATGGGGCTGGATGAGTTGCATCCGAGAGTGCTGAAGGAATTGGTGGCTGTGATTGCAGAGCCATTGGCCATTATCTTTGAAAACTCGTGGCAAACGGGGGAAGTCCCGGATGACTGTAAAAAGGCTAATGTAGTGCCAATCTTTAAAAAAGGGAAGAAGGAGGATCCTGGGAACTACAGGCCAGTCAGCCTCACCTCAGTCCCTGGAAAAATCATGGAGCAGGTCCTCAAAGAATCAATCCTGAAGCACTTGCATGAGAGGAAAGTGATCAGGAACAGCCAGCATGGATTCACCAAGGGAAGGTCATGCCTGACTAATCTAATTGCCTTTTATGATGAGATTACTGGTTCTGTGGATGAAGGGAAAGCAGTGGATGTATTGTTTCTTGACTTTAGCAAAGCTTTTGACACGGTCTCCCACAGTATTCTTGTCAGCAAGTTAAGGAAGTATGGGCTGGATGAATGCACTATAAGGTGGGTAGAAAGCTGGCTAGATTGTCGGCCTCAATGGGTAGTGATCAATGGCTCCATGTCTAGTTGGCAGCCGGTGTCAAGTGGAGTGCCCCAAAGGTCGGTCCTGGGGCCGGTTTTGTTCAATATCTTCATAAATGATCTGGAGGATGGTGTGGATTGCACTCTCAGCAAATTTGCGGATGATACTAAACTGGGAGGAGTGGTAGATACGCTGGAGGGGAGGGATAGGATACAGAAGGACCTAGACAAATTGGAGGATTGGGCCAAAAGAAATCTGATGAGGTTCAATAAGGATAAGTGCAGGGTCCTGCACTTAGGATGGAAGAATCCAATGCACCGCTACAGACTAGGGACCGAATGGCTAGGCAGCAGTTCTGCGGAAAAGGACCTAGAGGTGACAGTGGACGAGAAGCTGGATATGAGTCAGCAGTGTGCCCTTGTTGCCAAGAAGGCCAATGGCATTTTGGGATGTATAAGTAGGGGCATAGCGAGCAGATCGAGGGACGTAATTGTTCCCCTCTATTCGACATTGGTGAGGCCTCATCTGGAGTACTGTGTCCAGTTTTGGGCCCCACACTACAAGAAGGATGTGGATAAATTGGAGAGAGTCCAGCGAAGGGCAACAAAAATTATTAGGGGTCTAGAACACATGACTTATGAGGAGAGGCTGAGGGAGCTGGGATTGTTTAGCCTGCAGAAGAGAAGAATGAGGGGGGATTTGATAGCTGCTTTCAACTACCTGAAAGGGGGTTCCAAAGAGGATGGCTCTAGACTGTTCTCAATGGTAGCAGATGACAGAACGAGGAGTAATGGTCTCAAGTTGCAGTGGGGGAGGTTTAGATTGGATATTAGGAAAAACTTTTTCACTAAGAGGGTGGTGAAACACTGGAATGCGTTACCTAGGGAGGTGGTAGAATCTCCTTCCTTAGAGGTTTTTAAGGTCAGGCTTGACAAAGCCCTGGCTGGGATGATTTAACTGGGAATTGGTCCTGGTTCGAGCAGGGGGTTGGACTAGATGACCTTCAGGGGTCCCTTCCAACCCTGATATTCTATGATTCTATGATTGTGCAATGAATTTACACAGGAACTAACTGGTATCGCAAACATCAGCACCTTCCAAGCCAAGTGCAAGGTGTACTTCTTCAACCTGCAATCTCTAAAATTAACACAGAGAAGTATGTACATTTAAAAGAATCCAAAACCCTGCACCGCGTGCACAGTTCTCCCCCTGAATGAGCTGGTGCTAGCCCAATGGGGGCCCTAAGCAGGAATATTTTGTGTCTCCCCCCCAGTAATAACACTGGCAAGTTCTTATAATAAAAAGTGAATAGGAGGTTCCCTTGAGCTGCTTGGGGCCCTATGAAATTGTTTAGCCTGCTTATACCTAGTGCAGGCTCTGCCCCCTGTGAAGAGGAAGAAAGAATGAACCACATGATAGATATCAGTCAGATAATTAATACACTACTGAATGGCGCTTATATTCTACGCTGAAGTGGGTGGTAGAAGAACCTACGTAAACTAGAATACTTTTATCCTTTAAGCACCATCCATCCACAGTACTCTACTAATATTAAATTACACCCAAAAAGCCTAAGTTAAGAGAACATGAAGATTGCAAAGTCAAGCACTCAAAAGTTAGGAAATGCCAGAATTCAGAGTTCCTATGCAACTTTAATTCACCCCCCTTATGCATTATGATAGAGGTTTATTACAGTATCACATATTATTTTTTTCCAGTGGATCCCTGCCTCATTCAGTGCATAGGACAGACAGGGAATGATCAGGATTGTGTAGTAAAAGAGGCTGTTGTCTGTATAGCACCTGCCTCATTTTTTGCAGAAATTGGAAAGTTTAAAATTCTGTAAAGTGTCAAGCATGTGAAACTAGCCAAATACACATTCCTTTATGTTCCCACCCTCTTATCGCACTACTACATTGTGGGACTCTCTACCCCTTCCTTGTTACTTTTCAAAATGGGAGCTTCTCTTTACCTTGTATTGTAAAATCCATATATCTGGAACTCTTTCCACTGGATAATGTTTTTTTTTATTTTTTAATGGTGAATTAAATAAAAGTTTTGACTCAGTGGCAGCTTTTACTATTTTACACCATCTTTGCACTCCCTTCTCAGGTTCAAGGCAGTGGTGAATGAGGTCCCATATCATAAATCTTTCAGTCAAGGCCCGTTCCCATAATACTATACAATGCTATATTTTTATAAGCTTCCTTCATACAGAGTACCAGCTCTCAAATCACAAGCTTTACAGTGAGAGTTATCAGTAAACTAAATCAAAAGGAAAACATCAATTCCCTGCTAGCATACTTATTAATTAATGGCGCACTGGCTTATTAGAAATGAGGCAGTGGTATTTGAAAATCTATATACTCTGTGGCAAGTATTAGCTACTGTACTTGGTTTTCTTCCAACAAAGTGTCACAAGGTAAAGTAGTTGCTTCCTTTTTTATGCAAAGTTTGAAGATTTTTCAGAGACTTATTTTCTATCAAGATGTAATGATTAGATAATCATTGAAACTTTATCTTAGTACATTTGGTCTGCACACGAAATTCGTAAGGTTGGGAGTTTTCTCGATCTTGAGTTTAACAAGATGTAAGTGTTGTGCTGCTTGTAAAAGTTTCCCAGCTGGAACTCACAAATTGGATCACATAGGAGTTTTGGTACATGAGTGTACATAGGTTAGCATTACTACAACTGATTTTTTCTTGAAGAAGCTATAATTTGTGTTAGAAAGTCAAAATACCTAAATCTCAAGAGCGGTAGAGTAATGTATACTTTATTAGGACTTGCCTAGGGGAGTAGAAATTTTGACTGGGTGAGTGGGCCTAGGGAGCCACTTGTGGGTCAGATCCATAAAGGGATTTATTTGCAGAGGGGTTTGGAGCTGATTTATTGTGAGTGGAGTGAAGCTATTGCATTAGAAAGTAAACCTGCATGTCTTTTGGGGCCTGGCTGTGTGGGTGTTTGTTTTTTCCACCCAGGCTAGTACATATAATGCTCAGGAAATTTGGTGTTGGGGAAATTTTTCAGGCCGTGGCTTTCATCTCTTACCTCACAGGGTTGCTGTGAGGATTAGTTAGGTAAGATTTGTAAAGCACTTTAGAGATTATAAAGCATTATGTTGTGTAAATGCTAAGCATATTATTCAGTATTACAGCCAAGCATTAATACCCAACTTCTGTTCACCTTACTCACCTCACTCATTGATTTCAGTGAGACTACTCAATGAGTTTCCCATATGTAAAGCAAGCAGCATTTGTCCCTGTAAGTGAAAGCTAGACAGGCATTTCATCCTACCACAGAGCTAAATTAGATCCAATCCTACTAGTTTCCCAAAAAGTGTAACTAAAACATAATAATTATGAAATACAGTAGCAGTGTTCATCCCAGAAATCTACATAACACAAATGCACCCTAACTGATGTCAGGGAGCCCAATTCTGACACCCTTATTTAGAATAACTCCTACCTTACTCCTGAGTTATACCATTGACTAAGTTGGGGGTAAGGTACAATTCAGTAGAACAGATCCTTAGCTGCAGTAAATTGATGTAGCTCCACAGAAATCTATTTACACCTGCTGAGAATCTGGCCCAGTTTAAGGGCAGGAGAATCTGGACCAGTCATAGGTTTCTCTTTACTTCTGTTCAGTTTTGACTTAAATTAATCAACAAAACTTTGAAATAAATGTATACATTCAATGAGTAACTGACTGACCCTACACTGGAGTAACGTGCACCTGTAAATTTTCCATCTGGCCTGCAGTACAACTTAAGTTTCTTACATAGTTTTCTGCTGCAGAGTCTACAATTTTTAAAATAATTGTCAGATGTAAACTGGAAGTATTCCAGTATATATTCAGGCTACCACTTATGTCGGTATAACTTATGAGCTTCTCTCAGACATAGATGCCATTACTCGTTGGGAGGGGGTTAATTAAATTGATGGGAGAACTCTCTCCCGTCAGCTTAGAGCGGCTACCCAAGAGAGCTGTAGTGTAGCTGTAGCCTTATTCTGGATATGAATGTACTTTTGAGAAAGCAGAGTCAGTATTAGAGGTTTCAAAACTGTAGGACCCTAGATATTGATTTCAGAACTTATGAAAGACTCGTCTAGGGAACATAAGTATTTGTTCAGGCAGATTAATGTTTAGTGCTTCTTAGCAGATTGTTTCTTCTTTATAGCAAAGAAAAAAAAATACCTGCAACTAAAGGGAAGTGTGTGAGTCTATCTAAAATAATGCTGTGTGAAAACTAACAAATATAATTACATCAGCATTTGCTAAAATAATGAATTATCACTGCAGCTTCTACTATCATTGGAATTTGTCAGCTTTTACGTAAAAAGAAAAAAAAGTATGTTTTGTTAAAACAATTTGAGTTCTTATCAAAGCAAAAGGTTGACTATACCAAATATCTGAGTGTACCAATTCACATAGGACTTATGTTCCTAAAAAGCATTCATTTATTTCTATCTTTTATTTCATCTTTTTTTCATATAGAACTCCTATTTCAGGCCCACATGCAGTGAGTTTCAGGATCAAAGCCATAAATTAGGACTGGCCAGAAAACAAGAATTCTATTTTGTGAAAAATTTCATGGTTTCACAATTCAGAGTAGGGACTGGAACCTTGTTCTCCCCTATTCTAAGGGCTGGCCCTAAGCACCGAGCTATTGGCTATGCTAGAGTGGAGGAGGGCTCTTTCAGTTCCATCCTGGACCTGAGAAACCCTCCTTTTTAAAGAGCTACATTTCTGTTAAAAGTTTTGGTTTCAACAAATTGACATTTTCCAGTGAAAAATGTCTCATCAAAAAATTTCCAACCAGCTCTACCATAAACTGTTATCAGCAAATGCAGCTTTAGACATGGGCTGGACAGACAGCCTACTAAGTACTACATTTCAAAGGGTCAGACTGACTGGGGAAGCCGCTTAATTGCAGGAAAAAGCTGTCCACCCAGCAGGCTTTCACCAGGAGCATTGGCTGTGGGTGGCAGTTTGGTGGCCAAATGAGAGGCTAAACCGGAAGAAAAGAGATGAGGTGGCTTGGGAAAGAGAAGTGGTGACTCAGAGAAGGAAAAGAGTTATGTCCTGCTTTGTTGAGTATAAGAGAAAGGGCAAAATATTTTTTCATTTGCCTAGGTTAAAACGTGCAATGCCCATTATTACGTTTCTAGATAGTTTCTGAAATCTTTGTTTAATTAGACCTACACATTTACAGGGAAAACATGATGGCTTCATCTCCCCTTGAAGTAAATGCGAGTTGAGGGTTCTCAGTTTCTCACAGAATTGGACTCACAGTAGCCAGTTCAGCTACACTACTGGTAGGTTTACAAAAGATTTGGGAGGTGGACACTGTGACAACTCCATCATCTACTGAGGCCAGATCTACACTCAGAAGTTAAGTCAACCCAGCGATGTCGCTCTGGAGTGTGAAAAATTCACACCCCTGATCAGTGTAGTTAAGCTGAACTAACCGCCAGTGTAGACAGTAGTAGGTCAACAGAAGAATTCTTCCATTGACCTAGCTGTCATCTCTGGGGGTGGTGGATTATCTGTGCTGACAGAAAAACCCCTTCCGTCACTATAGTGAGTATATACGCTGAAGCACTATAGCAGCATAGCTGCTGCACTGAAGCTGTGCTGCTGTACTGTTTCAAATGTAGACAAGCCTTGAGGAAGAGAACGTATGAAAGAACCTTCGCAACAAATGAGATCTGTCATCCAATTTCTCGATTGCTTTGTAAAGCTTTATGAATACAAGTAAAATGTTTAATGCACAGCTCTCGGAATGGTTCTATTGCTGGATGAGTCAGACAGCACACGTAATATTTATTCATACTGGCCTTTTCCTATTTGTTCTGGAGGAAAAAAATATAGATCCATCCTAGAAAAATATAAAATCGATATTAATATATTTATTATGATTTTGCTAATATTCATAAAAGATACTATAAAGTACAGTGGATATGCATACTGGAAACTTCACATGTCTTGGTAACAGCTATTAAAATTATTTTTTAAAATTGTATATATTCCTTTCTAATGAGACACATTTAAGAGAATTTATGCTTACAGTTGTAACAAGCAGTCTTTCTCCTTAGCGTCTGGAATCTAGTAAGTAATTACTATAATTGTCATTGAATATGTGATGTTTTGTATAGTCTGTAATGTACGTTTATGTAACACATGCATTACCAATTCCTGTTTTTTCTCTCTCTTTGGAAGGTACCCTTGTTTTTATATATTTTCATTTCTTACTTTGTGTCTGTCAGGGTTCCCTCCCCACTCTGAACTCTAGGGTACAGATGTGAGGACCCGCATGAAAGACACCCTAAGCTTATTTTTATCATCTTAGGTTAAAAACTTTCCCAAGGCACAAATTTTGTCTTGTCCTTGAACAGTATGCTGCCACCACCAAGTGATTTAGACAAAGAACAGGGAAAGGACCACTTGGAGTTCCTGTTTCCCCAAAATATCCCCCCAAGACCTTGCACCCCCTTTCCTGGGGAGGCTTGAGAATAAATAAGATGAGCACAAACCAGCCTTGGATTTTTAAGACCCAAGAAACCCAATCAGATTCTTTAAAATAGAACTTTATTATAAGAACAAAAAAAAGATAAGAAAACAACTCTGTAAGATCAGAATGGAATATAATCTTACAGGCAGTCAGATTCAAAACATAGAGAATCCCTTTAGGCAAAATCTTAAGTTACAAAAATACACAAAAACAGGAATACACATTTCCTCCAGCACAGTGAATTTTACAAGCCAAAACAAAGAAAACCTAACACATTTTCTAGCTAGATTACTTATTAATTTTACAGGAGTTGGAGGGTTTGCATCCTTGATCTGTTCTCAGCAAAGGTATCACACAGACAGACAAAAGCCTTTTTTCCCCCTCCAGATTTGAAAGTATCTTGTCCCCTCATTGGTCATTTTGGGTCAGGTGCCAGCCAGGTTACCTGAGCTTCTTAACCCTTTACAGGTAAAAAGACTTTGCCTCTGGCCAGGAGGGATTTTATAGCACTGTATACAGAAAGCTGGTTACCCTTCCCTTTATATTTATGACAGTGTCTTTTTTTACAAAACAATAAAACTTCTTTAAATTAAAAAATTAACATATATTCTCCTTAGAATTTCAAATTTAAGCACAACGGAGAAAGTGTAACCTCTGAGTCTTCAGCCCACGCAAAATCTTAAATCTACTGTTCAAAGAGCTGTTCTCCTTGGCAGTACTGAAGCATTTTAGTTTATTACTCCTCTCATTCCAGGAATTTCACAGAGATGATTCTGGCAAACCAATTCCATCAAGGACACATCAAAAGGCAGTTATCTCGCAGACATGCTAAAGGTTTTAAACTAAAACACTTCATGGATGAAATCAAATAGGGCCAAAGTCTGCCCTCTGATTAGTTCTGTGTATTTTAGATATTTGTAAATTTGTTAAGTATTTAAGAGGCTGCTAGTAGACTCTTTCCTTAAATGTTGATTTGCCAATATTCTGCCCTGGTACATTAATGTGGATCTACAGATGTCCCTATCTTGATTGTTTGTGAAATCAGATCCCCAGGAAATGACACCTTATGAATAAAATGGGGGCAGGGGGGAAGGATAGCTCAGTGGTTTGAGCATTGGCCTGCTAAACCCAGGGTTGTGAGTTCAATCCTTGAGGGGGCCATTTAGGGATCTGCGGCAAAAATTGGGGATTGGTCCTGCTTTCAGCAGGGGATTGGACTAGATGACCTCCTGAGGTCCCTTCCAACCCTGATATTCTACAATTCTATGAAAAGAAGGTTTATTTATCAGTATGCCTATATTCTTCCTATGCTTCCACCTGAAACAGGAGCATGTGGATCAAATTTAAGGCCAGATTCTGCTACTCACATTGAGTTGCACTTTATTTCTTCAGTAGTTCCATTGAACTCAATTTGAGGATGAAGAAACTCAGCAAGAGCAAGGTTAGCAGAATCAGGCCATTAGTGCATAAGTTACTGCCATTCTCTGCCCTCATACAACTTAAGTGAGGGCTCTACATACCTATCCTAGGACTGAATTTAATCTTTGCGTTCTTAAGTTTCCCCTTCTGTTTGTAGTCAATATGTTGCTGTCTGACTACAGGTCTTTAAACATCTTTCAGTTAATTTAGAGATCTAGATGCTAAATCCAACACAGTTGAATTTCTTCCCTTGAGGATCTGGGACTAAAAATCACTGCCCCTCTGCCATGTACATTGGCCAAACCAGACAGTCCCTACGTAAAAGAATAAATGGACACAAATCAGACATCAGGAATAGTAACATACAAAAGCCAGCAGGAGAACAGTTCAATCTTTCTGGACATTCTATAAAAGATTTAAAAGTAGCTATACTTGAAAAAAAAAACTTCAGAAATAGACTTCAAAGAGAAACAGCAGAACTAAAATTCATTGCAAATTTAACACCATTAATCTGGGCCTGAATAGGGACTGGGAGTGGCTGGCTCATTACAAAAGCAGCTTTGCCTCTCCCGGAATTGACACTTCCTCATCTATTATTGGGACTGGACTACATCCACCCTGATTGAATTAGCCCTGTCAACACTGGTTCTCCACTTGTGAGGTAACTTCCTTCTCTTCATGTGTCAGTATAATCCTGCATCTGTAATTTACACTCCATGCATCCGATGAAGTGGGTTCTAGCCCGCGAAAGCTTACGCCCAAATAAATCTGTTAGTCTTTAAGGTGCCACCAGACTCCTTGTTGTTTTTGTGGATACAGATTAACACAGCTACCCCCTGATACTTGACAGCATTACTATAATGTATGAAGGCATTTTTGGCCATCTGTGACCGACTAAGACACTGATTCTTCCCTCAGATCAACACCGTAAGTTTGGACTAAGTTAAAGGCCATGTTTTGCCCTCAATTCAACCCAGGTCTACACTACTGACTTATATCAGTATAGCTACATCACTCATGGAGGTGAAAAATCCACACCCCCGCATGACATAGTGTAAACAGCTCTCCTGTCAACATAGCTGCCCCCTCTCATGGAGGTGGATTAACTACACCTATGGGCGAAGCTCTAGTAGATTCTTTCCTCACCCATCAGCCTAGGACTATCTTCACTTAAGAGCTACCATGGCACAGCTGCATCAGTGCATCTGCACCAATGCAGTGTTTTAAGTGTAGATCTGCCGTCAGTTGTAAAAATCAGACTTCTGCAGTTTGGGCCAGAACAAAGTTTTACTAATATCACTGATTCTCCTCTGACAGAGGGTAGATAAAGACTGCAGTTACATGAGTGTAAAGTCAGGGCTGGTCTATGCTGAAAATTTATATCGGCATAATCTCACAGGGGTGTGAAAAATCCACATCCTGGAGAGGCGTCGCTATGTTGACTAGCCCCGGGATAGACAGCACTAGGTCAACAGAAGAATTCTTCTCTCAACTTAGCTACCACCTCTCCAAAAGGTGGATTTACTACAGCAATAGGAAAACCCTTCCCCTCGCTGTAGTGTCTACACTGAAGCCCTCCAGCAGTGCAGCTGGAGCTGTGCCACTGTAACATTTTAAGTGTAGTCATAGCTTAGGTGTACTTAAGATCAGAAACCAGTCTTTATTTCTGTTCATCACCTACCCAATTAGAAGTATATAGCTGCAGTGCCTTTCACCTTAGACCATGGTCTTGTAACTATTAGCGTTCTACATACAGTGCCAGGTTACGATAAACAAGGTTATGTTAGAACTTGAGGAAAACTGAGGAATGGATAAGAACTATACACACACTATGGTAATGTCAGACTTAATTAGAAAGCTGTCACCTGCAATGAAGTATACAAGTGTATGAGCAGTTTCTCTGTAGATAGCTATGTTCATTAAGCCATAAAAACATGAGTAATGACCAGAGGAACCAAGAGGAAGACTGATTCCTCTCACCATCTCATGAGTCACCAAACTCCCCTAGGGGTTTCCAGGGACAAGCAAAATTGTGGCTATTCTTGCCCTTAGGCTAGAGTAGTGGCAACAAAATAGTTCCCCTATGACTCCATGGCTTGCAAGGGAGGATTCCTTGCCCTGCAATCCTGGGCTGACATAAAAGAGGTGTAATCAGCTTTACGTCAGGCCCCCCTCCAGTTGCCTCCTGGTGCATACGACATGCTGGGGCCAAATGAGGCCAGGAAAAGGACTTCTGGGGGATGGAGCTGGAGTGTGATATACTTCACAGTGTCAGGAGTCCAGGCATCAGCAGTCCATCTCAGTGGGTAAAACCACATTGAATCAGGAGCCAGAGTCAAGGGTCAGAGATGGAGTCAGGAGTTGGGAACCAGAAAGGAAACGTGGGGTTGGGCTGGACAGAGGCAGGACGGGGCAGAGCTGGTGCAAGACAGGAGGGAGTCAAGAACAGGGCTGGAGCAGAACAGAAGCAAGGCAAGGACAGGAGCAATCATAGCTGAAGGCAGATATATTGAGCAGCCAGTAATCCACCACTGCAGCTGAACTTAAAAGCAGGCCTTCTGGCTGCATTCAGCCAATCAGGCAGCCGGCCAAACAGGTAGCCCTATCGCAACCCAGCTCAGGTCATTAATCACCTTGGTGGCTGGCCTGGCTAGTCCTCAGGGTCAGCCCAAGTTGCTCAATCCTGACTCGCAGCTCCCTTGTTGGCAGAATATCCCTCAAGAACTGTTCTAGCTGGCATAGATTAGAGCAGCATTGTGGCTGCTGTAATTTGTGCAAGGGGCTCACTTGGCCCTGTAATCAGCATCAGGATTTGGGGAGGCATAAAGGTGGCTTAGAGGAATCTGCACAGCTGAGGAATGTGCCCTGAGTTTTTATGGGCTTTCTAAGTTAATTTCTGCGCAATGTCTATTTAAATTCAAGAGCAAAAGTATCTCCATGTTATGACTGTATAAATTAACATCTACGCTGAAAGATGAAGTGATACCACCTTCCCATGGTGCTGCTATACAAAAGTTGGCTTTTATCAATTAAAATTAATATGGATCCAAAATAATAATCTATTAGAACTTCATTACTGTCCAGTTTCAAATGTTTGCATCCAAAGATTATGATAAATTTTGGTGATCTACTGTACTTGTATTAAAGACTGACTATGCATAGATTAAACTAGTTAGATTATTTATGCTTGCTGACTAATTTTAATATTATAATTTATATTATGGTAGTGTCTAGAGGGCTCAAGCAAGTCACAGCCTCATTGAATGAGACACTAGACATATAGATAAAAATAACATATGAGAAAAAACAGAAGTTGATATCAATGAATATAAATTAGATGATAGGAATTGTAAATATTGATAAGGGAGGCAAAAGGACACAAAGAGAAATCAATGACCAGCAGAGTTAAAGCCAATAGGAGGAAATGTTTAAGAATATTTGGAACAAAAGGAATTCTAATAATAGTATTGGCCTATTACTAGATGGAGATGGTAGAATTGTCAATAATAACGAAGGAAATTTAGAAGTCTTCAAGTATTTCTGTTATGGAAAAAGCCAGCTGATGTATTCATATATTGATGATAAATACTTTCCATTCCAGCAGTAACTCAGGAGGATGTTAAGAAGCAGCTTCTAAAGTAAAAACAATGAGCAGTACTTGTGGCACCTTAGAAACTAACAACATTTATTTGGGCATAAGCTTTCATGGGCTAAAACCCACTTCATCAGATGCATGGAGTGGAAAATACAGTAGGCAGGTATATATACACAGTACATGAAAAGATGGGAGTTGCCTTACCACGTGAGGGGAGGGTCAGTGCTAACAAAGTGGAAATGGGCTATTCTCAACAGTAGAATACAACGGGAGGAAAAATCACTTTTGTAGTGCTAATGAGGCCAATGTAATCAGGGTGGCCCATTTCAAACAGTTGACAAGAACTTGTGAGTAACGGTAGGGGAAAATTAGTATGGAAATTACTTCCACTTTAATTGTTAGCACTGACCTTCCCACTTGGTAAGGCAATTCCCATCTTTTCATGTACTGTGTATATATACCTGCTTACTGTATTTTCCACTCCATGCATCTGATGAAGTGGGTTTTAGCCCACAAAAGCTTATGCCCAGATATATTTGTTAGTCTCTAAGGTGCCACAAGTACTCCTTGCTGCTTTTGCATATACAGACTAATATGGCTACCACTCTGAAACCTACTAAAGTAAGACATTTATAAACTATGTCTAGTTCTGGTGTCCAAAATTCAAGAAGGCTGCTGAAAAATTGGAGAGGGTTGAGAGAAGAGCCACAAGAATGATTAAAAGATTACAAAACAAGCTTTAATAGGGAGAAACTCAAGGATCTCCATTTACTTCACTTATCAACAAAAAAGTTAAGGGTCTTTAAGTACCTACATGGGGAATAGAAATTTAATAATAGAAGGCTCTGCAATCTAACAGACAAAAATAATGAGATCCCATGACTGGGAGCTGAAGAGAAACAAATTTCAGACTGCAAATAGGGCACAAATAAAAATGTGACAGTCATTAACCATTGCAACAACTTATTAAGGGTTGTGGTGGATTCTCCATTACTCAAAAATGTTAAATCAAGATTGGATTTTCTATTCTAAAAGATACACCCTAGTTCAAACAGGAATTAATTCAGGGAAGTCCTATGGCCTTGTTATACAGGAGGTCAGACTAGATGATCTACTGGACCCTTCTGGCCTTAAAAATCTATTAATCTATGAATACAGCAAATGACAGTCCCTACCTCCAGAATCTTCTGTACTTTTATACGACGCACCAGTTGGCATGTTTACGTTCCAGTCACATTTCATACTGTTCCACTTCAATAGGATGAGGTAAGGCAGAGCGTTAGCTCCAACTCTGAATTGTCTGTCTTTCACCAGTCCATAAGATTCCAGCTAGCTACAAATGTAATTGTTTATAATTACTATACAATAATTATAGTTTCTTTCTTTAGCTTCATTTTATAATTTCTGTCAAATTATCTCAAAGGTTTAAGTTAATAAAATGCTTTTAATCAAATATGAACCATTAATTATGCTCCTCATTTTATGCCAGAAATTATTAATCGAATTATAATGGAAAATTGTTTAAACAATATATCTGAGTCATCCTCCCCAGTGTTACAGTAGTTTAGTATCAGGCATGCGAATTATGTTGTCTGGCTCTGACTGGCCTGATATTACTTTACAAAAATAAAAAGCTATTGTGTGCAGTTCATTTAAATCTAAAATAATTGGAGTATAAGAACTGTATTAGAAAATTAGAAAAGCCATAAAGCAATTTTTTAAATTAATGTTACTGCATGCAAACCAAGAATAATCTTTTAAAAAGCTATGTTAGCTCCTTTATTTCCCCCCCACACACACACAGTTTTACTGGTGAATTTGGTGCTCAGGAGAGTGAGAGAATCATAATAAGGGTAGCCACGATGAAGTAGGTGTCTTGGGCCTTCATTAAGTAGAGATTGCCAATCATTGTAAATTGTTTATTGGTTTTATAATAGCCAACAGAATTTCAGATAAATGCATCGGCCACTGAAACCAGTGGATCCATTTTCTGGGCAAAGGACCTAAGCTCTCATTTAAAGGGATATCTGTAGTTCTCTCCTTTGTGAAGCTAGCCTGGAAAAGGTCTACTGATTGGTTGGATGACTTGTCACTGAGATTTTTTTTCCCGTAAAAGAAAAAGGGGAGGGGAATCACAGATGACCAGCCACTGTATTTTTGCCCAACCTCCAGCCAACAGCAGCCAGAACTCATAACCTATTTAATTGTTCCTGGTACCTAGCATCCTCTCCTGTCTCCAAAATACCACCCAGGGCAACAGACGGTAGGAGAATCTCCATATTCTGCATACCTTCCTAAAATATCTGTTTCAGTGGCTGGACCAGTAGTTCCATTAGAAGAAGGTTTTAGCACTCTCCCATGCCCAACCTCCCCACCTATTCCAACTGTGCTTCCCCCAACTCTTACATTATTTTTAAAAGGAACTGATATGTATAATGAAAACTTAGTAATTATAATAAACAATCTTTTTTTACCCCAATCAACACCCTTCCTTTATATTTCAACTTAATCCCTTTTCACTCAGTTTTTATACTGTCATCACCATTATACTTTTCCCATATTTCCTTATGGACCACAGATTCCTGTCTACATGGGGAAATAGACTGGCATAACTGTAGCAGAACTATAAATTACTTTACACACATTAGTTAGCCCAGACAAAATCCCTCCTCCACAACAACTGCCAAAATCATTGAAATAGCATTTCTAGCAGAAGAAAAGAAATGCTATCTCAGATCCACCATTCCAGTATGTGCTGGACCACATTCATCATCCAAAGTGGATGTACTGCCCAATTAATACCTTTCCTGTTCATTTCCTGGTAAGACTTAGGCCAGGTCTACACTAGCAAGCTTACAGCGGCACACCTTTTTCCAACGCAGCTGAGCCAGTGTAAGATCGCCCATGTAGCCACTCTGTGCTGACTGGAGAGAGTTCTCCTGTCAACATAATAAAGCCACCTCAACAAGTGGCAGTAGCTATGTTGGCGAGAGAAGCTCTCTCACTGACATACTGCTGTGCACACGACCACTTATGCCAGCTAAATTTATGTCACTCAGAGGGGTGTTTTTTCACACCTCTGAGCAACATAAGTTTTGCCGACATAAGTGGTAGTACAGTTATCAACCCTAAGGGACTTACCACAGACCTACATCCCCGTTGAAGTTATGTTGAAATTGCACCATATAATATATATAATTTCACCCAAAATTCCCAGTTTCACATGTTTATGACCGACACAGCCTTTTGAAAAGTTAACCCCAGAAGATTTATGATGATATCCACATGCCAGGTTCCAGACATCTTCCAGGATGTACCTAAAAATCACAGTTACACAGAAATAATAGAATTCAGGGACCATCTCATAAGAATATAGATCATAGCTCACTGTATCTCTTACCAGACACATTGCTACCAGCCACAAGGAAACCTGGCAGTTAACGTGAGGTAGATCACAAAATGAGATCAGTGATCAAGCTAAGCATCTGAATCCCTCAGTTAAGAGAAGGGACAGCAGATGGCAGATTCCTGCTGACTATTCCTGCTAACTATCCCATTTGGAGCTGTCAGTCCCCACTTCCTGGCAAGCAGGATCCAGCCCCCACATCATGGAAACAAGGCTGCCTAGAGCAATAGAAAGGAAATGGTAAACATAAAATACTTTAATTTTTTCCCAAAGGCAAAACAAAAACATAATTATTGTTTTACTGCCCTGGTGCCTCTTGAATTTGAAAACTTTCAGTAGGGAGCAGAATCACACTTTCAGAGTCTGTTTTGCCCCCTCATTACTTGAACATAACACCAATTAAAAGAGAAGATTAAACTTTCTGACCTTAAAGAGAGAAAAATAGGTCAATGTTATGGCCTTAATCCTCCAAACACTTATGCACTTGAATAGTCTCATCAAAGGGGCCCAGTCACACTGGGTTGAGAGTCACCATCCAATGGGACAAATATTGTATGTAAAGTTACTTTGGTGCATACATTTTTGCAGGATCTGGATCCAAATGCATTGAGTGAGGTATTGAGTGAAAGAGTATCCTCTGTGAAAATCTGTGTTAAGCAGCTGTGCAAGAGCCTGCTGGGATAGTTAGAGGGCATTTCTTCCATGGATTTTTTTAAACTTTATTTTCAATTCTCTAATCTCAAGACGACAATTTTAAATGTAGATATAAATATTTGGGGTAAATAAGTCACTAGATGAGGAGTAATAGGGGACGGACAGGGGAAACTATCTTATGTATTTATAAGGTGCATATCACAACTATCACTGTACCTGGAAATAAAGTTACTGTACTTGCAGAATTATTACATTTAAAAGAGCTGTGACTTGGTTGAATAAGAATGTCTTTTAGATGGTAATTTCTGAAGAGTTACCAAGGGAAGAGCTTCTTTATTTAAAAAACAAAACAAAAAACAAAAAAAAAACTTTAGCTCACAGGCATCTGAGATCATTTGAAATGCTCTACAGACTCTTCTTTTCTGCTCTGGTTAATTTCAAGGCCCGGTGTCATTGTAAATAACCAAATTGCACACTGCATCCAATTTAATCAAAAATTTCAAATGTTCAAACATCTCAAAATTCTCAAGGGTATTTTCTATCCTGGATACCGCACATAGTTCCCGGTAGCCTTGAAATACATGGATTCAGAGGAGATCAGACATTCTGAAGGTCTGATCTTTGACCCTGGCAGGTGATTGGTTTTGTATATAGAGAGCCTGATTCTCCTCTAACCTATATCAGTGTAAATCAAAAGTAACCCCATTGAAGCTAGTAGGCCCAAGTCTGATCTCAAACTGGTTTAACTCCACTGACTTCACTAAAGTTACTCCGGTCTTATAATATTAAGAGAGACCAAAATCAGCCCCATTAGAGTTACATAAGTATAAAACCAATGAGAGGAAAATCAGGCCAACTGTATTTATCTGGGCCGACAAATGCATTATACATTGACAACATAATGCCTAAATTTAAGATATCTATATAGCCAAACTATGTTTAGACAAGGTAAATTTGCATATGTTTTGATTTTTCATTTATGGAAGGAGGTTAATTGAAAATTCAGTTTCTTTAAAAAATATTTCTTTATTTAGTGGTAAATATTGTGCACCTATCATAATCTCTCATAGCATTTTCTATAACGGAGTTAAATAAAATAATGGATTATTACTTAATTCCAACTTCAAAACCAAATAACTATTAAGATGTAGACTAGTACATTCAACTGTTCTGTCCCTCTCACATGATTTCCATCACAAATTAAAATGCTGAAAGGGTTATTCACAGTTCAAAAGTTTTTCCATTATAAAGCTACAGCTAATCATGTTTTAGTTAACTGCCTGTTATCTTACATTGAAACAATGACTGAGTTTGTCTTCATTAGGATACCTAAGAGCCTTTAACAGTAAACAGAATAAATCCTTTAACTTTTGAATCTTCATTATTTTTAATTTTTAAATTAGATCACATTTATGCCATCTGCCAGTATGGTAATATTTACATGCCACACAGTAAAATGGATAATTTGTGTAGTCTTTGTAATGTAAAAACCACCCCATAACATCAGTTTACAAAGAGGCCCTAAAGGCAGCCATAGAAGGATCACCCATACATTGGGGGATCCTCTGGTGGCATAGAACAAGGATAATAGCTCCTATTTTACTCTCCCTCTCTGTGGCCAGTCTAGATGACATGGATCAGGGCTTCCCTAAGCTCCAGTGATTCCTGCCTGCCATTAGAGAAACTTGAGGCCATTAGGAATCCGTCTAATTTAGAACAGATATCAGACTGTCCTAATTTATGGTAGGGGAATAGCCTAATACAGAGCCATGGAAAAAGGAGAGTCTTCTAGTTAAACTACTGATCCATGATTCAGAAAATCAGGGTGCACTCAGAATATCTGGCTCCTCCACAGACTTATTGTGTGAAATTAGGGCCACATTTTTAAAGATATTTAGGTGCTTAGGTGCTTTTGAAAATCCTACTAAGCAACTAAAGGTATCTAAATACCTTTAAAAATCTGGCCCTTAGTCCCTGATCAAGCTCCCACTGAAGCCAGTGGAAAGATTCCTCTAGATTTCAATAGGAGCTGGATCAGACCTCTAATATCTCCATCCATCAGTTCACCATCCCTATCTCAGAGGGCTGTTGTAAGGATAAACTCATTAACTATTTTGAAGTTCTCAGGTAACATGCTGATGGGGGCCATATAAGTACCTAAACAGCCAGATAAATAGCAAGCCCAGAACTGGGGAAATACAAATTTCATTTTTGCACTGTAAATTGTACCGTGTGCTCCTCACATGTGGTCAAGACTCTGATCTGGGCCAGTGTCTCCAGGATAAAGAATACAGCCTTCCCACTACACTTTGGAGCTAACATTATTATCTCAACTCATTGCTCCTTTTCAGATCTAGTTTCTTTATATTCCCTTGAGTTTATTTCATATGCCAAACAGACTCGTTCAGCAACTTTGTTAACAATTCAATAAATACAGAGCAACCACAATCAAACGTGGATATTAAATTTAATATTTCTAATTACAAAACAAACCCAACAGACAGAATGGTCCATTATTCATCACTGCTTGTGTAATTCCTCTGACTTCAGCAAAGTTAATACACTGGCCCCATGAAGGCTGCCTTTCAATTGTCACGAACTGTGTATGACAGATACAATTAAGTGTGTTGCACATACAGCCCAGCTGAATAAACTCTGCTTTCCTGCAATAGGCTTTGCCATTTCTTGTCTTGCAATATGAACAAATCATGAGACAATTCCTCTTTCTCATGCAAACTCCAAGTAAACCAGCTATGCACATGGAACCTAAGAGAGTTTGAGGATAAAGTAATACTCCCTTGCAAGCTGGTGCCTTCACACAGAGAAGTTGTGCAGCCACTTTTCTACCAACAATATAATTCATAGGCTGTAGCAGCAGGGCCTCTCAAAACTGTGAGTTTAAGTCTCTGGATCCATGTTTATTGTGAATCCGTTGGTCACTTCTTCTTCCTACCCTGCCATCACACCTCTCCACAGGTAAAGAGATGTAATGCAGAGCAGAGGTGGTTCAGTCACCCTGCACAAATTCTCTGTGGCTACTCTCCATGCTTGCAATGGAACTACAGCAGTTCTGCTGTATTTGGGGCCTTCTATGCCTGGGAGAGAGAAGGGAGACAGCATGTAGTCTAATTAGAAAAGCTTGCTTAGCTGGCTTATGTTCCTTTTACCTCTGCAGAAATTTTTCCATTCATCCTACCAAATAATAATATATTGCTCTCTTCACCCCTAGATCGCAAAGGACTTTACAAAGGAATCTGTATCATTATCCCCATTTAACAGAGGGGAAACAGAGGCAAAGAGGGGAAATAACTTGGCCAAGGTCATCCAGCAGGCCATTGGTAGAGCCAACATATTCTAGAATAAGATAAGAACTTGGTATATTTCAGAATAGTGAGATATAACACAAATACTTTTTTATCCTCTTCTAAACAGTGCTGCATCTCAAAGTGAATTCTCAGGTAACTTACTATGTTAATCTCTCACTTTGAAGTGTTCTTTCCCATTGTACTGCTCCCAGAAACAGACTGAGTGGAATATAACCTGCAGAGGCTTTACTGTGCATGTTAATAGGTTCTTTGGTATGTCCCATCACTATGACAAGCTTTTTAAAGCGCCAACATTTTGCAAAACAAATGGCGAGCTCTTCAGCTGATGTGAATGGCCAGGGCTTCATTGAAGTCAATGGAGCAATGCCCATTTACTAAAGATTTAGCCCAAAATCATTAATGTAGGGTTATGTTGTGAAGACTGCAGAATCATAACACTGTTATTAACCAACATTTTAGAGCCTTGAGTTGGCAAATGGAAAACAAATGAGTGTGGGGTTATTAGTGATTAAAGAGACTATAGGTTTAGGCCATGTCTTTTGAACATGGGTGCTTAAAGTTAGGCATCTAAATCCATATTTGGGCACCTAAATAAAAGTGGCCTGGTTTTCAGAGGTGCTGAGAAACTGCAACTCCTGAAGAGGCTAACAGAAGCTGCAGGTGTTGATTACCTATGAAAATCAGCCCATTTTTATTTAGGTACCTAAATATGGATTTAGATGCCTAACTGTAAGCACCCTAGTTTGAAAAATTTAGCCTTACTTCAGAGAAGGAACTGAAGTTTACCCAAACCATTTTCTTCTGTAAATCTTTTTGGCCTTTTTGAAAACTTTTACTGAATAGGAAACACAGAAAGGAAAGTATCGCTTGCATGGTTTTGGTATTTCAACATTTGGTCACAACCAAAATCAGGAAGTGAAGAGTCATGCAAAAAAATAAAGGAAACAAACCAACACAATTTACCAAACGTCCCTACACCTTGGAAAATGTCTAGGTGGGTCCAGTTTGAACGTTGAGAAAAGATATGGTTTTTACTTTATATGAACTGGTTTCCACTTCCTCAATTGTGATGAGTTGCTTTACAGGTGCTGGTTAAAATGTTGAGACTTTTATCAAAAGAATTAGTCATACCATATAGTTATAACTAGAGCTGGTTGCAAATTTTCCAGCAGAACAGTTTTCCATCTAAAAACCTGGATTTGACAACATCAAAATGTATCACAGCAACATATTGATTTTGTCAAAATTTTAATTTCAATATGGTTGAAATGTTTTGTTTTTACTTAATATAATAAAATCTGAAATTATGTTAACATAATATGTTTTCTGCGTAATATATTATACTTTCATAATATAGTTTAAAAGTTGAAATGATAAAGTCAGAATGAAATGCTTTGACCTCATCTGAACAAAACACTTCAATAAAGTGAAATGAAGTATTTTCAGAATACTTCATTTCACAAGAAATTCTGAGATTTCTACTTTTCATCCCAATTCAGGTTGAAACCAAATTTCAAAGTCTTGGAATTTCCCACAGGACAGAAATTCCAAAGTTTGACTAGCTCTAGTTATAACCTTACATCATAATCCTGTTGTGTTAATAATGCCACAAGCACTGACTGGTCAGATTTTATTTTCTTTATTGAAGAGCACTGCAAACTGGCGAGATTCTTCAGATGATTACTCTCAGTACTTTACGTGAATACACACATGCATGTACTAGTTTTCAGCTGAAAAAAAATAATGCCCTCATAATACTTTCAAAATATCTTTAATACAGTACTTAGATGTGTCAAATTCTGCTCCCAGATGTGCACATACAACTCCCATTGAAATCAGTGAAAGCCCCATGGGTATATTTTAAAGCAGAATTTGGCCCTAATGTTGATCTGTTCACTAATGATGAAAGCAAACAGATTCTGCAGCTGAATTCATTTAGAAATATCAAACCTGATACAGGATTATGTGGCAGAATTTCAAAACTATAGATATTCATCATTTAACTTTTCTTAAGATCTGATTATAGTTTTAATAGAAAGACATCATCCACATATTATTGGCACTTAGTCCATGTTGTCTAACCAGTTCACCAAATGATTGCATTAGATGATTAAAAGGACTGGAGAGAGATCTGATCTTTGTGGAATTCCAGAACTGAGGTCTCTAATGGTGGAGGTGCAGTTTCCCTCCAGGAAGAACTCAAACCATTTTAGTGCATTATCCTGGACCCTTGCTACCTTTCTCAGGTGAGACAACAAAAATCTCATGGTTAGGAATGTTGAACACAGCAGAGAGGTCCAGGAGGATGAGAATGGATGTCTGTCCTCTAACTATTGACAGGAGGAGCTCATCTGTCAGTACCACCAAGGCATTTTCGATTCCATGTCCTGGTCTGAATCCACATTGTGCCAGGTCTAGAATGTTAGCTTCAGTGAGATGAGCTGGTAGTTGGCCTTTTGCTAGCTTCTCTGCACTTGCTCAGGAATGGGAGACTGGACACTGGCTAATAGTTGGCTTGAACTGAAATATCCTGGGTGGGTTTCTTCAGTATTACATATTTGAAGGAGGAAGAGAAGATTCCTTCTCTGAATCAGGCGTTGGCTATTTCATTTAGGAGTGACACCAGTTGTTCAGTGACTCCCTTTCACAAGCCAGGAAAGGCACGCATCAGAGTCACAAATCTTGGGCTGAGCCCGTGACCCAGAGTGTCTGGGGCAGCCCTCACTGAAAATGCTAAGATCAGGGCAGGCTGCAAAAAGGAGAGCAGATTCTCCCAAAGACTGGTTGTTAACACTGAAGTTAGACTCACCAACCAGTCACCAACTGTGCTCCTGATCCTCCCCACCCCCACACTGGTTATCAAGAAACAAAGAAAAATAAATCACACAGCCCCCTTTATTGCATTCCAGTTCTCTGGCTCCCAGTAAGCACATAGTTTCAAATAACTTCTCACTGTACTGGACCTATGTTCACTACACATAATGTTCTTCTGACCCCAAAGGGCCAGCCACATTGCCAGGTCAATATTAGTTTGGATCCTACCCAAAAGACCATGTTGCCAGCCAAACATTTAGTGCCTAAAACTAAAGGTTTATTATAAAAGAAGAAGAGAGTTGTTAAATGATAAAGCATTCAGATAGATACAGAGGTTTCAGAGTCCATATATCAGGTTCTTATCACTATTGGTGAGTTTGCTGGCTTGAAAGTCCCTCTGAAACACATCTATAGCTTGGATGGGTCATTCCATCCTTTGTTCAGAGAGTTTCAGTTTGTAGAAAAGTCACTCCAGAGGTAGGAAGTAGGACTGAAGACAAAATGGAGATGATGCAGCTGCCTTTTATATTCTTTTGCCATGAGGCTTGTACTTCCTGTGTACCAAACACAAGCTTCACAGCACATAGAAAAGCCTTAGAGTTCTTTGTCCATAGGCATGTTCCTACATGGCTTGCTGACTCATCAGGTGTAGTCCCTGGCTTTTTCAATGGGTTTATTGTACAGCTGATGTCCCTTGATGGGCCATTAAGCTGGCTTCCTGCTGATACCATTCTGTCTGGGGGTGTCACCCAAAAACACAAGATTGGAAATACAGATTTACCATACATATCTATAACTCACAATACAAAGGTGATACAAATATATAAACAAGATCATAACATTTTTACTGACACCTTACACAGCATATCTAGCATCATTCAATTTTAAAATATTCATATTAATATTACAAATGGTCACCCATATTCCATACTGTGCCTCCTTTAGGTTATTTAGAACTTCTTGATTAGTTAATGTACTGAACTCTAGGAATGCTGGTGGGCTGTTGTTGGGGATATAGGTAGAGCAGATCCATGCTGTTTGAGAAGGCTTCTCAAATGTGCATGATCTTTACAGTGAAGTAGAATAATAGTTCTTTGCAACACTTGGTGCTCTGCTCTGATGCAGACTGTGGGCATTCAGGCTTGATGAAGTGGTTTACCACCCTGATAGCTCCTTGGGGTGGGATTTTCCAGGCTCAGTGAAGGCTGATAGGAAGGTTCTCTTGGCCTGCAATACAGCCTAGACCTAAGCTCTGAGGAACCTGTTATGTTTCATCTTGTTTGAATCAGCCTTTATTTACAGCCGTTGGTGCTTGAGTTTCTGCCCCTCTTTCTTCATCTGGCACATAGTGTCAAAACTAAGAAGCTCTGTGTGGGTAATGGGGAAGAAAGGGCTGTTTGGGACCCAGTGTGTCAATGGCCACGGTCAATGGTAATAATTCACCAAGTGTTTGACTCCTTGTCAAGGTTCCTTCCCCAGTCTGAACTCTAGGGTACAGATGTGGGGACCTGCATGAAAACCTAAGCTTACTTTTACCAGCTTAGGTTAAAACTTCCCCAAGGTACAAACTATTTTACCCTTTGCCCTTGGACTTCCACTGCCACCACCAAACGTTTATCTGGGTTTATTTATTAGGAAAGCGTTGTTTGGAAACGTCTTTCCCCCCAAAATCCTCCCAACCCTTGCACCTCATTTCCTGGGGAAGGTTTGGTAAAAATCCTCACCAATTTGCATAGGTGACCACAGACCCAAACTCTTGGATCTTAAGAACAATGAAAAAGCATTCCGTTTCTGAAAAGAAGGATTTTAATAGAAGAAGTAAAAAGTAAAAAAGAATCACCTCTGTAAAATCAGGATGGTAACTACCTTACAGGGTAATTAGATTCAAAACATAGAGAATCCCTCTAGGCAAAACCTTAAGTTACAAAAAGACACACAGACAGAAATATCCATTCTATTCAGCACAGCTTAATTTCTCAGCCATTTAAAGAAATCATAATCTAACGCATATCTAGCTAGATTACTTACTAAGTTTTAAGATTCCATTCCTGTTCTGTCCCCGGCAAAAGCATCACACAGACAGACACAGACCTTTTGTTTTTCTCCCTCCTCCCAGCTTTTGAAAGTATCTTGTCTCCTCGTTGGTCATTTTGGTCAGGTGTCAGCGAGGTTATCCTAGCTTCTTAACCCTTTACAGGTGAAAGGATTTTTCCTCTGGCTAGGAGGGATTGTAAAGTTGTTTACCCTTCCCTTTATATTTATGACACTCCCCATCCTGTGGGTGGGGTGCTATTGTTCTTTATCAGGCTTTGGATTCTGTTGGAGTCCATGAGTCTTCCTGGACAAATCAGCATCACTGATCTTTTTGTTGCCTGGCTGCTGGAAGGTCTCTGACCACTGTCTTAAAGAGGTGATGGTCTGTCCAAGATAGTGGCTGGGTTGTAAAGTCTCCTACCTTGACGTCTAGGCCAAAGATCATGTCCAGGGTGTAACCAGTTGTGTGGGTTGAACCAGAGATGACCTGGGAAAGTCGTAAGGAGGCAAGTGAGGAAATGAGTTTGGGGGCTTTTGCATCTGCGATCTTGTCCATGTGTGTGTTGAAGTCTCCCAGGATGACTTGACTGGGTTATTTCACCATCATTGCCAACAAGGAGTGAGCTCCTTTATGAATGCTTTTGTCTGAGGTGGTGTATAAATGAGCATACAATCTAATGTGGTGTTGGAATTATTAAAATATTAGATATTTTTCATATTTATATACTATGGGAGACCACCAGTCGTTAATTTAACCATAAATTCCTTTATGAAATCCAAAGGACAAATGTAATTTTATACAATTGCTCTAAATATTCCTAAGAGTCTAAAAATAAGCAAACACTACTCCCAACACAGTAACAAAGTATTCATAAGCATGTGATCAGTATACTTACACATAGGCCAGCCAGAGGGAAAACCATCTAATTCTGGCATATTCCAGGATGATCAGGTAGGGTCTGACAAAGAACCCTCAAATTCGTAACTTTTTATACCCTTTAACAAACCAATGATGTTATTGCCAATTACTGACTTCAGCTAAAAAAATCAATTTAAGAAAATTCTCCCCTCATTCCATTCTTAATACGATAAGATTTACAACCTCCTTTATTCCCAAAGACTTTCCTCCCCTCCTTCTCGGTGATCAACAGTTTTTCTATTGCACCTGGGTTCACATAGGCCCTACCTTTTGAGATAACACTAGTATGTTGGCTCCTTTTAAGACAGTATCCTTGCAAGTGGATACATAAATTACAATTTGACTAGTCAGGGGACTAATCCCATCTGCAGAGGAACTTGCTGCTAAGCTCTGTTGATGATCAAAGATTGGTTTGCTAAAATGTCACTTCTACCATGGAATTTCGGCACATCAATTTCTCTGCCTGTCACCACTTTAGGGACTGACCAGGGCATTGATTCTAAAGAAGGTTGATTCAAAAGAAGGTTGTTTCAAAACTTTAGCATTCACAATATCAACCTTCTTATTGAGCATACAGAATTAGTAGATTCGTGGTGACAGGGAGATTCCCATCTCTACATGCTACATTACCATGCAATATTTGGGTGCAAGATAGAGATTTTCATTTCTAAATCTTTACCGTGAGTAACTCCTTTTCTCTTTCATTCTCATTCTTTCAAAGTCTCTGTGCTTTAGGCTTGGTCTACACAAGGAGCTTATGTCAGTATAACTACATTGCTCAGGGGTGTGGAAAATCCACACCTCTGAGCAACACAGTTATACCAATTTAACCCCCAGGCTGCTCCAGTCAACATAGCTACCGCCTCTCAGGGTGGTGGAGTCACTGGATGAAATCCTGGACCCTTTGAAATCAATTTAGGCCATGTCTACACTACAAAATTATGTCGACCTATCTTACATTGGCATACAGCCACTGCAGTTATTAAATTAATAGGGTGTATGCTCACTTGGCTCCTTGTGTCAGTGGTGCACAATTGTATCAATTGTATTGTCAGTGTGGGGCATTGTGAGATGGCTCTTAAAAGCCAGTAACAGTCGATGTAAGCAATGCAGTGTATACACTGACACTGCGTCAACCTAATTACATCAACCATGATTCTCTGCCAGTCAGGGAAGTGTTATTCAATCAGCGAAAAGAGGCACATATGTATGAGGGAGCCAAATTTAATTGAAGATACATCCTCAGGTGGGTTGAGGGAAGGCAGCTTATGTTGACCTAACCATGTAGTGTAGACCAGGCCAAAGCTCCCATTCACTTCAAGAGGGCCAGGATTTCACCCAGTGTGAATGAAATGGGACCAAATACTTCCTCTTGTAATGCCACTGAAATCGTTGGAATTACACCAGGGGGTAAATTTGGCCCATTGTTTTTATCCTTTTAAATTATTTGCTAATAGAGTGGCGGGGTAATAGACTGTTATTGCATGCCCAAGTATAGAGACTAGATAAACTGTAGCTATGACTGCTTGGAACAGCTTGTAAAACAACCACAGAGACACGCTAGGAGTCGGACAGTCTAGAGCAGGGGTGGGCAAACTTTTTGGCCTGAGTGCCACATCGGTGTTGCAAAACTATATCGAGGGCCAGGTAGGGAATGCTGTGTCTCCCCGACCAGACTGCCCTACACCCCCTATCCACCCCCTCCCAATTCCCAGCCCCTGACTGCCCCCCTCAAAACCCCTGACCCATCCAACCCCTCCTGCTCCTTGTCCCCGACCGCCCCTCCCAACCACCTCTGAGGATTCCACCCCCTATCCAACCCCCCCCCGCTCCCTTCCCCTGACCCCTATCCACCCCCTCAACCCCTAACAGGCCCCCCGGGACTCCCAGGCCTATCCAGCTCCCCCTGTTCCCCATTCCCTGACCACCACCCCCAGAACCTCCACCCCATCCAACTGCCCCCTGCTCCCTGTCCCCTGACTGGCCCCCAGGACCCCCCGCTTCCCACCCCCTTACCATGCTGGAGCCAGCCGCACCACCCGCGTTGCCCAACAGGAGTGGCAGACCAGAGCGCTGGAGGTGCAGTGTGCTGAGGCTGTGGGGGAGGGGCCAGGGACTAGCTCCCCAGCCAGGAGCTCAGGGGCCGGGCAGGATGGTCCCACGGGCTGGATGTGGCTCGTAGGCCGTAGTTTGCCCACCTCTGGTCTAGAGGCTTAAACCAAACACTATGTCACACCAGCAAGGAAAAGCAAAACCACAAATATACATCTGCTACTGAGATTCCTTAAAGGTGACCAGCCAAAGGAGAGTTAAAACGGAAGTGTGAAAGGGAGGGGAGACTGCTTGCTTTTTACAACAAAATTACAAGTCCCACCTAGCCTATAAGACCCTATGATGGCTGGAGAATGAATGAAATCTTGGCACCATGCAAGTCAAAAGAATTAAAGCTGAGAAACTGAGAGGAGTGGATTTTCAGTCAGAATGCTTTCAAATCTTTGTTTTTGTTGACACCTATTTAACATTAATATATAATTGACATGTTAGAGGCATGTTAGATGCCTTTGTTAAAGTTCAGCATCCCTCCCCCTTCAATTAAGGTGTGAGAGCTAACAGCTGGGACATACAGGAGGTCTGTCAAGCAAACCAGGGAAGATCAGAATTGATGTTCTTGATCATTCTTGGATAAAAATAAGCATAAAACAAAACATTATATTTAAAAAATCCTCCCAGACCTTACTCATCATTGTCATAAACATACAGCTAAGGGTATCTTAAAATCCCTCCTTACCTGTAAAGGGTTAAGAAGCTCAGGTAACCTGGTTGGCACCTGACCAAAAGGACCAAAAAGGGGAGAAGATACTTTCAAATCTGGGGCGGGGGGGAGGGTTTGCTTTGTTCTCTTTGTTGGTTCTCTCCGGGTCAGCAAGGAATCTCCCAAAGCCCTACTTGAATTAAGCATCTAGATTACAAAAATTGTAAGTAAAGCAAGGAAATGTGTTAGTTTATCTTTTGTTTTAGCTTGTGAATTTTCCCTGTGCTAGAGGGAGGTTTATCCCTGGTTTTTGTAACTTAAGTTTTGCCTCAAGGGAAATCCTCTGTGTTTTGAATCTGATTGTCCTGTAAAATTACCTTCCATCCTGATTTTACAGAGATGCTTTTACTTTTTTTTTTCTTTATAATAAAGTTCTGTTTTTTAAGCATCTGATTGGGTATTTAGTGTCTTATAAACCCAAGGGTCTGGTTTGTGCTCACCATCTTTATTTTTCAAGCCTCCCCAGGAAAGGGGGTGTAGGCTTGGGGGGATATTTTGTGGGAATAGGAACTCCAAGTGGTCCTTTCCCTGATTCTTTGTCTAAATCACTTGGTGGTGGCAGCATACCTCAGTCCAAGGACAAATAGAGATTTGTGCCTTGGGGGAAGTTTTAACCTAAACTGGTAGAAATAAGATTAGGGGGTCTTTCATGCAGGTCCCCACATCTGTACCCTAGAGTTCAGAGTGAGGAGGGAACCCTGACAATCATAAAGAAGCAAAATATTGCAAAAATGGCACAAGCCCAATGTACAAAAATTGCAGGTCACCTTCAAGACTCAAAGTGGATTCAGATGGATCCACACTCCTTTCTGTGCTCTGGCTCCATCTGAGCAGGCTCCCTCCCATAAGTTCCCTTACCAGTAGGTGCCCTCCACTCCCCTTTAGTGAGAGGAGATTCCAATCTGCAAAGGGGAAACCATGCCAATAAATGGTAACATAGTCAGTGATGGTTTGCCCTGCACATTTGTGAGGGGGAGAATCTAGCAAAGTGTGGAAGTAGAGAGGATTATTTATTAATTATTATTATTATTATTAATGTTCTAGGTCCATGTTTATGTTTCCTGGAATACTTTTGGCTTGTAATTGTCACAAAAAAGGTACACTGGAGATTTCTAACTGGAATCTGAGAACAACTTATCACTATGCTCTGTTGCCAGGCTCTAAGCAGTCTGATAGTGCTAAAATGTCCTGGTCAGATGACTAAAGTAAAACTTAATCTAGTGTGACCAGGAGTGTTGACTAGGACCCAAAAAACTGATCAAACTACAAGACAAAATTATCATTTCAGACTTGAGATGTACACCTGATCTTTCTTTTGGGTCCCATTTCATCCTGTTTCACCCAAGCTCAAGATTGGATCTTTTTCTAAGAGATATACACTAGTTCAAACAGGAATTAATTCAGGGTAGTCCTATGGCCTACATTAAACAGGAGGTCAGTCTAAATTACCAAAATGGTCTCTTCTGTATTTATAATCTATGAATTCCAAATCCACCTAGCTCTACCAAAATTGGAAATCTTGCTGGTGCAACAGCTGCTATTGTGGCAGAAACCAGGGACTGAACCTGGTACCTGTGGAGCTAAAAAGCAAGAACCTTCATAGTTTGAGCTAAAAAGCCAGGCTCCCTAGCTGAAAGATGTAATAGATTCATATCCTATGTGGATTGGGCACAGAATGAGAACACAATGCATACTGATCAGTGGGTTACACTGGCACAAAAATCATAATCTGCAATTTCAAGAAGACTATTTTGGGATTGTGTATGTATTTGTTTAAAGTGTGTTCAGAACCTCAGCCTTAGGGTACCTAACAGCAGTTAAATTTAAATAACTGCACAGGTACCGATGCCCCCAAAGCTACCCACATTTCAGGAAAGATGGACAAATTGCAGAAAGTCCAGAGAAGAGTGACAAAAATGATTAAAGGCCTAGAAAACATGACCTATGAGGGAAGATTAAAAAAATGGGTTTGTTTAGTCTGGAAAAGAGAAGACTGAGAGGGGACATGATAACTGTTTACAAGTATGTAAAAGGTTGTTACAAGGAGGAGGGAGAAAAATTGTTCTTCTTAACATCTGAGGATAGGACAAGAAGCAATGGGCTTAAATTGCAGCAAGGGAAGTTTAAGTTGGACATTAGGAAAAACTTAAACTGTCAGGTGGTTAAGCACTAGAGTAAATTGCCTAGGGAGGTTGTGGAATCTCCATCATTGGAGATTTTTAAGATCAGGTTAGACAAACACCTGTCAGGGATGGTCTTTATAATATTTAGTCCTGCCGTGTGTGTAGGGGACTGAACTAGATGACCTCTCCATGAGACGATCTAGTCAGACCTCCTGTATAACACAGACCAAAGTAACATTGAGCAACGTTCCCTGTACACTGTGTGCACGTGCAGCAATCTCGTATATACTTGACAGGTGCATGTGGGCCCACCCCCACCCTGCAGGTACCAGGGCCCATGCTCACCACAGCAAGGAGGAGGGGAGGAACCCCCCTGGGCAGCCCCCAGCCCTTGCCATACACAAAACCCTACACACAACTCCCCATTTTGTCCTTGGGCTAGTGTAAGCTGGTCCAAGGCCAGAAATATTTATTTTGAGTTTGTAGCCCACTCAGTGCAAAGAAAATTTAGAGGAAATGTTGAATTAATAATTTGTGTTTGACTAAAGCATATCTTCTAGAAAGGCATCCAGTCTGGATCTGAAGATAGAGATGGAGAATTCACCTCTTTCCTTGGTAGTTTGTTCCTAGAATTAATCACCATCACTATTAAAAAATGTGCCTTATTTCTAATTTGTATTTGTCTGGTTTTAACTTCCAGTCACTGATTCTTGTTACATTTTTGTCCACTAGATTCAAGAGCCCTTTAGTACCCAGTGTTTTCTTTCGGGTACCATAATCAAGTCACCGCTCAGTCTTTTTGATAAGCTAAACAGATAAGTCTCTCCCTGTTAGGCATTTTTTCCAGCCCTTGAATTGTTTTTGTAGCTCTTCTCTACACTCTCGCCAATTTTTCAACATCTTTTTAAAATATGAACACCAGAACCATGCCATATTCCAGTACCGGTCTCACCAACCAATGGTCTCACCTCCTTACTTCTACTCTTCCATACCAGCAGACCAAATTTGGTGATTAATTCTGGTCATGTGCCAGCTGAGGCACATTGTGCATACGCTAAGAAGATTTATACAACAAAGTATCACATTAACCTTTTTTTCCAGAGCATCAGACAAGGAACTCATGTTCAGCTCTTTGGCCACTAACCCCAAAATCCTTCAGTGTCACTGCTTCTCCTGATACAATCCCCCATTCGGTAGGTATGGCCTAGATATATGACCTGACATTTGGCTGTACTAAAATGCATTTGGTATGAATGGGCCCAGCTTACCAAGTGATCCAGATTGCTCTGTATGACGGCCTGATCTCCTCATTATTTACCACTCCACTAATCTTTGTGTCATCCACAAAATCTATCAGTAATGATTTTATACTTATTTCCAGAGCATTGATGCAAATATTGAATAGCATCAGGCCTAGTAGTGATCCCTGCACAACCTCTCTAGAAACACCCCCATTTGATTATTATTCCTCATTTGGACATGGTCCCTGCCACAGCTCATGGCAGTTCTGTGCTCTGATCTTTGTATCACAAAAATTCTGTCCCGTTCTCTCCCTCTTGGTACTCAGCTAAGTTTCCAGTAACCCCATAACATCAATTTTCTCCAGTTTCCATGAAATCCACGAAATTGGTCTTGTCTTTTCTTTTTTTGTGGGAACTCTGCAGGATCACCTGACATCTCATTTGGACAAAAAAACAGCAGCCGCTAAAAAAAAGTACATTAAAACTTAAAATGAAATAATTCTTTTCAGAGGTAGAGAATTCAATTTCAGTCTATTCTTCAGCCTTGTGAAGGCATCACAGCTGATACTATTCTAAGTAAAATCACAATGGATCCACTGCTGTTCCATATACAAGGCTGAAAAGGCAGGATCAAATTACTTGCTCTCAATGAAAGCCAAAAGTCCTTTTGTTGGAAGAAAGACATGAAGCATGAGACTGATAAGATTTGGAAGTGGACTGCTGTGACTCGACATAACTGTATGAGGTATTTTAAAAATAGACAGCTTTGCCTCACTAGAAAAAGCAGGGGCAGTCTGAAATGCGGGTTAAGGGCTTTATTTCTGGTGCCTTGGGCGGGTAGCCAGCCACCATTAAAGTAGATGGAATGATCCAAAATTAGGGCTGCAGTAAGTGTCTGCCTTTCCTTGGAGAGTACAATCTACATACAAAGCTATAAATGTGAGGTGTAGGTAGATTACGGGGGGGGGGGAAATTATAACTTCATTTTGATATAGTGTTACCAGGTAATTAAACAGGCTTAGACTGTGGAGCTATAAAATTGCCATGTAGATGTTCAGGCTTGGTTTGGAGCCCCATGGGGTCTTAGAGTCTGGGCTCCAACCCAAACATGAATGTCTACATTGCAATTGTATAGCTCCCACCCCACCATTCCCCTCCAGTCCAAGCCTGCAAGCCTAAGTCAGCTGACCTGGCTCTTAGACTCAGTGCCATGGGTTTTTTTAAATCACAGTGTAGACATACCCTCAGAGACCCACGATTGCTGTGAGGAGGTATCCAACTGCTGCCAAGTTCATCAGGCCTTCAGGATCTTGGTGAGAAGTCAGCTGTTGGCTACTCCTATGAAGGATCATTAGGACCATCTAGTTTGGCGTCCTGCATTAACACAGGGCATAAAATTTCACTAAGTGATTCTTGCATCAAGCCAATAAGTTCTGATTGTTCTTAGGAGTTCCTCTAACTTTATAGAAGCAACAGTTCCATTGCCCCACTCTTTTAGAGTGGAAGTGGAGTGCTTATGTTACACTCACAGACCAGGAGCAGTTTTAAACTTGGTAGCCAGAAACAAAACACAGCTTGCACTTTGCTCCAATTCTGCACAATTCTGCTGCTGCAACTAGAGCTGTCCCCTTTGATCTCCTCAGCAGGCCTTCAATCCTTGAAAGGAGAAGGCATAGGTAAATCCAACTCTCACATTCCCTTTTGAGTGCTGCACTCATGACAATGGAATACAATACAGAGCCTTACAATGGACAATGCAACACCAGCAAACTTTATTTTATTCTTATCAAGAGGGAGCACCAACAAGTAATTTTAAAAGGCATATCTGTAGCAATGGAACACCAGACATTTAAGAGGACCTGCAAATAGGATATTAGGCTACACTTGAAGCTGAGACCGTGATTCCCAACTTGAATACACATGCTTGTGCTGGTTTCAGCAAGATACCATGCTAAAAATAGCAGAGTAGCCACAGGAGTACTGGCAGCAGCAAGGGGTAATCACCCCGAGCACCAATCCGCCTGGATCCTGTGGGTACATACTTGGGGTGGCTAGTCCATGCCACTGCTCACCACTGCCCATGCTACTGCAACTAAACTAGTATTGTACTAACTCTCATTGAGTTAGCATGTTAACAAGTATGTCTGCGCGAGCTGGGAATCAAACCCTGAGTTCCAAGTGTAGACATAGCCTTACTTTCCAAAATTTTTGAAACTCTCTAACAACTTATAGTACTCCCCAACTGCAGGTCATGGATCACTGGTGGTCCACAGAGCACTGGCTAGCCATCAGCAGAGAGCTGACTGATTATATGGTGCTAGCACTCTGTCTTGTTTCCTGCTACTACATTGCATTAAAGATAGAAAAATATTTACTGTATTTCCAGCTAATACAATGTTTCTATGTACATTATTGCCACAGGGATGTTATGGGCTTGTAAACAGGAGGTGAGCAGACCTGCTCTAAAGCAGATGGTATGAGACAATCTCTATTAAGATGTAGTCCACATTATGAAAAAGCTTAGCACCCACTGCCATGGTCTATGTCAGAAGTGATCCTGGGACCAACAAGGCTACAACACTGCACACAGGGATTGTCTGCGTCAGTATTGTATTGTGTGTGCTTATCATGCGGATATTGATTGTGCATAACTCTGCTGGTGCCAGGAAAAAATCATTAAAATTAAAATACCTGCATTCACACCGACTTTGTTCATGTCTCATAGAAGCCTGAACCTCCAATATGGTTGGGAGCTGAATGGAAGGAAAGCTGGATAGAACAAAGATCTCTGATTGCAAAAAGATGCTGATTGGAAGGAGTCATAAAGCAAGGGCAGGGATAGGCTAGTTCGGTTGAACTCTTTGTTGCTGGATCTTCTGTTGCATTTCCCTCTGCACTTCAATCCCTCCCCAGCTGGAGCTGCAGCATTACTCAAATTGCAGAACGATGATGCTTTTCTGCTGCCGTCAAACACTTTCCAGAGGTGTCCTGGGACAATGGATGGTGGTGAACCAAGAGAAGAAACAGCTGTTTCTCATGTAGAAGGTCTTAAAGAAACAACACAAAGAAATAAATGTCAGTAGGGTTTGGGTACATAATTTATTTCATAGACCAGAAGTTTATTCTTGGCAATGTAATAAACTTACAGGAAACTAAGTCCTACACCCTGGTAATTTTTCTGGTGCATGGGAAAGGCACTCCCAAAAGTTTCTTTTTAATAAAAAGAACATGAAAAGCCAGTAAAAGCTGGTGAAAAGCCAGAATTACTAGAACTGGGAAAAGGATTAAGTGTTTTGTGAGAAATTTGTCATAGTTCTATGGAGTATATACCCTGAAGCTATGCTGTATAAACACAGCAAGTCAGAGATAAAGTACTCAGGAAAGATCAGAATAGAATTCTTAGTATCTATATTAAGCTCCTCTGTATTTGCCTATGACATATAAAAATAGCACCAGCTGGCAGGGATGTCTTAATGGCTCAATGAATGGGACTGCTTTACACTTTAAGAATGCTGTTAATACAGAAGATACTACATTCCATTAGGGAAAGGTGTTAGCTAAGTGACAAGATGTATAGGACCATGGAACATATACTGCTTGTGACAGGGTTGGGACTCACCACCACAGCACCTCCTGTTGGTCACTCTGGGAATTAGCTCAGTCCATGTGGAGTACCCTCCACTGGTGGTGTCCCATCCGTCTCTCACCCCCTGTTGGCATCTGGACCTGCGTTGCTCCCTTCTTACAGGGTCCTCTTCAGGACACTGCCCTCTGGCAGTGCCCCCTAGTCCACACTCACCCCCTTCTGGGGGTGGGGTGGCAGGGTGTTATCAGCAGTTCTTCTCCTCACCCCAGCCGCAATGGCCAACCACTCCCCAAAGTGTGACCCCTTTTGGCAGGGGTCTGGTGCAGTCCATGACAGCCACTCCTAACAGCCAGGTGTAAGTGCAAGAGGAAAGGGGGGGACCTATGCCCACCCTCTACGCTGGATTCCAGCCCAGGGACCCTCTGGTGGCAGCCTCCCTGTCCTCCTTCTCTTCCCTTGTCCATCTCTCTCCCTGGGCCGTTTCCTCTTCAGCACCTTTGCACCGGCTAGACCCTTTTCTCAGGGCCTTCAGCCTGGTAGGTATCAGGCAGGAGTTGGGAGTTCCCACCAGTGCTACAGGAGACAGATCTTCACCCTCTAAAGGCCCAATAGAGACTACCTGCTGCTCACCTGGGCAGCCTTTATATAGGGCCTAGCTTAGTCCTGATTGGCTGCCGCTTGCTCAGCCCTGATTGGCTCCACACAGGCCCTCTCTGATTGGCTGGCTGTCCACGCAGCCACTCTGGCCTGCTGTAGCCCAATTTGGCCTGGGGGTGGGACACCACCTCACCACAGTGCTGGAGAAGACATTTCTGTAGTATGCTGATTTAACAAATACTGATATGAAGGAAATAATCTACTAAGGGAGCCAGAAGAAGGTCAGCATAACCTACCTTCACAAATCATGAGTTGATTATGAAAACCCAAGCATCAGGTGCTGAGTGCCCTTCACTTTCACCAAAGTTACAGGAAGTGATTAGGAGCTATAAGTGCTCAGGATCTTTGAAAAACAGGCCATTTACTCAGGTGCCTAAATTTTAGGTGCCATACTTTATGCACCAAAGTTTGAAAAATATTGTCCTGTATGTGTATATAAGTAGGAGATTGTAATCATGATAGATTTAGGTATAGAGGCCAGCAACAGGAATCAGGTTTTGCCTTTTGTTTTTTTTTACCAGAACTTTAAGCTTAGCTCTCTTTTTGCTCTATATTCACCAAGCACAGCCTAGCAATTTACAGGTTATTGCATGTGTAACCGTGAGTTCTGATTACCTTGGATATTCTATGGATGGAGCTCATCTAAGGAGGGTACCTGAATTTCCAAATGGAAGAATGTAAGGAAATTTCCAGCTAGACATTCACATAGAATCATCTGACTGCACATATGATCCCGTGGGAATAATCAAGTTAGCTGTAACTGCCCTGTGTCAAGTTCCTCAAACTCGCTTCTTTGTGAGACAGTCACTCACAGAAACAGATAAACCATCTGAGCAACAAAGCTTTGGGAAGCCATGGAAAGCCATTTGAAAAACAAACTATTCTTAATTTCTCATCGGAGTTAAAAGAGGATCTGGAGAGACAAACACTATAGCTATTCATTACCTACAGTTGTCAAGGTAACAGCAACCCCAAGTCAGGAGAGAGGTTTTGTTTTGTTTGTTTAACAATAGATTTCATTCTCCACCATTCACGGGACTACAGATGCTCACACATCCTTCTCAGATCCTCCTTCCAAGACAATCACATAATCACTTTTGTTTCATTCTGTGAAAATACATTTCCTCCCTGAGCATGGAGATATGTTTACTGAACTTCCTCTGTATCTTCTCGCAACCTTTGGCATTTGCTTCTGTAGCAGGGTGTCCAATCCAGAGAAGGTGCAATCCAGACCTGTGATCGGCTGCGTCACCACCTGCATTGTAACTTTAGGAGTTCCACAATGCATTGCTCCTGTAGCTCTGAACCTGGGCCACTCACAACCAGCCTACAAGCATGCTGGTCACACCCTGAGAATCTGTATGCTAGACAGCCCTGGTTCAGCAGCTCTGACTCCAGCAGCCTATTTACAGCCCCACAGGACCACTCTGGCTTCCACTAGCCTTGGCTGCAACCAGCAAAATGACCCCAATATACTCCCAGTCCTGAATTTCCCCAAAACTTGTGCACTCCAGTGTCCAGTCCTCTCCGGGACAGTTCAAAGAAATAATATGGTTTGTTCCTTTCAAGATACAAAAACACATCACAACTTATTAACTTAACTGGGGTGAATACACCCTTCCCTTTAAACATAGCACTGAGTTTGTTTATGATAAAAGTGAAATAAATTTATTAATAAAATATCCATAGGATTAAGTGAGTTCAAGTATAAGGAATGAAGAGACAAAGAGTTACAAGTATGCTTCTATAAGTCTAAACCTTAATCTAGCAAGATATAGTCTTTGTTCACAATGGTTTCGCTAACCAGTCATTCTTTTTCCCAGCCAGGACTGACTTTCTCTCAGTCAGGCCCTGCCACAAAAGTACAAGGTGTTGGCTTTCCTTGTCTTCTTAGGTGAAAGATGTTTCTCACCTGTATTCAGTTCCAGAGACTTCAACCCCGACCCCTGGGTGAAAGACCCATCTTTCTCAGCTTGCAAGAGCTCTGTCCTCTAGTGCCTGACTAGTGATGGATGCCAAAGATGGCTTCTGTCCTTGCTTATCTCCCAAAGTTCAATTACCTTGTTTCAGGAAGCCCTCCTGTGTGCTCAGGTTGCTGTGTCAACCAGGAAGCAGACCTCATGCTGTTCTTCCTTTCTTGTAGGCTTCCCATCCCCCTGTATGTAAATAGGGCTTCCATTGTTTTGATTCGATCATGATAACCTCGCTGACCCCCTCCTATGTGGGCAAGAACTCTTCCTTCTTTTGTTCAGCCACACACTTTAAAACATAATATAAATGAGTATTCATAATTCCTCCTATAGTGTTAATACATACACTTCACAATGATATTAATCACCAGTGTGTCATTGTAGTAGTAGGCATTCTTCAGTCTCGAGAGACCCTGGGTATCCACCCCTGAGAGGTAAAGAATTGTATGCAGTGTAGTTGTAGCCATGTTGGTCTCAGGATATTAGAGAGACAAGGTGGGTGAGGTAATATCTTTTATTGGACCAACTTCTGTTGGTGAGAGAGACAAGCTTTTGAGCCACACAGAGCTCTTCTTCAGGTCTGGGAAAGGTAATCTGTGGTTCACAGCTAAATACGAGGTGGAACAGATTGTTTAGCATGAGTAGTTAGCACATATTCTAAGGGACCATTCAAGGTAGTGGCCTGACATTAGCATTCAAAAAAGACCTCACTGTATTCACTTTTATAATACAATAGTACTGTATACAATCAAGCCTGGTCTGCACTAGGCACCTATATCAGTATAGCTATGTCTCTCGGGAGCTGAAAAATTCACAACCCTCACAGACATCGCTGTACCAACCTAACCCCTGGCATAGACAGCGCTAGGTCAATGGAAGAATTCTTCTGTTGATGTAGCTACTGCCTCTCAGGGAGGTGGAGTTCCTAGGCTAATGGGAGAAGCCGTCCCATCAGCATAGGTAGTGTCTACACTAAAGCGCTACTGCAGCAAAGCTGCCACTGTAGTGTTTTAAGTGTAGAGATTCCCTTAGTTGATTCAGTTGCTTATCGCTTGAGGTTCAGTCCCACTGTTTTCATAGACCAGTAATCTTTGAAATGGAGTCTTTGAAAAGTAAAACCCTAGCTTCTTTCTCCTGCAGGGTGTAGATGCCTTGCTTTCTTCTCCCTCACTTGTTAGCATGACGTTTGCCTCCACTCCTTGATAGCTTGATGGGTCTTTTTATTGTTTATATGTAAATTGAGGTAAACACACATTCCTTTGTTTAGGATAGATCTGTTTAACAACTCTCCCTGACATACCTGGTTTGAACACATTTTAGTTATAATTCCAGCATTTATTGATAACCCATAATACCCATCGCCTACATACATCACACAAGAATATTAACGACCAGTGCATTATTAGTTTTCAAATGATACCTCACAAGGCATGTTTTGAACAAATATTATTACAATAGTAGTGTAGGGTGTGAATATAGGGTGCTTAGTGTCACACAGGGAGCTGTACTTTTTCCTCAAGAAGATTGGTTTTGCCTGCCAGAGGATCACTGGAACAGAGAAATTAGGTTTGCTCCTGGTTTGCATACTACAGGGCATACCCCTAAACACACAGCAGAGATTTACAGAGAAAATTAAACCAGAAACATTACATTCATTTATGTATGAAAATTAAAAGGCCATCTTTGGAACTATATTTTCCTATAATGGAAAATCATTCATCAGACATACTGGCATCTGGTATAAAATAAATGCTGACAATGTAGACAGCCTAAAGGGATTTCACTGTATTTGTTATGGGAGTCCATCTGAATTTGAAAAAAAATATTTTTTGCTTTCTTTCTCTTATTTCTCTCAAAAGCATGTTATACTTTTTCTTGCACGGCAAGTTTCTGCTTTAAAGAAATGCTACTGATATCAGTGATTGCATCACAACCCCCCTATTATGTTATGCTGCATCAAAGGCGTTCATCCAGCCTGATGTACATACCATATGAACCAATACCGCAATGTACTGCCAGAGTAAAGAAACACCACTTCTTTTAAGACACATGTAGACTGGAGCAAAATATTCACATCTATGAGCAGCAGCTGGGTCACATCAAGTGTTGCAGGAAAGCACCTGGCATTCCGCATGTGTAACACAGCTCCAGGAAAAAAATCTAATCATAACCATCATCACTTTGGCATATATGGCACTTTTTATTTGCAAGTTATATTCAACAATTATTCCTTGCAACAGCAAGTTAATAACTCAGGAGATGCTGGCACCTAATTCTGTGCTCAGCTAACACCCCTACCTCTATATATACTTAAAAGAAAGATTACAAACTGCATTTATCAACTAGTTACCGTTTCTCTGTCTCAGACTAATGACAATGCAATGAGTTTCTAGTGTAAACCCAACACTGGGAAATAATGTGTATAATCCTCTGTAAATTAACAAAGAGCAAGTTGGAGCTGCCACTGGGAATCCTTAAATTATGCAGCATTTCTCTGAAAGCATTTTCTATTTCTCTCTCTCTATTAATGAAAACTGAAGCTGAAACTACTATAATAAATTACTTTTTAAAAGCGAATTTATCAGATAAGCTCCATTAGATTTGACAGAATTTATTTGTCTTTCTTGTTAGGCATATCATGCAACCAACAGACTGATCTGAAATTATTTAATAAGTAGCAGAGTCCCTAATAATGGATGCAATTAATTAAATCTCCTCTGTGATTAATCATATTAATATGATGGCTGAAACCTTGATTCAAAAGGTTTGATATGTATCCCTCAGGACATAACCCTCTTGCTTACAAAATTAATAGTGAGTAAATCTTAGTGATTTACTGGCAGCTAGTGAATTTTGTGTCAGACTCTTCTGACCTAAATTTGGGGATTATGATACAACATGGATGCTTCTAATGGTCAGAGTCACTTCCATGAACAAAGTTGTAAAGTGTTCCCCCTTTTCCACACTTAAGAACAATTAATGGGGAAGCCTAAGAGGTCAGGAAATTGATTGAATAAACAGCAGGACATAGCAGAGAAGTTGGTAAATTTTCCAGGCCCTCCACCAATTTTTAAGTACAGAAAAGACCTATTATCATAAGTGCTCTCAGTTTAACTCTGTGCCAGCATAGAAATGCCTATGATGTATGTTCTAACAGTTTGTCTAGTTCGATTTTAAATTACACAAATGTAACCCTTCTGCCAGGTGGAGCTAGCAGGAACCAGGGCCGGGTTCAATATCAAGGGGTTCCTTTCCATCGATACAACACAGAACCAGCTCGAGCCCCCACCCAGTAACCTGGGAAAATGACACAGCACCCTTGGTGCCTCTGAGAGGCAATACTTCCCCACTCGTGAGCACAAAGTCCGAGTGTAGAAAAGAAACTTTTAATAAAAGAAGGGAAGTAACTCAGAGTTAATTTGGGAAAACACCGCAAACAGGGTTCATAAACAAAAACCATGAGTAATACCCACCCCCAAGTAGGTTTGGCAGCGCCCCTTCCCCCTCAGGTTCTTAAGTCCAGCAACCCAAAAGTCCCTTTCACATGCCCGACCCTTCTCTGCTCCCCACTCACAGTTGCTGTCCTTGGTCAGTGCAGACCCAGAGTTCAGAGGTGAATCTGCAGAGTTCACCTTGTGAGTGGTAAAGAGGCATCTTACTCGCTCCACTGGCTGCTCACCGGTCACCTGTTCACTGCTTTCGCCATGCCCCTCCACCAGCCACTCTGCTGGCCGCTCATCACGCCTCTCCGCCACTGCCCTGCTGGCCGCTCCTCACACCTCTCTGCCAGCGCCCGGCTAGTCACTCATTCGCCAGCTGACTGTCAGTGACCTTCTGCCTCTCTGCTGTGACCTCTGCACATCAGTCTCTCAGTGATTTTCAGCTCTTTTGCAGGTTGGGCAGAAACACTGCCCATCTCAAGTGATTTCAGCTCTCAGGGATTTTAGCTCATAGCAGGCAGGGCAGAAACACAATCCTACCACAAATGGTTTCAGCTCTGATTGAGCATTTAAAATAACAAAGGAGACTCCTAATGAAGCCTACTTAGCTGTATTCTTTCACCAGTGGGCAAGAACAAGTGAATCCACTCTAGAGAGAACTGCGGGAAGGGTTATGCAGCCTCCTGACCAAGACCCCTGTTCCCACCACTGTTACTTTCACAGGGCTTTGGCAGTTGAGCCCCTGGCTCACCAAGGTCCTCTCCGCTAAGGGTGACTCCCCCCGTCCCCCATTTGGAAGAGGTTAAGCGCAGTCCTGCTTCCCTGCATTCCCACAATAATCACAACCTTGACAACAGCATTTCTTCAGTACTAACGTGATTTGTGACCCAACACCAGCCAAGCTGATTACAATGAGCAAAACACTGCTCCATCTGCTGAATATCTAAGCAAATCTAAACAAAGCAGGAGCAAACAGCAGGAGCAAGCTGTATTTACAAAACCACACCCAGAGTCTCTCCCCATCCCAGCTAACTGTCAGGGCAGCATTCATTCAGACCCTGCTTACACAAAGGTAAGAGGAGTTTACTTTACCTAGGGAGGATGTTGCCCTAAGGAAAAAAGGGTAGAGACCAGCAGACTGCTAGTTATTCAAGATGGCCTTGTTCTAACACCAACACGACCTGTGACCAGATAGGCATTGTTGATGTTACCATACAAGTTTGCTTGCTCTGCTTAGTTCGGTGCTAGGGATCTCACTATTGACCTTCAAGTACAGCAAGATTCAGTACATTTAATACATTGTAAAACACTGTGACATCATCTTTCTTGTACATTTAGTAGATCTGTTGAAATTAAACAGACACCACAGTTATGAATGTCACATAAATGCTAGACATACAGTGTTTAATTCCATATACATAACTCACCAGAAAGATCAAAATTATTCTGAGTTTGCTTGTTATAAACAACCTCTCAACATTCATAGTTGTTTTATCTGGATCATTAAGTGGAAAAATGAAGTTGAGTCTTTTTCATCATTCACATAACCCCTGAATATGGCCTTGAGTGGTGCATTTAACAACAAAAAGTATGGTATTTATGCTCCATGGCATACTCCCCACGCATCATACCGACATTTGGGACTAAACTACATTATATGAGACGGTGCCCCTTTCAAATTATAAAATAGATACATAGGGCTAAATTTTCATTCAAATTAATTCCATTGACTTTATTGGTGTAACTAAGCCTGGAAGCTGACCCCAATGAATAGGAATACCAATTACACGGATTATTATTATTATTAAAAAGTATTTCTATAGCACCAAACATTTATATGGCCCTTCACAAACAGATTGAGACACATTTCCTACCCCCAAACGTATATAAGCAAAGGAAGACAAACAAATTGTTTTCAAAGAGAAATGGGAAAATAGTTCAGGGAAGGGAGAGCTTGGAAAGATTTTCATGAGGAGGAAGATCCTTGGAACAAGTGTGATTTAAGGGATGATGTGAAAGAGGAGAGAGGGGGATAAGACTTGGAGTACAGAGAATAGAAACTTCTTCAAATCATAGGGGGCAACACAGTAGAGGGTACAAAGTCAAAAGCATTAAAAACAAAAAGATACAGGCCCTTTCTACATTGATCAAATTCACATTAGTACACTGCTGAAGTTTTATCAGTACAAACCCCAGATATATACATTGCTCTAGGGCAAAGTTGGGTTCATACCAGTGCAGTTTAATTCAGTAACATACTGAAGTAAGCTGTACCAGTATAAACCCCACTTTGTGCCAATACAGCATATCTGCATCTAGGGGTTGTATCAGTGTAACTACATCAAAGTAGTTCTACTGCTGAGAATTTCCTTAAGGGAGACAGGGTCTACGAAGACCAGGAGTTGAGTTCCACCAGGAACGGAGGCCCCAGGCAAGGACAAACAGGTGTAGAAACAGCAGTGGCTATGTGGGCGTGGAACACACATGCACACGCACACGCACACACACACAAACGTTTAAGGTTATTTTTAATCATTTACATTATATTACACCTTTATAATTTAAGTATTATTTGCTTCCTTTCCCATGGCTGCTATGAATGATGTGCTGCCTGTCTCGAATTGAATTGTCTACTGCAGTGCTTGGAAGACCTAGAAATTTCCTATAACAGAGGAACATGGCACCTGGGGTGAAATCTTCTTTAGGGGTACAGAACAGGGTTAAAATTCCCTATTTTCCCTTGAGAGGAAACCAAACTTTTCTGAATTAGTTCATTCCATTGCTAGCTGGAAATTTCACTTTGGGCTTTGGATACAATATGGGAGCTGTTCGCCAATATTAATCGTACAGAATGTATGTAGGTCATCTACGGCTAGCAACCTGGCAATTGTGCAAATACTGATTCCCTCCTCCTCCGCCCCCTCCATTATAACTGCCTTTGTCGACATAAAAGGAAAGCAAAGTATCTTAAACAAAAGACTTCAAAAGCCCAATGCAGTTTTGTTATTCAGTTTTTTACCAGAAGCATCACTAAGGCCAGTCTGAGGTTACAGATCTTGTCAGAAGAACTATGATTTCATATCATTTGGTTATGCTGAGATTGGTTTATTTTTAGAGAGATTTTAAGCTTGTTAACTTTAAATTGGAGGGGAAAGAAATCATTCCTATTTAGCTATCATTACGAACACCAAAGCTGCCTGTTCTGTCTCTGACGGTACAGAAGCAGGCTGTTTATTATCATCTGAACTAGCAGCATATTTTGCCACTATGGCAACAGAATAATATTGAAAAGATAAAGGAGCATTGCTGTGATTAGATACACCAAGGATTATTTCATTCTAAAATATGAACTCCCTCAAGGATTTATATTTATCCTGTTTACAGCCACTGGTCACAGAAAGGATAAACAAAAGTGACATAAAACCCATATACGCTGACAAAGTTACTACCAAATGCATTATCAACAGAATTCAGCACAATGCACTGATAATTTGCTGATATTTACTTGCAGCCCGGAAGTATGAATACACAGAAGAGCAAATCTTCTCAGCTTAATAGCATCTAGCTATTTTTGTTTATGACTTTTTCATAACAGTAATGGTCTTTAAAGGGACACTCTCAACATTAAACTGACTTTTTTTTTAAAATGCCCTTGCCTGTACTACTAACAATCTCCTAGGTTATTGTTATTTAATAATTACATTAGCAGCCAAAGGCCCCAATCAGGACCAGTTCCCTTTTGTGCAAACACATCAGATAACACAATCTCCATCCATCCTGCAGAATTGGAAAGCTAAAAAGATGAGTGATGATACATGCAGGTTGGTTAGAGAGAGACAGAGATACAAATATATAAATATTTATATATATTTGCCGTTTTTATAAATTATTATCAGTAGATGAAATAAGTGAAAACTATCCCCATCTGCTCCTCTGCCTTGCCAGCATTCATTAAAATAGAAAGAATTTTTAAAAAATCAAATTTGCTTTTCATCATTTGTAAAGTTCATTTACTTTTCTTCCCTCAATTTGATCAATAGACTGGTTAGTTGCACTTTCAAAATGGTACAATGTTATTGTGTCTAGGTGTCCACAGTATAGTGGGACAGTTAATTTTTTTAAAAAGTTTTCTTTAAAACTTAAAGAACATACCATGGAAATATTTTCATACATAAAAGTGCAATGACCCCACCACCATCATCAGTAACTTCAATAAGTCTTAAGTACATGCTTAAGTATCTTGCTGAATTGGGACCTTAAACCCTATGTACTCAGGAATTGCCAACCACCTAAATCTCTCTGTGATGTCCGAGATGAACCAGACTAGGACTGCTGGAAATCCCAAAATATATTCATGAGAGGACAGGAAATAGGACCTTTTCTGACAGTTGCCTCCCTGCTTGAAATTCTCATCCCAAGGAGAATCATAGAATCAGAGAATATTAGGGTTGGAAGGGACCTTAGGAGGACATCTAGTCCAACCCCCTGCTCAAAGCAGGCCCAATCCCCAACTAAATCATCCCAGCCAGGGCTTTGTCAAGCCTGACCTTAAAAACGTCCAAGGAAGGGGATTCCACCATCTCCCTAGGTAACGCATTCCAGTGCTTCACCACCCTCCTAGTGAAAAAGTTTTTCCTAATATCCAACCTAAACCTCCTCCACTGCAACTTGAGACCATTACTCTTTGTTCTGTCATCTGCTACCACTGAGAACAGTCTAGATCCATCCTCTTTGGAACCCAGTCTCAGGTAGTTGAAAGCAGCTATCAAATCCCCCCTCATTCTTCTCTTCTGCAGACTAAATAATCCCATGTCCCTCAGCCTCTCCTCATAAATCATGTGCTCCATCCCCCTAATCATTTTTGTTGCCCTCCACTGGATGCTTTCTAATTTTTCCACATCCTTCTTGTACTGTAGGGCCCAAAACTGGATACAGTACTCCAGATGGGGCCTCACCAGTGCCGAATAGAGGGGTATGATCACGTCCCTCAATCTGCTGGTAATGCTCCTACAATGCTTCCCTGCACTTTTAAGCCAGTATGCCTCACCTCTCATTTAGAAAGACCATCTCTAGACAAAAACCAAAAGAATGGTGCAGTGCTCTAGCCTGGGGCTCAAGCAATGCACATTCAGTTCCTTGCACCACCACAGATGTCCTTTGGGACCTTGAGTAAGTTATTTAGCTTCTTTGTGTCTCCGTTCGTCACCTGTAAAATGGGGATTATTATACTTCCCTCCTTCACAAGAGTGTTGTGAGGATAAATTCATTAAACATTTTGAGGCATTCAGATATTATGGTAATAGAGTTCATATAAGTACCTAGATAGACAGGTGCCAGACTGCCATAGATCTAACTACACTGACTTTTAATAGGAGTTAGGCACCCATCTATCATTTATGACATTGAAAGTCCCCCCTTTAGGATGAAATGAGCATGACAGATTTCTTTGACATGCCCTTTCAGCATGACAAAATTTTGGTTGCCTCGGCTGATTTTGTTAATCTTTATTGTATGCAAGAAAAATATCTATACTGCAGATATGGAAGTTGATCAACTATGTAATAGGAGAGTTTTGAATGCATACAATTCTATAAAAAGAAATTAATTACATTTTAACTACAAAATGAAAAAATGTTCAATGGAGAGATCAACTAAGTCTCTTGCTAATCATTATAGAGCTGCTATTCTGCCTCGATTCATTTTTGTGTACTAAAGTGAATAGAGTTTGTATAGCCTGTTTTATAATTTGGCATGAGCCTAAACTAAAATAGATCTGACCCACTCCTCTTCCACACGCCCATTACACACACTCACAGATTCCCTGAACCCTGGAGAGATTTGAATCTGAGCTTTACATTACACCTCTAAACTGGGACAAACAGGAAAACCAAATTCTGAGACCTTTGAACTTTGGGGATGTTTGGGTTCTGATCCAAATCTGGTTCTGAGCTTCATGGCATGGATCACTCTCTTTTCATAATCCATCATTTCTGATGCCAGAAATATATTAAAGGAAACAAACTGTAAGGTAACATTAGGTTTATGCAAGACAGAAGCAAAGAGGGTCTAAAAGAGTGATGCCCATTGTAATCAAGTGCAGTTGCAAGCTAAGTACAGGACTAGATTAAGGCACAGACAATTTAGGCACATCCCTACGGCCCAATTTGGGCAGTGAAGCCCAACCTAAGTAGCGCTGTGACTACTGTTCCCTCTAAGCTGTGTGCGTGTGCGTGTGCACACAGATCCTAAACCCCGCGCACACGGCAAAACACCGCACAGATAAAAATTTGCACAGAAGTTTTTTGCGCACGCGGCCTGTCAAAAATTTGCACAGAAGAAATTTTTTGTGCACACGGCCTGTCAAAAATTAAAGGAAACATTGGCTGTGACCCTACTCACCTAAGTAGCAACCCACATGCCACTCATTCAAATTTCACTGCCACCCCCCTTCTGATGGAGGGGTGGCAGGGCCCAACCCTGAGTGGGCAGGGGGTGGCCAAAGCTGCTTCTCCTTGCCATGCGATGGGGGCAACTGCTGCACCAGAGCTCCCCCTCACGGCCTGCCCCAAGTTGCTCTGCTTCCTGAAGCCTGTGTCCCTCTGCTCTGCCTGCAGGATTCACTCAGCAGCAGCCTCAAGACTTACAAGTTGTGGTGAGTGCCCACACAGAGGAGCTGGCCAGAAGAGGAGCGGCAGGGAGCCCTGAGTGGGTGGACAAAAGGGGATTTTGCCTAAGGCCCAGTGGATAAGTATAAAGATAACATTGGAAGGTACAAGTAAGGTGCTTTATGCTTTTATGAGGACTTTGGAACTGATTTATCCTGCAACATGCTCGTCATAACATTCTGATTACCGATTGGAGCATTTCTGTTCATTTAAATAGCATAAATGAATAAACATGCTGAGAACAAGTTGAGCTGAGGAAAATGTTGAATTATTCATGTGACTAACTTCGCTTACTCATGCCTACTATAAACTGAATCCTAACCTGAAGGTTTACAGTTTATTTTATGTTTTTACATCACAGCAGAAGTATATCATGCTGTAAAACTGCCTCTTGCTAACTATATTTTGGGAAACAGCTTGTCACAGAGCAGCTCGGTCACTCTACCCAATGTACACACTGCCTGACCAGTTCATGTGGGCTCACAGTAACAAACACACACCAGATTGGTACCCTTTCACCATGTCATAAATATAAAGGGAAGGGTAAACACCTTTAAAATCCCTCCTGCCCAGAGAAAAAATCCTTTCACCTGTAAAGGGTTAAGAAGCTAGGATAACCTCGCTGGCACCTGATCAAAATGACCAATGAGGAGACAAGATACATTCAAAAGCTGGGGGGAGGGAAAAACAAAGAATCTGTCTGTGTGATGCTTTTGCCGGGGACAGAACAGGAATGGAGTCTTAGAATTTAGTAAGTAATCTAGCTAGATATGCATTAGATTATGATTTCTTTAAATGGCTGAGAAATTAAGCTGTGCTGAATAGAATGGATATTCCTTTCTGTGTGTCTTTTTGTAACTTAAGGTTTTGCCTAGAGGGATTCTCTATGTTTTGAATCTAATTACCCTGTAAGGTTTTTACCATCCTGATTTTACAGAGGTGATTCTTTTTTACTTTTTACTTCTATTAAAATCCGTCTTTTCAGAAACGGAATGCTTTTTCATTGTTCTTAAGATCCAAGGGTTTGGGTCTGTGGTCACCTATGCAAATTGGTGAGGATTTTTACCAAACCTTCCCCAGGAAGTGGGGTGCAAGGGTTGGGAGGATTTTGGGGGGAAAGACGTTTCCAGACAATGCTTTCCTAATAAATAAACCCAGATAAACGTTTGGTGGTGGCAGTGGAAATCCAAGGGCAAAGGGTAAAATAGTTTGTACCTTGGGGAAGTTTTAACCTAAGCTGGTAAAAGTAAGCTTAGGAGGTTTTCATGCAGGTCCCCACATCTGTACCCTAGAGTTCAGACTGGGGAAGGAACCTTGACACACCACATGTGAAAATCTCTTTCCTTACAAAGTATAACAATGTACTGCAGGCCTACAGCAAGAGGAGGCTTCCACCCAGCCTTCACTCCTCAGCCAGGGCTGACCCTCCTGTTCCTCCCACTTATATCCTCCCAATCATAGGTGTCGACTCCTTGGGTGCTCTGGGGCTGGAGCACCCACGGGGAAAAATTAGTGGGTGCTCTGCACCCACCGGCAGCCAATCTCCCTGCTCTGCCCCCTCACCTCACCTCCGCCTCTGCCTCCTCCAGCGCGCCGTGTCTCCGCTCCTCCCTCCCCCCAGCGCTTGCCAGTGCCAAACAGCTGTAGGAAGCTCTGGGAGAAAGGGGGGAGGAGTGGGAATGTGGCGCGCTCAGGGGAGGAGGCAGGGAAGAGGCAGGGCCAGCACAGGGATTTGGTGAAGGGGTTGAAATGGGGCGGGAGTCGGGGCAGGGCCAAGGGCAGAGGGGGTTTGAGCACCCACCAGCGCCAGAAGAAGTCGGCGCCTATGCTCCCAATTACGGAGCCATTTGCTCCATTAGCCAAGCAATCACCACCCAAGTGTCAGTAATCCCCAACAGAAATTGAGTAATGGGCTTCAATTAAGCCTGCGCTCTTCCCAGTACTGCAGCAACCTCTGTGCCCAAGACACTACTAATAATGCCCTGTCACATAGGCCGCTCTCATAAATTATGGAACAGGCATATTTTTGCAAATGAATGGTAACAATGCTCAGCCTGCTTAATTTGGCGATATGATGAAAGATGGATTTAAACTAAATGTGAATGGATGGCTATGGTTTCATTCATCCTGACACGTTTTATGAAGAAAAATACTATTTAAATCAAAATAAGTTTGCAAAAGGCCCAGCTTATGCAACAGAGATAAACGAGGCTGGTTTTGCAATTCTGATTTCTTTTTCAGGAATGAATCATTTATGCAACTCTAGCAAGGTCTACACTACAGACTTATATCCATACAACTATGTCATTGAGGGGTGTGAAAAATCCACACCCCTGAGTGACGTAGTTATACCGACCTAACCCCGAGTGTAGACAGCCCCATGTCAACAGAAGAGTGTCTCCCATCAACATAGCTACCTCCTCCCATGGAGATGGATTAACTATGCTGACCAAGAAACTCCCCGGTTGGCACAGGAGCATCTTCACTTAAGTGCTCCATAAGTGCAGCTGCACCAATGCAGTGTTTTAAGTTTAGACCTGCTCTGTGTTCCTAATGGGGCTCCCCAACATGCTCTCCTGACCCTAAATGAGAAAGGGAGGAGAAGAATCTCCAGTAGATGGTGCCTACATTTTGCATTCATTGGTCCCAGTTAGTCAGGAATGTGTCTACATGGCCGCCAAACCACAGAAGTTGCATTGACTTCCTGGACTGTGCAGCTGCAGAGTTTATTCCTGGTTGCAAAAGAGAAATCTTCTCTGTTATGCAAAATCAGGTGTTCAACATCACACCCTGTCCAGGAGTGGAATCCCTGACTTTGCCCAAACTTAAGTACATCCGGGGAACTCAGGTGCTGAAAATTTAAGAAATATATAGCTGTGGTCTTGGAGGAAGAGTTTCACCCACAATGCAATGGCAGATGGGAGAAAATATCTACTCTATAAGCTTAGGCAAGTTGCTTCATCTCTTTGTGTCTGCCTCTCCTCCCACCCTGTACTTGGATTGTAAGATCTTTGGGGGGCAGGGACTCTCTTATTATGGGACCCAAGCATAATGTCACCTTTGCCCCACTTCCTTGAATCCTGTGCTGAATTCAGTTTGGCCAGACTGTGAGTTTACAGTTCTAGTGGACCAAATTTCTAGGCTTCATAGTTTCCTCATGACCTAGCAGAAGGCACATGCTGTGACCATATAGTTAGAGAACTTCCAGCACTCCTGCAGGAAAGCATATCAACACCTTCACTCAAGCACAACACTGGCAGCAGCTGCTTGATCAACTTCCACTTCTTCACCCCGCTCAATATTTCCCGGAAATTGCAGGTCTGAGAAATCTGGTCATTGACATTAGTCTTTGTAGAAAACTAACACAAATTGCTTCTGTACCAAGCCAACCACAGGCTCGACAATCAGGGTTGCTACCTTGAATTATGTTGAGGTCTTAAGACCTGTCCATTTGATTGAGGAAGTTGCCAATGAACAAGCAACTGATTGGTTAAATGGATATTTAAATTGTAAGAACTGTAATAGAGTAGAGACAAAGATTGCTATTGTAAGATAAAGAGTATCTGGCTTTTTTAAACCTGCCAAGATTTAATTACAAATATATGTATGAACCTGCTGGAGACACTAATACACTATCTAAATAAACAGAAGAAGGTTACGATACCTTAATACCTAGGGCCAGCGGTTAACTTCTCATGCTGTCTCCCCTGTCTTTGCTCTATAGGGCACCTACACTAAACTTCCTCTTTTCTGGGACAATTAATGCATGTTGTCCTTCTCTACATCACCTCACCTTTATGCCAAGCTGTATCAAAAGCCAACATGCAGAATTATGATCTAAAGCATCTCAATATTCCAATACTAATGTATACAACAATAAAAAAGAAACATACGTCACTCAATTAGAGCTTCCTGTAACAAGTACCACAGCTCTTCCCACAAAGGAGAATTCTGGGTCATAAAAATGCATTAATTAGGATAGCAATATACCAAGCAATATACCAAGAGGACCATGCCTAGAACTGTCAAGAAAATAATATCCCTGTTGCCAGAATATTTTTGAACAAACTGGACCTAGGAGGATGCCACCATTATGAATAAATAACCTATTGCATTTCTCAATACGTTGCATGGATGGTGCATGTTGGGGTACCCTGAGACCTTTCCACTCAGCTTATCCAGAATGCCTCATCCAGTTCTGGGAGAACAGTTCATCTAGTTCTCTGGGATCCGAAACATTCAGTGTGACTCCAACTCACCGGGTTACTTTATCAGGCATGTAACAGCTCTTTGCCCACATTGGCCGGGGCCAGATGCAGGGGTTTTAGGTACTAGGTAATACCACAATTCCAAATCATATTAACATACCGCTAAGGATTTCCCTATAACCCCCGTGAATTTCCCCATCACCCTCCTCCCCCTTCCCCCTGTTAGCAGTGTTTTCAGTTGAGTCAGATGGAAATTTGTATTGAAAATTGAAACATTAATACACACTTTAAAAGCATATACAGTATATGAGAAAATACTTGTACGTGAGAAAGCATGGGTTTGAAACGTATGAACAAAGACTGGCTTCCTCATACAGCTGTTATTTATGACAATGTCAGTGCATTTCTTTCAGCTATATTGGCCTACCTAATAATTTCAAATTATTTGTTTCAGAGTAGCAGCCGAGTTAGTCTGTATTCGCAAAAAGAAAAGGAGTACTAGTGGCATCTTAGAGACTAACCAATTTATTTGAGCATAAGCTTTCGTGAGCTACACCTCACTTCATCGGATGCATTATGCATTATGATTTGTAACCAAGGTCTGAATGAGCTCTTCCCTGACATCTAGAGATGAGCCAGGGGTGGGTGAAAAGGCTTCAGGACCAAACTGTATTTATATGAATTCACCTACTCTGCCTAGGTGTCCAGCAGACAGAGCTGCGCTGCCAAGTTATCAATTTTGTCTCGTGCTGGGTTACTAATCATGTTAGTATTAAATGTGGGGGGTCATGAAATGTTGTTATCCTTATTGTATGAGTAAAGGGCAGCAGAACTGTACTTAGCCTGCCTGTATGAGGTATCCCTCAGTGCTTAATTTGTGCCAGGGCTTGCCAGGGCTGAGCCCCAGCACCTCTAGGCTTGGCAGTTCATGGCCCTGGGACCTCTGGGCTTGCCACATCAGTTATGAAAGTAACACACTTGCTTGATCCCTGGCACCTCTTTAGTTAGAAATTAAGCACTGGTCACCTTCAGCTGAACTGCACTCGCTAAGCAGGAGGTTTGGATGCCATATCCTAGTGAAGAGAGAGAGGGTGGGTGACAAGTGTTTTGCTTGGTGGTGTGGGCTCTGCCTAAGAGTCACAGGCACTATTTAACCTGCCCCTCTCTCCTGTTTAGAGATAGAGCTGATTAGGCTCTATAGAGAGTCTTTTGGACAGTGTTTCTGTGGAAGAGACTGCCCAGCCTGCACTAGCAGCAAGGTTCCCCCACTGAGAGCTGAAATCACTGAGAGCTGGGTGTAAGTTCGAGAGACCGACTCGCAGAGGTCACAGTGGCAGATGGCAGAAGAAGCTGATGGTGCAAGGCCATTGGAGACAGAGTGGTGGAGTGAACAGTGGCACGATGAACAATAGCGGCCAGAGCATTTGTTTGTTGGACTATGTTTTAGTGACTTTGCTCCAGAATGCTAGATTTCTGACTGGGAAACATATAAATATACTTTTCCTAGTAGGCCAAGATTTTAAAAATGCATTATTTGCCAAGGTCATTACCTCACATCATCGCTATCTCGAGAGGTCATTATCTTGGGGAGTTTCTGTACTAAACTTTTTTATTATTATAATTAATTTTTGTGTAAAACCAGCCATATTGGGTCAGACCAATGGTCAATCTACCCCAGCATCCTGTCTTCTGATAGTGGCCAATCCCAGGTGCTTCAGAGGGAATGAACAGAAGAGGGAATCATCGAGTGATCCATCCCCTTTCATCCACTTCCGGCTTTTGGCAAACAGAGGCTAGGGACACTCAGAACATGGTGTTGCATCCCTGCCTATCCTGGCTAATAGTCATTGATGGACCGAGCCTCCATGAACTTATCTAGTTCTTTTTTGAACCCTGTTATAATTCTGGCCTTCAGAACATCCCTGGAAAAAAGTTCCATAGGTGACCATGCATTGTGTGAAGAAGTACTTCCTTTTGTTTGTTTTAAACTTGCTGCCTATTAATTTCATTGGGTGACCCCTGGTTCTTGTGTTAAGTGAAGGGATAAATAACACTTCCTTATTAATTTTCTCCACACCAGTCAAGATTTTATAGGTCTCTATCATATCCCCTCTTAATCATCTCTTTTCCAAGCTGAAAAGTCCCAGTCTTTTTAATCTCTCCTCATAGGGAAGCTGTTCCATACCCCTAATCATTTTTGTTGCCCTTCTCTGTACCTTTTCCAATTCCAATATACCTTTTTGTCTATTCTTTACAGAATATAGTTAGCACATCTTTACTGCAAACCTACCATTGAGTCAACCAGGGGTAACCAGAACTGCATGCAGTATTCAAGATGTGAGCATACCATGGATTTATATAATAAAAGTGGAGGAGCTTGGTTTGCCAGACTAATCAGCCAAGCCAATACTGACAAGGCTGCAAACACCATGCCTCTGGACTGCATCGACATGCAGAAAGCCTTATAAACCAGTCATTGTCAAAGCCAAGTTTAGAATTAGGCTATTAAGAATGTTGGAGAACAACTCCGTTTATGTGAATCAACATGGCTGTTGCATCATACTTTCTATTTAAGCAAGAGATAACACACACTACAAACTGGAGGCCAATGTTAACTGCATTGTCACTTGTTAATTCTGAAGTTGGAAACTGGTTCTGAAGAAGACTGGCACATGCTCACTATCTTTCTGCAAAAAACTCCGCTGACAGTCTAGAAGCATGCAGTGCAACAGTGAAAGTCTCAGCAGTTGAAATAACTCTCTCACCATATTCAAAAACTGTGCATACATGGCTGATGAATGCACCAATGCAAATACGCATCAAATATTAAGTCATTGCGTATGTTATCTTGATGTCTATGGTAGGCCAGTAGATGCATTCTAGCTGTTCAGGTTATAGAAGACATCAGCAGCATATGTGACATCTTAGAAGAGTTAAATGCTTGTAAACTGAACCCCAAAGAGATGGCTGCTTCTGCATTTGATGGAGCTACAAACTTCTCTGGAAGACATAGTGGAGTACAAGCTTTGCTCAGAGAAAAGTGTAACCCTGATCTCTCCTATACACATTGCAGAGGCCATCTACTCCAGCTAGCGCTAGTATGAGCTGCAGAATCTTCAAAAGACATTAAAAAGCCATAAATTTAATGGCTTTGTTATACTCTTTTTTTCAGCAAGAGTCAGAAGGACTGAATGTCTTGGAAACAAATAGAGGATACACTGGGACTGAAGTTCAAATTAGTCCAACCTGGGAAAACCCGCTGGCTTTCTCATGACTTTCCTTAGCTGTTGTCTTAAAATTACTGCAACCATTAATACTGGCTTTGGAAAGTATCTACCAAGATAGGACAGATCTAAGTAGTGAGGCTGGTGGACTACTTTTGTTACTAAGTTCAGAGAAGACTATCACCATTCTCTCTCTTGTAAGTCTACTGTTGAAACCACTTGGGTTTAAACAATACCATCCAGGCATCTGTCACGACAGTAGTAGATTTTTGTCCAGCAATAGAAGCTACCCTTGGATCAATCAGAGAGATATCCACTGAAAACGTACTGGAAGAAACAAAGACTTCAGTCCAGAAGTTGGCTAATGAAGGCACTTATATTGACTCCATAAGTGAAGAAGTGTTTGTTAAACCAGCTGAAAAAGTACACAGACTTGATTCTTACAAATCTACAATAGCAATTTCTGGATTCTACTCAACCTCTACGGAGCTTTTACAGATGCCTGTCTTACAAAACACCTACAGTTGAGTGGAGTGAGGCACTACCAGCAATGGGTCTGCTATGTGATCAGGACAGAATAGAGAATTTTGAATGCAGAATGGAATATCATACGACGAACAAATGAAGATTTAACTTCAACTTTTTCTTCTTTATCATCACTAGTGGTTCGACCCAATCTTTGTGCTATTTTTCCTGGGATGAAAGAAGTAGGAATTCATCTCTTGCTACTCCCAGTCACAACAGCTACAGTTGAGTGTTCTTTTTCCTCATTAAATAGAATTTTGTGTTCTTAAAGAAGTCGCCTTCTGCCATTTTTGTCAATTGAATTATTTAAGATGAAATTGAAAGGCCAGTACCTGGAAGAACAGTGCCAAGACTAATCAGAGTAGTCAACCAGAACAGAGGCATTTAGCATCATAACTTACAGTTAGTCATGTTTACTCTTGTAATTACATGGGTATTCAAAGGAATAATAGTCTAAAGCTCAGCATTGTGATTGGCTAAAAGATTCAATTTCTGATTATTTTCTTCTGCAGATATTGCAGTAGATAGAAAAGTGCCAAGATGGGCAGAGGTTGATGGATTTATTATTTATGGTAAGAAAAAGAAAAACACAGTTGCATCCACATACACAAATATGTTGACTCAATGGTGGGTTTGCAGTAAAGATGTGCTAACTATATTCTGTAAAGAATAGACAATTTCAGGAAATCAAAGGGACAGCTTCCTTCCTTAGATTATAACTGTATAGTATGGTATCCCCTGGCTAGGATGCCCCCAGTCCCGCCCCTCCCGCTCCCCTACAATAGCTAGATTGCACAAGGGAGATATGATTTCATGGTCCATGATGCATTTTTCATGGCCATGAATTCAGTAGGGCCCTAACTGTAAGGGAGGCTGCTAGTATAGCAATGCCTACATCCCTCTGTGGATCTGGGCTCTTGCCTTGTTATATGCCTGTAAAGTGCCATGTTAATAATAAATCAATCAATTATAATTACAATTATAATTAAATGTTTCCCCCCCAAAAGGAAAACATTATTGTACTTCTGTGGAAACTGGCTTAGCCAAACCCATGTAGGGATGTGGCAGTTCCGCAGCATTTGAAATCTTTACGTCAAGCCTGGATGGTTTTTCAAGACATCCTTTAGCTAAAACAGAAATTATGGCCTTAATGCAGAAATTACTGTGTCTTTGTTATGCAGGAGGTCAGACTAGAATCATAATAATCTCTTCTGGCCTTAAACCTATGAATCTATGAAACACTTTAAGAGTTATAACAGCAGCCCATTATAGTTTGAATATTGGCCACTTTAGGCCCCAATATCACAATGATATTACTAACACAGATCCTGGCCCCCCAGGTGGTACACCAGTGAAGTCAAAGGACTGTGCACAGGCACAAGAATCTGTCTATATAGATCAGTTTGCAGGGCTGGGGCTCAGACTAGCTTCACAGGAGCCATTCCAGCCTAAGGATATAATATGCATTTTATAAACTTCCAGGAAACTTAAAAGAAGAAGAAGAAGACATAAGTTTTAGTTTATAATCAAACAACTTCCTGGGAGTGGTACAGAGTTAAAAGCTAAGAAATGTAAAGTTAAAAACTTATATAACTAAGACATTTTGGTCCAGGTTCTCTGGTCTGCTAAATTCACTTTGCACTGCAAAAATTAATTTAAACTAGCTGGAGATTGCACCTAGAGAATTCTCCCTGTGGAGAGGCAATCTCTACCCACATAGAACTGGTGAAGGCAGCAAAGCCACCTCCTCCTAAACCAGCTGCCCCCCAGACCCTGGTGAAAGCAGAAGGACAGGCCAGGCTGGGGATGGGTAGGCATGCCTGTGGTGAAGGAGGGACACAGTGAAGCCAAACTGCACTATGCCTGCTTTGCCCACTGGTATAAGGTGATTTATGGAGCTTACACTGGCAGCAGAAGTTAGAATAGACTTTGCTGCTCCAGTTTTTGAAGGGCCAGAACAGCTGGGGATTAGGGAGAAGAAGCCAGTTCCCTGCAGCCACCACTGTCCACTCTGACCAGCACAGAGAGAACTGGTGCCTCTGTGTACTAAGTCATCTATATAGACATCTAAGAAACAAGGTACTCAGCCACAGAGAGAGAGTGTCTGGCTACAAGGTGGGCGGAGGGAGCCACACATTACTACCTGTTTGGAATAGAATGCCAGATGGATACAGGTAATTGTACCTTGTAGTGGATGTATAGCATGAATGGGCACAAATTCTGAGCAACTAGGTGATAGCTGTCACTGTGGCGTTTTAAGGTTAAAAGGATATTGTCACCTTGAAAGAGTCACCATTTTTGTCTGAAATGTTACCTACTATTGTCCCAACTAATGCCTATGGTTACTTGAACAGAAAGAGATGGGGGAAAGAGATATGTCTCCATTTTTCAGTTTGTTTACATTGTGCCAGTGTAACCCACAGGGGAGTGTTTGTTACAGATACCCTGCTGTGTTCGATCCACAGAGCATACAAGTCTGTTACAGCTATTCCTAGAGAAGGGTGCTTTTTTAGCTCAAGCTGTAGTAGCTCATGCTTTTAATTCTGGAGGTCCCTAGTTCAAACCCTGGTGGGTTGGCCAAGATGGCTGTCACAACCAGGATGAGGGTGGTCTGTCCTAGTAGCCAGAGAAGAAGTTGGGAGTCAGGTCGAGACAGGCACCTGAAGGTCAGAGTCCAAGATGGGCCAGAGGGCAGACTGAGGTTCAGGCATCAGTAGGCAGGCAGGGTCAGGTTACCAGGAGATCGGGGTCAGGCATCAGATTACAGACCGCAATCAAATAGCAAAGCTGAGGACAAACCAGAGTCTAGAATTTATCACAAGCAGGGTCTGGAGCAGAGGCTTATAGGCAGTCTGTGTTGATGCTCAGATAGCTCCCCTTCATGACTTCCTGGTTTAAATATTGGTATCAGCCAATCAGGGGCCTATGAGGGACTGCCACTCAGGTCCTGCTGGGTGATACTTCCTGCCGAGCCCAGCCTCACATGACCCTCCCATGAAAACTCAACCTAAGCTTCCTGTGGCAATGCAAAGGGGTCAGCGTCCCAGCACCTCCCAGGGTCCAGGCCTGTCAGTTCTAACAATGGCAGTGGGCACACCAGCATTGTGTGTATAAGTGTAACACTGACAGATCCCAGTAGTCAGCAGGATCGAACCTGGGACCTCTGGAACTTAGTGCATGAGCGTTTACTGCATGAGCTAAAAGTCACATGGCTCTTAACTAAGGGATAGAGCAGATTTATTGATCTCTCTCTAAATTGTCTTAGTGCCACTAGATGGGACAGAGCACCACACCCAGGAGGTGTGTGGGTTACATAGGCAGTGTCAGAAAGGGCCTCGTTCTACAAGAACTACATGGGAGATAACTCCCTCCTGAGTAGTTGTACACACAGAAGTTACTTTAATCACGTGTGTTAGTAGGACCGGACCCTCAGAGCTTCTCTATACACAAGAGTTGTACTGCTTTAACCACAGCTATACCAATACAACTCCAATAGTGTGGACAGTTATATTGGTATAAAGATGCTTTATACCAGTATAGCTATTCCCACAGGGAAGGGGAATAGCTTTACCAAAATAAGGCACCTTTATGCCAATATAACTGCATTCACACTAGGCGTTGTACTGGTGTAACCATTTCAATAGAAATTCACCATAACTGAAATAGTGAGATTGGTACAAAACCAGTGTGTACACCAGGCCGTAGTCAGTTCTTTTGTTAGTGTGGGGCTTCAACAGTTGTAGCGGAGAGGAAATCATTTTTTTTAAATAGGAAAAGTGGATTATAAAATCACAAAAGATGGCAGAAGGACTCAGGACAACCACCTTTTTCAGATGCCTAGATTTCAAGGTGACTGTGTCCCTTTAAAAAATGCCATCACCAAGAAGGCAGAATATGCCAGTATCTTGACCGAGTTGCCTCAAGTGTCCTTGTCCAGAGGATGGATAATGTAATGGAGTAAATTGCTGCTGAGATTTTTCTTCATCTTCAACAGTTCTTTCACTTAATAAATTAATCTAGAAGACAGAATCCTATTTAAAGCAAAGCATTTCCCTAATATGAAGCCCCACTCTCCTGCCTGCTACATTACAGCAATAGAGACCTAAGCACTCTTACCTTATGGAAATAATCCCTCTGTGCTCTTGGCCTGCTCTAGGGTCAGGCCCCAGTATTGCCTGCTAACTGCTGGGAAATGATCTTGTGAATCAAGAGAGTGGAACTAGAAGTGCTGCTGATTTATAGCTTCAGTCAACACCACATGGTGGCAAAAATGCAATACTGCAGCTTCCCGCTGACAAATCAGAAACCATCTACAACTATTAGCTTGTTAGTTTTGCTTCTTTATTTTTTTATCTATTCTTTCTTCTCATCTTGTAGAAGCTGATTTCACAGAATTTTAAAACAATATGCACTATATTTATATCAAACAAAATCCTCACCTGTCCCTCGCCTTCCTACGCACACTAAAGACTCTTCGACTCACAATTCCAATACTACATTTGAGACCATGAATCTGCACAGAGATCCATCAGCACAGAACCTTATGCCTGCACACAGTCCTATGGAAGCTAATGGCATTGACTGAGATCTAAAATTAACTCAGGCCTGGTCTACATCTAAAAATTAGATCGACCTAGCTAAGTGAAAAATTGTGTACTCTGTGCAATGTAGTTAGATTGACCTAATGCCCACTGTAGATGCAACTAGATTGACAGATGAATTCTTCCATTGATTTAGCTATCATCTCTTGGAGAAATGGATTAACTCCACCAATGGGAAAAAAAAAACCCTTCTGTTGATGTAATAAGCTTCTATACTATGGTGCTACAGTTGCACAGCTGCAGCACCATAGTGGGGCCACTGTAGAGTAGACATCTCCTGTGTCTTGAGCTGAAGGATCTGCCTACTCTGGAGATAATTAGTTCAACTTTTGTACCAGTTCAATCCCAATCTCTTCTACTTATATACTGGGGTGGATTTTTTTAACAATGGTGTCCCCATACACTGAATGACACTATCAAACTCATTTCAGGTAGGACCTGAAAAGGATGGTCCCATTTGGTGAAAAGTCAATGCTTTATCCACTAACCCACACCCCAATTTTACTGTGTTTGCAGAAACAGAGGAAAAGAACATTAGCCCCAGTCTTGCAACTAACTCAATAAAGGCACCAGGATACATTCATGTAGCGCTCATTACAGAACTGGGACCAGCATTTATACTGTAGCATCTCTCTGTCTTCATTTGATCTCAAGTTGTGCAGCAAATGTCATCACGCTGCAAGTAATTAAATTTCCCGATTGTCCCTTCCATGGAAGTGCTCTCTTCTCTTACTTTAAAAAAAAAACAGATGTACATCTTCATATTTGTCTCATTGCATGAAACTCTCTATGACAAAATGGAGGTCCAGATGCTTGTAACATGAATCCCAACAGGAAGCAAGTAATATCATTGTGAAAGTTCACACACCCAGAGGAGCCAAAAATGTGATTAGGAACAACAAAGTAGCAGATGGCTTCAAGTTGTTAACCAAGAACTGTTTTGGGTTTGGGTTTTTTTTCGATTTCTGATATTTTCAGGTTTGATTATAGCTAGTTTTTAAGAGTCCATTTTTTAATCACTGATTAATAAAATCATTCCTTGATTTAGATAGATAATGAGCTCTTTCTGAAGACTTGAACTCCCAGGGATGAACTGTCAACAAACTGGGGAGAGCCACAAAGTTCCCCAGACCCTTTCACGAAAAATTCAAAAATGGTCAGTTTTCTAAAATAAAAATGTTTTAAAATATTTGCTTCAGTGTTAACCTAAAGCCATAAACGGTTTGTACTGTAGTGTGCTTTTTTCATGCGGGTTCAGAACTTCAAAATAACAGATGGATGAAGTATGCATACAGATATCAAAGCAAGGAATAACATAGGACAGTTACATGGCACATGCTATGCAATTTTGGGACCACATCCTCAGCTGGCATATTGGTTCATTAGAATCAGAGAAAAGAGTACTATTTACAGCAGCACTAGTGCCACTCTCTACAGCAACTAGATATTTCTCAGCAATTTCCATCTCTATTGAGAAATAATAGAGACAGAAATACATACTGTAAGTATCAATATTTAACGTCAAAAGGCTAGGGATTATAGAACAGTCTGGTTATAAGATATAAATGGATGTTCAGAACAGTCAGAGTTCTCCCAAATTCATTGCCATTTTATCTAGATTTAGTTCTCGTATTACTAAACATCCAAATATCCTTGGCTTTGGTTCAGATTCTTCTTGAGACTTCCGAGACTATAGAGAAATCACCAGTTTAATTGGAACGAAAGTGGACAAAGTAACTTTGTGTCTGATCCTGATTCCATTGGCCTCAATGGCAAAACTCCCACTGAGTTCAACAGAAGCAGGATCAAGACTTGTGCTCTGTTACTGGTATATTGAGAGGAACAAGAATTATTTGCTTTCCAGCAAAATTTGCATTCATCAGGCAGTGAAATGTGACAGTGTTGTGGACACTCACTAACTAGGGCAACTTCATCTCAGGAGAGTACAAAAGATCACCCATTCTTTCCTTTTTGTGATACTCCTTTTTATACTCACATAACGCGGTGGATTATCTGCAGATATTCAATTCAGCCAACTACAGGTCTTCCTAGTTGACAAGCATAAAAATAATCTGGAGATTTATTCTGCTGTGGCAGCATACAAGTAACTCCCATTAAATTAAACAGGAAAAAGTGGTTTGACTTGAATAGGAGTTACATATTCCCTGCAGGGAAAGAATCAGGATCCCAGAGTTGAGTAACTCTGAAATTAATTAATTACCTTTAACTCACCTAACAGGTCACATCATCTCCCTGATTCAGATTTAGGATGTTTTGACTACATATGCAGTAGCCTAAAGTAGCTCTATATCTTTCTAGTTAATTTAGTCCTAAAATCCTAAGCAGCCAGTCTACTATTTGATGTGTATTGTTATAAAATGTTTTAAAGTCCTATAATTATTTCCTGCCTAATTCCAGAAAATATCACTCACATTTAAATTATTTTACATTGTCTTCAGTCTTAAGGTTTGTTGTCATCACACAACAAAGATCCCATTAATCAGAAAGACAAGGAGTCCAGACTGAGATCCGGATCCTGCCAACATTCATCAGTGTGTTTGTAAGCAATTTTATTCATGTAGCAAAATGGAACTAAAATTACTGACCTGGTTAAGTATTGGAAAGATCAGACCCTGAGCCAGCAAGTGGGCAAACTGCAACATGATAAATGAACAAGACAAAGACAATCATCATATGAGTTGGAACAGCACCAGATGGCAGCACTTACACAGAAATAAAAGAAGCAGGCAGAAAAGTTAGAATGACATTTATTTCTATTTGGTGAATAAAAGAATTTTCATAATTAAAACATACTAGTAATGATTATACATACTGCTTCTGAGGATATCCTTTTTCTGTATAACTACAGATGTCACTGTATAATTGGCATAAGTGCTTAATTTGATTTTAAACTTTGTTTATTCATTTCTTTCCCATCTAAGTAGGCTAAACTTAAAATGCATCATCTTGGGAACAAATTGTAAATGGTAATGCCTTTTGTACCACTTGCAACTTCACTTTTTCAAAATATGAGACAACATTTTCTGAGCAAACTACATAGTCCCATGATTATTTACACATTTGCCTTGTGAATTAGCAGCATGTTTTCTATTTATTCTACCCAGGAAATTCACAAGCCAAGGTGATACAGTTAGATTTTCTCAGAGGTCATGCTGCAAGGAAGTTTTAAAGGTCAAAGGGCAAAGATTGAAAATAGGATTATAGAATTTTGGGCTTTGTGGAAAACTATTTCTTTATCCTAGAATACCACAGAAATATGTAAAGTATGGATCTGATGGAATTTTTAAAAATTATTTCAGGTACCTGTTGACATACACTGTCCATGGGAAAGGAAGAGTATATCTGTCTTAAATATATTTATCAGGATTTACAGCATTCGTAAATGATATTATCCTTAAAAAGACAGCAAATTTTAGGTTTTAAAAGGGGTTTATCGTTTGAGTGTGAGAACCAGAAAATGAAACCGACTATAGGCAACAGTGAAGATGGCTAATGATTTTCATTGTCCAAGTTCTGAAAAATCCAAATAAATAAATAGATAAGAGGTTTTTTATTGCACTTTTAATCTAACATGTTTCTGAAACACAGATAAGGAAATCTGTTTCTTTTAAATACTATAATCACTGGCAACTTAGGTCAGATTCAAACCAAGAGATAAAATCTCCTTTATCCCATTAGCACTCTCCAGACTCATCCAGGTCTTATTGCAGATCTTTGAACTGCTGTCTATAAGTCTTGTTTCCTTTGGAAGTGTTTATAATACAGGATTTTCAAATTTATAGCATATTTTATTCCCCCTAAGCACTAGCCTCAAATATTTGCATTTTAAATACATTTGTAGATACAATTTATGCATGACCAGAAGCTTCAGTCACAATTAGCACACCTGTTGGCAATCTCAGCAAGGCCCAAGGACTGACTGAGTATGGAAACTGAATTAGTGTCTTGTCCCAAAATGTGATCTCTCCACATTGAGACATAGGTATGGCAGTCTGAGAGAGCTTGTATTTCCATTGGTTTCAGAGTAGCAGCCGTGTTAGTCTGTATTCGCAAAAAGAAAAGGAGTACTTGTGGCACCTTAGAGACTAACCAATTTATTTGAGCATAAGCTTTCGTGAGCTACAGCTCACCTCATTGGATGCATTCAGTGGAAAATACAGTGGGGAGATTTATATACATAGAGAACATGAAACAATGGGTGTTACCATACACACTGTAACCATAAAGAAAAGGAGTACTTGTGGCACCTTAGAGACTAACAAATTTATTTGAGCATAAGCTTTCGTGAGCTACAGCTCACTTCATCGGATACAGAGTGATCACTTAAGGTGAGCTATTACCAGCAGGAGAGCGGGGGGAGGGGGGATAACCTTTTGTAGTGATAATCAAGGTGGGCCATTTCCAGCAGTTGACAAGAACGTCTGAGGAACAGTGGAATTTGTAAGTCTCTAAGGTGCCACAAGTACTCCTTTTCTTTCTGGTTACAGTGTGTATGGTAACACCCATTGTCTCATGTTCTCTGTGTATATAAATCTCCCCACTGTATTTTCCACCGAATGCATCCGATGAAGTGAGCTGTAACTCACGAAAGCTTGTATTTCCATTGTTAGTATATTGCCTGTATTGTGACTAGCAGATCTCAGTCTTCAGGGGTGCCCTTTTTTACAAGCACTAAATTAAAACATTTTTTAAACTTACACTTACAGCAAGAGCAACTCTCCAAATATTTTGGGAAATCCAGTGCAAAGGATTAGCATATGTCTGTTTACTGCAAACTTCAGTATGTTTGTGAATACCATTTGATTGTAAGCTGTAGTACTGTATACCCTTCCTTTTTGCACACTAGCCTCCATTTTGGGCTGGGACACCAAGGTGTTGTTAGAAGAGATCCTGACAACTAGCAGAGAGGCTAACAATGGGAAAGCCAAAGTGTCTTCAGTGTTGGTCTTCCAGCTGCTGCCTGATCCAGATACTATTCAAGATCAGTCCTTGGTCTCCTGGACAGGGATTAAATGAAAAATTAGCCACTTCAGTCAAATGAAAAGTCAGCCACTGGGAAATGGTCAGTTCCTCTAGACAATTATTATCCTTATCCTCTTTCCTTACGGAAACATATCTGGCTGTGACAGGGTGTACTACTCATCTGGGTCCCATGAGGGCCCTAAGCATTTGGGCCTTGGATCCACCTGGGCATGTCCAGTTCAACCCTCCATTTCCCTAATGGTTCTGCAGGAGTGTAGCAGCAGAGAGGGAAGGGTTCTCCTGGGGTCTGGCTTCTGACTGCACAATCAATTAATTAGATGTTGGATAAGTGATGTAGCCACTCTCATAGCAGGAGCATTCAAAGACATCACGCGCATCCATCCACCATCAAGACGATAAAGAGGGCAAATAACCAGATGGCATGCTGTTTGTTCTTGCACACCACAAGGGCAAGATGGGGAGCTCAAGAAGCCCCAAGGCTAAAGATGTAAGTGAGACCTCCCATGGCCACAACCTACCCTGTTGAATGAAGAAGGATCTGTTGGTTGTACTGAGGGGCATGCAAGGCCTGATCTGGAAAGGCTAAGGGATGCAGATCTGAGTTGTCTATCGGCCAAGAAATGTGCCATCAAACCAATATGTAGTCCTGCACCACCTGTTGCTGCTGTTCCTCAGAAAGATTGTGTCTGATGTACTGTCTGAGAGGCTCAACTATTTCAGATAAAGGGCATCTTAACTGTAGCCAGCACTTTTTATGTGGTTTTGAGATGAAATTCTGAAGTAACCTGTCTTGATAGCTGGCTGCATGCAGTACTATGTCCAGAGCCCTGCCCTTGTGCCTAACTGCCAAAGGAGCAACGACAGCCAGGACCAGAAGATTGGAGACTGGAGTTGTCCAGATCACACCGGTGATAAAGCAATGGGCAGAGCTGATCGTTGAATCCAACTTCCTACAGTGACTGGAACCCCATTCTGCTAAACTGTATTCAGCAGACACAATAATTAGGGTGCTGATACTTGTCCATAGGGTTGAAACACTAGCACTCCATGAGTTGCCAGTAAAACTGCAGAGGAGAGAGACTCTCTACCAAATTTTAGAATGTCTTCTTGGTGTGCTGTTGAAAGAACAGAGCAGTCAAGCTTTATCCCCAGATAAGTAAGGTACGGTTCAGAAATTATTGTCTGATTGTTCAAAAAGTCTGGCAGCTGTTGATGAGCTAACCTGTTGGCAAGATGGAAACAAAGATGACACTGTCTTAGGTACATTTAGTTTAAATTGCCGCTTCAAAAAGTACTTAGCCAAGGTGTCAAGATCAGATGACAGGCAGGACTCTGGCTCTTCAAAGCTCCTTCTGGCTATTGCCAGGAAGATGTCATCAAGGTCCACAAATTTACTTGCCGAGGTGGATGGCAGGCCAGCTATATATGTATTAAAGAGCATCAGAGCAAGTACAGATCCCTGGGGAAGTCCACTGTTCATATGACATGGGTGACTGGAACCATCTTCACATCTGATGATCACTGTTCTGTTAGAAATCATCTGCCTAATAAACTCTAAATTTCTTGCCTGGAATCATGGAGTATAATTTTAGGACTAGTCCACAGTGCCAAACAGTGTTGTATGCTGACAGAAGGTCAACAAAAACAGTGGCAACCTTCTCTCCTGTCTCAAAGGCATCCTCAATAAAAGAAGTCAGTCTAATCACTTGATCCTCAGCACTACAACCTGGTCAGAACCTGCTTGGCAATGAGGAAACTGTGGCTCAATTAAAGGCAATCATCATTTAAGTACCAACCTCTCCAGCAGCTTAAAAGGGACGCTGATCAAAGCCATGGGTGATAGTTCTTTGGGCCATCCACCTTCCTTCTGGACTTACAAAATGCCACTACACAGCATTCCGAACAAGTATTATAGAGTCTTGGCAGACAGTCACAACAGGATGAACTCATGTGATGCAGGAACTCCCCATGGACGTTGTCAAGGCCAGGAGTCTTGTATTATTTTAACAAAGAAATCACTGATTCTAGTTCCTCCCAAGTGAGATTCTGTGACCTGCATTTGTGCAGGAGGTCAGACTAGATGATCATAATGGTCCCTTCTGACCCTAATTTCTATGAATCTATGCATGGCTGGGATAAGCTAGAGTTGGCTGAGGGTGCTGACTGAATCTTTCTCAGAGTAGACAATACTCTCCAATTATGATCTCTGTTTGGGATTATGCGTTGGCTGTTTGATTACAAGATGAGCTGCTGCAGCATTTGCTGAGACATGTGTAGAGCATTTAGGGGTTGACATGTACCTATTGTACACAGTAGGCTGCATGGCTGCTACTAGCAAGTCAGGCTGTCTGGATTGGCTCACAACTGTGAATGCCTACCTCAGGGCAGACTGTCTGAAAACAAGGGCAGATACCCCAAACTGATGGGCTGTTCTATAATTAGATTTCATGAAGCCAGTAACAAACTCCTGGAGCCCTATACCAATTTTACAATAGAGTCACAGACAGTCCCCTTAGCCTCTCCAGTCTATACTGACATGCAGAAAAATTGGACTTTGTGATAAAAGATTATTAAAACAAAAAATCACACCACATCAGGTTTCTCCCAGTCTCAAGAGGCCGATCACTTACCCCAGATCAACTGATACTCCGGATCTTACACCAAAGAATGAGAGCAGCCAATCCTATAGTAAACTAACTATAGGTTTACTAGCTAGGAAAAAACAATGAGAGTTATTGACAGGTTAAAGCAGGTAAAATATAATAACAAGTGAGTCAGAGTTTGTAATTCCAAATGTAATGATATAACAAACTGCCAGTTTCCCAAAAGTCTACCCAGATCTCCATCTTCTCGGAGGATCTCCATTTTCTCATTCAGTTATTCTTCCCTGTCAGAATCCGAACAATCCAGAGATGATGGATTCTTCTTGAATCCATATTTATAGCTTTTCCACGCAGAAAGTAAACTGTTAGTGTCTTTACCCATATAATGACAGGTTTCAGAGTAGCAGCCATGTTAGTCTGTATTTGCAAAAAGAAAAGGAGTACTTGTGGCACCTTAGAGACTAACAAATTTATTTGAGCATAAGCTTTCGTGAGCTACAGCTCACTTCATCGGATGCATTCAGTGGAAAATACAGTGGGGAGATTTATATACACAGAGAACATGAAACGATGGGTGTGATCATACACACTGTAAGGAGAGTGATCACTTAAGATTAGCTAATACCAGCAGGAGAGCAGGGGTTGGGGAGGAAGAAAACCTTTTGTAGAGATAATCAAGGTGGGCCATTTCCAGCAGTTGACAAGAACATCTGAGGAACAGTGGTGGTGGGGGGGAAATAAATATGGGGAAATAGTTTTACTTTGTGTAATGACCCATCCACTCCCAGTCTCTATTCAAGCCTAAGTTAATTGTATCCAGTTTGCAAATTAATTCCAATTCAGCAGTCTCTCATTGGAGTCTGTTTTTGAAGTCTTTTTGTTGTAATATTGTGACTTGTAGGTCTGTAATCGAGTGACCAGAGAGATTGAAGTGTTCTCCGACTGGTTTATGAATGTTATAATTCTCGACATTTGATTTGTGTCCATTTATTCTTTTACGTAGAGACTGTCCAGTTTGACCAAAGTACATGGCAAAGGGGCATTGCTGGCACATGACAGCATATATCACATTGGTAGATGCACAGGTGAACAAGCCTCTGATAGTGTGGCTGCTGTGATTAGGCCCTATGATGGTGTCCCTTGAATAGATATGTGGATACAGTTGGCAACGGGCTTTGTTGCAAGGATAGGTTCCTGGGTTAGTGGTTCTGTTGTGTGGTGTGTGGTTGCTGGTGAGTATTTGCTTCAGATTGGGGGGCTGTCTGTAAGCAAGGACTGGCCTGTCTCCCAAGATCTGTGAGAGTGATGGCTCATCCTTCAGGATAGGTTGTAGATCCTTGATGATGCGTTGGAGGGGTTTTAGTTGGGGGCTGAAGTTGATGGCTAGCGGCGTTCTGTTATTTTCTTTGTTGGGCCTGTCCTGTAGTAGGTGACTTCTGGGTACTCTTCTGGCTCTGTCAATCTGTTTCTTCACTTCAGCAGATGGGTATTGTAGTTCTAAGTACGCTTAATAGAGATCTTGTAGGTGTTTGTCTCTGTCTGAGGGGTTGGAGCAAATGCGGTTATATTGTACAGCTTGGCTGTAGACAATGGATCGTATGGTGTGATCTGGGTGAAAGCTGGAGGCACGTAGGTAGGAATAGCGGTCAGTAGGTTTCCGGTATAGGGTGGTGTTTATGTGACCATCACTTATTAGCACCATAGTGTCCAGGAAGTGGATCTCGTGTGTGGACTAGTCCAGGCTGAGGTTGATGGAGGGATGGAAATTGTTGAAATCATAGTGGAATTCCTCAAGGGCTTCTTTTCCATGGGTCCAGATGATTGACAGAGCCAGAAGAGTACCCAGAAGTCACCTACTACAGGACAGGCCCAACAAAGAAAATAACAGAACGCCACTAGCCATCACCTTCAGCCCCCAACTAAAACCCCTCCAACGCATCATCAAGGATCTACAACCTATCCTGAAGGATGAGCCATCACTCTCACAGATCTTGGGAGACAGGCCAGTCCTTGCTTACAGACAGCCCCCCAACCTGAAGAAAATACTCACCAGCAACCACATACCACACAACAGAATCACTAACCCAGGAACCTATCCTTGCAACAAAGCCCGTTGCCAACTGTGTCCACATATCTATTCAGGGGACACCATCATAGGGCCTAATCACAGCAGCCACGCTATCAGAGGCTCGTTCACCTTCACATCTACCAATGTGATATATGCTATCATGTGCCAGCAATGCCCCTTTGCCATGTACATTGGTCAAACTGGACAGTCACTACGTAAAAGAATAAATGGACACAAATCAGATGTCAAGAATTATAATGTTCATAAACCAGTCGGAGAACACTTCAATCTCTCTGATCACTTGATTACAGACCTAAAAGTCGCAATATTACAACAAAAAGACTTCAAAAACAGACTCCGATGAGAGATTGCTGAATTGGAATTAATTTGCAAACTGGATACAATTAACTTAGGCTTGAATAGAGACTGGGAGTGGATGGGTCATTACACAAAGTAAAACTATTTCCCCATGTTTATTTCACACACCCACCCCCCCCCCCCCCCGTTCCTCAGATGTTCTTGTCAACTGCTGGAAATGGCCCACCTTGATTATCTCTACAAAAGGTTTTCTTCTCCCCCTCCCCCCACTCTCCTGCTGGTATTAGCTCATCTTAAGTGATCACTCTCCTTACAGTGTGTATTATAACACCCATTTTTTCATGTTCCCTGTGTATATAAATCTCCCCACTGTATCTTCCACTGAATGCATCCGATGAAGTGAGCTGTAGCTCACGAAAGCTTATGCTCAAATAAATTTGTTAGTCTCTAAGCCCTGGTCTACACTAGGATGTTAGGTCGAATTTAGCAGCATTAAATCGATGTAAACCTGCACCCGTCCACACAATGAAGCCCTTTATTTCGACTTAAAGGGCTCTTAAAATCGATTTCCTTACTCCACCCCTGACAAGTGGATTAGCGCTTAAATCGACGTTGCTGGCTCGAATTTGGGGTACTGTGGACACAATTCGATGGTATTGGCCTCCGGGAGCTATCCCAGAGTGCTCCATTATGACCGCTCTGGACAGCACTCTCAACTCAGATGCACTGGCCAGGTAGACAGGAAAAGAACCGCGAACTTTTGAATCTCATTTCCTGTTTGGCCAGCGTGGCAAGCTGCAGGTGACCATGCAGAGCTCATCAGCACAGGTGACCATGATGGAGTCCCAGAATCGCAAAAGATCTCCAGCATGGACCAAACGGGAGCTATGGGATCTGATCGCTGTTTGGGGAGAGGAATCCGTGCTATCAGAACTCCGTTCCAGTTTTCAAAATGCCAAAACCTTTGTGAAAATCTCCCAGGGCATGAAGGACAGAGGCCATAACAGGGACCCGAAGCAGTGCCGCGTGAAACTGAAGGAGCTGAGGCAAGCCTACCAGAAAACCAGAGAGGTGAACAGCCGCTCTGGGTCAGAGCCCCAAACATGCCGCTTCTATGATGAGCTGCATGCCATTTTAGGGGGTTCAGCCACCACGACCCCAGCCGTGTTGTTTGACTCCTTCAATGGAGATGGAGGCAATACGGAAGCAGGTTTTGGGGACGAAGAAGATGATGAGGAGGAGGAGGTTGTAGATAGCTCACAGCAAGCAAGCGGAGAAACCGGTTTTCCTGACAGCCAGGAACTGTTTCTCACCCTAGACCTGGAGCCAGTACCCCCTGAACCCACCCAAGGCTGCCTCCTGGACCCAGCAGGCGGAGAAGGGACCTCTGGTGAGTGTACTTTTTAAAATACTATACATGGTTTAAAAGCAAGCATGTGAAAGGATTACTTTGCCCTGGCATTTGCGGTTCTCCTAGATGTACTCTGAAGCCTTTGCAAAAGGTTTCTGGGGAGGGCAGCCTTATTGCGTCCTTCATGGTAGGACACTTTACCACTCCAGGCCAGTAACACGTACTCGGGAATCATTGTAGAACAAAGCATTGCAGTGTATGTTTGCTGGCATTCAAACAACATCCGTTCTTTATCTCTCTGTGTTATCCTCAGGAGAGTGAGATATAATTCATGGTCACCTGGTTGAAATAGAGTGCTTTTCTTCAGGGGACACTCAGAGGAGCCCATTCCTGCTGGGCTGTTTGCCTGTGGCTAAACAGAAATGTTCCCCGCTGTTAGCCACAGGGAGGGGGGAAGGTTGAGGGGGTAGTCACGCGGTGGGAGGAGGCAAAATGCGACCTTGTAACGAAAGCACATGTGCTATGTATGTAATGTTAACAGCAAGGTTTACCCTGAAAGAGTGTAGCCACTGTTTTATAAAATGTGTCTTTTTAAATACCGCTGTCCCTTTTTTTTTCTCCACCAGCTGCATGTGTTTCAATGATCACAGGATCTTCTCCTTCCCAGAGGCTAGTGAAGCTTAGAAAGAAAAAAAAACGCACTCGCGATGAAATGTTCTCCGAGCTCATGCTGTCCTCCCACACTGACAGAGCACAGACGAATGCGTGGAGGCAAATAATGTCAGAGTGCAGAAAAGCACAAAATGACCGGGAGGAGAGGTGGCGGGCTGAAGAGAGTAAGTGGCGGGCTGAAGACAGGGCTGAAGCTCAAATGTGGCGGCAGCGTGATGAGAGGAGGCAGGATTCAATGCTGAGGCTGCTGCAGGACCAAACCAGTATGCTCCAGTGTATGGTTGAGCTGCAGCAAAGGCAGCTGGAGCACAGACTGCCACTGCTGCCCCTCTGTAACCAACCGCCCTCCTCCCCAAGTTCCATAGCCTCCACTCCCAGATGCCCAAGAACGCGGTGAGGGGGGCCTCCGGCCAACCAGCCACTCCACCACAAAGGATTGCCCCAAAAAAAGAAGGCTGTCATTCAATAAATTTTAAAGTTGTAAACTTTTAAAGTGCTGTGCTTAAAGTGCTGTGTGGCATTTTCCTTCCCTCCTCCACCACCCCTCCTGGGCTACCTTGGTAGTCATCCCCCTATTTGTGTGATGAATGAATAAAGAATGCATGAATGTGAAGCAACAATGACTTTATTGCCTCTGCAAGTGGTGATTGAAGGGAGGAGGGGCGGGTGGTTAGCTTACAGGGAAGTAGAGTGAACCAAGGGGCGGGGGGTTTCATCAAGGAGAAACAAACAGAACTTTCACACCGTAGCCTGGCCAGTCATGAAACTGGTTTTCAAAGCTTCTCTGATGTGTACCGCGCCCTCCTGTGCTCTTCTAACCGCCCTGGTGTCTGGCTGCGCGTAACCAGCAGCCAGGCGATTTGCCTCAACCTCCCACCCCGCCATAAACGTCTCTCCCTTACTCTCACAGATATTGTGGAGCACACAGCAAGCAGTAATAACAGTGGGAATATTGGTTTTGCTGAGGTCTAAGCGACTCAGTAAACTGCGCCAGCGCGCCTTTAAACGTCCAAATGCACATTCTACCACCATTCTGCACTTGCTCAGCCTGTAGTTGAACAGCTCCTGACTACTGTCCAGGCTGCCTGTGTACGGCTTCATGAGCCATGGCATTAAGGGGTAGGCTGGGTCCCCAAGGATACATACAGGCATTTCAACATCCCCAACAGTTATTTTCTGGTCTGGAAATAAAGTCCCTTCCTGCAGCTTTTGAAACAGACCAGAGTTCCTGAAGATGCGAGCATCATGCACCTTTCCCGGCCATCCCACGTTGATGTTGGTGAAACGTCCCTTGTGATCCACCAGAGCTTGCAGCACTATCGAAAAGTACCCCTTGTGGTTTATGTACTCGGCGGCTTGGTGCTCCGGTGCCAAGATAGGGATATGGGTTCCGTCTATAGCCCCACCACAGTTAGGGAATCCCATTGCAGCAAAGCCATCCACTATGACCTGCACATTTCCCAGGGTCACTACCCTTGATATCAGCAGATCTTTGATTGCGTGGGCTACTTGCATCACAGCAGCCCCCACAGTAGATTTGCCCACTCCAAATTGATTCCCAACTGACCGGTAGCTGTCTGGCATTGCAAGCTTCCACAGGGCTATCGCCACTCGCTTCTCAACTGTGAGGGCTGCTCTCATCTTGGTATTCATGCGCTTCAGGGCAGGGGAAAGCAAGTCACAAAGTTCCATGAAAGTGCCCTTACGCATGCGAAAGTTTCGCAGCCACTGGGAATCGTCCCAGACCTGCAACACTATGGGGTCCCTCCAGTCTGTGCTTGTTTCCCGAGCCCAGAATCGGCGTTCCACAGCATGAACCTGCCCCATTAGCACCATGATGCATGCATTGGCAGGGCCCATGCTTTCAGAGAAATCTGTGTCCATGTCCTGATCACTCACGTGACCGCGCTGACGTCGCCTCCTCGCCCGGTATCGCTTTGCCAGGTTCTGGTGCTGCATATACTGCTGGATAATGCGTGTGGTGTTTAATGTGCTCCTAATTGCCAAAGTGACCTGAGCGGCCTCCATGCTTGCCTTGGTATGGCGTCCGCACAGAAAAAAGGCGCGGAACGATTGTCTGCCGTTGCTCTGACGGAGGGAGGGGCGACTGACGACACGGCTTACAGGGTTGGCTTCAGGGAGCTAAAATCAACAAAGGGTGTGCCTGTACATCAAGGAGTATTTCAGGCAGGACTGCACGGAGGGTTCCAATAAGAAATGGTGCACCTAAGTTATCGTTCTTATTGGAACAAGGAGGTTAGCCTGGCCTCTGATTGATACATGGCTAGATTTACCTCGCTGCACCTTCTCTGTGAGTGACTGCAGTGTGATCTAGAGGAATGAGTCCCCTAGACAGGGGAGGAGGCAAATGAGTACAAAACAAATCTGGTCTATTTCTTGTTCTGACCCACTCCATCTATCTTTTACATCTTTGGCTGGCAGCAGACGGTGCAGAAGGACTGCATGCCATCCACATCTCATGGCTGCTCGGCAGAAGATGGTACAGTACGACTGCTAGCCATCTTCATCTCTTGCCTGCCTGGCAGAAGATGGTACAATACGACTGCTAGCAATCCTCATCTCTTGCCTGCCTGGCAGAAGATGGTACAGTACGACTGCTAGCAGTCTGTATCGCCTGCCCGCTCACCATAAGATGGTTCAATAGGACTGACTGCAGGACTAAAGAGAATGACCTGGTCAGGTCACTCCAAATTTAGTCCCTGCGCCCATGTCTGCCCAGGCGCTCCCAGCCGACGTGACCAGGAGCACCTCGGACACAACGAGGACGACTACCAGTCGTATTGCACCGTCTGCTGCCAGAAGGCAATGGGTTGCTGCTACTGTGCAGCAAAGCCGTACCGCGTCTGCCAGCACCCAGGAGACATACGGTGACGGTTACCTGAGCAGGCTCCATGCTTGCCGTGGTATGGCGTCTGCACAGGTAACTCAGGAAAAAAGGCGCGAAATGATTGTCTGCCTTTGCTTTCACGGAGGGAGGGAGGGAACAGGGGCCTGACGATACGTACCCAGAACCACCCGCGACAATGTTTTAGCCCCATCAGAGTGCTCCATTGTGACTGCTCTGGACAGCACTCTCAGATGCCCGATTGTTTGCCGTTGCTCTGATGCCGGGAGGGGCGCTTACAGGGTTGGCTTCAGGGAGCTAAAATCAACAAAGGGGGTGGCTTTACATCAAGGAGTATTTCAGGCAGGACTTCACGGAGGGTTCCAATAAGAAATGGTGCACCTAAGTTTTTGTCCTTATTGGAACAAGAAGGTTAGCCTGGCCTCTGATTGATACATGGCTAGATTTACCTCGCTGCACCTTCTCTGTGAGTGACTGCAGTGTGATCTAGAAGAATGAGTCCCCTAGACAGGGGAGGTGGGGAAGCAAATGAGTACAAAACAAATCTGGTCTATTTCTTGTTTTGATCCACTCCATCTATCTTTTTCATCTTTGGCTGGCAGCAGACGGTGCAGAAGGACTGCATACCATCCACATCTCATGGCTGCTCGGCAGAAGATGGTACAGTACGAATGCTAGCAGTCCGTATCGCCTGCCCGCTCACCATAAGACGGTTCAATAGGACTGACTGCAGGACTAAAGTGAATGACCTGGTCAAGTCACTCCAAATTTAGTCCCTGCGCCCATGTCTGCCCAGGCACTCCTGATCAACCTCACAGAGGCGACCAGGAGCACCTCGGACATGACGATGACGGCTACCAGTCGTACTGTACCGTCTGCTGCCACAAGGCAAGGGGTTGCTGCTACTGTGTAGCAATGCCGTACCGCGTCTGCCAGCACCCAGGAGACATAGGGTGACGGTTACCTGAGCGGGCTCCATGCTTGCAGTGGTATGGCGTCTGCACAGGTAACTCAGGAAAAAAGGCGCGAAACGGTTGTCTGCCCTTGCTTTCACGGAGGGAGGGAGGGAACGGGGGCCTGACGATATGTACCCAGAACCACCCGCGACAATGTTTTAGCCCCATCAGGCATTGGGATCTCAACCCAGAATTCCAATGGGCAGCGGAGACTGCGGGAACTGTGGGATAGCTACCCACAGTGCAACGCTCCGGAAGTCGACTCTAGCCTCCGTACTGTGGAAGCGCTCCACCGAGTTAATGCACTTAATGCACTTAGAGCATTTTCTGTGGGGACACACACACTCGAATATATAAAACCGATTTCTAAAAAACCGACTTCTATAAATTCGACCTTATTCCGTAGTGTAGACATACCCTAAGGTGTTACAAGTACTCCTTTTCTTTTTACCCACATAGGTATTTTCTTTGATGACAGATAGTGAGGAATGCACTTAGAGTCCTTGACCTCGAACATCACACACAATGACCACTTACTTTGAAATTAGCATTTTCTATTAAAGTTCTTAAGTCCTTCATTAGCATTTCACAAGATTTTTGATAGATAATTTAGTTACACTGATATACATAATATAAAGGCCTGCCATTACATTATAATAGGAATAGATAAATGAAAACAATACAAGTAACATTCCCTTACTTTTCATGTTGAATACCTTACATTAATACACACTTTGATTTCGGGTTATTTAATTACCAGGCATGCATAATGTAAAGGTAATGTAATAGTAAATAACAGAATATAGTTAGGTGAAAACAATACAATTAACATCTCCTTTGAACTCTATTAACACACAAATGAAATGGTCTGAATATATACTGTGACAAAGTTCCTCGTCTGCCTTGGTGGGTCCTGCGCTTACTGGAGGATTTGCTTGGCTCAGAGGTTCACAGCAGCCCTCAGTTTGGGCACTTTCGTGGCTCAGATCTGCTGTTCACTCAGTTAACCTCATCACTGGCCAGCATGGGGAAAGGAAGAAGAACAATCCCCGCAGTTTCTGCTGATCCACCTAGTGGATCGGGGAACAGGCCAGAGACCTTCCCCTCTGGTGGAACCCACAGTCCAGTTCAACTCCTCCGGTATCAAGTAGGGAGTTGGGGGGATGGAGGGATGGGGGAAACCCGGGACCGCCCTCTAATCCGGGTTCCAGCCCAGGGCCCTGTGGATTGCAGCTGTCTACAGTGTCTCCTGGAACAGCTGCGTGACAGCTACAACTCCCTGGTCTACTTCCCCATGGCCTCCTCCCAACATCTTCTTTATTCTCACCACAGGATCTTCCTCCTGATGTCTGATAATGCTTGTACTTCTCAGTCTTCCAGTAGTATGCCTTCTCACTCTCAGCTTCTTGCACCTCTTGCTCCCAGCTCCTCACACACACGCCACAAACTGAAGTGAGCTCCTTTGTAAAACCCCAGTGCCCTGATTAGCCTGCCTGTCTTAATTGAGTCTGGCAGCTTATTGATTGGCTGCAGATGTTCTAATCAGCCTGTCTGCCTTAATTGTTTCCAGAAAGTTCCTGATTGTTCTGGAACCTTCCCTGTTACCTTACCCAGGGAAAAGGGACCTACTGAATCTGGGGCTAATATATCTGCCTTCTATCACTCTCCTGCGGCCATCTGGCCTGACCCTGTCACAATACTCATACATTTAACTCCTTTGATATTCACATACAAGTGAATTGGCCTATGGCTCTGGCCTGCGCTAGTCTGTCAGCATCACATATGGACTGGCTACACAGGTTCCTTCATAGAGAGAGATACATCTGTTGTATGCTCATATAAGGTATGTTACACCTAGTGGCTTAACAGTATAATATAATTAAGCATCCTGTTAGAGGGGTGTCCTCTGCGCAAAGGCAACAAAGAAAGCCCTGAGCTCAATGGCTTGAATTCATGAAGTCCAGACTTTCAATACGTTCCTGACACCATTCCTGCCTCTTAACACTAAGACATTCCATTAGCATATTAGCAGCTTGTTTTGTCCCCTCAGGCAAAGAAAACTGTCTGACTTTTTGATAAAGGTTGTCACAGACATCATCCCAGAGTGATATGTACACACTACGAAAACCATATGGGATCTACTTTCTAGCCACACTTAAAGTTTCACGGAAGACCCCTTAAGGGAAGCGATAAAAGATGTGGAAACTTAGCTCAGTGATTGACAATGCTAATTACTAGATATAAAAAGTAGGAAACAAGACAGTTCAGAGAAGACATTACCTCATTCAACAAATATAGATCTGAGCTGTGCAACACAGGGATGGTGCATCTAGGCATGTAGATCATCTAAACCTCAACCCAGCCAAATTATGCTAATGCTCTGGGTTTTGCAAAATGCTTCCAGGCATGGAAATGTTGTTGCACTGGATCTAATCTTTCCAAGCTGACTGTTCTCCAAGCAGATGACGGAGTACATGCAGGATGCTGTTGAAGCCCATCCTCAGAAATGGAGGGCTGAGAAGTCAAGAGACCCCAGTTCCACAACAAAGCCTGTGGGTGAAGAATATTCATCTAATGCACCAGTGCATCATCACAGAGTCAGGGATAAGTACTGATGCTCTGCCTAGAAGTAGATATAGGACAAAGGTATCAATGCAATGCAATTGGATATCACTCAAAGTGTGCTGAAGAGAGACATGTGGGTTTTAAATGGGAAACAGAACAAGAAAAAGATACAAGAAAAAATGCTGCAAAGCTTTGTACCTTAATCGGTGCCTTAGAAACCTTTAACATTGCTAGATCAGATCAGTGCAAGCCATACCAATCACTAAGGAAGCACAGACAAGTCCTGGGAATTCCCTTTCTGACTGGCCAGAAAGGAACTGACTTTGGAACATGTAGACTGTAGGATGCATGAGATACTTCAGTGGCTGAGAACATTGTGAGCTATAGGAATTCCCAGATGGTCACATCCTCTGCCTGCAAATACTATGGTAACATTAGGCAATTTTCTGGTAGTGCTTTAAAAAAAATGAGATTTCTCTGTTTCAAGAGATTCCCACTTTTAGAAGAACAGGTCCTCAGGACAGAGAAATCTTTTTTTTTAGAAGAGCTGTACTAGAGAATTACCTAGTATTGTCAAAGCACACACACAAAGAGGGTGTTATAATTATCACTAACATTGAAAAGTACAGCACTATATATTTGCATTGTGCTTTACAAATATAGTACATCTCTTCCCCTGTATTACACAGTCCCTTTCCACCCACTGGATTGATGTTACACCACTCAAATATCTTGGGGTGGGGGGCTGTGCAAACCCCCACAATGTTAGCATGATATGCCAAGTTCCCAACAATCAGTTTCACTGTCACTGTCCTAAAATAGACTAATTCATCTGCATTTTTCATTCCTGTTTAAACAGTAATGCTGGTAAGTACAAGCATCTGGTTTATTCTTGAGGTTACCATGTAATGATTCTATAGAATGATTAATATATTTTGTTGCAAAAACATGGTCCAAAAATAATACACCATTGCCAACATGTGGCCGAATCAATGTTCACTAGTGTCAGCAGTTGATTCTGGTCAGGACACAGGACCCATGACCCATATTTATATTGCTTGGCAGGAATTTAGCAGAAGGTCCACAGCAAGATCCTAGCAAGGCATAACAAGTTTAAAAAGGATTCAAGCAGGCTGGTGGTTTGAATTATATAAACACATTTTATAACCAAGAACAGAAATTGTTTAGACTCCGGGAAGAAGAACACAGGGATTCTAACAAGGCAACCAGAGGCTAAATCTAATTAATTTGTGGATTGGCAAGACAACAATAGTATCTTAAAAGTAGGGACTTCATTATGATAAACTATGAAGACAATACAACAGGGTTTTAACTAAGTTTTAAAATCAGAGAAAATATATAAGTGCAATTCAAACTGATCAGAGACTGTGTCAGGTCAGCATAGTGGTACAAAGACCAAATATAACTCAGAGCAGCGATGTGCATTGGATTCTTAACCAGAGGTTAAGCTGAGGTAGAACAGTCCAGAATGCTGTTTTCCCTACTCCCTCAATATTCTTCATTCATGGCTACCTCCAGCCACATAGAGCACTGCCCATACATGTACATACTTCTAAATAAATTAGTCTAGGAATATAATATCCTGTGTCTTGTCTCATTTATCTTTCAAGGAAGAAATAACCCACTCCTGGAGTCCAGTCTTCTCCAGGTAACTCAGAAGCTAGGAAAACATTTTTTTGGTTTTATGACTAAGACTTTTCCTCCAGAGAGTTGTGGTAGATGATGGAAGATGATCCAGGGTAGCAATGCACTTTTAGAGGAAATGGGTGAGGAAAGAAGCCAAAGGGAGGCTAATTGGCAAATCAAACTTGTTCTGCTGGACTTGGGAAATGGTAGGGAAGTTCTGAAAGCTGATTATTTTGCTGGAAGTTTTGCAATGCATTTCAATGCATTTTCATGAAACAGTTTCAGCTGATTAGATCAGACACTGGATGGAAACAAAATTCTGAATATAATGGGACTGAATGCTCTTTTCATTTGCATTGGCATTTCACCAGTGTAAAACCTGCATAACTGAAGGAGAATCAGGCCCAATGATTTCCTTCTTGTTTCTAAGTAATGAGCAGTATTATTTCTCATATGAATTTGGTTTTATATTCTAATCTTTGCTGTTATTATTAGATGTATTCAAGTCAGCAAGGCCTCATGAAATTCCTCCTAGGGTACTTAAGGAACTAGCGGAAGCAATCTTGGAACTGTTAGCAATTATCTTTGAGAACTTTGAGGATGGGCAAGGTCCCAAAAGACTGGAGAAGGGCAAACATAGTACCTATCTTTAAAAAGGGGAATAAACAGGACCAGGGGAATTATAGACCAGCCAACCTAACTTTGATATTTTGAAATATACTGAAATAAATTATTAAACAATCAGTGTGTAAGCAACTGGAGGACAATAGGGTTATAAGGAATAGCCAGCATGGATATGTCAAGAACAAATCATGCCAAACCAACCTAATTTCCTTCTTTGATAAGGTTACTGGCCTAGTGGATAGAACAGAAGCAGTAGATGTGATATATCTTAATTTTAGTAAGGTTTTTGACATGGTCCCTGTGATGGGGTGTACCTACCCCACACTGGCCCCGCAGGGATTAACTGTGCATTACAGGTTGAGGAGGCCATACGCCTCCATCCCTGCTGGGCATACTCAGCCTGGAGACAAGATATAAAAGGAAGCAGTCCAGCTCAGCCTGGGCAGGCTGCTGAAGGATGCAGGGGGAAGGATGCAGATTGTAGGCTCTCTCCTGGGAGCTGCTACAGGCCCCGACCACAGAGCCAAGATGTGCGAAGCCTCAGACAGATTCCAGGCTGCCTGCGGAACCCAGAGAAGGGACCGAACCTGCAGGGGTCAGTCCTGGGTCTGGTACTATTCAATATTTTCAATAACAGAGTGGAGAGCATGCTCATAAAATTTGCAGATGATACCAAGATGGGAGGGATTACAAGCATTTTGGAGCATGGGATTAGAATTCAAAATGACCCTGACAAATTGGAGAATTAGTCTGAATTAGAATTAGCTTCCAATAAGATACAATTCAGTAAAGATAAGTGCAAAGTACTTCTCTTAGGAAGGAAAACAATCAAATGCATAACTACAAAATCAGGAATAACTGGCTATATGTAATAGCTGAAAAGGATCTGGGGGTCATAGTGGATCACAAATTGAATATGAATGCCATACAGCAGCAAAAAAGGTGAATATTATCTGGGGTATATTAACAGGAGTGTTGTATGTAAGACACAGAAGGTAATTGTTCCATTCTACTCTGCTCTGTTTAGGCCTCAGCTAGAGTACTCTTTCCAGTTCTTGTCACCACACTTTAGGAAAGATTCGTTCAAATTGGAGAGAGTCCAGGGGATAGCAACAAAAATTATAAAAGATTTAGAAAACCAGACCTACAAAGGAAGGTTACAAAAAACTGGGCATGTTTAGTCTTGAGAAAAGAAAACTAAGCGGGGACCTGACTCCAGTCTTCAAATACATTAAGGGCTGTTATAAAGAGGACGGTGATCAATTATTCTTCATGTCCACTGAAGGTAGGACAAGAACTAATGGGCTTAATCTGCAGCAAGGGAGATTTAGGTTAGATATTAGGAAAATATTTCTAACTATATGGGTAGCTAAGCTCTGGAATAGGCTTCCAAGGGCTGTTATGGAATCCCCATCACTGGAAGGTTTTAAAAACAGGTTGGACAAACACCTGTCAGGGATGGATTAAATTTACTTGGCCCTTCCACAGGGGACTTGATGACTTCTCCAGGTCCCTTCTAGCCCTACATTTCTATGATTCTATTAAAGAATGCAAATAGACAAATTAATTCTCCCATGGCAAAGATGAGGAGTAGTGAACACCAGATAAAGTCACTAAAACTAAATTTTCCCCTCAGAAATGAATGTATAGCTCCCAATAGCTAGAAGGGGAGCTGAATAAGTATGTCTGAGGACAAAATTTTACCTCTGGACATGTGGATTCAAACCATGGTTTAGTCACAGATACAATAAAATGGAACTTGCTGGCCTTTATCTAGCCCTTAGTGGATATTTGTCCCTCTCAAATATCCACCATAGGGGATGGCATTGCTGATCATCTCTTTTTAGCTGAGCCCTGGTCTACACTACAGGGTTAGGTCAAATTTAGCCGCATTAGTTCTATTTTATAATGAGTGCATCTACACAAGCAACCCCATTCCGTCAACCTAAGCAACCTAAAGGGCTCTTAAAATCAACTTCTGTACTCCTCCCCAGCGGGGATAGTGCTAAAATCAATCTTGCTGGGTCTAATTTGGGGTAGTGCGGATGCAAATTGATGTTATTGGCCTCCGGGAGTTATCCCAGAGTGCTCCAATGTGACTACTCTGGACAGCACTTTCGATTCCGATGCACTAGCCAGGTACACAGGAAAAGCCCCAGGAACTTTTGAATTTCATTTCCTGTTTGGTCAGCGTGGCTAGCTCAGCAGCACAGGTGACCATGCAGTCCCCCCAGAATCGCAAACAAGCTCCAGCATGGAGCGAACGGGAGACACTGGATCTGATTGCTGTATGGGGAGAAGAATCTGTGCAGGAAGAACTCCGATCAAAAAGAAGAAATGCTAATATATATGCCAAAATTGCACAGGGCATGGTGGATAGAGGCTACAACAGGGACACACAGCAGTGCCTCATGAAAGTTAAGGAGCTCAGGCAAGCCTACCAAACTACAAAGGAGGCAAATGGTCGCTCTGGGTCAGAGCCCCATACATGCCACTTCCATGATCAGCTGCATGTCATTCTAGGGGGGAACCCTACCACTACCCCATCACTGTCCGTGGACACCTGCCAGGGGGGAGTCTCACACAACAGGGAGGAGAATTTTGTGGATGAGGAGGAGGAGAATGCACAGCAGACAAGCGGTGAATCCATTCTCCCCGGCAGCCAGGACCTTTTCAACACCCAGGAGCCAATACCCTCCCAAGGCGAGATCCCCGACCCTGAAGGTGGAGAAGGCACCTCTGGTGAGTGCACATTTGTACCAACAGTACAGGGTTTAAAAGCAATAGCTTTTAATGTTTTAATGTTTAATTTGCCCTGAAGACTTAGGATGCATTCGCGGCCAGTACAGCTACTGGAAAAGTTTGTTAACGTGTCTGGGGATGGAGCAGGAATCCTCTAGGGTCATCTCCATGAAGCTCTCCTGGAGGTACTCTGAAAGCCTTTGCAGAAGGTTTCTGGGGAGGGCTGCCTTATTTCATCCTCCACGGTAGGACACTTTACCAAGCCAAGCCAGTAGCAAGTAGTCTGGAATCATTGCAGCACAAAGCATGGCAGCAAATGGTCCTGGGTTTTGGTCGCATTCAAGCAACATTCGGTCTTTATCTTTCTGTGTTAGCCTCAGGAGAGTGATATTATTCACGGTCACCTGGTTGAAATAGGGGAATTTTTGTAGGGGAATAGTAAAAGGACCCCGTTCATGCTGGGATGTTTGCGCTTGGCTAAAAGGGATCATCCCATAGCCACGCAGCAGGGGTAGGGGTGAAGGGATCATCCCAAATAACCACGCAGAGGGGTGGCGGGAGGTGTGTGCTGCACATCCACCCAAAACCCTTCTTTTAAATGGCAAACACAACCAGCATTGCTTGCTATGGGAAAGGAGGACACTGCAGTTTGAAAACATTCCCACATGTTATGAAGGCATTAGAACCCAAACCCACAATACACTTTGGCTTACCATGGCTGCCTGGAAACCGAATTCTGTTACCCAGCCATGTGTGATGTGTCACCATACCGGCAGGCGCTCAATATAAAAGGCAAAATGCGACCTTGTACCTAAAGCACATGTGCTGTCTGCTGTGAATTGCTTGATTCACTGTGAAAGAGTCTCCCTTTTGTTCTCAGAAATGTATCATCTTAAATTTTACTCTCCCTTTTTATCCCCCTGCAGGTACAAATGTTTCTCTGCTCTCCCTATCATCTCCATCCCTGAGGTTATCACAGATTAGAAGATGAAAAAAACGCACTCGCGATGACATGTTTTCCAAGCTCATGCAGTCCTCCTGCACTGATAGGGCACAGCTGAATGCATGGAGGCATTCAGTGGCAGAGTCCAGGAAAGCATTAAGTGAGCACGATGAGAAGAGGCAGGATGCAATGCTGAGGCTAATGGGGGAGCAAACGGACATGCTCAGGCATCTGCTGGAGCTGCAGGAAAGCCAACAAGAGCACAGACCGCCGCTGCATCCACTGTCCTTCCCCAAGTTCCATATCCTCCTCACCCAAACACCCAAGAACACCGGGGGGAGGCTCCGGGCACCCAGCCACTCCACTCCAGAGGATGGCCCAAGCAACAGAAGGCTGTCATTCAAACAGTTTTGATTTGCAGTGTGGTTACATTAAGCAATGTGCCCTTGTCCTTCCCTCCTCCCCACCACCTCCACCCCACCCAGGCTACCTTATCAGTTATCTCCCTGTTTTTAAATTAAAGAAAAAATGCATGGTTTCAAAACAATAGTGACTTTATTTCCTTTGCCAGCTGTGATTGAAGGGGGAAGGGTGGTTGGCTTACAGAGAATTAAAATCAACAAAGTGGGCGGGTTTGCATCAAGGAGAAACACACACAACTGTCACACCAAAAAGAACGAGGAGTACTTGTGGCATCTTAGAGACTAACAAATTTATTTGGGCATAAGCTTTTGTGAGCTAAAACCCACTTCATTGGATGCATGCAGTGGAAAATACAGTAGGAAGATATATATACACACAGAGAACATGCAGAAATGGGTGTTGCCATACCAACTATAACGAGACTAATCAGTTAAGGTGGGCTATTATCTGCAGGAGAAAAAAAACTTTTGTAGGATAATCAGGATGGCCTATTTCCAACAGCTGACAAAAAGGTGTGAGTAACAGTAGGGGAAAATTAGCATGGGGAAATAGTTTTTACTTTGTGTAATGACCCATCGACTCCCAGTCTTTATTCAAGCCTAATTTAATGGTGTCCAGTTTGCAAATTAATTCCAATTCTGCAGTTTCTCTTTGGAGTCTGTTTTTGAAGTTTTTTTGTTGGAGTATTACGACTTTTAGGTCTGTAATTGAGTGACCAGGGAGATTGAAGTGTTCTCCAACTGGTTTTTAAATGTTATAATTCTTGATGTCTGATTTGTATCCATTTATTCTTTTGCGTAGAGACTGTCTGGTTTGGCCAATGTACATGGCTGAGGAGCATTGCTGGCACATGATGGCAGGGGTATTCTATCTGCTACCCAAGATCTATGAACCTGGAAATCCTGGACTCCCCATCATCTCAGGCATTGGCATCCTGACAGCAGGATTGTCTGGCTATGTAGACTCTCTCCTCAGGCCCTACACAACCAGCATCCTAGCTATCTTCGAGACACCACCGACTCCCTGAGGAAACTACAATCCATGGTGATCTTCCAGAAAACACCATCCTGGCCACTATGGATGGAGAAGCCCTCTACACCAACATTCCACACAAAGATGGATTACAAGCTGTCAGGAACAGTATCCCTGATACTGTCACGGCAAACCTGGTGGCTGAACTTTGTGACTTTGTCCTCACCCACAACCATTTCACATTTGGGGACAATGTATACCTTCAAGTCAGCAGCACTGCTATGGGTACCCACATGGCCCCACAGTATGCCAACATTTTTATGGCTGACTTAGAATAATGCTTCCTCAGCTGTCATCCCCTAATGCCCCTATTCTACTTGTGCTACATTGATGACATCTTCATCATCTGGACCCATGGAAAAGAAGCCCTTGAGGAATTCCATCATGATTTCAAAAATTTCCATCCCACCATCAACCTCAGCCTGAACCAGTCCACACAAGAGATCCACTTCCTGGACACTACAGTACTAATAAGTGATAGTCACATAAACACCACCCTATAGCAGAAACCTACTGACAGCTATACTTAGCTACATGCCTCCAGTTTTCATCCAGACCACATCACATGATCCATTGTCTACAGCCAAGCTCTAAGATACAACCGCATGTGCTCCAATCCCTCAGACAGAGACAAACACCTATAAGATCTCTATCAAACATTTTTAAAACTACAATACCCACCTGCTGAAGTGAAGAAACAGATTGACAGAGCCAGAAGAATACCCAGAAGTCATCTACTCCAGGACAGGCCCAATAAAGAAAGTAACAGAATGCCACTAGCTGTCACCTTCAGCCCCCAACTAAAACCTCTCCAATGCATCATCAAGGATCTACAACCTATCCTGAAGGACGATCCCTCACTCTCACAGATTTTGGGAGATAGCCAGTCCTTGCTTACAGACAGCCCCACAACCTGAAGCAAATACTCACCAGCAACCACATACCACACAACAAAAATACTAACCCAGGAACTTATCCTTGCAATAAAGCCTGTTGCCAACTTTGTCCACATATCTATTCAAGGGACACCATCATAGGGCCTAATCACATCAGCCACATTATCAAAGGCTTGTTCACCTGCACATCTACCAATGTGATATATGCCATCATGTGCCAACAATGCCCCTCTGCCATGTACATTGACCAAACTGGACAGTCTCTACGCAAAAGAATAAATGGACACAAATCAGACATCAAGAATTATAACATTCAAAAACCAGTCGGAGAACACTTCAACCTCCCTGGTCACTCAATTACAGACCTAAAAGTAGCAATACTCCAACGAAAAGACTTCAAAAACAGACTCCAAAGAGAAACTGCAGAATTGGAATTAATTTGCAAACTGGACACCATTAAATTAGGCTTGAATAAAGACTGGGAGTTGATGTGTCATTACACAAAGTAAAAACTATTTCCCCATGCTAATTTTCCCCTACTGTTACTCACACCTTTTTGTCAACTGTTCGAAATGGGCCATCCTGATTATCACTACAAAAGTTTTTTTTCTCCTGCAGATAATAGCCCACCTTAAGTGATTAGTCTCATTATAGTTGGTATGGCAACACCCATTTTTTCCATGTTCTCTGTGTATATATATCTTCCTACTGTATTTTCCACTGCATGCATCCGATGAAGTGGGTTTTAGCCCACAAAAGCTTATGTCCAAATAGATTTGTTAGTCTCTAAGGTGTCACAAGTTCTCCTCGTTCTTTTTACTGTTACAGACTAACAGGGCTACCACTCTGAAAACTGTCACACCGTAGCCTAGCCAGTCATGAAACTGGTTTTCAAAGCCTCTCTGATGAACAGCATGCCTACCTGTGCTATTCTAATCACCCTGGTGTCTGGCTGTTCAAAACTGGCAGCCAGGCGATTTGCCTCAACCTCCCACCCCGCCATAAACGTCACCCCCTTACTCTCACAGATATTGAGGAGCACACAGCAAGCAGCAATAACAATGGGAAAATTGGTTGCGCTGAGGTCTAACCTAGTCAGCAAACAGCGCCAGCGAGCTTTTAAATGTCAAAAGGCACATTCTACCACCACTCTGCACTTGCTCAGCCTATAGCTGAACTGCTACTGTCCAGGCTGCCTGTGTATGGCTTCATGAGCCATGGGAGCAAGGGGTAGGCTGGGTCTTCAAGGATAACTATTGGCATTCAACATCCCCAACAGTAATTTTCTGGTCTGGGAAGTAAGTCCCTTCTTGCAGCTGCTCAAAGAGCCCAGAGTTCCTAAAGATGCGAGCATCATGCACCTTTCCCAGCCATCCCACACTGATGTTGATGAAACATCCCTGGTGATCCACCAGTGCTTGCAGCACCATTGAGAAGTACCCCTTGCGGTTTATGTACTGGTTGGCAATGTGGTCCGGTGCCAAGATAGGAATATGTGTTCCATCTATCACCCCACCACAGTTAGGGAAACCCATTGCAGCAAAGCCATCTACTATGACCTGCACATTTCCCAGAGTCACTACCCTTAGTAGCAGAACGTGAGTGATTGCCATTGGCTACTTGAATCACAGCAGTCCCCACAGTAGATTTGCTCACTTCAGATTGATTCCTGACTGACCGGTAGAAGTCAGGCATTGCAAGCTTCCACAGGGCTATCACCACTTGCTTCTCAACTGTCAGGGAAGCGCTCATCTTGGCATTCCTGCACTTCAGGGAGGGGGAAAGCAACTCACAGAGTTCCAGGTAAGTGGCCTTATGCATGCAAAAGTTTCACAGCCACTGGGAATTATCCCATCCCTACAAGACTATGTGGTCCCACCAGTCTGTGCTTGTTTGCCAGGCCCAGAATCGGCGTTCCACTGTATCAACCAGCCCCACTGCCGCCATGATGTCCCAATTGACACATCCCATGCTTTCAGAAAAGTCTGTGTCCATGTCCTCCTCACAATCATCCTCGTGCTGATGTCTCTTAGCCAGGTTCCACACATACTGCAGTATAATGCGTGAGGTGTTTACAATGCTCACAACAGCAGCGGTGAGCTGAGCGGGTTCCATGCTTGCCATGCTATGGCGTCTGCATGGGTAACCAAGGAAAAAAGGCATGAAACGATTGTTTGCAGTTGCTTTCACAGAGGGAGGGAGGGAAGGAAGGAGGAGAGACTGACAACATGTACCCAAAACCACCTGCAACAATGTTTTTGCCCCATCAGGCATTGGGAGCTTAACCCAGAATTCCAATGGGCAGCGGAGACTGCAGGAACTGTGGGATAGCTTCCCACAGTGCACCGCTCCGTGAGTCGATGATAGCCATGCTAGTGAGAACGCATGCTGCTGACTTAATTAATTCAGTGGGGACATACACAATCAACTGTATAAAATCGATTTCTAAATATCGACTTCTATAAAATCGACCTAATTTCACAGTGTAGCTAGAGCTTGAAGCAGAAGAGCACTGGCAGAGCAGAGAGGAAACTGTAACACAATGCTGGACTCTAAAAGTAACTAACCCTCTGTCAATTAAAAATTATGACAAATAATAGAACATTCACATTTGTTTATGGGGACGCGAGGTTATTTACCACTAAAAATATTTTACACTTGTACAGCACCTTTTTTTCCTAAAGGGTACCAAAGGACCTCAGAACCATAATGTTCCACTGAAATAATAATTTCTGGGCTAGAGAGCTACAACCAAAATGCACGGAGTATGCTGCAGAAAAATGAAGGGAGAGGACATTTTGGCTGATGCTGAGAGCAAGCCTCTAACAAAAAGTGCCAAGGGATTATCACTGTTCATGCAGAGTAGACAGGACCTTTTTTAAAAAAAAACTCCTTTGGAACATTCAATGTAATGGACAAGATCCTCAGTTGGTGTAAGCTGTCATAACTTTATTGACTTCAGCTAAGCTATCTTGTGTCACACCAGCTGATAATCTGTCTCAAAGACTTCCAGAATATGGGGGTTTTTTGGCTGTAAATATTCAAAGATTTTAGATTTTTGTTTACTGGAGAAAGCAGTTCTCTCTCATTGTGTTCTTTACCAAACTACAAACTCTCTCTAAAAGAGAAAAATATGTAATAATGACAATTGACAATTGAAATAAGCTTTTGGTTTTGAGAAGAAATAAAGACTTTATAAAGAAGCTTCATCATCTTTATAATACTTTAGTTGGAATCTGACCCCATATTCTAAGCCGATATAGCTCTTTCAACTTAACTTATTGGTAATACACACTTATCAATGACATTAGATTAAAGATAATTTGTGATGTATAAATACCTCATTAATTACTGCAAAAATTTAATTTTTAATTAAAAATTTAATTGCTTTCATCTTGACTTAATTGAATATTTTCATCATTTGGCACTACCATGTATCAGATGGAACTGTGATTAGACTAATATTGTGCCAAATCCCTCAAATATTTTTCAGACTAAATCCAAATTATTCCCAAACAAGTACACAAGCTTACAAAACATGAATTTTTAATCACTTTGCGGTAGCCATAATTTCCAAAACATTGCATTCTAAAATAATGGAGCTGTCAAAATGTTCCGGATCGTGCACATTATTAGTATTCCCAGTTTCTAAAAGCTACATCACCAGAGCAGAAAAGTGTAAGACAGAGTTGCAGATCACTATCTGAACACAAACAGTTCAATTTGAGGGTTTTTTGTACCTGTTGTCATGGTTGCAATAGCATGTTAATTTGCTGGTGATATTCAGAGTTCCTCTAGAAAAGATGTTTCCTAAAATAACCATTAAAATAGGAATTAAAATGAAAATGAATTAAAATATTATCATTTAAAAGTAATCCATCTGACTTACCCAGGTGCATAAACCACAGTGTGTCAAGGCAATATTATGGCCCCTCAGTTTATGAAGAAGTTAAATTGTAAAGTTTCTAGTCTTTATGGTTGTGAAAAAAATCATTGTAGTCAATGGAGCTACACATTTATAGCAAATTTAAGAGTGTAGGAACCATTGTTTGAAGCTACTGGGTTAAGCAGAGATTTCTGCTCTGAGATACAAAAATGTTAATGTATAGTCTCGCTGGAATAACCTCTTTCATTGATTTGCCAGCAAATACTCAAGAAATGTGACAATTGTCCCTATGCTGAATGGATCACAGAAATTCAAGATTAGTTTAGCCAACAGTTCAAAGATTTAAAGTGAAAAAATGTTCATGTTAACTACAGCCCTATTTTGTGGATGGAATTCAGATAATTAATAATTACTCTTGGCTAATTTTTAGAACTCTAGCTTCTATGCAAAAATGCTTGGAAGTGAAAAAACTAGTTCAAAATCCCTGCACACACTTGAACGGGCCGAAAAACAGATATATTATCTTCTCAAGAAGCAGGGATTAGCAGTAGCACAGAGGGGGCAGGGGATGCAGCTGTGTACTTACACCAAGTTCAAAGATACATAGGAAATCCCGGACTCACTCTGTTCTATCTCACACCACACTGCCTGCCTGATAATGCTCCAGCAATATAGCTGACATGGGGACAGATTTTTAAAAGTAGTTAAACACCTAAAGAAACAGAGAGGCACCTAGAGGGATTTACAAAAGAATCTAGGCACCTAACTTCCAGGAAACTGCACCTAGACACTTGAAAATCCCTACCTTTAAAAATCTGTCTATTGATGATCATGCTGTCATTGGTCATCTTAGGTCTGTAGCTGTGCACTACTGCACTCTGCAAACTATAGATGCTCTAAATTAATGCCTGTCTAAGCAGCTTTAATATCCACTGTGTTTTCCAGCATATAAGATGGTGGTTTCTGGGAGGAGCATGCCACCAAGAGCAGCTGCTCCTGAGCTCCACTCCTCTCCCAACTGATGACACTCCTCCCTGCACAGTGCACAGAATAACAAAAGCACTGAGGGAATGCAGGATTAGGGCTGCTGCTGGTTTGGTTGGAGGGAAAAGCATGCAACATATCTCCCCTCCCCTTCTTCCAGCATTTCCCACCCACTCATTTGGTTAGTGTTGGTGCATGCAGAACCCCTCACACAGGTAGTGTTGCAGGAGAGGAGGAGGTACAAGCCGTATGGTAAGCCTCCTTTTCTGCATGGTGCAATATAAAGGACAATGTATCAAGCAACAATTATGGGGGTTTCTGACATGTTTAATGGCATTTTAAACCTGCTAATAAGCATGTCTTGTCTCTCAACATGTTTTTATTTTTTATTTCTGAAGGTGTAGGAGGATCACCTTCTCCATACTTTTGTCAGTTGCAGCATGCCCCTCCATTTCCCTTCATTAATTCAGTGATTTTAGGATTTGGGGTTCAACAAGAGAGCCCAAAGCAGGATAAATAGGTCTTCCACCCCATGTAGGGGTTTTCTTTTTTTCTTTTTTCCCTTTATCAAATGGGTCATGCCACTGTTTGCCACCTTTTGGGCTACCACTCTCTCCCCAGGGCCTTACCTGTCTTCCCTTCTGTCAGGACTTTCCAACAGTCCTTTTCCCCTTCATGGCACAGATAGCAGTTCACCCCCTCCAGGTGGCACAACTAAGGTGATTGACAGGGGGAGGTTGGTTCTTTCCTGTACCCTGGGCTCTATACAGAGGAGTGTCTGTTCACTCCAACTTCAGTATCCTGTTTTACTCCACTCAGGGGAGGCGGGGGTGTTTCCTAACATGCCTCTCTCCAACTATACCTTCTGCAGGCCTCTTTAGTTGTGCCCCTTGTGGGTTCTGTTCCCAGTTTGCTCCCCATAGAGAATCATCCTGGTCCCTAGCCCCAGGACTCTGCTGCTGTGTTTGGCTCCTTCCTAGCAGGGAGCTATCGCCAGTCCATCCTCAGACCCTGGTCACTGGAGAGCCTCTCAGCACAGAACTGCTCCTCTTCCATACTAAGAATAGGCTGTCTCTTCTATTTCCCCCAGTAGGCTTGCCTCCCCATCACCTGTTATCTGAGTCTTGTGATCTGGAGGGACAGAAACTAGGCACAAGTCTCAGCTGAGACGTGAACCACTTGAAGGCCAAGCTCACCCTGCAACAGTAGGTCACAGGTAAAAGCAGTTGAATAATAAAGGCATGTACTTCTAAGTTCAGTAATATGGTTACTACAATTCAAGATGGACAGTAATATGTTGTGATGTTATTGACATAAACTGTGACGGTATAGATCATTGTTGCAATCACTGTTATATATCTGCAGCAAATATTGTACAAAGCTGTCGTGTGAGGTGTCTATGACAAAGTTATGATTTGCTGGTAATGATTATGCTATCTGTATGCATGTATCATTTTTGTATTTAAAGTTATTAGTATAGGCTCTACACTGTTTGTATTTCAAACTTGTGCTATGCTTCTGGGTGACTCCCCAGACAATGTGGTGTCAGCCCTGCCTAGCCTGCTTGATAGCCCATTAAGGACCATCAGCTATACAACTGACTCACTGAGAGAAGGCAGATACATCTTGTGACTCAGCAAGACATGCAGGGATATGCTTATGAACAAAACTCTAAGGTTTTTCCATGTCATGTGCTGGGTGGCTTGTGGTTGGAACAAAGAAAGCACAAGCCACATAGCAAAAGGACTGTAAAAGGCAACATAATCATCTCCATTTTGTCTTCAATCCTGCTTCTTACTTCTGGAGGAACCTTGCTGCAAACTGAAGCTCTGAACAAAGGACTGAATGACCCATCCCAGCTGTGGATGTACTCCAGAGACTTGATTTGAACCTGCAGTTTATTCCATCACTGCTACAAGCCTGAACCAAGAACTTTGTCATTACTGTATGTAATTGATTCCATTTAACCAATTTTAACTCTCATTTATATTTCTTTCTTTCTATAAATAAACCTTTAGATTTTAGATTCTAAAGGATTGGCAACAGTGTGATTTGTGGGTAAGATCTGACTTGCATATTGACCTGGGTCTGGGGCTTGGTTCTTTGGGATCAAGAGAACCTTTTTTCTTTTCCTGTGGTATTGGTTTTCATAACCATTTCAAAACATATGGTTTTCATAACCCCATAATGAATGGTACTAGTGGTGATACTGGGAAACTGGAGTGTCTAAGGGAATTGCTTGTATGGTTAGCTAGTGGGGTAAAACCAAAGTCCTCTCTGTTTGGCTGGTTTGGTGTACCTTAATGGTAAAGGAAACCCAGCCTTGGGTTGTAACTGCCCTGCTCTAAGCAATTTGTCCTGAATTGATACTCTTAGTTGTGTCCCGCCAGAGGCAGCATCGTTACATATGTAAAGAAATCATTTTATTTAATAAAAACAAGTGGTATCTCACAAATATATTGTAGAAGAGAAGACTTGCAGTGGGTGTGCCTTCTGTTGGCTGGGTGTTGCGTAGCAGCTCTGTCTTCTCTAGCACACCAGGCCAATAGTCACTCCAGTTCTGTGGTGATGTACCTCGTCTCAAAACTCAGCCTCCAGCCAGGTCGCATTTTAGTTTCACACCCATATTGTGGTAACACAAAGTCCAACAAATAATTCCTTGTGTCAGGTTTCCAGCTCCTAGCTCTGGGCCCAGTAGTCCTTACATCATTCTCTCAGGGCTCTGAACTGTCCTTATCCTCCTTATGTCAATGGGCTTCACGCCCAGTGGCTGGGAACCCAGGCCCACCCTCTATGGTGGGTTCCAGTCCAGGGACTCTAGAATGCGCAGCCAACGTCTTCTCTCCAGCTATTTTTCCCTGGAGCTGTGCATCTCCTTCCCCTCCGACGATGGCTCAGGCTTACAAGAGACACGACTGAACCAATAATCTTTAAAGTTTTCAGCTTTAGAATTTACTATACAAAAATACATGCATTAATCTATGTAATTTTAACGATTTTCATTTTGAGTCATTTTGGGGAATAGGTATAGGGGCCCTTTAAATTTTAATTCTGACACTGAGTTACCCAAAGTAAGAAATGACAACGCACAGAGTTCATGTTTGTGAAGGAGTGTGATTTTGGGAGACTGATTGTAGCTTAGGATAATGTGTATAGGAACAGAAGAGGAGAGTTCACCTTAAAAGGGTACTGAGAAACAAAAGACAAAAGAAAGGGATAAATGCTTACTTTGAGGAAATTTTTGGCTTTTAAGAATATTGATTGCTCTGCTTATTATTTTCTTAGGACTAGACTGCACACTAGTCTTGGTTATTGATAAGATAATCTTGTTGGTTGGTTTGCCTTTCAACCAAATGGTTTTTAGATCTACAATCTACCATTTATATCATTTACAACTTGCAATTAAAAGACTCCTATCAAATATTCTATACTAAACACAAATCACAGTAACTAACACTTTCAAAACATAGTGTAAAAGAAAGCACAATAGAAGTCACAAAGTTGCATGAAAACAATTGTAAGTATCTCTTAAGGGTCAAATAAAGGCACAGGCCAAATTGTTATAACCTACCATTATAGGGATAAACTAGAATTTTACTGATAACAATTTAGCATCAATATTGAGGTTTATCCCCCATACTAAGAGGGGCTGAAATCACAGTAAAGGGATGCCTTCACATATATCACAAACATTTGTCATTATAAATGATATTCAGCCTTTTCCCTCACTGTATTCTCTGATTCTCCACTTTTGCACTTGTTAGTGTATGGAAAGGATTATACACATAAACCAATTAGGGGATTGGAAGTGCTTTCCTGTAAGCAGGAAAGCTCATTTACAGATATTGAATGAGCTAAATGCATAATAACAATGCAGCAAGCTTTTTATATACCACTACAGATAACTAGAATAGTCAGGCACAGAATCTAATCTATTGCATAAGCATTATACAAGAGACATGAACTAGTTCTTTCCTGCAGCAGTGCCATATCTAATCCAAATATACCGTGGGCTGCATTTTCTCATATTTTGTGTTAGCATTGTTAATACACACGGCATTATTGGCATAGGTCATATGTAGAGTAAGAAAATACATTTACAAACAAGTTTGTCAGAGTACTGAAACCTCACATTGTAATTCAGCTATACCTGGCCTGAGGATAAAAAAAAAAAAAAGAATCTCTGTGTATGTTGGTTTTAGTCCTTTAATCCTTACTCAATATAAATATTGACTCAAACATTTTTAAAAGTAATAAATACTGTATTAGCAATTGGTGAACCTCAAAAGACTGAGAGGTTTGGTTTAGTTTGGAGTTTATCATCAAAGCTTAGCTGGTGTATCATATCTTAGGGTATGTCTACACTTCAGCTGGGAGCATGCCTCCCAACCTGGGTAGCCAGGCACATGCTAGTTCTGCTCGAGCTAGTATGCTAAAAACAGCAGTGTGGACGATGAAGCATAGGCAACAGCCACGACAGAAGAAGCAAGGTCTGTTATCCATGGTTTGAGAATAGCCTCCTTTGTTGTTACTAGCTAAAACAAGTGAGTAAAATTCAAAATTAGCATAAATTAATATCTGTCCACATACCTAAAGCATAAGTGTAACTATTCTACAGGATTTGAAGATGAAACAAATTAGCTGCTTTGCAGTGTATTTAACAATGTAGCTCAAGACCATGCAACAAATATGCAATAAGATTAGCCTTGAATGAGGACAAGAGGTTTAAAAAAGGAGGCGCCTCTGAAGGGCTAGAGAAATTACACCGTTAGAAGAATAGCCTTCTTGAAACCATAGTGTGAGCAAATTGTAGGTCTCACAATTCAACAGCCTTTTATCACTGTCAGCTCAGTAGGCCCACTTCAGCTTCAATTTAAGAACAGGAATCTTAACACTGTTTTCAATGAGATTAGAATTGGACCAAATGTGATCACCATGTTTGGTTGAATAAGTATTCTAAAGGCAGACAAAAAAGCTAGTGAATTCCTCAGGTGGGATCTTGAAGTGGATAGCCCTGCCTCTGTTTGTGGAGTGTTTTAATCCCAGGAACTGATAATAAGAGCTTCCTGTCTAATTTTAACTACCGGACTGGGTTACAGGATGAGACGTGGCCTCTCAAAGAACTATACACCAGACTACTCAAGTTTTAATTCATAGAATCATAGAATATCAGGGTTGGAAAGGACCTCACAAGGTCATCTAGTCCAACCCCCTGCTCAAAGCAGGACCAATCCCCAACTAAATCATCCCAGCCAGGGCTTTGTCAAGCCTGACCTTGAAAACCTGCAAGGAAGGAGATTCCACCACCTCCCTAGGTAATGCATTCCAGTGTTTCACCACCCTCCTAGTGAAAAAGTTTTTCCTAACATCCAACCTAAACCTCCGGCTCTGCAACTTGAGACCATTACTCCTTGTTCTGTCATCTGGTACCACTGAGAACAGTCTAGATCCATCCTCTTTGGAACCCCCTTTCAGGTAGTTGAAAGCAGCTATCAAATCCCCCCTCATTCTTCTCTTCTGCAAACTAAACAATCCCAGTTCCCTCAGCCTCTCCTAATAAGTCATGTGCTCCAGCCCCCCTAATAATTTTTGTTGCCCTCCGTTGGACTCTTTCCAATTTTTCTACATCCTTCTTGTAGTGTGGGGCCCAAAACTGGACACAGTACTCCAAATGAGGCCTCACCAATGTCAAATAGAGGGGAATGATCACATCCCTCGATCTGCTGGCAATGCCCCTACTTATACAGCCCCTAATGCTGTTAGCCTTCTTGGCAACAATGGCACACTGTTGACTCATATCCAGCTTCTTGTCCACTGTAACCTCTAGGTCCTTTTCTGAAGAACTACGGCCTAGCCATTCGGTTCCTAGTATGTAGCAGTGCATGGGATTCTTCTGACCTAAGTGCAAGAATGTGCACTTGTCCTTGTTGAACCTCATCAGATTTCTTCTGGCAAGGTGAACTTCAAGGGTTGCCTGAAGTAGAGCACAATACAATAGTCTAGCCTGGAGATGCCAAAGGCATTCATAACTGTTGGAAGGTTCACATTTCAGAGGAATGGAGACCATTTCTTCACTATGTGTAGGTGATTAGGATGCATGGAACCTGCCATGATAGAAATAATACTAAACTGCCATCATTTGTGGTCACACAGTTAATTATGTTAGCAATTATTTGTGGAGGTTTAATGGGAGGCAAGTTTTAAAGTAGTCATAAAGGATTTTATTTTATTTTATTTTATTTTACTAGCAAGTTTAGAGCTAAGCGGATGAACATTGATACTTCAAAAATCCTAAAATGAGGACAGTATTAAGGTCTGGGAGGTGCTATATTAAGCATAGTGAGGCATACTTACCCCAGGTATCAGTAGTGAACACCGCAAGAGCCAATATAAATGGACTAATAGATATGATAGACTTAGCAGGTTCCTGCTGCATCCGCTTTGTTTGGAGTTTTTACTGTGTGATCAAGTTGTGAAAATAAATCCAAAAGGATTGTCTGTAGTCTAGTTATAGCTCTCATAGAACAAATCTGTATTAACAATACTCACTTAGGGCCAGCCACCTGAGCAGAGAACATCATTCTGAGAGACAGCAGCTTGCGTATAAGCTGAGGACTTTTGCAGTTCAGGATGCAGGTACTTGTAATATCCAGAGTTGCCTCAGTATATGCTCTGCTCTCAAGCACTCATTTCACCTGTACTGAATGTCAATCTCAGAAAAAGTTGTCAACCATAGTATTAGAACAATAATGTAACAATACAAATAACACTTGGACTTCAACTTCACATGACCCAAGAGGCCTGATGGAATTGCTGATGATGTACACCAAGAGAGACCAGATGAAAATGTCCATGATTTGCTTTTAGAATAATAAAGTCCTTAGGTGCCCTATGGTCCACTCCTTTCTGCACAGCATAGCCAAGAATGAGACTGTTTGGATCATAGAGAAGACATGGATAGTTCAGCAACATACTGACCCCATTGCCCCAGCACCACGTAGTTGCTGGGAGGCTCTCTGTATCAAAACACACATATTGTTCTAAATTAGTCATTGGGGAAAGGTCACAAGGAAGGTGGAGCCAGGAACAGCTGTTGTCCATTGGGTACTCCCATTCAAAAAGGCTCTACGTTATGGGGCAAATTTCAGTGTAGTGTAATGTTGCTCATTGCATCAATGGCAGACACTATATGGCTTTCATATCACACTCACATACACCTGCACAGGGAGGGGTACAGCCACTGCCAGCAGACCAACAGCAGTACATCCAATGAGCCAGCTTTGCTCAGTTCATGGGTGTAGGGTAAGGAACTGGGAGGCTGGTATGAACCAGACACCGACTATCTCAACAAGTTCTAAACCTGGCCAAGTGGAAACAGAATGTCAGAGTTCTGCATTCCTACAATCTTGTTAATCTTACTTCTGCTTTCCAGTTAATTTATTAAGTTTTGTCACAGAACAAAAAGTCAGTTCACAGTATTCAAAATCACAAAACCTCTGGTCTTGGTCCTGTAGGCAGGTGATGCCACCACCAGACTTGGTAATTGGGTAACTTCCCACCATATGCAGCACTGTCTGCACAGCACTGCATTTGTAAGCCCTATTTATGTAACATGTAGTGACAATGCTTATGATTCAAATGGAAACGGTTCAGCAGGATCAGACACCAATGGGGAGCCTAGGATATGTACTTTAGTGACCAAGGAAGTTAGAATTGTACAATCTTAAACTAGAACAATTCTATTTAGTCATTCAGTCCATTTCCCTGCCAATGCAGGATTGTTTTCTACAGTGCACTTTCTGTTGTTTCTTTTTTACTGTTACTCATTACCTCACTCCGCTATGCTATAAAGTTAAGATGCAAGTTTAGCCTACCTAGACTGCATCATAATGGACCATCAAACCACATAGTTTTCAAATGATTTGATGAAATATTAAAAATATCTTGGAAGGTGAGGATAGTAAGTTAAATTCGCCAAGAGAAATTAAAACAAATTCTCATTCCCATGGAGAAGCTCATACTGTCCCTGTACTCATTCCAGGACTACCGTGGGCACTTCAATTTTCAGTGACGTTCACAAGATATCTTTCAATAACATTCAATTCCCTAAAAATGAGGCAAACACCTTTTAAACAAAAACACCTATGTGAAAAAACAAAACTTGCCAAATGACTTAAAATGAAAAGACAGTAATAGCAGCCATATGCTCCTGCCTAATTCACAGCACACAGTGAAGATGTCTGCAGTACGGTAGTACAGAAAGGGACAGTAAAATTACTGCATGGGTGAAAAGTGCTTAAGTGACAACATGCTGCAGTAAAGCTACAGTGTAGCTCATCTGCAAGAGACCTGAACGCTCTGAAATGGGGACATGATTAGGATGGGAGAAGTGAGGATCAAATCCAACATATCCTATGCTAACCTCAGAACAATTGCCTTGCTTCTTTTTGAACATCTGTTGAACATCCAAATTACTGCTGCATGGACACCTGTAACTGAGCACAGAGAGATACGTACTTCACAGTCTTGCTTTCCAATGTAATCGCTGACTGATTCAGACTGGGGCCATATGATTCAACTGTATGTGTGCAAGACAAAGTACAGCACTTGCCTCAACATAATTCTGTGCAAAAAGACACCTAGGCCCTTTGCCGCGGGCAACTGAATACTGGAAGTCTGACCTATGAGCCTTCACCAGTAGTATCACAGCAGGTACTGCTTCTTGAAAATGAGTTTTTCAATCAGACTTACTCTAGAGTCCTTGGGCAAGTGTTGTGTGCATATCACAAGGCAAGATGTGATGCTAATTTTTCAGGTCTTCATCACAGCTTTCTTTCCTGTATCTGCCACCACTGCACTGTTTTTCCACACGAGAAGAACATGTGGTTCTTACATTATATAAAGGGACTTTTCTTCAGCATGATCCCAAAGTACTTTAAAGTGTGTGTAAACACTACCGACTCTTTTGCCCACCAAAGCAAGGCAATCATGTTTGAAGAAGAATGTGGCAACTATTTAACAGTGTTAGCAACACTATACAACAGTTTAGGTTAGAAAGTGAAGAAAAATAATTTTAGGTAAGCAAAGTATAATTGTCCAGGATGGAATCTGGCCAGGAGACCAGAGTTTGAATAGTCTTACTCTTTCAAAAGGGGTTATAAGACTTTTACTGATCAAAAGTCAGCAGGGCTTGAGTTTTACATCTCACCCAAAACATTAACCAATATATTAATTATTATTCTTTATTATTGTGTAGCAAGGCACCTCCTTCATCTCCTCAGCCTCAGTGTTTCTCACTCTGGCAGCTGCGGGACCTGAAATAAATCAGTTCTACTCCAGACGTTTTCATTTTGGTTTATTTCTTTCAATATGTTGAAGGTGGGACTCAGGGTAGGCCCAAATAGGGGCTTGTCTCCTCTTACAGTGCTGCAGTGGTGGTGCAGCTCCATCACTGTAGCACTTTGTGAAGATGCTACCTACGCTAATGGGAAAGCTTCTCCTGAGAGGTGAGAGCTATGTCTTTTGGCTGAGACTGCTAGCCAGGGCTGGAGTCTCTGGGCTTCTGGAGAAATCTGCAAATAGATCTTAACAATTACATAAATAGATCATAAGTCCAGTAAAACATTTCAAAGCTATGCCCACAGCAGTCTTTTAGATTTTTCTGTAATAAACAGGGAAATTTATGATCAAATTTAATAGCATAACATGCCCAGAGGGAGCAGAGATGCATTCAAACAGAGTATGAGGGAATATTTACAAAGGCACTTATTTACAGAGGCATGAGGTGTACAGACTGTGTTCATGAAACTATGCAGAGAAATATTCGTTCTTTCTAAGTAAAACTATGCCATACCATAACTTTTAATACATCTGTTTGTCTGCATTAGGTTCTCTCTTGTTTGTTTGGGCTGGATTTTTTGGTGTACTGATCTCTTTCAGCTATGCACCTTACTTTAATACTATAGTTTGAAAAGTTATTAGCCAGTTTTTGAGTTAAAGAGTAGAAATAGCTTTTGTGCATAGGTAGATTTGTTACTATGTAGCATCGCTTAATGGTTACAAACATTTTCAAAGGTTATGGTGAAGATAATCCATGCAGCCAGAGGACTGAAGCAACAACAAAAGACTTATTTTTTAATTTTCTTATGTAAGTAGACTGGCAGAGAGCCAGCTCTCTCATTCTGAAAGCTAGTCTGAATCAACAACACAGTAGATATTCAGGAGAAGTTACAACAAATTGAAAAATGTGAATTCCTCTTATAGCCTTTGTTGCTTTAGAAAGAGAATAGTTTTCTTGTTTTGGAAACAACTTAAAATCAATTCAGAAAGTCACTTGGGAAAACAAAATTTAAAAATTAGTCAAACAGGATATTTACCCATTTGACCAGTTTGGATATAGAGTCTGATGTCACATGGCAATTGGCTACGAGATGACTAAATTGGGGGATGGGTGAGTGAGGGGGGACCACAAGTGACTGGAGAGGAATTATTTAGGAAGGTACACTGGGGGAAAACTAGGAGTAATGGGATAAAATTAAGAAATAGAAATGTTAATCTGAATACAGGGAAAGCTTCCTGTCAGGGACAGTACTAGGTTGTGGAATGGTTTCCTCAAGGAAAGGGGTTGAAAGATCAATTATTTGGCACATATAAAACTTCACAAGGCGCACTACAAGAATGTAGGGAAAAACCCTCCATTGGCAGGGAGATGAGCCTAGTTGTCTTCTATGATTACTTTATCTACCTATCTTTGGTTAACTATGATGGGAAAGGACTGACGGATTTTAGTACTGGAACTACTATGAATGTGTATGTGAAGATATGCAAATATCCCTATCAGCAATATGGCAAATGAGTTCCCCATTACTTTCCTGATAAAATTTAGACAAAGGCCTAATTCCCCACAAGAGATACAACCAGAAATATTATTTGTTTGATTTAATGGTAAAATTCCTACCATTGTTACTCAGTTGACGTGGAGGGACTTGGCAAGTTACTGAAGTACTTGTCAATTAGTGTGTAATCACAAGTTTTTCTTTCTGTTTCCGAGACTGCAAAAGTCAGTGGTCATATAAAGGTTCCTATGAAAGGCATGATGGGATAAGTGCTATGAAATTAAGTAAACAGCAGCAAGAAGATTTTAAAATATTTAATTAGCCACCCTGATACCTGGCTGTCATTGGAATTTTGTGCACTGTTTTGGGAATAAGTAAGGCTACTTATGCCATGGAGGTCATGGAAGTCACGGAATCTGTTACTACCAGAGACCTCTGTGGCATTCTCCCTTCAGGCCCAGGGGCTGTGGGACTCTGGAGTTGGCAGCCAGCGGGGCCCTGGCAGGGTTCCAGCAACAGGCAACAGCAGTCACAGGGGCCCCCCCGCAAGGTTCCAATGACAGGTGACAGACTCCTCCAGCGATCGGGGACAGCCTCGCATGGGGGGAGGGGCAGATGCCTCGGGCAAGCGGCTGGGGGTGTCCCATTTTCTCTTTGGGAAATCTGGTTACCTGGCAGCTACCAGCTGCCATGGGTGGGGGCGGAGGGGGTGGCCCTGAGGTTTCCAGCCACCATGATGGTGGGGGAAACCAAGGAGCCGCAGCATCAAAAGTCACAGTCGGGTCACAGCTTACATGAATTTTTGTTTATTGCCCGTGACCTGTCCATGACTTTTACTAAAAATAACCATGACAAAATCTTTGCCTTAGGAATAAGCCTTGCATATCAAAAAGGATATTTCTTGGGGAAATAATGAGTAGAAATAACTATAATTTGCACATGTAATTATATAATGCAGGAAAGAGTAATGTAGTTAATACCAAAACAGGCTAGGATAGCCAAACAATGAAACCATAAACTTAAATTTGCTAAGTAATATCAAGAACCAGTCAAAAACCCAACAAACCGCCAAAGTGCCTAGTCAGGAAACCAAATAAGTCACAATATGATTCTTAAGTGAGAGATAAATATTAAAAGTCCTTCCTTGCCATTTTTTCATATTAGCTTTATTTCGTTGCAAATGTGAAAAAGAGACAAAGTTGCAGTCTGATACAATTTCCAACCTTCTCAAACTTTATGAAGCTTTCAGCCATAGCACCTCAGGTTGTGATCTTATCTACTCCCGAAAGCGGAGCAGGGGGGCCTGGTCACACAGTTGACTGGGGAGTGAAAAGAAAAACCCTGGGTGCTGCCGGAAGTGGTACAGGTGATTCAGTGGGTGGCATTCTTACTTCTGATTCAATATTCAATCAATGCCATAGCATGGTGCTTGAGAGAAAAATATGTTATTGGAGGTGCTATCTTTTGGTAAGACATAAAACTATTCGTGATCATCAAAATCCTGTGGCACTTATTTCAAGAGTAGAAATGTCCAAACCAAAGTCCTAGGGAGATTCTAGCCTGGAGAACTACATTTTGATTCCCTGGAGTTTCAACTAGGTACAGTATTCTTCTTCATTTCATGTCCTAAGTTATCGAGTAACATTGCTGATAAACAGCTGCTATGTTCCACCCCAAAATGGGTTATGAAACTCCAGTGCCAATATAAGTAATGTACTTACATATATTTTGGCAATGTACGCTAAATATATACCTTAAGTGATAGGGGGAAAAAAGCATCTTTGATTATTAACCGGTTCTATTTCATCTAAACCGCTGTCTCAGCCATCTCTTCATAGAGTGAATTCATAATGATTGCCCCAGGAAGTTCTTCTGAGCCATGGCTAAAAATCACATAACTGATTCTTTTCAACATATACTGTATGTATGTATACTTTTATATATATGTGTGTGTGTATATGTGTATGTACACACACACACACATATATATATATGGATTTTAGAAACCATGGGTGTGAATTGTACCCCAACAACTCTTTGTATTAAGTCCTATTTTTATTCCTTTCTTGTCAAACACTGCTGACTTGGAGAATGAATTAATGTAGTTCTCCAGAAAGAACAGCAGGGAGTACCAAAGAGCACAAATACCGGTAAGAACTCTCAGACACAAGACACATTGCTTCCTTCACTGCTCACCTTATAATAAATTGTCTCTCTGTGTCTGTATTTCTATTCAATTGCTATAACTTAATTCACATTAATAGAATAGTTTGAGGCCTTATCTATGCTATCATTAAAACTGAGTGAAAAGACACAATCACAGCTGTTGTCTGACCAGGTTACATACAACATGGGGACCCAGTTAGGTCCCAGCCACACTACCAATTTTTAACTGTGTTCATCATGGTCAGGGAATAAATTACAAACAGATCTTCTGATTCAGTTAGTTGTGGTTTAGATGGGGCCAGAGCATTATGGCAGTAGTGAGGGGCTTACAAGGCTGTTTCCAGATACTGTGCAAGATTATATTAGTATCTGTGTGTATTTTAATATCAACCCATCTTTCTATATGAGCTGTGGACAGGTAAGGATCCTGCCTCCATATCCAAAAGATTGCAGGTGTTTTATATGAAGCGTGTATGTATTTTTGTGACAAGAGTGACCTATGAGCTAAAGATGTGTGAGCAACTTCTGGCATCAAAATAGAAAGTAATTTTATAAAATGTATTTAAAACTTAGTAAAATGCAAGATCAATATTATCTTTTATTTCTTCTCCTGTAGGATGCATGGTTTCTTGAAATAATTAGAGCTATGGACCCAAATGTACACTCTCCCCTGAGATCCTTGCATTGAGGATCCCCTCAGATTACCCCCACCAGGAATAAAAGAAGCTCTCCTGCAACATCAGCCTTTTGGACCCCATGGAAGACTGTCTGTGGATCCACAGATCAGAGGGAGGGAGGGGACTGTTGACTGTGAGTGGACAGTCCAAGCAATGAGTGAGAGAGCTTCAGTGAATGTACATTATTTCCCCCTATGATCGGATGACCACACCCACACCAACCCTGAAAAGGTTAAGGAAGCTGAGAAAGGTCCAATTAGTGTGATAGGCCACACAAGGGTCGGAGGCTGGAGAAACAACACCTGATTGGAAGATGAAGCTCAGCTGAGCACTTGTGGGGTGGGCTAGTATAAAGCCAGGAAGCAGGCAACAGAAACTGTGATGGTGAGGAAGTCAGCAGCTACTTTCTGTGCATTAGAGCAGGAAGGAGGGAACCCAGGTGCTTATGGAAAGGCATACCAAGAAGAGAGCCTGTGACAAGCAGAGCAGGGAGCAGCAAGCTTGAGGACTGAGTAGACCTTGGCTGCATGTTGTAGGGTCCCTTGTCTGGAATCCAGAGTAGTGGGTGGGCCCGGGTTCCCCCACCAGCCACTGATGGAGTGGCATTGCCTGGACAGTAGGTACAGGTTGACCCAATATCCCAGAAGGGGAAAACATTTAGTGACATGGCCAGAGGTCTGATTCTCAAAGAGGAAGAGCAGGGGTTGCAGTGTGAGAGAGGGCACAAGAGGTTGAGATATTGTGAGGAGAGGTGTTTGGACCTAAAAGAGAGCTATTCCCCAGAGGAGCCAGGAGGAGGTGTCACCTGCAGTGAGAGAGTACCCCATGACACCCCCACTCCACCCTTGAGCCCAGCAGAATTCAGGAAGGAATTCTAAAACAGCTTAAGGCTGTCTTATTTTTCAAGCCCCGCCACACTCAACAATACCTCCACCAGGCAGCTGCCAGCTGTGGGAGCCCTATCAGAGTGTCTCTATTGGACCCAGGTTACCAGGGTTTCATTTGGGTGGGGAACTGCCAGAGACCAAGAATCAGCAAAGAGGCATGGGGCTCCTGAGCAGAAGTCTCTAGCATTCCATAGATACAGTGGAAATCTGTGGGTATGCTCTGTTCTGTGGGGGAAGATAAGAAGACAAACATAACACAGAACAATGGGGGAAGGAACTCTCCAGGAAAAACCTAGTCGAGATTTCATCCCCCTTAGCCTCTGCCTATGGGTATTCCCACATGAGAAGACAAAAATAATAAACAACAACAACAATTTGGTTTTACATAGCTCTTTCATATATTTTAGATGTGAAGAATACAACCCATGTCTAATCTAACTAGCTACTTATATGCACGCACACCCCAAAACACTGTGGTATCTGAGCACCAAATAAACATTAATACACTTTTCCTTATAACATCCCTGTGAGGTGGGTATATTCTCAGTTTTACATATGGGAAACTGAGGAACAAAGATTAAGTGACTTACTTAAGGTCACATGGGGGGCCTGTGGCAAAGGCAGGAATAAAACCCAGAGCTTTCAAGTCCCTGTCCAGTGCCTTAACCACAAGACCATCTTGTTCAGGTGTGCCATGTGATAAGAAATTGTCTTTAATACAAGAGGCATTTAAAAAAAGTTAAAATAATAGGAACAAACTCTGCTGTCTGATTTCACTGAAGTTGCTCCAGATTTATGCTGGCCTAGTTAAGAGAAGAATTTGTCCCATAAATTCTGGAAGTACTTGGCTACACCCCAAACACAGCACTTATGTAACACTGCATAATCACCTGACACTTTGTAGCTGATTTTCCAAGTATGCTAATCCACTTTTCCTGAAACTATCCCTTTACTGAGCAAATATCTGTAGCCTGTTTTTTATATGTCTGTTTCAGAGCTAGCCAAGTATGCTGTCATGGAGTAAACAAGAGAATAATATTTTATACTCTCAAATATCAGAGATAAGGACAGAATTCTTACAGCAAAGCAGAGTGACTTGTCATATAAAAGGGACACACAACATCACCATTCCTTGCTTGGGAACCCCAGTAATACTGAAATAAAGCTGCTCCTAACCATTAAAAAAAAGCCTTCCCATAAGAACAGTGAGGCTTCATTCGTCTTTTCTTTCCCACCAAACTAAGGATTCATCATTCTAGTAAGGGAGGTTTGTGGGTGGTGCAAAGCAATTATTAGGCTGTCCTGAGGAAGAGCAGAGTTATATGTAGCACAGCTAGATACCAGGTTGGAGCCAGAAGTAACTTGAACGTTTTATTCCCTGTAGCTTTATGTTTTGGGGTTCTTTTGCTGTAGACTACTGATATTAAGTTTTTTATCAGATGTCTAAATAGATAATAAGTAGCAGTTCCAAGTTGTACAGTATATTAGTGGACCAGATCCTCATTCCATCGGAGTCAGTGCCATACACTTCAATGGGACCAGAATTTGGCCCAGCATTATGCTAAGTATTTATCACTTAGGAGGGCCACAATATCAGGGTTATTCTTTATTAATTATTTTTGTGCATGTGGTTTATTCATGTCTTTTGTGATACTTAAGGGTCCTGCTCACACAGCACTGTCCTGAAAATAACAACAGAATTAAAAGGCAATGCTGGGCAGAGGAGGAGGCAGAGGGCACACGGAGCCTTCCTCTGTGCCATTGTCTATTTGCTCCGTACAATGGCAATCCTTGTGCTTTCATCTTGAGTAGACTGCTCCAAGCCTCCCAAAAGGGCTGTTGCCAGCTCCTCTCCTTCATGCTAGACAGCTGTGCTGGATCTCAACCAAGGTTTTCAGGGAAGTCTCCCATTGTTGCTCTGTCACCCATGCAATTCTACTAGTGTTAGCAACAGTGAGTGCCCTACTGTTCCAGAGCAGATATAGATAAAGAAGAGGTAAAAGCACCAGTGGTCATACACATTACAGCACCCACTGCTGCTTGCACTGGTGGTCTTGCTTTGCTTGGAGCTTTCCATAAATACTGTAGTGTAAACCAGGCAGGAGAATGGGTCTACAGGGGAAATTTTCAGTACTTATCCTACCATTGTTTCAACATTGGTGCAGTCACACCAATAGCAGCAACAGTGGAATCAGTGGAGTAGACAGGGCAAGACACAGGAATTTCTACCATCATCTCATCTAACTGTTCTGCAGCTGAGGCTGCACCAGTAAGCACTGCAGGGGTGGGAGATTTTAAGAAAAGTGTCAACATAGGCCACTTCAGAGCAACTGCCTCATCAGTGGCAATACTTGATCATTGTCACAAGCATCGCAGCCAATGGGAGCTGGAGGGAGGTGCCTGAGGGCGAGAGCAGCACGCAGAGCCGCCTCCCCTCTCCCCCCAGGAACTATACCTGCTGGCCACTTCCAGGGCGCAGCGTTGAGCCAGGACAGGCAGGGAGCCTGCCTTGGCCCTGCTGCACCGCTGACTGGGAGCCGCTCAAGGTAAGCCCACACCCCAACCCCAAGCCCTACCTCCTGCTGCAGCCCTGAGCCATCCCGCAAACCTGGATCCCCCTCCTGCACCCCAAGCCCCTCATCCTTGGCCCCACTCCAGAGCCTACACCCCCCTCCTGCATCCCAACCCCTGCCTCAAACTGCAGCCCCCTTCTGCACTCCGAATCCCGAGGCCCCACCCCCCAGCCTGGAGCCCCTTCCTGCACCATAAAACCCTCACCCCCTCCCACACCAGAACCCCCTGACTCAACCTGCAGCCCCCTCCCACACTCTGAATCCCTCAGCCCCAACCTGGAGCCCTCTCCTGCACCCCAAGCCCCTCAACCCCAGCCCCACCACAGAGCCCTCACTCCCCTCCTTGGCACCCCAACTCCCTGCCCCTGCCTGAAGCTCCCTCCCACACCCTGAACCCCTCATTTCTGTCCCCATCTTGGAGCCCACACCCCCAGTAAGAGCCCTCACCCCAACCCCCTACCCGAGCTCAGTGAAAGTGAGTGAGGGTGGGGGAGAGCAAGCCACCAAGGGAGGGAGAATATTGTGAGCAGGAGCAGGGCCTCGGGGAAGGGGCAGGGTGGGGCCTCAAGGAAGGGCTGGGGCTAGCGTTCGGTTTTGTACAATTTACAAGTTGGCAACCCTACCCCCCACACCTTTCTGGATTAGCTCCTCACTGTCCTGGGACACAGTGAAGTTGAAGTGGCAGCTGCAGTCCAAGGTGGCAGGGGAGGGGCTGAAGGCTGCCTGGGCACCGGGACGTGCAGGAGACAGCGAAGGCTGGGCAGTGACATGGAGCCAGGCGGGTTGCTACGTTTGTGGCCAAAGCCCCAGCAGCACTCACAGTGCTGCTAGGAGCAGCAACTGAGACAGAGCCCCTATCTTAACCCCTAGCTGCGGGCTGCTTCCTGCTCCTTGAGCCACAGCTAGGGGCTGCCACCTCCCCCAGGCAGTCCCACTAGCTTCATCTGTAACCACTGCTGCCCACAGAAGGAATCTGAGAAAGTCTAAAGAATCTGCCTAGTCTGTCTATAGCTAAAGCACCCTCTCATGCAACTGATATACTCCCTCTGCATCAGAAGGTGGGAGTAGTTCCAGTACAGAGCCAATATGCCAGCTCTACACAAGCTGGAGAGGCCTTCAGAAAAAGGAGTTTTTCTCAGGTGGGTAATTCTGCCTCTTTGTGTAACTGAGCATCAGTCTGACTGCCTTAAATTTTTGGGAGAAGAAGGAAGTGCTTATTTAGTCTGCAGAAGAGAAGAGTGAGGGGGATTTGACAGCAGCCCTCAACTACCTGAAGAGGGCTTCCAAAGAGAGGGATGGAACGAGGCTGTTCTCAGTGGTGGCAGATGACAGAACAAGGAGCAATGGTCTCAAGTTGCAGTGGGGAAAGTGTAGGTTGGATAGTAGGAAAAACTATTTCACTAGGAGGGTGGTGAAGCACTGGAATGGGTTACCTAGGGAGGTGGTGGAATCTCCACTCTTAGAGGTTTTTAAGGCCCAGCTTGACAAAGCGCTGGCTGGGATGATTTAGTTGGGGTTGGTCCTGCTTTGGGCAGGGGGTTGGACTAGGTGACCCCCTGAGGTCTCTTCCAACCCTAATCTTCTATGATTCTATGAACCAACTTCCAACCTGCTCCCTGTCTAACTGTATTCTGTTTAGAATTCTCCCCTTAAAATATTTTGTTACTGCCCCCAAAATGTGTGTGTTCCTCTGCTGGGTGTGTGTGTGTGTGTGTGTGTGTACATTCTAGGTAGAAAGCTGTGAGATTGTGGGCATCATTCCCCTTTGCCTCTGGTTTCACAGTTTATGACAGGTCATAAGAATTCCGCATAGACCTTTTTCAAAAGCCTTCTATTATGTTGTGTTATCATTTACTTTTAATAAGTCAATGACTTTGGCTGAGATAAGAACTGTCCCTAACATGAGTGTAATACCTAATTTTGAAGAATGGGATCAGTTGTTGCCCTGATCCCTAAATTTGTAAATAAAGTTGCAGCGCTTAGCACCTGTGGAAGCCCCAGGACTAGTAACTGAAAATCCTGTGTGCTTTTTTAGGCAATTGACAACAAGACCAATAGGCACTGAAGTCATCCCAGAGGGCATATCCTTTGAATTGGGATGTGTTGGGGTCCAGAAACTAGTAAGCACAGTAAATCTGGACAAGAAAAATATGTTACAGCTTCTACTCTTAACTATCCTCATTTTGAAACCAGACCCTAAATGTAAGTTATAGCATGGATTTGTGATTATTAGGATATATAAGAGAGAAGATGTTTTATTTGGAATTTGTTCAGAAAAGGAGACTAGACTTACTGTGTAGCCTTGGAAAAGTCACTGGATCTTTATGAGAGTCAGTTTATCCATCTATAAAATTTGTGTGGTAATAATTACCTACCTCACAGGGGTTCTAAGAGACATAACTAATTATATTTGTAAAGTGCTTTTAGATACTCTGATGAAAAGTGCTATGTTATAAATGAATTTCATGAATTTCTATTTTATCAGTAATATTAGTATTAACATTTCACTTAGAACTAACATATGCATTGCATTTAATTTATTGGGCTCTATGTAGCCATCTTAACTGAATGATCTTTCATAAATCATTGCTTCCATGAAAGAGGATTATGAAGTCCATAATCCAGCTCAAGCATTTATCATGCATCTTCACCAGATCTTTCTAGGAGCTTGAGTGATGCAGTTAAACGTTTAACAGCTTTTATTGTTAATTCTTTTTGTTTCCCCTTTTATATTGTACTTGCTATTAAAAGCCTAATTAGTTTAAGAAAACCAGGTATCTGTTGCTTTTTAAGAGGATGTTCCCTTTGCCCTTACATGAAGGGGACAAATGTTGTGTGTGATAGCCTGATTGCTGGTCACGTGAGAAGAGATGGTAACTTCAGCTCACAAGGAGAGTCAGGGTAGATTAATTGTTTAAAGATAATACAAGTTATTTTAAAAACAAACTTCAACAGGTTAGGCATAAACCTGTGTGACCGCAAGGGCTGAGGGGGAAGATACCAGCGAAAGGAGGACACTCAGGCCTAAGAATAGTAAACTATGCTTTATTGAAGGAAGGAAGAACTTACGCTCCAATCTGCATGGGAAGCCCCTAGGACACGCGGAGGGGCTGCTGGGGACTCTGGCCATTCGGGATAGCTGACCAGTCAGGACTCCACCGGGGGGGAGTCCTCTGTGGCGCTATATTCTCCACGCTTATCTCGGGGTTACATGGGATCAACAGCCGGTTACATTCTTACATGTATGATTTATGCTTATTATATAAACTGACTTGTTTACAGGCAAAAATATGCTGAGCTATGCTACAATATCTGTTGGCAGGGTCTGTCAAACAAAGTTCATTGAAACTGCTTGCATCCTCCGCTTATATCCAGTCACAGTCACTCAGTCCACCACTTAGCTCCTCGCCAATCTTCCGCAACCTTGCCCCTATAACCTGTTTTATAGCTCATTCCAAATTAAAGCCACACATATACACCTATATAGTTATAATTTAGTTACTTTAATAGTATATTTAACTCCATGAAGAATGAACAGAACAAATAAAGAATGTTGAAATATTTGTCAGAGGCAATCAATATGAGTGCACTTTTTCCCCACATATGTTTTGGAACTGTGTAAAAAAAAAGAGGATTTGGAGCTGATGTAAAGTCTGTTGGCATGGACCCAAGCAAAATCCTTAAAAAAAAAAAAAAAAAAAAAAAAAAGTTAACATCAAATTAGATTTTCAAATACTCAGTAACTATAGACAAAGAAAAAATGCATTACTGTAAATAAATGCATTTATCCCAAGGACTGGATAAAAGTTATGGGATCCTCTTTGAAATGTGTATAAATGAATAAGAAAAACTTAGGGCCTGATCCTGCCAATCCTTATTCATCTACCCAAATAGTCTTTACTTACCTGTGTAGTTGAATTGACTTCACTGGGTTAGTAAAGGCTACTTCAGTGAGTTCAAGTTTTCTGGACTGGACTCTAACACTTCAGAGACAGAAAGAAAAGTACAAGAGTTTTCTACCCATTTTTTCCCTTATGAAACAGAGGTTGAGTATTTGTTGGTTGTTTTTCCTGTGTTTCCTCACAAACTCAGAACAAAAATCAAACTGTCTGAAAGGAACCTTGTAAAACTGAAAAAAGCTAATATTACACCGGGGGAGGAAGGACAAATCACATCCAACGTAGTCCTGTAACAGGGTAGCTCACCCCTTAAGGGCTGGTGACTCTGGGGCTAGCCAATCCTGTGTGGTAATGGACTTTATTTTGGGACACTGAGCATTAAAAATTGTTTCTGTCATTAAACCAGCCCCAGGAACAGATGGTGTTAACCAAGAAGTCTGTGTGCAATTCTCAAGGGGCCCTGAAGTAGGGGAGAAACAGAGGCAGAGTGCAGCAGAGTAACCTGAGGCCCCAAGGGGTTGCTCTGTGAATGGCAACCCTGTTACAAGCCAAGCTTTTTTATAGCGTTATTGCTCTTGTGGTGGAATAAATCATGCATTCTTTACATTTTGCATTACAAAAGTAAGAACAAGTAGTTTATCCACCTTACTTGGCAATTGTTGCTTAATACTGACTCAATACATATTGAGTTACATAAGCAATAATATGTAATGGAAAGTAATTTTGTTCCAGTAACAGAATATATTTTCCTACCTCATAAACAATGTTATTTTTAAAACCCTATTATATAGCAGTGTCACTGTAGCAAATGTTGTAGCAATGCTGCAATTTAAACATCCACCTTTGGGGATATCTATTTATCTAGGCCTTAAAGCAAATATTCCATGTTTAGGCCTTGATCTTTCCCTAAACAGAAAAAGCATGTCTATTAGACTGAAGACTCTGAGGTTCACTTTGCAAGAGCTACTTATAGTTGAGCTTGCTGTGGTCAGGATTTGCCTCTCTCTGCTGTTCAGGACGAGGTCCAAGTTTGTACAGTGCTAATCACAATAGGACTCCAATCCTAACATAGCTTCTGGGTACTATCACAATACAAATATTTATCTTAATTCATGAGAAGTAATGATTCTCTTTTTCAATAATGTCAGTATATTCCTTTGAGTAACATGGGTTCAGTTTCCTTTTGAAGGACATTAATTATATAGCATGGAGTGAATAAATCTGAAGCTGTTTGGATTATAGTTATAAAACTCAACCTTAGTGATGATGTTTGTACCACAATAAAAATTTCATTGTGCTGTGACACCAGCGCAGAACAACCCCCTGCTCTATAAGTCCATCCCAAGCACACAAAATGATAAAGAGCAGATTGGAGAGGGGTTTCTTCTTTAATGCCTGCAGAGAAGCAGCCAGCCCATTTTTTTCTCTTCTTCTCCACCCTCAAACTCTCTGACTGTAGACTTCCAGGACATGACAAAACAGGATATGGTGACATTTACCTCACAATGCAACATCGCAATATCCTGATTCAAATGTCTACATGAGATTTTACTTTAGCATGGCAAATTCAAATCCACCAAGTTTGAGCAAGCTCAGAAATTTTTTATACAAGGTTCCATTTTAGGGCTAAAAAAGCCAGTCTGCCCCATGATACCCAAAATGTTATTTAACTGAAATCCTTGAGTGTCCCAATCTTCTTGATGGAAATTACAGTATTTAAAATATTTATTACAAAAATCAACTGTATAAAGCTCAACCAACCCATTACAACTTACTGAGTCAACAATGCGTATTTTGAACACTTTGTTATACATATTTATACAATAGTTCACACTGGCTCCAAAGTGACTACGGCAATTTATCAGGCCAAAAGAAATACTTTAAAATTCCATCATATATATATTTATGTGCTCTACTTCACCTGAATGAGTCATTAAAAACTACTGTCCCAAAAGGAAGCAAAATAAAGTTTAAGGTATGACACAAAAAAACAAAAGCAAAACAGCGTGAAGTTAAGACTGACACTCAGTTTACTTCTGAATTCATCCCTTGTGCTTAGCTCTCATCAGTGTGTTAGAGTAACATATCTGTACTTATTGCAGTACTTCCTTGCTTTCACCTCTTTGCATAACACTCTTAAGCTTACTTCTCTATAGATTTGTACGAGTTATTATATTTAGGATGTAAATATGCTTATATCAGGGAATTAGAATCAAAAACAGTCATCTGTGCTAGTTGACATTAAATGCCCTTGATTGCATTATGCAACACACTGCCTCACAAGATAACAATTTACTTTACATAAGTCACTGAAAACTTTCAGTAAAACAAGTTTCTATTTAATATTTCTATATCCTGTCTCCCATAAAGCAAGTTCCTTATTATTATGGACTGTCATTTAATACACAGTGCATATCTTATAGAAGGAAATGTGAGCATTATGCATATGTTCAAAAATATAATAGGAATGCTTGAAATTTCTACTGATATGTACAGTATGTTTAAATTTGCTAGAATTTGCTATTTTCCCCAAAGGTGTTACAATCATCTACCCATATACTAGAATTAGATTTTTTTATTATTTTATTAATCATTCATATCATAGCACCTATGAGCCACTAGAAATCTGTGGAAGGTATGAATTCTGCACCCCCAGCAGGGTGGAGAATTCCCCAGGAGTAATTTGCTGACCCGAAATGGTTTTGCTTTCTCACCCAACCGATGCAATTGTTTTGCAGTATTGGCAAACCCAGCAATGAACCTTCTATAATCGAAGTAGAGCCCTGTAAAACTCTGCACATCTGGGGAGTTGGTCAGCTCTGCACAGCCTCAGTTTTCTTGTTCTCAGTGAAAACTCCCTTCTCACTAATTGTGTTTCTTAAAGGTAGACTATCTGTTTTCAAAAAAACCCAAAAAACAATTCACATTTCTTTGGGTTCAGTTTCAAATTGGCCACCTTCAGTTTATCACAGACCACTTATAAAAGTTTTAGTTCCTGCTTAAATGTTTTACCGTGCACCAGGATATCAATCATCTAGGAGTAATAGACAGGCTGAGGGGTGAATGCCACATAATACCCTCTCCATTAGCCTCCCAATGTGACTAGTCCAGTGGTTCCCAAACTTGTTCCACTGCTTGTGCAGGGAAAGCCCCTGGTGGGCCAGACCGGTTTGTTTACCTGCTGCGTCCGCAGGTTCAGCCGATTGCGGTTCCCAGTGGCCGCTGTTCGCTGCTCCATGGGCCAATTATAGGGGTAATCCTCATATAGGGGTGTAAGTATGCAAAACAGTGGCCTCCACCTCACCTCTCCTTCTCCCATATCTCTGCTCATGACATCAACAAACACTTGAAGGACTCTGAACTGGGGGAGAGGTCCCTGGCTGAAAGGAAATCCAGTCTGTGAACTATTACAACTTGTGGTGAGAGAAAGATACTTGCTTTAAATCCTATTAGCTTGTTAAAGTTTAGCAATTATCTTGTGTTATCTTTTTATTTTGTTTTGTAACCAATCTTGACTTTTATGCATTATCACTTGTAGTCACTTAAAATCTACCTTTCTGTAGTTAATAAACTTATTTTATTGTTTTATCTTAATCAGTGTGTATTTAGATTAAAGTATGGGGAAACTCCAATTGGGATAACAAAGTTGGTGCATTATTGTTTTCTTTTGTTTAAATGACAGACTATGAGCTTATACTGTCGGGGGGGGGGGAACTGTGCAATATAATATACACATTTCTGGGGTCAAGGCTAGGACTAAGAACATGTTGGTGTCACCCTATAAGTAATTTATGAGTGGCTAGCTAGTAGTACTCAATATTGTGTGGCTGGGAGCAAGTTACATGCCTGAGGCTGTGTGAAAGCAGAACCTGGAGAGGTGGCTGTTCAGCAGCAAAGCAGTGTAAGAGGTATCTCAGGCTAGAGAATTAAGGGGGCACAGCTGTTCAACACTCCTGATTGAACCTTGGGGAATGTCACAGCCGTATTTTTAAAGGAATTTTCACAGACTAAATTTGTATGACACTTTTCCTGGAATTGATTACACAGTTACTAGACGTAGGGAAATCCAAGCAAATTATTAGCTCATTCATTCTTTCAGCCACACAAACTTCTTGCTCAAATTTTAGAGGTCCAATCTTCAAACCCAATTTTCCCAGTTTTTGAATAGGTACCCTTGCCCCAGTCAGTCTACACTTGAGACTAATTAGGCAGTTCAGTTTTGGATCCCCTATTCCTTAGCCTTTTTAACATGTCTGATCTAATAACTTACATTTGAGCCTGTTTCAACTATTCCCATACACATCACAGATTCTATTCTACAATCAATAGCCAAACTCCGATTATTATTTAACTGCCCAGATCTAAACAAAAACACCGGGTCTCATACTTACACCTCCATCAAGCTTTGCCTCTTCTGTGTGGTGTTCCCCATTTTCCTGAACTGGGACAGAAGCTTTTGCTAGACACCTTCAACTGTCTTGGTCTGCCTTCAATTTTTAGCAATCCTTCTTTGTGGCTACTCTTGTCATACTATCGACACTTAACTGTTTGGCAATAATACAAAAGAGCAATCCCCCCCCCCTTTTTTTTAAACAAACCAAATGTATCTGTTTGAATTGTTCAGTAAGCTCATGAACCAGATTAGAATCCACTCTTTATCATACATATTAGACACAGAACTGTACTTCCAGGGATAATGCTGATCAGTTTCCATCTTCCTCAATAGTAGTTGCTTCCTCTTCTGGTGAACTACTGCAAGGAAAGATTAAAGTTTTGTGGCAAATTCCACAGTCTCGGGTCTCCTTTTGCTGCTCTTGATCTGTAACTCCAGCTGTGTATCTATAAACTGGTCCATTGCCAAATGCCTCTCCTTCTAGCTCTTAGCTCTGCCAGGCTAGCTCAAAACTGCATGCTAAGGGCCTGTATCAGGTCTGGATAAGCAGTCTCTTTTCTGGGGGTAAGTTCTGCAGGACAGAAAGAGCTGGGACCTGTAAATTGGCTGCTAGAAACATTCCTTTCTGTCCCACTTACCACCCATTCATTTTAGTTGAATTGAGCCAATAAGTCTCCCAGAGAGCATTTTACCCCTTGAAGATATGAGGCTTTTGCATTATTTGAACTGGGAATCCTCCAGATGCTACTTTAGTTATGTTTGTGAAACTTCCAGGTCTTACACCAAATTCTTTTGTGAAGGGTCCAGCTCCTGTGTTAAGTATTGTTTTACATCCTGCTGCCCATTTTTGATTCCTGCAAGCACCTCCATTATTTGTTCTATCTTGCTTAACAGCTCACAGTCTCTCTCCTTGGAAACTAAATCCCACTGCTAACACAGTTGTTATCCCTCTTTGACCTGAGCAGCAACTCAAAGTTGAGAAGCCCGAGGATGCTTAATTTAGAAGTAGACCTTGAAGGAGTCAAGTATTTTTTGTTGCAACTGGGTTTATTTATAAAGAATGTAGAATTGCTTTCCCCAATGCAGGAGGCATAAATGGAGCAATTATTTAGCTTACAGCCCCAAGCCTCTTCAGCTAACAGACCCAAACACACTCACTCCAGCTTTTTCTAGGATCATAGCCTATTGCTTGGCTTTCCTGCTTCTCTCTCTGTTCTTACCTGTCCTCCCTTCCCCCCTGTTCTCCCCACCACCTACCCAAAGAGCTACTCCACCAAAATCTCCTGCACCCACCTTTCATCTGAGGTGGGGGCTTATGCTTAGAGTTATGTTCATTGATAAGTGTGACCCTTCAATCTCAATGGGGTTTTAACTCACCCCCTAATTTCACCCAGCTCCTAACAGGATAGGGCCTAGCAGAGCAGGATTCTGGTTCATGAGAGGGGCTCCTAGGTTTTACAGTAACATAAATAATAAGTAGCCTTCAACCCCAGCTGAAATGCTGTAGGTTACAGTGACCCACTGAGCACCGCCCAGGGGCAGTTTGGTACCCGCTGATCACTCAGCGCAGGCTCAAAGAAGCGTCTTGATCTCATGAAAGCCCGAGTCAGACACAGGCACTGTTTAAAAGCTATTTGAAAAAAGTGCACGTGTGTGTTTGGCTGCGGGGGGGCAGGTTCTTTCATAACGGGGGGCGCTGTAGAGCACAGAGGCTCCAGCATTTTTAACATCACTGGGCTGTTTCTTCTCTGCTTGCCTGTCTGCTGGAGCCTCTGGCGCACTGGGTCCCGGCCAGCTCCCCTCCTTGCCGCTCCAGCCCTGCTGACCTGAACGAGCTCCCTGACTGCCAACGCCTCACAAGCATCGAGTCTCCTCCCCTTCCCCTAGGCCCTGCCCACCACCCCGTCGGGCTCCTCCCACGGCTCCCCCGCGCCTCTAAGCCCCGCCCTCTCCTCGCTGAGCTATGGCACGCGGGGAGCGTCGAGCTGTGTTTTGTAATCTCCTCCGCCCCCTCCCCCACGCCGTGCCTCTCAGCCTATGGGGAGAGCCTGCTGTGGTCAGGTGACGCAGCTTTTTATGTAAGCCAGCGGCGGGTCTGCGGCGATGTTTGAAAGGGGGTTACGGTCTAACGACCGCGCTGCGAAGCTTCTGCTGTAGAGCGCGCGCGTGCTGCGCCCGTCACCCGCTTAAGTGTCTACTCCCCCCGTCGCGAGTGCCTCAGAGCCGTGCGCACAGCCGCGCCGCGCGGAGCGCCACACCCCCCTCTGGGATCCGGGCGGGAGCTCGCAGCAGGATGGCGTCGTCGTCGGTGGGTGTGAGCTCGGAGGGGTCCCCGGAGCCAGGGGGCAGCGGCTGGCCCCGCAGGGAGCCCGAAGGGGAGCAGGAGCGGCTGCTGCGGCGCGGGGAGCTGCTGGCCCTGGGGAACCACCTGAAGGAAGCGCTGGAGACTTACTCGGCGGCACTGCGCCTCGGGCCGCCTGCGGGACCCCGCCGTCTCGAGACCCTTGTGGACTGTCTGGTGCTGAACTACCGCCTCCGACAGGGGCCGGACTGGAGCCGGGACCAGGGGGCCCGGGAGGAGGGAGGCGGCGCGGTCGCAGGGCCCCTGACCTGCTGCGGCTGCCGGGGCTTCTTGGGCGAGCCGGTGACCGCTCGGTGCGGGCACAGTTACTGCCGCCGCTGCCTCCGGGGGGAGCTGCGCTCCCGCTGCCGCCTGTGCCGGGACCTGCTGCTGCCGCTGGCCGGGGGCGGCCCCGCCGCCCAGCTCCGGACCAGCGTCATCCTCAGCCAGTTGGCGGAGAAGTGGTTCCCAGCCGAGTGTGAGAGGGCGAGGACCGGCAACCGGCTGAGGGAGCTGCTGAGCCAGGGGCGCTTCCGAGAGAGTCTGAGCGCCGCCAGCCAGGCCTTGCGAGCAGGTAAAGGGCAGCGGGGGAGGCCGAGCTCGGCTTGCGCGCTGGGCCCTGGGACGGGCCCCCAGTCTGCACCCGACGGGAAGGGAACCTGCTTCGGTTTAGTGGCCGTTGGCGCGAGGGGCAGAGACTTGGCTCCCCGGGTGTGCCGCAGGGCGCGGAGTGTTCTCGTCAATCTCCGGTCCCTTCATCTCCACTGTGCCCCTCCCCTCAGCGCTCAGTCGGGTGCGAGTCGAAGCCGGGAATGAAATAAGCTTCCGAAATCATGAAGGGAAGCTGGCAGGGATAGGCAGCCATTTGAAATAAGTCTGAAGTTTGCTAGAGCTCCAAGAGTTGACTTTCCTAATGTCACTAACTTACTACGGGAATGAGCTGCGAGAGACCGTATTGTGGGGCTGCATGAGGGCTGGCTGGTGAGCAGATACACGTGAGGGGTATTTGTGGAGTAGGGCACGCTGCTGCAACTCTCTACTGCAAACCTTTTCCCAGGACAGCTTTTGCCGTGTCTCCGAGATAGACCTTGTTGGACGGTGATACGGTCTCCTAGAACCATGCCTGTTGTATTTGCCTTGTTTCCAAAGAGAGAGCTGTTTTCCCAGCCTCTCAAGTGTGTCACTGAGACAATTCCCAGCAGGCCAGGCCTAGTTGCATAAGCAGAGGGGGCATGGAGGGGGACAGGTTATGTAATGCTAGTGACATCACAGATGGGTGTGGTAGGAGTTTTATAATACACTGTTGCTAGAGAGGTCAAGGGGGGAGGTGAAAGGGTGTGCTTGGATTATTATTTATTGAGCACTGGCAGCATTCTTGATTCTGTACAGACTCCTACGTGGTCACTGTATCAGTGAGGTTAGTGTAGTTCACCCAAGCATTTTGACACCATAGTGATGAGAAAGATATAAACACCTAGACAGAAACAATGCCAGGTTCCCAATTATGATGCCTTAGTTCCAGTTTGGAAGACTGAATTTGGTTAAGTGCTGGTGTCTTATTTTCACTGAGTTTGTTCAGAAACTTAGTCTGGTACATTTAGAAATGATACCTTTTTAACACTTGACTTTTAATACTTGGACGCTGCATTTATGGAATTGCCAGCTGCAGGGGGGGAGAAGTTCAGATATCAAGCTAAACAGATTCATTTGACACAAATCTCTTTTCTGATACATACTAGGGAGAAATGTTAGATGCAATTTCATAAACTGTTGTCAAAATCAAATCTTAAACAGGAGTGTTACAGAATATTTCAGTCATCTCTTGGTAGCACAATATGTGTGACTGTGAACTATTTTGATTGTAGCAGTGTCCTGAATTATTTTTTAGCACAGTTGTAGCATCTTGTGTCAATGGAGCCAAAGAAGTGTGAAGTGTTGAGTGATTTATTTTTAAACTAGGAACTTCTTAAGAATTAAGTATTTTATTTTAATGATCTAGAATTTAGCATTGTGGCACACACACAGAAGGGAATCAAACAAACGAAGTAAAATCTAAATGGCTTTTGGTTTGTAAATGGGTCTCTGTGATTATAAACATTTATATGGAAGACACACATCACTTTATAGTTTAGGAATTTTGAGGAGGAAGGAGGAGGAAATAGATTTTTCTGGTTAGACATTAAGAATCCAAGGGATCTCTTCTCCTCCCCCCCCCCCCCGTGCGCCTTGCTAATGGTTCTGACTGTCATAATACTTGAGGTGTGTATGAATGCAGAATTTTTTCATTACATTGTTGTACCAAGTTTACATTTAGGTTTGGGTTTAACAAATGGCAGGTAAAACCTAAAAATATAGCTTTCAATCTTAATATTTATCCATAGTTTTCTTATGCAGATTATTCATGCAAATATTAGATTGCAGATTTAGAGATTTACTCAGTCCATGATCCTCCGTACATTGTTTCTTTTCCTGTTGTGTAGCCCTAAAAACTCAGCATTCCAAGTACTGACTAAGTGTACAATAAAGTTGTTACTCAGTGTGGTAGTTCTAATGTTTCAGAGGTGTATAAGAGAACTGTATAAATCTATAATAGATGTCATACATACTTAGGGACCTTTAAATTCATTGATCTGTGAGTGTGTTCTTACAAAACATTTGCTGTAATGTAACTAAGGCAGATACATGATTCTGTTTAGTATATATTCTGAGCTATTGGCTTGACAAGTTTTTCTTTTCCTCCTGTAACACAGATGAATTCTCACAAAAGGCTCAGAGTTTGAGAGAGAGGGAAACAATATTAGCTTACTCTTTTTAAAAATAATTCCCTTGGTTCAGATGTGTTTTAAAGAAGCTTTTCTCCTTGTCAGCCCATCTTAGTTCTACTTTACCCAGATATACAGTCCAAAATCTGATTGACATAAATCTGTTGCCCTGAAATTGAACTTAATGCCATAAACTCCGCTTTAATCAGGTTAAAAGAGAAGATGAGTTGTAAAAGAACAAACCTTTATTCAGACAACTGCTTTTAATAACTTTCTCCTATTATTTGGGAACGTGAATTAATTATAAACATGGAAGTTTGCCCCCTAACTCTTCACAAATGTGGGGATGCGTAGTTCTTATGCCGATTAAGTTGAAATGAAGTTAAGTAGAAGTCATTAAAGGGATGCTCTCAGGTTAAAATCAGAATGAAGGCATCTTGAGTCTTTTAGGTTAGCATGTACCTCCTACCTCCCATATAACTGATATAGGTGCAGCTCCACCATTTAGTAAATTTATACTGTAATCATAAATAGTATGATTTGAATTTTGTATCTTTCTTTTAGCATATCTGAAATACCATAATAAATTATGAAAATAAACACTTATTTGATTTCCTCCTGAATAACACTTTAATTTGGTGAAACTGAAAGTTTTCGCATACAAATGTATTTTTTACAGTTTATGCTGCCTTATTTATTTTTTTGGTATCTTTGTTTGAATAGTTAAACTGGCTAGTTGTAGTCTCACTTCTGTAATTTGTAATAGAATAGGTTTGATGTTTGCAATCTAGATGTTGCGTGGATATATTTTTAATTTTTATAAAAGCATAGGCTTAACCTAAAGTTGGGGCCAAAACTGACCCAACAGTATTTCTTTAAGCATTGCAGTGCTGCAACAAACACTTAAAAACACCTTGCAGTTTTGGCAAGTACAGTCACTCCCATTTGCAAATAGGATTTATGCCTGCTATATGCATATGCATATTGGGTAGTTAGTGGCTGATAACATGTTAATGGGTCACTTCAGCTCAAATGGTCCCTTGAAATATGTAACTACTTATGCTAAACAATCTGTTCCTCTTTGTATTTAGCCACTTTGTATTTAGCTGTGACACTCTGGGTATGTTTCCCAAATTTGAAGATCTCTGCATAAGCCTGAAAGCATGTTGCTCTCACCAATAGAAATTGGACCAATAAAATACATACATCACCCACCTTGTCTCTCTAATATCTGGGGCCCAACACTGCTACAGCAGCACTGCATATAATGTAACGTAGCATTTAGATTATGTTTACAAAATTGCACATGCAAATTTAGGCCCTGATTTTGAAAACACTTTTGCACACAAGTAACTTTACAATGGGAGAAGGTCCACTAAAGTAAACTGGATTACTCGCATGTGTAAAGCTAATGTACATATTTTGCCAAGTAGAGGCCTTAAAGGGCTGATTAAGACCCTTTAAATCTTGGCCCATCATTTTGTACAACTCCACTCAAAACAACTATCCTATCCTTTTTTGGAAAGGGAATTGGTGTGTACAGTGTGTTAAAAGAACACTATTGATTCGGGTTAGGCTTCAGTTTATCATCTTCTTTAAAAAGTCAGGCAAACAAGAGGACTGGCAAAACCATAATATTAATAGAAATATTCTGACATTTAAAATTCAAAATATATTTTTATTTAAGGGACACTGTCGATTCAGAATCTAGTCAATAAAAAACAAAAAGTTAAGTAATTTCAGGTACTATACCTGTTGCCAAGCCCCTACCAATGATTGTGTTTTTTTTATAGTCTCCTATTCCTTGAGACTGTTTCTCTATAACGCTTTGAATCCTGACACACAGTAGTGCTTGAGAATTACAGTAAAATTGATCAGTCTAACTTCCTGGCCTAGGCAGAGTGAAATGTTAACTTACTTGTTACAGCAGAAAAGGTGAAAGTAAATTAGACCTCTTCTAAGAGGCGTAAGTGCTTTGAATTAAAATGATTTTGCTTTTCTCAGTGCAGAGGTGAGAAATTAAAAAAAAGTCTAAACAAAATGTAATGTACATGTGAATGCAAAACTAACTTGCAGATACTTAGACTGTCCACGTTAAGTATATTAGAAAATTTATTTGTTTGGGCATCTTAAGTAGGTTTCAAATGTTACCTTTTTGTCCATTTTTGTAACTAATAAGTAGTTTTATCTACTTTTTTTAATCTAAGATTGTGTAAGTACATTAGAATTTGCTATCCTTAAGATTTAAGGGAGGTACCAAATATTTTGCAAATCATTTGATGCAAACATTGTTTTTAAGTACGTTCAATTTAGGGAAGCATTGCATTTTTAAAAAAAAAAAAATCTCGTATGCTTGTGGGTCTTGTCATCTTATAGGTATGTGTAACTTTTTTAATTAAGTCAAAACGTGTATATGTATTTAACTAAAAATGTCTTGTTTTCAGATCCCAGTGACTTGATGTTAAGAGTTTACAGAGCTGAATCATATGCTGGCCTCCAAGAGTTTAAAACAGCCATAGAAGAACTAAATTTTATCATCTCTAAAATGTCAAATTGGCCAGAGGTAAGTTGGTTTACAATCTGTGTGTTTTTTTAAAATCTGAATTTGTCCACAATATAATTAATGCTAAATTATGTTCAAATGGCATCAAAATAAGTTGGCTGACCTGGTTACTCTTACTTATTTAAACTTTCAAATCAATGTTGTCTAAATGGTTGATTTAAAAAAAAAAAACCCCCACCCTTAAATCTGTGAGTCGATGAGATGTGCAAAATATTGCTTTTCTGCATCCTTGTTTACATTTTTATCAATTTTGATTCTAAACTCTTCAGGGTGGAGGGAACCTCTTATCCATCTTTTTTTGTCAGTGAAGTACCTCGATGCTAAGTGAATATTAAAAAATTATGGATTTTTTTTGTTCTTTTATGTTAAATAGACCGGGGGGAGGATTAGTTCCAATCCACCAGTGAGTCACAGGAAGGTTCTAGGTGGGTTGCCACATCCTGCGCTATTTAACTCATCACTGAGCCCTGGCTTAGGCAAACCTAAATTTCTTGAGGCCTTGAGAGGAGCTTGTGGGGCAGGAGGGTGTTGGAGAGCAAGCCTATCTCTCTCTCTGATCCCACTGTGGTGGCTTCCATCCCTCAGGGCTGGGTGTTGTGACCTGGTGCATGGTTGTTGGGACCTCAGTGCCACTTAAGATTACTCTGACCACCCCTCTGTCCATTACAGGAATGGCCAGGCCAAACCTTAGGGGTTCTGCAAACCCATGCACCAGGTTGCAGTATCACTCAGTCAGGTTTGGCCCAGCTACTCTTCTGTCATGGACAGGAGCTGCTGCTACTCTTTTGAGATGAGTATGTGGCAGGCTTGGTCCCCAGTTCCCCCTTACCTCTGCACCAGGTTGGGATTAGGGTTGTGGTGCCTGCACTGTGAGTGCTATATGTAATGGTGGGTCATGAAAAGACAAAATGCAGTTGGTGAGTCATCTTAGTAAAATGTTTGGGAACTCCCGGACAAGACTAAAGATGTTTGCTTTCAAACCAGAGAAATTCTATTACCATTTTGTTATTGCTAAATATAAATAGACAACACTATTTTATAAGTTTGAAACTAACTTGCTGTTACAGGCTCGGTTTTGACATGCCCTGTAGTCTGGCAAAACCTAACTAAGCTGCCTGAAATGTCAGACTTCTGCTTTGTGCTGTCTTTCTTAAAAAAAAAAAAAAAAAAAAAAACTTGGATGAGGCATTTGGGAGGCAAGACAGTCAGAAGTTGAGGTGGTTTTCACTTCTGAAACATCTTGCTCATGATTTTGTTGTTGCAGTTTTGATTCTAAAACAGCTTATCTCCCTCTGTGGAGATAGAGGTGGTTAGGGACTATTTAGAAAAGCTGGACGTGCACAAGTCCATGGGGCCGGACGAGTTGCATCCGAGAGTGCTGAAGGAATTGGCAGCTGTGATTGCAGAGCCATTGGCCATTATCTTTGAAAACTCCTGGCGAACGGGGGAAGTCCCGGATGACTGGAAAAAGGCTAATGTAGTGCCAATCTTTAAAAAAGGGAAGAAGGAGGATCCAGGGAACTACAGGCCAGTCAGCCTCACCTCAGTCCCTGGAAAAATCATGGAGCAGGTCCTCAAAGAATCAATCCTGATGCACTTGCATGAGAGGAAAGTGATCAGGAACAGCCAGCATGGATTCACCAAGGGAAGGTCATGCCTGACTAATCTAATTGCCTTTTATGATGAGATTACTGGTTCTGTGGATGAAGGGAAAGCAGTGGATGTATTGTTTCTTGACTTTAGCAAAGCTTTTGACACGGTCTCCCACAGTATTCTTGTCAGCAAGTTAAGGAAGTATGGGCTGGATGAATGCACTATAAGGTGGGTAGAAAGCTGGCTAGATTGTCGGGCTCAACGGGTAGTGATCAATGGCTCCATGTCTAGTTGGCAGCCGGTATCAAGTGGAGTGCCCCAGGGGTCGGTCCTGGGGCCGGTTTTGTTCAATATCTTCATAAATGATCTGGAGGATGGTGTGGATTGCACTCTCAGCAAATTTGCGGATGATACTAAACTGGGAGGAGTGGTAGATACGCTGGAGGGGAGGGATAGGATACAGAAGGACCTAGACAAATTGGAGGATTGGGCCAAAAGAAATCTGATGAGGTTCAATAAGGATAAGTGCAGGGTCCTGCACTTAGGATGGAAGAATCCAATGCACCGCTACAGACTAGGGACCGAATGGCTAGGCAGCAGTTCTGTGGAAAAGGACCTAGGGGTGACAGTGGACGAGAAGCTGGATATGAGTCAGCAGTGTGCCCTTGTTGCCAAGAAGGCCAATGGCATTTTGGGATGTATAAGTAGGGGCATAGCGAGCAGATCGAGGGACGTGATCGTTCCCCTCTATTCGACATTGGTGAGGCCTCATCTGGAGTACTGTGTCCAGTTTTGGGCCCCACACTACAAGAAGGATGTGGATAAATTGGAGAGAGTCCAGCGAAGGGCAACAAAAATGATTAGGGGTCTAGAACACATGAGTTATGAGGAGAGGCTGAGGGAGCTGGGATTGTTTAGCCTGCAGAAGAGAAGAATGAGGGGGGATTTGATAGCTGCTTTCAACTACCTGAAAGGGGGTTCCAAAGAGGATGGCTCTAGACTGTTCTCAATGGTAGCAGATGACAGAACGAGGAGTAATGGTCTCAAGTTGCAGTGGGGGAGGTTTAGATTGGATATTCGGAAAAACTTTTTCACTAAGAGGGTGGTGAAACACTGGAATGCGTTACCTAGGGAGGTGGTAGAATCTCCTTCCTTAGAGGTTTTTAAGGTCAGGCTTGACAAAGCCCTGGCTGGGATGATTTAACTGGGAATTGGTCCTGCTTCGAGCAGGGGGTTGGACTAGATGACCTTCAGGGGTCCCTTCCAACCCTGATATTCTATGAAGTCTGGATTTGTTTAAAATTTGGTCTTGGCATATTTACGTGACTGTGGTGGGGTGAAAGAGAAGGAGGTGGGCAAGGCAATACATGGGTTGGAAGAATTTTGGAAAGGACGGGGTCCTTATGGTTTGTTAGCTTTGCTTGGATTTCTGACAGAGCAGTTTGATTGAGAATGGTGAAGCCTTGCAAAAAATCTCCATAGTGGAGCTAAAAAGAGGGACACCGTTAACTGGAAATCTAATCATGTCCATAAACTACTGTAGTTTCTAGTAAAAAGAAAAGGAGTATTTGTGGCACCTTAGAGACTAACCAATTTATTTGAGCATAAGCTTTCGTGAGCTACAGCTCACTTCATCGGATGCATACTGTGGAAAGTGTAGAAGATCTTATTATATACACACACAGCATGAAAAAAATACCTCCTCCCACCCCACTCTCCTGCTGGTAATAGCTTATCTAAAGTGACCACTCTCCTTACAATGTGTATGATAATCAAGGTGGGCCATTTCCAGCACAAATCCAGGGTTTAACAAGAATGTCTGGGTGCGGGGGGGTAGGAAAAAACAAGGGGAAATAGGCTACCTTGCATAATGACTAAGCCACTCCCAGTCTCTATTCAAGCCTAAGTTAATTGTATCCAATTTGCAAATGAATTCCAATTCAGCAGTTTCTCGCTGGAGTCTGGATTTGAAGTTTTTTTGTTGTAAAATAGCGACTTTCATGTCTGTAATCGCGTGACCGGAGAGACTGAAGTGTTCTCCGACTGGTTTATGAATGTTATAATTCTTGACATCTGATTTGTGTCCATTTTACTCTTTTACGTAGAGACTGTCCAGTTTGACCAATGTACATGGCAGAGTGGCATTGCTGGCACATGATGGCATATATCACATTGGTGGATGTGCAGGTGAATGAGCCTCTGATAGTGTGGCTGATGTTATTAGGCCCTGTGATGGTGTCCCCTGAATAGATATGTGGGCACAGTTGACAACGGGCTTTATTGCAAGGATAGGTTCCTGGGTTAGTGGTTCTGTTGTGTGGTATGTGGTTGCTGGTGAGTATTTACTTCAGGTTGGGGGGGCTGTCTGTAGGCAAGGACTGGCCTGTCTCTCAAGATTTGTGGGAGTGTTGGGTCATCCTTCAGGATAGGTTGTAGATCCTTAATAATGCATTGGAGGGGTTTTAGTTGGGGGCTGAAGGTGACTGCTAGTGGCGTTCTGTTATTTTCTTTGTTAGGCCTGTCCTGTAGTAGGTGACTTCTGGGAACTCTTCTGGCTCTATCAATCTGTTTCTTCACTTCCGCATTTGGGTATTGTAGTTGTAAGAATGCTTGATAGAGATCTTGTAGGTGTCTGTCTCTGTCTGAGGGGTTGGAGCAAATGCGGTTGTATTGCAGAACTTGGCTGTAGACGATGGATCGTGTGGTGTGGTCAGGGTGAAAGCTGGAGGCATGTAGGTAGGAATAGCGGTCAGTAGGTTTCCAGTATAGGGTGGTGTTTATGTGACCATCGTTAATTAGCACTGTAGTGTTCAGGAAGTGGATCTCTTGTGTGGACTGGACCAGGCTGAGGTTGATGGTGGGATGGAAATTGTTGAAATCATGGTAGAATTCCTCAAGGGCTTCTTTTCCATGGGTCCAGATGATGAAGATGTCATCAATATAGCGCAAGTAGAGTAGGGGCGTTAGGGGATGACAGCTGAGGAAGCATTGTTCTAAATCAGCCATAAAAATGTTGGCATACTGTGGGGTCTTGCAGGTACCCATAGCAGTGCCGCTGATCTGAAGGTATACATTGTCCCCAAATGTAAAATAGTTATGGGTAAAGACAAAGTCATAAAGTTCAGCCACCAGGTTAGCCGTGACATTTGCTCCAACCCCTCAGACAGAGACAGACCTACAAGATCTCGATCAAGCATTCTTACAACTACAATACCCACCTGCGGAAGTGAAGAAACAGATTGATAGAGCCAGAAGAGTTCCCAGAAGTCACCTACTACAGGACAGGCCTAACAAAGAAAATTTGTGCTGGAAATGGCCCACCTTAATTATCATACATTCATCATACATATCAGCATTGTAAGGAGAGTGATCACTTTAGACAAGCTATTACCAGCAGGAGAGTGGGGTGGGAGGAGGTGTTTTTTTCATGCTTTGTGTGTGTATAATAAGATCTTCTAAACTTTCCACAGTATGCATCCGATGAAGTGAGCTGTAGCTCACGAAAGCTTATGCTCAAATAAATTGGTTAGTCTCTAAGGTGCCACAAATACTCCTTTTCTTTTTGCGAATACAGATGAACACGGCTGTTACCCTGAAACCTGTAGTATCTAGTGTTACCCTTGCCCCTGAGGCCCCCTGGCAGTTTTTGTGGCCTTATAGGCACAGTATCCTGTTTTTTAAACGTTTTTTCTCTCTCCTGCTATATAAAAGACTTGCAAAAAGAGGAAAAATGACTATACAAAAGAAATAATGAAATTGACTACACAAAATGGAATCAAATGCACAATGTAAACAAACTAAAAACAAAGTGCTTTTCTGTATTCTTTGGTGGGTGTAACAAAAGCAGCATTTTTTGTTCTTGTTTTTTCAGATGGAAGTATGATATTTTTTTTTATGTTGGTGTTTCTTCAGTATGTCTTTCAGTTCCTGTAGGGGGAAAATGTTCAACAGCTATTGGTGTAATTGAATTTGTCTTGTGAATTAAAAAAATTAAGATATTTCTTGTCTTAAATTTATCAAAAACTTCATGAAAGACCGGCAATGCCTTCAGCTCACATGTGAGGTGTGATAATTACGTAGGGTGAAAGATTTTTGATTCTCCAATATGTATTTTCATGCTATCTAATTTTAAATGTTACCTTAGTTAAGAATTTCCAGGCTTTCCTTTTTTTTTTTTTTTTTTTAAGAGATTATTGTTCACTTAAGGGAAAACACTTGAAAATGTAAATATTTACAAATTTAACTCAGCTTAAATTCATTGCTTGGGAATTGTGGATGACTCCGGATGTGGTGCAGGTAGCTGTAATCACTTAAAGGCAGGATCTTTCTGGGAAAATGTGCTGTCTGTATATGCAGTAGGTAATTTAGTGTGGAGATTTGAATGAAAATTGAATTATATCTGCAAATGTCTCACTTTAGAGTTCTGCACTTAATGTGAAAGTATAAGCACTTGCATAACATTTTTTCTCATTAAAGCATTTAAACATTAAATAATACTTGGAGTAGTCCTGTAAGGGGAGATGCATACTGTTGTCAGCCAGGACTAAAAACTTCAGATTTTTATATCATTCTTAGAACACATGTCTCTTCATTCCTAATTTTGAAGTAGAGAGACTTATTTTCATTGTTACATAAATAAAACTACATTTCCCCCAAGCTCTTATCCCCATGAAACTGAAAACTGAATGCTTTTTCATTGTTCTCAGATCCAAGGGTTTGGGTCTGTAGTCACCTAGGCAAATTGGTGAGGCTTTTTACCAAACCTTGTCCAGAAAGTGGGGTGCAAGGTTTTGAGAAGTATTTTGGGGGGAAAGACGTGTCCAAACAGCTCTTCCCCAGTAACCAGTATTTGTTTGGTGGTGGTAGCGGCCAATCCAAGGACAAAGGGTGGAATATTTTGTACCTTCGGGAAGTTTTGACCTAAGCTGGTAAAGAGAATCTTAGGAGGTTTTTCATGCAGGTCCCCACATCTGTACCGTAGCGTTCAGAGTGCGGAAGGAACCTTGACATAGGGAAACTATCACAGCCAATTATTTTGGAATTATGGCAGTTGCTCCATAGGTAAAGCTGCACTGAATTTCCTTTTTATCAACTTGGTTTTGGCCCACTTACCTAAATTATTAAAAAGTCATTGGCCTCAATATTGTTAGTTAGAAAAAATTATAGTGGATTGACAAGATGTTTCTGAATTGACACACTAAATGTGTACATCAGGATTCAGAAAGTCCTGTTTCTTCATCTTTCCATAGCAAAAAAAAATCTGAAAGGGGAAAGAATCTAGTTTATTGACTTCTGAGATCTAGCTATCTAGTGCTCACGAACAAAATTAGTTGATTAAAGTCAAATGTCAAATGTTTTTAACTTTTGTGTTTGGAGCGTGAGCTCAAATAAACTTAATACTGCATACTACATGATTGCTGGAGACATGAGTTTTCAATTTTTAAAAAATAGTAAGTATCTAGCTTTTTCTCTAGGTTAGAACAGAGGGCTTTGGCAGTGGGAGAATTGTCATCACTGGGAAGACTTTGTCAATGGAAAAGGTAGCTGATAAGGGAGAGTGAGGGACCAGTCATTAATTTTAAAGTCTAGCCCAGGCCATGTGGAGCCTCTTTTTGCTCTGTTCCAGTTCCTCCCTATCCTGTACTGGTAGCTTTGATGCTATTTTGCAGATGCTGCAAGTCTGACCAGCTGCCTGTTTTGGCATCAAGAAGGAATTTTTCTTCCTATAGAAGCCAAATTGGCCAAGGCCTGGGTAGTGCAGTTAAATAGGTGTGGGTTGAGTAAATAGCGAAAGTACTTGGTAATGATATTAATTTGTCGCAACTTGGCAGTCAGTTTCCACTGGGGTTGAAAGGAATGGTTCCCAGAATTGAAAGACCTGGGATTTTACTAATGGGCCTTGTGTTTATGATATAAGGGGAGATCTTCCTGGGGCAGCGCCCCCCCCCTTTAATATCTTCTGTCCCCCTTGTGGGTAGGATTAGGGTGATAGGACTCAGAAGAGCTGAGTTCTAGGGGTAGGCTGTGGAGTGTCTACTCCAAGTTATGGGTTGTATGGTAAAATCACTGTAGCTCCCACACTGGACCCATTTAAAATGCCTGGTATGTACGAATATAGGTGACAGGGCAGGTAGCACCCCTCCTCTGTGTTAAGCTGTAACTTTATTAAACTTATCACTTAAAATCCATCCCTATGTTTGTCCTATTTTGCCATCATATCCAGATCAGAGAATTTTTCCACTCAAAGGCTTGTGGGGTGGGAAGCGGCACATGGCAACGCATTTTTCAAGTCTTAGTATAGGGATTTTACCTTTTTCTGCAGTCCTCAAAAGTAAGTAGGAGAGTATACTCTACAAAACTGCCATCTTACCCAGTCTCCCCTTCCTGTGGACCTCCTGAATAGGGGAATGCTGCTCCTGCAGACCTTGAAATACAGTAGAACCTCAGAGTTATGAACTGATCAATCAACCACATACCGCATTTGGAACCAGAAGTATGCAATCAGACAGCATCAGAGAAGGAAAAAAAAGCAAGTACAGTACTGTGTTAAATGTAAATACTTAAAAAAAAAAAAAAGATTTCACAGGATAAGGGAACTCTGCTTGTTTCATTTAAATTAAGATGGTTGAAAGCAGCATTTTTCTTCTGCATAGTAAAGTTTAAAAGGTGTGTTAAATCGATGTTAAGTTGTAAACTTTTGAAAGAACCACCATAACGTTTTGTTCAGAGTTATGAACATTTCAGAGTTACGAACAATCTCTATTCCCGAGTCGTAACTCTGGGGTTCTACTGTAGCTGTGTGGAGGACAGAGACTAGAGAACGTGGTATGTTCCTCCTTTCTGTGGACCTTCTAAGATCTGCAGAAGAGGTATATTTTCTTCCCTATCACAACATCTCTAATTCTCACCTCCATGTGAGATGGAAAAGACATGCAATGCCATAGTGTGTCCGAATATTAATATATAGTCTCTTTAATGAAAGTATGAAAATATCAAATGTTACTTCTATATCTTTAGATTTACTTCAGGAAAGCAAAGGTGCTGCATGATGCTGGGTTTGTAGGTGATGCCTTACAACTGTTCCTACAGTGCTTATCCCTTGATGAGGATTTTGTTCCAGCAAAGCTAGAAGTGGAAAAGGTAACGTGGTATTTATAAACTTTGCTGCTCTTTCTCTTAGGTGGCCCACTTTACCCTAGAATCTCAGTCTTCAATGTATTTATGCTCATCATGTCTGTATTTGTAAGAAGATGTTCAGCTAAAAATTTGGATGACTTTATTTTCACATATCTAATTTTCTGTGTAGAGGAGAGGGTCCTAATATGCTTGGATGCAATAAGAGTTCTTGTGCCCATGTATTCCAGAAAAATCTTTTTTATTTTTATTTTTTTAAGTTGGGTTAGGGGAGAGTATATATACTTAACCCAGTTACAATTATAGTTGGTACAGTTTTCAAGTAAAACAGGCATCAGATTTTCACACTTTCCAGTAGATGTCAAACAAATTTGAGTAAGAAATCAAACACTTGAATCTTTTCATTCTATGGAAACAAATATCTGCACTATCAAGTTTGCACAATACAGATTAACATTTTTACAGAACTGCATCTTGTTTAGTTACACCTCACCTAAATAAGAGTTGGGAGAAGATTATCATCACTTCCTGTAAGGGGGGGAATTTAAGAGCTTAACTTGTGTATAAAGATAAGGATATAAACCTTTAATTAGGAGAAGAACTACTGAACTGAACTTGTGCTACAGCTGATCATAAGGTAGAGAATAAGATGAAGGGTATATTTAAAACAAGAAATTTTGATATAAAGTAAGCTTCTTCATGGTGGTTATGTAGTTATATTAACTAAAGTTATAGCTGAATCTTTTTTCCCCCTAATCTTAATGTTAAGATGTTTATCTTATAGACATTGTATGATTTGCTGTCACCAGAAAATGTGAGAGAGAGTCTGAAGGAATCTACTTGGACTTCACCTCATATTCGAAATAAGCCTTTTACACTTGGTTCTGAAATGGAGGAGTCTGGCTGTAATCTACAGCTTTGTCCAGAGCAGGTAAGTAAGGAAAACCATGTAGTATTATATATATTTTTGTCCCTTAGTTAATAGACAAACTCAGGGCATCAGAACTTAAGCTTTTTATCAAACTTTTATTAAGCTTCATATTAAGCTCCAGACATAATATGCTGCTACACCTTTCTTTCTGCTAGTTGTAGACTTTTCTGTTGGATTTCATGAATCAGCTAGAAAGTATCTTAATTTTTTGACAGTTCATAAGACACAATCTAGTGAACTTTTTCATTATTTAAGGTTTAACGCTAATAGCTCCAAAATAAAAAGGGTATTGTTATAGATTTATTTTCCAGATAACAATAATTCTAAATTTCTTTTCCCAAATTATTTTCCCCTTTGAAGGAAACTGAGGTTTTTAATCCCTTTTTTTTATTTCAGCAGGTGCTTTCTTGACCTGCCAAATTCCATAAGTTAATCATTGAGTCTGGCTGTGCAGTGGAGAAGTTTATCTGAATTTGGCTTCAACTTATTCATGTTCAGCTGTCATAAATGATTAGCCTCAATTTGAAAATGAGAATAAGTACTATTAACTTTGTTCATTTTATTTCTGTAGAATTTAGACGTGTCCGAGATAACAGTGGAGTCTTTCAGACGAAGCCTAAATCGTGTACAATCTGCCCATGCTCTTAACTCCACAGAAAAGCTTGCTAAAGGAGATGGATTAAAAAGGGTTTCTTCTGAACCTTTGCTTTCTGGTCAGGAAAAAAGTGCTCTCTTAAAAAGGAAGCTTTCCCTTTCAGAACAGGATGCAATCATGTGTGAAGATGGAAGAAGCAAACATAAAAAACAAGGAGGTAAATAGCCACTTAATGTCAAGATTAAACATACTTATTTTGATTTGTTTTGTCTTCAAACAGTATCTTCTCTTGTTTTTCTTAGAAACTACAAAAAGGGATACTGCATTTTCACTGGTTTGTGGAACAGTTCCACAGCACTTAATCGATGTGGCAGATTTTGAATGCTCTCTGTGTATGAGGTAATATTTACTATTTGTATAGTATCTTCTATATGATATCTGCATTATAGATGTGGGCAGATACCTTTTATGTGTAAACTGAGGTAAAGAGGTTATGACTTGCCTTATTGTCTGTTTTATTTGAGAATGGTGGGTGGGTGAGGTTTGGTGGGTGGGTGAGGTTCAGTGGCCTACAATGGGCATGAGGTTATGCTAGATGACGACTTCCATCAAACTGGATTCTCCAGAGGACAAAGAAAGTTGGTCCGTGGGATTGTGGAATACTTCTGGTAGATTTCCGGAGGACAAATCCAGTGGAGCTGTGTCTATATTGCAGAGCAATAGGGCTTGAACCCTGGGTCCCAGTTTGACTCTGTCTTGGATCCTCCACCACTGTGGGGTCCTGGGACCCTTGGTCTGAGCCCTTGGTTAGTGTGATGTTCATGTAGATAATAGGAGGGGGATTAGACTTGAGCCTGAGTTCGAATCCTGGGCTTAGGTTGCAGCATAGACATAAGGAGTACCTAGACTTCTTGGGCCTTTGCTGTTACCCATATTAGAGTTGCAGACTCGTGGCTATGTCTACACAGCAGTGCAAGCCTAGGCTCAAATCTAACCCTCTTTGCATCCACACACCAATTGTACTAAACTAGAGGTCGAACCTAGGGTCCCAGGACTCTGCATTGCTAAAGAGTCTGAGCCCATGTTAAGCTGGGACCTAGGGTCTGAGCCCTGTTGCTTTCTTGTGTGCACGTGTCCCTGGCTTGACTCAATCCCAGAAGTCTTCCAGATGCTCCCAAGAGTTCCTTGGGGAAAACTTCCTTTGTCCTCTCTATGCTGACAGTCTGTGGTGCAATCTGTTGCCACACCACCCTTCACAGAGGGCAGCAACTCAGGTCAGTGTTAACCCATTGTCTACAGAACACTAGTTTGCAAGCACATTGTCAGAGAGCCTATACGGTTTTTTATGGAGAGTGGTCAGAAGAAGCTTTTTGCAAAAAGAGCTGCTTCCTGGTCACAATAGCAGAGCCAGATTTTGGTATACACTGCCTTCCCTTGCACACACAGCCCCAGAGGGGCCCAGGAGCAAGGGCCAGAGAGCAGAGCAGGGTCTAAGCAGCTGCCCTGCAGGGAAAGGGAGCTGCAGAGCTCCTGGCTCAACATGGCTAGGGAAGGATGATCCCCCTCCGACCCAACTCCCCAACAGCCCAGGTGCTCCCCCTCCCTGCAGTGTAGTCGCTTGATCCCTGCCCTGCTCTCTGCCCTCTTCCTCGCCTCCAAACCTCCCCTTTCTGGAGCTTCATGTGCAGGAGTGTTCAGGCAGTGTGTGCTGTCAGGACGGTGAGGTGGGAGCCAGCCCCAAAACCTCCATGATGCCTCCTGCGGCAGTGGCTTCAGCTCCTCCTCGCTGTTGTGAAGAGCTTGCCCAGGGCAGGGAGCACAGCTGATCGGTGGGAGTCATCCCTCCCATGGATCATCCCTCCCCTGGCTGTGCTAAGCCAGGAGCTACATATGTGTAGCAGCATATATGTAAACACTTGGTCCTACTTGGCTCTCTGTTCCTTGCTCCTGGCTCTCCTGCCCTCCTTGGGGTTGTGTGTGTAGAGGGGTCAGGGCAACATGCACTATGAGGGTATTGAGTGGGAGCCCCCTCCTGCCCGGGGTGTGGTGGGTGCAGGGATAACAGATCCCTGGGGTGTGCTGGAGCACACTACACATCAAGCCCTAGGGATTCACTTCACTGGCAGCAGCTGGGCTGGGGTGGGTGTGTCTGTGGGTGTGTTTTTCCTCTGATACCTACATTTTATATCAAACTTCAAAACAGAAAAATAAAAAACTGAATAAAAACACCTTCATTGAGCATTCCATTTTAAAAATTAAGAATTGCAAAATTTCATTTTTAATACTTTGACAGTCCTGGAGACTGATGTCCTAATTATCTTCAGAACATGTGCACATGGGCATTTTCCTACCAATGTGACACAGCCTATAGGCGGAGAGCCCAATTTTCAGATTAGATGGTAGTTCAGTATAAATTTTTCCCAAACTGCAGTCATTTCTACTGAGACAGCCACCAAAGGAGGCTAGGCCCTCTGGGATAGGGTTACTCTGATTTGTCTGTGCACTGCAGAGTGAGTCCCAGAGCCCTAGGTTCGACCGTGGGTCAGAAAATCCTTAAATTAGGGTTAAAATGCAATGTAGACACCAGTCAGCTGATTCGAGTCCCATTAACCCATGGCTGTCATTGCTGTCGACGTACCCTTGGTAGATGAGTATTGGTAAGGACAGAATATTTGTATTTAATTTTATAGGTGTGACACAAACTGATAATTGAGTTAAAAATGGTATTCTATTCGTAAATGTCAACAACACAAGAAAGAGAAAATGTCTTAAAACTAGACTACACTTTTTTTATCTAGAAGTCATTTTGTTTTGGTGGATAAACTGACAAATACTGTTTAACACTTGCACCTAAATTTAGCCTTTGGGTTAAGGTATTGGTTGAGATTCTCAAAGCAGTATAGGGGATTTACACATGTATTTTCTTTGAAAATCTCACCTCCTCTTTTAGTAGATAGGCTTCTTAAGAACTGCAAATCTTTCTGGTATGTCGTATAAATATACACCATATGTTCTAAAGTATTAAAAATCAGAAGTAGTTATTATGTGTGCAGATGATGTTGGTTAAAGTATACGGTTTATCATGACCATTGTCATATCACATTAAGTTAATGCTTTAAGGAAGCACTGTCTGTGTTTGTGTAACTTATTTATATTAATATACTTTTAGACATTAAATATTTGAACCTAGAAATGTGATCAAATTAACTATGAAGCGCAGAATACATTAGGTTGTGCAGTGTTGAGAAAATGGAAAATACACATTCAAAAAAAGTTCTAGCACAAATCTTGTATTTCTAATTTTCATTTAACTTGTCTATTTTCTTATAGTATAGCTAGACTTCTTTAACATTTATTTAAAATATGTTAGAATCACTGTATCAATTGTTGACTGACTTGTTTTAAAAAAAATTTCAGGTTATTTTTTGAGCCAGTGACAACCCCTTGTGGACATACCTTCTGCAAGAATTGTTTAGAACGCTGTTTAGACCATGCCCCGCAGTGTCCCCTATGTAAAGAGAGCTTAAAAGAGGTAAATATTCAGAAGACCTATTAAACTGTAGTAGAAGGAACTTCATACACCATCACACAAAACCCAGATGACTTGAGTCCACTGAAAGCTTGGATGCGTTCAGAATCCAAAAACCCAATCGATTATGTATTGATGGTACTTTATGTGGCCACTGAAACATGAACACATGATTGACTCATGCTACAGAATTAAAACATTACCAACTTCGATACCTCGTCAATCAGAGTTCTCCTGCCTACTCATGTAATTTTTCTATCACATTTTTCTTTGTATTTTTTCCTCTCTTGTGGCTGTGGAAAGGCTGGGGAAACTGACTAGGCAGAGGAAATATTGACACTGATTAGACACACGTCTTGTCAAATGTACCAAATAAACTGAAAAAAGTAGAGAATTCATTCTCTTTCCGTTACAATAATTTTAGAGGTTACAACTAAGACTGCGGGAATGTCTTAAGTTTACTGTCTCTTTAATACTGTTTTGTTAGGACAGATTTTATAGTCCCATATCTGTTTATAGTACTTTTTAATTAAAAGTAGCTCTGAATTTTGTGTTAATGTTGTATAAGAAATGGTTTATGGTAAATATATAATTTTATTTTATTTTAGTATTTGGCAATTAGGAAATACAGTGTCACAGTACTACTGGAAGAATTAGTGGTGAAATATCTGGCAGATGAATTATCTGAGAGAAAAAGAATTCATGATGAAGAAACTGCTGAACTCTCGGAGTAAGCCTACCATGTGTATTTTTTTTTTTTTTTTATCCAAGGAAATTTGAAAGCAAAATTACTGTATTTTTGCACAGTAGCATTGTAAAATAGTGTCTATGGGTGTTCCACTTGAGATGTGCATGTACCTTTGATCAGAGATTTTTGGCAGCAGTGTACATTCAGTCTGCATATGTGCCCCAGTTATTCTCATGCCCTGTACTGAGGATATATAGGGCTGCAACAGATGGACCGCCCTCAGTTCTTTCTAGAACAATTCTGCCCAAGACAGAGACAGGACAAGGCCATGGTCGTTGTCATTGCACCAACCTGGCCAAATCTAGTGTAGTTTCCTTACTACCTTTGCCTCTCCTCCATCAGCCTTCCATCAATGTCCAGTCTTCTCACTCAGGACTTGAGGAATGTTCTTCACCCCAAACTGAACACTGTGGCTCAAGGCTTGGTATCTAGATGGCTCTCAGGGTTAGCGCACTCCTAAGGAGAAGGATATGAAGTCCTGCTGAATAGTAGGAAAGATTCTACCAGAAAGACTTGCCTTCAGAAATAGAAAAGATTTTACCACTGGTGTACTGACTGGTGTACCAATCTCTTGTTGACTCCACTATCTGAGATTCAGGAATATCTTCTTGCTCTGAAGAAAGGAAATCTTACTTTGGGTTCAATTAAAGCTCTTGTAGTAGCCATCACAGCACTTCATTCTCTGGTGGAGGGCTTCGCGGTATTTGCTCACCTTGCAATTTTGCTACATCAAAGGATTATCTAATCTTTCCCAAATGTCAGATACCCCATTCCCACCTGGGACTTAAACTTTGTTCTTAACTTTCTGATGGAGCCTCCCTTTGAACTGCTAGCTACCTGCTTGTCTCTAAATCTCTCCATTAAAACAGCCTTTTTAGGCCCAAAGAGTTGGCAAGCCAAGAGCTTTGATGGCTGACCCTCCATATGTTCTCTTTTTAAAAGAAAAGACATCCCTTTGACCACACCCATGTTTCTTGCCCAGAGTTAGCTCAGACTTTCACATAAACTAGACAGTTCACCTCCCAGTTTCCTATCCTAAACTCCATTTGTCTAGTCAAGAAGTTGCCCTTTATAACGTGGATGTTAAGAGGCTACTGACCTATTATTTGGGCAGGATTAGACTTTTTTGAGCCTCTGAGACTATTTGTTTCTATTGTGGACACAGCTAAAGGAGTGCTAGTGTCCATGCAAAGACTTTCTAAATTGGTTTCTGACTGGATCCTCTCTTGCTATACAGCTTGTAATATACTATACCTACCTTCCAGATATAAGTCTACATCTGTTGTTCTGCTAATGGATGGAGATTTGCAAGATTGCTTTGTGGGCTTTGGTTCATTCTGTCTCAGGACACTCTACCATACCTCGTGCTTCTTGAATAGATACTGTCACAGGCTCTGCAATTTTACTATCAGTCTTAGATTGCAGGAGATGGGAACTTTGGAACTCAAAGGATACTGCTCGTGAGCCACCTCAAATTGAACACCATAGTGGGGAAGCTTCTCAGATAAGAAAGAAAGGTTACTTACCTTGTTTAGTAACTGGACCTTTTTCAAGATGTGTGTCCCTATGGTTGCTCCACTACCCTCCCTCCTTCCACTTTGCTTCAGAGCCTCGTCTCCTTAGGCTTTGCAGTGGAGAAGGAACCAAGGTCTATCCACAGCTCTATATGTGCTCTGTACAGGGCTTGAGAATAGCTAGGGAACATGTGGACTGAATTAGTGCTGCTGCTGAAAATCTCTGATTGAAGGAGTGTGAGCACCTCAAGTGGAGCCACCCATAGGGGGACACAGCTTGAAGAAATCCAGTTACTGTCAGGGTAGAAATGTTTGTATCATTTGTTAATGATTCTAATGATGGCATTTCATAGTTTTGTGAAGGAACATTAAATATTGGAAAATCTGTTAACTTAGTATTTAAATTTACTAACTTCAGAAAATTAATGAATGTCCTATTTTAGTTAGTATGGCATGAAATTAAAAATAAAACATTTTTATAAGGGTCTCTTAGGTGAGCTCATGATTAGCACCACCTAACATGATCAGGCCCATCTCTCTTCCTTCTCTGTGCCTACATTGCTGTCTATTCAGTTTCAGCTTTGCTACTGTTATAGGTAAATATCCTCATGCAAAGCCTGGGGAAAAGCATACTTCTGAGTTTCCCTCAGAGTTGCGTGATCGATAAAACTGCACAAAATAAACAAAGTTCAAAAATGAGTACTTTCTCTAATCTTTCAGTTGTAATCTTAGGGGTTATCTTTAAGTACAAAACATTCGAATAAAGTGACTTTCAAGTTGTTCCTTTTAATATTTAGAGCCATCTGTCTGTCAGAAAATACTGGTGAGAAACTACCACTTAGGCAACTTACAGTGCAGAGCAAAACACTAACATTCAAATGACCATTTGTGTACTCTGAAAGGCAGAGGTGTAGTGCAAGATATAGGGTAACTTTTAGTGCTAACTGTTTGTGTCTGCTTCTAGCAAAAATAAAAACATTGATTTAAAAAAAAAAAAAAACAGGTTGGAAAAAATATTTGACCAAATCCATTTCATTCCCTCAGTTAGCTGCTACTACTTGAGCCATGTAGTTGTGTAGCAAATTTTACCTTGTATTGCACTGATGGCTTACAGTAACTGCAACTATAGAAACTATCCTCTCACTTTGGTAAAACTTTCACAGATTGGTGCATCTCACAGAATAAGTGTTCTTTCAATGGTAGTTTATATGCTACAAACTACTGAATTTTTTTTCTGGCTATAAATATTTGATCAGAATAAACTACTGTCCACAATACACTTAAATGTTTAAAGAGCAATAAATGTTCACCCTGCCAGGGACATTTTATGAATTCAGGTATAATGAAAATCAACAGACACCCAGCACTACTACTTTATATATATATTTTTTTAGATCACCTTTGGCAAAATAAATGTATTGCAACACTTTTGCTGTTGTTTATTATGGCTTGGCACAGTCTTGTGGTTAGATTTCAAATGTGTATTTAATCTATTTTGGTTTTGTCTTTAGCTTGACCAAGAATGTTCCAGTATTTGTTTGCACTATGGCATACCCCACTGTGCCTTGCCCTCTTCATGTGTTTGAGCCAAGATACCGACTGATGATTCGCAGAAGTATGGAAACCGGGACTAAACAATTTGGGATGTGTGTCAGTGACCCTCAAAACAAGTAAGCATCCATTCTTGTGCTCTTATGAGCTAAGAGTTCTCCATGGTTCTACCCTCTCCCCCCATTTGGATTTCAAAAATGCTTGAAAATTGTGAATTTAGCATTGCTGACAATGCTTCTGGTTCCAGTTTTGCAGATTATGGTTGTATGCTGCAAATTAGGAATATTCATTTCCTACCTGATGGGAGGTCTGTTGTTGACACAGTTGGTGGAAAGAGATTTAGAGTTTTACAAAGAGGGATGAAAGATGGCTATTGTACTGCAGACATCGAATATTTGGAAGATATTAAGGTATCTAGAACTCTTTCTGAGCAGTAACACTCCTCTTAACCAGCACTCTTAGTTTGCTATACCATTTGTTCATAAAGACTCGGCTTCAAATGTTTGGGATTATACAGCAGTTACTGGGAGACATGGTTCTCCTATATTAAAGAAAAATAAAAATAGCTAAGATTTTCTAGACCTTTTGAGATGTCAGATTTATCTTAGAATTGTACTTTTTTTGCCAAATCAATACTATCAACTTTTATGAAGTAAAAAATACTTTTGAACTGGTACATAGCTAATAGGTGTCCAAAAAACCCACCACACCTTATTTAAATTAGAAAAAAATATGTATTGGCTATCCACCATAACTATAAAACATGCCAAAGTACTGATTTCTAGAGTTTAGCTGCATCGGAATTAGAACTTGATCTAAATGTTGTGACTGTAGTAAAGAATATAATAAAAAAGGTGGGCCCATCAAATGTAAATTAAATATGCAGAATGATTTTAAAGCAAGACTCTAAATATGACCTACTTAAATACAATTGTGTCTTACATAATTCTTGTCATGTTGCTATTTTATGAGAGGTATTTGGTCTGAAGTGAGGGATTTCGGTACGACAAGGTTTTTTCTTCTCCTTTCTGCCATTGCCCCTCAAGGCTAGGATGAATGCCGAGGCTTAATGATTGTTACTAACAGTTGAAATGGAATGTATGTTAAACTGATTATCTCATTCTTTGTTGTGTATTTAAGCTTACTCTAGTGTTCTATCATAGGTTGCAGATGAAGAAGAGCTGAAGAAACTGAGAGAGCTTCATGACATAGTATACAATCAGGCTTGTGGCTGGTTCCAAAGCTTGAGGAACAAATTTCGCAGCCAGATCCTTCAGCACTTTGGGCCAATGCCAGAGAGAGAGGAAAACCTACAGGTGAGTGAAGATTTTGGCATCAGTTATTCATTTATTACTTTTTAAAAAAACCTGCACTTTTAAACATAGCAGTTTTTACAGGGATCTGCTGTGTGGAGGATGCAGTACCATCTTCCATTTCCACTAGTTATGTCCATTCTATAAGCAGCAACAGGAGGTCATTCTGCCCCTCTTTTTGTGCTGCAGTTGCTTTGCATGAATCCCTCATTGACATTCTAGGCAGGGCAGGGTAGTGCTTCTTTGTAGATATTTTTATCTACAAAGTTAGCAAAAAACAAACATGATCATCTTTATTTTAAATAGCTTCTTAACACTATTGGTCAAATAGATTTGTCTTATATTGTACCTAACCCAGTTCATTGGTGAACTTTTAATTTTTTGCCCCTAAATATCAAGTGTTCCAGTCTCATCCTTGTGGGCACACTGGATAGTAGCAGTCGTAGGGCTTGTCTTCACTACCGGGGTAAATCAACCTAAGTTACGCTACGCCAGCTGCATGAATAACGTAGCTGGAGTCGACGTAGCTTAGGTAGACTTACCCCTGTGTCTTCACTGCGCTGTGTCAACAGGAGACGCTCTCTGGTCAACTTACCTTACTCTTCTGGGGGAGCTGGAGTACCGGAGTCAACTAGAGAGTACTCTGCTGTTGATTTATGGGCCCTCACTATACCCGCTAAATCGACACCCACTGCATTGATTGCAGCAGTGTGGATCCCAAAGCCCTTAGTAGCTACATAATTACCTCATTGTGGGTACAAATCTTGTAGGTGCAGGAAGTACAGGCTTATCTTTTGCAAGCACAAATTGAACTGCAGACAGAAGTCAGGCCTGAGCGTAGCTGAAAACTGTCCATTTAAAGAAGAGCTTCATTTAGCTAAGGATGTTAAATTGTTTCTTTTCGTTTCAAGTTTCTCCTATGTTACTTTTATATTGGTGGTAGTTTATTCTGAAGACAAGGACACCCAATCTGCAGATATTCTTCAAACACTGATGGCTATATTTATATTAGTACTCATGCTTTTCAGCCAAAGCTTCTGCAAGACTAATTTTGACTACTTGATATACAATAACTTTCAGCTAGAAGTAAATAATACTTAGCATGTGAAGCGCTATATAAATACTCTGATAATATTGCAGATACCAACAGTTAGTGATTATATCAGATTTTAATCCTTTGGGAACTCCAGTGTTCTTGCTTATTGTGTGTTCCGTGTTTTCAGTTTTTTCTGATTTTTCACCGATAAATTGTGTGGTGGTGTTTTTTTGTTTTGTTTTAAATATTAAAGGCGTTTTGGTTTTCTACTGATTTACACCCACTTATTCATTAATTATTTTTTGGGGGTACTTATTTTTGTTAAATTCTAATGCTTTGTGCGATTGTTGTGTCCTGCAGCTCAGAGATTTGAAGCAATTCCACAGTGTAAAACATACACAACACACATGGTAGAGGTCGGAAAATCAAGTTAATATTGCGCTATGACTGGCTCACAAGGAAATGTTGCCTCCTATTTCTTTCTGTCGGTTTAGTGCGACGCTGAATTTAGCCAGTCAATCCTCCACAGATAAAGAGAAAGTAAACATGGGGGGAAAAGGGAAAACTGTCTGAATACCAATAAGAAATCAGTGCTTAAAAGTTTTCAAGAAAAGTAAAGACTGGAATGAAGAGGATGCATCGCGCTGCAGGTATTGCAGCAGTGAGGTCACTGCTCGTGCTGAGAGAATAAAGGAGCACGTTGAAAGCAAGCGATACAAGAAGCTTGAAGAAGAAAGTGGGTTTTGGAATAAACAGTCCATATCAGGAGCTTTCACTAGGGCTATAATGAAAGAGAGGACACAGCATGATTGTGTCAGTTACTTTGTGCGTGCTCTTTGTTTAGTCAGACAACTGCTGCTAATTGCAGAGGGCCCTGTTGGTGACTTTGTGCGACCGTACTGTCCACCAGCAAAAACACTTCCTAGTGCAGACAACCTGCCTCGTAAGTATCTGAAAGAAAATGGTGATGCTTTAGTATCTAACAAATTGATGGAAATGTGGTATCTAGTCTGATTTTTGATGAGTCTGATGCTCTGGACCGTCCAATTCTTGGCCTTTTTGTTTTAGTTCAATTTCAAAGCAAATAAACCCACTTTGTTTTGTGTTTGATGTGACTGTCAATTCCGTACCCCTGTTGTGCCACATCAGTGGATGAGCTTGTACTTCACTGCCTGTCATGTAAATAACGCATGGACCATGCTAATACATCTCCTAGAAGACCTAGATAATCTTGAGATTATTGGTTCTAAAGCAGAAACTCTGAAGAGACTGGCAAATAACCAAAATGACCGGCAGATTCTGCATACAAAGGTAGTGTTCATTGTTGAAAACTGGGAGTCGGTGTGACACACAAAAAACACTGGAGTTTTCTCTGAGTACTGCCAACATATTAGCCAATACAGCTGTTTACCGGATCTTGACAACCAAAATCCAGCTGAATTGAGCACAAAAGCTGCAGGAGAAACATACAGTAAGAGAACCCAGCTGTTTCTGGAAATCCTTCCAACCTTGGAACACAAGAACAAAAAAGTGTTCAAAACCTTCAACACAACACTCCCCAAAAAATGGGAGTTGATCGTGGCCCGTAATCTGGACCCTGAAGAGCTTTTTGTGCCAAAGATTCTTTTTGGAATGTCACCCACTTTTCTCAAGGTGAACTTTGCACAGACTACATCCGTTATGCCAGAGTGTTTCTTCCATTTGCCACTAAAGATATTTCAAATCTGAAATGCTTACATGAACATGCATAACCCTGACAACGTGAAACTGGATGTGTTGGATTTTTGGAACAATCAAGACACGCTTTCCAACTTCAGCAGAGTGGTATGGCAAGCTTTGGGTATGGCAAGCTTTGGGTGTATTCCCTGGATTTATTGGTCTATTGATGATGGATAGTGCTAATTTTCAAAGTTGGACTACTTCCAAGACAGCAAGAGGCTCAACGTGAGGGAGGATACTTTGGAGAAAATTGTGACTGTACATAAACTAGGATTTCTGGAAAAACTACTCTCTCTGAGACAGACAAAAAATAACTTAAAAAAAAAAAGTCAGCTGTACTGTAGTAAAATGTGTATTACAAACTTTTTTGTTCCTGATTTTTTCCCAATTTCATCCCCGTTTTGTTTGGAAAATAAACATAAAAAAATTACCAGAATTTCTTTTACAAATGAAAACTGAAAATGCGGAACACTAGTTATTGCTTAGTGTAGTGCTATAAGTTTAAAAGGGGTCTTTGCACTAACAGTGAGACACAGGACAATTGTTCTGTTAAAAGAGGAAGTGTAGTAAGCTTATTGGTGGAAAAACAAGGGTGGAAAGTTTCATGGAAGTAAGGTATTTTGCGGAGAGGAGGGAGGTGGTTGGCAGATAGGAAGATGGAGACCCTTCCAAAGTAAAGGTGCAGAGAGTAGAGAGAATTGAGAAGAGGGAGTAGGAAGAATGAGAGCAGTTGTGCATGGGACCAGGATTATGTAAATCTTGAAGGTGAGGGTATGGGTCTTGAATTAAATGTGATATAAAACAGGAAGCTAAAGAAGGGATTTGAGGAGAAAGTAACATGGTTGAAGCACCAGAAGAGGAGGATTATAACTTTATTTGACCACTAATGTTAGACTAAACTTTGTTCCATAGTTAGCTTTTGTCTTTTTAAAAAATTATTCAGCATATAATTTACCTTGTGCTAAATTGTTAATTCAGTAATCCAATTCATTCTCTAATTTTAGGCAATACCTAATGGACCAGCTTGGTGTTGGTGGCTTCTAGCTGTCCTCCCTGTAGATCCCAGGTATCAGATCTCAGTTCTCTCAATGATGTCTTTGAAAGAACGTCTAATCAAAATCCAACATATACTCACATATTTTTCTAGAGACCAGTCGAAGTGACTAACCGCCTGGATCTTCCTGAAGAGTTACTCTTTTCTGGTTGTAATCACAGCCGGAGTTTTTGCTGCCTTTGCACATCTAGTGCTGGTTTGAAAAGTGTGATGAATTTGCTTCCTCTCCTCGCCAACTTCCTGAACCATCTGGTTCTTCAAATGGGCACTGTCTTCAACTAGAAGGATAGACCACTAAAGTTGCACATGCAAAAATCAATCCAGCCACAGAACATGGAAAAACTCTACATTATTTGCACTGTGTATGAGACAGTCATGCTAAGACTTGAATTTATTGCCACTGACTTTTTAAAGCTGTGGAAAATGCAAGACTTAAGGCTGACAGTCCAAGTTTACAGCATTAAGGATGCATTTTTTGCAAATAAGAGCTTGCCTCAGATACAACTGTCCTGCTGCTATTTGCACAAATATTTGAAATATAGTATTGAATGTTGCTGTTGGAAATTACTGCTCTTGCTGAACTGTCTTGACTATGGCACCGATTCTTAATTATCTTATAAATATTTGCAACACAGAACAAGTGCCATGAATTATGATTAAATTAGAGCTGGTTTTAAGGAACAACTGCAAAAAAAATGAACATGGTACTTCTGTCAAAGATAATTAAACTGTGAATATGGCTTTTGTACCTATAACTGTACATGTTCAAAGGGAAAATTGAAAACAAGCGTTTAGTACCAGTTACAATTTTATTGGGCTTTTCAGACTGGTGGTCCTTCTGAGCACTTAAGTAGTTTATAGAGCTTATAATAAGAAGCTTTAATATAGTATGCTAGAATTGTGCATTCAGATTTTTTTTAAACAAGCTTAAAGGGTGACTTTAAAAAAAGTTTATAAATTGTTTGCTGCCTCTATGCCTTATTCATATTAATAGTAGAGCTAACTGCAGTGGCAAGGTTAGAATTCATGTTGCCAATTGGTACTTTTGTAATTATCCGTTGGCTGCATATTTGTGAATGTCTGACACATTAGGCTTTCTTGTATGTAAATCATTTTGTAAAATAATTCTTACAAATCTTGCTTTTGCTAATATATTTAATTTTCAAGAAAAGCTATGTTTGTAATACTTGGTAACTTAACTAAATGTTACTTTTTTATAAAATTGTTTTCATACATCTCCATTTGGGGGGGGGGGTCTTACACAGAGCCAGAAGCATTGTTAGCCTAGGTCAGGGTTGCAAGCACTTCATGGACATGAGTATGGCATGTACATTGATTTCTTGCCATCAGTTCCTATTCTGTCAGACCAGACACTGAGGTTTCATCAGAATAATTTGTCTGTCCTGTTTTTAGCTGTAGTTTTGTTTTCTCCTTCCAAATTTAAGAACTTGAGCTTTACATTTTATTAAACTCTGTTCCTTGTTCTGTCCTCAACCCACAGTCGTCTTCAGATATTAGCGGCTCCTCAAATTCGTGCAATTTGAGTATTCTTACGGCCTTATCAACACAACCTGTTCTTTAATGTTATTTGTGGAAAATGCCAGTTTTCATTGATCAGTAGTAAGAAGGAAAGAGAACTAAAGAAGCTTTTTGTTTTGAGTCAAGTTCTTAATACTTTCTGCTTAAAGGCTTTAGTCAGGCTAGGTTCTCCCTTTCTTATTTGCTCCCCTCGCCACCTCTTGTGAGGACCTCTTGACAATATCTTAAAAACTCTAATTTTATTATACCCACTTGGTTTCCTTGGTATTAAGTGGCAGATATTCTTGATGTAAAATTAGTACTTGGCCAGTTGCAAGTATGATGGGTTGGGTCACAGAGACCCCCTTGGAACTGTCGCCTGACGTGCTCTGAGACTACCTCTGAGCCAGTTTTCCCTGCCAGCTTGGGACTGCAGAACCTTGTCTTGTTGAGCAGGACACACAAGCTTGCTGCAAACAGACCCAGCTCTGAACCACGTCCCCCAAAAGCTGCAGACTTAATTGAAAACAGCTTAGAAAGTGTTCCTGTCTCTAGTACCCAGACACCCAGTTCCCAATGGGATCCAAACCCCAAATTAATCAGTTTTACTCTGTATAAAGCTTTTACAGGTTAAACTCACAAATTGTCCACCCTCTATAATACAGAGATATGCACAGCTGTTTGCTCCCCCAGGCATGTATTACTTGTTCTGGGTTAATCAATAGGCAAAAAGTGATTTTATTAAATATTAAACGTAGGGTTTAAGTGGTTCCAAATAATAACAGAACAAAGAATAAAACAAAAACGCGATCATTCACACCCCTATAGTTACTGTCCTTTGTTCCAGTTTCTTTCAGGCATCTCTTTAGGGGGGAGAGGCTACCTTTTGAGCCAGCTGAAGACCAAATGGAGGGGTTTCCAGGGTCTTTCTCTTGTGGGCAGAAACCCCTTTGTTCTCCTGTGCAAAATCACAGCAACAAGATGGAGCCTGTAGCCACCTGAGCAAGTCACATGTTTCTGAATGATTCAGCTTTTTGCAGGCCGACACCATTGTTTACATGTTAGTTTGAAAGTTCCCAGGAAAGCTCAGATGTGGATTAGGGTCGCCCAAAGTCCATTGTCCGTTAAGTAAGTGCCCATTCTCAAGAAGCTGACCAACTGCTTCACTGAGGCTACTTAGAATCAAACAAATACATAGCCAATATTCATAACTTCAAATATAAAAATGATACACATAGACAGCATAACCAGCAAACTACACCCTTTCCACAGACACCCTACTTGGCCTCCTCTGTACAAGACCTGGTGCAACCATAGGACCTTCGTTGCAACAATGATCTATATGGTCACAGTTTGTCAATAATGTAATAACAAGGTCTCATCAAGATAATCCTGTTCAAATCAGTTGGAACTCTAGACCTGAGAGAAGTATTTGGGGGTTTGGTTTGGTTTCCCCTGCTTCATAGAAAGTAGAGATGACAGATAATTTAGATTTAATCCAGCAGTTCCAAAAGTTAATACTTTTTAGTGGTCTGAAGCAGTGGTTCTCAGCCAGGGGTCTGGGGCACTGTGGGGGGCCATGAGAAGGTTTCTGGGGGTCCTAAAAGCAGGGCCAGTGTTATACTCACTGGGGCCCAGGGCAGAAAGCCAAAGCCCCACTGCATGGGGCTGAACCCCAGGGCCCTGAGCTCTGCTATCTGGGGCTGAAGCCAAAGTCTGAGCAACCTAGCTTTGCTGGGGCCCTGTGGTATGGGGCCCCAGGCAATTGCCCTGCTTGCTAACCCCTAATACTGGCCCTGGCTTTTATATGCAGAAAACCAGTTGTTGTGGCACAGGTGGGCCATGGAGTTTTTATATCCTGTTTGGGGGGGCCTCTGAAAGAAAAAGGTTGAGAATCCCTGGTCTGAAGTGCTGGCTAGTTACACGGCTTTCTGGCTGCTTTTATAGCTTCCAGGCTCTTTAATAGAAATGGGATCCTTGGAGGCCTATCAAAACCTAACCGCCTGTCTTAATGGCCACTGTGAGGAGACAGATCTGTCTCCTGGTTTTGGAGCTGCCATCCTTCTGTGGGAGAAAATAAAAAAGCAAAATCAGTATGCTCCCAAAAGAGCAAAATACTTTGTATTAGTTACTAATATTTCTTTCCTAATATTACTATTCGACATAAGCAATCAGTACAATTGCCCCAGGGATGAGATTATGAATGGGAGGGAAGGTAGTTTATAAGTCTTTTTATAAAAATGGTGGTATGTCCACACACTGAGAATGGTGGGAAAAAATCCTGAGTCTTCCCTGTAAGTGTGATTGTTCTTTCATGTCTCCTAGCACTTTTCCTGTCCAGTTCGAAATGCTTGCAGGAATAGGACTGTCATCGTGTACCTTGAACAAGATACTACACCTCTACCCCGATGTAATGCGTTCCTCGGGAGACAAAAAAAATCTTACTGCGTTCTATCGAACTTGCTCTGGAGGGCTGGGTAGGGAAGGCCGTGCCTCCCAAAACAGCCTGGCCCCGCCCCCTATCTGACTCCCACCTATTTCCTGCCCTTGACTGACCCCTGAGAACCCCCAACCCACCCTCCTGCCTGGCCCCCTTAACACGCTGCTCAGAGCAGCGTGTCAGAGCTAGACAGACTGCTGCCATAGGCGCCAACTCTGGGGCTGGAGCACCCAGGAAGAAAAATTGGTGGGTGCAAAGCACCCATCGGCAGCTCCCTGTCCCGCCCCAGCTCACCTCTGCTCCACCTCCTCCCCTGAGCGCTGCCACTGATCCGCTTCTCCCCGCTCCCTCTCTCCCTCTAAGGCTTGCCACGAATCAGCTGTTTGGCGTGGCAAGCCTGGGAGGGAGGGGGGAGAAGCAGAACGGTGGCACGCTCGGGGGGAGGAGGTGGAGTGGAGGTGAGCTGGGGAGGGGAGCGGTTCCTCTGCCCCTACTCCCCAGTTACTTGCTGCGGCTCTGCCCCAGCTCACGTCTGCTCTGCCTCCTCGCCTGAATGCGCTGCCACTCTTCTTCCCTCCCAGGCTTGTGCAAGCCTGGGAGGGGGAGGAGGGGAAATGCTTTACTGCGTTATATCCGAATTCATGTTAATCAGATGCGTTATATTGGGGTAGAGGTGTATATACCATACTCCAATACACCTTACTGTTAAAGTTTTCTGGCTATTTACCTTAAACAATCTTCTTTTGGATATTGGTAGCTATTCCTTTGTGCCTTGCTGAAGTCGTCGTCCTGTGTTCACGCTGACAGATGTGTAGTTGGTATGTTGTAGATACTGAACAATTTTATGAACACTGTAGGTGACCAAGTCACTCAGGGGGTGTTACTGTGTATTGGGGTGTTAGAATTTCATGTGACCGTATTGATCTAACTTACATTGAGGATAGTGGAATGTTTACATCTATAATGCTCTAATTCAGTGGGGTCTGAATGAAAGTGATACAATAGCTTCCCTGATAAGGACACCCAAGCACCCACTTGGAAGATGATGAGGCAAGCTGTTAGCTTACTATTCTCCAACCAGTTGCAAACCTTGTTTTGCCAAAGCTGCATATTACCAGATCAAAAGAAAACTAAATAATTAAAAGTGACTTGATTCCTCTGAAGAGTCAGTTGTCAGTGAGCTCTGACAGGGAGACAAGCAGACACACACACACAGAGACTGTGGAAGAATCTGTAGGGAGATGCTAGGCATGCATATTGTTTACTTTTTTATTTTAGATGCTAAAATGCTTTTGTGATTTTGGGGACGAGGAAGATGATGAGGGGAAGGTTGAATATAGCGCTTACCAGGCAAGTGGAGAAACCGTTCTCTCGACAGCCAGGAACTGTTTATCACCCTGGAGACAGTACCCTCCCAACCCAGGTTCCCGGACCTTGAAAGCGGAGAAGGTACCTCTGCTGAGTGTACCTTTTGTAAATATAATACATGGTTTAAAAGCGAGCATGTTTAATGATTAATTTGCCCTGAAGACTTGGGATGCATTCACAGCCAGTACAGCTACTGAAAAAGTGGCTGGGGATGGAGCAGAAATCCTCCAGGGACATCTCAATGAAGTAGTCCTGGAGGTACTCCCAAAGCTTTTGTAAAAGGTTTCTGGGAAGGGCAGCCTTATTGCGTTCTCCATGGTAGGACACTTTACCACGCCAGGCCAGTAGCACGTAGTCTGGAATCATTGCATAAGAAAGCATGTCAGTATGTGGTCCTGGTGTTTGCTGGCATTCAAGCAACATCTGTTCTTTATCTCTCTATGTTATCCTCAGGAGCGTGATATCATTCATGGTCACCTGGTTGAAATAGGGGAATTTTATTAAGGGGACATTCAGAGGTGGCCATTCCTGCTGGGCTGTTTGCCTGTGGCTGAAAAGAAATCATCCCCGGTGTTAGCTATGCGGTGCGGGGAGGGGTGAAGTCATCATCCCAGAGAATTGGGGGTGTGTGGGGGTTTAGTTGGGTTTGTGCAGCACGTTAACCCGAAAACATCAGCCCCTCCTTTTAAATGGCCAATGTGTCTTTTTCAATTTTAATCTCCCTTTTTTCCCTCATGTAGCTGCAAATGTTTTCAACACTGTGACTAGCATCTCTGTCCCAGAGGCTAGTGCAGATAAGGTGAAAAAAACACACTTGCGATGAAATGTTCTTTGGGCTCATGCAGTCGACCCAAACTGAAAGAGCCCAGCAGAATGCGTGGAGGCAGACAATGGCAGAGTCCAGGGAAGCACAAAATGAACGTGAGGACAAGTGGCAGGATCAAGAGAAGAGGTGGTGGCAGCATGATGAAAGGATGCAATGCTGAGGCTACTGGAGGATCAAACTGATACGCTCTGGCGTATGGTTGAGGTGCAGGAAAGGTACAGACTGCCACTACAGCCCCTGTGTAACCAACTGCCCTCCTCCCCAAGTTCTGTAGCCTCCTCACCCAGACGCCCAAGAACACAGGTGTGGGGGAGGGCTTCCGGGCACCCAACCACTCCACCCCAGAGGACTGCCCAAATAACAGAAGGCTGGCATTCAATAAGTTTTGAATGCAGTGTGGCTTTGTCCTTGACTTCTCCCCCACCCCTTGGCAGTTATCCCCCTATTTGTGTGATGAATTAATAAAGAATTTATAGCCTCTGCATGCAGTGATTGGGGGGGAGGGGAGAGAAGAGGGCTTACAGGGAAGTAGAGTGAATCAAGGGGGGGGATTTTCATAAAGGAGAAACAAACAGAACTGTCCCACCATAGCCTGGTCGGCAGTGAAACTGGTTCTCAAAACTTCTCTGATGTGCAGCGCACCCTGCTGTGCTCTTCTAACCATGCTGGTGTCCGGCTGCGCGTAATCAGCGGCCAGGCGATTTGCCTCAACTTCTCACCCCCCCATAAATGACTCCCCCTTACTCCTACAGATATTGTGGAGCACACAGCAAGTAGTAGTAACAATGGGAATATTGGTTTCACTGAGGTCTAACCGAGTCAGTAAACTGCGCTAGCATGCTTTTCAACATCCAAATACACATTCTGCACTTGCTCAGCCTATAGTTGAACAGATCCTGACTATGGTCCAGGGTGCCTGTGTATGGCTTCATGAGCCAGGGCATTAAGGGGTAGGCTGGGTCCCCAAGGATAACAATAGACATTTCAACATCCCCAGCGGTTATTTTCTGGTCTGGAAAGTAAGTCCCTTGCTGCAGCTGTTCATACAGACCAGTGTTCCTGAAGATGCAAGCATCATGTACTTTTCCCAGCCATCCCACATTGATGATGGTGAAACGTCCCTTGTGATCCACCAGTGCTTGCAGCACTATTGAAAAGTACCCCTTTTGGTTTATGTACTGGCTGCCTTGGTGCTCCGGTCCCAAGATAGGGATATGTGTTCTATCGCCCCACCACAATTAGTGGATGGCTTGGCTGCAGTGGGATTCCCTATGACCTGCACATTTCCCAGAGTCACTACCCTTGATTGCAGCAGCTCAGTGATTGCATTGGCTACTTGGATCCATGAGCCCCCACAGTAGATTTGCCCACTCCAAATTGATTCCCGTCTGACCGGTAGCTGTCTGGTGTTGCAAGCTTCCAGAGGGCTATTGCCACTCGCTTGTGAACTGTGAGGGCTGCTCTCATCTTGGTATTCTTGCACTTCAAGGCAGGTGAAAGCAAGTCACAAAGTTCCATGAAAGTGCCTTTATGCATGTGAAAGTTTCGCAGCCACTGGGAATCATCCAAGACCTGTAACACTATGCAGTCCCACTAGTCTGTGCTTGTTTCACGGGCCCAAAATCGGCATTCCACGTCAAGATCCTGCCCCATTGCCACTAGGATGGCCAAATTGCCAGGGTCTGTGCTTTGAGAGAAGTCTGTGTCCATGTTCTCCTCACTCTTGTCACCGCGCTGCCATCGCCTGCTTTTGCGTGTTCTGTATGATAATGTGCGAGGTGTTTACAATGCTTATAATTGCCACGGTGATCTGAGCGGGCTCCATGCTTGCCGTGGTATGGCGTCTGTAGGAGAGCAGAGTTGCAGGGGAAGCGGTGGTTGGATGACCAGTTTTGCAGACCTACTGCACTATCTGCTGCCAGGACACAGCAGCTGAGCAGGCTGCACACTTGCCATTGTATGGTGAGACAAGAGCAGCTGAGCAGAGTTGCAACAGAAACAGCCCTGCAAGACCACCAGGAGAGCAGAGTGGCAGCGGAAGCAGTGGATGATGACGGTCATATAGAGGACCTGTGAGGTGGATTCATAGCATCAGAAGAGCAGAGTGGCAGCAGAAGCGGTCATTTGATGATCGTTAGCAGTCCTACTGCACCATCTGCTGAAAGCAGTATGGCGTCCACACAGAGAAAAGGCACGAAACGATTGTCTGCTGTTGCTTTCACAGAGGGAGGGGCAACTGACGTACCCAAAACCACCCGTGACAATATTTTTGCTCCATCAGGCATTGGGAGCTTAACCCAGAATTCCAATGGGCGGTAGAGACTGCAGGAACTGTGGTATAGTTACCCACAGTGCAACGCTCTGAAAGTCAACGCGAGCCTTGGTACTGTGGACGCACTCCACCGACATAATGTGCTTTAATGGGGACGCACACAATCGACTGTATAAAACTGCTTTCTAAAAAATCGACTTCTATAAATTTGACCTAAGTTCTTAGTATAGATATACCTGTAGGAGTGCCTGTGTTTTAGCAACACTAGCAGTACTCTGCCAAGTTCATGTACCAGACAGTGAACTGGTAAGCATCTGCTTTAATACATGGCCTGACTGATTCCCAGCCTTTGGTTCAGGCCTCAGGTCTTGTACTGTGCCACATGGTCCATGTTCTCTATTACAGTATCTTAATGGATGACCACCATCACAAGAAGCCTCTGTAATGCCAAACATGTTTCCTGTCACAATAGTTATGTAGCATAAACCTCTTCCTAAACTTTCAGGAATCAGAGGTTCAAATCCCAGCATGATGAACTGAGTTCTTCATTCCTTCCATGGTACATAAATTAAGTAGCATAAAGGTCATTGTGTGTGGGCCTTTGAGGTAACCAAGACTATAGGGTCCATCTATCAATGTGACTATGAAAGCACCCCCAGGACAGCCTATAGGCATAGGGGCTTGTTCCTGTATCTCTAGTGAAACCTCCTCTCCCCTTCCAAAGTAATAGTGTGCTGCATGTTAGTAGTGCTGCATGCATGTAGTTATAAAGCACTATGTCAAGCAAGTTATTTAGCACAGCCATTTTAATTTAGTATCAGCCATGGCATGTAAATTAAAAAAAAAAAAATCTAGATACCGTGAGTATACCTACTGGAGAAACCTCTGCATAAAGCAAATTGGAATTTAACAGTTTATTTGTTATTTTAAAAGCATAGGCTATCACATAAGTTGGGAAATTGCATGTTTGTTAGAATCAGTACTGTAATAAAGTTGACCTAATTAAGAACAAGAGTTTCATGGAGGTAAAAGTCATGCTTAGATCTCATCAGTATTTCACTTAACTGTTTATTTCCACCTTCAATTATTTAATGAGTTTCCTTAGCAACCAACTTCTTCTCCCACTATAAAAATAAGGGAAGAAAGACGCGCACACACCAAAATTTTCTAAAAATGAAGTCTGCTATGAGATTATCAGAGGCTCTTTAAAGCAGAACGAGTGAAATGGAAAGAATTCATTGTACTCTAACAGAGGACAAAAGGCTTACAAGTCAGTTTTGAACTCATGATTACTACTCTGAGTTAATCTTGTCTGCTGCTGTATAAGGAGCATTACTGTTAACATGAGGACATTGCTTCAGAAAATACTGAATAAGCTAACATCCTATCTTGTGATATGGCTGGCTTTCTTCTATATACTTTTACAACCTCTAATAGGATGGCTGGATGTCCAAGTCCATTCCAGAACTGTCTTCCAGTTAGGATTGCAATCTACAGCTGTGTTATTGCTTAGGGAACACATTTTCATAACTGCAAACAGAACAGCATAAACATTTTCTGTTTTGGATTGGCAGTCCATTCAGTGGAGTTAGTAAATCCAAGCTTTATCAATAACATTCTGTAGTAATACTGCTAGGGACAAGTGATAAATCCAAGTGCAAATTACACTAAACCTGCATTTTGATATTGTGTAGTCTGTAGTTAAAGCAGTATACAAGGACTAAAGCAGAACACAATTCTGAGCAAGTCAAACAACTATCCTGTATGCTTCCATTTATTAAAAAAAACAAGACCAATTGTAGAGGCTATCATCTACCATACAAGATGTATCCTCTTACACAACAAAGGGCTTAAGATTTCCAAGTGATCTACATGAAGATCCTAGCGTGAAGACAATTTTGCACATGGCACTATTTTTTATATAGTTTGCATTACTTTCCTTTTAACAAGTTATTTATAAGGTGCATTCTCTAAGTTTTTTGTCAGCCTGCTTCAAGGAGATCCATGTATTCAACATGCTTGAGCGCAGCTTGGCCCACACCAAGTGGTTATTTAATCCAAAAATCTCAGCAGCAAACTGCGCAGCTCCTTCGGGTGAGAGTATAGTAGGACAGCCAAGACCTGTTGTAGAAGAAGAAAAAAATCGAATCTGTTATCAAAACAGGATTTACAATGATCCTAAAAATTACTAACAAGTAATTTTTCAGGCCCTGATGGTTACTGCAGGATTTTTTATTTTACTTTGTCCAGTCTAATTTAAAAAAGGTAAAGCATAAGCAACCTCAATAACCCTAAAGATCCTTGCCTTATTCCTTCATTCCCAAACAAGACAAGATGGCCAGTTTTCAACTGACACAGTTTCAACATGCCCCAAACCTCTCTGCATATTTGAAGAAAGTGGAATTCCCTTGCCTTTGATGATTTAAAAAAAAAAAGAAATCCGCCCCATATGTATAGTTTAGCCTAGTGGTTCTCAGACCAACCCCCCATATAAGAACCTTGCGGCCCCCCAGTTTGAGAACCCCTTAGCCTCTCTCATTCAATGTTGCTATAACTACTGACAACAATGATTGAGTCAGCATATACCTTGAAATCTGAACAGACTATTGAATGTATACAGAGGACTGTTCAGTGTCTAAGAAAATGCGGTTTTTAATTTCAAGCTATGTGCACCTTTAGGACTGATGCAGTTTCACAGCCAAGTAATTCTTTCAACATTAAAGCATCATAGAAAGGCTCTTTCAGTTTTATATGATCAGTTGCTAGGTTAACAAACATACTAAAGCAGTTTCATGAAGGTAAAACATAAAATTAAGTCTCAAGCTGAGGTTTTTTTTTTTTAAGATGTCATATGAATTCCAGTACCTATTTTAAATGTCAGTTATTTGAGTAAGACTATAATGAAAGTTAAGTTTACCCCTCCTTCATTTTCTACGGCTCCACCTCCATCTGTACCAGGAAACTGAAATGTTACTGTCAAAAGGATTTACCCCTCCAAACCCTCTTCAGCAGTGGCTGAACTGACAATATAAATGGGTCAAAGGCATTTTCAGCACTGCTGAATTTGGCAGATGTGTCCAGTATTAAAAAAAATGGGGGGCTAATTACTACAAGAATGTAACTACATATGCCATAGGTCAACATGACGCTTCTTACCACTGGGCAGTCTAAGAGAAGACCAGACATCCTGAGCACCCCAATCGGCTGAGAGAGGAGGACAGCTGACAACTGGATATGACGTGTTACCAGACAGCACTGGTCCCAAGCCATTGCTTCTGCCAGCTACCGCCACAAACACAGTAGGGATTCCATCACCTAACACACACACACACGAGCATTAGCAAGTAAATATCAAAAACCAGTGGGGGGGAGGAGAGGAGAGAGAGAGATTTATACATTTTTCCTTTCCCACACCTGCTTTCATGGAAAGGCTCTGTGTCTAAATACCTCCCCCCTGCAAACACACACACCTTTTTTTGAAATTCTTATTACGAATCAGTTAAGTTTTAGTGTTGCTCAGATTTCTCTTTTTTGGAATACAATGTTGTAATTTCCTTTAGTAATATTCAGTAACTATCAATCACTGCTCTTGTTACACCATCTACAGAAGCAGCATATGAGAGGCAACTCATACATCGAACTCCTTTCTCAAACAGGGGAAGAAAACTTTGAAGATTCATGATAATGGTGCGTACTGGCCATTTCTTAATGGAAACTGTTGAATCACTGGATTTTTTGTTAATTAAAAAGTTTGGCCTGTTGCAACAAAATTTGTAAATATTAGTTCTGCAAAGTTCAATATCAGGGCTTCTAAATAACATCTGGAAAATCTGTGCTTGCCCACACTGTGTCCCCAACTCCCATATCTACATGCACAGAGTGTACAATGGTGCATGGAAGTACCTACATGTCCATGCAAGCACAGGTCTGCAGGAGCAACAAGTGAAATTACTCCTTATGTTCAGTCAAGGCACATGGTTTTTTAATAAAATCTAAGGGTTTTTTGGTACAGAGTACTAGTGTCCACCCCATTATTCATTGTTTTCTATTCTGTGGGCATCACAAGATATGGTTTTCCACCCAGCTGCAGTGTGCAAAGGGCAGCCAGTGGTGTGGTCCAAAAAAGATGACATTAGATGAAGGAGAGACTTAAGTTTTAGCAGCTGGCATTTTTTCTCCAGAATAAGAAGTGACAATGTGTGTGTACATAGCAGGACATTGCAGTAATCCAAGATGTTGAGATGATCAGGGCCTGAGAAAGAATTTTAGCTGTTGGGATAGAGAGGAAGGCAAGATTTTTGGGGAGAAAGAAGCCGTTAGACTTAGACAGGTATGGATGCGGGAGAAGGAGCAGCTGACAATGAAACAGGTGATGATACAGAGTACCATTTATAAAGTTTGCAGACAATACCGAACTGGAAGGGGTTGCAAGTGCTTTGGAAGACAGGATTAGCATTCAATGACAATCCTTGACAGATTGGAGAAATAAACAGGATGAAGTTCAATAAGGACAAATGCAAAGTACTATACTTAGAAAGGAATAATCACAAATACAAAATGGGAAATAACTGCCTAGGAAGGAGTCCTGCAGAAAAGGATCTCAGTGTTACAGTGGATCACAAATGAAATGAGTCAAGTATGTAATTTTGCTGCAAAAAACACCCCTCCCCCAATTCTGTGATGTATTGGCAGAAGTGTTTTAAGCAAGACAAAAAGTATTAATTCTTCAACTCTACCCAGCACTGACATGGCCTCAACTGTAACACTGTGTCCAGTTCTCAGTAGCACAAATTGGAGAAAGTCTAGGGGAGAGCAACAAAAACGATTAAAGGTCTAGTAAACATGACCTATAAGGAAAGATTGAAAAAAAAAACAAAAAAAAAACCCTGGGTTTGTTTAGTTTGGAGGAGAGAAGACTGAAGGGAGACACGATAAGTCTTCACATACGTACAAGGTGCTTATAAAGAAGAGGGCGATAAATTTCATGCAGTTTGTGGCAAAGTTCTCAGGAATCTGAAGAACTCTAGTTATTGGCTCTAAACTTAATACATGACTAGTCAGGGTTTACCTTCATACTCTGCCTTGATCCTCAGAGTTTCATCTGGCCCTTTGTGAGCAGATGTCACTCGTAGCTCACAAGGAATTCCAAAGTTTGCACATGCCTTTTTAATTTTTTCGCAGTGGCCAAGATCAGAAGATGATCCCATCAACACCACAACTCTACCATGGCTCTTTGTTTTCAGCAGCAACTGGAGTGGAAAAAAAGAAAAATGAACCACAGAACTTGAACAGAGTACACAAGATTGTCAATTTCTACACAGACTACAGTTAATATTAACAGGGGTACCTCCACTCTTTCTGCAACCCATTCAAAGTTTCTTTTAACCATCTGAAGCGCTTCAGGAGTTACTTCTTTTAGATCACGGTAAGACTGAAATACACAGATAGCAAGTTATTCCTGATGTTCTATTTGGAAGTGTGATGGTCAATCATTTTGCTCTTAAATATTCAACCAGGTGCAACCATTCTACTACCAGAGGCTAGAGAAATTTATGCCATCTTTCAAACACCTGTTTCTTGAAATATATATATTCTACAATAGATTCTTCCCCATGAATTGAGGCCAACATGACATCAAGAGAATCCCAACATCTCAAATTTTGAGCCATTAGCTCCAGCAAGCACTATTGTCCACCACATTATAGTAGAGTCACAGCACCCTCTACTTCAGTCAATTCCTTTCTGAGAGAAAACTCAACTTCAGTGCTTGGTTGCCTCAGCCATGATGTGTTAGCTAGCCCTCTCATGCCCAACTGAAGTCAGCTGGAGGCTTCCTTGCAAATATACACCATGCTGCTTTGGCATGTTAATTTTAATTTGGAAGCAGAGCTTCAATCACAGGACAGCAACTGCAGTAAAGTACAGCCAACACCTAACAAAAAAAAGTAAACGCCAAAGTTATAGTAATGGTGGATTACCACCACACCAGCGATTTGCTCAGAAGCAAATACAGTTGTATATTTGTAGTATAACAGCTAAAATGAGTGAAGAGGAAACACCATAATTTTTCATTTCATTCAGTTTTTAAAGGAAGCAGACCTAATGCTGCTTTCCAGTTTTAATTTGTTAGTAATAGCACTGGAACACTACTGTATCTTGGATTATCATAGACATAAGTTATGGCAGCTTGTGCCTACTCGAGAGAGTCTACAGTATTAGTGGAAGTGACTAAAATCACAGAAGTTCCACGAAAGCAGCATTCAGTGCAGCTAAAATGGTGCCCCACAATGGACTCAGTCTAGGATAAACCACAAATCTTTGTTCCAGGCAACAAACATCTGTGGACTGTCTAGACTTGTGGCTCTTGACCTTTCCAGACTACTGTACCCCTTTCAGAAGTCTGATTTGTCTTGTGTACCCCAGAGTTTCACCTCACTTAAAAACAAAATCAGACAAAAATAGAAAAGTGTCGCAGCACACTATTACTGAAAAAATGCTTACTTTCTCATTTTTTACCATATAATTACAAAACAGATCAATTGGAATATAAATATTGTACTTACATTTCAGTGTATAGTATATAGATCAGTATAGAGAGTCATTGTCTGTATGAAATTTTAGTTTGTATTGACTTTGTTAGTGCTTTTTATGTAGCCTGTTGTAAAGGTAGGCAAATATCTAGATGAGCCAATGTACCCCCAGGGGTATGTGTACTCCTGGCTGAGAACCACTGGTCTAGACCAGCAATTACATCAATGTTAGTTATCAGTTAAACTGAGTTAAAACAGGACAAACTTTGGCCTAGACAAATCAAGAGGCTCTGAAAGGAGAAACTTGGGACCCATTGGTGAGCCAATTTTCATCTTCATGGCATGTTTCTGACTTCTAGTACTTCATCAGTGTGTGTCTGTGTCACTCAATTATTTGAATAATTCACACTCAAGGAGTACATTTTATGCAAGAAGTTCTGGAGATCCCTGCAGACTTAACATTATACACAAGGCACTATGATAACACCAGAAAATATTGCAGGAATTCCTATTAACGACACAGGCATCCTTAAGGACTTGATTCTGTTGCCATTAAAATCAATGGAAGTTTTGCCATTGACTTGAACAGGATCAGACCTTAAATGCTTTGTGGCCTACCTTGCATAAGCATAGACTGCCAAGGAAAGCAGCTCACAGCAGTTGCTTGAATGCTGTCCACACAGCCCCCCGGCCCCACCAAAATAAGATGTAGTTTTGTTTTTTATCTCTGATTCAGACCCAAAATGGTAATAGTATTACCTGTTTGTCCTTCTGCTGGCTTCGGTCTCCTGACGGCCACAGTCTCCAAGAATCATTATCAATAACATCAGCAAGGACAATCTCTTTTGTAGTTATATTAACACCAAACTCAATCTAGCAAAATTAAACAAGAGCTGTAAAGTAGCATCAAAAACTTATTCCACTACTTGCAGAACCATATCTACAAGACAGATTTTTTTCTTATACCTTCATGTCTACAAGAGTGCAGTTCTGGGGTAACCAAGATTTTTCCAGTATCTCAAAAATTGCCTGTGTAGAGTGGGCCATAATATCCACCTCGGTTTGGCCAATAGTAAGTCCAGCAAAGCAGAACTTGGCTTCAATTAGTTGCTCCTCAGACCATTGTGGATCATTAGCAGCATCATCCTGAAAATGAAGTAAAATAAACTTGCATAGAATAAGATCAGTTAATGACAATTACACCAGACTTGAGTTAGATTAAAAGAAAGCCTAACAAACAGTGAAGAGAACAATTTGAAATCCAGTATCAGACAGGTTTTGTGGCTTTAAATTGATATTTGATAAGTCCTAGCAAGATTTTTTAATCACAACAGTACTGAGAAATCCAAGCTGCAAGACTTTTACTACCTTAAGATAACTTGAAAAAAGCATTACTTACTTGAACATTAAGTCTGGAAGGTGCATCAGAGAAGTGAGTTCAAGACAAAGCTTTAACTATTTTTCAGTCAATAGTCCACAAAACTTCTAATTTGGTAAATGTTTCTAGAAACGCTGTTAAATCCTAAAGGATTAGCTAGTTACACCATTCATACTTTAGCAGACAGCAGTGGAGGGGTGTTGGGGTGTCTATATTTATTTTATCTCCACTGTATGTGGTATAAAAATAATAAACTGCAACACTGTATGCCTTTCAACTCTAATCACCACTTAACCTACAAATCTATTTCCACTGGACTACAGAGAGTTCAGTTTTAACGAATTCCAAGAGGACTTTCGCTGCTAGTATTTAATCAAGTAATGCAAGTTTGACTCTAAATGTTATTCTCAACCTGCTTATTTGGAGGCAGTCAGCACATTACACTAAGACTACTTGATCTGTATTTTTAAATCACTTTTCAAGAGTTCTTTTAATCTTGAATTGGACAGAAGTTGCTGTATGAAAGCAACTGTTGTAAAATCTTCAAGTATAGATTTTGCCAGAGCATGCAGTGAATACAACCTATTTATTATGCAAGATGCATGGTTATCATCTGCTTTCAGAAGGGAACGCCCCTGTATATTGCTGACACCAGGATGGTTACTGGCTAGGTCCTTTCATGCTCTCCTCCAATTGGGGGAAAGGTGACAAGAAAAAAAAAGAGAGACTCCCAGTTTCACAAGGATACCACTTCAGAGTTTTAGCCATGTTCTCCCCTCAAAGGGAAGAAGTTAGCAACCTCCTAAAGGAGCCCGCGTGCAAGGAAATAGATCACAGTCCCTTGGGGAAAGTCTTCCCTGCCCATTCGCCATCCAGCCCAAGGCAGCTACTCTGTTTGGAACCTCTCTGCTACTGAGTACCCCTGAATATCACTGAAGAGTCAGAATAGTTATTAAAGACTGGTCACTCTCCTCTCTGCTCCATTTCTCTCTCACTCTCACCCCCCAACATACCCCTACCAGCTTGCAGAACTCTGTAATGCTCCCTAACCAAACTCAGCTTGCTTTTGTCCCTTTCAGCAGCATAAGAGAAGAAGTCCCAATGTTTCCATGCTATTAAGATTGTTCAAAAATGCTGAATACAAAGACCGTGATCCACTGAATGCCTGGGGTTACCAGTAAATTTACTCAAATCAGACACTACATATACCAAAAGGACTTCGTCAGCGAAGTACTTCTAGGACAAGGATCAAGCCAACATCAGAAAGATAAAATGTTGATGCTCTGAAATGTGTAGCACTCTCCCAATAATACTTTTTCCCACCCCTTCTGCTTACAGTTCAACCAGAAGGTTTACCCTCCCACTCCCTACCCCCAGAGTGGGACCTCCTCTCTAAACAGGCCAGTCCCTGGAGAGATACATCCTTATCTTGTCACAATGGTAGTGGGGCCGTGACCCCACACCCTTCTATAAGGATGCTGAGGTTTCCTTTAGTTGATGGCTCGCATGATGTGTAGTTAACTGACATGATCTTGTCACATTAAGAACTGAGGCAAAACTCCCTGTATAAAGTCACCATTCCCCAACAGGATTAGCATGGACTGCTGGTACAGCAGAATAAACCCTTCTGAGTTTCCTGCATCACCTCACTTCCGCTATGCTCCCAAACCCTGCCAACACAAGAATGAAAATCATGCATGAACTCCCTTTGTTACTTTATCATGTTACATTTGTTTAGTGGCAGCTTAAGTGATCTAAGGAAGGACAAGAGAAAAAGTCCATAACATCGACCACATTTTAACAGATTATCTCGTGAACCACCTCCTCTCTCACTTACTATTATGCATGCTGTCTTCCCATTTGTGATCACAAAGGTCTCCTTCCCTCCTCATTTACCTCACACCCATTTCAATTACAGCAATAGTTTACAACGAAGAGTAACAAACAGAGAGTGCTTAATGCATTTTTAGCTGTTCTGTAATGAGATTTAAATGCTGGAAATGAGTCTGCACTATGTGACCAGCCAGCTTTCTGATCTAGTTTGAGAATCTCTGATCTAAGAGAATATTCAAGAAAGACATTTTAGAAATGTTTGCAAAATACAGTATCAATACTAGTTTTTAAAAATCCATCAATAAGTAGTTTCATTTCAGTTTAAAGGGACATCTGTCATCCTAAAAAATACACTTGTCTGAAAGTGTTATATTTATAGCTGCTATAATTATATTTCTTTTCACCCTTTGTTTGCCAGTCAGTTTCATTATTTTTTCAGTAGGATCAATTAGCCAGTTTCATATTTGTATGGATCTTGCATGCAGTAATAAGGGTAGCAAACACACAAACAGAAGTGCAAAAACCACAAAAATTGACAGAAGTCAGTTTCAGGCACTAACCCTGCTCCTGTGTTCAGCTTATTTTGTAAAATAATGGGCATCAGGTTTAAAACAAATAAAAGGAAGTTCTTCTTCACACAGCGCACAGTCAACCTGTGGAACTCCTTGCCTGAGGGAGTTGTGAAGGCTAGGACTATAACAGGGTTTAAAAGAGAACTGGATAAATTCATGGAGGTTAAGTCCATTAATGGCTATTAGCCAGGATGGGTAAGGAATGGTGGCCCTAGCCTCTGTTTGTCAGAGGGTGGAGATGGATGGCAGGAGAGAGATCACTTGATCATTACCTGTTAGGTACACTCCCTCTGGGGCACCTGGCATTGGCCACTGTCAGCAGACAGGATAGTGGGCTCGATGGACTTTTGGTCTGACCCAGTATGGCCATTCTTATGTAAAAATGATGCTACTTCAGGTGGACGGTTACCTTTAACAAATTGCCTTCTTTTGTTTAATAGTTACAGTTTTACTTACCTTGTAAAACATCTCAATTTTGGGTGGGTAAAACTTATAACCTTCCTTGACACCAGGGTTTCTTTTCAGGAAAGAACCAGTAGCAATTCTTCTGCACACCCATTCAATTGGAATCATTTCACATTGAGCTGCTATGAACGCGGTGTCGCTATGTTTTCTGACAAAAGCAGTTCTGATTCCTAAATGTAAAAAGAAAACACAGTTTACTCTGTGCATTTCTATGAGTGAAATGAGAACTGCGACCAGCTTGGCGTATAGTTGATCAAACAGAAAATTATTTCATCAGAAGATCCCTTTTCTCAAAGACCTTAATGTGTTGTTCTGTAGCTACAATACACCTAAGATGATTACTTCCCAAGTGAGAGGCCTTAAATAATTAGGACAAACACAAAATGGTCTCAGTCCAGAAAGCACTCACTTCCCCAATTCCATCCAACAAAATACACAGTACATTATAGAGAGCCTTAGAAACTAGTTTGTAGTGCATTTTCAGAACTTGTTTAAAATCACTTTGCAATAGAACACTTTTTCCTGATCATGCTATAGATCAGTGGTGGTCAATCTTTTTTCATTTGCGGATCCCTAAAAAATTTCAAATGGAGTTGTGGACCTTTTTGGAAATTTTAGATAAAGTCTGCAGACCCCCAGGTTCAAAACCACTGCTATAGATAACCTAAGTCAATGCTCCTAATAGATGCCTTCCCATTTTCATCTTTCTGCTAGTTTATGTCCTTATATTCGAGTCACAGTGGGCAGATGTCATGAAGGGCAGGGCTGTCCCTACCAATTATGGTGCCCTACGCAGCCTGAGCACCTGCTCCCCCCAACGGAGGGTCTGGGCTGCGCTCAAGGCCTGCAGGGCCGGGGAGGCAGAAGCTGTGGGGGGCCCCCACAGCAGCCCGGGGGATTAGCAGGGGGCCTGGTTCCAGCAGCAGGAAGTGGAATGACCCAGTCCGCTCCTCCTGCCCAGCTGAGTTGCTTGGGTGGGGTGGGGGAAGGGACCGCCCCCCATACTCCAGTTTTGGGCCCCACACTACAAGAAGCATGTGGATAAATTGGAGAGAGTCCAGCGAAGGGCAACAAAAATGATTAGGGGTCTGGAACACATGACTTATGAGGAGAGGCTGAGGGAACTGGGATTGTTTAGTCTGCAGAAGAGAAGAATGAGGGGGGATTTGATAGCTGCTTTCAACTACCTGAGAGGTGGTTCCAGAGAGGATGGTTCTAGATTATTCTCAGTGGTAGAAGAAGACAGAACGAGGAGTAATGGTCTCAAGTTGCAGTGGGGGAGGTTTAGGTTGGATATTAGGAAAAACTTTTTCACTAGGAGGGTGGTGAAACACAGGAATGCGTTACCTAGGGAGGTGGTAGAATCTCCTTCCTTAGAAGTTTTTAATGTCAGGCTTGACAAAGCCCTGGCTGGGATGATTTAATTGGGGATTGGTCCTGCTTTGAGCAGGGGGTTGGACTAGATGACCTCCTGAGGTCCCTTCCAACCCTGATATTCTATGATTCTATGATACTGACCGGTAGCAGGAAGTGGAGCGACCTGGCCTCAGCCATGTCGCTTGGGAGGGGGAAGGACCGTCCCCCACACTCACCGGCAACGGGAAGCAGAGCGAAATGACTGGGAGCTGGCAGAGTGGAGCGGGCTGGGGCTGGATTGCTCCGCTTCCTGCTGCTGCCGATGAGTGTGGGGTCAGGCCTGACGCTGGTGCAGGCCCCCTGCTAATCCTCCGGGCTGCGGGGGAATCGCTGGGGGAAGAGATGGAATGGGGGTGGGCCAGGGGTGGAGACTAAGAGGCAGAGCAGAGGGAGCTGTTCTGGGCACCACGCCCCCTTAGGGATGGCCCTGCCCCTTGTAGTGGGTGCAGCGGCAGCCGGGTGATAGGGCTGGCTGCTGGTGCTGCCGCATATGCAGCACGCAGATGACTAGGGCGCCATGAAATTTGGGGCAATTTTGATTATGATGGACTTGTGGCACCTTAGAGACTAACCAATTTATTAGAGCATAAGCTTTCGTGAGCTACAGCTCACTTCTTCAGATGCATATCGTGGAAACTGCAGCAGGCTTTATATATACACAGAGAATATGAAACAATACCTATTCCCACCCCACTGTCCTGCTGGTAATAGCTTATCTAAAGTGATTTCCAGCACAAATCCAGGTTTTCTCACCCTCCACCCCCCCACACAAATTCACTCTCCTGCTGGTGATAGCCCATCCAAAGTGATAACTCTTTACACAATGTGCATGACAATTAAGCTGGGCTATTTCCTGCATAAATCCAGGTTCTCACATCCCCCCCACCCCCATACACACACAAACTCACTCTCCTGCTGGTAATAGCTCATCCAAACTGACCACTCTTCAAGTTAAAATCCAAGTTAAACCAGAACATCTGGGGGGGGGGGGGGGTAGGAAAAAACAAGAGGAAACAGGCTACCTTGCATAATGACTTAGCCACTCCAAGTCTCTATTTAAGCCTAAATTAATAGTATCCAATTTGCAAATGAATTCCAATTCAGCAGTTTCTCGCTGGAGTCTGGATTTGAAGTTTTTTTGTTTTAAGATAGCGACCTTCATGTCTGTGATCGCGTGACCAGAGAGATTGAAGTGTTCTCCGACTGGTTTATGAATGTTATAATTCTTGTCAAGAATTATAACATTCATAAACCAGTCGGAGAACACTTCAATCTCTCTGGTCACGCGATCACAGACATGAAGGTCGCTATCTTAAAACAAAAAAACTTCAAATCCAGACTCCAGCGAGAAACTGCTGAATTGGAATTCATTTGCAAATTGGATACTATTAATTTAGGCTTAAATAGAGACTTGGAGTGGCTAAGTCATTATGCAAGGTAGCCTGTTTCCTCTTGTTTTTTCCTACCCCCCCCCCCCCCCAGATGTTCTGGTTTAACTTGGATTTTAACTTGAAGAGTGGTCAGTTTGGATGAGCTATTACCAGCAGGAGAGTGAGTTTGTGTGTGTATGGGGGTGGGGGGGATGTGAGAACCTGGATTTATGCAGGAAATAGCCCAGCTTAATTGTCATGCACATTGTGTAAAGAGTTATCACTTTGGATGGGCTATCACCAGCAGGAGAGTGAATTTGTGTGGGGGGGTGGAGGGTGAGAAAACCTGGATTTGTGCTGGAAATCACTTTAGATAAGCTATTACCAGCAGGACAGTGGGGTGGGAATAGGTATTGTTTCATATTCTCTGTGTATATATAAAGCCTGCTGCAGTTTCCACGATATGCATCTGAAGAAGTGAGCTGTAGCTCACGAAAGCTTATGCTCTAATAAATTGGTTAGTCTCTAAGGTGCCACAAGTCCTCCTTTTCTTTTTGCGAATACAGACTAACACGGCTGTTACTCTGAAACCTTTGATTATGATGTGGCCCTCCTCTCCTACTCCAGTTCCAAAACCTCCACCCGTTTTAGCTATGCCAAGCCAACTGTAAGGTCCCTGATTTAGGATCTGCCAAAGGCAAAGTAGCCAGTATCTGGTAAATCCAGAGTGGATATGTTCCATTCCAATTCTGAACAATTTCGAACTTTTTTGTTGCTCTGAACTGTGCTGTATGTGGCGATTTTTGGTCCTATTTGACAGTAAGCCTTCACTCACAAAGCAAAGTTAAAGTCCAGTCAACAATCTTTTACGGTGTTATTGTACTTCACAATACTTTAAATGAAGCAATTTTAGGACTACAGGACTGATTTCTAGAATAACTAGATTAATGTAACCTTGTCAATCTTTCTTGCACTTAAAGGTGGGTGTGTTGTTTAATATTTTCAGGATTACAGATTGACTGCCTCTGCTGACAACGAATTAAAAAACATTCAATAAAGAGTTTGAAGACAGTTAATAGGTAATGAATCAAGTGTAGCTGTGTTAATTGATTTTAAGTCAGGAGATAACACGTAGGGCCAAAAGAGGATGCTCTCCTTTGTGGTCAAACAAGATGTTTAAGATTCAGTGTCTACAATGGTGTCCATTTTGGTTTAAACACATCATCTGATGCAGTGCAATCAAACTGTAAATTGAAATTAAAAGGGACTTGATGGGCAGAATAACCACAATGTCCATCTCGGCTGCTTCTGTTGCCCTTCTCTTTTTCCTGAATGTGTATTTTAGAGCTGCTATTCTTCGCTCACAAGAACTGCAAGTCAAATTTTGTTTCTATCAGAAGAGTGGAAGAAATTAACAGATGTCTCCTCTTATACACATAGCTTTTGTATCACCTGTGGACTTTGAAAGAAACTCTAGTTCAGAAGAGTTATGTGAAGTAAATAATTTATGCCCCCCCCCCCCCAAAGCATTAACATGACCTGTCAATTGTGGTAGTTAGATTGATCAACTGGTGACCGAGAAACCAAGGATACTTTTGCTTAGACTTCTAGTGCATATCCAGGTCAGTTTAGTAAGGGGATGTTTTCTAATTCCTAATGAACGAAGCAGTCACTGGGTTTTTTTTTTTTTTTTTGTAATGATTAAAGTAGTGATCTTGCAAACACTACCAGACATAGCGTTTTGTACCCTTTATAGCCCAGTTTACTTTAGGTAAAAGCCTCTGAAACACGTAAGTGACCTATGACGACCTTAAGTCACTTAGGGCTGTCAAGCTATTTAAAAAACCAGATTACGTGACTAAAAAAAATGGAGCATACAATTAACTGTGCTGTTAAATAACAGAATACCATTTATTTAAATATTTTGGATGTTTTCTACATTTTCAAATATATTGATTTCAATTACAACACGGAATACAAAGAGTACAGTTTTCACTTTATGTTTTTGATTACAAATATTTACACTGTAAGAAACAAAACAGTATTTTTCAATTCACCTAATACAAGTACTATAGTGCAATCTCTATCATGAAAGTTGAACTTACAAATGTAAACTTATGTACAATGACTGCATTCAAAAAACAACGTAAATCTTTAGCACCTACAAGTTCATTCAGTCCTACTTCTTGTTCAGCCAATCGCTTAAATAAGTTTGTTTACATTTGCAGGAGATAATGCTGCCAGCTTCTTGTTTACAATGTCACCTGAAAGTGACAACAGAGGTTCACATGGCACTGTTGTAGCAGGCGTTGCAAGATATTTACGTGCCAGATGCGCTAAAGATTCACATGTCCCTTCATTCTTCAACCACTATTCCAAAGGACTTGCATCCATGCTTATAATGGGTTCTGCTCGATAACCATCCAAAACAGAGCGACCGGGCACATGTTCATTTTTAATCATCCAAGTCAGATGCCACCAACAGAAGGGTTTTTGGTTTTTTTTATTTTGGTGGTGGTTCAGGTCCTGTAGTTTCTATATTGGAGTGTTGCTCTTTTAAGACTTCTGAAAACATGCTCCACATGTCGTCCCTCTCAGATTTTGGAAGGCACTTCAGATTCTTAAACCTTGGGTTGAGTACTGTAGCTATCTTTAGAAATCTCACATTGGTACCTTCTTTGCATTTTGTCAAATCTGCAGTGAAAGTGTTCTTAAAAACGAACAACATGTGCTGGGTCATCATCCAAGACTGCTATAACATGAAATATATAACAGGCTGCGGGTAAAATAGAAAAGCAGACATACTATTTTCCCCAGAGTTCAGTCACAAATTATTTAATACATTATCGTTTTTAGCAAGTGTCATCACTATGGAAGCATGTCCTCTGGAATGGTGGCCAAAGCATGAAGGGGCATATCAATATTTAGCCTATCTAGCATGTAAATACCTTGCACTGCAAGCCACAAAAGTCCCAGGTGACATTGTAAACAAGAAGCGGGCAGTATTATCTCCTGCAAATGTAAACAAACTTGTTTTTCTTAGTGATTGGCTGAACAAGAAGTAGGACTGAGTGGACTTGTAGGCTCTAAAGGTTTACATTGTTTTGTTTGAGTGTAGTTATCTAACAACAACAAAAATCTACATTTTTAAGTTGCACTTTCATGATAAAGAGACTGCACTACAGTACATGTATGAGGAGAATTGAAAAATACTATTTCTTTTATCATTTTTACAGTGCAAATATTTATAACAAAAATACAAAGTGAGCACTGTACATTTTGTATTCTGTGTTACAATTGAAATCAATATTTGAAAATGTAGAAAATATCTACAAATATTTAATAAATTTCACTTGATATTCAATTGTTTAACACTGATTAAAACGCAGAGTAATTTTTGAGTTAATTGTGTGAGTTAACTGCGATTAATCAACAATCCTAGCCCTTTTGAAAACATTACCCTCTATTTTTATTCAACAGGATTACTCAGTGTTGCAACTGCAAGACAAGACTTTTTTTTAAACTAAAAATCTTAAAGAGAAATCCCAGAACCTTTACACTTTCATTAACAGTTAAAACAGAATAAAGAGCTATGCTCTCACCCAAAGTATTTCCACGAGAGAGATTAATGAGGATCGATGTTTAGTTTTCTTTTTAAAAATCTGCAAACACAATTATGAAAGATCTTATAATATTCAAACTGGAGTTAAAACTGCATAATCAGTACCTTGTTAAGTGCTGAGCAACTAAAATCAAGTTATTTGTGTTACAGTAGTGCTTCAGAGCCCTAATCAAGAAAGCATGGGTTTATTTTTAATGTATGGTATATGCTTGTCAGAAAGACATTTGAGAAAAGTGCACCTAAGCCCTATGAAGGAAATTATGAATTATTTTTTATAAGTCTAATACACTTCAAAGTAAATTTGAAGAACTTTCTCAAAAAGATTTACTTGACAGTAATTATTTGAAGGAAAGGCAGAGCATTCAAGTCATTTACCTTCTGTAAAACAAGCAAGGATTAATACCATTTTTACAGATTAGGTACCAACTCGTTAAGTGACCTAAATTGTACAGGATGAAGTTCTGGCCCTACTCAAGTTCATGGAAGTTCTGCTGTTGATTTTGAAGGGGTGAGGATCTCATCAATAGTCTTCTACAGCATGAAAAGGTAAGCCATTTTTGAAGCCTCAAAAATAATCTTAAGATTTTCAATTCATCTCAGTATCCACCATGTGCTACATCATAAACTCTGCAAAATAAAATAGCTTCTTCACAGCTACCTGTAAAGTATTTGGCACGCTTTTTATACCACAAACAGTCTTTGAAAGTGATATGGCAGACACTGAAAAAACAAGCACATTTAATGAAGTTTATCCATCTTCATTTTTATTATGGTTTAACTCTAGTAAAGCTAGGTAAAGTTTTGCTTTTAAATGCAGTCTTTGGTACGGTCACTGACCAGCAGTAGTAATTTCCAGACAAATGTGTGGAAAAAGAGCTTAATGCCAAACTCTCACTATCTGCTTCTAACCTGGGAGTTGAAAAGGAGCATGAGGTGGTTGGTGAGGAGGGAAGAGAATGGTGTCCAGGAAGACAGCAATAATGCATATGGAAGCTTTTTGGGGCTGGGGGAGGACTTCAAATATGATAAATTAAAATTTAATTTAGTAACCAAAATCAATAATCTTAGATTATTCTCTGGGACACTGATATAAGGACATTTACTGAAGTCAGTCAGTTACAAAACCTAGGGTGAATCAACATTAACATTTACACCTTCTCAGACAGTCATATCACTCCATAAGACTCACCATATATATAACAGAACACAAATGCATCTATTTTACCTTTGAAATACTTACCAGATTCATGTAGCAGCTGAAACACACAGCTAGTTGTTGCATTGGAAATTGCTGCCTTTCCTTCCATGTGATCCTTCCTAGCTGCATTTCCTGCTGTTATTTGGTCTTTTGATTGCATCATCACACATCCTGCCAGATCTGGCAACTCATAGACTTCTTTTGTTTTACCTTCATTAATTTTTTTACCAAGTTTCAGTTCTAGAGAAATAAAGTTAATTTCTAAAATTAAATTTTTGGACAAATTATTATTTTTGGCAAATCATACATACAAGTACATTTTGGGAAACAGAGATAGCATACTGCTTCTGGTCTTTAAACTAACTGACAATGCCCCAACATTCAAGTTTTCTTCAATGAGTATAAAGGAACATTTAAAGCCCATCTAGAAAACCGGTAGAAAAGGAAAACTTTAGTTCCAACAGCACAGACAAAAGTCTGTAAAGTCTCATGACTACTGGCCAAATGGTTCCACTGATGCAAAACAATCAGGATTTGTTTCCTTGAACTATGGTAAGGACTTTACATGTTGGATACATTTCTTTGTATGTATCCTTTTATTCTTTATGTCTATTCTAACAGTAAGAGACGTTTAAACAAGCAAATGTACAGGTGAAAATTGAGAAGTTCTATTCAAGACATAGTGTGACAACAGATGGGTATGGCTGATCAATTCATCTTCGGGAAATGGGAAGAAAAGCATACCTGCCGGGCATCAGGCAGATTTGTACTTGCAAGGACTCAGCAATGCCTCTTGCTGCTGCTGCTACCTGTGCTACACTGTTATTTATAGTTGTGCCAGCTCAATGAGAGCTAGCCAGCGGGCAAGCATGCGCACACAAGCAGGGAAATCACACCCCTAGCTCAAAGGAGTGATTTTAAGCAAGTGCCATTTGAAGGTTATTGGGGGTTATCAGCACCTTAACTGTTCAAACTAAAAAGTTTCAAGTGGTAGGCCATTATGTTCATGCTATGTTTGCTTTTCACTCATCCTAGAGCGAAACTGGACTTATCTGGATTATAGCCAGCTTCACGTGGTACAGCTCTGAAGGTAGGTCCTTTCCAAACCTAAGGCAGGGCAGCCAGAAGCCTAAAGGCCCCATTTACAGCGAAGGAGAACACGAAAACAGCTCCATTAAAGTTTTGTTTCAACCCCCATGAACTTTGGAGCCAGCCTCTTGCCATGGCGGGTCTTGTCCTTCAGGTTTCATTTAACCTGTTCCCCAGTTTGGGTTTAAACAGCAAACCACCCTTCCCCCCGCACGGAGTGGGCACTGGGGGCCTAGGCTGCATGCGCGCCTTATTACCCACCAGCCCACGCGGTGCGGCGGCGGGAGCCCGAGCATTTCCCCCCGCTGCTCCTCTCTGCCGGCGGGGGAAGGCGCCTCTCCGGCACAGCCCCGGGGGCCCAGCAGCAGCGCTAGCCGCCTCCCGCCCTGGGGAAGGCCGAGAGGGGAAGCGGGCTCTGCTCCGAGCCCCGCCAGCTTCGGGGGAGGCTGATCGCCCGAGGCCTCGCGCCGGGCCGGGGCTGAGGGGGCGGAACGTTACCTGTTGCTACGGGAGCCATCGCGCCGGCGGCGGCCAGGAGAGCAGGCACCTACGAGACACAGAGAGGCCCGATTAGCACGTGGGGCTGGTGGCGGCTCCGCACCCGCGGTCACGCGCACACCAGATGACGCAGCGCGCGCGAGGGGTAAAAGGCGGGCAGCGTAAAGGGCGGGGCGTGACTGCCCAGCCCAATAGCCGCAAGGAGCCCGCCCCCCGCACTGGCAAACCCACCGACCGCTGCCCCCCGTGGCCCCTCCCTATGAGACCTCCCACTCGCCTGCCCCCCTCACTGCGCGCGCCAACATCCCCGCCCTCCCCCTGCTCTCCTTCGCGCCAGTGCAACTGCCCCCCTCCGCCGGTCTCTGGGCACTTGGACCCGCTCCCTCCCCGCCGCAGCTCGTGCGGGCTGTGAACACAGCGGGGAGTCTGGGGAAGCAGCACGTGGGAGGGCGGAGAGCGGAACGTACCAAACGGAGGAGGGGGAGGTGCGCGCGCTGATGAACTGTATGTTTCCAAGAACAGACCCAGCGGCAGCTCCTACCCCGCCGCGGGGGGGGCCGAGCGCGGCAGGGGGGGTCGTTACAGTCCCCACCCCCGTATGTAAATAAGGGGGCGGGGGCTGTGGCGGGGTCCCGGGCGGGCCGACGCTGGCCTGGCCTTGGCTGCCGCGGCGCCGGCGCAGCAGGAGTTGGCCTCGCACGGGAGGTAGCCGGCGGCCGCCCAGACCCGCGCTTCAGGGCCGACGGCAGCACGTGTTTGTGCGGGGTGGCCGGGCGCTATGGAGTTTGAGGAGCTGGGGATCCGGGAGGAGTGCGGCGTGTTCGGCTGCATCGCCTCCGGCTCGTGGCCCGCGGAGCTCGATGTGCCCCATGTGATCACTTTAGGGCTGGTGGGGCTGCAACACAGGTAAGGGGGGGGGCCGCCTGCGGCGCGGCGTAAAGGGAGGGGTGCACGTGGGGAGGTGTGGCCGGTGAGGGCCTGCGCAGGTCGGGGGCACAGGACCAGCACCACAAGTAAGGAAAGGGCGACACAGCATCTGCGATTATTTGTGTACTCCCTGGCTGCGCTCCCTGGTAAAGGAGGAGAGGTAGGTTCAGGGGGCATCCATCCTAACGCAAAAGCTGCAATTTATCCAGTGGTTCCTCAGCTTTTCTAGCGGCAATAGCCCAAATCGACATATTTCCCCCTCGCCCCGCGAGTTGCACTCTCTCTAACCCACCATAGAACCAGGGCTCCTCAGAGCTTCCGTTTTGTGATTGCTTTACACTGTTTTGCATAGATGTTCTAACCTACGACTGACCTTGGCCTGTTCTGACGCCAGCTCGGAAGCCTGGGGTTTGGAGCATTTCGTGCTCCTTGATGAGTTAGCACATGCACTCCAGGGCAGAGATGGGTTTCACCTCAAGTCCCTATTTCTCAATCAACTTCAATGAAGACATGAAGCACAGAGTAAACTATTGCTTATTTTAAATTGAGGCTGTGCTGCTTGATCAAGATTGGTTTTGTATAATTTAGATCTCTCTTAATCCATCCCTACCTGTTGCATATTTGTGCTACAGCCATGCAATAAATGCAGTGTACAACATCTAGATACATTTTGGATATTTAACTGAAACCTACTAAAAGAGTTCTCTTCAGGGTATGTGGAACTAGGACTATATACAGATAATAATAACAGGTTTCAGAGTAGCAGCCGTGTTAGTCTATATCCGCAAAAAGAAAAGGAGTTCTTGTGGCACCTTAGAGACTAACCAATTTTTTTGAGCAGAAGCTTTCGTGAGCTACAGCTCACTTCATCGGATGCAACCAATAAGTAAATCTGCCACAGATTAAAACCATTTGTATGTCATCAATAGGTCATGTGATTTATCTCTATTTTCTCCAGATGGAAGGTAACTTGCAAACCAAAATTAAAATTTGGCATTAATTGAATCAAATGTGCTTTATGAAACTCATTTTCTTCTAACTTAAAAGTTTCAGAGTAGCAGCTGTGTTAGTCTGTATTCGCAAAAAGAAAAGGAGTACTTGTGGCACCTTAGAGACTAATAAATTGGTTTGTCTGTAAGGTGCCACTAGTACTTCTTTTCTTTTAACTTAAAAGTGTGTATTAAAGCCATGTTCTCTATAAAACATTAACAAAATAAATATATAAAAGCAAAACCTGCAATGGGGGGAATAAAAACTGTTGAGGGGCCAACCAATTAAGGCCCAATCCAAGTCCCATTCAAGTGTATGGGGGAGCCCTTTAGTTGAGTTTAATGAAAGCTGTGTCAGTGCTAAAATAAGTTCTTTAGGCTGTATACTGAAATAAACAAGGACATTTAGTAAACCACTAAGGCCCTTGAATTGGCGCAGACTTTAAAACACACACACACACACACTCACACTCTCCTCTCCCCCCTGCTGATGGCACCTTAAAGACTAATGGATTTATTTGGGCATAAGCTTCTGTGGATAAAAAAACACTTCTACAGATACATGGAGTGAAAATTACAGATACAAACATAAATATACTAGTACATGAAAAGAAGGGAGTTACCTTACAAAACTCTTTTCTCTTCATGTGCTAGTATATTTATGCTTGTATCTGTAATTTTCACTCCATGCATTGGTAGAAGTGGTGTTTTTTTGTTTAACCCACGAAAGCTTATGCTCAAATAAATCCGTTAGACTTTAAGGTGCCACTGGACTCCTTGTTGTTTTTCTGGATACAGACTAAAATGGCTACCCTTCTGATAATTGACTTTAAAGGGAACCCTATGCAGTACATCAGAGGGAAGAATTTGGCCCTTGATATTTAGCAACATTTATCTCCAATTTTAAAAGGTAGAAATGACAAAGCTAGCAGTGTACCTGACTGAATCTTTGAGATAATTGATCAACAAGGAGAAAGCAGCTATAGGGAACGTGTTAAAACAGACCGGAGTTCAACTAGCCAAGGGTTATTAGGCATCACATCATATGCTTCAGTACACAAACACTGCACTTTTTAATGTGCAACAAACACAAATAACATATTTTTATGTCCCTTCTTCTGATACAGTGGTACCCAGCAATTAAAACTTTTTGGCATCTGTGATCCCACCACTTAAAATGAATCAGTAGATGCATAATTTTCATAATCACATGTGCACTAACTGTGCTGTGGAGGGCATTTAGCATATTTTAACTAACCTTTTCTTAAAAAAAAAAAAAAGACTATTTTTAAACCTCTTATGCATCCTCATGAACTAAAGAGATCCCAGAATTTGTTTTGTGACATTATAAACACCAATGTTGTGGTGGGTACTGTAGAAATGCCTGTCTAAAGCAGTGATTCTCAGCATGACTGTAACACATTTTATAGCCATGTAGACCAGTGGTTCTCAAACTTTTGTACTGGTGACCCCTTCACATAACAAGCCCCTCCCCCCCCCCAATTAAAAAAACACTTTTTAATATATTTAACACCGTTATAAATGCTGGAGGCAAAGCAGGGTTTGGGGTGGAGGCTGACCGCTCGTGACCCCCACCATGTAATAATCTTGTGATCCCCAGTTTGTGAACCCCTGATGTAGACTGTTTGAAACTTTCAAGCACTTGCTACGCAAGCTTTAATGTGCAGAGGTCTTAAGGATGAGTCTGTTGATTTAGCTTGATTATTTGAGAGCCAAGGAAAAAGGTCATTATAAAACTAGTATTTTGACAGGATGCCTTTAAAAAAACAAAAGTAGTTTTTTGGGGTGGAGGAGAGATATATGGAGTACTTTGAGCTACAAATTAAGTTAAAACGTCATTTGTGTCCTTGACAAGGGCAAATTTGAAAAAAGTCAGTCTTGGAACAATTGTGAGGCCTGTTAATTTTTCCCAAAGTAACTATTCTGGTGGGTATTTTTGACAGTAAAATGTGTCACTGCTATGTACAAAACATCTGAACCCATTTTGCTTGCTTCTGACCAAAAAGGAGAAATGTAGCCCCACTCTGTATGCAGAATTCCCATTGAAATTAGTGGGTGTTCAGCATATGGGATCGCTAGTAAATCAGGCTCTGTGTGGGATTTGTTATGAGAGTCCAAAAGCGGTAGAGACTGAGGGCTTGTCTATGCTACAGACACTATAGCTATGGCACTGCTGCTGTAGTGCTATAGTGTAAACACTTGCTACAATGGCAGAAGAGGTTTTTCCATTGCTGTAGATAATCCACTCCTCTCAAGAGGCGGTAGCAAAATTGATGGAAAAATTCTTTGATTGACTTAGTGGTGTCTATACTGGGGTGTAAGTCAGCTGAACTACATATCTCAGAGGGGTGGATTTTTCACACCCTCCCCCCCAAGCCAGTGTATCTAGGTTGATTAGGTGTTGATTAGGCGTCAGACTTCATTGGTATGCTTTTCTTCACCAACATGGCTGCTACTCTAAAACCTATTTTTATTCAACTTTCACAATGTTACCAGTTTGGGGTGAAGAAGTTGTAATCTATTTTACTAACTAATAAGTTTAACAGTATCTTCCCTCTTAGCCACAGATCTCCATATACCTAATTCGATATTGCAGGTTGGATCTCATAAGAGCATAAGAACGGCCATACCGGGTCAGACCTATGGTCCATCTAGCCCAGTATCTGTCTTCTGACAATGCCAGGTGCTCTAGAGAGGGAATGAACAGAACATCATAGGCAATGAACAGAATATTGTTGGCTTGTATTTCTGCTCTCAGTAGATAAACTTGATACATTGCCTGTTGTCTTCACACACAGACCCTGTTTTTTGTTTTTGAGAGAGAGAGTTTTAGCCTCTAGTACCCAGACCACCTTGTATTATGATCCTGTCAGATTTTGCAGTAGAAGCAAGAGCAAGCCAGTTAAACACTTGGATTGGCGGCCTTCAAGGGTTGTGTAGATCCTACAAGAACTGGTGTTAATCATTCAGTATGTGGCTATTTCCCCTCTTAAAGCCATACCTAGTGAGATTTACACTATAGTTCAGATTAAAAGATCCGAAAGCACCTTTTCAAAGAGTAGTGGTATTTATCCTCTTATCCTGACTATGTTCAGTAATTAATTGTATTCTGTCTACATAAATTCCCCATGCCGTTTAAATTAGATAAGATTGTGGGTGTGTTGTGTACCTTAACTTTATTTCTTGGTTTTCAGAGGTTTCAGTTTAGCCACTCTACACATTTTGGAAGGGCACAGGGTACCACTGGGCATCCTTAATTATGTGTAAAGTTTTGGGGAACTTAATTTTCTTGGTTTAAAAAAAAAAAAGAAAGTTCTCAGTAACCTAATGTACCACACTGCCCAGCTCTCACCCTTCACTGCTTCTGGTTGCTTTGCTTGGCAATGATTACTCTGTCACTGAATACACTGGGTGCATGTTAATTCCTTCACTGCCTCTGCATCGTCTTATGTCTCTTTGTCTGTCCAACACAGCTTGGTTCTCTCTCCTCCCCACAAGAGGCAGGTGTCACCATCAAACTTGCCGGTTTAGAAACTGGGTAGAGGGTGCAGAAACCGTGCAGGGACTAGCATGGAGTCAGTGAGAAATTTTTTTTAGTGGGGACACACATAGACATGGATGTGGAGGTTTGGGGGGGACAGATAAAGCCCCCAATATCCCTCACTGTCCAGCTTGGCCCCCACCTTTCCACCTCCTCTTCAATGTACTGTTCCAACACCCTCCCTCATGTTCTCTCTCACTTTTTTGATCTCCCATTTTCTCTAACTGCTCAGAGACACCCCCCCCCATACTGCTCCAGTTATTCTAACAGTCTGTCCATCACACCCATTGCTCTGACCACCTGCATATCCCTGCTTTTCTGAGCCCCACACAAATATCCCCCTACGACTCTAAGCTCTCCCACCCCATCAACTTCACCCCCTCTCTGCCACCCATCCGTAGGTCTATGCACTACAGTATAGCTTGCACTGACCTAGAGTTCCAAACTCCAAGGTTAAAAACTTCAGTACTGCTTCCCCAAAGGAGCAGTGGGTGCCATGCACTAATTGAGATCAGATGAGGAACAATTAAAGCCACAGTTTGAGACCCACATATGTGGGCAGAAAAAACCCCAGAAGAATGAATTGCTTTGTAAAATGCTGGGGTTTTCTGGGGAGAACTCTTATCTTGGTAACTACTTTCTCAAATGACCCCAATTTTGGATCCTAATGCTATCTAGCACCCCCAGTAAATTTCAAGACCATGTGAGTGAGCCTGTGGATTTTAGAATATTTAGAACAGTTCCTCTTTAAACAGAAAAGGACACTTAACCCTAACAGTAGCACAGCAATCAAGGTAGTCAATTTGACTCGTTAAGCAAAAATGTTTTGAATGAGAATTCTAACTGTTCAAGCAAATGAAGTGTTATTTGTAGAGCCATTTCAGTGGGACAGTGCAGGAGCATATGTTAGCGCCAAGTGCCTCATTATGGTGGACATATGTTACCATTTCTGAGCCAAAGGAATATGAACAGTGGAGGAAGGAAGTTTCTGAGAACATGATACATTTCCCAGGAACAAAGTGGAATGAAAATGGAGCATAGACAGCATGCATGTGCACCTGTTCTGAAAGTTGGCGGACAGTGAAATTCTGAAGAGTGAGGGTGTGCTTCCTAAGGAAAAGTAATTACTTCGAAAGTCACTCTTTAAAAAGTTATAGTATACTGAAAATGAATTTTTTTTCTTTCTGTGCTTCATGGTCTACCCTCTTCTCATTACACTGCATTACTGTCTTTAAAATGGTTTCAGAGTAGCAGCCATGTTAGTCTGTATCCGCAAAAAGAAAAGGAGTACTTGTGGCACCTTAGAGACTAACCAATTTATTTGAGCATAAGCTTTTGTGAGCTATAGCTCACTTCACGCTGAATGCATCCAATGAAGTGAGCTGTAGCTCATGAAAGCTTATGCTCAGATAAATTTGTTAGTCTCTGAGGTGCCACAAGTACTCCTTTTCTTGTTGTCTTTAAAATGACAACTGCCAGTTTTCAAGCCAATGTATACCAAGCAGATTGCAGGACTGCTCTACCATAGTCTCTACTAGACAGTACTTTGACTAAAATGTTCTTCTCTGAAAGATCTGTTAAAATAGTAATTTTTCTTACTGGAAAGATCAGTCTACTTTAGTGACTAAACTAAGATTCATTTTTGTTTGGTGTAGGGAGGAGGGAGGTTTGTGTTTGGTATTTTGTTTTTTTTCCTTCAGAACAATGTTGTGGGGGAGACTGGGATTCTGTTCTGGCTTGTGCCTCATTGAGAGAATTGTCTTTACTGCAGTGTTAACCCAGGTGTAGATAACTTGAGTTCTAATGAACTGTATCCTAGCTTGAATGAGAGCTGTCAGACTGCAATGGACCTAAACCCACTGTTTGTACTAGCAGCATGGAGTAGCTGAGTTCCCACTGGATTACTAGCTTCAGCGTTAATACCTCTAAAACTTCTAAGCCCTCTCCCCATGGGCCAACTAACTCCAGTTACGCAGTGCTTTAAACTCACTGTAAATACTTCCTCTTGTTTCTATTAAATCTGCTATCTATTATTTCATTGAGTGATCCCTGATTTTTTTATTGTGGGGGAAAAAGTAAATAATACTCACTCTATTCACATCATTCATTATTTTATAGACCTATCATATCCTTTTTTAGTGATCTCTTTTCTAAGATGAACAGCCCCTTCTAATATTTTTTTTCTCCTCATATGGAAGCCATTCCATACCCTTGATCATCTTCGTTGCCTTTCTCAGAACTTTTTTCCAGTTCCACTATATTGTTTTTGAGAGGGGGCAATCAGAACTGGGCACAGTATTCAAAGTGTGGGTGCATGGATTTATATAATGGTATTATAATAATTTGTCTTATTATTTATTTTTTTTTAACTCCTTTCCTAGTAGTTCCTCACATTCTGTTAGACTTTTTGACTGCTGCTGTGCACAAGCTGAATTTTTCAGAGAACTATCCCTGGTGATTCCAAAATCAACTTTTTGAGTGATAACAGCTAATTTAGAAGCCATCATTACATATATGTAGTTGGGATTTTTTTCTAATGTGCTGCTGTACATATTAATAGGGTCAAACAGTTTCTGCAAGGGAAAACCATGTTTGCCTGGTTTCTTAGAATTGTTTGAAAAAGTTAATAAAATAGTAGATAAAGTCAACCCAGTGAAAATAACTTAACTTGGATTTTCAGAAAGCTTTGTATAAGGCCCGTCATAAGATTAACAGGGAAAATAAATAATTATGGGGTAAGAGACAGTCTTGTTGAGAACTAAAAAGTGGCTTAGTGATAGCAGTCATAGGCAATGGTTGCCTCTTAAAGTGGAGCGTGGATAATAGGGGGATTTCTGTATTCCTTATACATATCAATACTTAGGCAGTAGTAGACAGCGAATTGGTTCGCTGTTGACAGAGTTGTTTCAATTATTGAAATCATAGTGGGCTATGAGAAACACCAGAAAGATTTAGACACATTAAGGGGTGGAATGGAATGACCATTCTCCAATATTTCTCACTGTAGTACGTAATTTTAACTTGAGCAAATTAAAGGTAATGTATCAGGTCGACTGTCAATGTTTCATTTACTTATTTGCTGTAAATTTACAGGAAAAAGATAGCTTTCCTGAACAACTTTATGAAAATGTCTAGTGCAAGGCAGCAGAAGTGTGACTGATGCATTAGTTTTGACTATTTGTAGCGAAACTGACCAGTCTTGTTAATTTTATGCTACTGCTTGAGCAGAAGCCCTGGCACTAGAATTTTCTGTCTGCAGATTTAGGAAATCAACATCATCAACACAATAATTTGGTGAGATTTTTGTTTTGTTCAGAGGAAGCTTGTATTTTTCACTTCCTACTCACTTTGCTAAAGGAAGCTGTGATAAAACTTTCAAGTATTTGAAGGTTATGAATGCAGAGAAGGACGCGTAATTGCTATGATGGTCAATAAGGGTGTAACTGCATGGGATGGGGTGAAATTTAAAGCAAAGGAAAATATAGGCTTAAAACAAGGTAAAATTTCCTTTCCATTAAGTCTGTTAATCTGTGGCATAATCTCTCAAGAGCAGAGATGGGAAAGCCATTCCTGTTTAGTTGTTAATAGCTCAAGCACAAATTTACTGTAGAGAAGCAATCCTGTACTAGTATGGATGGACTGGATCAGGGATCGGCAACCTGTGGCCGGCCAGGGTAAACCCCCTGGTGGGCCGGGCCTGTTTGTTTACCTTCCGCTTCCGCAGGTTTGGCCAATCGCGGCTCCCACTGGCTGCGGTTTGCCACTCCAGGCCAATGGAGGCGGTGGGAAGGGGCGGCCATCACATCCCTCAGCCTGCGTCACTTCCCGCAGCCCACATTGGCGGCCGAACCTGCAGATGCGGCAGGTAAACAAACTGGCCTGGCCCACCAGAGGTCTTACCCTGGCGGGCCGCATGCCAAAGGTTGCCGATCCCTGCCCTAGATAACCAAATAGATCTCTTCCGTCTCTGTAATCTGTGGATTGTGTGTATTTTCTTTTTGCATGCTAGTTTGGTAGAAAGTTCATTAAACCAACCTGTTTTATAGCTGGAGGATCACCATGCAGCTGTGTTCTGCTGATGTCTTGTGTTTCCTCCTGTTTACAAAGCCTTTCTAAAAGTGCTTTTTTGCCTTCTGTTACTGTATGCATTCTGTCCGTTAAACTTCTTCGAAACAGTACTACAGCTTTCTCAGAAGCACTCTTCTTAAGCGGACCAGGTGATGATTCTGTAGAAGAAAGCACCGTATGTTATTGGAGAGGGGGAGAGAGAGGCATAGCAATGTAAAGAGAAGACAAACAAAGTGATGAGTCTACACTGTATAACTCTACAGACTGGCATACACTTGTTTTCTAAAGCTATTATTCACCAACCACATCTTGCTGGTGGGGAGAAGAATTGCCTGATGTATCTGGGTCATAGAGCTGGTCAGAAATTCTGTGATTAACATTTTTCTGTTGAAAAAAGCTGATTTGTCAAATCGAAACTTTAATACCATGTCCAACAGGGAGTGAATCTGACCAGTTTCTTGTAAAATCACTGTTAAACCTCAGGTATTCAAACTTTTCTACTTGCCACTCACAAGTGCTCTCTTCAGACTGTTTATAAGCTGATAATAAATGAAAATATTTAATTGCCCAGCCATAGTTCTTTCTTAGCTTCAGTTTATACCTCTTTTCTGAGCAGGGTAATCTCAGAAATGTGACATTTAGCTGCTCTGTATATAGATCTGAAGTCTTTTTTGTGACTGGAAACCTGTATATTTGGTGTGATTTTTTTTTTTTTTTTTAACTTTTGTGCATCCCCTGGTTTTAATCCTGGAAACTGTAGTCATCCTCTCCCCTCCCCAGCACTTGGATAGCTTTGCTGTAATATGTAGACTTGTATTGCTTCAGATATGATCTTGCTAAATTTCTGTGTAATACCATACTCTTTTCTGATTTGTGCTCTATTCCTTTCTCTGTATCCCAGTGCTTGTTTATTGTATTCTAACAGCTGCCTGATATCAAGCTGATAGTGCTTCATTTTTCTCCACACTACTGTCCTCTACATTACGGGTCAGTACTCCTTACATTCCGATCCTGTCTCTGGTCAGTGTGTTGAATCTTGTAACCACTTAAGATATAACTCATATGGTCACAAACAAGGAAAACCCTTTTCCTGTTAGTTGACACCTTTGCTATGTTAGGCTGATCCATCCTATACAGTTTATCTTTAGGAAAATGACTAAAAGGTACAAATGGAAATCATGATTAAAATTTGGTTATTTAAATAGCTCTGATTTAAATTAGTCCACCCTTAACAAAGCCACTTGTTCAGCAAATAGAACATCACTATAAGTGATCTTCTAGCTAACCATTTACATTAGCCTAGTGAGTACTGTGCTGACAGTCTCTTGTTTAATCTGTATTTCCATTATTTACTTACTAAGGAAAGCATGGTACCTCTTTTTTGAGTTTATGCTGACACTAACAGGCCAGTCTTCTCCCCTTAACGTGTTTCCTTTTGTTCATGATAGTGATTCTAGAATCTTCTCAATATGGAAGTTAGGCTCACAGGTTTATAGGCTTCTGGTGCTTTCTCTGGTGTCTTGTTAGCATCTCACCAGTGTGCAGTGGGCACCAAACACCTCCAGTCTTGAGTGGTTTTTATTTGGCCTTCTTTCAGATGGCTCAGATGCCATCCATCCAGAACAGTGTCTTTACCTTTTCTGAGGTCTTAGTCTTCAAGGCCTGAGAAATTTGTGTTGGTGGCATATTTCTCTCCCTCTTAGTAAGCACTGGGACAAAGAAATCACACAATTTCCCCACAGAATCTTGATTAGCCTAATAAGTAAGGCTATGTTTTAGTCATGGGTATTTTTAGTAAAAGTCATGGACAGATCACAAGCCGTAAACAAAAATTCACTGCACATGCCCGTCCATGACTTGTACTATATACCCGTGACTAAATCTCGGGGTGGGGGGGGCAGCGGTGTGTGGCCTGGCTCTGTGCTTCCCTGGAAGCGTCGACATCGCTCTCTCTCAGCTCCTAGGCGGAGGCGCCTCTGCGCACTGCCTCCGTCCTGAGTACCAGCTCTGCAGCTCCCATTGGCTGGGAACTGTGGCTAATTGGAGCTGCGGGGGGCAGTGCTGGCAGGCAGAGGCAGTGTGCAGAGCCCTCTGGCTGCACCTCCCCAGGAGCTGAGGGATGTTGCCGCGCCGCCCAAAGCCCTCACCCCTTCCCACATCTGATCTGCCCCCCACTCCTGCTGCTGGAGGAGGGGAGCACGGTGGCCTGAGACTGCCTCAGCAGCAGCCTGTGCAGCTGGCCCTGGGGCTGCCCAAGCTGCTCAGATGGCCTCCAGGCCAGCCGCACTAGCTGCTGCAGAGGTCACGGAATCCGTGACTTCCTTGACAAACTAGCAGCCTTACTAATAAGTGATTGATTGTTTTACAGCTTGAATATTTGATGAAACTTGCACCTCGCATTCAACATTATTTGCATATCCTCAAAAAGGCAAAAAACTCTTACCATCAGATGCTTTTCTCTTGATACCCCAAGGTCCTGTGTTTGTGATAATGTCTCCCACTGATTCTTATAAAAGAAAAACAAAGTATTCTGTGAACGAATATACTTTTAGAGGTGTTCTAAAAACAGACAAACCAAAAAAAGTCTTTATGATACGTAAGTAATGTTTAGAGAAGGTGACTCAGAGCAGGAATAGGAATGTCCTGGACAGGTTAGGTGCCACTAGAAAGTATGTTTGCATTCACAAATTTGATGCTCAAAATCAGATGAGCTTTGCTACGAAGTTATCACATGTCAGTACTGCTTTCTGGTGCTGACCTGAGAGATAGCTCAGTGGTTTTGAGCATTGGCCTGCTAAACCCAGGGTTGTGAGCTCAGTCCTTGAGGGGGTCATTTAGGGATCTGGGGCAAAAAAAATTGGGGATTGGCCCTGCTTTGAGCAGGGGGTTTGACTAGATGATCTCCTGAGGTCCCTTCCAACTCTGATAGTCTGAGACTATGAGACAGCCATGAGCTGACACTGGTGTAAGAGTTCATTAAATTCTCAAATGATTCATTGTCAAACTATAGCATTACATTTTTTTCTTCAGTGCAAGTTTGTGAAGACCGCATTAGGATACCAAAATGAAAGCAATATCTCTAAATCTTTTTAAATAAAGAATGGGAGTACTTGTGGCACCTTAGAGACTAACCAATTTATTTGAGCATGAGCTTTCGTGAGCTACAGCTCACTTCATCGGATGCATACTGTGGAAACTGCAGAAGACATTATATACACAGAGACCATGAAACAATACCTCCTCCCACCCCACTCTCCTGCTGGTAATAGCTTATCCAAAGTGACCACTCTCTTTACAATGTGTATGATAATCAAGGTGGGCCATTTCCAGCACAAATCCAGGTTTTCTCACCCTCTGCCCCCCCCCCCCCCCAACTCACTCTCCTGTTGGTAACAGCCCATCCAAAGCGACCACTCTCCCCACAATGTGCACGATAATCAAGGTGGGCCATTTCCAGCACAAATCCAGGTTTTCTCACCCTCTGCCCCCCCCCCCCACCCCCAACTCACTCTCCTGCTGGTAATAGCCCATCCAAAGTGACCACTCTCCTTACAATGTGTATGATAATCAAGGTGGGCCATTTCCAGCATAAATCCAAGTTTAATCAGAACGTCGGGGGGGGGGGGTAGGAAAAAACAAGGGGAAATAGGCTACCTTGCATAATGACTTGGGCGGCGCGGCAACATAAGTCATTATGCAAGGTAGCCTATTTCCCCTTGTTTTTTCCTCCCCCCCGGACGTTCTGGTTAAACTTGGATTTATGCTGGAAATGGCCCACCTTGATTTATACATTGTAAGGAGAGTGGTCAGTTTGGATGAGCTATTACCAGCAGGAGAGTGTGTTTGTATGTGTGGTTTTTGGAAAAGGGGGGGGGGGCGGGGAGTGAGAGAACCTGGATTTATGCTGGAAATGGCCTACCTTGATTTACACATTGTAAAGAGTGGTCACTTTGGATAAGCTATTACCAGCAGGAGAGTGGGGTGGGAGGAGGTATTGTTTCATGGTATCTGTGTATATAATGTCTTCTGCAGTTTCCACAGTATGCATCCGATGAAGTGAGCTGTAGCTCACGAAAGCTTATGCTCAAATAAATTGGTTAGTCTCTAAGGTGCCACAAGTACTCCTTTTTCTTTTTGCGAATACAGACTAACACGGCTGTTACTCTGAAACCTTAATAAAGAATGTAACTTGAGGTTGATTCTGTTTATGAGGTAGGTAATAATTACATCTGGGCTAAAATATAATCCTAGGCAGCAATGTTTATCAGCCCAGGACACAGCTGTTATCAAATTAACGGGGAACACTTTTATTATAGAGAGATGGGCTCCCTGTCCTTTATCCCTTCATTTTGCTTGGATACAATAAAGCCTATGCTCTTATTTGCTACTGCTCTCAGAATTCACCGTGCATGTTATTTTACAAAACCTGTCTGACCACCTCTACAACCTGTCACTTCAACTAACTCCAATGCTGAATGTCAAAGAGAGCACAAAATTGTCATGTTTATAAGTTTAGTCTTAAGAGAGTGGTATTTTCACTACTGTTCTAATACCTGATATGAGGTTAGAACTTTCACATCCCCAGCTAGATGCAACTAGAGGTTGTCTTCTGAAGATGCAGTCAACTTCATCGTAAAACCTCATCTTTCGTCTGGGATTGCCAAGATGATCATTTTCTTTTTGCAGTGCGCGGTATTCATATTTTAAGTTCTTGTACTTTGTGCGACATTGCTTCCAGTCTCTGTCTATGCCAATTTTCATTAACCTTCTGGCAATCTCCTCAAAGATTTCTTTATTTCTTGTTGCACCTTCAAGCATTTGTTGTATCTTCTCATCTGACCATATATTTATCAGAGCTCTGACTTCATTATCACTCCAGTGTTTTCCTGCTCCTGTATCATGAACTGTAATAACCCTAAAGTGATTCTGTGCTTCATCCAGAGGAATTAAATTGTCTGAAAATATGAATGAAACAAATAACGGGATTGCAGAATACACAAAAATAAAAGTATATCTATAGTTAAATTTTATTCAGTAATGGAGTGTGGAGTGAATTAACATTTGAACTAGGATTTCTGAATATTTTCTCAGGACTTTAAAGGTGTATATGTTGCAATAATATATGGGAACAATTCAGTCATGCATGCAAAAATATTTTTCTGCTTATGAAACTTAAGTTATCAGTGCCTTCAGATGGTAACAGATTTTTGTCCGTGTGTTTTTATTGTTGCAGTGTATTATTAACTTTAAAACATTCGTATCCAAGCTGTACAGAGAGTAGCAATTAGATTTCAAGCATAAACAGCAACTTCTGTATCAGTAATAAGAGGAAAATATTTTCATATTAACTTTAAAAGTAGAAAGGGATGTACTAGTACAAATGCATCATGAAGGTGAAAATTGTAGCAGGTAGACTAGATGAGCAAAAGCCCAGTATCTGGAAGTTTCCTAGTGTCCAGGTGGTGACATCAATCATAAATTGGGTATAGCGCAAAGTGAGAGTTCGAACACCAAGAGCAAGTACATTTTGCTACTGTATGGGAACAAGTACTGTATGAAATAAATTTAAAGGTTAGTGTTTAAGATTTTGAACCTAATTCTTAGGTATTCGGGAAGTCAATGTAACCGTCCAAATAGAAGTGTAACATAATACAAGGTTAAAAAGTACTGTATTTAATGAACTGTAGAGTTTTGGATATACTGCAGAATGAGACTGGTGATGAAAGCTAGAAAGAGACTTTTTAAAAATGATTGTCTGGAATTGGCTAAAACACAAAGCTGTATTTTTGGAGCTGGCTCAGTTGAATATGTAATTTAAGATTAAATAATTAAGGGTGACAGAATTTTACTAATACTTCAATATGAGTGAGAAATATATTTAAAGAAAACAAACAATGGGACAGTCCAGCAAATTACATAAGCAGAAGCTTAACTACAGACATGAACTTTCAGCTTCAATGGGACTATACCCATGCCTGTAGTTAAGTACGTGCTTATGTAATTTGTTGGAATGTAACCTCTGTTCATAGTGATTGTGTGGTAGCAGCTCTCTCTGGTGCTTGTACAGAAAATACCTATATGCACTATGGCTCCATTCTAGCAATTCTTGCTGCTAGAACAGAGCCTAGTGCGTGGACGGTGCTCCTGCCCCACTGAGTAGAGCTGGTATAGGGACTGCTCCTCAGTGAATCAAGGTATTGGAGGCTGTTTCAGCGGGTTCACACCCGATAGCTGCCACCAGGATCCAGTCTGGAGGCTCGGAGCATACATATTAGGGAATATGAAGGGATTGTGATCCCTACCATGATTATAGATGCACCCAAACTTGAGTGAAAAACACATTTTTGTCTCAAGTGTAGATTAGATGATTTCACTTCAGTTAACTTGAGACAGTACTGATGGAATAATAGTTGATCTAACTGAAACCTTAAAATGGGAGCAATGGTTTACAAGATGAATGTACACGTTTTACCTCTGTGTATAATTAAGACAGGTGTTTTGGTAGCTAAACGTTTACTATGTGTCTCTCTGACAATTCAGTTTTATCCACAGCTGAATTGAAGTAGATGATAAACAATGGCAGCTGGAATCCACAGTAGAGATCAGGTTGTCTTGGGCTATTGTGATTGAAATTACATTTTTTTTTTTTTTTTTAAACTGAGATGTGTACAACTGGACACTTACCTGTCCCGGTTATCTGTTTCACTACTGATGGGCCAGATATATCCTCTGAAGTAGTGCTTATAGAATCATCATCTATCAAAAAATGCAGTTTTATGTTAAATCTGTTTAGATATGTGAGTTGTGTATATTCTCCCCACCTTCTGCAGATCCATAATAACAACTTAAATTAAAAAGATTGTAGTAACATTAATGCTTAGATACAGCTGTCTCAACCAGTTTGCCTTGCCTTTAGAAAAAAAAATCAGAATTAAACTAAGACCTTTTTAACTTATCTGATGGATCTCCCCAGTACTTGGCAATTCAAATTATTGCCAAGCAAATACAAATGTGATGTAAATATAGACCGTACTGTTGCTGTTTTATGCCTCACTTTGCATTTAGTATAATAACTATATATTATACACATTACAAGTTACTTAGCACAGGAACTCTGTTAAAGTCGTTTGGTTTATAAAATGGACAGAACTGGCAGAGCCACTGATTTGATGAAGTGCTGTCCCATGATTGTGACATTTACATTTTAACCTGTACAGTTCTAATTATTAGCTAGAGATTGTCCAGTGATTAGGGCACTAGCTTGGTAATGGGAAACCCAGATCCCTCTGTTTCCTGCTCCACCACACACTTCCTATATGCCCTTGGACAAGTCACTTAGTCTCTCAGTGCCTCAGTACCTTATCTATAAAATTGGAATAATTGTACTTCTCAGAGGGGTGTTGGAAGGATAAATGTTAATCATTGTGAGGCATTCTAATATCTCAGTAATGGGGGCCAGATAAGTACCTTAGGCTCAGAGGTCTTCAAGGGGGTACATCAACTCATCTAGATATTTGTATAGTTTTAAAACAGGCTACATTAAAAAGCACTAGTGAAGTCAGTACAAACTAAAATTTCATATATATATAGATTTGTTTATACTGCTCTGTATACTATACACTGAAATGTAAATACAATATTTATGTTCCAATTGATTTACTTTGCTTATTTCATGATTATATGGCAAAAATGAGTTTTTCAGTAATCATGTGCTCTGTCACTTTTGTATTTTTATATCTGATTTTGTAAGTTTTTAAGTGAGGTGAAACTTGTGGGTACACAAGACAAATGAGACTCTTGAAAGGGGTACAATAGTCTGGAAAGGTTGAGAGCCACTGCCTTAGAGGGTATCTTCACTGCCCAAAAAAAAAGTGGTGGGTGTGTGTGTGTGTGTGGTGTGGTGTGGTTTTTGTTTTGTTTTTACACATAAAGATAACTCTGTTAATTGCTAAAGTCATAATCAGGGCCACCTTTACCCATACGCAAAGCTGCTTAGGGCACCAGGAAATTTTGATGTCCCCTGCGCGGTTGCGTGCTGCTCCGGCTCTTTCCTAGGCCCCGGGCTCTTCCTGCCCCAGCCCCACTCTCCTGAAGATTGCAGCCAAGCCCGACCCTGCACTCACGGCGGCATAGTAAGTAGAATGACCCGGCCTCAGCCTGTTTTGCTCCCCTGACTCCCAGCCATGCCACCGGCGAGTGCTGGGGGGGGCGGTTCCCCTCTCCCCCCAAGCCTGGGAGCCAGGGGAGTGGAGCAGCCTGTGGCCCCAGGCCTCCGCGGGTGGGAGGTGGGGGCTGGCCACAGGCCTCAGCGGGGGGGGGTGGCCATTTCCTGCTGGAAATGGATTGACCTGGCCCCAGCCTGCTCTGCTCCGCTCCCCTGACTCCCAGGCTTGGGGGGAGGGGAGAATTGCCCCTCCCCTCCCCCCCCCCGCACTTGCTGGTGGCACGGCTGGGAGCCAGGGGAGCAGAGCAGGCTGGGGTTGGGTCACTCCACTTCTTACAGGAAGTGGCCAGCCCCCCCCCCCCCCCCCCCCCCGGCGGAGGCCTGGGGCCAGCCCGCTTGCCCGTGGAGGACAGCAAAATAGCTAGGTACAGCCTTGGTCATAATCCTGATATTTTTCAGCTGTCCTTGAAGGAGGATAGCATGGCTAGCTGTCTATCAAAGGCTTTGTCTTCATAGCTAAAAAGGTGTTGTGGAGGCAAGGCAGAGGTAGTTTGTTCCTCAACTAGCTACATCAAGATAAATCCTAAGTGACTGGGGGAAGGAGAAGGACTGACAGACAGCCATGCTGTTCTCCTTCTGCAGTCCTTCTTACTAGCAGGACAGTGGGGTGGGAGGAGGTATTGTTTCATGATCTCTGTGTGTATATAATGTCTGCTGCAGTTTCCACGGTATGCATCCGATGAAGTGAGCTGTAGCTCACGAAAGCTCATGCTCAAATAAATTGGTTAGTCTCTAAGGTGCCACAAGTACTCCTTTTCTTTTTGCGAATACAGACTAACACAGCTGTTACTCTGAAACCTTTCTTGTTTTGTTTTTCTTCTCTTCAAAGGTGTGTGTGCTTTTTTTGTTTTTTTTCATTGTTTTTAGTGCTTTGTTTTTTTTCCCCACACACACACAAGTGTAGATCCTGTCTACCCTATATTTACAGGAAAGTTCAATGGACAGTTGAAAAATATTAGCATTGTCTTTAAAAATTAACTGAGAGATGTGACTTTAAAAGAGTTTAAACCATCTAAGTTAAAGGGCTTCTTTAATATAGTGGGCTGATGTGGTTATCAAGTAGGGATTGCCATTTGGGTTTTCACATGTGCTGAATCCCAATGATGCCTTCATTATAGAAAATAGTAGAGTTAAATCAACAGATGGAATGATTTTTGTGCCCCTTTGGAGGGAGCCATGTTCAGCCTGCTTCAGTTGAAGGGAAAGACTCTAATGTAGGGCTTTATTGATAGCTTACCCGTACTGTTCCATTAATACAGATTTGCATTCTGTATAGTACACAAACCTCTATTAAATAGTAATAAAAATAAAAAGTTAAAGGTTTTAAGCTTTGTTAGGAATCTTTAGAATTCTTGAAAACGTCAATGTTCATCAGAACACAAGTCTCATGACACAAGACTCCCCCCCCCTCACCCCCCCCTTCGTTCCTGAGTCAGGTTTTTATGTAAAAACTTTGATTTCTTCAAGGCCAGAATTTTACTGCCTAATGTGAGTTTTGTCACTGACTTCAGTAGGGCTAGGATTTCACCCTTTCTGAGGTTTCAGGATCTGGAGGAAGGTTGAGTTTTCTCCTCTTTCCTTGTTTTTGGATACTTGGATGTCTTAGGCCACTTGGGCTTTTAATAAAGGACAGGGCTGTGTGTACTCTTGTAAACATATAAGATCACTAGTAAATAAGCATGACTTTATTGGATGCAATCAGGATAAGTGAGATTAATATTCTACATGTAAATTAGTTCTTAGCAGTTATGCAGCTCTTTATACCTTTAATTATATTTTGAAAGGATTTTACAAATATTTGTATCTTCATAAAAATACACCTAAGTCTAAATTTTATAGAAAGGCAAACTGATTCAGAAATTATACTTCATGCCATAAACCAACCATTAATTGTCTCATTACAAAAAATTAGCAAATTATTCCATAATTGCCCTTTATGGGAATCTTTGCACTTTCCTCTGAAACGTAGGACTAGCTACTGTTGTACTGAATCAGAGGACCACTTGGTCTGATTCGTATGGTGATTCTTATGCTTTTAAGTGACCTGACCAAGGCAACCCAGTGAGTCAGTGATAGGAATTCCTGCATTCTAATCCCATGCTCATTCCTCTCAACCATGTTGTGTTTTTAACCTATTTGTGCACTGCTGTCTTTAAATGATTCATATTGTGGAATGGATATTGCATGACAGGAACAGAAAACCAATTGATTTGCATAGTACGCAAATGAAAATATTCACATGACATCTTATTATTCATAGTATCATTCTACAGGAAAAGTTCTTCCTGCATTCATGTGACTTGGCTGTGTCTCTGAACCTAGATGGATGTTGTTTTGCCCTGTTCTCAATATAGTTTTGTCTCTCCATACAGTGTCGCCTTCATAGAATTGCTTTGATGTAGTTGTGGTTGTCGTAGAAATCATAGAAATGTAGGACTGGGAGGGACCTTGCTAGGTCATCTAGTCCAGTCCCCTGCACCGAGGCAGAACTATCCCTGACAGGTGTTTGTGTAACCTTTTCTTAAAAGCCTCCAATGACTGAGATTCTACAACCTCTAGGTAAATTGTTCTAGTGCTTAACTATGCTTACAATTAGTAAGTTTTTCCTAGTATCTAACGTGAATCTCCCTTGCTGCAATTTAAACCCATTACTACTTGTCCTGTCCTCCGTGGTTAAGGAGAACAATTTATTACCCTCTTCTTTATAACAACCTTTTATGTACTTGAAGACTATCAGGTTTTCCCCCTCAGTCTTCTCTTCTCCAGACTGAAACAATTAAGTTTGTTTAATCTTTCCTCCTAGGTCATGTTTTCTAGACCTGTAATCATTGTGGCGTAAACCTGTGGTATTTTAGCGCATTTTGATGCCATGTGGGAGACCTGTAGATTCCAGATCAGCCTTGTACCCTTTAATCCCAAATGTGACTTGGTTTTGTCCTTATCTGGCTTCTATGCTCTTTGATTCTGAAACATCAGTATATCTCGTCTACTTTCATGACTAACTGTTTTAATTAGGCCATTTTTTCTCAAATGCTTGACATGAGATACGCATTTATAAATTAGTGATTTGAATTAAATTTCTTAATAAAATAAGTCATAACATCTCTATTGCAATTATTGGATTGTGATCCATACATACATTTCTTAAAAGAACTGCACTAGCATAAAATGGTTTGAAAAACCTGAATAGTCCTAAAATGGCCACTGCTGTTGAGTGGCAGCTGTTTTAGGTGTTTGGCCAATACTTTCTAGTTTTTGGATAAAATAAGATCAAATACAAAAAGTATTTATGTCCAACATAGTACTGTAAAGTGTAACTGTGTTCTTTTTTTAATTCGTGATTTGTAAATTAGCATTTTTAGGGGAATCTTGTGTATGTACAATTAAATGGTGTGATAAAACAAAAACTGTATTTGTGCTACTGAACGCTTTAAAAATGTTAACTTTTTACTTCATAAAACAGCATAATTATCCACTAAAATGGGATAGACTTCCAAGATTATTATGGAAAACTCTTACCTTACCTATGTCAATTGTCTCTCTCTTTATATGTGTCGGTTCCAAGTCTTCTGGGATGAAATTAATGAAGTCCTCTTTATCTTCAGGGATTTCTGTGTAAATTCATATAATTAGTATTTTTTTATAATTAGTGTCTTAATTTATGTCTTAAACATAACCACCCACACACCAGAGCTTCTGTAATAGCAAATTCATGCTATTAGAGTAATAACTCTCATTGTTAATTCACTTAAATGTTTTGCTCTCTTGGACTGTTGGCTAAAAAATATGATGGCAACAGTGAAACAAACCTGGGATATCATTAAAAAGATTCTTCTAGTTAGAATAAATACCATGTGATTTATAATTGGTCAGTTTAAGTTAGGGAATGGAATTGACATCAGTGAATTATTTAGATGGTAAGCTCTTTGGGGGAACTACTATTTCTTACTATGTGTTTGTACAGTGTCAGATCTCATTTGGGGCCTCTAGGTACAACAGTAACACAAAATAATAACGAACTGACAATGCATGTGTGCATTTTATAAGGTGGCAATATAGTGATTCTGGTAAAGGGTTTGGTTCAATGACTTCCATGGACTGACTTTAGTGGGCATTGAATCAGACTGAAAAAGGGCAAGAAATGCATAGTCTGCCTTTTCAGTGGTAGTGCATTGTGATGCCATGTTCACAGTGTATCTGTGATGGAAGACTGACAGTAGAGGAGAATGCTACACTTGCAATCCACAAACAAGACACATTCTAAAAATGTGCCATTTCTTTACATTGTGCTACCATGACTTGCCTTTTTCTCTGCTGGCTACTGCTGACATGCGTCTATGTTTGTTTTTCTCTGGGATGGGGAGGAGTGCTTGTCTCCCATTTAATTGGTTCTCTTCCATTTGGTGGCGCTCCCTTTGTAACTGGCAAATGAGGCAAGAATTTATTCGTATCCTTATTATGCAGCTGAAGAAACTGATATAGAGAGGGTAAAAGCACGAGGCTGTAGAACGGGTCAGTGGCTGGCTTCTAGGCCTGTTCTCAGTCCATTGGAGAACACTACCATTAAACATTAATCAACAAAATGTGATCTGTAGCTTTAACAAGTTATTAAAAATGTACCAAAAAAATCAGTGTGGACTTGTTTTGCTTTTGTCAATTGTTGCTTTGCTTTAGCTTTCTGTACAACATTCACATCATAATGCTCATTTCCTATGAGCCAAGAATCTAGACTGTGTCAGCTTTTTCTGAAATTACTGCTAAAAGTTTAGTGAAGGGCACTCTGGGTATGTTTGCACTGCTGCTGGAAGAGAACCTCTCAGCCTGGGCAGGCAAACTTTCACTAGCTCCGTTTAAGCTGGTGTGCTAAATATAGCAGTGTGGATGTTGCAGCTCTGGTTAGCCAACTGAGCTCAAACCTATGGGGTCAGGTAGGCTTGAAAGTCTGAGTTGCTGCCCAAGCCATAGCGTCAATGCTGTTTGGTTAGTTATTTGCACACTAGCGAGTCTGTCTATCCGTGCTGGGCGTCTCTCTCCCAACTGCAGTGTAGACATAGACTTTTAGACCCCATCTACACAGAGCAAACATCAAGCACACTCTTTTACCTTAGTTCTAATATGCCTTGGCTCCATCAACACTGGTTAGTCAAACCAAGTTATGAGCATTTGCCAATAGCCACATTCAATCTTTACTTTATGCATGATCAGCTTGGTATGAAGCAAGACAGTTTGCTGTGTTCATTGGGGATTAGAGCAGTATAGTAGCAGCTTCTCTAGTCATCTTCTTCATTCCTTCATAGACCATCTCTTCGCATCCCATTTTCTTCGGTTTGTGGGCAGGAATTAGGAGTCTGTTTCATAAATTTCAGTCTCATGTTCGTCATCTGTAGCACAAATTGGCTGCCTAAGAACCTGAAGATGTCGAAACTAGAGAACATTGCTGCAGGGTAAAGAAACTCTTTATTCCTAGATTACCAAGCTTGTAAAAATTCCCTGCAGCTTTTCAGAGAAAATAAAATGCTGGGCAGATCTGTGGCACTGTGTACGTAGGGCTGAGACTCTGTGGATGTATGCATTATTTGACTGTCCAAGTGACTGAAACAGAAAACATCCAGTACTCTGCCTACCCCATTTTGCTGAAATGCATTATGTTAGGATCCGAAATCTGTATCTGTCACCTGTCTTGCCAAAAGTCCTGAGCACCCAGCAGCAGCCATAAAGAGGCCATTTATTTGGGTGTCCGATAAGTATGGATTTAAGCACCAAACTTTAAGCACAGTGTTTTTAAAGTCATGGCCTAGGAACTTAGGAAGATTACCTACAGATCTGCTTGAACTTGCGTTCTAGTAAAATCAAAAGGGTGGGGGAAGCCCTAAGAAAGATTAGATTTATTTATTTATTTTTTTTAAAGCATGTTAGGAAGATAGCTTTTTGGAAGCTTCTTCTCTTTCTTCACTGATCTTTCATATATCAAGACTAAGAGAAATTATAAAATTAAACCAAGTACTTAATATTGTAAGGACCTCATCCATGGTCTTGATAGATAGGTCTATGGAAAATTTGATATACTGGGTCAGAATAGACTAGTTTTACCTCTGCGTGAATTCAGTTTCACCCTTTGTATGAGTAGAAGTAATTGTCCACTCTGAATACGTTTCTAGAATGAACCCTGCCTAAAAGTTGTCTTTAAAAAAAAATCACTGAAAATAAATATATATTTAGTGTTTGATATGGATTCATGAAAAATATGACTAGTTCATGCCCTGTAGCAGAATAAGCAAAACTTAACAATGGATTTAGACTCTCCTGGACCATGGTTTCTCAACCTCTGAGTCATGACCCAAAATTGAGTCGCCAGAATGTTTCAGAGGGTTGTGTGATAGCTCCTCTCTCTTAGGGCTGGCTGGGCTCGCCTCCCTGCTCTAGGCACTGCAACCTCCGGGGTCCGAGTGCTACTCAGTTTTAGCCCAGCTGTCATGATGGCGGGAGCCCTGGTAGACCTGTGAGCTCGGTCATAACTTCACTCTCACAGATTTGGCCCAGTCAGGGGGGCAAGGCCAAACCTGAGTGGCACTGCAACCCCAGAAGTTGCAGTGGCTGGAGTTGGGAGCCAAGCCCAGCCAGCCCCACAGCACAGGAATTGTTACTGTGGGGTAAGTGCTGGGCAGGACCCAACCCCCCACCTGGGGGGTCAGGAGCTGACCAAAACCACTCCAGGGTCTCCCCCTCAAGACTGTTTATTGGGTTGCAACAGGCCATAAACATTTACTAATGGTCCTGAGCCCCAGAAGGTTGAAAACCACTGTCTTAGGCTTTTATTGCCAAAAATTAAGACACTTTTGTAATAAATGCCTTACTTTGGCATCCTCTGCTAGAAAATCCATTGAGACCGCTACTGGAATGCAAAGGTGAAATGGAGAAATTATTAGAAAAGATGATTAAGGAGCAACTATTTTTGGAAGAATTCCTATAAGTAGAGGTATGTGTGGGCTGGTACTTCTAAAAGTAGGCATTATTTAGAGACTATACTTTTTTGGAGGGGAGGAGGGGGAAGACAAATTGAGAACCCTCAACTAATGTGTAGTTGTGGTGAAATGGGCACTGAGGCAATTAGATCAGGATTTTGACTAACACTATTTCATTTTCTTCTCATAACAAAGTGAGAGATGAATCCTGAGCCATAAGCTTAAAAGTACCGTATATACTCATTCATGAGCTGAATTTGTTTAGTAAAAAAGGGAAGTATCAGAGAAGGGGGTCAGCTTATGAATGGGTATAGGGAGGGGCTGTGTCCCACCTCTCCCCCTCTCTCCAATAGAGGAGGCAAGGAGAGGCAGCACAGCCAGAAGGGAAGAGGCAGGGCCAGAGTCCGTCTCCCCTCCCCCCCCCCCCCCCAGCTTCTGAAGCAGCTGCAGCTCCACTACTCGGTGCCACCCACCAGAGCAGGCTATGGCCACGCCGCCTGGCCTGCTGGAGCACGCTGCAGCTGTGCCGCCCAGCCCAGCCCGCTGGAACATCCTCCCCTGGCCCTCCCCAGATAAGGTGGGAAGGGATGGAATGGGGAGAGTGTAGGGGTCCTGTGCTGGGGTGGGGTCATGTTGGGGGTGGTCACAGGGGTTACTCCCCTGACCCCCCCCAGCTTCTCGCCCCCCCACCCGCCCCCCAAAAAATTTCCCCACCAGTTGCTGTCCCGGCGCATGAGGGTAAGCAGCTGGCATGCCGGGACACTTTGTTTATTTAGGTTTACCTCCATGCCTGCGGACTGTTGAGGTAAACAAACCATCTCGGCCCGCCAGCAGCTTATCCTGATGGCCCGGGAGTCAAAGTTTGCTGACCCCTGAATTATAGGGTCGGCTTATGCATGGGTCATAAAAATTTTCCATTTTTACTTATCCATCTTGGGGGGAGTCAACTTATAAACGAACCGGCTTATGATTGAGTATATACGGTAAGTAATATCTAGGAAACTCAGGTATTCATCAAACTTCAAAAGGGGTGTGTGTATGTAATAATTAGGAAGATGCCTAGATGTGACCGTCTGATGGAAGGTTACCTGAATTTCCCTATTTTTGTGAATATAAAATGTAGTATGAACCTTTCTTTGCAAATGTAGTTTCATTTTTTTTAAGGTATTTTTATTTAAACTACAACATCTGAGTCTGTCCAATAACCACGTGCCTATTTGATGCACACAATCTTTTGGTAATATTCTGCTGAGTATGGAGTATTTGTAAAGGACCAGTGGCAGATTCTCAGCTGGTGTAAATTGTCCTAGATCTATTGATTTCAATATAGCTGGGACAACTTATACCAGCTGATGAGCACTCTGTGTTCACCTCATCATTGTTCATCAGTAAGGATAAGATTTATATCACGGATTTCGTGACTTTCAGAGATCTCTGTGACATTTTCCACTTCAGCACTGGAGTGGTGAGGTGCAGAGCTCATGGGGTGCAGAGCTCTCAGCCGCTGCGTGTGTTGGACTCCCTGCTGCAGCGGGGAGTCTGGCTCTCTTCCCCCTTCCCCCCATGGGACTCGGGCTTCAGTCCTCCCCTGTCAGCCCCCTTCCCCCCATTATTTTTAGTAGAAGTCACAGAGAGGTCAAGGGTTTCCATGAATTTTTATTTATTGCCCGCGAGCTGTCTGTGACTTTTACTAAAAATAACCGTGACAGCCTTAATCTTATTCAGCAGCATAGGAGTCTATGAAGTACTGGACTGCACAAGGCTGCATACTAATGCTTCAACCATCAGTTTCTCACTATATGTTCATTTTGAAAATATCAAAAGGTACTACTGCAAAAAGAACAAAAGACCTCCATAATTTCATAATGTAAAAATCATTCTTTTTCCCACCCCATTTCGTTAGCAAAGTAACAAGAAAAATCTGAGTGGTATTATCTTCTGTATTCAGAATAATTAAACTCTTTCTTATTTGAACTGGGGAAGTGCAGGATAGAATTCTTTTCTGGAATAAGAAACTGTGTGCAAAGTGTCATCCAAGAGGCAGTTTTTAGCAGAATTACACTTGAAAACAGTAGTTTTTGAAATGTAAATGCTCACTCAATCACAGTTCTGCCAAACTACTAAATGAAATTTTGCAAGAAGGAATTCATAGTTTGTTTTTTTTCCCAGTGATTAAAATGGCAATGACTAAAGTAATCTATATACACATTACATAAAACAAAACACTACATTTTAAAAAAAGATTGTGAAGTCAAGCACTGAAAAGTTAGGAAATGCCAGAATTAAGGTTGTTTTTGCAGCCTTAATTAAGGTGTATGTGTGTGTGCACATCATGATACAATGGTTACTTGACATGGAAAATTTCAGCCCCAAAGGTTAAAGTTGGCAGAGTTCTGTGCAACTGAAAGCAGGGTCTTATAACGGAAGTCTATCTTAATTATATGTAGCACAACCAGCCTATAATTCCCTTATCCTTTGGGTTCATGCATTCAGATAACATATCCGCATGTAAAATGTCACTCTACACATTTTACAGAGATCTTTAATTTTGATCCACAAGAACTATTCTTACATTCTATCTCTCAAATTAGATTTTTATGGGAAATGACAGCCTGTTTTTCCTTACCTTAGAATCTGAGCATGCTGTTTGTCATGGGGATCTGTAAAGGGTGTAATTATGTGCTTTTATTACACAGGCAGAATTTTAGTGAATTTAAATTAATAGAGTGCAGTTCTCTGCCATTGGTAGATGAGCAAGAGCAATGCTGTCCAACAGAGCATCTGGTTAATCACAAGAAGTAATCTCATGTCTATCACTCAGCTTTCCCTTTTGGTACATGCAAAGCTGCCAGATTCTCTGAAGTAATGGTTACGGAAACCTTATCTGTCAGAAGATTTAAATTTGACATTTAAAACTTTTTGAGCATACTCTGCTTAAAGGCTGAATACTGTGCTTAAGGCTGCCAAAGGAGGTCATGGAGTTTCCTTCCCTGGAAATACTCAAGGCAATACAAAGGCATTCCCACACCTTTCCAGTTAGGTGTTAAGCTTCCCCTTCCCCCCCTGCCAGACAATATTTAGTCCTGAATCTTTGCAAAGAATATGTGAGTATAGAGTACTGTAAGAAGCATATGGTGTATTTTGTGGGTTTTTTATTATGAGATTTGACCTCTTCTCTAATTTTACTATGAATGGGAAGTAAAATATCATACTTAGTTATACCATAGCATATAATAATTCCGAATCTTGGACTGACAGGGTTTATGTAAAACAAAAAGAAATAAAGGTAAGTTCCATTTGACTCACCTAAACCAATATCATCTTCTTCCTTTATATGTGTGGCACCTAGTTCTTCTAAAAGATTTCTTACAGACTTGTCTTCTTTGAATTTGTCAGGGAGCACTATAAATGTATAATGCACACTGAATTAATGAAAAGCATAGATGTCACTACATAAGGTGCTGGTATTCTCTCCTACTTAAAGGATTTGTAGACCGTTACGTTGTCCAATTAGTGTTTCAGAATATCTCTCCAGTGGCTTTTCAGATATAAATTGGCTTACTAAATTGAGGAGTTTATGTAAAATAGGAATTTTTATTTACCTGTGTCAGAAACTTGCTCTATATTTGTGACCCGTAGATCTTCTGACATATTACTAACAGAGTCCTCTTCACCTGTGTCTCCAGGCATTTCTGTGTAAATAATATATTGAATTAGGGTAACACATTTTGCAATAATTCTGTAGTTATGGAAGTTTTACTTTACGTTACCTTTTACAGGTTATTTAATTTGTTAAAAATGAAAAGGGTCTAAAACAGGCTTGTGGGTACCCTTGACAAATACAAATAAATAAACAAACCTGTTAATCACAGCAATTTCACCCAATATTGCTAGCCAACAATGACCAAAGAGAAAATAAACACAGATCTTACCACCATTCCACTCACAAACTTCACAATTCTTCCTCTTTTTCACAAAGCTTAGAAGACTAGACAAGTATTGCAGTTTGCCCTAAAGGTCAACAGATGTAGACTGTTTTGGACCAAAGGAGGAAGTGAGTTCAAAAGTTGAGGGATGGCATTGTTAACTAGATCAGTGGCTCTCAACCTTTCCAGACTACTGTACCCCTTTCATGAGTCTGATTTTCCTTGCGTACCACAGAGTTTCACCTCACTTAAAAAATACTTGCTTACAACCAGACTAAGATCAGACATAAAAATACAAAATTGTCACACCACACTATCAATGAAAAATTGCGTACTTTCTCATTTTTTGCCACATAATATCAATTGGAAAATAAATATTCTTACATTTCAGTGTATGGTATATAGATCAGTATAAACAAGTCGTCACCTGTATGAACATTTTAGTCTGTAATGACAGGTTTCAGAATAGCAGCTGTGTTAGTCTGTATCTGCAAAAAGAAAAGGAGTACTTGTGACACCTTAGAGCCTACAGATTTATTTGAGCAAAAGCTTTCGTGAGCTACAGCTCACTTCATCAGATGCACGCAGTGGAAAATACAGTGGGGAGATTTTATTTACACAGAGAACATGAAACAAGGGGCGTTACCATACACACTGTAACAAGAGTGATCAGGTAAGGTGAACTATTACCAGCAGGAGAGAAAAAAAATCTTTCGTAGTGATAATCAGGGTGGGCCATTTCCAGCAGTTGACAAGAACCTGTGAGGAACAGTAGGAGGGGAAATAAACATGGGGAAATAGTTTTACTTTGTGTAATGACACATCCACTCAGTCTTTATTCAAGCTTAAGTTAATGGTGTCCAGTTTGCAAATTAATTCCAATTCAGCAGTCTCTCATTGGAGTCTGTTTTTGAAGTTGAAGAATTGCCACTTTTAGGTCTGTAATCAAGTGACCAGAGAGATTGAGGTGTTCTCCAACTGGTTTTTGAATATTATAATTCTTGACGTCTGATTTGTGTCAATTTTATTCTTTTACGTAGAGACTGTCCAGTTTGGTCAATGTACATGGCAGAGGGGCATTACTGGCACATGATGGCATAAATCACATTGGTAGATGTGCAGGCGAACGAGCCTCTGATAGTGTGGCTGATGTGATTAGGCCCTATGATGGTCCAGTTCTGCGGTGACCTAGAATCCTATTTTTGATGTCTCCGACTCAAGGAATATTTCCCACACACCTCTGAACAACATACTAACCCACAGAGACCTTCCTACCAACACTGCAAAAAGGAGGATTCTGGGTGGACTCCTCCTGAAGGTCAAAACAACAGACTGGACTTATACAATAGAGTGCTTCTGCCGACGTGCACGGGCTGAAATTGTGAAAAAGCAGCATGACTTGCCCCATAACCTCAGCCGTGAAGAACACAATGCCATCCACAGCCTCAGAAACAACTCTGACGACATAATCAAAAAGGCTGACAAAGGAGGTGCTCTCATTATAATGAATAGGTCAGAATATGAACAAGAGGCTGCTAGCCAGCTATCGAACATCACATTCTACAAGCTATTACCTTCTGATCCCACTGAGGGTTACCAAAAGAAACTACACCATCTGCTCAAGAAACTCCCTGAAAAAGCACAAGAGTAAATCCGCACAGACACACCCCTAAAACCCCGACCGGGGTATTCTATCTGCTACCCAAGATCCAGAAACCTGGAAATCCTGGACGCCCCATCATCTCAGGCATTGGCATCCTGACAGCAGGATTGTCTGGCTATGTAGACTCCCTCCTCAGGCCCTATGCTACCAGCACTCCCAGCTATCTTTGAGACACCACTGACTTCCTGAGGAAACTGCAATCCATCGGTGATCTCCCTGAAAACACCATCCTAGCCACTATGGATGTAGAAGCCCTCTACACCAACATTCCACACAAAGATGGACTACAGGCCATCAGGAACAGTATCCCTGATAATGTCACGGCAAACCTGGTGGCTGAACTTTGACTTTGTCCTCACCCATAACTATTTCACATTTGGGGACAATGTATACCTTCAAATCAGTGGCACTGCTGTGAGTACCCGCGTGGCCCCACAGTATGCCAACATTATCTATGGCTGACTTAGAACAACGCTTCGTCAGCTCTCATCCCCTAATGACTCTACTTGCGCTACATTGATGACATCTTCATCATCTGGACCCATGGAAAAGAAACCCTTGAGGAATTCCACCATGATTTCGACAATTTCCATTCCACCATCAACCTCAGCCTAGACCAGTCCACACAAGAGATCCACTTCCTGGACACTATGGTGCTAATAAGCGATGGTCACATAAACACCACCCTATACTGGAAACCTACTGACCGCTATACTTACCTACATGCCTCCAGCTTTCATCCAGACCACACCACATGATCCGTTGTCTACAGCCAAGCTCTACGTTACAACCACATGTGCTCCAACCCCTCAGACAGAGACAAACACCTACAAGATCTCTATCAAGCATTCTTACAACTACAATACCCACCTGCTGAAATGAAGAAACAGACTGACAGAGCCAGAAGAGTGCCCAGAAGTTACCTACTACAGGACAGGCCCAACAAAGAAAATAACAGAACGCCACTAGCCATCACCTTCAGCCCCCAACTAAAACCTCTCCAGCGCATCATCCAGGATCTACAACCTGTCCTGAAGGATGACCCATCACTCTCTCAGATCTTGGGAGACAGGCCAGTCCTTGCTTCCAGACAGCCCCCCAACCTGAAGCAAATACCAGCAACCACACAACAGAACCACTAACCCAGGAACCTATCCTTGCAACAAAGCCCTTTGCCAACTTTGTCCACATACCTATTCAGGAGACACCATCATAGGGCCTAATCACATCAGCCACATTATCAGAGGCTTGTTCACCTGCACATCTACCAATGTGATATATGACATCATGTGCCAGCAATGCCCCTCTGCCATGTACCTTGGCCAAACCGGACAGTCTCTACGTAAAAGAATAAATGGATGTCAAGAATTATAATGTTCAAAAAGCAGTCAGAGAACACTTCAATCTCTCTGGTCACTCGATTACAGACGTAAAAGTGGCAATTCTTCAACAACAAAACTTCAAAAACAGACTCCAGCGAGAGACTGCTGAATTGGAATTAATTTGCAAACTGGACACCATTAACTTAGGCTTGAATAAAGACTGTGAGTAGATGTGTCATTACACAAAGTAAAACTATATTTCCCCATGTTTATTTCCCCCCCTACTGTTCCTCACAGGTTCTTGTCAGCTGCTGGAAATGACCCACCTTGATTATCACTACAAAAGGTTTTTTTTCTCTCCTGCTGGTAATAGCTCACCTTACCTGATCACTCTTGTTACAGTGTGTATGGTAACGCCCCTTGTTTCTTGTTCTCTGTGTAAATAAAATCTCCCCACTGTATTTTGCACTGTATGCATCCGATGAAGTGAGTTGTAGCTCACGAAAGCTTATGCTCAAATAAATTTGTTAGTCTCTAAGGTGCCAGAAATATGCCTTTTCTTTTAGTCTGTAATTACTTCACTAGTGTTTTTTATGTAGCCTGTTGTAAAACTAGGCAAATATCTAGATGAGTTGATGTACCCCCTGGAACACCTCTGTGTAATCCCAGGGGTATGTGTACCCCTGATTGAGAACCTCTGAACTAGATCATGGACCAGTCTTTTTGTCTTTCAGGGTATGTCTACACTGCAGTTAAAAACCCATGGATGGCCGATGCCAGCTGACTTGAGCTTGGGCTGCAGCGCTGTTTAATTGCAGTGTAAACGTTCCCCAGGCCCTAGCCTGAGTCTCAACCTCTACACTGTAATTAAACAGCCCCTTAGCCTGAGCCCCAGAAGTCTGAGTCAGTTGACATGGGCCATGGATGTTTAATTGTTAAATTCCTTCACATGTGATGCTTGCCTTCTGTGTTCCTTCTTTCAACTCATCTTGTCAATGGTGCAAGAACAGACTCCTCTGATGCTTTTTAATATAGTAACTCCTAACTTCTCTACCACTTTTCAAATATCCTTTGAAAACACCATCTTTTCTCCCTTGCCTTTATGCATCTTTGTTTCTCAATCCCTTTTATATAACAGGAGATAATTAGCTAGTATGAAAAGTTACCATACATTATCTAATTATAAAACATTATCTTACTAACTACCATGCTTCCATTTGGCATTTATTTTTTAAATGTTCAAATGCTGTGTATTTTTTTTTAAATGTCACATCAGTGCTGTGAAACTAATAATTGTAAATAATAGTTTTATAGCTAAGTTCTTACCTAAGGAGTCTTTTTCTGTTTTAGCTTCTATCCATTCTGTAGGCCTCTCACCTTCATCATTATCTGATTTGCTTGATTGCTCTCCAGTGTTGTGTCCCAGAATGGCATCCAGTTCATTAAAAAATTTCATACTTTTACTTATGTTCCCTGAGTCTTGGGCATTTTTTACACTCTTGTATTCATGTTTTAAGTTCTTATACTTTGTTCTGCACTGTTTCCAGTCCCTTTCAATGCCGAATTTTTGAAGCCTAGCAGCAACCTGTTCAAATATTCTTTTATTTCTTACTGTCACTTCAAGCTGTTGCTGGATGTTTTTGTCTGACCATATATGTATTAGAGCTCTGACTTCATTGACAGTCCAGTGTTTTCCTCCTTCATTGGCTACCGTTGGAATAAAAGCTGGATTTTTGGACGTCTCTAATATTGATGTTGAGTTACCTAGATCAGGTGGGGTGGGAGAGAGACACAGGTATGGGTTACCTGCATGAGGTGGGGTGGGGTAGAGGAGGGCAGAGAGAATGAGAGTGAAGGAAAATATTTTATTTTCTTCACAACATTGGAGCAAAACTAGAAATAAAATCAAGGTATCAAACAAAGCTGTTAATGATAAAACTGTATTTTCTGACTTGTAAAGACAGTAATATTATAATGAAACCAGAATGCACTAACTCAAGAGAGAGATTTTTTTGCTGCCCTCCACCTTCAAAAAAAAAAAATTTAACTTTACTTTCAGGAGTGACAGATTTGCTGTTACTAGTACTTTATGATGTAGTGCTTTACGCTTTCATCATGATCTGAAAGAGCTGTAAAAACACTAATAAACTATGTCCCATTCTTGCCAACATTTATACATGTGCTTAACTTTATGCACACGTAATTCCTTTGGGTTTGCACAGGTGCAGAAAGTTAAGTGTAAGTAAGGATTAGTAGAGTCTGAGCCTTAATCCTTGCAAAACAACCCTGTTGGGGGAAACTGAGGCACACACTTGCCTAAAATCACAAGAACTCAATGGAAGAGGTAGGACTAGAAGCCAATTCTTATAACTTGAAGCTTTGCATTTCCTTGATACAGTACAATATAAAAGATTATTATGTGACCAAATCAGAGAACTTACTGTGTATATTAGTAAAAATATTTTTGTTTTATAAACGATTTAGATAATTAATTTCCTTTTCATTTTAAAAGTTTTTCAAATTGTACTTTTGCTAGCAACTTCTAGTTTTCAATTTTTTGGGGAGGTTGGGGGAAGAATATCACAATTTCCTAATGCTGAAACATATTCTCAATATTTTTTTAAATTGTTTTATTTTAGACTTGAAGTCTTAATTGAATTTACTATTAGTTTTCTGATCAAATCAGTTTACTAAACTATTTTATTTTGTACTCCTTTAAAACAATGAAATAGGATTAGGTCTTTCTAATGTTTTTGTAGATTTAGAAAACTCATTGTTTTCCTTTTTTGTTTTCTTAGTGATTTCAATACTTACAGAGAAGTGCAAGCATGGAAGTGAGAGTAATTGGCATAAATTTTGCAATAAGTGTGCTTATGTGACTTTTGCCTTTACAACCATCCCTTTCCAAATAGTAAACCATGCTGTGGTGGTTGGATACTTCAAAGTCATTAAGTTCTGTATGGTGGCAAAAATGACCTTTGCTAGCACAGTCTGATTCAGTGAAGCATACTTATGTGAATAAACCTATTCGGTGATAAACTTGGTCTAGAGGGAATAGTCACTGTGTATGAGTCTCTTTAAGCCATTCTACTCATAAGGAAGCTTTACTAGTAGATAGCATTTCCCCCCTTTTTTATTTTAATAATTAAGTCCCAAGTCAGCATACAGGAACCTCTGCAGCTGCTGGCCCATTGATACACTACAGGTGGAGAGACCACTCCCAGGTGGCTTAACAGCTAGGCTTCCTGCATTTGCGTTAGAGGAACATGGGATTGTTTCTTCTGCAGTTGAGTTGAGCACCACAGGAATAATCGCACTGGATCACAGTGAACACCAAAGAAGCTTGAAGTGGTTGCAGCTCAGAATTATTGGAGTTGCCTTGGCAGCTGGTCTGCTTTCTATTTGTATCTTAGATATTTTTAAGAGGCTATCATTTTGCTGTCTAAGAGCCAACCATTTTGGCTAGAGAGAGAAAGGAAGAAAAGAGCCCAAGGTGCAGAATGGGAAAGTCCTCCATTAACTCTTCACATTCCACAATTCATGACTAAGGAACATGCGATAGTTTGGTAGGGGGGAGGATTGTTTAGCTTTTGCGTCTGGCCAACACTTCTATAGGTAAATCAGACTGCATATGAGCTAGACTTCCAGACTTGCATGACTTGAAATTGTTCTGGATTGGGTCTCAATGGGTAGGTGGATTGAACATAACTCCAGAATTTTTCATTTAGAAAATGTTGAAATGGGATGCTTTGACAAGTCTGAAACCTTTCCCAAAAACTTTTCAAATAAAAAAAATTGTCAAAACTGACTTCACAAGAAGTTATGGTTTTGACAAGTGAGCATTTTTTTGATGGAAAAAGTTTCAAAAATTCCCAACCAGCTCTAAAAAATAATCTTGTCAATGGGATGGTTTTGCTAGCATGGTAATTTGCAAAGCATACACTGTGATTTGAGCCTAAGCCTTATGCACTGACAAATGAAAGACTAAATACCTCACAGTTTTCAGAGCTAAAGCTTTGCCTAAACTTTCTCACAATAGTACCCTTACATCTACACTCCCACTCTACTGTATGCAGGAATTTAAAAACAAATCCAGAGACTGAAGAGTGAAGTCGTTTTTCTTTTTGGGAGGTGCTCAGGTTCTGCAGTGCTGGGCACCAATAAAAGATAGGGCTTATACCTACTCTGCTGTTGCATGGAGGTGCAAATAGTAGCAGCGTGCCCTCTTGAGGGCAATGCTAGGTTTACAATGGTGTCGTTGTGCCAGGCCCACACTCAAAAGAGGCCCATTATGGTTGCCAGGCAGGAGCATTGGAAGCTCCCTAGAAGTGGGGGGAACGACCAGTGCCTGGACCAACGCCCCACCCTCTGCTCTGCCCCTCTCTTCGTGGCCCTACCCCCACTCAGTCTCTTCCCCTGAGGCCCTGCCTGGCGCTTACTCCCGCCCCCGCCTTCCTCTCCCCCCCATTACTCATCATTAAGGCAGGAAAAAAGTAAAGGGGCCATGAACATCTCTTTCCCCCCATTCCAGCACTCCTGTTGCCAGGTGTCTGGTTTTTGCCCAGAAAGTCTGGTCAAAAAGTAGACCTGGCAGTTGACCAGACACTAAAAGTCCAGTAACAGAAGTAACCACAATCAGCCTGCCCACCAAGAGGGTGGGAAGAGTAGCTGCTGCTCCCTTGAGGAGCTGCAGCTCAGCTGGAGAGAGAACCAGCTCCCAAGGACATGGCCCTGGCAGAGGGAGGTAGGTACCAGCTTGCCTCCGGCCCCTGCCTCGCTCCAGGGCCAACTTCTACCCCTGCCCAGCTGTGCTTGACCCCAGCCCCTACCTTACTCTGTGAACTGACAGCCCCCTTCACCCCACCGTTTCTTACAATTATTCCCCATGGGGTTCCACAAATATGTTTGGCGTCAGGCCCACAAAAGGTTAATCTGGCCCTGCCTGAGGATCACAATGCCCATGAGGGAATTCTGCCCTGAGAAGGATGACCGTGTTCTACTGGGGAGTCAGCTTCAGTTTCCAGTAAGGGCTTCATAGGAGCCTCTCAGAGAGAGGTTGCAACAATGATGTGCATCTGTGCCACCCTGCTTTTGAGGCTGTTCGCGCTGTCTGCCAGCTCCTGCCGAAGAAGTCTCAGATGGTTTTGTATCATTGCAACTTCCCCCTAGCAACATGGTGTGCTAGCTTCTGCTAATGCAGCACCTGGAGTGAATCTTGGCCTAGGTTTTAAAAAAAGAATTAGATTTTCTTCCAGGACTCAGTGTTCTGCTCTGTGCCTCAGTTTTCCATCAGTACAATATTCATCTAGATCCTCTATCCCCTTAATCATTAATCTGAGTGTGAATTGTAAGCAAAGCTATATACATCAGGAGTGAAATTCTCACCCCCTTTTGTGCCAAATAAAAGGGGTAAAAAAAGGGCTCTAAAAATCCCAGATCCAGTTGGAAGACCACTCCCTGGATGCAACTAAGGTAATAAACCTTCATATGTTTTAAATAAAATTTCTATTCATCTGGCTTTCAGTTGGAAAAAGTTTCCTACTTAATGAGCGTAGACATGCCTCACGTTCCAGTCAAAAGCTCATGGTCTGTGTTGGAGAAAATGTATATTTGGGTTTTCAGATCCATCAGTTGGTGACTGGCAGGACTAACAGTTCATGAGGACGACTTGCTGGGAAAGCAAATGGTTTACGTTGCTCAAGTCTCTGCTGAACATGAGTATCCTGAGCAAAGGCATTGTTGCAACTAGACAGTTCCCAACTGAGTTGTTGGATCATCGGTGGACCTGTGGATTTGCTTGCCAAACCTCCGCATGAAATGGGGATGCAGCTGCTGTGAATGCTACTGCAGTCTTGAGTTGTTCATTCTACTTTGTTAAATCCCTGCAGATCTCTGCGCTCAGCCCATTTACTCATAGATTTTCCAATTTGTACAGAAATTGCATGACTTGGCAGAAATTCCACAAATGACACATGCCTCACATGCTATCATATGACAGGTCCTCAATTAGTACTTCATAAAATACTCTACTCTAAAATAAACTTAATCTGATTAGCTGTTGCAGGGAGTGGTTTTTGAGGGTGAAAGCTGATATGGAGTCAACAAATTGGTCATGCAGTGGTCATCTGCCACCCATAGTGGTTAACATCCAGTTGTTCATGAGGCTGCAGAAATTTAAAACTAGGAGGAAGAAAGAGAGCAATAATGTCTGTTGTAAAGTTACATTAATCAGAAAGGTTTCAGAGTTACAGCCGTGTTAGTCTGTATTTGCAAAAAGAAAAGGAGTACTTGTGGCACCTTAGAGACTAACCAATTTATTTGAGCATAAGCTTTCGTGAGCTACAGCTCACTTCATCAGATGCATCCGATGAAGTGAGCTGTAGCTCACGAAAGCTTATGCTCAAATAAATTGGTTAGTCTCTAAGGTGCCACAAGTACTCCTTTTCTTTTTATTAATCAGAAACTGACTGCTGATGTACTGAGGCTAATGGAAGCTGTTCCTAGCAAGACACCATTATTTAACTCCTTTTAGTTTTTTCTAAAATGCAATGAGAAATAAATCTAATAGCTGTGTTTTGCTTTTCTCCCCGCACCATCATACTGTACCTAGTTCAATTGGTCTGACATGTGAAATAAAAAGTAATGGATCCTCTGGGACATCCTCATCCTCTTCTAATGCAACTGATATTTCACCTGAAGGGGGTAGGGAAAGAATTTTCTTATAAACAGATATGGAATAAATCTATCTAGACAATATTACAATGTGTAAACTGCAGTCAATTTACAGTGACAAATTTGTTTGCTTGCAAGCATATAAATGTAGGCAGGAAGTAACTGTAATAATGGGATAGATGTGTTAGTGAACTTTAATATATTCATTTTACTGTATTAGAAGCAAATTTTAAAATACATGTAAAGAACAGAGCTGATTTACCCCTTTTGGCTCATATATGCCTTTTTGCCTCTGTTTGTGAGGGATAGTCTATTTTTCAGAATATACATACTACTAGCCTGTCACTTCAAAATAAAAAACAGAAGCAAAAATCCCAAATAAACACCATTTCCAGATGGATCCATATTATCCAAAGCAAGTTATACAACAATAAAACAGCTAGAATTATTGCCAGAATAGCTTTTAAATGTGATAAGGGAAAAACTGAATTAATAAAGTTGGACCAGAACAGACATTTACTTGATTGAACGCTAACCTTTGTTATGGTGTCCCTCCATGAGTTCTGAGAGAGTTATTGTAGCAAACACCAGACAGGTGTGTAAGGCAGGCATGCTTAAGTGAAGTTCAGAATCTACTGAATCTGAAGAATAATTTTGATTAGCCAGGGAGAGAAGATGAATTTGTGTGACTTACCTAGTTGGAATGGCCATCATCCCTTTCAGCATTTCCAAACATCCTATAAACATGTTATGTTTTATTTAGTGTTGATTAATATTAAAAAAAATTTTTTGTTGCTACTGAACAATTTGAGCCATGGATGTCTGTGGGGCAGTGTGACAAAGTTCCTCCTCTACCATGGTGGGTCTTGCGCTTATTGGCAGATTTGCTCATCTTGGAGCTTCACAGCAGCCCTCAGTTTGGCCATTTTCATGAACCCACAGTCCAGGTCAGCTCCTCCTATGTCTGACCAGGAGTTGGGAGGTTTGGAGGGAACCCGGGCCCGCCTTCTATTCTGGGTTCCAGCCCAGGGCCCTGTGGAATGCAGCTGTCCAGAGTGCCTCCTGGAACAGCTGTGCAACAGCAGCAACTCCCTGGGCTACTTCCCCATGGCCTCCTCCCAACACCTTCTTTATCCTCCCCATAGGACCTTCCTCCTGGTGTCTGATAATGCTTGTACTCCTCAGTCCTCCAACAGTATGCGTTCTCACTCTCGGCTCCTTACACGCACACCACAAACTGAAGTGAGCTCCTTTTTAAACCCAGGTGCCCCAATTAGCCTGCCTTAATTGATTCTAGCAGCTTCTTGATTGGCTGCAGGTGTTCTAATTAGCCTGTCATCTTAATTGTCTCCAGAAGGTTCCTGATTGTTCTGGAACCGTCCCTGTTACCTTACCCAGGAAAAAGGGACCTACTTAACCTGGGGCTAATATATCTGCCTTCTATTACTCTCCTGTAGCCATCTGGCCCAACCCTGTCACACAGGTAGTATATTGTTGCACTGCATGTCTAGTCTGTATACATATATGTATTACTTACACAGTGCTGTTGGAATATCTGATATTAACCCCATATTAGACAAAATTAAAAAGGGGTTCAGTTTTCAGAGTCTAAATCCCAAAGTCCCATGACTTGCAATGAGATTTAGGCAGCTAGGCCCAGATTTTTTTAAAGGTGTTCAGACTTTCTGCATGGTCCAAAGGGGTGAAGTCCAGCACAAAATGGGGGCTGGCTGTGGTGGAGAGATACTTCATCCCTCTCTGACCTCGTGGAAGATGCATCCTGTGGCTATTTTAATTTGAGTATGAACTGGTGGGTGTTTTTTTTTTTTTTTTTTTTTTTTGTATTTCTTCCCCTCCCCTTCCCATTCAGATCAGTGGGAGGCACAGAGTGCCAGAGCTACTGTGGGAGAACAGGGCTTCCTATGGATGCAGACTGTGTGTGGTATTTCTCCCCCCCCTTCCTCCCCCCCCACAAGAGTGTTTTCTTTCAGGTCTGCCCCAAAGACCTTTCTAAACACAGAATCATAGAAGTGTAGGACTGGAAGGGACCTCAGTAGGTCAGCTAGTCTAGTCCCCCTGCACTCATGGCAGGACTAAGTAATAACTAGACCAGGGGTCGGCAACCTTTCAGAAGTGGTGTGCCGAGTCTTCATTTATTCACTCTTATTTAAGGTTTCACATGCTAGTAATATATTTTAATGTTTTTAGAAGGTCTCTTTCTATAAGTCTTTAATATATAACTAAACTATTGTTGTATGTAAAGTAAATAAGGTTTTTAAAATGTTTAAGAAGCTTTATTTAAAATTAAATTAAAATGTAGAGCCCCCCCTGGGCCAGTGGCCAGGACCCAGGCAGTGTGAGTGCCATTGAAAATCAGGTCAAGTGCTGCCTTTGGCATGCGTGCCATAGGTTGCCTACCCCGAACAAGACCATTCCTGACAGGTGTTTGTCTAACCTGTTTTTAAAAACCTCCAATGATGGAGATTTCACAACCACCCTAGGCAATTTGTACCAGTGTTCACCTTCTACCTGTCAGAGTAGTTATTTCCTAATGTCCAACCTAAACTTCCCTTGATGCAATTTTAAGCCCATTGCTTCTTGTCCTATCCTCAGAGGTTAAGGAGAAAAAAAAAATTCCCTCCTCCTCCTTGTAACATTCTGTTAGGTACGGTAGAACCGCAGAGTTATAAACAACTCGGGAGTGGAGGTTGTTTGTACTTCTGAACAAAATGTTATGGTTGTTCTTTCCAAAGTTTACAACTGAACATTGACTTAATAGAGCTTTGAAAATTTATATATAGAAGAAAAATGCTGCTTTTAACCATCTTAATTTAAATGAAACAAGCACAGAAACAGTTTTCTTACCTTGTCAATTTTTTTTTAAATTTTCCCTTTATTTTTATTAATAGTTTACATTTAACACAGAACTATACTGTATTTGCTTTTTGTGTGTATCTGCTGCTGCCTGATTGGTGTGTGGTTGACCGCTCAGTTTGTAACTCTGGTGTTCGTAACTGAGGCTTACTGTACTTGAAAACTGTTATGTCTTCCCTTGGTCGTCTTTTCTCTAGACTAAACAAACACAATTTTTTTCAATCTTTCCTCATAGGTTGTTTTCTAGACCTTTAATCGCTTTTGTTGCTCTCATCTGGACTTTTTCCAGTTTGTTACCATCTTTCCTGAAAGGTGGTGCACAGAACTGGACACATTACTCCAGTTGAGGCCTTATTAGTGCGGAGTAGAGTGGAAGAATTCTTCTTGTGTCTTGTTTACAGCACTCCGGCTGATACATCCCAGAATTCTATTTTATTTATATATATATAATTTTTTTTTTTTTTTTTTGGAAAAGCTTGTGATCCATTACAATCCTCAGCTCCCTTTCCGCAGTACTCCTTCCTAGGCCATCATTTCCCATTTTATATGTGTGCATTCTTAAGTGGAGTACTTTGCATTTGTCCTTATTGAACTTCTTATTTACATCAAACCATTTCTCCAATTTGTCATTTTGAATTTTAATCCTATCCTCCAAAACACATGAGCAGAAGAGCAGAAAATCTCTTATGAAATCTTTTCTTTTATGAGAAGTAATAAAATGTCTAGGACATACATTTTAAAGGATGCTGTGTCAGAAAATAGATTTAAAAATTCAGTTAAAAACATTCTTATTGAGAGTTGTCACTTCCATGGGAATTTCCCCACTGACTTTAATGAAATAGGATTGGGCCCATAATGCAGTATTGTGTGACTTTTCTGACTTGTGTATTTTAATGGACAATTCTTAGATACTAGTCTTATCACGGTTTGTCCCTTGTTACCTATATACTAGTTGTAAGTTACATTTATGTTTTAGTGTGTGTGTGTGTGTGTGTGTGTGTGTGTGTGTGTGTGTGTTGTGGCGGAGTTATGGTTGTGTGAATTTTTGCATTTCAATTCTGAACTATTCCTACTACATTATTGCCGTTGACTTTATTTAATTTCTGTGCTTTTTATAAAGAAGAATTAAAACCAAATGCACAAAGGCTTCCCTTATTTCCTTTTCTGTATAGACATTTGAATGTACCACTATTACATCATACTTTTGAAATCAGATTTTTCACATGCCCCAAAATGCAGTACATTCCACCAAGGATGCAATTTTTTAAATTAATATCCTGGATTGGGGTTCATCAGAAAAGCTGGCTGATTATTGGGTCCTTTCTGAAGTTATCTTAAAGATATTAAGGGTAAGAGATGTGAAACATTAATTGAAAATGCCCCTTAATGATTTAAGGTTCAAAGGAAACTAACCATTTGGGCAAAGCAGTTTAAAACATGCAGGATAACCTTGAGTTCAGGGGTGGATTCTCAGCTGGTGTAAAGGTCATAGCTCCACTGAAGTCAATAGAGCTATAGCAATTTATACCAGCTTAAGATCTGCCCCCTGAACTTCTTCCATTTTTAGATTTTTGTTTTAAATAATGCACAGATTACAGTAGTGTACAATTCACAATACATGTTTAATTTATTTTAACTAAATATCTTCAAATGGATGACACGTTATCATAGAACTACATTCATATAAATTTTTAAAAATTCTTTAAGATTAAAAACTAAAAATTTGAGTCTTTTCTTAAAATATGGGAAAAATCACACTTTCCCAACTGTAAGAGATGTCCACTTCCATTGTAGAGGAAGATGTGCAAAGGGACAAACGGGAGTTAGGCATCCAACTCCCCTTTGTGCCTTTGAAAATCTCCCCTATACTTTAATTGATTTTTGTTTTGTAAAAATGATTCACAATTGTAACTTAATCCAAACCTCTTCACATTGTGGGAGCAAATTGGATTCTGATTTGAATCTCTCATCTCTCCTCTCCCCCCCCCCCCCCCAAGATTCTGGTACTGCTGTAGATAATGAATACCAAGGGGGGCCTTTTTCTTGATGTCAGTTCGGATGTGACTGAAATCTTGTAACAGCATCACAGGGGCTTTTGGCACTGTGAGATCACCAACTGCAGCCCTAATCTAGCCTCAAACCTGAACCCTCACCTAATTCTAATTGTGATCAAAACATTGTCTCAGCCTGTCTCTAATTGTCTTGTCTCTTCCACCTCTCCCTGTGATATGGTAAATCCCAGTGTAATGCTAATGATGCTTATGCACACTGAGGGGGTTTAACAGAACCTGATGTGCAACTGGTTTGGTAAATACCACCATTTCTTCGTGTTTAAAAATGTCTCTTAAATTATTTATGTCTTGCTTCAGAATGGTCTCTGTTTATATATTTTTAAACATAACCAATTTTACATGACTAAATACACTAATAGCTTCATTCAAAAATGTTTATCAAATACTCAGTGCACAAATGTAATACAATTTTGTAAGCCATGCATTTCCATTTCATTGTATTCACATACTTCACAATTAATAATATTGCATTTAAGGGGGTAAATCTTAAAATAGTAATAAAAGTATGCTAAAATTAAACATCTCTTTGACTTCAGACCTGACAGTAATTATTTATTTAAAAAAAAACCAAACCAAATTTATAATTGAGTTGGGAAATTTGTAATACAGTATATGCTATAATAATTAGTTTCTTTTTGAACTGAAGCTCTCAAAACCTGTTGCAAAGTATTACAAATTATATTCCAAAGAAAAAATTTTAGATGAATATTAGGACCCAGTTGCACAAGGTACAGAGCCTCTGCAGGACTGGACCTTTCCAGCAGTTAGTGAAATTTGTTAGGATTATGCTGTATTTACAGACTTCGACACTGGTGGTGCTAACCTTCTTTTTTCCCCATCTGCAGGGGATGCATCAAGTCAGTTGCTGTTCTGACTCTGTTTCTAGGGCTATATAATGTGGCTTTTAATCTTACCAGATTTATTGTTTTTTGTGCAAAGACAAGAAATAGAAATTATTTTTTACCTTCAGTGTTCTCTGTGGTAGTGCTTATGTTCAGCTGTCTCTCAGTTGCAGAGCACTTGCCGTTTTCATCCTCTGTTAATTGTGTGACTGGTTCATATTGCAGTATGGCATCCAGATCATGAAAAAACTTCATGGTTTTAGTGGCATCTCCAGAGTTGTGGGCATATTTAACTGTTCTGAATTCATACTTCAGATTTTTATACTTTGCACGGCACTGTTTCCAGTCTCTGCAAACTCCTAACTCCTGTAGTCTTTTAGCAATGTAGATAAATATTCCTTTATTCCTTAGTGTTCCATGAAGTTGCTTTCTTATGTTTTTTTCTGACCAGACGCTTAGCAAGGCTTTAACCTCCTCTTCAGTCCAATGCTTTCCTGCTCCACTCTCCATGTTGAAAGTGACCTGGAAATGATTCACTATTTCTAGCCAAGATTTTGTTTCCTTGGAAACCAGACGGCTGGTTGTCAGTAAGCTCCACAGAGATGAAAGGATCTAGTTTTACTGGCTCAAACTGCCTGAGGGGAGTAACTTGAGAAACTGCCAAATAAGCAGGCTTTATATTAGAAGCAGACAAATAAAACCGCTCCTGCACAAATGAAGTGTAATCTAGTACCCAGTATTCCACAAGATAAAAAATAAACTCAGGGTGTCTACTTGCTTTAACCCTTTTTATGAACAATGTTTTAAGTATGATCACTCTTTTTAATGAATATTTTAAGAAAGAAAGTAAATGCATTCTTTTTTTTAAGATTATGTCGTGTTGTAGTTTGTTAGGAATTAATTCGACATTGTAGCAGTTTTTGTTTGCAGCCAGTTTTACATTTTGGAACCTAAAAGATGTTGGTAAGAGTTCTCATTAAGTTACAAATTATGATTGCATTTGGTATTTTATTAGCATTAAAAATACACATTGGAATCATCCACGTTTTAAATTGTGTGCCTGTATTTTATAAAACTCCTATTTTATTCTAGCATTGTTCATGAGTACAACTGAGCTAAACAAAAAAGCTGAAAACTAAGGGCAGGTCTACACTACTGCACTACATCGGCGCAGCTGTATTGCGTCTGGTGAGGATGCACTATGCTGACAGGAGAGTGCTCTCCCATCAGCATAATTACTCCACTTCGGCTAGAAGTGGAAGCTATGTTGATGAGAGAGCACACTCTTGTCAGCATAGCGCCAGTGTGGACAGCAAAAAACTTGAGTTGCCTTGGGAGAGCGGGGGACTTTTTCACACACCTGAATGATGTAAGCTAGGTCGACTTAAGCAGTAGAGTAGACCTGCTCTAAGGCTAAAGAGGTATGATGGTATAGGCTGCATGTTAATGAAACTGACCTTTTTAGCGCCATATGGGTACTGTACTAAGGACCAAATCCTAGTTCCTGCCCGCAGCTCAGGTATATGGGCTCTATGCTGGAGAACTCTAAGGAAAGCAAAAGGGGAGAACAGAATCTCATAGACTAGAAGCGGAGGCCCCTTGCTGCATATTTTCACTAGAGTAAGGAGGTTGCTTGGCTTGGTTAGTTGATCTGCACAGCCATGATTCTACCAGTTCCACTCCTTTCCCAGCCATTACTGACTTCAAAAGTACCTATTGAGTATTGTTTTGCTGGATGGGGTACAGAGCCCCTGCCAAGCTTTGCACAGCCTATCTCAGAGGGTTGACTGCCTATTAGGGTGTGTGTGTGTGTGTGTGTGTTGGGGGAGACGGGGGTTGCCGGGGCGGGGGGAGGTGGTGAGGGTTGGATTCAGAATTTTAATCAGTGAAAATCAGAGGCATTACACTGAAGGTTAACTGCAACCATCCTTTATTTGATTTTGCTATGATATTTGGAGGGCCATGATCAACATAGAAATGGCCTAAATTTTAAAAACTGTGTTTAAAGTCGATGAGTGTACTGTACCCACCTTTAAGTTTTTCTGTCAATTTTTGTGTCTACAGATGCATTTTTCTGAGCAAAGTAAACTGGTGAGGGCAGGAAAGAATTTTTTCTGTAACTTCTTTGTTATAATAACATTTGGTAGTACAAGAAACAATAGCAAATAATTTTTTGCACAAAAGTGTTCGTCTTAGGGTTGTCAACGATTTTTAAAAAATCACAATTATGAGGTTAAAACAAACGGAATACAAAATTTGCTCAATTTGTATTTTTTATGTCAAATATTTGTACTGTAAAAAAATTTAAAAACTAGTATTTTTCAATCAATCTCGTACAAGTACAGTACTCATACTGTAATGCAATCTCTTTATCGTGAAAGTGAAATTTACAGATGTCAATTTGTTTTGTTTTTGAGTACAGCTATGTTAAAAAATGCAAAACTTTAGAGCCTACAAGTCAAAGCATGAAGGGGCATACAAATGTTTAACGTAACTGGCACATAAATACCTTGCAACGCCAGCTACAACAGTGTGATGCAAATGCCTGTTCTCACTTTCAGGTGATATTGTATATAAGAAGAGGGCAGCATTATCTCTAATAAATGTAAACAAACTTGTTTTGTTTTACTGATTTGGCTAAACAAGAAGTAGGACTGAGTAGACTTGTATGAGGTGAATTGAAAAATGTTGTTTCTTTTCTTTATTACAGTTCAAATATTTGTAACCAAAAATAATAAGTGAGCACTGTACACTTTGTATTCTATGTTGTAATTGAAATCAATACATTTGAAAATGTAGAAAAAATCCAAAAATATTTATATTAAATTTAAATTGGTATTCTGTTATTGTTTAACAGTGTGATTAAACAGCAATTATTCATGACTGTTTGTTTTTTAATTTAGTTAAATTGTTTTGCGTTAATAGCGTGCATTAACTGCAATTAATTGACAGCCCTAGTTTATTTTTATATTTTTAAAAATTAACTTTACACACAGGTGGTATTAATGACTTAGGCCTGGTCTACACTATGCGTTTGTCGGATTTAGCAGCGTTAAATCAAATTAACCCTGCACCCATCCACACAACGAAGCCATTTTTTCGACATAAAGGGCTCTTAAAACCGAGTTCTATAATCCTCCCCAACGAGGTGATTAGCGCTGAAATCGACACCACCGTTTCGAATTAGGGTTAGTGTAGATACTAAGGTATTGGCCTCCGGGAGCTATCACACAGTGCACCATTGTGACCACTCTGGATAGCACTCTGAACTTGGATGCACTGGCCAGGTGTACAGGAAAAGGCCTGGGAACTTTTGAATCTCATTTCCTGTTTGGTCAGGCGAGCTCATTAGCACAGGTAACCGTGCAGTCCCAGAATTGAAAAAGAGCTCCAGCATGGATCGCACAGGAGGTACTGGATCTGATTGCTGTATGGGGAGAGGAATCCATGCTATCAATCTACGTTCCAAAAGACGAAATGCCAAAACGTTTCAAAAAATCTCCGAGGCCATGGGGGACAGAGGCTACAGCAGGGATGCAACACAATGCCGTGTGAAACTTAAGGAGCTCAGACAAATGTACCAGAAAACCAAAGAATCAAACGGACGCTCCGGGACAGAGCCCCAGACATGCCGCTTCTACGCTGAGCTGCATGCAATTCTAGGGGGGGCTGCCACCACTACCCCACCCCGTTCGTGGACTCCAGTGATGGGGTACTCTCCACCATGCCTGAGGATTTTGCAGACGGGGAAGATGAGGAGGAGCTTGAGGAGAGCACACAGCACACCGTTCTCCCTGACTGCCAGGATCTTTTTATGACCCTGACTGAAATATCCTCCCAAGCCAACGAAGCTGGAGAAGGGACCTCTGGTGAGTGTACCTTTTTAAAATATAATACATGTTATAAAAGCAAGCGTTTTTTAATGATTAAGTAGCCTTGAGGACTTGGGATGCATTCGTGGCCAGTACAACTACTGGAAAAGTCTGTTAATGTGTCTGGGGATGGAGCGGAAATCCTCCAGGGATGTCTCCATGAAGCTCTCCTGGAGGTACTCTAAAAGCCTTTGCAGAAGGTTTCTGGGGAGAGCAGCCTTATTCTGCCTATGGCTGAAAAGAAATCTTCCCCGCAGTTAGCGTGTGGAGGGGGTGGGGGTGGGGTGGCATTGGTGCTGAGCCGTTCATGTTTGGCTAGCAGGGATCTTCCCTGATACCAGCCTCATGGTGGGGTGAGGAGTAAAGCAGTCATCCCAGAGAATTGGATCGGGGGTGGGGTGGGGGGTGGGATAGTTTGATTTCTGCTGCTGCACATTAACTGGAAAACCACAGCACTAAATGGCCAACTCAGCGTGCTTTGCTTGCTATGGGAGAGGAGGGCACTGCTGTTAGGAAGGCTGCAGAAGCTGAAAGACTATGGCTTACCATGGCCACCTGCAATCCGAATTCTGTTGCCTGGCACTGCATGTGTGATCTCTAACACCAAAGCCGCAGGCACTCAATATAAGATGCAAAATGTGACCTTGTACCAAAATCACATATGCTATGTAATGTGAATAGTGTTGTTCACCGTGAAAGAATATAGTCATTGTTCTGTAAAATGTATCTTCGCTTCCTTTTTTTTCCTCCAGCAGCTGGAAATGTTTCAAGCCTCCCTCCTCCGTCCCAAAGGCTATCTCAGATAAGGTGGCGAAAAAAATGCACGCACAATGAAATGTTCTCTGAGCTCATGCAGTCTTCCGGCACTGACAGAGCTCAGCAGAATGTGTGGAGGGACACAAGAGCAGAGTACAGGAAAGGGGCTGATGAATGTGAGGAGAGGTGGTGGCTGGAAGATCAGAAGAGGCATGAGGCAACGCTGGGGCTACTGCGGGATCAAATGGACATGCTCCAGCGTCTGGTGGAGGTTAATGAACGGCAGCAGGATCACAGACTGCCACTGCAGCCCCTGTTTAACCACCCACCCTCCTCCCCAAGTTCCATAGCCTCCTCCCCCAGATGCCCAAGAATGGGGGGGAGGAGGGGCCTCTGGGCACCCAACCTCTCCTCCCCAGTGGACAGCCTAAACAACAGAAGGCTGGCTTTCAACAAGTTTTAAAGTGGTCTTTTTCTTCCCTCCTTCCAAACTGCAACCGGGCTACCTTGTGATATCTCCCTGTTTTTATAACCAATTAAAAAAGAATACATGTTTTTTAAACTATAGTGACTTTGTCCTTTGCAAGCAAGTTGTGATTGAAGGGGGGAGGGCAGGTGGCTTACAGGGAATTTAGAGGCAACCAAGGGGGTGGGTTTTCATCCAGGAGAAACAAACAGAAGTGTCACACAGTACCCTGGCCAGTCATGAAACTGGTTTTCAAAGCTTCTCTGATGCGCAGCGCTTCCTGCTGTGCTTTTCTAACTGCCCTGGTGTCTGGCTGCGTGTACTCAGCAGCCAGGCGATTTGCCTCAACCCCACCCGGCCATAAACGTCTCCCCCTCACTCTCTCAGAGATTGTGGAGCACACAGCAAGCAGCAATAACAATGGGAATATTGGTTTCGCTGAGGTCTGAGCGAGTCAGTAAACTTCACCAGCGACCCTTTAAATATCCAAATGCATATTCTACCACCATTCTGCACTTGCTCACCCTATATTTGAAAAGCTCCTTACTACTGTCTAGGGTGCCTGTGTATGGCTTCATGAGCCAGGGCATTAAGGGGTTGGCTGGGTCCCCAAGGATAACGATAGACATTTCAACATCCCCAACGGTTATTTTCTGGTCTGGAAAGTAAGTCCCTTCCTGTAGCCATTTAAATGGACCAGAGTTCCTGAAGATGTGAGCGTCATGAACCTTTCCCAGCCATCCCACTTTGATGTTGGTGAAATGTCCCTTGTGATCCACCAGTGCTTGCAGCACCATTGAAAAGTGCCCTTTGCGGTTTATGTACTGGCTGCCCTGGTGGTCTGGTCCCAAGATAGAGATATGCGTTCCAGCTATAGCCCCACCACAGTTAGGGAATCCCATTGCACAAAGCCATCTACCATGACCTGCACATTTCCCAGAATCACTACCTTTGATAGCAGCAGCTCAATGATTGCGTTGGCTGCTTGCATCACAGCAACCCCCACAGTAGATTTGCCTACTCCAAATTGATTCCCGTCTGACCGGTAGCTGTCTGGCATTGCAAGCTTCCAGAGGGCTATTGCCACTCGCTTCTCAACTGTTAGGGCTGCTCTCATCTTGGTACTCTTGCGCTTCAGGGCAGGGGAAAGCAAGTCACAAAGTTCCATGAAAGTGCCCTTACGCATGCGAAAGTTTCAGAGCCACTGGGAATCATCCCAAACCTGCAACACTATGCAGTCTCACCACTCTGTGCTTGTTTCCTGGGCCCAGAATCGATGTTCCACGGCATGAGCCTGCCCCAGTAACACCATGATCTCCAAATTGCCGGGGACCATGGTTTTAGAGAAATCTGTGTTCACCGCTCTGCCGTTGCCTCCTCGCCTGGTTTTTCAGGTGCTGGTTCTGCATAAACTGCACGATAATGCGCGAGGTGCTTACAATGGTCATAACTGCCGCAGTGAGCTGAACTGGCTCCATGCTTGCCATGCTATGGCGTCTGCTCGGGCAGTCCAGGGAAAAGGGCGTGAAATGATTGTCTGCCATTGCTTTCACAGAGGGAGGGTTGACTGACGACATTTACCCATAACCACCTGCAACAAATTTTTTGCCCCATCAGGCATTGGGAGCTCAGCCCAGAATTCCAATGGGCAGCGGGGACTGTGGGAACTGTGGGACACTTGCCACGGTACTGTGGACGCACACCGCCGAATTAATGTGCTTAGTGTGGACGCATGCACTTGAATTTATACAGTCTGTTCCCAAAAATCGACTTCTGTAAAATCGGAGTACTTTCGTAGTGTAGACATGGCCTTCTAAAATATCTTTGAGACTTGGGCATAATCAGTGGTGGAAAGTATTAAGTTATTGTTGGGATCAAGCATATTGAACATTTGCACCTTATTCTCCTGTTTTTTATAAGGTCTTTTCGATACATAAAATTATTGTAGAATAGTTACTGCACTTTAAATGCATGCCCTGCCTTAATCCGAATTGTCTTTTCAAGTAGACAAGCTGTTACAGTAGTATAACTCGAGAATGACTCCAATGATGCCAGTTGAGTTATACTAGTTTAATATGAGAGCAAAATCACATCCTATTGTACAAGACCTTTAGCTGTTTTATATTTAAGTAATCTAATAGATATATTTTCTTTCCCTTTCATCTTCATTAAAGTACTTCATTTAGTGTGTGTGTGTGTGTGTATATATGTATATGTATATGTATATATATATATATATATATATATATGTTACATTTTGTTTTTGTTTTTTTCTTGGCTACAGCTTGTAAGCGCATTCTACAGACATTTTTATTTCAGGGTATTCAATTTTTGAGCAATTAAAGGTTGCATTGGGAATTTACCAGTAACCCAAAGACCACATCTGCATCGATTTTATTGTTAAGGCTACAATTTAGTAATAGATATTTTTAATAGAAGTCATGGACAGGTCACAGGCAATAAACAAAAATTCATGGCCTGTGACCTGTCCATGACTTGTACTATGAATACCCCTGACTAAATCTTAGCTGGGGGGCTTCTGCTCTGGGAGGCCCCCTCCAGGGCCAGCTGCCTTCCCCGGCCACCTTAGCAGCAGCCAGTGTAGCTGGTGCGGCTGGCTGCAGGGTCACACAAGTGGCTGGTGTGACTGGCCATTGGGCTGCCTGGCATTTCAATTTAAGGATCTGGTAGTATTTTATGTTCACCTTGAAATTTAGACTATAGAAAGTCAGCAGTAAGGACCAGATCCAGCACCCATTGAAATTAATGGAAAGACTTTTTATTTGATTTCAGTGTGCTTTGGATTGAGCCTTAAATATTTTACAATAAAGTGCAACATGAACATACAAAAAACATAATTTTGATAAGTCTATAAAAATGGAGTACTTAAGACATTTTAAACACAAACGGTTATGTTCTTTTACGCTTTACAAGTTAATATTTTGTTTGGATGTTGTGCTCAGTGAGCCATTCAGTATTTATGCTAATTTTGTCCACAGGGGCCAAGAAAGTGGTGGAATTGTGACAAGTGATGGAGACTCAGCCCAAACATTCAAAGTGCACAAGGTAAAATTTTAAGGACTTTTTACTAATTTGTTGCCATTTTTAAGAAGTAAAGATCTAGTCTTTACATAAAAATCCAGTCTTTAAAATAGAGCGAAATAAGGAGTACTCAAAGGAAAAGTCGGAGGAAAAAATAACACATTTCCACCTGAGGTGCATGAGGAGAGTCTCTGCTTGTTCCAGGAAATAGGAATAATAAGCAAGAGACAGGAAATGACAAGAATTTGTCATAATAAGAGTACCGAGTTCAGTTCCTTAACTTATTGTTGTTGTATAGACCAAGCTTAAACTTATTTTTAAAAAATCAACAACAAAACTCAGACCAGGTTATCCTTCAAGTCCACTTCAAGCTTTTGAAGAAACAAGGTGGGTGAGGCAATATCTTGTCTCTTTTACCAACAGAAGTTGGTCCAATAAAAGATACTACCTCTCCCACCTTGTTCTCTAATATCCTGGGACCAATACAGCTCCAACAACACTGAAATTAATCTTTTGCTTCAGTAAAAAGCAATCTGTTCTGGAGCTGTCAACACCAGAGCCCCTTTCTTCTAATGTGTTTAGCTCTGGTGAGTTGAAAGGGTTTGGTGCTGGCAGTTTAAGTACTAATGTGTGAAACCAGCAGAGTTCTAGTGGAATGGAGGGAAAAGAGTGAAACAAAAAACCACAATCCTTGAAACTAGATTAATGCCTGGAAGCAGATGCATCTATGACTGACTCTGGCTTTAGTAAATATCATGGCAGATTCTTTGAAGAGTTGAATGCTGCACACAAATTAATAGATCCAGAGACTGGGAGGATTTTTCAGATTTCCCTCATCTATTTCCAACCTGATAGAAATCCAGAGGGTGCCAACAGGCCTAAAATGGCCAAGCCCAAAAAGATCTTAGGCCAAAGCACTTTACTTGCTCTAGAGAATTTACTTCCTATATTTACACTGAGCTGATGTCAGGAAGTGAAATACAAGTTAACCAACTACCCTCCTGGAAGGAACGTAGGAATTGGAGCTGTGTCAATTAAAACTGCATCTTCTGCCCAGATCTCCTTCTGACTTCAGTACTAGAAGGTTCTGAGTCCCAGGAAGTGGGAGCATGCCCAGCAGGACAGAGCTCTGACACTAACAGGTCCCTCAAGTAGAACATGAGTGTCCTACTTAGCTCACAGTGGAGAAACAAAATCCAGGAATGAGAATCCTGCCTTGATGCAGGCTCTCAGCCGATAAACTGGCTCAATCTTTGCTTACTCCAATAACAGATCAGAGGGGGAGGTATCTCATAGCCTTTTGTCTTTAATCCTACTTTTCTTCTTATCCTTCAGCACTTTTAATTCGTCATCCAGCTGACAAGTCCTGGGGCGAGGTGGGTTGCTGGAGAACGGTGTGGCAGGACAATAAGGTGTCTGGAGTGTTCCTGGGTGTGTAGTTGAGGCCTTGGGCTGTCCCTTGTAGTAGGGTGAGGTCGGAGGTTGTCTCTTCTGGTCTCCGCTCCAACTGCGACCAGGATTGTTCCTCTCTCCTCCCTCCACCTGTTTTGTTCCAGTTTGCCCCTTCTGATATTCGCCCCAACTGCTACTAGTTTTTTTTCTTTTCTGCCATCTCCATCCATTTGGCTCCAATCTCCCCCACCTCAATTAGAGTTATGGGCTTCCCATCTGGGATGTATCTTTCTATTTCCTCAGGAACACCCTCTAAGAACTGCTCCATTTGCATTAGGAAGGGCAACTCTTCTGGAGATTTAACACTTGCTCCTGATATCCAGGCATCCCAATGTTTCACAATGTGGTAGGCATGTCAGGTAAATGACACGTCTGGTTTCCACGTTAGGGCTCTGAACTGCCGACGGGAATGCTTGAGTGTTAGCCCCATCCTGACTCTCGCCTTGGTTTTAAACAGTTCATACTTGCTCATGTGTTCCTTAGGCATTTCAGCCGCCACCTCAGCTAAGGGTCCACTGAGCTGCGGCCTCAGCTCTACCATGTATTGATCTGTAGAGATGTTGTACCCAAGGCAGGCCCTTTCGAAGTTTTCTAAGAAGGCCTCAGTATCAGCGCCTGGCTTGTAGGTGGGGAACTTCCTGGGATGTGAGGCGGTACCTGGAGAAGGATTGCTAGGGTTTGTTGGTATATTCTGCTGAGCCTTTGCCTTCTCCATCTCCAGTGCATGTTTCCTTTCTTTTTCCTTTTCCTCCAGTTCTTTTTCCCTTGCCTCCATAGCTCTCCTGTGGGCAGCCTCTTTGGCTTTTTCCGCCTTGGATTCTGTCATCTTAGCCTCTCTGTTTTTAACTGACTTTACACCCGAGAGTTTAAAAAAAACAAAAAAAAAACTGCTTGTAAAATTTTTGTGCTGTAATATGATAGCTATTCTCAGCCTACAGAAAAATCCTTTGTCTCCAGGCAAATAGAAAAACCCTCTAGTTGCTCTTAGCTAAAAAAAAACAAAAAACAAAAACAAAAAAAACACTTCAGGTCTGTGAAAAACTTGTGAATTTCCCTGCAGGAGGTTAACTACCCTGCCTTTAGGTAGAGAAAACTCCAGCTCAAAAAGAATGATCCCTTTTGTTATGTCTGCTGCTCTGGCCCCCTGGCAGACACAGAAAAACTATAATTGCTTTCAGCTTAAAACCTGCTTTCAAGCAGCCCAAAGGGGAAAAAAATGTCCTTTTAAAATCCTACTGTGCTTCTGTTTCAAAATGATCCCAAAAAAAAATCTCAAATTGATCCCACCACTGCCACCATGTCAAGGTTCTTTCCCCATTCTGAACTGTAGGGTACAGATGTGGGGACCTGCATGAAAGACCCCCTAAGCTTATTCTTACCAGCTTAGTTTAAAAACTTCCTCAAGGTACAGACTTTGCCTTGTCCTTGAACCCTATGTTGCCACCACCAAGCATGTTAAACAAAGAACAGGGAAAGAGCCCACTTGGAGACATCTTTCCCCCAAGCCCTACACCCCCTTTCCTGGGGAAGGCTTGATAAAAATCCTCACCAGTTTGCATAGGTGAATACAGACCCAAACTCTTGGATCTTAAGAACAATGAAAAAACAATTAGGTTCTTAAAAGAAGAATTTTAATTAAAGAAAAAGTAAAAGAATCACCTCTGTAAAATCAGGATGGTAAATACCTTACAGGGTAATCCGATTCAAAACATAGCAAATCCTTCTAGGCAAAACCTTAGGTTACAAAAAGACACAAAAACAGGAATATACGTTCCATTCAGCACAGCTATTTTACCAGCCATTAAACAAAAGAAAATCTAACTCATTTCTAGCTAGATTGCTTACTAACTTTTTACAGGGGTTCTGAAGAGCATTCCTGATCTGTTTCCAGCAAAAGCATCACACAGACTCTTTCCCTCCTGCAAGCTTTGAAAGTAACTTGTCTCCTCATTGGTCATTTTGGTCAGGTGCCAGCGAGGTTATCCTAGCTTCTTAACCCTTTACAGGTGAAAGGGTTTTGCCTCTGGCCAGGAGGGATTTTATAGTTCTGTATACAGAAACGTGGTTACCCTTCCCTTTATATTTATGACAGACCCTGTTCTTGTTTTGAGCTTCCACTTCTTTTTAGGTTATGAGAGATTTCCACTTCTACCGTTAGCACTTCCTTTAGCCTCTGAGTAAAAAGTAATGCGCTGAGAATAAAATGTTGGCAGACACTATAATACTTTATATTGATTCCATAAGAGCTGTGGAGAATGACATCAATATTAAGAATTAAATACGATGACTGCATCATCTCAGGAAGTTTTGATATTACAGCAGTTGCATAATAAGATTTCTCTTATCCTTGGGATATGTCTTGGCTGCAGTATTTAAATTCTATAGTTACTATTATTTAAAAAAGAAAACTTGAAGGGCACAAACCAGTGAATATGGTCTTGTCCTTGAAGCTGTTCTGGTTTAAAAATTGATTTAATTAAACTGGTGCAAATCCCTGTAGAACATACTTTTATTAGTTTAAAATTGGTTATTTCTGCTTAGCTTGCACTTTTTTGAATTTACTGACCTGACTCTCAGACCATTTTAAATTAAGAGTCTATGCAGGGTTCTGCACTGATGTAACTAAATTGGTCTAAAGCCACACTGTTTGGTCTGGTCTTCACTTAAATTAGGTCAACCTAGCTACATCGTTCAGGGCTATGAAAAATTTTGTGCCCTGAGCACCATAGTTAGGTCAATGTAAATGTAGCCAGGGTGAGGGGGAGTAACTCCATTGATGAAGGAAACGTTTACACTCTGGGCTACAGCAGTGCCATAGCTGTGGTGCTGTAGCAGCTGTAATGTAGACATGGCCTTAGTTAAACCAGTGTAGCTTGGTGTGTAGGCCAGAGCTTGCTCTTTTTGCCTTGCCTTGTATTTATCTGTTGCCACAGCAGCGTTTTACTTTTTGCATTGAAATTCTGTTTGTGCTAACCTCTCTTCTCCTTCCTCTAATTATCAGATTCAAACATAATTCTGAGCCTCTAAGGCATTCAAAGCTCTTTAATGAATTAATCTTCATAACACTCAAGGGAAGTAAATATCATCCACATTTTAGAGAGATAAAGAGATTTAAACAGATGAAGAGACTTTCTGAAGGTTACAAAAAAAGTCTGTGCCAGAGTTCAGAATAGAAATTGGAGCACCTGTTTCCCAGTCCTGTACTTTAATTACTTAGACCCTGCATGCTTTTAAATTCCTCCCTCACAATGCTTGTTGCCAACAGGAGCACTGCCTTGGCTATTGAATATGCTAGAATCTCCTGGGGCCTATCTATAAAAGTTCTGAGTCATTTCTGCCATAGAAGTCAACTTGGATACCTGAAGACTTTTCAACAGAGTTTTCTGGCTCTTTCAGGTTGAGTGCCAATTATAGCAGTGGCCGGAATTACAAATAATGGGGTCTTTTAAACATTAATCTGAAGCTGGTATAAAAACAAATTCATTATGGTGCTGGTGATTAAATGTATTATCCTATTTCTCAGGGAAAAAAGCACAGAATATATTGAAATATTTGTTTTATAGTGTTCTCTCTAAATAGCATTAAAGAATAAATGTAGTTGAGCTTTTAAACTTTAAAATAGCATTAAAAGAACAAAGCCAGTTGAGCTTTTAAAATTACATTTGAATATAAATACATATAGTATTCCCAAATTTTCTTCTGCTAGTGGTTTCTCAAAGGATATTTTCTTACTGTGTGGTAACTGGGGACAGTCTGTCTATCTGAAAATAAAATCTGCTCAAAACAATCTCCCCCTTATGTTGTGTATTATCCTGATGAAACCAGTTGCCTTCTTATGTTGTTCCCCTTTCCTGTGACCTACCTGTCTGTCTTGTCTCTCTAGAGGTAAGCTCTTTTCTTTTTTTGTTTTTGTTTTTTGTTTTTGTTTTGTTGCTGTTGGTTTTTGCTTGTAAAGTGCTGGCATAATGAGTGTGTTGCTGGAAACAATAATAAATACAGTCTTTTTTTTCCTCCCTGCAAGGGAATGGGTCTTATTAATCATGTGTTCAGTGAAGACAATCTGAAGAAGCTGTATGTTTCAAATCTTGGAATTGGCCACACCAGGTACTCCACGTCAGGAATCTCTGAATTAGAGAACTGCCAGCCTTTCGTTGTAGAAACTCTTCATGGGAAGATTGCTGTGGCACACAATGGTGAATTAATAAATGCTAAACAACTCAGAAGAAAGGTAGGAATCAGTCCTGGGTTTTCCAGTATAATTTATTAATGAGTAGGAGGCAGACATGGACAAAAACTTGGTCACATCTCCTAGCTGACATACAATGCTTTAGGTCATTGAAAACTACAGAGAATGGTGAGGAACTCCAAACTAATGGATTGGGCAGTGCACTGAGAAACAAAGTTTTTAATTTGTAACTCCCATGGTGGGGGGGATAATCTACTTTTATTTTATTTTCTGTGTTAATGTTGATCCAATAGGGAAAACTAATCCAGATACAGTTATGAATAGCTCAGTTTGAATCTGCCCATTGCATGGCAGTCATTAGAGAAAGCAAAGAGTGCTTAGAAAATATCATCTAATACATTGATGTGTCCTCATCTGCAATATTATCTCTTTTTGTCATCACCTTGAGAAAGCTATAGTGAATATTGAAAATAGTAGTAGAAAATAGTAATTTATAGTGATATGAACACATAAGGAGACAGTCAAAAATTGGATATCATAGCCCGTAAAGAAGGAAGTGGACATATTGCAGAGCAGAATTAAAACCTCACAGATGCTTCTCTTTTAACCCTGTTCAAAGAACAAGGGAACATACTACTACATCAAAGAATTGTAAATTTATGACTTGGAAAAGGTAATGGAACTTTATGTAGAATGTAGTCAGTCTGTGGATGCCACCAATGCTGCAAGAATGTATCAAGACAGATATTGTGACTGGTTTCAAAATGATGGGTTAATTTTATGTTCAAGCATCACTGTAAATGTGATAATGGTAAAAATGGTATCCAGTCTTATTCTTCAGGATGCAAGATCTACAAAGGTTAGGTAGGAACCCTCCGGTGCAAAGCATTGAACAGGCATGAATAGTAGGCTAGATACTTTGCAGGTTCTCCTCTTCCTTAAATGCAACGTGTGTGTTGAGCACACCAGACTAAAAGGACCATAAGTCTGATTCAGTCTCTCACATCTTAGGTTGTTGTTTTTTCCCTCCTTCCCCTTACTCTGTCTTCAGTCATTTCTTCTTTCATTGTTTACTTGTGCTTCCTCTCTTCACCTGTTCTCTGTGCCCTACTTCAGTTTGCCATGTGTAAGCAGCAGTGAGAAGGTGACAAAATCCCCAGACCCTGAGTAGCACTGTGGATATTAGGGAATGTCAACTTTGCTTTATGCTTTGGTCACCAGTAAAGCAAAGCAGTGAAAAGAAGCGTGAGGGATGCAGTTCAGAGTGTCATTTTATATGAGCCGATGTTGTGCACCAGCTCCTTGGACAAAAGTACAATCCACGTTCTTTGGTTCTTGGTGACTTCTACATTAAAACAACTTTTCAGACATGTAACTCCTTGCTAAACTAAAAATGGTGCAGTGGTTTCGTAGACTGATAACACTACATTTTATCTTTTTTTAAAAAAAAAAAAGCTGATGAGACATGGTGTGGGACTATCGACCAGTTCTGACAGCGAATTGATCACCCAGCTGCTGGCATTCACACCTCCACTCGAGAATGATGATACCCCAGACTGGGTGGCAAGGTAAGCGGTTAGGGGCTGGAATTAGAAACAAGAGTATTGTCTGAGTGTAAAATACAGCAGTAGTAAGTAACAGAATACAGCCATCTGTAACATACCATTGTGTTTACTTAATCTCATTTCAGAATCAAAAATTTAATGAATGAAACCCCTACTTCATATTCACTACTAATGATGCATAAAGACATAATCTATGCAGTACGTGATCCCTATGGGAATCGTCCACTCTGCATTGGTCGTCTCATTTCAGTAGGCAGTATGAGTGGAAAAGGTAAATCCTATGTAAAGACTGGGTAACCAGCCATAAGTATGTTTACATTTGCAAAGCTAGATAAATAATACATTTGCACTTAATGGGGGAATCATGTCCACATTCATGCAGTTGAGCAACTTTTCTTTAAAATGTTGCTCTCTCTGAACATCGGATGCAATAATATCCCAATATTGGTTGATTTATAAAATACAAAATACATTTTGATGGTGGGAACAAATTTAAAGGAAATCAGAAGCACCCCTTCTCTCTTGACAATAGTAAATCCCCATTCCCCCATGGCAGCAGCAGAGAGAGGCAGCCTAGTTGCAGCAGAGATAATTGGAGAGAGATTTCTCCCCTCTGCCCTGGGAGAAAAGTGGGGATGGCTAGATACAGGCCCTATTTCTTCTCCTTTTTGTTGTAGGGTTGCTTATTAGCTTTGGGCTACTGGTGCTTATTTGTTTTATTGAAGGAAAAATTATTTTTGGGGGGGATTCTTCTGGAAGGAGCTGGGAAACCCACTTGTCCACATATTATGGCAAGGAGTTAACGTGAAAACGCAAATATAGGAATTTGAATAAAGGCTCTGCATGTTCTTGTAAACCAAAATGTTCTGAGTCAGGATAAAATCTGGTCATTCGTGGAAGATAATCCCAAAGGAGAATTGTACATACCTTCCCATCTCAGTGCCCTGAGTGATACCAGTGATTTTCAAGGAAAAACCTTAAGACCTAGTGTGCTGTAAGATATGGGAACTTGACATTTTTAACTGCAGGAAAAAATGTATAAAGCCATTCTTTGTCCAAAGAAATTGATATGGCATGGAGGATTGTGTGTGAGAATTTTTTGTAATCTCTTAGAAAATATTCGCAATGTCCAAATACTGTATATTAGTGTTTGTATCCTGTTATGTTCTTAATCTGCCCATTTGTTCCCTTTCATTTGCCTATCTTTGAGAATTCTTCTCACTTTGGGTCCAGTGAATGCCCATTAAAGTCCAAGGGCACCCTTTTATTGATTTCAGTGGCATTGGAGGCACCACTTAATATACAGAGAGTAAGGAATTTCTTATCTAAACAAAAAGCATGTGTATACACCAGGGCCCCAAAAACTTATTGAGATGGAAGTAGGGGGGAAAAGTCCTGCGGAGATAAGGAATTTATTTCTCTGAATTGTCCTTATGAACAGTGACTGTGTGAAACTGGCTTTTCTAATCTCTCAAGGACAAGTTTTATATAATGTTTCCAAAGAACAGTTTTTCAACAAATGTTACAGCAACTTTCAATTCCAAACTTTCTATTTAGAAATCGTGACTATTTGACTTGCCCAAGTACATGATTACAAAATGTAACAGGCCAGTACTGTTGCAGAAATTTAACATGTTTAGTGATTATAATTCCAAGACCTGTGAAGATAATGTAACTATAATTGAAAATTTTATTATAGGGAAGAAAAACAGCGAAACAGAAGGATGGGTGGTCTCCTCTGAATCCTGCAGCTTTTTATCTATTGGTGCACAGTAAGTTCCTTCACATACAAGGTGATCTGTAAACACTTTAAACAGTGAATAGAGATTTAAATAGCCAAATGATAGTATTCACATACAGTATGAAAGATTATATCTATCAGTTTATGGATTTAAATAAATATGGCAATAGTGTATTCAGAAATCATCTGCAAAGAAGACTGTGTGGTTATCTCTTCACTGTAGAGTTAGCTAAGCTAACTGAAAAGGAGTTAAGTGAGTACAGCCACAATGTAAAATGAATATTCCAACTACAGAGTGGTTGTTTTAGCAGTTGGTGGGTTGTGTTGACTCAAACTGTAGCCTATACCTCCTGATAGGCTAGCCACTTCAGCTGACAGCTCCACCACACTCAAATTATGGATTTTTATGTGCAGGCAGGATTCAAGTTGGGACAATACTGAAGTTAACTATAGTGAAGACAAGCCCAGTATATAGTTAAAAAAGAAACCGGAGAAATGTTCTCTGTGCAAAAACATTTAATTTTCAGTGAAAATAAAAACTACAGTCAAATCAACAAAATCATTCATACCTATAATGAGGAATTTACAGTTAATTTGCAAATCCGACATTTAACAAATCTGCCACTAATTGAGTGTTATGTTGGTAAGTAAAATTGTGTCCCCTTAAAGTGGAAAAACAAGGCAAAAACTGCAAGAAGTAAAAATTAAATTCAGAGCAAAAACTGGAAACCAATAATGTCTGAACTTCAGTAATCTATTACATTGAGAGATGTTCTAGAAACAAGCTACAACATATGTTCCTCTGTGGTGAGTTCTGTCATTTCCATGTACCAATAATTAACTGTTGGTACCATCTTTGTTTTCTTAACAAAAGTTGCTTTACTCTGGACCTACCTTCTGAGACTGAGATACTTCTGCTAAGAATCATCATCAACGGGGGTGTTTTGCACTACATATAAATCCCAAAAGGAAAAGGAGTACTTGTGGCACCTTAGAGACTAACACATTTATTTGAGCATAAGCTTTCATGAGCTACAGCTCACTTCATCGGATGCATGCAGTGGAAAATACAGTGGGGAGATTTATATACATAGAGAACATGAAACAATGGGTGTTACCATACACATTGTAAGGAGAGTGATCAGGTAAGGTGAGCTGTTACCAGTAGGAGAGCGGGGGGGGGGGGGGTGCGGGAGAAACTTTTTGTAGTGATAATCAAGGTGGACCATGTCCAGCAGTTGACAAGAACGTCTGAGGAACAGTGGGGGGTGGAATAAACATGGGGAAATAGTTTTACTTTGTGTAATGACCCATCCACTCCCAGCCTTTATTCAAGCCTAGGTTAATTGTATCCAGTTTGCAAATTAATTCCAATTCTGCAGTCTCTCGTTGGAGTCTGTTTTTGAAGTTTTTTTGTTGAATAATTGCAACTTCTAGGTCTGTAATTGAGTGACCAAAGAGATTGAAGTGTTCTCTGACTGGTTTTTGAATGTTATAATTCTTGACATCTGATTTGTGTCCATTTATTCTTTTACATAGAGACTGTCCAGTTTGACCAATGTACATGGCAGAGGGGCATTGCTGGCACATGATAGCATATAACACATTGGTGGATGTGCAGGTGAACGAGCCTCTGATAGTGTGGCTGATGTGATTAGGCCCTATGATGGTGTCCCCTGAATAGATATGTGGATACAGTTGGCAACGGGCTTTGTTGCAAGGATAGGTTCTTGGGTTAGTGGTTTGGTTGTGTGGTGTCTGGTTGCTGGTGAGTATTTGCTTCAGGTTGGGGGGCTGTCTATAAGCAAGGACTGGCCTGTCTCCCAAGATCTGTGAGAGTGATGGGTCGTCCTTCAGGATAGGTTGTAGATCCTTGATGATGCATTGGAGAGGTTTTAGTTGGGGGCTGAAAGTGATGGCTAGTGGCGTTCTGTTGTTTTCTTTTTTGGGCCTGTCCTGTAGTAGGTGACTTCTGGGTACTCTTCTGGCTCTGTCAATTTGTTTCTTCACTTCAGCAGGTGGGTATTGTAGTTCATAGAATCATAGAATATCAGGGTTGGAAGGGACCTCAGGAGGTCATCTAGTCCAACCCCCTGCTCAAAGCAGGACCAATCCCCAGATCCCTAAATGGCCCCCTCAAGGATTGAACTCATAACCCTGGGGTTAGCAGGCCAATGCTCAAACCACTGAGCTATCCCTCCCCTTGATAGAGATCTTGTAGGTGTTTGTCTCTGTCTGAGGGGTTGGAGCAAATGCGGTTGTATCGTAGAGCTTTCTCAATGTTATCAGCTAGTCCACTAATTCTAGTATCTGGCTAATGAATATGCATCCCCTTTTAAATTACATCTCCAGCATTCATCAGAGTCACTTAATCTGCATGTTTTAAGACTTGCTGGTGTGTGATATGTGCAGTGAATATTTTTCAACATTACTCAGATATGAATATCTTGATTCATGTTTAGTAAAACTGAAAATCTAAGTACTTAGGAAATGAACTCCTGGTTCTTTTTTTTTTGCCATTTAACCTCTAGTGATAGGATGCAATTAATTGGATAACTAAACTCAATTTACTCCTGGGGGAATTCTGTACCTAAAAATTCTTCACACAATATTTTAAAATTCTGCATATTTATTTTATTTGTCAAAATAACACAATTTAATCATGCTAGTTTCAATTATTTTTGTAATTTATTTCAAAATACCTGTCAGCAAGTATGTCTGTAACAATACATTCCCCCAAAAAAGAAAGATTCAGGTAACGTTTTTTTTGACAGATTCCTTACTAGCGTATTAATACAGAACTCTGAGCAATTCATTTAAACTACAATACAGAAACTTATTTCCTGCATCCTTCAGAAGGAGTCTATAGGCTTGGGGGAGTCCAAGGGTAATGGAGGAGCTGAGGAAGGGGGAAGGAGCCTGGGAGTGAATCTGGAAAGTTGTTGGCCGTGGGTGGGAGAAGTACGGAACGTGATTTTGGGCAGGAGGGAGGGATAGTTAAGGAGCTGGGGAGCCTCCCCCATGCAGACCCTGGCTGACCAAGCCTTTCCCATTCAGTCAGGCACATCTGTTCCCGTCCCCATGTGGCCCTGCGGAACCTTTTGCATTCGGTCCCTGACTCAAAGCTGTCACCCCACTAGCTCCTGAGCCCACATCCCTGTCTGTGCCCCTCACTAGCCCTTCTGAACCCCAGCTTATGACACCACCCTCCCCCCCCACCCCCCATCAGCCCCTTGTGCCCCACTCTGTCAGTCCTAACATAGCTCTGTGAGCAGGATGAATGGAGCATGACTGGAGCTGTCTGCTGGCTGTTCTGGCGCCACAGCAGCCTCTGAGGTGTGAAAGGTGGAACTGCAGAAGTTTCCAGGCAGAAAGTTATTTTTTGTGGGGAAAAGAAGAAAAAATTTTTTGTACCGTACATGAATTCTGGTCCATGTGCAGTGGTGCAGAATTCCTCTAGGAGTGTCAATTGAAGCAGTATACTTAAACAACAGTAGTTAGAAGATCAGCTTATAGAAGATCTAAGAATATGTTTAATAATGCAATCGCTGAGCTTATTATATTTTTATTAAGACTCCATATTCAATTTTTGTTCTAATTATGAAAAGCTATAATCTAAGCATATGGAACAGCAGACCTATATTCCAGTAATCCTGCCCTTATTCAGTTGTAGCTGCCTTCCACCTTCTATTTTGATACTGACAGGACCCTAGTTACTGACTGTAGTGACAGCTCTTATGACTACATTCCTCATTCCAGGCCATTTGATTTTATGGGATGATTTGTGTTTCATAGAAAAGTGACTAAACTAGTCAAGACTAAATTAAGAGTCAGTTTATTCATCTCATGATGGCCAGGACTTGACTCTATCTTAAATTTATAACTGCTACTAATATACATAAAGCATTTCAGTGTCGTCTTGGCTGTTTCATGTAATGGGAAGATGTCCTTAACCATTTAGTGCTAAGACTGGAGATTTACCATTTTCAGGTACTAATGCAGGCTGTCAATGTTACTGCACTAGTCTTGCATTAGTGCTGGCAAAGTCCAATGCTAGGAGCCAAAGAGTCAACTTTAAAATAATAATCTAATATTTTGTGACTGCTGAATATCAGAAAGTTGACTGGGTTTAGCAGAACATGGCTTTGTTTATATTCTAAAACTAACATGCAAGTGTATGGAAATTTCTAAATACCGCAAATGTCTTTTCAAGGTATTATCGTGAAGTCCTCCCTGGAGAGATTGTGAAGATATCCAGATATGATGTCCAAACACTGGATGTTGTACCAAGACCTGGAGGAGATCCATCAGCATTCTGTATCTTTGAATATGTTTATTTTGCAAGGCCTGACAGCATTTTTGAAGGTATGAAGATAAACTATAGTAAACAAGGAATGCAGGCGTTATTGAAATGGGGGACTGTATCCTGGAAAGTAGTGACTCTGAAAACAGTTGAGGGGTCACAGTGCACAAGATGCTTAACATGGAGCTCACACTGTGATGCTGTGTCAAAAAAGGGTTAATGCGATCCTTGGATATATAAACAGGAGTAGTGACTAGGAGGGAAGAAGGAAGAGATTTTTCTGTCTGTATACATTTAGTGATGAGTCAAATACTAGAATACTGCATCCAGATCTGGTGATCACATTTTAAAAAGGATGTTGAAGAATTGGAGAGGAAAAGAAGAAAAGAGCCACAAAAATGATTCAGTGACTGGAAATAAAGGTCTTGCAGTGAGAGACTAAATGAGCGAAATACGTTTAACTTCTCAAATGAAGGTCGAGAAGTGTTTGCACTTAGGTACTTATAACACAGTAACTTTCTGGGGAGAAAACCAGGAACTAAAGGTCATTTTAATCTAGTAGATAAAGGCATAACAAGATCCAATGGCTGGAAGTTAAAGCCAAACAAATTTAATGTAGAAACAAGGTGCAGTTTTTTAAAAGTGAGAGTGATTAAGCAGTGGAACAAACTACTAAGGAAAGTGGTGGATTGTACATCTCTTGATGTCTTTGAAACAGCACTGGATGCCTTTCTGGAAGATATGCTGTAGTCAAACACAAGTTATTGGCAGAGGTGATTTAAAGGGCCAGGGGCTCCCCGCGAGGGCCGGAGCCCCTGGCCCTTTAAATCCCCGCCGGAGCCCTGCCGCCGCTACCCTGGGGCTCCGGCAGCCGGACTCAGGCAGCACTTTAAAGGGCCAGGTGCTCCTGCCCATTGTGGGGAGCGGTAGGGCTCCTGCAGTGATGTAAAGGGCCAGGGGCTCGGGCTGCTGCGGGGAGCCCTGGGCCATTTAAATCTTGATTTAAAGGTCCCACCTCTTCAGGTTGAGGCCATGCCCCCACTCAGGACTCCAGCCTAATGGTAAATCCTTTAAGTTACTTTCACCCCGGTTATTGGACTCAGTACCTGGGTGACTGGATGAAATTCTGTGGCCCGTATTATTCAGGAGGTCTAACTAGATAATGTAGTGGTCCCTTCTGGCCTTAAAATGTATGAATATATAAGATACTATTGTATCATTTTAGACAACATTTAAAAAAATATTTAGGACTTATTAAAGCATTTGAAGTGTGGCTTATCTTATCTTTCCTTACAAGAAGCAACCATTCCTGTGGATCCTTCTTTCTAATTAAATTTTCAGTTCTGTACATGTTCAGTGTACATGGAGCTATCAGTCTTGTCCTATGATCACTACCTTGGTAAAGCTCTCATAGGACAGGCCTCTATTCTGTGCTAATGTCAAGCTACTTAGCAGAACCATTTGATGCAAGAACAAAAACAGGATGTGGAGAGAGTAAAAATTCAGGTTCAAATCCTGCTGGTCTTGCTCAAGTGAATAGTTCTGTTAATGTCAGTGGGACTGATCACCTGAATAAGGCAAGAAGGATTTGGTCCTCACAGTGGCCTGAAAGATGGAAAGCAACATGGATATTATGGGAGGAGATGAAAGGTGTAAGGTGACTGGTGGTGGTGAATATTTCTCATTACTTTTTAGAGGCTTCCTATTTACCTAAAACTTACTGTAGAGTTTATTTGATAGGAATAGTTCCTGTACTGTGCAAACTGAAAGTTAAATCATAATTACATAAGGGAAAAGAATTATTATTTCCTCAATGTCCATAGGTCAAATGGTGTATTCAGTCAGGAGAAGATGCGGTCAGCAGCTTGCTGTTGAAGCACCAGTGGAAGCAGACTTGGTTAGCACAGTACCAGAATCTGCAACACCAGCAGCACTAGGTTATGCACAAAAGGTATTGTGGATGGATTATTTTTAATATTTATTTCTTCCCCTCCCCGCCAGTGTTTCTAACTTTCTGTGAAATACGCTAGACTCTCCTTTACAGTAAGTTAGTTTTGGTGTTTTCCTCCTGTCAGATAGTGTATGTGGGTCTTCTGTGAGCTGGGTTTCATATTGTGGTATGCTGCACCAGTGCACTGTTGCCACTACATTGGTCAAGCTAAAGGCCTTTGATTAGCCCTAATCTGCAGGTCATCTTTTAAAAAAATCTTTACAATTCCTAATCCTTATTTTTAATGTATTTATTTTATTTAACTGTGTGTATAATTGTCTTTTGCTTGTAGTGTGGGCTGCCATATGTTGAAGTACTCTGTAAAAATCGATATGTCGGAAGAACTTTTATTCAGCCAAACATGCGATTAAGACAGCTTGGAGTGGCAAAAAAATTTGGAGTCCTATCTGATAACTTTAAAGGCAAAAGAATTGTGCTAATCGATGATTCTATTGTGCGGGGCAATACAATCTCACCGATAATAAAGCTGCTCAGGGAATCTGGTGCGAAGGAGGTAAGTTCACTTTCAGCAGTTGTAATGCAGATGTAAAGGGAAATTTGATGGAGACACAAGTTGGAGTGTTTCAGTTACACGTCAGAATATTTCCCTTAGTGCACTCACAAGGTGTGGTAGAAAGAGAGCCATAAAAACAAAGAAAGCAAATGCACAACAATATGTAATAGTGTGAAAAGTTTCTTGTGTGATTGCTTGATCTTAGGAAAATCTGCAGCAGAAAAACTTGAATAAAGGGGGTACTGCTCTATTTTAAAGTAAGTGTGCGTCTACACTAGCGAGGGCATAGCTGTACTGATGCAGCTGCGCTGCTGTAAGATCGCTTGTGTGGCCACTCTCTATGCCGGCAGGAGAGAGCTCTCCTCTCGACATAAAACCACCTCCACGAGTGGCGGTAGCTGTGTCAGTGGGAGAAGCTCTCCCATCAACATAGCACTGTCCCCACCAACATTTCTGTTGGTGTAACTTATATTGCTCAGGAGTGGTGGTTTGTTTTTTGTCTCCCCCCCCCCCCCCCCCCCCCGTCCTCCCCCGTGAATTAAAATAAATTATACTGACAAAAGTGGTAGTGTAGACATGGCCTAAGATGTAACTGACAAATCAAGACTGAATGGAAAACTGATAGTTTTATCTAAAAATCAGTGTGGCGGCTATATATTTCAACTACTTATTCCTGCTGCGGTATTGTTTTTAACCTTACTTCTTAGGTAAATAGGCATTTGTCCTAAATCTCAAGAAAAATACTGCTTCTGGTTTAATTTGTTTCTTTGATTTACATATGAAATAGAATGTGCTAGTCTGTCACAGAAGCAAATGTGCTTTGTATAACCAAAGCTGTCAATGAGTAGACACTGCCTAAGCACAGAGCCTGTGAACGTTTACACGTGTGCTTATTTTTATTACCATGAGTAGCTCTGTTAATTTAAATTGGATTACTCACACTTTAAATCTATTTTTAATAGAAAAGTTGTGAAGACAAAATAGTTTTATTTGAAAATTAAGAAGCCATTTTAAAGGCTTTAATAATGTTACTTGTTAAATTTCTTTACCCGTACTGATATTTTGGAGTCTGGAGAGACCGAAGACCCTGATCCTGAAATGTAATGCACACAGTGGATCCTTATACGTATGTGGGGCTCCAAATAGAGGCAGGGCTTTGCCTTTGCTGATCACCTTTCAGGGGTTGGGGCTTTCGTGTCTGAGTATAACATTAACTAACAGCAATGACTTTTATCAAGATGCAAGTTTTTACTGGTAATGTAATATTGAAAATTCATTTTCTTTCAGGTGCACATTCGTGTGGCTTCACCTCCCATAAAATTTCCTTGTTACATGGGAATAAATATTCCAACAAAAGAAGAACTCATTGCCAACAGACCTGAATTTCATGACCTTGCAAAATACATAGGTAAATGCTATAGTTTTACCCCCCGCCCTTGAGTTTTTTCAGTCATGAGGAAAAATATGATCACAAATTTTCAGTGGGGAAAAACTGACATCCCCGCTCTCCCAAAAAGAACAAACCAAAAAACCCCCAAACTGAGCTACTGAATTTTTTGTTGAACTGCTCACACCAGATCACATTGATACCAGCTGTATGTTTTGTCTGTTGCAGTTTATAGTTCTTCCTTTACAAAATATAGAGCACTCAAATAACTTTCAAAAAGTAAACGACAAATACAGTTTCAAAGTTCTAGTTGTTTTGATTCTTGCCAAACTTCCCAGAAAAACTCTACCTGTGTTGAGCTGTGGCATGCAAAATTTCAGGAAGATAAGTTGAAGACAGAGTAGTGATGAAAATTTAAGCATAATAAAATATTCTTACTAAATTTATAAATGCTTGCTGGTTTTGCTTAAAACTCAAATTGTAGAATTTATGTAAATATTTTTCTTGAGCTGAAGGCATCTCATCTTAAAACTATAAGATTTAAACAAAATAAATGCAGTGTATTTTAGAATCTTTACAGTAAGCAATATTTGCTACAGAACAAAAAAAAATGAGAACAAATGCCAAAATTATTATTTGTGCCATTGCAAATAACAGATGTGCATTATCATGATGGAGCAATAGTGATCAGTAATGGCTTGTGAATGGGCATGTCTATTATCATATATAGTATTGTGCTGTAGCAATGATTTTGAAAACTTACCAATTTAAAAACACAGCTGTAGTAAAAAGCCTTTAAACTTGCAGGGTTTTTTTTAGTGTTTTTAAGATTGACTTCATTGCTCCTTCTGTCTAATCTTTTAATCAGCCTTTTCCCCCCCATGGCATTAATTGTGATGGCACAAATAAAGCATTATGAATTTGCTGGAGGATCACATTTTAATATCTGTTCACAATGTAATTAACAAAAGTGATAAAATGAGAGGGTGAAACACTCTCTCCTCCTGCTAGAGCATTCACGTGAACCACTTACTGCATTATCTCAAAGGCCCAATAGCCAAATACAGCAAGAAGAACAAAAGTCATGGATGCTCTGCTTATGGAACAAAGACAGCTTGAAACAGCTGTGTGTGTGGCTGCTTCCAAGGTGAACTTGGAATAATTGCTAATTCAGGGAGGCAATGTGCTATGAGCTCAGAGAATCTCAATGACCAGCTTGGATTTAGTTTCCATTTTGACAAAATGAGTAACATTGTGGTTCTCAGTCTTTTCCATACCAGAATCCCCGCCTCCTGTCTAGCCAACAAGGGACCCCTACTTCAGTTTAGTAATATGGAAAGGACAAGGTGATTGTGATCCCCTAACACCTTGTTTTATAGTCTTTTTTCCTTGCAGGGGAGGTGACCCACAGGGAGAGAACCCATGTAATATCATGACTACATGTTCAAGATGCTTTTATTTTGTTTAATACTAGTGTAGCTTTTAATGTTTCATTGTCTTCTTTTATTTCCCCTAGGAGCAGACAGTGTGGTTTATCTTTCTGTGGAAGGGTTGGTATCATCTGTGCAAGAAAGTATCAAAGCAAAGCAAGAAAATCAAAACAGCCTTAAAACCAATAAGTCTCGTGTTAGAAAGATTGGCCACTGTACAGCATGTCTTACTGGGGAATACCCAGTAGAGCTCGACTGGTGACTTTAATGCCCAAGTACCGTTGCTGAATGTAGTTTTTTGAATTGAGAAGTATGTTGTCAATAACAGCGCATAGCATCTTCTTACATTTAGCAAGCCACTTAAAGCTAGTGACGTCTAATTGCTGTTACAGACATGTCTTTGCAGACTTTCTATAAAGTTTATGATGACGAAAACCATATAATGTAAGTACCTGGATAAATAAAATAAAAATCACGGACAATAGTGCCTTTTATTTGGGTTTTTTTTCCTCGTGGATGTAATGTAAAAACCACCCGGTCTTTTGGATTACTTAGTTGTCCCAGCTAAACTGTTTTTTGTTTTAATCTTGTCAAGGAAGTTGGATGTTCTTTTTAGGTTTATTCACAACATTGATAAATTATTTAAAAACCAATTTAGGATACAGCTCATGGATCATACAGAATAATTTATAATTATCAAACCGTATTAGTGCAAAAGAAAAAGGTGAACTTTGCTTTTTTTTTTTGAAGAAAATGCCCAATTCTGAAGAGTTAAATGGCTTCCAAGGAATTCTTATCTCGTACTTTGTGGAATATTATATTGTAAAGAACAGGAGATGTACTTAAGTGTTTGGGTTTTTTTGTTTGTTTTTTGCTTATGTTACTAAAAGGCTTTTATATTCAAGCTATGTATCTACATCTAATATGTGTCCATATTCAGTGAACACTATCTTTATAGCATGTGACCTTAAAAACAGAAGACTCAGGAAAATACTAAACAAAAAATCTCTCTAATTTGATATTTTCTTAATTTAAGCATATTGAAGCCCAGCATAATTGCTTTTAGTATATGTCATTGGGATATGACAGGGAAAACTAGTTGTGATATTTACAAACCTAGAAAGTATGATTAGACCTGCATTGCAAAGTTGCTAACTTTCTCCATCACTTCATTATTTTATTTCAGTATAAATCCTTAAAAATTCTGAGGTCTGAGCTAATGTGTTTTTATAAATGGGCCTTCCAGTTAGAATCAAAAGTAAAATAACATTTTGCTTAGCTTGTAATCAACATGATATGTCAATACAGTACTGTAAAAACTGCAAAAGGGTGGAGGAATGAGTTTTCATGAGAAATACACTAAGTTGTATTTCCAACTATTAGTCTACTGCTTTCCAGCAGTACTGTATGGGTTACTGAATGTAATGTTTTTATCATGAAATGAGTGGGTTATAAAGAACACTTACTTTGGTTATGAAGTGGCAAAATGCATTATATTTTTTAAATAATGTTACAGATAACAAAGTATATACTTCTCAATTAACAGCTAGTAATTGGCTAAAATGAACACCTTTCACAAAACTATTAATTATGAACTTTCACATTTTTTTAAATGTTCACTATACCTTAGACTTTTCTTATGTATGTCAGAAACTTAATTTAGATGTTTTTAATGTTTTTGGTGTTAAGGTTGCTTGTAAATACTGTTTTACAAAAGAGAAAGTTTAGAAAGTCTCCCCCTTATTTCCTCCCTCCCCCCCCCCCCGTATGATGTAGTTGAGAGCCAGAGTGATGGTGATTAAACCTCGATCTTTTGACTCAAGTATTATTAGTTGTGTGTGATGCATAACCTCAGAACTAACGCCCCATTCAGCAAAGCATTTAAATAAGGATTTCACTTTAAGCATGCTTTTGAAGTCACTGAGATTTAAGCACAAAGCTAAGTACTTTGCCTAATGAGTGTTTGAGTTAGGTTTAGGGCCTGCTTCCACTGAAGTTTAAGATCAGACTCTTGGGACTTTAATGAGAGCAAGATTGGGCCTTTACTTTGTTCCTCACCAAGCTCAGGTCCACACGTGTAGCGAGAGGCTCGCTGCATGTCCATCTTCTGTCTCACCAAGAAGTGGGTAGTAAGCCTCTCTTACAGAATCAAACAGTGGCATCCCACAAATGGAAGTGTGAGGAATGATGCCCATGCCAGCCTGACCCTTGGAGTTTTTTCTCCCTACCTTTCCTCCACCACCAAAAAGCAGGTATTTCTATGGGAAGGACTTGGAGTAACTTGGTCCTATATCCTATCGTTTTACAGTGAGTCCTTTCCACTCTAGGATAAGAACTTTATCTAAAGCCATATTTAATCACAGATGTTGCCAAGAGGGTTTTAACCTGTCTACAATTTGGAAAAATTATGGCAAACAAAATTATATAGAACTTATGCATGTACCCTAGAATGTGCTGTAGCTCACAAAAGCTTATGCTCAAATAAATTTTAGTCTCTAAGGTGCCACAAGTCCTCCTTTTCTTTTTGTGGATACAGACTAACACAGCTGCTACTCTGAAACTTGACTAGCATTGTTACTTTTAACTGTAAACACAGTTTGTACATTTAACATGGTTCTGATTTCATTCAGGACAGATTCTCTAGTGGCTTAACATTTAAAGATCAAGTGTTCTCCTTTTCCCACATATACTGTTGTGACGTTCCCCTGGAGTTGTCTGGACTGGTGATCAACTAGGTCACCCCAATCCTTGACTCTGGGAGCCAGCCTTACCCTGCTCTGCTGTGAGAACCCCCACTTCTGGGCTGTTCACGCACACCCTCTGGCAGGTAAGCTGCTCCTTGGATTGTGCAGCCAAATGACACTAGACAATATCTCCGGTCCCAGACACAACCCTAGGAACCTCTGTCTTGCAGTGTCCAGTTATGCCCACTGGATGCTGCAAGTTTATAGGAGTTTGTCAGTTTAACAAAAAAATTGATATGTACCAGGCTTGTTATCCCAAGGGGAGTGACACTCTTCAAACCAAACATTTATTAACTACAAAGAGATTAAGTGATTATAAGTCAAAGCATAACAAGTCACATTTGGTCAAATGAAATAAAAGCAAAACACATTCTAAGCTGATCTTAACACTTTCAATGCCTTTATAAACTTAAATGCTCTCCCCTTTGATCAGCGCTTCAGTCACTTGGTGTGGTGGCTGTAGCTCTCTCCCTTTTATCATGTTCGTTCTTCCCTCTTAGCTTTGCCCCCTCCCCTCCACGCCTGCGCCGCCCCCCCCCCCCCCCCCAGTGTCTGGTGAGCATGTCTGGTGAGCATTACTTCATCGCATTCCAAACTGACCAAAGGAAGGGTGGTGACTCACTCAGAGTCCAACAGATCCTTTTGTTGCCTAGGCCAGTGTCCTTTGTTCCTGTGAGGCTGGGCCCCAGGTTTGTCCTATACATGCCCTGATGAGGTGGGAACTGCCCCTCTGCTGCTGGACAATATTTGCCTGGGCTTGCTTTAAGCCATGAGGACACATTTTCAGCCTCAAACTTATATATATTACCATAACAATGCTCAGTACATCATGAGCCTTCTGAAGACACTTGCCATGAAAAACTTTGCATTAGACACCACACAACCATAAGGATGAACTTGGGTGTGCTGGGTGTTCCCCCAAGATACAGAACATCGCAACTGTGCATTTTAAAATGTAAAAATATGACTATAAAGGGCTATCATAGTATCAGCCTCTGCATTTAGAGGCAAAGGTTTTGACTTTCACTTGTGGTTTACTCCAGCCTAAGAAAAATCAAGACCACACTGTTTCTTGTTCAGTGCATGGTATGGTAGCTTACTTGTATGCAGTTAAAATTGCTTCCTAAACTTTTTCCCTTCCAAGTTTCTCATTTTATTTCCTTCCACATACACATTTTCCTCTGACACTGTTCATCTATCAAAATAAAGGAGACTCCTTTGCAGTGGATTCTGCTGACCGGTCAATATTTTTTATGGTGTTCCCTCTTTTCAAACATACCAAGAATCTGCATCAAAGTCCTGATTCATTCCCCAGCAGTTACTTATATATAGCCAAAAGTACTTTAAATTTTTTAAAAACATTGATATTACACTCCTAAAACTTTTTCAGTTTAGGTACACTGTCACTGGTATTCAATCAACTAAAAATAATTTCCTGCAGCCTGAAGTTCTAGCTACTTGTCATTTCCTATGTCAGCTTGGAGTGTGGTTTTTTTTTTTAAGAGCCAGAACTGTAAATAGCAGACACAAAAGATCATGTTTCGCATAGACATTTTATTACACTTTTTCCAAGAGTGACTGTTGAGTCAAGACACAGGGTGAGTGAGGTACTATCTGTTAGTGGCGGCTGATGCCTCCCAGTGCGCTCCGAGCCAGCAGCGCGCATGCTCCGGGGGGGGGGCACTCGCTTGACTAAACCCTACCTCCCCTCTAAACGAGCGGAGAGCTGCGGACTGTCCTATCTCCGCCGCGCGGGGGGAGATGGTTTATCCCCGATCACCAGGAATCTCTCTCAGTAGAAAGAAAAGGAGTACTTGTGGCACCTTAGAGACTAATAAATTTATTAGCGCATAAGTTTTCGTGAGCTACAGCTCACTTCAGAGGTTGGTGTTGAGCTGTCCGCTCCAAGGCCCGCCCCCCCCCCGCTGCTGGAAGAATGGAACAGCCCGACCCTGGAGCCTCAGCATCCAATCAAAATGCAGCTACTAACCAATGCGAACACCGCTGCGCTGAAAGAGCTCCGCCAATCCGAAGCTGCCTAGAAGGAGCCTATCGGAAAAAGAGCTTCATTCAGCCAATCAAAAGTGGCGGATTGCTGTTGCTGCGTCAAGACTGGGGGCGAGCCTAGGGCGTTCTTTAGCTGCCGCCGCTCAATGGCGTCGCGGCGGCCTTGGAGAGCGGCGAGCGCAGGTGGGTGCGAGCTTCGGCGGCTGCTCTCGGGCAGGTGTCGGCGGGGGGAGCTGGCCCGGTGGGGGGGGTGGAAACGGACCGGGGCACTTGGCTAAACCGCTGCTGGGGCTGAGGGTTGTAGCCGCCTTCGTCCGAGCGCAGCCTCTCCCCTCACGCACCCGGCTGTCGGGGTCCCTAGGACCCCGGGCGGGGGTACCCTGCGTGGGCCAGAGGAGCCGTGGGCGGTAGCCAAGGCGCTGGGTCCCACCGCGGCCGGCGGGAGATTTAAACCGCTCTCGGGGAAGAGGCTGGCCCAGCGTACCCGCCCCTCAGCTGTGAGAGGACACGGTGGGTGCGGGGACCCCAGCCTTGGCGCTCCGCGGAGCCGCTCCGCCCTGAAGAGGAGCTCGGTGGTGCTGGGAAGCGTGTCGCCGACAGGCCGTACTACCTCACCCACCTCGTCGCTCTCGTCTGCGGGGGCCCTGGGGCTGCTATCACCTGCAGAGTCTGGGCTGATGTGAGGTGCGTCCGAGGGAGACTGCCGTTCCCAGCGTGTCCTGCTCTGTTTCCTGCGCTTGGATCCAGATATGCTGGGATGTGTGCCCTGGACGTCCTTCTCGGAGAGAACAGATGTGTTTAACCATCTTGCTAATTGTTTTGAGGTCTGTCAATAAATTGAATAAATAACAATCAACCAACGCTCTTTGCTTCAATAAATAATCAGCTTTAATCCAAGTATATTTCTAATTTCTACAGTATATTTTTGATGTAATGAGCAATGCTGATTGTGTCATACATTTAGGTAGTTAAATGTCATTTTGAAGCGTATTCTTGTGCTAGTTTTACAGGTCATGGTTACTTTTGTCCAACCAGGTTGCAAAAACATTTATTCCTAGTTTAAGATGTGTGCGCTTGCAAGTAATCTGGTGATATATATTATTTTGGAAAACAATGGTTTATATAAACATATTGTAACATATAAAATGGAGTGATAGCCATTAGCACTGGAAGTTTGTGGCTTTGGTTACAAAAATATGTTCCCTCTGTATTTTAAAAGGCAATGCCAACTCAACATTGCTAACAATTCCATAAACAATAATTTCCTCCTTGTCCCCTGTCAATTTTTGTGGTTTTAAATTCAAATTTTTCCTGGTTTTTCAAAAATGTTACTGTGTGAAAGATCCACATACACTAAATGCTGGCAAATTCAAAATAAAACAAACTGAAGAACTAGAAACATTTTTCTCATTAATCTTAACAGAAAGCTCTTTTAGTTTTAGTGATCATGGGTATTATTTGTAAGTGTTCCTCTGCCATGTTTATAAAAATATGTTGTTTAATGTTGATAAGCAGGCAAAAGCCTGTGTAGATGATTGAGGATATATGCCTCATAATATTTCTCACTATATAAGTCAATGCCTAGGCATGATAGAAAGTTTGGTTATCTTACCTTTAGGAAATTTTAGTTTGATCTCTCCTCTAACATCGGGTCTGTTTCTGCACCCTTGAAATCAGTGAGAATATGCCACTTATTTTAATGCGAGAAAGCCTGTTATCTTTATGTAATGTTTTGTGGTGGATATTTGTTTACAGTCAATGTAAATTGCCTGGGAGTGGAATTACAACCTGCAGGAAAACTCCAGCAGTTATTTAACAATAATTGTATCAACTCTTAAGTTTTCTTGTTTGTTTCCTTCAAGCTCATGCAGAATTTCAGCTTGATGACATTGAACATATGTGGACAATTGTGATTAAAAAATAACCGAATTTGTGCAGTTATAAACAGGTCGAAGAGTTTGTCATCAAATATTTGGAAGTAGAATCTATGTATCCTTCATAACAGTAAGTAAATGATACATATGTATGAGGAAAACCTAGGAGATTTGGTTTTGAAAGCACTTTTCTGTTTTTAATACCACAAATCTTCACTTTTATTTAAATGGCCTTAAATTACCTCTTTAAATACTTTGATCTCTTCGCTCCTTGGTGCACGGGATTGCTTTGTTTTTGAGAATTGTACGTGGTTCTTCTGCAGCAGTACACATCACTAATACTTAAGGTCAAATTCTGCTCACCTAATTTATATGCGAAGTCATATTAAAATCAATAGGACTGCTTGCACAAGTAAGGCAAACTGAACATAGTCCCTAATCAATGCAGACAGCTGGGCTCCTTGCAGTTTTTTAGTTGTTTTTGTTTTACCATGCCCACACACGTAATAAGATCTGCACAGAGAACACACAGAAGCCAGGCCCCAACCCATAAGTAGGGCCCTACCAAGTTCATAGTCCGTTTTGGTCAATTTCATGGCTGTAGGATTTTAAAAATAGTAAATTTAATGATTTCAGCTATTTAAATGTGAAATTTCAGTGTTGTAATTGTAGGGGTCCTGATCCAAAAAGGAGTTGTGTAGGGTGGGGCGTGTTGCAGTACTGCTACCCTCACTTCTGTGCTGCTGCTGGGGGAAATGCTACCTTCAGAGCTGGGCAGCAGGAGAGCAGCAGCTGCTGTTTGGGAACCTAGTTCTGAAGGCAGAACTGTCAGCATCACTAGCGCAGAAGTAAGGATGGTATGGTATTGCCACCCTTACGTCTGCGCTGCTGCCTGCAAAGCTGGGCCCTCAGTCAGCAGCCACTGCTCTTTGGCACCCAGCTCTGAAGTCCGTGCAGAAGTAAGGGTGGCAATACTGCAATCCCTCTAAAATAACCTTGTGACCCTATGCAATTCCCTTTTGGGTCAGGCCTCCCAATTTGAGAACTGCTGGTCAACCCCATGAAATCTGTATAATATAGAGTAAAAGCACAAAGACACGATTTCACGGGGGGGGTGAGATCAGATTTCACAGTCCATGATACGGTTTTCATGGCAGTTAATGTGGTAGGGCCCTACCCATAAGATCTCACACTGTAAAAATTGACTTGTCATACAAATGTGGTAATTACGTACTTGAGGAATGTGGGAAAGAAGGATTACTAAAATAGTGATGTCTACAGTCCTTGTTAGAGAAAAACAGAACATTGAACTCTTGCCAGGTAAATAAAGGGGAAACTAATTTATATTGTGAGTGTTTGTAATGTTTATGTGCAGACATACTCTGGTGAAGAAATCCTGGCTTCATTGAAGTCAGTGGGAAGACTGGGATCTTTAAATTTTATTTCTTTAAAACGAGTATTTCAGTTTACCTCTAAAGGATCCAAAATACACGTTTTATAAACACAAGCTTTTACAAAACTGAACACCAGTAGAAGTGGTTTCCTTTTAAACAAATCCAATAGAAAGTACTTCTTTCCGTTCCCCCCTCAAAAGTAAAATAATTTCCTCCAGCGTTTGCAATCTAAGCATTGCATTAGAGCATAAAAACCTGAGTGGAAATTGAATAGACTTTTTTTAATTTTTCTAATTTTAAAAGTAAGCAAATAGTAAAATAAAAAACATTTAAAATTCAGATTAAGGTTTGTAATATGAATAACTTTTTGTTAAATGATATAGTCTTTAATTGGGCACTGTCGCTTTAAATAGCTTTTAGAAGAAGTGTCATGCTGTTTTCTTGGATTTCTTTTTCACTAGACTAAGCTGCCTTTTATATTTATAATGTTAATAAAAGATTACAATGAATTCTGATTATTATTTTTATCTGTTTAGGGACTGAAGATTATGCACCTAAAATGACTCTTCAGGAGATGGTGCATCAGGCAGCCAGCCTGTATTCTGATAGAAAAGCAGTATGTTTTGATGAATGTAATAAGCCTCCAGTTTTCTACACTTACAAGGAGGTTGTTAGTCTTGCCACAGAATTAACGGTTTTCCTGCAACACTACTGTGATCACAGGGGAACATTTGAAATAGGCCTGTACTGCTATCCTGGAATAAATTTACCATCTTGGATTTTAGGGTAATACTTCTATTTTACCTCTTGTCTTCTCTATAGTCAGTCTACACTAAAGAATTTTTTTTTTTTAAATCAACAAACTTCAAAACCAGTGGAGCACTAGTAGCTAGACCCATATTAACTGATTTTATAAACTGGTTTAACTGAACTGTTTGGAATGTTATGCATCCTTATTGCTGTATTGGTAAATCCAAGGGGGGTGTGGTGTGGTGTTTTTTCTTGTAAAAAAAAAAAAAAATTCCAGAGCACTTTGGCTTGTGGCTCTTAGATTCGCTAGCAAAGCTATTAGAACTTTTAAGTTCCCTGTACCAGTGCATATCTACGTAACTGTCCATGAATATGCAGCACATCTTTGTTTAAATGCATATCTACAGACAGAAGCATATAGTCTAATTTATATGGTTTTTTTTTTCCAGACAGTCATACCTCTGTTCAGTTAACTCCCCCCGTCCTTTTCTCCATCTCCTCGCCCCCAGCCCCGTCTCTCCTCCCTCCCCAAACAAAGGTACTAATTCAGAATTAAGGCTAGGTCCAAATTTCAGGCTTTAAATCCATCTGATTTGGCTGTAGCCTGATTGCTTTGGATCTTTTCTCTAAAAGAAAATCTAGAAAATGAAATGCAGAATTAAGTTGGAACAATAAGGACACACGATTAAAATAACAAATAGTGAGGAAATGTAAAAGTTGAGGCTTCAGCACTGTCAGTTCAAGAATATTGCACATAAGCACTATTCCCTTGTTCCCTTGTTTTCTGGTTAACTAGTTTAAAATGTTACCATATACATCAGAAATAGGCTTGAAAGAATACGATTTTTGTCAGTAAATGTCAGTAGACGTTTGATTTCACTCTTCATATTAAAAAGATGATACAATATTTCCATAGATCACAATCAACATTTACAGACAGGCAAAGTAAGAAAAATGCTGCTTGAGAACATATTAGAGTCAAAATCCAGTGATTTAGACTTATGAATTAGGCTTGTTTACAAACGGACTAGTGAATAAATATTAAAAACAGGTATGATTTGTTGATTTAAGTATACTTTGTATATTTTGACATGGGGTGTTGGCAGTTTGTGTATTAACAGTTTATAAAGCTTTAACTTTTTGAATCTCAACATCAGTTATTCAGCTGTCTTACCATTGCCCCATAATTTCCCAGAACTGTGAAAATATAAATAGATTTTAAAAAATGCTTAAAACCCATAATTTTATGTAATTGTGAAAATTTAAATTGATCTAAAAATGCCTACAAATAAACAGACATCTGTCAAAATCGTAACAAAATAAAAATTGTATTCTTCCAGGCCTAATCATAAAATATATCAAACGTATGGATTGTGCAATACAGCTAAAGTCATGTGACTGCTGGAATCTTAACTTTTGCACTTCCTAAATCTCTGTTTTAACTGTGTGTCACAACCATAACATTTTATTAACATGTGACCAATGTGTGCAGCAGTGGACACAATTCTTGGTGCTTTGGGAGGCATTATGCTACACATGCATACTGAGTGACAAGTGCTTAAAGGTTCCATTGGCTTCACCAATATAACTTGTAAGTTCCTTGACCAATGAGTGTGTACTTGCACCTTTAGATTTAATGGCATTTTCTCCTGCACATGCTCAACTTCACTGATGGAAAGCAAGAAAACAGTGAGTTAAAACAGGCTTTATGTACTGAACCTGTTTTGCTCAGGCTCTTAGAGCAACTGCTGATCCCTTTATATGCTCTTTCTGCCAAATTTGGCTGGTTTTGTTCATGTAGTGTTTTACACCAGCTATCCCTTGTTCTGTTAGTGTGATGAGAATTAATTTGTAAGGGAAAGCCAAATAGAAATAGATTGATTTATTTCAAAAATGAAACCTCAGATTTTAAAAACCCGATTAATATACCATCAGTTTCATTAATCTGGATGCTCAAGGCTTTTTGATAAAGACAAAAAGTCAAGAATTCTTATTTGGTAAATTAAGCCACTAGGTGGTTCATATGCACAGTAGTGATAATAGTAGGCACTGAAGAAACACAGCAGTATAAAAGAAGCATAACTGATGACAGTGGGATGATACTTATATAATCTCTTCTCTAAAACAAAGACAGATATAACTCAAATCTTCACAAGTCAGATCTCATGAACAAGTGAGAATAAAACTGATGTTCCTAGCATGTATTATGTATCTGCTCCATGTACACATGTGCTACATGTTGTACCCAGGCCTTGGAGGAAGAGGAGCGAGCAGCGGGGGATGGGGGAGCCTCAGGGAAAGAGGTGCAAGCAGGGGCTGGGCCACAATCCAGGCTCCGGCGGGGGCTCCCCCACTTCTAGGGAGCTTCTGGCGCTTGCGTTTAAGCCTCCCCAAATGGAAGACTCACATTCCGCCTGTGTCTGGAAACTAAGGGATCTTATAGCATAAAAGAAGCATCTGTGGAATTTATGTAAAACTTAAGATATATTTTTAACTCTCTTTTACAATGCTATTAATTGACTTGAATTTTTGCCTTGTTAGAATCCTCCAAGTTCCAGCTGCATATTCTCCTCTTGATCCAGATGCACCACCAGTATTATCTACCTATTTTATGAAGAAATGTAACCTCCAGTATATCCTTGTTGAGAATGACAAAATAAATGTAAGTGTTAAGAATACTAAAAGGAACATTAAAATGAGATTTAGAAAATTGCAGCAGTTGAGTTAATTGCCTTCTATTTACCACATGCTCAGATGTAATTGTCTTCGTTTTGACAGCGAGTGGTTTTCAAGCTGTTCTGCAGTGGGTCAAGAACATGAGTCTCAACCTTAGGGGAGACTGTTAAGAAACAGGGCACAAACCCCAAATTGGCTTGGAGTTCTGTACTTAGATTTCTCCAACCAATTATCAGGTGTAAACGCCTCTGGCACTATTACAGTCTTAATGTGGAGTGACAGTCTCCTTGGGTACCACCCATTTAAGCTTGCCTTTGTGATAGATGGTCTCTTACACACAAAGTCACAACAGTATTACTGGTTTCTCCCAGTCCCAAAGGATGAGTGACTTACCCAAGGTTAGTTGCACTTTAGATCTCACACCAAAGACAGTGCTTGTAACCAATCCTATAATAACAGATCTAAAGATTTATTAAGTAGGAAAAGGAAATAGAGTTATTTACAAAGTTAAAGCAGGTGAACACGCACAGAAATGTTAGTCTTAAGTTTCAAAGAGTAATAGAAGCTTCTATAATAAGAAAACTCTATATGTCCCCTAGTGTCTTCTGTGAGCTGCCAATGAGCTAATGGGAGGAATTCACTTACATGTCTCCTCTTCCTGGGGGGTGGGGTGGAATTGGCAAAGTCTTTTGACCTCTGATATTCCACAGTAGTTCCTCTGGTGTGGTTGGGCCTTGTTTATTGGACAGACACCCCCTGTTTGAGACTACGGCCTGGTATATACTAGGAAATTAGATTGGTATAACTACATGACTCAGGGTTATGAAAAATCCATACCCTGAGTGACATAGTTAAACCAATAACCCCAGTGTAGACAGCACTAGATAGGTCAAGAGGAGAATTCTCCTGTTGAACTACTACCTCTCGGGGGACAGGAGGTTCCAGCTCTATGTTTGTCGGTGTTCCGTTGAGACCTAGAGGCCTTGGTATGAGCTAGCACCTGGTTTGCCAGCATGACAATGGTGATCTACCTTGGTTTTACACAGACATTTTCAGATAATGTGAAGTACCCGGATGCTTTTCTCTAGACATCACCTTATTTTCCGGTTCACTTATTCACTTCCATGGTTTTGTAACACATTCTACAATGGTGGGTATTGGTATTCAGGAACCCTTGCAGTATTCCTCCCCTATAGGTGTTGCACATCAAGATGGAATGCAGAGCTCTTTGAGGAAACTTCCACAACATCTAATTTACTACTGATTATTAGATCGTCATTTTTATGAGTATTAAATTCATCCACAATTTTTTAAAAAAGAGTGAGCAGCTGCTTTCTGAAAACCAGACTTCTTAAAGCTTTCTCAGGTTGGACTCCCAAAAGTGGAGGCGCTCAAAATCACTAGTCACTTTTGAAAAATTCGATCTTTATTGTTAGTAGTACAATGTGAGAATGGAGACAGTAAAACTGTGCACTGAGCTTTGCCTTTAACTTGCTTGTAAACTATTTTATTCTCTTACAGAAATTCAAAATATCCCATGCTGGCTGGTTTTACCAGAGTTCTTTTGCAATAGATCATGTTGGTTTAACTCTTTTCCAAATTAATTGGAATGATGTTGATGTAAATCTGCTGTTAGATGGCGCAGAAGACAAAACTGGAATCTCCAAAGCTACAAGTAATTGGGAGACAGATTACGTAGCTGACCTGGACCAACTTAAAGCAAAGACATCACAAAGGGGGTACATGGATGTCAGGCAGCAACATTCTTTGGCATACATCTTGCATACGTCAGGAACTACAGGGATCCCCAAAATAGTCAGAGTACCTCATAAATGTATTGTGCCAAATATTCTTCATCTTCAGTAAGTTCACTTTTCAAAGGACTGACAATTAGGGGCCAGATTTTCAAAATATCTTAATATCTAACAGTGCTTGTATTTGTTTGTCACTGATAGCTATAGTCTTGCTTTATTTTGTGAATCACCTCACTGGAGGTGATCTTCACTGGTCTGCAAAGGAAAGGGAAAAATTGCAAAAGCTAGCTGCAGCTGAGTAAGTATATAAAGCCAAGACTTGGTGCCCTTTTGAAAGTGTTATTAACTTGAAAGTAATCATATTTTACGTTCACAAAGTACATTGCAAAATAAGGTGATTACAAAAGTGTGATTAAGGGGGGATTGTGCCAAAGTCTAGTATCAGATATGGCTTTGAACTACCAGGAATGACTGAGGCAAGAATAACTTCAGTACAGTAGAAGTACTCTTCACAGATTCATTTGGCAAACAGTTGAAGCCAACTGGAGTTGAAGACCCACATGCTCTGGGTCTAACTGATTGCCATATTTGGGGTTGGAAAGGAATTTTCCCCTGGGTCAGATAGGCAGAGACCCTGGAGGGTTTTCGCCTTCCTCTGCAGCATGGGGCACAGGTCACATGTTGGTTTAAACTGGTGTAAATGGTGGATTCTCTGTAACTTGAAGTTTTTAAACCATGATTTGAGACTTCAGTAACTCAGCCTGAAGGTATGGGTCTATTACAGGAGAGTGTAGGTGAGGTTCTGTGGCCTGCAATGTGCAGGAGGTCAGACTAGATAATCATGATGGTGCTTTCTGGCCTTAAATTCTATGAGCTGCCATTGGGGGGAGGGTGTGTGTGTGGGTGGCTCCCCCTCTCCCTCCAAGTTTTCTTTCAGTCAGTTTCTGAATAGAATAATATTTATTACTTTTCTTGGATATTCATTATTCTTAACATGCTTGACCTGATTTCATTACTCCCATATATCATGTTGATCATAATACAGACATTTTATTGCTGGTACTCTAAATGAAATAAATACAGAAACTTCAAAGTTGAACTTGTGATTCTCAGATACCTCTTTCCACCTCTCATATAGTAATTATTTTCCTCTGTAAGTCCTAATTACTGTTCTAGCTTTCTTGGCTTTTCTTTGTTCTGGTAAATACCTGCTGGAAAATACTAGTAATGAAAACACTGCTAGCCCAATACGGAGTGCAGCTATAGAGCGGTACTGATGAATGAGCACAGACCATTCAAATCTGCACAGAGCTTCCTCCCCAGCATGCAGAAGGTAGATGCAGATGCCTTTCTGAAGGACATGCTCTAGCACAACCAGAAGTTACGGGTTTGAAGATGCAAGAATCACTTGGTGAAATTCTCCTGTGTATGCAGGCAGTTATACTAGATGATGTTAATGGTCCCTTCTGGCATTAAATTTTTATTAATCTGGGTACAGATGTTATGCCATACAAGTGCTCCAACTCAGGACCCCTTCTGTTTTTAAATAATGCCAACCAGTTACCAGCATTTATATGCACCAGGCTTAATAACTCTGGCCTTTTTTTGTTTTAGATCCCTATTTAAGATCACACCAGATGATATGCTGTTCATGGCCTCACCTCTGACGTTTGATCCATCTGTAGTTGAGTTGTTCGTTTCTCTGATAAGTGGAGCCTCTCTGCTTATAGTACCAAACCCCATAAAAATGATGCCTCTGAAGTTGTCTGCCGCTCTTTTTCACCGTCACAGGGTCACAGTATTACAGGTAGGCCATTCACAATGGGGTCCTGTTGAGATACAAGGGATGTATTTTGTGTCGTCTTCTTTGTTTGCCTGTGTGTGCTGCTGCTTCATGATACCAGACAGTAACGATAAAGAAGTTTTTCCTGCAGCATCAGTTCACCTTTGGTTTTTATGCACCTGTTATCCTCTTTGCTACATAGTACTAGAGCTTCATAAAGATAAGAAATTACCATTTGAAAGGATTGTTCTCAGTGATGTATGACAGATGAGATTGGACTGAAGCCAAGGCTGACATTCAGCTGAAGGCTCCTGCTAATTATGTAGCTTTTTAATTTCTTCTGACATTCACTCTGGCACCAAATAATGGGCTTGATCTTGCAGCCCTAAGTAATTCTTAATCATGGAAATAGACCTGTTGCCAGAAACGCGATAAACTAAAGTACCCCTCAATAGTGCCATTTATAACATGATAAAGTGTGAGTAATAAGAAACAGAATGGTTATTTCCTCAATAAGTTTGGCTATTTATAAGCTGTTAGCTCACCCAAGATTGCACTGGCTTCCTTTCCTGTGTGTGAGAGAGAGAGAGCTACTCCTGTGTGATCTGAATTTTAACAGACTAAAATCTAATTTGCCTATGAAGTATACTAGAAATAAGTCTTTTGTAATCCTTACTAACTGGATAAGCCGAATTGTATGTTCTGTGGTACGATATGGTACTATGCAAAGGCTAATACTTGAGTAAAAAACTTCAAAAATATCTGCTCTTGCGGGAGAGGTGGATCTATGTAAGTTGTTCTCATGAATCTAAAACTTGAAGCAGAATGTCTGTTTTATCTATAGGCAGTAATATGTTAATAGTCTGGTTAGTGAGGAGTATCCATTATTGAAACAACACAGCCTCTTAAAGTGACAGGCTTTTAATTAACGTTGCAACTGCAATACTTTTACTAGCCAGACACACAACCAGCATAGGAAAAGGTATTTTCTTGTTCAGTTCTGTCTCCAGCCTCACTATCTTCCCTCCAACTCCCAAGTCATTTTTTTTAGCCTTCCCTCCTGCATGCACACACTCTTTTTAGAGATTTCCTTCTCTCCTGGAGAAAAGTGATTGTGGGTGTAAATTCAGGTTTACTTAACAATTAAGTGAAGACACCACAGCAAAAATAATCCAGCTGTTACAAAATATTAATGGTCAGGTCCTCTTACTTCTGCTCTGTTTACAATGGAGGGAGTAAGTAAAATCCTGGTACTACAGGATACTTCTACACAGAGGGGAAAAAAAAAAGACCCACAGCAGTGAGTCATGCCATATGTAGACATACCTACAGACTCTTTTCTGGCACACTAAAACATCTTGACCACTGTCTTGCCTGATGTTTTTAGATGGTTTTTTTCCTGGCCTATTTCTCTTAAGTTGTAACCATAATTAGCAAGTCAGATGTTTCTTAAGCAGCTGAACTGTTTTTAGGGTTGATGGTGGTTGAGTCATTTTGATAAGAAGCTTTTAATTTGCATTTCCTTGAGTTTAATCACTATCTTGATCAGTAAAGGGAAGGGCCCTTAATGAAATAAATGACACTCTAGGGCTTAATTGATGATTAATTTCTGTGATAGTGTTTCTCAAACTTCAAGGCTGCTGTCCCAGGTATAAATCCAGGTATATTATGTTCCTTGCATTTCCCCTATCCACCAAACAGGTTACCTTGTCAAAGAAGGAAATCAAGCCAGTTTGGCATGATTTGTTCTTGGTAAATATATGCTGGGTGCTAGTGATCACCTCTTCATCCTCCAGGTATTTGCAAATGGAGTATTTTATACATTGCTCTAGTAGTGTCCCATGTATCAAGGTCAGGCTGACTGCACTATAGTTCCCCGGCTCCTCCTTTTTCCCCTTTTTAAAGATGGGCACTATGTTAGCCCTTCTCCAGTCTTTTTGGGAGCTCTCCTGTCATTCATGAGTTTGCAAATATTATTGGCAGTGGCACCGGCTTTCTTCAGCTAATTCCTTGAGCACCTTTGGGTGAATAGCATCAGGCCCTGCTGACTTAAATTAATTCAAATTAGTCAGAAGATCTGATGTGTTCCTTACTTATCCCAATCCACATCTCTTCCCCTTTATTGTCTGTAACTTCGCTTGTAGGTCAGTCATGTTATTTTTTGTAAGAAGACTGCAGCAAAGTAGGCATCAAGCAACTCCACTTTCTTATTTTCTGTTACCAACTCACCTTCTCCATTGAGCAGCAGGCCCATGCCATCCCTGATTTTTTTTTTTTTTTGTCTGACATATTTGTAGAATCTCTTGTCTCTAACATTTCTTGCCAATTATAACTCATTCCTTGCCTTGTCTTGGCTGCTGATCAGATAATTTAATAGCATTGTCCATTCAGCCCACGCATGCACCTCCCCTCCTCCCATGCTCTGCCATCTTCTATAGAATTGCTAATTGGTTCTCTAGCTCCCTTTTAGAGCTCCCTTTTTTGCTCCTTTATCTTTTATTTAATAATAAAAAAACTTTGTTTTTCATCGACCTCACCCCATCTAGGGACCTCCCTGGACACAGGGTATACATGGTTCACCGGGCTTTAAGAAGTGCCTCAGTTGCAAAGAATCTATCCCAGTGAGTGATGGTCATTCTCAGTGTGTCCACTGCTTGAGAGAGAACCACATCCCCAAGAAGTATGGTTTATGCCAACAATTGAAACCCAGATCCAGAAAGGATAGAAAACAGAGACTTAAGCTTCTCCTAATGGAAGCGGCCCTCCAACCACCATCCTTGCCACGCCAAGACTCTGGACATCAGGAATCCTCACTGCAACCCTCTGAGGTGAGCCTAAGAAAACAACTATGAGCCACTCACACAAGGCTTCTAATGAAAGGGCTGTACGTCTCCACAGCAAGCCCTGATGAAGACTAAAATGATCTCTGGCTTGTTCAATATCATCGGTACCGACAGCATTGAAGCTATTTAAATCCTGTACCCAGAGCTTGCACAACACCACGCCCCCCTGAACGTGTTGGGTTGCCTAAGGACCTGATGGGCACAGGGAGGGAATCATCGGTACCAACAGGGCGTGAGAAAACAAGAGAACTTCCCTGGGGAAGGTTCCTTCAGTGCGAACATCTGAGTTGGTATGCAGATGTCCGCACTGGTTGCATGCCAGAAACCAGTGGTCTGCTCAATCGTGACTGAATTGCCAACTCCTTTGGTGCAGACATTTTGGCACCTCCAATCACTACCAGTACCAATGCCTATGAAATTGCTGGACTTCTGGTACATGACAGACCTTTCAATGTCTGATGGACTGGACTCACCTATACTTGCTACAGGGATCACAGTACTGAGTCCACCGAGAGCTACAGGCTTGCCAGAGACATCATGCAGTGCACCCCCATTTTCAAGTGCTGAGTCAGTGACCAAAAAGACAGTCTCCTATTGGTCCTCTTATCCACCCTACTGTACCCCTTTCCAGTATGGACCTCAACCATACCACCCCTCAGGTCCCTGGGTATGGGGAGCCATGGTACCCACCTCCAGGACCCTTCCCACCCTCTCAGTGGCTTTAATTGGACCCTTGGCAAGCACATAGACACCATGGCTCTAGCTCGGGCCTATCAGGAGCCAACGAGACACTCTCCTTCAACTGCTGCATCGAGGACATCCGAGTCCCCTGAACAGTTAAGAAAGGAACAAGAGTCTGAAGTCGAGGAGGAGGCTATGTCTCAGACTAACTTCTCCTAGTCATCACCAGACGAGACAGTGATGCCCCCTCCATCGTCATTGGCAGATGACTTCAAGCTTTTCCAGGAGCCAGCTGAGAGGGTGACAGATGCATTAAAATTACCATTACAAAAGATGACCGAGATACACCATAAACTATTAGACATTTTACACTCTTCTGCTTCTTCTGGAGTAGCCCTCCCTATTAATGAGGCTCTCTTGGAGCTTGCCAAACTCATATGGCAGATCCCTGTATTGGTCCCACCAACATGCAAGTGGCCTGATTTAAAAAAAAAATTACATGCCAGCAAAAGACACTGAATTTTTCTTCTCCCACCCACCCCCTAATTTGATCATTGTGGACGTGGTGAACTCAAGAGGCCATCATCACCTGAAATCCACCCCCTATGACCGAGACTGGAAGCGCCTGTAATGGGGTGGCATCCTTGTAGATCAGGGTCAGTACAAAGATCTCACTTCTGGTACCATAATAAATCTGCCTCTCACAAGCGCCCCCTCTCTGGCAGATATGTGCCTGCAATCACTCGGTTTTGAATGGGGCAGTACCCACCTCTCGTGGGTGCCCCCTTTCTGGTTAGGTCGGAGTCTGCTTTTCTTTCAGTTCTTACAACATGGTGGGACAAACCTCTCGCTAGCGCACCCCCTTTCATTCTCCCCCCTCCCCACCCTGGCCAGTGGTTCTTTTGATGGGTCTTCAGGGACTCAGCTCTCTGGCTGAGTCACATGCTCTGTGCCCCTTTCAGGGGTATACAGTGTCTAGTTCTTTCTCATGGCCCTGGTATGGGGCTGTAGCACCAAGGCTTCCTTCCCAGAGACACTGCCTTACCTAACACTCTAATGGGTGCATCATGGTACCCTTAGTTGGTGTGTCCTTCTTGGCAGCCCTCCCAGGGCACAGTTGTCAGCCAGACCAGGTGGAAAGACCCAGCAAATGCCTACACGGGAATCCTGTTTGCTCAGCCTCTCTCATCACTACTTCTTACCGCTGATGCATCCCTCATAGGATTGGGTAATCTCAACGATCTCACAGTGCAGGGCAAATGGTCTCCATCCAAGATATGCCTTCACATCAATATCTCAAACTCAGAACAGTCAGGAACGCATGTGCTCACTTCCTTCCATAGGTGATGACTTTTGGTTTGCCGGTGGGTGCCCCACCCCAGCTTCACTTCCTTCCCCCAAGACCTGCCCCACTCCACCTCTTCCTGCCCTCATTCTGCCCTCCCCTGAGTGCCTCCTGCCCACTGCTTATTCCTTTCTGCCCGCTCCTGCCTTAAGGGTGAGGTGTGAGTGTTTGGGGGGGCTCAGCTTCCCCCCCCAAAACTAGCAGTTTTCAGCATATTTATACATTTTTTCATATTCTAGTTATTGAATGTGTGTCTACATTAAGATACCAATGATAATCATTATTAAAATAGTAATGAATTATATCATTACATTATCATGAATTACAATATATTAAAATCATGACGCTCAAATACAAGCTGTCTTCACTAATATCCCAGATTAAAGACATTACGTTCGCTCTGTGCTTCATACCTGTTTGGGAGCTGAGGGACACTGATGGCTGTGGGAAGAAGGTGGATGGGAGGGACAAGCAGTGGGGAGTCTTTCTCCTCTCCCTTCCTACTGCTTTCCCTGCCTCTTTCCTTCTCTCTTGTTTCTTCTCTAAGTCCTTGCTCCCCTTCTTGCTTCCCACCCATGTCCCTTTTCCTATCTCTCTCTGCTCTCCACCTCCTGGTGGTTCTGTCTAGTCCCCACCCATGCACTCAAAGCAGCAGAGGAGGTTCCCCCTCCTCAGGTAGGAAGGGTTGTCTAGTGGTTAAGGCACAGGCCTTGGGCTCAGGTTGTTCTGGGTTTGATTCTCTGCTCTGCCACAGACTCTCTGCTTAGCCTTGGGAAAGTCATTACACCTTTGTGTGCCCTAGATCCCACCTGCCAAATGGGGCTAGTGCTGACCCTGCCTCCTAGGCTAAATCCATTCATGGCTGTGTGATGATGTGGGAAATGGAGATATTTGGACTGAATTTTTCCACAGCCTGAAAGTGAGAGCTAGCTCTGCGTGGGGGGATGGCAGCGAGAGGGGCTCAGGCCAGCTCCACACAGAGGGGGGGTTCGGCACTTCAGTCCTGCAGCTTCTGCCACTAGGGTGGCTGGGGCTCTTGAGCTGGGGGCTTCAGCCCCACGTCTTCTGTCAGGGTCTGGGGCTCCTGCCCCACGCAGCTCCTGCTGGGATCCGGGGCTTCTCCTGCCTGCCCTGTGTGGCTTCTGACAGGGCCTGGGGCTTCTCTTCCCCCAAATCCGCCACTGTACCCAACTCTAGCCTAGTTGGGCTTCCTTGGGTCACCTGATGCCTGCTGTGGCTGGAGTAGAGCCTGGCTGGGAGGGAGCAACCATACAGGTGGACGCCATGGCCACCAGCCTAAGAGGTATGGGGCGGCCACAGGTGAGCAGGGGCTGTCTGCATTGCTGCTGATAGCCCAGCTCTCCTGCCCGCCCCTAACTCTAAGGCTTTTGTGTGTGTGTGTGTGTGTGTGTGTGTGTGAGAGAGAGAGATTGAGATTCGCTCACTCGCCGGACTAGGGAGGCATGAAACAGTTGATCTGAGCCTGCCTGACAAACCGCTGATTGCAGCTGTGTGCGGGCTACCCATATGAAACAGCTCATCCCTGGCCACCAACAGCTGGTCATCCCAGTGGTCATCCCTATTTTTTTTTTTTTTTTCCCCCATGGGTTCTCCATTCCCGGAGCACCCACGGAGTCAGTGCCTATGCTTCCTTCCACTGATCAGAGGTACACGCATACAGGTCATGACAGACAATATAGTGTGCATGTATTACATAAACCATCAAGGAGGTGTCAGATCACCCTACCTTTGTAGGGAAGCACTAAAGCTATGGAACTGATACATTTTCCACAGTGTTGCCATATTGATGGCCTACCTACTGGGAATGCACAACACGACAGTAGACCGTCTCAGCCACAAATTCCCACGCAGCCACGAATGGGAGATGGACTCAGTGATACTCTGAGACATATTCTGAGGATGGGGGGTGCTGATAATAGACTTGTTGGTTACTTACCAGAATAAAAAATGTCCACGGTACTGCTCCAGAGCAGACATCAGCCCGGACTCCACGGGAGACGCTCTCCTCTTCTTACGGCACTAGGGCCTTCTTTATGTCTTCCCCCATTCCCTCTATTGCTAAAAGTCCTGTTGAAAATAAAAAGAGAAAGCAAACATGATACTGATCGCTCCCGCGTGGCCCGGACAGACGACCCACCCCCCCCCCCCCCCTGTACTTTGGCGTTCTCATAATAAACTCTGTGGTAGAGAAGTAACTGGGGAGGGTTTGCCTGCACGGCACTGGTTAGCCTCGTGGCAGAGCATGAGGGGGAGGCAGTGCATGTGCATGCAAAACGGACACTGCTACCAAAATTCTCAGATCAGCGGAGGGACGCAGACACACATGCAGTGGAGCACCCATGGGGACATGCATCTCAAAGAGCCACTATTACTGCACAAAGTGAGTAATTTCTTTTTAGATGTAAGTTGCACTGTATGGCCCTGATCCCACATTAGAATAAATTTGTGTGATCCTTGCTCCTACGCAGAATTCCATGTCAATGCAGTGGGACTCCCTGTTGATGAAGGGGTTTGTATTAGTGAATCCCAAAGCAAAATCAGGGCCTGTATCATGTGGATCAACAATCAGCTGCTGTTTGACCTGCAGATAAGACCGTTTTGAAGAACTCCTTTGACTGGATAACAGTCTACACCTGTAAAATTCCACTGAAGATAATCTTCCTTTCCTTACAAACATTCTTCCTCACCACTCAGATCATTAGCAGATCTGTTCAGTACTTTGATGATGGATGTTATTGTAATCATGAATCCGTTTGGCTTTTCGTTGCATTTGGGAAAAACCTTATTGTGTGTTTGTAGGCCTGCAGTTTTCCATAACCTGTAAGAGCATAAATATCTTTGTGTGTGACGTGCTCTTTTTTTTTATTTTAAACATTGCTCAGGCAACACCAACATTTCTCAGACGATTTGGAGCTCAACTTATTAAGTCAACTGTGTTGTCTGCCAGCACTTCACTCCGTGTTTTAGCCCTCGGTGGAGAAGCATTTCCTGCACTGAATGTCTTGAGAAGCTGGAAAAGCAGGGAAAACAAAACACATGTTTTTAATCTCTATGGCATTACAGAAGTGTCAAGCTGGGCCACTTGCTACAGGATTCCTGAAGAAGTTCTTAGCTCTGATCTTCGGTGAGAAATTTCACTGTTTTGCTTGCTGCTTTGGTGCACACAAAGTGTGCAATTGTCAATGATCAAGTATTAAGGGCCCAACATTGCAAGCCCATTGGAGGCAGAATTCCCATTCACTTTGCTAGAAGTTGCATATGTGGAAGGATAACTGCTGATGAACATAGGTTTAGAAAGAGTAATGGTGCTTGGCTTTATCAATTTCAAAATGTGTTATATTTTCACCGTGGTTTCTTGGCAAGATTATTGTAAGAAGTTGACCTGAAAATCCAATAATAGATGTAGTAACAATACTTAGCGCACATATAGTGCTTTTTCATTCACTTCAAAGTGCCCTGCTAAGCAGAGAAGCATTGTTATCTCCATTTTATAGATGGGAAACTGAGGCACATACGCGTTATTTATTCCACCCATCCTTTCATTATGGCATACCTTACTGTTCAGCAGATAGTTCCATTGAAATTATTCCATGAGTAAGGGCAATAGAAATTGATCCTAACTGATTTTCTGAAGTAACTCAGGGTATGTCTACACTGTAGTTAAAAACCTACAGCAGACCAGTGCCAGCTGACTGAGGCTTGTGGGGCTGTTTAATTGCAGTGTAGATGTCCCAGTCTTGGGCTGGAGCCCAGGCTCTAGGACCCTGAGAAGCGGGAAGGTCCTAGAGGTTGGGGTGCAGCCTGAACCAGAATGTCTGCACTGCAGTTACACAGTCCAAGCCCCAGTCAGCTGGTACAGGCCAGCCGAGGGTGTAATTGCAATGTAGACATATCTTCAGAAGAAGAGCTGGGAATAGAACCAGATTTCCTGTTTCATGGGCTAGTGCGCTATCCACTGGTCACATGGTTTTCTCAATAATGAGAAGGCTGTTTATGCTGGAAGAAGTTTAACAGAGGTCATGTTAACTTTATATATATGAACAGGGGAGTCCAGCTGATATTGTTACAGTACAGAACCCAGCAGTAAAAATAAGTAAATACTATAATTAGCTTCCATCCTCTCCTCAGCGCGATGTATGATGAATTGCTAATGGTTTTCTTGGTCTCTTTGGCATGATACTTTTTTTAACCATTCTGTCAATGCTTTCTACTAGTTTCATATAATTCCTGGTGTTTGTGGTCAGGTAATTTATTAATTACAGAGGGTTTAGAAATTCCCAGAAGAGCTGTGGAAATGTTTAAGCACTGCATGATGCTCCTGACCCTCAGTTTTCATTTTGCTTTCTGAAATATGTAGCCATGCTCACACTTTCAAATTAAGTGCCCCTGTAGTTCCCCTCTATGGTCCCTTGAGGGTATTCACTTAAAGTTTCCAGCTCCCAGCTATTACCTGTCTTGGATGGAGCCCTGAGTCTTACCCTTGTGATAGGGATTTTAAGTCTGCACAGATCCATGCCTTACACTGTGATATCTCCAGGAAGCCAGTCTGCCTAAAGACAAGTGCCTGTGCTTTGCTCTCTTTCTGAGGGCTATGAACAGTGTGCTGCTATCAGTTACAAATTACCATGTATCTTTGTCTAAATAAGCACATTAAGGTAAAAGCATTACAGAGAAAACATAATAAAAACAATCATGAGATTTAAACACATAAAACAGAGAATATTAGGGTTGGAAGAAACTTCAGGAGGTCATCTAGTCCAATCCCCTGATCAAAGCAGGACCACCACCAACTAAATCATCCCAGCCAAGGCTTTGTCAAGCTAGGCCTTAAAAACCTCTAAGGATGGAGATTCCACCACCTCCCTAGGTAACCCATTCCAGTGCTTCACCACCCTCCTAATGAAATAGTGTTTCCTAATATCCCATCTAGACCTCCCCCACAGTAACTTGAAACCATTGCTCCTTGTTTTGTCATCTGCCACCACTGAGAACAGCTGAGCTCCATCCTCTTTGGATACCAGAAGACATGTCAGTCTCATGGGGCTCTAGTCGGCACAAGTCTTTCTATGCTTTCTGCAAGGTCCTGTCTGTTTGTTGGATCAGAAAGAAGGCCCTGTGTCAGTTCAAGCTCATCCTTTTATGCCAAAAGCCCCTTCTTTGTCTTCTAGTTCCTGGAAAACCCATCTTAAACCAGTATAAGCAAATCACTGCAGGGGTTGGTAACTAATTTGTGGTGGTTAATCTTAGTGACGCACCTTAATTACCTCCCACTGTTTTTAGTTCTTGTACGAGTGGTGTAATCCTTCCCCCCTGGAATAGAACACATTCATACATAAACAATTAATTTAATACAGTGGCCCTGAAAATGGGGTAGCAAACTCATTGCCTGGCATCCTTAGTTACATGTGTAACCTGTGCTAGATGTATTTTCTGAAGTCTGCTGAATACAAACAAGCATCTTCTTTTGCACAAACGATATCCCTTATTAATCTGATATAGATATAATTGGATCCTCAATAACAAATGGTGGTGATTAGTCTTAAAGTCCCATACTTTTTTATGCAAAACTCCCAGTGAAATCAGTAAAGAGCTGTCTTCAAAATCTGGTGTTGCAATATGACTTTTTATTAGGCAGTTATTTATATAAAAATAAATTCTCATTTGTGAAAAGAAAAACATAACTTCTGTAAACAAATTTGCTCATATTTCTGTTGCCTACTTGGGGTTCCAGTCTGAAGAAATTTATAACTGGCAGCAGAAATGATCTGGTGGTTTCTCTTGGAAGTCCAGCTGCCAACATTTCCCCAATGGCTGAACTTCCAAGTGAAATGTTGGCTTTCTTTCAGCCTGGCTGCTGCGCTCCAGAGGTAGCTGTGCTACTTTTAATTTCTACTTACAAAGGTGCCAGTAAATTGGGAATATTTATAACTTCTGGTTCTTGGGCCTCACTCTGCTCACTGTGTGCCACTGATGATACAATGGTTTTTCATTCCTTTTGCATCTCCTTTGCTGGTGATTCCCCTGGCATGGAGAATTCTAAGCTGCAGCAGAGCTGATATAGACTTCTCCTGCTCCATCCCCAGCAGCCCCCATTACTGGGGGCATGGTTGGAGCATGCTGTGCTCTGAGTGATGAATGGCTCCTTGGGCAGATAGTCAACCAATGTAAATTAATGGTAGGGGCCAGCAGAATACCTGCCCTAAGATCAGAGAGCTGCAGCTGACTCCTTAGGCTTCCTCCTCTCTGTGTTTTGCTTATGCTAGACACAGCTATGAATGTAGCCTCAGGGTTTTAAAGGTGATTTGCTGGAGGGGTGGATTTGTGTCTCTGTGTCTGTGGGTGGGGGGAGTGTCCTTTGTTGCTGCTTTGTAGTGTATATAGAAGACTTGGCATTTTTTTAAATAAGATTATAGTCCTAAAGTAAAAACAAGAAAAATAGTCTTGTCATCTTTGTTTTTGCTGGTGGTCTTTCAGTTCCAAGCGTGGGTGTTCTATTCTCCTTTAACAAAGAGGTCTTTTCCCCATCTGCTTGTAACACGTGTCAACTTTGAACCCACCCAACAATTTGCAAATTGGTGCAACAGAGTGGGATAGGAAAGGAGGTGAGAGGTTATTGTTGGGGACAAAGGTGCACTTCACAGAGTGCTTCACTTCACAAAGGTGCTTCTTTTCCAGTTAATCAGCAAGAGGTAGGGAATTCATTGGTGGACCAGAGTTGCAGACAGGAAATTGGGAGGAGTTGCCACAGCCCAAATAGCGGGAGTTGGTGGAGGAACTGCTAAGTGGGGAACATGATGAGGAGGAAGCTGGATGGGGCCCCACAAATCTCACTTCACATGGGGTATATCTGTACTGCAGTTCAGTGTATGTTTTACAGCCTGGGTACACTGACATGCACTAGCTCTGTTTGAGCTGATGCACTGAAAATAGGAGTCAAGTATCAGGGGGTAGCCATGTTAGTCTGTATCCACAAAGATAACAAGGAGTCTGGTGGCACCTTAAAGACTAACAGATATATTTGGGCATAAGTTTTCGTGGGTAAAGAACACACTTCTTCAGATGCATGGAGTCCTAAAAATAGGAGTGTAGCCTGGGGTAGCATGTTTGCAACTGCAGTGTAGACATATCCACCGACCTCTGCAATGTCTGTGGTTGGCCTGCATTTTGAATTTTTTGTTTTGTCTGCTATCTGAAGGAAAATATTTTTACTTTTACATTTTTTTTTAAATGTTTAGATTTGATTCGCCTGTGCCACTGGGATCACCATTGCTTGGAACAACAGTTGAAGTCAGAGATGTCACTGGTTCTGCAGTTCTAGATGGAGAGGGACAAGTTTTCATAGGTTCTTATATTTATTTCTCTTAATTTTTTAGTTTCAAAAAATATCTTAATGTTTTAATCTCTGTGCATTTTGTTTTCTAAAGTGCCACAGCCTGTATAACAAAACACTCTGAAATACAGAAGTGAAATCTGGTGTTTTTCTCTAGCAATGTTCTTTTTAAATTTTGTACAGTATTTAAACAATTTACCTGGCTGGATACTGATTTTTGTGATAAAACCCTGTCAAAGTTCTTTAAAGGACTGCCAGAATTATTGTTTCATACATTTAGATATTAACATCTAAAAGCCACTGCTTGTAACTTTTCAGTTTAAAACTACCTTCAGTAGTGTCATGTGCTCTTCAGTGGCGAAAGAATCCAATCTATTCTCCATAGGCCCTCTGTGCCAGCACAGTTGGTGGATGTAAACCCTCCTAGCAACACATGGTGGCTGATCCTTCTCAATTAGAAAATGCTCAGGGAATAAAAATTCCATAAATCCTAAAAAGACTGCATCACAACATTCAGAGAAATGGTTCAAGTTCTCTCATTACAGCCTGAAACAGGGTGGGGCATCTAAATTAGCAGATACCACCTTAATGGGGACCACATACTTAGCAATATAAACTGTCTTCGGGAAATCAGATTAACAGGCAAGAAATTAACATTATTTTACACACACAACCAGTTTATTTTAATGACTTGTTTTCTGCTTCCATTTGGCTCAGTATAAATAGAAGTTAGTTAACTGTATCAGTTAAATTAATTGTAGGATAGAGTCCCACTGATATTTCTGCTTTCAGAAGTTTAGTTCCAATCATTAGTGCCTTTATGTATGCCAAATGTCAACAGCTCTTTGCCAAGTTATTTTAATACTTGTAACGTTCTGAAATATGAGGTAGGACCTTCATAATTTTGTAGTTATAAGCTATAATATTACATTCTTTTGCATAGGTGGTAAAGAACGAATCTGCTTCCTTGATGATGAAGTAATTGTCCCTTTGAACACAATGAGAGAAACAGGGGACTTTGTGAGAGTGAAGGATGCAGAGATGTTTTTCTTAGGACGGAAGGACAGTCAGATTAAACGTCATGGCAAACGTCTTAATATTGAATGTGTACAGCAGGTAATATGATGTGTAGTGCTCAGAACTTATGCAATGTGGAACATTTTGGACGGAAAGCTACAGTGACTTGTTCATCAGCAAAAAAGTGCAAGAATTAATGTAGTTGAATCAAACTTTGGGTGCAGATTTTTCAAAGTGCTCAGCATTCCAACAGCTCCCATTGTTCTCAGGAATGCTACCAGATGCTGAGCTCTTTTGAAAATCTGGCCTTTGTTTATAGTTTATTTTATGCAAACTAAATCTCAAAACTAAGTATAAAGAATTTGACAACTGAAGAATACTAACGTGTGTCATTGAAAAGGATAGTGTAGTGTTTAGAGCACAAGGGTGGGCATCAAGACTCTTAAATTCTGTTCCTAATTTAAGTGGTCTGGGAAAGTCATGTGACCCCTCTTTATCTCAGTTTACCCATCTGTAAATGGGTACAATAAGTTCTTACCTCAGCCAAGTACTCTGAGGATTGATTAATATTTCTAAAGCACTGTGAACCTTGGGCAAAAGACACTATATGAGTACTAAATGTTGATTACAATTAGATCTGTAATGAGTCAAATATCAGCAGAGAGAGATTAACAGATGAAGGGAGAAGGAGAAGAAGGGATATGAAGTTTGGGAAAAGGAAGAGGATCAAATCCAAGCTGTCTTGTTAGCAGGCACAACTCAGTTGCAATCAGTGTTATTACATCAGGGCTGTGTTTGGCTAGGAAAGTCAATGGCTGTGTTTGGCTAGGAAAGTCAATGAGGCAGAGAGATGTACAGTATTCTTAATGCTTGATAGCAATGATCCAAGTTCTCCCTACTGTGACCCAATGGAAATGACTGTGGAAACAGAGCCTTCTGTAGAACTAGGATTGTAACTGCATTGAATGCACAAGTAGCTCCTTACTGTCCCATAGGGCATCGTATTTATGTCTAAATTAATGTTGTATCTCTGGGGACAAGAGGATGTTTGTGGCTGAATGAAGGTATCCTTTAGTTGCTCTTGTTTTTCATAAAGTGATCAGAAGTATGTGTCTACAGAAAAAATTTAAAACTTCGTCCAATAAGTTGAGGCACAGAAAAATGAAATGATTGGACCAAAGTCTACCCTTAGTTACAACTGGTTCAATTTAATTGCATTCAATTGGATGATACAAATGTAAGTGAAGGCAGAATTTGGCCCACTGAGTCCATTCCTTAATCTTTTCAGTAGGAGCCATTTTTGCTGTCTAACCCAGAAAGCTCATCCTCAAGGATGTTCCAGATTGTGCCCTCAGTTCACATCAGTGCATCTGATGTTAGGTATCTGACTCGAACACATACAATGACATTCATATTCAAAGATGATGTTTATCTTTAGTCTAACCCAGGGATAGTCAATAGGTGGACCATGGTCCAAATCCAGACCATAAGATGTTTTTCAGTGGACCATGGTCGACAGAGGCGATGCGTGGGTGGGGCAAACAGCCCCATGGTGGGGGGGAGTGGAGGAGCTCAGCCAGCCACCCTGCTTTCTCCCCCTGCTGCATGGACACACGGACAGTGAGGCTGGTAGGGGAAGTGCTGCCTCCTCGCTTCTGGGCGTCCCAATAAATTGAGGGGGGGAACCCCCCGGAACCTTTCATATGTGGTTCCCCCTTTCACTAGTCACAGGTATGTGTTGCCTTTGCGTGCAGGCTAAAGCTGAGCTGGGGCTGGAGCCATGCAGAGCTGTGCTTGTACTCCAAACGGTCCCTGGAGCCCATTGCCCCACCCCCATGTTCCCTGCCCCTGAAACCAACCTTGTGCCTCCATCCCGGAGCCTTCCCACCCACTCCCACCTCAAGTCCCAGCCCCTCTGTGGTCCCCATAGCCCACCCACCCTGGTCTCATGCCCCCTGTCCCTGAGCAGTTCTCAGAGCCCCCCACCTTGGCCTAATGTTCTCCCTAGGCCCAGTTCTTTGGGGCCAGTCCCCGGAGCCATCTCCAGCCCTTCCCGCTGCCCCAATCCGCCTCTCCTTCCCTAGTCTGCCTCCAGTTACCCTGCCACATCCCAGGTTCCCCCCATGTTCCCAGGGCTACTGTCTGGAGTCTCCTTGGTTCCTCGCACTATCTGGAGCCTCTTTCCTGCCCCTCTGCTATCCCAGCCCCAAAAGGTGCTTTGCACCACTAACTGGATCATAGTCCAGCAGCTTCACCTGCTGGGTCTAAGCTCAAAAGTACTCTCTCACATTCACACCCTGCTTTGCTGCCTAGATCCTAGCCCATGCTCATTCCTCTGCCATGCCACTACATCTCTGCCACTTGGCTCAGTTGAGGGCATGAAGGAATGTTTGTGGGGGGAGGATGCGAGCAGCAAACTACGGCCTGCAGGACCGTCCTGCCCAGCCCCTGAGCTCCTGGCAGGGGAGGCTCGCCCCTGGCCGCTCCCCTGCTATCCCCCCTCCTCTGCAGCCACACTGCTGCACAGGCAGCACTGTGGGCGGCAGGGCTGTGCGCTCCTGCAGGACTGAGCGGCAGCGTGTGTAGCTCTGGCCGTGCGGCACAGCTCCCAGATATGCTGCTCTGAGCAGCATGGTAAGGGAGCCGGGGGGTTGGATAAGGGGCAGGGGGTCCCGGGGGGCGGTCAGGGAGCAGGGGGCGGTTGGGATGGGGGGTGGTGGTTGGGATGGGGAACGGGGCAGTTGGATAGGGTAGAGGTTCTGGGGGCGGGCAGGGGATGGGGAACAGGGGGAGGGTTAGATAGGGTGTGGAGTCCCAGCGGGCAGTTAGGGGCAGAGGTCCTGGGAGGGGGTGGTCAGGGGACAAGGAGAATGGGGGGTTGGATGGCTCGGGAGTTCTGAGGGGGGCAGTCGGGGCGGGAAGTGGGAGGGGGTGAATAGGGGGCGGGGGCCAGGCTGTTTGGGGAGGCACAGCCTTCCCTACCTGGCCCTCCATACAGTTTCGCACCCCGATGTGGCCCTCAGGCCAAAAAGTTTGCCCACCCCTGGGCTAGCCCCATGCGTCCCATTTTCAGTTAAGGGAAATAAGGTCACCTAACTCTCCGGGTAGGGAGCTGGCAGGCAATCAGGGAACTTGGGGGGGCAATTGGGAGGTAGGGGAGGGAAGCTGTGTTGGGGTCTGGACCTTGATTATACCTTGACCAAGAAATTTGGACCTAGACAAAAAGTAGACTACCCCGGTCTAAACCTTTGGGTCTAGCTAAATCAATATATACTGAATAGGATATGTAAGGTCACTTACTGTAAAATGGACTAAGCTTTAACTTTGAAATTCTTAAGCGGATTGGATGACTCAAGGGATTAGGGTGACCAGATGTCCTGATTTTATAGGGACAGTCCTGATTTTTGGGTCTTTTTCTTATATAGGCTCCTATTTACACACATACCCTCCCCACACACACACACAACCTGTCCCGATTTCTCATACTTGCTCTCTGGTCACCGTACAAGGGATGGATAAAATCCAAACCAGGTAGGGTAACAAAAGTTGTTCAGATTTGATTGGTGTACAGTGGTGGTGTCACTCCTGTCCTAGAGGGGAGGTGTTCCCATGATAAAACTGGGATTACATTTGGCCTCTTTGTCGGTAGTCTCAGCAGAAATGCTAACCATAGAATGAATATGGAGAGTGAATTGTGTTCCCACTCCTATATGTGCCTCTTCCAGGTCATTCCTGAGGTACAGGGGTGTGGGTCATTGAGAAGTTCGTACTGCTGCTGCCTGTGCTGTGCTTGCATTGTGGGATTAAATACATTCATTCTTCAGTGCTGCCATTCTGACACTTTCTGTGAGAGCTAAATCCTTATTTAAATTAAACAAAAATAAAAACAAGGGGATGGGCAAGGGGGACTTCATGATGTTTGTGAAGCAACAAATTCAGTAGCTGCCAGTGACAAAATATAAACTTCACAACAATTTCTTATTTATTGGTGGTGCTTTTTACCTGCACTTCAGCACAAATAAGGCTAATGTTCTTGTATTGCAGGCTGCTGAACGTCTTTGTCATGTGGAAGCCTGTGCAGTGACATGGTATCAACAGGAAAAGTTAATCTTGTTTGTTGTACCTAAAGACAACTTAGCAAGAGACACTCTTAAGGAACTCCAGAAACATCTCCCAACCTATGCAATCCCTGATGAACTTGTGCTGATAGAAACTTTGCCTTTCACATTGCATGGTAAATGAAGTAATGTTTAACAAGTGCTCTTCAGTGCAGATGCTTCTGTGTGCCTTTTCTGTTTGGTTTAGAAGCTAAATTTGTTGTCTTTTCTTCTTTACTGAAACTTTACCCCAAAACAGTAGTAGCTGGTTCATGCACCATTTATTTTATAGCGTTGTGCTCTGATGTGACCCATGGTATTAAGCCATCACCGTAAGCTATAGCTCTGTTCTGTAGCAAATCTACCTGGCTCTCATTTGTTCTCCATTGCATTCCTCTATAGCATTTATTTGATACCCTTAAACTCTCTGTAATTGAATAATAATAATTAAAAGCATTTTAATATTGAAAATACACACACATGTATTTGCTTGACCTCCTCTTCTTCCGTTGAAGTCTATGGCAACTGCTTTCAGTTGGCACAGGATAAGGCATGATATGTGGGTGTGTGTCATATGATAAATTTTCAAAAACCTGCTCCCTTTTCTGTGGGTGCAGTTGATTGCTGATGTAAAAAAAAGGATGCAATTTTGCTCACAAATAAAGAAGGTCTAGACTGAGACCCAGATGAACATGTAGGCCATAACAAGAATTTGAAAATACAAAGTCTAAAATGCAATGAAAAAATCTTGTGCTTTTTATTTTGTTTGAAGGCAAAATCGATGTTTCTGAGCTGAGCAAGATTTACAGTAACCATCTAAATTTCAGAAGGCATGACAGTAAGCTGAGTGGAGCAGAGGAATTGTGGGAAAGATTGCAGTATTTATGGAAGGTAGTATTTTAAGCTGCCTTTTTATCATTGCCAGTGGATCATTATGCATATGTCAGGAATTAAATAGTTTTAATAAGTGTGACTAATGCAACCAGAATATTTTTGCTGCACATACATTATGTACTGTAGCTCCATCCGTTCATTTAATACTTAAATACAGTTTCTCTGTAACAGCCAGGAGGGAGCCATTTATTTTTTCCCATAAGCTGAAGTTGCAAACTGTAATGGGCTAAGATGTTAGTGTATGTAGGGTGAATGCCACCACATAATCTGTCAGCCGTTTCTAAATACTTCTTCCCATGCCAAGCAAGATATCCATAAGGGAGGCCAATAATTGGGGCATGGAGTTTTTAACAAACAAACTGCTGTGTTACCAGCGTCCCCCAATTTATATATATTACTTTTTATTAACTTTTTAATTTTTTTATGAGAGATTATTGTCATAATTATCTTGTGAGCAATCTGGTTTTGTTATATGCTGAATCCTGTGGTGGTGATATACATGTTCATAATAGCAGCAGCAGCATCGCAGTAAAATAACAAACATATTGCCTTTAGGCCGTGCCCTTCATGTATGACTACAAGAGTCACTTCAGCTATTACTGATATGGAGCACAGTAGCTGTTTCACAGCACATGGCAATGTTACATCACCAGACAGAAAGTGAAGAATTCTGTATTTAGTTTAAGCTGCAAATGAAAACAGTGCTCATTGTGCCTCAGAAGTGGGCTCCTGAGCTTCTCTCCACAAACCCCTATGTGTGGGTGAGGCCTCTCTGATAAAGGCAAGCAGGTGTGGCTATAAATTGTGCCCTGTCAGATACTTGCAATGGGTAGTGCTGCATGACTACCCTAGTAGCCCTGGGAGATTGGACATGAATGAGATCTTGGTGGACACATCCTAGGCCTAGATCTGCTGTGCTAGAGAACGGGGCTTTCTAGAACAGGGCCTAGTTTTCACAAGCAGAGGTGCAGCAGCAGGAGGTACACAGTATGTTGCTCTTTCTGTGCTGGGGGTGCTGCACCCAGAATCCTTTGTGACATTGTTGGAAGGGGGTTAGGGCTTTTGTTCAGAGCCAGGTAGGTTACATTATTTTAACAATAAAAAAGCCATAATAATTAGTCTCATGCCTCCCTAATAAAATTACATTAAAAAAGTGCTTCAGGAATTGTAAATAAAATTGTTTGTCAAAGGCAACAATGTTTGATCTGAGCAGCAGAAACTCCTTTAAAGTTTTTTTTTAAAAAATGCATCTTAGAGTAAAGTGCTCTGATATGCATTTTTTAAAGAGTTCTTTGCAACTGTTTTAATTCTTTGGCTGTGGAATGAACTGCAGAATCGGAATCAAGCCTAAAATTTGGTTAGCACTGCTGAAATTGACACTTCCCCCATGGCTTGATCAGCCTGCATTTCTCAAAGAGCACCAAAAAGTGCAAATAAAATCCTGCAAGGTGCTGAATACTTTTAGTCCCTGTTGATTTCAGTGGGGGTCTGAGACACTGACAGGCTCAGACCCTACTTCTTCTTCGAGTGCTTGCTCATATCTATTCCAATTTGGTGTGCGTGCGCTGTGTGCACGGCCGTCGCAGAATTTTTACCCTAGCAACACCCGGTGGGTCGGCTGGAGTGGCGCCTTCATGGTGCTAGTTGTATACCCCAGCCGACCCAGCGCCCCCTCAGTTCCTTCTTACCGCCCGTGATGGTCGTTGGAACTGTGGAGCTTGGCTTTGCTACTCTCCCTAGAGTTTACCCTACGGTTTGTTCATAGTTTGTTGTTATAGATTAATAGTTGTGGTTCTAGTTATAGTATAGTAGTTTGTATTAGTGGGAGAGAAGGGGGTTTCCCCTCCTCCCCCTACTTGATTGGGCTCATGCCCAAAGCTCTGGGCGTTAAGCCCTGCGGATCCTGCTCCAAGCCCATGCCAACGGGTGACCCCCACAACTCTTTCCTGAAGTGTCTGGGGGAATCTCACGAGGCAGAGAAGTGCAGGATTTGCAAGAGCTTTCGTCTCCGAACGAAGGAGGAGCGGGACTTTCGTTTGAGACAGCTCCTTATGGAGGCGGCTCTTAGTCCTCAGCCTCCAGTGGTGCGGCAAGACCCAATGCCGAGCACTTCGGTATGCAGCACCTTGGCTTCAGCTACAGGAATGGTACTGCGGTCGGACTCTGATAGAGAGCCGCGGCACTGAGGTTCCCCGGCACCGCAACCAACATCTTCAGTCCTGACCAGGCGAGCGAGAGCAGTGCCGAAGTGGCACTGGAAGCCGGCAAAGGCTGGCTCACCTCAGCAGGCACCACCCTTTCCGGATCCACCTACAGAACCTCATCCCACAGCAGAGTGTCCGGGGACACAGGTGACGGCCTCGGTACCGTTGACTCCAGAACCAAGGACAGAGCCGTTGAGTCCGGTGTGACTGGACTCCCCGACTCACAGCGTGGTTGAGGTCCAGTTCCCATCTACACCAGATACCTTTGTGGCGACAAGGGATCTGATTGCCTTGACGGTATCAGCATCTCCTCAACAGACCAAGACACCGCCACCTGTCCCCATGGCACCATCCAGGGGCAAGCCGACTCTTATTCACCTGTTGGCACTGTCAGTTGAGCCTTTGCACCGCTCCGACTCCCGGCACCGGTCTCGACACTGCTACGTCTGCCAGTCGCCATCCAGGAGTAGATCCCGGTCCCGACGCCGCTCCCGACACCAGTCATTGTCGTTGAGACCCAGGTCCAGATCTAGGCACTGGTCCAGGTCCTGGAACCGATCTAGGTTCAGACACCACTCCCCAGCGTCGCGGCACCGTTCTTCTCCATCTCAGTACCGATCTCCAGCTTTGCAGTACCGATCAACTTCATCTCATCAACGTGATTTGGCGCAGACCCACTCAGCACCACCATGGCCATCGCGTTCCACCTCTCGCTCATCACGGTCTGAGGCAGGGTCACGCTTCTCAGACCACCACCACTCTGATCACGGCCGACTGGGCTCAGGGGCAGATTAGTGGCAGACACAAGAACTGGAGCCCGCTCAAGGGTCCACCCAGTGGACCTTTTTGGACACCCTGCGTGTACCACTAGGCACAGGGTGCTCCCTCTGGGACTTCTCGCTCGGCCTTGTCCGAGCCGCAAGTGCCTGAGACCTCTGCCAGCTGTCCTGCTCCTGGAGGCATGGAGATGGTGGCATCGTCCTTACAGGCACCAGCTCCTCTTGCTCCAGCTTCCGGCCCGAACACTGAGGTCTCGGGACTGGAGCAGTGGGGCACAGCTCAGCTAGAGGCCCCAGATGATCCTCTCCCTCCTGTGGCATCCTCCACATCTTCGCCCGATGAGGCTGCGGCGGGGACTACTATATTGGTGTGTCTGTCCCTCCGTTACCCCCGCCCCATAGACCTCCGCACTCACCAGGAACTCTTGCGCAGGGTGGCGCGGAACATGAACCTGCAAGCAGAGGAGGTGGTCAAGGTGGAGGACCCTGTGGTTGACATTTTGTCCTCAGAGGCTCCTTCCAGGGTGTCCTTACCACTTATCCAGACCATTCAAACCACGGCCAGAACAATCTGGCAAACACCTGCCTCCATTTCCCCCAACTGCTAAGGGGGTGGAGCAAAAATATTTCGTTCCCTCCAAGGGATATGACTTCTCTACACTCACCCACAGCCCTGTTCACTGGTGGTGGCCTCAGTGAATGAGAAGGAATGTCATGGTCGGCAAGCCCCAGCACCTAAATCAAGAGGCCAAGAGCCTCGATTTATTTCGGCGCAAAGTCTACTTCTCAGGGGTGCTCCGGCTCTGGATTGCAAACCAGCAGGCTCTCCTGAGCTGATGCAATTTTAACTCTTGGAACTCCATGGTGAAGTTCAAGGAATTGGCTCCTCTGAAGTCCAGAGAAGAGTTTGGGGTCTGGTAGAGGAGGCCAAAACGGTCGCGCGAACCGCTTTGCAGGCCTCATTGGTCACTGTGGACTCTGCCGCTCGGACCCTCTCTTCAGGGATAGCAATGAGGCATATTTAAAATGCAGCCTCAATGCTCCTACCCTCCTCCTTGGCCGAGGCAGGACTTCTATAGGAGACGGGGGCTCGGTGGCAGGAGAAAACCCTCCAACCACCAATCCAGCCAGGCCCAAGGTCCTTCCAAGCCCTTAGCGGGTCCCAAACAAAACTTTGGAAGGGACGCCTGAGGACGGTGTACCCAACCTCACTCCGGATCCTACCCCATTCTTGAATCATTTATCTCGTTTTCACCGTGCCTGGTCCCTCATAACCGCAGACCTTTGGGTTCTTCGCACGGTGGAAAGGGGATACTCTCTCCAATTTTTGTTCTCCGCCCTGTCCCTCTTCAGGGACCCCTATCACAAGCAACTGCTTATCCAGGAGGTGCAGTCACTCCTCGCTATGGGGGTGATCAAGGAGGTTGCAAGGGAGCTAAGGGGTAGGGGGTTCTACTCCTGTTACTTCCTAATCCCCAAGGGAAAGGGCGGGCTTCGGCCTATCCTGGACTTGTGTGGACTCAACAAATTCATGGTAAAGTTGAAGTTCCGCATGGTCTCCTTGGGCACCATTATACCTTCCCTGGATCCTGGTACGCCGCCCTCGACATGAAGGACGCATATTTCCACTTTGCGATTCATCCGGCTCACAGACACTTCCTCCGCTTTGTTGTCAACTGTGAACATTATCGGTTCACGGTCCTTCCCTTCGGCCTCTCCATGGCCCCTCAAGTGTTCACCAAATGTATGGCCATAGTGGCAGCCTTCCTTCGTCGACGACAGATACAGGTATACCTGTATCTCAATGACTGGCTCATCCGAGGGCGCACCAAAGAGCAAGTGCAGGTTCACCTTCTTCGATTCATCACAGACACGTTTCAACAGTTAGGCCTTCTGCTCAACATGGCGAAGTCAACGCTAGAGCCAACCAAGAGAATAGAATTTATCGGGGCGCTCCTAGACTCCGTGCGGGCTCGAGCCCTCCTTCCGGATGCTCACTTCCAAGCCTTCTCAGGCCTCATCAGGAGCCTTCAAAGCTTCCCAACCTCAAGGGCAAGAAGGTTATTGAGTCTTCTAGGACACATGCACGTACATGTCCTGCACGTACATGTCCAGACATGCCAGACTATGGCTCCGCCCTCTTCAAGCCTGGATGGAATCGGTCTACCACCCAGGTCGAGACAGCCTAAACCTGGTGGTTATTTCGGAGGGAGTCCCTGGCCTCCCTCCAGTGGTGGCTAGACCCAAAGGCAGTATACGGAGGAGTCCCCTTCCATACCGCTCAGCTTTCCTTGTCCCTCATCACAGATGCGTCAGCCCTGGAATGGGGCACCCACCTCGGGGACATCCAGATACTAGGTCTGTGGGCCCCATCCGATCTCTCTCTCTCCCCATATCAACATATGGGAGCTGATGACTGTGCTTCTTGCGTATCAAGCCTTAGGGGAGCGTTTGTATGGTTGTTGCATGGTGGTCCTCACAGATACCACCATGGCCTTGTTTTACATCAACAAGCAAGCAGGGGCTCGTTCCTCCCTCCTCTGTCAAGAGACCATTCGACTGTGGGAATTCTGCATAGCCTACTCCATTCACCTGGTGCCATCGTTTCTCCCAGGGGTCCAGAACATGTTGGCGGATCACCTCAGCAGGTCCTTCCAATCCCATGAATGGTCACTCTGTCCTGTTGTCATTCACTCCATCTTTCTAAAGTGGGGGTTTCCCCAGGTCAACCTGTTTGCCTCACACAGCAACTGGAAATGCTTGGTGTTTTGCTCCCTCTAGGGTCGCTCCCCGGGCTCTTCCACAGATGCCTTCCTACTCCCATAGAAGAGCAGTTTGTTTTATGCCTTCCCTCCATTTCCTCTTGTACACAAGGTCCTGCTTAAGGTGCGCAGGGACAGATCATGACTGATTCTGGTCATCCCGGCGTGGCCCAGACAGCATTGGTATACCACGCTGTTGGAGATCTTGGTGGACGCCCCAGTTTTGCTGCCTTTTTTTTCCCGGACCTGATCACTCAGGATCACGGCCGCCTCTGTCACCCTGACCTACGATCCCTCCACCTCACGGCGTGGATGCTGCATGGCTGAGCCATTCTGAGCTACTCTGTTCTCATTTGGTACAGCAGGTTTTTTTGGGTAGCAGGAAACTTTCCACTCGGGGTGACTCTCATGCTTATGCACTCACCGCAGCACACACACACACCCCCCCAGGGCGTCCGTGCCTCTCATTTTGGACTATCTCCTGAGCCTGAAACAGCAGGGCCTGACAGTATCATCCATCAGGGTTCACCTGGCTGCCATTTCGGCTTTCCACCCAGGAGCGAATGGCTGATCTGTCTTCTCCAACCCCATGGTCAGTAAGTTCCTTAAGGGCCTGGACCATCTCTACCCACAGGTACGACAGCCAGTCCCCATCTGGGACCTGAACCTGGTCCTCTTCAGGCTTATGGGGGCCCCGTTTGAGCTGTTGGCCACCTGTTCCCTCCTATACCTCTGTTGGAAAATGGGTTTGCACAGTGTGTATCCGAGCTCGCAGCTCTTACCTCGGAACCACCATACACGACCTTCCATAAGGACAAGGTGCAGCTACAACCTCACCCGGCCTTTCTTCCCAAGGTGGAATCAACCTTTCATATCAGCCAGAACATTTTCCTCCCGGTTTTTTACCCAAAACCACATGCTAGTCGTCAGAAACAACGGCTACACTCCCTAGATGTTCGTAGGGTCCTGGCCTTCTACGTTGAGCATACAAAGCCGTTCAAGAAAACGACCCAGCTCTTCGTCGCAGTGGCGGAATGGATGAAGGGCCTCCCGGTCTCATCCAAGTGGATCTCCTCTTGGATCACTTCCTGTATCTGTGCTTGCTATGATCTGGGCGGTGTTCCAACCCCGCCCCTCACCGTTCACTCTACAAGGGCCCAGGCCTCATCAGCGGCTTTCCTGGCCCAGGTGCCAATCCAGGAGATCTGCAGAGCTGCTACTTGGTCTTCAGTACATACTTTTGCCTCTCACTATGCCATCGCCCAACAAGCCAGGGACGATGCGGTGTTTGGTAGAGCGGTCCTTCAATCCACGGTACTTCAGTCTGACCCCACTGCCTAGGTAAGGCTTGGGGGTCACCTAATTGGAATCAATATGAGCAAGCACTTGAAGAAGAAAAGATGGTTACTCACCTTTGTAACTGTTGTTCTTCAAGATGTGTTGCTCATATCCATTCCAAACCCGCCCTCCTTCTCCCCTGTCGGAGTAGCCAGCAAGAAGGAACTGAGGGGGCTCTGGGTTGGCTGGGGTGTATATATACAGCACCATGAAGGCGTCACTCCAGGAGGCTCCACAGCCAACCCACCGGGTGTTGCTGGGGTAAAAATTCTCCAACGGCCGTTCACGTGGCGTGCGCACACCTAATTGGAATGGATATATATGAGCAACACATCTCGAAGAACAACCGTCACAAAGGTGAGTAACCATCTTTTCCCTGTGGCACTGGGACATTGTTCACCTCACAAGCTCTGTTCTCTGCTTCTTCTCTAGTCTCTCCTGAATCTTCCAGATGATTCACCCAGCATTTCCAAAGATTCACTGTTTCTGTACAGTGGTGGAGACTCCTTGAAGTCACTACGGTTTCATGATGAGATTGAGAATTTGACAGGCAAAGCCATCCCTGGGCTCCTGGAAGTTATTCTCAGCAGCTCCATTGCTCAGGTTTACCAACATGTTCTTAAAGCTGTATTCCCAAGTGAGGACCAAATAATGGATCGTAACACTGTGAAAAGAACACTGACTGAGAGCAGTGGAGGGGAATTCCATGGAGAACACACACAACAAAAATCTAGAAGGTACTTTAATGCTGCTGCAGGATCGGTTGCATTTATTGCACTAAACCGAGGAAATCGGATGTTGTCGATGACTTCCCCTGAGTCTCTTATGAACCCATATAATGCAGGACAGGCAGGAAAAATGTTAAGACAACAAGCATCTTATTCATCTGCTGTAACTTCTAATACAATGGAATATGAAGTGACAGAGAATAAATCTGGAAAGAGCAGAAGCAGTCCAGAAATTGCAAGGAAGGCAAATGAAACAGGTACTCATTCTGTAGAACAAGCTCCTTCAGAAGAGACTTTCTCAAAAATGCCTGAGAAGCTGATATTACATGTAAGATGGAAGTCAAATATGGGCAAATGTGTTGATGCCTCCCCATTAGTTATAATACCAGCCACGGATGATTTATCTGCAACTGTATATGTTGGGTCCCATTCTCACACAATGCAGGCAATTGATTTATGCTCAGGAAAAATCAAGTGGGAGAGAATCCTTGGAGATCGTATTGAATCGTCTGCATGTGTGTCTAAGTGTGGAAACTTCATTATTGTTGGTATGTATTTTAAATGATTTTCCTTCCACCCCCCCACCCCCAAAATTGTAACCAAATTACACAGCAGCTTGTTCAATGTCAAGCAATATGTAGCTGGCATCTCTGCTTCCACTAACCCGTGTTCTGTGTCTGTCTAAAATTAAACTGCAGTAAATGGGAACAAAAGGGGAAAGCAGTTTCAATGCCACTATTGAGGGTGGCTGGGCCCTTTAAAGGGAGATGGGTTCCAGTCCACTTGTGACAAGTGTGGCTCATCTCCCCAGGTGAGGAAGATGTGTGATAGTGAGTGAAGTCATGTAACAAGTGGGTCAGGTGGCTGAATCAGCCCTAAGGCAGATAAGCAAGAGGCCTAGAGAGAGAAAGTGAGTGTTTGCAGATTCCTCAGGTAGAAAGAAAGCTCCTGCAGGGCCCTGAATCAGCAGAGGGGAAAGAGGTCTGTCTGCTGATCTCTTCCAATCTAGAAAGGAATAAGATTGAGAAAAGGAGCAACCATTTGAGGGAAGCTGATCCAAGGTCACAGCTGACAGGAATAAGCACAGCTCCAAGGAGGGGAACTGTGAGGCTCCTCTGTTAGAGGAAGACTTTGGAGACCTAGAGAGACAGATCTGCAGGTGGGAGGATCTGGGCTCAGCTGGGGACTGCGTAGAGGAGCCTGTTTGTGTTTGAACTCTGAAAGGAAGACAGATACTCAGGGAGGACGGGCTGGGCCCATATTGAAACTGGGGTGAAGATTCTGTAGGTTTGAGTTCTATTTTGAATGACTCTGTGCAGCACTTAATACGTTGAACTATGGGAAGGGAATATCTAGACAGTATGGACTTTTTAAGGTCCCCTGAGTAGGTGTTCAGGAGGCATAAAAAATAATGGAAGGACAACTTATTTAAAGTATTGCAATCAAGTAGGATTATTATGCACCAATGGATTCTCCTTTTCTTAACTGTATTGTACTAGTACAATGATAATCAACAGGTACAAGTTCCATTTGAAGAATTTAGTTAGAACATGATCATTGAACTGCTTAGAAAAGCGTGGGATAAGTTTTAAAATTGCCTTGAAAGTAAGCTTTAAAAATTAAGAGGTAATGTAACCACACACCTCCTGAGTGCGGTGCTCTGTCCTATCTAGTGGCACTGAGACCACTTAGAGAGAGAGATTGAGTCTGCTCTACAGCCATATGGCTTTTAGCTCCTACAGTAGAGGCTCATGTACTAAGCTCCAGGTCCCAGGTTCAATCCTGCCTGCCGAAGACTCGGTGTTACAGTAGAACTTAGCATATGATACCTCAGATAGTTAAATCTGATGCAAAATAATCTTTTTTTTTTTAAGCGTTTTGTGGGTACTTTGAGCAAAGGTCACTTATACAAGATATTGGTGAATTCACTTTCCACCCCATCGGTGTATGCTGTCTGAATTTTAAAGCAGTTTGTTGTTGGCAAGTCAAAGTGGCCATAATTGCCTCATACAGGATTAATATGTCACCTGTAACTGACTTCCCCATGAAAAATCAGGAGGGTTTTTGTCATCTGCTTAGATGAAAAGAGAGTAATTAAATACTTACTAATATTATTTTTCTATGTGGTGCATGCACATTGAGATATATATATAAAATATAAAATGTCTAACACAGGGGTGGGTAAACTTTTTGGCCCGAGGGCCACATCTGGATATGGAAATTGTATTGTGGGCCATGAATGCTCACGGGATTGGGGTGTGTGTGGGGGGGGGCTGAGGGCTCCGGCTGCGGGTGCTGGCTCTGGGGTGGGGTTGGGGATGCAGGAGGGTGCTCCGGGTTGGGGCCAAGGGGTTCAGAGGGGGATCAGGGCTAGGGCAGGTGGTTTGGAGCATGGGGAAGGGGCGCTCGGGTGCAGACTCCGGTTGGCATTTAGCTCAAGGAGCTCCCGGAAGCAGCAACATGTCCCCGCTCCGGCTCTGCGCGTGGCCCCATCCACAGGCACCACCCCTGCAGCTCCCATTGACCGCGGTTCCCGGCCAATGGGAGCTGTGGGGGCAGTGCTTGGGTTGGGAGCCGCATGCGGAGCCCTCTGGCTGCCCCGATGCATAGGAGCCAGAGTGGGGATATGCTGCTGCTTCCAGGAGCTGTGTGGAGCCATAACAGGTTGGAGCAGGGCAAGCCCCCGACACCGCTCCCTGGTGGGAGCTCGAAGGCTGGATTAAAATGTCTGAAGGGCTGGATGTGGCCCCCAGGCCATAGTTTGACCACCTGTGGTCTAACAGGTTAAATAATACAAAGCTTGGATCTCTTGCCTTTTGGCTTGACATAAGGTAGTGGTGACCAAAGTTTTGGCTGATATTTTGATTGCTGTTGAGCCTGCAGGTAACAAAATTGTGCTGATATTGTGTTATGCCCTAACGTGTCTTGAAGCAGAGCCTGCATTTTATTAAACAAAATGGAGGGTCTTTATTGCCAGATGTACAGTTGTTGCCATGTTGTTCCCAGGATATTAGAGAGACAAGGTAGGTGAGATAATACCTTTTATTGGACTCAATTCTGTTGGTGAGAGAGGCAAGCTTTGTGTTTATTGCCAGAAACATAAATGAGAATAAAAGTAATTTCATTAATATGCACAAACTTTGCACTTCCCTTGTCCATATTCAGTAGCTCACCCTATCCTCCAACAAACTTCACAGTAATAGCACAGTAAAAATAGGCATAGCTTTAAAATGACTCAGAAGAAGAGCACTGAGTGCTTAATGTCAAATGCACTTGTGAGGCTTTATTTTCAGCAAGAAGCTTGAATGCAAAAAGTGCTGGGAAATATGTTTGGAGGTGATGGGTTGACTCATGAGCTATCTTTTGATCAGCAATGATGCAGTGAAAATGCTAATCCAAATATCATTACCTGTTTTTTCCCTATTGCACTTTATTTTATGCAGGCTGCTATAACGGCTTAGTGTATGTACTCAGAAGCCAGAATGGGGAAATACACTGTATCTTTACCACTGAAGATGCTGTGAAAAGCTCTGCAGTTGTGCATCCTTCCACTGGACTAGTCTACATTGGATCGCATGACCAACACATATATGCTCTGGATATTTATGTAAGAAGTCACCCTGACTAACTTTATGTATATCAAAAGTAAAACATCTGACCCTCTTGAACCATATCTATAAGCTCCATCAGTGTTGGCAATCTTGGGAGCCCTAATGTAGACAGACTGCCAACTGCTTTCATTTTAGCCTTGAGTTAATTAGGACTGCTTGGAGTAGAGTTAAATGACAGTGATTAAAAGTGCTGTTGGCAGTCTGTGGCCTCCCTACATTACACTCCCAGCACTGCCAATGCCAGTTGAGAACTATATGGCAAATTACCCTCTATCACTAGTACGGAACTGGGTGGTTAGGGCAAATCTAAAATGTGTGCTCCCAGTGCTGGCAACTTGTAATAACCCCACAATTTGGTGTGGATGAGACTGAATCTCTTCCCTTTCTCCAGAATGTGTTGAGAGAAGGAAAGTGATGTGGGTGAGTGTTACGTATTTCTTAACTGAGTTTCCAATATTTAGCTCTATGAAAGAAGAAACTGCCTTGAGCTGTATGGGTCTCTTTGATTGCTGGCAAATTATAATCTTCAGTTAATAACTACTTGGAAAATACTAAACTTGCTGTTGATAAAACTTTGACATTTGAGTCCTTGCAAATAGCATAATGAACTTTAACTCTCAGTTATCAGATTGTATAGCTTTTTATGTACTTTTTTCTTGGATTGACAGAAGGAGGAGCGTGTCTGGAAGCTGCATTGTGAAGGTGGAGCTGTGTTTTCGTCTCCATATCTAAGCATCTTGCCAGATCACCTGTATGTTGCTACGCTAGGCGGACTTTTATTGGCTGTAAATCCAGTATGTACCTTCCTTGCTATCTCTGGGCCAGATCTTGAATCCTTATTCAGCCAAAACCTGCTCTGAAGTCAGTAGAAGTTTTGCATCAGTAAGGACTGTAAGGTCATACTTTCTAATAACAATCTTTTTCATCCCAGGATCTCACTGCGTTTCAAAAGAGAGCAGTATTATTTTGATTTTTGCAGATGGGGAATCTGAGGCGCAGAGAGATGAAGACTTAGGGCATGGCTACACTTGCAGATGTAGAGCACTTTGAGTTAAACCAGCCTTCATAGAGTGCAGGAGGGAAAGCGCTGCAATCTGTCCACACCGACAGCTACAAGCTCACTGGCGTGGCCACATTAGCAGCTCTTGCAATGGCCACAGAGAGCAGTGCATTTTGGTAGCTATCCCAGCATGTAAGTGGCTGCAATGTGCTTTTCAAATGGGGGGGGAGGAAATAGAGTGTGACAGGGAGTGTGTTGTGTGTATGTGGGGGGAGAGAGAGTGGGTTTTGGGGGGGGCTGAGAGCATGTCAGCATGCGGTCTTGTAAGTTCAGATAGCAGCAGACCTCCCCTCCCCCTCCCCCCCGTCTGCCTCTCTCTCTCACACACACAGCATTCCACAGTAATGGTTGCTTTGTCTCGGAGCAGATAAGCATGCCACCTGTCAGAAATGGAGCTTTCAGAGGGCATATCCGCATTCCTACAGCAAGTTCAAAACAATGACAAGAGTGGCCACTTGACTTAAGGGGATTATGGGACGTTTCCAGAGGCTGATCAGAGCTCAGTAATGCAACACCTCATTCACACTGACCCCCAGCTAAGAGGTAACAAGCGTTAATCTTCTCGCTGAGGTGGAGTACCAGAAACACTCTTGCTGTGGAGTCAGAGCGCTCTACGTGCCTTGTCAGTGTGGACAGGTAGTGAGCTAGTGTGCCCAGGGCTGCTTTAATGCACTCTAACTCGCAAGTGTAGCCAAGCCCTTAGATTCACAAAAGGACTCTGTGAACCTCCTGACTCAGAGATCCTCTACCTCCCAGTGGGATTCTTGGCCTTAAGGTAGTTGTCCAGTTTTCCTGTACAATGTGTGAGGAGAGTCAGGTGCCTAAGAAAGGGATTCATGGAGGCTAGCGGGGTCTGCCTAACTTAGCCAGTAGGAGATGCTGAGGAGAGGGGTGTGGCCTGAGCACTGCCTTTCAAAGGTATTTCGGTGTTTAAGGCTTTGTCTACATTGGTAAAACTTTTGTCGTTCACAGGTATTAAAAAAACAAAAAAAAAAAAACCCACACCCACCCACCAAAAGACCAAAAAAGTTTTGTCAATAACAAGCGCTGGTGTGAACAGCACTTTGTTGGCAGGAGCGCTGTCCTGCTGACAACGCTAATGCTATTCATTGTGGGTGGGAGTTTTTTGTTGGCAGGAAAGCTCTCTCCTGCCGACAAATAGCGGCTACACTGTGCGCCTTGTAGCAGCACGGGCATAGCCTAACTCTGGGCCAGAGGGAGGTGTCTGTCTCTTCTCAGGATTCTCGGCCATGAACCTTCTCCTGGAATTGGCTGCCTAAACCAAGTCAGCTCTTTCATGTGAAAAACGAGAGAGGGAAAGACATACACACAGATACCCTCTCCATGGCAGAGTGGGTACTTGCCTACGATATGAGAGAGAGTTTCAGATCCCTGCTTTTCCTGATTTGGAGCAGGGACTTGAACTCACATCCCAGCTGAGTGCCCTAACCAATGGGCTATTGGGTAATCTGGGCTGGGTCTCAATTTCTCATGCTGAAGCTGTTCCACTTTGTATAAATAATTAAATATTCATTGGGATAGAGAGGAAGAGAGAAGCAAGAGAGAGACTCTATAACCAGGTGGTTAGGATACTTACTTGGCATGTTTGGAGAGTCGTGTTCAAGTCACTGCTCAGAATCAGGCAAATAGAGCAGGATTTTTAATGGGTCTCTCACTCTACTCCCCCTGCACCCCGCCTAAAAAAAAAAAAATTCCTGATTTGCTAGATACTGGTTGTCTTTGTGCAAGTTAAGCATGCTCTTAGGAATGCCTAGTTTGAGAGTCTCACCAGTGCTTAATGATCCAAGGAGCTTGTTAGCTGGGGGGCAGCATCAGGATTTAGGTATTTTGTGCATTGGTGCTGGCAGAAACTTGGGTGCATAAAGGAATAGGTGGCAGCTGAACAGCCATTTTGTGAATTGCTTCCTAAATGTTGGCCTTGGACATCTAAAGAGCAGTAAGGTGCCTAAGTGTGTCTTTGTGAATCTGGCCCAGAGATACTGTGAATCTTTGTGAACCTGGCCCAGGGCCACATGCTGAGTGAAAGGCAAAATTTGGAAAGGAAATCATAGAATCATAGAATATCAGGGTTGGAAGGGACCCCAGAAGGTCATCTAGTCCAACCCCCTGCTCAAAGCAGGACCAATTCCCAGTTAAATCATCCCAGCCAGGGCTTTGTCAAGCCTGACCTTAAAAACCTCTAAGGAAGGAGATTCTACCACCTCCCTAGGTAACGCATTCCAGTGTTTCACCACCCTCTTAGTGAAAAAGTTTTTCCTAATATCCAATCTAAACCTCCCCCACTGCAACTTGAGACCATTACTCCTCGTTCTGTCATCTGCTACCATTGAGAACAGTCTAGAGCCATCCTCTTTGGAACCCCCTTTCAGGTAGTTGAAAGCAGCTATCAAATCCCCCCTCATTCTTCTCTTCTGCAGGCTAAACAATCCCAGCTCCCTCAGCCTCTCCTCATAACTCATGTGTTCCAGTCCCCTAATCATTTTTGTTGCCCTTCGCTGGACTCTCTCCAATTTATCCACATCCTTCTTGAAGTGTGGGGCCCAAAACTGGACACAGTACTCCAGATGAGGCCTCACCAATGTCGAATAGAGGGGAACGATCACGTCCCTCGATCTGCTCGCTATGCCCCTACTTATACATCCCAAAATGCCATTGGCCTTCTTGGCAACAAGGGCACACTGCTGACTCATATCCAGCTTCTCGTCCACTGTCACCCCTAGGTCCTTTTCTGCAGAACTGCTGCCTAGCCATTCGGTCCCTAGTCTGTAGCTGTGCATTGGGTTCTTCCGTCCTAAGTGCAGGACCCTGCACTTATCCTTATTGAACCTCATCAGATTCCTTTTGGCCCAATCTTCCAATTGGTCTAGGTCCTTCTGTATCCTATCCCTCCCCTCCAGCGTATCTACCACTCCTCCCAGTTTAGTATCATCCGCAAATTTGCTGAGAGTGCAATCCACACCATCCTCCAGATCATTTATGAAGATATTGAATAAAACCGGCCCCAGGACCGACCCTTGGGGCACTCCACTTGATACCGGCTGCCAACTAGACATGGAGCCATTGATCACTACCCGTTGAGCCCGACAATTTAGCCAGCTTTCTACCCACCTTATAGTGCATTCATCCAGCCCATACTTCCTTAACTTGCTGACAAGAATACTATGGGAGACCGTGTCAAAAGCTTTGCTAAAGTCAAGAAACAATACATCCACTGCTTTCCCTTCATCCACAGAACCAGTAATCTCATCATAAAAGGCGATTAGATTAGTCAGGCATGACCTTCCCTTGGTGAATCCATGCTGGCTGTTCCTGATCACTTTCCTCTCATGCAAGTGCTTCAGGATTGATTCTTTGAGGACCTGCTCCATGATTTTTCCAGGGACTGAGGTGAGGCTGACTGGCCTGTAGTTCCCAGGATCTTCCTTCTTCCCTTTTTTAAAGATTGGCACTACATTAGCCTTTTTCCAGTCATCCGGGACTTCCCCGGTTCGCCATGAGTTTTCAAAGATAATGGCCAGTGGCTCTGCAATCACAGCCGCCAATTCCTTCAGCACTCTCGGATGCAACTCGTCCGGCCCCATGGACTTGTGCACGTCCAGCTTTTCTAAATAGTCCCTAACCACCTCTTTCTCCACAGAGGGCTGGCCATCTCTTCCGCATTTTGTGATGCCCAGCGCAGCAGTCTGAGAGCTGACCTTGTTCGTGAAAACAGAGGCAAAAAAAGCATTGAGTACATTAGCTTTTTCCACATCCTCTGTCACTAGTTTGCCTCCCTCATTCAGTGAGGGGCCCACACTTTCCTTGGCTTTCTTCTTGTTGCCAACATACCTGAAGAAATCCTTCTTGTTACTCTTGACATCTCTCGCTAGCTGCAGCTCCAGGTGCGATTTGGCCCTCCTGATAACATTCCTACATGCCCGAGCAATATTTTTATACTCTTCCCTGGTCATATGTCCAACCTTCCACTTCTTGTAAGCTTCTTTTTTATGTTTAAGATCCGCTAGGATTTCACCATTAAGCCAAGCTGGTCGCCTGCCATATTTACTATTCTTTCGACTCATCGGGATGGTTTGTCCCTGTAACCTCAACAGGGATTCCTTGAAATACAGCCAGCTCTCCTGGACTCCTTTCCCCTTCAAGTTAGTCCCCCAGGGGATCCTGGCCATCCGTTCCCTGAGGGAGTCGAAGTCTGCTTTCCTGAAGTCCAGGGTCCGTATCCTGCTGCTTACCTTTGTTCCCTGCGTCAGGATCCTGAACTCAACCAACTCATGGTCACTGCCTCCCAGATTCCCATCCACTTTTGCTTCCCCCACTAATTCTACCCGGTTTGTGAGCAGCAGGTCAAGAAAAGCACCCCCCCTAGTTGGCTCCTCTAGCACTTGCGCCAGGAAATTGTCCCCTACGCTTTCCAAAAACTTCCTGGATTGTCTATGCACCGCTGTATTGCTCTCCCAGCAGATATCAGGAAAATTAAAGTCACCCATGAGAATCAGGGCATGCGATCTAGTAGCTTCCGTGAGCTGCCGGAAGAAAGCCTCATCCACCTCATCCCCCTGGTCCGGTGGTCTATAGCAGACTCCCACCACTACATCACTCTTGTTGCACACACTTCTAAACTTAATCCAGAGACACTCAGGTTTTTCTGCAGTTTCGTACCGGAGCTCTGAGCAGTCATACTGCTCCCTTACATACAGTGCTACTCCCCCACCTTTTCTGCCCTGCCTGTCCTTCCTGAACAGTTTATAACCATCCATGACAGTACTCCAGTCATATGAGTTATCCCACCAAGTCTCTGTTATTCCGATCACGTCATAGTTCCTTGACATCACCAGGACCTCCAGTTCTCCCTGCTTGTTTCCAAGGCTTTGTGCATTTGTATATAAGCACTTGAGATAACCTGTTGATCGCCCCTCATTGCCAGTATGAGGCAGGAGCCCTCCCCTCACAGACATTCCTGCCTGTGCTTCCTCCCGGTATCCCGCTTTCCCACTTACCTCAGGGCTTTGGTCTCCTTCCCCCGGTGAACCTAGTTTAAAGCCCTCCTCACTAGGTTAGCCAGCCTGCTGGCAAAGATGCTCTTCCCTCTCTTCGTAAGATGGAGCCCGTCTCTACCCAGCACTCCTCCTTCATGGAACACCATCCCATGGTCAAAGAAACCAAAGCCTTCTCTCCGACACCATCTGCATAGCCATTCGTTGACTTCCACGATTCGACGCTCCCTACCTAGGCCTTTTCCTTCCACGGGGAGGATGGACGAGAACACCACTTGCGCCTCCAACTCCTTTATTCTTCTTCCTAGAGCCACATAGTCCGCAGTGATCCGCTCAAGGTCATTCTTGGCAGTATCATTGGTGCCCACGTGGAGAAGCAGGAAGGGGTAGCGATCCGAGGGCTTGATGAGTCTCGGCAGTCTCTCCGTCACATCACGAATCTTAGCCCCTGGCAAGCAGCAGACTTCTCGGTTTTCCCGGTCAGGGCGGCAGATAGATGACTCAGTCCCCCGGAGGAGAGAGTCCCCGACCACCACCACCCGCCTTCTCCTCTTGGGGGTGGTGGTCGTGGAACCCCCAACCTCAGGACAGCGCATCTCATGCCTTCCAACCAGCGGAGTCTCCTTCTGCTTTCTCGCCCCAGACATATCATCTGGTCCACTCTCCGCAACGATACCTGTGGAGAGAACATGAAAGCGGTTAGTTACCTGTGTCTGTGTTACTGGAACCCGGACATTCCGCTTACCTCTTCTGGAGGTCACATGTTGCCAAGCTTCTTCACTGGTCTCTTGGCTCCTCTGTGCAACCTGCTCTATATCTGTAGGAAATCATGTTTCCTGACTCCCCATCTGTTGCTCTGTCCATTGAACCAGTGTTTCTGAACTAGGGGCTTGTGAGAAAGTGCCTGCTAGCTTTCATCTCCCTAGCTAAAGAAAAAAATCTGCAAAATCTCTTGAAGCCTGGGGAGAATAAAGGAGAAACTAATTCCCGCCATTCCTTCTACTGTCACCACTCCACGTCTCTCACCTGCAGAGGCCAATCCCAGTGGAACTCTCCACTTCTTTCACCCGGCTTCCCATACAGTACACCACTCCAGGGAAGTTGCACTTCTAGAGGCTGTGGAGACAGCTTCATGGCTTGTTGAAGGAACAATAGTCCAGAGCTGAGCGCTGTATGGGTGTGGGAAGCGAGAGGGAAAGGAAACAGCCATCACTAGCAGTCAGCCCCACAATTGAGCTTCCACATGCAGCTTTCAACAAGCTTTCATCCAAGTTTTCTCGTCAGCTGTATGTGTTAACACAGTGAAATGGCACAGAGTAGCAGAGGCACTGGCTCAGATAATTCACTACATTACAACTGTTAATGTACCAGCTATATTACTGAGCTATAGTGATGATTGTGATTTATGGGTTGCCGCTGTTCATACGCTGTTTAGGGTTAACACCATGTGCAGTAACAAGTTTTATGCTATTAGGAGCTAGTTGCGTGGATCTTCTGGTCCTTTCTCATCTGTCCCTGGAGGAGGATAGGATAGAGGCATGAGGGTCACAGTCTGTTCTAGGTATTAAGTTGGAGTAATCTCTGGAGAGAAGGTCTGCTCTTGCTCTGCCGCTTGGGGGACTGAATTCTCTTTTCTTGTGGCTAGTCCCAGGGCCCAGCCCAGTTACTAGGGAGAAGATTTGCCCAGTAGTTTTGTGCAGCTTTCTACAGTCACATTAAATGCCATGTCTTGTACTTTGTCATTCACAGGATACGGGGAATAAGATCTGGAAAAGTTCCTGTGGAAAACCCCTCTTCTCCTCTCCCCACTGCAGCGAGCAGTATGTGTGCATTGGATGTGTGGATGGGAATGTGCACTGTTTTAGCCACTCAGGAGAAAAGGTGAAAAACTATCACTATTAGATTATTGTACTTTCTTACATCACAAACTCTTGCTTTGATTTACCTTTTAGTAATAAATCACAGTTTTATAAACTGTTCTGAGGATTTCAGTGGTTAACATATATTAGCTCTTACTTATGCCAGCCAGATAAAACAAGTATTAGTGTGAACCCATTTTACAGAAAGGTAAATTCTAACAGAGAGAGGTAAAGCAGGTTGCCCAAGGCTATCCAGCAAGTCAGTGGCAGAGTTGAAATGGGAACCCAGTATCCCAGTCTCTCCCCAGCCATCCCTCCATTTCTAATGCACAGGTAAAAATCTTGAGCACCTCAGTTCAAATTCTAATCATTTAATTTGGGAGGGGAGGATGAGAGGGATGGTGACATTTTTGGTTTGAATTCTGTTAGCAGATGCCAGGGACATATACAGCAGGGTTGAAAGCAACTCTTGCTTTCAAGTCCCATCCCTTTCTTCCAGGTTTGTTTTATAAAGGTACTGACTGGAATTAAAGTTTCACTCACATGTTTATCAAAGTGTCAAACAAAGTGCTGGTGTCATGGCAGAGGTATCTGTGTAAGTGTTTGTGTGGCTTGGTCTCGTTCTTAGAATCTTGGATGCGATGGTAAGATTTGTTTTCTCAGACATGTACAAGATCTGCACCTCTGGTTTAATTTTTGCTGTTGAAACTGTTTGTTTGCCTGGGTACAGCCATAGCGTACTTAACTCAAAAGTGTTGTCCTTGGTAAAAATTGTCACTGATAGAATCGTAGGATGGAAGGAACCTTGAGAGGTCATCTAGTTCAGTCCCCTGCACTCATGGTAGGACTAAGTATTATAGACCATCTCTGAAAGGTATTTGTCTAACCTGCTCTTAAAAAATCTCCAATGATGGCGATTCCACAACCTCCCTAGGCAACTTACTCCAGTGCTTAACCACCCTGACAGGAAGTTTTTCCTAATGTCCAACCTAAACTACCCATGCTGCAATTTAAACCCATTGCTTCTTGTCCTATCCTCAGAGGTTAAGGAGAACAATTTTTCTCTCTCCTCCTTGTAACAATCTTTTATGTAGTTGAAAATTATCTCCCCTCTGTCTTTTCTTCTCCAGACTACACAAACCCTTTTTTTTTTTTTTCCAATCTTCCCTCATAGGTCATGTTTTCTAGACCTTTAATCATTTTTTGTAGCTCTTCTCTGGACTTTCTCCAGTTTGTCCACATCTTTCCTGAAATGTGGCACCCAGAACTGGACACTATACTCCAGTTGAGGCCTAATCAGTACTGAGTAGAATGGAAGAATTACTTCTAGTCTTGCTTACAATATGCCTACAATACATCCCAGAATGACGTTTGCTTTACTGTTGACTCATATTTAGCTTGTGATCCACTATGACCCCCAGATCCCTTTCCACAGTATTCCTTGCTAGGGAGTCCTTTCCCATTTTGTATGTGTGCAACTGATTGTTCCTTCCTAAGTGGAGTTCTTTGCATTTGTCCTTACTGCATGTCATTCTGTTTTCTTCAGACCATTTCTCCAGTTTTTCCAGATCATTCAGAATTTTAATCCTATCCTCCAAAGCACTTGCAACCCCTCCCAGCTTTGGTATCATCAGTAAACTTTAAGTGTACTCTCTGTGCCATTATCTAAATAATTGATGAAGATATTGAACAGAACCGGAGTGAGAACTGATCCCTGTGGGACCCTACTCAATATGCCTTTCCAGCTTGACTGTGGACGGCTGATAACTACTCTTTGAGAACAAGATATACCACATCTACCGCTTCCCCGTTATTCACAAGGCCTGTTACCCTGTCAAAGAAAGCTATTAGATTGGTTTTGCACAATTTGTTGTTGACAAATCCATGTTAACTGTTACTTATTACTAAGGCTGTGAGTTTGTCACGGTTTCCATGATTTTCTGGGACCTGCAGGCACTGCCCCCTTAGCTCCCATTGGCCATGGTTCCCAGCCAATGGGAGCTGTGGAGCTGGCGCTTGGGGGTGGGGCAGCGCATAGAGCTAGGAACTGAGGGAGGGACATGTCACCGCTTCTGTGGAGCTGCAAGGAGCCAGATAGGGAGCCTGCCAGCCCTGCCAACCACCCCCCCCACCCAGCACCAGCGAGGATCGTGCACTGCTGCTTGCCCTCTCCCCCCTGCACCAGCAGGGGACCCAGGGTGCTCCCCTCCTGAGCACCTGCAGTACCCCCAGGCTGCCCCACCATAAGCACCCGCACCATCCCCTGGGCCACCTTCCCCACCCAAGATTTAATCAGGGATATATAGTACAAGTCATGGACAGGTGACAGGGCCTTGAATTTTTGTTTACTGCCCATGACCCGTCCATGATTTTTACTAAAAATACCCGTCACTAAAATGTAGCCTTACTTATTACCTTCTAGATGTTTGCAAATTGATTGCTTAATTATTTTCTCCATTATCTTTCCAGCAGTGAAGTTAAGATGAATGGTCTCTAATTCCCTGGGTTGTCCTTATTTCCCTTTTTATAGGTGGGCACTGTATTTGCCCTTTTCCAGTCCTCTGAAATCTCTCCTGTCTTCCATGATTTTTTGAAGATAATTGCAAATGGCTCAGATATCTCCTCAGTCAGCTCTTTGAATATTCTAGGATATATTTCATCAGGCCCTGGTAACTTGAAGACATCTAATTTATCTAAGTAATTTTTTAACTTTATTCTTTCCCTATTTTACCTCTGATCATACCTCATTTTCACTGGCATTCTTCACGTTTGATGTTGAATTGCTATTAACCTTTTTGATGAAAATTGGAAGAAAAAAAGTCATTTAACACTTTTGCCTTTTCCATGTTCTGTTATTGTTTTTCCTCCCTGAGTAACGGGCCTACCCTCTCCTTGGTCTTCGTCTTGCTTCTAGTGTATTTGTAGACTTTTTTCTTGTTATCCTATATATCTCTATCTAGTTTAATCTTGTTTTGTGCCTTGGCCTTTCTAATTTTGTCTCTACGTACTTGTGTTACTTGTTTATATTCATCCTTTGTAATTTGACCTAGTTTCCATTTTTTGTAGGATTCTTTTTTGAGTTTCAGCTCATTGAAGATTTCCTGGTTAAGTTAGGGTGGTCTCTTACCATACTTCCTATTTTTCCTACGCGGTGGGATAGTTTGATTTTGTGCCCTTAATAATGTCTCTTTGAAAAACCATTGAACTATTTTTCTCTTTAGACTTGCTTCCCATAGGATCCTAGCTACCAACTCCCTGAGTTTGCTAAAGTCTGCCTTCTTGAAATCCATTATCTTTATTGTGCTGTTTTCCATCCTACCTTTCCTTAAATTCATGAACTCTACCATTTCATGATCATTTTCACCCAAGCTGCCTTCCTCTTTCAGATTTTCAACCAGTTCCTTCCTAATTGTCAAAAGCAAATCTAGAACAGCTTGGCCCCCATAGCTTTTTGTACCTTCTGAAATAAAAAATTGTCTCCAGTACATTCCAAGAACTTGGATAATCTGTGCCCTGCCATATTATTTTCCCAACAGATGTCTGAGTAGTTGAAGTCCCCCATTACCATCAAGTCCTTTTCTTTGGATTATTTTGTTAGTTGTTTTAAAAAAAAGCCACATCCACTTCTTCCTGATTAGGTGGTCTGTAGTAGACCCCTACCATGACCCCACCCTTGGGTTTTTTACCTTTTTATCCTTACTCAGAGACTTTCAACAAATCTGTGACACCATCCTCGCAGCCAGGCATTCATCTCCAGGATGTAACTGTCTCTGCCAGGGCCCCTACCTTTAGCTGGAAGGATCGAAGAGAACACCACCTGTGCCACCAACTCCTTCACCCTTACTGCCGGAGCCCTGTAGTCATTTTTTATCTGCTCAGGGTCATACCTTGCAGTACCATTGATTCCCACATGGATGAGTAGCTTGGGGTAATAGAAGGCCGGATGATCCCTGACATCCCTTCCGTAACGTCTCGGATATGGGCCCCTGGCAGGCAGCATACGTCAGGATGACAGATGGGTGCCTCCATCCCTCTCAGAAGAGCATCACCAACCACCACTATCCTACGTTTCCTCCTGGGAACTGCGATCCTCCCAGCCTTGGGGGTACATGGCTTCTCCTCCTCCATATTTGCAGGTGATTCCTCGTTGTCAGGGCAGCATAATGGTTCTTCATCACTGTGGTGGGTGGGGTGGGAGTAGGGGGGGAGCACTGCCTGCTGCAAGAAGTAACCAACAGCCAGTGTCCTCCCTTTGACAAAGCCATATCCTCCTCTCAGGGTGGCATGACCGCAGCCCTCTCTAGCTGGATAGCTTTCCCAGCCTTGGGTGTCTGATGTTCTAAAACAGTGATGCTAGGACTCCTCCCCCTCTTCATTGGCTTGCAGGGACCTTTATGTAGGTGATTCTTGGAAATCCCACAAGACGGGGATTTGTTGCACTACACCAATACAGTGAGAAAAGATTCTCTATAGACTGCATGGAGAGAGGATGTGGGGTTTGCCCTGCTGGAGGGACACCTATACTGTAATGGCCTTGAGGTACTAATTGTGTTGCCTGTTTAGCCTCCTTTCAGTAGAGCCTCCACATAGGTGAATAATTTACAGGAAACTAGAGAGAAAAGGGGGTTGAGATAATATCTTTTGTTGGTGAGAGAGACAAGCTTTTGAGCTTACTCAGATCTCTTCTTCAGTTCATCTCTTTGTAAGCTTGTCTCTTACCAATAGAAGTTGGTCCAGTAAAAATATTACTTCACCCACCTTTTCTCTGGAATATCCTGGGACCAACATGGCTACAACACTGCATTATAGGAAACTATCATGTGAATGCCTGCCTGCTGAATGTATGTGTGGAGCTTAGCTTGTGAATGTTGCAAATATTTTCTAGCCATGTATGATATACAGCATATGCCAGAATCCAGATGATGCAGTATATTTGTCCTCTCTGTTAACAGCTTGTCCCTGAAGATTAGATGATATCTCATTGATAACCTGAACAACCTGCAATAATGGATTAATTTTTTAATACTGTTCTGTAGGTTTGGCAGTTTTCCACCAGTGGACCAGTCTTTTCATCCCCATGTATCTCAAGTTTAATTAAGCAAGAAATATATTTTGGCTCCCATGACTGCTTTATCTACTGCTGTAATATGGAAGGTAATTTACTGTGGAAATTTGAAACCACTTCAAGTGTATATGCAACTCCCTTTGTTTTCCATAGTCATGACTTGGAGAGTGAAACGCTGCTGGCAGCAACATCTACAGATGGTACAGTGTGGGTCCTGAATGCTAAAAATGGATTGGTAGCAGGTGTCGAGAAACTTCCAGGAGAAGTATTCTCTTCCCCTGTAGTATGCGGCTCAAGGCTTGTTGTTGGCTGTAGAAATGATTACGTTTATTGCCTGGATTTGTGCATTGCTGAAAAAACAAGAACTACTAGGATGTGTTAAACTGCCTCATCTCTAGTGTTTACACTTGGATGTTAAGAACATCCTTGAATTGTACTTTAAAGCACCCAGGCCTGTGCGGTCCTGCTCTTAGCCCATTCTACTTTTGTAAAATTGATCATGTTTGCAAACATTTTAGTTAACAATTTTGCACCAACAGGCATGTCTACGCTGCAATAAAAGACCTGTGGCAGTGAGTCTCAGAGCCTGGATCAACTGACTTGGACTCATGCTGTGCGGCTAAAAAGAGCTCTGTTTAGCTCCGTAATGGGAGCTCGAGTCAGTTGACCCTGAGCTCTGAGACTTGCTTCTGCAGGTTTGTTATCGCAGAGTCAATGTACCTGTTTTCATGCCTGGAGTAGGAAAAATGTGTGGTTTTCTTTTAAAATTGTGCCTATGTGCTGTTAAAAACACGAGAGTGCTTAGCGGCAACAGTGTGTAATATTTTTAAAAAAAGTTATGTGGTCATGGTCAACATTAAACTCCCCCCCATCCCCCCAATCATGATCTCTGAACACATTTTTAAGGTGTTAGTGTCTGCATTAGGTGGACATTGGTGCTAGCTAACATGTTTTCCAAGTCAAGCGATTTTCCTAATCAAGAGAGGGCACTTGACTTAATGATATCTCAGCATCACTTGTCTGATTTAAGATGAATTTTGGTGGGAAAATAAATGTGTTCGCTCTGATATAACTGTTTCTGGCAATTTATATTGAATTTTGTGCCATATGTCATGTCTAGCATGAAAATGTGAAAATAGCTTGTCTGTCTGGCCTCAAGTTTTCCAGTATTTGGTTGGGAAATTTGGTCTTTTTATTGACTGTATTAACATATTTTGTAAACAGATAACTGTGTCTCCGTGTATCTACTCACATGCATAGACCAAGGTGTTCTGCCCCTCCCAGCACCTTCCACTTGAGCTTGCTACCTGTTGTGGGGAATCCTTCAAGGCCGATTATTCTATTCTATATAGGTTTTTAAAATGCATTCAGGGGATGCAGCAGGGCCTGGGCCAGCCCTGATGGGGGGGGCGGGGGGAGACGAGCGTGGCCCAGCCTCGGTCCCCAGCTGCAGCTTCCTTCTCCGCGCCCCCCCCCCCCCCCCCCGGGTTTGGGGGGAAAGGGAGGGAGCAGACGGGTAAGGGGGGACATGAAGTGGAAAGTTTGGAGACCATGTCTCGATCATTTTATGGTATCTAGGGAAGCTAACCTAACTTGCAAGAATAAACTGAATCTTCAGTTTTACACAGTCCATTAGTAAATGCTTAGCCCAAAAATAGTTGATTTCAACATTATGAACTTTAAACTGGAACCCATTCCAAAATTGCATGATTGTTATAAGCCCATGTTTGACTTTAAATACAGGATATTTCAATGGATATGTCTATGCAGCATTTTGGAGCAGGTGGGAGCAAGCTCTGAGCCTGGGTCGACAGACTCAGCCTAGTGGAGCTTTCATTAATGCTCTAAAAACAGCTGTGTAGACATTTTTGATCTAAGCCAGGTGTGGCCAAACTGCACCTCATGACTGCATGTGGCTCTTTTAGTGTTAGTGCGGTGAGCTGGGGCTCGGGCCTTCAGCCCCGCAGGAGGTTCCCAGACTCAGGGCTTTAGCAGCACATGCACAACAGGAACTTGCATCACGCAGTGCTGTGCGGACCTTGTGTGCTCAGGATATCCCTGCATTCTGCACAAAGGCTGTGTTTGCTGTTCATAAGTCAGATTTCAATAGTTCTCCGAGTAATGATCTCTGTTTGGATTCCGACCGTGGGGTGCGCATGCGTGCCATGTGCTGGAGCCAGAACTGTTCATAGTAGTGTCGGTTGACCCGCATGTGGGTCATGCGTCAACTGTGTGACACATCTGAGGCTTTAAGAGGCCATGCAGGTCCAGTTTCCTCTTACTGCCACATGGCCAGAGTCAGAACCTCTGTTCCTTGGTGCTCTTAGCTTGCTACAAGTACTGTCTTCACCTTTTTCCTGTAGCTGTAGTTGCAGTTAAGGCTAAGATTTTGTCAGTGACTTTTACTAAAAATTACCGACAGGTCATGGGCAATAACCAAAAATCATGGACATCTGTGACCTGTCTCTGACTTTTACTAAAAATAACCCTGACACAATGGATAGGGGGGTCTAGCACCCCTCTGCTGCTGCTGCTCACAGCAGCTGGGAGCTGTGGGTCCCCACTGCCTGTGGGCTCAGCGCTCCAGGACCGCAGGGAGTTGCTTGGTGCTCCGAGGGTTGCCTGCCACCTGCTGTGGCTCAACTCAACATGCCCAGTTGGTTTGTTGTTGTTTTTTAATCAGGTTTTCTAAATCTTTTTTTTGTTGATGTCCTCTGGATTCTCTGTAAATCATCTGCCTATTTCCTAAAGTGTGGCACCTAGATCTGGACAGGTTAAGCCTCATCAGTGCTGGGTAGAGTGGGACAGTTACCACTCGTCTTATGTACAACTCTGCTGTTAATACCTCCCAGAATATTGGCCTTTATTGCAACTGCATCACTGTGTTGACTCATTCAATTTGTGATCCACTTTGACTCCAGATCCTTTTCAGCAGTACTACTGCTGACTTGACTACAGCTAAACATTCAATTTCCTGACAAGCTAGAAGGAGAGGAGGTAAGCTTGCTTTTGTAGCAACCTTGACAAAGGTTTGAAACATTAATAATACTTACCAATGGTATTCTAATGTATTAGGCTTTGAATACAATGACCCATTTAAAAAAATTTAGCAGTTTTTGTACTAAGCATTTACTAATTAGCTTGGATCATTGAGTAAAACTCAAGACTCAGTTCAACATATGTCCAGCTGTGAAGCCATTGAGCTTAGTGACTTTTAAAGCTTCTGCATGAACAATTAAAATGGTGATGTTGAAATTAATTTTGTATTGTCATTTTTTCCCAGTTCAAAGTAACCAGCAGCAGTGATGTGAATTTGTTGCATCTAAATTTCCAGTGTCTATCAATGACAAAAGCTGTATTTTAAACTCAGGAACCATTTTTTTATTTAAGTAGAACGTTTTTCAATAATGGGACCATTTACGTTAAAATATGAAAATAAAGTAGAAATTACACTAATGTATCCTTTCTTCATAGGTCTTGTTACTCAGTTTTATTGTTGATAAAAACACATAGCAAGACACCTGTAGCACTAAAAGTTCTATTTATAAATCTGACCTATATCATTAACAGAAGGAGACAGTGAATACATACATCATCTGATAATTTTGACTGGATTATAATTTAATAGGAATTAAAATGACGTTTGTATAAGAAACAATTGCACTGTAAAACATTTGAAAAATTAAAAAAGTACAGAAAACAAAAACCTCACAATTATACATTTTGTACATTACTATATGAACATAGAGGTTAATCATATATAACCTGTTCAGAAGAAATGGTATTTTGTGTTTATAAATTACAAAAAAATTGAGACCTTCTACATAGTGGTTCATTCAGTTCTTAAAACATTTTTGCTGATTTGAATAAATTCAGTAGTAACAATTTTTTTATTTTACAGAATTCTGACAATTTGTTCAGAAGACGCAACAAAGTTAAAGCAAAGTAACACTTCACAGGTGTTTAGTGCAAATTTCAGTGTTGATTTTACATGAAGTGTCAGTGTTCAACTTGTAGACTTTTTAGAAGTGTTTCCAAGCAAGTACTGTACCTACTGAGTGCAGTTTTTAGTATACTAGATACCCTACACTTGGAAAGACTCTGCTTTGAATCTTTAGGTTACAACCATCCTTAATCAATTCAAACTGTGCTATAAATATGCCTAATGTTGTTTTGGTAGGTCAGTTCATTTTGTCATGCACAATAGCACCTTAAATCATTGAACGTTCCTTGATCATGACTACTGTTTTTTCTCTACCTTTGTGGTTGGCCTGCTCCCACCAACCCCCTGCATCTCCTTCCTGGTACCCCCACCCCCCTTCTAAAACTGCATCCAAAATTCTGGTGTTTGATTTCAAGCAGTTTAGAGTTATAATTACAAGAACAACTCTATTGCACACTTCAAAACCCAGATGAGATATAAATGTACATTAAGTAGTGCTACTTTATGGGACTAATTAAACACACACATATTATGGGCCCAATCCCCCCTTCAGATAACCACAGACCTCTCATTGAAGTCCATAGGAGTTGTGTGCAGGTACCAGAGAGCTCACTTGTTCCTCTGTGTATAAAAATTTTAAATACTTAATATGTTAGGAGCAAGGAGAGAGTTTTTAAAGGTTCTAGTTTAAATATGAAAGAGTGGAACACTGATTGCGCAAGAGCCACAAGAGCAAACCTATTTCCAGCTGCACCTCTATTGAATCTAATGTCTGTGTTTGTGCTATTTTAAGTGTGCTGCTGAACCTTTGTTTCCTACATAGGATGCAGTCTATTCAATAACTTTTGCTGACTAGCTTTTTTCAGTTCTTAGAACAAGGATGATAGTACAAGGCTCATTGTTTTCTGCTTTATTTACAGTTTGCTCCCCTCCTCATGCGATGTATAGCAATGTGGCTAAAGAAAAGTAATAATATGAAGTTATCAGATACATTATGCTGTAGTAATGCAATTTTTCCTCTCTCATTGAAATTGCCTCCTCTTAAAATGCTCTTATGGCTCAAAAGAAAACATATATTTTTAAACAGAGGGGGATTTGCAGCAATATGCAAAGTTCATTGAAAACACAGGAATTTTTTAAGGAAGATGACGCTTGCTTTTTGTTGGTGTAGTTACTATGTGTAAAAAGCCATTTTAAAAAAAAAAGCACAACTTCCTGGGTAGAAAATTTAAGGATGCTAACATTTTTTATTACATTTTAAAGACTAATTTAAAAAAAATTCAGCTGCAACAACTGATTCCTCCAACTCCCCATGTAAGTAAATTTTTTACTCAATTTTACAGCTGGGTTGTCTGAAGTCACTCAGGGAACAACCTTAGCAAGAATTAGCATTCCAAACCCGTTTTATTCTCTGTTCAGGAAACTGAATTTTAAATAAGTTTAAGTTACTACCGTGTCATGAGGATCCCAGAGCCTTGGTTTTCTGATTTTTAGGCCCCAGTCCTGCAAACATTTACACATGAATAACTTTACACCTGTCAACAGTCCCTTTAAACTCAAGGAGACTCATTAGGTATGTAAAGCAACTCATGGACACAGTTATTTGTAGGAATAGGGTCTTAGATTGCAAGTGCTCTGAGCACATGGATGGACTTTGCCTCTGAGTGAACGGGGGAAACACTTTTTGTATCCCTGCTCCATCACTTTTTGTTTGGTTGCCATATGAATGTTAACTAGAATGATAGGCAAATTATTTACTTTTTTTGAGGAGGGAGGTACAGCAATTGTGTTGAGTCCCCAGCATGAAAGACAATAGTGCCTCAGTAATTGGATGCTACCATCACTTGCTATCACTTCATTCACAGGTGGGAAGAAGTCTCCCAAAATGCCTTGGATGGGGAGAGGTTTTCAAATTGCAAATAAACTGCATCAAACAGAGTTCAAAAGCGACCACTGGGGCTAAGAGGAGGGAACTGATATAAAAAATGAATGTAAAATGCCTGAGTGGCCAGAACCTTTTCTTTGTCTGCATGGAGAAGAGAGATCCAAAACCTCAGACTCAAATGCTCACAAAATTTGAAAGAGCTTTTGATCTGAAGTTCTGTCCCCTCTTTTTATACCGGGCAAAACCAAAATCTCACATTTGAGTAGCACTGAATTTTGATAAATTGGATCTGAACTGTATGCCTGGGCCCACTCTCTACCTAGTTTTTCAAAGCAAAGGGATCTATGATGTGAGCACACACTATAGTACCTAGAGCAAAATGGTGATCAGTTTTAAATCCTTCACGGAATGCATTTAAATTTTGTTCAGTTTCTTTTGTCCTGTGTAAAAAGCTGAATCAATAAAAAGGAGAAAACAACTAAGAAACAAAAGTAAAAAGCAAAAAGGTTAGTTTACTTAATGATCTGTGGACAGTCACTCCAGGCTTTTGCTTTCCTCTTGGCTAGGGCCAGCCAGGCTGGTTCTGTTGACACAGGGTTAGCATCAGGAGTAGAGAATCTCTTGGTAACCTCTTTTGCTAATGGAGTTGATGGAACAGAATCTGAAATCTCCACTGTTTGATTTGGGAGAGAAAAAAATAAAACAGATGAAACATGCTACACTGTAGAATAATAGAGAACTATGAACTTTGCTGTGAATGTGTTCACAAAATGTACAGATACCGTATCTTTAAAACTTTATCTTTAAGGTGCCACCGGACTCCTTGTTGTTTTTTAAAACTATAATTCAGTCTTCCTTTTTTTAACTTTCTATATATGTTGAAAACCAAATTAATTTGGCTCAGATTTATAGATGAAGAAAATTGGTCATTTAAAATTGGACTAACCCACACACTTGAACATGGTGCTACGCTGAAAAGTAACTCAGCGAACATGGAATGGTAGGACACTATTTTTTATAGTCTCAATGGTTTTCAGAGCAAATTTGCTCTGATTATAAGTAAAAATGCTGTTTTTAATTTTGTTGTCAATCTTGGAACCTCCCCACCCTGACAAGCTAGATTTTTTCCTCCTTATGTATAATCAATAACCAAGTTTCTCCAGGCACAGTTCTGCTCTCTTACACATATGCAACCCACTGTCTCCAAATTGTGCCCTCTGAGACACCTGGGCAAATCAAGGTCAATACATTTACACAGAAAAATGTAACTAAGTAGAAACTGCAGAGCTATCAATTCTGATGTTACTGTTTAAGTAGGAGTAGAATCTAGCTCCCCTTCCCATAGCTACTTGTCTGCAAGCTTAACAAGTACCAAAACCATTTATCACTAAAACAAACTGATATCTCTGATTATATACAAGTGGCGTATCTGTTGAATAAGAAATTGCCTTTTGCAGAGTCACTTTTCAGAGCAGAACTGCATAAAGTATAATGCAGGGATCAGATGACAACATTACTAAATACTATACTGATGGATGCTATAGAAAAACCCTTAAATAGACTTTTGCAAGTCTATTATTCTGTAATACAGGGACAATCTCTGCTTTACCCCCAATTATTTTATGACTAGAAATTTTAGAATAAATTTCCTTGATCAAAGCCTGTAGAATTCAATGGGCTGGGAGTATGTGTAATTCCATGGGCAAGTTAATGATAGAAAGGTAAGGGAGCGGTCAGTTGAGTCAAAAAAAAAAAATCTACAGAATCATAATTTCAATTATGTCACCCTCTGCAGTGTGGCAGAGAGGACTCGTTGCCTGCTCCATTTCCCAGTATTCTGGGTGGTGGAAATGTTTATAATCCAGCATCACTGGAAATGGGTATCAACCAAAAGCCCTGTCTCCCATGAATACAAGGGTATCAGACATTACAGACCTAGAACAATTATGTAAATTATGTTTGAGAAAATGTTTAAAAATCAACTTTTTAAAAAAAAATTATACTTTAATGGAGGTATGTCAGATATGCAGCCCTCACAAAATTAAATTGTGGCTTCAACTGACGGTGTTGTATTATCAGTTAATGCTGAGAATACCTGATTAATTTTTTTCATGTTTACAGATTACTAAAAGTGGAAGGAGTGCTTCAAGTTGATTTGTTGTCATTGGCGATAAAGAAACATTTCAGTATTGATTATCAGGCCAAAAGACTTGTAATGAGGCACTGGTTAAGACATCAGCATCGAGCCAGAAATCACTGGAATTCATCTGAAAACTGCATGCACGTAGTTACATAACATGCATTACATTACGTAATTAGAATCAAAGTAATTTATTACAAAAGAGTTGATCATTTTTAGGTATCAATGGGGAGGTGAAGAGTACCAACTAGTAGCTGAAGAACACCACTTTGGAGAATACCACTGAAGAGGACCTGGTTAAAACACAACATTCAGTGGCACCTTACCTGCTATAAGAAGAGCACCCACTAAACTGAATTTGGCAAGGCTGGAGCGGAGGTACATCGACCATCAGAAAAAAGTTGAAGATGCTGGGACAAGTGCTGGGTGTGGACAAGACTTGCCTTGTACTTATATTGAGAAGACCACCACCTTCTGCCCTAAACTGAAAGCATGGAGGCCTCCATGAAGCACAGTTTCAACATAAGACACTGTATGAAGCAGTCGCTCTTTGTGAGAATGTTGCATGGAAAGTTAAGTTGGTGCATTGACCCAAAGGATACGCATGAATACACCACTGCTTATCCCATCGAGGACTGCACCGAAAATGTATCTAATGTGTTGTATCAAGAAAAAAACAATACAAACAAATACTGATTTTACTACTGCAAAGTGTGTGACTCAGCTGGAGTTCATAAATTCCCTCAGGCTCTAATGGATGGAAAGTGGTAGAGATGGTCAATGCAGAGGTGAAGTACAGAGAAATATGTGCTGTAAATGAAAGTGAGGAGGAACGTATGCTTAGCAGAAAGGCTTATAAAGCAGTTATTGAACTGTGGGATAGGGACATAGTTTTTAGCAATCCTGTCTGCAGAAATGAATCACTGCGTATGTCCTTAACAGCTACAAAAGGTGTGGTGTGAGAAGTGAAATCACTGATGTCGTCAATAGTATGAAGACTCCAGGTGCAGCTACTAAAATTTGTTTTTAAACAAAAGCATTTTGTCCTGTAGTACATAGGAGTTTCAAGGATCCATAGCTGATGCCAAACCTGAAAAAATAATACCCCATGACCTGTACTTCATTTTTAAGTGGTGCATTGATGGTTGCACTGACTTCAGCACCAGCAAGCATGAAGGTAAGCAAGTGGAGCACACAGCTGTCATTTTATCGAAAAGCCTCATGGATGAGTGCTTGAGTGAAAGGCAGTTTTCCAATATACACACAACAATGTTGTGGTATGTGCATAATCTACCACTACAATTGGCTGTTGCTTTAACAATTCATTCCAGAACCAATAGTAAATTCCTCAAGCAGCTTAGGCACAGCATTGGCTCCTCCATTGATTACAACAAACTACTCCGAGTTCTTCCACATCAATCCTGGTACCATGGAGAATTGCTTGAAGAATTTCATTGTTGCATGGCATAATGAAGCTGCTACCTCTTTCCGTTCAGTGCAGTTTCTTCCTAGTTCCTGTGAGGAGGCTGATACTAAAATTATCTTGAATGCCGTCAGTGCCACAGAGGTACTACTAAACTCTGGATTTTTGCACAAGACACAGATGTTTTAGTGCTCTCTGTGAAATGCTACCCAAGATTTCTGCAAGATTGTTTTTGTGGCTGGTGCTAGGGAACAATTGCTGTATGTCCCTCAGAAATGTGTTCCTATCCCTTGGACCATTAAAAGCTGCCACACTGCGAAGTTTCCATGCCCTTTCAGGATGTGACAATACTGGAAGTTTGGCTGAAAAGACCAAATTATCTTATTCAAAAGCACTAAAGATGTTCATATGCCGAGTTTACCATTTGAAGGCCAGCATTACCGCACATGCACAGCTACATAGCTGAATGTTTTCCAAAAGCAGATGGAGAAAAAGGAGAAAAACTGCCACTGACAAGAGTCAAGAGGGAAAATTCCATGCAGTAGAATGGCTCTAGGACATCCAGAAACTACCCTTCCCAACGGGACATAAATGAGTCTTGGAGAATGGACTGATCATGCCAGTTATGTGTGAAATACTATGTGGTCCCCGAACAATCCTTCTACTAAGTAAATGCTTGTGTCAAAGACCAGATGCTCACCATCCTGCAGATGTTTGGCCAGAAGTCTGCCTTGTACAGAGATGTGAGTGTGTTGTGCAGATGAGGATCAGTGTCCCGTGTCTAGCAGTGAAGCCCTAGACTGAGATGACACTGATTAACAAATGGTTTCAGTCTTACATGTCAAGGCTAACTTCATTAGGATCAGTGAAAGATCAGTATCTCTCTTTATGTAAGCAATGAATCACTGTTAAAGTATCATTTAAAAACAAACATTGATTTTTAAACATTTTCGTGTGTGTGTATATATATGTGTATGTATATATGTGTATATTTAATTGTTCTAGGTTTGGTACCACTGTGTTTGCAGGAGAAAGGACTTTTGACATATACCCAACTCAACCCATTTCTAACAACATTGTATTATTAAAATTTCCACCAACCGGAGGAGCTGGGATGTAGCATGTCGTCTCTCTCTCTTCACCCCGCTGCAAAGTATGACACTATTGGAATTATGATTCTGTAGATTTTTTTTACAAACCAGATGGCCCCTCCCTTACCTTTCTGTTGCTAACTTGCCCACAAAATGAGATTTTACTACATTATGCTCCCACACTAAAAGATAACTCTATAACCCCTGTCTTTATTTTCATGGCTCAGGTATAGTGCAAGCAGCCCTATCCTGTTCAACCCTGACCTAAAGGAACCACCTCTAGATTAGCACCACTGGAATAAGTATCAGATGTGGAGGCACTTTGTGTGGACAGCTGTCCCCTATCTATGGGACTGAGTCTGCCCAACTTTTGTAACAGATTTAAAAAAAGAATCTGTAACTGGTGGGGCAGGGTGTGGGGGAAAACCCCCAAAACTTTAAAAAGCAGACTGTTTCCCACAGTTTTTAAACTAATCAGTGTTTCTCTAAAATTCTATCTGACCCATTTTTTTGTCAGTAGGAATTCTATAAGCCTGCACAACAGCTGGTAGCAGAGAATTTGGAAAGATGGTTGCTTCTCTAGGTAGAGTGTTTGAAATATCACTTTCCAAACAGCCCCTGTTGTAGCTGCTTTCAGTGCAAGGCTGAAGTATCTTGGTTTTCAAATATTTTTCAGTTCTCTAAAGATATCTTTAACATGCATAATGTCATAAGGGACGGTAGATTTGCCAAGTTCCAGTGTAGGCCTTTATATTAAATGACTGCATGGTCATAACCTTCATCAACCACATCTATATTCATAATAAGCAGATATGATGCCTGTTATATTTGTTCTTCCAATATCGCTATTTGATCTCAGAGGTAAATAGTGACCAAGATGAAATCTAGTTCAATATATGTTTGAGGCACAATGAATTTTGATCAAAACAAGAGGTGTCAGCACAGGCATTGTTACATATTTCTGAAGACATTCAGACCCTGTTTGAAAATCTCTACATTATGAATTGCAAAAGTAATTTTTCCTGTGAAACTCAGTTTTTAGGGCGGTGAGGCTGAGTTAAGAGGGCCAGAAAAATTATAACTAGCTTCCAATGATCTAATTAGGAAAAAGTCTAGTATATAGTTGGTGGGCAGTTCAGAGGTAAATGTGTTTCACTGAATTCTTCTGCTATCAAGATATAGTCATTGGTATATATTGGCTGAGTGGTTAATAATGTTACAGTATTCATTATTATTGATCTATGAGGCATTAGACAACACTAACTGGATTACTTCATCACTTTTCAGCCAACTATAAACCATAACCCTTAGCACGTAGTAGTACAGAATATACAGATTCAGACCGACTTCTACTGAGAATACATAAATCAGATACTACGTAACGTTTAGCAACATTCTCTCAGCCTTCTTATGACTTACTATTTGGAGACAAATGTGCTATGTCAGAGGAGTTCTAACCAAAGAGCATTAGCAATACTTCATACTAATCCTTATTTTATTATAAATATTATAGTACCTTAAATTTTAAACATTATCTATTATTTGTAGTAGTAGTAGTAAAAATGTTTTTCATGTATATGTGAATAAGGAATCCCATTTCAATTTAGCTTTAATTTATAGCCGTGTATTATAGAATACTGTGATCAACACCAAAACATACATGGGTCCTGTATCAGTCGGTAAAATAAATCCTGGTCCCTGCACTGTTGCCCTGATCAGCACAGCACAATGGTTTGTATCAGCTAATTTGGTCTCTTCATTGCATAGACAGGATTTAACAGTGAAACACGCAAGGAACAAGTATGCTGTGTGGAGAAATATTTGAAAAGCCCTATTGATTATAGCCCTAACATAGCTGGAGAAGCACATTATTAAAATACAGATGTCTAAGACACCCATCACACCCTTTTCCACTTCACACTATTCTGTAAATTTAGAAAGTGCTTTCCCTGTAATGTTTTGCCAGTTACTTCAAGAAAAGTAGGGGTTAGGGGTGCAGGAGGGAGGTGCAGGGGGTAAGAATGAAGGGAGTACAGGGGCTGGGGTGAGGGGGCACACAGTGAAGGGGTTAGGGCTAAGGAGGGAGTGCAGGGATTAGGGGTGAAGGTAGCACAGTGTAGGGGTTAGGGCACAGGAGGGGGGCAGATCTTGGGAGTGAAGGGGATGTAAGGATTAGGGGTGCAAAAGGGGGAGCAGGCAGTAAGGGCAAAGGGGGCACACTGCAGGGGTTAAGGAGTGTGGGGAGCCCATGGGGGGGGCACCACACCCACAGGGGCCAGGGACACCAAGTTCGCCCAGAGTGTCATTTTCCCTAAGGCCAGCCCTGTGTCTGGATCTGGCAAAGTTCATAACTAAACAAAACCTTGGAATAGTATGGCCTCTTTGCTTTATGGACATACATACAGTACCAGTCTCATCTAGGGTTGCCAACTTTATTTACGGAAAACAAAATGCTCTGCCCCATCCCTGAGGCCCTGCCCGTGCTCACTCCATCCCCCCTCCCTCCATCACTTGCTCTCCCTCACCCTTGCTCACGCACTCATTTTCACCAGGCTGGGGCAAGGGGTGGAAGGGCAGGAAGGCTCCGTTTGGGGGTGCGGGCTCCAGGGTGGCACTGGGGATTTGGGCTGCAGGAGGGGGCTTTGGGTCTTAGCTAAGAGAGCCTGCCTTAGCCCCGCTGCAGATGGCTGGCAACCCTAGTCTCAGCCCTATAAACCAAATCTTGAAACAGAAGTGCTAATCTGGAAGCATCTGTCAAAATTACATTGTGAATTCCACACTTATAGTCTCTCATGGGCCTTCCAGTGGTCATTTTAAAAGTAGAAAAAGGATCTTACTTAATTGCCAGCTCATCAGACTTTACCAGGGATCTGACAGACAAGCTGGGTTCCTCCTTGCTGAAATAATAAAGATGCTGCAGCTGGAACTTAGTTTACAATTCTGATGATGATGTGTAAACCAAAAAAGAATCTAGTTCCCTCCTGAGAGCTCTACAATGTTACCACTAAAAGAAAGTGAGCACTATTGAAAACCTAAATCTATCACTGTACCTGTCACAGAAGTAGGAAGGGTATTGGACTTTTTGAACTGCTCTCTGCGTTCTAGTCTTGACATAGCCATCTCAATTTTCTTCTCATCTTCCTGAGGTGTAGGTTTTTGTAGTACACTTGCTTTGCTGATATTGCTGCCTTTATCATCTGACGGATTGCTTACAGCAGCCTAGGATGGAAAAGGAAAAGTGTTAGATCAGAACCAATCCATTATGTATTGTCCACTACAGTCATTCTCAACCAAGGGCCCAGGGCCCCCTAGGGGGCCTCAAGCAGGTTTCACAGGAGCCACCAAACAGGACCAGTGTTAGACTTGCTGGGGCCCAGAGCAGAAAGCCGAAGCCCTATCATGCGGGGCTGAAGCCAGAGCCACTGAGCTTCAAGGGGGCCCCTGTAGTGTGGGGCCCTAGGTAATTTCCCTGCTTCATACCCCGCTTGCTACCCCCTAATGCCAGCCCTGGGTTTTATATGCAGAAAACCAGTTGTTGTGGCACAGGCAGGCCGTGGAGTTTTTATAGCGGGGTGGGGGGCGGTGAGCCTCAGAAAGAAAAATGTTGAGAACCCCTGGTCTATTATATACAAATAAGAGATCTCATACTTGATGCTATCCCAAATACGATGCCTTACCCTCCTAACATATATTTGCTTGAGCTCTGAAGAACCGTGCGACGTACACTCCTCTTTCTGGTGCACAGCCTAGAAAAGTTTTAGTACCAAACACTACCCTCAGAAGCAGATGCAGGGCTCTCACTGGCTTTCATATAGATCAGCAGTTCTCAACCAGGTATCCGAGGCCCCTGGGGCGGGGCTATGAGCAGGTTTCAGGGGGTCCACCAAGCAGGGCCAACATTAGACACACTGGGGCCCGGGCCAGAAAGCCAAAGCATCCCCCCCCAGGGCTGAAGCCGAAGCCTGAGCAACTTAGCTTGGCAGCGCTCCCTATGGCATGCAGCCCTAGACAACTGCCCTGCTTGCTACCCCCTAATGCCAGCCTTGGCTTTTATATGAAGAAAAACAGTTGATGCACAGGTGGATGGTGGAGTTCTTATAGCATGTTGGGGTGGGGGGGAACCTTAGAAAGAAAAACGAGAACCCCCTGATATAGATGATGGCCTGTAGTGACAGCACCCCCAAATGAACAATGATGCTTTTATGTGCACATCTTTCATACGTAACTGATGATAAAAACATGCAAAATGTTAGTGAAATTCATGAAGGGCTGGAGATCAGATTGAAATTCAATAACAGTGTACAGCATTTTGTACTGAAAATTGGTTTGCAACGTTCTTCATTTGTGCAAAGTTAAACGCCAGACTTACCACCTGATTTTACTGACTGACACTTAAGCTTTTTATAAAATTTCACAAACTGAACAGGCATTCAAATACAACTAAATCAAGATATCAGTGTTATTTTTAAAAAAAGTTTTCTGAAGCTTCTTTGTTTATTATTTTACATTATCTTTAGCGAGCTTCTCAGCCTGCTTTGCCTCTCTGGCTTGTCTCCTCTCCTCTCTGGTAGCTTGCTGCTCACGAAATCCCTTTTGCTTTTGTAGTGCTAATGTAATCCACAGCGGTTGTGCAGATTCAACTTTTTCCATCAATTTGGAACCATCTAAAGAATGCCTGCTCTGGAGAACTGGCTTTTCTGTAAGAAAAAGGAAAGGACAAGGAGATTGGTTGAGTGCAATACAAAAGGTGTTCATTTTTCCTTAGTCCCTTACCTTAAAAAAATAAAATACAGCAATATAGACAGTAAACATTGTTTAAACACATTGAACTCAGTGTCAGTCACAGCTTTTCAAGCATTTATCACATTCTGAAGCAGATTTTGTTACTCATCAAGAAGAGACATTACAGTAGTCCAGCCTTAATACTTAGAAGGCCAAATTCATCCTTGGTTTAACTTCACTGGTGATCTTACTCCAGGCAGGAATTCAGTCTTGTATCCTAATTTGACATATGGACCCAACCACATCCTTGCATCCTTTGGTGAAGGAGCCCTCATGGATGGATTTCCGCAACCTCCCATTTCACTTTTGGCCTTCTATCTATTTTGATTCTTAATCCCTTTAGACCAGATGTGCCCAGCTTTGCCTAAGTGTGGGCTCAAGTGACGACTTGCCATAAATGCTATTTGTATAAAATGGAGGTCAGCTGGGTAGTCCACAGAGACTGGTGGTCCCAGTATGCAATGCTTCATCTTAATCTGAACAATATCACAGTGGAGATCACATGCTGGAAGCTGTCGTGTTTTCAGGCCCAACTTGTATTTCAAAACAAATGATAGCTGTTGATCTCACATAACACACTGGACCACATATGGTTATCCTAATGTTGGCCCACTTTTGACAACGGGACACAGTTCTGCATGGTCTCATATTTCTAGAGCCTAGAAATTACAAATTACATTCTCACTATGCTGGAGCTACAGATCTCCCTCCACAATGCAACAACTGAGGAGTAATGGGACACAGGGAAGCTCTGACCATATCCCTTTGCTGGCAACGGGGAAGGAAGATGGCTGAGGAGCCACTATCCTATCTCGCTGCCACTGCAGGGTCCCTCTCTGATGGGTTGTGAGGTTTATGGCAATCTGCCAGTGGTAGGGCACAAAGCCACTGAATTACAACAGGATCTAGAACATAGCCGTTTATAAAGATATATACAAGCTGTCTGAAGAATAATACATGAAGGGTAGTGTTACATACCAGTGGTTCCCAACCACTTCTCTGCCACGGCACACCTTCAGAATTTTAATTATTTTGAGGCACACCATCATATTGTCTCCAAATGAACTGGCCTCCTTATCACCTTGGTTTAAGCTGTTTACTACCTTTGCCATTCACAGTCTGTAGGGGCTGTGTGCAGAGAAGGGTGTAGGCAGGGAGAAGCTAGGGGCTGTGGGCAGAGGGGTGTAGCTCAGGATGTAGGTGGGGGGTAGCTAGGGGCTGTGTGCAGAGAGGATGTAGCTCAGGGTGCAGGTGGGACTGTGTCCTAAGGGGTGCTGCCGCTACAGGGCCCAGCCATGTGATCAGTCCCTAGTTGGCACAGTGGAGGCTGCTCCACTCGTGGCCATGTGCACGCTGGGCTGGGCTTGGCCATGCCGTCCTACACAGTCCCCATGGCCACCGGCACCCAGTGGTTTGCGGCACAGGGGACTGTGTATCTGAGCCTGGAGGGCGCAGTGGTCATTACCCAGCCCAGGTGGAGAAACTGACCTGGACACACACAGCAGCTGTCATCACTGCTCGTGCCCCCCCGATCCCCAAATGTTCCTCTGTGCCCCCACAAGGGACTCTGGCCACACCCCTAGAGGGGCACGGGGCTTGGAAAGGGAGGAGGGCCAAATGGAAGGCAGAACTCTGTCCCCCAGACGCATGCATTGCCTCTGTAACTTATTGAGTTTGGGGGTCAACACGCCCATCTTTGCCCCCCAGCCTGTCCAGCCCCCACCTCACCCCAATTCTGCCCCCCCACACACACACCAGTTCTGCCCCCACCCCCAAGTTCAGTCCCCCTTCCTCTCCTGAGATTCTTCCCCCTCCCAATCCTGGGGGAGGAGGGGGGCTGCAGGAGGGATAGGGAGAGACAGAGGAACCGACCAGTTGCTCACAAAAGGAGAGTGAGGAGGAGAGGGAGATTGAGCTCCCATTGGTTGCTCTGCCCCTGGAGGAGATGGGGCAATGAGGCAGACAATCAGAAGATGGCTTCCCCCACTTTCTTTCCCCCTGTCCTATCCCCACTCCACATATAGTTTTAAAAAAAATTCTGCAGCACACCTGTTCAGGCCTGATGGCACACCAGTGTGCCACAGCACACCAGTTGGAAAACACTGATCTAGTCTGACCTGCACTTTGCACAGCACAGAACTTCACCTACCCACTGGGCTGGCCTTACCATGAGGCAAACTGAGGTGGCTGCCTCAGGTGCCAAACTGTGGGGGGGCGCCACTACGACCCAGAGTGTAGAAAATTGCGTCTGTTGCTGGCGCATATGTATTATCTCTGCTCTAGATGCACAGAGATAGTGGAGTGCTGTGCAGGAGGAAGGAGAGCACAAGAGACATAACAGGCAGGCAGGAGAAAAGGTGAGAGGGAATAACAGAAAGCAGCCAGAGCTGCAGGGAGAGAGAGGAGGAGGAGCCTCTTATGTACCTCTCTAGCACCCCCAGGAGCCTGCACTGATTAACACCAGCTTCTCAGGGAGCTTCCTGTTTCCTGCTGCTTCCCTGAACCCACTTGAGGAGAACAGGCAGTCAACTGAAAGAGTAGGAGCCAGTTAGGCCCTTAAGTCACTGATATCTTCCCTCCCTCAGGCCCTGCTACCAGCCTGCTTATTTGTCCCCTTCAACTGAGTGTTGAGAGCCACTCTAGCTGGCACAGAACAGCAGTCATGAGTGAAAGAAAAAAAAGCCCCTCTGGGGCAGCATTCAGAAAAAGAAAGCAAAGGAAGCTTTTCTATCTAAGCAGGAAGGAACTCTCCTGAGATACACAGACACAAATGTTCACGGTGAGCCTTCCGGCTCCAGTGAGGATGTGAGTGGTGAGGAGATGCCTGATCTTCCATTTAGTCAGAGTGCAGGTGACCTGGCAGCTACTGCAGCATCCATATCTCCATCTGAAATGGATGTAACCATGCACATTCCTGAAGAAAAGTGTTGATCAGAGAAGAGTGTGGTGGAGGCACAAGAAACAGCTGCTGCTGAGGTTAGTTCCTTAAGTCTAGATGATCCAGGACTGTGGACCCACTTGAGCAGTAGCCTGAGGGACTTCCTTGTACTGCCTAGGCCACAGCAAGTGAAAAACTTCATGTTCCCCAAAGACAATGAAAATAGACGTTTCCATCCAAAGCATTACTGGCGTGAAATCCCCAATGGTGACAAAGTGGAGAGGCCATGGCCTATGTACTCAAAAACCCAGAATGCTGCATACTGTTTTTGTTGCAAACTCTGCCAGTCTAATGTTCCAGCCACATTGGGTTCTAGAGGAACAAAGGACTGGAAAAATCTGGCTGGAAATCTGGCATGCCATGAGAAGCCAGCAAATCACCAGAGAGCATTCATTAGGTGGAAAGAGCTTGAGATGAGACTAAGGTTAAAGGCCACCATAGATGATCAGCATCAAGAGAAGATTGCATCAGAGTCTCTATACAGGCAAAATGTTCTGAAAAGGCTCATTGCCATTGTGAGACTGCTTGCTACCAAAACCTAGCACTGTGTGGCACTTCAGATCAGCTGTATGTACCAAACAATGGAAACTTCCTTAAAATTGTGGAGCTAATGGCTGAATTTGATGCTGTACTCCGGGAGCATCTAAGAAGAGTCACCACCCAAGAAATGTACACACACCACTACCTTGGAAAAACAATTCGAAATGAGATCATACAGTTACTGGCAACAAAAGTCCAATAGAAAATTGTGGCAGATCTGAAGTCAGCAAGATATTACTCCGTTATCCTGGACTGCACACCTGACATCAGCCATACGGAACAAATGACTTTAATGGTGCATTTTGTAACAATAACAGAACCTAGTGAAAATGTCCCTGCAATGGTGATGGTCAGAGAGCATTTTCTAGAATGTATTGACATTGATGATACTACAGGAGCTGGTATGACAAATGTGCTTCTTAAAACGCTGGAAGTTACGGGAATTGTGACAGCTGACATGAGAGGTCACGGCTACGATAATGGTGCCAACATGAGAGGAAAGAATAGAGGAGTGTAGGCATGGATCTGAGAGTTAAACCCTCGAGCTTTTTTTGTCCCCTGCAGTTCTCATCATTGAACTTGGTGGTCAGTGATGCAGCATCAGCTTCTAGAGAGGCTGCTGAATTTTTTAATGTAATTCGAAGCATCTATGTATTTTTCTCATCAATGGCAAATTTTGAAGCAACATCTGGGAACATCCTCTCTGACACTGAAACCACTGACAGGTTTCAGAGGAACAGCCGTGTTAGTCTGTATTCGCAAAAAGAAAAGGAGTACTTGTGGCACCTTAGAGACTAACCAATTTATTTGAGCATGAGCTTTCGTGAGCTACAGCTCACTTCATGGGAAAGTCAAGTGGAGGCGATAAAGCCTATCAAATACCAAATTGGGAAGATAGATGATGGCATAGTTGCCATTATGGAGGATACTGCTATGACAGGAACTGTTCGTGGGAGAACAGTGTCAGAGGGAAATGGAATCTCCAGAAACATACATCACTTCAAATTTCTGTGTGGCTTAGTGTTGTGGCATGACATACTGTTTGAAATAAATGTTGTAAGCAAGAGACTCCAAGGTGTTGACCTTGATATATATCTGGAGCAATGGAACAACTGGACAAAACAAAGTCATATCTTTAGTCTTACCAGTCAGATGAGGGATTTCAAAACGTTCTGAAGAGTGCACAGAAGTTGGCAGAGGAACTTCACACTGAAGTTATTTTCCCACCCATTCAAGAATATAAGAGTCACCAAAGAAGACGACATTTTGATTACGAGGCACGGGATAATCCCATAAGAGACCTCAAACAACAATTCAAAGTTGAATTCTTTAACCAGGTGCTAGATTGTGCAATACAGTCAGTTGAAGAACGTTTCATGCAGCTTAAGGAACACATCAGTATATTTGGGATGTTGTTTGATATTCCAAAACTCTTCACCATACCAGAAGAAGACCTACACCAGCAATGCAGGGCACTAGAGCCAGTGTTGACACATGATGACATGCGTGATATTTAGGTGATGAATTGAAAGCCCTTTCAAGATATATTCCAGAACAGCTTTTGGAGTTGATCCTGCTGAAATGTATGTGCACAGATAAGATGACCACCCTCTTTCCAAATGCTTTTGTTGCTCTGTGCATACTTCTAACACTTCCTGTAACAGTTGCCAGTGGAGAACGCAGCTTCTCCAAGCTGAAGTTAATAAAAACACATCTACGCTCCACAATGACACAGGAGAGGCTGGTCGGCCTTGCAACCATCTCAACAGAGCATGAGCTGGCCCAAACCGTGGACCTTCAGCAGGAAGCAGTTCAAATCTTTGCAACCAAGAAGGCACGGAAAGCACGACTTTGATTATTCAAACAGATTAAAATGCCAGTGTTTACTATGCAGACAAGAAAATTTACATTTGCTGTTCAGGCGTTTGAAAGTTAAGTGTTACTTAAAATTTTTGAACAAAGCATTTTAAGTTGTTAGTTCTCCTTTATTGGGGTAGGAAGCAGAGCAGTACCATGAGAAGAGTAGAACAGGAAGAAGGCATAATTGAGACCTTTCAAAGTTTTGGCCCAAGCAAGGGGACATGGGGGTGTCATTTGAGCTCCCCGCCTGAGGTGCCAAAATGTTGTGGGCCGGCCCTGCCTACCGACTCCTGTAATAACCACTAACCGCAGATTTCAAATCATGGCTTAAAGTAGGGCTGCCAAATAATTAAAAAATTAATTGTGATTAATTGTGAGATAAAAAAAGTCATGATTATTTGCAGTTTTAATCACACGTTAATAACAGAATACCATTTATTTAAATATTTTTGGATATTTTCTATATTTTCAAATATATTGACTTTAGTTACAACACAGAATACAAAGTGTACAGTGCTTACTTTATATTATTATTTGTGATTACAAATATTTGCACTGTAAAAATGATAAAAGAAATAATATTTTTCAATTCACCTCATACAAGTACTGTAGTGCAGTCTCTATCATGAAAATGCAACGTACACATGTAGATTTTTTTTTACATAATTGCACTCAAAAATTAAAGAATGTAAAACTTTATCGCCTACAAGTCCACTCAGTCCTACTTCTTGTTCAGCCAATCACTAAGACAAATAAGTTTGTTTATTCTTACAGGAGATAATGGGGAGATTTAGGTTGGATATTAGGAAAAACTTTTTCACTAGGAGGGTGGTGAAACACTGGAATGCGTTACCTAGGGAGGTGGTGCAATGTCCTTCCTTAGAAGTTTTTAAGGTCAGGCTTGACAAAGCCCTGGCTGGGATGATTTAATTGGGAATCGGTCCTGCTTTGAGCAGGGGGTTGGACTAGATGACCTCCTGAGGACCCTTCCAACCCTGATATTCTATGATTCTATGAATGCTGCCTGCTTCTTATTTACAACGTAACCTGAAAGTGAGACCAGGCATTCGCATAGCACTGTTGTAGCCAGCATTGCAAGGATTTATGTGTCAGATATACTAAACATTTGTATGCTCTTTCATGCTTTGACCACCATTCCAGAGGGCATGCTTCCATGCTGATGACTGGTTCTGCTTGATAACGATCCAAAGCAGTGTGGACCAATGCATGTTCATTTTCATCATCTGAGTCAGATGCCACCAACAGAAGGTTGATTTTGGTGGTTCGGGTTCTGTAGTTTCCGCATTGGAGTGTTGCTCTTTAAGACTTCTCACAGCATGCTCCACACCTAGTCCCTCTCAGAGTTTGAAAGGCATTTCAGATTCTTAAACCTTGGGTCAAGTGCTGTAGCTGTCTTTAGAAATCTCATATTGGTACCTTCTTTGCATTTTGTCAAATCTGCAGTGAAAGTGTTCTTAAATAGAACATCATCTGCTTGGTTGTCATCTGAGACTGCCATAACACAAAATATATGGCAGAAAACCATGGAGCAGGAGACATACAATTCTCCCCCACAGTGTTCAGTCACAATTTTAATTGACATATTTTTTTTTAACATGGAAGCATGTGCTCTGGAATGGTGGTAGAAGCATGAAGGGGCATCCGAACATTTAGCATATCTGACACATAAATACCTTGTAACGTGGGCTACAACAGTTCCACGTGAGCACCTGTTCTCACTTTCAGGTGATACTGTTAATAAGAAGCGGACAGCAATATCTCCCGTAAATGTAAACAAACTTGGCTGAACTTGAAGTAGGACTGAGTAGACTTGTAGTTTCTCAAGTTTTACATTGTTTTGTTTTTGAGTGCAGTTATGTAACAAAAATTAATTCTACATTTGTAAGTTGCACTTCCATGATAAAGAGATTGCACTACAGTACTTGTATGAGGTGAACTGAAAATACTATTTCTTTTGTTTACAAATATTTGAACTGTAAAAAGATAATTAAAATAATACTATAAAGTGAGCACTGTACACTTTGTATAGTGTTGTACACTTCTGTGTTGTAATTGAAATTAATATATTTGAACATTTAAATTGGTATTCTATTATTAATAGTGCAATAAAAATGGCGATTAATCAAAAATAATTTTTTAATCTAGTTAATCTGTTTTGCATTAATTGCTTGAGTTAACTGCAATTAATTGACAGCCCTAGTTTAAAGACTTCACGTTACAGAGAATCCACCATTTGCACTAGTTTAAACTTGCAAGTGACCCATGCCCCATGCTGCAGAGGAAAGCAAAAAAACCCCAGGGTCTCTGCCGATGTGACCCAGGGAAAAATTCCTTCCCAATCCCAAATATGGTGATTAGTTAGACCAGGGGTCGGCAACCAATGGCACGCATGCAAAAGGCAGCATGCGAGCTGATTTACAATGGCACTCTGCTGCCAGCCTGGGGTCCTGGTCGCCAGCCCCACTCAGCCTGTTGCCGGCCTGGATGGACAGAACCCCAGGCCGGCAGTGGGCTATCCGCTGCCCCCTATGCCAGTCTGGGGTTCCATCCGCCAGCCCCTGTGAGCCGGGGTCCCAGCTGCTGGCCCCGCTCAGCCCGCTGCCAGTCTGGGGTTCCGTCCGTCGGCCCTTGTAAATGTAAAATATATTACTAGCACGCAAAACCTTAAATTACAGTGAATAAATGAAGAGTTGGCACACCACTTCTGAAAGGTTGCCGACCTGAGTTGGACCCTGAACATGTGGGCAAGGCTCACCAGTCAGACACCTGGGAAATAATTCTCTGTAGTAACTCAGAGCCCTCCCCATCTAGTATCCCATCACTGGCCACTGGATATATTTGCTGCTAGCAATCACAGATCAGTTACATGCCGTTGTAGGCAGTCTCACCATACCATCCCCTCCATAAACTTATCAAGCTCAGCCTTGAAGCCAGAAGGTTTTTTGCCCCCCATTGTTCCCCTTGGAAGTCTGTTCCAGAACGTCACTCCTCTGATGGTTAGAAACCTTCTCCTAATTTCAAGTCTAAACTCGTTGGCCAGTTTATATCCATTTGTTCTTGTGTCCACATTGGCGCTTAACTTAAATAACTCCTCTCCCTCCCTGGTATTTATCCCTTTGATGTATTTATAGAGAGCAATCATATATCCCTCAGCCTTCTTTTGTTTAGGCTAAACAAGTTTCCTCTCATAAGATAGGTTTTCTATTCCTTGGAGCCTCCAAGTAGCCCTTCTCTGCACATATTTCACTTTGAATTCATCTTTCTTAAACAGGGGAGACCAGAATTGCACACTATTCCAGATGTGTCTCACCAGTGCCTTGTATAATGGTACTAACACTTCCCTGTCTCTACTGGAAATACCTCGCCTGATGCATCCTTGGACTGTATTAGGCTTTTTTTCACAGCCACATCACACTGGCAGCTTAGTCATCCTGTGATCAACCAATACACCCAGGTCTTTCTCCTCCACTGTCACTTCCAACTGATATGTCCCTAGCTTATAACAAATGTTTTTGTTAGTCCCTAAATGTGTGACCTTTCATTCCGCAATATTAAATTTTATCCTGTTTCTATTATTCCAGTTTACAATGTCATTGAGATCTTCTGTTATGATATTCCAGTCCTCCTCCGTATTGCCAATACTTCCCAACTTTGTGTCAAATTTTATTAGTACACTCACTTCTTGTGCCAACATCAGTAATAAAAACGCTAAATAAGATTGGTCCCAAGAGCAATCCTGAGTAACCTCCCTCCAGCCTGACAGTTCACCTTTCAGTATGACCTGTTGTAGTCTTCCCTTGAGCCAGTTCCTTATCCATCTTTCAATTCTCATACTAATCCCCATCCTCTCCAATTTCACTAATAATTTCTCATGTGAAACTGTATCAAATGTCTTACTATAATCCAGGTAGATGAGCTCTACTGGATTGCCTTTGTCTAAAAAAATCAGTTATCTTCTCAAAGAGGGAGATCAGGTTGGTCTGGCATGATCTACCTTTTGTAAAACCATGATGAATTTTATCCCAATTACTGTTAACCTCTATGTCCTTAACTACTTTCTCTTTCACAATTTATTCCAAGACCTTGCATACAACTGAGGTCAAACTAACAAGTGTGTAGTTTCCCAGATCACTTTTTCTCTCTTTCTTAAAAAAATAGGAACAATATTAGCAATTCTCCAGTCAGAGGGTACAATGTCCGAGTTTAGAGTCATTAAAAATCTTTGCTATTGGGCTTGCAATTTCATGTGCCAGTTCCTTCAATATTTTTGGATGGAGATTATCTGGACCTCCCAATTTAGTCACCATAAACTGTTTGAGTTTGACTTTGACTTCTACCTCTATGTTCTCATTCCCATTAGCCACCCTGCTACTACCCCTAAGTTCTTCATTAGCCTAATTAAAAACTGAGGTAAAGTATTTGTTTAGATGTTGGGACATGCCTAGTTTATCTTTAATCTCCACCACATCCTCAGTGTTTAGCAATTCCACTTTCCTTGTTTTCTTCTTATTTATATGGCTATAGAACCTTTTACTATTGATTTTAATTCCCTTTGCAAGGTCCAACTCTGCTTGGCTTTTGTCTGTTCTCACTTTAATCCTACACTTTCTGACCTCCAAGAGGTATCTTTCCTTGCTGATTCATCCCCTCTTCCATTCCTTGTAGGCTTTCTGCTTTCTCTTAATCACTTGTTTGAGATACTTGTTCATCCAGCTTGGTCTGCAACCTTTCCCTATGAATTTTTTCCCCTTGTTTGGGATGCAGACTTCAGATAGTTTCTGCAACTTTGACTTAAAGTAATTCCAAACTTCCTCCACATTCAGATCCTTGAGTTCTTCAGTTCAGTCCACTTCCTAATTCCCTTAATTTTTTAAAGTTTGCCCTTTCGAAATCAAGGTCCCTAATTGCAGATCTATTTTTGTTTATCCTTCCATTTAGTTTAAACTAAATTAGCTCATGATCACTTGAACCAAGGTTGTCCTCTACAACCAGTTCTTCTACGAGGTCCTCACTACTCACCAATCTAAATCTAAAATCACCAAATCTAAAATGGTATTACATCTTGTTGGTTCAGCAACTATTTGGTGAAGAAATCTGTTGGCTATCACCTCCAGGAAAATCTGGGCCCTACTATTATTAGTAGCACTTGTCTTCCAATCTATATCTGGGAAGTTAAAGTCTCCCATAATCACACAATTCCCAGTAGTATTTATTTAATTAAAAATATTAAGGGGGCCTCCATCCATATGCATATCTCCTGACTGAACAAGAGACTTCAATTGCTTCTTTAAAACACACTTCCTTGAGAGATCACAATTAGATGTCTAGATTGCCACTACCAGACACACCAGTATATCACTTATTATTTATGTTTGATCTGTTTTGTCTGTGTCTAAACTAGACTGTAAGCTAGTTGTGACTGGAATTAGTCTCCTGATTTATTTGTACACCACTTGCACTAAGTTGTTACCAGGCCAAATAAGGATTAATAATAGTCTACATTTAAGGCCAAAATTCTGCACACAAACCTCCAGCCTCTCATTCTGGAAACATGGCCCATAGTTACATGTGACACTTTCATGTTGCCTACCTTTTTTCAGTGGCTCAGCCTTTTTATCAGCTTTCTCTCTCCATGGCATGGTGATAGATGGGAAAAATGACTTCTTTTCTCTGGTTTCTTCCTCTTCATTTTTGTTCTCATTCTGTGCTGGTGAGTGCATCACGTTCACTTTACTGTCTTCTTTTTTCCAGGTGGTGTCTAACTCTGGTTTAGCCGTCTTTTGACCTAATGTGTCAGCTAAGTTTGATCTGTTCCTTTTAGAGAGAGGAGAGGATGGCGGGGTCTGGTTTGTGGGCTTTGGAGCTAATGCAGGTTTTTGTTGGAGTGACGATTTACACACAGGTTTCTCATGACTAGGTAAAGGAATCTGGCTGTTGGTCGATGGGAATAGAAGTGTAACTGTTGTGTCTGAGTTCTCCGAAACGTTATTTGAAGAGTCTTTTAAAACATTAACAGTGGCATCCCTTCTCTCTAGGCTAGGGGATATATTGTCTTTTAGAGTGGTATTAATGGTTTCTTTTCCACTTTCTGTTGTAAATAGTGGGGCAGGTACACCATCAAAACTATCTCCTGCACTGTATCTTTTCTTTTTCTTTTGCTCCGCCTGTTGATCGTAGTGAAAACGTAAGGAGTAATTTGTCCTTCTTAACTTTATCCCAAATGGAGAAACATTTTCTTCTTCATGTGGTGCTGTTTTATCCAGGTTTCTTGTACCAGTGTTCTGCTGACTTTCCAAAGTAGCTGGAGATTCTGATGGGGGCAGTTCTTTTCCTGAAGAATGAGAGAGGCTTGGAACAAGGAAAGATGGAAGATCTTTGGCAAACTTATAGCCTTCTGTGTAGTTTGCCATTTCAAGGTGTGTTTCACTCTTTGTTGCCATTTCAGTCACATTATCTTTACAAGCTGGAGTCTCATTGCGAGCAGCCACATCATCATTTGCATCATTGGATGAATCTGTCTTTTTTCTTGTGTTCTCTGGTTCAGTACCTTCTGTACCACAGGCACTCTCAGCATCTGCACTGGCTTTTGAGGTTTCTGAAAATTTCTGCCATGCTGGTGTTATGGAAAATTTTGCATTCGCAGAAAGTGTTTTCCTTAAATTGGCATGGGAAGCACCTCGTCCTTTGGGAGTCCAGTCATCACTGTATCTACAGACACTTACTCGGTCTTTTTCATTTAGCTTGCTGTTTTCTGCACTCTTTAGGATTCTAGATCTAATAGAAGCCCATTCAGCTAATACATCCTGGTTGTTCAATGTCTCCTGTGTATACTTCATTTTACTGCGGCTAGATTTGGAATCAAGAGTAGTTTTCTGGGTGTTTTCTGGTGGGGGAAAATCCAGGTTTATTTTTTCTTCTGTCAAACCAAGTAAAGACTTACAAGCTGTATCTTTGATCTGATTCAGGTTTACGGCAGTGCCACAAAGCTGTGCTCCAGTAACCAAAATAGCTGTGTGTGGGACACACAAAGAGTAGGGAAGTGCAGGAGAACCTTTGCTAAATTTGTGGGTCTTGGATTCTTTGAGGGCAGAAAGGTGCGCTGCCTCTTTGACAGGAGTAACGGGGCTCAAATTCACTTTTTGAAATATGATCTGTTTCTCTCCCGATGACACTTGAAATGTGAATGGTCTGTGCATAGCCTGCCTTTCATCTACTTCCTGCCACCTTAGTTCTTCACCTGTCTTCTGCTCCTGAGCTTCGACTTCTCTCTTCTGTTTTGGTGTTAGCTTTTCAAGCACTGTTTCTTTCCCTTTCTGTGACTCTTTTGTTTTTTGTTGGTTTGATTCTTCTTGAAGCTGCTTCTCCATAGATTCACTACCAGCATCCCCAGAACACACTTCTTCTTTGACCTGTTGCTGTCTTAAGGCTTGCTCTTGTTCTTTTTGCTTTTCCAAATGCTGTTGTCCATCCACGTGTATTTCTGCCTGTTCTTTCAGTTCTTGTTCATTTGATTCCTCTTGCCTTATTTTAAATTTCCCCTGTTGTTCTCTCTCTTCACTCTCCAGGGGTGTTTGTTCTGCTGGCTCATGTCTTTTTTGTTCTTCTTGTGTCTTTTGCTTCTCCAGTTTTTGTAGAGTTTGTTCTCCTTGTCTCTTCTTTTTTTCCTTCTGATGCTGGCTTTGTTCTTCCAGTCTCTTAGCTTCTTCCTCCTGCTGCAACTTCTCTTCAGCCTGAAGATGCCTTTTCTCAAATTCTTGTCTCTGTTCTTCCAATTCTTGTCTTTTTTGTTCCTCTTGTCTCTTTTTTTCTTCCTCCTGATGCTGTTTTCCAATCTCATGACACCTTTGTTCTTCCAGTTCTTTTATTTTCTGCTCCTCCAGTTCCACTCGTCTCCATTCTTCCAGTTCCTGTTGTCTCCGTTTGTCCAGTCTTTTCTGTTCCTCCAGTTCCTGTTGTCTCCGTTCGTCCAGTCTTTTCTGTTCCTCCAGTTCCTGTTGTCTCCGTTTGTCCAGTCTTTTCTGTTCCTCCAGTTCCTGTTGTCTCCGTTCGTCCAGTCTTTTCTGCTCCTCCAGTTCCTGTTGTCTCCTTTCGTCCAGTCTTTTCTGCTCCTCCAGTTCCTGTTGTCTCCTTTCGTCCAGTCTTTTCTGCTCCTCCAGTTCCTGTTGTCTCCTTTCGTCCAGTCTTTTCTGCTCCTCCAGTTCCTGTTGTCTCCGTTCGTCCAGTCTTTTCTGCTCCTCCAGTTCCTGTTGTCTCCTTTCGTCCAGTCTTTTCTGCTCCTCCAGTTCCTGTTGTCTCCATTCGTCCAGTCTTTTCTGCTCCTCCAGTTCCTGTTGTCTCCATTCGTCCAGTCTTTTCTGCTCCTCCAGTTCCTGTTGTCTCCGTTCGTCCAGTCTTTTCTGCTCCTCCAGTTCCTGTTGTCTCCGTTCTTCTTCTTGACTTTTCTCCTCCTCCTGGTGCCTCTGCTCTTTTATTTTCAAATATTTCTCCTCCTTAAGGAGATGCTGCCTTTTCTCTTTCTCACAATGCTTTCTCTCCTGTTGCCTTTGCATCTCTTCAATTTCCTGGCATCTTTGTTCTTCCAAATGTTTTTTTCCCTCTGCTTCTGCCATTTGTCTTTTCTCTTCAGCCTCGAGGATTCTCCAGTGATCTTCTTGCTTTCTTTTCTCATCTGCTAACTCAAGATGCTTTCGGCCCTCTCTGTTCTGGGTTGGCTTCGCTGTGGCAATGCGCCCATGGTCATCTGGGTATCTCTCTCTGTACTGGGGGGTTTCTGGGTTTTCTTGCTCAAACTCTGTCACTGTTACGCTTTGTGACTCCTAATGTTGGGAAACAAAAGCAGAGTTACTTAATATTGGTTATTGTTCCCTTTCTTCACTGTACAGAATGGTGAACTGATCAGTTGCAAACTGACTAGTCTCTATTTTTTAACAATTGGCTTGAGATATAGATCATTTTATTTTCGTCCTTTGTTAGAAAGTCATATTTTTACTGTATTTGAGTACAGAGACTACACACACTAACTCATGAGTTACAGTATCATAACCCATGACATATTAGAGTAACTGAACAACATGTGGGTTGATCTGCTTCACCACTTTACAGGAGTGATATTTTGTAAAAGAAAGGACACATCCTGGCACCAACAACATGGTAATACTAAATAATAAATCACAGTTTACACTAATGCAGGTAAATCAATGGTGCCCAAATTCTGACTAACCAAGACCTGCAGCAGCACCTTCAGGGAAGTCTAAGGGCCACGCTGATTTGTGTAAAATGGAGTAGGCAGCAGCCACCCTCACCATAAAACTGGGTCTGAAGCGCAGAGCGTACTGATACAGACCACCAAAGCCAAAAGCTAAGGAGGCCACCGGGCTCATTGGGGAATATTGTATGCTGGGATCTGTAGTCACCACAGGCCACATGAAGGTGGCCACAATCACACAGGGGCTTCACCCGGCCCACGGGCCTCTCTTTGGCCACCCATGATGTGAATAGATTTTAGAATGTGACATTCACATTTCCAGCACTGTCCCACATTTAACCACTTTGTAAGCTCCAGAATTTGTTCTGTTAAGGCTCAAAAACATTAAGCATCTGGTCAAAAGCATTGTCTGTGTCAGTTCTCTCTGCAGGGCTGGCTCTTTCCACACAATGAGCATGCAGCCCTGCAGAGAGCAGCTGTGTGGTGACGGCAAGGACAGGAGGAACAATGGTAAAGGAAATGCTGCTTGGCTGCTACTTTCTGCCTGGCTAAACCCCAGTTAGTTGGGGCTCCCCACGCTGGTGGTTCCAATGCAGAAATCTGGGAGCTACCTAAAAATCATGAAAAACCTGGAGATCCCTAGCTTTTCTATGCTAGTGGAGAGGTGTGATGACTGCTGCTTAATGAAGGTAGCCATTGCGATTAAATGGGATACCATGAGGTGGGTTAGTGGTACAAGAGGTATTTTGTTTGTTTCAGGGACCGTATGTCTACCCTGCAGCTGGGAGCGTACTTCCCAGCTTGGGTAGACAGATGTGCTAGCTCTGCTCAAGCTAATGTACTAAAAATAGCACTGTAGTCGGGAGGTAGCACAAGCGGCAGCTTGGACTAGCCACCCAAGTATGTACCCAGAGGTTCCAGACGGGTTTGTATCAGGCCATTAGCCAGAGCTACTCCTGGCTACTCTGCTATTTTGCTGTGTGCTAGCTCAAATAGAGTTAGCATGTGTCTGTCTACCCAAGCTGAGAAGCAGGTTCCCAGCTGCAGTGGAGATGTACCCTCAGTCTCCTGTTGATTCCACGTTTCCGTCTCTATCAACAGCTTTTACTAAGCTGCAATACCTGCAGAAGCTGTATGAAGTCCTTCGCTGCTGCCTCTTTCTGACTGCCAATTTGTTTCCTGCATGTCAGCTCCACACGCCACTTCAGGAGTCTTGCTGGTTCTAGGCAAGCAGCTGACTCACTCTCTGCCCAGTACAGGGCGTGCTTCCTCCCAGCTACATGGACCTTCCGTAGACATAACAGGCTCACCAAGACTCTGCAGCTCCTCAGACAACACCATTACCATTAAAATGCCTTCTGTTAGTTGAGGGGGAAGGAGATGCTGGGCCAACACGTTTCTCACCAGAAGGGAGAGAGGATGAGGGAATAGACAGAGCAAAACAAAGGGGTGGCTGGGCTCTTTTTTCTGTCCTGCTGTCCTCCCGTGAATAAATGTCTTAGCCCAGCAGCTCCCTCCCTGCCCCACCTACCCTCCCTTATCTGGAAATTCCTGTTAACTCCAGGGAAGCTGCCCACTGGCCTCTTTCGGGTTCCTGGAGAGGAGGGAAGACAGTGTGGGAGAGACGTAGGGCTCCTTCCATCATTCCTTTCCTATCGTTGTTTGGATTGTGAAGTATTTCTTTTGGAAGCCCAATGGCCAGATTATGGCAGGGGCACACCAGGATGGGAAGGGTGCACAGGGAGTGAGGAAGGGAAAAGAGAAAGGACCATGGCCCACCCTCCCTCCACACAGGTCAATGAAGCTGGCTGATTGTGGAGAAGAGAGCACATTGCACCCTCACAGTGCCTCCTGGAACTCTCCTGGATGGGTGCAGCACATCATCAGCCCCAGATAGCTACACGGAGCTAAACACTACCTGTCCCTTGTCTCCACTAGAACTTTACATTCAGACAGCTATCTTGAGTTCTCTCAATATAAAAACCACATGCCTCGTTTTGCAGTGAAGACAAAGTCAACGTTGTGAAAGTTTCCCAAAGATCTCCCCGGTGTTACCCAGCCAGGTCTGTACCTGCATCATACCTACCATTCATCTTGTTATTTTCAGTTGCAACTATTTTGTGAGTACTTACTACAGTTTCTAAAGCAGACCATCTCATCTCATCATTTGACAACCCAAATCAGTTCAATACCTTTGTTAATCTTCTGTGTTTTCTTGACAGCCTCTGTTTTTTTGGCTTTATGGAGAGTTTGTGCTTAGCCGCGCTGTTGTCCAGACGAGCGATTGCCTGGGGGACCGCATCAAGATTGATTGATTCAATTGTGCCAGCAGAGGAAATGTGTCTTTTTGACCGAGACGATTTGACTGGAGTGACCTGTTTTGTACCATATATACAAAGTAACTCTCATTAAAACCATACAAAAAGATTTAAAACAAAAAACATTTCTGTATGTATGCATTCAAGAGAGTGGTTAGTAGAAAACATGCAAAACGAGGAAAGAATTTCCAGCAATATTCCCTTGGACATTTTAAGTTTGCCAAAGGTAAAAAAAAAAGACATGAATTCTTATCATAGAATATCAGGGTTGGAAGGGACCTCAGGAGGTCATCTAGTCCAACCCCCTGCTCAAAAGCAGGACCAATCCCCAATTAAATCAATTAATCAATTAATTCTTCTGTAAGTATTGCCCACCACACTCGTTTGAGTAAGGCTACATCAAGAAATGGCTGAAAGATAGGAAGGATAAACCAATCTAAGCATTACAACAGAGCCTACAGTAGGGAGTGCTGCAGAGCCACCCCACCCCAGTGGGAAATGCTAGAAACCTTATGCCTCAGGCAGGTACAATGCTTCGTGGAGCACAGTGGGAGCATGGCCAGTGCATCATGCTTGGTGTACTCTCTCATGTGTGGCCAGCTGTGCTGACTGATGCAGAAGCAGGGCAACAAGATGCCTCTCCCGCCCCTTTTTGCCTCTCTCTGTCTCATTTGGAGAGGTTAGCAGTAGTAGTGGAACTAGCTTGGAGCAATCCTTGTGCTGCTGGAAGCACAGGGATTGCCATTCTACTTAGCTCTACCAGAGGATACAAGGGGAAGAGATGTTCCTTGCAACCTCTCACCCACCCTCCTCCTGTGCAGGGCTGGGCACAACTGAGCCCTAAATGCATATGTAATATAGGTCATGTCTCTACATGTCACAGAACGCATAGCGATAGACACACTCCAACCCCCAAGCCCTCTGAGCATTCACCTGGCGTGTCCAGCTCCTGGTCCACTGGACATTCGCAGTATTCACAGATTTGCTGCTCCCAAATAAGCAGAACACCCCAGCTTACTAATTACATCTTAGATAACTGCTCCGTTTAGATAAGTTTATAGTGAAAATGAGTAGAAGTTTATTTTAAAAAGTATAGAGATTCAAGTGACAGCAAGTAGTAGTATTGGAAACAATTAGTTACATATAAAATAAAATTGTAACAGGCATTCTAGAACCTAGACTTAATTAACAAGATCCTCTCATGTCTAATGTGCTTCAAGTGGTATATGTGTTTGTGTTTACATAGCTTGTCTCCTAGATGAAGGAACGAGAGCATCCTCTTAGTTCTCAGATATATCCCCCCACAATCTATTGTCTTTACTAGTAAATAGGATCCCCTCCTGCTGTTTATTTTTTCCTGTAAATTTCCTCTTCTGTAGATTTTGACTGGTCTCATGCTCAGTATGCAGACAGTCTTCCATTGTGAGACTTACAATGCTCACTACCCAAGACCAGACAGAAAGATAAGCGTCTGTACCTACTGTTTGAAAGTAACCCGTTTAAGACATGGCACCTCTTGGTTACCTGCCTTAACTCCAAAGATTTGAGAACACAATTTCTAGTATAGATACATAACCCATTAAATATTATCTGTACATAAATTTTGAAATTATTATGATGACAAGTGGGCTACTGCCTCCTGATCCAGACCTTACATGCCACCCTTTGGTGAACTTAATATGCATATATCTGACCCGAGGAATCCCTATAAAAACTCTATGCATTCCCTATGCCCGCTAACAGTTGGCACCAAGAAGTTCCTGGCTTATAGCTCACCCTTTATATTGATGCAGTAGAGTTAGCCACTGGTTAACCTATAGGCCAGCACATCCCTCACCCCTTCTGCTTCCTGGGGCCCCCATTGGCCTGGAGCAGCGAACCACGGCCACTTGGAGCCGCGATCAGACGAACCTGCGGACGGGACAGGTAAACAAACCGGCCCGGCCTGCCAGGGGGCTTACTGTGGCGGACCGCGGGCCAAAGGTTGCTGATCCCTGCAATAACCCATTACAACAAATGTTGGTGGAAAATAGGTCAAGTTGTTTTCAACAATGAATATTAAACAGGTTCAAGAAAACTAGACAGAGAGGTTTAATTAATAAAAAAAAAAAAAAGATTCTGAGCTGTGTGGCTTTTTGTGAGGTTTTGCTGCACCATCCCTAGCACAGACTTCAAATCAGGGGTAGGCAAACTTTTTGGCCTGAGGGCCAAATCTGGGTACGGAAATTGTATGGTGGGCCATGAATGCTCATGAAATTAACAATTCAGAGATACTCAAATAAACTTTATTTAATAAAGATACATTTTAGTGGAAATAAATATAAAACTTTAACTACTATTATAAATACACCACATCATAACAATGTATTATAATAATTAAACTCAATTTACCCCCTTTCCACGCCCTCTCTCTCTAGCCTTGACTTGTTGGGCACCAGATTCCAGTCACTGGAACTTATCGAGATTCACCAGCCCCCTGCTCTCAGAAATCTCCTCCCATGTAGGTCCCAACACCCCACAACTTTGAAAACCACCACTGAGCACTCCCTGGCCAACTACTCTGTTTTCTCATCAATAATGGAAAATTAACACTACTAAAACATCAGAGTCACCTAAGCCAACAAGCAGCAGGCATGTGGGCTTGCACGTTCCAGGCTCTGATGGCACATGAGGCATGTCTGGTTTGTGCAGCTGGATAACATGTGTGCCCTCACGGCAGTCACGAACACACGGGAGTGCCAGGCGGGAGCAGTGGGACAAACCCCCGACCCTGATTCCTGGCTGGAGTGGGGCAATGGAGCTCAAGGGCCAGATTAAAAGGTCTGATGGGCTGGACGCAGCCTCTAGTTTGCCCACCCCTGCTTTAAATCCTCCTTGAACCTTTGCACTTATTCAGCCACCAGTTCCCCTCTGCTTCAGTGCCACCCTCCCTGGAATCTCTAATGAGACTTGCTTGATTTAGGCAGGCTCCCTGCTCTTCCACCAAAAACCCTGCTGAGGAATCTGTGGGTGTGGACTTCCTCACTCTTGAGTTGAACATTGTGGCAGGAAGCGCACTCCTTGCAGAGTCTGGCTGTACAGGGTGGGTCCCCTGGCCTGAGTCTGACAGTGGCCTTAAGGTCTTTTCCATTAGGTGCTTCCTAAGGCAAAGTTCCCGCCCTTTCCAGGTGCAACTGAGGAATGAACTACAGATAGTGCACCTTGCTACAAAGTGGGCTTCCTCAAGGCAGTACAGACAGCATTGGTACTCATCACTGATGGAGAAGGAGCCTGGGCAGGAAGCACAGATTTTGAAGCCCCAAGTCCTGGGCATAGTCCAATACCCAAAGCAGGGTAATAGAGGGGGAAGGGGGCTCCCCAGGTCAGGGAGGCTAACTATAAAACATTAAAAACTATCAGATAAAACTTGAAACTGTAAAAACTTCTAAAACCAATTTACAGATATCTATATATATGTTCACAGATAAAGGAATAAAACCAAAGCTTTGGACACTGGAGTTTTGGACACTGGACCAAGATCATGCAGTGGTGAGAAGGAACTGGGGAATGGTTGGTCCACTCCAACCTTTATCTCCTCAGTCAGAGGCATGAGGTGAGACAGGACGCATGTGTAGACCAATGGACACTGCTTTCAAAACACTCCAGCTCCAGGTTCATGGATCACATGCCTACCCACAGTGGAATACACACAGGGACCAGCACTCAAAGAAGAATTTCCAGTGTGGATACATAACTTCTTAAATATTATCGTACATAGCATTTCAGAATGATTATAATGATCACTGGGCTACTGGCTCTTGATAGAGACCTTACATACCACCCATTGGTTAATTTGATATGGACATGTCTGACCCAGGGATCCCTGTAAAATCCTATGCATTCCCTGTGCCCTCCACCAATTGGCACCAAGAGGTTCCTGGATCACACACACTGAACCAAACGAGGACAGCTGGTCAGTTTTAAGCAGTTAAAAAAAAAAAAGGTTTATCTTCAGATGTGTTCATTTATTAACAACTTTCAAGAAAGAACTTGGTATTTTGTTTTAAAGAAACACTCAATGACTAAGGAAATAATTTTCATTCATACTAATTGGATACCCCAACTGGGGCATAACTAACATTACAAATTTTTATAAATGCCAATGAATCAGTTCTGAAGACAGATTAGCAGCTAAAGTTTCAGCCGGGTCACATTTTTTAGTGTTGCCAGCTCTCATGATTTTATCATGACTTTCACAATATTTTGATGTTTTTCTTTACGCCCAACCTGGAGGCAAGTGCTTATGAGAGACTCTCAGCTTTTATTTAAAACAAAATTAAGTTTCTAGATTTCATGGTTGTGGTGAAAAGCTTGAAAATATTACATGAGGGCACACTAGAAGCTGAGAAATCAGCAGAGAAATAACAAGAACCTAACATTTATTATTTTTTTAAATCTCAGGTTTGCTAACATAGGGCGTGTTGTATTTCAGGTATTTTAGTTATGTTCAGCCTTTAGGCCTGAATCAGTTGGGTTGGACTTACTACTACTTGAGTTTCCAAAACTATATTTAATTGGTATAAGGCAACACTAAAGTATACATTCCTCAAAATAGGTGTTGAGTTCTAAGCATAAAGTGACAAGTAACATTTCTCATTGCATGTGAAAGTCTCCTGTTGAAATCAGAGAATCAAATCAGAGCCCATGTCTTTTGGACTGCAAATATTTCGGCCCAGATACTGCAAATACTTATGCATGAGTGTAATTTCACTCATGTAGGCAGCTGCCATTAAACACAACAGGATTATTTTCATGAATAAGGTTGTACATATAACTAACTGTTTGCAGGACTGGGACTTTTTCCAGCCATACTGAAAACACGCTGCACCCTACAAAAAGAAAAAACCTTACAATGCTTGGCTGAAGCACTTGAATCTTACTGTATCCACTGTAGGTCTCGCAACAGCAGATGCTGTTATCTTGGGGAAATTACAAGTGAGTACACAAGAAAGTAACCTTTAAGAGGTGACAAAAATCAAAAGTGTCTCCATATGGTCCATTTAGCTACCACTGTTAGATTTGCAATTGGTGTGAACTCAGAAAGGGAGGAAAAGTCTTCTACAGAGGAAAAATTAGTATCTTTTTTTCAAGACAGCTCTGAAAACCACAAAGGTTAAACCCAGGTTTATCAGAGAGCCAGTTGTTTAAAGATCTTGAAATATTTTGCATAGCCTTATTAAATTACATCTAGGCATAATAAAGTAGTAAAAGTACTTATGAAAATGATGGTTCTGCAATAATTTGAATGTTTGACGAGCAGATGAGATAGAGCTATGTTCAGTTTTCTGTAGTCATCTATTACCATAGTAACAGACTTCCCAACTTCAGTCACTACTCATTTACCAGTGTCTCCTCAAATCCAGTACCTCAGAATTGTACAGCCTCACTGCAGGTTTGGATGAATTTGGGACAATGAAACTGAATACTGCAGTAAAATAACTGGCGGTTTACTAAAAAATAAATTAAAACAAAGGAGGAAAAAGTAATTAAAATAGAAAAGAATTTGATACATATTCAATTAACTATTCATGTCTTATTACCTTCTTCTCCGATTCATGTCCTGTCCCAGGCACGCTCATAGGGCTTAATGAATCCGGAGTGTCACTTAACTGGAAAATAAGATTAGCACAGCTAGATATTAGAATGTAAAGGATTTAATAAATATGATTAAAAGAACTAGTGAAATCACAAAGTGAGAGTGAAAAGGCCGGTTAGGACTTTTCCTCCACCCCCACTAGCACCATAGGTCTGACGGATGCACAGTTCTGCTTCCTGGTCTAACACAGTTTTCTCTTCTACACTTTTATAATCTTATAGCTGCCTATAAGGAAGAGTCTGTAGATATCAAACTAATGAGACCCTACAGGCTACACAGGCTAAATGATAAGAGTTCACTCTTATTCTTTAGCACTAGATAATTAGATTTAACACCAAAGCAAAATGCAACCTATCATGATTTCTAGCAGTTTTGATATATTGTCATATTAAGAATCAATGTATTAACTTGACTGAAGCATAGACCAGAATAAAATGGAATTAAGAGTCCTATCTTCTCTTAGGCAGACATTATCTACATAGAGGAGTGGAAATACTGCATTTCAACCCAGTGCTTCCTGTGAACTCCTTTCCTCTGGAGCCAAATGGGATCCACAGGGAGGCCCCTTTGACCTTTTAGTTCCATCCGTAAGGGTTCATTAATGCTGCAAGAGTCGTGCTGTCCAGGGCCATCAGAACCCATCTTATGGGAATGGATTCTAAACCATGGAGGAAGAACTACATTAATTCCTGAAGACTGAGGGAACTTCATTATTAACCATTTGTACTAGTATAGCACCTCGAGGCCCTAACCAAGATTGTGCTGTGTGCTGTACACACACATGCGGTAAGAGACAGTCCCTGTCCCAAAGAGTTTACCATCTAACTAGACAAGACACACAAAGGGTAAGAGGAAACCAAGGCAAAATACTTTCCCCAAGGTCAGTAGCTAAGGCAGGAACAAAACCCAGGTCTGCTACATTCTAGTCCAATGCCTTATTCACAGACAAACTTGCTTTGCTTTGGCCTGTGGATTTGGTGGGGAAAATTATTCAATGAAACTTGACCTTCATCCCCTTCCCAATCCCCATCCTTGTGCCCTCCAATTCCATGGATCTGGAGTGGTCCTCAGTGGGGCCAAGAGGGACGTGGACACCATGCCATGGAGGCAACACTCCCCTATGTTCTGCCCCCTAAAAAGCAATCCCTGGGTGCATGGGAAAGTACTGGGGCCCTACATTTGGTATTACTGTATCATTTATGGGCATTAACTTAACAGTCTTTCTTTTTATAATTGTTCTTATGTTTATGCATTATAGAGCGTATTTAAGTGACTCGTTTTAGCTAGGAGCTTGTGAAGCTTTCTGTGATATGAATTATAGCCTATTTGCATCTTTGATATAAAATGACGGGCTTGATTTTTAATCCCACATTTTTCAGTTCTGACCTATTTTATGTACACTCTGTGATTCTCCTTTTATGACTCATTAGCAGATATTAGTAGATAGCCTCAAAATTAGCATTTCAAACACATGCCAAATCAAATTGAGAACTGAAGCCAATAATCCAATTTACCTAAATAATAATAATGAAAAACCACATGGAATATAAGAAATACAACACCAACAATACTTAGCACTTCTAATCTGTAGCTTTCCAAGTGCTGCATAAAATGCATATGCCTTCTTATTCCCTGTGTACAAATGGAAGCACAGAGAGGATACAAAGGCTTGATCTACACTAGAAAATTAGGTAGGCATAACTACACCACTCGAGATGTGAAAAATCCAAAATATTTTTATATTACACGCTGTAAAGCTTCAGGCGAGTAGATGGGCTTGTTTAAATAGAGCAAAAAACAGATAAAAAGTTGTGAGTTCTTTGGAAATCCTTTAACAGGCAGATTTTGCTCTGTATGATTCAGTAACTGTACTCAAGGTGAACAGGGAGTGCAGAATGAAAGAGAAAAGGAAAATCAGCCAATGATAAAGAATATGGTGGAGCCTGGCCCTGGGCATGTGCACATCTGGGGGAGTGTAGTATGGCTTCTCCTCCAAATGGCTCCGCGTAGGGGCATGGCAACACCTGAAAGCCAGTGAGAGGTGGTACCAAGCCAACTAGTGGTAGCGAATGAGTGACCACTGCAGCTCTGGTATGCTCTCCCTGAGAAGCCTTGGGAAGAATTCTGGCTGAGACAACCCAAATTCCTCCTCAGGCTGCAACATAATTCCTCTGAACCTCCCTCCAGGAAGGGCTGTGACTTAAAAACACAATCTGGCCCTCAAGCTCTATTCAAACATCCTACTGCAAGGGTAGGGATGTAGGATGGGAGGTGGATAGACAAATCTTTTTGCAGGGAACCCATGGGTCAGATAGGAAAATACTGAGAGACACACAAACCCTACCTCCTGTACAGCCCTGGAGGATACAAATACAGTGGAAACAATACATTTCTGCTGCACAGGGGAGCTGTGAATCTGAGAGATCAATTAAGGAGATTCCAGAACACACTTCAGAGTTCAGAGCTTAACTCCACAATAGTGCTGGGGGGTGGGGAGGAGGAAGGCTTTGTGGACAGATTGAGGCTCTACATCCCTCTGTGAATTAGTGGGAAGAGATTCCATGATTCTTTGAAGGGGTCAACAAACACATGGACAAGGGGGAATCCAGTGGACATAGTGTACTTAGATTTCCAGAAAGCCTTTGACAAGGTCCCTCACCAAAGGCTCTTAAGTAAATTAAGTTGTCATGGGATAAGAGGGAAGATCCTTTCATGGATTGAGAACTGGTTAAAAGACAGGGAACAAAGGGTAGGAATAAATGGTAAATTTTCAGAACGGAGAGGGGAAACTAGTGGTGTTCTCCAAGAGTCAGTCCTAGGACCAGTCCTATTCAACTTATTCAAAAATTATCTGGAGAAGGGGTAAACAGTGAGGTGGCAAAGTTTGCAGATGATACTAAACTGCTCAAGATAGTTAAGACCAAAGCAGACTGTGAAGAACTTCAAAAAGATCTCACAAAACTAAGCGATTGGGCAACAAAATGGCAAATGAAATTTAATGTGGATAAATGTAAAGTAATGCACGTTGGAAAAAATAACCCCAATTATACATACAATATGATAGGGGCTAATTTAGCTACAACTAATCAGGAGAAAGATCTTGGAGTCATCGTGGATAGTTCTCTGAAGACATCCACTCAGTGTACAGCGGCAGTCAAAAAAGCAAATGGGATGTTAGGAATCATTAAAAAAGGGATAGAGAATAAGACGGAGAATATCTTATTGCCCTTATATAAATCCATGGTACCCCCACATCTTGAATACTGTGTACAGATGTGGTCTCCTCATCTCAAAAAAGATATACTGGCATTAGAAAAGGTTCAGAAAAGGGCAACTAAAATGATTAGGGGTTTCGAATGGGTCCCATATGAGAAGAGATTAAAGAGGCTAGGACTTTGCATCTTGGAAAAGAGGAGACTAAGGGGGGATATGATAGAGGTATATAAAATCATGAGTGGTGTGGAGAAAGTGAATAAGGAAAGGTTATTTACTTGTTCCCATAATATAAGAACTAGGGGCCACCAAGTGAAATTAATGGGCAGCAGGTTTAAAACAAATTAAAGGAAGTTCTTCTTCACACAGCGCACAGTCAACCTGTGGAACTCCTTGCCTGAGGAGGTTGTGAAGGCTAGGACTGTAACAGGGTTTAAAAGAGAACTGGATAAATTCATGGAGGTTAAGTTCATTAATGGCTATTAGCCAGGATGGGTAAGGAATGGTGTCCCTAGCCTCCGTTTGTCAGAGGGTGGAGATGGATGGCAGGAGAGAGATCACTGGATCATTACCTGTTAGGTTCACTCCCTCCAGGACACCTGGCATTGACCACTGTCGCTAGACAGGATACTGGGCTAGATGGACCTTTGGTCTGACCCAGTATGGCCCGTTCTTATGTTCCTCAACCACCCACTGCACAAAGCTCCTTTGCTAGGGCATTGTGCAAGGGATCCAAATGTCACTCGGTGTGCTCCAAGTTGACAGAGAAAGGTGCTAACTCATCTGGAAGTGCTACTGTTTGTTGAGGATTTGTGTAGTGAAGGAAGGCTGCAGTATTTGCTATTTTCTCCATTAATAGCATGATCATTTCTTAAAGATGGATAGATACAGTACCTTCCAAATACACAGGGAGATTATGTCCCTGCTCCCAGGAGTTTACAGTTTTAAATATACAGAAAAACACAACTGATAAATGCTCAGGTGGGAACAGATGCTTTCCTTCTGCCCAGAGGGTCTGTCTACACAGTAGCTGGGAGCCTGCTTCCCAGCATAGATAGCGTCTGCTTGAGCTAGTATGCTAAAAGGAGCGGCGTGGCTGGCAGCACAGGTGGTAGCTTGGGCTAGCCCAAGCTACTGCCTGTGTCCACACTGCTATTTTCAGTGTGCTAGCTCAGAAGAGCTAGGCCTGGTCTACACTAGAATATTAAGTCAGCATAGCTATGTTGCTCTGGGGTGTGAAAAATCCACACCCCCAAGCACTGTCCTTAAGCTGACCTAAATCCCTGTGTAGACAGTGCTAGGTTGATGGAAGAATTCTGCCATGGACCTAGCTACCAGTTCTCAGGGAGGTGGACTAACCTATACCAGTGGTCTCCAACCTTTTTACACACAAGATCACTTTTTGAATTTAAGGGCAACCCAGGATCTACCCCACCCCTTTCCTGAGGCCCCACCCCACTCACTCCGTCCCCCTCCCTCCATCGCTCTCTCTCCCCCACCCTCACTCACTTTTGCTGGGCTGGGGCAGGGGGTTGGGATGTGGGAGAGGGGTGCAAGCTCTGGGAAGGCTTTTGGGTGCAGGAGGGGATATGAGGCAGAGGGTTGGGTTGCAGGAGGGTTTTGGGGTGCAAGCTCTGGGAGGGGGCTTGGAATGCAGGAGGGTTTTGGGATGCAGGCTCTGGGAGGGGGCTTAGGGCTGGAGCAGGGTTGGAGTGCAGGAGGGGGTATGGGGTGCTGGCTCTGGGAGGGGAATCAGGGCTGGGGCAGTGGGTGGGGTGGGGGAGGGGACTCAGGGCTGGGGTATGGGAGGGCGTTTGGGGTGCTGGCTCCAGGAGGGGGCTCAGGGAGGGCATTGGGGTGTGGGCTCCTGATGGGCAGTGCTTACCTTGGGTGGCTCCTGGTTCCCTGCCTGCCTGGGCCCATGCAACTCCCAGAAGCGGCCAGCATGTCCCTGTGGCCCTGGGGATGAGAACGTGGCTCCGCGCACTGCCCCTCCCTGCAGGCATCACCCACACAGCTCCCCGTTCCCGGCCAATGGGAGCTGACGGGGCGGTGCCTGCAGGCAGGAGTAGCGCATGCAGACACGCCCCCTCAAGGGTCGCAGGGACATGCTGGTCACTTCCAGGAGTGGTGCAGGGGGAGGTCAGGCAGGGAGTCTGCCTTATCCCTGCTGTGCTGCTGGACTTTTAGCGGCCGGAGATCGTGATCGACTATCAGAGGCTCCAGGATTGAACAGTCGATCATGACCTACCAGCTGGTGACCACCTGCCTATACCGATAGGAGAACCCCTCCTGTCAAGGTAGGCAGAGTCTACACTGAAGCACTACAGTGGCAAAGCTGCAATGATGCTGCAGTAAGGTTTTAAACGTAGACAAGCCCCTAGCGTGCGTCAGTCTGCCCGCACTGGGAAGCACATGCCAAGCTGCTGTGTTAACGTACCCATAGACTACCCCATATACCCGGTATGTCCGAGGCTTGGGAGGTACAGTGGCTTGAGCTTTAGACAGCCAGTTCTATTTTCAGTCTGCCACTGGCTTTGGGTTTTTCTCCACTTAAAATGGTGCAGTAGTGCCACTGTGTCATGTCAGTGTAGACACTGCTATCATCAGAGGAGGTTACCCCGGCTCTCACTCCAATCTGTGAGGGGCAGACTTCTGAAGAGAGTTGATCACAGCACAGACATTTGTCCTGTAACTGGCCCACAGGCAAATTGGCTTTGGCGCCAATCCCTCTCACACAGGATTTCCCCTGTAGGCTGCTATGCATCACCTGTGCTCAACTTCCCACTCTGGGAAATCCAGTGTTCTCTTTCTCTCACCAGCCTTTTCCTGACCTTTAGAGAGAGGCTATGTTTGCCACCTGCTCTGTGGGATGTTAACTGTGGGCCTTTAGAATAGTTAATATCATGGCCTCCCTCCCAGGACACCAAGTACATCACCCCCCAGTGCATATACTTATCATTAGTCTAGGGTGCAGAATTTGAAAAGTCCTACTAAATGTGTGTGTCCGCACATCAAAAGCCTTCTGCCCTGGCTTACTGGACATTGCGTCTATGCCCCAATGAGTTCTATGCTTTCAATGATAGTGTGATGTAGTGAATATGTCCATTTAAAATGCTTACTTTGTTATCACTGTCCGAGAGCACTGTGTCCTGTTGAGTCTCAATCTCCATTGGGCTACTGAGTAATAAGTCCTCTTCTAAACTAGCATTTGCCTCCTCCATTGTCCTCTCAGAAATGGTCATTTGTGGTAGTTGTCCAAATTTAATAGTCTTGGACAACTGTTGCTGAAAAACAAGAAAAATGTATTTATGTCACAAATGAAATAAGTTGACTCTACTGCACATGCCCTCTCTCCCCATGGAATCTGCATACTCTGCAAACAATTTGAAATACGCAGACCGATTACCAGGGCTAAAAGGCAAACCAACTCCAGATTCAACAGCCGCAACAAGGCAGAGAAAAGGAAGCATAATTATCAGTAGCAACTATTGTCCTCCTCAATCAAGAGTTAACAAAGACTCTTTGTTTTATTATTATTATTATTATTATTATTCGCTGTTTTATTATGACTTTCATAATATTGGTGTTTTCTGGAGTCATGTGGACACACCAAAATCAAGCTTTCATTAAAACAAAAACAAAAAGGTATATTTCTAGGCTTCATGGTTGCAGAGAAAATCTTGAATTCATGACCCACGTGCATCCTCCAAGGTCTCAATCCAGAAGGCCATAAAAAGAACCCTACATTTATTATTTTTTTTAAAAAAAATCTCACAATTTGAGGGACCAGACATGATTTTTAAATGTTTGAGGATCGGCAATACTGCATATTAAAGGAACCTGATTTTCAGAGAATGCAGAGCATCTACCCTCTGAAAATCAGGCCCCTTTAAGGTATCTCAGGTTGAGTTCCCAAAAATTCAATTACCAAAGTCATTAGTCACTTCTGCAAATCTTGACCAGATGTATTCCCACTGCAGATCCCCTTCTGCCATGCCACAAGGCTATTCGTGTACAAGAGAGCACAGAAATCCCACACTGAGGCTCTGCAGAGACTAATGTCATAAGGAGAACTGTAACACATAGGTCAACAGAAAATGTGAGTTTTGTAGCTTTTCCATCATTCAACTTTTACTTTTCTATTTCCCTTTTTATTTTCATTTAATCCTGTTTCTTTTCCAGAGATGATTTAAAACCTTCTCTCTGAAAGACCTATAAATAAAGTAAGATTGAATTGCACCAAGGATAAAGTTAACAAAACAAGGAGCATTTTATGGCTGTCTAGAGACAGAGCCTCTGACTGGTGCTTTTCGGCAGTAATGACTTTGGGCTTACACAGAGATCACAGAATAAGATCCTCCTTTAATGTACAGAAATTAATTTCTGTTATGTATGCCTAAAAGAATCAAATGTTTGAAAGAGAACATATTTTAGCATGAGATTTAGAAGAAGTAATGAATAGGAAAGAGGATGCTTTAGTATTTGATTTTCTTTCTGAATATTTACAAGAACCACACCCAGTTAAAAGAGATAAGACCGTGTGGTAATTTTCTTACTCTCTTTCAAGGACAGGAAATTCTCCAAAGAGGATCTCCTATCACTGTGAAAATCTCCACAAGTTAATGCTCATAGCAGGGATTCAAGTGAGTAACTTCCCTTCCTGTGAATGTCAATTACAAGCACAGACGTCTGCCGTGAATTTACCCCTCTGAATTTAAGAAAGACACAATGTAGATTACAGTAGCAATTATGTAAAGTAAAAATATGACTTCAGCTCTGAATCAATAGCATGGTTTAGGTGAGAACTTGGCACGGAAACACAGTTTTTAATAGGAGTGGTAAACCACAAAGGTCAATCTCAATTCACATAACTATCCAGAAGTTTGCATTTCGTGTCTAAATCTTAGTCAGATTAACTGAAGCCATTAATGTCCCATAGCGCAAAACCAGTTGGTGGGGGGGAGGGAGTGTAGAAAGAGAGAATTTCTCTATCACTAGGTTGATGAACTAGGATTGATGTTCCTCCACCAACTCACTCAGGTATGCACGGGTATTGCTGCTGCCCATCTGCATCCTGATAGTGGATGATCAAACATAACTTGTGTGATTAAATGGACCAAGTTAATGGCAGAAAGTCACACCTGCTTAGATACCCAGAAGGAAATTTGGTCCCACTGAAGTCAATAGAAAACTCCTTTTAAGAGGAGTCAGTTGGTGCCAGTCTTTTCAGACTTTACCTTCTCTAGGTCTGCATTCTACCTTGGATTTATAACACCCGCACTGAAATAAACAGCAATTCCACATGCAGAGCAAAACAATGGCCCTGGGAAGGTATCATCCAGTAAACTGCTGAGTGCCCTCAGCTCTCGTTGATTATAGTGGAAACTGAATCGGGACCTAGATTCAGATCTAGGTGAATCTAGGACCCACAGAACCTAAATTTTCATTTAGTAATTTCTTTCTTAAATTAAAAATGAACCCTTAATTTAGGGCCAGACTCCAATACCCTTACAACAGATAGTGGTCTTGCTCTGAGTAGCCCCACTGGAGGCAGTGGTACGACTCTCAGAGTGAGGTATTCAATGTGAGTAAGGGTATCAGAATCTGGCTCGCGGTGAGAAAATGTGCCTGCTGTCTCTCTGGATCTATTGCAGGGGTTCTCAAACTGGGGGGCATGAGGTTATTACATCGGGGGGTTGCAAGGTGTCAGCCTCCACCCCAAACCCTGCTTTGCAACCAACATTTATAATAAAAAGAAAAGGAGGATTTGTGGCACCTTAGAGACTAACCAGTTTATTTGAGCATAAGCTTTTGTGAGCGACAGCTCACTTCATCGGATGCTGTAGCTCACGAAAGCTTATGCTCAAATAAATTGGTTAGTCTCTAAGGTGCCACAAGTACTCCTTTTCTTTTTGCGAATACAGACTAACACGGCTGTTACTCCAAAACCCAACATTTATAATGGTGTTAAATATATAAAAAAGTGTTTTTAATTTACGAAGGGGGGTCGCACTCAGAGGCTTACTATGTGAAAGGGGTCACCAGTACAAAAATTTGAGAACCACTGATCTATTGCTTATAAAATGTGCCTGACTATATACTAATTACAGTGCTGAGGAATAGAGGGATGGATGGGGTGCCTTTTTCTACACATATTATGACATTTCACATGTACAAACTGTGCAGTGAACACTGGAGGATGCCTATGAATAGAGCTATTGTAGAGAATGGTATGTGCAATAAAAGAAAAGCTCTATTTTATTTGTTCAGATTAAAGAATTTTATTGTAATCTGGAATGTTTGAGAAATGGGCTGTAAAAATGCCTCTCCATATGTATGAGTTTTTTTTATTATTTTATTGATATTCCCAGGAGGTAGAACATTTGTACTTTGTGGCACATATGCAGTTTTCAAAATTACTCCCAAGATTAAAGATTTATTCACTCAGACTTACAAAAATTAGTTTGAAGGCTGAAAGTCTACAAATGCCCACATTTCTGCATGTAGCTGGCTTCCTCAGGGAACAGAACACTCTTTTCTGTAGTTACTCTTAGCATTTTTAAATACATTTATTTTAATTGAATAAACTCTATTAATAACTTTCCACTGGCCAATTTTTTTTCAACGTTTTAATCTCCAAGAGCTGATGTTGACCGCTAAATGTCAAAATCCCAAACAGCTCATTATTACTTTGTCATCTGAAAGTGAGATGCAGACAAGGAAAATATTATGTTCCCTTTACTAGTTTATAATATTTTCCTGTTGAACCAAGGGCAGAATCTGAAAGACTGCATATATAATAGTCCCCTGAGACATGTTTAGAATGATTCCAAATTTCCTGTATCTCTATGTTTTCTGGCTACCTAATTCTAAAAGCTACCTGCCATTTGTAAGTATCCTCATGCATTGCTTTTGAAGACTATTCTCTTCTCAATGCAACAATGTATTTTGAATTAACATTAAGAGATCCATGCCTCTCCTGGCTGATGAAAGCCAGTGAAGAAAAACTATACCCACTATTAATGGGAATTGTTAATGCTTGCTTCTAAGAAGCACACCTACCAATTCCTTGAAACATGAAAGAAGTCCAAAAGAAGCCAGGTTTCAGAGTAGCAGCCATGTTAGTCTGTATTCGCAAAAAGAAAAGGAGTACTTGTGGCACCTTAGAGACTAAGGTTAAATAAATAAACTGAATAAATTGGTTAGTCTCTAAGGTGCCACAAGTACTCCTTTTCTTTTTGCAAAAGAAGCCAGTTACTTGACCATGAAGAACTTTCCAGCTATTATCCTGTCTGGTATCTCATTTTGGCATCTCAAGTGGGCACAGTTTGGTTTGTGAGCAGAGTTTAGAGGAATACAATTAATTTCCCCCCACCCTCCAATTCAACCCCTGTGAGTGGGCAGTTACACAACACTGACAAGCTCTCAAAGTCCTGCCCCAACATGTCCTGTGCCCACTGTAAAAACAGATGAATTTTTGAAAGGTATCTCTTCTTCAGCTCTTCCAAAGTCCAATTAGGAATATGGAGCAAATCTTTCAAGTATATTACAGAGCACAAAATTAATTAGTGCATTAATGGGACAGGAATCATGGAAGCCAGGCATGAAAGGAGGGCTGGTAAGTAATTTCTTAACAGCAGGGTATGGTTTTATTTAAGAAGGAAGCCATTTATGTATTAATTTATTTTGAAGACTAAATGTATCTGAAATGCAGGTGGACTGGGGAAAGAGCAGTGGGAAGGTTCCTCAAGAGCCTTGTTTTGTATGCATTTAGAACTTCAAGGACAAAAATGGAAGGCAAATGAAAAGTAAGACCTTTGGGGATTGACTATTTCTACATCATGCAAAAAGTCTAATGCATTTGAAAAACAATGGGAAAGCATACAAACAAACTGGTAATCAAGAAACCAATGGACATGAGTTAAGTGACTAAAAGGCAAGGACTAACAAAAATTAATGGGGAAATATGTGAGGGCAAAAGAGAAAAAAATATTTAAATGACAAGAAAAAACACAAAGGAAATCTTTGTCTTGTATTCCATTATTCTCCTCTGTTGTTTACTTAGGCCCCGACCACGCAGGCTGATCCAAGGGGGTCAACATATACATCCATATGAAGTCCCCTCCCCCCGTACACTTTAATGGAACACCACATGGCTGCAGGGCGCACATATTTACTTACAGGATTGGGGCCATAGGTTGTAAAGGCAGATCCACGGCTGGTGTAAATTATCATAGCTCCACTGCAGCGATGCCAATTTACACCAGCTGAGGATCTGCCCCTAAGTTCTTCAGGGAAGTGACTGGTCTTCTTACATGCTTAGCATGCTATGGCACATGATGAAAAAAACATTTTGTTTTTAACATTTACACCTGCATAGTCACATGCTTGTTCCTTCTTACCTGAAGGGTTTTGACTTTGCCTAGGATTTTGTCCTGTGACATTGCTTGGACTGCCTGCTCACTCTCTGCTTGCCCATCAGGTATAAAAATACTGTCATGGGAAAAGGCTCGAGTGCCCATAGTATAGTCGGAGGACCTGAAATGCAATTCATATACACAGTACTTAATTTTATAAAGATACCCCAAATGATTTCTGCAGTTCATTCTTACAGTAACTCCCCTGACCTATATCCTTGTCTCTGCTTTATTCTACCTAGAATTTATACTATCCTCATCACTGTAGTATCTGAGTGGCCTGCAGTAGTGCATTAAGCAACCTGTCTGACATCTGTCACATGTGGTTCATTCGCTCTCATCCACTGCCCAGAGGGAGAACTGTGTGCAGAGCAGAGTGGTTGTTTTGGTAGGATTTTATTTTATTTTATTTTATTTTTTAAATGCACACATTCTATTTTATATATTAAATGCTACTTAATGATATTTCTTTGGGTATTGAACATTGTCACATGAACAATTTGGTCAAGAAGAAAAGACCAAGAAATAAAACTGGGAAGTTTTTTCCTCATGTGTACACACTGACCCTAAAAGAAAGAAATTAACTTTATCAGAAGTGATTAGTAATATTTTGTAAAGCACAAGCAGTTTTGATTGAAAGGAAAAATAATTCATACTTGAAAAGAACATTCTTCCTGCCCTAGTCTGAAATGGGGTGGTCCATGAGATAGATTTTTTGTCTACAGGTGTCTTTTGTTTCCGAAGAGACCTGTTGAAATTGGAGACAGGCCTCATGCTCATAATAAAAACTCTAACCTTATGAAACTCACCTGGTTTTGTTACATGTATCAAAAAGTTTCCAGGCCTCCCAAGGAAGTGTGGGCATAGTATTAATTTATAATTTCACATATAACCACACAAAAGCTGTAGGGGTTTTGTTTGCTTGTTTTGTTTTTTGGGCAAGGGTTGGCAGGTGGGGTTAAATGCAAAACTAGGTGAACCATGGTGGTATCAATTGAGTTTTAGTTTGAGTTTTTCATTTGCCTGAACCAGAAACTTGAAGCAAAATTCAAGGGAAGTAAACCCACCCATAGCATAACCAAAGCCAATCTTCATGCAAAGTTGCCAATTTGTCCCCACCTCTGGCTGGATCATTCATGTGACTGAGCAATCTCACTGACCACTTGTGAAAATAAGATTTCATGGACATTGCAAACTCCAAATTCTATCTCAAGGCAGGATCCAGAAAGGGAGGAGCAAGGTGGATTGTTACACAATGAAGAGGGAGAGGTCTAGTGATTTCAACAGGGAACTAGAAATTCGGTGGTTCTTAATTCTAATCCTGGCTCTGATGAGGATTGCTTCTGTGATCTCGGGAAAATCACTTAGCCTCTATACTTCCGTTTTTTCCATCTGTAAACTTGGGATAATACAGGAATGTTGAGAAGTTAAATTAATGTTCATGAAAAACCTGGAATGTGAATATTGCTATAAGGGTACACACTAAGTTTGATGATGATGATGATGGATGTGAACTGTGATAGAGAAGATTATGCCAATTTCTTATTTCCCTCTGACTGCTCTGTGGCTGTGGTATACCAAACAGCATATTTAAAAAGTCTGCCTTCATGTACTAACTTGGCAACTAGAATTGTATACAATGAGAAAAATTAGCCTCACATAAAGACATCACTTACTGTAACGCAGAGAGAGGACGTCAATGTATTCTACTTGCCTACTTCTAAAGAACTGCATTGCTGAAGTCAATTGTCTGAATGGCCAGAAGCCTCTTACATATGAGCACCAATGTAGGATTGCTTTGATACAAAAGATGATACAATCACTAGTTAAGTCACCAAATGCTTGTACTAGAGAGTAGCAGCTTCTATACAATGCCACGCCACTTGGATTAGTAACACATACTGGAAAACTCTCTTATGTCACTGCTAAATACCACAGAAACATGTGGATTTACACAGAGATGGTATCCAAGGGAACATCATGTTGCTAACAAGTTAATTCCATGTCTCCTCAATCCACAAGAAAGGTGATTAACAAAAAAAAAGTGTCCTTATTTGCTTCTTTACAATGCATAAAGAAAACATGACTTTTTAAAGAAGTTTTTTTAACATTAGAAATTCATACCATGACTAGCTTGGAATATTTTATGGCAAGTGGAGAACTAGTAAAATTAAGATATCACAAGAGGCAAGCGTGGAAAAATAGCCTTAAAACTTCAAAACTTTTAAAGTTTAAAACTTCAAAAAGGAATTGACATTTTGAAGAAAAGATGTTTTTGTTAAAATATCCAACCATCCTGTTCCTTCGAATTAAGGTGTAAAGGCAAAAAATATGCATATTCTGAAAACTTCAACAAGTCTTCCAAGAAAACCAGCGAAGACCAGGATTGACAGTCCTGGTGTTTCTAGAGTAAAACACAAATAAAAAACCCTTTACATTATATAATATAAAATATTAAATGAGCTGTTCCCACCAACTCCTCCACCCGCAATGCTTTGTAATGGTTTTTAAGTTTTCAAAAAAGTCATATTCAGCTTCTGAGAAAGTTTGCTGGGAATGTATTTAATGTAGCCCAATATCATTGCTTAACTCCATGGGCACAATCCTTATATTTTAAAAACTAAAATAAAGATTTACTAATAACCAACTATCACTATTTTCTGTTCATATCAGTTGTCATATTAAAATTTCTTACAGGCAAAATGCAAAGGGTTTTAAAAATATATATATACAGATTATTTTAAAACCCAATAAATCATTAATAAAGCTTTTTGGGGCAGTGGGGAAGCCCAACTCATTAAACTGTTTCCCCCCATGTAGACAAATCAAAACTGAAGCAACTCATATTTTTATGAAAAATGAATTTTTGAACAGCACATTGCATTTGAAATAATCAATCGAATGTAGAGCAGTTCAATATTTCATAACACTTTCACCCAGAAAACAAATACAACAGTTCATTTACGCTATGCACGTATTAGATAAAAAAATTCCATGGCCTTTACCTGTTTACCTAATAAAGGTACATGCATCTCAGTTTACAAATCTGTAGCAGAAAATCTATTACATTTAAAAACAAACAAACAAACAAATCCAACCCTTCTTTGAATGTCTGATATTGCATCAAGGAACAAGAGAGTGCTGCAGAACCACACTTCCCTAGAGAGAGCCTCAGCAAGCTAGCACCTGGTGTCTTTCTGCAGACCACCACCAAGTGGTCCATGGACCATAATTTGAGAACCTCTGCTGTAGAAAAAGTCTGGACCCAGTTGGGCCAACTTCTGAAGCCACATGATACTAGATGGTTTTGATATGAAACCCAGAGAAATTTGGTAGTGTTGACTGAATTTCCCCTATGACTAATTTAGACTTGTTTGAACTGAAAACACGGGGAGGCAGTTTATGGGCTCACACAATCCATAACTGAAGAAACTGTGCACATGAAACATGACAAACAGAAACCACCATCCTTTTCACAAATCTAATGTGAAGCAGCTAAGGGTAACATGGACAGCATTGCTCAAAGCAGGGCTAATGGGCACTTTCATTTAGTATTTACCCTTGTCAATTGAGATGAGCGCTGGATGAAGGACACATCCAGACCATATACTGTGCTTTAATACACCCCCACCCACGTTTTTCTAATATCAGCATCATTCAGTGACCATTGACTTTGTTTCTCAGCCACCTACCGTATCTCCTCCATTTTCTTTTTCATCAGCATTCTCTCCCCAGAGAAAAGTTTTAGATTCCACATTTTTAATTAAAGCAGGTCATGTTTATCCCCAATCCATCCCTGTTAATCTTAAGGATATTCACACAGCAAATTAAAAGATAATGGTAACATTTCAAGCACTAAAAGGGTGTTTTCAGAATCAGGATTTGTATATGTACCTTGCTTTAGCTGCGAGTCAGATAACAATTAAGCAATGTTGATCTCTCAGTTACAGCTGTGCAAAACCATCAGCTTTCCATACATTTGTACAAGTTTAATTTAGGGCTATACTTGAAGACAATGGTTTGCACTGATCTTTTTTGGGAGCCTGCAAAATCATCAATTACAGATGAGGACACATGAGAAGGGAAGAGCCCAATTTGATTCTCAGAGTGCAGATTGAATTTGAAGGGCTGATGCTTAGATTTTATTATATTTTTTTAATTTGTAGGGTGAACAAGCTCCAAATTACTGGAACACAATACAACATGGAACCCCTAAACGCCATTTCTATAGAGCCACTTTTCATGTCTGAACTGCAGTCTAAGCATGGTTTAAATACAGTTTGTCTGGCCCCAGGACCAACCATGGTATAATCAGGTTAAAAAACTGTGTCCTGGTCTAAATTTCTACTTGGGTAGAACAACTATATACATTAGTATAACCTGGTTTTCCATAAATGAAAGTAAACTGTGTCTAAGGTTGTTTGAACTGTACAGAAAGGGCCTAGGTTTTACTCACTTTCAACTCACAGTGCTTTTCAAAGCCTTCCAACTGCATGTTCAATAGATCATATTATAAAAGTTCCTCTTTCATTTTGTTTTCCTATCATGTTCTTTCTTCAGAAAGACTAGATATTTTTAAGATGTGGTATAAGAGGTATAATTGTGTTTCATTCACTACCACTATTATTCTTGTCTGTGAAGATTTGCTCAACGGTCATTGTACAAAAAACAACAACCTAAACCCTCCTCTCAACATGCCTCTATAGATTACATTTCAGAAAACCCTCCTTCCCCTCAGCTAAAAGGCATGCCAGAATGGCCTTCTATAGTGGAATCTGTGGCCTGGACAATCCTGACCACATTTAGAGGCATCAGCCTGTTCCGTAATACCGCCTCCAGAAAACTTGGGAGAGCCATAGCAGCAATTTATTAACACTTCAGTTGGTAATACTGAGTTGATGATGACACTTCAGAACCTATTTGTACTGAAAATAATTGACTCATGAGCTAACTCATTTGTAGAAAGCCGATTTGATTAACTGAATTACGGATGTGCTGTCGTCAAATACGAAGCACTTTTAGGGAATTCTTAAAACAAGTTCTCTTCAAAGATCAGTAGTGGCATGGAATACTGTTTCATTTTTACTTCCAGTAGGTAGCTTTTCAAAGTCAAAAAGAAAAGGAGTACTTGTGGCACCTTAGAGACTAACCAATTTATTGATCAAAACAAAGTTCATTTTTACTCTCTCTCTTTTTTGGGTTTTCATTGCCACACACTCCTTGTCTCCTCAGATATCTGAAAATACAATGCAATTATTTTCCTTTGGTGACTAAGAGGGATGTTGAGGTTTTTAATAAAACTAAAAACACATTTTTCAGCTTCTATGTCTTATGGTCTTATATTTTATAATTTTCACAAGAAAGAAAAACTTGAAAGTAAAAAGAAGAGATTCTTAATGGTTGCTGAAATAGCCCACTCTCAGCTCTCAACTGTTGAGAGAGCTGGATGGAATTTAAAAACATCCAATTAGTCTAATACTTTACAAAATTATTTTTAAAAAATACATAGCGGTAACAAAGTGAAAGTTAAAATAAGGTGAAACATATTTGGTATAGTGTAACTAGAGATGGATCAAGTGGGTGGTGCTTGAATCTGGATTAGGTTTAAACTAGGATTTTGATGTTAGAGTCCAAATTGACTCCAAGGTTTGGGTTCAATAGTGCAGAAATCTTGCAAGATTTTGGCCATCTTGAATGGTGGAAAGAATGTAGGATCAGATGTTATAATGAGATTTCTGCAATATTTAGCTACATTTGACTTAGATCTGGAAGTCACCACCACACAAATCTACAGAAACAAGGCTTCTAGTTCTGTTAGAGATCTGATGGGAAAACAGAAAATAATCCAGTTAACACAAAGTAGTGTCTTCAACAAAAGTCTATTGTCATTATGTTCGCTAAAAGTAGAAAAGGGCCATGGAGTAATGTAGAACAGTAAATTACTGTATTAGACTTTCACTTCAGGAAATCTGAATTCAAATTCTCTAACAGCTTACAAGTGAAAATTGGACTGATGGATTTATACTAATTTCCTATTTGTATACATCATAATTTGGGGTGTTTGCAAGCAGTCTTTTCTGGATAGAGGCCCATTACTAGAAATTCAAGTGTGTTGCAAGAGAAATCAGGATTAAGGGATGAAATTCACTCCCCCCCAGAGGGCCAGCACAAGACCTGTCCATCCTTTAGGTCTCACTTAAGCCCTCAAAATTAATGGACCAGTTAAAGGACAAATGTCTGTGTTGTGATTACCCCTCTTAAGAAGTCTGCCCCTCAGTCGTGTCCAGAGAGCCCCTGAGCTATTTATTGCATCATTTTCAGAAGCACTAATAAACTTAAAGTTTAGCTGTTCAGTACCCACATTTAGAGAAAATAAACATAAGTGATGGGGGGGGGGGGGAACAACCCTAAATTTGTTACAATAGGGGAAAAAACCCCAAAAAACAGGAAACTGATTTTTCAGTATTATTTCTCCATTATGTATACACTGTGTCCAGGTTGGACTGTGACATTTGCTGAATGATCTATGTGGCTTGAACAAACTCAAAAGGGAAAGACGATCAGTTGAAGTTTACAATACACATATATTAAGAAAGACTAGTTTACATTCAATGACAACTATAATTTGCAGAGGCAGGAGCTATTGATGATAGAGAATCCTTTTGTTAAGAGAAAATCTTAGAGTTACTTGTTTAAACTGTGCATAGTTTGAAGCATCCAGCAGTTAAACAGAAAGACAGCTCTTAGTGGCAACAGATTATGAATAAGAATCATAGATATTTCTAATTAAACTTTTATTTTATTTTATTTGTTATTGTAGGGAATACTGTGTTAAGCAGGGATGGACTTGATAGCTATCTCTACGTTTTTATGTGGTTCTGTGAATAACGTATTTTACTAATCAGAGCCTACTAAAGAAACACTGGGCATCTGCATTAAGACTTTGGAGACCCTTCCACTAAAGTAGGCATTATGCTGACTAGTCTCATATTGCTAGAAACACAGATATGAAAGAACCTTCACATCTTCTTGAATGTGCAGCATTAAACACTTGGGGGCAAGTTCTTCAATGGGGCACACATACACATGCAACTGAGGATACAACTTGGCAAATGTAAGGATACAAGTGCTGGACCTCTGCTGAAGCAACGGAGAAGAAAGAAATGTTATGATTCTTGTAGAATTGTCTTAATGCCCCTGGGTACTGGGTAAAGGTTGGAAGGTGAGTAAATATACTTTTAAGTAGAGATAGACCTGAGCCATAAAATGTTCGTCTGGATTTTTGAACACCCAAAAGTTCAAAGGTGTTCAGATCCAGGATTTTGATTTGGTCCCATAGAGAGGAGGAGTGACCAGCTGTGAAACTGCAATCACGATATGGATTTTAAACACATCTGAACTTTAGACTTTCAGATTCAGGATTTTGGTACAGGCCCATCACTAATATTAAGAAGGGATAACCCTGTAGGCCAAAAGATCTTTGTGCTGCATGGTTTCAAACTTGTGAAGAGCTGAAGCAAGTCTCAAATTCAGATTTTGTTGAGGTATTTTGCAGGGGCCAAGAAACCATACTTAGAAACTGGAAATTGCTAAACAAGTTGCTCATTGCAGAATGGCACTATGACATGAATTTATTAACCAAGGAAATATAATATTCTGTTCAAGATAAAAGTCAGAAGATTTTGAGAGATGTTTTGCTCTGTATCCCTATGATTAATGCTGTCCTACACTAGTTGTGTATACCTAATGGTCCTGATGTGCAATAATAGACTGATACATTTGATTATCTATATCTAGGATTGTTTACAGACCCTTTCTCGGTTTTTTCTTATCTTCAGTTTTATTTTGTGGAGGAAAAAATGTTTGGTGCTTAAAAACAAAAAGTTTTATCAAAAGGAAATACTGTGTCTTCATTTCTTACATAAAGAAAAGGAGTACTTGTGGCACCTTAGAGACTAACCAATTTATTAGAGCATAAGCTTTCGTGAGCTACAGCTCACTTCCTCAGATGCATATCGTGGAAACTGCAGCAGGCTTTATATATACACAGAGAATATGAAACAATACCTACTCCCACCCCACTGTCTTGCTGGTAATTCCATTTCCATGCATTGTTATAGTACAGTAGAAAAAGCACACACCACCAATTATGCCCATTTAGTGTTTCATAAATGTACCTCCCACTCCCACACTGAAGAGTCCAGAAATAGAAGCCAAAAAGAAGAAGAAAAAAAAAGGATAAAAAAGGAAATGTTTTGCACTTCTCTGCTTGGAGTTTTGTGGATATGGGGTTGGTTTGGGGTGTTGTGTGGGGGTGGGTTTTGAGCCAATCTTATGATTGCTACTCTTTTTAGAAATGCTCAGTAGACATGAACAAATATCATTACAGAACAACGGCTTATTTTTTAGTATTATCAGAATTTTTTTTAACACTCTACATTCACAAAGCATGTGGAAGCAAGCGTAAGTTTGCAGTAGGGTCCTATCTAGTTAGCTGTTCTGCCATTTATATTGTGACCATCACCATACTATCGGAGTGCCCCAGGAGAGTTACATGTGCATGTGAGATAGTTTCCCCTTCCTGAATGTTTTGTAAGAAGGCTGATTCCAACTGCTTTCCCTCAGGAATAGCCCTAAGGTGGCAGAGATGAAAAACAGATAAAATGTATTGTCTAGTCCTTCTAGACATGGATCAATACTGTAAGGGAAGAAAATGTATTCTGATTCTGAGTTATACCTTTATAGTCTTTTCCCCATCATCTTATGCAGTGCAGGGATATGAGCTTTAGTTCTAAATTATGGTCAAATAGGAAATATTACACATGTTGCAATAGCTGCCTGTCAGAACCGTGTTTCGATAGGTACAGAAAAAGAAGTCAGCCTTGAATTTACATCTAGAAGCTGATTCCTAACCCCTGTACACTCAAAGTTCAGAGATGTTTAAATCCAGGGTTTTGTTTTGGGCCCATCTCAGCTATTGTCTTTCTATTTTATATATAGGATTTTTAAACTTGATGAAAAATTTAGGGTATTTCATTGCACTCACAGACCCATAAACATGTCCTTACAAACTGAACAGGCAGAGGGGAAATGTTTAATATGTTATTTGAAGCAATCACGTTTAATAATGTAAACTTAGGGCCCAGTTCTACTCAGTTCCATGGATGCATCTGCCACTGCCTTCAAACCTAGTTGCATCTGTGTATCTGAGGGCAGAACTAATCCCAGAGACACTAACCCTGCAAAGCAATCTGCACAGACAAGTCCTTATACCTGTAGAGACCTACTGATGTCAGTGGATTAGTTTGCAATATCTAAGTTGACATTTCTTTCATTTTGGATGAATTCCTTCAGTCCTTGCTGAGGCAAAGCTCTTATTTGATGTCAATTGGAATTCTGCCTGCATAAGGGACACAGAAAGGGGTATCAGGTGAATGGCAGATCATACAGCAGGGCAACAACCCTCCAAACGCCAACATTTTCAATGCAAATTTTCATCAAAATCAAATTTACATTTTTGGTCAAAAATTCGGAATGTGGAACATTTCAACCAGGTCTAGTAGATCCCAGCAACTTGGTGTAAGAAGAGAAATATCAGGTAGACCTAATATTAGAAGAGAAGATGTGAAAGGGAGGTTTTGAGAATGACTGGAAAGGAGGCAATTGGTGTATGGGGATGAGTGGGGAAAATGGCAGAGTCCATTACAGGAGAGGGCAGGATCAGAGGCAGAGACAGACAGACAGGCTATGGTGTTACAGAATGAGCCACCTCTTGGAATCAAGTATTTCCCGTTAAAAGTACCAGATTGAGAGTAGTAGATGTAACTTATGGATAATAAGTGGTAAAAAGCTATAGTGCATATATCTGAGAATAAAGCCTCTGCAGGACTGCCACTAAACTAGGTTTGTTAAATAATGGGAGAATATAAATAAGAAGGACAGATGGCCTGTGGAAGGTGTTTTGTGAATGAGAGAACTATGCAAATGCTGCGTTTAGTAACATAAAGAGATCTCTGTGTCTGTCAAGATATTTCAAAGCGTATGGGATAGATTTTCCTTTGCAGCTGAATGCCACTCAGTACATGGAACAGGAGAAGCCATGAAGGAGATGGCTGTACCTCCCTAATCTTGCAGTGCCCAGCCCCAGTGTCAGTTAGAGCAGTTGAGGAGTTGCTTTAATTTATACCACTGGAATAAGGTCCCTAAGTAACCCCATGGCAGTAGAGAATCAGACACAGCAGAGCTCCGACCCCCAGCCTGCCGACCCCCAGCCTGCCCTTGCACATCCACCTTCACCCTCCTAATATGCCTCCTTCATGTGAGAAGGGTGAGGTGCTGATGCAGGATGCAGCTAAACCTTTGTGCCCATTGGGAGTTCCCCGGTGAAAGGGGATTTCTCTGCTGGTGCATCAAAGAATCCTGCCCAGTGTTTGGGCTTCTGTCTGTTACAGAATTCCTCTACTAATCCACAGTTCACTATGCCCATTTTCACTAGCTGAGAGTCTGGCCTGCAGTCTAGAACACTAATGTAACTTTGTTTTAATTTTCATGGGAATGTTCTAAATCCTATTTCATAATAATGAGAACAGCATAAATTACATAGGATACTGTATAATGCTGAACAAATGGAAGGGCAGTTAGGAACACTATCTTCTTAGCTCGACAAGGCACAGCAGGGAAGTCTCAGACATCACACTCCCCAAACAGCAGGAGAATCGATTTTGCCTGACTGGACATCAATATAAATTATTGTTTAACAACTGTTTTTATAGGGACCAGGACTAGTGATTAGGTTGAATAGTGAACTGAGTTCTTTTGGTCTGCAAGGGTTTGTTCAAGATTTTTTCCTGGTTTTGCTTTGTGGGAAGTTCATACCTGTGTTTTGTTTGGAATACTGGATTTGAAAGAATCCAAAACCCCAAAGCAAAGTTATCTGTCTAGGTTGCTATATTGAATTCATCAGACACCTGACAAGTTTTTATTTTTATATTTTAAAGTTTCTCTATCCCCCTCCCCAATAGAGGTTTAAAAAAAATTCTGTGAAAGCTAAAAAGTGCCCAAACTGAAGAATGTTCCCCACCTTCCAGCTGAAACGCTGGGGGGAAAAAAACAAACAAACCCACCCGCAAACCCAAGTTTCACAAAGTTGTCACCCAAACCAGAAAATTCAACCAGCCTCACTTAAATCAAGGTCTAGACTTGTAAATATCACCTGAGTTTTGTGTTGTACCAACATTCAAATACCATCCCAAAAGCTTCACAAAGTTCTGATGATAAAGTATTTTTTTTGGCCATATGAAGTATCTGGGAAAACAAACTTATGCAAAATGTTTTTTAAATTGATGACACTGTAAAAATATCTGAAAAATAGACATAGTTAAAAGTAGTCATTCATTATGACTGTGCTAAATGCAGCTATTTTCATGTTTTGTCAGTGCTATAATGTTATGAAGGGAAGAAGGAGGATCCTGGGAACTACAGGCCAGTCAGCCTCACCTCAGTCCCTGGAAAAATCATGGAGCAGGTCCTCAAAGAATCAATCCTGAAGCACTTGCATGAGAGGAAAGTGATCAGGAACAGCCAGCATGGATTCACCAAGGGAAGGTCATGCCTGACTAATCTAATTGCCTTTTATGATGAGATTACTGGTTCTGTGGATGAAGGGAAAGCAGTGGATGTATTGTTTCTTGACTTTAGCAAAGCTTTTGACACGGTCTCCCATAGTATTCTTGTCAGCAAGTTAAGGAAGTATGGGCTGGATGAATGCACTATAAGGTGGGTAGAAAGCTGGCTAGATTGTCGGGCTCAACGGGTAGTGATCAATGGCTCCATGTCTAGTTGGCAGCCGGTATCAAGTGGAGTGCCCCAAGGGTCGGTCCTGGGGCCGGTTTTGTTCAATATCTTCATAAATGATCTGGAGGATGGTGTGGATTGCACTCTCAGCAAATTTGCGGATGATACTAAACTGGGAGGAGTGGTAGATACGCTGGAGGGGAGGGATAGGATACAGAAGGACCTAGACAAATTGGAGGATTAGGCCAAAAGAAATCTGATGAGGTTCAATAAGGATAAGTGCAGGGTCCTGCACTTAGGACGGAAGAATCCAATGCACCGCTACAGACTAGGGACCGAATGGCTAGGCAGCAGTTCTGCGGAAAAGGACCTAGGGGTGACAGTGGACGAGAAGCTGGATATGAGTCAGCAGTGTGCCCTTGTTGCCAAGAAGGCCAATGGCATTTTGGGATGTATAAGTAGGGGCATAGCGAGCAGATTGAGGGACGTGATTGTTCCTCTCTATTCGACATTGGTGAGGCCTCATCTGGAGTACTGTGTCCAGTTTTGGGCCCCACACTACAAGAAGGCTGTGGATAAATTGGAGAGAGTCCAGCAAAGGGCAACAAAAATGATTAGGGGACTGGAACACATGAGTTATGAGGAGAGGCTGAGGGAGCTGGGATTGTTTAGCCTGCAGAAGAGAAGAATGAGGGGGGGATTTGATAGCTGCTTTCAACTACCTGAAAGGGGGTTCCAAAGAGGATGGCTCTAGACTGTTCTCAATGGTAGCAGATGACAGAACGAGGAGTAATGGTCTCAAATTGCAGTGGGGGAGGTTTAGATTGGATATTAGGAAAAACTTTTTCACTAAGAGGGTGGTGAAACACTGGAATGCGTTACCTAGGGAGGTGGTAGAATCTCCTTCCTTAGAGGTTTTTAAGATCAGGCTTGACAAAGCCCTGGCTGGGATGATTTAACTGGGAATTGGTCCTGCTTCGAGCAGGGGGTTGGACTAGATGACCTTCTGGGGTCCCTTCCAACCCTGATATTCTATGATTCTATGATTCTATGAGTGGAGTATGAATGTGCACGTGAATGATGTATAAAAAAACCCTGATAAGAGAAATGAAAAATAAGTTTCCTTCATTTTTTTTCTATTGTAACAAAGGTGAGTTTTTACAAGTTATAATTTGTGTTTATTTTTTTAACTGGGGAACTAAACAACGAAAGTATAAGAGCATTTGAGTTTATGAAAATGATTCATGAGTAGCCAGGAAGAAGAGACAATGCACATATCTCTACTAAGCTTACATCAGGGTTTGGAGTTTGAGCTGAAGGCAGAGCAGGACTAGAATTTGGAAGCAAAGAAATCTCAAATTATTCTTGTGAGATTTTGGCCCCAACTAGTACAGATGGTGTAGGATTAACTAATTTGGTATGATTTCTGTCATATTGGACCACATCCAAACTGGGACTAAAAATAGGTTACTTGTGGTTTTGGAGCTAACCTAGCACCAAAACGTTGGTGGGTGTTTTGGATCATGGATTTGAATCTTAGCCCTCTTTAATCTAGGGGGATGGAGTCAGATTTGAGATTCTGGACTAGGCCCATCTATAGTGCATAAGCACAAAGTCAATGATATCTTTAGGAAACAATGGATGGTGCTCATAAGTAACCAAATAATACATCTACCCTACACTTTTCTCTCCCCTCCCCCCGACCACACAAACAGCAATATTTTTGTGATGGTCCAAAAAAATGTAATGGGAGAGAAATACAGATTCCCAGCTGCATTGTACTCCTTTAAATTACATAGAAATCGGAGCCATGTGGTGAACATATCACCAGAGTAGATGTTTTAAAAATAGTAAAGCAAATTTAAATAAGGAGACAATGATGCAGTGTTCAGAAGCAGGAATGCAAAGGAGTTTCTTCTATTCATTATCTCTCGCTTACTTCGTTAAATATTATGTAATACTTTAAGGTAAATATAGAGTAATTACTTTGGTAATGATAAAAATCACTTTAGAAATAAGGAAAACATTCGCATTTTAAAGCCAGTTTCTATGACGAGAGTGAATATCATTGATCAACAGTTTCTATCTAGTGCCATATCTTGAACAGATTAGTATCAGGGGGTAGCCGTGTTAGTCTGTATCCACAAAAACAACAAGGAGTCCAGTGGCACCTTAAAGACTAACAGATTTATTTGGGCATCAGCTTTTGTGGGTGAAAAAACACTGAAGTGCTTTTTTACCCATGAAAGCTTATGCCCAAATAAATCTGTTAAGGTGCCACCCGACTCCTTGTAGTTTTTGAATAGATTAGTTATTTTCAGTCACATAAAATGCTAACAGAAAATTAAATATTCACATAAACTACACTGGAGATGCAGAAGAGTGGTATTATATAGCCATAGCATATACATTGTATTATACTCTATTCCTGACTTATAGAATTCAGTGTACTGAGAGAACTGGGAGGGTACAGAATATAAGAACATAAGAATGGCCAAACTGGGTCAGACCAATGGTTCATCTAGTCCAGTATCCTGACTTCCAACAGTGGCCCATGCCAGATGCTTCAGAGGGAATGAACAGAACAGGGCAATTTTGAGTGAACCGTCCCATCATGCAGGCCCAGCTTCTGGCAATTGGAGGTGTAGCAACACCCAGAGCATGGGATGGTGTTCCTGACCATTCTTGGCTAACAGCTATTGATGAACCTATCTGCCATGAATTTACCCAATTCTTTTTTGACCCCAGCTATACTTTAGTCCTTCACAACATCCCATGGCAACAAGTTCCACAGGTAGGCTGGGCATTGAGTGAAATAATACTTCCTTGTGTTTGTTTTAAATGGGCTGCCTATTAATTTCATTAGGTGATTCCTAGTTCTTGTGTTATCTGAAGGGGTAAATAACACTTCCCTCTTCACTTTCTCCACACACTTCACGATTTTATAGACCTCTGTCATAACCCCCCTTAGTCATCTCTTTTATAAGATGAACCATCCCAATCTTTTTAATCCATATGCCTAAACATTTTTGTTGCTCTGATCTGTACTATTTCCAATGTTAATGTATCTTTTTTGAGATGGGCTGACCAGAACTGCATGAAGTATTAAAGAAGTGGGCACACCATGAATTTATATTGTGGCATTATGATATTTTCTGTTTTACTATGTATCCCTTTCCAAATGTTCCTAACACTGTTAGCTTGCTTGACTGCCACTGCACACTGAGTGGATGTTTTCAGGGAACTATCCATGACGACTCCAAGATCATGGTAACAGCTAATTTACATTCCGTTGTTTTGTATGTATAGTTGGGATTTTTTCCAATATGTATTACTTTACACTTATCAATAAGGCTACGATTTAGTCACGGATGTCGCCGAAGTCATGGAATCCGTGACTTCCAGCAACTTCCGTGACTTCAGCCTGCAGTGGTCAGAAGCTGCGGGCAGCAGACAGTGGGGGCCCCCCAGCTGCAGGCAGTGCGGGAGCCCTGCAGCTCCCAGCCATCACTGAGGGGGAACCCCCGAGCTCCCAGATGCTGCGGGTGGCGAGGGAACCCCTGAGCTCCCCACTATTGTGGGCAGCAGGGGAGCCCCCAAGCTGTGGGCAATGGGGGAACCCTGCAGCTCCAGGCAGCCATGGGCCCCCTGAGCTGCGGGTGGCTGGGGTACCCTGCAACTCCTAGCCATGGGCAGCAGAGGACCCTGGAGCTCCAACACCCAACCCACGGTGGGGGCCCCTAGAGCTCCTAGCTCCACTGCAGGCTGTGAGGGGACCCGCAGATCCCCATTTTGTCACAGATATTTTTAGTAAAAGTCATGGATAGGTCACGGCTTCCATTAATTTTTCTTTATTGCCCGTGACCTGTCCATGACTTTTACTAAAAATATCTGTGACAAAATCTTAGCCTTACTTATCAACACTGAACTACATCAGCCATTTTGTCTCTCAGCCACACTGTTTTGTGAGGTTCCTTTTTAAAATCTTTGCAGTCAGCATTGGCCTTAACTATTTAGTAATTCTGTAGTGTCTGCAAATTTCACCACCTCACAGTTTACCCCCTTTTCCAGATTGTTGATGAATATGTTGAATAACATAGGTCCCAGTATAGATCCCATGGGGGATCCCTTTGTGAAAACTAACCATTAATTCCTACTCCTTGTTTCTTATCTTTTAATCAGGTATTGATCCACAAGAGAACCTTCCCACTTATCCCACGACTGCTGACTTTGCTTAAGAGCCTTTGGTAAAGGACCTTGACAAAGGCTTTCTGAAAATCCCAGTACAATATATCAACTGGATCACCCTTGACCACATGCTCGTTGACCTCTCTGAAGAATTCTAATAGATTGGTGAGGCATGATTTCTCTTTACAAAAGCTGTGCTGACTCTTCCCCACTATATCGCGTTCATCCATGTGACTGATAATTCCGTTCTTTACTACAGTTTCAACCAATTTGTCTGGTACTGAAGTTAGGTTCATCAGCCTCTAACGGCCAGGATTGCCTCTTTTTGTTTTAAAACAGTCATCTGGTACAGAGGTTGATTTAAGTGATAGGTTACATACCACAGTTACACACCATCTGGTTGTAGTGATTTATTACTGTTAAATTAAACAGTTTGTTCCAAAACCTCATCTGACACCCCAGTTTGGGATAGTTCCGTCACCTAAATGGAATGGCTCAGGTATGGGAATCTGCGTAGCCAACAGTCTTGGATAGTTTAGACCCAACAAATCCTGCATCTTGGCAAGGGGTTAGACTAGATGACCCTTGTGGTCCCTTCTAATGCCAGGGTTCTATGATTCTACCCTAAATTTTTCATCAAGTTTAAAAATCCTATATATAAAATAGAAAGACAATAGCTGAGATAGGCTCAAAAAAAGCCCTGGATTTAAACACCTCTGAACTTTGAGTGTACAGGGGTTAGGAATCAGCTTCTAGATGTAAATTCAAGGCTGACTTCTTTTTCGGTACCTGTTTGAGCCCAACACCTGCATAGAATCACTCTCCAGTTTTAGAGATTTAAAATCCACATGTGAGTTTTGCAGCTTGAGCCTATCTGTAGTAGATAGTAATGGCTGTGGTATGTTCCTATTTTCAACTTGGCCGCAGTCATTAGCATGACTTTAAACCAATGACAAACTTTGGTCAGGTATTTTTTTATTGTCAAAGGTCAGCTATCGTGACAAAGGCCAGTAGTGGTCAAATGTCTAGCCCCTAATTTTGTGCTGTGCAAGTTTTCCAATTCACAATCATTTTGTCAATGCACCTGCAATATTCCTGCTATTCCTGTCCTTGGCCTCTCTTAAGCAGAGAAAAACAACCTTGCTGAATCATACAGTGGACAAATGATGACTGGGATGAAGCCACCAACCTCATGTTGTAACCCCTCAGGATATGTCTGCAATGCAATCTGAAGTATGACTGCAGCATGGGTTGGCATATCCACGTACTAGCTTTAATCTAGCTAGCACAGTTAAAAATAGCTGTAACGATGTGGTGGTACAGGATTCAGCATGATCTACCAATTAGAGTACACACCCAGAGTCCCCACTGAAGCCCATGCCACCATGTCTTCACTGCTATTGTTAGCCATTCTAGCTAGATTAAAGCTAGTGTGGAAATGCCACCCCACACTGCATGTAGACGTACTCCTACAGGATTTGGATTTACGCATCCAGACGTAAAAGGCTAGTAAACTAGCCCACTGAATCTCCTAATACACAATGACTTTTAATAAATCTTCAATAGAAATAAAAATTCAAGAGTGGGATCCTCTAAGACAGATTCACTTATGTAATAGCGTCTCCCTCTCCCTTACCCTCTCCCTCTGCCCTGCCTGTCTATTTCGCTTTTCTCAGATTGGGTGATGGTGGGAGGCAGGTTTCTTAGGAGAAAATCAGAAGTATGCTTCTCCAGTCAAGAGACTGACACATATACAACATACAGCTCTACATAGAGAAGTGTAGTCTATTTTGTACTGCTGTGTTAAAATTGTGTGTATAGTACTATCACCATGCTGCATCTGACTGACGGAAGGCTCTAGGGGTAAACAGTAGTTCTGATCTAGCAGAGCTACAGAGGAGACCCACTGCTCTAGCTTTAGTCCATAAAATGTTTATTGCTTACTTTGCTGATCTATGTACCAAGTGATTCAAATTGGGGAAAATATTTGTCTTAAACCTCAAATCTACTTGCAATGATTTTTGGGTGTGGAGTTGGGCAAATACAGTACTGCTAAAAGTAATAACACTAGCTAAAAATTTCTAAATTAATTTGCTTAAGCTACGCTTATGCTCCTTTTGTGTTCACTTTTCATGGATATTTTTTCAGTTGATCTTTTCTGGTGCAAATGGTGAATAAAAGAGAATTTCAAAGTCTCCTTTGTGAATATTCACAGAAACCAAATTCTGATTAGTATAGGAAAGTATTTGGCTTGCACACTCGTTCAGTCAGGGAAATGAACCAATACCATGGGATTTAACTGACAAACTGCAACCAAAAACCACAGCTCAAATAGTGGATATCAAATATCTGCAAAACTCTTCACTAGCCAAAGAGAGTTTAAAAAGAAATTAAAAAGAAATTCAAATAAATAATGTGTTCAAAGAAATCAGAATCTGTTCACAGACATTCCACAAGCAAAAAGGAGGCTAATTTCATTGTATTAAAACTACTTGCTGTGAATTATTTGCACAGGTCTATTGGGTGTGGGGTTGACACACCCAACACATTTGTTGACACAAATCTCAGACCATGCTTACAACAGTTCAGCAAACATAAGCCTCCCTCCTCCCAGTTGGTCTTCCCCACCCCAGAGAATCTTGGGACCCAGACTTTGGATCCTTCTTTCTAAATGAAGTTGATTTTATCAAGGGGTCCTGAGAATACTTGTGCGGATTGTCCAGAGATTCCTGTTGAGCTAAAGAAGGGGAGTAGGGGACTCCTTAGGTGGGTAACAGACAGATTTCTTCAGGGGATGGAAAATTGTTGACTGTTAAGGTTCTCCTTGGAGAATCAAGCCTGTCAGACTAGACTGTGCAGAGGCAGGTTCACTTCCAGCTCCTGTGAATCAAACTACAACATTCAAGCTTACAAACCTCTGTCTGCAATGTCCACAGAGCCTTAGCAGAGACTTTCCAGAGCAGAGAGAGCTGAACTTTCCATGGGGCAGAGATCGTGTCTTTGTTTATGATGTTTGCACAGCATCAAGTTCAATAAATAGTAAAATTAATTTAAGAATAAGAAGTGGCAAATCACAGTTCTAGAATAGAAGTTCTGTGATGGGTGATTTCTAGAGACTTGTGTAAAGCCTTACAAACAACTTTACTATTACTTTGTAATAAGTGCTGTTACAGTTTGCACGCAGCAGTTAAGGACATAGGTTAATAAGTATCTGCTGAGGTTTGTAAACTTGAGAAAGGCAAGATGGAGGCAGATAAAAGGTTCTTCTCTCCCCTCAAGGGAGCCAGGTAGGGTGAGCTATGTCGAAGTAGCTTCTCTTCCTACCAGGGAATTGTAAAATGAGATGGTGGAACATATTAACATTCACATGCCAGGATGCTGAGTGAATGATGTGTACTTGATGATTCCAATGCCTGGTTAGAACAGAGAACCGGCAGGCAGGAGTCCCAGATTCTGTTTCTGCTCTGCTACTCAAAATGAAATCATATAAAGTCATTTAAGATCTCTGGGTCTTAGTCACACCTGAATAAAACAGGGATAAAAAAAAAACTTACATAAATCATGAAGGCAGGGGGCAATACTCATTGTAAACAAAATTAATACAGAGCTAATGATAAAAGGTTAACCAATCCCAAATAGGTCATTTAAAGGAAACAAATATAGATTATGAAGAAGATTTGTTAGCACTTGAATGGAAAGTTCACGTGTGTTTATAAAGATTAAATAGCAATTTAAAAAAAATTAATATTTTGCATTTTAGTGTTTTCTCATCTGAGGATCTCAAAGCACTTTACAAACATTAATGAATTTAGACACAACCTCTCTGTGTGTCTCAGGGAATAGCACCTGTGCTATCTCCTACCAGAGAAGAGTGATCCTCATCTGTTTTATACACTATCAAAACATGTTTAGGAGTATTTTACCCAGTATTCTCCCCTCTCTGCCTGATAGTTACTGAGGACAGTGGGAGCCAGTTTGGGTGGTCCATCATGTGCCAGGCCAGCCAGAGATGGTTCAGGATGTGGAAGAGGTTCCCTATGCCTAGAGCAGGAGCCAGTCAAAATTTGTCCAGAGGGTTTGCTGTAGAGCCTGCGATGCTAGGTACTGGCAGGTAGTTTAATCTCTTTTGTGAAAATAGACACAGCAATAAAAAGAAACCTATCTATTCCCACTTCTTTTCTTGTCTCCACCTTTCCAAAGTGACTTCTTTGCTTTCTTTTCTTCCTAAAAGATTAACAACAAATAAAGCTAGTACAAACAACTAAAAGCTGTGGGGTTTGTTCCAAAATAACTGAGGAAACATGACAGTGTTAGTGGTGATGGGCAACACTGCCCAATTTTGTGGAAAAACTGAAACTTTAATTAAAATTTTAAATGTATTTGATCTCTATTGGTTCTTATTCCTTCGAAACCAGGCATAGAGCTGTATCCTAGTCTTACAACAGTCTACATAAAAAGCAGTGGCAAAGTCAGTACAAACTAAAATTTCATAGATAGGGCTGTCAATTAATTGCAATTAACTCAGGCAATTAACCCAAAAAATTAATTGTGATTAAAACAATTAATCGTGATTATTCGCAGTTTTAATCACTCTGTTGAATAATAGAACCTCATTTAACATTTACTAAATATTTTTGGATGTTTTTCTACATTTTCAAATATATTAACTTCAATTACAATACAGAATACAAAGTGTACAATGCTCAATTTATATGATTATTTTTATTACAAATATTTGCACTGTAAAAATGATAAAAAGAAATATTTTTTCAGTTCCCTCATACAAGTACTGTAGTGCAATCTCTTTATTGTGACAGTGCAACTTAAAAATGTAGCTTTTTTTGTTGTTACATAACTGCACTGAAAAACAAAACAGTGTAAAACTTTAGAGCCTACAAGTCCACTCAGTCCTACTTCTTGTTCAGCCAACCATTAAGACAAGCAAGTTTGTTTACTTTTATGGGAGATAATGCTACCCGCTTCTTATTTACAATGTCACCTGAAAGTGAGAACAGGAGTCCCATGGCACTTTTGTAGCCGGCATTGCAAGGTATTTATGTGCCAGATATGCTAAACATTCATATGCCCCTTCATGCTTCGGCCAGAGGACATGCTTCCATGTTGATGATGCTCGTTAAAAAAATAATGCGTTAATTAAATTTGTTACTCAACTCCTGGGGGAGAATTGTATGTCCCCTGCCCTGTTTTACTCGCATTCTGCCATATTATTCATGTTATAGCAGCCTCAGATGATGACCCAGTACGTTGTTCATTTTAAGAACACTTTCACTGCAGATTTGACAAAATGCAAAGAACGTACTTGTGATAAATGAAGGGGGGGGGGTGGGGTCTGGCTCCCTTTTATGGGCACCCAACCAGCCAGCTAGCTGTAAAATCCCTCTTGGTAGCTGTTCTCTGCTTGCTTTACCTATAAAGGGTTAAAAGTCCCCCAGGTAAAGAAAAGGAAGTGGGCACCTGACCAAAAGAGCCAATGAGAAGGTTGAACTTTTTAAAATTGGGAAAGAAACTTTCCCTTTGTCTGTTGTTCTCTCTGGGCTGCAGGGACATGGAGCAGCAATGCTATAAGCAGGAATGATGTGTAAGGTTTGAACCAGGTATGAAAATTATCTTCCATACCTAGAAGGAATTATTGGGACAGGAAATGTTTAGATAGACTCTATCAGGTTTATTTCTTTATTTTGGCTTGTGGATCTCCTCTGTGCTAATCCCAGATGCTTTTGTTTGCTTGTAGCCTTTAAGATGAACCCCCAAGAAAGCTATTTTGGGTGCTTAATTTTTGGAATTGCTCTTTTAAAATCTAGCAAAAGCCTAAGTTCCAGATGTATTTTCTTCCTTTTTGTTTTTAATAAAATTTACCTTTTTAAAGAACAGGATTGGATTTCTGGTGTCCTAAGAGGTTTGTGCATGTTGTTTAATTAACTGGTGGCAACAGCTAATTTCCTTTGTTTGCTTTCTCAGGTCTTTCCTGGAGGGAGGGTGAAAGGGCTTGAGGGTACTCCACAGGGAGGAATTCCCAAGTGCTCCTTCCTGGGTTCAAGGGGTTTTTTTGCATTTGGGTGGTGACAGCGTTTACCAAGCCAAAGTCAGAGAAAAGCTGTAACCTTGGGAGTGTAATACAAGCCTGGAGTGGCGAGTATTCATTTTTAAAATCCTTGTGGGCCCCCACCTTCTGCACTCGAAGTTCCAGAGTGAGGATTCAGCCTTGTCAGTACCAATGTGAGATTTCTAAGGACAGATACAGCACTCGATCCAAGATTTAAGAATCTGAAGTGCCTTCCAAAATCTGAGAAGGATGAGGTGTGGACCATGCTTTCAGATGTCTTAGAAGAGCAACACTCCAATGCAGAAGTAGTTCCACAAGGGGAACTACACAAAAATGAGGAGGTTAGTTAAACAGAAATTAAAAGGTACAGCACCAAAAGTAAAATCCCTGCAAGCTGAATGGAAACTCTTAAAAGACACCATAATAGAGGCAGTGTTATCTCCCTTAAATGTAAACAAACTTGTTTGTCTGAGCGACTGGCTGAACAAGAAGTAGGACTGAGTGGACTTGTAGGCTCTAAAGTTTTACATTGTTTTATTTTTGAATGCAGGTTTTTTTGTCCATAATTCTACATTTGTACGTTCAGTTTTCATGATAAAGAGATTGCACTACAGTACTTGCAATGGGGGAAATGAAAAAGACTATTTCTTTTGTTTTTTTACAGTGCAAATATTTGTAATCAAAAAGAAATATAAAGTGAGCACTTTATATTTTGTACTCTGTGCTGTAATTAAAATAAATATATTTGTAAATGTAGAAAACGTCCAAAATATTTAAATAAATGGTATTCTATTATTGTTTAATAGCGCATTTAATCGCATTTAATTTTTTTAAGTGCTCGACAGCCCTATTCATAGACAATGATTTGTTTATACTGCTCTGTATACTATACATGGAAATGTATGTATAATATTCCTATTCCAGTTGATTTATTTTATAATTATGTAATAAAAATGAGAAAGTAAGCAATTTTTCAGTAATAGTGTGCTATGACCCTTTTTTCTTGTTTAATTTTTATGTCTGATTTTGTAAGTTTTTAAGTGAGGTGAAACTTGTGGGTACACAAGACAAATCATACTCTTGAAAGGGTTATAGTAGTCTGAAAAGGTTGAGAGCCACTGCTTTATAGTACACACCTTACAACATGCACATTATATATAAAGATATACATTTAACTAAACTAGCAATACAATACAACAACAATAATGATAAAAACCCAGATTTGTACAATGAAGCTTTCTGTTGGAACGTTAGGCCTGATTTTGACTGCATTTCCATCAGCATAAATCTGACACAACTCCACTGATGGCAAAGGACTCACACAGGCAAAAACTGTCACAAGTAAGCTCAGAATCAGGCTCCTTCCCATTTGTTGACCACCTGTGATTTTAATTTTGCAATCTGTTTTAATACTGTAGTTTTTAATTTAACAGTGTGGATGAAACCACAGTCACATTCTTGATCATTCCATTGATTGCTTCAGGAAAAAAACTGGCTGTGAAATCCTTAACAAACATCACACCCATCACAATCTCTCTACCGCCAAGAGGACAGCTATACAGTCCCTGAAATCTAACCACCAGATAGCCATCAAACCAGCAGACAAAGGGGGGGCACCACTGTAGTCCTCAACCATGATGACTATGTTAATGAGGCCAACTGACAATGCTGACACCACCTACTATAAAGAACTCAAAGAAGTCCCCACACCACAATTTACGCAGGAATTTAAGGATATCATCAAATCCTTCCTCAAATAACTCCAAGAGGAACTCTACAAATTCATCCCACACAAACCCACCCCACAGTCCTTCTGCATGTTTTCCAAGCAAACCATCACATGTGGCCACAGCACTCTTACCGAAGAAATACTAGGACTCACAGAAACTATTCTCAAACTACTCACCATACAAAGGGCCAGCTTCCTCCAAGAGGCAACTGATTTCCTCCACAAACTTTGCATCAGTAACAACCTCTCTCAGAACACCATTCTTGCCACGATGGATGTCACTTCCCTATACACCAATATCCCTCACAATGATGGCATAAATGCCTGCCTCAAATATTTACAAGACAATGGACAACCCTCAGATATCCACTCCAAACACATTGCCGAACATCCATTTCATCCTCACCCATAAGAATTTTACATTCAACAACAAAACACTTTGTCCACACCATGGGAACAGCCATGGGTACTAGGATGACTCTCCAATATGCCAACCTTTTATGGGTCACCTTGAAGAAGAATTTCTGGACAAACACACCATGAAACCAATGATATGCCTGAGACAGATCAACGTATTTTCACCCTATGGACAAATGACAAACTCCCTCACAGATTTCCACACAACTTGAACCACCACCACCTGTCCATTAAACCCTTTCTGGAACACTGCCACACTAGCATCAACTTCAACAGTGGAATCCAACAGACAACTGTATACAAGACACCCATGGATCACGACACCTACCACCCCAAACACACCAAGAAATCGGTTATCTACACCCAAGCATTCAAATTCCACATAATATGCTCAGAGGAAAAAGTCCAGGATATAAAACTTAACACACTCAAAACTACCTTCACCAAACAAGGACACTCTACCAGAGAAGTAGGTCACATAATGGAACAGGCCATCCAAATGCCTTGAGAGAACCTGCTTCAATATAGAAATAAACCCCCTCCAACCGCACACCCCTAGCTGTCACCTACCACCCACACTGGAACCTATATGGGGTATCATCAAACACCTATACCCATATTGATGGAGACCCCATCCTGAAAGAAATCTTTCCTGAACCCCCTCTTCTGGCCTTCAAACAACCCCCCAGTCTTTCCAAGCTCATAATCAGAACCAAGCTCCTCACAGACCAGGACGCCAAATCTGGTGGTACCAGACCCTGCCGGAACAACAGATGCAAAACCTGCAGACATATCTGCACTGCTACAATGAGCAATACCCCCCCCCCCCCCCCGCACAACACACCTTTTAAGATCCATGGGTCCTACGCATGCCCATCACAACATGTGGTATACCTCATCCAGTGTATTAAATGCCCCAGCCACAACCAGGTGGGTGAAACCAGACAATCACTAAGCTCTCCAATGAACTCTCTCAGAAAAATGCCAAAAGACAAAACCAGCATATCACCTGTGCAGGAACACTTTTCACAAAGTGCATTTATAATCCCCATCTTGCAAACAGAAGGTATGAGACACTAGCACCCCATGGTGATGGGCTTTGACCAGAAATGAGCACAGGGACATAAGGTTCTGGGCTACCAGAGCATGCCGGCTCTACTGACCCTGCTATCATTTCGGCACATGCCTCTGCCTCTACTTTTGACATTTCTGTCCCCGGCCTGAGCCCAGCACTTTGTGCAGCTTCTTTGGTAATTTCATTATTTTTTCTCCTCCCCATCACTTCTGCTACACATGGAGCTTCTGACACATTGCCCTTGGATTTTATGTTAATAACGTTTTTCCTTATTATTGAATTTATAACAGAAAAAGTTGCTAGGTTGACAGCCCTAAAGACTGCAGCTCTATCAACAGATCAGGCAGATCACACGCCGCAATGTGACAAGCTTCCCCCACACTTCCCACCTGCAGGCTTCATTCCTGACCTGAAGGTACCACCTCGAGGGCAAAGAGAGTAGAGCAGAGTCTCCATGTCCAGTCAGTTCAGGTACTAACTAGGGTACCCATTGTGCTGGTGATTTGATGTCTGTCTGTCTGTCCTTAAGTTTTACTAATCCATGAAAGTAGGTTTGAATTTGTTTGGTTTAACCCTGGACTTTCTTTTTTCTATTCATCTACACATGGAACCAATAATTGACATGTGCAAGAAGTTAAACACTTAGATTCTACAGTATAAGAATATGACTAGAAAGGCACACTGACACTCAAATATGCAGTGTACCACTTATCATTCAGTGCGATGAAATTTAAACAGGAACAACATTCATTACATCTACAATGATTCTTATGGATTCAGTTTAAAACAAACAAATTTAACAAACACATGTATGTTTTTACCTCAAACCATTGTTTGTTTCTTCATCTGAAGAGAGGGTGCCATTGCATACATTCCCAAAAGAGTGGCTGGGTTTCAATTTGGCTTCCACACAGTCTGATGTTGTCTCTCTCTTTTTCCTTTTACCAAAAAACTTCTTGAAAGGCTGGAATTTGCCTGCCCTTTTCTTGTCTGCAGATCACAAGACAAACACATATGGTAGCTTATCAAGAAGGTACTTTGGTGTGTGCGAGAAAATCACAACAGCTAGCACTTGCAAAGGAAAAATGAGGTCAAAGAGCAATCACCAGCCTGAGCAAACCCTGTACTTGGAATTTAAATGCACGGCTGCAACTCACTGTCAAGGCACAATATTGACAGAGCAAAACAAAGAGCATTAAAACACCTGCTCTCTGGATTAAAGATTCATGCTAAGGTGTCAGTGCGGTCAAATGCTTGGATGAGGGCAAAAAGATCATTTACAAGAGACAGAATGAAAAACTAACAGGAGGAGATTCATTTTTAGATTTTGTGGAGTGCTTTTGTTTTGTCCTAGTCACTCAAGAAAAGCTCTGCATTCATTACCATACTGCAGCAGGGGCTACATGCACTGGTTTGAATGAAAGAAACTGAAAATAACTTAGTATATATTATTTATATTGTGTCATAGGTGAACAAGGTACTTTGCAGACAAACAAAGATAATGGGTTAAATTCTCAGAGTTGCATCAATATACATCCAAAATGAAGCCAATTAAGTTACTCTGGTTTTACTCCTGAGTGACTGAGAGCAGAATCTGGCCCAGCATCCCTGCCCTGTAATGTTTACAAACTGAAGTTAGACCCAAAACTCAGAGAAAGACAATTTGGCAGGCACAAGGAAGGAAACAGTAAGCAAAAAGAGAGGGGATGCCACCTTTCACAGAGATAACATAGAAGACAAATAAATAAGTTTGTGAAGCTAAACTTTTTTCCTCACAGCCTAGACCAAAAACATTAAAATAAATAAATAACTATATAAAAAATCAAAGCTTATTGCTAAATATTGGCATGGTGTAACAAAGGAGGAATTTCAAACATTTCGAAACTATCATAGTTTCATTTAATTTACCCTGACTTAATTTTGCATTCAGATACCTTAGAATGCACTCTCATTTTTTTGGAACTGCAGCTCTTCTAATATTCCACTGTTTCACCTGTGACAAACATTTTCATAAGCCATCCAGAATTCTCATACATACTACCTACTCTCTCTCTCTCTCTCTCTCTCTCTCTCATTTACCCTCCCCAGGGAGCTGCTGCTCAGCAAAAAGTATGAATTTTGTTGCAAGATGCATGTTATACACATGTAGGGACAAAAACAAGGTGTGATGGTCTCAAGTTGCAGTGGGGGAGGTTTAGGCTGGATATTAGGAAAAACTTTTTCACTAGGAGAGTGGTGAAGCACTGGAATGGGTTACCTTGGGAGGTGGTGGAAACTCCTTCCTTTGAGGTTTTTAAGGTCAGGCTTGACAAAGCCCTGAGTCGGATGATTTAGTTGGGGATTGGTCCTGCTTTGAGCAGGGGGTTAGACTAGATGAAGTCCCTTCCAACCCTGATATTCTATTATTCTATGAACTGACCAATAAACCTGGAAACTACTGTGCTGTAGTAGTCTTATGATTAAAGGGCCAGATTCTCCACCTCTCTCCACGGCATTTGTCCTCATCTCTCCAGCTAAAATTACCCCAAAGTGGGGGAGACCCTAATGGGTAAAGCACCAACATATCCGGCTTCTATGCCACACCCCTCTACAATACAGGGGGCATGTCAGGGGCAGAGAGGGGTATGGCCAGAGTACACTGCAATCCAGCTATGCCCATCAGGCAGATAGTCAGCTGGGGTGGACTAGAAGAGCCCAGGAGCAGGGACAGAGCTAGACAAAGAATTAGAAGCTGTAAGAGCCTCCCTGTTAGTTCACTCCCCTTCCCCCCATCATGTTATCAGATTTTCCTGTCACTTTGGGTTTATTAATGTTTCTCTTGGGGGGGGGGTGTCTGTAATTCTATCAATGTACTGCTTGTCTCACTTGTGTTCTCATAAGGAGCTCTACTTCTCCCTTCTGTAAGTTCCCTCTCAATGGAGCTATCCTGCAAGACCTAGGTTCCCCAGGGCTGGGTTCTTCCAGCCCCAGAGTCAGAGGAACGCACAAACATTAACAGCATGTCTGAGAAGACTGGGTTAATCAGCACTCCCAAGCTGACCCCTTATATGTCCCTGGACTCAGCAGGCTGGGTCGAGCAACACTTCCAAGCTGCCACCTCATGTGCCCCAGGTTCAGCACGTTCCTATCCCCACTTTCATGTTACAATTGTTCTGGTAGTAACCCACTAGATGAGCAAACCCCACAGAATTTTTGGGTGCTGCAGGGATCTTTAGCTTAGATACGAGGAGCGGTGCTGCAGAGCGAATGGGGAAGCCAAAAAACACCCTCGAGGGGGAGGGAGAGAAAGAGAAGAAACCAGTTTAACCATGACAGTTATTTATTGCCGGGTAATAACCATACAAGGGGTGCCAAACAAACAAACCAGTGATAATATTAAATCTAACTTAAATTTGATTATAAAAAGGGCAGGTTTAGAAAACTATAACTGATCACACAAGTCAGGGTCAGAAGGCTATACCGAGAGCGAGAGATGGATTTTCACTACTCTTTGAAGCTTGAATCCATCGGGGTTCCCAGATAGTGGTGGTAGCTGAGGATCCAGAGTGCTGGAGACAGGCAGAGCCCCCAGCATGATCAGTCAGGAGAAGATGAAGTCTCAATGGAACTGATGCAGATTTTGGATCCAGACATCAGAACACTTACTTGACCATGGGTAGGAGTTTTGTAGGGAAAGAACAATGGTTCAAGGGAGAACATTAGATTTGTTTATGGGTAAACTGATGGCTCAAGGGAGTATTCCAAAGTTGTTTTGTTCAGGCTAAACAATAAACTGATCATTCCTGGCTATGGGCGGTGTTCCTTGCAGGGAGCTCACAATTCAATTAGGCAACTTCAGTATTTTGGATACCAGTAAAGGATTTATTACTAGAATTGGTCTGCTAACTACTGAGCTGGGTGTGTGCAGGCATGGGTTCATTAACATCTGGAACAGAGATTCCCCATCATGCAGTGCTTCCCTGCTTTTCTAGTCCCAAAGTTCAGTCTCTGTTCTAAATTCTGTATGCTAATGGAGATGCCTCCCTGTCCCATCTTTGATGTAAATGAGGCTAGGGGAGTTTCCTTAATCCTGTCACCCTTATCCCAGGGGTTTAGCTGTGTCTTCCACTGCCTTTTCATTGCTTTTTGTAAGTCTTTCTTCTGATCGGTTTTGGTTCAAGCAGAGGCGGGGCGGGGGGCGGGAAGGGGAGAGGTCTTTCGTGAGTCAGACAGGCTGGGAACTGTGCCCTGGTTTCCCAAGAGCACAGAGCTGATAGGTAACAATCAGTATGCCAAGCAGATAATGCATGCAGTAGAGACATTGGCCCAAAACATTAAAGCCAAACAAATAACACTCTGCTCCAGTCAGCATTTCATCTGAAAATCTCTAAAAGAAGTTTATAACGGAGGGTATCATTCTTCTCATTTTGCAGATGGGGCAATGGAAACAGAGAGTTTATGTGACTTACCCCGGTCACAAAGTGCGTCAGTGGTAGGGCCACGAGTAGAACCCTGGTTGCCTAATTTCCAGAACCAAATTCAAACCAGCGTGACCCACAGTAGGGCTAGGAAAAAAATGTTTAAATCAGCATAATCTCATGAGTGCTAGGACCCAGCAGGAGAAAAGGAAGGGGGGGAATGGAGTAGCTCAGCCCTTTATGTTCCCCGCTCAGCCCCTGCTCACCTTCAATTAACCCCGTCTCACAGCTTCTCCTCCTTCCAGCCTGCACAGTTCTCAGGTTGCAGGGATTGTGGAGAAGAAGGGAGAAACTCTTCCACCATTCACCCTCTAGCCAGGCCTGGTACCCTACCAACTCACAATTCTTTGCAAGAACGTTCTGGCATGAAACTACAAGGAGATTTCGGTTAAAATCTCAGGTTAAAAAAGATTGGGAACCATTGCATTAGGCTACAGTTGGCTCTAATCTACACACATTTGAGATTTTTCCACATTTGGAAAAGACACTGTCACAATTCCTGAGTCGGCTGAGTCTGATTCCCTCATGTGCTCCTCAAGGGCACCCCACTTAGGTGTCAGGCCTCCAGCCATCACTTTTCTTATGACAGAACCCTATGATTCCTTCCCTTTAGTCCAGGTCTTTACTACAGACCCTTCCAAATCATTGTGGTTAACTCATCAAGTCTGACTTCAGTTCAGCACCTGCATTCCCCCAGGAGCAATGACAGGGCTATCCAGTGGCCAATCACATTCATAAAGCAAAGTACTATTTATTCAGAACAAAAGCATTTCAGAGAAAACATATCTTAAAAACAATAAACAGCTTATATGCATGATGAGCTTACAAAGTGGTCAGCCATCTTTCACTTGGGGACCTGGGTAAAATACTTCAGGTCCTTCCAAAGGGTTTGGTTCTGTTGGTCATAGTCTCATGCTTGTCAGTTCTTGGACGGAGTTTCCCCCCTCTTAGGTCACTATTTTTATACCATTTCAAGTCCTTTGTGTTCTTAGGCCTCTTAAACTAGGTCAAACCAGTCTATAAAGCTTCCGACTCAGGGGCAGGGGTAGGGGGTAAAACTTCAAAATACTTGTTACATGGATTATTTCAGAATTGAAGATTTGCCTCAATTACCTCCATTATCTTTAATTCCTGCAGGAAGCATTCCTTGTGTTACTTATTTAGCCAGGAACTACAAACACTAGCAAGCACATAAAGATACATATAACATTTATAACATCATAGGCACTATTAATGAAAATGGCTCTTGTAGACTGGTAGAGCACTGAACAAATTGTGCACTACCAGAAACAAGACTTATGGAAGGCACTGGTTTGCCACATTTTTCATATGCCTGCCACTGTAACAGAGACAGATCTCTCCCTTCTTTTTCAATAAGGATTTCAGTCCATACCATTCCAACAGCACAGCTAGCTCACACAGCATATAGCATAGGCCAGTACAGTCACAACGACTTTTTGAAAGGGCCCTTGTATTTTCAGCCCACTTGCTGCTGTCCTGTCCCCTCTGTAGGCTGGCAACAGAACATCAAGTCTAAACCCGCATTGGACATGGGTCCGGAGATAAATTCAAGCCACAGATTTTTCATTAAACTAACAGCTGTGAACACAGTACTTATAATTAAAATATCTTTGTATATTTGTAGTCTACGGTTTTCAAACTCTCATGTTCATTAAAGGAAGCAGTTTTGGGTATTGCTTCCACATATCAACATGTAGTTTGAAGATCACCATAGAGCATTTGGGAAATCACAAACAACTGATGTTTTTAATGTGCACCATATTTTTATTCAAAATACCCCAATATATGAAATTGTGCATAATGTGTCTCCAAGCACATAGCAAATAATATGTGTTTAGCTTTCTACAGAGATACCGACAGACCATTTGCTTTAAATGAGCAGATATTGGAGCTTCAGTTTGATAATCCCAGCAGAGAACAAAATATTTGAACTAATTTAGAACAACAATACTAAATGGGCTCAACCCTGCATTCCTTACATATATTTAACTCCCAATGAAGTTAATGAAAGTTTTGAGAGGACAATTGTAGGATCAGGCCCAGGAGGAAAATTATGACATAAGCATACAACCAAAGTTCCCGGGCTAGAATAGGTTGATACAAACCATAAACTGAAGTCAGTAACATATACAAACACACAGGCATATGCTTAATTAACTTACGATCGGTGCCCTGATGAAGAAATAAATCAGTATATATTATTATGGCAACATTTCACTCTCTCTAGTCTTCCCAAGTGATGCAACATGTCCCTCACTTTATATCTGCACATCACAGCTGCCATTCTTTCATATGAGGACAAGTTTTTCTCCAGAGCCAATAAAAGTCAATCCTTTAAATCAAGCTGGATGGCTCACTGTTAAATGGATGGGCAATCTGAGGCAGCCCTTGACCCTCAGGGCTGAGCAAGCTGTGCCTACAACTTCCCCAGATCCTTCCAGCATTGACACAAGTAGTAGTCAAACCCATGTCTTCCATAGGATAGTGCAGTTCACTACCACTTGGGCAAGGCCTTTGTAACAGGCTTTTGGTTGTTTCATAAATGTTGTTTTATAAAACAAGACATTCGATGATTCCCAAGGGATAGAAGGTGGGACAAGTCTCCTTTTCTATGCTGATATGACACTAAGAGGAATCAAAAAGTTGGAAATGTGGTGGACACAGATCTCCCAAAGCCATAATGTGTCTGGTGCTCTGAGATGAAAGCTGACTTATTCCTTACCATATTAAATGTTATGGAGGGTGATGATGATGGTGGAGACCTAGATGCTACAGGGCTGATTGCTGAAATAGCCTGAAAGACAATTGCTGAAACAGCCTGAAAACAACTCTAGTCATATGTGCAATTTCCTCGTGTTCTATTACCTACCAGATCTGGACTTATACAAATCCAGCTCCAAGACAGCAAATGAAATAAGCACTCGAACCTTGTCCTTGCTTGGTTTACACACCTTTTCCTTTATTTCTTTTAGAAAATCACTATGAATAGTTAATAGCAAATTGAGGAATGTTGTACTTCAGAGTCTAAATCATGGGAAACTATAAAGTGTGAAGGCAATAGCTAACCAGAAATGGATACAGGAAGTAGAATAACTCATCATATATGGTATATGCTCCTTTTGTATCTGATTCCAGTGGAGTAGCATGAACACATTAAAAACAATCTTTAACCTGGGATATAATTCCTCAGTTGCACCCTGGTCAACAGATGCAACAACTGCAACACAGAGATCTAGTTAAAGTGAAGTCTGATGCAACTTTTGGCATGCTACAATGTAGCACATGATCATACTCATCTCTACTAGAAAGATGGGTCCCAGAGACACAATCCATCTTTCATCTTAGTCCACTACACTTGAAACTTGTAATCTCTACCAGCGACACCTCCCCAATAAAGCTGAAGACAGCTGCAATCTGCTGTATTTTATGCAAATTGGATCTGGCCCTTGGACTCCTGTCAAAAGCCCAAAGCACCCTTTCGGTTTGTCAGAGTATGGACACCCTTGCCCCAACAAGTGTGGCAACTGACAAATCCCCTGCCTAGGCTAAACTCACAATAAGAGTTGTAAATAAGGTACTCAAATATCAATGGAATCCATTGCAATACATTTTCTATAGTGCCCTTTGAACAAATAGCATAAAGCACTCAACTCAATTATGGGTCATATAAACAGATAACAATTTAGATGTGACACTTAAAGAGTAGAAGAAACTCAGTTGCTTAGATAGCGAGTGGGAGAGTGTTCCCAAGCAACAGATAAGAGACAGGAAAAGGAGATGCCAAAAATTGGTGTTAAACCAGACAGGCACTTCTGAATCAAAAGAACAAACTTCACGTGACAGATGTTAATCACGTCCCATAATCCACTACTGGCAGGCCCTCAGTTACCATGGTGATTAGGGTGGTATAAGAACCTATACAGAACAACACAGAATAGGATTCAAAATAGGCAGGAAGCAAATGAAGGTGACAGATGCTGCGGGCTGTGTTTAAAGAGAAGGGATACAGGGAAACTATGAAAAGGAATTACATTAGTTAAAAAGGGGAGTATTGAAAGATAGGATGAAATCCTGGACCATTTGAAGTCAGTGGTAAAACTCCTATTGACTTCAATAGGGCCAGGATTTCAACCCTGATTTTCAGCTGGGTAGGTGCTAGTTTGTGAAGATCACACAAAACTCATCAATATGTCCATTCACTGTCCAGATTGTAGTAGCTTGCCCATTAACACCTGCGTTCATACAGTAGGTATACAGACTCTCAGAAGCAGCATTATATTCTATTTTAAATTTTGTACTGTGTTCATTTATCTTTTATACATTGGTACAAGATATTCGCTAGACAGGGGCATAAAGTGACTTCAGACATTGTCCTTGGAGGTTAAACTATCTTTGTTCCTTGTCAGTGAATTTAATACTCATAAAATATACTGGACAGGCAACCCCTAAAACTGCAGTTCTGTTGGCAAAATAGACAGAACAGGCAGCAGCAGTGCAAGCTTCTTTACACTGTCCACCAACATTTATTATTATTTGTACTTCAGTAATGACTCAAGACTCTAAGACTGAAGTCCATGGGGCCAGGTACTGTTCAAAAACATTATAAGAGACAGGCTCTGCCCCAAAGAGCTTAGTCTAAATAGAACAGACAGACAGACAGTGGATGGGAGGGGAAACAGAGGTATATACCGAGATGCAAAGTGACTTTCCCAAGATCACACAAGTGGTCAGTGGCAGAGCAGGGAACAGAATATAGGTCTTCTGACTCCTAGTCCAGTACCCTATTTATTAGACATCTGGAGATGGGCGTTGACCTGGAGGCAGCAGCCCTAACTAAATTATGTTTATTCATCATGTGGGTGGGTGATTATGTACATAGGGCTGGTGTGGCTTTCATAAAAATGTACTCAGCTACAGATCGGCGTAAGTAAGTGAGAGCTACAGTAGCCGATTACAAATGGTGGCTGCAATGCATGTTTTTCTCTAACGTTTCAAAACGTCTGTGAATGGGTCATCTGGATTAGAGGTCACAATAAATTTGGTATGAATTTTTACGTGGAAATTACTGAATTGAAATCTGCTTATAGATTCATAATACTAAGGTCAGAAGGCACCATTATGATCATCTAGTCAGACCTCCTGCACAACGCAGGCCACAGAATCTCACCCACCCATGACACTGCTATACTACATGTGGTGTCAGAATCAAGGTAGCAATTTGATGTTTAGGATGAAGATGAAGAAATTTGGGCTGCAAGTGGTGGAGTGGAGGGAAACAAAATGTAAACTGGAACCAATTAGTGGAACAGAGATGGAATGCTGAAGAACTTAAATGCTTATTTCCTTGGGGTTTTTTTTTCCAATTTGCATTGGTGATAAATTCTAGCAACCTCAGCTCTAAGTTAATGGAATTTTTATGTAAGAATTTCCACTTTTTAAAAATAAGTATGTATCAACATTGATAGCTGTCTATATTGCTAACTAGTAACACTGATATGTATTTCCCTCTATATGCACCCATGTGCCCCCCATTGACTTGTTTCCCTTCCTGGCCTCTGAAGGGCTGTCCTCCCTTCTCCCACAATCTTTTCTCCCACAATCTATCCTCATAGGGACCAGACCTTTCCCCAAGTTTCCTCCATTCACAGCCTGGATTGCCTCCATAATCCATCGTGGCCTCCTCCTCAACATGCCCTCCCCTGAATATCCCAAACTTTGCTGATTATTGTTGATATATCCACATTTAGATCTATGTCAACCCTTATAAGCTGAATACGGTAGGGGAGCAGGGCTCTCTGTGGGGAAGAATGGGGATGACATGGAGGGGCAAAGAAGAGGAGTGGCGTGGAGGTTTGTTCTGCTGAATTGCCTAGGGTTTAACAGACTGGTGCTCTTGTGTCTCTTTTCATTTATTAGACATCACAGCAGATCCACTTTCTGGCCTACTTCGCTCATGACCCCCCACTCATCTAGCTTCTCCATATATTGGCTAAACAAGAACTCGGGGAATGTGGGGAGGGAAACAGTCCAAATGCAGAAGATGTAAATGCCAGGGAGAGTGAGGAATTATTTAAGTTAGTACAAGAAAGATAATGGGATGAAAATTTAAAAAATGGAACATTTAGATCAGATATCATGAATAACTTCTAGACAGAGAGTTCAGACCTCAATTGTTTGAGATATTTAAAACTAGACTGGATAAAATGCTGACAAGTATAGGGACAATTCTCTATTGGCAAGGAGCTTAACTAGGTTATATAAATGGTCTTTTACATGTCTAACCTCTTTGATGAAACTGAGAAACATTCAAATGAAAGAGAGCTTATGTAAGTCCAGAGGTGTCGAGAGAAGCTAAATTATTTTTGGTTTTCACATGGGATTGATACGAACTGGTGATATTGACTTAAATGCCAATAACACAGTCAAGACAAATCTATCTCTTGTAGATTCTCGGCTACTTGCAAGGAAACATATCTCCACAGATGACATTGCCCTATGTGTGACATTGCCCTTCCAAATTCATGGTCCATTTTGGTCAATTTGATGGTCATAGGATTTTAAAAATTGTAAATTTGATGATTTCAGCGATTTAAATCTAAAATGTCAGTGTTGTAATTGTAGGAGGCCTGACTCAAAAAGAAGTTGTGGGGGGTCACAAGGTCATTGTAGTGGGGGGGGGTTGTGGTACTGCTACACTTACTTCTGCACTGCACTGCTGCTGGCAGCTGCGCTGCCTTCAGAGCTGGGCAGCTGGAGAGCGGCAGCTGAGGGCCGGGAGCCCAGCTCTGAAGGCAGAGCCACCACCAGCAGCAGCAAAGAAGTAAGGAGGGCACGGTATGGGATTGCCACCCTTACGTCTGTGCTGCTGCCTGCAGAGCTGGGCCCTCAGTCAGCAGCCACCACTCTCCGGCTGCCCAGCTCTGAAGTCAGCAGCACAGAAGTAAGGGTGGCATGGTGTGGTATTCACACCCTTACTTCTGCGCTGCTGCTGGTGGGGCGCTGCCTTCAGAGCTGGGCACCCGGCCAACAGCCCCCGCTCTCTGGCCGCCCAGCTCTGAAGGCAGTGCAGAAGTAAGGGTGGCAATACCACAACTCCCCTAAAATAACCTTGTGACCCCCACACACACACAACTCCTTTTTGGGTCAGGATGCCAAATTTGGTCTCCCTTGCGAAATCTGTATAGTATAGGGTAAAAGCATACAAAAGACCAGAATTCACATGGGGTGTGGGGGACCGGATTTCACAGTCCATGACGCGTTTTTCATGGCTGTGAATTTGGTAGGGCCCTACCTATGTGATTTTTATTTCCTGCCTGCTGCTCCACACATGGCTGATATAGTCACTTGTTAGGATAAAATATATGAATCAGCATAATAAACTTAAGACTTCTGTTAAAGGCATCAGAGTCCAAATACTATGTAAAGTCCTTTACCATCAGGATCAAATATTTCAACACTTCTGTTTACAGAAGCAGGAAGTTATAGAAAATGTAAAACCTGTTTGCATGTGTACATGTGACGCTGAGTCCGAACGTGTTTTAACCCTTAGAATGCTAAGGGCAGATATAGTCAGCCTTAGCTATATTTACTGAGGGACTGGAGCTATATTTACTGAGGGACTGGAGCGAGGGCCGGATTATGACATTCTGAGGCCCTAAGCTATAAAAAAAAAAGAGGCCCATACCATAAAAAATGAATTTATTATTTTCACAGAAAGGACATTGACTATATAAACACGAAAGCTTTATGTTCACATACAGACAAAGGTGAAGTTGCAAAAACAGAATAATCTTCATTTTCAGCAGCCCTCTCTGTAATGACGACATCATGACAGAAATAAATTTGACAAATTCTTTGAACTAATTGTGTATGTAAGTAAAGTAGAAGTAAACAATATAAAAATATATAAAATCAAACAAAATTACAGTAAATAATACAATTTACTAGAAGAGTTCTCAGGAAATGTTTCTTCTCTGTTGGGGCATCTAAATTGTGGGATTCCTTGTCTGAATAAGCAATGAGGCTCTTAGAGGACCTAAAATGGCAACAGAGGATATAGGATGCAGATACCCATAAGCTTAAAGCTCAACTATTAGTTATATTGATATGAATTACATCCTGTTAACAAGCAAACCATCAGAATATTGTATGTGGGTTATATTTTTCCAATAAATTGATTTATTTTGTTTTTATAGAAGGTTATGCTGAATTACCTGATATTAGTACTAAAATTAGTAGCAAAAAGTTTTTATTGAAACCAGTAAAAAGTTTAATTTTATATTATAAATATTGAGATTTGTATAGCTATACAACAACTGTATATACACACAGGTTTCCGGTGCGCATTATATATACATATACACACATATATATATATATATATACACACATATATATATATATATATACACACACACACACATACACACACTGAAAACCTGTGTTATTTTACCAGGATATTTTTGTGAAAGTTAATGCTATTTTGTCTATGTTCTCACAGGAAAACAAGAGAGGATATATCTTTTTTTTTAACACCATGAATAAGGAAAATTATCCTTCTTTTCATATGAATAAAGGAAAAAATGTTTGATTAATTTTGTTAGGGAAATCCAAAGTTTATCCAGACTATATATAAAATATATTTTCAAATGTTTACTCCAATTTAATTTTCACAATGAATTGTTGGTATTTTTCTTTTGCCATACTATAAAAATACAATGTATTATGCATATGATATGTGATGGACAAGTCTATATAAGAATTTTTACATAACTTACTATCTATAATAAAATATTATCTTGCGTACTCCAAAATCACTGAGCAGAAAATCTCAGTATTCTTTCTAGGCAGACATCTCTCTTCGCATTCGCTTTTCTATCCTGTCTCCCCTAGGACCACTAATTAATCTCAAGTAAACACCTTGGAGACACAGAGTGACAACAAGCTATGTGCGTGAAAGAGAAAGAAAGAATTTACCAGAAAAAAGACTAGTAATCTCTAGGCGGCCATTGAGAAAGTGAGAAAAACTAGCCTATACTCAAGCAAATATAATGAACATTATAGGCTTTAATAGCCTATAAATCATATATGCACATAGTTTGAAATAATTTGCTCACCAAGTACTTAGAATATTTTGATAGATATGTATATCTTCCTCTACTTCTCTCAAAACACTCTATCTATCCTTTCATCAGCACTCTCTAATATTTACTGTGAAGGTTCCCGAAATTGATGGAGGGAAGCCAACACAAATTTATCCTCCTCAAGATCCACTCAACCCAAGTCCATAAAATGATCACCTGCAAACTCAATCATGTGAAGCATGGATAGCGCATGAAGCAGAAAGTGGTGTGCACACTAAAATACACAATTGTATGTATTGTGACAAAGTTCCTCCTCTGCCTTGGTGGGTCCTTCAGTTTCTGGTGGATTTGCTGGTTCACGGCAGTCCTCACTTTGGCTCCTTTTGTTAGTGGCACAAACCTGCCGTTTGCTCAACTAACCTCATCACTGGCCAAAATGGGAAAAAGGAGGAGAACAATCCCCACAGTCTCTGCTGGCCTACCTAATGGGTAGGGGGACAGGCCAGAGACCTTCCCCTCTGGTGGGACCCACAGTCCAGGTCAACTCCTCTTACATCAAATAGGGAGTTGGGGGGTGGGGAGAACCCAGGCCCACCCTCTACTCTGGGTTCCAGCCCAGGGCCCTGTGGATTGCAGCTGTCTACAGTGTCTCCAGTAACAGCTGTGTGACAGCTACAACTCCCTGGGCTACTTCCCCATGGCCTCCTCCCAACACCTTCTTTATCCTCACCACAGGACCTTCCTCCTGATGTCTGATAATGCTTGTACTTCTCAGTCCTCCTGCAGTACGCCTACTCGCTCTCAGCTTCTTGCGCACCTCTTGCTCCCAGCTCCTCGCATGCACCTCGCTAACTGAAGTGAAGTCCTTTTTAAAACCAGGTGCCCTGATTAGACTGCCTGTCCTAATTGATTTTGGTAGCTTCTTAATTGGCTCCAGGTGTCCTAATTAGCCTGCCTTAATTGGTTCCATCAATTTCCTGATTTTTCTGGAACAGCCCATTCTCTTACTTAGGGAAAAGGGACCTGCTTAATCTGGGGCTAATATATCTATCTTCTGTCACTCCCCTGTAGCCATCTGGCCTGACCCTGTCACAGTGTGTACAGATCAAAAGAAGAAAGAACACACAGTCTTAGAGCCTGATTCTGTGCCACTAGCTTCAGTAGTGGTAACAGACCCATGTACTTTAAGTATCACCATCTCAATTTGACACATGGATAAACTGAGGAACAGAGAGGTAAAGGCCAAAATATTCCGAAGTATCTCCTTATTTTTATCATCCAACCTGAGACACCGAAGGCTGGATTTAAGAGGCACTAAGCACCCAAAGTTGCCACTGAACTCAAATGGAGTTACGGGTGCTTAGCATGTCTTGAAAAAATCAGGCTCTAGGCACAAGATTTTCACTGTGACCTGGAGGGCTAGATCTTCAAAAGAATTCAGCATCTGTGAAATTCTGGCCCTGTGTGTCCCAAACTGAGCATTCAAAACTGGAAACACAAAGTTAGTAGACTCCAGAAAATTTTGGCCAAAGCGAATTGCCTGCTCTCCTGCTCTAACCACTATCATATAGCTAATAAAACTATCTGGAACCAACAGCCTAAAAGGTATAACAGCCCAACCACCAATATCCAGATGTTTGTAACCTGATTTGACCAAGGACAAAACAAAAAATACCATGTTCACATTAACATGATATGCCCAAGTATAAATGTAGCTCCAGTAAAATCTGAGGCTTATGCTAGCAAAGGGGAGGAACTGTGGCCAATCATGCTTTTCATAAAGTAAAGAGTTTTATCATTAATATATATGCCATGTGGGGTTTACTCCCTCAGGTTTTTTTTAAATAAATAAGTTTTTGTTGCACGTTGAATATTACCTTATTTCTAAAAACATTTTTCAGTACAATGTAACAAACAAAATATATGACTTTTAGTGTAAATCTTCAAAAACAAACTACTGATTTTGAGTGGCTCAAGTTTTGGGTGCCCAATTCAAAACACCTTAAAAGAGGCCCAACATTCAGAGACTGATTGTTCAGCTCTTTCTGAAACTTGGGTCCCCTTAAGCTATCTCAAGAAATCACCCCAAAAATCACAAGTCACTTTTGAAAACTTAGGTCTTGATTACCATGAGTTATATAGGATCACAGACATGGTTTCACCAGTTATGAGTAATGATTCCAACCAAAATTCAGGCCAATAAAATTATCTCACAGCACAGTTTTGCGCATTTTCTATTCCTATAGTCAATTCAGAAGACACACAATCAAGATTTCCATTTTAAAAACTTGTGATTGGATAATGCCAGTTGTATCATTTTTCTCTTTTTGTGCAAGGTGAGACACAAAAGGAGCAAACACATTCCTAAGACTTTCTGACAAAGAAATGTTCTTTTATGAATGTCACATAAGGTTTCTATTATTTAATGAAATTCTAGCTGGATTTTTGACACGACAAACATCTAGATACAGTATTTCATAAAGCAGCCGGAATCACTAAAACTGGAAATTTATGAAGCACTTCCATAGCAGCGTGTCATTACTCAAAACAACAGAACCTTATTAATGAAGCAAAGCAGTAGATAAAAATATATTTTGAGTCACTGTGACTGGCAAGGATCAGAAAAACCCAGCTGAAGATTATCTCACAGGAGATGCATTTAGATATATTTTCTGGGGGCAAGTGCAAAAACATGAATCTCACCCCCATAACACAGACACATTGATATGACATTCTTACTAGCAGGTGAAAAGGAGGTCAGATGGAGTAAAAAGAGTAAGATTCTCATTATAAGATGTTTCCTACTTGAAGGCCATCACACATGGATAGTATTTTTTTTTCTCCAACCAGCACTTCTTTTGATTTGGTTTACTTAGAATCCATTAAGTCATTCTTACACTACTTGTTCTATGAAGCAGAAATACCAAATGAGAAAAATGCAGCCAGCATTACCACCAGCACTGCACCACATACAAAGTGCCAGACACAGACAAGATAAATATGTTGTATGCGGTTTTTCATAGTTGTGAAAGTTAGTCTGATGTGAGGAAACAGAACATGAAGACTCAGGTTCCAAGCAAATTACCAACTGCAACATTGCTTGCTGCCTGAACAATATGAGGCTGGAAAATACCATATGTCTATAATCTTCTCACGGCATATCCTGCCATGAGTGCAGGGGAATGGACTAGATGACCTCTCTAGGTCCCTTCCAGTTCTATGATTCTACCTTGTAGAGTGGATCTGACTCAAACCAAGCACCCCCAGCTCACAACAGTCTTCTATTTTGCAATGACCTAAACAAAATTCCAGATTCCAAATGACCCTAACCTTGGGGGATGGATGGGAATCTGAATTCAGACTCTGCATGTCTAATAAAATTAGAATTGGAAGGATTAGGTTTTTATTGGTAAATGTTGGTAAACAAGGATTTCACTGTACACACACAAACTGACAAAAATATTTCTATTGATGATCATCAAAATTTACAAATAGGCAAAGTAAGCAAAATGCTGCTTAAGAACTTATAGGAGTTTGATTTAAGGATATTTACATTGCCTGTTTTTGATGTTGACTGTTTGCGTTTAACTCTTATAAAGCCTTAACATTTTGAATCTCAGCTCCTATGGTCATTAAATAATTTATTGCCTGATCTCCACATTATCTGACACTCCTCTCCCCATAATTTCCCACAACTGTGAAAATTTAAATCAATAAAAAAGGGAAAATGCTTGAAAATAAAATATATTATCTGTCAAAATTATTTTAAAAAATTGAATTCTGCAGACCCTAAGTAAAACAAGTAGAATGTGCTGACTGGCTTATTTTCTTGCATTGATAAAATGGAGGTTAAGATCAGAAAGTTATGCAAAGGAGCTCTGAGTAGTAAAGTATATTAGATCAGACACTTTTGGGGGCAGCGACTGCATCATCCTCAGCATTTGGAAAGCACCAGTCACATTCTACACAACACTGCTAACTAAATAATAACAGCAAATGCCTGGATACCCCTGCTGTGGTAAAACCCTTGGGAGGGGGTCTGGGAGAGGCAATAGCTGAGGATTCCATCGTACAGGTCCCCTTCCCTCCTCCTTTGGTTGGACAGGTGAGGTTTGTCCACCCTACAGAAAGCAACCGTGGGGCCACTCCCAAACCTGGCATATCACCAGGGATGTATGGGTATTCTATACTCCTACAGGGAGGTGTGATTGCAGCACATGTAGACATACCCGAGCTAGCATTCATTCATCTACACCACTACTGAACAGCCCCATAGCCCAAGCCCTGCAAGCCCGAGTCAACTGGCACAGGCCAGCCGCGGGTGTCCAACTGCAGTGTAGACATACCACACAGTAAATATTCATTACTTGAACTCAAAGTTCAGATCAGATTAAATATTTAAAAGCATATTTCCTGGGCTTAGTCTTTTTACATTTACATCTAAAAAAAGTTCTTGTGGATATTTGTTAGTTTGATCTTTGCAAAACCACTGACTTCTGCTGCATGAAGTATATAAATTAAAAAACTTTGTTTTCATATTTTTCTGTATAGCATTAAGTATCTTTTTAATCTTTTATAAAAATAAAATAAACATAACATTGATATTTTAATGTCAGCCCAAAAAGAAAGCTGTACATCTACTAAAAAAATAACTATAAGGTATCAAAAAAGACCCCTTTATAAGATCTGTGCTGACAAAATGAAAAAACAAGTTGTAGATGATTCAGAATGATGAAATCTTCATTACAGTTTTGTTGGTTCTAATTTATGGCAGTGGGGATTGTTTATAACTTTCAAGAGAAAAGAGCAGAAGCCATAAAAATGAAGCTAACGAACAAAAAAGCATGAACTTTAGAAAAGTACATAAAGTAATTGAATAATGAAAGGGCCTTTAACTAATGAGCAAATGTCCTTATCCCTGAGCTACTGCAACCAGACAATTTTTGGGAGGTGGGGGCAGAACGGGACACTATTCCATTTCCATGCCAGCTTAGTTCCAGGCAAAGTTTGCCATTATGATAAATCATGCTAATTATGCAGAGTTTCTTTGTTGTGTGGGTTACAAATCATTAATACCATTACACTAGTAAAATGCCTTACATTTAGGAATAAAAGTTGAACCCAATTACATCTGAATGCCAAAGGAGACCGCCAGTGCTTTTTATTCAGCATCATCAACCTTCATTGTATTTTATTTTATTTGATATAACAGTCTTCAAATTTGTTAAGCGGTTATAAAGAGGACAGCAATGAATTGTTCTCCATGTCCATTGAAGGTAAGACAAGATGCCATGGGCTAAATCTGCAGCAATGGGGATCTAGGTTAGTATTAGGAAAAACTTTCTAAATATAAGGCTAGTTAAATTCTGAAATAGGCTTTCAAGGGTGGTTGTAGAATCCCCATCTCATTGGAGGATTTTAAGAACAGGTTGGACAAACACCTCTCAGGGATGATCTAGGTTTACTTGCCTTAGCATAGGGGACTGGACTTGATGTCCTCATGAAATCCCTTCCAGTCCTATGTTTTTGTGAACCTACAATTGTATAACACATCATCACAGTTTAAGAGAGGATGTAGGAAGGACTCAGTACACTAATAAAAGGACACAATCTTCCATGCAGGTCCTATAAGGATCAGTAGAGGCAGTTAAGTGTATCTATTTTCAAGGGAAATTAATGCACTACAGGTTCTAAGATACCACAACAACATGTATCTTAGATATCAACACTAGATGGACAAACAACTGGAGGTGCAGATTACAAGTGCTACATTGCTAGGCTCTTTGCTTCCTAGGACAGACTCCATCATCACTCCTGGTGTTCCCAGGCGATTACACCAGCAGACTGTCTCAGACTCTCTATGGACATGATAATGTGAGGTGCCCAGTGCTCTCAACTCCAATGGACTTCACTGAGAGTTGAGGGGATTCAGTACCGTGCAGGAGATGTTCAGCATATGATAGGATCAATTCCTCCAAGAGAAACACTAGTCAACCAATGAGAACACTGGTTTGTGTTTTAACTGGTTTATATTTGGATATCAGATTTTGTTTCAATATTTTTTGGATTGAATGAAACTAGCACAATAATATTGAAGGAGAAATTCAGAAATTGTCTCTCTTTTCCAAATTAAATTAGAGATCATTGAAATACTTTCTCCTTACAGGTGGTATCCTACACACGTGAGTAGGCACTGCAAATGGGTACAGTGACCTCTCCGTATCAGCCCACCAGAACATCTCTTGTTGCAGCATCTTTCTAGAAAGTATCACTTCTAAGGTGCCTTTCCCCAGAGAGGTGTTGTCTAGTGATCTGAGTACAGCTCTGGGAGCCAGAAATATCCAAGTTCTAATCCTGGCCCAGGCACCAATTACTGAATGTGGGACTTCAGCCGGGCAGGGTGCATCTGCCGTGGCTCAGGGCTTCAGCAGGGGCAGGGCAGAAGCCCCGAGCCCTGGCAGGCATCTCTCGCCGGGCTGAAGCCCCAAGCCATGGCAGGCACACCCCAGCTCTTGACTTCTAAAGATTGCTGTATGCGGCTTGGATGGTTAGTAACTTTGGCCAGCCCTGACATATGGTTACAGAGGCCATTGTCCAACTATGGGATTTTCAAAAGGACATTCTTATGTGAATCCATGCTGGGGGGAAGAATGGGAGCTGGTGGGATGAGAAAGAAAGAAGGAGGAGGTATTAATGTAGTTTATTCCTCCCATCTGCCTCATGTCATGTCTTCTTGCATCGTGTCATAACTAACCTAGAAAGGGTAGAAAAGGGTCTTCCTTCTGTCTGTACAGCACCATGCACAGCGATTATGTAACGCCAACAGACCGCAGTCGTCAGAAGGCGGGATCAAACCAGGGACCTCTGGAGCTTAGTGCATGAGCCTCTACTGCATGAACTAAAATCCAACTGGCTGCTAGCTAAGGCTGTAGAGCAGACTCATTTTACTCTCTCTAAGTGGTCTCGGTACCACTACATGAGACAAAGCACCACACCCAGGAGGCGTGTGGGTTACAATAACACTGTATGCAAATGCTAAAATTTGAAGTTCAATACAAAAAGTGAGATGCGTGGAAATGAATAAGCTACTGAAAAGAAATGAACAATAGCAAAGGAATCCTTCTCAGCTGTGTGACTGGCTATTCTGGACAGATGAACACCTCTCTCTTTTTCATGCATTTTAAAGCTGAGATGCAGCAAGCAGCAAATCCAGTTTGCAGCTGTTTGATATGGGGGGGGGTCTTCCTCACACCACCACTTCTGAAAGAGTTGTCAAGTTTGAACATTAAAACAAAAGCTGTAGTCACCTTGCATTGTAGGCAGCCATCTCAATCATGACTTGTAGAAGGGGAAAATTAACATTTTACTTTAAAGAAAGTTCTTTCCAAATTTCAATGCTCTTGTTTTCCCAGTTATTAACATCAGATTACTATGCCAGAGCTCATCAGATTTCCTACTGCATTTTGGGGAAGACCCTTTAATGCTCTGCATGACTCCTGACACTGTGTAAAAATGTCTGCATATCTGAGGTAACTGTGCAAAGATGGTTAAGGTATGTGTAAGGTAATGAAATATTTATCTGTAATGTAAGTTAAGCTCATGCTTCCCTCTTTTTCTTTAAAAATAGGCTCTTGTGATTATATGAAAGAATAAATTAGGTCAGTCTTGTCAATTGCTGGGCAGCAGCAGGTTGCAGCACCAGGGGAGAGAAGCATCATCTCTAATGTTTCTCGCTACCAGGGGCTTTCCTCACTTTTGATTTAAACCAAACTTCCTCCCGCTTTTGAATCACACTAGGTGGGTGGTGGGTTGGGAAGTAATTTTTCCTTAAAGAGGCACAAACACCCCGGAAGCTCCTTGGTGTGCAGTCTGATCCCTTGGGTGTGCCTGGCTTGATGTGTGGGCTGTTGCAAAGCTTAAGGAAGAGGCACAGCTCCCACCTCCATCCATCCCTTCCCACTCCCTTTGGAAGGATGTACAGCTATAGTGGTGACAAAAGGGAGCAGTCCCTGTGCTGCTCTGAGTTTAGGGACCGAGACTGTCCATGTCCCTTGTGGCCATCTGCACTTTGGAATTCAGTAGGTCTTTAAACACAATTTCTAACAATCATGTTTGCCAATGCAATGATGACCATGACCTCACAGTGTAGACAAGGACCAGTCATGGTCAGCGTGCTATTTGCGTAAGAATTTGATTAGCAAGTGGCAGAATCACATACAGGAGTTCAGAACTGTAGCCAAGTGATTCATTTCATCAGCCATTTATCATTTATTTGGTGTTATGGTCAACTCACATGCTATTTCATATATAATCTATGTGTGCTAAATAGATGCAAGATGGAAAGGTCTGGAGTGACCAGAGACTGGATCAGGGAAGGTCTGAGGAATGGTAACAGTTAGGTTTTAATACCCATGCCCATTCTGGACAATGAAAGGGATGCAAGCCTGAGGCATTCAAAGGAAGCTTCATGCCAGTTACCTGGGTTATATTTCAGTAACAAAAGATTGCTATGTGGTAGTTCTATCTACCTTTCCACAAGAACTTCTACCCTTCTACCACCTCACAGAACTCAAGGTGTATGGGTCAGATGTGGGATGCAAACCCAATTTATGTGTCTCTCTCTATTAAAGTAGGAGGTACCTCAGGATATAAGTTTCCTACATCAGAAAAAGAGATGGTGACTCTCAGGACAATTAATCTATCTTTGAATGTATCTCATGGATGGCTGCCAGATATTTAGCAGTTTTTATGGGAGATGTGTGTGACGTTGCACTCTATACGATTTTATAAAAATATGCTAATGAGTGTGAATATAATGTAACTGGAATATGCTTCATGCAAAAGGTCTCTTGTAAGGTATCATTACAAATCTTATAATCTACTGAGTGTGGTCATCCTATTTGTATAAATGTATCACCAGTCTTTTTCTGCGGAAAAGGACCTAGGGGTGACAGTGGATGAGAAGCTGGATATGAGTCAGCAGTGTGCCCTTGTTGCCAAGAAGGCCAATGGCATTTTGGGATGTATAAGTAGGGGCATAGCGAGCAGATCAAGGGACGCGATTGTCCCCCTCTATTCAACATTGGTGAGGCCTCATCTGGAGTACTGTGTCCAGTTTTGGGCCCCACACTACAAGAAGGATGTGGATAAATTGGAGAGAGTCCAGCGAAGGGCAACAAAAATGATTAGGGGTCTGGAACACATGACTTATGAGGAGAGGCTGAGGGAACTGGGATTGTTTAGTCTGCGGAAGAGAAGAATGAGGGGGGATTTGATAGCTGCTTTCAACTACCTGAGAGGTGGTTCCAGAGAGGATGGTTCTAGACTATTCTCAGGAGTAGAAGAGGACAGGACAAGGAGTAATGGTCTCAAGTTGCAGTGGGGGAGGTTTAGGTTGGATATTAGGAAAAACTTTTTCACTAGGAGGGTGGTGAAACACTGGAATGCGTTACCTAGGGAGGTGGTAGAATCTCCTTCCTTAGAGGTTTTTAAGGTCAGGCTTGACAAAGCCCTGGCTGGGATGATTTAATTGGGGATTGGTCCTGCTTTGAGCAGGGGGTTGGACTAGATGACCTCCTGAGGTCCCTTCCAACCCTGATATTCTATGATTCTATGATCACTCTTGTATCTGAAACTAGAAATATGAAATATAACTCTGAGGTCCTATTGTAGTTATGCAAAGTGTGGGCCATTAATGGTGGTTTGGAATCTTAATAGCTCCAATTAACCAGGACAATTGACTGTAGATGGCTCTGTTTAGTTCTAAGTCTTCCTGTATACCTGTGGGCTGGCAAGTGGGTAATGAAGTCTTACAGTGACATGTGATCATGTCACCTGAACTGGAATCCATCTTTAACCTGGTGCTTTTCCACTGAGAAGGAGGGGTGGGAACCCAGAGGGACAAAGGATTCCCGCCTTATGCAAAAGATATATAAGTGGGTGGAACAGAACAAATGGGGCGGCCATCATGAGAAATCCCCTAGCTACCACCTGAGCTGGAATGAGGGTTGTACCAGGGGAAAGGATTGTGCCCAGACTAGGAAGGCGTCCAGTCTGTGAAAGAAACTTATTGAAACATCTCTGAGGGTGAGATGTTACCTGTATTCAGTTTATTACTGTACTAGTCTTAGACTTGAGTGTTTTATTTTATTTTGCTTGGTAATTCACTTTGTTCTGTCTGTTACTACCTGGAACCACTTAAATCCTACTTTCTATATTTAATAAAATCACTTTTTACTTATTAATTAACCCAGAGTATATATTAATGCCTGGGGAGGCAAACAGCTGTGCATCTCTCTCTATCAGTGTTATAGAGGGTTAACAATTTATGAGTTTACCCTGCATAAGCTTTATACAGGGTAAAACGAATTTATTTGGGGTTTGGACCCCATTGGGAGTTGGGCATCTGAGTGTCAAAGACATGAACACTTCTTAAGTTGCTTTCAGCTAAGCCTGCAGCTTTGGGGCACGTAGTTGAGACCCTGGGTGTGTGTTGGAGCAGACTGGCGTGTCTGGCTCAGCAAGCTGGCAAGGAAAGCAAGGGCTGAAGTAGTTTTGGCATATTAGGTGGCAGTCCCAAGGGGGTTTCCGTGATCCAATCCATCACAATGTGATCTAATGATCTATGCCAAACATGTAATATAAGACAAGACAATCATTATGTCAGTGGTAAGGTCCTAGCAAGTGTGTAACCACAAACCAAACCCTGGATTCAAACATTCCTAAGTCTGAGAAAGTTTGGATCTGGAATTTGCAGGTCAGGCTTGAGCTGAGTTCTTGGGAAGCCAAGTGGAAAGATGTCTCAGAGGAAATCTCAATAAGTCCCATAACTAGTAATAGCTAACACTGTATTGTAAAGCCACATAATAAAAGGAGGGCAGTTTCCTTCCCACAATGCCAATGGCAAAGTTGTCTTGACTATGGAACAAGAGGAAACCTAAAAAAGTCTGAAAATGTAACAAGAGTAAATCCTTTCCTTTGTACTGAACGAACACACTGTACTCCTACACATATTCACAAAGGAAGAGCTTCTTTATACTATAAAATCTGTTGTTTTTCTCAGTGAATTGCTAATCAAATGATCATATGATCTATTAATATATTACAAATACAGAGCTGGCCAGGTGTTTCATATAATTCAAATGTTAAATAATTTGTGTCTTCTTCCTAAATGTTTTCCTCCTAATGTTGTATGTCTGTCTCTCCCTACTTCTGCCATCCTTTGAATATATATTTAGAGCTGGTTATATAATATGTTGAGTGCTCAAGATCTCAATGTACTCACTCATTTGTTCTTTATTTCCCTGATGAAAGGTTTGACCTGACAGCTAGTTACAGTGGGATTTACTTCACTATTCCATATGGTAAGATGTGAGTTAAATAAAAATTCTTTTTACCCTTGGTGGATTTTCAAGCATGCAGGCTCAGGTGAAGCTTCATCTAATCTAATGAGAACAGAGTGCTATTGTTTTACTTGCTTGTGAATCATTGTTCACATACATCAGGAAAGCCTGAAATCTTATGCAGTGTCTTTTATAATATAAAAACATTGTCCATTGGCTTTTATTAAAAATAAATCCTGTTCATTTAAACAGCAGTTTGGTCAGAAAAAAATATTAGGAAATAAAGATAACACATTTAACCCAGCTTCAGTGCATCATATAATGCTCAGTAATTACAGAGACACAAATCTATTATTGGTGTCTATTCAGTTCGCATAAATCAAATTAATATTAAATTTGTCAAATAATCCCTGCAAATCCCATGTAGCAGATAAAAAACAGTTAGTATCATTCCATTCTTATCATCGAATATCAGCGCAATTAAAGATGGTACCATTTGACAATACAGAAAAATCCAGTAGCAATGGAATTTCAGAGGAAAGCTTTTAAAAATAATCTTTGTTGATGCTGAAAAATAATCAGAATGATCCTCAACATACACACACACACACACTTTCACATTCCTCACTAAAGTTATCTTCTAGCTCCACATACTTGAATTCTGTACCTTCATAGGTCAAAAGGGCCAATTCAAAAGACAACAGAAAAATATAGACTGTAGACAGATATAGATTGCAGCTATGAAATAGAAATAATGAGGATTAAAATCTCCCCATCGAGGTGAAGCTAGTTCCCCCTGATGCTAGTTGCCTACAAAAATGCAAACAGAATAATGGAAGAACATTCCCTCTATTACTCTTTCATTTGGATTTGACTCCAGTTCATACACACACTTTTTTTTTTTTTATTAAAGACCTGATGAAATGAAGGAAAGCAGCACATAAATTAGCAGCAGCTCAAATTTACAAACATGAAGCACAGAACACTATGCCTTCAATCAGCCATTCACTGGGAGTACTCACAGTTAAACCACAAAAAATTAACAACACCCGTTTGACTTACAGAACATTGTATGCTTCAGAATGCACAAAACCAGCTGTGTACTTACAAGGTTTCTTAAACAAATTGATCATCCCTACAAATTCAGATGTAGTCAGAAAACCTCCAGACTTTCTCTTCTCTGAGGAGGAAATAACAGAAGCCATGAAATCACCAAGAGAACATTTTTTTTTTTTTTAGAGAGCCCTTAAGGACATATTGTAAAGTGAAAGGAAACTTTGTGGCTGCAGCCCTATGGATCAAGTTGCACATGCACTCTTATACTTAGCTTTATTTAACACTCCCTCAACCGCACTAAAGTCCTCATAAAGTAAAGGAGCTTCTAAAAGAAAATGCAAAAGGTAATTCTTAGCTGGTAAATCAGTGTGATTATGAACCAAAATAATGGGATTAGGAGCCAGGAACTCCTAAATTCTAACTCTTCACTTGCCACTCACTTGCTATGTGAAATGAGGTAAATTACTCAAACTCTCTGTTTCCAGTTTCCCCACCTATAAAATTGAAAAATGACAACTTACCTTTTTTAAAGAGGTAAACAAAGTAAACGGGTGGCATGGTACTTTGAAGATATAACAACTGCTATATAAAAGAGTCAGTCATTTTAATAGGCAACAGATTAAAAAATTAAAATTATTTTACAATTAACATTTCCAACATCTAGAGAAACTATTATACATCAAGTAATCACCATGCAATCCACTCCCTGAGTTTAGCGAGAAACACTGTCGTTAGGTACTAGTACTTTCTGAGAAAGGGTTATATGGTATGAAATGGAGATGAGAAGTGAGACAGGGCCTGTCTACACTTAAAATACTACTACTGCAGCAGTGCCGCTGTAGCGCTTCAGTGTAGACACTATCTCCACCTCCCTGAGAGGTGGTAGCAAAGTTGATAGAAGCATTCTTCTGTTGACCTAGCGCGGACTACACAGGGACTTAGCTTGGTTTAACAACGCTGCTCAGGGGCGTGGATTTTTCACACCTCTGACCGATGTAGTTAAACCAACCTCATTTTCTAGTGTAGACCAGGCCTTAGCCAGACTGCTCCATCTTCACAGAGGAAGTGAAAATAATGAGATTTCCTCTCCAGAAGTGAGAAAAGCTCAAATATCTAAAGGCGGCTTTACTAATCAGTTCTAGTCCCACATTTTGGCCACCAGCAAAAGCCCACTGAAATCAGTGGAAGTCCTTTCATTTACTTCCATAGGCTTTGTATTGGGCCCTTAATGTATTACGCCACTGGCTACTACTTTACAGAAGTTTCAAACATCTATGACCTCCAGTCTTTGAGGGCAAGACTTGAAAAAATAGTAGCCAAAAGTTAGGCTCCTAGGTCCATATTTAGCACCTAAATAAGCGGCCTGGTTTTCAAAGTGCAGAGCACCCAGCAGCTACTATCTTGTAGCCCTTTGCTAGGCAATCCTGAATTAAATTCTTTCTCCATCTCTTGTTACACTGTGATTCACAATCTGATGTCTTAGAGGTTTTGGACAGATTTTTTAAAAAAAATTGGTGGCTAAAGTTAGCCTTTTAAAGCCACTTATTTAGATTTTCAAACATAGGTTTTCAAGCCTAGACTTAGGCACCCATTTTTGAAAATCTTGACCTCAAAGACTTTAGATCCTATAGTTGATCTCTCTCCCCAGAACACATTTGGGTTAGTGGCAAAATTGTTCACAGCTCTGCACTTGGAATTTTTGCTGTCACATATACTCTGATGAGACTGGGTTTATAAGAAACGAAAATAGCTAATGGCTATCTTCTGCTTAGGGTGACAGAGATCCTGGCTCCTGCATACCAGTGAAGGTGGTTCTTGAAAGGGATAAACAAATGTTTCTTAACAGGGTAGCACCTTAATTAAACCCATGGCACATTCAAAAAAAGATTTCTTGGATCACGATTTCTCTCTCTGGCCAAGTTAACACAGTTCAAATAACCAAACTATGATTATGGCAGTGTCTCAGAATCCCAATCACTGCTCCGGCACCTCAAAAACCACACAACATAAAGGCAGTTATATCCCAAAATACAGATAGACAGACAAATGAGATGGAGGTGATAGGGGAGGAAGAGGAACAGGTAAGGAGAACTGGGAATATACCTACTTGCTCCTCATATCCTCTGCCTCCCAGGGCATTACCAAGAGTTTTACAGTACATTTATCAAAGGGGTAAATTTTATTATCAGTATGTTTCTTGTAAGACTCATTCTGTTAGTGAAACTGATAGATTCTTATGACATAAGAGGACTAGTCTTGTCTGAGTTTACTTTTATTTCTAATTTAAAAAGCGATTATCCAACTCCCCAAGTGTCTTTGACAAATTACATGAGCAGAACACAAATCTTGAAAAGCAGCTTTTTCCTCATCAACAAAACCTGAATCCCCACAGTTCAAACTCCTTTGTCCACCAAACCCCTCCCTCCATAGCACCCTGCACCACAAATAGATGTGCCTTGCAGTGTGCCCTAACAGTCAGAAAACCAAGACTATTTCAGACCACAAGGAGTTTACACAGAACAGTGGACCCATCACAGAGAACACTACCACCACTTTGAGTGCCTACACTGACAACAACTGTGGCAAAATTGCACAAGGCAAGGTCTAAACTTTAAGGTCTTTAGGGATTTATAGGTAAAAACCAACAACTGAATTCAGTCTGGAGACCAACAGGCAGGTAGTACAGATCTTGGAGACGTCATGCGTTAACACTTGGAAGCATTCCTTAAACTGGTTCAGAATGTGGTAACCCACCAACTATAGAGAAAGCAGAGGCTATAAAGCTGACGCGGTCAAAATTTGGACCAGTTGAAAATAAAGGCAGTTTTTCCATTGACTTCCATGGAAACAAGATTTGGCCACTGGAGAACATAATGGACCAAACATTAAAAGGGTCTTGATTAACCTCCCCCCCCCGGCCGCCAACACAAGAAACTCCAATTGACTTCAAAGCTTTGGCAAAATCAGGGCCAAGACAAACATTTCAGGGGAAAACATGGTTGGGTTCAATGCACCATGAGTACTTCCACTAACCTAAACAGGCAGGATGTTTTTGTCCTGTTTTAAAATGAAGTAAGTATACAAGCCATCTTTTAAATTATTGAATGACTAGCTGCAAAAGCTGAATAGTCTTTTATATAAAAATGAAGGCAGCATGTTTGAAAAGCCTCCCTTGTTCAAATATTGGTAGTTGATTAAAATCTATGCAATTTACTTTGAGTTGATTCATACATCGAAAAGGTTGTAGATCTTAAGAGTTTATAACTAGAGACAAATTTGGGTAATGATTAATTAAAAAACTGAATTCTAAGTAGCATGAGTTTCTTAAAACTGAGTCTCAATTTGGAAAAGGAGTGGTGGGGTGCAGTTTTACAAAGAACAATAAAAAGAAGCAGAGAAAAAGGAGGAAGAAATTTAAGCCTAACAACAGAGAGTTAGGTCCTGTTTTCTGACAAGTTTAAACAGCTGGTCGGAGAGCAAGTGGGCATTGACAGCACGTGAACTGCCCGTTTGAAGAGGCTAGCTCCTGCCCCTGCCTTTTCTGCCTGAGGCCCTGCCCCCTCCATCACATCCGCCCTCCCTCCCCTGACAGAGCACCAAGCCCTCACTGTGGACACCATGCCCGCCACCCCATCCCAACACCCCCAGCCCCGGAGCGCCAGGTCCCCCCAGCGCCGTCCCCAGCCACCCCAAGTCCCCGGCTGCAGGCCAGCCCACCCTAGCCCCAGCCTGCTTAGGGGAAGAGGAACAGCCTGCTTTGGCTGGGGCCATGGAGGAAGCGGTACAAAGCAGGAGTGGGCCTCGGGGCGGAGCATAGGCAGGGTTATGCCTGACTGTTTGGGGATGCCCAGACTCCCCTGGCCTGCAATACCCACCGCCCATGTAAGTGGGAACTGACTGATATCAAAACGTGACTGTTATCAAGTCTGTAGATGAAAACAGAACTATTTTTGTAAGAATTCGATGAGGAACTCTGTGTGTGTGTGTGTGTATTGGTAGTGCATACATATTATATCTTATATACACAAATATCTGTATCTTGAACAGCTGCCAAAGCTCTACTGGCTAAGCCACATTGACATGTTACCTGAAATATTCAGAGCTACAAAAAATTTCTTACTGAGCCCTCCTAAAACAGTACCTGACCGTGGTCTGGAAGGATACCGGATGTGGATCACCCCAGCCCATCCCAACCACTAGATCCATATGCAGAGGAAATGCACCACACAGATTTTCCCCTTCCCATGCAATTACATGGTTAGGTTTAACCACTCTCACGACACCATTTCCCTATCTTCAGAGGGTAGTCTATGGGTCTGTGATCAATGCTGAAGGAAGCAGATGGAGACTGTGCAGTTTAGGGTCAGTACTAGGGAGGCTAAAATGGGAAGGAGACACTCACCTCCCCAGCCCTGCAGAGATTTCCTGGAAAAATTAATCCAGCCAGACCTCTATGCACCCTCCCCAGCCCCAGCTTGTGCACACCCCCACCTCACACCCAGCAGACAGCCATGAGTAGACTGTTGCCAATGGAACATGCTGCCAGGAACTGGACAAGTGACACTACTAGAGGTCAATATAGATATGTAGGGACTCCTGCAGAACCATGGGAGCCCTGGGGAACTTCAAGGTTTTAAGGCACAAATGTATTTAGGGTGGGCTTTTGATGGGACTGCTCATAGTAATAAGGTTAAGCATGTGCTCTGGAGCCTTAGTTGGGAAACCATGAGATAAGTTTTTAAAAATCAGGAATGCAGATAATAGCACTACTTTCATACCTGGTTCCAGAGGGAGCAACAGCGAGAAGACCCCGAATGTAACTGTAAATTCACCCTTAAGAAGCTCCATTAGCGGTATTAATAATATTGATGACATCCTGAAATTTGTGCTCTCTTGGCAGCACGGCTCACCTCACATTTTCATCTTGTCTTATATTGGATACAAGGTGAGGTGAAACCACTGGGACCATTAAGAGTGAGATATAATTCTAGCTAATTCTAGACATGGCTCTTTAATTTTTGCTTCATTACATGGGTTATTTTCTTTTCAATATGCATTACCTTAGGTGTAAGGCACTGAACGCAAAGTGGAAAAATGTACACTGCTGCTGTCTGTGCTATACCTGTTCTGAGGGTAAACAGAGGTCTTCATTTGCTAGGGCTGCCAGTCCAACACCTTTCAAACAAATTAAATTCACACAGACAAAGAGAGACACACATGAAGTGATCTTTGAAGGTGTGCCCCTAAGCTTGCCATTGGAGAGAACAGTCTCTTCTTTTAATGATCATTCTTGTAATTCACCACTAATCTTCTTCTTATTATGGGCATTTTACCCAAATAAGACCTGGGCACTTATCCTTTCTTATCTCATTAAACCACAGACCCCTTAGTCCATTACTGTTCATCTCAGATCTGATCAGCTAAATTTCTACCAGATAGGTTCCATTCACCAACTTACATTGACAAGACTTTGACACTTTTTTCAATTCTAAATTTTTTAAATCAAAGTAATAGAAATCTAATCATTGCCAGCACTGAAAGTGCAAAGCTGAGACAGCCCTGCAGAAAGAAAAAGGAATTGAGTAGAATGAGGCCACATCACACCACAGTATACCATGAAGTTATTCTATTCACTTGAACAATTTCATGTTCATATACTGCAGTAATAATCACAACACAAAAATACCACACTGTTAGCCATTTTAAAGAGACAGAACCATTTCTTATTCATTGGTGAATAAAAATACCAGTTAATTGGCCCCTTCTAGCCTTCCTCTGGCTCTGTAGCCAAACAGAGAATTTAAGAGAAACTACAGCAAGGGTGACCTTGCATATTTCCCCAGATACAAAGACCAGACATCCCTATTTTAGTACATAGCCCCTGGGTCCTCCTGAAAAGTTCCATGGTTTTATCCTGGTTTGAATACATCTTTTGGGACAGCGGACAACTTGTTTCTTGGCATTTATTGTGCAACAGTGCTGAGAGCACATAAAGTGCTTCCTGTCACCAGCCAGATTTGCTCTTCCTATCCTCTGGCCTTCCACGTATCTGTGGCCTCCTCTCTGTTCCTGGGAGCCCCCCACAATGCCAACTGGCAGAGGGCACACCATACTGTAACTCAGATCAGGCCTGACACACTCATTACCCCCAACATACTGTTGTCCTAATATGTATCTAAAAGGTGTCATGTAAGATATCATATGTAAACTGGTAACACGCTGGCCCTGAAAAAAAATCACTGTGTGATGTATGTACGGCTTGTGTACAAAGAGTTATATCCGCCTGCAGGAAATATGTTCTTAAAATATGTTTGGGAAGCGGCGTATAAACCCAGCCTCCCCAAGACAAAAGGAATGTGTATTTACCTGTCTGACCAGCTTCACTATTGGCAGAGGGCAATGAAAGCACATTTACATATATGATAAACTAACAATCAAGTGGCAGTTTATTGAGCACATTGGGGGACACAGTCTGCACCCCAGGAATCTTTCCTAGCTCTTGAGGCAGACACACTGGACTATGGATAATATAAGGCATACAAAAAGGCATTTTAGGGATCCATCACTTAGGGAACCATGGGAACAGCATTTTGTGAATGTTGGGTCCCCTGGGCTGGAGATGCTGGTAACTTGATGTAAGTAAGAAAACTGCTTCGGCAAAGACTGTAACTTGCCAAGATTAAGCTTTAGTCAATAGAAAGCGTGTTTTATTTTATTTTGTTTTGTTTGTAACCAGACCTGTCTCTTTTCTCTTGCTTAATATCACTTAAATCTCTGTTCTTTATTAATAAACGTATTCTAGTTTTATTACAAAGCATCTCAAGTGCTGTGCATTAGAGTGAAGAGTGAGTCTTCAGCTAGCCTAACTGGCTGATATGTGCTCTACCTTTCTGGAGGCAGCAAACTCAATAATTTCTGTGAGTGTACAGTGAGAGGGACTGGACAACGTAGGGGGACATCTCTGGGGAACTCGGGAACTGGGGTTCACTGACTTATCAGCATGGCAAGGTTTAGACTGGCAAAGTCTTGACGAGTTTGCTGGCAAGGCAGATCAGGATGCTGTGTCAGAGAGCTGACACATAGCTTAGCAGCAGCAGAGCTCTCACTGTTGCTAACATGGGGGGTAACACGGTATACACAGGAATATACTAAATGGAACAAACCCGCATTGAAATAAGGGTAACAAAATAATCTAATACAGGATTACCTCTCCATATCTAATTTCTAGAATTCTTTGATTCACATGAGGCTAAATCTGAGCTGAATATTATATAAGATCAACATAGAAACCCATGTGAAATAATAAGAAGACATAACTGCAACTTTATAAGAAAGGGAAGAAATATTGGGCCAAATGCTTGCTGTCATTACCTAGTCTTTATGCAGAGAAAACTCCCGTGAGTTTTTCCTGAAAAAGGGCTATAGGATTTGACCTATTAAAAATAAGAAAGACCTGTTTTGAAAAAAACAGTGGTTTACAATCACTAAGAACTTGCTATCTCAAACTATGATATATCACTTTTATTTAAAATGGAGCATGTCAGGAGACCAGTCTGTGATAAATAAAACCTGGAAGACGGTCACCACTACAACCTTTCAGTCAGAGCAAGAGCACAGATCCTTTAGGCTGCTTTACATTTCTTTTGCCCAGTTCATGAGGAAGAAGGAAGCTTCATACATAAACAAAATGAAAAAGAAAATGGATTCTGCCTCTTTAAGTTGCAATCAAAAGCACCAATTTATTTTTACAGTACCTGAAGCATCAGTACCCAGTACCTCAGCTTGAACATTCTGTTTATTGTCCCTTTCATCTGTAGCCATGGTTTTGTCAAATGTTACTGAAACAAAAAGTACAACACAGCAGATTTACATAACCAATGAATTTAGGAAGACCGAAATGCATAGTTCTGCTCCACTCATTGTTTCTCTGTCCTTTTACAATGAAATTTCTTATGTTTTAACATTATTTAGATACAGATGCTAAAATATGCAATAAAATGCCTTATCCAGTTTGACTATTAAATCTTCAATACAATATAAGAATTATAATTGCATTTCATAAGAAATGAACAACTGCAGCTCCAGTAAATTATACCTCCCTCAAATTATGGAGCCTTGTAATAAGGAGACTGTATGATATTGAATATGTTTGTATTTAATGTCAGTGTCTAGCTTATTGAGAATTGTTCTCTTGGTGATGATGGAAAGAAGTAATAGGTCTACAGATATTTTTACAATGTTTGCAATATTTTTACTTAACCAAACAACTACGGTGTGAACACATCTCTTTGGAAGTTCAGTTGTTCCCTAAGCTTTCACTTACAGAAGAGTGTATATTTTTAAGATTTTAAGTTCTACCAGGTGATGAAGAACTAATGTTACAGGTTCACTAAAGGAAGAGACACTTTGTTGCCTACATTAAGAATGCTATTCATACCAGTAGACTATACCTTCCAGAACCAGCAGGATATTCATTAAATAATTATGGGGTTTATCTTTCTGTAAACATAGGTTCAAATTTAGATAACCATTTAAAAGGTCTTCAAAAACTATTGTAGGGAGATCTTCCTGTAGGCTGTGTACCTGCTATCAAACTAAATCTCAATCTCCTAGAATTACTTTCTCCTCTCTTTTTTCAGGGGAGAGAAGGATGATATGGTGGGGGTGTGTTGCTTGACACAGTGGTACATATATACAGTATGGGCACAGATAAGACAATACTGTAAGATATTATTTCTACTGGATACTGCATTAACACAAAGTACACCTTTTCAAGACCTGATGATGGGAAACTAAATTAACTGGTTGTCACTCTAAAGGGAAAATTCAACTCTTGCTACTAGCCAGGATACAGATTTGGAGACATCTCTCCAACTCATCTCTGCCTATTATAAGTACATTGTTGTATGCAGTGTAGTTGTCGCCATGTTGGTCTCAGGTTATTAGAGAGACAAGGTGGGTGAGGCAATATCTTTTATTGGACCAACTTCTGTTGGTGAGAGAGAAACTCTTTCACTCTTACACAGAGCTGTACGCTGACCTGAAGAAGAGCTCTGCGTAAGCTTGAAAGCCTGTCTCTCTCGCCAACAGAAGTTGGTCCAATAAAAGATATTACCTCACCCACCTTGTCTCTCTATTGTAAATCCAGTAAATCACAGAACTTCAAGGCAACTATAGACAGCAGTGAACATTAGGCAGAGGTATATAAGACATTATGGGCCAAATTTTCAAACATCGTATACGTGCTTTAAGTTGCACCTACAAAATAGGCACATGCAAAATGAACTGTGAGTGAACCATTTGCATGTAACTATAACTTTTGCACATGTGTGTGTTCCATGTACTTTTATTTGCTGCAAGTGTGTGCATATCGTTTGCAGGTGCGGTGTATGAAATATATGTTTGAAAATGTGGCAATATTTCTGAGGTGCATTTTGGAAGCAATGTCCTCGAGTTTAATTGTCTCAGGCTTTATTTTAAAAATGTTGCAATATTGTACAATTATGGCCCTCAGCACTGTAATAACACTACTGTAAGAAACAGTTTTGCATTATCACCATAGAATACCGCAGCATAATTTTATAAAAAGTTTCTAATTACTATTATTTATATAGCAACATAAGCATACATAGGCTAGCATGGTACAGTAAGTGACTTGCTCAGCAATTAACAGATTCTTGTCCCTAAGAACTTGTAGCCTAATGGTAAAAGTACACTGAAGAGCTGAACACAAACAGAGCAGAATATGGTCATTCAAGAAAAAAAGGCTTCACAGAATATATGGTTTTAGAAAATTTTTGAAATGGAGATGGAGAAGGCATTTTGCATATGGTTACCAAGTAGATTCATGAGACTTGTATAATGCCCTCCGCACTGCTTTGAAAATGTACCCCACAGTGTCCCATGACTACTTGCAGAGATAAACAGAAATGCATTACCAATACAGACATAAGATGAAAAGCTACAGTGAGATCACAGAGAATAGTGTTATGTCATGAGTTCCAATCTAAATATTGGCAAAAAGAAAAGGAGTACTTGTGGCACCTTAGAGACTAACCAATTTATTTGAGCATGAGCTTTCGTGAGCTACAGCTCACTTCATCGGATGCATACCGTGGAAACTGCAGAAGACATTATATACACAGAGACCATGAAACAATACCTCCTCCCACCCCACTGTCCTGCTGGTAATAGCTTATCTAAAGTGATCATCAAGTGATCATCAAAATCTAAATATTGGTTCTTTTTCTTCTAGAATTCTCAGAAAAGTTGCCTCTGTTGATATCTTGCCAGTCACTTAGTACCTGATTCAGGAACACACTTAACTATGTGGTTAAAGTTCAGCATGTGCTTCTGCGCTTTCCTGAATAGGGATGTTCTCCTGAACTGGGGCCTCTAAGATTATTTAGCCAATTAATGCACTGCCACTACAACATTTGGGGGCCATGCGGGTGCCCAAAGCGGTGCCACTGGTCTGGAGGTATCTATTGTCACCAAATTTGAAATAATTGTGCATGAGGATAAAGTCACAGAGCTCAGCAACCAGTTGTGCTGTGGCATCATCAGGGATACTGTTCCTGACAGCTTGTATTCCATCTGTGTGTGGGATGTTTGTGTAAAGAGCCTCTACATCCATGGTGGCTAGGATGGTGTTTTCTGGAAGATCATTGTAGTTTTTTGCATTGTAGTTTTTTCAGGAAATCAGTAGTGTCACGGAGATAGCTGTGAGTGCTGGTGGCATAGGGTCCGAGTAGAGAGTCCACATATCTGGAGAGTCCTTCAGTGTCTTGGGATTCCTTTTGCCTACTGTGTTTCATGCTGGTTATACATCAGAATACAAAACCTGGGTGAAATTCCTGGGTGGAATTTTTCAGATAAAATTTATGTCAAATTCATCAAATTGTTTCAGTTGGAAAAAAAATTAAAAAGTCAAAATGTTTCATTTTGACATTTTCTAAATGAAGCATTTTGACTTTTCAATTAAAAATGACTTTTCATTTTGAATTTTACTTTAATTATATTTAAAACAATTAAGACAAAAACTCTGAAAAACAAAATAAAACCCAAAACTTTTGTTCAACCAAAATTATTTTTCCCCCAATATTTCAGGTTAGCCACCAAACCAAAAGATCAGTTATTCACACAGCTCTATTCCTGACACAATTTAAACTGCCATTAAATATAGGTTTTGTGCTAAATTCCTAGCATTTTTTTTTTAACATCTCTTGTGTACCTCAGTGGATAGCTCCGTAAAGCCATGGAGAAGAGGAGCTACACTGCCGAGGAATCAGAGGGAGAAACTGTTGCTCCTGTGTTAGCACTCAAAGAGTGAGAGGCTCTAGCGGGCGTTGGTAATTTCTTTGTTCATATTTTATTCCTATTTAGAAATGACTGAAAGTAAGTTCAGCAAGAGCAGCCCTCAATGTTTAGCAGTGACAATATAACCTGTCAGCTAGAGGGAACTTCTGTGAAGGAGGCTGTGTCATCACTCACTTCCCAAACATTTTGTAGCCTCATAGATCTCTGGACATTTGATACAGCCAGGAGAGCTGCAGGGTGTTTTCTCCTACATTACACCAGCAGATCTGCCTATTGCTCTCCCCTTCAGGGCCAGCATGAAGCATTCCTCTCATCCTCAAACATACCAACTTGCTGCATTGCAAGTGTGACAGTCACCATCTTGGCAAATACCAGGGATTGAATTTATGATCCCCAGAGATAAAAGCATGATCCTTTACAGCTTGTCCTAACAGCCACTATCTCAAGATGAGAGCAATCACAGGCTTAGATCCTCTGTGGATTGGACAGCAGGAGATATACCACACACACACACACACACCGATCAGTAGGTTACACATGCAAACCGTGTAACAAAGGAGTTAAATGTAAAACGTGTATTTTGGTGATTCAGACCATAATTTACATAGTTTTTAAATACAAATGTGTTTTAAAATAATCTTTGCACTGTGTGACTTGCATGTAACTATAGCATCTTCCCACATGGATCAGAAGCAGGCTTTTGAACCCCTTCACCTTCAGATCTCTAACTTAACCACTCTCTGTTTAGCTACCAGAACAGGGGCTGCAGGATGCTATTAAACTGGGGGGCACAGATTTCCCTTCCCTGACTCCCTCTTCCTTTCTCAGGTGCCTCTCCCCTATCAGCAGCCTGACCCCCCAGGCCCCATCCTCCCAGCCCATGAGCATCACATCCATCCCCACCAAATTTGAGCAAGTGGTTTTGTGACCTGGCACACGGGGTTGCAGCACCACTCAGGTTTGGCCCAGCCAAAAAGTGGTCGGGCCATGGACTGGATGGTCCCCCAAACCACACCCCGCATCTCTGCAGCCTATGCAGAATAACGGTTAGCCTCTGCATAGACCACTCACTAAAGGAAGACTTGACATACATTTTCATAGTGGTTTACACAGCTGTTTATTAATCAGCTGTATAATATTGGTAATCAAGAACCCTGAATTCTATCCCTGAGTCTGGGAGAGAAGAGCGGGTTATAGTGGTTAGAGACAGGATAACACAAACTAAATTAGTCAGTCATTCTAAAAGGTAGTGTGATGCAATAAATAATGTTCGTGATAGTAAATGTTAGAGACCTATGGTCTGGACCTGCAGTGACCTTGCATAAGTCCTCTGCTAATTTATTTTAAAAATGGAGCAGAACAGGGAGATGAGACTGTTTAGCAGCTCTTCCCTACTTGTCTTCTTGATTGGCGTTCACATCTGTAGTTTTTAATAATGGTAGTGAATTTCAAAGGACTTCAAACAGCACTTAGGTGAGATGTGAACTCCTGATGTCCCCTCCCAAATCTGGGAACTTTCTCCTAAACTACAGGGATATGCAGTCGGGGAAGGAGGTAGACTGTGTGTGTCTCACTCTGATTTTTCATCCAACTAAAATTTGGTGGGTTCACCTTGGCACACACATTCTCAATTGTAGCGAAAAAGTTATATAACACTGTAAACAAACACTACCCAGGTATAACAGATGATATTTCAGGAATCTGCATGAGGAGCAGCAGTGAGGCAAAAGGACAGTCTCAGGGTGTCTTAGATTTCTTGCAAAAAGGATACTAAGAAAAGTGAGACAGTCCAGTGGATGGTGGGAGAAGGGGGAAATCATTAGAATGGGTGATTTTTGAATTATTAGTCTTTCTTTGCCAATTCATTTTTCATCAAACCACCAAGGAAAAATCTAAACAGTACTCAAAGTTTATAATCTATGTTTTGTTTTTTGTAATTTCAGTTAGATTTTTACAAGATAAAGGTTTAAATCTCCTGTTAAAACTGAACTTTGTAATGCCAACTTAACTATTACACAGCTGCCATTGCACCCTAACAACACACACATAAGCAGATAGTAAAAGCACAAAATGTGGACAGTCCTATGTCCTAACAAAGGAAGGAAAGTGCAGACAGAAAACTATAACAAAAGCCCAAGCTTTTGAAACAACTGTTGCAAATAGACTAATAATATAAAACCCCACAAATTGCAATCCAACTTCCCCTGCAAACACTCCTCTGAACAGAGTCCCCTGGTGCAAAGACTAATTCCCAGTACACATTATATGTGTAAGCTAAAGCACCTGAGTACTCAGTTACTAAAAACTCAGTCTGAAATGCACAAATGCTGACCAGTTTATAGATGGAAGAACCCATCATCATGGACAAGGAACTCCAATGATATGATGGGATGAGGGACAAAGGATCTAAAGATCTCTCAGGAATTACCACCTATCAATTTCAGGGGTGGAGATTACACACACTCACAGTTTGTGTCCTCCTGGCAAGGAGTGGGAGCCCAGGTGCTTCTGAGCAGGGCATGATCAGGCAATCTCCTCTTAGTCTTTGGCCTGCCAGTACCTAGGTTCTTCTTAAGTGATGTACATGATTTCAGGTGCCTTGTGTCAGTAGCAGGGGCAGGAACTTGCAGAGGATAAACTGAGCACTCTGGTTGTGTTCTCCCTTCCTCTCCTCCCTGTTTGACTCCCCCAAATTCTTAGCTGCCAAGTTTTGTGCCGCTCCATGTAATTCACTAATCTGCACATTTGAAAGTAACTTTGATATAACCACAAAAATCAGTTTTGAAAACGTGTGGACTTAGTACAGGTAAAACGGGTTGGATTTACAATGCATTTTCCTCACAGGGCTCCCCCTAAACAGTGAGGGTAGGTGGGACCTTATTCCTTGCCTTTCTCAGAAGGCATAGGGTGTGGGGCTTGGGGGGGAACTAGAGATGACCAGGGACTTTTGAGGATAGGGTGGATGAGGGGTGGTTTCTGGGTGTGAGGAAACCCACCAGAAGCGAGAGTTTCTGCAGGGTTTCCTCTTAGCAGCCCCCCTGTCCCTACATCCCATTCCCTCTCTATTCCTTGCTCCCCTGACAGTGGGGACGGCTTCTCCCTTAGCTCCTGTCCCATTCACTTCCCCAGCAGCCCTTGTCCTCACAGCAGCCTCTTCCCCCAGTAGCCCTTGTCCCTTCTCCTTTCCTTTCTCCCCCAGCAGCCCGCCCCCCCCCCCACTCCGTAGAGTGCTCACACCACCCACAGCCCCTCCTTCCATCCCATTGTTCCACCTGGTTGGCAATCAGCAGGGTGACTAAAAGTGGGGAAGGCAAACCGCTGCTTGTCCACTGGGTAGGCTGCACTGCACCCCCTGCTGGTGTTCAGGATAAACTACGGTCCAAACCCTCCTGCTTAACTGTTCAGCACTGCTTGTAGGAATGCATGAGGCAATGGCAGCTCTGCAAATTTCCCCTAAGCCCAACTCTTATTCACCCTCCCCTTGGGGAAACTTCCCTAGCTTTTATTTGTTCTGGAGACCTTTCTGAACCTCCCATTTCCAACCGTCAGAATAACTGGAATTTCATCACTCTAGCCACTGGAGCCAAAACCAGCAGACCAGTCACAAAGCTTTGGGGCAATTTTGCCCTGGAGTCATTGGAGATCAGAACCTGCATCCGTAAAAACTTGGATGGAAAATCAATTTGGTTGCAGTGACAGTATGTACATGGATTAATTCTGTTTATCACCAAAACATGCTGTAAATATAGCAAGAGAAGACTGGAAAATGAGTCATCTAATGCTACGTTAGAAAGTCACATAAACCAAGGTCTCTTACCAGGCCCTCTACTTATTCTGTTAAAATAAAGAATTTTATCCGCTTAGCTGATTGCTGCACAGTGATTTATCTGTTCACATTTTTTCATCTCTTGCTTTGTAAAAAAACTCCAACGGGCTCTTGTCAAACAATTTTCCATGAACAGGAAGAACTGTAGTATGGAACTTCCAAATATCTGAAGGGACAAAGCATTTATCCTCTATAGTCATTGTGCTGCTATAAGAAAAAGAGAGAAGCCTGAATTGGATGAGTATAAGGAACAAGAGAGGGAGACAAAAGTTTTACCAGCAAAGTGCTAGCGTAGACATTGCTAGTGTAGAAATTAATGGAGCAAAGGAAAAAGACTGCTATGAATGATACAATGGAAATAGGAAGTTTAACAGAATTAAAGAAAACGAAGGCTTTTCTATTCCCCCTATCTGCTCAAGGAATGAAAGAGCAAAAGAACGCCTAGAAGGAAATTTTAAGCTTTTGGATCACCAGGACAGGCGCTACAAGCAAAACAAGCCTGATGCCATCAGCTGTTACACTGAGAAAGAAAATGAAATCGTAGACTGAGAATCGAGAAAACTTAAGTATAAATAAAGGAGAGGAGATGGAACTAGAACTAAATAAACCAAAAAAAATTCATACTAAAATAATTATTTACAACTACATCAAAGACAACAGAAGCATACTACAATAAATAAAATAAGATGATGCATTTTAATATACAAATAAAAAAAGAGCATTAACACAATGATGTGGAGATTCAAAAATGTATAAATTATTCAGTGTTACATTTTTGCCTCTTACTTTCTATAGTATAAAGCAGTGTGTTCTTGTCACAGAATTTTGTAGTAGAAAACTCTTATTAACTCTCATGGAACAAAAACCTGTTAAACATACATGCAAATTCGGAATAAGTAGTGTATGTTTTGCATATAGTACTTATGAGATACAGTGTCATACATAAACTAATATGAAAGTGGCCTCTTTCATATAAGTATTTTATTTTAAAAATGTGTGGTATTATATAGACTAGAGGAGAGTAAAATATATGCCACTTGCAAACTACCATATTGTTTATGTATAAACAAAAGCTTCATTTAAAAAGGAATAAAAATTGGCTCAGAGGGATATCACCCTTACACAAATCCTAAAAAGCATGGAAATACAAAGTTATGGGATGCCTTTTATACCCTAACTTTCATACAGCATCTTTCCACTGATGGAGACTGACTCCACATCTTCACAAGGAACTTCCTTCTGCCTTCAGCTAATAAGAAAACAAACACATTAATCTCCCTCACAGAATAATTCTAAACCTTAATTACAACCTCAGCAATTTATAATGCACAGATTAAGTGTGCCCTGCATTAAGTTTTATGGAGGGATATGTTATGACCTTATAACAGGAAAAATGTGGGGGAGGATCATATTATAAACTTTGCTTGATAACAGCATAATTTATTTAAATATACTTTTGAGGAATGTTGGCAATGAGCTTTAACTATGTGGAAACTGTGAAAGGTAACGAGCTAGTCATTTGTTAGCAAAAGAGTGAAAATTCGGTCAGACAGCAAACATTACTTAACTTTTTTTTAAAAAAATTAATGCTACACCCCCATACATTAAGTAACAGAATTAGCTGAAAATTCATCATTAATCCCCAGATTATGTGTAGTAAATTTAGGAAGACAGACTATATTCTTCATACAAAACAAAGAGGTTGAATCCCTGCATTAAGTAAAAAACTGGACCTAAATTTATACAGATGTACTATTATACATTTATACTAGGGAGTCCAATACTTTGTTGCTTCTGTAGACTAAGAGCACTGCACCAGCAGCTCTTTGCATTCCTCCATTCCATCCACAACCTCCCTATATGTCACCTTCTCATTCCCCTCTATTTTAAGGACTCCCTCCAAACTTCCCTCTGCCAGGGGTTGTGTGTGCCCACTATTCCTTCTCCTCCCGTATGAGGGTCACCCATTTCCCACCAATGCCAGCAGCTCTGTATATGCCCACATTCCCACTTCCCCCATGCCCTCCATTCTTTCCTTACCTCCACAGCAAAGGCTCTGCATGCTCCCCACCCCCATACTAGGTTTCTCTAGTCCCCCCGCCCCGAGGTTCTGTGTGCCTCCCATCATTCGCTTCCTCCATACCTGTGTCCCCCATTCCCCTTCCCCCATGCCAGGATCTGTGCACACCCCCATTCCCCTTCCCCCATCATTATTATTTGTCTAGGAGACAAGTCATTCAGGGTGTCAACATGTTAAACTCTATTGGGAGGATGAGCAGGGACATTGTTAGGCTGGAAGGCATTGATCGGTATGTGGCAATTCTCCAAAAGGAGCTACACCCACATCACATCTCATTTGAAAGCTTATTTTATGTACATTTAGATGAGGTATGATGTGGAGCTTTCAAGCGGTGCTGTAAGCCTGCAGGTGAGGTGAAACAATGGAACCCAGAATGAGAAAGTGTCATTTTTTGCAGTTCCAGAAACACTACCACATGACTAGGACTACAGTTTAAGCTAATTTTCACACCCATAATGTGATATTTATTCATAAAAGCTATCAAACAACAATGTATTTTAAAAACATGATTGGTTTTGCATAGGCAAGTATTTTCTTTTCAGAAATGAACCTGTTTAGCACATGGCAAAAATGGCAAATATCAATATTTTGCAAAATATTACATGAAGCATTTTCACATTATATATTCTGAATTGTCAAAGTATCTCACAAGTGACTATAATAGTTTTCTATATTTTTAGTTGAGAATTGCTGACCCGATCAGTCTCATGCTGCAGGTTGTGCACCAGTAGCAGGAGAATATGTGCCCATAATTTGTACTGTATAGTGGGTAGATATAAATTAATGTGAATTCCTAATATAATGCTTCTCCATTTGCAATCTTTTGTACATACAATGCAGCATCTAGTCCAGTAGTGGGCAACCTGCAACCCACAGGTCACACATGGCCCATCAGGGTAATCCACTGGTGGGCCACCAGACAGTTTGTTTACATTTGCATGGCCACCTGCAGCTCCCAGTGGCCATGGTTCGCCATTCCCTCATAAAATAGAAACATTTGAGAGAGCAATCAATCTTAGGGAGGCAGCACATCAAAGAGGAGATGATGACATGGTGTGCAGAATATCTGCAGAAGACTTGATTGCTAAGGATGTAGTAGATCACTCAACATGCCTTTCTTCCTATGTGAGTAAAACAAATCTTAAAGCAAAACGGCCTACCTACACTGCAGCAATATGGGAACTGTATGACATTGCATTTGATCAGCTGATTGAAGAGATAGACAATGATCTTGTATACAACAAGAAGACTCTTCTCCTGTCTATGCTGCTACAAAGATATAAAGCCCTACTTCCCTCAGCTGTAGAAACTGCAAGCTATTCCAGTAGCAAATTACAGGCAAGATTAGAAAAAACACTATGGTTCTGCAATTTCATTCCATGCACAGCATGGACAAGGCAAATCTACCATTGTTCTATGAAACAACAACATTAGCTGATACTATTCAATCTGCTAGTAGTGTGAAGCAGGAACTTGTGTCATCCAAATGTTTTGTGGATGTTGTTCTGGCGAAGGAGCCTGATGAACAACTTGCCAATGAACAAGTGTTTTTTTTTTAATGCCCACTTCAGTTCTTTGGTCTGAAATAACCAAAATGTAAACCTCAGAATATTATCCAAAGCCAAGTGATTGTTTACAGACGTCAGCTACTTTTGTGCCCCAAGTGGTGCAGGAGTTTGTCCTTTGGTTAATAGACAAAAAGCCATATAATTCAGCCTGCAGTGAGCATCATCCTTCAGAAGACGTTCAAAGAAGGTGCCTGTCAATTGTGAAGTGCATAGTATGTAACACCACAATTATAAACACAACTTCATACAAGCCTTGCTGCACAGCCACACCATGAATTCTCAATGTAATTGAAAGATTACACTTTCATGGATTCTGCATGAATTATGATGAGCTGAGGTGGTTCATCATTAGTGCTGCAAAAATTAAAATAGACAGACTCCAGGGAGGTATGTTCATTCCAAATGGAATTGTGCCATGCATGCTGGTGGAAATCTCATCCATGAAGAAGATGATAATACAGACATCAGGACAGAGACTATTGTTCATTCAATGGCAAGATGCTATATCAAGAAAAGTCTGCAGACAGTCCAGCATCACAAGAAATATCACTGAAGCACTGGAAGAAAAGTCACTTACTCTCCCCAGGTAATTAGTGTCTCTTATGAAGTAGGCAGCATCTGAAAAACCTAGATCACATCCAGAACTGATTCATCATCAACAAGTATTTGAGAAAATCAACTCGTAATCTACAATTTCTGCAGCAAGGAAGTTGGTGGCAATGCTGTATGATCAGAGAGAAAAAGAATAGGCCCAGAGACCTGAATTCCTTGTGCCTCAATCTAGCCATCAAAAAGGACAAGTCACCGGCCAAACTCCCACCATATGAGAACAGTTTTGAAGAGCAGGTCAGAAGAGCATCTTGGCATACAAAGGTTTGGATGGCTTCACACATAGATAGACCAAACTATTGGATCACCATGCAACAAGGATGGAAAAAAGTGGACAATGAACTACTACTTATATTCTTCAAGGATCCAATGGCACCTGAGCTTCTACTGGACCTTATTTGTCAGTCAACTGTGTCTGTAGTCAGAACAATCTTCCCTGCACAGAACCGTGTGCATGCCAGGACAACGAAGACTATGTTAAACCAAGCACTCTTGACAGAGATCATACCGATGAACAAGCTGATGATAATGATGTTGACTAGAAGTGTCACCAACGCTATTACATTTCAACGATACATATCCACATTTATTATTAGATTTTGTTTTACCCTTTAGATTGTTGTTGTGATCCTTTGAGGTCACAAAAAAAATCCAATTTTATGTCTTGAAATAATACATGGAGTCATTAAACTAACAGAAATGAATGCAGATCTTTCAAAGTGGTCATGTTAATGTGTTGATGGTGTCATTGTTTATTACCCTTTATATGGGAACGGCACCACAGGACAGTTCCACATAATACCTCAATCTTAAAATAGACATATGAGCTTTCAAATAATATATCATGTGCATGTGTGGAGGGAGGGTACATTAAGTCAATCAGATTGGTGGTGTCTGCCGCTCATCTATCCTATCAGCCAGTGGTTTGATCGATACACAATTGTAGAGGTGATTGAAGCTGTTAGCTGTGCTACACAGAGGGTAGGGGCTACATGGGTCCCCATTTCTCCCCCTTTTAGTTTTTCAATATTCCCCCAAATAATGGGGTTCTTGCCATTAATGCCTAGATTACCACCTGCAATTTTGGAATTGATTTAATGCGTCATTCAGAAGTTATTGCATTACATACAGACAGACAAACACAGAAATGCCATCAAGCTGAGTGTGAAGTCTTTGCAAGCTTGGCCAAATATACACTACAGAGATATTAAAATCTACCATGTACAGTTCATGTGATCTTTCCATATGGGAAAGTATATGAAGTGAGGGGTGCAAAGTATTTATTTTCTGTTATTGTCATTGAACCTTCATTAGAAACATTTACAATAAGTTTTAGCTGTTTCCAACTTCTTCCTGTTAGTGCTGAGGGGGTTGGGACAGGAGAGTTAAGAATATTTTATGTGCCACTAGTCAATCTAAAATCCTCCATTAAGAAATGAAGTGCAGATCAGTACTTTAGGTTTTAAAAAGATGGATCACTTCTTGTCAATAATTTGCCAATGGTGACACATTCTGCAAACAGGAAAAATGTCTATCTAAGCCAGGGGTAGGCAACCTCTGGCACGCATGCCAAAGGCGGCATGTGAGCTGATTTTCAGTGGCACTCACACTGCCCGGGTCCTGGCCACCTGTCCGGGGGGGCTCTGCATTTTAAATGAAGCTTCTTAAACATTTTAAAAACCTTATTTACTTTACATACAACAATAGTTTAGTTATATATTATAGACTTATAGAAAGAGATCTTCTAAAAACATTAAAATGTATTACTGGCACATGAAACCTTAAATTAGAGTGAATAAATGAAGACTCAGCACACCACTTCTGAAAGGTTGCTGACCCCTGATCTAAGCAAGACAGAGTTGCACAGGAGACCTGAGACATTCCTGAACCTCTGGATAGCCCATGTTGACCCTTTTGGCTGAGAAGAAAATAAAATGTCTGATTCCATATACAGTGGTGGTTAGAAGTACAGTAACACACACATTTGCATGCTTTTCTACCTTTAGCATGAAGTTAGAGTTTCTTGTTCTGTATGTTTACAACTCAAGGCATAATAGCTAAGACATGTCCTTTTCTTATCAATCATAATCTACCTTCTCTCACATCTCCCCCTCCATCCAACTTCTTGAACTGTTAAAACCAAGATATTCCTTACAGTATTAATTCAAAAGCTGGAGAGCAATAATTTCCTTACCTTTCTTAAGCCAAGTATTGTTGTTATATACTCCTATTAGAGTCTCTTCTGGAACTGGGAGCTTTCTTTAATAACAGATATCAGAAAGCAAATTGCATTGCCAGTGATGTTCTTCCCAACTGTTGAGGGAAAAAGAGAAAGAGAGAGCTTTTACTTCAATCTTTACTGGAATACCCTTAGAATATTTTACATCTTCCCATATGAAGCAGGTGCTTTATGAACAGAATACTTCCTATCTGTCACATCTCTTGGCTAGATCATTTCAAAACCACTTAGAAAAATATTACACAAGGGAGATTTGGATGAACTTCTTACTTTCATATGAGGCAGAATTTCATACAAAATAGTCTCTTTTCTCCCCTCACTGACTGGCAAAACAGCAATACTTTCTTACTTTTCCTTCAAAAGAGCCAAATCCTGCAGTTGTAAATCAGTTCTCATTTAAGAAAAACATTTCACTGGTTTCAATGGGAGTTTTGTCAGAGTAATGATGGCAGTTGTTGGCCACAAATTTCTCAAGAAAAAAAAAGTTTAAAATTAGATTATTTTTCATCATAGCTTTAACAAAAGCAAACTGTTTTCTTCAAAACACAAGTTGGTCAAAAATGTATGTTATTTGCTTTAAAAAGTTCCAGAAAGATAATGTTTTTATTTTTTTATTTTGTTGTAATATTTCAAGGCGAAACGCAAATACGAGAGGAGGCCCCTGGTAAGTGGATTTGATTTTGGGAATCGCTGAAGCAAGTCACTGGGGGCAAGAGGACTGCAGAAGGCAGGCTTGTGTCTGTATGATGCACGTACCACCACATGCCTAGTCTGAGCGGCGGAACAGGCGATTGACTCCCTCACTTCACAGGAATCTGGCTTAGAAAGCTCCATGAAACTCTCACGGAGATACTGGGCAATCCACTGCTGCAGGTTCTTTGGCAGAGCTGCTTTGTTTCTTGCCCCATTAATGGTAACTTTCCCGTGCCACTCTGCCATCACCGGGGGCGGGGAGACCATTGCTGCACACAGACGAGCCGCATAAGGGCCAGGGCAGAAGCCGCAATCTTGGAGAAGACCCTCCCTTGATTCCTTGTTCACCCTCAGCAGCGAGATATCTTCTATAATGAACACAGCCTGTGGAAAACGTGGGGACAGGAATGATTATCAGGCCCCCCCTACAGTGCTGGCTCTCCCCAAAAGCCACGTGCCCAGTGTAGAGCAGGGACCAGGAACACTGATTTACCCTGCCCCTGTGGCTACTCACCATTTGTGGGGTCTTGTGGCTCATGTGTGCTTGCCTGGGGTCAGCCAGTGAGTGACAGGTATGAGTACTGGCTGTGTGTCAAAGCACTGAATCAGTCTTGTCTGTGCTGCAAACAATACTGCTTCTGTAAAATGTTGCGTTTAAACTGCATAGAGATGGCCTTGGGAGCCCAGCCTCCCTCTTCGTTATTGGCAGCTGAACAACTGCATAGAATTAGAAAGCAGCCACAAAGAACTAAGGAGGACTTTCTGTGTGTCGTTATGATTCACTCTGCCGCTGAAAAATAGGAATTGAAGGAGAGGCGGGACAGCGAGAAGAGGGACCGAAAGAAGAATGCAGCGCACCAGATTGAAGCCACAGAGCGGCTCTTAAATGTTATGGAGCGCCAAGCGGACACGCTCCAGCTGATATTAGCACTGCAAACGTGCCCGTACTCCCCTGAAGCCGCTGTCGCAAAACTCTTTCCCATGTGCCTCCAGACACCGCCAACACACTCTGACCTGGCTCCAGTTTGTACCCACTGCATTCCACTCCTGCCCCGCCACAGTCCTGTCCTGCGGACTCCCAGTACCCACTGCACTCAACACCCATCCTTCTGCAGTTTGGCCCTGCTGAAGTACAGCACCTGCTGCACTGTACTCCAAAGAAGATTGGATATGATCCCTGGGCATACACAAATCTTTAACCGTCCCAGGGTTCCCACCTCCTCTTGGGACCTTCCCTTCCCCCATCCCCCTCACTGCTGATGTGTTGGTTTGTTTGTCTCTCGTTTTAATAAAAGAATTGTGTTGGTTTGAAAGCAATCTTTATTCTATTAATTGAAAGCAAACAGAGCCCTGCAAAGCAACAGACAATTATCTTAAACCTTCATATTGCATAGTCTGCACAATTACAATTACCTCCTAGCATTACAAGCACTGCACTCCCAAGCATAGCAACAAATATTAGTGGCTTTCAGCTTCAGATTGATGCCTCAAAGCATCCCACTGGCCATTCTCGTGGCCCCGCTCTGTGCCCCTCTAATAGCCTTGGTCACTGGCTGTTCAAACTCAACCTCCAGGCACTGAACCTCAGTGGTCCAGCCCTGAGTGAAGCTTTCACCCTTCCCTTCACAAATATTATGGAGCATACAGCATGTACCTGTAAGAATAGGAATATTGTCATCGGCCAGGTCCAGCATCCCATATAGGCAGTGCCAGCAGGCCTTTAAACGGCCAAAAGCACACTCCACAGTCATTCTGCACTTGTTCAGCCTGTTATTGAATCGCTCCTTGCTGCTGCCAAGTTGCCCCGTGTATGGCTTCATAAACCACAGCATTAAGGGGTAGATGGGGTCTCCCAAGATCACAATGGGCATTTCGACTTCCCCTACGGTGATCTTCTGGTCTGGGAAGAAAGTCCCTGCTTGCAGCTTCCTGAACAGGCCTGTGTTCGGAAAGATGCGTGCGTCATGCACCTTTCCGGACCAGCATGCATTAATGTCTGTGAAAAGCCCATGGTGATAGTGGAGTTGCTCTTTTAGCTCACAAAGATCAGTTCTGTGCTTTTAGAGCTAAAAGCTGTGAATTCTAGTCACAGTGCTGTTTGTTAGTTGATTTCTGTAAACCATATGTGAGACCATAAGTCATAACAAGCATGCAACCTCTTTAGCACTCCTTGTCCTGGCAGTGCTAAATGGCAAGCATGGGAAGTCAAACCCATATCTCCCTCAGTGGGACTGCTCCCTAGTTCATTTAAACACATTTCCCCCCCCTTACTTCAGTTATTATACTTGTCCTGGCAGAGCAGATGTCAAGGGTTCAATGCATTGGCAAAAAGAACCTGCTGTAACTGACAGACTACAGTTCAATTACCTTGGCTGCATCCCTCTGGGAATAGTTAGCCTATTGGTAGCTGTTACTATATAGTGTCATGTTTCCTTTTACCCCCTTAAGGTTCTGAGGCGTGTATACAATGGTGTGACTTTTCACTGAGCTTGTGCCTAACAAAACATAAAAACCAGAAGGAAAAGCCAAAGGAACAGAACCCTGAAGCATAGCACAAACCTGCTTTGCAGAGCTGTGAGGAAGAGAAACACTTAGATTAATCACTGTATACCAGCACTGGGAACGCACCCAGAAATGTGATGGAACAAAAGCTCTTCCCACATCTAGTAGCTTTCAGCTTCCTCCCCAGATGAGAAGCGTTCTGCTGCCACTGTTGCCACAGATTTCTGGGAAGGAAGAGGTCCTTGGAAATTTCTTTCAGGATACCATCCTAAATTCTCTCTTTCCAAAGCAGCCGTGAGATTCAATACAGCATTACAACGTACAGTTCCAACAGAAAAATTAAGCAGATGCATATTCTATATACACTTAGGAGCAATTATCACGGCCCACTTAATAATTAACACCCGGAAGGAAGCAACTGGGAAGGCACACAGAATACACAAGAAAACTAATTGGAATGAAATTCAGGAAAGGAAAAACTGTGTGAATTTATCATGTTTGTATTGGGGTGGGAGAAGTGGAGAAAGACTCTATATAGTGGACCTTTTTACAGTTCAAACAAACTAAACATACAGATACGCTTCTTTGCATCCTGCCTCCAGAACTACACTAGTACAAAGCTTTGCAGCAAAAGAAGCCTGTTATAAAAGTAGCTCCCTAAAAATAGCCCTCTTAGTACTAGAGTTACAAGCAGGTAAATTGATCTAGTGCTCTATTTTCAACTTCTCAAGGACAATTGTTCTTGTACATACTCCACAGGGTTGTCATTCAGATATGCAACATGAGACAGGGAGGTAGGTAAACACAGCAAACCAGCAAACATTTATAGTTTGCAAAATACTTCACATTTTATTAATAGATGTGCAATAGAAAGGTAAAACCTGATTACTTTTTAGGGTAAACAACTGACACATTCTGTTTTCCTGGGAAAATATTTCAGTGTTCTTCTTTGCAGAACACTGGAGCTAGGGAAAAAACCTCAGGACAAGTGAAAGTGACTTGCATCCTGATAATGGATGCTACCAACATTATTCATAAAACACTTTCTCTCCATGGAGAGGATGGCATTGACTCAGAGTAAGATGTATATGCTTCCCTCAAACATAGATAATACTGATGACCCCTGGAGAAAGCATTAGGATGTTGATTGTGGCTCAGATGGAAAGGATAGAGTGATTGTGTCTCATAGTTTTTTAATATGAACAAGGGGAAGGTCTCACTCTCAATCATTTATAGATTCATAGATACTAAGGTCAGAAGGGACCATTATGATCATCTAGTTCGATCTCCTACACAACGCAGGCCACAGAATCTCACCCACCCACTCCTGCGAAAAACCTCTCACCTATGTCTGAGCTATTGAAGTCCTCAAATCATGGTTTAAAGACTTCAAGGAGCAGAGAATCCTCCAGCAAGTGACCCGTGTCCCGTGCTACAGAGGAAGGCGAAAAACCTCCAGGGCCTCTTCCAATCTGCCCTGGAGGAAAATTCCTTCCCGACCCCTAATATGGCGATCAGCTAAACTCTGAGCATATGGGCAAGATTCACCAGCCAGATACACAGGAAAGCATTTTCTGTAGTAACTCAGATCCCACCCCATCTAACATCCCATCACAGGTCATTGGGCCTATTTACCACAAATATTTAAAGATCAATTAATTTCCATATAAACAGACTCATTCCTCGCAGAATTATTATTATTAGGAATGAATTTTGACATCTACAGATCAAAAGTGCTAAAAGTATATAGGTTAATTCTCTGGCAATCTGCCCTTTAATTGAGAAGAACTGGATTTTAAGTTTCACAGAGGAGTCGTACTGGGTTAGGAGTAGTAGTATATTGGCTTCTAGAAATTTTCTTGCAGATAGCAAGCTGAGAGCAGCCTTGAGCTGGAGTCATACAGCTAGCTTTTCTGTTTGTTTAATTGAACAATATAATATATTCAGCTCTCTCAGGTGCTCCAATCCTTTGATTTTCCACTCTCCCCTTAGGTTCCAAAACACATACTTTATGGAGATATTACATAGAGAGAATCCTGCACTTAGGATGGAATAATTCCATGCACTGCTATAGACTAGGGACCGAATGGCTAGGCAGCAGTTCTGCAGAAAAGGACCTAGGGGTTACAGTGGACAAGAAGCTGGATATGAGTCAACAGCATGCCCTTGTTGCCAAGAAGGCTAATGGCATTTTGGGATGTATAAGTAGGGGCATTGCCAGCAGATCAAGGGACATGATCGTTCCCCTTTATTCGACATTGGTGAGGCTTCATCTGGAGTACTGTGTCCAGTTTTGGACCCCACACTACAAGAAGGATGTGGAAAAATTGGAAAGAGTCCAGCAGAAGGCAACAAAAATTATTAGGGGCTGGAGCACATGACTTATGAGGAAAGGCTGAGGGAACTGGGATTGTTTAGTTTGCAGAAGAGAAGAATGAGGGGGAATTTGATAGCTGCTTTCAACTACCTGAAAGGGGGTTCCAAAGAGGACGGATCTAGACAGTTCTCAGTGGTACCAGATGATAGAACAAGGAGTAATGGTCTAAAGTTGCAGTGCGGGAGGGTTAGGTTGGATGTTAGGAAAAACTTTTTCACTAGGAGGGTGGTGAAGCACTGGAATGGGTTACCTAACCCTTGTCTACACTAGGACTTTAGGTCGAATTTAGCAGCATTAAATCGATGTAAACCTGCACCCGTCCACACGATGAAGCCCTTTATTTCGACTTAAAGGGCTCTTAAAATCGATTTCCTTACTCCACCCCTGACAAGTGGATTAGTGCTTAAATCGGCCTTGCTGGCTCGAATTTGGGGTACTGTGGACACAATTCGACGGTATTGGCCTCCGGGAGATATCCCAGAGTGCTCCGTTGTGACCGCTCTGGACAGCACTCTCAACTCAGATGCACGATTGTTTGCCGTTGCTCTGACGCAGGGAGGGGCGACTGAGGACACGGCTTACAGGGTTGGCTTCAGGGAGCTAAAATCAACAAAGGGGGTGACTTTACATCAAGGAGTATTTCAGGCAGGACTTCACGGAGGATTCCAATGAGAAATGGTGCACCTAAGTTATTGTTCTTATTGGAACAAGGAGGTTAGCCTGGCCTCTGATTGATACATGGCTAGATTTACCTCGCTGCACCTTCTCTGTGAGTGACTGCAGTGTGACCTAGAGGAATGAGTCCCCTAGACAGGGGAGGGGGGGAAGCAAATGAGTACAAAACAAGTCTGGTCTATTTCTTGTTTTGATCCACTCCATCTATCTTTTACATCTTTGGCTGGCAGCAGACGGTGCAGAAGGACTGCATGCCATCCTCATCTCTTGCCTGCCTGGCAGAAGATGGTACAGTACGACTGCTAGCAATCCGTATCGCCTGCCTGCTCACCATAAGACGGTTCAATAGGACTGACTGCAGGACTAAAGAGAATGACCTGGTCAAGTCACTCCAAATTTAGTCCCTGCGCCCAAGTCTGCCCAGGCTCTCCCAGCCGACGTGGCCAGGAGCACCTCGGACACGACAAGGACGGCTACCAGTCGTATTGCACCGTCTGCTGCCAGAAGGCAATGGGTTGCTGCTACTGTGTAGCAATGCCGTACCGCGTCTGCCAGCACCCAGGAGACATACGGTGACGGTTACCTGAGCAGGCTCCATGCTTGCCGTGGTATGGCGTCTGCACAGGTAATTCAGGAAAAAAGGCGCAAAACGATTGTCTGCCCTTCCTTTCACGGAGAGAGGGAGGGAGGGAAGGGGGGCCTGACGATATGTACCCAGAACCACCAGCGACAATGTTTTAGCCCCATCAGGCATTGGGATCTCAACCCAGAATTCCAATGGGCAGCGGAGACTGCGGGAACTGTGGGATAGCCACCCACAGTGCAATGCTCCGGAAGTCGACGCTAGCCTCGGTACTGTGGAAGCGCTCCGCCGAGTTAATGCACTTAATGCACTTATAGCATTTTCTGTGGGGACACACACACTCGAATATATAAAACCGATTTCTAAAAAAACGACTTCTATAAATTCGACCTTATTCCGTAGTGTAGACATACCCCTAGAGAGGTGGTGGAATCTCCTTCCTTAGGGGTTTTCAAGGTTGGGCTTGACAAAGCCCTGGCTGGGATGATTTAGTTGGGAATTGGTCCTGCTTTGAGAAGGGGGTTGGACTAGATGACCTCCTAAGGTCCCTTCCAACCCTGATATTCTATTATTCTAGGATTCTCTCTGGCCAATGAAATATTATACTCTCTCTAAGCAATGCAGAAATAGTATTATCATGGGCAGAAATTTGGCTTCAAAAATCACACATGAAAATAACATTGTTCTAAATTTTGTTAGACAAGTTTACCACTTTCTCCGCTGTCTCTATGTACACTAATTTACACTGTAACCAGTAACCTGGAAGAAAACACATCTATAGCTTCAACAGTAGCAAGCAGTTCCAACATTAATGGAGAATTTTGTGATATCACAGGTACAACCTTCTGAAGAAAATGTGGAAATTGGAATAAGAGACAGAACAACTATAATAGATATAACTACAATTTCTCTCCTTTTCTATAAGAAGACTCAAAATATGTAAGGGGTCTCCGATCCTTTTTTCCAATGGAACATAGAATCCCAGCTTTTAAGGACATCCATCTTTATCCATTGATGAACTTGTTGTAGTTTTTGAATATCTCTGTTGGGAATACTATTACAGTTTATTTGTTATAAAAGAGTCTAAAACCCTATAACATTCACCTCAGAAGGTGTGCATATTTTAATTTCATAATCTTGCTTTGCAACATGAGGAGAAAAGCCTTGTATTTCTGGAGATTAGAAACTGACACATTAATAATGGAATACTACAGCTTTTCAATGTTATTCTTTGTGCAGAGCAAGAAGAATAATTTTTTCTGTGTCTACTAAGAACTCTTGCTAAGTTTAGATTTTATTTAAAATACATTTCCATTGGATATGAAAACTGCAAGTAGCATATTACTCAGGCAAGAATCCCATGGGCTCACATTGTATGATTTAACCAACCAAGCCACCAGAGATTTATGTAATGCAGTGAGTAATATCACCAACAGTGCTGTAATGAACACTTACAAGTGATGTAAGAAGGTGAGACAATCACTTCTTCATGTATTTTTAAAATTATTTTTCATAGAATCAATAAAAATTCTATAATCTTATTTTAAAAAATCCAAACAAAACCACAGAAACCGCTTCAGGATGAAAAGATACATTTATGTGGATTTTTTCTTTACACTAATGTATTTTCAGTTGTTTTTATGTATGTGTTTTATTCACAGTTGCCACTGTTGTTTAGTAACAGTTACAATTTAAAGACTGTGAAAGGTATACAGAAATGAATATCAAGAAGATATCAAGAAGGAAAGCCTAGTAGCCATGAAAGAGTGTCCTTTTTTCAAACCATTCATCAGTTTGAAAATTCAAAACTGGTTTGTTGACGGTGAAATTCACCACAATGCTTCTGACAGGGGTTGGTTTGGGGAGGAAGCCAGTGTTAAAGGCCTAGCCATTTCAGTGAAAAGCAATGCTGGGTTTTGTAATTTTCCTTATTCATGGTGTTAAAAAAAAAAAAAAGATATATCCTCTCTTGTTCTCCTGTGAGAACATAGACAAAATAGCACTAACTTTCACAGAAATATCCTGGTAAAAAGCCATAGGTTTTTGGAGCGTATTATTATATAGAATAGATTATATTAATATATACATGTATAATATAATAGATATAATTATATATAATATTATATATAATATTAATATAGACTATATATTTGTTGTATAGATATACAAATCTCAATATTTATATTATAAAATTAAAGTTTTTACTGATTTCAATAAAAACTTTTTGCTACTAATTTTAGTACCAATATCAGGTAATTCAGCATAACCTTCAAAAAACAAAAGAGTCTCATTGCTTATTCAGACAAGGAATCCCACAATTTAGATGCCCCAACAGAGAAGAAAAATTTCCTGAGAACTCTTCTAGTAAACTGTATTATTTACTCTAATTTTGTTTGATTTTGTATTTTTTTTATATTGTATTGTTTACTTCTGCTTTACTTACATACACAATTAGTTCAAAGAATTTTTCTAAAATTTATTTCTGTCATGATGTCATTACAGAGAGGGCTGATGAAAATGAAGATTATTATTCTATTTTTATAACTTCACCTTTGTATATATGCCAATATAAAGCTTTCGTGTTTATATATTCAATGTCCTTTCTGTGAAAATAATTTTTTTTTTATGGTGTGAAGCCTCTTACACTTGACATAGCTTACGGCCTCAGAATGTCATAATTCAGCCCTGTCTTGACTTCAATAAAAGCAGGTCCTTACTGTGGGCCTGATCCTGCCAGTGGCAGAGCACCTTCAGCTCCCACTGAGTTCAGTGAAATCGGCCCTCTAAGAACACATAATTTTTCCATATGTATTAAGCATTGAAACTGCAGGTCAGCTTAACTGCAACTTTACTCCTTGCTCACTCTGTAAAGTATTAGGTACGTACAGTTAGTCAAAGACAAAGGGGGCCAAACTGACCTAGCTGTTCAATTGTCACTAGGCTACAATGGATGTATAGTCACTTATCTTAAAAAAAGTGAAGTAATCTACTTTTGTTCTTGAGCTTCCCTGTTATCAAAGGAGAGGTAATTTCACTTGTCCCATCCTGGTTCTGAGTATTTTCTTTACAGAATAGGGAAATAGAAATAGGCAAAAAAACAATTTACAGATCATAATCAAGATGATTTTATTTACCAGAAAAGCAAATGGTCTACTGGGCACAATAAAGTACATTTTCCCCAGCCATTAAAATACAGTGGGCTAGTTCTGCTCTCACTGTAAATCAGGAGTAACTTGACTGAAGTCAGTGGACTTACACAGATATAAAATCAGTGTTGATGAGAGCAGTATATGTATTTCTTTAACATATACCTAGAAAAAACAGGAGGCTTTTATCTAGTCTTATCTCAGAACCAGAGAATTCAAGCACTGCTTGTCAACTATGTAAATATATGCAGAAATAAAATTTTATTTTAGTGCTTCCTGACAAAATTACATTCATTACTTGCTTTCCCTGTAAAAACAAACTAATCTCATGCCAGTTATCCCTAAGAATCTGAAGATTGATAACTAGCCATTAAAAGTGCAGCAAAAAATGGCAAAAATAAAGCTATATTTTAGTAAATATTCATAAATTAAAAATAAATGCATATATCCTGGGGATGGGAATGGTGCCCAAGGGCTTTATGATTTGTTATTTAATTTTGGTTTGTTATTTAAACAAAAGCAAATACTGTCCTTAGCTTCTCTGTTTTCTTTTAGTGAATGTCAGATTTCCAAGCTTTGAAAAGTATAATTCAATACCACAATTAGGGCCCTACCAAATTCATGGCCATGAAAAACGAGTCACAGATGTGAAATCTGGTCTCCCCCCATGAAATCTTGTCTTTTGTGTGCTTTGACCCTATACCATACATATTTCACAGGGGAAACTAGTGTTTTTGACCTTGGGGGGTCCTGATCCAAAAGGGAGTTGCAGGGGGGTTGCAGTATTGCCACTCTTACTTCTGCCCTGCTTTCAGAGCTGGGTGGTCAGAGAGAGGCGGCAGTTGGTCAGGCGCCCAGCTCTGAAGGTGGCGCCCCGCCAGTAGTAGTGCAGAAGTAAGGGTGGCAATACCATACCATGCCACCGTTACTTCTGCGCTGCTGCTGCTGGCAGTGGCTCTGCCTTCAGAGCTGGGCTCCCAGCCAGCAGCCACTGCTCTCCAGCTGCCCAGCTCTGAAGGCAGCGCCGCTGCCAGCAGCAGCGCAAAAGTAAGGATAGCAGTACTGCAATCCTCCCTACAATAACCATGCGACCTCCCCACAACTCCATTATGGATCAAGACCCCTACAATTACAGCACTGTGAAATTTCAGATTTAAATAGCTAAAATCATGAAATTTACTATTTTTAAAATCCTATGACCATTAAATTGACCAAAATGGACGGTGAATTTGGTAGAGCCCTAGCCATAATGTTTATGTGCTTGGAAATGTAATAGCTCAAGATCGCAGGGATTATTTTCAGAAATGCTGATTATGGGAGTGGGGACCCTTCTTGGATCTCATGACTCCCATTCCCTCCTTTGAGTTCCTTCTCTTGCTTAACAATTTCAAACACACACACACACCCGTGAGCAGGATTTGAACCTACCGCTAGATCTCCTCTATCAACATCACTTGCTTTATGTAACCTGCAATGACCCAGGCCACTCTGGAATACATCCTCCTGCAGCAAGCCCCTATGCCAGACAGGGAGCAGGTGACAAGATATTCTTTTTTTTTAAACCACCTCTGCTTACCACATCAGGAGAAATCTGAGGAACTGTCCCAGACTGAAGTGTCAACAGAGGTTTTTTTTGGAACAAATTAATAAATTAAACAGAAATAAAACACCAGAACCAGATGGTATTCAGCCAAGAGTTCTGAACGTACTCAGATATGAAATTGCAGAACTACTAACCGTGGTTTGTAACCGATCATTTAAATCGGCCTCTGTACCAGACGTCTGGCAGAGAGCTAATGTGATGCCGATTTTAAAAAAAAGTTTCCAGAGGTGATCCTGGAAAATACAGGATGATGAGCCTAACTTCAGTACAAGGCAAATTGGTTGAAACTATAATAAAGATGGTGAGGGATGCAACCCCATGTTCTGGGTGTCCCCAAACCTCCAACTGCCAGAAGCTGGGACTGGATGACAATGGATGGCTCCCCTTTCAGCTGTCTCTTTCTCCTCAGAGCTTACTTCTGGGAACTCAAAACATTCCCTCTTGCTACAGGTCACAATGTTAACAGTTTTGTCATTTCCCACCAGCACATCAGCTGGAGGATAGATCTATCAGTGGCTATTAGCCAAGATGGTCAGGGCAATCCCATGCACTGTGTTTCCTTACACCTCTGATTGCCAGAAGTTGGGACTGGATACCTGGGGATGGATTACTCGATAAATTGCCCTGTCCTGTTCATTTCCTCTGAAGCATCTGGCACTGGCCACTGTCAGAAGACAGGATACTGGTCTAGATGGACCACTGATCTAACAATACGGCCACTCTTATTTTTTAAGTCTTCCGATTACACACACTATATTCTAATCAAATTAGGAATTTTAAAAATGGATTAGCCCATGCAGATATTAAGATAGTCTATTAGTTATACCACCATATTTTGGAACATGGTGACACATGCACAAAAATCCCACAGACACCATTTTCAGTGACTTATGATGGTGAAACCAAAAGATTAGTCTGCAAAGGTGAAACTCAAATTTACATGAAATATTTACATGTCACTATCTTACCTCTTTTCTACCCAAAAAAGCATAGACAGCTTGGAATCTGGAATAACCAGCCTGAAGAGTCAAGCCGAGTTCTTTTTTCTCATGAATCATCAGTAAAAGATTCTGCAGGTCAAATAATGTTCTTATTTACATTGTATAACCTTATTGTTTCAGGATGAAGCCATCCTGTTGATCCATGCAATTTCATTAACCTTCTGTACTATCTTACCCTTCACTTCCCTCTTACCGCTTTCATTTCATTTCAGTAGGGTAAGAGAGGAAATATGGTTACTCATCTTCTCATAACTTTGAGATGTGCTCTGTATGTCTATTACACTGTCGGTGTGTGCATGTCTCATGCACCAGTGCCAGAGAGGTTTCCCTAGCAATGTGTGTAGGGGCAACCAGGCACATGCCCTGACTGCCCTCATGCTCCAAGACCACGGTATAAAGTGTGGAGCTGCCCCACCCATCCCTCAGTTCCATAATCCCAGAATCTAGACTTTATTGGGAAAGGAGGGTGAGTTGAGTAAAATACATGCAACCATAGGTGCTTGAACTAGTGGTGCTGGGGGTACTGCCTCACCCCCTTGAAGTGGTTTCCATCATATACAGGGTTTACAGTTTGGTTCAATGGCTCTCAGCACCACCACTATACAAATCATTCCAGCACCATTGCATGCAACATACATCAAAGAACAACAGTTACTAGAAGGTGATTAACTGTTCTTTCTTCTTCAAAGGATTGCATATGTCCATTACAATGTCCAACTGCCAAGTTGTTTTCAAAAGAGGTGGGCCTAAAAGTCTCATAGAAAGAGGGAGTGTAGGACCACTTTCCCCACATTCGCATCTCACTTTGATGCAGGAGTAATTGCATAGCATCTAGCAAATGTGAACTGAGGACCATGTCACTATTTGCACATAGAGATTCATAGACTATCAGGGTTGGAAGGGACCTCAGGAGGCCATCTAGTCCAACCCCCTGCTCAAAGCAGGACCAATCCCCAATTTTTGACCCAAATGGCCACCTCAAGGATTGAACTCACAACCCTGGGCTTAGCAGGCCAATGCTCAAACCACTGAGCTATCCCTCCCCCCTCCTTAGCTTCTTTGCCTTAGTTTCTTCATCTGCATAATTGAGACTGAATACTTACCTCCTGTTTTTATTTGTATTCTTTACAGAAGACTAGAAATGTCTTGTCTTAATAATTAATGTGTGTAAAGTACTTTGAAGACAAGAAGTGCTAAATATTAATACCATTCATTTACTTACCTGCCAAGACCTGTGTGTTATGATTTTCTGTTGTTCCTGCTGATTGTACCCTGAACACCTAACACAAAGTAGGTGGCTGCATTCCCTACACTGCTTTAGATAACAGGTCATCAGCTTTTGCAGGATCCCCTTAACACAGGATATGACAGGTAAAATTCCTTAACAAGACCTAACGTTCATTTTTTTCCATTTAAAGCTAAATAAAAAAATTCGGTTGCTGATAGTTTCAGGGTTCTTTCAGTATTTACATTTTAAAGGTGTATACCACTGCCATTTCTAATATCTTCTGGCAATACACAGCTAGGCAAATAATCATTCCCAATATTCATTCTGGGGCCAGATTCTATGACCCTTTTTCAAACTGTGTAGACTCTTACTCTAAGTAGCCCCACTGAAGTCAATGGGGTTAAACATGCAGTCGGATTTCATTCAGTGAAAGTAAAGGTGACAGAATTAGGCCTTTTGGCTATGATTTCAGCTTCCTAGAGATCTGGGGGGGGGGGAGGGTGGCTCTAACTTTCCACCACCTCTGATGGAACTTGAACCCTTGGAGGCAGTAGGTAGGCGCAATCCTTGCACTTGGGAAAAATCACATGGACTATCTATCTCTAGCCCCATATGCAGTGGGGGGACAAGCGTGACTGAGGATTCCTTGTGGTTCTTTATCCCCACAATCCGTGTGTGCGCCAAGGCAACAAACAATGCGTCTCATATTATATTGTATAGGAATAAATTTGTAAGGTGCCTTGGGAGCCTTCTGGACAAAAGGTGTTGTACAAACATAAATCATTAACAAGCAAAAAGCAAGTGATCTTGTCCCTTTCATAACTAAAGAAGCATAAAAGAAATATGCTCTATAGATGAGAAGCCAGTCAGCAATGCTGTGCACCAGTGGTCAGACAAGAGCACAGGCATCCATCCTTATGTTTCAGTGGGTAGAAAATTCTTTTTGACAAGCTTCTAGTTTTCATCTCATCAGCCATGGATTCACAGTGATGAAGGGCTGCTAAATCCCTCTGTTGTGGTGAAAAACAAAATTTCCTGAGTACAAACTAGCATCTAGGACAATAATTAGATCTCTGATCTTCACACAGAGCTGGCCTTAAGTAATTCTTCTGGATTTAGGTATAAAATATGCATTTGACATTAACATCATCTTCATCATGATGAGTGGATGACCAGACCTTATGTCCAGGCTGGTAAATGTTCAAGACAAAGTGTTGATATAGGCATCACTACCTGCATGGCCTATAATACAACCAGCTACCCTAGACCGTTGCACAAACTAACAATAATTGATTAGCTGGTTTCTTGTAGGCATCATAACATTACCAGTTCCTGAGGGGGAATTTAAAAGAGGAAAGGGGAGTGACCTTATAGGTTGTTTTGGAGAGAGTGTTCCATGCACAAGGGATAGCATGGAAGAAAACACCGACACATTTGTGGAAAAAAGCAGAAGTGGGGAGGAGGGCCTTGCAAGACAGACTTCATTGGTGGAGCATAAAAGACGCCACGATAAGAGACAAAGCAAGCAGAGAAAGTGGACACTTGCAGAGCTGTTCTTCTTGGGGCCAAAAGCTTCATGTAAGATCTGCAATTTACAGACCAGTCTTGTCTTCTCTGGCAGAAAATTGAGAGGGAATAATTCACTGATCGATTCCCTCTACCCCTTCAACAATGGCAGCAGGGGGAAGAAACTCAGAACCCAACATCACACCATCTTCAGCACAGCAGTGATTTAAACATCATGTACAAATATTCTAAGATGCCTCCTTTGCTAAAGATTTTAAAATATCAGTCTTTTCCTTACTAGCCAGTCAAAGCAAACTCAGATGACTTTTTTTTTAGCCTGTTTCTGTTATGGCTTTTTACCTCTATGTTAATGTGTGTTAATTCAGGCAGCACCCTGAAAAGCCTGATTGATTATGACCGGCAGCTCGGTAACCTCATCCTGATGGGTGTTTTTGTTTGTCCTCACATTGTGATTCACATCCACCTCTCCAGTGTTGATGTATCATTGCTCAGGCAACAGCCAGCTGTACAGATGGGGCTTTCTTTTCCCCTAGGATGTGCATCTGTCCTCTAGTAGTAAACAGGTGGGATTGTGGAGAGATTTATCATTGTTTGCTTGTAATAAATACATAAGCAAAAGCTACTTTATACAGACAGACTTAGAATTGTTTAATGCTCATAACTGGTCCTATCTCTGTGGGGATTTTAATCCTCTTTAAATTAACTCTTTCTTGGTTAATACTTTGAGAGAACTGTAGAAATTTGGAGGTGGTGGGGAGCGGGAGAAAATCCCTCATATTTCTATTGGTGAGACAACTCATGGATTTTATACTTTGGTTTTACTGAGTCAAGTTCCTGTAAACCAACTGCTATTTCCATGTCTCTTCACTTAAATGTTTTTGTTGTTGGCGTTAATTTAAGGATATTTAATGTGAGAATCATGATAATAAAACAGACCAAAACAAAAGATATATATAATAAAGTATATCTGATTCTTAATAATCTTACCCTTTAAGAATAATTTTTAAATGCTTCATGTTTGGGGGACACTCTTAGCAAGTCTCCCATAAGAAAAGCAAAAAGGCTCAAAGAGAGTAAAGAAATACATTCCCAGAGGGGCTGCAATCTTAAATCATGACTATTGAGTGTGCTAGCTACCAATATGTGCATATTACTGCTCTGTTGCTTATCCGTCTTCTGAAGTGACCCAAGTTGAACACTGTAAAATATTATCAATAATCTCAGTGTACTGTCAACAAAGTATAAACTTCTCCAGCAAGCACATTAATATCAAATATCAATTCATTCCCCAGGTGGAGTTGTATCCCTCATTAGTTATGTTTATGATAGTTTTTTTTAAAGTGATGTACAAGGAGAAAATGGGTTACTGCCTTTTTACGATGTATAAAAGAGAGCCTTAAAGGTAATTTTCTAAAAACAAGAAGTGTTTTTTCTCCTTGTTTTTTACGTTAGCAATTCAGGTTCCATCCTGCTCTTTCCAGTAAGATGAGAGAAACTCATGACACACTTGCAAGAAACTCTCCAAGAAAACCAAGGAAAGCCAGATTTGAAATTCATGACAACTGTTAAAATAAATAACAAAATAAATAAGGAATATTTTTTCCTTCCCAAAGTCCACTTTGCAGACCTTCTTTACCCAAAACAGAAAAGAAAGATATTTATATTTTTAAAAACCTTTTGAGGTCACCTTAAGCATCCTGGTTTGCTGCAGTTGCTTGGAATCCCATTTCCTGAAAAAGAAGGTGAATTTTGCTCTTTCTTGTTATTCAGAGGTCATTCCTTCTCTTCACCTAATAGCTCTGTCTCCTGACAAACTGAAGCAGAAGATAATGAATATCTTTCTGTGCTTATTTTTCTAATTTGCATATGCATCTTCCACAGGAGCCATCAGTTACAAAAAGAAAATTGGACTGGATGTAAAAGGCCCTTTGCATTTTTTTTTACTGCCTTGTAAAACAAGTTATTTTTCATTTTAGTGATATGAGGAATTCATTAATAAAGCCTGCACAGATTATTTACTGGGTGTTCACTGGACGCATTTTGCATCCTTTACAACCTTTAGCTTTATCCAGAGAAACACACTTTGCCCAGGTTCACAACAGTCTAACTCAGAACTAGAGCATCGCCAGTTTTGTGGAGTCTACTGATGTATCCCTCCTCTCCTGTGGCCAAGTTACTCAACAAATGGCATTTGGTGCTTACCACACTGCAGCATCACTGGGAGGTTCTACAGTTTGTTTTGATCCATGCACCTCACTCCCTTGTCATTCTCTTCATTCCCTGGCTCATCAATCATGAATCATGTATCCACTGAGGGACAGGCATGGTATGCTTCATGTCAAGACTGCTGTCAACTTTGCCTTCCAAAATGAGACAGAACCAGAAACCCCTTGTGAATTTTCACCACCTATCTGAGGTTCAGAGACCAAAGAAGGTACACTAAAGATGACTACCACCATCCCTGCAACCCCTTCAATAGCTTCAGAAATCACAGTGAAATATTGGGATTATGGCCAATGTTTTTGATAAAAAGAGGGCAAATACTTTGCCACCCCTTCACAGTTATGATCTGAAAATTGACCTGCAACCTCAAGCTGAGATCCCCTTTGGCCACATATATTTTCTCTCAGAACATGAACTCCAGGTGCTCTGGGATTACCTCTGCGAGAAACTGGAGAAGGTGTTTGTTCACCCCTCTACCCCTGGCAGGGGTCCAATATTCTTTGTGGCAAAGAAAGATGGCTCCTTATATCCTTGAGTTGACTATTAAGTTCTGAACAAAGTGACAGTCCAAAACCATTACCCGCTGGTAACCCACTTATTAACAAGATCTTTGAGAGGTTCCACTCGGCCAAGATTTTTACAAAGTTAGACCTTTGTGGGGCCTACAGCCTGGTCTGAATCAGGGAAGGTAATAAATGGAAGACTGCAGTCTGCATCCAATATGGACATTTTGAATATTTAGTTATGCCTTTTGAGTTATGTAATGCTCTGGCAACATTCCAGCATTTCATCAGTGATATCTTCCAGGATATATTGAACCAGTTTGTGGCTACTTATTTGGACACTATTCTTGTTTTTTCCCACAAAACCAGGAACTGCATGAGCAACACATATGCCATGTTCTCAACAGATGCCACTAAAACCATCTTTACACCAAAATGGAGAAATGAGAGTTTGATAGACATACAATTGAATTCCACAAGTATATTGTTTCCCCTGAAGGGCTAACAATGGATCTATCTGCCATCTCCAGGTGGAACGCCCCAAAAGGACATGATAGGCATTCAGTGGTATCTTGGGTTTGCCAATTTCTACAGATGTTTTTTTAAAAGATTCTCTCACCTAGTTGCCCTGATACCTGCACTCCTTGGAAAAGGAGTCCCCTTCATCTGGCCACCAGAGGCACAGTTCATGTTTGATCAGCTAAAGAGATCTTTACCTCAGCTCCTCTTTTTGTGCATTTGGATCCCCCCCAAGCCCTTCACCATAAAGGCAGATGCTTTGAACTCTGCCATTGGAGTGGTTCTGTCACAATATACTAGCTCTTGTAATAAAACAAAATCCCTGTGCCTTTTATTTATGAAAAATAACCCATGCTGAAAAGAATTATGATATCTGTGACAAGAAGTATCTTGTAATCAAGGTGGCACTTGAAGAATGGAGATACCTTAGAAGGAGCTTGGTTCCCAGTCCAGGTTCTCACTGATCACAAGAATCTGGACCACTGTTCCCTCTAAGCTGTGTGTGTGCGCACAGATCCTAAACCCTGTGCAACGGCAAAACACCGTGCACACAAAAATTTGCACAGAAGCACAACAATTTGCACAGAAGAATTTTTTTGCGCACACGGCCAGTCAAAAATTAGAGGGAACATTGATCTGGACTATCTTCCAACTGCCTGTAACCTTAACTAGCTACTGTTCTGCTGGTCACTTTTCCTTGCCAGATTCAATATTGTTGTCACCTACCAGCATGGATCACAGAATAGAAAGGCAAATGCCCTATGCCACAAGGATGAATATGCTGAGACAGATACAGCTCCCTTGGCTACCATTTTACATCTGTCAAATTTTATTCAAGGGACAACAAATAGGGAGCGGATGTCCCTTACCCTGTCCCTGCTTCTCCAAGACCTCCAAGCTGCTAAGATCTGTTACACCCAGATGATCCTAACTTTTTGCACAGCTCAGGTTTTCATTTAAAGGATGGTCCGCTTTATCATGGAAGGAGTCCTGTATATTCCACCCAGCCAGTCCATATCTGAGCTGTTAAAGATGTGTCATGATACACCAATTGCCGGTCACTTTGGCTGCTTCAAAACCCAAGACCTAGTGTTACAGAGTTTCTGATGTCCAAGGTTCAGTTTTGATATTAAGAGGTAATTTATGTGATCTGTGGTGAGCAAGTGCATATGTGTCAAACCACTCAGTCTTCTCCAGCCTTTGCCTACACCATTTTGACCCTGGTCGTTGGTATCCTTGGACTCCATCGTAGAGTTACCCCACCCCCAGGGCTGCACCTTCCTCCTCCTCACTAAGATGGCACATTTTATTTCTGTTCACTCTCTCCCAACTGCCCAGGAAATGGCTCACCTTTTTCTACACCATGTTTTTGGGTCCATAGGCTGCTGACCAGAATAGTCTTAGATCGAGGTTTGCAATTTACTTCCTATTTTTGGTGCAAACTCTTAGGAATGGAACTGCTTATCTCCTTGACCTATCACCCACATACCAACAGGCAAACTAAATGATGGAACCAGGTCCTTGAGCAATACCTCTGTTGCTCTCTTAGCTATCGTCAAGATGATTTGGTCATCCTACTGCCTTACACAGAGTTTCTATACAACTCCAGCCACACATCTACCCAATACAGCCCATTCTACACAAACTGTTGTTTCCACCCTCAACTTAATTTGACCACACCTTCAGACTCCCAAGTTTCTGCCACCTTCACCGGGCCCACCGAGAGCTTACCGAACACCTGGAAGTCTCCAAGTAGGCAGGCAAACATCATGATGACTGAAAATGCCAAGCCACAATGGCCATGTCTGTAGGAGATAAGGTTGGGTTTTCCTCCAGACACTTAAAATCCACCCATCCTCAGACAAATTTGACTGCCAGTAGCTATGCCCATTTAAGATCACAAAACAAATGGACCCTGTAGCATTTACACTCCAGCTACTGGAATCCTTGAAGGCCCACCTGGTTTTCTGTGTGTTCCTTCTCAAACCTTATGTGGAGAATTTCTTTCCCAGCCACTCTGCTCCACCACTATCTCCTGTATCTGCCCAGGGCCAAGAGAAGTATGAGGTCTGGAAAATCCTAGACTCCAAGTGAGTTTGAGGCAAACTATTATCTGGTGGATTGGGAGGGCTATAGACTAGAATAGTGATTGTGCGAGCCAGGAGAAAACATTATGCTCCAGAACTCATACATATCTCCCATTAGAACTACACTGCAAAACCAGGTCCCATGGCCCCTAGATTGACTGCACTGGCTGACAGAGTCCAGACCACCCCTGACTCTGTCATTGACACTGTGTTATATGTAGATTCTGAAAACAAGAGATTCCTGATGGGTTCCTCATTTAAAATGTCAATTGTATTAAACAGGCAAAGTGACTTCCAGCCAAGTCAAGTGTAACACGATTTCTACTTGTTTGCCTAAGAAAGGTTCATGGTTGGTTTAGGTAGTGACGTTGCTGCCTATGGAGGTTGAGTTTTCCATTTGAACTATGACTGTGCTCATGAGTAGATGACCATATTAGGCCAAATTCATCCTTGGTGTTACCCTAAAGCTGAATCTGGTTATTTAAGGGGGAATGAATATGGATTTAAGAGGGCCACCAAAATTTTAGATATATCTTATTTCTATAGAATAAGGCACTTACCTACAAAATTAATTATATAAAATTACAGTAAAAATACAAATACTAAACCAAATAAATACATCTTGAACTGTAACCTAAAACTTGTGCTCTTGCAAACTGTAAAAATAGGTATATTCCAAAGGCAATGTTCCTTGACTGACAAATCCCTGCCATTAGCCCTGGAGAATTTTGCTCTGTAAACCAATAGCAAGAGCATCTCTGCTGAACAGGTCATACAGAGATAGAGGGAAAGACATTTTCACTGATAGCTGGTCCCCAGGCCAAATACAGGGCTTCAAAGATTTTCACTAACATGAACTGTACATAGAACTGAATAGGAAGCCAAAGCAAAGATATGAGCACAACTGTTATGTGCTTACACAACTGGGACAACTTCTGAGTAGTACTGCCCACTTCAGTAGTATGGTTTGGTTATTACTAATACAGGGATGACATATACACTTCTGTAGAGACAGAGTAATACTCTCATTACTCAGTTTTAGTCTCCCAGTTATGTAAATCTATGAAAATCAAACTCCCCCTCCTTTAAAACTGTCAGCACTAATTTCTGGCATAAGAATGTATGCACCTTTAATCTGATAACCAGGAGGCTGCAGTTATGTGGAATCTTCACTTGGTATGAACATATTACAGAGACAGAACTTTGAAGATATGGATTATGAATCCTCTCTGTGCCCTGGGTGCTTGTCCTAGGGGATTCTAGCAAAAATATTAAGAAATAAAGCAACTGTCAAGTATTCTCCAAAGGTAACTCTGTTGCTTATCTGAGAATTCAACTGAAGTCTTAGAATATGTCTACACTGCAGTGTAAGCCCAGGGTTAGTGGAACTTGGGTCTGCGGACACTGGGTTTGCAAGCCCAGAGCTTAAGCATCCACACTGACCGAGAGAAAGTGATGGCAGAGGTTTCTGTGGCAATCAGACAGTAAACCACATGCAATGAGGTGAACATAAAAAATACTCCTGAAGTAATTGCTGGTTTTGAGAGAATGGGGTTTCCAAACTGTGGGGGGGGGGGGCATTGATAGGATAGTTTGCCCTCCTTAAGGGGCACATGAGTACATAAACCTCAAAGGATACTACTCCATTGTTATGCAGGCCCTTGTGGACCACAAAGGCTGATTTATGGACGCCAGAATGGACTGCACTTGAAAATGTTCATTATGCCAGGGTTGTCCAACAATCCAGAGTCTACATTCATGGACAGGCAATGACATTATTCCCGCCAAATGACATTGCCATAAATGGAATAACTGTCCCTATATTATCCTGAGGGACCTCACATACCACTTTTTGCCTTGGCTTATGAAACCATATCCTGATCTCAGACTGTCAGGCAGAAGAAGGTTAAATTACACTCTCAGTAGATGCAGAATAATAACTAAAAGGGCATTCAGCAGATTGAAATCCCACTGGTGCTGTCTACAGACCCATTTGGATTCCAGAGTCTTCAATGCTGTCCACATTATTGTGGCTTGCTGTGCTCTTTGTGAAGACAAAGGTGAGACATTTGCCCCTGAATAGACCTACGATACCAATGAATTGCTGAAATCAGTACACTCAGCCAGAAAGTGCACCTATCACAGCAGCAGTAATGTAACCCTTCTGCCCGTCAGAGTTGGCAGCAACAAGGGCCGGGTTCAATATCTAGGGGTTCCATTCCAATAACACAATGCAAACCGGCTCGAGCCCCCACCCAGTGACCTGGGACAAATATATACCACCCCCGCTGGGCGCCTCCAAGAGGCAATACTTCCCCTCTCCCAAGCACAGAGTCTGAGTGTAGCAAAAGCCTTTTAATAACAGAGAGAAACAATGTGGCATTATGTTGGGGAAACACCACCAACAGGATTCATAACACAACCCATGAGCAAAACAAACCCCACCCCAGGCAAATTGGGGCATGCCCTTTTCCCTTTGGTTCTTGAGTCCAGCAACCCCAAATCACCCAAAGTCCCAAAAGTCCAATGCCCCAAAAGTCTCTGTCCCTGGTCAGGGCAGCCCCAGAGTTCGAAAGTTTATCTGCGGAGCTTTACCTCCCAACCTGGGTGGAAATGGGACAGGGGTAAGAGGCACCTTACGTGATCTGAAGCTGACCGCCCCATAGCCCCATAGCGGCGCTCCACTCCGCCAGCCACCTCACAAACTCCTTTGCTCAGCTGCGCTCCGCTCCGCCAGCCGCCCCACGAACTCCTTCGCTCAGCTGCGTTCCGCCAGCCACCCCACGAACTCCTTCGCTCAGCTGCGCTCCGCTCCGCCAGCCACCCCACGAACTCCTTCGCTCAGCTGCGCTCCGCTCCACCAGCCACCCCACGAACTCCTTCGCTCAGCTCCACGGCCCACAAGCAGCTCCTGCCATCCACACACTGCTCCGCGTCAAACTGCTTCACCAGCCGTTCCGCAAACTGCTCCACAATATATCTTCAGGCTCCCCCACTACTTAACACAACACTCAGTGATTTCAGCTCTTAGGTGAATTCAGCTTATAGTAGGGGAGCCCCAGTGCTGGTGCACTGTCAGCCCAAAGTGAGCTCAGCAGCCTATAACTAGACTTCTAATGAAATCAAAATTAGCTCTGATATTCCACAGTGGAGAGAGGAGGAAGTGCAATTAGCATGTAAGGCCCTCACCAAGGGGCCCATGCCACCAAGTATTAATACTTGTCCCCAGCCTCTCTCTATTCACACAGTTTTGGAACCCATGACCCTTGCCTAGCGAGTGCTACTTAGTTGATGGTGAATCCCTCCATCATAACAAAAGGCCACGTACAGTTCCAAGCACAGTTCCCATAATCAGGGTAATAACAATTTATTCTTCCTGCCCCAATAACAGAGACACTGGGGATCCCACAGCAGCCAAAGTGACCATTTGGGCAGCTATGGTCTCATTCTAGGCGTGGTGGGTGTGCCTATGCAAATGAGATCGGCCCCTGAAGTTCTTTTCCACAACTTGCCACACCTCACCACCAGATGTCACACCTCATCCTGACACTGCTTACAGTAAGATGGCCCCTGGCAACAGAAATCAGGGATGCTCTATGCTCCCACATTACAGACCTGAATGGGCCAATGGGAAAGGCAGAACGGTATGTTTTTGTACAGCAATGTTTACAGTAAATGAGGAACTGTCACAACACACAATGCAATGACGGTCATGTATTGAGAAATTGTGTTTGAGTGTAACTCCCCATTTGTGCTTTAGCACGTGTTTCTCTTTATTATTCAACTTTCACATTATAAGATGGGATGTAACGATGCCAATAAACTTTCTTAATAAAATAAAAGCTTTTATTTGAATTACAAAAAAAGTTGAAAACATACTGTTGCCATCTGAACATTGAAAGAACCGTAATAAGCCAACACCACAACCAGTAATAATACAAACACAAAGTACATAAACCAAACATTGAATAGTGCAAACAGTGCCATCAAAAAGTGCCCTAATCTTGGCCGTCCTCTGGCATGTTCTCCTTTTCCTTTCTCATGGGTTTAGCACACGCTTGCCTCTGCTGCATGGTTACGGAGGCCGACAGGGGGGTGGGGCAGTTGCAGACTGCAAGCTGGAGGGAATCAGTCCAAGGGTGGAAGACTGCAGTGGATAGATTTGCACTGTCCAGCTGCTAAGTTGCGGTTGCAAGGACCAGCCAGTCATGGAATTGTCCAATGTGTTCCCGGTATGCAGTCTATGGTAATGTGGAGGGGATTTAGGCTGTGATGCAGGAGCCTGCAGTCTTGCAGCCATTAGCGAACGCAGCTACTCAAATGGGTCTTTCTGTTGAGCTTTATCCTCCTTCCTCAACTGACGCTCCTGTTCCAGGAATTGCAACACAAATGTCCGATTATGCATTGCTATTCTGTCCGCAAGCTCTGCAGCCTTCCTGTGCCTTTCTTCTTGACTCTCAACTTGCCTTTCCATTTTGCCAAAATTCCTGGGGCAAACAAGAGGCTGTTGTGTTACAGTCCACATGGATTAGTGCCTCCCCACAGCTGCCACGACAGCCTATTATGATAGCATGCAAACACACAGAATTCCACAACCATCACAACCTTTTCTTCCCTCCCTCCCCCCGGCACATTTCTGGACTGCCTACAAACCCCCAGCTATGTTTCAGACACATGAATTAATCACCCAGATGGACTACCCTTAACTAAATGGATTGCATTTGTAAATGGACTACATTTCAACCTCCCCCAAACCTCTGCCATACATTTCCCTGTTTACAGATGGATCATTACACTGTAGTCACAGGAAGGCAATGTAAGGTTCTTATTTTTAACATTCCAGCACATCTTAGCAAGAATGTGCAACTTTCTAGCAAAACTTAAATCTTAAAAGCTTGTTTCACTGTTTGCCTCTCCATCTCAGTTTTGAACTCCATGTGAGGGAGGAAAAGCGGGGAGATGCTAAGGCTGCCATTCTCAGACATACACTACCACCGACAGCTCTCGTCATAACTTTTGCGTTGGATCATGTATTAACAACAATAAACACGGAGCCAGAAACTTAGCAGGCCATAGGGTGAGTTCTGCTTCTCCAATTTCTGCTGCCAACTCCGTGACAGGCTGCTCCTCTCATCCCTCGCTTTCCAAGTAGTTGGGCCTGAGCTGCTTAATCCTCTTCCTGCACTGGTCATGAGTCCAGTGAATGCCCAGTGCTGCCAGCTTCTTTGTATGATCATTACTGGAATTCTTGCTAAAGTCAAACTGTTTGCTCATCTCATACCAGAGATTCACCAAAACCTGTCTATGCTCATGCACCTAGGTAGCAGCACCCTTGGCAAAGGACTTCTGGTCAGTGGCCATTGCCAATGTAGAAGGTTCACTGTTTGCAGCTCAGTGGTCAGAATAAAATGGAAGGGTTAAATGCCCAGCAGCTGTACTCTTGAACAAGGGGAATTGCTTCCAGTTTCTGAGAGTCAGATTGCCCTCTCTATCCTAAGAGTAGCCAAAGAACACTGGCCCATGGGATTGTGGGATAGAATTTGCAGACTCTCAGGGCTTGAATCCGGGTGTTCCAGCCCCAAGTTGCAGCCATACTTCAAAATGATGAAGTTTGGGACAGAGTTGCCGCAGGACCTGGGCTCAAACTCTTCACCCCTATGGGGTCCAGGCCCAAGTCAGACATAATTGTGTGTTGAGGGAAGGAGAGGTTGGGCTCAAGCCTGAGTCTGGGCTTACACTGCAGAGTACATACCCAGTGTGTTTTAACCGGAATTCCTTGTGCTGAAAACTTTAATGTTGTGTTGGTATTGGACACCTGATTTTGAAAAGTGAGCCAGTTAAACAGCTGTAACCTGTAGGCGGCTAAGAGGATGCAATCAACTTTGAACAAGTAATTGGAAGAAACAGATGCATTTATATCATATTACTGTATCCCTTTGCTGCGCTGAAGCTGCTATAGTTAGGTAAGGAGTTCATATCCTGCTGCCAAATAGGATTTGGGACTGCAAATCCATAACACAATGAACAGGTCTTGAGTGTCAAAATGCCATACGGTAAACACTGGTCTCGATCATGGCTGCTCTAGTGTGTGTGTGTGTGTGTTGGGGGGGAAGGGGCGGGATGGGACTTATCCCTCTTGTTAAACTATGATTTATTGTTGTCTTGGCAAAATATGGGTTATTGATGCCTTTTAGAATGTTGTACAGTTCAGTGTTTTGAATGAGGAAAGCAATTTGAAAGTAAGTACCAGAGGTGCTCTAGTTAAGCCAGACAATTACACTGCAGTTTTTTAGGCATCTATACTACAGAGTTTTGTTGACAAAAGTTATGCCACTTTAATTAAACCACTGGTGCATGTCCATACTAGCTCCTTGTGTCAGCAGAGCACATCCACACTAGCAGCTCTTGCATTGACACAGAGCACTGTGTGTAGCTATCTCACTGTGAAACTGGCAGCAGGGTGCTTTGGGAAGGGTTTGCAGTGCCTCATGGGGCATCACATGTTGCAGGTTTCTCAATCCCGTTGTTCCATGGGCATCCTACTAGATTACCAGCTGCTTTTCAACTGAAGTGTATGGGGGGGGGAAGAGTGCGTGACAGGGAGTGTGTGTGTGTGTGTGTGTTGGGGGGGAGGCAAACAGAGTGTGTGTTGGGAAAGTGTGTGTGTGTGTGGGAGGGTGTATATATGAGAGAGAGACAGAGTGTGTGTTGGGGAAGCGTGTGTCGGCATGTTGTCTCTAAGTTCAGACAGCAGTTTAAGCAGTCTCCCCTTCCCTCCCCCACCCCCAGCAGAAGTCCATTCTGCCTGCCAATGGGTCTGATTCCCTCAGAGTGCTCCCACACCTCCTCAGCTGCTGGAAGCAGCATCCTCAGTAGCTTTGTGAGCTCTCAGTCTGAGGAATGTCAAAGCTTCCCAGAGCTTTGAAAGGGGAAGGGTGCATGCCTAATGAGCAGAGTGGTCACGGCAGGCATTGTGGGATGCTGGGGAGGCCAGTTATGTCGACATAATGAATGGCAATGTCTACACAGATGCTTTGTCACTTAGCTTAGCCACAAAAAGCTCTATACCTCTCATTGAGGTGGTTTTATTTTGTTGGCAAAACAGCAGAGTTTTGCCTCCAAAAGTAGCTTTGCAGTGTGTACACCTCCACTGTTTTGTCAGCAAAAGGCAGCTTTTGCCGACAAAACTGTGTAATGTAGACAAAGTCTTAGCAAGGGACAAGTAGGCAAGTTCCACAAGCAGAAATCAAAGACAGTTATTGAGATGTACATGTAAACAGGTATTTGGGAAGGTAAGAGGAAAGCAGTAGATCTACACTCAAGCCAAAACCCTTATTTGTGAAACAACTGGTTGGGATGGAGTTAGGTGGGAGAGAAAAATCTTCATATGAGTCATTCTGCTTAACCAGGAAAAGCAATGATGGATATAATTTAACAGCCTCAGAAGAAATACACGATTTGCAGAAACAAGGACTGATTTCAATTATTAGTTTCAAATGCATGACTCAGATCCAGAAATAAAGGCAACTTTTTTTTTTAAAAGGATCTATTTTATTTTCTGAACATTTTTTTAAAATTTTCTCTAATGCACACGGATGAATAATTAAATTTCAAATTAAATAATGATACATCATAGAATCACAAGACTTAGAGATGCAAATTACCTATTATGACATCATCTGTCCCTCAGCAGCCTACAGTATGTTAAAATTGGAACGAGGTAAGATTCCCCCGCCAAGAAGAATGAAGGTATTATGCAAAGAATATGGATTAGAGAAGTAATAATCATGGAGTTCAGTGATCTTCCCTGGAAACAGCTGCAGCTGTGATGAACTTAATTATTCAGGCACTATTACAAATGGCTGCAGCAGGGGCTTGGCCTTTTACTGCTTTACAGATAGATGCAGAGCATATGATCTTGAAACGGGCCATCTTATGGCATTTTACCGTTAAATTATGGACCCTCCATCCACCTTTACAAGCCACAGTCCTAGGTGTCAGCTACACATTGTGGTACAAAAGGTGAATTTAAAAAAAAAAAAATCTGGAGGGAAAGAATACATTTTCTGTAAAATATTCAGTACTCCCAGACATGCATACCTTCCTTCAGTGAGAGAAAAACAGCCATCCATAAAAGTCCACACACTATGCAGCAAAAAACCACAAATTTATTTATGACTAAAGCAAAGCACTCTGTAGAAGAACTGGTGTAAAAATCAAGCAGCCTGAAATAGTTAAAAATAAAAAACAAAACAAAAAACATTAAAAGGAATACACTTGTTTTTGTAAAGCACTTTGAAGCACTCTACATGAGCCAGGAATTCTTTTCAGAGCAGTTAACTGATATTAAGAAGGGAGCCCATACATCAATGTTGGTAACAGAATAGAGCTCTGTCTCAGACACCAGGTTTAAAAACCACATATTTAACAAGCCATCACCACAGATATACAGACATTGAAGTAATCAGTGGGGCTCTGATAAGGATCTTAATTCCCAAAATACCAGCTCACTACTGTTGGAGCTAAAGGAATAACTCAGTTACTGAATTTCTTAGAAGGGGCAGGGACTGTATCTTCCTGTCTGTTTGGACAGTGTCTAGTGAACCCGGAACACAGATAATTAATTACAACCAAATGACTAATTTAAAGAGTCATTTAGGTTGCAAATTCAAGCACTAAAAAGTTAGGAAATACCAGAATTAAGGTTGCTTGAGCAACCTTAATTTGACCCCCTTTATGATTTGTCTTTAATTTCATGATTTTTTTTTTTGCCTGCCTCGTTCAGTGCACAGGATGAACAATGCTCAAATAATGAGCAACTATTCAATGTTTCAATTTATCCTCATTGTTGAATGTGTGGCCATAGACCTTATTTACTGCACACCATTCACATCTGACTCTGAATAAAGAACTATTAATTTCTTCATGGTCTTTTTAGTGTTCTCATTGCAGCACTATACTGGTTCATGAACAATAATGATTTAATACCACCTTATCTCACAGGGGTGTTATCTCCATTTTACGGCTGAGGAACTGAGGCTCCGTGAAAAAAAACACAAAGAAATTAGTAATTCTGTATTCAGAGCCAGGTTTGAAAGGTGTGAAGTAAATAAGGCAGGGTGCCACACATTGGATGAAGATAACATGAAGCAATTTCGGGGAAAGTCCTACTCTGCTCCTGAAGCCCTGGGATGGAGCACGTGCAGTCACTCTGTGGGGATGGCACATCTGCAGTTCAGTCAATACATAGGTATTGTGCGGGGAGAGAGTATGCTTAGTGCAGACAGAATCTCTGGAGAATTTAGCAGCCAAATTCTTGCAAGTCTCTAATGAGCATATCCATATCCATCTACCTATCCATATCCATCATCTACTTTCTTCAGTGTTCTTAGTATTTTATTTTCAATTCTAGGTGGCATTTCTTCTTTACAGGCTTCATCCAAAATCCAACGAAGTCAATAAAAAAATCTCCCAGAGGTTTCAGTGGGCTTCAAATTAGGCGTTAAGGTTACAGGTTTATCTAACAGCAATTTACTGCTGTCAATCAGCTTTAGGCATGTCCTCCTCAAAATGAGGATGTAATTAGGACACATGGAGGGAAAGGGGCGAAATATTATCAAAGCCCCATAATCAAGGTAAGCTGCAACAACCACAAAAGTATGTCATCTTGAATTATGTGTAGCCCTTGTAAGAGCTAATCCTGAAACACCCTTACAAAGCCTCTCTGAGCAAAACCTCAGAACCCCAAATCTCTGTTGAATAAAGGATTTCATAATCAAATTATGAGCACTTTAGGACTCTCACAGTTGCCCTTTTTTATTATCTTTCATTACGAATGTATTGGAATGTTAAATAGGAACTGCACCTGGTAACAGAACTATCTTCTCCATTATAAAGGAATAAATAGGTCTACTGGCACTTAAAGAAGTTCCTGTGCAAAACAAATTGAACAAAGGTATTAATTTAACTGAGGAACTTTCGGGGAGGGATAGCTCAGTGGTTTGAGCAGTGGCCTGCTAAACCCAGGGTTGTGAATTCAACCCTTGAGGGGGTCATTTAGGGATATGGGGCAAAAATTGGTTGGATGAGTTAATTGGGGATTGGTCCTGCTTTGAGCAGGGGGTTGGACTAGATGATCTCCTGAGGTCCCTTCCAACCCTGATATTCTATGATTCTATTTCATGCCCACAAGAACAGCATACCTGCAATTCAAATGCAGCCCACTGAACCATCTGCTTTCATGTACATCAAGCAGTTCATCCTTACTGTGGTGCAATGTGTATTGTGTTTTCTGGTGAGGATTTTGTTTTGTTTTGGAGGTGGGGCTATAAAAGTACTAATGAATGCTTTTTATTTATATATGGACTGATGCATTATTTATCTATCAATCTATCCAGGTAAATTAAAACAAACACTTTTTTAATTATCTGTCAAATATATTTATACTCTGAAAATCTGAGATCAGATCTTCCCTCATCAGCCCATGTCAAGGAGCATTCATGACAGCAACAATGAAGGGTATGTAACAAAAACAAATTAATTACGAGATGAGGTGTCATTCTTATGAATTTATTAGACAGAATCAGAGGATGATTTTCTTGTCTGTTCAGGTGTTGGGGGGTTGGGGGAGGAGTTTGTAGAAGCAAGTCACAGTATGTCATGCTTTTGAAAGCGTGAAAATAACTCATACCAGAGGTCCTAAATCATGCTTTATGTTCTTTACAAACCACTTTTCACTAGACTATCGAGACTAATAATTTAAGATCTATTTCTAACAGCCTACAATCTAGGCAGCAGCTCAGGTCAATTTAGCAGCATCTCTGTGAAGTACAGGTGCACAAATGTGAGAAAAAATAAGAAACATGGATAAAATGGCATTAAAGGCCACTTCAGGTTTATTTCTTATGACAACATCAATATTTTCTACACGTAAATCAGTGTTCTGAGCTGTGTAACAGCACCCCCGTACAGAAGATTGGGGCATTTTTTTCCCCTTTCTTGTCTTCCTACTTCCCCTGACATTGGAGAAAATGTAACAAATAGAAAGATCTTTGTGCTGTGTCAGACAGTTAACTCTTGTTTTGTGTCACATATACAGAGCAGCCAGATCCCTTTCATCCTCTGTGGAGCAAAGCAGAGGGCTAATGAGCCTTTCCAGAATTACTGACACACTCACGTGCCTATTGAGTTGCAGCTGAGGAATGTACCAAAATCCCAAAGTGTAACATGACAATACCATCTGTGACAGTATTTTAGACACAGAGCAACATCAACTCAAAAAGCTAAGGCACTTAGAGATGGGCCGTTACACTTCGCTGGAGCAGGTACTTGTAAATGTAAAGAGAACCCGGTTAGCCCAGGGTAGAGCCCCTCCGAAACAAGAGAGTAACCCTATATTCATTAGGCAGCACACTGTGATATACAACAATGTAATGGGCTTTCCAATACTAGTACTGAATAGAACTCTCTATAATGATGATATAACCTTGGACAATGCTGACAGGGCAATGCCCTGCTGACACCTATGCAAGTATAGCATTTTAGAAGTGGCAGCTCCTGTAAGAGCATGAAAGGCAGCTGCAGCTGGTCTGAAACACATGCAGGGAATGAAGATCTCATGAACTCATGAACACCCAGGTGTGCCAGATAGTTACTTCCAGTCTCTTGTAAGTAAGTACAGTAACAAAGATCTAACTCTCAAAATCTGGGAAACTCAGAGGGAAGTCTCTTCTAGTTTATCTTGTCTGTCTTGTTATTGTATAAGTCTTAAAAATGAAATACCACATCATCAATTGGTCTATAAAGATGTATTGAAACTAGTGGGTCTGATTCTTGACCCCACAAGTCACTTTTCATGCTGAAGGAGCAATACATGATGACCTCCAACTGGTTACTTTATTGGTTGATAGTTTCATTGTTTTGACGGAATGTATCTATTGTTGGAGTGCCATGGTTGTACAGGGACAGCAAGGCCCAGGAAGGCTGTGTGTGTGTGTCAGGACAGAATTTTTCAACTGGACTCTGTATTCAATAGGAACCTAATGCAGTGTGTGGAGCACTGGGGTGATGAGTTCATGGCTCTTAACTTTCCGTGCTGTGAAATGGCCCTCCTTTGCCCCCAAAAGACACTGATTTCTAAATGGTTGCTGAAGCTCAGCAGTATCAGGGACAAAAATGTATCCACCACATGGGGAAATATGCAATGTATTTCTCAAAGAATTGTTCATACCTAGTTATACTAACAGGTAAGATATTTTAACCACTTCATACTGTATCTTGTTCCTGCCTGGTTTGATGGCTACAGGTCTGAGGGCTAACCCATCAGCATGTTAATAATCTTTCTGCTCTTTGTACTGTGATAGTCTAGGCATTTTGTACTGGTTGAGACATTTATTACTAAGGTAGAATTCAATTACCAAACCTTTGTCCCTTTTACTATAAATGCCAATGGCATACTGAAATGCAAACTGTTACCCCAGTTGCCTTTCAGTCCTGACCAAGCCTAAAGAAGAACTCTGCAAACTCAAAAGCTTGTCTCTTTCACCAACAGAAGTTGGTTCAATAAAAGATATTCTCTCACCCTCCTTGTCTTTTTCAGTGTATTGTCACTTAATTATTTGCTGCAGGAAGTCTGGTCCTTTCAACAGAGAAGTTTATTTCTAAAGGCACAGAGTCCTATCTCAGAGAATTTCCTTTTTATAAATATACTCTTACTTTAACAATTTGGGTCTTCTTTCCAGGATAGAGAACATGTGACTAGTCTTTTGATGACAGAGGCAGTAAGCAGCAATATTACACCGAGAGCACATAGATAAAAAGGAAATAGTAATATTTATAAATGGCTTCATTATGGTACATAAAAACAGAACAGCAAATTTAAGAACTTTCATTTGGGTGTTGTCATATGAGTGTTGCATGTCTGATTTGTGTTGACTATAGAGATTGTCAGTTTTTCAGAGCAGGGATCACACCTTTTTTTCCTGGGGTGAAATCCTTGATCCCACTGTAGTTAACAGGAGTTTATCATTGATCAGTGAGGCCAGGATTTCATCATAGCAGCTTAGGCCACTGGTTCTCAAGCATTACCACACGATTTAAAGCAATAATTATCAACACACTAGACCTGGAGTTCTCATACTTGGATGCGCAAAGTAGATCACCAGGACTGATAAGAAAGGTCACCAAAGAGAAAATGGATGATTGGAGGTCAGGAATTTCTCAAAGTGAAAGTGTGTTTTGCAGCTCACTGAAAAACAATGTTTAATGACTGCTGGTCTGGATGCTAGCAAAAGAAACCCAGATTTTAGAGTCTCAGAGATGCAATTGTTTAATTTGGGAATGGGGGGGGGGGGGGAAATCATTTATTTGGCCAGCTTTCCTTGTACTTTTAAAAGCCTCTTTAAAATCCCACCACAATATATTATAAAATAGGAGCAATAATAAATGTTACATGCCCTAAAAATGTTTTAAAATTACTTCTAAAAATAACCACCTACCAACAATCTGCCAGCTCGTATATGTTTATCACTATTTGACTCTGATGTGTGCTATATTGTGATGACAGCTTCAGGATGTTAACAGCTTTCTCTTTTTCACCTTTAGTGTGTTTCAACAGTGGAGATTCCTGGGCTATAGTACCATTGTTCAGTGGCAGTAGCAGGCCTCCCTGCACCCAGCAGGTGCAAAGAGAAGTGTCTGTATCTGTTCTGATAGCTTATTATATTCTATTGAACATATAAAATATTTCATTTGGCTATTAAATACCTTGGTTAAAAGGGATTTTATATTAGTGTTGTCTTTAGTTAAAAATCACTCTCTTGTAAAGCCTCTAGTAGTATTTTCCTATGATAGGTATAATAGTTTTCCCCAGAAGAGAAAAACCTCTCATCTAGTTAGGACTTAATCCAGCAAAAAGGATCCAGGGTTTCTGGGCAACACAAATTATAGAAATCTACAGATTCTGACACTACAATGGTGGTATAAAAACCTATATGGAATAGACTAGATTTTACATTCCAAGTGGCTTGTATAAGGGTCCTTAATTAAAATAAGCTGAATCAAGGCGTGGCACAGAGAACGATCCTTTGCAAACAAAAATTAATGTCTTAATTTTGTATTAGGTGCCTAAATACCATGCTATAGATATCAGAAATGCACAGGCTGCTGGAATGACTCTCAAGTATTTCAACTATTTACAATTAGAGATGGGTTCTCAAACCGAACACAACGAGTTTGTGGCTGAAAGTTATGTCTATTATGGCCTGAATCTGAACACCCTGAACTTTGGGAAGGGTTCAGCTCAGATCTGAGGATTTCAATTCTGCTCACTAAAGAGATACAAAGATCAGTCTCAGATCCAGATTTGGATGCAGGGTTTTGATTCAGTTCCATCTCTCTAAAACAGGCCCCCGCTTGAAAGAGTTTATAGTTGATAGTGTTGTATATAGTTGTAAGTGTTGAAATTGACACAGGACAAGCATTTTCCCAAGTAACATACACAGTATATAAAAAAAAGAACACATTCCTAGCTGAGTGGGTGCTAGTACATTAGCAACAGAAGCCTCTGTTTTAGAAAGAGAACAAAATGATCTTGTGGTGGTTAGAGATGTTCTGCGTCTGTGGATTGCCATGGATAGCAAGCAAATATTAGATTTCGTCTTAATTTTGCCTACTGTTTACCTGTAAAGGAATCATAAGAGTTGTGAGCACCCAACCTTAAACAGCAATTAATGAAATACTTAGGTTGAAATCCTGGCCCCATTAAAGTCAATGGCAGAATTCCCACCCATCCTCTCCATTCACCCTTATAGTTTGGACTGAGCCTATTGCTGATATGTTTCAGAGTAGCAGCTGTGTTAGTCTGTATTCGCAAAAAGAACAGGAGTACTTGTGGCACCTTAGAGACTAACAAATTTGTTTGAGCATAAGCTTTCGTGAGCTACGATGAAGTGAGCTGTAGCTCACGAAAGCTCATGCTCTAATAAATTTGTTAGTCTCTAAGGTGCCACAAGTACTCCTGTTCTTATTGCTGATATGCATCCAAATGACCAAATATGGCAGCTATCAATAGTCAGTCAGAAATAACTTCATAAACAGCAAAAACTAAACAAAACAAAAATAACCCTCTTGTAGCTGTAGTTAACCACTGTTCCTTTACACCTGCACCATTTGCCAGACAACATTGAAACACACTGTTTTGCCCATGTGCAGTCATTGCACAGCAGAACCTAATCATATCAAAGCAAAAAAGACCAAATAAATGCAAGAGGACAAACTGATGGGGAACAAAAGTATTTAGAAACCGTCTGTAAAAGAAAAATGAGAGAGACAAAGGGACAGATCCCCAAGCCCTCCTAAGTCTTATTGGTATTGCTCCACTGATGGAAAGGTAACTCTTATTCCAATGCAGCAGCTAAGGATCCACCATTCCAACATGGACTAAAGATGGGAAGTGTCTTCAGTATTCCAGGGTGTTGCTGGAGAATGATGGGCGCCAACCAAGATCACCAGAGAAATAGCAACTTGAGTTTCCAAGACTGACAGCATCCAACATTACAAGGGTACTGTGTAGCAAAAGTGGAAGAAAACCCACTTATTATTCCTCCACACAAGTGCACCAAGCACTGCTCTGGTACATCTGAGGATCTAGCCCAGAATTTTAACTATACAGCCCACAAAAATTAAACCAAAGAGTAGCATCTATTCTTCCCTCTCTGTGGGAGTTGCCTGCATACATGAAATATGAGACCCTGAAGAACGTTTTATGCAACAATAATAAGCAAGTTTTGACTCGCAGTACTAGGAATAAAAAAAAGTTTTGAAATAAGCAGTTTTTACTGGGTTATTGTGGGACAGTTGGGCAAAACAAGGATCTTAGCTTCTTCTGTAGCCTATCAAACCAGTCCATAATCCCAGGTAATGCTCTGTTGAGAGAAGCTTATTTTCTCCAATAATATGTAAGAGCCTTCATGAACACAGGGAGATGAGTCTGCCTTCAGTATAGTCATCATGTACCAAACTTATATCATTTTGGATTTGTTTGAAGGCTGGAAACTTGAGCTGTTTTGGAGTGATAATTGACTTCTATTTCAGCACCATTAAAAAAAGAAATGTCATCTATTATGAGTAATTAATTGTATTAGGTATTCACAAACACCCACATTCGTTTGGAGAAAGAAAAACCACACTTTGAAAGAGTTATGCCTTTGTAAAAAGCAAAAGAAATTCAGAAGAACATCCAAAAGAAACGGACAGTGAGATTTCAAAGCATGTAGTCCCATGCAGAGTCCCATGCAGGTGTGTGTTTTACTAACTCTAGTACTAAAAATAATAGCCTTCACTAAACACTTTCCTTTATAAAAGATGTTTACTATTGGACACAGGCTGATTTTGGCTTCCTTACTCTACAGGGTTTTCCTCTTTTCTCCACTCCATCTTCTAAAGTCTTATATATGACAACTCCACTATTCTGCCAAGGAGAACAAGACTCATCCCCTCTCTCTGGAACCCACAATCTCCACTCCATGCATCAGCTGGAAGAAACCACTCAAGAACAATGCAAAACACACTCTTTCGCCCATCTCTGGGAACTGAGCATGCTGCCTCTGCAGCACTCCTGGCTAACACAATAGAGAGCTAAGCTTGATTCACAACTCATAGCCCCCTGAGACTGTTGGTTTAGTGCCAAATAATTCTCTTTCCCTTTAAATTATGAATTTCACACACAGATTTACTCTCTAACTAGCTCGGATGCTCAGAATCCAAAATTGCAAATTCCGCAACATTTGGTGTGTTTCTTAAATCTCCAGTTCCTGGAATTACATGATTATGCAAGAATCTCAACTTTAATATTAAGGTAAGTTCCTAGTCCTCATGGGTATGGATGAAAGCTTGAAAATGCAGACCCTAAAGACTCAGTGAAGGTGAAGGCAAAGGCAAATAAAAAGAGGTCCACAGTTTGTTTTAAAAATTATTTTAAGCAATACCGCCTGGAGATTAGACTTCTGCCTTACCAGTACCCTACCTGTTCTCATGGTTACTGTATCAAACCCCCAATCCTGCAATATCTTCCACTTTCTTCTATTTCAGTGTATTACTCCCCCCACAGTTTCAGTAACCAGCACAGACGTTCGCTAGCTCCGGCTGTAAGGAAAATCAGAAGAACAGTGTCCTGCCTGTCTATCAGTATTGACGTGGATGTTTTGGGATCTGCTGCTAGGTGGGAGTGTTCTAACAAGGAAGTTGCTTCCTTTCTGGAGACTAAAGAGACACACTGAGCAACCGACACACTGTGACCACTACATCCTGATGAACTACAGTTCCAGTTCTTGCCATACCAATGAGCTGATGTTCTGTTCTGGCACTGCACCATCAGGACAATCAAACACAAGACTATTTCTCCCTTACTTGTGACCCAGAGGGAGGAAAAAGAACATTCTCCCACAGTAATCAGATAAAAGGGAATTGCTACTCACTTTAACAAGTTGTGATCTCTCCATACTCAGGTAACTTCCTTAAATTTTGAACACACTGGTGAGAAGACAATCAACTTTTGATGGGTTTTCAAATGTGGAATAAAACTGTTCCTCCAAAGCTAAGGCTTTGTGAGTAGCATCCTAAATTACGAGTCCTGATATCTAAATGATTTTCTAAAAACAACAGCAATACAAATGCCAGTACTGATAGGGAATCTATTTTATTGCTTTCTACAGTACCTACCACTTTCTAGGAAAAATAGGTACGCACAGCGTGGTCCCTGGTGGACTTAATCAGGAGGCTGCTCTTTTCCCTTTCCTGACAAGAGCTTGAAACCTTTGCAGCAGTGGTGCTGGAGAGGACTCCTTGTTATAACTTTGCCTTCAGACTGAAGGGAATGTAGAGGTGGTTTCCCAGACATAAGGCATTTTCACCCTCTCTGATTGCTGCTAAATCACCCTGCTGCAGATGATTGCTCTCGAAGGCTCATACAAATACTATGAAGAGACTATTTTTTACCTTGGAAGGTACCACATTGCAACAAATATCACATATTTTCCAAAATCGTTCCACAGGTAGGAAACTCCTAGTGTCCTCTGTAAAGACATACACATTCTTCTCCAAATTACCCAAGTTGAACAATTATCAGTATATTTTTAGGCACCATCTAAACACATTTCAACAAATCTGTACTACATTACATATTTCTTCTATTTGTTTGTCAGGTGTTATTGTCTCCTTTTTTGATTATATGGTTTGAGAAATTGTTTTCCCATTGAAATGAAAACAATCCAGTGGACTCCCCTGCTTCTCAGCCCCCTCTTCTGCAAGTGCACACATACCAGATACACAGGATTAACAGGCTAAAAGATTTTTTTTGTGGAAGCTTTAATATTATTGGAAGTAATTATACCTAAGATTATTTATAATAGCACCAACTTTAGTTTAGTAATTGTATAGATAGTGAGCTCCTGGATATGGTTAGTTGTGATGGAGTTCTTGTTAGAAGTTGCTGCGTATCACCAGTACATCTTTTCATTGCATTGGTCTCTCTGAGAAGTGCAGAGCTGCTGCCCAAGGCACACGCCCATCGCACACAAACAAAAATGTTGCATGGTGTCAAACACATTACATGCATCTCTAATTAAAATATTGGCAGCACATTGCTCATGCAGTAGCATGAGGCTTGTTTTGGGTTTACACTTGGGAGGGCAGGGATCCAATCGGACAGTGGTACTGGTTATCACTTTAGTAAGCTCTGTCAAAGGAAGGAGCGATATGAATGACTTTGTCACTGGGAATAGCTCCTAGCAGTTAGATCTTGCTGTTTGTTCAGGATAGGAGCCTAAAACTGCTCACTTAGAAAACACATTTTCTGGTTAGGCAGCCTGGAAAAAATATATAAAATATAAATATAAAATGTAGTAGACTAAATTTGCCCTCAGTGACAGGATTATTTTCAGTTGATTTCTAGGATTTTGATGAATACAGAAGTTGATCTAGTTAGTTTAGCAGCAATTCCATGCCCCTCTCCAGTGGGCAAAATAGCTTCTCAAAAATATAGATTACTTTGTAACCTTTATTCAGGGTCAGGGCTTCTTTGTTTCCTCCTAGCTTCCAGGAGAAGAGGGAAACACTGTTGTTCTCCAGATGGCTGAAAGGGAAGTATCACCCAGTGCAAGCTGTTGATGCATAGATGTTCAGGCCAGAAAGGACCATTATGATCAAATAGTCTAACCTCTTGCTTAACATAGGCCACAGAATTTCACCCAAGAATTCCTGCATTGAGCCCAATTACTTCTGTCTGAACTATAGCAGATTTTTAGAAAAACACCCAAAAAGATTTTGAGGGATAGAGAATGCACCACACCCCCAAGTAAGTTGCTCCAATGGTAACTGACCCTCACTACTAAAAATTTGCACTGCATTTCTGCTTTGAGTTTGTTCAGCTTCCAGCCACTGGATCTTGTTATGCCTTTGACTGCAAGATAAAAGAACTCTCTACTATGAGAAATCTTCTTCCCATGTAGGACCTCACTGACCATGATTAAGTCACCTTTCCCCTTGGCAAGGCCTCTCTCCCCATCCCCTGAGGTTTTTGCTCCTTTTTCCATCCAGTTTTTGTGCAGAGGAGAAAGAGAGAGAGGTGATTCCAGCATACCTTCTGCGTAGAACAGCTAATTTGAATATAAATGCTCAGACAGGTCAGTAGGAGCTCCAAGCGCGGACAGTTTCCCATCTGTCCTCTCCTGACAGCAGTTCTGTCCTTGCAGGAGAAAGGGGTGCTCTACTCACATGCACTCTTAACATGGTATGTGAAGGAGTGAGGCGGAGCAGAGTAACTTTGCACAGAAATCTCTCTCTCAACTTAGGGCCCCCTGCAGACCTGGGTTCTGTAGCTAGGTAGAATTGGCCTTGGGGTTGAATCAGATTTAAAGTCCCCACTGAACAGGCTGATTAACATGCTTTGTGTACAGCTTGCCATGAGATTCAATAGGTTTCCATTCTAAATGCTACCAGTGTCTTTGAGTTTCAGGGGAACAATATGACCATTTCATCTAAAAGTTAAAGGAAGTCAAAAATAGCCCTTGGGCACAAACTGGAGATCAAGGCATCAGGACATGGAGTACCAGTGAAGGAGAAACTGCCATTGAGAAACTGATTTTACCATGAGATCTTCAAACTTTATAACTTGCATGGGAACAATGCATCAGCACTATGACTAGAAAATGCTTTCATATTCCCAAGCACCATTTCATTACTGACTGGAGGAAAGAGAAAAAAAAGGTGTGTGTCTATAATAACTCTCACATGGTGTGGAGTGCCTCAAGGGTTATATCGGCAATACCGTTTCAATATAACATGGAAAGTAAATACTTTTCAATTCTAAAGAAATTCAGCAAATGCAAACAAATAATATTCCTTCCACTCAGCCTGGAAAAATACATTTTCAGAAGCTGAAATTGCAGCATTCAATATTACCCATTGCCAGTTTGTGCCATTAAGAGGTAAGCATGGAACCACACTGGAAAAGGGAGTCTTCTGGGAAGGACTGTGCCCTTGGCATACAAGGGAAGTGGGCACACTGCACAATCTCTGCCATTGCCCAATCTTCTCCTCACCCCCCGGCCTGAGCACATTTGAGCCAGTTCTAGGAGGGAGCAGTCTAGCCATTGCAGAAGGGAGCACAGGGGTGTTAGGTTCCTTGAGCCCTCCCAGCTTTGTACACAGACACAATCTAACCCTTGATATTCACTGAACTATGTAAAGAGAAGCCATGTGGAAAGGAAGCATTAAATGGAAATCAGTTCTTGCTCCACCACAATGAACGCAGCCCACCCCATCCAACTTCTGCTTGTGCTGTTGCCTCTCGTAACTAATCCAGCCTGACCTCCATGTTAGAAATACTATAAGTTTATTGTGCATTTAAGGAGAAGCATTCAGCTGTTCATGAAATACTTTAAATTACAAAAGGCCAGTCCTTCCTTCCCTGTGAATCAAAAAATGTTTGTTCATTTTACTGAGGGAAAGCATTAACATCAAAAACCTATTCATATTTCACACAATGAATAAGTAATGCATCTGTTCCTGACTGAAAAACAAAGACTATATCATCCAGTATTTAATTACATTACTATAGTAGCTGGACCTCAGCAGGCCACATTGAGCCACACAACATTCTGCAATGTGACAGAGCTGGGCAACACTGCTGGGCAATATCAACACATGCATTGTGAGAAGTCAGCCTCACTTCCACTGAACTGCTGACTTGTGCTTGCTTAGCTTGGACAGACACAAATAAGCTTTGTTTGCTTGGCTAAAGAAATCTTTAGTGCCATCTTAGATACAGAGAGCCCTTTCTCTTATTCCTGGAAGTCACAAGGATGAGTTCCATGCCTCATTAGACTAAAACTAAGTAGAATGCTGGAGAAGATGACGCCAGTATTTCAGAGGGAGGCAAAAGTGCTATATCTTAACATAAATGGAGTGTCACCTCAATTATATGCAAGGTCTTGGAACAAATTTTGAAAAAGGAAGTGGTTAAGAACAGAGGTAAATGGTAATTGGGATAAAATACAACATGGTTTTACAAAAGATAGATCAGGTTGGTCTGGCACAATCTCTTTCTTTGAAAATATAACTGATTTTTTAGACAAATGAAATGCAGCAGATCTAATCTACTTGGATTTCAGTAAGCCATTTGATATAGTTCCATATAGGAAATTATTAGTAAAATTAGAGAAGATGGGGACTAATCGGAGACTTGAAAGGTGGACAAGGAACTGGTTAAAGAGAAGACCACAATGAATCATACTAAAGGTGAATTGTCAGGCTGGGGGGAGGTTACCAGTGGAGTTCCTCAGGAATCAGTCTGGGACTAATCTTATTTAACATTTTTATTGCTGACCTTGCCACAAAAAGTGGGAGTGTGCTAATAAAATCTGCAGCTGACACAAAATTGGGAGGTATTGCCAATATGGAGGAACACCAGAATATCATACAGGAAGATCTGGAGGACCTTAAAAATGGAAGTAATAGAAATGGGATGAAATTTAATAGTGCAAAGTGCAAGGTCATGCAGTTAGGGACTAAAGACAAGAATTTTTGCCATACGCTGGGGACGTAACAGTTGGAAGCAACAGAGGAGGAGAAAGATCTGGGTGTATTGGTTGATAAGATGACTATGAGCTATCAATGTGATGCATCCATGAAAAAGACTAATGCAACCCTAGAATGCGACAGGCAAGGTATTTCCAGTAAAGATAGGAAAGTGTTATTGCCATTATACAAGGCACTGGTGAGACATCATCTAGAATACTGTGTGCAGTTCTGGTTTCCCATGTTTAAGAAAGATTAATTCAAACTGGGACAGATGCAGAAAAGAGCTACTAGGAGGATCAGAGGAATGGAAAACTTACCATACGAGAGGAGACTCAAGGAGCTTGACTTATTTAGCTTAACCAAATGAAGGCTGAGGTGAGATATAAGTACATCAGACCAGGGAGGGAGAGGCGTTATTTAAGTGAAGCACCAGTATTGACACAAGAAGAAATGGATATAAACTGTCCATCAACAAGTTTAGGCTTGAAATTAGATGAAGGTTTCTAACCATTAGAGAGGTGAAGTTCTGGAACAGCTGTCCAAGGGAAGCAGAGGGGGCAAAAAACTGAACAGGTTTCAAGACTGAGCTTGATAAATTTATGGAAGGAATGATATGATGAGACTGCCTACAATGGCATGTGACTCATTTGATACTACTAGTAGCAAATATTCCCAATAGCCAGAGATGGGGAGGGCTCTGAGTTACTACAGAGAATTTTTTTTTTTTTTTTACCAGGCGTGTGACTGGTGGGTCTTGCCGACATGCCCAGGGTCCAACTGACTGCCATATTTAGGGTTGGAAAGGAATATTCCCCCAAGTCAGATTGGCAGAGAGCCTGGAAGTTTTTTTGCCTTCCTCTGTGGCATGGGTCACTTGGCAGGTGTAAACTCGAGTAAATGGTAGATTCTCTGTAACTTGAAGTCTTGCAATCATGATTTGAGGACCTCAGCCAGAGGCTAGGGTCTATTACAGGAATGGGTGGGTGAGGTTTTGTGGCCTGCAATGTGCAGGAGATCAGACTATATGATCACAATAGTGATCCCTTTTGGCCTTAAAGTCCATGGGTTTAAGTCTACAACAGAGTGACATGGCCTCTGATAAAAGCTATGCCAACAGGAGACAACCAGATTCATTTTACATTTATACATATCATTGCTTTTGGAAAACGTACAGCATTTCAGAAGATTGAGTACTTGATCTGTGACATGCAGCAAGATTTGGCATAATTACCCAAAAAGACTATGACTGGTTTGAGGAAGGCAACAAATATAAGTTAAGACAAATGCTTATTATAAACACATCCAAGAGATGCATACAGTCAGACTGGAAATGTCAGATTCAACCAAAGGTCTAGCAAAACAGTTAGAAGAAAGTTCATTCTGTGATATATTTAAGTCAGCTAGATTTCACTTCTACAGAATGATGTTTCTATAGAAGGGCCTGATCCTACTGCCATTGAAGTGATTTGCAAAATTCCCACTGAAGCAGAAGTAGACCTGAAGTCAGAGACTGAGTAAGGCAAAAGCCATGGGATTGAGGAACTACATTCAGAGAGGTGTGGTACACTGATGATTGCTCTTAGTTTAAGACCATCTGAGCAGGTAGCCCTCTGTACTGCCTCACTTGAGAGGAAAATCAAAGACTCAGAAGTGAAAGGGCTTTGGCAGGTAAAGAAGGGGAATGGGGCACTCTGAAAATGAGGCTATTTAATATTAACCCATCCTGCTGGTAGCTGCTAACAAATTTAGTGACAAACGCCTTCCTGTGTATCTAATATCTGTTCTGCTGAAACAGAAAATGTACAATAATATAGTTCTCGATGATTTGGCAAGGTCCACAAGCAGACAGATGAGATAATATTTTTAAACCTATATTTCTGCTAAAAAGGGAGTGATAAATTCAGACGTTTTGAGAATTAAGAGGGACACACTAATTTGACAGTTAAGTAGCATACAGGCTGGGTCAATCTAAACTCAGAAATTAATATCAGTAATTAATTACTCACCTCTACCATTATATTAATTCTGGCTTAGGTTGTGCATGTGTCTACACATAACTTTGTCTCCCACCAATGTAAGTGTCCCATTGCTGTGATGCAATAACACCCCCTCCCTGAGTGGCATTGAGCCATGGTCAATGTACTGAGGTTGATGCAGAATGAGTGTAGATACTGCATTAACGATGTCAACCCCCACAGTCTTTCAGCAGCTGTCCAATAATGCCTGGTGTGTGGTTACCCAGTGGAGGGAAAAGTGACAAGTCTGCTCTTGGGGGCAGCGCAGCACATGAGGTGTAGGTGTTGCCTTGCTGTCTGGGCTGTAATGAATGAATAGCTGGAACATGCTGAAAGTGACCCATACCAATATGGAATCTCAAAGAGACACTGGAAAACCCCAGTGACCAAAACATGGACACCTAGGACACAAGGACCAAGAGAAAGGAGGTTTTCTCACCACCTCTCAACAGGGAAACTGAGCAGAGACCCCAGCTCGAATACAAAGGACTGAAAGAGGACAGTCAGGGAATAAAGTGTGGGCTTCTGGAGGAACCTGGCTGCTTTCTCAGGGGAATGATGAAGGAGAGAGAAAGCGTGCACACCTGAAATGAAGTTCCCTACAGCTTGGCTAGTGACTTTCTCTGACTTGGCCAGACTGGACTATGCTTTAACCTTTACTTCTCTATGCTCACCTAAGGACTTTCAATGCTGTGTTCCAGTTGACTAATAAAACCTACTCTGTTTTGAAACACAGCTTGGAGGTCACTGAAAATACTTGCTGAGGTACACTAGTTCCTGAAGAGTGTACAAGTCACTGCCAGGAGTCTATCTCAGTTGGACTCGCTGAGCAGAGCTCACAAGGTGAATCAGGAGTGCAGGAGAGCTGTGGCTCAGTTGAGGAGGCAATGAGTTAGCGTGTGGAAGGAAGAGTGAGTTGCCCTGGGGAACTAGCACACTAAAGTGGTGCCTCCAAGAGACTGTCTAAAAACTGGGGCATAGAACAGATCCTGTGGATCCATGACAGCATTTCATTTTTATTTCCTGGTTTTTTTAGGGACAGAGCCTCAGTGAAATTAAGGGACTTATGTCAAATTTCCATTAGCTAAGATTCTGCTCCTTAATTTCATTTGATATTTTCTGCATTTAATAGAAAATCTAGGATCTTAGAATAGAAAAGGATCTTAACATTTCTCACCTATTTAACACCTGGTTTGCATTATTTAATACATTGGCCTAAGCCAAATGCATCCTCATTAAGAATTATTTTTTGTTTATAACATCTTGTTTAAGCAGCTGTTATTTCCTTTCAATCTCGGACTAATCACTTTCCATGGAAGACCTCTCAATTAAACAGGTTTTCTTATTAGCATGCCCCAATTAAATAGAGTTTATCATTATGGCCTCAGCTTCTAGATGACTTACATGCAACACGGAAGTCAGGGAGCATTATATGTTGTTTTTCCACTGGTCAGTCTTGCCACTAAAATTATTTACATTCTTTTAACAAAATAATAGTTGGTAAGATGTGAGGTAACGAATAAGGGATTACCCCCAATGCAGCTCTTTGTGATGTATTAATAGAAAACTATTATTTTTACAAATGGACAGCTTTCCCATCCAATTTTCTACTGCAATAAGTCTTCCAGCAGAACCTCTGACTCCTTGCATGACAGTGCTCTCAGTATCTCATAAATATTAATATAAGAAAAGGTTCTGCTATTCAGTGCTCCTGGAAAGGTAGTTAGTAAATCAAAATCAGTGATGGGGTACTAACACAACCGTTTTAAAAATTAGAAATAGAGCTGGGGGGGCGGGAAATCTGGTGACTACCCCACAGACCTTTTTTCCTTTAAGATTAAATTTCTTATACTTGGCACGGAACCTGAAACAAATGTCTTTTTTTACAAGATGATTACATTTCATAAACCCAATGACCCTTGCTCATTTTACTAGACTGCATTTTAACACATCCAAGGCAGTAAAATTAGAAAGAAGCAATACATTAAAAGCTGTTGTGTTTGTTGTAGGATATTTAAGTGTTTGCAATGCACAAGGTAGGACTCAATGCTGAAATTAAGCCTTCTATGTTTTGTTTCAGCACTGTCTATTACTAAACAATTAGCATTATTTTGTATGCAAAATATATGTACTGAATTATACAAAGCCAATATTTTCACTTCCTAACCTAAAACAGAGTTTAGGAGCAGCAACAAAATTCCAACCACCAAAGAAAGGAGGAGAAAAGATTGCTACATTTTACATATCTGAAGTGATAAATCAGATGACTTGCTAAAAAAATTCCTAACTTGAATTTTATCAACTACAAAGAATATTAAGCTTTCATAATTAGATTGCTGGTACTGAAAAAAAAAAAAACGGATTGGCAACTACTCTCATGTTTTACAAAACAATGCAAATTGACAGGATAACAATTTAACATTATGTTGCTATATTAGTACTTTTTCTATTTCATTATAATAATACTCAATTTAAACTCAAGCACTAACCCACAGGATAAAAAATAAGCCTTATGCCAGAAAGCTAAATGAATTCCTTTTGTACCATCAGAGGTTTAAACACAGCCATCTGGTGTGTCAAAATCACCTACATACTGTTCCAAATTTTTCATTATCCTTTAAGAGGCACATACTGAGAGAAATCCTGGCCCCACTGAAGTCAGTGGCAAGACTCCCATTGACTTCAGTGGGGCCAGGATTTCATCCACTGTATCCTGTTTTAACACTGATGTTTTCTTAAAGGCCTGGCCTACATACAGATTTTGTATAACTGTGGCAGTTAGGGGTGTGATCCAAAATAATTAGACTAGTGTAATGATTCATAGAAGGTTAGGGTTGGAAGGGACCTCAGGAGGTCATCTAGTCCAACCCCCTGCTTGAAGCAGGACCAATCCCCAATTTTTGCTCCAGATCCCTAAACCGCCCGATCTTGGGGTTCATTAAATAACAAAACCAGTGAATGAGAAAGGAATAAAACTTTATTAAAACAAACTGGAGAGCTTCGGAGATGCTGCACACAGCCAGCCATGCGGTGTTCCCAATCCCCACCTCCAGGAATTTGGAGATGTGTCCTATGTTGATAATACTGTCCCTTGTGAGGGAGCGTCTCTAAATAATAATCTTCTACAACCAGTACAACACTTGTGCCAATGCAATTATCTCAATATAAAAATGACTTATACAGGAATAACTTATGCCTCTTCCTGTACAGGAACGAGCTACATCATCATAAGGATCTTTATACAGATATTACTCCATCCACACTGTGAGCGTTTTACCACTTTAACTATCTCTATATAGTTAAAAAGTGGTACAACTTCTGTGTTTAGACAAGTCCAAATAAATCATAAACAAATCCAAAGTTCACAATATTCTATATCTAAATTTTGCCAGGTTCTCCCCATCTTTATACAAAATTTTCACAATGACTACAGACCACTAATCACTTAAAGGCAAGAAGTCATGAAGCTAAAATCTGCACGTCCTATTGAAAGTCCTAAGTGACCTGGGCATTTCTGAAATGGGAGTTGGGTGCTTCTGCAAATTTTATCTTTGGTCTTTCTCCCCTCCACCCTGGTTTCTTGGTTTTACTTCAAGTTACAATGGCTAGTTTGCATTATGGATGCCAGCTTCCAGTACCAGAAATTCTGGATACTCCAGTATCTAGATGATCTGAAAGGGATCTAGGGCATTCTCATCTGGGGGCTGAAAAGAAGCAAACCTGAAAACGGTCAATGCTCTACTACTTTCAGGTGCCACATGCCACTTTGATTTTATTATATAGAAGCCTGGATTTTTTTTAAAGTAAATTTCTATTTTGATTCCATTCTATCTTGATCAGTTAACAAGAAGAGTAATGAATCTGTACTCTTTAAAACTAATGATTGAGAGAGCAGCACAATAAAGTTGTTGGTTATTATTTAATTTATTTTGCTAGTGTTGGAAAGCCTATGTAGTTCAGTGTTTAAATTATTGCTTGACCCTTCAACTATTGGTCAGTTGAGTCTACACTATATGGTGGTGCCACATAATGCTGAATTATATTTAGTAATACTAGGAAATTAAATGAGATGGGCAAATATATTTGAATGTTAAAGTGAACAGCTAACCCCAGGCAAAAAAGGCAAAAGACAAGATGTAGGTTTTTTGTTTTGATTTTGTTTTAAACACTGACTTATTTCTAGAAGCACTGACAGGCTAGTCTGAATTGTGTTATTGTAAAACGCTGGTCAATTTTGCTGTAATAACAGGAACCAAAACTCTTGTAACACCACTAAGGAATCTGATGACCTGAAATTTAATTGGCATTAAAATTCTCTTTTAGAACCTAGAACTGGATGAACTCTTATTTTTCCAAAGGAAAGTTTCAGATAAAGCCCAATACTATACAAAATAAAGTACTAAGGCATACACTTTTGAAAGAAAGTTGTGACAAAGTGAACCCTCTACCAGAGGGATATTCAGTGAAGAAGAGCTGATGAATAAGAAAAACATGCACAAAGTGAAGATATAAAACAAGACATTTTGAGCACCGAGGAAAAGCACAGTAATTGTTTAAGATTTAGAGAAGTAAAAAACTAGTACCATTAAAGGTGAGATGTTGCTCAACTGCCCATGATAATTTGCTACAGAGAGATACAAAGGCCCCCATATAACTATACCATCTTCATGCAGTTCCCATGTCAAAATCATTTTCCTGGCCTAGTCTACCAGGCCTTCTCCCTCCCCTACCAGTTCCTTTATTTAAAATACAGTAGCCCAATTCAAAAAACTACTTTAAGGCAGAAAATAACACCCCCTCTGTCATAAATATAAAGGGAAGGGTAACAACTATCCTGTATACAGTACTATAAAATCCCTCCTGGCCAGAGGCACAAAATCCTTTTACCTGTAAAGGGTTAAGAAGCTCAGGTAACCAGGCTGGCACCTGACCAAAAGAACCAATAAGGGGACAAGATACTTTCAAATCTGGGGGACAGAGGGGCAGGTTTTGGTTTGTCTGTTGTGTGTGCTTGCCGGACACAGATGAAGGAAGCAAGCAATCCAACTCCATTAGAATTAGTAAGTACTAGCAAGGGAATGTGTCAGCTTATTTTTGTTTTCTCTTGTGATACTACAGGACAGGACTAACAAAGAAAATAACAGAACGCCACTAGCCGTCACCTTCAGCCCCCAACTAAAACCCCTCCAACGTATTATTAAGGATCTACAACCTATCCTGAAGGATGACCCAACACTCTCACAAATCTTGGGAGACAGGCCAGTCCTTGCCTACAGACAGCCCCCCAGCCTGAAGCAAATACTCACCAGCAACCACATACCACACAACAGAATCACTAACCCAGGAACCTATCCTTGCAACAAAGCCCATTGCCAACTGTGCCCACATATCTATTCAGGGGACACCATCACAGGGCCTAATAACATCAGCCACACTATCAGAGGCTCATTCACCTGTACATCCACCAATGTGATATATGCTATCATGTGCCAGCAATGCCCCTCTCCCATGTACATTGGTCAAACTGGACAGTCTCTACATAAAAGAATAAATGGACACAAATCAGATGTCAAGAATTATAACATTCATAAACCAGTCGGAGAACACTTCAATCTCTCTGGTCATGCGATTACAGACATGAAAGTTGTGATATTACAACAAAAAAACTTCAAATCCAGACTCCAGCGAGAAACTGTTGAATTGGAATTCATTTGCAAATTTGATTCAATTAACTTAGGCTTGAATACAGACTGGGAGTGGCTAAGTCATTATGCAAGGTAACCTATTTCCCCTTGTTTTTTCCTATCCCCCGCCCCCCCACCACCAGACGTTCTTGTTAAACCCTGGATTTGTGCTGGAAATGGCCCACCTTGATTATCATACACATTGTAAGGAGAGTGGTCACTTTAGATAAGCTATTACCAGCAGGAGAGTGGGGTGGGAGGAGGTATTTTTTCATGCTTTGTGTGTATATAAAAAGATCTTCTACACTTTCCACGGTATGCATCCGATGAAGTGAGCTGTAGCTCATGAAAGCTTATGCTCAAATAAATTGGTTAGTCTCTAAGGTGCCACAAGTACTCCTTTTCTTTTTGCAAATACAGACTAACACGGCTGTTACTCTGAAATCTGTGCTGAGAGGAAGGTGTATTCCTGGCTTTCTTTTTGTAACTTTAAAATTTGGCCCAGAGGGAAATCTGTGTTTTTCAATCTGATTGCCCTGTAAGATTATTTTCCATTCTAATTTTACAGAGGTGCTTCTTTTACCTTTCTTTCTAATAAAGTTCTGTTTCTTTTAGAATCTGATTGGGTTTTTTTTTAGTGTCCTAAAAAAACAACTCAAGGTTGGTCTGTGCTCATCTTGTTTATTCTCAAGCCTCCCCAGAAAAGGGGGTGTGGGAGCTTGGGGGGATATTACGGGGGAGTAAGTACTCCAAGTGGTCCTTTCCCTGAGTTTGTCTAAATCACTTGGTGGTGGCAGCGTTACCTAATCCAAGGTACAAGGGAGAATTTGTGCCTTGGGGAGTTTTTAACCTAAGCTGGTAGAAATAAGCTTAGGGGGTCTTTCAGGCAGGTCCCCACATCTGTACCCTAGAGTTCAGAGTGGGGAGGGAACCCTGACACCCTCATACTGCACCTTCCTGTGATACTTCCACCCTCTGGTCAACTGGTACAATTTGTGTGTGTATTATTCTGTCTATCTCATAAGGTGCTTGAGGGCTGAATCCTCTTTGCTATGCTGACGACCACCAATGAGCTTTGTGCTATACAAACAACCATCGTATTTTACTGTGCATCAACATTTTTATTTGTGCCAATTATTAATTTTTGCCTAATGGTTAGAACAAAGATAAAAGGCAGAATTACTTTGTGATCTTGAATGAGATATTTACAGCTTGATTTTCAGACTCAAGTGCACACACCTCTCAAAGACACATGGAGATCTGACTGCACAGCACCTCTGAAAATTAGGTCATGAACCTTTCTGTTCTTCCGTTTACACAGCTGTAAAATAGATATAATACTTATCTAACTCATGGTGTGATTTGAAGCTTAATGTGCGTTTGTAAAGAACTTTCAATGAAAGGTGTTAGAAAAAGACCTATGTTGTACTATAACCCTCCAAGTAACAAATGGGTTATGTTGTTTTACTCAAGGTAAGATTAGTGTCTCTCTCCCCTTTCCTTCCTTCTGGCAGTCTAGCCTCCAGAAAGTGAACCTAACTTGCCTGAACTCCTCAAGACTGATCCTGTAGACATACAGGGTCTGATCCAAAGTCCTATGAAGTCAAGGCCACATTCTTTTATTAGATTAGCAAAATGCAAGCCTTGCATACACAAAGGACAGCATTTGACTTTTATCTGGCATATTTTATCTGCTGAAGTGATGTTGTCATGCATCCTGGATTTGGGCTGTCAATGCTGTTGAAATACTTCACATCATCTTCAACACAAAGTATTAGTGCCATGAATAGAACTGGTTGAAGTTTTTATATGAATAGTTTATTCATAAAAAAAAAGAACCCAGTTTGGGTTGATCTGAAACTATTTGTGAATTTGACATGAGTAGTTCTGGCCATTCACAAAATGGCCACAGAAGGAGGTAAGGGTGCTGGGGCTGCCATTCCACCCCACCCCTTTTATCCTTTACTGCAGTGGTTAGAGTACTCACCAGCAATGTGAGAAACCTTGGTTTGAATTCCTGCTCTGGAACAGTCCAGAAGCTGACTTTCAACCCACCAAAAATTACAAAAAAATTTCAGATTCAGTTCAACCTGAACCAAAATTTCTCTTTAGATTTTTCAGAACTACCACCAAACTGAAAAATCAGTTATCGGGCCAGCTCTAGTCACAAGACAGTATATAGAAAGTGAGCATAAAGGAAGACAGGCAGATAGCTAGTCAAGATCAAATGTATACTAGATTCATTAACAAAGGAGCATTAGGGCCTCCATTTGTTACTCTATACTTATGGGCTTTTGGATAAGCAGAGTTAATTTCCTGGGGTGCCATCCCCCTTCCCTTCACAAACAGATATATTAGTATTAAACCAAATCTATTCTCATTTGGAAGATATGGCATATGAATATTTCCTTTTTCTTTTCAATTGAATGTAGCAGTCTGACGCATACTGTATAACCTTGTAGTAAACCTACCATTAAATATGAACCACATATAACTGCTGTGATTCAGAAAGATATTACACAGAGTGGGTTAAGGGAGTTCATGGAATATTGCTATAGTTTTAATAAAAGTGATTGTAGAATTCATAAAAATGATTGAGGTATTTTTGAGTTCATGTAAGACACAAACAGTGACGAACTATGCACTCAGAGAGAAAACATTTATGAAAGCATGTATTTGAACAGTTTAAAATCACTGCACAAAAATGGATTGGGGAAATTGAGAAAAATCTCACACTGTACATTTGTAATTTTCAACAGGGCATTGGTCAGACAGCTTCCATTATCTCTGTGCAAATTTAGATAAATTAATGGGTCAACCTTGTAATTATCAGTAATGCGGGTGTATAAATGAAGACTGGAACACCTCTAATAGCTCATTTTAGAGCTGCAAAGAACCTTTGCGATGGATTAGATTAATAATTCTCTATAGGGGATAAAGGGCAACAATATATTTAAGAACTGTCGTTCTTTTTCTCTCTCTCAGAGAAATAAGATTTAGAATTATTCAGTAGGGTTGAGAGTTATACAGCTGTTATTTAGTAAAGTGCAATTCAATAGGTAGGAGAGAGACCAGTTTGAATTTCAAACAAAAAACAAAGCAAACGCAAGGGAACCATTCTTTACAAATAATGATAAATTACATAAACTAAGCATAGGCTCATTTCAAAGAAAAATATATGCTGCAGAAAATGAATCAATTGGAGATCTAGCCTCCTCACACTTCTTTATAAGCATGTAATTACCAAAAGCTAAAGCAAGTCATGTGTCCATTTTATACCTTGTTATTTGTCTTATCCATTCTAGGAGCTATAGATTTTGACACATAATTATGTAGATGTGTCATCTCACAATGAAAATTCCTTAATAAGAAATAACCTTCCTTATTTCTTCGATAAGCCAGCAAAGCACATATTTAAGTATGTGAATATTTCCACTGAAGTAAACAGAATTCAAAATGTAATGTTTAATAGCATTAATATCAGCCAAAGCTAACTTGAAGATATACAATACAAAAGTGTAAACAGATGGGTTTTTTAAAAATATGAGAAAATTTTGCAGTACACATTAGACATCTAAATTCCTTTTCTTGACATACATATTGTTAAATATTTATGGGGATATTTATTTGCCTTGTTGCATGTGCTCTGCAGTCTGTAATCCAAATTGGTGGATGGACCCATGGAGCTATTTCCACATGAGAAAATATCCACACATTAAACATGATGTACAAAGTAATTTGTTGCATATTTTACAAAGTCTAGTTGCAATTTTCTAAGCCATACAGGGGATTTAGCCACGTCTTTCATTAATCTTAACAGAATTTCTGTGGCTAAATCTCTTGCCTTGATTTGAAAATCTCATTCTTTAACTTTTTAATTTCGGGTTAGTACTGCATACTTTAAGTCATACTGTTACAGGAAATAAAATGCTCAACAATGAAAATTAAGGATGAAAATAATCTTTTCAATTCACTGGCTTCTGCCATATCCTTAATTTTATTTAAATATAGTTTTGAATTTGCCTTGTTTGGGTATTATAAATTTAAGTTTAGTGCTTATTAACTGGTAAAATGACAAGAAGAGAGACCGCATAGATCAGTTACATAGGAAATGAAGTAAAACAAAATCTAGAATGAGAATATCAGTGTAAATTATAAGGAACATATTTATCAAAATGAATATATTAGTCAAATATACCAGGATAAAATAATTAAGGTTACTCACCTGTAATCTATGAGTGGCCTCTGCATATTTCCTTTTGTTGGATCAAGGCACCCATGCTTCAAGGTTCCAGAACTTTCTGGAAAGCAGTGTCCATTGCCGTCACTTGTCCCTCCCTGCCCCTTTCATTCTGGAGGTTTTGGAGGTTATAAAAGGGAGTGGCCTCAACTGCCTCTCAGTGCCTTCTGCTAATTCAAGACTTCCTAACCTGAGATTTGAAGTGGGAAGAAGGATTGTAACTGCGACTATGCAGAGGTCCATTTTGAAGAACTCTGGTTACAGACCACTGGCTTACACAAGGAGATGAGAACTGCCAAAACAAGCATCAGGTCAGCATTCAAGAGTGAATAGAGGCAACTGACCTTGCTCTTCCAAAACAAGTATTAATGAGGAATTTTTTTTAAAGCAAAAAGCTAAAAAACACACATAGCCACAGTAGCAAATCATGAAATATAGTGTGATGAAGATGCCTTGAGGGCACACCACAGAAGTTGCTTTTGTCCTGGATGACCCTCTTAGGTCATGATAATTGTAAAACAATGTGTGATTTACATGGATAACCTTTGAACCATGAAGGACTCAGTCTTCTGGTGTCAGAGCCCCAGATCCTTCAAAGTCAATGCTGGACTCAATGCCAGCTTAGCTGACCACACCTGAGAAACATCCCCTTATGAAGTCCCCTCAGCAGGAGCGTTGGAGGCAACCCTCCTGCTCTTGCTGGTCCAGACAAACCCCCTGCCAGAAGGGGAAACTTCTCTTCTTTTTTCTTTAAAACAAAAAAAATCACTGACACTAACTTGCCCCCACAGGTCAGAAAAAGAGAGGGGGGAACCTAACAAGAAAAGCATCAGAACACTGCACCATCTGACCTAGCTCTGCCTTCGGTGGTCAGAAGGAACTGAGGGGCAGATGGGGCCCTTCCCCCTTTTATACCCTCAGTACATTCCATGATGAGAGGGCAGGTGGACCCAATGGATGTTTTCCAGAAGATTCCGGCAGGCAGCAGAGCAAGCACTTTGATCCCACAAGCAGTGAATATGCAGAGGTGACTAGATTACTGAAGATGGGCACAAAAATTAGGGCCTTTGCAGGGCAACCAATTAAATTCCTGTCAACTGCCCATAATTTGATTATAGAAGGTACAGCTGTATAGTTAATAGCCTGGGCAGAATTATTTTTTTGGACTCCATGAGCTGCTCAGGGCAGCCATCTCCATTTTGATTAATCATTACTGAATTAAAGCACAATATTTGACAATCAAAAACACACAAGAAACAGTTTTCTGTAAACAGGTGAACAGACCTTAGACCAGAATGCTGGGATATCTGTAAAGGAGGACCCTCTCACTTTAAAACAAAATGGTAAGTATTTCTGTATCACTCATCAGTGCATAAGGAATAAAGTTCCTTTAGGCTGAGTGGACTGCTCGACAGTTATCTGACCTTCCTATATCGGCTGCTATTTAAAGTTTCTGCATCCAGCGAATAATATATTTTTAGAGACAATATTCCAAAACTCAGACATATGGATGCCAATACTTCTAATTGCATTTCTAAATTTTCTCTATGTTCCTCTATGAGCTTCCAGATTTCATTCTCTGTAAGACACAGCATAGACATATATCATGAATGCTGCTGTAGGGAAAGAAGAGACAGCACTGAGAGACTCCAGATAGGTGGTACGGTACCCTATCTACATTTATTATTTCAGTGAAGACCCATCATTCAACTAATTACATTTCAAATTTGTAGAGAACATCAAAAGTGACTTTGGGCAAGCTGATAATGAGGACATAAATCTTCAAAAGAAAAGCCTCACGAGTACAGAGATTTCAATAATGTCTCTGCCTTCATGAATCCAGAGGCCAAAATATCATGCACTTATCAATTTTTAAAGTAAGATTGCTCCCACTTGGAGCTGGTATACATGTACATATGTGGAGATGGGGTGGGTTAGTTTAAATATTACAACACTGACTCAAAAAGAAAAGGAGTACTTGTGGCACCTTAGAGACTAACAAATTTATTTGAGCATAAGCTTTGAAGCTTTGAAGCTTATGCTCAAATAAATGTGTTAGTCTCTAAGGTGCCACAAGTACTCCTTTTCTTTTTGCGAATACAGACTAACACGGCTGCTACTCTGAACACTGACTCAAGCAGCATGACCATGAGTCACTGTAGGGAAGATGAAGATACTTACGATAATAGAAAAGAGACAAATGCTCATTGAAGTGGCAGAAGTTAAGGTGAAATTCACTCCAATGCAAAGTGTCTGCCATAAGCTGCAATGCTAAATCACATGATGGTATGGAGCTTTGTGCGCTGACCATAGGCACCAGGTACGTACCTTAGATTTTTCTAAGGTTCCTATCACTGAGGTATCATAGCAACCCAAACCAAAAAAAAAGAGGTTGGTTGAGTATAAAGCTTTTTATAAAACAACAAAATAATTCACAATAAAAAATATGTAGTACACTTCAGGATGAGGATAATGTGGTTTTCACCTCAATACAACATTGCAGCTAAATTCCTGGAAAACATTAGTACAGAACATAAACTTGGGAGTGCAAGGGGGGAGGCTCTTGAATTGTTCACACTCAATTTGAGGACAGAAGTCAAATAATTTCAAATGTTTTATTAATCAAGCCCCAATTTTGCAACTAGAGAATTTGTAAAAGCACTTTAGCCAGAAGAGAGGACTCGTTATTCAGGCCGAGATATCTATACAGCTACGACACTATGGGTCTTCCAGGCTCTATAGTAACAGAAACTATCTTTTGTTTCTACTGAATATTTATCACTTGTACCATCTAACACTTTGTAAGAATTACACAATTAATCCTCACAACACCACAAACTGGTAGGTCAGTATTCTTAGCGTCATTTTATGGATGGAAAATGGAAGTTCAGAGAAGTTAGGTGACTTACCAAAGGCCCACAAGCCAATGGCAGAACTGGAAAATATAAACCCTATGTTAGGTCTTCTAGGCCATATAATCTCTCTCAAATTTTATCTCACAGGTTTTGTAATTTTTTTAAACTATTTTTTTTTTAAATTCCTTCAGAGTAGACGTTACCTACTGATGGGTACAATTTCAGTTGTTGGAATGTTTTCAAAACACATGAACAGAGATTATTATGAAGTATTTTTGCATGCTCTAGAGTTGGAGCTGGTTTCATACAACTGCTAACATTCTTGAAAAATACTCCATTTCCCCCTAAACTCTGGGCACGAAGGGGTGTATTCTTGGGCTACTGCCAGTAAGAATGGCTCCATGTACCACAATCAGTGCACACAAATGACTTCTAAAAAGGTATATTTATAGGCTTCCTAATAATTGCATTAATATCACAGATAAAAATCTTAATGTAGAATAGGCAGCATTAATATTTCCCAATTTATTTTGTTTTTTGTTTAATAATCGAAATCACTATTTTTCTACCACTATAATCCAGAGATGTCTTCGAACAATTTTTTAACAAGAATGCCACATTTGTTGTGATCTATGGGCTAAATCTTATACAATGGAGCAAAGCCCATCTTTAAAATGCACTGAAGTCCAGTAGGGCTGAGGGAAGAAATCTTCAGACACTGCAACCTCCTGCCATGGGGTATGGAGGAGTAGACCCATTAGCTTTGCCCCTATTTGTAGTCAATGGGTCTACTACCCTTCCACCCCATTTTCCTACGGAAGGCCACTATGGATACCTTTGGTGCCCAGGGTTCTGTCTCATACCACTGTGTAAATCTGTCAAGTCCAGGGGTTCTCAAACTTCATTGCACTCTGACCCCCTTCTGACAATAAAAATGACTACACAACCCCAGGAAGGGGGACCAAAGCCTGAGCCCACCCAAGCCCTGCTGCCCCAGTGTGGGGGCCAAAGCCAAAGCCCAAGCCTTAGGCAGGGGTACCAAAGCTGAAGGCCAACCTGAACCTCACTGCTCAGGGCTGAAGTCCCGGGCCCCAGCAAGTATAAGCCAGTCCTGGCGACCGAATTAAAACAGGATCACAACATCTTTTTGGATCCTGACCCACAGTTTGGAGAACTGCTAGTCTAGTCCATGGTTCATTATAGCCAGGAAATGCATTGTTTCTGCTGTGATTTGGCTTTATATAGACATGTAAAGCTCTTCAGTATTAGCCTTTGAACAATTCCCTTACAGTGCTACACTGTTGAAACACAGGAAACCCTAATTTTAAAAAATAAAGGAAAAAAGAACTTGATTGAAGAATATTTATCATGAGATTTTACTCACTGTATGTGCAGACTTGTGTTATTTAAACTGAAGCTATGTAATATAATCTGCATAATTAGTAATACATTCATCATTTAGACTAGAATATCACTCTGCAGGGTGTAACTGTTCACACGTTAGTGAACCTGTGCGTCCTGTATCTATTAGAAAGGAATTCTGTACCTTATTCACATAGTAAATTGTAAGGCACTTTAACACACAAGCATTTCCCCAAGTAACACAAAGAGGCTGATTCTTAATGAAACAGGTTAATAAAAATGGCACCATTTGTTATGGTGGTGTGGTTTTTGTGTGTGCATTTTTTTTGTTCTGTTGTGCTTTCTTCTTTGAGCAAAGTTTCATAGCTCAATTCAAACCTTGCAAGAAAACAGTGTCTAATTTTCCTACTCTATAGTTAAAAACCTTCATGATCGCCAAAATTCAAACTAAAATTATTCCAAGTATAAAAGAGCAGATGCTAAAAGCCAGGGTAGCTCTACTTCAATGTTCATGCCAAAGAGCTGAATTTGCTTGAAAAAGACTATTCACAATATGAATAGTGCTTGATCTGAAGAAAAGTCTATTATGAAATCTGCTAAACTTTTGCAGGAAAATGAATTTTTCTCCCTTTTTCATATTCTTCTTTATCAAGCTTTACTTGCTATGTCTTCCTTTATGTCTCAATAGAGCAATGAAGCAGACTTACAAATACGTGTTTTATCTTATGCATTGTTAATAAAATACTGAGCAATTCATAATTTTAAAAAGGAACAGTTTTATAACCAGGCTGGTTTAAAGGTATTTCTATCAGGTCTTAATGGCAAAACCTCAAGGGTCTAGAGGTTGCAATTCTAAATAAATGCCTGCTCTTCTGTACATTTTAAGAGCAAGTCTTTTCCCAAAAATTCTCTGTTGTTGCTGGTGCCCATGGGCAGTGGGTATCACAGGCAAGGGTTGGCTGTACCTTCCCAAACAGCCCACACTTTGTCCTCAGGCCAGGCCCCCTCCTCCTGTGGTTCCCTTCCCAGAGTGCTTTTCCTTTGCTGGCTGGCCTACCTCCCACAAGAAGTCAGGGTAGCTGGTTCTGGGACCGCACTGCTTGGCTGCCCCCACTGCCCGGCCGCCCATGGGAGTGCTGCCACCCAGAGCACCAGGGCTGGGACCTCGCCCCCGGCCATCCGGGCTTAGAGCTGTGGCAGGGGTGCTCTGGGCTCCTGCAGGGGAACGGGGGGGACGACGAAGAGGAGGCAGATGGGAGGGGTGGGGCCTTCGGTACAAGGGGAGGGGCAGTGCTGTCATGTCATCTCCACAGGTGGTTGCACTAGTGTCAATAAGGCAGTGGAGTTCACCAGCATTTTGCACACAGTGTGCTGTAGACCTTGCTGTAACAGTGCTTAGACAACACTGTGCTCAGAATACCAGCAGCTGCCTGGAGGTTTGTCTAAAGTAGAGCTGCCATTTTGCTATTGCTTCCTGGAGGTGCAATGGTAGCAACAACAGTAGCGAATTTGGGGGAAAAAAGAAACCTAGGAAAGACAAGGTCTTTGCAAACGTCCCCTGTGCAAAATGGGACCAAAACCTACATTCTGCAACAATGTTCACTGAGTCTATCTCCAGGAAATACAATTCATTCTGATGCTTTCACTCCCATACATTACAACAATGGGGCATAGTTGAAAATACTCATTGATACAAAACCCCTTAATTATCGTCAACCAATAGCTTTTCCAATGAGCTCTCTAAGTGGCTGGGCTCCATAGGCCTTGACTTCCATGATGCTGTCCAGATGGTCTATCTTAGAATTTCCTTCCCCTCATATGTACCAAGGAACAGGAAAGCTTGTAGCCAGATTCAGCCAGGTCTCAGCTGCTGTGCTCTTTTCCAGGCAGCATGAATAACCAGTTTACTCTTCTGGCTCTCTCAAATCCGACTGCAAGATTGGCAACAGCTCAGACACTCTGACCTCCTGCTGCCTGGCTCCATGGACAATTACAGGGATCACTGCACTATAATCCAAATAACTCCCCACTAATGGGGAAAGCTAAAGGCCTGGGGAAGCTCCCATATAAGATGCAGCTCCAGAAAAGCAGAGAGAGAAAATGCAAAATTTTGGCTGTCTGGCTGCAGCAAAATGGTGAATTCCATGGTGAAAATGCTGAATTCTGTGGTATCTAGGAACAATGCTAGGCTGGCCCATGCTGCTATACATGTTTGGGAGGCACTGTAAACATTTGCAGACCTACCTCATTATCCACTTTCAAATCCCTCCTCAACACTCCTCTTTGCTGTAATGCCTACAAAAAAACTTGACAAGAATTGGGCTATTGATGTGTAGACCACAGTCGTCATGCTGACAATGTCTCATTGTTTCCTTGTATTCTCCAGTCACTCTGCATCCATCTGTTGTCCCAGAGCACCCATGGAAAAAAAAATAGTGGGTGCTTAGCACCCACCGAGCCGCCTGCTGATCAGCTGTTTGGAGGCAGGCCCTGACAATCAGCTCTTCTGCGGCGGGAGGGAGGTGCTCAGGGGAGGGAGTGGAGTGAGGTTGAGAAGAGGCAGAGCGGGAGCAGGAAGAGATGGAGCCTTGGGACAGAGCAATTCCCAGAAAAATGAAAGTCAGTGCCTGTGTAAAAATGTTGGGGCAGGGATTGTCTTTCTGTTCTGTGTTTGTACAGAGCGTAGCACAACGTGGTCCTGGATCATGACTAGGGTATTACAGTAATAAAAATAAATAATAATATTGCTGAATTTCACAGTGTCCACTTTGAGACAAATTCTAACTCTAGAAACTCTAACCCAGACTCTCTCCCTGAGAGCTTAAATATGCCCATTTCTCCTCTTCCATTCACACCAACCATCCCACATCATCTCCCTGTGCCCCAGTAGCTCCCCTGCCCTCTGCTCACCTCCAGTTAGTCTGTGGAAGAGGGAATCTCCTAACATAATTCCCTAGGGCTCCACAATGCCAGTTACCCCTTCTTCCACCACAGCAGCCCTACCCACTATCTCCTAACCTTCGAGAGGGAGGAAACCTTCCTCCTCTGTTAGGACATGACCAGCCTGCAGATTCCATGAACTACTGCTGCTGCTGCTGACTGAGTCCTGAGTCCTCTGCACAGAGGAACAAATGTTGCTACTGTTCCCATGCTTGGCTGGGGGAACCAGCAGAATAAAGAGGTAGTTATTGCTGTTTCAGCATCCCCTGAAAGCTGTGGGAGATACTGCAGGTGGTAGCAGCAGGAGTTCAGCTGAAATTTTAATTTTGCTCTATGTTTCTAGAGGTAGTAGCTCCTCCAGGGAACCCCCCCTCCCACCTCTCAGTCACACAGGCCCCTGAACAGTAACGCCTTTGCAGAATAACCCATCTAGGGACATGAGATTGCCATAGAATAAGCACTCAGAATTTCCTCTTAATTCTTTCATTGGGAAAGGGAGAAAGGGGGAGATGGAGGATGAGTCTGCCCCTTCACAAGAGTGGCAGAGGATTCAGTCCCCAGACTGGTGGATGTCAGATGATATGCTAGGAGCTCCCCTGCTGCTCTACTGGAGTAAGTCTCCTGTAGGAACTGTATTTTCATTGGCTGCCCCAGTTGCAGGTGTCCCCAAACTCCACCTCATGGAGAGTGCAAAAAAATCTCTGCATATGGGGGCCTAGCAGAATAGTGCATGAAAACAGTGACTTGGATCAACACTGGGAAGAGGAATTCCCAGCCTTATCTTCTCCTAACCCAAGGTGGACCCTGGTGGATTCTACAAAGGGGTTTCCCCAGGGTCAGGGTGCATGCTGGGGAGGTGGGATCCACAGGTTTTCACTCATGGAAGAGGAGAGGGTCCTATGTTATTAAAAATGATCACTGAACAGTACTTCTAAGTTTACAAAAGGTAGTAGCAACTGTATCCTGGATTGACTAAACTCTTTGGCCTTCACTCTGTTTATTAGCCCAAGACAAAGGTTATGATCAGCTTAAAAGGAAAACACCTTCATATGACTGAACAGAAATTTTCATTACATTTTCAAAAAACAAAAAGCTACACTGAACAAAATAGGTGGTGAAACAACAAAGGTACATTGCTGAAAGATCAAAAACAAAATACTAATTTTTTTGACCCTTTCTTTTCCCATCATTTCTCCCTTTCCGTCCTCATTTTTCTCCTCCCTTCTCTTCATCATGGTTCCTAAAAGTTATTAAAAGTGTTTCAAGTTGATAGACAAACTATGGAAACCTTGGCTTTTGTAGGCCCCTGAAAATAAAAGAAGGGACTTCGTTTTTTAGTTTCATGTGATCTTGAGTTTGGTCCTGCAAACTAACAGTGATGAGTTCCAGCTGCACGCTATTTCAGTGTGTATGCAGTGCTGCATTTTGAAACAGGTACCATGAAAGTAAAGAATTTCAGGAGCAGTCAGAGGTTTCAGTTCTGGAGTATCTGATATGTTACGGGGCTCATTAAATAATATACAAAAGATATACTTTAACACAGCAGTAACATACTTCAAGAACTGCAGTTATACATACTAGTATCTATTACAGAAGAGATATGTGGCGTTGGTAGTTATACCATACAAGGTACCAAAAATAAATGGAAACAATATAACTTTGTGCCTCCTCGTGTACTTACACAACTAAGAGCATGCCCACACTACAAAGGAGGCGTGCTCTTAACTTACCCGGCAGTTCCTAAAAAAGTAGTATATTTCCTTAAAAGAACAGTATATTTAGCCACTTAATTTAGATAGAAAAAATCCACAGAATCTATGGAATGTGCTTATTAGAGCTTGCATAGGGCCAAACCAAAATACTTGTATGTAAAAGCATCAAATCAAAATCTTTGAATAATTTTTCAAAGTCGTGACATTAAAATTACTAATGAAATAATTAACAGAAAAAATTACTTGGAAGAAAAACCTACAGAGGTCAGCACACTGTAATGTAATTTAAACACATATAAAGTAGAGAGAAATGATTCGGCAAATATAAGCCCAGGAAATCCTAAATTACCTAGCACAACAAAAACAATAAGTTACCCCTTTTAATATTATACACATTAGTTATCTGGAATAAGGCTTCATTCGAGTGCACAACCTATACTGCTGGAGACTCCTACCTGAAAGAGAGCATTTTTTCTTTCCTTCCCTCCCCCTCCCCCACTTTTTTTTGGCAAATTACATTCAATTGGATTTGAACACCTCTCACACTATAGTGTCATATCACATTCCAGAGTGATTTATCTTGCTGTATGTAACCTGTGTAGCACAAAAGGCACTTCCAACACAGATTGCTTTCTGGCTTTAAAAATGGTCAATCCCAGTTGAAAAACAGCCAAACTGAACTGACTACAGGGAAGGCGGGGGACAGGTGTGGAGGAGATAGCTCACCTTCTGGAAGTGCAGGGTCACAGAATTATTGCCAAGTTCTGTAGTTCATCACATCTTGCCTATAATGTATATAGTAAATCACCAAAGGAAAAAACGGTCTTGTATCACTAATAATAGTCTACAATGCCAATTACGAGCTGTGCTCATTTTCAGGGCTGGCTCACCAAGCCATTTCAGGCTGCTGAGATTGTATGACTGCTTTTTTGTTGCATATTGCTGTTGTCTTGTTATAATTTTGTCTTTTGATATTGCATCATTGTATTAAATCACTTATATATGCAATGTATCTTGTAGTAATGGTTCTACACATGCAAAAAAACCCCAAACAAAACAGTATTTTTCCACGCTATTAAGTACATCATAGTCCCAGAAGAGAATTTATACCTGTTTTAGGGCTCAGTTCTTTTTCACTGAAGTCAGTGGGAGTTTTGCCATTGATTTTAATGGGCACAGGATTAGGAGAGGGATCCACAAAGGGACTTAGGCACTGCAATGCTGAGCATCATGGTGCCTAAATGTTAGGCACCTAGATAATCACAGGAATAACACAGTGTGATTGACAATGCAGAGTTAGGTGCCTAGGCTCCTTATACAATGAATGGGAAGAGAGAGGCACCTACAAACATGACTCACAAAAGTCAGCATGGCAGGTGGAGAGTTGCCTTAGGTAGCTAACAGGAGATGCCAACAAGAGGGAGATGAGCTAAGTTCTGCCCCCTTCTTGGAAATAGGTGCCTAAGTCTTCTTAGTAGTCCACAAATGGGTGCCTGATGCGCGCAATCAGATGGCTTAGGCACCTCAGGTGTTTCTTGCAGCAATGAGTTAGGTATCTACCTTGCTCCACAAAAAAGAGCAGCAGCAGGAGAAGGTGGTAGTTGTAGGTAAATGCCTTAATCTAGCACTGTAAAGAAACCAGCTCTTAGACTGAATGAGAAGAAAATTAAATTACAGATGCTCTTATTTTCAAAGATGGCTTTGACTGCCATCTTCAAGTGGATGGTTTACAAATCTGTTTCACTACTGAGGCATTCTCCACCTTCATCCAATCTAGAATCTCAGCAGGTTTTTCTGACTTCTCGTTGTGGAGGTGCAGTCATCATCTCAAATTCAACATGAACATAACTGATCTCTTCAGCTTCCACTCTACACCCTTCCACCCTCTTCCCCATTTATCACAGTGAATGCCACCACCATCCTCTTGTTCACTCAGGACAGTAATTTGAGTATCAACTTTAAACCACCATGTTTAAAAGTTGTCACTTCTAACACAGCATCTATAAGATCAGGCCTTTCCTCTCTGTCTACGAAACCAAAAAACTCTTGTCTAAGCCCTCATTATTTCATACCTTGACTGTTGTAACTTGCTCCTTTCTTGCCTATCACAATGGGCCCTCAACCTCAATTGGTACCTTTGGGTGCTTCCAAAATATAAATATTGTTCCAACTCTGAAAACAAACTTTAACACAGAGCTGATGCAACTCATCTGATGAGGCCCTATGGAATATATAAAGATGTTCAGCCTATCATCTGGTGGTATGTAATGTTTAAACAAAATGTATGAGAGACTATAGAACAAAAGAGCTAGAGAGGATGGGAGCTGAATAATGAACTGAGGAGTTTATGGCCTTTCCAGTGTTCTATGAGAGAACTTTCTATGAATTGACAATCTGAATTAAAGTGCTTTAGAAATTACTAATTTTTAAAATTAAATGACTCAAATCCCCAAATGCTCTGGAAATTAACTTCACATAAAAAATATAAAATGTGAAAATGAGTCAACACTTGCATTATATAAAAAACAAATTTCTGAAAAGGAAAACAAACCCCCCAGAAACCTTAACTATAGTTAGGAAGCTCTCACTGCTTTTACTGAGTCACAAAGCTTCTATCACCCTCAATGTTCAATATCATCATAACAAACCCTCTTTTCCCCACGCTATAAATTCTGGGACCATAACAGGGGCAACTTGTACAAAAACTTGTTAATATTTATACCAGATTAGATTGGCAAGTATTATCATTTTTTGCAATATAGATAAAGACATGCTTGGCAGTAAATATAGCATTCTTTGTAACCGTATTACCTTTTGAACATTACAAGGACCATCTAGTCATATAATATGCCTTGGAAAATTCTATTCATCCATGATTCTATTCATTCTATTGCCTGGAGACAGTAATTGTTGCTTACGACCATGATAATAAATGAAAAAATTAATTCTTTTACTTATCCATCAAAGGATGGATGACCAGATTTTGACCATGGGTTTGCGAATTTTAATAGTGATTTTGCAAGGCTCTCAAAAATGTATTGCTCTTATAAAAATATATTTTATTATGTTTTATTACAGATTACTGGATAATTTTCTTATTTTACATGACTGGCAATGTGCCAATGATCTGTTCCTCTCTGTGTTGCTTCAGAAGTACTTCAGACTAGTTAATTAGCAGCGGATTATTAAATCACATCCAGTTGGAACAATTGTCACAGTGGAGCAAGCTTTAGCAATACTTAGCTAACACAGGAACAAAACAATTAAATTAAAAAGAAAAAGGCAACTCTTGAATATGGATTTTAACTTAGCCTTAATGTATTGATTTTTTATTATCAAAGAATATCAGGTCAAGACACTGTAATTGAACTAATCACTTAGCCCTTTTCTACATGAAAAGTTGCACAGGTTTAATTTAAATTGGTTTTTAAAACAATGTGTTTAAACCAGTAATAAAAAGGTGTGTGAACACTTGTTTTAAGAATGGCTTAATTTGGTTTAATTTAAGTCAGTCAGGAATCAAACTAAACTAAACTGTAATAACCCTGATTTAAACAGAAATTTATTGTCTACATAGACTTTTAACTAATTCAGTTTAAAAACCACACCTCAAGTAAAACCAGTGCATTTTTTTATGCAGCCAAACTCTGAGAATCAAAACCTGGGTGCCAGACAGTCTAAAGTAGGAAAAAGAATGATTTGGGTTTTATTTTATTGTTATATTTTCTGGAAGTATTTATTTTTTGAAGTGGGAGAGATAGCATATCAGATTATAAAATAATTTGTATTTTGGGTATTCATTTTCAGGGATATTGAAAGCTTTATATGGTGAAAGAATGATTACCACCTCCTCCTGGAAATAGTATACAAGTCATTCCAGAATAGACAACGTTCGTTAAGTATATCAGTTATATTTTCAGCAATTGGAGAAAAAAAAAGCCAAAAAGACTAGCATCAAAAATGTCCCCTTCAAATTTTACTATTAGCTCCTGGGGTAAAATAGGGGGGAACATGCTTAAGTATGAAAGACACTCAGATGAAGGAAACAACTAGGAACTTTTGTTTGAGCCAGTGAATCTATCACAAATGAAGCACTGTTTCATCTCTTAGAATGCACAAATTCTCGCCAAGAAGTCCATTGCTACCAGCAAACCCACAACTCAGAATTAGCAAAGCCATTAAGAACCCACATCTTTAATGATGACAGAAGTTCTTGCTGCAAGTCAAAGCAAAGAAAAAGGGTAAAAATGACAAGTGATTTTTAAAATTTGTGTATAAAAGCACTCCGGCTTCTCTGATTTAGTACTATCGTTTTGGATTTCCTAACATGGCACAATTCTCTCCTCCAATCCAAATGTCAGTATTCCCCATCTGCTCTCCCCTTGTCCCCAAATCACTGATTGATGTCAATGGGAGATCTGCACACGGAGGGACAGCAAAATACGGAGGTGGAGTACTACTGTGCAGAACATAGTTTGCACACAGTTTTGTGTAATGTCTGCTTTCATTCGGTCAGGTCGTGAACAGAGTGACGAGATACATGTATTTCATAAATACAGAGTATGCTCACATTCCAGAAAGTCAGTGGTGAATTTTTTTTAAAGTGCTATGAAATATGTTATAATTGCCAATCACAAACAATTTTTCCTGAAGTTGGGTTTCCATTCGAGAAGAAACAGTTTGCTATATTGAAGTACTGAATACTGACACGCACATAAGTGACAAAGCAGTCTCTAATGATTCAGAAAGCTAAGTGCTGATAAGAGATATACTCTTATCATGAAGACAGAGCAACAGCAGCTGTCTCCAGAATTGCAATTGACACGATTGCACGGATCACCTAGCTGGTGCCAGGCCAGCATTATCCCTATCAACAAAGATGAGTAATATTGAGCACTTTAGATAGACAATCTCCTGTGCCCTTTGTTCTAGAAACTCAGACCTAATCTTTTTTGGGAGGGATGGGAGGGCATAGTGAGGGAAAAGGGAAAGTATGCATTGTTATGCACAGATTAGACCACTATATATTCTGGCAAAGGAGAGGTCTTCCATTTAAATTGCTCTAGTCAGACAATTTATGATAAAGGTTACACTACTGAGGTTGAAATCCTGGTCCGATTGAAGTCTATGGGAGTTTGCCACTGACTTCAATGGAGCCAGAATTTCACCCTAGATGAGGAGCAGAGGATCAAAATCTTAAAGAACCATAACCTTGTATCTTCTCCCTCACCAGAGTGAGAACTTTCCTTGCATCTTCAGCATAGAAAAGTGTTGAAACTGATGACTGTCATCGCACTGCCTATAAATATTAGTATATTTTGCCAGGGAAAATGCTTATATTCTGTTCCTTATTTTGCATAGTGACAGCAAGTGGCATGACATCAATCCTAAATTAAACTGTTCATAGTTTAAAAGACAGAATCCAATATAGACAGAATAGGCATAGTGCAGACAAACCATCTGCTACAGCTAGGAAACAAAGAGAAAAGGAAAATATGAGCACATATAACGTACTGACATTTCATTTTTTATGGAATTTGTATATATTTATCAGAAGAGATCCTCATCTGTACACAAAATATAAGCAGGTTTTAGAAATACAGACACCAAAGAGGATGCTTTTTATGTGCCATGAAGCAATAAATATCCTGGCTGACACTCAGATTATTCACAGAAAATGACGCTCAAGTGTGCCTTTATTAGGTAGTCCATTGCATGTTATCTCACAAATCATCGGATACTACAGAAGGCATACCTTTGTCTGAAACATCACCACACTGAATGGAAAATGACCTTGATGTCCTTCAGATATGAAAACACAGTACTAAAGACTCATTGTAATTGATTGTATGCATCTGAAATCTGTCACAGTATGTAGAATATTAAATAGAGACAAAGTTAATATATTCCTTGCAGGCATTAGAATGTCTCTCTATAAATTCTATTATCTATAGCAAAACACTCTTCCATCCAATTGTTATTTGATATACTGTATGAAAGTTATGATAATCAATACATTGTGAAGCACTTGAAGCTATGGAACTATTCTATTTTTTGCTGCAATGTATAACCCTACCCCGCCCCCCAACTTAAGCTACTAGCGTAGTTGAAATTTAAGCAATAATAGGCAATTTCTTGGTTATTACCAGACAGATGATAAATTAAAGTAGCTAGATTTGCCTTAGGCCCTAAACATGCATTAGAAAACTAGTTTTCAGAGTAGTTTCATAGAAAATATTTTGTTGCTTTAGAAGAAAATTAAATCCTCTTTAATGGTGTGAATATTTCATTCTATGAAATAGTTTGCATTTTGTTTTTTCCTTCATTCTATAAATTGCTAAAAAGGCAATAAAGATTTGTACAAATATAGAGAAAAAGAAAATTGACTCGAAGCTTATTTACACAGAGGTGTGTTTCCATGGCTGTGGCAGTCTGTAAATTACATTTACTTACCAGATCACTGTAAGCGGCCTACATGTAAATGAGAACCATGACCAATACGTCTCCCCTAGAAACTATTTTAATATCAACCCATCAAAAAATACCTAGGCACATGTACACAAAAACAATACAAAATGTTGGATTAACCAGTCCATGGAGTGGATTTGGGAGCATTTGGTGGTCATTAGTTCTCTTCAAGGATGTCAGCTAAGGACAAGGTTTTAGCCAGTCAAAATGTGGGACTTAGAAAAGCAAGCTTAGAAACTTTTCTTTCTGGTAACCAATTACAATTGGCAAATTACATACGAATAAAATATTCAGAGCTGTGCTATTACAGGCTGATGCTCTGTTTGCTAATGAGTGGTTTTTAAATTACCAATTGGTAAGTGACTGTGGGAAGTCATAGCTCTGCTATCCCACGGAAAAAACAAGATTAGTGCAATATGTGGTGGACAATTTTTAATTATATCTGCTTGTAGTTTTGTAGATAAGTAGTGCTGCTGAAGGAGACCCGATTGTATGTGAGTAAAAACATATGACAAGCCTTAGCAAAGTTTCAGGCAGTTCCTAATTAGAAATACATGTTTTAGCACAAGTCACAAAAACACAGATGCAGCAAAACACACACAGTGGGATACAGAATGCTAGGCTAAGGTGAAAGGAACATATGAATATGACAAGAAATCTAGTAAAAAAAAAAAAGCAGTGAAGTGCTTCCCTTTTTTCTTTTATAAACTACATAGAACATTTTACAGCAACGAAAAAGATCAAACAAATCAATGCAATGAAGACGTTCATATCTAACCGCAACTTCTCTGTAAAGAGAAGCTTAAGGACAGAGTCACATATCCTTCATATTTCCTCTCCAACCCTTTTATAGAACCCTACTACACTCATTAATTGGCCAAGAATAGCTTGTTTGCTGTGATGTAGGTAGAGTTGCCAACTTTCTAATAGCACAAAACTGAACACCCCTACCCCACCACGCTCTGCCCCACCCCTTCCCCTGAGGCCCTCCCCCTGCCCGCCCTTCTCCAAGGCCCCGCCCCCACTCCCTCCATCCCCCCTCCCTCCGTCGCTCACTCTCCCCAACCCTCACTCACTTTCAGTGGGCTGGGGCAGCGGGTTGGGGTGAGGGCTCCAGCTGGGGTTAGGGGCTCTGGGCTAGGGCTGGCAGTTGGGGTGTGTGTGGGAGTGCGGGCTCCAGGAAGAGTCTCCGGGCTGGGGCAAGGGGTTGGGCTGTGGGAGGGGGTGTGGAGTCCAAGCTACACTTACTGCAGCTCCCAGGAAGCAGCCACCAGGTCCTTGTGGCCCCATAGCCACATGGGTGTCCAGGGAGGCTCTGCACATGCCCTCGCACCCGCAGGCACCACCCCTGCAGCTCCCATTGGTTGTGGTTCCTGGCCAATGGGAGCTGCGGAGCTGGCACTGGGGCAAGGGCAACCCACGGAGCCTCCCTGGCTGCCCATGTGCCTAGGGGCCACAGGGACCTGGAGGCCGCTTCCGGGAGCCCTGCGGAGCTAGGGCAGGCAGGGAGCCTGCCTTAGCCCCAGGCCTCTGCTGCACCGCCAACCGGACCTCCCAGGGTCCCTTTTTGACCAGGTGTTCTGGTCGAAAACTGGACACCTGGCAACTCTAGATGTAGGTGGGTTTTGTTTTGTTCGTAAAACAATAGAAACCTACTTGTGTACCTAGAGTACAAATCTAATCATAACTAGACATTTACAATCCTGCCATCCTACCCTCAGACTAAATCCCAATTGACTTGCTATGGACATCCTGCCATAGTAATATTCTACATTTGTAGCCAACGTGGCCATCCTTGGAAAATTTCCCATTGAGATTGTAGGACTGGCTCCTAAAGTTTGCTTTGATAGGATGTCTATTGCAGCTGAATAACTTGTTCTACTACAGACTATGAAACTTCAGAGTATCCAGTCCATATTATGCTAAGATCACAAGCCATACAGCTGAGGGTGGTTGGGAAAGCAACCTTTCTGCCACCCCTAATCCCAGGGCTATCCAGGGGCTAATTTGGCTTCTAGCACAAGTCATTAAAGCAGCCTTGAGGCTGCTCTAAATTGTGTCTGGCTGCACCAACACCCTTCACCCCCACCCCCAGGAGCTGTTCTGGCAACCAGAGTTCCCTAGAGTAGTGCTCCAATCATGCCCTGACAAACTCCCTATACCAGAAGAATCCTCTGGAAGGTGGCTAACAACAAGGGAACAGTATCTGGTCCAGTGAGTTAAAATTTAGGTTTATGCACTATGCTCATTTTATTGTTTGTATTTCTGGTCAAAGGACAAAATGAGAGAGATCCCCTCCTTCCCTCCAAACTGCCAGGCAATTATTTGGTTCAAACACAGGGAAGACCATAAATGAGAACAGGGACGAAATGGAAGGTGACCCACAGCCTAACTCCTACATAATCCTTAATTGGGGATTCAGAACCTGAGGGGGGGAATCCCAAATACGCTCCCTTTATGCGAGGATGAGGGGGAAGATAGGGATAATAATCTGCATGAGATTTAAGCCATCTGCTGCCCCAAAATCAAAACTGATACCGGTAGCCTCATGTGTCTTGTGCTTGACTTTACCCCAATAGCATGCCCCACTACCCACGGACTGTGACAATTTATCATGGTTTATTTTTTAATTCCAGCATTGTTAACCTACCCCCAACTAACAAGACACTCTCCAGGCTTCTGTGAGGAACATAAAAACCCACTAGACATCAGTCACTCAAGTTGAAAAGGAAAATCCCTTCCTAGCTCCCAAAAGGCAATCGGGCTAGGCTCACAGCACACCTGGTGTACGTCCACACTGTGATAAATGACCCGTGGCTGAACTAGGTTAGTTGACTCGGGCTAGCAGGACTACAAAATTGCAGTGTAGATGTTCAGACTCAGACTGGAGTATGAGTTCTGGGATCCCAGAAATGGGGAGGGTCCCAGAGCCCGGGCTCCAGCCCAAACTGGAACATCTACACTGCAGTTTTATAGCCCCTCAGCCTAAGCCGCATGAGACCGAGTCAGCTGACAGGGGCCAGCCGCAGGTATTTTACTGCAGTGTAGACATCTCTCTGGAGAGCTGGCCAGGCAACTACAAAAACAAAGAAAGTTGAGAGTGGTGGGAGCACTCTGTGGAAGCTGACCCCTTGACCAGGCACTTTTTATCCCTCAGAAGGGGAGACACAGGAACCAGTTGACTGGTTACAGTCACAGCCTAGAGGTGATGCCTAGCCACTCCCATTAGCCCTGAACATGCTTTCCGCATACACCTGGGAAAGTGGGAAGTGTGGGGCAAGCAGAGACTCAGGGTTATAATTCCCTGGCAGTTCAACCAACCTCCTCTCCCCCGACATCTTCCTCTCAGCTGGGTGTGGTGGCGGGAGGAAAGGCATTATACAGAAGCTGCAATATTTTACACCAGTATCACCTGCTGCAGGGAATTCAGCAGAATTATCTCACCTACAGGCCAAATATATACACAATAAGTTATAGGAAGAGGTGATTGCAGCATAAAGAGCTCCTGAGACATTTGGATTTCTTTCTTTGGAAGAGGATTAACGAGTCAGGTATAGAAGCAGGAAGGTGGCATTAAGATAAATAAGAAATGGGCAGGCACACTGGGCCAGATGGTCTTTTTCCTTTCTTAAGATTTCTTATATTCTGAATTTTATTAGCATTCAGCAAGGATTGTTCACAAGTAACCCTTTGCTTGCAAATGCTCCAATAAAGTATGCAGCATGGATGTTGCAGTTTTCCATTTCAGAAAAACAGAACAGCACATTTGTTAAAAACAAATCCCATTGAAAAGAGGGTCACAGTTTGGAAGCAAACCAAACTGTTTGTAGAAGGGATCAGAGAAAAGCTATACCAACCAGTCAGCCATTTGCCTGTATACTGGTGCAAAGTCATCCTCGTTCTAACTCCTCTGAAGTCAAGAGTTAGGGATGAATTTAGACCGCAAATACAGATAACTGCAACACTGTGAGCTATCTATCCACTGCTTTATACACAATAGTTGATTAGTAATGTTATAAGTCTATGAAATTAAACAAAACACCAAAACATTAAGAAACTGTGCAGATTAAAACATTATTGAAAAATGTTGGAGGGTGGCTTTCTGAAGGGTGATTTTTGAACTTCAAAAGCAGGAAACATCTCACTTTTACAGATACCAAATTTACCAGCTTCACTAAGTTACAGTATGTCAACATATGCTGCAATCATTCTGTATTAGATTGATCTAAATCATGCATTGACAGGTTTTGGAGCATCCATCAGTCTTGCAAACTAGAGGTGAGATATTAAAAATGAGAGTAATGGGCACAAATAATTAATTGCTCAAAAATACAGAGCTGATGTCCTGAAATAGAGAGCATGATCTCTAAGGCTGACAAGAACTGAGACAGGAGAAATTCTATTAATTGTGCATTGTAACCACAAGTGAATGAGTCCAAAGCAGCACATACTGAAGTCAAGCAGATAACCATTGGGGTGATCAAATACCATTAGTGATCTTTCTAAAACAATTATTGAAGCATGTGTACTCTCTCATGCTACCATTTGCAGGACTATGAGTGCAGGAAGAAGGATGATGCTATCAATATCTTTCAACCCTCTGACAAGAAAGAGTCTCAAATTTCAGTCCAGACAAACACCAAGGCCTTCTCAGTTCCAAAGGAGAGGTAAAGTATGTGTGTTCACTATAACAATAGTGTGAGAGTATTGTTTTAGTTTATTTTTGCTGTTTTTTAAATACAAAGTTAGTGGAAAACTCTTACTGGAGTTCTGAGGAAGCAACAGCTTGGGACAGTTGCCAATACCCCCCAAAAATGTGCTGTGATTTGAAGCTGTTAACATTGCACACCACACACCTGATCCAAACCCATAAAGGAAAGAAATGAAAATGTATGCCACCTAACAGTACATACCTTCTTCTCCGCTACCCACAAACACACTCTTTACCATTACTACAACTACCATACACCACAGGCTATGTATCGCAATGTTCTGCCTTTCCCTTTACACACATACCTCCATATAAAACTCTCTTCTCCCAACAGTATTAGTTGTGGATGTTTGGGGTAGTATAGTGTTAGGCTGGAAAAGTGTGGTTTGGTAAAGGAGTAATGGAAAGCTGGCATCCCTAGGGAAGACAGGGGATGGAGTTACAGATGAAGTGTATTGTCTGTGGTGTACGCTACTTGGTTGGTAATTAAAGTCCGTGGAAATTTTACCTAAATTAGAACTGGGCTCTAAATCTGGTAAGAAATTCTCAGCACTAGAATCCTTGCAAAGTTACAGTTGAACCTCAGAGTAATGGACACCTTGGGAATGAAGGTTGTCCACAACTCTGAAATGGTCCGTAACTCTGAACAAGATGTTACGGATTTAGCCATGGTGGAGGGTTAGACTCCAGGTGGGTGGGGGGTTGGAGCTTCTGTCCCAAGGGGCTGCCAGCGCTCCCGACATGGGGCTCAGGGCTTCTGCCCCCTGGGAGCACCAGGGCTCAGGGCTTTAGACTGGGGGGAAACGCTGGGGCTTGGGGCTTCAGCCCCACAGCTCGACTCCAGGTTTCAGCCTCATGGGGGCGCCGGCCCAGGCTCAGGGCTTCCGCTACAGGGGGAGCACTGGGGCTGAAATTGGTGTTCCCTACTTAGCTAAAGCTCTGATAACCCCCGCGGGGCTGAAGCTGGGAATGGAGCCGTGGGGCTGAAGCCTCAAGCCCCAGCTCTCCCCCCGGTCTAAAGCCCTGAGCCCTGGTGTTCCTGAGGGTCAGAAATTCTCAGCCCCACATACCACCCGGAACCGTGACACTCCCTCCATGCAGCTGCAGCCCCAACCCCCCCATGGCTGAAGCCGTGAGCCCCAGGGCTAAAGCCCTGAGGCAGTGCAGTATTTGCTAGTTTGTTTTTTGTTTGTTTGGTCTCCTCTGCTGCCTGATTGATGACTTCCGGGGTGTCCATTTGTCCAGTAAGTCCGTAACTCTAATGTTCGCATCTTTGAGGTTCTACTTTAGTAATTACAGTAGACATGAGAGAACCTGAAAAAGTTTGGGGTGAGGGTAGGAGGGGAAAAGAAGTTACAGAACACATTTACCAAAGTGAAATATTTTTCCTTCTATTCCATACTGGAAGAAACTATTTATCACTCTAAAAGGATTTTAATTATGAACCTATAACCTTCTAACATTTCTAAATTATTAATTTTAGGTTCTCACCTCTCTAACTTACACACCATTAACAACTTGGAATCGGAAAACTATTGAATAATTTCCCTTAATAGTCATTCCATCTCCCCCTCCACATCAGAGCAATAAAACCAAGATAAGCTAAAAAAACCCAACAACTTTCCCTTCTGTCTATGGGCCTCATCCAACTCCCGCATCTTCACGGAGAGCTGTCAGAAATTAGAATACCATCTGAACCAGAAATTAGTACTTTAAGAATACCAGAAAAGTTGTCAAATTAAATATTGATATCTGTAAAGAGTACATATTTTAAATGGTTAAGGCACTTCAGCCTGCGGTACAAATTCTGAATTACCCAAGTCAATGAAATTCAGGAGGTGGACAGGAAAACAAGGCTAGAAATAAGCAACAGCTATATGAAAAACTAAGGATACCCAATGAAAAAGACTGTTTTACCTTTTTAATTAATTTAGCTATGGAACAATTTGACCCAAGCCAACTGAGAAACTGGTTACCCATGGTTTAAAACCAGTATAACTCACCAATAGCAGTTGGTCCAATACAAGATATTACTTCTCCCACCTTGTCTCTCTGTACAGTACACACATATAGACGCTTTATGTAAATATATTACACACAAAAAACTATATTAAAGAATATGAAAGGTGCAAAGTCAAGCACTTTAAAATTTGGAAATGTCAGAATAAAGGCTGCCTGCCTTTCCAATCTTAATTTCGCCCCTTTGGGTGTATGCATTATGAGACCATCTTTAATTACATGATTTGCCACAGGACCCCTGCCTCATTCTCTGCACACCAAATGGATAGCTATTTGTGATGGTTGCCACTTGTAGGGCATCACCTACTGGTCAGGGGGTTAGGCCCTTTGAAATGCAGGATGGGGAGGGATTGTAAGGGGAGCCCAGGGTTTCCTGCTCCACCAGGCTCTGGCCTTGGGCTCTGAGGCCTTAAGGCTGCTATCCCAGGGCCACTTCCTGTACCCCTGTATTGTCCAAAGTTCGCAATCCATGGGAAGAACGTGTGAACTGCTTGGCGCCTCCTTGTGGCTAGCATAGTGTGTCAGCTCTCTCTCTCTCTCAGGGGGGCCATCTGGCCAGGTCACTTCCAAACCTCTCCTCCCCTTCTGGGATAATCCATAAAGAAAACAAGGGGAATTAATACAAACAGAGATAGTATGAGAAGGCGGAAATGCCTCCTTCTCAGGGTATATCAGAAGCAGGTCAGTCAGTCCTTGGGGAAGGACCTTCGGACAGTTGTTGTTGGGAGAGATCCTACCTTCCCTCAGGAGCTGCGAGTTATAAGTCTGCTCTCTACCCTAGTCTACCCGCAAGTGAGATGTTCTGCTTCCTTTTAACTCCTCCTCCAGTCTGTGCAGCTCTTGCAGGGATGGAGTTGGCTGAGCCCAGAGCTGCTCCTTAACCCCTTGCTGCCCACTATGGAATCTGTATACTTCATCACACTGTTCAGAGTTGTTTCCTCCACATTCTTCACTATGGCCCTAGGCCTTATTTACTGCACACTATTCAAACTCTGTTGTGAATACAGAATTATTTATTTCCTCGTGGGTTTTTTAGTGGCACTCATCCTTATAGTACTTGGGTGCTTCACAGATAGTTATTAATTTATTTATGCAACAGTCCTATGAGATGAAGGGATTGCTATTATCCCCATTTTACAAATGGGGAGCTGAGGCACAGAGAAGTTAAAGACAAAGATGTCCACTAAATTTGGATGTCCAGTTTGAGCTAACTGGAACCTGATTTTTTCAGGGTACTTAGCATTATACAGAATTGTGTCTGTTCAAAGCACATCTCCCATTGACTTCAGTTGCAGCTGTGAGCACTCAGCGCTTCTGCAAATCAGACCCCAGGGTCTCAGGTCAGGCACCCAGAAAGTGAAGAACATATACATAGCAACCACCTGTGAACAGTTTGTTTTAAGTGACTTGCCTAGTATCATTCAGGAACTCTGCAGCTGAGATAGGGATAGAATCCAGGGTAGCTTTCAATTGTCTTAACTAGGAGACCCTTTTTTCTCTTCTCCCTGCCTCATTCAAGACACATCTTCCAATCTCTGCAACAAATGAGGCAGGTTCCCTACAGACAATAGTCTTGTTTACGATGCAATCCTGATTCCACCCTGAGAGCGGGTTCATCTTGTGCACTGAAGGAGGCAGGAAAATAGTATGTGATCATGTAATTTAAGACTGTATCATAATGCATACGCACAAGGGGTGAATTAAGGTTGCAATGCACAGGCAATCTTAATACTCACACTTCATAACTTTTGAGTGTTTGACTGTGTATCCTTAATAATGTTCTTTTAACAGTTTTTGTTGGTAGTTAATTCCTAGGTTTAAAAACAAAACAAACAAAAACCCTATGGAAAAAACAGCAATCCCATCACCTGGCATCACACTGACACCCACATGGTCATTAGCATGGTTGGAACCTTTAGATCTCTAACACAGACCTCTGTCACAGTAATTGATAGCAATAGTATGTTTTCATCCTCTATGTGGACCAGCTCTAGAAGGGGATGAGGCACAGTTTGCCAGTGGGTTTCACAGATATTTGCTGAAATCTTGGTCCCATTCTGGGCTCCAGAACGGAGCATACTCTAGTGGGCATGCTCTAGTGAGCACAAACTCTTCTTGTCCATCCTGATCTCAACCCTTTCTGTCTCATACCTTCTAACCTGTCCCTCTTCCTCAATGCTGATTATTTGTCCCATTCTCCTTGCTTACCCAGTCCTAGTCTGCGTTCCTCAGGCTTCTCATCCCAGTCCCAGTCCCCAACTCCAGGCTTCGCTGTCCAAATCCTAATGTCCCTGCTGACTTCGAGCCTCTCAGAGTCCCCACTTGGAACCAGGTTCTCCTCTTCCAGCACCTTGTCCAATGTCTCTTTCTGCCCAGTGGCTCCCAGCTCCAGTCACAGCCCAGTAATTCCTAGCCCTGGTCTCCTTGTTAAATCAGTCCACATCTCTTCATCTGATCTGTTTACCACCCTACCCAGCCAACTGGCTCTCCGCCTCCCCCCACTCCTCCAATTTCCCTCATTAACTCCCATTGGCAGTCTCCTCACACACAGTTCCAACTCCTGCTGTCCTTGTCCAACTAGTCACAACCCACCCGCTCCCACAGCTTTCGGTCTCCTTACCCAGATAATCCCAGTCTCATCAGAATCCCTGTCTCAATCTATTACGTTCTCTCCCCTGGTCCATCTTTTGTCCACTCGGCATTCAAATCAGATGAATTCCTTCTCCATCCTGTCAACAGGGGGTCACAGAGCACAGAATGGTTAGGCTCCCTGCTCTCAGTTCCAGTGCCCAGTCCTAACTCGGTCCAGCTCACGAAAGCTTATGCTCTAATAAATTGGTTAGTCTCTAAGGTGCCACAAGTACTCCTTCTCTTATTACAGGGAAAGTATTTCTGATCCCCTATAGCCCAGGGCTGGAGCACACTCAGTTGTCTGTGGCGATGGCACATGGACAGTCCTGTCACATACAGGAGCTGTGAGGATATGGAATAGTCTAGGCACACTCTGGTCAGCACTAGGATCTGCAAGAGGCTTGAGCATGCTCAGTGTGGATGGAATCTTCAGAGATGTTAGCTGCTAAAGCCAAAGAAATTTCTGTGCATGTGTGAACTGCAATTTTTTGAAGGTTTATAATTTGGACAATTTTTAGACAATTTTTCACAGAAGTGGCAAAATACACATCCCTGACAAAGAGGCCACTCCCTGCCAAATTTCAAGACTCTGAACCAAAGCATGGAGGCACCAGAACATTTTAAATAAAAGATCAAGATTTTATTTTTTTTTAGTATAGACAAATGAAGAAGTTTTCCCATATGTTCTCAGAAATGGCCAAACTACTGAAAACTGACTTATAACAGGAAGCGTCACAAAACCTTAAAAAGTGATGTTACCAATCCCACCTATATCATACACAACAGACAACAGATATATACACGCATGTGTGTGTACTGTATATTTATATAGATTTTTATCCATTGTAAACCAGGATTTTTCTATCTAATATTTGGGTCAAATTGTTCCATACTTCAATTGATTAGTACTTTTCATTTTTTGTACTAAAGAGTTTCCCATGTGGCTTTACTGAAGGTCACAGAAAAGAACTGCATGTTGTTTTATTTAAAAGAAAAGGATTTCTTTGAACAAGTTAAGAAGTCAATATCCTGTGTAGCAGCGGTTCTCAACCAGTGGTCTGCAGCCCCCAGGGGGTCCACAAATCCCTTCGGGGGGCCGTGGAGTCCTGCCGCTGAAACCCAATGCCTCAAGCAGGGCATGGGTGAAGCCAGGAGCGGTGCAGGGCTGAAACCCCAAAATCCCCTCCCCCAACCCCCTTTGAAGCCAGGCGCGAGGGCTGAAACCCTGATGTAGGCTGAAACCTTGAGCCCACGGGCAGTGTTGAGGGGGCACAAGCATGTTGCCCCCACAAACGGCAGTGCCTTACCCAGAGTGGGGCAGTCCTGGGTTTTGATTACATTTCTCCTAATTTTTCTCCTAAATTTTAAAGTTTTGACAACCATAATCTCTCACATACAACATCCTGCTACGGGAGGTTCACTGTAAAGCCCTAGCTTGAGCTGTTACATTAAGCTGCTTGAGTCTGACTGCTGACATTCAAAAATATGCTGAGTAATAAGACACATTCAAGCAGGTCAGCATATAATTTTTGCACAACTTGTGTTTTTTCACACACACAAACACTAATGGTATTGAGAACCTTTATTCATGTGGACTGTGTTTTCATACACTTTTTCTAACTGCAGTAAAAAGTTAGATATAAATATTAAAATTATATATGCAGCTATTTCAAAGCTTTTATGGGAAAGTGATTTAATTGATTTTACTACCTAAAACTGTAATAAGTACAGTTGATAAAAGTCACTATAGCCATATTTTAGAGGCAAACTTTAGCTGCATCAATCAGTACTGTGAACAATCAACTGAAAACTACAAATATAATTTCTCAACTTCTCTCAAGTTCTGTCTATAATTTCCTGTATCTCTGTGTATATAGGAAAGAAAATATGAATAAATGTAAATGGTATGTTATATTTGTGCAATTGTATTAATATATTAATCATTTTTGCATAATGTCTCAAGCAAATTTAATAGGTCACTTATCCATGGTGATATGCAATAGCAACTTTATGTCTGCGATCACACCAGCCTTAATTAACCCACCACTAATGTAGTGAAATATAGGTTTTTGAATGGCATTAATTACAAAGGAGTCTGCTGTATGTAAAATTTCTTTATCATACGTCATCAATGTAGATATCAATGCTGAGGTAAGAATGTCAGCTTCTGACCAGACAAAATTTGGGTTTTTTAAACAAAAGAATCATTTCATATATAATGGAGAGAGTCTCTGTGAAATTTCTTTCAGGGAGGGATATTCACGGCTGTTTGAAATCAACATTACAATACACAGTTTCTTATAAAGATGGATTTCACCCAGGGTTCTGGAACAATTTTTATAGTGGGGGTGCTGAGAGTCATTGAATCAACTGTAAACCCTGTATATAATGGAAACCACTTCAAGCAAGGGCAGCACCCCTAGTTCCAGCACCTATGATTTCACAGAATCTCAGTGGGAAAATGCACTTTTCAGCAGTCACCAATGTAGTCAAAAATGGGATAACAGAATACATTTGAGCAGTCCAGTGCAGCCAACAGCAGCAGTGATTGTGTTAACACCACAATTTCACGTGCTCTATTACGATTCTAGTCAAAGGAGATAAATTTTGCTCTGAAATACATCCTGTGTAACCCCATTGAATCCAGTTCAATTGTATGGGATGCGTGCTATTGCAAAATTTGTCCCAGGTGTTTAGACTATCTCAGCATTTATATCTGTGCATCTACATTGTTCTGAGCTCTTTGATCTCCAAAGATTCACAGTGTACTCTTCCTAGAATACCACTGCTTGTGAGCTCTTTGAAACTATTATTCAGCACTGTATGTATAAATTTTGCCTTTGAAAAACCTAAAGATTCCTGGATTGATCTTATGTGTTTTTGTGGGGGGGGGGAGGGGGATGCCAAAACCCCTTGAATACATACACAGTAAACTATTCAAATATGAATAATTCAAAAGGTGGAAAAAAACTTGTTTCTTGAACTAGTTCATGAAAAGATGTGGATGCAATCATTTAAGTATATGCTGTCTCTATAAAAATAATGTATACGGTTCTTATACTTCATTTAAATGTGAAAACTATGACATTCCTCTTTTTATGTCCTCTTTTTATTCTTATTCGATTCATCTATGATGTTTGTTGTAAAACATTTTTTATTGATGCACACATTGAAAGATCCCAAAGCACAACTGATACCCAAAATACTTCATCAAAATTTTGAAGGATTGACTGAGGCACCTGGCAAAGGTATAGAACAGTGACCTAAGGCAAAACAAGAGAAGCCTCTGAAAGTCACTATTCTTATTTGCAGCAATCAAAATTCTGAATGAATCTAAAATGTGTCATTTTTTGACAAATATCCACAACTAAATTCATATGTAAAACAAAAACAATGGTCCCTTTTAAAAACAAAACCAGTTTATTATGCATAGCAACACTAATATTTTAATTACCAACTTATAACTTATTATTTGCACAAGGGTGATTTGAATGAGATTAATTTAGTAGTAAATGACGCAAACTTACTTTATTTATTAACAACTCAACATTACAATAACTTTTATTAAAGACATTTAACAACCTGTATAACTTCATAAATCAGTACAGTAAAATACGTAAAGATTCAATTTTAAAATATTTGTAATGTTTTCTTTAACATGAGAATATTGTAGAAGCATTAATAATTCATACAAATAGCGAGCGCTATTCCATTACCATTTGCTGCCAGTGTTATTTATAAAATTATACAGCATACAAAGTATACAAATATGCTCACATCTGAAAAGAAATTTACTAAAATGTAAATTTGTCTTGTTTGCAAAAAATACTGCATATTTACATTCATGGTAGATGGCCCTTTGAACGTGGGCTTAATTTAAAAAGGATGTGCTGAGACAGTAACTTAGACGGTAAGTAACAACAAATAGTAGGAATCTGTTTGGTAAGTACCATATTTACTAGTATCCATTTTTAGACTCTTAATAGCTTTCTTTAAAATCTTGACATATGTAAGTATAGCTTGCTTATTGTTTCCACACACTTCACAGATACAGTCCTGTATTTTAAACTCATTGTTATAATGAAATGCAGGACCAAGAAAGAGCCTTTGATTGAACAGGTTTAACAATGAAAGAGTTGGATTTAACAAATATTTTGCTTAAATTCCTGAACTGGATTAAAACTCTCAGTGAGTTATATGTATAACTGATACACATTGGATATATATAAGAAATTTAATTTTCTTCATTAAATAAGCTTGTATTAATGTTAGTTTCTGTTGCCTAATTTAATGTTCAGAAATAGCTAAATGATTTGATACCCTACAAAAAGTATATCTAGCATTATTTGGTAGTGATAATTTCTACATTTTAATTACTAAACGTTAAGTGAAATTCAGCTATGACCACTATTATTTTTAGTCTAATTAAATAAATGGCACTAGGTCCCCAAAATGCACACAATACCAACGTAAGACAACTGCTACCTATTTTTATACTAATACACTGCTTATGAAGCATACATTGATCAAGCTGACGACTAAATTAATAGAAAATTAGCTACAGAGTATTTATTATACGCCATTAGTGGTAAATGGCACTTAGCACAGAAAAGGGTAACTCCCCCCCCACACACACACCTACTAGCAGATCAGTTTCAGTGCCATTATTGTCAAGCACATTAAATTTTCAGGATGCATGGTGTGGTTTCTAAGTTTTCTTTAACCCCTTGAACTGTGTTTTTACAATTAGGCATTTTGTATTTAAAAAGCCAGAGCTGAAACATTAATAAAAATATTCTGCAAACATCTACAAACCAAACATTTTTATTCTTCTGTTGTGACTCTTAATATTAGCAAAATTGGTCAAAATAAAATGACAACATTCACTGGAGATCTGTTAACATTACAAGGCAACAATTTGCATGGGTGGCTCATTTGCCCCCCCCCCCCCCCAACAGAATGAGAAATGATCAAACTGAAGAAATTGTGTAAGAAAACAGACGAAAACCAATTTTACATCCAAGACATCTTAATCTCTAGTTTACCTATTCCAGTTCTTAGGGGAAAGGTAAAAACTAGAAACCATGTATTGTATATTTTAACCATGAAAACCAGCAGATTTCATAACTCATTACAAGATGATGTCAGAGGTTCATGATAAATGGCTTAGAGGAGATTAAACAAAGCAATGTAGCTCTTGGAGGTGATAATGTGGAACAAAAGTCATATTTCTGAGACCTCTTGCTTTTCAGCAAAGGAAAATGAATACAGGATTCTTCTGGGAAATGCTAACAAAGGAAAATATAGAAGAAATTTAAAAGAGCCAATCCAGCTATTAAATTCTCAGAAGGCAACAAAGTAGCACCTTCAATGAACACTCACAGGCATTCCTAACATTTGTATTTAACAAAAAGACAGTTTTACAGCAGGAGATACTGCTTACATGCCCCTTTTTCTGATCTATTCATTGTGCATCCAACTGCTCCTAGTGTACATAATATTCACACTTTCTTTCATTGCTATTAATGGGGAAATATCACAGGTAGCAAAACTGATGCTAATCCCAGGCTCACAACAAACAATCGCACACATGTAGTTTAATAATCTTTAAGGGAAGACTAGCCGTGCCTAACAATAGAAAACAGCCCGGAACGTCAAATAGCCCTCACAAGCAGGAATCGCTGAGTAGAGGCAAAGGGATGCTAACGAGTGAGAGAGGCAAGGTCAGGATGCGAGGAAGCATAGTACAGCGCTACAGCTTTCCGGGGGGGGAGGGACGGGGACCTAACTGCAGCCATTTACACTGAAACAACATTTGTTAGGGAAGCAGGGGCGTCCTACCTCTTTCCCTCCGCCGTTTGGTGAGCAGCGATGGAGTGCGCAGTGGTTTCCTTTGGCGATGGATGCAACAGCAGCAGCCGCCCAGCCTCCCTCTTAAGCAGCCTCCATTGCTCTCCCCGCGGCTGCCACACCATGGCAATGCAAGCTCAGTCACTCCGGTGATCACATGCTCCCTGCAACCCACCAGCCCCACGCTGGGTAGCAAGAGAAGGCACGCTCCCGCTGCCTTGCCAAATGGGAGTGTTTGGGTAAAAGTTGGATCCTGCCGAATTGTATTGCCTTAATAGAGAACGGCTCCTACTGGGGGAAAAAGGTAAAAACTGGATTCTACCTGGATCCCGATGATATTTGTACCCAAGCCCCCAAATTCCATTGCTTAAACAGGTTTCAGAGTAGCACCCCTGTTAGTCTGTATTCGCAAAAAGAAAAGGAGGACTTGTGGCACCTTAGAGACTAACCAATTTATTTGAGCATGCTCAAATAAATTGGATGCATCCGATGAAGTGAGCTGTAGCTCACAAAAGCTTATGCTCAAATAAATTTGTTAGTCTCTAAGGTGCCAGGATGCATCGGATGAAGTGAGCTGTAGCTGCCACTTCAATGAGCATTTGTCTCTTTTCTATTATCATAAGTGTCTTCATCTTCCCTACAGTGACTTATGGTCATGCTGCCTGAGTCAGTGTTCAGAGTAACAGCCCTGTTAGTCTGTATTCACAAAAAGAAAAGGAGGACTTGTGGCACCTTAGAGACTAACCAATTTATGTGAGCATAAGTTTGCTCAAAGAGAACCTCAGAGAACCTCCCCCAGCCCCAACCTAGCCCAGCCCCCAACCTGCCACAGTTGGGGCTGACCCCCGGCCCCAGCAATGGCCTGGGCACCCCAACCCCAACCATGGCTTGGGCCCAGCTGCAGCCCAGGCAGCCCTCCCAGCACCTAGCCCTAGCTGGACCTATGGGGGCCGGAGGAGGGGCACCTTTCCTGCCACCCCAGCCCCAGAGCTGCTGCTGCAGCAGCAGGGAGAGGCGTCTCTCCTCTCCAGCCCAGGTGCTGCTGTGGGGAGAGAGGGCTGGGGGAGTCCCTGCCGTAGCCCCGGAGCACCCTCCTGCACCCAAACCCCTCATCCCCAGAGCCTGCACACCCAGCTGAAGCCCTCATCCCCTGAACCCAACCCTCTGCCCCAGCCCTGAGCCCCTCACCCCCAGCCCCACCCCAGAGCCCACCTTCCCAGCTAGATCTCTCACACCCCTACACCCCAATGCTCTGCCCCAGCCCTGAGCCCCCTCCCATACTCTGAACCCCTTGGCCCCACCATGTTAATTTTGTTATGTGCACCAGTATGAAGGTGATCTGTCACACATCACCTCCATATCGGTGCACACAACAAAATTCATTCCACACATGGGTGGGAAAAATTAGAGGGAACACTGGCGGTGGGAGGTAAATGGGATAGGGAGGCTGAACTAATGGGGTGGTGATGATCAAGGCTGAATGGTGGGGGTGGCTGGTGGTGGTGGTGGAAGAGAATTGATGGTCAACAGTATTAATTGCTGGGCAGGAGACAGTCAGATGTGAGGGTGAGAGCTCCTGCAGCTGGGGCCAAAAATTGGCTTATCCACTACATGTGGGAGAGTGGGCAACATAATTGTCACTTGCACGCACACAGTGGGGATGGGCAGGGGGAGTTCAAAAATCAAGAGAGACTGACCTAAACAAAAAGAAAAGGAGTACTTGTGGCACCTTAGAGACTAACCAATTTATTTGAGCACGAGCTTTCGTGAGCTACAGCTCACTTCATCGGATGCATACCGTGGAAACTGCAGCAGACTTTATATACACACAGAGAATATGAAACAAAATTGTTTCATATTCTCTGTGTGTATATAAAGTCTGCTGCAGTTTCCACGGTATGCATCCGATGAAGTGAGCTGTAGCTCACGAAAGCTCGTGCTCAAATAAATTGGTTAGTCTCTAAGGTGCCACAAGTACTCCTTTTCTTTTTGCGAATACAGACTAACACAGCTGTTACTCTGTGACCTAAACAAGGTAATATATATATTTTTTTAAAATGTCGTAATTTGGCGGGTTCTGACTCATGATTTTTGGTCTCTTAAACTTGGCAATGCTGAGCATCAGATCTTGGTATTTGCCACACTGTCAAGCTTAGATGCTGCATGGTCCATCTTGTGTGCATACATGTAAAAAGCCTTTTAATCTCTACAGTGTAAACTTTCTGTGGTTAGAGGACAAAAATTAGCTGGTTACAGTAATCTAAGCACCAGTTAACAAGGGTCAGTTTCACACCCTTACAGGGAGTGGAAATAAGTCAGGCTAGGATCACTAGCCCTTGCAGAGATGTGAAAAGACTAACACAGCTGAATCATTTTCCAGTCTCCCCACTTAAGTGATAGATGGACTTGGAGAACAGATGGTTTAGTGACTTTTACTAGCTGTGTGTTTATTATACTGTATGTACCTGTACTATCTGTCAAATAATGCTTGCTTCCATCAATGCTGTGTTGTAGCCATGTTGGTTGCAGGTTATTAGAGAGACCAGAGGGGTGAGGTAGTATCTTGTAGTGGCCCAACTTCTGTTAACAGAAGCTTGGCCAGTACAAGATATTACCTCAGCCTCCTTATCTCTCTAGCTTTTGTCAATGTCATGATCGTTGTGAGTGAAGGCATCAATCCACTAGGTGGTGCAAATGAGCCACTTAGATTGAAGGCACTGAGTAAAAAAGAAAAAAAGGAAAAAAAAAAAAAAAGCAAAGAACAACCCCATTCACTAAATTGGTTTTACGCACATTGATGCAGGAGAACAGAGTTAAAATTACAGCCACAGTATCGTAAACTACACATCTCTTTTTAAATCCAGAACATTAAAAATCTCCTGTGTTCACATGTTCTTTGCATCAATAGGTATAAAATGTCACCAGGAGCTAGTACTGCAGTTTTTGTGGTTTATTGCTCACGTTTTTTCATTCAGGTGGGGCCGTTGATGCCTGCGTCTGTTGGCTAGCCGTCGCCACTGGAGACCAGCGCTTCGAATAGGAGGGCCGGGGGGACTGGTACCACAACGGAGATCGTTCCCATGGTGCGGGGGATGGGGATCTGCACTGAGAAGATGACCGGTGGGAGGGTGAACGGTGCCAGCAATACAGTGACTGGCGCCCCCCCCCCCCCCCCCCCCAAGCGATGCATGTTGAGAGGGCAAAGTGCTGGTGATCTTGGGCAAGCCGCAGACGACCTGGGCTGCAAAGCTGGAGATCTCTCAGGCTTGAAGTCAAAAGAGACAAAAACCGCTAGCCCTTGCTAGGCAAGGAAAAGGAGCACTGACTAACCACCACAGGCGGTAAGGAGGAACCGAGAGGGCATAGGGCTGGCAGCGCCTAATATACTGAAGCATGAGCATGGCAATCAAGAGGGTGCCAAAGCTGGCCCTACGGATACCGCTAAGGCAAAAATCTCCAACAGCCACGCACGAAAAATCTCTTTCACTAAGTTAAACTGTACCTTAATTCTGCTCCCGTGTGTCTATCTTATGAATGGTGGAAAAAGTGTCATCACCTAACTAAAGGTTATAATGTTTATAACAGGGACTGAATAAAGGTTTCATAGGCAATCATAAATCTGGTAGTTCCCAGCTGTCAAGTGTTTAACTTTGCAATTTAAAGAATGTTCTTTTAATGATGTTTTTGGTATGCAATTTCCTAGGCTTTCCTCTCTCTCTCCCCCCTTGATAAGGAAACAATTTCTTAGTACAACAGTAAAAATTCCTCCATCATGTATGATTTGAACCATGAACCTTAAGCACTGCGGGAGAATTCTACCAACTACGTTAGGTAGCAGCTGGAATTGTGGGGGTTAGGCTGAAGGTGTTACGTGCTGCATCCAGGGGTTAGGGTGAGGTGGGTAATGGGAGACTGGCCCGGGCCTCCCCACTTTCCTCACTCTGCAGCAGCTACTCTGGCAGCTCCCAGTACAGCAGCAACATGGGCATGACTATGTTCCATTGTTTGGCACAGTGCCAACATTTTTCTGAGGCATGGAAACAAGGTAAGAGAAATAGTGATTTTTTTTTTTTTAAAAAAAAGTTCAGATAAACCTGAATAGAATTTCATAGGACATAAATCAAGCACTTTCAAATGTCTGCTGCAAATAGTGGAGGTGTTGGAGCATCTTCAAAAAGGAGCAAGAATATTTTACAATGCAAAATATTAGGCAACTTAAATATAGGGGTTGCTACCAGCTCTCTCAATTACACACATGGTTAATAGTTATAGGTGGGGATGGTAATAGTTGTCGATACTTCCCATTATAAGACCCTATTTTTAGTTGCTTATAATTTTGTAAATTGTAACCGTTAGAGCTAAAATGCTTCATGCCAGGTGTCTGCCTGAGTCTGATTTTGTTTTGCAAAACTTCAGCCAAAATGATTTAGCCACTTCCAAGAACAAGGCTAGGGAAAATACAGTGTTTTATTTATTTTTAAAAAATTCTGGTGACCTTTTCTTTGAACAACTCTATTGCCCGCATACTCTGGAGAAGGGAGCTAAAATTTGGGAGGAGGTGGCCGTTGTGTCAGGGATATACCTGTCACCATTCTGTGAAAGTCTGTCCAAATTTGGCCAAGTTATAATCCTTTGAAAGTTTCACTTCACATATGCACAATACAGACTTCTTGGAGTTTAGTAGCTAAAATTTCCAAAGATTCTGAGTTCAACAAGCATGCTCAGATGTCTCAAAAGAAGCTACTAGTGATGACCAGATGGTGCATACACCATTTGCACAGAGCAAGTGAGCATGCTATGGCCCAAAAGTACAGGGGCAAAGCCAGAGATTCCCTGTCATGGATGCTCTGGACTGGGGCCAGGCACTAGACCTGAAAGTAGGGAGCCTCTCTCTCCTGTGCTCTAAATGACACCTCCCACCCCCACCCCCCCCATTTGGCACACAGGCATTGTAGAGGTGGGAACAGATTCTAATGCACAAGAGAGATGGTGCTCACTTACTGATCAGATATTCAATATTTTATTTTATCCTCATTGTTCAATGAGCAGCCCGAGGCCTTATTTACTGCACGCTATTCAAACCCTGCTCAGAAAGACAGAATTATTCATTTCCTCATGAGTTTTTCCATGACTTTCACCACTATAGTATCTGAGTGCTTTACAAGCATTAATTTATTTTCACAATACTCCTGTAAGGTGAAAGTGTACTATCCCCATTTTAGAGAGGAGAAGCTGTTACAGTTACTCCACTTACCACTGGTCTGGCACCTCCATCTTGTCATTTCTGGGGATTAGTTCTTGAGGCCAACACCCTTGTCCGCAGCTTGCATGCTGTCACTCTGACTCCAGGACCCACTGCATCCTCTTTGTGATTTAGCTCTCTAACTAGGTCACTCAGTTCCCCCTTCTGGGTTTCAGTCCGTTTACAGTCCTAGGCAATCTTCCCATTCACTGCCCCAGTTACACTCCCTCAACGGCTGATAGAAGACCCCAGCATGACCTCTACTCTCAATTCCAGTCTAGGGACCCTCATCTCAGCAGTTCTGGGCTTCCTCTCTCTCCTCCTTCCCTAGACTGCTTCCACTCTCTGGTTCTCCTTCTCTCTAAAGGGGTACCAGCTCCAAGAATCTTACTCCCTCTTCCTACAGAACGACTGCTGCTTGCCTTCCTGCAGCCTTTCCTAGAAGCCCCCAAACATTCTCCCTTTTCCCAGGGAGTTTCTCCCCTTTCTCAGCAGCTGTCCCTACCTGCAGACAGCTTCCTGCACAGGTGAGCCTGTTCCTAATTAGCTGCCTCCAGTCAAAAGCTCCCCTGTTTGAAACCTAATTAGCTGATTGAACCCACCTAGCCCAAGTCTACTCTTGCACGGTTAGTGTGAGCATCTCACCCCATCACAGGAGCAGTGGCACAAAGTTTAAGGTAAAAAATATACATTAATTTTGGGTGCCCAATTTGAGATAACAAGAACCAGAGAACTTAACATTATATACGGGGCTGAATTAACCTTTTGTGGGCCTAGCACCAAACATATTTGTGGGCCCCCATGGGGTCCATGAAATATGGTGTGGGGGAGGTTGGTTCCCGGAGCGAGGGGCCAACCAGGGGCAACGGGGCATGGCATGGGGGGGGCAGCCTCACTCTGCCCAGCCCAGGGCACGGGCTCTGCTTATACACCGGCAGTCGCCAGACACACTGGCCCACTGTCTGTACTGCCAGCGTGTCCCTTCCCCTTGGGGGCAGGCCTATGCCATGCCACACAGCCCCTGACTCCCTATGCCCAGCACACACACCCACAGACCCGCCCACCATAAATGCACAGCGCTCTGCACACAACCACCTCTGTCCAGTGCCCTTCCACCGACCCGCAGCCCCACCACAATTCCCATCACACCACACACAACCCCCACTCCCTAGGGCCCCAACACACACAGATCTCTCTCCAGTGCCCTTTCCCACAGCCCTACCACAACTACACAGCACCCATCATCCCAACAAACGCAAACCTCACCCACTGCCCAGAATCCCATCCACAGGTCCCCAAGAGACTCACTTCCCCACACCCTGCCTCCCAGCTGCACTCACCAGCCCTGCTGAGCCAGCACAGAGCAGGGATCCCCTCTCCCAGCACAGTGCTAGGGGGCAGGACAGCTGAAACTCAGGAGCACAGAGGGGCCCCACCCAGCCCTGCCTGCCTGGCACTGGTGGTGCTCATGGTGTAGAGGAGGTATTTCCTTGCAGGGGCGGCGGAAGGCAGCCACTGACTTTTCCAGCCTGCTGCTTCTGCAGAGTGGCAGGGAGAGGCGGCCCTGGCCCCTGGGAGCCTGAAACAGATGATCACCAGCCTGGAGCGGCAGCAGCTGAGGGCTCTTCTCTGCCCCTGTCCCTGTCCGTGCTGGGGGTGGAGAGGAGCCCGTCCCTCAGCTAGCCAAGAGGAGGGGGCGGGGGTAGGTGGGAAGGGCCAGGGGTGGAGAGGAGCCAGCAGCTTGGAGTGCATCATGGTCCCGGTGCCATGGCACCACTGTAAACCTGGTACTGATTATATAGCACTTTATGTGTTCAAAAGACATGTCCCAGGTCCCCTTGACTTCAGTTGCAGTTATGAGTGCTCGGCACTTCTGCAAGTCAGACCCCTTTGTATCAGGTCTTCAAAGATCTCTGTGTAGCTTGAAAGCTTGTCTCTCACCAACAGAAGTTGGTCTAGTAAAATATATTACCTCACCCTTACTGGCTCTCTAATATCCTGGGACTCTCAGACTACAACACTGCATACACCATAGAGAATTATGCCACAGGAGGAGAGTGAAGATGTGTGTTAACGGCAGAAACAAAGTAGTCCCATTGATTTCATCAGCCTCATCTACTCAGAATATCAACTTCATGAAGCTTTTCAACAGTGACCACTCCAAGATTTCGCTAACTCCTTAAACACGTACCCATTACCTGATGCAGTCTGTGTATCTAAATTGTGCATGAACTAGATTGCAAGCTCCTTGGAGCAAGGACAATCTTATTTTATGTGTGCATACTATACTTGAGTGGCTCACCCCTTAAAGGCTGTAGGGCGGGGGCTAGTCAACCTTGATTACAGAATGAATCAGACTTGGGAGAGATTAGGGTGATTGCCTATAAGGAGCAGGAGGCTACAATGAGAGAGGAAATACTCAGGGTTTAGAGGATCCTAGGAGTGAGCAGGCTCTAGCAGAGAGTCTTCAGTAATCTTCCTTGGACTCCAGGGAGATACTGATGAACCTGGGAAGCTGAGTAGCAGATACCGCCTCCAGCCTCCTCAGCCCCCTGGGAACCTGCATGGTACATAAAAAGCTGTGTTCTAGAGAGCTTTTCCAGCTAGGCATCTTGGGAGGGGAGGCACGGGACATATACCATTCTCCCTTGTTTGTATGTGGCTCTGAAGGCTGAATTTCAAGCAGTCACACAAAACAGCTGGTGTAGCTGGTCCCTGGTCCCAGTCAGTCAGTGACTATGAGGAACAGGAATGAGTGGAGAGGCTAAGGGGTGCAGTCCCAGTCCAGGTAAATTAGTGTGTGTATGTGGGAGGAGGTAGTGAAACCTGGCTGGATGGGGGAGCCTCGATCTCCTTGCAGAATGGGTGGGGGGCAGGTGCTGCATGCAAGTCTCAGTCCCCTACCCCTTTTTTATTTCTAGTTTTTCTGCAAACAATAGTAAGTTACACATTAAAATTATTAAAATACATTTGTTTGTATTTACATTATTACTAAAAAAAAAAAATCATGGAATCTGTAAAAACACTCCCCTCCCCTCTCTCTGAAATGGGTTGGGCTTGTTTTGAAAGGCAGTACCACTTATTTTTGGTGAGCCTTGGCAACCCTGGTTAGGACTGAGACCCTGGCAAGGTAGGGCTTGGAAGTGGCCTGCCAAAACAGGAAAACCTCTCCAGGCAGGGAGGCCTGGGCAAAACCCTGGTCAAGGAGTGGAGGGACTACAAAGGCGGCCTAGCCAGGAATGCCTGGGAGGAGGAAGAGAAACCTTGTGTTGAATGGATTTAGGAATGGGATTGTTTTGGGATTTTGAGTTTCATTTGCAGTTTACTTTAGACTAATAAACCCAGGCCCCAAGGATGGCTTTTTTTTTTACCAAGAAAAAGCCAGAAGTTTTATTTGAACAGTCCAAAGGGGGAAACTGAGGCAGGCTATAGCATGACCCCAAGCCATGAGGGGGCACAAGATAGGCAGCCAGCCCAGTTACAGTATTCAATTAAGAGAGGTTAATATTGATTAAAAAAAAATAAATTGTAGAGAATCAAACTGTTTATCCAGAGAATAAAATGTTTTGTCTTTTAAATAAAGTAGAAAGCAATTGTCTTTATCTTTAAACAATGAAAAACAATTTGATTTATTTCTGGATGGCTGGGACATGTAGTTCACGAACCACTATTGAGTATAAATCTCTTCCACTGTCCAGAACTGGTGCACATAATTCCTCATTGCTCTTGCAATGAACCTTTCTTCAAACTTGATCTATTCCATAATTAAATTGGTTATAAGACTTCAGCCATTTAAAAGCGTTAACTCTGCTACTTTAGATAAAGCAGAGGAAGAGAATGTTGTGAGAAGATAATTTCTTTCTGCTAGATACATATTGATAAAGGTATGTTTAAAAAAATTAATATCGCAATGACTGAAATAGACAATCATTTTGCCTGACAGATATGAGTGCACCACAATGACTGCACCAGTATTTATCACTGCAACTATTCAGTGACAGTACAATCTGAGTGGCTCAAGGAAGCAACTGTTTCAGGCAAAGAACAAATTATCTAGAGAGGAAAGGTTAAAAACCAGGTACTTACAGTAAGTGTGGTTCTTCTAGTGCTTGTCCACATATATTTTCCAGTGTTGGTGCACATGTACCCAATTCACTCGAGTTTGCATTCTTTTGACCTGCAGTGTCCAGTGGGTGCCATGCCTGCACCTTAAATGTGTTCGTACCTCCAACTGAGGGCATCAAGAGTGGAGCAATCCCAAGTGCCTCTCAGTTCTTTCACCAATACAAAAGCCAGGTCTTATTGAGACCCTGTAGTAGTGTGGACAGAATACAGGAATGAAATATATATACACAACAAATCTCAAAGAACCACAATTACTGTAAGGTAAATAACCATTTCTTCTTTGAGTGCTTGTCCAGATATATTCCACTGCTGGTGACTCATGAGCAGCAACCTGGATTACCAAAACTGAGTACTAGTTTACCTAAACAAGACTCCTACCAAAATTAGCATTAGTTTAGGATGCTTCAGTGCTGGGTGAACATGCACACTGAACCCCAGTGGCTGCCCTACATCTATCTAGTATTGAAACTTTTCTCAAGAAGCAACAGAAGCTGCTTGTGCTCTTGTAGAGTGATCTGTCATTCTCGCTGGTGGATCGATGCTGGCTAATTCATAGCCCAGCCTGATGCAAATAGGAAGCCAATCAGAAAGTCTCTGTGTTGAAATGGCCGGACTTTCACCTCATCCTCATAAGCTATGAACAATCTGGGGGATACCCTAAAGGTATTCGTGCTATGAATGTAGAAAGAGTGTGTCCTGGGAACATCTAGGGCATGAAGCTTAGCTTTAGTATGAAAGTGTTTTTGGCAAGAATACTGATAGGTACATAACCTGGTTTAAATGGAAGCTGGAGATGACCGTTTGATATAAATTTTGGGTGAGGTCTCCAGGCCAATCTATTCAGCATTGGTGAGGCCTCATCTGGAGTACTGTATCCAGTTTGGGTGCCACAATTTACAAGATTTGAACACGCTGGAGAGAGTCCAGAGGAGAGCAATGAAAATGAGAGTTTTAGAAAACATGAGAAAAAGGAAAAGAAGAAAAGTTGAAAGAACTGTGTTTAGAGAGGACCAAGGGAGGGGGGGAGGGGCAGCGGCACATAAGTCTTTAAATATGTAAAAAGTTGTTATAAGGAGGATGGTGATCAGTTGTTCACCAATGGTAGGAAAAGTGGCGAACTTAATCTGCAGCAAGGGGATTCAGATTAGATATATAGTTAGAAAGTCTTTCCTAATAAGGATAGTTAAGCACTGGAACAAGTTACCCAAGGAAGAGTGGAATGCCCATCAATGGAGGTTTTTAAGAACAAGACTAACATCAACAGGCTTGGTTTAGGTACACTTAATCCTGTCTCAGTGCAGAGGGATTAATTAGATGACCTCTTGAGGTTTCTTCCAACCCTTTATTTCTGATTTCTATATACTGCTATCAGAATAATTCCATGGCAGTTAGTTGTTTGTTGTTGTTGATGTTTCGATTTGTTTGTTTGTTTTGTTTCAGCAGGTGGAGGAAGTAACCAGGAGAACAATAATTTCAGACTTGATTCTCACATGAAGGAATTTTGTTGCAAATCTTAAAGTGGAAGGCAATTTGGGTGAAAGTGGCAGAATAAGGACACAGGACTTCAAAAAAAGCACACTTTAGAGAACTTGTAGGTAAAGAAGGAAAGGAAGGCAGGGAAGAAAATCTAAGGAAAAAGTTGTTGAAGAGAACTGGCATTTCTCAAAGTCCCAGTATTAAAAGCACAACAGCAAACTATCCTGATGTGAAGTGGGAGTTCTGTTGGAGGAGAAGGTATTTGTACTTGGTTTTATTTGTATGTGTAGAGGCTTGTAGGGGCTTTGTGCTGGGAGAGAAGCTGAGCCCTGATTAGGGGTGAGGCTTCTCTGACTAGGGGTCCTATAAAGGAAGCCAGCCAGCCAGTCGTGCAGTGGCACAGGAGCCAGCAAACATAACTGTAAACAGGTGAGTTTCAGTGGGAGTTTGTATTGTGGTGCTTGTTTGGGGTTGGTTTTCGCTGTGGGTGGTGGTGGTGTTTTGGTGTGGTTTGTGTTTCCCAGATTAACAGGATTTAGGTGACAAGGTCATGACAGATACAGAGGCAGTAGTGGGAGTGACCCATGTAGTGGAAGACACAATGAAGATGACTGGATGTGGAAGCTGTGGTCTGTATATGATCCTGAAGGGGCTACCTGGTAAGTGTTTTTGTCTGCATGCAATGCTGTCTAATAGAGCTGGTGGAGGAAAAGATCCAAGGATTGGAGATGCAGGTGGAAAGTCTGGCTGAGTTTAGAAGGGGGTTTGAGCAGATTATGGAGCAAAGACATGAGGCAGCTGAAGGGAAAAGCTCAGACTTGCAGACAGAAGCAGGACTGAAGAATTCTGAGGGGAGACTGCTGGGTGAGGAAAGTGGACAGTGTAAGCATGTCACTAAGAGAACCAGGCAGAGGAAAAGACGGGCTAGTGAAGGAGAAATAGAGCTCAAGAATAGGTTTGCAGAGTTGGAAAATGAAGAAGGGGCTCAGCAGGTGGTCACTGAAGGTGTAAGGGCGAGGAAGAAGAGAAGAGCAGCTAGTCCTATAGGAAAAGGGGAAGAGTCAATGGAGACTACACCAAATATGAGTCCCAGGATACAGGATGGGTTGAAGAGGATTACAAGGGAGAATAGGAATAGAAAGAACCTGCAGCCAGAGGGAACAGGGGATAGACTGGAGAATAGCACTGTCACCAGGAAAAGGCAGGTCTACGTGATCAGGGACTCTTTACTGAGAAGAACAAACAGGCCTGTAACCAGAGCTGATCCAGAGAATAGAAGGGTGTGCTGTCTTCCAGGTGCTAAGATACGGGATGTAGACTTGAGGTTGAAAAGGATCCTAAAGGGAGAGGGAAAGAATCCCCAAATTATCCTTCATGTGGTTACAAATAATACCGGTAGATTCTCACTGGAACGTATCAAGGGAGACTATGCTAGGCTGGGGAAGACGCTTAAGGAAAACAAGGCTCAGGTAATCTTTAGTGGGATTCTGCCTGTTCCTAGAGAAGGGCAACAAAGGTGTGACAAGATCATGACTATCAATAGATGGCTTAGGCAGTGGTGCTATAAGGAGGGCTTTGGGATGTATGGCCACTGGGAGGCGTTCATGGACAGAGGACAGTTCTCTTGGGATGGACTTCATCTGAGTAGGGAAGGAAATAGACTTCCAGGATGGAGGCTGGCACAACTGATTAAGAGAGCTTTAAACTAGGAATTTGGGGGAGATGGTTGGGAGATGTCCAGGTAATCTCCACACCGGATTTTAGCATTGAGAGGGAAGAAAACAAAGTAAGAATGGACATAAGGAGGAAGGGCAGTGTGGATACCAGTCTAATAGGTCCTATTGGCTGTAGAATGACCGTGCCTAATTGGGTACTGTCAAAGTTTGACTCAGACTCACAATTTATCAGACCACTCTGTTTTACTAGCAAAGCTGCTCTGCTAATACATTTAGAAGTGAGCCCCCCGAGTGGGGCTTGTGTCTTTTAATTTATACAGTTTTTTGGAGAACAAGTTACAGAGAAGTTACAGACAAAAGAAGAAAGATTTTAGTCACCACCCTTCGAGATCCCTGAGACCAGTCACGTATCTTCAATTACCTGCCACTCTTAACAATCTCCTTTAACAGCTTCCAGTTAACTTAACTAATTGCCCTTCACACCTTCCATTCTGATGCCTGCTTCTTAGACATGCTGGCTCTATCTTAATTGCTTCTCCATTCAAAAGCTAACTGTCCCTAGGTGTGCTCCCTCAGATACTTTGTAACATGTTTTGGCATGCCCTCTCATATACAATGTATCCAGCATGTCCCCTTATACAAGGTTATACTTATACAAAGTTATACTTCCACAGTACAGAATGTGAGTGAGGCCAAGCAGCAAAAATTAAGATGGTTGTACACCAATGCGAGAAGCCTAGATAACAAAATGGAGGAACTAGAGCTACTGGGGCAGGAAGTGAAACCAGATATTATAGGGATAACAGAAACATGGTGGAACAGTCGTCATGACTGGACTACGGGTATTGAAGGGTATGTGCTGTTTAGGAAAGACCGAAATAAAGGTAAAGGTGGTGGAGTAGCATTGTCTATCAGTGATGAGGTAGAATGTAAAGAAATAGGAAGCGATGGAATGGATAAGACAGAGTCCGTCTGGGAAAAAATCACATTGGGAAAGAAAACTACTAGAGCCTCCCCTGTGATAGTGCTTGGGGTGTGCTATAGATTGCCGGGATCTAATTTGGATATGGATAGAGCCCTCGTTAATGTTTTTAATGAAGTAAATACTAATGGAAACTGCGTGATCATGGGAGACTTTAACTTCCCAGATATAGACTGGAGGATGAGTGCTAGTAATAGGGCTTGGATTTTCCTAGATGCGATAGCTGATGGATTCCTTCATCAAGTAGTTGCTGAACCGAATAGAGAGGATGCCATTTTAGATTTGGTTTTGGTGAGTAGTGAGGACCTCATAGAAGAAATGATTGTAGGGGACAATCTTGGCTCAAGTGATCATGAGCTAATTCAGTTCAAACTGAATGGAAGGACAAACAAAAATAAATCTGGGACTAGGGTTTTTGATTTCAAAAGGGCTGACTTTCAAAAATTAAGGAAATTAGTTAGGGAAGTGGATTGGATTGAAGAACATATGGATCTAAAGGCAGAGGAGGCCTGGGATTACTTTAAGTCAAAGCTGCAGAAGCTATTGGAAGCCTGCATCCCAAGAAAGGGGAAAAAATTCATAGGCAGGAGTTGTAGACCAAGCTGTATGAGCAAGCATCTCAGAGAGGTGATTAAGAGAAAGCATACAGGGAGTGGAAGATGGGAGGGATCAGCAAGGAAAGCTACCTTATTGAGGTCAGAACATGTAGGGATAAAGTGAGACGGGCTAAAAGTCAAGTAGAGTTGGACCTTGCAAAGGGAATTAAAACCAATAGTAAAAGATTCTACAGCCATATAAATAAGAAGAAAACAAAGAAAGAAGAAGTGGGACCGCTAAACACTGAGGATGGAGTGGAGGTCAAGGATAATCTAGGCATGGCCCAATATCTAAAAAAATACTTTGCCTCAGCCTTTAATAAGGATCTAAGGGATAATGGTAGCATGACAAATGGGAATGAGGATATGGAGGTAGATCTTACCATATCTGAGGTAGAAGCGAAACTCGAACAGCTTAATGGGATTAAATTTGGGGGCCCAGATAATCTTCATCCAAGAATATTAAAGGAATTGGCATATGAAATTGCAAGCCCATTAGCAAGGATTTTTAATGAATCTGTAAACTCAGGGGTTGTACCGTATGATTGGAGAATTGCTAATATAGTTCCTATTTTTAAGAAAGGAAAAAAAGTGATCCGGGTAACTACAGGCCTGTTAGTTTGACATCTGTATTATGCAAGGTCTTGGAAAAAAATTTGAAGGAAAAAGTAGTTAAGGACTTTGAGGTCAGTGGTAAACGGGACAAAATACAACATGGTTTAACAAAAGGTAGACCATGCCAAACCAACTTGATCTCCTTCTTTGAGAAAGTAACAGATCTTTTAGACAAAGGAAATGCAGTGGATCTGATTTACCTAGATTTCAGTAAGGCGTTTGATATTGTGCCACATGGGGAATTATTAGTTAAATTGGAAAAGATGGGGATCAATATGAAAATTGAAAGGTGGATAAAGAATTGGTTAACAGGGAGACTATAGTGGGTCATACTGAAAGGTGAACTGTCAGGCTGGAGGGAGGTTACCAGTGGAGTTCCTCAGGGATCGGTTTTGGGACCAATCTTATTTAAACTTTTTATTACTGACCTCAGCACAAAAAGTGGGAGTGTGCTAATAAAGTTTGCGGATGATACAAAGCTGGGAGATATTGCCAGTTTAGAGAGAGACCGGGATATCATACAGGGAGATCTGGATGACCTTGTAAACTGGAGTAATAGTAATAGGATGAAATTTAATAGGGAGAAGTGTAAGGTCATGCATTTAGGGATTAATAACAAGAATTTTAGCTATAAGCTGGGGACGCATCAATTAGAAGTAACGGTGGAGGAGAAGGACCTTGGGGTATTGGTTGATCACAGGATGACTCTGAGCCACCAATGTGATATGGCCGTGAAAAAAGCTAATGCGGTCTTGGGATGCATTAGGCGAGATATTTCCAGTAGAGATAAGGAGGTGTTAGTACCACTATACAAGACACTGGTGAGACCTCACCTGGAATACTGTGTGCAGTTCTGGTCTCCCATGTTTAAGAAGGATGAATTCAAATTGGAACAGGTACAGAGAAGGGCTACTAGGATGGTCCAAGGAATGGAAAACCTGTCTTATGGAAGGAGACTCAAGGAGCTTGGCTTGTTTAGCCTAACCAAAAGAAGGTTGAGGGGAGATATGATTGCTCTCTCTAAATATATCAGAGGGATAAATACCGGAGCGGGTGAGGAATTATTTAAGCTCAGTACCAATGTGGACACAAGAACAAATGGATATAAACTGGTCATCGGGAAGTTTAGACCTGAAATTAGATGACGGTTTCTAACCATCAGAGGAGTGAAGTTTTGGAATAGCCTTCCAAAGGAAGCAGTGGGGGCAAAAGACCTATCTGGCTTTAAGGTTAAACTCGATAAGTTTATGGAGGAGATGGTATGATTTTGGCAATTAACTGATCTTTAAATATTCATAGTAAATAGGCCCAGTGGCCTGATGGGATGTTAGATGGGGTGGGATCTGAGTTACTACAGAGAATTCTTTCTTGAGTATCTGGCTGGTGAACCTTGCCCATATGCTCAGAGTTTAGCTGATTGCCATATTTGGGGTCGGGAAGGAATTTTCCTCCCGGGCAGATTGGAAGAGGCCCTGGAGGTTTTTTGCCTTCCTCTGTAGCATGGGGCACGGGTTACTTGCTGGAGGATTCTCTACACCTTGAAGTCTTTAAACCATGATTTGAGGACTTCAATGGCTCAGACATAGGTGGGAAGTTTATCGCAGGACTAGGTGGGTGAGATTCAGTGGCCTGCATTGTGCAGGAGTTCAGACTAGATGATCATAGTGGTCCCTTCTGACCTTAATATCTATGAACCTATGAAAGAAAGGCAGAATAGGAGCTCTTTAATTAACTGAAAATCAAAAAGGAATCCTACAAAAAGTGGAAATGCAGACACACGGACACATTTGCAAAGGATGATTACAGAAGAATAGCATAAGCACGTGGGAATAATATCAAAAAAGCTATGGAAAATGAGTTAGATCTAGCAAGGGGCATAAAAGACAATAAGAGCTTTTTTAATACATTAGGAGCAAGAGAAAGACAAAGGAAAGTGTAGGTCTTATATTTAGAGGTGAAGGAGAGCCAATAACAGATTAACATCAAGAAGGTTGAGGTGTTTAACGCCTATTTTGCTTCACTCATCACTAAAATGGTAAATTGTGACCAGATACTCCACACATTTAATATTAACAACAAGAGAAAAGAACACAAGCCAAAAACAGGGAAAGAACAGGTTAAAGAATATTTAGAAAAGTTGGATGTATTCAAGTCAGCAGGGTCTGATGGATTTCTCCTAGGATACTTAAGGAACTACCTGAAGCAATCTCAGAATCATTAGCAATTATCTTAGAGAACTAATGGAGGAGGGGTGAAGTCCCCGATGATTGAAAAAGGGCAAACATAGCCCCTATCTTTAAAAGGGGGAACAAAGAGGACCCAGGGAATTATAGACCTGTCAGCCTAACTTTGATACCCACAAAGATACTGGAACAAATTATTAAAAATTTGTAAGCACCTAGAGGATAATAGGGTTATAAGGAGTAGCCAACATGGATTTGTCAAGAACAAATCACTCCAAATCAACCTAATTTGCTTCTTTGAAAGGGTTACTGGCCTAGTAAATAGTGGGGAAGCAGCAGACATGATATCTTGATTTTAGTAAAATTTTGACAAAGTTCCACATGACATTCTCATAAGCAAACTTGGCAGAGGGATATCTAGTGGGGTTCTGCAGAGGTATATCCTGGGTCCGATACTATTTAATATTTTCATTAATGACTTGGATAATGGCATGGAGAATATGCTTATAAAATTTGCAGATGTCACCAAGCTGGGAGGGGTTGCAAGCACCTGGGAGGACAGGATCAGAATTCAAAACAACCTTGACAAATTGAAAAATTGGTCTGGAATCAACAAGATGAAATTAAAGAAAGACAAATGCAAAGTACTAAACTTAGGAAGGAAAAAATCAAATGCACTACTACAAAATGGGGAATAACTGGCTAGGCAGTAGTACTGCTGAAAACGTCAGGGTTATAGCAGATCACAAACTGAATACGAGTCAACAATGTGATGCAGTTGCAAAAAAGGTGAATATAATTCTGGAGTGTATTAACAGGAATCTCCGATGTAAGACATGGAAGTTAATTGTCTCAGTCTACTCAGCGCTTGTGAGGCCTCAGCTGGAATACTCCTCCAGTTCTGGGTGCCACACTTTAAGAAAGATGTGGATAATTTCTTCTGGTCTCTCTCCAATTTAACAAAAATGATAGGAGGTTTAGAAAACCTGACCTATGAGGAAAAGTTTAAAAAAACTTGATGTTTAGTCTTGAGAAAAGAAGACAGAGGGGACCTGATAACAGTTCTCATATGTTAAGCCTGTTATAAAGAAAATGGTAATCAATTGTTCTCCATGACTACTGAAGGTAGGACCAGTAGTCATGGACTTAACCTGCAGCAAGGGAGATTTAGGTTAGGTAGTAGGATAACTATAAGGATAACCACTAGACTAAGGTTTACTATGTCCTACCTCAGAGCAGGAGGTTGGACTATATGACTTCTTGAGGTCCCTTCCAACCCTACATTTCTCTGGTTTGATGACAAATGAAAAAGTGTCATAGGCTTCTCGACACAGAGAGGTGGATTTTGCTCCCTTTTGTTTGTTTATATAAAACATATCTGTGGTAACAAGTCACAATTTGAATTGTTAGTTCTTTTAGAAATGGGAGGAAAACTATGCATGCCCAATAACTAGCTCTTAGCTCTAAGACGTTTATATGAAGTTGTGTTTCCTGAGAAGTCCACCTACCTTGTGTCTGAAGGTTGTCCAAATGGGCTCCCCAAACAAATCTTCCACCAACATCTTTGAAGGCAATAGTGGAGACAATGGTACTTTCCTTGCAGACTTTCAGAGAATCTTTCCACCAATTAAATGACAGGATTTCTGGGGGAACATGCACTGACATCCACATAATGCCTGCTGGGCTGATATAGACTTCAACCACCCTTGCATGCAAAAAAAAAAAAAATGAAGTCTGGCAATATTGAGTTACATATATGCAGAAGGCCATGTGTCCTATGAATCTGAGACAAGTCCTTTTCAGTGTCTTGGGATGAACTTGCTGGTGGGATGAATGGGTCCAGTATAGTCTGTCATTTTTGTGGCAGACAGGTCATTGACATCTTGCAGTCTAAAACTACTCCTATAAAATCTATTCTTTGAGTTAGAGGTTAGTATTGATTTGTCTTTATTTTTAGACCTAAGGAGGTAAAAAGTTAGAGTCCATTGAATGGAGCTTGTTACTTGTTGATGCAACTTTCCATGAACGAGCCAGTTATCCAGGTATGGATAAACCTGGACTTTTTGTTTCCTGAGGTAAACTGCCTCTACCACTAGGCATTTTATGAATATCCTTTGTGCTGTTGATAGGCTGAATGGTAGCGCCCTGTACTAGTCGTGGGAATTCCTCACTTAATCCCCACTCCTTTTCTGGGATGTGGGCAAGATGAATCTTTATATGGAAATAAGCATCTTGGAGGTGAAGAGCTATATACCCGTCATGTGGATCTAGGGCTGGAATCATTGCAGCCAGAATCCATCCTGAACTTGAGCTTGCCAATAAAGGTGTTCAGCTGTTTCCTGGAAGTTATAAAGCTTGGTGGTAGGCCTTAGCCTTCCGTTGCCATGAGGCTCCGCCCCACTCTGTGGCCCCATCCTCTGCTCCTCCTCTACCTCCCCCAACACTCCTCCCCCTGAACCCATCAGAGGCCAGAAGCCAGAGCATTGCGCAGCACTGGCTGTTCCCAGGCAGTAAGTGCTGCCTGTCTGGGGGGACCTGGCTCCAGGGCTGGCAAATCCTTGGCAGAGCTTGGAGAGCAGCGACCGCAGGGGGCAGGGCCCAGGAGCCTGGGCTGGAGTGGGTCAGTCTGGGCCACTCTGGGGAGCCCCAGACTCTCCATCTACCCTGGGTGGCATGCCCCAGTGAGTAGGGACATGGGCCAGGGGCTGCTTTCAATCACCCCTGCCCCCTGCTGGGGCTTATTTCTCCGCTGCTGCTGGAGAAGGAGGACTATAAATTGTCCTTAGACTCTGTCCCCAGAAGCTCCTGATTGGTCTCTTCTGCACTGGAGTCATGGCTCTTTGGGGTAGGGCAGGGACCTGCTGTGCCAATCTGACACTGAGCCTGGTGCACTAGCAGTGTAAGCATTGGCCAGCTAGCCACAGGCAGGGCATAATTCCCCAGCTGTAGCGCCTGTAATTTTATGTTGGAGTCACAACTCCTGGGGTGGGGTAGGGTAGGGACCTAACATGCTGGTCTGACTCTGAGCTCTGTACCCTGTGGTGTGAGGGTTGCTGGCTAGCAACAGGCAGGGCATAATTCAACCTTTGTAGAGACGGTAAGTGCTGCCTCAGGGCAGGTCTACACTAGGAGGTTAAGTTAACCTAAATTACGCAACTCTATCTACGTGAATAACGTAAATGGAATCAATGTAGCTTAGGTGACTTATTGCGGTGTCTACACCGCATTGGGTCGATGGGAGAAACTCTCCTGTCGACTTACTTTAAGCTTCTCATTCTGGTGGCGTACCAGAATTGATGGGAGAGCGATCTGCAGTCAATTTAGCGGGTCTTCACTAGACCCACTAAATTGATCCCCGGTGGATCAATCGCCGCAGTGTCGATCCACAGTAAGTGCAGACATACCCTCAGGGAACACTGCTTACATTTATGCAGGGGGGTTTCCACAACAGCTCTGCCATATCTGAATGGGGGCAGAGGAGTCCAGCAGGGAGATACTGCAGCAGCAGATCCAGGTGGTTGAAACCACCACTCTGCCAGATGAGGAGGATTATAAATAGCAACCTAAAATTAAAGGTTTTTAAACAAAATTGTTGCGAGAAATTGAACCAACTTTTTCCACTATTGGAGGCGGAAAATCTGGTAGCCTGAGCTCAAAAGGTGGACCCTTCCCCTGGAGCCTCCAGCAACAACATTGGATAGTCTCCAAATTCTACAGGTGGGGAGCATTAGACCATGAGTAATGAATGGAGAGAGAAACTGTGCAACAGAGTAAGGCACTGGCCCCCTTTCTTTTTGGAAATCAGAAAGTAATCAGAGTTAAACTCTTACCCCCTGTGTTCTTTTAATACTTCTTCCATGATCCAAGATTTAGAAGTGATTGCACCTCCCCATGTAACTCACTCTTGTGTGAGAGATCCCTGAAAAGGGATAGGGAAGATGAGGGTTTGGGGGCTGGGAAAGGTCTGTAACTTAATGAAATGTCTACAGCTGCCAGGATGCACTGGTCCACAGTGATAGTGTTCTAGACCCCACAAAGATGAAATAAATGAATCCCAAACGGAGGGAATATAACAGGAAGATCCAACAGAATTTGTATGCTACTCCTCGCTGAGTCAAATCTGCTCCATTAATGAGCAGACTTGGTGTTGGATGTGGATGACTTTCCTCTGTGGAAATTTTGGCACTTTCTAGGGGGTTCAGGTTACCTGTCAGGTATAAAAAGATTGCCTCTGCAGTTGAGTCTTAAAGTCCTTCTGCTTTGGTGTCTGAGCATATACCCCTAAGGATCTAAATGTGGCATGTGAGTCCTTCAGAAAGAATAAGACCTCAGTTATTTTAACATTGAAAAGTTTACATTCCTCAAATTGAAGATCCTCAGTTCTTAAGGGATCCCTGCTGACAAAACCATAAGGATCTCCACAGAGCAAGGGAGGCAGCCATATATCTGAAAGCTGTATTTACAGCATCAAGGGCTACTTGGAGGGATTTAATCACCACAAGTTGACCTTTGTCAATCAGTGACTTTAACTCCTTCTTGGTTTACAAATTTAGATAAGGCAAATTTAGATAAGGAGTCCCAGTTCAAATAATCATACATTGCCAGCAGGACCTGGTAATTGGCAACTCATTTGGAAACTTGATGCACAATAATTTTTCCAAACACATTAACTTTTTGTCTCTTGCCTTTTAGTGTCCCATTTTGCTGGCTTTGTTTCAACGCTCATTCACATCATTGACAATTAATGACCCCAGTGGTGACTGTCATATAAAATTGCTGGGAGTTCTGGGAAAGCACTTAGGAGTGATGGTCTTCTCTCTTTGATGCTGGTGCCAGAGAAGCAGGCACCTGCCAGAGCAATTTAGCTGGCTCTAAAAGCCCTTCGTTGGTCATTGCAAGACATCCTAGTACTGAAATGTGCAGGATGTCCAGGAGCTTGTGTGGTGTGCAGAATGTCCTGGACCACCTTAGCTGGAATCTCCAACATGTCATCCATTCTGCTTAACAAGTCCACAAATGTCTTGTTTGCCTCATTGGGTATAGGACTGACCTCTGCAAGTTTACTTCGTGGTAAAACTAAAGTGCCTTAATTTCACTGAGTTTTTAATCTTGTGATAGCTCACATGCTACCTGAAGAGGGACATACTTTCCAGAAGGAATGTTTTCAGATGAGACTCCCTAGATCTTTGTGTCTCCGTAATGTGGCTCTTGCCCAGACACATCTGGTGTGCTCATCATGGAAAGGCATTATCACCTCCATGAAAGGCAATTTTTAAAGCCTGGAGATTCATGTTCAGTCATAAAAAGAAAAGGAGTACTAGTGGCACCTTAGAGACTAACCAATTTATTTGAGCATAAGCTTTCGTGAGCTACAGCTCACTTCATTGGATGCAGCTCACTCACGAAAGCTTATGCTCAAATAAATTAGTCAGTGTCTAAGGTGCCACTAGTACACCTTATCTTTTTGCGACTACAGCTGAACACGGCTGCTACCCTGAAACACGTTCAGTCATAATGACTAATCCTGGGGCAAACTCTCAGGCAAACCGAACAATTTTCTCCCTTTAAGGGAGAAAGGAAACAATAAAAAAACCTCTAACAACACTAATGACTAAATATTAAGTACCTAACTATTTACATCACAAAAAATAGGCCACACAGTGAGTGGAGATCAGGCATTGCATGACTTGTAGCCGCAGCCAGTGACAAGGAAGTGAGAGGTGGTTAGGGTCATCTTATCCGTTTTCCCCTCCAGTGGAGGTGTGAGAACACTCAGGGCACAGGTGCGGCCCCCAACAGACACTGCTGGCCAAAGGAATCTGAACTCAAGTGTATTGGGTATATGTGCACCAGCAGTGGAATAGATATGGACAAGCACTGAAAGATAAACTATTAATTGTTAAGCTATTCCAGAGTGTAGACCATATGTTCCTAGAACTGGTTTTATGGAGGACCTCCTCCCATCTCTGACCTCATAAAACCTCTATGGCAACTACAACAGTTACTTACATGGAAAAGAAAAAATAATTTATTTCTACCTATTTTAATGTTATTGAGCAGTTAGAGAAGAAGCCGCCAGCACTATGATCAGCCAGCTCTCTGCAAACCACCATAAAGCCTGTGGACAAGAGGTTGCAACTTAAAATGAAACTAACTAGCTGAATAAGAGTGGTACGAGTTACATATCGCAGACTGGAAAGAGTGGTCAGCAGTGCTAGGAGTGTGCTGATTTGAAATGGGTTGCAGGCCTCAATACAATTTCTAAAAGGTGAGCCGGGTTGCTGAGAGGTGAACATTTTTAGTACTACATGGGGGAAACACACTGATTCCATTACTTGCCAACCTCCTCCTGGGGTAGAACAAAAAATCAGTGGTACTGCAAGAAGCAGGCAGTGCTCTTCTCCTCTCCCCTCTCCCCTCAGCAACCTAACACCATTGTCACAGGAGGAGATGGGGGAGAAGGGAGCGGAAAGAGCGCAGCAAAGAGCAGCTATGTTCCCTGCTCCCACTTCCCTTCCTTAAGCAACATGGTTTCTTTGCTCTTCCCCCTCCCTACAACACCCAACTGCGTGGGAGAAAGTGACCCCACTGCAGCCTCTCTCCCACCCCATGCTCCAAGACCTGGGAGAAGAAACCCAGGAGCGGCAGGCGTAGCATAGGGGCACAACAGATGTGGAGATGCAGCAGACAGAACTGTTTTGGTGGTTAGCATCAGTGACCAGACAGATACAGGGGTGACAAGACTTTAAGACCCATTAAGTGTTGCTGGTCAGGATCCAGAAAAGTCTTAGTGCTGCTTTACTTTTTATCTATATGCTTCTGTGTAGAGGTTAGATACTGCAGGTTTTCTTGGCTTTTATTAACTTATCACTTAATGAGGGGAGCATTTCTCAGTTTAGGAGGGTCTGAGAAAATTAAAGTTTCAAAATACTTTCTAAAATCCTTTGTTTAAAAGGGCACTGACTTTAGATTAATCATCTAAAATGTCACCGAAGCCAAGAAAGAAGGGAAGGTCAAAACAGCTTAAAGTTTTTAAAAAAAATTTACTGTTGATATGTTTAACCCACCAATCCAGACTGATAGCGTTACTGTCTCCCCAGCATCAGCCATCTAGAAAGCAGACTCTTTGTGCTCTCCAGATTTCTCACATCTCTGGCAATCCACTCTAAAAAACACAGAGAGGAAACAATCAAAATAAGTACCCTTTTGCTTTATTTTCTGGAGTCATCAATAGAATCATAGAATACTAGGATTGGAAGAGACCTCAGGAAGTCATCTAGTCCAATCCCCTGCTCAAAGCAGGGCCAACACCAACTAAATCATCCCAGCCAGAGCTTTGTCAAGCTGGGCCTTAAAAACCTCTAAGGATGGAGATTCCACCACCTCCCTAGGTAACCCATTCCAGTGCTTCACCACCGTCCTAGTGAAATACTTTTTCTTAATATCCAACCTAGACCTCTCCCACTGCAATAGAGAAGCTAGGGGAAAAAATACCATATGTCAGGATGAAAGTATTTTGGGTGTCATCCGTCCAGACAGGACTCCACTTAGCTGTCCTGTCCCGATTCTCAACTTACCAGGATAGGAAACTAGAAACCTGTCAAAAAGCTGGGATGTTCCAGTTTCCTATTCCCCCCCCAACTTGGCAAGGTGCAATAAGAAAACAACTCTTCAGGATAGCTGACACTCCAGCAAAGAACAAAACAACCACTACAGTATCCCTGATTGGCTGTAGGTTTGTTTTCAAAGTAGTAGGCCATTAGAATCAAACGTTAAGCAATCAAAATAGTTTACACACATCGTCACACTGAAGTAACTTAAACCTCTCAATTTTTTTCCTGTTTTATACTTACTGAACTAAATTAGAAATTGTTTTAGCTGTGTTGGTCCCAGGTTATGAGAGAGACAAGGTGGGTGAGGTAATATCTGCTATTGGATCTTCTGTTGGTGAAAGAGACAAGCTTTCGGGCTACACAAAGCTCTTCTTCAGGTCTGGGAAAGGTACTCAGAAGCCTGGTCTATACTAGAAAAATAGGCTGGCTTAACTATGTCACTCTGGGGTGTGAAAAATCCATACCCCTGAGTGATGTAGTTAAGCTGTCCTAACTCCCCCTGCAGACAGCACTAGGCCAACAGAAGAATTCTTCCGTTGACCTAGCTACTGCCTCCCAGAGAGGTGGATTACCTATGCTAATGAGAGAACCTCTCCTTGTCAGCATAGGTAACGTCTATACTTCAAACGCTACCGCGACACAGCTGCAGCTATTTCAAGTGTAGGCAAGCCCAGAGCATCACAGCTAAATACAAGGTGGAACAGATTGTTTAGCATCGGCACTTATTCTGTGACCATTAAAGGTGAAGTATCCTATTAACAATCATAGGACAAAAATAGGTTAGTGGGTTACAGAGAAGAGGTGATGCGCCGGGGGAGGGGACTGGAGGTTCATGTCCCCCTCCAGATTTGCTCCTTGGCTTGTACTGAGCATGCTCACATGGACTGAGCATGCTCAGTAACACTGCTGAAGCCAGCTGTCCTCACTTGCTCCCCTACTATCTGCAGGCACAGGTAGTCTCTGTTACAGTCTGTTGTTGTAAGCATAAATCCAGTGTGTTTATTAAGACCATGATTGTTCGTGTCTAGCAAAGTTATGAATTTAAGCCCACAGGTTAGTCTTTGAAGATCTTGTGCAGGTTTCCTTTAGGGATGAGGACAGAGGTCATATATGGAGTGATTGTTTTGTGAAAAGTGTTCATCCATGGGTGATATGGTGTTTTTGTCTTATTTTTGTTTGAGTTCATTTGAGAGCATAGTGATTGTCTGGTTTCACCCACACAGTCGTGGCATTTAATGCACTGGATGAGATATTCTACATGTTGTGATAGGCATGTGTAGGACACAGGGGTCTTGAAAGGAGGTATGGATCATCATTGCAGTGGAAATATAGATGCAGGTTTTGCATCTGTTGTTCTGGCAGGGTCTGGTGTCACTATAATGGTGTGTCCCGATCTGAGGGGAGCTTGCTTCTGATGATGAGGTTGGAGGGGCTGGGAGTTGGTTAGAAGGCCAGAAGAGTTTTGTGTAAGTTTCTCTCTCAATAGAAGTTAGTCCAAAAAAAGATATTACCTCACATAGCTTTTCTCTATAAATTAGAAATTGATATTTTAAATCAGGGGTGGGCAAACTTTTTGGCCCAAGGGCCACATCTGGGTGGGGAAATTGCAGCAGTCATGAATGTAGGGCTGGGGCAGAGGGTTGGGGTGTGGGAAGGGGTGCGGTGTGCAGGAAGGGGTTCAGGGCAAAGGGGTTGGGGGAAGGGGCTCAGGGCAGGGGGTTGGAGTGCAGAAGGGGTGCGGCAGGTGGCTCAGGGCAGGGGGTTGGGGTGCAGGAGGGGAGCAGGGTGCGGCAGGAGGTTGGGGTGCAGGCAGGGTGTGGTAGGGGACTCAGGGCAGGGAGTTGGGGTACATGAGGAGTAGGGGGTGCAGCAGGAGTGTGGGGGGGCTCAGGGCAGGGGGTTGAGGTGCGGGCTCCAGCCCTGTGCTGCTTACCTGGAGCGGCTTCTGGTAGCAGCCAGCACCACGTCCCCGTGGCCCCTGAGGGAGGAGGAGCAGAGGGCTCCGCACACTGCCCTTGCCTGTGGGTACCTCCCACAAAGTTCCCATTATCCGTGGTTCCCCGTTCCCGGCCAATGGGAGCTGCGGGGCAGGGGGCGGTGCCCTCTGCCTCCCTCCCCCAGGGGCTGCAGGGATGTGGTGCCAGCTACTTCTGGGAGTGGCGCAGGCAGTAGTTCACCCACCTGTTTTAAATCATGAAATGGTATAATTGTTACCTTTGTTTGTACAGCTTACCATAAAACATTCAAAACAAAGTTGTAACAGATGGGAAAAGAACAAAACTGTAGTCTAGTTTTCAATGATATTTTAAATTCACAAAGCTAGATGGCACAAACTGAACTATTTCAGTATACTGGAGTATTGATATTTTTGGAATGGCAACTGGTAGGTGATCACATATAATAGCATTCAGCTATGTAGAATTAAGAGTTATCTGCAAATAGTGAAATTAGCAAACAATTAACATATTTGTTGAGTTATCTAAATTAAAGATTTCATCATGTAAATATTTACATCTAGCTTTGCAGTTTCTTTTGCCAAGTGAAGAACAGTATCTTCCAAAGAATGGAACACTTGGGCCTAGTCTACACTACAGAGTTAGGTCAATGCAAGGCAGCTTAAGTCAACCTAATTATGTCAATGACTACACGACAATGTTTCTGATCTACTCAGTCAACTTAAGTGCTATGCCTCTTGCAGAGGTCAAGTTAAGTCAACATAGGTTGATGCAGTGGCAGTACGGACACTGCGTTACTTAACGTCTACTTCAGTGGCTCTGGTCACTGTTTTGAACTCCGCTGCCCAGTGGCCAAGTACACAGGAATATGCCCCTCCTCTTTTAAAGCCTGCACATTTTTGAAATTCCATTTCCTATTTGCTCAGTGTGGAGAGTTCACCTAGCTCCTGCCCAGCTAAGCATGCTGGCTACACGCTCCAAATGCACGCCTACCTGGAGTGCACAGGAGGTGGTGGAACTCCTGGTTCTGTGGGGAGAGGAGGAGGTACAGGCAAAACTCCGATCCAGCCATAGAAATATGGACATCTATGAGCAGATCGCTTGAGGCATGAAGGAGAAGGCTACAAGAGGGACCTGCAACAGTGCTGTGTGAAAGTGAAGGAGCTGCAGCAGGCATACCAGAAGGCAAGGAAGGCAAACAATTACTCCTGGTGTGGTGCAGCAGATATGCTGCTTTTACAGGGAGCTGTTTACAAGAGGTAGTGAAATAACCCGTGGAAGTAGTGTGGCTATCTGCTTCTCATTGCCCAGCACAGTTAGGCAGAGGGGGCTCTGAAAAACATATGTGCACTGAGATATCCTGTGAATCCTCCATAGAGATCTCAAGGAAGCTTTTCTGTAAGTACTCTGCAATCTGTTGCTGAAGGTTTTTGGGAAGGCCTGCCTTATTTCTTCTGCCACAGTAGGACATTTTCCCATGCCACTCAGCAATTAATTGGGTAGGCATCATTGCAGCACACAGGCTAGCAGCATATGGACACAGTCTGCAGCTGAACACGTGTAGCAGCTGTTCCCTTTCTGCTTTCATTACCCTCAGGTATGAGATATCAGCTAAAGTCACCACTGCCTGTGGGAGACGGTGCTAGTATTCAGTTCAATTGCCTGATCTGCAAACACTAGTGCCCGTGTGCCCCCCATACCCCTTGTGCCAGCTCTCTGCCTTCTTCCTTCCAGGGCTGGGACTGCCACCATGGTCTATGAATACCTGGCTGAAGTTAAAATGTATGGCTTTAAACTGGGGTGGATTAAAGGGAGTGATTTCCATATGCTTGGAGTATGCACTCACAATAGCACCTTTATGCATTGTATCTTTTGCAGCTGCAAATGTGGCCCTCACCTCCACACCAGCAGAGGCTGAGCCAGATGAGGAGGAGAAGAAAGGGAATGCAGGATGACATGTTTCTAGAGATCATGCAAGCCTCTGGAGCGGCAGACACTGAACAGAGGTAATGGAGGATCACTCTCTGACGAAATGGGCAGGGACACTGAAGACAGGAGAAAAGCTCAGGAGAAGGAGCATGATGCACAGCAGATGATGGTACGCATATCCTTCAGATGCGCTATCTATTGCCCCACCGCAGTTCAGGAACCCCACTGCAGCAAAACCATCCACTATCTCCAGCACACTGCCCAACTCCAAATTGTTTCCTGACTGACTAGTAGCAGTCAGGCATTAAAAGCTTCCACACAGTGATCACAACTTGCTTCTCCACTGTCAGGGCAGGTCTCATTTGGGTGTTGCTGTGCAGGAGGGCTGGGACGAGTTCCGCACACAGTTCCAGGAAAGAAGTGGCCTTGTGCATCCAAAAGTTCTGCAGCCACTGCTTGTCATCCCATACCTGCATAATGATGCGAACCCCATCAGTGCTTGTTTCTCGAGACCAGACCAGGGCTCAGTCATGTTCAGTTGCTCTGTGACTGCCAACAGCAACTGGGAATTGTTTTATTCCATGGCTTCCAGCAAGGCTACTTGAAAGAAATTGTCACATTCTGTGCGGCAGCTCCAGAAATACTGCAGGGTCAGGCACATTGTGTTCGCAACGCTCATATACACAGCTTGTGTACACTACTGCTTAAGTCGATGTAACTTGCATCACTCTGAGGTGTGAAAAAGCCATCCCCCATGAGTGATGTAAGTTACATTGACTTAAAGCAGTGTCTACAATTACACGACGGAGAAAACTGTATCATGGGACATTCATGCCATTTTCCCAGTCACCGCTGCGTGAATGTTTTTCCCCCTTGCAGCATTGCAAAGCCTACCCAAAACACCCTGCGCTAGATGGCGATGAGTTGCACAGTGGGCTAGCTACTCATGGTGCACTGTTCTCTGCATTGATGCAAGCACTGGTAGTGAGAATGCATAACACTGACACAAGGAGCATAAGTTAGTTGTGTACGTCCACACTAATTACTGTGGCAGCTGACATAACTTAGATTGACTTAATTTTGTAGTGTAAACATACCCTTGCTCTTTTCACTTAGTATTTTATTATTGAAAAAGTTTGACAGTAAAAAGAATATAAATTAAAAGATTTAAAAGCTACTGTGGAGGCTATCCAAAGCAGAAACAAAAATTGAATAATGTAAGAACGTACTTTATATAGGTACTGTGAACCTCATCATGCACCACTGATGTCAATGAAAGCTTTGCCATTAACTTCATTTGGATAGTATCAATCCCTATAGTATTTCCCTTCACCCCATAATGGACAAACCAACAATTCCCTTCACCCCATAATGGACAAACCAACAATCCGTTAAAAATAGAATTGTACTCGTCTTGTATAAGCAATTTGCTTCCATGCCCCCAGAGGTTGGAACTATCCTATTTAAAATATTTACAAGTAATTCTGAATTTGTGTGTTTTATGTTGCCACTTTCAGTCCTTACAATCTAGTCTCTACATAGATATGATTGTCTAAACTGACACAATATGCCACCCTCATACAAGAATAAAGCTTATATATGGAAGCAACAATATATTTAAGTTAATTACAATGTTTCTATTGAGACCATATTTCCAGATAAAATATATTTTTATTAAGTCACAGTCTTAACAATCTTATTGCAAAATACTGTTGATGGGAGACCAAGTGTAGCAAAGTTCGAAGTTTAATTCTTCCATGTCATTTTATATGTTCTTTATGCCTTATTGGTGTCCATAATGGAATCTGGGAAGTACAGGATTTTCTTCAAAGTTATATGAATGGAATGCTGTAAATCAGTCAGCAGGGATGCATTATAACAGTATAGGTTTCCCCTTTCTAATTCTATACATAACACCAATAAATACTTGTCACATTATCTTTTGAATTACTAGATACTATTAAGCACTATTCAAATTAAACATTTTGAAGGACAACCAAGATGAATCCAAAAATACAGTTATCTGACATAGATCAGCTTTAATATGTTATAAAAAATGAATGTAGCAGAGTACATAACCTACTTTGACCTAAACTTTTAATAATTGTCTGTCACATTTATCAGAGTTTTCTTAAAGAGATTAATCCTCACTACACTTACCTAGTAGCTCTGTATCCTAATAAGGCCCTGTGTCACATCTCTTTAAAAACTTGAACTCAACTGTATGAACGATTCCAGATTTTGTTCTAATCTTTTAAAAAAAAATTTAAAAAAAATTGAAAAATATCTCCAGATTTAGTTTGGAAATAAGTAAAATAGAACTATTGTGTAATATTTAGTACATTATAATACAGTACAAGTTTAAAATCTCTTATTTCCATTACTTTTCATTAACATTGGCAAAATAAGTTTTAAAAGTATAAATGGTATTCCAGAAGACTAGACTATTTTTATTAGAAATGACACACAAAGTAAATTTATAAAATACAATTATTGATTTGACACTGCTCTTTGTTAAGAAGAAAATTCTACAGCGAGGATAATAATCCATTCTGAAAATAAACTGACATTCTGCAAGACATCGGGTGTATAAAAGCAATGACATGTAAACAGAAAACACTTGTAAAAAAATCCAAAAACACATGGAAATCCACCAGAAGCATAACAAATATACTGTGCATCAACAAATCTTTAAAAAAGTCCAAACCTGTTTTTGTTCAATATTCGCTCATGCTGTAGTATGTACATATTTCTGAAGCCATATCTGATTTAAGCAAATTTAAATAAGCAGAGAAATCAGAAGTTGATAAATCAGTTATTCTTACTCAGCTTCCTTCTTTTGTACCATAAATTTATATAGCTATTATACTAGCTTTGCAAAACTGCCATGCAACTTTGTTATAATGCATAAATTTTGTGCCTCGACTGGCAATGAAAAGCACCCATAAAAAAAACACCTTGTCAACCCCAGATAAATGGGAGAATAGAATTTTCAAGTCTGATTGTATGACACGAACACACACAAATTCACAAGTTATCACTGATTTGAAGCGAAGTCAGAGGCAGAATTCATGTCAACCTTCATAATTTTCAAAAGTCCTTGAAACAAGTTAATCCTTCTATTACTGGTTTAGTTTTAAGACTATCCCAGGTATGGTTATTCCTTGAAGCTCACATTTCTGGTTGGGGGGAGGAAGAAGAAATTTTAAAAATATAAACATCTGCTTACAGTATTTTTATCCATTCAACCAAGGGTAAAATATATAATAATATTACCTGCTTCATAGTTTATTCCTAAATTACTAGAATCAGCCCATGATATCACCCACAGAATTTATTTTAATATACATTTTATTCTTGACACATTTGCACAAGCACTGGACAAAAGTAAAATGTAAGCCAAGGACAAGTAGAAAGTTATTAGGTTAGACTAAATGGCTTATAAAAAGGGGAAAAATTCCCAGTGCACAGTATAAAACAACACAATTGACAAAACATACTTCCACTGTGGAAAGCTGCAAGGAAGGGATAAATAAGAAGTAAAAGTGATCAGAGAGAGAAAGTGAAAAGTTCATGGGCAGGTCTGATTGCCAAGAAACAATTATGCATTGGACTCAGAGCTGCGATCAGACAAATCTTAAATTTGTGTATGAAATCAGAAATTTCAAGAGTATTTGGATTCAAGCAAAGTCCATGGAAAAAGTACAGATATGAAATGGTATCTCTTCTGTTAACTTTGTGCAATTTCGGGATTCTTGGTTCCTCTCTGATCTAATTAGACAAGTCAGCTGTGGTAGCATACCTGGTTACTAAATACTTTTTGAAAATAAACAGAGCTCAACTCACAATCCTTTCATTTTGACTTTTCACTGAGATGCAACATGTAGCGGCGGGAGAGGTGGGTCACACAAACCTGTAACCAGGTTTGTACCATTGACAGGTCATATCTAAAACAACAATGCTTTGTAAAAATGTAGAGACATATATGAGTGTCCTGCAAATCTCCTGGACAGTAAAAGATGACAGGCTAGCTACAGATTCTGATCTACCTATGATAGACTGTGCCTTATCATGACCTTGAACGTTCAGACCTTGGCAATCAGAAATGGAAGAGTCCCCAAGATGCATCTTGGGAAGCTGGCAGTTTGTGCTTGAATCTTTCAAAAAAATCAAGGTTTTTTCTGCTTAGTAGCTTGGGCCTTGGCTTCCTGAGACCTCTGCTAATACAGAGGCCCAACACCTTCCAGGTATCCTTCAAATCAACCTAAAATAAAGAACAACATCTTGGCCTGTCCCTTACCTCTCTTGTGGAAGGTAGAGGGTTGGATAATGGATCTCAAGAAACAGAATGTGACCACACTCCTTTTTGCCTTAATGAGATTGTCCTCTGCCCAAATCCCCATTTAGCAAACTTTCAATCGGCTAAACTACCTACTGAAAGCCAAAAATCTCAGGCAGATATCTATGGGTATCAAGTGCATCGGAGGATTTCCACACTCGAAGCTAGGCCATTTCCAATCCCTCAGACTGAATTCTGTACAAATTTGCAAGGGGAGAGAACTGATAAACTGGTATGACTTTTTCCAAAACTCATACTAGTATTTACCTATGTATCTATGCTATCTACCTTAGTATAAGATTCCTATAACAGTGTATGTGTTGTTAACAGGTAGCTCTGAGTATGGGTTGTTGCTCTTCATTCTCAGAACATCCCAGTGTTAGAATCGTGATTCAGAGGTGCTGAACTATTAGGCTTGTCCTTGACCATCAATAATGTTACCATCAAGTGCTAATGTAAAAGGTAGAAGTAGTCAGTGGCACTCTTTAGCAGCGTGTGCTTGCATTTTGCCACCTTACACATGGCTAGAGTGGTATATGGATGGATTGGATGGATATGATTTCTGGCTGGGAGCCCATAGTGGTTTTCTGCATGAGTTGGATGACCCTAGCCTCTCTCTACAAAAATTAGGAGCGTGGCTACTCTGAGGTAGAGAGGAAGGATTGAAGGCTGTCTTCTTCAGTACCCCAAATGTCGTGACATAAGAAATTCCTCCAGCTTTCAGGTTATCAACCTGACAAATCATTCTCAACTTTCCATGTAGTAGTTTCAGGTTACTAGATGAGATGATCTGTGTATCAAATGTGGAGCAGCTGTCAACCCTGGTCTTTGTGAGGCCATTAATGCTGAGAATATCAGAGGAAGGTGTGGTGAAGAGAGTGTTTAAGTGAGGTTTACTATAATCTCAGAGTAGCCTCTGTGCTTGGACAATATCTACAGCTGACTGGGCAAGATGCAGGGCATATGTCACCAAAGCTGAAGAAAGGAAACAAATTGATTAGACTGCACAAATACTCAAGCTCCGGCCAGTACAGGACACTGTGGATATGTTTACATAGCAACCAGACACCCGAGGCTGGCCCATGGCAGCCAACTTGGGCTCACAGGGCTCTTTCATTGTTGCGTAGACTTCTGTATTCGGCTGCATCCTGAGCTCTGGGACCCGCTCTCACCTTCCAGGGGACCAGAGCTCAGGCTGCAGCCTGAGCCTGGAAGTAGACATAGCAATGAAACAACCCCGCAGCCTGAGTCCTGTGACCCTGAGTCAGCTGGCACTGGCCAGCCATGGGCTTTTCTTAGCTGTGTAGACATACCCTATACAGTAACTCCTCGCTTAACGTTGTAGTTATGTTCCTGTAGTTACGTCCCATTCCTCAGACGTTCTTGTTAAACCCTGGATTTATGCTGGAAAATGGCCCACCTTGATCATCATACACATTGTAAGGAGAGTGATCACTTTATATAAGCTATTACCAGCAGGAGAGTGGGGTGGGGGGAGAGAAAACCTTTTGAAGTGATAAACACCCATTTTTTCATGGTCTGTGTGTATAAAAATATCCTCACTGCATTTTCCACTTTTATGCATCCGATGAAGTGAGCTGTAGCTCACGAAAGCTCATGCTCAAATAAATTGGTTAGTCTCTAAGGTGCCACAAGTACTCCTTTTCTTGTTCCTGAAAAACGCGACTTTAAGCGAAACAATGTTAAATGAATCCAATTTCCCCATAAGAATTAATGTAAAGGGGGCGAGGGGATTAGGTTCCAGGGAAATTTTTTTCACCAGACAAAAGACTATATTTTTATATATATATATATATACACACACACACATACACTCACACACACAGACAGTACGAGTTTTAAACAAACAATTTAATAGTGGTACATAGCGATGATGATTGTGAAGTTTGGTTGAGGTGGTGGAGTCAGAGGGTGGGATATTGCCCAGGGAATGCCTTACTGCTAAATGATGAACTAGCAATCAGCTGAGCCCTCAAGGGTTAACCCATTGTTGTTAATGTAGCCTCACACTCTACAAGGCAGCACGAATGGAGGGAGGGGAGACAGCATGGAGCAGGGGGTTGGACGAGATGACCTCCTGAGGTCCCTTCCAACCTTGATATTCTATGGCAGACAGAGACACACACCGGTGTCAGAGAGAGAGAGAGAGATGCGCATTGCTCCTTTATGTATGCTGACCCCACTCTAAGTACACTGCCTTTTTAAGTAGATCAAGCTGAGACGGCAGCTGCTGCCAGGAAGGTCTCTCTGTCTTGAGCCCTATCATGTGTCCCCCCTGCTCTATGGAAGATGGGGTAAGCAGGGTGTGGGAGCAGGGGGACACCCTGACATTAGCCCCCTTCTCTCCCACCCTCCGCACAGCAAGCAGGAGGCTCCAGGGAGCAGCTCCAAGTCAGAGGGCAGGAGCAGCACATGGCAGTGGGGGGAGGGACAGCTGAACTGCCAGCAACTGATAGCTTGCTGGGCGGCTGCCGGACAGGGAACTTAGGGGAGCGGGGAGCTGATAGGGTGGCTGCCGGTCCACCCTGGTTCCAAGCCCCCACCAGCTAGCTCCAAGGGGCTGCTCTTCCTGCAAGCAGTGGACAAAGCAGGAGGCTGCCAAACGATGTAGTGTCCATCTTTAAAAAAGGGAAGAAGGAGGATCCTGGGAACTACAGGCCAGTCAGCCTCACCTCAGTCCCTGGAAAAATCATGGAGCAGGTCCTCAAGGAATCAATTCTGAAGCACTTAGAAGAGAGGAAAGTGATCAGGAACAGTCAACATGGATTCACCAAAGGCAAGTCATGCCTGACTAATCTAATTGCCTTCTATGACAAGATAACTGGTTCTGTGGATGAAGGGAAAGCAGTGGACGTGTTGTTCCTTGACTTTAGCAAAGCTTTTGACACTGTCTCCCACAGTATTCTTGCCAGCAAGTTAAAGAAGTATGGGCTGGATGAATGGACTATAAGGTGGATAGAAAGCTGGCTAGATTGTCGGACTCAACGGCTGGTGATCAATGGCTCCATGTCTAGTTGGCAGCCGGTATCAAGTGGAGTGCCCCAAGGGTCGGTCCTGGGGCTGGTTTTGTTCAATATCTTCATAAATGATCTGGAGGATGGTGTGGATTGCACCCTCAGCAAGTTTGCAGATGACACTAAACTGGGAGGACAGGTAGATACGCTGGAGGGTAGGGATAGGATACAGAGGGACCTAGACAAATTGGAGGATTGGGCCAAAAGAAATCTGATGAGGTTCAACAAGGACAAGTGCAGAGTCCTGCACTTAGGACGGAAGAATCCCATGCACCGGTACAGACTAGGGACTGAATGGCTCGGCAGCAGTTCTGCAGAAAAGGACCTAGGGGTTACAGTGGACGAGAAGCTGGATATGAGTCAACAGTGTGCCCTTGTTGCCAAGAAGGCCAATGGTATTTTGGGATGTATAAGTAGGGGCATTGCCAGCAGATAGAGGGACGTGATCGTTCCCCTCTATTCAACACTGGTGAGGCCTCATCTGGAGTACTGTGTCCAGTTTTGGGCCCCACACTACAAGAAGGATGTGGAAAAATTGGAAAGAGTCCAGCGGAGGGCAACAAAAATGATTAGGGGACTGGAACACATGAGTTATGAGGAGAGGCTGAGGGAACTGGGGATGTTTAGTCTGCGGAAGAGAAGAACGAGGGGGGATTTGATAGCTACTTTCAACTACCTGAAAGGGGGTTCCAAAGAGGATGGCTCTAGACTGTTCTAGAGCAGACAGCTGCAGCAGCACAGGAGCTAGCAAACAGAGCTGTAAACAGGGGAGTTTGAGTGGGAGTTCTGTTGGAGGAGAAGGTATTTGTGATTGTTTGGCTTTGTATTGGTAGTATTTGTATGTGTAGAGGCTTGTAGGGGCTTTGTGCTGGAAGAGAAGCTGAGCCCTGATTAGGGGGCGGGGCTTCACTGACTAGGGGTCCTATAAAGGTAGCAGCCAGTCAGGCAGCAGCACAGACAGCTGCAGCAGCACAGGAGCTAGCAAACAGAGCTGTAAACAGGGGAGTTTGAGTGGGAGTTTGAAAGCGGAGTTTGTCTTGTGGTGCTTGTGTGGGGTTTGGTTTTGCTGTGGGTGGTGGTGTTTTGGTGTGGTTTGTGTTTCCCAGATTAACAGGATTTAGGTGGGAAGGCTATGACAGATTCAGAGGTGGCAGTGGGAGTGACCCATGCAGCAGATGACACAATGAAGATGACTGGATGTGGAAGCTGTGGTATGTACATGATCCTGGAGGGGGCACCTGGTAAGAGTTTTGTCTGCATGAAATGCCGTCTGATAGAGCTGATGGAGGAAAAGATCAGAGGTTTGGAGATGCAGGTGGAAAGTCTGGTAGAGTTTAGGAAGGGGTTTGAGCAGATTATGGAGCAAAGACATGAGGTATCTGAAGGGAAAAGCTCAGACTTGCAGATGGAAGCAGGACTAGGGAATTTTGAGGGGAGACTGGGTGAGGAAAGTGGTCAGTGGAAGCATGTGACTAAAAGAACTAGGCAGAGGAAAAGACGGGCTAGTGAAGGAGAAATAGAGCTTCAGAATAGGTTTGCAGAGTTGGAAAATGAAGAAGGGGCTCAGCAGGTAGTCACTGAAGGTGACAGGGCAAGGAAGAAGAGAAGAGCGGTTAGTCCTATAGGAAAAGGGGAAGAGTTAATGGAGATTACACCAAATATGAGCCCCAGGAGGATACAGGATGGGTTAAAAAGGATTACAAGGGAGAATGGGAATGGAAAAAACTTGCAGCCAGAGGGAACAGGGGATAGACTGGAGAATAGCACCGTCACTAGGAAAAGGCAGGTCTATGTGATTGGGGACTCTTTATTGAGAAGAATAGATAGGCCTGTAACCAGAGCTGATCCAGAAAATAGGAGGGTGTGCTGTCTTCCAGGTGCTAAGATACGGGATGTAGACCTGAGGTTAAAAAGGATTCTAAAGGGAGCGGGAAAGAATCCCCTAATTATCCTTCATGTGGGAACAAATGATACGGCTAGATTCTCACTGGAAAGTATTAAGGGAGACTATGTTAGGCTGGGGAGGACGCTTAAGGAAATTGAGGCTCAGGTGATCTTTAGTGGGATTTTGCCTGTTCCTAGAGAAGGGCAACAAAGGTGTGACAAGATTATGACTATCAATAGATGGCTTAGGCAGTGGTGCTATAAGGAGGGCTTTGGGATGTATGGCCATTGGGAGGCATTCATGGATAGAGGACAGTTCTCTCGGGATGGACTTCATCTGAGTAGGGAAGGAAATAGACTTCTAGGATGGAGGCTGGCACAACTGATTAAGAGAGCTTTAAACTAGGAATTTGGGGGAGATGGTTGGGAGATGTCCAGGTAATCTCCACGCCAGAATTTAGCATAGAGTGGAAAGAAAATGAAGTAAGAGTGGATACAGCTGTAGGTAGGAGGAAGGGCAGTGTAGATACAAGTCTAATAGGTTATACTGGTAGTAAAATAACCGTGCCTAATAGGGTACAGAATGTGAGTGAGGCCAAACAGCAAAAATTAAGATGTTTGTACACTAATGCAAGGAGCCTAGGTAACAAAATGGAGGAACTAGAGTTACTGGTGCAGGAAGTGAAACCAGATATTATAGGTATAACAGAGACCTGGTGGAATAGTAGTCATGATTGGGCTACAGGTATTGAAGGGTATGTGCTGTTTAGGAAAGACCGAAATAAAGGTAAAGGTGGTGGAGTAGCACTGTATATCAATGATGAGATAGAATGTAAAGAAATAAGAAGCGATGAAATGGATATGACTGAGTCTGTCTGGGCAATAATTAAATTGGGGAAGAAAACTATTAGAGCCTCCCCTAGGATAGTGCTTGGGGTGTGCTATAGACCACCGGGATCTAATTTGGATATGGATAGAGCCCTTTTTAATGTTTTTAATAAAGTAAATACTAATGGAAACTGTGTGATCATGGGAGACTTTAACTTCCCAGATATAGACTGGAGGATGAGTGCTAGTAATAATAATAGGGCTCAGATTTTCCTAGATGCGATAGCTGATGGATTCCTTCAACAAGTAGTTGCTGAACCGACTAGAGGGGATGCCATTTTAGATCTGGTCTTGGCGAGTAATGAGGATCTCATAGAGGAAATGGTTGTAGGGGATAATCTTGGCTCAAGTGATCATGAGCTAATTCAGTTCAAATTGAATGGAAGGATTAACAAAAATAAATCTGCAACTAGGGTTTTTGATTTCAAAAGGGCTGACTTTCAAAAATTAAGGAAATTAGTTAGGGAAGTGGATTGGACTGAAGAATTTATGGGTTTAAAGGTAGAGGAGGCCTGGGATTATTTTAAATTAAAGCTGCAGAAGCTATCGGAAGCCTGCATCCCAAGAAAGGGGAAAAAATTCATAGGCAGGAGTTGTAGACCAAGCTGGATGAGCAAGCATCTTAGAGAGGTAATTAAGAAAAAGCAGAAAGCATATAGGGAGTGGAAGAAGGGAGGGATCAGTAAGGAAAGCTACCTTATTGAGGTCAGAATATGTAGGGATAAAGTGAGACAGGCTAAAAGTCAAGTAGAGTTGGACCTTGCAAAGGGAATTAAAACCAATAGTAAAAGGTTCTATAGTCATATAAATAGGAAGAAAACAAAGAAAGAAGAAGTGGGACCGCTAAAAACTGAGGATGGAGTGGAGGTCAAGGATAATCTAGGCATGGCCCAATATCTAAACAAATACTTTGCCTCAGTCTTTAATAAGACTAAAGAGGATCTTAGGGATAATGGTAGCATGATAAATGGGAATGAGGATATGGAGGTAGACATCACCATATCTGAGGTAGAAGCGAAACTCAAACAGCTTAATGGGGCTAAATCGGGGGGCCCAGATAATCTTCATCCAAGAATATTAAAAGAATTGGCACAAGAAATTGCAAGCCCATTAGCAAGAATTTTTAATGAATCTGTAAATTCAGGGGTTGTACCATATGATTGGAGAATTGCTAACATAGTTCCTATTTTTAAGAAAGGGAAAAAAAGTGATCCAAGTAATTATAGGCCTGTTAGTTTGACATCTGTAGTATGCAAGGTCTTGGAAAAAATTTTGAAGGAGAAGGTAGTTAAGGACATTGAAGTCAATGGTAAATGGGACAAAATACAACATGGTTTTACAAAAGGTAGATCGTGCCAAACCAACCTGATTTCCTTCTTTGAGAGAGTAACAGATTTTTTAGATAAAGGAAACGCAGTGGATCTAATTTATTTAGATTTTAGTAAGGCGTTTGATACTGTGCCACATGGGGAATTATTAGTTAAATTGGATAAGATGGGCATCAATAGGAAAATTGAAAGGTGGATAGGGAATTGGTTAAAGGGGAGACTACAACGGGTCCTACTGAAAGGTGAACTGTCAAGTTGGAGGGAGGTTACCAGTGGAGTTCCTCAAGGATCAGTTTTGGGACCAATCTTATTTAATCTTTTTATTACTGACCTGGGCACAAAAAGTGGGAGTGTGCTAATAAAGTTTGCAGATGATACAAAGCTGGGAGGTATTGCTAATTTAGAGAAGGACAGGGATACCCTACAGGAGGATCTGGATGACCTTGTAAACTGGAGTAATAGGAATAGGATGAAATTTAATAGTGAGAAGTGTAAGGTCATGCATTTAGGGATTAATAACAAGAATTTTAGTTATAAGCTAGGGACGCATCAACTAGAAGTAACGGAGGAGGAAAAGGACCTTGGAGTATTGGTTGATCATAGGTTGACTATGAGCTGCCAATGTGATATGGCTGTGAAAAAAGCTAATGTCGTCTTGGGATGCATCAGGAGAGGTATTTCCAGTAGGGATAAGGAGGTTTTAGTACCGTTATATAAGGCACTGGTGAGACCTCACCTGGAATACTGTGTGCAGTTCTGGTCTCCCATGTTTAAGAAGGATGAATTCAAACTGGAACAGGTACAGAGAAGGGCTACTAGGATGATCCGAGGAATGGAAAACTTGTCTTATGAAAGGAGACTCAGGGAGCTTGGCTTGTTTAGCCTAACTAAAAGAAGGTTGAGGGGAGATATGATTGCTCTCTATAAATATATCAGAGGGATAAATACCAGAGAGGGAGAGGAATTATTTAAACTCAATACCAATGTGGACACAAGAACAAATGGATATAAACTGGCCACTAGGAAATTTAGATTAGAAATTAGACGAAGGTTTCTAACCATCAGAGGAGTGAAGTTTTGGAATAGCCTTCCGAGGGAAGTAGTGGGGGCAAAAGATCTATCTTGCTTTAAGATTAAACTCGATAAGTTTATGGAGGAGATGGTATGATGGGATAACATGGTTTTGGTAATTAAATATTCATGGTAAATAGGCCCAATGGCCTGTGATGGGTTTTTAGATGGGGTAAGATCCAAGTTACCCGGGAAAGAATTTTCTGTAGTATCTGGCTGATGAATCTTGCCCATATGCTCAGGGTTTAGCTGATCGCCATATTTGGGGTCGGGAAGGAATTTTCCTCCAGGGCAGATTGGAAGGCCCTGGAGGTTTTTCGCCTTCCTCTGTAGCATGGGGCACGGGTCACTTGCTGGAGGATTCTCTGCTCCTTGAGGTCTTCAAACTACAATTTGAGGACTTCAATAGCACAGATATAGGTGTGAGGTCTTTTTTAGGAGTGGTGGGTGAAATTCTGTGGCCTGCATTGTGCAGGAGGTCAGACTAGATGATCATAATGGTCCCTTCTGACCTAAATATCTATGAATCTATGAATCTATGTTCTCAGTGGTAGCAGATGACAGAACAAGGGGGAGATTTAGGTTGGATATTAGGAAAAACTTTTTCACTAGGAGGGTGGTGAAACACTGGAATGCGTACCTAGGGAGGTGGTGAAATCTCCTTCCTTAGAAGTTTTTAAGGTCAGGCTTGACAAAGCCCTGGCTGGGATAATTTAATTGGGGATCGGTCCTGCTTTGAGCAGGGGGTTGGACTAGATGATCTCCTGAGGTCCCTTCCAACCATGATATTCTATGATTCTATGATGTTATAAGGGAGCATTGCAAAACTTTAAAAGAGCATGTTCCCTAACTGATCAGCAACGTAACAACGAAACAACGTTAACCGGGAAGACTTTAAGTGAGGAGTTACTGTATCAGCTCAGCGGCACAGACATGCCCCAGCTCCCCCTTACTGGTGAAGAGGTTTAATGGTTTTAGAATTTTAAATCTATGGATGTATATGGCAGTCCTGTTCTATAAGCAAAATTCCAGGAGCAGGAATCCATTGTAATACTCTGCTTTTGGAGAATAACTAGCATTTCATGTTTTCAGTCAATACTATTTATTTTGTTTAAAACACTATAAGAGTGTAACTATCATTTGAGTGTTTAAATATTTCATATGCACCAAAACATAAAATGCTGATTTCCTGCCCCCCATTTCAATCTAAAAACAGCTGTATTTAATTCTTCTGTGAACACTTAATCTTGACAAAAATCAACAAATTACTTACTTTTCTGCTGCTGCTCGATCGGTTGTTCTTACAATTGCATGCTCTGGAGAATGGGAAGGAGATCTCATTGTTGAACTAAGTGGAGATGAGGTATGTACAGAAGATGTGGACAGACCATGTCGACGCATTTCCTGAATTGCGCGCTCTCTACCAAGTAGACAAAAATTTTATTAAACACTAATTTGTATGCACTTTTATCTTTATTACCACTATTAGCATTCATATTCCACCACATCATAATATTTCTCTGTAGAAATTATTAGACGATAAAAGAAAATGAAAGGTGATAATTTAATTGGATATCATATACACATTTTAAATAAAAATGTCTCAATTATATTTAAGGGACACAGTTCGCTTTTTAAAATTAATTGTTACTTTTAACATTTAAGGATATGATAAAAGGTTAGAAAAAAATTCTCTACTTTTTCAGTTTGTTTACTTTGTGAATTTGACAACACTTCGTGTAGTCAGTCTTGTTCTTCTGTAAACTCCGTATATTTGTTTTTTGTATGGGTCTCCCATACCTCAAGAGGTGAGGAAAAAATTACTTTAAAATGCGACTGTAAATCCACTGGATCTACCAGGAGTTTCAGAACTAGGTATAAAGAACAGGAGTACTTGGTGCACCTTAGAGACTAACACATTTATTTGAGCATAAGCTTTCGTGGGCTACAGGCCACTTCACTGGATGCATAGAATGGAACATATAGTAAGAAGATAAATACACACAGAGAGAGAGAGAGAACATGAAAAGGTGGAGTAAGAGGCTAATTAATTAAGATGAGCTATTGTCAGCAGGAGAAAAAAATTTTGTAGTGATAATCAAGATGGCCCATTTAGACAGTTGACAAGAGGGTATGAGGATACTTAACATGGGGAAATAGATTCAATATGTGTAATGACCCAGCCACTCCCAGTCTCTTTCAAACCCAAGTTAATGATATCTAGTTTGCATATTAATTCAAGCTGAGGAATTTCTCGTTGGAGTCTGTTTTTGAAGCTTTTCTATTCCAAAATTGCCACCTTTAAATCTGTTACTGAGTGGCCAGAGAGGTTGAAATGTACTCCTACCAGTGTTTGAATGTTATGATTCCTGATGTCAGATTTGTTTCCATTTATTCTTTTGCATAGAGACTGTCCAGTTTGGCCAATGTACATGGCAGAGGGGCATTGCTGGCACATGATGCCATATATCACATTGGTAGATGTGCAGGTGAACGAGCTGCTGATGATGTGGCTAATGTGATTAGTTCCTATGATGGTGTCACTTGAATAAATATGTGGACAGAGTTGTCATCGGGCTTTGTTGCAAGGATAGGTTCCTGGGTTAGTGTTTTTGTTGTGTGGTGTTTGGTTGCTGGAGAGTATTTGCTTCAGGTTGGGGGGCTGTCTGTAAGCAAGGACTGGTCTGTCTCCCAAGATCTGTGAGAGTGAGGGATCATTTTTCAGGATAGGTTGTAAATCTTTGATGATGCGCTGGAGAGGTTTTAGTTGGGGGCTGAAGGTGACAGCTAGTGGCGTTCGGCTACTTTCTTTGTTGGGCCTGTCCTGTAGTAGGTGACTTCTGGGTACTCTTCTGGCTCTGTCAATCTGTTTTTTCACTTCAGCAGGTGGATACTGTAGTTTTAAGAATGCTTGATAGAGATCTTGTAGGTGTTTGTCTCTGTCTGAGTGATTGGAGCAAATGTGGTTGTATCTTAGAGCTTGGCTATAGACAATGGATTGTGTAGTGTCTCCTAGATGGAAGCTGGAGGCGCGTAGGTAAGAACTAGGTATGGTACCTGAAACTACTTGTAACATTAAAAAAACCCAAACACCCCATCCCCCAACTTTGTAGTTGAGAATGTTCTTTTAGACCTCAGACGGCACTGAAGAGGACAGAAAATGACATCACTTGCGCCAATATCCAAGCTGCAACTATGGTGTGGGAATATAGGCCTACATTGGACCTGGGTGTATTATGATTTTAAATTGAGTTTTGGTGTTAGAACGGGTTAGGCCCAAAGCATGTGACCAAAAAGAATAAGATCATGAGACAGGGATTGTGTTAAACTTGTAGCAACTGTTAAAATATTAGCATGATCTTATTTAAGGTTTGGGTTGTGGTAACAGAAATAAAGAAAGTACAGCTAATTCAGAGGTTTTCAAACTGGGGGGCATGCTCCCTTGGGAGGAGGGCACGGAATGTATTCTGGGGGAGCGTGAGAAGCTTTAGGAAAAAAACAAAAAAACAACTTACTGTGCACATTTTACCCAGATCAATGAATAACTAGCACAGCTGATTCCTCCAGACATACCAGGTCCCAGGATGGCACTGTGCCTTTTGACGGATTTCTGTTAAACTTGCATGGCATTATACAAAATTGTTGCCCTCTGTACATTAATCCGTTTGCTACAACGCAAGTGTGCACATTTAATTGTAAGCATCGAGCACAATTGCAGTTTTGCTTTTGCTGTTATTACAATGGATTGTTGGCTCTGTTTCAATCAATGCCTTGCTGTTTTTAATATTTAGTGAGAGTTGCATGTTGATTTTTTTAAAAATTAGCATATGCACTTGTGTGGCAGGCGGGCGAGGGGCATGTAAACTACTACAGACACAAATAAGAGAACCACTGAGCTCATTGGATACCAAATGCAGGTAACTGTTGATTTGTTTACTTTATTACAAAGAAATGCTTAGTGAGTAGTTAGGGACAAAATGAGGTAAGAAAACCTTGATAAAAGAGGTCCAGCCATTACTCTTGTCTTGACAGGGGCAGACAACAGGGCTCAGCCTTATGCTGTTTCATTTGGCTTTAGCTAAGATCTGATACCCAGCAATAACATCACTTGTTTGTTACAGTACATACAAAAGCAAGGTTTTCTTGGGGTTCTTTGTCAGAGTTTTCACGGGAATCAAAACATGATGGGAAGGTGTCTCCTGGGCTTGATCCAATTGTAAGAATTTTGGCCAATGCTTTATAACTATATTGTTGCTAGGATATAAAATATGAGGGTATATATTCTTGTATTGGTATTCTGAATGTAATCAACACCAAGAGGTCTTTGGACTAACAAGGGAATGCTTGTGTGAAAACTGAGTTATGGTAAACCTTGACAAAATTATTAGGAAAGCTATTTTCAAAACACACGGTATTGCATTAGCAGCTACCTTAATGATGGGAAAGGAGGATCACCCCACTGAAACAAAAACAACACAGGTGCTTACCGTTCAAATCGTTCAGTTGTCAGTTGCCTTTTTAAAACATCATAATCCGTCTGCAGCTGTGCAACTTTACTTCGAAGCATGGAAACTTCTCTATTATGACTGGTTCTAAAAATATCATGAGAAGTAACAAAGAATTTTCTTAAATTGTTGCACGCTTTCAGCTGGTATCTTAGAGGAATTAGGAAAAACAGAAATGAACAAGGCAAACCAAAAAATGAAGTAAGAGGAGTTGTTACTTCAAATAGCTCAAAATAACAGAGTGAGAATCAGAAGTGTTGGGAAGAATTGAATAAATACAATGACAATTTACTGGATGAAGCTAACCTGGGAAAGACAAAAGTGTGAACTTGGAAGTCCTTCAATAAATTCATACTACAGTGCATCATATTCCTTTATAGATAAAAAAATACAGTAGAACCTCAGAGTTACGAATGCCTCTGAGGTGGTTTCTAACTTTGAAATGTTTGTAACTCTGAACATAATGTTATAGTTGTTCTTTCAAAAGTTTACAACTGAACATTGACTTAATACAGCTTTGAAGCTTTACTATGCAGAAGAAAAATGCTTCTTTCCTTTTTTTTTTTAGTAGTTATGTTAGGGCTGTCAAGTGATTAACAACATGATTAATTGTGATTAATTTTTTTAAACAATAGAATACCATTTTTTAAAAATATTTTTTGATGTTTTCTACATTTTCAAATATATTAATTTAAATTGCAACATAGAATACAAAGTGAACAGTGCTCACTTTATATTTATTTTGTTACAAATATTTGCACTATAAAAAACAAAAGAATTGTATTTTTTAATTCACCTCATACAAGTACTGTAGTGCCATCTCTTTATCATGAAATTTGAACTTACAAATGTAGAATTATGTACAAAAAAACCTGCACTGAAAAATAAAAATGTAAAATTTTAGAGCATGCAAGTCCACTCACTCCTACTTCTTGTTCAGCCAATCGCTCAGACAAATAAGGTTGGTTACAATTTGCAGGAGATAATGATGCCCTCTTCTTGTTTACAACATCACCTAAAAGTGAGAACAGGTGTTCTCATGGCACTGTTTTAGCTGGTGTTGCAAAATATTTACGTGCCAGATGCGCTAAAGATTCAAATGTCCCTTCATGCTTCAAACACCATTCCAGGGGACATGCATCCATGCTGATGACAGATTCTGCTCAATAACAATCCAAAGTAGTGCGGACCAACACATGTTCATTTTCATTATCTGAGTCAGATGCCACCAGCAGGTTGATATTCTTTTTTGGTGGTTCAGGTTCTGTAGTTTCCGTATCAGAGTATTGCTCTTTTAAGACTTCTGAAAGCAAGCTCCACAGCTCGTCCCTCTCAGATTTTGGAAGGCACTTCAGATTTTAAACCTTGGGTCGAGTGCTATAGCTATCTTTAGAAATCTCACATTGGTACCTTCTTTGCATTTTGTCAAATCTGTAGTGAAAGTGTTCTTAAAATGAATGACAAGTGCTGGGTCATCATCCGAGACTGCTATAAAAGGAAAAATATGGCAGAATTCGGGTAAAACAGAGCAGGGGACATACAATTCTGCCCCAAGGAGTTCAGTCAGAAATTTAATTAATGCTTATTTTTTAACAAGCGTTATCAGCATGAAAGCATGTCCTCTGGAATGGTGGCCGAAGCATGAAGGGGCATACGAATGTTTAGCATATCTGGTATGTAAATACCTTGCAATGCCGGCTACAAAAGTGCCATGCAAATGCCTTTTCTCACTTTCTGGTTGCACTGTAAATAAGAAGAGGGCAGCATTATCTCCCTTAAATGTAAACAAACTTGTTTGTGTTAGTGATTGGCTGAACAAGAAGTAGGACTGAGTGGACTTGTAGGCTCTAAAGTTTTACATTGTTTTGTTTTTGAGTGCGGTCATGTAACAACAACAAAAATCTATATTTGTAAGTTACACTTTCACAACAAAAAGACTGCACTACAGTATTTGTATGAGGTGAATTGAAAAATACCATTTCTTTTGTTTGTGATTTTTACAGTGCAAATATTTGTAAGCAAAAATAATATACACTTTGATTTCATTTATAACACAGAATACAATATATATGAAAATGTAGAAAAACATTCAAATATTTAATAAAATTTCAATTGGTATTCTATTATTTAACAGTGCAATTAAAACTGCGATTAATCGTGATTAATTTTTTTGAGTTAATCGCATGAGTTAACTGCGATTAATCGATAGCCCTAGTATTTTTCCCTAACTTCATTTCCTGAAACAGATCATAGAATCATAGAATATCAGGGTTGGAAGGGACCCCAGAAGGTCAGCTAGTCCAACCCCCTGCTCAAAGCAGGACCAATTCCCAGTTAAATCATCCCAGCCAGGGCTTTGTCAAGCCTGACCTTAAAAACCTCTAAGGAAGGAGATTCTACCACCTCCCTAGGTAACGCATTCCAGTGTTTCACCACCCTCTTAGTGAAAAAGTTTTTCCTAATATCCAATCTAAACCTCCCCCACTGCAACTTGAGACCATTACTCCTCGTTCTGTCATCTGCTACCATTGAGAACAGTCTAGAGCCATCCTCTTTGGAACCCCCTTTCAGGTAGTTGAAAGCAGCTATCAAATCCCCCCTCATTCTTCTCTTCTGCAGGCTAAACAATCCCAGCTCCCTCAGCCTCTCCTCATAACTCATGTGTTCCAGACCCCTAATCATTTTTGTTGCCCTTCGCTGGACTCTCTCCAATTTATCCACATCCTTCTTGAAGTGTGGGGCCCAAAACTGGACACAGTACTCCAGATGAGGCCTCACCAATGTCGAATAGAGGGGAACGATCACGTCCCTCGATCTGCTCGCTATGCCCCTGCTTATACATCCCAAAATGCCATTGGCCTTCTTGGCAACAAGGGCACACTGCTGACTCATATCCAGCTTCTCGTCCACTGTCACCCCTAGGTCCTTTTCCGCAGAACTGCTGCCTAGCCATTCGGTCCCTAGTCTGTAGCTGTGCATTGGGTTCTTCCGTCCTAAGTGCAGGACCCTGCACTTATCCTTATTGAACCTCATCAGATTTCTTTTGGCCCAATCCTCCAATTTGTCTAGGTCCTTCTGTATCCTATCCCTCCCCTCCAGCGTATCTACCACTCCTCCCAGTTTAGTATCATCCGCAAATTTGCTGAGAGTGCAATCCACACCATTGTTTATCAAGGTTATCAAGATAAACCTAATCTGACTGAGAAAGTTTCTTTCCTGTAGCTGAAATGCTTCTTATAATAGTAACTGAGAGGATGGAAGCCCACGTCAAGAGTCCTTGAGAGTTTGGGGCTCTTATGGAAGATTTGAACACACAAACAATGATTCTCTCAGAAACAATCTTTTGACCAAGCGTGGGGGGTTTGATTATGTAAATAAGTTGTTTTATACAGTTTAAAGATTTTTCACAATCAAAATACAAATAAAATAAAAAATGAAAAAATATTGGAAGAAATGTAGTTGTCTGTTTTAGAACTTACAGTTTGCTCTCTGCAAGTGTTAGTTTGTCTTTAAGTAATTGAATTTCTGAATCTTTCTCATGGGATTTTAAATGATTCTGAAACTCTTTGTCTCTGCTAGTAGCCAGCAGCGTTTCAAGATTCTGAATAGTAAGTCGTTCGCTGGACAATTGCTTTTTTAAAAGCTCTGCTTCAGACTTTATATCTTCTAATTCAGCCAGAACCTATGGTATAAAACAATTACTACAGTAAATTTGTTACTAGCCTTACATTTAATGTTCACTATTTATGTAGTATTTTACAAAACAGATACACATAGATACGTGTGTGTACAGTTCTCATATTCTCTCTGAAAAAGACTAATTTACAGTTTATAAAATTTTTTTAACAGACAAGAAATTATATTAAAATGGGAGTTAAAAGTAAAAATACATATCAATTTTAATGTAAGGGTTTAGAAAAAACACATTACAGGAATGTTTTCATAATCCCTAAAATAAGCCTTAGGGACCCAGGAAATTCAGAATTAAGATTAAATGTATAAGAAATCTAAATGGTTAAGATGGAAACATTCAGTTAAGGCACCCAAACAATCTTGTGCCTTGTAGTGACAATACAAAAAGGAATAAATCTGGACCCACAAACATTAAAATGCCTTAACCATAAGGGTATGTTCAACACATGATTATTTTAAACTTAATCTTAACTCTGCTAGTGTCACCATTTTTAACCTGAGGGTTTTTTATTTGTCATGTAACTTCAGAATTAGATACATTATATTAATTATTAAAATTAGTCACTTTAATAGACATAAAAACAAACCATCATGATCTAAATAAAATGTATAGTAGGTTAATACTCAGTAGAAAATTTAAAGATTGTACAATATATCAAGAATTAGTGGACTAACACGCATCTGTTTGTTATATGCATGTGTGCGTGCGCACACACACACTTATTTCCTATTCTAAAGGAGCCCCAGTGAAGCATATGTGCATGTCAGAAATGATTACTAGTGGGGGGGGGGGAGAATTAGAGCTCCCCCAAGTAAGGAAATCAAATTGTGTATCTGTGCTATAACAAGAGCTATATTAGTCGTTGCTTCTTACCCTTTCATAATCCAGGTTTTTGGATGTTAGCTGGCGTGAAAAATGTTCTTTGCTAGACTCAAGTTTCATGCACAGTTCCCTCACAGAAGCCAGGTCAGCTAATACAGAAGACTTTTCTTCTTGTTCGTATTTGAGATCCTCTTCCAATCTAGACATATTTTTTGTAATTGAAGAGAGCTGAGATTCATATGCTTGGTGTGCACTGATATGCTAAATGAAAACAGACAACAGTTAAGAGGTCATGATTTTTTTTCCCCAGTGTTAAAAGTTGCATAACAAAGTTACATACATTTAAGTATCTTTTCCCCGAGCTCTAAACTGAACTTTAGACTACCTTACTTTTTTTTTTCTTCTAAATCATGGTTTAAAAAAACCAACAACCCTAAAAACCAGGTTTCTCAGAAACTTTTGCAACCATTTGAAGGACTACACAGATATTAAGCAAAATGCAGAAGTAGACTATATTGGTGTTTCAGAAGAAAATTAAAACTTAAAAATTGAAGACTGAACTCCATCTTTTACTCAACTGCCAATCTTGAACTTATCACTCTTGTCAATGAATTAAGAATGTCAGACAGAAACGAGGCCTGTCTCTGCTTGGCTGTTAAAATCTTTTTGATCTTCAGAAAGACTGTTTCTTCAAATATGAAATCCTCATTTGATATAACTGGAATAACCTAATATGCTGTTATAAGAATCAAATGTTTGAACTAATACTTAACTCTGAAAAATATCACAAGAACATTTTGTCCCATGTAGTGAAATGGAATTATTGGAAGATATAGTGGCAATATTTATTCACATCTACTGAGATCATGCAATATCTAGCTCCTCCATCTTGAAGTCTTCATATAAGCTCTACCAAACAGTTCCTCCACAGGAATGTAAACCTGCTCTACTTAACAACAGTTACTCCAAAGGGCAAGATTTTTCATTACGCCATGCAGACATTAATGGCAGAGTTCTACCAGTTACCCATAGAACTCCAAAAACGCAATGGAGTTTCCTGGGAATAACTGAGGATAGAATTTTTGCTGAAGGAAAAATTGCTATGCAGTTCCTTTACTGTTTTTCCTTTCGACTATTTATAGAAGTCCAGGCACCAGAGCTACAAGTATTTTATGGCTTAGCTGTGGCTGGCCCTAAGCTCTGTGTAAGGTGCAGCAATCTGTAGTGCTTTCCAAGGAGTAGACCAGTAAGTACAGTAACTCCTCACTTAACGTCCTAGTTATGTTCTTGAAAAACGCAACTTTAAGCGAAACTATGTTAAGCAAATCCAATTTCCCCAAAAGAATTAATGTAAATAGTGCGGGTTAGGTTCCAGGGAATTTTTTTCTGCCAGACAAAAGACATTATATACATATACAGTATAAGTTTTAAATAATTTTAAACAAACAATTGAATACTGTACTTACCAATGATGATTGTGAAGCTTGGTTGAGGCAGGGACATAGTGGGGTTGTGGCATGGGGGCTTGCCCTGCTCCGCCTGCTGGGCATTCCAGCCACGGAGCACTGGGCTGGCGGAGGCGGGGAGCCAAACAACATTATAAGGGAATGTTGCAAGACTTTAAAGGAGTATGTTCTCTAATAGGTCAGTGACCTAATAACGGAACAACATTAACTGGGACGACTAAGTGAGGAGTTACTGTCAGTGGTGACTAAGTGCCACAGTCTGCCTTTCCTACTCCAGAGGGGTGCAGATGTACCCTGGGCCAGAGTTATACCTGTTGCAGCAAATGCCCTCAGGCATACCAGCACAGCTGCACTGGCTAGTACATTAGGTGACTGGAGCCAAGGTTTCACCCATTCCCAAACCTTCCCATCCATATACACTGGGTAGGTGGGGAGAGTGGTGTGAGTAACCTCAGAAAAAGAACAGAGGAAACAAAATGCTACAGACATTTCACCATCAACTAATCACAATTAACCATCAAGGATCTTTCAAATACTTCAAAAAATAGATACACATTGTAGTCTTACTGTTCTTAGTATTGTAGATTTAATAGAATAATCTTGTACATTTGTTTTCTAAAGAACTATGTTTTCTGCTTCCAAAATTGCTGTTCCTATTCAGCCATATCCTGTTGCTGTTTACATGCAAGTATACTTCAGTGCTCTATTTCATATGAAATAGTGGTTGTCCATGCTGCCTTACAACTGCTCAGCTACAAAATCAAACTCTGATTCAGAGGACAAAGGTATTGCCTCATTCAAAACCTCAATCTATTCACTAGATTCCACATCAACTCCAGTCCCTAACCACAACACAAAAACTTCTTCAACTTCTCTGATTTATGTAAAATAAATGGTAATTTCAGACAGGGTCCATTGAGTATGTTCAGAGATTTAAGTAACAATAGTATAGCATTACAGTGTGCTAATACTGGTTTGCATTTCTCTGCAGCATCTTGCACAAAGGGGGCATTGATCTTTGACTTTGGCTACTAGGTACTACTAAGATATCAACACCACCACCACTACTGCCTCTATGATTATCACATGGAGCCTTTCAGTCAAGGAACTCAATGCACTGTGAACAAATAATTAATCACGCCCTTGTGAAATACTGCAGGCAAATATCACACCTATTTTATGGACAGGTAACCTAAAAGGCTCTTACATACAGGCAAACAATCTTTTTTCCCCCCTAACCACTGAAAATCTATCGCTGTGGCATCAGCAGTGAGTTAAGCAGAAGAAAAATGATACTACTCTAGCCAGAATTGCAGTTACCATTTCAAATATTCTGTGTCTGCCTTCAAAACATTCAAGGATAGAAGTTAATTTCCATGCAAGCATAGAAAATGTTCCTTATCTTTTATTTAAAAACAAACAAAAAAAGCAATTAAGTATAAACTGTTTTCCTTGATAGGATTCAATTTTATTGGGGAGTATTGGTTATTACCTCTTGAATTTCTTTTTCTAAAAGTTCCACTCTCTCTCGAAGATGTCTTCTATCGGTATCTACAGAGAGGAGTTCAAGACGTATTGAGCTGCTTTCTCCCTCAGCTTGATGGGCCTTGACTTCCCAGTCCTCAGCTTGGCTGTGGAGTGTTCGGAACTTCTCTAACAAATCTTGATTTTCTTGTTCCTAGTTGAAATAAAATTAATCACTCTATAATAAACTGTGTGTCACCACAACAAGTGCCTTGTACCTTCCAGTCATTTAACATTCTTTGTGTCTGGAAGTCGCTTCTGTTACACTACTTCAGAGGAAGGGAGTGGCCTTCGCCATATCCCTAACCCAGTAGGCGTTCATCTTTCTCTCTCCCTGGACAGAGTACATAGCTTTATTCCTTTTGCAAGTGCCAAGCAGCAAATGTATCGCAGATACAGCAGCCCAACTCAGTTTATATTAGAAGTGGGATTTTTAAGCAATTAACAGAATAGACACTTGTTTGATGATACAAACCTGTCAAGGACACCACAAAAATACATTAACAGTATTTTTTACCTCATATTTTACCTCTTAAGGTAGGAATTTCTTGCCATTCTCAATATCAAAGCTATGTTGCTATTATCATTTCTACCAAAGCTGCAGTGTATCTGGCAAAGATATCCCTAAAAGACCATCAGCCCGGCCTATTAGCTCATTTTATTAGCTCTTCTAGCTTTAAAGTTTTCAGTCACTACAATAAATACTCAAATTTGGATTACTTTATCCTTCTCTCAGTACTCTGTTCTTTTTTTTTTTTCATCTAAGGGTGCTATCAAAAAGGATCATATTTCTTTCCAATCACCAAGGTCTCTAACAACTTCTTCCTAGCTACATCTCTGGGTTTGTATCCATATTTTTTCTTTGACCTTTCAGCTACTTCAACCACATCCTGCTTATTAAAATTTTATCCTCCCTTGCTTTTCATGACTCTGTTCTCTCCTGATTCCACTCCTACCTCTCTAATCATTCCTTTGGCATCTCTTTCAGCAAATACTCTTCTCTTCTCTTGATGGAAGTTCTATAGAGCTCCATCTTTGGAGCTTCTTCCATTACACTTTCTTGATACTACTATTTTGTATTACAACAGTGCCTAAAGGTTCCAGTCAGGACTGAGGCCCCCTTGTGGTAGGCACAGTACAAGTATATATTTCACATAAAAAATCCCTACTTTTAACAAATATTCTTAAGGTTTCAAAGTCCAACATCCAAAAGTCAGGAAATGCTAGAATTAAGGTTGCCTGTGCAACCTTATTCAGCAGCCTTGTGTGTATGCATTTGACATAAAACAGCCTCTGACTATATAATCGCATACAGTTTTTTTCTCCATAGGAAACCTGCCTCATTCAATCCACAAAATGGATGGTGCTTAGTGAGCAGCTATTCAACATTTTGTTTTATCCAGATTGGTCAATACACTCATGCCTTGTTTATTAGGCACTATTTGAAAACTATTATGAAGACAGGATTATTAATTTCTCCTCAGGCATTTCTATGGCACTTATTACTAGAGTATCTAAATACTTGGCAAAATTAATTTATTTTCACAACATACCTGTGAGATAACGGGGTGGTATAATCCATTTTACAGATGGGGAGCTGAATAACAGAGATTAAGTTCAAAAGTGTCCAGTAATTTTGGGTGCCCAATTTGAGATGACTAGGACCTGATTTTTCAGAGAATTTAGTATTATATAGAACTTTGTGTTCAAAGCACAGCGCCTATTGGTTTCAGTTGCAGCTGTGAGTGCTCAGCATTTCTGCTTTTGAGTGCTTGACTAACATGTGGTTTCTTTAATTTAGGGTGTTGTGACAGTCTGTACCCTATGTTCACCCTTTTACAAGACCATGTTAAATTTTGTACAAAGCATATTGTGTAAGGTATCATTTGAAAACTCATTATTTGCTGTATTGTCCTTGTAAAATGTGTGCGGCAGGATAGTGAGTTTGTGTGTGTGGTTTTTGGAGCGGGGTGAGGGGGTGAGAGAACCTGGATTTGTGCAGGAAATGGCCCACCTTGATTATCATGCACATTGTGAAGAGAGTGGTCACTTTGGATGGGCTATTACCAGCAGGAGAGTGAGGTTGTTTGTGGGGGGGCGGAGGGTGAGAAAACCTGGATTTGTGCTGGAAATGGCCCAACTTGATGATCACTTTAGATAAGCTATTACCAGCAGGACAGTGGGGTGGGAGGAGGTATTGTTTCATGATCTCTGTGTGTATATAATGTCTGCTGCAGTTTCCACGGTATGCATCCGATGAAGTGAGCTGTAGCTCATGAAAGCTCATGCTCAAATAAATTGGTTAATCTCTAAGGTGCCACAAGTACTCCTTTTCTTTTTGCGGCAACACTGTATGTAAAGATATGAGACTCCATTGTATAATATTATCAAGACATGTTCAAACATGTTCTGGTGGGCAGTCACAACAAAGTTCCCCAGAGAAAAAGGCTAGCCAATGCCCTGAGCTAGGTGTCAACGAGATCAAATTTTGACCACCACCTGAATAAGTGGCCAATCTTCAGCAGGAGAGTGGATGTGGGCAAAAGATCTACATTTTGACAAAGAAGCAGCTTAAGGTTCCTGGCAACACCAAATTTCTGTCTTCTGACTATCAGCAAGAGATGATTGTTGTGCAAGAGAAAGGGTTATGAGGGGAGAGGACAGATGCCCCAAATCTTCTCTCCCTTTCTCTCTACCAACAGCATCAACAACACTTGAAGAAAAGATGCCGCACTGGATCGGGGGGAGATCCTGACTGAAGGATTCAGACAGAAAAACTGTTGAAACTTGTATTTCCTTGTAATCAATTCTGACTTATATGCCTCATTACTCTTAGTGACTTAAAAATCTATCTTTCTATAGCTGATACATTTGTTTTATTGTTTTATCTAAACTAAAGTATTTGGATTCAAATGTTTGAGAGACTCCATTTGGGATAACAAGATTTGTACATAGCATTTTCTATTAATAAATGACAGGCTTTGTATGAGCTTGTATTGTCCAGGAGGGCTCTGGGCAGTACAAGATGCACATTTCTGGGGGAAAGTACAGGAACAGATCTCACTTTTCCCTGTTTGTTGAAGTAAAGGACCATCGTCATATTTTCCAACATTATGAGGACATAGTAACACTGGATAAATGGGAGAAAGGCTTTGAAAGTGTCTTGGACTGCCTGTAATCCCAGAACACTGATGTGCATCCTGGCCTCTCAGGGTGTCCAAGTGCCCTGTGCTGTGTGGCAATCCATGTGGGTTCTCCATCCTAAGAGGGAAGCATCTATAAGATTGTCCTGTATGGTGAAGGGGAAAAGGAAACGAATACCCAAAAATACTTGGTGGCAATTTTCCCACCATAGTACAGATGATGTTAGTTTGTAGAAACTGTTACCATGGTGTTCACAGACTCTCTGCTTGTTGAGTACGCTTGAAGTCATGCTTGCAGGCAACAAAGGTGGAGTCTGGCGAATGGCACGATGTAAGTTCATGAAGTCATATGTTCCAGGTGAGAGAGAAATTCTGATTGGTGTTCAAGGGTTGTTCATGACCTGATCTATGAAATCGTTCCCTGCTTGGAATCTGTCCATCAGCAGATAAGCTCTTACCATGACTGAATTTATGGATGCTCTGATGAAGTCTATAGTTTGTGCTGGAGTGAAAGCAGAACCAGGTTTATGCTGACCCGTAGGGAAGACAGGAACTGAAGCATTGAAGAAGTTGACTCATAGGCTTCTTGACTTATATGGGCAATGAGAAGCCAGTCACTGAGATTGGGAAAATGGTGAAACCACACCTGACATGGGCTGCTACTACCATAAAGACTTGGTAAAGACCCTGGAGTGGTTGCAAGGCCAAAAGGGAGCACTCTGTATTGAAAGCAATTAGGGCCTACTATGAATCTGAGAAAATGTCTCTGAGCGGGGTGAGCATACACATGAAAGTATGTGGCCTTCACATCAAAAGCTGTAAATTAAGTTCCTTTTCTAGGTATGGAATTATAGATGCTAGTGTGAACATGCAAAATTTCAGTTTGCGAATAGAGTGGTTGAGATGGCGGAAATCGAGAATGGGTCTCCAGCCACCGTTTTTTGTTATTGGTGTGTTCTTTCGGTTTTTTTTTTTGTTTTGTTTTTTTTTAAGTATTAGAAGGAATGATGAGTAAAACCGCTTTCCTTGATGCTGAAGAGGTACCTGATCTATTGCTCCTTACCGTAGGAGGGATTCAACTTTCTGTTTGAGAATCTCCTCATGAGAATGGCCCATGAAATGGGCAAAGATAGGAGTTTTGGAGGGGATAGGTAAGTAAGTTTGATCGCATAACCAGAATGGATGATGTCTATTACCCACTTGTCTGCTATTATTTCACTCCAGTTGTGGGAAAACAGTGCCATTAAGAAAGGTCAAAGTGTGGCCATGGAGTCCCCCAATAGTATGGGGTACAATTGGTTCCGAGACAGGTGCTGAGGTGGAGGTTGGTTCCATACAGATCCTAGTTTCTTGTCTAAGAAGGTATCTTTCAGAGAAGGAGACACAGGTTCTTCTGGTGGTTCAGTGTCTCCTGAGAAAGAAAAGACCAATTCTGTGTCTACTGGCAGTAAAGTTATGTTGGAAGTAAACAATGGTTGGAAGATGCAAAGGGAGACAGAATCCTTCCATAACTTGCATATACTGGTGGAGTCAGGACCTGATAGAAATGGTCCTGAGAATCAGAGAGCGCAAAAATGTCATCAGGTATAGAGTAAGTCTCCACTCTCCCAGGAATGCGAGGGGTCCTGTTCACTCAAACTGATGGACCTGGAGCAGTTTGTACCATTGTTTGGTGAAGCAGTGCTGGTACCATTAGTGGCTGAGGTTCCTGATGGTTGCCTTTTGCTGGTACCATTGGTTCCTGGTGTTTAAGTTTAGTTGCTATTGGAGGTACTGTTGCCACTGTAGTGTGGTCTGGTACAGACAGAGCTCTGGATTTGTGAGCTTTCTTGTGACAACCCTGAGACTTAGGATATTCCAAGTCCTTTTGGGCTAAGCAAGACGACTTACTTGACTTAGGGAGGCTCTATCTGACTTCTTTGAAATGGGCTCAGAGGAGGATTTGCTCTAGTGTTTAAGAGAATGCTCCTTGTATTCCCAACAAGACCCTAACAAGTGATCTGTGGAAGTAGATTCCCTCACTCCTAAGTCAGGCCAATATACAGGAGACGGTCCCCTGACTGGAGCCTCATGGCCAACTGCAGCCTCATGGCTTTCTCCATAAGGTGCTTCTTAAGATGAAGTTCCCACCTCTTTGGGGGAAGAGCAGCAGATTCTGCACTTTGCCATGATGTGAGCTTCCCATAGGCTGTACAGGCAGTGTTGATCGTTTCTACGGACCAAGAAGGAGTGCAGGAAAGTAGTATAGATTTTGAAGCCCGGAGTTCTGGGCGTAGTCCAGTACTGGTAATGAGATATGGGGAGGGAGAGTTCCCCAGGATGGGGAATATAACTAACTAATAAACTTAGCTAAATACTATAGAGTAAAACTCTAAACCATTTACAGACTGAAGAATAAAGAGGGAAAGAGAAAGTTCTGGACAGTGGAGAATCCAACCTAAGCCAAGCAGTGATAAGAAGGAATGGGAGAGGCAATTGGTCTGTTCCGTCCATTATCTCCTTGGCTGGAGGCATGAGGAGAGCAAGGGCACATGTGCAGACTAATGGACCCTGCTTTCAAAAATTCTCTGACTCCGGGCCATGGAGAGCACACATACCCACGGTGGAATACACAGAGACCACCACTCGAGGAACATCACTGTATTTTGATTCTAATAATTTCCGAAGCAGAATTTTTTTACTTTGCAAATTTGGAAATATTTTTTCATTGATTTGTGTGTACAGTGAAAATGACATTTAGAGATAAAAATCTAATCCTTCCAAGCCTGATTAAAAATGATCATTAGATCTTGCTTTGTTCCTCATAGCAAGGAAGTAATGCTAGAAATATATCACTATCTATGCTGTAAAACATCCAACCAACCAAACGTGAGGATGCTTCTCCTCACCATTGCTGACAATGTAACTATTATCAATGAAGTCTGCCAGACTGTCTTAAAGCCTGTAATCTAACAGGGTTTTCCATACATACATTACTAGTTTTTAAATAAACTGAAACATTTACATCTACAAATCTTAATTTTATTGTAGGCTAATTAAAACATGTCATAATTGAAACAACTTTTATTAAAAACACACAAATGCCAATTTACAGACTTTATTTCCTCACCTTCGAAGCCATTAAGCTTTCAAATCTGGAGACTTCAGTTATGTAATTATGAACTCTAGTCTTCATTTCTTCTTTTTCACGTACTGCTTCTTCTAGTTCAGTAGTGACTGTCTAAAGACATTACATGAAAACTGAATAGTTTATTAAAATAAAATATACTAAAGTACGCATGCCTGTGAAGTGCCCTATATTTTTCTTTATTCTGCTCTGGAGTTGTTCATTCAGTAAATCCGATTTCCATACACCACCCTGTTAAATTCTACATTGATCAGGACATGGAGGTGAATAAACAACAGAGAATGGATTTTAATTGGCAGGCCACAACTTTATTTAACAAAACACTTGGGAAATGGTGTTATGCCCCCGTTTTCACATACCACTTATTTCACTGGATTCAATTTGGAAGAGTTTAAACAGGCAAGGGCGGAGGGGATAAGAGCCAACCAGCTAGCCCATTCTTACATCCCCAGCCAATCTAAAGGCAGTTTGCCCCTGGGGAGAAGGAGGACAGCCCCCACCCTGTGAACATCCATTAAAGTTCTTTCAAGATCCCTCCCCTTTTGACTATAGGGGAGTGGCATTTTCCCTACTTTCTCAGTTGAGTAATCTGAAGCAGAGAGGGAGGAGTGACCTAAGCAACAGACTCTTATTGTTACTTTCACAAGGTCTCCGTTTACACAGTTTTCAAATTAATGCTCATGACTCAAAAATCAGAAGATTAACAAAGTGGCTGAAACTTAGACTGAACCACAACCAGAAAGAATTTTTTTGTGAAGCGTCTAAATTAGCATTTGTTATTGTGCTGGTTAATTCAAACTAACTAGGAATCAATTAACTGGAGTTACAACACAACCAAAAGCTTTAGTCAGATAATTTGAGTTCTATTAATATATCCTATGACCCAATGTTTTGCAAGTTAAAAAAAACAAAAACAAAAATTTGTTTAGAACTTTTTTTTATACTTCAGTAATCCATATCCAGATTTATTTTACAATTAAAAATAATGTTTTTCTTAATGGAGAATGAAGCATTCACAAGGTTTAAAAAAAATCTTAATGGTTTTGAAAAGAACTTTTTGAGCAAACTCAAACACTATGCCATAGAATCATAGAATATCAGGGTTGGAAGGAACCTCAGGAGATCATGTAGTCCAACTCCCTGCTCAAAGCAGGACCAATCCCCAATTTTTGCCCCAGATCCCTAAATGGCCCCCTCAAGGATTGAACTCACAACCCTGGGTTTAGCAGGCCAATGCTCAAACCACTGAGCTAACCCTCCCCCCATCTTTCTTACTGATTTAATTATGACCATCATATTTATGCTTGATGCCTGATGCTTGAACCCCAGGATGCACAAAATTTGAAAGACACTGATGCACCAAAAGGTCAGTCAAACCTGATGAGTTCCTTAAACTGTCTCCATTTTACATGTAGACAGGTGGATTAACATTCTTCTTTAATTCACAAGACCACCTTCTGAAGTGTAATTATTACATGGCATGTCTTAAAAGCCAATGGTGCATTAAGAAAATAAGCATATTCTCAAAGTGTTAGAAGTTAATTCAGTGTGGGTCCTCTGATGGACACAATCAGTCCAACAAGATGGGTTTTCATCTACAGTGCATTTGAAGAGGTACAAGTAACAAATAAAAACTTAAATTTCAGCCTAAAAATACATTTTCAAAGAGCTAGGATTGCCTGAGACAGAAAGAGTTTAGAATGGAAAGTCCATCTCTATTTTAACTATAATGTTTCACGTATGACAATGGTGTAATAAAATAATAATAATGTGCATGCTGAAAGCTCACTGCTATACATGTTGGCCTTTTTCTACACACATTGAAGGACACTGCCATGTGATAAGGGGTTTATTCCTATCAAAGGTGTGGGGAAAATTATGCATGTAAATGCCGCACATGTCAATGGGAGAACAAACCTTTTGGTACTTGAGAGGAGAATATAAGAATTGAATGCATTTTGATTCCACAGGTGACCAAATAAATGAACAAGTTCTTACATTTGCAGATATTTAAATTCAGCCTAAATATGTTCATTTCAACTCAACTGTTCTTAATATTCTAGTATTAACAAGAATGCAGAACAGCAAAATATTCAAAATGCATAATAGACTATAGCAGTTTTGGATTTAGTAATACATGCAGACAAAATACAAGTAATCTCTGATGCAGAGATGGTATTATCCTAAAAATAAAAAAAAATACAAGTAATCTCTGATGCAGAGATGGTATTATCCTAAAAAAGTGAATGGGGGGTCGGGGGGGGGGGGGGGCAGGGCTTGAGCTGCTCGGGGCCCTAAGCAATTGCTTACGCCTAACACCAGCTCTGCTTTGGTGTACTTCATTATCAGGCACTACTTTCATACCTGGTTTTCTCTGGTCATTATCGCTAGATCATCTTGTAATCTTCTGTTTTCCTTCAGAGCCATTTCCTTCACTCTTCCTGTTTCTGCAAGCTCTACCTGAGATGCATCAAGCTGGCGACGGAGACTAGCTATCTCCCGATCTCTGTTACTCAGCGCCTCCTTTAGTTGGCTATCAAATGGGTGATTTTGAAAACCTTAAATAAAATTTCCCTTCTTGCATTATAGCATATACTGCTTCAAAATGTTAGATAAGCTCTGAATATACAAAAGCTTTAGGAACAACTTACTAATTTATTTATTGTTCGGAAGGTAACTATAAACCAGTGATATTCAGACCTCAGTAGTTCAAGAGCCAAATTAGCAATCAACATTACACAAAAGAGCCATGGTAGTGTGAATTTATTGTTTCATTTACTACTTATATATAATATAAAATAATATATTATTCTCACAGCAAAATCACTGACCAAATATTCTACAATTGGTTTATAACATAGTAAAAGGTTTCAGAGCGGCAGCCATGTTAGTCTGTATCCGCAAAAAGAACAGCGGTACTTGTGGCACCTTAGAGACTAACAAATTTATTAGAGCATAAGCTTTCGTGAGCTACAGCTCACTTCATCGGATGCATAGAATGGATTCCATTCTAATAAATTTGTTAGTCTCTAACATAGTAAAAGCATCTTGACTGGTTAATAATGAACTCGCACAGTGTTTTAATATCATGTGCTGCAAAGAGCCACAGGAGACACATTAAAGAGCCACCTGTGGCTCCCAAACCTCAGTCTGAGTATCACTGTTATAAACAAATTACCACTACATGGATCTTGTGCCCCCATGTGTGATGGATTAAAATTTGCATAGCTCAGAGTAAATTGTCGAACTGCCTACCAGCATAAAGTGCTTAACTGCTTGTTGTGGCTTGGGCAAGTCATCACTGAAGCATGTAGAACTGTTGACGATTGGGCGAAACGTAATTAAAACTGGTGGGTGTAACTGCCGTCCTTCATGTAAGATGGCTGTAAGTAGATCTGGACAGGAATTTTCTAACAGTTTTTCCACTGGAAAATACTGATTCATCTACCCAAAACTTCTCCTTTGAAAGCGGTGGTTTCAACAAAAAAAAACTTCTGTCAAGAAGGGTTCTCAGGACCAGGATGGAATTCCTGCTCAAAACCAGAGAAAGAGAGAGACTTCCACATGGTCCTCACCTAGGCTGCTGGTGGCATAAGCTAAGAAGATGCAAGTCATTGAATTAGGCACGATGGGGACTTGAACCTAGGTTTCCCACATCCCACTTGAGTGTCCTAATAATTCTCCTGTGAGTCTCTCTCTCTCTCTCCTGTTGGAGTGGTTCAACTTTGTATAAATAATTAAATATTTATTGGGTTAGAAAAAGAAAGATTGACTATAGCCCAGTGATCCGGGCACTTATCTGGTATGTGGGAGACGCAGGTTAAAGTCTCTGGTCCAATGAATATTTATTTATTTATACAAAGTGGAATGGCTCAACAGAAGAGACAGACTCATCTGGAACAGCCAATAATCTGGTAGTTAGGGCACTCACCTGAGATATGGAAGACCTAAGTTCAAGTCCCTGCTCTGCCTGGTTCTCCCATGTCTCTACATCCCAGGTGAGTGACAAAATCACCAAACTATGGGGGACAAAGAGGGGAAATGGATTTCAATTTTTTTTGAAGGGTCAGTTTCATCCCACTATGGAATAGGAAATTTTTCAAAATTGCTGAACTTCTTAGGAAAATTGTTTCCTATTCAGCAATAGCACAAGAAACAGTTAAGTTCCTTTGTAAAACAATAACAGCTCCCATCCCAAACACAGGCATGGCACTGCCCAAAACAAAGGCATACTTAAGGGCATTCAGGAATTTAAATTAAGTGAGTGGAGGGGGCTAGGCTGGGTATTGTTTCTAATAGAAGTTATGTGCATGTATGCGAGAGAGAAGCGGAGAATTGCTCCAATCCCTCAGACAGAAACAAACACCTATAGGATCTCTATCAAGCATTCTTAAAACTACAATACCCATCTGGTGAAGTTAAGAAACAGACTGACAGAGCCAGAAGGGTACCCAGAAGTCACCTACTACAAGACAGGCCCCACAAAGAAAATAACAGAACGCCACTAGCTGTCAACTTCAGCCCCCAACTAAAACCTCTCCAGTGCATCATCAAGGATCTACAACCTATCCTAAAGGATGATTCCCTTACTCTCACAGATCTTGGGAGACAGGCCAGTCCTCGCTTACAGACAGCCGCCCAACCTCAAGCAAATACTCACCAGCAACTACACATCACACAACAAAAACACTAACTCAGGAACCAAACCCTGCAACAAACCTCGGTGCCAACTCTGTCCACATATCTATTCAAGGGACACCATCATAGGACCTAACCACATCGCCACACTATCAGGGGCTTGTTCATCTGCACATCTACAAATGTGATATATGCCATCATGTGCCAGCAATGCCCCTCTGCGATGTACATTGGCCAAACCGGACAGTCTCTACGCAAAAGAATAAATGGACACAAATCTGACTTCAGGAATTGTAACATTAAAAAACCAGTTGGAGAACACTTCAACCTCCCTGGTCACTCAATAACAGACTTAAAAGTGGCAATTCTTCAACAAAAAAACTTCAAAAACAGACTCCAAAGTGAAACTGCAGAACTGGAATTAATTTGCAAACTGGACACCATCAAATTAGGCCTGAATAAAGACTGGGAGTGGATGGGTCATTACAAAATCTAATTTTACCATAATAATTTCCTCCTACTGTTACTCACACCTTCTTGTCAACTGTTTGAAATGGGTTACCCTCATTAACACTACAAAAGTGATTTTTCCTGCCTTGGTATTCTACTGTTAATTGAACTGTCTCATTAGACTGACCCCCCACTTGATGGGCAACTCCCATCTTTACATGTACTGTGTATATATATACACCTGCTACTGTATTTTCCAAATAAATTTGTTAGTCTCTAAGGTGCCACAAGGACTCCTCGTTGTTTTCAAAGAAACGAGAAAAAGCAGGAAGCCAGACACAGCCTGAACAAGCACTGACAGCATAGCTGAAAAAAACCTAGAGAAAGTTTCTGGGCTGAGCGCTGGCTGAAAGGGGCCTGGAGCAGTGAGAAAAAAAACACACTAATCTTTTCTAACTGCTGTTCTTCTCGATGCACTCCACATGTCCATTTCACTCTTGGTGTGAGTGTGTCTTGCACACCATTGTTGGAAAGGTTTCCCTCAGTGTTACCCGTTGGGGCAGCTCAAGTGCCCTCTATTACCGCACGCCACTATGTGCTGATATAAAAGGCCCAGCTGCCTCAGAGCTCTCTCAGAACCTTCTTGCCAAGTGGGCTGTGGAATAGATATGTGCAACACATCTCAAAGGAGAATAGTCACAAAAGGTCAGTAAACCTTTTTTATTTTGAGTGATTGCACATGTGCATTCCATTCTTGGTGACTCACAAACTGTAACGTAGGAGGAAGGATCAGAGTTCATGTACACAGACTGGAGTGCAACTCATCCAAATTTAGCATTTTCTCTGGCATACTGAATAATGGAATAACGGGATGCAAAGACGTGAACTGCCGCTCTACAAATGTCCTGGATAGGGACTTGCACAAGGAACACAGTTGAGGCTGCTTACAATTTTGTGGCATGTGCCAATAGTTTGGCAGCCAGGATTACCTGCCAGATCGTAACAAACATGAATGCATGAAGTTATCCAAAATGAAAGTCTCTGGAAAGAGACTGGGAGACTCTTCATTCTGTCTGGTATGACAACGAACAGTTGGGTTGACAAACAAAACTGTTTACTCCTGTCTATGTGGAATGCCAACGTTCTTCTAACATCTCAGGTGTGCAGATGATGTTTCTCTCTATTTTCATGAGATTTTGGGTAAAACATAGGTAAGTAAATTTTCTGATTAATATGAAAATTAGATATCACTTTAAGGACGTAAACAAGATTGTATAAGGCAGTTTGGATGTCAGAGCATCCTGGAAACTGGAATCCCCTCTGCATCCCATCAAAACACCTGTTTAGCATCCCCTGGGGATGTCATGGAGAAAGCATTAATGCAGAAGCAGAAGGAGGGGGAGGTCTACGTATATAACCCCAATTCTTCTTTCTCTGCAGGTCCTGCCAAGGAGCAGCAGCAGAGTAATGGTGGGTCTGCTGTGGGAAGAAGTGCTTTCTGGGTGGGGCTGGAGCATAGAACCCCAGACACTTTAGAGTTGCCCTAAAGTCTTTCAAGCCCTGGAGCTTAGGGTCAGTTTTCCCCAAAAACAGCAAGGATCCTTCAAAGTCTGTTGGACCTCCTATGTAAGCCTTAAGGTTTGCAGCCATGAGCTCTTGCACGTACCCACTGCACAAGCCATGGATCTAGCCGCAAAGTCCACAGCATCCAACACAGCCTGCAGTGAAAAATCTAGCTACAGATTTCCCCTCTTCAGCTAACGAGAACTCTTGCCTAGTGTCCTCTGGCAGCACGTCTCTAACCTTTAAAATGGAGTCCCAAACATTAAAATCATATTGACCCAATAGCGCTTGCTGGTTGGCAATCCTGAGTTGCAATCTCTCAGTTAAATAAACTTTTCTACCAAATAAATCTTTCTTTTTTTTTGGCATCATTTGATTTGGGGGTCGCCCTTTGTTGTCCTTGCCATTCCCTTTCACTCGTCGCAGACACCACCAGAGCCCAGAGGAATGAGAATATAAGTATTCAGACCCCTGGGAAGGCACATCGTACTTACATTTGGCCCTTCTTGAGGTAGGGGGAAGGGATAAAGGGATCTGCCAGAGAGCCTTAATAGGGTCCATAATTGCCTCGTTAATAGGTAAGGCCACTCTCGAAGGCCCTGCTCTGGCCAAAATATCAACCAGGCAGTGTGAGGATTCTTTAACCTCCTCCATCTGGATCTCCAGGCTTAAGGCCACCCTCTTTAACAACTCTTGGGGGGATCTTATAGTCATCTGGAGGAGGCCCTCTGAGAAGATTACAGGAAAGCAGGAAGAGGTGGACAGCCCAGGCTGAGGCTACTCTTCCTCCACTAGTTTTCCAGCAAGGTCCTCGTGAACCACCTCTTGCTGCTCAGTACCAGGCTCAGGAACAGGCAATAACTGGTGAGTAACTTGCCCCATCCCTCTCCGAGGACACAGAACACGAATGTCTCACGTATTACCTAGAAACTGGAGGAAACTGAACAGATTCCAATAAGGCCAGTGGACTGGTGGTGGGTAATGAATCTGAATACGAGCTTCCATTAAACACTTGAGTAGCTTGAGTGTGGGTCGCTCATGGGCATTGGCCTAGCGCAAGAGAAGCCAGGCTTGAAGCCGAGTGACCAAGGCATTTCTCAGTACCAAGTAACAGAAAAAAAACCCATCTGTGTTCTAAAAAGAACACTTATGTTATCTACACTATTAACTAAGCAAAAACGCTTTAAATCTAGAAAACTAACTATGATTCATTTACAATGAACACACAGATCACTTGCTAAGACAAGACAAGCAATTCTAATGATCATCATGGGCGATAAGAAGGAACTAAAGGAGCTTGGGGGGCGGCTGGGCGCTTTATACCAGTGCACAGTGATGTGCAGCAGCAGACGGTGCTCAAGCTGCCCCGATAGGTACCACTAAGGGAAAAATTTTCAATGACTGAACAGGGAGTACGCACATCAAAAATGGAATACACATGTGCAAATCACTGAAAGAAGCTAAAATAAACTGTCTCCTGTTTGAGTCCTTCTGGGTTCAGGGAAACAGGACTTTGTACATTCTTTGTAAATAAAAAGAATTGCATCAAATTTACCTGACTCCATCATCAATTCCTCCTCCTAATGATAACCACCTGCAGGACCCTGGACTTCAGCTAAGTGCTCAGGTCATAAGGGGCACCAGGGTTTTCAAATGACGAGTTGCTGCCTCTTTCCAGTTCTTTTTAAAAAATTACACACATGCAGACTGGAAATAAGGTGTAATTTTTTTAAGTAGTGAGAGTAATTAATGATTGGAACTATATATGGAATCATGGTGGATTCTCCATCACTAACAATATTTTAATCGAGGTTTGATGTTTTCCTAAAAAGATATACTCTAGGAAGTATTTTTGGGAAATTCTATGGCCTCTGTTATACAGGAGGTCAGACCAGATGACCATAATGGACTCTTCAGGCTTTGGTATCTATGAGAAAACACACACACAGATCTGAAGATCACAGTGATTGATAATCTGGTAAGCATATATACCCTACCGTCAAGGAACAGGAATTACTCTTATTTATTTGTATTCTGATAGTGGCTACAATAAGTTAGCTACTGCCCACACAGAGGAAGACAATTCCTCTTCCAAACAACTCTCAATCTAAAAAGGCCACAATCAAAGAGTGAAGGACAGGGACAAAACCCACAATAAAAATATACATTATATATTTCTATTGTAACCTATATATACACCTACATAAGCACATACACACATACACATACTTATATATATATAGCTTTTCTCCACAGATGTTTCATATACCAATGCACCAAAACTCCAGTTAAGCTGACCTTCAAATAAAATGTTTAACCTTTAAAAAAAAAATGTCAGCAGTTAACTGAAGAAATGTCTGAAAGGTGACAACTAAAAAAGGATCAGCTGAAGCCTATATCAGAAAAAGAAACAAAGAAGGTAGTTTACTTGTCTTTGGAACTCATCTGTAGGGACCCCTTGATGCCAACTGGCAGAGTGCATAGGGGGCTCATAGGGTTTTACAGTGATTCCCTGGGTCAGATGTATGCACAATAATTCACCGAAGGGAGGCATGTAAGATTTCTAGCAAGAGCCAGTAGCCCACTGGTTGACATAATCATCGTGAAATGTGTGTGCATATAATATTTGAGTTATGCATCTATACAGAAAATTATGGTCTTAAGGTCTTGGAGTTAAGGGAGATCACCAGGAAGTGACATACCTTGGAAAAGTTCCTTTCAGGCAGGAGATAGCAGACACCTATCGCCCTGTCTGGTCATTTGCGTATTTTATGCCTCAGAGTTATGCCTATTTGTGTACTGAGCCACAGGCTAAATCTACAAGACAGGAAGTCTACAAGATGACACAAACAGCAGGGGGTGTCCTGTTTATGAATAAAACAACAGATGGGACTGGTATATCTTCAGGGTGTGGGGAAAGGGCAAAGAAACACAATGAAATCCTTCACCAAGCAGGTAAGCTGACAGTGCATCTGTCTGATGAAAGAAGAGTCATAGCCTAACCTGTCTGTAAAGCGTTGTAGAGTTTGGCTCACCCAAAATCCTTGCAAGACATAAAAGTATCTAGTGAATTAAGTTTAGGATCTAGAATGCATGTTATGATTCTATTTTATATGTAAACAATTGTTTCCAATACTACTACTTGCTATTACTTGAATCTCTATGCTCTGTTAATTAAACTTATACTTGATTTCATTATAAACATACATAAATTCTGTGCGTTAAGCCGAGTGGTGATCTGAGGTAGAACTGGTAACCTGGGGACTACTGTTTCTTTGGAAGCAGCAAATCTGTGAATACTGCAAGTGTCCCATGGATCGGGGTGAGACACTCCAGGATGACACTCAGCGGACTCAAGGATAGGGTATGTCAATCGCTAACCTAGAGGGTGACAGTGGGGCCAGCAAGGCCTAGAGGGGAATGTTTGTGTTGCAAATGGCTGGAGGAGCTGGGGAGCTAACTCATGACAGGCACAAACAAAGCTTCCTCACACTAAAGACAGATGGTTGAGAGGTGCCTCACAACCCTGGGAGCCCCCAGGAATTGTCAGACATATATGCCCTGCTGATTGGGGGAGAGTTGCATGGTTTAAAACAGATCTGTAAAACACTAAGGCACTAGATTCAAAATGGTAATCTCTATGCTATTATATTTTGGAGAAAAACATTTTCTATCTGCATTATTACCAGTTTTATAACATATAAGAGCTATTTTGACATTATTTGAGAAGAACAGACTCAGCAAGAGATTTCCTTAAATATGAGAAGATAACAAAGAAGTGAAGAAAAACACAAGGCAATAAATTCTATTAAAGGTTTCTGACAAACAAAGATTGGCAGCCTTTTAATATTTATTTGGACTTCTATTTTCCAGAGGAGGTTATGAATTGAATTGTTGGTGAATTAGACATAATGATGTAATTACAATAGTTCAATATGATTTACATTGTTCCATATTGTTTTATAGTTTTCAATACTTTATATATTTTATCACAATTGCTTGTGGATTTTGTGGACATTAGTTTAAATATGTAAAACTTTACGGACAACAGAAATAAAGAATGAATTTTGAAAATAATAAATTAAATAGCTCAGTAATTTGATTTGTATGAAATGGGGAACATATAGAGGTATTTGCATACATTAGTAATGATTGTTTATTTAAAAGCACTCTAAAGCTTAGGCATCCAGTAAGGTGCCTCAATTATTTTGCAAGTGTTCCATGTATGCTTAAATAGATAGTCATATCCTCAGGTCTCCCTACTAACTATCTGCTTCCATCTAAGCACACTGTACTCTGCATTCTATCAACTAGATGTGCAGTTGTTATGCTCTAATGCTGCAGTTTTACCTTAAAAAGTGACTTTGTAAAAATGGCCTGATGGCTATCTTGAGTAGTTTTAGATAAAGAGAACGTTTCTAACTGATAGCCCCACAAACCCACCCAGTAGGAGTTCAAACCCAATATAATGAAGATAAAAGTCAAAACAAAACTGAGTTAAGTTATGCTCTCTTTATGGAGTACAGGTTTGTGAAGGTTCAAGTAGAACACAGGAGTTTGTTCAGTGCAATAGATCAACCATACGACTAAACATGAGAAGTTTTATTTATGAAGTAGTAAATACAGTGAATGGGGAATAACAGTTTAAGTTGGATCATTCCTCTCCTATGTATCTTCCGTGGCCTAATGGCTGGCAGACTGATCACTCAAGTGCTAATAAGGCCAACATTATCAGTAAACAACAACAACATTTGATATTTCTATCAGATATGGGCCTGAACAGACCCACATATCAAAATATACTTGATCTATGGGGAAGTTCAGATCTGGTACCAAACTTTGGTACCTCTATAAAGGAACAAACCAAAACCTACATCCAAACATCCCTGTGATTTGGGAAAATCTGGCTCTGGATCCAAGCTTTATGGTTCAGGACTATCACTAATTTCTACAGTAACTTCCATCCAAAAGGATCCCAAATCACTTTACAAACTGTAGATACAGAAATCATTCATCCAACATTGAAATGCAGTCACTACTGGGATAGAACAGATCAACTGTTTAACAGCACACAACACTACATAGCAATTCTATACCAGTAGTAAGGAGGGATATTCAATGTAACTAAAACTGTACAAGTAATTTAGGAAGGCAGAATTAATTACGTCACCAATAATGGAGAGTCTGCAGGCCAAATTATGCCCCCTCGTGATATCTGAACAACACTTACAACTAAGGGGGAATATAGAACAGCACAACCCCATGTTTACAAAGTCACTGTAACTTAGGGCTTGTCTACACTACCACACAGGGTTGATCTAAGATACGCAACTTCAGCTACGTGAAGAGCGTAGTTGAAGTCAACGTACTTAGATCTACTAACCACGGTGTCTTCACTGTGGTAAGTCGACCCCTGACGCCCTCCAGTTGACTCCGCTTGCGCTTCTCATTCTGGTGGAGTACCGGAATCGACGGGAGCGCTCAGCGGTAGATTTATCGCGTCTATACTAGACGCGATAAATCGACCCCCGCTGGATCGATCGCTGTCTGCCGATCCAGCGGGTAGTGTAGACAAGCCCTTAGAAGTGCAAGTTAAGTGCTACTTATAGAAAAATTAAATGCACAGAAGTTTAATTACCCAGATAAACAATTGCTATTGCCACTTTTAATCCTCACCATCCACTAGCCCCACATCTACAGTATTTGAGGGGAAGTGTCTTCTGCAACGAGATATATTTTTTCCACAATGTAAATCATACTGCCCTGTTTGATACCATATATAATTAAGTATATGTCACCAAAAATACAATAAGAGCCTGGCAGCTAGTGCTTTTATTCTGAAGACGACATTGATCTTAGGAAAATAAAACCAACAGAAAATCATCTCAGTGATTACTTACTTTACGGAAGACTCCAGTTCTGACAGAGTTAGTCTGAAATTAGCAATTGTTTTTTCCTGTGAAATAAATATGAAATTTATATTACATATTATGCTGCAAAATACCCAGAATAATTCAAACTGGGCATAATTTACTTTAAAGTAGCATTTATAAAAGCTTTAATTTACTATTCAGCAATAGGTAACTGGGTTTTTTAAATGTTCAAATTTCCAAACTTCTTACAATAAAAATGAAACTTAGGACTAATTTGAAGTTTGTAGAAGAAGGATATCTAGCAGTTAAGATAAATGACTGGGAGTCAGTAGATGCAGGTTCTATCACTGGTAGTGCAAGAGCTTAGGCGCCACTTAAATCTTTAAACACAGGGCCTAAGCAATACAAAGGCCTTCTGCATCACAACAAAATCTTGCCCTAATTTTTGTGTACCGCTGTGAGATCCTCAGATGGAAGTTACTAATCAAGTGCAATACACTAAGTAGTTAGTGTACATACCTTGTTAGCTAAGTTGTCATCTAAACATGCAATTCTTTCTGTCTTTTCATCTACAGTTTCCTGAAGACTGTCCTTTTCCTTATCCAGGACACTAATGGTACTTCTGAGCACATTCACGGTCTCATCCTGTGAAGAGCTCTTATGGTTTAACCTATCTGTAAGAGAAGAAATGGGTGTTTTTGTTGGTTTAAATATAGAAAATCAATGCAAAAAAGAAAATGAAGTGATTACCTATTTTCTCCTCTAGCTTTGCAATTTCCTCTTGAGCTGATTGAAGTTCATCCTTTTTAAGAGAGGATTGGTGCTGAAGATCTTCAAGGGACCGATGTAGTTGTTCATTTAATAGCCTGAGAAATCAACAGTCAGTGGAAAACACAAGACTTTAATCTTTCAGATACATTCTTTGATCAAACTATCAAAGAATTAGAGAAACTGAAAGGATTATCTAAGAGCATCGCTTTGTGGGATTGTTTTGATCAGCCAAAGTTATTTTCATCATCTTAATAAACCAGAACAAATGCAAATAATAAAACCAAAATGCCAGTTTTGCAAGAGGAAAAAAATAAGTGGCCTGATTTTGAAAGTAGAGCAGCAACTAGAAATCCCACTGACGTCAACAGGAGCTTTTCTTTATTTAAAAAAAAAATAAGTCTATAGTATTTGTTTTGTAGAAAGACATTGCTGTAAGCCAACATTGAGCAGAACAAAATCTTGATTGATGCAGTAATAACTGACACATTTAAATTTGTACTATAGGCTGAAAGATTTACAATATCCGTATTGATCTTACCCTCTCCATAAAAAGCAGTTATACCATTTTCAGTTATAATTATGCGGAATTTATTAAACAAGAATTTTTCACCTCAATGAGGACTTCTCTCACTGTTTTATTGACAAGCACATTTTACTTTCTGAAGATTTTCAAGAAAATTATCTACCAGTACAGGCATTCTCAAAACTTTACCAGTTTAACAGTGACCTGTATACACATCCCTCTCTGTTTGTACCAAGCAACTCTATGCAACTACAGCACTTGCTTAGATAGAATACTAGTACTGGGGAAGTATTTAGTGATTTTTAACCATTCTGCTTGTGGCACAATCCTGGAGGGTGGCTCCTGTGTCAAGCAGGAGATATCCTCTTCATTTTCATCTGTTTTTAATGGCATCCAGTCTCCTCTTTGCAATGAGGAGCCACAGATATCTGGAGGAGAAATTGAAAGCAAGGCGGTGGGGTCAGCTGTCTGAACCACCACTAAATGCGCTAGGGACCAGTTTCCAAATGGTCATGTTAGTAATACGTCACAGAAGCACGGTACTGACTTTATAGTTAAAAGCTAGATCGAGTGTTCTATTGTAAGTCTTATTTTCATACACTCCTCTGACCTTTTGATCTGAGTGAGCAATTTGTTTAAAATTTCTCTGCGTAATTCTACATGGAATTTTTTTCCCCAGATAATTTCATTTAAAAAAAGATTACATATTTGTTCCGCAACTGTTGTTCTTCAAGATGTGTTGCCTTCCACTTCAGGTGCCTGCATGCCCAGGAACGGGAGCCAGAAAACTTTTTCCCATAGCAGTACTGGTTAAGGCAGCACATGCACCCTCCATATGCTCATGCTGTTAGCCCAGTGTATAAAGGAGTGGAGATGCCTTGATCCCCACTCAGTTCCTCCACACCAGAAGCCAGTGCTTGCTGTGACTCCAGTGTAGGGGGAAGGTGGGAGGAGTATGGAATGGACAAATGCAACACATCTTGAAGAACACAGCAAACAGGTATGTAACCATATTTTCTTTGAGTGCTTGCACATTTCCATTCCACTTCAGGTGACATACAAACAGTCCCAGATGGAGCAGGGAATCAGAGTTTACCTCAACAAAGACTGCAGCACCACTCTCCCAAATATAGCATCATCCCTCAAGGCCTGGGAGAAAGCATAATGAGCAGTGAGCGTATGAACAGATGACAAGTGGCAGCCCTGCAAACACCACTCATGGAAACATAACTCAGGAAAGCAGCTGAATGTGCCTGAGCTTAGAGAGTGCACTAAAGCTCTTTGAGGTAATTAAATGTTGGCAATCTCATAGCACAGACAAATTCAGGAGGAGATCTAGGAAAAGATATTCTGAAATAATGGTTTTTCTTTTCATCCTATCAGCAAAGGATATGAATAACTGAAGAGATGTCCTAAACTCTTTAGTCCCATCCAGGTAGAAAGCCAAAGCCCTGCGAATGTCCAAAGTATAGAGATTTTTCTTATTTTTGTGTGAGGTTTCAGAAAAAATAGTTGGCAAGTATTATAGTCTGATTCAAATAAACATCTGAAACCACTAGTGAGAAATTTGGGATGTGGATACAAACCAACTTTGTCCTAGTAAGATACCGTATAACGAGGGTCAGCCTGAAGTTCTGCAACTCTTCCGGTTGAAGTAATAGCTACCAGGAATGCCACCTTCATCCAGAGATGAGACAATGAGCATGTAGCTATAGGTTTGAAAGAGGGTTCCATTAAAACAGAGAGAACCAAATATAGATCCCAGGGTGGAGCTGGGTCCCTAACAGGTGGGAAAAGCCTGTTCAAACCCTTCAAAAACCTAATAGTCACAGGGCTGGAGAACAGATCTCCCATCTGTAGAAGAGTGAAATGCAGAGATAACAGTCAGATAAACCCTGAGGGAACTGACTGAGACACTTTTTTCCTGTAAGTGAAGAAGGTAATCCAGAATACACTGAATAGGAGCCAGTGATGGAGAGGTATCTTTCTTCTGGGAACACAAAAAACCTCTTTTATTCCATGAGATAAGTGTATCAGGTGGAAGGCTTTCTGCTGTTCAGACAAATGCTCTCCACTGCAGCAGAACAGATAAAATACACCTCATTGCTTGGGTGCTCCATTATTGACTCCACAGGAGGCTAAGAGAGTTGGGATACAGAGCCTGGCCCTGTAAAATTATGTCCAGAATCCGGGGAATGGTAATGGGATCTCAAATGGACAGCTTCAACGTGTCCGAGAATCAGTGCTGAAAAAGCCAGGCTACCGTGATCAAAATTAGAACAGCATGATCTTGTCTGAGTTGGCCCAGGACTCTCAGCAGCATAGGGATTGGGGAAAGCATAAATAAGTTTTCCCTTCTAGGAGACCACAAAGGTGTCCAAAATGGACCCTGGGCTGAGACTTGTCCTTGAATAAAACTAGTGACACTTCCTGTTCAGTCAAGTGTTGAACAGGTCCATTTCTGGTATACCAAAAAAATTGACTTTGCTAAATTGGGTCTGAGGGACCATTCATGATCTCCGCTGAATGACCTGCTGAGATGGTCTGCTGGAAAGTTCTGAGATCCAGGAAGATGAGATGCTTTGAGGGTAATCTTGTTCTCGATGCAAAGGGACAGAGCTTCAGTATTTCTTGCCAAAGGGATTTCCCTGTTTGTTGAGGTAAACCATTGCAACAATGTTGTATGTGAGCACTTGTATAGAACAGCCTGCAATATGGGCAGGAACACTTGACAGGCCAGACAAATAACTCAGAGCTACCTGACGTTGATCTGTAGAAAGAGGTCCTGATCAGTCTACAGACCTTGTGTCTGAAAGCTCCCTAGATGTGCTCCCCAACTGAGGAACGAAGCATCTGTGACTAAGGTCACACAAGGCAGAATTGGAGCAAATGGAACTCCACTACATACACTGGCAGGGTCCATTCACCAGTCCAGGCAAGACAGAATAGTTGCAGGAACAGTTGAGTCTGCATTTTGAGTAGATGATGAGAGACACACTTCAACAACTTCTGCAGGACTCTGAGGTGAATTGTGCATGTATTATACGCAAGCTGCCATGTGACCTAGAAGTTTCAGGCAGTTCCTTTCTATTGTACAAAGATATAACTTTAATTCTTTGCAAATGTTGAATATTGCTTGAAATTTGGCCTGAGGCAAATAAGCTCTTCCTGATGTCAAGTCAAGAAGAACTCTTATAAATTCAATTCTCTGTACACGGAGAAGAACTGATTTGTCTTTGTTGATCATCAGGCCAAACAAACAAAATAGGGATCAGATCTTCTCGATGGCTTCCTTCACTTGCTGTCTGGAATGACCTAAGACCAACCAATCATCCAGATATAGACAGACCTGGATTTTTGTCTTCCTGTGATGTGCCGCCCCTACCGACTGCACTTTGTGAAGACTCAGGGGGCTGATAATAGACCAAAAGAACGGAGCATAAACTGATAATGCACACTTGCTACTACAAACCTTAAGGACATTTGGTGACTGTGATGAATGACCATGTGGAAATAGTCACCCTTTAACCCAGGGGCAGTGAACCAATAGTTGAGTTTGGGAATGGATAACAAAAGATAGGGTAAACATATGAAACTTTATCTTTATGTACTTTTTGAGATTTGGCAGTCTAAAATAAGTCTGAGGCCTCGCTTTGACTTGGGGATGAGAAAATGAGAGCTTTATAAGTAGGCTGAGAACATTTTACATCATTAATATTTTCATCATTTAAGAAAAGATTTAAGAAAACAAAGATGTTTTTGTAACTTGCAATTTTTCTGCACACATAATAAAGTAGAAAGTTTAACATACTGAGAAAAAAAAGCCTAATTCAGCACAAGGTGTGGGATGCAAAAGTAATATTTAAATAAACATAAGCTATAACAGGCCCCAAAGAGTCTATTCCTGAGCTTCAGCTGTCTATGTCTCTCCGACTCCCATTCCATCTTCTGGATCCTCCTCCAAATATCCCAACTGCCCTGCCTTCCACATAACATCTTCATTCCCTCCCACATGCCCCGACTACTCCCACAAAGACCATTGCCCAACACACCACATTTTCCTCTTCCACAAAATATCCCCCTTTGCAACATTTAATCTACCCCAGGCCCCTCCTCCCAAGAAAATATCCCAGTTCCACAATTCTACTCAAAACAAGCTCCAGCTCCCCAGTAGTCTCCTTCTGTGTCCGCTGATATACTCCTATTCCCCTCATGGTCCCACATTAACACTTTGTCTACCCCCCACAACCTCTAAGCCCTCCTGTTATTCCAACACAACCTCCAGACACTCAAAGGGAGCTCCCATCCCAGACAAGCCTAAATAGCTCACCATGCTCCTGCTAGCCTCAATAGGCTTAAGGATAGCATGAGGGGACATGAGAAGACTCTGCTCCTGAGCTCCAGATGGCCACAGCTCTAGTATCAGAGGGGTAGCTGTGTTATTCTGTATCCACAAAAACAACAAGGAGTCTGGTGGCACCTTAAAGACTAACAGATTTATTTGGGCATAAGTTTTCATGGGTAAAAACCCCCACTTCTTACAGGTCTAGTGCTGCTCTCCCAATGGTCAATAACATCCCAGCTGCCTCAGCTTGTCTGGGCTCTGCTCCAATGGTAGCAACATTGAAAGCACTACTGCAAACAGGGCCCCAGGCAGTTATCAGAGTATTGACTTATCTTATACTCCAGCTAAATCAGTAGTACCTATAGTGGGAGTATGAGTGTAGTCAAAACAATGACATGAGGGAAATTTTAGAACAATAAGCCTAGTCACTTGTCAATATAGACTGGCTCTCTGGGAGATTAGTAAGTAAGGCCAAATTTGTCAAAACTGCAGACATAAAATTAGATTTCAGTGAAATCTAAAGAGTTACACCAGTCTGAAAGTGGCATAATCCAGGCCCAATGTTCCAGTCTGTGAGGGCTTTCATCTCCACCCTAAGGAAATGCATGTGCAGCATCTGTTAGAAACTTCATTTTCCTCCATGATCATACCTAGGGAACACAGTTGTTGGGAAAAAATGAAATAATTCTGAGGGCAGGAAAATTTTAAGAGATCAACCCTGACTACTGCCTTGTTTATAGACTTGAGATTGGAACTCCAAAGTACAGGCAGAGTAACACACGTAGATGGGGGAAATTACCCCATTATAGAAATTTTAAAACTTTTTTTTTAAAAACTTAACAAATGCGTTTAGTAGCATTTCTTCTCAAATTGCACCTAGCAACCTTCACTATAACTTAGTGAACTTTTCAGTTTTGGTATTTTCGTTACTCTAACTTAGTATAACAAGTGATTGACTCTGTACAAAGATTTTCACAGCTTCAGGAGTTTGTGTCTTTTCGTGTTGGCAATAAGATTATCTTTCATTTGCAATTGGCACTTTAAAAATATTATTATATTTGCTCACTATACAACTACACTGGTAGCCCAAGAGAATCTAGAGTACCTTTTCCTACTAGTGTTTTCTTGTCAGTGCAAGACAAACAATAGCAGGATATTTGAAAAACATTTTATGAAAGTGTTACCATGAGTTATCTATCTCTGTCATGTTAACCTATGACAAAATTGTATGTTAACTGCTATAACTGGACACAAAATTTTAAGCTAAACTTACTGAAGTGAGCATAACTCAGCTTTAAATTGTGAAGAGTTATCAGATGTCTGGGCAAGTTTATAAGACTTTGATTTTAATTCATCTTCCAGAGAGTTTATTCTTTCTTTCAGTACAGAGATTGTACTCTTCAGTTCAAACTGCTGTGTTTCAAACTGTAATTAAAAAAAAAAAACAAAGAAGTTGTGGAATTACAGTGGAATGATTTTACTTAAAAGAAAATATAAGGGTTTTAAAAAGCCACTTGGGTGAGAAAGAACTTCTGTTAGAAGTTTACTCACTAACATGTTACTTACCCCACAAATCGTGTTTTCCAGTTCTGTGATGTTACGCTCCATCTTTGATTTCTCAAAGGCAGTTGCCTCCTGCTGGACCTGACATGGAAAAGAAATACAGAATTACTTGTAACTGTAAGTAATTTTTTAGACTGGAGTATGACTTAAGATGGCGATGCTCTTTGCATAATATAAAGTTCTAAAAGAAAAAAAGCCTTATCTTCATATGTACATAGAATCATAGAATATCAGGGTTGGAAGGGACCCCAGAAGGTCATCTAGTCCAACCCCCTGCTCAAAGCAGGACCAATTCCCAGTTAAATCATCCCAGCCAGGGCTTTGTCAAGCCTGACCTTAAAAACCTCTAAGGAAGGAGATTCTACCACCTCCCTAGGTAACTCATTCCAGTGTTTCACCACCCTCTTAGTGAAAAAGTTTTTCCTAATATCCAATCTAAACCTCCCCCACTGCAACATGATTGGAGCAAAGAACAACGAACTCCAGAGCTTCAAGACCTGAACAAACAATAACATAGGTACAATACGTTTCTCATGATTTTGTGAGATGTCTTTAAATCTCTGTATGATTCAACCATTGGAAGAATTTAACAGAAAAAGTAAATTTCCTTTTCCCTTATGAAATAATCTCTGGTGGGTTGCTATAGAGAGATTACAAAACCAAAGCAATGCCAGATATGGTAAGGTAAGACATCAGAATTAAAAGCTATTTTCTAAAAGGCATTGTCAAGGTTTAAAGTAATTTTTAAAATCTGTTTTCATTTGTTACAAACACAACCTTGGAAGCTTGAAGCTTAAGGTCTGCTTACAAATCAAACTGATCTTTCCCCAGTTCAGCATTGCACCATTATTTGCTGTTAAAGCACCTTTATCTACCTTCTGATTTCTATATATGAGTATTGTGATTTCATTAGACAAGCTTGTGCACTTCCTCAGAAACCTGTGGATAATGGTTCGTACATTTCTCTTTATCAAGAGAGCAGTGGCTCTGGTCTGATTTCCCCTTCTTCACAGACTTGCTTTGTATAAATGGTATACCCAAACCAGACTCCTTCCATCCCTTGCTGCTGCTGCTTTTCTCATTTTGGGGAAGCCACTTGGGACTAAAGAATTGGAAAACATGCCTTACAGTGATTGTTAAGCAAAGAGATTCAAGGAACTCAAAGAAGATAAAGGAGAGAGACTTGGTCACAGTCTATAAGTACCTACATAGGGAACAAATATTTGATAATGGACTCTTCAGTCTAGCAGACAAAGGTATAACATGATCCAACAGCTGGAAGTTGTATAAACTGTTCAGGAAGGACAGACAGGGCAGAAAAGGTGGGGGAGTTGCAGTGTATGTAAGAGAGCAGTATGACTGCTCAGAGCTCCAGTATGAAACTGCTGAAAAACCTGAGTGTCTCTGGATTAAGTTTAGAAGCATGAGCAACAAGGGTGATGTCGTGGTGGGAGTCTGCTATAGACCACCGGATCAGGGGGATGAGGTGGACGAGGCTTTCTTCCGGCAACTAACGGAAGTTACTAGATCGCAGGCCCTGGTTCTCATGGGAGATTTCAATCACCCTGATATCTGCTGGGAGAGCAATACAGCGGTGCACAATCCAAGAAGTTTTTGGAAAGTGTAGGGGACAATTTCCTGGTGCAAATGCTGGAGGAACCAACTAGGAGCAGAGCTGCTCTTGACCTGCTGCTCACAAACCAGGAAGAATTAGTAGAGGAAGCAAAAGTGTATGGGAACCTGGGAGGCAGTGACCATGAGATGGTCGAGTTCAGGATCCTGACACAGGGAAGAAAGGAGAGCAGCAGAATACGGACCCTGGACTTCAGAAAAGCAGATTTTGACAACCTCAGGGAATTGATGGGCAGGATCCCCTGGGAGAATAACATGAGGGGGAAAGGAGTCCAGGAGAGCTGGCTGTATTTTAAAGAATCCTTATTGAGGTTACAGGGACAAACCATCCCGATGTGTAGAAAGAATAGTAAATATGGCAGGCGACCAGCTTGGCTTAACAGCGAAATCCTTGCTGATCTTAAACACAAAAAAGCTTACAAGTGGAAGATTGGACAAAAGACCAGGGAAGAGTATAAATATACTGCTCGGGCATGCAGGAGTGAAATCAGGAAGGCCAAATCACACTTGGAGTTGCAGCTAGCAAGAGATGTTAAGAGTAACAAGAAGGGTTTCTTCAGGTATGTTAGCAACAAGAAGAAAGTCAAGGAACTGTGGGCCTCTTACTGAATGAGGGAGTCAACCTAGTGACGGAGGATGTGGAAAAAGCTAATGTACTCAATGCTTTTTTTGCTTCTGTCTTCACGAACAAGATCAGCTCCCAGACTGCTGCACTGGGCAGCACAGCATGGGGAGGAGGTGACCAGCCCTCTGTGAAGAAAGAAGTGGTTTGGGACTATTTAGAAAAGTTGGACGAGCACAAGTCCATGGGCCCGGATGTGCTGCATCCGAGAGTGCTAAAGGAGTTGGCGGATGTGATTGCAGAGCCATTGGCCATTATCTTTGAAAACTCATGGCTATCAGAGGAGGTCCCGGATGACTGGAAAAAGGCTAATGTAGTGCCCATCTTTAAAAAAGGAAAGGAGGAGGATCCTGGAAACTACAGGCCAGTCAGCCTCACCTCAGTCCCTGGAAAAGTCATGGAGCAGGTCCTCAAGGAATCAATTCTGAAGCACTTAGAGGAGAGGAAAGTGATCAGGAACAGTCAGCATGGATTCACCAAGGGCAAGTCATGCGTGACTAATCTAATTGCCTTCTAGGACAAGATAAGTGTCTCTGTGGATGAGGGGACAGCAGTGGACGTGTTGTTCCTTGACTTTAGCAAAGCTTTTGACATGGTCTCCCACAGTATTCTTGCCAGTAAGTTAAAGAAGTATGGGCTGGATGAATGGACAATAAGGTGGATAGAAAGCTGGCTAGACTGTCGGGCTCAACGGGTAGTGATCAATGGCTCCATGTCTAGTTGGCAGCCGGTATCAAGCGGAGTACCCCAAGGGTCGGTCCTGGGGCCGGTTTTGTTCAAAATCTTCATTAATGATCTGGAAGATGGTGTGGATTGCACCCTCAGCAAGTTTGCCGATGACACTAAACTGGGAGGAGACGTAAATACGCTGAAGGGTAGGGATAGGATACAAAGGGACCTAGACAAATTAGGGATTGGGCCAAAAGAAATCTGATGAGGTTCAACAAGGACAAGTGCAGAGTCCTGCACTTAGGACGGAAGAATCCCATGCACCGCTACAGACTAGGGACTGAATGGCTCGGCAGCCGTTCTGCAGAAAAGGATCTAGGGGTTACAGTGGACGAGAAGCTGGATATAAGTCAACAGTGTGCCGTTGTTGCCAAGAAGGCCAATGGCATTTTGGGATGTATAAGTAGGGGCATTGCCAGCACATCGAGGGACGTGATCGTTCCCCTCTATTCGACATTGGTGAGGCCTCATCTGGAGTACTGTGTCCAGTTTTGGGCCCCACACTACAAGAAGGATGTGGAAAAATTGGAAAACGTCCAGCAGAGGGCAACAAAAATGATCAGGGGACTGGAACACATGAGTTATGAGGAGAGGCTGAGGGATTGTTTAGTCTGCGGAAGAGAAGAATGAGGGGGGATTTGATAGCTGCTTTCAACTACCTGAAAGGGGTTCCAAAGAGGATGGATCTAGACTGTTCTCAGTGGTAGCAGATGGCAGAACAAGGAACAATGGTCTCAAGTTGCAGTGGGCGAGGTTTAGATTGGATATTAGGAAAAACTTTTTCACTAGGAGGGTGGTGAAACACTGGAATGCGTTACCTAGGGAGGTGGTAGAATCTCCTTCCTTAGAAGTTTTTAAGGTCAGGCTTGACAAAGCCCTGGCTGGGATGATTTAATTGGGAATTGGTCCTGCTTTGAGCAGGGGGTTGGACTAGATGACCTCCTGAGGTCCCTTCCAACCCTGATATTCTATGAAGCTAGAAAAATTCAGACTAGAAATAAGGTGCAAATTTTTAACAGAGAGGGTAATTAATCATTGGAACAATGTAACCCCAGCTTGTGGTGGATTCTCTATCAATGGCAATTTTTAAATCAGGACTTGATGGTTTTCTAAAGGATATGCTCTAGTTCAAACAGGTATTAGTTCAGGGAAGTTCTATGGCCTGTGTTATGAAGGTCAGCCTAAACTATCACAGTGGTCCCTTCTGGCCTTCAAATTTATGGCTACGTCTACACTACGAGCTAGGGGTTTGAGTCCCCTGCTTGAGTACACATCCCTGCACTAGCTCTCATCAAGGTAGCATGAGTATATATAGCAGCGTAGCCACACTAGCATGGGTAGCGGTAGTGGAGGCATAGATGAGCCATTCCAAGTACTTACCTACTGGTTTTGGGTGGGTTTGTACTCGGCATGACTCAGCCATGCCTTTCCAGTCACTACCAGTAATGCTGTAGCTGCACCGCTGTTATCAAGCTAGTGTAAGTATGTGTACACAAGCAGGGGAAATTACACCCCTACTTCGTAGGGTAGACATAACCTATGAATCTAAAGGGGTTGAGGTGAGAGGAGATCTAGCTCCCCCATGCCAGGTGAGGCAGTGCATCACTGTGGTATCATCTGTGACTACATGAATCATCAGGTACTCAATTAGGGATAGGAAAGCCATATTAGCACAACCCTGAGCTCCAGAATGTTTAAGAGGAGGGTGGTCTCAAGAGACTACCCTCTCTCCTGTACCTTCTATTGATATATGTGGTCTCCAGTTGAGAAGGGATTATGTTAACTTGAACTGGTATATATGATATGATATGTTGTTATAGGATAACTGATGCTAAGTGAAATTGTACTGTGGGGTATGTTGTTGGATGAACACCAAAATAACATACGGTGCTGGGTGTATAGACGCTTGGACTTTTGGATGGAAACACCACCTGGTCCGTTTGTTTGTTTGGAACTTTGGGAGTTTTGAATTTGAAGGGCTGTTGGTTAGCTCCTGAGATGGGGAGCAGGATCATATAGGGGGTCAGAGAACTATATTGTGATCAGGAAGAGAAGCACTACTGGGCTCTCATAAAATTAGGCTTTCCTTTTAAAAGGCAGAAGTAGAAGGAATACTGAAAGCAGTTGCTGTTTATGATATGGTTACTCTAGTTAAATAAAAGTATACCGGTTTTTCAAACTCAAAGTCCCAGGCATAGTAAATCAGTGGGTGTCTGAAGAGATCTGCAGGGTCCTTGAAACAGAGTTAGGCAAAGCAGCCAGAATTGCCCAATATTCACAGGAAAGTGTTCTGAGAGGAAGCTTAGAGGGATTACTAGTAATCCAGAAACACCAGTTTTGAACAAGGTGTATGCCCAGGAAGGGGAAGGTTGTGACAATTTCCCACCCTAGAATAAAGGCATTCAAGACAAGAGTCTTTGTTGGTGGTGTTTGTGAAAAGGACTTTCTGCTGCATACCTGGGTTGGATCTGTCTGCCAGTTTAAAGAAGAAAGACTTCCAGAGGGACTACAAACACGTACCTCTTCCTGTGTCTGTTTGGCAGATATGCAGATCGCATTCACCCTCAGATAAAGTCTGGCATGCTGGATGACCTACATGCACACTGACATATGCCTCCATAGTTTGAGGCAGGAACTCACTCCTGAGTGCTGGGGTGGGACCAGAGTTGATTGATGAAGTTTATCATAGTCTGAAACCTCTTTTGAGGGAGGTTTGTTCATGCTGACTTTTAATTTAACAGTGCCCTGGGTTGAGGTCAGTGTCTATTTTTACCTGATGACTCTGAGCCCCAGGGTGGGATATCTTCTGAAGTGAATCTGTCACGTGCTGAAGGGGATTTCCCTCGCACCAGCCAGTCATACAGGTAGGGGCATATCTGGATTCTTGGTGATCTTAAATGCATGGCCACCACAGCTAGGACCTTGGTAAATACTTGTGGTGCTGTGGAGAGGCTGAAAGGTAGAACTCTGTATTGATAATGTGAGGTTCCTACCAGAAGCCACTAATACTTCCTGTGACCTGGATGCATAGAAATGTGGAAGTAGGTTTGGACGTTCAAGAACCACAAACCAGATCATGGGGCTGAGAGACAGAGCAATGAATGAAGGCACTGAAGATTGAGGATGAGTCTCCACCCTCTGTCCTCTTTGGGAATAGGAAGTAAGTGGAAACAGAATCCCTTGCCCCTTAACTCCTGAGGCACCTCCTCCACTGTTCCCAATTGTACCATGGAGTTTTGTCTCTTGCTTCAACAGATTCTAATGAGAAGGGTCCCTGAAGAGAGATCAGGAGAAAGGTGTCTTTCTGATGATCTTAGAGATCCACTGGTCTGAGATTATCCCTGACCGCGCCTCTCAGTAAAGGACAGGTGAGTGTCAAAGAAGGGATGGAAAAAGAAGGGTCCACAGATGGTCTGGCACAACTCTCGCCTTGTACATCTAAACTGATGTTTTCTTGAAGCCCTGGATTGTGGGACAATTGAGGAGGAGGCAGAAGGTCATCCACCACAGATTTGCTGTCTCTTCCCCAGGGGCTACAAGGATTACTATTGCAAGTAATAGTGGGGCTGTTGCCTCTGCCTGTATTGCTGTAGCTATTATCTGGGAAACTTCCTCTTAGGGGGCAGAACTTATAGGCCCAGGAATCTCACTGAATCCCTTGACTATTAAGGTGTGTAGGGTGTTGTCCATGATGATGTTGAGCTCATTGCCCCATAGAGGAGGTCCTCAATAGTAACCTGGACTTCATGTGGAATTCCTGATGCCTGCAACTAAAAAGACCTCCTCACAGCTACAGCAGTGGCTGTTTATCTGAGAGCCATATCAACTGTGTTAATTGCTGCTCAGCGTACTGTCAGGGCTGGAAGCTACCATAAGACATTTTATTTTCTCCAGGTAATCTATGAAGAGCTTGTCCTTAAAATTACAGGCAGTTTGTCCGACATCATGAAGCTATATTTGGATAGTTGCACCTTGTAATTCATTATTTTCACTTGGAGGATTGGTGAAGAGTAAGCTTTCCTCCCAAAGATGTCAAACCTTTGCCTGGTCTTGCTTGTCTCATGGACTGCCTGAACTACAACAATACTTGGAGAGGACATTGGTAAAAGTACTTGAATCCCTTTTCATGGACCTAATTCCTCCTCTGTCTGTCCCCTTTGATGTACTCACAATAGGTTCTGGTGTGTGCCAGATAAACTTAGCTGGCTTTGGCATGGTGAGTTGTCTCAACAAGAAAGGTTGTAGGATATCCAGCAATTTGTGCTGCTTCTCCTGGATGACTGCCAAGGAGATGTTCAATGTCTCTGCCACGTGACAGAGAAAGTCCTAAAAGACCTTCAGCTCTTCTACCAAGGCAGATGACAGAGGGTTGACCACTTCATCTGGCAAGGAGGATGAAATGGCGGGGATGGAGTATTTAAGGAAAGTGCTTGTGCGACTGTATTCCTCCTTTCCCAATACCAATCGGGGTTGAGCTGAAACAGATGGAAGTTGTTTCTTTGGTATGGGGGATCTGGTTCTGAAAGCCGCAGTTTGAGCCAATTTTTTGGAGTATGGATTTACTCTTCAAGGGATCAGTATGCCATGGTTGGCATGAGTAGTGTGGAGGACACACAGGTGGTACCCTACGTGACCCAGATGACCTTCCAATTACCCTGATAGATCCTGACAGTGCTTCTTCTCCAACTCCCACTGCACCAGCCAATGAGGTGAGGGGTGGCGCTCCTCAGTTGAAGGGGGAGGGATCACTGTACACTGCTCCCCCATCTGCCTAACCCCTGTGCATGCAGACCCCCTCATACCCAGACCCTCCTGCCAAGCCTCACACCCCTGCACTTGGACCACCCCAACAAGCCACCCGCATCTGGATCCCCACCCCACTAAGCCCCACTCCCCCAGCATCTGGACCCCCCCAACTATGCCCCCCACAACCAGACCCCCCCCTTCCAAACTCTATTCCCCCACATCCAGACTCCCCACCCCCAGTTGAGCCCCAACCACCTTCACCTGGACCCTCTGCAGAGTCCCTTACTGTTGCACCCAGAACCCTCCAACAAGCCCCTGTGCATCCAGATCTCCCACTGAGCTGCCTGAACCCAGACTGCCCCACTCAGAATCCTCTCAACCCATACCTGCATCCCCCCATACTAAGCCTCTCCACACTTGGATCCTGCCTTGATAAGCCTGCCTGCCCATACCTGGTGCACCTGGCAAGGAGGGCAGGGCCCTGGGGTTTTTCTGGAGCAGGCCCAATCCTTGCACTGTCAGGGCTGGGTGCAGCCTTTCTGCTGAGTCCATGTCCCGGGGGGGGTGGGGGAGAGGTGGCGGGTTGAAGCTGCACAGTGATCTCGCACCTCTGTGAAGCCAGTGACCTGTGCTCCCTAATGCCATGCTGGAGGCTCCACATTTATTTGACAAATAAGATTTGCAGAAGTTTGCAGAATTTTAAAATATTATGTGCAGCATTTTTAATTTTTTGGTTCAGAATGCCCCCAGGAGTATCAACATGTACCATGCCTGCAGCTGTGCTTACCCTGCTTCTGCTTCCAAACCTTGGTCCAGCCTGGTTCCAGGCCCTGCTTCTTCCCAGTTCCTGTCCTGTTCCAGCCTTGTTTCTGAACCTGCTCCTGTTCCTCTCCGGCTTCCAACTTCGATCCTCTGCTTCACTTCTGGCTTATGTGTCTAGTTTACCTTCTGGCTCTGACATTTAGCTTCTGTCTCTCTGGTACTGATCCTCGGCTCCCCCTCCAGCTCTGGCATTCGGCTTCTGTCCCTCTGACCCTCAGCTTGTTCCTGGACTCTGCTCCCCTGGACCAAGCTCTAACTGATTGGCTGGACTCTTATTTCAACCATTAGTCCTGACTGCCCAGACCCCAGTCAGTTACAGTTTGAACAGCCCAATACATAGATGAGGCCCACCTCACCGACATAGACCCCACTCAGGCCAATTTTTCCCTGGTGGAATTGGTGGATGGGCCAATGCAAGCACAAGTGTTCACCCTGCAGAAAACAGCCCTACAAGCCCAGGATCCACCCTGGCTCCAGCCTCCCAAGAGCCAAAGGTCCCACTTCCAGACAAGTTTAATGATGATTGTGGTCAGTTTTGAGATTTCCAAAATAATGCCAGCTCCTCCTCTTGCTAAGGCTTCACCCTTTAGCCTTTTACTGTAAGCTCACACCAGTGCCACAAAACAATGACATCCTTGATAAAAAGCTACTGGCCAACAAAGCAGCCTTCAAGGAATGGCGGCATCTCCTGGAGAATGTCAGGTTTCCAATCCAAGTCCTCACTGATCACAAGAACCTGGAATTCCTGAAGAAGGCTTGGCACCTAAAACAGTAACAGGCCCACTGGTCCCTCTTCTTTATTTGGTTTGACGGATGGTGACCTACCGTCACAGAACCAGGAATGCAAAGAAAGGTGTATTATCCCAGAATGGGGAGTACGGTGAACTTGACCAAGGGGTTTCATCCATGATCCTCAAACCGTCAAATTTCATTTTGAGTACCACTGTCCATAATCTGCTACCCTCCATGTGTTCTCTGCTGCCTAACGATCCCTTCACAATTCAGATCCACGAAGCCCTGGACAATGCTACCACCCAGATTGCCTTTCTGTATCATAAGGGGCACATCTACATACCCAGTGGTTCACCCAGGCTGCAAGTTCTACAAATCAGTCATGATCCTCTTCTGGCAGGTCACTTTGGTCAATTCAACACCCAAGCCCTCAAGGAGTTTCTGGTGGCTGGCCCTGCACACTTCAACAGCAACTTATATCTGGTCCTGTAACCTCTGTGCCCAGATCAAAATCCCATGTGAAACTACTCTTCAGCCCTTTTCCATTCCGCCTCAGTCTTGGGCCATTGTGTTGATGGACTTCATCATGGAACATCCGCCCTCCCAAGGATTCTAGTGGTCATTGATCTCCTGACAAAGATGGCACATTTTATACTGTGTCACAGCCTCCCCACTGCCCACAAAATAGCCCATCTGTTTGAAGACAATAACTTTCACTTTCATGGGTTGCCCACAAGCATAGTATCTGACCGGGGGTCACAGTTTATTGCCTGCTTTTGATGGAAATTTCTGTACCTCCGGACCATTCAACCTTGTACCTCAACCGTTTACTACCCTAGTACCAACAGTCAGGCAGAGAGAGTCAATCAAGTCCTCGAGCAGTACCTAAGCTGCTTCCTAAATTACCACCAGGATGACTGGTTGGCATTCATTCCCCATGTTGAATTCACCTTCAACTCCACCCATACTGCACCTCAGAAGACCCCCACTTAATAAATTATGGGTTCCACCTTTGGCAGCACCCTGAAATCCCCTTGCCTTACCCTTAACAGCCATCGCTGACCTTACTGTGCACATTAACCAAGTACATCAAGAATTCAGGCACCAGTTAAAAGAGGCTAAGACAGTGTACAAGCACCATGCCATTAGCCAGCTGATACCATCAGCCAACCCCCAATCTCATGAAAGGGGATAGGGTTTGATTGACTGCCCAAAACCTGCAATATAGCCGTCCATCCATGAAGCTGGACCACAAGTACTTGTGGCCATTTGAGAACACAGAACAACTTAACCAAGTAATCTTTCGATTACAGCTGCCAGAATTGCTTCAGATCCACCCCATGTTCTACATCTCCCTCTTGAAACCTTTATCCAGAATTTCTGCCCGCGCTACACTCCTCCTCCTCTGTCAATAATTGAGAAGGGCCAACAGGAACATGTGAACCAGCAGATTCTGGACTCTCACTGAGTCTGCGGAAGACTCCAGTATCTGATTGACTGGGAGGGATAAGTCCTGGAGGAGCAGACAAGAAGCTGTGGAACATGTCCAGATCCCAGACCTCCTGTGTGCCTTCCTGCCTAACCAAAGAAACACAGCCCCAGCATTCCTAGGAAGTGACCCTGAATGAAGGGGGTGCTGTCAGGGGTCAGACCAACCACTGGCCTGCTCCCTGACTAACTTCACTGCTAGGCAACCAATGAGTCTAGCTGCACTGCCTTGGAACTGACAGAGTAGCCAAATCACCTGACTGGCTGCTGGTTTAGCAACCCTGCTCATAAGCCTGGCACCCAGAGCAGATCTGCAGTTCCTCAACATGTACTATGCCCACAGCTGCACTTGTCCTGCTCCAGCCTGCTTCCAGGCCCTACTCCAGACTTGTTTCCATATCTACTCCACCTACTACCCACTCTGGCTCCAGCCTCCCTTCCCTCCAACTTCTGACGTCAAACCTCACCTATGGCTCTGGCATTCAGCTTCTGTCTCTCCAGTATCTCCAGGGGCCTGTGGGGGCGGGGGAGAGCAACAACAGGCACTCCATGATTTGTGTGTGTGTGTGTAGATGCTCTCTGGCCGCCAACCAATGCCTTATTTCAGCCCTGGCACCTATTGGCTTGGCAGATCATCCTCTGCAGCCCCCTAGGGGGCTGAGGGGGGGATGGGGGAGGGAAAGAGGAGCAATGACAGCAGGCATTCTGTGACTCAGGTCACTTTTCCCAGGTGGGCACAGGAGGGAGGTGCAAGGGTTAGGGGAGCAGAAGAGGGGTGTTCTCCAGTTACCCAGCCAATGATTAATTTGTGCCGTAACAGGTCAGTTGGAGAGGGAGACAGCTGCTTCTGCAAAGTCAGGAAGCCAGACTGACTTACTTTGCAGAAGCAGCTGCCTCCCTCTCCAATTGACCTGATATGACAATGAAGTTGGGAGAAGTTTCCTACATTGCTTGGCTGCTTAAACTACAGATAGGAGCATAGGGGATTTTCCTGCCTGTCTTGATCCATCCACCTCCCCTTTCTCTGTATACAGGGAGAGAGGGAATATAGGGCTGGAAGGTGGGGAAGCAGCCTCACAGGCTATGAACTACAGACAGCTGCTTCCCTGCCTTTGAGCTCCTGTATTTAGAACCCTGTGCGGATACAAAAAGTTGTATCCGCATCGATCCGCAAACATGGTCCATGGATATAAAACAGAAATCCACATATTTGCAGGGCCTACCGGTCATTGCTCTTTACCTGAGATAAATAAAAAGCCAAGAGGCAAAGAAAACCTATCAAAAAGTTTAACCACCAAAAATTGAAAACTTTGCAGACTAACTGGTTTCTTGCTAAGCAAGGAACAAGGATACCATAGGATTCTGTCTTGCAGCAACAGGTGATAAGAAAGAACCAAGCATGGGTTGTAGTCGTACCATCCTTTGTCTCTTCCGCTGTGGGAAGCAGGAGGGTCATGCAAAGTGCAGGCCAACCTCCCAGACACTGCCATTTTAAAGATTCCATTCTTGCACCAAGATTGGAATCTATATGAACAATTACTCAAAAAAAACAAAAAAACCTTAGCTCTAAGTATAATATCAAGTTAGAAATGTTTCCACATAGAAGTGAAATCCTGGTTCTATTTAAGTCAATGGTAAAACTCCTATTGGCATCAATGGGGCCAAGATTTCACTTTTGGTGTTCATAGTGACAGGTTGCAAGGCAAAACACACAAAGAATATCATATTGAAGTAAACAAAACATTATAATGAACTAAAGCTTCAGAATGTTCACAGTGAATCTAAACACTAGACATTAAATGATTAAATCGGCTCTAATGTTTAGCCCCAAGCTAGCAAATAAAATACCAGAAAGGATATACTTTATTTACATATCTGTGGAGCAGTTTTTAATATCTAGTATTTACAGAGCCCCTTCTGCGACACTGCTTTTGTAGCTGTATTTCCATGTCCAGTGCTTAAAATAACTTGAGGCTTAACAAAAAAAAACAAAAAAAAACCCCCAACATTACTGAGCATAGGTTTAATGCTTTTTTTGCACCAATAAAATGAAACATGCAAGAGTAATTGAAACATTATATCCATATATTTATTGCACAGATACATACTGATCCTATGCATAGTTTCTCCTGACAAATGCATTCTTTGATGTATAAGATGATCATTTTACAAGCGCAATATTTTAAAATGTTGAATTTCCAGAAAGCTCATTAATTCTGCACAGACTATACAAGCGATCTAGTGGTGGTGTTCAGTAGAGAAGAAAATTGAAGTTGTATGCTCTTAGTTATAATTATGACTGCATAAATAAGCAACAAATTATAAATCCCTCTCAGAATTCATAAGAGTAGATATTCTCAGATTAACATAAAAAGCATTAATTTATATTAACACATGCTCACCTTTAGTTTCTCCTTTAGACTTTCTTTTTCTGCCATCATTCTTCTGAAGTCAGCTAATGCAATGTCTCTTTCCTCTTCCACATGACTTTGAGAAACTAAAGTATGCTTTGCCTCTCTTCTTAACCTATTTAATTCATCCTGAGACTTTAAAAGAGTACTGCTTAGTAGTAGTCATACATTCAAAATAGTACATTGTATATAATGTTAAGAAAAATGACAAACTGATTTTTAGCATTCTGATTACACTAGATATACTGCATTTCTTTCTAGTTGTTTCCTAGACATCCAGAAAATGCTCCTTAAGTCGTACAAAGGCAAAGAATTCTTGATTTTCCCAACATACACTTAATGCTTTTTCTTTCTTACTTCTTCCTTATGTCCAACCCCCCTTCTATTCTCATTCATTACTTCCTACTCCTTCCTTTCCTGCTTCTATCCTCCCATCCCCTTCTCATGAATTCTACCTCTCCCTTATCTTCCTAACCTTTCTATTTCCAAATTCCAAGTACAGTATGTACATCTTAACTAATTACTTTTCAAAAGGAAAAGAGTTGTGAATTAGAAGTTACAATATACTATATGTAACTGTAGAAGCATCATTTGAAAGTGTTCTAAAATATATGTCGCTTCAAAAATTTCCTAAAAGGTCATATATTTGAGGGCATAAGATTCTAAAGTTAGCATTCTTTTGAGGATGCTAACCCATAGAGTACCATAGCATAAATATGAGTCAACAGTGTAACACTGTTGCAAAAAAAGCGAACATCATTCTGGGATGTATTAGCACCAGTGTTGTAAGCAAGACATGAGAAGTAATTCTTCCGCTCTACTCCACGCTGATTAGGCCACAACTGGATTTTTGTGTCCAGTTCTGGGCGCCATATTTCAGGAAAGATGTGGACAAATTGGAGAAAGTCCAGAGAAGAGCAACAAAAATGATTAAAGGTCTAGACAACATGACCTATGAGGGAAGATTGAAAAAATTGTGTTTGTTTAGTCTGGAGAAGAGAAGACTGAGAGGGGACATGATAACAGTTTTAAAGTACATAAAAGGTTGTTACAAGGAGGAGGGAGAAGAATTGCTCTTCTTAACCTCTGAGGATAGGACAAGAAGCAATAGGCTTAAATTGCAGCAAGCGAGGTTTAGGTTGGACATTAGGTAAAACTTCCTAACTGTCAGGGTGGTTAAGCACCGGAATAAATTGCCTAGAGAGGTTGTGGAATCTCCATCATTGGAGATTTTTAAGAGCAGGTTAGACAAATACCTGTCAGGAATGGTCTAGACAATACTTAGTCCTGCCATGAATGCAGGGAACTGGACTAGATGACCTCTCAAGGTCCCTTCCAGTCGTATGATTCTATAAAACAGCTAAAGCTGTAAAACTGGATTTAAAATATTAGGTGACTTCAGGCTTGTCTACACTGCCCTGCAGTTTGGACTATACAGGGCATGAACAGCAGTGCGCACCAAAAGTGCTGTGTTCTAATTTCCTCATGTGGACTCGGCCGGCACGAACTAAAAGGTTCCTAATTCACGTTAACATAGTCCTGTTTGAGAACTATGATGCTAACAAGATTGGGAACCTTTCAGTTTGCTCCCACGGCGCCTACACAGGGGAGTTACAGCACAGAACTTTGGTGTGCACTGCTGTTCACACCCCTGTAGTCCGAACAACAGAGAAGTATAGACATAGCCTTAGTTTACATATTAACTTGTGACACTAATAAAGCAGATTACAATTTTAACTCCTATCTACCTAATTTAAGATTTTCTACAACACTCCTCACTGTGGTATCTAAATTAGATATAAATTAGATTTGCACAGCAAATACCCTAACTGAATTCAGGAAGACACAGTAGCCACTACTAGAATTTCTTTGAAGTTACCAATTTATTACAAAGCAATAAAATCAGGAATTACCCAATTAACAAATAATCCTAAATTTGCAATCCTACTACAGTAGTTATAGCTTGGTTGGGCTATGCTCCTAGGCTCCCACCATGTTGAGGCCCCAAATCCCTCAATCCCCGCTTTTTTTTTTTTTTTTAAAATAAACAGTACTATGAAGTGTTAGTCAATGAATTTAATGGCAACTAGATCATGCCCTTAATTTCTTACTTGTTCATAAAGGACATTTAATTTGTCTCTTTCCGCAGTCAGTAATTTGACATTGGATTGAATTTCTATCATGTGTTTTTCAAATCTATCCAACATAGATTGTAGTTCATCTCTTTCCCTCGTGATCAACTTCACATTTTCACTCTGCAAAGTAAATCAGAAAATACTAAATATATATTTAGTAGATAACATTATTAGTAACATCCGTAAAATATATATTTCTAGGCAAAAGTCAGCAAAATGGAGCCCCAATCCCGATTCGGTTTCTATGCTTTACTGTAAATACCAAACAAGGAACAGTTTTTCCAAAACCTGACAAAACATGTAGGGTATGTCTATACAAAAATTAGACAACTGACTCAGGCTAAGGGGCTCAGGCTAAAGGGCTGTTTAACTGTGGTGTAGACGTTCGGGCTTGGGCTGCAGTCCAAGTCCAAAGTCTACACTGCAATTAGACAGTCCCTTAGCCCAAGCCCAAATCATCTGGCACAGGCCAGCTGTAGATTTTTAATTGTTGTATAGACATACCTGCATGTCAGGGTACCTTAGATACTCAGATAGACATACCCTTAGATCTCTCTTGCTTCTTTCCTCTTTAATTTGAAATAAAGATCTTTTTCTACAGATTGAGCAATAATGGAAGACTTAAAAAATGTCAAGAGTAAAAGAAGGAAATTAAGTCTACTATTTCAGAGTGGTAGCTACGTTAGTCTGTATCAGCAAAAATAACAAGGAGTCCTTGTGGCACCTTAGAGACTAACAAATTTATTTGGGCATAAGCTTTTGTGGGCTAAAACCCACTTCATCAGATGCACAGAGTGAAAAATACAGTAAACAGTATATATATTACAGCACATGAAAAGATGGGAGTTGCCTTACCAAGTGGGGGGTCAGTGAGAATGAGGCCAATTCAATCAAGGTGGAAGTGGCCTATTCTCAACAGTTGACAAGAAGGGGTGTATATCAACAGAAGGAAAACTACTTTTTGTAGTGATAACGAGGCCAAATCAATCAAGGTGGACGTCCCCCATTCCCAACAGTTGACAAGAAGGTATGAGTATCAACAGAGGGAAAAAAGAAAAGGAGTACTTGTGGCACCTTAGAGACTAACCAATTTATTTGAGCATGAGGTTTCGTGAGCTACAGCTCACTTAATCGGATGCATACCGTGGAAACTGCAGCAGACAATATATACACAGAGACCATGAAACAATACCTCCTTCCACCCCACTGTCCTGCTAGTAATAGCTTATCTAAAGTGATCATCAAGTTGGGCCATTTCCAGCACAAATCCAGGTTTTCTCACGCTCCACACCCCCCTACACACAAACTCACTCTCCTGCTGGTAATAGCCCATCCAAAGTGACAACTCTCTTCACAATGTGCATGATAATCAAGGTGGGCCATTTCCTGCACAAATCCAGGTTCTCTCATCCCCCTCCAAAAACCACACACACAAACTCACTATCCTGCTGGTAATAGCTCTCCAAAGTGACCACTCTCCCTACAATGTGCATGATAATCAAGGTGGGCCATTTCCAGCACAAATCCAGGTTTTCTCACCCCCCCACCCCACCCCATGCACACACAAACTGTATATAATGTATATAATGTCTGCTGCAGTTTCCACGGTATGCATCCGATGAAGTGAGCTGTAGCTCACGAAAGCTCATGCTCAAATAAATTGGTTAGTCTCTAAGGTGCCACAAGTACTCCTTTTCTTTTTGCGAATACAGACTAACACGGCTGTTACTCTGAAACAGAGGGAAAATTACTATAATGGTTCACAGTTACTTATTGTTCATGTTGCGAATATAATTTAAAAAGACAATTAGGATAAATAATTTTCTGCAGTTAATATTTAGATTATATTTTATCACTTCTTGAATTGAAGTGATATATTTCCAGCAACAGATCTACATTGCTGTTTCCACCATTCATTAATAAAGGGAGCGTTACCTTTTCTGGAGATCTACGGCATGGGCTAGCTCTTCGTTTTATCATCTTTTGAAGATATTCTAGCTCTCTTTTATAGTAATCCCTGTCTTCTTCTAAAGTCTTCACAAATGCATCTAGTCGAGAAGGTGACTTGTCTCCAAAAGCTATACCATATTCTAACCTCATTCTCTCTACTTCTAAGACAAGTTCTCGTTCTGCAGAGAAAAGCAACCAAGAAATAACAAAACTAGTGTATATATGAAGAAGAGACTATTTTAAGGAATGCACACTCAAGTTACAACAACAATTACTAAATATTACAACAAAATAGGATCATGAAGATAGAATACATTTTATTATTGACAAAACTAGAGTTAAATGTATTTGCCTATTATATACGAGTTAGAAGTTTTAGAAGTATTTCTAATATATTACAACTAGAAAGGTATGCAACAAAATCACACACACAGATGCACACACAAAAAATAAAATAAATAGAACAATAGCCACCATCAGTATACTGCAGTTCCATAACAATTTATTTTGCATTAACAATTAGAGTATACTATTCAGGACAGACATGTACCATCTACACGGTTAATAAGATTAGCACAAATAAAGCCTAAAATCACTATCGAACTCTGTACACCCCTCATGCAGAAAAAAATGCAGCTGTAGGTAAATTATATCATGCATGCACAGTTTCAGTGCTGGAATATTTTGATGGAAAACCTTAAGCCTTCATACAATTATTTTTATTCCAAATATAAACAGGATCCTGATTTAGTGTTATTACCACTTACAGACAAATATATTTAAGATTTTATTATTTTTAAAAAACAACATAAAAGATATATTTAAGAGAATCAATATTTAAACATTTACCTATAATTTCAAAGTTTTCAACTTTTTCTGAAAGCCTTTGTTTCTCTTGCTCAAGCTGGTTTAACAATAGTTCAAAATTTTGTTTTTCATCTGCTTTTCCAAAGAGTTCATCAGCCAGCCTCTCTTTTTCTCTCCGACACGAACATAACTCCTGACATAAAAATACTGAAAAAGTTAGTACTGTAGGTTCGTAAAAGTACCACTAAGTAAAAATTAAGCAAAGTATTTTAATAACAATTTCAAATTTTATTAACTTTCTAATTATGATCATATGTTGCTACTGTTTAACCAACCCCATGTACAAAATTTTAAATGTTAATGAATATGTATTGTTTTGGTGCCAGTTTTTTACTATAATCAAGTGTAAAGAAAAAATGCATTATGTTATATCCTGCATTCAGAACCCTGCAGTCAGCAATGAAACTAAGGCCTTGTCTACACTACGGGGAGAGATCGATCTAAGTTATGCAACTTCAGCTATGTGAATAACATAGCTGAAGTCGACATACTTACATCTACTTACTGCAGGGTCCACACTATGCAATGTTAACCAGAGATGCTCTCCCGTCAACTCCCCTGGCACTTCTCGTTTAAGTGGAGTACAGGAGTTGACGGGAGAGCAATCGGCAGTCAATTTAGTGGGTCCAGCTAAATTCACGACCGATGCATCAATAGACGAATTGGTAAGTGTAGACAAACCCTAAGAAGAACCAGATCAGTTTCATTCTGCTGCTATATTAAGAGGGAAAAATGATTTAAAAATAAAAAGTGGAGAGGAACCTGCAAAGGAAAGAAGATACGACTAAAGCAAGAGATCTTAGTAAGCAGGTCTGATCAAACAGTATTTCATAAATATAAAATATTTGATTAATTTAATTGGCATTAAATAATTTGTATGACAATATTTTGTTGTATTCAACCAGTTCTATATCTGGTCAAATACTGTTTCGTGCATATTTTTTCTATCATTAGCTCATCCTACTAATTGAATGCTTTTTAAAGAAATATTTTATATAAAGTTGATTTTAACATTTTCATACAATACTTAAACAGTGCCACTACATGATGTAAAAAGAAAAGGAGTACTTGTGGCACCTTAGAGACTAACCAATTTATTTGAGCATAAGCTTTCGTGTAGCTCACGAAAGCTTATGCTCAAATAAATTGGTTAGTCTCTAAGGTGCCACAAGTACTCCTTTTCTTTTTGCGGATACAGACTAACATGGCTGCTCCTCTGAAACTACATGATGTGTTGTTTTAAACTACAGGAGACACACTTTAAAGGACATGGGGACGCAGGTATTTTTCATCTGGGCTGTTAAGCTTTGTCTCCAACCTAGCAAGTGCTAGGTAAAACGTTGGAAGTCCTGATTAAGAGATTGAGCAGTTTCTATATGCAAAAAATTCTCTGAGATGTCCTGCTTGGGTGTGGTGAAAATAATTATGCCATTACAGATGCTCCCGAGGTTACGCAAGACCCAAATTATGCAAATTCGCACTTACGGAAAAAGTTCCATAAGCTAGAAATAGGAGGTTTTGGGGGTTTTTGGCGTAACAGTGAGGTATAAGTTTCCCATTTATGCAAAATTTGAGTTATGCGAGGCGTTCTGGAATGGAACGATTGCGTAACCCGGGGAGCGTCTGTACAAACTAAGGACTATGACATTGGGCAAGGAGAAATTATAACAAGGAAAAGATTGTACTCTACACAGAAATGTCCTTTGTAATACAATGTGTAGAAACAAATACAAAAAGAAAACTACAATGCTTAACCAAACTGTTTGTCTACAGAATTTTTTTCTTTCGTTTATTCAAATTTACAACATAATCATAGGATGGCTCATTCAGCTTTTTAACTTTGGAATGTACTCTCTAAGCTATTTTATTTAAGTTCTTAGATATTATAGAAAATATTCATGCCTATACACATTTTCTATTTTAAAAGAGCTAACAGATATTTTCATTCCTGTAAATTTAACAATTTATCTCATAAGGATGAATGCATGTTAAAATATTCTATACAAGATATGATAGACAGAAAAAAAAAAAAGAAATCACAACTTAATTGGAGTTACCTGAAGAAACCTCAATTTGAAAAGGTTGTTTTACTTACTGACTTAAATCTCGTTATTGTTTCTTCAAGATCCTGTATTTCACTATGTTTTCTTTTAATCTCTTTCTATTAATCAAAGTTAACATATATTAATAAAAAATAAGTATTCAAAATTATAATTCCTTTAAAATCAAACATCCTTGATATTGTGTACAATATATTTTTGTGAGACATATACAACTTACTTAGAAAGTGATTTCTACTTTGCTAAATTCTAAGTACATATACCCAGTAAAATGCTACATAAGCTGAACTTAATACCTAAGAATTTACTAGTCATCACTTACTTGATTGAGAGCTTGATTTCCATGTTATTTATTGAATAAAGAACAGAACAGAAGTACTGGAAAAGTCTAAAATTTGCTGCACACAGACTTATATTCCTCTTAGAACATAGAGATTAATTGCTTGATTCCTCAGACCAGAACCCTCCAAAACCAATCATCATTGTTACAAAGATCTATCTTGTCCCAGGAGTTCTTGGTCTCAGAATTTTTTTTTTAAAACAGTCTTCTTCCTTCTAGAAGCTAACTACTCTTTAAATAATTGTCTTGCCTAAAATAGTAAAGTGACAAAATAAGAGAAATAAGCCCATTTCCATTAGCATGCTTGCTGGTCTATTTTGTGCATTTTCCTGCTCATTCTAAATAGAACAGAGAAAAAAATCTTAAACCTTAAACACAAAGCACCAAGAGATGAACCCAAACAAAGTTTTATGGTATTTTATAGTACTAGACAAAGCTTTGTGATGCCATAGTAACAAAAATATATATTTAATCATGGTGTAAGGATAGTCACCTTTCAATGAGAAATTCTATACAACATTCTAAGTACATTTCATAGTGTTTTGATCTGCGGTAGGAAAATAATCCTTGTATCCTTTAAATGCAGATCCAACTCCTCAGACTTGAATGGGAGTTGGATCAGATCCATAACAACATAGCAAATTACAGTATTTGCTTACCTTAGCTTCCCCAATTTCCTTGTCTGCAGTCTCAAGCACAATTTCTTTGTGTCTTTCCAATTGCTGTGCCAAATGGTCTATCTCACTCAGTTCTTGGCAAAGTTCTTCATTTTTATTGCTTAAATGAACCACTTCACTAGTGACATTTTGTCTGGTGTCCAAAAGGTCTTGTATGCGATTCTCAAGCTCTCTATTTGTTTGCTGAAGATATTCAACCTAAGATGTATTTATAATTAAAACAGTAATATTAAATACAAAAATGTCAAATATTATTAAAGGAGATAGTATAATACCTCTTCCACTAATTCTGAATCACTGTACCTGCTTTACACATTAAAAACAAACTACATCTCTCCTTGAAAAAAATTGCAGTTTTTCCTATTCTTAAAATATAATAAAAGTTAACATAAAAAAAATTATTAACATGGAGTTAAGGTTGTAGGCACCCAACAGTGCCTTGTGCTTTATGCTCCTTGTGCCTTACTAGAACATGAATTTAATTCCCAGAACCCAAATACTGAGAAACAAAGAAGTGTGGAATTAAGACCCACTATCACCTTTACAAGAAACTTAGGGCTAGTCTACAATAGAAGCGCTACATAGCCAGTGAAGACACTCTATGGTGACCGGAGAGAGCTCTCCCATCAGCATAATAAATCCACTTACATGAGAGATGGTAGCTATGTTGGTGGGAGAAACTCTCCCGCCAACATAGAACTGTCCACACCAGTGCTTAGGTCAGTATAATTTACGTCACTCACACCCCGGAGCTACGTAAGTTATACTGAAGTAAGTGGTAGTGTAGACCTGGCCTTAGTATTGTAATAAAAAACAAACATCAGAAAACTGGGAAGTGTATAGCCAAGCTAAGGGAGCTGGAGTATTGGGGTTGCAAGCCCGCACCATTTCTGAAGGACATTAATGAGTGAGCATCCATGTCTCCACATATTCCCCCCCTACTACAGCCTCGGGGGCATTAATGGATGGAGAATCTATGTCCCTCACAAGTCCCCACTTGCTCTCCTCTCCCCATTCCTACTATGTACCTTGACAACCCCAATACCTCTCCCCACACCAAAGGCACTGAGGGGATATCACTACCCCCACATTCCTGACCTCCTTGAACTGCCACCCATGACACCTGTAGCCTAGGGAAGGAATTTGCCTACCTGGAGAGGAAGGATGGGCCAGTGGTCAGAGCATTAGCCTGGCACTCTTGAGACCCAGGTTTGATTCACTGCTCTGCCCTTGATTTCCTGTGTGCATGACCTTGGGCAAACCACTTCAGGTATATCTACATTTGGAGACAGGGGTGTGATTCCTAGCTTGAAGAGACATACTTGCGCTAGCCTTCATCAGGCTAGCATACTAAAAACAGAGCGTAGCCAAGGCAATATGAGCTCTGGGAAGGACTAGCTTCCCAAAGTATGTATGTAGGGTCTCCAATGGGCATGTATTCAGGGTGGCTAGCCCATCGTGCTGCCACAGCATTTTTAGCATGCTATCTCAATGAGGATACCATGAGTACGTCTCCTCAGGCTGGGAATCACACCCCCATCTCAAAGTTGAAACATACCCTTAGTTTCTCTGTGCCTCAGTTCCACATCTGTAAACTGGGATAACGATACTTCTATTGTCCACGAGGGTGTTGAGAGAATAATTAAAACAAATGTTCTGAGGTGCTCAGATATTACAGTAATGGGGGCCATATAAGCTAACTACATACATAGTTATCAGCAGTGCTCCCTCTAATATGTCCCCGAGGCACCTTAGACAAGCATTGCTAGTAGCTAGGGAAATGCGTTCCATGGACCACAGGAGACATGGGGGATGGGGGCAGTAAAGGGGATTGGCAGTACAAGGGGAACAAAGCATGACCCATTGGTTCCCTTTATGTTATGGGGGAACTGGAGTATCAGGGAACACAGCAGAAATGGGGGGAGGGGATTAAATGGGGATATGTATATCCCCATATAGATGCCCTCATTCATTTCCCCAGGCTTAGGGGGCTCCCTCGCTAGAGTCGTCCTATAAAGCAGGAGCTGCAATCTCCACTCCATATTATCTCACTGTGCTATTACATTATGAATAAGGGGAAATAATGCAAGTTAAGACCAAATAAATGCTTCCTTTTAAGAGGTCTACTGCTGTTTTTGTTTTATCCCTCAGTACCATTTTTTAAAATAAGTACAAAGGGTTTATAAAATTGACTTCAATGAGACAACTCACATGAGCAAAATTACCCACCTTCATGAGTGTCTGCAGGATTGCAGCCTAAATTACTCACTTCATTAATTTTGATCTTCAGTTAAACAATGTAAGCAATTTTTTACTTTTGAAACACATTTATTTTCAATTTCAGAATCTCAATTTTTCATCATTCTTTAACAGTTACTATTTAAAGTTGCTAGGTTTAATTTTAAAATTTTTCTTGAGATACTTATTTCTACTTCCTACTTAGAATTGTCTTTGCAGATTAATACTCCTGCTACACATGCTATGAACAGGTTAACATTTAGGGGGCATTTGTATGGCTCAAAGGCACCACTTTTCCAGATTATCTGACCCTATGATGCCAAAGACAATGTGGTATCTACAAAGACAATGTAGTTGAAGAATCAGAGTTAACTGTAAGTAACTTCTCTTTTCAGTGTACAGTTTCAGTCCCTCACACACAGAAAACAATATAAAGGACCGAACAAAAACTTTACTGTTTTCAAATTAGTCCAAACATCATACAGAAATTTTACAGTTTGAACATAACAAAATGAAAGTTACTAAACACAGCTGTCATACCAAAATATTTTAGTCAGAAACCGAGACCTTTGGGCTATAAACTGAAAGTATTCTAAACAAACATTAAGTCATTTAAAAATAAACTGGTAACAAAAGACATGATGCAATTTTAAATTAAGCATCTTAAGCTGATTTTGTTTCTAACATAAAACATACTTTTTAAAAAAAGAGGAGCTACAAGTAATTTATAGGTTGCTAGTATTTCTAAACTTGACAAACTAATGTGCATAAATGTGTTACCTGCAAATTTAAATGGGCAATAAGCTTCTCGTTACTTTTACTTCTGGATTCCAAAGATATAACATCATGAGAGCGACCACCATCCAGTGCTAGTACTAGACGTTCTATCTCTCTATCTCTCAGCTCAACCTTCAGGGAGAAAATATTTATTCCTTTTAAGTGCTTATTTATCTCCTGGCCAGTCTTGGAAAACCTCTACTATTTTTGTATACATTAAATAGATTGAATATAAAGTTGCTAGCCTTTTATTTGTCACAATAATAATAAAAAACATACAACTGGATGATATACTGTAAGAGGAAATCTGAAAATTTAAAATCTCCAGAACATTAAAGGCAGTGACCTGGCTGGGAAAATGCCACTGCTTACTTTATTATATTTATCACTTTTAAGTTGAAAATGTTCAATATTTTAAAAGAATATTCTCCGCTCCACCATCTTATCCATCTGCAGCCCAAACCAATAATCCCACTCCCCCATTTATTTATTTATTTTTGGTAACAGTACAAGAAAAACTACAGAGTGGTTTGTGTTCATTTAAAATGAAAAGAAATGAATCTGTGGTAAAAATTAAATTTGAGAAGTTGCTTGAAAAGAATATTCTGATCAAATACATATCTTTAAAAGAGTAAATAATAGGCACAAAAAGGGAATAGAAATCGCATATGCAAAGTACAACAAAGGCACAGATCTCAGAAATTCAAGAACTCAAAATGCAAAATATATAAATGTTTTCAAAATCCAAAGCATGAGTTCAATCATGTCTTCGTTACTAATGGTTATTATGACTGACATGTATAAATTGGCAAAAAAGTGTTTTTCAAGTATATTCCCAATGGCAAATGTTTTCCACAAGCACATTCTCATTAAAAAAAAAAGTAAAAAAACCTTACTAAACAGATTCAAAAGTGAAACATCTAAGTATTGGTATTCTATAATGTGGCTTATTCATGTGCCAACGTGCTTTCTCAGGCATACTACCATAGTGCCAGCTAACGCGTACAAAGGGTACCCTTAACCAATACTTTGCATCAAATGTGCTACATCAGTCAACTGTAAGCAGCATTGCTTAAATCAGTAGTTCTCAACTAGGGGTACATATATCTCTGGGGGTAATGCAGCGGTCTTCCACAGGGTACATCAACTCATCTAGATATTTGCATACTTTTACAACAATCTACATAAAAAGCACTAGCAAAGTCAGTAAAAACTAAAATTTCAGGCAGACAATAACTTGCTTATACTGTACTATACACTGAAATGTAAGTACAAAATTTATATTCCAAACTATTTATTTTATAATTATATGGAAAAATGAGAAAGTAAGCAATTTTTTCAGTAATAGTGTGCTGTGACACTTCTGTATTTCTATGGCTGATTTTGTAAGCAAATAGTTTTTAAGTACAGTGAAACTTGGGGTACACAAGAGAAATCAGACTCCTGAAAGGGCCGGGGTACAATAGTCTGGAAAGGTTGAGAGCCACTGGCTTTAACCAAATGAGGAATGTTTTTATGCATGAGTGCAAGTTATCAACATCGCAGCCACACAACAGGCATAAACAGATTGCAGTAATATTATGCTTATTTGGATAATGAAGGATTTTTGTCACCTCTAATATCCTGCACATTCCTTAGGGAAAGAAAAGAGGTTATAATTTGATTATGTCAGGTGGTCGAGTCAATGCTTCAGGCAATGGAGCAAGCTTGCTAAGGTCACTGATGCATTTACTTCTGGTGCTCCTGTAGGTACTGTCCACTTTGTTTTACAGATACCCAGATTTGCTTGTCTCAGAGGAAAATGCATTAAGATCAGAGTTTAGAAATTATTTTAAAACCAGAGAATGTCAAAGGATTTTACTTTGTAAAAGTCAGACTTAACACTGTTCTTTCCGTCCTTCCTTTTACCCAATCTGGTATTGGAAACTGATGTTTCCAAAGCTATTTGGGGAAGAATCTCTGATATCTCAGCTTGGAATAACAGAAGAACAGAGTTTCAATATGAAAAGATTTCAAGATGCCCAGTACTTTGTTCTAAACTAAACTAAATTCAAATTCTAACAAAGAATTTTATACAATCTTACCTGACCAAAAAATAAAGTAAGGGGTAAGATCATTTGAATTACCGACCTTGTCTTGAATATTTTGAAAAGCAAACTAGGAAGGAAGAAAAATGCTGTGGCAAAGGGAAGATGTGACTTTGACATGGGACATTCTCACGTTTGGTGCACTAGTATGAAAAGGTCACAATTGGTGTGACTGGATGCAATACTCATCTAAAGACTGGAAAAAGACCAGAATTCCTGGTCAGACCCCTATGCAGGTAGGCAATGTACAAGAAATCCAGAACAAAGACAACTACATCTCTAACTCTCCAGACAACTAGCCTGGAAGGTAGGAACAGCAAAAGAAAATCAGCTGCTGGGACTCATGCAAGACCAACCAAAAGCACTGGGAAGTACCTGATTATAAGGAGTAGCAAGAAATCCAGGAATATACTTAACAGGAAAAAAGACTGCTTTCAGGGAGATGCCTTTTGAAACAGCCATGAATTGGTGTACCTTTGCACCTGAGGGAAGGGAGTTATTTTATCTGTTTAAGCTGCATCGTGCCCAAAGGAAAGACAATTAAGGGACTGGGTTGGCTGGATCATGGTCTGGGCAGGAGGTAAAGCAAATGGTTGAAGGAAAGGCAGTGGATATTTCGGTCCCTGGATCTTTGGCCTGCCTTCTTTGTTTACAGCCTAAGGCTAGAGCTCTCAATACAAGGGAGAAAGGAGCTCACCATCACCTCCTTAAGTACTGTTACAGGTGATATTTGTTTGTGACCCACAAGAAAATTCAAATTAAAAACACATGCCTACAAGAATCTCCTAAGAACAAGCAACCATCACCTGTAGATTGAAACTTCTATTCCTCTTTCACTACCTTTAAATCAAAGACAAAGAAGGTCTCTGGAGAAGCTGGATACAGTTTTGCTAGCATTTCACCACAGACTGAAAATACCTCGGTTTCAGCTGGAGATAAACTCCTTTAAGAGTTATTCAGAGTTATCAAAGAAGTTAAATTGGACAAAGTATCAGAAAAAGTGTAAGAGTCCAGTGTGATGTTTCTGTCATTTATGACTATATGCAATGAGAGCCCTTGCATTTTGGGGAGGGCCTGAGAAACAATTTTGCTATTACTCTTCCACCGCAGTAATCACATCACATTACTGCACAGGACTGGCATTAGAATTTTGGGAAGGACCATTAGAATGACTTTTGTATCCCTCTCCTCAAATTTTCAGGCTAACACCAAACTTCTCCCCTGTGGTAGAAGTGAAGACCAGATGATTATGATGGATAATGTGCACAGAGAGCATTAAAAACATATATTAAGGGACAGGGGCTGCTAGGGCTCTCGTTCATAAAGAATGGTACATACAGACTAGGTAATTTTCTCTGTCTTTTCTCCAATTTAACTAGAAAACCCCAACTAGTCAATGATATTGATGTAACTTAATCTCTCAAAATCCCATCATTTTCCCTAAAAATTTTCAGTCTCCAGGGAAGCACAATACATAAAATTAATTTAACTTAATATCTGTGCTTTTTTGCTTCTTCCCTTTCCTTATTGGTTCTTTACTTCCATCTCCACACCATTTTGTTCTCATTTCTGTCTTTGATCATTCTCTCTTTGGAAGGCAACATCTATCTATCTTCCTCTTTTTCACATTTGCTCCCATTTTGTTGTCCACTGCCTTATTTCTTCCTGAGTTACACTGTCTCTACCGCCCTCTCTATACCCCAAGTATTCTCTGTCCTACATATTCCACCATGCTATCCACGGTCTCCTCAAGGTCCTCCCTCAGCTCCCTTTCTAATATTATACATGGCACTTAAGTGGTGCTTTTCAAACTAGTGATAATCACATGACTACCATTGTGGGGAAGGTTAGGATTATTACCTCCATTTTACAAACAGAGCAACTGAGGCAGAGAGCAAGTCAGTGTGGAATACGAACTTCCCCTGCTCCCAGACCCAAGCACAAATGACTAGATCTAAGTATCTTACACTAATGAGCTACTTCTTGTGGCCTGAGGTCACACTGACTCCTCAACAGAAGAGTTGACTTAACAGCAAACAGCTGAAAGGCAGCTTTCAGCAGCCCTACCACAATCAACAACAGACCTTTCTGTCCCTTCAGAGCTACAAAAATATCTGGGGATCTTCCCCACGCCCACTAAAAATTAAAGCAGGCATAGCTGTGGGTTTCATGAATCACAAAGATAAGCTGTGGGTAGCTGTTTGGTGGGCTATAAACAGCACAAGAATTTTTTTGGGTGGAGGAGGGGAATCAGTGACAAACTATCAGTCCTAGCAAGCTATTTTAACTGGTTTACATTCGCAAGGCTTTCTCTGAAAAGAGGCTTTGTGGGGGAGGGAGGGAGAGAGAGAGAGAGAGAGAGAGAGAGAGAGAGAGAGAGAGAGGGAATGGAGGCTAGTGGGGGAGGAACAAGGCCACATGTTTTTTCACTGTCAGAGAAAACATGGTGAAGGTAGAACTCCAAGAAAAGATTAAAATTTACCCTAAAAAATTATCAAGAATTTATCAGTTTCAGAAGAAATCCACTTTTGGATGAGAAAACTAAAATCTTAATAACCAAGACTCAGAGTAGTAGATGTTATTAAACTATTTGGTTTCAAAATATTAGTAATTTTAAGTCTGTACATATACCCTGCTCCTGAGATTTTTTTAAAGCATCAGTTCCCCATTAATTTAAACTAAGTCAATATTTTATCATTTAGTATAATCACCTTTCTTTTTTTATTTACATATGTTTAAAAAGCAGATATTATTTATGTAAAAGATATCCTACCTATCTCTCCACATATGCAGAGTGCAAGTCTAAAAGTTCATACTTTAGTCCAAAACAGGAATCTAATAAACCACATATGGACTAAGAAACTGCAAAGATATTTGAATCTGGTTAGGATAAACTTTTTTAAAAATCAGTCCAAACTTAACAAAAAAATTATCTTTGATGTATTTGTATATCAAAGTGATCCTGGAATGATTTGTGCTTGTATACATACATGAAAACCTCAATTTAAAATGCATTAAGTATATGTTATTTAATGGAATCATTGATCCAAACAGAACATAAGCAGTAGGAAAACATCTTTAAGAAAACATCTTTGCATTAGCAATTTCATCCAGAAGTATAAAAGCAACACAGTATAGAATAGGGGTAGAATAATATTACTAATTTATGGAACTCACTCTGACCATATTTAAAGCTTAATGCTTTTCCAGTAATGTAAACATACAAATTATACACAGACTATTCCAGTGTCACTGTGGCAAAACAAAACAAAAAAATCTTGGAAGTGTTTATTCTACCTGTTTGCTATAATTTTTCACCCCACGTTCAGATATCTCCAGCTTTTCTTGCAATTCGGCTACTTCCAACTGAAGTTCATGAATTCTGAAATATATTTACAATATAGTGCATATGTTCAGATTGTGTTGTATTACTAAATGAAGCCAAACATATTCTAGTGAGATAGAGTTTCAACAGTTTTTTATAAATATTTGCTCCTTGCCCCCGCAAGAGATACATTGGACTAAACAGAAGAGTTACAGCCATGCATAATATAAGTACAGAGGCTTCAGTATGAAAAGTAGATGAGCTTTAATAAAAGAAAACCAGGAAGATATCAGAGAAAAATTTGTTTTAAATGACTAGAGCCTCATACAAGTTCAAGTTCCCAGGACAAACAAATATTCTTAATACGTAACTGAAAAAGGGGGGGGAAAAAAAAAAAATATATATATATATATATAGACAAACACCTAAGATGAGACACCTTCTCCTCAAAACTCTGCCCTCTTGGCTTCAATTCACAGTATTTGAACTAAAATTCATTTAAGGTACCATATTAGAATCTGAAGAGAAATGCTTTAAGACCATAAGCTATTCTTAAATCTCCATTGCTAGTGTGTTATACATTTATAGCATTAATCAGATAAGACAGAAAATATCATATTGCCTCTATATAAATCCATGCTATGCCCACATCTTGAATATTGCGTGCAGACCTTGTTGCCCCATCTCAAAAAAGATATATTAGAATTGTAAAAGGTACAGAAAAGAGCAACAAAAATGATCAGGGGTATGGAATGGCTTCCGTATGAGGAGAGATTAATAAAACTGGGACTTTTCAGCTTGGAAAAGAGACAACGGGGGGGGAATAAGATAGAGGTCTATAAAATCATGACTGGTGCGAAGTAAGCAAATAAGGAAGTGTTACTTACTCCTTCTCATAACACAAGAACTAGAGGTCACCAAATTAAATTAATAGGCAGCAGGTTTAAACCTAACAAAATCAAGTATTTCTTCACACAACACACAGTCAACCTGTGGAACTCCTTGCCAGAGGATGTTGTGAAGGCCAAGACTATAAGAGGGTTCAAAAAGAACTAAATAAATTCATGGACGATAGGTCCATCAATGGCTATTAGCCAGGATGGGCGGGAATGGTATCCCTAGCCTCTGTTTGTCAGAAGCTAGGAAAGGGAGACAGGGGATAGATCATTTGATGATTACCTTTTCTGTTCTTTCCCTCTGAAACACCTGGCATTGGCCACTGTTGGAAGACAGGTCTAGTTGGACCATTGCTCTGATCCAATATTGCCATTCTTATGACATACACAGAAATTAAGAATGACGTAATGTAATCTTTATTCCATATTGAGAGCACTGTCGGTCAATAAAAATGATATTCAGTGTAAAAAATAGACTGTTCTTAAAGAATATGTATTTATTTTCCGAGAGAAATCACTTGATTGCTCTGGTGTCATTACCACAGAAATACATGAATGACTGACTCTTCACGCACTTAGATGTTCTTCTTGGCAAAAAAAATCTAGAAGGGCTATAGAGTAGCAAATCAAGTGAATGTGTGATTGGTGCTGCAAAACTTCTTAGCAATGAGACATGAAATGCTATATCATGTCAAAGATTAAAGAGAGAGATGAGAAAAATATTGTTACAACAGCAAATATATATTACCAACATTTCAACATTTTGAAAAAAATCTTTAAGTCACCTGTTATCAGCCACTTGAAGAAGATCTGCAACATAGGGGTCCTCTGGCTGAGGAATTGGATAAGTGCTGACTCCTGAAGGAGGGACAGGTTGATCAATCTGCATGAGTTGACGCCTGAATGGAATGTTTCTTTTCCTGCCACCTAAAAATCCACAAATGCTTATTACTTGAAATTGAAGTAAAAGAGGATATTATATGTTATTTGAAGTGAAATATTCAATAGCTTGTGAATTGGTATGTTCCTCCTTTTCGTCACAGAGAACTGCCCATGAATAGAAGTCATACATTCTTGACAACATCTTTAATAAAATTCACATTAATTTTGTCTAATTCCAATTTTAAATAACCAAATATGCAGTCTGATCCAGATAAAGTCCAACGAAAGAAATTTCCCTCCATATGTTTGGTGGCCTATACTTTCTACAACACAAGCTGTAGAACTTGTTACTGTTTCACCAACCCTCACCCTCTCAACTAAGCAGTAGCTACAAGCACAAGAGCTGCTAGTAACAACATTACTGAGAAAATGTTTAAACACTTTAAATAACTTTCAGATTCTGTTATTTCTATTTGTAATATTTTCAAACAGTCTCAATAGTCATCATGTAATGTATGCAGTGTTGTTGTAGCTATGGTCGTCCCAGGATATTAGAGAGACAAGGTCGGTGAGGTAATATCTTTTACTAGAACAACTTCTGTTGGTGGGGGAGATGAGTTTTTGAGCTACACAGAGCTCTTCTTAAAGACAGAAGTTGGTCCAGAAAAAGATATTACCCCATGTCAAGGTTCCTCCCCCACTCTGAACTCTAGGGTACAGATGTGGGGACCTGCATGAAAAACCTCCTAAGCTTATCTTTACCAGCTTAGGTCAAAACTTCCCCAAGGTACAAAATATTCCACCCGTTGTCCTTGGACTGGCCGCTACCACCACCAAACTAATACTGGTTACTGGGGAAGAGCTGTTTGGACGCGTCTTTCCCCCCAAAATACTTCCCAAAACCTTGCACCCCACTTCCTGGACAAGGTTTGGTAAAAAGCCTCACCAATTTGCCTAGGTGACTACAGATCCAGACCCTTGGATCTTAAGAACAATGAACAATCCTCCCAACACTTGCACCCCCCCTTTCCTGGGAAACGTTGGATAAAAAACCTCACCAATTTGCATAGGTGACCACAGACCCAAACCCTTGGATCTGAGAACAATGAAAAAGCATTCAGTTTCTTACAAGAAGACTTTTAATAAAAATAGAAGTATATAGAAATGAAGAAATCCCCCCTGTAAAATCAGGATGGTAGATATCTTACAGGGTAATTAGATTCAAAAACATAGAGAACCCCTCTAGGCAAAACCTTAAGTTACAAAAAAGATACACAGACAGAAATAGTTATTCTATTCAGCACAATTCTTTTCTCAGCCATTTAAAGAAATCATAATCTAACACGTACCTAGCTAGATTACTTACTAAAAGTTCTAAGACTCCATTCCTGGTCTATCCCCGACAAAGACAGACTATAGACAGACACACAGACCCTTTGTTTCTCTCCCTCCTCCCAGCTTTTGAAAGTATCTTGTCTCCTCATTGGTCATTTTGGTCAGGTGCCAGCGAGGTTACCTTTAGCTTCTTAACCCTTTACAGGTGAGAGGAGCTTTCCCCTGGCCAGGAGGGATTTCAAAGGGGTTTACCCTTCCCTTTATATTTATGACACCCCATCATGTAATAATGCAAACAGAGTTCACTGACATGCAATTCCAAATTTAGTGGCTTTAGCAGAGAATTCAGTGACTGGGTTTAAAAATGCCAGCTTTGCCTTACAGAGAAATGTTAAAGCAAATTAAACCCCCATTCAATAGCGAGATCTAAAACTTATATGATAAATTTTCATTAACACAATAAAAATAAAGCTGCACAACATGCAACATATTGGCCCACATTTTATTCTCTCCTCCTCCCCCTCACTTTCTGCCTTTGCTGTACATTTCAGTGGAACAAATATGGCAATTTCCTGCAACATCTTGGACAAAATGTTATTGAATTAAGTGTAAGTATCTATGGGATCTATCATACTTAAAAAAGGTTATGTATTATTATGGGCTGGGATTGCATGCAACCTCTCTGAGGGATGACTACAAAGTAGAGTCCTGCAACGGACTATTTTTTTAAACCCACATCCATCCTGCTCCGCAATACCCACTCCCACTCACTCCAGTATTGTTTCTTGCATTTTTATCCCGCCTCCACCTGCAAAAACTTAGATCCTGCAAATCCCACAAAAGAGACAGATTCCCCCATGCTACTAAAACAAACAAAACTATGGCTGTCGAATAATTGCAGTTAACTCACACGATTAACTAAAAAAAATTAATCATGATTAATCAGTTTTAATAGCGCTGTTAAACAATAGACTACCGACTGGAATTTATTAAATATTTTGGATTTTTTTTTTTACATTTTCATATATAATGTATTCTGTGTTGCAATTGAAATCAAAGTGTATATTAGTTTAGATTACAAATATTTGCACTGAAAAAATGATAAACAGAAGAAATAGTATTTTTCAATTCACCTCATACAAGTACTATAGTGCAAACTCTGTCGTGAAAGTGCAAATTACAAATATAGATTTTTTGTTGCATAACTGCACTCAAAAACAAAACAATGTAAAACTTTAGAGCCTACGAGTCCATGCTGTCCTACTTCTTGCTCAGCCAATTGCTAAGACAAACAAGTTTGCTTACAACCACCATTCCAGAGGACATGCTTCCATGCTAATGAAACTCGTTAAAAAAATAATGCATTAATTTAATTTGCAACTGAACTCCTTGTGGGAGCACTGTATGTCCCCTGCTCTGTTTTACCCGAATTCTGCCATATATTTCATGTTATAGCAGTCTTGGATGATGACCCAGCATGTTGTTCATTTTAAGAACACTTTCACTGAAGATTTCACAAAACGCAAAGAAGGTACCAATGTGAGATTTCTGAAGACAGCTACAGCACTCGATCCAAGGTTTAAGAATCTGAAGTGCCTTCCAAAATATGAGAGGAACGAAGTGTGGAAAATGCTTTCAGAAGTCTTAAAAGAACAACACTCCAACGCGGAAACCCGAACCACCAAAAAAGAAAATCAACCTTCTGCTGGTGGCATCTGACTCAGATAATGAAAATGAACATGCGTCGGTCTGTACTACTTTAGACTGTTATCGAGCAGAACCTGTCATCAGCGTGGATGCATGTCCCCTGGCATGGTGATTGAAGCATGAAGGGACATATGAATCTTTAGCGCATCTGGCATGTAAATATCTTGCAATACTGGCTACAATAGTGCCATGGGAATGCCTGTTCTCACTTTCAGGTGACATTGTAAACAAGAAGTGGGCAGCATTATCTACTGAAAATGTTAACAAACTTGTTTGTCTGAGCGATTGGCTGAACAAGAAGTGAGTGAACTTGCAGACTCTAAAATTTTACATGGTTTTATTTTTGAATGCAGTTTTTTTTGTACATAATGCTACATTTGTAAATTCAACTTTCATGATAAAGAGATTGAGCCACAGCACTTGTATTAGGTGAATTGAAAAATACTATTTCTTTAGGGGTTTTTTTACAGTACAAATAGTTGTAATCAAAAATAAATATAAAGTGAGTACTGTACACTTTGTATCCTGTGTTGTAATTTAAATCAATATTTGGAATGTAGCAAACATCCAAAAATATTTAAATAAATGGTATTCTATTATTGTTTAACAGTGTGATTAAACATGTGATTAATTTTTTTAATTGCTTGACAGCCATAAAAACAACAATTGTTAAATATATATATATATATATATAAAAAAGTGCAGATGATGGGGCTTGCTGCAAATAGCACAGTGTAGGCAAGGAACTGTGCCACCTGGAAAAACATCCTGTCAGGAGGGAGAGAGACATGGCTCTCTATACAAGACACACGATGGCTGAAAAGCTGGAAGCCTAAAAGAAGCTAAGAGAAGCTGGGTGTCCTTAAGGGATCCTGGAGGGGGGACTACAGGTGCAGTTGCCCCAAACCATAACAGTAAACATACCAAAATTATATGTTTGACATATGCTTTGCCACAGTGAGAAAAATAAAGATTGCCTGTATGAAAGAATAATTTCCACGGTCAGAATATTGTGAAGCAACAGGAAACCTGGGATTCACAAGCTATCACTTGATCATATAACCATGGAACTGCAGACCAGTGCAAGTTTCCATAGCTACACAAGAGCCATAGAACTCTTATTGCTACAGAAATACACCTTGAGTGATGCTACATTAAAAATGTTAAAGCAGAAAAATAAACCACCAAAAACAAAGCTATGAGATAATGTTTCTGTGGTAAAAAGGTGTTCGGTAAAGGATTGAAGGAACCCTTCTAGTAATTCTGAAAGATGAGCAAGAGAATCACACCTGAAAATTTTGTGCAAATTCCCCAGCAGCAAAATTAAAATCAAGAGAATTGACTGGATTTTGACAGCTTCATTCATTATGTCTTTACAAAGCCACTGGAAAGTTTTTCAGAAATGCAGAAGTGAGTCTAAGCCCTGGTCTACACTAGGAGTTGAGGTCGAATTTAGCAGCGTTAAATCGATTTAACCCTGCACCCGTCCACACAACTTAAAGGGCTCTTAAAATCTATTTCTTTACTCCACCCCCGACAAGGGGATTAGCGCTGAAATTGGCCTTGCCGGGTCAAATTTGGGGTAGTGTAGACGCAATTCGACGGTATTGGCCTGCGGGAGCTATCCCAGAGTGCTCCATTGTGACCGCTCTGGACAGCGCTCTCAACTCAGATGCACTGGCCAGGTAGACAGGAAAAGGCCCGCCAACTTTTGAATCTCATTTCCTGTTTGGCCAGCGTTGCAAGCTGCAGGTGACCATGCAGAGCTCATCAGCAGAGGTGACCATGCAGAGCTCATCAGCAGAGGTGACCATGATGGAGTCCCAGAATCGCAGAAGAGCTCCAGCATGGACCGAACAGGAGGTACGGGATCTAATCGCTGTATGGGGAGAGGAATCTGTGATATCAGAACTCCGTTCCAGTTTTCGAAATGCCAAAACATTTGTCAAAATCTCCCAGGGCATGAAGGACAGAGGCCATAACAGGGACCCGAAGCAGTGCTGCGTGAAACTTAAGGAGCTGAGGCAAGCCTACCAGAAAACCAGAGAGGTGAGTGGCCGCTCCGGGTCAGAGCACAAAACATGCCGCTTCTATGATAAGCTGCATGCCATTTTAGGGGGTTCAGCCACCATTACTCCAGCCGTGTTGTTTGACTCCTTCAATGGAGATGGAGGCAACACAGAAGCAGGTTTTGGGGACGAGGAAGATGATGATGATGAGGTTGTAGATAGTTCATAGCAAGCAAGTGGAGAAACCGGTTTTCCCAACAGCGAGGAACTGTTTCTCACCCTGGACCGGGAGCCAGTACCCCCCGAACCCACCCAAGGCTACGTCCCGGACCTGTCAGGCGGAGAAGGGACCTCTGATGAATGTACTTTTTGAAATAGTATACATGGTTTAAAAGCAAGCATGTTTAATGATTAATTTGCCCTGGCATTCGCGGCCAGTACAGTTCCTGGAAAAGTCTGTTAACATGTCTGGGGATGGAGTGTAAATCCTCCAGGGACATCTCCATAAAGCTCTCCTGGATGTACTCTGAAGCCTTTGCAAAAGGTTTCTGGGGAGGGCAGCCTTATTCCGTCCACCATGGTAGGACACTTTACCACGCCAGGCCAGTAGCACATAGAACAAAGCATTGCAATGTATGTTTGCTGGCGTTCAAACAACATCCGTTCTTTATCTCCCGGTGTTATCCTCAGGAGAGTGATATCATTCATGGTTACCTGGTTGAAATAGGGTGCTTTTCTTAAGGGGACATTCAGAGGTGCCCCTTCCTGCTGGGCTGTTTGCCTGTGGCTGAACAGAAATGTTCCCCGCTGTTAGCCACAGCGAGGGGAGAGGGGTTAGCCACACAGTGGGGGGGGGGAAGGGAGGCAAAATGCGACCTTGTAATGAAAGCACATGTGCTATGTATGTAATGTTAACAGCAAGGTTTACCATGAAAGAGTATACCCATTGTTCTATAAAATGTGTCTTTTTAAATACCACTGTCCCTTTTTTTCCTTCCACCAGCTGCATGTGTTTCAAGGATCACAGGATCTTCTCCTTCCCAGAGGCTAGCAAAGATTAGAAGGCAAAAAAAACGACACTTGTGAATGTTCTCTGACCTCATGCTGTCCTCCCACACTGACAGAGCACAGATGAATGCATGGAGGCAGACAATGTCAGAGTGCAGAAAAGCACAAAATGACCAGGAGGAGAGGTGGCGGGCTGAAGAGAGGGCTGAAGCTGATAGGTGGCGGCAGCGTGATGAGAGGAGGCAGTATTCAATGCTGAGGCTGCTGGAGGATGAAACTAATATGCTCCAGTGTATGGTTAAGCTGCAGGAAAGGCAGCTGGAGCACAGACTGCCGCTACAGCCCCTGTGTAACCAACCGCCCTCCTCCCCAAGTTCCATAGCCTCCTCACCCAGATGCCCAAGAACTCGGTGGGGGGGCCTCCGGCCACCAGGCCACTCCACCCCTGAGGACTGCCCAAGCAACAGAAGGCTGGCATTCAATAAGTTTTAAAGTTTTAAAGTGCTGTGTCGCCTTGTCCTTCCCTCCTTCACCACCCCTCCCGGGCTACCTTGGCAGTTGTCCCCCTATTTGTGTGATGAATTAATAAAGAATGCATGAATATGAAGTAACAATGACTTTATTGCCTCTGCAAGCGGTGACCAAACGGGAGAGGGGAGGGTGGTTAGCTTACAGGGAAGTAGAGTGAACTAAGGTGGGGAGGGGTTTCATCAAGGAAAAACAAACAGAACTTTCATACCGTAGCCTGGCCATTCCTGAAACTGGTTTTCAAAGCTTCTCTGATGTGCACTGCGCCGTCCTGTGCTCTTCTAACCGCCCCGGTGTCTGGCTGCGCGTTGTGCCTCAACCTCCCACCCCGCCATAAACGTCTCCCCTTTACTCTCCCAGATATTGTGGAGCGCACAGCAAGCAGTAATAACAATGGGAATATTGGTTTCGCTGAGGACTAAGCGAGTTAGTAAACTGCGTCAGCACGCTTTTAAACATCAAAATGCACATTCTACCACCATTCTGCACTTGCTCAGCTTGTAGTTGAACAGCTCCTGACTACTGTCCAGGCTGCCTGTGTACGGCTTCATGAGCCAGGGCATTAAGGGGTAGGCTGGGTCCCCAAGGATAACTATAGGCATTTCAACATCCCCAACAGTTATTTTCTGGTCTGGGAAGAAAGTCCTTTCCTGCAGCTTTTGAAACAGACCAGAGTTCCGGAAGATGCTAGTGTCATGTATCTTTCCCGGCCATCCCACGTTGATGTTGGTGAAACGTCCCTTGTGATCCACCAGTGCTTGCAGCACTATTGAAAAGTACCCCTTGCGGTTTATGTACTCGCCGGTTTGGTGCTCCGGAGCCAAGACAGGGATATGGGTTCTGTCTATGGCCCCACCACAGTTAGGAAATCCTATTGCAGCAAGCCATCCACTAGGACCTGCACATTTCCCAGACTCACTACCCTTGATATCAGCAGATCTTTGATTGCGTTGGCTACTTGCATCACAGCAGCCCCCACAGTAGATTTGCCCACTCCAAATTGATTCCTGACTGACCGGTAGCTGTCTGGCGTTGCAAGCTTCCACAGGGCTATCGCCACTCGTTTCTCAACTGTGAAGGCTACTCTCATTTTGATATTCCAGCGCTTCAGGGCAGGGGACAGCAAGTCACAAAGTTCCATGAAAGTGCCCTTATGCATGCGAAAGTTTCGCAGCCACTGGGAATCATCCCAGACCTGCAACACTATGTGGTCCCACCAGGCTGTGCTTGTTTCCCAGGCCCAGAATCGGCGTTCCATGGCATGAACCTGCCCCATTAGCACCATGATGCCCACATTGCCAGAGCCCATGCTTTGAGAGAAGTCTGTGTCCACGTCCTCATCACTCTCGTCACCGCTCTGACGTCGCCTACTCGCCCAGTTTCGCTTTGCCAGGTTCTGGTGCTGCATATACTGCTGGATAATGCGCTCCTAATTGCCAAAGTGATCTGATCGGGCTCCATGCTTGCCATGGTATGGCGTCTGCATGGAAAAAAGGCGCGGAACAGTTGTCTGCCGTTGCTCTGACAGAAGGAGGGGTGACTGACGACATGGCTTACAGGGAATTAAAATCAACAAAGGGGGTGGCTTTACATCAAGGAGAAACAAACAATTGTCACAGAGAATGGCCCCCTCAAGGATTGAACTCAAAACCCTGAGTTTAGCAGGCCAATGCTCAACCCACTGAGCTATCCCTCTCCCCAGTATTCCAGGCAGGACTGAATCTCCATTAAACTTTTCAAGGTGCCCCTGACAGACCTCACCGAAATGATTGTCGGTTGTTGATTTCACAGAGGGAGGGAGGGGGGAGCAAATGAATACAAAACAAATCTGGTCTATTTCTTGTTTTGATCCACTCCATCTATCTTTTACATCTTTGGCTGGCAGCAGACGGTGTACTAGTACTACTAGCCATCCTCATCTCCTGGCTGCTCAGCAGAAGATGGTGCAATAGGACTACTAGCCATCCTTATCTCCTGGCTGCTCGCCAGAAGACAGTGCAATACGACTGCCAGCAGGACTAAAGAGAATGACCTGGTCGAGTCACTCCTATTTTAGTCCCTGCGCCCATGTCTGTCCAGGCAATCCTGACGACCTTACCGAGGAGGTCAAGAGCACCTCGGACATGATGATGATGGTTATCAGGCCTATTGAACCGTCTGCTGCCACAAGGCAATGAGCTGCTGCTGTGTAGCAATGCAGTACCGCATCTGCCAACACCCAGGAGACATACGGTGACAGTGAGCTGAGTGGGCTCCATGCTTGCCGTGGTATGGCATCTGCACGGGTAACTCAGGTAAAAAGGCGCAAAACGATTGTCTGCCATTGCTTTCACGGAAGGAGGGAAGGAGGGTATGATGACATGTACCCAGAACCACCCGCAACAATATTTTTGCCCCATTAGGCATTGGGATCTCAACCCAGAATTCCAATGGGCAGCGGAGACTGAGGAACTGTGGGATAGGTAGCCACGGTGTGACGCTCCGGAAGTCGACGCTAGCCTCGGTACTGTGGAAGCACTCTGCCAAGTTAATGCACTTAATGCAATTAGAGCATTTTGTGTGGGGACACGCACAATTGACTACCTAAAAACGATTTCTAAAAAACAGACTTCTATGAATTCAACCTAATCGGGGGTAGCCATGTTAATCTGTATCCACAAAAACAACAAGGAGTGCGGTGGCACCTTAAAGACTAACAGATTTATTGACACCCCTGATACTTGAATGCAAGGCACTGAATTTAGCCATATGAAGTGGAAATCTGTCAACCTCGTCAAAAAACTTGCACAGACACAGACAGACATCATCTTCCTCTCCAAGTGCAAACAGATGGACACCATACTAAATGGACTGAGGGTAAAAAATCCATTGCAATCGACATACTACACTGACTACGGTAAGAGATTGTTCCACACACTCTCAAAGAAACTGAGGAATCACCTGATCAGCATTCTGTACAGCAGACAGGAGAAGATCAAAAATGAGCTCTCAATACTGGAGACACTCATACAAAACCAACCTTCCACACAAACTTCCACGCGGCTGGACTTTACAAAAATGAAACAAGCCATTTACAATGCATACTTCACTTCTCTACAGAGGAAAAAGGACAGTAAACTCCTATATGCCACAGGGGGCTACAACAGTGGCACCCTTAACTCACCCAACAATATTGTTAATCTATCCAACCACACACTTAGTCCAGTGGAAGAGTCTGTCATATCTCGGGGACACTCTTTCTGCCCCACCACCCCACCACCCCCACGAACATGATACAGTTCTGTGGTGATCTGGAAGCCTACTTTCACCGTCTCCAACTCAAGGAATATTTTCAACGCACCACTGAACAGTGCACTGACCCACAGGAACCCTCCTACCAACACTGCAAGAAGAATTATGCGTAGACTCCTCCTGACGGTCAAAATGACAGACTGGACTTCTACACAGAGTGCTTCTGCAGAAGTGCACAGGCTGAAATTGTGAACAAACAGCATCACTTGCCCCATAACCTCAGCCGTACAGAATGCAACACCATCCACAGCCTCAGAAATAATTGACATCATAATCAAAGGGGCTGACAAAGGAGGTGCTGTAGTCATAATGAACAGGTTGGATTATGAACAGGAGGCTGCCAGGCAACTCTCCAACACCACATTCTACAGGCCACTATCCTCCGATCCCACCGAGGAGTATCAAAAGAAACTACACTCTTACAGTAGGATTATCTGGCTATTTGGACTCTCTCCTCAGACACTACGCTAACAGCACTCCTAGCTATCTTCGAGACACCACTGACTTCCTGAGGAAACTACAATGCATTGGTGATCTTCCTGAAAACACCATCCTGGCCACCATGGATGTAGAAGCTGTTTACACCAATATTCTACATGAGGATAGACTACAAGCTGTCAAGAACAGTATCCCTGATGAGGCCACGACACACCTGGTGGCTGAGCTTTGTGACGTTGTCCTCACCCACAACCATTTCAGATTTGGGGACAACTTATACCTCACTGCTATGGGTACCTGCATGGCCCCACAGTATGCCAACATTTTTATACTGACTTAGAACAACGCTTCCTCGGCTCTCGACCCCTAGTGCCCCTCCTCTACTTGCACTACATTGATGACATATTCATCATATGGATGCATGGAAAGGAGGCCCTTGAAGAATTCCACCTAGATTTTAACAAATTTCCACCCCACCATCAAACTCAGCCTGGACCAGTCCACACATCAGATCCACTTCCTGGACACTACAGTGCAAATAAGTGATGTTCACACAAACACCACCCTATACTGGAAACCTACTGACTGCTATACTTACCTACGTGCCTCCAGCTTCCATCCAGGACATGTGACACGATCCATTGTCTACAGCCAACCCCTAAGATACAACCGAATTTGCTCCAATCCTCAGACAGAGAAACACCTACCAAATCTTTATCAAGCATTCTTAAAACTACAATACCCACCTGGGGAAGTGGGGAAACAGACAGAGAGAGTGAGACAGGTACCCAGAAGTCACCTACTACAGGACAGGCCCAACAAGGAACATAACAGAACACCACTGGCCATCACGTACAGCGCCCAGCTAAAACCTCTCCAGCACATCATCAACCATCTACAACCTATCCTGGAAAATGATCCCTCACTCTCACAGACCTTGGGAGACAGGCCAGTCCTCGCTTACAGACAGCCACCCAATCTGAAGCAAATACTCACCAGCAACTACACACCACACCACAGAAACACTAAACCAGGAACCAATCCCTATAACAAACCGTGTTGCCTACTCTGTCCCCATATCTACACTAGTGACACCATCAGAGGACCCAATCACATCAGCCACACCATCAGGGACTCATTCACCTGCACATCTACTAATGTGATATATGCCATCATGTGCCAGCAATTCCCCTCTGCCATGTACATTGGCCAAAACCAGACAGTCCCTACGTAAAAGAAGAAATGGACACAAATTGGACATTGGGAATGGTAACATACAAAAGCCAGTAGGAGAACACTTCAATCTTCCTGGACATTTTATAACAGATTTAAGAGTAGCCATACTTGAACAAAATAACTTCAGAAACAGATTTCAAAGAGAAACTGCAGAACTGAAATTCATTTGCAAATTTAACACCGTTAATTTGGGCTTGAATAGGGACTGGGAGTGGCTGGCTCACTACAAAACAACTTTCCCTCTCCTGGAATTGACACCTCCTCATCAATTATTGGGAGTGGACTACATCCACCCTGATTGAATTGGCCCTGTCAGCACTGCTTCGTCACTTGTGAGGTAACTCCCTTCTCTTCATGTGTCAGTATAATAATGTCTTCATCTGTAATTTTCATTCCATGCATCTGAAGAAATGGGGTTTTTACCCACAAGAGCTTATGCCCAAATAAATCTGTTAGTCTTTAAGGTGCCACCGGACTTCTGGTTGTTTTAGTGTCGGAAAGGAAGTGAAAGAGAGAAGTTACCCTAACAAGTGAAATTAAACACTAGCACATGTTAATTTAATCAGAGAGATGTGCAGAGAAAGACTACTTTAAATTATTTGTGTTCCCAGAGAGCTAGATCTTTGGTGCACTATGATAGTTTTCCACCCCAATACTAAACAGACTTCAGTTGCAAAAGCCAAGTAAGCGGCTCAGAGAGGATCAACCAGATGCAAGGATGATGATCCTGAAGCTGTACAGCCGAAGTAGGTTCTCATGTTCCACACACCCTTCTTGCTATCCGCATACCAATGAAAGGCAGGGGAGAGGCATGATTACTGAAAACAAAGCGGCAAGCATTTAGAAGCCACTATATTACTCTGAGTTTGAACTAGGTTTACAGCCCTTTGTGGCTGTTACAAGACAGCAGCCCTCAAACTCCTAACAGGTTAACTAACGTGATGCTGACCATTACTGTGCAGTCAATATAGACAGGGACAAATCATATTAACCATGACCAACCGCACAATGTTAAAGACAAACTACTGACACATGGGTTTACCCATGACCAGCTGACAGTGTTAAACACGATTTGCAATTGGTAGCAGAGTTACGGTCAAAATTATGTTGGTTAACATGATACCTTAAGGTCATGTTCTAACTATGTGATTTTCCAGAGACAACTTTGCCCATATCACTCATCATCTTTCTTTGATAACAATATGTTACACAAATCTTTCTTAAACATATGGAAACGCATACTTGCAGAGCAGAGAGACAAAAGTTTAAGAAGATAATCGTGTACTGAAATGCTATAAATTTCCTCCCAGCTTCTCATCCTTACCTAGAAAGTAGATCATCACAGTTTGGGAAAAGTAAGATTATCTAGGATTGCTTTATATGCAGTGGTCGTACCTGGAGTTTGTACTACTGCTTGTAGATTCTTCTCCTGAAGTTGCTGAATTTTTTCAGTCTTGGCTTTGTTATCTCGCTCTAATGATCGAATTTTATGTATATATTGATTATTCAGAAACTTCAAGTCGGCTGTCTCATGTTCAACCTTTCTTAATGTGGCCTTCAAGTCTAGAAAAAAATAAAACAATAGCTATTATCAATATTCTAATCATACAAATATATGCATAAAGGAGTCAAATGTCCTCATTTTCAAAAACATGACAATTATACAGGAGCTGATAATGTTATGTAGTTCTTTAGATTCTTGCAAAGTTTATGCAAATTTTCTCTCATTATTACTAACAGGTTTTTCAGCTGTTAAAGTCTTACTTCATGTAAGTAACATCTGAGTTTTATTTACAGATTAATATTGTTGTTCTTGTTATTTTTATTCAGTATAGACAGACTCCAGTGGAATGAGCTGGAGACTTCTAGTTCTGTCAAACTATAGAGCACAGGTCATGGGGGTGATGTGCAAAAGCTTTGCCTCTGATCTCAGCAATGCTCTGTGCAGGTTCTTCCTCTTGAGTTGTACTGCACTAATTTATGCCAGGCTGCAACAGACACAAGGGCTCAAACTTCCTGGCCACATCCTTTTTCTTGGCACCTTAAAGACTAACAGATTTATTTGGGCATAAGCTTTCTTTAAGGTGCCATCGGACTCCTTGTTGTTTTTGTGGATACAGACTAACATGGCTACCTCTCTGATCCTCTTTCTTCTAGCCATCAACTATTTATCCTTCTATGCCAGGAATAGTGTGATTACTATGACTGCTCTGTGCCATCCAAATATCACTCTTACACTGATTTGCTCCTCCTTAGAAAGGGTTAAGATGTCTTTATAGCCAGGACGCTGGTGATGCAGCAAAGAAAATGGTCACTGGCTCTTCATTCATAGTGAGAATAGTAATGAAAAAAGAAGAGATAAATATACTGGAATACTGGTTTTGCTGATTACATTTGTCATTGTAATACTATTGCACAAAACAGAACATAGACACTTTAGCTTTCTCTGTCAATATTCAGGATACATTATTATTTTAAAATGTACTAACATCTTGACTCTGCAGTTAATTTTATTAAAGGTGGTTGGTAAGAGTATTATGATAGTAATTTTTACAACACATTTTTACTTTAACTGTGGAAGCTTTAGGAAGACAATGAAAGTCCACTGACAATTGTTTTTTAAATACAGCCCTCAAAGTAACAAACATTTTTCATTTTAAATATATTATACAATTGAAGGGTATATTTTACTCTACTCTATTAATGTACATGGTATTTGTTTTGATAGGTCTTTCTTACTTTAGTTAATAAAGTCTTCCTGAAAATTTCAACACGAGGCTGCCAACTTCTAGACTAGAATGTGCCAGTGGCATATTGTGTGTGTTCAAGACTGGAACAAGATCTGTATTTTATATGAGCAGAAGAACTTACTCTGGAATTTACTTATGATAGTCATAGGCTAAAATTAAGTCTGACCTCAGGAATCTTCAATTTTAACTCATATAGTGTAATAAAAAAAACAAACTGGACATCTGTGGTCATTATTTCTCACAAGTGTATTGAAAAAGTTTAAAACCTCTTTAGTGTTGAAACACACAAAACAAGATCCAAGTTTTTCTTTCAATTTACAAAATGTTTATCTGCAAATTCTGGAGGGTTCATACTGTAATATTTAGCCCAGATACTTCTAAAATAATAAATAATAAACAATGAAGATTGACATTATACTTATTTCCTTTCTGACCATTCATTAGTATGAAAAGCTCACAGATAAAAAAGTAAGAAGTCATTTATAGGATGAACACTGCTTGTTTAAATAATGAGGACCAATATCACAAATAATGGTATTTTAAGGAAATGATAGCGTGTCATTTATCTTATGGTCCCTGCAAAGCTAAAACAGAATTTCTTCTCCCTCCTTTCCTGTTCTTAGCTGCTAGGACTGGAAGGGATCCAATGGCTTTCACTCATCTGCTTAGCATGATCTGTGCAACTTTGTGAGAAACCAGTCAGAGAGCAGGATTTCCCGTTAGACCATGAGTACCCTTCAATTAAAGAGCACATCAGTTCTGAAAACAGACTGTAATGTGGTTGTTTTTTACATAAGTGTATATTCAGAGTGAACTCTACTTACTATTTTTTTTCGTTTTAGAAGTGTATAGCTAATACAACTCTGCAATATTGAACTAGATTCTCTTCAGGATTGTTAACTAAATTCCAGTTACAGAATTTTTAAGCGCTTTGAATCTATGGATGAAAAGCATTTTTATAAGAGATAAGTATTTGTGATGAGCCAGAAAAAACACTGGCTTCACTGTTAGATTTCAGGGTGAGTTTGTAGTTTGCCAGATGGGTAAAAACCCACAGATTTGAAAAATGAACAAATTTGATTTAGAAGTCACTGAAAGATCATAAAGGTAGAACCACCTAAAGACTTTTCATTCATATTTATACACATAGTCGCTCTTCAAAGTAAAGCCACACTTTAAACAGCAATATTCCTAGTATTTTAATTTTTAAGCAATTTCCCATGTTGTAAAACAGCGATACTCAGACCTCAGTGGTTCAGGAGCCAAATTAGCAATCAACATTACCCAAAAGAGCCACAGTAGTGTGAATTCATTGTTTCATTTACTATTTTTATATATATAAAAATTGTTCTCACAGCAAAATAACTGACCACTACAACTGGTTAACAACATAGCAAAAGCACCCTGATTGGTTAATAACTTAGACTGGTTAATAAAATCACACAGTATTTTAATAGCATGTGCTGCAAAGAGCCACAGGAAACACATTAAAGAGTCACTTGCAGCTCCTGAGCCTTGGTCTGAGTATCACTGTAGTACAAGTATGTCAGAACAAAATGTAACTTGACATTAAACTTGACAGAATGTTAATGTATTGGAGTTCAGCAGCCTTTAGATTATAGAACAAACATTTGTACATTTAGGCCCAAGTCTGTAAACACTGAAGTAAATGGGACGACACATGGGCTTAAAGTTAAGAACATACAGAAGAATTTGCAGGATCAGGGCCATATGTGCAATCTGAAACAAAATCTAACAAAAGTTATTTTTGATATTCAGAGAGACTGAAAATTATCTTAATTTTTCATATTACCTTTAACATGACGATCAGATTGTTCTTTCAGTTTCAATATCTCTAAATGTAATTCATTATTTTCTCTCGTGAGTTTAGCATTCTCTGCTTTATAAGGTTCTAGAATAGCATCAAAATTGCTGCATTCTTTTTCAATTTTTCCAGCAGATAACTTTGTACTGCGCAGGCTCTCTGTTGTATGGACAAGGTCACTGAAATCAAAAGACAGCAAATAGTCTAAATTCAGGCAAGAATCCTACCAAATTGAAAGTTATAATCCCAAATGGTTATTTTGTCCTTAAAAAGGCACTCATGTTGTTTGAAACCATTTTTAAATTACTTGTTTAATCTACTAGAGCAGGGGTGGCCAACCTGAGCTTGAGAAGGAGCCAGAATTTACCAATGTACATTGCCAAAGAGCCACAGTAATACGTCAGCAGCCCCCCCATAAGCTACACTCCCCACACCTCCCGATCAACTGTTTTGTGGCGTGCAGGAGGCTCGGAGGGAAAGGAGTGAAGGCATGGCAGGCTTATGGGACGGTGCAGGAAGGGGTGGAGTGGGAGCAGGGTCTGTGACAGAGTCAGGGGTTGAGCAGTGAGCCACACCTCCCAGCACATTGGAAAGTTGGCACCTGTAGCTCCAGCCCCGGAGCTGGTGCCTATACAAGGAGCTGCATATTAACTTCTGAAGAGCTGCATGTGACTCCGGAGCCACAGGTTGGCCACCCCAGTACTAGAAAGATTTTAAGACTCCCTCTCCTAGCATTATACACAGGTACATTCCAAAACATAGATATATAAAGTCAGAATTTTCACTATAGAGATTTGACAGTAATTCAGTGCAAACTTCAAAATATTAATGCAGTATAATGCAATAGACATAAATGTGGCTGATCTTTTCCTTCTGGCTTTAGTCTAGAATTGGTGGTTACAAATTTCTAGATATATAGAAAGGATTCTATGCTTACATAATAATGTTGGCAGAACCACCAAAGGCCACCAATAATTAGTTTCTGTAACATACCAAGTGTCTGTAAACCAAAAATGTGGGATTAACAAATGTATACCTAAAATTAGGCCTAACTAATTTTCCCTAAAGAATTCTCTTTGTGAAGAAAAATTCACAGCAGCACAAGTAGTTTTATTGTTTTAAATAGAAATCTTCTTAAATTTTCACTAAGGAAAATGATATCCTATCAAAAAAGCTTCTAGCTTCAATAATCAATTAGGTTATCAATTTTTTCTTATGAAGTATCTTGTCTATGGACACCCTAGACCTGGTTATTCAACCAGAAACTAAGTTGATCTGCTCTCTTTGTAGACAAAATGAGTTGCCTTTAGTTTTGTTTTTTCTTCATTAAAATGAATTATGTTGCTCTTCAAGGATAAGCTGCAACACGACATGAGCTTAAAAATATTGGGTGGACAGATTGGTTTGTCCACTAAGACTGAAAATGAGAACTGTCATAAAATGCATAAAGAATACAATGGTGAATAGTACAGAAAATACTATAGTGCATTTATATAAACCACTGATGCGACTTCATCTGAAATACTGTGTGCATCCCTTCTTAAAAAGGACATTTCCGAACTAGAGGTGTTCAAAGAAAGGCAATGACAATAATCAAGGGCATGGAAAAACTGTCATATGAAGAAAGATTGAAAAGATTGGGATTGTTAATACTAGAAAGGAGATGAAGAAGAAGAGACATGATAAAAGTATAGATGGTATAGACAAGGCAGATCAAAAACTTTAGTTCTCCCTGCCTCATAATACAAGAACAAGTGGACATTCCATTATATTAAAGGAAAGGAAATTCAAAATTGATAAACAACATGTAATTAAACTGTGGTAGTCATTGCCACAGGAAGTCACTGAGGCCAAGAATTTAAACATGATTCAAAAAGAGATTGATATCGATATGTATCTCCAGAATATTTAATTACCATAATTAATTATAACAAACATTAAACCTCATGCCTCAGAGGGCTCAAATCAATCTACTGGTACTCAGGATGAGACCTAAATATGGGGCAAATTATTCCACAACTGCTGATTGTGGGGCCTTACACCTTCCTCCGAAGCATCTGGTGCTGGCCACTATCTGAGAAGGATACTGGACTAGATGGACCTCTGTTCTGATCCAGTATGGCAATTCCTGCGTGCGTAATGGCATCAAAGCCATCAAACAGCTGAAGGGTGGATAAGTTGTCCTCCAGACATACTACTTAGATACATTCATTTTCTGCTTTATGCAACCAGTAGCATCCCATTACACATTTCAGTAAATGTGGACACAGCTAATGATATATACACTCTACCCACATAAGAATATTAAGAACCTGAGTCGGGAGGTAAGTTTTCATTTTTAGCCTCACTTTAGACATTTTGAATTTTTAAGTGCAGATCATCAGCCTTTATAGAGGCCAGTAAAAACCCAGTTGTCCCAGAAGTTGGATACTAGAATTTTCTTAACTTGTCAATACTTAGAAAATATCCCAATAAATTCTCATAAAATGTTAAATGTTCACTTTAAACAATTTCTCATTTGACCCTATTTCAATAGAAAATTTTGTTTTTGTCTTTAAAGCAATTTTTTAAAAGAGTAAGACAGTTTACCACAAGTTTTATACTCAAGTAGCATGCACTGCTATGACTAACGTTCTTTTTAAAGATTTCCCTTTTGTTTGGATACCTAAAAAGTTTTTCCACCAGAGGCAAGCTCTCCACTCCTAAGGGTTGTCGATAGCCCAGCTGATCTAGCCTCTTCCTGAGATTAATAAACTTTCGCTCTGCAGCCGTGCTCATTGTGAATATGCTTCAGAAGTGGTTTTATCACTCCCAGCAAAATCAAGGTGACCTGAAAAAGATTATAGAATATATACAGAGTTTCTTTCTTGCCGCTGTACAACATGAATAAGTAAAAGCAATCCTTTCTGGTAAAAAAAACAAATAAATAAAAACCCCCTAGTATTTTTGTATATGAAATATAGATGTCTATATATGTTCTTGAAACGTGTAACTAAATGCCTTTATTAAAAGACACTGTCCACTTACACTAAGTTTTGTTATAAAGAAATTATTTATCTAGATTTTTATACTACACCTATCTGAGCTCTTCCCATGAGGTATACACATAAAAATCTCTCTTTCTCTTTTCCCTCCCATCAGCAAGAACCAGACTTCAGGGAGATATTTTTATGGGAAGACTAAATCAAAGTGGATTCTGCACTTTCTGAATTTTGTGGTCATCTTGATCTCCACGAGGCGTGAGATCCATGTGCCAGTTCTCAAAAAGATTTTTTCCTTCACATACAAAATTTCACTCAAAGTTGACAGTTCCAGTGGGTTATTACTCCTGGAGGAATTCTGCACCACTGTGCATGCGCATAATTAATGTGCCATGCATATTTTTATTTTTATAGAAAATAGCTTCTGCCAGAAAGTTGCTGCACTTCTGCCTTTTGCCCACTAGAGGGTGCTGTGGCGCTAGAACAGAGCAGCCACTCCCAACCAGCTAGGAAGAGAGAGAGAGCCTTAAGTGCCTTCTTCACAGCACCTGTCAAGCCAGGTCAGGAGACAGGGGATATGGGGAGACAGACAGAGTGGGGCTGCTGTGGGGGTCAGACGGGCTCATAAGGGCTAGTGGGGGAGGACAGACTGGGGCAGGGGCTGAATGGGAATGGAGGGTCACAGTGGGGAGGGAGGTGCAGAGCCACATGGGGACAGGGGAGGGAGTGCAAGGCCACATGGGGGAAGGGGGATAGCTGAGTGGAGGAAAAGAGACACATAAGGACAGGGGGAAGAGTGCAGGGACACATAGGGATATGGGGAGGAGGCGGGATGAGGGGGTGCAGGGACACAGGGGGATGGAGGGAATGGGTGTCTCAGTGGGGGTGCAGGGACATATGTGCTTGACTGAAAGGGAGAGGCTAGGGGTCAGCCAGGGTCTGTAGGGGGGAAGCTCCCTAACAATTCCTCCCCACCCCGCCAAAAAAACCCATTCCATACTTTTCCCACCCATACCCAACAACCCTTCAAGTTAACATCCAGGCTCCTTCCCAGCAATTACTTCCCTCTCCCTCAACTCCTCTGTTACCCCTGACTCCCCCAAGCCTTTGCACTGCTTCTGAGGGGTGCAGGAAATACACTTCTGTATTGTAGTTTAAATGAATTATTACTCAGAGTTCTGTATTAATATGCCTAGTAAGGAATATATTTATCAAAAAACATTTCCTGAATATTTTTTGTTGTCTGTATTGTTACAGACATACTTGCTGATGGTATTTTTAAATGAATTACTAAAATAATTGAAACTGGTATGATTATATTGTATTGGAGAAGTAGCCATGTTAGTCTGTATCCACAAAAACAACAAGGAGTCCAGGGGCACCTTAAAGACTATCAGATTTATTTGGGCATAAGCTTTTGTGGTTTTTTTACCCACAAAAGCTTACGCCCAAATAAATCTGACAGTCTTTAAGGTGAGACTGTACTCCTCATGATTATATGGTGTTATTTTGACAAATAAAATATGCAGAATTTTGAAGAATTTTAAAATATTGTGCACAGAAATTTTTTTGGTGCAGAATTCTCTCAAGAGTAGATTAACTGTGAGAGGTCATGATCACATCAGATGAAGAAGTTATATTATTTAGGCTAATCCTATGGAGGACTTGGAATATGGACCAAAACCTTGAATTTGACCTGGTACTGAGTGGGGGAAGGAGGGGTCAATGAAGGAAGCAGAGCACTGGAATGGTGTGATCTTGGTGGCCTTCTTTTTTGCGCAGATGACCAGCCGTTCTGTACCAACTGCAGGTTGTTTTTTTTTAAAAAAGTTACTTTCATAATTAGTAAATTATAGCAACTCAGACTGGAGATCAAATATGTGTAAATCATTGTAATTAGATCCCTGAGAGGTTGCAGCCTCAGTATCTCTCTGAATTTCTCACTGCATCTGAATATCCAATAGTCCATCAGTGATAGAGCGGGGATGATTTCTTTTAAATGCTTCCCTCTCCTGATGCTCATTATTTCCGGGATTTAGCTTCAACCAGCAGCTCTGCATCCAGTTGCTGATCTCAGCCAAATGCTTGGTTCACTGGGAGATAAATGGTGCTGCTTGCCTCTGATATGCAGGTGATGTAGAACTTCACATTATCTGCTCACTTTTTAATCCATGTTTCACAATCTCCCGCCGTGACATCACATAGACTAACAGAACAAGGGAGATGTTGAGAGGCTTCACAGATGAAGGCTTTGAAGGTGGAAAAGCAGGTGTCCACAACAACTGAAGCTACAAACATAAATCCCTGTGACATGTCTGAGGCCAGACAGAAAGATCTCATGGTCCACTATCAAAACTTCTACCATGGAGAGGTTTCTAATTTATAGCAGTATGGCTGCAAGGCCCTGCTCTGTAGCCAAGAGAAGATTATCCATAAAACCACTCAGCACTATCTTTGTACCACGTCCTGGCCTGAATCCTCACTGGAAGGGGACCTAAATACCGGCAATGCCTAGGGAGAGTTCCAGATAAAATTGGCAAGCTTCTCTATTAGCTTGCTTAGAAATGGAAGGTAAAACATCAGGCTTACTCCTAGGGGAATTCTGTGCCACTGCACGTGCGCAGAATCAATGTCCCCGCAGAAAAATTACTTTCTGATATAGAAGCAAAGAGAAGCTGCAAGAGCGGTCATGCACCCCACCCTAGCAGCGCAGGTACATCATTCCAGGAACCCGAAGCAGTTGGTGGAGAGGTAAATCACTGGGACACCCCAGCCGGTGGCTTCTACCCTGCGCCCGGATCAGCTGCTAGTCCCGGCTGAACTGGAGGCGGGAGAGGACGGGGCTTCCTCTTCCCCTGCAAGGAGCAGATGGGGCTGTGGCATACCAACCCCCAGAAACCTTCCCCTGGCTGCAGGAAGCTCAGCATCCTCCCCTGCTTGCTGTCCCTATCGCTCCTCAGCCATGGGGGGAGGAGTTACTGTACAAGGAGCTTCTCTCCCATCCGCCCAACCCCCATGCATCGGACCTCCTATACCTGTCCTCCCCCCCGCCAAACCTCACCCTGTATACCCAGACACACACACCCAACCTTCCATACCTGAACTCCACCCCCACCTCAACGCCTATATCTGAAGCCACCCTGCAACCAGACCCCCTGCCTCCAGACCCCCACCTCTGCACCCAAACCACCCCCAACTGAGCTCCCTGCACTCAAACTCCCACCCTGACAGGCCCCACCCCAAGCCCCCATATCCAGACCCCCAACTAGCTGCACCCAGACCCCCACTTCCCAAACCCCACTCCCCCAGCACCCAGACCCCCCACTGAGCCTCAACCACCTTTATCTGGAAGCCCCTGTAGAGTCCCATTGCCCCTGCACCTGGAACCCCCACAACGAGCTTCTGTGCATCCAGATCCCCCCACACTTAGACCCACCACTGAGCTGCCTGCACCCAGATCCCCCCACACAGAACCTTCTCACCCCACACCTGGATCCCCCCCACACCGAGCCTCTTCACACTTGGATCCTGCCTGGTTGCGCCTGCCTGCCCCACACCTGGTGCACCTGGTACAGAGGGGCAGGGCCCCAGGTTATTTCTGGAGCAGGCCCAGCCCTTGTACTGTGTCAGATGCAGCCTCACCACTGAGTCCGTGTCCCACCTTCATGCAGCCAGTGGCCTGTGCTCCCACTGCCATGCTGGAGCCTCCACATTTATTTACTGACAAGTAAAACGTGCAGAATTTTAAAATATTGTGCACAGAATTTACTTTTCCAGCACAGAATGCTCTCAGGAGTAATCAGGTAACTGCAACACCTCAACTGCATGGAGTGACTGTTCTGTACATACTAGCTGGATTGCTTTGTGATGGGTGGTATATTGCCGTCCTCAAAGGAGGTGCTGACAATTTCAATTAGTTGTTCTCCCAAATTATCTCAATTCTCCTTCAGCAGCCAAGAACGATTAGCACTGAAGGTGGTGACTTTGCTTTCCTGCACGTGCTTCTAGGATTTCCTGCTGTACAAATGGGACGAATTTAGGGACAGGAGATATCTTGTTACTGGGCCTGTATCTGGCACATGGTTCCTAGTGTTCCAGAAATTAAGCTTGGATGTGAATTATTTTCTCTGAGAAGTAGGCTGATAGCAATATGGTTGGTTCTGGAGTTGAGCAGAAGTATTCCAGTTTGTTTCTGCCATATACAGCTGATAAAGTTTTCTTTCTTGCTGTTTCTTCTGTCACAGGACATCAGAAAATGATGGTAATCTACTGGGACAAGGAGGAAGAAATGGACAATTTGGTGCCAGAGCATCAAATTCTGTGATTAACCAGTGGTCATAAAATCTCATTGCATCTTCTATCCTGTGGCCTTTCACATTGAGTAGAGTTACCTGCAGGATGTTTCAGAATTTCACTGGTTCCAATGGGTAAACTATCATGATAACTCTTTCTTGCCTGGAGACTTGAGAGGATTTAGATCTGAGCCTGACAGTGGTGATACTCATTGCAGGACAAAATGATTTTTCCTTGTATTCCCAAGAGCCACAGCCACTCCAGAAAACAGGTTGGGGGAGCAACTAGCTCTGCGTATAGGTCCAGAGAGTATCTGAGAGAAGTTTAGGATATACTAGTAAGGAGAAGAGATTTGGGGCCATTGCATGGATGTTGAAGTCCCCAAGGACAGTAAGTCTTGGGAATGTCTTCATCATGTCCAACAGAGACTCAGAGACTCTAGGAAATCTTTGCTTTTCTGCGTGTCTAGAGTGGAAGTACATATTAGATTTCTCTATAAATTAACAAAGCACTTGGCTCCTCTCAAACAACTTTGACTCCAGGTGGCATTTCTTGCATTTGAGACTCAACTACTTACATATCCCTCCTTAGTTGTCTCTTTCCTCAGATGAACAGTCTCAATATTTTTAATCTCTCTTCATATGGAAGCTGTTCCATATCCCTAATTATTTTTGTTGCCCTTTTGGGTAATTTTTCCAATTCTCTTTTTTGAGATGGGCAACCAGAACTGCATGCAGTATTCAAGGTGCGGGCATACCATGGATTTATATAGTGGCATTATGATATTTTCTGTCTTATTATCTATCCTATTATCTGTCTTCCTAATGTTTTCTAACATTGTTAGCCCCCCTGCCTTTTTTTCCCCCTCATACTGCCACTGCACACTGAGCAGACGTTTTTACAAAACTAACCATGACTCCAAAATCTCTTTCTTGAGTAATAACAGCTAATGTAGGGCCCCTTCATTTTGTATATAGAGTTGGGATGTTTTCCAGTGTGCATAACTTTGCATTTATCAACACTGAATTTCATCTGCCGTTTTGTTCCGCATTCATGCATCTGATGAAGTGGGTTTTAGCGCACAAAAGCTTATGCTGAAATACATTTGTTAGTCTTTAAGGTGCCACAAGGACTCCTTGTTATTTTTGCTGATACAGACTAACACGGCTACCATTCTGAAGATCTCTTTGTAACTTTTCACAGTCAGCTTTAAATTTAACTTTCTTGAGTAATTTTGTGTCATCTGCAAACTTTGCCACCTCATTGTTTATGCTTTTTTCCAGATCATTTATGAATATGTTGAACACCATAGATCCCTGGGGGACCCTTACATTTACCATGCTCTACTGTGAACACTGGATATTTATTCCTACCCTTCATTTCCTATCTTTTAACCAGTTATTGATCCATTAGAGGACCTTCCCTCTTGTCCCATGACTGCCTACTCTGCTTAAGAGCCTTTGGAGAGGGACCTTGTCAAGGGTTTTCTTAAAGTCCAAGTATACATATAGGAATGCAGATTCCAATTGCAGAAATGAGTCAGCGCCAGTGGCAGACTGACACATGGGCCCACAGGGCCCGTGCCCAGGGGCCTCAGTAGTACTGGAACCTGTGTAGATGGGGAGAGGGCCACCAGTGCTGGGACTGTGGCCCTGTCCCTGCTCCTCCTCTTCCCCCTAAGGCCCCACACCTCCTGGCCAAGCCAGAGGCTGGAGCCAGGCATGGTAGGAGATGCCCAGGAAGCCCAGGCCACTGTGGGGCACCCCAGACCCTCCACCTGCCCTGGGTGGGGAGTCAGAGGGCCAAGAGCAGCCCCCAGCCCATGTCCCGGCTCACCCAGGGCAGGTGGAGGGTCTGGGGCTCCACTCAGGGACCAGGCTCTCTGGGTGGTTAAGAACATAAGAGCGGCCATACTGGATCAGACCAATGGTCCATCTACCCCAGTATCCTGTCTTCCAACAGTGGCCAATGCCAGGTGCCCCAGAGGGAATGAACAGAACAGGTAATCATCAAGTGATCCATCCCCTGTCACCCATTCCCAGCTTCTGAAAAACAGAGGCTAGGGACATCATCCCTGCCCATCCTGGCTGACAGCCATTGATAGAACTAGATACATTCATGGAGGATAGATCCTTTTTGAATCCTGTTATAGTTTTGGCTTTCACAATATCCTCTGACAAAGTCTTTCACAGACTGACTGTGTGTTGTCTTTTAGCATCTTAGGGGTAGAGGAAGAGCAGGGGGCAGGGCTCCGTGGTGAGGGCTCCCACCAGGAAGAGGCTGGCTCCACTTACAGGGGCTGCGCTTATCAGCTCCCTCCCTGCAAAGCGCAGCCACTGTCACTCCTGGTTGCTCATGTTAAAAAGTGGGTGGGTATCTCCTACCCACCCCCAGTTTCAGAGCTCACAGGCCCGCAGGGGGCCCAAATGTTTTTTGTGCCCAGTGCCCCAGTAAATCTTAATCCACCTTTGGTCAGCCTAGGGTGTTTGCACAGATTGTAGAGATGGGTCGGGGGGGGGTGTGCACGTGGGGGGGCCGTGGGGTTGCAAAGGTTAACCGTTACAGGAAGAAGAAAAGGAGTACTTGTGGCACCTTAGAGACTAACCAATTTATTTGAGCATGAGCTTTCGTGAGCTACAGCTCACTTCATCGGATGCAGACAGTATGCATCCGATGAAGTGAGCTGTAGCTCAGGAAAGCTTATGCTCAAATGGGTTAGTCTCTAAGGTGCCACAAGTACTCCTTTTCTTTTTGCAAATACAGACTAACACGGCTGTTACTCTGAAACCTGTCCTTACAGGAAGGATATATGTAAGAGGTCAGCATGGAGACATCCCAGGGAGGCCTGGGGGTGGGAGGGTGGCTCGCTGCAGCTGCGGTCTCAGGTAGAGGCCGGGTGGGAGTGGACGCAGATGCGCTAGATACAGAGAGCGGGAAGGATGAGAGCGGGCCGGGCACAGCTCAGATCGGGGCACAGGTCGCACGGTGGGAACAGGTGGTCGAAGGGAGACGTGGACACAGACGCAGTCACTCCTAGGAGGGGCAGGCGGGGCGGACACCTCTCAGGGAGGGGCGCACAGGGTTTGGGGAGCCGGCAAGGCGCTGTGGGGGCGCAGGAAGGGGAACTGGGCCCCACCATCGCTGTCCGGGGTAATGCCGGGAGGGTCGGTAACACCCGGCGCCACGGGACCGCCCAGGCCCGGTCCTGCCGCTAAGCGACGCCGAGTCCCTGGAGCCCCGGGCCACCCCTCACCAGACCCGGGCACCGGAACCCCCCGGCCCCGGGAGCTCCCAGCCCTCCCGCACCTGACATCAGTGTCATCAACGTCACCATAGCAACAGACTGCAACCCCCCTCCCCCGCAGGACTCGGCCCTTCCTTCCCGGAAAGTGGCGCAAGCGAAGACCCGGGGGCTCCTAACGAACCTCGCCCACGATCTCGCGGGCGAGGGACACTCACCGGGGACTCCGGCTCCGCAGGCCTCGGCGCCGGCAGCTGGGCCGAACCAGCGGTTTGAAAATGGCGCGCGGAGGAAGGTCCGCTTCCGCCCCGTCACCCCAGCAACCGGACAAGCGCGAGCTCCACCACGTTCCGCACCAACCGCCGCAGTGCAAAAGTTACAGCGAGCCACCCCTAGCGGCCCCGTGGCTCCCAGCAGCCTCCGCGCGGAGCAGGCTCCCAGCAGCCTCTCCTCCGTTGTGCCTGCCTAGAGTGCCTGCCTGCCCGCGTCAGCGCGGGGTCTCCCGGGTACCCTAAGAATCCGGGCGGGCTGGAGCTGGAGGCGGGCCCGGCGGCTGCTTCCTCCACCGGTGCGCAGTCCCAGGGCGGCCCGTGCTGAGAGAGAAACCCTCCGCTCCGGACCGCATTAGGCAGCAAGGCAAGGGCGCAGCCCCTGTAGCCTGTTTTGTCTTTGCAAGTCGTCTTAGCCGTGGAGGCGCCGTCCGTCTGCGTCACCTACCTCCAGCACGTCCGCTGCCCCCAAGTGGCACCCGCTGTTCCTGATCAGTTTCGATGCTGGAATGTGAGAGATCAGCGGAAAACCCCTGCCCCAAAGTCACGGCTCCCGCCTGTTTCTGGAATTGCCCAATTTCTAGTATTTCCAGCCCCAAGTAGTCGAAAGTCATGAGTCAGGCCGCAGAAAATCCTGAGTGGCTTAAAAATCACGGGCCTTTAAAAATAATAGAATAAAAGAACCCAGTGGGTGCTTTCTGTTTTCCTTCCGGTTCTTGATCCTTTGCAAGCAGGTCCCATTTTCAAGATTTTCTCTGCAAGCCCAAGAAGTACTCTTTTATTTAATAAATACAAAAATAAATAACCTGAGATTCTCATGACTTTGGGAGATGGGACTTTAAGATGATCAGCAAGTATTGCAAGGTCTGTGATAAAATTGTGAAAGTTAGGAACACTAATTTTTCTGATCGCTAGAAATCTTACGAACCAATTGTTTGGCACAGGCGGAAGATGGTAACCAGTACCAACTGACAACTCATATCAACACTGCTCTTATTACTACAAAGGTTAGAAGTGCTGTGGTAATTGTCAGTCTTTTTATGCCTTTAAAGTGTATGCTATGTAAGCTGAAAACAAGCATTATGACTTCAGTTCTGGTAGCTGGCATCAACATTTGTTCACACCATCTCTCACATAGGGCAAATGGAATCAAATCTACCAAGTAAGAATCACTGTTTTGTAGAGCAGCAAGCATGCTGTTAGCACTCAGTACATAATTAATACATTATTAGACAGCATAAGTGACTGGGTGGGAGGGATAGCTCAGTGGTTTGAGCATTGACCTCCTAAACCCAGGGTTGTGAGTTCAATCCTTGAAGGGGTAATTTAGGGATGTGGGGCAATTTTGGGGATTGGCCCTGCTTTGACCAGGGGGTCAGACTAGGTGACCTCCTGAGGTCTCTTCCAACCCTGATAGTCTATGATTCTATGACTTTGTTTTAGGCTAAATTATCATTAGTTTGTTACTTAAATAGAGTTAAAGAAAAGTAACTACAATTGATTAGGGACTTCAGATTGTTTCCTGATCCCATTGTACTTATTTTCTCTCTCATATTCATCAACATCCCAGTGAACTTCATAAAAAAAAACCCTTTAATTTAGATGACTTTTTGATATTAACAGGTAACACTAAACATCCTTCTCTACTAAACCCATTAGATCAGTGAGCCATAAACGGACAGAAGATGTATCTGGTTTAATCCTATGAATTTGCTACAGCTCCGGAAAGAAAAATATTCTTAAAGTGGACAAATGCCTAAATTTAATCATCTCAAAGATTTGGGGGAAAAAAATAATTTACTTTTCTTTAGAACACAGGTCTTTTCTATACAATCACTTCCATTTTATTACTTCACCTTGAAATTCAAGCAGCACAAGTGATCTTGAATGAGTACGGTAAAACCTGGCTTAGAGACCACCTCTGAAGAGAGACCACATGACAAGCAACTTCTTGCACAGGCCACAGAACACCACTGCTTCTCTGGTGTGCAAACCTTTGAAGACAGACCACCTCTTATAGAGACCACTTTTGCTAACTCCCATGAGTTTTACTGTAGTTTGAACCTTTATAAGGACCCAATCTACAGGGCAGTATTGATGGTACTATTTCTAAAATTGAGATTTCAGAAATAAGCAAGAAGTGCAAATTAGTTTTGTGATACAGGACAGGATTAGAGGTGGAGCCTCTATATAACAAAGTTCTAGGGAGCCACAAGGAGGGGTTTGTCAAAAAGTAAAATTAAAACTAAGATGATTAGAATTCTTTAATTCCTGGAGAATAATTATGTCACTGCCTTTTTAAAACTGGATTAACAATTGTTTGGTTCTTCATAATTTCAGGCACCCCTTGCATCTCAGAGAGAAGACTTGTGGCTGAAAAAGATACTACAGTATATCCACTTTTTCCTCTTGGAAGGAGGAAATATAAAACCTTTTTGAATCTTATATGCTATGTTTCAATGGGAGCAGAAGTTGAGTTAAATATTTTTGAAGACTTATGAATTGAAGATACTGTATTGGGAACTGGGGGTAAAACTTTCAGAAGTGCCTATGTCCCTTTTGGAAACTTTAACCTGTGTATATGCCTTTCTCACTATTTACATTCCACTAGACTTGCTGAAGTTTGATGGGTAATGTTTTGTTTTTAAGAATGCAGACTAGGCCAAACCCAAGGAAGAGAGAGAAAATCTAAAGAACATGTCTGATGTATGAGATGATTGTACTAAAATACTGCACCTAGCACTGGGTACTTTAGTTCTAGAGACCTGTCGAACTGGATTGGTTTAAAAAAAAAAAATGGGGAAAGATGGTTGGAAGAATAGTGCAATTGGCTTGTAAGAAAAGATTAAATGAGCTAAATATGAGTTTGGCAAAGTTATGAGTAAGGTGGAGACATTCAGTTCAAGCATTTGAAGATTGTAAACTTGAAGGAATGCTTTTTAATGAGGTATTATTAAGTATAGTGGCAAGAAATCAAATAAGTTTAAATTGAGTATCATTGAGCTTTTTTTTAAAAAGAAAAAAAGATGCCTTTTGATCCAGAATCAGTAGTTTTAATATGCTTTAATTGCTTTTCCTCAACAGTTTTTTCATGTTTAAACTTTGTTACAGGGCACTCATTCAGCAGTTATGTATATTGCATTTGGAATTTGTCACTTTTTTAATCTTGACTCAGATTAATGTTTTTGAATTCTCTGAATTATAGTAGTTGCAGCCTCAGTAGTTATGGTTGTAAAATAGTTTCCAGTCTATAATCTGTATCTTTTCACATGTGCAGAACACTCATCTTGCGGGCTAATATTTCCCATGTGTGTTCTTAAAAAAAAAAAAATCTGCCCTTGGGGCAAATTTTGAAATATGTCCCTTTTCTTTGTGGTGTTATCCCATTTTCCACATCTACAGTATCACCTTCATGACAACTCTGTCATCTTTAGACGTTTTCCCACAGTTCCTTTTGAAGTTCTGACATCAGTATAATTTATGGGCGGACCCTCTAGTTTCACCCACGCAGTAGTTGGGGTGAAACTGGATGCAGTATTAAAGTTGTGTGATTTATCTTTGATCAAGAATCCTGAGCAAGCTTATTTGCGGACCATGGTCAGAAAGCAATTTATTATTGGTCCGTTAAAATGTCTCTAACACAAGAAATATCTTAGTGAAACCAATGCTCAGAAATTTCAGTAGAAGTTCCTGCCGTATCTGCATGCAAGTACATGAATTCAAAAATGGAGATCTGTTCAGATGGTTTCTTTGGAGAAGTTTTCCTTGATAAATGGAATAAGTTATTGAAGATTTATTGTTTGTATTTGATACGTACCATTAAATATACAGTTGTGCAATGTGGACAAGGTAGTTGTGACGATTCCTCCCATAAGGCTTTATGGAAATATGCTTATGAATGTATGCTACATATGCCGTGTAACATATCTCTGTATAAGTTATGATCTACTGAATCTATTAATCCTATTTGTATGCATGTATCATTTTTGTATTCAAAGTTATGAATATTGACTGTGTACTGGCCTGATTTCTAAGTAGCCTTAGTAGAGTATTTGGTCAGCTTCTTGAGAAAGGAATGTGCAAATTAGGTGCCCAATCAAGAAACACTTAAAGGACAATGAATCTTGTAAGGCTCCAATCCACATAAGAAGTCTTTCAAGGAGGGAGGACTTTCAAGAAAGCATGTGAACCAAGGCTGCTAACTGTAAGTTCTGAGTCATGCATGGACATGTGACTTGCCCATGTGACTCCAAAACTCCATCTTGGAGTTGGACTTTGCATAGGAGAGAGGAGGGGGTCTCCACCCCCAAGAGAAAGTTTATTTAAAGCCTGAGGAGACCCCCTCCATTTTGTCTTCAGCTGGCTAAAGAGATAGCCTCTCCACCCCCAAGGATACCGAAAGAAACTGGAACAAAGGACAGTAACTACAGGGGGTGTGATTGATTGCTACACCCAGACTAGAAGGAGACTAGTCTGTAAAAAGAAGCTTACTGGGTGAGGTTTTTATCTGTATTCAGTTTTATTACTGTACTAGTCTTAGACTTGTGGGTTTTATTTTATTTTGCTTGGTAATTCACTTTGTTTTGACTGTTACTACGTGGAACCACTTAAATCCTACTTTCTGTATTTAATAAGTAAAAAGTGATTTTATTAATTAACCCAGAGTATGTATTAATACCTAAGGGGAGGGGGGGCAAACAGCTGTGCATCTCTCTATCAGTGTTATAGAGGGCATCTGAGTGTTAAAGACAGGAGCACTTCTTAAGTTGCTTGCAGTTAAGTCTGCAGCTTTGGGGCACGTGGTTCAGACCCTGGGTCTGTGTTGAAGCAGACTGGCGTGTTTGGCTCAGCAAGACAGGGCGCTGGAGTCCCAAGCTGGCAGGGAAAGCAGGGGTAGAAGTAATCTTGGAACGTGAGTTGGCAACCCCAAGCGAGTTTCTGTGATCCCAACCCGTCATAGTAGTATTACAGTGCAAACAAAGAATTTTCAAAAATAGGTGCCTAATGTTAGCCTTTCAAGTCCATACTTGGGGACCTAAACAAATGGCCTTGTTTTCAAAGTGACTGCCATCCAGAAGCTCCCATGTGGATACCTAAATACGAACTTGAGAACCTTGCAGTTTTGAAAATCTTTGCCCTTAAGATTTTGGAATTCATGCATTTTAAAAAAAAAGTTTTAGCTGTTTTTATGGTACTGTAGTAGCGCAGACTTTCTGCTTAATGTATGACTGAAGTTCAATCATGCTCTAGTAAATCCAATAAAACAGTAAATGTATGCTTAAAGGAAAATTATGTATTGTTTTCTGTCTTGTCTTGGGTACCTCATTTTGGACTTAAGATATTGCTGTTTTTGAGGTGAACAACTGAAGAATTAATGAATACTCTAGAACAAGAAGTTTATAGGACATCATATTTGAAAGATTATTTTTACTTAAGATCAGAAGAGTTACAGCTACAGACAGTGACATTAATTCTCAAAACATGAATTTAGTTAGTACTTTCATTGACGAACTCCACATCTATATATTACAGCTTGAGGCAGAAAAAACCTAATTCTGTACAATCTTTTTAATGGTTACATAATTACCAGCATGCACAGTAGTAGTGTGAAGTCAGATGACTGTAGTGTCCTTTCAAGGTGCTAAGAATATACAAAGGTAATTGCTGTTAGCAAGAAAGAGTTACAATTGTAAAAAAAACAGGGCACCAGTGGGAGAAAAATTAAATATTAAGTGTTTCATGAATTTAATGCTTTAAAACAGTGCTTCAACTGGGCAGGAAAGCAACACTGCTATTTAGGCATTTCATTCTGCATTGAAATATATCCCAAGATGGAAATATGACTAGACATTTATAGAACATTTAAGAATACATATGCTTCTTATTCCATCTTCTTAAAGCAAGTAACATTCATAGTACTTGATATTTTTCAAGCCTTTTCCCCTTGTAGAAGTTAGTGAGACTGTGCAATACTGGAGCAGTAGTCTAAGATGTCCTGGATAGTGAATTCCATGGTAACACCTGATCCAGGATAGCAACGAGCTATCAAGCCTTCGAAGTGTTTGTACTGGCGTATAAACTCATCTTGCATAGAATGCCATACAACCTGCCAAAGGAGGAATACAAACAAAAGTAAGTGACATTTTATTAAGACAAAATTCAGAAAAACAAGATTTTTGTTGCACAGAATTTCTGTAAGTCACCTTCTATGAACATTTATACAACTTCTACCAAGTCAAAATTACGAAGTAAAAGAAATTTTTGGGTTGTTTTTAAAAAATATTACATTGTGCTTTGTCTGTGCTAAATTGATAAAGGTTTAAATACAAAAATCTCGTGTAACTAACTGAGCAAAGAGGGTGAGATTTTACAAAATCCTCAGTACAGTGGCCTAATTCTGCTCCCTCTATAGTCAATGAAAGTTTTACTACTTATTTCAATGGGAACAAAATTAGGCTATCACTGACCACTTTTTTAAATCCCACTCATAGCACTGGAAGAGAATGCACTGAAAGTATTATTCTGCGCCAAAACATATGTATAGGAATAGACACATTTCCAGATCACACAAGTGGTCCATATAGTCTGATATACTATCTCCCACACTGGCCAGCACCAGACGTTTCAAGCTTGCAAGAAACCTAATAATGGACAATTATGGCATACTCTAAGGGAAGTTTCATCCTAACTCCTGTTAGTGGTTGATTCAGTTTGTCAAAAGGAATTGAGGCAATTGGGGGTGAATACCCCTTTAACAAAACTCAACCCTCAAAACATTCCATTTTGAGGGACTCACGCAGGGCTCCAAAAAAACACTGATTTTCAGAAGAGTCCTGAAGCTCAAGGCGCTTCCCCCAAGTGGGAGTATGCAGAAACAACCCCCCAAAAGAAAGTTATGATGGCAAGGTACTAATTTACTGATGACATACTTCCCAGAATACAGAGCTGTAGTTTACATAGCATTCTTTTGGTGCAAGTGAAGATGCTAATATTCTCTCATTCCTGTGAAGTTTCATTTTAGAGAAGCAGACTAAAGGCTATTCTACAAAGTAGTAGAATGTTTGTACAGGCATTAAAACAATCGGAGATGTCAGATTATTCTTTATACAAATCAGATAGTTTTACCTGAAGTAAGTTTTCTTCTTCACAAAGATGTTTGTCCACCTTCTTATAGAGATTATCCAATCCCTTCTTCACTTCCTTACCAGGATATTCCTTTATAACTTTGCGAAGCTCTTGTTTATTGAAAGCCAGTTGGTAACTTACTTCCTCTTCTCTTATGCCCTGTGCCACACGAGCTTCAACACCCTCAAAGAAATGCTAAAATACAATTATAGTATTAATATAATCATAAATGTAGGGTAGTATATGTAAGTGTCAGAATACTGATCTGATGGCACATCTTGTTTTCACATGACAAAAAACCTGAATCAAAGAAACAATATAAATTTACATTAGCTAAGGATCTGGTTCCACCCCACTAAACAGAACAGCGTCCGCCACCACCGCACTAGAGCACTGGTTAAGTATTAACTCAGAAGGAAAAGTGTAACCACTTCTTGTAGCACCAGGGTTTTCCCTTGAAGTCTTCTGTCAAGTGCTGAGCCAGCCTAAAACTAACAAGATCATAGCCTGAAGAGAGATAGCAGTAGAGCCCTGGATGTCTAAAGCACAAAAAATAAAAGGCAATAGTGATGCATATGAACATGAGATCCTAAAATATGTATTCCTGAGAGGAGTGGGCCTACAAAAATGTATGTAGGGAACTTCATAGTTTAACTCACATTAGGTGACAAACAAGGATTTTAGATTTTTTAATATATCTATATATAAAGACATTTTATTAGGAGTAATTTCTCAACCATAAAAATTCATAATTTCCTAAAAAAATATAAAAACGACAATCCTAATTATAGCAAAAACATAATTAACAGTATCAAATATATTTGATATGCACAGCTGATATATCTTACAAGTCTCACTATGTTATCCAATTGAATAGCTCAGCTTAAAGCAAAATGTGCTGCCATATATATGGATCTGGTTCTGGCAATTAAAGGCGTATTAGGGTTTTTTTAAAAAGTAGTTTAGAAACAGGGTGATAATGCTTTTACCATTGGAATGGGCAACAGCATCCCCAAGCTCCTAATTAGTGATGAAAGTTAGTGTTGGAAAAGAAACCCTGTCCACACATGAACATTTGGGTAAAAATTCTGCAATATATTAACAGTCAAGGAGATGTTAAAATCATTGTCCTGCGGGGAGATGAGAGCCCTTTGGAAGTCACCTGGGTTGGAAGTTAACAGAACAAGAAATGGCACATCCTCACATGCCTGGAGCTGTAAACTCAAAACGTGCAAATCAGTTTTTGGAGAAAGACAGCTGTATTCTGCATCAGAAATACAAGACCAAAAGATGCTTACATTTAATTTCTCAAGAGGCTGTCCCAATGAGTAGATGACATAAGACTGGAGATGATCAGTGTATTTCTGTTTAGCTTCTTTTTTTTCAGCCTCAAGACATGAGATTTTCAAACGAGAGAGAGTTGCAAAAATATGGTGGAAGTTCTCCATCATGACCACATCCCTGGGTGTTTTCTGGCTTTCATTTGCTACTTTCTCCACTAAAATCAGAATAGTAAAAAGATTCAACACAAACCTCTTTGATAATTAAAATGTCTAAATTATGGAAAAAAGAGAGCTTGTAAGATGAATGAGAAAGAGCCAATTAAAGGAACAATTCCAGAAAAGTGTCTTTGGCTTTCATGTCAAGAAGAGTCATTTGAAAAAATTTTAGAGCTCTTTAATTTTAGAAAGGTCCACAAACTACATTTCTCAAGGCAGATTACCTCCATGGGGAACCATGTGGGATAAAACAAACAAAAGTAAAATTTCCTAGTAAGTTGTATCCTTTTAAGCAGAGATGAGGATTCAAAATGATTACTTTTTTACTTGGCAAGTCTGCCAAAATGATTTCCATTGTTGAATAAGTGAGTACATGAGAATATTCAAAGTAGCACTTCACATTAGTCCTAAGACTACAGACTTCCACTCCTTACATATAGAGTATAGACAGTAATTTTTACATATTTACATAAACCGATATATGATACTTATTTACATGACTGATCCTTTGTTTAGCAAAAAGTGATTTGTATACTTTGTAAACTTCCACAAACATAATTTATTGCCCTTTGAAGATATTTATGCATTGTAGCAAAACTTAAAAAAAAATTATACAAAAAAGTATTTATTCTAGGCTCCTTTTGCTGTTATTGAATATTTTTGTATGGTAATATGAGCTCTATTCTGCATATCCCAACTTTTCTTACCATGAACAATTTTTACTTAGGACATCAGTGTCTATTGCCAAAGTTATCTTGTTCTTCCAGTCTCTCTTTTTAAACAGGACTGCCCATAAAGGTGCCAGACTGATAACCTTGATGATGGAAGCACTCATTTGTCCACAGAACAGGCTAATGCTAATGTATATTTCTACATACTGCCCCATCATTGCTCCTCAACCTAGTTCTAGATCACCACTCTAAGTGTAGTAAAGTCTTTATGTCCATTTATCCATTAGCCTTTCCACTGAAACAATGAGGATGACATTTGTGATAGTAATTTTTGTAGCACGAATTCCTGTGCTCTAGAAAATTAACTGAGACCATCAATTCATTTCAGACACACAATGAATAGTCATTAGGAAAATATCTCGCTGCCAATTTTAGTCTTCCTCTCTTCTATCCAAAGCATGGCAACTACAGGTATCTTTCTAAGCAGCCTTGACCAACAAAACCCCTTACTGCATTCAGTTCAAACTCCTCACTTTATCTCTGCTGTTATTTTGTCTTAGTATCATCATCCTTCCTATCTCTTTTGTCTCTTTTTCCCCACTTGTAGCTTTGTGCTTTCTTTGAGGCTACTCCCAACTGGTTTGGAGCAGTCTGTGCCCTCTTTTCTGCTAAGTATCCTCTCTCTCTCTCCCCCTCCCTCTCTCAAATACCTTTTTAAAAAAGGACAGTTACCTTTTCCGTAACTGGTGTTCTTCGAGATGTGTTGCTCATGTCCATTTAACTTAGGCATGTATGCTCACCACAGGCACTGGTGCCGGACGTTTTTCCCTCAGAAGTATCCATAGGGACCAGCTCTGTTGCCCCCTGGAGTGGTGCACACATGCCAGGGTATATAAGGCGCCACCGGTTCCCCCAACCCTCAGTTTCTTCTTGCCAGAAACTCTGACAGTGGGAAGGGAGGGCGGGTTGTGGAACGGACACGAACACCACATCTTGAAGAACACCAATTACCGAAAAGGTAACTGTCTTTTCTTCTTCGAGTGATTGCTCATGTCCATTCAACTTAGGTGACTCCCAAGCAGCATCCCCCAGAGGTGGGTAGGAGTTCACAAACATGTAGATTGCAATACAGCTCTGCTGAACCTAGTGTCGTACCTGGCCTGCTGAGTGATGGCGTAGTGGGCTGTGAACATGTGCACCAAGGTCCATGTTGTGGCTTGACAGATGTCCTGGATTGGGGAAGTGTGCCAGGAAGGCTGCCAAAGACGCCTGCGCTCTGGTCAAGTGGGCTCTGATGATCGGTGGTGGAGGGACTCCCACCAACTCGTAGCTGGTCCGAATGCAAGAGATGATCCTGTCAGAAATCCTCTGTGTGGACACTGGGAGGCCCTTTATCCTATCAGCTGTAGAGATGAAAAGCTGAGTCGACTTACAGGAAGGTTTTGTCCGATCTAGGTAGAAAACCAGAGCCCTTCTTACATCCAAAACATGAAGGTGCCTGTGACGCTTTGTACCTCAGGGGTACACCTTACACACCCATGTTGATCTTTATAAAATGATTGTGTGGTATCCAATGCAAAGTTTGTCATGTTGGGTGTCTGAGCATGGTTATTATAGTGATGTTATAATTGTTACAGTAGTGTTATAATAATGTTATAGTTTATCATTTCATGTATGTGGTTATGAGGCTGAAAATGTATCCTCATGGCTTAAAATAAGCCCAGGCAAAAATTCTCCAAGAGCAGAGAGGCAGTTCACATCTCATCAGGGCAGGTATGGGACAAACCCAGCCCAGCCTCACAGGAACAAAGGACGCTGGCCTAGGCAGCAACAAAATAATCTGTTAGACTCTCAAGGGAGTCACTCCCTCCTCCTTTGGTCAGTCTGGAACTGCGATGAGGTAATCCTCACCTGACTGTGAAGGGGGGGGGGGGGGGGCAAAGCCAAAAGGAAAGAAAGGACATGATAAAAGGGAAACACATTTGCCATGGTCTCTCTCTCTCTCTTCCACCTATATCTACAGACACCACACCAAGCGACTGAAGCACTGATTAAAGGGGAGAGCCTGGCTGAAGAGCAACCAGACAGCCTGTGAGAAGCATCTAAGTTTGAAACGGCACTGAAAGTGTTAAGATCAGCTTAGAATGCATTTTGCTTTTATTTCATTTGACCAAATCTGACTTATAATCACTTAAAATCTATCTTTATAGTTAATATATCTGTTTGGTTTGAAGCATGTCAGAGACTCACCTTGGGATAACAAGCCTCGTACATATCAATTTCTTTGTTAAATTGACGAACTCATATAAGCTTGCAGCATCCAGCGGGCATAACTGGATACTGCAAGATGGAGGTTGCAAGGGTTGTGTCTGGGACCAGGGATATTGGCTAGTGTCATTCAGTTGCACAATCCAAGGAGCAGCTTACATGCCAGAGGCTGTGTGTGAACAGCCCAAGAGTGGGAGTTCTCACAGCAGAGCAGGATAAGGCTGGCTCCCAGAGTCAAGGATTGGAGTGACCTAGCAGATCACCAGTCCAGATAACACCAGAGGGGAATGTCACAGTGCCTTTCTTCACTATCTCATGCGGCTTAGGGTAGAACACCGGAAGGAAGATGTCCTGGCTCACGTTGAAAGCAGACACCACCTTGGGAAGGAAGGCTGGGTGGGGCCAGAGCTAGACCTTGTCCTTGTAGAAGACCATGTACGGCAGTTCTGAGGTCAGGGCTCACAGCTTGGAGACCCGCCTCGCCAACATCACCTCCACCAGGAAAGCTACCTTCTATGATAGGTGAGACAGGGAGCACGAGTCCAAAGGCTCAAAGGAAGGGCCCATGAGCCTGGACAGAACCAAGCGGAGATCCCACTGGGGCTGGGGACCAGACTTGATAAAGAGTCTCTCGAGGCCTCTAAGGAACCTGATCATCACATCATGGGAGAACACCATCTGTCCCTGGATTGGTACATGAAAGGCTGAAACAGCTGCCAGGTACACCCTGACAGAAGAGTGCGCCAGGCCCTGGTTCCTTTAATGAAGCAGGTAGTCCAAGATGGACTGCACCAAAGAATGCGAAGGGGAGACGCCCCGTTCGGCTGCCCAGCGGGAGAACCTCGTCCACTTTGCCAGGTAGGTCTGCCTAATCAAGGGCTTTCTACTCTCGAGGAGGACCTTCTGGACCCCTTCCGAACAGGCTCGTACATCTGGGTTCAGCCACGCAACATCCATGCTGTGAGGTGGATGGACACAAGGTTGGGATGCAAGAGTTGGCTGTGATCTTGTGACAGCAGGTGTGGTCGGTTCGGCAGGGACCAGGGAGGGATCGCTGACCAGCTTGATAGTGTCCCAAACCAGTCCTGGCGAGGCCACCCCAGAGTGATCATGGTAACTTGCGCCTTGTCTCTCTTGATTTTTGCTAGGACCTTGCTGATGAACAGAATCAGAGGGAACGCGTACATCAGGCTTCCTGCCCATGGCAGGAGGAAGGCATCGGAGAGGGAGCCCTTGTCCAGGCCCCATCAGGAGCAAAACCTGTGGCACCTTCTGTTCTGCCTGGTGGCAAACAAATCTACTGGGGGAGTTCCCCATCTCTGGGAGATCATGCCGGCTACTTCCGGGTGGAGCACCCACTCGTGGTAAAAGGAGAAGTCCCTGCTTCGGTGATCTGCTAGTGTGTTCCTGGCACCTGGAAGGTGACATGCTTCTAGATAGATTCCATAGTCGATGCTGAAGTCCCAAAGACGGAGTGCCTCTTGGCAGAGGGCCGAGGATTGTGTTCCACCTTGTTTGCTGATGTAGAACATCGAGGCTGTGTTGTCCCTGAGAACTCTGACCACTCTTCCTGACATGTGAGGTAGGAAGACCATGCACGCTCTGTGCACCACCCTGAACCTCTTTGATGTTTATGTGTAGCGTCAGTTCCTCTGGGGACCACATACCTTGGGTCTGGAGGGTGCCAAGGTGCACCCCCCAGCCGAGAGCTGAGGCTTCCAAAACCAACTTGACTGACTGCGGAGTGCTGACGAAGGGAACTCCTTCCAGAACTTTTCTGGGGTCAGTCCACCAACACAGCGAGGTATCATCGCGGGGATGATGACAACCTTCTTCTTGACTGGGAGTAGACCATCACCAGCCATTGCTGCAGAGATCACATCCGGAGCCTGGCATGACACACCACATATGTGCACGCTGCCATGTGACCTAGGAGGCACAGGCAAACCCTGGCCGTAGTAAAGGGAAACTCGGAGACTTCCATGAGATCCATCAGTGCCCTTAATCTCTCCAGCAGCAGGAACGCCCTGGCACAGGTCAAGTCGAGCACCGCTCCGATGAACTTTATCCTCTGTACCGGAACTAACGTGGATTTTTTTGTCGTTCACCAACAGGCCAAGGCAATGGCAAGTGACTAACAGCATCACGACATCTCTTTGGACCTGGGACCTGGCTCTGCCCTTGACTAGCCAGTCATCGAGGTATGGGTAGATCTAGGCACCCACCACTGACATACACTTGGTAAATATCCATGCTGTTGCTAAGCCAAATGGGAAGACCGCAAACTGATAGTGGTTGGGACCTACCATAAACTGGAGGAAGTGTCTGTGTCCCTTGAAGATGGGGATGTGAAAGTACGCATCTTTCAGATCCAGGGCAGCATACCAGTCTCCCGGATCCAGGGAAGGGACAATGGAGGCCAAGGAGACCGTGAAGAACTTCAGCTTTGCTAGGAAGTGATTTGGGTCTCGCAGGTCCAGGATAGGTCGTAGACCACCTTAGGATTAAAATGTAGCAGGAATAGAACCTCTTGTTCCTGAACTCTGGAGAAACAATCTCCACCACACCTACCTGCAGTAACCCCTCTACCTCCTGCACGAGGAGACTCTCGTGAGAAGGATCGCTGAAGAGGGACGGGGAGGGAGGGTGGGAAGGAGGGGTAGAAAGCAACATACAGGCCCAGCGTTTTAAGGGTCGTGCAGGAGTCCTTTAGGCCATGGAGCTTATTGTCCGTCTGTTCCGCAAACAGGGCTTGGCCATCGAAGGGAAGGTTTTGCATTGAGTGCTGAGCTTCCGTGGACAAGCCAAAGAGTAGCAGCCAGGATGCCCAGTGCATGGTGACGGCTAAGGCCATGGTTCGGGTGGCAGCGTCCACTGCATCCGACGCCGCCTGGAGCGTTGCCCTGTCCGCAGTCGTGCCCTCCTCCATAATAGCCCGGAACTCCTTCCTACAAGCCTCAGAAAGAGAGCCCTCAAACTTGGACATGGTTTGCTACATGTTAAAAACACAGCATCCCAGGAGGGCTTGATGGTTGGCCACCCTCAACTGGAGGCTAGAGGACGAATAAAGCTTATGCCCAAACAAATCTAGTCTCTTGGAGTCTTTGTTCTTAGGGGTAACTCCGGGTTGACCTTGTCACTCCCTGTGGTTAACCGCTTCTACCACTTGGGAGTTGGGAGCAGGATGGGTGTACAGGTACTCGTGGCCTTTGGATAGCACGAAGTACATGAGCTCCGCCCTCTTGGAGATAGGTGGCAGTGAGGAGGGAGTTTGGGTCCTCCACAACCATTGGTGGCCCGGTGGCTTGCTCCCCTGGTCCCTCTTGGACCCCCACACGTTCCATGGGTACCACGCTGCCAACCACTGTGCCTGTGACCACGGGACCAGTTTTGGTGCAGACAATGTAGCCGGTACCGCCAATAACAAAGCTTATCCCGCTGTCAGCAAACCTCATTCTGAATCAGGGCTGGATCCTGAGCGGTCACTCCCAGGTGACCAGGACGGAGCAGACTAGTGGCTCTGTACCAGCCGTTGCTGGTCATTCCGCCTGGAGTCCGATCTAGAGCGGGGTCGTAGGGACCAGTGGTGCTCGACAGATCCATGACAGCTTGGAGCCAGCGATCTACATCTTGCACTTGACAAGCACTACTAGGATGAGAAGCGGGACTGGGAGTCGGAGAGGGCCCAGTGCCGGGAAGCGCCTGCACATGGTGATGCCCTCCTAGGGGATCGGTGACGGTCCAAGGAATGGTACCATTGATCCCGACGGGTCCCTGGAGTGGTACTTCTGCCGACTGTGCATGCCTCCAAAGGTCTGCGCCCGGTGGTCAGCGAGCTGCACCTCAAGCCTCTCTGCTCATGTCCAAGGATCCAATAGGGCAGCGCAGCAATGGGGGAATGGTGGAGTGGGAACCGTGGCGGTCCGAATGTGGGTTTACCCTGTGACCGGGGAACCACAGGAGCCAGTGTGGGCGGCTATGGATACTGCTGAGGGAAAAACTTCCGGCACCGGTGCATGTGGCGAACACACACACCTAAGCTGAATGGACAGCAATCACTTGAAGAAGAATGCACTTCGGTGAATCCTTTCTATCCTGATGATCTCACCAATGTTACCGCCACATCTCAGTATTTAATTGCAGTCTCCAAGCTCCTTCTTTACAGCCTTTAAGAAGGTGAATATTTTTGTTTTTAAAAGCTTTTAGTAGCTTCATTCAGTAACAGAATATATATACAGATATAGAAGTTAAAAATTCATATACAGTTTAAGACAAAATATTGAATATTTGTCTCCTACCTCCCATGCAGAACCCTGAACACTGGTCATAGCAGGGAAATTACTTTTCAAATAGTCTGCTTTAAGCATTAAAAATGTACCTATGTTTTAAGTTCACTTAACACATACTATTATGTTACTGATTTCAGTCATTAACATTTTTTTAAAATGATGATGCCCAAAATTTCAGTCCAGGTTTGGCGTCAAAGGCTTATAACAAGATGTTTTTTTATAGTAGCAAATGCTCTTTTCAAATTTTTGGGACTAGATGCCCAATAGTGCTGGCATCTGGATCGGTCTATGGTGGGAAATATGCTTAATCTGCAGAATAAATATTTTCTACCAAATTGCTGTTCTGCATTCTCCACTGGCCAGTTTATGGAAAGCTATTATTGTTAGTTTCAGGGGGACTATATTTTCTGCCCTCCCAAACAGAGAGAAAAAGTACATCAAGTAGACAAAGAGTGAGTTTGTGGAAGTATGCGAGCACTGCAATAGACCTTACCATTGATGAAAACACTTCTTATAAGTTTTATGTAAGCTTTATCTAAATCTCCTCGACGCTCTGCATTTTTGAAAATAGATTCAGCCAGTGCTGCAAATTCTTCAAATTCAGCAACAAATGTAAGGATCCCAACTTTACTCTTCTTTGATATCTTTACCTCCTCCATCTGTTTTATTTGATTACTCTTAAGTTAAAAACAAAAAGGTTAATTAGTCCACAATATTTTTTCTGAAACTTGGCCTGAGAAAAGAAATGAGAAAAATACTCAGACACATTGAAAAAAATCAGTAAGTTCATTCACACAAGACTTGAATAATTTTCCTTTTACCTTTATGATATGTTTTTAAGTCTTTTTACCCAAACAAACCTTTAATAAATCAGAGTGACGCACTAAGAAGGAATTTATGAGTATACCAAATCTTTGCGCTTTTATTTTCCTTCCTTTTCGTTTACCTTTTCAGCTTGGAAAAGAGACGGCTAAGGGGAGATATGACTCAGGTCTATAAAATCATGACTGGTATAGAGAAAGTAGATTAGGAAGTGTTGTTTACTACTTCTCATAACACAAGAACTAGGGGTCACCAAATGAAATCAATAGGCAGCAGGTTTAAAACAAACAAAAGGAAGCATTTCTTCATACAACGCACAGTCAACCTGTGGAACTCCTTGCCAGAGGATGTTGTGAAGGCCAAGACCATAACAGGGTTCAAAAAAGAACTAGCTAAATTCATGGAGGATAGGACCTATTAGCCAGGATGGACAGGAATGGTGTCCTTAGCCTCGGTTTGCCAGAAGCTGGGAATGAGCAACTGAGGATGATGGATCACTTTATGATTACCTGTTCTGTTCCTTTCCTCTGGGGCACCTGGCACTGGCTACTGTCAGAAGACAGGATACTGGGCTAGATGGAACTTTGGTCTGACCCAGTAGGGCCACTCTTTGTTCTTATGTACCTTCTCTAAAGAGGCACATATTCTGATGCCCACTGCTAGCAAATGGCAATTTATACTAGAACATACAAATATCAAGATAGGTTTCAGAGTAGTAGCCGTGTTAGTCTGTATTCGCAAAAAGAAAAGGAGTACTTGTGGCACCTTAGAGACTCACCAATTTATTTGAGCATAAGCTTTCGTGAGCTACAGCTCAGAAGTGTAGCTACAGAAGTGAGCTACAGCTCACGAAAGCTTATGCTCAAATAAATTGGTGAGTCTCTAAGGTGCCACAAGTACTCCTTTTCTTTTTGCGAATATCAAGATAGTTGTTTATTACACTAAATTTTCAAATGCAGCTAAGTTAAAAAAATTCTAAGAAAGGAATCAAACATTGTTTTCTTCCTTTATTGAAAGTTGGATTATCAGTAAGTTTTGTCTTCCATCCTTGGCTAGGTCTACACCAGAAACTGTTATCGGTATAATAATGTTGGTTAAGGATGTGTTTGGGGTTTTTCCTGTTTATTTTGTTTTTTTTTAAATGACATTTTTATACAGGCAAAAGTCATAGTTAGATGCAGTTATACTGGCAAAAAAAACTCCGATTGCAGATATAGCTTATTTTAGTCATGGAACTGTTTTCGCTAGTAGAAGCTGTGTTTAGATTAAGTAAGTTTGCCAGTATAGCTATACTGGCAAACCTTTTCTATTGTAGACTAGACATCTGTCTCCTTCACACATATATTTTTTTATTCCGATAGGCTCATAAAAAATGTCTTTATTAACCAACCAAATTTTGTTCAGCAAGTCAGGTGACCTGAGGGCTAAAGTCTGCTTGCCTTGCTCATGCCTTGTAGTTTCAATGAGATCACTGGTGAGAGAAAAGTAGGCAGAATTTGGCACTGGAATACTAAGAATCTGAGTTCTCATAAGTGACTACACTTTTCCAGTTCCTTCTTGAATGTTCATTAAACAGAGCTAACCACCAATTATTTATACATTTTTGCAACTCCATCCAAGTTATTTTGTGTTCATTTAAAAAACAATACATAGTGGTAAGATTTTTTTCCCCACCTTTAAATTAACTCCAAAGACATTTAAGATTTAGGGTTCTCTTACATTTAAAACTTGCTAGCAGTTGGCTGCCTTTAATATTATGATTAGTTTAATCTAAGTAATTAAGAACTTACAATGCATTTGTCAAAGTTTCTTTTGACAGTCACCAAAACATTTCCAAGTGTTGTGCTGAGGAAGGAAGCTGGGTCCACATTTTGTGCTGTCCATACATGGTGACTCATCTTAACTAACATATAAAGGGAATTAAAGCTATCAATCTTGTCCCCCAGAGCTATAAGGTTATTCAGCTCTGGCTCAATAGAGCGAAATATTTTTATCATCATCTGTCGGATCATGTCTTTCCTGTTAAAAAAAATAAAATAAAAATAACAAATCTGACAATTTACTGGGCTACTATACATTTTCTTTCATATATATTTTAAGAAAAATGTACGGATATTTAACAGTCTCATTTTTACTTAACCTTAATGAGCATGAAGGTTTTCAGGGGATGGGGCTAAAGGAAGAATAAAATAATTTTTGCCAAGTCTTAATTGGACATTGCCAAGGTCAAAAAATTACAGTTTAACTACATTTAAAAATGTTTTCTTCACAATGCCTTCTAGATCATAGAAAATCTGTCTTCCACATGCTTAAAGTTCAAACTACTCTCCTGGGTATTTTTACAAAACTAACAAAGAGATGGGTGGGTTTCCTTGTAGATTTTGTAAGCAGGTGGGGTATTGAGTTGTTACATTGTTTTATTATAACATAGCCATCCAGGCACATTTAACTGCAATAAATTTAAAATTAAGTATAAATTATGCAAGTTAACTATTCAATGTTTACTGAAAAATGTAGAAGTCATTAATTTTAACTGCAGGAAACAGAAGTAACTGTCCATGTATCACTATGGGTAAAAAAAAAAATAAATCAAAGATTTGTACTTCATTACAGAAAATAAATCTCTAGCCTCAAGAATGAACAATGATGAAACATCAACACGTACTCAGATGATATAGCTTGTGGAACACCAGAATGATGAGGCCGGGATAAAGTTCCTCCATCCATTTCCTCTACTTCATTCTGCAAGAATTATGCAGGTATTTTACATAAATAAGAATCTTAAAAGCAAGGAGTTAACTCAGCTATATCCCTATCTAACTAAAATTCTGTATTAAACTGATAGGTATGTCTAAGAAAAACAATTACCAGCAGCAATCATTATTTGAAGGTGATATTTACAAATAGATACACACATTCATTCTCTGTTACAAGACAAGATACCTGGGCGCACTCCATGGCATAACATTCTGAACCATTAACATCACCCTCTCATCTCGACGTAAACAGAGTGGTCACCACTAAATAGCCAACATTTTCTATTCAAGGTTTTGTCATTGCCGTAAGCTCTGCAAAACATTGTCCCACCCTATGATCTTCCCTTAATAGGAGATAAGGCAAGGCAAAAACTGTTAGCATTCATAAGCTAGTACAGTAAACTATATCAAATACTGCCGACAGAACAGCATGAACATTTTATCTTTAAATATCCATAGAAAGAGATCACCCACTAAAGCCACAAGTGCAGCCTCTGCCATATCCAGATCTGTATTCACATTGACATGATCTGAGGCAGTGATGTACTCAGAGATATCTCACCAAATGTGTTCTCAAGAAATGGGAAGATGGAAGATTAAATATTGGCAATATTTGGCCAGATTCAAACAAATATCCACTTGATGCTGACAGCTACGGCCACACAACAGCTTCCTTAAGTGAAGCTAAACAACTTACCACCTGAAGGGAGGTGTTGACAATCTCCACCCAGTTCTCTACAGGCCTTCCAAGCATAGACTGTAGTACTTACCTGTTCTCAACACTGTTGTAACAACACAGTAAAAACTGAAGTACATCAATGAGCTACTGGACTAAACTCAAGCAGAGAGACTATGGGTGAAATCCCGGCCCCATTAAGGCAATGGCAAATCTACCAATGACTTCAATAGGGCCAGCATTTCACCCTTAGCGTTTGTGCAGTCTGCATGCAAAGAAGCAGACTGTTTAATCACAATCAGCTAGACTTTCTCTGCAAAGTAACATGACGTTTCTTTTTGACAAGGACTCATATCAAGACAGGAGCAAGAACAGCCTCTACAAATCAGGTTGCCTTCTGGGGTGGGAGGGATAGCTCAGTGGTTTGAGCACTGGCCTGCTAAACCCAGGGTTGCGAGTTCAATCCTTGAGGGGGCCATTTAGGGATCTGGGGCAAAAATTGGGGATTGGTCCGCAGGGGGTTGGACTAGATGACCTCCTGAGGTCCCTTCCAACCCTGATATTCTATGATTCAGTTTTCTATTCAGTTGTCCAGCTGTTTGTATGTACAACTCCCAAATTTGTAGTACATGCAAATTTAATAACCTAGGCTAATATCAGTCTCTAAACTCAGACTAAATAACTTAGCCTCATTTGCACAGGTCAGCCAAACTCTGTTAGACAGTTTTAGTTTCGACAGCTTAAAATAGTTAAATGATTGTTCCTTAATTTAGTTTGAAACCCAGTTTATATGTGGACAAAGAGATAGCCGTTATAGTTTTCTGTGGCAGACATCTTCCAGGCACAGCTGAAACATCCCTTGACGCAACTAAGCTGTTTTAAGTAAGTATAGACATTTTCTCAAAAAGCACGTAAGAACTATCATCTCATATGAAAGCTTAAGAAAACTGAAAATCCAACCGTCTTAGAAGAAGACACAGTAAGAGATAAAATACTTAAAAGGGTAAAAACAATTACTTTCTTCTGAGGGAAAAAAAAGAAAAAATGATGCATCATTAGAAAGAGAATCTCACTAATAATCATTATAAAATACCAACAGTTGTAGAGTTGTGCGCTGAGGAACATTCCCAGAAAATAATGTACTATAAAGGTTTACCTTTATTTCCCACACATAGCTATAAAGCAAGGGTGGGCAAACTTTTTGGCCCGAGGGCCACATCGGGGTGCAAAACTGTATGGAGGGCTGGGTAGGGAAGGCTGTGCCCCCCGAACAGTGTGGCCCCTGCCCCCTATTCGCCCCCTCCCACTTCCCCACGCCTGACTGCCCCCCTCCTGGAACCTCCTCCCACCCCAAACCACCCTCCCCTCGGGATCCCATCCCCATCCAACCCCCCCCCCCCCCCCGTACCCTGACTGCCCTGACCTATCCACACACCCGCTCTCTGACAGGCCCCCCGGGTCTCCGATGCCCTATCCAACCCCCCCTGTTCCCTGACTGCCCCAGAATCTTCGCCCCATCCAACTGCCCCCTGTCCCCTGACTGCCCCCGGGACCCCCTACCCAACTCCCACACCGCTGCGCCCGCCGACACCCCCTTAACATGCTGCTCAGAGCAGCAGGAGCTTGCAGCCCCGCTGCCCGTGCAGCGGCATAGCTACGTGGGAGGGGGAACAGCAGGGGAGGGGCCAGGGACTAGCCTCTCAGGCCAGGAGCTCAGGGGCCGGGCAGGACGGTCCCACGGGCCAGATGTGGCCCGCGGGCAGTAGTTTGCCCTCCTCTGCTGTAAAGGTTTTCTACATTCTAGATTTTCCCCCTTTTATTTGCCACCATTATGCCAAATACCATGTTTCTTAGCACTTCAACAATATATTTAGAGTGAAAATAATTCAAAATAAAAGAAAGGGTCTAATTTACTACAACTTTTTCTTCTTCCACTGTTTAATTGTAAAGTAAATTCAGATTTCCCTTTACGAGGAAAAATGGATTTGAGACATTCTGGTTAAAATACATTATGCACTCTAGACTTCTTTGATATTCACTTGCAAACTAAAAAAATTCTACTTGCAAACACATATGCATTTGAACAACTTTATTCATATGAGCAGCTCCACTGACTTTAGTGGGAGTTATCATGTGTATTTGTAGCAACTGGGCCTTCATCGCCACAATATTATTTCAACACCTAATACAACAATTTTGTAGTTAAAGACCATTCATAGATTTTATATATCATTTTAGCTAAATTGAAATAAGTCATACCATTGTTGTTCCCATGCTTTGATGCTGCTGTAGCTTGAAGAATTTGCTAATAAAGTCCTGTTCTGCTAGACACAGGGGCTCCAGTTCACTTAGAACTTGCTCAAAGATCTAAAGTAAACCAAAATAATTTGATTAAACACATCCATACACACACCCCTCAATGCACTATAGCCAATTATAACAATATTCTTTGTTTTAATTTATTTTCCATTGCTTGTGCGATCCTAAGAACCACTGGATGTCAGCTGACAAAGGGTTCACTGTTCTGTAACAACTCCTCCTAACAGGCCTAACAATTAGCTACACCTAGCACACTGCATTCATAGTATATATCCATAAAGAATATCATGTGAGGTCTTCAATAAAAGCTGGGTTCACACTGGTCATTAATATCATTGTGAAATGTTCGTGCAATTAGCATGCAAGAGGTTATGATGGACAGATATATGTCAGTGGCACCAGAATAGGAGGAGCCGGGGGTCGTGGCCTATCCACTTTACTCCTCTTCCCCCTGAGGTTCCCCCGGCCAGACCAGCAGCTGGAGCCCGTCCGGGGGAGCCCAGGCAGTTGCGGGGTGCCGTGCCGTGAATGGCAAGGCACCCCCACAGACCCTCCCGGGCAGATGGAGGGTCTGCAGCATGGTGCCCCACAGCTCTTACCATGGCCGAGCTGCAGCCCCCTGGCCAGAGCCAAGTCCAGGTAAGAGCCCTGGCCCTGGGCACGGACACAAGCCGGGGGCTGCTCTGGACCTCCTCCCCTAACAGGCGGAAGGTCCATGGCTCCCAGCCTCCTCCAGCTTCCGGTTTGGCAGGGGCAGGGCCTTGGATGGAAGGGGAGGGGCAGGGAGCCCTGGTCCCGGCCCCTGGCCTCTCCACTTTTGGGCAGACTCTGCCACCCTTGATACACACACAATAAAAATATATTCTTAAAAAGTCTGACTCAAGGCAGGGTTGATAAACAGGTTTCTGCCAAAGGATGTATATCCACCTGTCTGCCTCAGTTTACTTGTAAATTAAGTATACTAAGCCAACACAATGGAAACTCCATTTGCATACAAGTCAACATGGTGTTGGCATGCCAGAGAATAGACCACCAGGGTCATCCTGACTCTGGGAACAAACAATGAATTTTGGAGGATGGAGAAGGCAAAATGACACCTCTTTATCCTGCACCTGAAGAAGTAACTGAGCAGCGTTATGAAAACATGTTCCCAATCAGTCTAGGTTAGAAATGATGCAAGAAAGCTTTCAGAGAATATAAAGTCTGCTTTTAGACAGATGGTTAGTCTGGTAAAGTTTAGTCTCTAGAAAGCTTGTATTGATTTTGTTTTGTATGTAAACTTTCTGTCTCTATTATCCTTACTCACTATCCATTAAACCTTAGCCTTTGATAATAAAATTATGATTGTTTTCACAATCAATCTCTCTCACTGCTGCGATGTTACATAACAGCTGATCCTCAGTTGAATCAAATAGGCTGGTGTGTACGTCTGCTTAAGGATAGCAAACCTGCTAATTTCAGCAAGTGTCCAGTGGTTAGGGGCTGGCCATTACAGGGGAGTGCTTCACAGGGGCTCTGCGATTGAGGTATGCCTATTGTTAACATACAAGCCAAAGTAAGGGCTGGCATAGCCCTGATGAGATTGAGTTCCTACTAGGCCAGAGGTGTCAGAGAGCTGACACTCAATTAAGCACTAGCAAGTCTCTCTCACTGGAGGCAAGGGGATTACAAGGTAACTCGCAGTCCTAGGTACCCCAAGAAGCATCAGAGCTTGTTCCATACAATACCTTCTGCACTCAAACTCTAAAGCTAGAGTTCTACCTGAACATTTATAAAAGCAATAGAATGAAAAGCATGATGATTTCCAAAAGTTCTAACAGTAAAACAGTCATATTTTTAAAAGGTAGATTTATATAAAGTTTTACGACCATGTGAAACATAATTCTTTGTTATTCACTTTAAATAGGAGAGGAAGGGGGAGAAAGGAAAATTGAATGCTCCCCATCTCTCCCATCCCTTTCCCCCGCCCCAACAAGTTTGCCAACTGAATTCTAAGACTACAGGATGAAGTATTTACTAATTCAAAAGCCATTAAATATCTGGCCACATGAGAGCTTGTAACAGCGTTGTTACAACCTTTTTCAAATAAGGTTATAACCAAACAAATTGCATCCATACCTGGTACAGTTATAGACTGTTAAGCAATCATACCACATATGTAGCTGCAGGGAACAAGAAAATAGGAAGTAGTTCACAGAAGTGTTTCTATCCACAGTAGATGAAGCTATGCGAGCTGCTATTCTTATATTGGGAAAAAATTTCAAATACTATGCTGCAGTTTCATATTATTAGTTGTGGACATTTGGTGCAGCGGTGTGTTCTGTTGGCACATGGTAGCTTGGTAAAGGGGTGTGTGCAGAAGCACAGATTGAGTGGGGCACAGCAAAAGACTTTGGTGCATGATCTGCAGCAAATACTGTAGTTGTGGAACTGGTAAGGTGGGTGCCTGTGAGTGGATGAACAGAGGGTATGTTAAGTGGCTTAACTTACCGTTTCTTTATGGGTTTGTGTCAGGTATGTTCTGTATGTGCCAACCCTAACTGCTTCACAGTAAAGTTTTTGTGTATTAAGTACTAGCATCTGGTGAAATTGGTAAATAAGTTTTTGTATTTACTTTTGGAATAGAGGGTGATCTTGAGTTATTTTAAAATAAAATCGAATTAAACAGTGAAGCTACTTTTTGGCAAACATTTTAATTTATTAAAATTATTTGTCAACCACCAATCCATAAAGACTCTTTCAAAGACATTTCTAGTCTACTGTGTCACCCTCATACAGTAAACTAAATCAGTTTCTTTGCAAGTATTTAGGAACTAAATGCATGGTAACTGTTAAAGCTTACCACACTACTAAGATTAAGCAGTAAATCCAATCACTAGAAACTAATTAGGGAAAGATTTATCCAAAAAAGTTATTGGGCAAGCACAACAAATTACATAACTCTGTGTATACATTTCTTCACCACACGCAAGATTACATGTAGAAATAAAAGACGAGGACTTTTTAAAATAATTAAAAGATGAAAACAAAAACCAAACCATTTGAAGGGATTATATCTATTTTTGTTGACTTGTAACAGAATATCAGAATTCTTACAAAATTACTAATTTTCACAGACAGGACCAGGATTTTTATTCAGTTTCATAGAAAAACACCTGTTATGACTGCAAGTGTATGTCAGTAACTTAGAGGTAAAAATCCTTACAGGTAAACTGCAGTTACCCAAAAAACAACAATTAAAACAGGAAAAGTTAGCAAGGATTGGTGGTGCCAGGCAACACCACCACACACAAACAAGGTATTCATCTCCTCAATTAAAATAATCCTATAAAAAACTTAATTTTAATGGTTTCCCCACTTTCCATTTTCACCATAGCACTTGGCAAAAAAGTATTAGAAGACTATAATTGGTTCCCCTCTTCCTTTTTAAAAATATATCTTAATTTACAATATTTTGCAAAACTAAATACAGTTTTGGTAGGAAAATTTTCCCTTATCCATTGAGAATCCTCCCTAAATACTGGTTTACATTTTTAGGTCTATTTCTGCAATGGACAGGGCTACAGACTTAGCCTCCATTAAAAAAAAAAAAAGTGAGGACTCCAGCAATCATTTGGTGCCATAGTTTAAGGCAGCCAAAGTAAATGTGCAAGTGACATTTAAATGGTTAATTTTAGAAATTGGTGTTTATTTAAATTATTCTTTTGTCTTCTGTACTAGATCTCTACTGGATGGTCTAGTGAATGAGATTCTCTTTCCTTCTTTCCAATTTGCCAACAAATTTACAAAACGCATCACAATACTTTCTGAACTCCTCTCTTATGAAGGTGTCATAATTCAGGAATCTCATGATCAATTCGCTTCATCTTTGGTAAAAAAAAATATATAAGTTGGTCCCAGACTTAACCCACCAATTTTTTGGCCAACATTCCTTTGTTTGGGAACTTTTGAGGAGGGTCAGCAAAACTGGGCTTATAATGAAAACAACTGCAATCTTAACTATGGTTAAAGTTAGCGTCTGCATAATTAAATCTGTTACAGAGTCTTAAGCAAATGCACAATGCATATCATATTTAAGTGTTGACATATATGTATTCATTCTAAATGAATTTAAAACATTATTACATTAGAGAGAGAGAGACAGACACACACACACTCCTGGGCATGAACGAACATTTTCAGACAGTAAACAAAATGTGGATTCATGACTATCTAAAGTTCAAAACTAAGGAGAAATATTACATTACATTTTTTTGTTTTACCTTATCAAATTTAGTTCTATCAGCCACATCAAGGTCAGAGGCAGACATGTTTCCCATATCCAACAGTGAGGATGACTGAGACCTGCGATTTCCTGAACTCTGAACGGAGAGTTTATTTAGGCTAGAGGTAGACCCAGTCAATTTTCCAGAACTTCCATGAAGACCTATGAAATAATGAAACTATGAAAGATGGTAGCCTACGTGGAATAAAATATATTTGAAAAGAAAAATATAGGTATATCCAAAACAGCACTCCTAGTCCCCATAGAGATGGTCAATATTCTTTCTACTGAATAGTTTGTACCTTATCTAAGTGGTTTTGTTGTATACACGTTTCTTCATTACAAGCCTAACTGGAATATTTAAGTGTTTTTCAGAGTTAATTACAATGCAGCTACCTAAGTCTGCATTGTGGAATAACAAAGGAAAACTGACATCAGGAGCCACTTTGGACATTTTGCACCTGGGACCAGCAAGTATAGCAAATATGCTGGGGCAGGTACTCTCCTTTCTGAAAGGAAAGCTGGATGGGAACTCCAGTTGTGATACTTTAAGAGCATCTTCCAGCAGCACACAGAGCAAAGAGAGCCGGTGGGGAAATTATTCTGAAAGGAAAATAGTAGAGCAAACACTTGAGTATCTGAAGATACTCTCCATATTCTCTTGGAAAAAACAAGTCCATAGTTCACACTCTTTTGGTTAATGACAGTTGGGAATAAAGTGCGGCAGGGGGAGAAGAGGACTTAAGGAAGAGCTCTTGCTATGATGAGACACCTCAGTTCAAAAACAAAGTAAAGAGAAACATCTCCTGTTATATTCAAACTGCAAGTAAAATGCTGTCGTAAATCTTCATAAATCTCAAAATCACAGAGAAACCGATTATTAATTTTCATTCTGTATGTTCCTTCTAATATAATTGCCAACTATGTTCAACATCTCTTGGATGCGTTTTGCTTACAAATACTTATTGCACCCTGAACAGTTAGCTTTAGGGTTAATGGGTTTTCCATTATATATAACTACACCTATACATAGACACACATGCATTGACAATACATACTAATGCACTAATCATACTCACTCTCTGTTTCCTGTTTGACAGCGCTTTCTTTTCGAGGCAGTGTAGCTGGCATGGATTAGGTTGCAAGCATCAAAGACAAAGACAAGTTAAAAATGCAGTTTGCACAAACCATGCACAAGATGCAAGTTAAGCACTAGCTGGAAAGAAACATGCAGAGAACTATAAGCAGCAAGTAACTATAGTTGCAAACACATATAGTTGGGGAGTTACTGTTCTAGAAATTCAGTCTCTAACTACATGGAAAACACAGTATACGTTTCAAAATATTAAACTTTCATTTTTCTTAAAACAAAACACGGAGGAAAACTCTGACTTGTTAAACATTTATACATCAAATTCTCCTTAACACAGAAAAGACCACCAAAATACTGAGTCTTATTTGCAAAGATTGATATTGGAGGAGATTTGCAGTTTACCGGAACAGTGTGCAAATAAACTGTAAATCATATTGATACCAAACAAAGAGAAATGCAAACAGATTAGTCCTGTGCAGACTTGTACTGAATCAGGGCTACCTGCATTATCTTCCAGCTCTTTAACTAAAAATCTATTAAGACTGCAAAAGTCCTTTCAATAATATTCTTTTCTACAATAAGACCAGCCAGCCTATTGTATATTGCTGTTGCTGACAACTCAGTTTTGCTTTTCACAGTGAGAAGTAGTGTGTTTTTCATTCAGGTTGCATTAACAATTTTCCAGTTTGCAGATGTTGCCAGGCTCAGAAAAAAAGTCACTACCAATAACAACATTTACATAAAGATGCAACTCATTTTTAAAAGGTTTATCCCCTGAATATCCTGCTGGTCTGAAAAATAAAATAAGCAGTTTCCTCAAGCAAAAAACTGCATTTTAGTAAGCAGTTTAGAGTACCCTGTGACAGGGTAATATTGCCCTGTGTTTGTGATAAAGGATTCTAAGTTCACCAGTGGAAAGCACTTGCACACATGCTCTAGAAGCAAAAAAGTTAGTAGGATTCAACAATTCTTGGCGAGCATGGATTTTTCAAGTTACAGACGCAAAAACACCAAATGGTTACTTATCTGTACAGTAACTATTGTTCTTTGAGTTGTGTTGTGCATACACATTCCATTTGAGGTGAATGTGTGCTTACTGCACTCGAGTTGGAGACTTCTGCCAATACTACCACTAGGTGATGCATATGCTCCCGCTCACCTCATGCTCTCAGGTGACAGCATAAAACAGGCATGTCTGCCGCCTACCTCTCCATTCCTTCGCACCACTTTAAGTAAAGTCTGAAGTAGCAGGGAAGGTGGGAAGTACATGTTCACAACATACCTCAAAGAATAATAGTTACTGTACAGATAAATAACCTTTTTTCTCCTTTGAGTGATTGTGCACATACACATTCCACTGGAGGTGATTCCTCAGACATTCCCTTAAAGGGAGGACGACTTTGGATCATCTACACAGGGATTGTACCACTAACTTGCAAAGCTGGCATCATCTCAAGAGGTTTGAATCATGGTGTAATGAGTGGGAAAAGTATGCACAGACGACCATGTTGCTGCCTTGCATAAACAAGCTATTGGAAGATTGCTCAGGAATGGTGATGTGGTGGACTGAGCCCTAGTGGAGTGAGATGTTATTCTCAATGGAGGAGAGACTTTATCAAGATCGTAGCAGAGCTTCATACATTCAGAAACCCTGCATGAGATTCAAGGAGATGACACTGATTGACCTTGAATTCTTTCAACATAGCTTACAAAGAGCCTGGAGTAAGAACTGAAAGACCTAGTGTGGTCCAAGTAAAACGCCAGTGCTCTACAAACATCCAAAGTATGGAATGCTTTTTCAGCCTTAAATTAACATGTCAGGAAAAATACAAAAAGATTGTTTGGTTTAAATGGAAGACTGACACTACCTTAGGTATAAACTTAGGGTGAGGCCTAAGAGATACTTTGTCCTTATGGAATACCATGAAAGGAGGGTCAGCCAAGAGAGCAAGTTCTGAAATCCTCCTTGCAGAAATGACTGCCACCAAGAACCACTTTCTTTAGAGAAAATAAAGATAATGAAATTGTAGCCATTGGCTCAAAATAGGGTCCTATCAGTTTGGAGAGGGTGAAGTATTTCTTCGGGACCAGGAAGACAGTGGACAAGCCCCTTTTATGCCCTCTCCTGAGAACACATGTTGAGCAGGAGCCTGTGCACCACCTAGTAGTACTGCTGGCAAAAGTCTCTGACTTGAATGCACTGGACACACATAAAACAAAAAGTGAAATGTATATGTGTACAATCCTGCAAAGAACCACCCCATCAGAGTGGAGCTGGCAAGCTGGTCCTATTCTAAGAGGACAGATATTTACTTTCAATTGTACAAATCTGGATGTGCAAATGCTCTTCAACACCGATTTCTCAACTAGGCATCAATGCAGACGGTTTTAGGATGTCAGACTCAAATTTAATTACAGCTTAATTTTTATCTGCACTATTTTATATTTTACCACAGTACTGCATATTTGGTATTGGTTTCTTCATAGATTCCCTGATCCCTAACCCCATCGACTGGCACTGCAGAACAAAGAAATATAGCCAAGGACCACCCTTGAACAAAGTATCATCTGGTAGGTAAGACATACTGTTGTCACATGGTACATTATGTATTAGCATTAGAAAGACTGTACTCAGAGAGGTTTGTTGTCAAATTGGGAGGGCATGACTAGTAGAGATCCAAAGGGGTCAGTCCTGGGTCTGGTACTATTCAATATTTTCATTAATGACTTGGATAATGGAGTAGAGAGTATGCTTATAAAATCTGCAGATGACATCAAGCTAGGACAGGTTGCAAGCACTTTGGAGGACAGGTTGAAAAATCAAAATGACCTTCACAAATTGGCGAATTAGTCTGAATTCAACAAGATGGAATTTAATAAAGACTTGTACTTCACTTAGGAAGGAAAAATCAAATTCACAACTACAAAATGGGGAATAACTGTCAAGGCGGTAGTACTGCTGAAAAGGATCTGGGGGTTATGGTGAACCACAAACTGAATATGATTCATCAATGTGATGCAGCTGCAAAAAAGATTAATATTCTGGGATGTATTAACAGGATTGCTGTATGTAAGATACAGGAGGTAATTGTCCTTCTCTGCTTGGCACTGGTGAGGCCCCCACTTGAGTACTGCATCCAGCTCTGGGCACCACAATTTAGAAAGGATGTGGACAAACTGGAGAGTCCAGAGTAGAGCAACAAAGGATAAAAGGGTTAGAAAACCTATGAGGAAAGGTTGAGAAAAAGGGCCATGTTTAGTCTTGAGAAAAGAAGACTGATTTGGAGACCTGATAATCTTCCAACATGCTAAGGACTGTTATAAAGAGAAAGGTGATCAATTGTTCTCCAGCTCCACTAAGGTTAGGGCAAGTAGTAATGGGCTTAATCTGCAGCAAGGGAGACTTAAGGCAGATATTAGGAAAAGCTATTTAACTGTAATGGGAGTTAAGCTCTGGAATAGGCTTCCAAAGGAGGTTGTGGAGTCTCCATCACTGATATCCTTTAAAAACTTGGACAAACATCTGTCAGGGAAGGTCTACGTTTACTTGGTCCTACCACAGCGCAGGGGGGTCGACTTGATGACTTCTTGAAGTCCCTTCCAGCCCTACATTTCTAAGATTCTAGGAGTCTTTCAGCTCATTGTATTTAAATGCACTGAAGATAACAAGATTCTAGCTTTAACAGAGGAAGAAAAATACATCCCGTTAAGGCAAGGAAGAATTTATCCCAGAAGTTTACTGCTCTCTTTTTTGTGTCACTGTCTTCCAAAAAAAAGAACCTTCTGCTAGTACAGAGCACCAAAAGAATTCTCCCAGCAGACTCTGCGTTGAAGATGCTCAAATTGAAGCTTCATTCCAGAAATTGCAAAGAAGCAAAAGGCAAGAAAACACCAACACAGCTCAAAGACTGGCAATGTCTGATATCCCACAACCTACTCTGTAAAAAGTCTCTGTCTGTTCCTTACACAGTAATTTTTTCATTATTAAAGAAATGTACATTAATTCAACAAAACATCTTTTAGGAATATGCACTAACTTCCTCAAATGCACAAAGTCTTTTTAATTCGGCATTGTTAAACTGGTTTTCACATTCATTTAAAAAAAAATCAGCTGACATTTAAAAGGCAAAATGAAATACTATTTATCTGTAGAGATCTGAGATGCTTCTCCTCCCCCCTTTGCACAACGGATAACATTAAGAACATGAACAGTGCAGAGCAGTGTATTTTCCTATACTACCACTATGGTCTAATTCAGGTTGAATTTGTTTGTGGACTTCACAGACAATCCATGATTCTGGGATATGAATCCATGAAAGCTGCTCATTAATTCCTGGGTTGGGTAGCAAGGAACTTCCTCCGTGGATGCAACTGCAGAATGCCAGTTCTGTTTCTGTGCAAAGACTGAAGCCTACTCACTCCTTGAGAAAGAGATTCTGCTCAGTCTCTGCATGAATACTGGAGGACATATCTCAGAATGTCCTATGAGAAGGAAGTTCTTCCCTGGCTTACTGAAGGTCTGAGAAAGCAACAGTTTGGCTTGCTACATGACAAACTATAAAAGAATGTGTCTATGTTTAAGTAGAACTGTTACAAAAGTAATTAATCTTACACTAGATAAATTTATAGAAAATTTCTCCAAGCTCTTGCTAGACTGAAAAGATTGCTAGGCTTTAAAAAAATATAGTCGAAGTTTACACAAATATGAGTCTTAATAGAAATTCTCTTGGCTCTTTTAAATTCACATATGTGAATAATCTCGTTTCTCTAAAACAGAGATCTGTTATCCACAGTTCACAATAATGTGTCAAGTCCAGAACATGATTACTATGGATAACGTGGTTTCCTCCCAAAGTGGATCACAAGGGAATAGTAAAAAAATAATGGAAAAAAATATAGGGTTATTTTAAGAGGCGGGGAGGAGGCGGGGATTATTTATTTATTTTTTAAACTTTGACCAATAAGGTAAGTTAACATTTCAAGATTCAGGACTTCTTCTGCCCCAAGTTGTTCTTCTGAAAACCTTAGGGAACCATTTGTGCTCCATGTTCAATCATCTGCTATGGCAAATTTAGGCATATTAACGAATAGACTATACCATCTGAAAAAGTGCATCAAAGATTTACTCACTGTATTAAAAAAGGCAAAGCAGAATTAATTGCATTATTTCATTTCAATAGTAAAATGATCAGAGATTAAAGGCCATATGTCTATACCAAACATTAAAATACATACAAATCCATCTACCTTTCACATGTTTTTCTTTATTATTTGCTGCTAGACAGCATTATTATTTTGGGTATAGATTCCCTTTCATACGCATGAGTGAACTCCTTTTCCCAAAAGGGGATACATGCACCCATCAAAAGGGAAACTAAATACAATTTCCAACCTCAGATGCATGTACATAGCTCCCTTTGAAACTCATGTATGTACATCCCCATGGGCAGAATTAGTGTTTAAGTTAGCTTCCTCAAAATCTCTCATAAGTATTTATTAAAATACAAATCTCTTAGTAGCACAAGTAACACTAAAACACTGCCAAATAGTTTTCTTTGGATAAAATGTTTGTTTTCAAATTTGCTTCAGTGTTAAAATCCCAATAAGTTTTTAAACAATAATGTGTTGTTAGGTCTCAAACAATGATCTGCACTCACAGTGACATATATAGTGTCATGCCTCATTCTTCAAGTTATCTCATTCTACTCCCTTTTAGTTTACTACAAGTGTCACACTGAGGGCTTTTGCAGTGTACCTAATACATTTTTGATGATCCCATATTTATCCTCTGACTTTCACCATGTCTGCCAAATGTAGCATCTTTCCAGTTCAGGCACAAAACAGTCATTTACAAAGTTGGCTCTGAATGATTTGCCATAACTGTTTATTACAACACAAACAAAAAACTAAAAGCAAAGGTATGTGTCTCTTGGGAGCTTACCAAACTTTTTTCCTTCTTTGGTTGTGCCCGTCATCTTAATCTTGGCAACCTCAAAGAAATCTTTAATTTCTCTTTCATATAGCCGTGATAAATAATCCATGTAATTCTTAAGTGAAAAACAAAAACAGTTTAGCATAAGTACTGTAATCTGAACAAATGCAATAACCCAGAATCATAAATGGCAACCTGCAAATAAAATGAACAAGCTAATGCTCTTGGTGCCTTGCATCTAAAGATTTGGACTATATAAAACCTTAGTAGTCTATGCTACCAGAAGAAGCTCTGAAGCAACGAATCCACTGGGGTAGGTTGTAACCTCCCCACCACAGGGGGAATATAAATGGCCAGTACAGCCCACGGTTATTGGGGGTGGCCAGAGTGGCAGGGGGACATGATAATTCAATTAATCCCCTTTACAGCCTTTGCTACTGGGCTCTACTGAGCCTCTAGCAGCAAATAAAAAGATATGCTCCCCAGGCAAAAACCCTGAAAGTTTGCCTCCCACAGGATGAATCCCTGCTGAGAAACAGAAGGCAAAGCTAGCTCAAGATGTTATAAATTCCACTTCCCTGCCACCAGATTCAGTGATACTGGTCCTTTATTTGTTGTATGTATCTTCTTTACTGTAAGCTACAGAAGAAGCTTTAATTTTGGCTTGCATCGTTGCTAAAAAAGCTTAAATTTCAAAAAGCAAAAAACTTCTCACAACTAAAGTATAAATTATTTGACTGTCTGACTGCTTGATTTATAACTTGAATTCGCTATATAAAACAATCTCTTAGTCAGCACCACAAATGGAAGTGCCCTCTGTAGGTATTTGTTTTCATATTTTCCTCAAATGTTAATCACTTGACATAACGAGTCCATAAATCGCTAATCCATTCCTAACCATCAGTGCAAAAATGTAACAAGAACCTATTGGAAGAATATTTCCCTATTAAACCATATGTGCATGTGTGTAAGCTCACGTGACAAGGAGGGCAAGCAAATGCCTATCTTTAGGGTTGTACGTGTGCGCACATACTATACACACATCTCATTACCCTCTAATAATAGTAGGAACTCAGCCCTTCCCCAAAGTTGCTAAAGCGTTATCACCACTTTTACATACAACGGTAACTACTTCTACTTTCCACAATGGTGTTCAGTCCATTATTTTTACTATTATTTCTCAGAAAGTAAGTAAAACAAATTGAAAAATTATTTAGTTTGCTTAATGATCTAATAGCCACAAACCTGTGCTAGTGGGGAAATCTAGTTTCAGTTCTTGGAAGTTACTGCATTTTATTATTTCTATCAAAAAACATTACAAGCACAAAATAAGTCCTCTTGGCAGTCACAAGGTTACTTACTTTCATTATCAGGGGGAAACAAACTAAATAATTCATTACATTTTAAGTTACATCATTATAATAATCATTGAGTTCACAGTTAGAAAGTGTTATTGATTTATTTGCTCATTTGAATATTATATTATTCAAAAGCACTACTTTAACTACAAAGCTGCAAAAGAAAAAATTCCAGTAAAAGGACTGTTGTTTTCTGAGTATATCCCTAACTTTAGCTTACAGCCCAATTCAAACAAATCGAAAGAACGAGGAAAAATTAGAACAGGATACCAAAGAAGACTATCAAATAGTTTGTGTACACTTGAAAGGTATGAAAATGTTCTAGAAATTTACCATTCAGTCTCTGTAGAGATACTCTCTAACAGGACACATACCTAATTTACATGAATGCTGACTAAAATGGGGAATAAATTACTTTCTTTGTAAAAAAGGTAATTAAAGAGACTGTAAGACGTCAGTCTTCTACTGGGCATTTAACCAACTTCTGCTTATATGACATGAAAGAAGACACAACTAGTTGAATATTTCAGGATCATTTTTAGGAGTCTGCTTTAAAACTCTAATACTTAAGACTGACTGAATTTACAATGGATGACATTCATTAGCAACCTCTCAGTTCCTAGCAGAAAGTTGCTAATAACCAAAAGTTGCCAATAGGCAAAAAACCCACGCCCAGGACAGCAGCACAGAGCAGCCCTGCAGCTAGGTACCCACTACCAATACAGAAGAAAACGCAGGAGGTACTGTGGAGTCGGAAGGGAAACTGGGAGGGTGGGCGGTATGAAGGGAAGCAGCAGGGCTGTAGCCTGAATGCTGGGGCTTTCTACAGGAAGCAGAGGCACTGAGCACCTGCAGGGCTGCACAGCCCCTCTCCATGCACTGTCCAGACTGCTCCAGGAGCCCAGGATTAGCATAATCAAGTGCTTCCCTCCCTGGCAGCAGCCATGCAAACCTGCCTGCATCTGGGACTTTCCACAGGAAGTGAGTACCTGTGGGGTTGTACGGCAAAAACAATGGTTAGTAAATGGCATGACAGTTGCTAATAGCCAAATGCCATTAACATTCAAATCAATCGGATTGGGTTGGTTCCTAGCAAAAAGTTGCTCATAACAGAAAATTGTCAGTATCAGGATTGCTAATAATTGTCATCCATTGTATCAGTCTTAAAAATAGTGTGTTTAATAAGAGCAAAAAAACCTCACTATTAAGGGCCAAATGTTGCCTTCAGTTACACCCGAACAATTACTGTACAATCTGTGGTTAATTTTTCACTTCATGGTATTTTTGAAAAACCTGTACAAACAACTTACAAAACAAAACTTTTAAAAATAACTAAAATTGAGATTTTTTCTATTCTATTTAAAGTAGCCTCTAAAAATGGATTAACAATGAGTTCTGTGGAACTAAGAAGATCATTTATACCAGAGTTATTTTCCAGAATTTTTTTAATTATGTATGCTGTTAGTGCACACAATGGAAAAATGTGTATTTAAAGGTATCACATATTTATTAAGTGCCATAACTTTGTACAGATATTAAAAACACCTATCTCTAGAGGAGTTTATAGTGTATATCACAGTAAATGACGATAATACCAAGAAAGAAGTAGGGAAAGAAGGATCAGGGATTAAAACATCTGAGCTGTGATTTTTTTAATCACAATTTAACATTCAAATTGAGAATAAGACACTTATCCAAAAATAATGGAACACATAGCACTAGAGAGAATTTATCCAATATCTGAGTCTCATACCTTTGTTAACCCTTCATATTTTCCATAATCTGTACTTTTTAGCCACTCCATCAATTTGGCATATCGAAGCAAGTCTCTGTGAAAGGGATGGTGATTGGGTAATGTCAGCTCAATAGAGTGCTGGGCAAGCGTGGAACTTTGGTCATGACCCTTGATAAAAGAAAACATTAAAATAAGCATAGAAGCAATGTGTGTAAACATACCACTACAAATGCTATCTAATTAGCCTAAAAATTATCACAGTCAGATAAACAAAAGAAAACAGAAAAGTGAAACTGAAAATTACTTCTTTCACATGTCATTTATCTGCAGTTAATAGCTTAAATGATATCCTGCGTTGGCCTAGTGACTAGGACATTGGACTACGACTTGATAGATCTGGGTTCCATTCCTAACTCTGCCACTGGCCTGCTGGGTGATCTTTGGCAAGTCACTGCCCCTCTGTGCCTCAGTTAGCCCATCTGTAAAACGGTGATGATACCAACCTCCTTTGTAAAATGTTTTGTAATCCACTGATTAAAAGAGCTGGATTACATCGGGGACCTGATTTCAGATGGGACCTTTGGGGACTGTTATAATACAAAACAACAATACAGAGACATTACTATACCATACTCAGGGCTGGTAGCACTGCCTATTGAAGTTGCCCAATATTTCCCATTAGAAGGCCTGATTTTCTGTTGCTTATAACTATGACATACTTTAACCATTGGGGCTGAAATTTTCTATGCCAGGTGTCTGCCTCAAAACCGATTTTTATTTATTTTTTTTTTAATTTCAACCAAAACCATTTACCTATTCAGAAAAAATACTATGTTATTTTGTTTGTGTTAAAAAATTCTGATGACTTTAACTGAGATGTTCTAGTGTCCCCATGTTGTAGAGCTTGGACCTGAAATTTGGCAGGGTGGGAGAATGGGGGTGACCTTTATATCATGGATTTGTCTTTTGGTGTCCCTGTGAATATCAGACCAAATTTGGCCAAGTTATAAGCATCTGAAAAATTATAATTTGCACATACGCAGCAGAGTCTTGATTGAATTTAGCATCTAAACTCACTGAAGATTCCCATCTGTATTGAGCAACTGAGCAAGCTCCAGCCCTGGGCTACAGGAGGTAACAAGACTTTCTCTGCAATTGCTGCTGCAGGCCAGACTGGGTCTGGACCAGAAATGAAAAGCAAAAAACTGTCCCTCTTCTGGTCTCAATGTTCCTCCTGCTGAAGCCCAGGAAGCATAGAGGAAGCTATCTGATTTGAAAGCAGAGGGGATAAGAGTCAGATTGGGGGTGTGCGATAATTAGATTGAGACGAGGAGCAGGGGCAGGGGAGAGAGACTGGCAGGGAAAGGAGACTCAACAGATTAGACAAGGAAGGCAATGGAGGAAGGACTCAATATGAAACGAAGAGCTACATGGGAAGACAGGAACTGTTTGAGCAAGGAAACTGGGACTGAGAACTAGTGAGGTGGGGAAGGAATGAAGTATGGGAACTGGGGAAACAGATTTGATGAAAAGCCAAGGTGCGAGCAGAGAACTGGACTGGCAAGGCAAAGAGGAGTGGGGGCGAGGCAACCACTGAGATTGGATGAAGAGTCTGGTGATGGAAACAGGGACTGGAAGCCAGTGAGGGCATGAAATGCGGGAGGAGGAGAAGGAGGACCAGAGGCAGAGAATGTGGAGAGAGGCAGATTGGATGAGGAGCGGGGAAGGGGAGCTGGGATTGACTGGACAAGGAGCTGAGGGATTGGGACTAGGGGGACTGGGACTAGGATGAGAAGTCTAACTCAGCCTTCTGCAAACAGACCCACAGGGTCTCAAGTCAAGCACCCAGAGAAAATGAGGAACACAGTAACCACCTGTGAAAAGACTAGTTTAAGTGACTGTCCAGGATCACACAGGAAACCTGGGGCAGGGGCAGGGATAGAATTCAGTTTCCAAGAGCAACATTCAGCTGCCTTAATCATCCACTCTTCCTGCAATCCACTGCCTCATTCACTTCACGCCTTTTAACTTCTGCAAGAAATGAAACAGACAACTGCCTCCTTCACTATAAAACCCTGATTTATCCCTAGAGCATAGTCCATCTTGTACAGTAACTGACAGAGGGCCTGTGGAAAAAAAATAGTATGCAATCATGTAATTAAAACTGTATCTTAATGCACATGAACAAGGGGACTGAATTAAGGTGGTACAGAGAACCTTAATTCTGGTATTTCCTAATTTTTGAGTGCATGTCTTTGCAACCTTAATAATGTTCTTTTAAAGTAAGGGTTTGTGTGTTTAATACAGTGGTCACCAACCAGTCAATTGCAATCGACTGGTCAATCCTGGAGCCTCTCCCACTCAATCACAACCACTGGCTAAAAGTCCGGCAGCACAGCAGAGTTACCACTAAGGCAGGCTCCCTGCCTGCCCCAGTCCCAGGCCACTCCCAGAAGCCGCCGGCACACCCCTCCAGCCCCAGGGGAGGGGCCTCCCTCTACATACTGCTCCTGCCTTCAAGTACTGCCCCCACAGCTCCCATTGGCCAGGAATGAGGAACTGTGGCCGACAGAAGCTGTGGGGGCGACGTCTGCAGAGGATGGCAGGGGGCGCACTGGCCTCTTCCGGTAGCCCTGCCCCAACCCGACACCCCCCCCCCCGAGCCAGCAACCCATACCCCCTCCTGCACCCCAACACTCTGCCCCAGCCCAGAACCTGCACCCCCTCCCAAACCCCTGCCCAGTGAAAGTGAGTGGGGCGGGGGCCTTCAGGGAAGGGGCGGGATAAATCCTGGATTGCACTTAAATTCAAAAAGTGATCTTGTGCGTAAAAAGGTTGGAGACCACTGGTTTAATACAAGTTGAGATGACAAATCACTCTGGAGACATAGTAGACTGTATGATTATTAGCTCAATTCAAGGTTAGATTTCACAGATTTCATTTTTAAATTTTTAAGTCTCTATATACTTTGTTGCACTATGTAGGAGGAAAATTTTCCTCTGGTTCACAACTAATCTATGGACCAGATCTTGGCCCTCACATCTATAACTTTTGTGCTTTTCTGGTAGTGTAAAGGGCACACAAACTGCCCTGATTAGGGAGCCAGTGATTCCTGTGACATAACAGAATTTTCAAGTAGTGTAAAGTCAGCTTAAACCACTGTCAGCCACTCTCTCCAGATAGAGGGGCATTCTTGAGCAGGTCAGAAGTGGCATGGGGGTGACCATTTGGCAGGGTGGCCCTAAGATTATTTTAGTTTGTGTAGTTTAGAGCAGCCATTAGGCTGCTTTAAGTTACATGGATGCCAGTTTGGTACCTAGAACACAGAAACAAAAAAAGATGACTTAGGGCCATCTTCCTCCATAGCCCTTTCCCACTGTACCAAGTACAGTTCAGACAGACTTGGGAATTAGGTCCAATGTCTGTAAAAGAAGTGTGTAGAACTCAAAATCTTTGTAGTTTTCAACTGTGATATAGTCATGGACATCTAATTTAAATTAAGAGACTTAAACCTGGACATTCCATATACACATTAACTGAAAAGTTAACTAAACACTGCAATCCAAACAATTCAGTGTATTTAAAATGCTTTAGACAAACTAGTCAAACTATGATTTTATTATTATTATTACTATTATTATTACAACCTCCTTTCGCAGAATCAGAATGATAAAGAAAACTACATCCAATTTGGGATACAGCATGAGGTAGCAGATTACATTAAAATGATTCCTAGATTGAGATGACTTTTCTTATTTGTCCCAGCAAAGAGTAAGTTCACACATTCAGATAAATTATTTTTCTCTAAAACCCAGCTGAAATCTTGAAACTAGTGACGTTGAGAGTTGCAGGAGGCAGGCCACACCTTGGTATATGCACAGATGGGCACAGGCCACACTTGAGTCACCCCTGCTGAATGAGGAGAAACTGTGATCTTTGTAGTCATATTAAGTATTGTTTGTCTTTACTGTTGCATATTTATTTAAAACAAAACAATTAAAAAACCAGGGATCAGCTGGGCTTAAACAAACAAGAGTAAGTAATATATTATATCAACAGCAGCAATTATCTTCCCATTTGTTAGGTAGTTAACACTGTTAAAAGGTTGTATATTAGTTCAGTAATAGCAAAATATTCTTAATTGCTCTTTGATGCCCCCCACCCTTTTTAAGGTAGGGTTTTCATAGAAATTCAATGCAGAAAACCTCTTAGTCATCTATTTCATCCTCCTACTATGCAGCCTTGTTTCCTACAATATATATTTCAGTTGTTTTTGTTTAGTCCAGACTCAACTGTTGGAGCTTCCATCACATCTCTTGCGAGACTACTGTACAATTTACTTGATGTTATTGTTAGGACATTCTCAGATATTCAGCCAAAATTTCCTTTGCTTATTTCATCCCATAATTCCGATTCATGCCCCTCTTGTACCAGATCAAAGAATTTCCCTCTCTGCTTGGTATTAGCATTCTTCACATAGTTACAGTTGATCGTGTTCACCCTTTAGCCATGGTCTATCAAAGTTAACTTCGTTCTCCTTATTTCTCCTTCCAAGTCAATCCCTCCATCTTCATATTTTCTGTTGCTCTGCTCCAAATGACATCCAATTTGTTTAAATTCTAGTATCTAGGTGCCCAGAACTAGTATGTGTTTTTCCTCCAAAAATGCCACATAAAAAGGAGTACCACCTCTGGTTCAGTGTACTACCACCTAGATACATACACAGCACAAAATTACACAGTTTTTTTAATCACGTTGCACTGCAAGCTTTTATCAAGTTTGCTGTCCACTGTTCCAAAAGAAGAAAGCCCAGCTGATTTATGTTTTCCTTACTAATAGAACCTGATAACATCCTAAAGTTACAGATGTATTTTATTTAATAAAATACAAGTTTAGAAAACAAGATAAGATTAGAACACAGACAAGTAAATGTTTAACTATATCAACTGCTGAATGTTAGCAATAGTAACTGCAGACTTTTTTTTTCCAAATGCAATGAGCTCTAATCTGGAGTTGCATTTTTCTGTTTAAAATGTCAACAGATTTCTAGAATTTCTTGTATTAATCTTTTAAAATAAAAATATATGTGAATGCACTGGTACCTAAACTCTGTTTTTAAAATGAAACAAGCTGCATTATAGTTTCAAGGTTAAGATATCTAAGCTTAGATAAATCCATTGGAGTTTATTCTCTCTTTATCATGTCTAAATAAATCCAGCTGACAATATAAATTGATTGTATATATGAGCAGAAGACTGAACTGCTTCATGTTTTCACATTGCCTTTTCTGGTTTAGGACCGCTTCTTAATGAAACAAGAAAAGTGCTTACATGAGGAATTCAAATAAATCACGCAAGTAATTCTAAACAAAAAGTGCAACTCTCAACAAGATGTTAAAGACAAGAGAAAATGCGCCAGTTAGAGACGTTTTTCATATACATTTAAATGGGCAACCTCTGCACTGAATTCATCCAACTGCCCAGTAAGACAGTGTGCCATCTTATAAACCAATACCTTTGACACAACAGATGGGCCACTGTCCAACATGCTAAATTTAAAGTATAATTTGTTGTTGTTCCTGCTACATTGGAAGATGAGAATTTAAACAAGGGCATATTCCTTCCCAGTCCATCAGCTTTTCCTACTTGAACCTGTAGCGAAATCACTCAGATCTGCTGAATGGGTTTTGAATTTGCACCCTCACAATGTGGTCACTGAAGGATTAAGCAAAAGAAGAAACTGGACTTGTGTCAGCACTTATCCAGGCATAAAGATTAGAAATGTTTGCAAAGGTAACACAGAATATATGACTGGCTGAGTAAGTTTACTGTTTATTTATATGTCCTCCCTCTGAAGTTTCCTCCAGTATAAAAACAACAGTATGGTTTAGCTAAGTGATAGATCAGATGAACGCAACCAATATATTACGTGTAGTAAGTAGAGCTAACTCTCTCTAAACTTTTATAAAAAAGCACTATCAGGAGCATAAAATTAGAAAAGCAAGTTCTCAATAAATCTGCCTTTAAATGCACAACCATCCTCTTACTGCACTGTCCAGCAAATCCAACATTCCAGCTTCTCTAATAAGAACCATTTACATAGGACTTGAACACTATTGTCTCTACCTGTTCATTTAGACACATTGATAGATGAAGAAGTGGGATGCCACAGATTTGGGGTTTTTTTTAAATGTAAGGGAGGATAAAAAAATTAGAAAGAGCAGAAGCTAACAATGACAATTCCTAAGCAGATCCAGCAAGTTATTATTTTACAGAGTAGAGAAATACTTGCCATTATAGGGAGGACCTGCACTGCCAAATGCAATGTCATGTGCACATGGGATTATCCTGCATTACTCTATTTGGAAAAACTTCATTTTCTGCAATACCTAGAAAAACTACTAGTTAGCATCTCAGCCAGCTTTTTTTGTTTGGTGCTGTTTGTATTGGTTATGCACAAACATTTTCATTTTGTGGCAAATGTAATAATAGTTTTCTTCATGCAACTTGTCACTTCACTACCTTAGTTATGCCTCAGAGGCCATGTGAATGTTGTCTGTCCACTAACAGACACACAAAGCTTGAGTGCGGATACGAACATTGGAGGAGGAGCCCTTATACCCTGCAATCAGTAAAGGCAAGTTTCCTATTTATGAAGCCAAAGCTGCAACTACTAGTTAGATTTAGCAAGCTTTTAAAAACAAAATAAAATTAGAGAAGCTTGAATCAAACCTGATGTACTCACAGAAACCGAAAGATAGTAGGACCTGTTATAGAGCTGAAGAAGGGTCTGAGCAAACTAATTGGAGATAAAATACAGGAATAATTACAAAAAAAAAAAAAAAAAAGTTGAAAATTGAAAGGTGCTAGAAAATCCCACAACCCCACACAGAAAACAAGTTCAGCACAATATGAATTTGAAATAATTTAAAACAACTATCAAAACCACAGCAAGACAATTCTACTTGCTGCAAGGTCCATACAAAAAAAACCCCACAGAATTGCAGAAGCAAGAGTTTTTTTAGTCTCCTCTGCTTGAAACCAGCCCTGTAAACACTTTAATCCAACACCTTCTAAAAGTCCTCAGTTCAAACCTCCTCCACCCATATTGTAAGATTTTAAAAAGTTACTTCACTTACGATTTTAGAACAATTCAACTACAGAACTGGGAGTATGCCACTTGCTCCACTACAAGAAATATCTAGATCAAAGTCCTACTAAATTGTGTAGGACTCATCCCTGCTACAAATACAATCATATCAGGCAGCCTATTTACCTTATGTCCAAATCCATGCTTATATCATAATTCCAATTTGTTGCATAGACTGAAATTCAGCCATGTTTTGTAACCAAGCTACATGAAGAACTGGAACAGTGGCATAACCATAGATTTGCAAATAGTCATAATACAATTTCCTTGATGCAATTATATCTGTAGTGGAGATGGGCCCTTCTGTGGTAGGGAAGGGTCCATCTTTTAATACTCAGTCTGGCTCTGACTATTGCTCTTTGTTGTTTTAGCTATCGAACTTTAAGGCTAAAATAAATGACTATGGTTATATCACAAAACTGAACCTTAAGGTACATGTCAAATTTAATATAGATCATTTTGTGCAACAATGTATAGATGGTCATTTCTGTGGGGTCTAGTTGTTAGAAACCATTAGAAATCTCTCTACTTGAATGTAGTATTCTACACAATTAGACTATTGTAAATAAATGTGTCAAAGTCAGGTAAGTTATTATGTGGATCAGAAAATGTACTTGGATTTCAGTTAATCACATCAAACTTTATAATGGTTTGTTTTCAAAGTTTTCAAAAAGGCCATCTAGCTGCAAACATCCAGATTAAAGAAGCCAAGTAAGTTACCTGCTGAACGAACACATTGTTCAGATGACTGGCAAGTCTCCTTGCAAACTGTTCACGTAGGTCACTGAACCGCTGTTTTTGCTGTTTGACTGCATAAAGCATATCATGTCCTAAAAATCACAACAGAAAATATTTTAAGACTTATGGTTTTTTGTTAGGAGTGGAAGAAGCTACAGAGCAAGATTCCCTATGTGTGGAAAAACTATCCAAAAACCTGAAAGGAGAGGTACTACTGTAACAATGAGAGTATTACATTTTCCCTTATTTTATTTAATAAAAGCGTTACCTGGTCGAAGAGCTACATTCATACACTGCAAAAGGGCATCAGCTGCATTAGTGCAGGCTTCAATGCCTCGAGAAGACGCCAGATCCCCCTCCTGGAGGGCCTTTATGTGACCTTTTGCCAAATCCATATGATTCTAAAAGATAACATACAAGTACAGTATATAAGCAAAGCACTGGCTCAGAGTTTAGTTTCATGCTATTCTATTAGAAGAAGACAGCTATTATAAGACACTTCTAAAAATAAATAGTTACTTCCCAATACAAAAGGTTTCAGATTTCAGGCCATAATTAACATGCTTACAACTAGGAATTCTATCTCCGACAGCAGCTTCACATTATTCGTGTTGCTGAGATGAATTAGGTGGTTGCTTTCTGAGATCTGATCCATTTGCTCTTTTACACTCTGTAGCATTTCCTCATAACTGCTCAGCTTCAGCTCAATTTGATCTACTTCCTTCAGAGCCTCATCCAGCAGCGTCATCAGGATGTTCACTTGTTTCTCAGAGGCCATGATTGACTGGATGTTTGCCTGCAGAGCAAATAGTTTGTGAATAACAATTTTATACGTTTTTTTACTTGGCACCCTCATGACTATCAAATACTGTACCTCCCAAAATGTTAGGTTGTTCTGGCTCTCTCAATTTCAATTATGTTAAAATATTAAGATTTTAAGTATTACTGACCACAGAGTAGGTTCCTTAGGCCATGGCAGAGTGTGGAATCCTCTTCTTATGAAAAATCAGTAAGAATAAAGTTTTGTTCTAGTTTTCTCAGTATTCTAATATTAGTCTGCATGCAAAGGCTATAGTCACAGAATAGTTTTAACACTTTGGTCCCTGTGATTAATATTTTATGGTTTTGCCCTATGGAAAGCTGGAGTTAGGGAAACTGTTTAATTGGTAATACAACCATGTTTCTACATAAATCAACCCCATCCAGGAAAAAACAACTTGCAAGCGTAAGGCAAAAATATAGTTTAGATAGTTAAAAGCTGTCTGTTCTGCATTTTGGAATCACCGAGTCAGCCCCACTTTCATTAAGTTCACTGTGTGACAAAGCACTGGCAGTTTGTTTTGTTTTTTTTAAATAAGTTACTGTCTAAGATCAGTCAGTCCAATTCTGCAATACTGTTGCATTAATCCAAATCTCCTAGCTGACACTGCTTGTCACCCTATCCTAAGGTGAGTGGAATATTCTTTTAAAAGTTAACACCTCTGTTATTGTCTCAATTTATTTTATAGTGTTCTCATTGTATAGAGTGGACTCATCACAATTTGCTTATCTTTTTATTAGTCGATTTACATATTTCATAGTTGGTTTACTAAACATATATTTATGGATCACAACTTTCCTTCATTTGTTTTTTGGAAGAAGAAAACCTCTTCTAGAATGCCTTCTTTTTCCTTCTCTATTCTTCACCTGATGTCCATTCGGCTCATTTTAGAAGGCCTGGAAATGGCTTTAAAGTTCTTTAATTTAGGTACTAGTGAACATGCAATTCTTCTGTACAAAGATAGCAATATATGTATCCAGTTAACTGTAATATGCAAGATACTCTTTCTTTAGCCTCTACTTTAAAATGCACTGTACATGTTCAGACAAATATAAAATGTAATAAATGCACAAAGCAGAAGTCCATATATTAAGATTCCACGATTGTGTCTCTGTGTGTCACTCTGAAGCCAAGAATGTCTGTTGAATCAACATGATGAGATGGAAGCAGCTACAAGAATTGTTGAGAGCTCTTTTTGTTTAGAATATGAACAGGTTCAATTACCACTGGGATTCGTGGTCTCATACCATACAATTTAAGTTCTCAGCCATTTTTGGCCTATTTTAAAAACAAAAAAAACCACCACCACATTTTTTATGAATTACACCTGTGCAATAGCTCCAGCTTTCAGTTACTAGTTAAATTATACTGTCGTGGGCAAAAATGCACTAAACTGAATTTAACAAGGTATGCCAATTCATTATAACACTTAAAAAAAAAACAAAAAAAAAAACAAGAAATCCTTACCCCATCTAACACCTGCAGCTCTCTGGATAACTTTTCTGCAAAGGCTTCAGCGTTAGAAATGGCATATTCACAACCTTCCATCATTATTTCAATGTCCTGTTCCTCTCTTGCATTTAATTCTTGATACTCATCCACAGCTTCTTCATCTCCTCCTGTTACACTCTGATTTTCTCCACTTGGAACAGATTCTTATAAGGGGAAGGGGGGGAAAGCCACAATGAACTCATTTTTGTAATAAAAAAATACAGAAAAAAGTGCTACCATTTTAAATGGAGATAGATAATTCAACCTCCTTTAAACAAAAGTAATTAGATTAGACTTAAAGACAAGGCCGCATCAAATAGAGGAAAGGAAACACACACAATACAATACAATACAAAAACAAACAAGCATGCATGTGGGCTAAGCCCTATATTTACTTCAAAATCTTTTGTAGGGTATAACAGCCAAAGTTAAACCTTCACACCAAGAAAGTTTGGAGAATTTCAGTAACACATCACAAGACATTCCCAGTTCATTCCTACCCAATTCCACAAGCAAGCCAAGAAAGCCTCATGGTCACTGCTACTGAAGACTGCTCATACAGTTAGCAGACTCAGCCAGGATATTACCTATGTAGACTGCTAGGAGAAGATCACCAACTACAGATGATATCTCCACCTTTATACTAAAACAAATTAGTAGAATTGGAGGCCACTTATGAGTTCAAGAAGCAAGGGGACTTACTCTATTACCCACGACGGAAAGTTAGATAAAGGGTAGCAATTGGCAAGATAGTTAATGTCAAGAGATTGTTTCTTTGGCAGGGCCACATCCTACTTTCACAATCCTGAATAATAGGTCTCAAACCTCCCACACTGGCCTTTCCAGCCATTAGGTGCCAAGGTTCAGCTCACAGGTAGATGTAAACAATTTTCCGCAACACATCTCACTGAGTTAAATCCAGTGGAGCCCACAAAGGCAGTTTACTAATTCCAAAATGGTAGCCGCTAACACAAAACCAAATGAGCCCTAATTGGCTGATCTTTTTGAATGAGCAGGGAGAAAATGCACAGATGCGTCCAAATATTTTTCATTAATTTCATGATTTTTAAGCAAATCTCATAGTTTTGGAGCCTGAGTAATGATTTTTGAATGCATGCGGTTGGCAGTGCTGTTTATTGGTAATTACTTTAAATTGAAAGTGCTAACATTTGTCACTCTTGGTAGCAATAATGATTGGAAATTTGTAGAAATGCCGATAGAAAAATTATGACACCCAAATTCTAACTTGATATGCAGATTAATTAGCGCTGCATTAATCCTGAGTTTGAGAATACTTTATGAGCAAGGTTTTCTTTTACAAAATGCCTGAAGTTAAACACCTAAATAAGTGGCCTGATTTTCCAGGGTACTAAGCACCCAACAAATTCCACTGAAGTTGGTGAAAGATGCTGGGTTCTTAACACTGCCCTTCCACCACCCAAAAATCAAGCCACTTATTTAGTATTTAGGAGCCAAACCTTAGGCACTCATTTTTGTAAATCTTTCCCTCTGCCTCTAAAATATGCTAAGAGTAATTCACAGAAGAAAAAATTGTTCTATAAATAGAAACTGAATTCACTGAGTAAGAGTAAAATTGATGCTCAACAGAAATTTCCCCACAGGAACAGGAAACAATGAAGGAAATGAGGATTACACCTAAAGACATTGATTAAAATAATCCAAACAAATATTAGCTGAAATCTGCCACAGGTTTCAGTGTTCTTTTGCTGTCACAGTAGTAAGCTTATGGAAACAGTTTGAAGACAGTGATCAAAAAAGCATACAAGACATTAATATAGTCCCATACACCTTCTATCACACACCTGAAACTTGCTTTCTCTAGCAATTTGAAAAGATATTCAATGAATTATTTCAAGAGAACAAAAGCAACTTAATTACCAAAAAAATCATTACACAAAAGAATAAAGGAAAAGGTGTTACGCACCTTCTGCAACTTTAGGTAGTTCTGGAGAATAAAAAGGTGTGAAAAAAGCAGAGGAAAGGAAGCAAAGATTATTAGCTGGGCAGAGTATGAACATTGTGTGTGTTTTTTTAAATGGCAACAAGGTTGAATGTTACAACATCACAAGTTTTGAAAAATTTGAGTTCAACATTAAAAAAGTAGGTTCCCAAGGAGTTTTTCACCTGTAAATACCACTTGAGTCTAATGGCTTGAACTCAAGCATATCTACACAAGTCCTTTTAATTGTTTAATACGAGCATATGACTTTTGCCATTTCTGATTAAATCAATCCATGAAGTGCCATCATTTCACTGCAATTTATACCAGATTCTAGCCATCTAAATGTTTTAGCCTTTTACAGTTTTACTTATATTATGATGATACAGAATAAGTTTACCCTGTTACATCAAAGACTGCTCAAATAAAATGGATTAGTCACTACATGCAATTAAATCCTACAAAGGTATTCCAAGATTTATATAAAAAAAGAGTATTAGATTACCCTGGAATAATCCTAAACAAATGCAAAAAATGAAGTTTACACACATTTGTATAACATAGTAAGATTTATACAACTGCACAAAGTTCTCCTCCTCTTAGATTTACTATGTAAAACCTTATACATTATCTTTATTGTTTTAGGGAGTTAGTGAATATTTCAATATTCACAAATTATTCTGTGTCTCCAGCATACAGACTGTTTCATTTGTAGAAAATGTCTTGTTCTATTTGTTAGAATAGTGAACCTGCTTTCCCCACAATACATACTTGTTCATTTGAAGCTACCTTTACCAATAGTGTAGTAAATGTGGAGAGATATAGTTCCTAGTATTTAAGTCGACCAATTGAATTAGTTAGTATTCCAAAACCAGACCTTGCATTTGCTTTTTATACACTTTAGTGAATATCTTTTACCACGATGGTGTAAAATGGTAAGTTTTGTTTGTTTTAAAATAAACACCATTATTGAATGTTACCTTCCAAAAGCTGGGCACTAACATTTATGAAGTCAATTTTCTTTCTAAGATATCTCTGGTTCAGTTTCCAGATACATGAAATGAAAGTGTTCTTTTCTGCTGTGCTGCTGGCAACCCATTTGTACACTTTGTCGAAATGCAAGTCAAATTCAGGATTTTCCTGCAAAAGACAAGAGAAAACTCATCAGGCTCAATTGGTTTTTCAAATAGTGGAATTACAGTTTCTAGTTTTTAAAAAAGTGGTCTGATGGTGGGACAGATGGAAGCTTTACTGCTGTCAATTAGTGGGTGTTGTGCTGAGATAGCAGACATACAAGTGTACTTTGATCATGGAGAGGCTCAGGGACTTCAGGTAAATATTCCAATATATATACATTCTAAAATATACTGTATGGTGGGAAAAGCATAATTCAAACCTTGAGGTAAAGAGATTACAGATTTGCATGAAGAACAAAACCATTTTCTTGAACTAGATCTGGTGACATTCTCACAGGATATGAAGACTCCTGTGACAGATCTTGGAGATTCATTTACCAGTACTATTTGCCCAACATGGTGCAACCAAAATGACCTACGCCTTGTCCTGTCTTATCTTTCTGACCACCAGAAGCAGCAATGGAACCAACAGGAAGGCATACAGTTGATCTTTGCCCCAATACAATCGGAACGCATCTGTTACTGCATCTTGAGCAGAACTATGGACTTTTTCTGCATTTTAGAGCTTTGTAGTTGCTCCCATCACTGTAGGATTTGAGCACTGGTGGATAGAGAACCAATGAGCTGCATTTATAAAATATTGCAAGATAGGGTTTTAGTTTTTGATGTAATAAGTCACTTACAAAAAGTAAACAATTTCAATTTTATTATTACATTTATCTTGTTGCACCCACCAATGAGAACGCTGCCTTGATTACACTGGATTAAAAGCTTCCTTTCATTAGCCACTTATATATCCAGCATCAACTGTACTGAACATAGCCTGATTTAAACTCCATAGTCTAAGCACTTTAGAATACCTACCTTTCCTCCAGTGAAAGTTTCACATCCTCTTAACGCTATACATTCTTGCAAATTAGACTAGCATTTACTGCGACACATTACTTGTATTGCTGCTAATGTTTCTCCTACAAGCAATTGGCACATGAAACTGGACATGATGGGAAATGAAATCTTCATTAGGACTATTTCCCACAAAGCACTATAAAAGAATCTCAGTTGCCTCGTCAGTATCAGCTGCTAAGTGTGATGATTAATGATACATTATAAAAAGTGTGCACGCATACACAATTTTATGGGTGGTGTGCATTATAGATGATGTGCGATGTGAAAGGCAAGGGTCCTGTGAAAAAAATAGTGTGTGATCCTGTAATTAAAACTATTGTAATAATGCATTCTCACAAGGGAGCTGAATTAAATTAAAGGTGCACAGGCAATGTTAATTCTGGCTTTTCTTAACTTTTGAGTGCTTGACTTTGCAACCATAGTTTTTATAAGCTATTTATAAATAGCTTAAAAATAGGACATACATAGAGAACGCACACACTTCAGAGACATATTAGCTTCCACGGAGTAAAGTCACTTGCTCTGAAAGTAAAGCCTTGATAGAAACAATACTTTTAGAGGAACCCTGACCCATAAGGAAGTTATTTCCCTAAATTAAATGTAGATTTTCTTTTTAATTGTACTCTTCTTAAAAGTTACAACCAACGTGTGTGTTAAACATATATTACAGGAGTAATAAAGTTAAGTGTATTCACCCTACTCTTGATGGAAATCTTCTACAAGCCGGTAAACCTAAATAACTTTTTTGATTATTCATATATAATGCCAATAGGCAGAACATTAAAGGGAAGAAAGAACGAGTAACGTGTGGGCTGGTCTACACTACCACTTCAGTCGATGTAATTTACGTCGCTCAGGGGTGTGAAAAAAGACAACCCTTGAGCGACGGAAGTTACGTTGACTTAAGCGCTGTCCACACCGGCACTACGTTGGCAGGAGGCATTCTCCCATCAACATAGCTTCCGCCTTTTGCAGAGGTGGAGTAATTATGCCAACGGAAGAGCGCTGTCCTGTCAGCAGAGCGCATCTTCACCAGACGCACCACAGCGGTTCAGCTGTGCCAATGTAGTGCTCTAATGTAGACCTGCCCTGCGTTTTGTCCCCACCACTCCCATCTCCCGTTACACACCAAGTTCTGAGGTATGAAATACTTAACAAAAAGAAGGAAAAGTTACCTTCTACAGAACAGAGATGATTTTCCAGGGCCAAAACCAAGTTACTGTTGTGGGCATGCATAATCTAGGATTTATGAAGAGGCAAAATACCTCAGGGCCATATACTTTTCAACAGATGGGTTAATGTTCTCATTTCTTGGGGATGGTTTACAAAAATGTATCTTATTACCATGTACATTTGTTTTAGACAGCTCTATCTAGGTTCTTATATATTGCTCATCACCACGGTTTCAAAGTGCCTTCTGGTACAAGCATTACTTAAAATCTAGCATGAATTATATATCAGCAGTAATGCTTTCATTCTACAAAGGTAGTCCATTTCAAGGGGACCTGAATTTGGAGGAGTAAAGATTTTATACAGCACTCAAACTGGGGAAAACAAGTAGTATTCTCTCACAAGTTCTTGCACACAAGCCAAGCTCTATCTACCTGAGATGTCTCTGACAGACTATGTAGAATAGATATTGAGAATACTATCACATGGCTCTTCTGGCTCCTCAGGCTTAGCTCCCCCTCACTGGAGTTCAGATTTGGGCAAGGCAGATTAGGGCACACGCAAAATGGACAGATGGCTGCCGTCCCAGTTCCCAACCCTCATGTGACGTTAGAATCTAAACTTTGTGTAGCTCACAGTTAAGAAGTTAACTTGGACTCGACAGAGCTCTGAATGAAAAACTTTTAAAGTCTCTATATAGTTAGAGAGACACATTCTAAACACAGGTCACACAAGCGTGAATAAATACATACTTTAACAGCATCTTTGGCATCAACAACAGCAAGATCTCGAAGTGCCCATGCTGTCTGTCTTTTGTAGAAATCGCCCTTATCAGATTTCTTCACCTTGACCACATTTACTTGCACTGGACGTTCTGTTGTCACTGTTAAGTACAGAATTACTTTCAGCAAAGAGTAGGGGCTATTTTAACCAGTAGTAATGTCAACTTCTTGTCTACATTTGCATCTGTGATTCTGAACAGATTTTCCCCTTCAGACAGTTAGCTTAAAGTCTCTATGTGTTGTAAAGGGATCCCTTCAGACACAGGCATGTCTCACTGCATAACTTCTAAAATCAGCTACAGTGCGATGTAGGCATTTGTTTTCTTATAGTAGCCCTAAAATAAAGTGATGAGTTTAAAGAGCAAAGCTGCATCTATAATGTAAAACAGAACCAAGGACTGACACAACCAAAATTAACCCCCCCACAAATATGGGCCTGACATAATATATTATTATTAATTATTAATTTGTATTATCATAGCACCTATGAGCCCCAGTTATGGACCAGGACCTCATTGCACTATGTGCTCTACAAACACAGACCAAAAAGATAGTCCCTGCCCTAAAGAGCTTACAACATAGGTAGCCCAATCAGTATCCACGGTTACATTATCGCAGGATTGGGGTGGAACAGTTAAAAAATAAATAAATCACTGAAGAATCAGGTTTGAATATAAAATTGCCCTCTCTGGTTAGGGTTATTATATGGTGGGGTTGGTTTGGTTTTTGTTTGCAAGGGTTCTGGGTTAGGCCAAATTGACACTAATTTGCCAGAAGCTTCTACTACTTGGAAGGCCTGCAACTAAACTCAGATACAAAGGACCAAAAGTATAAAGCACAACAAGATAGCACTCACATTTCCCCGGAGCTCCCTGCCCCAGCTTCTAATCAGTACACCCCAGCCCCTCTCCCTTCCCTTTGAAAGTAACCAGCATTATTAAAGGTGTTGAGCCTAAACAGCTATGCTGAACTTAAATCATTCCCAGCCAGTAATGCTATTCTTACCTGCCTCTAAACTAGGGATTTAGGGAATTAAATCCTAAACCCTCAGGTCACTTGCTGGCTTGACAAGCTCTCCTTCTAAGAAGATGCCTGGAGCAGGGTCCAGCAGGGCTTTAATACTAAAGCTTTTTTTGTTATGAAAACATGACTAATTTATTTTCACACTAAACCCTAACTGATTCCATCCATTTATAATAAATGGATGTACATGTTCTCTATACAGGAAAGGAACAGGCTGAGCATGAAAAGCAGTTGCCACTTAAAGAAATTAAATATAACTATTCATTTTACTTTATACTTAAAGTGAAAAATACTCAAAGACAATGAAAAGAAATACTTTGCTGTCTCTCTCAATCAACATGCATACCTGTGGCACACAAAAAGCAGTTTCTCTTCTTTTTGCCTGCTTTGCACACATTCACAATGCTCAATAAACGTTCATCATTTGGAGTGAAAATATCCCTCTGTAAGGCATGCTTGATTGCAGTCATTTTCTCCCAGCTGAAAAACAGGTTTAAAAAAGTCATTCCGAGTACAAGATAACGTTCAAGCACATTTATGAACTGGTTAAATACTGAGAACAGCAGTTATTTTCTTGATAGTAACTGTGGTTCTTCAAGAGGTTGTCATCTATGTGGATCCCCTGTGTGTGTGCAAGTGCCTCATCAGAATCTTTGAACAGTGCTGCCCACTGAGCCATGTCTGCACTATGCATGTCCCTGTGCCCCCACCTACCAAGGGCTTAAAGGCAGAGCTGCCTCAACTGTCCCTCAGTTCCCTCACTAATTCAGAATCCCAGGTACAGTGGGTGCCAAAAAAAGTGGGGATGGAGGATGACTCATTAGATCCATATGAATGAAAAGATCTCAAAGAACAGTAGCCATTATAAAAGGCAAGTAACCATTCTCTCTTTGAGTATTTATCTTGAAAGTAATAAACAGTGCCCCATTTGAAAGGTGAGATTGAAGAGATTCCTAACTACTACTAAACAGTGACTGTAAATATACCCCTACCACATTTGGCATCTTATCTTACAGCCAGGTCAAGGGCATAGGATTTAACAAAAGGGGATTACTCCACATAGTCCTGCTGATCTCAGATATGGGGAATATTTCTAAAGCCTGTGATCTTTGATTGCTGGTACACCTCTCCCTACAAACACATGATTGAAATACACTGCATAATACATTTAGGTATTCTCTTGGAAAAAATGGCCTGCCCTTTTGAAATGCTACTTATGGCAGCAGAATGTCTGTCTAAAGGGCTTTGTTCTATCAAAACATAACAAGTCCCTTGAAACTTCCAAAGTGTGGACTTTTTTTTTTTTCCATGGAGAAGAATGAGATTTTGGAAAGAAAAAAAGAGATTAATAGATTATTCCTAAAATTGTGTCAGATTTGGGATGAGGTCTCAACACCACCTTATCTCTGTGAAACATTGTGTGAGGGTTAGTGATGACAGCTTGTTAGTTTGCTGAGCCTTCTAGAGAATAAAATGGTGTAAAGAATTGAGAGAGGCTCAAAGAGGGGGCTCCATGAGTTTGTAAGGAAAATAAAGTAACCCCTTTAAAAACCTGGATACAATGGAGAGAAAACTATGTTTGAATCAGCTATGTGTGGGGTAGGCACGCCAAATGCACTGCAAGGTATACCTTAATGGAATTAAATGCAGAATATAATCAAGGATTATAGATATAGAGACCTTCAATGTGTCAAGGTTGCACTTAGCTGCCCAAACTGAAAATCTTTTCTATTTAGAGAAATAAGTTTTCCTCATGGAGAGCTTCCTGCTTTTCAGTAGGATTTCTTGAACTTGTAGCAAACTGTCAGTAGCATTCAACCAGCCAACATCCAGTCTGTCAGATGCAACAATTTTGGTTCCGGGTGAAGTATCTGACCTTGGGTTTGAGATACTAGTCTGGAGGTGCTATTAGAGACTAAATAGAGATCCGGTAAACAGAATTATCTTAACCAATATGGAGCTATCAGGATCAGCATGGCTGCATCCTCTCTGATTTGCCATACTGGCCTGGGTATCAGGGCAAACGGCAGAAATCCATACAAGACCTTGATGCCATGGTACAAAGAAGGATCCTGGGCTCATGCCTCCCTTGGACAAGCCTAGACAGTGCGTGTTCTCTTTTGTGGCAAACAGGTATATAATGGGACTTCCCCCACTGGTGAAATACTTGATATGATAGTGGAGCTCTTCAGAGACCACATATGGTTGGTAACAGATTGTCTACTTAGAAAGTCTGCTTGATAGTTGCTGACACCTGGAAGATGCAGAGCAGCTAAGGGTTATCCCATTTTGTCAGTACCACATTCATAACTTGATTGCCTCCTGGCAAAGGAGTAATCAATAGGCAACTCCTTGATTTTTAACACATCTGTAATGTATTACATAGTCTGAAACCCTACATGGTGAAATTCTTTGGAACAGGTAGGAATGCTATGCAAGTTTGATTGCTCATAATTCTAGAAGGTTTATATGTTTATTCACGTCCTTTTGGGACCAAATTCCTTGTATTTAAAAAGTGATCAATGTCTTTGTAGGACATCAATTCCCTTTAAGGAATTACGTTTGTTTTATCGATTGTTCGAAAAGGGACAACTTCAACCGAGTACCCCTGGATTTTCTTCTCCTGGTCCAAAGAGAACGGCACACTGAGCAGTGGGTGTGATACCCAGCTGTCACCAAGACAAAAACAGCGGCAGCTAAGACAACATGTAAGCAGACCGAGTTTGTTCAGGATGGGCATACTTTGAAGTCCATGGGCTTTGAATCTCCATTTTAGGCTTGAAGCACTGGCGGAAAGAACAAGGCAAAAACAGATTTAAAAAAAATTTTTTTTGAGGGGGGAATAAAATAAAATTAAAAAGGGAAGTTGTTGGTAATTAACACCAGCTAACTGTAAGAGAGAGAATTCTGTTAAGGGTTAGTGGGTGGTCACTGCTTGTTCCATCTTGCTGCCACAGGTGGTACATGGAACTGAGGGAGGGTTTCAGCCACTCTGCCCTGTACGATCTCAGATGATGGGGCATGAGGGCATACACAGTGCAGGCCTGGCTCAAGGTACATCCCTTTTCAAAAATTCCCATTTTGCACACATGAGATGCATGCACACTTAGATAAGGATCCACAAGGATACCTACTCAAAGAATAGACATTTTACTTTTCTGTCTAATTCTCCTGACCAAGGAAAGGACTTTAGTTTCCCAGTGACCAGAGAAACCAGAGATATACCCATTTGAAACAATTTTTAATGGTTCAACTCACATTACCGTGAGGGAGCATATGGGTGAGTGGAAGAAGAATTATGATAAAAACCTTTATATAATATATATGTAGCCATTCTGTACTATTAAACATCTTACTGCTGAAAACAAGTTTGCTTCTCATTAATTTCTTTATTTTAAAACCACACAAATACTAATAGCATTTATTGTTGAATGTTCAAGGAGACCAGCATATTGCTTTTGTTGGTGATGCCACTAGACAATTGAGTAGTGTATTAAAAGAAAAACAGTATTTTTACTTCCAGTGCTTGTTATGGGCTTTGACCCAGAATTCAAATGATCCCAGAATAGATAGATATTCTTTCAAATAGCTCATCGGAGTCTTTGAACCGGTCCAACCAGACGTCTCATATCAAACAGGATGTTGCTTTTGGACCTCAGCGAGAGTTTAAGTTAGTGCCTAATGCCAAACTGAAGGTAATCTTCATTATAGTCCCAGCCACTGCCTTCACTCCAAAATTCAGCCTGCACTCTACCACATTTATGCAGTGCACCTTGATATTATATGATGTTTATAGAGGTCAATTAAATGCTGGATATCTTCATGGTACTGCAAGATGTGAGTTCCCCTTCAAGAATAAAATATCCCATCAGATACTTTGTGAAACACCTAAAAACAAATTCCTGCATTTAGAGAGAATTTGAAAAACTAACTGTTGTGCCTGAGGAGAGGAGCTGTGAACCAGCCATTATATGCCTTGAAGATTGATTGCCTGGAACCTGACTCAGTATTCAATGGGAAGCCACTGTAGACAGCAGAGTAAAGATACGATATTCATTCTACTTGACCTCTCTGTAATTTTTGATGTAGTTCACTATGAAGTGTGGTTAATCCAACATAGCTAAAGGAGACAATGCAGCACCGCAATGTCGACAACGTTACTCCTCTTTACATCCCACCCCTGGCTCCCCCTCCTCTAGCATACCCAACAAATGGCTCATTTCTACTTTCAAGCCCCTTCACAGTCAATCTTCACCCTGTCTGTCTTTCATTTGCTATCAATGCTCACCTCCAATTGGCCCATGATGCCAGCTGGCCTCCATAACTCATTTGTTAAGTTTTCAAATAAGCACCTTTGTGCTTTCTCGCATAACTCCCCGTCATGCTTAGGAAGAGCTCACCATAAACATTCACAAAGCTACCCCATTATCTTCCTTCAAATCCCTCCTCAGAACTCTCCCTTGCTGTGATGCCTACAAAAAAAAACCCCAACAACCCTTGACAACAGGGTGCTTGTGTGTTGTAACCACCGCTTATGACCAATATTGTCTCCTTGTACTCCATCTGTCTACATCCATATGTTGTCTCATCTTGTATTTAGACTGTAAGCTCCTTGGGCCAAGGATTGTCTTTTTGTACTGTGTTTGCACAGCACCTAGCACAATGGGGTCCTCGTCCATGACTCGGACTCATAGGGGTCAATAATAATCATTCCTCTCTAATGGCATGTAGTGTACCATTACTAATGGTAATTAGTAACCATTAATGGCATGTAGTGTACCAATCAGCAACTGTTTCTCTTCCATAATCATCTTGCCTAAAAAGTCTTCTTAGGAGCTGCCCTTCTTCTCTCCTCCAATATGTATGTGAGATCACATCAATGTCTAGCAAGATGCTATAGACTCCACTGCTAACACAACCCAGATTAAATCCAGCTCTACATTGTCGTTTTCCTCAGACGCAACCAATGCTACCAGAAGGATGCCTACACATGCTCCTGAATAAAAGAAAGATGACAAACTCAACTCAAACAAAACCAAAGTAACACTGATCAGAAGAGGGGAACTGCTTTGAAGGAATAACAGAGTGTGGCCCTGGCCCTGCCCCTGCTTTCTTTACTTCAAGTGGTGCAAAATCTTGAGTCCTGCTAGACTCTTCACTAAATCTAGATTCCCAGTGGCAAAATAATCTACATTCATCAAGCTAAGAAATGGGAGCCTTTCCTTCTGGACAAGGATTTGACTACAAGAATCCACATGTTTAATCACCTCCAGAATGATTACTCCTGGGGGAATTCTGCATCACTGCATGTGTGCAGAATTCACATCCCCTGCAGATTTCTTTACTTCCCTGCAGAAAAATGACTTCTGATTGGGAAGCCTTAAGAGTGGTCATGTGCCCCTCCCCAGCAGCACAGGCAGATCAGTTTGGGTGCCTGGAGAAGCCAGTAGAGACATAAATCACCGCCAGGGAGGTTGGGCAGTCATGTGTGTGACAGAGAAAGACACACTGTCCCTCTTACACACACTCGGCATGGAGGGGCAAGGCTTTGGGTTGTTTTTGAGGAGGTAGGCATGGGGCAGTCTTGGTCCTCTCAGGCAGAGCAGAATGTAGCAGCCTGTCTATTTAGTGACTTATTCTTAGTGAACTGTTCCTGTTATCTTTGTGAATCCCGCAGGGGTATAAAACAGGTGTAAAAGTTTTAAGGCTCCTTTACATTGCCAGAATGGGGTAAAGGAGTCTTATTTTAAAGGACAGTATGGCTTATAAATGCTTATGGTATTTTAGTGATTAGACTAAATTTTTGGACTGAAAGCATTTCCTACCAAAATATGCTCCATGAACTGTTTGCTACTGACTTTTCTGGAGATGGTCAGTAGCCAATTTAAATTGTGAGTTTGATTCCTCAGCCCTCACTTGCTCTTCAGTTGCCTAAGATGTAAGTAACACTGAGCATATGATTGCATATATTTGTTGACTAATAACTAGAAATAAAGGGTCAAATTACTATTAGACTATTAGTAATAGCTACATTACTATTAGACAAAGGAGGTTTGGGGATTTCCTCCAATGCTCCCCACTCCCATTCTCCATCCATTGGACAGTAATATAAATAACCAAAATAACTGACATCAGCACGATTATATTGTGTTATTATTACAAATAAAATATGCAGATTTTTTAATTTTTTTGGAGCAGAATTCCCCCAGAAGTAAATTATTAATGCCACTCTGTATCTGGGGCTAGAAGTGGAAGTAACAGACTCTCCAACTTGTGCAGAATGTCATAGCCTCTTTCTCTTCAGTCAGATAGGCGAGTGGTGAGCACATCAACTCTGTGCACCAATCTTTCCACAGGCTTTACAGTCCACCCTCTAGTACCAGTTCAAGGCCTTGGTCCCAATCTTCAAAGACGTCAGTGGGCCAGGAGGACCCAGCTACATCAGAGATCTCATCTCCATATATATACCAACAAGACAGACGTGCTTTTCTGAGACAGTGCATCTGACAAAGCCTAAAATGAAGTATGAGAGAACTGTAGATAAAGCTTTTTTGGCTCAGTAACAAGCTTTGAGAGGAGCTAGGAATATAGGACTCCCGAGGCATTGAATCCAGTTCTCTGCTATCACAGGCAACCCCATCATATACTCCCATTCATAAATTTATCAAGCTCCATCATAAAACTAGTTAGGCTGTTTGCCCCCATTACTCCTATTGGGAGGCTGTTCCAGAACCTCACTCCTCTAATGGTTAGAAACTTTATTCTACTTTCCAAACTAAATTTATCCATGGCCAGGTTATACCTATATGTCCTTGCTCCATCATGGTCCCTTAGCTTAAATAGCTCTTCTCCTACCTGATATCTCCCCAGATCTATTTAGACAGAACAGTCATATCCCCACTCAGCCTTCATTTTGCTACATTAAACAAGCCAAGCTTTTTTAATCTCCTCTCATAAGATTCTTCTGAAACTGAGACCAATCCAGAGTCTGAAAAAGCCAGTTTCCATTCAGAGCCTCCCTATGACGAAAAGGGGAAGAGCAGATGACATCCTACTTGTCTTCATGTAATCACCTCACAGATCTAATTTACCTGCGAAGCACTTCGATATCACAACAACAAAAACTACAAGGAAAACCTTCAATAAGCAGAGAGTGTGCCAGGCAAGTCTATTTACTGAGCCCTGCCAGTATGCACACACTAGAAGAAACAGACCCTGCCCTGAGAAAGTTACAAATAGCCTATTGAACTGGAATGCCTTCCAAGGAACAAGGAATCTCTTCTGCGATATATGCAAAAGAGTGTATGCAACGTATAATTAACAGCCTGGCTTTTAACTTATGCCCTGCCATGACAACGACATATGCTGAACTCCCACAGCGAATGTCCTGTAGCTGGCACTGCCCTATCCCAGCGCAGACCGAGTCCCCTCCCGAGACTGCAACACGAGTAGTAACGTCCTGCCTCCCGTTAACTGGGAAATCCACTCACAGAAACACGGACAACAGTAAATCCGGTCCACTTAAGACAGACAGAACCACGTCAGGTAGGCTGCGAGCCCCGGGCCCCGCTGGCTTTACCACCATTTCCTTACATCGTTTTCCCTTGTTGGTGTGGGAGGGTGCGAGGCGGACTGCGCAGAGCGCTGTCAGACTGGCCCGGCGGGGACCGCGGCCTCAACCCCCGCGCGGTGTCAGGGGACACCTGTTACAGCCGCGACGCGCCCGCAGGCAGCGCCGGCCTCTGCTCGCGGGGCGCGGCCGGGATCAGTGCCCGTCACCGCCGTGACTGCACGGGTCGCGGGGGACGAAACGCCGCTGGTGGCCGGGCGCCTGGCGGTCAGGGAGAGCGGAGCCCTGGCGCGGTCACTACACCGGGGCCGCCCCCCAGACCAGAGAGACGGGCGCGGCGCCGCCGCGGCGGGGACCGGGCACTGACACACGGGGCGGGGGCTGTTCGGAGCTACAGCCGCAGGGGGCGGTGCTGCCCGGTCTCTGCGCGGAGCGGGGTTACCGGGGCCAACTCCCCCTTACCGCGGGGCCCGGGCAAGCGTGCGCAAAGACAGGGGCGTGTCTCCTCCTTAGGGCGCAGCGGCTCCGCCTCCGGCCCATTTAACGCCGCCGCCGCTCGCAAAGACCCGGCCGCTGCCGCGCAACAGGGAACCGCGGCGGCTTCCTCTTCCTGTCACGTGACGAGGGCGGCCCGGAAACACCGCAGACTACTGAGGGAGGCTCTCGCTGAACAGGGCGACGCCTCTCGGCGGGCCGGAGCAACCGCCCAATCACTGCTGTCCTCGCTGGCTCGGCAAGGAAGTGGGGAGGGCGATGGAGCGAGCAAATAGGAGCCCAGGCAGGCGGCAGGGGGCGTGGCTCCTCTTGGGTCACCGTGGGGGAGAGGGGAATGAAGGGGAAGGGTGGCACGGCTGATCTGGGACTGTGGGAGGCAGCGGGAGAGGTCCTGAGTCCGGCGTGGGGAGGGGGAACTAAACTAGGGCAACAGGATCACCAGGCCCGAGCCAGGCCCCCAGGGCACTTGTCAGCAGCACCATTGCCTTTTTGCAGAATTTATATGTTAAAAATTAACTTTCTAGCCCTTTTGCTGACTAGAAGCCCTTTGGCAGGTGATACTGGAGTATACTGGATACCACTGAGCCTGACACCATCATCACCCTAAGAACGGAGAACTGCCCCCTTCATCTCACCGGTGGGTTAACTCTGAGTCATAATGGCAAGTGAAATATTATAAACAAAAGTAATTTTCCCTCTGTTGATATTCACCCCTTCTTGTCAACTGTTGAGAATAGGCTACTTCCACCTTAATTGAATTGGCCTTCCTAACACTGACCCCAACCCCCACCCCCTTGGTAAGGCAACTCCCATCTTTTCATGTGCTGTAATATGTATACTCCTTACTGTATTTTTCACTCCATGCATCTAATGAAGTGGGTTTTAGCCCAAGAAAGCTTATGCCCAAATAAATGTGTTAGTCTCTAAGGTGCCACAAGAACTCCTCATTGTTTTTGCAGATACAGACTAATACGGTTACCACTGTCATTAAATCTGTCATTATTAACCTTGTTCTTTATGACAGGTTTCAGAGTAACAGCCATGTTAGTCTGTATTCGCAAAAAGAAAAGGAGTACTTGTGGCACCTTAGAGACTAACCAATTTATTAGAGCATAAGCTTTCGTGAGCTACAGCTCACTTCATCAGATGAAGCTCACGAAAGCTTATGCTCTAATAAATTGGTTAGTCTCTAAGGTGCCACAAGTACTCCTTTTCTTGTTCTTTATGCAGCACTATCAGTGTAGTAGCTGCTTTACCTGCAAATATGAAGACAAAGTCCCTGCCCCAAAGAGTTTGCAACCAAGCAGACAAGAGAGAGATGTAATGTAGGATGCAACAAAAGCAAAGTTGATTGCATATTGAAGTGTATGATGTTTGTGTATCATCAGCTGGCTTCATGACAGGGACAGCTAAGAGCTTTTATGCTGGACACTTAAGTAAAACATCCAGCTAAGCTGGTATTGTAAGTGAAATTTGGGAGTACGACAAGGCTTGAGTATCACTTCTCTAACACTCTCTTGGTGAAGGTTTCCTCAGAAGCAAGGTGAAAGTTTGAACAACTAAACTTAAATACAATTGTTAAATGGTGAAATGTAAAACTAAACAACACAGAGTGGTTAAAAACAGCAGTATCTGATCAACTCTGGATCCTTTTCCACTGATCTACAGCCACTGACCTTTTGGCACAGTTTTAAGTGCAGCATGTACTACTTCTGCCACTTCTTTTAAAACGAATTAGTCTGTGCTGTTATAAAATAGTGTTAAGTAAGTTGCATGTGAAAGACATATTGCACAACTTCTCTGTAGAGTTGCTCTGAAAATTGGGTTACTACAATCCTTATAATGTACAGAGGGACATAGGTTTTTAACTTGAAAATTGCCACGAAACACAAAGTAAATAATGCACTTCTATCATTTTTCACATAAGGATCTCAAATCACTTTATAGCCCCACAACCCCAGTTTCAGATAGGCAAGGGGCACAAGGTTCACATTACACATAACGGAAAAGCAGATTATCATGTGGGGTTGAAAGCAGAAGTTATTTAACAGTACTTTGCAACTCTACACAACAGTTCAGGATAAGAAGCGAAGAAGTCCATATCCCATTAAAACTGCAAGGGAATTACCTGATTTGGAATTTGTTCAGTACTTCAGAATTAAAACCCCCTTGTTTGCAAAGAATACCATAGAAACTTTAACCATAAGTGTTCAGGACTTTGGCTTTACGTCTAATCAGAAAGCATCTTCAGCAGCTCAGAGTCCTCTAGCATCAGTACTAATTCAGGGGGAAATGTGATACAGAATCACTCACACCTGCAACACCTAGGATTTGGATTTTGTCCCTTCAAAGACAGACTCAACGCAAGCATGTATAGCTAATTAGATCTGATAGGATCACAGTAATACAATGAAAAATTATGTCCAAATTAGGGATATAAATAACATATAAAAACAGTAACCGTGTAACGGTTAAACGTTTACCTGGGAAACTAGGAGTGTGGAGGGGTATAGAGGGGTGTTATGTTTTAGGTGGGGCTCCGCTGCTGTTGCCACGCCCAGAGATCCCTGCTGCTGCCCCCGCATCTGGGGCCCTGCCGCTGCCCAACATACCAGCATGCCCAGGGTCCCGGCAGCCGGGACGGACCCCAGCCAGGGGCTGGCAGCCCAGAGGGACCCCGGGCGTGCTGGGATGCCGGGCGGCAGCAGGGTGGCAGCCGGGACCCCAGACATGGAGCTGATAGCCAGGCCAGACCCCGGCAGCCGGGACCCCATCTGGGACGGACCCAGGTGCACTGGGATGCAGGGCAGCAGCCAGGACCTCGGGCGTGGGGCTGGCAGCCCAGAGGAATCCTGGGCAAGCGGGGCGGCAGCCGGGACCCTGGGCAGAGTTTAACCATAAACAGAAACTGATAAGCATCAAGCTTATCAGTTAACTGGTTAAACCCTTACATCCTTAGTCCAAATTCTGCCTCAGACTTTTGTATACAACTCCTATCACCTTTGATGAGGTGATTGCAGTTTGGTCTGTACTGTGAGTGAGCATCTCTTTGTGGTCAATAAACCTCATTCATATTTAGCATTGGTTGCATAAATTCTCATAGAATCATAAAAATATAGGGCTGGAAGGGACCTCAAGAGGTCATTAAGTCCAGCCCCCTGCACTGAGGCAGGGCCACATAAACCTAAAACATCCCTGACAGGTGTTTGTCCAGCCTGTTCTTAAAAACCTCCAGTGACAGGGGATTCCACAACCTCCCCTGGAAGCTTCCACAACCTTCCCTCTCTGGAAGCTTAATCCAGAGTTTAACTACCCTGAGAGTGAGAGTTAGAAAATTTTTCCTTATATCTAACTTGAGTCTCCCTTGCTGCAGATTAAGCCCATTATTTCTTGTCCTACCTCCAGTGGAAACTGAATCATATTCTCATAGCTCTGCAAGTCTCTCATTCATGAAGAGCTGAGATATGACTGAAATTCTTCCAAGTTACTGGCAGTGAATAGTTAAATAATCCATTACTTCTGTCATTGCACAAAAGGTCCAGCTACAGTGATACATGATGAGACTATGACACATAAACATTTTGTGCTAAGCTTTGATAAGTACCTCGAGACTTATTCTTATGATGGTCTAATTGTCAATACATGTGGACTTTAACTTAAAAATCTACATTGTAAAACTACAGCGTCATCCTTCGTACACTGTTTTGTTAATTGACTGAAACAGTTGAAGCAGTATCAAGGGATATGCTTCTAGGTGGATATATCTTGTGTTTGTAACTCATAAAACAATATACTGTGTACATCTTCTATAATGTATCATTCATGAGGGGCAAGGTTAAAAGAAAATTTACAATCTGATAATTTCTCACACAAACCACAAAATATAACTGTCTCTGGTAGGATCTGCAACAGACTGGACAAAGTGCCTGTAAAAGATTGCATAGAATTTGCATGCAGCTTCAGCAGTATATTAGTCATATAATCATTTTTTTAAATTCCCAGTTTTTCTAACTTCAGACTCTTAATTCTATTGCCACAAAAACAAAACAACAACCTCTAGAATGAGTTAATGCACAGGGTTACATATTTTAACACAAAAACATTATGAGAGTCTCTTTTAAGGCATGAACAACACTTTTACCTCTCTACCCATGCTCTCATTCTATAGGTGGGCTGAGGGACCCTTATATCTTGCTATACCAATTTTAACTTTGCCCTTGTGACACTGTGTTCTTTAATGACACAGTACAACCTTCAGTTAATGTTGGGAGAAGATATGAGGAGGTCTTTAATTTATATTGTGAAAATGTATAGAGTTGGAGTATCCATATGACAGGAAGAAGAGTAGTAAGGGGAGAGCTCTGGGCCATACTGGGAGGGTAGGTGGGATGACATAAATCTATTCTCATGTGCAACGCGAACAAGGACCTGAAATAAGATTGGTGAGGGCAACTTGGACTCTTCCATTGTCCGATTCACTTCAAATGTGGTAGAAATATTGTACCTCGGTCCAAGACACACACTATCAGATTTTAGCATACTATTCCTTTATGGATATTAGAGTGGAGAATGGCAATATCAGGCTTACCATGGAAATTCAGTGGCAACCTGAACTATGGAATAGCTGGTGCAACCCCATATTAGTTTAATTTCACATTCAAAGACAGTTTAGTTACCAGAGAGGAAAAAATACAAACGTTTTGAGTGCGAAAGGAATACCTCACCTAATTGTTTTTCTGTCTTTAAGTTAAATGCTAACTTAGTTCCCTTCAAAATTTCTAGGAATATCCTTCTACTGAGTTTATGAAAATTTTCATCCTAAAAACATTTTATATAAAAAATAAGGAGTTGAAATTATAACCTCTGCTATAATTTTTCCTGCACAGACTGTAGAATCACTAGCGTCATGCTGACAGGTTTCAGAGTAGCAGCTGTGTTAGTCTGTATTCGCAAAAAGAAAAGGAGTACTTGTGGCACCTTAGAGACTAACCAATTTATTTGAGCATAAACTTTCGTGAGCTACAGCTCACTTCATCAGATGCATTCAGTGGAAAATACAGTGGGGAGATATATATACATAGAGGACATGAAACAATGGGTGTTACCATACACACTGTAATGAGAGTGATCAGTTAAGGGGAGCTATTACCAGCAGGAGAGCGGGGGGGGAGGGGGAACCTTTTGTAGCGATAATCAAGGTGGGCCATTTCCAGCAGTTGACAAGAACGTCTGAGGAACAGTGTGGGGTTAAGGGGGGGAATAAACATGGGGAAATAGTTTTACTTTGTGTCATGACCCATCCACTCCCAGTCTTTATTCAAGCCCAAGTTAATTGCATCCAGTTTGCAAATTAATTCCAATTCAGCAGTCTCTCATTGGAGTCTGTGTTTGAAGTTTTTTTGTTGAAGAATTGCAACTTTTAGGTCTGTAATCGAGTGACCAAAGAGATTGAAGTGTTCTCCGACTGGTTTTTGAATGTTATAATTCTTGACGTCTGATTTGTGTCCATTTATTCTTTTACGTAGAGACTGTCCAGTTTGACCAATGTCCATGGCAGAGGGGCATTGCTGGCACATAATGGCATATATCACATTGGTAGATGTGCAGGTGAACGACCCTCTGATAGTGTGGCTGTTGGGATTAGGCCCTATGATGGTGTCCCCTGAATAGATATGTGGACACAGTTGGCAACGGGCTTTGTTGCAAGGATAGGTTCCTGGGTTAGTGGTTCTGTTGTGTGGTGTGTGGTTGCTGGTGAGTATTTGCTTCAGGTTGGGGGGCTGTCTGTAGGCAAGGACTGGCCTGTCTCCCAAGATCTGTGAGAGTGATGGGTCGTCCTTCAGGATAGGTTGTAGATCCTTGATGATGCTGGAGAGGTTAGAGAGGTTTTAGTTGGGGGCTGAAGGTGATGGCTAGTGGCGTTCTGTTATTTTCTTTGTTGGGCCTGTCCTATAGTAGGTGACTTCTGGGTATTCTTCTGACTCTGTCAGTCATGCTATAACACATTTGAAAAGTTAATGGGAAGAGAGGGAATTAAAACTTTAAACACATTGGTTTATGCATTTATTTTCAATGTCTTATCTAACTGACATTATCCTGTACTGCCATTACTGAACAATAAACACACAAGGAGAATGGGTGGGAATTATTCCATGTTCATAGGTCAGATTGCATTCTGGAAGGGAAGGAGTATAGGAGGAGCCATGACGTTCACCTTTGGAGGTTTCCTACAAATCTTTTTCTCAAGGACTAAAGGGGAAGGGAACCCCAAATTCCATGGACACTTGACCCCTCCACACTGCTTCTCTATCATCCCCTTTTCCCTGGCAGTACAGTTCTCATAGGTATAATATTGCAACTGGCCAGACCGCACCATTGCAACCATCCACTCCCTTCTGGTCCGCCCCCACAGATATTCCCTAGGACGGGAGCCCTGAAATCCTGAGGAGTCCAATCCTCAAGGAGAATCCACATCTGGTCTTCTGTGTGGCTAGCCAAAGGGGAAAAGGGGACTTTGTTAGGCAATGCCCCAGCATGAGCTGTGGCATCCTTTTCACTCACCAAAGCTGAGGAGAGGATTTTCTCCAAAGGGAATAAATTCTGTTGATTTACATAATGGTGAAGTTACTTTGGCAATTCCAATGCCAGTCTGAAATCATTATGATTTTCATTGTGTTGACACGTAGTACTTTGACCACTCTATCTGTAGTGTTTCAGGAATACAGAGACCACCTCCTCTCCCATTTGCAGTTCCATAAGATCCCTGCTATAGCTAGAGCAGTTTCTCATGTGGAGCGATGCTGCTTAAGTATATGGGATGCAAAGAGGTATATACATACTGAAAATAGACAATACATTAGCACTTTGTATGCCGCTATTTTCAGTATGTAATTAAAGAGATAAATTAATTGAGGTTTTAAGACCCTAAATATGACCATAAAGTCAGATGGAAAAAGTCTTCTCGACCCTAAATATGTAGTTTTGTTTGCTTGTCTTTTATAGGTGCCACTCTATTGCTTGGACATGAAAGGAAAAACACAATAGCCTCTAATTATATTAGACCTACCAAAATAAGTTGCATCCATGTTACTGGGAGCAGAATTTGGCCCAGTAATTTTGTCTTTACAGTATTTAAAGTATTTAAAGTACTTAAAGTATTGTCTTTACTGGCTTTACAGCACTCAAATCTGTTTTAGTACACCACGTTATTTTTGTACTTAATGTACTTTAAATGCCTGGGTTTTGTTTCATGAAAATAATACAGTCAGGCAGGCACACACAGAATGGAAATCAATATTTGCTGAATGGAAAAGGACTAAATTGGTAGTGGGAAATGTTTTTTCTAGTCCCTAAAATGTATTATAAACTGTGTCAAATTTAAAACAAACACGTGGAGCCCCATCCTGTTTTCACAGAAATGAGGGGCAAAACTTTTACTTGACAGTGTCCCTTATGATAACCCTTTTTAAAATATAGTAAGAAGATTCTTACATGGTGTAAATTAGCATAGTGCCACTGGCTTCAATGGAACTAAACCAATTTATATCATTTTAAGATCTGGCCCAATATAAGCTTCTTGTTGATATTTAAAGTTTATATGTGACAAAATGAATAGGAAATCTATGTATAATGCATGGACAGACAGAGGAGAGATAAAATATGATATAAATGAATGTTACATTTTTTTAAAGTGTGCCAAAGTCCTCTTGTCTTGTGTAGGCAAGCATTCCCATGTAGTCTCAGTTCTAATATTAGTTTAAACATTAAAAAAGAACATTTCTCATGACAAAAAATAAATTAAAAAAAAAACATTTTATGGCAGAATACTTTCTTCCTCTTTACCTCCCAGGCATCTGAGTGAACCTCTCTTGCCCACTGTCTCTTGTTTTACACCTTCCTGCTACTGTGGAATTCTTATATTTTCCTCTAAAGCAGCTGGTACTAGTGTCAAAGACTGGACATGATGGATCTTGGGTATGGCAATTCCTATGTTCAAAGGGTTGCTCAGATGGGATCCAAGGCACTAACTCTCTTCTCATTTTGGGAAGCAATGTTTTTCTCCTTTAAACTCCTTTCTATCCTCTCTCACCACTAAAAGCCTTTTGTAAGAATGATACAAATGCATTTCTGTAGATCAGTGACTCTGAGAGATTCCTACTGCAAGTGTCTGTCACTGCTGTTTCTCTGCCTATTAGATTTTGGAATAGTCTCACTAGGAATTAGTGGAAGCCCCAGCTGTCACATTTTAAACTACATTGTATGTCTAGAGCACGAGAAAATGTACTCTAGGGAACAGTTCTGCATTAGTAGAGAAGTGGGATAGATGATCTGTCAGGTCTTTTCCATTTATAATTTATCTGATTCTATATCTCCATGGCATAATTGTATTCCACTAACCAGAGAGTGATAGTCTCCTGTATCTCAGAACACGAGTTTTCACAGTGCTACCATATCAGCGTGACAATACAGAGTGTCCTGTTATTTGGGGCCTCATCTAAAGCCCAATTAAATAAATAGGGGTCTTTCCACTGATTTAAATGAGCCTCAGATCAGGCCCCCACGCATTTTTTATCATTGTTAATTTTGAAGGAATTTAAATGGAAACTTCTCATTTGTCTCACCTTTCCTCCCTTTTGATCTGATCATACACTTAGGGATGGATTATACTCTTATCAAACAAATTACATGTCAAACCGGTTTTAATTGCATTATTTCACATACAATACAAGATTATTTATTTTCATATAGTCATAGTGATAGATATAACAGTACAATGATTGAAAGATATGAACAGTTCATCCAAGTGCATTAAATATCTTTGAGCATTATATAGGAATTTAGCTAGAGTTACATCTAATCAGTTTCCAGTACAACGCAGAAAATCATTGGTCAGAAATTCAGCTACTCATAACATATCTTCAAAAGGAAAGTCCTGGAGTATTTATTATTAAGTGTTTAATCCTTTTTGATTGACTACAGTCTTAATGATGGGAATTTGCCCACCCAGACCACATGTCCTTCTGCTTATAAAGTACAGAGTTTGTGAGTATTCTAGAAAATATTATGACCTATACAATAATAGACAGTCCAAAAAAGTCTTGACTTAAATCACATGTAACAACTGCCCTAGCTACTGGCTATTAGAGAGGATTTAGTACAGCTTGAGTGGCAGGCAAATTAGCTCATAAAGGTATGAGACATACAATACTTTGTTTAGATTATCCCAATGGATAGATTATCCCAAAGTATCAACATAGTTTTATAAATTGTATTTATAAAAACAGTGCTCCTTCTCTATAAAGATGCATACAGCTAGATAGCTAATATAAGGGGAAAGCTTGTAATGGATTTCAGTGGATCTCATATGACCTAGAATCAGATTGACTTAGAGAACTTTCAAGGGTAGCCTTATAACGAAGATTTATGTTAAAAGGAGCCTTGTATATAACATACATCTTAGACCCTAGAATTAACTGTGTACTTAGCATATAGTCAAAGGGCAGAACTTCATATCAGTCAGGAAGGTGGGAAGCATTTAAACAAGTCAAGTAAAAAGCTGTACATTTTATACAATCTGTTATAAATAATTATTCTTTTATTTGATTTTGTTCGACTTGAATTAAAAATGCACATATATAGGTTCCTTCAATCCAGGGATCTCAAAGTGCTTAAAGATATTAATGAAGTAAGCCTTACAATATCCCTGTATTACTATCCCCTTACAATATTACTATCCCCTTACTAAGCCTTACAATATCCCCTGTATTACTATAGGATATACTGAAGCTCAGAGAAGTTAATTGACTTGTCACAAACAAAGTTAATGTCAGAACTGTGTATTAGAACCCAGATCTCAGTTCCCAGTTCTGTGCCTTAACTTCAGAGTCATCCTTCCTCTATTTTAGGGGTCAATCATGGGCCCACATGTGCACCCGTGCAGGAGGGTAAGGGAGCATAAGAAGCCTCCTTATGCCTTGCATGAGCTACCTCCATCACCAGAGCCTTCACAGGCAGTAGAGAAGAGAGGCCACTGTCAGACAGCTACTCCCCATCCCACCGAGTTTATGGGACTGAGTAGGGAAGACTGGGAATTGACTCCATCCCCACCAGTGCACTGCCTCGTGCACCAGATTCATCACAGAAAGGGAAATAATTTGGGCTCGCAACAGACTGACCAAGTTTCCTATCATGTCAAGGAATGTCCCATTTATAACCAAAAAACTCCTGACTCGTGATTTAATAATGTTATCTCCTGCAGTGCAGGAGAAGAAGTTGAAAGCAATTTGGCGTGAAATTGGTCATTAAATGATAGATTGCATGATTCTGAGGAAAGGAAGGAGTGAGAGCAGCAGAATAAGGACAATGGGCAACAAAAAAGCAAACTTTAACAAACTCAGAGAACTAGTAGGTAAGTTCCAGGGGAACAAAATCTAAGGGAAAAGGGAGTTCAGGAGAACTGGCAGTTTCTCAAGGAGACAATATTAAATGCACAACTACCAACTATTCTGATATGAAGGAAAGATAGGAAGAATAGTAAAAAGCCAATAAAGCTCCATCAGGAACTCTTTAATGACCTGAAAATCAAAAAGGAATTGTACAAAAAGTGGAAACATGGACTAATTTTTTATTTCAGAAGGTGGAGAAAGCTACTAGGGTAGAGGCTGTTCTAGATTTGATTTTGACAGATAGGGAGGAATTGGTTGGGAATTTGAAAGTGGAAGGCAGCTTAGGTGAAAGTGATCATGAAATGGTAGAGTTCATGATGTTAAGCATTGGCGGATTAGCAACTGGGCCAATGGGGCCCGTACCCAGAGACCCCGACCAAGTGGGGCACCACCACGCCCCAACCCACTCTGCGCGACCGATGTGCCTGCCGGGGAGCAGAATTGGGGCATGGGGGCTTGCCTCACTCCACATTCCCAGTGCTCCTGCCGCTCCCTGCACCATGACCCGACTCCCCGGATTGAGCATCGGGCGGGAAGAGCGGGACAAGCCCGGTGCCCCGACCCCATTTCCCCAGCAGGAGTGCCGGAGGGAGGGGGAAGGGGGGGCTGCAGGTGGAAGGGGTGGGGAGTGGTCCCCACTTGTTCTGGTCCAGGGGCCCCACAAAACTCTAATTCACCCCTGATTCTAAGGAATGGTAGGAGGGAAAACAGCACAATAAAGATAATGGATTTCAAGAAGGCAAACTTTAGCAAACTCAGGGAGTTGGTAGGTAAGATCACATGGAAAGGAAGTCTAAGGGGACTGAGAGTTGGCAGTTTTTCAGAGACATGATTAAGGGCAGAAGAACAAACTATCCCACTGCATGGGAAAGGTAGGATGTATGGCAAGAGACCACCCTGGCTTAACCAGGAGACCTTCAATGATCTGAAACTCAAAAAAGAGTCCTACAAAAAGTGGAAACTATGTCAAATTACAAAGGATGAATATAAACAAATAACACACGTATATAGGGACAACATTAGAAAGGCCAAGGCACAAAATGAGATTAAACTAGTTAAAAACATAAAAGGTAACAAGAAAACATTCTACAAATACATTAGAAGCAAGAGGAAGACCACGGACAGGGTAGGCCTGTTACACAATGAGAAGGGAAAAACAAAAACTGCAAATGTAGAAATGGCAGAAGTGCTAAATGACTTTTTTGTTTCGGTTTTCACCAAAAAGGTTAGTAGCAATTGGTCATCTAACATAGTGAAAATGAGGTATGGTCAGAGGCTAAAATAGGGAAAGAACAAGTTAAAATTACTTAGACAAATTAGTATCAGAGGGTAGCTGTGTTAGTCTGTATCCACAAAAACAACAAGGAGTCCGGTGGCACCTTAAAGACTAACAGATTTATTTGGGCATAAGCTTTCGTGTGTAAAACCCACTTCTTCAGATGCATGGAGTGAAAATTACAGATGCATTTCTCTTTGAAGTCTGTTTCTGAAGTTTTATTGTTCAAGTATGGCTACTTTTAAATCTGTTATAGAATGTTCAGGAAGATTGAAGCGTTCTCCTACTGGCTTTTGTATGTTATCATTCCTGATGTCTGATTTGTGTCCATTTATTCTTTTACGTAGAGACTTCAAAGAGAAACTGCAGAACTAAAATTCATTTGCAAATTTAACACCATTAGTTTGGGCTTGAATAGGGACTGGGAGTGGCTGGTTCACTACAAAAGCAACTTTGCCTCTCCTGGAATTGACACCTCATCAATTATTGGGAGTTAACTACATCCACCCTGATTGTATTGGCCCTGTCAACACTGGTTCTCCACTTATGAGGTAACTCCCTTCTCTTCATGTGTCAGTATAATAATGCCTGCATCTGTAATTTTCACTCCACGCATCTGAAGAAGTGGGTTTTACCCACGAAAGCTTATGCCCAAATAAATCTGTTAATCTTTAAGGTGCCACCAGACTCCTTGTTGTTAGACAAATTAGATGTCAAGTCACCAGAGCCTGATGAAATACTTCCTAGAATACTCAAGGAGCTGACTGAGGCAATATCTGAGCCATTAGCAACTATCTTCGAAAGGTCATGGAAGAAGGAAGAGATTCCAGAGGACTGGAAAAGGGCAAATATAGTACCAATCTATAAAAAGGGAAATAAGGACATCTCAGGGAATTACAAACCAGTCATCTTAACTTCAGTACCCAGAAAGATAATGGAGCAAATAATTAAACAATCAATTTGCAAACATCTAGAAGATAATAAGGTGATAAGTAACAGTCACCATGGATTTGTCAAGAATAAATCATGTTAAACCAACGTAATAGCTTTCTTTGACAGTGTAACAAGCCTTGCAGATAGAGGGGAAGTGGTAGATGTGGTATATCTTGTTTTAGTAAGGCTTTTGATACAACCTAGATAGAGCTACTTTAAGGTGGGTGCATAACTGATTGGAAAACCATTCCCAAAGAGTAGTTATCAGTGGTTCACGGTCAAGCTGACATCATTCTGGGATGTATTAGCAAGAGTGTGGTAATTCTTCTGCTCTGTTTCGTGTTGATTAGGCCTCAGCTGGAGTATTGTGTCTAGTTCTGGGCAACACATTTCAGGAAAGATATGGACAAATTGGAGAAAGTCCAGAGAAGAGCAACAAAAATTATTAAAGCTCCAGAAAAAATGACCTATGAGGGAAGATTGAAAAAACTAGGTTTGTTTAGTCTGGAGACGAGAAGACTGAGAGGGAACATGATAACAGTTTTCAAGTACATAAAAGGTTGTTATAAGGAGGAGAGAGAAAAATTGTTGTTCCAAACCACTGAGGATAGGACAAGAATCAAGGGGCTTAAATTCCAGCAAAAGCAGTTTAGGTTGGACATTAGGAAAAAACTTCCTAACTGTCAGGGTGGTTAAGCACTGGAATAAATTGCCTAGGGAGGTTGTGGAATCTGCATCACTGGAGATTTTTAAGAGATTAACACCTGTCAGGGGTGCTCTAGATAATACTTAGTCCTACCATGAGTGCAGGGGACAGGACTAGATGACCTCTTGAGGTCCCTTCCAGTCCTACGATTCTATGATTCTGTCATGGCTAAAGAAGAGTACAGAAGAATAGCACAAGCATGTAGGGACAAAATCAGGAAGACCAAGGCACAAAATGAGTTACATCTAGCAAGGGATATAAAAGGCAATAATAAGAGGTTCTTTGAATATATTATGAGAAAGAAAGAAAGAAAGAAAGAAAGAAAGAAAGAAAGAAAGAAAGACGAAGTCCTCCACTTGGTGGGACAGGAGAACTGTGACAGGGTTTACAGATCCCACACTAAGGCTAAGGGCATGATGGAGCAGAACTGGGCCAATGAGGCCCTGCCCCTCAGCAGCTGCAGAGTATGCTATAAATGGAGAACCTGCTTTAAAGGGGACTCTGACAGTCAGGTGTGGGGAGTGAAGGACAAGTTGTCTGTAGAAAAAAGGCTAATTTGTAGCTCCTGAGACAGAGTGATCTACAGGAGATGGCTTTGTACTGTGGGTAAGACCTTTCCAGAAGGCCAGGGGCCTGTTCCTTTTTCTTTCCCCTTCTCCTTGACAAGGAGGAACAAATGGACACTGAGAAGTGACCTGAGAAGCCCTTAACTATCTGAACTGTTGAGGCTGTTTGAACAATCCTTGCTGGGAGGGAAGAACGGTGCTGGGACCATGCCCCTAACTGAAGAGAGAACAGGGCAGGCTGCTGTGGTGGATCAGCAAGAGAGGACTGAGACACTCCTCACCTCTGGTTCCTGGGCTGAGACCTGGTGGAAACGGAGGGCCTGACTCCCCTTCCCCTTCTCCCTGACAAGGAGAACTCTGGGGATTGTGGACTGTAACTTGGCTTGCCAGGCCCTCAGATTGCCCAGCAAGGCCATTCCAGGACTTTGGTGACTGTTGAGCCATGTCTTGCCCACTAGGCATGCTTGTGAAGTGAAGCACACTGCAAGAGTTAATAACAAGAAGGCTGAGGTGTTTAATGCCTATTTTGCTTCAGTCTTCACTAAAAAGGTTAATGGTGATCAGAGACTCAATACAATTAATATTAACATCAAAGGGGCAGGAACGCAAGCCGAAATAAGGAAAGAACATGTTAAAAAATAATTAGATCAGTTAGATGTATTCAGGTTGGCAGGACCTTACGAATAGAGCCCTGCATGGATACAAAAATGTGGATCTGCATCTGATCCGCATCCGCCAGGATCAACCCACAATTCGACCCACGATCTGCTAGCCCAGGGGTGGGCAAACATTTTTGGCCCGAGTGCCACATCTGGGAATAGAAATTGGGGTTGGGGTGTGATATCCTCAAGCAGATATCCTCTCAGGCAGAGCAGAATGTAGCAGCCTGTCTATTTAGTGACTTATTCTTAGTGAACTGTTCCTGTTATCTTTGTGAATCCCGCAGGGGTATAAAACAGGTGTAAAAGTTTTAAGGCTCCTTTACATTGCCAGAATGGGGTAAAGGAGTCTTATTTTAAAGGACAGTTTGGCTTATAAATGCTTATGGTATTTTAGTGATTAGACTAAATTTTTGGACTGAAAGCATTTCCTACCAAAATATGCTCCATGAACTGTTTGCTACTGACTTTTCTGGAGATGGTCAGTAGCCAATTTAAATTGTGAGTTTGATTCCTCAGCCCTCACTTGCTCTTCAGTTGCCTAAGATGTAAGTAACACTGAGCATATGATTGCATATATTTGTTGACTAATAACTAGAAATAAAGGGTCAAATTACTATTAGACTATTAGTAATAGCTACATTACTATTAGACAAAGGAGGTTTGGGGATTTCCTCCAATGCTCCCCACTCCCATTCTCCATCCATTGGACAGTAATATAAATAACCAAAATAACTGACATCAGCACGATTATATTGTGTTATTATTACAAATAAAATATGCAGATTTTTTAATTTTTTTGGAGCAGAATTCCCCCAGAAGTAAATTATTAATGCCACTCTGTATCTGGGGCTAGAAGTGGAAGTAACAGACTCTCCAACTTGTGCAGAATGTCATAGCCTCTTTCTCTTCAGTCAGATAGGCGAGTGGTGAGCACATCAACTCTGTGCACCAATCTTTCCACAGGCTTTACAGTCCACCCTCTAGTACCAGTTCAAGGCCTTGGTCCCAATCTTCAAAGACGTCAGTGGGCCAGGAGGACCCAGCTACATCAGAGATCTCATCTCCATATATATACCAACAAGACAGACGTGCTTTTCTGAGACAGTGCATCTGACAAAGCCTAAAATGAAGTATGAGAGAACTGTAGATAAAGCTTTTTTGGCTCAGTAACAAGCTTTGAGAGGAGCTAGGAATATAGGACTCCCGAGGCATTGAATCCAGTTCTCTGCTATCACAGGCAACCCCATCATATACTCCCATTCATAAATTTATCAAGCTCCATCATAAAACTAGTTAGGCTGTTTGCCCCCATTACTCCTATTGGGAGGCTGTTCCAGAACCTCACTCCTCTAATGGTTAGAAACTTTATTCTACTTTCCAAACTAAATTTATCCATGGCCAGGTTATACCTATATGTCCTTGCTCCATCATGGTCCCTTAGCTTAAATAGCTCTTCTCCTACCTGATATCTCCCCAGATCTATTTAGACAGAACAGTCATATCCCCACTCAGCCTTCATTTTGCTACATTAAACAAGCCAAGCTTTTTTAATCTCCTCTCATAAGATTCTTCTGAAACTGAGACCAATCCAGAGTCTGAAAAAGCCAGTTTCCATTCAGAGCCTCCCTATGACGAAAAGGGGAAGAGCAGATGACATCCTACTTGTCTTCATGTAATCACCTCACAGATCTAATTTACCTGCGAAGCACTTCGATATCACAACAACAAAAACTACAAGGAAAACCTTCAATAAGCAGAGAGTGTGCCAGGCAAGTCTATTTACTGAGCCCTGCCAGTATGCACACACTAGAAGAAACAGACCCTGCCCTGAGAAAGTTACAAATAGCCTATTGAACTGGAATGCCTTCCAAGGAACAAGGAATCTCTTCTGCGATATATGCAAAAGAGTGTATGCAACGTATAATTAACAGCCTGGCTTTTAACTTATGCCCTGCCATGACAACGACATATGCTGAACTCCCACAGCGAATGTCCTGTAGCTGGCACTGCCCTATCCCAGCGCAGACCGAGTCCCCTCCCGAGACTGCAACACGAGTAGTAACGTCCTGCCTCCCGTTAACTGGGAAATCCACTCACAGAAACACGGACAACAGTAAATCCGGTCCACTTAAGACAGACAGAACCACGTCAGGTAGGCTGCGAGCCCCGGGCCCCGCTGGCTTTACCACCATTTCCTTACATCGTTTTCCCTTGTTGGTGTGGGAGGGTGCGAGGCGGACTGCGCAGAGCGCTGTCAGACTGGCCCGGCGGGGACCGCGGCCTCAACCCCCGCGCGGTGTCAGGGGACACCTGTTACAGCCGCGACGCGCCCGCAGGCAGCGCCGGCCTCTGCTCGCGGGGCGCGGCCGGGATCAGTGCCCGTCACCGCCGTGACTGCACGGGTCGCGGGGGACGAAACGCCGCTGGTGGCCGGGCGCCTGGCGGTCAGGGAGAGCGGAGCCCTGGCGCGGTCACTACACCGGGGCCGCCCCCCAGACCAGAGAGACGGGCGCGGCGCCGCCGCGGCGGGGACCGGGCACTGACACACGGGGCGGGGGCTGTTCGGAGCTACAGCCGCAGGGGGCGGTGCTGCCCGGTCTCTGCGCGGAGCGGGGTTACCGGGGCCAACTCCCCCTTACCGCGGGGCCCGGGCAAGCGTGCGCAAAGACAGGGGCGTGTCTCCTCCTTAGGGCGCAGCGGCTCCGCCTCCGGCCCATTTAACGCCGCCGCCGCTCGCAAAGACCCGGCCGCTGCCGCGCAACAGGGAACCGCGGCGGCTTCCTCTTCCTGTCACGTGACGAGGGCGGCCCGGAAACACCGCAGACTACTGAGGGAGGCTCTCGCTGAACAGGGCGACGCCTCTCGGCGGGCCGGAGCAACCGCCCAATCACTGCTGTCCTCGCTGGCTCGGCAAGGAAGTGGGGAGGGCGATGGAGCGAGCAAATAGGAGCCCAGGCAGGCGGCAGGGGGCGTGGCTCCTCTTGGGTCACCGTGGGGGAGAGGGGAATGAAGGGGAAGGGTGGCACGGCTGATCTGGGACTGTGGGAGGCAGCGGGAGAGGTCCTGAGTCCGGCGTGGGGAGGGGGAACTAAACTAGGGCAACAGGATCACCAGGCCCGAGCCAGGCCCCCAGGGCACTTGTCAGCAGCACCATTGCCTTTTTGCAGAATTTATATGTTAAAAATTAACTTTCTAGCCCTTTTGCTGACTAGAAGCCCTTTGGCAGGTGATACTGGAGTATACTGGATACCACTGAGCCTGACACCATCATCACCCTAAGAACGGAGAACTGCCCCCTTCATCTCACCGGTGGGTTAACTCTGAGTCATAATGGCAAGTGAAATATTATAAACAAAAGTAATTTTCCCTCTGTTGATATTCACCCCTTCTTGTCAACTGTTGAGAATAGGCTACTTCCACCTTAATTGAATTGGCCTTCCTAACACTGACCCCAACCCCCACCCCCTTGGTAAGGCAACTCCCATCTTTTCATGTGCTGTAATATGTATACTCCTTACTGTATTTTTCACTCCATGCATCTAATGAAGTGGGTTTTAGCCCAAGAAAGCTTATGCCCAAATAAATGTGTTAGTCTCTAAGGTGCCACAAGAACTCCTCATTGTTTTTGCAGATACAGACTAATACGGTTACCACTGTCATTAAATCTGTCATTATTAACCTTGTTCTTTATGACAGGTTTCAGAGTAACAGCCATGTTAGTCTGTATTCGCAAAAAGAAAAGGAGTACTTGTGGCACCTTAGAGACTAACCAATTTATTAGAGCATAAGCTTTCGTGAGCTACAGCTCACTTCATCAGATGAAGCTCACGAAAGCTTATGCTCTAATAAATTGGTTAGTCTCTAAGGTGCCACAAGTACTCCTTTTCTTGTTCTTTATGCAGCACTATCAGTGTAGTAGCTGCTTTACCTGCAAATATGAAGACAAAGTCCCTGCCCCAAAGAGTTTGCAACCAAGCAGACAAGAGAGAGATGTAATGTAGGATGCAACAAAAGCAAAGTTGATTGCATATTGAAGTGTATGATGTTTGTGTATCATCAGCTGGCTTCATGACAGGGACAGCTAAGAGCTTTTATGCTGGACACTTAAGTAAAACATCCAGCTAAGCTGGTATTGTAAGTGAAATTTGGGAGTACGACAAGGCTTGAGTATCACTTCTCTAACACTCTCTTGGTGAAGGTTTCCTCAGAAGCAAGGTGAAAGTTTGAACAACTAAACTTAAATACAATTGTTAAATGGTGAAATGTAAAACTAAACAACACAGAGTGGTTAAAAACAGCAGTATCTGATCAACTCTGGATCCTTTTCCACTGATCTACAGCCACTGACCTTTTGGCACAGTTTTAAGTGCAGCATGTACTACTTCTGCCACTTCTTTTAAAACGAATTAGTCTGTGCTGTTATAAAATAGTGTTAAGTAAGTTGCATGTGAAAGACATATTGCACAACTTCTCTGTAGAGTTGCTCTGAAAATTGGGTTACTACAATCCTTATAATGTACAGAGGGACATAGGTTTTTAACTTGAAAATTGCCACGAAACACAAAGTAAATAATGCACTTCTATCATTTTTCACATAAGGATCTCAAATCACTTTATAGCCCCACAACCCCAGTTTCAGATAGGCAAGGGGCACAAGGTTCACATTACACATAACGGAAAAGCAGATTATCATGTGGGGTTGAAAGCAGAAGTTATTTAACAGTACTTTGCAACTCTACACAACAGTTCAGGATAAGAAGCGAAGAAGTCCATATCCCATTAAAACTGCAAGGGAATTACCTGATTTGGAATTTGTTCAGTACTTCAGAATTAAAACCCCCTTGTTTGCAAAGAATACCATAGAAACTTTAACCATAAGTGTTCAGGACTTTGGCTTTACGTCTAATCAGAAAGCATCTTCAGCAGCTCAGAGTCCTCTAGCATCAGTACTAATTCAGGGGGAAATGTGATACAGAATCACTCACACCTGCAACACCTAGGATTTGGATTTTGTCCCTTCAAAGACAGACTCAACGCAAGCATGTATAGCTAATTAGATCTGATAGGATCACAGTAATACAATGAAAAATTATGTCCAAATTAGGGATATAAATAACATATAAAAACAGTAACCGTGTAACGGTTAAACGTTTACCTGGGAAACTAGGAGTGTGGAGGGGTATAGAGGGGTGTTATGTTTTAGGTGGGGCTCCGCTGCTGTTGCCACGCCCAGAGATCCCTGCTGCTGCCCCCGCATCTGGGGCCCTGCCGCTGCCCAACATACCAGCATGCCCAGGGTCCCGGCAGCCGGGACGGACCCCAGCCAGGGGCTGGCAGCCCAGAGGGACCCCGGGCGTGCTGGGATGCCGGGCGGCAGCAGGGTGGCAGCCGGGACCCCAGACATGGAGCTGATAGCCAGGCCAGACCCCGGCAGCCGGGACCCCATCTGGGACGGACCCAGGTGCACTGGGATGCAGGGCAGCAGCCAGGACCTCGGGCGTGGGGCTGGCAGCCCAGAGGAATCCTGGGCAAGCGGGGCGGCAGCCGGGACCCTGGGCAGAGTTTAACCATAAACAGAAACTGATAAGCATCAAGCTTATCAGTTAACTGGTTAAACCCTTACATCCTTAGTCCAAATTCTGCCTCAGACTTTTGTATACAACTCCTATCACCTTTGATGAGGTGATTGCAGTTTGGTCTGTACTGTGAGTGAGCATCTCTTTGTGGTCAATAAACCTCATTCATATTTAGCATTGGTTGCATAAATTCTCATAGAATCATAAAAATATAGGGCTGGAAGGGACCTCAAGAGGTCATTAAGTCCAGCCCCCTGCACTGAGGCAGGGCCACATAAACCTAAAACATCCCTGACAGGTGTTTGTCCAGCCTGTTCTTAAAAACCTCCAGTGACAGGGGATTCCACAACCTCCCCTGGAAGCTTCCACAACCTTCCCTCTCTGGAAGCTTAATCCAGAGTTTAACTACCCTGAGAGTGAGAGTTAGAAAATTTTTCCTTATATCTAACTTGAGTCTCCCTTGCTGCAGATTAAGCCCATTATTTCTTGTCCTACCTCCAGTGGAAACTGAATCATATTCTCATAGCTCTGCAAGTCTCTCATTCATGAAGAGCTGAGATATGACTGAAATTCTTCCAAGTTACTGGCAGTGAATAGTTAAATAATCCATTACTTCTGTCATTGCACAAAAGGTCCAGCTACAGTGATACATGATGAGACTATGACACATAAACATTTTGTGCTAAGCTTTGATAAGTACCTCGAGACTTATTCTTATGATGGTCTAATTGTCAATACATGTGGACTTTAACTTAAAAATCTACATTGTAAAACTACAGCGTCATCCTTCGTACACTGTTTTGTTAATTGACTGAAACAGTTGAAGCAGTATCAAGGGATATGCTTCTAGGTGGATATATCTTGTGTTTGTAACTCATAAAACAATATACTGTGTACATCTTCTATAATGTATCATTCATGAGGGGCAAGGTTAAAAGAAAATTTACAATCTGATAATTTCTCACACAAACCACAAAATATAACTGTCTCTGGTAGGATCTGCAACAGACTGGACAAAGTGCCTGTAAAAGATTGCATAGAATTTGCATGCAGCTTCAGCAGTATATTAGTCATATAATCATTTTTTTAAATTCCCAGTTTTTCTAACTTCAGACTCTTAATTCTATTGCCACAAAAACAAAACAACAACCTCTAGAATGAGTTAATGCACAGGGTTACATATTTTAACACAAAAACATTATGAGAGTCTCTTTTAAGGCATGAACAACACTTTTACCTCTCTACCCATGCTCTCATTCTATAGGTGGGCTGAGGGACCCTTATATCTTGCTATACCAATTTTAACTTTGCCCTTGTGACACTGTGTTCTTTAATGACACAGTACAACCTTCAGTTAATGTTGGGAGAAGATATGAGGAGGTCTTTAATTTATATTGTGAAAATGTATAGAGTTGGAGTATCCATATGACAGGAAGAAGAGTAGTAAGGGGAGAGCTCTGGGCCATACTGGGAGGGTAGGTGGGATGACATAAATCTATTCTCATGTGCAACGCGAACAAGGACCTGAAATAAGATTGGTGAGGGCAACTTGGACTCTTCCATTGTCCGATTCACTTCAAATGTGGTAGAAATATTGTACCTCGGTCCAAGACACACACTATCAGATTTTAGCATACTATTCCTTTATGGATATTAGAGTGGAGAATGGCAATATCAGGCTTACCATGGAAATTCAGTGGCAACCTGAACTATGGAATAGCTGGTGCAACCCCATATTAGTTTAATTTCACATTCAAAGACAGTTTAGTTACCAGAGAGGAAAAAATACAAACGTTTTGAGTGCGAAAGGAATACCTCACCTAATTGTTTTTCTGTCTTTAAGTTAAATGCTAACTTAGTTCCCTTCAAAATTTCTAGGAATATCCTTCTACTGAGTTTATGAAAATTTTCATCCTAAAAACATTTTATATAAAAAATAAGGAGTTGAAATTATAACCTCTGCTATAATTTTTCCTGCACAGACTGTAGAATCACTAGCGTCATGCTGACAGGTTTCAGAGTAGCAGCTGTGTTAGTCTGTATTCGCAAAAAGAAAAGGAGTACTTGTGGCACCTTAGAGACTAACCAATTTATTTGAGCATAAACTTTCGTGAGCTACAGCTCACTTCATCAGATGCATTCAGTGGAAAATACAGTGGGGAGATATATATACATAGAGGACATGAAACAATGGGTGTTACCATACACACTGTAATGAGAGTGATCAGTTAAGGGGAGCTATTACCAGCAGGAGAGCGGGGGGGGAGGGGGAACCTTTTGTAGCGATAATCAAGGTGGGCCATTTCCAGCAGTTGACAAGAACGTCTGAGGAACAGTGTGGGGTTAAGGGGGGGAATAAACATGGGGAAATAGTTTTACTTTGTGTCATGACCCATCCACTCCCAGTCTTTATTCAAGCCCAAGTTAATTGCATCCAGTTTGCAAATTAATTCCAATTCAGCAGTCTCTCATTGGAGTCTGTGTTTGAAGTTTTTTTGTTGAAGAATTGCAACTTTTAGGTCTGTAATCGAGTGACCAAAGAGATTGAAGTGTTCTCCGACTGGTTTTTGAATGTTATAATTCTTGACGTCTGATTTGTGTCCATTTATTCTTTTACGTAGAGACTGTCCAGTTTGACCAATGTCCATGGCAGAGGGGCATTGCTGGCACATAATGGCATATATCACATTGGTAGATGTGCAGGTGAACGACCCTCTGATAGTGTGGCTGTTGGGATTAGGCCCTATGATGGTGTCCCCTGAATAGATATGTGGACACAGTTGGCAACGGGCTTTGTTGCAAGGATAGGTTCCTGGGTTAGTGGTTCTGTTGTGTGGTGTGTGGTTGCTGGTGAGTATTTGCTTCAGGTTGGGGGGCTGTCTGTAGGCAAGGACTGGCCTGTCTCCCAAGATCTGTGAGAGTGATGGGTCGTCCTTCAGGATAGGTTGTAGATCCTTGATGATGCTGGAGAGGTTAGAGAGGTTTTAGTTGGGGGCTGAAGGTGATGGCTAGTGGCGTTCTGTTATTTTCTTTGTTGGGCCTGTCCTATAGTAGGTGACTTCTGGGTATTCTTCTGACTCTGTCAGTCATGCTATAACACATTTGAAAAGTTAATGGGAAGAGAGGGAATTAAAACTTTAAACACATTGGTTTATGCATTTATTTTCAATGTCTTATCTAACTGACATTATCCTGTACTGCCATTACTGAACAATAAACACACAAGGAGAATGGGTGGGAATTATTCCATGTTCATAGGTCAGATTGCATTCTGGAAGGGAAGGAGTATAGGAGGAGCCATGACGTTCACCTTTGGAGGTTTCCTACAAATCTTTTTCTCAAGGACTAAAGGGGAAGGGAACCCCAAATTCCATGGACACTTGACCCCTCCACACTGCTTCTCTATCATCCCCTTTTCCCTGGCAGTACAGTTCTCATAGGTATAATATTGCAACTGGCCAGACCGCACCATTGCAACCATCCACTCCCTTCTGGTCCGCCCCCACAGATATTCCCTAGGACGGGAGCCCTGAAATCCTGAGGAGTCCAATCCTCAAGGAGAATCCACATCTGGTCTTCTGTGTGGCTAGCCAAAGGGGAAAAGGGGACTTTGTTAGGCAATGCCCCAGCATGAGCTGTGGCATCCTTTTCACTCACCAAAGCTGAGGAGAGGATTTTCTCCAAAGGGAATAAATTCTGTTGATTTACATAATGGTGAAGTTACTTTGGCAATTCCAATGCCAGTCTGAAATCATTATGATTTTCATTGTGTTGACACGTAGTACTTTGACCACTCTATCTGTAGTGTTTCAGGAATACAGAGACCACCTCCTCTCCCATTTGCAGTTCCATAAGATCCCTGCTATAGCTAGAGCAGTTTCTCATGTGGAGCGATGCTGCTTAAGTATATGGGATGCAAAGAGGTATATACATACTGAAAATAGACAATACATTAGCACTTTGTATGCCGCTATTTTCAGTATGTAATTAAAGAGATAAATTAATTGAGGTTTTAAGACCCTAAATATGACCATAAAGTCAGATGGAAAAAGTCTTCTCGACCCTAAATATGTAGTTTTGTTTGCTTGTCTTTTATAGGTGCCACTCTATTGCTTGGACATGAAAGGAAAAACACAATAGCCTCTAATTATATTAGACCTACCAAAATAAGTTGCATCCATGTTACTGGGAGCAGAATTTGGCCCAGTAATTTTGTCTTTACAGTATTTAAAGTATTTAAAGTACTTAAAGTATTGTCTTTACTGGCTTTACAGCACTCAAATCTGTTTTAGTACACCACGTTATTTTTGTACTTAATGTACTTTAAATGCCTGGGTTTTGTTTCATGAAAATAATACAGTCAGGCAGGCACACACAGAATGGAAATCAATATTTGCTGAATGGAAAAGGACTAAATTGGTAGTGGGAAATGTTTTTTCTAGTCCCTAAAATGTATTATAAACTGTGTCAAATTTAAAACAAACACGTGGAGCCCCATCCTGTTTTCACAGAAATGAGGGGCAAAACTTTTACTTGACAGTGTCCCTTATGATAACCCTTTTTAAAATATAGTAAGAAGATTCTTACATGGTGTAAATTAGCATAGTGCCACTGGCTTCAATGGAACTAAACCAATTTATATCATTTTAAGATCTGGCCCAATATAAGCTTCTTGTTGATATTTAAAGTTTATATGTGACAAAATGAATAGGAAATCTATGTATAATGCATGGACAGACAGAGGAGAGATAAAATATGATATAAATGAATGTTACATTTTTTTAAAGTGTGCCAAAGTCCTCTTGTCTTGTGTAGGCAAGCATTCCCATGTAGTCTCAGTTCTAATATTAGTTTAAACATTAAAAAAGAACATTTCTCATGACAAAAAATAAATTAAAAAAAAAACATTTTATGGCAGAATACTTTCTTCCTCTTTACCTCCCAGGCATCTGAGTGAACCTCTCTTGCCCACTGTCTCTTGTTTTACACCTTCCTGCTACTGTGGAATTCTTATATTTTCCTCTAAAGCAGCTGGTACTAGTGTCAAAGACTGGACATGATGGATCTTGGGTATGGCAATTCCTATGTTCAAAGGGTTGCTCAGATGGGATCCAAGGCACTAACTCTCTTCTCATTTTGGGAAGCAATGTTTTTCTCCTTTAAACTCCTTTCTATCCTCTCTCACCACTAAAAGCCTTTTGTAAGAATGATACAAATGCATTTCTGTAGATCAGTGACTCTGAGAGATTCCTACTGCAAGTGTCTGTCACTGCTGTTTCTCTGCCTATTAGATTTTGGAATAGTCTCACTAGGAATTAGTGGAAGCCCCAGCTGTCACATTTTAAACTACATTGTATGTCTAGAGCACGAGAAAATGTACTCTAGGGAACAGTTCTGCATTAGTAGAGAAGTGGGATAGATGATCTGTCAGGTCTTTTCCATTTATAATTTATCTGATTCTATATCTCCATGGCATAATTGTATTCCACTAACCAGAGAGTGATAGTCTCCTGTATCTCAGAACACGAGTTTTCACAGTGCTACCATATCAGCGTGACAATACAGAGTGTCCTGTTATTTGGGGCCTCATCTAAAGCCCAATTAAATAAATAGGGGTCTTTCCACTGATTTAAATGAGCCTCAGATCAGGCCCCCATGCATTTTTTATCATTGTTAATTTTGAAGGAATTTAAATGGAAACTTCTCATTTGTCTCACCTTTCCTCCCTTTTGATCTGATCATACACTTAGGGATGGATTATACTCTTATCAAACAAATTACATGTCAAACCGGTTTTAATTGCATTATTTCACATACAATACAAGATTATTTATTTTCATATAGTCATAGTGATAGATATAACAGTACAATGATTGAAAGATATGAACAGTTCATCCAAGTGCATTAAATATCTTTGAGCATTATATAGGAATTTAGCTAGAGTTACATCTAATCAGTTTCCAGTACAACGCAGAAAATCATTGGTCAGAAATTCAGCTACTCATAACATATCTTCAAAAGGAAAGTCCTGGAGTATTTATTATTAAGTGTTTAATCCTTTTTGATTGACTACAGTCTTAATGATGGGAATTTGCCCACCCAGACCACATGTCCTTCTGCTTATAAAGTACAGAGTTTGTGAGTATTCTAGAAAATATTATGACCTATACAATAATAGACAGTCCAAAAAAGTCTTGACTTAAATCACATGTAACAACTGCCCTAGCTACTGGCTATTAGAGAGGATTTAGTACAGCTTGAGTGGCAGGCAAATTAGCTCATAAAGGTATGAGACATACAATACTTTGTTTAGATTATCCCAATGGATAGATTATCCCAAAGTATCAACATAGTTTTATAAATTGTATTTATAAAAACAGTGCTCCTTCTCTATAAAGATGCATACAGCTAGATAGCTAATATAAGGGGAAAGCTTGTAATGGATTTCAGTGGATCTCATATGACCTAGAATCAGATTGACTTAGAGAACTTTCAAGGGTAGCCTTATAACGAAGATTTATGTTAAAAGGAGCCTTGTATATAACATACATCTTAGACCCTAGAATTAACTGTGTACTTAGCATATAGTCAAAGGGCAGAACTTCATATCAGTCAGGAAGGTGGGAAGCATTTAAACAAGTCAAGTAAAAAGCTGTACATTTTATACAATCTGTTATAAATAATTATTCTTTTATTTGATTTTGTTCGACTTGAATTAAAAATGCACATATATAGGTTCCTTCAATCCAGGGATCTCAAAGTGCTTAAAGATATTAATGAAGTAAGCCTTACAATATCCCTGTATTACTATCCCCTTACAATATTACTATCCCCTTACTAAGCCTTACAATATCCCCTGTATTACTATAGGATATACTGAAGCTCAGAGAAGTTAATTGACTTGTCACAAACAAAGTTAATGTCAGAACTGTGTATTAGAACCCAGATCTCAGTTCCCAGTTCTGTGCCTTAACTTCAGAGTCATCCTTCCTCTATTTTAGGGGTCAATCATGGGCCCACATGTGCACCCGTGCAGGAGGGTAAGGGAGCATAAGAAGCCTCCTTATGCCTTGCATGAGCTACCTCCATCACCAGAGCCTTCACAGGCAGTAGAGAAGAGAGGCCACTGTCAGACAGCTACTCCCCATCCCACCGAGTTTATGGGACTGAGTAGGGAAGACTGGGAATTGACTCCATCCCCACCAGTGCACTGCCTCGTGCACCAGATTCATCACAGAAAGGGAAATAATTTGGGCTCGCAACAGACTGACCAAGTTTCCTATCATGTCAAGGAATGTCCCATTTATAACCAAAAAACTCCTGACTCGTGATTTAATAATGTTATCTCCTGCAGTGCAGGAGAAGAAGTTGAAAGCAATTTGGCGTGAAATTGGTCATTAAATGATAGATTGCATGATTCTGAGGAAAGGAAGGAGTGAGAGCAGCAGAATAAGGACAATGGGCAACAAAAAAGCAAACTTTAACAAACTCAGAGAACTAGTAGGTAAGTTCCAGGGGAACAAAATCTAAGGGAAAAGGGAGTTCAGGAGAACTGGCAGTTTCTCAAGGAGACAATATTAAATGCACAACTACCAACTATTCTGATATGAAGGAAAGATAGGAAGAATAGTAAAAAGCCAATAAAGCTCCATCAGGAACTCTTTAATGACCTGAAAATCAAAAAGGAATTGTACAAAAAGTGGAAACATGGACTAATTTTTTATTTCAGAAGGTGGAGAAAGCTACTAGGGTAGAGGCTGTTCTAGATTTGATTTTGACAGATAGGGAGGAATTGGTTGGGAATTTGAAAGTGGAAGGCAGCTTAGGTGAAAGTGATCATGAAATGGTAGAGTTCATGATGTTAAGCATTGGCGGATTAGCAACTGGGCCAATGGGGCCCGTACCCAGAGACCCCGACCAAGTGGGGCACCACCACGCCCCAACCCACTCTGCGCGACCGATGTGCCTGCCGGGGAGCAGAATTGGGGCATGGGGGCTTGCCTCACTCCACATTCCCAGTGCTCCTGCCGCTCCCTGCACCATGACCCGACTCCCCGGATTGAGCATCGGGCGGGAAGAGCGGGACAAGCCCGGTGCCCCGACCCCATTTCCCCAGCAGGAGTGCCGGAGGGAGGGGGAAGGGGGGGCTGCAGGTGGAAGGGGTGGGGAGTGGTCCCCACTTGTTCTGGTCCAGGGGCCCCACAAAACTCTAATTCACCCCTGATTCTAAGGAATGGTAGGAGGGAAAACAGCACAATAAAGATAATGGATTTCAAGAAGGCAAACTTTAGCAAACTCAGGGAGTTGGTAGGTAAGATCACATGGAAAGGAAGTCTAAGGGGACTGAGAGTTGGCAGTTTTTCAGAGACATGATTAAGGGCAGAAGAACAAACTATCCCACTGCATGGGAAAGGTAGGATGTATGGCAAGAGACCACCCTGGCTTAACCAGGAGACCTTCAATGATCTGAAACTCAAAAAAGAGTCCTACAAAAAGTGGAAACTATGTCAAATTACAAAGGATGAATATAAACAAATAACACACGTATATAGGGACAACATTAGAAAGGCCAAGGCACAAAATGAGATTAAACTAGTTAAAAACATAAAAGGTAACAAGAAAACATTCTACAAATACATTAGAAGCAAGAGGAAGACCACGGACAGGGTAGGCCTGTTACACAATGAGAAGGGAAAAACAAAAACTGCAAATGTAGAAATGGCAGAAGTGCTAAATGACTTTTTTGTTTCGGTTTTCACCAAAAAGGTTAGTAGCAATTGGTCATCTAACATAGTGAAAATGAGGTATGGTCAGAGGCTAAAATAGGGAAAGAACAAGTTAAAATTACTTAGACAAATTAGTATCAGAGGGTAGCTGTGTTAGTCTGTATCCACAAAAACAACAAGGAGTCCGGTGGCACCTTAAAGACTAACAGATTTATTTGGGCATAAGCTTTCGTGTGTAAAACCCACTTCTTCAGATGCATGGAGTGAAAATTACAGATGCATTTCTCTTTGAAGTCTGTTTCTGAAGTTTTATTGTTCAAGTATGGCTACTTTTAAATCTGTTATAGAATGTTCAGGAAGATTGAAGCGTTCTCCTACTGGCTTTTGTATGTTATCATTCCTGATGTCTGATTTGTGTCCATTTATTCTTTTACGTAGAGACTTCAAAGAGAAACTGCAGAACTAAAATTCATTTGCAAATTTAACACCATTAGTTTGGGCTTGAATAGGGACTGGGAGTGGCTGGTTCACTACAAAAGCAACTTTGCCTCTCCTGGAATTGACACCTCATCAATTATTGGGAGTTAACTACATCCACCCTGATTGTATTGGCCCTGTCAACACTGGTTCTCCACTTATGAGGTAACTCCCTTCTCTTCATGTGTCAGTATAATAATGCCTGCATCTGTAATTTTCACTCCACGCATCTGAAGAAGTGGGTTTTACCCACGAAAGCTTATGCCCAAATAAATCTGTTAATCTTTAAGGTGCCACCAGACTCCTTGTTGTTAGACAAATTAGATGTCAAGTCACCAGAGCCTGATGAAATACTTCCTAGAATACTCAAGGAGCTGACTGAGGCAATATCTGAGCCATTAGCAACTATCTTCGAAAGGTCATGGAAGAAGGAAGAGATTCCAGAGGACTGGAAAAGGGCAAATATAGTACCAATCTATAAAAAGGGAAATAAGGACATCTCAGGGAATTACAAACCAGTCATCTTAACTTCAGTACCCAGAAAGATAATGGAGCAAATAATTAAACAATCAATTTGCAAACATCTAGAAGATAATAAGGTGATAAGTAACAGTCACCATGGATTTGTCAAGAATAAATCATGTTAAACCAACGTAATAGCTTTCTTTGACAGTGTAACAAGCCTTGCAGATAGAGGGGAAGTGGTAGATGTGGTATATCTTGTTTTAGTAAGGCTTTTGATACAACCTAGATAGAGCTACTTTAAGGTGGGTGCATAACTGATTGGAAAACCATTCCCAAAGAGTAGTTATCAGTGGTTCACGGTCAAGCTGACATCATTCTGGGATGTATTAGCAAGAGTGTGGTAATTCTTCTGCTCTGTTTCGTGTTGATTAGGCCTCGGCTGGAGTATTGTGTCTAGTTCTGGGCAACACATTTCAGGAAAGATATGGACAAATTGGAGAAAGTCCAGAGAAGAGCAACAAAAATTATTAAAGCTCCAGAAAAAATGACCTATGAGGGAAGATTGAAAAAACTAGGTTTGTTTAGTCTGGAGACGAGAAGACTGAGAGGGAACATGATAACAGTTTTCAAGTACATAAAAGGTTGTTATAAGGAGGAGAGAGAAAAATTGTTGTTCCAAACCACTGAGGATAGGACAAGAATCAAGGGGCTTAAATTCCAGCAAAAGCAGTTTAGGTTGGACATTAGGAAAAAACTTCCTAACTGTCAGGGTGGTTAAGCACTGGAATAAATTGCCTAGGGAGGTTGTGGAATCTGCATCACTGGAGATTTTTAAGAGATTAACACCTGTCAGGGGTGCTCTAGATAATACTTAGTCCTACCATGAGTGCAGGGGACAGGACTAGATGACCTCTTGAGGTCCCTTCCAGTCCTACGATTCTATGATTCTGTCATGGCTAAAGAAGAGTACAGAAGAATAGCACAAGCATGTAGGGACAAAATCAGGAAGACCAAGGCACAAAATGAGTTACATCTAGCAAGGGATATAAAAGGCAATAATAAGAGGTTCTTTGAATATATTATGAGAAAGAAAGAAAGAAAGAAAGAAAGAAAGAAAGAAAGAAAGAAAGAAAGACGAAGTCCTCCACTTGGTGGGACAGGAGAACTGTGACAGGGTTTACAGATCCCACACTAAGGCTAAGGGCATGATGGAGCAGAACTGGGCCAATGAGGCCCTGCCCCTCAGCAGCTGCAGAGTATGCTATAAATGGAGAACCTGCTTTAAAGGGGACTCTGACAGTCAGGTGTGGGGAGTGAAGGACAAGTTGTCTGTAGAAAAAAGGCTAATTTGTAGCTCCTGAGACAGAGTGATCTACAGGAGATGGCTTTGTACTGTGGGTAAGACCTTTCCAGAAGGCCAGGGGCCTGTTCCTTTTTCTTTCCCCTTCTCCTTGACAAGGAGGAACAAATGGACACTGAGAAGTGACCTGAGAAGCCCTTAACTATCTGAACTGTTGAGGCTGTTTGAACAATCCTTGCTGGGAGGGAAGAACGGTGCTGGGACCATGCCCCTAACTGAAGAGAGAACAGGGCAGGCTGCTGTGGTGGATCAGCAAGAGAGGACTGAGACACTCCTCACCTCTGGTTCCTGGGCTGAGACCTGGTGGAAACGGAGGGCCTGACTCCCCTTCCCCTTCTCCCTGACAAGGAGAACTCTGGGGATTGTGGACTGTAACTTGGCTTGCCAGGCCCTCAGATTGCCCAGCAAGGCCATTCCAGGACTTTGGTGACTGTTGAGCCATGTCTTGCCCACTAGGCATGCTTGTGAAGTGAAGCACACTGCAAGAGTTAATAACAAGAAGGCTGAGGTGTTTAATGCCTATTTTGCTTCAGTCTTCACTAAAAAGGTTAATGGTGATCAGAGACTCAATACAATTAATATTAACATCAAAGGGGCAGGAACGCAAGCCGAAATAAGGAAAGAACATGTTAAAAAATAATTAGATCAGTTAGATGTATTCAGGTTGGCAGGACCTTACGAATAGAGCCCTGCATGGATACAAAAATGTGGATCTGCATCTGATCCGCATCCGCCAGGATCAACCCACAATTCGACCCACGATCTGCTAGCCCAGGGGTGGGCAAACATTTTTGGCCCGAGTGCCACATCTGGGAATAGAAATTGGGGTTGGGGTGTGGGTGGGAGTGAGGGCTCTGGTTGCGGGTGCAGGCTCTGAGGTGGCGCCAGAAATGATGAGTTCAGAGTGTGGGAGGGGGCTCCAGGCTAGGGTGTATGGGGCGGAGGGGGGGAGTGGGGAGTGGGGTGTGGGGTGGGGTGAGGGCTCTGGGGTGGGGCTGGGGATGAGGGGTTTGGAGTGCAGGAAGGTGCTCTGGGCTGGGATCGAGGGGTTTGGAGGGGGATCAGGGCTGGGACAGAGGGTTGGTGTATGGGGAAAGGCTCAGGGATGCAGGATCGGGGTGCAGACTCCAAGCAGCGCTTACCTCAAGCGGCTCCCAGAAACAACGGCATGTCCCTTTTCCGGCTCCTATGCGGAGGTGCGGCCCTGTCCGCAGGCACTGCCCCTGCAGCTCCCATTGGATTGCCAGAGGGGGCCATTGGAGCGGGGCCATTGGAGCGCGTAGGAGCCAGAGGGGGCCGTGCCACTGCTTCTGAGAGCTGCGTGGAGCGGCCCAACCCTGCGCCCTGGCTGGAGTGCTGGAGCAGGGCAAGCCCCAGACCCCACTCCCCAGTGGGAGCTCAAGGGCTGGCTTAAAATGGCTTGTGGCTTAAAACCGCAGGCTGTAGTTTGCCCACCCCTGTGCTAGCCATCTTTTACCTGTATCCACATCTGCAAGCCGTCTCACATGGGCTAGCAACGGGGCGAGGGAAGGGAAGGAGTGGGTGGCAGAGTTTTGCAGCGAAGAGGCAGCACAAAGGAGATGCTGGGGGGAAGGGGCTTCGTGTCACATGCTGCTCCCGGGGGCTCATGAGGGACGGCACACAGCAGCAGCAGTGCGTGTTGCATCACAGTGGGGCGGAGGGGTGGGGCATCGGGGCCCCAGCCACTCCAATCCCCATGGCCGGGGGTGGGCCCTGCTGCCCAGGAGCCGTCGGGCCGGGCCCAGGACTGGGAGCACAGTCTATGCTGCCGGACCGGGCCATGATGGGGACATTGTCACTGCCTGAGGGGCCTGAGCTTCTGGACAGGAAGCAGTGTGGCGAGCGGGTGCTGGACAGCCCTGAGTCCAACATGCCACCCAGTCCCAGCCACTGGTTGCTGCTGCCGGCTCCAAGCACACTGCACCCCCTGGGCTGCCTGAGCTGGAAGCCGGTGAGTAGAGCCCTGCACGGTTGTATCCACATCCAATCCACTATCCACAAAAATGGTCTGTGGATATGAAGCAGATATCCACAGATTTGCAGAGCTCTACTTAGGAAATTTGTTGTCAGATACTTAAGGAACTAGCTGAAGCAATCTTGAAACTGACAGCAATTATCTTAGAGAATTCATGGAGAATGAATGAGGTCCTAGAGGGCTGGAGAAGGGCAACATAGTACATATCTTTAAAAAGAACAAAGAAGACCTGGGAAACTATAGTCCAGTCAGCCTAACTTCAATACCTGGAAAGACACTGGAACAAATGATTGAAGAATCAGTTTGTAAGCATGTAGTGGATAGTAAGATTATAAGGAGTAACAAGCATAGCTTTGTCAAGAACAAAACGTGCCAAACCAACCTAATTGCTTCTTTGAAAGGTTCACTGGTCTAGGGCTTAGGTGGAAAGCAGTGCCAATAGCCGTGCTATATCTTGATTTTTAGTAGGGTTTTTAACGCAATCCCACATGACATTTTCATAAGCAAACTAGGGAAATGAAGTCTAGATGATATTGCTATAAAGTGGGTGCCCAAATGGTTGAAAGAGTAGTTATCATTGGTTTGCTGTCAAACTGGCGGCAGGGGTGGGGGGCGGGATATATTGTGGGACTCTGCAGAGCTCAGTCCTGGGTCTGGTACTATTCAATGTTTTCATTAATAACTTGGATAATGGCCTGGAGAATATGCTTATAAAATTTGTGGATGACATCAAGCTGTGAGGAGTTGGTAGCAATTGAATTCAAAACAACCATGACAAATTGTAGAGTTGGCCTGAAATCAACAAGATGCAATTCAATAAAGACAAGTGCAAAATACGACGCTTGGGCAGGAGAAGAATCAGATGCACAACTACAAAATAAGAACTAACTGGCTATATCATAGTACTGCTGAAAAGGGACTGGGATTATAATGGATCACAAATTGAATATGAGTCGACATTGTAGGAAAGATGTAGACAAATTGGAGAGTGTCCCAAGGTGAGCAACAAAAATGATAAAGGTTTACTAAACCTGGCCTATGAGGAAAGTTTGAACAAAAGGGCTTGTTTAGTCTTGAGAAAAGAAGACTGAGTTGCGGGGACTTGATAACAGTCTTCAGATATGTTTAGGGCTGTTATTAAGAGGAAAATGGTCAATTGTTCTTCATGTTCAGCTAAAGTAGAACAAGAAGCAATGGGCTTAATCTGCTGCAAGAGAGATCTAGGTTAGATATTCAGAAAACCCTTCTAACTGCAAGGGTAATTAAAATCTGGAAAAGGTTTCTAAGGGAGTCTGGAATCTCCATCACTGAGGTTTTGAAGAAGAGGTTGGCCAAATGAGGTTTACTTGGTCCTTCATCAGTGCAGGGGGCTGGACTTGATGACCTCTTGAGGTTTGGGGGATTCTGTAACAGGTTTGGGGGATTTCCTCCATTGTCAAGTCCCTCTTCCCCACTCCAGATTTCAAACCAGAAATTCTCCGAGGGTTCTGATGCTCTCAGAAAAGAGCCAGTTTTCATAGACCTCCCCATCCAGACCCCAAAACCTGTGCGCTTTGTAATGAAAGTTTAACATAAAGATTTCCCCCAATATGTTTGCAAAAACAGCATTAGAGTAATAGTAAAGGATTAAAATAAATTGAAATTAACAACCATATATATATATATATATATATATATATATATATATATATAATTTTGTAAAACTTTAGCTCTTAGTTGGTGGGAAGAATCAGTGCATCCAGAGTGTAATTATTTTTACAAAACACAGATTTAATGTAGGGATTTAATGTAAGTCAGATTAAAGATCCCACCTTATCTATTGGCAATAATATTTCTAAAGATGTGTATGATTAGTAGAAAAGTATACAGTGGCATTCAGGGGCCTCCAACTCTGGGAGCCAAAACCCTTCCCCAGGGCCTCCCACCCCATATTTCTCTGAAATTAATTTGAAAATGTTGGTCAGTAGGGCTAGCAAAAAGACTGCTGCAGATTACTTCCCCTGGAAAAAAGGGGAAGCAGAAACCTGATTTGTGACTCTGCTTCTGTGACTTTGCTCCTGGGGCAACACAGCTATGAACTATCCTTTACTGATACTGAATTGTAGGGTTACAATCCAGTTCTTAATATTTACTATGAGAAAGATTTTCAAAAGCACTCAGTGGGAGCAATTAAGCCAGTGCTGAACTCAGTGGTAAAACAACTTACTTCAGCGGAAGCAGACGCAGACCAATGCTGAACACTTTTTGAAAAGCCATCCAATTATTTAAATTGTTAAATGCATATTAATTAATGCCTTTGATTAAATGTAAATAACATACTGAAAATATGCTGAGAAATTGTTAGAATCTGGGGAAAATTGTCCTCTGAATTCTAACTAAATATATGTTAAACATCTCACTCTCCTACAAAGAAACTGTAAACAATAGCCAAGGTTTATATAGGATCTACTGTTCACAGACTTTAACCAAGAAGGAACCATCATGATAATCTAGTCTGACCTCCTGCACATTGCAAGCCACAAAACCTCACTCACCCACTCCTGTAATATACCCATAATTTTTGGCTGAATTACTGATGTCCTCTTTAAAGACTTAAAGTTACAGAGAATTCATCATTTATTCCAGTTAAAACCTCCAAGTGACCTGTGCCCCATATAGCAGAGGAAGGCGAAAAATCCCCAAGGTCTCTGCCAATCTGACCCAGGGGAAAATTCTTTCCTGACCCCAAACATGATGGTCATTTGGACCCAGAGCATTTCAGCAAGACAGTCAAACAGTCAAATACCTGAAAAATATTACTCTGTAGTAACTCAGAGCTCTTCCCATCTAGCATCACTGTTGCTCCAGAGCTGAAGAAAGTGGGGATGTTAACAAAATCTGTTCCCAAAACTAGGCTAGCATCACAGTTGATTCACAAAAAATGATGTGAACAAAAATAAAGTACTTGTGTTCACTTGTGCTAAAAAAAAAAAAAAGTGGGGCTACCCCAACAAGTTTGCCAAATAGAAAGAGGCAAAATGAATCGGGAAATATTAACTTTAAATTTTTAAGAGGGTACCACAAGCAATGGAAGATAAAAATGAAAAAGTATTTGACACTCTGTAAAAAATTAATTATAGACACATGTATGACTCCACAGTGACACTGCACCCCATATTCTTCATAGCGATATTACTATGATATAGTGGTAGCATAATTATGACGCATTTTATGCAAGATAAATCATGAGCGGTATCATTGGAAAAGTTATGATTTGCTGAATATGATTATCCTATTTGTATACATGTATCATTTTTATCTGAAGTTATGAATACTGACTATGTATCTGTATTTCAAATGTAGTTACACCTGGATAACACCCACTAGACAAGATGCTTTCAGTCTAGACAGTGGGTGGGGAAGGGCCTGTTCATGGCAATGGGTCATTAGGAAAGAACAACAGGCCTTAAGAGAAGCTTATCTCCCACCTGGGAAACCTTTCTGAGAATGCTCGGACAATGCTCAGACAATACATAGAATGCTCAAGTAATGGCTGCTATGACTCTCTACAAGGACATGTGACCAGACCACGTCTTTGGACTCCATCTTGGGATGTCAGTATTTTTCCACAGACTGGTTTGGGAACAAAGGCTTCCTGCCATATGCAAAAGCTATATAAGGCAGGGAGTGACATCATCTGTGGTTCTTCACTTCCCATACAAGAAGACTCCTGGTAACACCTGAGGAACAAAGACTGAACTGGGGGAAGTGCTGGACCCAGGCTAAAGGGATTTTTAGCCTGTGAATGAAATTCCTGGGGATTCCAAGCTGTAAAGCAAGTGCAGCTTGCCCCTTAAGAACCTGCTTGTATAATCTCTTACGGTGAGAATCTGCTAATTCATATCCAATCTATCTAGTATATTAGGCTTAGTTTGTGTTTTTTGTTTATTTGCTAGGTAATCTGCTTTGATCTGTTTGCTATCCCTTATAATCACTTAAATCTATCTTTTGTAGTTAATAAACTTGTTTTTGCTTTATTTAAACCAGTGAGTTGGAGTAAAGTATGTGCGAATTTTAGCTCAAGGTGCAAAGGCTGTTGCATATTCCTCTCCACATTGAGGGAGGGGGCGAGCTTTATGAGCTTACGCTGTACACTTTCCTGTGCAGCGCAGGATGATATAATTTTCAGTTTACACTCCAGAGTGGGTGTGTGCCTGGGGAGTTGGGAGTTGCCTTAGCTGTAGCCTTTCCATTGTTGGTTCACTGCAGGGACTGGACAGAGAGCCTGCATGTAACTGCAGCTGATGTGGCACTACCTGTATGAAAGCTGGTAAAAGTGCAGGCTGGAGGGCTTTGCAGCTTGTCACAGCAATACAGTGTGTGAGGGAGCCCAGGCTTGTGGGTCAGGGGGATCAGTGGTACTCTGGGGAAAACCTGTCACACCCATGTTGGCATCAATGAAGCCAGAATTTTACCCAGTGGCTAAACTCCCATTGACTTCAATACGGCCAGGATTTCAGCTTCTGTATTTATCTAGATATGATCTTTTTAAAAGAATCCAATATTTTAACATATTTAGAAATTGAATTTTGCATTGCTTAACTACACAAACTCCCCCCCACACACACCTTCTTTGAAGACACAAATTAGCTGGCAATATTAATTTTAAAATATTTTTGTCATTAATGTATACTAATTTGGGCCCCTACAAACACTTGTGCATGTGCTAAACTTTACTCACATGAGTAGTCCCATGGAACTCAGTTATTACTATTGTGTTGAAAGCTAAGCAGGTGTGTAAGAGTTTGCAGGATTGGGATCTTACTGAAAGAAACAGTTCATTGTTTATATAAAAATGAGGTTTCTGGTTTTGGCTGATATGTAAAATTAAATAGCAAATACTGCATATCACTTAACTTTTGTATCAGACGATTTGTTGGAATCTGGCACTGGAAGTCAGCTAGTCCCCTTACTGTTATAACATCCATCTTTATGGCATAGGACACAGGGACAGACACAAAAGGTTGAAAGCGTAGAAGCATATCTTCATAAGAACTAAACAGTCCCCATTGTTGGATGACCAGAGTGAATCATCATTTATGTAGGTTATATCAAAGTTCACAATCTTCAAGTCCTTGTTAAGGTACATGTAATTCAATTTGTTTAACGTTCGAGCAAAGGCATATTTAGATGCACAGCTATGTGCTTCCCAACTGTAGACCTTCTCAAAGTGCATATCAAAATATGGATTATCCTAAAAATGAAGAGAGAATGAAATTACTAGCTTTACAGGAACTAGAACAGCAACATTTATTGTTTTATGCTTAGCCGCCTTGTAATCGTTGTCTCATTGTAATGGATTCATAAAATATTAGCACTGGACTTCAGAAATATTTCCACAATCCATAGACAGTCCTACAGGGGTGGTTCTTTTAAATTTTTACCAAGAATGGCCCTAAAACAGTAGTTCTTAATCAGGTAGAACTCTCGATGTGAGCAGGGGCTTCAGGATTTGGCCAAATGAGCACACTACAACTTACGACAATTATAAGACACAACTTTAAAATGTACAAGGACTGTAGTATTGTCCAAAATGTACTGTATGAAGAGCACTTATCTCCTATTATAAATAAATTCCCCTATCAAATTAAGATTATTGATTGCCTTCTTTGCTTATATTGCAGATCTCTATGTTTACAGGCTCCTCTGCTTGCTTAATGCTAACAATGGCTTTAAAATGAAACCTGTTAAATTAAACTTTGTGAATGTCATTAGCTGTAGTTTATTATGACCATTTATACTAATGTTAATGACTTTATGATTAAATGTTTTTTCATCAGAAATAAGACAAGCCTTGATCATACGCTCTTATGAAAAAAATCTGTGGGAGGAGGTTCTGGAATAGGAAATCTCTGGGAGGATTCCCTCAGGGGATAGCTCCATCACATCATTGTATTATGGGAGTGAAGTTCATTGTAGCCATGCTATGATCAAGTCCTTCTGGCTGACATGGCTGTGGGAGCTCTGGGATGTGAAAAGTTCCAGAGGAAAGATAAATCAGCCCTAAACTGTTACTTTTTTGGCCTAAGCTGCATGGAGCCAGGAGGGGCTGGGAGTGGTTGGACATATCCTCCACCCCCAAGCCTCATTCACCCAGATTTACCATAAACACAGAGAGTGTATAAAGTACTCAAAGTATGGGAAGAGGAATGGGACTGACTCTACCCCCTCGTGGGCATGAGGGGAGAATCATGTTCTTGTACCAGACATGGATGAGCTACAGAGCTTGCATATACGCACCAGATGTGTTCATCATAAAATCCTTTTAGGCTTTGCCAGGTATGGCTGAGATTTGTTTAAATAAGGTATTTTGCACACAGATCTAGTGACTGAACAGTAAAATACAGTTTAGCATTCCATTACATCTCCCCCTTCAAGTTCTACATTCCCACCATTTACAATATATACACTTTCACACTCTTTGATGTTCAGTACGGATCAGTCTGTTAAGTCTCTGAATTGTGCTGGTTTTCTAATTACATGACCTGAACACATAACAATTTGGTCATTAGTTGCAGTGACTGTCTCTGGTCGGTTTGGAATCTGAGTGTTTGTCTTCACGTTCTGCATTGGCCATTTGTAGAGTTTGTTCAGCTCTTTGTTCTTTCTGAGGAACAAACTGTAGATGTTGACAGTTTTTGTTGAACTCTCCACTGTTGGTCTCGATCACATATGATCGTGGCGCTGAATTTTTTCTTTACAACAGCTGGAGTTGTCCATCCCTTTTCTCAATCCAATTTGACGAAACATGGTTGCCAGGTTCTAGATCTGGCAGTTCTCTAACCAAGTGACATCTGTTGTAAAAGTGTTCATAAGCTTTTTTAGCCTTTTTAGTCTATTGGGCTACTTTTTTCATGTTTGGCCACGTTGGAGATAGATCTACTGCTCAAGCTTTGGAAAAGAACCTGAGTTGTCTTCCCATCAGGAGTTTTGCTGGACTGTATCCAGTAGCTGCTATTGGTGTTGATCTGTTACTCAGAAGAGCAAGGAATGGATCTTCCTGCTGTAGGATTTTCTTGGCTGTCTGTACAGCTTTCTCAGCATCTCCTTTTGCTTGTGGGTAATGTGGGCTGCTAATAATATGATCAAAATCATATTTCATTCAGAATGACTTACATTCTGCTGCAGTGAATTGTGGTCTGCTGTCTGTCATTAGTTTTTCTGGAATACAGAAGTGATCAAAAGATCATTTCAATTTCTCAGTAACACTATGACACGTTATGTCTTTCAAGTACATTATTTCTATATACCTGGAAAAACAGTCCACTATGACCAGATAATGATGTCCTCTGAATTTGCATAAATCGGCAGCTAGTCTCTTCCAAGGTCTCTTTGGTAAGTATGTTTGTATACTGTATGGTTCAACATTGTCTTCTAAGTTGATTTGTACTGGATCTCCTTTCAAAAGTCCCCTATCATCATCTCTACCATCAGTTTCTTCCAATTTCTTTCACTAGCCCATAATTGTTGCCATATTGCAGCTGAGAAGGTTGTTGGTCTTTGATCCTAGGCACTCTGAACAATTGGAAAAAGGCAAATATAGTTCCCATCTTTAAAAAAGGGAAGAAGGAGAATCCAGGGAACTACAGACTGGTCAGCCTCACCTCAGTCCCTGGAAAAATCATGGAGCGGGTCATCAAATAATCCATTTTGAAGCACTTGGAGGAGAGGAAGGTGATCAGGAACAGTCAACATGGATTCACCAAGGGCAAGTCATGCCTGACCAACCTGATTGCCTTCTGTGATGAGATAACTGGCTCTGTGGATATGGGGAAAGCGGTGGATGTGATATACCTTGACTTTAGCAAAGCTTTTGATACTGTCTCCCACAGTATTCTTGCCAGCAAGTTAAAGAAGTATGGATTGGATGAATGGACTATAAGGTAGATAGAAAGCTGGCAAGATCATCGGGCTCGACAGGTAGTGATCAATGGCTCGATGTCTAGTTGGCAGCTGGTATCAAGCAGAGTACCCCAAGGGTCAGTCCTGGGGCCGGTTTTGTTCAATATCTTTATAATGATCTGGAGGATGGCATGGATTGCACCCTCAGCAAGTTCACAGATGACACTAAGCTGGGGGGGAGAGATAGATACGCTGGAGGGTAGGGATAGGGTCCAGAGTGACCTAGACAAATTGGAGGATTGGGCCAAAAGAAATCTGATGAGGTTCAACAAGGACAAGTGCAGAATCCCATGCACTGCTACAGGCTGGGAACCGACTGGCTAAGCAGCAGTTCTGCAGAAAAGGACCTGGGGATTACAGTGGACAAGAACCTGGATATGAGTCAACAGTGTGCCCTTGTTGCCAAGAAGCCCAGTGGCATATTGGGCTGCATTAGTAGGAGCATTGCCAGCAGATCGAGGGAAGTGATTATTCCTCTCTATTCAGCACTGGTGAGGCTACATCTGCAGTAATGTGTCCAGTTTTGGGCCCCCCACTGCAGAAAGGCTGTGGACAAATTGGAGAGAGTCCAGCAGAGGGCAACAAAAATGAATAGGGGGCACATGACTTACAAGGAGTGGCTGAGGCTGAGAGATTACTGAGAAATTTAGTCTGCAGAAGAGAAGAGTGAGGGGGGATTTGATAGAAGCCTTCAGCTATCTGAAGGGGGGTTCCAAAGAGGATGGAGCTCGGCTGTTCTCAGTGGTGGCAGATGGCAGAACAAGGAACAGTGGTCTCAAGTTTCAGTGCGGGAGGTCTAGGTTGGATATTAGGAAAAACTATTTCACTAGGGGGTAGTGAAGCACTGGAATGGGTTACCTAGGGAGGTAGTGGAATCTCCATCCTTAGGGTTTTAAAGGGCTGGCTTCACAAAGCCCTGGCAGGGATGATTTAGTTGGGGTTGCTCCTGCTTTGAGTAAGGTGTTGGACTAGATGCCCTCCTAAGGTCTCTTCCAACCCTAATCTTCTATGATTCTATGATTTTCTATGAATGCATAGATTTTATCTTTGTAAACTGTTTCTGTGATGAACTGGTCCATGCAGTTCAGAATACCTCCAGGGCTACTCAGAGCTGTGTCTGGTGACTTAAGCTCTGGGAGGGGTTCAAGTGATTGTACATCCCTTCTGAGATGACCGTGACATCAGCTCCTGAGTCAGTTTTAAAGTGAATAGTCTTGCCGTGAATATTCAGTTTCACTCTCCAGGCAGGCTCTATGTCATCACAAGTGACAGATTCCAGAAACAATGACTTTTGATTATCTATAATATGAATCAACTCCCTGACTGCTTTGGTGCAGCAAACAGATGCAAAATGTCCGTATATTGTACAATTATTACACCATGTGCCTCGGCTGGACATACATCATCTCTTGGGATATGACTTTTTCCATCCTGTGATGGGGTGTTCACCCCACACTTGCCCTGAAAAAGTTAATGAAGGCTGGGGCATTGGAGATGCCAGACAGACAGCAGGTCTGGAAAGGCTATGAATTCCCTGGAAGGTGAGGATCTTAGTGACCTGGCCGGAGGGCTAAGTCATGATGAGGCTGCCATGGTTCCTGGAGTGAGGTGGGTCTGCAGAAGGAGAGGACAATGGGAGAGGCACCACCTGAAGAGAGTGCACCATCTGGCAGAACTAATCCCGAGGATGGCCAGCAGGAGGTGCCACTGTGAGTAGACCCTGTGACACATACCTTGTGCATGTAGGCTGGAATTTATTCTTCTTAGACTGGGAGTTCTCTCTCCTTGCCCACAGCGGTTTTATTATGATGACTTTTAACACTCAAGTGTCTGTTATAGCGTCTAAGCTAGTTTCAGGCTTTTCAAGTTGCTCCTGCCTTTTGTTCTGTTTGACTAATTCTGACTGTTTTGCTATCTGTCTAGCTGTGGCTAGGATTAAATTTCTCAGCAATTGTAGCTGCTGTGGCAGGTTTTTATCTGTTAACCCAATTACCAGTCTGTCTCTGATGTCATTTTCATGTCTTGCCTTCCCTAAAATCAGTTTTCAGCCAATGTACACAGAGCTCTTATAAAACATTCAACGTTTTCCCCTGGTTCTTGAATTCCCTGGTGAAAACATGCTCTTTCATAAACCACATTTCTATGAGGTATAGAGTATGCATCAAACATAGGCAGAACCCTTTCATAGTTATCTTTATGACTATTTTTAGTAAAGTCAAAGGACTTAAAGATATGCTCTGCTTGCTTCCCCATAGCATAAATTAAAGACAATAGCTGTATATCTCCAGTTTCTTTGTTCAGCTTGGTTGCCATGCAAAATCTTGCAAAATATTATTTCCAGTCTGTCCACTCTGAAGGTTTGTCGAAGCTGAAGTTCTCTGGGGCATTGAAGAGTGTCATGTTGATGAGATCCTGCAACCTTTGTTGCTTTGTTTCTTCTGTTTGCAACCTGTGTTGCCTTTTTCCTTCTGTTTCTATTCTTAGTTTACTCCTGATACCATGTCATGTTGTTCTGTATCAGATATGGACTGGCTATAGAGCTTGCCTTTAAACACAAGATATATTCATCATAAGATCCTTTAATGCTCTGCCAGGTATGGCTGAGGTTTTTTTAAACGAAGTACTGTATTTCACACACAGAGCCATCTAGTGGCTGAACAGTAAAATACAATTTAGCATTCCATTGAAGGGAAATAGGTGTGAAGAGGGACAATCTTTTTGGATTCCACTGAATGCATCCGATGAAGTGAGCTGTAGCTAACAAAAGCTTATGCTCAAATAAATTGGTTAGTCTCTAAGGTGCCACAAGTACTCCTTTTCTTTTTGCGAATACAGACTAACACGGCTGCTACTCTGAAACCAATCTTTTTGGGGTGAATGATTCAGACCAAGGTTTGTTTTTCTTGGAAGAAAATTGCACTGAGTTTTCTTTGAGAACTCTGGATGAAATCATTTTTATGTAGAATTTATTCCTGTATTTCTACTTGGATTATATTCATTTGGCTGAATGCCTTTTAAAATCTTGTATTGTAAATGCAATAAGGTATTTTCCTCAATGCACCTTCATCTTCCGTAAAATTTAATTTAATTCTATCTCTGGGGTTGTTCTTATGTCTGTTTTTAGTGTCAATTTTTCCCCTTCCATAGTTACACTTGAATTACTACTCTGACTTGAATCTGTTAGCCGCAGGTCCAGTGATTAGGGTACTAGGTTAGGACTTTGAAATTAAACCTGGGTCTCCCTAGTCTGCCACACACTTTGTGTGTGACCTTGGGCAAGTCACTTAGCTTCTCTGTGCCTCAGTTCTGTATCTTAAAATGGAGATAATAGTACTTCCCCAACTTACTGGGGTGTTGTGAGGATAAATACATTAAAAGATTGGCAGGTGCTCAGATTAGTAATGAGGGCCGTATAAGTAACAAAGATATATAAATCGTGCTTACTTTACTCATGAAAAACATTCAGAGGAACCAAGTAATGTGAACAAGATTTGGTCCCAAATATTTCAAGATTGCTGTTCATGGGAATGCAGTTGCTAGCTCCATGTTTTTGGATCCACCTCTTTTTCATTATATTTGTGGGGGTTTTCATGGGAAAGCTCCAGTGTAATAAAATAGTGTATGGTCACTACATCTATTTAAAAAGAGTACATCACTAAAAGGTAAGTGTCTTAGGCCTTGTCTAGATGCACATGGACTTAATCTTTTAAAACTGATTTAGTTAAACCAGTGTGTTTGTATATAAACACTATTTTAGTTTTTTAATTTTTAAAAAGCAAGATTAAATCAACAGATTTGTTAGTTAAAGGTCCATGTTCCCACTCCATATCTATAGGTGCAGGCTCCCTTCTGTGCACATACATTTGTGCCACTTATTCCTCCACTCTGCAACACTTGGGAATGTTCAGGGACTAGGCATGGTCTGGGGATTCCCTGGCAGCACAGCAGTAGGCTGATGCTCTTGCATCCTGAAGAGCTGCTGAGGACCATGTGTACCTCAGAATTTGTGAGCTAAGGGGGCAGAATCCCCAGGTGCTGCTTCCACTGATAGGAATAATTTTGTTCCCACATTCTGCAGAATTTATATAAAGTTCTGCAACTTGAAACTCTGGAATTTTCCTCATCTTTACTCAGGAAATTCCAAGTTCAAATATCCTGCCCTCAGTTATACGTAAGCAACTCAACGGAAGACATTGAGTTAAATTTTCCTTTTAGTTACACCAATGTTAATCTACTGAATTACTCCAGATTTACACTGGTGGAGTTGAAGTCAAAAAGTGACTTGGATAATCTCTATTACTGCAATGACATACAAGCAAGAAATAGGCCATCTTGACTCTCATATCTAAGGTGAGTTTACAGAACTGCCAAAAAAAATATTGTAAGCACAGCAAATGTGATCTGGAGTCTCTGGCAAATGATAAATCTGTATCCCCATTATGCCATCTTTTTTTTTACAGAATCTCTTTTCTTAGTAGAACTGCACCTCATCTGTTACGTCACAAATTGTAACATAAATGCATTGTGTTAATAGAAACTTACAATAAAATACAGCACTTACAGTGTCTGCTTCTTTTCCATCAATCATCTCCAGATCTTTCAAAAACCACTTTTCAGCCATTTCATATTTCTCATCCAGATCTATTCTGAAGTGTTTCACCATAGATATTTCTACTTCTCCATCTTTAGTCACTGCAAGACAAAAAAATAGTTTACACAAACAGATAATTGCTTTCCAAAATATCTGAAAATGAAATAGTTCATCAAGCTGCATTTTAAACAATAGTTTAAAAACTAGAGCTATATGAAACTTGATGGGTTTGTTTGCACAGCGAGCAGAATTTAGCCCAATGTTTGCAGCCTATAAAGTCTATTTGCTTTTAATAGATTATTTTTTTTAACCCTAACCCATCCTGTAAAGGCGAATCTTGTTTGTGGGAAAGCTTTGTTGTTGGGTTTACTAAAGAATACATGCATTAAGGCCCTGATCCTGCCTTTAGATCTGTGCAAGTAGACGCCCATGGGTCTGGAATCCTAGTTATTTCATTTTGCACCATGCACATGCAAGGGTCCACTGAGTTGTTGGACTGTGACCAAAATCAGTTCTGAGTCTGCGCATTTACATTAATGTTTGTATACTTCCCGTGAATGGAAGATCTGTGTTTTCCTATAAAATATTAATATAATACATAACAAAAATAACATGTAGTATTTAAGAAACACTACTTGAAGTTCCAACTTATCTGTGGTTATCTCTAGGTTTCATAGATTCATAGATATTTAGGTCAGAAGGGACCATTATGATCATCTAGTCTGACCTCCTGCACAATGCAGGCCACAGAATTTCACCCACCACTTTCTTTCATGGAAGTTACCATTTTCCTGCTAATGGGGAGCAAGTGGAAGAAGAATAGAAAAACTCTTCATAATCCTCATCAATATTAGTTAATTGCATTAAGCATGGAAAAGGAGATCAGTATTATGGAATATACATGCTAATTAGTGGGGAAAGCACTGGAATTTGAACACGTATATTAGGTAGGTTTATTTTATTTTCTCTTTTTTAATTGTCAGCTGGTGTCTATGGCTTCACACAGAGATTTGTAACTCTTGCACCCTCCTGAGAAGTGGTACACCTCTGACCTAACAGCCTGCTTCTTCAGCCTAGTACTCCTAAACCATTCTTCCCCTGCGACTGCAGCCTGACCTCATCACTGGACATCATCACATACCCTCTGGGAGAGTGGTCTGGTCCGAGAGTAGAGGGCTGTAGAAAAAGGGTGAAGATCAGGTACCAGAGGCACAGCATACTTCAGGGGCACAGTATGTTTTTTAAATGGAATTCCTAGACATCACCTAGCAATAACTTCTTATCTAAATTTCTTTTGCCTTGCCTTGTTAGCAAGAAATTGGTAGTCCTCATGGACGAAGTTTTACTCTTTTTGTCAATCATTTTACTGTACTTTAAAAAAATAATAGAAACAGATTTAAAAAAAACAAAAAACACGTGTAGGGCCTGATCTTGCAAACCCTAGCTGAGGCACATAACTCCATTTACACAAGAGGGATTACTCCTATAACAATTACTTCCATGCGCAAGGGTTTACTGGGTCAAGCCCATATTTCATCCTGAAATACAGAGGCAAACAAACCCAAAACAACAAATACACTGGATACAGATTTTCCAGCAAATGCACAGTAAAAACTGTGTAGCTTGCTTTTTTTTTCTTCCTGGTCCTGTCTGTTGGGAAACCCAACTAATTAGTGCTTCTTCTAGTGCTAGGCTCAAGACTCCATCTAGGAGTTGAAATCGTATGACGTCTGAGAAGAACGTGTGTTAAGAAACAGTCCTAGAAATAGTGAAGTCCTAGCTCATCTAAAATATGTCCTCACTTCTTTGGTAGTTTAGGTTATCCAAGTTCCTATTCCTCATACTCCCTTGACAAAAATTGTATAACATCAGCATTTCTCAGATTTCCCATTTAATTTAGGTTTGAAATTTCTTCTTGGGGGAGAGGAGAGACATTATAGTGCCTTGGATTGTTTAAATTGTTCCCTGGGGTGTTTTATAGAAGAAAAATAAATGCAGTTTGGGGATGCTTGTATTTTCCAATGGACTATATTAAGATGTCATTGCAATCCCTCCTAACCACATCAAAACACAATTGCTAAAATTGGCTAGACATCTCTGCATTTCAGTTTTGCCACCAATTGGGTTGATTAGTGATTCAATGTAGGGGAGTACTAATGGGCAGTAATTTTCTCATTCCAGACTTTTACCATTTGCCCCTATGAAAGTGAAGAGAGACAATATTGGGAATATGGCATGGAAATAGCAGCATTTATCTACCCACATTGTGGTTTTATTGTAGTATAGCTTTAAATGGGACAGGCTCTAAAGGATTCTGTTTGCATCTATGCAAATATTGGTTATTTACAATATTTTCTCTTTCTTACAAGCTATTGACAGGCATAATACAAGTTAACCAGTAAGAATAAATTGAGACTACATTGCAAGGATAAGATTTTAGTTAGACTGTTGTGACCTTACACTAATTATGCTGCTAGAATATATACTTGCCACTTGTGAAGAATTAGGAAACATTTGGCTGTATTTAAATTATATTAAAACAGTAACAATTTTGTTTTAAAGGTTTCATGCCTGATATTTGTACATCTTCTAAATGCACAAAAATACCAACCTGTTTTCAGGGTTCACAGAATTTGTTAAAATAGAAAACTCAGTCAAAAGTAAAGCAAGTTTGGGCTCCTTTCCTCCTAATCCCTTATTGATACTGCACAAAGCTGTCACCCATTCTGACGTTATCTGATATAACTGGTAGACTCTATTCAAGAAACTTCCAGGATTAGAAAGGGCTATTTAGGTCAGGATTAAGGATTATATCCTGCAAGGTGCTGAGCAACTTGAACTGCCAGTGACTGCAGTAGGAATTGGAGGATGCTCACCAGCTTTCAGGATCAGATTTAATCTGTGCCCACCGCTTACCCAACTATGCTAGAGTGGGGTTTTTTCCTCTCTCACACACCACACTCACACACATGCACACACACACTCACTCTCCATTCTTAATTTTCAGTATATTTTCCACTATGTCTGCAGAGATTCTCCATTAGATTAATTTGTTTAGATGATTTCTTCACTGGTTTGTTCTTTCTATTCTGTGGAAACAACACTCAAATATTTCAGAAGGTACTTTTGCTCCCTTTTCCCTTTGAATGTTCTATAACAGAACTTTAGTCTGATTTTAAAACAAATATTTTTATATTTGTCATCGTTGCACAAACTATCAACCTTCACAAAAATTCCTGAAGTCCATATGTAGCACATGGTTTGAACCTCAAGGACAAAAAGGGACTGGAAAGTAATGTTCACTTCTACCTACTAATCATAATATTTATAAATTCCCTAATTTTGAACAGCTTTCAGGGGTATAAAAACAATACAACTTCATGGATTTCTAAACGTATTTTACTAGATGATATTTGTCAATGCCTATTTAATAAAGTTATATAGCAGACACATCTGAAATGATTTTTTTGGTAAATATTCAAGTAATAAGGTTGTGCCACCCTGAACGATCTTACTTTATTATAGTAATAAACATTCACAATCCCTTATCTTAAACTAAGATGTACTTCAGGCAGTGAATAACAAGAAACTATACTTCAACACATTGAGGGGATGGGGACTGCAAACACTTAAAAAAAGACAAAGAGAACAAATGTTTACTGAAAAATGTTATGGTTATTATAAAAATGCAATTCGCATAAAATAGCATCAGTCTTTTAAAGGCAAATTAGCTACACAAAATATGCTTGCAAATTGTGAATAGTTTTCTAACATTTTGTATTGACGATCTCGTTTCTTTGTGTATTATAAACAGCTATGTATCTGGTGCCTGTCAGAACTGTTCTGAAGTAGGAGGAAATGCATGCTCTTTTCCAACCCTATTTTCAAAATCCTAAATATGTTGCCTACAACTTTTCAAAAGTTCTGGGATTCTCAGCAATGCAGTAGGTTTCATGCTGTAGACAAGGAAATGCCCCGAACTAGATACAAATGAGAAACACAGAGACACTTAAGACATGGTTAATGGTTTCAGGCTCCTCTTGCTTTATGTATGTCCACATTTGAAGACCGCAAAGGAACTGCTTGATTGAGACTGACAGCAGAGACAGCAATCTGGCAACATACTCGCCTGTCCCAAAAGATTCCAACCCATTTAATGCCATTAACTACAGCGACAGAAAGTGTTGCAGTTTAGTTGCTCGCCACTTATTTCAAATACAATCTCGCATTATAGGCTCCGCTACCTTTTATTCAGGCAACATTCCCATTGAAGTCAATGGGAGTTATGCCCGCATTTGATCGTGCGGGATCAAAAAGCCCTATATCATAGAACCAAATTCTTCCCTGATTTGCCCTTTTCTTGTTCAAACCATTGGTTTCGGTGGGGATGCCCTGCTATAACGAGGGTCAAATTTTACTCTCTCCCTCTTCTCCCCGCTCTGTGAACAGTTTATACCCAATCTCAGCGATGCACTTGGAAAATGCACGTGGCTAAGGGGCTATCCAGTTACTGTTCTACACTGTCACTCGCTTTATTACCACACTTACTAAATACAACAGCATGACAGTGTGCTTATAGGCTATTCCTAAACATCCTCATGTGGAAATCTCGGCTCTTTCTTACTGTGCAATTATAATCTGATGCACATGCTGTGTGAATTCATGAAAGTGACGCTTTAAATCTTCCATTTAACAAAGGAAGATCCTCCAGACAATGGACAGCGGCGCAGACACGATCGTCAAATGTGGGCTAGATTCGTGTCAACAGCCATACATAAAGGATCGAGGCCCCAGACACCCGTCTCCTCGGGTTTAAGGTTAGGAGCCTGGCACGCAGCGGAGCAAAGGTAGCTGTCAGCTACACTGCAGCAAGAAGAGAGCCACACACAAGGTCTCGTGCAGGAGGCTTCTGTGCCATCTTCTTTACTTGTGTCTACACTTGGTTTAATATCAAAACTATTTTTCGTTCCATCTTAGCCCCTGAGACACACAGCCCTGGGGAAGTGCGCCGCTTTTGTTTCAATTACACTAGGCCAAAAGGCTAAGCTGAACGCAGGATCATTCGTTAAAAACCTTTCTGAGAGGCACCGGCGGGCCCCCCCCCCCCCGGGAAGGGGGGACAGAGCCTGCATTAAAGCCCTTTGAATACAACTGCAAAATAACAGGTTTCAGAGTAACAGCCGTGTTAGTCTGTATTCGCAAAACGAAAAGGAGGACTTGTGGCACCTTAGAGACTCACCAATTTATGTGAGCATAAGCTTTGGTGAGCTACAGCTCACTTCATCGGATGCATTATAACTCTTCATCAGACTAGTACCCATGCACATTCCACACGCAAGTAGCCCAGGATCCGCGAAACGGGAAGGTGCAAGGTCAGGTGCCAGGCCAGCGCGCTGTGGGAAGACTCCCCTGAGTCACAAAACTAGGGCAAACATTCCCCTCCAGCGCCTGGCACCGTTGCCGTTAATGTAAGAGCCCGATGTGCAATGCAGATGTTGGAATGCGCCTAGTGACCAACGCAAATCAGAGCCCGAGCGGGGCCAGCAGCGGGACCCAGCATCGCTCTCAGGCTCGCTAGAAGCCCGCAGCCCGGACGCGCGTGGGCTAGGGCGAGCCCGCCGCTTGCTCGCAGAGCCCGGGGCTCCTTCCTAGAGACGGGTACACCTGCCCCCGCCGCCCCTGCCTTACCTGCGGCACAGAGGTAAAACCTGTCGTGGGCGGAGCACTCGATCTCTATGAACTCCCGCAGGCTCTGCCCCAGGGGGTAAAACAGCTTCTTTTGCAAGTCCTCCTTCACCAGCGAGGACATGTCCTTCGCGGCAGGCGAGGCTGATGGTCTCTCTCAAGGGTCCCTTGCTGCCCCGTTTCGCGGCTCCCGAGCAGGTGCCCGGGGGTCTCGGTCTCTGCAGACACCCCGATCAGGCCTCAGACAAACCTCCAACTTCCCAGCCTCCTGACACGAGCAGCCGCCTGCCGCCACTCTTCAGCGCCCAGCACTGACTTTCTGAGGCTTGTCCGGAGTGTGTGTGAGTGCGGGGGGGGCATATTCGTGCATATGGGTGTTGCAGACGTATATAGCCCCCGGGCTGTTACCCTGCACAGGCATTTTTAATATCAAACCTTCAATAAAGCCCCACGACCTCGGTTTGATTCCATTATATATCCATCAGTTAACCGCTGGCTGGAGGTATCGATTGTGATCATCTTCCATTAAGAATATTACCGCTGGCAAGAGGAAAGGCAGAAGCAGGGCTATCTACCCACCCTTCCGCTCCTACAGCAGCGCGGCTGCTGAACACTTCATTTTCCCCACAGGTCCGTGTGCATTGCTTCAGCGCAAAGTGCCAGCCAGCTCTTGGCTCCAGCCCAAAACGTAGCTTCAGCATTAGCCCAAGTCCAGATTTTCACCAGGGTGAATCTAGCCTATTGGTTGGAAATCTGATCTTCCAAACTGACCCCTTCCTTATCACACAAGGTGTTTGCAGCAATCACTGCTGTGGCTTGTGAGACATCTTTTCAAGTTCTCACACCCATCTCCTCCTAGGATGAACATTCCCTTCCCTTGTCTTCAAAATTAAATCAGATCTCATGTCCAACTAAAGGTGTGACACATCTGTCATTATCAACCTCTGTTTGCAGGGGTTATAAACGTCTTTGTAGGCTAATTTCAGCTGAAAGGTGTCATGGATTTTTAAGAGCAATTTGAATAGATGGTTTTGCTCCGATGTGATGCTTTTCTGATCTAGCAATGAAAAAAAAATCTACTTTTTAACGAACTAACGGCTCTGCTGACCCGTCAGTAATATGCACGTGTGAAACTCTCATTTAATGGTACAACTTATATGAAGCTGTCCAGTCATTACTTTTGCACAGCATGGTAAGTGGCATGCAGAAACTTGTCGCTGGGAAGACACTACAAAGTCTTTTTTATTTGGAAGCAGAGAGTTTTACTTGAGATTTACAAAGCTCTGAAGGCATATTGTAAACTGATCAGGTCTGCCCTATCCTGTTGACCTTGAGAACAGCGGGAGTCGGGGGGGACAACTGAACAAACTAAAAGGTAGGCCATTACAATCAAACAAAAGCTATAGTTCTTTATACAGCCATGGCAACCTGTACAATGAACCTTCTTCAGGAGGCTATCAAGTCAAATAGTTAACAAGACCTTTTAAAGAGATTGGACAGTTTTATGATCAGTAATAATATCTGCCATTATGGGATAGTTATACCTCATGCTTCTATAAACTGATTACCTGCTTGAGCTGGGAAAGAATCTGCCTGTCCCCATGTAACACTATTCAGGATTGGCCAGATGCAGTTTTGGGGAAAAGAGGAAGCCATTCTCTGAAGTGTTAAATACCCTGTTGGAAGCAGAATACATGACAGGTATGGCTATGCTTATGAGCTATGGTTAACTGTGCTTGTCACCCAGCAGATGTTTCCATAAGATTCCTCAGCAGTACAGTATCCCTTAATTTCAAAACCTGCAATAGACTGTTCCAACCTTTGATTTTCTCCCATTCTTAGATGCCTTTAGCAGCTGGCTGTTGCAATTATTTCTATTTTCATATCACATCCATCAACATGGTATTTAAGCACTTCATTTATTTTTCATTTCTTGTATTCTCACCCGAATCACTACTTACAGCCAGTTTCTATCTCACTGCCTTAGTAGATACTTTCCTTACAAAGGACCCCCCCACACACTTCTTCCCTGTACATGGATTGTACCTATGTATGTTAATTTAATATTTTTCAACTTTGAAAACTCAATGGCAACATTTTCATTCACTTCTTTTCTTAAATGAAGTCCACTCTTTAGCTGCCATATTTCTGGATCACATTTAAACTTTTAACTTGCCAAGTGACTGTCCTCTTTCACTGTCTGGATCATGTTGGTGCTGCTTCTTGTCAACACATCTTTGTTGCCTGGTGGGAGATGCTTAGCTCTTCTTCCCTGTGCACTGAGGCTTTAATTTTAGTTTGTAAAATAATGTTGATTGCAACAGCTTCTCTCTTCTGCAGGGATTGTTGTGTTTCTAATGTCACTAACTGTTGCAAGGAAAAATGATACCAGAGTATGATCTCAATTAGTATGATACAAATCTGTAGTAACTCCACTGATTTTTGCCTCTAGCCTATGGACTCCTGCAATGAGGATCGTGCAGGTGAGTTATGAATCTGAAGAATATTTTTTCAAAAATAGTTTTGTTTTCGTTACTAATATTCTGTAGCATCATTGATAAAGTTGGTGGTTCACTGACATGAAATAAGATGTGGTTACTGACTTATAGGCTTTTACATTCTCAGAGCCTAATTCTGCTCTTGCCTCCTCTGGTGTAAATTGGGAGTAACTCCAATGAAGTTATGCTAGTGTAAAACTAGTGTGCTTTAACAATAAACTGCCTAAGTATGGGGTAAGAAGAAAGGATACTACAAACAACCAAAACATTTGCATTGTTTAGGTTTGATCTGCATTTTGTTTGTTCCACATTTTTGAAAATATATTTGAAAGTCTTAAGTCTACAGATATATTTCTGCGATGTCAGGAATAAGGTCCAGCAGCTGCACCTGCTCAGTCTTCTGATGCCCTAACAAGCTGGGCCATATTAGCTAGGCTGGCTGACAGACTGCCCCTCCTGATTGGCTGAGGAAGCTAGCAGGCCTGTTCTTAAACCCTGCAGTAGCTTGCTGGTTGTTCAATGTACCTGCTGTGGAATCTCTGTTTCCTGGTGCTTGCCTTGCTTCTGCCTTGTACCTAGCATTGACCCTGACCTCCACCTGGCCTTGTTCTAGTCCTCCTGTTCCAGCCTCAGAACTAGCCCTGCTCCTGTCCTCCCGGACTCCAGATAATCTGGTTCTGATCTTTTGTTCTGATTCCTGGTTGCTCTGACTCTGCTTTGACCCTTGGCTCTGGCATTTGGAGTCTCACTCTGGGTCTGACCCTGCTCTGACCACTAGGCCGTATCACCCATGACCTGGTCTCCTGATATGCGACTGATTTGAAACATTAAACTCGATTAATTTTGAAAAAAACAATTCTTACACCCAGATCCTCGGTTACAGCTGAGGAAAGCACAGCATAGTTTAGGAGGCGTGCGAAGGTGGTGGCTTTTTATGCCACCCTGATCCTAGGCCAGACCCTGACATAACTTAGAAATGCCTATGGCTGGTATGAGCAATTGGGGATAAGCAAGGCATAAGGGTGCTCAGTTCTTTGGCCATAACTCCTCTGCTGGGATGGGTTGGTGTAAGAGAGCCATGAATACTTGATCTTGATTATCTGAGGATGCCCCTACACTGGAATAATCCTCATGTGATTGGTATGCCAGTTCTATGCCCAAACTCTGCCAGGTTAATGCTTAGACTGTAACCTCCTCTTTGTAACGGAGTCTATGTCTATGTCTTTCTATGTATTTACACAGAATTAACACAAAGTGGCTCCTGCCATAATGTGAACACTATGAGATTATGATATAATAATAATAATTAATAACTTACAATTGAAAATCCCTTAGCTATGTTGCTTTCAGAAATAATTGCACTGACTTGACCTGACTTCAGTGGAGTTACTTTATTCTCACCACTGTTAGAAGGGACTCAAGTCCACTTATTTCACTGGCAGTCTTTTCTGCATAAAGACTGCAGAAGGTCTGGATAGTAAGATTAATAAACACATTGCTTTTGTTTCAAAATATTAAAAGGCCTTAGCTTAAAAAAAATCTGTGTTTTAGTTTAGATCTTGTCAAGAGTTTCAAAAATGTTCGATGCTATACAAATAATGAAGCTGTTTATAGATTTTTTTAAAAATGCTTTGAGATGACAATTTACACAGTTTTGTTCTCAGCCAGGCGGAATTTCAAATATCTGAGATATTAATTAAGCCATCAGATATGGGGCTTGCAAATGCATAATAAATATGCAATATTGCACAGTGAGATTTTGTCAATACACTTTCTTGCATACTGACAAAATTATTCTAACAGATTTGCATGGTGAAACTTTACACTGATTGTCTGTTCTCTTTGCATGCACAGAACTCCCCTAGCATATAGGCCAAACAGAATATCAGTCACAATCCACTGTGTGGATTCCTCAAGAGCCCTTAGATAGGCTGTTTACATGCTCACTGCGTGGACCAGGGCAATACTTTCTTTCCCATAACTTCACGGAAAGTTTAAAAAATAATTGGCTCTGCAGATGTACCTATTATCCCTTTTCTGGCTGTTCCCATGTTTTGGATTGGACTTTTTTTAAATCTGCAAATTCAGAGGTATTGTAGAGTGCAACTGTGATGTGGAAAAACAGCTTGCAATCTTCCCACTCTTACTGCCCAGCCTTTGTATCCATCTATCTGTCAAGGACTTGTTGAAGCTTCTGCTGCCTCAGACTTCAGTTCATCACCATCAGTATTTATAGTGTCATGATGAGAGGTTTCAGTGGTTCATAGTCAGTGTCAGAGTCCTCATTAAGAAACTATACAGTACATGGTGCACACTCCGTGCCATGTGCCTGCAATATTTTTGTGACACTTTTTTAAACCATGGGCTTATAGGTACAAACTACCTTTTAAAAACATGTATGGCTCTTTCAAAAAAAGCTTCAAATATATATAAAATCTTCATTTATTTATTACACCCAGGTTCACTGCCAAGGCATTCATGGTGCTGAACAGTTAAAATACAACTCCATAAAAACAAAATAATTAAATATTAAAAAGCAATCTGAACAGCTCTATTATTAGAGCCGTGCTAAACTCATAAGCTTCTGGAAGGAGGCACAGCAAACTTCCTTTTAGTTTCAGATTGCCTGGATTTGTGCCCTCTCTATTTCACTTTCAGTTTTCAGGTAGAATGAAAACCATTGTGGCTGTGGCTGACTTGTTCCTTTAAGCTTCACTTGAGCAAAACTCAATGAAAATTTGAAAAAAATTCTTGGTTTTGGGTCAAAGCCACACATTTCTCATGGGCCCCTTTAGGGAGCAACAGAGCTAAGCATATAATACGGATTTCCAGCAGTATCCTTCCTCCCCTGGCATCTCAGGCAAAACTTTATTTTATTAAATCATTTAATGTCTTGGTGCCTTAGTTTCTCCAACTGTAAAATGAGAGCAGTAATACCTACCTCACAGTTGTGTTGTGAGATTTAATGTAGTGATATTTTGAAGCACATTGTGTTCTTGGGGTGGAAAGTATTATTTTGGTTCTTAAATATCATGGCAATAGACTTTTTAGAAAAGCCTAGTTAGATAAGGCCCTGAGCCTGCAACTCACAGTAAGTGCAGACCACTGCTGGTCTGCTCATGCAATTCAGTGAAGGATCCAGGCCTAAACTTGGAAATGTCAGTGAACTTGAGCCAAATTTCAGGCTCCGTACAAAATATTAATCAGTTCTGTGTTATTTCACGCTTACTGAAACCTCTCAGGCACATTTACTACATTGAAATATAAATTACAGTTTTCTGTATTTTGGAATTCTTTTGGGAAGGAGAACCATTTCAAGAGGGAGAAAGTGCTTAACACTAGCATACAATTTTTCTGTCTGAAGGGTGGGAAAACATTGAAACAATTTTCATGAAACTTTTTTTTATGTATTTACAGTACTTCTGAGCAGTGGTGAAAAGCAATATGCCATCTCAGTCCCAGTTCACAAGACCCCATTCTGTTAATAGAAAAGGAGTATTTGTGGCACCTTAGAGACTAACAAATTTATTTGAGCATAAGCTTTCGTGAGCTACAGTTCACTTCATTGGATGCATCCGGGGGTGGGTCCTCAGCTGGAAGAGCTGGGGCACGGGGCTAGCCTCCCCCAAGCAAAGCTTCACCTGCTGCCCATGTCTGTCTGCCCCCCTCACTTCCTGCCCCCATTGCTCCACAGCTATGGGGAGAGGAGTCGGTGTACAGGGAGCTGCCCCCCCCCCTTCCAGATGCAATTATTAGCTTGTTTAAATAAAAATAAAAAGAGGTCAAGAACTTGACAGGAGTTTTTGATCGACACCTTACAGCAGCAAATAACATTCAGGGCTCAACTCACTGATTGGTAGATATGGACATTGGGGTAGTTTTGTAGCATAATGATATAAACTGGCAGCCTACCCAAAGACAAGTAAAATGACTTTAAAATTAGTGTCCAAAGGAAATCCCAAACCTTTACAATCATTACTGCTGTGGATCATGTGAAAACTTGGAAGTCAAATTCTGCATGCTGATGGTGACAAACTGTTTTGTACAAGCGGCCATGTTTCGTTAGATCACACATTTGGGACAATGGTTCAGTCCCACTTGCACTCAGAAACCCATTGAAGCAGAAAGAGGGCTGTGGATAGCGCATTGCTGGGAAACGAAAAGTTTTTAAAAAACAAATAATTTCATCTCCTTTTAAAAAGACTATAGAGATTTGAGACCGGTCATTTAGCTAGACTGGAACCTGTGGATGCATTTGCAAGTGCTAATATACCATTGGAAGAACTTTATCCTGCAAAGCTACATAAATTCATTCTATGGAATGTACAAAATGTCGGTCGCTTACCAAGTGCGAATAAGTTACAACAGCTTTAACTTCCAAAAGTGTGTACTGTGCATTTTGAGACTATGAAGTCTCAAATTAACTTGTGAGTCTTTTGGAATTATTTTGGATGAGTCGACAGATGAGCAAGACAATACATATTGCATGTTTTGTTTGGTTTTTATTTCTGACAAGGCCAAAGATGTACAGACAGGAAAGCTAACAGTGCTTGCTGACAGCATTTACTTTGATGCTGTTAACTACACTACAGTTTCTCAAGAGATAATTAAAACCATTTCAAAATACGGTGCAGACTTTGACAGAGTATATGGTTTCATAAGCGACAATGGAACTTACATGACTAAATCTTTGAAATCTGTTCTCTAAGGTCTAATGCCAAATGCTGTCCATATTACATGTAATGCATATATAATTTCTCTTGTCAGTGATTTGTGGAGATGCAAGTTTTTGGTAAAGTTGATAAACAGGTCAGCTACATTACAAAGAACTTTAAACACTGCCCTAGCTGCCAACTTCAAAATAGGCAGCATATTGCAAGCACGACTGAAAACGGGGAACAAAAAATTGTACTCCCTTCAGAGCCAGTAATTACTCATTGGAATTTTGGTTTTGGACTGTACAATACCATGCAGCTCACCTGAAGTACTACTGAGTTCATCTCAGAAGAGCTGACAGAGACCAAAACCGCAGGATTAAACAGAACTTTCAACCCTTCTAAACCGTGCTCAGCTGAATGAGGAAGTTCAGTTTGTTGCCAAGAATACCACAGAACTGATGGACTTAATCACTTGGTTTGAATCTTAACAAGTCACAATCCACCAAACTTACAATAAAGTAATGGTTGTACTGTTCTGGGCTGAAGCACAGTCAAACAAAAATCACCCTGACCATGCAGAGTTAAATGCCAGTGCTCAGCAGGTGTTTTCTTGCATGGACAAATGCATGGAGGTTAAGTCCATTGATGGCTATTAGTCAGGATGGGTAAGGAATGGTGGCCCTAGCCTCTGTTTGTCAGGGGGTGAAGATGGATGGCAGGAGAGAGATCACTGGATCATTACCTGCTAGGTTCACTCCCTCTGGGGCACCTGGCATTTGGCCACTGTCGGTAGACAGGATACTGGGCTGGATGGACCTTTGGTCTGACCCAGTATGGCCATTCTTATGTTCTTAGTGGAAGGCAGAATCCCACACCTAGCATGGCTATCTGAGTGCTGTTTGACCGTTCCAATGAACTCCATGGATGCAGAGAGAGCTCTGTCTAAACACAGAGAAGTGTTTTCAATGCAGAGACAGGGAATGAAGAAAGACAGTCGCTGGATCCTCTATGCTGACATTCAATTAATGATATTTGAAACCAGAACCTTTTTCCCCCGTTTGCTTTTGTTAACTTAAGGCAGTGGCTCTCAAGTTTGAGGCTACCAATTGAGATCAGATCACTACCCTACAAAACCACCTTGGATGCCTATATCTACTAATCAGGGAGTTAAGCCGTGAGTGTTTGCTGCTGTAAAGCATCAATCAATAAATCCTGTTAAGTTCACATGACTTTTCTTTATTTTATTGAAACAAGCTAATAATTGCATCTGGAAGGGGGGACATTCCCTATATAGTGACCCCTCCTCCTGTAGCTGCAGAGGGATGCAGGCAGGAAGCAAGTGTGTGTGGGAGTGTACAGGGCTTTCTGCAGCCAGAAGAGGTACCTGAGAGCAGCTGTGCAGGGGAAGAGGAAGTCTTGTCCTTGCCCAGCCCAGCCAGGACTAGCAACTAGGAGCCCCTGGGTGGGGCACTGTCAGCAGCATGGGAGAGATCGAACCCAACTCCATCTCCAGGAGCCTCCTCTGGCTGCAGGAAGCTCCATGGCTGTTGCCTTCAGAGCCGAGCTCTGAATGCAACACAAGTGAGGGTGGCAATCCTGCAACCCCCCCCCCCCCCCACTACAGCTTTGTGCCCCCTCCAGAACCTCTATTTGGGTAAGGACCTCCACAGTTACAACACCCTAAAATTTCAGATGTAAACAGCTGAAAATGTGAAACTGACTCATTTTAAAATCCTATGGCCATGAAATTGACCAGAAAGAACCATGAATTTGGTAGGGCCCTAGTTATTACATATAATTAAACTTGCAATTATAGTCTAGTCACTAGTTCTAGTTTTTAAATCCTTTCAGACAGGGCAACCTGTGGAGAACATTGTTGTTTTGGAGATCCGCAAATGGAAGTGTGATCTTCTGCTCCAGAGCAGTGGAAGACAGCCATCTGTATACTAAGAAGATATTTAGATATCTAGTGACTGACCAGCACATCTTGGAATGGAGAGTGGTTGTGAGTTACAGAGGTGGCCCGAATAAGTATGCCCTGCTCCAGAATATAACCAACTCTCTGGACTTCCTACTTCCATGCAAAGTTCACTTTCATCACCAGCTAGCAGAAAACTTATAGTAAAATCAACAATCCCATTTACTGTGCTTTACTTAGTCTGGTTACTAAACATGAGGGAAACCGAGGATGAGAATGTTAAATCCCGTGGTCAAGTATTAACTACTACTACTGTCTTTTCTTGCCTTATTTTTTCCTTGCAAACCTTATCTGACTTTGTGTGTATATATTAATTATGCTCAGCAAAACTCCCATTAACTTGAGCAGGAGCAAGCCCCAAAAGAATTAACCATTGTTTCTAGTACTAAGCTTTTATGGTTTCTCAGACGCAATGTTCTGGGAAAAAGCAATTCATCAGCTTTAGAAAAGATATTTATGATGTGTCCATATAGCTTTTTTGGACTTACTAATGTCCATTAGTATATACATTTAACTGATTACTTGGATCCTGATCCAAAGACCATTAAGCCAATAAAAAGACTTCCATTGACTTCAATGGTTTTGGATCAAGCCCTAATGGAGCAGCAAAATTATGCTGTGAATAAGAATGTTTGTTTCATTCTGAGCTAAAGAAAAACAGATTTTTCTGATGCTTATTGTAATTACTTTTAATATATACATTAAAAGTCTAGTAATTTAAACAAATAGCTTTGAAACAAACATTGGCCTAAGCCAATATTCTAGAGTGATTATTCAGTGCTGGTAGGGAGGAGTTCTACGATCAGTTCTTTGTCCCTGAATTGGACCGGGACAGAGAGAGCACACAGCTCAAGCCTGGATGGAGTGCCTCTGTTGCTCAATATTAAATCCTACATATATAGGACCTGATCCTGCTCTCATTGAAGGCAATGGAAAAACTCCCCTTGATTTAATGGAAGAAATTCTAGGTTCTTAGAAAGCAGTGTTGAATGAGACTGAAGATTTCTGTCTGTCTTTCCTTACTTGGAAAGATAGTGCTATTGGGGGTAAAGGAAGGAATTAAAACTGTGAAATTCTCAAGAATCTGTCTAAGCTATGAAGGATCCCTAGATACTGAAAGGGGGGGGGGAATAACTATCATTTTAGGGTATGTCTACACTAACCACAGGATCGGTGGGCAGCGATCGATCCAGTGGGGGTCGATTTATTGTGTCTAGACTAGATGCAATAAATCAACTTCTGAGTGCTCTCCTGTACTCCCAGCTCCGCGAGAGGCACAGGCAGAGTTGATGGGGGAGCGGCAGCAGTCGACTCACCATGATGAAGACACCACAGTAAGCCGGTCCAAGTATGTTGACTTCAGCTACATTATTGCGTAACTTAGATTACCCCCCACCAGTGTAGACCAGGCCTTAAGTGATCTTCATTAGGCTTTACCTCTCTCACAGTTATTGGTTTCAGGCTGTCTGCAGATGCAGTCAGACATCACTGCATCAGTTTACACTATGAAAGTTTTCTTCACAGCTGTAAGGGCTAGAGACCTACTTTTAACTAAAAGGCTTGTTTTTGGAGCACAAGATGGAAATCTTTACTTTAAAAAAAACTGATTAGCTGTGCTGCTGTGAGCTGACTCAATTCAGCCCTCCAAACAAATTTTAAGAGGACTTTACTAAACTAGTCATTTAATTTAATCTTTTCCATTCTCATTTATTCATGGATTCATTTTCAGTCATGACTTTCTCCACTATTTCTAAAAGCCCTTTACCCGTTATATGGCTACTTAATGGTAAGTGGTTAGTATCTGAATTAATAATAGCTGTAGTTTAGATGTATTGAAGTCTAAAATAAAAAGTAAAACTGTTTCATGCTTCAATAGTGAAATCACAATTAAACAGGGTAATTTTTAACTTGTTTCATGCATTGCTGAAGTAGAAATATGGGAACACTTTATAGAGGAGATATCAACTGGTTAAGAGTGTTTTCAGCTATCTGCATTAGTACAGCATGTCATTTGAGATTTTGTTAAAAGTTGGAAAAGAGTTAAGAGATGGAAAAATAACAAGGTTTATGGATGCAGAAATGCTGTCTCACTTAGGAACTCACCAATCCTGGTAAAGCAGAACACTTTAAAAGACAACATGATGGGCTTCTATATTATGATGTAACATCTGAGTTTGATTTTTTTTTTAATCTTGTTATCCTTTTTATAGAGGCATTTCGTGGGGTGTGTGCATAGATGTCTATATTCAAGTTTTATATGAGAATTTATGGTATATTTTGAGGAAAAATATAATTTATTACATCTGAAGAAATATATCATGGTGACACTACCATGTTGAAAAGCCTTCCACTCTGCTTCCCACATTTTTAGAAAATAATCCAGATGGTGGCAAGTATATGGAATCTATTAGAGTAGAGCATAACTTAGGCCTCACTTCTGCAAAGATTTACAAATGTGCTTAATTTTAAACATGAGTAATCCCATTGAACTCAAATTGAGCCAATTATGCATGCAAGTCTTTTCAGAATTGGGGGGCCTTATGGAGTAAATCAAGTTAGTAATTTAGGTCCTAGTTCAGCAAAACACTTTAACACAAGCTTAAGTACTTTGCTGAATTGGGCTGCTTTGCTGAATTGCAGCCTTTATATAATTACCAGGATCAAATAGTGGTATGGTCAGCTCAGCTCTCTGTCCTTTTAAAGTAGATAAATGTAGTTCTGCACGGGGGTCTTTCTAAAGACAGATTTTAAAAATATGTGTGCCTAAAGCTAGGCTCTAAGTCCTGTGTCTATATTTAGGCACCGAAGTGAGTGGTGATCTACTGGCAGTTGGAAATCTAGGTTCAGTCACCCACTTTAATAAATAAATTAAATTAAATAAAAATCTTGGATCAGAGTCCCCACTGCTGTGTGTAAACTGCAAATTCTATGACTCTTTTCATATGGGAGATCAATACACTTAACACTTCTTCTGCCTTAAAATACACTTTATTCTATACAGTAATTCACAGGTTTATCATTTTCTGGATTATATACTTTACTTTAGCCAAACACCAGTTATTGGGCTCAATAGCGGGTATACAGGTGAAATGTAATGGGCTGTGATATACAGTATTCCGACTAGATGAGCTAGTGGTCCCTTTTGACCTTAACACTCTCTGAATCTATGCATGGTGCAATTTCAAAATGATGTAAGTGTCAGTTACCAGGTGAACAGGACTTCTAACCCCTCCAGATCTCTCTGAGAACACCCTTCCTCAGGTCTCAAGCTGTTACCTGGCTCTGAGTAGAATCATGTGATTCTCCCACTCCAACTTATGGCCTAGTCTGTCCTCTTGTATTAACCATGTTTACCTCAGTTGGTCTGACTTGGGCTCAGCCCTTGCAGTTCTGTTCCCTCTGAGAGCAATGACAGTAAGCAGTGACCAAACAATTTCCTTAAAGCAAAGTATCATTTATTTAGCACCAAAACATTTCAGAGAAAACTATCTTAAACAATAGAAACAGAATGTACACATATGTTGCCTTTCCCCGAAGGTTTACCATTCTCTGGATCTAGGAAAGACCAACTTCTTTAGACTCCCTCCCAAAGGCTCTGTCAGCCTGTCAGTTTAGACAGCTACTGGCTTTTTAGTCCAGACTCCTCGCTTTGGCAAAACAAGGCTTGAGCAAGGAGTCAGGATTCATGAAGCAACAGCTCTCCCTAAATATATTTCAAGTTTGTGCTGGGTGTCCTTATTTTGCTCTATTGTGTGACTTTCCTGTTTACTCTTCCCACAGCCAGAGGTGAAAGTAAGCCGATACAGTGTACTGGCAAGAGCTAGTGCACCGTACCAGGACCGGCTTTCCCAGATGGCAATTTAAAGCCCTGGGGTAGCGGCAGCAGGGCTCCGGCGGGAATTTAAAGGACCCTGGAACCCCAGCCACCGCTATCGTCCCGGCCCTTTAAATCCCCGCCAGAGCCCTGCTGCCGAAGCCCTGGGGTAGTGATGGCGTGGCTCCGGAGGGAATTTAAAGGGCCGGGGCAGTAGTGGCTGCCAGAGCCTCAAGCCCTTTAAATCCCTGCCTGAGCCCTGCTGCCGAAGCCCTGGGGTAGCGGCGGTGGGGCTCTGGCAGGGATTTAAAGGGCCCCAGGGCTCCAGCCTCCGCTATGGCCCCGGGGCCCTCTAAATCGCCACCGGAGCCCCGCTACCCTAGGGCTCGGGCAGCAGGGCTCAGGTGGGGATTTAAAGGGCTCAGGGCGCCAACAGCCACTATCACAGCAGAGCCCCGGGCCCTTTAAAGCTCTGCCAGAGCCCTGGGGTAGCGGTAGCAGCCAGGAGTCCCCAGGGCTCCTCAGCTGGTAACTCAGGGGTGATTTAAAGGGCCTGGGGCTCCCAGCCACCACTATTGCAGCTGGAGCCCAGGGCCCTTTAAATCAAGATTTAAAGGGCCCAGGGATTTAAGGCCCTGCCTCTTCTGGTTGAGGCCATGCCCCCCCCACTCAGGACTCTGGTGTACCGGTAAGTCCTTTAACTTACTTTCACTGCTGCCCACAGCCATCTATTCAGTTTGATTAGTACAGTCATGCATAGAATTTTAATAACCTGCCATAGTTACGCAATAACTGTACCTCACTGCCTTACAATATTCATATGGATGATCATCAGGTGGCTGTTAATTATGCATCTCTTGGTGTGTCTCCCTAGCACACAGGCCCACTGACCCCTTTTTATTATAGGATATACTGATATCCACTGAGCATTATAAACATGCAGAGAGATTGTTATGTCTTTCCCATATTTGTACTTCAACACACCACAAATTTTGGTGCCCCAATTTTCATAGGTTCTATCAATTCCTCTCTTACTCATTAACACCTGTCAATTAATCACGATAGCAGCTTGTGGTTAATATATTGCTGACATCTTATTTCAATGAAAATCCCCAGTGTATTTCAACTGGTCGTAATTGGTATCTTGCAGTTATTTTATTTCCCTAATCATCAACGCTTAACAAGGTTATATAGTGGTTAATTTGTCAACTTCTTTTATGCCAAAAGCCTTATTTGGTTAAACGAATATCTCACAGGTCTGAGGCCTGTAGGTCTTGTGTTTCAGCCCTATTTAATCTCAATATTTTATCTATATGCTACATTAATACATGCCTGTCAGTTCTACCCCCCTGTACTGGTTTCCCACTTATTTCTTACCTATTATTCCCACTATTACTAATAAATCCCCCCCCCCACACACACACCCAACTCCTAAGTCACATATTACCAAATGCAAGCTAATTGGCTACAACTCATAAAATGGGGACAATACTGTCATGGTTCTGGAGTTAACTGCACCTTTGCTTCCTTTAGGGTCTCCTCAAAGATACCCGCTTAGATTTCAGGCCTCTAGCTATCACCTCTTTGTGTGTGGGAACCCTCATTTCTTTCCCTGCAGACCAGAGTTTTAGGGTTGCAGTTCCCTTGCAATTCATTGTTCTTACCCCAGCAGGTCTGACCTAAGTCCAGCACCAGCTGTTTGGATGCCTAACATGGGCCAAGACAGGGTTTACCATTGACTAGCCAGCCTCCATAACATAGTAGATTTATTTAGGACAAAATCATTCAGAGAAAAAACCATAATATCAAAACAATAGTCTACACCCACACTAACCTTACCACATGTCACTCATAATCTGATGAAGTTCAACAAGGACAAGTGCAGAGCCCTGCACTTAGGATGGAAGAATCCAATGCACCGCTACAGACTAGGGACCAAATGGCTAGGCAGCAGTTCTGCAGAGAAGGACCTAGGGGTTACAGTGTACGAGAAGCTTGATATGAGTCAACAGTGTGCCCTTTTTGCCAAGAAGGCCAATGGCATTTTGGGCTGTATAAGTAGGGGCATTGCCAGCAGATCAAGGGATGTGATCGTTCCCCTCTGTTCAACACTGGTGAGGCCTCACCTGGAGTACTGTGTCCAGTTTTGGGCCCCACACTACAAGAAGGATGTGGAAAAATTGGAAAGAGTCCAACGGAGGGCAACAAAAATGATTAGGGGACTGGAACACATGAGTTATGAGGAGAGGCTGAGGGAGCTGGGGATGTTTAGTCTACGGAAGAGAAGAATGAGGGGGGATTTGATAGCTGCTTTCAACTACCTGAAAGGGTGTTCCAAGGAGGATGGCTCTAGACTGTTCTCAGTGGTAGCAGATGACTGAACAAGGAGTAATGGTCTCAAGTTGTAGTGGGGGAGATTTAGGTTGGATATTAGGAAAAACTTTTTCACTAGGAGGGTGGTGAAACACTGGAATGCGTTACCTAGGGAGGTGGTGGAATCTCTTTCCTTAGAGGTTTTTAAGGTCAGGCTTGATAAAGCCCTGGCTCGGCTGATTTAATTGGGGATCGGTCCTGCTTTGAGCAGGGGGTTGGACTAGATGACCTCTTGAGGTCCCTTCCAACCCTGATATTCTATGATTCTATGATTCCATATGGTTAAAATCTCATACCCGTTTGAGGGACCTGAGTCATTTCAGGATCACTCTTTACACAGATTGGGGGACTTTGTTCTCCCAAGCCTCCTGAAACAGGTGAAACCAGACAATGTCCCTTTCCCCAGAAGGTTAAGCTTCAAAGGACTACTCACATAAGTAAGGCAAATGGGGGTATATTGCTCTTTAAATTTAAACAATTTCTTAGTGTATGAGACTGCATTAAACACCTCTAGTGGTTCCAAATTCCACAGGAAATGCATCCAGTAAAACAGAATACATAGATACATAAATACTTATAAATACTTACAAAGGATATTTTGTGTGGCCATAGTGCTCCACATATCATACAGTATAGTAGTCTTTGAAGATTTCCATGCCTCCAAAGTTGTACATCTCTTACAGATACTACATACATCACAAAAGAAGCATGAGGCTTGATTAATGTTTATAAAATGCATTTAAATCCTCAGATGAGAAATGCTCTTAAGTGTAAAGTTAGTATTTTCCTGTATGTGTGTTTTCTCTTCCTTTTCTTTCTAAAGGTGAGTAAAATAGCATCAACTGTTTTTCTTTCAATCATCATCGCAAAGCTGGGTGAAAGATATGGGGCCTGATTCTCCACTATTTTGTACTTTGTGAAATTATTTACATCTCTGTGCAAAGTGAATATAAAATGCAATCAGATCCAAATGACAGTGTTTTACACCGACTGTGCATATCTGTAGATGACAACATAAGGTGCAAGGCAGTGTGGAGAATCTGGATGGATAGATAGAAGTAGACTCCCTGAGCTTTGTGTAGAGCCATGCATGTTTATGGTGTTATACAAATAAGAATCAAACTCTCTAATATTTGACTCCAATCCAACTCCTATTGAAGTTTATAGGAATCTTTCCCCTGCACTTGCCAAAGGGAGCTACCTCTGCATAAGGATGACAGCTTCTAATTAGGCCTTGATTATATATCCTCCTGTAAACCTAAACACCTCTTCACTTCGGCAGTTTGTCTTAATCCTGCAAACTGATCTGTGCAGTGGGCCCCCATGGTCAGGCCCAGCATGGCTTATATGACTACATGATCCAAACCAAACCATGACAGCTGGGGCAGCACAGGGGCTGGGGCTGAGACTGAGGGCAACAAGCCAGGCTGGCTGGGTTCCGTTCCCGGCTCTGCGCTGAGTTGCTGGGGAGCTTGGGTAGGCACCTGCTCTGTGCCTCAGTTTCCCGGGTGTAAGAGCGGGATAGTAAAGTGCCAGGGAGGGGCGGGGAAGGCGAGGGGCAAGCCTGCGGGCTGCTGGGAGTGGCTCCCTAGCACAGCCGCGGTGCTTGTGATGAATTAAGAGGCGGGCAGAGCGTTTCCCAGGTGCTAACCCGACGCCCGCAGCGAACCCAGCCCGGACGGGACGGGGGCAGCCACAGCGTGGCCGGGCACCGTGAGAGGCAGCTGCTGCCCGGACCCTGAGCGCGCCGTGACCGCGGCCCCGAGCCCGCCCAGACCCCGGCACGGCAGCGGCGCTCATGGCCTCCGGGCCGGGCCAGGGAGGCGCTGCCCGTGAGCGGCGCGGGGCGGCTGGGCTCAGCGGTGCCTGGCGCCCCCACGGAGCGGGCGAGCCGCGGCGGCGCTTCCGCAGGGCGGCCCGAGCCCTGGCGCATCTCTGCGGACTCAGCTTGTGGCGGAAAAGGTGCGTGGGCCGGGCGGCGGGTCCCGCGGCGGGGACAGGGCTCGCAGGCGCTCCCGGTCCCATCGGCCGACCCGGCCACCACAGAGCGGGCCCCGCTCGCCCCGGAGCAGCTCAGCCAACTCCCCCCGGCGGCCGGAGCGAGGGGCGGCGGCGGCGGCGGCAGCTCCCCAACGTAGGCTCAGCCCTGCCCCGCGAAGCGCAAAGGGGTGTTGGCCGTTGACGTCCGTGGGCGCAGGACTGGCCCCAGAGCGGGAAAGGGGCTGCAGGGCGAGGGCAGGAGGCGGCCAGGCGCGGCCCCGCCTGTCTCAGTCATTAGCAGCCACTGTACGCAGGCAGACGTTGCTGGCGTTTAATTAGTAATAGCCGCAGCTAGAGTCGCCGGGGTGATGTGATCGTGTCTGTCAGCATAACAAAAATCATTGCCGCTGTTGTCAGGTTCTGCCCCACCTCCAATTTTAAAATCAGTTTCCCCTAAAAATCGCAGCACTCTGCTGCTGAGACATTCACCAAGATACTGAGATTTAGGAAGAGATTCTCCACTGTGACCATATCCAGGACCTCAGACTCAGGACTAAACTACTTGGCCGTGTCTTTTAAAACTTACTGCTATAGATACTCTTGAGGGCATTTCTGTGCCAAAAAAATTTTAAAATTCTGCACACAATATTTTAAAATTCTGCAAATTTTATTGGTCAAATAAATGTGGAAGCTCCACCTTGGCATTGGGGCGCACAGGCCACTGGCTGCACAGAGGTGGGACTTGGGGGATCACCGTGCAGCTCCTCCCTGGGATATGGACTCAGCGGCGAGGTTGCACCTAACCCTGATACAGCACAAGGACCGGACCTGCCACAGAAACACCCCAAAGCCCTGCCCCTCTGTGCCAGGTGCGGGCAGGCAGGCTTAGCAAGGCAGGATCCAAGTGTGAAGGGGCTTAGTGTGGGGGGGATCCAGGTGTGGGTTGAGAGGGTTCTGTGTGGGGCATTCTGGGTGCGGGTGGCTCAGTGGAGGATCTGGGTGCAGGGGGAGATCTGGATGCACAGGGGCTTGTTGGGGAGTTCTGGGTGCAACAGTAATGGGACTCTGTAGGGGGATCCAGGTGAAGGTGGTGGGGGTTCAGCAGGGGGGGTGTCTGGGTGTGTGTGGGGGGGATAGAGCTTGGCTGGGGGCTCTGGGTGTGGAGAACTCAGAGGGAGGTTCCAGATGCTGGGGGAGTGGGGCTCAGTAGGGTGGGGATCCATGTGCAGCTGGTTGGGGCACAGTAGGGTAGGGTTCTGGGTGTGTGTGGCTTGGGATGATCCAGGTGAGGGGGTGAGGGCTCATCCAGGGGTGGTGGTGGTTCTGGGTGCGGGTGAAGCTTGTCAGGAGGATCTGAGTATGGGGGGGGGTCTGGATGCACAGGGGTTGGGGGTATGGGGGAGCAGCTCCCTGTACAGGGATCCCTCCTCCTGCAGCTGAGGAGTGACAGGTGTAGGAAGCGTGGGGCGGGGGAGAGTTTGCAGAGCTTTCTACAGCCAGGGGAGAAATCTGGGGGTGGGTCTGACACAGCCCCAGATACTGTGCAGGGGAAGAGGAAGTCCTGTCCTCTCCAGCCCAGCTGGGACTAGCAACTGAGCCCAGCGCAACGTAAGAGCCACCAGCCAGGTCTTCTTCAGTCCTGCCCCATACCCCACAGCGATTTACCTCTCTGCCAGCTGCCATGGGCACCCAAAACATACTGCTGGGGAGGGTCGTATGACTGCTCTGGTGGCTTCACTTTGCTTTCCCCATCAGAAAGTCATTTTTCTGTGGGGAAGCAAAAAAATATGTGGGAGACATAAATCCTGCACATGCGCAGTGGTGCAGAATTCCCCCAGAAGTATATAGAGACTTCAGCAGGTATCCAACAGCTCTGTATTAGCATCTCTGTTAATTATTCTGTAATTACTTTTCTTCCATGAAAACAAACATTGCAGTGTTAAGTATTTTCTCATTTTGTTTAGCAAACCCACAGTTGCACCCTCTTTTCTGTTTTTGAGCTACCTCATTGTCCTCCTTCAAATCCGTCCTTATAATTCTCTCCTTTTTCTGATGCTTACACAAAATGTAGAGATAGAAGGCGGGTGAAACCAACTTCTGTTCATGAAAGAGACAGGCTTTTGAGCTTACACAGAGCTCTTCAGGTCTAAAGAAGACCCAAAGAAAAGTTTTATGTAAGCTTGACACCTTGTCTCTTTCACCACCAAAAGTTGGCCCCATAAAAGATATTATCTCACCAACCTTGTCTCTTTAATATCCTGGGGCCAACTTCACACAACAACACTGCATACAAAACACTTAACAGGCAGCTAGCAAGCTGAGATCACTGCCTGTCATGCTGACCAATATTGTCTCATTGTTTCCTTGTACTCCCTCTTCTTTGTCTGCATCAGTTTGTTGCTGCTTGTCTTAAATTTAGGCTGTAAGCTTTTTAGGGCAGGGAGTGTCTTTTTGTTCTTTGTTTGTACAGTGCCTAGCACAATGGAGTCCTGGTCCTTTTATTAAGGACCCCAGGCACTATGGTAATACACATAAATAAAAATAATAATGATTATTTGCTCAGTGGCAGCCAAAACTTCAAATTTGGTTATTGGAGCTGTGAGCCTTTTTGCTCAAGAAAATTAAAATGTTGTTTTACTGTTGCTGCCTAGGGTGGTCAAGGGACATTTCTCTGCATTCTATTTGTTCTAGTTTGGATGATTGTGCCAGGGTTTCTAACTTTCATTCTCTTGGGTGCATCCGACTCTCACTTAATTTTATAGGTTGAGTTTTAATATAAACTAAAATGTCATTTCTATCACTAATCTGGGAATGTGAGACCAAATAACTTATTTTAAATTCAAAATACTAAGATGTAAATAATATTGTGGACAGCGCCCGTCCATCTGGTTTAAAATCTCGATCTGATCATGTAGAGTGGAATTAGTCTAATCCTTCACTAGTGCTGCCTGTTGATGTTTAGCAATAACTATGACTTTGCCCATGAATATGTTTTTCCTTGGTTCCTGCTCTTCAAGTCATTAGAGAATGTGGAGCTGGAAAGACTATACACTTGGGCCATTTGCTCATATATGCATAGAGTCTGGGAATGCCTTTTGGGCATATGTATCCATAGGCTTGCTTTGTGCATATATATCCATAGGCTTGCTTTGATTACATTGGTTGGGGGAAACATAGCACTGCAGAAGTTGAGACAGTGAGAACAATATTTCCATCAAAGCAATATATTCTGAAGGTCAGGTGGCCTGGTCATAAAAAACTTTGTTAAACATGCTTGTGCACTGTCTTGTGTTAATTTGTTGGTATTTAAATGTGATTTCAGAGGCAAATCACTGATGCAGGTCACCTTCCTTTTCCTACTCTCTCAGTATCTGTGTAAAGTGATTTTACCAATATGTCAATTGTATATTACAATGAATGGACAATATATTTTTTTATTACTAGGTCACAGTGTAAAGACAAAACATTGAAACAATGTGAATGCTTGATGCGGTAGCCTGATGAATCTGGCATCCACGTATAGCTTCAAGCATATAGATCTAATTTTTCTACTGGTTTTCCTCTAGAGATCCAGAAGTGTTTAAATTTGTCACCTTTATATTTGCCTGTTCTTAAGGATAATTGGCTAGACAGGCCATACCTGTTTCATTCCAGCATAGCAGTTTATAGCTTTTGCAAAACCTCAGACAACAAGAGATCATCTTCCAAACTAAAACACATCACTTATAATGATGCTCAAGTCCATCATGAAATACTTGTCCCCAAATGTGTCAGTTTTGACCTCCTTAAGAATGCCCCTAACCTGGGCCAATGCAGCCCTTCACTCAGTTTTTGCAATATATTCCAAATGGATGACAGCCAAGTAATGATAATTAAAAAACAAATAAATTATTTCAGTGCTCTGGCTAGACTAACAACCCAGCATATATGGTGAAATGTTCTTTGAAGGTATTCAAGTATATTGCAACTGGTTGGAGAGTAGGGTGACTGGATGTCCCGATTTTATAGGGACAGTTCCGATATTTGGGGCTTTTTTTTAATATAGGTGTCAATTACTGCCCCCCAATTTTTCACTCTTCCTATCTGGTCACCCTAATGGGGAGCTCTCACCACACCAGCCAAAAGCAAAAACATTTTAGAAAAATTCACAGAAAATTCATGTTGGCATAAATTATACATGTAGGTATTGTAGAGTGTCTATAACTGTTCTAGGAATGTACATGTAATGTCAAACATGGGCTCTTTCTTCCTTGATCTTTTAGGGCCCTAGCAAGCTGCTTATCATAGAATCATAGAATATCAGGGTTGGAAGGGACCCCAGAAGGTCATCTAGTCCAACCCCCTGCTCAAAGCAGGACCAATTCCCAGTTAAATCATCCCAGCCAGGGCTTTGTCAAGCCTGACCTTAAAAACCTCTAAGGAAGGAGATTCTACCACCACCCTAGGTAACGCATTCCAGTGTTTCACCACCCTCTTAGTGAAAAAGTTTTTCCTAATATCCAATCTAAACCTCCCCCACTGCAACTTGAGACCATTACTCCTCGTTCTGTCATCTGCTACCATTGAGAACAGTCTAGAGCCATCCTCTTTGGAACCCCCTTTCAGGTAGTTGAAAGCAGCTATCAAATCCCCCCTCATTCTTCTCTTCTGCAGGCTAAACAATCCCAGCTCCCTCAGCCTCTCCTCATAACTCATGTGTTCCAGTCCCCTAATAATTTTTGTTGCCCTTCGCTGGACTCTCTCCAATTTATCCACATCCTTCTTGAAGTGTGGGGCCCAAAACTGGACACAGTACTCCAGATGAGGCCTCACCAATGTCGAATAGTTAACCTTTTAACCAAATGAATAGTCCAATCAAAATAACAGAATGTTTAAACTTAAGCAGATTCGTAAATGATCAAGGGCTTAGAATGATTTTCTTAATTTATTTAAGAAAATTTTTGAATACTCTGCTTTCTGTCTAGATATGATGGAAAGAGTCCAGTAATACAGTGGGCAATATTTCACATGAAGAGGCAGACACGTCTTGGAAGTGATCTCTTATTCAACATCAACAATTATTCTACAACTAAGCTTGTTGGTATTTTTGATATTTGTGCTATAACTCTGCCATAATTGGTACCTGTGGTCCCAATCCTGCATTTAGATATGCCCATGGACCTGTGTGTCCATGAAGAGCCTCATTGACTTCACTGGATTCTGCACAGGTGTAAGGACCTGCCTGTGCAGATCAAATTGCAGGTTTGGTGCCTATGCATTTTTGTGGCAAAAATTCCTATTAATTTCTGCGGGACATCTGGGTATGCAAGGATCAGGTTTTATGCAATTATTGATCTAGTTCTAATGAGGGATTGTTAAGCTTTTTTCCTGTGTATCTTTTGTCTAACAAAAATTAGATATTTTGTTCCTGTATAATCTTAAAATGTATCTGAGTAAACTAAAACTTCTCATTTAAGATAACTGAAAATATAAAAAGAAAAGGAGGACTTCTGGCACCTTAGAGACTAACAAATTTATTTGAGCATAAGCTTTCGTGAGCTACAGCTCACTTCATCGGAATGCTCATGAAAGCTTATGCTCAAATAAATTTGTTAGTCTCTAAGGTGCCACAAGTCCTCCTTTTCTTTTTGCGGATACAGACTAACACGGCTGCTACTCTGAAACCTGAAAATATAATATTTATCATAAGTATTTTAAAATAGATTATGATTACCTCAAAAAGATGGGGAAAAGAAGAATGTTGTCAACATGTTCAAACACTTCCCCCTCCCCCCCTCCCCGCCCCAAGTCATTCAGTGGGGTCAGAGTGGAACATACTTGTAACAAAGTCACAATGAAGTAGGTTGAAACTCCCAGCCAAATCCTTCACAGAACAATCTAGTTATTGCTAGAATTGTTTGCATATTTCAGTGCATTCAAATAAAATGATTTCCTTATAAGAGTTTTACAGTATGTATGAATTATGTTAATTAATGAATGTGTGTCTTGGAAATGTTAGCCTGCATTTGTGGAACAAAAATAAAACCAAAATAAACACACCACTCAAACAGATACCCATGACTACTGTAGAAACCTTTATTCTATTTAAAATACACTCAGTGTCCATAGGGACAAGTAGAATACAGTAAACAGGAATACATATACTAATGTTTACATTTTTACTTTTGTTTTAGAGGGGAGATTTTGAAAAGCTGAAGTGTCTGTTGTATATTTGCCCTAAAGAGAGAAGCCAGCAAGATCTCAGGGAGGTAAGGAAAATAAAGCACTTTATTTGATAAATAATTAATCCAATGATACTAGGGCACAGTGATGATTTTCTTATGTCATTTTATTTTTGTAGATAACCATTTAACTTATGCAAACATAATTTAGAAAGAAAAAAAACTGTGCTAATACAGCATGCAAAATTAGTAATTGCGCTGAATGTTTAGACTGCTTCACCTGAAACTGATTACTACTCCCATCTGTTCAGACTTGAGTATTTGAAGACTATTCTGTCTGATCTCAGTTTCCAGATTTTGAGGGAACTCCACCCAACTATTTCTACTGTGGTGTTAAGGGATAGCAGATCACAGGCCTCCAATGTAGACACACTAACATTAGCAGTGTATGTGGGTGGCCCTGGAGAAACTTGACCTATATGGGTATACTTGATTATGCAAAAATTCTATACTATTAGGCTTATGAAGGTAAATTCAGATACTCGAATCCACTTCATACTTCAAAAGTAATAAAGTAGGTTGGGTGATTGGTATCAAATAAGGGGAGGGAAGAAAAAAGCAAAAAAAGAACAAAAAATAAAGGGAGGAAAAAGAAAGGAGTGGAGGAGAAAGGAGAGCGACATCTCATTTTCCATCCGCTAGGAATCAAAGATTTCTAAAATGTCAGATCAAATCTTTTCAAGTCCACTTCTCCAAAAATTTATGCACACTTTTGCTGCCAGGTCATCCAAGCCTCTGTGCCAGTCTTCTATCCCTAGAGGCAGTCTGTTCTTCAATCTGAGCTCTTTGGCTACAAGCACTGCTCTAGAGACCCAAGCTTTCTGTGAGTTTCAGAATTTCCAAGGTGATGGGATGGATCACAGCTCTGGGAAGTCATTTTTAAGGAAGTATCCATGATCATATTAATCCTCCTGCCTACTTCTAGCCAAAAGGACTGTATCCTGGGACAGTCCCAAAACATGTGAGCCAGGGTGGGTTCGGGAGCCCCCCGTCTCAAGCAGCACTCCATTTTGGTAAGGCCCAGGCACTCAAACCTATGTGAGGACCAGAATGAATGAAATAATGTTTTCTGCTGGATCAGCCTTAATCATGGATCAGTAGAAGAGGTTTCTAATTTTTTGCAAGGCACTTTCCCATGGGCTAGGGTTCAAGTATGTATGCCAATCTTTGTTCCAGGCCTGGCACAGGCAATCTAAGTTAGGGAGTGTCTTTTGGACCAGGAAGTCATAACAGGCTACAGATGATTGGGTGAACCTCTGGAGCGCTCTCCATATCAACACCTATTCAGGAGTTTCTGGTGCTCCCAGCGCATCAGGACCAAATATGTCCTTCAAGAGATGCTTAAGCTGCTGGTAATGCCAGGCAGCTACATCAGGTAGGTTGTATTGGTTCTGGAGTGCTTGGAATGGGAGAAACTGATCCACAATTAAGAGACCCAAGCTATCCCCTTATCCATCCACTCTCTCTGCATTAATATTTTCTTGATCATTTTCAGCACTGGATTGCCCCAAAGTATAGCATCAATGAATGAGAAGGAGTGGAATTTACATTTTTTAGCCTTGTTTGTCTGGTAGTCAATATTGTAGGGGACATTTTACAATCAAAATGTTAGTAGGCTGAACCTAAAATTCCTGCCAATGGAAGGTGATGGATCAACTCCTGTTCCACCAGCAGCCCAGGGAGTGATCTTTTCTGTTATGTTCTGGAGTGACAGGGCTGCCTGCCTGCAGATAAGTCCGTATGATAATGCTGCAAGTTGGAAAAGCCTCCCAATGTGATTGAGAGTTGCAGTTTAAACGAAGCCAGTCTTGTCCTCCCACCCACTGGAATAGAAACTGGGAGACCTTTCAGGATACACCATGTTCAGGGAAGGACACATTCATTTTGATGACATTAATTTTGCCCCAAAGGCTAAGAGCATGGGATCTCCATATGCCCCAATCTCTCACTACCTGAGCTAAAATGGACTCTAAATTAATTTTGACCAGATTCTCCATCTCATTGGGGATGATTTTCCCTAAATATTTAATCCGTTTGGGTTGCGCTTAATATTCCAATTATCATAGATTCCCCTATGAGCTTGTTTACTTATACCCAGAATTTCCAGTTTTTTCCAATTGTTTTTACATCCCTAGAGGTTTCCAAATGCATTAATTAGATTTAATAGGCTAGGAACAAAATCTTCAAGTTTAGATACAAGAACAAAAGCATCATCCGCATAAAGCATGATCTTGTGCTCCATTTGGCCTATCCTGATGCCATGTATATATTAGCAGTAGCTAAAGGTTCTAGGGCTAGGTCAAACAGCAAAGGTGAAAGGGGAATGGTTTTAAAGTAATGCCCTGGGTGACAGCCCTGGAAGAGGGATTCATACAAAGAAGTTTAATGTAGGAGATAAATTTGGCAGTCAGTTTAGCAAGCATGTAAAAGTAATCCATGTGTAAAAGGTGTTCTCTGCATCCAAGAAGACTGCAGTTTTGATGAGTCAAAGGAGCCTCTAGCTGCTATGATGTTAATCAGTTGACACAAATTGTCAGCTCATCTGTTTAACTTGTTGACTTATCTGTTAAAAATACTTAACACTTACCACACTAATGCAAACTCCAAAAAGCATCAGGCCTGCATTTTCAAACTAGGATGCCTAAAGCTAGGTGTCTAATAATATGGATTTAGATACCACACGATAGTTATCACTGTGTGAAAACACTGCCCATCAGATTTTACCAGATCTAATTAAAGTGCTGTGCTACATTGTTGGGGGAGTGAGGCAACTGCCCTGCGTGGTGTCCATTCCCTTTCACTCGTCCCCAAAGTGCTTCTTGCTCACTGGGACATGGAACCACATCAGTTCTGCTACAGGGGAACTCTTCACTGCCATGAATAAGGGGGTAGAATTTGCTCCTTAGGGAGTATTCCATATTCCTATTTATACTGATGTTGTGTGATCTTGCGAGTCACAGAACTATCCACGGTAAATAAAGAACAAAGTGTGTTTCTCTTTACCCACATATCTCAATGAACAATAAAGAGAGAAGAGTATGACTTCATTATGAATAATTTTGAAATCTTGCAGTGGATCTTTACATATATACCAAATATATAGGGTAAAGTAATTAGTTAAAGATCTGTGAAAACTGTTTAGATACTATGGTGATGAATGTCCACATTAGACCAAATTCTTTTCTGAAAATGTAGTTGTTTAGACTTTGATCATACTTCAGAGACCAAGTATAGGATTATAGCTTTTTCTCCCCCCTTAGAAACTGGGTGGGGACAAGGGAAGGGTCATATTTTTATGCACTTTAAATTTTAATATCCCTAAGTAAATTGGGTAATCATCTCTCAAGTACTAATGGACAAAGAAACTTACATTTCATTTTGTTAACTATGACCTTTTAGAGGTCAGATTTTTGTTTAATTTTTCCAGTATAAAAAGCTTTTATGTAAACACAAGGCTCATTCTAAAGCATCTGACAAATATTGACAAAAGTTGTTCCCCTTTTGAAAGACTGCATCATGTGAGTTGTGTGGAGGTGACTGAGAAGCTAGGAGTCCTTTCACATAACACACTTCAGATCTGAGTCATTGCCAGTCACTTGTTACCCATAGTATAATAAAAATAAATCATTTTTCTAAATTTGATATATCTGCTAATGATTTAAACTCCATTGACCATGGATCTGTAGTGTCTTCCAGTTGATTGTGTGGAATTTTAGCAGTAGCTTGGCCTTAGGGATGCTTTAGAATGAGACTTGGCCTTAGGGATGGATTCAAGCTCCTGGATCCACCAAAATTTCATCCTCCTCCTTATTTTTTGAATCTTCTCAGACAGACCCTTTCATCCATCTGCCTACACTGACAGCTGTCTGTCCCTCAGTTCTGCTTTCCCATGATGGCAACAACCCCACCAGGCTCTTCCTCCTACACAGGCAGCCCAGTCCTGTGCTGCCAAGTCCCATCCTGGACAGACTGTGTCCTTGCTCAATTTCCCACTTCAAGGACCCAGTCAGAGCTGACTCTTTTCTATCAAACCAGTATCAAGCTGGCAGTCTGTCTTCTCCTGAAGCAGGGCCAGCTCTAGGTTTTTTGCCGTCCCAAGCAAAAAATTTGCCACCCCAAGCTCCGAGAGTGCAACTGCCCAAGCAAAAAAAAGGCTGGCCGGAATGATGCCGCCCCTGGAATTGTGCCGCCTCAAGCACGTGCTTGCTTTGCTGGTGCCTAGAGCCGGTCCTGTCCTTAAGGTACCAATGCAGTGAAATTCACAACTAATGGGGTACTTCAAAAACTGTCACAAGGCAGAATGGCAGTGTGGTGAGCATGATGAACCTGTTCCCTTATCTCCTTCCCCATGCTATGACATGACTTGAAAGACTGAGAGGAGAGACAATGTCCATAGTGCCTCTCTTACTTGCATTATCCTGCTGCAGCAGCATCAGGTGTGTGGCTAGCAGCAATCAGTCGAGAGGCTTGTTGCCTCCTTTAGCCCTCCTGATATGAGAGGTATCAGCTCACTTTACCTTCTCCCCTGTGCCTAAATTTGGTCTCCTACCAGTATGCTGCTAACCAGCAAAATCCAGCTGTGAAGTGTCCATCTACAGCTGCTTTTCTGCGTCTCTCTGATTCATTACCAGCAACTATAACTGCTTGAGTACTGGAACTTTTGAATTCTGATCCCTGTCACAGAGATCCATTGGTAATCTACCCTTACATGGTTCTCTTCCAGACTTGACCTAGCTAGAAACTTTCAAATTTGTATATTGCATGGTCCTATCCTAGAAATTCCATCTATCATAATATAAGTTGGTGGATATCAGAATGTAAAAAACAAAAAAACCCAAAAGTAGCGAATTTGTTAGAATATTTTTCATCTGTATAACTTTTAATTCAGACAGATTATCTGGTTGTGCTGCTGAAAGTGAGTTTCTGACATGCAACAAACATTCTTAGTGCCAAATTCTGTACTAAGATATGTGCATGTGGCACCCTTTAATTATGTCTGGAGTAACATCATGGGGCCAAACTCTGCTCTCAGCTACAGCAGTGTAAATGCAAAGCAGCTCTGACTTTTGTGGAGGTACTAGTGGTGTAAATACAGAGTAACTAGGGGCAGAACTTGGCCCCATGTCTATCAGGCAAGCTCGAGATTAGAGTCACATTCTGAGACAGACAGGGTGAGGAAAGGAAATGGTAACAGTAATACAATAATGTGATTACTAAATCATGACATTCACAACACAGAATCCATCATGTTCTGAGAAAATCTTAAAATATAGAGAGAGCCCAATGCATTTGGAAGAAGCATGATGCACAAAAAAAAAAAGTACAATTTTCCTTTGTTCCTTATGAACAAGATCCCTACTTTAAAGGGGTTGAGAAGACTTTGTTAGCAGTATCCTCTCAGTCACAAATTTGGTCCTGAATATATATGCACACAGCTCCTGTCTCCCACTGAGTGTAATGGTGCTTGGAGCCCCCAGTGAGTATAGAATTTGGCTCTCAAAACCCTGAACTGGAGCTGGGATGGAGGCCAGCCATTCTAGTGGAAGCCTTTGGAGGCATAGTACCTGAAGTAGGCCCAGTGCTTCTTGGTGCTGTTTTGAGGGCAAGGAAAGCATGGCTACCCTACAACCCGTAAGGAGAGAAAATCATCCACTCTCCTGTATACTGGCAGGTGTGGAAAATGGGGCAGGGCCATGGAAGCCAACAGCATACTAGTCTTGCCGAGCTCAAGCACTGCTGTTGTGCCTGGGTCCTACATGAGGGCCAAGGAAATGGAAGATTCTTCCACCCTCTTCCTCTGCCTGGGCACACACGCAGGGGCTCAACTTGACCACAGTGTAGTTTACAATTTCTCTGGTGTGTTATCTGAGCCTGTTATTAAATTGAAGTGTGCTGTCTTTTTTTTCCAAGACACAAACATGTCTGAAGAAGATCAGAACATTTCAGTGTTTACCTCATAAAACACAGCTCCAACTTTGCCATGCTGTAGTCTACCAAGAGTAAGTAAGAGACAAGAATGCTACTGTTTCCTTCAGAAACCGAGGTCAGAACATGCACATTTTTCAACAAAACTGTAACTCTTTGAATTAAATATTGATCATACTTCAGAAACACTCACCCCATTAAAATAAAATATTGACAAGCAGAGTGTGACAGGGTTGGGGGAAACCCCGTCCTGTGCAGGGCGAGTGTTCCCGCTTCTCTTAGGGAATGTTTGGGGGAGGAGGGGCATATGTACCTTACTTCTATGTCCCTCCCAACCCGAGTCCAGACACTCATCCTTATCAGCAGGGTGGTGCAGCCTAGTGGCCAGAGTACATAAATTCACCATTGTCAACTGGGCAGTAAGGCCTAGTGGCTAATGTCAGTCAATCCACCCCTTTTTGCAGGGCAGTAAGGCGCCTAGTGGCCCAAGTCAATAACTTCATCCCTTTTTGCAGAACAATAAGGCCTAGCGGCCAGGGTCAATAAATTCGCCATTGTGAGCGGGGCAGTAAGGTCTAGCGGGCACAGGGGGAGGGGTTGCACCCTCAGCAGAGGGGTCCAGGCCCTCCCTCTCCACCGGACCCCAGCCCAAGGCCCTGTTAGTGGCTATAGCGTGGGCCACTGAGTCAGCAGGGAAAGGCTCCGACAAAAACACACTGACTCAAGGCTTTGACTCACTCACCTGTCCGCTGTCTGATTCCCCTGGGCTGCTTCCTGCCATCGTCCCTGCTGCTGTGGTCTGGGCATCCCTGTTACCTTTAAGTTCTCCGGTCTGCCCTTTCTCCGGCATCTCCATACCCAGCGTGGCCTTTGGGGTTGCCTTGGAGTCTGCCTGGGCTGCGGCATCCCCAGCTCCTACAGTCCCAGGCTTCCACTGAGCCCTGGTTGGAGTGGCTGGCACGTGTCCTTCTTCCACAGCAGTCCACCCCAACTGAGGTGAACTGCTCCCTTTTATACCAGTGCACCTGGAGCATTCCCAGTAGAGTAACGTGGGCATGTCTTCCTCAACCCACAATGTAGGGTTAACCCTTCCCCGTCCAGCGCAAGGTGAGTGCACCCTGTCACCCAGAGCTATATAATACTTCTCTGGTATTTGGTGATTTGGACCGCAGTCCTGAAATGGAGAGCTTCCATACCTGAGATCTAAAAATCCAGTTGGAATGCAAGATCATCAGTGTGCTAATACAAAAGGCTTCTCCCAAGAAAATACAAAAATAAAGACATAACTATTTAAAAGATCTCTCCAGGATCCAAGCAATTTAACCACTTCCTGCAGTAAGTCCTGGCTCCCCCCTGCCTGACCCCCCAGAAAACCACCTTACCTTTCAATGTCTTGGCCCTCTTGTATCCTGTAATAAACTCGACATCACACTGATGTGTGGATATAGCTGACTTTTGGGAAAGGCAAGTTCTTGCAGTGCAGAAACTGGACCTTTTGGTGTGAAATATACCATGGAACAGTGAAACATGGACTCAGAGATATCTTAAGACCTCTTTTGTGCTTGCCCCACCCCCGAGACAATATTAATCCTGGCTATGAAATCTGCTCTTTTGTATGAGCAGCATTAAAATTTGAGAACAAATCCCTCTACCCATGCAACTTCAGCAAGTACATTTTCAGATTATAAATATGGTCTTCTTACATGCTGTCCTGTATCAGAAACGTTGTGGGAGCATGATGTTTTGTTCAAAAGGAATATGCATAATTAGCAAACAACCTCTACATTTAGTGACAGTTAAGGCTGTGGCAGAGCATACCCCACCCACCCACAATCTTAAAAAAGTGGAAATAAGCTAAGCATTGTGACTTGTGCATTTCTTTCCACCTTCCTGTGGCCTACGACTCTGTTGATTAACACATTTCCAGCACTCCATAAGGCTTTTACTTCCATCTCCAACAGATACACAACAGCTTCATCAAATTTGCACTCTACCTCAGAGCCTTAACAGTGACCTCAGCAGTGATAAAGCTCAATAACTTCCCACTTGTATGGAATGTGTGACATCCAGATGAACTCCTGTTGATAAAATCGATATAAAAGAGGGTTGAGGTTTTGCATTACAGTTCCAAATTTAATAAAGTTGGCATAGAAATAGCTTTGCTATAGCCTGTAGCAACAACATGTTACACCAGTAGATCTGCCTATTGCTCTCCCTCTTTCCTGCCACTATGAAGCAAACCTTTCAACTAGGGCTGTCAAGCGATTAAAAAAAGTAATCGCGATTAATTGCGTGATTAAAAAAATTAATCATGATGTTAAACAATAATAGAATACCATTTATTTTGGGGCTCTCAAGTGATTAAAAAATTAATTGTGATTAATCGCATGATGAAAAAAATTAATAATAATTAATCACACTATTAAACAATAATAGAATACCACTTCAGATTCTTAAACCTTGGGTCGACTGCTGTATTTATCCTTAGAAATCTCACATTGGTGCCTTCTTTGAGTTTTGTCAAATCTGCAGTGAAAGTGTTCTTAAAATGAACAACATGTGTTGGGTCATCATCCGAGACTGCTATAACATGAAATATATGGCAGAATGCAGGTAAAACAGAACAGGAGACATACAATTCTCCCCCAAGGAGTCACAAATTTAATTGCAGCAAAGAGTCCTGTGGCACCTTATAGACTAACAGACATATTGGAGCATGAGCTTTCGTGGGTGAATACCCACTTTGTCACATGCATTCGACGAAGTGGGTATTCACCCATGAAAGCTCATGCTCCAATATGTCTGTTAGTCTATAAGGTGCCGCAGGACTCTTTGCCGCTTTTACAAATCCGGACTAACACGGCTACCCCTCTGAAGCTTCACAAATTTAATTAACACATTATTTGTTTAATGAGCATTATCAGCATAGAAACATGACCTCTGGAACAATGGCCAAAGCATGAAAAGGCATATAAATCCTTAGCGCATCTGGCATGTAAATATCTTGCGATGCCAGCTACAGCGGTGCCATGCGAACGCCTGTTCTCACTTTCAGGTGACATTGTAATTAAGAAGTGGGCAGCATTATCTCCAGTAAATGTAAACAAACTTGTTTCTCGTAGCAATCAGCTGAACAAGAAGTAGGACTGAGTGGACTTGTAGGCTCTAAAGTTTTATGTTTTGTTTTTGAGTGCAGTTATGTAACAAAAAAACCCCTACATTTGTAAGTTGCACTTTCATGATAAAGAGATTGCACTACAGTACTTATATGAGGTGAATTGAAAAATACTGTTTCTTTTATCGTTTTTACCATGCAAATACTTGTAATCAAAAGTAATATAAAGTGAGCACTGTACAAGTTGTATTCTGTGTTATAATTGAAATCAATATATTTGAAAATGTAGAAAAACATTCAAAAATATTTAATAAATTTCAATTGGTATTCTATTGTTTAATAGTGCGATTAATCACAATAAGTTTTTTAAATTGCGATTAATTTTTTTGAGTTAATCGTGTGAGTTAATTGTGATTAATCAACAGTTCTACTTTCAACCTTTAAATATACCAACGAGGGACACCTGCAGATCTGATAGCTGACATCTTGGCCAACATCAGGGATTGAAATGATAAACCCCAGAGCTAAAAGCATAAGTTTTTATAGTGTGCTAAGGACTGAGGCTCACAAGTAGAGAACTGTCACAGATTTACATCCATTATGAATTGGGCATAGTAGGACATATACACACACTGACTAGTGGGTTCCAAAAGTAAAATGTTTAGCAAATGACTGAAATGTGTATTCTGGTGATTAACGCCATAATTTAAGATATCATAGTTAAAGTGCAAAATCTGTTTCAAAGTGGGTTTTTTTCAATTTGTGAAACTCTCATAAACATTCCCTCACCCCACATAAATCCTATTGCTGATCTGAAGATCAAGAGATTCAGATCCCTAATGTAGGCTCTTACTATTTGAGCTGTAGGCATAACTCTAGATGAACCCCTGGAGAGGTCTTGAAACATGTTTTCTTAATTATTTACTTGTCAGAAGTAAAATATTAGTTTATTAGGAATCTTGGATTCTATACCTAGCTCTTGGAAGGGAGTGTGGGTTTACAGTGGTTAGAGATAGGATAGTTGGATGTACTCCCTTTAAAATGCAGTGTTATGTACTGGATAAGATTGTGGTTTCTCATGTTAGAGTTTTGGGCCTATAGTGATCTTGTATAAACTCTTTGCTAATTTATTTTAAAAATGTGGGCGAGTGTTTAGCTCTTCCTTAACTGTCTTTTAGAGTGAGGTTTGGGATTGTAATCAATAATCAGGGTAGTAAAATGCATGGGAATTTAAACAACACTTAGAAGAGGTGGGTTTTGAACACCTGGTCTCCTCTTTGCCAGCTCAAGAAACTTTTCCTTAGGCTTCAAGTGTATTTGGGGTGTGTCTTTCTCTCTCATTTGCCCGCAGCAGATTTGTTGTCAAATTAAATATTGGTGGGTTTGCCTCAGTGCACATATTTTCCATTATGACTAAAAAGGTATATAACACTCTATAGATAAACACTACCCATGTATAACATACTCCATGATTCAGCACACAAGAAGCCACAATGATGCCAAAGGACAAGTCTCAGAGTGTCTTAAAGTGCAAAAGGAGTACAAAGAAAGTGAGACAATCAATGACCAAAAAAATCACCAGAAGAGGTGATTTGGAACTGCTCTTATTTGTTCTGTGTCAATTCATTTTTCATCAAACCACCATGAAAAAATCCAGATAGAACTCAGTTTATATTCTATGCTTTATTTTTTTTTTGCCATTTCAATGAGATTTTTACAAAATAATGTAAAGCTTCTGTTAAAATTGAGCTTTGTAAGTCAGCCTTACCTATGTCATACCTACCATTGCATCATAATAAGTGATATATTGTGCTTATATAGCACTTTCCAACCTAACATCCCAAAGTGCCTTATTAACATTAATGGGTCTTATTCTCATTTCACTAAGGCTATTTTATGCTGCTGTGCCAATGTAAAGGGGCCTTAAACAGTACACCCACTTTAAGACCACTTTCCTTGGTGGGGATGGTGTAAAGTTGCCTTAGCATCGTGCATTTAGCCTCACCACAAGTCTATGTAGTGGGTAACTAATGTCTCCATTGGACAGATGAGAAAATTAGGGCAAAAACAGGTGAAGTGATTCACCTCATTTCACATAGAAAAAGTCTGCTACAGCTGGGAATAGAATTCAGTTTTCCCTGACTCCCTGACTGCTTTCAGGTCTCTGTTAGTGCAGCAAATGTTTTGACAAAGTAGGCTGGCGAGTAGCTTTGTTCCACTGTGTTATTTTGTTATGGGTGACATCAGCTCAGATTCTGGGTTTAGTTATGTTTTTGTCCAGTGAACTAGGATGGAAGCTCTTCACAGCTGAATACATTAGGCAGTGGTTCTCCACCTGCGGCCCAATCAGCACACAGCTGCAGCCCATGTGACATTCTTGGGGCCATACAGGTAGTATTGGAAGCGGCCCACAATGGTAAATAGGTTGGGAACCCACTGCATTAGAGTCTGAGCTTTGGTGATAGTAGTCTGAAAAGTTAGGTAGTTGACGGTAAAGAGTAGCTGTCCTGATAATTATTTAGTGGATTCTGTGGTTCAGGAGAAGGACCTTCTGATTTCCTTCATGTATGTAATATATTATAGTCATTACTGTTTGGTACTTGGCACTTAAATAGCACTTTTCATGCACAGAGATTTAAGCATTTTATAGTGACAGGTAACTACCATGGGTGTGCAAGAACACCACCTTATGTTGTAACTGTGTCATCTTTTAGGAATTCCACTCTCTGTTTTGCAGATTGATCCTTATTGTATCCTGAAACTTAAACAAATCAACCATTAATTAATGGTTGATGTTACATTTCACATATCATGGAAAACATGTAATATTTAAAATTAATGTACCAATAAACTGTATATCTAATACTAGAAGGATCCTTTTTACAAAATAAATACATGGTGAGATTTCTGAAGGGGAAAACTTTAAATTGGATGGGTCTCAACACAGGCTAAATCATGTGTTGTAACTACTCTGATAGAATTCCTCTAAGGTTTAGCAGGGATCCTTGCTGATAAGTATGTTGGCATCAAAGGCTTAGACTTTTAGAATGCTGTGTGCACAGTTTATGTGCAAAAGTATATACCATTTCTGTGTTTAATTTACATGCATGACAGATGCACTTAGGAATGCAGTTGCAGGAAAAGTGCACTCAAATTTGCATTTCAGTACTTGCACACTCATGATATTTATGCAGTCATGGTAATAGCAGGTGCAGATTAAGTGTATGTACCAGCTGTGGTTCTACAGCTTTGTTCTCCTCCTGACATAATATCAAGTTAGTCTGTTATTAGCGGTTATACTTTTTTCAGTGTGTCATGTTAATTATGGTATAATTTTCATCCAGTCTACTAGGATACGTTCTGATGTCTGTATCTTTCTGTTTACATTTTGCATATTGTAGTCATTGTTTATTGTCAACATTACATAACTTTTACCTTTTGGGATTTTAATTCTCTTTCTAGGTGTGAAGCTGGAACCATAGTTATAAGGCAAGGACATGTTCCAAGTGAATGTTACTTAATACTATCTGGAAAACTAAAAGTCATAGGGGGTGATGCAAATTTCAAAGACCAAACTTTCACCTCTGAAATATTATGTGAAGCTGAAGAAGGAGACTTCGTAGGGGTAAATATTTTCATTTAAAAGTTTAATATTATTTGAATGAAAATATGCTTTAAAATGTTTAAAGGGGATATTTCCAAAGACACAAAAGGAAAGTCAGTAGAACCTGGATACCTAATTACCTTAGTCTCTTTTGTTAAGTTTTTAATAACATTTACGAAATTAAAAATAATGTGGTAAAAATTCCTCCTAAGGTGAAGTGTTCCATGAATCCTGGGATCTGTGCAGGAAAAAGGGGCAAGTTGGAGCAGATGTGGGGCATGGACGAGGAGGTGGGCAGAAGAGAGAACTTGGCTCCAGGTCCTATGATCTTTCTGTGACTGCACACCACAGTACATTCTAATTGATCCAGGCTTTCATGTTTTGTTTGTTTCTATGGGGCAGAGGGAAGGGAGACATGCTGTTTCTGGTCTCCAGTGACAGCCTGTAGGAATGTTTGGAAGAAATCTTATATAGATTACCTTCCTTCTCTTTAGCCTCTTCCTTCAGGAAGGGTCAATCAGGCCCTTAGACATTTGTTAATAAAAAATTAATTTGATGGGCCCAATAGATTGTCTAGTAGCAATGCAACATGCTGCTATGAGAGAGTTCTTGTCTCATACTTCCTGCCTAACGGGATTAAAGGAAAATGAACCTGTGTGATTAAATCTATTTTCATTTTAAAGGTGTTTGTTCCTCATACAATACAAATGGTGGTAACTCTCTTTAGTTTTGCACCCTAAAAATATTAGGCTGGATTTTGCCCCAAAGTACAAGTGTGCATCTTCCACAGAAGGCAGCATTTGGCCCTTTGAAATTAGATGCCCATTTAGAAGGTAGTTTACATTTAGAAAGCCCTCTGATTTCTTTATCTGCAATAATTTTATTTTCCCAACATTTACTTTAGAATTTTCAAGCTTTTTAAAATGTGTCCTTGAGCAGAGTGCGTTTGATATTAATTGCAAGGGGCAGTTAGGATAAAGCAATATATTACAGTCAATGGAAGTAGATAGAACTTAGTTCCTTGTAGGACTGGGTGCTTACCCAGTGTACTATTATTAATTTATCTTTATACCTTTAATTAAAAGTTGTACAATCCTCTATGCAATCTTAAGTTTTTTATTATAAAAGTAAACTGTACAGCTGAAAGAAGAATTATGCTTCTTGTTTTTGTTTTGCAGGAAATCTGTCTTCTGACTAATACAAACCGATCTACTTCCATTATATGTAAATCCGATGTGGAACTTCTAGTGATAAACAAAGAGGTACTTGGGGGGAAAAAAATGAATGGCAAAATAAGTGGTTTCTTTAATTGAATTTATTCTCTCCTAAAATACTTTTTAATACATTTCACATCTTTGAAGACAAAAATGGCCATTTAAAAATTAATCTCTGAACAATTAATGTTCTGATATTTAATTTCATTAGTAAATTGTTGTGCAAATTCTTTACAAGGAATGAACTCTGAATGTATAATCAACAGTATTAGGCTAGTTTAAAATGATACCGTTAGATGTTAAAAATAATGCAGATACAGCGTTCCAGGAGCCAAAGTATTGTGATGAAGAAAAAAGGCACCTGAGGTAAGCTGCTACAAAGTATTATTTTTTAGGAAATATATAGTGTGGCTTGTTACAGTAGTTTCTTTATATTTTCAGTTAGAACCCCTCTGAGACTCATATCTACAATACGATGTAGTGGTGCATGAACTGCTAATGTTATAGGAGAAAAACCATCTGATCACATTTGTATTGGCAGCTGTATCACAATTTGGCATATAAGTCTCTAGGGCCGAAACTTAAGTTTTTCAGTGTTTTTGGGAGATGAATTATAAATAAAGAACAATTTTTATTGCTGGTTCTGGGTCTCTTTTTATTTTAAAAATATTGACAAGGTAAATCTCATGAGGCAAAAAGAAAAGGAGTACTTGTGGCACCTTAGAGACTAACCAATTTATTTGAGCATAAGCTTTCGTGAGCTACAGCTCACTTCATCTAAGGTGCCACAAGTACTCCTTTTCTTTTTGCAAATACAGACTAACACGACTGTTGCTCTGAAACCTCTCATGAGGCAGTAAGTCTTAATTCGCAGGGTGATCGCCTAATGCTAGAAGTCTCTTCGTGGCTTTCTAAAGCTGTTTAGGCCATGAATTCCTGATGTAATGATGACAATAGTTTATCTATCTTGATGTGCCAGGTTGTAGAGTTTATTGCTTAGTCCCTCTCTAGGGAACTTTGAGTAACAGCCTTGATTTGCCTCTCCTGAGGGTGGGGGAATAGGGGAACTCATTGGCTGTTCTGGAACATTATAAATTATCTGTAGGAAGCTTTGTGGCATTGGACTCTAGCCCTAAAGTGCTTTTGGGTGTTGGTGTGGTTACCAGTATGGCCTGGAAAAAGAGCAGAGAGAAAAGAAAGACCATGATGTGGTGGTTTACTCTAATGGAAGCAAATAATGGTTCTGGATGTGTGTAAAAAGGTTAGTTTTTTTTTTCCAGACACCTTTGTCAATACTTATTATGTAAAAATCCGTACTTGATATTTGCCAAGATAAATCAGGCTGATATTCTCCTGCTCCTAATAATAGTAGAGCTATGCAAGTGAGATGCATTTCAATTTGAAAATGTTAGAGGAAATATCCTGACTGTTTTAGCACTCTAAGATCTTATTAGTTTAATGTGATCATTTTTATTTTTTAAAAACTCAACAGAAGCCCTAGGAATCTGATTACCTGCAACAATTGTGAGAATGGTTAATGTAATAAAATAGTATTGCGATACTGCAAAAATACACCATAAATAAAATCATGCCCTGGATGTGGTTTTCTCTTTTTGAATATCATATTCATTGTATTATTTGTAAAATAGAAAAGGAAAGAGAGAGCTCTATTAATCCAATGACCTTTTTTTACAAAGAATGATAACTGTGTGCTAATGGAAACATTCAAACAGTTGGTTATGTATGTTATGTATATGTAGTGCCCCAAACAGTGTTGTTACATGCTCATCAGTGAAGATTTTCAATTAGTTTTAGCAGCATTTTACAGGCACAATGATTTAGTTTCCTATATGAAAAAAAAATTGTTCATATTTTTGCATCTGGAAGGCTTCCTCCTTTCCCCAATGTTAGCTTTTATACCATTTGTTTATGTCAATACAACAGTATTTCTTTTGCTAGCACTTTTCATTTTATTCATGAAGGGAATTAGCATTTTATCCACTGCTGTTGTTTGTTCACTTCGAAGCAGAACAATTGTTGTTTTCCACTGCCACTAGTTTCATTCTCTTTTTAGAAATGTGCTTCAGTATGATAGGGCTGCTTTTGAAAATGGATATTTTGTTGTTCTGGAAGACAGTCATCACCAGCCTGCTGGAACAATTTGTATAGTGGGGGTGCTGAGAGCCATTGAACCAATCCGTAAACCCTGTCTATAATGAAATCCACTTCAAGCTAGGGGATGCTGCAGCTTTAATTTGCAGTGTCTAATCTGTATCCACAGTCTCTCTTTAGAGTTTCATACAAACCTCAGTTTTCCATATATCTGTTTTGTACTTGCTGGGTTAAACTGCTCTTAAAGCTTTCAAGAAGGTGTGTTACCTTTGCTCATCTGGAGTGAGGTCAGGCAAGTCCTGTGTCTCTGGAGCATGAGAGACAGGATGTTCAAATAAGTGTTGCTCTCTCCCCATGGTCTACTAAAATAGGTTTCATTGCACAGCCACACAAGGATAAGCACACAAATTATGACCTCCTCACAAACACATAACACAAACTGCATACTTTACCTGCGTACATATGTTAGCAGTGAATATTTGCTTATGTCACTGAGGTTGTAATTACAGAGTTTTTTGTTACTCTGTGAAGGAAATTAATATGTAACTTGCCTGTTTGGAGGCAGAAGGGAGTTCCTTGTGAAATTGCATGTCTGTCACTGTCAGTTGAAATACACTGTGTGAGCATTAAGGAATGGCATTTCCTACAACTTGGCATTTCCTTGCTTTGAATTTGTTTTTTGGGGATATCATACTTATTTAGCCCAAATTACTTAGCCCCAAGCTGTCAAGGAGCTGGACTGATACTGGTTCAAAGGGGGAAGTACCCATCTCCCAGGAGAAGTTACATGCTTCTGTTGGGTGACCAGATAGTAAGTGTGAAAAATCAGGATGGGGGTGGGGGGTAATTAGCACCTATGTAAGAAAAAGCCCCAAATATCGGGACTGTCCCTATAAAATCGGGACATCTGGTCACCCTAACCACTGTACTAGTTCAGGCATTTCCCAGCCATTTGAGACTGCTCCATTCACAGGAGTAAAAATGTCCACCCAGACTGATCATTGTAAATAGCAATTGGGGTAATGGGAATGAATGCAAATGATCCTCCCTCCCATGTCCTTAAGGTAGAAAGGGTGAGTTGTTTCTGGGTTGTCTGGCTAAATGTTAGTTAGAAAGTCTCCGTGGCCCAGAGATTCCTCTTCCCCACTCTGAAAATAGTGGGGCGTACACGATGCCACTGAGAACACCTTACACTGAGGGTAGACGGTTCATTTCCCTATCTCTCTGGATCTCCACCCTACACTTAAAAAAACTTCTGAAATAGCCCATTATTCCCGTCTTGGGGTTGAAGAAACTTGTGTGCTGCATACTCCAGTTGGGATGATGATCATTTCTCCCAAGCCACTGAGCTCTTTTTCAAGCTACTCTGCAATTCCTCACCATGGAGACATAGTTTTAAAGTTACAAGAGGAGTTTATACACCATTTTTTGTAATGGAAACACATTAACTGGTGTCTTCATTTGTACCAGCCCCACAAGAAATGCCATTTCAGAGTTTATAGAGGCTACAGTGTGATCACTGAAAATATGGTAATATGATGATGTAATAAAGTTTATTAAAGAACCTAATTTAACAAAAGATGAGAGTGCTTTGTACTAAAGTCAGAGGTGGAATGGCCTGGGTACAGCGTATTTTTTTTTTTTTTGCCAGGGAAATGCCATCTGGGATTTTATAATAATGTGTTTATCACTTTTGCACTATGACTAATGTGTCTATAAATTCATGTCCGTCAACAATAGTCTAGCCATTTAAAAAGAATGTTTCTCTCTCTCTTCACCTTATGTGAAGTCATTTATGCATATTTTGACTTTGCAGGTTCCTTTCAAAACTGTGTCTGCCAGTCACATACAGAAATATAGAGCTGCCCATCTACCTTTTTTATGTATTATTAATATCTTTGACTCAGCAGTGCTTCTGATTCTCTGTTTTGTTTTATATTGCAAGAGGTTGAAGATTAAACTCCATAAGAATCAGTCTACCTAGGGGAATTGAATAATGGAGTAAAGAAATAAAAAGATACTTTAAAAGCCTTGTCAGCTCTTGGGACTTAGAGAGGCAAAGTGAGGGAGGCTCTTCTTAAATGCTTTCATTTTATCACCTCTGGAACTGCAAATAAACAGTAGAGCGGAAACAAAAACCATAGACTTCTCCAGTACTTTAGCAATGGTGATCATGTAGTCAACAGGCCTTATTGTATACTGTAAATCTAAAAACAATTGCATTGATGCTGGACTTTCCCACTCCAAATATTCCACCAGAGTGTGGTGATCAGTGCTGTGGGCCAACCTCCATACTGCTAAGAATTCTCTTGTCCATATGGGTCATATGGCACTAACTCCATGTGGAGAAGTTCAAGTATGTCTGATCATCCAAAGATTTCTCAGCCAGTAACTCAGTCCAGACAGCTATAAATAGTATTCCAACTTTGGTTAGAACTGGCTTCAAGTCTTGCCTCTGTTGTTCATTTTGTCAACATAAAGATATGACTACCTTCTCATATGTAGCCACCTTTTTTCCCATATACCACCTCAGATTGATTTGTGTACAATTGTTGCTGTTTCAGTTGCCTAGAAGGCAAGTGAAATACAAAAGCAAGAGGATGCAGCAAACATAGCTGATGTACCATTAGGCTGGAGGAAATGCTGTAGTATGCAACACAGTCATGTTTGTTGAAAATGGGTCAGATGAACATGTCAGAATCTAGTTAAATAAATATGGAGTGTGGACGGGGATGAGGAAGTGGGTATTTTTTTTCTTGTTTTGTCTTGTTTTCATTTTGTTCTGTTTTACATTTAATGTAATTTGACTGTGCAATATATGTGATTTTTAGTAGTAATAATATGTTGTAGATGACTGTCCTGAAGCCCCCTGCCCCATTGAAATAGATGGGACCCTTTTCCCCCTAACTTTAATGGAAGTTGGATCTGTCCCAAAGTGTGTATGAAAAATAGCTCCACTGTAGTTAAGTAATGTACTACAGCCCATAGATAATATATCAGACAATTCTGTTATTTGAATGATAGCAGAATCAGAGAACTATTTATGTCAATATTATGTATTTTTTCCTGGCTACTATGCAGTTTAGGTACCACTGTGTGGAACAGTGGCTAGAGCACTGGCTTGGGACTCTCAAGGGTTGGGTTTTATTCCCAGGTCTGACACTCACCTGCTGTGTGACCATGGCAGAGTCAATTCACCTCTGCCTGACTCAGTTTCCCCATCTGTAAAATAGGGTTAATCTTACTGATCTCCTTTGTAAAGTGCTGTGCAATCTAATGATGCAAAGCACTTTGTAAGGAGTTATGGTATTGTTATTTTGCATCTTTAGGTACCTATATACCTTTGAAAATGTGGCCTCAAGTGCCTAAGTGGGACGTGAAAGTGGGACTTATGCTTCTTAATCATGCAGGTGCTTTAGAAAATATTACCCTTAATTTATAGTGCAGTTGCATCTGTTCCTGTGTGAAAGAGGGATTTTACACTGTATAGTGTACTTGAATATTTTGCTTAGATTTCCATGACTTGAAATAAATTCAGAGGATTTCATCCTGTATTTTAGCTGTAACTCCTGTGTAGCTAATGTATATGATTTTGTGGTATTTACATTTATCAAAACTGTCATTTCAGTTTAGTGTTCCAAATGAAACATGAGCCCAGTAATTCTTTAAACAGTCTGAATTTCAACGTTTAAAAGGATTTGAAATGAGGCAAAAATTAATTGCATCCCTAATTGAGACAGCCAACAAAGATGCCAATTAGTGTAGTTATAACTTTGTGATTGTTGATATTGTCGACTAATAAATGGACTGTGTTCACCAACTCATTTCACATAGGTCACCTGTGATGGGCCGGATAGGCCCCACACTGGCATCAAGGGGTTGAAGAGAACTTGTGAGCCCAGCTGACCTCACCCCACCACTACTTGCAAAAAATGTCCAGGAAGGAGAGCAGAGCTCTGCTACTTGCTTGACAAGGGAAGCCTTGATTCCAGCCAAGAGCCTGAGGTGTCCCAGAGCCTGGGCTCCAGCCTGAGCCTGAATGTCTAAAGTACAATTAAACAGTCCCTTACCCTGAGCTCCGGGAGCCTGAGTCAGCTGACATGGGTTTTTAATTGCAATGTAGACATGTCCTAAGACACCTTGCTACGTAGATGAGCCATTTGGTGGATGGGACAGCTAGGCCCAGGAAGACGGACAAGAAGGGACTAGCTGCATGGAGACCATGCAGCTCCCCAGCCTTACACCCCAGAGCTGTACCATCTTACCCTGGTCAGAAGCCTGACCAGTGTAAGTTTATTACCCAGTCCACCCCTCCCCCAGTGTGGAGAGAACATATACTAGCCTTTTTTTGTAACCTGAGCTGAGATTTCCCAAGCACTTCAAGGAAAATACACCCTTTTAGGTAAAATATAAAACAGATTTATTAACTACAGAAAGATAGATTTTAAGTGATTATAAGTGGTAGGCATAAAAGGTCAGAGATAGACATTAAAAGAAAAAAGATACGCGCACAATCTAAATCTTATGTCTTATGTGACAGGACAAGGCCAGATGGCTATAGAAAAGTAGTGGGAGATATATTAGCTCCAGGCTAAACAAATCCCTGGTACCAGGTTAAGTGAAATGGAAGCTGCTCCAGGTCAATTAAGACACCTGGGGCCAATTAAGAACTTTCCAGAAGGCAGGGAGAATGCTATGTTGATTGGGACACCTGAAGCCAATCAGGGGCTGGCTGAAACTAGTAAAAGCCTCCCAGTTAGTCAGGTGGGTGTGCATGTCAGGAGCTGTGGGAGGAAGTTGTGCTGTTGGAGAGGCTGAGTAGTACACACCATATCAGGCACAAGGAAGGAGGCCCTGAGGTAAGGGTGAAGTGGAGCTTGAGGAAGTGAGGGCTGCTGTGGGGGAAGTAGCCCAGGGAATTGTACATGTCATGTTTCTAAAAGGTCAGCTACCATAGCTGATACTATTAGGGTCCCTGGGCTGGAGCCCGGAGTAGAGGGTAGGCCCAGGCTCCCCCCACCCCCGACCTTTGCCCCCTGATTAATCACTGAGACTGAGAGACAACAGAGACTGTGCAAGGAAGGATAACTTCTCCTCACCTCCCTCACTGGCTTATGATGAAAATGGCTCAGTAGACTGTGACCCTTGTCTCTAGAGAAAGAAGGGTTACGTGCAGGGTCACAGTGAGCCTCTGAGGCAAGCGAAATCTGCCAGGAAATGCGGGACCCACAGAGGCAAGGACAGAGCTTTGTCACACTTATTACACTAGACAGTATTTAGATCAAGCAATTTTCTCAGCCCACTGGATATTATAGTTCTTAATACACAGGCTTCTCCCTTAGCCTGGACCAGTCTCCTCAATTGAAGTTTTCTGTTTTCCCAGCATTCTTGTTGCTTCTAGCCTAGGTAGGGGAGGAGAAAGGAAAAAGCATGATGCCACTGTCCCCTATATTATATCCTTAGTCCGTATGCCTAGAAAACACTAGCCCAGGCATGTCTTGGTGAGCTTTGCTTAGTCACAGGGTTGAACAATCCCCCTGGTGTGATCTTGTGCAACTGAATCATAGAGTTCAGTAGTCCCTGTTATGTGGTGCTTGGGCAGTCCTCATTGAATTGCAAATCCCTTGATTACAACTCTCCTGCTGATTAATGGTCGTTGAGCACTCTCCTGGGAGTTGTTTGCCTTCATTGTATGTCACTAGCAAATTTATAACATATTTCAGTAACAACCATACAGCAAAATCTCATAACTTCACACACACTAATGATGATATACATATTTGTACAGAACAACAGGTTTCAGCAGATTGTGAACTTTCATACGATATCTTACATGGCATGCTTTCTATGAAATATCACAACCATATATGAATGATGAACATGGGGATTATAGGGTGCTATTTTGAGGTACATGTCTCAGCTAAGAGTAGTAAACAATAAAAAAAAATTATTTTTGCCAATAATCAGGTGTTGCATGATTATATAATGGGACCAGTACTATAAGATAAGAAGGTGTCATTGTTATAAAGCCACTTTTCTGACTGTAACCACACTTTAAATAGTTCCCTTCTTTGCTGGAAGTGTTGTGGTAAGGTACTTGGATCCAAAGACTGAGTTATGGTAAACATAATTTTATTAAAATTACTTAACATTAAGTGGGATGCAAGGCTTTTGCTGTGGTTACCAAAAGAATGAATGGTTGTGCACAATATAGGCATATGACTTTAATTATGTTATTAGCTGTAAGAAGAGTTGTTTGTATGGTTTTATAAAAGTGGGAGTGCTCGCAGAAGAGAAATTTCCCTCCCTCCCTCCTGCAACTCATTTTGGGCCTGATCCGATGAGGCATTGAATACCCTCACTGAGATATTCAGCACCTTTAACTCATTACTTTTGATGGGGATTGAGAGTGCTCAGCACTTGCAGGCAGGTTCACTCAGTGACTCTCAGGCTTGGGCCTTTTATTTGTTTTTTTGGAGAATCTTTTTTTTTTAAGTATAGAGAATAACACATGGTATACAGCAGGGATCAGCAACCTGTGGCATGGAGCCCATCAGAGAAATCCGCTGGCGGGCCAGGATGGTTTGTTTACCTGCAGCGTCCGCACGTTTGGACTGTCACAGCTCTCACTGGCTGTGGTTCGCTGTTCCAGGCCAATGGGGGCTGCGGGAAGTGGCGTGGGCTGAGGGATGTGCTGGCTGCTGCTTCCCACAGCCCCCATTGGCCTTGAATGGTGAACCGCAGTCAGTGGGAGCTATGATTGGCTAAACCTGTGGATGCTACAGTAAACAAACCGTCTCAGCCCGCCAGCGGATTTCCCTGATGGGCAACATGCCACAAGGTGCTGATCCCTGGTATACAGTGTACATAAGAACAGCCATACTGGGTCAGACCAATGGTCCATCTAGCCCAGTATCCTGTCTTCCGACAGTGGTCAATGCTAGGTTCCCCAGAGGGAGTGAACAGAACATGTAATTACCAGGTAATCCATCCCCTGTCGCTCATTCCCAGCTTCTGGCAAACAGAGGCTAGGGACACCATCCCTGTCCATCCTGGCTAATAGCCATCGATGGACCTATCTCATTCTTTTTTGAACCCCTGTTATACACATGAACAAGACTCATATTATTTAAAATATACTGACAACCTCTGAGTCATAGATGTATTAACAAAGGGATAATACTTGTATTGCATTAAATACCCATCTTTGTGGCAATTCTGTCATAGGAGAGACAAAGACAAATGTCAGCTGTCATCAGAGGAAAAAAGCTATAACCGATAGGATCAGGGCTAATAAAAGATTTGTTATGAGACATCTGAGGTGAGAAGTGGTTTGAAGGTTTGGGACAATAATTGCAATGTATAAACTGACAGCATGTTTGAGAGAGTTTTCAAAATGTATTTGTTTTCAAAACAAAAAAAACCTGGGTCCTTTTAAACCTTGGTAGCAGTGATTAAGTATGGCACAGATTTTCAAAACTTAAAGTCTTGGCCTATTATGTAACCTATACGGACCAGTTACATGAAAGGATTAATTTCCGGATATTTTTTCCTCTAAGAAGTCAACCGAAAACAAGATATAAATTAATGAAATCTAAAAAAATCAAAGCAAAATCCCTACCCCCAAGCAGAGTTTTTATCCTGAAAAAGGAGAAGTGCCAGACACACTATGGAGTTGACTAGAGTTTTTGCAATTACTATTGATTTTAGGTGGAAAGTACTCGGATACTGCTAAAATCCTAAAATAGAGTCAAGTCACAGAGCTGCCTCTGCCAGCTTTTTGTGCCTATGAAGATTCCTCCTTTAAAGGGGAATTCTTCAGTGCAGATCCCTTGCCACATTTAGTTCAGTTTGGTCTGCATAAGACTGAATTTAGCAGACTGAAGACTCTGGTTCAAAATGTTTAAAATTAAAGGAGAAAGATGAAGATGATCTATACAGTCAAGTCCAGCACTTCTTAATCAGTGTAACAATTGATGCCATAGCGCAAACTTCGCATTAACTATATTTCATGCCTTGGAAAGTGGGAGAGTCCTGTAATACGTTTTTAAGACAGTAATTTGTTTAATCTCCAGAGGCAGCACAATAATCTTGGTTATTTTAAGTAAAAAATGCCTGAGGGGAGAGAATCTCTATCAGTACCACCTGGGTCAGAATGAACATTTAAGGAAGTAGTGTGTTAATACTAATAGAATTTATTCATACATATTTTATAACTTCTAGCTTTTGTAGCTGAATATAATGAATGGCGCTCTAAGAGGTTGAGTCATCATGCTGGTAGCTGGTGCCAGTTTCCAGGCATTAACTTTAATTATTTATGCTTTCTCTAATAGAATTTGTGGCACATTTTAAAAGTAAAGAATTCTGTCTTACCAAAGGCATGCCTTAGTACCTGGCACACAGACTGAGGTTGACAGAAGTAAAAATTTAGTTTCCACTTTGACTTAAGTCAAAGATTTAGTTTTGGGTTTTGGGTTTTGTTTAATTACAGTGTATAGTATTTTCACCTCTAGGACTGGTTGTTGTTTTTGAAAAAGGAGCTGTCAAGGTTCCTTCCCCACTCTGAACTCTAGGGTACAGATGAGAGGACCTGCATGAAAAACCCCTCTCAGCTTATTTTTACCAACTTAGGTTAAAACTTCCCCAAGGTACAAACTATTTTACCTTTTTGTCCCTGGACTTTATTGCTGCCACCACCAAGCGTCTAACAAAATATAACTGGGAAAGAGCCCGCTTGGAAACGTCTTTCCCCGCAAAATCCCCCCAAGCCCTACACCCCCTTTCCTGGGGAAGGCTTGATAAAAATCCTCACCAATTTGCATAGGTGAACACAGACCCAAACCCTTGGATCTTAAGAACAATGAAAAAGCAATCAGGTTCTTAAAAGAAGAATTTTAATTGAAGAAAAAGTAAAAGAATCCCCTCTGTAAAATCAGGATGCTAAATACCTTACAGGGTAATCAGATTCAAAACGTAGAGAATCCCTCTATGCAAAACCTGAAGTTACAAAAAGACACAAAAACAGTAATATACATTCCATTCAGCACAACTTATTTTATCAGCCATTTAAACAAAACGGAATGTAACGCATATCTAGCTAGATTGCTCACTGATTTGTTTACAGGGGTTCTGACCTGCATTCCTGCTCTGGTCCCGGCAAAAGCAACACAGACAGAGAGAACCCTTTGTTCCCCCCCTCCCTCCAGCTTTAAAAGTATCTTTTCTCCTCATTGGTCATTTTGGTCAGGTGACAGCGAGGTTCTCTTTAGCTTCTTAACCCTTTACAGGTGAAAGTATATTTTCCTCTGGCCAGGAGGGATTTAAACGTGGTTAGCCTTCCCTTTATATTTATGACAGGAGTGAATTAGTGAATGGAAGAACAAGCCAAATGGATGGTTGGCCACAACTTACAATGTGACATAATGCTGCATTTTGTGGCCTTGTTGGATTATGGAGTCTGAATATACAGACTCATGCATCTGTCCTAAATATAATGCCAATATTTTGTACTAATGTAGCATTTTTCATTTTCAATGCATTTTACATAAACTAAGTAATTTTCACAATACCCTTTTGGCAGGTAATTATTATCTCCATTGTACAGATGGAGAAGCTGAGACAAAGATGAAATGACTTGCCCAAGGTTATAGAGAAAACTAGAGTCAGAGTCAGATTTTGAGTTTAGGCATTCCTAGCATGGAGGGCTAGTATATGCACAATTTGGAACCAAATCATGTTTTAATTCACACCTTCAGCTATAAGAAAAGGAGGACTTGTGGCACCTTAGAGACTAACCAATTTATTTGAGCATAAGCTCTCGTGAGCTACAGCTCACTTCATTGGATGCAGAAATGCATCCGATGAAGTGAGCTGTAGCTCACGAGAGCTTATGCTCAAATAAATTTGTTAGTCTCTAAGGTGCCACAAGTCCTCCTTTTCTTTTTGCGGATACAGATTAACATGGCTGCTACTCTGAAACCTTCAGTAATGTTGGTGCAAGTCTGTGTGTGGACAGCCATATTCCAGAATAAAATTTACAAAAATGACATAATGTAAATTGAAAAGGGTGATCTTATTCCAGAATAAGTGTGTCCACACACACACTTGAACTGACATAAATAAATTTGTTAATTAAAACCATTTTATTTGTTTGGGATCCCCTTTGTATGTAGATGAACCTTTATTCTTTTGCATAGACCACATTTCTCATTTAAATGTATTTGATACAAAGGATATTAAGGGAAATGTTGTCAATCTAACTATTTGTGGGTTTCCCTTGTGTTATGCTAGTCAGGGCTCAGTGTAACTGTATGTTAAAGATAAAAGCTTGCACAGGATTGCTGTTATGAATGAAGCGGTAATGAGAAGCACCTTTTTTTTTGTGGACCAAGCAAGGGGCAGGGAACCAAATTCTAGCCATGGCCCTAACGCTGATTTCCTGTTTCTTAGACAAATCACTTAACCTCTCTGTGCCCATTTCATCATCTGTAAAATGGAAATAATATTTCCCTACTTCATTAAGGTTGGAGGATGAATTAGTTAAGATCCAATGCTCCTGTCCCTCTATGTAAGCAAAGGTGAATTTGACCGGGTGCAATAGTGGGGCTGTTAGCTCCGTAACATGCTCTCTTTCTCACAACCCCATGTAAGCCATTTAGCAGAATGTAGGCTCTGTGGGTGGGGGATGAAATAGGAGGGAGCAAGTTTTGGAGGTGGTTGTCATGCACAACTGCATTGTGCCACCTTCAAACACATGGATGGGCAAACTAGCACAAGTAATGCTGATTGAATCAGCATTATCTTCAGTAGGTTCCCCATCCACATTCTAATCCTCTCAACACCTGAAAGAGAGGTAAGGAGTCATACTTTGGGCTCTGTCAAACAGCAACATCGGATTCATGCAGTCAGTGGGTTACAGGTAACGAAGAGCCAGGGCATCTAAGGAGATGACAGAGTCCTCTGGAAGCTCTCTCGAGATCTCATTAGATGTGTGAACCACTCCCTTTGTCGTTTCTGCAGAAGTGCAACCTCCCATGGCCCCAGTAGAAGAATGAAGAGAAAAGTTTGAGTGCAGACTCATGTCATTTCCAGACCCTTGGATTTAGGGGAGTCTGGGGATCTTAATGTTTATACAGCATTTGAAAATGTAAAGCATCATATAAGAACTGTATGTTACAATAATGCATTTTTTCATTCTACCACAGGTAATTGACTCTTTGCATTCCATAGGATTTAAAAAAAATATGTACACTTAACAAATGTGGTTCTAAGAGGTTTTACTGAGATTTCCTTTGCTGTAGTATTTATATTGTTTGTTATTGTTAAGCACTGACTGCTGAACAAGAGACAATTCTTCCTGAGGAGTGTTTAATCTAAATGGACATATAATGCAAAATGCACCATGAGATGCACAGAAAGGTCAAATATATATCTTCACTTATGTATGACCCTATGTATTATGCAGCTGCAGAACACGTGTTGGCTACCTTTTTCAGCAGACTTGTGGTTAAAAATCCCCTAAGTTTTTTCATTTGTTTTCAAAAACTTTCTAGCACCTTGAAAATGTGAAGTGTGTAAACTGAATCAATACTGTATTTGTGAATCTGAAGACAGTCTACAATAAAAGCCTAAGAGGTGTGAACTGCCCCATTCATCTCAATGGTTGAATTCTGGAACAAAATAATTATACTTAAATGTCAGTTTTGTCTGTCTGTTTGTAGCAATGAGTGTTGCAACTGTGATGGTCCCAGGATATGAAAGAGACAAGGTGGGTGTGGTAATTCTTTTGTTGGACCAACTTCTGTTGGTGAAAGGTGCAAGCTTTCAAGCTACACAGAGCTCTGCTTCTCTGTGTAGCTCGAAAGATTGTACCTTCTACCAACAGAAGTTGGTCCAATACAAGATATTATCTCTATCTACCTAGTCTCTCTCATATTGTGTTTCACTTCCAGTGATTTAAACAGAAATATACATCTAATGTAATTATCCCACAATCCCATATTGCCTTTCATTTCCCCCCAGATGCTAAAAGTCCCAGCAGTCTCTTACTGAGTTGCCTAAATCTTCAGCTTCCTTTTGTCACCATTCATGATGCAATTATGCATTGTCAATAAAAAAAAGTCTTCAGCATACTGAAAACTGGCAATGTAGGTACAGCATAAAAAAGCGTATGTCTTATCTTGTCCTTATGGTGTGTGCTCTGGCTTTTTAGATTGATCGTGCTAAGATTTAGGCATATGATTATTTTTGTCCACTCTGAATAGTACTGTTGAAGTTGGGATGTTAACCATGTGCCTCGGCCAGATTTTTTAAGGTATTTAGGTGCCTAAAAATGCAGATAGGTGATTTTGAAAATCCCGTTAGGACTCCTGTTAGTCTTTAGGGTGCCACCAGACTTCTTGTTCTTTTTAACTGCATCTTTAGGTGCCTAAACACTGTTGCCCTTTTTTCAACCCAAGTGGCTAGTATATTTTGGGGCCTTGGGGATGTTCTAGTTGGGAGTAGAAATTAGTGATAGGTATTTCTGGAATGCAGTTTTTTTTGTTTACCAAAAAAGTACAAACTCCTGTGTTTCTGAACACAGAAGGAACCAAGAACAAAAGGAGACTTTTTTTGTTTACAGCCCCAAACCCCTTTAGCCAACAGGCTGAAAAACTCTCCTCCTCACTTTTTCCAGGGACATACTATGCTTACAGGTTGCTGTTTGGCTTTCTCACTTTTTGCCTGTACCTCTGTCTCTGTTTTTCTCTGTCCTCACCTAAGTTTTTGTGTGCTCTCCCATACACCCACCCACCTAGTCGAAATAACCAGTTAGACCCTCCGCCCACCTGGAGCTAGTTTCTGGCGGACTCTATTAGGCTTTGTTTTAGGTATAGCCCCGTAACTGTATCTTACAACTATCTTAAATAGAAAAGGAGGACTTGTGGCACCTCAGAGACTAACAAATTTATTAGAGCATGGCGACCACGTGGCTGCTATTCTGAAAACTATCTTAAATGAGGATCATATTCACATGTCACTATGAACAAGATCTTAACGCCAACCTATAACAAGGTTTCACACAGCTCATAACTGTATTTTTAAAATTCTTGCCCTACAGCTAGGTGTACACTACAGACATCAGTCAGCACAGCGGTGTGGGTCAGGGATGCCGAGAGGTGATCCAGACTGACATAGCTGTGCTGGCAGAAGTCTGTAGTATTGATGCATTTAGGCCAAATTGTGCTTTTACTGGTACACAGTGTGTGTTGCATGTGTGTGGGATGGTTCTATTATATTGGTGCAAAATACAGCTTTGCCTGTAGAGCTATGTCCACAATAGGAGGCTTTGCTGGTGAAGTATACTGGTGTTCCTATACTGGTAAAGCACTCCCCTTGTATAGACATAACCTTCTGCAAAATCAAGATCTTCAAACACAAGAAAATTATTTGTTAATTAAGACTTTCCAAAACTTGTCATCAGTTTGTATCTAGTTTAATGGATACTGATACTTTGTTTCCAATTGTAGCTTGTGTTCAGATGCACATTTCTCTCTCTTTTATTGTAAGATTTTGATTGTATTCTTGCAGATTTACTACATGAACAGTACCGCGCAACGTGTAACTTTCTAAGGTAAAATTTCTTTCCCTAAATGTTGGATATTGGAGATAAAGTAGTGGGGATGTCTGGAATTCAGTTGTATCTGACTCAATTCGACTTTGTCATGAGAGTTTCATAAAATACTCATGTATTTTAGCTTTTCTTTTCTTTTCTTTTTTTTCCCTGTTGGCATTTATATGGATTGAGTCTGATCTAAAGTGCATTGGAGTTAATTTGAGGCTTTCCGCTGACTCTCGTGGGCTTTGGACCAGGCCTTAAATGACAGACAGGAGGGTGCTGATAGATTTTCTTATGGATCCATCATCCATCCATATATTGAGATAAATTTATCTCTGGGGTAAGCTGGCACCACTCCCCTGGAAGTGTCTGGATATCCCACGGAAGAGTCTGGGATAAATTGATTGGTGACTCAAGTTACATGTAGAGTGTAAGTGGGCTGGAAAATGGCTGTAACTTAGTGATGATATAATGTAACCTGCACCAATTTGGTATTCAGTGGATATGTAAAATGAATGTATTTTACACATCAGAAGCACAAAGAGGGATCTAGCGGGAAAATCAGCTAGAAGGGGTATGTAAAAATGGACTATTTTATCTTGCATCTTCCTGTTAGCTGCTTTTCCTGTTATACCTATTTCTTGCTATACTCATTCTACTCCCTTTTGATCCTTTTATCATTTATCTATTTTATTTGCACTTTCTAGGTCAGAGTTTGAGGTCAATTATGCCAGTATAAATGGAAAGAAGTCAAGAAAGGCATGCGATTGATGCCTATTCCATGAGACATAGAACCAGATTCATGGATGATTTAAGCTGAGGTACATGTGGATCAGGAAAGAAGTGTTAGCTTCAAAAACACAAGTTGCATCAGTTTAATTAAGTTGGATTATAATTGATTTAGTTAAATTTGTACAAACCCCTGTGTAGTTACACGTATATTGGTTTTTAGCTGATTATTTGGTTTAGCTTGTGCCTGTAAATTTGTCAACGCAAGCTAAACCAATATAAGCAAGTTGTAAATTGAATTAAGAATGTTCAGACATGCTTTTTCATTAGGTTAACTAAATCACCTTAATATCACATCTTTAGTTTGACAGATGCAATTTTCTATGTAGACCTGGCCTTAATGGGCTTAAATGATAAAGCAATTTATCCTGCACTAATCGGGTATTCACTGAGTGTGCAAAATTGGCCATATTTGAATATCAGTTGCTCCTACCCATGCCTGCTTTCTGACCCACTTCCACCCATGTGTGTAACTTAAACTACTGTTTTGAATCACCATTTACTTTGGCTAATTGCATGAGGGACTATGCATTAGCAACATCATTTGTCTGCCTTCTTTTCATATTGTCATTACTAGGCCCCTGCTAGAACCTGCAATATAGTCTTGCTTGTATAGAGGCAAGCTATTAGTATTGTACGCTTTGAGAAGTTGTATGACAAATGCTGGTTTGGCAACACAGAGCAGTTTCAACTCATTTGACTGAATATAAAATGCTGGCTCCAAACTGAAATTCTGGAAGGCTTTATTCAACCCCTCCATTGTTCGAAAACATTTGTTTTTAATTTCTTTCCAGAATAAACATTATCTTTTGGCTTTGTCTATTGCAGTGGTTCCCAAACTTTTTTTTCACACACCACTTGAAAATTGCTGAGTGTCTCAGCGGACCACTTAATTAGCTTTCCAAATGTTGTTTGTCCCGTTAGCTAATTATTATAAAGCACTTTGGATAAAAGCACTATATAAAAAAAACTTAATAAAAATAAACATTTTTTGTTCTATAAATAAAAGCACACAACTCATATTTTAATATCAGTTGTTTTACCTTTCTAACGCGATGGATGTGCCCTCTCTCCCCCACTGTGGCAGCCCCCGAGCTGGGGCTGGGAAGGAGCTGGGGGGGTCTCTCCCTTTCTCCCCTACTGCAGCAGCCTTCGAGCTGGGGCTGGGAAGGAGCGCTGTCTCTCTTGGCAGCTGGAGCCCTGGAGCAGGGGAAAGTCACCTCTTTCTCTGGCTGCCGGAGCCCTGCATGTCCCAAATTCCTCCCCATCCCCTCTTCTCACCCCACTTCCCCCTCCCACCTACCCTCTATTCCCCCCAAGGCCACCACCTCACCTTACATGCGCATCTTCTCCAGGGTCCAGGCACCTAATTAGTGGAGCTACCCATGCGCGGCTCCACTAATTAGGTGGGTGGCCCTTCATTTTCTGATGTGCGGCCGCCCAGGTGTGCACCTTAGAGGGAACTATCCACGGAACACCTGAATGGAGCAGTGGTCCGTGGACCACAGTTTGAGAACCTCTGGTTTATTGCTTTGAATGTATTTTTGGTAATATGAGCTAATTTACCTGTCAGATGCTCATTTTGTAGGCAGTGGTATGTGACCAGTCTTTCCAAAATGTTTGTTTTAGGACATTGCTGTTTTATTTTCCAAATTTTTCCAGATTAAATTATCCTTTTTGTATTTGTTCTCCCCTTCTCCTTGTATTGTTCTTCTTCAAGTAATGTCCCTATAGGTGCTCCATTTTGGGTGCGCATATACTCCATGTGCCTTTGATTGGAAACGTTTGGTAACAATGCCCATTCAGTCTACACATGCACCCTAGCTATCCTTGTGCCCTGTACCAAGGATATACAGAGCCATGTGGGACAAACTGCCATCAGTTCGTTTTCAACAGCCTTGGCCTGAGACTGAGTGTTTTGCAGTGCCCTCTTCTTAGCTAGTTTACCTTAGGGAATAGCTGTTCTTGTTTAACTATTGTTGGTTTTAGGTTTTACCTTTTAGCTCTCTCTAGGTTTTTTTATCCATATTAGCAGGTTTTTTTGAGGGGGGACTTCTTTGGGAGACTCCCCCGATTTTTCTCCTTCCTTTGAAGGAGGCTATCTTGGGTTATGCCTAAATACCTGGATTTGTACCTTGCCTTACTTGCTGGGATCCTATCCCAGTTAGTGCAGTCACTCTCACTTTATCCACTGCTTAAGGGATACCTATGTCCCATCTAAGTGTAAAATTTTGCTCAGGGTTTATGAGTGGGTCTAGAAAGAACAGGGCTTGGGCTTGGGCTTCTCATTATGGTACACTCCCTTTGACCTGCCTCTGACCCAGGCCCTGATACCCCCCTATACAGCAGTTTTCCAGTGAACACAATACCTCTGCAGCCTGCTCACCCATTAGATCTTTGCAGGAGAGAACCATGGGAGATAGTACCAAGACTTCCAGAAAGAGGAGCTCCAGATACCATCAGAGAGAAACAGGTGCCTAGGTTACCACAGAGACCTGCGGCTCCAGAGAGCTCACATCCCAAAAAGGGTACTGCTGAGGCTCAAAGCTCTCCTGGTACTGAGGGTCCCTCCTCATCTAAGGCTTCAGGTACTTCTAAGTCCCATTGTACTCAGCATCGCTTGACACTGAAGCCAGCCCTGGTACCAGCCAGCTAGGATCGTGGTGCTAGGATCTCTAAGGACTCTGTGTTGAAGAAGCTGGTACTGGCTGCAGCCTCTGCTTCTTCCATGTTATCTACCATACCCAAGTTGAAATCACAAACTGATTGACCGGTGCCATTGGAGCCAAAGTCACCATCAATATCACTAGTTCTCACTGCCAGGCCTCTCCGGTTGCTGCACAGATTCACCTGGTACCATGGGAGTTTAGATTATCCAGGGACTTGTTTGTTTTTGATGAATCTGAGTCCTCTCTGCTATGGGTGCAAATGACTCTTTGTATTGGAGCTTCATCTGTCACCATTATCACGTCATTCTCCGGTACAGCCTTGCTCCCCAGTACCCACTAGAAAGGACAGACAACTTGCCTAAAAACCCCCTCTGACTGTCCCTCCCATGGGCTATGAGGAGCATAACTTCTCTGACGATTTCCATTTGAGGCTCATGTGATCACCAACCTAGAGTTACCTCTGCTGAGATCTTTTCTGAGAGAGAAACTCCAAAACACAGGCAGACTCTAGTCATACCAGGAGAAATAAAGAAGGACGCATCTTGGGTACCTCCTTTTCCTTATGGCCCCCCTCAGTGGCCATATTGGGGGGACCTGTGGGCTGCTTATTGGCAACAGTTTTCCAGAGCACTCTGCTACACACTGGGGAGTGCCAGAGGCAGCAATTATCTGCTCTTCATGTCCCTCCACATCTCTGTCACAGGAGGAATCTTTAGAGGAGCAGGAGAAAAGGGCTGCTGAGGACGCTACATCACAGACATCTCCTCCTCTTCACCCAATGAGGTGGTGATCCCTCCCTCCCCCTCATATGTGGATGATTTTAAGCAGTTCCAGGAGCTTATGAAGAGGATCACTGACTCCCTCCAAATCCCCCTGGAGGAGGTCCATGAGACTCAGCATAAACTCTTGAACATTCTCCATGCTGCCACCTCTGGTCAGGTAAGCACATAAATGAGGCTTTACTTGAACCTGCCAAAACAATCCAGCAACCCTGGTCACCAGGCTTCCAAGTTGTAAAAGGGTAGATAAAAAGTATTATGTTCCTGCCAAAAGTGCAGAATTTTTGTTCATACACCCAGCACCCAATTCCTTCATGGTTGATGCTGTGAACAAACTTAATAGGTGTGACGGGGTTCAGTGTGCAATCCAGACCAGTAAGGGATTGTGTCACCTCTTACTGTGTACCCCTGGTTGCCTCACAATGCCTTTCTACTTTAATTCCCTGCCTGGGATGCCTATAGCCTGCCAAGAAGCATGCAGGTATCTGCATATAGCTGCAGCCCTGGTCCAGCAGACTCCGATCCCAACAGACAGACAGCAACACTCCAGGTATACTCTGGCTTCCACCAACCTTGGTTATTACTTGTAGAGTGACCCCAGCTCGCTCCCAGTCCCAAATTTTCCCCAAACCATGTGCTCTGTAATGTCCAGCCCTATCCTGGACAGTTCAGAGAAATAATTAGGGTGGTTTGTTCTTGTAAAGACAGAAAAGCACATCACAGCTTATTAACTTAACTAGGTTAAATACATCCTTTCATTTAAGCACCACACTGAGTTGGTTTATAGTAAAAATAAAACAAATTTATTAACAATAGGACATAGTTTAAATGATGGTAAGTAACAGGAATAAAGTTAGAAAGGATTAAAAGCAAATAAAAGTGAAAACATGCTTCTAAAAATCTAAAACTTAATCTAGCAAGATACAGGCTTTGTTCAAGATGGTTTCTCTCACCAGGCATTCTTTTCCCAGCCAGGACTGACTTTCCCTCAGTCAGTACCTTGCACAAAAGTACAAAGTACTGGCTTCCCTTGTCTTTCTAGGTGAAAGACCTTTACCTACACAGGGTTCTTACCTATATTCAGTTCCACAGACTTCTACCCCTCCTTGGTTGAAGGACCCATCTTTCTCAGCTCTGTCCTTTTGTCTGTCTAATGATGGATGCCAAAGTTCAATGACCTTGTTTCAAGAGGCAGGATGACCTCATGCTGTTCTTCCCATCTCTCTGTATGATTTCTATGTAAATGGGGCTTCCGTTGTTTCTGATTCTACCATTCTTAACTTACATGGAAGGCAATTAGAGAGCTGTGACATTCCCTCCTGCCTGGGCAGACTACAGCCTAGTATCAATGAGGATCCATAATTCCTTATGTAGTATTAATACATACATTTCACAATGATATTAATCACCAGTGTGTCATTAGTTTTCAGAAAGATATCTCTATACACTTTTATAATACAGTAATGTAGTATACCTTCAGTTGCTTAGCACTTGAGGTTCAGTCCTTCCTGTCTTTATAGACCAGTAAACCTTTCCAATGTATTCTTTGAAAAGTAAAACCCAGACCAAGCTTCTCTATCCTGTTCGGTGTGGACACCATGCTGTCCTTTCCCCCACTTGTTAGTGTAAGGTTTGCCTCTACCCTTTGTTAGCTGGATGGGTTTGTTTACCCAATATGTAAATAAATTCCCACTGTCTTTCAAAATACTTTGGATGTAACTCCCAGGTGGGGAAAACACATTCCTTTGTCTAGTGCAGACCTGTTTACCAGCTCCTGCTGGCAAGTCTGGTTTACATACACTTTAGTCATATTTATAGCATCTATCCATAACTTTGAATATCCATGACATACATACACCATACAAGAATATTAATGATCAGTGAAAAGAAAAGGAGTACTTGTGGCACCTTAGAGACTAACAAATTTATTTGAGCATAAGCTTTTGTGAGCTACAGCTGAGTTATTAGTTTTCAAATGATACCTCACAAGGGATATTTTGTACAAAGGTTTTTACAGTAGTGTGTGGGGTGGGAATACAGGGGTTCTTAGTGTCATAATAGGTAACACCATTCTAAAGCCACCCCACACAATAAAGACCAAAGACACCTGAGCCTATTTGGTTGCAGGAGTCACTCATCTTCATTAGTGCAACTTAGAATAATCAGTTACCAAGCTCTGATTGCAAAATATAACCACAGCAACTACAGAATACTTGATTGTAAAGTAAATGTTGATGCCTTGGTTGAGGGGAGTTGTTTGCAGCCCCCTACCTATAGGATGTGTATTTTTGTATCCTGATTTATCCATCTCGCAAGAGGTTTCTATGCAGGGATGGATTACTCAATAGGCAGACTAAGCACGTGCTTAGGGCACCACCAAAGCAGGGGGCACAAAAAAAATCAATTTTTTTCAAATAAAAATCTCTATTTAATATTTCAAAAAAAGCACCTAAGTAGTCATCATGGGAAAAATCAGAACTTTGTTAGACTTCCTTACACTCCACTACATACTCTTCCCCCATTTTTTGTTCTCTTTTTATTACTTATCCCCACCTAAACCAGGGGGGCGTCCTACTAACATAGATTGAAATAATGCGAGGAAATCAGATCATGTCATGTATTGCAATACATTTGTTTTATTATTGATATATTCTTCTGAGTTATACGTACTTGATTCATTTTTTTCTTATATATACAAAAAAATCATTGGTTTTTTTTAAGTTCAGATAACTGAGATAAGGGGCAGGATGAAAAGTAACCAACTGAGTGGAGCACAGAAATGTAAAGTGGCGGAAGGAAAGAAACAAACTAGTGAAATTTTCCAAAATCTTCCAAAGCTGACATCATTTTTCAAAGCGAATACATCAGAAGCAACGTCTTCTCTCAGTAGCACAGACATCGTTCCAAAACCTGTAGGTGTTTCAGAGACTGACCCTTCTTCTATTGGTGAAACAAACACCATTCCAGAACATGTAGATGTGTCAGAGACTATAACTGATCATCCTACTCCTGGTGGTAAAACAGACATTGTTCTAGAAGGTGTGGATGTGTCAGAGACTGAACCTGCTCATGCTGTCAATAATAGGAGAAAAGATCCTGGTATGTGGGTTGATTTCAGTACCGATGATGTTGCTTACTGGCTAGATCGTGGACCCAATGACTGTCAGCACCACACTGGGCCATTTGAGAAATCACATCGGACTTTTACCAATGGCAAAGAAACAAGATATTGTCCACAAAAAATATTTTTCTACATGAAAGCGAATGGTGAGAAATACACTCAAGAATAGCTACTATGTTCACCATCAACAGGGTCTGTGTACTGTTTTGTTTGCAAACTTTTTGCATATAAACCTTCAACATCCCGGTTTGCTGCAGATGGATTTAGGGACTGGCAGAATACTGTTTTAATTGAACGACATGAAAATAGCACGACTCACAGAGATTCAATGTTGACATATTTAAATTGAAGACAGGGCTTTGGATTGACACAAAAATTGGAAAAACAAATTAAAGGGAAGTGTGAATACGGGCAACATGTCTTGTAGCATGTTATAGCTGTTGTTCAAACATTAGCTGAATGTGGTCTGCCTTTCCGGGAATCAAATGACACATTTGGATCATTGCAGAATGGAAATTTCTTGGGATTGTTGGAGCTTGTGGCTCAGTTTGACCCATTTTTAGCAGGTCATATCTCAAAATATGGGAATGCTGGCAAAGGTAACACATCACAATTATCCAAGACAATATGTGATGAACTCATTGGTCTGATGAGTGACAAAGTTCATTCGGCTATTGTGGATGAAATAAGTACTGCTGAGTACTTCAGTTTATCTGTCGACGCTACACCTGATCTTTCACATATTGATCAGTTGCGTATTGTACTAAGATATGTGCCTCCCACAGATGGAAAACCAGTTGAATGATTTATAACATTCCTCAATTTGAAAAGTCACACTGGTGAAGAAATGGCAAATCAAGTACTGCATTATCTGTGCCAAGTTTGCAAAATAGATTTCTCAAAGTACAGAGGTCAATCTTATGACAACGCTGCCAACATGTCAGGGCGTTATCAAGGAACGCAGACGAAGCTTTTAGAATAGAACAAATATGCCATATTCATGCCATGTGCTGCACACACTCTCAATCTTGTTGGCCGCAGTGCTGTTGGTTGATGTCCGGTGGCAGTAAGTTTTTTTTTCTCAACAGTCCAGTTACTTTATACATTTTTCTCTGCCTCAACACACCGATGGGCAGTTCTTAAAACATATTTGGGCAATGATCATGTGTTGAAATCTCTTTCTAATACTTGCTGAGAGGCATATGCAGTGGCAACAAGTGCAATTCTGGAGTCCTACTCAAAGATTGTGGATGCGTTAGAAAGTATAGCTGAAGACCAATCACAAAAGGGAGAAACTACACAAGAGGCAGAAAACATTGCAAACAAGACACAAGAACTAGAGTTTGTATTCATGTTGACCATGTGGAATTAAATTTTACAACACTTTTTTACCACACAAGTCAAGCTCTCCAAGAAAAACAATTGGATTTGAAAACATGTGCAGACCTCTGTCAATCATTAGCAGACCTCTTACACACTTTGAGGAATGATTTCAAAAGATTTGAAGACATATCAAAAGATATCTTGCCTGATACTAACTACAAAGAAGCCCAGTCCCGCAAGTGAAACGATAGCAGTGCAACCGAAACAGCATTGAATCCTAGAGACACATTTCATGTATATATTTACTATGCTATAATTGATACACTTGAAGCTCATATGGAGAAGAGAGATGAAGTGTACAAAGAAGTATCAAGTAGATTTTCTTTTCTAAATGATATGGACTTATCAGACCAACAATATTCACAAGGTTCCCAAAAACTAGTTGACTCATACCCTGTTGACTTGAACGTGAATCTCTGTGGAGAAGTATGGCAGTTCCACTGTTGTATGTGCGCAAAATTTAATGAAACAGGAAAAATGAAATTCAGTCACATTGATCTTCATGGCACAATATTGAAAGATGGAATACAGTGTGTATTTCCAAATGTAGAGATCGCATTATGTATTTTTCTAACATTGATGATTACTAACTGCTCTGCAGAACTCTCTTTCTCAGCTGAAAAGAATAAAAAACACTCAGAGAACAGCAATGTGTCAGGACAGACTTGATTCACTTTCCCTGTCGTGTATGGAAGCAGACATACTTCATCGAGTCAGCTTCGATGAACGTATCCAGAATTTTGCAATCAGAAAATCTAGAAAGAAGCTATTTTTTAATTTCAGCATACATGCAAGTTTTGTGTCATTTAGAAAAATAAAATTTTGTTTTACGGTATAGTATTTTTATTTTGAATTACATATGGGGGGGCACCATAATCTTTTCAGTGCTTAGGGCCTCTAAAGGTCTCAATCTGGCCCTGTTTCTATACTTCATGGTCAGACAGGGAGTACTTGAAATATAGAATGGTCTTTGGACTCTCTACTGCCCCCAGCATCCTTATGAAGGTTCTGGTGGTAGGAGCTTCTTAACTACATCCATTAGGAATAATCATCTTCCCATGTATCGACAATTGGCTGATCAAGCAATGAAGTTAATTCCGCAGTAAGGAAAGCTATGACATTATTTGACAAATTAGGACTTGAAGTCAACAGAGAAAAGTCCACTTTGACACCAGTCCAATCAATAGTGTTTGTAGAAGCCATCTCGGATGCCACAACAGTCACTTTACCTACTGACAGATTTATGACACTGAAGAACGAGATTTCAAAGGCTCAAATGAGTGCACAGAAACACCCTTGTCTGTGGCTCCTAGGTCACATGGCAACCTGCAATTTTGTCACACTTCAAGCCAGATTGCTCCTATGTTGCTTCCAAGAATGGTTGAGAACTGTTTACACTCTTAACACACACAGTCTGCAAATTAGTGTCAATCCCTCATCAGATTTTGATGTTGCTCAGTTGGTGGAATGACTTGGAGAAGATCTGTGCTGGAGTCCCCTTCGCTCCACCTCCCCACTCTCTGACTAGGGCATTGGATGCATCTCTCATGAAGGGGAGCTCAATTTTGAATGTGCACCGTTCAAGGCAAATGAACTGCCCAAAGGTCCATTCTTCATATTAACCTCCTGGAGCTCAGAGCAATCAGATATGTCTGCACACATTCCTTCCCATGATCAAGGGCTAGTCTAGAAACATCATGACAGACAACACAGCCACCACGTACTATACAAATAGTTGAGGAGCAAGATCCCCTTCACTTTGTGCAGAAGCAATAAAACTATGGAACTGGTGCATAGCTCAGCAAATCTTCATCTGCACTTCAGGCTTACTGGGTCGTCTTGCTGATGGTTTGAGCAGAAACTTCTGCGAGGGCAAGAGGGAGATCAACAACCTCAAGCAGATGTAAACAGTGTCAGAATGAGCTCCACCCTGACATCTGGTGGTGAGGTGCGGCAAGTTGTGGAAAAGAACTTCAGGTGCCGATCTCATTTGCATAGGCACACCCACCCCGCCTAGAATGAGGCCATAGCTGCCCAAATGGTCACTTTGGCTGCTGTGGGATCCCCAGTGTCTCTGTTATTGGGGCAGGAAGAGTAAATTGTTATTACCCTGATTATGGGAACTGTGCTTGGAACTGTACTGGGCCTTTTGTTATGATGGAGGGACTCACCATCAACTAAGTAGCACTCGCTAGGCAAGGGTCATGGGTTCCAAAACTGTGTGAGTTGAGAGAGGCTGTGGACAAGTATTAATACTCGGTGGCATGGGCCCCTTGGTGAGGGCCTTACATGCTAATTGCACTTCCTCCTCTCTCCACTGTGGAATATCAGAGCTAATTTTGATTCCATTAGGAGTCTAGTTACAGGCTGCTGAGCTCACTTTGGGCTAATGGTGTACCAGCACTGAGGCTCCCCCACTACAAGCTGAAATCACTGAGTGTTGTGTTAAGTAGTGGGGGAGCCTGAAGATATATTGTGGAGCAGTTTCTGGGATGGCTGGAGCGCCTTGTGGACAGGCTGGTGGAGCAGTTCATAGGATGGTGGAAGCTGCTTGTGGGACGCAGAGCGGAGCAGTTTGTGGGATGGCGGGAGCTGCTTGTAGGGCTGCAGAGTGGAGCCAAGCAAAGCAGTTCGTGGGGTGGCTGGTGGAGCGGAGCGAAGGCCTATGGAGCTGTGGGGCGGTCAGCTTCAGATCATATAAGGTGCCCCTTACCTCTCTTTCCCGCCCCCCCCCCCCATCTCCACCCAGGTTGGGAGGTAAAGCTCTGCAGATAAACTTTTGAATTCTGGGGCTGCCCTGACCAGGGACAGAGACTTTTGGTTCATTGGACTTTTGGGACTTGGGTGATTTGGGGTTGCTGGACTCAAGAACCAAAGGGAAAGGGCATGCCCCAAATTTGCTTGGGGTGGGTTTTTGCTCATGGGTTGTGTTATGAGTCCTGTTGGTGGTGTTTTCCCCAACATAATGCCACATTGTTTCTCTCTGTTATTAAAAGGCTTTTTGCTACACTCGGACTATGTGCTTGCGAGAGGGGAAGTATTGTCTCTTGGAGGCGCTCAGTGGGGGTGGTATATATTTGTCCCAGGTCACTGGGTGGGGGCTTGAGCTGGTTTTGCATTGTGTTATTGGAATGGATCCCCTAGATATTGAACCCGGCCCTTGTTGCTGCCAACTCTGACGGGCAGAAGGGTTACACAAATATTCCCTCATCTGGGTTTTTTCCAGAAATAGACCTCTTTGCCACTGCCATCAACAGAAAGTGCTGGAAGGTCTGTTCGATAGGGGGTCTAAGCCATCAATCTCTAGGAGAAATCTTCCTCATTTAATGGTTGAGGAATCTCCTCTATGTCTATCCTCCAATGCCATTGCTCCTCAGTGCATACACATCTGAAGTGGAGCACCCATAGGGACTAAAACTCTTCGAGATGTTTGTTTCTGGACAGGGTAAGTAACCTCTTCTGTGCAAAAGGGAAAAATGCAATTTCAGGGATTGCATGGAAATTTTAAAATTAGCCCAACAATGTGATTTCCACCCGCAATAGCAGGGAGGCAGAGGCAGGTACCCCACTTCCACCTCCCTAACTAGGCTATAGCTCAGGGATGAGCAAACTATGGCCTGTGGGCCACATCCAGCCCACCAATTGATTTTAATATGGCCCTCGAGCTCCTGCTGGGGAGTGGGGTCTGGGGCTGGCCCTGCTCCCGTGCTCCAGCCGGGGAGCAGGGTTGGCGGCCCTCTGCGCATTCATGCCACAGCTCTGCGTGGCTCCAAGAAGCAGCAGCATGTCCCCCCTCTGACTCCTACGTTTAGGGGCAGTAAGGGGGCTCCGCACACTGCCCCCACCACAAGCGCTGCCCCTGCAGCTCCCATGGGCCAGGAACTGCGTCCCTGAGCCTCTCCCCTGCTCCAACCCCCTGCCCTAGCCCTGATCCCCCCTCCTGCCCTGGAACCCATCGATCCTAGCCCGGAGCACCCTCCACCCCTATATCCCAACCCCTTGCCCCAGCCTGGAGCCCCCTCCCTCACCCTGAACTCCTCATTTCTGCCCCACCCCAGAGTCTGCACCCCCAGCCACAGCTCTCACCCCACCATACCCCAATCTTCTGCCCCAGCCCTTATCTTCCTCCCACCCTCTGAACCCCTTGGTCCCAGCCTGGAGCACCCTCATATGCTCCAAATCCTCATCGCCAGCCCCACCCCAGAGCCCGCACCTCCAGCTAGAGCCTTCATCCCTCCCACACCTGAACCCCTGCCCCAGCCTGGAGTCCCCTTGCATACCCTGAACTCCTCATTTCTGGCCTCACCCCAGAGCCCGCATCCCCAGCCAGAGCCCACACCTCCTCCTACATCCCTAACCCAATTGCATGAGCATTCATGGCCCGCCATACAATTTCCTTACCCAGATGTGCTAACAATGCAGTGATTAGAAGCCCTGGCCCTGCTAAGGGGAGGCAGTGCAGCACTGGCTGGTATGGAGCAGGGACTGGGATCCATCTCCCCACACCGTACTCAGCATAGTAGCCAGTGTCACCACTGGTTGGAACATGTGCATGTGTGTGAGGGGGCCCTGCCCCAGCAGGGGGATAATGGTGTGGGGTGGATCCTGGGCTCAGTTCCTCGCCAACCAGGGTCTCCCCAGGGCCTTATCCATATAGTGCTGTTGTTGGTACAAAAGAATTATGAAATCTCTGAACGCATCAGAATGTATCTATACACTTATCCAGTGACTTTATTTCTTGGCAATTGTCATAATAAAGTTCCTTTTCTGGAACATCCTTCCCTATACAGTCTGGCCGACTTCTTTTCATGCTTGCCAAAATATCAGTTTTCTGAACTCCAGCAAGACTATGAATTGAACCATGACTGTCCTAAGACAGTAAACTAAGTGTCTCTGTGGCATTTAATAGTTATTATCATATTTCTAGGTTATTTTTGCTTCAAGACTTAAGGTACATAATGTATCTCTGATTAGGTATATAATAAAGGTTTGCTGAGGTAAAATATGAAGCATTGTTAGGGTTATTTTTAGAAATGTGACGCGAAAACTCATCAAGTGGATTTTTCTGCCATATTTGAGGTTTTTCTTAAATATTTTCCCTCTTTTATAAGAACTGTAACATGGCAGAGCTTGCTTTTTTTTTTGCAATGGTTTATAATACTAGAATTGTTTAGATAATTAATACTTAGTAGTTTTAATTTTTTTGCAAAATATTTGGGCAGTTTAATATTTCTTTCAAAAGATACAATAAAATAAACAATGTCCATTTAGCTCAGTGTTGTGCTCCTGCCATTTGCAGTAGAAGTGCTATAGTTGCTGTCTTGGAATATTTTTCTTTTTGTGTATTGTAAATGAAGAGAGAGTTGAGGAGAGACAGAACATTTGTATCAAGTTGCTGCTATTACTGACCCATTTCTAATCCTGAAGCTGACCTACAGGGTGCTTACACGCATGTAGTCGGTGCTGCTAATGGTTTGCAGTGAGGTCAAATGTCTTGTCTACAGAGCTCTGTAATGCAACAAGTGAGAGTGACGATAAATTGCTTACACTTTTTGAGTCTTTAATTTTGCACCAGTAGTAGTACCGAAACCTCCCTGTTCTCCACCCCGCCCATCCCCACCCCAACATTATGAAATTAACTGCAAAAAACAGCCACTGCCAAACAAAAAAACAGATGGCTGGAGGGTTTGCATGGCTTATGGTGCTCTCAGAGCCAGAATCTGTTTCATTATCAGCTGGCGTTCAAACCCAAGGGAGTACTGCTATAGAATGCTTTGCTATACTTTCATCTCCAGTGGATCTTGCTTTTCCTTACTTTTACTCAGGAACAAATAAACATGGTTAATTAGCTACAAGCCTTTTCGTGCATAGTCATTCCAGCAGCCTGTCTAACTATAATGGCTTTTTAAAAGCTTAAATGAGAACATGAATTGGAGGCACTTTTCCTTGGAGCTATGAATGAAGAATCTAAAACTATGGCAAGTGGTTTTTGTTTTTTTTTTCTTCTAAAATAAAAAGCCACTGACTTGGCAACTGGTTTCTTGTTCTACTCTGTGACATGGTCTATCAGGCCGCCTTTATCCCCCTGCTGGAGGCATCCATGCCCTGACATCCCCACTTAAGGAAAATCCACTCAAACTGGGCTCCCAACAAGAGACTCCTCCAGAGGCCTAGAAAGGCCTGGAGGACATACTAACCAATCAAGAGTCAGAAAGCCAGTTAATAAGGCTTGCTTGCTTGCTTGCTCTCACGTCAGTGGTTGAGCTGGCGAGAACCTGGAACAAAGGAGGAGGTTCTCAGTTCTAGCCAAGAAACTGAGGTCCAACTGAGGGCCTTGCCTTCAAGCATTGCAACAAAGGGCTTATACTTAAGGTTTTTGTTTCTTTACTTAAAGGCACAGAGAGTCAAATCCTGAGTTTATTTTGTTGTTTAACTGTTGAGAGACTGACGCCCCACTTACAGCATGGGCCACACATAAGGAGTGTTACAAAGCAGGGCTGCCCACAGGGCATGCTAAAGACCAGTCCCTCCTGCCGCATATTTCATGATGAGAAACAAATGTATGTTGCATGACAGGGTTTCTACTGAATAGGTATGCACTCCCAAGCTGTGGCATTCCATCACTGATGAGTAGAAATACTTCCACGACATCTGTTATGGTTGCTGAGCTGAGCATTACATGGTTGTGACTTACAGTATATTATTCAAGTAACACTAACACCTGTTGGTGGGGAGCTTTTTTTCCCTATTTGCCTGAGGCTCTGAGCTCATCATGGGATGTAACTTACCTGTTGAATGTTTCTAAAAATAACTATTATGCCTTCAGTAAAAGTAATTAACATTCAAAGAGAAAAGGAGTACTTGTGGCACCTTAGAGACTAACCAATTTATTTGAGCATAAGCTTTCGTGAGCTACAGCTCACTTCATCGGATGCATACTGTAGCTCAAGAAAGCTTATGCTCAAATAAATTGGTTAGTCTCTAAGGTGCCACAAGGACTCCTTTTCTTTTTGCAAATACAGACTAACATGGCTGTTACTCTGAAACCTAACATTCAAAGAGCACTCTTTGTGGCCTTTACTGACATTGGTCCAAATCCTGTTATTTTAAATCAATGGAGTTACTTTGAATTAACACTAATGAGACTGAGAGTAGAATGTAACCTACCGTCTAATCTTCTCAACAACAGTATGAGAGGGAGACAAGTAGTAGTATTCCCTTTTTAAAGGTGGGGAAATTGAGGCAGAGAAGTTAAATGGCTTGCCTAGTGCTATAGTGGCAATTTAGTGTCTGTTCAGATTAGAACCTGGGAAAGCCTGTGATCAAACTACTAGATCACACACCTCTCAACAAATAAAGCTCTAATTTTAGCTTATCAAATTATTTAAGACAAATATAATTCTATATTACAGCTAGAAAAATGACCACCAGATGGTGTTATGCAATAGCTAATGAAATAATTCAGCCAGAGAAAATACACAGCTGTGTTTCATTTTGTGAGGGGCTGAGCATAAGGAGTTCCTCTGAAGGAAATTATCATGTAAGTAAGGGACCACCATCCACAATCATTAGAAAAATGGGACAAATTTATGTATATTCCTAGCAGAGGCATGTGATCTCACAAGGCAATAACATTTTTAAATCTTCTGGGGTTTTGCATATTGCCACCACACTACCTGCTGATATGAGTGGATATAAATTGAGGACAGCAATTGTATCTAATTATACACAGCAAATTGTGTGCTGCTGCATTATGCACTGTATTCAGCATCTGGTAGATTTAAGATGTAGCCACAAATAGAGCACACCGCAGTAGTCTAATCTTATGCAATGAGGACATGAATCGTAGTGAAGTCCACATCCAAAAGAAAAGGTTGCTGTTTTCTAGCCTGATGCAAATAAAAGAAAGTTGTCCTGCCTATTCAACAACTGGGAATCTAACCAGGCTCTCAAGTTGTAAATACAAGTAGCCTCAAACAGACATAATCCTCACCTTATTCCCCAACCCACCAATATTCCCTCTGTATAATATAAATTAAAGATCTTCTCCAAAGCATGTTAAAAATCAATGGAAAGACTCCTATTGACATCAGTAAATTTAGGATAAGACCACTCCGTGAGCCTTAGTCTACTCACTCTCACCCATACTCATGTTCATCCAGGCACTGGGTAAAGGTACACAACTGTAACATCTGGCTCAGAAGAGAAAGAAACAGATAGGTCTTGTATGTGTACTGAAGGCATCACAATGACATGTTATCACTATCCCTTCTACTAGCCCCACATACATTTTTAATAGGAGGGGGGACATGATGGGACCCTGTAGAACTCCACATGAGAGGAAGAATAGCAACAGCCCAATGTGACATTCTTCAAAATCTGAGAGAAAAGACAGAAGCCATTTAAGGGCAATGCCATGCACTCCTCCTGGAGGTCTGCGGATGGGTCAACAACACTTTATGATCAGTAGTATCAAGTGCAGTGGATAAATCTAGTAATATCAGTATGGACAGCTGATCTTCATTAATGGCCAGTAGGAGGTTGTCAACCAGTGCATCCAGCTCAGTGCTGGTATTCAGAATGGCAAGGTTCTAGGAAATCTGAACTATCTAGATGCTATGGGATTGTCTTGCTGCAATCTTTTCAATAATCTTAACCATATTGTCAATGTGAAGAGAGAGCTTCTTAGGCGAATCCAGCAGCCTTGCTTTTTGTAACAGAGACGCTGACAATTTCCATTAGAATAGGCTCCAAATATATTTACCGGACTTCAGCAAGGAAGAAGATATATCCAGAACTGGGGTTGTGGCACCTGTTCTGTCTCCTGCTCTCTGTCACATCACATGCCCTCCATTGGGGCTTTCAGCCATGGAACACCTTGTCTTAAAGGGACCTTGATGAACAGAGCGGCTGCACCAGACTCAGCTTGGCTCTTAAAGGGCTACTGCCTTGTTATAGCAGCTTTCTCCTTCAGAGAAGCGCTATTTGGAGAAGACGTAGAGAAGGTAGGCAAAGAGTTCTCTCTCACATTTCTTCTTCTTCAGCATCGTAGGTCCTTCTGACTCAGACCCACAACCTTCTCCTGTCACAGCACTTTTTCATCTTTTTGCAAAGGCTCTTTTGAGCCTGGGGAACCTTATAAGATTCATTAAAAGCTTCACAGATATGATCAATTTCCTCTTAGTCTCCCCAAACACCTTTTGAAGGATAGCCCCTACTAGTTTGCTTACAGTTTGCCAGGAGTTTGTTCAGATACCTAGGCTCGAGAGGAGGTTATATAAGGAAACACCTAGAATCTGTCCCTTGTTGTATTCCTTTTATATTTAGAGAGACAGCCTGGCTTATACATTTTTTTCCTAGACAAGCCCTGGAACTGTCTCATAGGCAAGTCCTCATGGGAAATTCCAGCATGGGGCTTCCTAAAGTCTATTGTGATAATCTCTTTGGAGGAGCAAGGCTGGAGATTTGTTGGTCCTAGCCTGTTTTGGTCCCAAACAAGTTGGAAAGATTTTGACTCATGCTGGATTTAAACCACTTCAGAAATTGAATTTGCAGGATTTATTTCCAGCTGGAAATCCTCCATTCCATTCCATTCTGCTTTTCTGGTTCCTGGAGGATTTCCTTTACTCCATAGACCTCAACGATGCATATTTTTGTGGGTCTGTCATTGAATTTTCCCAAACTCTATGCTTTGGCTTGTTCTCAGCTCCCATGGTTGCACAATCAGACCTTATTATCCATAACAGTTTGCCAACAGTATATTTTCCATTAAGTGGAATTTTCCAATTTTATTCCCCCCTGGGAGACAAAGGAAAAAATAGAATAGGAGTACTTGTGGTACCTTAGAGACTAACAAATTTATTTGAGCATAAGCTTCCATGGGCTACAGCCCACTTCATCGGATGCTTAGAATGAAACATATAGTAGGAAGATATAGATATAGATGTACATACATACAGAGAATATGAAAAGGTGGAGTAAAAGGCTAATTAATTAAGATGAGCTATTAATTAAGATGAGGAGAAAAAAACTTTTGTAGTGATAATCAAGATGTTCCATTCTATGCACCCGATGAAGTGGCTGTAGCCCACGAAAGCTTATGCTCAAATAAATTTGTTAGTCTCTAAGGTACCACAAGTACTCCTTTTCTTTTTGCAGATACAGACTAACACGGCTGCTACTCTGAAATCTGTCATAAAGGAAAAAATAAAATCCTCCTACTGGCAGATCATCTTTCGCATATTTCTGGCATCATGTAAAATTATTGACATGAAGTTCTGTTTAGATCAGGGAATTAATGATTTTTTTATTGACATTAAACATAAAATCACTTAATGTCAATTGATCATCAATCATTTAACATAAATTGGTGCTCAGGTATTATTGTGATGGATACCCAGGGAATTCATTGTGATAGACAGATCTGAAGTAGATGCATCTGCTAAATTATTTGCTACATGGAAAAATAATTTGTATTAAATGGACTTGAGATTATATTAATACTTGACTGTATTACTACTAAGAAAGAAGTGGATTGATTGGATCTTTAAATGATAGTGATTGACTGTATTTTTTCCTTCTTGTTGTCTCGTAGAGGGACTCATACTACTCACTCTTAAAGAGGTTTCCTTGGAGAAACAAAGACAATGAGGACCCCCGCTGCCTGCCACCTCCCTCCCCTTATTAATAAGAATCCAATCATGTAAAATACCCTGAGATAGACTCAAATGGGTGTATGTCTTCTCTGCAAAGTTAGCTAGGACTAGCCCAGCAGGGGAGGAGCATCCCCATTGCAAAGTGCTACCTGTGCCAGACCTGTATTACAGAGTCCACAGTTTTCAGAGTAACAGCCGTGTTAGTCTGTATTCGCAAAAAGAAAAGGAGTACTTGTGGCACCTTAGAGACTTACCAATTTATTTGCGCATAAGCTTTCGTGAGCTACAGCTCACTTCATCGGATGCATACTGTGGAAAGTGTAGAAGATCTTTTTATATACACACAAAGCATGAAAAGAGTCCACAGTGGTGCTGTACTGGCCTGTGTGCTTGAATGGATTTCTGGTGGGATATCCCGTGGTTCTTAGTGGTGCATAAAACTGGACTGCTCTATGAATTCATTCAAAAGAGGCTCTCGTCCCCCTCCCCCTGCCCAAAGCGGGAACTGCTGTCCATGGTAATGACATTAGAACAATACTTTATGTAAATAACTTCCAACTGGACTTACTATTTATTAGCACAGACAGTTCTGAAGGCGAAAGCGAACAGTGTTTGGCAGCAATAACTTTCAATGAGAACACCATTAGGGAATGCAGACTGGAAACTGTAAAGCGATTTGTAATGTACCTGACTGGCTTCTCTGCCTCTTTCTTTCCTGTCAACTGAATATAAAATTATGATTTTGGGGACACTTCCCCAATTTGAGTTTTACTGATATCACACCACAGCTTTACCAGAAGGCTGGTATCAGCCTCTGGCTAATGGGCAGCACAGAAAGGAGGATTTCTTGGATGGCATCTGTTCAAATGCTATGGAAACGCTTCAGAAAATGAGCTGGCAAACATGGGGTTAAAATGCTGATCCAGTAAAAGTAAGTTCAGTGCAGAAGAAAGGACATAGACAAGAATGTACAGCCCAGGTGGAATTGTGGAATAGGACTGGAAGACTAACAGAACCCAGGCTTGATTAGCTTGCATTTACATGGCATTGTAGATAGGTTGCCAGCCAGAGCTGGAGTGAAACCTGAGCTCAAGCCTATACCCTCAGCCATGCCTGTAGCTCAGGGTTAAAGCACTCTCAAGCTTGGGTTAGAAGTGTATGGAAAGGAGGTTGGGGTGACACCTAGGCTAGAGCCCAGGCTAACTCTGCAATGAAGATATACCCTTAAGTGTTTTATATAGCCATCCATCATCTTATCTGAGCACCTAAGGAATAGTCTCTGCTCAGTTCTTCAGAGGTCTGGGGGGTTATTCCTCCTTGGCTCCAAATTTGACAAGCACTTGTGGATCACAGGTGAAAAAGTTCACAATAATTGAGCATTTTATCCCATTTATGTCCTGAGACAATGTCCGTATTCAGGTAAATATCCATACTCTCTCCACCTGATCCTTGAATTTCTGTAAAATGGATTTTTTTCATATACTTTAAGTGCAGAGTTAAAGCTGAAATCTCATTCTGAATTAATCTGACTGAGCTAAATTTACTGTTGGTGTAAATCTTGTCTTCAGGGACTCCATTTGATCCATTGTTGCCTCTCTCATATGTGGTTCTGTTGGGACAATCAATCATAACGGGAAAACATTTGTATAATTACTCAACAAAACATGTTATAGTCAAATTGTTAGCTGTGTTTTTCACTCTCTTTTTTCAGATCCCCTCTTCCTTTCTCTTGACAAACCATCACTTACTTCCTCTTCTTTTGTTATCCTACACATTTTTCATTGTATACCACTGGGTATCAGCATTACTCACACCATAGGTGTTTCTTTTAGTAGTCTTTTGGATTGCCTGTGAATTAACCATGTCCTCAGCAAGAATACTTACTCATAACAGAGTGAGATAATGATAGAATTTGAGTCTTTAATCTGCATTTGTGGAACCTTTCCTCATAGTTTGTGTGTGCATGTGAAATTTTGTGCAGTTTTTCCCCCCGACTTTTTTTAAACGAACCTATTTGATGGAGTTATATGAGAAGAGACAGTGTTTGTTTTACATATTTATTTTTAAAACAAAAAATGAGCTTTATCTGTAAATGACTGTTCAAAAGAACATGGTAAATGGTCACAGAAACAAGAGTCTAATGCATTTCACAAAAAAAGTGTTATCTTATATTTATTTCAGTGTTTATTTCTCTAAATTTGCTTGTTAATTTAGGTTCATATACAAGCTTCTGTTAAGGTCTTTACAGTCCTTCCACTATTAAGTAATAATCTTTTACAGTTTTTTACTTGATAAACATAATATTTGCCATATCTGATATGTAAATGCATTGAAAAATATGCTTATCATATAAGTGCAGCTTTAACAACTTTTGAAATGTTTAATTTACTTTTAAACCTTGTTTGGATGGTTCAATCTATCCATGGAAATTCATATTTAGTAAATTTAAAGAAGCCTATTTTTCACTTCAAATGCCACAAAGCCTTTATATGTCACATCAAGGAATACTTAAAATCTTTCATTTATCATGTACAAGCACAATAATAGCCATATTCTAATCTCCAATCAAGGGCAACCATCACAGTTTACTGGAAAAGAAACTGATTACTTGAGCATACCATAAATCCTCCTAAAGTCTGCATGGTAACAATCACTGTGACATGCTTATTGAAGTCTATGGGAGGTTTTCTACTGATTTCAAGTTGGGCTTCGAGTCTGCCCCAAAAGCACATGATTCATTATCATTTGGCCTCTTCACAAAAATATTGATTTATTACATATATTTTTATCATATCAATTGTAGATTTCCAAAAGTATATGAACCCACTGATATTTTCATATTAATTATATTTTGGGGTGGGAGGTGACAAATTTCATACCAGAGAGTTTTTTAAAATATATTGAATATTTTATAATAATCTGCACAGTTTCCAGATTTTTTACATATAGTGAAAGATCTCAAGTTATTTTCAGTGTGTCACATTAATGTCACCAAAACTTCTTCCAAAGAAAAGAGTTCTGTTTTTCATTTTCCGATTTTCCTTTTATTCTGTCTAGCCTAGTCTGTCCATATTTTTTTTGGTCTTTTTAGTTTGATCCGTGCTTTCTGATTGCTACAGTGTGTGTCGCTTCTTATTTGATTTTCCTATCTACTATTTTAAATCCCTGCCTATTTTTCTGTTCATTTTTATAGATATTTTGCTGTTTCTTTGTGCTGTTTCTATCTCAGGGCTCAGTCCTGAGTACAAAGAGCTGCAAACTCCCACCAATGTGTGCAGTGTTTATCCCCAAAGGCCTTCTCACCCCCTTGTGGACCATGCAGGGAATGAAATTGTGAGATGTCGTCGTGTCAGGGGTGTAAAAAGGCTTCTTACAGGCTTCTTTCCCATCCCCCTCACGTATAAAGGCTAGTCACAATCTGAGCCTAAATTATTAGTCTAACAGCAATACAACAAATATAATCTGAAATAAAACAAGTAAGCACCATTTCTTAACCCCTCCTTGAAAACTCTGTCTAATCAAAGCATCAGTATTAACAAGTGTCACCAAAGAGTATTATAAACTCTCCATTGTATGGTCTTGTTCCCCTTTTGAAGATTGCCTCATGCTGTGTGGGGTGGAGATTCTTTTTAAACATCACTGAACTTTTTATGCTCATCCTACAGTATTTCAATACATATGCACACTATCTATCTGTATCGATCGGTTGTCCCTTGTCTTGTCTTATACTTACAAGTTAAGTTCTTCAGGGGCAGGCGCTGTCTTTTTGTTCTGTGTTCGTACAATGCCTAGCAAAATGGGGTCCAGGTGAATAACTGGGGCTCCTAAGTACTGGGTTAATACAAATAATGACAGTTACTATTATCAGTGAGCCCTTGAGGAAATTCAGGGATATGTCTATGTCACAGGGTCTGCTCAGACTTCCCCTCCCTCACAGTGCTCCTAATTCCTCCAACTGCTATCCCCCTACACACCCTTCTCAGGGTCTGCTGGCCTTTGAGCCTTCCTTCAGTTGGTACAGAGGCAGAAATGCAGCCCTCCTGTCCCCTACCAGGCTAGTCCTGACTGAACTTTTCTCAGGGCTTATATACAGCTGTCTCCACTTGGCTCAGCCTATTCCTCTGAGCCAGCCCTCTTTAGGGCCTGCAGCTGGGCACCCTGCTGAGTGCCTGGGCCCCCGGTACCTGGCCACCCTGCCAGGAAGCAGGGTGTGGCCAGCCCTTTTTAGCAGGGTGTTCACAGAGTTTACTTCTGCCCTGCCACAGTCTGTTTAATGTATTGGGTGCCATTGTGTTCCTTTATTGTAGAACATGCTTGTTGAACATATTGTAGAACATGTGTTGAGTATGAAATCATTTATGAAGAATGACACCAGGATGATTATCAGATTGAACTGTCATCTCTATGCATTATAATGCAATTTTATTTAGTTAAGCAGCAGATGTATAATGATGTTAGAATTCATAAATCATTTATCAGATAATTTCTATCATTATTCCATAATAGCCTAGTTTTTTTAGGGAGATTTTCTTCCTTTCCCGGTGTCCAATTTAATTTAAAACAAAAATATGTCTGGGTTTCTCAGGACAGAAGCCCTGAAAAATTAAATTTTTAATGGCTTCTGGACATTTTAAAAAATTGAATCAGGCGCCTTATGAGAACATTGATCCTTCCTCTGCAGATCTCTTTAAATTTATCCTATGAACGTATAATTTCCAGGCACTGCAGCCTGGCTGCAAATCCATCAGTCACATGGAAAACTGATAGTATTTTGTTCTGACACATTTATAAATGCTAAGTATAATAAAATTGGTAAAATTGAAAAAATAGATATTGTTTATACAGTGAAAGATACCTTGGGATAGAATTTAAAAGTTCCCGTTAAAGGTTACCTTGTTTCATGTATTTAATTCTGTGCACCAATCAGTCTGGCTACTGACCATATGATATATTTAAAACTAACTAATTAAATTCAGTTTCCCAAAACATACAGCCTGAATCATGGGAAGAAAGTTCCTTCTAGTTGATCCATAGTTGAACAAATGCTTGATGAAAATTATTTGCCTTGTGCAGCACATTTTAAGATGAGTACCTGTGGGCTGAGTGAGTGACTTCCATAGTGGGGAAAACACTCTGGGTCTGATTCTTATTTACGGTAAGGCCCCTTTTATCGCTCTGGCTGTACTAATTTAAGCTGTGTGTAAAAAGGCACTAGTATAAATCAGAATTTAGGCCTCTGCCTCTAGTCCTTAAAAGTATCTCACATGATCTTAGTGATTCAGCTGTAAAGTACTTCTTCCTAGCAAACCTTGTATATTGTAGATTTGTGAGTATGATACTAAAGTTGTAACTCTCTCTCCCTCTTTTGCATTTTGATGAGCCACTGAAATATGCCCTGATATTTTGTTGCTGTCTTTGGAAATCATTAGTAAGACTACGTTTTAGTCATGGGTATTTTTAGTAAAAGTCATGGACAGGTCACAGGCTGTAAACAAAAATTCACTACCCGTGACCTATGACTTTTACTAAAAATACCCATGACTAAAACTTGGAGGGAGGGCTGCCCGGTGGGCTGTGGGTGGAGGGGGAAGGTGTCCCAGGTGCTGGGGAGGGGGCAGGTAGCGGCACGTGGCCCGGGATCTCTGCTGGAGCGGGAAGGGGGCGGCCCGGGACTCCCGCTGGTGCTGAGGGGGCGTGGGAGGCAGTGTGTGGCCCAGGACCCCTGCTGTTGCTGGTGTGAGGGGGTTTGGTGGGGCTGGCAGGCTTCCTACCTGGTTCCGCGCCTCCTCTTTACTCCCAGCAGCAGAGTGTGGGGTTGGGGCACAGAACAGGGTGAGGCGGGCTCTGGGCAGAACTTACCTAGGGGGCTCCCTGGAAACGGCGACATCACGCCTCCGCAGGGAGCTGAGAGGGGGGGCCAGGCAGCTCTGTGTGCTGCCTCTGCCCAGAGTGCTGGCTTCGCAGCTCCCATTGGCCAGGAACCGTGACCAATGGGAGCTGCGGGGGTGGTGCCTGCAGGCAATGTCTTTCTCTCTAGGTACTTATATGGACCTCATTATATCTCTAGTGTGTGATTGCCTCCCTAGTAATTAAAAATCAAACAGTACAAATAACCTCTTTCTCCCTTCCTCACCTGTTAAAAGAAAAACCTCAAAATACATATTGGTATGTTTAACTGGATGGGCTGAGTAAATGAATGCACTGAAAGAAGCTATTGTGCAGATTTTTAAATGTTTTTTGTTCAACAAAGTACAGTTTTCAGTATTATTACTTACTGTTTTATTACACTAGTGCCTAGAGGTCTCAATAAAATACAGTAATTTATTTCTAATTCAGGAGAAAGTAGAATTTCATCTGAGGGTTTCAGAAGTAGAGCAGGAGTTTATTAACAATTCTAATATCTCTTTTCCTTTCTCTACAGGAAACTCACATTATTCTCTTTATGGCCAGCAGAAAAAATAGACTTTCTTGTTCACTGCTCCCTACAGAGATTTTACAGGTGGTTGTTAGGGAAATGCAACAAAATTTAATAAGAATAGATAATACTTTTCCTGTAAAATTAGTTAGGCTATTTTATAGGCAGGTGCAAATGTAGCCCTATTTTAATAACTCAAGAAGTGTTTGTTTTGATCTATATTTGTAGACATTAGATTGTATTTGTGTGGACTTCATACTTCATCAGTATAAACATTAATAATAAGATTGATATAGTAATACTCTGGATTTACATTGGTGTAACTAGGAATATGAGCTACTCTTGAGCTAAGTGAATGGAGAATCTGCTCCTAAAAACTGCAGTTTCCTACATAACTAGAACATATAACACATAACTTCTAACACTGTTGCAAAAAGGGGAACAGCAGTATTTTTCTACTCATGAGCATTAAGTTTTACCACAAGGGAAACTAAGGTATTTTTCGCAAAAAAAAAACAAAAAAAAAAACTAAGGTATTTTTGTAAACATTCTATGTTAAGCCACTGAAGCTTTTGGCTTGTTTCCAGAGCTCCAGCACTGTCCACTTACATGGTACTGAATTGCTATAAGAAAGTTTTGGATATTGGCATCACTGACCCTTTTGTTTCAGAATATCTGTGGAAGGAGTTTGTAAACGCACTGACATCTATTCCGTTTTTCTGTTGTCTTCAGGACAGGAACAACTGTTGTTCCAGAAAGTTTAAACTCTTACTTCTTAGTAGTTGTAAAATCGGTAAGTATGTTAAAGACACATCATATGGCAGAAATGACATCCTATAATTCCTGGTGTAAAAGCTCAGATAACTGGAGGTCAGAGTAAGGAATAAAACTGAATATAAGAAAACTTTGTGAGCATGATGCATGTGAAAACTGGTGCTAGCCTCATGCGGGGATGTAATCTTTGAATACAGCCTATAGGGAGCTACTTGCATTTTTTAGTTTACATTGTGGGTCTGACCCTGCATTCCTCATTCAGACAATAGCTTCTCAATGACTTTCCTTTCACTTTCAGCTCTTTGACTACAATGGGAAGCTTTGCTTGAGAAAGGACCTCAGGATCAGGAACATACTGTAAATTCATTCTATTCTGAGGTAGCATGGGGATCCTGTTTTTCCATGACAGTGTTTTGAAAGATGTTATTAATCCATTACATGTCTGAGAGATTTTTCAGTCATTATAACTATGAAGAAATCTACCTCAAGTCATATTGGGCTACATTTTTAGCCTGTATTGGTTTTGTGCCTCACAAAACAGAAGCTGAAAACTTGGCCCAGAATATTCACGTATGAATCAAGCAGTTAAAGTCTTGTAAAAATATCTAGACCATGAAAATGATATTCTCAGATTTCAAATCTTGGATATGGTTTCACAGAGTACAGTTTATAATGGCTTGTCCTAAAAGGATTGCATGTTTATGAAACACTATTTAACATATGTATTTCTATATATGTTATTAGCAGATCAGTCCTTTCTTCAAACCCAGAATTCTAAGGCAGTGTGGTCTGGCAGAATGAGCATAGGCTTGGGAGACAAAAAGTCCAGAGTTTAGCTCCAGACTCTGTCACTGACTCACTTCATGGCTTTGTGCATGTCACTTAGCCTTTCTGTCTCAGCTTTAGCACAATGGGGATAATAATACTTAGCTGTCTTACAAGGGTGTTGTGAGGATTAGCTAATGTCTGTACAGTGCTTTGAAAATACAAAGCACCATACACATTCTAAGTATTATTTAGTTTATAAATGAACAATAAACCTTTAAGAATTAAAGGCCAAATTGCCCATCTTGTGGGGAAACACACCAGTGGTGGAGAGGAAGGAGGCCAGAATAGTATGTGAAGTTCGTATTGTGGAGTTTCCCTCACACTGTTGCACTGGGGTAAAGAGGTTAACTCCCCGACCCCACATGCCCCAGAATATAGTATGTGCATTCCCCAAGATCCACTGGAGGACAGTCTGCCCCAGTGGCGGATTAGCTACTGGGCCGACGGTGTTTGTGCCCCCAGAAGCCCTGGGCAATTGGGGGCCCCTATAAAAATGGGCACCCCTGTGCCCCAACCCACTCTGCCCGCCCGCCCAGCATTCCTATGGGGTCCCCGGCAGGAGCACCAGGCAGAGAGGGGCAAGCCCCTGTACCCTGACCCCATTTCCCTGGCAGGAGCGTGGAGAGGGGAAATGCAAGCAGAAGGGGTGGAGAGGGTCCCCCACTTGCTCAGGCCCAGGACCCCTCAAAGCCATAATCCTTCTCTGCTCTGCCCATGTGGAGACCCTGTGAACACCCTCCAGCGCACTGTGTTTTTTTCCTTCCTTCTGTCTGACAGCTTCTGCCACTGGAACTCTCTTTAAAGGAGGCCTCCATAGTGCAGAAGGAACTCAGTGGAAAGGCTAAAATAGCCTTCTAAATTTTGGGCAGGTTGCATCCCTACCGACCACCCATCTCTTCCTCTCTGAAGACCGCAGAGTCCAGTGAAGGGGAATCTGCATGGGACAAATGGGTGGGAATGGTATCACGGAAACCGCATTCCTGCCCCTATCAGCTAGGCAAGGAGAAGTCCTTGCAGGGAGGGTCTCCTGTGTGCAGAGCATCAAGGATTGCAATCTGGCTCTGTGTTTTTTCCCTCTAAAGGCTTGTTTTTCTACATATTTTGATTCATTCATAAATGAGGCAGTATTAATGCAGTCTAAAAAACGCTCATGTGCTGCAAACTGTTTTTCGTGCTGCAAACTGTTTTTCATGCTGCTGCCTGACTGCTGCCTAATTAATCCTTAGTATGCTAATTGCATCACCTTTTCCATGGTTCATTGCTTAACTGGAAGTTTAGAGAGGAAACCCATACAAAAGCTGATCAGGACTTGAAACAGAGCTTTGAGTTATGTGAAAACTATAAATCTGATCCTAATTATGGCTGGGGAATTCATATCCAATTTTATAATGTCATGTCATGTGTATTCCTAGTGGAAAGTAAGAACTTGTACATCAAGACTTTTTATTTAAAATTTATTGGTGTGCTTTGATATACACCATGGAATATATATGTATATAAATAATTTTCCTGACTTGGAAAGCAGTTAAATTTTCCCCCTGGGTTTGGGGAAGCAAGGTGGGACCCACAGATGGTTTAGAAAGCCTGATATAAACTGCAAGAACTATGTAACCAAAATTAAGAGAAACTAATTTTAGGACTGATGTTTTTATAAATAATGGCAAAAGTAATTGTGTTTTAAATGCTGGCAAAAACCTTTTTAAAAATAAAACTTGTATGGACTGTTGTTCTTGCCCCAATAGTTATATAATTAAATTACTTTGCTAGGAAATATTAAGGAGATGCGTTCTTATATCAAATTATGGAGATTTGCAAATGCAGCTGGTATTAACAGTAATGTGATTTACACATTTACCCTTTGCATCCAGTGAATTTTTTTTCCAAAGTGCTGTATTTCACCGATGTGAACATTTTTTACTGGGGATCAGTATTTGAATAGGTTGTGTGTCTAGGGGCACAGGTATACATTCATGGTTATCCCATAGCTGACTTATTACTATGTTTAAATGCTCTTCTGAATTGGGGCCTTTATTAGCACAGTTTCAGACAGCTGAAAGTTATTTTGGAAAAGCTGCCTTATGTTTAATTTGAACAGTCAAAAATAAGTTTTAGTGCTTAGTAGAACAGACAATGCATTTTAATTACCTTTACAGTGTGAACTTTTTTAGAACACATTCTTGTTTGGAGTTACTTTAGCAAGTCTGATGAAACTTATATTCCTTGCAAGCAAAACTCACTTGTGAAGAAATCAGACAGGCTACCTGAGTAATTCAGGGGAAGTAAATTTTGCAATTGTTCAGATAGATATTGCATAACAACCCCCACTATTACTGTAACATTTAAACTTAAGTGAGAAACATACAGACAAACCTTGTGCAATATTTTGAAAATGTATCCCTTTATTCTTGGAAGATGAATTTGCTTCTACAAAAGCTTCTATCACAGAACATCATATTAAATAAGTCAACTAGTATCAGTATGATGGTTTAATCTACACATTTTATTTTGCACATTGTCAAAATAAAATTGTAGGTCAGACACAGAAAAGAGTAATGGTAACATTTTAGGCAATGTAGAATAACAAAAACATCTCTGAATATTATTTCCATCTAATTATAATCTCCATACATTTCCAGGGTCGATGTCTGATAGTGACACAACTGGATCAAGAGAGAATATATGCACACTCCAATGAAATGCAGAATTTTTCTTCTCTTTGTAATAATTTTAACACAATATTGTCCTTAAAAGAAAAGAAGGATTTGACTAGAAGACTTTGGGAAAGTAAGTGTCTTTGTCATGGTAGGTAACAGTTTAAAATACTTTAACCCTTATTTGGAGGATAGATAACCAGCATTTCTGAATATTGTAATCTCTTTCTCTATGTAAATGCTATGAATAAGTGGTGGGATTTTCAGATGAGCCTAAGCTGTTTAGGACTACAAGTCTTACTGACTTTTGTTTCTAAGACACGTAGGTGCTTTTGAAAATTCCACACATGGCAATTACAATAACACACAATGTAGTCTGGAAAAAGTCTAAACATTCGGAATATATTGTTCTATTCCACACTGTCTGTTGTGGTAACATTTGGGGAGCTCATGTTTAGTAGTTACACATACATCTTGGTTGTTGGATTTGAAGCACCCACAGGGAGTTGGGAGGGGAAATACGTGCAGTGTCACAGTATCAAGCATTTGTGGGCTATCCACTAAGAAGCATCTTTTAAATCTAGGAAAAGAGTTCGTTGTTACCTTAGTGGTGCAATGGAGCTGGGAGGGACTATAGAATTCTAAAGTGAAAACTGGTGGCCATACTTAAAATGTTAATTAAAACTCCAAGTTCTTAATGAACAAGCTAGATCCCCTAGGATCATGTAACTGGAAGTGAGGGCATCCTTTGCATATGCTGTCTTAAATTAGCAAATCCCCTCATGGAAGGAAAGAAAGTGATGTCAAAGCTTACTGCTATCATTTCCATGGTAACACTAATGTAAGTGACTTGACTTACTTTTATTTTCTTCTTGTTTTTATTTGTTTAAAAATCTCCATTTTTCATTAAAACAAAATTATATTGAGGCCAGCAAACAACATCAAATTAAGTCCTACAAATTACAGTGTGAGTTGTCAAATTCTCTCTCTAGATTGGGAATTAAATTAACAAAACAAAAGCAAATTAAGTCACCCTGACTTTTATAATGATGTAGTTTCAAGGATTTATTATAATATCTGTTATGTTAATATCTCAAATCGCTGTTACAAAAGTCATATTTGATTTGATTTTAGGATCTCTGTATTCAGCTGCTCAGAGAACACCTCTTACCCAGATGCCCAGAAGACAAAGACCTCAAGTAGGACAACCATTTCTACCTCTTAGTTTAGAATCTTCCTTTTCTGGGTCATTTCTTAGGAGGGTGGCATCATCCCCTTCCTATGGTGCAGATTTGCAGAAGTTTTTAAACTCTTCATGTACCAGTGAAGGGGATCTTCTGTTATAGTTTATCCCTTGAGTTCAAGATGCAACAGCCAGTAAAGAGGATCGTGAAAGCCCTTGAATATAGATACCTGCTGACAGAACTTTTCTACTTGCCCCACTTACATAGTCATTGAGAGAGAGAATGAAAATGATTCTATATCCTGGAGGTTCAGGCACTCACCTGAGAGGGAGAGACCTAGGGTTTAATCCCCCTGCTTCAATGACTATTTAAGTACTTATCCAAAGTGGAACAGGGACAACAGGAGAGATGGAGAGAGACTACATCAGAATATCCCAAAGACAACTGTTTGGGGCACCCTTCTCAGAGGTGGGAAATCCCTGTTCAAATCCTCTCTATCAGGCAGAGGGGGAAACTGAACTTGGGTCTCCCATATCCTGGGTAAGTGCTCTAAGCAGTGAGCTAAAAATGATGAGGGAGACATCGCTTCATCCAGCTGGATTTTTGGGTGGTGCCTGATCCCATAGGCGTGCTCTCAGCAAACCCACGGGATTGGACCCCACAGGCGAGATAAGCATTGCCCCAGCTATCTTTACCTGGTCTGAAGATCATGCTGGGCCTTAAGCATGAGATAGGCATTGTGCACATGCTGAGTGGCAGAAATTTTAATAGAGAGAATTTAGGTGCTAGGGAATTTTAGGTACCTACAGGACTAGGTAGCAGCCAGGAAGGGGTTTTGAGGGTCTGACTGGTGCCTACATTTTGGACGTAAACACCTCTAGTGAGGAGTTAGGCTCCTAAGTACTTTTATGAATCTGGGCCTTTGTGCCTAAGCTGGTAGAACTGAAGATAATGGGAGCAGGGCTGGTCTGGTCCCATTAATAGTGTGCTTGTTTCTTTTTTGTTTATTTGGATAGCACCAACGGTGTGCACATAAATGAAAGGCAGGCTGTGAATAATTACTAACCAATAATCATAATCAAATAATATCTTAAACATATTGTAAGGTAGTAAGCATGCATTTTGAGAACACTGAGTATGCAAAAATACTTTAACAGTAAGATGTCTGCTGTGCAGAACTGAGCAAGTATGGAATTTGTGAAAAGAAAATATTCTTCTTTTCCTATACCTTACTCGTGATTATATAGCATAATTCACTCATTTCTGATTTAATATACTGTTTTTATCATGGTGTTCAGATTGTAATATTACATAGCATGAAATGACAGTGTGCCTTTAACTGGATTACTCATGCCACACTTGATTTTATTACAAGAATATTATAAAAAGGCAGAGAAAATGAATCATTTCCTAAGTTAATTAATGTATCGCTTACCAACTGTCATTAAACCCTAGTTAATTAAATATAGTGGCAAAGTTAATTAAGAAGACGGATACTTTCCTAAAACAAATGAACAAGTTGCTTAAAATACAGGTTCCTTTAACATCTTCCTTGATTGATTTAATAGACAGTTGCGGTACTATGTTATTCGCTCAGGGATAGAAGAGCCTTTGGTGATCTGGAACAGAAAGGTAATGAGGCATTGCATGCAAATCTAATAGAAGGTAAGCATGGTCTGAAATGACAAGTGTATCAGAAATAGGATGACCGATGTCCCGATTTTATAGAGACAGTCTCAATATTTGGGGCTTTGTCTTATATGGGCACTTATTACCCCCCACCGCCGTCCTAATTTTTCACACTTGCTGTCTGGTCACTCTAGTCAGAAAGCAACATACAGTGCTGAAAAGCATATTGAGACGTTCCAAATTGGAACTTCTTTTCCTTATAGCTACCACATAGTTGCAGACAAACTGATAAAAAAATAAGTAGAATTTTATAAATTACTAATTTTAAATACTAATTTAGCAAATCTAAGTCAAAAGTGTGGAACTGTGGAAATAGTGAAAGTAAAAATCCTAATTCTATCCCTGCATATTATAATTTTCTCTTCTGCAAGTGGAGCTGTCACCTACCTTTTGTAGATGTACCTTTCTGTATTTTAAAATATTTCTCTGCACAAAAATAGCGATAGCTAGTTTTCTACTCTGTGCAATTTAAAACAATTATTCTGAAAAATCTCTAATTCACAAATTATTCACCCACAGAATCTATGAAAACAAGGGAATTTAAAAGTCATGATTGTGAGGTTTTTTTTTTGTTTTTTTTTTAGGACTAGGTGAAAAAGATGCTGAGACGAAGAGAGGTGGCAGGAAACAAAAGGCATTAAAATATTGCATTTTTCTCTTGAATCTGTTTTTTTAACATTAAATGAGAAAGTGAGAATACGTTTGCAACATAAAATTAAAATAAATGAACCATACAAAACTTTCTTATAAATTTACTTCAATTCTCTGTTAAAAATTTATAAGAAATTTACATTTTGGTTAAGAAAACCTTTAAAAGAAATAAAAGTAGAATTAAAGATGCCTATATGATGGTAAGAAAGATCAACATCTTTATTTAACTTGGCATGTGCAAATTTATCAAGAAATGATCATTAAATTTGATAGAATAACTAAAGTATTATCAAAAAGTAGTAATCCTATTGAAGACCCTGATCCTGCAAAGACTTTTGCATGTACTTAATTTTACGCACTATCAGTGGCTTCAATGGGGCTACTCACAAAGTATGTAAGGTTAAACATGTGCAAAAGTCTTTGTGGGATTGGGATCTAATTCGGTTCTATACTGAGAAGATAATTTTGTTATCAATATTGAAACTAGGCACCTATAATACAGGACCTTAGTAAGTGCCAGTCAAACCCTATGGGGCCCAATCCTGCAAAGATTTAAGACTATACCTAACTTTATTCATGTGGATATTCTCACGCAAGTCATACCTTAATCACTGGATTAATCACATATAAGCATAATATCTTGACCCATTATGCACATTGCAAGTTAAATTCAAATATTTAACTTTATTACCATCATCCTGTAAGCATCTGTATTTCAATTTATGACTAATGTTTGTCGTACTTTGAGCCCGAATTTTTAACAGATCTTTTAACAACTATTCATAGGCAATGGTGCACAAGCCAGTACAGGGAATCATTACAAGGCATCTTTTAAATCCCACCGTGTGAACGCTGTACCTGCAATAAGCATAGTTTACTACCAAACCCTATATGTGATGTATACATACCTGAAAAAGATTTTGATTAATTTATGGCTAAGTAAGTTCTTCAGGGGCTGAGCACTCTGTTCCAATTCAGCAAAGCGCTTAAGCATATGCTTAATCTTAAGCATGTATTGGCCCCTTTGATGTTTAAGTTTTTTGCTGGATTGGGACTAGAGTGCTCAGCACCTCACAGGATTGAGCCCACAGAGTCAGTTTCAAAGCTCATTGAAGTCAATGGGAGTCATTCTATTGATTTCAAATCAATGGGCTTAGGATATAGCTAGGTTTGGATTGGAGCAACCAGGGATTTTACCATGCTCACTCCAACCTGGTATTACAACTATTCACTACTTTGAATGTTCTCATTCCCAGACATAGCATTCTTGGAGAGAGGAGAAAGGTCTATTTCCAACAATGACATAATTGTGCAAGCCTATAGTTGCCGTTGCTGTGACATTTTTCTGAATTATCTCCTGTATGGGACAAACTTTTGGGAATGATGGAAAGAACATAGCATATTTCATATTGCTTTTCCTGTGATCTTACCTCATAGGGTATCACCAACAGAATAAGGGAGGGGAAAAATTAGTACACATCACAATGTCAAAATAATTTTATTTACAAGACAAATTATTTGTTAATCCCAGGGGCCCTGATTCAGCAATTCCCATAAGCGCCTGCTTAATTTTAGCAACATACTTAAGTGCATTGTTCAGTAGTGATAGGGTTAATGTGCTTAATTTTAAGCACTTAATTTCAAGCAAATGCTTAAGAGTTTTACTGAATTGGACCTAAATTCTTAATATCCTACAGGATATATTCTATAACACAACCTATTCCTTAATATCTGTACCAGTCCCTACATTCATAAAGTATTTTAATGGTTTCATTTTTTCTTCTTTTAATACTGCACCCCGGCAAACATTAATACTGATCATTCAGTTAGTCCAGTTTATTATCTTGTTCCCAGACTAGGTTTAAAAAGTGATGCCAGTGTTAGTCATATAGCTGTAGGTCTGGTCAGTTACTGCACTGTAATCTTCTCCCACAAGAACAATCAATATGTTTCTTGACAGGTTTCAGAGTAACAGCCGCGTTAGTCTGTATTCGCAAAAAGAAAAGGAGTACTTGTGGCACCTTAGAGACTAACCAATTTATTTGAGCATGAGCTTTCGTGAGCTACAGCTCACTTCATCGGATGCATACCGTGGAAACTGCAGAAGACATTATATACACACAGAGACCATGAAACAATACCTCCTCCCACCCCACTGTCCTGCTGGTAATAGCTTATCTAAAGTGATCATCAAGTTGGGCCATTTCCAGCACAAATCCAGGTTTTCTCACCCTCCGCCCTCCCACAAACAACCTCACTCTCCTGCTGGTAATAGCCCATCCAAAGTGACCACTCTCTTCACAATGTGTATGATAATCACGGTGGGCCATTTCCTGCACAAATCCTGGTTGTCTCACCCCCCTCCAAAAAACACACACACAAACTCGCTCTCCTGCTGGTAATAGCTTATCCAAAGTGACCACTCTCCCTACAATGTGCATGATAATCAAAGTGGGCCATTTCCAGCACAAATCCAGGCTTTCTCACCCCCCCTCCGCCCCCGGGAACACACACACACACACACAAACTCACTCTCCTGCTGGCAATAGCTCATCCAAACTGACCACTCTCCAAGTTTAACCAGAACGTCGGGGGGGGGGGGGTGTAGGAAAAAACAAGGGGAAATAGGCTACCTTGCATAATGACTTAGCCACTCCCAGTCTCTATTTAAGCCTAAATTAATAGTATCCAATTTGCAAATGAATGCCAATTCAGCAGTTTCTCGCTGGAGTCTGGATTTGAAGTTTTTTTGTTGGAAGATAGCGACCTTCATGTCTGTGATTGTGTGACCAGAGAGATTGAAGTGTTCTCCGACTGGTTTATGAATGTTATAATTCTTGACATCTGATTTGTGTCCATTTATTCTTTTACGTAGAGACTGTCCAGTTTGACCAATGTAAATGGCAGAGGGGCATTGCTGGCACATGATGGCATATATCACATTGGTGGATGTGCAGGTGAACGAGCCTCTGATAGTGTGGCTGATGTTATTAGGCCCTGTGATAGTGTCCCCTGAATAGATATGTGGGCACAGTTGGCAACGGGCTTTGTTGCAAGGATAGCTTCCTGGGTTAGTGGTTCTGTTGTGTGGTATGTGGTTGTTGGTGAGTATTTGCTTCAGGTTGGGGGGCTGTCTGTAGGCAAGGACTGGCCTGTCTCCCAAGATTTGTGAGAGTGTTGGGTCATCCTTCAGGATAGGTTGTAGTTCCTTAATAATGCGTTGAAGGTGACGAATAATGCGTTGAAGGGCTGAAGGTGACGGCTAGTGGCGTTCTGTTATTTTCTTTGTAAGGCCTGTCTTGTAGTAGGTGACTTCTGGGAACTCTTCTGGCTCTATCAATCTGTTTCTTCACTTCCGCAGGTGGGTATTGTAGTTGTAAGAAAGCTTGACAGAGATCTTGTAGGTGTTTGTCTCTGTCTGAGGGGTTGGAGCAAATGCGGTTGTATCGCAGAGCGTTATTATTATATTAATTAATATAATTATATAATATATAATAATATAAAATTATTATATTAATTAATATAATTAATTATATTAATATTATTAATATTATTATACGCCAATATTGACTGTAGACGATGGATAATAACGTCTTGACTGTAGACGATGGATCGTGTGGTGTGGTCAGGGTGAAAGCTGGAGGCATGTAGGTAGCAATAGCGGTCAGTAGGTTTCCGGTATAGGGTGGTGTTTATGTGACCATTGTTTATTAGCACTGTAGTGTCCAGGAAGTGGATCTCTTGTGTGGACTGGACCAGGCTGAGGTTGATGGTGGGATGCAAATTGTTGAAATCATGGTGGAATTCCTCAAGGGCTTCTTTTCCGGTTGTTTGTGGGGGGGGCGGAGGGTGAGAAAACCTGGATTTGTGCTGGAAATGGCCCAACTTGATGATCACTTTAGATAAGCTATTACCAGCAGGAGAGTGAGTTTGTGTGTGTGGTTTTTGGAGGGGGGTGAGGGAGTGAGAGAACCTGGATTTATGCAGGAAATGGCCCACCTTGATTATCATACACATTGTGAAGAGAGTGGTCACTTTGGATGGGCTATTACCAGCAGGAGAGTGAGTTTGTGTGGGGGGGGACAGAGGGTGAGAAAACCTGGATTTGTGCTGGAAATGGCCCAACTTGATGATCACTTTGGATAAGCTATTACCAGCAGGACAGTGGGGTGGGAGGAGGTATTGTTTCATGGTCTCTGTGTGTATATAATGTTTTCTGCAGTTTCCACGGTATGCATCCGATGAAGTGAGCTGTAGCTCACGAAAGCTCATGCTCAAATAAATTGGTTAGTCTCTAAGGTGCCACAAGTACTCCTTTTCTTTTTGTGAATATGTTTCTTGGTAATCTTCCATTCCCGAGACATTTCCTTCCTATTACTTATGATGATTAAAACAAACGTACACAATTTTCCTTCTCAATCTCTAATTATATTGTAATGATATTTTCCTCCTTAGGATTTGTTGCACCAATTTAGTCAAATCTAAATCTTTGCTTATTAACTTCCCTTCACCTCATATTTAAATAACTACTATTGGCAAATTGCTATCCCATTTTTGCTTTTATCATTTTCTTCCCCTTTTTTATTACCCGATACTAAACTTCTAACACGATTTCTACTGTAAGCCCCATCTGCATTACAAGCACAGCCTTCCTGAGTGACCTGATCACAGTACAGTTGTTTCTTGACACCATTAGAGCACAGTTCCAAATATTTAGGCATGTGCTTAATTTTGTATAAGTGAGCAGCCTCATTGACTTCAATAGGGCTACCCGTGTGCTTAAAGTCTTTGCAGAAATGGGGCCCAAGACTTACAAAAGTACTACAAAACAATGTTTCCTCTTTCTAGATTCCTTTCCTTACCCTAATTACTAGAATATCCTATAATTAAATTTTGCTAGTTTTGTAATTGATATATTTTAAAAAAACATTTTATAAATCTGTGCCAGAAGAATAGTTTGCTGTAACTTAATAGAATACTTCAGAACTTGACATTGCTACTCCTATTGCTTTGAAAGTCACATGCCTAATGGTTTAGTTTTAAGAATACATCTTTTGAACTGAAAGAATACTAGCTGTCATTTTCCAAATGATTTAATACATACTATTGATGGTTTCTCCTTGTAAAAGTAACATTGATGTGTGGATTTGTAAAGACTAAATTCATATACTGGTGTGACTGTGAAATTGTCTGTAGTGGTTGTTAGATTCTCGGACAGAAATCAGTTTCTCTGGTGATTACCTTGTACTATAAAGGAAATCGTTTGTACCATATTCACTCTATAGACAGGACCCTCCTTGGCTGGTGTAAATCAGCACGGCTCTAATGCAGCTAACAGAGCTATGTCCATTTACACTTGCAGGGAATCTGGCCCACTCTGTTTCAAAACATGACATATTTAAAATACAGACATACATATCAGTAACCCTAGATTTAATATTCTGGTGTAACTAACATAGCAATGCATTTGGATTGCAGCATCTAAATAATACTGACAATATACAATATCTTTAATGGTGTAAAGAGATCTCAGATGTTTTGTCAAGCATGCTCCTATTTTACCTCTGGCTTTACCACTTTCCAGTTAATGGTCATAAGTGTTTCATGGTGGTCTTCTCTCTGCAGGTGGCTTCATCAGCTCCTCAGTTCCTGAAGATAAGGGCTCTGGAACAAGGTGACATTTTTGTGAGTTTCTGTGATTAAATCTGTTGTGAAGTTGTGTGTGTAGGTTTGTGTATTTAAAAAATAGCTGTAACCTTCCCAGTGTGACACAGTGAGTCATTGACAGAACTGGGAACGGAACCCAGGAGTCCTGATTCCAAGACATTCCCTCATTTACTCTTAGCTTTTATACCAATAATAATAGATTTAGAATTTGGGCAATCCATACCAAAAGTCGCTGGGTGCTTTAGCAAAATATTTTCAGAACTCTTAAGCTAAATAAATAAATGTTTAAAATATATTTTTAAAAGTTCAACTCTATACACATTCCAGGCAAAGAGGTAATTAAGTGTGACATATTCTTCACTCTTAATTTCTATCCATACTACTGTGAAAACTACAGTGATAGAGAATAGGTGGTAAGACACATCTCTCTGGAGAAACAGCATCTGCCGTGAGTGGCATAAGCAAAAGCTTCGATTAAGCTATGGTTGTCCTGAGAACTTTTCATATCACAGAGTGCAGCAATGAGGCAACAGTGGCAGAAATAAATGGTCATGTTTTGAACACTACATAGCTCCTCCTTGCATACTTTTAAGACACTAACACCGACAACAACCTTTGTGTAGTGCTTGAGCTACAGGGAGGGCAGAGACCATATTGGCTAGTCCCTGGGTACAAGTTTCTCCTCCACATAACATCTAAAGTCATATGAAAATTACTTTGTTGGTGTTTAGCAGTTTGTCCTATCCCACCCCACCAAAAAAACAAACAAGCAGGATATTTAAAAATTATTGTAATGGTCACTTTCAAATCAGTCCATACATCACTTACACTATATGTTTTTTTTGTGATATATGCCGATAACATACATAGGCCCAGATTCAGCAGAGCACTTAAGCATATGTTTAACTTTAAGTAAATGAGAATTCCCATTAAAGTCAATGGGCTTAAAGCACTTTTTAAAAGTAAAGTGCATGCATAAGTGTTTTCCTGAAATATTGCTGTGACTGTATCCTTCCTCTGAAAGCAAGGGGGAGGAGGGTCACTTATCCAGCTCTCATGGATTACCAAGGAGAAGAAAACAACTTTTAAAAATTGAAATATTGCACTACACTGGAGTAGACATTCCATCAGAGAGGATGGCTTATACTTTTACATCATTTGGCTTATACTTTTCTTGTGCTGTACTAAATTGCAATGGTTTCCACTTAGAAAAAATTCATATAGTTTGGCCCTATATTAAATCATGCTAACTTTTTAAAAAGTTCTTTATCATTGTAGAGTATGGGAGAAACAATGGACAAGTTTTGTCACCTTCAGTTCAGCTTGGTAAGAAGATTGGAAGGGAGGGTAGTAAAATGTTGGGGGTTTGGGGTTTTTTTTGTTTTGTTTTGGGTTTTTTTTGAGATTTTAACCAACTGGACGTATTATTTAAACGGAGGCAGCTGCCATTCTGCACTGAAATTAAAAAAATTGTATTTAGACAAATGTAAGTCTGTACTTAAATTGCTGCAGTTTGGGCTGAGACCATATTCAGTTCCAAAATATGTGTAAAAAATAGGCATTTCCAGTAATTGTGAGCGTGTCAAGGTGAAGCCTGTGTGGTAATTACCATTCCTCCAGTAGGACTTGTTCTTAGTCTGAATGTTCCTGTTTCTTTTAATAAGAAAAATGAGCCTAAAAATTAAAAGAAGAAGAAAATCTTGAGGAAGTAATCTTGAATTGCTTATGTGCTCTGTAGGCATCACCACTGGGCTCTCTCCCTCTTTGTGATCATGCAGATGTGAAGAAGAAAGCCGTGACTGGTCCAATGGTTGGGAAAGAGGAAATTGATGACAATAGTCCTCATCCCCTCCATTACCTGCACCAATGGTCACTGAAATAGACAAAGCTATGGCTTGTGGTTACCTGTGACAGCTCTTGTTCTCCAACATATTCCTGAATATAGTTTGCAGTTTGTACACCATTATATCCCACTTAATAAAAGACACGGGGAAAAGAAAGAGAAAAAAGCCCTCTCTACACAAGCCATACTCAAGAAGGATATAAACTTGATCTTGGCCCAACTGGATTTCAGTATATTTTGGCAAACACATCTGGATGAGACCAAAGCACTTCAAAAAGAATACGCTCTATCCTAGGTCTCTACCTGGGATAAAGCATGATTGTTAAATGGTTAAACCATAACTTTAGCCACATCTACATTGTCTGGTGAAACTAGTCTGACCTGCTTAGATTATAATAGAGTTTATACCACATTTAAACATGGTAGTCACAACACAGTTGTTATAGCTGTTTAGATGGGGCCTATTATACTAGCTCAACAAGTGGGTGTTATTCCAAAAAGCAATTGTCTCAGCTATTCAGTGGTTTTCAAAAACAAGCTGCACTTTGCATCTCTTGAGTTCACAGAGATTGCATTACAGCTAAAATACTATCAAAGCCTCCTAACATCTGTGTGCAGTTTCCTGTAGTTTGATCATCATTGACCAGGTGTCACATTTTGGGGTGCAACTCAGACCAGTGAAAGGTTGTTTCACCACTTGGTCCTGTAACTCTGAGTGCTTTAAAATGCTCTGCTGTGCTTGCTTCCTGTCTGGACAGATAAGCATGCACTGAGTGTCTGTGTGTTAAGCAGCCCTAGTTCAGCAGCTCTGACTCTAGCAGCCTGTTTGTTACACAACAGCCACACTCTGGAGTCCACCAGTCTTGGTTACTACTAGCCTAGTGACCCCAATACACCTCCAGTCCCAGATTTCCTCATAACTGTCTACCCTGAAATGTCCAGTCCCAGGAATGTTTAGAGAAGTAGTAAGGTCCATTGCTCTTTTAAAGAGACAAAAACAGCAATGTGTTGCTTTAAGTGGAGTTAATAATCACTTCAATTCAAACACAAACACTGGGTTAGTTTAGATTAAAAGTAAAACAAGTTTACTAATGGAAAGAGAGTGGATTTTAAGTGAGTTCAAGTATAAGGGATAAAGTCAGAATTGGTTACAAGCAAATAAATGTGGAAAGTGATTTCTAGTTACTAAGACTTAACTTCAGCAATCTTTGTTCAAGGTAGTTTCCCCAGCAGTCTTTCAGTCCCAGAGACTTCAACCCCCTTGGCTGAAGGGCCCATCTTTCTAGGCTCGCAAGAGCTCCAGCCCCTTGTGTCTGTCTAGTGATGGATGTCCAGATGGCTCCTTCTCTTTCCTTATATCTTCACAAACTCACTGTTTTGTCCCCAGATTTAGGATTACCTCATGCTGTCCTTTCCTTCCTGTGGATTTCCCATCCCCCTGCTGATTTGTGTGTAAATGGAGTTTTCCATTGTTTTTGGTCACACTTTGCTTAATTTCAATGGGGACAGGTAAATAGCTGCCTTTCCACCTGTCTGGGGGAAACCTGTTTCTCCCTGTGTTAGGTCACAGACTTTAAAGCATAGTATCATTGAATATTCATAATTCCTCACGTAGTGGTTCAGACTCCCTGTCTTTATACACCAGAGGCTATCTCCTCCACTCACTAGATTGATGGCTTTGTTTACCTTCTAAGTAAATGTGCCTTCATTGTCTCTGCCTGACAATCAGGCAGGTCAGACACAAAATACTCATTCCTTTGTCTAGGACAGACTGGGCTTAAGCAGTGCTTGCCAAACACATTTTAAGAATATAATTCTAGCACATATCCATAACTCTTTGTACATACTCCATACCTACATGCAAAAATATTAATGATCAGTGAGTTATTAGTTTTCCAATGAATTATATCATGCCACCCATTCGGTATATATCATGACAACAGTTTGTTAGGTGTAGTAAGTATGTCAAGCCTGGTCAGGTTCTTTCTTCAGTGCACTGCTCATCATTAGCAGACAAACTTGTTTGGTAATAATGAGCAGTGTACTGAAGAAAGAACCACAGATACTTCTCTCCTCATTGGCCTAAGAGCTGCTCAATAAACTCATACAGAGCTGTAAACAAAAAGAAATGTCATTTCTTCAAGCTCTTATGAGTTGGGAAAGAACAACTATAAAGAAAACAGATTGAGTACTGAAGTAGGGACTAGGAGTAGGAGAGGTAGGGATGATTTTAACTGCTCAGTTTGCATCCTACTTGGCAAGCATTGACATTTCTGCTCTCTTCAGAGCATTGTACTGTTGTACATGTTCATCAATGCAGAGACAACTAATGATTCATGCTGTAGAATCAGGGCTTGACTTGTCCCAGCAGATCAAGGAGACTTGCTTGCTGTCTTCTAAAACCATCATTTTTGTCCCAGTAATTTTTTTTGTTGGTTTCTCCAGTACATTTCTATAAACACACACAACTGTATTAAGATTCTTAGTGTCTGGAACTGGTAGAGTTTTTATGTTATGAGCAAATTTCTTTTAGTATGCCACAGTTGGAAGTTTACTTGTGATTGTTGTATTTATCAGTATGTTGTTAAGAAAATGAGTACTTGGGGTATTTGTTTGCTAATTAATAATGAAGCAAAGACAATGTTTTGAAGAGCTCAACTTTTCATGAATCTAGTAAATATGGGACTCCTTCTCAAGGTTTTATGGATGCTGCCATTAAATCATACATAGACTATATGGCCAGATTTTCAAAGATGTTGAGCACATACAACTCCCAATGACTTTACTAGGAACACCTCTGAAAAACCAACCAGTAGGATCTGGTTATAGTCATACTGAAAGGCTACTCAGAAGCATTCACTTTGTGGGAAAATAGAGGTTCTAGTCCATTATAAAATAATATCAGATTTCTTAATTTCATTAACATATATAAATAGATATACAAGATAGGTTTAGAGAGAGATGGTAGAGATAAAAATGTTAACAAGTGCTTTTAATATTAATAAATGGATAATAAATTAAATAAGGAATGTTTGCTTGTGAGGGCAGTAGTGTTATGAGATTAACATTAGATAAAAATGAAAAGTACAGAAAGTGACATTTTCCATTAAGAATATATAAAAAAAAGTGTCAAGATAGAAGTTATGTGACTGGCTTACCATGCTGACCAGTATTGTTTCATTGTTTGCTTGTGCTCCCCTTCTCTGCTTTTGAATTCATCTGTTCTCGCTCATCTTATACTGTAGCGCAGACCGTGGAGTGGTGTGTGTAAATTATAGAGAGCATCAGAGTGTGGGTGTAACTATCTGTTGTGTACATTGCTGGCATGAACAAAGAGGTGCCTCGTTCATTGTCCCATTTCAAAGAGTACGTTACCAAGAACTAGGAACCTCTTCATTTGCGCTAGCACTGTCCACTCAGGGCAGTTACAATGCAACACTTTAATGCACTTTGCAATTTACTCCAAAGCTCCCATATTCCACACCGAGGCACAGTGTAGATGAGCCCTTAGTTAAAACTGAATAGAGAGCTGTAAGGGTATGTCTACACTTCAATTGCACAGTCGCAGTTGGCCCATGCCAGCTGACTTGGCTCAGGCCAAGGGGTTGTTTAATTGTGGTGTAGACATTTGGACTTGGACCATTTTTAAGAGCATGTCGAACAGGGTGTTATTTTATAGCGCACTGCCCTGCCCCAACCGGCATGACCTCAGATGCACGATGCATGAGAGGTCACAGTGACTGGGAGAGAGCAATGCGCTCTTCAGAATGGCATCTGATATTGGACAAAACCACGTCCAGTTTTATCTCAGCTGCATCTGATTAGTTAAAAATCTCACCCTGATAGGGGCAGGCCACCCTGCTACAAGAGCTTTAAAAAAACAGTGTTACACACATGCTAAGTTTGACATTTGTTTTGGAGGGATATCCTTTCTATTTAAGGTTGCAGCCAGTGTCCACTATAAGTCCTATATGAACTTGGATAAGCAAATCTGGTTTGGCCTGAAAACTGACAAATTTCCTTAAAAGCTAAAGAGAATGTATTTACTTCCCTGCTATCATTTTAAATCCAAGCAATTTCTCTTACCGAATCAGCATCACTCTCTATCCAGAGCAGTATGATAATTCCATTTAATCCTAGTTTAAGCGATCACAACATTCATAAATGTGAACTCAGATTTCATTATCCTTAAGATAAAAAATAAACCTAACCTTTTTTAAAGGAGGAAACCATTTTATTTTGGATAATAGTGTTTTTGGTCTTTTCCATCTGTGAGCTACAGAAAAAAAAACATAATGGCTAGGCAACTCTTACATGTTGTCTATCAACTTTCTGAACTGATTTTGAAAGAATTCTTAATGTGATACATAACATAAATACAGAACACACTGTAATAAATTAAGATGCATTTATAAACCTATTTGTAATTAATAATTTACAGTGAAGATATAGGAAGAGAGAACAGTATGAAGTTTTAGTACTGCCTAGACCAATACAGTTATTCTGGGGTTTTGTTTGTTTTTTCTTTCCCACAGATCAGTGAAGGAGCAGAGTGCATTTTTATTCCCAAAAAACTTTTTCTAGACAAAGCACCTGTCAAGTCGAGAAAGATGGCTCTCGAGCTGGTGAAAAGTTACCCCTCAGAGAGCATGATTATGGAGAACTATACTAGGCATCAAGCTTGGAATACTTACAAGGCCAAGCTTATTGGACAACAGCTTGAGAGACAAGCTATGCCAACTTCAGCTCGCTTTTCTTTTTAAGGTGTCTATGGTGGTGCCTTATGGCCAGATACTTCTTCTTTTAGTGAATGAGATAATGATGATACTCAAGCATGTGCTAATGGGAAAATATGTACTGTCCATGACTATATACACACAGGATAATGCAGACATGTTATATGCCTTTTAAATAAAGTTTGTTCCCTTGTATAAAACTGCAAGTATTTCTGATCAATAGGCCTGATCCTAAGAGCCAACAAAGATTCCAATGGGAGTTGCTGCCCTCGAAGATCAGAGCCTAAAAATCACCTGTTTTTGTCCTACACTTCTCTTTTAAATAGTATGTTGAAGTTCCTAGCTCTTCCTCTACCACTCCAGGTGTGCCACAATTCTTATTGGTTTGGCTATAGTCAGTATCTGAGTATCATTGCTGTGGCCACAGTGCAAACAAACCAGCCAGCACATTGTAATGGAGATTTTAGTTTTCTTCTACACTGTAAAAACTCATGTTAGATGGATGCCATTATAAAAACTTTGATAAGCCTCTTGTAAACAAAAGTCAGGGGAGCAGACAATCAAATACCGTGTGGTGCCAGTTTACCATTATGGGGAAATGGATGGAACAATAGAAGAGGTAGAGCTGAGGCTGATATTAATGTTAGAATAAAACAAGGAGTTCTGCATTGTATAGGTATACACTTTATATTTCTTCTTTCTATTGTCATAGGAAGGAATGATTCCGACTACAGGGTTGGGAGTTAAAGTCTGAGTTTGAGCTTGCTATTAATTCATTGCAGGGTCTTAAGCAAATCATTTCACGTCCTTGCCTCACTTTCACTATTTATAAAATGGGCATAACAATCTACTTCACAGAAATGTTCTGAGGATAAATTACTGAATATTTATATAGTGCTTTGAACATATCAAGTGTTATATACAGTATGCAGGGCTTCCAGTATCTTAAGATGCAGCTTTCTGTATATTCAGCCTTGTGGGGATTAAATTTTATCTCTGCAAGGCCTTTGCAGGCCTGTCTTCTGCTCTTTCTATAGCATTTCTTGTGCACAGGAAAGACCCAGTCTATGGCAACTGCAAAAAGGAATGGCCCTGCTAGAGTTAATAATCCCTGTGTCTAGCCCTGTGACAGCGTGCAGAAGGGCAAGAGAAGGCTGTAAAGAGCTTGTCCTCACCTTGTGTGACAGGAGAGCAAAGGATCACAATTGCACCTGGCTCAGTGGTCAGATGTAGAAATAGAAACTGTGGGGTGGCTTCCCTTCCATCTCAGTCAATAGAGCTAGCCAGACACTGTAAGGGAGCAGTATGACTGCTCAGAGCTCCGGTACGAAACTGCAGAAAAACCTGAGTGTCTCTGGATTAAGTTTAGAAGTGTGAGCAACAAGAGTGATGTAGTGGCGGGAGTCTGCTATAGACCACCGGACCAGGGGGATGAGGTGGATGAGGCTTTCTTCCGGCAGCTCGCGGAAGCTACTAGATCGCATGCCCTGGTTCTCATGGGTGACTTTAATTTTCCTGATATCTGCTGGGAGAGCAATACAGCAGTGCATAGACAATCCAGGAAGTTTTTGGAAAGCATAGGGGACAATTTCCTGGTGCAAGTGCTAGAGGAGCCAACTAGGGGGGGAGCCTTTCTTGACCTGCTGCTCACAAACCGGGAAGAATTAGTAGGGGAAGCAAAAGTGGATGGGAATCTGGGAGGCAGTGACCATGAGTTGGTCGAGTTCAGGATCCTGACACAGAGAAGAAAGGTAAGCAGCAGGATACGGACCCTGGACTTCAGGAAAGCAGACTTCGACTCCCTCAGGGAACGGATGGGTAGGATCCCCTGGGGGACTAACATGAAGGGGAAAGGAGTCCAGGAGAGCTGGCTGTATTTCAAGGAATCCCTGTTGAGGTTACAGGGACAAACCATCCCGATGTGTCAAAAGAATAGTAAATATGGCAGGCGACCAGCTTGGCTTAACGGTGAAATCCTAGAGGATCTGAAGCATAAAAAAGAAGCTTACAAGAAGTGGAAGGTTGGACATATGACCAGGGAAGAGTATAAAAATATTGTTCGGGCATGTAGGAATGAAATCAGGAGGGCCAAATCGCACCTGGAGCTGCAGCTAGCGAGAGATGTTTAAGAGTAACAAGAAGGGTTTCTTCAGGTATGTTGGCAACAAGAAGAAAGCCAAGGAAAGTGTGGGCCCCTTAATGAATGAGGGAGGCAACCTAGTGACGGAGGATGTGGAAAAAGCTAATGTACTCAATGCTTTTTTTGCCTCTGTCTTCACTAACAAGGTCAGCTCCCAGACTGCTGCACTGGGCATCACAACATGGGGAATAGATGGCCAGCCCTCTGTGGAGAAAGAGGTGGTTAGGAATTATTTAGAAAAGCTGGACGTGCACAAGTCCATGGGGCCAGACGAGTTGCATCCGAGAGTGCTAAAGGAACTGGCGGATGTGATTGCAGAGCCATTGGCCATTATCTTTGAAAACTCGTGGCGAACGGGGAAGTCCCGGATGACTGGAAAAAGGCTAAAAAGGCTAAAAGGCCAGTCTTTAAAAAAGGGAAGAAGGAGGATCCTGGGAACTACAGGCCAGTCAGCCTCACTTCAGTCCCCGGAAAAATCATGGAGCAGGTCCTCAAAGAATCAATCCTGAAGCACTTACGTGAGAGGAAAGTGATCAGGAACAGTCAGCATGGATTCACCAAGGGAAGGTCATGCCTGACTAATCTAATCGCCTTCTATGATGAGATTACTGGTTCTGTGGATGAAGGGAAAGCAGTAAATGTATTGTTTCTTGACTTTAGCAAAGCTTTTGACACGGTCTCCCACAGTATTCTTGTCAGCAAGTTAAAGAAGTACGGGCTGGATGAATGCACTATAAGGTGGGTAGAAAGCTGGCTAGATTGTCGGGCTCAATGGGTAGTGATCAATGGCTCCATGTCTAGTTGGCAGCCGGTATCAAGTGGAGTGCCCCAGGGGTCGGTCCTGGGGCCGGTTTTGTTCAATATCTTCATAAATGATCTGGAGGATGGTGTGGATTGCACTCTCAGCAAATTTGCGGATGATACTAAACTGGGAGGAGTGGTAGATACGCTGGAGGGCAGGGATAGGATACAGAGGGACCTAGACAAATTGGAGGATTGGGCCAAAAGAAATCTGATGCGGTTCAATAAGGATAAGTGCAGGGTCCTGCACTTAGGACGGAAGAACCCAATGCACAGCTACAGACTAGGGACCGAATGGCTAGGCAGCAGTTCTGCAGAAAAGGACCTAGGGGTGACAGTGGACGAGAAGCTGGATATGAGTCAGCAGTGTGCCCTTGTTGCCAAGAAGGCCAATGGCATTTTGGGATGTATAAGTAGGGGCATAGCGAGCAGATCGAGGGACGTGATCGTCCCCCTCTATTCGACATTGGTGAGGCCTCATCTGGAGTACTGTGTCCAGTTTTGGGCCCCACACTACAAGAAAGATGTGGATAAATTGGAGAGAGTCCAGCGAAGGGCAACAAAAATGATTAGGGGTCTGGAACACATGAGTTATGAGGAGAGGCAGAGGGAACTGGGATTGTTTAGTCTGCAGAAGAGAAGAAGGAGGGGGGATTTGATAGCTGCTTTCAACTACCTGAGAGGTGGTTCCAGAGAGGATGGTTCTAGACTATTCTCAATGGTGGAAGAGGACAGGACAAGGAGTAATGGTCTCAAGTTGCAGTGGGGGAGGTTTAGGTTGGATATTAGGAAAAACTTTTTCACTAGGAGGGTGGTGAAACACTGGAATGTGTTGCCTAGGGAGGTGGTGGAATCTCCTTCCTTAGAAGTTTTTAAGGTCAGGCTTGACAAAGCCCTGGCTGGGATGATTTAATTAGGGTTGGTCCTGCTTTTGAGCAGGGGGTTGGACTAGATCACCTCCTGAGGTCCCTTCCAACCCTGATATTCTATGATTCTACCCTGTTGGAGGGTGTAGCAACAGTCATTGTTGTGCACCTTCCCTCAGTGCTCCTGACAGCATGATGCTTGCTCAGAAGTGAACTCAAAAGGAGGGAAGAGACAGAAGCAGAAGAAATCAACGGAGGTGGAGTAAATGCCATCCCTTCAGAAACAGCAGGTTTTCAGGAAGAGCAACTGTCCTGATTTTAAAAGGGAAAAGCATCTTATTAAGAAGGGACAAATTTAGCCCTGTTATTAGGTACCCACTTTAAATTAGGGCTGAATTTGTTCCCCACACTCTACTTAAGTTATCCTAACAGAATGGAGAACTTAAATAAGAATTTCAATGGGGATATCCTCAGAAACATGTTGCAAAATCAAAACATTTAATTTCAAGAAAAGCACTTAAGGTTGCTAGCTGACAAGTAGGTATCTATCACGTTTAAAAAACAAACCTTAAAAGCGATGAAATTAAGTTAATAATGGAGCTCTACCTTGAACACATTGATACCAATTTTTATCCCTAAATGAAGTCATTTAAAACATGTTTAATCCCAATAAGTGTGATATAGTTTATTCAACATTCTCAGAAAATGTTCACATTGTCAATGAGAATTTTTTTCTTTGTCTTAAAGTTACAAAAAGGGCTCAAAATCAGAACCTTTGTTATTAGCTTAACACCTGAGAAGCTCTGCTAAATCACTGTTCCCACTCTGTCACTTGATCCCTTGTGGAGTTCTGTGCTAGAAATTTTGAAAATCTATTTATGAAAAGGTGATTGTAACAGGGTGTACCTGGTCTTTGCAGCTCCCTACGGGAGGCCCCACAGCCCTACTACTCCCCGCCCCAGGAAGCAGTAAAATGGGAGGGAAAGAGTTGCAAAAAGTGGGTCCTCCAGGCCTCCATAAAGAGGCCTCCCTGGAGCAACCATCTTGGAAACTAGAGAGACCTGGCTGTCAAAAGGCTAACAGGGCAAATGACAGCCAATCAGAGCCCAGCAGGCTCAGATAAAAGGGGCTGCACGGCATTAACAGTTCAGTTGCTGGGTGGAAACAGAGGGATGAGGGAGGATGCTTGTCTCTGGCCAAAGATGCTTGAGGGATAGCTAATGTTTTTTTTCTGGCTGCATTTTGCATATCTGGGTTTATAGGGGAGAAGAGGACCTGAGAACCTTAACTCTGAGATAAGGGTGAAGCTAAAGGCAGGAAGAGACCTAGGGAAATAGCAGCAATGAACTGAATCAAGTATGTGGCTGATGTTTTAGGGTCCCTAGGTTGGAACCTGGGGTGGTGGTTGGGCCTGGGTTCCCCTACTGGCCACAAGTAAAGTGGCATAAATTGGGCATAAATGAGGGGACAGGGCTTAGTTGGGAGCTGCCTGAACAAAGGGCTCTGTTTAAAGGGCCCAGAGCCAGGGCTGAAGACCCTAATGAGGGCAAATAGATTGTCTATTGATTGGACTCAGTACTCTGGAAGGGGTTCATTTGGACTTTGTGATTTGGCTGGCAGGGTCTTCAGTGGTTTGACTCTCCAAGATTGACTAATAGCCTGTATGGGGACCAGGGGCAAGAAAATAACTCTAGTACCATACCCTGCTGCTTGGAGGTGATCTAGAGGTGAGTCCCCTGTTACAGTGATGGAGCAGAATAATGCTACCCGCAAATTTGATCCTTGATAATCCCTCTGTAATGTCTTGGATACAGGCCCCTGGCAGGCAGCATACCTCCTGGGATGTCATGTCAGGGCGACACATGGGTGCCTCCGTCCCCCTCAGAAGAGAGTCACAAACCACCACTACCCTACGTTTCCTCCTGGGAGTAGTAGCTGTGATCCTCCCAGCCTTGGCAGTACATGGCTTCTTCTCCTTCACCTTTGAGGTGATTCCTCCTTGCTTGTTGCCAGGGCAGCATAATGGTTTTGAATCACCATGGTGGGTAGGGTGGGAGTAGGGTTGAAGCACTGCCTGCTGCCAGAAGTAACCAGCAGTCAGTGTCCTCCCTGTACCAGAGCCATATCCTCCTCTCCTGGTTGTGTAACAGCAGTCCTCTCTAGCTGGATAGCTTCCTCAGCCTTGGATGTCTCCCTGTGAATACTCTCAAGGAATTCCTTGTGGGCATGGATGCTCCTCAGCCTAGCCACATCCTCCTGTAATTCTCCCACCTGCTTCCTGAGAGATTCACCAGCAGGCACCTTTTGCACAGGACGGTTCCCCCAGCCTGGCTTTCTGTGAGTGGGAAATGCAGGCCACAGTCTCTGCAAATCCACACCAGGATCTGGGTAGAGGCACCCATGCTTCGGTTCTCTGTCTGGATACAGGTGCAGGTGGAGGAGACAGGAGCAGTGTTGGCACTGGCGATGCGGCCTTCCTAAATGTAGTAATTCTATTACATCTCCCTCCCACAAACTCCCTCTCTAGTTCCCCTTGGTTGCTTAGCCCCTGGCTTTTAAGGCATTTTCTCCTAGGTCAGCCCTACCCCCTCGTTAATCACACCGGGGGAGGGTGATCACAAGGCTGACGAAGGCTGGTCAAGGATAATCCAGGGAACAAAGGCTCAAACAGTCCCCAGACACACAATCCCAATTGACCCTGTAACTAAAATAACCTGAAAGAGAAATATCAAAAGCTTTCCTAAAGTCAAGGTATATCACATCCACCACTTTCCTCATATCCACAGAGCCAGTTATCTCACCATAGGAGGCAATCAGGTTGGTCAGGCATGACTTGCCCTTGGTGAATCCATGTTGACTGTTCCTGATCACCTTCCTTTCCTCCAAGTGCTTCAAAATGGATTCCTTGAGGGCTTGCTCCATGATTTTTTCTGGGGACTGAAGTGAGGCTGACCGGTCTGTATTTCCCTGGATTCTCCTTCTTCCCTTTTTTCTCACAGCTCCTGGAGTTAGACTGCACCAGGAAGTGAGGCTATAGCTCCTTCCTTGGGCTACCAGTGCCCTTTTAGACTACCCCTCCACTTGGAGCATGCCCTGCAGCTCCTGAGTGGAGCCTCTATAGCCCAGTACTGCTCTTTTCCTTGCTCTGGTTTAGCATGGGGTCTGTAAACTGCATCACAAAGACACAAGTCCAAATTGATTTCTTTTTAACAATATGAGAAATGATGAATAATCGCTTGCTTACATTAGAAATTAATATGGTATATTGCAAATGAATGGTGAATCAGTCAACAAAGTTTGAAGTGATTATTTTGAAAGAATGATGAATGAGGAGAATCCCAGGGAGGAAGTAAGCACACGTAAGCCAAACCAGGGCATGAGAGATTGCATACATGAGGAAGAGCTGGCAGAGGTACTTAGGAAAATGAAAAAGGAGGAAGCATCTGGGACAGATGAACTAGCCATGGCTGTGGTGAAGGTATTGGGAAGGGAGGCATCAGATATCTTACAAGTTTGTTCAATGACATTCTTAGAAAAGGAAAATGCCAAATGAATGGTGGAAAAGCTTTGTGGTGCCCATTTGCAAACACAAAGGAGATATTACACTTTGTGCTAATTATTGCCCGATTTAGCTGATGTCACATACTATGACATCATATGAAAGTATGGGAGAAAATTATTGAAAATTGTCTTCATGGAATAGTTGAAATTTGGAAGGGTCAGTATGGATTCCTGCTAGGAAGGAGCACAGTTTATGTCATATTTCCACTATGAATCTTCATGGGAGAAGTTCAGAGAAGAGAAATGGCAACTGAATATGGGCTGTGAGGACCTGAAGAAGGCGTATGATTATGGTATACCAAGAGAGCTAGTTTGGTGAAGTTTGTGATGGAGAAGAGTGCCTGAAGGATATGTCTGTCTTATCCAGGATATGTGTGATGGAAAGGCTACCATAGTCAAAACTAATGGGGCTACAGGAGAGAATTTCTGGTAAATGTTGGCCTGCATCAGGGGTCAGTGTTGAGCCCTTTTTTGTTTGCAGTTGTCATGGATGTGATAAGTGGAGTATACAAAGGGAGCCACTAGTGACTTAGTGATATGTGTTGAAGATTGTGAGACTCTGCAAGCCAACTGTGTCTCCTGCCTAAGTGTAGCTGTCCAGTCCAACCCCTCCTTTCGCTAACAGGTTGTGATAGCTCCCTGGGCAAGCAGCAGATCCTTGCACAAAATATTGGGGAAGATGATTGTTTCTCTTCGCAGCAGGAAGTGTGAGGTCAGTCAGCTGCCATGCTGGCTAGTTGCAGCTGCTGTTTGATGTCAGTGATGCTGTGAGCTCTCTTACGGGGGAATAGCACAGATCTTGTTTCTGACATTAATTACCATATTTTATCATTCCAGATTGGTTAAAAAAATCTAGGTGTTAATTATATACCATATATCTATACATGTGTCCACGGTATATATAGATATATTCATATATACACTAAAGGAGCCCTATTGTACCCATAACTGCTTCTGAATTTCTAAATAGGTACAGAAGCAAGAGTGCCTTCTTCATCTGTGCTTTGCAAGTGCAATGTAAATCTTCCCTGCCCTTGTCATTCCAGACTGGATTATTGCACCATTTTTAATTTGCACCTATCCTTGACCAGTACAAACCTTAGCATGTGCAAAATGCATCTGTGACAGGTTGGATCACAGAAACGCCCCCATGACTATCACCTGATGTGCCAAGACTACTTCTGCCCCTGCTTTCCCTGCTAGCTTAGGACTCCAGCACCCTGTCTTGTTGAGCCAGACACGCTAGTCTGCTCCAACACAGACCCAGGGTCTGATCCACATGCCCCAAAGCCACAGGCTTGATTGAAAGCAGCTTACAGAAGTGTTCCTTTATGTTCCTGGAATATATACAGGGTAAACTCATAAATTGTTCGCCCTCTATAACACTGATAGAGAGATATGCACAGTTGTTTGCCCCCCCCAGTATTAATACATACTCTGGGTTAATTAATAAGTAAAAATTGATTTTATTAAATACAGAAAGTAGGATTTAAGTGTTTCCAAGTAGTAACAGACAGAACAAAGTGAATTACCAAGCAAAATAAAATAAAACCCACAAGTCTAATAAAACTGAATACAGACAAAACCTCACCAGTTCCAGTAAGCTTCCTTTTACAGACTGATCTCCTTCTAGTCTGGGTCCAGCAATCATTCACACCCCCTGTAGTTATTGCCCTTTGTTCCAGTTTCTTTCTTGGGGGTGGAGAGGCTCTCTCTTTAGCCAGCTGAAGACAAAATGGAGGGGTCTCCCACAGGCTTAAATAGACTTTCTCTTGTGGATGGAGACCCTCTCCTCTCTCCTATGCAAAGTCCAGCTCCAAGATGGAGTGCTGGAGTCACCTGGGCAAGTCACATGACCATGCATGACTCACAGTTTTTACAGGCAGAAGCCATTGCCCACATGGTATCCTGAATGTCTCTAGGAAGACTTATGTGGATTGGAGCATTCCAAGATGCATTGTTCCTTAAGTGCTTCTTGAGTGGGCACTTAACTTTGCGCATTCCTTTCTCCAGGAACTGACCAAATGCTCTTATTTGGAAATCAAGCCAGTATACGGCCAATATTCATAACTTCGAATACAAAAATGATACATGCATACAAATAGGATTAATAGATTCAGTAGATCATAACCTTTACATAGATATGCTACATGGCATATGTAGCATAGAACATATTCCAGTTATGTCATATATATTCATAAGCATAAAGCCTTATGGGGGGGCACCATCACAGCATCTGCCCACTTACTCAGCAGCAGTGTGCACGGAAGGCATATTGCAACTCTAGTGGCTGCACTGGCTGCCAGTGGGTTTCCAGGTGCATTCCAAAGTGTTAGATTTGTTCTGTAAAACCCTTTGTGACTTAAACCTGGGGTGACGAGGGAAGCTTGGCAACTGGTGTAAATTGTCATAGTTCCATTGCTCCAGAGCTATGACAATTCACACCAGTTGAAGATCTGCCCCTGAGTAGCTAAGAGACCTCTCTCTTTGGGCTCCATCCTGCAAACATTTTCTTATGTGAGTAGTCCCACTGACGGCAACTACTTGTATGAATGATGGTTTGGGGAAGCAGCCACTTGGTGCAATACCATGCCAATTGAGATCTACTGGACTGCTCAAGTTCACCATCTCTATGAACCCAGGTGTTTGGGGAAGGATAGTCAAAATGCAGGCCTCTGGACTTTGGAATTTGCTTTTTTCCTACAGGTCCAACAAATATGAGTGCATTGACAATCTGGGCATACTGCAAATACACATCTACTGTATATGCTCCAGTGTTTCTTGAGAGAAGAGGGTTTTAGTTGGGGAATGAGAGATCCTTTTAGTATCATTTCAACACTGGTCAGTTATTGTATACGAATTTCAGTGGATTGAACCTAGAGAATTATTAATAGACACTGTATATGTCAAAAGAATATATATCCATATATACTATATACAAACACATAATGGTATGAACCAAAGGCTGGCCTGACTGAGATGCTATGCACATCTAATTGAATGAAATGACTTTGCATGGATGGGAGGTAAGAGAAGAGTTTGGATATATGTAATATTTGACCATTCTACTGGGGAAACTCAGGAGAAAATGTTAATGCTGCTGGGATTGCTAAACAGGGAAGGGGGCAGTAAGCAGGAAATTTCTATGTGATGTTAATGAATGCAGTGAATATGCTGAATTGTAGGAATTAGACACTGTAACAGGGAACTAAAAATTATTTGTAAAAAATGAGAAATAAGAAAAATGAGAAATAGATTTGGAAAACGCAGTTCCAGAACCTTTGAAATGAGGGGAAAGAGATGTAGCTAGCCTGCAGGCAAGCTGAGTATTTCTGGTAGGGCAGGTTATATTGCTGCCTGCTGCACTTTTAATCCTCCTCCCCACACAAAGGGAAATTGGAGTTAGACCGGCTCTGTGACCTTGTGTCTCCTTGAGGCTTGTTTCTGCCTTTGGCAAACCTCTTCTCCCACAGGTGCCAACAGCCTGCCCACTCTCAGCTGCCTCACCAGGGCAGGACTGCAAAGTGCAGGAAGGCAGCAACCTAGAACATCAACATCCATTTGTGCCTCCTGCTACTCTTCCAGACTTAATGGTTTCATTTTCTGTGGACACCCCCCACCGCATTAGATCTTTATTAGCACCATTTAAAAGCACCAGTGCCTTTTCCAGACATAGGGTCTGAACCTGAAGATCCAGAAGTCTACCCTAATATACCCCTGGTCGCAACCACCTGCATTTTTCTCACTGGCTTACAAAGTAAAAACTTATTGTTAGAGGCATAGCCACTACGTTTTAATCTGGATCTCAACTTTCCCAGAATGCAGTGCTGCTCAGATCTGGAAGTTTGGTTTAGCTTCTTGGAAGAAGAGTAGGCCAATATCAAGTATTTGAAGTTCTGAATCTCATACCTTCTGAGTTAAGGGTTTGGATGTCATAGGTCCTGATCCTGCTATCTGCTCTGTACAGCTGGACATCTCTGCTGATGCCGAGCCCCACTGACATCAGTAGGGTTCTGCATAAGCGCAGGGGTCCACCCAGGCAGAATAACTTGCAGGATCAGGACTGTCCATTGTAAATTCTTTGGGTCAGGAACTGTTGATGTGTGTAAGCACAATACATAATTGCTTTTGGAAATGAAGACAGCTGTGGTAAAACAAAGTTAATACATTACATCAAACCACTCGAGAGCGCTATTTTTTGTGAGAGATGGCAGAGAAACCCCGAGTTCTCCATAATCAGAGGCAAACAACTTGATTTTTTCGTGTGCTTTAGTGATCTATCATTGCAGTAGGATGAGATTGGATTAAGATGCTGCATCTCAAATTTTAATGACATTATACATACAAAATAAAAGAACATGTCCATATGGACCAGGGTTTGTTTAAAAGTGTGTGCTTGCATGCCCTATAGTCAAGATAAAAATAAATGTGTATCATGACCTCAGAGTAGGTTTATTTGGATTAAAAACTAATTTCATGCATTATGAAGTATAGCAGATCTTCTCAACAAATTAGCACATGACAGTTTTAAAATACAAGTTTAATACATGAAAAGTTTTAATATGGATTTTGTCTAGAGAGCTATTAAATTAAGAATAAATTATACATAAATGAAATCATTAATGAATTATCACAAGTTAAATTATAAAGATTTTATGGGCAGTAAAACATAGCAGAAAGAGATGATTGACTATACACATGCTTGTACTTTTAAGGGCTTGTAGCATTGTGTATGTACCCCCACTGCAAGAAACAACCATCCCAGACAAGGAAGTATAACAGTGTATTTAGTACTTTAGGGAGGCAGCATGGTATGACAGCATGAGCATAGGGTTAAGAATCTGGAGAACACAAGTTCTAATCCTGGGACTTCTAATGATGCTGTGGGCAAGTTTCTTTGCTCCTTTGCCTCAGCTTCCCCATCTGTACAGGAAAGTATAATCGTACTTAATCACCTCACAAGTTTGGGAGGTGATTATGTAGCCTTTGTACACTGCTTCAAAGATATGAAGTGTGATATGCCTGTTGAGGGCTATTAATAGTCTCTGTGGGGTGTGTATGGAATAGATGTACTTTTGCTGGTAGTCATTCACAAGCAGAACCCTTGGCAAAAGAAGTGTTAACTTCCTAGTAGATACCATCTGAGGAAGGATGGGCCAAAATTGAACAAGTAACAAGTTCCAGAGATTTGCAAATAGAACCAGCGAAAATGTACTCAGTGATAAGTGAAGACTAATTCTCTTCAATGAGTAATTGCCCAGTGGACGGTCTGAAGCAAATAAGATAAAGCCAGCACATGCTAGTTGCTTTTTACTTTACTTTGTGTGAGAGGCCACCCTTATAACCCTTAGGACATGTAGCTAAGTGTTAAAGTATAAAAAGGAGCACTGGAGGCATTGTGCCAAAAATAGGGACAGGAGAGTGTTTGGATGTTATGAGGTGAGCTTGGGATCTTGAGTGTATTCCTGTCCCTCTGTTTAGAACATTCAAGCTGACTATACTGTACTTTTTTGACAGGACACTGCCTAGCAGCTAAAAAGGAGGATTGAGAGTCATGAGTTCTAGGTCCTAGTCATGACTCTACAATTTACTGTGTGCATTGGGTATGTCACCTTCTTTAAGACTGTTTCCTCATCTGTAAAATGGGAAAACCATCACTTACCTACTTCACAAGAGCTTTGTCAGGCTTAGGTCACTAATGTTTGTAAATTACTGTGACCTGTCCCAGTAGAAGTCAATATAAGAGTGCCCAATATAAAGGGTTTATTATCCTTGTACATGACTTAGGAATTTGGTTGTAAAAAATCCTTTTATTTTCTCAGTTCAGTGGACATTTTTAATGGAAGGAAAACCATGAGAACTAGAAACTTGTGAAATTACCTTTTTACTGGTACTAGTTTTGCCTAATGTGATAGAAGGCTGTGTAACTTTCCTCATCAAAATGTGTGCACTTAAGCAATGTAACACAATTTTAGTTTTATTGTATAGGTTTTTTTAAAATGTATAATTCCTAACATGCCCAGCTGATGTTCTGTGTAGTTGTGAACTACATAGGGGGTATCTCTGCATATTTGCTGTTTACCAGCTGCAAGGCAATTTACAATTGTTCTATTGATTTGCTTCTTTTTAAGCCTGTAATTGAAGGGTATTATACCCCCCTGTCTTCACTCACTCAAACATTCTTCTTCTGGGCTCTGACTTTCCATGCTGAGGTGTCACCTCACAGAGAATTGTACGACAATCCGTGTTTCAGCTTCATGAGCTCAGTGGAGCATTCCTACCAAAGCTGGGGCTCAGCTCGATTGCTATCACAATCTGAGGTGAGTCTTGCTCACTGAAGTGTGTGGTGCATTTCAGATGAATCAGAATTTTGATCAGAAATGTTGTGCTGAAATTAGTAGAAATTTTCTGTGGGTTATTCAAGAGCAGAAATGGTGAATTTCATCCCAGCATCTCTGCATTACTGTAAAGATATTGTTAAAATACCTTACTAATGGCAGGGTGTTCTTGCAACAAAACAAGTGCACATTGCTGGGAAACATTACTATTACTTTTCTGGTGAGTATGGAGCAAAAGTGTGTGCGGGGGAGAGGGGGGAGGGGGACCAGAAACAAGCATTTCACATGGGAAGAAAGCGGAAAGTGATTGGAACTGGCAGTCACACAAGAAAAGAAGTTACAACAAATGAAAACAGGCCAAACTCTCAGTCACTTCTTCTGAGAAGACCGTCTTAGAGCTGGAAAGTGGAAGAGGTAGCTCTGTCTCTGGCTGAACTGTGTATTGAAGGACTTTGGCAGGTTTTGCAGATTTGTATTTGTACACGGTGGAGCTCTTGCAACAGATGGATTTAAATGCTTCCTAATTTGAGTAACCAAGAAGTAGAACAATGAGAGAACCATCAACACTTACACTCTAAGCTAACTTTATTGTTCATCGTATTGACATTATGAAGCGGTATTATTTAAATACATTGTGCTACATGGATGCCTTGTGTAACTCCAACTAAGTCAATGGAGTTTTTTTACCAGGGATAAATGTGAACCATGACACGATCCACTGGGGAGCTCCTTGAGAGCTTTGAGCGTACACTTGTAGAGACATTGGACTCATGTGTGGACCCTTCTGTGATCTTGCTTTAATTAGAAAACTGCATTTACTTATTTCTTATTTGTGCTGAGCCATAGATGCAACCAGTGCCACCTTCTTTTTATGTATGGCAATAGCGGAACAGTGAACGCAGTGGTGTGACTAAAGGTGGATCTTAAGGTCTCTTATCCAGCCCAGAGCACCACACAACAGTTGCAGTTCAGTAATTCCCTCACTTTCCATCTATGGAGTAAGTATATGCATCTTCCATGTTGAGTGCAGATACGAGTTAAGAGCTGTCCATATATGCCATTTGGAGAAGAAGCCTGGCACTTGCAGATTTCTTTGTATTGGTATGTTAGCAGCTGACCAGGCTTCAGACGATCTTCTGAGAACATCCTTATCTCCCGCAAAGAGGGCTGTGTCATGAGACCAGAAGTCAGCAATGAGGGGAGTGTTCTAGGTCACGGAGGAGCGGTCGTGTGGTATTTGCCATGATCTTTATGTACTCACTAATTGTCCAACATCTCATCGGATAGTTGCTGGTGCAATGTTAGCCAGTACCAACAGCCATGGAAGTGACCAGCACCTAGCAACTTTACAGAGAAGATGTCTATCCCCAAAGAACTTATATACAACACTTCAGTGCCATTAGAGCTTTCCATTGTAGTCAAACACATCTGATGATAGTAATGATATAATAGATACCAGCCTGAGTATAAATTAAGCTTTCATGGTCACTGGGTCTAAAGTTAAAAGGGAGTTCAAGAGAAAGAAAGTTTAAAAAAATATTTGAAGGACATCTCACAAATCCTTAGGAAAATAACAAGCATTCATGTTGTCCAGATTGATGAGTTGTGTAAGCATCTCAGGGGGAAGAGAGCAAATTTCCATTTCTCTAGAATGCCAACAGCGAGGCCACCAAATGAGGCTCCATTAAAACATTTTCCAGCTCATCCAGGCTGCTTTGTCTTGTGCTTTTCCACATGATTAATTTGTGATTAGGACACATGACAAATAAGCCAAAGGGTAGTCAGAGGCAATGAAAATGGGATTAACAGTTTCAGCATGTCATGTATTCCAGAAGTTAGGCTGTGTAATTGGTTTGAAAAGTGTCAGAACATGGCACTGAACAATGAGTTTCTGACAGACATGGAACCTTGCTCCTTGCATGCTCCCCATGAATTTGACAGGAGTCCCAAGTCTCTTCAGAGTTAAGCCTTGAAACAAAGCAGTTTAGCTTTGACTGATGCATAATAAGCTGTTTATTTCTACAGTGCCCCCCCCCGCGAGGCATTTGCTGTTTTCCTGAAGTGCATGTTGAAGAAATCCAATAGTCAGTTAAGTCTTATTAGCTGGAGCTCATTACCTTGAAAGCAGGGTTTAAAGAGACCCAGCAGAAACAGAGTTCTGGCACTTAACTCTCAGCCTGTGTTGTGATGTTAATAGAGAAAATCAGCCTGGACTTGTGCACTTTTTTGCTACTGTCTTACACGCAAAGCCTGAAATCTGTGTTCACTCCCCAAGCAGTGTCAAGTCTGATGTTCTTTGGTATTACTGGAGGACTTATTTGAGGGGGAGAAGGGGACAGAATTTACTTATTGGCTTTTCTTTGGCCCCATCTCTGTAGTAGCTGAATGACTGACAGTCAATGAATTTAACCTCCTATCACCCCTGTTACAGAGGGGAGATAACGTTCTTCATAAACCTGACTCTTTCACTTCTCTCCCTGAAAGGACCATCTCACCAACCCTGCCTTACCCCCAACTTCTGTTTGTTTCACTCTTGCTGCTGACACTATGGAGACAGTCCCATGACTATTGAGACTATGTCCACTACAAGTCAGCTCTCTCCTACTTCCACTCTGCTATTTTCCTTGTCCAGCAGCACAACTCCTCTCAACTCCCACACATTCAATCCCAGGGCATATCCTTATCTTGCTGTTTGTTCCTCTATAATATTAGGAGCTTTCTCAACTGTGAACTGGAAAGTGGGGCATTTGCTTCCTTGTTAAGAGTTTTTCTCTCAACAATTCTAGTTGTACAACCATTAAACACGAACTAACACTGCCTCCATCAGTTGCCTCCTACCATCTTCCACCTCTTCTTTCTTCTGAATCCCAATCTTTCTGTAATGACGCTGTCTCATGTTCCCACTCCTGTTCCCATCCTCACCACCTCCAACGCTTACCCTCACCATCACTCCCATTCCTCATGGGTCGTCTGTTAGTAACTATGTTGCGTAGGGAAAGAAGAAAAAAGTTTCCCTTTCTGTTCCTTCTCGTACAAGTCAGAGCTCTTGAAAATCTCTGTCATGTGCTTTTTCAGGGAAGTTGATGCAACTGTCCAGGAGCTGGGCTCTGTAATCCATTAGGGCTTTCATTTCATGCAGTTATCGCCTTTCAAGCTATTTGCCTTTTGTGAGTAGGGGCTTGCAAAAAAACAATTCCTTCAATAGCTTCACTGCAGTTGGGGAAGCTCCATTCACACTAAAACCCTCCCTATTCTTATCAGGAATATTTTAAATCAAACTCTCACAGCTCTGCAGGACGTTATTGCACTGCAAACCTTTTACCCAGTGAGCCCAGCTGCAGACTTGCCCATCACAAACATTTGAGCCATGAACGGAGGGGGCCAGAAGGGACCACAAGGGTCATCTAGTCTAACCCCCTGCCAAGATACAGGATTTGTTGTGTCTCAACAATTCAAGACAGGTGGCTATCCAGCCTCCTTTTGAAAACCTCCAGTGAAGGAGCTTCCACAACTTCCCGAGGCAGACTGTTCCATTGTCCTACTATTCTTACAGTTAGGATTTTTTTTCCTGAAATTTAATCTAAATCTGCTATGCTGTAGTTTGAACTCATTGCCTCTTGTCCTACCCTCTGTGGCAAGAGAGAACATTTTTTTCCTCATTTTTTTACGGCAGCCTTTCTGTATCTGAAGGCCACTATCATATCCCCCCTAATCTCCTCTTTTCCGAACAAAACATACCCAGTTCCTTCAACCTTTGCTCATATGGCTTGCATTCCATCCCTTTGATCATCTTTGTTGCTCGCCTCTGCATCCTTTCCAGTTTTGCTACATCCTTTCTATATATTGGTGAGCAAATTTGGACCAATATATAGTTGGACCTCCAACTGAGGCCTAACCAGCACTGAGTAGAGTGGTACTATCACCGCCTGTGACTTGCTTTTTCTGCAGCAGCATCGCATTGCTGACTCATGCAGAGGTTATGATTCACCACAACTCCCAGATCCTTCTCAGCAGTGCTGCTGTCAAGCCAGTTTTCCCCCATTCTGTATTTGTGCATTTGTTTTTTCTTTCCTAAGTGCAGGTTCTTACATTTGTCTTCCGTGAATTTCATTTTGTTGTCTGTAGTCCAGTTCTCCAATTTTTCAAGTTCCCTCTGCATTTTTAGCTTTATCCTCCAAAGTATTGGCAACCCCACCCCAGCTTTGTGTCATCTGCAAATTTTATCAGTGTGCTATATTTTATATATATAAAATAGCATCCCCCATGATGTTGCACACGCTGTGTATACAAGGTGACACTGGTGGAGTGGCCCATGCCATTCCCAGAAGTGCCATTCCCGTAAGTGCCTGTCCTTACCAGTATGATCTCGAATGCAGTGTGCATATGCTGTCACACCAGTGGGGGCAGAGTGGCTTACTATTCAAAATGGTGTCCCCCCATCTGATACTGGACAAAACCATATATAATTTTGTCTTAGTACTGGATGGGGGAAACAAACCAGCCAAGAAGAGGACTGTCTGGTATAAAGCCAGTGGCCTGCCTAGTGGGAGTAGGATGGTTCCAGGGAGAGTTTAATGGATAGGTGGCAGGGGTTGAAGTTGTGGTAGAAATCTAAAAGAGAGTTTAGGTCATCTGCCTAGAGGATGAGTTTTTTCATCCTCACACTAGCATCAACTTCCTGAATTTTCATCCTCTGGACAGATGACCTAAACTCCCTCAGATTTCCATCACAACTTCAACCACTGACACCATTAATATAACTCTCATTAGATCAATCCCATGCTAGCATTAGCTTCCTGGACACCACAATCAGCTTCAGCACTGGAACACTACAGACAACTATATACAAGAAACCCACAGATCACCTCACCTACCTTCACAGACCCAGTAACCACCCCAACCACATCGAGAAATCTCTTCTCTACAGCCAGGCACTCAGATACCAGACAATATACGCTGAGGAGAAAGTCTGGGATATACACCTTAACACATGTAAACCTGCTTTCACTAGATAAGGACATTCCTTCAGAGAGGTAGATTGCATCGTGGAATGGTCCACCCAAATACCCCAAGAAAATACAGAAATAAAACCCCCTCTGACCACGCACCTCTAGTTGTCACCTACCACCCCACAGTGGAATCCATACAGTTTATGACCAAATATTACAACCTAAACTCAATGAGGACCACATCCTGAAAGGAATCCTTTTCTGAATCCCCTCTTTTGGCCTTCAAACAATCCCCAAACACCATCAGAAGCAAGATACCCACAGACCAGGACCCACCAACTCCAAGCAGCACCACACCCTGCCAGAACAGATGCAAAACCTATAGACATATCAGCACTGCTCAGTGTTATCCGGGGTTCTCTCAACCCAAAGCTCTTGGTAACTTTACTGTTTGCGAGGTGGTATCAGAAAATCAATCAGATGGATGGGCAATGTCTCCACTGATTTAAGATTAGCATAAACCTAAAGTGCTTTTTTCCAAAATTACTATTTTATTAGATCTCCAGCACACAGAGATATGCAAAAGTGTTAGAGCACCCCCAAACAATAGTTATCCAGGGTCTGGAGGGGCCTTTGGTGGTCAAATGACAAAGTTTAAGTGGCCAGCTATCCACCTGTCACTGGAGATTCCAGGAGATATTCTGAAGGTCAAATCCAAATCACTCAGATCTTTCCCTTTTTATGTTCAAAAAGTCACATAGCTTGTCAATCACCAATAACCACTGAGCAAGCAGTTTGTTAAGCAAGAAGTTTCAAGCTATTAGTTATATAGATGTGTTTTTGCAGAGTCCACGGTCTCATGGGCCCCAACACACACACAACAAAAGCCAAATACAGACAGATTTCCAGTCTTTCCAAAACCACATACTTCACCGGTTTGAAAGTAGCAAGACAGGATGGCACAGGATCATGCTCAGTTCTCGTGGTCACTCCTCCTCCCCTCCTGGCCTGCTGAGTTATGCTAAGGCTGCTACAAAGGTCTTACAGCTGCTTTTGGAAATAAGCATAATAATCAATATTCCAGCACTGGCAATGGCCTAGGCATTTTGCTGGGCTGCCAAAATCTCCCCTAACAATCAACACCCCTCACAACACACCTTTCCAAGATCCACGAGTCCTACACATACCTATCAACATGTGTTGTACCTCATCTAGTGCACTAAATGCTCCAATAACTATGTGGGGGAAAACCAGACACTCGCAACACTCTCGAATTCACAGAAAAATGCTAAAAGATAAAAACACCCTATCACCGGTGAGTGAACACTTTTCACAAAGTGATCACTCTATATCTGATCTCTCGGTGCTCATCCTCAAAGGAAACTTGCACAACACCTTCAAAAGACAAGTCTGGGAGCGTAAAGTCACAAATTTGTTAGACACTAAAAGTTTTGGATTGAATAGAGACACTGGATTTATGGCTTATTACAACACTCTACCCTGGGACTTTTAAGCCAGTACCATGACTTCTGGGGGCCCCAGCTCATAATTTTGAATGCTGGGAGTTGGCAATAATGCATTAAAGTCTTCTTCTAAACACAGTTGCCCCTCAAGACTAGTTTTGAGCCTCAAAGGCGACAAGTAGCTCCAGGGCTATGAGCTGGAGACAGACAGACACTTCATTGATTAAGAAATACATGAAACTTCTGGTTTTCTCCTGTCTTTAAAATGAAGAGCAATTGCCACCCTGGAAACAAGAATAGTGCAAAACAGACTCCTATGAAAAGAAGGACAGACCAAGGGAAGAGTGAAATTCAATTTTCTTCACAATGAATCTATAATATGCCTTTTCCCCATGAATAAGGCAAGTGAAACGGACTCTTTACAATGTATAGCCACCAGAAGCTACTCTACAGTCACATTTGATATAATGAAACATGCCCTATTGGGGTTAGAATGTCAAATTTATTTTTCCAAGTGTTTCACGGTCAGAGCATTGAGAAACAGATTCAATTTTTATGCAAAGCCATTTTAAGAGCCAGGCCAAAAAGAAAAGTCACATTCAAGATACTCTAATGTAGCTCTATATAGAACAGCACAACTCAAGAAGAGAGAACTAAATAAAGCCAAATTATTTTTTTCCACTGAACGCTTTAAAGAGCTACTTGAAGAAACAGGCTTAAGGAGTCTAATTCTTTTACAATGTGGCTCTAGAAGTAGAAGATGCCTCTTGAGACTGGATATAATTTTTAAAATTAGTCTCACTACTCAGAAAACCCTACAGAATCATGACTGGAATAAGATAAGTCTACTTTGAGTACTGTAGCTATGGATGAAATTTCAAACATGACAGCATACACCAGCACATCCCCATACATTCAGGCATGGCAGTGCAGGTGAGTCCTGCCTTGATTTCTCTTCATGCGGAACATGAACAAGTGCAGACCAGCTTTTGGTATTAAAGGGCAACCTTCCTGGAGGATCTCTCTTTATTTAACAGTGTCCCCCACAGGCATACAGGACATGTTTTATCTCAGCTTCCTGGCTGAGGGACTCAGTGAGTCCCAGTCTGTCTGTCACCTGTCTTGAGTTTTGTAGTCCCTTCCAGCCAGGTACTTCATCTGGTTGTTCTCACCTCAAGTATCCTGATGCTGCCTGGGTGGAGTCTCCCTCTGACATGGGGATTTATGGAGGTCTCTCAAAGGGGCCATCCCAAATACTAGGCAGGGGCCTCTGGGCTGTCTGCCCACTGTGACTCTCCCTCCTGAGTCCTCCCCTGTCCTGAAGTATTTTTTCCAGGCTCCCTAGCCTGGTAGGTTCCCCAAGAACCATTCTGTTTCCAGAACCCCCCTTTAGGCTCTCTACCCTAGGAACTTACTTTCTGCTTAACCCAGATTCCTGCCCTGGGAGCACAGTTTTTGTTTAGCTCAGGCTTCCAGTCTCAGCAGGAAATTCTGCCAGCTCAATCTCCCTGCATCAGGAGCATGGCTCCTGCCTAAATCAGGCTTCTTATCCTAGGCACACAGGTTCTTATCCAACTAGCAGAACTGCTGATTTTGAAGCTTTCAGAAACCTTTTAATCTTTCTATAATTTTTCTTGTATATTTGCATTTCAACTTCCCCTCAGGCTTTAGAGGCTAATTGAATTCTATCATCTCTAATCCTCCTTTGAAACCTACTTCATTCACTATCGGTATATACATTTAAGAAAAAAAAGTTGACAAGAACTCTGTAATGCAGCTGCTTTCCTTCACTCTGCTATTTCACTAAATAATAATATAATGTAAGTAAAGAATTCAAGGAGACAGACATCGCCACTTGATGTAGATCACAGGCCTAATGTTTATATTTAATTCCACTGAATTGTTCAAAGGAGAAGCTGCCAGCTAGAACCCTGTCTCTGAAAGAAATATTGATGGAAGGCCTTTAAGGACTCAAGAATAGCTTCTGAGGGTGGATGGGGAGAACTTTACTAACCACTTACCTAATGTGAAAGAACAGATAATTATGCAGTAACTATGAAATTGTAAAGCCCTGAAAGGGCAGAATTTGTAGAATAACTTAATTCCTAGAGATTAGGGGATAGCTTGTGTGTATCCAAACCAGTGAAGGAATGTAGAGGGGGACAGAACTCTTATTTAGGTACTTTGTCATAGAACTAAAGCCACCACTCACAAATGGGGTCCAAAGACAGGATAACTGTTAATGTGGAGGAGGAAAGGTCATTGATACTAAATTGCACCATTCATACACTCTGATTTTAATATTAGGGACTAAAATTTAAATCTTTTGATAAACCTTTTGAAAAACTTCAAAGCAATAAGAAATTAGATGACTTATCAGCCGTGGATATTTCCCATTTATACATTAATTAGTGGTGAGTAATTGACCTATTATTGGGGAGGGGGAAGGAACTTCTCTGTGCCTTTAATAGTTCACAGATTTTTATTTTCCATTTCAGTGATATAAATCACCCACACATTACATAAAATTGAAGCCTGTGACAGCTAAGATTTATACATGAATTGATATATGGTCTGAAATGTGTACTGCATCCCAGGTGTTTAACACTAGATCAATTTTTTTCCCAAATAACTTTATTTTTTCATAAGATACTTCTACTTTATACTATATTTCTGTAGAGCTAAGTGAAGGGTTGCATAAACAGACATGTATACAAAGGTAACCTGGTTTCAGAGTAGCAGCCGTGTTAGTCTGTATTCACAAAAAGAAAAGGAGTACTTGTGGCACCTTAGGGACTAACCAATTTATTTGAGCATAAGCTTTCGTGAGCTACATCTCACTTCATCGGATGTCACATGCTTGACCAACATATAGATGTAATTTTGCTGAGTGACTCTGAGGTTTAATCAGGTGTGTCCATGTAGCACCGCACCAGACTAGCTGTAGAAGAGGGGTGGAACATATCTGCTGCGTATGGTCAGAGGCACTGTGGAGACACCCTAAGAACAGTTGTATTCAGGGAGAAAGCTTAGCTTTATTTTCTATGTTGCCAATGAAGTCAAACCCCAAGAACGGACTAAGTATATACAGTATATATCTATTCAATATACATATTGAATATATTCAGCTCATGTTACTCACAGTAACATGAGTATTGTATCATACTTATACAGTAGAACCTCAGAGTTATGAGCATCTCTGGAATGGTAACTTTGAAATGTTCGTTCCTCTGAACAGAATATTATGGTTCTTTCAAAAGTTTACAGCTCAACATTGACTTAATACAGCTTTGAAACTTTACTATGCAAAAGAAAAATGCAGCTTTTACCCATCTTAATTTAAATGAAACAAGTACAGAAACAGTTTCCTTACCTTGTCAATTTTTTAAAAACTCCCCCCCCCCTTTTTCTTTTTAGTAATTTACAGTTAATGCAGTGTGGGAGGAGGAGAGGGTCTCTGCTGCTGTCTGAGTGCGTACTTCCGGTTCCAAATGAGCTGTGTTGTTGACTGGTCAGTTCGTAACTCTGAAGTTCTACTCTATATGTATAATATGCCTACACAGATGAACCATGTACTCAGTAGATTTCATATTATATATATATATATATTCTATTGAGTTGTATATATACTTGTATACAGATGAACCACACTCATTCTGATTGCTCAAGGGCCAGTTTTATAATAAGCTTTAAATATTTAAATTACACTGACCACTTTTAACAAAATATATATTTTTATTTCATGTGGGAAATTAAAGAAGCTAAAACACTAGATTTGGATATCAAATCTAAAGGTAAATGGCTGTTATTCAATATCCATTGACCTTACTGAAATTGGGCTATGTAGCTGTCACTCACTGGTGCTTAGCACATTAACTATGGTGACAAATGCAAGGAAAATCCAATATTGCAGGAGCCCTTCTACACACCCCAGCAGAGATTGCAACACCAAGAGAAAATCAGAGGGCAAAAGAACCTTGATAGTGAAACTGAAGTTAAAGGGAATGAATAGGATTGTTTGGTTGTGCCAAAGGAGATGGGAACATTAGAAACTTCTGATTGATAGCAAGCCTCCTTTACATCAGTACCCACAACTGCCACATTGCATTCACTTCCCTCCCCAAAAGAAAGGATTTGTGAGGAAACTCTACAATAACGGTGCACTCTTGGGCACAGTGTGAGAGACTGCATTACCTCACCACATAGGCGGGTGACTTGGCTTGAAGCCTTCCAGAACCTGAAAAACCAGGAAACCCAGCGACCTTTGCTTTTTCCATATGTCCTTCGTTCTGTGGGATTGCCTGAAAATACCCAAAACGAAACATAACAAAAAGTGAAATGTCAAGTCAATAGCTCTGCTATGGGTACATGCATGGCCCCACAGTATGCCAACATTTTTATGCCTGACTTAAAACAACGCTTCCTCAGCTCTCGTCCCCTAGCGCCCCTCCTCTACTTGCGTTACATTAATGAATTCTTCTTCATATGGACCCATGGGAAGGAGGCCCTTGAAGAATTCCACCTGGATTTCAACAATTTCCACCCCACCATCAACCTCAGCCTGGACCAGTCCACACAAGAGATCCACTTCCTGGACACTACAGTGCAAATAAGAGATGGTCACATGAACACCACCCTATACGGGAAACCTACTGACCACTATACTTATCTACATGCCTCCAGCTTCCATCCAGGACACATCACACGATCCATTGTCTACAGCCAAGCCCTAAGATACAACCGAATTTGTTCCAAGCCCTCAGATGTAGACAAACACCTACAAGATCTTTATCAAGCATTCTTAAAACTACAATACCCACCTGAGGAAGTGAGGAAGAAGACTGACAGAGTGAGACAGGTACCGAGAAATCACTCACTACAGGACAGGCCCAACAAGGAAAATAACAGAACACCACTGGCCTGTTGGTCAGACCAATGTCATTGCAACATGAGAATTGCTTTCACGCTCTGATGTCAGTGATTTAGCACCAAAAGCACTCGACTTCCCATATTTTAGTAAGAATGATTTATTAGACTCGTCCATCACAGTAAGAGTAAGATGAGGGAAAATGGTAAGATCTCATAAAACATCCCAGGCTGTCCAGAAGGTGCTCTATCTCTGAAATGCCCTCTCATACAGTACATCAAGTCTTCCCCGAGTCCACAGGGGAGGAGATTTTATTACACATTATTCTACATGTAAGTCTCAATTCATTTCATCATCAAAATTTTAGAAGATTTCTACAATATTAAAAAAAAAGTCTGAATGAGCATAGGTTATTTACAATCTCCAGTGTGGGATCGTATTTGTAAGATGGCAAATCCTGTACATTTTTATAATAAAATTTTCTAATTTCTGTTCCATTTTAATTACTTGTCCTATCCAGAGAGAACTCTGAGATGAAATATGGATAAGGAGTCCATAAGAACTCAAGAATTTGTTACAGTGTGAAACTTCTCAGGTGTGGCTAAATCTTTTGTAGACTTGGGGAATCAAATAGACTGCTGCTGTCACAACCAGGGTGTGGGTGGTCAGACCTAGTGGTCGGAACAAGAGTTAGGAGTCAGGTAGCAGGAGGTCAGAGTCCAGGTAGGCCAGAGGGAAAACCAAGAGTCAGGCATCAGGAGGCAGGCAGGGTCAGAAACCAGAATCTAGGGTGTCTCGCAAGCAAGGTCGGCAGCAGCGGCAGGCAGTTAGATTGTTCCTCTGACAGCTCCCCTTCATGACTTACTGGTTTATTGGCCAGTCAGGGACCTGTCTGAGGCTGCCACTCTGGTCCTGCTGTGTGGTACTTCCTGCTGAGCCCAGCTCCAAAGCATCCTGCCACAGGAGTCCAGCCTCAGCCTCTTGTGGTGATGCAGACCTCAGTGGCTCCGAAGCCTATGGTTGCAGATTCCAGCCCTACAGGTTCTAACTGCTGCCATGTGGAGATGTGTAATGTTGCATCTGACAAATGTGTAGGTTAAAGTTTCAAAGCAAAGTGTGTATTTATTCTCTCATGTGGAAATGTATCTGTACAGTATTTATAACAAACTTCAAAATAATGGATCTGTGGAAGTGCCCCAGCTCTCAAGACCAAATTGGCCTGTGATAAAAGTTCTTTGTATTGCTTTCACAGGTGGGGATTCACCTAGTGGGAGAGTACCCCTGGCTAGATAGAGTCAGCAATGCTAGTTCTATTCCACCTTCTCCCAGCAGCCCCTCGGGCAGACACATGGACAGACAATACTATGGCTTGCTGGTCAGATGTGAAGCATGGGGCCTCCACATGGAACTATGCAGATTAGAAATGCCACTGGTCCTGTATATCTTCTCCTAATAGCCTAGAAATTGCAGTAATTTCTACACTAGCATTTATTTCTTATATAAATAACAACGCTTAGACAGTAAGCACTAGATTGTCACTTAGGTACTGTCTTGAGTAAGGGGTAGTATGAAGATACACTGTCCCAGGGGAATGTGGGGAAGAACAATCCCTTCTAAGGTGCAAGGGGAGTTTAGAGATTGCACCACATTGTCGGATAGTGCAGCCTGCTTCCCCCGTATGCCTGACCTACCCTGAAGGCCAAGGCAAGGAGAAGCCATGAAAGCACACAAAGGGAGCAGTAGATGTGTGCTCCCAAGCCTAGAGACTGCAGTTGCCTCTAGTTCGGAGCCTGCAAATGACAGGGAGTTGTCACCACCCACACACACACTCTAACTCTGGCAGTTGGTTAATTTTGTTCCCCACCTGCCAGTGTGAATGTCCGATAGGCAAATATCCCTTTACAGCATCACTTCCCTCTTCCTCATCTGCTGTTCACTTATAGATGGGGTGAAGAGAGCTCCTTCCCCCGTGGAAGTTCTGCTCATCTAGCATTCTGGGTAAAATAACTTATGCAGATGAAGCGGTTCTGTGGTCATTCTCCCTGTTCACCGACAGGTGGGAGCAGACAGCTCCTTACCCAGAGAGCGTTAGGTCACAGGGCTTACATGTGTTCTAGCAATATAAGGAGGATGAAGATTGAAAAAAATCACTATTTTCCTTCAGATCTTATTGAATCTGCTACTCTCAATTGTATTATTATCTATTTATAGGTAGGATCCTACCAAACTCATGGTCCATTTTGATCAATTTCGCAGCCAGAGGGTTTTAGAATTGGTCAATTTCACATTTTCAGATGTTTATATCTGAAATTTCATGGTGGTCTAACTCAGATGGTTACAACTTAAAAGGTACTCAGAGATGGGTCTGATCTCCCTTCCCCCTAGCCTTTCAGGGGAAGAACAAGTCGTGCCCCTCCCCTCCCCAGCCCGGCAGCAACTTGCAGCTTGGAGCCCCCCAGCTGGGGTACTCCAAGCAGCAAGGGGGAGATTAGATTTAATGAGGAAGGGCTAATTTCATGGTCCATGACATGTTTTTTAGGGCTGTGAAATTGGTAGGGCCTTATTTATAGCTAGTGCCAAAGGGCATATTGAGAATGAGACTCCATTGCGGTATGCATTTACTAATATCGAGCAATAGACCGTCTCTGCCCCTAAGACTTTACAATTAAAATAGACAAGACAGACAAAGGGTAGGGGAAAGGGAAAGAACTTACAAATAGGCGGATGGTTTGGAAATATTATGTTAGTTCCACAATTATTTTTAATTCTTTGAGTGGGGTTTAGTTAGAAGGGGGATTCACTAAACAGAAAGATAAGGAAAGGGAAAGGGGCCATAAAAGGGATTGACGTGAGGGGAAATAAGGCAGGGGAGACCAGGAAAGGAAGTGTAAGAGACACCTCAACTTATTTTGTTTGTTAAGAGAGGGTAAAGACTTCAAACAGGACAGACTTGGGGTTTTTAACTTTATCTCTTAAAAGGGTATGTCGTATGGAGAGAAAGTGATGGGGCTGGACAGTCCTGGATGCAACACAAGCCTGGTGGATTTTGATAGTCCACATTTCAGAAGAGCCATAGGGTTAAAAACAAATGGTATCAATCAAAGAGAGGGGTTTGAGGTTTTTTAATGCTGTCTGAAATACATCTCTGCGCTTGCTGTCAGAAAAGGCCACTCTGGGTAGGACTGGGTGTAATAGGGACAAATCATTGCTGTGTTTTCCTTGTAATGCTTCTGGCACTGAGAAAACTTGTTGTAGGTTTTCCAGGCCTTTCACTGAGGGTCAGTAAATATTATTTAAAGACGAATGAGGTCTGCTTTGTTATAGCTGTCCAATTTGGATGTTCCCAAGTTATTTATGTACATCTGCTCCACCAGCTCTTGCCAGACATCAGGAACTTTTGACAAATTAATACTGTACATTTGTGTATGTAGTATCTCCTCAGAGTACAACAAAAAAGCCATATAAGCAGTGTGAAGAGAAATTAATTTGCATCATACAATATAGTCCCGTAGCCAGTATATTGTTAAATATTTACCAGTTGTGCCAAGAAAGCAAAGTATCAAAAAAGGGATGAATATTAGTCTGTGGAGTCAAGACTATAAATCTGAGATAGTCTTTAGTGTCCTACCATGCCAAACAGAACAACTGAAATTGTTAAAAATGTAAATGGGTTATTAATATTATAAAGGAAAGGCATTCAAACCATGCTTAAAATGATTATTCCATTTAGCTCCACAATGGGTATTACTAACTAAATTCCACAAAAAGCCAAAGTGTGACAGTGATACAAATGTTTGTACTTCTATGGCTATTTTGGAAATCTCTTCACACAAAAAAAAGAAAAGGAGTACTTGTGGCACCTTAGAGACTAACCAATTTATTTGAGCATGAGCTTTCGTGAGCTACAGCTCACTTCATCGGATGCTGTAGCTCACGAAAGCTTATGCTCAAATAAATGTGTTAGTCTCTAAGGTGCCACAAGTACTCCTTTTCTTTTTGCGAATACAGACTAACGAGGCTGTTACTCTGAAACCTGACAAAAAAGAGAGGCATTTTCCCCCTGTACCTTTGCTTTCACTAAAGCTTATTGGAAATAACATGAAACCCTGTGGAAATTCATATCTGTTTATCACTAATAATCTCTTTAGAGACTTTGAGTGGAAAACAGAGAAAGAAACAGGTTTGTAGATGTAGTGGAAAGCTCATTCTAGTAATGCAGAATTGCTTTCTCTGTTCAGGTCTGCTTATTTTGTAAGCACAGATGTTACTGTCATGACTTCACACAACTCAGGAACCACCAATTTAAAACAAGTGAACAACTGGCAACTGCTACCACACTGAAGTATCAGGAAATCACTGAGACACCTAAGATACCACAGAATAGTAGAGCTGATAGTGATCTTTTATTAGTAATCTCTAAGCAATATACCTGTTAGCAGAGATGTGTGAGTCCACAAAATTATACTACTCTATTTTATGTACAAATATATACCTACAGTTGCTCCTGTGTATATATAACATTGACCATAGATGGATCATAAATAGTAAATACCCTAATTTATTCACAAAGATACTGCAACTCTTAGTACAAACTGCCAGTGTTCTCAGCCAACACAAAAATAAAATTGCAAGAATCAGTGTTGTTCAATTCCAGTTTATTTTAACTGTCTCTTCAAACAGAGCAAGTGCTATTTTCCCTATCCTTGGCATGTGTCTGATCATGTGGTTTAGGTTCCTAGGACTTCAATCAGGATAGGTTCTATCTGACATGACAATACAATATGAACAGATATCATTTAATAGGATGCCAAAGCTCTCAACTCCTTGTTCACAGGGTTGTCTGTTCTTAAAGACAATGAGCTTAATTCAGATCTGACGTAAGTGGGTGTGACTTAGCAGAAGTAATTGAGGATGCACCCTCTTAAACCATGTGTGAATTTAAACCAATGGTTGAATTCTCTTAGTAAGGACAGTGCAACTTCACTGAAGTCAGTGGGCTTTCACAGCCCAATAAGAACTCAAATATTGTTACTTAAACTCTTAGATATGAAGGTACAATTATCCCAGTGTCCTAAATCACTTAGCAGTTAACTCAGCTTGTTCGTGAGTTGAGATTGCCTTCAGTAATTAATATAAGCAGGCTAAAGATGGCAACACCTAAAGATTTTCCAACCCTCTGTCTGTTCTATTGGGTTTGCGGAATAAATCTGAGTTCACAAATCTTTGCAAAATATAGTTCACAGCAGTGTTCCTTCCTCCTCTTCCCCTACCACAATTCACATTTTATAAATTAATGAGTTTTTCTAGCTAAACAAAAGCTTGAGCTAAGTATTCTCAATAAAAGACCTCATCAGCCACATGATCTTGGGGAACTTTATGGAACTGTTTCCTCAAGACTACACTGAGAACGTACAGGGAAAACTCACATGTTTTAGCTATATTGCTGACTATTAACTATAAAGGGCACAAATAACAACAGCACCAGGCTTCTTCCCTTTGGCCAGTCAGTTCTCAATGCCCCGGGTGGTGCATACGCTCTTGCTTGCTATGTTACTATTGGATCGAAATTGCAATTCATCGAGAGTTGATCAGGCCCAGAGTGTGTCAGTTACTCACTGTCAGTTACTCACTGTGTCAGTTACTCACTGTCAGTTACTCACTGCCAAGCCCTTGGTCACATTGTCATAATTCAGATCCTACTTCTTGGCAAATTACAGTAGGAGAGAAGAAATCCTGAAATAAAAGATAAGCAAAATATTCACTTGCCTTGACAGCATAGACAGCCCTGCTAAGTAGGTTCTTAACCTCTCTTTCACAGTATAGTTTAGATACCTGAGCAATCGCACATGGGAAGATCAAGCCTGGCTCTGAAACTAAAAGCTGGTTATCTCTGTGTCAAGTTGTAGAATGTCTCCCTCACCTGAATGGGTTTTGTATCTCCAGGAAGGAAGAGAGAAAGAAAGAGAAAAAGAGAGTGAATGTGAGTGACCAGAGCTCCTTTTAAATTTTTGGGGAAGATGAAGCAATGTATTCCCTATAAAGTCCTTGTATTCATTATTGAGGCAGTAGGATACATGGAAGAGAATGGCAAGAAAAGCTTGAATCCAGTTCAGATAATTTCTACTTTTTACTGTCTCAGTCCATCTCCCAAAATTAGATATGGATATTAGGTTATATCCTCTTCCACTACCCCACAAATAGCCTCAGCCTCAGTGATTCCATATAATACTTTGATGGACCTTTTGTTAGCAGCTGCACACTGATCCCTCCAGCCCAATGGTAAATGTGGTGTTTGAAATTTAGGACAAGAAAAGCCACAGCAGAAGCCAAAAGGAAAGTTTTTGCCACAGGGGAGGTTTAAAGGAGAAACCTATTTTATCAAAATGATAATCTGAGTATTCAACAGAAGGTCAGCTCCTGGGGCTGGGTATAGACTGGGGCTAGCTGCAGAAACACAAGAATCAGTATGATCCCTCTCATCCATTCCCAGGCTTTTCTTGGGGAAAGGGAAAGTCTCTCCCATTCACTGGGCTTTCAAATGTGTGAACGTATCTCCGGAAAAACAGCATGTACATCTGGTCCTCAGACTTTCCCAGCTGTTGCAGGAAACTTGTCCAGTTATTCCATCTACAGTAGAAATAAACTCAGGCTACAGACTATTCTTCTTCCCCTCAGGAAGCTCTATTGCTCCTTCACTCTCTTCTAGTTCTACTGTAGTTCTCAGGGCTCTAGGATCCAATCCTTCCTAGGACTACAAGAGACCTCCTACTTCTACCATGGAAAATAGCCCCATGAAATCCGCTTTCTCCCTTCTTCCACTTCTGCTTATTTCATTCCTTCAGACTGGACACTTATGACAGATGTTGCACAGCAGCGCCAACTGCAGCAACACTCTGCAGAGAAGACTAGTAACCCTTTCTGACCCTGGTCCAGTGTGTGATTTGAATATCCCATCACACACAGTCATCCTCATGAGCAAGTGTAATGACCTCTGCTCACTGCAAGTCCACCCACCTGTCTCACAGTGCAATATTACAGAGGTTTTCATCTCTGATGCACCCTGCAGGGTGGCTGTCTTTGCATACCACTCAGCCCTCTGTCTGAGAAGTGTTTAGTTCAAACACCTTCAGGGGTAACCAAATGTCTAGGTGTAGTCCTAAAGAATCAATTTAATCTTCCGGGTTATCTGTTCAACCCTTTCCTGGGGTTTCACTACATTTCCCCAGCTCTGGTTCTGAGCACTGTCCTGCCCAACGTAAGTCCTGCTGAGGCCTCTATGCTCCAACAATCTCTAGCACTTCAGCCCTTCACAGGAGCCAGCCTTCCTGTCTGCTTCCAGGTGAAGTGAATGTGACTAACTGGGCCTTTTTAACCCTTTCTTGATCATTACTGGAGGTAGAGATTTCACCCCATCCCAGCAAGCCATGGGCCCATCTGGTAAATGCTATATGACTTCCTTCCTAGAAGAGGAATTCCACATTGTGGTGAGCCACATCTATTCCACATCAATGTTGAGCTTCACTTGGGAAGCGTATTGTTAGGGTACATGCCGTGGCATTATTTGGGAGCTAAAGGAAAGAAGCTAGTCGATGGCTGAGGAACATTCTGGACATCAAAAAGGAGGGCTGAACAAGCTGGTTCCTGTGGTGGAGCAATGGTACTGAAGAGTTAGAGCATATTTTCCAGGGTCTTATTGAACCATAGAATCATAGAAGACTACGGTTGGAAGAGACCTCAGCAGGTCATCTAGTCCAACCCCCTGCTCAGAGCAGGAGCAACCCCAACTAAATCATCCCAGACAGGGCTTTGTCAAGCCAGGCCTTAAAAACCTCTAAGGATGGAGATTCCACCACCTCCCTAGGTAACCCATTCAAGTACTTCACCACTCTCCTAGTGAAATTGTTTTTCCTAATATCCAATCTAAGCCTCCCACACTGCAACTTGAGACCGTTGCTCCTTGTTCTGTCACTGCCACCGCTAAGAACAGCCGAGCTCCAGCCTCTTTGGAACCCCCCTTCAGGCTGCTATCAAATTCCCCCTCACTCTTCTCTTCTGCAGACTAAATAAACCCAGTTCTCTCAGCCTGTCCTCGTAAATCATGTGCCCCAGCCCCCTAATAATTTTCGTTGCCCTCCACTGGACTCTCTCCAATTTGTCCACATCCTTTCTGTAGTGGGGTCCCAAAACTGGGCGCAATACCCAAGATGTGGCCTCACCCATGCCGAATAGAGGGGAATAATCACTTCCCTCTATCTGCTGGCAATGCTCCTACTAATGCAGCCCATATGCCATTAGCCTTCTTGGCAACGAGGCCGCACTATTGACTCGTATCCAACTTCTCATTCACTGTAATTCCCAGATCCTTTTCTGCAGAACTGCCGCTTAGCCAGTCGGTCCCCAGCCTGTAGCAGTGCATGGGATTCTTCTGTCCTAAGTGCAGAACTCTGAACGTGACCTTGTTGAACCTCATCAGATTTCTTTTGGCCCAATCCTCTAATTTGTCTCAGTCACTCTGGACCCTATCCCTACCCTCCAGCATATCTACCTCTCCCCTCAGCTGAGTGTCATACATGAACTTGCTGAGGGTGCAATCCATCCCATCATCCAGATCATTAATGAAGATGTGGAACAAAACTGGCCTCAGGACCGACCCCTGGGACACTCCACTTGATACCGGCTGCCAACTAGACATCGAGCCATTGATCACTATCTGTTGAGCCTGACGATCTAGCCAGCTTTCTATCCACCTTATAGTCCATTCATCCAATCCATACTTTTTTAACTTGCTGGCAATACTGTGGGAGACCGTATCAAAAGCTTTGCTAAAGTCAAGGTATATCATGTCCACTGCTTTCCCCATATCCACAGAGCCAGTTATCTCATCATAGAAGGCAATCAGGTTGGTCAGGCATGACTTGTCCTTGGTGAACTCATGTTGACTGTTCCTGATCACCTTCCTCTCCTCCAAGTGCTTCAAAATGGATTCCTTGAGGACCTGCTCTATGATTTTTCCAGGGACTGAGGTGAAGCTGTAGTTCCCCAGATTCTCCTTCTTCCCTTTTTTAAAGATGGGCACTATATTTGCCTTTTTTCCAATTGTCTGGGACCTCCCCGATCACCACGAGTTTTCAAAGATAATGGCCAATGGCCCTGCAATCACATCAGCCAACTCCCTCAGCACCCTTGGATGCATTGCATCCGGACCCATGGACTTGTGCACGTCCAGCTTTTCTATGTAGTCCTTAACCTATTCTTTCACCACTGAGGGCTGCTCACCTCCTTCCCATGCTGTGCTGCCCAGTGCGGCAGTCTGGGAGCTGACCTTGTCTGTGAAGATGGAGGCAAAAAAAGCATTGGGTACTTCAGCTTTTTCCACATCATCTGTCACTCGGTTGCCTCCCCCATTCAGGAAGGGTCCCACACTTTCCCTGATCATCTTCTTGTTGCTAACATACCTGTAGAAACCCTTCTTGTTACCCTTCACATCAGTTGCTAGCTGCAACTCCAATTGTGCTTTGGCCTTTCTGATTACACCCTGGCGTGCTTGAGCAAAATTTTTATACTCCTCCCTGGTCATCTGTCCAAGTTTCCACTTCTTGTAAGCTTCCTTTTTGTGTTTAAGCTCATCGAAGATTTCTCTGTTAAGCCAAGCTGGTCGCCTGCCATATTTGCTATTCTTTCTGCATATGGAGATGGTTTGTTCCTGCACCCTCAATAAGCCTTCTTTAAAATACAGCCAGCTCTCCTGGATTCCCTTCCCCCTCATATTAGCCTCCAAGGGGATCCTGCCCATCAGTTCCCTGAAGGAGTCAAAGTCTGCTTTTCTGAAGTGCAGGGTCCCTATTCTGCTACTCTCCTTTCTTCCCTGTGTCAGGATCCTGAACTCGACCATCTCATGATCACTGCTGCCCAAGTTGCCTCCCACTACTTGCCTTACCAATTCTTCCCTGTTTGTGAGCAGCAGGTCAAGAGGAGCACAGCCCCTACCATTATGTTAGGCCATTTTGTCTGGAATGTACTTTAAGATTTTTTCAGTATTTATCTTGGGGAGCTCAGACACTTCCTTCATAAATCTGGACACAAAATTATTTACGTGATCCGTCAAGATCTCATGTGTCTTCCATATCCAGAGAAACACTTTTAGCAGGCCAATAATCTGGAGAGAGCTTTCTCTTTCCCCAACTTGTAAAAAGATGGACTAGAACAGGACAATCAAAGGAATTCAAGGCTGTATGGAGGAACTAAGAGGAAACTTGATGTCTCTATTGGCTGCTCTTCTGGGCAAGCTGTAGTTCTCAGGCCTCTGGGACCCAGTTCCTTCCAGACCTACAAGAGAACTACTTCTTCTTCGAAAGCATACAGCCCCAGTATCCTTCTTCCTTCCTTTTATTTCTTGTACCTTTCTTTCTTATTTCCTCCAGCTAGAAGACCCTCCTTCCAGTCTTAAACCTGGGCAGGAGTTGTTGGGTATGTGGGATTAAGACCTGTACCCTTAAGAGTTTTAGCTTCCCAGACAGGAAGTGTGGGGAAGAGATGCTGTAAAATCAGTTAGAACTGTGTTACTGAATAAAGAGGATCTCTTATAATACCAAAGTGATTCCTGAACACCGTGTATTGCCTGGAATAAGTAGAAATCAAAGAAAATAACCTGAGTGGAAGAACAGTCCAGCTGTAAGCTACACCACAACTGAAACACTCTGGAGATGGGGAAGACAACTGTGTCTGCAAGCAATGGGTGCCAGTGACAAGAAAGATAATCAGAAGGCAGTCTTATCTCTGACAATAACTGTGTAATGGGCTGTTGAAGTGCATTAAGGTGGCCAGGCAGGCCAGTTAGCTTCACCTGGAGTGCACCTGGAGGGGGAGCCAGGGAGCATGCCACTAATTAGAAGTAGGCTCAGCTGGGCAGGAACAGGCGGGGCCTATATAAAGCCCAGGAGCAGTGAGCTATAAGAGGGCTGCAAGAAGGCAGGGAATTAGGTTGTAGTTATCCCTGAGTGGAGGGATGTGGGAGGTTAGCAACCCCAGAGAGCGGGGAAGCCAGATGAGAAGGAGGAAGACTAGTGAAACAGCAGCAAGGGATAGGACCATGCAGAGACCTTGTCGGCTTGTTATAGGGTCCCTGGGCTGAAACCTTAGGGAAGTAGCAAGGTTGTTGAAGATGCTGGCCAGACAGTGGGTCTGGAAGGACTTTGAATTCTCTGGATGGGGATGATCTTAGTGACCTGGCTGGAGGGCCAAGCCATGAAGAGGAGACTGCAGATCTGAGAGTGAACGGGGCTGCAGAGCAAGACTGGAGTGGGGAAGACACAAGCGGAGGGAGAGAGCAAGCCTGGTGGAGCTAATTCTCAGGACAGCCAGCAGGTGGCACTGCTAGTGGTGAGTGAACCCTGTGACAAGCTGATTCTGACACACTTGACATGTTTGACAGTTTTTAGTTAACTCACGCAGAGGATGTTAACTAAGAAACTGCATTGAAATGTGGGTTTAGACTTGTAACCACTAGTCCATATTATTCCCAATCAAATGAGTTGGTGGAAAATGATAAAGCAGCAACTGAAAAAGATTGTGGAGTCAGACTCTGACCCATACTCTGTTTGATGCCATCCTGTCATTTATGAAACATAGTTTGCCCCCTGCAGATGTCTTATTTAAACTGAAAACTAGAATGCCTATAATGGTAGAAGCTGATGTCAGAGGAAGTGAGGATTTGCAGAAGTGTAAAGAAACAGATACAGCTAAACAAAAGTAGCAATGTGATTTGGGATCCTGGGAGCTGCTCCCGTTTCATTAACAGTATGCAGTGCACATCTATGGTGGAAATTGGTGGTTGCAAAAAGCAGTGGTGTCACATTGGGGTGCACCACAATTTCATGAAGTTGTCACTGCAACAGATATATACTGAGGAGGAATATGCAGCACCTTCTCGAGTGTCAAGACGGATGGGAGACATGCAGCACTGTGTTTGCCATTTTGCCTGTGGAGGGCTCGGGGAACAATCACAGCAGGTCAAGACAACTGAGCCCCAGGACATAACACTGCCAGAGCAAATGGACTCACTGGCCCCTGATATTTCAAAGGAGACCCACAAGTCCAAGTAACAATGCAAGACTCTTCAGAGATTAAACAAACACTGTTAGTAAGTTTAGTTAACAGGCTGGTTATAAGTATTTAGAATTGTGTGTTATATAAATGATGTTTAAGTGTTATTCTTATTAAGCTTTGGCTGGGAAAGGAAGATGTGGTATTGGGAACTGAATCTTTACAGGGTATAGCTTCCCAGACAGCAAGTGTGAGGGAGGGGCATGCAGAAGTCCATGTTTTGTTATGCAGGGGCAGTTGGTAGTGAATAAACAGAATCTCTTGGGCCCAGGGTGATTTCTGAATGCCAGAGGGAGGTGCTGAGGGTAGGTCCTGTCTGCAAACCAGACTCTTAACCCCTTCCTTCTTTGGTTGAGTGTAGGATTTTACATGTGGATTTTGCTCACCCTCAAAAGAAAAGCAGTTCTTTGGGATAGAAATCAAAGAGAGATCACACATATTTAAGATATTGGCTCATAATAGCATCACTCCTGTATCCAGATGCAAGTATCCTAGTCACTAATCTGAAATTTGCTCTTAATGCTGAGATAGTAAAGGTCAATTTAGAGCCCTACTTCACATCACAAGCCTCAGGATCTAATCTTTTAAATAGCGAACACAACATTTTGTAATGTTCCCTCTCCTTGTATATAGACTTTTAATGCCACACCTTTCTACTCAAGTCAGGCTAAGAGATTTAAGAAATGTTTGAGTGTTGCACTAAAGTAACAGCTGCAGGCTAAGCATCAAAGCTTCAAGTTGTTTTCTTATATAAAGCAGTTCAAAAGCTCAGACCTGCCAGGAGAAGAGATGTCAAACTAACATTTGACTTTTGGGATCAGCTGAGTCCAGGGGCATTATGTTGTTGTGGCCTTTTTTTTTAAAAAAAAAAGCTTCTTTGTTTGTCTGACTTAAGTGGTGCACAAATAATTAGATCACTATATGTGCCTTCAGAGGTAGAACAAGAAACTTAAACCTTGTCTTGTCTACCCTTGATCAAGAAATGCCCATGAGAAATCTAAGATACTGAGTGAGTGATAAAGTTGATGGAAAATCTGAGCCTTGTATTTCAGATTACTGGGCACACTTATTTCTAAGGTTATCTGTTCTTTTAGAAAGCTTGTTCTCAGTAGGCAAAATTAATCTCTTATATAATACCTTTGCAGTTAGTGGCAATACACCAGGGATGAATTTGGACCAATGTGTTTAAACTGATATAGAAGAATTAGTAGTTTTTATGGCAGGAACCCATCACAAATCCATTCAAAGTTACTTATGAAAATAGTTTGCAACAACAGAAAGCTGTTGTGGTGTGTGTTGTAGGAAACTGCAGGACTAGAACCGGGGACTACAAGGGTGTGGGGCTACCCACACTTCTATATCACTACTGAAGGCTCAAGTCAGCTTTCTCCTGAAGAAGCCTATGATGCTAGACATTACAGGAAGTACCACCCAGTGAAGCCTGAGTGGCAGCCGCCCCTCCCCCCCGCTGATTGGTTGGCTCATGTAAGTATATAAACCAAGAAGTTAGCATGGTTAGCTGTCTGAACAATGATGTAGACCGTTTGTTTACTTCTGCCCAAGACCTTGCCTTGCTGTGAACTCTAGACTCCACTTCTGACCCCAGTTCATTCCTGACTCCACTACTTTCCTGTTGTCTGTAACCTGGTACCTGACCCTGACTTCCTGGTATCCTAACCTGGCTTAACACCAACTCTGCAACTTGCCTCCCACCTGCTGCTCTGTGCCTGACTCTAATTTCCTGGTGTCCTTACCCATCTTCTCCCTAATCCTGCTACTTGTCTCTTGACTGCAACTTGGTAACTGACCATTGCACACAGTCCACCCATGGCCTAGCCCTGACAGTTTGGATGTATGTGACTTGTTTTCTCTGAGACAGAGAACTTATCAGGGTATTGGGGGGAGGGGAGAACACTGGTAGACATAATTAATGTGGGTAGAAAGATGTTACCTGAGTTGCATAAAACCTAAGCTTTTTGTGACTGAGTCATTTTACCTGCTACACCTTTACTAAGTCATTACCAGTAGATAAAAATACTTGTTTTTGCAAGATCTTTAATTGTCTTATTGGTAAAAGACTAGGCAAGAAGTGTACGGCTGTCATCAGTGTAACTAATACTTGAAACTCTGTAGTGTGAGACAGCTACACTGGATAACAACAGCAATCACTGACTGAGAGCTGTGTAATTAAAATGACAGAGTAAAGGGTTGCATGTGCAACAGTACAAGACCTGGCACCTGTCCAAGAATTCTGGAGGCCAGCTTCTAATAGGTTAGAGAACTTTCAATTATCAGTGTAATTCCAGCTTGTTCCTTCCCAGGGAACAACGATAGTAACTGGTGTTACCCCAGAATTTGATTAAGCAAATTGCAACCATATTGTGTGCATTCGGCTACCATGAATTCATAGAATACCACCTAGTTAAGGGTTAATTTGAACAAGTAGGGCTTCTGGAGGCAAAGTCAAATGCTAGCTGCAGGCTTGCAGTTTCTGCTAATCAGCATGGGAGGAGGGAGGAAAGTCAATAAATTGAGACTGGAAGAAAATAAGTGGATGGAGACCTTGAGTTTGGGCACATTTTGATATAGAAGTTTATTATGACGAAGATTGCTAGGAATGTTTTAAGTAGCTTATTGAACTTAAGAGAAGTGATAATCCAATGGGGTGTCCCTATGAGCTATGTGTTTTGTAAAAGTTAATTATAAAAAGACTAGATAATAGAGTGTATTTTGGAGCAGTTCTCTGAAGCTGTCATGAGAGACTTTTTCCTGACCCCTCATCCCCAGAGGGGAAGTGACTAGCCATCACCAACCTGCTGCTAATTATTCAATATCTCAGATTCTCGGTAATTATTTGGGATGTTCTAAACCTATTGCTTATGTCTCTGTGTGCTTAAATCTAAAAAATGGTAGTTTAGATAAGAGCATCATGCAGGGCTGGATTACCCAATAGACAGGCTTAGGGCACCAGCAAAGCAGGGGGCACCAAAAAAAGAGGTTGTGTTTTTTTTAATTGATATTTGATGTTTCAAGAAAAGCACCGAAGTAGTCATCATGGGGAAAAATTGGAACTTTGTTAGACTTCCTTACACTCCACTACAGTCTACCCCCGTTTTTCTGTTCTCTTTTTATTACTTATCCCCACCTAAACCAGGAGGGCATCCTACTAATGTAGATTGAAATAATGCGAGGAAATCAGATCCTGTCATGTATTTCAATACATTTATTATTGATATATTCTTCTGAGTTATACGTACTTGATTCATTTTTTTCTTTCATATATATATATATATATATATATACACACACACATAAAAATAGTGTACATTGTGTTATTTGGTTTTTTTTAAGTTCAGATAACTGAGATAAGGGGCAGGATGAAACGTAACCAACTGAGTGGAGCACAAAAATGTAAACTGGCGGAAGAAAAGAAACAAAAAACTAGTGAAATTTTCCAAAATCTTCCAAAGCTGACATCATTTTTTCAAAGCGAATCCATCAGAAAGAACATCTTCTCTCAGTAGCACAGACATTGTTCCAAAACCTGCAGGTGTTTCAGAGACTGACCCTTCTGGAATTGTGTATGTTTCACCAATAGAAGAACATGTGGATGTGTCAGACTGTAACTGAACATCCTACTCCTGGTGGTAAAACAGACATTGTTCTAGAAGGTGTGGATGTGTCAGAGACTGAACCTGCTCCTGCTGTAAATAATAGGAGAAAAGATCCTGGTATGTGGGTTGATTTCAGTACTGATGATGTAGCTTACTTGGCTAGATCGTGGACCAAATGACTGTCAGCACCACACTGGGCCATTTGAGAAATTATGTCGGACTTTTACCAATGGCAAAGAAACAAGATATTGTCCACAAAAAATATTTTTCTGCACGAAAGCGAATGGTGAGAAATACACTCGAGAATAGCTACTGTGTTCACCATCAACAGGGTCTGTGTACTGTTTTGTTTGCAAATTTTTTGCATATAAACCTTCAACATGCTGGTTTGCTGCAGATGAATTTAGGGACTGGCAGAATACTGTTTTAATTGTACAACATGAAAATAGCACGACTCATTTAAATTGAAGACAGGGCTTTGGATTGACACAAAAATTGGAAAAACAAATTAAAGGGGAGCATGAATACTGGCAACATGTCTTGCAGTGTGTTATAGCTGTTCAAACATTAGCTGAACATGGTCTGCCTTTCTGGGGATCAAATGACACATTTGGATCATTGCAGAATGGAAATTTCTTGAGAAGGTTGGAGCTTGTGGCTCAGTTTGACCCATTTTTAGCAGGCCATATCTCAAAATATGGGAATGCTGGCAAAAGTAACCCATCACACTTATCCAAGACAATATATGATGAACTCATTGGTATAATGAGTGACAAAGTTCATTCGGCTATTATGGATGAAATAAGTACTGCTGAGTACTTCAGTTTATCTGTCGACGCTACACCTGATCTTTCACATATTGATCAGTTGAGTATTGTACTAAGATATGTGCCTCCCACAGATGGAAAACCAGTTGAATGATTTATAACATTCCTCAATTTGAAAAGCCACACTGGTGAAGAAATGGCAAATCAAGTACTGCATTGTCTGTGCCAAGTTTGCAAAACAGATCTCTCAAAGTGCAGAGGTCAATCTTATGACAACGCTGCCAACATGTCAGGGCATTATCGAGGAACGCAGAAGAAGCTTTTAGAACAGAACAAATATGCCATATTCATACCATGTGCTGCACACTCTCTGTCTTGTTATCCGCAGTGCTGTTGGTTGATGTCCGGTGGCAATAAGTTTTTTCTCAACAGTTCAGTTACTTTATACATTTTTCTCTGCCTCAACACACCGATGGGCAGTTCTTAAAACATATTTGGGCAATGATTGTGTGTTGAAATCTCTTTCTAATACTTGCTGGGAGGCACATGCAGTGGCAACAAGTGCAATTCTGGAGTCCTATTCAAAGATTGGTTTCAGAGTAGCAGCCGTGTTAGTCTGTATTTGCAAAAAGAAAAGGAGGACTTGTGGCACCTTAGAGACTAACCGATTTATTTGAGCATAAGCTTTCGTGAGCTACAGCTCACTTCATCGGATGCAAAGATGCATTAGAAAGTATAGCTGAAGACCAATCACAAAACGGAGAAACTATACGAGAGGCAGAAAACATTGCAAACAAGACACAAGCACTAGTTTGTATTCATGTTGACCATGTGGAATGAAATTTTACAACACTTTTACCACACAAGTCAAGCTCTCTAAGAAAAAATTGGATTTGAAAAAATCTGTAGACCTCTGTCAATGATTAGCAGACCTCTTACACACTTTGAGGAATGATTTCAAAGATTTGAAGACATATCAAAAGATATCTTGCCTGATACTAACTACAAAGAAGCCCAGTCCCACAAGCAAATCAGGAAAAAAACAAGCAAATGATAGCAGTGCAACCAAAACAGCATTGAATCCTAGAGACACATTTCGCGTATCTACTTACCATGCTATAACTGATACACTTGAAGCTCATATGAAGAGGAGAGGTGAAGTGTACAAAGAAATATCAAGTAATTTTTCTTTTCTAAACAATATGGACTTATCTGATGAATAATATTCACAAGGTTCCCAAAAGCTAGTTGACTCATATCCTGTTGACTTGAACATGAATCTCTGTGGAGAAGTATGGCAGTTCCACAGTTATATGCACGTAAAGTTTAATGAAACAGAAAAAATGAAATTCAGTCACATTGATCTTCATGACACACATTGTATTCCATCTTTCAATATTGTATTTCCAAATGTAGAGATTGCACTACGTATTTTTCTAACATTGATTACTAACTGCTCCGCAGAATGCTCTTTTTCTCAGCTGAAAAGAATAAAAAACCCTTGGAACAACAATGTGCCAGGATAGACTTGATTCACTTTCCCTATTGTGTATAAAAGCACACATGCTTCGTCGAGTCAGCTTCAAAGAACTTATCCAGAATTTTGCAATCAGAAAATCTAAAAAGAAGCTATTTTAATTTCAGCATACATGTAAGTTTTTTGTGTCATTTTTGAAAAATAAAATTTTATTTTACGGTATAGTATTGTTTTTATTTGGAATTACATATGGGAGGGGCACCATAATCTTTTCAGTGCTTAGGGCCTCTAAAGGTCTTAATCTGGCCCTGAGAGCATGCTTACTTGTATCAGTCTGTCATCAGCCAGAGGCACTGTGTTCCCACTGATTTATTCCTGACACCACCTGGAGTGAAACAGTTAAGTTACGACTGCTTTGGGTTCTGAAAACCCGGGCTAACAGTGGAAGAATCATGCACAATTAATAATCTAAGGCTAGATTCTGTTCTCCATTTTGAATTCAACAGATTTAACCTGGATTTACACTTGTGTAAATGAGAGCTGTTACTAAAATAAGCAAGTATGACTTTGGGCTTGATTCTTGTTTGCATTGATTGAGGCCACTTTATGCTACCAGAGCAAAAGGCCCTTAAATTACATTCATATTCACTTTATGCTCACTTTGAGGCCACTTTGCAGCGCCAGAGGAGTGCAAAAGGCCCTTATGGCAAATAAAAGCCAGGCTGTTAGAAGCCTAGAAGAAAGTTAGAGACTGGGATGTGAGCACTGCAGCACACCCATCGTAGTGCAGTATTTGCTGAACTGGCACAGAGCCCTGCTCAATGTTTTTCTAAACTTAGAAACCTACAAGACTTTTTGTATGGTGTGAATGCTCACTTGTATCTGGAGGGTTGAAAAGAGTGTGTGTACTAGAGCCAGAGCCTCTGATACTTAGCTTTTATGTAGTCCTTAGTTAAGCAAAATCCCACTGCTTTTATAAATCTGTTAAGACTTCATTATTTGACCCAGTGACTTATTTGGGAAGTTCAGATGCTTGGTGCCCATCAGGATTTAGCCTAATAATACACTTAAGTGGAAGTTCTAAGTGAATAATAAGCTCAGTGAAGACTAGGTTTAGTCCCAATTGTTTTGAGTAAATGATTTTTTTAAAATACCATTCTTGGGCCTCATCCTGTGAGGTGCTGAACACTCACTTCTCCCACCATCACAGGAAAAATCTCACTGAGTCTCTAAATTTTTCATTTGATTGCTTACTGAAATATATATATATTTTTAATGGGAGAAGGTTGTGAACAGGCCCACTAATGGCAATTCCAGGCCCCAGAGCAGAACGGTCAATGAACCCTCACACACACACAAGCTGTGCCCCTGTGAAGGCAGTCTGCCAGACATTTGGGTGGTACTGCACCTGTGCTGGCTGGTGCCCCGCGAGCTGCCAGCTGCGCTGTTGGGTGAGCTCTTCTGGGACAGTCAGAGCTTTTACATGCCTGCCCAGTAGGGTTTCCGACTGTCTAATTGCGCAAACCCAAAGACTCTTGCCCCGCCCCCTCTCTGAGGCCCCGCCCCTGCTAACTCCATTTTCCCCCTCCCTCTGCTTGCTTGCTCTCCCCCACCATCACTCACTTCCCCCAGGCAGGGGCAGGGGGTTCGGGTATGGGACAGGGTGCAGGCTCTGGGAGGGAGTTTGGGTGCAGTCCTGGTTGTGAATCTGTTAAATCCTTTACATTATCACTTTTCCTATGCTCAAGGGATTTTTTTGTTTTTTGTTTCCTGTGGTTTATGGTGACATGAGTCACATCCACCTATGTTGCCTCAAATCCCAGGGTAAGGAAAGATTACACTGCTCCTCCAATTAGTGAATCCTCCCCTGTAGTTATGAGGGAGGATACAAAAAGTATTCCACCCTCTGATCTTAGAAGCCCATATATGGAAGGCAGAGAAGAGATTTATCTTGTTTCATGGCTGACTCAGAAGAACCTTTTACTTCAAGTCTGCAGCTTCATGATGTGAAGTGAAGGTATCTAGATACTGAACTTCATAGTCAACATCAGTACACAAATCCAAACTACTCAAGCTCACCCATTCCTAGCTGTAAGTTCATTGCCAATATCTTGTCCAGTTTCACCCTTTAAAATGGGATGTCTCTTCTAGCTCTTCCACTACTCTATACATTTCTGCTTTCCCTATATCTCCAAGTTATATGCTGGATAATGTGTCTCAATTTGCAGACAAGACTGAATTATTTAATTGTCCACTTTAAACTAACTGGACTCAATATAAATTAAATTAACACGATAAAATTTATGAGAAGGATAAATAGCAATTGTGTTGAATATCTGGTTACCATTAGCCTTTTCAGTGAAAACTGAAGCAAAATAGGCATTAAACACCACCGCCTTCCTGATGTCATCTGTTATTAGCTCTCCTTTCCCTCGGTGTAGAGGATCTACACTTTACTTTGTGTTTCCCTTGCTCCTAATGTATTTAAAGAACCTCTTTTTATTGCCTTTAATGTCTCTTGCTGGGGGGAGATATTGTGTGCTTTAGCCTTTCTGATTTTGTCCCTTCATCCTTGTGCTACTCTTTTTGTACTCATGCATAGCTTTGTTTCCACTTTTTGTAAGATTCCTTTTTGATTTTCAGGTCATTAAAGAGTTCCTGAGGGAGTCGTATTGGCCTCTATTTATTCTTCCTATTGTTCCTTCACATCATGATAATTTGCAGTCGCACCTTTAATATTGTTTCTTTGAGAAACTGCCAGAAAATGCTGAGAGAGATTCCACTACACTTTCTCCATGGACTGATGCAATCTACAAAAATACATTACTGTGGATGAACAATGCAACAACACACATGGTACATCAAGCTCACAGTAACAAACTCTATCTGTGAAGGCACTGAAATAACTAGACATAATGTAATTATTTGTTTTTCTATTCAGCCCCCAGTTCACTGCCTCTGGGCAGCCTCCTTAAGAAAGGTGGCAAACAACTACCTCAGCAGCCACCAGCTAGCAGGGATATAGTTTGCTTATCTACCTGTGGAGGCGGAGCGGGGAGGAAGTACTTTTCTTCCTTGTGTAACCCTTCTAGTAGTCAGAGCTGACAACAACAAGGGATGGGTTCAATATCTAGGGGTTCCTTTTCAACAATACAACACAGAACCAGCTCAAGCCCCCACTTTGTGACCTGGGCCAATTACACACCACCCGCTGGGTGCCTCTAAAAGGCAATACTTCCCCTCTCACAAGCACAGAGTCTGAGTGTAGCAAAAACTTTTAATAAAAGGAGGGGAGTAACCCAGCATTAATTGGGTAAAACACTGCAACTAGGGTTCATAGACATAAACCATGAGCAAAAGACACGCCCCCCCCCGAGCAAGTTGAGTAGTGTCCTTTTCCCCTCAGATTCTTAAGTCCAGCAACCCTAAAAGTCCCTTTAATGTATCCATCCCTTCTCTGCACCCCACTCCAGTTGCTGTCCTTGGTCAGTACAACCCCAGAGTTCAGAGAGTCATCTAAAGAGTCACCTCCCACCCTGGGTGAAAAGGGGGAGAGATAAGAAGGCACCTTACATGCTCCACTACTTGGGCACTCGCTCGCTGCGCTGCCTCACCAGGATGTCTGCAGGGCCTATCACTTAACACAGCTGTCAGTGATTTCAGCTGTTAGTGGAAGAGCCTCACTGCTACTGTACACTGGGCAGTCTCTGGTACCAGACACAATGTCCCAAAAGTATCCGTGATTTCAGCTCTTCAGTGTGTAACAAGACTTTCAATTGAGTCTAAATTAGCACTTCTATTATACAGTGGAGAGAAGAAGGATGACATGGTGTCCAGAACCCTTAAACAGGGCCTACACCACCAGGTACATATACCTGCCCAAACCCTCTCTCCACTCATTGGGCTTTGGAACCCATGCCACCTGCCTAGTGCATGCCATTCAGTTGAGGGTGAGTCCCTCCACCAGCGTATGCCAGGTACAGTTCTCCTGCTCTTGATTCACACAACAAGGCTAACAACCCCTTATTACTCCTGACCCATTAATAAGGAGACTGGGGATCCAACACCAGCCACAAGTGATCATTTGGGCAAGCAATCCCATCATGCTGAGCACCTAGGCAGGGTTGGTGTGCCCATGCAAACAAGATCAGCTCCTGAAGTCCTTTTCCACAGCTCATCAGAGATGTCAGGGGAGAGTTCATTCAGATCACTTGTTTGATGCTTTCATTGTGCCATGCACAGGCAAGTAACTGCATCACTGAGCCAAATGGATTCTTCTCTGTTTATTTTTTCCCAGTTTAATATCACTTTGAGAAGTTTGCAAGCATGCAGATACATCTGAATGTTTCTTGAGCAGCTGTTTGTAAGTCCTGTATACTCAGATGTTTGTCTAAAGGAGAATTTGTCCTAAAGCAGAATTTTCTATCAACTAAGAAACTAAATAAATTTGAAGAAAAAATACAACAGTCATCAAAATTATACTGTGGAAATGATATCCCTACAGCTGGGAATTAAAATTAGTTATCAAATAAACATACAGTAACTTTGTAATGGTCATTTTGCACTGACATTAGTATATGTAATTAGAAATAACAATGAATACGACTTCTAGTCATTCATAACAGGCATAATTAAACTTGTTCAAGCACTTATAATGTCTAAGGGCCCTTCAACTGGGAAGAGATCAGGATTGTGGGACTTTCCTGAGCAATTTCCATTTACAGAAGTACTTAAATTTTAGCAGTACTTCAATCTGGGAGTGTTTGTGACTCTGGGCATGCCCAGTGGAATGCAAATCAATTCAAAATGACTGGAGTGTGTCAATTTTGTGGAAGTTTCAGAAGTGACACTCAGGATATGATCTAATTTAAAAATTAACATTAAAAAAGTAGCACTTCAACCCTAAAACAGGCATAAAAAGTAAGATTCACTGTCATGAAATTATGCCCTCTGAAAGGGGAAATTGCAAACTACAGTGATCAATCAACCTGGGAGAACAAGATGAGGGCATTATCCACTTTTGATGTTCTGAGACGTTTGCTACAATTGCTGTGTGCCACTGAAATCTATTTGGAAGCAATAGAGAGGGTGGCTGGCTCCACCTACCTAGTGTGTTGCCTCCTGAATTTGGTATTGTACTCTGTCCACAATGAAAACAAAACACTTTTATCTCTTCATGTCCCTTTTTGTTTGCCACCGAAGTACACTGTACTCTGACAATCCTGGTGATTTTCTTGCTTTCAAGAATATGGTGTTTTTATTTTTTTTAACAGCTACCCTTACATTTGTTTAACATACCATCTCTGAGAACATAAACAGCAATATCTGAACGTGGGGAAGGACATGCTCTCAACAGAGGACTAGGAGACAGGACTTCCTGAGTTCTAAACCTAGTTGTGACATTGGCTCCTTCTGTGGCCTTTGGCAAGTCACTTAACCTTTTGGCCTGTTTTCCCCATTTGTAAAATGGGGATAATATATACTTGCCTACCTTCCTCACAGGATGATGTAAGGGATAATTAGTTAATATTGTAACGTATTGCAATTATTATTACTATGAAAATAGTATTGTACAACCCCATTTACCTGAAGGTTTGGAGGACATCCAAAACCTTCAGAGGGGTGAGCAGATGTGTGTGGTGAGAGAGAGATTTTCAGTTATGGGGTCTTTAGACTAATATGGTTTCACTATCTAAGTAGCACATTATTAAGAATAACATTTAAAATGAAAACAAACCCTTTCAGTTCCCTTAAAAGTAACTATTGCATAGCAACCGTAAAGAAATAAAAACACTGAACAAGCAACATAACCTCTACACTTGTCCATTTACAATTATTCCATGCTTATGTTTCATTTAGGACCCAGTTCTACTGCCATTGAGGTCACTGGCTCTCTGAAGGCTTGGTAGTTCATGCTATGATGCTTCAGTCATAGGGCTGGCAGGTGTCCGGTTTTCGACCAAACCTTCTGGCCAAATAGGGACCCTGGCGGCTCTGGTCGGCGCCGCTGACTGGGCCGTCAAAAGTCTGGTTGGTGGCGCAGCGGGGCTGCCGCAGTCTCCCTGCCTGCCCTGGCTCCATGCAGCTCCTTGAAGTAGCGGCATGTCCCCTCTCTGGCTCCGAGGTGTAGGGGCAGCCAGAGGACTCCACATGCTACCCCTGCCCCAAGCGCTGGCTTCACAGCTCCCATTGGCCAGGAACCACAGCCAGTGGGAGCTGCGAGGGCAGTGCCTGAGGAGGGTGTAGAGCTGCCTGGCCGCACCTCCGTGTAGGAGCCAGAGGGGGGACATGCCACTGCTTCCGGGAGCTGGCTGAGGTAAGCAGCACCCAGAGCCTGCACCCTGACCCCTCCTGCACCCCTGCCCCAGCCCTGAACCCCTTCCAACCCTCCAAACCCCTCAATCCCAGCCCGGAGCACTCTCCTACACCCCGAACCCCTTAGCCCTACCCCAGAGTCTGCATCCCCAGCTGGAGCCCTCACAGCAACCTGCACCCTAACCCCCTGCACCCTAACTCCCTGCCCCAGCCTGGTGCCCCCTCCTGACCCCAAATCCCTCATCCCCAGCCCCATACCAGAGCCCTCACCTCCCCACATGTGCCCCAGCCCTGATTCCCCTCCTGCCCTCCAAACCCATTGGTCCCAGCCTGGAGCACGCTCCTACATCTCAAATGTATGATTTTTTTTGATGTTTTCGTGGCACCAGAAGTTGTTGTATCTCTTGCTCCTGCATTCGCACCACACGGTACAGGAGAACTTTCTTTACTATAAAGTAAGGCCTGGGACCCTGGACCTTCCCATCCATGGATATCGCATCGATCTCAGCCACCTCTTTCCTGGCGTTATCATATCTGGGGTCTGCTGCCTGGTCCCGCACAAAAGCCAGGGTCTCCAAAATCTCCTCCGGCCTGCACACCTCGGGCTGTAATCACTTCCGCGCGAGGTGTATGAGGTCAAATAGCTGGGACCTCAAGGGTTTGTTCTCCTGGTATTTCCACTCATGGAAGCTCTGGGCCCTTACCGCTGCCATTACGGTACAGGAGAACTTTCTTTACTATAAAGTAAGGCCTGGGACCCTGGACCTTCCCATCCATGGATATCGCATCGATCTCAGCCACCTCTTTCCTGGCGTTATCATATCTGGGGTCTGCTGCCTGGTCCCGCACAAAAGCCAGGGTCTCCAAAATCTCCTCCGGCCTGCACACCTCGGGCTGTAATCACTTCCGCGCGAGGTGTATGAGGTCAAATAGCTGGGACCTCAAGGGTTTGTTCTCCTGGTATTTCCACTCATGGAAGCTCTGGGCCCTTACCGCTGCCATTACCCCTGATCATGCTAGGATCTCTGCCTTCAGACGGGTATAGTCAGTGGCATCCGTGGCAGGCAAGTCAAAGTAGGCCTTCTGGGCCTCTCCACACAAAAAAGGGGTGAGAATGCTGGCCCACTGCTCCTGGGGCCACGCCTCATGCTGAGCAGTCCTTTCGAATGAGAGGAGATATGCCTCTACGTCATCTGCTGACGTCATCTTTGGCAGACAACCCGTGGCCCTCAGGGTTCACATCCCGTCGGACTCCCGGGCCTGCATGGTGAGGATCTTCAGCTGGTCCACCACCTCTCTCAAGAGGGCACAATCTTGGGTCGCCTGGCTCATCAATAATTGATTGGTTTCCTGCTGTAGCCGCATAGACTCCTGTTGTGCCATTGCCTGAACCTGGGTGGCCTCTTGCTGGGCTGCTGTGGCTTGTACCAGAGCTCTTATCACCTCCTCCATTGTGGTACAAAGCAAACAAACAAACCAAAACAAAAAAAATCCAAAACCCCAGTGCACTTTTTTTTTAAAACCTCTTTCTTCCGCCATGCTGTGAACAAAGTCCCACTCCTGACACCAGTTGTGACAAAGCTCTGTCCTTGCCTCCGTGGGTCCTGCGTTTCCTGGCAGATTTCGCTAGTCTCAGAGGCTCACTGTGACTCTCCACGTAACCCTTCTCTCTCTAGAGACAAGGGTCACAGTCTACTGAGCCATTTTCATCATAAGCCAGTGAGGGAGGTGAGAAGAAGTTATCCTTCCTTGCACAGTCTCTGTTGTCTCCCAGTCTCAGTGATTAATCAGGGGGCAAAGGGGGCAGGGGAAGCCCGGGCCCAGCCTCTACTCCGGGCTCCAGCCCAGGGACCCTAATAGTATCAGCTATGGTAGCTGATCTTTTAGAAACATGACATGTACAATTCCCTGGGCTACTTCCCCCACAGCCCTCATTTCCTCAAGCTCCACTTCACCCTTACCTCAGGGCCTCCTTCCTTGTGCCTGATATGGTGTGTACTACTCAGCCTCTCCAACAGAACAACTTCCTCCCACAACTCCTGACATGCACACCCACCTGACTAACTGGGAGGCTTTTAACTAGTTTCAGCCAGCCCCTGATTGGCTTCAGGTGTCCCAATCAACCTAGGATTCTCCCTGCTTTCTGGAAAGTTCTTAATTGGCCCCAGGTGTCTTAATTGACCTGGAGCAGCTTCCATTTCACTTAACCTGGTACCAGGGATTTGTTTAGCCTGGAGCTAATATATCTATCTCCCACTACTTTTCTATAGCCATCTGGCCTTGCCCCATCACACAGGCCTTCCTCAAGTGCTGATAGTCAGACCACTCAGATATGGCAAAAAGACATCAAGTTTTAAAGTAGAATTTACTTGGTTCTTCTTTACTATGCAAGCTTGCTCTATTTAGTGAGAGGTGAAAATGACTTGTCCCAGAAAATGGAACAAGCTTTGTTTGTTTGTTTCGTCTGCCACAGATGACAAGAATGTCACTGGGTGACCAATTAGATGAATGCGAGGGAGATTTTTTGACTATGACTAGGTAATATTGTACGTGAGTGTCACAGGCTATGTCTACACTGGCGATTGGATACAGGTCCATTCTCGTGGTTGTGCCAGACTCCCCACTATTGTCCACTTCTAAACCCCAGAAACACAGGTTTCAAAATGTATATGGGTCAAGAATGCTTGCATGCCTGAGAGGTGTGGGGATGAAAATGCCTTGGGCTGTGGCATGGCCCTGTACCTATGCTAGTTTGTAGTGTGGACAGGGGTAAGTGACTTGTACAATGTCACAAGTTCAATAGTCCACCAGCCCTGTTCCCACAATGCTCTGAACCCTTTCCTGCCTAACCCTTACCTTTTAGGAGTTGTCATACTGTACATGAGCTATGAAAATAGAAAAACTTTCTAATCTTTATATTTTTACATATTATTAAAAGCTTCTAAAAGAGAGACAGTACATAATGAAGACTGATCTTCCACTCTGTTATACCAGTTTTATGCCAGTGTAGATTCATTAATTTCGTGGATTTCAGCAGTAACAGAGCAGAAAATGAGGCTTGTGGTACTGCAACTAATATGTATTTGTAAAAATGTCTTACGGGGCTGATGCCGATCTAACTAAATGTTTTAAAATATGCTTTAGAAAAGTCTTTGTGCTAAAGGTATTGAAAAAACCCCTGTGTTTCTGTTTTTCCTTCTATCTGATAGTCTGTAGGATTTTAGTACTTGGAATGGCATGCACATTTCTTTTCCTTGGTATATTCAAGTTCTCAAGTATGTGTTTTGTTAACAATTAGGTTGTGTTTTATATTTTTCCGTGAACTGACTTGTAAACTTTTCTGGTATACATCTGTACATATTCAGGTAGCCATTTATGCATTGAATTTTATGTAGGCTTATTAACGTCTATATAAATGTTATGTTAGCATATATTGTAAAAGAAAACTTATTTTAAATAATTGTAATCCTGTGTTTTGCTTTTTTTTTGTTTTCTTCAATTCTTTGTCCTTTCTTTTTTTCTGTGGCATTTTTTCTTGCTTGGAAAAGGTCATAACATTTCAGGGTGTTCACTTTCTTTAGTACTGTTATGAAGCCTGAATCCTTGAGGTAATGAGATGCAGCTGATCTGTCAGTGACAATATGCAAGGAGTGGAAAAGAAATACAACAAAAGCAAAGCAAAAAAGCATCTACCATCAGTAGCTTATGACAGTGTAATGGCTATTCACTTTCTGAACATTATTGCAAAATCGCCCAAGGGGACATAAAAACATGACCATGTGTCACCTAGTGTTATTCTTTTAACCTCTATAGTGTTTTCAGCCTTTGTGTTAATGTTACATGGTGATTCAAACTTAAGGAAACTTTGCTTCCTAATAGCCCTAGAAAGTGTGGTGTTATTTTTCAGCCCTTTAGTGATTGGAAATAGATTCTTGTTGTATGTATTAGTTGGAACTTTTCTGACTGAAATTTTCAGGTCATTCTTTTGGATGTATATGGCTCAGAAAAAGAACAATGACTTTCACCCGAGAGGTGGCTAGATTCCACTGGTGGTATCTATAGAAAGGGGGTGTATGGGAGAGGTAGTACCTTTGAGTGATTTGAACTCCTGCACTCCTTGAGTGGTTCTTTTCCTCTCTGGTCCTCACTGTGCACCCAGTGGCTCCAAGTAGCTGAAAGTATGTGACAGCAGCCACATCCCAGTAAACTGCCTCGGCAGGTGGGCTAAAGCAGGTGAGGGTAACTGGAAGTGTGGAAACTGACGGTGATTTAGGGATTGCCTTCCCAAGCATACGAAGACTGTTCTGGTAGACAAGGTGGAAGAGACCATATATTGGTCCAATGGCTTGAAAAGCAGTGCAGCAACGTATTGTGGAAGGCAAAAGGCATGATAGACACTCCAGAAGTCATGGCTATCCACTGCAGCTAAAGAAGCCTCCAGCTGTAAAAGTCTTTGTGCCACTGGGCCAAGCTTCAGCAGCCGAGAGAATGGGATTGTCCCAATGCAATGACTCCCCCATTTTAATCAACTTCATGTACACATCATTCATGCACATCATCTGTAGAAAGAAAAATGTGTTGCATGATAATTTAAAGTATATGGGTCTGATTCAAAGTTGCTCTGCATTTTGTATGGACATTTACCTCAGTAAAAAGAAGGTGTAAAATGCTTCCATTCTGAGTGTGTAGTATCTTACGCTCACTTTGCAAATTACTGCATAAGGGGCAGACAGAGGTGAAGACTGCAACATGCTACTTTGTAAAAATATGTTGAAAAAGTCAGATACTAAGCCTAGGTCTAGTTTGCAATTCTAAAATTAAGCCTGGCCTTGGTATCAGTGTGTGGCGCAGGCCAGATGGCCTTTCTCATGGGGAGGCAAAATCTGACCTCCTCTAATAGTATGCTGCTAGAGTACCCTCTGCCAGGGAATCTTTGTAGACAATTTCATGGGAAAATACCCTCCTGTGGCTTTTCAAGCATAAGAGAAACAATTTGACCCCATAATATATTCTATCTCTTATGTAATGCATCCAATAATTCTGTTTGCTTTGTAACTGCTGCTATGCTTTGTGCAGACATCGTTGTTGTATGATAAACAATGCCATTTAGTTCTTTTCTTTGGGAGATCCTTTCAGTTCTGAGCTCATTTACAAAGTAATTTACACTGTATTTCTGAATATGCGCTATCCTGCATTTCATCTATCCTACTAGCTAATATGAATATATCATTCATTCATCCTGTCTTTTTTTGCAGTCCTCCTTAGTTGTTGTTAGTCACTAAGAGAAACAAACTCTAGCAACTTTAATTATAACTGAAATTATAAGTAAATCTGTTTTCTTAAACAGATTATTTAACTTTCTGTACAGTCATCTTGTGTGAGACGAAAGCAATGTTAAATCAAAAAGACATTGCAAATAGAAAATAACTTAGGCAGGATATTTGTATTGGTGAAGGTCAGAGTGATTTTTTCCCCCATAAGATGTGATATTATTATGCTGTACCTGACATAAAAAATGAAATTTTGTTGACATGTCTTAAATTTTTAATTGCATCTGAGAAACAGAGAAAAGAATCTGTCATGATTTTCATGGCTGTCCTGTTCTTGAATCTTTTATCCACATATAAAATATTTCTCTTCCTCTTTACTGGTTATTTATTTTTCAGTTTTATCTGACTGCAGCAACTCAGTGATGTCACCTTTACTGTTCTTCAGCAAGAAAATGGCTGCTCATTGGGTTTACAGCAAATAATCAGTTGGTACCCTCTCACTCTAGTGAAAGAGACAAGATTTATAAAAGTCCAATTATACCACCACTGGTTTTTAGCCACTGATATATGGCTCATAGTACCATTTGGGACTGCTACTCTCAGTTCCTCCCTAACCTTGAATCTGATATCTTTACTCAAGCATGGCTTCCATGGAAAGTCTGTTGGTAGCTACCTGAGTAAAGCCTGCAGCTTTGCGCCCCTAATGCTGAGTCTCTGAATACTGCTTCTTCCCACCTAGTATTCAGTTTTCCACATCCTAACCAGCAGTGCAGCTTAAGCCACTCCAAACTTGTCTGTTATGATACCAATGATCTATTGTGGTTAGGAACACAGTAAAACCCTGATCTTTCTCCCATTGACGTTAATAAGAAAAACACCCGTTGACTTAAATGGTGCAGGATCTGGTCTAATTGAATGGGAGATGGCAACCATTAGCCAGTATAGTAGAGGTAGTAGGGCCTGATCCTGTGGGGGTGTTGAGGACCCTAAATGGAAGTCAGCAAATTGGAAAATTAGGCCCATAGCCTGGCAAACTGGTACAGCTGACTGAAAAGGTTGGGAGCTATGACACTACAATACTGTGGACTGACTGAGAGTGCATTCTAATGCAAATTATTTTACTACAACTCATGTGTGTAGCAAATTTAAGGTTAAAAAAAAGTAAACCTCTGAATGATGTATTATTAAGATTGTTTCTCTTTTATAATTCAGCTCCTGTGCGGTATCTGATGTGTAGACAGTTCTCAGTTTCTATAAGAGATTTATGCACTGTTGTCATTATCTATGCTTGCTTTCATGAAAAGAAAATGAAAACTTTTGCACTTTATTTAGAATATATTAAAACTACCTAGGTAATATCAACATTTATGCTATTTACTGGGTAGAAAAGAATATAGCACTAAAAGTCATTTAAAAGTACTATTTCTGCCCTGGAGGTTTGTCTTTATTTAAAAATAAGCTATCAAGTAATTATTTTATATTTTTCATTTTCCCCTACTCTCAGTTGTTTTTCGTAAAACTTCCCTAGAAGTCTGAAAATAAAATTTTGTTTCCCATGGATTTTGTCTTTTTTCCTTTTGGCAACTACTGATTTTTGCTTCACTGTGTTCCAGCAGGCGTTGACATTAACAATAGCAGCTTTCCTTTAACAACACCTTTGACTTTCATTGCGTTTCTCATGTCAAAATATAATTGTTTGCACACTAGAATAATCAATGTAATCACACCTCTAGGAATAGTGGCAAACACAGTTTTAACAGATACTGCAATACCAGTCAAATGTGTAGAACACGTTTTTTGTGTGTTCCACAAAAGCATCGGTCACTTTAAAATGAAAAGGAGGACTTGTGGCACCTTAGAGACTAACGCATTTATTTGAGCATAAGCTTTCGTGAGCTACAGCTCACTTCATCCACTGAATGCGTCCGATGAAGTGAGCTGTAGCTCACGAAAGCTTATGCTCAAATAAATGTGTTAGTCTCTAAGGTGCCACAAGTCCTCCTTTTCTTTTTGCGGATACAGACTAAAACGGCTGCTACTCTGAAACCTATCACTTTAAAATAACATTCTCAGCAATGGAATGGCCAATTAAAGGAAAACTAGTTACATTATTAGACCCAAATGATGATCTCCATAAAAATATAATTATTTTGGTCCTAACTCAAATTAAACTGTAAGCTCTTCAGGGCAGGCAGTGTTTCCTGCTATGGATTTATACAGCACCTAACATCCTGAGGAGCTCATTCTGATTGCATCCTCGTCCTTATTGGAACACTACCACAATAAGAACAACAAATGATAATCATAGCTCCAGTGCCATCACTTAAGATGTGGACTGGACCTGTGACAGGGGGTACCTGTTTTTGCTGGCTCTTGTGGGAAAAGTTATCTTTTGAAATGACAGTAGCGATAGCTTTACTTATGTGGACTTTATAAACGCTTTTTTTTTCTTTCTTAAAGAAAATACTACTTGATCACAGTCTTCTGCTTTACCTGGTTTTTTTTAAAGGAACCCACGCGTCCAAACTAAATACTATGAGACAGACACAGATTTTTGCTAAGGAGAAAGAAGATAGTGGTTCATGCAGCATTCATCCTGACAGTTTGTTCTGAGCTGTCATTTTAATTGAACATATATTGTAACTGGCTACATACACAGACACCAGAGTGTCAGCTAATTGCATATGTGGCATGGGGAGTAGAATTTATGACCTTCGCCTTCAAAACCGTAAGTACCACTACCACAGTGAGTTAAGCTTGTAGTTTTTAGTTCAGCCAGTAGTAGAGCTCATAAACTGTTGAGTAGCTCCAATATATTGCTATGATTTCAGAGCAGTGAGGAATCTTTGGATGGTTGGAGTTGGTTGTTTCCTTTTTTTTAAGCAGGAAGGGAATGGATTTAGACACAAGAATGGGAATATTTATTATTTATGTACAATATTGTCATAGTTTCCTGATGAAATATTATTTATTTATTTGTATTGTAGTAGTGCCTTTGTAACCCACACACCTCTTGGGTGTGGTGTTCGGTCCTATCTAGTGGCACCGAGAACACAGAGAGAGAGAGTTAAATAAGTCTGCTCTACAGCCTTAGCTAACAGGCAGTTGGCTTTTAGCTCATGCAGTAGAGGCTCATGCACTAAGCAACAGAGGACCCAGGTTCAATCCCGCCCGTCCACCGACGACCGGGGTCTGTCAATGTTACACCTTGAATCCGCAAGGATTCAGATTCCATTGTGCTAGACACTGTGCACATATCTAATGAAAAGATGGTCCGTACCCCAAAAGCTTATACTTATCTTGCTTATACTCTAAGCAAGATAAGGTGGTGAAATAATATAGTTTAATGGACCAACATCTGTTGGTGAAAGAGACAAGTTTTGAAGCTTACACAGAACTCTTCTTCAAGTCTGGAAAAGGTACACAGAGGGTACATCTACACTACAACAAAAGTCCCATGGCATGGTGATGGCTGGCCCAGGTCAGCTGACTTGGGCTCATGGAGCTCAGGCTTTGGTGCTAAAACCTGTAGTATAGACATCTGGGTTTTGGCTGGAGCCCAGGGTCTGAAACCCAATGTGGGGCTGGGTCTCAAAGCCCAAGCTACAGCCCGAGCCCCAGTGTCTGCACTGCAATTTTTAGCCCCTCCGCCCAAGCCCCACAAACCCAAATCAATTGACCTGGGCTCTGAGACTTGGTGCCATAGGGTTTTTTTTATCGCAGCGTAGATGTAACCTGAGTGTCACAGCTAAATACAAGGTGGAACAGATCAGTGGCTCTCAACCTTTCCAGACCACTGTACCCATTCAGGAGTGTGATTTGTCTTGTGTACCCCTAAGTTCCACCTCACTTAAAATCTACTTACTTACAAAATCAGACATAAAAATACAAAAGTGTCTCAGCACATTGCTTACTTTCTCATTTTTACCATATAATTATAAAATGAATCAATTGGAATATAAATATTGTACTTACATTTCAGTGTATTTGAGCAGTATAAACAAGTCATTGTATGAAATTTTAGTTTGTACTGACTTTGTTAGTGCTTTTTATGTAGCCTTTTGTACAGCTAGACAAATATCTAGATGAGTTGATGTACCCCCTGGTAGACGTCTGTTGAAAACTACTGGAACAGATTGATTAGCATAAGTAGTCAGCACATATTGTAAGACACCATTCAAGGTGAAGTGGCAGCTTAACATCTCTGTAGTCAAAGGACAAAAAAGGTGGGATAGTAGGCTACAGATTGTTGTAATAAACTATAAATCCAGTGTCTTTATTAAGTCCATGATTTTTAGTGTCTAGCAAAGTTACAAAGCTCCCAGGCTCATCTTCTGAAGGTGTTGTACAGGTTACCTTTGAGGATGAAGAGGTCAGATATGGAGTGATCGCTTTGAGAAAGGTGTTCACCCATGGGTGATATGGTGCATTTTTCTTTTATAATTTTTTCTGGATGAGTTCATTCAAGAGTGTTATGATTTGTCTTGTTTCACCCCCATAGTTGTTACTAGGACATTTAGTGTACTGGATGTGTTAACTACTTATGCTAAACAATCTGTTCCACCTGGTATTTAGCTGTCATACTGTCACTACCTTTCCCAGATAGAAGAAGAGCTCTGGGTCTCTCACCAACAGAAGTCAGTCCAATAAAATATATCACCTGACTCACTTTGTCTATCTAATATCCTGGGATCAACACGGCTACAACACTGCAAACGACAATCTAAGCAGTAAGGGCTTGTCTACACTTAAAGTGCTGCAGCAGTGCAACTGCATTGCTGTAGCACTTCAGTGAAGACACTACTTATGCTGACGGAAGGAGTTCTTTCATCAGCGTAGATAATCCACCTCCCCAGGAGGTGGTAGCTAGGTTAACTGAATTTTCCCGTTGATATTGCACTGTCTACCTAATTCTCCCATTGACCTAACCTGGGGTTTGTTTGGTTTAACTGTGTCGCTCGGAGTGTAGATTTTTCACACCCCTGAGTGACATAGCTATACCAACCTAATTTCCTGGTGTAGATCAGGCCTAATTAAAATACTTTTGCACACAAGTGGTTATTAAAAAGCAAATCCAGAACAGCCTATGTTTATTTACAGATCTGCAGTAGCAATTTTGTAACATCAACTGTTAGTTCATTCAAAACTCAGAGACTCCAAAAATCAGTCATCTTCAACTCCAGTGACATCTTAATTGTTTCCAGCCAAACACTCTTTGTTTGTCCTATCCTTGTCATTTGCTCCAGTTGTAGTTTTGGGAATTGCAGGTGGGTCAATTCCCCCTGCTGGGTGTGGAGCCCCTCTATGGATTCAATCCTGCAAGGTTCTGGGTGTTATAAAAAGCATTTAAACTTGAGAGTAGTTCCACTGAAGTTAGTAGGAATACTCTCATGTTTAAAGTTAAGCGTGTGTTTAAGTGCTTTGCTGGATGGAGGCCAGAGTGCTCAGCATCTTGCAGGACTGAGTCCTATCTGAAGTAGAGGTTAAAAACCAAGGGAAAACTCTTGACAGGACTGCATTTTACCTTACTACCTTCCAATTTCAGTAAGATCTCTGCTGTTAGTGCACCAAATTCAGCTACAATTGTAGCTTTCAATTAAGCCAATGGGAATGGCAGACCTTTTGCCAAAATGTTCTAGAGGTCGGAAAGCTGGATTTCTTGTGTGCCAGGTTCGGTCATGGTGAAAAAGATTTGTGCATGTATTGTGAGTAAAATAGACAAGAATTCTCGGTATCATTTATTTCTCTTCCAAAGGGAAACAGTAGTTCTAAAGTTCTCTTTAGTTCCAACTCTGAAGTTCCAAATTCATGATCATCTGGAAGACAGGACAGTTTTTTATAGACTGAATGGTCACACTTCTGAATTTCATTTCTTTTCCTGCTTAACATCTTCTTAGTTATAAGGTCTGAAAATTACAGATCAATGTGAGATTTTTATTATTTTATTAATTATGTATTAGTCACTGACAGTGTGCTTAACCACTTGTTTCTCCAGGACAAAGCTAGACACTAATCTTTTTAAAGGCTCACTGCTGCTGATGTGCCTTGGGTTGTATTAGATCACAGTATGATTCTTTCCTCTTCAGACTGCGTCTATGAGAGATTTCAGTATTTTGGAATGTTAGCCATTTTTCATACATCTCATCGGACCACACCTGATTCATAAATGACAATGACTGTAGATGTTCATTAGCTTTCTCTGACTGAATATATTTACAACTTTTTGTTTTATCATTAGAACTTCATAAAGCAAATAAATCATTCTGTTCCATGTCCTGTTTGTTATATGGAATTAATGAGGAATGTTGGGGAAAAATTGAAGCACTGAATGGTGTAAATGGGGTGAGAAAAGTTTATGGTCCATGACCAATTCTACTTTTAAACTGAATGCCAGGCTATGAAAATTATATATTTTTATTGAGTATATTTCTCATGAAGTCTGCCTGCTCTAAAGATGGTGATTGCTTTTGATGGACTGGATGGTTCAAGGGATTATTAATAGGATGCAAAGCTTTTCACTGCTAAATGATTGATTTAAATCTATCCCAGGTAATAGTGACTGAAACTGCTTAGTGGCCTCTATAAAGTCATTTTAGTGGTTTCAGCTTAGTTCCTATTGGACAGGTATCTTTTTCATAAAATCAGCCTCTAGGAAATGGCACTCTTTTTGTAGTCTCAGCAAAGAGGTCAGCAACTAATTTCCTAAGGCACAAAATGAGATCAAACTAGTTAGAGACATAAAGGGTAACAAGAAAACATTCTATAAATACATTAGAAGCAAGAGAAAGACCAAGGACAGCATAGGCCCATTACTCAATAAGGGTGGAGGGGAAATAATAGCAGAAAATGTGGAAATGGCAGAGGTGCTTAATGACTTCTTTGTTTAGGTTTTCACCAAGAAGGTTGGCGGTGATGGGACGTCTAACATAGTTAAAGCCAGTGAAAATGAGGTAGGATCAGAAGAGGCTAAAATAAGGAAAGAACAAGTTTAAAAATTACTTAGACAAATTAGATGTCTTCAAGCCACCAGGGCCTGATGAGATGCATCGTAGAATACTCAAGGAGATGACTGAGGAGATATCTGAGCCATTAGCGATTATCTTTGAAAAGTCATGGAAGACCGGAGAGATTCCATAAGACTGGAAAAGGGCAAAATATAGTGCCAATCTATAAAAAAGGGAAATGAGGACAACCCGGGGAATTACAGACCAGTCAGCTTAACTTCTGTACCCAGAAAGATAATGGAGCAAATAATTAAGCAATCAATTTGCAAACTTCTAGAAGATAATAAGGTGATAAGCACAGTCAGCATGGATTTGTCAAGAACAAATTGTGTCAAACCAACCTGATAGCTTTCTTTGACAGGGTAACAAGCCTTGTGGATTGGGGGAAGCGGTAAATGAGGTATATCTTGGCTTTAGTAAAGCTTTTGATACTGTCTTGCATGACCTTCTCATAAACAAACTAGGGAAATGCAACCTAGATGGAGCTACTATAAGGTGGGTGCAAAACTGGTTGGAAAACCATTCCAGGACAGTAGTTATCAGTGGTTCACAGTCATGCTGGAAGGGCATAATGAGTGGGGTCCCACAGGGATCAGTTCTGGTTCTGTTCAATATCCTCATCAATGATTTAGATAATGACATAGAGAGTATACTTATAAAGTTTGCAGACGATACCAAGCTGGGAGGGTTGCAAGTGCTTTGGAGGATAGGATTATCATTCAAAATGATCTGGACAAACTGGAGAAATGGTCTGAAGTAAATAGGTTGAAATTCAATAAGGACAAATGCAAAGTACTCCACTTAGAAAGGAACAATCAGTTGCACACATACACAATGGGGAATGACTGCCTAGGAAGGAGTACTGCAGAAAGGGATCTGGGGATCATAGTGGACCACAAGCTAAATATGAGTCAACATATTGCAAACATATTGCAAAAAAAGCTAACGTCATTCTGGGATGTATTAGCAGGAGTATTGAAGGCAAGACATGAGAAGTTATTCTTCTGCTCTACTCCATGCTGATTAGGCCTCAACTGGAGTATTGTGTCCAGTTCTGGGCATCACATTTCAGGAAGGATGTGGACATATTGGAGAAAGTCCAGAGAAGAGCAACAAAAATGATTAAAGGCTTAGAAAACATGACCTGTGAGGGAAGATTGAAAAAAAATGGGTTTGTTTAGTCTGGAAAAGAGAAGACTGAGAGGGGACATGATAACAGTTTTCAAATACGTAAATGGTTGTTACAAGGAGAAGAGAAAAAAAAATGTCTTAACCTCTGAGGATAGGACAAGAAGCAATGGGCTTAACTTGCAGCAAGGGAGGTTTAGGTTGGACATTAGGAAAAACTTCCTAACTGTCAGGGTGGTTAAGCACTGAAATAAATTGCCTAGGGAGGTTGTGGAATCTCTATCATTGGAGATTTTTAAGAGCAGGTTAGACAAACACCTGTCAGGAATGTTCTAGGTAATACTTAGTCCTTCCATGAGTGCAGGGGACTGGCCTAGATGACCTTTCAAGGTCCCTTCCAGTCCTATGATTCTATGACCTCCTTCAGTCTAAAGGGTCCCCTCAAGATAGGATTGAGGGACACAGTTAGAGAAATATGCACTGCCAATGTCCATGCTGTACATGTTCTGGGGATAGAGGATTTCAGACTCAGACATGCACAATGGGTCAAATACAGCTGTTAAGTGGTTATGAATCCGTTGACTCTAGAAGAGCTGTACCCACTTATAAGCTGGCTGAATTTGGCCCATTGTGCATATTGTTACACAGCTTTCTTTCACCTATCTGTGGGTTTAACCATATCTTACATATGAAAGTACCTGGAAACCTCCCTGAATATCTGGTGCACCCCATGCCACTGTTCCCAGAAGTAGACCTCACTGGGTCAGACAACAGCTGTCACAAGGTTAATTTCCAGCCAGGATTCCAAGTCAGCTCAGGGAGGCACTCCTAGTTCGGAGCTAATTAGAAGCTGTAGTGTCTATCCAAGCTCCACACATTAAATAAAGGATTCTACTCTCAGAAGGGAGAGTTGAGGAGTTCTGTTGATCAGATCAAGGATAGGATGTTCTAGGGAAGCTTAGGAAGTATTGTACCCTGCATTGTCTGTACTTTGTTTTTGAATGTATTGCTTGTAAGGAGATGGAACTAAAGGCTTTTGTCAAACTGGTGTCAGTCTGGGTTGAACCAGAACTCCTGCAACAAAAGATCAATCAGAGATGCTGATTGTTCATATCCAACCCTCTGGCCCCTTCATACTCTTACTATGAATATGCTGTCAGTAAGATATTAAGAAAGTACATCAGATCCAAGTGTCATGTGAGCAGGGATTGACTGACCATCATGGCCTTGCCTACCCTAAACTTATTTCCCCAAAATTGTGTAGGAATTCTAGTGTAGACAGGATGTCAGTGTTTTAAGCATCATATAGTGTCGACCTTCTCTTGGAAGGATTAGGCATGGAGCTAATGTCACTGGAAGCTGGTCTCCACATTGCCTCCTGCTGTTGTTACTGTTGCTATACCTGGACTGGTGGTAGCAATTATGGGAATTTTTTGGTAAAGTAAACCCACGTGTAGATACCACTTCTTTGTGTTTACGTTCCAATATGTGTGTAATAATTCCCTACTACATGAGTACAAAGTGACAGAACCACTAGCATGGACTGAATTCTTACAGGCTCCCTACATGTACACAAAAGCTGAATAGATTCAAAGATGCACCTCTTGACCTTGATTCTTCTGGTGACAGAAACGATGGTGCCTTTACATCCTCAGCTGTTTGATTTCCTTTCCATTAGCCATAATTAGTGTTTAGTCAATCAACAATAGGAGAATGCAAATATTCCAGTGAAACTAATTTCAGTCATCAGAGTATAGAAAGGAATGAACTCCAAAACATCCTAAACTGGAAATATCCTTTTAATAAGGATGTGCCTTATTCCTGCAAGCTGGGTAACATCAATTTCATCAAGCAATTAATGCAAACAAGAACAGATACAGCATGCCATATTTTTTCCTCCTTCTATTAAGGTGTTTGTATTACTTGCAATTATGCAAGTTACTGTTACAGTTTTTCAGGACAAAGTTAATTGTCATAAACTATGAACGCTTTATGAAAACTAAGGGCCAATTTCTAAGTACTTGGAGCTTTTTCTATATGTCAAGTTACTGCTTAAGCCAAGGTGTGAATTTACAGCACACAAACTTGATATGCAGTAAATATCCCTTGTGAACTCTGCTACAGCACACTGAAAATCCCAGAGTGCAGCTTGGCTTACTTATACTCACACCTTCTTGTCGACTGTTTGAAATGTGCCACCTTGATTGCATTGGCCTCAAAAGCACTACAAAAGTGATTTTTCCTCCCTTGGTATTCACCCGTTCTTGTCAACTGTTAAGAATAGGCCACTTCCACCTTAATTAAATTGGCTCGTTAGCACTGACCCCCCCACTTGGTAAAGCAACCCCCATCTTTTCATGTGCTGTGTATTTATACCTGCCTACTGTATTTTCCACTCCATGCATCTGATAAAGTGGGTTTTAGCCCACGAAAGCTTATGGCCAAATAAATTTGTTAGTCTCTAAAGTGCCACAAAGACTCCTTGTTGTTTGTGCTTACTCTGTAAAACTCCCATTGACTTCTGTAGGAATTTTGTCTCAGTACAAACTTCAGATTTGGCCTAATGGGAACATGCCTTTTCATTATTAATTGTATTTGCTGTCTGATGACATGACCAGAATGACTATCCTTTCCCCCAAATCTGTTCACATTACTCCGCCATCAGGAAAGAACAATAATGCATTGATGCTCTTTACAATTAGTAAGACTATATAGGCTAAAATTTGTGGATAGAACTTTTTCTGAGAGAGTAATCAACTTTTGACATTTTTCTGTCCCCAGAAATACTGGAAGAATTCACCTCATGAGGATTCAGAAGGGGGTGAGGGAGGAAGGATAATTGTTTGGAGAGCAGCATTACTTCAGTGTACAAACAAGATTTCATGTTTAATTATTATTGATCTTTCTCATACATAGAATTCAACTGTTAACCAAACTTGGGGCTGGGATTGAAGATTTGGGAGGCAACACACAAAATCAAGTGTTAGGCATAGGAAGAGTCATATCGGTTCTACAGCAGATCCATAGGAAATGGAGAGATGAGTGGGTGGATCATCCTACTGGAGAATTTTGTCGTTATTGTAGAAATCTCATTTAATATGCTCTTAAGCGTTTAGACTATAATGTTAAAACAGACATCAGATGAAACTCAGTTATCAAATAATAAGATCTTTTTCAAACAGAAGATTGAGTTTAATTCAAGCTTTAGGTCAAGAAAAAGGTTTCTTAAAACATTTTGTAGCACTGTTTAATATGTCTGGAAGAGTCATAGCTATTTCAACACCAGATTTGTTTATATTTTAATATATTTCTGTATGGTACCTTCAATATTTAACATGTGAATTAATTAACAACATACACAGTAAATTAAATCCTTCCTTTGGCCAAACCGCAGGACGCTGATTCATTAATTTGGACCAAGATTAAAGATTAAGGAGATATTTTGCAGAGATGATGCCTACTAATTTGGGCTAATCTCTTTAAAATGACAAGTCTGACTTCTTAACAGAAACCAGGACAGAAACACAGTCATGATCTATATTGATTTAAAACAAACTGTTTTCATTAAGCAGAGATAAACATAGTAATATGATATGTAAAATAGAGACTCACTTAATTTAATGCTCTGATGACTGGTATTCTATTGACACTGGGCCCAATTCTGCTTCCAATGAAGTCAGTGGGAACTTTTTTCATTGGCTCCAGTGGGAACAGGAAAAGGACTGCTATGACAGAGAATTTTGTATTGTTTTAATACAGTGGTTGGTAGACTGATCAAAGAATACAGGTTTTATGGCTTGTGAGGCTGTTCGGGGTGGTAGAGTACAATTAGTGACATACCTGATCTGCCACAGGTAGAGCAGAGTGACTGGTACTAAGGGCGAAGATTGGACACTGGATATAATTGTTGTTGCAGGTATAATCGGCTCTTTGTTTCACAGAATAACCAACTCTTTTTATCAAGCAGCCTCACTCCATCATCTACTGTTCCTCACCTGTCAAATACTCAGCAGTTAGAATTTCTCAATAAAACATAGTAGTACGTTCTTTTTGAGGGAACCTGGCTCATATATGTTGTCCATAATTCTGTCATTGCTTAAGCATTATGCAATGTTGCAATAGAAACAAACAAGATTTCACAAATAAAGTATGGAGGACTGATGGAAAATTACAGAAATTTAGGGCAAGATTGTGGATTTGAAGACAGTGCCCTGAGTAGCGGACAGTGTGAAGCTGTGCCACCCAAGGAGGTGCAACTCACTGAAACACAATCTTTCCACTGCTGCTCCTTGCACGCAGATGGTGAGGTGAGTAATTTGTTTCATCCTTTAGATTGTGGCCCAGGATGCATCAGCCTTGCTGTGCGCTGTAGCCTTGCCATCTCTTCTCCCCTTCCCAGCATCATGTTCCCGTAGGGTGATCATCCCCTGTACTCCCCAGCATACAAGAGCTGGGGAGAAGGAAAGTTCCTTGTATGTCCCTGTGCACAGGTTAAAAGTCCCATTTACTTTGATGGGAGCAGAGTTAGGTTAACAGTGAGTGCTTTTGAAAATCTCACCCTGAAGTTCTACTGGAAGTCTAGAAGATGGATGAGCATCACAGATAATAAATAAGAGTGCATATAGGATAAGAGGTGAAGTTTCAGGAAAAACCTTGCTGATCAGAATCTATGTGATTTTAATCCACACACACTGCAATTTGCAAGTGTTCTTTTTAATCATCTATCATTTTTAATTATATTTATTTTTCTAGCAACACTAGGAGTGATGGCTTTCATTTAAGTTGTTAGAATGGTTTCCATTATGAAAATCTATTTTTAGTTGCTTAGAACTAGAGTCGGTCAGAGAAACTGTCACAGAACCATATTCCACTGAAGTCAAAATGCTTCACAAAATCAGTCCAATTTCACCAGAATTTTTATTTGGAAGAAAAAAATGTTGTATTATAACATACAATATAATTTTTTTAAAAAGTCAAAATTTAAATAAAACATTCTAATCAACTTGAAACATTTTCTATCCTGGACTTTTTCTTCAGAGAATTTCAAAATTCTGTTTTCCCTCCAGTTTGGAATGAAGGCATATTTCAAAATCTTGAACTTTTTTCATGAACCAGAACTTCCATCCTCTTCATTGCTCTAATTAAAAACATTTCCGCACCACACACTTTAGAGATGAAATTCACCACCACTGATCTCTTTTCAAAGGTGATTCTTGAGATAAACCCTTTTAGTCGTTTTAGAAGTGCAGGTGTGTGGAAAAAAAAACATGTTTGGGCAAGTGCCTTTCCCACAAATTTTGGCAGGTCAGAAGACAATACTTAAAGTTAGGCACATGCTTAAGTAGCTTCCTGAACTGGGGGGCTAAAGATCTTAACTCCACCGTGCTGCTTTCCCATTCGCTATAGGGGAGAATGAAAGGCAAGCGTCAGCTTAGATACTGCAGGGGTGAGTGCTTTAGAAATAACATAAAAGGATGCATCTGACAGCAGAATTTTCCCTTATTTTCCATACCTCTCACCAAGTTGTTTTAAGGTTTGGTTGCCCAGAAACTGGAACCCACTTAACTACATTCATTTTCATTCACAGGGTTAGTTACTTGGGTGCAAATCTAACCCACTTATTTCGGGTTAGCAGGGTCCTATTTCTTCAAAATGTAAGTCGTTTTTAACCAAAATACCCAATTCCAAATGAGACATACAATATTTTAACCAAATACAAATGACTCTCAACAAAACAGGCAGAGCTCGCACAGCGGAGCACGCGAAGGGCGTTGTGTGCCACCCTTCACCAACACAGCTGGGGGTTGTTTTTCATGGGGAAAAATTCCGTTAAAGAGAGGATTTTCGAAATTTACGGGGGGGGGGGGTTGGTTATGCCTTGATCCCGCCATGCCTGTGGCCCCCGCCCGTGGAACCTACGGGCTTTTCTTCTCCACTTCCCAGTCGGCCAGCAGCGGGCCGAGCTACGAGGGGCCCCGCGCTCCCGCCCTGCTCGCGTGGGGGGGGGACGACCCCGCGCCCGGGCTGAGTCACCAGCTGCCCCGGCGGAGCTGTGGGGCTCCTCGGGCCTGGGACCCGCGTGGATGCGGGGGAGCGGGGATGACGCGCTCGCCAGGAGTCAGGATGACGCAGTCCACGTGTCGGGGGGATTTAAAAGTTTGGGAAGGGACCGCGGGCTCCGCAGCTCGGCGACTCCAGAGCGGGAGGGAAGCGAGACACGCAGCAGCGGGCGAGGCGGGAAGGGCTCCGCGGCGCAGACTCGGGGCCAGCCGGGCCGCCCTTCGGCGGACACCATGCTCAGGAGAGGCGCTTGCCAGCGGCAGCCCCCTGTTCAGCACCGCGCCGCCGCCTCCTCCCGCGGCAGCCAGCCCCGCCTTAGGAACCAGCCGGGGGGCCACCGCAACGTGCCAGGAGCCCCCCTGCTATTGCTCTTCCTGGTCCTCGCCTCCTGGACGTGCGCCTGCCAAGGTGAGAAGCAGCCCAGCCCCCAGAGCCTGCCCCTCTGGGGTGCCTCTAGCTGCTGCTGGGTCCTGCCGCTTCCTAGCCCCATCCCCGCCCCTCTCTGCTCCCCTTGGCGGCGTGCTGGCTTCCAGGGGGTTCCCCGCGAGTCCCTCTCTTTCTCGGGGGGCTTAGGCTGAGAGAGAGCGAGAGAGAACGGGTGGGTGAGGTGAAACCTTTTATTGGACCAGCTTTGGTTGGTGAAAGAGACAAGCTTTCCAGCCCCTCCCGGGCTACAACTGCACTGCATACAAGGCTTGGGCTAGTGTAAGCGTTCAGGGGCGCTGACTCTCCAACTCTCACTCCAAGTACCTGAGACCGTTTATTCAGGGATGCAGCTACCTGAAAAGATGCAAGGTGTCCAGTAGGAAGACTTCCGGAGTGGGAGTCTCCTAATCTGGTGTAGCCACCGAGTGTATGTGCTTCATCTATGTTTGTAGCTCACAGGAGAGGTAATGGGGCGGAAGGGAGACTTGGGACCGACCCTTGCACTGAACCTAGCAGAGAAATAAGACGTTTGTGGTAATCATCCGTTTCTAAACATGCGGATGGAGTGAGCAGTGATACTGAATACAGAAAACCTTCTCTTGAGTTTAAGAGCAACGAAATTAGGAGTCCAGGCCGCTACCTTAAGCACATACAGAGGTACCCCCCAGACATGCACACCCTTATAAAGAAGTCCCTAGGAAATATTTTGGTAGGGATAAAAGCAATCGGATCCTATAAATTCTAAACTGTGATAGAAGTTAATAGAGAATGATGTCCTTTCTCTAGATTAATTGAATCATGCCTCAGAATTCTATATACTGTACTTCACTTTTTAAATTCTATAGGATGGTTTAAAACAACTCTAGAAAGGAGAACAGATTGTTACATACTATGGGACATCACAGACATTTCATTTGCCTTTGAAAATAATGTGGCAATCACAGAGAAGAGCTCTGTAATGGCACAAAGTCCTGTAAATATTGCTAGCCACTGTTTTGTTTGAGTCTCTCTCATTACTTTCAGAACAGTACTCCAAACCATATTGCGTACCAAGATACATACCGCAGTACCTCAGCGCATCAGGGCAGGTTATAGATACCACTGTGGCAACCTCGCGGAATTTCTTATTCATATTACTGCTTATACATTTTTATTCATGTGAAGCAAGAATAGTGTAATAATCCTGTATATATCATTTTGAAAAGTTTCAAAAACAAGTACTGCACATGATTATTAGTTAATTTTCACACACCCAAGTCTGCAATTTTATATATATTGATTGTAAAGGCATGAAGTTCAAATTTAGAAAGAACTATGGAAAAGTTAATTTATTAAAACTAATATTATTTTAAACCAAAAACTTGGCGTAAACGCAAATGACAAGGCATGAAATATTTTTTTCTTTATTGCTACTCTGAGTAAAAAAGGGTTCAGTGTTCTCAAACAATTTATTTTAAAGGAAAAAAATAATCAACTATTCTACAGCCTCATTTCATTTGAAAGGCATAAGACATTAAATCTGAAAATTATGCATTTATAAAGGTGTTATAATATAATTTGTATTTTATAGTAATTCTATTCTGCATATCTCCAGATGCCTTACAAAGTAGTTAGTTATGTATTCATTGAGGAGGAATGTCACACAATAAGTCATCACACGATGAGTATTTTTGCTTTGCTTGTGCTGCTTATCTGAACGTTGCTTTTCGTTTGTGAGTCTATGATATTTAAATGCACCAGGAAGGAGGGAGGTTTAAATCATACTAAGTACTCTGGTGTGGCCCTTTTTTTGAAAAAGTAAATTCTTTTTGAAATTGTATAGCTACACAGATATTGGGCATAACTCTGAATTTTTTGAGTGTCCAAACTCCTTTTGAAGTTTTTGATGCTACTATTTCCTTTCAAAGGATCCACTTGAAATAGAGTGATATTTACTTGCCCTCTAAAGGATGATGGGACCCGTCTTGGTGTGTGCCCAATGATTTCAGCTCATGGGAGTTGCATGCATTCAACATCTCACAGGATCAGGCCCATAATGATTACAGAGTGAGGTAACCAATAACCTTTGCTTAAAGAAGACTGTGTGCAGATTTAAAACTATAGTACCTATTTTTAATTTAAGAGAACATACTTGTGAAACTAAATATATTCATACTGATTAATCCAATATCTGATGATGTGTAGCAATGAATAAAGATCAGATTCAGCTCCTATTAAAATCAATGGAAACCACCACTGATTTTAGTGGCAGTTGGATCATGTTCTAAATCTAAAAAGAATTATGTTCTTTGTGCAGCCAAAATTCCCCTTAACCTTAAATGAATATAAATCATATTACCAAAGTATATAATGCAGTGGCCATTAGACATTGATTAGGCATAAACTTGTTAAGGTGGAGTAGAGAGATGTTTAAATTTCTGCGAATCCTATGTGTAAAATGAAATTCTACAGTAGTCTTAAATAGTTAATAGTGTACAGCATGTGGAGTCATTTTAAAATGTACCAATATAAAAATAAGCAAGGCTTTAAGTACCTTTTCTTGTCAATATTGTTAGTGTTTCATCTTCTTTGTCTCCATATTACTCTAATGTAAGAAGGCAAGTGTTATACATGTGATAATTATACAAAGACATTCTCAACAAACATCATGAGTAAAATTGTAGAATGCCATGGATATCTTTTGTGCACCCCAAATCAAATTCCTTTAATTATTCAATACAATACAATGTTGTCACTACAGTAGTTATTTTCACAAGACACTCAAGAAGGCAACATTTCATTTTCTCTTAACTAAAGTTTCTATAACATTTTAATTCTGGAGTCTGAGTAAATTTAAACCATAAAGTTAATCAACTTCTATTCATATTGATAGACTTGATCTGATATTACTAAACTAGTGAAATAGCTGAAAGAGTTAATCTTTTTTACACTGTAAAGTCAGTATATGTCAACTTGAAGAACTTAACACACTGAAATGTGAATCCTTTTAGTTCATAAACTGAAATTCTGAATAACATATTTAAAATATATTTATTTTTATTTTGGAAATGACAGGCCCACCCTGAAAAGTGCCGAGTACCCTAAAAACCCAATGATTTCAGATTGAAATGGAATCAGAATGGAACAGAGTTAGGTTTTTTGGGTGCTTCTGCACTCCTCACTGGAGAGGCTTAGAACCTTATGTTTGGACTTTATATTAGTAAGCAACAAATTATTTACTTAAAAAACCAAACAAACAACCACAGACTTAATTCCTGAATCGAGGATTGGTAACTTTAGGGGCCAATGTTGTAATCCTGCCAGCCTTGTTCATGTGAATAGTCCCAGGATATGTCTACACAGCAATTAGACACCTATGGCTGGCCCGACCCAGCTAACTTGGGCTCATGGGGCTTGGGCAAAGGGGCTGTTTATCTGTGGTGTTCAGGTTCAGGCTAACCAGAATTACTAGATCCAGGGTCGGGATAATTGTAGACAAGAATCAAATAAAAGTCTCAAGAGACTGGTAAATACACTACATACCGAGCAGAGGAAAAGTATTTAGAGCTGGCTGCTTTTAACTACTTATTTTACACTTATGGATGTAAAATCTGACTTGTGGTATTATGGTGATATCACTGACCCTTCCCATTGCTAAGGCTGTGTTGTATTTTCAGTTAAAGCAAGATTTAAATCCTTAGGTGTTTTTTTTTTGTAAAAATTAATCATCCCCAGGCTTACAGTATCTGCTCAGCAGATCCTAATTACATTTACTATACAATTATATTATTAAATTAGTTATTCTGAACCTTTACAAATCTCTCCTTTTTAAAATTTAGCATAGTTCTAAGCTTTATAATAACAAGATGCTTATAACACTAGGATTTCATACTTCATATTCATCATTTGTCATTAGATCTCCCAAATAGACTTATTTTAAAAATCAGTCCTCTAAAAACCAAAAGTGTTAACTATATTTGCAAAAAGAAAAGGAGTACTTGTGGCACCTTAGAGACTAAACAATTTATTTGAGCATAAGCATCAAATGAAGGATGCATCCAATGAAGTGAGCTGTAGCTCACGAAAGCTTATGCTCAAATAAATTGGTTAGTCTCTAAGGTGCCACAAGTACTCCTTTTCTTTTTGCGAATACAGACTAACACGGCTGCTACTCTGAAACCTGTTAACTATATTGTTTGACATTACTCTGCAGTAATGGAGCTGAGGTACAGATGTAGAGAAATAGAGATATAGCTAATGGAGAAAGCATTCCTTAGAGGATAAGGGCTTTCTCACGGGTCAGCCAGTTAAATAATTCACTGTTTCACTGGCTGAGCTTGTCTTCTCGATCTCCTGTACTTTAGAGAGTCTGCAGGATGATGTTGCTCTTCTGCCAACTTCCTAATGGTTGCAGAAGATATTCTGCCATCCCACCATCTGTGCACCACCAGGTTCTCTCCTGGACTTTGTGCGCGCTTTGGGAAACCCTGTTGCCAGCTGCTCCCTCATCCAGTGCTCTCTAATCCCAAACACTTCCACCCCTTCAGTATCCTCCACTGTACCTACATTCCTACATATTTATGATTGTAAACTAAGGCCCCAGTTCAGGAAAGCATTTAAGCATGTGCTTAACTCAGTATTTCAAATCCCAAGCTTTTAAAAATTGTGTATCAGGACTCCCAAAATCAGTAGATTAGTTTAAAAAAATGTGATTTTTAAAAAGACATAGAATTGGGGTTTTCTGGTTTTTAAGTCTTTAGTGTGCACATGGGTCATTTTTTCAAGCTTTTCTCAGCAAGTATGAGGGCTAGAAATTTAATTTTAGCTTTCATTTAACAAAAAAATGAAAGTCCTACCTAATTACATGCCTCCAGAAGCTGTGCATTCATGAAAAACTCCAAATATCAGGAGACCCACAATAAAATTATGGGAGCTGGCAATGCTGTTACTTTAAACTCATGGTTAAAATTATTTTGTTATTGTTTGTTATTTGTTTGTATTATCATAGCGCCCAGGAGCTCAGTCATGGACCAGGAGCCCATATTCTAGGCACTGTACAATCAGAAAAGGCTGTTTCTGCCCAAAAGGGTTTACAATCTAAATATAGGATAAGAGACAACAGATGGATGCAGACTAACAGGGGAATACAAGGAAACAATGAGACCATATTGCTCAGCATGACAGGCAGTTGTCTCAGCAGATCAGTGACCTGTTAAGTTTTTGTAGGCATCATGGCAAAGGAGAGTTTTAAAAAGGGTTATGAAGGAGAATAATAGTTGCGTGATATTTATGTGGAGCACCTTCCAAGCATGAGGGGTAGCATCAGAGAAAGTTCAAAGGTACTTGTTTGAAAACAAGTGGTTGATGGAGGATGGTATCATGGGCCAATTTCAGTTGGAAATAACAGCTAAGTAGTGAATGAGAGATGATAGGTAGAGTGGGGATAGGCCATGAAGGGCCTTTAAAGTGAAGATGAGTAGCTTACATTTGATGTGATAAAGAGGGAATGCAAAGAAAGGGGTGAGATGGTCAAAGTGACACAGGCTAGGAAAATGATCTTTGCAGCAGCTTTCTCAACAGATATGAGCAGGGCAAGACTGACAACGCCAGACAGAAGTAATTGAAACTAGAGACTGAAAACCTAGATGAGAGTTTTAGCTGTGTGGATGGTTAGGAAAGAGATGTTATGCAGAAAGTTTGCAAAACTTAGACATAGCCTGGATATGAGGACTTAGAAAGAAGTCCAAATCAAACATGATGCTTGGGTTATGGATCAGAATGACATGCAGGATGCTGGTATTGTCCACAGTGATCAAGAAAGGAGGTAGCAGGTGGGGCTTAGGGGAAGACTAAGGGTTATGTTTTATCCATGTTGGAGCTTGACCTGACAACTTGACATCCATGAGGAGATGACAGAGAGACAGTCAAGATTTTGGTTTGGATAGCATAAGTGCTGGAACTAGGGGGGAAGCCGCACCCCGTGGTTTGAAGTGGTTTCCATCATACACAGGGATAACAGTTTGGTTCAGTGGCTCTCAGCACCCCCACTATACAAACTGTTCCAGTACCTCCGCTGGACAGAAGAAGATGGGTCTGGAGTACAGAAGAAGATATGTAAGTCATCAGCATATAGATGGAAGTTGAATTTGTGTTTGCAGATGAGATTACCCAGAGATAAGGTGTAGAAGAAGAAGAAAAGGGGGCAAGAACTGAGCCCTGTGGAACTCCCACAGAAAGTTTGAGGGAAGATGAGGAGGATCCTCTGTAGGACATGCTGAAGGACTGATTAGAGAGGTAACGAGAACTTGCAGAAGGCAGAGTCACAGTAGCCAACGGGGGACAAGATTTCAAGAAGAGAAATATTGAAAGCTGGTAGGTCATGGAGGATGAGGATGGAGTATCGATTCTGAGCTTTGGCTACGAAAAGGTCATTAGTGACTTTTGCAAGAGCGGTTTCAGGGTCTAGGATGGAACTGGAGGAGAGTAACTCCAGACAGCAGTTGTATACAGTGCTTATGAGCTTAGACATGAAAGGATGATGGAGTGGTAGTTGAAGAGGCAAATGGGGTCAAGGGTGAGGTTTTTTTAGGATGGGAGAGATTAAAGCATGTGTATATTTTTGTGGGGAGCAAGCCAGAGGAGAGTGAGAAAGTTAAGCAGAAGAATAAGAGAGGATATGAGAGAGGGCACAAGGGAGATCAGGAGATGGGATAGGATGGAAGCACTGAGACAAACAGATGGGTTACTGAAAGAGGGCAGATGGGAAACTTCTGCACCTGTGACATGGGAGAAGAAGACAAGCTGTAGGAGTGGAAGGGGAAGTCGTGTTATTTTGTCAAATTATTCTTGAGAGAAATCAGTGAGATCTTGTGCAGAGAGAAAAATGGAGTCAGGAAAAGGGGAGGGTTTGAGGAGTGAGTCAAAGATGGCAAAAAGGTGGCTGAGATTGTGGGTGTGAGATTGACTTAAGTTGGAGAAGTAAAGTTTAGCAAGGAAAATGGCAGAACAGAAAGAAGAGAGACAGAATATGTAGTGGATGAAGTTAGCCTGATCATTGGATTGCCTCATAAGTGGCCTTTATGAGGCAATTCAATAGGGATGCCTTCCTGAATCATGGTTTAAGTGCTTAATTTTTTGACATGTCATTTCTATACATGGATATTTTATCCCTATATGGCAAAATTGTATACAATATATATCAATGAAGTCCATCTAGGTTACAAGATGAACACTGGATGAGGCAGTGGAGGGGGCAGTGATGGTGGCTGTAGGGCAGACAGTGCCTGTCTAGGGCTTAAAGCAGAGGATAGAGATGGAGGAAGGTCAGCTTAGCTATGTCACTCAGGGGAGTGAAAAAATGCACACCCTGAGACACCTCAGTAAGTCAACCTGAGCCCTGGTTGTAGAAATTGCTAGGTTAATGGAAGAATTCTTCTGTCAACATAGCTACTGCCTCTCGAGGGGATGGATTTACTATAGCAATTGGAAAAAATCCTTCTGTCGCCCTGGTAAGTGTCTATGCTACAGTGGCATAACTGCAGCTGTGTCACTGTAGCGTTTATACTGTCGATATCTCCTAAAGTCTTGGGAATAGAGCTGGCCAGGGGGAGGGAGAAGGAAACTGCAGAGCTGGTGAAACAATTGTACTTGCTCTGTTCAAAAGTTTATACTGCTGGCAGAGAAAACTCTAACCAATACTCAAGCTTTCCTGCCTGGTGCTCAAAGCTTTTCATGCTACCAGGCTCCTGTTGATTAATGTAAAAAGCTTTGAGAATTATACAGAAGCAGCTGGAGCATCAGTGAAAGTTTTCTCTTGCTCATCGGCAAAGATTATTATCTGCTCCCCAGCTTTACTTTCCGAATAGGTCCTTTCTCCAGCCCCAGCTATCACCCAAGTTTGGATACATTAATTAAAAACATAAAAGAAAACTGGGGAATTTTAACACAAAAATATTCATTAATTTGTAGTTAAGGTTGCTACAGTGTATTTCCTGCCACTAACATAAACACTGAGAGGCAAGGAAGGTGTAAATAGGGCTGGCGGGACATGGCTTCCTATCCTGCCAAAATGGTTGAGATTTCAAAAATTTTCCTGTTCCATATTGGGATGAAACTGAGACCCTTTTGAAGTTTTCATGAAAAGGGCATGTGTGAGAGACAAATAACCAAAGCTGAGTGATGAGAGCACTCACCTGGGATGTGGGGTACGCACATTCAGATCTCTGCGCTGCTTGATTTGGAGGGGAGTGCATCCGTCGTGCTGAATTAATATTTAACTAGTTGTACAAAATGGAATAGCTTCAACAGGAGAAATTTAGAGAGAACCACCCCAGACTAGCCAGGTAGTTGAGGCACTTGCCTGGGAAGAAAAGATTCAATTAAGTTTTGTCTGATTTGGTGCAGGGAGTTGAACTTAGGAGTCCCATATCTCAGGTCAGTGCTGCAACCACTAGGCTGTTGATCATTCTCCCCTCCTCTTGCAATTAAGATCAAAAATTCCATCCTGGACCTGAGAAACCTTCCCAACAAAAGTTTCAGCTGAACTGACCCTTTCCCGCGTGATGTTTTTCTTCTGACAAATTTCCATTTTCCAATGAAAAACCATTTTGATGGAAATTTCCAACCAGCTCTAGTCATAAGGCAACATTCACACCCAACTCAAAACTAAACTCCAGGCATTTGCCCATCACCATCACAATACTCCCTCATCCCAACACACTAATATGGTCCCTGAGAAACTCCTTTTCAATTCAACAATATTACCCTCAGAGCATACACCAACAAACTGTAAATTGTAAGGCTCCAGCTTGGCTCCAGCTTTCCAGTGTCACATAAATTAATAATTAACAGACATTTATTATCTTACAACAATCTTAGCATTTCCACATAGCATAGACCCAAAAGAGAGAGAATGCAAAGCTGATACACAACATTTTTATCTTGTCAAAAATGCCACCTTCAAAAAGTCAAAAAATCAAATGCTATCTGTACCACTCAACAAAATACACAAAATATTTCACATGTGAACATATAAAATATTACATATGTTTAGTGTAATATGCAATAAATTAACAAGTCAGAGCTGTAGTTAGTACATTCATCAAAGAATGAAAATAGTGAGAGTGAGACGAGCTCTTGGAGAGCTATGGGACTCGATAGATTTGCAGGAACTGGAATGGTTTTATTTAGACTGGGATTTTAGTTGTCTGGGACTGCTAGACAATGTTTCCCGCCTGAACACAGAGTTACATCAGCATGAATGTTGATGGAAATAGAATAACTTCCACAACTTTTACATATGGAGGGTCAAAATCTGCTGTTAGTTACATAAGCAGTGTAAATAATGTGAAATCTGACCTAGAATAGCTAAAATGTATGTACACCTTCCACCTTTGTGTAAGTCCATTTTCTTCAAGGAAGTTACTCTGAAGCTGTATTGTGAATGGCAAAATAAACTCTCTGCTCCAATGAAGAAAGCAACTTCATCAGACTACTTGACATACTATATAAAACTATATATATGAGATACTATATATATATATATATATATATGAGAAAAATCATTACAAATAGAATAATTATAGTCTTTGTTCTGTGGTATCCACTCTTTCTGTTTCCAGGTGTACCAGTGCCATCTCAAGAACTACAGGCAGAACAAGATTTGCAGCTGTGGAATGAAGTAAGTAGCAATATCTTCAAGTGTTGGATCAACCAGGTGTTTTAATAATATTCTGCTACAGTTTGACAGTTGTGGATGATTCTTGCTAATTTATTGTATAAAGGGGCAGGTATAAAAGATCAGAACACCACTGATGCATTATCATAGAGCCCATCCTCACACGGGGCCATATACTCCATATGACTCCTGCTACATGGCTGGAGTTTGAGACCTGCGGTCGTTTCCTGACATCCTTAATCATAGAGTTATTTTTTGGCATTCCACATCCTTTGCACAGGCTTCCCCCCAAAGAAGGAAACACTGAAGTACAAGAACTAATCAAGTCATCTCTGATCATAAGCAGAGTAGTTTCAGATTGGAGTGCATTGAAAAGTGTTCTTCCTACTGCTCTCATATGTACCAATCTTGCACTGAAAATATTTCTGACATACTGGTGGAGTCCTTCCTCCATCCCTTTCTACCTCTTCTACATAGATTGTACCCTTCTATATTGATTTTGGGGATGGGATGCAACCACTCTTTTCAGATTGCTGAATACTAAATATTTTGTCTTAACCCAAATACCCAAATGATCATTAGGCTGGGAGTTGGGAAGTTGTTAGAGCAAGGAGGAAATTATGTTGGCTCGTGCAGAGCTAGACTTGGCAGTGGGAAGCAAGCTTTCATTTAACTGGCAATGATTAGGCATATTTATGGGCCACAGAGAAAATATGTATAATAATGTAGAATACATACAATGTAGTGATTGTTACAGCAAAAGCTATTACTTCAGAGGTACAGTATACAGTACTAAAACACTTACTGAATCACATCCTAACATTTTGGTTCACTTGATATTGGATTATGTACTGCTTCAATTATATATTTTAACATTTTGGGTGCTGACTGATGTTATAGCATCTTGTATTCTCAGTTCTGAGTTTTTTGATTTATGTGCAAGTATTTTGATTACAATATTACATGCGTGTTAGGTGGCTTGAGAGCATTGTTCTCTTCCTTGTGATATGGACAAAGCATTGACATATAACACTTAGAAGGGCTTTACCTCAGGATATGCATACACTCACATCTGTCACATCCTTATGCTGTTAGAAAACAGGAGACTGATCATAGGAAGAGGATGCATTTTATATTATATATAATATATATAATGCATATTTTATAAAATCCTTATATATGCGCAGTAAACTTACTATTAAAAGTTCAAGACATTTCTTCTAAAAGGATGTGCACACAGTACTAATAAAACAACAGCAGCCATATACTTTCTTGCAAGCTTAAACCTAAAGAGTAATGCACAATTTTTCTTAGAAAGTTAACAAATCTGGGCTCTGGTGGACCAAAGGGATAGGGATAGAGGAAGTTCCTGAGTCAAAGACCCCTCCCAGGGAATGCCTTGCTGCCAACCTCTGCTCCCTTTTAAACTCAGGAGTATTAGTGCAAACACCCGCACCAATTACAGCCATTGTGATACTGATCATATGAGTTGATGGACAATCTCTCAGGAAAATGGGCCCCAAACCACTTAGGGGTTTAGATGAAAAATCAGAAACTTAGAAGACATTGTTTTATACATCCCTGCAATTAGACATGTTATAACAAAAGGCTTGCTTCTGCTCTCATTGAAGACAAAATTCCCATTGATCTCAGTGGATGCAGGATCAGTCCATAATATGATTAACTCTGCATAAAATGATATAACAATCAATTACAAAAACTGTGTGTTTTACAGCAGAGTTAATGTGGGATTGGATTATATATGGCAAGACTGCAAACTAATAAAAGAGATACAGCCATCTCCTGGTAGTAGGATCCTCCAAATCACGGTAGTCGTCTAGGTTATGAGAATGAGCAGTTCCATTTGGTTCCTTTTAATTCTTACTAGCAGATCACTTGAGAGATAGCATCCCCAGAATAACAGAATACTTGTCAGGTCTTACTCTTAGGCTATGTCTTAACCAGGGCCGGCTCCAGGCACCAGCTTTCCAAGCAGGTGCTTGGGGCGGCAATTAGAATGGGGCGGCACTTCGTGTCCCGCGGTGGCAATTCGGCAGCGACTGCTTGTGGTGGCAAAATTGCTAGAGCCGTCCCTGGTCTTAACTGCAATAATGGGGTGTGAGTGCAGCTCATAGAGATGTATTCAAACCATCTTTAATCTAGATAGCTTTAGTACCAAGCAGCGAAGCTGGGGCAGCACATACTTCAGTATGGTCTATATACGCCCACTCTGAACCCTAGGTAATTACTTGCATGGTTAGCCTATGCTGAAGCATGTGCTGCTGAAGTTTTGCTACTCCAGGACCCAAGATAGCTAGATTAAAGCTATCTTAGTATGTCTACATGAGCCAGAATCTCACAACGTAGTTGCTGGGGAATTTAATGCACTTGTACTGTCTGTCTCTTTCTCTCTCTCACACACACACCTGTATGTCCTACATTAATACAGTATCTAAGTACTTCACAATTTTTAATCATCATAACACCCCTCTGATGTAGAAAAGAGGAGGAAGGTAGTGAGGAGATAAATCTGTAAAAATAAAAATTATAGGTTTTTTTTAATGTGAGTTCTTGATTTTTAGCAGTCTCTGAGTCTAGAGATTCTTCTCAACTCAACCATTTAAAAGTAGATTTTGGCTGACAGATTCTCAGTGTTGCTCTCCACTGAGGCCAAGATGGCCTACCTCTTATCTTGCTTAGTGTTCATGAATTACAATAACCCTCTAACAGAGACCTCCAGCAGCAGGAAGGTATTGCGCTGGGTGGGAATCAGGCTCAAAGCCTGGGATCCCAAAATATGATTTTTGAATTGGTCTATTTTATCCACTTCTGCTTTACACCTATACATTTTCAACACTAGGCCCACAGTAGCAAAATTTAATAATCTGTTAGTATTCCCAGAGTCATGGAGATTCAGCAAAAGGGGGTCAGGGAGACATTTTAACATTAAAGGCTATTTGGAGAGGGAGCCTGGTGAGCTACTAGCTTCCCCTCAATCTCTCCTAATGTTTTTTTCATATGATTAATTTCTGAGCAGAAAAGCTTCTCCTAAGGCACCTGAACCAACATTATTTGTATCTTCTTTTGTAACTTGTGCTTGCCAAGTAGTAGCGTTTGGAGTTCTTTATCTCTGATATTTATTATAGAACTTATTGTATTGTCCAGTCTTTTTTGAAAACCACTTCCCTGGAACATAATGCATGATTGAGAGAGTGATTGCAAAAGATATTTGTCATCTGGACTAAAAATATGGAATATTTTATGGAAAATATGTATGACATGCTACCGTACATTGCAAGTGACACAAATTTTACACTGTCATGGAAAGTTAAACCTCCTCCTTTTTTTTTTTAATTTCCCTACAGTAGTATATTGTGGTCCTGCATTCTGGGCTTTGGTAACCCTTCCTTTTTCATTATAAAATACGGTATAATTCCAGTTATCTGAATCCCTTTTATCTGAAAATCCTAGTTATCTGAAGCCACATTCTGTCCCCCATGTTGCCCTATATTAATCACCTGCTTTATCTAATCACTTAGTGCTAATCAACAGCTTTATATTTGTATAGTGGTTCTGAGCAGTTACTGAAATGTAATCCTGTTTCACCAGCAACAGCATATTGGCAGGACCATGTCAAAAAGAAAAAGATCTGTGCTGGATCTAAAGCAGAAGTATTAAGCGAACAGCAGCATTACTCCCTTCATTCCCCATATGATTGTATCAGCAAAACTGCAGCTCAGAATAGCACTTCCATAATTTATCCAAGTACCTGGTGTGACAGGTTCGAGCTAGATGGCTATAGGAGAGTAATAGAAGGCAGATATATTAGCCCCAGGCTAAGTAGGTCCCTTTTCCCTGGGTAAGGTAACAGGGAAGGTTCCAGAACAATCAGGAACCTTCTGGAGACAATTAAGACAGGCCGATTAGAACACCTGCAGCCAATCAAGAAGCTGCTAGAATCAATTAAGGCAGGCTAATCAGGGTACCTGGGTTTTAAAAAGGAGCTCACTTCAGTTTGTGGTGTGCGTGTGAGGAGCTGGGAGCAAGAGGCACTAGGAGCTGAGAGTGAGAACGCAGACTGAGGTGTACAAGCATTATCAGACACCAGGAGGAAGGTCCTATGGTGAGAATAAAGAAGGTGTTGGGAGGAGGCCATGGGGAAGTAGCCCAGGGAATTGTAGCTGTCGCACAGCTGTTCCAGGAGGCACTCTAGACAGCTGTATTCCACAGGGCCCTGGGCTGGAACCCGGAGAAGAGGGTGGGCCCGGGTTCCCCCCAAATCCTCCCAACTCCTGTTCAGACACAGAAGGAGTCGACCTGGACTGTGAATTCAGAAAAACGGCCATGCTGAGAGCTGCCGTGAAGCTCCAAGGCGAGCAAATCCACCATTAAGCGCAAGACCCACCAAGGCAGAGCAGGAACTTTGTCACACTGGTTATCTGAAAGTTTTGGATGTGTCCCAGGCCATTTGGATAAATGGGAGTGTACTGTACTCTTGAACTTTCTTCACTGAAAATATTAATTACTTGAATTCATATGCCTTTGAGTCCCCTATTTCCCTTTCTTCACTCTCTCTCTCTCCTGGATTACTAGAGAACTGATCAATAAGTGTCTATTCCTGTCACTGGTGTTGTATGTTATGTAGGTGGTCCACAGTCCACAATCAGTCACACCTCCAGCAGGGCCCTTTGGTCTGAGTTCAACTTCCTTGGAATATATCTCACATTGGCAATGAAATTTTTAATATATATATGGCATCCCCTTTAAACCAACCCTGTGAGGTGTTGAGGGTCCTTAGTGTCTCACAGAAGGGGTGGCATACACACCATAGCTCCAGTGAGATATACATATTGTAAATCCCCAGGGCTGGCCCACAAAATTTTGGCATCTGAGTTGGGGAGCTCAAATGACGCCCCCATGTCCCCTTGCTTGGGCCAAAACTTTGAAAGTTCTCAATTATGCCTTCGTCCTGTTCTTCTCCTCTCATGGTACTGCTCTGCTACCTACCCCAATAAAGGAGAACTAACAACTTAAAATGCCTTGTTCAAAAATTTTAAGTAACACTTAACTTTCAAATGCCTGAACAGCAAATGTAACTTTTCTTGTCTGCATAGAAAACACTGGCATTTCTATCTGTTTGAGTAATAAAAGTGGTGCTTTCCGTGCCTTCTTGGTTGCAAAGATTTGAACTGCTTCCTGCTGAAGGTCCACAGTTTGGGCCAGCTCATGCTCTGTTGAGATGGTTGCAAGGCCAACCAGCCTCTCCTGTGTCACTGTGGAGCATAGATGTGTTTTTATTAACTTCAGCTTGGAGAAGCTGCGTTCTCCACTGGCAACGGTTACAGGAAGTGTTAGAAGTATGCGCAGAGGAATAAAAGCATTTGGAAAGAGGGTGGTCATCTTATTTGTTCACATACATTTCAGCAGGATCAACTCCAAAGGCTGTTCTGGAATATATCTTGAAAGGGCTTTCGTTCATCTCCTAAATCACTCGCATCAATATCGCGCATGTCATCATTTGTCAACACTGTCTCTAGTGCCCTGCATGGCTGGTGTAGGTCTTCCTCAAAACTCCTCACTGTACCTGGAATATCATACAACATCCCAAATATACTGCTGTGTTCCTTAAGCTGCATGAAACGTTCAGCTGACTGTATTGCACAATCTAGCACCTGGTTAAAGAATTCAACTTTGAATTGTTGTTTGGGGTCTCTTATGGGATTATCCCTTGCCTCTTAATCAAAATGTCTTCTTCTTTGGTGACTCTTGTATTGTTGAATGGGTGGGAAAATAACTTCAGTGTGAAGTTCCTCTGCCAACTTCTGTGCACTCTTCAGAACGTTTTGAAATCCCTCATCTGACCGGTAAGACTGTAGGTATGACTTTGCTTTGTCAAGTTGTTCCATTGCTCCAGATATATCAAGGTCAACACCTTGGAGTCTCTTGCTTAGAACATTTATTTCAAACAGTATGTCATGCCACAACACTAAGCCACACAGAAATTAGAAGTGATGTATGTTTCTGGGGATTCCATTTCCCTCTGCCACTGTTCCACGAACAGTTCCTGTCATAGCATTATCCTCCATAATGGCTACTATGGCATCATCTATCTTCCCAATTTGGTGTTTAATAGGCTTTATCGCCTCCACTCGACTTTCCCATCATGTGGCACTCAGTGGTTTCAATGTCAGAGAGGATGTTCCCAGATGTTGCTTCAAAATTTGCCATTGATGAGAAAAATACATAGATGCTTTGAATTACATTAAAAAATTCAGCAGCCTCACTAGAAGCTGATACTGCATCACTGACCACCAAGTTCAATGAATGAGAACTGCATGGGACAAAAAAAGCTCGAGGGTTTAACTCGAATCCGTGTCTGCACTCCTCTCTTCTTTCCTTTCATGTCAGCACCATTATTGTAGCCCTGACTTCTCATGTCAGCGATCTCAATTCCCATATCTTCCAGCTTTTTAAGAAGCAGTAGTATCATCAATGCCAATAAATTGTAGAAAATGCTTTCTGACAGTCACCATTGCAGGGACATTTTCACTAGGTTCTGTGGTTGTTACAAAATGCACCATTAAAGTCATTTGTTCCGTATGGCTGATGTCAGGTGTGCAGTCCAGAATAACAGAGTAATATCTTGCCGACTTGCCACAATCTTCTCTTTGACTTTTTTCAGAGTAGCAGCCATGTTAGTCTGTATTCGCAAAAAGAAAAGGAGTACTTGTGGCACCTTAGAGACTAACAAATTTATTTGTGCATCTGATGAAGTGAGCTGTAGCTCACGAAAGCTTATGCTCAAATAAATGTGTTAGTCTCTAAGGTGCCACAAGTACTCCTTTTCTTTGACTTTTGTTGCCAGTAACTGTATGATCTCATTTTGAATTGTTTTTCCAAGGTAGTCGTGTGTGTACATTTCTTGGGTGGTGACTCTTCTTAGATGCTCCTGGAGTACAGCATCAAACTTAGCCATCAGCACCAAAATTTTAAGGAAGTTTCCATTGTTTGGCACATACAGCTGATCTGAAGTGCCATGCAATGCTAGGTTTTGGGTAGAAAGCATTCTCACAATGGCAATGAGCCTTTTCAGAACATTTTGCCTGTAAAGAGACTCTGATGCAATCTTCTCTTGATGCTGATCATCTATGGTGGCCTTTAACCTTAGTCTCATCTCAAGCTCTTTCCACCTAATGAATGCTCTCCGGTGATTTGCTGCTTTCTCATGGCATGCCAGATTTCTAGCCAGATTTTTCCAGTCCTTTGTTCCTGTAGAACCCAATGTGGCTGGAACATTAGATTGTCAGAGTTTGCAACAAAAACAGTATGCAGCATTCTGTGTTTGAGTACATAAGCCATGGCCTCTCCACTTTGTCACCATTGGGGACTTCACGCCAATAATGTGTCGGATGGAAACTTCTGTTTCCATTGTCTTTGGGGAACATGAAGTTTTTCACTTGCTGTGGCCCAGGCAGTACAAGGAAGTCCCTCAGGCTAGTGCTCAAGTGGGTCCACAGTCCTGGATCATCTAGACTTAAGGAACTAACCTCAGCAGCAGCTGTTTCTTGCACCTCCATCACACTCTTCTCTGATCTACACTTTTTCTTCAGGAATGTGCATGGTTACATCCATTTCAGATGGAGATATGGATGTTGCAATAGCTGCCAGGTCACCTGCACTCTGATTAACTGGAAGATCAGGCATCTCCTCACCACTCACATCCTCACTGGGGCCGGAAGGCTCACTGTGAACATTTGTGTCTGTGTATCTCAGGAGAGTTCCTTCCTGCTTAGATAGAAAAGCTTCCTTTGCGTTCTTTTTCTGAATGCTGCCTCAGAGGGGCTTTTTTTTCTTTCACTCATGACTCCTGTTCTGTGCCAGCTAGAGTGGCTCTCAACACTCAATTGAAGGGGACAAATAAGCAGGCTGGTAGCAGGGCCTGAGTGAGGGAAGAGATTAGCATCTTAAGGGCCTAACTGGCTCCTACTACTTCAGCTGTAGTTCTCCTCAAGCCTGTTCTCCTCAAGTGGGTTCAGGGAAGCAGCAGGAAACAGGAAGCTCCCTGGGAAGCTGGGGATAATCAGTCCAGGCTCCTGGGGGTGCTAGAGAGGTACATAAGAGGCTCCTCCTCTCTCTCCCTGCAGCTGCTGCTGCTTTCTGTTATTCCCTTTTACCCTTTCTCCTGCCTGCCTGTTATGTCTCTTGTGCCCTCCTTCCTCCAGCACAGCACTCCACCATCTCTGTGCATCTAGAGTGGAGAGAATACATACGCACCAGCAGCAGACACAATTTTCTACACTCTGGGTCCTAGTGGTGCCCACCTCACAGTCTGGAACCTGAGGCAGCCGCCTCAGTTTGCCTCATGGTAAGGCCAGCCGTGTAAATTCCTAGGAAAGCTGAAATTCAGTCTCAAGGGCACTCTTGGGGAGCCATGGCCTATGTACCTCCTGCATGGCGTTATTTTATTTAGAGTCTGGAATCCCAAAATGTTCCAGCTGCTTCAGAAGAGAGATCACAACCCCTGCCCAAAGAGTTTACAATTAGCTTTTAAGATATAACTGTCAGTGAAGGTGACAGATGGTAGGAAGTCGGAAAAGTGAGAAAGGATGAGGGGTGCAGAAATATGACCATGTGGTTACTGACATTGGGCATGTGCAAATCTCAGTTGTTCAGTCAAGGTTTTTACTTGAATAAAAATATATTTACATGCAGGGAACATGGGTGAAAGAGAGAGAAAATAACCCAGGTTTATGCTTCAGATAGCATGCAAAGCATATACAAACCACCTATTTTGATAATCCTATCATACCTTTTGGTACACCGAACGTTATTTGAAAATGTATATATTTTGTCTGTTTACTGTTCTGTCTGACTTTCTAAGATTAACATCTCAATTTTTACAGATCGATGGTGCATGTTCTGCTTATCTGTCCATCATAGATCCTCATCCTGAGGTGAGACTAGTTAAAGCGCTATTATTTTAACTATTTATCATTGTTTTTCAAGTGCCATTAAATAGGCAATCTGGTGTCTGAGTTCACATTTCCTTTTCAATAGGCATCCAGTGCACTGGAAGAACTTTGCTTTATGGTCATGGGATTTCTACAGAAACCTCAGGTAGTACAAATTTAAAACTATTTTACATTTCTGAATCATGATTTTCAGTATACTAGCTGCTTGAAACTTTAGAATAAATTGAGGATCTATGCAAACAGTAATTATCCCCAGCTTTCTGAGCTGGGCAATCCTTGGATAACCATGGATACTAGCTTGCCACAGCCTCCAGCTCCATGTTGTATAGTTACGGTGCTGCTCAGTTCCTGGAGGAATAGTATAAATCCATATCTCCTTCACTCTGCAATGCCTTATGGACCTCATCCAAAGCCCACTGAATCCATCTGGAAGACTGATTAGCTTTGGACCATTTGATTAGCTTTGTTTCCCAAACATAGGGCTTGGTCCAATCTCTCTCCGCTTGGAATATACAGTGTATGGAGTTTTTGTAGCTTATTGGTTAGAGTAACTACACAGCCTCCAGTGTAGGAATTAACTAGTTTCCTTAAGTTACCTGGGAGAGGAGTCTCCTGTCCTCCCTGCATTGGTACTTTACTTTTACTGGAGAATGAGGCCTCACACCTTGCTGAGTCATTAAAACATGAACTCCTTTAAGTCTATTAGTGTCAAAGCAATAAAGTTCTCCTATTCTGAATAGAGGAAAGAAGAAAGTGGCCCAGTAGTAGCATGTTAATGATTGTAAAGAAATGTATTTAATGACTAAAAAGGATTTATTTAGTCAAGTTTTCTGGTGGAAATCAGTATACAATACAGTTTTTGAAAGCAGCAGTTAACCACATTATATTTCTTGGGTTGTCAAATTATCAGAAGAGTAAAATGTTCCAAGAAAGAACCAAGATATTTAATGTTACTAAAACTGACCTTGGCTTGTTTTAGAAATTAAAGCATATATACCAATTATTGTTCCCACAGGGTTTAGAGGAAAAAGACAACACCAAAAGGGTAAGATTGTCATACATATTTTAGGTCACACTTATATTGTCAAGAAAACCGTAACCATTAACCTGTCCTGTAGTAAAATCCCACTTCTAATTTTTTCTGAACAGTTCTTATTTCATTATTCTAAGACTCATGACTCAGGCAATTCAGACATCATGGTAAGTTTCGCCACCCTCTTTGTGAGTACGTGTGTGCTTGTACTTAAAAACAAGACAGTATTCCTCTTAGCAGTAGTCTTGGTAGTCTCTCCAGCTGGAGATCAAGTTAATAATTTGTGGAGTTTTTTTATGACACAATATCCTTAATATTGTACATTTAAACAAAATTAAGGAATATCCAGGGAATGGTGCCTGTCTGAACATTGTAACTTCAAAAATCTAGGAAGGGTGCCACAAGACACTTGTTTATCCTAGAAAAACTAAAACCATGTTCATTTCTGGTATTTTATAAACAGCATATCTAATATAATTACATGTTGAAATTAAGATCTCATGTGCCTGATCCTCAGGTAGCGTTGACTGGTGGTGTTTCACCAAAGTCAATGGAGCTATGCTGATTTATACTAATTGAGGGGGTGGTCTTAAATGTTGACAACTATTAAATATATCTAATGAAGCATTTTAGAATCTTATATTTTGCCTAATTAAGATTTTTGGATTTCACAGTAAACAAAAAATAGAATAAATCAAATATCCTAATGTTTGATATTTAAAAATTTCTCATCACTCAGAGACTACATTTTGATCAGCTCTTGCTTTTAAAGTGCAGACATAACAGATATTTCTTTTCTATGTGCAACCATGCTCTTTCATTGTGCAGCACTGCGTTTTGAGTGTAATATTCAGACTTTTCACTTTTTGGTAATCATTCTGTCATGTTTATGTTCACTGTTGTCTTGCTCTATATGTTTCCACTGGGAATATACTACATCATTGCTAGAGCACAGTACAAGTTATTTTCTAACCCTCCAGTGAAAGAGTGTTAAAGCTATAGTCAATATGTTTCCTGGTTATCATCCATAGACCCAATGCAGCTTAGTTTAGTGATAGCACTTTGCTAGCTGCTTTGGGACTTTATTTGCTGTTTAGGTTTGACACTTTTTCTACTGCATGAAATGCTATTTTCTTTATGCACCTGCTCTGTTTCTGTACCCTACAAATGTAGGAAAATGACTGTCATTTTGCCTATTAACTCTGCTGTAACTTTGATTAAATTACTATTGTAACAAATGACCTCTTTTTTGTTGCACTTTGTATAAAAGTAATCCGATATGCACTGTTTTTCCATGTTGTGAACCATGTTTTCTTGTTTAAACAAGGGGATCAATTTGGTCTTAAAAATTAGTTGAATGAATGCAGGTAATTATAGTTTGATTTATTTCTTGGAACAGGTTACTCCTTATGTAATAAATAATCCATATTGAGGCCTTGATCCCTCAAGCCTTGATCCTTTGATTCACTGCATGGGGGCACATTGCTCAACCTGCATGGAGCCCCACTGAGTTCAACAGGGTTCAGTGCAAGCACATCAGTGTGCCTGAGCATGTGAATTGCAGAGTCTGGGCCTTAGTTTGTCTTTCCCGAAGCTAAGAGGACAACCGGCCGATTTTACTTCAAATACATATCTAGCCTGGCAGAAACACTACTAGAAATTACTTTTTAATAGAAAAACATCACTTTTATTTCTGTGATTCAAACTATTTTAAAGAAAAATTAACTTTGAGTGCCAGGAAATTTGAAGCTATTACAATAGCAGATAGTCTTAGAAACCGTAGTAATCAGAAACGGAGAATGAAAGCTTCCCAGAAATGTTCTCTGCACAGTTCATTATATTAAAATCACAGAGCTAGCAGTGCACTCACAAAGGCTGATCGAAATCAGAACTGGGACTTGCTCCTGACAAAACAATATACAGACTAACCTCTAATGAACACAGTAGAGAAGTTTCACTTCAGTGCTCTAGGAAGTGTATTCCTAGACTAAACAAACAAGCTGTATCTTTCCAGGTATAAATTCAGAGTACCCAAAAAGTTATCAGTTAACATCTTCAGTCCTTTGTTTTGCATGTTTTGTCCATAATCCAGTAGTATAGTAAGAGACATTCTTTGCATCACAAGACCAGGATTTCATTGTTGCTCATGTGTCTGTGTTCATGTCCTCTCAGTCGTCTGTCCTGCATCCTTTGCTGCAACTTGTTCCCCAACTTCATGAGAGAAGATTGAAGAGATACAAAGCAGACGTATGTAACTTTAAACTATGTATGTTTGCTGTGACCGTTGGTGCCTGGGGGGGCCACACTGAGAATGCTCAGTCAAGTCAAACTGCAAAGAAGGGGCAGACGATCCCCAAAAATGGTGGTTATTCTAATAATTAGATTCATTGAGGCAGCAACAAAACAGCTTCTACAATACATCTCTGGTTACCCCAAAGCCAGAAATACAGTTCCCTTAAAACAATCCAGCCTTGGGTTCCCACCCACAAAGCCAAGTCAAATATGATGAGGATTACTGAAAATCTTGTCCATCATATATAAAGTTCTACCAATCCCAAGGGATTGGACACATTACCCACTAGGTCCGTTTCCTAATAAAGATGGTGAGCTGCTGAGCTGCAAAAGGTTCTTTCCAGAATTAGTTCATCAGGTTATAGTCCAAATAGGTGGTCCATATATAGAATTCAAATTCTTTCATGAGAATTGGCAGGGTAATCTAGACTGGAGCTGGAGACCTCAGTCTTGCAACTCAAACTTCCCCTGACCAAGCTTAAGCAGATCTGAGATACAGGATTGAGGCCTTAGAGTTCTTTTACAGATCTCTGGCAGGCTATCGATAGCCTCTTGACAGCAGGCATTTGAAGTAAAATCTCCTATTTCTGATGTATACACAGATAATTAGGTGCATTCGTCAGCATAAGCAGTTCATATGGAGTTTACTACAAACTTCAAAGAGAAATATAGACCATTATTACACCCAAGTTTCTTCTAAATGTTAATATTCCCTTTTAATCTCTGAATCAATAGAATACAGTAACAAACAGGAACCATCCGTTACAATGTTAACCTCTAACAAGATATAGGTAACCACAGACAAATAAGATCACTAACAATACAAGACTGCATTTCAAAGCTCTAGTCTATCTGACATGGCTTCGTTAGCTATTTATAAGGAATGGACCTAATTACCATTTATATTACTTTTCTAATATATCTTTAAAGGTATCATTTGGGTCATTTAGCCTGCTCATGTGTAATCCTTTCTTGCTCAGTGTCACACTTGCACTCCTACATTGTGTGGTTTCATTACTTCTTTCTGAAAACATCCTATTTAAGTGTTTCTGATCATAGCATTTTTTCCAAGGTGCATCACCACATCAGTATGCTATTTAAGTGAGGTTTTCTATGTCCTATTTACTGGAAAATATTCATGCATCTTCGATGCTTAACATTTTTAAAAGAGAACTAAAATAACATAAGTTTAATAAGTAGTGCCCAAAAAAGGAACAATGACAAATGTCATATCCTGTATAATGAATCTAGATGTTTTATACAGTTTTTAAAATCTCAGACAAGTGTTGTGGTATCATATAGCTTAATTTTGCCTAAGGGCTCTTTTTCTTTTACAAGACTGAACAATGTCTGCTTATTAAAATGTATTTATGACTTAAACACTTGTAACATCAAGAATTGTCCTAGTAATTACAGACCGAAATATGGCTTAATTTAAGGCACAGGTCAGAAAATACCCTCTTTTAATTTTTGCCCAGAGCCTCAAAAGTCTTATTTTTCTGAGCTGTAGAAACATGGCCTTTGAGACTAGATTCTTCTCTTGCTTTGTGCCTCTATTTTTAATAAGCTTGTTCAAAAAAATTTAGCTAGTGTAAACTGATCCAAGATAAATAGATAAGAGCAAAATAGTACACAGTTAGTCCAAATCTCCTCTTGCTTACATTAGTATAAATTGGGAGTAATGCCTTTGAACTCAAAGGTGTAAACACTGGAGTAAAACAGGTACAAGTGAGAGGAGAACTAAGCCATGGACATTTTTCTCCCAAATAAAACTCTTAATTCCATATCTTATTTTTAGACTTGAAGTACAATTAATCCATTAGATGTTTTGCAGACTAAAAAGTTTTATAGGAATCTAATAGAAATAACAGAATCATTAAAAAATATTCCTGATATTAATATTATTATGGCATACTCACTGTCAGAGCATGTATGTGCACATTTTCACCCTGCCCCATCTCAAGGCACTCCATTGAAGGGTTTCTTTCATTCAGTCTAGGATTTATCTGTCCTGGTTCCAGTCTTCTGTTGCTTCCAAGGTTTAGCCTCCAGCCAGGTCACGTGTTAATCCATTCCCCTTCCAGGGTTAACAGAAGCATCCAAATATAAGAAAATTCAGTCTAGTGGTCTCTAAACTCAGTCCTTGGCCTCTGTCTGGGACTCATAGTTCTTAGCCTCTTTCACTCCTGATGCCTGTACTTCCCCTCTTGGTCTAGGGAAGAGGTAAGGGAACACAGGCCCACCCTCTCCTCTGGGATCCATCCCAGGGATCTTGTTTTACAGCTATACACTTCAGACCCTTTGCCACTCCTACCTTTGCCTTTTACCAGGTCTTTACAAGGTCCCCATCTTGGACTTGTGGCTCCTCATGGCTTCTTCTTAGCCAGCTAAAGAGGTGCTTTCTCTCCCAGCAGCTGGGATGGTACTGTATTTCAAACAGTTCCTCTGTCTCTTACCTTAAGGCAATTGGTATCTCCCTCCTTCAGGGTCTGGGGTTATGTTTCAGGCAGTCTTTGACTCTTGCCTTGTGGCTGTCAAGATCTCCTTCCTTTAGACAGGAGTTCCTGCAACTCTCTTCCTCCAAACCGCAGCTTAGGCCAGCTGTAAAGCCTAGTCAGCTTCTCCTTCAGCTGGATCCTTTTCCCTGATTAGCCCTCCATTTTGGCAGATTTAACAGGTCAGCCTTCTCCTGCCAGTCCTTGCCTTGCTAAGGGGCAGGAGGCAGTATATATACTGGTCCCTTTCCTATAGCTCATCCCAGTTGGCTGGGAGAGTGAGGCACTTTGCCCTACCCACTCTGCAAGGCTCCTGGAACCTTAAAGAGACAGTAATGGGATTCTTTCTAAACACTACTTATTTCTGGGACCATTTCCTCTCTCCCAAAGCCTCCTTGGTCTTTGCCTATGAGATGTCTCAAAATCTTAAAGGGGTGGTGGCTTTTAAAGGGGCACCTTTAAAGGGGCAGATCATTCTGTCACAAATATGTAGATGGGTTCTATCCTGAAAGTTACTGGAAAATCTCAAATCCTAATGAAGCCATTTGAGCACATCAGCAGTCAGCACCTTGCTGAATCAGGTCCTTTAATTCTTGCATATCTCTTAACTCTGTATATATCCTCTGGGAATGTTGTAAAATTAATGTTTCTGTTGGGCATATTGTTATATTATTTTTGTTACCAATTTAGATTCCAAATCTGTAAACACGTACTCATGTACTTAACTTTAGAGATTTGAGTAGCCCCATTGACTACAGTGGGACTTGTCCCTTTCCTTCATGCATTATTTATGAAGCATTTTCAGATGCTGTTCTTGGAAAAATTGCACTATGCTACTTTCTTGAATAAAGCTAATAATTGGTTAAAAACTGTCTTCACAGTGAAAGTAGAAAAAATGTCCTGTTCGTTTTTATTTCACTAACATTATTCATAATGGAACCATGTATCAAGATAGTGAGTGGCAGAAGTCCTTTACTACTTTTGGATTCTAATCAGATTAAATCAACAGGACCATAGTTCTGAAGTCTTTGAGCCTGATTCTGATCTTACTTAGGCTAGTGTTAAATAGGAGTAATTCCACAGCGTAAAAGTGTCATAAATTTGACCAGAATCCGTTCTTATACTCTTCCCCAAATATAAGAAGCTATCTCTTTTACACATTCCACAATATGTTCAGTTCAAAGAAAGAAACATCTGCCAAAAGAAGAATAACACCCCTTCTTCTACGGCATAAAGTATAATCAAATTGGACATTTTTGTGGTAAATACGAACTAGAGATGGTTCAATAACAATATTCCAGAGCTGAACTCTGAATATAGTGAGTTTAGATTTGAGTTCACACTTGAAGCTTATCTCTGTTATGGGCTAAAAACTCTATAAATGGGTTAAATACTGATTCCCCAACAAACTGAAACTCAAGGAAGTTTAAATTGAGCTCTTGATTTCAAACCCCTGCATTCTGGGGTGTTTGGACCTGGGATTTTGATTTTCCCCATTATAGAGAAATAAGGCCTAACTTCCATCTGACACTTGTTTTACTTCTATTTCAGTTGAGCTATTCCTTATTTTCACTGATGTGAAAGATGAATCAGGTACATGAAGGTCAGATTCAGGGTGTAATTAGTATAGTTGCTCAGTGTGGTGGTACACTGAACCTCTGAAGTAATAGTAGCATGCCTGTGGAACCATAACTCAGAGACTAACATTATAGGTGTGTCACCTGCTAGGCCATGTAGGCTGTAGCCCTGGTGGGTCCCAATGTCCACTCAAAAACATGGCTAAAGTCATGGGTGGCGGATATCCTAGGCTGGGGGAGACTGTACCTCTCCAAACTGTGCTCCAGCCCCAGGTTCTGCCCCCCCCCAGCTTCCCGCCATGGCTCCAGTCTCCCTGATTGGGTGTGGGTTGGCCCTGGCTTGGGCTGTGCTGCCCACCTTCCCGGCACTCTGGGGAGCTAGCCTGGGGCAGGCGCCAGCGGCTACGGTGACGGGGGCTATTGGTTCTGGCGGGGACGTGGAATGGGCATGGTCTCGGGCAGAAGAGGCAGGGCTGGGAGCTAGCCTCCCCCAGCTGGAGGTTCACACACTGCCCATGGCTAAAGTGAAGACATATTTTTCTAGGGCTGGCAAGAAAGAGAAAGGTTGCAGATACATTAGGTACAGTGTTTTAAGCAGTTATAACTTAGTGGGACAATAGCAGTTCTTATTTGGCCCCTCATGGTGGTGGTGGAGGGCACCAAGGTTTAGGTATCTTCTTGCCTAGTGTCTGCGTTGCCCTCCCCAGCCCAGTCTTCTATTCAAAATATGGCTGTCAAATGATTTAAAAAAATTAATAGCTATTAATTGTAGTTTTAATTGCACTGTTAATAATAGAATAGCATTTATTTAAATATTTTTGGATGTTACTTACTTCTGCACTGCTGCTGCAGCTCATAGTGCCTGGCACTCAGTCTGCGGCTCAAGGTGGACTCCATGTTGTTGCACAGGGGCTCCCGGCCATCCCACAGCCCTCTGGTGACGTCTGGCTTAGCAGCAGCAGACAAACTCCCTCTCTTTCCCAACCCCAGCTCAGTGGTGACTGGGTACATGGGCAGGGGACACCCGGACATCAGCCCCCACCCCCTGCTCTGCGCAGCAGACAGGAGTAGGGTTGCTACCTGTCTGTTATTTACTCGAACAGTCCAGGTTTTGGCTTCTGTGTCTGTGTGCCATTTAGGGTTTCCAGGTGCTCAGTTTTTGGGGACCTGGCAATCCTAAATGGCACCCCAACCAAAAAACCGGTTACGATGAGGCATGGGGAGGCACCAGGTTACTAACTCGCACCAGCCCCTGCTCATCAGGGGCAGACTTCAATGTGCAGGCAGGCTCCTTGAGACAATTCAAAGACATGGGGAGGAGGGGGAGAGGAGCGAGTGACAGGGGTGTGGCCTTGAGGGATGAGGTGGAGAAAGGGTGGTTCCTGAGTGGTATTTTTTTTTCTATATCTGCCTTCTCTTCTGGTCACTTCCTGGGTCAGCATCCTTCCTCCTACCTGTCCAGGGGAAAGAGAAGTACAGTGGGGAGAGTGTTGATGAGAATGGTAGTCTCTTGCTTAGCAGGTTCATCATACAGACCCATCTCTAGATAGGACTGTCCCTGTTCCTATATTGAAGCTATGTAAGGGAATATGTGATCTTCTTAAAGCCCCAGCTTCTGGAGTCCTGTTAGACTCTCAGATTCTTTCATTCTTTCTTTCTTTCTTAACTAACCCTCATGGTTATGGAGAAAAACTTGAAAACCTGGACAATAGAGGCTCAAAAAGCAGAAGGAAAATAAAAAGAACCCCAAATTTACTAATTTTTAAATCTCATTTTTATGCCAATCTCATGAATTTGGAATCCTTTGGGTTGGCAGTACTGTTTACTCCAGCCTTTGGATTACTATGCTATCCCAGCTATTGGTGCGGGAGGTGGAGCTGACTCTATTTGGATGGTGCTATATACCGATGGTGATAAACAGCATATATTCACACAAGTCCCCCATCTTCAGGACTGTCTTGGATGGAGTTTTTTCTTTATGGCCTTATGAAGCAAGCTGGCCTTTTCCCAGGATGTATCTCTGATGCACAGACAGCATTTGTGGCATTTTCAGAGTTTCTGAGACCCAGAAGGCCATGGGTATCTTAGGATATGTCTATACATGGGAGTGTGCTTCCCCTGGGAGGGGCTAACTGCCTGAGTATATATCCATCAACGGCACTAGGCATGCACGGGCAGGAGGGCTAGCCCCTCCTGCCATTCACACCTCTGTGGCTACACTCTATATTTAGCAGACTAGCTCAATCAGATCGTACCCCCAGCTTGAAGCATAGACATACACACCTTAGAAAACACCATCATATTTCAAAATGCACTTCAGACCGGAGATAAAATCTCAGCCACTTTTGTCAGCATATTTTCTTCTTCTGTAGACTAATTGGAACACTGTACTGTAACTATGCATAGCTGTCATTTTCCCTTGAAGTTTAGTACAAATTCAAAAATTGGAGGCCTTATCAAAGTTGTATAGACTCCATTAGAAACAGTCAATTGCATCATGGAGGACATATTCCTCTTCAGAGTTTTTAGGTCTTTTGGGAGACAATATATTTCATCCAGGGGGAACTTAAAAAATGCCTTTTGATTAACTTGTTGCTGGCTAGCTTTCTAACTTACTAAAGAGACAACTCTGTTCTCAGCTTCTGATATAGATTCTGCATCAGAGGCTTGAAAATGAGGAGGAAGTGATTGGGGAACAGTGAGCTTAAAAACAGATTTTCCCCCCCTTTTTTAAAGAAGCATCTCAAAGTATCTTAATGCATCAAAACACTCATAGCAAAATTAAGCATGAGTGCCTTACATTTGGGGAGAAATATGTTATTCATTTATATTCATTCTTTATACAGAATTGTCTACGAAGATTTCTGTTTCTCTTCTTTATAAAGCTGTTGGTTTGTGGATCATACATTTCAGTTTTTGCAAAGTTTTGCTACTCACAAATATGTCATGACAAAGAATTCAGATAATAGGGAAGCACACTCTGCCCATTATGAAATGGCTGCTGTCTTAATAAAATGTTTGTATTTATATCCTTGCCCCTTTGATATTTTGGTTCTGAGAACATCGACTCCATTTGCTCAAGAGATCTAGAGATGATACACTGAAGATGTATAAAAACTACTTTAATAGTCAGTTGCCTTCTAGGAAGAAAAAGATAAAAAACAATTTGTATGATATCATTCTAATGCAGTGACCTTTTAAAGTATATGGAAGACTCTCATCAGAGTGAACAATTTTTAAGAAGCAGGAGAAGAGAAAGCTATCAATATGTAATAAATCACCTAATCTAAGATAATTTTAATTATTTTAAATGTATTTTCATCAGTTGTTTGGAAACATGAACTACAAATGAAAATTTTTGGAAATGTGTCAAAACAGAAAAGAAAAAATGCTATAAAATCATCAGATTGATGGGGGAAGCAGAAAAATGGAGTAAAGAGACATACTATGGCTGACTCAGGTGGCATAATGGAATTCAAATGGAATCTAGGCTAACAACTAGAACCAAAATAAGAATTAATATTAGGAAATAAAGTTAGATTTTTTAAAATGTAACAAGAAATAACTTAGTCTGTACTTCCTAGAAAGCTGCAGAAGATTTCATGTTTTGTAAAATTCCCTAACTTCTTCAAAATGCTATAAAAGTGTCTTAAAATGCTAACTTTGCTATACAGACCCCATACCTTTCCTAATAGATCTTCGTAAATTGGAAAAAGATCATTGCATTTCTCTTCTTGGCAGGATTACAATATTAACATTTTAAACCAGTGAACTATGTTGTGTATATATCTCTTTCAAGAGTTCTGTACTTGATCTTCTACAGTAACTATTTCCTGGGAATTACAGATACAGCTCTGTAAATCTCAGGTTGTCTACTCTAGGTTTCCTGTAGCAGAGGACTGTTACATTTTAAGGCTCTATCTGTAGTGTGACAGGGCAAGGCTAAATGGCAATAGTAAAGCAGTGAGGAACAGGTATGTTAGCCCCAGGCTAAACAAATCCCTGGTACAATGGTAACCAAATGGCAGTTGCTCCAGGTTAATCAAGACACCTGGGGCCAATTAAGATCCTTCTAGAAAGCAGTGGAGATGGCTAGGTTGATTGGGACACCTGAAGCCAATCAAGGGTTGGCTGGAACTAGTTAAAAGCCTCCCAGTTAGTCAGTGAGGTGTGTGTGTCCAGAGCTGTAGGAGGAAGCCATGCTGTTGGAGGAACTAAGCAGTACAAATCCATATCAGGTGCAAGGAAGGAGGCCCTGAGGTAACAGTGAAGGAGATATTGAGTGAGGGCTGCTGTGGAGAAGTGGCCTAGGGAATTGTACACATCCTATTTCCAAAAAGTCAGCTACCATAGCTGCTACTATTAGGGTCCCTGGGGTGGAGCCCAGAGTAGAGGGCAGGCCTGGGCTCCTCCCTCCCCTCCCCAATTAATCACTGAGACTGGGAGAAAGAGACTGTGTGAGGGAGGGTTGCTTCTCTTCACCTCCCTTGCTGGCTTATGATGAAAAGCTGTGACCCTTGCCTCTAGAGAGAGAAGGGCTACGTGGAGGGTCACAGTGAGCCTCTGAGGCTAGGGAAATCCACCAGGAAATGTGGGACGCACGGAGAAATGGACAGAGCTTTGTCACAATAGTTATTGTCTAAATATCATGTTCAGACACTGAGAGAAGGAGCTTTTTGAAGGGCATATCTTTGGGAAAGTATGGTGTGTCAATCTTGGGGCTTGATTCTCCTCTTACTTACACTACTTAACATTGGCTTAAGTGTGATCATTAACAGGCCATTGCTCCTTCAATTCAGATGTCCTTTTCTAACTTGGTCTCCATAGTGTTGTTGTCTCTTAGAAAGGGGGACATTGAATGTTATCACTTGCCATGCATTTTTCTGAAACAGACATTATTTGTAAGGCAAAAAATGAAAAGTGACACCACATTTAATGACTTTTGATTTAATTATTTATTGGTAATGGGATAGGGCCAGGATTACCAGTGGCATTGCCTAGTGGGCATTTGTCCTGTTTGCTTTTGCCAACTGATCAAGTCAGCAAGAGCAATTGTGACAAATGCCCACTTTTTTTTCCCCCAAAGCTTTTTTCAAAAGCTTTAAAAAGGGACTGTCCCAGCCAAAATGGGATGTATGGTCACCCTACTGATGACAGGGAAGGACCCTCAGTCTATCTCTTGGCACCTGTAGGTAGCTCAACCTTGCCACAAGGATTTCAGTATCTCTATCTTTTTACTCCTGGGAGGGGTGGAAATAAGGTCTATGTCCCTTTATGGCAAGGATGTTTGGTAGGGGAGCTGGACTCTCCCACTCCACTAGGCTCTGACCCAAAGCCCTATGAGAGGCAAACAACGTCAGAAACCAGGAAGTGCCTGGGCCACTTCCTACCCGCCCCAGCCTCACAGTCCATTTTAAAATATCAAAGGAAAAAATTAAGGTAACTGAACCTTCAGCCTGGTGGGTCTCAGCTGGTAGTCTCTTCCTCCCAGGTGGAGACTTTTGTGGCAGCACAGGTCAGGAGCTCTCAGGGTAAATCTGTCTTATTCCCCCATCTCAGTTGTTTGGCTCCCTTTTTAAGCTCCTTCCTCCAGCTGGAGTGTTCAGGAGGACAGAGTCACCTGGGCCCAGAACTGCTCCTTATGCCTTCAGTTCTATATGTCTATGAGAGTCTTTCTTTATGTATGCTCTGCTTTGCAGTAATTATTTTAACTTCTCAGTGCTCACTGGAAAAGGTCCTGCTTCCAATGGACATTTTAGGATATGGAGCAATTCCAATTCTGCCTAGTTCAATTCAGAAATCAGAACAAGAGTGGACCTGGAAACCTTGTGTAGCGAAGGTGTTGTACTTACAGTACAGTCCATTCTCTGAAACAGAAATGCTGCAGAAAGGAGGTGTTGGGGAAATTTTATCCAACTTATTTTGCTGTCTGGAACACTACATAAGCTCTCAGTTCACTGGGAGCTTCTGAGCAGACCTCCACTTATTACAATCTATGTTGCCACCATTTCTAAGAAAAAATCAGAGGACTATGGACACTAGATATTTCTAGGAAAGGAGACTAAGAATGTGGTCATAGAGGAAACAAAAACCAGAAGGTGCCATCACCAAAATAGTTTCAGAAAAGGATGTCTAATACTTGGGTTATATTAAATATCAGCACAGCTTTTCTGTTGAGGGATGAACTGTAGCGTTTAAATATAAATATAATATAATTATAATATAATGATAATATTATTTTATATTATACTGGTCTTTTGAGACCTTTGCAACAGTACTATTTTAAAGTGCAATAAAGAACTTTTAGTGAACACCAGCTTGGTCTACATGGACTAATTAATGCACTAACATGTTAGTGCACTTTTGAAATCACAACACACAGTGCGTATTGCTGCTCTGTATGGACAAGACCCTAAAGTGTGATTTTTTTTTTAAACTGATTTAGCTAAACTAGTGCAAAACACTGTTTGCACACACTTAGTTTGGTTAAGAGGGCATTATTTTACTTTAGCTTAAGTCAATTTGAAACAGGTTTAAGCTACACTGAAATAAGCCACTCATAAACTGAAAAAGTGTCCACACAAGAGTTTGCCCCAGTTACATGAAATCGGGTTAAAACCTATTGAAGTTTAATTAGTGCAATTTCTGTTTGTAGAAAGGCCTCTGAGTCTGTATTTGTAGGTACAGTTACTTTGGATTTCTCTAATAGGCATAATATGAAATTATTATATAAATTATAGCCCTGAGGTGTAGTAGAATGTTATGCTATTAAGGAAGATGATGTAGCAACTGCATTGTCTACAGGAAGCTTTATGAAAAGCTCAGGAAAATCATGACATTGTGCATACCATCGTGGGGAAGTATAGCTGAGGTATACTACTGAGTCCTCTTTTGGCCTTGTCCCTCAATATTTATCTTAGCACAACTGTTCTATTCAAGGACACCCATTAATATTCAAGAACAAAAGATTTCCCATGGAAGATACTATGTTTTAAGAAGTTATCCTCTCTTAGACTGGCAGGAAACACAGGCATTGTTCTATTCTGTGAAAGGATCTATTCTGCAGAATACACTTGAACACTGGACAACCCAGTCAACTTCTGAATAAGGACCATATAGCAAAGAGATGTATCCTACAGCAGGATCCAGGTGTTAAGTGACAATGAAGTGTTGCTTGGAATTATTGTATTTCTGATCAGGAGTCAGAGTTGTTAGAGATCATGTAGGATGGGCCTGTTTGCTGCATTCCTCTGTAGTGCACTGATGCCTTGGGATACCTATTTTGAATGGATTTATCTGATTAATTACAATCAGTTGACGAGAAAAACAGCCATGCTGTTGAATGTCCATGCATCTGCAACTCAGTGAACATTGATTTTTAAATGGGAGCTGTCAAGCAGAAACTCCTGAAAAATCCTATAGAGAACCACTCTGTATATTCAAGCTAAGAGCCGATGCACTCATGTGGGCTACACTCATGCAGGCTGCACTATGTGGTAATGTACGCATCACTTTAACAACTATTTTATCTTTTTTGTTAATTCTTTTATCATTGTTATTTTATCTGTTCTCTGCAAGTTACGACTTTAATTATTTCTGTTTGATAGTATGTACATACAAAGTAATAAAAAGTATCACGTCCTCCTGAGAACTTAGTGCTTCTTGCTGACCTATAAATACTGCAAGCTTATTTATACTGTTAAGTTCTGTGACAATACTTTCATTCAGTGGCCCACACATTTTTGTGAAACAATGCAAATAATTACTCAACAAAGAGCTAGAAATTTTTGTGTGAAACACCCAATCTTTTACCATTGTGGAAGGAAAATACAAGGTGAAATCAAAGCCCTGTTGAGTAAATGGGAGTTTTGCCATTTACTTCAATAGGGCCAGAATTTCCTCTACTGTATTTACCCCATTGCACCTTTCTCCTTCTTCCCCATTTGCTAGCAACTTATAAACTGCTGCTCCCTTTAAAGAATATAACTCTCAAACAAGATGGAGGAGGGAAACAGAGGTGGCTTGATACTGGTATCTATTGTATTTCTATGTATTTAATTATTTTACAGCTTTCCATCTTTCCGTATTTCTTTCCTTCTTGTTTCCTCTAAATCTAGTGTAAGTTGCATTCCTGTAGCACACCTCACATAATATATATAAGCAAACCCAAGAAACCACTTAAAAAACTGTTCTTTTAGTCTTTTCAAATAAAAACCTAGTATAGTTGGTATAAATGTACGTAATTCTAGAAAAGCATATGATGTAAAGAAAATCATATAGGCAATCCCTATAAGGCAAAGCATAACTTGTCCATGGTGATAACGGTGTACCCTGTGACAAGTAAAACAGGGTCCTACCATGCTTTACAAGACTTGAAAATTATATACAATTTTCTTCCTTGGCGAGGTTCCTGGGATTTGGGGAGTCCTATGGTTGGAGGTGCCTGGGGCCATCCTGATCAAAGGGGTCCTCTAAGTGCTATTATAGACTTCTAATAACATTAGGAGCTAACAGAACATGGTTTTCTATTGGAGAATTCTGACTTTGATTGTAATCTCAGTGATACCCTGATGAAGAGGACAGTTGTTAATGAGGAGATACCAGTGGTGGTTGAGAGAGTTATGATAAATGGATGAATCTAGATCTAAGGATGTTGTGGAAAGCATATGGTTTGACCCATTTTGTCTTGAACTTTGCTTGGATTCCTTTTCACAACAAACAACTTTGTGAAATATCTGCTTTCAAAATGGACTCTACACATGTTGGGCTCAGTTCTCCTGTCACAGCCGGGAAGTAGTTAGCCAGATCTAGTGGTCAGAGTAGGATTCCACAGTCACAAGACAAAGTCAAGAGTCAGCTTGGTCAGGAGATCAGAAGCAGGAGACAAATTGGAGATCAGAACTGGGAGTCAGTCAGGCCATGTCAGGATGCCAAGGAAACAGAGGCAGGAGCCAACTGGAGGTCAGGAACCACAAGTCAAATGCCAGAAGTCAAGCCAGGTCAGAATGCCAGGAAGTCAAGCCAGGGGAGCTAGAGCCCTATTGTTCAGACAACTTCCTGTTCCTGCTGCTGGATTAAAAAGAGCCAGTGGGGCAATTAGCTGTTCTAGGACTCTGCCAATAGGACCTCAGGCAGAGCCTCAGGGGCTGGGTTTTGTGGTCCTAGGTAAGCAGATGTCAGTAGGCTACCAGGTGGAGGGTTGGAGCAGGGTCACTCGCATAAATCGAAACCGATTTTCAGACTAGTGAGTCATGACACCTACAAGTTCTCTATACATGGAACTTTCATTGAAGCCAAAGGGAATTCCATGCAGGAGGATTTTCAGGACTGTGCTTTATATGACAAAATGAAATTTGTTTATTCATCAATCTTTCTTGCTATATAGTTGAGAAGAACCAATGATCTAATAAACTTATGGGTCATGAACAGGTTCAGAGGTCACAACAACTCTCCTTTTCTTTGCAGCTAGATGTGGGAAGGAGGGGAGTCCTTAAGCCCATGAATTCTGAGAATTCTCAAGCTGTCCCCAAGCAGTCATCACAAATATGAGTGATGCAACTTGGAAAGTCAAAGCTGAATTCTGCTCAGCTATGTTGGTGTATTTCTAGAACAATTCTGACTCAACTGAGTCAAAAGTAGAAACAAAATTTTGCCCTCAACTGTTAAATGGTTATTCCTTGTCAAAATTATTTCTGAAGAGGAGTTCTCTTGTATTGTTTAAGGATACAGTGGTACTGTATAATGGTTGTATTATGTATATAGACAGCCTCATATATGTATTAAAGGGAAACTGCTAGAAACCTTCTCTCTCCATCTCCATGTTGAAATGAAATTAATACAAATAGCGTAAAATTTTATTTTTTCCTTGGCTAGTATTATCGTATTTGGACAATTTTCTTTATTAGTTGGGTTATTCAAGTTTGTGTGTTTTGAAATGCATTGTTTCAGGAGGAACTTCAAGGACCTGGAGGGATTCAAAGCAGGGGCTACTTTTTGTTCAGGGTATGGTCAATTTTTTCTTTTTCAAACTGATTGTTCGATTTCAAAAAGTACGGTATTCAACATCAATGAGAGCCGGGGAGCATGTTTCCATTGTAGCACTTATTATACTTAAGGATCTATCTGCATTCCCGTTATAAACACCTAGCATTTTTAGAGGTGCTTAGCACCTGGTACTTCTATTGAGCTCTATAGATAAATTCTACAGGGCAGGGAATGTGTGTTTGTTTGTACAGTAACTAGCAAAACAGGACTTGACTAGAGCCTGTGGGTGCTACTGCAAAAGAAATATTAAATAAAAATCAGTAGGTGTTGTCAGTAGTAGGCACTTTTCAGGATTAGATAATAATTGGATTGTAAATATTTACCCTTGACGGAAGGGTGTCAGTGTCTTGACATGGGAACATTTTCTCCTACATACCAATTGAAAAATGTTTTTAATCTACTAAATGAATATTCTAAGATCATGTCTAAAACTGATTTTCTAAAGCTTTTCCACCAAAAATACTGTAAGAAGTTTTGGCATGCTGTCTTAGTGTGTGCTGTATGGACATGTTCCCGTGCTGTTTCTTAATAAATGATCAATTATCACGTTTATAAGCCTTGAACTAATAAGGATTTAGAGCACGTGCAGACAGACATAAATCATCCTTGTCTACCTGGTAAATAAAACAGTATTTCTACATGCTACATATAGTGCTATGATATATACAGACACCAGTAGTTTATATTGCAACAAGATACACACTAGGCCTGATTTTCCACTTTGCTTGTATTTTGTCTTGTCATTTGCATTTCAGCAAAGTGTGTATAAAACATACCTCATTAAAATATACTTAGTCCATCCTAAACTTAAGCAGTTAAGCCTTTTTTGCTGTTTCTTAGCATAATGGATTAAGTTAAGGGTGACAAGTCATCCTTAATATTGACTTTCCTGGTTTTTGTTGGGTAAAGTCTTAACATTTTTTTTTCTATTTAAATACAAAGCCGGCTGGCAAACGGTACACATTTTGTATATTACATTTCTCTAGTATGAAACTTGGAGTTAGACAATTATGATTAACTGAAAGGCCAAATAAAATTCAAGGGTGACATAAACAGTGGTGTATTTTACCTGTCAGATAAAAGGTGGTCATTCTGGGCCTGAACCAGCTCCCATTACAGTCAATGGCAGTTGTTCCATTGACTTTAGTGGAAGCTGAATCAGCCCCTCATTGAGTGTGCAAAATTAGTGAAATGTACACCAGTGGGAGGGTGGAAAGGATTTAGCAAGAAAGCAATTAACAGCATGGTGTAAAGTAAATGAGACCTTGCCAACTCTGATATACGACACATGGCTTTGGTCTAGGGCAGTGGTTCCCAGACTTGTTCTGCCGCTTGTGCGGGGAAAGCCCCTGGCAGGCAAGGCCGGTTTGTTTACCTGCCACGTCCGCAGGTTCGGCCAATCGCGGCTCCCAGTGGCTGTGGTTCACTGCTGCAGGCCAATGGGAGCTTCTGGAAGCGGCACGGGCCGAGGGACGTACTCATTTACCAGTATGTCCTTGCAATGTGTCCTAAAGTCACCAAATTCAAATTCTAGAGGACTAAATAGAGAAGCAAATTCCAAAGCCAATGATGCCTCAGTGATAATTCCCTGCTGCAAGCCCCTTTCCATTTACAGGGGACTTTCAACTCAAGTGCCTCATAGGACCTGAACTGTACCTGTAATATATGAGGAGGAAGAGCTGGTAGGCTCTCCAATAGATAAAACCCAAACCATTCAAGGTTTAACAGTCAAAAACAATACCTTACAAGTTAACCCAGATCAATCACTGATCAGAGAACACAGGTGTGAAGTACTATATGTTGTGGATTTGTGTATTCTGCACTGGCAGCGCTAGACAATAGCAAAGGTTTAGTCCAGTTTGCAGTGCATTGCAATAAGCTAGCCATGAGGTAACAAAGGTCTGGATAACCATGAGGAGAGCTATGTGAAAATGGAAAGGGGAGGAAAGAATGTAAAGGAGCTCCTTCTGCCCTCTTCTCCTCCCCCTTTGCAAACTCAAACAGAACTGGGCCCAGTCTGGCCCTCCGTTTTTAATGGTTGTAAATTTGCTGTATAAACAGTTTTCAGAAGTTGAAAAGCATAGACAACAGTGTTGATTTCAGTCTCTTTAACTGAGAAATTATCCTGTAAAAGATATGGTATAACTCAAGAGATTTGCAAAATGCAGTCAATACTCTGGGACCTTCTTCTTTAAACCCTGGATGGTTTTACAGTGTTAATTCCTTACGAAATATTTGTTTTTTAGCCACGCAATGGAAGGAGATCAGCAGGTTTCCGCTGAAAAGGTATTTATTTCATATTTTTAATCAAGATGCACATCCCAATCCTGCTCCCTTTATACAATTAAACCAAGGTCCACATCTTCAAAAAATGTTCACTAATTTGGGTGCCATGACTTTAGGGTAGCCATAGATCCCTATGGCCTGATTTTCAGAATTGCTGAGCATCCACATCTCAAATTGAAGTGAATGGGAGCTTCAGATGCTTAGTATCTCTAAGCATATGTCTACACTTGGTGCTCCAGGTGTGATTCCTAGCTCAAGCAGACATACTTGGTGCTAGCTGTCATCAGGCTAGCACCCTAAAAATAGGGTAGCTGTGGTAGCATGGGCAGTGACTGGCACAGGCTGGCCGCTCCAAATATAAACCCACCTGGACATGATGGGCACATACTTGGGGTGAGTAGCCCATGCTACCACAGCTACACTACTATTTTTAGTACACTAGCTAATGAGAGCTAGTGCTGAGTATGTGTACTTGACCTGGGAATCATATTCCCTGCTCAGAGTGTACCATAGCCTAAGAATCAGGCCATAGGTGTCTCAGTAAAAAAAATCTGAGGAACCCAAAATCTACGGACAGTTTGGAAAGTTACTACTTACCCGTGACAATATATGAACCAGACAGAATCCAACTTAACCTGGAACCTGAAAGTCAAGTTTGTAGAGCTAGTGCCAGTGACTGTTTGGGAGGAAAAAACAAACTTGTAATCTGTGAAAATTTCATCCCGAAATCGTTAAAAAAGAATGAACAGGAAACCCCACAATCTCATTTTTATAATTACTTTTCTGAGTAGAACTTCACTACAAATCCCATTAGCATCAAGGAGAGTTGCATGTGTATACTGAGACGAGAACAGAGCTTTGCCCAAATCCAGAGGTCCTTACAAAGACACAACTCCCATTGAAACCATGTTTCAGGACTTCAGGATTGGACCCCAAATGAGTTAGCTAACTGAAACTTCAGAGAGGTACATGAAAGATTTCCTTTACCAATACTATGATTCAGTATTTGAGTATCCTTTTTATTCCCTTTATTGTATTTTAGATATGTAGAATCACATCATATAACTGTATAAACAACTACTGTTTTATTTTTTTTCAGGATTTTTATTCCTTACCTAGAACTAATGCTGTGGGAATGCAGAATACATGGACATAGTGTTTTGCTCACAAAAATTATTCCTTACCAATTGTACAATTCTTAAAAAACCACTAGAATGTAAATGTTCCTAAATCAGATTTTGTTAAAATTGCCAATGTTTCTTTAATTTCTTGAGTATATTAAAAGCATCTTAAAATTATTCAATTGATTTCTAGTGTCATGATGTATACAGTTGTGTGTAATAAAAATGTAAACAAAAAAATTAGTGTAAGATCCTTGCATGCAAACAATATTGTCCCTACCAGTATTGCTATACACTTATTTATTTATTTATTTATTTGGTAAATAAAAGCAATCAGTTGAGTTGTTTTAAATGGAATGTTTTATTGAGGAATTTTCAATTTTTACATAATGCATTTTGAAAGTAGGCATTTTTAAGTTAAACTAACACAGCATAGTGTGTGTATGTGTGTGTATGTATATATAATATTTCTATGCAGATTCAGAGTCAAATAGGCTTATCTCTGTACATGAGAGCACTGAGTATGTTCTCGTGCCTAGATAACGTAAGAAACTCCATTTAAGTCAAGAGACTTACATCCTTGTAAAACATGTGAAGGAGAAAAATCAGACTCTATACACACATGCATGTGCACACACACATATATACATAAAAGCCAGCCAAACTTTCCCCATATGTTGATTTTTCTAAAATAGTGCATGAAATCTCTCTCTTCCAATATGATTTTCATTGCAATGCCATTGTATATAAAACTGCATTATTACAAAACAGTACCTGAAGAGCCATTAGGCTAGTATGTAGTTGGAGAGAATGCAAATATGTTGGTTAAGAAAACGTTCCAAGTAATCATTTCAATCATTTTTTAGGAAGGGTGAATAAAAAAGTGGTGCCCTTTTCAAAGAGTGTTTTCTCAACCTTGTTTAATTTTGATTGGCAAAATGAAACAATTTGTACTATTTTAGAAGAGAAATAGCTCTAATTTATTTAAATTAAAATATAATCATAAATTAATTGTATTAGCTGGCATAACACAAATGTATTATGGCCCTGATTTAGAAAAACACTTAAGCACATTGATGTGGAATCTCTCTCCTATGTGGAGATAACAGATTCTTCCCACAAGAGCAAAGCTGGCCTCTCAGTCTTCATCGCTTGAATTCATGTCTCAGGGTTTGTTTTCATTAACAAATTAAGTTGTGTCAGAGCATGATTTTGAGGGGTTATGGTAATTAACATAATAGTAAACATAACATCACTCAGTGTTGACAGGTATTGTTGTGTTTAACATTGTGTCTACTGGTCATGGTTAGAGTTCTTCCTCGAGTTACCCACTACCTGCGGAAACAATAATAAACACAACAGTCCCTGTCTCCACTGAGTACTAGTTTGTGTTAACTCTGTGGGCTACAATAGATCATGAGGTAATGATCCACCCTGAGCAAAGGCCAGTATGTTGCTGAGCAGCCCAGGAAGGAGATTGTGATTTTTCTAATGATCTTATGGCCTCACCATTGCTTCCAGGAGGAAGTAAGCTATCCTGTGTCTATATGTGGTACAGTATCTGCCAGCACACCAGCACTGCTACACTACCCACTGGCCTGCATGAGGGGCAGCAGAGATGTAGCTGGTTTGCGGAGCCTTCTTCCCCTCCTGCATTTTGAGTAGTGGTATGTATAGCTGGCACAAGACGGTAAGGGAGTTATCACAACTCTTCAGGGTCATAATCTAACAGGATGTAAGTTCCCAGTGTAGCCAAGACCAGAGTGCTTAACATTGTAGTAGTCACCTAGTCACCATGACTCCTCAAAGTCATGCTGTAACACAACCTAATTTGTTAGCAAAGAGATACCTCAGAGTGATTTCCACCAGCAGAGCATAGTGCTCTCTTCAATCTCCCCAAATGGAAAATCTATGCTCTTCTTAGCTGGAATTTTGAATTACTTCCTGATATGGGCTGGTCTCAGAGATTCCTTAGATGAACTAATCAGTTCAAATCACTATCAAAAGCCAGCATGGTATCAGAAAAGATACACTTTTTTTTTTTTAAACAAAACAGTCATAAAACAAATATTTGGAATACATTGCTAGACCAAGTTGTTGTGAATGGATCCAATAAGCTATTTGTATCAAACAGCATAAACCAAAATACCATATTATTTTCACCCTCTTGTTTTGTCTTTAGTTATATTTTTTAATCCACTCTGAGTTCTTGAAATGGCAATTCAGCAAAAGAGGAGTGGTCTAGTTTCAGTCTTTGTATAGATTTGATAAATATTTCAGACACAAATATTGTAGGCCATATTCATTCCATCTTTAGGTACAGAGGGAATAAAAATAGCTGAAAACCCACTAAAATAGGCCAAAATCTGTTTGAAATTGAGTAGCTGCCATACTTTGCCTGTTACATATATTGCTTCTTGAAGAGAATGGTGAATCTCTTGGATCAGGTCAGCTGAGACTCAGAGGGTATGGACTGGAGATCCTAAGCTGTAAGGACATATTATCTGAATGTCCTGTGAATCCACCATTTACAATCAGTCCTAGTGATATAAAATACATAAAGAAGTTACAGTAAAAGTTGCTAAATATTAACCACCCTTTGGTTTGTTATGAAATATACTGGAGATTCCAAATAACCAAGCCAGATAGCTTCATTAATATGGTACAGAAAAAAGGTTTTAAAGGACTGATGCCACCATCAATGTTAATGATCACGCAGTCTACCACGTGCAGCTGTTTTTACTGAGCGCCACCGTCGCACACCCTTCCCCACCTCCCTGTGTGTTGCAATTTAGCGTTGGTGACGGAGGGAACCAGCTGCATTGGTCCATTAATCGCCTTCTTCTGACATAACCCAGGGAATGTAGCCACTGAGGTGGGAACTCAGCACAGAGAACGTGCCAGTTTTCGGTGCATCTGGTGTAAGGGGTCACATTATGTACACATTGACTCGCGCTATGTATTTCCACATCCACCGCAAACACGCACTTCCGAGGTGCACACGCGAGGCCCTTCGAGCCCTGAGAGCGTGGGGGAGCGCGGGATGCAGCGGGAGCTGAGCTCCCGCGCGTTTCACGGCGGATGGATTTGCCCGTGAGACAGCGACAGGCAGCCCAGCGGCCCCCTCCAGAACCCGACCGAGAGAAGAGCGTCACGAGCTCGCGCAGCGGCCGTTAAACCTCGGAGCGGGCGCCCGTTCGCGTTGTAGCCCGGCCAGGTTCTACCAGCCGTCGGGGACACTGATTTGAATACGCAAATAACCGTTCTCATGGCCCCGCCCACTCCTCTGGGTCGAAGCGGAGGCAGTTCTAAGCGGCCAAACAACCGTTTGGCCTCGCGCCTGCTTCACCCCAACGTGCTACAGCGTCAGCCAAGGCGGGATCTGCTCTGCGGCAAGGACAGTGCCACGCGACCCCCGCCCCTCCGTCCGCCCGCAGGGCCCAGCCCTGACACCCCCCTCCCCGCACCCGCGAGTACACCCAGCTGCATCGGTGGGGAGAGCGAATGCCCCCCCCATCCCACCCCCGTGTGGGCCATGCAGGTGAAAGCAGAGCCTGACTCGGAGAGGGCAAGCCGCCGGCACTGCAGGAGAACTGGGGGTGGGGATGAGCCCAGCTGGAGGGGGAAGTGTTGGGGTGCGAGAGCTGAGCTGGGGGAGGGGGGGTGAGGGAGTGGGGTGGAAAGGGGAAGAGTGAGTGGGGGAGGAGAGGGGTGAGCTAAGGGGTGGGGGTGGGCGTCACCTGTATGCAGAAGTGAGAGTGGGAACTTCATGAAGGTGAGGGAGCTGTGGGGAGTGCAGGCCTTGTGCACCTACAGGCAGGGCCGGGGGGAAGATGTGTAATTTCAGGCAAGGCGGTGTCAGACACCGTGCAGTCCTGTGAAGATGCTGTTGGGGAAGCTGGATGAAAAGGGTCATGCTGGGGGGCTGCTCAGCAAGGTGTGAAGCTGTACAGCGGTGTGGATGGATGTGTATGAGCAGACGTGCGAAGGTGTGGACGCTGCAGCCAGAGGTGGGGGAAGCTGGGGAGGGAGTATGCACTGGGGAGGGAGTGCCACAAAGATGTGGACATGGCGGGGGTAGCAGGGAAGCTGCAAGAAGGTGTTGAAGACTTGACTGGATGGAGGAGTCGGTGTGATGGTTTTCAGGATACCCAGGACTATGAGTCAGCTTGTTACCCACTGCCTCTAGTTGTAGGGTTTCTTGCCTATGGTGACTGGAGGTTAGCTCCCTGGCACCACCAGCCGTAAAGCCACTCAGTCACTCTCCTGCAGGCTCTGCCAGCCATGTCTTTGCCTTGCAGGTTAACAAGAGGTCCCTTTGTCTGTTTGAAGCCTTCCCCTGTGGTTTCCAGCGCCTGGTACTGGCTTCTCTCAGAAATCCCAGATTCTCTGCTCCCAAAGGAGCATTGAACCCTTAGTTTATGAGTTTTATGTTAAATCATCATTCTTGTATAACACACTGCACTTATGAGCACTTACAATAAAATCAAAGAGGGTTTACTTAAGAAAGAACAGAAGTCCCATTGGAAACATGAGTCTGATGGAAACAAATGGTTGCAATACAAAACAAAATAATAAAACAAGAACTAGGATGTACATTTATAGTTAGTTAACTTTCCTATCTAATAAAGCAGCAATTCTCAACCAGGGGTCTGGGGCTCCCTGGGAGGCTGTGAGCAGGTTTCAGGGGGTCCACCAAGCAGGGCCGGCATTAGACTCACTGGGGCCCAGAACAGAAAGCTCAAGCCCCAACCCTGCCACCGGGGGTGAAGTCGAAGCCTGAGCAACTTAGCTTTGCGGAGCCCCCTTGGGCATAGAGCCCTGGCCAATATCCCTGTCTTGGAGTTTCTCGGGGTGCAGATCCATGTATCTAGCGCCCATCCTGAGAGCTTACCCCATGTGGCTTCTCAACCCAGTCCCTGGATCCAGTGCTGGCTCCTCAGACTCACCATTTCTAAGAAGTCCACCCAAAGGTGTGAGCTTTCTAGTTTACAGTGTAATTCCTTCAAGAGACATGCGACAAAGTTTGACACACAACACACCCAGACACTTTGCACAGAATGCTAACATCATTGCTTTTTGCTTAAGAAATAAAGCACAAGAGAGAGTACAGCTCACCTAGGAAACAACAAATTTCCTAAACACAATGCCCCTCACTACATTTCTCTTCCCTTGGGAGTTTTTGGGGATCCATCTGTGTCAGAAAGGCAGGGTTCCCCCTGCCTAATAAGGGTCCTACCTGTGGCTCCTTTCAGTTTGAGCAGGTGAAAATGGCCAAAGAATGTGAGGAGATAAGCTCCTAGCCTTTTATAGCCTTTCAGACTTTCTGTCAGGTGACTTCCTGGTCAGTCCCAACAGATGACTTCAGTGCTAAGAGACCTTTCCCCTGCTAAGCCAGTTCCTCTGGCAGGGATCAGCCATTTGTCTAAAGCAATTGTATGTCAATGGTTGGACCCTTAAGTCAACCACCATCTTTATTAACCCTTTGCCAGTCACCTTTGGAATGTCAGTCCAGCATGGAGGCAAAACAGAGATGACAGTTACCCCCGCCCCACCGTCCCCACAGCTTGGTAAAGATACATACCAAGAGTTCATAATCTCACCCAGAATTTATAAATTGTATGGACAGATTATCCGAATCATCACAGTGTCCCTCAAGGCTTTAAAATATAATCCAGAGCTCATATGGAGGTGGACTTCGGGGGAGCATTCATGAATGGCCAGGAGTCAGAGCACTGGTCTCAGGGCCTAAGGCATTTGCACGGTTGAGTCCTGTATCCCAAGAAGAGGGGCTAGACAGGAGGTCTTCACCCGGGAGAGTGCCTCAAAGGCCCAGAGTTAGAAATGGTGACTGAATGGTGCCCAGATGCGTCTGGCTTGGAAGTATGTGGGGTACGACAGACCAATTGACAGTCCATGAGGGGGACTCAGCTAGGTCTGTAACAGTGTGGTTTTTCAACCAATCATGTTAAAAGAGTGCAAGTTTGTGTATATACAGGGTCTAAGGGGGAAAAAAATGACAGGACCCATCAGAAGCTCTATGTACTGTTGGTCAACGAGTGAGTGACAAAACAAATGTGAGGCTTGATCCTGCAGTCTTTTCTCAAGCAAAATTCCCAGTGAACTCAGTGGAAATATGCCAAAATAAGGATTAGTCAAAGTTTGCCTCCTCTGTACCACATAGTGGTTGTCTTCATTATAGATTTTGCTTTCCACTTCTAGCAGCTTCTATAGGTGCAGCATGTAGAGAAATCTGCATGTATATCTGGACATTACTTGAGGTATTAAAAAAAATGTTTTCCATGAGCATGAGGAGATGTCATATTGTAGTGCACTGACCTTTGGCTTTCCATTTGTAGTACTTCAGGACAGCTTTTTCAAATCTCCTTTTCAAATGCTATAGAGAAATAAAGTTTCTTCTTTGAGTGATGTCCCGGTGAGTACTCCACTTCAAGTGATTGTGCGCCCCTGCGCCTCTAGTCAGAGAATTTCAACAGCAGTACTTGGTTGGGCCACACATGCGCTCGCCCCATCTTGCACCTTGTTGGTGCTGACCGCAAGTTATCTTGGGCTGTTGTTACAGCGTAGTTCGGGGGGAGCTGGTAGTGAACTGGCTTTGACTGGCTGGGCTGGTTTGCAGCCACTCGACTGAATAAACAAGAAAAAAGATAAGGAGATTTATGTGTGGGAATAGAAAAACAGTAGTGTTTCCTGCCAGAGCCTGCTTGTGGATGTACCCCCCCCCCCCCCCGCCGCCCCCTTAGAAGGAGATGATGATTAAAAACGGCTATGCGAATTGCTTTAGATGAACAGTCTCACCTGCAGACCCTGGCCTTGTGAGTGCCCAGGAATTCCCCACGCTGAAGCAGCGCCTGCTATAAGCCCTCAAGGACAAGGCTGGAGGGTCTGGGACTGTCCGTAGCAGAAGGGGCATAAGCATTGTTGCTTGCCTGCTTGCTTGGTTGCTGGAAAGCACGTATTTAGTAACACGTGAAGGCTGGGAAGCTTATTATACTTTGGCAATAAAACCAGTTATACTTATGCACCTGATGTGGCTTCGTTGAGTGTATCCGAGCCCACGCCCTTTGGGTCGACATACCTGTAGTGGCGGTTAACTAGCATTGTGCGGCCAACGCCCCCTCAGTTCCTTCTTTAACCTGAGTTGGAGCTTCGGCAGTGCCTCTGCATAACTTACCTTTAGATATAGGATTAGCGCTATAGTACGGTAGATAGAATAATTAGTTAGCATTTGTTCCCTTTTTTCCTTTTTTCTCCCCATTAAAAATACATATATCTTATTTTTAGTTTTACATTTCATTCACCCCTCTTGGGGACAATTTTACCTGAGAATGCCCAGGTCTCCTGGCTTTAAATGTTGCCTCTCCTGCTGAGAGGCAATTTCAGTCTCAGACAGACATTCCCAGTGTGTCAACTGCTTGGGGGGTAATGCACGTACATCAGAAGTGTTCCCATTGCCACAATCTTAAGGCCCATGCCAGGAAAGTGAGGGACCTTAAACTTAAATGAATTCTTATGGAGAAATCTCTCTGCCTAGCCTCTGATCCGGGACCACAAACTTCTCCTGGTCATCAGTTGCCTATTTCAGTTTCTGACAGACCTCCTCCACTGACTCTGCCTGGGAGGGACCTGTCTCCCAGAAAAAGGGCAAAGAAGAGAGCTTCCACTTCTCCTACAAAGGGAGCCTCGGAAAAGAAGCGTTCTTCAACTTTCTCCACATCCTCAGTATTGACCGCACTGCAGCTAAGTACCTACAGGTCAGCAAGATCTTCTGGTACAGCAGATAACCCCTAAAGCCAAAGACCCTAAGTGGGCAGGCTCTCAGAAGGACAGCGGAGACAAGACTGCCCTTCTACTACAGCACTGACTGCAGCAGCTAAACACTCAGTACCGAGCACCTTTGGCACCACCTCAGCTTATGGCACCATCTTCTGGCTCTCTGGCACATAGCGCAGAGACAGCGGTGCCCGTCTATTTTACCTCCTTTGGTACAGACATCCATGGCACTGATCTTCCCAGTACCGCAACAACTTACGGTTCCACAACAGTTACTGCCAACGCCATCTTCAGTACTGAGATCTCTTGGAATGTAGCAGTTTCTTTGACGTAAGGATCTAGTAGTTGCTCCGGCACCAGTATCACCTCTTCTCAGTACCAATATAGCGTCGGTACATTCAGCACTGTTACACACACCAACAAACAGATTTGCCCCTCCTTTTTCTAGGGAGGAAGGCGACGATGAGGAAGGAGATGTTTATTCGACGTTGGTGAGGACTCATCTGGAGTACTATGTCCAGTTTTTGGGCACCACACTACAAGAAGGATGTGGATAAATTGGAGAGAGTCTGGCGAAGGGCAACAAAAACGATTAGGGGTCTGGAACACATGACTTATGAGGAGAGGCTGAGGGAACTGGGATTGTTTAGTCTGCAGAAGAGAAGAATGAGGGGGGATTTGATAGCTGCTTTCAACTACCTGAGAGGTGGTTCCAGAGAGGATGGTTCTAGACTATTCTCAGTGGTAGAAGAGGACAGGACAAGGAGTAATGGTCTCAAGTTGCAGGGGGGAGGTTTAGGTTGGATATTAGGAAAAACTTTTTCACTAGGAGGGTGGTGAAACACTTGAATGCGTTACCTAGGGAGGTGGTAGAATCTCCTTCCTTAGAAGTTTTTAAGATCAGGCTTGACAAAGCCCTGGCTGGGATGATTTAATTGGGGATTGGTCCTGCTCTGAGCAGGGGGTTGGACTAGATGACCTCCTGAGGTCCCTTCCAACCCTGATATTCTATGATTCTATGATTCTATTCTTCACACCGCTCTTCACTCATCCAGGGAATCATCAGACCAGATCTAAAGGAACAGCCAGGGCACTGTTCCAGAGCTGGCACTCAGAGATAGTATGGGCATCCATGGATGCCACCACCAATGCCATTCCCACCACAGTGGCCATATTGGGACTTGTGGGCAGTATATAGGCAACATTATTTCAAGCGTCCCAGTATCTCCAGGGAAAGACAGAAAAGCTCCCCATTGGAGTCAGAGACAGGACTCTGTGAACCCCCTGAGGGACTTTTGAGGAAACAGAGGAGGCTTTAGACCAGGAGGCCACTCCTCCAACTAACACTTCCTCCTCTTCAGACAGTTTGTTTACATTTGCACGGTCGCCCGCAGCTCCCCGTGGCCACGGTTTGCTGTTCCCGGCCAATGGGAGCTGCAGGAAGTAGCGGCCAGCACGTCCCTGCAGCCCACGCCGCTTTCCACAGCTCCCATTGGCCGGGAACAGCAAACCGTGACACTAAGAGCTGTGGGCAGCCTTGCAAATATAAAGAAACTGTCTGGTGGCCTGCCAGAGGATTACTCTGATGGGCCACGTGCAGATTGCCCACCACTACTTTAAATCAAGATTTGAGGACTTCAGTAACTCAGTCACAATTTATATGGGCCTATTGCAGGAGTGGGTGGATGGGATTCTCGGGCCTGCGATGTGCAGGTCAGACTAGATGATCATGATGGTCCCTTCTGTCCTTAAAATCTCTGAGTCTAAGATCATATTGATAGGGTCAGCATTATCCTATATGAAGAAATCTCCATGGGTTTGGTGGGGAGTGAAGGTACAGAGAACAATTCTCCTCAGGCCCCACACTGAACCCATCTGTGACCATCCGGATGTGAATAGATTATACATGTGTAAATGTGACATTTTGATTTTGTAGGGTTTTTTTAAATATAATTTTGAAGGATAATATACATTTTTAATTTTAAGCACTCTTTTCTATTTTTAGCAATTTAAATTTTCACAGTTGTGGGACATTATGGGTCGTGGTCAGACAATAAATATTTATTGACTGTAGACATTGAGATTCAAAAAGTTAAAGCTTGATAACCATTAAAATACCAATTATCAACATCATGTCAGAATATACAAAGTAAATATCCTTAAGGCAAACTCTAATAAGTTCTCAAGCAGCACTTTTTTTACTTTGTTTATCTGTACATTTCTGTTATTGATGGAAACATTTTTGTATTGATTTGTGTGTGTGCAGTAAAATCTATGTTTACTGATAAAAATCTAATTTTTCCAAGTTTACATATGTGCCTCTGTGGAGTTGGAAGGAGAGAAGGGGATGATGCCACTCAAGCTTAGCCGTTGCCCACTTACAAATTTTGGCTCATTCTTCTAGGCTTGTTGTTTTCCTGCCCTCTACAGGTAAAGCTGCATTATTTGGCTCCTTATCAGTTGCTGAAATCTGAGCAGCTTTTTATTATGTCTATGTAGGTTATAACTTAAATAAGCCAAAACATTTTGTTCTGTTCTGAAATATTAGTGTAATTTTCCTACAATACAAAAAATTTTGTGGAGAAAATGTGATTATAGAATAGAAATGAAACACTAAAGATATTTTCATTGCTTCATTGTTGGTCAGTATTTAAAGGTAGAAAGTGGACTTAAATTTGTTTAGAATATATAGCAACAACAGTCAAAATTGTCATTTAATTTCCCATTTACTTCAATTTTAGTTGTGAGCTTTTAGTCCCCACTTGAGAAATCATGAATCGGACTAATTTTTATGCACAACAGAAAGATTAAATGTCATTTATTCTTAAATTCACACTTACAGTTCAGCAGCATATGAAAAGCTAATAGAAGTTGCTAGCCTAGCTGGAAGACTTCGTGACAAAATGACTAAATTCGAAGAAGGGAAGAAAAATACAAAAATTGATCTTTCAAGTGGTACAGCTAATCATTTGAGTGAAATTGTAGTTTTTAGTTCGAAATCTGAATACAAGGACTTTGTAATGGGAACCAGTGCAGGGGTTTTTTAGGGATGGATTCTTTCCCTCATCTTAGCGGCTGGGCACTGGGTACTTGCAAAAGCTAGATTATAGTAGTGACTGCAGCCCCCTGAGATGTCACATTTCATAGATTCCAAGGCCATAAGGGACCATTGTGATCATCTAGTTTGACCTCCTCTATAACAGCAGGCCATAGAACTTCCCCAAAATAATTCTTATTGCATATCTTTTAGAAAAACATCAAATCTTAATTTAAAAATTGTCATTGTTCCAATGATTATGTACTTTCACCATTAAAATGTACACCTTATTTCCGGTCTGGATTTGTTTAGCTTCAACTTCTACCCATTGGATCATATTATACCTTTCTCTGCTAGACTGAAGAGCCCATTATTAAATGTTTGTTCCCTATGTAGATACTTACAGACTGAAATCAAGTTATCACAACCTACTGTTCATTAAACTAAACAGATTGAGCACTTTGAATTGCTCACTATAAGGCATGTTTTCTTATCCTGCAATCATTCTCATGGCTCTTCTATGGACTCTCTCCAATTTATCAATCAAGATTCTATGAGAATTGCATGGACCACTACTACACACCTGCCACTCCTATATCTTCAACACTCCTCTTCTGTGTTCATGTAGAGATGACATGAAATGGTACTCAAGGTTCTGTGAAGTCTCCCTGTACAGCCTCTCCACTTTCTTCTTCTTGCCTGGTGGTACTGTTGCATTTTCTGTCTTTTGGGGCTTTCTTAGGTATATATTCCCCTAAGCGCTAAAGGAATGATTTCACCCTTAGCAAACTTTGAGATATATGTATTTTTAGCAGGTTTCAGACTAGCAGCCGTGTTAGTCTGTATCTGCAAAAAGAAAAGGAGGACTTGTAGCACCTTAAAGACTAACAAATTTATTTGAGCATAAGCTTTAGTGAGCTACTGCTCACTTCATCGGATGCATTCAGTGGAAAATACAATGGGGAGATTTATATACATAGAGAACATGCCCCCCCTCTCTCCTGCTCGTAATAGCTCACCTTACCTGATCACTCTCTTTATAGTATGTATGGTAACACCCATTGTTTCATGTTCTCTGTGTATATAAATCTCCCCACTGTATTTTCCAGTGAATGCATCCGATGAAGTGAGCTGTAGCTCACGAAAGCTTATGCTCAAATAAATTTGTTAGTCTCTAAGGTGTCACAAGTCCTCCATATATTTTAGCATTTGGGTGGTGGTATTTTAGACTGTGACACGTTTGTGGAATGTTTTATGAGCATTTACCCAACAAGCAAAAAAAGTAAATAGCATTCATTATGTGAAAGCTCTTGTGTAGTGTTCTTGTTCATAGGTATCATATTCCTTCCCAGGGATTGCATGTTGGTTCAGGTGTTTATAAAGCACTTTTTTTGTATAATCTTTTGTCTTATATGTTAAAACAGTGCTATTTATTTCCACCATAAAACTTTGTGGCATTTACAAATAAGGTAGTATATCAGAGTCAACTGTACATGTTTTGATTAACTACCTAATTTAGAAATCTGTTATGACAATAAGTGAATATTTTCTTGTTGTCCATATCTGAAGATATACATCAGTTGTCCTACTCTGATGTTCCATCATTCCAAAATAAATCGTTATAATAAACAGATGCTTCTGATAGCATAAATAATGTCAATGACATAAAAACATAATTTTGTCAAATTGCAAGCAGCTTCTTTCTGTTGAGCGTCCCGTTGATGTTGCCATATATTTTAGAATTCCACATTCATGTGTTCTATATTATAAAAAGGAACCATTTGTCATAGTATTTATGGTGGCTTCTTAATGTTAATACTGATTTAAGAGAAAGTTTATTTTTGTTTTCAATTTTTTATGCTTGATTTTACATTTCATATTCATAAATTAAATATTTCCTCCTTAGCAATCAATACAGAAGTTGTGATATCAAGTTCTCTCCTGAACAGAATAGTCCATGAATGTACTGCTGTCTTTTCTTTGCCCAGACTTGGTTATAATTTTGACCTATTTTATTGTAATGTCATGCCCTTTATTATATGTCAAAGTGCAAAAGGGAACGTTCTTGTTTAAACAAAAATATGGGAGTAGATTAATCTGTTGATTTTTGTTTTGTTCCATAATTTCAAAATAGGATCCAAATGAAGATACGGAATGGAATGACATATTAAGAGATTTTGGAATTCTACCTCCAAAAGATGAGCCAAAAGATGAAACTGAAGAAATGGTTTTACGTTTACAGAAAGAAGCAGAGGGCAAGTAAAGTTTAAAATGTATGCTCTTAATATAGCAAAATGAAGATCTGAGGATTCTTCAGAAACATTTATCATGACACAAAAATTCTAACATAATTCCACTCTGAAAAATAGAATACTTTGGTTATTTTATTTGGTAGTGTTTTTTATTTTTAATTTTCATTTATTTGTATTTGAGATGGTTATTTTATTCAGTGCAATATGCTTGTAAAATAACAGAATAATAGCACAATAAAATATATAGATGTGCTAATAACAAATATTACAGTACATGGTATGTAAAATAACAAATCAATAATTCACCTTTGGAAAGAAAAACCACAGGGTGGTTAACATAAGCAATATTGACGTTCAGACAAACTACTGATCAGTTATCCACCCACACAGGCTGGTAAGAACAAAGGGGATCGAATCAGAAAATCAGTCTTCAGGAGGAAAATATGTCTCAGAAAATTATCTTCTTGTCACTGATTTCCAGTACTGCAAACTCCCCATGTGTTTTGTGTATCTAGCACTGCAAAACAAATTTTTACACAGTGTATGTGACCCAAAATAATAAGGGCAAAATTTTCAAGAGACCTCTGAATTTGTGTCCACTGCTTGGCACATCAAATATTTTCATTCCCTATTACCTCAGGGGCCTAGTTTGCATGCCCACATCTATCGTGCATATGCTTACACGTGTGTTTAACTCTGTGCCAGGAGGTTCAATAAGACTACTCATTGTGCAGAGTTAAACACATTTTAGTGTTTGCAGGATTGGGGCCTAGGTAGTTATGCTTATCTAGTCAATATGTGAACCCAAAGCAAAGATTTACAGTGCCTCAAAACATCCATGTGCACAACTGCTAGTGCCAGTGTAGAGACTGCAGGCTCAATTCTGCCCTCTTCCTCAGCTCTGTTTGATGTAGGTTTTGGGAGGTTGTCAGGAAGCTATTTACAGTTCCCTGATTCTGTGCCAGCCATCCTAGCATGAGTTAGAGCAGTCTAGGGAATCTTATCTCAGTGGAGGATTCGTGGAGAGAAGCAGAATTATGTCATGCCCCTGCCTCGTTCCCACTCTGCCTCCTCCGACTCCCAGCATGCCCTTTATATTGGTGGTGGGGATGCAGCTAGTGTAGGAGCTAGCTCAAGTTGCTTTAAGACACTGGGAGTTTCCCCTGTTGTAGGGGGAATTCTCTGTTGGCCGCTTCTGGCCAAAATCCAAAGACTTTGCGTTATCTGAAAGATGCAAAATGGCTGGAACAAAATGGGAAATCTGAGGCTCCTATGAAAATTTAACCCAATACAGACATGTGTCATGCTGTCTGAGAGCAACATAATATGAAAATGACAAAGCATATAAAGTAACTTATAGTTACTCAAACTTCAGTTATTTTTCTCTTTCTTGCACAAGGTTGCTCCAGTGTTGGCCAAATTCATAGGTGAGACATAAGATGTTTTTCACACTGATATTGCTCTCCTGCCTGAATGTAAAGATTCTGCACATAACAATATTGAAATATGCATAGTTTTTAGTGGACAAAAGCTGACTATTTGGCTTGTTCTTTTTAGTGAAACCATATGAAAGAATGACTCTTAAAGAACTAAATGAAGCTGAAGATGACTTTGATGAGGATGATATGAAAGCTCTTGAAATGTATAGGTACAGTAAGATGTTTCTTGCCATATTCACAATACATATTGTTATTTAGGATGTTTCACACATATGGGATAAAGAAAAATCCCATCCACAAACTGAAAGGAAGAAAATCTACCTACATAGTTATATATTTGAAAATTAAATATTCAGCTAAAAATTAATACTATTAGTTAGAAAAATATTATTTTGCCTTCTGGATAGTATTGTATAACGAGTACTCAGCTCCGTTACAGGGAGGTGCTTACAGAGAGAGAAGCTCTCTCAAGACCATGAGAAAAAATCTCCCAGAGACCACCAGCCAGAAGGGGGAGGACTGTGTAACCCCTGAGCCCAAAGTAAGAGACACAATTCACATTTATTTTGGGTTTGACAAAGTAGAACCAAGCAGGGGAATTTTGTCTTACATTCATCTGAACTGTGTCGAATTCTTAAAGGGGCCTGAGAGAAGAGAAATTGAGGCAGGGATTACCTGCAACATGACATTAGTTCAGTAGGAGGCATGCCTTGCAACAGATGTATACAAAATAAATGTACCAGTGTGATAAAGTTATCCACTTGAATTAAAAAACAGAACTGGATTTGAACCATGCCCATTATAGTATACTCCTGTATTGTTAGACTGCTAAAATAGTAGCAATTTAGAAATACTAGACTGGTGTTGATTCCAACTTTCTACTGCTATTTTATGAGAGAAAGAAAGAATTTTAAAAGAATGTTCTCATGAAATCACAGAGTTGTGCACCTAAATCCTCACACATCATGGTAAGAATATATTAAACATATTTTGTTTAATACTTTTTAAAAGAAAGTCAGCTGCTGACGTAAGACAATGACATGGTTTATTTCAATAAATTTTAATAAATATTGGACCTTGGCTGTGAATTTTTCTCACTTTCTACATTGTCATTATTTTTATAAATGAAGACTGCCACCTGGTGCTTTTGCATTCAAATTTTCATTACAAAATTGTGCACCAGTAAGGTATTAAACTCTGGGTTACTTTACACAATACATAATTTTGTTTTCAAATTCATAAAAACATTTGTGGCCTTTTTTGAATTTGTGGTGTTTGCCTTTTCTTCACTGCAGTAGCAATACAGACATGTAATCTGTTGCAAAAACTTTCTTTTCCTTAATATTTTATATCCTTAATGTTCCTTAGAGTGATGTAAGTACATATAATTTCTTTCCTATCTTCAAGTGTTGTCTCAGTAAATAAATGCCAGCACTGAAGCCTTCTAGCACAAAATTATTCCATTAAAACTTAAAGACATTCAGATATAGATTATTAAAAAAATTGGCACCACATTTCAAAAACAGTTGCCACTTTTCCAAAATGTACAGCAGTATCTATCTAAAAGCAGGATGAAGTACTAAAAGTTGAAAATCATGGTTGTAATATTTCAAACATAAATGATGATGGGTTTATTCAAAGGAACTAAGAGATACAAAATTGATATTACAGTAAATTAAATATTTAAAAAAATGTACCAAATAATTTTTATTTCTGAAATAGGCAACAACGGTTGCAAGAATGGAAAATTCTTCAGAAAAGACAAAAATATGGGGAGCTGAGAGAAATTTCTGGTGAGCAATATGTGAAAGAAGTCACAAATGCTCAGAAGGATGTGTGGGTTGTAATTCATCTATATAGATCAAGGTAATGCTATGATTATATTTTTTCAAAAGTATTTAAGATTCTAAAATACTTAGCAAAAAAAGATTCAAGATGATGAGATGATAAGAAAGACAATATATGCAAAATAGTTTACCATATCCTCACTACGGGGAAAAGAAATCTTAGAAAATAGGATTTCTCCTGTGTTGGTCCTCCTTGCTCCATCAGTGCAATACATAGGATTTCTTCACCTTTGACTCACATAGAGGTAATGCAAAAGATCTTTCTTGCTAGCTACTGTTGGCACTTGGCAGACATGAATTGTGCTGGAGGGCAAACATTCCTCTGCAGCCCTCCTTCAGGGTTCCACTCTAAGGATTTTGCTGCCTTTTTTTTTTCTTTCATTCTCTCACTCCAGCAGATCAGCAGTGTGGTAGGGTGAGGTTCTTTCCTGAAGGACTAAGGTACGTCGACTCCAGCTACGTTATTCACGTAGCTGGGGTTGCGTAGCATAGGTCACATTACCGCAGTAGTGTAAACATAGCCTCACTCCCCTCTCCCGAGTAAGAGAAGATCATGCTCTGACCGGGATGACACTAAGAAGAGAGTGGTCCCTCCCACAGCTCCTGAGATGCAAACTGCAGGAATGCCGTCCCCAGCTAGAACCGTGGTACTAACTGCTTCTGACAGGAGCCACAAGGCTGCTCCTAGACTGACTACCTCAGCCCCTGATAGTAAGTCTAAGGACCATGCCGAGGTGAAACAGCAGCTATTGGTGCCATCGTCTGTTGTGGGTGACCAAAGTGAGCCCTTTACCCCCTTCGTGGCTCCGGGTTCCTTTCTGGTGCCTAGGATGCCATTGACACCGGCACCTGCAAAACAGCTGGCTCCAGTGAAGCCCTTGGCCCCAACACTACGCACTGCCCTGAAGCTCTCGGCTGGGAGAAAGACTCCAGCACGGTTGCAAACTCCTACTAAAGCTGACTCCGAAAAGCTCTCTGGCACCATCTGTTGACTCTTTTCCATATCACACCAGGGCACCATGCTCAACATAGGCACTGAGGAGAGATCACCCACAGGAATTCACACAGCTGTCAGACTTCACTATATCTGACACTCTGGATTCTCCACTCCTCAGACAGGAGATGTCTCAAGTCTCACACACTTCTCAATCAATACACTCTTCACGTTCTTCAACAGAGACAGCACCTTCTTTCCTTAGTGATGTTGAGGAGGATGAGGGTGATTATCAAGACTCTCTTGCCCCATCAACATCAGGGCAATTGACACCAACTTACCAGCCTTACCCTGCCACAATTCAGGGCACCCAGCCTTTTCTGGGGCCCCCATGGATGCAACCATATATTCCCTTTCCCTCTAACTGGCCACATTGGGGCCCCTGGGCCATGTATAGGGCACAATTTGGTAATCCCCCACCGTTACAAACACGCCAGCCTCCATCAATCCCCTCCTCAACAATCTCTCGACCTCCAGAACCACAGCCTCCACAAATATCACCACTGGAAGAGGAACTGGAAGGAGAGCAGGATGTTTTCTTCATCCTCACTTGATGAAGCCATCATGCCAGCACCTCCCACAGTGGCTGATGATTTTTGTCACTTTCAGGAGTTGTTTCGTAGAATGTCTGACACCCTAAACATCCCATTTGAGGAGGTCAAGGAATAACAACATGAACTGATTGACACTCTCCATACCTCCTCAACAACAAAAATTGCCCTACCTATTAATGGTGCACTACTTGAAACTGCAAACCTTGTTTGGCAGACTCCAGCCTCTATCCCCTCTAGATGCAGATGGGCTGCCATAAATATAAAGGGAAGGCTAACCACCTTTAAATCCCTCCTGGCCAGAGGGAAAACCCTTTCACCTGTAAAGGGTTAAGAAGCAAAGATAATCTCGCTGGCACCTGAACAAGATGACCAATGAGGAGACAAGATACTTTCAAAGCTGGAGGGGGGGAAACAAAGGGTCATCTCTGTCTGTGTGATGCTTTTGCTGGGACCAGAGCAGGAATGCAGGTCAGAACTCCTGCAAAGAGTTAGTAAGCAATCTAGTTAGATATGTGTTAGATTCTGTTTTGTTTAAATGGCTGATAAAATAAGTTGTGCTGAATGGGATGTATATTCCTGTTTTTGTGTCTTTTTGTAACTTAAGGTTTTGCCTAGAGGGATTCTCTGTGTTTTGAATCTGACTACTCTGTAAGGTATTTCCCTTCCTGATTTTACAGAGGTTTTTCTTTTACTTTTTCTTTAATTAAAATTCTCTTTTAAGAACCTGATTGCTTTTTCATTGTTCTTAAGATCCAAGGGTTTGGGTCTGTGTTCACCTATGCAAATTGGTGAGGATTTTTATCAAGCCTTCCCCAGGAAAGGGGGTGTAGTGCTTGGGGGGATATTTTGCGGGGGAGACATTTCCAAGTGGGCATTTCCCCTGTTATTTTTGTTAGACACTTTGGTGGTGGCAGGATAAGTTCCAGGGACAAATGGTAAAACAGTTTGTACCTGGGGGAAGTTTTAACCTAAGCTGGTAAAAATAAGCTTAGGGGGTCTTTCATGCAGGTCCCCACATCTGTACCCTAAAGTTCAGAGTGGGGAAGGAACCTTGACACGGGCAGATACGAAATATTATGTACCTGCAAAAAATGCTAAGTTTTTATTTTTACATCCTGCCCTGAATTCCCTTGTGGTGAATGTGGTGCAAGAGAAGGGCCATCAATGCCAATCCTGATCCAGTCATCCTGACCGAGACTGGAAATGTGTAGATCTCCTGGGCAGAAAATCCTATAAATCTGCTACCCTCCAATTTCGAATTTCCAACTATGAGGCCTCTTATGGCCAAATATGATTATAAAAATTATTCTAAGCTGGAGGAACTTTTGCCAGAATCTGCCAGAGGAAAAAAGGGAACAATTCCTGCCCCTCATTTTGGAAGGTGACTTAATAGCCCACCCGGCCCTGCAGGCCTCCCTGGACTCAGCTGACACAGCTGCCTGATCCATTGCTACTGCGGTAGTAACGGGACGTGCATCATCATTGCACCTTTCAGGATTCCCTAAGGAGGTGCAAAATATGGTTGAGGATCTCCCTTGTGAGGGACAAAATCTCTTTTCTGAGCACACAGACAACTCCTTACAATCACTGAAATACTCCCAAGCCACTCTACAATTTCTTGGTATATATGCACCACAGCCAAAATGAAGATCAGGGAAATATCAGCTCCCTCCATGATTTTACCTCAGCCATACTACCCACAGCGGCAGTTTGACAACCAACGCCGTCGTCACCGACCTCCCAACAGGCACAGACAATCGCCTGCACTAGGGACACTGTTGAAAACACCCTCTAATAAGCAGCAAATTTGAAGATGTGGTCAAGGTCCAGAGAACCTCCTGCCTGCTCTAGTTGCCCCTACCATCTGTAACGCCATCTACACACTGACAGTTTGGCAACCACCTAGCTCCATTTTTACCATCTTGGATGCTCATTACCTTGGACAGGTGGGTCCGGGAAATAGTAATGGAAGGTTACTCCATCCCCTTCCTAGCTATACCATCCACCCAACCCCCGTCCCTGTCCCTCTTCAGGGACCTCGCTCACAAGCCCATCCTGTGGCGGGAGGTGAGACATCTTCTTCAACTGGGAGCCATAGAGTCAGTCCCTCCACAATACAGAGGATGCGGTTTCTACTCTCACTACTTCCTGATACAAAAGAAGTCTGGTGGTTGGCACCCCATACTGGACCTTTGCAATCTCAACAAGTTTGTCAAACTACAATGTTTCAAGATAGTCAACCTATCCACCATCATCCCAGCACTGGAACAGGGGGATTGGTTCTTGGCCCTTGACCTACAAGATGCATACTTTCATATTGCACACCCTGCTCACAGACTTTTCCTATGATTGATTGTCGGCCATGGTCACTACCAGTACAGGGTACTACCCTTTGGACTATCCACAGCTCCCATAAGTTTTTCCAAGGTACTCGCAGTGGTAGTGGCCTTCCTCTGCAAACAAGGCACCACCATTTTCCCAAATCTAGATGACTGCCTTCTCAAAGTGCCACCTGAGACCGAAGCACTCCGAGCAGTCCATGCTACAATGACCCTCTTTACAAAACTGGGCCTCCTTATCAATTTTGAAAAGTCCACACTAACCCCAAGGTAAACACTGGAATTCATTGGTGCTGTACTCGATGCCAAGCAGGCAAGATCGTTTTTACCACCTCACAGGTTCACAGCGACAACACAATCGCCCGAGCATGCCCCCAAATCTCAGCACGTACATGCCTCTAATTTCTGGGACATATGGCTGCAGCTACGTTTGTGGTCAGACACGCAAGACTGCACATGTGGTGTCTTCAGGGCTGGCTCCATACAGTATATCTTCCTCACAAACACAGCATTCAGAAACTCCTGTCCGTGCCAGCCCAGGTCAAGGACTCACTACTGTGGTGGACGTGCCCTGACAGTGTCTGTGCTGGGGTCCCTTTTCTTCAATCTCCATCTACTATCATACTTACCACCGATGTCTCCCTCTTTGACTGGGGAGCGCATCTATGCAAGCACATTATACAGGGCAGATGGACGCCCACCAAGACCACCTTACACATCAGCCTCCTGGAACTGAGGGCGGTCCACAATGCCAACATTTCCTACCACTCCTCAGAAACCAGACTGTTCGAGTAATGACGGACAACCTCGCTTGCATGTATTACATCAACAGGTAAGGAGGTGCCAGGTCCCATTCCCTATGCTCAGAAGCGATCAAGCTATGGAACTGGTGTATCCACAATGACATCTCCATCTCTGCTGCGTATCTCCCTGGACATCAGAACATGACTGTGGATACACTGAGCAGAACCTTCTTGCACGAGCATGAAAAGCAGCTTAACATGAGAGCACTCCGACCCATCTTTTGCCAATGGGGTTATCCCACCATAGACCTTTTTGCCACTCACGAGAACACCTGCTGTCCTCAGTTTTGTTCCAGACCAGGCCTGGGACGCGATTCACTTGGGTATGCATTCCTTATGAACTGGAATGTGCCACTTCTTTACGCCTTCCCTCCTTTTCCCCTTCTGTTCCGAGTCTTACGCAAGATACAGGAAGATTAAGCTCTGGTTATACTAATAGTACCGACATGGCCACGACAAGTCTGGTACACGTACCTGCTTCGCATGACACTCTCTCAGCCTATAAACCTTCCCCGAGCATTGTGGCTCCTCTCTCAGGACAGGGGATGCATTCACCATCCCAATCCTCAGATGTTCCACCTGAAAGCGTGGCTCCTTCGTAACTCCAGGATTCGGAAATAACCAGTTCAGATTCAGTAAAACATATCTTGATAAATAGCAGGTGCGATTCTACCAGACATACCCTATTCCCCACAAGTGGAACTTTCCAACTTTGGTGTGGTGACAGACAGGTCGATGCAGCCTGCGCTCCATTACCTCCCATAATGGACTACCTCCTTCAACTCAAACAGCACGGATTGGCTTTTAGTTCTCCTAGAGTGCACCTGGCTGCAATTACTGCATTCCACTGCCCTGTTGAGGGATATTCAGTATTTGCACAGCCCCTTGTCAAAAATTTTCTTAAGGGTGTTCGAAACCTATACCCTGACCTACGTCCCTCCACCCAATCCTGGGACCCCAGCCTTGTCCTACGCTCTCTGACTAGACGTCCATTAGAGCCAATGGCAACCTGCTTCATCTAGCAGTGAAAACAGCCTTTCTCATCGCGATTACATCAGCATGACGCGTGGGAGAAATATCAGCCCTTATGGCATACCAGCCATATACAGTGTTTTATAGGACAAAGTGACCCTCCGTCCCCACCCAAAATTCCTGCCGAAGGTTATAACGTCCTTCTATCTAAATGAGCCTGTACACCTCCCCTCCTTCATTCCCAACCACACAACAATTACCAAGAAGCAGCTCTCCACACTTTAGATATGAGACGCGCATTGTTGTTCTACTTGGATAGAACCAAACCGTTCAGGAACTCGCCATGCTTGTTCGTATCCATTGCCAAATGCTTTTAAGGCTCCGCCATGTCTAAACAACAGTTCTCTAAATGGATTTCCCAGTGCATACGCCTGTCTTACGAACTTCACAATAAGCAACCACCTGCCTCTATCCGGACACACTCCACACAAGCGCTCTCAACCTCCATTGCATTCCCCAATAATGTTCCCATAATAGATATATGCAGGGTTGCCACATGGGCGTCCTCTGATATGTTTGCCCAACATTATGCCATCTTGTAAGATTCCTTGATGGACACCATTCTCAGACTTAAGGTCCTGTCCTCGGCGATACCAGCCACTCTGAAGCCCCAACTTTCTAGCTAGGGGCACTGCTTTATAGTCACCTACAGTGGAGCACCCATGGGGACATCACTCGAAGCAGAAAGGGATACTCATCTTGTGCAGTAACTTGTGTTACTCATCTTGTGCAGTTCTTCGAGATGTGTGTCCCCACAGGTGCTCCACTACCTGCCCTCCTCCCCTCTGTTTCCAAGCTTAACGTTTGGGCTCTACGTTAGAGAAGAAGCTGAGGGCGGTTGGCCGCACAACGCTATTTATACTACCCATGCACAGCACGGGGGAGAGGATGTGCGCATGTGCGGTCCAATGGGCACTGCTATTGAAGATCTCTGACTCCACACACAAAGGTGCTGCCGAACCTACAGTGGAGCACCCAAGGGGGGACACATCTTGAAGAACCTCAGTTATTGCACAAGGTGAGTAACCCTCTCTTGTGTTACAAAAATCCAGGCATGAAGGCCATGGACCAACATGATGTGGCCATACCACCATACTGAGATTTTCTTTTAAAATTTTACTTTATTTAGAGTTCTTTGGGGGGAAAAAAACTTAAAATATCAAATGTAAAACTATGAAACTGAATATCCAAATAAGAGTAAACGTAAGTGTATTAAAACCTCAAATACAAAAACTGCATTAAGTGGACACAGACCAAGGTTTGTCGGTGGTGGAAAAAAAACAAAACTCAGAACACATGGAACTTATATAGCAGTAATAACCAACAGTATATGTATTTTGACATTCATGTAAATATTTTCAGTTTTTATTTCAACAGCCTTTTTCCATAAGACTCCTTGTAGGAGAAACCAGACAGGAAATCTGTAGTGGAAGTCCCATTATAGAGCAAAGTAGAAGCATACTGACTACATGTAAAAACTCTATTATTGAAAGGTTATTTGTATGGATTCTAAGTATTTTCTTGCATGTTTCAGACTGTTGTGTCAGAAATTTCATCAAACCTATCCATTCTTTTCTAGCATCCCAATGTGCTTACTAGTTAACCAGCATCTCAGCCTGCTAGCCAGAAAGTTTCCAGAAATCAAGTTTATCAAAGCCATTGTGAATAGCTGTATTCAAAACTACCATGACAGATGTTTACCCACAATTTTTGTGTACAGAAATGGTCAGATAAAAGGCAGGTTCATTGGAATTACTGAATGTGGAGGGACAAATCTTAAACTAGAAGGTAATATAACAAATATGTTCAAAATAATTTTATAGTAATCTAATGTAGTTAATAATCATCAATTCTTAAAATCACTTCTTGGGATAGAACAGTCTTTGATAGTGTTTTTGTACCTTAAACAGGAAAAATTAGGAATTAACTGTTAATAAAAGCTTCTGCATTTCTACTGTAGCACAAATATTAGTATGTGTTGATAGCTTGCATTGCTATACATAAGGTAGGTATGGTGGGGATGGCACCTGTGTAACATCTGATCTTTCCTATGGAGGAGGATTTAATCTAAAAAAGGGTATACATTCACTCTTAAGTGTGAGTCCTCAACCCAGTTCCATGGGACCAGGCTATGCAGGGGCCTTTCCCATATACCCACCATTCCACACTTGGCTGCATGACCCCTACTGGGAGAAAACCTCATTGACTATGTGATGATCCCTTGACAAGCATTTTTGTCTTGTCCTAAACTTTCCCAAGTTGTCCCAAGTTGTTTCCTAAACTTGTCCCAAGTTCCAGTTCCATTTATATATATTCTGCAGCTATTGCAACACTATTCTATCTGTCTCTATATTGTAGGTGCTTACTTGGTCCCCATTACCATAATATCTGAGCAAATCACAATCTTTTTAATGTATTTATCCTCACAACACCCATTTGAGGTAAGGAAATACTATCATCTGCATTTTGGAGGGAGGAGACTGAGGCACAGAAAGAATAAATGACTTGCCCAAGTTCACAAAGGAAGTCTGTGGGAGAGAAGGGTTGTGTTATGTGTGCAGTGGATCACTTTTGTGTGGATAAGTCCACGTTCCTAAAAGCAGTGGGAAAAACTGAACCTGTTGTTTTGATTTCTTGTTCCCGTCCTTAAATATAGTTCTTGGTGTTCTAATAGCACCTCTCTTTGAGACCCTGTGTCGAAGTAGGACTGTTCTTAATGTTTTCTCTGAATATTGTGGGGGTGCCTCAGTTTCCCCCATGCGGTTCTTAAGTATCTAGGTGGTGGGATAAGGGTGTATGATTGTTGCAGAGCCCTAGAGGGCAGGTGTGTGCAGGGGTCTGGACACAGAGAATGGCCAACACCCTGTTTCCTGGCAACTGATGGCCTGGGCCTTCCCCTCTGCAAGTTGAGAACTAAAGGGTTGAAGACAAAGAGAGCAGGTGACCTCCTGGCCCGGGAAAGGGACAAAGCCCAGAGGAGGAGCGGCTGGAGAGAGTTTCAGTTGGGGCAGGCTGGGGACGAGGAGTGAAGTGCAGACGTGGTTGTCAGACTCACTGCCCCCCAAAATGGACCTGGCTGAGGGGTCCTGTTCTCTGTACCTACAAGCTCTGTTTTAGACCATGTTCCTGTCATCTAAGAAATCTCTGTTTTACTGGCTAGCTGAGAGTCACGTCTGACTGTGAAGTTGGGGTGCAGGCCCCTCTGGCTTCCCCAGGAGCCCCGCCTGGGCAGACTCGCTGTGGGAAGTGCACGGAGGGACAGAGGATGCTGAGTGCTCCGAGGTCAGACCCAGGAAGGTGGAAGCTGTGTGAGCTTTTGCCCTGCAGACAGTCTGCTCACAGAAAGGAGACTTCACCAGAGTCCTGACTGGCTTTGTAGGGAGCAGTTCCAGAGCATCGCCCGGGGACTCGTGACAGACCCTTACAAGAAACACTGTTTACTTGAACCCAGGCTCATATCTTATGAAGCACAATAGACCTTAGTTATGCAGCAGAGATCCTGGAATTAAGCAGCATGGATTCTCTCTCTCATGCAGTTAAATCAGTGTAGTGTTTTGTTTAACTTTTTTATGTTAAATTGAATTTTATTTATACTGCCCAAACTGTTAAACTACCCATTTGCTGCACATTTTTGAACTGACAAAGATCTCCATTGTAGAACATGTCAGGTGAAACCTGGAGGTTTTGACAGCTGTGAATGGGACAGTTACAGTTCTTAGCCCCCCAGAAGGCATGGAAACTAGTTTTGGTTTTGAAGAAGCAGTTGAGGCTTTTGGAACCCGGGAGGGGATGCATCTCTAACTTCCCACTTTTCAGCAGAGGAAGAAATTACATTAAGCTTTTGGGGTGGATGGAGCCTTGAAGTCCTTATTCCTCACCCAGCAACTTCCACACCACAATCTTTAATATCAGCAGCACAAAGGGAAGCAGTTTAAAACACTTCCTCATCATCTTCTGCTCCTACAACTTCTATTCCTGAGGTCATTCTGCACCAAAAAATTAAAAATTTTGCAAAATTCTGCAAATTTTATTTGTCAAATAAATGTGGAGTCTCCAGCATGGTATTGGGAAGCACAGGCCACTGGCTCCACAGAGGTGGGAGATCACTGTGCAGCTCCCCCCTGGGACACAAACTCAGCCATGAGGCTACACCCAACCCTAACACAGCGCAAGGACTGGGCCTACCCCAGAAATACTCCAAGGTTCTGACGCTCCATTTGGGCAGGCAGGCTCAGCAAGGCAGGATCCAAGTGTAGAGGGGCTTAGTGTGGGGGATCCAGGTGTGGCTTGAGAGGGTTCTGTTTGGGGCAAACTGGGTATGGGTGGCTCGGGGTGGGGGGGATCTGGATGCACAGGGGCTTGTTGGGGGGTTCTGGTAATGGTAATGGAACTCTGCAGGGGGGGCCAGGTGAAGGGGATTGGGTTCAGCGCGTGGCGTCTGGTGGGTGTGGGGGGTATAGAGCTCAGCAGGGGAGTCTGGGTGTGGGGGGCTCAGTGGGGGTCCAGATGCTGGGGAAATGGGTTGGGGATCCAGTTGTGGGTGGCTTGTCAGGGTGGTCCAAATGCAGGAGGAGTGGGGCTCATCGTGGGGGTTCTGAGTGAAGGGAGTTGAGACTTGGCACAGGAATCTGGGTATGAGGGGGTCTGGATGCATGGCGGATGGGGGAGCAGCTCAGTGTATAGGGAAACCTTTCCCTGCAGCTGACGAGTGATGGGTGCAGGAAGCAGGGTTGGGGGGAGTTTTCAGAGCTTCCTGCAGCTGGGGGAGAAATCTGGGGGTGGGTTTAACCCAGCCCTGGATGCCCCGCAGGGGAAGAGGAAGTCCTGTCCTCTTTAGCCCCGCTGTGGCTAGTGGCTGAGCCTGGCACAGAGTAGGAGCCACCAGCTGGGTTTTCCCCAGTCCTGCCTCCTGCCCCACAGTGATTTACCTCTCTGCCGGCTGCCTTGGGCACCTGAAACGTTGCTGGGGAGGGTCACATAACCACTCTTGTGGCTTCCCTTTGCTTCCCCATCACAAAGTTATTTTTCTGCAGAGAAGCAAAGAAATCTGTGGGGGACATAAATTCTGCACACATGCAGTGGCGCAGAATTCCCTCAGGAGTAAACTTCATTATCTTCTAGTCAATAGATTTGATATGATGCCTGATACTCCAGTCCCAGGCTTGTTTTCTAAACCTTTCCCTTCCCAGTAGGAAGACTACATCAGTCATTTCTTTTCAAAATGGAGTGGAATTACCATGGATCGCTGGGTTTTAGAGAGAACCAACCTGGATAATGTGATTCACTTCCTCTTTGTATTGAGTACCAACTTCCATTTCTCCATCCAATTTTAAGGTCATGAGCCAAGATATTCTAAAGTGACAAGTGTTTTTTGTGTTCCTCAATTTTTGGGTACACAACTTGGGACATTCTATGTGGGCTGATTTTCCAAAAGTGCTGAAAATTGAGCCTATTTAAAGTGTCATGTTAGGCACCTAAAGTGAGGCATGCAGAATCATTTGTCACTGTAGAAGATCATGTCTCCTGTTCACAGGATGCTTAAAGAAGAGATTCTCTTTGTGGCGAGAAACCACAGTAGTGGTACTTTGTTAGTTTCAAGGCAAGGAGTTCTACTCCCACTATTTTCTTATTCCAAAAAGAAACGGTGGTCTGTGTCCCATCTTGGGTTTGAGAAGACTAAAATATATCAAAAAATTTATGGTCCAGGTAGCAACAGTAGCCTCTATCTCTACCTTATGTGTTCAAAGCTCATTTGGGTTTCTTGTTTTAAAGAATGCACATCCGTATTTCCATCAAGGATGCTTATGAGAAAATAACTTGGTTTATATGCAACAAGCAATCATGTTCACTGCAGCTCTTTAGAAGGACACTGTCAGTTTGAGTCACATATGAACAAGTATGTTAAGGTGGACACTTCAGGTACTCAGGCACACATGAATGGGGCTAAAAAGCTGATTCTTTCTTCACAATAGCCATATTCACTTTGCTGCATGCCTGCTACTGTAACACATAGACTGGAGTAGTGGCTGTCTGCTACTGTTTTCCCTTTATACACGTTTGTAGAGATTTTGCACAGTTCATGAACTCATAGGCCATGCCCCTGTCCCACCACTACTATCCTGCTAACACCCTTCACTTCCAGAAAATGAGCTATTGTAGAGCTTGGCTTTGTGGCTTGTGGAGGCCTCTGAAATCATGCTATGTGCCCCCTATGTATCCAAGCCCCACTGTGCAGCTTAATTGTGGTGGTTCTGCTGTGTTGTGTGTTCTCTGTAGCTCTCAAGATTTTACCCTATACTTGTGCAAAAACTATCGGTGGAAATATTTCAGTTTTTCTAAAAATCTGTATTAACGGTTTATCCACAATTCAAATAAATCTCAATGTGGATAGAGGTATTGAGAAGCTATATTGGACTGCCAGTACTGAAATCTTCTATGCAATTTGTTTGCTGCACTAATAACATTTTTAATACTGGACATTCTGTGGTTCTGTGCCTGACTCTACATTTCAGATTTGCTCTCAGTAGAATTGTTGGTTTGTAAGAAATGACAAAATAGGAAACTGTTTAGTTTCTTGGCCAATCCTTGATGGATCTTCCATTGAATGGAAGGGTTAAATGATGTCCTGGAGTAATCCAGTTTGGACAAGGGCTGTTTTCTAAACAACTGTACTAATATAGACTGTCACCCCAGCAAGGTTCTATTGTAGTTTAACATGGCTTTTAATAGTTGGATGTAGACACACACCAACTCTCTCTATGCTCTAAACAAGGAGTAATTCAATGGAACTATAAATGTAAAGTTGGTAAAGTTGGTGCAAGACAAGAATCAAGCCCACAAATCCTGATACAATAGTAACTGTGTTTGAAAAGGATCTTCTTCAGCTATCCCTCGATGCGAGGATGATATCTGCCAAGGGGGTTCATTGGTGAGTTTTTAAGTGGCTGAGGAGACCAATTCTTTTTTTCCCACAGAAGTGACAGGTGTCATCTTGGAGAGACATAGTTGTTGGCTGAAGTGTTGTGCCCTCTCTTTTCTCCTCTGTCACTTCTCTGTCTCATGAGCACATCAGTTCTCCTCAAAGTGAGCTGTGGCTTGGTGTATGGTGTGGTGCCACTGTGTTCTGTTCTGCGCCAAGTCCTCCCAGTTTGTTGGGTTGATGCCTCCCTTTTTAAGATGTACTTTCGGTATGTCTTTGAAACTCTTCCGCTGTCCTCCGCAAGCCCTTCTTCCCTGACTTAACTGAGAGAAGAGTACTTGCTTCGGGAGGCAAGTGTCAGGCATATGTACACAGTGGCCAGCTCAGGGGAGTTGGTATTTCATGATCTGTGCTTCTATACTGCTGACGTTGGCTGCAGAGAGAAGGCTGATGTTAGTGTGTCAGTCTTCCCAGATGATCCTGAGAATCCTCCTGAGGCAGCGCTGCTGGAACCACTCCAGCCGCTTGAGATGTCATCTGTAGGTTACCCAGGTCTCACACCCATAAAGAAGTGTGGGGATGACAACTGCCTTGTAAACCAAGATCTTGGTACCTGTTTGTAGATCCCTATCATTGAAAACTCGTTTGATGTGCTGGCATAGCGGATCCTGTATTCAATTTCTGTGTCAATGCTGGCTGTTTGGGAGCAGTGGCTGCCAAGGAATGGAAAATAGTCCACGTTTTCCAGGGGTCCTCTGCTGACAGTGATTTGTGGAGTTTGAAGAGTAGTTTGTGCAGGTGAGGGCTGGTAGAGTACCTTTGGTTTTCCCAATGTTGAGAGAAAGACCCTGGCTGTGATAGGCATCTGCAAAAAGATTTAGGGACAAGAATCAAGCCCACAAATCCTGTTATAATAATCACTGTGTTTGAAAAGGATATCTAGGTGGTAGAATGCCTTTTTCACAGTAGAAACAAAAAGACTCAAAAGGCCTATAGGTACCCAACTCCATATAATAGCTACTTGTGACATGGTGTTACCTGCATGTTTCACTTGTCATAATTCATCTAATCTCTTTTTGATTGTCTGATTTGAAAATTCAGTTACCAATCCGGTCCATTGGTACCTGTTAAAAAGCTTTTAACAATTTGCAAATTGTATGTATAAATGCATTTTATTACTGTATCTGATTTTTTTTCAGTTCTTTGTTTTGTCATTATTTGTTGTTACAGAGCTTGAATGGAAGTTAGCACAAGTTGGAGCAATAAAAACTGACTTAGAAGAAAACCCCAAACAAAACATTAAGGATATGATGATGTCTTCAGTTAGAAGTGCTTCTATTCATGACACCAACAGTGCTAGTAGGGACAATGTTGAGACCAAATGTTACTCACACAGGAATTTTTAATGCTAGTACTCTGCATTGATGTTTTTATGTTTGGTCAACATATGTATGTTTATTACTGGTTTCATAAATCTGAAAAAATGCAGAGATTTGTTTTATATTTATACTTGCAGTTTAAACTTCTAGAAAATAATATACTGTCTAAAGGCCAAATTCTACCCTTGAATATATACACATGGCTCATATTGAAGTGGAAGGGCCTTGAATCTCCACTTCATCTAAGTTCCACTCAACTGGAATGGAGAGGTGGGGTCAGAGGGAGCTAACTGTTGCTTTCTGATTCAGGGCTGCCTGGCATCAGTACAAGTTGGGATTCATAGGGGTAATACTAACTAATGTCACTGGTTAACGACTGAGTGTAGTTGAACTCCACTCTGCCAAACCTCTTCCCCATTTCTCCCATCAAGAATCTGGCCCAAAGGATATTATAGGCACACCCATCCAGGAGCAGGATTTAGCCCTTAATCTGTTGAATAAAGCAGATTTTTAGTACATGAGAACTGCATTTTGTAATCTTCTCCAATGTCAAGGATAATTCTCCAACTGTTTCTAATACTGACAATTAGTCTAAGTTTTCTTGAAGAGAAACTGATGCTTACTTCAGAGTAGTGCAGTGCATTGATGAACAAAGCCTAAAGTTATGGACGTAAATGCAATGCAGTGCATTGATGAACAAAGCCTAAAGTTATGGACGTAAATGAGCTGAAACACTTCCTAATTCAGCATTATTATTTATTGTGGCTATTTATTCAAATATCACGTAATAATGTACTTCCATCATGCTGTCCTCATATCCTCAACTGAAAAAGTCTCACTGCGCTAATGAAGACTTCCCTATATAGAGTCTACTCAGGGCATGTCTACACTTAAAACGCTGGATCGGCGCAGCTTCACCAATGCAGCTGTGTTGCTGAAGAGCTTTAATGAAGATGCTCTAAGCCGACAGGAGAGCACTCTCCTGTTGTCTTAGTTAATCTGCCTCCCTGAGACTATGTCACTCAGGGATATGGACCAATATAGGTCTGTAGCGTAAACCTAAGATGGTTCATGGACTATATATGCAAAAACATCCAGCATTCAGTTCACACTCAGCACATGTACGATTGTACAGCTATATGACTGAGCAAAAACATAACAGGGTGTGCAGCTTCCTACTGGCCATTTCCTATATAGTAATAGATTCAAGAATCCATTAATATTTTTGCTCATAGTAATCTAAACAATTTTATATTGAGTCTGCTCATACATTCCATGCACTGCAGCTCATAGTACTTTCAATGCAATCAACTAAGAATGGTCCATTGGCAGCTGGAGTATTACTGCCTTATCTCATGCACTCCAGGGTGTTTTGGAGATTTTTCTGTTGGGATTCAAGATGAGTCTCAGAGACTTACAATTTCTTTCCTTTAAGCCAGGTTTCCTTATTATAGTGATCTAGATCAGTATTTTTCAGAGTTTGGGGCGCGACCCAGTACTGGGTCATGGCATGTAAGGCACTGGGTCACCTTTCTCAGCACCCAGGGAACCTAGCGGGTCTGGTCAGCACCGCCGACCGGAACATTAAAAGTCCCGTCGGCGGTGCTGCCCAGCTAAGGCAGGTGAGTGCCTACCTGTTCTGACACCACGTTGCATCCCAGCTTCTAGGCAGGGGGGCCATGGGGCTTTGTGTGCTGCCCCCGCCTCGAGCACCAGCTCCACATGCCCATTGGCCCGTTCCCAGCCAATGGGAACTGTGGGGGAGGTGCCTGCAGGCAAGAGTTGCATGGAACTTCTTGTGCGCCTCTGCCTAGGAGCCAGACCTGCCGCTGGCCACTTCCAGGGCGCAACGCAGTCCGCAGTGCCAAGACAGGCGGGAAGCCTGCCTCTGCACCCCAGCTGCACTGCTGACTGCGCTGCAACCTTGAGCCCCCCCAACCCGGAACCCCTTCCTGCACCCCAAATCCCTCATCCCACCCCAGCCCAGAGCCCTGACCCCCTCCTGCACCTCAATCCCCTGCCCCAGCTCAGAGTCCCCTCCTATACCTGAACCCCTCATTCCCGGCCCCACCCCGCAGCCCTCACTCCCACACCCCAACCCTCTGCCCTAGTCCTGAGCCCCTCCCACACCCCAAACCGCTCATCCCCAGCTCCGTTGGGTCATGGACATCAACAATTTTCTTCAGCTGGGTCTCCAGAAAAAAAGTTTGAAAACCACTGATCTAGATGATGACTGACTGAGCTGAACTGCCTTTCATCAACTTTACCTTCAGTTCTTTCCAGAAAAGTGTTTTTCAATTTCTTTGGAATTGGTCTTCAAGATGACTACTGTATTCCTCCTGAACTAACCCATTTTTCTTCCTTTCTGGCCAAAGCAGGTGCCTCGTACCCTATGGCAAGAAACTGCTTTTATTAGATGTTAGTTATATTGTCAAATTTAATTCCTCTCATTCTCAAGCATTTAGAAAGTCAGAGATGTCTGTTTTGAGGGCTGCAACAAGAGTAATGGCTTGGTTTAAGACACTGTTACTAGATGGGCCTGAGACTGCATTCTCACAGGCTAATGAGTATCATACTGAGCTTGTCAAACGCTATTTGACTACAGATGCCTCCACTTCATTGGTAATGAGGATCAAAGTGTTCCAAGATATGTAAGTTAGTGATTTAGTTGTCTCCTCCCACTTATACATCATCATCCATTTGACTTCTTCATTCTCATGATGCCTCCTGCTAGCAAACTTTTTTTTAGGGTGTGTCTGCACTTGCGACTGTACAAGATTACATGTGTGTTGTGGTACCATAGCCTCCCTGTTGTCAATATCTGAAGCTCTGAAGCATGTTTCTGAAGGACAGTGTAATGAGTGAAAGCTAGCACACATGACGGGGGTGGGTATGTACATGTATCCACTGTTGCATTGCCCTGTACCCATTCTACAGTGCAGTATGGATGAGGATAATGGGCAGGTTCCAGCTTATGGGTATCAATAGTCCTCTAGGGCCATTCCCATAATGCATTGATCCCTTTGCTGTCTGAACCTTACCCAAGAGTACAAAGCTCCCTGACCTCCCCACCTCTTTGCCAATGGTAGTAGCAACCTGCACTGAGCACTTCAGGGGGGTTTCTGCTGAAATCTATTGATCAATACAGGTGATCATGGTCTGAGGGTAGCCTCCTGGTCTCCGGAGCACACACAGGTGCTGGTCATTGTTTGGTCAGACTACACCATCCTCCATGACTTCGCCTGACTTGGCAAGAATATTCACCTGTCCCAGGGATATTCCCAGAGGCGGGCATTCCCTGATTCCATTCCAGTGCTGGGAGTGCATGAAGCACCTCCCACTCCTGTACTGGAGGGCAAACGACTCTAACAATTGCTCTGGGCAGGGATCTAGCACATGCCCATGCTTCAGTGAATGGACTTGGAGCTCTTCCAGGGCTGCAAGTTAGGAGCCTGAAGTCACTAACTACCTCCTCCTCAATACCGCCGGCCTCATCATATGATGGCAGGCTGGTGAGGGGCAGGACAAAGAGGTAGCAGGGACCTTGGAAAAAGTCCTAGGAGAGACGGAGAAGAAGCATGTGTTTCTGCACCTCTACCCAGATGACAAATCCCCACCCCCAAGCCACTACAGGAAAGACAATCCAGTGCTGGTAAGTGCTTTTTTTTATACAATGGACCTCCACATTCCCTGAGAATATCCCTGTTGCTCTGCTGCTATGTACCTCATCCCCCACAGCACACCTTACTGCTGCTCCACCCCAATGTTGTCCCAGAGCAACACAGCTGTAAATCAATGATTTTATTAAAATCACATGAACCAATGTATATACAAGGCCTGAAAATGTTTTTTTAAATCATTTACAAAAATCAGTTAGTCTTTCTCTTTTAGTACTGTATTTTGTTTTACCAGTTAACATAAATGTTTAGCAAATGAATAAGTTTTTTAAAAAACTATCAAAACATTTCCCACTAATAAATACTTAATAAGCTCTTACTGCTTTACAGTACACATTCAAGGCACAGTAGAAAACACTAGACAAGAGCCATTGGAGGAAATGCAATAGCACATTTGTGCAGCCATATTATCCTGTATTTTGATCTTGTCAGATATCAAAACCCAAGTTGGATCAAGATGTGAAGACCTTCAAAAATAGCAGGTACTGCAAGAAACATTGGTGGTTCAGTAGGTGTTGCTGTTCCCTTCGTGTCAGAACTACAATAATACATCTGCATCGTGTGAAGGGGCACTTTGCTACTTGAGGTGCCATCTTTTCAGAACATTCTTGATTATTAGAGATCTTATGGCAAATTTCATGAGTCTGGGCTGGTGTCAACCTTTGTTTCCTGAACACATTCCCATTTAGATAATACATATTTATGTCTAAGTTGCTCCACCAGTTTCTCCTGGATGTTTTTCACCTCCTGCTGTGTAGTATTTGCTCTGCTGTTTAACCACCAAGATTCAGTGATCTCTATTTACAGTATCTCCTATCTACTTCATAGGGGGAGGAGATGTTTAATTAATGTTTGTAAAGCACTTTCCTTAGCTGGAAGCCAGGAGTGCAAAATATTGTAGTTAGTAAAATCAAGCTTCTGGTGTTGTAGCAGAATGCAGGATTCCTAATGCTACTTTAGATTCTTCCACTTCTGTCCCCCGATAGTAAACCATAGATGTACTGCAGCCAAAAGGACGAAATGAGAGAGAGGTCCCTGTGGAGAAGGGACTATCTTAACCTAAAATTATTTGATATGAGGAGATGTTGTTCCAGGATAAGCATTAAAAAAAAACTGTATGATGGGGTGTGTTGTGGGATGAAGACCAAAAAGAACATGCTGCTGGGTGCACAGAGACACAGATTCCAGGACAGAAGCTCCACCCAGTCTACCCATTTTGAACTTTGGAGGTCTTCGATTTGAAGGACTCCTGATGTGAGAGAGAGTAGAAGGTGGACAACTAGACAGTGATTAGGAAGGGAAGCATTTACAAAATTAGTGTTTTCCTAGCAGAGTAAAAAGTAGAAGGGTTACTGGATGCTATTGTTATCTTTATTTAATTTCATTAAATAAGAGTTTAGTGGTTTTTTCAAACCCACAGGTCAGAGACCCCTCCCACTCAGTGAGGTTTTGAAGAGATCTGCAGGGTCCTTGGGAAAAATGTTAGGAAAAGCAGCCAGGATTGCCTGATATTTAAGGGCAAGTGTCCTAGAAAGAAGCTTAGAGGGATATTGGGTTTTATTAGTGACCCAGAGACACCAGTGTTGAACAAGGTGTGTGCTCAGGAAAGGGCAGGTTCTGACAAACCCTATAACCAGAAAAAGAGTACTTAAATATATGTATAAACCAACATACTCTAAAAATTAATGTTTTTTCTAAAGAACAAATGGTTGTTCTACATAGACTCTTATTCTATGCTTATAACCGTAGTGTCGGAGTATTTTAAGTGCAATAAGCAACGTGACTAACATCTGTCATGTTTATATTTTAAAGCTGTTGGATATTTCTTTTAGTCAACAAATACTTTATTCCTGATATTCAGCTCTGCTATTTGTGAAACAAAAACAACCAGCAGCTAAACTCAACAGGAAGCTGCTCAACAACTTCAGATACAAATGTAGCCTTTATGAATAAGAGAAAAAGGCACATCTTGGACCTTTAACTTTCAAAATTATCCCAATACTCCACAAAATAAAGGGCACCATCTCTCAACTTTAGCCACAAAATGAGTCCTTTATTTACTGTGATCCTATCTTTAAAGTGTTATCCTTCTGCACTGGAACAATAGATGTTTTGCAAAGTATCTGTTCTCTATCCCAAAGTATAACCAAAATATCAAACAAAAGCACTTCAGACTAGCACACCTTTAGCACAGAACACATCAGTCTGTCAGGCTGACGAAGTTCCCTTTTGCATTTTTTCTACATTTGTTATTGTACACAGGAAGCTGTAAGACTTAGCTGATGGGAATTAAGGATGGTAGCTCTTTGAGTGTCCTTGGCCTATTCAAATTCATGGGGTGTGCCGGCTGGGCAGCTCAGATGGTGGAACCATCTGGGAATGCTCATGCACCGCTCCTACCCTGTCCCTCAGCATTCCCCAATGTTCTGAGGGTGAGGCTATAAAAGGGTCTGTGGCGCACTCAGCTGCCTCAGTTCCTTCCAACCACAGCAGCAGATGCATGTAAATTTCTCTGGATCCTTGAGATCCAGAACCTTCTCAAGAATTTTAGTTGCTTAGATAGTATTTTACTATAAGTTTAATTTGGATAGATATAATTAAGTCAGTTCTTGTTATTATTTAGTTCTAGTTTAGATTTGGTTCTGTTGATCAGCTTAATGGCAGATCTGAAGACCAAAAGACCCAGTTTTCAGAGGTGTACATTGTGTGAGGCAGTGTTCTCAACCTTGGATGCTCATGTCCGATGTTTGGCACGTCTCAATGAGGGCCACAGTACTTCAAGGTATTCTGTCTGCAGCATCTTCACTCCAAGACCATGTACAAAGCATTTGAACAGACTATAACAGACTGCAAGTTCTCTTGCTCCAAGAAGCTTTGACAGGGATGTTGCTCATATTAGCAGCTTCTAAAGGATCAGCATCATGGGGTCTCTGGATGGTTCACTGAAGTAGGGGTGGAGTAGACCATGGAAGTACAGGTGGATAGCAGCATTGGGCCAACTGGTGATAGCAGGCTGGAAGCCTGTGGCAGTAATAGAATCAGGTTGGGTACTTGAGGCAGAAGCAGGCTGGAAACACCATGAGGTGGAGGGAGAGTTCCCAGCCCAAGTAGTGAGGTTGGATAGACTGGATTGCTGCTCTTCCTGTGGGATTAAATTGCTGTCTCTGGGAGTCAGCAGACCTGGTCCTCACTTACGGATTGGCTGCTGCAGCATGCCTGAAGGATGAATTATTGCAGGCTCTGACTGAAGGCTTATCTCACAATCAGACCATAAGATACAAAGACCACAGTTAGCTCAGAGTACAGCTAACTCCAAAAAGAAGAAGAATATCTTGACGACACCTCCGTTTTCTGTTCTGAGGTTGAGTTCTATGACTGCTGCACAGTTGATTTGGAAACCATCATGTCTGACCATGAAAATTCCAAAGGCTTCCTTGGCAATGGCCTCTGAGAGAAGAACCAAACTGTTAGAAAAGCCATCGGATCCGTCCACTTTTTGAAAAGCACAGCAGAAGACAAAAAGGCTCCTCTTAGCAGGACCAAGTCAGTCTCAAAAAATTAATCAGATTTGGATACATCAACTTCACATCCTAAACTAGAAATAAGAAGCAAATCCCTGTGTAAATCTCATCTAATTGATCCAAAGACTGCATCGGAACTGAAGATAATTTTGGAACACACAGCAGTTTCTTAAAAAGAAAAGGAGTACTAGTGGCACCTTAGAGACTAACCAATTTATTTGAGCATAAGCTTTAGTGAGCTACAGCTCACTTCATCGGATGCATTCAGTGGAAAATACAGTGAGGAGATTTATATACACACAGAACATGAAAAAATGGGTGTTATACACACTGTAAGGAGACTGATCCCTTAAGATGAGCTATTAACAACAGTTACTGTAGCAGCTAAACTACACCATATAGCTCTGCAATTGGATTACATACTGGATCCACAGGAGTTGTTATCTAAAAGGGGAAAGAGAAAACTCCCGCAAATTATGCTTCTTGGATCTCCTCTTTTGAAATACGAAAGATATCAGATGAACTTTCTTGCTTTTCTCCAGAGAATTCTACATTTTCTTGGGTCCTATAGTTTCTCTATTGGTATAATTCCATTTGAAACCCTATTTCCACCCAACCCCCATCCCTTCCCTATTTAGGGAATGCCTCTTAAAAGAGCATATTAAAATCATATTCCATCCCAGTAAAAGGTGGGAGCAACAGAAGAGGTTTCAAAACAGTCCAGAATTCAGGTCTTCTATGCCAGATATTTCCTCGTTCCAAAGAAACGTGGAGGATTTCATCTGATACTGGATCTAAGGAAGCTCACCACCATCAGGAAATTCTGTTTCCATATGCTGATGCCAGCATCCATTGGATCTTTCTTTTTCATCCATGATTAGTTTGCAGCTCTCTATCTAAAGGATGTTTATTTTCATATTTCTAACAGATCAAGTCACAAGTATTTTATGTGACAACAGCACTTCCAGCACCCATGTTTTTTTTTTTTTTTACAAAGTATTCTCACTTATCTGAGGGTATTTTCACTGAACCATAATGAGATTATTGGTTTCTCAGTGCAACATCACAGGATGCTCTTCTTGAAGACATTAGTTACACCTATTCCCTCTTTGAGAGGTTAGGCCTCTTGATATATATGAAAGAGTTCTTGCTTCGTCCTACTCAAATAATTCACTTCATAGGAACAGTTCCAGATGCTCAGGCAGGCAGGGTTTTCTCTCTCACCAACAGAAGTTGGTCCAATAAAAGATATTACCTCACCCACCTTTGTCTCACAAAAGAGACTTCTCAAGCTTCAACTTGCTATAAGCAAATGTTAATGTTTTCTCTAGTGCTGATGGACATAATGGCTTCAGCCGCTTATGTCATACCATATGCTTGACTCAGGATGAGAACTCTACAACACTGGCTGGCAGGAAATTTACAGACCAAGTATGGACAGTATGCTAAGAAAGAAATTCTGGAGGGGATTGTGTTTTCCTTCACATGGTGGACTCAGAGCACAAATGTTCTAAAAGGAACGTTTTTTGATCCTCAGTCTCCAGCCATAACAATCGCATCAGATGCTTCCAACAAGGGGTAGGGAGCACATTTTGACAGTCTAACAGTTTGAACACACTGGAGCTTTGAAGAAAAGAAACTGCATATGAAAATTCTAGAGTTTAGAATCATCCATTTAGCTCTCAAGTCTTTTCTACCTCACATCTAGGGAAGAGTAGAACAGATTGCCACAGGTAACATGATAGCAATATATTATCTTAAACAAGGGGGAGCACACTTTCCAACTGTGTAAAGTAGTAGTTGAGTTACGGAACTGATGTATCCAGCATAGAGCTTATCCCATGGCCCTTCATTGTGCTGAAAAGGACAACTTGACAGATCAACTAAGCGGAGATATGACACATCTACATGAATGGTCAATAAAGAAACTGATGACATCTTCAAACCAAAGGATTTCTGGACATAGATCTATTTACCACCAGATACAATACCTTTTCCATTTCTGCTCATGAGAAGGTATGGGCAGTCTCCTGATATCAGACACTTTTCTCCAGAATTGGGAGAATGGACTACTATAAGCTTCCCATTACATTCAGAAGGTAGTAAGGAAGATAAAGCCAGATGGGTATCTTTACTGATCCAGCATGGCCAAGTCAGCAATGGTACACAAACCTCCTGCAACTTTCAAAGGGAGTTTACAGACTTCTTCTAGTGTTACCAGATATGTTGCCTCAACAAAAGGTTTACCACCCAGACCTCTATCACTGCAACTGCTTGCATGGGCTATATGACTGTAATGGAAAAATCTTTCCCATCGGAAGTGCAGCAAGTTATACTTAACTTAAACAAACAACCCTGCCCCACCCCTCACACCCCCAAAAAACAGTTGACTAAAAAGTGCTATAATTTCAAATGGACTAGATTTCTGAAGTGGATACATGAAAAACCTGGATCAACACTGTTACCACCAATTGAATATATTCTGGAATATTTGCTCTAATTAAAAGTTTTGGGTCTTTCTTTATCCTCTTAGATTCATCCTTGATATTTTCTTAGATAATAAATCTCCCATTGCACATAATATGGGTAAGAAATTTATAAAGGGGCTTGCTGACATGTAACCACAGGTACAATAATTAGTCCCATCAAGGGATCTCAGTTTAGTTCTAACACAGCTCTCTGTTCTAGTTGTCCATTAAAACTTGTTATAATAGCCATAGCACATACTAGGCTATTCAGTGAACTACATGCCCTCACTACTGATCCATCTTTTACTATATTTCAGAAAAGATAAGCTGCTGCTTTGTCCTTACCCCAAAGTAGAGTCTGAATTCTGCATTAATCAAACTCTAATTTTCTAATTTTCAAACCAGTTTTCTTCCCCAGACCTCAGTCACAAGGGTGAATTCAAGGTTGCTTACTTTAGATGCTAAGAGGATCCTCACCTATGATCTGAGTAGGACTAAGGAATTTTGCATGTCCTCAAAAATCTCTGGTTTCACAGTAACAGCCGTGTTAGTCTGTATTCGCAAAAAGAAAAGGAGTACTTGTGGCATCTTAGAGACTAACCAATTTATTTGAGCATGAGCTTTCGTGAGCTACAGCTCACTTCATCGGATGCATACCGTGGAAACTGCAGAAGACATTCTATACACACAGAGACCATGAAACAATACCTCCTCCCGCCCCACTGTCCTGCTGGTACAGTGGGGCGGGAGGAGGTATTGTTTCATGGTCTCTGTGTGTATAGAATGTCTTCTGCAGTTTCCACGGTATGCATCCGATGAAGTGAGCTGTAGCTCACGAAAGCTCATGCTCAAATAAATTGGTTAGTCTCTAAGATGCCACAAGTACTCCTTTTCTTTTTTCAAAAATCTCTGTATATCTTGTGCAGGCCATCTAAGGTCAAGCAGTCTCTTCACAAACTATATCAATTTGGGTAGACATTTTACAGAGGAAAGCTATACATTGGCATCTATTTCTCCTCTTGTTAGCGCTGCATGAGCCCGTTCTACTAAAACAAAGGCTATTTCCATAACATCCGTTACACATGTCCCAATCACTGAGAGCTGCTACTTGAAGCTCAGTAAATACATTTATTAAACATTACTCTTTAGTCAGAGCATCTAAGGCAGACACTCAGTTTGATAGGACTGTACTTCCATCCCTGTTTAATTGGATCCTGAGTCCCACCTTCCATTGATGGAATATTGTTTGCCAGATTATTCCATGAGTGGGAATATGCGGAGGATATTCAAAGAACTGAAGGTTACTTACCTTCAACTGAAGTTCTTTTAGATGGATTCTGCATATTCATACTCATGGGGTTGTGTCCAGTGGTGCAAGTAGAAACCATTTCTTGCAGGTACTGCACTCATAGGAGGGACACGAGGCGGAGGGCACGTGACCTCCCCATGTGACTGTCCATGTGACTCATTTGCACCCTGCTCCCATCCCGGGGCCCCCACGCTCTCCCCGTCTCCTCTGACACCCCCCTTTGTATATACAAACATCAACATACTTAACTACTCACTTTCCCCGCAAACATGTAGTATTCAATCTGTTTATAGGGAATATGGGAGTTGGGTGAAGAACCATTTCAGCATATGTATGATTTACTAAAAGACAAATTTTAAGTAGAACTGTATCCTAAACTGCTTTATGGTGTGGTACCCAAACACTGCATTTCAGTGGGGGATTCAACTTCCTTTATAGGAACAGACTCCTGAAACTCCTACCAGTCTACAAAAGTGGTCCATAGTCATGCAAATAATCCCATTGTCTTCAATGGGATTGATCAAATGATTAAGGGTTTACAGTATTAGGTTCCAAGTTTGTAAATTGTTCTGGATGAAACTGACAATGCCTGAGTTGTCAGATAAGAAGGAGCTTCATTCGAATAAAGGTGGGCAGATGTGTGATGTCTTACCTCCATTACTAAAATGAGGAACATTTTATATATATTTACACATAATATTTTCCGCAAAGTTCTTGGCAGATTCCTGAGGCAGCTGGCTGGTTTAAGGCTGTCAGTGTCCGGTATTATAATCTTCACTTATAGTTCTCTCACCCACAAAGCTGGAAAATGAGGCATTTGTTTTCTTTGTTTTGCTGCTCCAGCTCAAGTTAACAAAATGCATGTTAGACTAGTTTGTCTGTAAAGAAGAATTCTAGCTACACTGGGGACCATACCTGATTCCATTCAGGCTGCAGAACTGGGCGGCCATCAAAATCCAAACATCCTCTGGTCGGTGCAAGCAGAGGTATTTCTCTAGTGATTTGGACTTGATGTGATGCAGTATGGATGTCATGGATAATTCAGACCAATGGGGCGAAACAGAATAAAAAACACTGTTTAAACACCTTCCGTCCACCCCTCCCACCCCCCCAGGACTCCTGACCAATGTAACAGCACAATGCATATGCTAACAATCTTAAACAAAGCCTTTGTTTAAGTTTGTTAGCATATGTAGGTGCTGTTAAAGCCATATAAAGAATGAATGTCCTCCCTATCAGAGAACATGGGTATCCAGTTACAGCACAGCCTATATATAATATATATATATATATTGACATCCCAAGTTTTGTGTTTGTTTTATTTCTAACTCTTGGGTGTAAAGTTAGTTAAAAACAGAGAGGCAAACATGACAGAGCAGGAGTCGCCAGGAGTTTAATAGTCAGAGTCTATCTCGAAGAACTCCAGTTCCAGGTGAGTAGCCTTCATTTGGGTGGTAAAGATTCCAGGAGTTGGGTGCTTGGAGTTCAATGCCCTACTCTTCCATAGACTTCCTGATTGTGGCTGAGCAAGTCGCTTAGGCCTCAGTCTAAACACATAAGTTGTATTCCCCAAAACAAGGTGGCACCTTAAAGACTAGTAGATTTATTTGGACATAAGCTTTCGTGGGTAAAAAACCACTTCTTCAGCTGCAACAGGGCTACCCCCTGATAAATTGTTTTGGTACACTGAAAGCAGCACAACTCCCTGCTGCTTCCCTCTGTGTACTTGGTTATATCTGTGTAAAGGTACTTTATATTGATGTAGCTATTCGGGGAGGGGGGGCCGGGAATCATCACCTGCCGTATAAAGCGCCTTTATATGAGTTATAAGTCTGCGATCAACTCAATAAAAGCTCCTCTCCTTTCTGAGCATGCGCAGCCTCCTACCCGGCGCAGACTGTGATTTTTTTTTCTCTTCAACTACGGCTACCTGCAGTGACGCTGCGCGCTCTGGGCCTGCGCAGCGGGACTCCAGCTTTCGTCTGTACTTCTGTATAACAGGAGGCGCCTTTCCCAGGGGTGACGTGAGGGGAGGTTCATTAAAGGGAGCGAAGCGTCCAGCTACCCCAGGGAGGGCGGCGCGTGAGGCAGGGCTGCAGTGAGCGGCGAAGGGCTTCCAAGCGGCTCTACGCCGGCCCCAGGCAGCACGCGCCGTGCCTTTCCTCCTCCCACGCGGCAGCTGCTGAGGCGCTTGGAGGCGGCAAGGGCAGCGGGGATTTCGCCAGCCCTCCTGGGGTGCACAGCGGGGCAGTGCCTGAGGCAGGGTTAACAGTAAGGCCAGGGCTCACCGGGACTCTGCTGTCAGACCCCCCCAGCCCCAGGGTCTCCCGCAGTCGCTGCCTCACGAGCCGTAGGTGTGAGGCGGCTGGGGGGCCCGCCCCCAAAGGCGCTAATAGTGCTGGGCAGGGTGATGTAACTGCCTTGGGACCCGCTCGGGCGGTCCCCACCCACCAAGGCACAAGGGAGCGCCCTCCGCCCCGCAGCCCCTGTCTCTGTAGCCGCGCCGGCCCGCTCAGCCCAGCGAAAAGGCGCCATTTTCTCCTCACAGAGCCACCCGCATCTCTGCCGGGGTGATCTGAGGTCAGGGAGCCGGGTCCCGCTACACAGGCTGCGAGCGCGTACAGAGCTGCTTTCCGCGCCGCAGCTAGGCGGCACTGCTGCAGAGTCGCCGCAAGCCGCGGTGGGAGGCTGCGCATGCCCCTTAGCGGCGAAGGTAAATCACAGGCCCAGCCGCGGCAGCCTGGCGCACGCGCCCTGGCACGGGGCTTAGTCAATCCGGTGGCTGCTGTTGCCGGTAGGCTCTGGCGGCGCATGCGCAGTGGTGGCGGTGAGGGAATCACAGGCCTGGCTGCTGCTGGAGGAGGATCTGTCGGTGGGTTTGGGACTAAGCGCAGGAAGCGGCTTCGCACACTGCAAGGAGCCCAGAGTGGTCAGGCGGCGCGGGGAGCCGGGTAAGGTGCGCGCTGCAAGGGCAGGCGGGGCAGCTGTGGCCGGGCGGGGTCCCCCGGATCCCGGCCGGGGAGCCATTAAAGTTTGACAGTCCTGGCGGGGCTCCCGTCTCCAGGGCAGCGGCGGGGGGTGGGCACGGCAGGGGCTGCCCGTCGGGCCGGGCGCGGGCTGGGGCTGGGGCTCCCCGGCGGGGCAGGGCAGGGGCTGTTTCATAAGGGACCCGCTAGGCCTTGTGACCCACTTTACTCCTGTCACAACTCCCAGCACGTTTGGAGCCCTGCCCGGTTGGCCCGGCGCCCGGCCGGGCTCCGCCTGCTCTCGCCGCCCCGAGGGCGGGGGCGGGACGCTCCGAGCTGCCAGCTCCCCACCTGCCCGGGGCGCGGGCTGGCGCTGGCGCTGGAGCCGGGACCCTGTTTGTTTTCTTTCTCGCGCCTGGAGCCGTGGGCGGCGTCTCGTCCGGTCTGTGCAGCCGGGAGCGGCTCTCCCCGCCCGCACTGCCCCCGCTGTCAGAGGGGCTCTCCCTGCTGCCGGAGCTGGTCGGGGACAGCCTGGTCTGCGCCGCTCAGCGCGGTTATCCTCGCAGCACCCTGCCGGCCGGGAGCCGAGCCTGTCCGCCGCAGCCGTAGGGCCAGGAGCAGCCTTGTCTGCGGCACAGGATGGACAATAAAACCGGGCGGCGGGCTGCTGGTGGAGTGATCGCCCATGGCCTGTCGTGGGCGGGGCGGGGTGTTCTTAGTGTCAGTGTTAAATTGGAATGAAATTCAGTGGCGTGCGAAGTAACAGGACAACTGACGTTTGCAACTCGTGAATCCAGTCCCGGAAACCAATGGTCCCATAGAATGAAGAGCTGCTGGCCCGAGAGAAGGTTTATAAACGTAGGCACGTCCCTTTCATGGGGCCCCAAGGCGTCCACTTGCCTGGATCAGCTTGCAGGATCTGTCTCTAAATCCCAAAATGATTCACATCATTAGTCATTATAATACTTAATGCTTGTACAGCGATTTCAGTCTAGAAATAGTTGCTTAAATCCTGTTATAGCAGAGAGACTGAAGTGAAGGGTACTGTGAAAAATTAAATTTTGTTGAATGAATAAATTTTACTTTAAGAAAAGGAGTACTTGTGGCACCTTAGAGACTAACCAATTTATTTGAGCATAAGCTTTCGTGAGCTACAGCTCGCTTCATCGGATGAAAATACCGTTTCATGGTCTCTGTGTATATAATGTCTTCTGCAGTTTCCACAGTATGCATCCGATGAAGTGAGCTGTAGCTCACGAAAGCTTATGTTCAAATAAATTGGTTAGTCTCTAAGGTACCACAAGTACTCCTTTTCTTTTTGCGAATGCAGACTAACACGGCTGTTACTGTGAAATTTTACTTTGTTTCAGCATGGTGTCTAAGCAGTATTTATTAATAACACCGTAAATTATTAAAAGTCAAGATTTTACAAATATATTCCCCAGTGCTGCGAGCACTTTTGTACATGCTTAAGTTCAAGCATGTAAGTAGCCTCTCTGATTTTAGTAAATGGCGCACATACAATTAAGCATGTGCATTGTAGGATTGGGATCCTAATTTACTTGGCATTCTTTTTGTATTTCTCTCAACTTGGAAATTGAAACTCAGTGAAGTTTACAGTCAGTTTAATTTTCAGGTTCTCATTATCCCCTTATTGGAGTTTTAAATACAGCAAGGAGAATGTTTGTTTAAAAGCTATTTTGATTGGAGGTTTTTGTTTAACAGTTGAAACATTTTGTTTTTCTGAGATCTCTTAGCATTATGGAGATTCCAAGAAAAATAACATATATGTCTCAAATATATTTATTTTTATGATATCAGGTGTTCTTGTTAAATTGTGATAATTGTGCATCTTGGAGTTGGTCTTAAACTGTTGAGAAACTTGTTAAAAGAAAAGGAGTACTTGTGGCACCTTAGAGACTAACCACGAAAGCCTATGTTCAAATAAATTGGTTAGTCTCTAAGGTGCCACAAGTACTCCTTTTCTTTTTGCAGATACAGACTAACATGGCTGCTACTCTGAAACTTGTTAAAAGAAAAACAATCATGCAGCCTAGTAGTACAATATTTTCCTGAAAAAATTGCTTTGCACTATTACAGAATAGCATGAACAAAAAATTTAATTTTCAGGTCCGTGGTTAACAGCCAGGCTCAAACATTATACAGCTGATTCTCACTTATTGCTTGTTTCAATTTCTTTACACATTCACATAAAGAACGATGAATGTTTTCTTGGAGCTCTGTAATTTTATGTATATTTGTGTTTTACTTTTTGTAAATTTTGTTTACATTTTTAGGACTACTTAAACGCTCTCTGGTGGCTAATTTAACATATAGTCAAATAATTTAAGACTGTCAAAGAGTGGTTATTTGCTCATGTAGTTGTAGGCTGATCTCCCTGTGAAGCGTCTCACTGAGGTCAGTGGGGCTCCATACCAGGGTCCACCTGTGAATGACCAGTTACAGGTAGAACTCAATGGGAAGGTTCTATTGGAATTAGGTGATTACTGTAGCTGTAATGATTTGAGGCCCCAGGGGCTGTGAGGATCTTCAAGTTTCACCTGGTCTGGCTGCCTTCTCTGGATGTCAAGTGTTTGTTTTTGGATTGTTTAAACAGATTCTTCTTGATTGTATGGCACTCATGTATATTTTTCTCTTCACAATCTTTTCCATTTTGTTTTTTCCACATATTTAAGTCCCCTTTTTGCCCCCTCCTGTTATCTCCCATGCTGGAAATTTTCTTCCCACTCCTTTTAGAATATGTACTGGGAAGCAACACTCTGCCCCTGGTTTATATAACTTTTGCTGCTTCGATATTCTAGAACTGTATGCTGCTCAGGAAAATTTGCAATTTCTCATTTATTCGTAAAGTGACTTTATATTTTATCTGGTATATTTTAACAAGGATGGTTCTGATAATTAAATGTCTCCTGCAATATAAAAGGTTTTAATAACACAAAGGAAAAAGTATACTCAGTGCTTTTTAAAAAAAAAGAAGGTTGACATTGCCATGCTCCAGGAAACACCTTTGCCAGAATTTGAAGCTTGTAAACTGAATAAAGATTGCATATGCCTCTCAGTTTCCAGTTGCTTTAATTCTTAAGTGAGGGGCATTGGTATACTAATACATAAAAAGTTGAATTTTAATATTCTGAGCACATCTTATCTGACAGTGAGGTCAGATTTACTATCCTCAAGGCTGAAATTGACAATTCTAAAATCAAACCAGGATGACCCAATTTTGTCGTAATTTTTTTATGAGTATAAATGACATGGGACACCATCCTATTATCATAGCTGGAGACTTTAACCTAACTCTAGATGAAGCACTTGATAAATCTTCTCCTTCTCCATATAAAAACTAAAATACATGAGTACACCTTACATACATAGCAGATTTAGGCTCAAAAAATATGTGGAGATGGGGTAATCTTATGACCAGAGACTATATCTTTTTTTTTTCCCTGCAGCTCATTCAACATATTCAAAATTGGACTGTTTCTTAGTGTCACAAGACTTGATCAATTCTGTCACTCATTATAACAACAGTACCAATGGCATATCTGACCATGCTCCTATACATATGTCTTTTAGGTCCCCAGAGTATGCACCCTCAACTAAAATGTGAAGATTAAATGCTTCTCTGCTGTTTGATACATCATTTATTAACTCTGTCCAGCAAGAGTTGGAACTTTTTCTTTAAAACAAATACCTCCAGAGTTTCATCAGTTGTCACACTTTGGGAAGCATTTAAAACCTTCATCAAAGGCCATATCATCTTTTATGCCATGTTTAGAAAGAAATGGAGAGAACATAGAATTGATACCCTTGTGAAGGAAATTAAGGCCTTGGATGTAGACTGTGCTTCTAATTCCTCCCCAGAGAAACTCTGAATTCTCATCAGTCTAAACTATGAAATGAATAAACTTCTGTCCCAAAAGGCAGAGTTTGCTTTATTCTTTTTGAAGCAAAACTACTGGGAATCTGGCGAGAGAGAGAGAGATGCTATTCGCGATAGTAGCAATAAATTATATACAACAGTCAGATATTAATAAAGAGTTTCAACAATTTTATTTAAAACTATATTTAGCTGAAGAGGGAATCACTAAAGATGCCCTAGATAACTTTTGTAGTGGATTGTCTCTGCCACAAATCTCTGACTCTGATGGAACTTTTATATGCCCGTTTAGAAATCACACAACTGACTCAGGCTATAAAAATATGATGGTCAGAAAGACTCCTTGTGCAGACGGGTTCCCAGCTGAATTTTACAAAAAGTTCTCTGAAACTTTAACACCTAGGTTATTGAATATGTTCAATGAGACCAAGAATGAGCAAACTCTTCTCCTACTCTATGAGTAGCTGTAATTTCAGTTATTCCTAAACCTGGGGAAGACCTTGAACTATGTAGTAATTCGCAAAAAGAAAAGGAGTACTTGTGGCACCTTAGAGACTAACCAATTTATCTGAGCATGAGCTTTCGTGAGAAGTGAGCAGTAGCTCACGAAAGCTCATGCTCAAATAAATTGGTTAGTCTCTAAGGTGCCACAAGTACTCCTTTTTGCGAATACAGACTAACACGGCTGTTACTCTGAAATATGTAGTAATTACAAGACAATTTTTTAAAGCAATTGTGTTGCTAAGATTTTAGCTAAAGCTCTTGCTGTGTGATTGGACAAAGTTCTGTCTCACATTCAACACACAAATCCGGTAGACTTCCTTCCTAATAGACGTGGCTCAGATAACGTGTGTCAAATGATATTATTGCCACTCCAAAAAATTCTAAAGAACTCTTAGCTGTCATTTCTTTAGATGCTGTAAAGGTCTTAGTTCCAGGCTATGTGGGCAATCTGTTGTGTGTGCACAAAATTTGGATTTGGTAAACAATATATTGCTTGGTTTAAGCTTTTATACTTTAACCTGACTTCCAGGGTAGTTATCAATGGTATTATTTACACCCCATTTCCATTACAGAGATATGAGACAGGGCTGCCCACTTTCTCCTCTTCTGTTTGATTTAGCTCTAGAACCTTTAGCCTTTGCCATCTGAGCAAATAAACATATTCATGGTATCAGGGTGGCCCAAACAGAGAACAAAATTGTGTTTTATGCAGATGAACTTGTATTTGTATGTGTGTTCCAGGTTACTATTCCTAACCTTTTAACTACTGGTAATAAGTTTGGACACCTCTCAGGATATAAAATTAATTGGGGTAAATCAGAAATCTTAGACACTAACAGTATACCCACAAAGTACTGTTCTCAAATTGGGACTTTCAGTGGCAATCCTCTTATCTGAAATATTTAGGAATACTGCTTTCCAAAAATATTCAGGGCATCCCTAAGATAAATATAGAACTAGTTATTGCCCAAGTGTCTAATGATTTGGAGAGATGGAGTTTAATGCTCAGTTTGTCAAGTAAAATTAGTATACTGAAAACGTATGTTCTTCCCAGAATTTTCTATGTCCTGAGCAGTTTATTTCTGTTCCTCAAATTCATTTTAAGAAATTCAATAATATTTTCTCAGCATTCCTTTGGGTACAGGTAAGAAATCTAGACCAGCTCTTAACAAATTACAGCTCCCCCAATATTCCCAATTTGGAAAATTATCATATCTCCTTTTTGTTAAGCCAGGCATCTTTGTGGATGTTACATATGACCACACAGACTTCACCTTGGATTCAGATTGAATGAGAATTGGTATATCCTCTACGTGTTTCAGACATTGTCAGATTATTATAGATTTGATAGCTCCAGAGCTCTCCCAGTGATGGCTGTCATATAAACTTGGTCAAACTTGGCTAAAAAGTTCTGCTTCCCTCCATTCTTCCTTGTAGAAGTCATATGGAACAATCCTGTTCTTAAAATCAGTAGCAAAACCTGGATCTGGAGGGATTGGATGGACAGAGGAATTATGACTGTGTAACAGATAATTGACAATGATAAATTTAAACCATTTGTGTAGATCTTCAGTAACAGTTTGGTTTACTCTGCTCTGGAACATGGAAGTATCTCCAGTTAAAGCGTTTACTTACTAGTGTATTTAGACCAGATGCATTGGGAGCTCCAGATCATATATTATTTTGGAGGAAACTTCCTGGATTTACTCAGCCAGTGGTATCCTCTTACAATACACATTTGGATACACATCTATCTCTGACCCAATGGAATACAATTCTGTCTATTGTTAAAAAATGAAACTATAGAGCTGACTCTGTGGCTTATTTGCCAAAAGACACTTTCTCAAATATACTGGTCCCTGCATAAGCTAATGGTAATGGGCCTCACAAATGCTGTTGGAAATGTAACTCAGTTGGTGCTACATTAAGTGCCCCTGTGTCAAGAATTTCTGGTATGAGGTCAGTCAAATGTCCAATTTGATATTGGATGCTAAATTGGAGGCTAAGTTTTATTCTTGGATATATTCCTGATATTTAGAGATTACCTTGTAACAAGGCAGCATGGTTCCAACCTGCAGCTTTGGTTGCTAAAAACTTAATCCTGCAAAAATGAAAAAATTGATCCCTACCAAATATTGATGCCTGGCTCAGTGGTATGGCTGGCCTTACATCTAGTGAAAGGGAATGCCCAAACAATTCAAAGCAATTTGGGCTGACTTTTTAGAGGCTTATGATTAACATAGGCCTTGAAGATAGCTATGTCACTTCCCCTCCCCTGCCTTTATCATAACCCCCTCTGTTTACTTTATGTATTGTGATGAGTCTGGTATCTTGGTATATTTATTGTATTTGGAAAAATTTATAAATGTCTTGCTTTCCTAATCAAAAAGTGACACATTTTTGACTCATGAGTCCATATCCTGCATCTGAATATTCACAAAATACACTTTTTAAAAAAGCCTTTGCACAGTAAAATAAATAATGAGCACTGAAAGCTTTAGATTTCTAAAATAAACTTTTTAGATTGTGTGACAGCTACATTTCAATCTGGAGTGGCCTGTGACACTGAGTGCCTACCTCAGGGCAGAATATCAAAAACAGGGCAGATACCCCAAACTGGTGGTATGTTCTATACTTAGATTTTACCAAGGTAGTAACAAATGTGAACTCCTGCATCACTACCATGGAGTCACAGACAGTCCCCTTCGGCTCTCAAGTCTCTCTTGCCACCATACAAACTGGGCTTAATGATAAATGGTCACTTACACCAAAAATCACACAATATTCAGGTTGCTTCGAGTCACACCAGATTGGGTACCCTAGATCTTAGACCAAAAACAATGCCTGTAGCCAATCCTGTAATGAACTATCTAAAGGTTTATTAACTAGGAAAAAGAAATTAATTATTTACAGGCTGAAGCATGCAACCATATGCACAAATGAGTTGCAATCTAAATCCTAAGAGTGACGAGTTAGAGTGATCTGTCAATTCAAAGCCTCTTTTAAGCAGAGGTGGATGACGTTTTTTGGGGGCCCTGGGCAAGAGCAAGTGGGGGCCCCTTCCCACCCCTTCCATCTGCAGTCCCCACACTCTTCCCTGCTGCTCCTGCCAGGGAGCAAGGTTGGGGTGTGGGGCTTGTGTTGCTCTGCTCACCCGGCACTCCTGCTGAGAGTGGGTTTGGAGTGTGGGGGCTTTCCCCGCTCCCGGCAGGAGTACCTGATGGGTGGAGCATGACAAGCCCCTATGCCCCAACCCTGCTCCCCAGCAGGAGTGCTGGACGGGCAGAGTGGGCCAGCGTGCAGGGGTGCCCATTTTCCTGGGGCCCCTGGGCATGGGCCCTGTTGGCCCAATGGCTAATCCGCCACTGCTTTCAGGGTGGAACTATGAGGTAGACCCTGGGAATCTCTGGCTTCAGTTTGGTGTCTCTGACCCTGTGAGAGTTCAAACAGCAAAAAAAAAAAAAAAAAGGAAAAGTTTCCTGTGTCTGTTTTATTTTCTTTATTCAGACTTCCAGTCCATAGGCCGAGCTTCCTTTCACATAACATTTCCAAAGTGTGATAGGGCAATTACCGAATCCTTTGTACCGCAATGTTCCTTGATGACCCATCTCATTTTGATAGTTCTTCTGACAACACTCTTCCTACCTGGGTTTACAAGTTTAGAGCAAACATTTTCAAAATTATTTCCATAGCATGAACTAAAGATATTACAAATAGGATTAATGCATACAGCAACTTATAAACATTTGATAGAGTCTAAACACTAAGTACATTCTTATAAGGTTAATGTATATTTTGAGCAACACTAAGGCCATGTCTACACTAGTTACCTTACAGCAGCACAGCTGTACTGATGGAGCTGCACCGCTGTAAGATCACTTGTGTAGCCACTGTATGTTGACGGGAGAGAGCTCTTCCGTTGACATAATAAAATCACCTCAATGAGCAGCGGTAGCTATGTCTGCGGGAGAAGCTCTCCTGCCAACATAGCACTGTGCACACTACCACTTATGCTGGCGAAACTTATGTCACTCAGCGGGTATGGTTTTTCACACCCCTGAGCGACGTAAGTTTTGCTGACATAAGTGGTAGTGTAGACATGGCCTAACTAACACACAAGTGAACTGGTATTGGCTCCAGTTATGAGTTTGTCAGTTCTTAGCTAATGCCTGCAGCCTTGGCAAGAGCTGGCATCTGACCTACCTGTGTCACAGTAGCTACATGCTGCCAATGAGCTTTTCACCACTGTGGCACTGAAAGCCCTCTTACTTTGGGAGAGCTATGCCCATGTTATACCATTAGTCATCTTGTGTCAAGGGTGAATCCGTCTTGCTTCGAGGGTCATGGTGGTGGTCTGCCTTGAGTTGAAAACTTGTGTATTAATAGGACATTTAAGATAAAACCATACTATGATATTTCTGGGCAGAAGCAGAATTGCATAATTGTTTCATTTACATCAAATAGTGTCTGTCATGACTTTTCCATGATAAAAATACCTGGAAGATATTAGGAGATGGATTAAAACAATAAATCAGGCTATTGCTTCAGCATCTTCAAAATGTAAAGTTTAATACCCAAATGGACATTTAGAGAGCTTGGAGATAGTAAAAGTTAGTACCCAAGCCATTCAACTGTCCCTAACCTTGTGGTGATACAGTACCGTATTTCAGAGTAATATAGCACTCTCATCTTTTGCTTTGTGTTTAGAAATCTTTTGCAGCAGAAAAGTATAAAAGGTGTCTTTCACCGATGTCAGTTCAATAGTTATGATTTCTAGGTTTTACTGAATGGTTTATAGTTTCATGGTTGGTTGGTGATTCATATTTCCTTTGGCGAAGCAAAGTTTATTTGCTTTCTATTATTTTATTTCCATAGTAAGTCAGATTGGTTGGGTAATAAAAATTATGCTCCTTAATTTTCAGTCTGAAGATCTGTAGTGTTTCAGTCTGTGTGGTATTTTTTAACTAGATATGAAAAATTAATATTATTGATTCATTTTTCGTATTCAAGTTTTGCAGCTGCAAAAAGACAAATTCATTTTACTAGCATGTAATCCACGTGACCATTAAATTGTTCAGCAAGTATGTGTTAAAGATTTTAAACACTAATTTGGCCTAATTGCAGTTGCTTGAGGTTGTACAGTATAATTTAAACAAAAGTAAGTAATCTAATCTTAGATCAGATTCACATTGTGAACATAATTTTTTTTAATCTGCTCAGTGTTCTCCAGAAGTTTAAAAATAGTCTGTATGGAGTAAAACTATGTTTTCTGAACGTGTGAAACAGATGTACTGAGTTTTATATTCTACAAGTGGATTTACATTAAGTATGTGGATTACATTTGTAATATTAAGGTCTGAATTTTCAAAGAGTCCTCTGTTCAGCTTTTAAATTTGCACCTGAAATCTTGCCCCACAGTTAGTCGTAGGGACAGATGTTTAAATTTTTAAATTCCCAACTACTTTAGTTGATTAGCAGATGCAAGTGTTTTTTGTGCCAGCAAATCTACTTCTAAATTCTAATGCTTGTCTTCACAATTTATGTGCCTATAATATTATACCATCATTTGACTGTAGATAATAACTGGAGGACTTTTGGGGGGTAAAACCTCTAATCTTGCATATGAATTAATTTGTTTTTCTTCTTCAGGGTATTGGTTTCCTTGGAGTTTGAAACACACTTTTGTTTTCAAGTAACTGTTGCCCCTCTCTCATGGGATCAGGTTTATATATCTATATGTCTATCTATATAAAAATTTTGGAAAGGTAACTATTTGTTCCTTATTTTTGTGAACTCTCCCTTTTTTCCTGCACCAGAGCCATATAATCTACTTGATGTTTGAGGCAGATAACAGATTTTACAAAACTATAGTATAATTATGTAAACTGTTGATAATAGTAGTATTGAAAAGAGCTGCTTCCATAAATATGAAGTCCTGAGTATTGTATAGTTCCTATGCATTTAGTATTATGTAGCAGCAACAAAATTATTTTGGCTCTCTGAGTCCTTCAACAACTTCAGCATTACATGTTTTGTACTCTTTCCATTCCCACCCACATATTTAGAATTCAGATCTTTTGTGTTAGGTTCCCTATCCAGTGTCAATATTCTGATGAACAAAATTGAAATTAGAAAATCAATTTCATTATTATTTGTTAAAGTACATAGATCTTACAATATGAGATTCTATTAATAAGAGGTTTTTGTTTGAAAGGAAAGGAAAAATCAAGCTTGTGGGTTTGTATATACAGTGAGCACGCTCTACATGTCTGAAAAAAGGTAGCCATGTTTATGTAATTGTTCTAAATATCATTTTTAGAACCTGTAAGTGATTTCATGGGCTATATATGTCACGATTTAATAAACAATTTATTTTTGGAGTAGACTAAGATCACTTTAGCTTTTAAGAGAGCCTATTGCGAGAGAGGACAAAATCAATATAATGAACTGTTAGTACAGCCCAATAAAGCCAGTACTGGAGTAAGATTTATTCACAAATAGATCCATGTGGGTGTATGTTCTCTGACATACATCCTTTTGTAGAACTAGGCCGTTGAAAAGACAATTTGGGGTAAACTATGTGAGAAGTCTTTTAATATGCACTGTTTTATCGTATGATACTTTTCAGACCGAAAACACATGATTGCTATTCCCTGCCAAAAGAAGTTTATGGTCTAAAATTCCTACAAGCATTCATTCTGGTAGTTTTGTTACAGAAGTAATCCCATTGACTTCAATGGGACTATTTGCTTGAATAAAATTACTTGTGTGTGTTTGCAGGATTGAACATAAATTTGGCTTTACGCAAAGGTGACAGGCTACTGGTAGAGTTGGGATAAGGACAGGACAAAGGCTATAACAATTTGATTGGGGTTGCTTTTACCATGAACATCATCTTGGTTCTTAATATATTTCAATTAAAATTATTGAAATATTTAATTGTACCTATTTGTTATTACAAACAAGGGAAAGAGGAAGAATTGGACAGGAGTGAAGAGGTAGGAAGAAAGGAATAGTGAGGAGGGGTGGGAAGAAAAGTGGTGAGGAACAGTGCATAGGTGAACAGTGCATAGAAGAGCAGTGTGCATAGTGATAGTGGATTTGTAGCTCACAGAAAATGAAAGTGAGGAAGTATTGTGATATAAAGAAAAAGTAAATTTAAAGTTGACAGAGTTAGTAAAAATGGCAACATGGCTCCTCCGTAAGCTGATTTTGGTAGAATACGACAAAATGCAGTAAATAGTGGCACTAATATATTAGATTGGCTGAGTGTATTGGAATGGAAGCAATAGATCAAATAAAGACTAGTAAACTGAAGGTTAAAACCAGTAGAATGTGTAACTTAAATCACATGGCAAAAGTCAGTCTTCAATTAAATGGAAAATCACATCTCCAATAAAAAAACAAAAATGTAAGAAATTAACTTTTAATAGGTGATTAACATTAAATCACCATGATGCAGTCTACAACGCATGAAAATGATTCAAGTGATACCTTTGATCCAGTATTGCATTTATAATGGTAGCAATCCAAAAATAAAATTGGGAATAGGAAGCTTGAGGTTAGTTACATTAATATAGGAAGTTCCACTCAATTTATACTTTCTCCATTACTGACATTAATTTTGTTTAAAAAAAAAAAACGAGGAGTACTTGTGGCACCTTACAGACTAACAAATTTATTTGGACATAAGCTTTTGTGGGCTAAAACCCACTTCATCGGATGCATGCAGTGGAAAATACAGTAGGAACACACACACACACACACACACACACACACACACACACACACACACACACACACACACACACACACACAAATGGATGTTGCCATACCAACTGTAACGAGACCAATCAATTAAGGTGGGCTATTATCAGCAGGAGGAAAAAATAAAACAAACCTTTTGTAGTGATGAACAGGATGGCCCATTTCAAATAGTTGACGAGAAGGTTTGAGTAACAGTGGGGGGGGAATAGCATGGGGAAATAGTTTTTACTTTGTGTAATGACCCATCCACTCCCAGTCTTTATTAAAGCCTAATTTAATTGTCCAGTTTGCAAATTAATTCCAATTCTGCAGTTTCTCGTTGGAGTCTGTTTTTGAAGGTTTTTTTTTTTTTGGAGAATTGTAACTTTTAGGTCTGAAACTGAGTGACCAGGGAGCTTGAAATCTGAAAGAATGCGTGCACATATTTAAGATCTCTATATAATGTGTGTGTATACATTTAAAAAAAAATTCAGGGAATTCTCATAACCTTTTTCTTTCTGTAGTCAGATGTGACAGACACAGGTCACATGTTGCAGGTCATTCTCTAATACGTATTCACGACTCTTGTGTATCTTATTCTTAATGTTTCAAAGGAAGTGCTGCGTCTCTAAGAATGTGAATCAACTCAGCAGTTCATGGGTTGCTTCTGGGATCTGAGTGCGACTGGTTGCAATCAGCATGAGCTACCTTGTGATATTTTTGGCAGTTGTGATTTGCAGATTGAGAACTGCTGTTGATTCACGTAGGATGTCAAAAGTGTTCCTGTTGCTAATACTCTCTAGGCTACTGTGAGAAAGATTTGAGTTTCAGGTAGACTAAAATCAATGATTGTAATGTTGTAAAAATAAGGGTTTTATTTCTATTTGGAGGAGAAATGGTGGGAAATTTTTAGTGGGGAAATTTAATTTTTTTTGGTTACCAATCCAATTTGCCTAAAAACTTGAACATTTTTGTCCTCGTGCTGAGCTATTCATTCCTCTTTTTTTCCCTCCCTTGGTTCTCATGCATTCGTCTGAGCGCATCTTACCCCCTGCCCATGCATATTCCCAATCTCACTTATATGTACAAGTGTCATGTTATTCTATACTTGTTTCTTTTTTCTTTGTTGTCTTTTCTCCTCCTTTTAAGTTCCTTGTGCATATTTCCCTCCTCCCTTCCCACTTCAGAATTCTGTAGCTCAAAACACTTCTTTTAAACAGACTATTTTCTACTCTTGTTGCTTGAGATGCCAGAAAAAGCAAAATGATCAATGACAGGAAGAGGGATGTCATTTCAGATGTAGGAAACATCACTGAAAAATTTGATGAAGGGAAGAAGCTACAAGGTGAAAAATGGAGAAATGGTGGAAGATATAGGCAGAAAAAGACCTATGCAGAGACTTAGGGCTTGTCTACGTTGTGCTAGTGCAAACCAGCTGACATGTAAATTCGAGTGTGCATCAGCATGCTGCACACTAATTGGCCTGTTGGATCCTGCTGGCATGCACTAAAAGTTTCCTTATGCATGTTAATGTAGTACTGTTTGAAACAGTGGGGGAGGTTTAGATTGGATATTAGGAAAAACTTTTTCACTAAGAGGGTGGTGAAACACTGGAATGCGTTACCTAGGGAGGTGGTAGAATCTCCTTCCTTAGAGGTTTTTAAGGTCAGGCTTGACAAAGCCCTGGCTGGGATGATTTAACTGGGAATTGGTCCTGCTTTGAGCAGGGGGTTGGACTAGATGACCTTCTGGGGTCCCTTCCAACCCTGATATTCTATGATTCTATGATTCTATGATTCTATGAACTTTTTGTGCATGCCAGCAGGGTCCACATGGACCAGTTAGTGTGTGACACGTTGGTGCACACTAGAACTTACACCCCCACTGGGTGTATTAATGTACCATGTAGACAAGCCCTTGGAAATGGGTTGAAGAGTTTGGCCTTCATTCAGAAAGAGACAGGAAAACAGTAAAGCAGTGGTCACCAACTGGTCGATCGCGATCAACCGGTTGATCCTAGAGGATCTCCCAGTCGATCGTGATCTCCGGCAGCCCAGAAGGGCTGCCGCTAAGACAGGCTCCCTGTCTGCCCCGGCCCCACGCCACTCCTGGAAGTGGCCAGCGGAGCCCTGGGGGTGGGAGAGTAGGGGTCTCCCTCCGGACACTGCTCATGCCTGCAAGCACTGCCCCCGCAGCTCCCATTGGCCGGGAACAGGGAGCTGTGGCCAATGGGAGCTGCAGTGGTGGTGCTTGCAGAGAGGGGCAGCGTGCGGAGCCACGTGCTGCCCGCCTCCCCTCCCCAGGGGCCACAGGGGTGCGTTGGCCCCTTCCGGGACAGGCATGAGGCCAGGTTAGGCAGGTTACCTTAACAGCAGCCATGCTGCAGTGCCGGAGGTAAGTGCTGCCCAGCGGGAGGCCCCACCCCAGTCCTGAGCCCCCTCCTGGAGCCAGCACCCCAAACCCCCTCCTGCACCCCAAGCCTCATCGCTGAGCCCCCTCCCAGAGCTTGCACCCCTCATCCCCTCCTGCACCCTAACCCCCTGCCCCAGGCTCAGCCCAGAGCCCTCCCCCCCAAACTCCTACCCCAGCCTGGTGAAAGTGAGTGAGGGACGGAGATATGGGGGGATGGAGTTAGTGAGGTGGGGCTTTGGGGAAATGGCGGGGCCTTGGTGTAGGGGCAGGGTAGATCCTGGGTTGTCCTTACATTCAAAAAGTGATCTTGGTCATAAAAAGGCTGGAGACCACTGCAGTAAAGGGATCTGAGGACATGTTGATATTGTCATTGTGGTAGGAGAGAGAGGACACAAGTTATAAAGCATTAGTATTGTTTCAATGCAGTTTCTTTTTTAAAAAATACTAGGAAATTCATATGTTAAGGCAGTCATAAAACGAACTCAAGAACAATGACTCCTATAACAGAAAATTCATTTGAGCTTCAAATGCCAACATTAGCTCTGTCTTCATATCCAGCTAATCACCTCCATAAGCCTGAGACCTTTTTACCAATTTGTCCTGCCTCATCTATATTTTAATATTGTTAAGTAATAATCCACATTTACTCACTTAAACATCAAAGTGATTCATATTTTATGTAAAATAATGATTGAATCACTGCCAACTCATTTCATGTCATAGGCTTAAGAGCTGGTCTTGCAGGGGTTTAACTAAAATTGGATTTTCAGTTGATTTCAACTGATACATACCCTTGTATGTCACTTTCAATTGCTTTCATTTGAGAAGCAAATTTCTACTCATTTGCCAAGGACCTTGGTCCTGATTCTTTACTGGGGCATCTCTCAACTGCAAAGGTTTGCCTGCATAGTTCTTATTGCAAGATAGGTGTTATAGTCCTCAGTAAATTCTGAGGTCCTGCCATTTGCCCCAGAAACCATTGTCTTAGACCAAGGAAATACTTTTTAAAAACACATGAGCATACCAGTGATACTGTTAATGGACTTTAAAAAAAAGTTTACACTGTCCCTTTACTGTAAATAGGAGTAGTTGAAGCAGGAATCGCTTTTGATTTGTATGTTTTCCCCACTGCTGTCAATGCTAGGGGCTTGATTTCAGAAGTGTTGGGCACCTATACTTCGCTTTGACTTCTGTTGGAGTTTTGGGTGCAGAGTATAAGGCCCACAAGCAGTATGGGTATAGGCCCATAAGCAGTGTATAAGACTTAAAGAAGAGATAGATAACTTGGTGATTTGGTGACAGAAAGAAGCTGCTACATGAGATGCACTAGCTCAAGAACAGTCTTAAGATTTGTGTTTCCTGGATCAGTTTTACTCAAGCATGTAAGTGAGGTGTTCAAACTCTCAAAGGACAGTAATTGCTGTGTGTATTGTCCCCATTTGCTAGCTCAGTTTTGGAGTGCCATTAGGAACCTTTTGAGTCAGAGTATTGATGCTCTTGGAGCAGCTGTGTAATGGAAGGTAGAAAGGGTTAGGAGATATATCATAGAATAGCTCCAGAATGGAGACTTGTGGAATATGTGAAAAACTCTTCTGGGTCACTGCTAGGAGAGGCTAAGCATCTGTGTTTGAATAGTTATGATGGGGCAGGAGGAGAAGAGGTTTCACTTATTGGGTTGTTCATTTTAAAAATAAGGTGTATGCTAAGCAAACTCAAAGGACTTCAGTAGTGATCTGTAGAGATTAGCATTTTTAAAGGAATGAATAAATTGCTGTAGGTTTATATAAGACCTTTTTAAAGGTCTGAGTTGTGTAGGTGTAAATACAATTAATAAACTTGAGCTACAGTATTACCAATAATAAACAGTAAGAAATAAGCAAGTAACCAGAAGGTGGTAATAATTAAATATTCACTAAGCTTTTGAGGCTTTGGGTGCTCAGAACCAGCAACATATCTTGATTAATTGCATTCTTCAATAAGATTCTCATTAAATAAAGTGGATTAATTTAAAAAAAATGCTTCACTGGTCTTTCTGCTGCTCTTTGTTAAGCACTTGCAACAAACCAGAGGAGCTTATGACTTCCAGTAGGGGTTTCAGAAAATCTTGTTGGCCTCACTACATCACTTGTACTAGCTTCAATTTTAAAGATTGCTTCTGTTTTAGAAAAAAGAAAAGGAGTACTTGTGGCACCTTAGAGACTAACCAATTTATTTGAGCATGAGCTTTCATGAGCTACAGCTCACTTCATTGGATGCATACCGTGGAAACTGCAGCAGACTTTATATATACACAGAGAATATGAAACAATACCTCCTCCCACCCCACTGTCCTGCTGGTAATAGCTTATCTAAAGTGATCATCAGGTGGGCCATTTCCAGCACAAATCCAGGTTTTCTCACCCTCCACCCCCCCACACAAATTCACTCTCCTGCTGGTGATAGCCCATCCAAAGTGACAACTCTTTACACAATGTGCATGATAATCAAGTCTGGCTATTTCCTGCACAAATCGAGGTTTTCTCACATCCCCCCACCCCCATACACACACAAACTCACTCTCCTGCTGGTAATAGCTCATCCAAACTGACCACTCACCAAACTGACCACTCTCCAAGTTTAAATCCAAGTTAAACCAGAACATTTTAAGATAGCGACCTTCATGTCTGTGATTGCGTGACCAGAGAGATTGAAGTGTTCTCCGACTGGTTTATGAATGTTATAATTCTTGACATCTGATTTGTGTCCATTTATTCTTTTACGTAGAGACTGTCCAGTTTGACATGAAGGTCGCTATCTTAAACAAAAAAACTTCAAATCCAGACTCCAGCGAGAAACTGCTGAATTGGAATTCATTTGCAAATTGGATACTATTAATTTAGGCTTAAATAGAGACTGGGAGTGGCTACGTCATTATGCAAGGTAGCCTGTTTCCTCTTGTTTTTTCCTACCCCCCCCCAGATGTTCTGGTTTAACTTGGATTTAAACTTGGAGAGTGGTCAGTTTGGATGAGCTATTACCAGCAGGAGAGTGAGTTTGTGTGTGTATGGGGGTGGGGGGATGTGAGAAAACCTCGATTTGTGCAGGAAATAGCCAGACTTGATTATCATGCACATTGTGTAAAGAGTTGTCACTTTGGATGGGCTATCACCAGCAGGAGAGTGAATTTGTGTGGGGGGGTGGAGGGTGAGAAAACCTGGATTTGTGCTGGAAATGGCCCACCTGATGATCACTTTAGATAAGCTATTACCAGCAGGACAGTGGGGTGGGAGGAGGTATTGTTTCATATTCTCTGTGTATATATAAAGTCTGCTGCAATTTCCACGGTATGCATCCGATGAAGTGAGCTTTAGCTCATGAAAGCTCATGCTCAAATAAATTGGTTAGTCTCTAAGGTGCCACAAGTACTCCTTTTCTTTTTGCGAATACAGACTAACACGACTGTTACTCTGAATTCTGTTTTAGAGTTTGTTTCAGGTATTTTTTGGCCACAGGTTGAATACTGTAGAATAACAAGGTAAGATTGAAATGTCAACTAAGCTAATTTGCTAAATCAAATTATGTTAGAGCTAAAATATGTGTAAGTATAACAAAATGTTCCTAATAAAGTAGATAAAAGCAAGTCAGGGTTATCAGACTTCTCTAGTTGATAATTCTGGTAGAAGTAGAGTGCTAATTTACTACCGCCCAGGCTACACTACAAACTTAGATTAATTTAAGTTACCTTGCATCAATTTAGTTATGCATGTGTCTGCACTCAGATTTTTCTCCAGATGACATAAGCATCCCATTACTGAGGTGCAGTAAAACCACCTCCCCCAACAGTGTAGAACCGTGGTCAACCTGCTTTGGTAGATGTAGCCCCGCCCAGTCAAGCTGTGCTCACTGTGATTGGAGCTGGAGAATGGTGTTATGCCAGTGCTCTCCAAAGCTGAAGTATCCATAAGCATTTCTCATTTAAAGGTTCTTGAAAATAAGGGAAGGTGTCTTGTCAACCCTGACAGTCCTCCAGCTGCTGTCTCACAATGTCCCAGTCCCTGTGACAGTGATCATTCTGCTCACAACTATAAACTCCACTGCCCAGGGTTCACAAAGACCAGAAGCCCACCTTCCCCCCTTTAAAAATCACTGTGTGTTTTTTTGAAATGCTGTTTCCTGGTTGCCCTCTGTGGTGAGCACACCTAGCAGCTGACTTTTGTTTGCATCCAACCAACCATGGGTCCATGCACGCAGAGAGGTACTAGATGCACTTCTGCCAGGAGCAGCCAAGAAGGATTAGATCCCCTGGACCTGTGAGAAGAGGCTGTGCAAGGACAAGTATGGAACAGCTATAGAAATGTGGACATCTACGAGCAGATTGCATGGAGGGCACAGGCATACGTGTACAACCGGGATCAGGCATGAAAGTGAAGATACTTTGCTAGGGATACCACGCAAGGAAGGGCAACTAGAAATATAGTGCTGAACCACAGATCTGCTGCTTTTACAATGAACTGCATGCCATACTTGATGAAGACCTGTCAAGGTTCCTTCCCCACTCTGAACTCTAGGGTACAGATGTGGGGACCTGCATGAAAACCTCCTAAGCTTACTTTTACCAGCTTAGGTTAAACTTCCCCAAGGTATAAACTATTTTACCTTTTGCTCTTGGACTTTCGCTGCCACCACCAAACGTCTAACCGGGTTTATTATTGGGAAAGAGCCGTTTGGAAACGTCTTTCCCCCCAAAATCCTCCCAACCCTTGCACCCCACTTCCTGGGGAAGGTTTGGTAAAAATCCTCACCAATTTTCATAGGTGACCACAGACCCAATCCCTTGGGTCTTAAGAACAATGAAAAAGCATTCAGTTTCCGAAAAGAAGAACTTTAATAGAAGTAAAAAAGAATCACCTCTGTAAAATCAGGATGGTAAATACCTTACAGGGTAATTAGATTCAAAACATAGAGAATCCCTCTAGGCAAAACCTTAAGTTACAAAAAGACACAAGGACAGGAATATCCATTCCTTTCAGTACAGCTTATTTCCTCCGCCATTTAAAGAAATCATAATCGAACGCATATCTAGTTAGATTACTTACTAAATTCTAAGACTCCATTCCTGTTCTGCCCCCGGGAAAAGCATCACCCAGACATACACAGACCCTTTGTTTTCCCCCCCCCTCCAGCTTTGAAAGTATCTTGTCTCCTCATTGGTCATTGTGGTGAGGTGCCAGCAAGGTTATCCTAGCTTCTTAACCCTTTACAGGTGAAAGGGTTTTTCCTCTGGCCAGGAGGGATTTTAAACGTGTTTACCCCTCCCTTTATATGAATGACAAGACCCCTGCTCTGAATAGCAAGAAGGGGGAGAGGAGATGAGGTGGGGGACTCTAACCATACTGTGAGCCCGCGCCTCCGCAGGAGTCTAGCCAGTCCTGCCAGGCAAGTGTGGATGAGCCCACTGATGAAGGGGAAGGGAGATCGGGTAAGTGTGTGCTGCATTTTTCCTTACAATGTTTTTTTTGCTTTTCCTTCCTCTCCCACTCCCCCTCTGTCATTTACAGTTGGCCCCTGTCCCATCCGAAAGTGCATGAGACAAAAGTATTGACTTTTTTCATTGTTTTACTGGTATACTGTGAGAAATTATAAAGTTAGGAAGTAAATTTGAAACAAATTTTTGAACAGTACTATGGCAGGCCAATTTCACGATCCACATCAGTTCAGTGTCCTGTGCTCAGGTAGAGGTAGAGTCGGCATTTGCTTCTGTTGGGCTAGGTGAGGGGCCATGTGGTGCATATTGTTTATGTGAATAGGGATGTATATTTTTATCTTCCTGAGAGTTCAAGATGGCACTTTCATGGAGATACTCAGAAATCTTTGGGAGAGGATTGAAAAGGATGGCAGTCTTATTTCTTCCTCCTTAGGAGGACACTTTCCCATGCTACTCTGCAATGTATTTGGCTGGCACCATCGCAGGAAACAGGCTAGCAGCATACAGGTCACGTGGCTTCAGGATGCCAGTAGCAGCTGAGTTCTCTGTGCTTTTGTGACCCTCAGGAGTGAGAAAGACAACATTCATTATCTGGGGGAGTTGGGGGGAGTGCCAGTAATTACAATAAAAAGAACGAGGAGTACTTGTGACACCTTAGAGACTAACACATTTATTTGGGCAGAAGCTTTCATGGGCTAAAACCCACTTCATCAGCTGCATGGAGAGGAAAATACAGTAGGAAGATATATATACAGAGAACATGAAAAGGTGGGTGTTGCCATACCAACTCTAATGAGACAATTACGGTGAACTATTATCAGCAGGAGAAAAAAAACTTTGTAGTGATAATCAAGATGGCCCATTTCAAACAGTTGACAAGAAGGTGTCAGTAACAGTAGGGGGGGGGAATTAGCATGGGGAAATAGTTTTGTTTGTGTAATTACCCATCCACTCCCAGTCTTTATTCAAGCCTAATTTGATGGTGTCCAGTTTGCAAATTAATTCCAGTTCTGCAATTTCTCGTTGGAGTCTGTTTTTGAAGGTTTTTTTGTTGAAGAATTGCCACTTTTAGGTCTGTAATTGAGTGTCCAGGGAGGTTGAAGTGTTCTCCAACTGGTTTTTGAATGTTATAATTCTTGACGTCTGACTTGTGTCCATTTATTCTTTTGCGTAGAGACTGCCCGATTTGGCCAGTGTACATGGCAGAGGGGCATTGCTAGATGCCGTCATGTGCCAGAAAACAAAATATTGAATAGTTGCTTGTTAGTTGTGCACCATCCCTCCTATGCAATGAATGAGGCAAAGGTCCCGGGGAAGAAAATGTGGTCATGTAATTAAAGATTATTACAAAGCATCTGTGCAAGGGGACTGAATTAAGGTTGCACAGTGCATGGCTTCGCAACCTTAACAGTGTTCATTTAATATAGCTTTTGGTGTATAATACTTCATATATACTCCACATTTAATGTATGTATAGGAATGCCATTTCCTATTTTTTTTAAGGAGTTATTATTTGGAATCACTGTTTCAAAAGCTAACTTCTGTAACCACTACTTGTTTATTTGTATAGTGGTCGCCTCATTGTGCTAGGCACTCTACACATGTACCTATGTGATCTTACTATAGTTACTTCTGTTTTCCCTCTTCCTTTGCTTCTGTGTGTTTTAAATTAGATTGTAACCAGGGGCATGCTTTTCTTTTTTTCCTGTTGTTCATATTACAGTAGTGCCTAGAAGCTCCAGTCAGGATCAGAGCCCCACTGTGCCAGACACTGTACACACATACATAATAAGAGACCGTTCCTCCCCTGAAGAGTTTATACCCTAAGTAGACAAGACAAATGGTAGGAGGGGAAATGGGCACTTGTAGTGAAGTGACTTGTCCAGGGCATTAGGTCAGTGGCAGAACTGGGAATAGAACCTATGTGTTGTCTTACGTACACATAGGTTATCTAGGACAATAAGACCTTGATCCCAAATGGGTCTTCTGCATGCTACTCTAATAAAAATAAAACCTCTAGGTGCTACCATTGCACAAATCATTAATAATAAAACTGTGAGCCAGAGTTGCAGGGTTCTATGCTTGTCTGCTCAGCTTTTTTCCTGCATGATTCTAGACAGATCAGTTAACTCTTATATCAGCTTATCTGTAAACTGCCTATAATAACTTACATACAGTAATGTTGCGGCTTGTTTGTAAAGCATTTAGAGATTCTTGGACAAAGGTCACCTATAAATACTATGCATTTTCCTTCATGATAATCAATGAATCATAGGAACTGGGATGAAAAAATTACTTACTTAGCAAGATAAACTAAATGTCCAGTGCCCTTCACTATCTTGGACTGAGTTGTAGACTTAAAATGATGTGTATGCATCCGCTTTCACAAACACATTCCCAGTTGCGTTACACATAGCAGCAACATTAAACACATACCTTTTCAATGTCTGTTTAAAGTCTAAAACAGTTTTTGCTGTCTGAATATTAAGAGCGTTCTACAACTCTGATCAAAATCCCTGTTCCAGAATATTTAAAGACCAACTCTTCCAAAATTACTAAGATTATAAAAGAAAAAGCAGTTTACAAAGCTCACTTTCTGTAGGTGAACAAATTTCAGTACCAATGAAATAGGATTTTGGAGGATCTGAGCATAAGATAAATAAACTTAAACCAATAACTGTTAAAAATTACAGCAATTGGACTTCCATCACTTTCTTCAGATGCTTATTAAGAGTTAATGAAAAAAGAGTTTAAAAAATGTTGAAGGATGATCAGTTTAAATGTTCATTTGCTCATTAGTTGTCCAGTTAATTCTAGGTATACACCTTTTAACCTCTTCCTAATCCAGTCCTCTCCATTTTTTCTTGTTCCATTCTTTACACGCTTTAAAGCAATGTGTTCCCTAGTGTGGTGGAGGTTTTGGGTCAAACTATACTAAGTTTTTTCTAAGCTTTCCTCCTAAGTCAACCCTCTTGTCTGTTCAGCATTTGTTGCAAGTCTCTGAAATATTTATAATGTGTTGATTTATGCTGTAGTGTTCAGACCAGATCATTGTAAAGTAGGTATGTTTTCACCATTGCCATATGCATACTGTGTGCAGTCCAAAATTACAAATGCTTTTTGTGTTACGATACTCTGAGCTTATACGTAGAGTAAATCTCTTTTTGGCATTATTTTCTTCCAAAGCCACATTGCCTTTCTTATACTGAATACCAATTTTGGATTATTAACTTGCAATATCCAGGTTGCATCTCACTTTATTCCCTGCCCACATTCCTAACCTCTCTAGGTCTCTCTCTATTATTTCTTTGTACCCTTGATTAATTCCTTTATTCTCTCTCCTTCCCAAGAAAAATTGTTTTACTTGGGCTGTAAATCCTGAATCTGAAGCTGTTCTTGATCATATAACCAGAGGTGGGCAAACTATGGCCCGCAGGCCACATTCGGCCTACGGGAACCTCTTACCCGGCCCCTGAGCTCCTGGGCCAGTAGGCTAGCCCCCAGCACCTCCCCTGCTGTTCCCCCTACCCTGCAGCCTCAACTCACTGTGTTGCTGGCGCAACGCTCTGGGCAGCAGGGCTGCGAGCTCTTGCCGGGCAGCACAGCTGCAGAGCCGCAACCTGACCCGGTGTTCTGTGCTGCGCCGTGGTGTGGCTGGGTCTAGCTGGGCAGCATAGCTGCCTGTCCTGGTGCTCTGGGAGGGGCACAGCCTCCCCTAACTGGCCCTCTATACAATTTCGGAAACCAGATGTGGCCCTCCAGCCAAAAAGTTTGCCTGCCCCTGATATAAACTAATAATATACCTGTGACAGAATACACCTCTGTATTCACATCCTCCACACTATTGTAATAATCTTGGTACAAAGTATGCCTTGTAAGGTATCAGTTGAAAATTTATAATTTGCTCTCAGGATTCTCCTGGTAAAATATGTCTGGCAATATTTTATGTGAAGCTGTAAGATCATAGAATCATAGAATATAAGGGTTGGAAGGGACCCCAGAAGGTCATCTAGTCCAACCCCCTGCTCAAAGCAGGACCAATTCCCAGTTAAATCATCCCAGCCAGGGCTTTGTCAAGCCTGACCTTAAAAACCTCTAAGGAAGGAGATTCTACCACCTCCCTAGGTAACGCATTCCAGTGTTTCACCACCCTCTTAGTGAAAAAGTTTTTCCTAATATCCAATCTAAACCTCCCCCACTGCAACTTGAGACCATTACTCCTCGTTCTGTCATCTGCTACCATTGAGAACAGTCTAGAGCCATCCTCTTTGGAACCCCATTTCAGGTAGTTGAAAGCAGCTATCAAATCCCCCCTCATTCTTCTCTTCTGCAGGCTAAACAATCCCAGCTCCCTCAGCCTCTCCTCATAACTCATGTGTTCCAGTCCCCTAATCATTTTTGTTGCCCTTCGCTGGACTCTCTCCAATTTATCCACATCCTTCTTGAAGTGTGGGGCCCAAAACTGGACACAGTACTCCAGATGAGGCCTCACCAATGTCGAATAGAGGGGAACGATCACGTCCCTCGATCTGCTTGCTATGCCCCTACTTATACATCCCAAAATGCCATTGGCCTTCTTGGCAACAAGGGCACACTGCTGACTCATATCCAGCTTCTCGTCCACTGTCACCCCTAGGTCCTTTTCCGCAGAACTGCTGCCTAGCCATTCGGTCCCTAGTCTGTAGCTGTGCATTGGGTTCTTCCGTCCTAAGTGCAGGACCCTGCACTTATCCTTATTGAACCTCATCAGATTCCTTTTGGCCCAATCTTCCAATTTGTCTAGGTCCTTCTGTATCCTATCCCTCCCCTCCAGCGTATCTACCACTCCTCCCAGTTTAGTATCATCCGCAAATTTGCTGAGAGTGCAATCCACACCATCCTCCAGATCATTTATGAAGATATTGAATAAAACCGGCCCCAGGACCGACCCTTGGGGCACTCCACTTGATACCGGCTGCCAACTAGACATGGAGCCATTGATCACTACCCGTTGAGCCCGACAATCTAGCCAGCTTTCTACCCACCTTATAGTGCATTCATCCAGCCCATACTTCCTTAACTTGCTGACAAGAATACTATGGGAGACCGTGTCAAAAGCTTTGCTAAAGTCAAGAAACAATACATCCACTGCTTTCCCTTCATCCACAGAACCAGTAATCTCATCATAAAAGGCGATTAGATTAGTCAGGCATGACCTTCCCTTGGTGAATCCATGCTGGCTGTTCCTGATCACTTTCCTCTCATGCAAGTGCTTCAGGATTGATTCTTTGAGGACCTGCTCCATGATTTTTCCAGGGACTGAGGTGAGGCTGACTGGCCTGTAGTTCCCAGGATCTTTTTTCTTCCCTTTTTTAAAGATTGGCACTACATTAGCCTTTTTCCAGTCATCCGGGACTTCCCCGGTTCGCCACGAGTTTTCAAAGATAATGGCCAGTGGCTCTGCAATCACAGCCGCCAATTCCTTCAGCACTCTCGGATGCAACTCGTCCGGCCCCATGGACTTGTGCACGTCCAGCTTTTCTAAATAGTCCCTAACCGCCTCTATCTCCACAGAGGGCTGGCCATCTCTTCCGCATTTTGTGATGCCCAGCGCAGCAGTCTGGGAGCTGACCTTGTTCGTGAAAACAGAGGCAAAAAAAGCATTGAGTACATTAGCTTTTTCCACATCCTCTGTCACTAGGTTGCCTCCCTCATTCAGTAAGGGGCCCACACATTCCTTGGCTTTCTTCTTGTTGCCAACATACCTGAAGAAACCCTTCTTGTTACTCTTGACATCTCTGGCTAGCTGCAGCTCCAGGTGCGATTTGGCCCTCCTGATAACATTCCTACATGCTCCTGTATGATGAGGATAACACATGTTCCAAACCTCACAGGTGTGCCCAGGCAGAAGTTAGGTCTGTCCTAAACAAAAGAAGGTTCTTGCCTTAATTTGCATTTAAGCAGTAAACCGAGTCATCAGGCAGGGAGGGAAAACAAAGGAAATTCAAACAGGTGGGGGAAAAACCCAGCAGGGACTATCCTTTTATGTAGACTCTCCGTCTCCTGGGTTTCAGCTAGAAATTTCACAAGGGAGACTGGAACTATAAAAAGAAGGAACAAACACCCCTTTCTTTCTCTCCCTGCCCATCCCATTCTCTGCACCTGAGAAGGCAAAGGTAACTGCTGTTGGACTTTGGGGGAGGGGTCCTAACCTGAAAAGTTTAGTCAGTAATCTGGCTGCCCAGAGATGAGAGGGTTTTTTTTAAGTAGATATTAGTAAGCATTTTATCTTTATTTTTCTTGTAACCATTTCTGGGTTTTATGCCTCATTATTTATACTCACTTAAAATCTCTTTCTTAAGCTTGTGTTACTGTTTTTTATCTAATCCAGCATGTTTAAATTGAAGTGTCTGGGCAACTATTTAAGTTAATAAACTAGCATATGATTCCTTTAATGTCTGGCTTGTCCCTCCAGGATTCGCCACTTGATGTGTAGATGGTGCAGCCAGTGACGCAATGGCAAGTGACTGGTGCTGGTCAATAAACCTGACTCCCCTTGGGAATTCCTAATGGCGCCCAAGTGTGGGGTAATGGAACACCCTGGGTGAAAGAAATGTCCCCAGAAAAGTGGATGAGCCAGAATCCTGTTGGTCAATGGTACCAACATTACTGGGACCAGATCCATTTAGAAAAGGTGCGGTTGCGGATGCGATAATACGGGTGCTTAATTCAACTTGGAGCTTTCAAATTGTCTTGACCTTTGTCTTGCCATTTAAGTTCTGCCAAGAGAGAAGATAGAGGGCCTGTGGCAATCCCTTCCTTCTTTGTTTTGCTTAGGCTTACTCACTGAGGGTCTGTGCTCGCTCCTCGTGGTGGGGAAGGACCCAGACATTTGACAGAAGCTCAGATGTTCAAGTAGGGGAAGATCTGCTGCTCGTACTTTGGGCTCTTCTCCCACACTACTGTCAAGCACTGGCTGTTTTCATCGTGTTTTCTTTCATCTGTCAAGACATTGGATGTCCATGTAGATTCCCTTAAAGGAATAATGGACTTAATAGACTGGTACTGTCCAGGAGAGGGCTGGGCAGTACAGGACATACATTTCTGGGGGAAGATCTGGGACCAGTCATGTGTTGGGAGCACTCTGCAGTATAACCATGGCTAGTGAGATCCAGTGTGTAGCTGGCAGATTGCAGTTACATACAGACACTCAGAGTGTGGCCTGCATGCTGCAAGGCTGTTTGTAAGCGATCCAGGTTAGAGCTGCTACAGCAAAGCATTGCAAGCACCCAAGGTTGCAGGGCAGTGATGACACAGCTCCCCACTAGTTTGAATTGTGCCATGGTATGTCACAATAGCTTGATTTTATAATAGATTTTATGAAAGATGCTATCTTATTGTTTTATAAGGTAAGTAATTACAAAAGCTAAAAGTTTAAAAGAGAGCAGGCAAATTAATTAAGCTGCATAGACAAGGGATGATTTCAGAAGAGATTTGGAGAGGTAAAAGCGAAGGAAAGCTGTTTCAGATGTTCTTGCCTCTTCCTCATCGCTTTGTATACATGTTTGTTTGTGTCATGCTACTCTAGGAGTGCACCTGTGCTGCTGCTCGTGCACAAAACCATTTTCCCAGTAGGAGCAGCAAAGTGAAACAGATCTTTTTTAGATACATTTTGATGTTTCTGCTGTGGAAGCACAATGAACAGGATATACAGCAGTACAATCACTGTCTTCCCACAGGCACGGGGAAATGTTGTATTTCCCTGCAGTTAAATGCCTTGGTCATAATTACTGGGGCTGGTGTGCCTATCACAGTGAGGAGGAAATACAGTTAGTTCAAAATGTGTGTACTAGGGTGTAGAGAACTAATGACCTGAGAAAATAGTCTCCTAATTCCTAATCAGGATTTAAGGAACAAAAGAAGAAACTGGTTCCAAATAATCCATTCCAGGGTTAATACTTGCCCTAATGGATTATTAAAGGAGGTGAGAGAAACACAGATGAACTACTTTCATGAGAGGGAGAAACAGAGGGCTTGTCTACATACACAAAGATTTAATGCACAGCAAGCTGGGTTTTGAATGTACAATATACTAGCCTGCTGTGTGCTGTCTGTGTGGACCCTGCAGTAAAAGGACCATAGTGCTCTTTGACATATTGCTGTTAGAGATTTGCTGACTGGAAACCAAGATAGGAAGTACTGGAGGCAAAGGTTTGCCCTGTCTCTGGTTGTCTACGCTTAAAAATTTTAATGGCCGTATCTGTGCCAACCTAAGCCCTGGTGTAGACCTAGCTAGATTGACAGAAGAATTCTTCTGTTGACCTACGAATCTCCGCTCGAGGAGCGGATTACTTACAGTGATGGAAGAACTTCTTCCATAACTGTAGGAAGCATCTACAATATAGTGCTGCAGCACCGTAGTGTGGACATGGCCTAAAATATGTGAAAAGAATGTGGCCAGAGATTTGTGTTCTTCTTGTTGAACAAGATCCCTGTATGTGGTGGGGTTTGTTCTTGGTTATTTGCTTAACCAAGGGCTCCTGTGCACTTTCCCAGTCCTCAGATTCTGGCTGTGTCAGTTACCCCAGTAGTGTGTGTTGTGCAGAAGTTAAAGGGCAGAAAGAAGTGTTTGAAATTGTAAAATTGGATAGTTTTATTGATAACTTATCACTTCTCCTTAACAAATGTAGAGATGAAAAATGAATAAAGAAGTCATGCTAAAACTTTGTGGCTAGTTATTTCACAGTGGCATAAAATTTAAAGGCAACATATTTAATGCAAATAAAAACTTCAGATATATCTGAATTCCTTTCCAGCATTAAGACAGAATTGCCACCAAGTTGTGTGGCTGATTTTTGCATTGAAATCCATCAAGTACAGAAGGAAAGTTCTGAAAGAATAAGAATTTATTATATTTGTCTTTCATGTTAACTGTATGTCTAGTCTTTGTTTTGAGAACTGCTTCATGAAATGCTCGGTTTCTTTTTTGCAGTTGCTGAAACTGAAAGGAGTAGTGGAGCCAGTACTTTAATTTTGCGTGGAGCTTTTGGAAAATTATTGTAATGCTGTAAATCAGAATCTCAGTTAAGTTCGGTGAGTGTCTATGGATATTTTCATTATCCTGGCCATATAAGGAGTACAAAGAGTTACTCATGCATTGGGATTTAGTCTTGTAGTTTACAACATTGAGACAAGACTCTATCGTTTAGCCCAAAAATCTTGTGATCTAATTGATAGGTTTTTATATTAACATTATTTTTTCCCATAGATGTTAGTTTATTTTAAGCAATTTTATAAATGCGATTACTCTTGGGTTAAATAGTTTTGTATGCCCTATAGGGATTTAATTCAATACCTTCTGTACTAGGTTTGAATACAGTACTTCCTCCATAGTTTAGCAGGAGCATAGAATAAAATTTCCATATGGGTTTCACTCTAGTTCTGCTGCTCATGGTAGTACCACTGGGAAGTTCTCCAGGAGCCTCATAAAATATGGGGTACCTCAGTCCTATGCTAAACTGAAACCCCTGCATCCTTGATCTCATTTTTTTATTTACTTTGAGTAGGGTTAGCACTGGATTTTGAGACCAGTTTAAGGGACTGAATTTACCAGGACTAAAGATTTGACTCAGTGTGCACTGGTATGGACTAATAAGAATACCAGTCATTTTTTTCATTCTTTGTTGCTCCAGTCTATGAATTACAAAGTAAAATTGCCAAGATCTCTGATGCCTTAGCTGAAGGGATCTGAAATCTTGACAGTTTCACTTTACTGTTGGCATGTGTAGCAGAGCTGTAAGAAGGGGAAAGAAATTGTGGGAGGGGGAACAAGAAGTAAGGAAAATGGGCTGCAGGTAGGATGAGCAAATCGCAAGAGTGAAATATCAGGATACATTGGGATAGCTGGGGGCGGGGAAAAAAAGATCCACAGGTGCACAACCCTGACCGGAGCCATGAGAGGGGGTGCACAGCCCTAGGAAGCTGCAAGAGGGGTGTACGGCCCCTGCTGCAGCCCTCACCACAAGCCATGGGGCAAGGACTCAAGGACTCATGGCCCCAGCTCCAGCCCCCAGCAGAAGCCACTGGGCCAGGGGCACAGGTTTCTCCTCCCTCCCAGTGCCCCTTCCCCACAGCCCCACCACCACAACTCAGCAGTGCCCCACACAGACCCCCAGTGCCCTGACACACACAGATCTCCCCCACTGTCTAGCACCCCAAAACACACAAGCCTCCCCCACTGCCCAGCGCCCTCCACACCCTCACAGCCCAGCACCCCCCCACACACACACACACACACCTCCCAGACACTCACTCCATCACAACCTGCCCCCTTCCCTGGCCGCACTCACCAGCCCTGCTGGGACGTCTCTGGCTCCTAAGGTCAGAGCTGTGAGGGGGGTCTCCAGACTGTCCACATGCTGCGCACGCCACAAGCACGAGCTCCGTGGCTCCCATTGGCTGGGAAAAGCGCCAATGGGAGCTGCTGGAGCTGTGCAGCGAGGCTTGCAGGTGCCAGCAGCGTGCAGAGAGCCCCCTGCCACGGCCCTAAGAGCCAGAGGGAGGTGGAGAGTCCCAGCAGTGCTTACCTGGGGTGGCTCCCAGGAAGCATCCAGCAGGTCCCTCTGGCTCCTAGGGTCGGGTGTGTGGGGTGAGGGGAAGGGCTCTCTGCCTGCTGCCAGCGCCTGCAAGCCCTGTCCCCGCAGCTCTGATTGGTCAGGCGGGAGCTGGTACAGCACGCGGAGACCCCCTCTGCCTCTGTGCCCACGGCCACCCGCACAGCAGTCTTCTGCCGGTGGGCGGGCACGCTCACCGCCGGGAGCTGCCCCAGGAAGCGCCATCACGCCAGCCCCAGGACTTTGGCGATGATGGTGAGTGGTCCATCCCCAATAGCGGGACAAAGACCCGATGTGCGGTCGGGACATGGGATAAATGGTTTAAAATCAGGACTGTCCCAATAATATTGAGACGTCTGGTCACTTTTGCTGCAGGGGAAGTAAGAAGGGTCATAATATTTAGTGAAGAAACAAGGATAGAAAAATGTGAAAAGACATGGGAGGGGAGACATGGGAGGGGGTGAGGGTAAAGATAAAGAAACTGCTGTAGTAGTAGTGGTGGGTATCCTAATGTTCTTGACTCGTGATTTTTTTCCTGCCACTGGGTTCTGAAAGAAGCCTAGCTCAAAGGGGGAGGTATATCTATTTTGTGATAGCCACTAGAGTACAATATACTAAAGAAATGTTACCTCTGCCATCTACAACACCTAATTTTCTTTGAAATACATGTTTAAAAAAGCCACATTGAATCCTTTATGCTCTCATAGTATTTCCAGTGTATCAGGCACCTGTTTAATTAATCTCCTTTGCAAAGACATACTGTAAGGTTGTTTACTTTTCAAAGTCATGAATGAAGGTACTGAGGTGAAAATTCAGAATCTATTTGCGTATTTCCCCATTGCTAGGTTCATCATTGGTGCTATGAAGTCTTTGTTTGCTTTTCAGAAATCTTTTCTTATTTGAATACTTTTGACCTACTTTAAATCTCAGCATTAACATGCTTCACTCAAAATATGCATGTTCCCTACAATCCTCTCCTGTTGCCATCCTCAAGGAGGTGGAAGAATATTGTAAGGCATAAATTAACAGTGAGAGTAGCTAACCATTGGAACAACTTTCCAGTGGTTGTGGAGGATTCTCCATCACTGGCAATAATTATTTCTGGGAAGTTCTTTGACCCTTTGTTATGCAGGAAGTAAAACAAGATGATCATGTTCCCTTCTGTCCTTTGAATGTATGAATGTAAAAAGTAGGGTGAATAAAAATTATTTAAAAATTAAAACAGTTTTTAAATGTACATAATGGATTTTAATTTAAATTATAAAAATTGAAGTAATTGTAATTTACATAGTATTGGTTTGCTTCTTTACATTTTATAGTCTTAAGTTGCTAAAATAGATATTTTACACTTGTTTCTTTAGTTTCCTAATTTTTAGTCAGACTTTAGATTTTATTTTTTTTTCTTAATTTCACATCTAAAATGCTCATCTGTGCTAAAAAAGACAAGTCTAGGGCCTCACTGCCATCTTTACTATGAGAACAATACAAACAGCCCCTGATGTATTTGAGCCAACACATTGAACTTTCATGTGTCAATAAAGTTGAAATTCTTCAACTGGGCTTTAGTCCTCCCCGAGGTTGAAGTCAGTGGGACTTGTACTCCGAAGGTCAGTTAGGTGCCTTTGAAACTCTCAGTCTCAAATGCCTAAATATGAGCATCATGTTAAGCTCCTTGTTTTTAAACTCTGGCCTCTGTGTGTGTGTGTATATAAGTTCATAGTGACTTTGTTAGTATTCTGAAAGTCCAAGCTTTTCATTGTTTGCACTGAAATAATTTTATTTTGAAGTGGTAAAATGTTATGCCACAAAGTAGTTTTTAATAAACCTTTAGCCTGTGCTGCTGGAAATCCTTGTGCTTAAATAAGACTACTCTTGCACACGTTTACACTGAGGCTTTGTCGATATAACTTTGCTGCAGAAAGCTCAACACTTCTCGTCGAGGTGATTTTATTTTGTCAGCAAAGCAAAAGAGTTTTGTTGGCAGAAGGAGCATTGCAGTGTATACACCTCCACATTTTTGTCGATGAAACTTGATATTTGTTGACAAAATTGTGTAGTGTAAACAAGGCCTAAATAAGCTATTCGTCAATTAGCACATAGACTCAACAGCTAATTTACACAATTTTTTCATGGTTTTCTGATAAATCCTCTAGTGGTTGGAGTCCTGTTTTTTTTATTTTGTTGCCAGCGTTAAGTAGAGTAACAGCAGGCTCTGCACTTTATTGGTGGCATCACTGAAACCTCATTCACAGTGTTTTAAGATAAGGTATATTCTACTGAGCCGAAATACATACTTTTTCAAAAAGAAAACTTCTTTCTACTTTTCCTTCTATACAGCTGACCCTTGTTAGAGAGTCGAACTCCAAATATTGTCTGTATGGATGCCTGTTTGTGGGGTGCTTATGTCCTCTAATTTTATAAATAGCAATGACCACTGACACAGCATGTGAGATCCAGGCATTTTCAGGACCTTCCATAGTGCTGGATTATTTGATTCAATTGGCAAACTGGGAAGCAGAATAGGGAATGGATTCAAACCTATTATTTACCAAAATAAAAAGTATGAACTGTAAAATAGTCTAATACAATTTTGTTTTAAATCCAAACATGTTAGAGTTGGTAGTTATCTTAGTGTTTGGCTTCGCTAATTTTAATATCTTCAATAGCGATCTGGAAAGAGAGGATAACAGCATGCTACTGAAAGTTGCTGGTGCTAAATTGGGAGATGTTGAGAACTTGAGAGGATAGAGGTAACACAGAGCAGCCTAGGGAAGTTAGAAATATGGAGAAGAAGCTTTAAACTGGATATTTAGACTGGAAATATGCGAGCAGTATGTGAGTTTTGGGGTGATGGTGGTAGAAATAAGTCATTCTATGAGAAACCTGGAAAGTGGTACTGCTGAAAGACTTAAGAGGGACTGAACAGCAAACTAAATATAGACATTGCAGCTCCTCAACTGGTCAACATGATTAGGCATTACATGCTTGAGGCTTCAGCTTGAAGGAATAAGGGGGTGATAGTCCCTATGTGACTAACTATGAGAGCTCATTAGTAATTTTACTTTTGTTATATTGTCTTCTGGTCTAAAATCAAGAAACGTTTTCTTCTGGTTTAAAATCAAGACTAAAACTTTCCATGCTTGAATTAAAATTTGAGAAATTGCTACTTTATTGATTACATGCATTTTAAAGGCACCCATTACTGTGGTATCGGGGCACACGATGCATGGCTTCAAGTCAAGTTAAGATTTCCCAATAAAAAGTACTGGAGTAATACACCCAATCTTCCTCAGTTTAACTTAAAACCAGAAAACATAAAGAACTGATCAGTCAGCTAAGGGCCCTGGGTTTCATAACTTGCCATCTGTGTAATGCCTGGAGAAAGAGACTGGCCAAGGTTTTGCTTTAAATACAATTCGCATGGGAGCAAATTCCTGACATGGAAACCTGCATCAGAGCAAGTTATGGCGGGCTTATGATGGAATACAGAATATAACCTTCAGCTTTGCTATCCTGAATGCAACAATTTTCATTTTTGTTTTGTGAAGGCAAGAAGGGGAGTTCTCCCTTGCTCTATCCAGTTGCAGGTGCTAGGGAGTCAAATGTTCAGCTATTGAAGTTTTTGTTTAATTATGACTTCCTGTTTTTATAACAGGTAGCTGTAGTGGGAGGGAAGTGGAAAAATCCTGTGACAGCCACGAGTTTTAGAAAAGTAAGTTTTTCATTTTGTCATATTTTTTTAGTTTTATAAGAAATAATAGTAAGTTATAACTGGTCAAATACAGAAGTGTATAATAGAGCTACATTGTTTTCTCTTCCTTGAGTATATTTTAAATGTAGGTTTTCCAGAGTTTATTCACTGGGTTTTTTTTCCACCCCTCCTGTCCTTCCACTGTCTTGGATAGTGTGAGGCTTCTAATTCTTCGACACTGCCACAATGGAGCCCCAATTCAGGCCAGGCCAAATGCATTGCCTCTGGCTCAGCAGTAAGAAAAAATGTTTGCAACACAGAATTACACAGAGTAGCTGCTGCTCGAGAAAGGCACAGAGTTAAGTTATCACTTGCAGGGAAAGGGCTGAATTGCTGAAAGACACCCTTTCTTCCCCACCCCTTCCAGCCTCGTAATTAGAGGACAGCTGATTCTAAAAAACTGAGGTTCCACAGTGATGATTTGGATGGGCAGGTTGTCATAAAAGTGGAGTCTCAATTCAATTCCCTGCCCAGACTCTTTCAGGCTCTCACTGACGGAAGAGCTGAGGAGGCAGTGCAAACTGTCCACTCTCCACAAGCACTTAGGTAGCCATTCAGTTGTGTGTGATTCACCTGCATGCAAAGAGTTAAGCATCAGAAGCAGTTATAACAATGTACAATCCTAGAGATTTAAAAACCTCAACCACTGTAAAAGAATCCCATTAAACAGGCCCTTATTTACATATGTTTGCATTTCTACAAATGGAGTAATCAAGTTTCAGATTAAGTCTTAAATTCCTTCAATAGCACAGTTTAATACTGTACTTGAGTGATGCAGGATGCATCTACTATTCTGTTCTTGTAGAATCTGTTAGCTACATTTCAGGAACCTTACAAATTACATTGCCAGAGTCCTCCACTAGCCTTAGGATTAATGCATCCTTTCATTGCAGGTACATAGCTCCACAGTGGTGTGCTTTATGTAGATGAATGCCATATAAAAATATATACTGACCATATTAAAATATGCAAAACTCAGGCTGACCTGTTACTAAGTAGAGATAGCAGCTCATGTCAGCGTGTACACATTGCATTAATGCTCTGCTTTCTGCATAGGTTCCCCATTAAATATAGAGTTCAGTTCCAGGTTTGTGTCCTGATATTCAAAGCCTTCTGAGACTGGCCCTAGCTATCATCTCTCCCTCCACAAATATGAGTTCCCTGATTGATGTGTTCCACTGAAATGATGAAATTATTAAACAGGGAAGAATAAATGTGAAACTGATTACTTTCAGAACTAAATACAGAACTCATTTAAATCTATTTAGCTTTCCCTCAGTAAGTTCTTCTCTCTCTCTCACTCTCACTCACCCACCCACTCACAAACAAAAATCCCTAAAAACAAACCAAGCTAATTCTCTACATGCGGGAAGGAAGAAAGTGGGAGATACAGATCTCTAATTTAGAATACTTGGAAGGCTCTCTTACAGTGTGCTTCTAGTAAGCAAAGATGGTAATATGTGGCTACTAGCACTATATGAGTTAATGAGTTAATGTGTTTGTAAAAAAATGCGTGCTCAGCATCACATAGGAACTCTTGAATGGCAGAGCAGGGATAGAGGGTTAAGAAAATTGTGTGCTTGACTTTGCAATCTTTACATTCTTTTAACATAGAGGTTATTATGTAACTTCCTAAGTCACAATGAAATCATGTTACAGACAAGAGAGATAGATAGCGTCTATATTGGTTTTATTTCTGGGCACCTCAAAACCAGAGAGAGAGTGACAAATTGGAGGCAATACAGGGATGATGAAACACAGTGATAAATGGGTTGCAGAGACTGACTTGGAATAAAGGACTTGCAAGAAATTTGTGTTTAGCTTAGCAAAAGCAATTAACAAAATGATGTAAACATTTTCAGGTATTCTAAATGTGTAAGCACCAAAGGGGGAGAGGAAATGTTTAACATGCAGCAAGGAATAACAGGGTGAAATTGAGCTAAGTAAAACTCAGGTTGAATATTAGTGAGGGAGGAGTGAATGAGGGGATTCAGGACTAGAAGACTGTGGCTATGTCTATACTACAGTTTATGTCAGCATAATTTATGTTGCTCAGGGCATGAATAAACCACCCCCCTGAGCGACATAAGTTACGCCAACATAAGCACCAGCGTGAACAGTACTATGTCAGAGGGAGCGCTTCTCCCGCCGATATAGATACCGCTGCTCACGGAGGTAGTTTTATTATGCCAACGGGAGACCTCTGCCCTGTCAGCACAGAGCATCTTCATGAGACGCCACAGCAATGGCGCAGCTATGCCACTGATACAAATTAAAAAGCAGCTTTTTGCTCACCAGTAGTACCCAAAAATACATAAACATCCCTAGCGTTCCTGTTGTAAATAGTGTTTGTGTTGTAATGGTTAGATCAGGAGGTATTGTGTAACTGCAGAGTATTGTTCTTGAGAACAGTTTTGATTTTTTAAAAATCATGGAGGATTAGCAGTAAAAAAGTCCTATTAGATCATTAGTCAGTTCCTTGATCGTATTAGGATTGTGGCACAGAGACCGTTAAGTACTAAAATATTAATGATCTGCCCCTGTTTTCAGAAATACTTACTAAACCTAACAAGTTGGAAAACTGGGAGACGTGCAGATTCTGTCAGAAAACTAAATTCTGTTTTCTGTGATCTTTCCTGGGTGTAATTCTTTGGCCTAATGTTATATAAGACTAGGTGATTATAATTGTTTTCCCTTCTGGTCTTAAAATCTATGGAATTTATGAAGAAGTTGTTTGTAAAATCAGTCTCTGTATATAATATTGTTTACAAAATAAGATTAAAAATTCACTGCCTCTTTAAAGTATTTAGTGAATTTAGTGATATAGGAAAAATACTCAATTGACTGCCCTGGAGACTTAAGTTCTTTGTCCACACAACAGATATATAGGGCAGGTAGAGGCAATGCAAGCTTCCCTACACTGCTTCAGCAGTTTCTCAGTTCTGTCCTGAAGGGACTGGTGCTAGGAGTGAGATGATAGCTCAACCTGCAGACCTTGTTCCATCTTTGAACTCACTTCTGTGAATCAGTGGTACCAATGTTAGTACCAGTTGTGGAGGTAGAACTCTCCTGTGGTTGCTAATACTTTCCATATAGATATCTGCCCCACACTCATGTCGTATAAACTTTCATTATTATCTTGGGCAGTAATGCTGGTGACTCTGTAAGTGCTTTAAAGACTCAATATCTCATTTCTTTTGGCCACCCAGGTATGTCTGTGCTGCAGTTGGGAGCATGCCTCTGAGCCCGGATAAACAGACACATACTAGCTCGTTAAAAATAGCAGCATCAACATTGTGACACAGGTGGCAGCTCAGGCTAGTTGCCAAAGTACAAATCCATCCAATGCTCTGGGTCCATACTATGGTGGCTAGCCTGTGCCACCATCCATGCCACAATGTTGACACTGCTATTTTTAATGTGTTAGCTCAAGCAGAGTTGGCATGTGTCTGTCTGTCCAGGCTGGGAGGCACGCTTCCAACAGCCGTGTAGATGTACCCCTCGTCACTCACTGTCTACCTTTGCTCTGCAGGTCAGCATGAGGTAGAAATGTTATAGTGTTGCCAACTCTCATGATTTTACTGCAAGTTTCAGTGTTGTTTTTCTTAAAGCCCCAGCTGCTGGAATCAGGAGATTGCATGAGAATCTCAGCTTTAATTAAAAAAATAAGTTTCTATCCCTTACGATTGCAGAGAAAAGTTTGAAAATGTTGCTTGAATATACTCTAAAGGCTTAGAATCTAGAAGGCAAATAAAATAACCTAATATGTTTTAAAAATCTGATGGTTTTTGGAGACTGTCATGACCTGTGAACATTGTGACCTGGCAATACTTATGTGTAGGCATCCAGATCTTTCTGCAAGCTTTTACGTGCATGCTATTTTCTACTTACGAGAGCTATGTGGTTTTATTTTCAAAAAGCTTTTCCACTGTATTTAGCTTTTTTCTTACTTTCATTTAAACTTGCATATGTTCAGTTACCACTTATGAAATAGTCAAAAGTTTTTTTCCTCCTTTCTCCAAATTCCCTCTTCAATGTTCCTTTAACTTCCTTTTTATTATACTCTTTTTAGACATTGTGAAATGTAGCTCTGTACTGTTTAACCTCCGTGTATTCTCTGCAGTAGATGTCCTGCATGTGCAGCTTGTAGAGCTGTAAAATTTTCCTCATTAGAGCTGTCACAACTTGTGGAAGGGTTGGCAAAGCCCGCCTGCTCTGAACAGTTTAAAAACATAGGCTTCATATTACAGTCTCTGTAATCTAGATTTCAACAAGTCTCTTTGTAACTGTTAATGTTTATACTTGTCAAACTGAACAAAACTGTCTAAATGTGAGATGAGGGTTTAACCACCTTACCAAAAAAAGTAGGTCAATGGGCCAGCAGGTTATTAGGCCAGAGAAGAATGAGCGGGTTCACTGAGTCATGCTGTGTAGTTGTTTTTCTTCTTTTGGCAGAACGCTCTGCTCTGCTTTAATTTCATGTTTTTTTTACCAGTGTTTTTTTTAACCAGTTAAACACTTCCAGTAGAAACAGGGAGAGGAGCAATCATTACCTTTTTAATTAAACTAAAACATACTACTTGTACATTTTACTTTCCTAAGAATAATAACTCTTAAACCTTTAGCAAAAAATACAAGTTCAGTACTTCTCGCTTTAGAGAAAATGAACTTTTTTCTTATAACCCAGAATACATTATAACATTAAATATAAGGCATTGGAGTGAAAATGACAGAAAACAGTGGTAAACCATTCATTGTATAGTGAAGAAATCAAAACATTCTGTCAGTGTGGCCAATAGCTGAGGCAGGGAGAAATATGGTATGGCAAGGGAGGAGAGATGTGTGTTTAGATAACTTTGAAAAGTGATGCAAAGTGGCATTGAGTGCTGTTTTAGACAATGGGAACTGTAGAAGAGAATGCATTAAAACCAAAAATGATTGTATGGAGAGACTGAAAGGTGGTGATTGCTAGATTAGAAAAGGGGAGCATGAAAGGGAGTAGAGACTAGATCTAGGAGGTAGGTTTGGAATAAGTACTTAAAAAGAAAGTAATATTAGACTTTATTTTGAAAAGAAAAGGGGGAGCCAGTGGCTGTGATTGAGGTAGCAGGAGTGATGTAGCTGCGTTTCTCTGTGAGTGAGTGAGCAGCATTCTGAACATTGTGGAGTCTCGAGAACAGTGATTTGATGAAACCAGAGACGAACTGAGGTAATCAGTAGGAAAAGGGATGTAGACATGAATAAAAAACAGTAGAGAAGGAGTTGAGGGAGTGGTATAGACAAATGCTGCTTCAGGATTAACAATAGGGAGATTTAGAGACTTAGGCGATGTGGGAGATGGAAGGTTTGAGTCAAGGATGACACCACGATTACAAATAGAGGTAAATAGGAGGTCTTAGTCAAGCCAAACAAAGTTTCAGAGTAATCCTCTTGCTGAAGAGAAGCACTTCTGTTTTTGACACATTGAGAAGTACTCCTTTTCTTTTTGTGATATTTCTGTAATTCATCAGGCAGAACGTTACATTTATAAATGATATATCATAATAGTACTTTACTAGTAATCGGAATAAATGATGGCTATAAATATTGCATTTGAATACTAGTGACCTGCAGAATTCCAGTCATTTCCAGTTGTTCTAACTTTTTTCCTTTTTGATTCTTTACAGTGCAGAGTTTGATGCCCCTCTGTAGAAGAGGATATATTTAAACCCACATTCATCTGAAGGATCAGTGTTTATCCTAAATATCACGGTTTAACATCCCAAAAAGTATAAGAGGTAAAGAAAGTGTTGCTGTAATTATGAGCTACAGTGTTGTAATTTGGATCCTGTGATTTCTTATTAACTATATTAGGGATCTGTTCCTGTTGTCAAGGAAGTTAATGGACTTGGTTCCAAAAAGGTATAGAGCCCTCAGTCGCATAGGGCTTGAGCTAAAGCCCATTAAAGTCAATGGGAGTCTCTTCATTGATTTCAATGGGCTTTGGTTCAGGCCCATACAATTCAATAAGAATTGAGGGTGCTCAGCACCTTGCAAAACTGGACTTAGAGGGAGCAGGAGCAGGCCTTAAAGAGAGAAGCAAATGTCTATTGTTTTTTCTGTGGCTTTTGTGTACTTGGAATTTCGGTACCGTACTTATGCTGCTAATTTTGACATAAAAACTGGGCACACTCAGTAAGGTGAAATTGGTAATCTAACAATATTAAATGTACTTTGCTGTTATGGAAATAGTGATTCTGACTTCTGATTCTGTTTATTGAAAAGGTCAGTCTTGTTCCAGGTGAAGTCCTTTTCTGCTTTGCTATTCTCGCATTTGTTTCTTTTGAAAATTAATGGAATGTTATATAATTTGATATTCTAAAAATTAATAGATCTTTGATGCATATAGTAAATGTTGAATACCAGATTTGTTTTGAAGACTAATTTTGCGATTGTTACTAGCACATGCAGTGGACAAGCTAAAGGAAAATATATTTACAATTTTCCAGCTTTTGTCAAGTGAAGGCCTAAGGATATTAGTTCTGTCTCTTTGAACACTACATTTATCTCATGTCATTAAACTCTGGAAGTAGCTTGCATCAGATGTGAACGACATGTAGTGAGACAGAATAATATCAACCAGTTTATAATAATAATGTAAAAATCGGGAGGGGATGTGACCTCATGTGCCCCCCATGCATCGCCTCTGGTTTCTGCCCAGTGGTGTGGGGGGGCGGGTCTTGGAGCTTCAGCCCTGTGGGGCACAGCTGCCAGGGCGTGGCTTTCAAACTTCTGAAGATTGTTGTATGTGCCTCGGAGGGTCCCTAAGTTTGACCACTCCTGCCTCATCATGACAGATTGAACTCCTTGAGTCTATTTAGTTTAATGAAGAGAATGTTAAGGGATGGCTTGATTACAGTCTATAAGTACGTATATGGGGAGCAAGAGAAAGGTATAACACGATGTGATGGCTGGAAGTTGAAGCTAGACAAATTCATAAGGCATTTGTTTTTAACAGTGAGAGTAATTAACCATTTGGGCAATTTACCAAGGGTCCATCACTGACTATTTTTAAATAAAGATTGGATGTTTTTCTAAAAGATCTGCTCCAGGAATTATTTTGGGGAAGTTCTGTGGCTTGTGTTATACAGGAGGTCAAACTAGATGATTACAATGGTCCTTCTGACCTGAGAATCTGTGAATCATTAAGGCTATGATTTTAGCATGGAGGCCACAGATTTCAAGGTAAATTGTGAATTTTATTTAAGTCTGTGACCCCCATCAGTGCTGGTTCTTGTGGGTCAGGATCCCTGCTCTGGTCACATGTTTGCACCATCACTCAGGTTTAGTGCATCTGCTTCTCCATAGATGAAGATGGAGGGGCAGATGGACTAAATTCAATTGGCATAGTGAGCTGACCCATGTGGTCAGAGTAGCACTCAGGTTTGGCATGTCCACTCATCTGTGGCATGACAGAGGAGCAGACAGGCCAAATTTGACTGGTGTGGCCAGCTAGAGCATGGGGTTGCAATGCCACTTAAGTTTTGGTGCATTTACCCCTCTGTGGCATGATGGAGGGGCAGAGAGGCCAGATTTGATTGGCTTTGGAACCTGGCCCATGTGATTGCAGCACCACTTAGGTTTGGTGCATCAGCCCCTTTGTAGCATGATGGAAGGGCAGATGAGCCAAATTTATTTGGTGTTGCAACCTAGTATACAGGGTCACAATGCCACTCGGTTTTGGCATGTCTGTCCCTCTGTAGATTGAGACGGAGGGGAGAATGCATCAAACCTGAGTGGCCCCATTCCCTAGTGCATGGGGTCACAATGCTTGGTGTGGGGAGCCAAGCCCAGACTTGCAGGACTGGAGCCACCGGTGAAGGATGGGCTCACTTTCCAGTTTCCCCCCAACACCCATGCCTCCCCTCCTTGCTGGGGTAGATTCACTTTCCAGCCCTTCCTCATTGAGGCGGGCTTGCTCTCCATGCCCTTCTGTGGGCCATGAGCTTTCTGTGGCTATGTTCCCCCCCCCGCCCCCCCCACACATCTGACACAAAATGGACTAAAAATTTGTGTGACAAAATTGTAGCCTTAATCATCTGCACCCAAAATATTTAGACCAGTGGTTCTTAACCTTTACTGCAGTCTGCACCCCTTTGGTTCTCAAAATATGTTCTCACACCCCTTATCAAAAATCGTTGAAGTAGGTCAATTCTTTAAATCTATATATATTTTTTGCTTGTATATTACAGTAATCGTTAAATGTATAATGTTAATAAATACATAGGTTTGATGAAACAAAGTAGTTGTACTTACGTGCCTGTGCTTAATTTGTGTTTTCAATGATTTACCTTCTAAAAAAATCTGGCATGTCTTGCACCCTTAGAAAGGGCATCTCGTACCCCCAGGGTGCATGCACCCCAGGTTAAGAACCACTGCTTTAGACTCACTTCGCCATAAGTTCTCTTACCTCTCAGGCAAGTTCAAGGTTTTCAGTTGGGGCAGGCACCAGTTGGTGCCAAATTCTCCCCAAATTCAGCACCATTTTTCCAAAGGTGATTGTGTCTCTGTTCTGTTCTGTATAGGTTTTTATGCCATGCTGATCACTGTAGTATCTGAGCACCTTCCAGTAGTGCATTAAGCAGTGAGACTATGCATCTCTCACATTTGTTTTTTCTCTCATCCTCTCCCCAGAGGGAGAAGCGTGTGTAATGGAGTGTATTATTTTGGTAGGATTTTTTTAATTTGTTAAATAGATATATCTGTTGCTATGTGTTTATTTTAGAGAAAGCAAGGTGAAAGAAATTGGCATTGCATGTGGAGAGAAAATTGGTGAGGTTTGTCATGGTTAGTTCCTGGAGGAGTTCATTCCACAGTCTCAAACCACACCCAGAGAAGATTCTTTCTCATGCACAGATTAAGTGTACTCTTATTGTGGAGAGTTCCCTTGTGCCAAAGAAGGGATGTTTATCAACCATGGTCATCGCCCTGGAGCTTTAGAGACTGTCTTGTAGATATTTTGAGCTGAAGCGTGGATGCTTTGAAGTTAAGGACTGAGACCTTGAACTTGATATGAAATTAGGACACCATTGTAGAGAGTGGAGGACTGGTGTGATGTGCTCATGTAACCTGTCTTGCTGAAGAGACGCACTGTAGCCTTTTGTACTTTGGAGTTTCCTGAGTGTTGAAGATTTTGTGCCCTGTTATATTGCATTGTTGTAGTCCAGCTGATAGTGATGAAGGCATAAATAACTAAGGCCAGGTCTTCATCCACCAGGATGGGACACAGTCTCCTAGCAAACCAGATAGCAACAGACACGTGTAATACTTTCTGCCATGTGAGAGCTCAGTGTCAGCGAGGAATCCAAGAGTAATCCTAGAATACGGACTGAATTGACCAATTGTAGATGGGAACCCACAACCAAAGGGGAGACTGCATGGTGGCTGCAAACTCTTCAAAGTACTTTGCTTTACCTACCAGCATCATCTCTGTTTTGCTCAGCCACCTGTTTTTCATCCATGAGCTGATCTCATCCAAGCACTGGGCCATCTTGGTGTGGTCGTATGTGGTGAAGGATAGGTAGAGACGTGTGTCAGTTTTGTATTGATGGGATCTGAGTCCATGTTGTCTGACCTCAGTTCTCCTAATGGTTGCAAATGAATATTGAAAAGGACTGTATAGAGAATTGATCCTTGTGGAACTCCACAAGTGAAGGGACTCGTGGTGGAGGTGGTTTCCCATCACTACTCTTTGGGTGCATCCTTCCAGGAAGAACTCAGACCATTTTAGCACATTACCCTGGAGTCCTACTACACTTCTCAGGCAAGACAGCAGTATCTCATGGTCAACACTGTCAAACACTGCAGAAAGGTCCAGGAGGATAAGAATGAATGCCTTTTGATAGGATGAGATCATCCATCAGTGCCACTAAAACAGTTTCAGTTTTTCTCCTGCCCCTTTCGGGAACTGTTTTCCCCTTGGCAGTCCTTCATCATCCCTTTCCTCTTGGGTGTTCTCTCCCCTCCTCCTTTTTCTGGAATGAACAGGATTTGGCTCATTTGGCCCCCAGACCCTCCCACTCCCAGCAGCTTCTGAAAGGATTGGAGTCAGTTGCTTGGGATTATTTTTTTCTTCTCCCCTTGTGACAGTTTACTTTGTCACATGCCCTCAAATTTATTCACATTCTTTGAAATATGGGGCTATATAAAGAATAAAAAGCTGTTGCTGAATACAGAGGTAAATGAAAGTTGAAACTGGCTTAACCCAAATTAATTCATCATGGCATATAGAGAAGTGATGGCCTCTTAACCTCTGTGTCTCGTGAAATAAGATGGTTAGGTTCAGCTATCTGGGATACAAAACTGACATAAAGAGAAGAGGTGGAGGGAAAATGAAGGTTAGAAGCACTTACTCCTTTTGGGGCAAGCAGGAGCTTCATACTTTCTATGAGGGGAAAAACATGTTCTACAAAAGTTACATTTCCATTTGTTTCTGTTCTCACCCAGGCAGACGTACAAATGTCTACCACAAGACTAAAGTGTGACATGTTATGTTCTTTACCATAAGGACCCATAAAATGAGCTCCATTACAGACAGGTATGTTATTAGATGATTTTGTTTTAAGTGGCTTGTAGGAAAACATTTTGATAATGTATTCTTATTTAAGAGTAGAAGGACTCGTCAGACTTAAGCGTAATGAGGTTTTGATTTTTGGCAAAGTTAAGGTCTGTTAACTACACTTTAGTTATGAATACATAGCTATGTAGCCATCACATGATGCAGTATGTGTTTTTGTTTAAAATTATATTATTTAAATATGTTTTATATTTGGAGCAGCAGCTGCCTAATTGGAATTGCATTTTGAAATTTGTTGTGTTCTTAGGATTTTTCTCTTGAAAGAACTGATCTCGGGACTTGTTTCAGAATTACTTGAATCCAAGAGCTGGGGTCAAAGTTCTTTCATAGCAATCTGTGGTCCCCTTTTTGTTATAAAATGCTTTACATTAAAGTTTTGAAGTTTTTAGAAAATGAAAAAAGTTTGCCACTAGTGTATAGAACACAATTTTTTATAATCAATTCATCTATCCAGAAACTAGGGGTAGAATTTTCAAAAGTGCCAAAATGACAGCTTCCCAAGTCTCAAAAGTGACTTGGGCCCTTAAGAAACTAGGTTTCATTGACTTTCAGTGAAACTTGGGCTTTAAAAGTCACTTGAAAATGGGACGTAGGCACTTTTGAAAATTCTACTACAGGACTCTCCTGCACTGGCTTATTAAGGAAAAGGAAAGAGTAATAGAACACTTTTCATAACATTACATCCTTCCTCCTTTTGTCAACTATGGGTACTGTAAAATACAGTAGTAACAAACAATACAATTCTAGTGCTTGCATATATCCATTACACTGTAGGTGTGTGTGCATCCCATGCACCAGTGCCAGAGAGTTTTCCTTAGTGGTACCTGTAGGGGCATCCCAGCTCCTTGTGCTTTGAATGGAGGGTATATAAAGGGTAGAGCTACCCCACCTCTCCTTCAGTTCCTTCTTACTGTTGGTGGTCAGAGGGTTCTGTGTTCCTCACGAACAAACTTCTTGCTGCTTACCTAGTGGTACTTTTTATCACTCTGTTTTTTTTCTTTTCTAATTTTAAAATTTCTGGTTTTAGTGTAAAAAAAATTTTTTTTTTCCAGTCAGGTGGGCCTCAGGGTCTTGCCAAGATCCCTTGGTTTCAAGTCTTGTTTGATTGCCAAAAACCCATGTCTGTCAGTGAACCTTATTTGTGCTGCCTCAAGTGCTTGGGTGATGGCCACAAAAGAGAGATGGGTGCTCCATTTGCAGTAGTTTAAAGACCAGGGCAAAGAAGCTGAGAGAGGGACACCTTCATTATATACGTATAGAGGCTGCCCTTAGGCCAGTGTCTGAACCCCCTTGGTTGTCCAAGGGAGGCTTTTTAACGACTCCTTCTTGGAGTGCTCCTTTAGGTTTACCTGGGAATAGGAGCCACAGGAGATTCCTGTCACTGGGACTCTTGTCTTTGAGGCCGAAGACGTTGGAGCAATTGTGGTGAAAGAAACACAAGAAAGAGGCATTGGACTCCTTGGAATCCACGATACAGGCTTGCTTCACAGAAGGTCACTCCAGTACCAAAGGTAGACTGACATCTCTGATCATGATGGGGCTACAGCCCATGCTAGTGCACACAACGCCAGAGGCCTGTTTGGTGGTGAGAGATGTGCTATGCCTATCAGTACCACTGTCGCCATTGGTTCAGGGCAGAGATCCTCAGTCAGTACCGGTGCAGGTTCTGAGACTGTCAGCTCTGGGGCACTCTGTTGTTGGTCCATCACTTAAGGGTCCAGTACCACTGTCTTTGGCCTCATCCATTCTGGTACCAGCTCCACCCTGTGACATGGTACCATCAACTAGGAAGCCCTCTATGTTTCCTTCAAGAAAAGGAGTACTTGTGGCACCTTAGAGACTAACCAATTTATTTGAGCATGAGCTTTCGTGAGCTACAGCTCACTTCATCGGATGCATATCATGGAAACTGCAGCAGACTTTATATACACACAGAGAATATGAAACAATACCTCCTCCCACCCCACTGTCCTGCTGGTAATAGCTTATCTAAAGTGATCATCAAGTTGGGCCATTTCCAGCACAAATCCAGGTTTTCTCACCCTCCACCCCCCCACACACAAATTCACTCTCCTGCTGGTAATAGCCCATCCAAAGTGACAACTCTCTACACAATGTGCATGATAATCAAGTTGGGCCATTTCCTGCACAAATCCAGGTTCTCTCACCCCCTCACCCCCCTCCAAAAACACACACACAAACTCACTCTCCTGCTGGTAATAGCTCATCCAAAGTGACCACTCTCCCTACAATGTGCATGATAATCAAGGTGCTCTACACCAACATTCCACACAAAGATGGACTACAATCCGTCAAGAACACTATCCCTGATAATGTCACGGCTAACCTGGTGGCTGAACTTTGTGACTTTGTCCTTACCCATAACTATTTTACATTTGGGGACAATGTATACCTTCAGATCAGCGGCACTGCTGTGGGTACCCGCATGGCCCCACAGTATGCCAACATTTTTATGGCCGATTTAGAACAATGCTTCCTCAGCTCTCGTCCCCTAAAGCCCCTACTCTACTTGCGCTATATTGATGACATCTTCATCATCTGGACCCATGGAAAAGAAGCCCTTGAGGAATTTCACCATGATTTCAACAACTTCCATCCCACCATCAACCTCAGCCTGGTCCAGTCCACACAAGAGATCCACTTCCTGGACACTACAGTGCTAATAAACAAAGGTCACATAAACACCACCCTATACCGGAAACCTACTGACCGCTATTCCTACCTACATGCCTCCAGCTTTCACCCTGACCACACCACACGATCCATCGTCTACAGCCAAGCTCTGCGATACAACCGCATTTGCTCCAACCCCTCAGACAGAGACAAACACCTACAAGATCTCTGTCAAGCTTTCTTACAACTACAATACCCACCTGCGGAAGTAAAGAAACAGATTGATAGAGCCAGAAGAGTTCCCAGAAGTTACCTACTACAGGACAGGCCTAACAAAGAAAATAACAGAACGCCACTAGCCGTCACCTTCAGCCCCCAACTAAAACCCCTCCAACGCATCATTAAGGATCTACAACCTATCCTGAAGGATGACCCAACACTCTCACAAATCTTGGGAGACAGGCTAGTCCTTGCCTACAGACAGCCCCGCAACCTGAAGCAAATACTCACCAACAACCACATACCACACAACAGAGCCACTAACCCAGGAACTTATCCTTGCAACAAAGCCCGTTGCCAACTGTGCCCACATATCTATTCAGGGGACACCATCACAGGGCCTAATAACATCAGCCACACTGTCAGAGGCTCGTTCATCTGCACATCCACCAATGTGATATATGGCATCATGTGCCAGCAATGCCCCTCTGCCATGTACATTGGTCAAACTGGACAGTCTCTACGTAAAAGAATAAATGGACACAAATCAGATGTCAAGAATTATAACATTCATAAACCAGTCGGAGAACACTTCAATCTCTCTGGTCACGCAATCACAGACATGAAGGTTGCTATCTTCCAACAAAAAAACTTCAAATCCAGACTCCAGCGAGAAACTGCTGAATTGGCATTCATTTGCAAATTGGATACTATTAATTTAGGCTTAAATAGAGACTGGGAGTGGCTAAGTCATTATGCAAGGTAGCCTATTTCCCCTTGTTTTTTCCTACCCCCCTCCCCCCCAGACGTTCTGGTTTAACTTGGATTTAAACTTGGAGAGTGGTCAGTTTGGATGAGCTATTGCCAGCAGGAGAGTGAGTTTGTGTGTGTGTGTGTGTGTGTGTGTGTGCCCCTGGGAAAAAGGGGGGGGGGGGTGAGAGAGTCTGGATTTGTGCTGGACATGGCCCACCTTGATTACCATGCACATTGTAGGGAGAGTGGTCACTTTGGATGAGCTGTTACCAGCAGGAGAGTGAGTTTGTGTGTGTGTTCTTTGGAGGGGGGTGAGGGGGTGAGAGAACCTGGATTTGTGCAGTAAATGGCCCAACTTGATTATCATGCACATTGTGCAGAGAGTTGTCACTTTGGATGGGCTATTACCAGCAGGAGAGTGAATTTGTGGGGGGGGGGGGGGGTGGAGGGTGAGAAAACCTGGATTTGTGCTGGAAATTGCCCAACTTGATGATCACTTTAGATAAGCTATTACCAGCAGGACAGTGGGGTGGGAGGAGGTATTGTTTCATATTCTCTGTGTGTATATAAAGTCTGCTGCAGTTTCCACGACATGCATCCGATGAAGTGAGCTGTAGCTCACGAAAGCTCATGCTCAAATAAATTGGTTAGTCTCTAAGGTGCCACAAGTACTCCTTTTCTTTTTGCGAATACAGACTAACACGGCTGTTACTCTGAAACCTATGTTTCCTTCAGTGTCACATTCCTGGCATAGGTCCAGATAACTGTTGCTGAGGATCAGACCCAGTACAGCACCCCCATGGCTCTGGGAATACTCTGATTCTTCATCAGACTTCAAGGTGGGATTTTGAGTCTCATACTATCAAAAGTCCAGAGCGGTGTCCTGGTCCTTTTCTCTTGTTAACTGTTTTGAGAAGAGTAGAGCCAGGAATTGAGATGGTTGGGCCAGACACAGCTGGAACCCATTACTGTACCAGCCTCCTAGTTGACCTTATTGGATGCTCGCCAGTATCTAGATCAACATTGTAACTATCTCGCAGAAGCAGATCCCTTAGGAAAGAATCTTTTTCTGATGGTACTAAGAGGCCTGTGACGGTTGGTACCCATCAGCCTGCGGACTCGCAATTACAGGATTTACCTCAACCCGCTTCAGACCCATAGCCTAATCCAATACTGTAGGACCATCATTGGGAGCATGTTCCCTTGCCTCCCCTTCATGCATCATCTTTATCACCTGATGAAGCCCTGATACTGGATGTGTCCTCCCTGGTCCCAGATTACCTTTAAGGTGTACCTTAAAGGAGAATGCCAGCTCTTGGTATACAAGTGGAGCTTGTGAAGGAGAATACCCACCAACTGATTGACCCTGTGCATCTGGCTATGACAGGAAAGGTAGCCCTGCCTACAAATGATGCAATTATGCAGGCTATTTAAGATACTGTGGAAAACTCCTTCCTTCATTTCACCTGTGGCAAAATTAATGGAATGTAAATGCCAGGTTTCATCCTAGAGGTTTGAGTAGTTTTGTGGTGGGTCGTCTGGTCTCTCAATCAGCTCTGCAGGGTTTCTTGGATGTGGATTCTGCTGCCAGGGCTATGGGAATGACTATGCGCCCTTGTACCTGGCTCCAGACCTCAGGGATGCCTGCAGACATACAACAGACAAATGAGGCCCTTCTCTTTCAGGGCTGTGCTTTGTTCTCATCCACATCAGATGAGGCTTTACACACTCTAAGAACCGTAGAGCAGTTTTAAAGCCCTTGGGCCTCTACACTCCAGCTATGAAGAGGACAAAATATCATCTTCAATTCCAGCCTAGACAGCAATATTCCTTCCATCATGCTGACCATTCCAAAAGAAAACAAAGTTTTCAGAGAGGGAGACCTCTGCCTCTTACTTCCTCGGTCTCCTCATCCAGACATCCACAGGCCACGAAGCAGTCCAAGGGGTCACCGAGAGCACCACAGCAGTGTTTTATGTGGACAAACAAGGGGGTGCCAAGTCAGACCACTTCTACCAGGAGGCGGTTGAGCTGTGGAATTTATGCATATGGAGTTGAGTCGCTCTCAGGATCTCTCACTTGCCAGGTATTCAAAATGGCCTGGTGGATCACCTGAGCAGATCGTGCAATTTAGACAATGAATGGTCTCGCAACACAGCCATTCTAGCTTTGGTGTTTGGCATAGTGGGTTTTCTGATGGTAGATCTGTTTGCGACTTGGCAAAACAGGAAGTGTCCCTGGTTTTGTTCCAGAGCAGGTCACAGAGCTGGGTCAATCTCAAATGTTTTCCTGTTTCCATAGGATAAGGACCTGGTGTGTGTATATACCAGAGCCCCTGATTCCCAGGTTCATTCTCAAGCTGAAACAAGTCGAGGCAGAATGATCATTTTAGCTCCAGCCTGGCTAAGGCAGCCATGGTATTGTGATTTATGCAAACTGTTACTTGAGGTCACTTCTTGTTGCCACTAAGCAGAACTATAGGTAGGTGTTGCACCCAAATCCTTGAGTGTTGCGTCTCACAACATTCGTTCATCAGTGGTCAAATGCACAGGAGTACACTACTCAGTGACAGTCCAGAATGTCGTCCTTAATAGCAGAAAACCTTCTACAATAACTGCTTATCTGGGTCAGTGGGAAGTGCTTCTCCATCTGGGCAACCTCCTATAATGTGTTCCTGACTCAGTCTAACATTCAAACAATTCTGTTCTACTTCTTGCATCTTAAGCAGTTGGGTCTAGCTGTCAGCTCCATTAGGGTGCATCTAGCCACTGTCTCAGTGTTTCACTCTCAAATTAATGGTACAGCTGTTTTTATTAATCCTATCATGACCAGGTTCCTGAAAGGTCTAGATTAATTGTTCCCACCTATCTGGGATGCAGCGCCAATTCGGGATTTGAATTTAGTGTTGTCTCCTCCTTTATGGATCCTCCTTTTGAATCTTTAGCTCCCTGCCCACATCTGCATCTCAGCTAAGGTAGCCTTCTTATGACCATCACCTCGACTGATAGAGTGCAAGAGGTAAATGCACTTGGCACTGATCTATCTTATTCCATTTTCTATGAAGACAAGGTTCACCTTAGATTGCATCCTAAATTTCTCTCAAAGGTAGTATCACATTTCACCTGAATCAGACTATATTTAGCAGTTTTCTTTCCAAAGCCCCAAGGATGAACAAAGACTGCTTGCTCTGGATGTGCATCAAGCTTTGGCTTTTTACCTGAATAGGACAAAGCTCTCTTGGGTTTCTTCACAGCTGTTTGTTCTGTGGAGCATAGAGAGGTTAACCAATTACAATGACTTTCAAAGTGGATCACTAGCAGCATCACTCTGTTATGCTGCCAAATGTGTAAAGCCTCTGAGGAGGTGACAGCATACTCAATCAGAGCACATTCAGCCTCTGCAGCTTTTGTGGCATATGTCCATGTTATGACTATCTGAAGATCAGTGATGTGATCTTCCATACATACATTCACCAGACTTTCCGCGCTGGCTGAGATATCAAGGGAAGATGCCAATGTAGGAAGATAATACTACAGTCCCTCTTCCAGAGAGCCTCGAAACCCTACCACCTTGGAGTCACAGAGTGGGTGTCACCTATTGCGTAATGGATATATGCAAGACCTCAAAAAAGAAAAAAAAATTATTCACCTTCTCATAACTGTTATTCTTTGAGATGTGTTGCATATGTCCATTACACAACCCACCCGCCTCTTCCAATGTATCATAGTCTGCCATTCGTTTCCAGTGCAAAAAAACTGAAGGAGTTCAGGGCAGTTCTGCTCTTTATACCCTCTCCTCTGAACATGAGGAGCTGAGGTATGGGCAGGGCCGCCTCTACGGGTACTGCTAAGGAAAATTCTCCAGTATTGGGTGCACAGGATATGCACACACCTTCTAGTGTAATGGACATCTGCAACACATCTCGAAGAACAACAGTTATGAGAAGGTGAATAACAGTTTGTTTACTAGCATCTACTATTCACAGTATCACAAATTACTTTACAGTATGAAAAGGAGTACTTGTGGCACCTTAGAGACTAACCAATTTATTTGAGCATGAGATGAAGTGAGCTGTAGCTCACGAAAGCTCATGCTCAAATAAATTGGTTAGTCTCTAAGGTGCCACAAGTACTCCTTTTCTTTTTGCGAATACAGACTAACACGGCTGTTACTCTGAAACCTTTACAGTATGAGAGTCACAAATTAGTGAGAGAGATGAGTGCAAGGTAAGATTTAGAGAGAAAGTGTTTTCATATCTCGAAGGAAGGAAGAAAGAGTCACAGATTAACTTTCCCAACTCTGAAAAGTTATGGGGAGGCAAAAATTGGAGGACTGTACTAAGTAGACATGGAAATTAGTAGACTAGGTTAGAGAGGTTAGATGGAGAAAGTCTAATATGCGGTGGTTTTGAAAACCAGGAGTGAATTGATTCGCATTTCAAAATAAATACAAAAGAAGTGATGCGAGAAATAAAGTGCAATATGGTCCTATTTAAGTGAAAGAGTATATTCTGATGTCTGATGTTTAGAGACTGATTTAGGAACACTGTAAAAGGAATTGCTATAGTCGAAATGAGGCATTGTATAATGTTTTAGAGTGATATTCGGAATATTATTTATAGCTCATTTTAAATTGTGTATTTGCAAAATAACATAATGGGATGAAATATAGCACATTCCTCTTCCTTCTAAGCTTAATAATTTATTACCATATATGAAGGATGCATTTTTTTTACTATAAATAACCCTATAATTAAAATTAAGGGCTTGCAAACAAACAACAAAGATCTTATAGCAAAGTGATTTTGTCCTCTCCTTTGTTTGGAAGGACGTAGCAAAGGTACTGTTCAAAAAGATTTAAAACTAACACAGGGTAGTGTAAGCTAAGTATGCAGAGAGGATTGTTTGTGAGGTATCTCATTAAAAACTTAAATATTCTGAAAATAACTTGAGGTATATCTTAGAAATGTCAGCCCTTTCAAAATACAGGGTTTTAGTAAACTATCTATAGGCAACAACTTATAAAGTAGGTGGATTCATGGAAGCTGTTTGGCTTTATAAAACTTAGATCACAATAAAACAGTGCTCCCATATCTTGGGTTAGTTGAACTATTGAATGATAAGCTACCTTTGCTTGCCATTTTGCGTATTCCTTTCATAATGTTAGCAGTCTGTGAGAGACTAGTGTGCTCTAATGTTGGTCTGTGTTTTCTCTTGTAGAGATGATGGTAGTATTTTTGATGGTCTGGTGGAAGAAGATGACAAGGATAAAGCAAAAAGGTAGTCTTTTTAAGTTAGCTTATGCTAAAATGTCCTTTATTTGATTGCTTTGGTAAATCCAACTATATTAACAGAATAAAAATGTGACTATGTGTTTGTAACCATACAGTAAAACAGGACTTCCCCGTTGTGTTTGTATTTCAGGTTATGTCATATTTTTTCACATATGGGTTATTTACTTTGAGGTGTTGGTTAAAGGAGTCTTTGTGCCTCAAGTTCAAATATGGCTGTCCCTGTATATGAAGACTCTTATTTCGAGTAATGGGCAGCTTATTCCTTCCCTGTGACAATGGATGTCTTAAGAACATAAGAATGGCCATACTGGGTCAGACCAAAGGTCCATCCAGCCCAGTATCCTGTCTACCGACAGTGGCCAATGCCAGGTGCCCTAGAGGGAGTGAACCTAACAGGTAATGATCTAGTGATCTCTCTCCTGCCATCCATCACCATCCTCTGACAAACAGAGGCTAGGGACACCATTCCTTACCCATCCTGGCTAATAGCCATTAATGGACTTATCCTTCATGAATTTATCCAGTTCTCTTTTAAACCCTGTTATAGTCCTAGCCTTCGCAACCTCCTCAGGCAAGGAGTTCCACAGGTTGACTGTGCGCTGAGTGAAGAAGAACTTCCTTTTATTTGTTTTAAACCTGCTACCCATTAATTTCATTTGGTGGCCCCTAGTTCTTATGGGAACAAGTAAATAACTTTTCCTTATTCACTTTCTCCACACCACTCATGATTTTATATACTTCTATCAAACCCCCCATTAGTCTCGTCTTTTCCAAGATGAAAAGTCCTAGCCTCTTTAATCTCTCCTCATATGGGACCCATTCCAAAGCCCTAATCATTTTAGTTGCCCTTTTCTGAACCTTTTCTAATGCCAGTATATCTTTTTTGAGATGAGGGGACCACATCTGTACGCAGTATTCAAGATGTGGGCTTACCATGGATTTATATAAGGGCAATAAGATATTCTCCGTTTTATTATCTATCCCCTTTTTAATAATTCCTAACATCCTGTTTGCTTTTTTGATTGCTGCTGCACACTGCATGGACGTCTTCAGAGAAATATCCACGATGACTCCAAAATCTTTCTCCTGATTAGTTGTAGCTAAATTAGCCCCCATCATATTGTATGTATAATTGGGATTATTTTTTCCAATGTTCATTACTTTACATTTATCCACATTAAACTTCATTTGCCATTTTGTTGCCTAGTCACTTAGTTTTGTGAGATCTTTTTGAAGTTCTTCACAGTCTGCTTTGGTCTTAACTGTCTTGAGCAATTTAGTATCATCTGCAAATTTTGCCACCTCGCTGTTTATGACTTTCTCCAGATCATTTATGAATAGGTTGAATAGGATTGGTCCTAGGACTGACCCTTGGGGAACACCACTAGTTACCCCTCTCCATTCTGAAAATTTACCATTTATTCTTACCTTTGTTCCCTGTCTTTTAACCAGTTCTCAGTCCATGAAACGATCTTTCCTCTTATCCCATGACAACTTAATTTACATAAGAGCCTTTGGTGAGGGACCTTGCCAAAGGCTTTCTGGAAATCTAAGTACACTATGTCCACTGGAACCCCCTTGTCCACATGTTGTTGACCCCCTCAAAGAACTCTAATAGATTAGTAAGACATGATCTCCCTTTACAGAAACCGTGTTGACTTTTGCGCAACAATTTGTGTTCTTCTATGTGCCTGACCATTTTATTCTTTACTATTGTTTCAACTAATTTGCCTGGTACTGACGTTAGACTTACCGGTCTGTAATTGCCAGGTCACCTCTAGAGCCCTTCTTAAATATTGGCGTTACATTAGCTATCTTCCAGTCATTGGGTACACTAGCTGATTTAAAGGACAGGTTACAAACCATAGTTAATAGTTCCGCAATTTCAAATTTGAGTTCTTTGAGAAACTCTTGCATGGAGGATCCCACCCAAACACAGCCTTCACTGTCATGACTCCAAGGGTATGTCTATACTGCTTCTGGGAGTGAGCCTCCCAATCCGGGTCCACAGACTCCCCCACTCCCACTCCAGGCTTGAAAGCCTGAGCTCCAATCCAAGTTGCATGATCTCTGAATAGCAGTACTGTATAGAATAGAACCTCTTCCCAGGTTACTAGCTCAAGTCACAAATAGGTTTGGACTCTCAGATTTCTTTTATGGTGGTAAAAGTCTTTCAAGGCTCAAATTGACTTCAGCTGGAACATGAGTAATCTCCACTTCTTCCTGCCTATAGCTGATTTAGAGAATGGCTGGCCAGTAACAGGCTGTTGTGCCTCAGACCCCAGTGGATTTCTGCTCTTGCAGATGCTCCCCAGAAGGATATGGGTGGCCCCCCAATCTTCACCAGTAGGCACAAAGGCATACGTGGCAAGCATCCCGTTTTAGTGGTTCAGGCCATAACTGAAATAGGCCCTTGCTGCTGTGGACAGTTGGAGAAGTTCTCAGTCACCAGAGTCAAGTGCCCAGATTAGATCAGTTCTCCCCTTTTTTTTCCTGCTGACCCACTGCAAGACAAAAGGAAGGAGTGTATATTGCTGGAAATGACTTAGTTTCTGAAATCTCTGTTTAACATCCTTGTTCACTACAGTGACTAGTGATCACCCAGGTAAGAGGACAGCATAGTAGCCTAATTTTAAAATAAACAGCTGAGGAATTTTTGTCCACGTTCCTAAGTCCTCCATATATTTAACACTTGTATCATGACCACAAATGAATGGTTAAATGTTTGGCTATTAGAGGAATATTGAATCAATGGTTATATTTGCTGCCATTGTCAAATTTTGTCTCATTTTGGTGTTATTCTGTAAGTAGATGTTCATTGTTATATTCACAGAATTTATACTATCAGTAATATACACCTTTGTAAGAGCTGACTCCTCTAACCTTCATTCAAAATTGAAAATTTGATTAAAACCTGTCATCTGTGAAATATTGTTGACCCAGTTTGCTTCTGTTTTTATAACATGCTTTCCATTTTTGTCTTTTTCAGAGTGTCTAGAAACAAGTCTGAAAAGAAACGTAGAGATCAGTTTAATGTTCTCATCAAAGAGCTTGGTTCCATGCTTCCGGGTAATGCTCGGAAGATGGATAAATCCACTGTACTGCAGAAAAGCATTGACTTTTTACGGAAGCACAAAGGTAATTCTGTGGTGTAACAAGACAGCTGGAAAACTGGAGTCTTTCGATTGGGTTTTGGTTCAGGCCTTTAATTCTCCCAAGTAACCTGCAAAAGAGCTCCCCAAACCAAAGCTGTACAAAGGATATCTTTACAGATGAAGGATTTCCACATACAGACATCATAAATGGAGTATGTTGTTTAGTCACTCAATAAGTAACCAAGCCAAGAAAATGTTGTATGAATAGATTAGCACTGTACAAAGTGCACCAAAATCCTAGTTATAGTTTGTTTTTGTACTGTTAATTTTCCAAATCCTAAAAATTTCTGAAGTCTCCATTTAATTCTATGAATACATCTACACAGCAAGAAAAAAGAAAAGAAAAAAAACCCACCCAAAAAACAACAATGCAAACCCACAGCTCACGGCAGTGAGTCTCAGAGTTTGGGGCCGAATGTCTATATGGCTATTTTTAGCCCCGCAGCATGAGCCGGAATCAGTTAATCCAGACTCTGAGACTCTGACCCAGACTCTGAGACTTGTGGGGTTTTTTTTTTTATTTTGCTGTGTAGACGTGCCCTGTGTCTCTTTGTGTCTTGTTAGTTCATTCACAAGTATTATGTTGTTGTTCCCTTTCATACATAATAATTCTAAAGCTACTTCTTGGGCAGACTTCTGAAGGAAATTAGGATTTTTTATTTTACTTTTGTGTCACTTTTCTGAATGATTTTTAGTAGCTGCTTTATAGTACTGTTAGTGTCTGATCTCTGGGAATAAACTGAAGGATTAGCATTTTCTTGTCAGTCCGCTAAGTTATTTTCTGTGTAGTTTACTAATTCCATTGAAATCCTCAGTTTAAAGAAACTTCAGTATGACAAGAGAATTTTCTGCTTTGAGAAAATTGCCCTTATTCGTTCCAGTGTCTAAACTAAGGAAGTTTAATAATATATTAACAGGATGGATGATTCTTCCTCTCCACGGTGGTTGAGTTTGATTCAAAAGTATCTTATTTTCTCTCAGTCTTTAAGACAGCCATGGCTTCCCCCACACCTAGTTTTTCCTCTTGTTCTTTATACATTAATATAGCACCTTGCAGTTCATGCTGGTAGATGTGAGATTAAAAAAAAAATTGTTTACAAATGTACTCCTAATTATACATGCTCATTATACTAATATACTGTAAAGTCAGCCTTCCAGTCTCAGCAGCTCAGAGTTTATTGTATGCTAGCCAAAAACAAGCAAACTGAAACAAAACACTGTCTACTAGGTAACACCCAGGGGATATGATGAAGAGAAGTTGCCCTCGGCAACTTTTGAGCAGAATATACTCTCTTTCCCAGGAGGAGGTGGAGAAGTAAGAAATAGATAAGGGTAATATAACCCATGTGAAACAGATGGATAATATAACAAGCAAAGGTGGGAAGGTGATACATACATATACTTATCCACATGTTCATATGGTGATTGTCAATACAACTTTCATCACATGGTTATGCTTGTATGCCTGTTGTATGTCCTGTATTTGAGTATTATGGTTACTGTCCTAATAGCAGCAGATGCTTATTAGAACAATACCATTAAAACAGTTAAAATGGAACAAAAAAGAGAAAACATGCACGCATGTATTAATAGATTTAATAACATTAAATGTTTAGCCATTCTGTACTATATTACTAAGACATGTTTAACATTGATACTTCTGAAAATACAGAAACAAATAAATCTAGTTTCAACCCCCCTATCTCCAAGGAGAGTCAGTCCATGTAGGACACTCTGGAGTTTTTGTAATGTTTTCTTATTGACTAGTTATTACAAATAGGTGAAATATGCTACTGTTTTGTTTCATAATGATTTTATTGCTTGTATTTTTAATGGTTGTTTGCAACATTGGCATCCCAAAACATTTTAAAAAAAGTAAAAACCACCTCTTTAACAAATTAATCAGTCAACCAACAACAAAAAAATGCTTGAATCAGAGACTTTGCCCCAAAAGAGAAGTGCAAGGGTTTCTCTGAAGTTCACTAGAGATTATTGCTATTGATTTTACATGGAAGGCTCTCTCAGATGCTATGGTAATGTGTGACAGTAGAAAACCATAACTTAGATATCTCAGGCACTTAACATCTGGGGTAGGCATTTTTTCTTGTTTTGTTCAAATTGAAATAAACAAGTAAGCTTCCAGAGTAATGGATTAGTACAATTGATACCAGATTGGTGCACTTGAATCAGTACCACGCTGTAAATAATAAACTGCCTCCTTTATCAGAATTATTTTTAAAATTAACCATTTCACAAATGAAGAAACACATTGGAAATTGAAGTTTGTGTTAAAATGCAATTTCAAAAATGTGACCACTAACAAACATAGTGAGAATAATACCTGCCCCACTAACGGAGGATATGGGCCCACCATTTGTTCAAATTTACAATCTAGGGATCTGGTCAAACTCTGAGCTGCAATTAGAAGATCAAGTACATCAACAGCCAGGACAGCTTTTTATCATTTAAGTACAACCAGGAGGTTGTGACTGTTCTTCTCTGCCTTGGTGGTCATTTTTGTCTTTATCACTTTAAGATTAGACTACTTCAACTTACTCTGCATGGCCTTAAAATCGACCAGAAACTGAAGCTAGTGCAGAATCGCTCAGCCTTTTTATTAAACAGAATGTCTTGCCACAAACATATTCAGGCCATGCTTGATGACCTGCACTGGCTTCCTGAGGGTTTCCAGGTGAATTTTAAACTCTTTGTCTCATTTACCTGCTTGAAAAACCACCTCTATTTTCATGTCATTAGTTGTGATTAGTGGAGCTAAAGCTCCGCTGGTACAAATGAGATGGGGTGGTTTATAGGATGTTCTGTGTAGTGTTCCGTATTTGCCATGATCTTCCTTCCCTCCACTCCCTGTCTAAAATTGTCTAAAACTAATGACCTTTTGGATATGCTGGATATCAACCTCTCCATCCCCAGGGATTTGAAAACAGGAGTATTGTGGAGATGGTGAATTGTTAGAAAGTGTTGCTTATTATCAGTTATTGGGGCAAAGTTCACATTTGGTCATACCCCAGAGCGACATGCACTGATCTTGATACAACTGGCAGTTTCTATTCCATAGAGGCCTAGAACTAGAATGTTTAGGTCAGATCTGAGGGTTGGCTAAACTCCATAGGAAAGCCTGCACAGTGCTACTCCATACTCTTCTTGGCTTTAGCATTACCTAGAAGTCATTCATTTTTAAGAGCACTACATTCAGACATATTTTTTAAAGTTCCTCTGAAGCTATCCAAGTGAAACAAACTGTTTATTGTTGTTTCTGAACTTTATACTGTTTGCAGATTAATATCACTTGGTTTTCCAGTGTCACATTGAGTATACTTCCAGTGATTGGAAAATTGGGGCCCATTTCATAATTGTGGCAATATGCATCCATAGGGTTCTTTATGTAATTGAATATGGCATCTATTTTTGTGCAACAAGGATTTGAACTCCAGTATATGCGTTTCCTTTTTCCTGTTTGTAAAGCCATTTTACTGTAGGAAACAAATTGACGTCATTATTCTATAATAAAAACGTACACTTTTATACACATCCTAAAGATCCTAAAATGCATTAAGAGGAAATACGCAAAATAACCTAATATACAAACATCCTAGAGTGTTTTATAGCTGCACACCGAAAAACCACTTCATCCACCACTGGAGTTGAAACACAACAGCTATTTTCCAGAGCACACCACCAATAATGCTCAAGTTTAGGACAGAAAGTGACAGTTACTTTATGCAACTGAAACTCGGAGAATTTTAGTAGGCAGAATAGAATTACTAGAGTTGACCAGGATACAAGAGTTATAATAGTCTGTTATGAAAAGTGCCATGGGATTATTAAGGACCAAAATTGATCAGAACTTTGGTTTACATGTCTCTTGAAAAAAGATGGTACCCCCAACAGAGCAGTGCCCCCAACATGATGGGGCATTAGTTCAATAAGGTCTTGGAGGGAACAGTGCTATCTGTGAGCTCTTTCCTGGAGAGCTCTTGTCCCAATTCTTATTCAGCGTAACAGTATGTTAACTTGAGATCTGACAGAATCACACCACAAGGTGATTTGACTGCAGCTGTGTGAATACAAGTTTCTCCTAGCATTGTCTACCTACTCTCTAAGACAGAATGTTGTCATGCTGTTGGATAACTTTTCCATTTTTTAATCACCCTTCCAGGAACTAACGTTCTGGTATGATGAGTGGACGGCAGAAGGGAATGGAAAAAACTGACTATTTTTTTTTCCTTCTTCAAATTACAGCAGACTAAAGAGCTTTCCCCTAATTCATATAATTCAGCGGTGTGAAGTAATTGCTTCCAGGAGTGTGAATCATAAATGAATATTCATATATATTTTTCTGATTACAGAAATCACTGCACAGTCAGATGCCAGTGAAATTCGACAGGACTGGAAACCTACATTCCTTAGTAATGAAGAGTTCACACAGTTAATGTTGGAGGTACATTATTATTTCTTTCTTTTTGAAAAGAGAGGATTCTCCTTAGCAAACTACCACTATGTGATGATAAAAGAAAAGGAGTATTTGTGGCACCTTAGAGACTAACCAATTTATTTGAGCATGAGCTATGATAGAATCTTTTAGCTTAATGGTATTCCTTTCCAAATCCATATTTTAATTGCAACACTATCTACCTAGAAATCTGCAAATAAGTATCTTTACAAATGTAATTTTAACTAAATGAGCTATAATATACTGTAAGTACAAAAGCATACTATTAAGTTTATGAAAACTGTTCTTTAAAATGGATTAAAATATTTCTAATCACTATAATTAGAAATAATTTTTAAAAAGGCATATACAAAGATGACTGGTACCTTTATGGCAGTGTTAATTTAGTTTTTTGTGCTTAAACCAAATGCTAGTTACCAAAGCTATTCAACATATTCTCTTCTTGATTGGAAGTGTGGCTATAGCTTGTAAAAAGAGTATGCATAATAAAAAATGTACATTGTGTATCTGCATATTACCCACAAAAAACCTATGTTAAAAAGCAGATTATTGAGTTTGCAAAGTCAAGTGCTCAGAAGTTAGGAAATGCATTAAGGTTGCCTGTGAAACTTTAATTCAATCCCTTGTGCATATGCATTATGCTACAGTCTTTAATTACATCATCACATATTACTTTTTCTCAATTAGTGCATAGAATGGGCAGGGCTCACTTAATGAGCAGATATTCAATATTTTGTTTCCCCCCTCCGTGGTGTTTAATGTGTAGCCCTTGACCTTATTTACTGCACACTATTCAAATTCTGCTCTGAAGATTGAATTATTAATTTCCCCATGGGCTTTTCTGTGGTGCTTACTACTATAATATCAGACTGCTTCATAAGCATCAATTTTGACAACACTCCTGCAAAGTGAGGGAGTGGTATAATCCCCATTTTACGGATGGGTAACTGAGGCACAGAGAGATGCCGGTCAAAATAATACCTACCTCTTGTGTAGTGCTTTTCATCAATAAATCTCAAACCACATACAAAGAAGGTAAGTGTAATTACACCTATTTTACAGATGAGGAAACTGAAACACAAAGTTAGGAAGTGACTGGCCCAAGGTCACCAAGCAGGCAAGTAGCAAAGCTGGGAATAGAACCCAGTTCTCCTGAGTCCCCGTCCAGTGCTCTGTCCACTAGGCAACACTTCCTCCCCTTCAGGAAAGTTTTGTCCAACTTGGAACTTGCTAACAGATGAGCTATAGCAAGCACTTAAAGAGCTAAAAGTTTATCTTGTTTAGAAATTCAAACAGCTGGGAGAAAGCCAGTAGAAAGTAAGAGAAGCACTCGTGAGCATGGCCCTGAGAGGGAGCAGAGAGACAGAGCTTCTTGGGGCACAGAGCTGGTTGCAGAGGCAGACTAGGAAACTGTAAGCAAGGAAGCTGCCTGCTGTTTTTCAATGGTGTTCCAGGGGAACAGAACTTCCCTGCAATTTTGTGTTTATACAAAGAAATTTGACTCATCATTCATTTCTCCTTGTAGGGGAAACAAATATGTGAGGCCCTGAATATGGGTTAACCACTTGGGCCAAGAGGAGCAATACTGGCAACAAAAGTATAAACTAATTCTGGGTTTACAATTTGTTACACATAGGACCTGATTTTTCAGAATGCTGAGCATTGTGTACCACTTCATATGTTCAAAGCACAACTTCCATTGACTTCTGTTGAGACTGAGAGTGCTCAACGCTTATGCAAATCAGACCCCAGGATCTCAAGTTGAGTGCCCAGAAACAGTGACTACCTGTGAAAAATCTGGTTTAAGCAACTTGCCTAGTATCACTTAGGAACTTTGTGGAAGAGGCAGGGATAGAATCAGGTTCTCACAGGCATTATTTGACTGCTTTAACCATGAGACCATCCTTTGTTCAGCCCCATTGGAAGAAAGACAGTAGGTAGTGGATGTGGAATAAAGCCACAGCTTTAATCACTTAAAATATCTGGAACTATTTGGCAATAAATTGTACAATATAGTTCATCATCATTTCCTTAAACATTACCATCTCTTGTTGTCACTTCTCCCTCTTTCCAACTTGCTCCCTGACCCCCACCACCCTCCCTTTGTCTGAACGTTAAGAGGGCTATAAAAGCAGGTGGGTTGGCTCCCCACTATACCAGATGTAGGAGTCTCGAACCCCCTTCCTCCATTCCCATAATGGATGCTTTCTTTCCAATCCTTTCCCAGTCCATTTTATCTGATAACTGTATCCCTTCCATTTATCTGCCCTGGATATCTGTTGCCTCCCCTTCATCTTGCATGGTCCTCTCACCTCAGCTTTCTTCCCCCTTCCACTCCTGTGGCTACCACCCATATTTCTGCCGGCACCATCGTTGCCCCAGTTGGGTGGTAGCAAAAGGCACAGGCAAGGACTTGGCTGCTAAACCCATCAACAACAACGTGGCCCACTCAGTCAGCAAGAAGGGCCAGGGCAAGAAAAAAGGGAAAGAGCCCTGCCCAGTTGGCTTCTTCCATTGCAGCAGCTGCTACTGCCATGGCCCAGCTACTGGCAAGTGTTCACCCTCCCTGTGCTGTCTCTTCCATCAGCTCTGGGATTGCCTACCCTTCAGCTCCACAGGCATACAGCCCTACCCACTGCCCCATCACCATCTGCAGTGGCCCCTCCATCCACCATTGCCACTACTGCTGCTGCTGCTGTCATCTCCTCCTTCTCCATCTATGGCACTCAGGGCCCCCTCTCCCTTCCCTGAATAGGAGGCACTGTGTTTGCTGTCTCCTAGTGGCCGCCTCATCCCACATCGAAACCTGTGTGCAGGTGTAGGCTCAGATGGTGGGGCCCATGGACATTGTGATGGCTTCTAAGATGTACAGAAAGGTCGTCGTCTTCCTGGCAGCAGAGGTTGCTGCCCAGAAGGCGGTGCAGAAGGGCATTTTGGTGGGGGTCTCTTTGTTTCCCTCAAGCTCTTGGAAGACCTGAGAATACAGTGATGCTTAGTTCCTCTCCCGTCCTTTCTCCCCAGTGCTACCCTCCTGCTTGCCCTCTCATCCCTGGGGAAACTGGTCTCCCCTCTTAGTCTTCCTTCTCTGGGGTGCAAGTATCTCTTCCTCAGTCACATGCTCTTATTCCATAGACATTGAAGTCACCATCCAATTGCTGCTGGAGATTGGAGGGGTCCTTTGTGGTATTCTGTCAGGACTCCCTTTATCACATACATTACTAGTTGGGGCAGGCTCAGTGATTCATTTGCTGGGCTTCAGGGTACATCTGAAGGGACTGTCCCTTGGCCTAGAAAAGATGAGCGTTAGGTGCCTCTGAATCCCAGGAGGGAGAACGCCCCTTCCCCTGTTGTCCTGTCCCCACTTGCTCCAACTCCTGTTCTATTACCCTTTCCTACTGAGCCTACCCCTGCTTAGTAACAACACCAATGATGTTTGGGTGCTGGTAACGAGGCGGTTAGCTCAGCAAATGCAAGTCATGGGCCCAGGACCTCCCTCTTGACCCAGGGAAGGGGAGAAGGCTTCTCATATGTCAACTGGTGGAGGGGGTGTTGCTAAACTTACTTCCTCACTACCTCCATTTCTGTTCTCCTGAAGTGGTATGGTATGTTACCATACAAGGATAAGGATTTCCACTGAAATCAGTGGGACTACTACTATTATTTTGGGTGATCAGGTACTACTCCAAGGAACAAGAATGCCAGAATTGTGCTCTTAATTAGGAATGTTAAAGCTTACTCAAATTTTAAACCACTAATTAAAGCAGCCACAGGTAAGTTTTATTAAAACCCATGGCCTTCCCATTTCTTAATTTTAATCTGAGGTGGTGAATATTTATTTTCTACGGAGTTTCTTTAGGAAAGAATTGGAACTTAAGAGATTTTAATAATTGAAATCTACCATTTCCTCCTTCTCTTTCTACCCTTCATCCTTTTTCCTCTTCCCTCTCTCCGATTTTTTTATGCCTATTATTATTTTCTCTTTTTTTCAATCTCCATTTTCCCATTTAGCACTACCTTGCTTCCTTGTCATTCCATGTTCTTTTTTTAAAGACTAGAATTCTAGTAGGGTAGGGGTGGGAGAAGAGGGAAACAAACCTGCCAATAGTTAGATCTATCTCCTAACCAAAGTTTTGTAAATTATAGATGGCTTTTTGAGAACACAACGGTATGAAAAATTATAATGGTAAAGCTAATATAGTACAAATGACGTTCAAAGGTATTAGTGATAACACATGCTCTCATTGTTTTTAGAGTAAGTAAAATGAAATCAATCTAGCCTTCATTCTTATGTTAAATATAGATTTTTTGATTTGTCATGTGCATTGTACTATGTTCCTTTTCATTTAACTGCCCATTATGTTTAATTTCAGGCTCTTGATGGTTTTTTTTTAGCAATCATGACAGATGGAAGTATAATATATGTGTCTGAAAGTGTAACTCCCTTACTTGAACATTTGCCAGTAAGTATGAACTGCTTCCAATAAGATATCAGCGTTAGTCTATGGACTAGGTTTTGCTGCAAGCACTATTAACCTTCCACCTCTCTAAGCACTTGGAGCACAGACAATATATGTTCTGTCCCAAAACCTCTGTTTTTCTTCTAAAACACCGCCCCCCCTCGGTTATTGATCTGTCCCCAATCTTAATCTCCTCATTTGGAAAAGAGGAATACACACTCTCCTCAGAGGCCACTGTTACTGTTATTCCATTACTCATCAGCTGAGCCTGCTAAAGAGAAGCATGGTTGGTACTTGAAACTACTGTCCACTGATCTTTAGTTACCCTGGTCACTTTCCAAACTCGGGGCTCACCAGGAACAAATATGCTATTGCTGCTTGACTGGGCTGACTCTTATATGTCATATTTGTACTGCATCTCATTCATCTTTATTTGTACTGCTAATCTCATTGATATATTTACTCTCTAGTCCATGCTAGTATAGGTGTCACTTGGGAGTGTTACTCTTCTGAAACCAAAGCAAATAGTATTTTAAAGGGAGAACAGTGCTTATATAAAATTCTTTATCAATTATAAACCTGAGGCAAAAAACAATAGTTGTGTCAGACTGGATCTGATTTATAAATGTCTATAAAACGTATCCACATTGACTAGAAATTTTTTACCAATGGTTCTGCAAGGCAAAAAATTAACCTTTGATGTGAACTGTGTTAGAATGAGAACTTGTCTTAAAATGAGAAACACATAAATGACTCGGTTTTCCAAATAAACAAAATTAACATTTCCTCAACTCCAAAAAGTTGGTTCCAGAGGGACAACTTTTAAGTTCAATTTTTTCTTTTTAAGACATATCTTCTGTGGTTGTTTTCTTTGGAGATTTTGTTCATGTATTTGTGCATAGAAACAGTATCAGTAATACTTTCTTGTTATCTAAGAAGAGCTCTATGAAGCTTGAAAGCTTGTACCTTCCACCAACAGAAGTTGGTCCAAGAAAAGATGATACCTCACCTACCTTGTCTCACCTCTGTTTTTGTTTTTCAAGATGATTTTAAATCTTCATTGCCACCAAGAGGCAAAAATGTGTACTGATATTTTAAATCAACAGTACACAATTTGACTCCAATGCTTCACTATTTGAAATTATCAGAGCACAGGAAAGACAGTAGGTTCCAGTATGCTTTTACATATATGTATCTGTGTTGTGTTTACAGTAACGTTTATTTCTTTTTCCAGTTGTGTCCCTGTTGGTGATTCACATTAGGTGCACCTACACCCTTGATTGGAGATTTTTTTGTACTTGTGCCTGCTGGACCAGTGCATGAGTCCCACACATCTTGTCCCATGCCGAGGCTACATGCGGCTTTGCGGGCCCTTTTCAACTGCCTTCGGCCAGAGACGGAGTCTACTGTGCTCCTGTTCGCTCTAGTATTCTATAATTAGTTAGTTACCTTGTAGTCTCTATAGCTGTTGGAACAGCTGTTCCTTTTATTTTCATTTCCTTTAACTAACTAAATAATGAAAAAAACATTTTATTACTATGTAGTTAGATAGCAGTTAATAGCTTTCCCTTTTTAGGGGTCATTTTTTATTATATTACTCAGGAATGCCACACTCTCTTGGGTTCAAATGGTGCTTCTCCCGCAGTGCAGTGATTACCATTCAGTAACTGACATTTCCCCGTGTCTCCACTGTTTGGGAGATAACATGTATCCCCAGTAAGTGCAAGATCAAGTTTAAACTTCTGATGATGAAGCAAGCTTTGTGACCACCTTTGGATCCTAGGGCGGAGGACTACACTGTACATAGACATTCCAGTACCACCAGTGCCCTGTCCACATCAAGACCTTGGTCATTGGAAACTGCTAGAGATGGAGGCAGTACCATAGCACTAAATACATCTAAGGTACCAAAATCCTCAGTGGAGGTAGTCTTGACATCTGCTTCTAAGCAGAAGGATGTAAGGAGTAAATCAAGATTTTGTTGGAGGTCACTGACCCATAAGAAGACTACAGAGACTTCGGGTTCTAAGGGGAGTTGCATGCAAACTCCAGGTGATTCTAATACTGCAAAAGCAAAGAGGAGTCTTTTGTCTAATGCAGTGGTGTTGTAGCCATATTGGTCCCAGGATCTTAGAGACACAAGGTGAGTGAGGTAATATCTTTTATTGGACCGACTTCTGTTGGTGAGAGAGACAAGCTTTCGAGCTTACACAGAGCTTTTCTTCAGGTCTGGGAAACTAACTCAAAGTTTCACTGCTAAACACAAGATTTAAACAGATTGTTTAGCATTAGTAGTTAACGCTTATTTTAAGGGACCAGTCAAGGTGAAGTTGCCTGTTAACACACCTCCAGTCATAAGCAGGAAAGGTGGGGTGTTGTTAGTGGGTTACAGATTGTTGCAATAAGCCATAAATCTGGTGTCTAGCTACTCACTAAAAATCATGGACTGAATAGAGATACCGATTTATGGCTTATTGCAGCAATCTGTTCAAATTTTGTGTTTAGCAGTGACGCTTTGAGTTAGTTTCCCAGACCTGAAGAAAAACTCTGTGTAAGCTCGAAAGTGGGTCTCTCTCACCAACAGAAGTCGGTCCAATAAAAAATATTACCTCACCCACCTTGTGTCTCGGTTGTCTGACAGACTTTTTGCCCAATTCAGGTGCCAGTACCCAGAGCAGCAGACACTGGTGACAAGTTCTAAACCCATACCTGAACAGCACTCGGTACTGGTAGCACAAAACTCAATGGTACCAAAGACCACTTGGCCATCTACAGTACTGCTGGAATTAGATTAGACTTACACCTATGCCAGACATTCAGCACTAGCTGAATCCATACTGAAGCCATCCTCCATTGGTTCTTGCTTGACATCATCTTCGTTATTGTCAGTACCTCAATTTAGGCACCCTAAAGGCCTGCTAATATCTTCAGAGCCAGAGTATCCTCTGTTAATGAGTGGGGGGAGGGGAAGGTTGTCAGTGTCAAGACTCTGTCACTGACCCCGCTACATACTCACCCCCATCTACATTTCAAGCTGAACAGCTCTCTCCTCCGTTGGACTGTATGGAAGAGGACTCTTCAGACCCTCAAATATTGGTTGCACCGTTCCATTGTCTAGTCTAGGACACATCATTCTCCTTCCTATACTGATGTAATGAAGGAAGCTGGACCTCAATTAGGACCAACGTGGCAGGAACACAGATGGATGCCTCCACCTATGCCACCTCAGGCCTTCCTTGTACCCTTGGGTGTTCTGTCACCAGCAATTTACAGTGAAGTCATTATACCACATGAGGGAGCAGAAAAGGACCCATTATCAACCTGCTTTACTACTATCTATGCCAAAGGAGGAGACCTTTGAGGAGCAAGGATGGGTATGGAGGTGGCTCCACTTACTAATATTTCCTGTTCATCACCTGATGAGGCTGTGATGCCTCCACCGCTCTCTCTGATGTATGACTTCAGGCAGTTTCAAGAACTGATTAAGCAAATTTCAGACATCCTTTCAGATACCGTTAAGTGACTCAGGAGTCTAACAATAAACTCCTGGATATGTTGTACACTTTGACATCTTTGAGGATCACCAGTCCAGTTGGAGCCCGTTAAGACTGTTAAGCAGTGTGGTAACTGTGGTTTCCCAACTTGCAAGAGAGCGCATAAAAAATATTATGTCTCTGCCAGGGAATCAGAGTTTCTCTTTTTTCACCCAGCTCCAAATTCCCAAGTAGTGGAGGCTGTTAATGAACAAGGCAGACATCATAGCTCGAAGTCCACCCCATATAGTAAGGGCTACAAGAGACTAGATCTTTTTGGTCACAAGTCTTACTCGTTAGCCATGCTTCTGAGTAGCAAATCATCACGTGCTCATGGCCAAATACAACTATTTAAGTTACAACAAATTTATTTTGTTTGTTGAGCACTTGCCGGAAGAACATCATGAACAATTTAAGGTCAACTCTTGGCAAATACATTACTTTGTGTCTCCTTGGATGCTAGATATGTCATCATGGTTTGTATCCACTGGAGTGGTCATGAGAAAAGCATCTTGAGTTCAGCTGTTGGGTTCCCCAAGAGAGGTCCAAAGTACCATTGATAACCTTCCTTTTGATGGTGGCAAGCTCTTTGTGGACTCGATGGATACATCTCTCCACACTTTGAAGGACTCGAAAACCATGCTGTTATCCTTAGGGATTTATATTTCTATATTAGAAGGAGATGTAATTGGTCTCAGATGGCACAAAGAGCATACCCAGTCCTTTTGTTCAACTTATCGTAGGCCATCTGAGCCCCCAGCCAAGATATTCTAAGAAAAAATTCCTTCAGCTACAGCTACATCTCCTCAGCCGTGTACGTCCTCCAAGCAACAGTTTTGATGGTGTGGTCAAGAGTGTCAACCATCCAACAGACAGAGGATTACACCTGCAACCTCCTACCCCTCCCTTCTCTCAGGTGTCCTCTCTCCCCTTTTGGGGCTGTATGGGAGAATATAAAATCAGACAAATGGGTTTTGGAAGCCGTAACATCTTGGTAAACTATCCATTTCAAATCCATCCCTTGTACCCATTCCTCCTCCCCATCCTTCTTCAGGAACTCTTCTTGCAATCAGTTGCTGGTGCAAGAGATTGCTTCTTCTGTGTTTAGGAGCAATAGAACCAGGTCCTGTACTAGCACAGGGGAAGGGGATTTTATTCGAAGTACTTTCTGATGTCCAAACCTGGAGACCCTTCCAGCAATAATTCCCTTGTTATATTTAGGGGATTGGCTTGCAACTCTCGACCTACAAACAACATTGGACTAGTCAAGAAGCTATATTCCATACTCTAGATGTCAGGAGGGCATTACTCTTTTATCTAGAGAGAGGCCCAAACCATTTAGAAGATCTCCTAGACTGTTTGTAGCCACTGCAGAGAGAAACAAGGGTTTGGTCATTTCAAAACAGAGGTTATCAAAGTAGATCTCTGGATATATTAAAATTTCTTACAACCGAACTCACGTTCAACCCCTTTGAGAGTGATAGCACGTTCCACAGGAGCATCAAGTACTTCTGTAGCCTTACTTAAGGATGCACCAGTTGCAGTGGCAACTTGGTACTCTGTTCATGGTTTCTAATCATCATGTCTTGGTGTTTGCAGCTAGATCAGATGCTGCTGTAGGCAATGCAGTTCTCTTCTGTATTGGACTCTACTCCAAATCTCCTACCTCCTTAAGGGGGATATTGCTTGGAAGTCTCCTGAAGTGAAGCATCCATAGGAACACTACTCGAAGGAGAAGAGGTTACTCACCTTGTTCAGTAACTGCAGTTCTTCAAGGTGTGTCTCTCTCTGGGTGCTCCACTGCCCACCCTCCTTCCCCTCTGCTTCAGTGGAACTTTGTGGTGTTGGAGGAACTGAGGGTGGTTCACGTGCAAAGCCCCATATAGCCTTGGTACGGGACATGAGGATCTGCGGGGCACATGCATGGGCTTCATGGACAATGCTACCAAAAAAACTTAGATCAAGGTTCAGGGTGCAGGCACACCTCATGTGGAGCACCCACAGGGGGCATATTTCGAAGTTCTCCAGTTACTGCACAAGGTAAGTAACTTCTCCAACAGTGTCAAAAATCTGTGCAATCAAGAGCTGATCACTTCTTGCAAAATGGTATTTTGTGCCTCAGAAGATGGTTTTGCTAAATCTATACTGTTTTTGTATGTTTGTTTTCTCATCCTTGACCTCTTTAATTGTTTTACATTAAAACAATGGGCTTTGCAAAGATGTCATGTCTTGCATTATTAAAATGTTTCTGAAATTTTTTTTCTTTTTCAGTCTGATCTTGTGGATCAGAGTATATTTAATTTTATCCCAGAGGGGGAACATTCAGAGGTTTATAAAATACTGTCTACTCATCTGCTGGAAAGTGATTCATTGACACAAGAATATTTAAAATGTAAGTTGTATTGCTAAAAAAATCTGCTCGATGTGGGAGTCTTATCATAGAGTCTTTATATGGGCAACTCGGTTTCAGTGGAAGTAAATGCATATGGGATTTCAGGGTGAAACTTACAGCCTTAAAGGAAAAAGATGATTCATAGTCATTTTATTCTCTGAAGTAAATCGATATTTTATTTTAAAATTTCCCAGTGACCAAATAACATTGCATGTCATAAATATTTCCAAAACACAGAGAAAGTATTTCTGTTTATAATTTATTGTCACATAATCATAGCAGCTGGAGAAGATGAAGACCTATTACGTCATACACAATTGGAATCATACTTCCAGGCACTTCCCATTAGGCTGCTGTCCATGGAAACTTCCCTTGTAGGAGTTCCACTCTTCTGTGGCTTCTCTATAAAGCTGAAGTATGGAGAGTGAGTGCTGCTGAGCCCTTCCAAACACAAATCCCATAGTTTCCTATCCACTACATTGGGTAATTCCATGTTGGAAAAAAATAAAATGCCACGGCCATTTTTTTTCCATCGCAGCATTTATAGTAAATTCTTTATTAAATATGTTGTTTGCAGTAGTGTTGTTGCCATGTTGGTCCCAGGATATGAGAGACACAAAGTAGGTGAAGTATTATCTTTTATTGGACCAACTTCTGTCAATGGAAAGATCAAGCTTTTGAGCTATACCAACCTCTTCTTCCGGTCTAGGAAAGGAAATCAGAGTGTCTGAGCTAAATACAAGTTGGGACAGATTGCTAAGCATAAGGGAAAAGGGATAAGGCATGTTGTTGGAAGCCACTTGAAAGGAAATCTGCAATTGAGGGTTATATTGTTATTCATAGGGGGTTTGACGAAGGTGATTAGGGATAGCAGGCAGTGGGGTGTGTTACAAATTATTGTAATGAGCCCTAAAACTAGTGCCCCTATTGAATCTATAGTTTTTGGTGTCTAGCAGATTTATGAATTTAAGTTCCCAGGCTCAGTTTTGAAGGTGCTATGCAGGTTTCCTTTGAGGATGAGTATTGAAAGATCAGACAGGAAGCGATTGCTCTGTGAAAAGTGTCCACCCACAGGTGATATGGTATTTTTGTCTTTTATCATTTTTCTGTGTGAGTTTATTTAAGACCATAGTGATATCTGGTTTCACCCACAAAGTTATTATTGAGGCATTTGATGCACTGGTTGAGGTACACCACATGTTATGACAAGCATGTTTAGGACCCATGAATTTTGAAAGTTACGTTGTGTCGGGGGGTGATCATCATAGAAGTGATGATATGTCTGCAGGCTTTGCATCTGTTCTAGCAGTCTGGTGCCAGTTTGAGTTGGTGAGTTCTGGTTTGTGCTTCACATGATTAGCTTGGTGGGATTGTTTGAAGATCAGAAGAGGGGTTCAGGAAAGATTTCTTTCAGGATATGGTCCCCATCAACTACAGGTGTAATTGTTTGATGGTACCCCTTATGGGTTCCCGTGTGGGGTGATAGGTGAGAGCTAGAGGTGTGCGGTCCGTGGGGTGTTTTTGTTTGGTTGGTTTTTTGCTCTACTGAAGCAGGTTCTCTGGGGGATTTGGATGGCTCTTTCATGATGCGATCTACTTCTCTAATGGAGTGTTCTTGTTTAGTGAAGGCAGTTTTATGTGTATTTAGGAGTGTATTCCGGACTTTCTCTTCAGAGCAAGTTCTGTGGTATCTGAGTGGCTGGCAGTAGATAACAGATTTTTTGGTGAGTCTGGGGCTGTTTCTAGATCTGTGGAGATAAATATGGTGATCCATGGGTTTCTTGTGGATAGCTGTTTATAGGAGTCCATTGTTGAATCTGATCATGGTGTCCAGGAAGTTGATGCTGATGTGGAAGCGTTTTAGAGATAGTTTGATCAATGGGTGGTTCTGGTTGAAGTTGTGATGAAAATCTGTGAGGGAGTTTGGGTCTTCTGTCCAGAGTATGAAAATATCGTCAATATCTCTGTATCTCAGGTATGTTGATGGTTTTGTGGTACATTTTTCCAGATATTCTTCCTCAAATGGGCACATGAGAAGGTTGGTATATTGGGGAGCCATGTTAGTACCCATGGCTGTTCCCATGGTTTGGAGAAAATGTTTGTTGTTAAATGGGAAGTTGGCCTCATTGACATCAGGTTTAAGGAATATTTGTCCTTTTGGTAGTAGGAAGACTGTGGTGCTATAATGTTTGTGGAGGATTTCATTTTATCCACGGAGGGGTGGGGGTGTCCTGTCAGATGATTCTTTTTTCTTATACCTGTCAGTGGAATTGTAGTAGTTTTGGGTGGTGGTGTCTTAGTTGTAAAAGAATTCCTTGAGGAGGAGCTGATGGAAGAAATCTTTCCTAAATCCCCTCTTCTGGCCTTCAAAAACAACACTCCAACCTCATCAGGAGCAAGCCCTCTCCCCACCCTCCCCTGCATCCCCTCCAAACCAGGACACACTAACGCAAAGGAGCACCAGACCGTTGGAACAACAGATGCAAAACTTGCAGATATATCTCCATTTCTACGACAGTCAATACCCCCCACAACATACCTTTCAAGATGCATGGGTTCTACACATGCCTATCATGTGTGGTGTATTCATTCATAGAATCATAGAATATCAGGGTTGGAAGGGATCTCAGGAGGTGATCTAGTCCAACCCCCTGCTCAAAACAGGACCATTCCCCAACTAAATCATCCCAGCCAGGGCTTTGTCAAGCCTGACCTTAAAAACTTCTAAGGAAGGAGATTCCACCACCTCCCTAGGTAACGCATTCCAGTGCTTCTCCACCCTCCTAGTGAAAAAGTTTTTCCTAATATCCAACCTAAACCTTCCGCACTGCAACTTGAGACCAATACTCCTCTGTTAGGATATAGATATTCAGGCCTGTCTGTAAAGGCCTATACTCTAAGAATTTAGGTGTATTCTTATCACTTGGCTAGTGATAGAGGTATAAAAAATCACTGTCTGCCAGTGTAAGGGCCTTCACTTACTGTGACAGTCTGTGGCCCTGTGCTTAGGCTCAGGCCTTTGGCTAAGCAGCAGAGGCAGCCATAAGCTGGGAAGCGAATGGTCACATCCTCACATTCCAAACTAGTCACATTGAAATAAGGTGCTATTGGGCTGTTAGGCATTATCAGGACAGGATTGTATTCCTATCACCTCCAGAGAAAGGGAAGTGCCTAGAAAATGTAAAAGGAAACTTAGTTTGATAGCATCCTGTCTGGCAAGAACTCACTTATCAATAGCTGGGATGTGAAATCCTCACTTCTGTATTGTTTTGTCATTATAGTTCCCACTTTGCTGTTGTTTGTCTGTATAATCTCTGTCTGGTTCTGTGATTGTTCCTGTCTGCTGTATAATTAATTTTGCTGGGTGTAAACTAATTGAGGTGGTGGGATATAATTGGTTACATAATCATGTTAGGATTGGTTAGTTAAATTTCAGGAAAATGATTGGTTAAGGTATAGCTAAGCAGAACTCAAGTTTTACTATATAATCTGTAGTCAATGAGGAAGTGACGGGGTGTGGGTGGGGGTGGGCATGTGGGTGTGTGAGATGGGAACAGGGAATGAGGGTAAGGAAATTGGAATCATGTTTTGCTAAAGGGGGAAATGGGAACAGGGAATGGGAGTAAAGAAGTTGGAATCATGTTTGGCTAAGGGCAGGAATGGGAACAGGGACACAGGTGTGAGGCTCTGTGGTGTCAGAGCTGGGAAGGAGGATACTAAGGAAGGAAACTGGAATCATGCTTGCTGGAAGTTCACCCCAGTAAACATCGAATTGTTTGCACCTTTGGACTTCGGGTATTGTTGCTCTCTGTTCATGTGAGAAGGACCAGGGAAGTGAGTGGGTGAAGGAATAAGCCCCCTAACATCCTCGTTCTGTCATCTGCTACCACTGAGAACAGTCTAGATCCATCTTCTTTGGAACCCCCTTTCAGGTAGTTGAAAGCAGCTATCAAATCCCCCCTCATTCTTCTCTTCCGCAGACTAAACAATCCCAGTTCCCTCAACCTCTCCTCATAAGTCACATGTTCCAGTCCCCTAATCATTTTTGTTGCCCTCCGCTGGACGTTTTCCAATTTTTCAGCACACCAAAGCCCCAATAACAGCTATTTGAGTGAAACAGACAATCGTGCTCTCAAATGAACTCACACAGAAAAATGATAAAAGATAAAAACACCCTGTCAGCTATGGGCAGACACTTTTCACAGTGCAATCACTCAGTATCTGATCTTTTAATACACATCCTCAAAGAAAACTGGCATAGCACCTTCAAAAGTGAGCCTGGGAACTAAAATTCATAACCCTGCTAGACATCAAAATCATGGACTCAACAGGGACTGGACTGGTTTTATGGCTTATTACAACAATTTGTAACACTCCCACATCACACCCCTTATGCATCACAATTTAACCCTCATTTACACAATTCTTTTTCAAGTGACTTCCTTCAACATGCTTACCCCTTATGCGTAACAATCTATCCCAACTTGTATTTAGTTCAGAGACTATGATTTCCTTCCTCAGACCTGAAGAAGAGATCTGTATCTCAACAGCTTGTACCTTCTACTAACAGAGGTTGATCCAATAAAAGATATTACCTCACCTATCTTGTCTCTTTTATGCAATATGTATGCTAATTATTATTGCTTTTATATGAATCTCTATTGGTGTATGTTTCATCATGTAAGCTACCTTTTCATTACATTGTTTCAGCAAAAAATCAACTAGAATTCTGTTGCCATATGCTGCGAGGAACAATAGACCCAAAAGAACCACCTACATACGAATATGTAAAGTTTATTGGAAATTTCAAGTCTTTGAATAATGGTAAGAAATGCTTCACTGTAATGTGGCTAAAATTAAAGGCACTTTCCAAAGGTTTATACATTAGGAAAGTTTTGTGAAAACTTAGTGATAATATTTAAAATATTTTGGTATTTATTTTGAAAGATACTAGACCATGATACAGGTTGTGTTGTTTATACTTAGCATTACTGAAAAAATAATAATTCTTTATATTTGGTATTATATTGTAGACAGTAATGTCTGAGCCGGTGAAAGTAAAATAAAAATAGGACCTTGCAGCTCTAGAACTCCTTCCATTAAAGAGTGTTAATGTTTGTAAAACACTTTAATGAGCATTTTACACAAGAGCAGATGTGAGGTAAAGAAAAATTTAGGCCAGTGTTTTTAAGTGCCTGAATCCATATCTAGGTATATTACTAATTAACTTGATTTCTTTTAGAGTTATTGAATACGTGCAGCTGTCATTGGCTTCCAGTGGGTTCAGAATTAGAACCTACATCTCCACTTTACACTCAGTCCTGTGCTTTAATCAACAATTATCCTTCATATAACACTTAGAACAAAACCACAGCGTCTGGTTGGGTTTTTTATATGGTATCAGAAGGGCAGGGGATTTTATCTCTTAACTGCACTGTTTTTCCTGCAGAGTATGAGATAAATTGAGCTCTCAAAAGATAAATGTGTGGATGAGGCTGCCTAAATTGTTATATGTTTTGTAAGCAAATAGAATGTTATAAATATTCTGCATTTGGAAGACAGTGCAGGAGATAGAGAAGTCCTAAATGCTGTAGAACTTATCAGTTTTGACAAGAAATTTAACATAAAATATTCCATTAGGATATATTGTGTAACCCAGGTTATATCAGATTGGTATTATGTAGGTAAAAGATTTTAAGCAATGACATTCTATAGGAGCAATTTACTTGTTCTCTACTGGCTGTCTATACTTGATCATGTAGGAGGATTAGTGGGCCCCTGCATTGTTCCATCAATAAACTGGTTGATGTTCTCTTGAGCTGAGCAAAGTCTAGAAAAGAAAGCTTTACCTCAGGATTCAGGAGGAAAAGGTTACTGTAATAGTTTTCTCTCGTTACTTCATTGGGACCAAAAATGAAAAAACCTGATGAAAAATTTAGAAATTTTAAACCATTTGTTATCAAGTAGTCTAAAATAATCTAGCCAATTAAAATAGGTATTAAGAAGCAATTCTATAGCTTTTATTGGTTTCCTAAAGCCATCTGTTGTCCATGACTATATTTAAGTAGCTGGACTCTAATTTTAGTTGTTAGAGAAGTCCCTTGCTGGTTTTGATAACATGGATATGACTAGTACTATTAAATTATATGCCACATGTATGTATTTTTAAATGTAGCTTTGCTCATAATTCATAGTAAATTTATAATATTTTACAGTAGGTTAATGTTGGGGGTTTTGCCTCCTTTGTGCCTCCATGCACATTTTGTAACTAAGGCTATGTCCACACTACCACTTACGTTGGTATAACTTATGTCACTCAAGGGTGTGAATAATCCACCAGTGACCTAAGTGCTGGTGTATACACTGCTATGTCTGTGGAAGAGTTTCTCCTGCCAACACAGTTACCGCTGCTCATTGGGGGTGGATTAGTTAAGTCAACAGGAGAGCTCTCTTCCATTGGCCTAGAGCAGCAACACTTGAGAGCTTACAATGGCGCAGCTGCATCAGTACAGCTGTGCTGCTGTGTGCTCTCTAGTGTAGCCATAACCTAACTCTTCTCCCTCTCCATCTTCCCCCCACCCCATTTCCTTCAGTCCCCAACTCCGCGCACAACGGTTATGAAGGAACTATCCAGCGGCCCCAGCGGCCTTCATATGAAGACAGAGTTTGCTTTGTAGCTACAGTTAGGTTAGCTACACCTCAGTTTATCAAGGTACGTTTGGGATTTTCCTCTGCACAAGTGAAAACAAGTGTTTACGACACTTGGTAAACACGTACGTGTGCTCAGATCATGAAACTTTCAATGTGACTGTACCACTTTACATACTGCTACTAAAAGCTGTCATTAACCTTTTTATGTGAAATCATATATTTTTGCCTCTACACATTTTACACAACATATGAGGTGAAGTGTTGAGCAACTTCATTTGAAGTTTTCATGAATATTAAGTGTTTTGCAGAACTTACTGAATTACTAGTTAACAATTAAAATGATTAAACTTTTGATCAGTACAGTATGTCTGTCAGGAGTTTTCTTTCCCTAAGCAGAGTTGTAAAGAGACTTGTTCTACTATTTATTTTTTATTTGGCTAATAAATATAAAGTAATCTGTGTGTCAGATGTTTAAAAAGAGGAGTACAGCCATTTTACTCAGCAAAGTAGTGTGAGGGTCACATTTTGATTCCCTTTTCACGGCGTATAATTGAGTGTCTAAAAATTAAGGTTTCTAATAAAATGTGGTATTTTGTGTATGTCTGCTCATGGTTTTACTGCAATGTGGCATTGGGCCAGATCCTGTAGGCCGTTTATTTGACATTAGCCAACTGACAGCCATGTTTTAGTTAGTAAATCAGTTTGCATTTTGCTCTAATGCTGATCGACAGCAAAAAAAAAAAAAAATTTGTGTAAACACGGAACATTTGCATAGCTATTAATTCAGGATGGAAACTAGCTTTTAAGTACAGAGTAGGTATTAATTATAGGGACTTTGCCAAGTGCAGCCCGGTGCCATTCCAATGCTAGTCAAAATAAACACTTATATAATCTATGGTTCAAGGCCTGTGGCTGCAGCTTTACTAAAGAATTACAATGGAAACTGGAAAATAAGTGGTTAACTTGTCCAGCATACAGAGTTTATTGTAAGAAACATAAGATCAGTTGAGGGCACAGATGCGCATTATACACAAATTGGAGCAAGATACAGTATTCTGCAATTACCAATAATAGGACCCTACCAATAAAGTAGAAACAAACTTTTGATCCAAAACAATGCAGACATCTGGTCTACACTACTTTCACCTAGGAGTGTCCTCCACATTTATGACACTGTCAGAGAAGTTTTTTGCAGTTTGTTACAGTTTGAAGCAACCTCAAAAGCCATTGATTTCAGTGCATGTTCCAATGTCATTAATATTGGGTTTGATTTTGACCTTACACCAGCATTACTCATTGACATCAGTTGAGTTATGCCAGTTTAGAGCTAGTGCAATTGAGATCAGATTCTAGCTCAGTCTGCTTTAAATACATAAAAACAATAAAAGTGCCTAAAAATAACTTTTAAAGCTACATTCTTGTGGATTTATCTGCCTACTTCGGGTAAGTCTGAATTTCATAGGAGCTTCTAAATTAGAATAGAGCAGATTTGAGAGACTTTTTTGTTGTTGTTTTTTAGGAAATGTGCACTGTTGAAGAACCCAATGAAGAGTTTACATCTAGACATAGCTTAGAATGGAAGTTCCTATTCTTGGATCACAGGTGCCATTCCTTATAATAAAGTAGTACATAGTAGCATTCTGGCTGTAATCTTCAGAAAACTCTAACCAGCACTGACTATTCATAATCTGAGTTGGGATGTTTGTTTTATTTTGGAGAACATATTGTAAACATGAACTAGAATGAGACTGATTTTATTGTTTTTATATGTTAAAGTAAAGTAACATTAACTTCTATATTAACTAGGGCACCTCCAATAATAGGCTATTTACCATTCGAAGTTCTGGGGACATCAGGCTATGATTACTATCATGTAGATGACCTAGAAAATCTGGCAAAATGTCACGAACACTGTAAGTAAATGTCAAAACTCTGTGCTACAAAAACCATACTCAATTAAACATCTGTACGTTATGTGACAGTCTTGTTAATTATACTGAATTGTGTGGAGAGGGCAGGATATTTACTGAAATCCTGCATCACTCAAGTGATACTTTTTGTGGCAAGACCACAGTTTTGTGCTGCAAAATGTTTATGGTTCATTTATATACAGGCGCCTGAGATGTGATCTCATAATACAGCCATCTAATATAAAGAAATTACAAATTCATGGCTGCTGTAGCTGAAAAAATTTGTAATATAACTTACTGAAAAGCCTTCTCTTCCATTGTGGGTAGTACTTGAAATAGTAGTTCCTCTTTTTAGTCATTGTCCTAATGCCAGACAAATTCAGGTGAAGATCTTTTAGTTTAGATTTAGTGAATAATATAAATAATTGAATTACTACTGCATCACATTATTCACATAACATGTGAAAGCAAAGAAGTCTTATTCTTTTTTATCTTCTAGTAATGCAATACGGGAAAGGGAAATCATGTTATTACAGGTTCCTGACAAAGGGGCAGCAATGGATTTGGCTACAAACACATTACTATATTACTTATCATCAGTGGAATTCCAGGCCAGAGTTTATTGTCTGTACACACACTGTAGTAAGGTAACAGTTGTTTTTTTATTAATTTTAGAGAAGCTCTCTTAATTGGCAACTGTATTGCTGATGTTTTTAAAGCATTGGAAAGATTTTAACTAATAGTAATTTGCAAAGACATTGTGATGCCTCCTGAGTGTTTATACCCTTTTTTCCATGAGCAAAACAGCATGTCTGAGGAGGTCACATTTTAAGACATTACTGTAAAAACCATTTGGACGAGGCATAATAAATGTGGTTTGTTCTTTTATAGTTATGCAGAAGTTCGAGCAGAAAGACGGCGAGAACTTGGTATTGAAGAGTCTCTTCCAGAGATAGCTGCAAATAAAGTGAGCTTCCTAACTTTTCTTTATTATATGGTCCCCTTGTACTGCTGTATGTTTGATTTATTTATTTTTTCATCAGAAGGTAGGAAAGTTTTTATCCTCTGCTGCTACTGCTAATGTAATGCTTTTTTAACTATGAAATATTATCTCATGCCTAGGAAGATGTAGGAAAGGTGACTGCTTCACAACATGCCACCTTGGAGTTCTTCTTTATTATTTTTAGGTTTATTATATGTATTCCAGTAGCATACAGAGGTCCCAGTTAGGATTGGGGACCCATAGTGTTAAATACAAACACAAAGATTTGTACAAATAAATCAAATAAAATACAAATAAAAAAGATTTTTTTATTATATGGTCCCCTTCCATCTGAAAAAACAAGGAACAGATAAGGGAGGAAGAGGGAGGGAAATCAGCAGAAGGGGACAGCATAGCTCCATCACATGGCTTCCACCCACTTCTCAGGAGCATCCAGAAGTCTTTCTGGATGAATACCCTCCGGTTGAGACTCTGAAGGTGTTCAGGATATTGGGCCTCAGAAAGGTAAGTCAGGGTCAGACACTCATGATGTGCTCCCTTGGTAGTCTGGCAAGTTTCCCAGTGGAAATATGCTGCTTATGGCACAACTAACTATGCCTGCATGGCTTCTTGCTCCTCCAAGAGAGAAAGAGAGTACACAGGAATAGGAAGTGAGTTTTGTTGCTGGAGGGGGAAGGAAGTCTGTGCAGCAACACAGGACTGGTGTAGAACTCAGAGTTGCAGGATTTGCCTGCATATCTTTGGACTCTGGGTTTTCATGGCTTTGTCTCTCCTTTCTTTACAAACCCCATAAATGGAAACTCCATCAACTTAAACTTGTAGAGTATAAAAGGACATAGTTTTGTCTGCAGTTTTATCTGTCAGAGGTTTGATTGGCCCAGATGTTTGTTTAATTTGCTCAGCTGTGTTTGCCAACTGAAATATTTAATGTCTATGTGCTGAACCATCAAATAAAATCATTTTTATTTGTACCCTTTCAGAATCAGGACTCCGGATCTGATAATCATATAAACACGGTCAGCCTCAAAGAAGCATTGGAAAGATTTGATCACAGCGGTACACCTTCTGCTTCCTCTAGGAGTTCGAGGAAATCTTCTCATACTGCAGTGTCAGATCCTTCATGTAAGTACTAACCATTGAAAACATAATTGCCTTATTAGGGGAGACTCTATCTGTCCTTTTTTTGCTGTGTTTTTATTGAAATAATGCATTTTAAAACTTTTAAAATACTTTATTAATATATCTGAATGAAACACTGAATTTAAAAATGTCCCTCTCAATGGCTTAACTAATGGTAGTGCAGCAGCCTGACGGTACCAGGTTTATCCAGAGAGTTCTACATTTAAACGTTGCCCAGTAGAGACCCATTTGAAACATCGGATATTAAAATAAAATCTTATTTCATACAATCAGACCTATACAACTGATAGAAATGTACTTCTGAAAAATGTGCTTGAAGCTTTTGCTCAGGCAAAACTCCCTTTGATATTTTCGTATATGGAGTTATAGGATCTGGCTTATTATTAACAAAATGTGTTTTCGCTTTTACATTGATCGTCATTAGCAACGCCAACAAAGATGACAATGGATACTAGCACTCCTCCAAGACAAAACTTACCTGGGCATGAAAAGACTGCACCAAGGAGGTCATCACTTAGTAGTCAGGTAACTCTTCAGAGGAGGGTCTCTGTAAAATCCATTTATTTCACTTGTAAATGAAAATGTTTAAATCTACAGTAAACTTTACATTTTTTTCCTTAAAGCATAGAGTTTGATCTGGAAGTGAAAATATTTTCAGTCTGGGTACTTGATTGCCAAGATTGCATGATCAAGATTACTTACACAACTGCTTATGCATGTGTTTAATTTTACACGTTAAACTAACTGTGACTACTCATATAGTTAGGGCCCTACCAAATTCATGGTCCATTTAGGTCAATTTCATGGTCATAGGATTTTTTAAATAGTCAATTTAACGGTTTCAGATGTTTACATCTGAAATTTCAGTGTTGTAACTGTGGGGGTCTGACCCAAAAGGGGGTCATGGGGAGGGGATCATGGGATTGTCACCCTTACTTCTGTGCTGCTGCTGCTGGCAGGGGCGCTGCCTTCAGAACTGGGCAGCCAGAGAGCAGCAGCTGCCGACTGGGAGCCCAGCTCTAAAGCCAGCGCTGCCGTCAGTAGCAGCGCAGATTTGAGGGTCGCAGGGTATGGAGGGGGCTGTCACTTTTGGAGGGAGCAGGGCTGGCCTTATGGGTGAGCGACTGCTCAGGGCCCTGTGGTCAGGGGGGCACTGTTCTTCCAACACACACACAGCCAGCTCAAGGCCCCTTTAGCCCCCGAGCACTGCGCCTGGAGCTGGGGAGGGGCAGGACTGGGGGCACCACTGCTGGGGTCTCCTACCATGCACCAGGCTCCAGCTGCTAGTCCTAGTGGAGCTGGGGAGGGACAGGACTTCCTGAGGCCAGATCAGATCCACCTCCAGGAGTGTGCCACCCTTACTTTGGCACTGCCTTCAGAGCTGGACTCCCAGCCAGCAGCTGTGGAGCTTCCTGAAGCCAGGGGAGGTTCCTGGAGGTGGGTCTGACCCAGCCCTGTGGGTGGCCCCTGCAGGGGAAGAGGAAGTCCCAGCACAGCCAGGACTACCATCTGGAGCCCAGCGCACAGTAGGAGCCCCCCTTCCCTACAGTAGCCAGATTTCATTGGGGAAATCAGATTTCATGGTTCATGATGCATTTTTCATGGCTGTGAATTTGTTAGGACCCTACATATAGTTAAGCATGTGTGTCATTGGGTGACCGTCTCCCATGACCCCTGCCTCAGGCAACCCTGAAATTGGACCCCTGCCGCAGTATCCCCTTTCAGGGGGCTTCTGGAGTAACTCTCAAACACTTTTGTCTATTCATATGCCTCCTCAGGGTCTGGTTTATTAAATTAATAAACATTCAAAATAAAGTTCTCAGGTCCTTCCTTAAGTTCATTGGTTTACCCCATTATCAGGTCACTTCCAGACCTTTCCTGCCTGTAGTCTCGCTCCCCAAGTTCCAGGTTTTTCTGAGGGAGCCTACTTGTTCCCAGCAGCCTCTGTTGTGCATTCTAGTCTCCCTGAGAATTCTCGCTCTGCAGCTTCCTGCTGCATTTTTATAGGTGAATGAGCTGGTCCTTGCTCAGGTGTGCTTCCTTATTAACTAGGGTTGACTGTCTCCAGACCTCTAGCCCTTAAAGGGCAAAGTCACCCTGTTACAACATGCATAAATCTATGCTTTCTTTCTCATACAATTTTTCATAAACTAGGTATAACCCATCCAATGACAAAGTTATGGAATAGTTTCATATAGTTCCTGAAATCCTGATAATATTAGAAAATCCCATACATGCCCTCTGCTATGAGCTGTTCATTGACTGTGATTTGAGGCAGGTTTATTGTTGGTTTGAGATGATTTAGAAGGGGAATAAAAGGATGCTGTTAACTTAAAAATGTTTGAAAACAAGTATCTTTACTTATTAACACCACCTTTCAATTATTACAGGTTTAAAATTCCCTTTTCCCTTTCACTATATGTATTCTTTATTTATTTCTGACATATATCATAACTTGAACAAAGATACCCCATGTAATCACTTGTACCCGGATGTTCACAATGCTGCAATATTTTGGTTTCAAACATCGCAGGGAACATTTACTTGCTTAAAGACTATTATCCCCTTGAAATATTAAAAATAAATGTAGATACATTTCTGTTGGCCTTGTGTTATATAAAAGTGTGTTTTAACAATGTACTGTTGTGCCATCTTGGAATTGACAGTTTCTCTTAAATAATTTAGTTATATCTATTATGAGACGAGTTCTGTTGGATAATTATGGTATGCTTTTAAATCTTAGTCCTTAAATGCCCAGTCTGTTGGACAACCATTAGCACAGCCAATGATGTCTCAACCTGCAACTTTACAGATCCAGCCAGGCATGTCCCAGGTATGGATTAGTTTTGTATATTTATTGACAGGTTCTTTCAGCAAATAACCCCATTTAGGAATAGGGCATTAAGGACTTTCTCATTAACTGAACTGTGTGATAGAAGTTTATTTTATGCAGTCATCTTTACTTGCATTCTGTCTTATGCCTAATTAAGGTAAACTTCTCCCAAAATGAATGTAACAATTGATTTTTAGCCAATTTTGCTGGATGCAAATAATTGTTGTTGCAGTTTATTTAGTATAAACTTAAGTACCTGATTTGCTAATGACACAAATCTTACACAAATTGTCACTGTTAACAGTTAAAATCTGTTTTAAAAATCCAGCCCTAAGTATAAAATCAGATTAATATTGAATTCGTGCTCTGGTGGGAAGGAGGGGAGATGCACAATGTTCTGGCATGGCAGTGGGGATCTGTAATAGCCTACGTGGCTTTTGTCCTGGTTATCTTAGAGACTGTATCCTCCATGCCCTGTCCGGAACAGCTGAAGTCAGCTGATGCTGACAGTCCCTAGAGATATACAGCTGAGTTTTTATGTCTTCAGGTTACATTGTAAACCCATCTAATTGCTCAGGCTTTTTGCTGAGAGGTTGACCTGTGTGCAGGGCAGTTGCGTGTTGGTGTGTGTCTTTTGTTTGTTTGGGTTATTTTGTTCAGGAGTTCTCTGACACATACATTTAATGTTTAATCTCAGAACTTTTCACAACTAAGTAATTGTGCCTAGAGTAGTGCTCCCCAAACTATTGGATATGTCCCTTCCTGGGGGGGTAGAGAAACTTTTTTTTTGGAGGGGGGGGGCGTGGTGGGGCCCTGCATGGGGGCTGGAGATGGAGCACCACCCAGCCCTACTCTGCCCCCAGACCAGCTTCGATCCCAGCCACAGCTCCACTCTGCCCCCAGACCAGTTCCAGCTACAGCTCCGCTCCTCCCCCTGCTTCACCCCCAACCCAACTCCGGCACCAGCTGCAACTCCACTCTGCCTCCTGCCCTGCCCATAGCCCAGCTTCAACCTCAGCCACAGCTCCACTCCGCCCCCAGCTCTAGCCCCAGATGCAGTTCCACTCCGTCCTATGCTCTTCCCCCAGCTCAGCTCTGCCTTCATTCCATTTCCGCCCCTGTGCCAGCTCCCCTCAATCCCCAGCTCCTCCCCTATCGCCAGTTCTGCCCCCAGCTCCGCCTTCAGGCCAGCCTCTCTGCTGAGCCAACTGTGGAGTAATGGAGGGGGGCACAGACAGATTCCATTACTGATAAGGGGGATCACAAGAGGAAAAGTTTGGGCACCGCTGGCCTAGAGATTGTGGTAGACAACAAGTGTAGCATGTTCTTAGATAGGGCTTGGTTCCCATTGCTACTATGAAGGGATGATTTACCTTTTGTAGGTCAAGTTTGTCTGTTTCTGATTCAAACTCTTTTAACCTATACATGGCTCTGCAGCCTATGTTTCAGTTTTCAGCCCAATTGGGAGCCATGCAGCACCTAAAGGACCAGCTGGAGCAAAGAACACGAATGATAGAGGCAAATATTCATCGGCAGCAAGAAGAGTTGCGTAAGATTCAAGAACAGCTTCAAATGGTCCATGGTCAAGGGCTTCAGGTGAGTTACAGTTGGATTAACACTGACTTTTTAGTAAGGACTTAAATGACTTTCTACATGCTGAACTCCACCAATCTAGTCAAAATGGATAATACTGGGAAAGCCCTGCCTTATAGATTGTTGCTACAGACTGTCAATTTCCAGGGAAGAAATTATGTATAGTATTCGGATCTGTCAGTTATAAAATTATTTTCCCATCATTGCCTTCATTTCACTAAACTGCTGGAGATATTGGAAAGAGAAATGCAGTTTCTAATTAATGTTGTCTTTTTCAAAATTTTGTACAAGCTGTCTTTGTACTTCTTTAAATGCAAATCTTAAACTAAATATGTAGGGATCTAATCCTCTTCACACCAGAGTTACACTACTGTATCTCTGTTAAATATTGAATTACATTAATCCAGAACGAAACTGGTATAAGAGATTTTAATCGTGCGTTATCCATTGCTTATAGTACACTCATAAAGCCTCTGGCACCTACAGTTAAACAGTATTTCTGTCTTTAATTGTTTTTCAAAGGTATTGTATTAAGAATTTTCAGTAATACTTTAAACCATCAATAGTTTGTTTTAAAAAAAAACTAATTTGTGGATTTTCTTAAAGATGTTTTTGCAGCAATCAACTCCTGGATTAAATTTTGGTTCTGTGCAGCTTACTTCTGGAAATTCTTCTAACATTCAGCAGCTTACACCAATAAACATGCAAGGTCAAGTTGTTCAGGCTAATCAAATTCAAGGCGGAATGAACACTGGGCATATTAGTACTCAGCACATGATACAGCAACAGCCTTTGCAGAGTACAGCAACACAGGTAAAGTTTGTCATAGGTACCTATGCTAGGTAGTATAATCACATGGAACCAAAATTGAAACCCATTATGGGCCTGCCTGATCCTGCTGTGATTCAATACAGAGAATTTTCATTGAAGTCAGTGGACATTTTGAATGTGCAAGAAACACAGGTTCATACCCTAAATGTTTCGGGTTGAAATATATTTTGTTTTCTCTTTCAGGAAAAGGCTTAGATTTTATAGTCTTCTCTTGATAGAAGAATTTTCAGGTATAAATGATGAGCAGTGAATAACAAGTAGTTCTTTTGGAAGGACCCATCCTCAAAAGCAGGCTTTAGCTAATCATTCTTCCTTTTCATGTGGCCTTTTCATTCAGCAGAGGAACATGTTTAAAAGTAGTAAAATGTGACTGTAAAGCCATAGAATCGGGTAGGGGACAATAAGGGCAGGTGTAATACCTGAAAATACTTTAAATTCAATTTTTTTTAACTCAGATTGAAAGTTAATGGTGTCCCTTTAAAATAATAGTATTTGATCAGTTAAAATGTGAATATATCTTTGGAACATTTGGTTTTGAATGAATAAAGAAATGTAACATTTTAGTCAAGAATTCTGTTTCTGGAGCCCTAAGGATTTCCACCCCCTACCTACTCACATTAACACATCCCTAGTTTTTTTATTCCTACCACCCTTGAAAGCCTTTTGTCATGGTGACCTATGTTGCCTTCAGTCCCAATAAAGTGCCTTCATAGAGCTCACTAAAGCTGATTGGACTAGTGCAAAGTGACGTGCTCTCTGTCTTCCCCTCAACCCAACGCTTCCAGGGACTGAGCATGCTTACACCTGCAGTTCTGCCTGGCCCATCATTCCACCTTTTTGTGCAGTTCTCCTAATGTTATAAGAGTTTTGGAAGAGGAGCATGGGGCTGGGACTGAGAAACTCCTGGATCCTAATCCTGGCACTAACACTCACTACATGGCCTGGGACAAATCATTTAACCTTTGTTTGCTCATCTGTAAAAGCTGGAATAATATATATTTACGTCACTCACAAAGATGTTGTAGGAATGGATTAATTATTTTGTATTTTGTACAGTGTTTTGAGAGTATAAAGCATATATAAGAACATTTAGTATTAGCAATAATTAACTGTTAGTGTACAGCATTTTTATTTATGCCTGCAAAGCAAGCTGTGCCTTCTGTGTTTGAAAGGGGTATTTGTTTTTACAGCTGTATTCAATTAATTTATGACTTGTTTTTCTTTCTTAGCATGCTCAACAAAATATACTTAGTGGGCACAATCAACAGGCTTCTCTTACCAATCAGTCACAGAATACACTTTCAGCCCCCTTATATAACACTATGGTGATTTCCCAGCCAACGACAGGAAATGTGGTCCAGATTCCATCTAGTTTACCACAAAACAATAACCAGAGTGGTGCAGTAACTACTTTCACCCAGGACAGACAGATCAGGTAAATATAAAGGAGCAATGTTCATTCAGATGATTTTGCTAGAGCTCTCTGTGCTTTAGTGGTCACCAGATCTTACGGAAAAGGAGACAAAAGTTAAACCAACAGTTTCATGCAGTTTTACTTAGTGTAGGCATGTGCATGTGCTGTAGTCTGAGGACCAAACTTGCAAAGAGATACTCCTGTAATTCCATGAAAACTCGTGGTGTTGAGGCACAGGTGGGAGGGGTGGGCCTTTGAAGGCAACGTGTAGCCCATTGCGTTTGCATTTGTTTGTTAGTTTGTAGTAAGCAAAGGAAAAATGGGTTTGTCTTGAATGACCCTGTCCGTGATAACTGGCACTTACCTCATCAGATTAATACAGGAAAGTTCATCCAGTGTACCTGAAGCAGATTTTTTTCCCCAAACGAAGCTGATGAGACCACCTGGTGTCTTTTCCCTTTCACAGATTTTCTCAAGGTCAGCAGCTTGTCACAAAATTAGTCACTGCCCCTGTAGCATGTGGAGCGGTAATGGTACCAAGCACTATGTTTATGGGACAGGTGGTGACTGCCTACCCCACTTTTGCTGCACAACAGCAGCAGCCACAGACATTGTCAATCACGCAGCAGCAACAGAGTCAGCAAGAGCAGCAGCAGCAGCAGCTCAGTACAGTTCAGCAGTCGGCTCAAGCGCAGCTGACGCAGCACCCGCAGCAGTTCTTACAGGTAACGCAGCAATGTCTAGAGCTGTCAGCTTGCACAGACTTTCACAGGTTCAGCATAGACTGCAAGTTTGGTAACTGAGAATGTTATTTAAATAAGCACCCTTGTTAATCTCAGACAAACGATGTGCACTGGAGGAGATGCTTTCATAGACCTTATTTAAAGTCTCTTGCGATGTTTCTTGTCAAGTTCACACATAAGAACTGCACTTAAAAACCTGTTTCCCAGCCTGTGGGCATTAGAGTACACTCGGAGCGGGACGTGGAGAAAAGGAGAGAAACAATGGGGACAGGAAAAATTGTCACACGGGTCCACCTCATCTCACCATAAACATACTTGCGTGATTCTAAGTAAAGGGGCAGGCATCTCTTTGTAAATCTCTCACTTTCCCTCCAGTTGCCATGGTGGCCCACAATGCAACAAGGTGTGAGCTGGCTCAGGAGTGTCTTTTCTCTGCTTCTGTGTAGCTGCAGGAGCTGTGAGCTGCTTCTGTGAGCTGGCTCAGGAGTGTCTTTTCTCTGCTTCTGTGTAGCTGCAGGAGCACATGCTGTCTGGGCCTCAGGGAGATACCAGTGGATGCCTGGGCAGCAATAGCCTTCTCATGAGTAAGGAGAGAAGAAGCCACGATGGGGGAGAGAAGAGATTGGATCAGAAAGAAAAGGAGGGACGGAGGAACAGATTGAGAATAACAAAAGAGCAAAAAAGAAAATACATACTAAAAATAAGAGAAATCAAAAAAGAGTGAAGAGGAAGAAAGAGGAGGTAGAATGGACTAGTAAAAGAAGAGGCAGCAGTGACCTTGCAGAACTAGCGTACTGGAATACGTCTCACAGGAAGGCCTCGGGAAGGGGGGAAAGGAGACATGCCGGTTGCCAGTCCATTAGAGGGGCAATCTGCTACAACAAAAACTTTGGGAACCACTGAACTAGATACACAGTCAACCTATTTGGACCTGAAATTTTGCCTCCTTTTAAAGGATTATAATCCCTTACAGCATCCCTAAATAATTTGTGTATATGTGTATGGGCATTCTCTGAAAATAATGTTAAAATTGCAAGTTAGATTCTTGAAATGTCAAAGGGAAAGTTGGCGGGTCAGCCTTAACTATACTCAGATTATTAGGGGTATGTGCTCTTATAAAGCCTTTAATTACAATTGCTGTGTATCTCTGCCTCTATAACTATTACCATAGTTCTCCTAGCATTGACATCACATACCGAGATCCAATAAATTGCTTTTCAGTTAGATGCTGAAAAATATTAATACTCTGTAGTTAGCGATTTTATTCTGAATGAATCTTCACTTTGTGCAATTATAAGTGAAAGTAGTCGTGGTCCTATTGATGTTTAACCTCGTGAGAGTTTTAAAGTGTAACCAGACCTGCATTTTCCTAGTGTGGGCAATAATCCTCTTTTATTTATTTCTTTTTAGACATCCAGGCTACTTCATGGAAATCAATCAACTCAGCTTATTCTCTCTGCTGCTTTCCCACTACAACAAAGCACTTTTACTCAATCACACCACCAGCAGCATCAATCTCAGCAGCAGCAGCAACTCTCACGACATAGAACTGACAACATGATTGATCCTTCCAAAGTTCAGCCACAGTAGCATGGGGATTCACTTCTTCTAGAAGCAAACAGCAGGGAGGGGCTGCTCCATAAACATTTGCACTGATGATGGTAGAGATAGAAGTCCAAAGGCTTTATAAAGTACAGTATTGAGGTCTACTTCTAACTTCTGGGAATCTGTTTGCAGAAGAAACTACTACAAAACGTTGTGGAGGTACCTTAGGTACAAAGAGCAAAAAGATAACAGGGACATGGCCAACTTTGACAGTCTTTTAGTTGTCCCAATTTCTGTGTTCTAAAGGATGTGCTGCCACGTAATAACTTGTCCAGATCAAGTCTCAAACCCTCAGTGAACTGAAAAGGGCACTAAAAATGTTGGTATCTTTAGCAGTCCTGTAAGTTTGTCAAATGTGACCATGGACATGCAGTTGCTCACAATAATGCTACAATACAGTCCAAAAGACATTTAAATTTTTTTTCTCAGATGATTATGGGACAAGTAAATATTTTCAAAATGTTGTGTGGAATCAGATTCTGTATTATACAGATGTTGTAAAACAATGTGTATATGTCTGGATAAAAGGAGAGAGAGCAAAAATATTTTATATGATGCATGAAAATGTAATCTTGTTATTTGTAGGGTTGAATGTTTCCCTAAATTCTCACACCATGCTCTGACTAATATTTTCCTCTGTTCTACCCTTTTGTTTACAACATGATGCATCATAATTTTCACCCTTAATGTGGGCACAAGTCTCTTGTTTGTGCTTTGTCTGTGATGTCACAGTTTGTTCAGTGAGGTATAGTGTGCTGGTTAGCGGATTTTTTGGGGGTTAAATTATTGATGAAACTGTTTGAACTGATGGTCACGCATCACGGTTCAAGACATTCAGATTTCAGAAGTATTATCCATCATTTCACAATTATTCATTGTTTTTTGATTGAAAAATAGGAATTTGCACTGCTTTATTGTGGATGGTTTGGAATTTTACTCCCCAAAGCTATCTTTTGATATAGATCATAGTTGGAAATATTTATGTAAAGGGTTTTAAAAAAACTACATGAAAGTAATTTTTAAAAATTTGTCAGTTATAGGAGTAATTTGCACAACAATATATTTACACTTAATAACATTTTAGGCACTTTTTAACCACCTTCTCTGTGGTGAGAATTGTAACTTGTTAAAATATGTTGGAATCTTTTTATTCTCCTTTAAAAATTAGATCTTTCTTCAGTCAAAACTGATTCAGGGTCATTTTAAAACAAAAAAACAAGAAACCCACAGTGCCTTGATTTTAATTCAGGTGATAACGTTGAACATCTTGAATTATGTTGTCTTGAATCTGTTACGATTTTACAATTTTGAAGTCTTAGTATAATCTCAACAAAACGTGTTTCTACTTCATAGCTATATCTTGTTTGTGTTCATATATACAAGTATTTTAACAATCGTCTGAGTTGAGATCATGAGCATTTTTTAAAGGAGGGCCTCTCCCCTCAGACACTAAAATGGAAACAGATATCTAATGATTTACCTGTAAAGTGTTCAGCGAGTAAGGAGTAGCACTATTTAGAGGCTCCAAAACAGAGATTAGTCATTTGGGGGGGGCGGGGAATTAATCTGACACTTTTCAATCAGATCAGATCCAATTTTACTTTATTGATTGGAATTTAATGGAAAAATAAAGAGGTGAGTAGGACTGCATGTTTAACACACTGAGTGTTGACTTAAAAGGGATACCACTAAACTAAGACTTCAGAAGGCAACCTCACTTTATAAAGATAATAAAAAGTTCCAACAGAAATGACTTCCTATTTTTAAATGTTCAGTAGATTTCTATGGTACTACTTCATACAAATCACATCTGCAAAGCAAAATGAGCTAATACTAAGATAGACTTAGTAGTTAAAAGAGAAAATTAATTAAAATTAACACTGAGGAGGGAAAGTTTTTAGTCAAGAAGCTGAATTAAGTCAGAGTATTAGGGAGGAGCTGTATGAATGTAACCAAATTGTGGTGGAATATTAAATATTAGAAACAGTTTGATTGTATTATTGGGTGACCAGAGCTGACTGAAAGGTAGTGCTAAGTTAGTGAACACTAGATGCAGTTACCTTTTGAAGCTTGTTCTTAAAATTAGCCTTGGCCTTTCCACTGTCGTCATCTCATCAGATTAGCCCCTCACCCCCAAACAATAAAGCAACAGATCAACAGTGGATCCTAGGAGAATCACAGTGGAAAAGGGAAGAGGGCGTAAGAAGTAAAGAACCAAAGAGAACTGGATTGGTTTCTGCTCCAGGAAGCCTCTTGCAACAAGGAGTAGGAATAGATACAAATATTAAACATATCCAGGAAACTTTCTCTCTCTATGCTCTTTAAAGGGATTTCAGTCATTCCCTGAACCAGTATAATTGTTAGAAACATGTATTTTTTTAAGTTTTAGAAAAGCAAAACTGCATTGACTTTTATTTATTTTTTTCAAATTGCCTTGCTAATCCTGCCATAGCATTCCGCCTGTATCCAAAATTTAAGCTGCATTGACCAGAGGTCCATTCCATAAAGACTTTTAGTGGGAAATAGACTTGTTAGATAAGGGTTTTAACCTAATTACAATAATAAAATAGCACTAAAGAAGGAAATTGGGAGAGCTTTAATATTACTCTTAGAAATGCAGTGTGGTGGTAAAACCAACCGATAAGATGTAGTATTTGCAGCTACAGAAAATGCAGAGCATAACCAGCAGACAGCTGAGAGAGTTTTATATATAAGCTTCATTCAAATCCCCTCTCTCAACCAAAAAAATACTGTGGTGTGCTGTTGTAGGTCAGACAATAAAAAGGCAGCCTAACTTAGGTGTGAGAGGTTTTATATTAACATAGCTCTTGGCAGAGGACTAAGAGGAAAAATTCTGTGCTTTGATCAAGAAGCCTTCCATAAGCTCAGAGGGGAAAGTCATCCAAAAATGAAGCTACTCTTTACCTGCTAGCTGATAGAGAAGAGGGGGAATTCTAAGAGACTGAAAAATTATTACATACATTTGAAAAGCTTCTGCCACAATTCAGGCAAATGTTTTAAAAAAAAAAACCAGAAAAAGCACACAGTATTTCACTGACTTTAATTGGCATGGATGTTCTGCTTCTCTTTCACTGACTATTAAAGGATTTGTGTTCAAACAAGGCACTCACTTCTGGTCCTATTAAAGTCAATTGCAAAACTCCATTGACTTCAGTGGGAAGAAAATTGGGCCCCAGTCTTTCTCTCTTCTAATCAGCCTGCTGCTTCCGCCCAGCTTACTCACAGGTGTGGCAAACCTGTTGTTTGTGACATCCCAAGAGATATCATAGCATTCGCTGCTGTGATGTGTAATGTTACAGAATGACTCTGACAGGAGTGAGGAAGTTGGCTAAGAAGGAGAAAATGTTGTATTATGGATAAATGCCTTGGTGACGTACAGTTAAGTAAAGTATCATGCTGTATTTTCTTAATAGAGTTTTGATGAGAAAATTAGTAAGTTTGCCTGGGTTGAGTGAGAACTCAAAGAAAAGCCTCAGAATTTCAGAGGGAAAAGAAATATAGCTATTTTTATATTATATTTAATATATGTTATATTTGTATATAAATATGAAAAGATTATAGTAAGAACTCTCCATATGCCTTCCATTTTATCTGGACGTTTACCTCCTGGTGCGATGGCTCTAGGGTATCACCATCTTTGTAGGCATTATGCCTGCTGCCAACCAACATCTAAGTTAATATTCCAATATCTTTACAACAGATAGGCCCCACTTCAGCAGTATGCCTAACTTGAAGCATGTAAGTTAGTCCAATTTAAGTGAATGCTGATGTACTGTGCTCAGTAGGGTCCTTAGTTCTCCTCAGTGCCCATGCTGGCAATTTTTCATGGGAAAAGGAGAAACCCTCGCAAGACTCAAGTAGTGCAGTTTAAAAAAGGGGTTTGGAATAATGATAAGCACTTTACTGAAAAAAAAAACCATTTTGAAAACAGTTAATTATTTTAGGCAATGGAACAGTTCAAAAGTGGTCCAAAGGAATCAAAATATAGAAAACTGTCAAAAAGAGGCATTTCTGGAAAGTGTTTCTAAATGTGGTGATCCTTTGAGGCTCTAAGTGTGAGATTAAAAAGGCATCTAAAATTGGTTGATTTTGTTTTAATATGGCTTTGGGAAAGGCTAAATCTACATAAATACTATCTTCTTTTAGAGATTTCTTTTAAAGTTGCACAATTGCCTGTAAGAAAGAAATGATCAGGAGGCATATTAGCCTGTTCAGTAATTCTAAATGGCCCTTGGGATTATAATTTGCATTAAAATATGTGTAGAGGGTTTACAGATGTGGCCTTTAGTAGACTGTTGCAGTCCCCAATTCTAGAATAACTAGCATTCTTAGCGATAAAACCAGATGTAGTTATGAGTGCGTTTTAAATGACATGGCATCATGCAGCGTCAGCGCATGCATGTTAGATTCGTAAGTACAGTATCTCCTTTGGAAATCATTCTTGAAACAAGATACACATTGAGAAGGGCTGGGGAAATTATTATTTTTGGCTAAAAGGGAAAAAAAGACTAACATAGTGCTGAATCTTTTTTTTACTCATCCCCAGTGGAAAAAGTTAAAAACTATTTGATACTAATTGGAATAAAGAATTTTGTATTCAGTATATTTGAAGTTGAATGTTGAATGGCTCATAGTAAATGAGATAAACTTTGAGAGAGATATTTAAATTAAATCTAGTTGTCCATTAGACCTTTTTTTAATATCCTGATTTTAACACTACATTCCTTGTTTTTTTCTTTAATAAACAAGTAATTTACAGGCTTTGTTTGCTTCATGCTTTGTCATCTGCATGGGTTTTGCCAGCATGGTATGCTAAATTGTACCTATAAATAAAAAGGAAAAACAAAACACTGTGTATGAACCAAATACTGTATTGCCTGATATGGAGATCCCAGCCAAGACTGAGAGGTGCTGCACTAATAGACAATCAAAATGGGTGACTATTTATGAAAGACTTTTGGGAATGATCTTAAAGTAGTAACTGCTTTGAAAGCAGCTGAGTTTTTTAAATGAGGTAAAACTATTTATTTTAAAATATATCAAGTGGACTGAATTTTGAGTTTTTAAGCAGTGTTGATTTCACAGTGTCTTGGGTTTTGGTTTGGTTTTGTACTTTCTAACTGGCATTAGATTTGTATATGTAGAAAACTAGTGCCGCTCATATTGACGTCAGGAAATGTAGATACAGTTCCCTGGTGTTCATGTGACCATTACTAACTGTCAATTTTTTAATTGAATAAATGTAACTCATTTGAAATTCTACTTCTTGTAGCTTCTAAGGTTCTGGTAACTTTTCTAATTTCACTTTCATATCCTACAGGGTTCCATAGTTAAAGATCTCTTAACATTCGAACAAGTATACCAAAGTCACTTCCTTTCTAATCTCTTCTTCCATACCCCGACAAAGAACAGTGATATGGCAAATGGGGGCGGGGCTATATTTAAAATGTATATTGCACTTTTTCTTGACTACTTTCTGTATCACTTCATAAAATGATGGCCTGTCCTGAAGGTTACAGAGATGTCCTTGTTTCTTGCATCTTATGTTGTTTTCAGCCGTTGTGTAAGGGATATAAAACAGATGGCAGTCTCTGTTTGAGTTAAAATAATCTAATGCTTTCAAAGTGTAGTATTACCTGTTCAGATTATGCCCTTGGATATATCTGTGTATTCTTCATGATGTGTAACAGAAGGCAGAATTTGACCTAATTTATGTGTCTTCCTTACTATCTTGAAACTGATCAAGGCAGTCTTGTTTGAACATGTACTCTTTGCAACTAAAATGTTTTAATAATGAAGTGTAAAGATTTCATGCCTTCCTTACATCTGCATGGGGACATAAATAGGAGTTCTGTATGCAGATCTGGGGCAGCGTATAACCCAATGTGGTGGTTTAACTAAATAGACTGGGCCAGATCCTGCTCTCATACTGAAATAACTCTACTGACTTCTGGTTGGCATTGGTGGGGTTACACTGGAATGTGAAATTGGATCTAAAAGTGTACCCTGTAACTGAAGATGATGGGAATGTGGAAAATGTGCTAAAAGGTTTGTTTTTGTTTTTAATTTCTGGGCAAACTATGACATCACTTCATTGTCAGAACGTTGATATTTTCATGTTGGGAGTGAGATTGTACTGGTGCAATCCCATTGCTGGCAATGAGTGCACTCAAACTATTTGTGCAAAGTTAATGTAGAATTAGCCATACAAATTCTTTAGCTGCAAAAACAAATCTGCACCAGATGGTGGTCTCTTGTTATAAAAAGACAATCAGATTTCTTAAAACAGAACTTAGGAAATATCAATGTATTTTCCCATATTCTTATCAACCAGAAGAGCTATAATTCAAACTGCTGATACAACTGAAGCAGTGGTGTTCAATTACATTTCACTGTTGTGCAAGTTTGGGAACCAGCACCTTACTTAGACAAGGCCATAACTGTTGAATATTTGTAAAGATTAAAAATTGAAAGTCTAGTTAACTCAGCACTTTTTTTCTGCCTCAGAGCTAGTGGAAAATAGAAGTGTTTAATTTTTGTAAATTTCCTATTGTTGACATGTAGTTGAAACAACATGAATGAATAATTTTTCACTCTTACCAGTGTGCCGTACAGAGCTATGGATGCACTGTCCTTTCCATTACTGTCACTACTGCTTGGCTCTTGAAATGAATTGGATCAGTGTAGTTAATTTGGGGGGAAATCATCATCCTAGTCAACTAGAAGAAACTAAAAAAAATTATGGTATATGCTAAGTACAGATAGGTGACACAGGAGTGAATGAAAAGCTGTTTTTCCTTCCTCAAGAACGCTGCTGGTGTTGCAAATGCTGTCTACACTAGCAAACTTCATAGCTCTATTTCACCACTGATGGAACTATTCTGGTATTAGGGTATGTCTACACTTACCATGGATCGATACTGTGGCGATCAAGCCACCGGAAGTCGATTTAGCGGGTCTAATGAAGTCCTGCTAAATCGACCACAGATTGCTCTCCCGTCAACTCCGGGAGAACGAGAAGCCTAAGCTAAGTCGATGAGAGAGTTTCTCCCGTCGACCCAGTGCAGTGTAGACACCACAATAAGTTGACCTAAGCTACGTCGACTCCAGCTACGTTATTTACGTTGCTGGAGTTGTATAATTTAGGGCGACTTAACCCCCTAGTGTAGACCTGCCTCTTGTGAAGACAAGGCCAAATAGTGACTTTAGCTTGTGAGACTTGGGGGCCAAAGATGCCAAGAGTGTGAATGACAGCACTGAACAGATTTAATTTCATTATTTAATCCTCCAGAACATGAACAGAGATTTTGGTTAGGATGAGATCCTATATTAACCTGTGTAGGGTGAATGGGCCTTTTCTGACTTGGGCCAATCTTGCACCTTTACTCATGTGAAGTCAGTGGGGCAACTCGTGAATAAGGTCTGCAGGATGGGACTATACAGGAGGGGCTTCAGCTGGATTGATTATGGACGTGAGTAAGGGATCCAGAATCCAGGCCTCAAACTGCTGCAAAATCTAGCATGAGCTGTATTTAGGAATAGACTCCGAGGTTGATACAGGCTGGTTTTCAGGTATAATTGGAAGGCAGTTCAGTTTGTACAATACGTCGTTCTAACCTGTGCAGTCAGTCACTGACTCTCACGACCACAAAATTTACATCTAAATGCCATTAAGTAGTCCTGCTTCAGAACTGTAAGCTCATTACTAGGCTTTTTCTGGAATGGATCCAACACATTCACATTATTCTCCTGATACTGTGTTTTTATTAGTGTTGAAGATTGTACTTTATTTTTGCCCAGTTTCTATTGAAAACTTTGTACTAGCAACATATCAAACCTGAGGTTTAAAAGTCTGGTGGTAGCTTAATCTCCCTGTAGTGCTCTTTAACATATAGAGAAATTAAATGAGACAAAGTATTTTGTTTTACCAAGTTATCTTTAATTATACTAATCTTGGTGCAGCTTTAAAAAGATAAGCAAGCTTGTACTAATACTGTGTTCTTTTTCCCCTTTGAAATACTATAACTGATGTCTCCCGGATTACATTTCATCACAACAGAGCCAAGCAGCAGCTACCCCTGTGGCTGCCTTTTTTTGCTTCCATTATTAAAGGTTGGAAATAAAACCTACCTCGTGTTTTTCCATGTGACTTACATTTCAGCTTGGTTTTTGCCTGCACTGAAGCCTGAATACGTTGTTCACCACTGCACTGTAGTTTTATGGGCAAATTGGCTAGTAAGTGAGCTGCTTAGTCACTGATGCAGCTTCACATTTGTTTACATTCACTTGGCCGTAATATTACATCTACATCTGTTTCCTTCCCGTGAGCCAAGGAGGAGATCCTATTAACCTTGTTACTTAGAAACCTGTCATTGATTATGTTCTTAAAGTAGCGTTTATCTGCAGGACCCATGGGCCTTCTCCAGATAACTGCTTATAATAGTCCTTCAATGAGGGTAGAGGACTTTAGGATTCTGTATTCATATATTGCAAGCATTTGCCTGAAGCCAGGAAAAAATATGGCAAGCAGTGGGCCAAGGCTAGAACAAGTAAATAAAAATGTCACTTGCTCTTTCCTAAACTGTTTCAGATGTCAGTTGCCAAAGCCAGAGCATAGCTTAATAGATATTACAGCCCCTCATGGGGACCATCAGTGTTACCCAGGCTTTCTTCAACAGAAGAGCCCATTTAATGTCACTGGAAAAGCTCAATGCTTTAACCAGTAGTAGGGCTCAGTGTTTCTCACAAAGGTCTCACAAGTCACTGATTCCGTGACTTCCTGTGACCTACGTGACTTCTGCAGAGGCCAGTGTGGCTGGCCCCGGGGCCAGCTGCTGAGACAGCCCTGGGGACACCCAAACCAGTTTCTGCTGGAGCGGCTCTGCAGCCAGCTGCACTGGCCACTGCTCTGGCAGTCCCGCGGGTGGTCCTGGTGGTGGCAGGAACTGCCACAGCTTGGCAGCTCCTGGAGGCAGTGCCAGGCGGCGGGAGGAGCAGCTGGCCCTGGGGTTCCCCTCCCACCCCCCGCAGTTAGTGCTCCTCTTCCCCCTCCTCCCCCCCCCCCAAAAAAAAGATTCAATCACAGGTATTTTTAGTAAAAGTCATGGACAGGTCCCAGGCTGTGATTTTTTTGTTTCTTGCCTAGGACCTGTCCATGACTTTTACTAAAAATACCTGTGATTAAATCAGTAGGGAGGTAGATCAAAGGGTTAGCTGGAGCCTGGCTAATTGCAGGAGGGGGAGGGGGAGGTGTTGGTAACCAGGGAAGGGAAGATGGGAGGCACAGGTCACCTTGAGAGCTCAGGCTTGGGAGGCTTTTGTTCTCCATCCAGCGAGATACTTCATTGCTTATTTCTCAGTGCTAGGAGCCTGGGTAATAGGAGGACCTGGACCCTTTTGGCGAAGGAGGAATACAACTGCCATTACTGAAACCTGCCGGGGTGATTTGTATGCTTGGAATGTTACAAGCAGGAGTTCTAACCACTTAGGAAGGAGAAAGTGGGTGACAGGGGTGGGGAAGAAAGACACCATTAGCTGGTTTACAGTTGTTAATCACTCAGATCTGCATAATGACAGGTTTCAGAGTAACAGCCGTGTTAGTCTGTATTCGCAAAAAGAAAAGGAGTACTTGTCTCTAAGGTGCCACAAGTACTCCTTTTCTTTTTTCAGAACTGCAGGCTCTTAAATGCCCAGAGACCAATGTGTTAACAGACAAAGCCCAAGAGGGCCAGGGAAACAGAGGAAATGCTCTTTAAGTACTTGGCTGAATTGTATGGACAGAAAAATTGTGGTATGGGGGCCTCAATTTGGGGGAAGATAGGTAAAATATGTTTCTAAAAAATATACAGAAGTTTATAACACAAGATACTGCAGGCAATGAGAGGTAACTTTTGGACCTCATTATGGTGGATAAAGATGAATTAATCACTGTTCCCTAGGGCAGTGGTCTCCCACCTTTCTACACCCAAGATCACTTTTTGAATTTAAGGGCATCCTAGGATCTGCCCTGGCCCCACTCGGACACATCAGCACCTCTGCCCCATCATGAGCCCGGCCATGCCAGCCAGTAGTGTACTAAATGGCCACACTGCGCCTGGACCTGGGGCGCTGGGGCACGTGGCACTGCCCCCGCAACTCCTATTGGCCACAGCTCCCTGTTCCTGGGAGCTGTGGGGGCACTGCTTGCAGTCAGGAGCAGGGCGGAGACCCCTATCCCCCACCCCTCCCACAGGGCATGCTGGCCTCTTCCAGGAGTGGGGGGGCGTCCTCAGGATCGACAGGTTGGTGACCAATGCCCTAGGGGCACTGAGGACAGTCCCAACCAGTAATATATATCCTTGGTGCTTCAAAAGGGGGACTGAGGAAAATTATATGCAAAATTAGTGGGAGGAAGCAGTTAAGCAGAAAGATGAAAATGAAAACTGGGAATTTAAGGAGAGCTTATGAGATGTTTAAAAGCCACAGTTGTAAAAGAATACAGCTCAGGGAGTAAACGCATCCATTAGAAACAATATTGTGTTCAGAATCAGTGAAGTGGGGGGAATGGCAATGAATATGCTTGAGGGGTTCTGAACTGACTCCTTCACCATCCAGCTTTTGCTCGTTATAGATTTTACAGACGCTTCCTAATGAAGTGCCAGTGTCTTCACTGTAGCCTCAGTCAAGCATGGAGAACAGCGAGGCTCAGTGCTCAAACTTCATTGCCCTGCAACACCCGTCTGACAAGAAAAATTAACACACAACCCCAGGAAGCGGGACTGAAGCCTGAGCCCACCCAAGCCCAGCTGGGAGAGGCCAAAGCCTGCACTCCATTGTCCGGGCAGGGGGCCTGTTTCCTTAGCACCCACAACCCAGGGCTGAAGCCGAAGCCCAGGGCAATGAGGGTCAGGCTTTGGCTTTGTCCCTGGACCCCAGCCAATCTAACGCCAGCCCTGATTAAAATGGGGTTGTCATCCACTTTGCAGTCATGACCTAGTTTGAGAACTGCTGAGCTAGTGGCTGATATCCCATGTGAACGTTCAGCAGAGGTTTTAGGATGGAAGTAAAAAGTATTCCCAGGGTATGTAAATAGATATTAGCTGGAGCAGTAGGCCTAGATCTGGGCCTCTCACTTGACTACTGAACCACATGAGCCATTCACTCACTTTTCCCTAACGCAGCAACTTTCTAATTATTTATCTACAGTGCAGGTGGGTCTCCAACAGGCTGGGTGAGAAAAGGTATGAGACCTAGCCACCACCACCTGGTCTGACTCTTACAAGAAATGGCTTAAGTAAGTGCCTGGCTCAGGGTTGCAAGCAGAGATAGGTGCCTCCTGCCAGTCTCAACTGTGGAAGAGGGGTTGGTTGTAGGACACACACCCCTCTCATCATTGTCTGCTGTTGTAACACCACAGACCCCCGGTCTTCGCTGGGCAGGATTGAACCTGCGAACTCTGGAGTGTGGGGGGGTGGGTGGGGGAGTGTGTGTGTGTGTGTATCTCAAACAAGTTGCCCAGTGTTTACCTAGAGCCGCTCTGGCCCTGGGACCTAGGGGCAGGGGAGCACAGGGGTCTCTGTGTTGCCCTGGCCGCCCCTCTAGGTACCTCCCACGAAGCTCCCACTGGCCGCGGTTCCCCGTTCCCAGCCAATGGGAGCCCTGTGCCCCCCCACCCCAGGTTCCAGCTCCTTCCCCAACCTCCTGAGCCCCCCTGATGCACCCCAACCCCCTGGGGGCAGGGAGGGGGCGGAGTTGGGGTGGAGATTTCAGGGAAGAGGTTGGGCCTCATGGAGGGGTGGTCAGTGGTGTGGCCCTTGTGGTCGTTTGAGACCTCTGGCTTAGTGCATGAGCTAAACGCCAAATAGGGATTTAGAGCAGACTCCTTAATCGCTAAGTGATCTCGATGGGGCAGAACACCACGGCCTAGCTCAGCTGTTGCTCCCTGCTTAGCAGGCTTTTGTGAATCCTATTTCTTCCCAGTCATTGTATAGGCACCTAACCAAGGCTTATATCCCAGTATCTATCTAGGCACTTAAACTGTAGGTGTTTTGACACAGCTTTACTGGCTGACGTCCCTTTGTGAATCTAGCCCAACGTGTGTTGTACCACCTCCTTCCCCAGTTCTAAAAACAGAGTTAGGTGCACACACTGAAGTCCAAGGATTGTGGCATTAGGGTCATAAAACCACAGGATGCAGCAGGGGTTTCTCCAACTAAGGTCTTGCAAGCACTGTGCTTCTCCAAGAAGCAGCAAGCCAGCCCCTTAAAGCCCTTTTCCCGACCTGGAGTTTAGCCTGATGATGCTCGCAGGCTGGGTTGTAACAGCCAGGTGGGCAGGGTTGAAACTACATCTTCCCTGTCTGGGTTCTACTGGCCTGGTGATTTCAGGATTTTGCAAACCCCAAGCCCCTGCTTCATAACCCACTTGTTGAAAGTAGCTGGACTCCTGAACCCTCAGAGCTGTAATTGTGTATGGGACAAACTACACACTGGTCCAGTACCCTGGTCAGATGACCCACATACTGACACCTCAACACGGGATCAGTTTTATAAAATAGGTAAGCTACACCCCAAGCATTGTGGTATTATGCAATTTGAACACATGTAAAATGACAATATGGGGAAATGAGGTGGTGTAACTGTCTGGGCCCCAGGATATTAGAGAGAGAAGGTAGGTGAGGTAATAGCTTTTACTGGATCCACATCTGTTGGTAACCTGAAGAGTGCTGGTGTAGCTTGTTTCACCCCCCGAAGTTGATCCACACCCACCTTGTGGAGGAAGGTACTGCCTCACCCCTTCCCTGCATTCCTTTTCCATATTTCACCTGTTCTCAGCGTGATACGTCGACCTAGTTTTACATGTCAAAAGTATAGCCTTAGTTGTAAGTCAAAACTTATACTAGCATCAACTCCCTCCAGGTCCTGTTCCTCACTGTATGAGAACTTTCTCCACCATGGAAAAATGTCCATGGAGTGATGAGCTGCAATTCCACAGCAGGTGGGTGCTTTTAGCCCTGTTCTGCATGTCACCCACTGGCCAGCAGCTGGTGCTGGAAACTAAAAAGCTAATTTAACCTTGGCATTTTTTGAAATGGTAGGCTGCTTTACACCTAGCTTAAAATACACCCTCCCTTACCTCTGTTCTTAGTTTGAGGTTTTGCACTGAGGCTCATGAGTTTGGCGCAGTTATGAAATACAAGAAAAAATTCACAGCTGGTGAGACTGTGGGTGGGATCCTCTCCCTCCATGAATTATTACCTCCAACTAAGCCACTGCCACTAGTGTAGAGAACACTAAAATCACTTAACTCCTAGGTAGCTTGCTGCCCAAGGGAGTTTTCAGCCCTAATTTAGGCACTCAGGTTCCCCCTCCATTGTATGAGGCCAGGTCTATACTACAGAATTGTGATCAGTATAACTGCTTTGCTCAAGGGGCGGCAAAAATCCATACCCAAGTGACGTAGTCATACCACCTTAACCACGCTCCAGGTGTGGTCAGGTCACATCTCTGGGATTGTTAGTAGACCCCAGTGGGTATGGAGGCGAGGAAACAAAGTCACACTGGGACTCATTTGCTGGGCAGCCTCAGGACTTACACTTTAAAGAGACACCAGCTATTTAGACTAGTCAGAGTCCCTATCTGTGGTGCTGAAGTCACCACCTTCAGAACCCTTCTGAAATAGCAAGAGGTATCTTGATCTGGAAACTTTAGTGCGGTTAGCAGGAGTTTGAGGAGGGGAGGCTAGAAGACTGTCGTTTGATTCACTTTATTTCTGTAACTTCCCACAGATGTTCAGAAACCTTAAAAAGGCAAAATTAATCCGAACAATATATGCCCAGGTTCATTCTTCTGGCAAGTTTGATGCTGGTGTAATTCACCTACTTTAACATTTACTTTAGTGCACTTGCACTTTCTCTGCTTGCAATTAATTGTTAGAAAGATTAGTCAAAGAGGCACTGTAGAGAGGTACATTTAGGTTTTTGTTGTTGGGGGTTATATGGAGGAACATCTTAGAGAAAGTGCTGAGGGGGAAGGCTATTACTACAGTTAAAAGTACAGTTATTTTGGTACATACATACTATAATCTGAGGGCATCTAGACAGACAATTGCTTTTTGGATCAAGGTTTGCCTGCCCCAAGAAGTTTCAAGTTCAAGTGTTTGTGAAAGTTACACTTCAAGCCTACAACTATGTCAGACTCAGTATTTATATTTGTCTTAGGGCACCGGCCAAAGCCAGCCATCATGGATTGCACTTTACAGAAGCCTGCTACTTCATGTATTTCAGCTTAAAACACTGCATTATATGCCACGCACCTGGTGTGAATTCAGAAGCCAGCTTCACCTTGTATAAACAGCAGAGTGCTTACAGGTATATTCTGGTAATGAAGCTGTGCAAAAGTTGTCATGACATCACTCCAGCCACAAAATCAACATAGCTGCCCTTTTCGACCATACCTGGATAAGAAGTGAACCTCTCCCTCAGTGCATGCAAGCAGCCGTTACCTTGCTCTCTGCTAAGGGAATTAAATGAACCACAATCAAAAAAAGTTGAAAGTAACTAAAATGGAGACACCACTGTTTTATTTCCATTCCCCCATTACACTATTAAAGAAAACATGAACATAACTTATCTGTAAGAATTGCATTATTGTTCAAATTTGAGAATGCAGCATTGTCAAATATTGACTATTTTATTACTATGATGTATATTGTAAGTTTTCAACTTAATACAAAAAGGAATTGTTTAGTAAAGAAAATCAGATCTAGCCAGATTGTCTGTTGTTGAAAACAGTACATTGTGAGTCAGCACTTTTGTTGACTTCAGACCAAAGCCCCCTGATTAAGATATTTGCCTTTTTAAATTAATTCTAAACATTTCAATAGGTGGCTCAGTCACTTAATGGCATGGGAGCTGCCCTCAGGTTTCTTAGGCTACCAGGGCATCCTGGAAGTGAAGTGTGAGAGAGTCAATGATTTTCTCCTTAATATTGGAGAAATTTGTAACATCATAATGCCAGTTGGCAAGGCGGCAGCTCATCTTGCCAGATGGATAAGCTCTAGAGCAGACAGCAATAGTGATCACGTGTAACAGAGGAAGGAAGCCTCATGTTTGTGGATGCAGATCCTCAAAACCCATCTGATCGGGTTCAGCAAGCAAGAAAGCCACTCAAATCCTGTGAGGCACCCAACCACCACCTAAATACACCTTGCAAACCAATCTTCATGGCATAGGGTCCATGAATGTGCCAAACTCACTGCTATAGAAGTGCAGTCTCTCATTTTCAGTGCTTGTTTAGCAACAATACTTGTACATTATATACAGCAACACACAAGGACAGACTTGTTGCTCCCGATCCTTGCTCTTTAAAGACAATGAAAAAAAGCTTGTTAAAAACCAGACTCCGGGCTTATAAATAGTGCAGAGAAAGCAAATGCCAAGAAAACAATGCCTCCTATGATTGTCACTGAAAGGCAAAAAAGAAAAAAGTTAGATGTTGTACAGGTAAAAATAGCTTTAAAACAAGTTAAATTCACTTCTACCATGCCTCATGAGGGGTCCATTTTCATGGACTTGACTTCCACACCAATAAATACAGTTCAGAGGTTATTTAAACTGCCTGAACGAGAAGTTATTTCTGGCTCATGCAGCACCCTGCCAAGGTGTGTCTTTTGTCATCCTACTGTCTAGCTGCACTGATGTAAATAAGGATACATTTTGACCCTTAAAATGAAACTTGGTTTTAACTCTATTATACATAAACCAGAATAAAATGCAGCCTGCTCCCCCAGAATTGAGAAGTTTTGGCTGACAGGAGTAAGAAAAAAAAACAACCCTACTTTGCTCTACATTAAGGCAAAGGTGCGGTCACAAAGAGCAAATGTTGATGAGAGCCGCTAGCACAGTTCTCCAGATTATACCAGCACCGAAAATCTGACTTCAGAAACATTACAACTACAACTCCAGTGACCAGAGAAATCGTATCATGATGTTTCTCGGCAGCATCGTAAGTCACTATTTGCTGATGAGATACTAACATTTCCTTGGCCAGTGTAAACAGGGGACTATCTAAGTTTCATGAATAGCGTTTACTTTTAAAATGTGTGTACGCTATTGCTGCAGAAATAAAATTTTCTTGATGCGTCTTGTACCTTTTCCGGGGGGCAAGAAAGTACATTTGGAAGAAGCTGTGGCCTGCTTCCAAGATGGGCATATCCCTGTTCGTCAAAACATTATAAAAACAAACACCCTCTATGCACAGCTGATACTCTGAAAAGTAGTTGTTCCACACGTACAATAGCTCTAAATAACATTGACACACAGCTGGGATTTTTGGATAGCCTAACCCCCTTAATCCCCCTCCTTTGAAAGACCCAGCCTAAACTCCTAGACGGTGGAATCCCTGCTGCTGTTTGCCAGACAGCATACTTTGCGTTTCTTAGATGCTTAAGATTTTCTTCCACCTCCATACCCCAGGAGCTAAATTATGTGCCTCATCTTAATTTATTTTTAAACCCCTGATATTGGAATTCAGTACCCACCTGAAACTCAAATCACAGTACGAAGAGACTTGTTACATTACCAAACATGATTACGATTGCGCTCCTGGACTAAGTTCCTCCATAGTGCCAACAAGCACTAAGTTGCAAGGAATGCACAATCTCAGCTAGGCTGGTTCTACTTGCGGTGGCATGTAGGCTGTGTGTGCAGTGAAAAGTAGGCTGTGTCCACACTGTGGTGTGTAGCTCCACATGTCGTGGATAGACTCTGGCAACAGGGAGGCAGTGTGAAAATAGCAGCGATGGGGGAGGCACTGCTTGGGCAAGTAAAGAACCATGTAGGGTACATACCGCATGGTTCAAGTGTGTCTTCACTTTACTCCCCTACGCCATGCTTTGCCACGTACAGTGCTATTTATACCCATGCTGGGGGAACAAGCCATGTATGTATTCTACCTGCTGCTGGAAGAAGTGTGCGGTGTAGATATACCTTGAGAGCTCTCCTCTGCAGGAGGTACAGTCATGTGGAAGTGACAAGTCCTAAAGGCAGCTATAAAAGCCTCCAGTGAGTTTCACAGCGTGACAATCAAAAATTAAGTTAAACACACTGATTTAAGCTCCTTCACATACCTTCTTTAGCATTAAAAAACACTGCCTTTAACTGCACCTCAAGTGCACATACCATCATTTTCGTTCTGATGGTCCCTGAAGCCAGCTATAGTTATATTGAGTATTTCTTTTTTCAGTTAGAATGAGATTTCACTTACCAGTCCTAACAGAAATTTTTTGTGCTATCATCCTTCCTCCAATAACTGCTAACCCAGTGCATAAACAGTGTCCCACTGTTCCTCCCACTGCCACACCGTAGGGATCCTATGCAAACACAAACGATCAACATTAGCACAGTTGAAAACCTACAAGGCTCAAACAGCAGTCTACTAGGAAAAAAATTATGCTTTCCTAGTTTGCTGCAAGGCAAGGTTACCCCAGAGAATATCACCAACCCCCCTGAGGGGTTTTGCATGGCTCAATAGCAGTTGTTTCCTACAATACTGAGGAACAGTCACAAATGAAAAAGACTTAAAATCTGATAAATCAGGAGCAGCCTATTATGGCACTTTTCAACCATCTTTAAGTGGTTTAACACAGACCCAGAATTCACTTTGTTTACCCACCACTGAAAAGCAGCCACCTCTAGGGTGGAGGCCGACAGCTAGCTAGAAGCAAAGCAACACTACACAATTAGAAGAACACTAACTCAAAAGTTAAGAAATGTCAAACTGAAACTGTAAAGAGGAACTTATGGTAGTCAGAGCACATGCTAGTTACCAGAAGTATTTTGTCAAGGTCCACGAGGCCAATGCACCCACTCTAAAGAGGCCACCCAAAGAAGTATGAAATCAGGGGGACTAGGACTGGAAATATAGGTACCAAGTTTTAGCCTAGATGGAAATTGCTATTCTATTCTAGGTTTACCAGCAGTTACAACCGTAACATCACTGGATGAAGTTTTCAACTGCATAAAACCACTTCACAAAGTTGAAGGCTTTAGAGCGGTTATTTTTGTTAAAAAGGTTACTGGAAGGGTAAATAAAAAGACATGACAATTGCTCTGCTATAGAGAATAAACACGGCGGTAACCGTTACATAGCTTCTCGAGGTATCCTCCCCTTCTGTCTTATATTCCCGACTACTGTAAGAAGGTAACTAACAATCCTAGACTGTTTTAACACCAAAAATGACTTGGGGAAATCTTCAAAAGGCAAAAGCAGCAGCTGGGTGCCTGTCATTTGTACTTTTGAAACTTTTTGTACTTCCTCTAGGAAGAAAAGGCGTTAGATCTCTCAACAGAAGGAACAAGAAATGACAGTATTTCTTCCCTACAAGGAATGCATGGGGAGGGGAGGAGGGGAGAGTCTCTAGAAAGCAAAGAGAAGAAAAAGTAAATTCAGGGAAACATCAGACCCAGAAGGGGAGTAGATTGGGTCTAACTAGGCAAGGAGACTAGGACAAGGATTCATGGAGATGTAGAAAGCAACTGATGGGACAAGGAGCCCAGAGTGGGGGAGACAGGTACAGGCAAGGCAAGGGAGAACTGGATTGGGATGAGGAGCCCTAGGTGCAGAAGAGACAAGTCAGGGAAAGGTTGGAGGGGACAAGGCAAAAAGGACTGTGTTCACTAGAGCACACTCCCCTCCAGACTGGAATGGAACCCAAAATTCTTGAGTCTCACCAGTCCTCTGCTGTCAGCAAATCTGTGAAACTCTCTGGCAATATACTTCATACGCAGCTAGTGCTGGTACACAGAAGATGACAACCTACTACTGCTATCAGTTACTCTGCTAGCTCAAGTGGCAGAGGTGTGTGTGGTGTATCTAAAGGCTCCAACCCTGCTAATGACCCATGTGGGTGTCAATGTCATGCTACATGATGGATTTGGTTTTTTTCCAGTTTGTTTTTAAAACCGAGGAAATTGAACATAAAAGTTACTTTTACAATACAGTAAGTTCCAGAGTTAAGCATTCAAAAGTTAGGAATACCAAACTTCAGGTTGCCTGAGACACCTTAATTTAGCATTATGATTATTTTGACAGGTTTCAGAGTAGCAGCCGTGTTAGTCTGTATTCGCAAAAAGAAAAGGAGGACTTGTGCCATCTTAGAGACTAACAAATTTATTTGAGCATAAGTTTCCGTGAGCTACAGCTCACTTCATACATAATCAGTCTAGTTACATGATCACAGGATGCCTGCCTCTTTCAGTGCCCAGAATAGATAGGGTTCACTTAATGAGGGGCTACTCAATATTTTGTTTTCTCCTCATTTTTCAAATACTATCTGAACATATCTGAATATATATTTGAACACTCCACACTATTCAAACCGTGATCTGATGACAGAATTCTTAATTTTCTCATGTGCTTTTCTATGGCACTCATCACTATGGTATTGGAGTCCTTTGCAAACATTAACTGACTTACCCTCGCAACACCCCTGTGAGGGAGGAACTATGAGGCAGAGTGTGTATAAGGTCAAAAGTATCCAGTAATTTTGGGTGTCCAACTTGAGACTTCAAGACCTGATTAAACTTAGCATTATATTGCACTTTACATATTCAAACCATAGCTCCCATTGACTTTAGTTGCAGTTGTGAGCACTCAGCACTTCTGCAAATCAGACCCCAGGATCTCAAGATGAGTACCTGGAAAGTTAGAAACACAATTAGTGACCACCTGTGAAAAGTTGTTTAAGCTATTTGTCCAGCATCACACAGGAACTCTGTGCAGAGGCAGGGATAGAACCAAATCTTCCAGGAAATCACTAAATTGCCTTAACCATGAGACCATCCTTTCTCTTCTGGCAGTCCCCTGCCTCATTCACTATACATCTTCCAACTTCTGTAACAAAGGAAGCAAGGGACACGAGACAATAGCTTCCTCCATTACACAAGCTTGCAGGTCTTGGGAGTCTCAAATTGGACACCAAATATTCATGGATACTTCTGATCTTAAACTTTCTGTCTCATAGGGGTGTTGTAAAGATAGTCAGGGTTTGTGAAATACTCATCTCCAGGCCAGATCCATCCTGTGGCCAGGGGCCTGTGGAAAAATAGCATGCAATAATGTAATTAAATACTATCGTAATGCATACGCAGAAAGAGGACAAATTAAGGTTGCACACCCCACCTTTGTTCTGGTAGTTCCTACCACCTTCCGAGTGCTTGATTTTGCAAGCCTACCGTTTGTGTGTGTAATATGAATATATAATAGAAAAGAGAAACGCAACATCTTTCCCTCTCCATTTCCAACAGGCCAGAAGCTTAACTGGATTCCCCTTCTCATTGTCTTTCTTGCTTTAGCAGCACTGTTGATGTCAATCGATAGAAATAGCATTTTAATGCTTATTTTTCAGAGCAGCTCACAATTAATAGTGGTACATATAATAAGAATGCATTTTTGTTTCTTAGAATCCATCAGCTTTGAACAGTTTTAAGGATTGATCAAATTACAAGTTCCTCTTTAAAGCTATAAATAGTTTTAATAGCAATATCTGCTTAGCCTGACATTTTCGAAAAGGTTTCTTAAATGATTGTCATGTTGTTCCAAGCAATAACCATCTCTTATGCTGTACAGCTGGAGAGAGAAACAGCTTTCCAGAAATGACACTTGCAGTCCCAAACCATGCAGCAAACAATATAACTGTATCTTTAGAGGGAGACTGTACAGCAATAGCACCTCAGGTGTTGAGGATGCATAGAAATAACCACACTGCCTTCAGATTCATGCATCCATATGCTCCCAGCATTAATTGGGTATATCTAATAAACTACAAAGAAGAATCTGATGTGCTGATGAAGGATATGCCATCTGTCTCTCCACCTCATCTGCTGCCAATATTAAAAAAAGGACAAAAGAACAGTGGGCATTTTGTATCAATCACACTCACCTCTCTTGCTGCCAGGACTATTGTTGTCAATTGAGAGCGATCACCCCATTCTGCTACGAACGTTAAAGTAAAAGCTTGAACAAAAATTGGAGAAATAAAATGCAGCCACTTCTTCTGAGGTATATTTGTGCCTGTCCCTGTTTCCACATCTCCTGGCCCATTTAACAGTTTCGTTCTCTGGAACTGAAAATGAAAACAAGAAGTCCATCAGAAGAACTGAAATATTATCCAACTATCCCAATGCAAATACTGCTCAAATGTAAACCCAATAATTTAATACCCAGGACAGTTAGACTTTGAACAATAAACTTAGCTGTTGAATATAATGTACTGTCTACCACCAAGGTTACCTACAATTTACATATCTACACTTACTCTTTTCCTCCAGGTTACTATCTGCCTCAAAGCTGTGCAACTGCACATTTAGACAATCCAAATATTTAGCTCCTACTACAAATGTGCGAAGTAGGCAGAAACATAGGACAAGCATTTTAAAGCAGGAAAAATAGTTTATTTTAGAAAATGATACATAACGAGTTGTTCCGCTATTTTTAATTATACTGAGAAGAAACGGATTGCATTATTATGGTGATAAATGGTGGTGGGAGAGGGGAAGACAGTAAAATTAGTGACAAGAATACTAAATGAAATAAAACTAATGCTCCAGATAAATTGTATTAACTGTATTCTTTACAGCTGCAGTATTCTGCTTACGTTACATCCACAAGGACACCTGCAACAACACTAGCTTCAGTATTACTCTACCTAACGGTTATAAATAAAAGCAGCAGCAATGGTAGCTGTCAACACTCTGGCTGGCAAAGCCCAAGGTGAAAGAGACACATATTTCAAGCATGAATTCTATGAAGAGGCAGTTCACTTCTCTCTCCCACCTCAAAATGTAGCCATATAGCTGAGAATTACAGCCAGCTGTTAAAACAGTCTCCAGGAAATTAGCAGAGGGGGCATTCTGTTATGTGGTCCCATGGTGAAGAGGGACATTTCTGCCTGTTTTCATGTTATTGTTAACCACACATTTGTTGACTCAGACTCATAATACACATGTGTACAGCTGAGTAACCTGCATGCACGCTCTTCCTTAATTGTGCAACTTAACTGGCCTAAGTGTTTCATTAGTCATCACTTCTAGCTACTTTATGACTTACTTCTTCATCTTTTTTCTTGATTTCTGCTTGAACTTCCTCCAGCTCCTCCTGACCCTCATCTGGGCTCATCTTCAAGCCTTCCCGAAGCATTCTGATGCCAAAAATTGCAAACAGTGCAGTTGACGCATAGTATGTGTACACTCGGGGGATAACTGTGGTGGCATAGCCAAATAAAACTGAAAGAAAATAAGTTATGTTATATGTTAAATAATACCAAGATGACCATTGATATTGTTACTATTTGTAAGTGCTGCTCCTTAGCAAAGTTCACTGTTCAGAGACCTATTACAGAACATTCAAACACTTTGTTTTCCTGTATTCTGAACTATAGAGCATCGTATTGGTGGCTATGATAAATTGCTGTGACAGCAGCCTTTGGAGCTGCTCTAACTTACACTGAGGGCAGTACCAGCCCAGAATCCCAGAGATGTCTAAAGTTACTTTCCCCTCCCAGACCCTGGCTACTTTTTCTGAGTACTGCACAGAAAAAGCACCACAGAACCTGGCCCTTAATCTCATTTACACCTACAGAGCAGTATGTAAGCAAAAGTCCAAGAGAGTCCAATTTATATCAATATACATGTTGGACCCCTCTGTCTTCAGCTAAAGAATGGAGTCATAAGATCCCATTGCATTTACTTTGAAAGGCATAAAATTTAATACTAGAAGAGATGACAAAAAAAGCTGGTAGCTCTTAAAGCTGTATAGAAAAGAATCATTAACAAATCCTGCATACCTGCTGCATTCATTTTCACTTTGGTTAAGATTTAAGAATGACAGACTATATACATACATTTAATCAGTGAATTCTGAGAAAGGCAGCAAAGAATTCTAACCTGATAAGCATGTCATCAGTCCTAAGGCAAGCATGGCACCAGCCATTACAGTCAAACGATTATAACGCATTGCCATGATGGCTGCAATAAAGAAGGTCTTATCCCCCAGCTCTGACACAATGATGACTGATATGGCAGCCACAAAAGCATGAATAAACCCCAAATTAGTTTTATCAGCAGATTCTTCACTGATAAGATGAACTGGAGGAACTGGCGTGGGCCATTTCTGTAAAAGAAGAAAATGATTGCTTAAGATTGAACATTTAACTCCCAAAAGAATTCAACTCTAGTTTTCTCCTACTGCAAACCATTATGGTCTCATACCTTTTATTAGAATATTTTCAAGAAGGATTATTGAAGTTTTCCTTCCATCAGAACCTTTTAACTACAACTGACTGCCACCCATCTGGGACTATAGTGATCAGTCATTAACCTATGATATCCTGCTATGATTAATAATGAAATACCTTTGTACAGATTATATTACTTAGGTACAGCGATCACTATCACAGTAAATGAAGGTACACTCAAGTCACTGCAATACTGCAATTTACAATACATGGCTCTTCCTAATATTTTGGCAGTTCAGTGAAGCAAGCAGTTTTCGAGTTACTGTATTACATCTAATACTTAAGCGTCCATAGTATTTTAGCACAAGGGTAAAGCTTCTTAACATTTAAGCACAATCAGGTATAGCTTTCTTCTCTTCCTTCCAAAATTCTATTATATATGCCACAGTGAAGTTTGATACAAGTGTTATTTTACTGCCATCATAAGTGCAGTGCCCTATTTTTGAAAGAATAAAGAGATTTCTAGTGAGCTCATGCACACTATCTCCCTTGCGCAGACCACTTGAGATTTCACTAATAAAAGAAATCTGAATTTTGCAAAAAAAAAAAAAAAAAAAAAGAGAGCCAGAACATAGAAGTTAAAACATACAGTGAAGTAAATAAAAAGTTGTTCACATTTCAGCAAAAAGCTGGTTAGAACGGTCAGTTTTAATGCATCAATCGTGACAGACTACACTACATTTAATAAATAAAAGTGGTTAATCATCTTTTCCAGAACCAAGTCTTTCTAATCTCCCTTAAAATCCTGCACACAGCCATTTACATTTAAAGCTCATGCTTCACACTGTAGGGACTAAAAAGCACACATTACTAATACTTTCACCAACTGGTTGGCAGCTAGAACCAGCCGACCGAACCAAGAACCGTGAAGTTATCTAAACAAGTTTGAATGTTACAACATTTAAGACATTAATCCTAATTTTCAGAACTGAAAGATATTAAAAGCTAGTAATGAGTTTCAATTTAAGGCAAAATATGCTTTCCTTTTGTTTATGTCAAGGGCTGGAGAAGTCAGTTCCCCATTCACTAGCATGTAAGCAAACAAGCTGTCATCAGATGAATGCTTTCAGACTAAGGGTACGTCTTCACTACCCGCATCGATCTATCAGGGATCAATTTATCATGTCTCATCTAGATGCAATAAATCGATCCTCGAATCAACGCCTGTACTCCACCTCGGCAGGAGAAGTAAGCGGGGGAGCCGCAGCGGCCGACTCACCACCATGAGGACAGCCAGGTAAGTCGAACTAAGATATGCAACTTCAGCTATGCTACTTAGGTAGCTGAAGTTGAAGTATCTTAGTTCGAACCCCACCCCAGTGTAGCCCAGGCCTAAGTTATCTTACTTTTTGTGGTCATGTTTTGCTGTTCATTTTGTCAAATGCCAAATCCCCAGCTCAATGTTCCATGTTAGGTAGACCAATTTCTAGCAAATAAAATTCCACCCATATTCATCCCTCCGCTCCAGCCTACAAGCTCCTTTGTTGCATCTCATGATCATCCCATTCTGGAGTTTCAGCCATCACTTGTCAACTCGTACAGAAAGAGCTATAGCAGAAATAGTCCCAACACTCAAATGAACTATGGTGAACATAAAGTACCTAATTCTTTAGAGTGATGCATTAACAAATTTAACTTGAATATCAAGATTAAGGAGTCAAGTTTTGTTGGCTAAAGGTTCAAGTTTCTTGCACACTGTTTCGCTCTTTGCATACTGTACGTGCCTCCGCCTGTCCGCCCAACATACCAATGAATATGAAGTCAACAACTGGAGGTGGAGACAAGGAGCAAAGAGAAATTTTTCCGGAGTTAAAGAAAATGTTTACCAGCAACATACTTAGCATTATTTAGATTGCTATAATGTCCAAAATATACTAGACACTTCCTGAACACTGCCCTAATCTCTGTCCTCAAGACAATCCAGTTCAAGGTATTTAGGGAGATTTTCAGAGGCACAAATAGGAGTTAGGCACCTAACTGCTCTTTGTGCCATTGAAAGTCTCCCCTTTCAGCAGTAAATGTTGACAAACCTAACAGTTTATATCCCTGTACAGATTCAGGTGTTCCTTAAGGACAGATTAGCTTTACCTCAATAACCTATTCCTTCTTAGGCTTCAAGATTCCCATAAGAGTTGCTTTAAAAAAACAAAGCAAACCACTGCTGTTCAGCCAGATGGAAATTACCACCTTTCCATTTCTGAAAGCATTACTGTATAGTCAGAGAGACTTGATAAGTCTGGGAAAGAATAAGAGGACAGATGATTGTGATAACAAGCCATGACCGGAGGTCTGGGTCTGAAGTGACTCCTCAACAAGCTGTAGATGAAATCTTCATTAGCTCTTGCAGGCCTTTGGGGAAAGGTCTGGCTTTAAACTTTATTAGCCTAGGAATACAATAAAGACAGTATTTTTCCATTCATTTTTCATTCCTCACTAGCATTTATTCCTGTCTTCCCAAACTCTTCACCTCTATCCACTTTGCTGCATCAACTGTTTTCCTCTTGCAGTTTGGTCTTGCTCCTTCGCCTTCCTCTCTGCATTTTAGCCTACACTGTTCATATTCTCTCTGCTTTCCCCTTTCTTCTGCCCTCACAGTGTCAAGTATAGAAATACTAAGTGGCTTCTATAGTTCCTCCTAAATCACATGGTCAAAGTAAGTACTCACTAAGGAGTACTGTCCTTGATTAACTGATGGTCGGTATTAAATGATCCAGAACACGTGGAATAAACATGACACATTTCAATAGTTAAAGTATAAGACGCTAGTACGTTTGCATGAATGACTTCCCCTTTGTTGTTCATTTGTAGCCATTAGAACTTTGCTTCAACATACATGCTGGGATCTAGATAACCAGCCTATCGCTTCAGGAAGGTGAGCCATCTTTATTCAGAGAGGAACAAAATCCACTTTTAATTCAGTGCCGTGCACAGGGTATCAATTTAAAATTGCACAATCTTCTCTGTCCATTGCCGGATTCCCCACTGCCGTCAGAAAGGCCAAGGGAATACAGCCCTTTACGCTGCAATTAAGTTTAATCACGTGTTATTAGTTAGGTATTCTATTAAGCAAGGTTAACTTGGCAGCCACATGGGCTAAACGCCTTTTTCCTTTAGATTAAAGCTTGGATGCTGCAGAACCACCCTAGGACACATACCCAAGAGCGCTCAGCAGGCGGGGGAGGCGACACCAAGCCACGGCAGGCTGGAGACACCCGACACTCGCCCCCAGGCCGGGGGTCTGCCCCCGCCGCCCACCCCGAACTCATCCACCCCGTGCCGGGTGCTGTGCGACAGGCGGCCCGAGGTCTCCCCAGCCAGCACCGCCCAGGACGCTGCCGTAGGGCTCCGGGCGGCGGCCTCCGGGCACCGAGGAGAGGGAGCGGGGGGCACCCTCTCCCCACTCACACGGCCCCCGCCTCACCTCGGCTCGGGCCGGATCTAGCCCCTGCACCGCGGGCTGCGGCTGCTGCTGCTGTGGCGGCGCCGGCGGCTCCTTGTTCCTGCCGGTCTCTTCCTCCGGGGCGGCGCGCAGCCCGGCGGGCGCGGCCAGGAGCATCAGCAACAGCAGCGCGGCGGCCCGGCAGGACGCTCGGCCCCCCGCTGCCTCCGGGCCCCGCAGGCCGCCCCCCGGCTCCATCCCGGCCTGCGACTCGCGGAGCGGCCCCAGCTCGACCTGACCCCGCGGCGGAAACCTAGCGGCGCCGCGCCATGGCCGTTCCGGGTGAGGACGGGCCGATCCCCGCAGCCGCCTCAACCGCCTCCCGCAGCGGCCGCCACCAAGTCCCAGCGCGCGGGCGGAGGAAGGGCAGGAAGGGCTCCCGACAGAAGCGCCGCCTCCAGCGCGCCGAGCAACCGAACGCGTCCCCACCTGTCCGCCCGGCTTCCTGCAGCTGCTCCCCTGATTGGCTGCGATCGCCCTCACGACATGCTAGCGTCAGAGCGCGGAGCTGACAGGTTAGGCTGAGCCACGCTGCTCCACTTTTAGGCTAAGGCGGAAGCGGTGTTATCTGAGACGTGCGATCTTGTGACGCCCCAATGTCCCGCCCCCTTCCTCCAGTGTCTGCCTGTGGAAGCTTGACGTGTCCTTCCCATGAGCCTGCTGCCCTAGCAACGCGCTGCCCAGCCCTTGTGCCCCGTGCGAAGGGAGTGGGAGGGGCAAAGGAGCGAGGCTCCCGAGCGCTGGCACCCGCCGCGCGGCGCGTTACAGCCCCTCGCGCGGGGCCCGCGGGGCTCGCTGGGCGGGAGGCCGCTCGGAGAGCAGCGCGGGCCGCGCGGGAGTCACCGCCGCGAGCGGCCGGGGGAGGAAGCCGGCTTTGTAGGGAGTTCGGACTCCCAGCGCGGGGGGGCGAGGGCGGGAGGCAGGCGCCCCGGGTCAAGGCAGCTCATGGCCCCGCTGCAGGTGCCGCTCCACCTAGCTAGGGCGAGCTGGCTCCATAGCTCGGGGGTTAGGACATTGGCTTCATAAACCGGGGCTCGCAAGGCCAAGCTGCCTGAGCAGCGCTTTCTGGCTGGGGCTCTTAGTGGCTCCCTGACTGACCCTCGCTCCCATCCCTGTTTCCTCATTTGTTGCCCCCCACAATTGCAGGGTGGGGGGAAGAGTCAGTAGGTGTGCATGGCCCGGCAGCTGCAGCCAGTGCTGCTGGAACCACCAAGAGCATTCGAGGGACCAGCCGGGAGCTGTCGGGTGCCTTAGTGTTAACAGCATCCCAGGCAGCCAAGTACAAATGCACTCCGTTTATAGGAATTACTGATATAAGAATCAGCCACATACAGTGATCAAAACCACTGGGACAAAATCATACCTGTACTAACCATGCTAAAATATTCCGATTGTAAGAATCAAGCAGTCCACTTATAAGGATCATTTTGAGGCAAACTGACTACTTGGAATACAATAATCAAGTGCAATGACAGGTAATAAGCTAATAAAGCTGTTTTGAATTTGATGACATCTTGCATTACTAGGCATGTAGCGTGTCTGAAGTATAATCCCAGTGTAGAAACAAGATGTGCCATTTATGTGTGAGTCAACATGGCAGGAAAAAGAAAGATGCTTTTTGTAGATGAAAAATGCCACCTTCTGGAGTCCTACAATAGTCTTCCCAAAACCAGCCAAAGAGAAGCAGCGCAGAAATTGGGAATTCCACAACCTGCATTGTCTAAGATTCTCAAAGCCAGGGAGAGCATCATACAAAATGAAGGAGACAGAAAAAGAATGAGGTCAGGCAAGGAACCTGGGGTTGAGGTGGCCCTTATAAAATGGATCAGAGATGCCAGAGAGAGATATACCCCCTAAATGGACCATTGGTGATGCAAAAAGCAGAAGAACTGGAAGCAGCCCTGGGCGTTCCTGACTTCAAGGCCAACACTGGCTGATTTGAGCTCTTTAATAAAACAAGAGGGGATTGTTTTTAAGAAAATACCTGGAGAAGCCAAAGATGCAGACATTAGGGTACATGAAGAATGGTTAGAAAACGAGTAGATTGAAACAAGACAGGACTTTGCTAAAAAAGACATTTGGAATGCAGATGAAAGTAGAATTTACTTACAAGCCCTGTCTGATGGCACACTCATCTTTAAATCAGACAATAAAAGAGGAGGAAAGAAGTCTAAAGAAAGAATTACTGCTCAGTTCACTGGTTCCATGATGGGTATGAAAAGACCTCATCACCAGGAAAAGTCAAAATCTACAGTGTTTGAAAAAATGTGAGACATCTTGCAGCCGCTATCCTGCCAATGCATCTGCTTGGATGACAGGTATCTAGTGGCTGAATGACTGGGATCGAAATTTGGGCCAGGAAAGGAGAAAGATTTTGCTACTCGTGGACAACTGCATAGCCCACATGATGAAAGATGTAGCACTGAGGAATATCCAACTTGAATTTCCTCCCAAAGACCACAACTTCTATCCTTCAGCTATGTGATCAGGGAATGATCAGAACTGCCAAGTTGTACTTTCGCAAGCAAATGGCTCTCAGGGTCAGCAGGTTTGTATAATTTTTGATGGAGCCCAGAACGGGTCCAAGTCCTGTCCCCCCGCCACACACACACACCTGCCTAAGGCTCTGGGAGGGAGTTTGGGGTGCAGGCTCTGGACTGGGGCAGGGGATTGGGATGCAGGAGGGGTGTGGGGTGCAGGCTCTGGGAGAGAGTTTGGGTGTGGGAGGGGTGCAGGCTCTGGAAGGGGGTTTGGGTGCAGGCTCTAAGCTGGGACAGAGGGTTAGGGTGCGGGAGGAGGTGCTGGGGGTGGGCCTGGGTCAGGGATGAGGAGTTTGGTGTGCAGCAGGCAGGCTGCCCTAGGGCTGGGGCAGGGAGCCAGAGAGGAGGCTTCTCCCCAACCCTGCCCGGCACGACACTCACCCAACCCCCGCCCCGGCTGTTGCTCAGAAGGTCCAGCCAGGATAAGCCCCCCCCCCCCACCACCACCACCATCAGAGTTGCTGCCATGCGCCTCCTCCCTCCACACGTGCAGCGGCCGCCTCAGCCTACCCCCGGTGCCGCTCCCTTGTAGCTGGCAGCGGACGGCAAGGGAGTGCAGCACGGAGCTGCAGGGGGCAGCCGCCCACTGCCCAGGGCAGGCAGGGACGCTTAAGGGCGGCAGGTGGGGCCGGGGGATACTTGGGGGAGGTGCGCAGAGGTGGCAGCAGGGCCGAGGGAGAGACCTGGCCCCGAACATTGGTGGAGCTGGGTCCCCCAGGTCCTGAATTTGGTGGAGCCCAGGCACCATGGGCTCATACAACTCACCACCCCTGCACTGGGTGTTGCACCACATTGATGATGAGAACAGCAAAGCCACTGCTGTGGAAATTGCCAGGAAGATCAGTCTTTTAGATCAGTGGTTTTCAAAGTGTGGGTCGCAGCAGCGCTGGTCAGCACCGCCGACCGGGCCATTAAAAGTCCCGTCGGCAGTACGGCCCGGCTAAGGCAGGTTAGTCCTTACTTGTTACAATACTGCGCTGCGCCCCGGAAGCAGCCAACAGCAGGTCCGGCTCCTAGGCGGGGGCCATAGAGCTCTGCATCTGCCCTGAGCACTAGCTCTGCACTGGGGAGGTGGTGCCTGCAGGTGAGACCCACATGGAACCACTTGCATGCTTCTGGCTAGGAGCCAGACCTGCTGCTGGCTTCTTCCAGGGTGCAGCATGGTCCCCGGTGCCAGGACATGGAGGAAGCCTGCCTTAGCACCCCCACTGCGCCGCTGAGCGGGAGCCACCTGAGGTATGGCCACGCCCCAACCCTTTGCCCCAGCCTCTCCCACACCCCAAACCTCTCATCCCCAGCTCCGTTGGGTCACGGACATCAACAATTTTCTTCAACTGGGTCGCCACAAAAAAAAAGTTTGAAAACCACTGTTTTCGATGCCAGTCTAGTGCTTGCAAATGCCTAGACTGACATCAATGCTTGAACAATCTGCAATTGCTGGAAAAAAAGGAAGTCTGGTCATACCACCCATAGAGGAAGCAATTGTTGTTGATCCACCAAGAGAAGAGTGGATAGGCATCAATGACAATGCTTTTGTTATACAACCTGTCTCTGATGGGGACATGGTGACTGAGGTCAGAGACCAGGTTGAAGGGAAACCTGAAAACGATGCAGAGGTGGACTCTGATGGTGAAGAGGTAATCGTTCCAACCTTGACCCAGATGAAGGATGCGATGAAAACTTTGACAAATGGCCTATTATACAGGGGCTTCGATGCTTTTAACCTCCTACATTGCATTGAAAAGGAAGTTAACAATGTTGTGGATTGTGCAATGATCCAGGGAACACTGGACAAGTTTGTAACTAGTGATCATGCCACTGCATTGTGCATTCACGCTGCCAGACGTGCCACTCTGGTGACAGATGGTGACACTAAAATAAATATTAATGAGTCAATACTGTTAATTTATATTTATGCTACAAAAGTCTGTGTAATGCACTTTCATATATTATGTTTGTTGCAGTTTATATGAGAGATTTTAAAATTTGTATCTTTATTGTAAGAGGTTATATAGTTCCACTAACTCGCACTTTGTGTAAAATTGTAACATGCTGTACAGTATTAATAATTGCCTTGAATAAAAACACCAGCTAAATAATTGGATAATAAAAATAATTAATAGCCTGTTGCTCAGTTAGAAGGTTGGTATGGTTTTGTTCCATGTTGAGTATGTTTAAAGTCTAAATAATTATGGTAAATGAGATGTTTCTCAATTGAATAAAAAGAGCTAGTTTAAAAAGTAACGGTCAATTTCATCCATTCTTTGCAATTCTGCATGTAAGAATCAACCACTTATAAGAATCAAATCATCCAGGATGGATGTGATTCTTATAAAAGGAGTACACTGTGTGACGGGTTGGACCCCCGGAGGTGTCACCTGGTGTGCTGGGACACCACTGAGTCAGACTATTCTGACAGCCTGGGCGCCTTTTTAGCTGGTCTTGCTGGGCTACGCTCTCCAGCCTTTTCCAGCCAAGCACACAGGCAGGGCCACACCCAGCTGCAGAGAGAGAGAGAGAGAGAGATCCACTCTGAGAAGGCTCAGCTTAAGGGGCTTGCTACAGCACCCAGATGTCTACCCGCCATTGGAGTACAAACCCAAAATTATATGGAATTCACCTCTTCCCTCAATGTGAAAGAGGGTATACACAACTTCTGCCCTCCCCCCGTTAGAAATCACATAAACTGGGTTATATTGTAAACCAGAAATGTATTAACTATAACAGGTGTATTTTAAGTAGTTAAGGAGGTAGCAGACAGAACAAGGCAGATTACTAAAAATAAAACAGCATGCAAATTAAGCTTAATACACTTAATACATGCTAGATTTCAGAGTAACAGCCGTGTTTAGTCTGTATTTGCAAAAAGAAAAGGAGTACTTGTGGCACCTTAGAGACTAACCAATTTATTTGAGCATAAGCTTTCGTGAGCTACAGCTCACTTCATCGGATGCATGCTGTGGAAAGTAAAGATGATGTTTTTATACACACAAACCAGGAAAAAATGGGAGATTGATCACTTTACATAAGCTATTACCAGCAAGAGAGTGGGGTGGGGGGAGAGAAAACCTTTTGTAGTGATAATCACCCATTTTTTCATGGTTTGTGTGTAAAAAATGTCTTCTGTACTTTCCACAGTATGCATCCAATGAAGTGAGCTGTAGTTCACGAAAGCTTATGCTCAAATAAATTGGTTAGTCTCTAAGGTGCCACAAGTACTCCTTTTCTTAATACATGCTGGTTGCATTTAAGTTCTCACCCTAAATATGGCTCTAATAATCTTCTTCACAGGCCAGATGCCCTTCCAGCCTGGGCCCAGTTGTAACCATGCCTCACTGGGTCACAAATGAGGATACCAGATTCAGGACGAATTGCTGAGAAATAGGGCAGATACATCCCAAGACAGGTGGCTAATCTCCCACAGGATACACCAAACTAGAAACAAAAGTAAACTTCTGTTTCACCACATTGGCTGACAAGAAAACATAAATGCAGTTTCCTCAGGCATTCCATTTCTTAGAACACCACCAAAAACACTGGATTCAGAAATGAGTGGTTCTTTACAACCAGTCTCATCAAATAATAGGTTCTTCTGATCCCAAAGGACCAGCCACACACCCAGGTCAATATATAACTTAGATCTTACCCAAAAATCACGCTGATGCCAATCTTTAGTATCTCAAAACTAAAGGTTTATTCATAAAAAGAAAGGTAGGTGAGAGTTAGAATTGGTTAAAGGAATCAATTACATACAGTAATGGCAAAGTGCTTGGGTCAGGCTTGTAGCAGCGATGGAATAAACTGCTGGCTTAAGTCAAGTCTCTGGAGTACATCCACAGCTTGGATGGGTCATTCAGTCCTTTGTTCAGAGCTTCAGTTTGTAGCAAAGTTCCTCCAAAGGTAAGAAGCAGGATTGAAGACAAAATGGAGAAGATGCAGCTGCCTTTTATAGTCTTTTGCCATGCGGCTTGTGCTTCCTTGTTTCAAACACAAACTGCCCAGCACATGGCTCGGAAGCCTTTTCTGTCCATAGACATGCCCATGCATGCCTTGCTGAGTCATTAGGTGTATCCCCTGACTTCTCTCAATGGATCAGTCGTATAGCTGATGGTCCTTAATGGGCCATCAAGCAGGCTAGGCAGTGCTGATGCCCAAACTGTGTGGGGGGTGTCACCCAGAAGCACAGTACAAATGTTGTAATACAGATATGGATACATATCTATACCCCAAAATACAAATGTGATACAAAAACAAATGAGATTATAATATTTGGCAAACTATAACATTTTTGCAGATATATTACATGGCATATCTGTAACCACTGATTGCAATTTTATAATATTAATATTCATAATATACTCAAGTGTCCCCCAGAATCCATACAGCGTCACACCCCCCACGCAAAATTGATGCAGAAAAGGGTGTCCCTAGACACTGCTGAATGCATCACAAGAATTTTCCATTCTAGGTCCTATATTATTACAAGTTCAGTTTATATCACAAGTATCAAGTTGCAGTGGGGGAGGTTTAGATTGGATATTAGGAAAAACTTTTTCACTAAGAGGGTGGTGAAACACTGGAATGCGTTACCTAGGGAGGTGGTAGAATCTCCTTCCTTAGAGGTTTTTAAGGTCAGGCTTGACAAAGCCCTGGCTGGGATGATTTAACTGGGAATTGGTCCTGCTTCGAGCAGGGGGTTGGACTAGATGACCTTCTGGGGTCCCTTCCAACCCTGATATTCTATGATTCTATGATTAGTGTACAACAGAAATAGTTTATCAAAATCATGTCTGACTGACTAAATCAGGCTCCTTGTATACAGCTACCTTCATTTTCTGAAAATATTCTCTCTCTGATGTTACATTAATGTAGACATTAATGCTCTCAAGGGTATAATTACCTTGGCATTTAGCCATGACAGCAATGTGGCAGTGTGCCTCAGTTTCCCTCTATATACAGCAGATATTTGTAAAGGTTTCTCTGCTGTGACAAGTTTCACAATTGCTTACAGGTATCAGCTGTAACATTTCACTATCATAAAGCTCTCTAGCATACCATGTGTTTTTAGGTATTATTCCCAATATATTTACAGACTTTGTATCAAAGTCATACACATTGTACCTTTTACTAGGGTTAACATCAAAATCAAATACATTAGAAGGCTAAACCTTAACAGTAACACCAAATTTGTTAAAAGTCAGTGTTTGTAAGGATCTTGGTCATACAATGCCTCTTGTCTCACTCAATTCCTGGGCTGGCCAAGTGTGTCCTCATTGCTACCAGCTATGAGGCAAATCTTCCCCCTCCCTTGTCAGCCAGGTAGATTGTATCAACCCAGAGACTAGCTTTCAAATTGTCATCTGCTAACAATTTCAAGGCTGGACCCTCATTCTTCCCTTCAGCAGGATTGGGTCCTTCACCCTACCCCCGGACCTTTCTCCTAGAAGGTTGGAAACTGAAACTAAACTGGGAGGAGTGGTAGATACGCTGGAGGGGAGGGATAGGATACAGAAAGACCTAGACAAATTGGAGGATTGGGCCAAAAGAAATCTGATGAGGTTCAATAAGGATAAGTGCAGGGTCCTGCACTTAGGACGGAAGAACCCAATGCACAGCTACAGACTAGGGACCGAATGGCTAGGCAGCAGTTCTGCGGAAAAGGACCTAGGGGTGACAGTGGACGAGAAGCTGGATATGAGTCAGCAGTGTGTCCTTGTTGCCAAGAAGGCCAATGGCATTTTGGGATGTATAAGTAGGGGCATAGTGAGCAGATCAAGGGACGTGATCGTTCCCCTCTATTCGACATTGGTGAGGCCTCATCTGGAGTACTGTGTCCAGTTTTGGGCCCCACACTTCAAGAAGGATGTGGATAAATTGGAGAGAGTCCAGCAAAGGGCAACAAAAATGATTAGGGGACTGGAACACATGAGTTATGAGGAGAGGCTGAGGGAGCTGGGATTGTTTAGCCTGCAGAAGAGAAGAATGAGGGGGGATTTGATAGCTGCTTTCAACTACCTGAAAGGGGGTTCCAAAGAGGATGGCTCTAGACTGTTCTCAATGGTAGCAGATGACAGAACAAGGAGTAATGGTCTCAAGTTGCAGTGGGGAAGGTTTAGATTGGATATTAGGAAAAACTTTTTCACTAGGAGGGTGGTGAAACACTGGAATGCGTTACCTAGGGAGGTGGTAGAATCTCCTTCCTTAGAGGTTTTTAAGGTCAGGCTTGACAAAGCCCTGGCTGGGATGATTTAACTGGCAATTGGTCCTGCTTTGAGCAGGGGGTTGGACTAGATGACCTTCTGGGGTCCCTTCCAACCCTGATATTCTATGATTCTATGAACCTCCCTGCTTACAGGAATCCCTTTGCTGGCTATGTGTGTTCACCAACTGCAGCCCCTCTGTGCTATGAACATCTACACAGACACTCGCCTATATGCTTGCTTGTGGATCCACCACCACCAGCTCAGAGACTGGATTCTGTTTTAAAGAGATATCAAACGCATCCAAAGTGTCTAAGGGTTGAGCATTTGCCTGCTCTTCCCTGCATCCTTGTGGGTTCAGTCATAAGGCTGTTCTGCTCTCAAAAACCAGTAACCCAATCTTTCCTCAGACCCTTACGTACAGACTGCTTAGTCAAAGAAACAGCATGGAGTCATTCCTGTTCCAACAACATTGTTTCCCCAACAAGCTGGTCAAACACAGCCACTTGGTCATCATAGGGCTGTTCACCCTCCCTAACAATTTTCACTCCATCTGAAACCTTCTCAAAGCTATCCACACTGGATCTTTCTAAAGCAAAGCCAGTGGATCCATTTTCAACAGAAAAATTCTGGCTGTTAGGAAATGAAACTCCCTTGATCACATCACTTTCACCACATCCCTCATTTACAGCGAGCTGGTTGGAAAAACTGCCATGAGGAATTTTCTCCTTAGCAGATTCTCTAAGCAACAATCCCTCTTTCACAGAAATTCTGCCCATACCCTTTTTTAGAGCTTGCTCTAAAGGAACATTTTCCTGAGCAACAACAGACTCTTTCTGGGTTTCACTTAAATCCAGAATCACCTGGTAGGGTTGACATATAGTATATGTTCCAAAAAAATGTGCTGTATGTATTTTCACTTGCAAAAAGGAAACGTACAGGGAGTCATGGATGTGCTGTTTCAGGAGCAGATGTGTTTGTTGAGCACTCCCAAGGGATATCTGCTAAAGTACTTTTTAGCCAAACAGCTTGACAGAATCAGTGATTTTTCTGTTTACAAGACTGTTAATTGCACTGCAAATGCTGAAGTGGGAAATGCCTGGAAGCAAGTCCAAGTAGCCGCCTGGGAATCAAACCCAGTACCTGTCACAGAAAATACATTAATGAGAAAGAGATGGCACTAGGAAGGGACTGTATCTCTGATTCCCCTAGCTACAGGAATCCTTCAGAGATTATTTCACCAAAAAATGAAGTTATGACTAAATGTTGAGATTATTACTTCCACGATTTCAGCTGTGGAGGACAAGGTATAGACAAGAAACCCCCCTCTACCTTAGGCTAATATCTACTATTTACTTATGGAGAGAGAATAAAACTGTAAAAGCAGGGTAGAGTTTAGGAAAAACAACATATATGAAATAGTAGGGTTGTTGGTATCCCTGACTCATTTAACAAACATGGTATTATAATGTAACATGCTTTACAGTTGATCTCTGAAGTATTGGAACAATTGAGTCCCAATGAATCTTTTCATAAGACTTCTTCCCTTTTCCAAAACTAATGATTATTCAGCTGAGAGATTTTATGTACCGTCTTTAGCTCAAAAACATTAGTGTTAGACTTTGAGAGCTTTGACACAATAAACTGTTACCACATTTAACTTCCTTCCTTCCATGCATCTACTTACTAATATGGGCTGGTATTTTTGCAGGATTATAAAGCACATGTTGAAAGAGCAGCTGGTGGTAATCTGGTCAAAAGGGATGCTCTTTGGAATTAGGAAACAATTAGAGTTTTCAATAGCATGAGTTTATCCTGGCAAGCCAAATATCTTTGTATTGCTTGAACTGCTACACTGATATTTGACATTGATGTACTGGTCAAATAAAATCAAACGCCAAAACACACCAGTTTTTTCCACAACTGCACGACCACTTTAGGTATCCTTAAAAAAATTTCACTGTGGAAGCACCATTGTAGGTATTAATGTTACACTAGGTGAGAGGGAGTTTGTTACCTCTTACCAATGCAATTATATATTGTTTCAACTGATCTTGTGAAAGGACCAATATTTCATCCAAAGTGATATACATTGTTAATACACATGGAGGGGTTCATCTTTTTCTTTTCTATAACTAAATACTTTATAAGTACTTAAACTTCTTGTATCGCTCTTTTGTAAAATGTCAGTTATAGAAAACAAACAGCATATACCATAATGTTTCTTCAGAAAAAAAAACAACCTACAACAGAATATACTTTATACAAGGAATTTATTACATATTCAGATATTACTACAAAACATTTTGAAAAAGATACATTCAAATAGAATGCCAATGTCACTACCAGATCAGACCAGCTGATCATCTACTTCAGTATCCTGTTGTCCCTGCCAGTACCAGATGCTTCAGAGGAAGGTGCAAGAAACCCTGGACAATGAGGAATAACTTACTCATAAGCAAAGTTTCTTCTTAATTCCTCTCATTTAGAGGTAGGTGAATGTCCTGTATCATGACAGTTTATTATACCTATTCTAACACTTAAAAACAAACAAACACCTTTTACATCCCAATATAATTGTGGATGTTCTTACTGTCCAAGATACAGGCTGGAGCTGCTGCAAGCCCCCAACAGTGCTTTATTTACCACTCCCCTTTCCCCAGGGTATTTTTAGTAAAAGTTAGGGACAGGTTGTGGGTGTCCCATTAATTTTTGTTTATTGCCTGTGACCTGTCCCTGACTTTTACTAAAAATACCTGTGATGGAATGTTAACCTTATGGATGAGATAGAGAGAATCTGCTGTGACTGTCAGAACTCTGGATGAGTTTGTAGGATTGGTAGTTGGAAAATGTATCATCTTCTCTGAAAACTAAGCAAATTTAAGTGGAAATATTTGAGACAAAATTAATATAAAACACCAGATGGCCATTTTTAGAGTAGCATCGTACTTTAAGTTCTGTTCTCCGTATGGCAACAACAGTGAACAAGGTAGGTGACCTCTTGTTTTTTTTTTTTTTTGAAGTCTATATATCACCCAACATATGTAATTCTCCCACTCTACAGTTTTGCACAAACTTAATAGAATGGGCTATCGCAATTCTCAATACACCTTGTGGTGAAGGCATCTGAGTTCTATACAGTTTTCTAAGGCTGCCACATAACAGTCTATAGCAAAAGCTGACATTCTTTAAGGACCACTGACTTTTATTGCCTAAAAAGTAGATTTATTCCAGCTTCTGAGAAGAAGAGTCAGGCAGTGGAATACCCATCCTTCCCATCAAAGAGGTTTCTCAACCTTTTCTTGTATTTGGTATTTCTGAAAGATGTGAATTGAAACAAATAAATATATATTAGCAAAATGAAACAGTCATGAGTGGGGATCCCATATCCTTATATTCGAAATATCCTAGTTTCCTCTACCCACAGTTTTACAGAATTTAATCCCATACTCACTCTCCCTCAAAGAATACCAACTGCTCACAAAATTATCTTTAGGAAAATATTTAGAGGCAATGCACCATTTTCCTAAACAGTTAGCTTCTTTTAATAGACTTAGTGGTCAGGGTGTGTGGGGGAAGAGTATAATTTTCTTTTAAAATATTAGTTAAACTTGAAATACAGTGGTTTCTCCTCACTTTGAGCAACTTCCCTTCCCTACATACATGTGTGGGTTACTTATAAAATACAGGCACACATTTTGGCTTGCTGCATAGCAGCAATGAAAGTGGTTTAAATATTAGACATGAATGTCCAATACACAAATGTTAAACATCAGCAGTTCTTGCATTTTAACTGAGGTCTTTAATACCATGTACAGTTCAGGTTGTACATACTGCAGATACTTTTTAAAAGTTTCATTTTGATTTAATGATAAAGTCTGTGTATTCACTAAAATCCTGTGTAACTTTGAGCTGGAATCAGACAGTAAGTATTGTTTCACCACAGCTTCTGTGACAGTTGCATTACACATACTCCTGAGAACCTCAGTCTTCCGTTACCTTTTAGACGGCATTTCACAGGCTGCATTAAAGACATATTTAACAAAAATAAAGGTTCTAAAAAAGAAATGGTATAAATGCTTTTCGACATGTTGGGTAGCAGCTGAAGTTGTTCACATAGAACTCATGGCATAGAACTGCAGCCAATGCCTGGTTAAACAGCACATACATCACTACAAGCCACCAGGTTAAGTTTTGAAATCCAAATGTGATGGCCATGGATACATATATTAGGAGTTCAGCAAAATAATGTGGGCAAGATACTCTCTCAAACCAGTCTCCAAAAGGAATGCTGTGGCTCAAGTTTACTACCTTTCCTGCAATTTAAAGAAAGAAAAAAGTTAGTTGATAGAGCATGTATTAAAATAAACTTTAACTCTTAATCCATATTTATGTATAATTACGGAGTAATGCTGAGCACCTGCAGTTCCCACTGACTTCAGTAGGATTTGTGGGTGCTAAGCACTTCTGAAAAAGAATCACACCACTTTTATTAGATGCCTACATATGGATTAAGGAGCCTAATTTTAGCCACTCAGGTTTGAAAATAGTGACCTTAACTCATTCCCAATACAATGTGTAATGTTATGGTTACTTTAAGAAGTAAGGTCTAAGAATAGAGTGAGATTTTCTAATCATAGCTCAGGAAAGTAATTCCTTCTGTAGCCTCTGCATATCAGCCTCTCCATTTATAAAAGAGAGATGATAAACACTTACCTAATAAAAACTTCAAAAACAGACTCCGAGAAACTGCTGAATTGGAATTAATTTGCAAACTGGACACCATTCAATTAGGCTTGAATAAAGACTGGGAGTGAATGGGTCATTACACAAAGTAAAACTATTTCCCCATGTTTATTCCCCCCCCCCTTTAGTTTCACCTTGTCAAGGGGGCCATCCTGATCATCACTACAAAAGGTTTTTTTCTCCTGCTGATAATAGCCCACCTTAATTGATCACTCTCATTATAGTGTGTATGGCAACACCCATTTTTTCATGTTCTCTGTGTGTATATATATATCTTCCTACTGCATTTTCCACTGAATGCATCTGATGAAGTGGGTTTTAGCCCACAAAAGCTTATGCTCAAATAAATCTGTTAGTCTCTAAGATGCCACAAGTCCTCCTTTTCTTTTTGCTGATACAGACTAACACAGCTACCACTCTGAAACCAAATTAAGTGGTAATAAGTGTTCCTAACACATTTTAGACATATTTCTATTCAGGATGATACAAGTGTGAACCTTCTTTTTAAACCTTGCATATTGTGAATAACTACATATCACCTGCTCAAGTCTCTTCCAGATAGACTAAGTTAACCCCTTGGAAAGTGATCTACAGAGATACATATTCACATCAGCATTTATTTCACTGAGTTTTTGGAAAATACCAGTGTTCTAAGGGGTTGGGCTCAACAGAGATTCATTGTGACACACAATTTTTAATGGAAAAGTTATTACAAACAGCTCCAAGAAGTGAAATATCTCACCTGATTTACTTTTTCTAAGATTAGCTAGAATCACATGACATCTATGTTGGTGAACTGAGGCCCAAATGTACATAATAATTCCTAGGGCGTGGTACCAGCAGATTTGCATAAAGAGGTCTTTCCCTGAATTAAAAATGAAAATAGTATGCCTATTAATACAAGATTGGGAAAAAAAGTCTGCATTAAACCCTCACCAATACCATCTCAAAAAAATTCAGCTTATATATATATATATATATATATATATATATAAATAATGTTGCAGCTTTTCCCAGTGTATGCCCCACTTCTTGAATAATGGTGAAGGGAGCTTTTAAACACAACTTGTGCAGACAGTGAACCACACCCTAGTTATGAATTGCTGCAGGCCTTTATTCTTAACTGCCTGCTACTGCAAATTATAAATTAGTCAGTTTTCTTTTTAATCAGTAGCTGTAGGAATAAGGGAGGGTGCATGCTACAAGCAGAAAGGGTTACCATTTGGTTCAGGCCTCCATATTCTAACATGTTTTGGACTGTGACAGTGTTTGTAAAAGTGTATTTTTATCACCATGTTGGAAGACTGTGCCATAGCTGAGGTCAAGATATCATGACAGAATTGTGTTGCCTTATCTACACTAGCAATAAAAAAAAAATGGTGAGAACAGATGATTGATTTGCAGGAATTTTGCACTATGGATGGACCCCAGTGCTTATGCCAAGGCACCATCTCTGTGGAATGCCATGATCAGAAAGGTAGAAAATGCACCCAGACAGTGCCACCTAGAAAAGGCTTTGTTTGCACCAAAGTCATTCTAAGAGGGCTGTAAAATCAGCGTGGAGGACAAAAGCTACCTCTAAGATAGCATGAAATGACTTAAATTCTATATCTAGTGCTGACGACATAAGAAAAATTAGTCATGTGAAATGCACACCAGGGGCATTCTGGTTCATCATGTACCTATGCAGCAGAGCAAACAACAGCTCAACTGTAGGACTTAGTGCAACATGTTGGCAGAAACAGGTCACATTATTCATGAATCCTTTAGAGCTCTTTGGATACTTAATTGGCCCAAGTAGCAAAGAGAAAGGAGCCTGATACTAGACATGTGATTGGAGGCCAAGAACTAAGTAAACAGGCAAAGGTGCTGGCAGACTCATATTTAAAGGAGGGTCCACAGCAAAGAGAAACTTCTGACTAAAATAGCTGTGTAACCAGAGAGATCCTGACCTCTGCTGGACTGGAGGTTCCTTCATAAAGTGGAAGCAGCTCATTGACAAAGATATGATGTGTTGGGCCTGGGAGTCTAAGGGACATGGTGGCATACAGCAAACAACGATACTGAGCTATAAGGAGAAACCGCATGTAGAGCAGAACTAGGACACATACTAAGGCCATGCATGTGATGTCATGTGCTGGTTAATAAGTCTGACTTTAAGTAACTGCAGTAAATACTTTTATAGATCTCATCAAATACCTCTTCTCTCACATACACCTGCACACACCTGCACACAAAAACACCCTGTAGATAGAACTTTAGAAGGTGAAAAGATTAGGCATGCTACTAATCTCTCGTTCACCCTTTCCCCCACTCCCACCCTCACCAAACCATCTTGTGATACTAGAAACAAATTAAAAAGAAGCCGCAAGTATGGTTAGCACTAAAGAGACACTCACCATTGCTGACATTAGCCGGCACTTGACACAGCACAGTTAAGCCAATAACAATATAGTACCCAAGCCCAAAGCAGTATTGTACGATATGAAGGAAACCACTGGAGAAGACACTGATGCAGAGGCACTCTATGAGCCTTCGAAAGCTGTGTAGCCAGAGGAGCATGAGAACCAAGAGGGCAGACAGGTGTTTGTCACCTACAAGTCAAACAGAAGTGACAATCTCAAACTCTTCCTCTTCACAAACTGAGCTCCAAATTCCCTCTGGAAACCAGTTTTCACTATAATTTAATTTGCATTCATTTTAAAACTACTTAGAAGGACATCAGCTATGGAACCTGAGCAGCAGGAATGAGAGAGAAAAAAATCAGTGTGTGCATTTTTAAGATGACTGCCTTGAAAGATGGAGAGTAAGTCCTTTTGGACAGAAAGGATGCTTTTTAATTTGCGTATATGTTACCCACACATTATGACGATGAGCACATTTAGCGTCTGTCTTACTATTAGTGTTTCTAAAGGAACACTGACAACTTGAAGGATGGAAAAAAATTTTTTAAAAATGAGTTAAAAGTGAGGGCGAGTGTAAAAACTACCTCCAAATTCCCCAGTCAATTTCCCGATTTTTTTTTAAAAAGTGCTCCTCTTTTCCTCTGTTAGTGTCTGAAAGAATCACACAAATAGAAAAGACTATAGTGAAACTGACTACACATGATGTATCATGCATAATATCATGAATTAATCAAATGCATGATGTAAACAAACTTTTGTGAGAGATTTTTAATTTCTTTCAGTTGCACAGAAAAACCTCAGATTATCCAAAATGTGAAAACATACAATAAAACTGGAATTTGGTTTTTCTAAGTTTTGGCTATGACTTCTGAGCGGTTACAAGATTTACTGAGTCATTTCAAGTGTTACCTGTAACAATTTTTAGGCAGAAGTTTGGTTTTTTTTCAGTTGACTGAATATGCTAAAGGTGAATTGTAAAGCAAAACACCTTTTTTTGTTGTTGCTTTTATTACATTTTGATGATGTATTAAGATAGACCCTTTTTTTAAATTAAGACTAAGAATCAGCATCCCCTTCCTGCTCAGTTGGGGGAAGGGAGAGCTGCACAGGTCCTCCATTTTTCTGCTAGGGTAAAATAAAAGAAAGGCCAGATATTTACAGTGTGAAAAAAAACAAAGGAATATATTTTTAAAATTTATGAAATACTTCTTATATATCCTAAAAACAATTTTACAGGGCAAAAATAGTTTTTCTTTGCTGTTCACTTTTAAATCAATTAAACCAAGCGATTATTCTGGAACATCCTTTCCATTAATTTCTTCTGTCTAAATAAAGGAAGGATTACTTCTAGAAAAGGAGTGTTGAATAATGGTTAAAGCTTTGAACAAGGCCACTGACCCTCTCCGTGCCTTGGTTTCCCAACCTGTACTTTTTACGGTGGTCCTGCAAAGATTAACGTGTGGGTATCATGGGATTCTATGTTTACAGCCCTCCCAAATCTATAAAACCTTTACATAATTACACCCCAATCTAGAATTTTTCAAATAAAATATTTCCTTACCAATCTAATGGGAGATCAAATTTGCTTCTTTCAGATCTATTAACAGTGTTATTAAAACTCCAAATAATCAAGATTTTTTTTAATCGTGATTAATTTTTTTGAGTTAATCACATGAGTTAACTGTGATTAATTGACTGCCCTAGTATAAATTAATAAATTAGGGATGAGTAGCTGATGTATTCTCAAAGGGAGGTCAGGAGAGTATAGCAGTTCTGTGTTACAACATCTGTGCATCTGTCCATAACATGTGGAGTACTTGCCCACATCCTGGTTCTGCGAAGCTCCACCAAGAGCACTGAGCAAATCCCGAAGCCATATCGGGAAAGGTCTTGCTAGGAACAAAGCTTGAATAAGCAATAGGAGCAACAAGCCATTCCAGACCACAGAAAGAATATAAAAGTGAGAAAACCACCTGTGGAAGAAAGAAGCAGCAGTATTAACTTTCTGGATTTTTCAATCATTTTTTTCTTATCACTCCTTTTTTCAGTGTTGGAATTCAGTGACCAGGTCTAAGGAGAACGGCCCATTTTCATTTGGCCTAACCTCCCACAATAAGAGATGATGGGGCCTTTTATGGAACTACCAGATGTCTACCATAGCCTCATTCCAACAGTCTTTCCTAGTTATATGATGCTCAGAATACTAAACCTCCCACTCACTGTATCTTTTTCCATGTTTTTAGAACCTTCAAGTGGATGCACTGGAAAACTAGAAGAGTGAGTGGAGACCACACAAAACAAGTGCAAGACTCAAGGCTTTAAATAATTAAATATAATACAAACCACACAGCAATACATGAATGTAAAATGAAATTTTGAAAATATAAAATGCTTCAGTTAAAAGTATGACAATGTCATGTTTTAATACCCCAGCCATCCTGCCTGGAATTCTTTTCTGGGCATTTCCGTGCTGTTGCCTCGAACAGCATTTTCATTTTCTTCACCTCTTCTGAACAGACCATGGAGAAATTACTACTATTCTGCATTTATCTTTTGTACAGAATCACCCAGACACCATTACACAGCTGGACTGTGTGATGTTTTGTCACCACACAAATCCAGGAGTCTTTAAATTGTCTTGCAGACCTAGGGATTATTCATCTCTCTTGATATCTTTAAGGCAAGACTGGATGCCTTTCTGGAGTGTATGCTTTAGATAAACACAAGTTATTTGGCTCAATAAAGGGGTAACTGGATTAAATTTAATAACCTGTGAAATACAGGAGGTAATTCTAGATAATCTCATGGCTTCTTCTGCTCAAAGTCTATGAATAAAATCAGGACATCTGGCGATATCTGCCAATAGATAAACATTCAGGATGAGAATGCTCAAAGTTTCCTGACCGCAGGACTTCCTTGGATGATTTTGACTGTGTAATCAAATAAGACTGTATTTAGCTTCAGAATATGGCAAACTGACCTGGCATTTGAGGTTGATTTTTTATTTTTCAAATCATATGGGAGATAGAATGCAGAGGAGTTGGATATTCCACAATGGCAAACAAAGATGTGTATCACACTGAGAACTTTCCAGGGGCTTAATAAATTTGACTTTAAGGGTAACATGATCAAATTCTCCTAATCAGTTAAAATGGGAATGTCCTACAGTGTTGACATATCTCAGCTGGCAACTTTAAATTTCTCTGGATAGACAAGAGTGCTCCACAAGAGTATTGGGCTTGTATCCAGTGCTGACAATCATTTAGGAGCAGGGTATCGGCCTCTGATCAGCATTCCACAACATTCTCTCTCAAATATAGCAGGTCACTCACACAGATGAAGAGCTTCATTGTGCACACAGAAACCATTTGCCCGCTTACAGCGGGCAGACCAAGCAGGTACAGATTTAAATTTATCTGAAAACACTCTTTGTACTCCAGTCTCATACAGACTAACACGGCTGCTACTCTGAAACAGTAGGGTTTGTTATAGTAAAGTGGGCTTAGAGACAAACAGAACTCAAACTGCTATGAGTTTTTATGCAAACCAGGTCTCCACTTAGCCCATATTCAAGTCAAACTCAAGTCTTGTTTGATACCGGCAGCTTAGACTCTTGGGGAGGCCCCCCGAAGTGGAAAGTTTGTGCGGGAAGAGGGATGGAACAGAGGCTGAAGAGGTAACTAATGGACATACTCTTCCCTCTCCTCTCTAAACCCCTCCCAAGGGTTTTTTATTAGAGTTATTTTAATAGCTGGTTGGTTGGTTCAGTGTTATGACTATATTCCCATAAATAATAGCCCAAAACACATACATACGTGTGTGCAGGTGCATATGTATTTTAAACTATTTGTTTAGAAAGTTTTTAACAAGTTTACAAATATCAGAAACAATCAGTACAATAGTTAGCTTTCATTTATATGGGAATATAGTCATCAGAACTTTCTACTGAACAAAGTGTTACCGTATTACGGAGTGAGCATCATTACAACACCTGTATCCTTTTTAGTGATTTTATTAAATTGGGTGAAATCTCTATGTACACAATTTAATAGACCAGACATATCTATCAACTGCTAATATTTTTAAAAATTGGCCAGGTGTACTGGTTCAAAAACATCCATCTTTGTAATGTAAAGAGTGGAGTGCAGCTACTTAAAAGGCTACTTAAAAGAGTTGATGCCTTGGCCGCGAACTGTGTACTCGCCCTCACTCACACCAAGTAAGAAGATCACCACGGTTCACAGGTGAACTACAGCAGATAACATGCAGAGGCAAAGTCAGGACATCAGTGGTCCAAAAAACATTCTAAATCCCTCTGCCAGCAGCCCAAACAAACATTTACAGGACTATGCCACTGCAATAAAGGAGACAAAATGAGCCTTTTACTCCACAAATCAGTATGGCAGAATCACAGCCAGCATAGACATTTCACACAGCAAACCAGCTAATCAACCCAGTTTTCACAGCCCAGACACCAGACCCAAGCATCAGCCATTGTAAAGAGCTGTCAGCATACGTCACTGAGCAACTGAATACAGAGGGATTAACTGGAAAGGAAAATTCCCCCCCTCACCCAACTATTATCTGCCCTAGCACCCCTGGCAAAGTTTGGGCCTCCTCACATATGCCGAAGTTCAAGAAGCCCTGAAAAATATTACAGGTACAACCTATTAAATGGATCCATGTCATTCGTGGTTGGTAGAAGCCAAAGAAGAATAACTATGACCACGGCCAATGGAAATAGTCAAGGCCACCTTCAGAGAAACACACCTAAAAATTTTACAGTTTACCTAATCCTCAAGAAGCCATTACTTGATTCTGAAGTTGATTCCAACTACTGTCCCATCTCTAACCCTCTGTTCCTGGGCAAAACAAGTGAGAAAATAGCAACCATCAAGCTCCAACAACATGTTACATTAGCCAACATTCTGGATGCCTCACAATCAGGATTCAGAGCAGGGCACGGCATATAGATGGGTCTTGTCAAGGCAGATTCCCCACTCTGGCACTTCGATATCAGGTGAATTCAGAGTCTGACCATCTTTAGGAAACATTGCAAGGCCTTCATCTTTGGGAAAGCTTTGCTTGCAATTCCAACAGCCCTTTATTTTTAAACCCTTCTAATTCCCCTCCCTCCCAAAAAAACCCTAACCCAAGCAGAGTTTTGACCCCAAAAAGGAAGAAGTGCCAGAGATGCCATTAAATCCACGAGGATGCTACTGATTTTACATGGAAGATACTCACATACTACTATGATGGATATTACTACCTTAATAACAGAAAATACAGCAATGGCCAAAGTGTTAAATGCCTTTTTTGTTTCAGTTTTCACCAAAAAGGTTAGCAGTGATCAGATGACTAATACGGTGAACATCAGGATAAATGGGGTAGGATCTGAGGCTTTGAGGATTCACGCTGCCGGTCACAGTCGAAAGTGGTGAGTGCAACTTTTCGAAGCTCAGGCTCATTAAAACATATCTTTGATCGACAATGGTTGGCAAGAGACTGGCATTGCTTGCTATTTTATCGCTTGAAAATGCCATTGGTCAGTCTTTGGATGTCTCCGACGCTGTGCTTCAGTTTGCGAGGGCAAAGGCAAGAAAAGCAACCTTTTGAACCCTAAAGGACTAGGGTTAACACTCTAAGGCTGTCACCTACTGCAACACTATTTAATACTAGTCCACCCAACGTTGGTGTACAGTTCAAATTCTTGACGTAAGTACACTTCAATTCTTAAAATTAAAAAGTTTCTATAAGCTTAGAGGAAATTAATTTTTATTTGCTTATATATGGCATGAATAAATACAGATTTACAGAATCTAGTGTGCAAATTTATCATCTTATATGACAGGGATAAATCATGTATGCAAATCATACATCAAAGTCATGAAACAGGCTACAAATGCAATAAAAAATAAGGTATTCATAAGTTTAACAAATGGGGGGGGGGGCGCGGCACCGAAGACACTGCTCACCAGGTGTGCCATTTGACCTGAGAACTTTAACTGTGAGGTAAGGGACAAAGACAAAGGGCCAGGTGGGAAGAGGCCCAGGGAAGTAGCAACAACTGACTTAAGTGAGTGGTATGTGGCTGTTTATAGGGTCACTGGGTTCGAACCCAGAATAGTGGGTGGGCCCGGGTTTCCCCACTAACCACCAGCGAAGTGCTATAAAAAAAACTCTGAGAAGAGGGCAAAGCTCCTTTGGAAGCCTGAGTGAAGGGCTGAATTTAAAAGGCCCACAGCCAGGGCTGAAGACCCTGTTGAGGAAAGATGGACAGTTTTGTTGGACTTTTGCTACCTTGAAGGGTTTGATTTTGATTGTGTGACCCAGCCAAAGGGCCGAGGCACTGAAGACCCGCCACGCAAGGTCAACAACCTACAGGAGGTGCCAGGAGCAGGAAAGAGACTGCAGTCCTGCATGCAGCAGCAGCTGGCGCTCAGGAAGTGAGCGTCCCCCATCACAGATGTATTAGCAGAGTGCTGTAAGCAAGACATGAGACGTAATTCCTTCCACTCAGCACTGATAAGGCCTCAGCTGAAGTACTGTTTCCCATTCTGGGCACAACACTTTGGGAAAGATGTGGACAAACTGGAGAAAGTCCAGAGGAGAACAACAAAAATGATTAAAGGTCTAGAAAACAAGACCTATGAGGAAAGATTGAAAAAACAAAACAAAACAAAACTGGGTTTGTCTAGTCTGGAGAAGAGGAGACTGAGGCAGGACATGATAACAGTCTTCCAAGTACATAAAAGACTGTTAGAAAGAGGAGGGTGATAAACTGCTCCCCTTATTCAGTGAGGACAAAAAGTAATGGGTTTAAATTGCAACAAGGGAGATTTAAGTTAGACGTTAGAAAAAGTTTCTACAAGTAGTTAAGCACTGGAAAAGATTAATTAGGGAGGTTGTGGAATCTCTGTCACTGGAGGTTTTTAAGAACAGGTTAGACAGACACCTATCAGGGATGTCGTACATAATACTTACTAGTAGTTCTGCCTCAGTTCAGGGGACTGGATGAGATGACCTACTGAGATCCCTTCCAGTCCTACATTTCTAGGATTCTATGGGTTGCAGCATGAAACCTTTAGATAAGAAAATTGATACATACTTGAAAGGACATCTATTAAAGGCAGTATCCTGTGGCACTGTTATTTTCTATCATGCAAATACATATGCAGGTGTTTCTTTACAGACATATTTAGCTAGTTAAATACTCCATGGCAACCAATTGTTGTTACTATCCAAATGCAGTAAAATAGCATGTACAAAATGAGCTTTGCCCTCAGTCCTGTTCGTCTGGTATAAAACAAAAAACTCACCATCACAAAGGCCGTGATCTTAATGGGTAAAGAGACTAAATTACTTTGTCTGTTTTTTGGCCCTGAAACTGCAACTGGTGTATCTCCACCAGAGTAAGCTGTAGCCTAGCCAGGGCTCAGACCTTTTTATCATCAGGCAAACAGAGGGAGTTTGCCTGGGAACCGTTCGGGAGGAGCTAAGGTGAGTGCTGCATTAGGGGGCCTGTGTTGTGAGCTGGTGGGGTGAATATCCAAGTGTCTGTGTGCTGTGATCATTTGTTTGACTGGAGCTATTTGCAGGGACTGTTTGATGGTGTCTGTGTTTGTTTGAAAAGTGTGAATTGGGAGTGCTTTGTTCCAGGTGGGCCTTGAGTGGCTGATCGGAGGGAAGGCTTTGAGCCAGGCCAACTGCCTTGAGCCAGCAGCCTTATAAAAAGGCAGGCAGTTGCGAACTGAGGACAGGCAAATAGAGGGAGTTTGTGGGAACTCTCCCGAGGTGAACTTCCAGGCAGAGTGTATTTGCCTTTCAGGCTTCGGTGAGAAGTAAATACAACTCCTGAGGACACTCTCAGAAGGAAAACATGGATAGTGAGTGATCAGCTGTTGTGACCTGCACAGGATCTGCCACGTTTGTCTTTCTCCCAGAGGACAGAAGTGACTTTGTCTGTACAAAGTGCAAACTGGTCTCCATATTGGAAGAGAAGGTTAAAGGATTAGAGAAGCAAGTATCAACCTTGCATTACATCAGAGAAAACGAAGACTTTCTGGATAGAAGTTAGTGTTTGGTTCTGGAGGCACAACATGCCGAAGAATCAGAGAGGGCAGCGCAGAACGGGGAAGAAAATTGGCAGCATGTGACCTCCAGAAGAAGAGTGAGTGTAGGAGCAGGATTTTATAATTGTACTATGACAATTAATGAATGATTTGATTTCATCCTGCCAGCCACCCTTTTTGAATAGCAGAAAGGAATGACCTTCTGGGACATTGGTAGAAATGCATCTGACAGACTGCCAGTGTCTGTACTGATGTTAAGGCAGGGACAGACCAGAACAAATCTTATGACTGATTATGGTCACCCTTTTGTTTTAGGGTAAGTTATAATGTCTACTATGGTTTCCTATATGTATTACAAATTAGGCACTCTAGTTAAATATACATTTCTTTGTTTTAAGGTTTAGTAAGTAAGAGACTGGATCTTGTATTGTGTCTATGTTAAGGAGATTAGAGGAAGGCTTAATTTATAATGTTTTTTGCTCAATATAAACTGACACTATTTGTACTCTCAAAGGTCTCTGTAAAAGACTTTGTATGTGAATGAGGAATGCATGCATCAGGAAAAGAAAGTGTGAAGGCCATTGTTATAGCCAGATGGTCAATGAAGGAGTGAAGAGACTTAATGACACCAAAGAACCATCAATGGGCATCCATAATGAAGGAAGGGCAGATTGACGACCCTGTGGTGAAGGCTGGCACCCCTAAAGACAGGATAATTGATTAAATTAGAACCAGGACAGGATGACCCTCTCGGAGGTGTATTGGAATGTTTACATCAAAAGATGCACCAATTAAGAAGTAACCGGTCACAAACTGACACAGCAAAATCCATAGACTTCAACAGAGCAAAAGACTATAAGAACAGGGTGTTTGGCCATGGGACATTGGATTCATCTTGCCATGCTCCAGGAGCATCAGATCTCGACCGACAGAGCCCTGCTCCCCTCTGCGACCAATCTGGCTGGCCACCAGATTGATCCAGACTCTGGATCGGTAATTATAAACATTGACTGGCAGAACTGTGTGCACATGGTGAGTGTCAGAGAGCTTGAAAAGCATATGCTAACAGTCGTATTCTCAATAAACGTGGCGTGCAGCCTTCTCCCCTATAAAGATCCCGTGTGCTTCTTATCAGTATAACATGAGGGAGAACCTATATACCCCCTATGCAGATAGAGGTCAGACACCATTTTCAGACTCTCTGCACAGGTACTACTGCGGAGAATGATTTGGTAGACACATCTGAGGGAAAGTATCCCTAAGGAGATCCCATCGACCAGAAGGCATGGGATGCATTGTCCTAGGGGATGGCGGTTCCACGACCACTACTCCCAAGAGAAGGAGACAAGTGGTTGTGGTCAGGGACTCCATCCTAGAGGGGGATGGAGTCATCCATCTGCCGACCAGACCAAGAGACTTGAGAAGTGTGCTGCTTGCCTACAGCTAGAATTCAGGATGTGACGGAGTGTCTGCTGAGACTGATCAAGCCCTCGGACCACTACCCCTTCCTACATCTCCACGAGGGCGCCAGTGATACTGCCAGGAAGACCTTGAGCAGGTCACTGCAGAGTATGTGGCTCTGGGAAGAAGTTTGAGGTGCAAGTCGTGTTCTCGCCCATCCTCCCTGCTGAAACAAAAGGCCCAGGTAGGGACTGTCGAATTGTGGAGGTAAATGCATGGTTATGCAGGTGGTGTCAGAGAGAGGGCTTTGGATTCTTCGACCATGGGATGTTGTTCCGGGAAGAAGGATTGCTCGGAAGAGAGGGGATCCACCTAACAGAGAGAGGGATGAGTATCTTAGCAGGCAGGCTTGCCCGGGGTACAGTGACCTAAGCCCAGAGGTAAGTGGGATACCGGGAGGAAACACAAGGAGGAGGGTGCAACATAGGAAGCCTCCTGATGCACCTAAGAGAACTAGCCAATTGCTTTGCTTTCTCAGTGTGAATGTACACAAACGTAAGAAGCCTGGGAAACAAGCTGGAAAAACTGGAAGTCCTGGCACAGTCAAAGAACTATGATATGACTGGAATAACAGAGACTTGGTGGGGGAGCTCACATGACTGGAGCACTGTCATGGATGGGTATAAACTGTTGAGGAAGGACAGGCAGGGGAGGAAAGGTGGAAGAGTTGCACTGTATATAAGAGAGCAGTATGATTGCTCAGAGCTCCGTATGAAACTGGAGAAGAGCCTGTTGAGAGTCTATGGATTAAGTTTAGAAGTGAGAGCAACAAGGGTGATGTCATGGTGGGAGTGCGCTATAGACCACCGGACCAGGAGGATGAGGTAGACAAAGCTTTCTTCAGACAATTAACTGAAGTTTCCGAACACAGGCCCTGGTTCTAGACAGGGTGATTGAAGTCCCCCATATCTGCTGGGAGAGCAATACAGCAATGCACAGAAAATCCAGGAAGTTTTTGGAGAGTGTTGGGGACAACTTCCTGGTTCCTCCAGTATTGCACCAACTAGGGGCCTTTCTCCTCTTGACCTACTGCTTACAAACAGGGAAGAATTGGTATGGGAAGTAGAAGTGGGTGGCAACCTAAGCAGCAGTGACCATGAGATGGTTGAGTTCAGTATCCTCACAAAAGAAAGAAAGGAGAGTAGCAAAATACGGACCCTGGACTTCAGAAAAGCAGACTCTGACTCTGTTAGGGACTGATGGGCAGGATCCCCTGGGAGGCTAATATGAGAAGGAAAGGAGTCCAGGACAGCTGCCTGTATTTTAAAGAAACTTTATGGAGGGCACAGGATCAAACCATCCCGATGTGCAGAAAGACTGGCAAATATGGCAGGCAACCAGCTTGGCTTAACAGTGAAATCTTCAGTAAGCTTAAACACAAAAAGGAAGCTTACAGGAAACTTGGACAGATGACTAGGGAAGAGTATAAAAATATTGCTTGAGCATGTAGGGGTGTAATCAGGAAGGCAAAAACACAACTGGAGTTGCAGCTAGCAAGGTATGTGAAGGGTAAAAAGAAGGGTTTCTACAGGTATGTTAGCAACAAGAAACGGGTCAGGGAAAGTGTAGGACCCTTAATGAATGGGGGAGGCAACCTAGTGACAGATGATGTGGAAAAAGCTGAAGTACTCAATGTTTTTTTTGCCTCGGTCTTCAGACAAGGTCAGCTCCCATACTGCTGTCCTGGGCAGCACAGTATGGGGAGGAGGAAAGCAGCCCTCAGTGGTGAAAGAACAGGTTAAGGACCATTTAGAAAAACTGGACATGCACAAGTCCATGGGTCCGGATCTAACGCATTCGAGGGTGCTGAGAGAGTTGGCTGATTTGACTGCAGAGCCACTGGCCATTATCGGGAGAGGTCCCGGACGATTGGAAAAAGGCAAATATAGTGCCCATTTTTAAAAAACGGAAGAACCACCCGGGGAACTACAGCCTCACCTCAATCCCTAGAAAAATCATGGAGCAGGTCCTCAAGGAAACCATTTTGAAGCACTTGGAGGAGAGGAAGGTGATCAGGAACAGTCAACATGGATTCACCAAAGGCAAGTCATGCCTGACCAACCTGATTGCCTTCTATGATGAGATAACTGGCTCTGTGGATACGGGGAAAGCAGTGGACATAATACATCCTGACTTTAGCGAAGTTTTTGATACAGTCTCCCACAGTATTCTTGCCAGCAAGGTAAAAAAGTATGGATTGGATGAATGGACTAGAAGATGGATAGAAAGCTGGCTAGATTGTCAGCTCAACGAGTAGTGATCAACGGCTTGTCATATAGTTGGCAGCTGGTATCAAGCGGAGTGCCCCAAGGGTCGGTCTTGGGGCCGGTTTTGTTCAACATCTTCATTAATGATCTGGATGTTAGGATGGATTGCACCCTCAGCAAGTTCACAGATGACACTAAGATGGAGGGAAAGGTGGATATGCTTGACGATAGGGATAGAGTCCAGAGTGACCTAGACAAATTGGATGATTGGGCCAAAAGAAATCTGACAAGGTTCAACAAGGTCATGTGCAGAGTTCTGCACTTAGGACGGAAGAATCCGATGCACTGCTACAGGCTGGGGACCGACTGGCTAAGTGACAGTTCTTCAGAAAAGGACCTGGGGATTATAGTGGATGAGAAGCTGGATATGAGTCAGCAGTGTGCCCTTGTTGCTAAGAAGGCTAATGGTATATTGGGCTGCATTAGTAGGAGCATTACCAGCAGATAGACGGAAGTGATTATTCCCCTCTATTCAGCACTGGTGATGCCATATCTGGAATATTGTGTCCAGTTTTGGGCCCCTCACTACAGAAAGGATGTGGACATTACAGAAAGGATGTGGACAAATTGGAGAGAGTCCAGCAGACAGCAACGAAAATGATTAGGGGGCTGGGACACATGACTTATGAGGAGAGGCTGAGGGAGTATGGAGAAGAATGAGTGGAGATTTGATAGCAGCCTTCAACTACCTGAAGGGGGTTTCTAAAAAGGATGGAGCTCAGCTGTTCTCAGTTGTGGCAGATGACAGAACAAGGAGTAATGGTTTCAAGTTGCTGTGGGGGAGGTCTAGGTTGGATATTAGGAAACACTATTTCACTAGAACGGTGGTGAAGCACTGGAATGGGTTACCTAGGGAGGTGGTGGAATCTGGCTGGGATGATTTAGTTGGCATTGGTCCTGCTTTGAGCAGGGGGTTGGACTGGATGACCTCCTGAGGTCTCTTCCAACGCTAGTGTTCTATGATTCTATCATATCATCCAGAATTAGACAATATGGGTATGTCTACACTGCAATAAAACCTCCGCTTCTAGCTTGTGTCAGCTGACTCGGACTTGCAGGCTTTGGACTGTGCGGCTATAAAATTGCAGCGTAGACATTCAGACATAAGCCCAGGCTTTGGGACCCTCACCCATTGTGCAGTCTCAGAGCCTGAATGTTTACACTGCAGTGCTACAGCCTTGCAGCCCGAGCCCTGTGAGCCCCTGTCAGCTGACCCAGACCAGCCATGGGTGTTTTACTGCAGTGCAGACATACCTTGTGATGAAAACAGCTTAGCCTTGGCAGCATTACAGCCTCCATAGTCTAACAAACCCTAAAAGGCTATACACCTCTCCAGATAGACGACAGGACACACTGGTAGGGCAGCTTGCCCTGCTGATGCCCATTATATGCTTTTGCACTGAACAAACAGTTCAGTCTCCTCTATACCTGCCATCTTAGTATCTTTCATTCTAAGACCTTAAAATCAATTATGCTAGCTCTCCAGATTTTGAGGGGTGACTCACAATATCTAGTAGGTTCTTAAAGCTCCAGCTTCTGGAGTCATGGGATTACATGGTAACTTCAGTTTTCCTTAAAACAACCACCACCACCTATGTTTCCAGCTCTCATGATTACAGAGAAAAGCTGGAAAATGTTAGGAGTGTATCTCAAAGCCCAGAAGCCACTAGATAGCCACAAAAAAAAACATAATTCAACATTAATCAAAGCAACACAAATATAAAAAACCCTTAAGATTTTCAAACCAATCTCACGCCTTTCCAAGGCCCCACGCCTGCAGCCCTTTACACGGCTGAAGAAGGGGGGTTTGTTGCACAAGCGCACCCCACTCCCAGGGCTAAGGGCTGCAGGGCACGCGTGGGGCTCCCCAGCCGAGCCACGCCGCCCGAGGCGGAAGGGGACAGAGCCCCTGCTAGGGCAGGCGGCTGTCCCTGTGCTGGGGACGGGCTAGCAGACCCGGCGCCCCCCCGGCCGGACTGAGGTAACCTCCCTTCACCTCTTGGGCACATCCAGAAGCCGCAGCCAGGCTGGGCGCTGCCCGCAGCCGCTCTTGGTCTTCCCGTAGCGGAGCAGGTCCTGGAAGAGGCCGGGTCGGGGCCCGCCGCGTGGGGCCTGCAGCAGCTCCAGCAGCAGCGCGGCGAGGAAGGCGGCGGCCAGCAGCAGCCAGAGGGCGCTGAGCGCGGCCGGCATGGCCCGGGAGCCTCCCTGCGCACGGGCACGCACGGAGCCGGCCCCTCCAGCCGCAGCCCAAGCCCCCGGAGCCAGGCGGGTCTGAGCACCACCCCCGCCCCGCGGAGCCGGGCTCTTGCTGTGGGGAAAGGGAGGCGGGGCCGGACACCTCGGAGCTGCGGGGGAGGTCCGGGCAGCTTCCCCGCCCCACTGGGAGGCGCGAGGAGAGCCCGGAATCCCCCCGTTGTCCGCTGTCCGCATGTGGCCCTGTGTGCCCTCAGCCTTGGTAGCGTTATACTGTCTGTCTTCCCTCCCCGCCGCCCCTGAACCCCCGCCCAGCTGCCCCTCTTCGCCCTCTGCTCTTCCCCAGGCTTCCTTGTACCAAGGCACTTCAAAACAAAAAACGCTGAACAGGAAACAAGCTCAAATAATGACGCAGCCTGTAGGGCGGCAAGCACAGGCGCGGCTTGTGTCGGTTCTGTACAGCAAAGCCACTGCCTGTGCATTTGTGAGCAAACTGTGCAGAGAGCTCAATTCTTGCCTTTAAATATAGGGAACAAAAAAAGGGGAGCAAATAAATGGAAACTCCAATAAACCTCTCACACCGGGAGTTAAAGGTCCTTCTGTGAGGACTGTTAAAGGGACACTTAAGTTGTAAGTGTCCTACTCACCTGATTTCTTTTACCTGTTGCTGTTACAAGTAACACCTATGATTATTATAATAAAAAGATTACAGAAGAACTATTTTCTTCTATTTACAGTTTGTTTTATGTTGTGTATTTATCTGCACTTTATGTATAGTCAGCTACATTGTTCCTTTTGTGCATTTAGTTTTTTATTTCGGTGCAATAAAAAAGCACCAATCCAACACTCTGGACCCCTTGACAATCATTTAGAAATTGACACATAAGTAAACCCATCAGTTACCCCAAGATCAAATCAGAAAACCCAGGAACACCATAAACACAACAAAAATAATTAGTCTCCTCCCAGATTCCTACAGTGTGGCAGCCCTTCCCATCACCTACTGCAGTAAGGGATAAAAGGTGGTCTTTGTAGCATGCCCTGAAAATCAACAAAGTCAAGATGATAGCAACTGAGAGAGAAATGGGGTCCAGAGGAAAATGCCCTGCTAGCCTCCCCCTTTCTTTTATATCAGTGGGGATCCAGTTCAGGTGGAAGCAATGATTTTATTATTCTGTATTAAGTTTAAAGGATAATTTAGCAGTCCTACTGAAGGTATATTGAATGGATTTTCAAACTTTCAGCCATGGCACATATGCAGAAGTTAATGGTTTAGTTAATGAATTCACAGGGAAACATTCAAATATTTTTAAAATGTTTTGTAATATAGTGGAACTCTGATTTTATTAATGTCTCCAAAGCCACCCAAACCTTCATAAAATCAGGAACCCTCTGATTAGCAGCTGCAGAAGAAAAGGGAACCAGCTTCCTCAAGGTCAGCCAGTTCATTAGGACTTAAGGCCTGAGCTACATACAGTTTTTTGTTCCCATAATACCACTTTGGTTAGTGGTGTGATTGTTCATTAATATAATTATGCCACTACAACCCTCAGTTATCCAGTATAAAAATGGTTAAAATGGTATAGCTTATTCCTGTTCCCATACGGGATTAAGCTATACAGTTGTAAGCAGTTTTATACCAGTATAATGACGTGCATGCTAGGCGGTCTGTACCATTTAATTATATCAGTATAATATAGTACCTTTTTTGTGTCGACAAGGCTTGTGCTTTACAAATGGGCGTAAGTACTTTGCTGAACTAGGGCCTAAGTCGTGCTCCGGTGGTTTCCAGAGTCACACATTTATAATAGTATCAAACTTGCAGCATAAAATTTCTGGAGACCATTTTAGGCCATGAGAATTTTACCAAAGAAACAGTGGTGCCACTTGTTCAGTTGCACAAATGTTACCTGCTGCAGGTTTAATTGATGCAGTAGTAAAAATGCCAGAAGCCACCAGATCCTTGCCTATACGAGGGCTGACACTAGCATATGTGCAACTAAACCATTTGTAGCACCATTGACAATATTTTGGTAACATTTCCTAGTATAGACGGCGGTTAAAACATTCTCTGCTCATTTATATACCAGAACCTTAATGGGCATATCAGCATAATGTGTTATAATAATCATCAGAGCCTATATATATGTACATGCAACTTTTTGCTGACAAAGCTCTGAGGCTCAATCCAGTTTATCTGGCAATGCAGGCTGAAAGAGTCATACGCCAGTGTGGGAATTTCAAAGCTAAAAATATAAAAATTAAGCACAATATACAGGGAGATCTATGACTGGCTCTGTTTGGGCTCATTCCTGCTATGACACTCACTATCTGCTGTTAAACATGAACTACTTAGAGTCTTAGTTCAGAATTCTAAATTACACCTGTTTGACTTTCTTGTCCTATCTTGTGTGCTTCATTAAAATATAATTCAGGTGATATTTAAGTTGTTATTATTATTATTATATGTTGCTGAGGCTAGAGAAAGGAAATTTTTAGCTTGTTTTCCTAATTTAGGAACTGATCCTGCAAACACACACACACTTAACTTTACCCCTGGGCATAAAATTAAACACATGGTAGGTGGTACCAGAACACTAGCCTTATTCATGTTAATGTTTGTATAACCCCTTTTATATCTTTTCCCAAGTGCTTAGATACTATTGTGATAACTGCTACATAAAAACATAGGGTAGCTAGACAGATAGTAGTAGTTGCAACTTCGTTTTTTAAAAATAATATACTGCAGGGCCTTATGCTGTTCATACTAAAGTCAAAGACAAAACTCCAGTTGACAGCAGAGGGAGCAAGATTGGGCTCTTAGGCACCAGTCCTGCAAATATTTAGGCATATGTTTAACTTTTATCCCCTGAGTAGCCTTGTTGAAGTCATTGGGGGTATTCACATGCATTAAGTTAAGCATGTATGTAAATCATTTTATAATTGGGTCCATATGCTCAGTATGCTAAGAGGTATCTTATCAGACTTGCATGATATCATTGTACTTGCTTTCAGTTTATTTTACTGTGTTTCATCTGTTGAGGATAAACTTTATAGGGCTTTCCTCAATGCTTTGTTTCAAGCTTTTGAAGAATTCCATTTCCAACTTCTGTTGAAATTCCATTCATTTTCCACAATTGTTTATTGTTATTGAGCCCAGTGTGTTGTTTATTCTTGCCAGCATCACATTTCATTTGCCATAGATGAGCTAAATTCCACAGCAGATCTAAATCATTATGATGTTTTGTTTGTTGCTTCCCTCCCTTGAACTTGACTAAAATGGAACCTCCCCTGATCTCTCCCAAGCTCTTTCTACTTCCCCAATTCTCTGTCACTGTTGACAATACCACCATTCTTCCCATCGACTCCTCTCTGTCTCATGCTGCATGGCCAGGCTGCCTCCAAAACTTGCAACATCTTCTTCCATAACATTTCTAAAAGCTGCACTTTTCTTTCTCTCCAGACAGCTAAACCTCTTACCAGGCTGTCACAATCTCCTGTCTTTGTTACTGACACCTCTTTCACTCTGACCTTGCTGGTACACACATTTCTTCTCTATTCTAAACAAAAAGGTTAACATTAGCATTCCTTGCCTGAAGCTATCCATTTCACTCACCTCTTTGAATCCCTCCACCTGCTCCTCCTCCTTCATTGTACCAAGTTCAAGCTTTTTGTCCTAACTGTTCCCCCAAAATATGTCTTCATGCATTCTTCCCTGTCTCTCCTTATACATGAAATACCCACTCTCAAATGATCCTTACGGTTATTACTTTCTCCTCACCTGAATCCTTCTGAAGACTTCTGTTATGATGCTTACAAGAAATCTGCCAACATTTAAATACCTAGACTGAGGGGCAGTTGAGGTATTTTGATATTTAGTTACTGACCTTTGAAATATAGCAAATGTATATATCTGATTGTCTTCTCTGTACCCATTCTTTATATGTCGCTGTTTGGATCATTAGCTTTTCCAGCCTGGGCTTGGTACTGCCGGGGAGTGTGACGTGAATGCTGATCCATGCCTCCCCCAATTATGGACTGACTTTGCAGGATTAGGGCCTGTGTTTGTACAGTGTCCAGCATAGTGGGACTTAGATTCCAATCAGGGCCTTAATATAAGTAGTGCTACCTTAATATAAATAATAAATAAAGTTAAGAAGAAAATCATCAGCTCATTTATCAAGTTTGTCGTAAATATAAGGAAAAAAAAACATACTTAAGATGTTTTGATGATTTTTTTATAATCTCTGGTAGTGCCTGGTTGTTGTTGAAGAAAAATTAAGTAACTGGGTTTCACTTAAAGAAAAGGAGTACTTGTGGCACCTTAGAGACTAACCAATTTATTTGAGCATAAGCTTTTGTGAGCTAAAGCTTGTATCACATTTTAACTTTGCCATAGTCATTAAGTGCCTCAGATGCAGATGCACAGCTTTCACTGAAGTCAGTGAACAGCCACAGGGTTAGTTCCAATCTATCAAATGTGCTTCCTTTACGGAGTGGAAAGGAAAGTGTACACACACACACATTCCATTGCAGTGCGTGAGCATGATATTGTTGCCATTCTGTGCACATGAATCAGAATCCAGCTCATAGTCTCTAAGGGGTTTCCGCTAGCAAAGCCATGTAAAAAAGGATTTTAATAAATAGGGGCCAAATCCTTCTCCCAACTCCACCAGCATGTAGGGATAGAAAAGGAGAGGAACTAGTGTTCTGTTACAGAGTAGGGAGTCAGCATGGTGGGGGAAGGGGTGGGGTGGATATTCATTTATAGTTGTGCTTTGTGATGGCTCGACCCATGGTGCCACAATGAGTTGTTCTGAGCCAGGGTATAGCCATAGGCAAGTCTGATGGATCTGCGACTGTGGATCCAGTGTGGAAATCCCTCCCATCCCCCACAGGAGGGCCCACAGTTGTGTGCAAAAACATGAAGGGGGTGGGGAGGATTCTGTACTCCAAAACCACATGGAGAACCCCTGCACAACGTTTGTTTTCTTGGGCTTTCCATAGTGAGGAAGGTCTTGGCCTTTTGAATTTAAGGTTAGTGACATCCTCTTAAGATTCCACAGACTGACATAAATGACAAAACAAACAAAAACCACCACACGCCCATAGTCAGAGGGCTGAATCATCAGCCGCAGTTGGTATAGCTGATGAGGGTGGGAAGGGAGGTAACCCTGCAAACGTTATGCCCCTCTCCCTACTAGTAGTGGGGTCAGTTCAGCTCCCAGAACAACTTAGAGCAGCTAAGGGCTGCTTGAAGTTGCGCTGGCTGGTAACAGTCCCCAAGGGGACATTCTGTTAGCTGGGGATCACTACAGTGTTGTAATGCTCCAGCCCTGCCATTTTCCCCTGGCCATGCCTTCAATATTCCCTGTATGCCAGAGGAATCCCCAACCAGCCAGTTAATCTGACTTTCCACTTGTTTCCCACTGCCAGAGCAGAACAGGGGACCAGGATCCGAACCTCAATATTTATTTTAGTCTCCACAGGCTTTTGAAAGGGGAATTGCAATTGCAGGGGTGGGGAATTCTTCAAGGGGGAGAGGAATTTGTGGTGGATTGTTAAATTGTTATGCTTAATTTTTACATTAAGGCAAGGATAAGGATGGGCACCTTGTTATCACCTCTATACATCTAAACAACTAAATTGTACTATGTCATCTCTTCAGTTTTGTACAGCAGTAAGAATCTTTGGGAAATAAATCCTTTAGAACTTCCTTTTAGATATGAAACATTCCGAGTCATGGATTTTGTTTGCTGTGTTGCACTTATTAGCTATAGTCATTGTGTACAGTGACTGCACAATAAAGGTTTTAAAACGTTTTATATAAATAGCTGCCTCTAGATGGCACACAAACGCTTTATTTGAATCCTAAAAACAACCCATTCTCCTGAATTGCTTGTGGATGTCACAGGTAGCATTTCAGACTTTTGTGGCTTATAGTCAGAAAGTCTGAAATGTTACTGACCATAATTGAACCAAAGCTGTCCATTCACAGCTATTCCACAAATTAAATCTCTTGAATAAAGTTGTAGAATCTACAGTTAACATTTTTAAGCTTTTTAAAATTATGAATGCTTATGACTGAATATTATTGTTTCAGAGTTAGTATTTACTACCAATTCTATAGCATTGTTCACACTTTAAAAGTACTTAATTTCACAGGGTTGCTACTAGTGATGGATGAATCTCAAAAGATTCCATATAAAAGTTTGTGTGATTGTCGAAGAGTATCTAAAGCCCATGGTCTAGAATTGGGCCTGGGAGTCTCATGAGAAGAGGCATTCACAGATTGGAAACAATTCTATTTCCCAGAAGTCTGTGATGCATAGGCGTGCTACCTGGGTAAGTAAATGTGTGGTTTTCTACCTGCTAGGTGTGAAGTACAGTGGAGGTTAAAGGAGCACTGTGTGACATCAGGTACTATAGCGCTGATATGCCAGTCACAGGGGAGGGTTGGCCAAAGGGGTACTGAGCTGCCTCAGATTCAGGTGGGAGGAGAAGTGGCCAAGCATAGCAATAGAACTGAGGATGTTAGAAGGGAGGGTTGCGTGGGCCTATTTGATGTGAGCCACACAAGAAATGCCATAGAGAAGGAGGTGCTGCTGAGCATGCCTGATCCTGGGCTTCAGTCTGGATGTATTGTCTGTTGCTCTGATCAAAGGGCTGTGGTGACTAGGGAGGGGAGGTTTTGCATATGAGCTTTTCAACTACAGTCATGTAGTTCAAAGCAAGTTATCTTTGCCAGAAAGGCAAGCAATAGTTTAATTTACCAGCCACGCCAGAGTAGGCTGAATTGCAATCTTTAGAGTTTTACAAACTTAGCAGCTGCTGCTGCAAGATACGGTTTGATTTGATTTTAATATGGAGAATAGACTGCAGTCAAATAGTTCAAAGGGAGTTATATTGGCCAGATGGATTTCAATTTGCCAACCAAGCTTGAAAAGGCTTTATAGTAAAATAACTGCAAATTCATTTCTTGCTGATTTTTGCAAGACACAATTCCATTTGATTTTAGGACAAAGGTAGCCTCTCTTTAATACTTAATTACAGCCTGGCAATTGCCAGTTTAATCCCCAATCCTGAAAACACTTGTGGTCATGTTTAAAGCCAAGCACATGCTCATGTGTTTGCAAAATCAGGGCCTTAGCTGTTACAGCCAAGATTGGGCAATGTAATTGGTAAAGCAACCCTTGATTTACACTTTATTTTAAACATATTTATATAAAAACACAGTGTTGGCTGATTTGTGGGGGGGAAACCTTGAAAAATGTCTGGAACATATCAAGCCACACTGTTGGATTTTTTGGGTTAAACATTCCATGCCCCACTAGTTTGAATTAGTAGAGGATAATACTGAAGGCTCTGGAACATGAAAACATGAAGCATACTGGCACAAAAGAGTATGCTAAAGAATATGCTTAAATGCACTTTTTAAAATTTCTGGATAGCTAAATATTCATGGGGTTCATATCAGAAAATTTAAATGTCTTGTGTAACTTCCAGAGAGCATGAGGAGATCTCTGATAGAGGCAATGCTCGTGTAGATTGGTGTAAGATCTTTAGAAGCAATTCCCTACTTGTATATGATGGCTGTAGTGCTAATGTGAAGTGCATGGAGCTGCAAATGCATCACTTTGTTCACAGGAAGTTTCTGTTGCTAGATTACTTCTTCAACTGCAGCAGGAAGAGATCCAAAATTTGCCACTTCAATACCACTTACAGTTGGCAAAAGTACCTCAGTTTTAGAGATTTTGAAATATTCTTCAATGTGCAAGTCAAAAATGTCTTTTATTTAGAACCAAGCTGTAGTAACACAGAAAAAGACATAGACTTCATGGAGGCACTTTCAACATCTCTTAGGGAAGTGACTTTGAAATACAGAAAAGTTAAATAATTTGTTGTACTGTCAGTGGACAGGTCTGCAGATGGCAAAAGTCAGCGTACATCAGATTTATACAGGATAGGAAGTCTTGACCTCTTTGCTGACCGCTAGATTTGGAATCTGGGACAGCTGATGCTATCACACCAGGAATAAAAACAGCTTTATGACTGGTGAGAGAGGGGAAAGTCTAGGCAAAAGAATGCAAATCAAAATTAGTTGGCCTGAATTTAGATGGTGTAGCAGTGAGCATGGACTGTTCAGGCCTTGTGTAGGCAAGATACTCCTCACTGCATCACACTGCAACTTGGAGCTTGTTATTTTGGATCTCCAAAAAGATTTATCCTTATCTTAAAAAGTTTGAAAGGGAGGAAAATCCCTAAATCTAATAATATCTCTTGGCTCAAAAGTAGAGCTGTTTTAACCCTGCAAGACGTACAAAATGGCTTAATGTGAAAGAACTTTAATGAAAGTTATAGTTATGTGATTTGTTGTGATTAATTAATTAGCAGGATGTACTGTTCCACAATAGTTACAGATACTTCACAAATGCCATCTTTCATTCTGTGTTTGTACAGCACCTAGCACAATGAGGCCCTGGTCCAGGACTAGGGCTCCTAGGCACTACTGCAGTACAGATGAATAATAATAAATATCCAAACATTGGCCTATCTATAGGTTAAATAACATGTAAGGATTTAAGGAAGAGAACACATATTATTCCTTCTCTGGCTTGTGTATATTAAGTACCTTTTAAATACACTTAGGGAAAGAGTTTGCATGCAGAAAGCTTAGGATTTTCTTAGCAGGCACCTTTCAGTGAAATTACAGGCTTTAGAATTCTTGCATACAATAAGTGTGTAAGTAAGAAATGGTGAAAATGAAATTGCTAAGTACTGCTGATTTATTCAGGTCAATGAAGCAAACCTTGGAATAATGGAAGTGCATGTCACAAGCAAAGTTCTTAGTTTCTTGTTGTATTTATTTAGATTTGGGTTGGGAAGAAAAGGCTTTTTCAGAAACTGTTACAACTTTCAGTTTCTAACAAAAAAGTTTAAAGCACTGAGGGCTACTGTGTCCCAAAGGAGAAAGGCCAATAGAATTGAAAGCAGTTTAGAGTGGTTATTTTTAACGTGGCTGTCAGCTGAAGGGTAAAAGGTACAGGTAAACTTGGCAGGCAAGGAGAAAGATAATATTAACTGCTAGAACCCTGAACTGGAGAAGGTTCAAAAACCCTTCATGGAAACAAAGGCCCTCTGTACATCCCTTCATACACTCCATGGATAGGGATGGGATCAGTGGCCCTTAACGGCCCCTGCTAGGCCTTTCTAAATCAAATATGTACTGTAGTACTGGCAGTCCTTTCCTTGAGCTCATCTATGTAACTCAAGGGTAATTCTGGATATGCCGCATGTAACCCAACTGCAGTATGGTAGAGGTCATGGTGGGAGCAGTTCTGGAAGGGTAGTAGAGATGTGGAGGGTTTTTAATATAAATTGAACACAGACTGTTTTCGTGCAGGGTATTGTCTAAAAGTTCTGATATGCAGTTTAAGAATTGTCCTGGCACAAAACACACATCAAAACCAGCTATTAACCTATGGAGAAACCCAGTCACAGCCACTAGTATTGAGGGCTTCTGAAATTTCCTATCTGTGTTATTATAGAATAGTCTTTACTACAAAAAGGCCCTGTCTCATGTAGTCTACAATTAAAACTTCTTAGTTTCAGAGCTTTCTTCTCCCATGAAGGAGAAAGAGAGAGAGAGAAACCCCAGTAGCAGGGGGTGCTTCGATAGGGATAGATTTGAGATGTGAACTTGGATCCGGTCCATGGCTTATTGTTCTGGCCTATCTCTACTAAGAAACAAGGTGAGGAACACCTTGGGAGTTGAGGATGATCATTATCTTGTAGGATTGGACACTTTGGGTGCATAGCCCTGAAGATCTTGGCTGCTGGGAAGGGAAAGCCCTGCTGGCTTCAGACTCCGTATCAAAGAGCTAGGTGGGAACTGGAACCCACTGGTAATGGTTACCCCAGATGATTCAGTAGAGGGGAAGTCCCACTGATGGTGGGCTATCCTGCTACTTTTAAGATATTGAAAAGTCACCAATCGTAGTATCTAGGCATCAGTCTGATCCTAGCAAGGAAGGAGAGCTTAATAGCTAAAGAGAAGTAGTACTTAGGACCAACAATCCATTTTGCACCTCCAGTTTTGTGGGCACAAATAACTGTGTATGCAGCCTACGTAATTTAGACAGCTAAACTATCCGATCTACAGACACAGTCCTGTAGTCAGAGATCTAAATGATATTCATTTCACGCACAATTATTTGTGCACATAAATTAGGAGGCTGTTGATAAATATTAGGGCCAACACTTTCAAACCAGCGTGCGTAAAGTTAGGCACCTACACCAGGCATCTTGATACATTGCCTGATTTCCAGAGATGATGAGTTGTACTTCCCACTGAAGTCAGTAGCAATTGTGGCTTCTTATCGCCTCTGAAAATTAAACCACTATTAAAGTGTTTAAATATATATTTAGGTGCCTAAAATGTTAATCTCCAGCTACTCCTGGGGCAATTCTGCATCACTGCATGTGCGCAGAATTCATGTCTCCCCACAGATTTCTTTGTTTCCATGCAGAAAAATGAATTTTGATGGAGAAGCAAAGGGAAGCCGCAAGAGTGGTCATACGCCCCTCCCTGGCAATGCAAACAGGTCAGTTCAGGTGCCTGGAGCAGTCGGTAGAGACGTAAATCACTGCTGGTGAGGGGGGGCTGGGCAGACATGCGTGTGAGAGAGAGAGAGACACTTTTTCCCTCTTGCTTGCTATTTGCAGCATGCTCGGCATGGATGGGCAGGGCGTCAAGGTGTTTCTGAGGATGCAGGCGTGGGTCAGGCTCTGTCCTCTCATGCAGAGCAGAATGTAGCAGCCTGCCTGCTTAGTGAATTTTCCCATTGTCTTTGTGAATTCCCCCAGGAGTATAAAACAGGTGTAAAAGTTTTAAGGTTCCTTTGCATTGCTAGAGTGGGGTAACGGACAGCATGGTCTTATAAATGCTTATGGTGCTTTAGTGATTAGAACTGAACTAAATTTTTGAACTGAAAAAATTTCCTATCAAAATGTGCTCCTGACATATCTGAAGATGGTCAGTAGCTAATATAAATTGTGTTTGATTACTCAGCCCTCACTTGCTCTTCAGTTGCCTATGATGTAACACAGAGTATATGGCTGCACATATTTGTTGACTAATACCTAGAAATAAAGGGCCAAACCTAGCTGCATTACTATTAGGCCAGGGGGTTTGGGGATTTTCTCCAATGCTCCCCATTCCCATTCTCCATCCATGGTATTGTAGTTTAAATAAATTACCAAAATAATTGAAACCAGTGTGATTCTATTGTGTTATTTTGATGAATAAAATATGCAGAATTTTAAAATATTGTGTGCAGAATTATCACTTTTTGGCATAGAATTCCCCCAGGAGTATTATTCAATAATGTAATTATTCCTCCCCATCCCCCGTATATATAATCAATATATTTTTAAGTTGTTCAGGTTACATTAATACATGGACGTTGTTCATATATCTGTGACTAAAAGGAAACTCAGTTTTTTTTATTACTAACTGCTGTTTAGCAGCACATTATCCTTCACTTACAAAAAAAGCTGTAAAAATCTTTGTAGTTCATAAACTTAGATGTATCACAGTGGGAAATGGAGGTGTTTGAGCATTAAATTTAATGTATTACTGATTTATAAATATACTGGAAAATGAATTGTTAAAAATTAAAGGTTAACTCACCCAGTGAAATTTACTAAAGGTGAATGTTGTTCAATACTTTTGTTTTCTTATTAACCATCATTCACCCACTTATAAAACAAAGGACAGAATACGTACTATGCCCTGTAGTTAACGCATAGGAGTCAGTGCTAAGTATGTTACAAATAATATAATTACTGTCCGTGCAATTACAGTGTAGTCTCCATAGCAGAATATGATCCTGATGATATTTCAAGTCAAGATTTCAGATTGACAATTTAGATTTGAAATTAGGCAATCCTGTTTCACGTGAGAGACTTTTTAAAAGGCCTTTAAAGTATTCCTATATGAGGGAGTCTCTCTTCCGATGAACATGACTTTATCTGCAGTTGTTTTACTATGGGTCCCAATCCTGTTGCCAGTGAAGTCAGTGGGAACTTTGCTGCTGGCGTCAGTGAGAACAGAATCAGGCTCACTTCAGAAGCTAATACTTTCAACCCATTAAACCTACTTATTTCAGCAGATTCCCATCTTTGCTTTTGCATCTATTCTGTTTCTCATTTGCTTTCTCTTTACTGGATGCTCTGGGTCCATTTCTTACACAAAACTTTGTAATCTTTGTTACTCTTCCTACTCCCACTTTTAAATGTTATTTTGCGCAGCTGATCACCTAATGTGCTATAGAATGAGTCTTAGAGTCCAAGTAGTACTTTCCTTGTTGGTATATGGTGCATTTTTTTTCTATTCCTTTCTGCCAACTCTTTGGTTAATTTTTGTTTCAGGCTGCTTTGTTTGTTTGTTTGTTTTTGTAGTAGTATTTTTTTTTTAAGAAAAAATGTCAATGTGCTTCCTGCCAGAAAATCTTTAGTAAATATTTATCAGCAAAGCATTATGTTTTAAAATATTTATTAGAGGCTTAGCACTGCTAACCTCTGAAGACTTATGGTAAATATTGACTACAAGCAACAGAAAATGCTGTCTGGGAGATACACTGCACACTTCAAGTGTGTTAAGACACAGATAAATTGAGATAGAATCTTACTTTTGAAGTAAGTTGTAGTTGGTAGTTGTTATGTGCTAAGGGCCTGATCTTTACCTATTCTTAATTAATCTGATTAGAATACTCCTATGATTAAGGGATGCAGGACTGGGCCCTGGGTTTAAGATACAGAATTAAGGGGCAGATTCTCAGATGGTGTAATTTGTCATAGCTCAAGTCAATGGGGCTATGACAATTTACATCGGCTGTGGATCTGCCCCAAAGTGTTTTGGCTGTTTGAGAACACAGTATGTAAGTGGTTATTTACCAGAAGAGACGACACCCAGAGGAAATGAGTTTCTAAACATACCTTGTTTAGCATTCTTATTGGCATCGCCCTTGGCATGATGGATTATGGATCCCAGGTGAACACTTCAAGAGTGCCATCGTGTTTATGTCTTTAAAAATAAACAACTGATTTTCCACTCCGCAAAAACCTTTTATAAAGCCACATACAATGTGTTCTTCACTGGATGCACATATGTAATTCACCTCAGCTGAAGAAGATGAGCAGCCGACAAAATTTAGTATTCATCTTCAATCTCACCTTTGGGATTTCTTTTTAAAAAATAATGTTACAGCTTCCACTGATAGAAAATGTTGCACTGAATGTTGCAAACGTGAAACACGTTAGGAATGATCTATTTTATATAGCTAGATATGGATATAATTATTAATCATACACACACACAAATATATAAATATGGTTTAGCACAAAAATAAAAGAAGATTTAGCAGTGATGATAAAAATCAAAGGTCATGTGTAAGTTAAATACTTTTAGGGCCTTACCTAAAGGTTTGTATACACCATTGTATTACTCTAATCTAAAGGCTAGAAAAATAAATCATTATGAAGCAGTAGATCTGGTGGGGGTATGCAAGGTCTCTGACAATAAATAATCTAGATCTTTGTGCTCAGATACTGAAAGAAGCTTCAGCTAACACTGCAACTCACTTGCCAAACTCACTGTGCACTGTTCAGCAACCAAAGTGCCCTGGCTAGCGTTTAACAAATATCCATTCTGTCCTGATTCAAAACAAAGGCTATATTCATTTAGGGTTGGCACAATTACCTGCCAAAAGACAGTGGACAATGTTCTCCAAAATTATTATTTCTTCACTCTAATCAAAAGGCAGTTACGGTGCAACCCATGGTGATAATGTGATGGCTAGTTTCAAAATACATTTTGAAAGAATGCAACAAGTAAAGGGCGAATGGACTTTGCAGCCTGTTATGTTCAAATGTTAGATGCAGTTTGTGTTCTCTCTGTGTACCTTGCACATGCTGTCTCCTTCCGTCCGTATAGGGAATGTACAGTAACATAAATAAGAAAATTCAGCGCTGAGGCTGATTGACGATCCTTGACTCGCTCGACTGTGCCTAGACATGGCAGAAATCTCTTAGCTGTGTACAACAGTATGTACAGTACCTCGTGTGAGCAACAACACTAAGGCAGAACAGGATGAACTGGGGACAGAGAATCAGCCTAATGCTAGGTCTGCACTACAGATCTTACAGCAGCACAACTGTACCACTGCAGCTGTGGTGCTGTCAGGTCTTCCGTGTAGCCGCTCTATGCCGAGGGGAGAGAGCTCTCCCACTGGCATAATTAAACCACCCACAACGAGCAGCGGTTGGTGGGAAAGCATCTCCTGCTGCCATAGCACTGTCCACACCGTAAAACTTATATTGGTTACGAGGGTGTTTTTTCACACTCCTGACTGCCAAAAGTTTTACCAACAAAAGCGCTAGTGTAGAAATAGCCTTAGTAACTAGCAAGGGTTTCCTAGCTCTTGTCAGTTTATGTCACAACCTTGTTTTCCCTTATACACAAAATACTAGAGTAGTCTGCAGTAATCACCCAAACATTGCCCATTGCAAAAGAAAGAAAGAAGCGATGTTTTCGACCATTGCCATAGGCTATCATAGTACTTTTTAAAATAAAGGTTTAAGTGTAATTTTTGCTGTACCATTTAGCACACAAATGACAGAAACAAGCATACAATTGAGTAGGAGGTAGGATCGCTAATCATTCTGGGCCAGACTGTCCAAGCCAGTGCATAGGATGGGGATGGCACAAGGAAGATAGTGACTGAGCTGCTCTCAGGGGCTCAAACCATCCTAGTGGGGTGAAGAGGCCAGGGCCCTGTGCCCTCTACACTGACCTGTAGAGCTCTTTGGTCAGAGAGAGAAGCACTTAGCTCTACACAAAGGGACAGCGTCGTGTGTAGATGTAACACACTGATCAGTGTGTGTTGTGTGTCTCCGTCGGTGCCCAATCAATGGAGATTGTGAGTCTGTTACAACACTTAGCTAGAGAGCCTGGCTTGTTAGCTCTAGCTGGAGAGCAGTGGTTCTCAAACTTTGTACTGGTGACCCCTTTCACACACAGCAAGCCTCTGTGTGCAAGCCCCCATATACATTAAAAACACTTTTTTATATATTTAACACCATTATAAATGCTGGAGGAAAAGCAGGGTTTGGTGTGGAGGCTGACAGCTTGTGACCCCCCATGTAATAACCTCGTGACCCCCTGAGGAGTCCCAACCCCCAGTTTGAGAGTAACTGCTGTAGGGTTCATAGCTCTGGAGATCACCAGTTCAATTGCTGGTGAGTCAGCCAGGATGGCAGCTATCCTCATGTAAGCTAGCGAGATCAGGCTAAGGTTGTGCCTTTCGTGGAAGTGCAGCCCTTCACCAACTCCCAAACAGGCTACTGCCTAAGTGCCACAATGCACCCCTTTGTCTAATCTGTGATCATTCCAATTTCAACAGGAAAATCCATCCTCCATCTGGGCTGTGCTGGATGTTCAAAGGCCCTGACATAATCTTGGATTTCATCTTCATGTCATGATACTCTGTCACACATGCCAATACACTGTCATGGCATCATAATATGACTGTTCTGTGGGATAAGGAACTGTGGGTGATAGACCTAAGAGGGAGGGAAGGACTTAACTCACCTTGATTGGAACAGGGTATGTTGCAACTGGTTTTGGCCCCAATTTAGCCCTCCATCCCCATTCAGCAAGGGTTTTAAACACATACTCAAGTGCTTTGCTCAATAGAGATGGATTTAAGCCTGTTCATCAATGCTTTCCTGAAGTGGGCCCTCCATAGTATTTGTTGGTATGATAGTTACAAGCATGATTGTGATTGGTGGTGTCTGTGAGAAACCCATTTGGCCAGCATTTTGCTTATCGTTCCTGAATTTTGACTCAACAACCTATGGACTTGTGGAAAACACATAAAACTCCTACATTTCATTTAATCCGCACCTAGATGATCTGAGTGTCTCTGGGACAATGGCTTTTGTTCAGTTCCTGCATCAGACACAGTGTTAGAAAAGTGTCCCCTCTATTAGTTGGTGCTCTGCTATCAGAGAAGCGGATGAAAATTTCAGCACCTTGGGGCTAGATTTTTAAAATTGCTTAGACTCAGTTGAGATCAATGAACTCTTTTGAATATCTGGCCACTCATTTTGGGAGCTTACATGGGAGCAGTTAGGCGCTCAGCCCTTTTGAAAATCTGGCATGAAAGGCGATGCACAGATCTAATTTTCCATTTCTTAATTGCATCCTCTTGCTCATAGATTTGGCCTTTCATACTACCTATCATTCCTCATAATGGAATAAACAGCATGCTTTAAAGTTGAGTCATCCAAGGCCATTAGGAAAGCTAAGGTTAATTTTTCAACTATAAATAATCAACTGATTAGCAGAGTTTTAGGGCTGCATGTTATAGGGCAAGGAACTCTCCCTTCATCTATTTTCACCACTTCTCAAAGTACCATATCAACAGACATTTTGCTCTGTTCCCATCTTTCCTTTCATCTGCCCAATGGGATCTGAAGACAAAGCAAGTTGACCATATGAAGAATGTCTTAATAAAGAGGCTACTTTGGAGAAATATGAAAATGACACTTCAGTTGTTCTCTATGGCCGCTCAGTGACTTGTTGTGGCTAAGAGTATCGTACCATTACACATAACACATGTACTAATCCATCATATTATAGGGTTATTGAAGGGCCAGAAGGAATTAAGATATCTTGAGTAGCAATCCATTTTCCCTGGAGCTTTGTAACTCTTACATTAGTATAATGCCATGCTAACACATTGGATTAATACTGCTCCTGTTGAGAGCTTGTCTAGTGTGGGAACAGGATCTGGCCCATTGTGATATAGATATATAGGCCTGAGTCTCATTCATACTAATAAAAACAATGAGGAGTCCGGTGGCACCTTAAAGACTAACAGATTTATTTGAACATAAGCTTTTGTGGGGGTAAAGTGGGTTTTGTACCCACGAAAGCTTATGCCCAAATAAACCTGTTAGCCTTTAAGGTGCCACCGGACTCTTCGTTGTTTTTGTGGGTACAGACTAACACAGCTACCCCTCTGATACTTGATATTCATACTAATGTGCCTGTATACCACTCTGGTAGTGTAAAGGGGCCTTGGTGTAAAAGAGAATCAGGCCCAACTATTTGTAATTTTTAATCACCTCCAATTTTAACTTGGTTTTTCCTGCTACAGAAGAAAAACCATTTGGAGCTGAGAGAGACTGGGGCCACTATGGGCCAGATCCTTAGCTGCTGTAAATTAGCATAGCTCCACTGACTTCAGATACAGCTAATCGATACTAGCTGAGGATCTGACCCAGTAAGCTGTTGCATCTATCGATTTTTTTCTTGTTGAACTTTTGTCCCCCCTCTTTTCATGTCCCAAAAGTCTCTGTTTTTAAAAAAGCTATGCAGGAAATGTTTTTGAAGGGAGAGGCAAGCGACTTAAGTCTGGAATTTTTATGTACACCAGAAATCTCAATGTGTGGTTCAAGCTGATAGGGCATAATCTTGCCACATCTCTTTCTGTTTTCTTTCTAGACATCTTAGAAATATCTGGTTTGGAACTTAGATTTGTGGTGAAAGGAAAGAAATTCTAGACCATGGATGGAGACATGCAAAGATACATCACAGAAAGTGAAACATACAAGGATTTCTGTTCTTTAAGAATGACCTTTTAAATGTTTCCTAATGAAACAAATCCTAACAAAAAGAAAAAACACAGCCACATTTACTTATTCAGCTTTAAGGAGGCTGTTGAATATTTAGGGATGCTGCATATACAATTTTAAAAGCTGCATTTTTATATGTGAATACACATTGTATATATAGAGCCCACTATTGCATTTCTTGCCCCATCAAAATCTCATTGATCTTAATGGGAATTTTGCATACAGAAGGAATGCAGGATCTGGCCCTTATGTAGCATCCCCAATAGCTTTAGGGGCAAATCTTCAAAAGTTTATACAAACTGTGCAACTAGAGCAGGTCAGAGATTTTTCCAGTGGAATATTTTTCCATTGGAAAATGTCAAGTCATTTAATCGAAATGTAGATTTCAACAAAATTTCATTCTGGAAAAAAATGGAACAGATTATTGATTTTCCATTTAAAAATGGCTTTGTTTATTTTTTTAAAATATATATATATATATTTTGTAATATTATAGTTTTAAAAATAGTCAAAATCAGAATAGAATATTTTGATTTTAAACAAAATGTTTTGATTGACCTAGAACCATTTTTTCCCCACAATTTCGTCTCTCAGGAAATTTTAAATGTTTGTTTTCATTCAGTTTTGGAATAAAGAAAAATTCAAAATTGTGGCTTTTCCTGTGAAATGGAAAATGTGGTTCCTATGCAGCTTTATGTGCAGCTCCTAATGCATGCTTGTCAGCTGGAATGTTCATAAGGGGTGTACAACCCCCAACTTGCATTCATGCATAAGAGTTTTTGTATTTTTAAGACAGATGCCTGCTAAAAATGTATGGGCCTGATTCAATGACTGTTAAAGTCAACGGAGGGACTTCAATTAACTTCAGTAGGGTTTGGCTCAGATCTTATATACACTTCTGAGATTTGGCCCTTATTATCTTTTCACCTAGATTTGTGCTTTTGTTTGATTACAGCTGGAAATTGGAATTGCAGGAAGTGAAGATTTATATAAGGCAGAGTCTCAAAATAATATTTTTGAAAAATTTCAGTCTATGTCTAGCTTACCTTATATATATAGTCCCACAGATGTCAATGAGACTGCACGTCTGAATAAAGTGAGCAGGATTTGGCCTCAGTTTTCGGGACTAAAAGGCTCAGGGTAGTAACAACAGGATTTGGAGTCTTGCACAACTTGATCACTGGTGTAGATTTTATCTAGGTCAATCTGAAGTTATTTACCATGTGATGGTTATTTGGGGTCCTTTGTGAAATGGTGACAGGTGTCTACATCACAAAACCACAATCACAACTGGCAGTAGTAGGCACTTTTACTGCAGGTGAGGTAGACGGACCAAGAATTTAATGTCATGGAGATTGACTTGTACTCTTAGCCCTATTCATAGAATCATAGAATATCAGAGTTGGAAGGGACCTCTGGAGGTCATCTAGTCCAACCCCCTGCCCAGAGCAGGACCAATCCCCAACTAAATCATCCCAGCCAGGGCTTTGTCAAGCCTGACCTTAAAAACTTCTAAGGAAGGGGATTCCACCACCTCCCTAGGTAACGCATTCCAGTGTTTCACCACCTTCCTAGTGAAAAAGTTTTTCCTAATATCCAGCCTAAATCTCCCCCACTGCAACTTGAGACCATTACTCCTTGTCCTGTCATCTGCTATCACTGAGAATAGTCTAGATCCATCCTCTTTGGATCCACCTTTCAGGTAGTTAAAAACAGCTATCAAATCCCCCCTCATTCTTCTCTTCCGTAGACTAAACAATCCCAGTTCCTTCAGCCTCTCCTCATAAGTCATGTGTTCCAGACCCCTAATCATTTTTGTTGCCCTCCGCTGGACGTTTTCCAATTTCTCCACATCCTTCTTATAGTGTAGGGCCCCAAAACTGGACACAGTACTCCAGATGAGGTCTCACCAATGTCGAATAGAGGGGAACGATCACGTCCCTCGATCTGCTGGCAATGCCCCTACTTATAGACCCCAAAATGCCATTGGCCTTCTTGGCAACAAGGGCACACTGTTGACTCATATCCAACTTCTCATCCACTGTCACCCCTAGGTCCTTCTCTGCAGAACTGCTGCCTAGCCATTCGGTCCCTAGTCTGTAGAGGTGCATGGGATTCTTCCGTCCTAAGTGCAGGACTCTGCACTTGTCCTTGTTGAACCTCATCAGATTTCTTTTGGCCCAATCCTCCAATTTGTCTAGGTCCCTCTGTATCCTATTAGGATGTCTCTCCACTCCATGATAGGACTGAAGCATTTTGGGACTGGCGGTGGGAGAATGCCATTGCCTGTGTAGTAACTGCTCTGTGGACAAATAAGATTTTAGTGTCAGACTGTGGGTCTGGTCCCTTTCAAGAACACTAAATTCACTTAAAAGAAATTCAGATTTGAATACATCTGTAAACAGATTATCCCTGAATCCTAACAAATGAGATTGCCATGAAATAGTATGTAACTCTAAAACTCCACTTCTAGCCAATGCGAGCCTTCAAGAGCAGCTTCATCTTTATGGGGATCCATTTAAAGCCTTAAAACATCTATGGCTCTGTAATTTTGTCATGAGCACATAGTAAACATGTCTAAACATAGCTACTGTGAAAGTCTAGAAGTTATGAGTTAAGATATCACAATGTAAGAAGTAGGCCATTATCTAGAGTACAATTAGACTTAAGAAATGTGTTTTCACAGACAATTTTAGTATTCCAGTTAATAGAGAACTATTAATTACATTTGTTACACAAAAGACTGTATAAAATAAGCAATTCATAAAATTTTATATTTCATTCAGGAAAAGGGAATTAATTGACTTAAAAGCATAAGTCAAAAATGTAATGAAAATAAACATTAGTAGACACTGTTATTGATGTTTATTATTTTGTTAATAAACAATGCATCTATGTGATGCAACTATGGTATTAGAAAATAGGAATATTGATAGTTACAATTTATTATGGAGCATTTTGGTGTTTCCCACTTAACCAATGATTTCCCATTAACACACTGATGTTGACAGAAAAAGACCAAAGAAACCCTTGTGACTTTGCCAGAATGTCATAACAAAATAAAGGCTTAACCTGTTTCTGAAGGATTGACTTTCAAGCAGGAAACTGAGTTATTTTGGAAACAGTTAATGACACTGTTATTATTTCTCCTGAGTGATAAGGTTGATGGATATGTACCACTTGTATTTAGCTTAATCCTTTCTCTCCCATGCTCTGGGTCCATCACTTACACTATAGCATTGATCAACCAATGTGATTTAATAGCCACTAAAAAATGAAAATATAAATAAACATCCTCTTGCTCTTTCATTATCGTATTTGACTTCATTGCAGGTGAACTATAAAACTCAAAGTCTCAATTTTTCTTTGACAATAGATAAATATGGGATTTTCAAAGGAGTGTAGGGGAGTTAGGTGCCCAACTCATTGAAATCCAATGGGAGTTGGGTACCTAAGTCTCTTAGGCACATTGGAAATCCTGGCCAAAGGAAATAAGTGAGATCTAATTCTGATCTTTCTTATGCAGCGGTATAATATCACATATCTAGCAGCACAAGATGGGTTTGTGTAAAAAGTTCAAGTGTTAAGAGTAAAATACAGAGACAAGAAAATATGAGAGAGACAGGCAACAGTAACTGTTACAGGTGTTCAAACTCAAATGTAATTTACATGGCTGCTCATATTGAAACTGAAGTTAGACCTACACCATAAATTATTACAGCAAGTACATTGTGCTCTGCAATGCATTAATTACCCTACTCTACAATAATTGTTGCTTGTCCTCCTTATATGGTTTTGAAAAAAAAAATTTTTAACTGATGGTAAAAAGGTTCTAGTTAAAGAGAAGAAATGTGCAATAAAAACATGATTTTACTGTCTCCCAACACTTCTTGAAGGTCAAAAGGGCAGATAAACAACTTCCTGCAGCTGTTGCTACATCTGGCACACGACTGCTGCAGAAAGCATGCTTTGGAAAGATAAACATATCAGGTTGTATCTACTTGGTTTCCTACACTTTTGGATAAGGACTAGGGACTGAACTTGACCCTGTAGCTCCAGCAGTAATTAATATAAAAACTTTTTACACTAATTAATCAAAACTTGGCTGTGGTTGTGCATATTCAAAATCACCTGGCTCCAATGGTATATTCTCCTTGATGCTCTTGTATCTGGGCATGATTTCTTACTACTCCTCTGCACTCAACCTTCTGGTGATCTTCTCATTTTATGTGTATAGTTAGCATCAGCTACAGTCTGTCTCTGTCAATGAGATGTTTCAGGGGCTCCATACCCAGAAATCAGAAATGAGCTGTGAATCTGAACTTTATTCATCTGTCAGTCAGTGACAGACCTGGCAACAGCTAACTAGATACAGTAGCAGACTTAACTAGCCAACTCTCCCATCCAGTTCCTGGGCTTACAATGTATCAGTGGCTTTCAAATTACAGCAGCAGAGACTGAAAAATAGAATGTGGTGTATGAAGCAGCTGCTCTGTGAGGAGAGCTGAGCTGAACTTCCCCCTTGCTGAGTCAATAGAAGCTGTGGTGATTGTTTTGGAGGACAGTTTCAATTTGCATATCTTCAATATAGCACACTATGTTGGGGCTTTTTTATGAAATTCTCTCAGACAATTGTTTTCTTTTCTAACCATTATGATACTGTTGTCTCTCTTCACGCCAACCGATCCAGACTAAAAGGAAATGTAGTTCTATTTATATATTATAAAAGTATTTAAAATATGCCTATTCACAGTTCAAGACATATGCACAAACAAAATTCACTTCCATTGTTTTAGGCACACGTAAAAACCAAATTCACTTCTACTACTTACCTCCCCCGCCTGCCCTCACCAGCCCAACCAGAGGACCCTGGGAAAGAAATGAACTTTGCAACATTTGCTGATGGTCAGTAAATTCTGGTTCCTGTGGAACATTGGGGTAGGTGGTGGGGGGGCATATTTCCGGCAAGAACTCTTCACTTAAATCCTCTGCCACCAGCACCATCCCATTTCAACCTGGAAATGATTAGCTCAAATGCCCCAGCTGATCTGTGCTGGTTTTATGTAGGGTGTGTGTCTGCACTGCAATCTGGAGGTGTGATTGCAGCACGTATAGGCATACCCGAGCTAGCTCACTAAACAGAACTGTGAAACCCTCCTAAGTATGTACCCAGGGTCCTGGGTGGGCTTGTACTCAGGAAGCTATCCTGGGCCACCACCAATGCTGTTTTTAGTGAGCTAGCTCACAGATCCCCAGATCCCAAGGCCAGAAGGGACCGTGGTGATCATCTAGTCTGACCTCCTGTACAGAGCTTCCCTAAATTAATTCCTAGAGCTGATCTTATAGAAAAACATCCAATCGGTATTTAAAAATTGCCAGTGAGAAACCACCACGACCCTTGATACATTGTTCCAATGGTTGATTACCCTGACTGTTAAAAATGTATACCGTATTTCCAGTCTGAATTTGTCTAGCTTCAACTTCCAGCCGTTGGATTATGTTACACCTTTCTCTGCCGGACTGAAGTACCCATTAGCTCCGGTATGCCTATATGTGCTGCTCCTGATTGCAGTGTAGACAAGTGTCTAAGCTAGCTAGGATTTATGAAAGTGCTCAGCACTGGCCTTTACAAATCAAAATGGATAGCTAGAATTGCCCCTAAACACATAGGAAACCAGGCCTGATTCCAGAACCCAGTTGTAGCGTGCTTCTTATAGGAAGCACTAAGACCACGCGGTGGGAGCTGATGTTTCCAAATAGTCTTCAGTAGAGCAAAGTAGAACCTATTGCTGCAATTTAATGTGGAAGGGACAAAACCTGAAAAAATACTCATGGTTTTCTTGCTGCCCGCAGGGTCAATCCTGTCAGCTGCTCAGTGCTACCAGCTCTCTCTAAGTCAGTGAGCCTGACTCCCCTGCCATTACAGCCAATGGCAAAACTGTGATTTGGGATCAAGCCCAGATACTCAAGTTTCTTTTGATGTACCAATGAGAGGAAACTGCTTGGCATACAGGAAATTCATGAACATTAGAAAGGGAAAATAAAAGCTTTATTCTCTCCCCAAATATGTTAAATTAACTAAAATGCTGAATTTTTTATAGCTGGGACTCCCTGCAGTCATGATGGCTTGTACAGGTCTCTTACACCAACCCTCTGAACATGGGTGGCACATGAACCACTGGCAGGGGGAGGCTAGCCCCCAGACCTGCCCCTTCCACTGGAGTCCTCACCCCCGAAGCCCAGATCCCCCCCACAGCTGCCAGCCCCTTCCCCAGGCTAGTGCCCCGGAGCTCACCGAGAGGACGGGCTGCATGACCCCAGTCTCCCCAGTCCTGGAGCGCCAGAAGGACAGGTAGTGCAGCCTCAGTCCCAGAGCACCAGGCTGGCAGGCAGCCCAGACCCAGCCTCTCCAGTCCTGGAGTGCCAGGAGGACGGGTGGTGTGGCCCCAGCCTGAGCTGCTGCCACTACACAGGGGGAGCCGCAGAAAGGGTCTGGTGGTGGAGCGTGGGTGGGCAATGGCTGGCTGTTTGGGGAGGCACAGCCTCCCTCAGCCTATACTACCTGCCGTCTGTGTTTCTGAAGTTTTGGTTCATGCTAGAACCCTAAGCATCAGCCCAATTCAAACCCCCTAAGACATAAGCTTTAGATTTTCAACAGTTTTTCTTTCTGCTAATTCTCTTTTCTTTACCGACTGCCCACCAGAGTCCAAAGTGAGCCAGATATTTTGAACACATAGCTGTTAGGAAATGGTTTCCCACCAATACGAATGAACTGAAACCATTCTACATAATCTCATCCAATCAGGCTTCCTTTTCTTTCTCTCTGAAGGCTTGATCCTGCCAGTGGCTCGTGGGGTAGTGTTACCATGTGGATGGGATCAGCAGGTGCTGCACACAGTGTGGCAACTCTGCAGATGCAGATCCCCAGGTGAGCCCAGTGCACATGGCTCTGTAGTGAAGCGATGACTCACCAGTGCGGTGCCTCCTGCTGGTCGTCTTGGGAATTAGCTCCTCAGCATTCAGAGTGCCTCCTGCTGGCCAGTGGCTTGCCTGCCTCAGGCCCCGTGTCCCTCCCGGACCCCAGTGTCCTTTGCCCAGGAGTTCTGCCCACTGCAGTACCCCCTTGCTCTGGGTCTCTCCTCCTAGGGGAACCCCCAACCCTCTAAACCCACATTGCCTCAGTGGTTACGCCAGTCATCATCTAGCCCCTGTTCACTGGGGCAGACTGCAGTCTGTAAACCACTCATCATTGGCAAGGGGTTAGGACCTGCTGCCTTTGCCTATTCCCAGGCTGTATCTCTGCAGCCTCAATACTTCTGTAGGCCTTCACCAAGGCCTGTAGCCTGGGGGTTTACAGGGCTGGAGCTCCCTAGCTCCTCTTGCCCTTTTCCCCAGCACTGGTCTGGTCTGGTCTGGTCTGGTCTGGTCTGGTCCCTTACTCCCAGGCAGCTAGCCCTTCTCTCTCCAGGGTAGGAGAGAGACTCTTGCAGCTCCTGGCCCTCAGCCCTCTTATAGGGCCAGCTGTGGCCTGTTTGGGACGTGGCCCCAACTGTGGCTGCTTCCCCCAATCCGCCTAGCTTTTCCCAGCCGCACCCCTCTCCAGGGCTGCTTTTTACCCCTGCCTACTGGAGCCGGGCAGCCTCCCCACTACAGGCTGCCATATAGCAGAGGCAGTCTGCCTGCACCCAACTACACAGGAATGTGCAGAGGGCAGAAGAGACGTGGCGATGGGTGATGATGGGTGTAGTCAGGACCTGGTGCCACATCTCCTGTGAACATGCTGTCTAGAAGGCAGTGGTGTTGCCTGGAAGATGCTCTCCCCACCCTCCAAATTCTCCTACACCTACTGACTCCAAGTGCACGGGCCATTTGGACAGACAGGGACCAGGCAAAGAACTATAGGGACCCAGGAGCACCCTTGCCCTGGACACAGGCAGCCCTGCTGGAGAATGGGGGTACCTGAAGGCTGCTCAGCCCATGATGGCCCCACCTCAGTCAGCTGGAGAGGTGAGCCCAGACAGAATCCCCCTTCTTGTGCTGTTGTGGAGCTGAGCCATGTGCTCACCTGTGGTGTGTGCACCTCCTCTCAACAGGGCCTGTCCCCTGCTACATGGGTGGGTTTTTGTGTCATACACCATTTTGCAGAGTGCTCAGTGCATTGCTGTAGGTTTCTGTGTGCTCAGAGGCGGCTGAGATCCATACATCAGCAGGATCAAGCCCTAACGGCTGATCCAACTCCCGTTGAAGTTAATGGAAAAAAGCCTCATTGCCTTCTATGGGGTCAGATTGGAACCTTATTTCACATTACTCTCTGTTTATCCACACTTAGATATACATGGACAGTAGCAGCATAGGTTTTTGCACAATATTTATGTTAAAGAAATGCCCTGAGTCTCCAGCCAGGATCTGGACCTTGTTATCCTGGGTGTTGTACAAATACATGCTCCCTGAATCTTAAGAGTTTACAGTGTAAATCCAAGCTCCTGGAATTGGATTTTTGCAGGTGGACACTTACACCAGTGTGAAGTTCACCCATCTGGAGCTAGTTACAGGATTGGGGTCTAAAATAGAAAGCAGATATAGGAGGTGTGGAAAGGAGGAGGGGATGCAATAAAATATATAAAGTATTCTCTCTTACACACCCACGCGTGCGCGCACGTGTGTGTATCTGCTTACTCAATATTATTGGGCCAGATTCTTTGCATCGGTCTTTGCGACTTTTTAGGTGACGAATCTGAGGACCTGTCGCAGATTGAGGTGTCGTTAGAGGAGGTTTTTGGAACAAATTGATAAACTAAACAGTAATAAGTCAACAGGACCAGATGGTATTCACTCAAGAGTTCTGAAGGAACTCTAATATGAAATTGCAGAACTACTAACTGTGGTATGTAACCTATCATTTAAATCAACTTCTGTACCAAATGATTGGAGGATTGCTAATGTGACACCAATTTTTAAAGAGGACTCCAGAGGTGATCCTGGCAATTACAGGCAGGTAAGTCTGACTTCAATACCAGGCAAACTGATGGAAACTATAGTAAAGAACAAAATCGTCAGACACATAGATAAACATAATTTGTTGGGGAAGAGTCAGCATGGTTTTTGTAAAGGGAAATCATGCCTCACCAATCTGCTAGAATTCTTTGAGGTGGGTCAACAAGCATGTAGACAAGGGGGATCCAGTGGTTATAGTGTAGTTAGATTTTCAGAAAGCCTTTGACAAGGTCCCGCACCAAAGGCTCTTAAGCAAAGTAAGCTAGCTGTCGTGGCATAAGAGGAAAGGTCCTCTCATGGATTGGTAAATGGTTAAAAGATAGGAAACAAAGGATAGGAATAAATGGTCAGCTTTCAGAATGGAGAACGGTAAAAAGTGGTGTCCTCCAGGGGTCTGTACTGGGACCAGTCCTATTCAACATATTCATAAATGATCTGGGAAAAGGGGTAAACAGTGAGGTGGCACAATTTGCAGTTGATACAAAACTACTCTAGATAGTTAAGTCTCAAGCAGACTATGAAGAGCTACAAAAGGATCTCCCAAAACTGGGTGACGGGGCAACAAAATAGCAGATGAAGTTCAGTGTTGATAAAGGCAAAGTAATGCACATTGGAAAACATAATCCCAACTGTACATATAAGATGATGGGGTCTAAATTAGCTGTTACCACTCAAGAAAGAGATCTTGGAGTCATTGTGGATAGTTCTCTGAAAACATCCATTCAATGTGCAGCGGCAGTCAAAAAAGCGAACAAACTGTTGGGAATCGTTAAGAAACGGGTAGATAATAAGACAGAAAATATCATATTGCCTCTATATAAATCCATGGTATGTCCACATCTTGAATACTGTGTGCAGATGTGGTTGCCCCATCTCAAAAAAGATATCTTGGAATTGGAAAAGGTTCAGAAAAGGGCAACAAAAATGATTAGGGGTATGGAACAGCTTCCATATGAGCAGTGATTAATAAGACTGGGATTTTTCAGTTTGGGAAAGAGATGACTGATGGGGGATATGATAGAGGTCTATAATATCATGACTGGTGTGGAGAAAATAAATAAGGAAGTGTTATTTACTCCTTCTTATAACACAAGAACTAGGGGTCACCAAATGAAATTAATAGGCAGCCGGTTTAAAACAAACAAAAGGAAGTATTTTTTCATACAATGCACAGTCAACCAGTGGCACTCCTTGCCAGAGGATGTTGTGAAGGTCAAGACTATAACAGTGTTAAAAAAATAACTAGATAAGTTCATGGAGGATAGGTCCATCAATGGCTGTTAGCCAGATGGGCAGGGATGGCGTCCATAGCCTCTGTTCGCCAGAGTCTGGGAATGGGTAACAGGGGATGGATCACTTGATGATTACCTGTTCTGTTCTGGGGCACCTGACATTGACCACTGTTGGAAGACAGGATACTGGGCGAGATGGACCTTTGGTCTGACCCAGAGTGGCCGTTCTTATGTTCTTATCCTCAGTTGGTATAAATGAGTGTAGCTCCATTGACTTCAGTTGACTACAGTAGCTGAGGATCTGACCAATATTATTGTTACCAACAGACAACTTGTCAGCTATCCCTGTCTGTCCCTCAATGTGGCCCTCACTATGGGTTCCACTATGGGTTCCACTGATATGAATGGTACTGAAGAATCTGGCCCTGCATAACCAAAACTCTGATCTACCTTATTGGTCCAGGAAAGTGAGGTCTTAACATTCCACTCAATGGCATTTTGCTGTTTAGAGATTTGTCTATTTGGGTGCAATACGATAACTTTTCAATGCCACATCCAATCAATTCCAAAATTTCAGGAACTCTTCTAGGCATCAATACTAGAAAACTAGAAAAACTAATAAAGGGAAATGGCATGGGGGACTCATTGGTCCCTGGCATCTGGTAGGAGAGCCAGCAGCTTCTACCAGGTTTGTAATGGTCTGTAGATCAAAGAACCTTGATGGCAGCCGTTAACACCTTCCAGTATAAAATTGCCCAACCTACCAATATAGTTGAACATGTTGACACACTGAATGACTTACTCTGTAGTCAGAAAGAAAATAAATAAGAATGGTAGAGAGGAAGGTGGGAATTGATGGGAAAGGAAGGACCCTGGTATGGAGAGCCCCTGGCATGTGGGGGGAGAAGGGGAGACAATGATGTATGGGCTTCAGGGAGACCCAGAAATAGAGGGTGATGAGAGGGTGGCAAACAAGAAACTTGTTGAGTGGAATAGAGGAATATAAGAAGCCCCTGGTGTATGCAATGAGCTCAGACTACAGAAGCAACCAAGTTGCGACCCTCTAGTGACTAGTCTTTTATGGCTCCAGTTACCATAGTGTCTTAATGTCTCACAGTCATTAATGTATTTAGCTTCACAACACCCCTCAGAGGTAGGAAGTACTATTACCCCATGTTACAGATAGGGACTGTGTCCAAGGTCACACAAGAGACAGAACTGGGCCCTGGACCCTGGGTCCCCCAGCTAGTACCCTAACCACTACACAACCCTTCCTTTCTATGCACTAGGAATTGTAAATTTGGACCACATTTCGCTGAGACCACTGAACAGCTGTGGGATTATGACCACCATTAGTCACTACCTATCAGGGTCAGCTTTCAACCAGGGTTGAAAGGCTCAGCAGACAGGGCCGGCTCCAGCTTTTTTGCAGCCCCAAGCGGCGAAGGGAAAAAAAACCTAAACCAAGCCTGGTTGAGCTGCCGCCGAAGAGGAAGAGAGGGACTGCAGGGTCTGCTGCCGAATTGCCGCCGAAGACCCGGACGTGCCGCCCTGATGACGGATGGAGTGCCGCCCCCTTCTATTGGCCACCCCAGGCACCTGCTTCCTTCTCTGGTGCCTGGAACTGGCCCTGTCAGCAGAGCATGACCAATCTTTGCCTTGACTTGATAAAGCTTCTTTCATATTTTGGGGTGGAATCTTCAAAGCCGCCTACAGGGTCTGGATGCCCAGTTCCTATTAAAATGAATGGGAATTGGGTGTCCATATCCCCAGTATGTCTTGGAAAATCTCAGCCCCAGGACTTGGTAGGACTGTATCCTAAGGACCAGATAGACAGAGAAAGAGATGTATGACAGAAGCTAGCATAGGAAGGTATACATTCATACCTCTCTGCGCCAGCCTGGTCCTCTGAGCCACAGGAGGGATTGATTCTGGAGGAGAACAGGCTGCATTGCTGCTGCCATCCTCCCTCAGGATTTTCCACCCTGGGGAGGCAGGTTTCGGTTGCAGGAGGCCCACTGATGGCAGCCACTGAGGGCATCCCACGTTCCCCTTGCTCACACACTTTTTGGGACAGTGCTGGCTCTAAAGAGCCCCCAGGCAAAGGGGAGGTTGTGCTGCTTTCTGCCACTGTCGCATAGATGACTTTATGCTTCTAGGGTTCTGAACCTGGGCGTATACTATCTGAAGCCCACATAGCTTTGGGCTGAATTTACCCCTCTATATGTGTTTTAGATTTTCAGGCTAAACTCTGGAGAAGCAAAAACTGAAAGCATCTGCTAACTTTCCAAAATGATTCACCCCCCAGTTTTGCTGCAGGTCAGATTAGATCAGCACTTTTTCACATCTCAGTTGTAATAACAGCTAACAGCTCAAACACATCAGCAATACCTGTAGCAGCTGAGAGTACAGAAGTGATTTGATGTTGCTTATTTCCCTCCTACTTCCTGGCTGATGGACACTGGAAGCCATACAGAGAATAACGTTTACATTGCGGTGTTTCTACCAAACTGCTGACTAAACACTTTGCAAGATCACAGAAAGTTCCATATCTTCTGATTAGCATTTAGAGAACCTAGACAACTGGGAGGGAATCACAGGAGACCAGGAGGCTGCCATCCACAAGGGTTAGGAGAGGAAAGAGTCAATCAGTGGCTGATAAGCCTTAGCAATGATAAATCACAAACATGACTCCAGGCTTAGGAATTCACAGCACAATCTGTCATTAAATCCCCCTGCTCTTATATCTGATTAGCTTTTGCCTTTTTAAATGATCAGTTGAGGCATCAGTAAGAAAGCAGGAACTACTGTGCAGTGCATGACAATTGTAACAGTAAGTAGTGCATAGACATATACATGCAGAACTGGTTGCTAATAGATCACAGCTGGAGGAACTGCAACTTTGGAAAGGATTTGGTTCAGGACTGTTAAGCTTTGTCAGTTAGAAAGAGGGAGATTTTAAAACGTAAGCTTTCCAAGTTCCCATTGAAGCATATTGCAAAATCCTTCATCACAGCATGGAGATACTTTAAATAAACTGCCTTAAAATCAAGAGGGAGCATCTCTCCAATTGGGTAAGTGCAGTTTGGGCCAGGGACTTGTCCTAACCTCTATAAAAATGTAACATGTGTGGCTGCCAAGTGTATTTATAAATTCTGCCCTATAGATCTGTGAGGAAGGTGAAAAAAGGATAAGAGCCAATGGATAATCTCGTACTGTAGTAACACAGAAGAAGTTGTGTTCCAGAAACAGGATTTGCAATTTCTGTTAGTCAGTGTACTGGTGTGTTATATTTACTTGAAATAAAACTAAGTACTAAGCAATTAGAAATGACTGAATTTTTAGGGACCAGTATAGGACTGTGCTTATTAAGGGTCTCATTTTGGCACCTTTATTCATGTTAATTAGTATCTTACCCTCCATATTGCAAAGTAAGGTACTAATCAGTGTGAGTGAGGAGGCCCTAATGGAGTGTTTTCCCTGCTTATTGTACCCTAATCTGTATCTACATTCCATCTCTTATTGCTTTGGACATACTATCCCTCATGTGCAATCCAGTAAACTTTATGGTGTAAGCATGGCCTAGACCTTAACACTGGAGGACCCCAATTTGCTAATGGCTAGATTGGGAGCCTTGACCAGTCACTCACACGAGAAGGCCTATTGTCATGAGTAACTGGTCACCAGTGTGACTAAGGGGCTCCCTCTTACGGCCCCAAAACACTACTTACTTGTTCCTTCTGAATAACCGCTCCTGAAAAATTCATGGAAGTTTTTAAAACTCATTGTAGGAGCATATAGTGTCTGGAAAGTGCATAGAGAGATGCCTTGCAGTTGAGTAAATTTTGAATACTAGATGGCACATCGTTAGATGAAATAACACAATGCCATTTATTTTTCTTAGCTTCTTCAGCCCGACATTATCACAAAATGCTTCACAGCTGGTTACATTTTATAGTCAAGGGATGACAGACAATGGTCAATAGTTTCATGAGCCAAAGCCATCCAGTGATATAGGATGTAGTAAGAAACATCTTCATCCAAAATATTAGTGAATGTTTCAAGCATCTGATCATGAAAACCCTATAAATGAAAGATGAGCTACAACATTAGGGCCTGATCCTGTTCTCATTGAAGTAAATAGGAGCTGGACTGAGCCTTGGTTTATTAATATGCACAATAAAGATATAAAACAACATGCAATGAAATAAGAACCCAGTCTGATCATACGCAGGGCTCAGTCCTGCAAGTCGGCGAGAGCTGAGGGTATTAAGCCTATAAGAAGCACAAGCAAGTCTTATTACACAGGATCCCGATATATGATATATTTCCATACTTGGAGAGTCATACCATTTTGTGTTAAATCCCCCAAACTGTACTTTAATGAGTCTTCTGAGCATTATTTTTTACTGGACACTTGTATAATATTATTCTAATTGCATTAACATTCTATCTGGTGATTACCTATTGTATGGTAAGTCTTCAAAAAATGAGAAATTGCTTTGTAAATATACTTCTGTCCTTGATTTTAAAAAATGGCTTTTTCTATGAAGTCATCTAAAGGCCAGCATTAGTGTCGATGTGAGCATTTGGCATGAAGGTGACGCCAAAAGTAGGAAGCCATTTATCTGGCTTCCTTACTGTGGGGAGCAAAAATTGACAAGACAATGCTATCTGCAGAGCTCATGACACTGGGTCAAATCTCCCATTATTTATGTAATTAGTTCCACTGATCTCAATAGTTCTAAGATTTATTACATACTGAAAACTAAATTCTGCCCTGATTTGCACTGTGCAATCCTATTCATAGTGTAAATGAGGGCAGAATTTGGTCCCAAACATTTAAATTAACCTATCCACACATAATGGAAAAATGTGTGTTCTGCAAAAGAGAATCTTCTGAAACACTGACAACAAGTGGCATGTCACAGAGAATTTTCTTTAGATGGGTAACAAAGAAAGAGAACCTCACCTTCCAAACATAATCCTGCAGTGTAAAATGGGATTTATATTTATTTATTTTGACAGTTAATTCCTCTTGCTTATATCTACATATTAGTTCATAGGGATTTAGCTCTTTGTAACTTGGTACGTGATTTGTCTAGTTCCTCCCAAACACTCTGATACTAGGAAACTAATTTTAAGAAGGTTTGTTGTTTCCACTTTTTTATGATGTTGAAGAGAGAAAAGAAGGAAGAGATGCCCCCAGTCCCCTTTGGTAAACAGAATGCCCCAGCAGATCCTCAAGGCATCACTAGAATCTGCAATGAGGGACTAAGAACTGTTGTGTACAGTGTCTTCCAGCTGAATGCCTATTTTAGCAGACTGAGACTCAGTGAGGTCTGTTCTTCATTAAGTTTAGTAAGACTTATTCATGACATATCCAGAGGGGACCATACCATGTTGGATCTAAATTTTAAAAAAGAAAAAAGGTCTGCATGGTAACTAAGCGTGCTAGCCTGGGGCTTGGATGCTTAGGTTTGATTTTGTAAAATCATTCTTTGTAGAAAAATAGATAATGTTATTTGTTTCCTGACCCCACACTCCAATACCATTTCTGTTTTAATAAAGAAGTTGTCTAGAAAGGCCTACAGTGGCTTTACTTGTTTTTCTTGAAGAATTGATGTGATTAATTAAGGAAAAATGTATCCACAGGCATGACATTTTGAAAGTATAATTTATGTTGTTTTTATTATGCGGTATTATACTTTGGAAAAAAAATCTATTGTTTTGTGTTATCGTGAATTTCAATAGGACTTCCCTAAAGAAAGGTACAGTTGGCTCAATAAAAGGGTTCTCCTTTAAAACATTGCCATAGACATAGTTGTAGATGAGATAAGATGGAGTTAAGAGGAAACAATAAAATGTGTCAAAAATGTACTGAAATGAATGTGCTGAGTTAATATTATTTTTTCATTTCCTTTCTCTTCTCCTGTATTGTCATACCAAGACCAGCCTTCATATTTTGGCCAGCCTGAGGGAGTTGCTTCAAAGCTCAGTAGGGTTTTTCTTTCTTCCATCTATTATACCCACATAAACCTGTCAGCAATGACAAGCATTTGGTACAATGGAGTAATTCATCTTAATTGTATGGCATTTTGGGGACCAGATATAGGTACAATGCAAGGGCAAGGTTCAGACTGAAAGGGAGTGCTCCTCATTTCAGTAATCAGTGTTGATTACTTACCCCTTTCGGCCCAAGTGGTTAGCCAATATTTGGGATCTTGCAGGTTGTTTCCAATAGGAGGAGAAAACTGATGATGAAATTGGGTATTTCTTTGCTACAATCCTGTTTATTTACAAAGAAAGTACACAGTGCTGTTTCCAGGCATGCAGGAGGAATTAAACAGCAGGAAACAGTTTCTTTTAGCAAAGTTCCAATCTTTTTTTCAGACAGCACTCTGCCCAAAAGCTCTCTCACATAGCTTTTTCTCAGGGTCATATTACAAGTGCTTTTCTTTGTTGCCTTCTCTGTCTTAGTCTCATGCAGACACGCATACAGGCCTCTCAAACAATATTCAACCCCCTACATTTGCATCCAGTCCCCAGTCAAACCACTCAATCTGCATGGCCCAGTTCCTACTCTAGCTTTGCACGTGGCCTGTGTTTTAGGTCGTTGCTCCTACTGTTTCAGCTAGCTAGTCCATAAAGGAACTTAGTTGCTTCTTACATTTAACCTGAATGAAAGGCAGTTATTACACCAGCAGCTTCAATGAGGTATTACCCAGCCCTCCAGCGTAACAATATGATAGAAAGTGCCTGCTATAGTTAAGACAACAAAAGAGTTTATATTCTAACCTCTTATTTTTATATACTCATAACTTCCTCAAACATTTACCTTTTGGGCTGAAATTTTCCATGCTTGGTCTCTGCTCAAAAGAGAATTTCTCTTCCTCCCCCACTTTTCTCTCCCCCCCGCCAAAAAAAGTTTAAGCTCAAATACAAGTGGTAATAAGTGCAGTATAAATGAGAACACAATGCATACGCTTTGGATTTCTACAGGGCAAGAAGCATTCCAGGCCTCCCTGTTGTACTTGAACCTACACCTTTTCAAGTTAGAGCAATGAAGCTTTAATCACTATCGTACCATTCGAGAGCTTGGCAGCTGCGACACCATCCAAGATTGCTTGGCCAGAGCCATCCTGCCACCTGTGGGGAAGGTGGCCGTAAACTCCGCCATCCCTGGAACTGACAGCCAACTGCGACCAGTCATTGTCAGCACCAACAAAGACCAGAAGAAGATCATCATGGTGGACGTCACAGGGCCGTTCAAGAACAGGACCCCGGCCTTCCATGATGCCCGAGCTCGAAAGGTAGAGAAATATGCCCCTCTGGTTGAAACCTTGAGAGCTAAGGGTTACCAGGTCCAGACACACGCACTGATCGTCGGAGCCTTGGGTGCCTGGGACCCCTGTAACGAGTGAGTGCTGAGAGAATGCTGAATCGGTCAATGCTACGCTCGGCTGATGCAGCAACTCATGGTGTTGGATGCCATGAGGTGGTCGAGGGACATCTACACAGAACACATCACTGGACATCGGCAAGACTAGGAGGGATGAGCTGGAGTGCCGATGAGAAGCGCAGTCAGGAAAGTAACAAATACTTTCCTCATGGATTAATATTTTCTAAATGGACAACCTACCTAATTCTCAATTACCGAGGGACAATCTCCACTCGCTGCCGAACAGACTGCATATGCGCCATGTCCTCGCAGTTCCTACATATGACTGGACTGCACATATACCATCTCTACAGGGCTGGGCACTGGAGCGAAGAGTAGGAAGCCTGTTGCTCCTGTGCTCTCAGTGACCCCCTCCTGCCACCCAAGCAGCGTGGAGGAGGAAGTCCCCTGATGTGAATGCAGAGGGGACAACAGGGAGCCAACTGAGTGGGGGGGAGGTATGGGAGAAAATTTGAAAAAGAAACCTGCTAGAACTAGGACTGCAAAAAGGGGAAGAGAGAGGAGCTGTGACTAGAGGTTGTGGGAAGGATTACTGGGACTGGGAGACAAGACTGCGGCAAGGGAAGCTGGGACTGGTTGGGCAAGGAGACTGGGACTGTGAGGCAGGGGTGGTTGGGAAGGCTGAGATTGGGTGAGGAAGCAGACTGGGACTGGAAGCTGGCGGGGAGGGGAGGAAGGCTGGGGCTAGTTGGAAAAGGAGGCTTGCAGCCTTAATACTGTTCTTTTAATATAGCTTTTTGTGTAAATAGCATCACAGGGACATAGTAGGGTTAACTGAGCCGTTAGTGACAGCGCTGAGCAAGATATGTTGCGTAAGTTGTACCACACAGGAGAAGCCTCCAGAGGCATTTTGATGTGGACACGCCAGCAAATTGAGGACAGACACATGCCTGGAATTAAGCAGCAGGCTGAAACTTTTATTAAACTTTAACACAAGGGAGGGATGCTATCCGCCCATCAGCCCTACTCTCCTATACCAGGCATTTAATTCGTTCCAGTGTGGGGGTTACAGGGCTCCTTACCAGTGTTCCCAGGGCTGGTTGGGGGTCGGGGGAGGGGTGCCTCTTCCCCGGCCGGAGCAGATACAGGGCTGGGCTGGGTTGGGGTTGGGAGAAAGGCACCTCCCCCACCGCGGCTGGTCCAGGGCTGGAAGAGAGGTATCTCTCCCCGCCACAGCCCTGAGTGCCTGAGCAGTGCTTAATAGGCTGCTGCGGGGCTGTGCAGCTTAGAGGGAACTTAGCTCCTTACACATAACCCATAACATGGGGTATGTGCTCCTCAGCCTTCCCCCTGGGACTCAACTCTCTCTGAGTCCTAGCACCCTCCTCCCAACAAGGATGCAACAGCCAACAGGATGGGGATCTGAGCCCATGAGGGCCACAAGATCTCACCCTGTCAAATGAGCCCAAGACCCATCACCAAAATCCCGGGTCTTTTTACCTCTGGGGATCATTCATTTTATTCTCTTAACTGCACTGGAAACCAGCCAAAGGGGGTGCCAACAACTAGCTTGGTCGCTCACCACCCAACCACACTGCCTAATATCACAATTCCTGCATCAATATGCTCCACATGGCCCCCGTGCTGGGCTAACTCCTGGGAGCTGGAATGCTGGCCAATCAGTATCCCTCTCCCCCAGCTGGCCAATGGGTGCCAGAGACTCCCAGGGCAGGAGCTACACCTTGGTGAAGTGTCTCCCTTCCATGCCCCTGGGACTGGCCCCCCTTTGACTGCCGGCACCATCAATTTCCCCCATCCGTTGATGCGAGTGGGTGGCGTATGTCTCATGGCACAATTCCTTTCCCACTTCCCCATTGCTTTAGAGACTGTATCCATTTGGGGCTGTCTTTTGGTTCTGTGTTAGTACAGTGCTGAGCACAGCAGGGTCCTGGTCCATGAGTGGAGCTGCTAGGGGCTACAGCAATATAAATAACAGATAATAAATTATGACACTGTCCCCAAGCCAACTCAACTGTTCTGGCTCCGGTAGCGTGCGTCAGGCATGCCCCTTCCCAGCTCAGACAAACCCTCTGCACCGGGGAGGAAGGGAGGGAGATGCTGAAGCTGAGTATGCCAACCCCATGCCGATTGGGAACTCCCCTACTCTAGGAGGTAGTGTTTCTGATCCGATGGCAATTTGCAGGTAGTTTTGGAGCCATTTGCACCATCTGAACAGCATGCCTGGACCAGAACAGGGCAAGGTTTGCCCCAAAGTATTGATTGTGGCCTTTTGGCCTTTAGGAAGTTGGCACGACTCAGGCTAAAGAGAATGGACTGCACTCCTCAGTACTAACTCCAGGGCTATCTCTTGACTCTGCCACCTCCGCTTTCACCTGGACTCCATTCTGGGCTGGAAGAGGAGGAGCACATTAGAGTTAACACCAGCTTCAGCTGTATCAACTCTGGTGCAGCACCCCTCAGGGGAGAAATGCTTCATGAAACATACCCATGCCCCTCATTCCACTGCTGCCCCCGTCTCCATCCCCATACATGGGCCTCAACCTCTACAGAAGGTTTACTTCGGTGTTTTGGGGAAGGAAAAGGGAACTGATGCACAGAGATTTACTATTTTTTTTTTATCTGATCACAGTTAGACCAGCTCATCACAAGATCAGGTGGCAGGGAGAGGAGAATTTCTCACCTTGCTGTGCTATGGCAAGAACATGAATATTCCCTCTCCAGGGTGTGCCCTTTTCTATGTAGAGCACACCTGCCCTCTCTGAAGGTTTATATTCCTAGAACTGAACTCAGATTTACTTTTTCAGATCTAGTCCCACTGCCCTCTTATTAGGCTCCAGTTGCTTCTTTTGTTTTTTTAGTCCTGCAAAAAAGAAACTAGAAAAAGTGTAAATAGGAAGGTCAGAGGTCATTGGAAGAAACAGCTTTTTAAAGAGCCTGTTTTTCTTTCAGAACGTGCACTTTTGACTTGATCTCTAAAAGTTTAATTTCACTCGCTGGCCCATGAAGTAGCTTTGATTTCAGGGTCAAAGGGGGCTTCCCTTGGATGTGGCTGTCAGAACAAGCCAAAGTACTGTCTGCAGCAGCAATTTTTTTAAAAGTTAAAAACAGTATCAAAGATACAAAATGTACTAGGCCTAATGGGAGGGAGAAACCTGGAGTCCAGCCAGAATCCAGGCTGAAGTGTAACGACAGGCAAGTATTTAAGAGTAAGTAGAAAAAACAGGACGGGAAACAAATTCACTTTCATTGGAAGAATGGTAGGATTTCACCTGTAATACTATCTTTTCCCCTCTGTTTGTGTAACTAATACATGCCATATGAGCAAACAACCTAAGAGATCCCAAAAAAACACCCTAAAAGAAAGGTAAGTTTTTTTTTCTGTTAAGTACACAACTTTAATGCTAATTGATTCCACCTTAGAAGACCGGAAGGATTTAATCAAGCATGGTTTCATCAGCACATTTCCAAATCATACTGTGTAGAACCACAAAAGCCAGAGAGGTATTTTTAGCTTTGGATCTTACAGCCTTAACTTGTCATCAGTTTGATAACTGTAGACATCAAATCACAGGCCACTTCTGACACCTGAGCTGGGCTTAATTGTTTCTCAGATTACGGCTGTAATATATCATTCCACATCCCTCACCTAGAGGCACACAGCCTTTCCCACAGTCTTAACACACAATTTATGTAAGTCAGGGAAGCTCTATTGAAGTCAATGGAGCTCTGCCGATCCACACAAGCTGAAGATCAGGCTGTGTGTTTCAAGGCACATTCCACTGTAGCATTCCATGAGAACATTTTTATATGCTTCAATGTTAGAAAGTACTCTTAAAAGTATTAAATGGTGACAGCTTGAATGATGAGTCTGTCACAGGAGTGACAGAAGCAAAGTATTTTCTCTTTTACATACAAAACAGCTTACTAAAGGCTCTTCCACAAAGTCTGGGAACCCCATCACTAATATGATTGCTCTCTATACGTGGGCCAAGAGATTGTGGGGATGATAATGTTTCGAGACGATGGAAAAATAGAAAACATTCTATGAAATTTCACAGATTTTTTTTCTAAACGTCAAATTGTTCAAGTTTTAACAATGATACAAAGCTGGGAACTTTCCTGCCTCAAGAGGGTGATGTGAGGATGAATTAGGATATGTTCATATGGTATTTGATACCATATGTGTCTTGATATCTGAATATAAAGACGAAGTAGAGTGAAATCTGATTTAGGAACCAAGGGATTGTCAGAATTCAGTGGCTTCCTTGAGGTGACCTTCTATTAGCAGGGGAGCAGAATTGTGTTTAGTATTTTCAGGGATAGTCTCTAGGTTGGAGTTTTTAAGAAAGGAGGTGGCTTAAAAATGGGTGGTCTCATAGGCAGGACTAATTGTATTGTTCATTATTAGATACATTATTTATCAAGAGTTAGTGTTTGCAACTAAAGCTTGAGAATCTGCAGATCCCAAAAGGGCCTGTTCAGCAGCTAACAGAGCTGCAAAACAAATGGTTTGCTTTAGTTTCCAGTCATATTTGGCAATAAAGGGACAATCAGTATAACAGGAAATGCAGGATCTGGTCCTGCTCTTATTGAGCCAAAGGCAAACTGGGGCTTCGTGAAGAAGGCCTCTGATCTCATTGTAAGCAACTGCTTCCCTTTTGTTAACAGCTTCGACTCAGGATCTCTTCCCACAATGTGTATGTATGTGCATTGCAGTCATAGACCAATATTCATTTTCCTGTTTAAAATGCAAGTAAAATTTATGAACATACTAACTGAATAACTGCTAGCACTGTTACCTCTGCCAGAAGCCTGTCCTTTGGTAACTTTACTTGAACCATTCCATGAGTAACATTTATCAGTTCTATATCTTGGGCCAAATTCTCTCCTAGTCACAGGTGGCATGTGAACCACTCATTCGGGGAAACTAGTCCCTGCCCCTTTTGCCCAAGGCCCTGCCCCTCCCTCAACCCTTACGCCCTCTACCCCGCTGGAGCCTTGAGCCCCGCACTGCAGCGTGCCCACCAGCTGGCCCACCCTAGCCTCAGCCCCAGCCCACTTCAGGGAAGAGGAGCAGACTGGGCTGGGGCCACGGGGAAAGAGCGGGAAGCAGGAAGGGGCCTCGTAGTGGAGTGTGGGTGGGGCCACACCTGGCTGTTTTGGGAGACTCAGCCTCCCCTTGCCTGCGATACTCCCCCACCCATGCTCCTAGTCCAACTTTTTTGTCTTCAGTGGTAGCCTGACCTCAGGATGGCATAAAGGCCTACTTCATCCTTGTCCTTTTGCATCCACCTGTTACATGCCTTTCCTGCAACCCACTGGTAGTTTACATGACCTTACATTCCATCACACCTACTTACCAACATGAAGCTTACATCTCCTTTTACATCATGGCTAAATCTGGACTACAAATTCTTTGCACGGACTACAGTCATGAACCGTATCCCTGCAGAGCGGGTGGGGGATCATCATAATTCTAAAAAGAATCAGTCAGATTACAGCATTCTTCACTGGGCTAACCAATAATAAAATGATGATGCCATGGCTTGGTTTGATCATTAGAATTTGCTCAGTCTTTCTGGAAGTGCAGACCATTCAGCAATCTCTCTCTATGCCTAATAATTATTACAGAAATCAAGATGCTCTTTACAGAATTAGCATCTTACCACAGCAGGGAATCTGATGTATTGTCAAGGAAGTAGTAAACACCTCTGGAATCCATACAGGAGGATCTTCATGTTCACACTCCCCATCTCCTTGGTGAGGCATACATTCCATTGTGACAACTTTACATTCCAAGGAAGCCCTTGAATACAGGTTCATTCTCCTCACTTCCTTTAAAAGCTTTTGCATTTTCACTCACACCTTTTCATACTGTTCTGCAGTATGTTGTAAAAGTTTAACCTGAGAAAAATTAATTGAATCAGTATTATAAAGCCCTCTTCATTTATGAACAATATTTTGGTAATCACCTTAGGTCAGTGATGTGTGCCAATCAATATTTTGTTCTATGGTGCATGCTCTTTTTCTTTGAATTCATAAGTCATATTGTGTGATTATGTGTGTATGTATGTATACATATACACACACATATGCACACATGCTGGCATTGAGCATGAGTCAGGTTATGAGTTTATAAAAATTGCACTTGACAATGCTCTTCCCTTAAGTGTCAGTTTCCGGATCCTCTCATACTCCAGCTAACAGTTAATCTACTTGGTTTTTAGTGCCCAGAGCAAATTTATCTCTGCTGTGCAAAATCCAGTCAACTTTCTCCCATTAGTGCTATTATTAACGGCAACGTGCTGTTCAAGATGGACAGGGAGAGGGTTTCTATTATTTGTTTGTACAGTGCCTAGTTGCAGTAATTCTAAGGCAGAATGTCTCTCTTCTCCATCCCGTAACAAATACCTAGCTGCTCCCCACTGTATGAACACATCATGCTCCAGTATTTTTATAAGTTCATATTTTGTCTGAATTCAAATATATTGTTATATACCAAGTTGCAAGTGCAAAACATGCACCTGTGCATTTTGGATAACTGCATGCACCTTACTATTTCCCCTTTGCAAACAGTTTATGCAATTATCAGCGTGGCTCATGCAGTTGTGTGTTTTGTGCATACAACTTAGGCACATATTTTTGAAAACTTAGTCCCTGGACAGGAGACCAAAAGGGACACAAAAGGGAGCTGTGCTGTTAATCCATCAGAAAGACCACGTGGGTCATCTGGGAGCAAAACTTTTGAGTTAATACTGCTGTCTAATGTACCATCTTCCATCTTAACACAGCATATATGTTTAAAGCAGTCGGTTGTATTTTCAAGGAAGTAGTGAGCAACTCTTGAACCCATGCAGATGGATCTTCATTCAGACACATTTCTACAAACCAAGGGCCAGATCCTGGGCCTCGTTAAGGTGGCTATACACTACTCCTGTGGTGCAAAGTAGCCTTAAAGTTGGTGTAACCAACCAGCTGGAGATTTCCTCTACCTAGATTAATCCTCAAGTGGCATAGGGCTGGTATAGCTGCTTCTAACCACCCTGGCCTGGTCCCTGGCATAATGGGCATGACTGAGGAGACACTCTGTACCTCAAAACAGCACCCTGGAACCCCCATATTCACACACGTCATATAATTATGATATATTTCATACAAAGCATGCCAGGTAAGATGTCATATGAAAGATCATGTTCAGCTGAAACCCATTGTTTTGTCAAATTATGTATATTGTTAGCGTGTATGAAGTCATGAAATTTCGCTGTATGGCTGTTACTGAAATATGTTGTAAGTCTGAGAGTCTCTAATGCTAGTTCCGCAGTGACAACGACAAATGAGGTGACCCACATCCAGGTGGGCATTGAATGTTCATCACCAGTCATTGACCAGCATGGGAATAGTAAACAAGGGATTTACAATGACAATTGTGCAAGCACCACACAATGGGGACTGCTCAACTCTATGACTCAGTTGCACAAGACCACACCGGGGCATTGCTCAACCCTGTGACTCAGCAAGGCCCACCAGGCTTGCCTGGACTAGTGTCTTTCAGGCACATGGACTAAGGAGATAAAATAGGGGAGAGTGGCATCATGCTTTTTGCCTTTCTCCTCCCCCACCTATGCTGGAAGCAACAAGAATGCTGGAAAGACAAAGATGTCAACTGAGGAGACTGGTCCCAGGCTTGAGAGAGAAGCCTGCGTATTAAGAACTGAAATATCCAGTGGGGTGAGAAAACTGCTTGATCTAAATTCTGCCTAGTTGTAATAAGGTTTAAGATTTAGGCTGTGAGCTTAACTTTTATTTTCTTTTGTAACTATCTCTGACCTTTTATGTCCCTCACTTATAATCACTTAAGCTTTCTTTAGTTAATAAATCTGTTTTATGTTTTACCTAAAACAGTGTGTTTGGTTGAAGTGCTTGGGAAATCTCAGCTCTGGTTACAAAAGCTTGTGTATGTCCTCTACAGATTGATGGAGAGGTGGACTGGCTAATAAACGTATACTGGTCGGGCTTCTGACCAGGGCAAGACGGTATAGTTCTGGGGGTGCAAGGCTGAGGGGCTGGGGGGAATTGGCTGGTGCCTTTCTCTGTGTGATTCATGAGGGCCTCAGGTAGCATTCATGCAATCTAGCTGGGAGTGGGGCTCCACGTGCTGTTGTGCTGAGTGATAACAGTGCCTGGAGGGGTTTGCTGCTTGCTACTAGCAAAGCATTGTGAGAGTCAGCCCAGGCTGGAGAGTTAAGGAGGCCCAGCTATATCCCAGTTCCAGGTTGCACCCTGGGGATTCCATCACAACCACATCTGGCTGATCCTTGGCTGATATAATGGCCCTTTGGGAAATGTGTGTCTCTGGTTGCTCCAACTTGTGTCTTGGGACTAGATCAGCACCTGTGGATCACAGTGACATAAAGCAACTTTGCAACTTACAACCAACTTTGTGCCATATGCCCCAAACTGGGCCAGGCTCCAAGTGGTTGATCTGAATAATTTAACCTTCTGTATCCATGACAGCATGCCACTGCTGAAAAATGCTTATTACTGCCTTCTAGCATGATAATAGGAGTATGGAAAACACACTGTTTCCTTTACAGACATGGATAATGAGCCATCTCAAACCAAACACGGACATGGTGGATATTATACAACTTTTGCACCTCTGTAATTTTCCAATTTCTCTAAGGATAAGACAATACTTTCCTTCCTACTTTGGAATGATTTTCAAGGGGATACGCTTTTTTTACTTGTCTTATATATATGACTGACACCCAAGGGATGTTGAAATGCACTTAGCCGCACACAAAAGGAAAACTTTCTAAATATAGAATCCTCTGTAGCTAAGCTCTTCCTGGCCGGGCTTAAAAATAATCTTGAAAAAAGACTCTATATAAGTTCCCATTGTCAGACCCAAGCATGCACAAAATCAGTTTACACAAAATGCAAAAGATATGAAATCCTGGGGCTGGGGGCTCAGGGATTTCTCTCCAGAAAATGTTTGCTGTTTTTAATTTGAATTGAATATAGTGGATAGATAAATGGATTTTATTAAAATGGCAGTGCTGTGGAGTAAAAGATTCTCAAATATTATGTTGCTAGACATCAATATGAGAACCTGGATAGATGGGTAGAAATGATTTGTGTAGAGATATGTTTGTAGAAGATTATAATTTAGAGACACTCCCTCATAAGGGACAGTGTTATGAACACAGGGATTTGGGGATGTTCTGTAGAGATGGGGGTTGGGAATACCACATGGTTGGCTGCAGCAACTCAGCAAAGATGCTCTCCAGTTTGTTTTTATTAAAGTTTCATTCCTTTCTCATTCACTGGTTTGTTATTTAATAAACCCCAAGATCCTTACATGGTGTCAGAAATGCTGAATGAGAAGGAAACTGTAGTCATTTTGAAGTTAACGCCTGTATTTGCAACTGAAAGTAGAGACACGGTAATGTAATGGCCCTTTGGGAAATGTGAGCACCAGGCATGGGTGGCGGGTATCATAGGCTGGGGGAGGCTGAGCCTCCCCAAACAGCCAGGTGTGGCCCCACCTACACTCCAGCCCCTGTTCCCTTTCTGTTTCCCACTGTGCAGGAAGCTCTTCCCCTGTGCTATGGCCCCAGCTGGGGCTGTGCTGCCCACCCTCCCAGCATTCTGGGGCTGGGGCCATGCTTCTCGGCCTCCTGGCACTCTGGGGCTGAGGAGGCTGGGGCTGTGCTGGCCTGCCTTCTGGGGCTGGAGAGGCTGGGGCTGCGCTGCCCGCTCTCCTGGCGCGCCGGGGCTGTGGGGGCTGGGGCCACATTACCCGGCTTCCTGGTGCTCCGGGGCTGGAGAGGGACTAGGGGCGCTTTGGGGCTGGGGTGGAGGTCAGTGGCTGCAATGGGGGTGTGCTGGGCTCTGGCAGGGGGCGTGGAAGGGGCGGGGCCTTGGGTGGAAGGGGTGAAGATGCGGGGCTAGCCTCCCTGAGCCAGCAGTTCACCTGCCACCCATGGCACCAGGTACAGGGGCTTTTGCATGTATCTGGGGAGCACAATAGTAGCTTGACAAGCTTAAGGAGGGAAAAAAGCCAGAAATGGATGTGTTGCAACCTCCATCCAGTCTGCAATTGTCAGGCAATGTTGCAGAGAACTGGAAAAAATTCAGACAGAAATTTGAATTGTATTTAGCAGCCATAGGGGCAGAAGAGAAAAATGGTAAAGTGAAATCATCAATATTTTTGCATGTTGTTGGGGAGGAAGCATTGGATATTTATAAAACCTTTTAAGTTTGAAGTAGGTGAAAGCATGAAGTTAAGTAAAATACTGACTAAATTTGAGGAACACTGCATGCCAAAAAGGAATGAAACCTTTGAGAGACATACGTATTTTACAGGCATGCAAAAAACTGATGACATCATAGAGCAATATATCACAGAATTAAGGAAACTCAGTAAAACCTGTGACTTTGATGAGCTGACAGAATCTCTGGTCAGAGATAGAATCATTTGTGGCATTAAAGACAATGTGTTAAGAGAGAGACTGCTCCATGAAGGAGACTTAATGTTAGAAGAAGCTTTCCAAATATTCAGGGTAGCAGAAACTGTGATGGCAGAAGCCAAAGAGCTGAACTCACCGAAAGGGGTTATACATGTACTGAGTACAAAAGAATATATTCAGAATAGGTCAAATCAAAGAGTTGAACCACTCACTATGAAAACCACCGCTAGAGGGAAGACTGGGTACAGATGGTCATGTGGAAGGTGTGGATCACAGCATGGCCCCAAACAGTGTGTTGTCTTTGGGAAAAACTGTCATAAATTTGGGGAAAATAATCATTTTGCAGAATACTGCAGGTCCCAAATGCAGAAAAGTCAAGTGCATCCAGTTCCACAAAGGCCTTATGAGAAGGTCGGCACTGACTTATTTACCTGGCAATCAAACGATTATTTAATAATCACAGATTATTATTCTCTGTATCTAGAAATTTACAAACTGCACATACTAATAGTAAGTCAGTGATAACCGGCACAAAGGGAATCTTCTCCAGACATGGAATTCCAGGTGAAATCTTTAACGATAATTGGCCACAATTTTCCACTGCAGATTTTAGGCAATTTGCCATAGATTGAGGGGTAATTTGGATGTGATGTTTTGTGATGAAAATTCCCAATCAAATGGACTTGTGGAAAAGTCTTTATGGACAGTAAAAACCCTTATGAAAAAGGCTTCTGACAGTGAGGGTGATTTGTATAAAGCATTGCTGGTTTACCGAAGTACACTCCTGAACAATGGCTTTTCTCCAACGTGGCTGTTAATGGGAAGAAAGATCAGATCTAATTTACCAGTACTGATAACCTACTGAAAGCTCATAACAATGAAACCATGTGGAAGACGAAAGAAAATAAGAAGCAGAAGCAGAAATATTATTTTGACAAAAGGGTCCGTGATCTCCCATCTCTGAACCCTGGGGATACTGTGTGCCTGAGGAATCACACCTCTAATACGTGGGGGCCAAAGAACAGCTGCATCCAAGATCTTCTGTAGTCCAGACAGACCAGGGGGACACATTTTGATGTAATTGAAGGGTTCTATGAGTAATCCCAGAAAGTTTGAACACATTGACAATAGATGTGAACTCTAGCATTTTCCATCTGACTGCTCCTTTATCATCAACGCACACAGGAGAAACTGTCAAGGAACAAGAGAACAACTCAGACTCCAATGAAAGGCTGATATGAGAAGATCAGAGTGGGAGATTAAACATCCTGAAAGACTCATAGAGATTTGCTAACCTGCCTGGAGAAGGGGTATTTGAGGAAAGTGAATGGTAAAGACTCACTCAAGAGTGATGTACAGGTAACCTCTCCTCTCTAGGTAGTTGACACACTGGGTTTATAGAAATGCACTACATGGGTTGATAGATTTCAGAGTAGCAGCCATGTTAGTTTGTATTCGCAAAAAGAAAAGGAGTACTTGTGGCACCTTAGAGACTATCAAATTTATTTGAGCGTAAGCTTCCGATGAAGTGAGCTGTAGCTCATGAAAGCTTATGCTCAAATAAATTTGTTAGGCTCTAAGGTGCCACAAATACTCCTTTTCTTTTTACATGGGTTGAGAATTTAATGCATGTGTTATTAGATACTTGTTAGCTGTTTACATATATATATGTATATAAGAGTTAATTTGTTTTTCTTTAAGAGGGAAGATGTAGCGATATGTTTGTAGAAGATTATAATTTAGAGGTGCTCCATCATAAGGGATAGAATTATGAACATAGGGCCTTGGAAGTGGGGGTTGGGAACACCACATTGTTGGGTGCAGCAGTTCACCAGAGATGCTCTCCAGTTTGTTTTATTAAAGTTTTATTCCTTTCTCGTTCACTGGTTTGTTATTTAACAAACCCCAAAATCTTTGCAATTTGTTTCTCAAAATAGGTTTGTCACCAATTTAAAATGTGATAGGTTCACCTTGGCACACACATTTTCCATTATAGATTAAAGAGCTGGAAAATGCCTTGTAGACAAACACTTTATTCTACATGAAGCACTGATATTCCACGAATCAGCTGACGAAGAACAACAATAAAGCCAGAGAACAGGTCTCAGAGTGTCTGAGATTCCCTGCAAAAAGTACAAAATAAAATGAGGCAGTCTCCTGAAAAATTTGATAGAAGTAGTGATTTTTGAACTCTTTTATTCTTTTTGTGTCAATTCGGTTTTCATCAAGCCATCATGAAAAAGACAAGCAGTGCTCAAAGTGTATATTCTATATTTTGTTTTTTGCTATTCCAGTGAGATTTTGACCAAATAAATGTGTCAAGCTCCTGTTAAAACTGAATTCCTTAATTATCGGGTTTCAGAGTAACAGCCGTGTTAGTCTGTATTCACAAAAAGAAAAGGAGTACTTGTGGCACCTTAGAGACTAACCAATTTATTTGAGCATGAGCTTTCGTGAGCTACAGCTCACTTCATCGGATGCATCCGATGAAGTGAGCTGTAGCTCACGAAAGCTCATGCTCAAATAAATTGGTTAGTCTCTAAGGTGCCATAATTATCGGGGGTGGCCGTGTTAGTCTGTATCCACAAAAACAACAAGGAGTCCGGTGGCACCTTAACCCAAGGTTTTTTACCCACGAAAGCTTATGCCCAAATAAATCTGTTAGTCTTTAAGGTGCCACCGGACTCCTTGTTGTTTTTGTGAATTCCTTAATGCAACCTTAACTATGCAGGAGCTACCATTGCAGCATAATACTCCAGAGAATACTGTATGCTACCATATCATAATAGCCTGCCACTTAGTGGCCACACAAAGGAAAGTATTTTAGAGCAGTACTACATGCAGTAAGTCACTGTCTAGCTAATGTAATCTCTTCATATAATAAATTACTCCAGTGAGAACAATTTCATGAAGACTTTATTCAACGAAATACGGTTTGTATAATATAGAATTCAGTTACCTAGGCTTCTAGCACAGTAGTTTTCAACCTGTGGTCTGTGAATCCCTGGGGGTCCACAGACTATGTCTAAGAATTCCAAAGGAAATCCGCACCTCCATTTAACATTTTTTAGGGGTCCCCAAATGTAAAAAGGCTGAAAACCACTCATCTAGCACAGTTGTATTTTCTCCAAGTGAGAAAGTTTATAATATATTTCTAAAAACCAGCCCATATTTGATGAGAAACATTTTTGTATGGAAGAAAGCTTTTAATCTTATTGGGAAACCAAAGTTGCTTTATAAAAAGAGTTTCCAGTAGCAAGCTCATTTCTTGTTGAGTGATGCTGCTTCTCTAGGGAGACTTGAGCTTTGGAGCCATCTGTTTGTTGAAAGTAGGACCCATCTGGAACCAGCCTACTTCCTTCTTGCTTTAATATAGAAAAACCTATAATCCTGATTGGTAAAATAATGTAAATAAGGTTTGTACAGGTAGTGTACCTTCCTTCCCAGTGGAAAGGGTTCCAATTTGTGAATGCATAAGTGCAGAGCTTGTGTTCAGGGGCTGCAAAGCCAATGCCATTGGGCCATCTCTGATTTGATTGAACTAGAGACAAAATTGAATCAGCTTTCACTGTAAATTTCTAACCCGTTTCCTTTTGAAGGTACCCTTGAAAATGTAAACCAATATAAACCATGGACGTTTACTTAATATTCTTTGATAAACCTTCCCAGCAGCATGGGAGCACTTTCATGGTCAGGATCATAGAGGAGATCACCAGTTGCAGCCTCACTGAGACCAAAACCAGGGTTTGAGACCAGGTTGACTACTAAATCAAACAGCTAGAGTATTAAATTAGTCCACTGCTTCCACCTAGCCCTGGATTTATGCAACCTTTTTTTTTCATTGAGACTGAAAATTCTTTAACTAAAGCTCTCAGTAAAAGTAAAACAGGCTTCACAGCATCACAGTAATCTATAGTGGTTTTCTCCTACTTCTGTCACTCTCTCTGCTATGCATATTGCCCAAGCTGCTGAGCACCCACAAAGCCAGTTAAAGTGAATGGAAGGTGGAATTGCTCAGCACCTTTGAAAATCAGCACCTATATCTATATATAAAGCCAGGGTCTGTGTGATACAGTAAAAGCTATAAATGTTAATGCTGGAGTTTAAAGCCTGTCCTTGAATCTATTTTTCCCTTTAATGTTTGGCTCCTGATGGTGGTTTACTGCAGGAAGTTATAGACTAATCAGACTGTAAAACTCTGGCCTCGGGGAGACGGTGATTCCAGCCGCAGACTGTAGCAGATAATAGACTGTGCCTCACTTGACAGAAAGATAAAAGAATGCATTTTGTTCCTCATTATTTAACTGATTTTGAGAGGTGTTTTTTTTTCTTTTTGCTGGTTAAGTTACATAAACGGTGTGAAGTGTCATGACAAGAGTGGAAAACTGTCAATGCAGGCCTATAATTAGAAAATTTCCACATGGAACAAAAGGGGTGTCTTTCTACCACTTCCTGACCCACTCAACCGTAGATCAGAAGACCAAGAAAGGTACAGATAAAACACCCAGGAAATGAAACATGCTTTATACTGTTAATTCTGCCTGCCTTATTTCTAACACTGGCTTGGGATTGACCTGTGCAGCACTTCCCATTGTAAATTCCATTACGTCGTCTGTAAATAGAAAGTGTAACAAGGGGACCTGCTATAGTCTTTTCATAACTAAGCAGTTTGACTCTCTGGGCCAGATTTCCTTCTCAGCTAGTGTGAATGAGGGTAACTCTGTTGACATTAGCAGAGTTATGATGGTAGTAAGAGAAGAATCAGGCCCTCTGACTTCTATTTAAAGAAAAGAATAACTACAGATTTACTGTAGTGGGATGAATTGATAACTTCTACTCCACAGCCCAGACCCTTAGCTGGTGTAAATTGCCTTAGCTCCATTGGCTTCAATTTATTTTGCTCAGGATCTGGCCCATAACTCTTATTTTAAAATATAGCTTTTCTCTCTATACCACTTACCTTTCCTCTCTCACACACTGTTATTCTCCATATGACTGAATGCTTTAATGTAGTTGTTAAAAATAGTCCAGATTCTCAACTCATCTACATTGGTCACAGCTCCATTGTTGTCCCTGTCAGTGAAGCTACAGTCTGTGTAGACAAGCTGATGAATTGGATCATGTTTTTACACCAATATGATGTCTGTTAGCTAACTCTCTAAAGCATTTAGGAACCAGTTTTCTGATAGACACATGTAAGAACGAACAAGCATGTACTTCTGTGCGCTGAAAGGAGTTGAAGATGGGGCTGTAATGTACAGTAAGCGTCCCATCAAGCTGGGAACCTGTTTTTCTTTTCTTTCTGAAGATGATCTAGATTTAATCTAAAGAATGGTGGGCCCAGATTCATAACAATAAAACCTGTACCGTATGAGATATTAACCATGTTAATTGAATTTATCTACTAAACTATTTGCTTGCTGGGATAACCTCACTACAGGTTCACCTTGTATTTCTTCCAGGATCATAATGTCTTAGTCCAGCCTGTGTTATTACAACACAAACATAGAACGTGCAATCTAAAATAGCCACCCAGCAGCCACATTTTTCACACAGTGTTTTAAGATAAAGTATTAAAAAGTTTATTAAAACCGGACTATGTGGTGTATGTTTTGATGAAAAAGTGGCTTATTCCAGCTGTTTGAAAGGACACAGGAACAACTGGACAGGAAGTGAAGAATACTATATCCAGCTAAAATGGCAGGGGGAGTTCTAGGCAGTAGGAAAATATTTATTTGCATTGGAATTTGACCATGTTGCTGAGGTTAACACCCTTATTCTTGCACAAAGTGGCATGCATTCTTTAATGACAAGTGGTCAGGACCTTGGTCTTAGGGCTCGCATACAAAATAAGTGGGAGGGTGTGGGTGTTTACAAAACTTTCATAAACATGAATGTTAAGATCATGCATCAAGGGCTTGATCTTGTAAGATGCTAAGAACTCTCGCCCAGATCCAGCAAAATACATCTAAGCATGTGCTTAATTTTAAGCACACAAGAAGTCTCCTTGAAGTCAATGGTGTGTGAAAGTAAATTGCTGACTTAAGGGCTGGTGTGCTCAGTACTTTGAGTGATCAAGCCCCAGGCAGCCAACAGCAACATCTGCACATCTAGAGAAAGCTATTAGCAACTAGTTCTTATAAACAACTGGCCACTTTACAATATGATCTATTCCTTTTTGCTCTGGCCTGCATGAATTGCTCTCTGTAATTTGATACACACCACTCTTTAATGTGAACATGGTTTGCCAAAAAAGTGAACAGCTTTCAGTGATCTGTTGAGCTGGTCCTAGAAATGTACAATATTAAAAAAAGAAGAAGCTCCAGATTCAAACTGTTTATAATGAAGATAATATCTATAAGAGTCTGCCCAGTACACCACCCACTTTTTTCCAAAATCCCCCATTATCTAAATGGAGGTCATGCCCCGCAATGAGCAGCATTTACATGCAAAACTCTTATTGTTATCTGAATCCACATTTAACTGAATAAATTCCATATCTCCCATCTCAGTCAGATAAACAAGGTTTCTGTATACACAGGACATAACAGAAAGGGCAACACCCATCAAAACATGTTACTCTGCCCTAAAACTGAAGGGGAGCAAACTAGCCAATATTTACAATTCTTTCAATTGTAGGGGAGGCAGGAATGTTGGTGTCCTATCCTTTTCTGAAGAATTGTGCCATCTACCTTCTCAGGCAGGGGAGACCCAGCCCTAATGGACCCACCCTGAAATAGCTACATCTCTGTGGTATGTGCATTGTTTCCCCCATGAATAGCTGGGTGACTAAAAGGTATTTTTATGAAGAGTTGCTGTTTAGGCCTGGGAGGGAGTCTTTATTTGTTTTCATTGAAGTTTTACCTGGCTTTCCCTCCCTCCTGTCTAATCCTGTGTGTCTCCACAATTTTTTGAACACCAGACTCAGAGCCTTCCATCCATCCATCCATTCTCTCTCTCTCTCTCTCTCTCTCTCTCTCATTTATATTGAGAAGATACACTGTGTTTCCCTTCCCATCCCCACTTATAGTATAAGAAAGCATTTCAAACAGGTACTATGTAGCCGATGGACAATGATTGGTGACTATGTTCTCTGGGTCCAAAGTTACTTTGATCCAGGAAAATGTTCTAGTTATTAGCTTGACCTCTGGCCAAATATGGCTCTTTTCTGTGAAGCTGTGAGATGAATATTGTTGGATAAATGCAAAAATTCCATTATATAATACAAGATATATATTGTTCTCTCCCTCCACACCCTGATTGGTAAGACAGATAGTTGGAAGAATAATGATTGTTTTTCTGGCAAAATGTATTGGAATCCTTCGTAAATATGTAGGGTTAAATACCAGCCACAGAAAGGTTTGTTTTGAGAAGGTTACAAGTTCAAAAGTTGAATAAATCCATCCAGACTGAAGTTACAAGACTCATAATTTAATGAATCGAGCCCAATCACTTTCTTCACAAATGTTTTCTTTAAATGGACAACAACTAGAAATTCAGGAACTACTGTAAGTGACTAGGAAGCACAGGAACAATAGCCCTTTCCTGCAAGTGTCGGTAAAGGGAATGACTAAACATTCAAACACCCATAGTTAGAGAGCAAGTGAAGTTAAACTACAAGTGGCATGAAATGAAGGTAAGTAAGACAGTCACATTATATATTTTTATTACTTTGTACTTTCATATTTCATAAAGGCAAAACCCAATCCAGCTGTACTCCAAGCAATGCTGAGTAACTATGGGGATGGAGTGTGGACTGGGTGTGGTGATAAAGTCTATCTCCTAAACCAGGGTCTACTGCACAGCCACTTCACAGCTATATTTCAGCTTAAAGCCTGGAAAAGCACTCACAGCCCTTCTGCGTGAGCTGGTGGGGCCACTGGATCATGTTAATGCAGATGCCATGGACCCTTGCTTGGCCTGCCTTGGCCCACTCCCAATGTGACCTTCCACACCAGCCTACAAAGGACTGGCAAAGAGACGCTTTCCATAGTGTACAGGAAGTACGCAGGACTTCTATCCCATCATTCCACTTGCATTCCTCCTCAGAGGCTTAGGTGGTGTGAAGGGCCTTGTGCTGGCTCCCTGAACTACAGGTGAAGTTAGCTCTGAATGCAGAAGCATCACTAGCATTCCCTCAGTTACAATAAATGAGAGTAAGCTTTCGTGAGCCACAGCTCACTTCATCGGAGGTGCCACAAGTACTCCTTTTCTTTTGGATATACAGACTAACACGGCTGCTACTCTGAAACCTGGAATAAATGAGAGATTCCAGTGGGGCATGTCTGGAGAATATCAACTTGTTAAGTGACTAATTAGCCTATACCAAACCTTGAAGGTTTCTTTCTCAGCAGGCGGGAACAGATATGGACTGTTGCCATTGGGTGAATGCAGCACCATTCTGTCTCTTCGCAGAAAAGAAAAACTCAAGGACCTGAGAGCATTTTGTATTGTGGAAAAAGGTCTCAGCAATAAAAACAAATCAGGAGCTCAGTGTTTTGGTACAGGTGGTATTTTTCAAAAACGACATGATATGAGTTTGGGGAAACCCATGCTTACAAGTTGTTGTTTTGGTTTTAAATAGAACATTTCCCAGGCCAGTGAGGCTAATTTAATAATTTAATTTAATTAAGTGAATTTAGTTTAAGTCACATGAGTACCAAATACGTGCTATTTCAGGGGCACAAAAGTTGCAGTATTCTACATACGAAGATTCAAGTCTCTGTGGTTGTGGGATTTGTTCTGTGAATATTTAATCAGTTCAGGTCTCTTCTCTTTACTGTCTCTCTTCTCACTTCTCTCACTCCTTGACAGTATTGAAAAAAATTCAACATTCTTTTTCTGGGCCCAGTGTTACTTAAAACCAGAGCAGAATGAATAATTTATAACAAGGGATTTTTTAAAAAAATGAATTTGGCTTTTTATTCTGTCTATAAATTGTTGGCTCACAGATCCTGATTTTTAGAAAAAATATTATGCTAATGATTTCTGCAAATAATTCTTTGTCTGAAGGTGATTTTCAAGTAGTTTGTTGTATTTAATATTAGAGATTGGACCTATAGACATATGAAATGTTTCTGTTTCCTGGCTGGATGAATTTAACTCTTAGAATCCTGGGTCTTCTGTGAATTCTTGTGCTTATAAAATCAGCATTCACTTTCTGCAATTATTCCTCAATACGGGGCTTGATCCAGCAATGTGATTAGCATTCTGATCCTGATGCAAAAAAGCACTTGAGACATCCTGTGTTCTTTTGCAGCCACACATTTCTATGATTCTATGTACTTAACTTTAAGAACATAAGTAATAGTCCTATTGAAGTCAGTCCAAAGGTAATTTGAGTTAATGTAGAACAATTCAGTAAAATCACTTGAGCAGTTTTCGAGTAATATGATCATGAAAAAATAAGTGTGTCCCTTTTTTGTCCTTGAATAATGTCTAAATGGGTTCATTTTTAAACTTGACAGTTGCCATAGATCAAACTCTCAAAGAGGGCAAATAGAAAGTAGCTTTATGTTTATAGAAAGTAGCTTCACAAATGTTGGCATTTTAAGTGACTGAAAATGACATCCTGGCCATACAGTGTTAACATTTTTTCTTACTGTCTTGAATGTACATTAATGGCAAAATTCTATTCTCTGAGGGAGAACTCTGTACTTCTGAGGAATTTGCTGTGTTAAAATAAGTGGGAATTTCCCCCCCCCCTTTACCTCCTCCCCACTGACTATCTGAACAGGGGAACAGCAGCAGCAAGCCTATCAAAGGACAATAGTCTTTAGACTGGTTTCAGAGTAACAGCCGTGTTAGTCTGTATCGCAAAAAGAAAAGGAGTACTTGTGGCACCTTAGAGACTAACCAATTTATTTGAGCATGAGCTTTCGTGAGCTACAGCTCACGAAAGCTCATGCTCAAATAAATTGGTTAGTCTCTAAGGTGCCACAAGTACTCCTTTTCTTTTAGTCATTAGACTGTGAAACTACATAGGAAGTATCTGCAAATGGTTTGACAAGTATTTTAACTAAGGGCTAAGGCCTGACCACTAATTGGGGTGGAGCATATGGTCTTTTGAACTGTTCTGTTTTTAAAGTCTGAAAAGATAAAGATAAAAGATAAATAAAGATAATAATACAAATAAATATAATAAAGATACAATATAATACAATAAAGATAAAAATACAAAGTCTCCTCTCAGATACTGTACTGCAGTATTCACCATGCATGTAGAGTGAGCAGAACATCAGAGTCAAGCGCTCCTTACCCATTTCTTTTAGGTAGCATTCCACCCCTATGGGGTGGGCTGATTCTGTCCTCTGGTTACATTGATTTTACACCTAATTTACAATGATGTATGTGAGATCAGAATCCATCCTCAAGTCTCCACTCAGTCACTCCCTATTGCTAATGCAGCATCTGTTTATAATAGGTTTATAAACTAAACAAACATTATGAAAATATCCAAGCCATTAATGCAAAAAAGACCATTTTAATGATTGTCTCCAATCTGAAGCTCTGCCTGCCCTCCAAATTCTCTACAATAATCATTTCCACCTTCTTCTGTTTTCCAGCCAACATTGCCCTTGTCCCTCATGGTTTCACAGTCTTTTGTCCTGCATTGTTTGCCTGGTAACTAGAACTAGACAGTAAGCTTCTTGAATTAGAACAGAACCTTGCCTTCGTTTGTCTCAAAATATGCCCTTCCCCTCCCCTTGGTATGTAAATAATAGTGCTTCTACTCCTGATCCCAGTGAAATTAGTGGCAAAACTCCAGTTGTCTCCATTTGGATGAGGATTTGGCTCAATAAGAGCTGATGTGGATCTGAGAGTAAAATTTGCTCCGAGTATGGATCTTCATGTGTTCCAATACAGCTCCTCGTGCTGCAGCCCCATACATGGCCTGGTTGTGACAGTTCAGCATGTATTTAGAATTTAAACCAGTGGGGTGAGGGGAATGAAGCGGAACAATCCTGATGTCTCCAGGATCCTCCCAGCTTGCTCCCTCCCTCTTGCTGCTGTTGCTCCATTGCCTCACACCCTACCTCAGTTTCATAGCAGATCTAGGGTGGCCAGATGTCCCTATTTTATAGGGACAGTCCCAATATTTGGGGCATTTTCTTATATAGGCGTGTCATAAATATAAAGGGAAGGGTAAACCCCTTTGAAATCCCTCCTGGCCAGGGGAAAGCTCCTCTCACCTGTAAAGGGTTAAGAAGCTAAAGGTAACCTCGCTGGCACCTGACCAAAATGACCAATGAGGAGACAAGATACTTTCAAAAGCTGGGAGGAGGGAGAGAAACAAAGGGTCTGGGTCTGTCTGTAGTCGTCTTGGCCGGGGACAGAACAGGAATGGAGTCTTAGAACTTTTAGTAAGTAATCTAGCTAGGTATGTGTTAGATTATGATTTCTTTAAATGGCTGAGAAAAGAATTGTGCTGAATAGAATAACTATTTCTGTCTGTGTATCTTTTTTGTAACTTAAGGTTTTGCCTAGAGGGGTTCTCTATGTTTTTGAATCTAATTACCCTGTAAGATATCTACCATTCTGATTTTACAGGGGGGATTTCTTTATTTCTATTTACTTCTATTTTTTATTAAAAGTCTTCTTGTAAAACACTGAATGCTTTTTCATTGTTCTCAGATCCAAGGGTTTGGGTCTGTGGTCACCTATGCAAATTGGTGAGGCTTTTTATCCAACATTTCCCAGGAAAGGGGGGGTGCAAGTGTTGGGAGGATTGTTCATTGTTCTTAAGATCCAAGGGTCTGGGTCTGGGTCTGTAGTCACCTAGGCAAATTGGTGAGGCTTTTTACCAAACCTTGTCCAGGAAGTGGGGTGCAAGGTTTTGGGAAGTATTTTGGGGGGAAGGACGCGTCCAAACAGCTCTTCCCCAGTAACCAATATTAGTTTGGTGGTGGTAGCGGCCAGTCCAAGGATAACGGATGTAATATTTTGTACCTTGGGGAAGTTTTGACCTAAGCTGGTAAAGATAAGCTTAGGAGGTTTTTCATGCAGGTCCCCACATCTGTACCCTAGAGTTCAGAGTGGGGGAGGAACCTTGACAAGGCGTCTATTACCCCTCAACCCCTATTCCGATTTTTCACACTTGCTGTCTGGTCACCCTAAGCAGATCTCATCCTACCATCCTTCTGCCTTGCTTGCACCATCAGTAGATGTGATATATCTTGATTTTAGTAAGGTTTTTGACACAGTCCCTCATGACATTCCCATAATCAAACTAGATGAAATTTTTGGTAGGTGAGTGAATAACTGGTTGAAAAACCACACTCAAAGAGTAGTTATCAATGGTTCACTGTCAAATTGGGAGGACATATCTAGTGGGGTCCCACAGAGGTCTATCCTGGGTCCAGTACTCTTCAACATTTTCATTAATGACTTGGATAATAGAGTGGAGAGTGTGCTTATAAAATATGCAGATAACACCACACGGGATGGGCTTGCTATCACTTTGGAGGATAGGATTAGAATTCAAAATGAGCTTGACAAACTGGAGAATTGGTCTGAATTCAGCAAGATGAAATTCAGTAAAGACAAGTGCAAAACACTTCACCTGGGACTTAAAAATCAAATGCACAAATTCAAAATGGGGAATAACTAGCTAGGCAGTAGTACTGCTGAAAAGGATCTGTGGGTTATAGAGGATCAGAAATTGAACACGAATCAACAATGTGATACAGTTGCAAAAAAGGCTAATATAATTCTGTGGTGTTTTTACAGTAGTGTCGGATGTAAGACACGGGAGGTAATTGTTGCACACTACTTGTCACTGGTGAGTCCTCAGCTGGAGTACTGTGTCCAGTTTTGGGTATCTTTTAAGAAAGATGTGGACAAACTGAGAGAGTCCAGAGGAGAGCAACAAAAATAATAAAAGCGTGAGAAAACCAGACCTATGAGGAAAGGTTAAAAAAAACTGAGCATGTTGACTTTTGAGAAAATAAGACTGAGGGGGACCTGATAACAGTCTTCAAATATGTTCAGGGCTATTATAAAGAGGACCGCAATCAGTTGTTCTCCATGTCCACTGGAGGTAGGACAAGAAGTAATGGGCTTAATCTGCAGCAAGGAAGATTTAGGTTAGATATTAGGAAAAACTTTCTAATTATGTGTGTAAAGTTCTGGAACAGGTTACCAAGGGAGGTTGTGGGATCCCCATCATTGGAGATTTTTAAGTACAGGATGGACCAACATCTGTCAAGGATGGTCTAGGTTTACTTGGTCCCTCCTCAGCACATGGGTCTGGACCAGATGACCTCTCGAGATCCCTTCCAGCCCTACAGTTCCATGACTATCATCTGCTCCAGGGTAGGAGGAGTGGTATTTCAAGGGGCTGTGGTGGACCAGGCTCAGCAGCCTCTTGAAGATGTGCTGTCCATGGAGCCAGTGGCTAAAGAAAACTGAAAGAGGAGGCGGAAGAATGGGGGGCACCATTGCTACCCCAAATAAGGGGACCTGCAGTCTTTCTCATCTTTCCTTACTTTAACCCTGGCCTGGAGTTGAGCAGGCAATGATAGAAGGGAGAAGAGTCCATCACCAACACCCGCCACCCCATCAGTCAAGCCCCCACCACAGTAGAACCATCCCCCTTACTTCATCAGCCAGTGTCTACTCCACCAGCAACATCCCTTCCACTTCAAAAGCCAGTCCCCCAACCTCCCCACATCCCATGATTTCTTGCCATGTGCAAAACCCAACCTGTGGAACAATTTTGTGGTTGTTATTTTGGGTTGCAGCCAAAAAAGGTTGAGAACTTTGAGAACTTAGATGCAACAAACAAACAACCACAATCCACAAAAATAAATCATGCAAAAGTTTTAAAATATAAGCAGCAAATATTTTAAAATCCTGCAATAACACAGTGGAGACACACAGCCTCTATTTATTATAAACATCTTCAGAGTGCTGCTCCAACAGCGTTTTCTTCCCTTAATACAGCATCATACCACAGAGGAGCTATTTTTTCACAGGAAATCAAATGCAACCTTATTCACCTGCATTTGGAAACGAAAATGGTGAAAGCATAAAATTGTTCTAAAGGGGGCTGTGGTTTTCTGTTAGGGACTATAATATAATGAATAGAACCTAAGTTTCAGGGTGCTTAAAGGTTATCAAAGTTCAAATGCCTAATATTTCTAGAACTAATTTACAGACTTTGCATCTAGTTTTCTGAAATGAACAAACCATATATAGGATTCAGAAATGCCTCTTGGTTTACAGAACACTTCTCTGAGCTTCCATATACCTATGCCAAAGGAGTGTTGTCTAGTGGTTAAAACAGGGAACAGAGACTAACCCCTGAGTTCTGGTGCCAGCACTTCAAATGACCTGATGTGAGAGTAAATCATACGGTCAACTCCTCTGTGACTCATTTTATCCACCTGTACTTTTACTGTTTCTATTGTGGTATAATCAGCTATAATAATACATTCCTGCACCACCTCCTGGGGTGTTATGAAGCATTGCTAATTGATGTCTGTGAAGTGCTGTGAGATCAATAAAAGGCACTATAACTTAATAATTGCTAAATATTTTATTATAACTCTGCCACCTGATCACTGTGCTATTCCAATTCTGTCTAGAAATCTCTCCCTTCCTCACTGAGGGCCAGATCCTCAGCTGATAGATATCAGTGTTGCTTCATTGACTTTGCAGGAGCTACGCTGATTTACACCAGCTCATGACTGCACCCAGTCACTTCTCTTTCAATATCATCTTTAAAGCCTCCTTTTTCTATATGTTATAATTCTCTCTGGAAGGCATTTTGTGATGTGTACATAACATGCTGTTAAATAATACATTTTATTACATTGCATCTGCTTCGAGACAGGGATTTTATTTGATTCCTCAGGTATATGCTCAGAAATGTGTGTATCCATTTATTATAGCAAATAAAATAAATTGGTTGGGATTTTGAAGCTGTCACAATCAACACACACTTCATATTTGTGATTTGTTTTATCAGACAACCTCTTAATGCATTTACCTTCCCAGAATGAGCACGCCTACTGGATCAGGCCTTGCAGGGAAGATAGGGGCTGCTCTGCCTTTCTTCCCCCAATTGTGGATTGTGCTGGAGCTTAAGCAGGAGAAAGGTGTCCTGGAACCTTGAAGGGGACAGCAGGGCCTATGCCCAGAGAATGAAGCTTGTGTACCTAGGGAACTTTTTACTGCAAACATTTAGGCACTGAGTGAGTTTAGGTGTCTACAGGGATAGGCAGCAGCCAAGTGGGGGTTTTGCGAATCACAGTGCCACCTGAAAGTAGGACTTAGGTGTCTAAGTACCTTTGTGGATCTGAACCTTATTGCCAGCCTAGGTGCTCCTATACCATCTTCCCTCCCTATTGCTGACATAGGGAGCATGCTCAGAGCAAAGGGGTGTGGCCAATGGTTTCCTACATCCCACTGATCCCCAGTTGCGATTGGCAACAGGTGTGATTAGAACAGCCTGTTACAATGGGGTATTGAGACACAGCCTGCCCAGGATTGGGGGACTGTATGGAGGAGTTTCACATCACCTTCACAAAGCCCAACCTGATCTAAGCTGAGTGCTCTTTAGCTGGAGCAAAGGATCTGGCCCATGGACTAGGTATACCTGATCCTGCCTCAGCCTGGGGAAATGGACAAGGTGACCTCTCAAGGTTCCTTCCCACCCTACGCTTCTATGATTCTATTATCTCTGGATTGCAGGTTTGAATCTAGCCCTTGTTGGGAGTGTCTGAAAATTGTTGCTGTCTGATGGCTGTTTGGTGATCTCATTCCAGTTCTGAGAGGACAGATATCCACACCACAAAGCCCACAATTACCACCACTGGCAGTAACCGATACCTTATTGGCATATTCAGGCTCAGGACTTCATTGACACTGAAACAAAATTTCTTCTCGTGCCTAAAGGTGGTCCCTCCAAGCCAGAATTGAAGATGCTGGTGGTGCAGTATGGGAAAGCCTGCCCTGCTGTTGCCTTTTAACCTTTTCTGTGAATAATCAGAGGGCTTCAGACTTCAAGGCTGTCAGTCATCACCTTCAACAAACGCCAGCTTCACTAATAAATATATACAAGTAATACAGCCCTTGAGCTCCAATCACCCCCGAGCAGCCTGCAACTTGGCTATGCCCATCTGAGAAATAAGTCCTCACAGCTGCTTTTATGTCACCTTCTGGCTGGATAATTTGTCAAAACTTTATTTCCTGGGGAGTAATGATCTGACTGAGCAGAGTCCGTCGTGCTATGTTCTGCTGTTGCTACTGAAGTGGGTGGGGAGAGAGCTTGAACAGAAGAGTTGGGTCTCAAAGAAGCAGTAATATAAAGACAGGACTGTTAATAGTTTCTCAACAGTAATTTTATCTTATCTGTGCACATTGCTCCTTCCAAATAAAGAGTGGTCTTTCCATTATTATAAGCATCTGGAGATGTGGGAAAGTATTCCCCAAGGTAAGAAGCAATGATAGAACTAATGCAAAGTGCTGGGGAGGGATATATGAAGGTCAGAGCTACATTAATCGCTACTTAATAGATATTCCTGCTTTAAGTGCAGAGCTCAACTTCCCACAAATTGATACCAGAGACTAGTCAAATCAATTCACTTCAGTTCAAAGAGACTTTATATTGGCATGACAAGTGACAAAAGTGTTGCTAAAGTCACAACTTCTTGGTCACATTGGGCTTGATCCTGCCAAGTGCTAGGTGTTCTGGCCCTGATCCTTCAAAGCAGTTGGGTGTATATTCAGCTCTAACCATGTGCACAATACCACCCTGGATGGAAATCAGTGAGGCTCCACAAATGCTTGAGATTAAGCATATGTTTAAGTGCTTTGCAGGATCGAGGCCAGAGTGCTCAGCACCTTGCAAGATCAAGCACAAAGAGGCTGTTGGGTCCTGATCCTCAATGGTATTTAGGTTCCTAACTCCCATTGATTTCAAACCAATGGAAGTTTGGCACCTAAATACCTTTGAGGATTGGGGCTTGATGATTAGTTCTTCACTGGAGCACAGCACGGATACAGACCATGCATCACAATAAAAACTACAGTTACTATCAAAACCTTATTCCCTAATTTTGAGGGTAAATTGGTTATTGGTTACACATGAAAATCAAAGGTATTTGACAGTGGACACTTCTGGATCTGCTCCGCCCCACATAATTTGCACGGAGGTAGCTAATTTTTACTGTATATACTTAGGGCTCTTGTGTGGTTGAAGTGCTCATATATTGGTATGCCTGCTATTTTCACCAACGTGCCTGTGTAGCTTGTATTTAATCCGAACTCACTGTTCAGATGACTGTGGTCAAAGTGCACCACACAGCACAGGATAACAGCCTTAAAATCAGCCCTGCAGCTGTGGTGTTTCTTTGAAAAAGGTCTCAGTCAGCTCTTATAAAGTTGCTGATGTCACCTCATTTTTCATCTCACAGGACAGGAGACCCATGTAGTTTCTTTCCTATACTGCTCTTGCTTTGCCTGGATAGCTTCCCAATTGTCTATTAAAAATGGTATGGTTTGAATAGGATCTGATATCACCCCTTAAGTCCTAAATTTATCAGAATTCCTGATTGGGAGAAAGGACTAGGTGTTCACAATTAAATTAAAATCTGACAGATGTTCCTTGAGCTTGATAACAGGGAAGACAAACAATTTTTTAAAAGCCACTTAAATTTATTTTGAAATTCAAAAGGAAAAAAATGTCTAAAGTTAATACTGGTGAAAGCTTCTGGCTAGACAGTCCTGGGGACAGACTTTATCCACCAAAATGGTCCACATGGGTAGGAACAATACAACTCAGTCCTTGGTAACTGCTAAATCTGATGAGACAGCTGTTAGTGCCAGTTTTGGTGGTGGTCTTTGCACTGTGGACATTTGTTCACCATGTGTTGAACTGAGATCACCAGACTCATTTCACATAGGCAACAACCTTAGAGACCAGATGCCACTGGACCTGAACCCAAGCTCGTTACAGTTAATGAAAACACTCCCATTGACTTCAATTGTTTTTCCATCAGGTCCATGATCCTCAGTATAATTAAATATGAAAGCGCCCTTCGTAAAAAAATTAAATGTGGTTATAAACGTATCAGACAAAATTTTCCAAGGGGCACTAACCTGACCTCAGTTTGGTCACAAACAAGTTTCATATGCAATCTTGTGTGCCCAGTATTCAGCACTTGTGTGTACAAATCATTTTATCAATACAAGTCGAACTCCAATCTTAAACCAGTGTAGCTCCATTGACTTCCATGGAGTTACACAGGCATAAAACTGGATAAAAAGCAGTAGTGAATCAGGCCTGTGAGTCTGAAAGCCTTGTCCCACAGGACATAACTGTCACAGTCCGCCAGCTACTGTGATAACTAAAGTATAGTTAGCTGTTAAAATACATAACATCTTGGAGGGGTTCTGTTCATTTTCCAGTGCAGAGAGCATAGTGATCTTTGTTAAATGGAGGGAAGCTAACAGAGTAAGGGTGTGTTTACACAGGGAGGTTAATCAGAAGCTTTATGATGTGCATCAGTAACTTGCAGCACACAACGCACATCAACAACATGCATGAGGAACACTTGTTTCATTTTCAGTTTGCACTGTGTGAACAAACACGCAGTGGTTTGCTATGAACGGAAGGCATAGCATTCTCGGGGACATCCCATGCGCCTCTGCTTCACTGCTGAGCAGTGTGCATCCAGGCATTGTTTTCGCTGTGAAATGTGAGAAGCCAGATGGGTTCAATTTTTAAAACAATAATCCCATGTTTTTGCTGTCTCTGCCCCTTACTTCCTTTCTGGGTGGGTTCACACCATTTTTGAATTGCTGTCTGCCAGCATGGACCCAACAATGCTCTGCTCCACTATAGTGACAAGCACAAACACGCAGCGGCTGCTAACAGCTATCTTACAGCATTCAAAGCTGGATGAATTCGGAATTGGACTTCTCCCATTGTACCACTGAGCAGATGACGTGGGAGGAGGAGAATATTGTGGGTCAGCAGCAGCAACTCCTCCAGCAGCAGGACACTCCCAAGCGGTGGCAACACGAGGAGGAAGAAGAACAGGGCAATGCTGAGCGACTGGAACCAGACGACCTGTTTCTGAATCAAGACTGGGAAGGGCTACCTTTTCTGAGATCTGTGCAGAACTGACCCCAGAACCGCAGCGACAGCGTACCAACATGTGGTGCCCCATACCCATGGTAAAGTGGTCATCGTTGCCACCTGGAAGCTAGCCACCCCAGAATGTTATCAGTCTGTAGCCAACCAATTTGGTGTGGGGAGTTCAACTGTTGGGCCATTCTTATGTAGGTCTGTTACTCCATTGATAAGGTGCTGTCTAACCTGGTCATAAAACTGGGTAATGCTCAGGAGATTATTGATGGCGTTGCATTCGTGGGTTCCCAAACTATATGGGAACAATTTATGGAACCCATAAATCTTTTTTTTTTTTTTGCAACAGTGCAAAAAAGACCCGAAATGCCACAATAAGAACATTGCAAATAGAACAATGTTTTTTTCAGGGGGAGCCTTAAAGTTACAGGCATGTTTACGATTTCTCTCTGGCTCTTCTTGTCTACATGGGTTCTGGGGTGGAGTGCCCTGGCTCAAAATTGTCATGGGTGTTTCAGGGCTCAAAAGAGCTGGGCTTCTAGGTGTCAGTGTTCTCGGTGCCCAGAGGTTAGTTCTGAGAGGGGAATGGCTGCAGGAAGCACTGCTGCGAGGATACAGCAAGGAGGAATTGCTTCTGGTGCCAGTACCCAGTATTGTCCAGGGGCTGAAGGACATGGCTGAGTGTCAGATTACAGGACTGCTGGCCAAACAGGAACAAGTTTTGGAGGAGAGCGTTCTGGCTTAGGATAGCATCCATGAGTTGCCTTTGCATCTCCCTGTCTTTTTCCATGCCACCGTTGGCCTGAGCCATGCTGTCCCTGGCCACTGTGACACTTTCCTTGGCCATTGCCACAATCCTCTAGGACAACTGAATTTCTTTCTCCCTCTGGGTTCTCATGTGCAGCCTCCACCTCTCAGCCAGTTTGGTTTTCCTGTGGGACTCTGCCCTGAGTTCTCCAAACATCTCATCCTCGGTCTTCCTTGTTTGCCCCCTCAAGGTAGCTAGCCTCTCAGCAGTAGCAGAAGGCCTGTCCTTGATGGTCTGGCTGTGCGGGTGCTGTGGCAGTGGGAATATGGGAAAAAAAAAACAAAACCGTCACTCGTTATTCATATTCCAGACAGGCCACAATAGCATTTTTTTCATATGTCTGTGTGACTTTACCTCCTCGAGACTCTTCCCGTTCTTTGGGGAATCTCAGAGATGGTAAGTGGCCTATGTGGGAGAAGGGCACTAGGTGCATTTTGGGATCTCTATCTGCTGTATGTGCTGTTTGAGGGAATGGGGGGGTTGGAATTATGTTCCTATTTTGTTTTTGCAGTTTTGTTTTTGCACTGGAGGTACTTGTGCTTCTATGGTGTTGGAAGGGTTAATGGGGGTTACATAGGGGCATCGGATAGCTATCCCTTCTGCATGTCCTTGCCCCGTCCTGACTCTTGATGATGTCACATTGAGACGGGTGACTAGGAGGTGGAGAATGGTCTTATTGAAAAAGGCAAGAGCAGACCAGCGAGATATGCTGTGAAGTTTTTCACAGAAGGGCTGCAGGAGTGGAAGGCGTTTGAAAGCTATACCGGGGTATGGGGGATGGGCATGCAGCATTTTTTTCATAAAATGTGTGAAACCAAATGAAGCAACTTCTCAGTCTTAAGCTGTGCTGTATCTCCCCTGCAGACATGGAGAAAGTGAAGAGAAAAATACATAGGGTCTTGCAATGATTCTTGAATACAATGCGTGTTGCAAGGCATTTGTACCTCAGCAGAGAACAGTATTGTTTGTGCCTTTACCAGGCATGCAATGTCAATTTATACCTGATGTAAACTAATGCTAACCAAACTTCTTTTCCTGTAACCGCTGTCTCAATAAACTGTTGAATTTTTCATGAATAAATGCTTTCGTTATTTGAATCTGCTGCAGGAGTGGGAGGGGTAGAGACTGTGTCTGGCATTTTGAGAAGGCAAAAAAGTGGAGTGGGGAAGATTTGCCAGTCAGGAAAGGGAAAAGGAGGGGAAAGGGAAAAGGAAAATAGGCAGATGGGAAAATGCCCTCTATGCTGTAGTCCATTAAATGACCAATAGTCATGCCTTTAGCATGTTGCAGAGTCCAATTGCAGGGCAGAGCAGCCACCATTTTGGAAATGTACCAGAGGGCCAAACGGGCAGTGTGGGCCGACAGAGGGAGGGAGGCAGGGGCTGGATACTTGGAAGGACTCCTGGCTCATATTTACCCACAATGGCCGCGGCCATGAAGCACCCCTGAATCGAAGCCAGAACCAGGGTATAGTACAGTAGTAATACATCACAAACCGTAAGGATAGGTACTTTACATCCCAAAGTTCCCTCCAGGAAATCTGCCTCTTAGGTCCCAGGCTGGGTTCTGGCTGAGAATCAGACTTCGCTGATTAAGGACAGGAATTGGGATTCATTGCAGCTGGGCAGGACTAGGGCTGGCTTTCCAGCTGGTGTCGTCAGGGTCCCAATTCCCCAAAAGATCCTGGCTGTCAGGGGACAGCTTCTCTCCAGCATCCTCCTGCTTATCCTCCAGTGGGTTTTGCTGGTCATTATTGGTGTGGGGGAGAGTATGAGTAGCAGGCACCATCTGGTGTCTAGGACAGATTGCACTACAATTATGTAGAACTGTGTCCAGTTCATCAAAAAATAGATCAGATGTCCCCTGCTGAATTGTCTCTTTTTGTCCCTCATTTCAATGTACTTTCCCCTGAGCTGCTTGCTCTTTATCCACCTCTAGGTCATAGTCCCTTTTGGACATTTGCTTTGCACTGTCCAGAAAGAGCTCTCATTTCCAGGGCTGGCCGATGCTTCTCCTGAAATGGCGATGAGACCCAGGGTCTCAGCACAGCTCCAAGAGGTATGCAAGACACGTTATGGGGCTTCTGGAGTGCCATGGGATTGTATTGCAAGAATGCTGATACACTGGGATCCAGGTCCAAATGGGCAAAATCTGGTTCCACACCAGCTTTTAAAGTGGGGAAGGGTTGTCCTAGGAATGTGACACTGGAGCAGGGAGGGCACAGAAGTGAATGGATAGGTCAGTAACGGTTGATCTGCAAAGCGCTGTGGGATAGCCATTGGAAGCAGGCAAAAAGTGGTGCTCAGAAATTGAATCCACATGGACAATAGACCTAACTAATTCAGTCTGAAGCACACCTAGTCCACTTTGCAAGAGGATTCCAGAGTTTGTGATAAACATGGAGGTAGTGCACAGTAATGAACTGTATCGTACGTATGTAAGCATTTTCAACCTGGATAAACTCAATTTGATTCAGTTTAAAACCCCTGTGTAGATGAGCTTTAAGTTTCTGGATGGACAGCACAGTCCTCTCTATTCAGTTTGTCCTTTCTGGACCAATATATAGGGCCTTTTGCCTTTGCTAAGAATGACTGATGTTTTAAGCAATGATTGGATGGATATGACCTGGTATTAGTACTGTGTAGTGCAGTGGAAGGAGGAGCTTCTTATCCACTCCTATGTGTGGAGATGGTTCTCCCCTATGATCTAGAAAAGAGTTATGAAAATAATTCCATAAGAGGAAGATGAGTTAATTGTTGAAGGAAAAAATAACAACCAATACAGACAATAACTTAGTTTGTTAGATGCTGGGCTAATGTTTATAGCCCAGCACCTAACAAACTAAGTTATTTCCTACCCTTTTGTGTTCTTTATCACAAATCTCCAGTGAAATGATTGTTGATGGAGTTAACAATATAATAAATATATAGAATTATAATTAAATATTAAAGTATAATAGAATTACATAACTAAAATGAAGTCAGAATGATTCACAACAAAGCTACCACATCTCTATTATTTTAACTCTGCACATTAGTTTTAAAACCAAGACCCTAGGCCTCTGGAGGGTGGGGTGGGGTGGGGTGGGGTGTGGAGGAGATTTCCCTGAGGTAAAAGTCTGTGAAGCCACTTGTACTAAGAAAGCAATTATATGTTTATACTGAATTGAAGAATAGATATATTTTGTTTTACAGCAATTCATCTTCTTTAGAGCCCAATTGATTACTTGTGCCCTATATCAACAAAGAGAGCTTGATGATTGTATTTGCCGTAGACTAGGGCAATCATGCAAGGTGCTGAGCACTCCGGCCCCACGCCAGCAAAGCATTTTATTTCAAGCACATACACACTCCCAAAGCACATGCTTCAGGGCTTTGCTAAATTAGAGCTAGAGTGCTCAGCACCTTGCGGAATTGAGTCCTAAGAAAATACCATGGACCTTTGCTAACAGCCATTGAACTCCATGGCAAAATTGCCATTGGCTTCAAAAGTAGCAAGACGAGGCCACAAATATCAGTAGTTGGTACATGACATTTAACAGATATACTGTGGACATGTACAGTCTGTGAAGAATCGAATAGGTTGCTCATCTTATGTACTTTACCTATCTGGTTCTGCAATAAAGCTGTGACACATTTTCACTTATTTTGTGCATTAATAATTAACTGCCAGCTGGCCAATGGTGACAGGGAAAAATGGTTTGAAAATAAAAAAACATAAGAACCTTGCTCCTACAGATGCTTCTTACTTCATGTAGCACTTTTGTAGCTTCAAAAAATTTACCACAGGTTTTTGTTTGTTTTCTATCTGGCTTGTTTAATCTGTAATCTTGGAAGCCAAGTCTGCTCTTGTTGAGCAAAATGTAGGTGGAAAATGGGGAATATTTATAATGCATTTCAATGAGGTTGGGGTGCAAAGCAGACTCTTAGGAGATATGATAATATGGGTGGTTAAATGGATCTTCTGGTGCAAAGTAATCATTTTGTTTCCTGATATTTTACATCCTCATCATCTTAATCTTTCTTCCTCTCAGCACCTTTGTCAACCTCTGCTGAAATTCACATTCAATCCCATTGAATTATCTTCTGATTTTTAAGAAGAGTTCAGGAAACAAAGTAAAACAGAAATATCTCCAGATAAGCAGAAGGATGTAAGAACCCTTTGTTATGAGATTCCTCTTATGTGTGAAATATTTATTAGGCCTTGGCTGTTCACTATTTGAAGGGATGTCTGAACTTGTGGGTCTAAGGAGCAATCAGAAGGGTAGAAAAGAGAATGTTTACAGTTAAAATGGTGCTTAATCTCCAGGAGTGACAGGAAAAGATTAAGTAAGCTGCAGATAAACCATCTTATCATTAAAAAGTATACATGCTGAATGCAATGTAAAATAAATACACAGCTGTCCTTTATGCATCAAAGTCTGTTGATATGTTGTCTAGTGACAGCACAGTGTTAAGATGTATGGCTGTGGTGTATCCTACAAGCTAGAGGATAACTTAAACTATGGCTGAATTGCTGAGTTTGGTCTAAGGTTTTTGGCCATTGACTCAGCCATAAATCTTTGGGTTGTTTTGGACTTGAAGCTTTCCTTTGTTAAAAGTTCCATATACCAGAAGTGCAAGATATGAAGTATGTTGTATGACAAGACATCTGAAATATGGAATTGTTATTTGGAATGTCACCTAGAGACTTATGTGTGAGTTGGTTATTCTGTTGGAAGGCACGTTAGTTGCTTGATAAGGTGTCCTGGTACTATATAGTATTACTAATCTATCTTATGTTGGTTTTATTGCTAATTGAAATGAGTGGACCATGGTTGGTTGAGGAATACAGTAAGGCCTCGATCATGGACACTCTCTCATACAAGTCGTTCCAATGCTGATTACTATGAGCTGTTAATTTCAGCTCATAGTAATAGTGAGAATATTGGATTCCCTCCATTTGCACAAAAAGAAGAGAATGAAATAAAGCAATCAAAAAGAAATCTCCACTTGCTGCCAACTGTGGCTTTACTGAGGGAAATTTTGCTCAGATGGGTTGTGCAAGGTAAATAAACTGTCTTCACAGTAAGAAATCCTCATTAAGGGTGCAGTCCAGCTCCCATTGATTTCAATGGAAGTTTAGCCATTGACCTAATGGGAGCTGAATCAGGCCCTAACTCTTGATCATGACACTGGTCACCAGTTGAATCATTTGAAAAACAAAGCCACTTTTGACATATTTAGAGATCATTAGTTTTCATTGGCATATGGCACATGAGAGGAGTTCAGTAGGAAAAAATATTTTGATGTGAACCCTGATGTATAAGAATTTTGTCAGAAAGATGATGGCACAAGAGATTTCTTTCTAACTAAAAGAAAAGGAGTACTTGTGGCACCTTAGAGACTGACAAATTTATTTGAGCATAAGCTTTCGTGAGCTACAGCTCACTTCATCGGATGCATAATAATTTCTAACTAAATTGTTTTGTTAAATGCCTACCATATTATGTTCTCCCACATAAAAGAACCTTATTGCACTCCTAAAGAACAGACTGCTAATAAATCTAAACTGACTAGGTATTTCCGAACTTCAGAAAAGTAAAGTTTTTGCAAGGCCATTCCTGCAGGCCTGCCATTGAGATTAAAGCTCTTCCATGATATTCTGTCTCAGACCTAGAGGGTGCATTTTCAAACTACTGTGTGACTGTCATTAAAGTCAAAAGGAGTAAGTTGACTAAAACCCAGGTTAAGACTGTGTCAAAAGATTATCTCCTAAATACCAAATAGGATTTTTTTGTGTCAGAAACTCACTTGACTTTATCAGCCAGGGTTTGGTGGAGAGTATATATTGGCATATGGAGGGAGCATACTTGTATATTCATTTATGATGGCAGAAAGTTTCCCCCACTATAAATAGTCATTGCTGCTGCATGAAGGAGAAAACTAGCTTAAAGTGGCATATTAAAAATACCTTGCTCCATCACAGCTGATAAAAATGACTGCTTCAGATGGATCCTTGATCAAGGCTATCATTACCAACAAAATCTAACCTGTTCAAACTCTGGTTTGAAGATACTGGGTCACTCAGTTATATCATTGTAAACCTGGAGTAACTCCACTGCAGAAAATAGAGTTATTATATATTTATGCTGCTGTAACCAAGATTGGAATCTAGCCATTGACCTTAAAACCTCAGCTGTTTACTCCTGATCCCTCTCTTTATAAACACAATGGACTCATGCCTGCCACACACATACTTTCTGACAGCTATAAGTTAATGCTCCCCTTCACATAGGCTTTTATTTGAAGATTTATCTGTTGCCAAGTAAAGATTGAGAGTATTTTTACTAATCCGAGGTTAATGGCAGCCTCAATATGGACTATGAACACAGCAGCCAGTAGTCCATGATGTTGCTGAAGAGATATTTGATACGTCTTTATTTATTGTCTGTGATCCAAAGTCATCATTGACATCAATGAAATGACACCAGGGATAAATCTGAATTTAGTCTGCAACTGAAAAAAAACCATCCCACTTTATTGATGGGTCTTTTGGTACTGGCAGGGAGCATGGACAACAAAGATTATACATAGGGCTTGATTCTTCTCTGAGTTACACCAATGTAAATCAGTCAGGGAAGGCAATGCAGAGTCTCCTGATTTACATCAGTGTAGTGGAGAGTAGTATCAGGCTCACAGAGTAATTCTTCCAAAAGTGTTGCAATTCTTCACAGGGGTGAACTGGATTTTTAGTAGGTTGTGATTTGTGATGGGTAAATCTCAAAAGGGTTGGCAGTTCTGAAGCGTATCTGAACATATTAAAGACTCCTTAGTTGTGGAAACTTCTCCCAGGACTGGACTCTCTCAAGAGTGTTTCTGTGCTTTCTGCTCTGAACAAGGGTTGAAATAAGGTGTAGAGAGCTTTCATTATGTAGGCCTAACAGTTCTAGTTCTACTTATTTTCTGTGACAGCAGAAATCCAATAGGAATCTGTGGGAATAGGGCTTGGGTCAAGATTGCAGTATCAGGTCAGAAATTTCCAGTTCTGGTCTTGCCCAAAAGTAAGAGTCATAGTAAGTACAGAAATATGGAATTATTTTTTAAAATGATCAACTTTTTTGATCTTAACAAACATTTGGATTCATGTTTAGGTTTGATGTTTATTATATACAAATCAGTTTGTCCATGTCTAGTCATAACCCTGCTCTGCTATGAGAACCCCCACTCCTGGGCTGTTCACCTACAGCCTCTGGTATGTAAGCAGCTCCCAGCTACATGAGTGAGCACTTTTGGCCAGCTGCTGATTGGATTGTGCAACTGAATGACACTAGCTAATATCTCCCGTCCCAGACACAAACCTAGGAATCTCCATCTTGCAGTGTCCACTTATGCCCACTGGATGCTACAAGCTTATATGAGTTCACCAATTTAACAAAGAAATTGGTATGCACCAGGCTTGTTATCCCAAGGGGAGTCTCTGTCATGCTTCAAACCAAACACACTGCTTCAGGTAGAATAAACAAAAATTTATTAACTACAAAAGATATATTTTAAGAGATTATAAGTTGAAGCACAACAAGTCGGATTTGGTCAAATGAAATAAAAGCAAAATGCATTCTGAGCTGATCTTAACACTTTCAGTGCCCTTACAAACTTAGATGCTTCTCACCACAGGCTGGCTGGTTGCCCTTCAGCCAGGCTCTCCCCTTTGATCAGTGCTTCAGTCGCTTGGTGGTGATGTCTGTAGATGGAGGTGAGAGAGAGAGAGAAAGAGCATGGCAAACATCTGTCCCTTTTATCATGTTCTTTCTTCCCTCTTGGCTTTGGCTCTCCCCCCCCCTTCAGAGTCAGGTGAGCATTACCTCATCATAGTCCCAAACTGACCAAAGGAAGGGGGATGACTCACTCTAGAGTCCAACAGATTCTTTGTTGCTGCCTAGGCCAGTGTCCTTTGTTCCTGTGAGGCTGGGCTGGGTTTGCTCCCATACATGCCCTGATGAAGTGTGAACTGCCCCTCTGTCCTTGGAGAGTTTTGCCTGGGCTTGTTTTAAGCTATGAGGGCACATTTTCAGCCTCATAACTATATACATGAAATTACAACCTTTAACATTGCTATAATAACAACACTCAGTGCATCATGAGCCTTCCGAAGACACCCAACATGACAAACCTTGCATTGGATACCACACAATCATATTATAAGGATGAACATGAGAGTTCAGGGTGTTCCCCCGAGATACAGAGTGTCACAATACAAACACACATTCGTGTTTGAATTGCTAGGCAGTTTTATCAAACCCAGTCCAAACACAGTGAGAAAGGCAGACAAAGGCTGAGGTCTGCCTGCTGTCAGTCCCTAAAAAAGTAAGAGAACCATGGTGGAGCCATCATCTTTGACCACAGTTACCACCATCCTCCTCAGCTGCAGCTGCTCTCTTCTGTTCTACCAGCATAACCAGAGTGTCTTAAAGAAGCAACACAACTCATCTGCAGTGTTGCCTACTCTCATGATTTTGTCAGGAGTCTCATGATAATTATTGTTTTCCTTAAAGCCCAGCTCCTGGAATAAAGTGGATATGAGATGACTGTAGCCTTCATTCTTAAAGAAAAAGTAAGTTTATAGCCCTTGTGGCTGTAGAGAAAGCTTCAAAATGTGATCCCCAGGCTCAAAGAACAGAAGGCAAATAAAAAGAACACCAAATCTATTATTTTTAAATAATCACATGATTTTAAGGCCAATCTCATGGTTTTTGATGATCCTGACTCATGACTTTTGAACATTTGGGGTTGGTAATACTGCATCTGCCCAGAAGCAGGAAATCTGTCTATAGCCAACAGATCAGGCTGGGAATGCAGAGGTAAAGGAAAACCAAAGTTCGCTCTGCTATCTTTTTTTCCTCCTCAATGAAAACACACTAAAACGTTAATATTAATACCCCCAAAACTTGTAAATAGCCAGGGAGGAGTTCACAACACCACTAGTGTGTAAGTAGTTCTAGTCGCAATCAGTGGGTTTACATATGTGTGTAAGGGCCTTAGGGTTGGACTCCATATCAGTAAACAGCAATGGATGAGCCAGTTAATCCAAAAGCTTCCTTTTTGTGTCTGTAACTGAAAATAAACAGTTGTGCAAACTAGAGCTGATCTCCTTCCCAGAAGCCTGAAGACAGGTGTGTTGTCCATTGTTAGGGTAGGTATCTTGCTGCCCACACAGTATACACAGAGGCCACCAGCACCGATCCCTGTATCCTACACAGCAATGTCTCCCTTAGAAGCACTGCAGCAGGAAATGAAATGAAAAACTGGAAATGCTAGTTGAAGAGCAGTGCTCAGACATTATTCCATAAGTACTACGATCATTACATTGCATTTTGCTAGGCTGCTATTTCTAGCTTTCCCACTAGACATTGGTAGGTAGATTTTGCTTTTCAAGTAGCTTATTTCTAGTTATAACTATATTTAAAAAGAACAGTGAGTTGGATAATGTAATGCAAGGTGTTTTAGACATGACAGTTCAGTTACTCCACTGCTAGAAAAAAGGGGGAAGCACAACAATAATCTGGTTTTGTTCTTACATTACAAAGATGGTACAACATCACACATGCCCTTGCCATGTAACTATCATACAGGATAGTTTAATGAAAATAATGAATTCTGGACATATGGAAGGTACAGGATGTCATTGTGTTAACAGATCTGGTGTGCAGGTGGCAACCCTCCCAGCAGAAGAGCCAAGGGTCAGGAAACATGTGGAGTTAAAGGGGCGGAAGAGAAAGTAGTGAGCCCAGACTCACTTTTCCTGATGACATGCAGAGCCAAGGGGAAGGCTAGAGGCTACAGAAAGTGACTTTCACTGACTGCATCCTCAGAGAGTGGTAAACCTTCCAGACTTATCTATATATTCCAAAGAAAGAATGTGGTGTTCTTCTGGCTGCCGGGGACTGGTTCAAGGAATCTGTGCTCAAACAGGTCCAAAATGGATTAAGGAAAGGAAACGGAATGCAAAGCCTTTTCATCAACATACTTGCTTTTAATCAGTAGTTGTCAGCTGCCAGTTAGAAACCCTAGACCTATATTTGCTCACTTGTTTCCTTTTATAATTGTATGTTATCACTGAATATCAGTAGGCATTTTATCCCCAAACATATTTGGACATCTATGCTTTGAGTTGCTTGAAATATTTTTGCACCGCTTCAGTCAAAATATTTTCACAGATTTGCCTGAAAAAAAAATCTTAGCGCTTTAGAAAAGATGACGAGCAGGCAACAAAGCTGCGTATAAAACAAAGAGTAGCAATAATACAGAAGTAAGGCAAAAAGACAGAAAGAAAAGACACACGGTATTAACACATATACAGTGGGGGCATAACAATGGTTATAGTCACCTTTTGTAAAACAGAGAATGTAGGCCATAGTGATATGATGGGGGACTCTGTCCTGGGAAGCAGTGACCCTGAAAAAGATCTGGAGATCATGGTGAATAATCAGCTGAACATTAACTCCCAGGACAGTGCTTTGGCCAAAAGAGCTAATGCAATCCTTGGATGCATAAACAAGGGAACCTTGAGTAAGAGTAGAGAGGTTATTTTACCTTTGTATTTGACATTGGTGTGACCACTGCTGGAATACTGTGTCCAGTTCTGGTGTCTACAATTATAGAAGGATATTTATAAGTTGGAGAGGGTTCAGAGAAGACCCACAAGAGTGAATAAAGGATTAGAAAACATGCCTTGTAATGATAGACTCAAAGATCTCAATCTAGTTAGTTTAACAAAGAGAAGGTTAAGGGGTGACTTGATTACAGTCTATAAGTACCAATATTTAATAATGGGCTCTTCAATCTAGCAGGGAAAGGTATAACATGATCCAATGTCTGGAAGTTGAAGCTAGACAAATTCAGACTGAAAATAAGGCATTTTTAACGGTGAGAGTAATTAACCATTGAAATTTACCAAGGGTCATAGTGAATTTTCCATCATTGACAATTTTTAAATCAAGATCCGATGTTTTTCTAAAATATATTCTCTAGGAATTATTTTGGGGGAGTTCTATAGCCTGTTTTATAAAGGAGTTCAGACTAGATGATCGCAATGGTCCTTTCTGGCCTTGGAATCTATGAATCTATGAAGAGAGCAATTCTTACTTCCTAAGAGAAGTCCATCCACCCATCTGTCCATTTGTCTGTCCTTCTATTCGTTGTTTGCAGAATGCCAGTCACCATAGTATCTAGGCTCTGAATGAGCAGATATTATGAATCCTAGAACTGGAGCACAGAATATTACTTTTTTAAACCATACTTTTTGCAGCTATATTTTCTGGATAAAAAATATGTTGTGGTCATCAACAGACTTAATACTTAGTAAGTGCAGTGTCTTGTTACTACGCTTTCACTCCTCTCCCCTCAAAATCAGTCTTCCTGCAATACAGTATGGCTTGTTGGCAGGTACAATGACCATGAACTCAGTGTCTTCTTTCCTTGAATGGTTCACGTGTCTTTTTGGCACATAAGAGTCAACAGATTTCAAAGTGGAAGGAGGCCTGTGATGCCAGTGCCTCAGTGCTGGCATAATACTTTCTGCAGTAAAGATGCAAACTTTCGGTTTATGCAGAATATCCAGTGAAAGCTTTTCGTCTATTATTCTGGGAACAAATGGAGGAAATCAGAAAGGATGGCAAACCTGGAGGGTGTACAGCACACATTCCATTTACTCTGTTTGGTGATCAGAAAGAGTGTTGAAGTGTATAAGAATCCTACAATTTGAAAGCAAGATGCTTCTTCACACATCTTGGCTTCCATTGTTTACTTTTATGTGGCTATGGCTGTGGGAGGGTTTCTTTCCAACCCATTTACACCCACTTGTTTGGTGTTCCCATCCTCTTTTGTACCTATGTAGTTTACACACTACATGTTTCCATATTCAGTATTGGTCTTCCCTTCAGATATGGATATGAAATCATTATTTCACCGGTTTCCCGCCTCCCCCCACCCCACAAGCTACTTTGCAAATGTGAACTGAAAATAGCATCACTGAAGCACAATTATTGCAGAAAAACAGCACCCCAATGGTTAATCTGGCAATACTCGATCAGGTAGCCTCCTGGATATCAGTTTTCCCAGTCTGTTGGATTTTGCTTCCAGAATGCCCTGGGGACTTCAGAGTCTGGAAAATTTGAAATACATGATAGAATTGAAAGGTGGCAGCAGGTGCATTCCTAGGCTGCTCCCTAAGATATACAGTAGATTTCCAGGAAACCCTTTGGCCCTCTCTCCTGTGACTGGGGAGTTGCTTCCTTGGCCTGCTGGGTTCCTAGTCGGTCTCTGCTGACTCTGGGTAGGAAGGAGTGTCCATTCTTCTGATGGGCCCTTTCCAGCCCAACAGGGAGGGGTCATCTTGTCTAGTCTCCCACTGAGATCATGGGACTGGTGCATTTCTTGCAAACACTACACCAGGCTACTGTGAAGTGGACACTTTTTGACATGTGTATCTGTAATATCAATAGCATAGTTAATAGGGGCACGTTTCTCAGGAGTTTTGATGTGGTACAAGAAATATTCCTGTGCCTCCAAAAAGTATGCATTTGTGTGTGTGTGTGAGTGAGTGAGTGAGTGTGTGTGTAGGGGGTGGGGAGAGAAGAGGGAATGGTATTTTAAAAAACTATTTTAATACAATGTTAAGATTGCATAGTTATCATTTTGGAGGACCCTAGGATTCCAGTGAAGAATGTTAGCTCTTCAAATATACAGATTATCCAATTTCTCAGTGATTTGCATGTATATCCTGAAAGCAGGATCAAGCCACTAGTAAATATACCATCCCCTCCAATCTTCCCTCCTCTTTTTTTTTTACAGAGTTTCTAGTCAAAAGATTATCACTGGTGTTCCAAATGGAATTCCCCACATGGATTCCCATGCTGTCTATGGCTTATGTTATACAGGAGATCAGACTGATCTAATGGGCCCTTCTGGTCTTAAAAATCTACGAATCTATGACTCTCATGTACTGCTTGCTCTTAGACCTACGTCCCCCTCCAATGAACAAAGTGGAACATATTTTTAACCTTTGAATGGCCTCACAAGCTACAAAAACGCAGTGGGGAATTCAGTAACTGTACTGTCACTTCCTTTCCTGCTGAATCTGCAACCCTGGCAGCACCACTATCTTGTGTCAGTTACTGAGTGTCCAGGGGAGATAATTCAACTCTGGCAATAGCAGGAAGCAGTGAAAGGGTAATATTAGCAATGATGTTCCTGCTTGGCTAGGGGATGGAGAATGGTCACATGTGAAAAAAAGGTGGTCATAAATAGATTGACTAATTGATTTACAAAAGAAAAAATGTGTAGAAAACGCAGTATTTCTTTCTAGTTAGGTTTCTGATTGCACAAGCTCAGTGAGTCCACTTTAATGGACTGAAAAATGACTCCACACACCACAGTAAATCAAGGACTGTCTCTTCAATCTGATAAACTAATTAGATAATCCATCCTTCCTGAAATCCAGCTCTGTTCTTTTCCAAACCTCATCCATTTACCATCCCAAATGGGGTTTGAACAGAAGCAGAACCTGTCTCTAGTGGGACAATTCTTTCTTTAGGAAGAAAAAGTGGTCACCACATGGTTAAGTGAGGGGTGAAGGAAGAGGAAAGAAATTAACAGGCAAATAAGCCATTATTTAAGATAAACTTGTACATTTATTAAGAAAAAGGCTTCTTGTTTTTCAGTAAAGGATATCATTAGCAGTTGACTTCTTGCTCGGCAGATCAATAGCCATAAATCATGCATTTAGGGAATTTTTAACTCCTTGAAATGTATTGCTTCTCAGTGGATTTGAGGTTTGTAAGTTAAAAGAGGTCCATCATATTTACAGTGTTAGCAGTGTAAATGGATTTTGAGTACACTACACTTGTAGCAAGCCTTCAGCTCCCAACCAAGATACATACATTTGCAATAACTGCCAAAGATCATGCAAATCTCAGATTGGACTATTCAGTCACATGAGACATTGCAAACCATCTACATCATAGGTTGCAACTCCCACCGTCTCTTGCAGATGAAAGGATGTCAACAATATTCACCATTGGGATGACCTGTGTCAGGGTTCCCTCCTCACTCTGAACTCTAGGGTACAGATGTGGGGACTCACATGAAAGACCCCCTAAGCTTATTTCTACCAGCTTAGGTTAAAAACTTCCAAAAGCACAAATCCTTCCTTGTCCTTGGAACGGTATTGCTGCAACCACCAAGTGAGTTAGACAAAGATTTAGGAAAAGCACCACTTGGAGTTCCTGTTTCCCCAAAATATCCCCCCAAGCCCTTTTACCCCCTTTCCTGGGGAGTCTTGAGAGTAAACAAGGTGAGCACAGACCAGACCCTTGGGTTTTTAGGACACTAAAAACCCCAATCAGATTCTTAAAAAACAGAACTTTTATTATAAAGAAAAAAAGTTAAAGAAACACCTCTGTAAAATCAGGATGGAAGATAATTTTACAGGGTAATAAGATTTAAAACACAGAGGATTCCCCTCTAGGCAAAACTTTAAAGTTACAAAAAACAAAACAAAACCAGGAATGAACCTTCCTCTTAGCATAGGGAAAATTCACAAGCTAAAACAAAAGATACTCATTTTCTTGGTATTACTTACTATTTCTGTAATTTTAGATGTACCATTCAGTAGGAGCTGGATTACTTATTTGGTCTCTCTCTTTGTCTCTGGAGAGAACACCAAAAGCACAAACAAAAATATCCCCCGTCCCCAATATTTGAAAGTATCTTCTTTCCCCATTGGTCCTTCTGGTCAGGTGCCAACTATGGAACTGATTAACCCTTTACAGATAAAGGAGGGATTTTATGCTACCCTTAGCTGTATGTTTATGACAACCTGTGACATTCAGTCAGATCTAGTCTAGTATCCAAGAAAATTCAAGAGGTTTCAATCTTTAAAATAATGATTGGTATTTCTGGACCTTAAAGTTCCCCAACTTCTTCTTGCTCTACATATTTTAGGGTCATGTCATATAAGTCTGGTGGTTCAGAAACACTGGACAGGAGTTCTGTCAAGATCTCCTAGCACCACTGATTACTTGGCTGTAAAAATCATTGTAAAGGAAATTGTTTGAACATTTCCCAAAGAGTTATGTAAATAGAATATTTTCCCCTACTGGCAAAGGTTGACTGAAAAGAATACAAGTGCTACTCACAGCCAATCAGCAGGCTGAGTTACTTGCTGACAGAATAGAGTTGTGTTGTTTGCAAATGACATTTTATATAATTTTGAAGTGTAGTACTAACAGGGCGCTTAACACATTTCAAGTCTCTGGAAGCTGTAGGCCTATGGGATGTAGGCAGTTACAGGGCACCCTACTATGCTAGGGGCACCATATATATGTATAGGACTCAGCAGCCACAGTGCTACCCCAGATTCCTCATCCACCTTGCTGTCTGACTCCAGTTCCAGTGAGCCGCAACAGAGACAGTTGCATCCCATGAAGAGAGCTGTAGCTCACGAAAGCTTATGCTCAAATAAATTTGTTAGTCTCTAAGGTGCCACAAGTACTCCTTTTCTTTTTGCAGATACAGACTAACACGGCTGTTCCTCTGAAACAGAGACTGAATTACCTAATTGCCTTCCCTGTGCTTACTGCCCTGAAAGTTGTGCTTCAGCTCCACCTCCTGACTTCCCGTTCCAAACAGGAAGGAGATGACCGGAGGTCACAGCCTCATCAAGTAGTACTAGATAAACAAGTGAGGGCTTTTTGTTGTTGTTGTTTTTTTTGCCACAGGCTGAAAGGGATTGCAGACACATACTGCAGGATGAGTGAAGGGCGTGTTGCTGTTAAAACTGCAGGGTGGAGGGGGGAAGAATGGGACAGGAGCAACAGTCCCAGGAGGGAAGGACACTGGATGGAGCCCTGCATGTGTTGCTTGGCATAGGGCTTTGAAAAACCGAAGCCTAAATGTACTACCAAGACTCACAGCCTCTAGGCAAGTGTTTAGGACATGAAGAGAATGGGCTTAACAGCTCAAGACCAGAAGCCAAACTTTTCAAATTTGGGTGCCTAAAGTTAGAAGCGCCTAAATCCATACTTGGCAACTAAATGAAATTGGCCAAGGCGTTGAGCATTCACACATCCCAGTCAAGTCAATGGGAAGTTTTGATGCTCAGCACCTCTGAAAATCAGACCAGTTTTAATTAGGTAAAATGTGCGTGCCTAACCTTTGGCACCCCAATTTGAAAAGGGGTGGCCTAGGCTCAGATCCTCAAAATCTGGGCTTTAGGTGTCTAAATACCACTGAGGATCTGGGCCCTAGTGCTTAGCCATAGTTGTGTTCATGCACCGTCTGCTTTGTGCTACAGTGCTTTAGCCTTACATTCCCTGCTGAGCAAGGTGCTGAGCAAGGTACTGCTGGATTGAAGTGGCCCATTGGGAAGATATACACAGAGGCCATTTATAAAGCTCCTAGGTTAAAGCAGCAAAGGCTACGAACCTCAGCGCCAGCCCATATCTCCCCCAGGATGTTGTTTGGAATAATTAAGGAAACAAAAGGCTGCCTGTCTGCCCTGCTGCTGCTGGTTGTCCTGGCCAGGCTCCTAAAGCCAGGGTCCTGGCTGCCTGGGAGGTGCTGATGGCAGCTCTGGGGAGAGGAGTCGTGACTGAGTCAGAGGGGAGAGGGAAGGGGGAGAGGCTGGGAGCTGACAGCCTCTTGCCCGATCCCTTTCCAAGAGGCTTTGCTGTTTCTTTGTGTCTTGTATTTAATGAGATTTTGGCCACCAAAGTAGCAGATGTATAAACAAAAGCGTGTTGGCCCCCTGTTTAGCTAAGGGGAGACATTTAGCCCCCCCTTTATACAGATCTTGCCCACTGATTAATTTCATAAAACAGGATTTTCCTAGTTCAGAGGCTGAGGGAGCGAGAAGTAGTTTTATTAGATAAACTACTGCAGAGAAACAAGATGATTCTCCCGGGAATAAAAACAAAACAGAGATGATTTGTTGGGAGTCTCCAGTGCTTCCCATCAAGGTGTGGACAATGAGTTTAAAGCTCAGATCTCATCTGTGCCATTCTCTAAAGAGCCTTCTAGCTCCTCTGCTCAGGGGAAACTGAATCAGGAATCAGGCAATCTGCGTCTATAGGATCCCTCAGTTATGAACTCTCACATGAAGGGCCAGATCCTCTGCTGTGGCCAAGATCCATTCAGTGTAGCAGTGGGGAGGGCACTCAGGGAGCCAGTTATAGCCCCGGATTCTCTGGCAGTTTTGCCTGAGACAAAGCCATGGCAGGCTGTTCTGGTCCATGCTAAGAATTGAGTCCCTGAGGGACTGTCCACCAGTTGAGCACAGTTGGGGATGCAGGAAGAAGGCTTTAGGAGTTATCTATGCTGGCTCTGTGATTGCTAGGACTCTTCTCATGTTGAAATAATATTCCCCAACTGGGGGAAATCCCACTCCCTTTGTATCACTTGAGTGGCTTCATTAGGGGTTAGAGCAATATGCACAGTATAATTTTATGCAAGTGAATCCAAAATGTGTCCTGGCCATATAAACCAAATCTATGCAAATTTAGATTTGGGATTTTATTCTGCATGTTGTTTTAATTTCATTTTAACTCCCCCCTCCCCTCTCTTCCCCATATGTCAGGCTGCTGTCAAATCTCAGTTCTTCCTTTACAACATCTTTAAAATTATTCTTTTCCTCTCCATTCTTCCTGCTAAGACCATATCCAGGCCTTCATCATCCTTGGCCATGACTACTGCAACTTCCTCCTCACTTCTCATAAGAACATAAGAATGGCCATACTGGGTCAGACCAAAGGCCCATCTAGCCTAGTGTCCTGTCTTCTGACAGTGGCCGGTGCCAGATGCTTCAGAGGGAATGAACAGGGCAATTTATTCAGTGATCCATCCCCTGTGATCCAGTCCCAGCTTCTGTCAGTCAGAGGTTTAGGGACACCCAGAGCACGGGGTTGTGTCCCTGACCATGTTGGGTAATAGCCATTGAGGGACCTATCCTCCATGAACGTATCTAATTCTTTTTTGAACCCCGTTATACTTTTGGCATTCACAACATCCCCTGGCAACAAGTTTCACAGGTTGACTGTGCGCTGTGTGAAGAAGTATTTCCTTATGTTTGTTTTAAATTTACTGCCTATTAATTTCATTAAGTAACCCCCTAGTTCTTGTGTTGTATGAAGGGATAAATAATACTTCCTTAATTTGTTCCCTTCCAGGACATCTGAAAAGCTGTGGCAAAAGTCACCTTCCTTTCGTGCTATTCAGGCCACATCACTACCCTGCTTGGATCCCTTCACTGGCTTCTACATTCTTATCATTGGCTTATTGTTATTATTTGCTTCTGGTGATGGCCACCGTGTGCTAGACTCTGTACAAACATAAAGGAAGGCACAGCTACTGCCCTCACTACAAAGATTTTACAATCTAAAAAGAGAGCCAGACAGACAAAGGCTAAGGGAAAGTGGCACGACACACAAGCAAAGTGCCCAAGGTGATGATTGGCCTTGTCTTGAGTTGCTTGGCTTTTTTTGTTTCACAAACATGTACTCTGTCTCCAATTGCCTCTCAGCCTTGTCCGGCAAGAAGGAGCCTGTGAGAAGGTGAGAAGGAACCATATGCAGAACCACGTGTGGAACAGGCTGTGACTGCCAGACATTACAGGTCTATGTGGGACTTGTGGGGGAGCAGCAGTGGCTGGGCAGGGAGTCAGTGCAGAGGGGCCCAATGGGAGACACTAACTGAATCTGGCCTGGAAACCCACAAAATCCTATGTGCTTTGAATAGAAACTGGACTGGAGAGAGCACCCCAGAGGCTAGGTCTGAAGAGCCCTGACTCTTGACTGGACTGCCTCCAGGGTCCAAACACTTAACATTATTGCTCACTTAGAATTGTAACTTTTTAAGCCTAGACTTGTACCTAGGATATTTGCAAGCTTTCCGTTTCCTTCCAGCCCAAGTAAAATACCCTTTCCATTAGCTGTGTGTCTGAGTGGTTTTGGGGACCCACGAGGGCTAGTGCATACAAAGCCTTGCTGCTGAGACCCCTACAGTGCTTGCCTCCGAGTCCTGGTACATCTGGCATGCTACTGGCACTCTAGAGATTTGGTGTATTCGGGCAAAAGGAGCAGCAATAATTTAACAGTGATAGCCCACCAAGTAAAGACATGCTAAACTAAAGAAAAGTGTAAAATGAGAAAAGCTAGCTAGCAGGAAATATTTGAAACAGCAAAACTGATACAATCTGCTCTGTGAGAAAAAATTACACGTCTCACATTATTTTGAGTTGTCACCACACATACACTCATAAGAACATAAGAACAGCCATATTGGGTCAGATCAAAGGTCCACCTAGTCCAGTATCCTGTCTTCCAACAGTGATCAATGCCAGGTGCTTCAGAAGGAATGAACAGAACAGGTAATCATCAAGTGATCCATCCCCTGTCGTCCACTCCCAGCTCCTGGCAAACAGAAGCTAGGGCCACTTCAGAGCATGAATTTATATCCCTGCTCATCCTGGCTAATAGCCATCGAGGGACCTATTTTCTAGGAACTTATCTAGCTCTTTTTTGAACCCTGTTATAGTCTTGACCTTCACAACATCCTCTGGCAAAGAGTTCCACAGGTTGACTGTGCATTGTGTGAAGAAATACTTCCTTTTGTTTGTTTTAAACCTTCTGCCTATTAATTTCATTTCATGACCCCTGGTTCTTGTGTTATGAGGAGTAAATAACACTTATTTACTTTCTCCACACCCCTCATGATTTTATAGACCTCGATTATATCCCCCCTTAGTCGTCTCTTTTCCAAACTGAAAAGTCTCAGTCTTATTAATCTCTCCTCATACGGAAGCTGTTCCATAGCCCTAATAATTTTTGTTGCCCTTTCCTGTACCTTTTCACCAAACCAATGACTGGTTTCAGAGTAACAGCTGTGTTAGTCTGTATTCGCAAAAAGAAAAGGAGTACTTGTGGCACCTTAGAGACTAACCAATTTATTTGAGCATAAGCTTTCGTGAGCTACAGCTCACTTAGCTCACGAAAGCTTATGCTCAAATAAATTGGTTAGTCTCTAAGGTGCCACAAGTACTCCTTTTCTTGAAACCAGTGACTGTGGTCCATTGAGTAAAAAACAATACAAGAAAAATGACAGCCTCACTAAGGGCTCAATCCTGCAAACATTTATGCACATAAATAGCCCTATCGAATGAAACTACCAACGTGAGTAAAGTTACTCATCTACATAAATATTTGCACAATTGGGGCCTTGTATTCTAAACTCCATAGTAGGGAGTTTTTCTTATTTACCTTTTAGTGCTATGAACATCCCTGGAGCACTGTAGCAATAATAATAAACAATATGATGATTTGTCAGTTCCTATTGAATAATTCTGTTTAACAAGGTTATATCAACATCACTGATTGTTGCTTAGTTGCCTGAGTAAGGACTGCATGATTGGGCCTCTGGTAAATACATTTGTGGTAGACCCGAGGCTAGATTCCTCTAGCCTTTTACCTTAAGAAACCAAAAGCCAAACCATTACTCACAGTGAGATGTCAATGGGACTATTTAAGGAGTAAGATACTACTCCATGTAAGGATGGCAGGATCTGGCCCATGGTCTAGAGCAACTTTTTGAGTCTCCTCCTGGTCCCCATTTGTGCACTTTATAAAAGCAGCACACAATCTGCGGTCTTTGCTTAAGAGATGCCAATACTGAAATAATAGATGTATTGTAGGGCAGAGTTGAGATGCTTGGGCATGGCAGTGTAGAGCAGCTTACAAGAATGCTTTCTCAGACACGCTTAGGCCGAAACAGTGGTATTTGGTCCCCACCATTCTCAAGCACCAAAATCACTGAAAAACCAACCAACCAAACAAACCTAAACCCACAACCTTGACATAATACCAATATTATGGTTCAAAAGTCATATTCTGCATAGACTGACAGTCACAAACAATTATAACTGCACATCATCTCATTAAATTAAATAATTCAGTGTAGTGGTATTTTTTGTACAAACAATATTTTAGGAAGCTTGTTCTAATGTATTTGCATGCATATAGGAGCAGTAAAGTGAGTTACAAGTGATTACAATAAAATACAATAATTGGATCTTGTAATATTTTCATGTTAGTGATTCTCATTTTCTCCCTTTATTTTGATTTGCTTTGTTAACTGGCTAAGCTGTTTTTAGGACAAATGCTTTTTATGGGTTATCATCTCCAATCAAAATCTAAGCAATCTTGTTTTAGGTGTCACTTCAGTAACAGAAACAAGAAAGAAAATGCAACATTTACTTACAGCATTGGTTAGTTCTAATTAAAATTAATTTTCACTTTCAGAATTATCATTTGGCTGAAGCTCAATTAGCAATGTGCCATGGCTGATCTATTTACAATTTCCTTGAGAACTTAAATGGAATTGAAAGCTCATGAGACATGTGCTCTCAAGTCACTTAAGCATTTAAGCATCACCACTGTATCATTGGTCTATTATTTATGCAGAAAATATTATTTCGGATAAATATGAACTGCTACACGTGACTTGTGTCAGAATTCAAATATTTAAAGGCTAGACTGCACCTGAAGGGGCAGCCCTGAGCAAGGGGTGGTATGTGAGTTGCAGCATTCCAGGGGTAGACATGGAAGTCATTGTGCTTTTAGAGACAACTCTGAGGCACGATTTTTTGCTTCCCTTTGCTCCAGGGAGAGATTGGTAGGAATTGTCACTGATCTGTAGCAAATTATGTCCCCCCCTCCTTATGTGGGTTCAGCTGTGCAGCTCAGAAGAAGACATGGCTGTTCCCTTCCCCATCCATCTTCTCTGACTAAGGATGTGCCTTTTTACTCCTTTATGCCTGGCCTCAATGTCCATGTCTTAGCCCAGGTAGGAGTTAAGGGTTGGGTGGTTTTTTTACTCCTCCTTTGTCTTCTGTGTATGTGTGTAGTACAAGTCACAATCTAGCCCAAAGTCACCACAGCTGAATCTTCATTAGACAGATATCTATGGTTCCCTCGAGGTATTTATTCATCACTAATATGTAAATATACATCTCATTTGACAACCAACCACAGCAGTGGCCCGATATTTAGCAGTCACACCCAGAGCTCTCACAGTCACTTTTGGAAGTGCCTCTAACCCCACCTATGGGATAATGAAGACGTCTTTAAAAAGGCTGCAGATTTCCTGGCCTAACATAATAAAGTGCTGTCAGGAGAATAACAACAGTACATTTTGTTTGTGTGTTGCTCACTTCACTCTTTTTGATTCATATGTTTCTTCTTTTACTTGTAATGTGTTTCATTGGACCTGTGTGCAGAAATCAATATAGAAATTTAGCTGCTCTCACTCTGTCTTTCAGTGAGCTGCAGGGGAGCAATCTCAATGGAAATTGTATTGAACTCCAACTACAGTAAAACAGCTAGAATTGCGCAGCGCTCAAAGTAAAATTAGTGGCTTATTCACTAATTCATTTGCTCTGAGTATTACATTCAGATTTGTTGGTAAATAGACTAATGCAAAAGGTATATGGCTAAAAATTTTTCATAAACATGCATTTGTTTCCCCAAAAGAGGACCTTTCATAAAAGAATTGCCAACACTTACTATATTTAACGCAAGTGTACCAATAATCTCTTAAAAATGCTTTTGCTAACACTCCCATTTTATATTTTATTTATGCAGAAAAACATATTTTAACAGCTTGGAGATGCTTTTCATCACCTGAATATCACTATATCGATAGTCAAGAGTGGACCAAAACCTGCAAGGCTTATTAAAGACAACCATCCCATTCCTGTCAATGGTATGGTTGTCTGAGTAAAAAGAACTTGATTTGGTCAATAGTGAGAATGGGAAATAGTTTCATCTGGCTGGAAATATCACAGTCCTGGTACAGTTAATTAAAACATCAGGGATGTACTAGACACACCAAGGAAATACTGAAATTATACCAGATCCAAGAGCATACATACTGCCATGTACAGTCAGTAGTGAAATAGCGGGACACCTGAACCATAAGAATACACATACATCTAACTATACATATATTGGGGCCACCCGCTAAATGTGCTGGATCTCCTTTGTGAAGTTTTTGATTTAAAGAATCTGCAGGATCAGCCAAGTGCTTTAAGAGGCCAGTGTATCACTCCCAGTTTGAAGGCAGAGGAGGTGAGACTGGGAGGTGAGGTCACCCATATAAAAGGCCATCTGAGTGTTACAAGCGGGGAGCGAAGGGCAGGACAGGGGTGCTGCCTTGGGCTTGTCACAAGCGGAAAGGACTGCATGGGACTGAGCGGACACGTGGGCCACAGGTCCCCTGCGGAGGCGGAGCCGGGGAACGGGAGGGGTGGCACCGCAGGAGTCTGACTCCTCCCCCGGCACAAAGTAGAGGCGCTGCGGGCGGGCGGCTGCGATGCTTGGCAAAGCCCCCAGGTCGCACGGAGCGCTCGTTCCCGCACCCAGGGCGCAGCGGAGGCTCGTCCCAGCCGCAGCCCCGCCTGCGGGGCCAGGATTACCGCCCGCCCGCCGCTTGGCGGAGAAGGCAGCAGCCGGAGCCCGTGTGCGGGCGTGGGGACCCCCCTCCCAGAGCTGCGATGGAGCGCAGGGTGGTGTTGGCGCTGCTGCTGTGGCTGGGGACCCGGCCGGCTCCAGGTAAGGGGCGCTGGGCTGCAGCAGCCGGGGCGCACGGGGAGCTCCCGTGGCGGCTCGGGGCACCTCCCCCTGGGGCTAGTGGAGCGCAGATGCTGGGACACGAGGCTGAGCAGCCGCGCCTGGAACTACCTGAGCCCCGGGGCAGCTGCTCTGATGGGGGCAGGGCGAGGGCCATCCCCGGAGCCCCCCAGGGTGCGATGGGAGGTTTGTCCCTGCCCCCAAAGCGAGCAGGCTGGGACGAGCCATACGCCTTACTGTCCGGACATAGGGGCCGGGGCAGAGGAGAATAAACCCACGGCGAAATCCTGCCCCTCTTGAAGTCAATGGGAGTTTTGCCCTTGACTTCAGTAAGGCAAAGATTTCACCGTGTGTCCATGGACTGTGTTTGCCGGTGGCCTGGGGACGATCCTCAGCTGGGGTGAATTGTGATAGGCAAGTCAAGGAAGCTATCACCATTTACAGCTCCAGGTGAGGATCTGCCCCAGAGCTATTTTTGTTGTTAAAGGTGTTAGCCTTGGCCATGCCCTCCTCCTTCCCCTGAGGTCTCCAGAGGAAGGCTGTTCCTTATCACAGTTCAGGTGCTGCAAAGGCCAGGACATCCTGACTGGTCCCTCCTCGCACCAGAGAGTAGGCAGGTGCACAGGCTGTTGCTTTACAAGGAGAATTTGGAGAGACCACGGAGTCTGATTAGCATGTCCTGCGTGGGAGCCATAATATGACCCCTGAATCTTTTCCAGAAGATACACGAAGGGAGGGACAGTTCTGCCAAACTTTCCCATGCCCAAAGCAAATCTTAATGAAAGGAAAGAAACAAGAGAGAAAAAAAGGAGTTTCCTTCTATCTGCAGAGAGTTAACAATAATCTGTGCAAGACACAATGCAACCTACCCCTGCCTCTACAGCCTCAACAAGGCTAACTCCAGTGGCTGGAAACATCACCTGTTCACTGTACCACTGGATGGGGAATAAGTGATACTAAATCCTTTAAATTCAGCATGATACGCTAGTGCTATTCTCTGTCCTGTTAGTGAGGTTACAGAAACTGAGAATAAGCCAAATAAAAACAATCATACTGAGGTTAATATATTAGCAGAAATTGCATCTTAAATATATAGGGATGACTTTAACAGTTATTATAATAATGCCTATGTTTGGAGCAAAAATAAATATTTTGACTATTATAGTATGGATATGAATTTCATATTAGACACTTGGATGTTTAGACAATAAATAATGCTATTTTATTGATCCTAGTGTTTGTACATCATGGGTTTTTAAAATGCATTCATAAGTTATCAATGCATTTTCTTTTGGAATAGCCTCCTTAGAGATATGCATAAGAGCAATTGTATTCAATAGCATAATGTTACACATGGAAGAAAATAATCTAGCCAGAGGTTGGTCACAGTTTGATTGAAGCGGAACATTCTTGACTAAAAGGAACTTATCTTTGGCTTAGTTTTTAGGTCTAACTAAGAAACACTTAATGAGGAAAAAACATCTCAATTGTAGTGCAGACCATATTCTGCTCATTTAATTGTACCCAAGTCTCGTTGAAGGCACTGGGAGCTATAGGCATGCAGATGGGAGCAGGATTTGGTCCAGGGATAATTTAATTCTGTTTACTTGATAGTTAGATTAGATAAATCATGATTTGCAATGCCTATGATCGAGGGTAAGCTGTATAGTAGACGTTGATTTGATTTTCCGTCCTAATTCAAGTTTTTACATTAGTGATGGCTTTCTAGAGTAAAGTGCAACAGAAATCAATTATCGGATTTCTAACCTACTTTTTTTAACCTACTGCCAATAAAGAATCTCCCTAGGAAGGGTTTGATAAAAATATAATGAAATCCTGACAAAATATTGAAGCCCCTAGCTCTAGGGTGACTTTACTGTCATTGATAACAGCTCTATTACCATTCATCTGAGCTGTCTCTCAAGATAATTCACTTGGGTCCTTCCCATACCTGGCGTCATGCTGCTTTATAATCATGGACTTGAATGGTATCAGAAGCGTTGAAATGAGGAAAGAAGGGTATAGAAGAAATTCCTGTTTGTAATGAAGAAATAATTCTTGCATTTTAAAACATGTTCCTCTTGTTAGATGGGCCTGTCTGCTAGGTATAGAAACATTTGTTTAATTTTAGCACTGAGAGATTGCACTATTCATAGCTGTTGTGATGGCTGGCAAACGTAAAGGGGCCTAATTCTTTACTGCATTACACTTATGTAACTTCACTAAAGATATTGCACTTACACTGGCATAAAACTGGTGTAACACAATGGAGAATCAGACTCAGTATCACATCCTCAGACTTTACAATTACTGTATTAGCTACATTTAGTTATGAAGACTAGTCAGTTTCTTCCAGACAGTTAAAAGATTAAAGAGATGTGTCCGGTATGCTCGTACCATCGCTGTTCATTTTCTTGTGTAAGTTCACTCACTGACTCCTTGTACATACGTATTTGCATCAGTTCTTCTGTTGTACAAGTGCTCCGCATTGTCTGGCCAAGGTAATGTTTCAGAACTTACTCAGATCTCTGTACTCATCCTTTACTGATGCAGAACTCCCAAAGGGGGTGAGTATAGTAAGAAATGCTGAAAACATCTCTGTGTTCTTTGAAAGATTGTGCAGACTGCCTTACTGGACAGTTACGTCAGAACAAATATTGGAAACGATCTTGCAAGCTTTAACTGACATGAGTATTCTCACTGAATGCAATGGAACCAATCACACAAGTAAGGTTTGATAGGAACAGGTTTTCTTAGGGTTTCAGGCAACGAAGGAACCACATTAGAAAATATGATAAAGGAAAATAAGATTGGGTCAGATGACCTTGAGTTTATGATGCAAAATATGCAAAATAACTCTTAGCAGAATTCGTTAATCAGCAGCCTTGGCAAATTTATTATTCAATTTATTATAAGACCTTTCCCAAGGGAGTGAGATCATCAGATGAAGGTTCACTTTATTTCAATGTCCCATATCCTCTTGTTAGACCTTGAAGTTGGTAATGCAAAACAACAGGAACTCCACCCGAGCTTTATGAATTGCAGAACTATTCTGCTAGCTCATGACCATCTGCCCATTCTTCCTGTTATGACAGAGCTCTTGAACTTCTGGGATGTGTGGAAAGCAGTAGAACAGCTTAAACATGAAGCAAATAGGTCAACTTAAAAGATGCTATATATACATTTAGACAGTGCTTTTCTGATTGAATCTGATATGTTTTTGGCACATTAATTTATTGATTTTATTTTTGCAGGCTTGTTTATTTCTCTGGATCAACCAAGTCTTAGCATCCAAAAAGATATCCTAACAATAACTGCAAATGATACTCTAAATATTACTTGCAGGTAAGGGCAACTTTGGCCTGCATTATGACGATGACAATGATTTATTAGTTTAATTTTGATATAGAGGTGGACCCTTCCTTCTACTTCCTCTTTTCTTGTCCCCCTATCCCCTTCTCCACTGCAGGCCTTGGGCTGAGTATTAGAGGGTTACATCATGAGGAGATTAAAGAACAAAACAAAAGCTATTGGCTAATCAGGGGATGTTCTCAAGAGTCAAGTGTGTTAAGTTAGCCCCTGGGTAGCCCTAGCCACTCCCTTCTGTGGGAAAGATGGCGTGCAAGCAGCAGGGATTGGGGAGAGTACTCTGGACCACAGTGGAGTTTGCTGGGGGCAAAGCAGAGCCCTTGTCACCTCGATTGCCCCCTTTTTGGAGTCTTTATGTGGCTTAGATTCATCACCTCTTAATACTCAAATGAAGAAACTTTCTCGTAGCCGTGCGGAATTGAGCATCTCACACTCATTTATCAGATTTTGCATGTTTCTTAATGTTAAATAATTAAGTTTGTCTAATAGCTATTTGTCCTGAAGTTAAAATGGACCATTTGAGAACAAGTAGGACTGAGTTTTCCTGACATGGCAATAGCAAGCCCCATTTGCTCTAATACCTCTCCCTCCTTTGTTTTGCTAGTGGTCAAAGAGCATTGGAGTGGCTGTTGCCTAACAATCAGAGCAGTTCTGAGAAACATGTTGCAGTGACGGACTGCAGGCATGGCCCCTATTGTAAGATGCTCACTCTTACAAAAGTAATAGGGAATGACACTGGGGACTACAAGTGCTTTTACAGAGACACCCAGGCAACTACAAGCATTTATGTCTATGTTCAAGGTAGGTGGTTACAAGATTCATATGCGATTCATACCTATCAATAAGATTAAAAAGAAACAATGGTGTAACAGGCATTTCAAAAAGCTTTGTTCTGAAGTAATGTTCATTGGATTGCCCACAGAAAAACCTATTTGACAAAGCATAAGCCTCAAGATCAACAGTTGTAAACTGGAGACTGTCAGCTTAAGAGGAAAGCAGTTACCAGTCCACTTTTCCCCAAGGTTTTAAGGAAAACAAGAAGATAAATATACATCCATTCTATAGGTGCTAGATACTGCAGTCTCTCCTTTCATTGAACTCCAACTGAAGTTTATGGCCATTCCATGTTAGTAAAAAACTGGGGAAATTGTCCCTTTAAGTACTGATAAGTGGTTAAAGTAGATTGAAACGAGAGGGAACGTTCCTCTCATCATAACAGTCAAGGAAGTGGGGGAGATCAGACTTCTTTCATGAGACTTCTAGCATTTCCCATTTGATCAAGCTACAAATTTTACATAGCATAATGGCATCTCATGGTTTTTCAATCCTTCCATTTCCAGCCAAAATGTGGAAACACAATGTGTGTGCAAAAATATATACAAAAAGCCAGCCAAACGTATTTGACTCTCAAAAAACGTATTTGACTCTTTTGGTTTTGAGTGAAGGTGCAGCTCCGTTTGTACTTTACATTATCCTTATTAGTTCTATGCAGGTCATATCACACAGATACATCTGCCTACACCATATAAATTTGTGTGGGTGGAGCAGTAAACAGAACAATGCAGCAGCAGAAACTTAGCATATATTTTAGCTGTGATGGTAGGAACATTTTTCGAAAGTAAACTATGAGATCTTTGATCACAGCTTTTCTTCTCAGTGGCAGCTTTTGGAGATATTTTTCAGGTACAGTACAGATGATCACCTTAAGTTGTAAGTGAGGCATTTGCACCACATAAAAGATTACTTCATGCTGAGCTTGGCCTCCTGTCTTTTAGCTTCCAAAGGTTTACATGCCTGCAGCACTTCCTCCTGTCCTGCTGACCAGGCTGGCTTTACAATTAAAATTGGGACCAATTTCCTGATATTGGAATTCTTGGCCTTGTGAAATTGACATTCTGAATGCAAATTTTTGTGTGGAATTACTACATGTCAATATGCTAGTTACCATAAATAGAAAAGTCTCTGTTCCCATAATTAAAAAAATCTATATGTGCAGCAATTATCCTAATTTACTTCCCCAGATCCTAGCCCACACATCAGTACTGGGATCTGATCTGTTTGAATGGAGAACTACTGTAGACTTCAGTAGGAGTTTCACACATGGGAGGATTACAGGGTATCTTTACATAGCACTCACATTTGTATTATCTAACAGGACAATGTTCAGATCAAGTCTGAAATTTGGTCTACCTTACAGCTGTTGAACTCTGATGGGGAAATCCAGATAGACTTCAAGAACTAAGTTTTCAGAACTCATTCTTTGAGTTGCACCCATTTAGATAGCTGCACACACAGAACGGCATTAGACTAAGCCCCTGACTATTTTCACTGTTGATTATCTGGCATCAATTATCTGTGCACGCTTGCATGCACAGGTTTGTTACTACAATTTATGGTCAGATTTCTGAAAAGTTGGTTGTGAATATATAGGTTTGTTTATAAAGCCATTTATTTATTGTTGAGAATTTTAAAAAGAATAGCTATTATTTTAGGGGTTATGAAGCACTTAGCTACTTATAACTAATATTGGGATCCGTTTCTATAGTCCTTACGCAGGCATTAGTCACCTTGACTTAAATTGGAGTTTTGACTGAGTAAAGATGTCAGGGTCAGGCTCCCAGAATGGTGTTGACACCATTAATGTGTATTTGGGCATGATGGTACTGTAAAAAGAGGAGGAGTTAAACTTAATAGTGATGTCAATTTCATCTCCATTCACAAACAAGAAAAGTACAAATGTTTGCCAACTAGAAAAGGACACCATAGATAGGAAATGAAAGAAAAATAAGAGGGAAAAAATAGCATGTTGTGTCCTTTCAAACAAAGAGATTATAACAAATGCAAATCAAATATTCTTTTAGATTACAGATCTCCATTTGTGACTTCAGTTAGTGACCAACTTGATGTTATATACATTACTGGGAACAAAACAGTGGTGATTCCATGTCTTGGATCCATATCAAATCTCAATGTATCACTTTATGCGGTAAGAAAAAAGCCAAATATTTCATTTCTTATCTCTAGAATTAGCAAAATGTCATAAATACAGTGGATTAAAATAAATATCTTAAAAAGAGCTTCTTATCTTTGGAAATTACAAAACTTACAAACAGAATGGGAATGCTACAACTATACTAACAAATTATACTTCTTGTGTAAAGATCAGTTGATTGCAGTGAGAATGTGGCCTGAGTCAGGATGCCAAGTCTGGATCCATAATGTTGTAGTAAATATTAGACTTACAATATGAATTTGTTTAGTTTTGGAATTTTACTGCATGTTTTATTGATCTTTTAACAGAGGTATCCAGAAAAGTTATTTGTTCCTGATGGTAAATCAATCTCATGGGATAATAAAAAAGGCTTCACTATTCCCAGTAACCTGATCAGCTATGCAGGCATGGTCTTCTGCGAAGCTAAAATAGATGATGAAAGTTACCAGTCTGTGATGTACATAGTTGTGGTTGTAGGTAAGCCAAAGATTACTCTCCATGGTCATTGTTTTAGGCAGTGCTATTTTGCTTAGTGTAACATATTGAGCAATTACATTTGATTGGACTGTAGATCAGGAATACTGAAAATGCAATTAACACAAAATGCGTGTTTTAATATGTATTGCTTTGAAAAAAAACACCACCTGAATTTAAAGGGAAAATGTTATTGTATTCTGTTTTGGGTAGATCACCAACATCTGTGGGGAAGGGGGGATAGTCCAGAGGTTTGAGCATTGGCCTGCTAAACCCAAAGTTGTGTGTTCACTCCTTGAGGGGGCCATTTAGGGATCTGGGGCAAAAATTGGGAATGGTCCTGCTTTAAGCAGGGGGTTGGACTAGGTGACCTCTTGAGGTCCTTTCGAACCCTGATATTCTATGTGCTTGGGATTTTATCTGCCCCGCCTTGATGCTACTTTTTTCAGCCATGCAGGGTTTTATTTTTCCTAAACTCCCTCTCTTTTGTAATGAATGTCAGCATAGAGTGAAGGACCTTGAAAACAGGCACCCCAAAGTATCATTAGCAGCTCAGGGAAGAAGAGAGGGTTCCAGCTTGCTGTGAGGAGAAACAGGGAACCACGTCACACTAGAAATGCAAAACCTGGCCTGCCCCCAAGAAATTCTTGTTTCCCTGCACGCTAATGCCCTGGGCTTACCTGGGATGAATACAGCTCTGACACATTGAAGTTACCTGCTCCTCCAAGGGCAACATGAGGACTCCTCGTAGGCCCCCACCCATGACCTCCTCTTGGACTGTTGAGCACACTCCTACCTCCAGGGTTGGAAGAGGCCAATCCCACACCTCCTGAGCCTCATTGTGACACTGTGGCCTTGGCGAGGTAGGATCAGCACATTCTCATCTAGACTCAGAGATTCCCAAAGAGAGGAAGAGGAAAAATAGGGATAATTCACCACCCCATCTCACCACCCCAGCAGTTTCCCCACAATTCATCATCCTCTGCCTGGTTTTGAGTCATTTGGGATTTTTGGATATGTTTTGCCATATTTTACATTTTTTATTACAGGCTTTATGCCTTGGACAGTTTTGCTAATGTCAAATTGTTGGTGGTAAAGTTCCAAGCACATCACCAGACGCCCACTTTTGGTCTATCATAATATTTGGGGAGTGGGGTTTGTTTCCATGCTGTTGTGAATTTTGTGGTTCACCATTGAGATTCTCCTCTGTGTGCTCTCTAACATTGTAAGGGACCAAGAAACCCTTTCATAAGAGTTGAGGATGCTTAGCAGGTCCCAGGATCTGGTCCAACATCTCTCTCTGAGTCCATCTTAGAAGTATTGATGTCTCACCCTGTCAGCTTCTTTTATCTTACTGTGTCTGACCATAAGGAAGCTTCTGGCAAATGGCCTCACAGTAGCCCGCTCACTCTGCATGTGCTAAAATCTGAAAGTAGACTGTACGTGCCTGAGCCCCATTGTTTGTCAGTACAACTTTTGGACATCCTCACCCTTTTCATTTCCACTTTTTGAATTTGGGTGTATGCCCATCTTCCCAGTGCACTTAAGCTTCTGGGATTTCTGCTGTGTGGGTGTAACTCCTAAGGGAGTCAGTAAATGCCATTGGGAAAGCGGCATCCTTACGTCACTCCACAGAATGTTTTTTCAAACTCTGTTCCTTTTGCTTCTTCCAGGATACAGAATTTATGACTTAACTATGAACCCTCATCACCAAATAGAGCTGGCAGCAGGGGAGAAACTGGTTCTAAACTGTACTGTGAGGACGGAGCCGAATGTTGGAATTGATTTCAAATGGGACTACCCTTCTGTTAAGGTAAAACAATCATTTCCTAATACTGTGCCCTAGAGCCCTGAAAGAAGCAGCCTCTTGCTAGAAACACAAAAGGATGCGTCTGTGTTTTAGCTTCCATGGTTATTTTAGCTTCCAAAGACACAATAAAAGTTTGGCTTAACCACTTACCCACTCCTCTGTAAATATTAACAAACCAGCTGATGATATATGCTCTGGTGGGTGGCACCGAGTGGCACGGCTGCAGCCTGCCAGCCCCAGAGCTGCAGCTGCTTCGGAGGCTGGGGGGGGAAGCAGCGTGGCCAGAAGCGGAGAGACTCTGGCCCCGCCTCTTCCCTTCTGGCTCTGCTGGCTGTGCTGCCTCTCCTTGCCCCCTCTGTTGCGGGGAGGGGCTGTGTCCCACCTCTCCCCCTCTCTATACCCGTTCATAAGCCGACCCCCTTCTCTGATACTTCCCTTCTTTACTAAAAAAATTCAGCTTATGAACGAGTATATATGGTATATAGCATGGATTACAGTTCTGGGGGGCCCTGGGCCAGAGCAAGTAGGGGACCCTCCCCACCCCTTCCACCTGCACCCCAACCCTCACTGCTCCTGTAAGGGAGCAGGGTTGGGGCACAGGGGCTTCCCCGCTCTGCCTGAGGAGTGGGATTGAGCTGTGGGGGCTTCTCCCACTCCCCAGAAGGCATGCCAGGCGGAGCGGGTTGGGGTATAGGGGTGTCCATTTTTCCGGGGCCCCCCAGTTGGCCAGGGCCCTTGGGCATGGACCCCATTGGCCCAGTGACTTATCTGGCACTGGTGTGGAGGGTCGGGGGAAGAGCTGGAATGAACTGCTTCTGAGAGCTTTTACTCTGTTACAGGGAAAACGTGCTTCAGTCAGAGACTTAAAAACATCATCAGGGAATGAGCCGAAGAAGTTCGTAAGCACTCTTACCATAGACCATGTGTCCTTAAATGATAGAGGCCGATACAACTGCACAGCATTCAGTGGCCTTATGACTAAGAAAAACAGCACGTATGTCATTGTCCATGGTATGGAATTCTCTGATTTAATTCTGGATATTTATAGGCGGGGATTGTTGGGATGCAAAATGCATAAGTTGAAAGCAATTAGCTGCACAGTATGTCAATCAAAACGTTTGCCATATAAACACTCTGCTCTGAACTGTCAGCCCCAGTGTTTCCATTGCTTCTAGTTGTTTTCAGTAGCATTGTTATAGCTCAGAGTTTTTCTATTTTCATGTTAAAGGGTTTCTCTTAGGACCTGATATGTGAGTGTCACTGAAAGCTGTTACGTAGTCTAGAAAAAACTCAGAATGGCTGGCGGTCCCTCTATTTAGTCTCTTCCTATGTGGTACTGTGACGTTGAAACTGTATATTTCAGGTCAGATTCTGCCACTCTTCCTCATACTGAATAGCACCTGACTCCACAGGTAGTTCCACTGAGTCCATTGTGGCTACCTGCAGAGAAAGGTGTTACTTGCATGAGTAAGGGTGACAAAATCCAGCCCTGGGCTTTTTGCATTCCGAAAATTGGATTCAGCTTTACTTTTGGTCATAAGGAAATGACTCAGAGGAAATGACTCTGGCCAAATCCTATCCTTCCTCAGTCCTCAATCAGGCAAAACTCCATTGACTGCAAAAAGCTGAGTTTGTGGAATGAGTGAGAAAGAACTGCAGGATTTGGTCCAATATTAACTCGTGCAGTAGCACGGCTAGTTACGGATGTACTATATGTCTTACACTGGAGCAGTAAGGCTGACTTGAAGTTGTGATTAAGTCTGATTCTCACCTTCAGCATTTTGATTTTTTCAATTCAAACTGACCATAGTCCATTCTTCTGCCAGGACAAGAAACAGTCCTCCTTTCTCTATCACAGCTGTATCAGATATTAAACAGATTCTCTCTTTGATCTTAGCCAAAAGGCCAATTATGCTGTTGGGCTGATTACAGTTTTGCTTTCTGTGGTTGCAGAAAAGTAGTGTAAATCCTTTCAGAGTTGTGGGATTTTTTGGGTTGCAGATAGCTAGCTTCAATCTCTGCCCCATTATGTAACTGTATCATGTGCCGTTTTGAATACGGTTGTGTGCTGAAATGGAAAAATTGAGCCCTTTTTGTCTGATTGTGTAAGTGGAAACCTTGGAGAGGTTTAAATGCGATATTGTGTTACCCAACACATACATTACAGGGCTTAGTTTGCATTGCTTGTTTTGTTCCACAGCAACAGCGGCTAGGGAGGGCAGAGCATTGGGACTGAGAGTTGCTGTGTGGGTCTGAGAGCAGACTCTTGCCTCTATTGCTGTCGAGAGTCCCCTGGTAGCTGAATTATTCCACTTTTCTGTGCAAAGGGTGAAGAAGAAGGCATGGCCTAGGGAGAGGGGCTGCATACCCCTGTGTGGCACACAGGCAGGTTGGGGCTGGAGGATCCACTGCTATGTACGTTGTCCTGTCCTGCCCTTCCCACACAGGAGTGCTCTATTGCTTCACTGCCTCAGAACCCCTCTGAAGCCTTGGGAGGATTCCCTCCTCCCCTTTGCCCTGAAGGATCTCCCTAGTGCTCAACCCCAGTAGTTATGCTGGGCCCTGGGCAGAGGATTTACCTCATGGATTGTAATACTGCAAGAGCCTGTGCTGGTATATGTTTCAGAGTAGCAGCCGTGTTAGTCTGTATTCACAATTTATTTGAGCATAAGCTTTCGTAAGTTACAGCTCACTTCATCAGATGCAAATAAATTGGTTAGTCTCTAAGGTGCCACAAGTACTCCTTTTCTTTTTGCTGGTACATGGACCACTTTGTCATTTACATCTGCTGTCTTTCATCTCCAATTAAACACTAAACCAAATGGGAGACAGTTTACATTTCTGGCAATATGGAAAGGAAATGTGTTGTTTCAAGCCCATCAATTAATTTCTTGCAGAAAAACCTTTTATCCTTTTGGACAGAATGGGGTCTGTGGTGGAGACAAGGGTAGGAGACCAAGTCAAAATCCCTGTGAGATTTACAGGCTATCCTCCACCAGAAGCAAAATGGTAAGAGTCAGAATATGATGCCTTTAAAACAGATTGTGGCATTATATGTCAAGCTGACTCGCTGAAGTATTCAAGTTACCATGTATTTTCTTTAGGTATAAAAATGGAAAAGCCATCAGCACAAATCATACCATTAAACTTGGTTACACATTAACAATTACTGAGGCAAGTGAAAAGGATGCTGGGAATTATACCATTGTACTTACAAACCCCATTAACAAGGAGCAACAGAGACACACATTTGACCTGGTTGTGAATGGTAAGTGAGGTATAAACAGTGCCTTTTCCTTTTTTGGTGTATATGTGTGTGTATAGAGTACTAACCCTTCCTGAATTAAAATTCCCTGACAGAAAGAGCTGTTAGGTGTCCTGTCTCTTAGAGCCCTATGTTTCCCTTGATCTGTGTACTATCCAGATTTAAATTGGCAAAAAAATACTAAGGAGGTGATACAAAACCACCAAGTAAGGGCATGCAGAAAAGAAGTTCCACCTCAAACCTTGCCCAGATGTTGCTTCAACAGGATAGGGATAGCTCAGTGATTTGAGCATTGGCCTGCTAAACCCAGGGTTGAGAGCTCAATCCTCGAGGGGGCCATTTAGGGATCTGGGGCAAAAATTGGGGATTGGTCCTGCTTTGAGCAGTGGGTTGGACTAGATGACCTCCTGAGGTGCCTTCCAACCCTGATATTCTATGATTCACTGAATCTGTCTCCAGCTGGATCCTCATGCTGTATTTTACAATTCAGGAGGTTTCAGGTTTTCCTTGTTATTGGATAAAAGGATTTTTGTTTTTTATTTTCTGTGTATTCTTTCTTTGCCTCTGTGTCTTGCTCTTTTCCTGTCCTCTGTGCTCTCTCCTGCTGCTTTTGTATCATGAGTCTTCCCCATCATCCTCATCTGCCTCGCCCATCCTTCCTGCTACTGTCAGCTCTGTTCTGGCCTCCCCTTCCTGCCCCCCACCACCATTCCCCTCTCCCCGGCACCCCTCCTCCACACTGCTCCGCAGGAAACATACTTGTCTAGATGCTTCCAAAATAGTAGGTCTTCAAAAGAGCAGCTCTTCTAAGTACAGTGGGGTTGAGATGGGGGCACAGTGGGAAATGGAGGCCAGACACCTAATGCTGGAAGTAATATAAATTTCTTGGCTGGGGTGGTGATGGAAGGGAAGGGCTGTCTGAAGGGTAATTTGTAAGGGGTAGCTGTAAGTAAGCAACGGAAGGATTGCTTAACATTCGGTTTGTATTGAAGCTACTCTGGTGCACTTCTTCCTTGATTCTTTTGCTCCCTGCTGAGGTCAGTGGGAGTTGTGGGCCCTCAGCACCGTGCGGGAGGCTCTCAGAATCACACAGGCTCAGACCCTGGAAGGCATATGGGAGTCATGGTGAGAGAGAAGCCCCTGTGAAAGAGACTTTGTACGTTTCAGAACAAACTGTGTTCTTGTTAACAAGAGACAATGGCACAAGGCAAAGACTGTCGCTCCTTTATCATGGTCTGTGCATGTAACATGCTGGTTTTTCCTACAGTTCCACCTCAGATTGGGGAGAATGCTTTGTTGGCTCCTGTTGATTCCTACAAGTATGCGACTACTCAAGTCCTAACCTGCACAGTCTACGCCATTCCGGCCCCAGTCAATATCCAGTGGTACTGGCAGTTAGAGGAACAGTGTACTTTCCGCCCTAAGTAAGTAAAACATGATTTGCCAGTTAATCTGCACCACTTCATTTCTGTAACTATTCAGATTTTTTTAAAGTGGTATAGGCTCTTTCCAAAAAATAAAAATGCACAAAATCAAACACTAAGCAGCCAACCCGTTGGTTAGCACTTTGATAGTGCAAAAGGGTTATAAATCCAATTTAACTTGGAGATTCCTCAATGTAAGGGGACTCCCTGGGTGGTGTCGAGTCAGGTTAGTGGCTTTATATCACCCCTCTTGCAGCCCTGCATAGATGGTGTGATCAAGGGAAAGGAAGAATGGCTGGAGCCATTTCAGTGCTTTGATTATCTCCCCTGCTCCCGCTGCACTGAAACAGCCCCTTTGGGCCATTGGCAGCTGGACATGGGTAACTTCTGCTCTAACATCTCTGGGATTGGCAAGCCACAGATGAGGTGTAAAGCCACCTTTCCTTGCACTGATGCAGCTCAACCAGACTGGCGAATGAGTGGCATTTTTTACCCTGATTTTTGTCAGGTGTAAATGACTAAATGAGGTGTCAGGCACTTGAGAACCACACTCAGTAACTGTTGTTGCTGGACAGTGTTTGCAGACAAAATTCCCATTTTCCTTCCATTTAAGTCAAGCTTCTACTTATTACAGCAAATAGGCCCAAACTGCCCTCAGGTTGTCAAAAATAGTCAAAATGAGCTAGATGTAGAGACTGCCAGACTTGGGGTCTGGTGGTCTGTTGCACGGAGTGAATTCTACAGGCCAGGGCTACCCACTGGTGAAACTCTACCACTGTTGTTTCTTGTGTTTGATGCTTTTTTGGCTGGTATCTTGCCTCCTTGCTGGATTCCAAACAAGTCTGTGGGCCCCATCAGTCAAACCTTGTTGGGCAGCAGCAAGTACAAAAACACAATACAACACACAGGAAATTTGCTGCTTACCCGACTTGCAGTTCTTTGTGTTTTTTCTTACACCAATCAGCTGCTGAATACGATGCTGCTTGTTATCTATGTAAAAGCGTATCTCAAAGGAACTACACTGATTGATGGTAGCCAATGATAGAGAGAGCTCCTGACCAAGATACATGCAGCTTCCCTTATCTGGGCTGAGCACAAGGCCAGACTTCCTTTAAAAAAAAAAAAAAAAAGCATTCTGCTTTCCTGTTGTTTATAAAATGACTTCCACTAGCTTCTTTTGGTGCCTGGTCACTTCCTACACAAGGGCCACTGTCTAAAGAAATTCTTTTAAGGAGTCCAGTGATTTCTATGTCTCTCTGTCTTCTTCTGAATGAAATCAACTTGAATTGTCAATTTATGACTGGAGGTTTGTTCCCAAAATAGCTGCTTCCCTCCACATATCCTGATTGGGCTGACCTACGCAGATTAATTAGGCTATTTACCTCTAGGCCTGGGAATTCCTATTTTTATGAAGGACAAAGGTCTTGGAAAGCTGTAGAGTACAATTACATAGAAAAGTTTTCAGGAACATTCCCCAGTTTTATAAGATGGCCATTGTTCCATCTCTGATATTTTTTCTAAACTGAACAAAAATGGTCTCTTGAAGGTCGAGATTTTCCTTACCTAAAATGTATCTCTCTGTCTATCTCTCAGTCAAGTTGGTTTGGGAATCAATCCTTATGCATGTAAGAAATGGAAAGACATCACAGACAGAAAGGGCGGAAATCGGATTGAAAGAATTAAAAATCAGTTTGTTGCTATTGCTGGGAAAATGAAGGTGAGCTAATGTTCGTTTGTCTTAGTTAGGAATGGCCAGCTTTGAGAGTTCTGTTCAGCATTTCATGTATTTGTGAACTTTATATCAACTGTGTTTAACTGTAACAGAGAAAGGCCTGGAGATTAAGCAGCAGAAAAATCTGGGAACATATTGCTAATTTTAGTATAACACAGTTTAAAAATACATATATAGAAATCTACATATAGATGGTTGTTAAAAGGGGGAGGGGGAAATTGTTCTCCTTAACCTCTGAGGATTGGACAAAAAGCAATGAGCTTAAATTGCAGCAAGGGAGGTTTAGGTTGGACATTAGGAAAAACTTTAATATCACATAAACCTCCAGTATGACCTGGGTACCAGAAACACCATTGATTTGTATTGTAAAGGAATGTACAGTTGTATGGATAGCTACATGGCAATGCACCCAGCTCTTTTATGGTTTGACTCATTTAAGCCCTTTGGCACTAATGTGGTATGAAATTGCTTGGTTTGTTCTCTTGTAGACCGTAAGCACCCTTGTGATTCAAGCAGCAAATGTGTCAGCTTTATACAGATGCGTGGCTACTAACAAAGCTGGAGTGGGTGAGAGGGTTATCTCCTTTCATGTTACCAGTAAGTATAGCTTGTTGATTGCATAGCTGCGTTAAATTAGTCTCATTCCCCCTGCTTCATTGGTGATACCAGCTTCAACACATCATTTGTCTGATTCAAACCCCTCATGATGACCCATCTCTGTTGTGATGCCTACGAAATATGGTCCTTACTCAACATTGAAATGAATATCTAACTTTAAGCATGACAAGGTGGGTGAGGTAATATCTTTTATTGGCTCAACTTCTGTTGGTAAGAGAGACAAGCTTTCGAGTTTACACAGAGCTCAAAAGCATGTCTCTTTCACCAACAGAAGTTGATCCAATAAAATATATTACCTCACCGAACTCATCTCTCTAATATCCTGGGACCAATATGGCTACAACAACACTGCAAATAATTGTAAGTATGTGAGCAGTTCCATTAAAGTCAATGGAGTTACAGTAGCATGAAACTGGTATAAAGTGAGATGCAAATCAGGATCTTTGATTGCAATGTTGGTTAGGCATTTACAGCTATAAAGACCTATAAACAAGAGAAAAATTAAATAGTGTTATGAAATGAACAGAATCCATACAGTCAGTTGCACACATACAAAATGGGAAATGACTGCCTAGGAAGGAGTGCTGCGGAAAGGGATCTGGAGGTCATAGTGGATCACAAGCTAAATATGAGTCAACAGTGTAACACTGTTGCAAAAAAAGCGAACATCATTCTGGGATGTATTAGCAGGAGTATTGTAAGCAAGACAGAAGAAGTAATTCTTCCTCTCTACTCCACGCTGACTAGGCCTCAACTGGAGTACTGTGTCCAATTCTAGGTGTCACATTTCAGGAAAGATGTGGTCAAATTGGAGAAAGTCCAGAAAAGAGAAACAAAAATGATTAAAGGTCTAGAAAACATGACCTATGAGGGAAGATTGAAAAAATTGGGTTTGTGTAGTCTGGTAAAGAGACAACTGAGAGGGGACATGATAACAGTTTTCAAGTACATAAAAGGTTGTTACAGGGAGGAGGGAGAAAAATTGTTCTTCTTAACCCCTGAGGATAAGACAAGAAGCAACGGGCTTAAATTGCAGCAAGGGAGGTTTAGGTTGGACATTAGGAAAAACTTCCTAACTGTCAGAATGGTTAAGCACTGGAGTAAGTTGCCTAGGGAGGTTGTGGAATCTCCATCATTGGGGATTTTTAAGAGCAGGTTGGACAAACACCTGTCAGGGGTGGTCTAGATAATACTTAGTCCTGCCTTGAGTTCAGGGGACTGGACTAGATGACCTCTCAAGGTCCCTTCCAGTTCTATGATTCTATAAAAACTAAGATCAAAATTTTCAAAATTGGGTGACTTCCATGAGAGCATCTAGCTTCTCAGGACCTTGGAAAATCAGACGACATATTTATGTGCCTAAATATGGATTTAAGAGCCTAGCTTTAGGCATTCATTTTTGAAAATCTTGGTCTAAATGATATTTTTAATCCAGTCACAAAAATTGACAGTTAATGCTGAGGATAGTGCAAGGTTGCATAGGATAATTCTAATAATTACATAGACCTTCCTTGGACTTTGCTTGTTTGTGATTTTTGTTTGTTTGTTTGTTAACGTGAATGATGGGCCTGATTCTCTAGTGCCTTGTGAAGTCATTTATGCCTGGGCAAAGTGAGTGTAAAACAAGGTGCAAAGAACTGGAGAGTCAAGCCCAATAAGTCTGTGAATGCAGATTTTCAAAATGGCTTTTTCTAATCAATATAAAGGAAAAGAACTTTATAAATATAACAAATGCATTATTTAATGAGCTTTTTTTAATTTGCAGGGGGTCTTGAAATTAACCTTCAACCTAGAAACCAACCCACCGAAAAGGATAACATGTCCTTGCAGTGCACTGCGGACAAATTCACCTTTGAAAACCTGACCTGGTATAAACTGAGTCCTCGCACCTCGCCAAGGCCCCTTGGGGGGTTGCCAATGCCTGTGTGCAAGAACCCAGATGACCTTTTGAAGCTGAATGCCACAGTTTCTAATAGCAATGGTGAAAATGTTACCTTAGAGCTCATCCTCCGTAACATTTCTCTTCGAGATCGAGGGGATTATGTTTGCATAGCCCAGGACAAAAAGACTAAAACGCAACACTGTCTTGTCAAGCACCTCACTGTTCAAGGTATGAACCCACTTACATATACCAAAGTAGATGGTTATATGCACAGGCTGTGTATAGCCAGAAATGAAGATACTGCAGTTGTAGAAATCCTCAAGTGCTGTAGGACCTAGTGCGTTACCAATTTAAAGGTGTGCTCACTTGTAGAAGGGATTTAAGCAGTTGCTAATAATGAGACTGCCTTTAACGTGTCAAGTGCATGAGGTCAAGTCCAGGCAGAAGGTATCTGCTGTGCTGATGAACTCGCCAGGCACACTTAGTATTCCGTTATTATGGAACAGCAATGGAAGGATGGAAAAGCAGGGAATTGTGCTGTGCAAGCAAATGAAGTCTCTTTATTGATGCGCACAAACAGTGGCACAAATTGATAACTGTGTGGTTTTGCCTTGCAAAACACCGACATCTATGATCTGTTTATACTTGTGACTTAAGGTGTGACTGAACCTTTGGGTTTGCAACTGTGGTCATGCTTTAAAATTGTTATAAAAGCGAGGCGGCATTTCAGCAAAAACAATGCCGGTGGCTGGCTTTGGATGCATAGAGGTCTTGCAGTCCTGGCTTGGCAACTTAGGCCTTGATACAGGAAAGTACTTAAACACATGCTTATGGGCAGTCCTGAATACAGATGCTTTCCTGAATCTGAGCCTCAAGCACCATCAATATCACCCTTCTTGTAGATGGAGACCAGACTCATGTAAAAGACAAAGGACTTCTCCTTATAATGTTTTCTTAGTTATTGTCCTTGTCTTGTGTATCAGGGAAGATTAAATACGATCTCTCCATGAACACCATGATTGGTGCCACTACAGTAAGGCCATGGGACTACATTAGTGACTCAAACTTGTAAAGTAGCAGCGAGTGCTAAGGCATCACAAAAATGATTGTACTTGGAAACTCTCAATAACTTTATTTTCATGCAAACAGAGCCTGTGGCCCCCACATTGGTAGAGAGCCTTGAGAATCAAACAGCAAACCTTGGTGAAACCATAGAAGTATCATGCCCAGCAAATGGAATTCCTCCTCCACACATCACATGGTTTAAAAGCAATGAAACCCTTGTTGAAGACTCAGGTGAGGAACTGCTCCTTCAGTATGACTTATTTCACCTGTCGTGTGTTTTACAAAGGACTCCCCATTGATTTTAATGCAGAGTTCAAGTGCGGAGTGGGGGCAGAATGTGGCCCTGTTTATTTTATACACTGTGTGAGGGTTTCAGAGTAGCAGCCATGTCAGTCTGTATTCACAAAAAGAAAAGGAGGACTTGTGGCACCTTAGAGACTAACAAATTTATTTGAGCATGAGCTTTCGTGAGCTACAGCATCCGATGAAGTGAGCTGTAGCTCGCGAAAGCTTATGCTCAAATAAATTTGTTAGTCTCTAAGGTGCCACAAGTCCTCCTTTTCTTTGTGTGAGGGTTGTGTACGCAAAAAAAAAAAAAAAAATTGCAACTATTGAATTCTTAACAACAGCCAAAGCCAACGCAAATAGCAGTATTAAGAAAAAATCCTTTTTTCAGGTATTGTTTTGAAAGATGGGAACAGAACTCTAACCATACGCAGGGTAAGGAAAGAAGATGGAGGTCTCTACACTTGCCTTGCCTGCAATGTCCTCGGATGCAAAAAAGCTGTAACTTTCTTTGCAGTAGAAGGTCAGTACAGATTTGCTTCTCTTATTTATTTGTGCTTGAAATGATAACTGCTAAAAAGGAAGCCTATGCATCATGTCTTGGTCACAGTTTTGAAAACGTACTAGCAGTGCTTTTGCTGAAAGTTTCCTTATGCCAAAGTGGATCAGATTTATTTATTGATAAGGCTCCTAATCAAGCTCGAAGTGGGTGAGGGCACACCACGCTGGCAACCCAGTGATTTTGGTTTTTGAGGCAGATATCTTGGTCTCCAGAATCACACCTTTCATTATGAAATCACAGCTGGCCATTATGGTGGCAGAAAAAAACCTGAAAACATAGAGTGAGTGCAAATCAATACAATAATACCTGCATCTGAGTCTGCAGAGAGCCTGGCACACCTCAGTGGGTATTAATGAGGATACTTAACAATGCTGATAACAATGCTCAACAATCACTGCTGTCAAGACATCTAAGAAAGGGGAGGAAAGGAGGAAGGATCACGCACAATCTCCAGTGAATGGTGTCCCATTTTGGTGGCATGAGTGGATGGCACTTGCTGGTACCCTCTCACATCCCCTCCCTCATGGGTGACCAGATGTCCCGATTTTATAGGGACAGTCCCGATATTTGGGGCTTTTTCTTATATAGGTGCCATATTTTACTCCCATCCCGATTTTTCACACTTACTATCTGGTCACTCTACCTCCCCCTACCTGTCCTGTGGAGATAAAAGGCCAAAAGGAAAGAGAATAGCTTTGAGGGCCTCCAAGCCTCACCAATGGGATTTCAATGTATAGAGTTCAGAGGCCATCCAAGTTTCACATCCATCCAGCATTCACTACTTTGATGGTGGGTATGTGGCCAGGCAGCTTCCTCCCTGACTCTAGTGGCTGCTGTTCCTCCCTCTACCAGAGGTTGTCTGCAGACTCATTGTAGCGGTTACACTTGGGTCATGTTTTCAAACTCATCTATGCAACCATTAGGGCTGAAAACACCCATGAGGCAAGCATGTGGAGGGAGCTTGGGAGAGAACCACTGTTTCTCTCCTCCCCAGTCTAGAACCCTGGTTCATAATCTTTGGCTCAGCAAAGCCCTTAATCATGTGCTTACCTTTAGGCATTTACATAAGTTGCAATGAAGTCAACGGGACATAACCATATGCTTAAAGTTACGTACATGTTTACATGCTTTGCCAAATAGGTATGGACTAAAATGTGCTTAAAACGTAAGCATGCATGTGAGTTCTTTGCTGAATCAGGGCCTAACTGTTGGGCTTAGTGCCTAGATTGAAGCTACTTCTCATGGTAAGCACTACACTCTGGCAGTTAGTGTTTGTTCCATTACCATCAGGCCAAATCTGACTACATGGTGTGAAAATTAAACCCTAACAAGTGGTCAAACTATTTTGCGACAAAACCAAACTGCTCTTCGCCTTCCACCAACAGTAAGGACGCTGCCAATTAAAAGCATTGATCAGGAGCTCCTTGCTTTAGTTATTAGTATGTTACCTTTATATGTTTAAGAAAATAGTCACTAAATACTTCAGGAATCTCTGTCTCATAAATCAGGGCGATCAGCCACTCTGTTATCCTGAGCTAGTGAAAGTTATCGCCTGTTGTTTTTGAGTTCTCATTAGGTTATGGAGTTGATCTATTTGGGCAACATATTTTTGTTGGGTGCAAATTATCTGTAAATAACCCTAATGTAAATACTTGCTCTCAGCTGGTCCAATAAATGTGATTGTTCAGGGTATGATCAGGCAAGTCTGTGAAAACTGGAAACACATTTATGACATTGTTTCATGTGAAGAAAGTCATGATGCAGCTCATCATGGGCAACATAATGGAAAAACCCCAGTGTGCTATTGTGTGGGAGAACCTATATGATGCCAGGGCTGAAATGTACAGGAACACACTTTGAGAAATGGGGGTGGGACAGAAAGTAATTCCTCTGATGCTTGTTATCAAATGTTCAAGTGGTACCATGCTTAAACCTGGAATAAGGATTCTGATTCATGGATATATTGTCTCAGGACCACAAGAATGGCAAACAGTCCATATTTTCATATCCCAGTTTAAGAAGTTAAAGAAATGATAGAGATGTTGTTTCATAATACAGAGGATCATTCTTGCAACATCTTATTTCCTACATAGCATAATCACTTTTTTCTGTGCATGAGAAAAACTTATTCATTTTTGGGTGCTCAACATTCATCTAGCTTTTGTGTTTTCAAAAATAGCAATTTCCTTTAAAATCTAAGATTTCACCTTTTATTTCTTAATTGCTAAGGGCCAAACGCTTCCCTCGATTATGCACATTCAGCCTCACCAAAACAAGGCTGTCTTCAACCATGCAAGGGTGTAACTAAGGGCAAAATTTGGCCATAAGAGTCTTACTAATCCTTGCTGCCATTTCATTGTGCACTAATTTGTAGGAATCAGAAAGCTTATGAGAAAACAATGCATCAAATCCTGTGCTGACCTATCTCATGCAAAATTCCATTCCTCATTGTCTTGAGTGGGGTTTCACAATGTGTAATTCAGTGTGGAACTTGGCCCAATATTCCAACCTATAAGAAACAAGCGTTGCCTTAGTTGGCTTGCTACATGTGGCACTTTTAAAATGAACCTTTGGAACAAGGAACTCTATGCAGTCCTTTAACTGATGACCTAAACCAATAAGCTTTCAGCTATCAATGCTTTCAGCTATCGTTCATTTGTTTCTCCCCAGGCGCCGAAGAGAAAATGAACCTGGAGCTCATTATCCTGGTTGGGACTGCAGTGATTGCCATGTTCTTCTGGTTGCTTCTTGTAATCATTCTCCGGACCGTTAAACGGGTAACGAAACCATTCTTTTACTGTCCCACCAGCATTGGTCTTGCATGACAAATGAAAACTGACTACGGCTCTTTTGTGTTGTTCCTTTCCATTGTTCTTAAACCAACAGGCGCATTATTTCTCTCAGTACCATAACATTCCTGCCTGGAATTGAGGGCGCAGAAATTTGGTTTTAATTGACCAGGCATTCGGAGGAAAAAATGCTTGAACTGCTTTTGATTATTAAAAGTGCAAGGATCTGTGTTCATATTCATAATGATGTAGTTGGAGGAAACTACGGACTTGCATTTCTGTGAAATTTTAAAACCCAGAGGAGGGAGAAGTTAGTACATGTGACTGCCTCATTCCAGCCAGCACGTACCATTTTTGTGACTAGAACTGATATTGTTTTCTAGGCCAGTGGAGGGGAACTAAAGACTGGCTACTTGTCAATCATCATGGATCCTGATGAAGTCCCTATGGATGAGCAGTGTGAACGTCTCCCCTATGATGCCAGCAAGTGGGAGTTTCCCAGAGACAGGCTAAAGCTAGGTGTGCTTTCACTATTTTGGATGGGGGCTGAGGAAAGAATACACTGCACAGGGAGCCTGCGGAGGAATTCTGGCTGGCACACACAGAATTGCCCCTGGAACTACATCACACTCTGATAGGATGCAGTGGGTGTTCCCTTTGTGATGGCTCAGTCCTTTGGGCCAGTGCAGGAGATGGCTGGACCATGGCTTCTCCTAACCGCATCCTGAAGGAAAAGCTAGCTTGGTCTAGTTATTGTGTTTCCTGACCCCACTTTCACACCTATATAGGCGCAGCCCACCGTGTGCCAAACCATCATTTCCAACATGGGGGTTGATTTGGTTAATGATTGGCCTAGCTTTTGTCCACTGCTTTGACAATAAGTCTAAATCTGTTCATCTTCTCATTACCAGGTAAACCCCTTGGGCGTGGAGCATTTGGCCAAGTCATAGAAGCAGATGCATTTGGAATTGACAAAACTGCTACCTGCAAAACTGTTGCAGTAAAAATGCTGAAAGGTAAAAATGAAGACTAAAAGCATCCTAAAAAGACATCATGTCCTAGGAGGGTTTAGTTAACAATTGCTGTGAGAATAATGTAACTTATGTCTAACTGTAAGGAGGTTGCTCGTTAGAGCTTCTTTACTATCACTTTATAGATCTACTCAGGTGCAGAAGTTAAATGTGCTCCTACAAGTAATCCTACACAAGTGTGATTTCTGCAGTGTTTACCTCCATACTGTACCTACAGTGTGAGCTTTCTTTCAAACCCTAAACAATGACTTAGCTGTTATCTGGGGCGGAGAAACTATTCAGCTAGCTTACTCCTTGGCTGATTTTAAAGAGCTCTTCAATATTATTGTCAGTGATGTGGATGTTTTGACATTAAATACAAAGCTGAGCTCCCAGAATCATTCCTCCTTCCCAGGACTCTGGAACCCAGAGAAGCCATTCCAGGTTTCACACTGAGACCAGTGAATAATGGGAGAGGACTTTGGGAGTTTTGTCAGTGCTGCGTGAGTAGTCACACAATACAGGCACTGCGAATAAAGCTAATTGTTTATGTGCCATGCTGTCAAGTCTCCTGGTATAAGGACATAACATTAATGAGATAGGTCCCCCAGCAAATTAAGAGAGGACCCCCCCCACCCACCTACATAAGTTCCTGGCGTTCACCAAATCTGCCGAATGCTGCTCTGTGCCCCTCCCACTAATATATTGGCTGCTGCTGCCTCCTCTGCATGTTCAAAATGCTGGCAAATCATCCAGTGGTTGTTCTCTTTGATTGGGTGAGAGGCTGTGCAGCCCCCTACCCTGCCCCGCCTCCTCCCTTTCACGGGCCAACCTAGTGCCACAGGACAAGTGGTAGTCCCTGGCACTCAGACACCAATGGGGTAATGGTTATACCTCTGGTAACTGAAAACTCAACAGACTCTGCTTAAAATGTTGCATAGAGCAAAGAAGATTCCATGCAGTAATACACTGATTGTCTCTCCAGTCTGACATTTTACCTTTTAGGGTGACCAGATGTCCCGATTTTTTAGGGACAGTCCCGATTTTTGGGTCTTTTCCTTATATAGGCTCCTATTACTCTCCACCCTCATCCCGATTTTTCACACTTGTTGTCTGGTCACCCTGTTACCTTTTGGCAGCATTCGGGAACTGTTCCAAAATAAAGCAAAACCAACCTGTAACTCTACAGCTCACGAGGGCCAGAGCATAGTTACGAGGAATGTATGTTTTGACCCTCACATGAGAACCATAGCCTAGGTTAACCTACAAGACCATTTACTCAATATGCCAAAATACTAATGGATGTGGCTAGCAAAGGGAAAACCCTTTATTTCTGTTATGCTGATCAGTTGTATAATTTTTATCCTTACAGAGGGTGCTACACACAGTGAACACCGAGCACTTATGTCAGAGCTCAAAATCCTCATTCATATTGGTCATCATCTAAATGTTGTCAATTTACTTGGTGCCTGCACAAAGCCAGGAGGTGAGTGACCGACTGAGAGTCCTCAGTGCTCTCTGGGTATAGGATGTCTCTTCTGTGGTTGGGGGCACTATCTCAAATTCAGTAAGACCATTTCTGATTAGTGGAGAATTGAGTTTCCATCATTAGCAAGACCCTGATTTTCCAGTATAGTTATTCCAGGGCTGTTCATTATAAGAGTCAGCATGATCCAGTGGTTAGATCAGGGGATGGAAAGGCTGGAGTTCAATCTGTCAGCTCTGTCGTTGATGTGCTGTGTCACCTTGGGGAAGTCACTTTACCTTTTGTACCTCAGTTCAGCTCCCCCATCTGTAAAATGGGGTAATAATGCTTGCATATCATTAGCAAAGCCTTTTCGATCCTTGGATAAAAGGCATGCTACGTGCAGATACAATATTATTTTTCTTTATGGTGTGGACCATTCATATTCCTCACACGAAAAACTCAAATGCTATGTAGTTGTCCAAAGGAGGAGTAAACATAGTTTATAATTAGAGAGAGGCCAGAAACAGAATTCTGAAAGCAAACACATTTGTTGGTTTGGGATCAGAATCTAGATCCAAAAATGCCACAGGTAGCCCCTATGTCTTTATTGGGCTAAAGCAAAACCACAAATTGTACCACTCTTCTCAGCTCGGGGATAAAAGGTGATTATGAGTCTGGATCCTAATTTGGATGGTTAAATCTATTTTACTTACAATTGTAACAGTTTTGGTGTAACAAGGCCAGCATCGTTCACTAGTTTGGAAGATATTTAGAACAAGCAACTTTGTAATAACTTGCCAAAGAAGCTGACTCAGTCGTAATTTTAATATTAATACAGTTAGGCTAAGAATTTCCTTCACGCAGTTCCATAACTATAGTACATTACTGGGAAGAAGAAGAATCCCATAAATCTTTCTAAAGGTAGACATAGCGACCAATTATTACTTGTAGATGCCAAAATAAGAAGCCTATATTCAATAGTTGGATTTTAGATCAGCATTTCCAAATGTCAAATGTCCAAGTAACCCAATCTGAGCATCGGCGTACAACATTTGGGCAGCTCATTAAGGTACCTGTGTGTGTTTGCAAATTGGGCTTTAAGGACCAAATATTTTAAAACATGGAGACTCAGCTCCATGCACAAAGATGCATGAACAGTTATGAGTACATGAAAGTAGTTTACTGCAATTGGGTGGTTAATTGCATGACTGTGCATGCAAGTATCAGTGTATATGGATATTTGCATGCACAGTGAGCCAATTTGCATGTATTGTCATAGCTGCTTGCACGTGTAAATATAAGCACACAATTCATACACATTTTCACATGCAAAATGAGGCCTCTGCTTTTTGAAAAATTTGGCGTGAAATGTTATTTCCCCCATCCCACATGTTAATCAGAAAAAGTGTCACTTTCCTTCTTTGAACAGAGTTTTGCTGTCTATATTGTGGATATTTTCTTTAAAAGTATTTGGAAAGATGGTGGAATGATTTTTAGAAGAATACATATTTTTAGCTGGGCTGAACTGGGAAATAAATAGCTTTCTAATTAATTGGTTTATGTTTTATGCAGGCCCACTTATGGTGATTGTGGAATACTGCAAGTTTGGAAACTTGTCAACTTACTTAAGGAGCAAGAGAAATGAATTTGTGCCATACAAGGTACAGTCTGCTGTCATCGTCAAAATTAAAAATAGAGGCTAAGGAGTGATGAAACTTTATTTTTAAAACTCTTTTTATATTCTAAGTGGAAAGCTTGAGGATTATTGGGGATGTATCTTTGTATTAATATTAATTATGATAATCTTTAGCATTTACCAGAGAAGTTCAATATAGAAAAGGCATTACAGGTTGTCTAGTTAATCCCCATGCCCATACAATATAGATAGTTTCTTATTCTAAGCTTTAAATGTGCAAAGAGGAGGCATCTACCATTTTTCTTGGCAGACTATTCTACAGTCTGCTGTATCTGCCAGGGAATTTTTCCTGATTATCAGCCCAATTTTTTCCTTAATTTCAGCTCATTACTCTTAGTCAAACTAGCTTGTACCACCTTAAATCACTTCACTCCCTGCTTGTGTTTATACCCTTCTGTAAACAGCTATCATGTCCCCCTTGTTCATTGTTTAGCCAGGCTATCCATATAGAGCGCTTTTAATCTTTCCTCGTAAATCAATTTCTCCAGCCAATTTATCGTTTCATCTTCAAAGCTTTCTCCAAAGATCTAACTAATCCTCTCTGCGCCTTTTTGAGATCCCTGTTTTAAGGATGGGAAAATGGAGCAGAGAAATGAAGGCCAGTGTCTAAATCTGGACCCCTCTGTCAGTGGCCTGATTTTTCAGAAGGAGTTGGTGGTGTTCATCACCTTTGAGAACCACTTCTGGGGTACATGAATATATATAGCTTTAGATTTTCCACATAGAACATTTTTGCCTAGGAGACTTACCCAGAGCCCCAGAGGGAGCCAGTGTTAAGGGGATTAGAAACTCTGGAGAGGTGCCCTGCAGTTTGCAGGTCATATGTCTTTCTTCCTACATGAGAGCCTTCTTTAACTGTATCACTTTCCTGAGGGTTTTTTTCCTGTATCCTTGGGGGCAGGGAAAGGAGAGTTTTACTGTTTTATATTGGTGAGTGCAATCTACTGCTCCCTCTCTTGGGAGTTAGCAGGGTAAAGGGGATCAACAGGAATCTGTTATGTCTGGTTACAGAGCAGGGACAGAGGAGGATGAAGTAAGGGGATGGGTTTTAAGAGGACGTTGAATGTCATAGATTCATAGATATTAAGGTCAGAAGGGACCCTTACGATCATCTAGTCTGACCTCCTGCACAATGCAGGCCACAGAATCCCACCCACCCACTCCTGCAATAAACCTCTCACCTATGTCTGAGCTATTGAAGTCCTCAAATCATGGTTTAAAGACTTCAAGAAGCAGAGAATCCTCCAGCAAGTGACCAGTGCTCCATTCTACAGAAGAAGGTGAAAAACCTCCAGGGTCTCTTCCAATCTGCCCTGGAGGAAAATTCCTTCCCGACCCCAAATATGGCGATCAGCTAAGCCCTGAACATATTGGCAAGATTCACCAGCCAGATACCCAGGAAAGAATTCTCTGTAGTAACTCAGATCCCACCCCATCTAACATCCCGTCACAGGCCATTGGGCCTATTTACCATGAATATTTAAACATCAATTAATTGCCAAAATCATGTTATCCCATCACACCATCTCCTCCATAAACTTATTGAGTTTAATCTTGAAGACAGATAGGTCTTTTGCCCCCACTGTTTCCCTTGGAAGGCTATTCCAAAACTTCACTCCTCTGATGGTTAGAAACCTTCATCTAATTTCAAGTCTAAACTTCCCAATGACCAGTTTATATCCATTTGTTCTTGTGTCCACATTGGTACTGAGCTTAAATAATTCCTCTCCCTCTCCGGTATTTATCCCTCTGATATATTTATAGAGAGCAATCATATCTCCCCTCAGCCTTCTTTTGGTTAGGCTAAACAAGCCAAGCTCCTTGAGTCTCCTTTCATAAGACAGGTTTTCCATTCCTCGGATCATCCGAGTAGCCCTTCTCTTTACCTGTTCCAGTTTGAATTCATCCTTCTTAAACATGGGAGACCAGAACTGCACACAGTATTCCAGGTGAGGTCTCACCAGTGCCTTGTATAACGGTACTAAAACCTCCTTATCTCTACTGGAAATACCTTGCCTGATGCATCCCAAGACTGCATTAGCTTTTTTCATGACCATATCACATTGGCGGCTCATAGTCATCCTATTATCAACCAATACTCCAAGGTCCTTCTCCTCCTCAGTTACTTCTAATTGATGCGTCCCCAGCTTATAACTAAAATTCTTACATTTCTCACTATTAAATTTCATCCTATTACTATTACTCCAGTTTACAAGGTCATCCAAACCTTCCTGTATGATATCCCAGTCTCTCTCTAAATTTGCAATACCTCCCAGCTTTGTATAATCCGCAAACTTTATTAGCACACTCCCACTTTTTGTGCCGAGGTCAGTAATAAAAAGATTAAATAAGATTGGTCCCAAAACTGAGGATCCCTGATCCCTGAGGAACTCCACTAGTAACCTCCCTCCAGCCTGACAGTTCACCTTTCAGTAGGACCTGCTGTAGTCTCCCTGTTAACCAATTCTTTATCCACCTTTCAATTTTCATATTGATCCCCATCTTTTCCAATTTAACTAATAATTCCCCATGTGGCACAGTATCAAACGCCTTACTGAAATCTAGGTAAATTAGATCCACTGCGTTTCCTTTGTCTAAAAAATCTGTTACTTTCTCAAAAGAAGGAAATCAGGTTGGTTTGGCACGATCTACCTTTTGTAAAACCATGTTGTATTTTGTCCCATTTACCAGTGACCTCAATGTCCTTAACTACTTTCTCCTTCAAAATTTTTTCCAAGATCTTGCATACTACATGTGTCAAACTAACAGGCCTGTAGTTACCTGGATCACTTTTTTCCCCTTTCTTAAAAATAGAAACTATGTTAGCAATTCTCCAATCATATGGTACAACCCCTGAGTTTACAGATTCATTAAAAATTCTTGCTAATGGGCTTGTAATTTCATGTGCCAATTTCTTTAATATTCTTGGATGAAGATTATCTGGGCCCTCCGCTTTAGTCCCATTAAGCTGTTCGAGTTTCGCTTCTACTTCAGATATGGTAATATCTACCTCCATATCCTCGTTCCCATTTGTCATGCTACCATTATCCCTAAGATCCTCTTTAGCCTTATTAAAGACTGAGGCAAAATATTTGTTTAGATATTGGGCCATGCCTAGATTATCCTTGACCTCCACTCCATCCTCAGTGTTTAGCAGTCTCACTTCTTATTTCTTTGTTTTCTTCTTATTTATATGGTTATAGAACCTTTTACTATTGGTTTTAATTCCCTTTGCAAGGTCCAACTGTACTTGACTTTTAGCCTGTCTCACTTTATCCTTGCATGTTCTGACCTCAATAAGATAGCTTTCCTTGCTGATCCCTCCCATCTTCCACTTCCTGTACGCTTTCTGCTTTTTCTTAATCACCTCTCTGAGATGCTTGCTCATACAGCTTGGTCTACAACTCCTGCCTATGAATTTTTTCCCCTTTCTTGGGATGCAGGCTTCCAATAGCTTCTGCAGCTTTGACTTAAAGTAATCCCAGGCCTCCTCTGCCTTTAGATCCACACATTCTTCAGTCCAATCCACTTCCCTAACTAATTTCCTTAATTTTTGAAAGTCAGCCCTTTTGAAATCAAAAACCCCTAGTTGCAGATTTATTTTTGTTAATCCTTCCATTCAGTTTGAACTGAATTAGCTCATGATCACTTGAACCAAGATTGTCCCCTACAACCATTTCTTCTATGAGGTCCTCACTACTCACCAAAACCAAATCTAAAATGGCATCCCCTCTATTCGGTTCAGAAACCACTTGATGAAGGAATCCATCAGCTATCGCATCTAGGAAAATCTGAGCCCTATTATTACTAGCACTCTTCCTCCAGTCTATATCTGGGAAGTTAAAGTCTCCCATGATCACGCAGTTTCCATTAGTATTTACTTAATTAAAAACATTAACGAGAGCTCTATCCATATCCAAATGAGATCCCGGCGGTCTATAGCAAACCCCAAGCACTATCCCAGGGGAGGCTCTAGTAGTTTTCTTCCTCAATGTAATTTTTGCCCAGACGGACTCTGTCTTATCCATTCCATCGCTTCTTATTTCTTTTCATTCTACCTCATCATTGATATACAATGCTACTCCAGATAAGCAATGGGGATTATGGGGATGGGAATCCGTGAGGATGGAAAGCAGTGTTGTTTGGCAAGAATAGAGCAAAAGTGAAGCAGGAGAGACTGGATTTGTAGAGGCGGGAGTCTGCATGGGGTTAGGCCTATCTCCAGAGGCATTTGGTGGCATAAGAGCAGAAGCAGGTAAATGAGATGGGTGGGTTTGTGGAGGTGGGATGGACTTTGCAGTGAGAGAAGAAGCAAAGGAATGAATAGTGGCATGAGTGGTAGAGTGGAGGGATCCAGTAACAGAGTGAAGGGGAAGTCACCTGACAACATGCTAGTTCAGCAAGCGACAGGATGTAGTAGCACCTGCTTATAAGTGCTGCTGACTGACATAGGAAGGTGGAGGGCTGCTGCACCCCCATGGAGGGGGCCACAAGCAGGTTAAGTGCCTCCTCCACGCCTTCTCTCCCCCTCTGATGCTCAGTGACTTCCCTGATTTATACACTGTACAATATCACGTCTGCCTCAGAAACACTCTGATTATTTTTCCTTTCTAGACTAAAAATGCCAGATTTAGGCAGGGGAAAGAAAACTACGCTGGTGAAATCTCAGCGGACTTGAAGCGACGCTTAGATAGCATCACAAGCAGCCAGAGCTCGACGAGCTCGGGATTTGTGGAGGAGAGATCCCTCAGTGACGTAGAGGAAGAAGAAGGTAGGATTTGTGCTCACTTAGTTTTGGGCCATTTGTCATTGGTAGGGGCTGCCTTAGGGCTCAGCACTTTGATCAGGCTCATCTGGAGGGAGGCCACAGTTCAACTATATGTAGACTCGGCAGAATTCAACTTTATTTGATGTATAATTTCAAAGGAATTAGGGTTTATTTTAAAAGTTTTTAAAAGTTTTGCACAGTCATGGGACATGACATTGCGATTCAAAAAGTTAAGCTGCATAAGCCTTAAAACACGAGTTGTCAAAACATACAAAGTAAATATCTTTAAATCAAACCCTAATAAATTCTCAGGTAGCATTTGCTTACTTTGCCTAGCTGTACATTTCTGTTATCATTGATACAAATATGATTTTTTTGGGTTTTGTGTGTATGGTAAAATCAGTGTTTACTGATCCTCCCAAGCCTAACTATACAGTAGCGGGATTGGAGTTATAATCAGATCATTCTATAGCAGTTCCTACTCAGCAAATATCCTAATGATGTCATGACTGAGCAAGGACTGGACCATTAGCAGGTGTGGTTATGGACCTTACCCCTCCAGTTTGCTAGAGTGTGAGATTAAATGTCTCCCTCCTTCAAGTAACAATTTTTCTATGATCCACAAACCTTTGTACTTTCTTCCCTAATGGGGGCGGAATGAGAACTCCCTTCAGTTCCACTCTTAGCTCATCCACTGGGATTGCTGCAAGACTTTGCTTTCACTAGGTACTACATGAGCTGATTTTTGCAGCTCTCCCAGCTCTTGTAAACTCTGGAAACAAATAATCAAGCCTGAGATTTGAACATGGGTCTCTCGTACAGTAATGTAAAGTGCTGACTACTGGTCACGGGATTTGACAATGTATTTTAAATAAGAAACATCCGTAGGTGAAATCTGAAATAGAGAACATGTTTGATTGTTGTCATCTTGCTCCTTGTAGCAGCTTCTGAAGACCTTTGCAAGAACCCTCTGAGCATGGAGGACCTTATCTGTTATAGCTTCCAGGTGGCCAGGGGGATGGAGTTCTTGGCTTCACGCAAAGTAAGAATCTTTTCAGGGAAATGGCATTTTTCATATGGTTAACCATTGTAGAAAATGATGCTACAGGTTCATAGAAGGAAGCGATAGGTTTGTCATTGGACTGGCAACCATCCACAACATTTTCTGATTGCTCCAAAAAATGTCGGAACCATTAATATGACAAAATGAAACAGCCCATATGAGGTGCTTTGATTGACATGAATGTTAGCAATTTGTATAAGGTTCATTGTTCTCTGATTCATAAAAGAATGATAAAGTGCCTGGAGGGAATGACATCTGAGGAAAGATTAAAAGGAATGAGGGACCAATTCCTGATAAGAAGAGCCACGTTAGAATAAAAAGGCTTTGCTCTGAAGAAATTGCTCTGTAGGGCAGTGGGAAGGATGGAAGCCCCTGTTCATGACACTGCACAGAGACACTGTAGACTAAGAGATGCATGTTTGTGGGCACTGTGAATCTCCCCTTGATGGATCTCCGCCTGACCTGCTAACACAAAAGAAACACCACATTTCCCCTGCATTTCATCCCAGAGCAGATGCCCCATCAGGATTTGATCCTAACTTTGTATAACTGGGCCAAACAATAGCTGATCATTCGCAAATATTCTGAAGGCTGTAAACACCAAAAGGAAAGAGGAATTATTAATGGTGGCACAGGGCATAAAAACAAGGAATACTAGGTAATATGCAAAGGCAAAATTAGGCTGGATATCTGGATATATGACCAATGGTGGTATCTGTTAGAATGTAGAATAGTCTCCCACGGAAAGATTGGAGAGTCCCTTTGTTTTAGTCATTTAGAAGGGCATTTGTCAAGGCCTGAAAAATATATAAGAACAATCCTGCATGTGTAACCTACCGGTCAGGTAGGGTGTGTGTTATGTCCCCCTCTGTGCCTGATCTACAGAGCATGAGCGTTGGTTACAGACCCCAGCTCCAGAGCCTGTAGGTCAAGCTGTAGAGAGGCCTGTGAGTTTAGCTATGGAAGTCCCTGGTGCATTGGCCATGATGGCGGCTATCATACTGGCAGAGATAGAGAGATGTACTTTTCCATCTTTAATTGTTTCCAGCAGAGAATAATTTCAACATTGGGCCTGTCATATGACATTTTTCACCATTTCAAGTATATTAAAAAGGGTGAAGTATCATAGATGCGATGGGGAATGTGGATTTGAATATAACCAAAGTAAATCTGTGGTAATCAGATCCTAACCTGTTTTGCATCAGTTTCCTGGGATAATTAATTGGCTAACCTCAAGGGCCATGGCTGTTTATTGGTTAAACAGATGTGTGTTTGGACTTGGCTCAGAAAGACTTTTGTTTTCAGGTCAGTTACAATCATCAAAAAAGCCACTTAAAAATCAGTAACTCTGTTGACGTTGGGATTTATTTTTCTTAATAGGATTTAAGAAATATCTGGCCTCTGAGAGTGAGGTCAGCACAGATGTGAAATAGATCAACTCTCTGAGCAGAGAGTTCAACAACAGCCAACCTATAAACTTGTTTTCTTCCCTTTGCAGTGCATTCATAGGGACCTGGCTGCTCGTAATATCCTCTTATCACAGAATAACGTGGTCAAAATCTGTGATTTTGGCTTGGCACGAGACATCTACAAAGACCCAGATTATGTCAGGAAAGGAGATGTAAGTTTTGGAGAATAAATGTTGGAGACGTTTAATTCGAATTAACTATTCTATTTTAACATGTTGTTTTTGGAAACAGTGTTCTCTTTTTCCTGTCTCTTACTAAAGTTTAATTATTTTTTTACACTGCTTTCAGGCCAGATTACCCCTAAAATGGATGGCACCAGAAACCATTTTTGACAGAGTATATACCATTCAGAGTGACGTATGGTCCTTCGGCATTCTGCTATGGGAGATATTTTCATTAGGTAAGTCACTTTTATTTGCTACTGAACCTCTAACTTTAACGATAGAGCTGGTTGAAAAAACAGTGAAATTTTTTTTGAAAGTTTTGACTTTACATGCAAATTGGGTAATTGCACATGCAAACATCTCTAATTGCCTGACTTGTTCATATAATAGCAGTTATTGCATGTACAAATCATTTGGTTGAAAATCAGGCCCAGAATTTTAAGTGTCTTCTTAAAAAAAGGTTATCATTTTAGGAGCTTCGCCATATCCTGGTGTAAAAATTGATGAGGAGTTTTGTAGAAGACTGAAAGAAGGAACAAGGATGAGAGCACCAGACTATACAACACCAGAAATGTAGGAACTTGCAAATATGCTTTATGGTAATAGCAAGCATCTGTGTAGGTAGAATATGCCCCCCTCATTGCCCTGATATTGTCATGGTTTTATCCCACTAGATATCAGACGATGCTGGACTGCTGGCATGGAGAACCTAAGCAAAGACCTACTTTTTCTGAATTAGTGGAGCACCTGGGAAACTTACTGCAAGCCAATGTTCGTCAGGTACGTGAATATAGATATTGTACCAATGCTACAATATTCTGCAGTGGTGCCTTGTTGGGCCATTGTTATACCACATCACCTTGGGGAGTTGAGGCAGATGGCTGAAGAGGATGGCCCAGGTCACAGAGATTTGTGATAATAACAAAACCTGGCCCATGTCTACCCCTCCCTCCCAGCAAGGCTTCCCACTGCCCCCTCAGATTGTCCATATGGATAGCTTTGGGGTTAGTCCAGGGAGCCAGCTCTATCCTGTACACCACTTCATTTGTCCCACTTCTCACTGTCTGCTTGATAACTACACAAATGCCAGTGGTAAGGGCATTAGCCCAGAATTCAGGGCACCTGGGTTCAGTGTCCTCCTCTGCTACAGACTTCCTGTGGGACCCTAAGCAAGTCAGTTAGTTTCTCTGTGACTCAGTTCCCCATTTGTAAAATGGGGGTAGTAGCACTTCCCTACCACTCAGAGGTGTTGGGAGGAGAAATATATTAAGACTGTAAGGTGTTCAGATACTGTGATAATGGGACCATATAAGTAACTAATTGATCTTTAAATATTCATGGTAAATAGGCCCAATGGCCTGTGATGGGATGTTAGATGGGGTGGGATCTGAGTTACTACAGAGAATTCTTTCCTGGGTATCTGGCTGGTGAATCTTGCCCATATGCTCAGGGTTCAGCTGATCACCATATTTGTGGTCAGGAAGGAATTTTCCTCCAGGGCAGATTGGAAGAGGCCCTGGAGGTTTTTCGCCTTCCTCCGTAGCATGGGGCACGGGTCACTTGCTGGAGGATTCTCTGCGCCTTGAAGTCTTTAAACCATGATTTGAGGACTTCAATAGCACAGATATAGGTGTGAGGTTTTTCGCAGGAGTGGGTGGGTGAGATTCTGTGGCCTGCATTGTGCAGGAGGTCAGACTAGATGATCATAGTGGTCCCTTCTGACCTTAATATTTACGAGTCTATGAGGTCCAGGATGGAATTTCTGGTCAAAATCAGAGAGAAAGAGGAACCACGACCAGCCTTCCTCAATAACCAATGGCTCAGTGGTTAGGGCATGCACCTGGGAACCTAAGTGTTTTATTGGCTATTCTGGGCAGGTGCTATGAATCTATGAAACTAAAATAGATAGATATCATTTCTGTGGATTTCCTGCCACTTGCCTTGTGTGTGTGTGTATTTATATATTTATAAATTCAACTGAGAAATCACAAAAGAAAAGATCATTATAATCGTCTAGGCCAATTTATTTTAAAGAATATAATCATTTGTAACACACTGCACATAATTGGTTTATCTTCTGTACTTTAATGAATTATACATTCCTTGTCAAAATAATTTGTCACCATACATCAATGAGGAGACTTCAGCAACTAGAAATAATCTGTGACTATATTATTATCTGACGTGTACACTGTCTATAAAATTCATTTTAAAAAATCCTCATTGTTAGTTATATCATTTTAGACTATTTAACACTGAAATAGTTTTATCTTTTTTTTATCTCTGCTTATTGTTCACCTTTTGCTTTTCACTCAGATTGGATAATTCTTATAGACTGGTCGGTTTCACTTTCCAGTTCTCATGCTCTAGAACAGTGGTTCTCAACCAGGGGTCCAAGGCCCCCTGGGGGGCTGTGGGCAGATTTCAGGGGATCCGCCAAGCCTGGCCAGCGTTAGACTTGCTAGGGCCCTGGGCAGAAAGCCAGATCACGATAAGAAGCTTACAGTTGTAACTGAAATAAAAAATTAAAAAGTAAACGTTTTGATTGCTTACTCAGATATGTAAAACCATTAGAAGGTCTACATTTTGGTCTAAAACTCTTTGACAATGTCCCTTTAAGTTCAAATCTTTTGATGTATGCTCCAGCAAATATAATATACTGTTTATAGTCAAATAAAGCAGCCCACCATAGCTTTAACTTTTATTGTAAGTATTCTTATTTACAATGCGTATATATATTTTACTCTGACTTTTTTCACTGTATTCTACAGGATGGTAAAGATTACATTGTCCTTCCTCTAATGGTATCACTGAACATGGATGAGGATTCTGGACTCTCTTTGCCAACCTCACCTGTTTCCTGTATGGCGGAAGAGGAAGCCTGCGATCCTAAATTCCATTATGACAACACAGCAGGAATTAGGTATTTTATATGGTGAACATCCCACTGTGGCCTCTAGGCAGTTGTGTTCAGGTTGGGGGAGGAAAAATGAAAGGAAGAGATTTCAGCTGCTGTGGTCCATATTTAACTCTGTTCATAGGGATAAGAATAAAGCCATAGAGTCTCTGTAGGAGGATCTGCATATCACTAGTTTCTTAGCTTCTGAAACACCTGTATAACCTCAATTTTCCCCTGCCGCCCTTTAAAGAGTTCAGTTTCTCGTCCAAAAGTGCTGTGATAGTATTTTTAGCTAGCCCTTAGAAAATGTCTAGTCATTCTTTTCTGGTCTGTTTATATTCTTGTAACAAACCCTGGTGTGGTAAGGATGATAGACCTAGTGATGGGTTCATTAACAAAAGCCTATCTTTACACAAGTCCCCTGATATTTCTACCCAGAAAATGAGCACATTGTTAGGTGGGTCATGAACTGATGGCTAATGGAAGTTTCGTTAAATGGTACTGTTACTGATTATACTTATTTATTATGTATTACTTGTGTTCTGGTATCACCTAGGGGCCCGAGTCACGGATCAGGGTTCTGTTGTGGTAGGCACTGTAAAAACATGTACCAAATAGATGTTCCCTATTGCAGAGAGCGTGCAATCTTATCCAGCAGTGTACAGTGAAGGCTTACTTAAGACCAAACTCCAGAACCCGCACCTAGCTTGTGCATATGGGCTTAAGAAAGGGCTTATCTGCATAAGTTGTGGGGGAGGAAGGAATTTTCTCACCTAGGCGTATCTGTGGTTCCTACTGCAGCCTCAAGAGTTCAGGATGCCAGGGATGGTTGCCAGTGTCTTTCTGCTGCCTCAGAAGAAGCAGGGGTGACTTGGAGGGGTTTGTTGCAAGAGACAAGAGCAGAGATAGAAGAATTTCATATAAGAACCAGAAAGTCCCTTCAGACCACTCAGCCCCAGTTTAATTATTGCAGGGGCACTGAGCCTGCATCCATGAAAGTCAATGACAAAGCTTCCATTAACTTTGTTGGTGCAGGATCAAGCCCTATCCTCCTTAGGAACAGTGCACTTAGGGCTTCCGTTGAAATCAAGGTACTATAACTAAACACCTAAATACCATGTTTTAATAGTGTGATGGTCGATAATATTTACATTTAAAAGATGAAAACATTTGATATAATTGAAAGCATTGCTCTCATTTTCCATTTGTAACACTTCCTATATGGCTTTCCCCAACCCACTCTTCCTGTTATTCTGTAATGACTAAAAGGAAAAAAAACAACATCGGTAATATATGTTTTAAAGGGGCTTTCTGCAATTTTTAGTCTGTTCTGATGAAACAGCAGTGGGAGTGCTGCCCTAAGAGGCGGAGAGCGGGGAATATGAAATGTGACTTTGGATAGATTTATTTTTATGTTCCTGAAGCTGGAAGCATTTTGCAGCCAACAAAGCAGACTAGGATCTCACTGTAGCATACTGAGATGCCTTTTGTCCCATTGACTCCCACTCTTCCAGAAGTAAAGTTGGTGTGGTCCCTTCTTAGGTCAGAGCCAATATTGCTGCAGCTCTTGCATTAGTTTTAGGTAGGCTAGCTTGGAAACAAGGTACATTTCATTACACTTATGTAGAGAGGGAACTCTGAGGTTGCTGCTGATTTGGGCATCTGTGTCCTCCGTGATAGGCCACTGCTGTTTTCTTTGTCACTGATTTACTGAACTCCCTCCTGCTTGGAGGGCTTCTTTTGGAGAAGAGCCTTCAAGAAAGGGGAGATGTTGAACACATAGCCCCAACTCCCACATTTTAACAGGAGACAGTTTGCTCTGTCTGCTGTAGGTGACTCAGGTCCAGTTTGGAGTGTCAGAAGTACAGCCCAAAGAAAGAGACATACAATTGTGGTCCAAGCTTCTCTGTTCGTTAGACTTTTATATGGAGTTTGCAGGAAATGAAACTTGCAGCATCACTCAGAAAAGGAGTTGGTTGTTTTTTAAAAGGTGTTCCTTAGGATTTGCTTGGGGATCAAGGTTTTAGCAGCCGCAGGTCAGAAACATGCCACTTTCTAGCCAGTTTCCCCTTTTCAGTTGAGGTTTGCATAATATGTTTTGACAAATGATTAACTTTGTTGTTGAAAGATAAAGGAGTCTGATATCATCTGTATATCATCATACACCCAAAAGACGGCTCATGAAAACAAACCCATTCTTCTCTTTACAGTCCGTACCGACAAGGTAGTAAGAGAAAAAGCCGACCTGTGAGTGTGAAAACATTTGAAGATGTGCCCTTAGTACCTGCTGTAAAAGTTGTTCAAGATGTAAGTCTGTCTTTTGTTACATCCCTTCATATTCCTTGTGTTGCTTTTCCATTTTTGTGTGTGTTTCCATCTGATCAATTTCCGGCCTCTCTTTGGCTCTTTAAAGGACAATCAGACAGACAGTGGGATGGTTCTTGCATCTGAAGAGCTGAAGACACTGGAAGACAGAGCTCAGCAAGTGACAGTTCCCTTTAGGTAAGGGTCAGCCAGCAAATATGATGGAATAAGACTATCCAGTTTACAGAAGATGCTTAGGCTATGAGTTGTCTCAAAAGACAGACTCTTCTCTGAATGGCCTTCGTGTGCCATATAAAATATAGAAAATAAACCACTGCACACCTGGTTATCTGTGTCTTGTAACAAGTCCCAGGTCTCCTAGGACATTGTAGCTGTCACTGTGCTGTACACTGCAGCTATTCAGAACTTCAAGCAGCAGCACAGAGAGAACGTGTGCTATTTTCTCCACCTTTACTCTACCAACTAGAGAATACTGGGCCAATGGTACACATTTGAGTGGTTCTGATTCTAGCCTGTTCATAACAGTATTGTGGGTTTCTCTATTTAAAAGCAGACCCATGATTTTCAAAGAGCTGGAAGGACAAAAGGGGTAAATTTCAGCGCATTGTACGGGATTTTAGTTCTGAGACTCAGCTAAAAGTCAGTGGGATTCACACAGCTAAAGCCTCACCTACTCCTGTGAAAACCCCTCTGAGGGTCTTATTTTTCTAGGACAACTTCATTCCAAGCAAAGGTTCACTGTAATTACAATTGCAACCTCACACTGCAATGCACGGACACATTTCCAAGCTTTCATTCCACTTCACTCTCAGAGGCCACAGTTCATATCCCACAGTAAGCCTGTACTGCCATAAGAATGATCCCTGTACAGGATGCATATTACATGTCATAGGGGAGTGAAGAGGAAAACCATCTCTCCTATAATCCGGTGCACGTTTAAAAAAGCTTTTATATCAGCGTACAAGCCACCCTTGCTAACGACAACTCTGCTCTGCTTCATGCTGGTTTTGGAGAAGAGCGGTTTGTACAAATTGATGTGCCTAATGATGGCCTCCAAAGGAAACTCTCAGAAGTTATTTCAACGTTGTTTCTATTTCTCTTGCAGTATGCTGGTGCCCAGTAAAAGTAACGAATCTGTGATGTCTGAAGCCTCAAACCAGACGAGTGGCTACCAGTCAGGATATCATTCTGATGACATGGACACCACAGTTTACTCTAGTGAAGAAACAGAACTATTGAGCACCAGAGAGGACACACCTCAAACCTGCTGCACACAGACACTTACCTATGACACTGCTGTTCCACTCAGCTCGCCTACTGTTTAGAACAAAACAAACAACAGGAAATCATATGGAACGTGCCTGTATTTCTTAGACTGGTTGTATTCAGGGCTTATGCACAGGACACCCGCTTTCACAAGAAGGACACGAGTATCACGTAGCAAATTGTGCAGTGATGAGCCACAAGACGCTTGTTCAAGAGACATCAGTTGCTCATGATAAGTTGCTGTCACTGCCGTGAACATATGTATTTTGTTTCTCTGATTACAAAGTCGGGTTGTGGACTTTGAGACCTAAATGAAACACATGTTGACACTAAGTGTCTGTCCAATGGTGTAAAGACTACAGGCAATGGTTTAGCATTCAGCAGGGCGCTTTGTGCTTCCAGTTGTACGAAATAAAGCTCCATCCATGCCTTTTGTTTCTCCTTGCGGCTGGGCTCCAGGAAGAAAATATCACTGTGTTGGTTTCTTGTTTCAGAATGATTTTTTACTGAGACCCCTACAAAAAAAAAAAAAAAACACCTTCCGATTTAAGCTCTGTGTCTAATTGAAGGTTTCTGACTAAATATAGACTGAATTAAACAAAGACAAGGTTGATGGTTGCTCTCCTTGACGGAAAACACATTTGCCTTGGTAAGACCTGATGAGCTATATTTCTTTGGGTAAGAGTTTCCTAGTGAAGTCAGTGAATTTGGGCCTGATCCAACAACCTCCTAAAGTATATGCAAATAATTCTCATGGACTTTAATAGACAATGGATCAGGCCCTGGAACAAGTAGAAATGAAAGTAGAAGTTACCTAAGGCTCATAGCGATCTATAACTTATTTTTAAACTCTTTTTCCTCCCATAGAAGGCCAAATTCTGTGCTGGTATAAACTGACACAGCTCCAATGTACAGCAGTAGAGAATTTGCCCCATAAACTCTTGAGTATCAATGACTTATTACATGGCAGCTCAAACTTCTAGGAGTGGTGATTTTCAACTTAATTAATTGTTGGACAGGCTTTTAACTGTGTTCTTGTAGCCCAGAGCTGTAACGATAACACTGTATATGTACAAGATTTTTAAAATGTACAGCTATTTCTACTGAGTTTCTTTATGTATTTTATTTTTTTTAAGGGTTTTTGTACTATAAAGTCAAATGCTGGGAACCACGAGTATAAGGCAAATATGGCACATATAATATTTATAGCCTGTTTATGTAGAAATAAATATAATATATTAAAATATAAATATATATTATATATATATACTGAACATTGTACTATTCACATTTTGTATCAGTGTTTTGTAGCGTTACAAGGGTCACAACGTGTTTTATAATACCGGAAGTATCTTACTTTATTAAAAGGGATTGGAAAATATAAAAGACAAGGGGACTTTGAGTAGATCTCTTTTCTCCTTTTCTCCTCATGTTCTTATACTCTGCCCGTCACCACACTCGCTGAATGCTGTTAGTTAGTTCTACTACTGAAGAGCAAGTCATGGGGAAACAAAAACAGGAAGCTTACTTGTGTTTTATTACAAGTAAACATAAAATATACCTTTATCTATGTGTCTAACCATTTATATTGTGCACCACTATTGTGTATAAATGTTTGAGTGCATACTGCGGCTAGTAAAACATTGGCTATGCTAATAACTAGAAAAACAATAGTGTTCAATGGAATTGTCAGTGGAACAGAATATTAGCACCTACGGAGTCTTCTGAGAAAGTGTTTCCTTGCATTTGGGAGGGGAAATAGAAGTCTAAGCATACTAATTAATGTCCTGTATAAATGCTGTTTGTAATAAACGGCATTTTCATGCAAGGCATTTTGCAGCTTGCCACATATTTCTCCCACAAATGGAGTACAGTAGCGTTCTCATATTTTCTTTTGCCTGTGTGCTCACAAAATGGAAGATGCAGGCACAAAGGAAGGACTTAAGGCTATTGCAATCTGGACCTTAGATTGCAAACTCTTTGGGGCAGGGATCATCGTCCTTTTAATCTCAGGAAAGCACCATACATATTTCTGGTGTTCTGTACATGTTTGTTAACAGTAACTACAGCAGAGAGAATAATAGATAAATACAGTTGAAAATAAGCCCCCCTGAGAGCATGTCAGTAGAGCCAAAGTGGTTTGTCACTTAAATCCTATGATGGCTTTCCTTTGAATTATATTGTACTGTATATTTGTTATTTTTTATATAATGGAAGATTTCATTTTTATATAATGTAGCATTTTGTTTGGACTATGTTCCATGCCATATTCTGACATAATGTATATCTATCAACACACAGAACATCACATTCCTGAATGGCAATTTTTACACAGTCAAGTGAAGACAGCAAGTGTTGTGTTATATACACAGTCGTATAATATTGTATCTGTATAATATTGTGCCTGGCATGTACGTTGCTGATCTGTGCATGGAGGAGTCCCTGCAGAAACAAGCCTCTTAATGCCCATGGGGAAATGAGGGTGTACCATCACTGCAGCACCATCTCCTCCAGATTTAAAATGCTCCAGGCCGTGGGAGTTTTGAAATCTGGATCAAAATGTTGCAACCTGGGTTCCTCCCCCATTCTGGTCTAATATATGTGAACCACAGTGGTGTGTCAGTGGTACTCTTCCAGCATCTCAGGTGCACATATAACAAATAGAGCATTAAATGTATCAGAACCCTTTAAAAATGGCAACTTAAATATTTTGGCTAATGACTTTTGACCAGTAATGACACAGCTCCTTGCCAGCCAATCAGATTGTTCCATGGGTCCAAGCCTTTTTATGAATGACTAAGAAACACAGGAATGAGCCCCCACCTGCTTTAGGACAGGAAATCAGCCTCTTTATTTTTACATATATTCAGTTTCAGGAACAAGAAAAGCTGCTATAAATGTATTCACATATTTGGCACTTAGTTCCATAATTCTTTTCTGCGGCCATAGCAATTACATCCTTAAAGACACCTGGGCTTTTTATTATATTCTGAATGCAGCATACTTGGCTAGACACAGTCAGGTCACATCTGCCTTGGCAGATGTTTTACATTCTAAAATACATGTTTTTAAGAGACTTGCATCTCAAACAGCCCTGGCAAAGCTACGATACCTCAGAGACACAACCCCTCCCTTTGCCCATCTGCCCCCAAAGGAGACATGGGATGGAGCCTCAAAATTGGACCTGCATCCAGATACCTGAAGTTCAGGAGTGTTTCCATTATGGAGTTTTGGTTCAGCCCCATTGTAAATACAGGGCCAGTTGCAAGGTTTGGGCTTTGAATGCTCCCAGAAGTCAAGAATGTTCAAACACAGGGTCTGGGTCCAGCTCTAGTCAAAAGATTTCTGATTTTTGGGGACATCTCTATGAAACACAGTCCATGCATAAGTTTTGCCTATGAACTTTTCCTCCCTCAAAAGCAATGGCACTTCATGCAGTGATGGGCAGCTCAGTTGGATAACCAAGGCTGACGCCTGTATCATGCGCTCCGCTCCATTCTTCTGAAGTGTACAGCACCACGTTGAGGCCTACAGGGCTTGGATACTGGAAATAGCAGGCCACTGATTTAGCTAATACCATATAGTCATTTATTTCTTTGTCCACCACTCTCCCCCGCCAAAAAAGGCAAGAAGCTGTACTGCAAGTGATAGTTTTTCCCTGGGTGCTGCTGTTCCAGTGGGAGGCTATCATCAGGGGCTTAAATCCATCTCCATCCTGCTGTAAGACCAGTCTAACAATGGGCAAAACGTCGCTGCTTCATTTCTCAGAATTAATTCATGCATTTGTCAGAATGCTTTATAACGACTAAACCAGCAATAAAGCAGGATAAGCACATTCTCAGTTTTCTTTCTAGGCTCCCAAACAGCCACACCCACACGTGATCTGTCACACTTCAGTGACCTAGCGGTCACCTAAGCAGCTGCACATATGGCACAAAGAAAAGCCCGTGCAAAAATGCTCTGTTCCTGGAGAAAAATCCAGGCAGCTGAGGAATGGCTATGCTACCTGAAAGCAAGGGCCATGCCCACCACCACAGGGCTGGAGGTGGAAAGGGCAGGCATGGCCTGTTGTCTCCTTAGTTTGGGCTTACATCCCAATGGCTTTGTGCAGTACACCGCCATACTGTCAGACTTCCCACAATTCCTCCTCTCTGAGTGCAACTGTACGCTACCACATGCAAGTCTCTCGACTGGTCTGCCTCCCATCCTTCAAAAACATAACATTTCCACGGCATTAGGGCCCTTCTTTGGGTGCATGGGGTTGAGTTTTGTCCCTGGAGGTATCATCCTACAGTACTTACTCAGACAAAGCTCCCAGTGGTGTAAAAGCTCCAATGGGGGCTTCGGCTGAGCAAATCTAGCAAACGTAGGCCCAAAAGCTTTGGCATTCAGATGGATTAAGCTGTGGAAGTCTCCCTATGGAGGTGGCAGAACTCCATCACTTGGGTCATTTAAAACGAGTATGGAGAAAGCATTAGAAATGTACTCTAGGGACAATCCTGCAATGGCAGGGGGATGGATTGGCAAACCTAACAGGTCATTTCCAGGTCTTAGTTAAGTGGTTCTATGTATAGTGTGTTCAGAAAGTGTGGATAACCTGAAGAGAAGAAGATGGACTTGGGCATTTTCCTATGACTGAAACCCAAACCATGATTCATTTGAGGTTCACCCATCACTAATATAAAGGATGCCTACGTGCCCTGTATTACATCACAGTACTGTGTATAGCAATAACAGAGGAAAAAAAAGTTAACAATTTTGAAACTATTTGACAAATTTATTAGGTATAAAAGCTAGATTATAAAGACCTTTTATTTGGATTTCAGACCTGGGTTTAAATTCTGCTTGGCTGAATGATGTGTTGTAAGTCACAAGCTATGTTCTCAACTCCTGCCCTCCTGACATTTCAACCTAATTAAATCCTAGAAGGCTTCCCTGGGGTCATCTGGAAACATAGCAGGAGTTCTTAACATATGGTGCTGATAAGCATCACAACATCTGAGATAAGGAGCTGTTTAATGGAATCTTAGGAAGCTTGGGTTTTGTTACTATAAAACTACAATGTAAACCATAATCCCTACATAGATGTAATTAGCTGTTAAGCATATCAGATTCATGACAAGAGGTGTTCTGGTAGCCCATAAATTATTTACTGACTGCCTCTGGTGGGTTAAAATGTGAAGTATCTCAGACTTGCATCTTGTTAGGATGACATATTATGATGAATGATGAGGTTTGCTTTGGTAGCAGTTTTACTAAGCTTGAAAAATCAAACATATGTACCTGCCACTCTGTCTAAAATGAACAGAAGCTCTGGTGTCATAACAGTGATCACAGAAAAGTGCTAGGCAATAGTGTCCTGCTCTCAGGATCGCCAATGAACCACTGATGATTTCTTTTGATGATATAGTGCTTCTGAATTGTGTTTCATTGGCTGAACATATGCCACTCCATCCTGCAGAGGAATGACGTTGGGATGGAAGGGGATTAGTGCTTTCTAGCTTCCTTGTGTAATTTTCAGTTAACAGCTGGTGAATTAAGCTACCTAATAAACTCAGTGGGTAAAATCCTGGTTTTATTGAGGTCAATGGCAAAACTCTCATAGATTTCACTAGGGCCAGGAAGCCACCCAAAGCTTCCAATTTACATCTAGGTTCTCAAATACATGTTACCACAATCTTCACAAGCCAAATTCACCCTGGGTGAAACAACTCAAAATCTGAGTTTTGAACAATTTGATATGAACTTCAAAAGTCAGTCAGTTGCACCAGAAAATTTACCACATTTCAAGAATGAAAAATGTTTTCAAAATTGAAACTCAAATTTTCACATTTTTGATGCAAAAATAACCGTATTGTCAATTTTCTTTTTAAAATGAAATATAAGCAGCAGGGACACACCCAAAGCAAAATGATGAAAGTTTTCTTGAGACATTTCATGGGCAAGTTTTCAACAATTTTACTTAGCTCTACCCATCTTAAATGCACTAATTTCTATATTAAGTCAGTCATGCCTCTTGACATACTTCTGAGAAATAATCTTGTCTATGAAGATAGTTGACAGACTGTTAAACCATAGTGAAATGCATTGTTTTATTCTTGCTTCACTGCCCTTAGTAATAGTTTGGTATACATTTCATTTCTTTGTTAGATACAACCTAGAATTTTTTGGGAGTTTAGGTCTTCAGTTCTTAGTCATGCGAAATTTGTACTGAAGTTAATGGGAGTTTTGCATATGGTGGATAGCAGGATAAAGTCCTTGTTGCATTTTGTTAGTGCCACAACAGTTGTTTTACAGAGTGTATTCCTGTCATGCCTTTGAGTAGGTTTGATATGACAGAAGCCAGACAACAAAAAAATACGAGAGCGTTAAACAAAGGTTATACGGCTGTCACCGTTCTGCACCAGGAGATCTGAAGCCACCATTCCACAGTCGCTATCCAGCACTACCCTCTGTGATGCAGTTTTTTGGCATTACCAAAGGCTGAAGCTGGGGTCTGTATGGCCCACAAGGAGTCCAGGTCAAACCTGTGCCTGCCTGAAGATGTTCTTTTTTTGTCTTCCAGTCTAAACAGGTGTCTATTAAAAATATGACTAATTAAAAAAAATACCTAAGGTTGCTGGAACCGTGTGCACTTGGCAATAGTATATGCTTCAGGTTGGCACTAATGTTTCTGACTGGCCGGCAGATTTTGCTGTTGATTGACACAAGGCTTACCTTACTCCTCCCCTTAGCGTTAAGAGCCTGCTCCAAAGTCCACTGAAGTTGATGGAAAGGTACCCACTTCTGGGTGACTTCAATGGGGGTTGAGGCTCAGTCAGCACTTCCATTTGGCCACCATGCCAGGATGTATTTGAGCCCTCAGGGCTTGATTGTGTTTCCATTCATGTCAGTGCCAAAACTCCCATTGACTTTGTGGGAGCAGGACTGTGCCATTGGTTGAACAGGTAAAATAACCCACTAGCCAGATATACCCACAAAGTTTGCAAAGACTAGTCAGTGTTAGTGTGGCCTTTGTACTGACTCGCTGGTTTCACCTCAGCACTGATGCTTCTGGTCGAGGCAATATTTCCAGGCTTGAGCTGAGGTTGCCCCCTATGTGTTCATAATAGCCCTGTTCCCTGACATTTTGAGGTGGCTCCTGCCTGGCTGCATGGTGGGATAAGATGCGAAACTACGTTGCTGGAATACAGCACAAACAGCAGCACCATTTACTAGGGCAGACCAGCAGAACTGAGTGAAAACATAGCCTATCTTATCAGTTACTTAGTGAGCTAAGGCTCAGGGGTATAACAAAATCTATTTAAACTCTGGGTATTACTTAAGAACACAGCCCTCAGGAGATAACTTGACAATAGGAACTTTTTGGGTGCACTTATGTGTCATTTTCAATTACAATCACAAAGACATCTTTATATTTTCTGATAAAAGTCTTAAACTGGCAACAACTAGTTAGCATTACAGTTTAGCTAAGTACTAAAGCAGCAGGGAGTGTGTAGATAAAGCAGTACAATTATAAACATACAGATTGGTAATGTTATAAAAACAATTGGTCTAGACATTTCAAACCATGTTATCATACTAATACTGCTATTCGTTTAAGAGGCTAATTCAGTTTTATTATCAATTTGCACCTCAGTATAATTATATTAGAGAAATTTTCATGATGACTATACATTTTGCTGGGTCTGTTATGTGAGGCCAGTTTAAAAGTCGATTTATCCAGAACTGTTCACTATGAAATGGCGACATCATTCAAACCCCTCAGATTTTGAGAGGGATTGTAAAATCTGGCCCTAACATTGCATCCCAATTTCACCATGATAATTTGATGTAAATGATATGATAGGTTGCAGAATAATGTGATGAATTGCATTCATTTTGCACATTTACCCATATCTGTTGTACTAGGCCTTGTACAGACATAAGCTAAGATAGTCTGTCTTGTCTATTAGATGGCAGGCTCTTCAGGACTAAGGATAGGGGATTGAGGTAGAGAAGGACTAGAACATACAAGGAGAGTGAACAATGCAATGCTCTGCAAATGTTATCTCAGTTCCACCATTTTTTGTTGTTTCCGGTTTCTGCTTTAAACTTTTTGTTTCGAGGGAGTGGAATTGTTCTGGGAGAGGATTAGCTAAACATACAGACAAAAGGAGGGAGTGGGGACACTGAAGGGAGGGAGAATAAGAGGAGCAAGTAGGACACATAGAAAGATTGAAGAGCCTGGGAGGTGTGTGGGGGGAAGAGGGAATTGAAGCAAACAGCCTATCGGTAAAAGGTAAAGAAAATACAGAGGGACCATAGTAAAGCATCATTGGGCAATAATGGTATTAGTTATTGTAGGATAGTTTAGCACTTCTATGTATACAGTATCTCCCTTCAAAGCCAGTATAGTTGGACTCATGCGGCTAATACAGCCTGACTTTACAGGCAGAGGTACATAAGAAATAGTATCAATACACATTTTTGAAACCTTCTCTTAAAACATTTCTGAGGCCTGGTCTACACTGCAGAGTTAGGTCCACATAAGGTAGTTTACACTGACCTAATAAGGTCAGCATCTACACTACAAGGCCCCTCCCATTGATGTAACTCACCTGCTACATCAACTTTATAACTCAACCTCAGCAAGAGGCGTAGCGCTTAGGTTGATGTAATTAGGTCGATAGAGTGGCAGTGTAAACACTGTGTTGCTTATTTTGCCTCATGGGAGGCAGGTATAATAAGCCAGGGGAGGCTCTGCCTCCCCTGGTGCTTGTCGCTGCCTCTGGACACCTGGTTGCAGGTTTCGGGGGAAGTTTTTCCTTTATTATATCACATGCAGGTTCCGGGGCCTCTGAGGAGCTGGTATGTGCTATTCAGCTTCCTGAGCTCACCAGTAATCTCCCTGGACTCCAGCAAGATTATTGATGAACCCAGGAAGCTGAGTAACACGTACTGCCTCCTCAGCCACCCCGGAACCAGCAAGGGGTATAGCTAAAGCTCAGGTTCTTCTTCTGAAAGAAATGTTGTCATACTGAGGCTTTTCCCAGGTGGCTTGGGGGCTGGGGAGGGGAGGCATGGCTGTGGCTGGCTTGGGGAACTTCTGGACAGGTGGGGGGGCGGGGGGCTCAGGGCTTTCACTAGCCTGGGGCTCCTCCGGCTGAGGTGGGGGGCACTTGTTGCTCTGGCCGGGGAGGGACCGGGGGTTCGGGGCTCTGGCCCAGGTGGAAGGGACAGAGCTGGGGGCTAGTCTCCCCGAAGTCACCCGCCGCCCATGTGTTGACCTAAGTGCCCTCCAAGAGGTCTCCCACAATGCCCACCATTACCGCTCTGGTCACCATTTTGAGCTCCACTGCCCTGTAGCCAAGTACACAGGTATGCTCCCCTTCCCTCGTAAAGCCCCGGGAAATTTTGAACATGCTTTTCTTGCTTACTGCCCAGCTGACCATGTCCGCTCCATGCCCTAACCATACTCCTGCCTGGAGTACATGGAAGGTGGTGGATCTCCCGGGTCTGTGGGGAGAGGAGGCTGGGCTTTCACAGCTCTGCTCCAGCTGCAGGAACTTTGGCATCTATGGCCAGATCGTTCGGGGCATGGAGAGAAGGGCTACAATAGGGACATGCAGCACTGTTGTGTAAAAATGAAAGAGCTGCAGCAGGCATAAAAGAAGGCAAGAGAGGCAAATAGTCACTCTGGTGCGGAACTACAGACATGCCACTTCTACAAGGAGAGGGCTGGGGTCAGGGTGGTGGTGTATGGGTGGGGGGCTGGCAGAGGGAGCAGTAAGGGTTGGGGTTGCGGTGTTTGCGCTGTAGGAAAAGAGGGCATGGTTTTAGAAAGATAGAATACTAGGGCTGGAAGAGACCTCAGGAGGTCATCTAGTCCAACCCCCTGCTCAAAACAGGACCAACACCAACTAAATCTTTCCTGCCAGGGCTTTGTCAAGCCGGGCCTTAAAAACCTCTAAGTATGGAGATTCCACCACCTCCCTAGGTAACCCATACTAGTGCTTCACCACCCTCCTAGTGAAATAGTTTTTCCTAATATCCAACCTAGACCTATCCCACTGCGATTTGAGACCATTGCTTCTTGTTCTGTCATTTATCACCACTGAGAACAGCCGAGCTCCATCCTCCTTGGAACCCCCCTTCAGGTAATTGAAGGTTGCTATCAAATCCCGCTCACTCTTCTCTTCTGCAGACTAAATAACCCCAATTCCCTCAGCCTTGCCTCGTAAGTCATGTGCCCCAGACCCCTAATCATTTTTGTTGCCCTCCACTGGACTCTCTCCAATTTGTCCACATCCCTTCTGTAGTGGGGGGCCCAAAACTGGATGCAATACTCCAGGTGTGGCCTCTCCAGTGCCAAATAGAGGGAAACAATCACATCCCTTGATCTTCTGGCAATGCTCCTACCAATACAGCCCAATATGCCATTGGCCTTCTTGGCAACAAGGGCACACTGCTGACTCAGATTCAACTTCTCGTCCACTGTAATCCCTAGGTCCTTTTCGGCAGAACTGCCGCTTAGCCAGTCAGCCCCCAGCCTGTAGCGGTGCATGGGATTCTTCCTTCCTAAATGCAGAACTCTGCACTTGTCCTTGTTGAACCTCATCAGATTTCTTTTGGCCCAATCCTCCAATTTGTCTAGGTCACTCTGGACCCTATCCCTACCCTCCAGCGTGTCTACCTCTCCCCCCAGCTTAGTGTCATCTGCGAACTTGCTGAGGGTGCAATCTATCCCATCATCCAGATCATTAATAAAGATGTTGAACAAAACTGACCCCAGGATGGTTTTAAGGAAGAATGAACAGAAAGATAATTAAAACTTTCTCTGAACCAGTAACCAGTAAAAACCAGAGGTGGAAGTAGGGCGGTACAGTCTGGTACGCCAGACCAGTAAGTTATTTATAGCTGTACCGCCCCCAACCCTTCCACGCAGCTGCATGCCCACGTCTCCTGTCTGGGGTCCGTACAGCAGCCCCACTGGAGGACAGGGCTGAGGGCAGGGCTGCTGCACCGGAGGAGCTGCTGGTGTGGGGCTGCTAGGTGGTCCCATGTTCTGCTCCTTTTGCCACTGTGGTTCCCAGGAGAGCCCTGTGGTTCAGTGATCTCCCAGGAACTGGAGCGGCGAAAGGAGCAGAACCCCACGCTGGCTGCTTCTTCAGTGCGGCTATACCGCCCCCAGCCTGTCCTCCAGCGGGGCTGCTGTACAGACCCCAGACATGAGACACAGGCACGCAGCTGCATGGAAGGGCTGGGGATGGGGCTGCGGGTGGTACAGCCGCACCAGAGGAGCTGCCGGATGGGGCTCGGTTGCCAGCATGTCTGAAAAAAGTATTCTCTGCTGTCAGAGGGAGCTGGTTTGAAGCTCTTCTGTTGGCAATTTCCAAAGCAGGTGTGACTGTGAACTGGCTATTGTTCCGGAGAGCAAGCCCTCCTCTTCTCTTGGCAGTCCACACTGCAGCTGTGCCATGTCCGCCCATTGGGAGCGCCCCACCCCCACCCCCGCCGGGTAAAGTGGGATGGATCATAGGGAGAAGAGGGGGAGAGCACAGGGCCCCAGGCTGGGGGCAGGGTGGGGTTACGTGAGGGATCAAGTGAGGAGTCCTGTGGGGAGGTCATGTGTCCCACACACACCCGTTAGCTGGTGCAGCGTACTGGTAAGAAATGAATTCTACTTGTACCACTGGTAAAAACAGATACAACTGGCAGTCACTTTTTCATATTGAAGTAAAATGCATATAGGTAGGTAAACATAGGTGTAGAATAAAAATCTACTGAATTTTTAGACAGGTTTCAGAGGAACAGCCGTGTTAGTCTGTATTCGCAAAAAGAAAAGGAGTACTTGTGGCACCTTAGAGACTAACCAATTTATTTGAGCATGAGCTTTCGTGAGCTACAGCTCACTTCATCAGATGTTTACCGTGGAAACTGCAGCAGACTTAGTTTCCACGGTAAACATCTGATGAAGTGAGCTGTAGCTCACGAAAGCTCATGCTCAAATAAATTGGTTAGTCTCTAAGGTGCCACAAGTACTCCTTTTCTTTTTGTGAATTTTTAGATAAACTGAAAATAAAAGATAAACTAAAAGAAAGATAAACTGAAATTATCTTTATTATTCGCCATCACTTGGTGGCTGTTGCTAACATTCACAGACACTAGCAATAGGTGAATGTGGATTGTTAGAGTCAGGCACGCACAGCAGTCATTACAAGGTTCATAGCATCCTGCCAACAAACAATGCCAGGCTCAGCACACTACAGCAACACACATTCCTGTGGCTCATTATTAAAATGCTCCTTCCAGGCCTCCCTCAGCTGAACAGCTCCTGAAATGCTGCAGGCTCTGGAGCACTGAGTTTATAACAGCACAATACTGAAGACCAGTGCAGGATCCATGCTTTCTAGTAGAGATGGCTGACATGCAGGTTTACCAGGGCAGTTGAAAAGCTGCACAAAACATAATAGATGCCCATGGAATGATGGGATTGAGAAAACTGCGTCATGTGATGGTGAACTTGACCACATGAGCCATTGCAAACCCTTCCCAAAACACCCAGCTGCCAGTGGATGGTGGGATAGCTACCCACAGTGCAGTGCTCTCTGTGTCGACGCAAGAGCTGCTGTTGTGGATGTGCTCTGCTGACATAAGGAGGATAGTGTGGACATGCAGCAGTGGTTTAATTACAGTGGTGGCTGTACGTTGACATAACTTAAGTCGACTTAACGTTGTAGTGTAGACAAGTCCTAACTGTGTTGCTTTAAGATATGTGGACCACAAGGAGTACATGGAATAAAGACTTGACTGGCACGTGTTTGGGATGACCTGAATAACTCACTCATGACTTTGCCACTGTACATGGCTTCTTCTCCTCTCCCGTGACTCCCTGTTAGAGTCTTTCCTCTATAGTGTTTTAGGGATGGGGCTAGAGAGTGAATCCAGATGGATAATAGTGTTGCTTGAACCAGCATTAACTCTGTGACTACTACTGGCGGGGCAACTCAGTTGCAAGAGGACTCAAGCTATGGCAGCACAGTTCATCTGTGCAGATAGATGTGGACAGTACAGCTGCACAGAAGGAAGGCCGTCCATTGCCTTTTCCTGCATAAGCTTGGAAGCTGATTCTAGAAAGGCATTCCCCCTTTCCACTCTGCAACCAGGGAAGGATTTTTTGTAAACTCCAAGCTATACCTTGCAGAAAACCTCAAGAGTGGGGGGGTTCTCCGCAGGAGGGATATCAGGCTTGATTTATTCATTATACTGCATAGTGTTAAGGAAGAAAAATGGTGGAAGAAGTTGGCTAATTCTTCACACAAGCAAAACACTAAGTTAATTTTAACATTATTGTCTAAGCAAAGTAGTTCTTTACTAGCTGAGTCTCAAAGCGTATGTGAAGAATGATAAAAGCCTGGGGGATAGCATTTTAAAACATGTGCTAAAAGTGGAAATAACTTTCACCTGAACTACATCATGAAACTTAATAGTGAGATCTACTAAAATTGCTCCATTTTGGTAAAAGCTTTTTAGAGATCACTGTGCCCCATTCTGGAGAAGGTGCAGATATTGCATAAAACACTATTATGCACTGATGTGAATAGTTCTTCAGCACCATAAATATACTGCATACAAGTCAGTATTTTGACTGCTTGTACAATATTTCAGGTGCTTATTTGAGAGCCACCCAGGAGATCTGATAGGAGAATTTAGGCCTTGATTTTCAGTCTTTTGGCTGCAAATGAACAGCATTCCTAACATTTCAAGCGTACAGTAAGAACATCACCAGTTATACCATGCCTACGACAAGTGATACAAAGGAAATCTTCTACAGTATCAGGAACTGAGGTATTTCCTACACATTCTGAATAGACTGGAGAGTGCTATATATAGATATCCTGCAAATTTCTACTGTCTTGCCAAACAAGACAAGGAAACCTGTTTACTCTTTTTTTTTCTTTTTTTTTTTTACTGAGAGAAAAATAAGAAAATTCCTTTCATGTAAAATGGTTAAAGCGAAAAAATAAACATGCATTTTTTCCATTTTCCATTCTGCATTTGTATTTCCAACTGTTGACTTTAGTAAATACTAAATCAGCGGAAACCAGGCAGTGCCTACTCTGGGAAAACTTACTGATGCCACTAAGAATTTTACACTGGCATGGGCTTTATAAGGGACATTTTCCAAAGGCACAAAAGGGCTGGTCAGTGCCTAACACTCATTGAAAGGCAATGGGAGTTGAGTACCTAATTCACTTTTGTGCCTGTAACAATCTCCCGACCATATTGATATTTGAGAGATGCTCAGATATGATGGTCCTCGAAAAGCCCATATATAAATAAACAAGGAAGGCTAAAGGCTCAATCCTGTGAGTTGCAGAATGTCTCCTCTGCAAAATCTGTGCACCCTCAACTTCCGTGCAAATCAGCCAGTCACTGAATCTGATCCCGAAGAAGGACTTGTTGATTTGACACTCGTAGATAAAAACAGAATGTGGCTCAGTGACCTTAAGTGACATCTATGCAAAATATGTTAACTTTAGTGAAGCTGCAAGAGTGTAACTGGGCAGAATTTGACTCTATGATTTTATAATCCGTGCGCTGTGCACATTTGTGGTAGATTTCCACAGTGTTATATGGCAGCAGGTAGCCATTGTCTGATCTCTTGCATGTTTTTTTAATAGTGTTGAAGGAGCTGACCAGATCTCCTTGTTAAATTTCACTCAATGGAGGACAGTTCTTTGCTTTGATTTAGAGCACTATTTCTGGTCATTCTGCCTGACGGTACCATACTGGACCATACAGGACCCGATTCAGGAAGCTATCCACAAATATCAGTTCAGTAATAGCGGATATAGACCCTTGTCAGGAATGACATCCAATCGATTTAAAAACTGTTTTCCCTGGGTGATGGGCAAATAACAAGTGGTTTGCAAGTTTTCCCAGGAAGCACATAAAACCTTGGATGCATATCGGAACTAACTGATCCTATTTGCTGCACAAATCTCGGCTAGAAATGAGGCAAAAACAATATCTCATGAGGTGTCTGGAACTTTCTGCTTCTGACCCTGGGCACAACTTAAAGAGTGTAGGCAATCAAAATGGAAAAATGATAGGAAGTGGGTTGTCTGAACAGTTTAAAACTTGTCGATAGTCACCTTGTCCTCCACTTCCTCCCTCTCCACCTTCAGTCTGTTTTGTCTACAGACTGTAGCCTAGACTGTAAGCTCATTAGGGCAGAGACTGTCTTTTAAATAAATGTTTTTACTATATGGTGCTTGGAACGATGGGGTCCCAATCCTGATGGCGCCCTTAGGTGTTATTGCAATACAAATAAATTGCTAATTATTATTGTTAGTGTTATTAAAACCATTTGTAAAATGCACTATATAAAGGCTCCCTGGTAGCTCATTCATTTCAAATATGTCTCAAAACCTGTGAGCTCATGTGATGAATGTGGGAATTTTTTGTAATCTTTCTATGAATGGTCTATGTGACTTTGTACTTATCCCCTTGACATCGCTACCGCATGGGGGGAAAGAATTTATTTTCTCCATGGGACCTGGGTGAGTAGGCTAGTTATTTGAGACGTATAGCTACTAGGATTGTCTGGTCTGGAAACCACACATTTGACTGGAAGACCCTACAGAAACAATGGGAACCCCAGGGACCGAAAATTAGCACCCAGCTGAAGAGGCAGCTGAGCATGAGACCACAACATGGCTGTGTCTGGACAACAAGAGTCAGCATTAACAAAAGCAGGGTATACAGATATGGGGGTGTGGGGAGCTCTCTGGGGACTGGGAGATAAAGAGGACAGAGAGAACAGAGATGGAGCTCAGAGAAGCAGGCCATGGCAAACTCCCGGCTTCCACCTAGCTTCTGCCTCTCTCTGCTAACCCAAGGACTTTCAGATTCTGTAGTCCAGGGGACTAATAAATTGTTACTTTGTTTTGGAAAAGGCTGTCTGGTGTTACTGAAGACACTTATTGGAAGCACTGCAGCCTGAAAGGGTAAAAAAAACTCTCCTGCGGGAGTCTGGCATGGCTGGACTCACTACAAGGAGCGACGGACCAAGAAGGGGATTGTTGGTGCCCAAAGACCCAGTTTTGGAGTCATGGAGGCCATGGGTCTGCCCCTGCAGAACCAGTGAGATCCTTGAAGACCAGCACACTAACGGGGTGCTCCCAAGAGTCTAGTTAAAGGCCAGAGCATAGACTAGACCCCATGAATCCATGACTGTTCCTAAATGGTTTCCCATTAAAAATGGCATGCCCTGCTGGCTGGAAAATTGTAATATATTCAGTGAAGAATGGCAACATTTTCAAATGATATTTTCCCCATTTTTCAGTCAGCTCTAAGACAACTGGGCAACAATCCTCTATTTTTGCCACCTGCAACCCAGAGCCTGAGGATAGTTCCTGCCTGCCTCCTGCTGATACTCAACCACTCTCTATGTGGCAGTGGGCCATAGAAGCCACCTGTCCTGCATCCTGCATCCAGCTCCAATCAGCGCTCACTGCTGCTGCAAGTATTATGTTTTCCATACATTTTAATTTTAGATGAAAGAAAATAATAATAAAAAGAACATATATAAAAATCTCCAGGAGAGAGAGACTGAGAGAAGGCGAAGTCCCTGCTCAAAGGAGATTTCAAATTTTCAGTGGAAGCAGGATCATATTCTAGGGCAGTTGTCCCAAAACTGGGGCATGCCCGCTATGAGGGCACAGTGGACCATTCAGGGGGGAATGGTGGGGCCCGGGCCAGCCCCAACAAGGGGTGGGGACGGAGTGCCACCCAGCACTGTTCCGCCCCCAACTGTGCTCCAGCCCTGCCCCCAGTCGGGGCCTCGACTCCTGGCTGAGCGCCCGGCCTCACCCCCCATATCAGCCACAGCTCTATCCTGGCCCCAGCCTCACCCCCCGGCTGCAGCCCACTCCTGTCCCCAGACCTGTCCCCAGTTGTGGCACTGGCCTCAGTCCCCTTACCACTCTCTGCACCGCCCCCAGGAGCCACGGCCCCTGCTGGGGGCAGGGCTGGAGCACAGCTCTAGGGCTTAATCCAAAGCCCATTAAAGTCAGTGGAAAGGCTTCAATTAACTTCAAAAGGCTTTAGATCAGTTTGTTTAACTGATAGCTCATTGAAGCTGGACCCATGTCTATTATCTGTCTGGACAATGCTACTTATCCTTACTGTGCATCATCGTCATTAGCTTCATTAATAAAGATGTGTCAGTGGCCATATCTGCATATTGAATTGCAAGCTCATTGTGCTGTCTTCAGACAAACATCAGGCATACTTCTGAAAATGTAATGCAAGGCAACAAGGTGAAATAAGCTCAGACAAATGGAAAGCAGTCATGGGGATGCATGGGGCAGTAAAATAGTATTGTGCATAAAGCAAACAGCATTTCAATACACAACTTGACAATTTCATACTTCTATATTTTATTATTTTCACTGTTGAATCTTATAACCAATGAAAAGTTTTGTGTTTTCTGTTCAGCACATCAGATTTTTGCAACATCTATGAATGTTATCTCTGCAGAGAATAATGTCTTGTACTGGATGAAATTCTGGCCCTATTTAAGTCAATGGGAGATTTCCTGTTGACTTAAATGGAGCCAGGATTTCATTCGTTGCTTTGATTTCTCTGCAGGATCTCACAAACTCCACAGAAAAAAAATCACCTTTCACTGGTCTCACAGTATTTGAAGCCCATGGGACATTCTCTGTGGAAAAAACAACAATGCAAATTAGACAATTACCCAGGCTTCTCTCTACACTCCTTATCCAACTAAAGGAAGCAACAAGCCATACAAGGAAGGTAAACTTGGAATCCAAAAGGAAAGGATTTCTGGTATTTATAAAAATAAGAGGTTCACACGGAAATTTAATTACAACACTGCTCCTCCCAAGTCTATTTCAGGATGCACAGCATCTTGTTGCCTTGCACATACAGGTTTGTTCCTGTTTAATTTTGAACTGTCTCTTGGTTTCATCACTCCTAATGTTGAAATCCTCACATTGTCATTTAGTAGTACTCAATATTCATAGATAATAAAATTACAGAATCAAAGGGCCAAATCCTGAAAGTCCACTGAATTGAATGGTCATTTTGCCTGGGCTTCATTCAGGCACCTTCCCTGTGGTATTGGCATATTTTATCAAGCAGATATTTGAGTAGTTTTGTTTGCTTTTGTTTTTGTTGATTGTTAGTACCAGCAACCTAGACTTTCTTGGCCATAACAGTGCTAAAAGATTGGCAGATAGGATGCTAGAATTAAAATGAGACTTTGACGGGTCGCCCCTGCCCCCGGAGTGCCACCTGGAACTGGGGTATCACTGAGCCCGCCTGACCCACAAGCCTGAGTTCTCTTTACACCCTGTACTACTGTGCAGCCTGCCAAGCCCTCTCCCAGGCTTCAGACTACACTTTACCAGCACACATATCGGTAGGGGGACACCCAGCCGCAGAAACACACAGATGCTGAAATTAGCTCTGCCTGGGAAGGCTCGGCTGAGGAACTGCCCAGTACTCAAGTGCACACCCCCATCTAGAGAGTAAATCCAAAATTATACTGTCTTTTGCTGCACAGAGATCTGTACAGCAGAAGCTCATGAAATTCACCCCCTCCCTCAATGTGGAGAGGAATATACACAGCTTTCTGCCCCAAGTTATGATTTTCACACACACACACTCTCGTCTTAGACAAAATAAAACAAGTTTATTAACATCAAAGGATAGATTTTAAGTGATTATAAGGGAAAGAACATAACATAAGAACGGCCATACTGGGTCAGACCAAAGGTCCATCCAGCCCAGTATCCTGTCTACCGACAGTGGCCAATGCCAGGTGCCAAGCTCGTGGGTGTAACAGCTGCCCTTCATTCAGGATAGATGTAAGATGCAATTGAGTGCCTTTTGGAGTAAGACAGCTGAAACACAAGAACATAAAAAAGGCCATTGTGGGTCAGACCAAAGGTCCATCCAGCCCAATATCCTGTCTACCAACAGTGGCCAAAGCCAGGTGCCCCAGAGGGAGTGAACCTAACAGGTAATGATCTAGTGATCCCTCTCCTGCCATCCATCTCCACCCTCTGACAAACAGAGGTTAGGGACACCATTCCTTACCCATCCTGGCTAATAGCCATTAATGGACTTAACCTCCATAAATTTATCCAGTTCTCTTTTAAACTCTGTTATAGTCCTAGCCTTCACAGGCAAGGAGTTTCACAGGTTGACTGTGTGCTGAGTGAAGAAGAACTTCCTTTTATTTGTTTTAAACCTGCTGCTCATTAATTTCACTTGGTGGCCCCTAGTTCTTATATTATGGGAACAAGTAAATAACTTTTCCTTATTCACTTTCTCCACACCACTTATGATTTCATATACCTCTATCATATCCCTCCTTAGTCTCCTCTTTTCCAAGATGAAAAGTCCTAGCCTCTTTAATCTCTCCTCATATGGGACCCGTTCCAAGCCCCTAATCATTTTAGTTACCCTTTTCTGAACCTTTTCTAATGCCAGTATATCTTTTTTGAGATGAGGGGACCACATCTGTACGCAGTATTCAAGATGTAGGCGTACTGTGGATTTATATAAGGGCAATAAGATATTCTCCGTCTTATTCTCTATCCCCTTTTTAATAATTCCTAACACCCCGTTTGCTTTTTTGACTGCTGCTGCACACTGCGTAGGCGTCTTCAAAGAATATTCACGGTGACTCCAAGATCTTTCTCCCGATTAGTTGTAGCTAAATTAGCCCCCATCATATTGTATGTATAGTTGGGGTTATTTTTTCCAATGTGCATTACTTTACATTTATCCACATTAAAAGGCAAACAGATCAAAGCAGATTACCTAGCAAATTAAACAAACATGCAATCTAAGCTTAATATACTAAAGAAATTGGATATGTGTAGCAAATTTGCACCCTAAATGTTGTTTTAGGCAGATTGCAGAGATTCTTGAAGGCAAGCTGTACTGCTTGCAACTTAAAACTCCAGTTATTCCTTTCACAGGCTAGACAACCATCTAGCCTGTGTTCAGCCCTTCTCCCCTAGTTCAGCCTATTTGTTTCTCAGGTGTTTCCAGAAGTCTTCTTTCTTGGGCGGAAAGTCAGTGAAGAATGAATCATGATGATGTCACTCACCTGCCTTAAGCATCTTTTGCATATGGTGAGAACCCTTTGTCTCCCAGTTTGATTCCCATGCCCGGTCAGTGGAAAAACATTCGTATTATCATGGAATCCAATAGGAGGTGACTTAGTCACATGTCCCTATATGGTCACCGCAGCCATGACTCAAAGGCAGTTTGCAGAATCCTCTGGAAGGCTCCCCGGTGGGAGATTAGCATCTTCTAAAACCTATAGAGTTCTCCCTAATGGCCCTTCCCAGCTAGCCATCTAGACTGATTGCATTCTGCCTAGTGGGCGTTCCCCAGGTGTAAATACTTTTGTAATAGATGCATAGACAAAATTCCTAACATCAGATACCAAAATGATACTTGCATACAAGTAGGATAATCATATTGAGTAAATCATAACCGTTCCAATGATATCCTATATGCCTTATCTTACACAAAATACATCATAATTATGCCATACTCTGTCATAATATTACTATAAAGAATATGGGGCATAATGCCAAGAGACATATAAACAGACTTTCACTGTGGCAACAAATGATTACATCTTTGATTCTAACAGCCACAAAAACAGAACTAAAGCAAAGAGCAATCTCATCATCCTGAATGTTTTGAATATTGGCCCCCTAGCTGATGCCTAATAATCAAAATTGTTCTCATGATTTTGCCCATTTTATCCTGAACAAGGTGGGAAGTAATATCACTTATACAACCTAGGCTGTTAGTAGTAGCATTGTTTTTTAGCTACTTCCTTGCACTAGCTACCACCTAATGCTCTGAATGTCCTTGGACCTATTTATGTGAAACTCCATGTAGCATCCTAAACCCAATCATTAGAGCCAAGACCAACTAGCAAGTGATTGCTGTCAGAATTTAAATTTGGTCACTCCATTGATCTCACACTGGTTTAAATCAACAATAACTCCAACAGCGAGTTTGCAAGTCAGAGCTCCTGTTAGACTGGATGGCTCAGGTGACAGCCATGGACAAAAGTGCTTTTTTCCCCTATCTGCCTAGTAGAATGATTGCCATCATTTCTTTTGGATGCAACCTTGCTGCCATTTTTAAAGGCAAAATCTTGCTAACATTATATTAAAGGCACAATGGCAAACCATCCTGATGCAAAGGAAAGATAGGAAGAATAGTAAAAGGCTAATATGGTTCCAACAGCTGCTCTTTAATGACCTGAAAATCCAAAAGGAACCCTACAAAAGTGGAAGAATAGAACAAGCATGCAGAGAAAAAAATCAGAAAAACTGAGGCACAAAATGAGTTACACTTAGCAAGTGACATAAAAGGCAGTAAGAAGAGATTCTTTAAATACTTTAGGAGCAAGAGAAAGATGAAGCAAAGTGTAGGTCCTCTACTTAGTGGGGAAGGAGAGCTAATGATTGATGACTTCAAGAAGGCTGAAGTGTTTAATGCCTGTTTTGTTTCTATCTTCACCAAAAAGCTTAATGGTGACCAGATACTCAATATATTAATACTAACAACAAGGGGGAAGGACTATAAGCCAAAATAGGGAAACAACAGTTTAAAATATTTAAATAAGTTAGATGTATTAAGTTGGCAGGCCCTGATGAAATTCAGCCTAGTGTATCAGAACTGTTAGAATAATCTTTGAGAATTCCTGGAGTACAGGTGAGGTCCCAAAGGACGGGAGAAGGGCAAACATAGTACCTATCTTTAAGAAGAGGAACAAAGAGGACTCAAGGAATTTAAGACCAGTCATCCCTTCTTAGATACCTGGGGAGACAATGGAACAAATTATTAAACAGTCTGTAAGCACCTGGAGGATATAGGGTTACAAGGAATAGCAAGCATGGATTTGTCAGGAACAAATCATGTCAGACCAACCTAACGCCCTCTTTGACAGGGTTACTTGGCTAGTGGGTAGGGGGAAGAAGTAGATGTGCTAGATCTTGATTTTATAAGGTGGATCTACAACTGGTTGAAAGACCTTCCTCAAACAGTAGTTCTCAGGGGTTTGCTGAGAGGGCATATCTAGTGGGGTCTCTGAGGGGTCAGTCCTGGACCTGGTACTATTCAATATTTTCATTCACTTGGACAACAGAGTGGAGAGTAAGTTTATAAAATCTGTGGATGATACCAATCTGAGAGAGGTTGCAAGCACTTTGGAGGACAGGATTAGAATTCAAAATAACCTTGACAAGTTGGTGAATTGGTCTAAATTCAACAAGATGAAATTCATAAAGATAAGTGCAAAGAAAGAAAATCAAATACACAACTACAAAATGGGGAATAATTGTCTAGGTGTAGTACTGCTGAAAAGGATCTAGGGATTATAGTGGATCACATATTGAATACTAGTCAACAATTTGATGCAGTTGAGAAAAAAGGCTAATATTATTCTGGTGTGTATTAACAGGAGTGTTATGTGTAAGACACGGGAGGTAACTGTCCCATTCTATTTGGCACTGGTACTCAGTTGGACTACTGTGTCTAATTCTGGGCACCACGCTTTAGGAAAGATGTAGACAAATTGGGGCTAGTCCAGAGGAGAGAAACAAGAATGATAAAAGGTTTAGAAAATCAGATCTATGAAGAAAGGTTAAAAACACTAGGCTTTTATAGTTTTGTTAAAAGAAGACTAAGGGGAGACCTGATAACAGTCTTCAAATATGTTAAGGGCTGTTATAAAGAGGACAGTCATCAATTGTCCTCCATGTCCACTGCACACAGGACAAGTGGTAATGGTCCTAATCTGTAGCAAGGGAGATTTAAGTTAGATATCAGGAAACCTTTCTAACTATACAGGTAGTTAACTTCCGGCACAGGCTTCCAAGGGAATTGTGGAATCCCCATCACTGGAGGTTTTTGAGAACAGGCTGGACAAACACCTTTCAGGGATTGTTTAGGTTTACTTGGTCCTATGTCAGTACAGAGGGCTGGACTTGATGGCTTCTCAAGGTCCTTTCTAGCCCTACATTTCTATGATTATCCATGTCTTTGTGACCTCGAGGTTAGACTGTAATGTCCTCTACATGGTTCTGCATTTTAGACCTCTCAGAAACTGAAGCTAGTGCAGAATGCAGTAACCTGCCTACCGAGCAGACGATCACACCAGTGCGAAATGAACAGTAATGACTGTCTTTCAGATTCTGGGTAGAGTTCAAGGCCACTGTTTTGACATTTAGGCCTGGTCTACACTTAGAACTTAGAGCAACCAAGCTGCTTACCCCAGGGCTATGAAAAAATTAATGCTCTGGGCACCATAGTTAGGTCAACTCAACTCCCAGTGTAGCTGCAGCTAGGTTAGTAGAAGAATTGTTCTGTCACCCTAGCTACTACCTCTCAGAGAGGTGGATTAACTACATCAATGTAAAAAACCTTTCCTTTGATGAAGGAAGCGTCTACTCTACAATTCTACAGTGACACAAATGCAGCACTGTAGCTGTGCTGCTGTAGTGGCTGTAATGTGGACATGGCCTTAAATTCCTAAACAGTTTGGGTCTAGGTTACCAGGTAGTTCACCTCTTTCCCTGTGCAATGCGCCCATCATTACAATTAGTGTAGGCATTCCAGCTGTTTTGATTTAAATGTGTGGTAGATCAGATAAATACATTTAGGGTGGTCATGCATACATGCAGGAGGGCAAATGAAAGTTTGGTGAGTCAAAGGGCGGGTAAGTGTTTGGCCATTATGTAGAGAATTTCCTAACTTTTTTATACTTCAATTTTAATCCATAGCTTTTTGTTAAAGTATTTTTTATTATGGTTATATTTTGGGGGGCTTGTGGATTGGTACAAATTGTTTATTAATTACCCCCAGCACATAGGTTATTCTTCATTGCACAAGTACCTATAAGACAGTTGCTAAACCAGGTCTCATGAAACTAGCCAACCACTTTCCATTTCAGAATCCTTCTTAAGCCTGGTTAATATAAGCCCTTAGTTTTCCCCCACAAATTACTTTGAACTTTCTAAGCAGAGGTTAAACCTGCTTTTCAGGAACTATCTACATTATCTTACTGGTGTCATTCCAGCTCTAAGGACAAGCTCCATTCTAAGCAGGATTTTTCAGATTGCTAGTTACACCTGTTTATTATCTGAAATAAGAAAAGATGTATGAACCTCTTTGCAACAGCACTATGTTTATTTGCAAGGCTCAAGCTCTAGATCGTGAGATTCTCAAGAGACTAAATTTCAACTAGCTATCCTGATTCGTGGCCTCTGGGTGTTTGCTTTAAAAACAAAACTGTCACTGATGTCCCTAGAAAACAGAGCTCTGTGCTTTAATTATGTTGTAGCAGTTACCTGATATGAGTGTGCATGTCAGTGTTAATTGAGGTCAGCTTCAGACGTGTTTTATTGGTTTCTGATTGCTACTATTACACCCATTATTACTACTGGTTACCTTTCTATAACCTCCTTCGGTCTAAGTCCATTAAGTGGGTTCCTTCCCATCATGGTAAACAGGGAGAGAGAGAGAGAAAAGAGAGGGCCTGCTCTTTCTCTCTCAACGGATGAATATAAACAAATGACAAGTATGTAGGGACAAAATTAGAAAGGCCAAGGCACAAAATGAGATCAAACTAGCTAGGGACATAAAGGGTAACAAGAAAACATGCTACAAATACATTAGAAGCAAGAGGAAGACCAAGAACAGCGAAGGGCCCTTAGTCAATGTGGGGGGAAAAACAATAACTGAAAATGTGGAAATGGCAGAGGTGCTTAATGACTTCTTTGTTTCGATTTTCACCAAGAAGGTTGGTGGTGATTGGACGTCTAACATAGTGAAAGCCAGTGAAAATGAGGTAGAATCAGAGGCTAAACTAGGGAAAGAACAAGTTAGATGTCTTCAAGTCACCAGGGCCTGATGAAATGCATCCTAGAATACTCAAGGAGATGACTGAGGAGATATCTGATCCATTGACGATTATCTTTGAAAAGTCATGGAAGACTAGAGAGATTCCAGAGGACTAGAAAAGGGAAAATATAGTGCCAATATATAAAAAAGGGAAATAAGGACAATCTGGGGAATTGCAGACCAGTCAGCTTAACTTCTGTACCCAGAAAGATAATGGAGCAAATAATTAAGAAATCAATTTGCAAACATCTAGAAGAAAATAAGGTGAAAAGTAACAGTCAGCAGGGATTTGTCAAGAACAAATTGTGTCAAACCAACCTGATAGCTTCCTTTGACAGGGTAACAAGCCTTGTGGATTGGGGGAAGCGGTAAATGAGGTATATCTTGACTTTAGTAAAGCTTTTGATACTGTCCTGCCTGACCTTCTCATAAACAAACTAGGGAAATGCAACCTAGATGGCGCTACTATAAGGTGGGTGCAAAACTGGTTGGGAAAACCATTCCAGGACAATAGTTATCAGTGGTTCACAATCATGCTGGAAGGGCATAATGAGTGGGGTCCCACAGGGATCAGTTCTGGGTCTGGGTCACGATTGTTCCCTGTTGTACGTTAGCTAGTTTTTTGTCCAGGCTCATTTTAAATTATATATTGTCAACTCACTTATTATGGGTGAGAGCTCCCTAATATACAGACAAAAATAATACATTAGCAAGAGGGAGGGAGAGCACTGTGAAAAAAAAGAGAGGGAGGAAAAATAAGATGAAGACAGGTAGAATCTGAAAAGTGCCTGGAAGAAAAAGGAGAGATAAAACGAGAATGGTTTTTTGGGAAAAATAAAGTATATATTTTTAAATCAGTAGCCACTGCTCCACAAACAGGATTTGGTCTGCCCCACTGGAGGATAAAAGGGACAGAGCAGGGCCATCCTTAGGCATACACAACATACTAGAAAATTTGGGGCACCACCGTCGGGACAGCAAGCAGATAAGAGCAAGGTGCACTGTCTCCTTACCTTAGGGGTCATAGAGCCAAACGTGCCAGCGTGGCACATTCTGAGGGAGGGCACTGCTGGGCTCTCTGGGAAGGGGCAGGGGAACTCACCTGTGTGACTCTCTCCCTGCTGCCGTGAGGTGAGGAGGGCTGGGCGTTGCCAGCTCCTCAGGGATAGAGTACCCTTCCTTTGTGTTCTTCTCCCCGTGCCCGTAAAGTGGAGCTCAGCCCCCACTGAACAATGCCAGCGGAGCGGCCGGCCCCCCGGCATTCAGGTACTCGGGCTTGCTGGCTGCGGATAGAGGCCGTGACTCACTTCCTCTCAGCAGCCAACCTGAGCACCTCAACCCAATCGACCACATGGGGCTGGAACGTGCAGCTGGCTGGGGAGCACGTCTTGCCCGATGGCTGGCAGCAGTCCAATCCGGGGCAGCCAGGAGTGGCAGGAGCTACTGCATGCCCCCAAGATACCGCACTTGGCTCCTCACCATGGTGCCACCGGCGGTGGTGTGACATGAGGGGTTTCAGTGCTGCTGCTGCCACGCTGCACCCCAAGAGGTGGATTTGGGAGTCCTGCGGCTTTCCTACCTATCTACCTACTGCAGCTGTTGGATCAGCAGGCCGGAGGTGAGCCAAGCATGAAAGCAGCAAGTGTTGCCATTGATGAAGCTTTGAGCATGATGTTATTAGCAATAGAGCATTAAATTATTATCAGATCAGAGCTATTCTTTTATTACAGATTATTTTCTCTTTACATTTTTTTTTCAACCTTATGTTTTGCACAGGGTTCAAAATGGACCAGTTTTCCCTTTTTGCCAGACATTTTAAATACCTTTATTAAAATCATGTTAGATTGTCATTTAACAGCTTTGTTTTCCAAAAATGTTTGCTAACAATCCCCAATCCAATTTCAATATTTTTTTTAAATAAAAACTTTAGCCAAAAATAGAAAATTAAGTTGTTGACAATTATTTGTGACAAGTTTGACTTTGGGAGAGGGAATGGGCCAGTTTTCATCAGAGACACAAAAAATGTTGACAAGCTTTCCTAGAGCCCTGTCACTGCTAAATAGAGCCCTCCAACAACTTGTATGCTTATCTCCTTATTAGTGAATAGAGTGATCATATGTCGTACTAAGATTCTCTTGCTTTTCAGTGAGTCAGTATAGTTTTTGCCAGCCCAGAGGTTGGGCAGCCAATGTCTTAAGTTTTCACAATGTTTTGTCCAACCTTCATAAAGTAAATACATGGTTAACATGAGTTAAAAAGGCCAGGGACACTTTCTTGTGAAGAATCTGTGCAGCAGATCATGCTAGAGCTGTGACAATGTCAGTTTTTGATGGAGCTTTAGAGGCAGTGATTTAGCGTGTATTTCTGGCAGTGCCCAAACTGTGCTGCTAATGTCTTTCCAAACAAAGAGAAGGCACAAGTTAAGGACTGGACAATTTTAAGGTCAGACGTATGAACAGGCAGAGCTTAGAGGTGTGGGTGCAATATCTCAAAGAATATTTTTTTCGGAATAAGCCCTCGTGATGGAAAAGAGCAGCTCTTCAAGCAGTCATGCTGCTAGTACAGTTCTCTGATATCTAAAAGCTGTCTATTGAGGAGTTTGGTCTGACTCTCCATCACCACATGTGGCAAGGTTTGTTTGCACCTGTTCAACCTGGATAGAAAATGCTACCAAATCAGAATATTATTTCACATCCACTTTGCACTTGTGTAAATGACTAGACAAAGTTCAAGCCGGGGAGGAATCAGGATCCTAAGCCTGAGGCAGTGCAAAGCAGCTGGAATGCTACCCTAATGGGGATTCCAAGGATTCTTTTGACTTATTATTTATTCCTTTTATTATTAATTATTCTCTGTATTATAGTAACACTTACTTTGTGCTTAATTTGTTTAAACTGGTTATAATAAAGTGCATATGGCAAGTTTTCCCATACTGTAAGCTTATGTTTGTGTTGCTAAGAGCAAGTTGGGCATAGGGGAACCAGTTTAATAGTACTGCACAGGGCCCCATAAATCCTAAGGATGGCCCTGGGACAGAGACACTGGTCTCACTGCATAGGTATCTGTTACTATATCCACAAAAGAAAAGGAGTACTTGTGGCACCTTAGAGACTAACCTTAGAGCTACAGCTCACTTCATCAGATGCTTAGGCTCAAATAAATTGGTTAGTCTCTAAGGTGCCACAAGTCCTCCTTTTCTTTTTGCGAATACAGACTAACACGGCTGCTACTCAGAAACCTATATCCACATAGGAAGATCAACTTGGCAGGCAGAAATCTAGAAACGGGGACTACTTTTCAAAAGTGTGAAGTTTCACTATTCCTTCAGAGAGGCTTCTCTGGCAAACTCAATAAAGTCACAATCATGCTTCCTATCTTCTAACCACAATAATTTAACACACACGTAGTGTAAAATGTGGCACTCTACTTACCCACTGATTTAGGCCTGGTCTACACTACAGAGTTAGGTCAAAGGAAGCTGCCTTAAGTCGACCTGTTAATGTATGTGTCTACACCACTGGGTCCTTTACGCCGACCTAAGTCACCTCTAATGTCAACTTCTGTAATCCACCTCTGCGAGAGGCGTGGCACTTAATTCAATTTTCATTGGTCAACTGCGAGGTAGTGCAGACACAGCATTGTGTAATTCAACTTTATTGGCCTCCAGGTGGTGTCCCATAGTGCTCATCTGTTACCGCTCTGGAGATCATTCTCAACTCTGCTGCACTGTGGCCAGGTACACAGGAAACAGCCCCTCCCCTGCTAAAGCCCTGGAAATTGTTGATTTCCCATTTCCTGTTTGATCAGCATTGGCAGCATGCCAGTTTGAGCACAGCTGATCATGGAGACTACACGCCCCAAATGCAGTCCAGCCTGGTCTGCGCAGAAGGTGGTGGATCTCATTGCTGTTTGGGGAGAAGAGTCTGTGCAGGCAGAGCTTCAATCTAGCAGAAGAAATGCTGACATCTATGCAAAGATCGCTCGTGGAATGGGGAAGAAGGGCTACATGAGGGGGGCACAGCAGTGCTTTGTGAAAATAAAAGAACTTCCCCAAGCATACCAGAAGGCAAGGGGGGCGAACAGTCATTCTGGTGCTGAACCCCACACATGCTGGTTCTACAATGAGCTGCATGCGATTCTCGGGAGTGACCCTACCAGCACCCCCACAAGCAACGTGGACAACTCACAGGTGTGTGAGTCTAGGGACAACAGGGAGGACGATATGGTGGATGAGGAAGAGGAGGAGAATGGGAGACAGGCGAGTGGTGGATCCATTCTTCCCGAGAGCCAGGAAATATTTTTAACCTCGGAGGACCATGGGTTGCAGGACATCATGGTGAGTGACCGTGATGCCGGGGAAGGCACCTCTTGTGAGTATTAAATTACAGTGAAAGTCCAGTTAAACTTCAGTGGGCGCACACATTCTATGGTATTGCATGTTTACTGTGAAGAAAAAGAGAGGTGCTGTGGTTCTCTGCTTACAAGAGGCCACTCCAGCTGCGCTGAAGGTGGCCCCTGGAAACGACTGTTTATGTGGACTGGGATAGCCTGGGAATCCTCCATGGATATATCCAGGAAACTTTCATTGAGGTTTTTGCAATCCTTTGCAAAAGGTTTCTGGGCAGAGCAGTCTTATTTCTTCCACCATGGTAGGACACTTTCCCATGAAGCTCCTGAATTAATTCTGCTGGCATCATTGCGGTACAGAGCATAGCAGCATAAGGAGCATGTGTGATGTTCTGTACCTTGAGGGAACACCCTGCATCCCCACGTTCATCCTTATAATATGATTGTGTGGTATCCAATGCAAAGTTTGTCATGTTGGGTGTCTTCAAAAGGCTCATGATGCACTGAGCGTTGTTGTTATAGTAATGCTATAGGTTGTAATTTCATGTATATAGTTATGAGGCTGAAAATGTGTCCTCATGGCTTAAAACAAGCCCAGGCAAAACTCTCCAAGAACAGAGGGACAGTTCACACCTCATCAGGGCATGTATGGGACAAACCCAGCCCAGCCTCAGAGAAACAAAGGACACTGGCCTAGGCAGCAACAAAGAATCTGTTGGACTCTAGAGTGAGTCACCCCCCCTTCCTTTGGTCAGTTTGGGACTATGATGAGGTAATGCTCACCTGACTCTGAAGGGGGGGAGCTGTCATAAAAATAAAGGGAAGGGTAAACCCCTTTGAAATCCCTCCTGGCAGGGGAAAGCTCCTCTCACCTGTAAAGGGTTAAGAAGCTAAAGGTAACCTTGCTGGCACCTGACCAAAATGACCAATGAGGAGACAAGATACTTTCAAAAGCTGGGAGGAGGGAGAGAAACAAAGGGTCTGTGTGTCTGTCTATAGTCTGTCTTTGTCGGGGATAGACCAGGAATGGAGTCTTAGAACTTTTAGTAAGTAATCTAGCTAGGTACATGTTAGATTATGATTTCTTTAAATGGCTGAGAAAAGAACTGTGCTGAATAGAATAACTATTTCTGTCTGTGTATCTCTTTTGTAACTTAAGGTTTTGCCTAGAGGGGTTCTCTATGTTTTGAATCTAACTACCCTGTAAGGTATCTACCATCCTGATTTTACAGGGGGGATTTCTTTATTTCTATTTACTTCTATTTTTATTAAAAGTCTTCTTGTAAGAAAACTGAATGCTTTTTCATTGTTCTCAGATCCAAGGGTCTGGGTCTGCAGTCACCTAGGCAAATTGGTAAGGCTTTTTACCAAACCTTGTCCAGGAAGTGGGTGCAAGGTTTTGGGAAGTATTTTGGGGGGAAAGACGTGTCCAAACAGCTCTTCCCCAGTAACCAGTATTAGGTTGGTGGTGGTAGCGGCCAATCCAAGGACAAAGGGTGGAATATTTTGTACATTGGGGAAGTTTTGACCTAAGCTGGTAAAGATAAGCTTAGGAGGTTTTTCATGCAGGTCTCCACATCTGTACCCTAGAGTTCAGAGTGGGGGAGGAATCTTGACAGGAGCCAAAGCTAAGAGGGAAGAAAGAACATGATAAAAGGGACAGATGTTTGCCATGCTCTTTCTCTCTCTCTCTCCTACCTCCATCTACAGACATCACCACCAAGCGACTGAAGCACTGATCAAAGGGGAGAGCCTGGCTGAAGGGCAACCAGCCAGCCTGTGGTGAGAAGCATCTCAGTTTGCAAGGGCACTGAAAGTGTTAAGATCAGCTTAGAATGTGTTTTGCTTTTATTTCATTTGACCAAATCCGACTTGTTGTGCTTCAACTTATAATCACTTAAAATCTGTATTTTGTAGTTAATAAATTTATTTGTTTATTCTACCTGAAGCAGTGTGTTTGGTTTGAAGCATGTCAGAGACTCCCCTGGGGATAACAAACCTGGTACATATCAATTTCTTTGTTAAATTGATGAACTCATATAAGCTTGCAGCATCCAGCGGGCATAACTGGACACTGCAAGATAGTGGTTCCTAGGTTTGTGTCTAGGACCAGAAGTATTGGCTAGTGTCATTTGGTTGCACAATCCAAGGAGCAGCTTACATGCCAGAGGCTATGCATGAACAGCCTAGGAGTGGGGGTTCTCACAGCGGAGCAAGGTAAGGCTGGCTCTCAGAGTCAAGGATTGGAGTAACCTAGCAGATCACTGGTCCAGATAGCACCCGGGGAATGTCTATACCCAGACATTTGCAGCATCTCCTTCTTTTCTGCCTCTGTTACCCTCAGGAGACTGATATCACATAGGGTTCTCATTAAAAGTGCTCTTACAAGAAAAAAAAGGGCATGTAGACCAACCCCACCCCCCTACATTCCGGATTGCCAAACCACACGGCCACTAATGTGCCTTCACTGTGCTCGGTCTGGGTCGGCAAGTAGTTTAAAGTAGCTGATAGGGGACTGGGGCCCCACATGAGAAATTCTGCAATTTGGGAGTGAAAACATTTCCCTCCCCACCACGTTTGTAAACAACTTCTTGTGGTGCTATGGGAAAGGGCCATTGTTCGACTAGCTACCTCTGCTCCCGACATGAGCCTGCCATAAATTTCATTAAAAGTGCAATCACCCATGACCCAGGGGGCCTATGCATCATGGCTGGAGCAGCAAAACAGCACAGTGAACGGTTACAGATTCTGATTATGTTATGGCTTGCACCTAGTGTAATAAGATTGTGGGTTTTTTTTTATGAAAATGGCCTTGCTATGGAAACATTTTATTCATGTACAATGGCTCCTTTATTTTTTCCCATGACTGATAGCTGGAAGTGTGTCCTTCAGTGTGTCATCAACACCTGAAAGCAGACTTTCGATTAGAAGAAGGAGAAAGAGAATGCTGGAGGACATGTTCACAGAGATAATAAACACCTCCAGGACAGCTGATACAGAGCTGAGAGCATGGAGAATTTCACTGTCGGAAAAGTTAGACATGGACATGGAGAGCAGGAAAGCTTCCAATGAGCACAAGTGTGTGGTGCACGATGGGATGCTTTGGATTATGAAGGACCAAGCAGACATGTTGAGGCATCTGGTTGAACTGCAGGAAGAGAAGCAGGAGGGTAGAGTCCCTCTGCAGACCCTGGTGGACAGCCAGCCAGCATCTCCTGGTGCATAATCACCCTTCCCCAAGTGTTCCATGAGGCATGGTCAAAAAGTCCATTATCCCTTTCACTTAACTCAGGGGGAGGGTACAAGGAACAGAAGGCACCTATTCACAGACCTTTGATGGTCTGGAATGTGGTGTTATGTTACACAGCTGAAAATATTTCTCCCGTTCCAACTTTACAACTCCTTATCCCCAAGGTTACCTTTTTTTTTCTGTTCTCCCTCTTTACTTATGCTTGTTAAATAAAGTAAATGGATTCGAGAAATAAATGTTCTTTGTTGAGTAGAAGGAGTGGGCTTGGGCACGGGGTTGGCTTTACAGGGACAGTGATACAAGCCAGGTGAAGCTTTGGGAAAGCACAATGCAGACAAGCAGCTCACATTACTGTGACTCATTACTGAAATGGCTTTCAAAGCCTCAAGGATACGCAGCGCCCCTTGCTGTGCTCTTCTTATTGCCCGAGTGTCTGGCTGCTCAAAAATGGCTGCCATGCAATCTGTCTCAACTGCCCACCTCTGTGGAAAATTTCCCCCCTTTTTTTCCACAGATATTATGGAGCAGACAGTAGGCAGCTATAACCATGGGGATGTTCTCCTCACTAAGGTCAAACCTTGTTAATAGACTTCTCCAGCACCCTTTCAAATGACCAAAGGCACATTCAACCACCATTCTGCACTTGCTGAGCCTATGGTTGAACCGTTCCTTACTGCTGTCCAGATGGCCAGTGTATGGCTTCATGAGCCATAGGAGCAAGGGGTAGGCTGGGTCCCCCAAGATAACTGTAGGCATCTTAGCATCGTCAATGTTCATTTTGTGGTATGGAAAGAAAGTCCTGGATTGCAACTTTTTGAACAGACCCAAGTTCCTAAAGATGCGCATGTCATGAACCTTTCCAGACTATCCTAAGTTGATGTCGGTGAAATGCTCCCTGTGATCCACCAGCACTTGCAACACCATTGAAAAGTATTCCTTCCAATTTATGTACTCTTTGGCAAGGTGGTCTGGTGCCAAGATGGGGAAATACATGCCATCTATTGCTCCACCACAATTAGGGAACCCCATTGTGGCAAAACCATCCACTATGTCCTGCACATTTCCCAGACTCTCTACCCTTCACAGCAGAAGTCGATTAATGGCCCTGCAAACTTGGAGCACAGCACCTCCAGAGTGCTGTAAATTTACCTACTCCAAATTGATTCCCCACTGACTGGTAACTGCCTGGTGTTGCAAGCTTCCAAATAGCAATCGCCACTCACTTCTCCACTGTCAGAGCAGCTCTCATTTTTGTGTTGCTGAACTGCAGGGCAGGGGAAAGCTCTGCACAAAGTTCCTGGAAGGTGGCCTTCCGCATTCGAAAGTTCTGCAGCCACTGCTCATCATCCCATACCTGCAAAACAATGCAGTCCCACCACTCCGTGCTTGTTTCACAGGATCAGAAACAGCACTTAACAGAGTGCAGCTGCTCGGTGACTGCCAGAAGCAACTGTGAATTATTTTTTTCAATGGCTTGCAACAGGGTTGCTTGCAGGACATCACTATGTTCCACACGGCGGACCCTACTTCAGCTCTGGAAATACTGCAGGAGAAAGTGCGAGGTGTTTGAGATGCTCACAGCAAGAGTGCATAACTGAGCAGGCTCCATGCTTCTGGGGTTATGGTGTACGTGTGGCGGTTTTAAGGTGCAAAAACCACTAGGTTGTTTGCTGTTGATATGAGGGAAGGAGCACAGTGCATCATGGGATGCCGACGCAATGTTCCCATTCTCCCCTGCGACAATGTTTTGGTCCCATGAGGCATTGCACAAACTTCCCAAAACACACAGGGGCAAATTGCACTTTGGAATAGTTACCCACGATGCACTGCTTGATGCAGTGATACAGGCACTGCTAGTAAGGACGCACTCCATTGAGATAATGAGCATGGTGTGGCCATGCACAATCGACTTAATTAATTTGGAGGCTTGAGGTTGAATTAGATAAAGTGGACTTAATTTGGTAGTGTAGACAAGCCCTTAGAATACCTATAGAAAATCTGTGTGGAAAGGACTATGTGTTTCATAATCAGAAAGCGTATGATATATACACAATGTAACATGTGTGAACTGTAATTTATGCAATGGGAATCTTCCATATTTATTCATGTATGAGAGAAATCATACTGATTGACAAAAATGCCATATGTAAAATATATCCTACTTATATAACTTATATAATTTATAAATACATTACCTTTATTTTTGTTCTACATGGGACAATTGGTTACATTGCCCTCATACGCAGTCTGTTTCCAATTTCAAATTTCAATTTCACTTTTGCCTGTTCAGTGATCCATAAAAACTACCATTTTCTCTGATGTCAGATTCTCAGTTTTGATAAAGGAAGCTGTGCCACTTCCATTTTCTTTTGGAGAAGCGTTTATTATTTGTACTGGTATTTAATGGACCCCTAGATCTGCTTTTGGTCTGTTTCAGGGGCCTGGCATTCAGGTATAGCAATATCTTATTTCCTTTGTACAAAATGCCTTTCTCCTCCAATAAAGTTACTATTCCTAACATAGAGGATGAAGGTTAGATATATGATAGGGCTGGCTGGAACTGGTATTCTCTTTTGGCTTCTCTTAGGCATTTGGTGACGTTTCTCCAGGGAAATATGAGCCTCATTCCCATCCAGTGTCAAAGCCCCCGGAAGCCACCCTTCAAGGAAAGCTGTGAACTCTCTTTCTTCCTGTGCACGATTGGTAGTCCCCCCAATCTCGGCTTTTGTGCATGCACTGAGGATGCCCAACAGTTCAATCTTAGCGGACAACACCTGGCTTTCCTTGACAATACTGCTGGATAAAGCCGACCGCTGCTTCTGTTTCTCTTTCTACTCCTGTTAAGTTGCTCCCATCAGATCATCTGTTTTTATTTCCCTTTTTTCCAATTCAGGTCTCCATTGTGCTTTTACTCCTAAGACTCATGAATAAAACTTAGTGTCCAGGTGCTGTTGCCTGTGGGGTATCACTTAGCTTCTTAATAATTTCTTCTAGACTATTGTACGGACTTCCTCTGGGCGATGGAGAGCTGCCAGAGGAATTGCCTTTAGCTACGTGCTGTTGTGGTGGGTGTGGACTCCATGTGTGAAAGAAATCCTGTTGCTGTGTCTTTGATTTACTTCTCAGGAGGTTGAAATGGGAGCATGGACAGGGAACAGTTTTGGCAACCAAAGTTTTACTTTTCCAGGCACCGAAGAGGCTTTAAGATGTGCATTTAGTACATTCCATTTGCTGTTTTCTTTCCAGGAGTTGTGGGCCTGCTAAATTGCCCCCATCTCTCATGGTTGATCATCCCAACACTTTCATTCATAAGGCAGGAGATAGCTGCTGTAATCTCAAGAGGCACTGAGTACTCACCAGTATTATTGGCATCGATAGGATCAGGATCAGTGCCTCTGTGCCTAGGGGAGAAGCCAGGCGTCAGGTGTCTAGGAGAACAGTGTCTATCGCCCCTTGATAAAGTGAGGAATACTCATGCTTATGTGTGTGTTTGGCAGGCTTGGTGTTAGGAGTAGACTACATAGGCAGCTGACAAGAGTGCTGAATTTTCCAGGGGAAGCTCCGCTACCTGTGCCCACCCACCAGCTAGGCTGGTACCCACTGTACCAATGCAGCTTCTGATTGACCGTCCTTTCCATCAGCATGAACAGATTTCAGGGAGGGGAATGGGGGGGAGAGAGGGTGCCAATCAAATGGCACTTCCTCATGCCAACGGTAGCAGCTGGGCTAGGAGCTGCCACACCGACATGGCTCGGGCCCCCAGCTGCTACAGCCCTTTTAAGGGGATCCATCTCATTTCAATACAATGCAGCTTTGTTGGCATCATAAACTATACAAGTGTGCCAATGTGTGAAAAGAGAAAGATCACTTCTGTATCCATCAGAGGAGGGTATGATCCACCAAGTATGGGGCCAGACACTGGGGTTTGATCACCAGTGTTCTTTAGTCATTACTGTCCTTCCCTGGTCAGACAGTAGTTGCTAGACAGCTCTTGCTGTGGATTGACTGGGAAATGTCACAGCCATGTGGGTCTGGCCTCATTGCCCTCCGCTTCCTTCCTGCCCGGCTAGTCTTCAGGAGGCAAAGGGATGGAGATTGGAATCTGCCTAGGGTGACAAAAAAGTCTCTAATTGCCCTGATGTCTACAGGATACAACTAGAGATTATCACTACCCACTTTTAGTTCTTTGTCAGTTGTAAAGTTCCCACAAAGACAAGTTGATTTTGCCACCAACATTTGAACTTTATTACCAGTAACCCATTCTGTCCTGGAGTTAAGCCCCACGTTTTAAAATAATGAATTATTACATTTATCTGTGTAAGAAAAATAACTGATTTGGGCCTGATCTCAGGATCTGAATGCCTTTGCTGAGGAAATATCTTTGACCCACAAATAGCAACAGGCTGATGATTCTTTTACAACAATTCAGCTTGACTTTCAAGAGTGGCTTCTTAACTTGATTTGTTGACAGACCCCTTCAAAAAAAGAATATCACCATTGGTCTTTAAAGTTGCACTTCTGTTGATTGAAGTTACTTTAAGGATCATCTTTCAGTAGGAAAACAAGCTTAGCATATAAACCACTTTGCCAGTGTTTATCCAAAGCAAATTGTGAGGACAGAATTTAGGTGCATAAACACTTAATTTCATGGGGTATTAGTCTGTAGTTCCAGGAATCAACAGGGCAGTAAGTACTATGTATTTCAAGCTGCCATTGAAACATGAAGATGTATGTGACAAATGATGCTGAGGAATCTGAAATGTTGGGTGGTATATTGTAATTATTTTCTATATAAATATTTCTACTATAATGCAGCCCCTAGCTTTTAATCTTTTTGTCTAAACAGTCACTTGGCAATGGTTTGAGGTAATGATAAAAAAGTAAGTAAAAATACTATGTAGAACTTTTCATCTGAAGATATCAGAATGCTGTACAAAGTGAGATCGGAAAGTGAGGCACAGAGAATGCGGCAAGATTTCAGAGTGAGCCAATGACTGAGCTGAGAATAGAAACCAAATATTGTGTGTCACAGCCCTGTGTTCGGTTCACTAGACCACATTTGCCACCCTGCTCATTGAAGTCAATAGGAATGTTTCCATGGGGTTCAATGAGTGGGTTTAAACTCTAAATGAATATTGGATTCATGACTATTTCTTGAGATGAATAAATGCATCGAGTTAGAGTTAGAGTTAGAATGACTAAACATGGAAAAGGATACAGCCCTCATTGGACTTCCCCAATCTGAGGTCAAAAATGTAAAAAGTCTGGGTTTGGAGAACCAGGATTTTGGGGAAAGGAGAACCAGGATTTTGAAAGCAGAGTGGCAAAGTGAAACAGAGTGGCAAAGCCAACAAAGTTAGATACTGGGCTCAGGGAGGGCTCTTAGGATAAGGTATGTTGAGCTGGAGCAGATGTTGTCCAAATGATAAGAGAGAGCCTTTCATTGGCACTGGACTATTGTTTCATTTTTCTAAATTGTTTGCTTTCATTTTGTAAGTTTGCTTGGAGCTTTTGTTATGGGCTCATTTTAGAATAAATAAGTGCATATTTTTATATGTATTAAATATCCCTGCTGTATAATTTTACTGTTTAACCCTAAAAATCTGATAGTACAGATAATCTACCTCAGAGTACTCTCTAGTTCTTTGATGAGGTGATAGGAAGCTAAAGGGCTAAAATACAGGGGCAAATTTAGGGGTCAGAGAGGGGCATTTCTAGGATTTCTAAGCAAACGTTCTAAATGTATCAGCCACTGACTGGCAAAACAATTTATTGGCAAGGCAATGTTTGTGATGCAGGCAATACAATCTGAGGAAAAGCCTAGAGCTCTCAATAAAGCTGTAGTGAGACAGACTGCTGGATGTGGGGCAGTGGGGTGGCAGCTACTACTGTTGATCAGCTCAAAGAGCTGCCATGGAGATGCCTCAGAAAGGAATTCTATAATTATGGTCTTCAGAAAATGAGGAAATAAGACATTGGGTGGAGATACTCAGAATGGCATCAGGCTAGGCCTCAGCCAGGCTGGATACCAGAGTAGAGAGCTTTAATCCTGAAACAGAATACACCCACCACCAAACAACCCTACCCAAACTTAAATGGGGTTCCTATGCCATTGAACCCCCTAGGTCCTTGCCTTGGCTCCAGCACTCACCCAGGCCTCTGCCCCAAAGTGTCTGGGTGTTTCTGCACACCCATTCAATCTCAAGAAGCTCAGCCATCTGGCCAAGTCCCAGATAGTCCATCCCTTCCAGCGTGTCAATAAACAGAAACAAAGGAATCATCCCACAGCCGCATTAAGGCGCTGTTTCTTCACAGGGCACTTGTTGGGCTATGCCCTAAACTGAGCGCACAAGTTGATAAAGAGGCACAGTCCCTTCTCCATGCGAGTCAGCATCGGATCCTCCCTTCCGTCAGGGAGGAGCTGTCAAGCAGCAGTCATCCCCCCTCCCCCTCGTAGTTGAAGACTGAAGGTCTGTTCTCCTCCCTGGTCTGCCATCAGGTGAGCTGGGTTTCTCCCTTTTAAGCTCCTCCCTCTAATTCTGACATCTCTCACAGTTGTGGTGGGACAGGACCACATAAGCCCATATTAGCTCATTAACCCTGTGTTGCCTAGGGTGGAGTTTGTATACCCCATCCCAGGGTGTTAACTCTGGTGCTCTAGCTGCTTTCCAAATGAGTAATCGTCCAATTACATTCTGTCTACCTAAAATTACCTCTGAAATTTCAACTGGATTCTTCTTTACTTCCTGTTCTAAACTTTGGGCAAGCGTTATTATGCATGTTCACTCCAGAGGAGGCCACATTTCATTGACTGGATGAAATAATTCCTGCACACACAGTATATAGGCTGTTTGGTGCTCCTTGTAGAATGTTTGATGTCTTTGGCTGGAAAGCACTACAGTATCATTATCTTCAAAACTGACCAGAAGAATCTGTATTGCAGCAAAGCAACATGAAAAATGACTTCCAGTTTCCTTTCTTATATCCACACAGTCTCCACACAGGCATTTAACACTCAGAATCTGAACCTGGAGCAAGACTATCCAAATGTGTGGATTGATCACAGAAATACCCTACTCCCGCAATGCCAGAAAACCCAATTAAGGATTTCAGCAGAGGGTGAAAGACGAAGAATGACATGTAGCAAGATTAAAATTAAAAGACTTTAAAAAAAACCCTGATGTAGTGGTGCCCCTTTCAAATTATTATTTCAAAACTTCCTAAATGCAAACAAATAGAAGAGCCAATAACATTTACACATCTGTATAATGGTAGGTAGCACATGCATTTAATGTATAATGAATAGGACTAGATTACGTGTGAAAGGGACGCCATCAATTTGAAAAACACATTTCCGTCTATACATTTGGAAGGTAACAAACGATATTAGTGAAAATCAAAACCTCCTCTAATTTTCCCATCTCTAGTTTTTTCTCTTTGTGTTGTAAGTTTTGGAACTGAGAAAGATGGAAGAAAGGACAAGGAACTCTTACTTTTCATTTTATTGCATGCACAGATTTTTATTTGTTGTATATCAGGTTATCTGAATACCTTACAAATTCATTCCAGTGAACACAAAAAGATGTCTGTGTCTGTCTTTCTTCTTCCTCCATTTTGTGGCAAGTTTTCATTTCTATTTGTTTGTTTTTACATGTGTGATCCTACTGCGTTACTGAGATTATGAAAAAGAAATGGTTTGTTCACTTTGTTCAGAAGATGTTGAGGTTCAAGGTCAATCCTGCTGTGTTCTGGAAGTGAGTTCCACAGTTATGAGCAAGCCAAAAAAGCTGTCTCCCCCACACACCACTTGAGATTGACATTTCCATCGTTTCAATGCAACATAACTGTCCTGGGAAGTCATGGTCACTCAGAATGAGGAGGCTGGTCCTTGAAAAAATTTGGAGGGCTTTGAAGATGATGACTGAAAACCTGAATGTGACCCTTTATTGAATGGGAAGCCAATGAAGATAGAGGAACACTAGGTTGGGGTGCTCCTGAGAGCCCCTATTGCTGAGTAAGTGAGATCTAGTGTTATAAACCAGCTAGAAGAACTCTTCATGTCAGTGGTATCTGTTTGATTGCATCCCTTGAATATGTTTGCTATATTTGTAAATATCCAGTGGGCACACTTAAAAACTGCTCCTCTTTTGAAAGATCTACTGTTTCCGGCAATATTTCTTGTCTACATAATTGGGATTTCCACTGGAAATGATAGAATCTTTCAAAATGGTATGCATTTTGAAGCGTATTCACCATATATGGGAGATCCTATGTTGCACTTAGTTACAATACATATTAGTTTTATGCCCTGGATTGTTCTTCAGGGTCCACTGAAGTCATTGGGAGTCCATTTTTGGATCAGACTCTATAGGAGATTATTTTTTGAATCCATGACATACAATTTATAAACAAACTGTTTAAAAATAAAAACTCGTTACAAAACATATCGCAACCAACTTGTTTTCCAGTGGGAATTCAACATGAGATCAGGAGCTGCCTGACAGTGACTCTTGTAAGATATGCCATTTTAATGTGAAAAAAACAAGGTCAGCAGGGTTGTTACTTCCAGGAAGCAATCTATTTTTAATATTGCAAATGCTTTCCTGTTTTCTTTTCTTCAATATTTCACAGTGTACATGAGATTCAAGGGTTTAAATCAATATTTTTCCCCTTTGGACACAGTAGACAATTAGATCAACATTTGTCATTTATTTAAAAGAAAGTTTCTGTGTTGCGTCAATTGCATTGGATAACACTGATATTCTGTAAAGCTCACAAATGTCATCTTTGTTATGTGACTTCCAGCTGCTATTAGAAAGCTGGGGATTGTGTGCGTAGAGTATGCAGAATATATGTGTTCAGAGCGGGAGGGTGGTCAGGCCATCTTTAGATTAATAGCTAGATTATCCATTTGACCATTTTTAGTTCTTATTGAATTGGAAATGAAAGAAACCTGCAACCAGCTCTCACTAAAATCAATGACAAACAAGCCTTTTACACAGAAAGCAGCAAAAACACATCCTGGATTTGCCTTGGTGAATGTGTATTTATAATGTGTTGGGGACATCCTTTCCAGATTCTTGGCCAGCACATTGGAATGACTAAAGAAAAGACTTCATCCAGAGATCCTTTCCCAGGAATTAGGCAGATCTCAGTGCATGATGGAATAGGATTTGGGGAGTTTAGGGACTATTGGGTGTATATTCATGGAGTACAGATACGAACAGTAAAACACGTAGCTCCTGTACTCTTATGACTCAATACCTAGATTTAAGAAATTTTCCAGTAGAGTGATCTATTTTATTTAGGTTCCTATCTCTCTCCCATAAATCTGGAACCTGAACATCTCCATAGATCTTGAATTTCCAACAACTTTCCCACCCCAGAAAATACCAAATACAAATGTCTAGCAACTGCTTACCCTAAACTGAAGTGACTATTATTAAGCAATAGCCCAAGCTTCCCTCTTTAGTTATGCATTAACTTTTGCTTGATACTAGTAACTGAAGCCACTGGCTGACACACTCACCTAAAAATTATAGTGAAGTATGCACTCATCAGAGGATTCTGCATCCATTTTTGATCATGCCCAATGCCTGCCAACAGAATCCTTAATATAAAGTGCTACAGGATAGAAATTTCCTGGAATATGTGTTAATCCTTAATCCCTTCACACTTTCGTTAGCCTCAAACAGTGATTTTTCCACTACATACCCAGCAGGGTGCAGAAAAAAAAGGAAAAAAGCCAAAACAATAAACAGCCTCAGGGCAGGAAATGAATCACTCTTGCTTTGAGTGTGCTAACTACAGATACGGCAAATATACAGAAACACTTTGAAAACTTTCCAAAGACAATGCACTGTTAAAACTATACGTGCAGCAATCTAATGGGCATTCTGGGGATTTGGACGTGTTTATTACATGACTCTTTGAAAAATAAACACACAGAACATGCAGCAAAAACTTCTGGATGTGTTTGGAAGGGAACATTTTTTCCAGTATCTTGACAACACCCTAACCCTACTTTGTTCTCTTACCCTCTCCCCACCCTCCACCCCACCACCAGTCCAACCCAGACTGCAATGACAAGAGTTTCTCTTCCCCTTCCCCCCGCCCCGCCCACCCCAAAAAAGGAATTTGCAGACTACTGACTGAGAACAAGTTTAATTCTTATTAGAGTATTGCCATATTGCTAAAGGAGACTGCTGCTGCATTTGTAGTTTATTGTTACATGAAGAGCTGGATAAATTCCATCTGCGAACATGTGGCTAGTTTTTCCAAAATGAAAAATAAGATGTTCCCCCACAACCTAATCTGATGTTTTGGACTTTTTAAGTTTCACACAAATTTCTGCTCATTTGCTGTCATACCTTCAAGTCCTGTAATGAGCCAAATTCTGAGTGGAATTACATGTGTGAAATCCAGGTTGCATAGATGTAACTGAGCCCAGAATCTGGCTCACTAACTTTTCAGTCTATTTCTACATTATATCCAACTGAGTAACCCTGGTGCATAATATTTGCAGACAAATTGCGAGCCATGGCGTTAAATTCTGTACTGACTCACACTCCTTTAACCCCACTGGATTGATTGGGGTTTCATGGGATGCAGTTAGTGTGAACTAGGGCAAAATTTGCCCCTTAGTTGCAAATATTTGGCACATTGACATTAATGGATATAAAGTTGATCCATTATATCTTTAGGGATGTGCAAGAGGTAATCTAAAATAAGAATAGACTGACTTTCTTTTGGAGAATACTTCACTGTGGCTCCTGTTATATCTGCCCAAATCTGGCTGGGATACTAGATGACTCAGCCAGAGAAAGAAACAAAGCAAAGCATGTGTGATTCACTTTGAAAACATCAAATAAAACACTATAAAGTGTGAAAGTTCACCCAGCTTCTTGGAAGAGGATAAATCTGACATAACTTGTTGAGTTTGCTGACATTCCTTTTCTGACAGTTGCATGGAAGTTAGTTATTTAATAGAAAATCTTAAAATGTTATCACATTTTAGACGTGATGCAGAAGAACAAGAGGAAGGATGGGCCAGTGCTTAGGGCACGAGACCGAGACTTGGAAGAGATTCAATTCCCTGCTCTATGACAGACTCCCCGTGGTCAAGCCACTTAGGCCTGTCTATATTAGATAAGGTTTGCGTAGCTATATAGCTATAGCCATACTGGCAAACCCTCCTTGTATAGACACAGCTTATTCCCTGAATAAAATAAGCTATGACGGCAAACATTTTGTTTTTCTAGTATAACTGCATGCACAGTGGGGCTTTTGGCCATATAAAAAGTCATTAAAAAAAAAAATTCACACTCCAGCAGAGGATCAGCCCGGAAGCGGTGATATTGTCACTCCTAACCAGGGCTACTGGAATAATTTGTATAGTGGGTGGTGCTGAGAGTCAAATGAACCAAACTGTAAAACCTGTATATGATGGAAACCACTTCAAGCCAGGGGGTGCGGCAGCACCTCTAGTTCCAGCACCTGTTCTCCTAACCCCTTTTCTGAAAGGAGAAAAAGGATCTTCACGCCTCCAGGCTTTAGCACTTGTGCTGGTGGTTGGTAGACACAGCATAAGTCACCACTGCATGGACCTGTCTTGGAGATTCCTATTGTCTTCTGTGCCTGGAGCCTTTTGCCTTCCCTAGTTGATGCTGTCTTGCCTGTAGTGCTGTATGGCTTCCCTCTACTGTTCTTGTGTCTGATCCTGCTTTTATTACGACTTTACATTATTACATCAATACTCAGATTTTTGTCTATGGATCTCTGGTGGTCGGTGGAGCACTTCCAGGTGGTCTTCATGGTTGCTTCTGTCACAGCATTGAAATATCCATGAGTGTTCAGGCAGTGATGCTTCTGCTAGCTGTTGCCTACTTTATGGCCATTTTTGTGAAGCATTTTGCTTGTGCAAACATACAAGAACACACACCATTATAAATGCACTGAAAATATAATGAGGGGGAAGATGTTGCCTGTTTATAAATTTGCTCCCTTAATTGTGAATACAGATTACTACTTTCGTTGTGCAAACTAAGTGCATTCAGTAAAAAAAATTAGCCCATCTTATCTAGATAGAGGCTAAAGAGTGTTTGGAATCATTGTTTTTCCTTATGGCACTTGCTGATCTGATGGGCTGGAGGTCATTTCCCATTCTACTATCAGCAACAAGACACTTGCTAGGTTTACCTTGCTATATCTTAAAAATCAGTTCCCAGCCATTATAAGGGCCCCAGGCATTGGTGTATCTCAGTTCCTCCTATTCTCTGCCTGTGGCACACAGTAGATTAATCTCTGGAGACCTGTAATACTTGAGTCTAATCCAGGTTATTAGGCTCAATGCAAAGTGATGTTTAGTGGCCTGTGAAGTGCAGGAGGTCAGCCTAGATGATCTGGTGGTCCATGTTGGTCACTCCATGTCTGTAGAGTGCAGACAAATAGTGGATGAAGGCTTTGCATTGCATTGCTTCTCCCTTCTTCCACTCTATCAATACACTGTGTCATGTCCACTATTGGTCAGTTTGTTCCATCTCTGTGCCTTCTTCTACATGGCTCCTAATCACATGGCCTCCTTGAGCTCAAGTGCAAGGCCCTTAGCCTGTTTACATTTACGTTTAAGTCCCTTTTTTCCACTCTTGCCATCCTGCTGACATGAACCAACTTGACTTGAATATAAATCATATATAAACTGCTTATTGTTGTTCCCATTCCCCTTTTCTCTTGCTTCCATTCATTTGTCTGTCCTTAGATTGCAAGCTTGCAGCACGGAGTGTTTTGAAAGTGCATAGCAGAGAGTGGGCACTATTGTAAATAAATAATAATAATTCCAGTGGCTTGGGTCATGGAATAACTACCAGGTTAAGGTAAAAAGCCCTAAATCTACCTGGTACCAGAGCACCCCTTGTAGACATGCTGGTGGTTCTGGAAGTGACAGTAAGAATTGTTCTTCTGGTGATGTAAGAGGAGGAGATGGGAGTGCTAAATGAGAGCAGCAGCAGCCAAAGGGGGGAGGGAGAAATGTCTGGTGAGATGAAGATACATTCTTGTTTCAGTGAGAATGCATAACATGGTGCTTTATCTGTGCTTGTCAGGCTAGGGACGACAACACACTTCTGAGGGTCTGAAAGAACCGGACGGCGTGATTTTGTTTCAGAGCTGATCCTCCACCAGCTTCATAAGAATGCCATAATGGCTCATTTCTCCCACCTTCTGCTCTTAGGTTAAATAAACACTCATGCAGTTGAGTCAGTCTGAGGGCTTGTACCGTGCACTACTCCTCTGGCTACCTCCGTAAATACAGTCCTCACTGCCCTTTGTATTGTCATAAAGATCCTGTTTTAACTGCATTTTTCTCCTTCATTTTATATTAGGACTTTGTTTCACTCTGATCTACAACAGCAAAGTTATTTTTAATTAAACTTCTGCTACCTGGTTAGAACAGGCTACAACAGGCACCTGAGCTGTAACCCTAGCTGGGTACAATTTTTTTAACACCAATCACCCAGATTTTAACTGAAATGTTTCTTCAGTCAGTAATCTCCCAGTCAGATGACCTGAGTACTGATGACTGATGATGAAAAATAAATGTATAAATCAGCAAATAAAAATGTTTAAAAGCCAAAAATATTATTCTTGCTACTGGCAAATATTTGCATCCGGCACTTTCTGAGCAGTGAGCTTTTTTACAAAACAAATATCTCCATCCACCTGGCTAACTAGGTTTTTACTATCCACATCATCGTAAAATCTAAGATCACAAACACAACACGGAGATACAATATTAGGAAAGAACTTGCAGATGAGTACAAAGGGTTTTAATTTGTTGCAGTAAGAGACAGGAAACCAATGACGTCCGAAGGAGCGGGTCTCGCAGGACAGCAGATGACTTTAGCCAGAATGTTTTGGATAGACTGGCAGGCAGGAGGCTTGAGGGGGCTAGAGAGGGTTCCAGTAATCATAGAACCATAGAAATGTAGGGCTGGAAGGCACCTCAACAGGTCTTTTAGTCTATTGCCCCATACTGTGGCAGGATTAAGTATCAATGATAGGTGTTTGTCTAACCTCTTCTTTAAAATCTCCAAGGACTTGGATTCCACAATATCCCTAGGTAACAGTTCTAGTGCTTCAATATCCTGCTAGTTAGAAAGTTTTTTCTAATATCCAACCTAAATCTCCTTTGCTGCAAATTGCGTTGATTACTTTTTGTCCTGTCCTCGGTGGAGATGAAGAACAGTTAATCACTATCCTCTTTGTAACAACCTTTCACATATTTGAAGACTGTTATCATGTTGCCCTGCAGCCATCTCTTCTCTAGACTAAACATTCCCAATTCTTTCAACCTTTCTTCATAGGTTACGTTTTCTAAACAGTTTCTCATTTTGTAATATAAATGAGAGAGATTACTATAATGTCCTGTGCTCTAACTGATTACAGGCAGACATAATTGCTTTCTCTCTGTGTTCTCAGCTAAAATCACAGGTGCAGGCTTCTAATTTTCCCCATGGGTGCTCAACCCCCACTAAGCCCCAGACCTCAATCCCGCTCCACCCCTTCCCCTAAGTCCCCTGCCTCTTCCTACCCCCACTCTGCCCCCACCCTCCCCTCTTTCCGCCTCCCCCTAGTGTGCCCTATCCTTGCTCCTCCTCTTCCCTCCCAGCGCCTCTTCCACACTGTGGAACAGCTGGGAGGGAAGGGGAGGAGTTGATTGGCTGCTGGCAGGTGGGAGGGAGGGGAGCTTATCTGCCAGTGGGTGCTAAGCACCCACTAATTTTTCTCCGTGGGTGCTGGAGCACCCACAGAGTCAGCACCTATGGCTAAAACCAAATCATAATAGAAACTGACCTAATTTTTATTAGCAAATAAAGAGATCTCCTCACCCCCAAACAATATGTTGCCTCTGACAAATGTTTTTCTGCACAAGAAAGTTACTTTGAAACACAAACTAAAGAACTGATTTCAGAGTAACAGCCGTGTTAGTCTGTATTCGCAAAAAGAAAAGGAGTACTTGTGGCACCTTAGAGACTAACCAATTTATTTGAGCATGAGCTTTCGTGAGCTACAGCTCACTTCATCGGATGCATACCGTGGAAACTGCAGCAGACTTTATATACACACAGAGAATATGAAACAATACCTCCTCCCACCCCACTGTCCTGCTGGTAATAGCTTATCTAAAGTGATCATCAGGTTGGGCCATTTCCAGCACAAATCCAGGTTTTCTCACCCTCCACCCCCCCACACAAATTCACTCTCCTGCTGGTGATAGCCCATCCAAAATGACAACTCTTTACACAATGTGCATGATAATCAAGTTGGGCCATTTCCTGCACAAATCCAGGTTCTCTCACCCCCTCACCCCCCTCCCAAAAACCACACACACAAACTCACTATCCTGCTGGTAATAGCTCATCCAAAGTGACCACTCTCCCTACAATGTGCATGATAATCAAGGTGGGCCATTTCCAGCACAAATCCAGGTTTTCTCACACACACACCCCCCACCCCCATACACACACAAACTCACTCTCCTGCTGGTAATAGCTCATCCAAACTGACCACTCTCCAAGTTTAAATCCAAGTTAAACCAGAACATCTGGGGGGAGGGGTAGGAAAAAAAACTAAACTAAAGAACTGTACACTTTACTGGCTGTCCCTTTTACAGTGTTCACATCCAGGGTTACCTGTAAATACAATTGGTTGTATAATACAAAAAGTGATGTGAATATATATTTTTGAGATAAAGGCAGTAAGCTGGGATGATTGGGGTCATATTATTTATACAGATTTGGACTGTTGAATATTCTTGAATATATTCACAAAACCTGAATTCTATTCTAGTCATCTTATTTTCTTTCCTTTCCTGGGAAACTGCATCTTGATGCAATGGAATGGCTTGTGTGTTCCAATGACCCTGAGAACTATCTGGCAGGTGTTTTAACTCTTGGTAGGGCTAAGCAAGCCAGACAAGGTCAAGAGGTAGGGACCAGATGAAAAGTAGTTCTCTGGTAGTCCAGGCTGGCGGGTTGAGCAATAGGCCAATAACCTATCTTTGTAAAAAAAATTAAGTTACAGAAACACCAGATTGGCATACTGTTTGCTGGAATGGCTAAGACATGGACTCTGTCTCGGCAGAAATGATGAGTCTTTGTGAAAGCCATCAGGAAGCCAACACTCTGAGAAGTTCTTTATTGAAGGTACAACTAACCAGGAAAGTAGGTTTTTGGAACATTAGAACAATTACAACAATAAAAGTCATATACATAGAATCATAGAATCATAGAATATCAGGGTTGGAAGGGACCCCAGAAGGTCATCTAGTCCAACCCCCTGCTCAAAGCAGGACCAATTCCCAGTTAAATCATCCCAGCCAGGGCTTTGTCAAGCCTGACCTTAAAAACCTCTAAGGAAGGAGATTCTACCACCTCCCTAGGTAACGCATTCCAGTGTTTCACCACCCTCTTAGTGAAAAAGTTTTTCCTAATATCCAATCTAAACCTCCCCCACTGCAACTTGAGACCATTACTCCTCGTTCTGTCATCTGCTACCATTGAGAACAGTCTAGAGCCATCCTCTTTGGAACCCCCTTTCAGGTAGTTGAAAGCAGCTATCAAATCCCCCCTCATTCTTCTCTTCTGCAGGCTAAACAATCCCAGCTCCCTCAGCCTCTCCTCATAACTCATGTGTTCCAGTCCCCTAATCATTTTTGTTGCCCTTCGCTGGACTCTCTCCAATTTATCCACATCCTTCTTGAAGTGTGGGGCCCAAAACTGGACACAGTACTCCAGATGAGGCCTCACCAATGTCGAATAGAGGGGAACGATCACATCCCTCGATCTGCTCGCTATGCCCCTACTTATACATCCCAAAATGCCATTGGCCTTCTTGGCAACAAGGGCACACTGCTGACTCATATCCAGCTTCTCGTCCACTGTCACCCCTAGGTCCTTTTCCGCAGAACTGCTGCCTAGCCATTCGGTCCCTAGTCTGTAGCTGTGCATTGGGTTCTTCCGTCCTAAGTGCAGGACCCTGCACTTATCCTTATTGAACCTCATCAGATTCCTTTTGGCCCAATCTTCCAATTGGTCTAGGTCCTTCTGTATCCTATCCCTCCCCTCCAGCGTATCTACCACTCCTCCCAGTTTAGTATCATCCGCAAATTTGCTGAGAGTGCAATCCACACCATCCTCCAGATCATTTATGAAGATATTGAATAAAACCGGCCCCAGGACCGACCCTTGGGGCACTCCACTTGATACCGGCTGCCAACTAGACATGGAGCCATTGATCACTACCCGTTGAGCCCGACAATCTAGCCAGCTTTCTACCCACCTTATGGTGCATTCATCCAGCCCATACTTCCTTAACTTGCTGACAAGAATACTATGGGAGACGGTGTCAAAAGCTTTGCTAAAGTCAAGAAACAATACATCCACTGCTTTCCCTTCATCCACAGAACCAGTAATCTCATCATAAAAGGCGATTAGATTAGTCAGGCATGACCTTCCCTTGGTGAATCCATGCTGGCTGTTCCTGATCACTTTCCTCTCATGCAAGTGCTTCAGGATTGATTCTTTGCGGACTTGCTCCATGATTTTTCCAGGGACTGAGGTGAGGCTGACTGGCCTGTAGTTCCCAGGATCTTCCTTCTTCCCTTTTTTAAAGATTGGCACTACATTCGCCTTTTTCCAGTCATCCGGGACTTCCCCGGTTCGCCACGAGTTTTCGAAGATAATGGCCAGTGGCTCTGCAATCACAGCCGCCAATTCCTTCAGCACTCTCGGATGCAACTCGTCCGGCCCCATGGACTTGTGCACGTCCAGCTTTTCTAAATAGTCCCTAACCGCCTCTATCTCCACAGAGGGCTGGCCATCTCTTCCGCATTTTGTGATGCCCAGCGCAGCAGTCTGGGAGCTGACCTTGTTAGTGAAAACAGAGGCAAAAAAAGCATTGAGTACATTAGCTTTTTCCACATCCTCTGTCACTAGGTTGCCTCCCTCATTCAGTAAGGGGCCCACACATTCCTTGGCTTTCTTCTTGTTGCCAACATACCTGAAGAAACCCTTCTTGTTACTCTTGACATCTCTGGCTAGCTGCAGCTCCAGGTGCGATTTGGCCCTCCTGATAACATTCCTACATGCCCGAGCAATATTTTTATACTCTTCCCTGGTCATATGTCCAACCTTCCACTTCTTGTAAGCTTCTTTTTTATGTTTATGATCCGCTAGGATTTCACCATTAAGCCAAGCTGGTCGCCTGCCATATTTACTATTCTTTCGACTCATCGGGATGGTTTGTCCCTGTAACCTCAACAGGGATTCCTTGAAATACAGCCAGCTCTCCTGGACTCCTTTCCCCTTCAAGTTAGTCCCCCAGGGGATCCTGGCCATCCGTTCCCTGAGGGAGTCGAAGTCTGCTTTCCTGAAGTCCAGGGTCCGTATCCTGCTGCTTACCTTTCTTCCCTGCGTCAGGATCCTGAACTCAACCAACTCATGGTCACTGCCTCCCAGATTCCCATCCACTTTTGCTTCCCCCACTAATTCTATCCGGTTTGTGAGCAGCAGGTCAAGAAAAGCGCCCCCCCTAGATGATGAAATAATCTCAAAATCCTTGGAGTTAGTGAATGTTGATGGGCAGGAGCTGACAAAAAGTGATTCAGAAATGAAAACAAAGCCATAATATATTTGGGGGCACAAGATGATTGCCAATCAGAAGAAGAAGTACTAATTAATACTTCTAAAGCAGAAAAATTGCTCATAGACTTGGAACCAATTAACAACCAATTGCTCTGAGCTAGGTTTCAAAACACAATACTTTAAAATGACCATTATACACTGTTACACACCAAATGACAACTACATGAGATCAAATATCAATTCTATCATTGCCTACAAACTCTGATTGACAGTATTTCCAAGCATGAAATTTGCTTAGTAAGTGGGGAATTCAATGCCAAGGTTGCAGATGACAACAAAGAAGTGAAAACAATGAGCATGCACAACCTTGGTTCCCAAAATCAGAATGGTGAAAGAATGGTAGAATGGTGCCTAATAGAAGGGATCATAACAGGTGGGACACTATTTCCATACTAAGACTCCATAAAGTAAGAGAATTTCCCAGATGGAGTCAGCAGAAACGAGAATGAACATCTATGTACTGAAAGGAAACTTTGATTAACTGTCCAGATGTCACAGCATACAGAGAAGCTGACACTGGGAGACCATAAGTTATGTGTGGCAAGACTGAAGATCAAACTCAAGAAAAACAACCCCACCCCCCAAAAAAAAGCATTAAGAAAATTGACAATAAAAGGCTAATAGACAAGACAGAACAGCAGATTGAACCGGAAAATGTATTTCAGGCACAACAAGACTTAGGTCCACCACAAGAGGTCAACAGTGTTATGTCTTTTCTGTGTGACAATATCATAGACACTGCAACAGCAATAGCTGGTTTCCACACAAGCCACTTAGGATACATGGAACTGTGTGAAAGAAAGGAAACAAGTCAAAGCAAACATCAAGGCCTCAAAAATACATCTAGAAAAAGCAGCAGCAAAAACTCTGTATAAAACAAAGGACAAAGCAGTAAAAAGCAGTGTGAGAAGAGACAAGAGGAAGTATATGGATAACATCACCAAAGAAGCTGAAGCAGCTGCTGAAAAAGGTGACAGTAAAACACTTTATCAGCTCAACAAGGTTCTAAATGATGAGTTTACAACAGCCAAAGGGCCTGTTAAGGATAAACAAGGAAAGGCCTTAACAATGGTGAACAAAGAACAAAGAGCAGAACACTGTCAACAGGTGCTAACGAGATGAACACCACAAGAAACTATTGTCTTTGATAAAGAAATTAAACACTCAGAACTAGACATTGTAACAACTCACATCACACACACACAAAAAGTTAAAGACGTAATACAAAAGTTCAACCTGGGAAAGCTGCAGTAAAGATCAAATCCCCAGGGAAATCTTGCATTGAGACCATTAATAAAATTACTAAACTCTTTCACACAGTATAGCACTAAGAGAAACCTCCAGAACAATGGAAAAATGGCATGATAGACAAAATACCCAAGAAAAGTGAGCCTAAGTGACTCCAATAGCTGGTAAGATGTTACACTCCTTTCAGTGAGAGGCAAAGTCTTCTGCAGTATCATTGTAAGCAGAATGAAGGAAGTGGTCGAGATGAAGCTAAGGGAACAACAAGCTGGATTTTGGCCTAGAAGATCATGTGTCGACCACATCTCCACTTTAAGAATAATCATCAAAAAGAGCATAGAATGGCAAAAAACATTCATCATAAACTTCATAGATTTTAAGACTGCGTTGACAGCCTTCATGGCAATTCACCCTGGAACGTCTTGAAATAGTATGATAGCCAATAAAAATAATTAACATCATCAAGACTTTATTCTAAGGTACAGCTTTCCCAGTTAAAGTAAACACAGGCTTGAGTGAATGGCTTAACATAGACACTGTCTCAAACAAAGATGGATTCTCTCATCTCTTCTGTGTGGCATTGCCATTGACTTCATTATGAGGGGGGGAAAAGGTTTAGAGGCATACAACACAGGCTACACATGGCTTAACAGTACTCTAGAAATTTAGATTTTGCTGACAACATAGCTCTTCTAAGTAATTGCTCAATCAACATGCAAGCAACGACCAAAAGACTGTCTAGCATTGCAAAAAATACAGGGTTAATAATCAGTAATGAAAAACACATCTAATGAGAACCCCAGCAACTTCCAACTCAAGTATTCCTTTATAAGGCAAAAGAATACAAGAGGTGAATCAATTCACACATGTTGGACGTAAGGTGCAAGCCAATGGGGATACCCAGAAGGAAATAATGTCATCAATTGGCAAGTTGGCAGCTGCATTCACTAGCTTAAACAAATTTTGGTCATCAAAATCTACAACTTAAAGACCAAATTATGAATCTTTAATTCAAATGTTAACATCATATGGATGTGAATGCTGGAAACCACCAAAGGTATAGATAAACATCTAAATGCCTTTGAAAGCAAATGTATCAGGAAAATAACAGGTATTAAATGGAGTGATTTTATAACAAATGCCACCATCTGCCAGATCTAGTCAGATGCTACCTCTTGGCCACTAACTAGATTGCAATGAGGGATCTAACCACTGGATCCCATGTGTTTTAAGTCTCCAGAGTCTGAACTGAGTCCAGACACTGCCCTAGTCTTGGGGCCTCTAGGTACACTGTCGAAGTGCAGATCCTATATCTAATATCCCCTCCTGAAAGCTGAAACCTTATGATCCAACTATCTAGCTACTGGGGCCATTATTAAATCCCCAGACCTCCCATAGCTTAAACACACCCTCTCCCAGAATTCCAGCCAGCTGGGTGTTCTGGTTTCCACAGGTTAACTCTTCAAGGGTATGTGTAGGGCCCTACCAAATTCACAGCCATGAAAAACACATTACAGACTGTGAAATCTGGTCTCCCCCCGTGAAAATTGGTCTTTTGTGTGCTTTGACCCTATACTATACAGATTTCCTGGGGGAGACCAGTGTTTCTCAAACTGGGGGTCATGACCCAAAAGGAAGTTGCGGGAAGGGGGGGGTCACAAGGTTATTTTATGGGGGTTGCGGGATTGCCACCCTTCCGTCTGCGCTGCTGCCTTCAGAGCTGGGCGGCTGGAGAGTGGGAGCTGTTGACTGAGGGCCCAGCTCTGCAGGCAATTCCGCAGACGTAAGGGTGGCAACACTGCAACCGCCCTACAATAACCTTGTGACATCCCCGCTCCTCCTTTTTTGGGTCAGGACTCCTACCATTACAACACTGTGACATTTCAGATTTAACTAGCTGAAATCATGGAATTTGTGATTTTTTAAATCATATGGCCATGAAATTGACCAAAATGGGCTGTGAATTTGGCAGGACCCTAGATATGTGGCAGGTCTAACACACAGCACGCAGGCAGACTTTGCACAGGATTGCTACACATATTGCTCTTTACATCAGAAAAGCATAAATGTATAAAAAATAATAAACTCTACACATATTTCCATTTCCTCACCACACCACAGCATTCTTTTGGCTGGGGTCAGATTTCTCCAGGACCATCCAGGGTCCTTCTGCTGCGATGCACAACTAGTCTTCTCAATCATGGAGCCTCCTTTTTGCAGTTTGCCTTCTCTGACCTTGGCTGGTCCATGTCCTTCATCTCTCCTGCCCTAAGATTCTGTACCTATTCCAGTGATTCTCCTGAGTTTATATATCCCACCACCACCTAGTTCCTTTGTTCTTCTGATGATGATTTTCCACTATCTCCACTTCTCCAGCCCTGTGCAGGGAAATGGAAGAAACTAGCTTCAGTCAACCTCCTTAGCATACTCATTGTTTGGTTAAAGTACAGTTGTTAAGGGTAAAGTCTCTCTGTTGTCCCTGGTCGGGCAGTGATGCCACACAGCCCTTGCCAGTACAGGTGGAATCCATATACATATAGATGCATTCAATGATTCAGCAATTTTCATAGTAATAACTTCATAATATCAGCCAGAATTCCTATGTTGTACAGACAGATTCCCCAAACTGGCACACTCTGAAATTCATTTTAGCATTTTAGCATTCACTTTAGCATTAATGTGAATTATGGGCCAGAGTCTCTCCTGCACCCAGCTTCACAGCAGAGTGGGGAGATGTCCAGAAGGCAGTTACTGCTCCCCAATTCTCTGCTCCAGTCCTAGGAAAAATTAGAACATCTTGGGGCTATTCTAACTTACTTCAGCTGCCTCTGGTCTCCAAGATATTATACCCTTGTTGAGGGTTGACAGAGCACAATATACTCCAGCCACACCCCTATCCCCATGCTAATATGCCTCTGCACTGGCTGGTTGCAGGTGGGAAAGGCACAGAAGCCAGTTCTGGTGTCAATACACCTGCTGACGACTCATTCATTCCCAGGGAATCCCAAACAGGAGACTTTCAGGAGATTTCTATTCCCTTTGAACAGCCTCAGTGGTGCAAAGAGGGCAGATTGGGGCAGAAAACCTGCTCCTATAATCTGCATGAATTCTAAAGGAGAACATACGTAAATTCAGACCAAAACTATCTTTGAGAATTTATTTTAAATAGTTGCGCAATCTCAGACATCTGCCTTGAGCAAAGAATCTCCTACTTGAAGAATTAAGCTGTGAAAATAACCTCCAGTAAATATACAAAAATACAATGCAACAAATAAAGTCTAAGGTCCGCCACTCTTTAAATTAGGGTTTAGAAGTGGCATGATAATAATTAAAAGCGTATTCATGGTTAAAACAAATTGTCTTTTATATAAATATGTAAGATGTATGTACACACACAATAAACTGTTATAAAGTATTATATAAGGCTGTTACAAATCATATCCTACCCAGAAATACTGTTCAAATAATTATATACCTTTATTTAGAAGAGTTGGGCTCTTAGTATGTTGATCTTCCCTTTTTATTAAGATTGACTGAAAGTATATCATAAAGCTTTGTATAAAATTGTTAGCACACTTAACGTCAAACCAAACGTAATGTTGGGGTTATAGCAACACCTAGTGCCTGAAAGTGAAATCACCTGTAATTCCAGACTGATGTGTGCATATCATTTATTTCAGTGCTCTCCTCATTTCTTAAATATAATGTCAATCTTGTAAATCACTAAAAGAATGGTGAGGACCTTGCCTTTTTGTTATTTCTCCCAAAGTGGTGAACTAATATTTTTCTTGGGTGAATGGTTTATTCTTCCCTTGTTTAACCCTTTTTGTTCAGAACGTTTAACATTTCAAGACACAGTCTATTTTAAAAATGTATATGTTTAGAAGGATTGTCCGATTTCATGTTTGTTCTCCCAGTTATCTTCTATTCCAGGGTGGCCAACCTGTGGTTTCGGAGCCACATGCAGCTCTTCAGAAGTTAATATGCGGCTCCTTGTATAGGCACCAGCTCCGGGGCTGGAGCTACAGGCGCCAACTTTCCAATGGGCCAGGGGGTGCTCACTGCTCAACCCCTGGCTCTGCCACAGACCCTGCCCCCACTCCACCCCTTCCGCCCCCTCCCCTGAGCCTGCAGTGCCCTCGCCCCTCTCCCCTTCCCCCCCAGAGCCTCCTGCACACCATGAAACAGCTGATCGGGAGGTGCGGGGAGGGAGGGGGAGGTGCTGAGTGGTAGGGCTGCTGGTGGGTGGGAGGCGCTGGGAACTGGGGTGGGGAGCTGATGTGGGGCTGCTGACATATTACTGTGGCTCTTTGGCAATGTACATTGGTAAATTCTGGCTCCTTCTCAGGCTCAGGTTGGCCACCCCTGTTCTATTCTCTTCAGTTTCTTTTTCTGCCCTTAGATGTCTTCTTGTAGTAGCAGCACCACCTACTGACTGACCTCCCATACAGACATGGATTATTCCAGCTGTAACTCATACTGTCCCTAGTTTATGGAAGGGAAGCGACTTTCTTCTTTATCACCTTAAGCAGCAGTCTGTTAATGAAGCATCTACATTTGCTTAGTATTGCTGAATCTGGGAGCATATAAGGTCATAGTTATGAATCAGGAGTGCAGAATAATCCTATATAGAGTAAATTTTGGAGCACATCTCATTAAAGGGAAACTGATAGAGTCTTCTGCATTAAGAATATTTACAAAAACTGATCGCTTTGTATTTGTGAATTTAAGTATTAAAGGAGGACTCTGTTATTATTTGTACAGTTCTTTGAAAATTGAAAGATGTATTAACATTTTTGTTCTGCTGGAGTTTGGGTGGCTCCCAGCAAGTATGTCTTTGATATGTGGCCACTCACAGACCTTTTTGAAGCTGATGGGCATGATAGCCACCTTCCATTCAGACTAAATAAGGGAACAATTAAATGCCCCTTTGTTTAGTGATAGCTGGAACGTTGGAAGCCACATCCCAAGGACTAGACTGAATGTAAATGTAGGGGCTTGGGGATTAATTGGTGGAGCTGTGTGGGGCTGTGGGTCCAGCGGTGAGACCAGGCAAAAAGCAGGCAGGAAGCAGCAGAAAGCCAGGGGACATCAAGAAAAGCATTTATAGTGTGACCCTGAGAAAAAGCCAAGAGAGAGTGAGAGAGAGAGAGAGAGAGAGAGATTTGGGGAGAATGCTGGCTGGACAGGCAGACTTGGAATTGTGACCTCTCATCATTTGACCCTACTATATCCAGGTAAACAGAATTTTATGTAAATTCTTTGCAAATAAACAAGAGTTCATCAAAGATATACCTGACTCCATGATCATTTTCTCCTCCTTATGGAAACAACCCACAGGACCCTAAATATTGGCTAATCACTTGGGTCAAAAAGGGTAACATGCTCTGTCTCTGTCTCTCACTCTCTTGATATATATAAAACATACAGACACATACAAACAACACACACATTTAATTCTTAAATTCACAAATGCATAACTCCAAACTTTACTGAATGCAAGATAGTGCTGATTGTTTAGGAAGGTAAATAAAGATTGAAGTGCCTGACTTGAGACATCCTTGTTCAATAGAAAGAAAAGGAGTACTTGTGGCACCTTAGAGACTTATGCTCAAATAAATTTGTTAGTCTCTAAAGTGCCACAAGTCCTCCTTTTCTTTTTGTGAATACAGAGTAACACTGCTGCTACTCTGGAAGCTTGTTCAACAGCTGAGCTGTGAAATGGCACAAGTTTGCCTTGGATCTAATAATAACAAAGTGCTGATTCAGTTGCTTAAATTGGGCCAGTTAAACAGCAAATGTGGCTATTAGTAGCAGAATGGTACAATTCCAACCCTAGAACAAAAGCATAGAATATTCTGCATTGTGGACAGACTGAAGCTTTGTGTTTAAAAGACAGTGTGCTTCTACCTAGGTAAAGTGAGTTGGAGTAATCCAGCCTGAGGTCACAAAGGTATGACATTCCCCACAATGGCTTCATTTAGAGGTTAAAGAGGGTGGGGGAGAAAATTGACTCCTGTCGGAATCCACAGAATGAAGGAACAGTTGTCCATCACTACTCTCTGGAAGCATCCTGAAAGAAAGCACTGGAGCAATTTCATCTACTTCCCACTGACCCCTGCTACAGCCCAATGGTTTGAGTATTGGCCTGCTAAACGCAGGGTTGTGAGTTCAGTCCTTGAGGGGGCCATTTAGGGATCTGGGGCAGAAATTGGGGATTGGTCCTGCTTTGAGCAGGGGGTTGGACTAGATGACCTTCCAACCCAGATATTCTATGATCTCTGAGACAAGACAGTAGCAGGTCATGCTTACCAGTATTGATGCTAAAGACAGTTCCAGGAGTATGAATATAGATGGCCTCTCCTATTCAAGGATAGTTGGAAGTTATCCATGAGTGCCACTAGCATTCTCTGTCCCATGATGTGGTCTAAAGCCTGACTCTAAGAGGTCCAGCATGCTGGTGGTAGATACATGTATTTGGATATGATTCTTAGCTAGTTTCTTGATTATTGTGCTCAAGAATGGGAGGTTGGACACTGGGCAGTAGCCTATGGGACCTTCTAGCTCAAGAGAAAGTTTTCTTGACAATAGGCCAGACTAAGGTGTGATTTGGGGTAGATAGATCTGTAGGTTTTTCTCAAAAGGTTGTGCTGATAATCTGTCTCCAGGGTGCTAGGTGCTCCCAAGGATGTTTCACCAGCCACGATGAGCGACAGTCTGAGTCACAGGTGCTGATTCAGATTCCTTCCTGCACTTCTAGTGTGCCTTGCTTTATGGAAGGCTGAAGTCTGTAAATGGTGGAGATGTGATTTTGAGCTGGTCTCAGTGTACGGTTGCTGCTGTCCAGAGATGGCATTCTGTATATGGTGATCTTCTCAGCTCAGTATGTTGACAGCATCTCACATCAAGCTGAGCTGAGTGGTGTGGAGGCATTTTGGAGTAACAAAACAAATCAAAGTCCAACACATTGTGCAGAATGGGAGTTAGCAGCTGCAGTAGCAGAGAAAAATATTTCTTCGTTTCACTCATGGCACTGCATAGAAGTTTAGGAAATCTTTATGTTGGAACTGATCTGCATCTGATCTTGTTTTCTGCTGTCAAGTTGCCTTCCCTCCTGCATCTTCTGTTCCTGGGTTACCAGCACCATGGTGATCTGCAGAAGCGATTGGGATGAAGATGGCCAGTGGGTTAAAGACAGCGATCACTCTATGATCCTAAGGGTGGTTCCCTCAGTAGTAAGGGGGTAGGTAATCTAATATTTACCTACATGAGGTTTTGTGAGAATTAGTTAAATCTTTTGCACTGTGCTTTCAGAACATAAAGCATTTCAGTAAATACAGTAAGTACTAAGCATTATTAATTATTCTTAATAATATTTTCCAAACTTCCTGTGTTTACAAAACTAGGGCAAGAAACATGCCAGAACAGGCTTCCTTATGAGATTTTCAGCACTACCTGCTAATTGAGCCAGAAACATAAGAACCTTTTTTTTGTCTGTGTGGTGTTTTGAAACTTCTGCTTCCATTCCTGGAACACAGGAAAGTGTTGAATGAGGTTTAAAAAGCCAACACCCAATGGGTTAAAAAAAGTAAACAAAACTCATATGCCCAAAAAGTTCACTTCCACTTGGGTTCCAAGTTTTAGGAGCAGATCTGAGCGGTTTTATTATTTTTACTCAACCAGTGTTAGCCTGTTCGTAGGCGTAATACAGAAAACCGTTGTAAATGATCATTATCTTGTAGCATGTTCACTAAAACCAAAGAAGCAGAATGATACTTTGCAAGTGGTTGAGTGTCTCGCACTTTTCAGCTCAGTGTGCTGAGAACAATCTGCTGCTAACAATGTGCACGCACACTGTATTAGATGAGGAAACAGAAGTGATGTTACAATGGGTGAGACTGTGCTGAGAGTTCTTGGTGTCATGATATCTTGTGCATCGGTTATAGGATCAGACATTTTTTCTAACTGGTCATCTCTGAGGTGTTAAAGCAGACAGTAACATTTTAAAAAATGACAGTAACATTTTAAAAAATGCCTAAGTGACATAAGCACCTAAGTCCCATTTTCAATAGTCACGTAGACATTTAGGAGCCCTCAGCACATTGGCTTTGAATGAGACGTAAGCATTTTCAAAATTTCTACCCAGTTTCCACAGAAGAAAAAAGTTAATAGGAACTAAAATGAAGGGTTAGGTTTGGACCCAGAAACTTTCTTTGTTGCCACCAAGTAGAATTGGCGACATTATCTCCCATTATAATGGCAAAGCACCTGATTTTGTACCTACAGTGCAAAATATGCTCCCCTCTGTCTGTCATACTCTGAAAATGAACAGCTTCATGCTAAACTAACTGGAACACCAATAGGACCTTTGCATTCAGCTGCAGGTAGAGCAGTTTCCAGTAGCCCAACCTAGATGTGGTGAAGACACGAATCATTGTGGCCATGTCACCATTCAGGAAAAAGAGGCACTCAGATATTAGGACATGCTCAGATGGTACAGTGGTAGGGCCATATAAGTACCTAGGCAGATAGATATATCTGCCAGATAACAAAAGCATTTTTCACTGCTGCTGCTATATGGGTGTCAAGGAGCAACGATGAGTCCAACAGGACCCCGAGATTATGCACCACTATGGCAGATGGCCATGGTTACATTTTTCCCATAGACAAAAGGCATGCTCAGACTTTCAGGCTGAATGTTTTATTTTTTAATTCAAGAATACAACTCTTCATAATCTTTGCTGCTCTTTCTACTTTTTCTCATTTGTTTCTACCATCCTGCTCCTATGCTTGGAACAGTCCCCACTTGCTCACCAAACACTTCCTGTCTCTTCCAAATGACTTCTCAAAAACATACCTGTTCAACCAATCTCCCATTCTTTCCTAATAACCCTTTGTTTCTAATGCTGTCCAGCCTCTTGACTTACTCCTACTGTAAGGATGAGGCCAGGGATGTACATTTGCAGAGCTTTCTATGAATTGCACAGGAGTTGTATTAATAAATACATATTTCCTTAAGGTGAAGGTCTGTGTACAGTACACACCCATGAGCATTTCCTTTGGAAATATTTATGACTTTGGCACTATTTAGGTTTCTGAACTCCCTTGTAATGACCGCATAAATTATGTAATTAGGCTATCATCTCACGCTTCAGTTACCCTAGACAGACTGCAAATTCTGCTCTCTTTGTTCTAAGTCTCATTGGTGAGTCTTAGCTTTCGAAAGAAAAGTAGGTGTGTATGTTTGTATTAATTGATGGGCTGCTTGGAGTGAAAGATTCCTTTAAAAAAAAATCACATATTTGACTTAGCTTAATACATACCAGGTACTTAAAAAACCTCACTGCTATGTAATGTAATTTTAAGGTACTCCCGTATCATGATGATGACCGGTTGAAAACAGATAGGTATACTCTGCGAAAGGTACAACATTATAGCGTTCTGGTTTGCATATATGTCCACTAGAGGGCTCACTTTGCTATACAAATAGGACTCTCCTGCACACTAATCTCTTTAGGGCATAACTCTCAACCTTCCAAGACCCAAATGTGGGATGCAAGGTATGACAAAAACCCAAAATGAAGGGTTCAAAATATGTTCAATGCAGGAAACTTAAAATGCTGTGAGATCCTTCCTTTAGCATAAATTACTGTTTCCAGAACTTCCATTTTATGATTTTTTAATTCTGATGTCGTACTTTTCACAATAAAAATGAAGGGACACCAAATCTATATGAGGTGAAAGAATTTAAAATGAGTGCTGTCCCTCGAAAGGAGATACACTTGAGGGGTATGCTTTAAATGCAATATCTGGAAACAGGGATTATCAGAATCCTATGCAATTCAGCAATAGGAAAAACAGAAATGATGTGTTTATTTGACTGGATAATAATTCCTTTGTGTTATTACTTCTCTAACCTCAAAATACATAAATGACTTCCCTTTAATAGGGTTGTCCCAATAACCATCTCAACTGTGCTCAGTTCTCTAGCAAATATTCATTCTGACTCAGTCCCTTCTTTGGGGTCATTTAAGCAGGACATTAGGAAATGAGAAGCAGAGAGAAGCTTGTAGGGATTATTTAATATAAAATAGGGGATAATAATTCCCAAAGGTAAGGATCTTATGTACAGTGTACTCCAATCATTGTTCCCTTTGATGATAGCTTATGATTTTGGAGTTAATGTGGTTTTGTAGAAGATGGTTTAGTTCCTGTTTCAGGGATGTGAGATGTACAATAGAGGTCTCCAATCCCTTGGTTATGTCATATTTGATTACATTGTGTCAGATTAGTTAGCCACTCTTTGTAACTAGACTCTGGGCATACCTAAAACTCTTAAGTGCAGATGAGTCCTTTTTTCTGTGAAACAGCAACACATCAGCAAAGCACATCCAGATGTTGGCAAGATATGCTGTATGTTTTAAGAGGGCATTAGGAGCTTGATCCAAAAGTTCACTGAAGTCAATGGGCTTTGTATAAGAACCATAATTAGGCGCTTGGCTGTGTTTTGTTTGAATAAGAATTTTCAGCTCAGGAACATTTCTCTGGTGCTGAATTTAATATATTGGACAAATGCTGATTAACTAGAAACAATTTCCCTTTGGGTTTTCAAAATTCTTCTTCAACAAACTCTGCCTCCCTGACTTCATGGTGACCATTCCCCCTTCAGTCACTGTTCTTTTCCAACGTTTGGCCTCTTCTCTACCCCCTCCTTCTGATTCTTCACAATACACTGAGCAAATTTGTTTTTTCACTCTGCTTCGCCATCTGTCAGGTACTTCCTCTCCCTCTAGGTCACTTCCCTTTATTTCTCACCTTTGCGCCTTATCTTATGCTTTCTGGTCTCTGAAAAACCTCACTTGTTGTCATGGATTAAGGAAGCTATAGTATGTAACAATAAAACCTATCATACTGTATCAGACTACTATGTGGAATGAGGCAAGGCCACATTAACAGCAAAGCTAGGTAAACACAAGAAGTTGGATGGACACTGAGCAGCAGAATTTTTTTATTGTACGACTTTCAACATTTTACAATCATCATCAAAGTTTTCATCCAGTAAACAAACCTCAGTGCAGGCAGACAAGAGAATCAGATTTCCCCCCAGATGCCAAAGCTTGGCCTTCACTTCTTTTCTACCTCACTTTCAGGTATCGACTCCCGTCACATCCCCTCAAAGGGAAAAACAGAAGAATGAAAGTGGAGTGCTACTGCAGGAGAACCTGGGCTGAGTATGAAGGTCTTGCGTCTAGCGCTAACAGGCCCCGGGTTGGTTGTTATTTTAATTGCATTTATTTGCAGATGGGAGGTTTTCATTTGCAGGTGCTACATAAACCATCTCGACACAAACTGTTCTGCAGAAATGAGAAAGGGCAGTTCCACTTCAACTTTTAAAGCCTATTTTTTCACATAACAGAACTAATTGATACTGAATGTTCACATTAGATACTTTGGGGGCGGGGGTGGGGAATCAGCTTTCAGACCAGGCTAACACCACTGTATGCAAAGTCTCTGTCCCTCTTGTAAAAAAAATGGATTCCTTCACATAGGGAGATAATTTTGTTTTTTCTTGCGAAGGGTCCATTAACTCAGGCAAAGCTATAGAACTCCAGTTTCCATTCTAGCACCTGTAGCATAATCTATAATTTAGGCTAGAGTTGTTTATACTTTCGAAGTCTGGCGGCATCCTTGACCAAATTTATTTCTGATGTCCCGTCAATAATACTATGTGTTTAAACAAAATTATTTTTTATCTGACATACTCCAATGTCAAGTTGAAATGATGACTAAAAGGCTTATATTATTCACAAGCAAGCAACAGATATATCAACGAGATATACCAACAAGAACATGTTTGGATAACTATAAGTGAGCTATTCAGATGGCAGTAACACTTTAGTTCATGCTCTCCAACACCCAGGTCTACAAAGCTTTAATCCAAGTTTATATGTGATGCTGTTATCTAGGGTTGAAATCCAGGACCCGTTGAAGTCAATGGCAAAGCTCCCCAGGAATCAAGTCCGATTTGTAAAGGAAGCCTGTTTGGACATATTCATGGTCATCATGTAACTACTAGTTGGAAGATCTAATGATTGACTCTCTCACTGTTTCCTCCATGAGTCAGTTAGCATTCCCTCTCCCACAGAGGCACACTTATCATTCACAGTATCCTTCACTTCTGCAGAAAGGAATGAGACTGTAGAGTTTGTTTTCAGAAATAATCCACTCTCCTGCAGGGCATCTATTCCTTAGGTGTGCAACTGTTCCATTTTGCCTACAACATGGATTTTAGATCAAGGCCATGTGATATGAGCAGGTCTGATTAGATCATATGATGTGATTCAGTGCTGTTTGGCTGAATGACAAGTCTTGTTTCCTGAAAAGGGAACAACCTCTGAGCCATGGAGGATATTGTCTTTTGTATTTGCCTTAGAGCTTTAGGGAGAGTGTAGAACAGAGTGGAAATGGTGGCAGATCACCGTTCATTTAAGTAAAAGATCCAATGTAATGAAAATTATGTCTTTTGCCTTTCAAACAATGTCAGCAGCTAATACATATGTATTAATGACTGAGTCATATTTAGTGGGTGCTCATTTCTTTTACTACACTGAATTGAAGCACTATGATTGTTCCTAAATAAACACATCTAATCAGAGCTTTGAATCTCTTGGAATTAATAAAGGACCAGCAGCTGGACAGAATACTGCCACTCTTCTGAAGCTGTGCGACTGATATGCTGCTGCAGCAAACAGGTGTGGCTAGACCTTCAAGTCTGCCCCTACTTTCCACTATACTGTAACGTTTTACTGGTTGTAGAGTTGCAGAATACCATCCCGTGAAATTAAATGGCATTACAGCACTCCAAAAATACTAGAGTAATATCATCATTACGGACTGTCACAACAGCTCCTATCGTGGAGGCTTACGCAGGCAGGGAGTGGGTGTGTGCAGGGGATCTCTTCTAGTGCAGATCTGTTTTTAAAAAGCCATTAGTTTAATAGATGTGGTAAGCTAGAAGCCTAGCAGCATAAGCACTCTGGTGCCGGGTCTTGTTTTTGTTTTGCATGTCTACAGCACCTAGTGCAATGAGTCACAAATCCCTGACCAGGGTCTCTAGGTGTTACTGCAATATAAAGAACAGTAAAGTCTATGCTGCTTGAGTCAGCCAACAGGTGCCACAGCAAAAGTCTTTCAGAAAGAGCAGTTCTCCCCCATTTACGGTCAGGAATGCAAGTTACACTAATTAATAAACTGCAACAAAATCCGCTCAGAGTTTAAACAGAACAAAAATTAAAGGACCTGCTTGAACTACAGAAGTCAATCATTTATAACCTATTGAGATGATAACACAGCTATCTGCCTACCTACCAGCAATTACATAGTGCTTATCACTATGCCTATCTCCTCTAAGATATTTTACGTTAGCCTACTCCCTATTAACTGCAGCTCTTTTCTGCTTAGCAATGAACCATTTTTATAGGGCTCCTGGGTGTAAGCCCTTAGGTCCTGATGGCCTTGTAATCAACCCTCATTACCCCAATCCTTTGTAACTGTGTTGAAGGTGTGGTCTGCTAGCGTCCTGACCAAAGTTAACCACCTGTCAGCTGGATCATGGATTGGAGAACAGGGCCTCTGCTTACAAAAGAAAGTGGAATCCCCTTGTTAAATACTTGCCATTCAAGCTCTGCTTAAAAAGGACAATCAAGTAATTTATCACTGGTGCACCAAATTTCATACACCTTACAAGTTACATATTGAACCAGGAAATATTCTTCTCATTTCCCCTACTGCATTTTTAAAATATATCCTAGCAATGAATAATTCAAACAAACTAAATGTGTTTTGTCCTCACTGCAGGACTGAAACATAAACAGAGCTATATTTGTGTACAATGTGCATAGTGCAGTCATAATACATACTACCTAGCTCTTACATAGCACTTTGTCATCAGTAGATCTCAAAGCACATCATAGTCTTTGATGTATTTATCCTCACAACAGCCATGTGAAGTAGGGAAGTATCATCATTCCCATTTTACAGATGGGGAATTGGTGTTCAAAGGTATTTACATGTCTAAGTCTCATTGAAATTTCAATAGGAGTTTGGCACCTAAATACCTTTAAGGATTTGGGCTACAGTGCTTTACCCAAGGTCAAGCAGAAAAGGGAATTGAACCTACATGTCCCAAGTTGTAGGCTAGTGTCCTAACCATTGGACTATTCTTTCTCTAACTGGTCAGCTATACACACACAGAATTTGCTTACGTGTAGGATCTCCATTAAGCACTATATTTAAAAAATTATTCAGTTCTGCAAAGATCTATTTTAGAAAAGAAACAAGTTGAATCAGAAGGACAATATTTGCATATTTTGGACATTGGACTAGACAATATCAAGAGACCTAATTAAGAAAAATCAGCCATATGGCTGGTAGCACTGTATGAGCATAAATCCAGGCATTGTTAATCCAAGAAATATCTCACAGATTGCTAATGTCAGATGAATAACTAATAGCATTCCATGCTGCTAAGGACTCATTTTTAGTGATAACACATACTCCTTAAGGGAAAGGGCTAGAGAACCGTTCTAAAATTTACATAGGTCAGAATGTAAATCTCTGAGGAAGTAACATATTTTTCCAAGCAGGGAAACAGAAAAGAAAAAAAAAAAAGAAGAAGAAGAAGATGCTTTCCTTCTCTCTAGTGGGGAAAATGGGTAAGCAATGATGGAAATTACTGCCAAACCATCACACTCACTGGGCTGCAGATAGTTTTTGCTTTCACAGAACTCTAAAATGGTGACTATTGTTAAAAAGACAATTTAACTATTCTTATTCTTTGTATTTTTATCTCTTCAGAAGTAATCCCTAAAAATCACCCTAAGATAAACTCTAACAATTGATTAAGCTCATAGTAACATCATAATCATTAATAATAATGACCACCCAGCAACATTACAAACTCATAGACGTGCACCTTTTCTCCACATTATGAGGCAATGCGCTTTTGATTCCAGAACATGGGCAGTCCCCTGTGCCTATGCGGTGTCTGCTTGGGTAGGAGTCTGCCTGGGTGCAGAGGTCTGCTCACATGTTGTAACTTACTGGACCAGAGCCTCAGAGGTGAAAGACTATTAGTTAGCAGGGATAGTCCCTATTTAATAGCATAATGTGGACCATTTTCTGCTGTCTCTCTCCGAAAAAGTTTTGCTGATCAAATGTTTCAATGGAGTTGGAAAGTATATCCCTGTTTTTCTCCTCAGAATGTCAATATTTTTAACTTTCCAGTTGCTGCCAGGTATTTCATTCTCTCCATTTCACAGACAGAGAAGCTGAGATCTAGAGAGGATAAAGGATTTGCCCAAAGTCACAGCAAGTCAGTGCCCAAACTGGGCTTAAAACTGCACAGATCATTGTATGACACCTCTTTTTGATTACTCATGTGCATCTTTATTCACCTGTTGATCTAATGTTATCCTTATAATATGAATAAGCACTATTCTCTGTAAATTTGTGCTGCTAGTGAATTTGAATATAGGTTGAAAATAATGATAGATGGGCTCCCTTTGTTCAATCACCATGTAAGGTCAAATTCTGCAGTTCTTAAAAGCACAGTGATTGCTTTTGAGTTAGTTTTTCTCTTTATCAGATGTGCTTATCGTATCATTGTAAGTACATGAAAACAGTTAAAAAACACACTAATTTTCTAACAGATTTATCAGTGTATGGTCAGAAGGACTTCAGGATCACAGTGGTATGAGCCTTAATATGCTCTAAGAAAAGGAGTACTTGTGGCACCTTAGAGACTAACCAATTTATTTGAGCATAAGCTTTCGTGAGCTACAGCTCACTTCATCGGATGCATTCCAATGCTCACAATGAAGCTTATGCTCAAATAAATTGGTTAGTCTCTAAGGTGTCACAAGTACTCCTTTTCTTTTTGCGAATACAGACTAACACAGCTGCTACTCTGAAACCTGTTAATATGCTCTGTATATTTTATATGAGGTCCTGCCACAAAGAGGCACCCTCCACCAATGTAAAAGAAACAGGAATGGACTGAATTAATGGGAAATATCAGATTCACAGGAAATACCAGTAACTGGAAGAACTGAGTCAATATGGTCTATGTATGCTGTTATACCTGACCCACTTGAGAAGTTCCTGTCTACGCGTACGTTGCAGCTGGGGCCAACACACTAGCTAGATTAAAGCTAGCTGGGGTATGTCTACTTGAGCTGCAATCAAATATACAACGTCAGGATGTTCGCATGCTGAAAGAAAAGGAGTACTTGTGGCACCTTAGAGACTAACAAATTTATTTGAGCATGAGCTTTCGTGAGCTACAGCTCACTTCATCGGATGCATTCAGTAGAAAATACAGGGCGGAGATTTATATACATAGAGAACATGAAACAATGGGTGTTACCATACACACTGTAACAAGAGTGATCAGGTAAGGTGAGCTATTACCAGCAGGACAGCGGGGGGGGGGGGGGGGGAGAACCTTTTGTAGTGATAATCAAGGTGGGCCATTTCCAGGAGTTGACAAGAACGTCTGACCACCTTGATTATCTACTACAAAAGGTCCCCCCCCAAACCGCTGTCCTGCTGGTAATAGCTCACCTTAAGTGATCACTCAGGTTACAGCTGGAAATGGCCCACCTTGATTATCATACACATTGTAAGGAGAGTGATCACTTTAGATAAGCTATTACCAACAGGAGAGTGGGGTGGGGGGAGAGAAAACCTTTTGTAGTGGTAAACACCCATTTTTTCATGGTTTGTGTCTATAAAAAGATCTACACTTTCCACAGTATGCATCTGATGAAGTGAGCTGTAGCTCATGAAAGCTTATGCTCAAATAAATTTGTTAGTCTCTAAGGTGCCACAAGTCCTCCTTTTCTTTTTGCGAATACAGACTAACACAGCTGCTACTCTGAAACCTGTCACATGGTGAAAGGTCGTTAATGTATCCTACTAGTCAACTAGACAATAGAGCGTTTATCAGGGGCCAAGCACTGACATTTGCTGTATGGCAGTGCAATCGTCAAAGCGATTCCTTCTGAAAACAGAAGTAATTGTATATCATGACCTTTTATATTATCCTCACCAAATTCTCTGAAAGGAAACCCTGACTGCATGTTATTTAGCCCACAGAGCTTTGCACTGCAGAACGTTTTCATTTAAATATTAAATGTAAACACCCTGGGCAGTGTAAGGGCAGAAGTGATGATAACTTACAGCGAGTTCCCGCGGGGGGGGGGGGGCAGGTGTGGATTTACTTGAAAAAAATAGAAACTATATATATTTTCTTTCTTGAAGCTAAAACAACAACATGAAGATTTGTTGTTTCTTTAATAATTGAACATTTAGGGGCATGGCTACATTTTTAGTGGGAACTCTGTGATATCAACCTTCCAGAGCACAAAGTCCTTAGATTTCCACCTGCGAGTCAAGGATGTTTTTCTATTAACATTATAGTTGTATCAATGAGATTTATTCATTGTTCCAAAGTTATGAGTAACAATTAGCATGCTGATGTCCACTGATTAAAAAAAAAAAGGACTTGGGTAAATAAATCAGCTTAAAAATGATCCCTCTCTGCAAACACCAGCTGCACAGGAAAAGGAAGACTGTTAGCCATCTTTCACTGATGTGCTATGCCGATCCAGTAGCTGCATCTAAGCAATCTCTGGCAGCAACCTAATATATCCTACCCTCCACAGGAAAGAACTATGTAGGAAAACAAAAAGGCAGAACAATTGTGTGAACTGAACTCCCCATCTTAGTCTGAAAACATCTGGCCTCTGAATGTTTCATTCATTCATTTTATTTATTTGGTTCGAAACATGCCGGAGTCTACGAGCCTTTCACAGTTATTAAGAGAGAAAACAAATGGTGGTGGAAGACCCTGCTCAGGGGTCCTTCTTTTTTATATGATGTAATCTGCATTCTAGAGCTGTTCCATATCTGAGGATATCTGAAGTGTAATGAGGCTGAACATGGTGGATCGCTGGCGTTTGTAGTATTGTAAATAGATGGAGTATTAGGAATTCTGGGAATACAGGAAGCATTGCGGATATTTGAAGTGTTGAATGTTGGGGATAACAAGTACGAAGTATTGGAGATCTGGAGACATTAGGAGCCTGGAGTAATGGGACAATTTGTGTTGAGGATATGAGGAGTATGGAGTGAAATCCTGATTCCACTGACGTCAGTGCCCTGAAGTTTTGCCATTAACCTTCATGGAGCCAGGATTTCACCCATGCAGTGCTAAGTACTCAGGACAGTAAGCATCTACATCACTTAAGTCCTCAGAATTGGGGTTTGGTTTCACTCACGGGGACTGAAAGTCTTGACCTGCTAAAGGGTTAATCAGCGGACTGTTCAAAGAATGACTACTTCATTTTATATAGTTAACATAACAAAGCCTGGAAATGAAAACACATTCAGAAAAATCCTTTGAGTATTTTTGTCTAATCGTTGTTATGTTATAGAGGCTTATGAAAATCCCACACGGTTTATTATAAAGTGTTTATCACTACAGATGTCAGGAATGGCTGACAAGTTTATTTTAACAATTCCGGATCTTACATTTTCCCAGTTGTTACTTTTTCTTTTCTGCTGCTTCATCCTTACAGAAGAAAGGGATTAAAGTGATGCTTGCACATTTCGCTCCAGTGTTTTAACCCTTGATCACAATGACAATTAAGACAGCACCAGTATATATAAATTAATTCGACAACTCACAAATATCAAAGCCAGTTGGTCATTGGATTCCATTTTACTTAGCTTTAACAATCCATTTGGGTTAAGTGAGTAAGATGAAATAGTGACGAAACTATCATTTAATTTCAGAGCACTTTTTATAGAAATCAGTTGTCAGTATGAAGAGCCTGTCAAGCATAATCTTATTTCCAATCCAAATTGCACTGAAGCCATAGTCATCGTTTTTGCTCCTAGAATGCTATAAATAAATAAACACTATTCATTGTGGATCCAGTCTTCCTTCCAGACCCTGACATCACGTTTTTTTTAATAAGAAATCTGGGAGCAGAGCCCTAGCTGGGGTAAATCAGTATAATTCCACTGAAAGCAAAAGAGCTTTGGTGATTTACACCAGCTGAAGATCTGGAAATCTTTAATCTAAAAACAGTAGCTTTGTGGTTTTTTACCAAGTTTAAGAAACACTGAAGCCTGTTACCCCTTCTCTCAAACACTGGGACAAATGCTATAATCCCATCTAAAATAAAATGCCTCTTGACACCAAGTTCTCTGAGTGAGGACAGTAGGAGTTGGTCTGATGTGACATCTCTTGGCAGCATTCTGGGCTGAATTTTCCTCTTCTTTACACCAGTTTTATGTGGGTGTCATTCCATCAGGTCTGATTCTCCAGTGTCTTGCCAGCGCAATAGATTTAATAATAATGGTACCAGATCTGAAGGGAAGCAATTTACACTCACTTTGCTCTGCTGTAAATGACGGGTAAAGGGCCAAGGAAGTGGATTATCAGGCCCATTGATTGTAATAGTTACTCTTGATTTATAGCAGCATACATGAGATTAGAATCAGGCCCATGGATTTTTATTCACACAAGCCCAGATCCTGGCTCTAACTTCAGGCCCTTTGTGCTGTTCATCTAGTTATCCATCTAAGGTATCCATCTAAGGTACCTACGAGGCCTCAAAGCAGCCTTAACTGGGAAGCTGGTGTTTCCCCTGCTATGTGGGTTCCCCATCTGGCTCATAGCTGGCTATGCTGGCTCCACACCAGCCTCTCCTGGTGCCGCTGGAATAGGGGCATGGCTGGGAGAGGGGCCAAATCTTGATCAGGTCTACCCTCTAGTGATCCTGGACAGCATGGTGGCCCCTTAGGAAAGATCAGTTGGCATAATTTAGAGCATTCCTGAGATTACTGTACCTTATTTCAGGGTCCCAAGTGGCCTCTGGTAGCCCTAGACATAGGCACCGACTCCATGAGTGCTCTGGGGCTGGAACACCCACGGGGAAAAATTAGTGGGTTCTCTGCACCCACCGGCAGCCAAGCTCGCCTCCAACCCCATCCCACTTCCTCCTCCCCCCATGAGCGTGCTGCATCCCCGCTCCTCCGCCTATCTCCCAGTGCTTCCTGGCCAGCCACCGCCAAACAACTGTTTGGCAGCATTAGCATGCTCCGGGGGGGGGGGAGGAAGGCGGGGGGGGGAAGGAGCGGGAACATGGCACGCTCAGGGGAGGAGGCGGGGAAGAAGCGGGGCCAGGGCGGGGATTTGGGGAAGGAGTTGGAATAGGGGCAGGGAGGGGGCAGAGTCGGGGTGGGGACTTCAGGGAAGGGATTGGAACAGGGGTGGGGCAGGGGTGGGAAGGGGCAGGGCAGGGGTGGAGCCTCATGGGAGGGGTGGAGTTGGGGCAGGGCCAGGGCCAGAGGGGGGTCGAGCACCCACTAGAAAGAGGGGAAGTTGGTGCCTATGGCCCTAGAGATCATGGGAGCTCAGGCCATAAACCTGCTTTTGCCATATGCTCACTCGACCTGGATGCTGAACTGAACACAGACATGAGGGTCTGGATCACAGTGTCAGTGGCCCTCCATATCTCATCATACACTGGAAGCAATTTATCAGAACCTATTGTTCTCAAAAGTAAGATATCATACACTTCTGTTGTAGTGTCATCCTGGATGCCACGGAAATTATGGCTTAGATCCAATTTTTTGTTATCCATATAACAAGAATACCATTAAATTAGGTCTAAAAAAGAAGTGAATTTGTTGTTACAAACTGTAATGCTGTCATGTGTATTAGCATTAAGTAGATAATAGAGTTGGGTGAATGGTGGAAACATTTATTTTCCACTCTGTTCACTCAAGATGACTCATGATTCAACCAGAGCATGTTTGTATCCATTTCATTCATTTTTCAGCTAGCTTTCATGTCACTGTGTTTTGTTTGTATGGCTCTTTAGGAAGAGCCTTTCATTGATATGAATGAGTATTATTCATACATGAATGTGTATATTCACATATGAACAAATGTATTCATGGATAAAAAAAGCATATTTGCTCTGGAAGCAATCACCCAGCCACCCTATATATGCATGCATTTACTTGGTGGGAAAGTGACGAGAGAAAGCTGAATTTAAAACGTGAGAGACAGCCAATAAATCTGGTTAATATCTTTCTTTCTCAGTCAGGAAGGAACTGAGCTATTTTTAAATCTGAGGATTATGAATATAGCCAAATATAAAGCACGTTCTTGTGCAAAAGAGGACATGGAAGAATTTAAGATGTCCTATAGTTTCCTAGGCCTGTAGAGTCCCATTGACAATTGCTGTGGCTAGCCTGGACCCAACTCTAGGACCAAAGCCTTGCTGTCTAACCTGTGCTGATGTGCTCTTTAAATTCTTTTTTTGTAATTATTGATGTAATATATATTTATATTTATATCACAGTCATTAAAAGATGAAGCAGAAATATGCTAATCAATGAGAACCAGATTAAAGAATGGTGGAGAAATTATTCTGAAAGGTCGATGAATGAAGAGAATCCAAGAGAACCAGGCCATCTGAGAAAACCAAACCAGGGTCTGGTGGCACCAGTCCTGGAGGAAGAAATGGGCAAAACATTGAGTAACATGAAAAATTAGAAAGTTCTCAGCCCCAATGGCATACCAACAGAAGCATGGAAGGGCCTGAGTCAAGTGGACATGAACATATTAACACAACAGTTTAATTTCCTCATGAGGATTGAGGAGATGTCTGATACCTGGGGAAAGAGCACATTAGTATCAATATTTAAGAGAAAAGGAGACATACAAGACTGTGGTAACTACTGTGGCATTAACCTCACGCCCCGCATAATGAAGATTTGGGAGAAAGTTATTTATAAATGACTAAAAAGAGAAATAAAGGTCAGTGACAATCAGCTTGGATTCATGCTAGGCAAGTCACTAATGGATGCTATTTTGTATTAAGATTGCTTGTGGAAACATATAGAGAAAAGAGGAAAACCCTGCGCATAGTATTCATCGATCTTGAGAAGGCTTATGACCATGTCATCTGGTGGTGTATGAGAATAGAACAGATACCTGAAGAGTATACCAGACTCATCTAGGACATGTACAAGAGTGCTGTTACCACAGTCAGAAGGCCATGTGGAGAAACTGAACTGTTTCCAGTAAGAGTTGGAGCGAGTACATCAAGACTTGGCACCGACACCCTTTTTGTTCATGTTAATGCTCAATACATTTGCAGAAATCAGAGAATGACACCCTGGTGCATGCTTTTTTGCAGATGATGTAGTGCTCATAGGGGAGAGCAAAAAGACAGTGGAAGAGTTAGAGAGCTGGAGGTACGTACTTGAAAGAAATAGCATGAAAATCAGCAGAAACAAAACAAATCTGTAGATTTGACGATACCCTGGAGGAAGACAAGATTGTAAGTTTGGAGGGCCAGCCACTACCAAAGGTACAGAAGTTCAAGTACCTAGGTTAGATAGTATAGGAAAATGATAAACTCAATGACAACTTATAAGCAGAACAGGATAGGCATGGACTAAATGGAAAGAAGTGAGTGGAGTGATCTGTGATAGCAGCATGCCTATCAAATTGAAAAGTAAGATCTACAAGATGGTAATGTATTGTTCTGAATAATGGGCACTGAGGAAAAGACAGGATCAGATCCTGAATACAGTGGAAATGAAAATGTTAAGATGCATCCTTGGAGTGACAAGGATGGACCATGTTCGGAATGAGTGAATTAGGGGGAAGTGTGAAGGTGGTACTAATTATAGAAAAGTTGAGGGAGTTCAGGCTTAGATGGTTTGAGCATGTGTGAAGAAAATCAGAAGAATATATAGGAAGCAGGGTGTTACACTTAGACGTGGAGGGTAAGACAAGGATTAGAAGACCCAAAACTAGATGGCTGGATGTCATTCAAAATGATCTCATTGGCTGTGGAGTTTCTGAAGAACTGTTCCAAAACACACTGGAATGCAGAAGGAGGACTCAAATAGCTGACCCCATATAGATGGGACTAGGCGAGAAAAAGGTGATAATTATTTATATTCCTATTAAGATGGCAGTTCATACAGTGAATGCTATGAGGTAAGCTTTTGAAGGAGGGTAAACCAAGACTTAAAACTGCATTGAGCATAGTTTAACATTTGGCCCACTTTATCATGTTAAAAAAAAAAAGGTTTATTTTCTGTGCAAGAATCGTTGTCAACATCGCTCTCTAGTTTGGAACATGACAAAGGAATCTGTCATGTGCTTAACGTCACTCATTGTATTTGCTACCCATTCATTCATTATCTCAGTGTAATAAGTTATATTTCTTTCCCTAAGCATTTTTTTAAAAGCATCATTTTCATAATTAGTTCATTCACCTTTAAAAATTGACTTTTAAAAAAATCTGTCAGCACTGGAAAAACAGACTTTTTTTGATCCAAATGAAATTTGCATGTTACAAGTTATGTGTTAGTCCAATAAAAAAGTATTATTTTAGCTACCGGGTCTGCTATTACATTTTAGAGGTTTAGTAGACAGATGAATCATTGGCAGAGTATTCAGATGTACTCTGGTTTCTTATAATACCTGTAAGGTATTGCACCCCTCTTATTCACAGTGGGGTTCACACTGATTGGGTAGTTATTTATGTAAGTATTAGGCTATATTGTTATCATGACTTTAATGCAGGACTCCAGAGATTAATTTAAAGTCTGATATGAAGAGACAAAACTTGCAAAACTACTTATCCAAGACCCGCACTATGTTTGATATTAGAAATTGGCTCTACTAAATACAGATGTTTAAACAGAGTAATATTTTCCCTGTGGTTTCCCTTTTTTGCTATGTTCTTTTTCCTCTCAGTGCAATGCTGGTTTTGATGATCCAAGGGGCCCAATACACTTTCATGGGAAGCCAACAGGAATCTTTTCATGAACTTCAAGGGGAGCTGGATCAAGCCTAAAGTAAGTGATTGTCACGGGGCATCAAGTAGGATATTGTGTGCCAAAGACGAGATAGGCTGGAAATCTAATATGTCATGTCTAATATGAGTCTACTGAAATGCATATCCTCTCAGGGATGGCACCTCTCCACACTGGTGAGTGAAATCCATGGATAGAAGTCAATACACTTAGAGTATGAAATTACATTTATGTTCAAACATGCAAGTGAGATGTAATTGCCTGCAACAGCAAACCAAAGTGGCTGAACTAAAGAGACTAGCTGCCAGATGGCACTCAGCAATACAGCACATGGGAATATTGCTAGAAATAAGGTTTTCATCAGCAGAGACAAGTGGCACAGTACCATCCTTTGCCACCTTCACCCCCCTCCCCACTTTCGCAGGAGTGTATGATGTGATTTGTCTTCTTGATGTCCATTATGGGACTTCATTAGTGTACTAATTCTTAGAAAGCTTTTGGCTTTGTTTGACATTTTTCTGAAGGGCAATCTTAAAAGAAAGTTAATGATTCGCAGGCAGGGCAGAAAAGGTGGGGGGAGTTGCATTGTATGTAAGGGAGCAATATGACTGCTCAGAGCTCCGGTATGAAACTGCAGAAAAACCTGAGAGTCTCTGGATTAAGTTTAGAAGTGTGAGCAACAAGGGTGATGTCGTGGTGGGAGTCTGCTATAGACCACCAGAGCAAGGGGGTGAGGTGGACAAGGCTTTCTTCTGGCAACTAATGGAAGTTACTAGATCGCAGGCCCTGGTTCTCATGGGAGACTTCAATCACCCTGATATCTGCTGGGAGAGCAATACAGTGGTGCACAGACAATCCAGGAAGTTTTTGGAAAGGGTAGGGGACAATTTCCTGGTGCAAGTGCTGGAGGAACCAACTAGGGGCAGAGCTCTTCTTGACCTGCTGCTCACAAACCGGGAAGAATTAGTAGGGGAAGCAAAAGTGGAGGGGAACCTGGGAGGCAGTGACCATGAGACGGTCGAGTTCAGGATCCTGACACAGGGAAGAAAGGAGAGCAGCAGAATACAGACCCTGGACAACAGAAAAGCAGACTTTGACTCCCTCAGGGAACTGAGGATCCCCTGGGAGAATAACATGAAGGGGAAAGGAGTCCAGGAGAGATGGCTGTATTTTAAAGAATCCTTATTGAGGTTACAGGGACAAACCATCCCTATGTGTAGAAAGAATAGTAAATATGGCAGGCGACCAGCTTGGCTTAACAGTGAAATCCTTGCTGATCTTAAACACAAAAAAGAAGCTTACAAGAAGTGGAAGATTGGACAAATGACTAGGGAAGAGTATAAAAATATTGCTCGGGCATGCAGGAGTGAAATTAGGAAGGCCAAATCACACCTGGAGTTGCAGCTAGCAAGAGATGTTAAGAGTAACAAGAAGGGTTTCTTCAGGTATGTTAGCAACAAGAAGAAAGTCAAGAAAAGTGTGGGCCTCTTACTGAATGAGGGAGGCAACCTAGTGACGGAGGATGTGGAAAAAGCTAATGTACTCAATGCTTTTTTTGCCTCTGTCTTCACAAACAAGGTCAGCTCCCAGACTACTGCAGTGGGCAGCACAGCATGGGGAGGAGGTGACCAGCCCTCTGTGGAGAAAGAAGAGGTTCAAGACTATTTAGAAAAGCTGGACAAGCACAAGTCCATGGGGCCAGATGCGCTGCATCCAAGAGTGCTAAAGGAGTTGGCGGATGTGACTGCAAAGCCATTGGCCATTATCTTTGAAAACTCATGGCGATCGGGGGAAGTCCCGGACGACTGGAAAAAGGCTAATGTAGTGCCCATCTTTAAAAAAGGGAAGAAGGAGGATCCTGGGAACTACAGGCCAGTCAGCCTCACCTCAGTCTCTGGAAAAATCATGGAGCAGGTCCTCAAGGAATCAATTCTGAAGCACTTGGAGGAGAGGAAAGTGATCAGGACTGGTCAGCATGGATTCACCAAAAACAAGTCATGCCTGACTAATCTAATTGCCTTCTGTGACGAGATAACTGGCTCTGTGGATGAGGGGAAAGCAGTGGATGTGTTGTTCCTTGACTTTACCAAAGCTTTTGATACGGTCTCCCACAGTATCCTTGCCAGCAAGTTAAAGAAGTATGGGCTGGATGAATGGACTATAAGGTGGATAGAAAGTTGGCTAGATTGTCAGGCTCCACGGGTAGTGATCAATGGCTCCATGTCTAGTTGGCAGCCGGTATCAAGTGGAGTGCCCCAAGGGTCGGTCCTGGGGCCGGTTTTATTCAATATCTTCATAAATGATCTGGAGGATGGTGTGGATTGCACCCTCAGCAAGTTTGCAGATGACACTAAACTGGGAGGAGAGGTAGATATGCTGGAGGGTAGGGATAGGATACAGAGGGACCTAGACAAATTAGAGGATTGGGCCAAAAGAAATCTGATGAGGTTCAACAAGGACAAGTGCAGAGTCCTGCACTTAGGACGGAAGAATCCTATGCACCGCTACAGACTAGGGACCGAATGGCTAGGCAGCAGTTCTGCAGAAAAGGACCTATTCGACATTGGTGAGGCCTCATTTGGAGTTCTGTGTCCAGTTTTGGGCCCCACACTACAAGAAGGATGTGGAAAAATTGGAAAACATCCAGGGGAGGGCAGCAAAAATGATTAGGGGACTGGAACATATGACTTATAAGGAGAGGCTGAGGGAACTGGGATTGTTTAGTCTGCAGAAGAGACGAATGAGGCGGGATTTGATAGCTGCTTTCAACTACCTGAAAGGGGGTTCCAAAGAGGATGGCTCTAGACTGTTCTCAGTGGTAGCAGATGACAGAACAAGGAGTAATGGTCTCAAGTTGCAGTGTGGGAGGTTTAGGTTGGATATTAGGAAAAACTTTTTCACTAGGAGGGTGGTGAACACTGGAATGCGTTATCTAGGGAGGTGTTGGAATGTCCTTCCTTAGAAGTTTTTAAGGTCAGGCTTGACAAAGCCTTGGCTGGGATGATTTAGTTGGGGATTGGGCCTCTTTGAGCAGGGGATTGGACTAGATGACCTCCTGAGGTCCCTTCCAACCCTGATATTCTATGGTTCTATGAATACATGCTAGGAACAAAGCATGCTCCTAATCCATCCATTCACCAGTGAAATAGCTACATGGACACATGCACAATAGTTTTTATGACTAAGTATTTAAATTCTATAGTATCTGAACAAAGGGGTTTGGTCTAAGAGCAATGATCTATACTGCCATTCAGAAACTCAGGACTGACTTCCAGTCCCAGCCTCTGGTTGCAGTGCATGAAAGTGGTATATCATTCATCAACATATTGACCTCTTGATGGAGTGAAATATTGCCCCTCAGCAGCACCCAGAAGACCTTAAAACAGATTCTACCTCAGACCCATTTGGCCTTTGGTTTTCTATGGCCCTAGGATGGGGTAGTCTGCCCCCTTCAGGGTTGAGGTACCTAGTATTCAGCCCACTTTATCATGTCACATGGCTCTTTAAGATTTTGAAAGGTCCAATATATACACAAGAACTTGGGAATATTGATAGAGAAGAATCCCATCACTGTGTCTTCAAAGGCCTGGTCCCAGGAGCCTTGCAGAGAGGGCAGGGCAAAGCTCCCTGTCACCCAACCAATTGGAAATGAGCAGAGGGAAAGAGGACTAGCATCAATGCTGGTTCCTCCCTTGCAGCAGGTAGAGACCAGAAGGAGAAGGCTGGCTTGCTACTAGGGTGACCAGATGTCCCTTTTTAAAGGGACAGTCCTGGTTTTGGGGACTTTTTCTTAGATAGGCACCTATTTCCTCCCACTTTCCGTGTCCCGTTTTTTCACAGTTGCTGTCTGGTCACCCTACTTGCTACACATCTAAGCTTGAGGACTAACTGGGGAAAGAGGGCTGACTAAGGCCCTACAGCTGGTTAACTTACAACTCAGCTCCAAGGAGTAGAGCTGGAGACTCCTATTTTGAAAAAGCTGTCCAGGACTCTCTTATGGACTGAGAGGGGGTGCCCTGAGGCAACTAATCAAAGTGAGTTACATTTGGTATAGACTTAATCAAGCAGACCCCATGAAGGGATACATGTCTTGAACAAAGTGAGTTTTAGTAACTGGTTGAAAACCTGAGAGGGTCTTGAGTAGAGCCATGCACCTGTAGAGCCATGTTGGGGTATGATGGAGGGCAGTCCCACATAAAAGGCCCTATGTCAGATAACATCTGTTGGGTGCATTCAGTTCTGTTGCTATCATCTGGGTCATCTCACCTTCACATACCCACAACTCCCCAAATCCTTCCAGCTGCCTTGTATCTATTCACTTCCTTCAGGCTGTGTAGGGTGGTACCCTGATTCTCAGCTCTTTGTTAGGCTCAGTTGCCTCCTGTGATCTCTTACAGCCTCTAGAAAATCAGGACGCAGAGCTGAAGTTCAAACAGACAGTGGGAGCTGGTAGCTGAGGAATCTATTTTTTGCAGCAGCCTGCTGGCACCAAAGTCAGATGTAACTGTGGGTGGAGAATGGGAGATGGTGCCTCTTGGTATATAGCATCTGGAGGAGCAGAACCTTATGCAGACCCATAAATGAATTTAATAGCATAAGAGAAAAGCATAATCAAGATGAAGAGGACAATAAATCAAACAGCAGCACATCATTTCAAAGAACTACATAGTATTAAAGGGGAAAGCTGAGGCCTAGGGTTATGTATACTACAGAATATTCTGAAAGGCTAGATTGGCTAGAGGGTCAGAGTTGTGAAAATGAATCCTCCTACTTCCTAAAACATGCTGTTAACCCAAAGCAAGAGTCTTGGGGGATTTCTTCAAGGCCAGACAAGCATAAAGGAAGCATAAAATTTATATGCCAAGACAAAGAGTACACCCCTTCCCTTCCAGGATCTGTAAACATCATACTTTTTTCTGCCTCACACTAAGAGGCATCCAGAAGAAATTGTATCACTGAAAATGAGGAGGTTTTCTGACACAAGCACAGCAGGGTAGTGTCAATATTCCATTAGTTCAGTCATCCTGAAGTCATGCTACATTCTACTCCTCTGATGGATCTGGTTCCATGTCTTGGATATTAGCCTGTGACCAATGAAGAGAGTTCATGACATGCTGTCTCTTCAGCATTACTGAGAGATAAAATTCCCTCCCTCTTCAGCTTGGGTTTGTCACTGTTCTGGTTGTCAACAGTGAAAAGATACAGGTAGTGGGATGGGTTAAAACTTGTTGAGGTTGATGGGTGTAACAGCAGCTTTTCCTTCAGGATAAATGTAATGTACTGTCATTAAGGTCCGTTATTTAAGCACGTAGTTGAAACAATAGGAGCCCAACCCAAAACCCAGACACATGGCAAGGCTTGAGTAGAAGCTGAACTCTGTGACCCAAGGGAAGAAATGTGGCATCGCAGGGGCTAGTGCATTGATTGGTGGAACTGTGTTTGTCCACGTATCTATGAGAGAAACAGCAGAAAGATCAGATAGGCGGGGGGGAAAGGCAGCAATGAAGCACAAGCAGTGCTTAATTTGTAAAGAAACAGGTGCCAGGGCTCAAGCAATTTTTTTACATTTATAACTGATGCAGCAAGCCCAGATGTGCCAGGGTTATGAACTGCCAACCCTACTCAGCCCTGGCTACATCTACAAAAAGCTACGGCTACATCTACTCCCAGGTCATGTAGACATATTTGCACTAGCTCCAGCAGAGCTAGCCCAGGTACGTCTGTGCGAGCTAGGACTCACATCGTTCTCACAGAGAGATGTTTGCACAGAGAGGGAGTTTTGGGTAGAGTGCTGGCTGGAAAGAGGCTTGGAACAGTGAGCAGAGAAAGTGTCTTTTGCTGTTGGATTCCTATTGTGTTCAGGGAAATAGAACTTTGTGTATGTGCTTTATAAACAAACAGAATTGCATAAACGAAATACCTGACTGTCATCAATTTCTCCAGAAACAATGGAAACAACTGACAAGGCCTCAAATTTTGACCTTGGGGGTAATGATATACAGCACTAGGATTTCATTTTTGCAGATGTTTGTTAGCAGGGGTTAGTCTTATTTGCATACATTTTATTTCAAATATTCCATAAATAGTGTTTGCCCACTAATTTTTCAGAGACCCTCCTGACAATTGGATACTGGGAATTCATTGCTGCCATACAAATACAAGCATAGCAATACAGAACTCACACCCCTTGCTAGATCTTAAGAAATATATGTTAGGACAGAAATCTTGAACTTCAGCCAGGTTGACAACTGTTTTGCATCCCAGGACCAGTGCAATGTAGTCAGAGTGCACCAGAAAATCTGACTCCAGATATTCAGATGGCTAGTTTTAGTATATCCAGGGGTGAAAGTAAGTTAAAGGACTTACCGGCATGCCAGAGTCCTGAGTAGGGGGTGTGGCCTCAACTGGAAGAGGCATGGCCTCAACCGGAAGAGGCAGGGCCTTAAATCCCCAGGCCCTTTAAATCTTGCTTTAAAGGTCCCGGGGCTCCAGCTGCGGTAGTGGCGGCTGGGAGTCCCGGGGGCGATTTAAAGGGTCCAGGGCTCCAGCTGCCTCTACTCCAGTGGAGCCCCAGGCCCTTTAAATCACTGAGGAGCCCTGGGGACTCCCGGCTGCCACCGCTACCCCAGGGCTCTGGGCTGTGGCAGAGCTTTAAAGGGCCTGGGGCTCCGCTGTGATAGCAGCTTCCGGAGCCCCGAGCCCTTTAAATCCCTGCCTGAGCCCTGCTGCCCGAGTCCTGGGGTAGCGGCGGCAGGGCTCCATCAGGGATTTAAAGGGCCCCGGGGCTCCAGCTGCCGCTACCGCCCCAGCCCTTTAAATCCCCTCCGGAGCCCCACCGCTGCTACCCCAGGGCTTCGGCAACCGGGCTCAGGTGGGGATTTAAAGTTCCTGGGCTGTAGCAGCAGCTGGAGCTCCGGAGCCCTTTAAATGCCCGCTGGAGCCCCGCCACTGCTACCCCAGGTCTCGGGCAGCAGGGCTCAGGCAGGGATTTAAGGGCTCGGGGCTCCAGCAGCCGCTACTGCTCCGGCCCTTTAAATCCCCGCCGGAGCCCCACTGCTGCTACCCCAGGGCTTTAAATTGCCATCTGGGAAAGTGGTCCCAGTACGGTACGGGGCACCGGCTCTTGCCGGTACGCCGTACTGGAGCGCACCGGCTTGCTTTCACCTCTGAGTATATCCAAGCTAAAACAAAAGTTCCTCAGGATAGGTATCAAATCAATAGCAGGATGCAATTATGAAGCCTGACGAAGAATTACTTGCAGCCAGAGATTGAACTGGAAAACTAAGCATCAGTGGTACTCTTCCAAGCATCGCCTACAAACTAACCCCGTCTTCCTCAGACATCTAAATCAGATGTCACTCACAGCAGATTGGGCAGAATGTCATAATACCTTTGCCCCTTGCTGATTTACGTACTTTTAATCCCCAGTGAAATACTGAAAAATGTTGACATTTCAATTAGCATCACTTGTTTTCTGAGTTGCTGGCCATTGAGATGATCTCATCTTTTGGGGTTTCTTCACAGGTTGAAGACATTCTGTACTGCCAGAAGGGCTAAAATCTTATTCAAAAAACAAAATCCAACTTGTTGAGCGGCCATAAACCAGTCCAATGTGAGACTTACTTGCTTTAGTCTCATACAAACGAGCTCCATAGGCAAAACCATAAAACATGCACCACCAATGCAAATATAGCAAGGAAGCCTCTTTATAAAATCTCAGCGTTTAAAATTCCATAGCAGGGGTGAAACTGAGACAACGGGCCGCAATAAGGCACTTCTTAGCTTGTCCCATCGGTTTCTGAAGAATTTAAGGTTTCGTTTAAAAGAGTTATTAGCCTTTCCAGTCTATCTAAGGGCCCCATCACCATAGTATCTGAGCACCTCACAATCACTATTACGTTTATCCTCACAGCATCCAAGTGAGGGAGGGAAGTATTAGCCCCATTTTACTGATGGGGAACTGAGGCACGGGTTTTTAAAGGTATTTAGGTGTCGCTCTGCTCAGCATTGCAAGGTCTGTGCGATTGAGATGACTACGTCCCATTTTCAAAGGTGACTTAGGCACTGAGGAGCCAGATTTTTGAAGGGATTTCTGTGTTGCTTGGCTGAGTGGAATAACACCTAACCTGTAGGCAGCCCATCATCTCAGTCGAATTTTCAGCCCTGGATTAGGCAGCTTCAAGCTGCCTAGGCTCCCTATAGAGTTAAAGGGCTAGTTAAGTGCCTAAGAAAGGGATTTTTGGAAGGCAGCCAGCTGAGCAGGCAGCCACCTAAGCTAGCCTGGAGTGAAATGCCAAAGATAGGACAGAGGCTTAGGCACCTAAGCAGCTGACTTGGTGCCCATGGATGATGGGCCAGAGATTGGCACCTCCCTCCTTTTGGGATCCTCAGTCTTGAACCCTCTCCTGGAGTTGGACACTTAAGCCAGCGCAGGAGCTTGGCTATGCCATGTCCTAGCAGCCAAAACCAGCTACCTCTTTCTGGCCCTTGCTCACACTCTATACGTCTCTCACACTCCTCCTATAATTCTCTGTGCCCTTGCTGTCTTTTGTACATGTCCTGTGCCACTGGCCACATATCAGTGGGCTTCATCCAGATCCCCTGCTGTGGGGTCTGACAGAGGCATGCTCAGAGCACACCTCTGAGATCAGTCTCCACTGGCCAGGTAAGCTTTCCCCCAACTAGTCAGAAAATCCTTCTTCAGGGCCTCTGGGACTTCAGCTTGAGTTAGGGCTCCAAGCTGCTTCTTAGCTGTGGCATGGCACAGCAAGGCTTAGGCTGCTTTGAAAATGTGGATTGGGGGAAACATAGGCACCCAGGGGTATTTAGGCACCCGGGGGTTATGCAGTATCAAAGCTGGGACTTTGAAAATGTTAGTGTCACCTGCATGGTGGGCTTGGGCACCCAGGCTGCCTGTTTAGAGGCCTATGTTCCTTGAAAAATCTAGCCCTTAGGAGACGATTCCCATTGACTTTCAAGCCTAAGTCATTTGGGAAATGGGACTTGGGCTTTACAGTGCTGAACACAGCAACATCTACGTGCCCAGACCTCAGTCACATCTCTCAACAGCAAGGTTTGCTCCCTAACCACTGGCCCATCCACACATTCAGCAGAAGCACTGCTATCTTACTACCTGTAGACTAGAACTGTGCAAATAACCAATTCCTCCGTTTGAAGACTGAACCAAAAAAAAAAACAAATAAACAAAATGATTCAGGTCAAACGAAATGTTTCAGTCAACTTCTGTCAGGGCTTAGCCATGAAAAGTACGTCTCCGCTGCTCTGACCCTTGTAGCATAGCTACGCTGCTATTTATACACATGCTAGTTGGCTGAGAGCTAACACGAGTATGTGTATATGAGCAGGGGAATGACACCCCAGTTCAAAGTCTAGACATAGCCTAAGAGAACTATAAGTTTCCCATTCCTCTCACTGAGGTACAAATTGTGATATTGCTAATGATGACCATTTGAATGTCAACATTAAGTACTTAATTGCTAATAATTTTAGAGAAACCATTCAGCTATTCTAGGATAGAGTGTGAAGTTTAGCTGTTACCTCCACTTCGCTGAGTCTCAGTTGGAATGATTAGATGAGTTGAAGCCCCCAGGCCGTTAGCTCACAAAGTAAGTTGTGTGTGTCCGTTCCCCAAGAGGGAGTATGGTTTTGGCCTTGCTGTACCTAATTACTGAATGCTTTCACTCCTTTTCAGAAATATGAATGTATACTATTCCACATAAGGATGGGGATAAACTGATGACGGAGAAAGGGAGAGCCAGAGAGTGGAAGAAATAGTGGGCAACTCAAGGAAAGGAATTCAAGGAAGGTTAGCTAGAGAGAAAGGGAGGAAATCTTTGGAAGGGGGGAGAATTTACACAAATGTGTCATGTCCATATTAATCAAATATGCAAATTATATCATTAGAATATTTTTATAAAATCTACAGATTTTGGGACAACCTGTCCTGGTCTACACCAACTTCAAAGTCATGCTCAGCATCATGTAATTAAATTCAACTTTTCACCACAGTGTTCAAACATGAGAAAATTGTGTATGCAGACAAGCCTTGAAATGTCTCTGTTGTAGCAAGACTAGACCAGCAGCTTCTGCTAGTATGGTAAGTGCTAGTAAATAAACTCTCCACTGTGGTCATGATGGGCAAAACAGGTGTGTTTTTGAATCATGTTACTTTGATCATGTTAACTTACCATGACTGAAAATCTCCATTAAGATGCAGGCTAACACATTCAAAGCTTCATTGTAGCCCAGGCTAGGTGCAATATGGCCAATCAACATGGCTAAAAACATATTAGCCTGCATCCTAATGGGGCTTTTCAGTCATGCTAAACTAACTGGATTAAGTGAATATGATTGAAAAAACACTCCTGTTGGCTGGCTAAACATGCCCTCTGGGCTCTCTCTGAAGGAGGGGGATGGATGGAGGCCTGGTGTGAGAAGAGGAAAGATCCTGAAGGCTCCACTCTCTTGTCCCAGGCAGAGACCCAAGCAGGGAAACAATATCCCAGAGCAATGCTCTTGAAAGTTCTAGAGGCCACAGGGAATGTATGTATGATAGTTCACCTGTCTTCTCTGCACTGCAACTCTTGGTCTTAGAAGCCACCTGCGGGTTACAGTGGTGGAAGAAATCTCCTTGCTTTACCCATTAATCTGATTGATTGTTTTGCCATCTGATTGTGCAAAGACAAGAGCAAGAATTAACCTGTTCTCAGAGACTGAACCGGGGCTGTTCCTTCTCTGAGGTGATCGCACCTCAGCATCCCTATCACCCACTGCTAGTCAGCGATCTGAGAACACTGAGTTTTATGTAGACATCACAGCTTTGCCTTGCCAATAAGCACCAGCTGAAATACAGTTATAGTATTTTGTATTTTTAAAAACCTCTCTTTTTATGATTTCACCGGGGATTTAGTGGGAAAATAATGTGACTGAGGCCAGCTTGGAGGAGAGGAGAGAGTGGTGTGCTTACATGACCAGTACAGCATAGAACGTGGTGTGTCCCTGCTTTGGAGCATGACAGTTCCAATGGCATATGCTTTTAATGATATTTAAATTGATTTTGGTAATGAACCATGCCTGGGCCACATCCTGTCAAATGCCTTCCCCCACCCCCAAATGACTGCTTAGATTTGAAGCCAGCATTGACTGCATGTCCTGTCATTTTAATTTTCTGTTTTAGACAGAAAGGAAAAAGGATTTTGATCACTTGCCAGAAGCCTAACTTTAAAAGAACAGTACCAGGGAAAGTAAGAAACCATGTCATAAAAGTAATAAAACAGTTTTCCCGTACCTAGAAATGTTCTGTGACTTACCTTCTATGAGTAGGTGTTGCAAAGCTCACTGCTAGTCAATGAACACTTGAGAACAGGGGCACACACACAAACTGAGGTGAACAAAAGTGCGGGGTAATAGAATCACAGAAGTGGCAGAGCATAGTGGTATTTTCAGAAACACCCATACAATTCCCGGGCTCGGAAGTGCCCACTAGAAGCACAATAGCTTATGTGCATTAGCAATTTAAATAGGCTAAAGAAACTTGGATGAGCACTGTCAAAATGGGGTATTTTCAGACATCCTTGGAGAGTGGTCAAACACCCAGGAGGGTGGCAGCAGCGGTGGCTGGGGCAGTGAATGTGATGGGGAAGATGGCAGAAGGGACTGGGGTGCAGGTGGAAGCCAGACTCAACACACTGATAAATAGATGGCTTAATTTCAGAAATAATTCCCCTTGAAGCTGAAGTGCTGGGCAAGGACTCAAAACCCCTCTTGCTAGCATGAAGTAGAAGCTGCTCCAGCATTTAATTGTCTGTGCTATAAGCCATCTTGTGTTTACAACCACAAAGCTTTAAGGAACTCAGTGGGAGCAGAATTCTAACAAGGGAGACAGGAGTGTCTGCTAGCTTTCTCCTGCGCACCTTATGTGAGCTTATTTATGGACACATTTTCTACAAAAGATATTACAAGCCCAAATGAACAGATAGGGCCTTCAACACGCCCTGAAGTTCAGCCAACTTGTGCTCACTCACCCCAGTGAGGGAAGTGAATGTCAGAGCTGAGTGTCCCACTGAGAATGCCCTTCCCCAAGTAACCAGCGTTTAAAACTGGGACTGTAAGTGAGAGCATCCCAGTTGAAAAGCACAGCATGGACCATTCAGCCAAAGCATATGTACCACTGCCTTCCAGTGGCTCACTGCAGAACAGAAAAGCCCTGCTATGGCTAATAGTAAAGATTAACGCTATTATCAGATAATGTTGCCAGCCTCCATCACCCACTTGTTACATTTTCAAATAAGCAACTTTGTGCTTTGTTCCAAGCTGCCCCTCATGCCTGGGAGGTGCTCCCTGTAAACATCCACACAAAAAAGTAGCACATTATCCTTCTTCAAGTACCTCCTCAAAACTGTCCTTTGCTGAAATGCCTGCAAAAAACTTTAGATCAGATAGACAGGGGGTCACAGCACACCCAGTGGCCTATCATGCTAACCAACATTTTCTTATTGTTTCCTTATACTCCCCCATCGGTCTGTATCTACCTGTTGGCTCTTGTTTTATACTTTGATTATAAGCTCTTCGAGGCAGGGACCATCTATTTGTTCTGTGTTTGTTCAGTGCCTAACACAACGGGGTCCTGGTCCATGACAAATGAACAACGTATTTCCTAATGCCAAGTGTGAGACAGCACCATAGAATTTAAATTGGTTATAAAAAATGTTGAAAGGGGATTGCTGCATGTTGTGACTTGTGGCATGGATCTCCGTTTCACGACAGGCATGTGCTGATATTTGACTGCAGAATGCTATCTAGTGCTGTGACAGCACCTAACATGTGACATGCCTTTCTGTTAATTGGTATGCCTGCCATATGCTACGAAATCTGGTGCTTCGGGACGAACAGTACTTCAAATGAAAATGATTTGGCACTTAGTGATTATTTCCCTGACTACAGCATTTGTCATAGTAGCAAGTACTTCAGCAATAAAGGTGTCTTTATTTGGTGATAAGCCCAAGGTTCATGCTTGTACATGATTAGTAAGACCAGAAAAGTTCATCAGAAATGAAAGTTGCCACAAAATTAAAAGAACGCCATGTGAGGCAAATGACTGGATGAAATATTCATTGGAGCATCCAAGCAATTTTCCCTTCGGGCAGTGAATTATTATGGGGTACAGGATTTTGTTCTCTGAGGGTATGTCTACACTACATCTGGGAGCAAGCCCCTCCAACCCGGGTCCACAGTGCAGATTGCATTATTAGCACGCTAAAAATAGCTGCATAGAAAGCCTGGTGGAGTGTGAGCTTCAGAACTCAGGCTCCAGCCCACACAGCAACATCAAAGCAATGTCTAAACAGCTATTTTTGTGCATCATGCTAGAACAAGACTTTGGACCCAAGATGGACGGCTCAGCCCCATTTGTGTGTAGACATACCCAGAGTGACATCTCACATCATTCCTTACTCTAAAGCAGAAGAGGGCCAGAACAAAAATCTCAAATCTGATAGACACACACTTTCTAATACTGAAAGGCTTGGATTCAAATTCCTGGATTCAAACCTGCTCTGTAGCTCTTTGTGCAAGACAGATTGAGAATTGGAAAGTGCCTATTTTCTGGATCCATTTTGGCTACCTCTTGTGATAATGGCTGATGTTCAAGAATCCATCATTCAAAACAGCAAAAACTTGATAAAATTGACTGATCTTACAAAGTATTTGTCATTCAGAGCTGTAATCTTGGGAGAACAGCTCACAAGATTCCAGTCCTGTCCATATTCTACCTGTGGTTTGGCTTCAAACCCAAAGTGTGAATCAGAGCCTCCTCAGCAGAATTCAGCTTACAGTTCTGTAGTATTTATTTTCAAAAGGTTTCACTGAGATATAACTGGGTGAACAGAAACTTCCTGTCTGCATGGCATCCATTTCTCTGTGAAAACTATTAGGAAAAGACTTTAAGCAGAAAGGAATAATCATATTTAAAATAGTGAATCAATGCAATACAGTGGCTTGTATTGATAAATTTTCTGATTAAACGATTGTTAAATGTGGGGGTGAGAGGAGGAGAAGGGCCATGATGAATGGAGCTGTGTAACACTAAGGAGACATTATGATCCTTTTTAAAATCTGCCCTATATCTTTAAATATATGGGGACTGTCTACTGTGGAAGGGCAGTGTCTTGAAGCAGTTCAAAACAGAGGAGCTGAAGCAGCAAGAGATACACACTACTTTCTCATGGAGACATTAGATCTTTCTTTGTTAGGTGTTTCCCTTTGTCTAAAATAAAAGTAATCTAGACTGAAGGCCTGATTCTTATGTACTCTAAGGCCTCTTTATACCTCTCTACCCATTTTAAGAGGTAGTAAATTGGACATAAATGTAATTCACACCCATTTTCCCTTTCCATTACCAGAGCAGTGGAAAGGGGATTTAGTGTACCTGAGAATCAGGCCCAGAAAGTTCCTGTCCACGTGGGGGTTTGTTGGATTTTGCAAAGTGAATGCAAAGTGCTAGAACACCAGGAAATCAGAATGGTAGCATATTATACACTCAAGGTGCAATGAATCAGGTCCATAGTGAACAGAAGACATAACAAGGGCCAAGCCTCCTGGAAGCTGCTGAATGCCCAAACACCCATCAGGAGAGGTCTTTTCAGAGAAAAAGATTCTTGGTTTTACACATCTGTATTCTTGGTTAGTGCTCACATATTATGGCAATGGGATAGGAGACCATATAAATATCAAAATAGATTTGTTAGTTGTTTTGTTTTTCAGGACTGCAAAGCAACTTTCCTATGATTTGTCTTCCTCATATGGCTGATGGGATATCCTGATGTGCACTGGGTTTCTAATGTTAGGAACCCATGACTGAAGCAGGGAATCTCTCTATGGAGATAAGATTTTCATTCAATCTCATGTAGCAATTTTCTAAAACATTCTTGTACACATTCTTATTTTATATGCTTTTTACTAAAGGCATCAGAACATAGTCATGGAGTGAATATAATATACCTTCCCTGCATAGGAAAACTCACTGCTTCACTGCTCATTGTTACACCTCCTTATATTTTACCAGAGGCAAGTCTTCTATATTTCTTTATTAAACAGATTATTCTATTTGACTCTGAAATCTTACAGATAAAAATATATTAATTGAAATCTTACATAAACAGGGGGAGATGAACCAAAATAAGGATAAGACTAAAATAAATACCTGCCGGTACAAAAGTACTATTACAAAATTCTAGCAGGGTGTTTCTTCATTTCCTTGCACCTTATGTTGTGATTTTCACTTGTGCAAACTGGATGTAAAATGAGAATTCTCCATTCACTTACACAGGTGGTTGCATTTTACACTGGACTAAATGTGGAACTGAGCTAAATAAAGCCAGTTCAGTGACAATAGGAAGAATTCTTGATTTTGGTACTTGTGCTCAAAGAAGTGGATGTTTGGCTCTCTATAATTCTAATTACGAAAAATATTGCTTCCTAGAAAACCTGTGCATAGAGACATCAGACATGGCATGCTGTTTAACAGTAGATGTTAGCAATACACAGAAACCTCATATTTTTAAAATCTAATTGTTTATAACATTAAGCCATGGCTCTGGGTTTACGACTAGGACCTCTAGTGTGTGTCATGTGTCTTGTGTGTGCTTGATTTTTAATGATATTCTGAATAATTCATTAGAAAAACCTCGTTGTTTTCTTTACTCTAGTTTAATTAACCTCCTGGTGCTGTTGGTGTCCCCCAAGATCCTGCCATAAAAGCTTAATGCATTGTGCATTTGCATGCAACATTCCCTGGAAGACGCTGGTGTCCAGGGACTAAGAAGTTAGTAGCTGGGCTCTGACTTAATGTCATATGTGTAGGTGACAAATAATAACAGATCAGTCCCTTCATATACTACCTTACACTAACAGTATTTATCTGCCAGTTGAGAATAGCCAGAATGCAGTAGTGCCCTTTCTTATCACCTTAAGGCAGGGGTGGTGGCATCAAAGCCCACTATGCCAGCGCTACATCACTTGGAGAGTCCCCCACCCTGGGGAAATCTCCAGCTGGGCTGATTCAGCTGTTTACCGATGCATATTGCCTTGAGAATCCCCGGAGGAAAGCAGTAATATAACCTTGCTCCAGAACACTTCACTACAATTTGAAGCAATATAATAAGTTACTTAGTCTAAAATGTCAGACAACAATGTTACGCAGAGCAGCTACAATTCCAATATTACAAAGAGCCCTATGGGAAAACAAGGAACCAGAAGGCTAGAATACACAAAGAAGCAAATTTATGATAGAAAGTACACAGATCTGAGCAAAGTACAACCTTCCCCCCTCGCATTTTACTTGAATTACGCGTACCTCTAACATACTCCACTGCTTAATACCTTTTATTAAACAACCTCGCTCATGTCCAACTATGAACCTGTGCATTGTGTTATTTCCACTTTGATGCCCATCTTGTTATGAGAGGTGCTATACTTGGCAAGAGAGTTCATCTTGCAAAATCAAAATCAATAAACTGTCAAAATAAAAGGACCTAAGTAGCCAAAATGTGTCCAAAGCTTAGCATGCCTGTACATAATCGGATGGCCTTTGGGTTTTGTTGTTACCTAGGCAGCTACAGCTCAGAAAAGTCTGATGGGGTGCATTATTAACATTATTAGGCCATGTTCCATCAGTGAATTCACTGAAGGGAGCTCCACAGTGGAGCGTTCACACACTTGGGACCCAATCTTGCAATCAGAGGTGTGTGGTTGTACACATACACATGTACATACTCTCTGAAGCCCTCCACACTGACTCCCCCTTTTCCACTACATCAGTTTCACAGCTGTGCCCTTCTGAATTTTCATGCTCTTGTCTCTCATCAGGTCTCACTCCTGCCCTCACAACGATGATAGACTTGACCACTGCTTGTCCTCTTCTGCCACAACTATCTTCATGACTCCTGCTCATGAACTGATCTATGGATCCACTGCATTTTCATTAAAATCCCTCCTCAAGGATCCACTGCATTTTCATTAAAATCCCACACTTTCAGTCTATAAGAAACTAGACCACTGATAATGGATCCGTTGGTGGCAGTTGTGTATAGTTGATGCTTATTTATGAAAAGAAGATAGGTGTGTCACAGGTCAGGGCAACTGCATCTGTATTTTCCCTCAGTGGTACAGCAAGGGCACCTACTCTCAGCTTCCACCTCCCCAGCTGTTGCCTTTCTGGGTGGAGTCCAAGAGTGTTTTTTTAGGTTGTCTTAAATTTTTATTTGAGTGTATCATTTTTGGATTACAGTATGTAGCAGTGGCCTCTTATCTTGTATCAATTACTTTTATGCAACATTTCTCTTGCAGCGAGCATGAGTAGGCATAATATGAATGATGTGAGTAACTGCTCGATCCATGAAAATAGTGCTGGCATTTATAATGACTGGTATATTTCCTCAGCTTCTTGAATTCTTCCTGTTAACCACTGTCCACCATGTAGACCATACAGGCCTCCTCATCAGTCATTGCAACACTGTCCAACCACCTCCAGGTGGGCACAGCAGTAGCTGGTTACCATCATCTACTGAGATAGCTGCTTTTTTGGCAGTTGAGCACACAGGTAGAATCAAGGTGCTCCTGAAATTGGGCATCCAGAACAGAGCCCAGTTTTCTGAACTTGTGCATCTCTCACCCTCAGCTTTGAAAATTCTACCAAACTCTGGAGAATTCAAAACCTAGCAATAACAGTCTCTGCTGTGCAGCCAGATTGCCACTTTGCAAATTCCCTACATGGTCATTGTCTGGTGGGGACCAACCAAACTTTTCCATTGCCATGCCAGAAAGAACCTATAAGGCTGCTCTTTCTAATATTTTATCTGCTCCCGCATCATTTACAATAGACAAGGGCTTCTGAGAGAAAGAAAGAAAAGTGGCAGGCTCAGACAATTCCCAGAGCCATGTGTAACTTTAAAGGTCCCCAAAGCATTCAAGACATTTTAAAAAGCAAACAAATTTCCAAAGATTTGGAAGAATATGGTCACATTAGGAAAAGTTCTTGTTTATTTCAACAACCTGGAAGTTGTCAGCAAAAATTCCACTGAAACTGCTGCAGCTGTCACATTTGCGTGAGAAAGTCTTGAAGTATGATGAAGTTATGGAATGGTTAAGTGTGTTGGCATTTTTATTTATCTAAGAGTGTGAACTAGTATAGCATGGACGCATGATGGAGTTTTATGGATGACCGAATATGGGATATTTGTACTGCGATAGTGCCTTCTAATCCGGGATTTCAATTTACTCTACAACTGTTCATGAACTAAGCCACACAGCAGCTCAGTGAAGTAGGGGAATAGTATTATCTTCATTTTACACACGGGGAAATTGAGATACAGAGAGGTTAAGAAACTTACCTACAATCAATCATGCCTGTAGTCAGACAGCTGAGAGTAGAACCTGGGTTTCCCTGTCGTGTGCTGTCACTGTAAGATAAGTTTCCTTACAGACAGGTGCCCTCGGCTGAGAAATTCTCTTGGCCACCCTAACTTGAAGGGACAGTATTACACTATGGAATCCTTACAGGTGTCTAAACCTATTTGAAAGGTAAAAGATCCAGTGATCTGCTTCCAAAAGAAGACATGATTATCTTTACTAACTTCCTTCTCTCTTACTTGTTACCAAATCAGACAGAACTGACCTATTAGATATGTTTGACAGCAGGACTGCTCCTAATGGCAGTCTTGCACAGTTCTTGCATCATTCTGTTCCTGCTGTGTGATTATTTTGCCAATGTACTGGAGGATCCAGGGTGTCAGAACCATAAAAAACAAATGAAAATACAAAGTAAGATAAGAATTTACAACATAAGTAGTCATATATTTTCTGAGCTCACAGAAGGTAAATATATGCCAACCCCCAGAGATCACCATATTATGTGTATGTGGGGGGCAGAGATACCAGTTAAGCTGAACACAGATAAATGAGTAGGCTCTATCTATTTTGGTCTGGGATCATTAAGGCCTACTTTTTTGTTTATGACAACGTTACAGAGAATTTAAACCAGTCATGCACCATTTAAGGGAACTAATTCTCTCTAGTAGTTTTCCTCTCGTAACGGAAGACAAGGATCAGACTTCTCAAAATGTGCCTCAGGATGAAGCATACAGTGGCAGTTATTCACTGTTAATTATTTTATCCTTTCTTAAGATCCTCTTATGTAACTGCTTTGTTATGCAATTAAACAGATGCAGGTTGCCACATGTCATACAGGGTGCAAGGAAGCCTGGTCATACCTTAGATAAGCTGTGGAATTTTTCTGGGTTACAGTCGTGGTCAGTCATACCAGTTAATGGTTATGAGTGAACTGGGACTCATATTTGAGGTGCAAGATCTTAGTTCAGAAGTTCCGTATAAGTAACCCACACAAGTGCCCCCATTTCCTGAGCATCTGTAGTTCACGAGATCTGCAAACCCCTCAGCTTTCCCTGCAAAGGCCCCTTGCTTCCTTTCTACATAGTCAAAAATATAATAAACTATCTGCATTTTGCAGCATTCTAGATGTGCTAAACTGAAGCTGTGTGGGGGCCCTAGCTGGGGTCTCTCCCTCTATGTCTTATACACAGAGAGAGTGCAACATGCTATCATAAACCCCAGCATATTCTTTTAAGCAGATATCTTTTACCTGTTCAATTATTTTACAGGGGATTCTTATTTCAAAATATTTTGGAACATACCCTAGAAATGTGAAGAGAAAAGTTAATTTGTACGTCTCTCAGTCCACAGTTTTTAGATGTTATCTCTTCTTTAAGTGCAAAACTCAGCTCACCATTAACTATGGAGCTGCAACTGATGCCTCCATAACACAGGTAATGGCTGTAAATTATGTTGCTATACTCACACTATCAATAGTTGTGGTGGCTTTGAGGTAGCCGTCAGAGTGATGTCTGAATGGTTTGTGTTCTGGCTTCTTCTGGAGATAGATGAAAATTGATGCATCAGGGATGTTTGATACCTGACATGGACCCAGGAAGGGTTAGATGGAGTTGCTTCATTCTTTTATCTTTGAGAGAGCCAAGACGGCGGTATAGAGAGATTGCTTGGCTCTCTAGGGGCAATCTTGTATGCCTAACCCACAGTTTTATTTTGCTTCCCTCCTGTTCAAGGATATATTTGAGGCCATTAGGAGAGATAATGAAGGGATATTGGCTGTGGTAATTCACTATACAGATGACAACCAGCTGTCTGTCTGAATGAAATGGTTATTAGGTTGAGAAAAGCAGCTATCTTGAAGGAATCTAGCAACCTTTGGTAACTCAGGTTCACATGAAAGGGATCTCTAGGATCCTTGCCTGCTGCTGGTTATCCTGAGAGCAGCAATGGCCAATCTGCAACTGGCCAGAAGGTTGTCAGCTTGCAGTTGGACTGTTGGAATGTACTCTACATGGGACTGCACCTGAATGTAAGGGGACTGCTGCCCCCTTACTAACATTCAGTGGGGGCGTTTTGGTTGGCTAGCTCCCAGTACTAAAAGGGGAAGAGTCGATGGAAAATCAGGACCCTGAGGCTGACAGTACCCAGGAACAATGGGGAGAGGCCAATTCTCCAGGTCAGCCTGAATGACAGGGCAGGCAGGCTAATCAGGGAGTCAGGAGGCCAGGGGGGTCCCATCCTCTGTGTAAACTGGAATTGCCTGGGTCAGACAGAGTGGGACCGAGCTAAGGAGAAAGCAGGGGCCCAACCTGAGCTGGGGAGCGGAGCTGTGCCAGATCCAGAGGGACTAGAAAAGCTGGCCAGAGAGAGCAGACCCTGTCCTGGGAGGAGAGCTGCAGCAACCAGAGCCAGAGGGGCCAGAAAAGCAGCCCACGAAGCAGGTCAGTGCTGGGAGCAGAGTCACAGAAGCAGCCTGCAGAGCAGACCTGTCCTGGGAGCAGAGCTGTAGCAACCAGAACCAGAGGAGCCAGAGAAGCAGCCCAGGGAGCTGGAGGCAGAGCAGCAACAGCCGTGCTGAGACAGAGTGGTGCAGCTGAGTCTGGAGCAGTCCAGAGCCAGGTGCGGTGAGCAAGGGGAGAGCGAGGGGGGACCCTGGGCAGCAGGCCCAGCACAGGGAGACACCTCAGCCAAGAGGCTCTGCAGGCCAGGCTTGGATTGTAACCCCGACAGGGCGAGGGCGACACTGGGAAGAAGAGTCCTACCACTTAGAGCCTGAGAGCATGTGGCCACTACCAGAGCAAGTGTCCAAGCCACAGCATCCCTGCAGCACAGCCAGGGCCTGAGAAGAAGGCCTGGAACTTACAAGGAACAGACTGAACTGCCCTGACTTTCCAGAGACACTGTTTGTGATGTTCCCTGCCATAGAGCGGGTTGATGGGTTTCCTTTAACCTTTCCCATTTTTCCTTATTCCTTTTTAAACTAATTGTTGATTAAATAAATTGTGTTTGCTTTAAATCATATGTAATGGTCAGTGGGTCAGGGAAGTGTCCAGTGAAGAGAGAGTACCCCGGAGTGGGGACACCCTATCCCCTGTCTTAGGTGACCACAGCAAGATTGGGGGTCGAGCCCCCAAGGAATCCTGAGCCCAGCCTTGTTGGGGTTACGAGGACTCTGCCAGACTGGAAAGTGAAAGGGGAGTCCTCGAGGATAGGGAGGCCTCTGGGTAAAGGAAGTGGGAGCGAGGACTCAGATCCTTTGGCTAGCCCATTTCACCGGGGTATTGCAGAAGCCAGGAAAGTTCCCCACAATAGCGGGACCATTCCCCTGCTTACATGAAGACCACTTGGAAAGTTCCAGTGTTACAGAATGCCAGAATGCACTCCATTAAGTGACGTCTCTTGCAGACAGCATATTATGTGTGTGGTGTGTAATTAGCACTGGCTTCCAGTTTGTTTCTGGGTGCAATTTAAGGTGTAGGTTTTAAAATATAAATCCTTTTGAGGCCTGATGTTTCAGAGACTGTCGCTCTCCTCATGTGATAGCACAGCAGTTGAGATCAGCTGAGGTACTTTAGCTGGTTGGTTTTCATGGGAGGGTGTTAGCAGATAGCCTTTTCAGTGAGCTCTGAACATACTCTCCACACTAAAGTACCAGAGCCTGAATTTCTTGACTTTCAATTCATGTTGTAAAACATATTTGTAGAGCTGGCCACGAACTTCCTGCCAATTTTTTTTTGCGGGGGGTCAGAAAATGCCAGTTTGTTGAAACAGACTTCTCACAGAAATGTATTGTCTCAGCAAAACGGTCATTGGGAAGGGTTGTCAAAAGAAATCTGATGAATCATAGAATCATAGAATCATAGAATATCAGGGTTGGAAGGGACCTCAGGAGGTCATCTAGTCCAACCCCCTGCTCAAAAGCAGGACCCATACCCAATTAAATCATCCCAGCCAGGGCTTTGTCAAGCCTGACCTTAAAAACTTCTAAGGAAGGAGATTCCACCACTTCCCTAGGCAACGCATTCCAGTGTTTCACCACCCTCCTAGTGAAAAAGTTTTTCCTAATATCCAACCTGAACCTCCCCCACTGCAACTTGAGACCATTACTCCTTGTCCTGTCCTCTTCCACCACTGAGAATAGTCTAGAACCATCCTCTCTGGAACTACCTCTCAGGTAGTTGAAAGCAGCATCCCATGCATCGCTACAGACTAGGGACCGAATGGCTCGGCAGCAGTTCTGCAGAAAAGGACCTAGGAGTTACAGTGGACGAGAAGCTGGATATGAGTCAACAGTGTGCTCTTGTTGCCAAGAAGGCCAATGGCATTTTGGGATGTATATGTAGGGGCATTGCCAGCAGATCGAGGGACGTGATCATTCCCCTCTATTCGACATTGGTGAGGCCTCATCTGGAGTACTGTGTCCAGTTTTGCGCTCCACACTACAAGAAGGATGTGGAAAAATTGGAAAACATCCAGCGGAGGGCAACAAAAATGATTAGGGGACTGGAACACATGACTTATGAGGAGAGGTTGAGGGAACTGGGATTGTTTAGTCTACGGAAGAGAAGAATGAGGGGGGATTTGATAGCTGCTTTCAACTACCTGAAAGGGGGTTCCAAAGAGGATTCATCTAGACTGTTCTCAGTGGTAGCTGATGACAGAAAAAGGAGTAATGGTCTCAAGTTGCAGTGAGGGAGGTTTAGGTTGGATATTAGGAAAAACTTTTTCACTAGGAGGGTGGTGAAACACTGGAACGCATTACCTAGGGAGGTGGTGGAATCTCCTTCGTTAGATATTTTTAAGGTCAGGCTTGACAAAGCCCTGGTTGAGAAGATTTAGTTGGGGATTGGTCCTGCTTTGAGCAGGGGGTTGGACTAGATGACCTCCTGAGGTCCCTTCCAACCCTGATATTCTATGATTGTGAGGTCCAGGAGGGAATTTCTGGTCAAAATCAAAGACACACATACACACACCTGTCCAGAATAGCCAATAAAACTCTTAGGTTCCCAGGTGCATGCCCTAAAAACTGAGCCATTGGTTACTGAGGAAGGGTGGTGGTGGTTCCTCTTTCTCTCTGATTTTGACCAGAAATTCCACCCTGGACCTCATAGACTCACAGATATTAAGGTCAGAAGGGACCATTATGATCATCTAGTCTGACCTCCTGCACAATGCAGGCCACAGAATCCCACCCACCCACTCCTGCAATAAACCTCTCACCTATGTCTGAGCTATTGAAGTCCTCAAATCATGGTTTAAAGACTTCAAGCTGCAGAGAATCCTTCAGCAAGTGACCCAGGCCCCATGCTACAGAGGAAGACAAAAAACCCCCAGGGCCTCTTCCAATCTGCCCTGGAGGAAAATTCCTTCCCGACCCCAAGTATGGCGATCAGCTGATCCCTGAGCATGTGGGCAAGATTCACCAGCCAGATACCCAGGAAAGAATTCTCTGTAGTAACTCAGATCCCACCCCATCTAACATCCCATCACAGGCCACTGAGCCTATTTACCATGAATAGTTAAAGATCAATTAATTGCCAAAATCATGTTATCCCATCATACCATCTCCTCCATAAACTTATTGAGTTTAATCTTGAAGCCAGATAGGTCTTTTGTCCCCACTGCTTCCCTTGGAAGGCTATTCCAGAACTTCACTCCTCTGATGGTTAAAAACTTTCGTCTAATTTCGAGTCTAAACTTCCCGATGGCCAGTTTATATCCATTTGTTCTTGTGTCCACATTGGTACTGAGCTTAAATAATTCCTCTCCCTCTCTGGTATTTATCCCTCTGGTATATTTATTGAGAGCAATCATATCTCCCCTCAGCCTTCTTTTGGTTAGGCTAAACAAGCCAAGCTCCTTGAGTCTCCTTTCATAAGACAGGTTTTCCATTCCTCAGATCATCTGAGTAGCCCTTCTCTGTACCTGTTCCAGTTTGAATTTATCCTTCTTAAACATGGGAGACCAAAACTGCACACAGTATTCCAGATGAGGTCTCACCAATGCCTTGTATAACGGTATTAAAACCTCCTTATCTCTACTGGAAATACCTTGCCTGATGCATCCCAAGACTGAATTAGCTTTTTTCATGGCCATATCCCATTGGCGGCTCATAGTCATCCTGTGATCAACCATTACTCCAAGGTCCTTCTCCTCCTCCGTTACTTCTAATTGATGCATCCCCAGCTTATAACTAAAATTCTTGTTATTTAATCCCTAAATGCATGACCTTACACTTCTCACTTTTAAATTTCATCCTATTACTATTACTCCAGTTTACAAGGTCATCCAGATCCGCCTGTATGATATCGCGGTCCTTCTCTAAGTTGGCAATACCTCCCAGCTTTGTATCATCCGCAAACTTTATTAGCACACTCCCACTTTTTGTGCCGAGATCAGTAATAAAAAGATTAAATAAGATTGGTCCCAAAACCGATCCCTGAGGAACTCCACTGGTAACCTCCCTCCAGCCTGACAGTTCACCTTTCAGTGTGACCTGTTGTAGTCTCTTCTTTAACCAATTCCTTATCCACCTTTCAATTTTCATATTGATCCCCATCTTTTCCAATTTAAATAATAATTCCCCATGTGGCACCGTATCAAACGCCTTACTGAAATCTAGGTAAATTAGATCCACTGCGTTTCCTTTGTCTAAAAAATCTGTTACTTTCTCAAAGAAGATCAAGCTGGTTTGGCACGATCTACCTTTTGTAAAACCATGTTGTATTTTGTCCCATTTACCACTGACCTCAATGTCCTTAACTACTTTCTCCTTCAAATTTTTTTCCAAGACCTTGCATACTACAGATGTCAAACTAACAGGCCTGTAGTTACCCGGATCACTTTTTTCCCCTTTCTTAAAAGTAGGAATTATGTTAGCAATTCTCCAGTCATACGGTACAACCCCTGAGTTTACAGATTCATTAACAATTCTTGCTAATGGGCTTGCAATTTCATGTGCCAATTCCTTTAATATTCTTGGATGAAGATTATCTGGGCGCCCCGATTTAGTTCCATTAAGCTGTTCAAGTTTCACCTCTACCTCAGATATGGTAATATCTACCTCCACATCCTCATTCCCATTTGTCATGCTACCATTATCCCTAAGATCTTCATTAGCCTCATTAAAGACTGAGGCAAAGTATTTGTTTAGATATTGGGCCATGCCTAGATTATCCTTGACCTCCACTCCATCCTCAGTGTTTAGCAGTCCCACCTCTTCTTTCTTTGTTTTTTTCTTATTTATATGGCTATAGAACCTTTTACTGTTGGTTTTAATTCCCTTTGCAAGGCCCAACTCTACTTGACTTTTAGCCTGTCTCACCTGACAAACCTTCCTGGAGAAAGTTTCATCAAAACTGATAGAGCACTGTTCCTGATTTGGGGCAGGGACTTGAACCTTATCTCCCACATCCCTGATGAGTTCCAGAAACACTGGGCTATAAATCAGTCTCTCTCTGGCCCAGTGACTATTTAATTAGCTATACTAATTCAAACAGCTCCAACAGGAGAGAGACTGACTATAAGCCAGGTGAGGGGACAGAACAGGAACATTATATACCTGTTAACAGGTTAAACATCCCACATGCCCTAACCATTGGACTATTGGCTATGATGGGTGTCTGTCTTATTTCTTCCTGAAATTTTTCTGAAGGTCTTCGGTTCATTCCACATTGGAGCAGAAACAACTCTTGAAACCTCAATTTTTCATGAAATGGAATTCTTGTTTTCTAGCCATTTCTATGCTCCTGTTCTTCCAATCTTTTTCTGAGAGGGAAGAGGTGCAAAAAGTTCAGTGAACCAGGGGAGCTGGAGTGAAAACCTTAGCTTTATAGCAAATTGAGGGGCTTTTTTAAGTCATGGAAACTGGCTCAGTTGCGCAGTGATTGGATTTATTTTAACAGATTATGCACACATGCCCAGAGCATTTTTTAAAAAAGGTTTAAGAAGTTTAAATAAATATTCTTTTAAAATTACTTTATATAAATGGTGTTAGATCCTAAGATGTGCCTATAGCCTGATCCTGTGTTATATATACATAAAGAGAGAGAGAGATGTGAAGGCGATCACAAGGTTTTAAAGAGCAGAACACATGCTTTTGAGGATGGTCTGTAAAATGTCTTTTGGCATGCCTGCCTATTACTTTTTTCTAAGATCTTGTTTGTTAGGGAAATAAATGTAGCAGGCACAGAAGAAAAATGCTGTAACTGTTTTTAGCAACATGCTTATTCATTAAACCACTGGTATCGTGTATACTGGACTTCAAAGTCATGATACTATGCAAAGTCCATTTGCCTTTGAAGTCTTTGAAGTGTTCCCAGAAGCTGCTCTCAGTAGGGAGAATCTGGTGGTTTTTAAGAAATAAAAGTAATCTAGCTACAGCTAGCCTAAATCTACTCCTCAAATGCTAGGCTGGAAGTAACTGTAAAGGCTATATTTTAAAAAAAACACCTTGTCATGTGTTTTCCCTGTAAGAGAAGCTACATCCCCTTCTGTAGGTAGTTCAAAGGCAATGTTGGCTGCTAAGTGCTGGTTTCAGTTGACAGTGGAGAGCTTAGGATCCCAAGGCCTTTATCATTTGATGTAATTAAAAATAATCAAATCAAATTGTGTGCACACAGAGCCACCTTTTTGGCCAAGTAATCTGGAATTTAACAAACAAGTGACAGTCTATGTTGTAGGTTTTTTGACCCAACCTATAAAAACTTTATATAAGATTATAGCCGAGCGCTGATCATGCAAACACACATGTGCTTAACTTTACACATCGACTGCAGTGGGACTGCTCACAGGGCATAAAGTTAAGCACACGAGTGATTCTTTGCAAGAATGGGAACTTTGCAAGAATGGGATATTAAAATCCAATATCAAGAATATCACTCCCTATTACATTCTATAGGCTTTTAGTGTAATTAATATAGAATCCCAATACATTATCTACAACCCTATTGGTTTAATTCCCATTAAATGCTAAAAGACTTTTCCATAAAGATAATGTTTCAGCCAGGCATAGTTTGATTTACTCACACAAAACCCTTGTTGCCCTATGCAAACCTCACATTAAAGAGCGCAATAACCTTTTCCCAAATACAAAATGGATGTACCTACAATTTAAGGAGACCCACTGAAATTTGGCTGAATCATTTAAAAAAGATAGAGGCCTTGATTTTCAAACTTGAGTGGCTACAATTGAGCAACTAAATCCATATATAGAGGCCGATCCCACATCCACTGAACTCAATGGGAAAACTCCTATTGATTTCAATGCAGCAGGAGTAGTCCTTCGGCACCAAAACAAATGCTTTGTTTTCAGAGATATTAAGCAGCCACAGCTCCTATTCAAGTCAACCTCTGAAAATGAGGCCACTTTTATCTAGGTGTCTAAAGATGGATTTATGTACTTCGCTTTAGGCACCCACGCTTGAGAATTTCAGCCCAAGTATTTTAATACAAATGTGATGCTTTGTAAAGCCAGACCAATCAGACCTTGTGTGTATGTGTTATTATACAGTCAGTAATTACATGATCACTTACTATTTTTTCTACAAGACACTCTAACCTCCTAAGTTTACACCAAAAGTGGTATCTGAGTTCCATCTGAATAAGATCATTGTCTCCTGGTATTCTTCCCCAGATCTCATTCTGAGTCAGGGGAAGTTAGACTCCATACCCAGAAGTCAAAAAATATTTGCATTGGAAGAAAACATTTAGGAAATCTAGATTTTTTTGTAGCCTATGGGGACCAGAGGAAATTCCATCTCCACACAATATCTAAGTGGATCAAGCCACGTTTTGGGACTTGTTACATATTAATCCTGTAGCGGTACTTCAGAATTTTATACCTAATTCTGCTAAGGGTAAGGCAGCTTTGATGGCATCCCTTTGTAATGTTTCCTGTAAATCTGCTGTTTGTAGTTCTGTACATACATGCACAGCACTATTCTCTTCCCTTGGCATTTTGATCTAATGCTCACTTTGCAAGTACAATCCTGTGATACTTGTTTAATTAAAACTCCTCAGCCCACCAACCTGGTGGTTATACCAATCACTGAACTCCCATAAGTGGGAATATGCAGAGGCCACTTTGAAGAAGAAAAGTAGGAAAAGTGTATAGGCATGGGGTAGTATCCCCTTAAATAGTGTGTGAGCAGTCTAGTGGCGCTCACTGTGTTCTACATTTTAGAAGCCACCAGAAAGCCATCAGAGCAGCAATATGGAGGTAGCCTTGTACATTTGTGTGTAATTGATAAACACAATTATTTGGGATCCAGCTGAACTTGCGAGGAGTTTCTTTATTTTTGTTGTTGTTTTTGCAGAAAAAGCAAAAGACATATAGTGGATTATTTACCAGTAAGTCTAGGTCTTTGAAAGTGTTATTTCTGCCTATTCTGTAAAATTTGGGCAATAAACTTACCTATTTCACATGGGTGTATTTAGGATTGATTACCCCTGCTTATGCCAAGGCTGAATCTGTCCCATAAAATGGTAAGTTTTATTACTAATTGTTATTAACTTTCCTGCCAATGCTTTGGCACACACACACTGTAGGAAGATCTTTCTTATTTACTTTCTGGTTCTACAAATTTTGGATGGTCCTTCACCAGCTAAGCTCTATACATCTTAGTGAAGAAAAAGGGGAGGGGGGAAGTCTCATCTTGAAGTCAGCCTTATTAAAGAATGTACTGTGGGCCATTTATCCTTAAAGAAAGTATTTCCTGCTGATGCCACAGGATATTTTGTGACATTTCTTTCAGAAAAGAAGGTACCACAGAATGGGGAATGACCCTCCTCTCTCAGCTGCACTGGGAATCTTTATACCATTTGTTGGCATTAGTGGACGTTCATGTGGAATATAGAATATGAAGTACAAATGAGAGAGGAAAATTTTGCCCTTAGATTAGTTTTAGGGAATCATTTTCAGAAGTGCCAAAGTGACTTAGGAGGTGACGTCCCATTTTCAAATGTAGCTGAGGTGCCAATTTTGAAAATGGGACTTCACCTTCTATATCACTTAGGGGCTTTTGAAAATTTTATCCCTAGTCTCTTCCTGCCATACACTTCTCTGATGCAGGCTCAAGAACACTGGTGTACATCTGCATCGGTGGGCACAATGGCAGGAGTTATATGTACATTTACTGCAGATGACTGTATGTAAACACAAGCATACTGTTTGCATTCACCAGGTCCTCTTCCCATAGAAAATGTGTCTCTTCAACTTAATACACACAGGACAGTCTAATGTTCACAATTGCATATATAATGTCCATATCCCCTCGTTCTTCCCTCCCGTTCCTTGCTCTTTATCATGCCCAAACTAACTGCTCAGTTAGGTTTACGCTTGGGTCTGAGTATCATACATGCCAAAAAGTCTGCATTTACTGAAACCTTTTTATCTGAAAATCAATTAATAATGTATGACCATAATTGGGAGATAATGTAATAATTGCTTGCTAGATTATGTAGCCAAAATAATCATTTTCAGAGATGTTTGATTTTTGCCTGGTGACTGAATTTTGTATAGATTTCAGGGCAACAGATGCTTCTCTGTTTGTTGTGGTCCAGAAAACAGCACTAACTTGAACCAGAATTACATTTTAACCTTCCACAGCACCTAATTTTACTTTTTAAAAAAAAAAGATAATTGCCTAAATGTTCTTATTTTCAAGTGGGAAAATCAACCTACCAAATCCATATATGAAGAATGCAATTTTCTCCACTTAGGATCACACATCCACAATGTCAAAGTGGACAAATCTCTTTCACACACACACACACACACACACACACACACACACACACACACACACACACACACACACACACACACACACACACACACAGAGTCTTTGAACTTGATTCTAACCTTTGTCCTCATTGTCGCAACTTCATGTATATGTTTAAAATATTTGTACATTTAGGTTGTGAGTTTGCCCAAATGGAACCCGATTAGAAATCTTGTCAGGTAGTCGTTCACAAAAATTATGGCCCACAAAGGGGTTGAAATTGCAATTAAAAATCCCAAACTGAGCACACAGTCCAAACATAGCTCTGGGGAAAAAAAATACAGTCACCAAAAAAACAAGATAAAAATTGACCTCTTGAATCCCATATCATAAATCTAAAGGAGGAAAACACACTAACTAAACCTAGGAGGAAAAAAAGACTCCACTGGACTATCTTACCTGCTCAGCTTGATGACCAATCACTTTGTGAGCTGTTAAAAAGGACGTTACGAGTGGGTTTTTCAAAAGCACTCAGCATTGGCCTGACTCTGCTTCCATTGACTTGAGTGCCAACAGAGGCCAGCATTGGAAATCCCACTACAGGGCCTTTTTCAGTATGTAAATCATCATCATTATTGTATTTCAAGGGCCAAATTCTGACCCAAATTAGCACTTCTATCTGAATTCTGTTTTCCTCCAGAAGACTCAAAGAGGCTATTCCACAGGCCTCCCCTGCTATAAGATGCTGAGAGATGTTCCAAGGCAAGAACATGGCTCAAGATCTGGCACTGGGCCCTTTTCATCCAACCTACGTTATCACAGGCACTGGCTTCCCCACCCCACCTCTTCCTGCCCCCGCCCTGCCTCTTTCCATCTATTTCTGCCCCCTCCTCTGAGCACAACCTGTCCCCGCTCCCCCCCAGCGCCTCCTGCATGCCGCGAAATAGCTGACCACAGTGGGTGGGAGGCACTGGGGAGGAGGAGCTGGCAGAACTAAATTGAACCAGAGTAGGGAGGGGTAACCAGCAGTCTGAGTATAGGTACAAAATAGTGTTGCTTTTGCAGTACATGGGTACCCCTTTGTAAAAATCATCTGCAGGGGCAGCTAGGATTAGACCCAAACAAATCACATTTGGGAGAATTAGAAAATGCTGGCTGAAATTCTCTCCTTTGCTGAGGGCTCATATAAACCCTTAGATCCTCAGTGAGCATGTTTCAATGACATGAATTATTAAAACGCATGTGTGACACGGAGGCCCATTGGTGATTCACTGCTCTGTGTCAGCAGCTCTTGTCAGGCCTGGCACACTCACTGCACTGAACATATTGTTGTGATAATCTGTATCTAAAGAGTGTCTTGTGCGGTATCATATAGAAACTGATAACACGCTGGTTCTGAAAATCATTCCATGGTGTATTTATGATAAATCCACAAAGGACTTCAAGAACATATTTGCAGTACATAGCTATAAAATGTCTTTGGCAAGCACCATAGGGGCCAACTTTTCATTGTGCTGGGGGGTGCTCGACCCCCAGCTCTGCCCCAGGCCCTGCCCCCACTCCACCCCTTCCCTCAATGCCATGCCCCCACCACACCTCTTCCCACCCCGTTCCACTCCCTTCCCCGAGCGCACTGCATCCTGGCTCCTCCCTCTTCCCCTCAGCCTCCTGCATGCCGCGAAACAGCTGATTGCAGTGGGTGGGCGGTGCAGGGATGGAGGGGGAGGAGCTGCTCAGCGGGGCCCACCACTGGGCAGGAGGCACTGTGGAGAGGGGGAGATGCTGATGGGGGGCTGCCGGTGGGTGCTCAGCACAGAGCATTTTTTCCCTGTGGGTGCTGCAGCCCCAGAGCATCCACGGAGTTGGCACCTATAGCAAGCAGTGCCTGAGCCATGCCGGTTCCACACAAAGAAATGTAGTTCCATCTGTTTGAATGTCTCTCATGTACATTAGGTACGGTGTGACCCAGGACAAAGAAAAGCTCATTTACAAGCAAGACAAACAAAGCTATCAGGAGAGCAAGTGGGGGAAGATGAATACGTAATCTCCATGAGGGATGGAGACTGCACACCCCACCCCCGCAACCAGGGAGCCCTCCTGCCTCTTGTAGCCGGGTCAATGACCTTTGGGAAGATAGCATGGGGCTTACATGCCAGCAGGTGAGAGAAGTTTGGGTGGGGCTTACTTTTCTACAAATACATTTCAAAGGTTTACTGGATTATGAAAAGAAAGGGGAGAGGACCCCATAGTTGGGTGATTCCATCACTTGGGTGATTCAAGGGTCCAAAGTTCTTGAAATTACAGAGCATTGGGGTTATCAGCCAAAAGGGTTCAAGTCTCTGGGAACTGAATATCGGTGAGAAACCTGCTTAGGCAAAGATTGTAACTTGCTAAAAATTCAGTTTTAGTCTTACAAGACTATGTTTACCTATTTGCTTGTAGCCCTTTCTATCTTTATTCCTTATATTTGACATCACTTAAACCTGTGTCCTTTTGTTAAATAAACTTCTTTTATATAAACCAATTCAGTGCAGTGATTGAAATTAGAGTGTTTGTCAAACCCCAGTGAAATTAATGAGCTGTAGTGTATTCTCTCTGTAAAGGAGCAACAAATTTAATAACTCCCGAGAGTGTTCCAGGAGAGGAATGGACATTGCAGAGAGAGATCTCTGGGGAACTTGGGATTCAAGGTTTGGTATCTGCAAGCCAAGGGCTGGACTGGCAGAGCTCTGAAGAGTTTGCTGGCAAGGTAGACAAGCTGTCATGCAGTGTGGCAATAGCAAAGCTGTCCCTTGCTGAGGCTGAGAGGGGTAGCACAGTCACTCACAATTCTGGGAACCTCAGAAGATTGTCACACTGGCAGAGAATTTAGGGACAATTTGGGACTGGGGGCGTGTTGGGGTCAGGTTGCTGGGCAATGGATGTCAGGGCGTGACCTGCATGCTTGTAGGCTGGCTGTTGGTGTCAGGGCTGTGAGCCACAGCAGCATAGCATTGAAGATATCCAGGGTGGCAGGGCAAATGGTGACACAATGCCTTACTCGTCTGGGTTGAACCCCAAAGTGTCACTGTATGAGTGGAAGAAAGGTGAATAATCCTAAAAACTCTTCATAATTAAAGTAAAACAAGCTAGTTTTGCATTGTAAAGGAAAGGGCAAGGAACAAGAAGTGGCTAATTTGGTTAACATGGGGCTGCTTAAAATCTGAGGGTAAAAAGGAACTTATGCTAAAAATGGAGAAGGTGGGGAGGGAAATAGACAAGACATTATTGTCAGCTAAGGCTTGCAGAGTAAAGATAAGAGCATAAAAAATGAGAAGTTGTGTATGTCAGTCAAAGGTGCTGAAGTCAACAGAAGGACATTTATAAATATAAGATGAAGGGCAAAGAGAGAAATTTCTTTAAAGTAGCTCCTGCTCCAGTCAGCTCTCATGCAACATCCCAGTTACTTCTCCAGCATTTGTACACCCATCTCCTACTTCAATCAACTCTCCCTCAATGTTGTCACACACACACACAATTCAGTATCCCCTGCCTCAGTTTATTTACTCAAATGCTGATGAATTTCATGAAGCTGCTGCTTGAATCATAAATCCACCCGGGATCTGACCAGAGATTGCATTTAAAAAGAAAAAGAATTGAGAAAAAAGAAGGTTTAGAGAATTAGCTAATGAAATTTGGGGACTTACTGAAAAGCTATGGAGAAATAGGGACAAGTCAAAGAATTAGAATGGAGGCTGCAATCTTAAAAAAAGAAAAAGAAAACGGGATCTGGGCTATTACTGTCCACCCTCCTGTCAAGGCTAATTTCTGTACCTAGTAAATTAATGGAACAAATATAAAAAGAAACAAATCTTTAAGTACAGAGCGGAGAACTGAACCTTGAGCAATAGGCAACATGAGTTTGAAAACAAAGGGAATGCAGGAGCTGCAATATAGCTAGATATTGATAAAGGTTTCCGTACAGTGATAAACAAAATCTTCTTGAATTAATTAGGATTGGCTTGGATATGATCATTGCCATATGGATTGAAAACTGCCTAGGAACAAAGGGTAGCAATAAGTACCCAATCCTAAGATGGTTCCTAATGAGATACGGCAGGCCTCAATATTAGGCACAGGTTTATTTCACATACTTAATTATTAATGATCTGGAAGTTTATAGATCCACTCAGGGATGGTACTAGAGTGGGAGGTACAGTAATGTACTACCGAAGTATTAAGAAGGTGCACCCTCAACAATTTTCCATCTCTGCGGGCAATATGTGCAACATTCCTAGGGTGAAATTTGAAATTCTGTCCCAACCAAAAATATCCATCATTCCCATTCTCCACCCCATCTCTTCACTCAAAAAACAACCCACCAGTTCCATAGTGTGGCCCTCCCAAATCCATCACTCCTACTCCAACCCTCTTGCCCATTACCTCTAGACCCCAATGCTTTCCCCTATCTATGTTCTCACTGAGGCTCTTCTAGGTAGCTCTTTCTCTGTGGTGGCTGTTCCTTACAGCAGAAGTGGTAGCAGGTGGGTGTCCTTTGGCCTATGCTGGTGGCAGAGTAGCAAATAAGTAATTTGGGTTGCTTACTTGGGGCATTCCTGAAGTGGAATCAACAGCTGGCATAGGGGAGTGGGTCTCTGTTAGCTGATGCGGGTGCAGCAGAATGGGACCCAGCCTCCACTGTCTAATGAGTGACATAACAGGGCTCCAGGCTCACTACCCTCTTGGGTCTTCAGACTCCAAATGCAGAGGTGGGCAGCAGTGGCTACTGGATTTTCATTCAGGGCATCAGCAGATTTGGCCCTATTGCCACTCTTCATTTTTCTCAAGCACTGCTGGAACAGCTGGGGATTTGGAGAGGAGGATACGCAAGGACTATGTGCACCTGGTCCTAGAGGCACTGGTGGGGACATATGAGAACTGTTTGCACCAACTGTTGTGGTTATAGCAATAGTCAGTGCGCTGAAAGAGGGCTGAAAATTTTAACAAACCAAATCTCACCCTAGCATTTTTGGGCAGCTTGCAAAACCAAAATGTAACCACAATCTACCCACAGTTATCACACTGTTACAAGTACACTGTTCAGGTACCATGGTGACGGGTGCCACATGGAACTTAGACAGAAGGTTAGACATATATTTTGGGGTTCTTATTTTCTTTTCTGGTGTAGTCACTATGGTAAACCCATTAAAATCTCTGTGCGGATGGGTGCGTGAGTGTGTATACAGTCTCATAGCCTGTAGTTATAGTAACAATATAATGCCCTCTTTCTGAGTCAGGAGTGGTAAAAACATGATACAGCAGAGCCAGAGAGAGAGTGCATGAGCTAATACTGATCATAGTCCTCAAAAGTGCAATACCCACTTTAGCGGTCTGGGTGCACAGTTTTAGAGAAGATTAATACCTTATTAATGTTTAATTGTTAATGATTATGTATTAAATATGGTTTTAGATTACCCAGCGTCACAACTGGGTAGGGGAACTTTGGTCCACCCACTACGCCAGTTTCCAGCCAAGGGACCCTACCATCAGCAGCCAAGGTCTGCTCAGGCTCAGCCCTTGCTGTTCTCTCTCTGAGCTTCTTTCTACTTTGCCTTCCACAGGCTGTCTTCCCCACCACTCCTCTGGATAAACCCCTTCTTTCAGGGACAGGATCCCAGGACTTTTGCTCCCCCCGGTGTCCTCCTACCCATCTCTTTGTGCCCAGAGCACAACTGTAGTCTCTCTTCCTTCCGTCCCTTTCTGTTGGCCACTTCCTGGTTTTATACAAGCCTAGCCTGCTCCTGACCAGCTGAGCGTCATCTTCAATTGGTGCTTCTCAATCAAGCCTGACTCTTCCTCCAGGTGTGGCCTATAAGGTTCATTGGCCCCTTCTGAACCACCTTATCTCCTTCAGGGCTGGTGCAGGGTGAACAACCCATCACAGTAAGGCTTTTGATACTCTCACATGACCTTCTCTTAAGCAAATTAGGGAAATATAGCTTAGATGAACCTACAAGAAGATGGGAGCACAACTATTTTTAAACTGTACCCATACAGTAATCAGTGGTTCATTGTCAAGCTGGAAGAGCATATCAAGTGGGATCCCACAGAGATCTGTCCTGGGTCCAGTTCTATTCAATATCTTCATAAATGATTTGAACAGCAAAGAGATTACATTTATAAAATTTATGGACGATACCAAGCTGGGACGGATTGAAAGCACTTTCGAGGACAGTATTAGAATTCAAAATGATCTTGATAAATGGCAGAAATGGTCTGAAATAAACAGGATGAAATTCAATAAGGACAAATGCAAAGTATTGCACTTAGGAAGGAATAATCAGTTGCACAAACACAAAATGGGAAATGACTGCCTAGGAAGAAGTACTGTGGAAAAGGATCTGGGGACTATATTGGATCACAACCTAAATATGAGTCAACAACGTAATATTGTTACAAAAAAAGCACACATGATTCTGGGATGTATTAGAAGGAGTAGTGTAAGCAAGACATGAGAAGTAATTTTTCCTCTCTATTCTACATTGATTAGGCCTCAACTGGAGTACTGTGTCCAGTTCTGGGCACCACACTTTGGGAAAAATGTGGACAAATTGGAGAAAATCCAGAGGAGAGCAACAAAAATGATTAAAGGTCTAGAAAACATGACCTATGAGGGAAGATTGAAAAAATTGGGGTTGTTTAGTCTACAGAACAGAAGACTCTGGGGGAGGGGGAAGAGAGACATCATAGTCTACAAGAACGTACAAAGTTGTTATAAAGAGTAGGGTGATAAATTATTCTCCTTATCCACTGAGGACAGAACAAGAACTAATGGGCTTAAACTGCACAAGGAAGATTTAGGTTAGACATTAGGAAAAACTTCCTAACTGTAAGGGTAGTTAATCACTGGAACAAATTACCTAGGGACGTTGTGTAATCACTGGATGCTTTTAAGAACAAATTAGACAAATACCTGTCATGGATAATCAAGATAATACTTGGTCCTGCCTCAGTGCAGGGGACTGGACAAGATGACCTAATGAGGTCCCTTCCAGTCCTACATTTCTATGATTTCTATGATTCGATAAGGCCAACTATAAGATCATCTGATTGAAGCTAACATTCCAGACCTTGCACAATCTGGATTCAGGCCAGGACATCAGAACTGAAAAATGTTTTATTGGCACATAGGGATGGTCTCCTCCTATCCATGGATAGCTAACAGATATCCATTCTCATCCTCCTGGACATCTTTGCAGTGTTAAATATTCTTGACAAAGAGATACCTCTGTCTTACCTGAGAGAATTGACAGGTGTCCAAAGTAATGCACGGAAATGGTTTGAGTCCTTCCTAGAGGGAGGCACCCAACAAGCAATGACGGGAAACGGAACCTCTACCACTGGATCCCTCACCTGTGGGGTTCCACAAGGATCAATTCTCTCTCCAGTCCTTTTCAGCATCTACATGTAACCACTGGATGGACCGGTCAGACAACATGGAGTCAAGTGCCAACAATAAACAGATGACACACAGCTCTACCTAGCTTTCACCTCACACAGCCATACCACTACTGCCATGATGGCCCAGTGCTAGGATCAGATCAGCTCATGGATGAAAATTATTTGGTTGAAGTTGAAAACAGCCTAAACAGAGGTAATGCAAGTGAACAGAACAAAATATTTGGAGGAGTTTTCACCCTCCTTTGATTGAAGGTTGAAGTTCAGTCCATAGTCTAAGAGTCTTGGATTCCTTGCTGACACAGAGCTCTCACATTGCAACAGCTACAAGGAATAGGTTCTACAGCTCTGATTGGCTAGAAGATTCCTTCCAACTCCATCTCATCCTGGTGGACAAAGACCTGGCCTCGGTTACTCATGCCTTTGTCACCTTGTGTCTGTATACAGTAATGCAATATATATGGCATGAGACCTTCAGCCGTCAGGAAACTCCAATTAATACAAAATGTTGCATTGCATCTCCTCACAACACAGGCTATGTGAGCACATCACACCTGTTCTTCCACTTTCTACACTAGCTTCCCACAGAATTTCTAATCAAGTTCAAGATCACGGTCCTTATCTTCAAAGCATTCCATGACGACAGGTCCAGGATATCAAAAAGATCGTCTAAAGCTCCAGGAGAAAAACCATGGTTGAAAACTTCACTTCTCTCGCACAATGGAACTCCCACCATCACTAACTTCAACACCTTTCACTCCAAGTGCAAGGCAGATTTCTCCAATATAAATACATAGCAACAGGTAGATGTAGTAAAAAAATAAAACTCTACCAAAACAGGACACTCCATTCCATATGCTTCTCCCTCTGGGGAAAGGATGAGAGAACAAACAACATATGACTGATGTGTGGTCATGTTGCTTAATGCACTACTGGTGGGTGCTTAGGCACTGTGGTGATGAGCATGGTATAAAAACCTGTGTACAGCAGAAGCCCTAGCACTCACATATCTGGAGAAAGAGCCATCCTGGTAGATGAATACTAAATTTCAATGAATGACAGTTGTTTTTAGACCATTTTCTGAGAATTCCATTGAGAGTCCTTGAGGCTGTTTTTTGCTAAAAATAAAACTTTTAGGCATAGAGAATAGAGAAAGCAGCTTTTGTTCAACTTCCCACTAAACTAAGGAGCAGAAAAATTTTCTTCCCCTTGCAGTATGTTGCTGATCAGCTTTAATCACATTTGAAGGTGCTATTCTGATTAGACTTCTATATACCCAGAAACTATAATTTGGAGTGCCATAAAACACAGCTAGTTTGCCATCTCACCATAGGAATCACACTGGTTCAGTACCAGAGGTGAGCATGCTAGTCTGTAACATCTTCATTGCTGTTACACTAGGAAAATTCAGACGTTTAGCGGAGCTTTACGATGTTATACACACATTGTAGAAAATGAAGGGAGGCAAGGCAGGACATAGCTTCTGATTCTGTCCTGGAATTAGGTATAATTGAATTGATGTATGCCAAGGGAGTCATGAAAAAATAGGGCTCCACCCTAATCCGAGTTTGGCTGCAGTGAAAAGAATTTTGTGGCAGAGAGAACAAAGATTAATTACGCTGTGCATTCTTTCCATATAAGCTATGCTAGCTCTACCCTCACAGGTTTACACACAATCTGGAGAATATCACCTGTTCATGAGGTGAAATATTTTACGTGCTTCTCAGATAGGCAGCAGGGTTAAAACAAGCAAAAGAAAGTCTTTTTTTTACACAACGCACAGTGAACCTGTGGAACTCTTTGCCAGAGGATGTTGTGAAGGCCAAGACTATAACAGGGTTCAAAAAAGAACTAGATAAGTTCATGGAGGATAGGTCCATCAATGGCTCTTAGCCAGGATGGGTAGGGATGGTGTCCCTAGCCTCTGTTTGCCAGAAGCTGGGAATGGGCAACAGGGGATGGATCACTTGGTGGTTACCTGTTCTGTTCATTCACTCTGAGACACCTGGCATTGGCCACTGTCGGAAGACAGGACACTGAGCTAGATGGACATTTGGTCTGACCCAGTATGGCCGTTCTTAGGTTGCATTTAATGTAATTGCCTCTTTGAATTATGAAGATATATGATGTTAAATGGGGGTTTCAAAATTCAACTTTTCTTTCAAACTAATATAATAGCTTTTTCTTCAGAATTTATAATTACCTCACTAAGGTGCAGAGTGCCCTCAACTCTCTTTGGGCCCCTCACATTCTTTTCCTAACCCCAAATTAAACAGTGTGTAATAAAGCAGGTGTAGTGTATTTAGTCTTAAATCATTTTTGCAGGGTAAACTTGACAAACATAACTCTCTTTCACGCTCCCTCCTCCCTTCCCCCTCCATCCCTTCAGGAAGTGGCGTTTTTAAACACTCGTTGCTTTGAATGGATGATAAGAACAGGTCCAAACCACTATCATATGGCTAGACACACATGTATTGCTTAGGGGAAAACTGACGCCAGTGGTCTGGTCTTGAGGAGGTAAATTGGATTAGTCTTTTCTTTCTAAAAAGAAAAGTGCCATGGTTGTGATCAGTACACATGACTATCATATGCATATGAAGCCTACGCAATGGCTGCAATAGTTCATAACATGATTAAAGGAAGATTTGTTTCAAATGCAATTTAGGGCAACATCACAGGGCTTTTGTGAAAATATGTGGCCTATATCGTCAGTGTACTTGACCAGCAGAAACGTGCTTACTGAAACTGTAAATACAGGAAAAATCTCAGAGTTCAGGCTTCCCTGCTGCTAGAACAAGGCACGGGGCAGTTTAGTTAACAACTAATACGGGGCAGTTTAGTTAACAGTTTAGTTTCCTGCTTGCAGAGCTATTATACTATTTAAACTCAATAGAAAAATAAAAATATAAGACACACCTCAGGATCATAGGCTTGTGAAGCAGCCTTACAGAGCAGCAATTAAAAACTGCAGGGTACCAAGAGACAACTGCCAAGCAAACCTATTAGTTTAACTCCTGCTCTCCTGGCTAAGTCCACACAGAAGATACAGGGTTAGTGGCTTTTCTTTTTACAGACCAGTTTGGTGTAGGGTGCTGTTCGCAAAGAATGTTTCACCTCTGAGCTGTGACTGGCCAGTACACCCACCACAGATAAATTCAGGCCTGTATGTACAGTTGTTAGTACACTATTCCCTCTGCAGCTAAGCTGGCTGCATATCCATACAGTATGCAGCAGAGCCTTCCCTAGCTTCACACTTCGAGCACTGAGAAAAGCCCTGTGCAACATGTACTGCCCACGTTCACCATATTGGGCTAGATTATCTGCAGAACCAGATAATACTAGATATTAAATATTATGGTCTAGATAATACTTAGTCCTGCCATGAGTGCAGGGGACTGGACTAGATGACCTCTCAAGGTCCCTTCCAGTCCTATGATTCTATGTTTCAACACTAGGCCCAGGGGGAAAATGTGTAGGGGGTTGTCAGGGAACCAGTTATGACTCCCTGGTTATTGCTGCCGGCGCTAGCCCAGTAGTTCTCAAACTGTGGGTCAGTTTTAATTTTAATGGGGTTGCCAGGGTTGGCTTAGACTTGCTGGGGCCTGGGACCAAAGCTAAAGCCCAAGCCCCACCACCCAGGGCCGAAGCCAAAGCCTGAGCTGTAAGCCAAAGCCTGAGGGCTTCAGCCCTTGGTAGTGGGGTTCAGGTTGCAGGCCCCCTGTCTGGGCTGAAGCCCTTGGGCTTTGATTTTGGCCTCCCCGCTTTGGCTTTGGGCCCCACAAACTGGGGCGGTTGGGCTCAAGCGGGCTCAGGCTTTGGTCCCCCCTCCTGCTGTCATGTAGTAATTTTTTTTCTCAGAAGGGGGTCGGACCGCAGTGAAGTCTGAGAACCCCTACTCTAGTTCAGTGTGACAGAAAAGCTGCTCTAAATTGCACCACTAACACAGAAACCTTTATATAGGGTGCCAGGTGTCCAGTTTTCGACTGGAATGCCTGGTTGAAAAGGGACTCTGGTGGCTACCATTGGCGCTGCTGATTGGACCGTTAAAAGTCTAAGGCAGACTAAGGCAGACTTCATGCCTGTCCTAAGGCATGTGTGGCTCCCAGAAGCAGCCACCAGGTCCCTGCAGCCCATAGAGGCATGGGTGGCCAGGGAGGCTCTGCGTGCTGCCCCCACCCCAAGGGCCAGCTCTGCAGCTCCCATTGGCGGGGAACAGTGACCAGTGGGAGCTGCAGGGGCGGTGTCTGCGGGCCTGAGGGCAGCGCACAGAGCCTCCCGGGCCGCCCATGCATCTATCGGCTACAGGGACCTGGCTGCCACTTCCTGTGAGCTGCAGTAATTGCTGCCAGGATCCCACACCCCGAATGCTCTCCCGCACTCAAATTCCCTCCCTGAGCTTGCACCCCCCCAACACCCCAACCCCCTGCCCCAGCCCCCTCCTGCACCCCAAGCCCCTCATCCCTGGCTCCAACCCAAAGCCTGCACCCCCAGCCAACCCCTCACCTCCACCACACCCCAACACCCTGCCCCACCCTGGAGCCCCCTCCTGCACCTCAAATCTCTCATCCCCAGCCCCACCACAGAGCCCATACCCCCTCCCACACTCTGAACCACTTGGCCCCAGCCCAGAGCCCCCTCCTGCACCTTGAACCCCTCATTTTTCACCCAGAGTCTGCCCAGAGCCCAGACCCTTCCACACCCCAGAGCCCGCACCTCCAGCTGGAGCCCTCCCACCTCTCCCGCACTCCAACCCACTGGCCCAGCCTGGTGAAAGTGGGTGAAGTTGGTGGAAAGCACACGAAGGAGGGAGGGGGCATGGAGCGAGCAGGGGTGGAGCCTCGGAGAAGGGGTGGGGCAGGGGCAGGGCCTTAGGGAAGGGGCAGGGGTGTTTGGTTTTGTGGGATTAGAAAGTCGCCAACCCTACCTTTATAGCCTCAGGGCTAAGGAAGGATTGGTGTAGCACAGCTCTGCTCCACCTTGCCCCTTCACAGCAGCTTCCTCCTCAACGTGTCCTCACCACAATATTTTCATTTCGGAATGAAAGACATTGACATTTTGAATCAGTTCAAAATGTTGACAATTTAACCCTGAATTGGAAGCATAAGAGTGACCATTTGCAGTTTATTTTTCAGTACCTTATTGGGCAGGGTAAGGGAAGGGTGTGCTGTCCCTATGCTCCTGACACCCACACACCCCAAAAATCGACCAAGCACCAGCACCCACATAGCCAACATGGAGAGTGGAAGGGTGAGAGGAGGATGTGGAGAAGGCCTGCGGGGACAGGGAATGTGGCTGCACTCCCTCAGCAGGGCAGCAGATCGAGAGCTAGAACCCTGTGTTCTGCATTATGGGGATATTTCAGGCTGCTGGAGAGCTTGCCAGCTATACAGGGATCCCCAGTAGCAGATGGTCAGTCAGACAGCCACAGAATACGTAAGACCTGCCCAGAAGGCCTGTGTAATGAAAAGCCCAGCTAAGGACTGTTATAAAAAGGCAGTCAGCTGCGAACCAGCTGAGCGGTGAACAGCGGAGAGGCTAGCAGAGGGAGTTCGCCTGGGGAGAGCCCACTGAGGCTTTCATCTTGCAGGCTTCTCTGAGTAGTTACTACAACACCTGAGGCAGTTTGTAGAAGGAAGGTAAAATGGATGGTGATGGTTCAGCTGTTGTTACCTGCACAGGATGTGCCATGTTAGTCTTTCTTCCACAGGACAGAAGTGACTTTGTCTGTACAAAGTGGAAGCTGGTCTCCATACTGGAAGAGAAGGTTCAAGGTCTGGAGAAACAAGTATCGTCCCTTCATTACATAAGAGAAACTGAAGATTTCCTGGACAGACGTCAGGATATGCTTCTATGGGCACAACATTCGGAAAATTCAGAGCAGGTTGCATAGCGGGGAGAGAAGGACGGTGAAAAAATTTGGCAGCATGTGATCTCCAGAAGAAGAAAGGGGAGTGTCCATGTACCAGCAATGCAGATACAGGTAAGCAACCATTTTCATGTTCTCTCCACAGGTACTAATACGGAGAGTGGACTAGATGATACATCTGAGGGAAGGGAGCAGAAGGAGACTCCACCGATTGGAAGGCATGAGATGCACTGTCTTAGGGAAGGGAGTTCCACGACCACCGCTCCCAAGAGAAGGAGGTGTGTGGTGGTGGTTGGGGACTCCCTCCTCAAGTGGACTGAGTCATCTATCTGCCACACTGACTGGGAAAACCAAGAAGTCTGCTGCTTGCCAGGAGCTAGGATTCATGATGTGACGGAGAGACTGCCGAGACTCATCAAGCCCTCAGATCGCTACCCCTTCCTACGTCTCCACGTGGGCACCAATGATACTGCCAAGAATGACCTTGAGTGGATCACTGGAGATGACGTGGCTCTGGGAAGAAAGATAAAGGAGTTTGAGGAACAAGTGGTGTTCTCATCCAACCTCCCTGTGGAAGGAAAAGGCCTGGGTAGAGACCGCCGAATCGTGGAAGTCAACAAATGGCTATGCAGGTGGTGTCGGAGAGAAGGCTTTGGATTCTTTGACCATGGGATGGTGTTCCAAGAAGGAGGAGTGCTAGGCAGAGATGGGCTCCACCTAACGAAGAGAGGGAAGAGCATCTTCGCAAGCAGGCTAGCTAACCTAGTGAGGAGGGCTTTAAACTAGGTTCACTGGGGGAAGGAGACCAAAGCCCTGAGATAAGTGGGATACCAGGAGGAAGCACGAGCAGGAAAGCGCAAGAGGGGAGGGCTCCTGCCTCATACTGAGAAAGTGGATGATCAGCGAGTTATCTTAAGTGCCTATACACAAATGCAAGAAGCGTGGGAAACAAACAGGGAGAACTGGAAGTCCTGGCACAGTCAAGGAATTATGAGGTGATTGGAATAACAGAGACTTGGTGGGATAACTCACATGACTGGAGCACTGTCATGGATGGATATAAACCGTTCAGGAAGGACAGGCAGGGCAGAAAAGATGGGGGAGTTGCATTGTATGTAAGAGAGCAATATGACTGCTCAGAGCTCTGGTATGAAACTGCAGAAAAACCTGAGAGTCTCTGGATTAAGTTTAGAAGTGTGAGCAACAAGGGTGATGTCGTGGTGGGAGTCTGCTATAGACCACCAGAGCAGGGGGGTGAGGTGGACAAGGCTTTCTTCTGGCAACTAATGGAAGTTACTAGATCGCAGGCCCTGGTTCTCATGGGAGACTTCAATCACCCTGATATCTGCTGGGAGAGCAATACAGCAGTGCACAGACAATCCAGGAAGTTTTTGGAAAGGGTAGGGGACAATTTCCTGGTGCAAGTGCTGGAGGAACCAACTAGGGGCAGAGCTCTTCTTGACCTGCTGCTCACAAACCGGGAAGAATTAGTAGGGGAAGTAAAAGTGTATGGGAACCTGGGAGGCAGTGACCATGAGACGGTCGAGTTCAGGATCCTGACACAGGGAAGAAAGGAGAACAGCAGAATACGGACCCTGGACATCAGAAAAGCAGACTTTGACTCCCTCAGGGAACTGAGGATCCCCTGGGAGAATAACATGAGGGGGAAAGGAGTCCAGGAGAGCTGGCTGTATTTTAAAGAATCCTTATTGAGGTTACAGGGACAAACCATCCCTATGTGTAGAAAGAATAGTAAATATGGCAGGCGACCAGCTTGGCTTAACAGTGAAATCCTTGCTGATCTTAAAAACAAAAAAGAAGCTTACAAGAAGTGGAAGATTGGACAAATGACCAGGAAGGAGTATAAAAATATTGCTCGGGCATGCAGGAGTGAAATCAGGAAGGCGAAATCACACTTAGAGTTGCAGCTAGCAAGAGATTTTAAGAGTAACAAGAAGGGTTTCTTCAGGTATGTTAACAACAAGAAGAAAGTTAAGAAAAGTGTGGGCCCCTTACTGAATGAGGGAGGCAACCTAGCGACAGAGGATGTGGAAAAAGCTAATGTACTCAATGCTTTCTTTGCCTCTGTCTTCATGAACAAGGTTAGCTCCCAGACTACTGCAGTGGGCAGCACAGCATGGGGAGGAGGTGACCAGCCCTCTGTGGAGAAAGAAGTGGTTCAGGACTATTTAGAAAAGCTGGACAAGCACAAGTCCATGGGGCCAGATGCGCTGCATCCGAGAGTGCTAAAGGAGTTGGTGGATGTGATTGCAGAGCCATTGGCTATTATATTTGAAAACTCATGGCGATATGGGGAGGTCCCGGACGACCGGAAAAAGGCTAATGTAGTGCCCATCTTTAAAAAAGTGAAGAAGGGGGGATTTGATAGCTGCTTTCAATTACCTGAAAGGGGGTTCCAAAGAGGATGGATCTAGACTGTTCTCAGTGGTAGCAGATGACAGAACAAGGAGTAATGGTCTCAAGTTGCAGTGGGGGCGGTTTAGGTTGGATATTAGGAAAAACTTTTTCACTAGGAGGTGGTGAAGCACTGGAATGCGTTACCTAGGGAGGTGGTGGAATCTCCTTCCTTAGAAGTCTTTAAAGTCAGGCTTGACAAAGCCCTGGCTGGGATGATTTAGTTGGAGATTGGTCCTACCTCGAGCAGGGGGTTGGACTAGATGACCTCCTGAGGTCCCTTCCAACCCTGATATTCTATGATTCTAAGGAGTTACAAACCGCAATGGTCAATGAGACAAACACCAGTCCATAATCTAGTCCCTCTCCTCAATGACTGACGTGGCAGAGGAACAGTTCAACACCCACAGCCCCATGACACAACTCCTAGTCGAAGCATAAGTGGTGTTCAAAGTCTTTTGCAGGTCTTCCACACTGGGGTGAATTTCCCCTGAAACCCACAAGACAGTCAGACATACAGTGTATCGTACCGTAGCCCAAAGTCCCAAGCACTATCATAAACGCAGCAACAGTTTATCCTCTGTGACACACCAGTCAAGTACACCAATCACATACACTGTCCCGTATTTATGGGTACACTCATCCAATCATAGAACACCACATGGCAACATGTGATAAAACTCAGATGCCAATATACAGTTAGATTGGCAATGTGGGTTGGGGTGTTTTTTTGCAATATTTTTTAAAAAATCAAAATAAAACCATGAAAAATTATACTGAAATTTTAATTTAATTAAATTTTTGATGAAAAATGGGAAATTTGGAAATCTAAATAGTTACATGAAGCATTTCACTTTCTTCATATTTTTTACATTTGTCATTCAAAACATTTTGACTAACTGTAATGTATGTTATTATAATACATTAATTAGACAACTGGTGAATAACATGCAGCAACATAAATCAGGGTGTTGAAGGAGAAGGGAACAGATAATTTCCATGTAGCACCTTATAGATCCTGATTTGCTGGGCCACTTGTTTACCATAATTACTTCTAAGGTTCTAACATAAGTTTCTAATTGCATAGTCACTAGAATTGCCTGGAGGATGACAATTCTGTTTTGCAGCAACTTTCAGGGTTTCAAAATTTGTTTTAATTTCACATTGGAACAAAGACAAACCCTTTTGCATGTTTTCATGAAAATGGAATTGTGTTGAAATGTCTATTTTTGTGTCCAAAGGTGCATTGATGGGGTTATTCCATAGCCTGGTGGTTGGGGCTCTACCCTAGAACTTGGACAATCCCAGTTCAAGTCTCCCTAAGTTTTTCATCTGGGATCATTCTGAATCAGGCAGAGTAAAGATTTGAACACAATACTTCCACCTTCTAGGCCAGTACCTAAACTGTCAGGCTATAGAGTCTGAGCTCCTCTTGTAATCCTTTCCCTCTCCCCCCAAAATGAAAACTTAGTTGAAACTGATCTGTCACCACATCATATGTTGGTTTTGATAGTCCCACAATAAAACACATTTATCTGAGCTGAGAGAATAATTCACAGTGAATAATTTATTTGAGTAAATTACAGTATACTCCCGTTTATCGGAAACCCTATTTTGTGAACCTCCGCATTATCCAAACTCCCGATTATCCAGATAAAATCTGTACCCTTGGGAGTATACTGTAGTCTCTTCTTTCTGCTTTTGGATTCTCTGCAACTAGATCATGTATCTCCACAGATGTATTTGTTGTTCATATTTATTCCATGAGCATCTTTGCAAGGGTATGTCTACATGCAAAAATATCCTGTGGCAGCTAGTCTCAGAGCCTGGGTCAACTGATTCAGGCTCGTGGGACTCATGAGATGGGGCTAAAAATAGCTCACACTGAGGGGGTAGGTTTTAAAGTCTGGGGCCTACCCTGAGCCCAAATGTCTACACTGCTATTTGCAGCTCCATAGTGTGAGTCCTGCAAACCCGGGTCAGTTGACCTGGACTCTGAGACTCACTGCTAGGGTTTTGTTTTTTTTTCCATATAGAAGTACTCTAACTGTTTTACTGTATGGCTTGATTGTGAATATTCAAAACATGAGCTGTGTTAGATAGCATGTTTCTGTTCCATAACTGGCAGAGCCTGCAAGCATCTCCAGCATGAAAATCTACAAGTGCAAACTTAAAATGTGATTTCTGCCAACACTCACGCATAGAAGTCTGAAATTTGCTTTCCATAAACACCATTCAAATAGAATTTGTTCACATGCACGTCGGCTAAGAGAACACAAAAGGGCCACGAGCAAAGGAAAAGTACATTTATTTAAAAATATGACTGAATATTCAAAGAAATTGTTTGCTCAGCTCTTATATTTATGAATGGCCTATCAGGTAATTAATGCAGTTTAATTGTCGTCTAAACTTTTACGTACTTGAACAACAAAAGGAACTAAACTGAAGCAGCAGCTATTAATTTCATGCTAGTTGGCAAGTCACAGGATTCTTCTAGTTACTATGAATAGTGCCATCTGGGGAATTTCCGGCCCCCCGGCTCTGCAGAGGCAGCCGTGACAAGAACCGGAGCCTCCCCGATGTGTCACTGTGGGCAGCCCACTGCTCTCAAATCTTTCTTATGGACTGGAGACACAGTAAGCCTGGATACCATCGCCAGAACTGGAGGTGGGAGAAGTTGGTTGGCTCCACAAGAGGTCAGCAGAATGGGTGTACAAGAACATGAGGCCCTAGTCCCTCCTGCTGTTTTTTGGAAGGGGGCGGGGGAAGAGTTCAGGTGTGCCGGACTGACAGTAGGATTGAATAATAGTTTCATTCACAGTAAGAGCTGAGTAGCTGGAGTCCAGCTATCATCTGAATATTAGCACCTCTGAATATGAATAGTACTTAAACCTGGCTATGTGCTCAGAAGCCACCTAGGTCTCTATGTAGATTCTGTTGCTGATATGGGCCCTTCAGCAGTTCTTCTTAGTGTATGAGTGTATGCCCTCCATGCCTCAGGTGCCACATGGCCAGGATTCATCACCAAATTTGAGCCACTCATTGGATCATTTGCTTCCCTGGGTGGGGCTGGGTTCTGAGGGGGAGTGTGACGTGAATGCTGATCAGTGCCCATCCCCCAGCAGTTATTTTGTGTGCAATTTATTTTATGTTAGAAAAAGCTTTATAGTTCATGCTGAAAAAAACTATTGTGCCTTGCTTTATTCAAGCCAGGAAATGGAGCACTCTGGCTAAGGCCTTGCCCACTCTCCCCCCATGGCAAAATGGGTGGGCTGCCATCCCACTGAAGTAATCACATGCCCAAAGAATTATATTGTCAAAAAAAGGGTATATCTATAGAATACTTACAGTGGAGAGCAGCTGGGCCCTGATCCTCAACAGATGCCACATGGGTGGACCCCTGCATTCACGTGGCACCCCAGCAATTTCACTGAGGGTGTGTACAGGAGCTTGGGAAGGCTCTGAGTCTCCATTGTTACATGTGCTGTGTGGTATTGTTCCCCTTCCATGACTGTTGCTTTAACAACATCGTGAATTTCAATGAGCACATAGTTCCCACTGTAAAATGGAAACTTCACAGAGTGGTTTCATAGTTAGACAACTCAGAATCCACTGGTTGGTGACTGTTTCAGCATTCCTGAGCACTTTCATGAGCAAAGCTCAGTCCCCAGAATATTTGCAGGAAGTGAACACAACAGGGATACAAGCACACAAAGTAGAGTTGTTTAAAAAAACCTAAAATTGAGGACAAATTTTAGCTCTGCTCTGAATTTGATTTATTAATAGTATTTTTATGGGAAGAAAACCAACCAAACCCCAAAGCAGTTCTACTTAGATCTGGTAATTGATGTTTTCGGTAGGTCTAACTTTACCTTTAGACCTCCCCAAGGGGCTGCCCACCAGCTGGGAATGGACAGAGCTCAACACAGTTTGGTCACCCCTTCCACAACAACCCTTCTTGCCCCAGCAAACTTCTGTGTCAGGTGCAGGATGTAATATAGGAGGTGCCTATGCAGGTCCCCAAAGCCAGAGGAATCCCCCACTGGGGAGATGCATCTGGCTTTCAGTCCCCGTGTACACTTGGGCAGCACAAAAGGAATGAACAAGCTAGAGAGAGAGTTAGTCTCCTACCATTAATTTAATGTGAAACTCTTTTTGAACACAATAGGAGAGCCCTGCTGCAGAATGAGGGTATATAGCTCTTAAATCTTTTTGAGTTGTGTATTATTACAGGGGTCTACTCGTCAGATAAGTTCGACATGCTTTCAAGATGGTCTAACAGACACCTAACAAGTGAAAGTATCTGGCCTTAGCTAGTGTCACTGCCATGCAGTTCCTAAATAACCAATTCAAGTAAGTAAAGGCTGATAATCTGTTTGTCAGTGGTATCCCAGTGGATAAAGATAGGTATTTTAATACAGTTAAACCTGAACAAAAGAACAAACTTATTAGGCAACTTCCCTTCTTAGGAGGCTATCCCAAAATATCACCATACACACCAATTACAATGTTTCTTCTTCAGTAGGTGGCCACCTCTGATAAACAACCCTAGACAGGTCATCTGAGACAGCTTGTTGTATCACAAGATCCATACATGTGCAGCCATTCCTTGCTGCTGCCAAGTCGCAAATAGATACATCACTAGGAACATTTCAGTTTTTGTCTGTTTCCTTTCTGCATCTGGGTTAAATGTTGTTGTTGTCTACATGCTATGAAGACTTTTACTACAATAAATTATATACATATAAGGGGTGACCAATAAATAGACACACAGAGAGAGGAAATTACATGTTTCTGCATCTGCATCTTAGCAATGTGAGAGTACGGTGAATTTAACCAATTAACAGAGCCCCGTACACTATTGCAGCTATTGTTAATATTCAAATAATTGCACTTTCAAGCAACCAGAAAGTCTGTTTGGCTCATCCGGCTGTCTCTACAGACCATGAGAGCCCTCGATCAAGATCAGGACAGAGACAGAAAATCCAGTCTGGATGATAGTCTCTGCTAATTGATTAAATCAGCTCTAAAGTTTGGCTGGCAGGTAATAGTTACCATTAAAATAGTGCTCTATTGATGAAGAAATTTAAGAAATTCAGAAGATATCTACACTAAGTATTTCTGACAACTTCGCTTTTGGTTACAAGCTTTATACAATTGTGGACTTATCTCTAAAGAACCATAGGAAACTGAGGGCCAACTGCAACCATTGATATACTGAAAGATTTTCTCAAAACCACAGTAGAGCTGCAGAGTAGGTTTTCATAGCAGTGCTACTATTTCCAGATTTTAAAGTTAGGTGATTTGAAATCTATTTAATTTCTTAACTACTTTCTTGAGACAACTGTGGATGCTTTTGCACATTTAATAACTATATCATTGTCCAAGGAGGGGGAAATTTGCTAGTCTTCATGGAAGGTGAGCAAAATTTTGCTCTAGCCTAGTTTCATCATATCAAATAGAAAAAACTAGAATGTCAGGGGGGAAAACCTGCTCCATATAACTTCACTATTACCATTTGTTTGATCTTGTGGCAAGGTTATATTCTGTAGAGTGATTAAGAACATTTCATTCCTGATTAGTACTGTATGACCTGGTGTCTTGGTCAGGAGCATTCCATGACCATTAGCTGCAAAGATGTAAATTTACTAAGGGCCCACATTTTATAGTGGGGAGAAAAATGAGACCATAACTAGAAAATTTGAGAGACTGTAGGAATCATCAATGCTGAGATAGTTTTTCCGCTCCCTTAGCCTTCCGTCTCCATTACAGGCCCTAGTTGCCCTTCACAAGTGTCTTTTTAAGGCCAGCATAATTTATTGATTTCTTTTCTTGCCCTAAAATCTACACTTGGCTGATAGATCTTGCAAGCAGATTGGTCTTGTTTTGTCTGATTAATATAAAATTGTACTGTTAATGATGCTCGTTGGTTGCATCAGTAGTTTCTTAGGGATACTAGTGCTGGCTGAGTTTTAGCATTCAGGATACATGGACTAGCTGAACTGCTTTTTATCCCTGAATTTTGAATATTTCCCCTCCTACCAAGAGCTCCCTATAAAACTCAGAGGTCGTTTCCAGCTACGCTTGGTCATCAGTACTCGTTCTTCATCAGTTCCTGCCCTTCCATTGGAGAGTGCTCAAGGTCTTTACTATCACCCTGGTCAGTACTAAATTGTCTCTTCCTTCTGTGATTAGGTTGGAGATCACCTGGCTGGTGTTATGGACGCACATTGCTCAGTGCCTCCACACACACTGCAACACTTTCAAGGTCTTTCATTCTTGTTACCTTCCATGCAAGCTATAGTCATTTTGTTCTCTCTTAATTAGTAGGGGAGAAGGCTGAAGGATCAGTCCTAGTGTTCAATAGCAGACTGGTATTTTCCATGCTTCCAGCCAAATGAATGCATCCGATGAAGTGAGCTGTAGCTCACGAAAACTTATGCTCAAATAAATTGGTTAGTCTCTAAGGTGCTACAAGTCCTCCTGTTCTTTTTGCGGATACAGACTAACACGGCTGCTACTCTGAAACCAGCCAAATGAATGTTACAAGTGAGATTCCCAAAGTTTGGTCACATGGTGGGGACTCTTGCTCATTTCCAGTTGCATTAAATGATAGATAAAAACTACATTAAACACTTTCCTAATATCACTTTCCATGTAAGCAATTGCTATAGCTGACACAGGTATGCATCTGATGAAGTGAGCTGAAGTGAGCTGTAGCTCACGAAAGCTCATGCTCAAATAAATTGGTTAGTCTCTAAGGTGCCACAAGTACTCCTTTTCTTTTGACACAGGAAAGTTATTCAATCACCAGTGGGAAGAGAACTTGTTCATGTGATCGTTGATAGTAGGGGAGGTGGTAAATGCTGCAGTCTCCAGAATAGGAACATAGTCTGGATGATTTTCTACATTTGACAAAGAGCCTTGACACAATAGTCTAGGCTCTTTTTTCAAAAATGCAAATTAATGATACAGTAAGCCCAGAAATAAGTGAATTACCTCTGCAACGTAATTAGAGCTGTGTTGTAATAATTTATAAATATTGTACATTGATCTGGTTATTGGGATGTTTACTGCATACATTGGTTGGTTTACTTTAGTAGTAGGGTTGGTAGGAAAAACAACCAAGAAGGGAAGCAATGGCTCAGGATCAGACACTCCTTGGTAACCACTTCAGTGTTAAGAGGCAATGCCCGAACTATTAGCTTTACAGATTCTACATCTTGAATCCAGCCACATTCTATCTCCTGGGTGAATTCAAGATCACTCCCAGAGAAGTAAAGGTATGAGGCCTGGCACCTCTGGGAATGCACTCAGAGACCCGATGGGTCATAGAGTTGCAGCTAGTTCTATAACCATGACTAAGGTTAAGAATTCGTTGTGGGTATTTTTAGTAAAAGTCAGAGACAGGTCATGGGCAATAAACAAAATTTCACAGAAGCCCATGACTTGTCCCTGACTTTTACTACAAATACCTTGGTGGGGGGTGGGGGTGGGGGGTGGGTGACGACCGGGGACGGGGGACTAACAGTCCGAACCCTGCTGCCAAGCGCTGACCGCTGGCAGCTGCTCCAGTCCCAGCTGCTGCTCCAGCAGTGGGGGCTGCTTCGACTTCAAGGACTGACTCATCCCCAGCCACTGCTCCAGCTGTGGGGGCTGCTCCAGCTCCGACCACTGCTCCAGTTGACAAGGTTCTGCTCTAGTCCTGGCTGCTGACGCAGCCCTGGTGGCTGATCCAGCCCCAACTACTGCTCTGCCTGCTCCTCTGGCCATTGGGAACTGACCCAGTCCTGGGGACTGACCCAGCTCCGGCCACTGCTCCAGCCACCGGTGCTGCTCCAGGTCCAACCACTGCTCTTCACCAGGGATGATCTGGCTCCAGACACTGCTCCAACCGTTGGAGCTTGACCAAGCCCTGGGGACTGACCAAGCTCTGGCTGCTGCTTCAGCCACTGGGGCTGCTACAGTTCCAGGGACTGACCCAGCCCCCAGGATTGACCCAGCCCCAGCTGTTGGGGGTCTGACCCAACTCTGGGGACTGACCCAGCCCCAGCCCTAGCCACTGTTCCAGCCCAGGGCTGAAGCCGAAGCAGTCACGGAGATCCGTTAAAGTCACGGAATCTGTGATTTCAGTCACAAAATTGTATTCTTAACCATGACAGCCTGCACTAACCCACGGTGAACCTGCATCACAGTTACAAGTTGCAACTTGTTTTTCATCCCAGACCCCACAAAACATATTTTTTCCACTTCCTGGCTCATTATAACAGACAGCGCACTATGCATAATTTTGTTACTTCACTGATCAGTGGTATTATTAATGTAACAAAATGATGAATCCTAATAATTTCACTGAACTAGGAAATGGAAGTAAATTAAAACTTATTTCTATACCAAATGTCCCCCAACACCTGGTTGAAGGGATGATTCAGCTCATAAATAACTTGCTGAACTGAGGCCTAAGCATGTGCTTAATGGTACTGCTCACAGCAGTATATTTCTAAACTTCTTGCAACATTTTATCTCAACTTTAAATTACTCAGACCAATAAAATATGTATTGTGGACCAATTCTCTAGCATCAAAATACTTTCACTCTTGGATACCAAAACAACCCTGCGTGCACAGATTCTTAAAGTTTTTCACATGCTGATCTAATCTGTTTATACGTAAAGAGGTCTCCAGAGAAGCATCAATAGATTGTTAGTGTCATAGCACACATTTTCAAAAATATTTCAGAATTCCAAACTTCGCCTCTGTGGATCCAGATACTGTGGTTTTGCATCCACCCAAGAGTTTATTAAGATTTATAACTAAAGGAAATATTACATTTTAAGATATTACACATCAGTAGCATAGGAATATGTATTTACATTTTTATTTGAACTCTTTAGAACTGCAATTCTACAACTGGACACCATATCCAAAAGTGTTTCATAAACTTTCGAACACTTACATTATTTATACATATGGTTTTTGCATATCTATATATACATATAAAAATATTTTTGTGACTCAAGGACTGAGACTAGTCAAAATGACATTATTGCTACATTTCCATATTTACAAAAAACAATGCGTAAAACCATTTAAAACATCAAGCCACTACAAAATAAGTTTCAAAAAAACCCAAATTATAAAAATATAAATTTAAAGAATATTTGAGACCAAAAATTCTTTCAGCTAAGTGCCCGCAAAGTACCAAGACATCTACAATTATACCAGCTAGACTGTCTACAATAGCTCTGAAAGCCAGCACACTACAAAAGAATTTTCATAGCATTGAAACAAGAATGCTCAACAAGAAGTATGATATGCATAAGTGTGCCCCCAAACAACTGGTTAACTTTAGAAAGGTGCAACAGCATAGATAGGTCCAGTGCAAATGGCTATTTTAAGATTGGTTGACAAATTTCTAGAACTATATATGAAATACATGGTTGTATAAAATAAAGTATGAAAACATGAGGTACTAAAATTATAATACCAGTGTGTGCATTTACAGCTATCTTGTTTTAGGTTGTTAGTTACACATAAAAAGTAAATGTAAACTCAGAACAATGAGACTGACTAGTATGTTGAGTATAAATAACAGAGTGCTTAAGTGCAGGCACATTGTAAATAAATAGGTACTTAAGTAGTACTGTCTCCTACATGCTTCTTTCAATGTTTTTGCTGATTTATACTTGACAGGAATATAGGAAGAGAAGAACTAGCAGTATTTGTGCTGGAAAAAATGGTTGTTTCGGACACTTAACCAGAGTCTTGGGCTCAGGGCTAGTATTTTTAAAAAACATATTCTCACCCCAAATCTACATACCTGTAAAATAAGGCTGAAGCTCTATTTTGTGTTCTGCTACATTAAGATCCAAATGTTTCCCAATTAATAATCTCTCCCTCTTATTAATTTTACCATCACACAATATTCATCTGGAAAGACGAAGGGACTGAGAACAAAGCCCTTCCCAGGTTACGGGTATGTGGGCCCATCTGTGGGAAATTTACACTTGTATGAACACAAGGGGCCTCTGGAAAGAAGAATTCTTTGACGAAGAATTTGAAGAAGAATTATTTGTTTAAAATAAGGTGAAAAATTAACTGCCTGTCCTTAAGGTATGTGGATTTTACTATAAACGTCTCCTCTGTACCCAGATCAAACTACTACAACTACGGAAAGAGATTTTTCACTTTCACATTTTTTGTCCATTTTTAAGATACAAATATTAGCCAAGCATGTACTACTCCCTTTCCACCCTGCAACACCACACTCTTTGCTTGGAATGAAAACTATGTGAAATACGGGCTGGGACATGAGTAAGGCTAAGATTATGTCACAGCGGTCACAGAAGTCATGGATACTGTGTCTTCCAGCGACCTCTATGACATCTCCCTTCAGCCCTGGGGTGAGCGGGGCTGGAGCTGTCAGCCAGCTGGGACCCTGGAACTCCAAACCACAGCTCCCAGTTGCCATGGGTGGGGAGGGTGCCCCTGCAACTCTCAGCAGCTGCTGGTGTCAGAAGTACCCAGAGCTCCAAGCCGCTGGCCCTGGAGCTCAGAGCCACTGTGAGAGGCAGAGGGACCCTGGAGCTCCGAGCCACTGTGGGCGCCAGGGGGCCCCAGAGCTGTCAGCCGAAGCAGTGGGTGCTGGACCCCCCTTTCCCATCCTGCAGCAGGGCTCGGGCTCTCATCCCCCACATCAGCCCCATTTTGTCAGTTATTTTGAGTATTTTGAGGGACAGGTCATAGGCTTCTGTGAATTTTTGTTTATTGCACATGACCTGTTCCTGACTTTTACCAAAAATACCCATGACAAAATCTTAACCTCAGACATGAGGGAAGGGGAGAGAAGCTCCACAATGCTCTCCTTCCCCCGATGTCTGGAAAGCCTTCCCTAATTGCAGAGTCCCTTCAATGGTCTAGTGGCTGCACAGGCTGAGGTGCTGGGGAGGAAAGGCGGGAGGTGTTATTCTATTCACTCCCACCCCTCTCCATGTCCACATGTTACCCTCTTCTCGTGGCATCCAATTCAGAACACCTGCTTGTGACATTTGTAGGGTTTTAGACTTGCCACTTGCAAGCAGCTATTTGTATGTGTGTATGTATGTATGTATGTATTTATTTCAGAAATGTAGCAAACAATCCCCAACAACCAAGCAATCAGAAAATGACTATTAGCTTTCCAGGCACAGATCTAGAGATGGACTTTTAATAGTTGGTTTGGTTTGTATTCAACTAGCTCCAGACCCAGGTTTAAGATTTAGATTTTTGTTTATATGACTCCCTACTGCAAAAACATACAATATAGCAAAGTATATACAGCTTCAGTCAAAACTGCAACAATGGATGTGGTGGATGGACTAAGTTTACATGTAACGGTGCATGGTAAAGGACAGTATTATAGCAACGTTCAGACTACCCTGGTAGTGAGTAAAGTAAGACAAATCATTAATGTCTACCCTCTCTTGTCCCCTACAGAATAAGAGTGCCTAATCCATCTGGGTTGCCTATTTTCCAGATGTCCCTCTCCTCTTTCAAGCATCTTCGCGTACCACAAGGGGCTGAGTAGATGAAGTGCTGCTCCCCACAGAATTAATCCTCACTGAGTGATCTGCAGCATTTCCTTGATGGGGTGAAAAGTTTGAGTAAGCCTGGAGAAGACAGACACTATTATCAATATTTCACTGAATGCCTCCTTCATATAAGCAGAATTCACCATTGCTGTTAGTTGCCCTGTTTTACAATGTGCCCTGGTAACATCTATCCAGGTAATTTGTTTCCTTGGGAAATTAAAGTACATCCTGAAATAGAATTTAAGAGTGCCTGGATTTAATTGTTCTCTAAAATGGATCAGAACCTCAAACTCAGTTATTAAAAAAAGACAGGAGATTTTGTAAGATAATTTTAAACAGAAATCTTTGAAATCTTTCATCTGAATCTTTGAAAATCCCTCCAATAATTTCATACTTTTCCTCACATTTTTGCTTTTGTTTCAGTAACCCTTGTAGTTTGTCAAAAATATGTTAAAGGAAGCAATTGAACCCCAGCAGTTTTTGGTTTCCTCATTTCTCAACATATTGGGGAGCCACTTGTGTTTGTGTCAAAGCCAGGCACCTAGAATTTCCAAGGAACCATTATTTTTAACCTAGAAGCAAGTTCGAACCCCATATATGGTCACATGATCCTTAGGTGCAGATCTGTAAATCATTCGTCACAGGGCAGGATCTGTGTCTATGAAATGGCATAATTCCTTCTTTAAGACCTGTTGTCCATTTATCCATCCACAAAGTTCTTAGTAAGAGAACTGAGTACAGCAAGATGCTAGCTTGTCAACACTTACATTCCACGTGACAGGCACCAGGGCCCAGATTTTTAAAGGTCTGTAGGTGTTGCTTCATTCATATGCAACACCTAACTGATTTAGAAGCCTAAATCTCATTTTCAAAAGTGATGTAAGCAATTAGGAGCCTACGTCTCACTGATAAAATAACAGAGCAGACAGATCAAAAAGTAAAGAAAGGCCAAATCCAGAAAGTGTCTTACTTAGCTGTTCAAACAAAAGAAAAGGTACATTCCTGACTGATACATCCACAATTATGAGATTCCATACATATATATTAGTCTGTGTTTTAAGATATGAAGAAATCAAAAGCTATGACCATATTTTATAACAACATGTACAGCATGTACATTTTCAAAAACATGCAAAACATCAAAAACATACTCTAACTTGTGTTTATTTCATTTTATGCAGATACACAGTTTTCAAAAGTTAGTATGAGCATACCATTTGTGAAGGAATGGCGCAGCGAAGAGCTAGGGGTAAGTCTGAAAATTATCCTAACAGGAAAAATTTACAGTGCAAAAGTACACCAATAACAAGGCCACTAAATTTTTTGCTCTCTTTTTAGAGTCTGATTTACACCACACAGGTTTTTGAGAAATGTAATATTAAAGATTGAAGATCCATTTGGAAGTTCATACTTACATGGTTTGCATTATCTGAAAGCTGCTGCTCAATTAGCTGTACAATTTGCTTAAATGTTGGTCTCTGTACAGGATCAGCATCCCAGCAACTCTTCATTATCTCATACCTGCAAAGATGTTAAATTAAATATTATTGACTGGAAATTTCAGCAAGAAATAATTTCTGTATTAAAACTCCATTATTATCTGTATGGGCTAAAACAGATTGAAGTTATCCAGTGTAACAATAGCAACTTATTCCAAAATTTCAAAACACAGCTAAGTAAAACTGTTTAAACAAATTTTATAAGAGTAGAAATAGTAGCACTGGCCCAATTGGCTATGGATACTAAGGACCGAATGCTGCTGAGATTCTGTGGGGAGAACTCCATTTGACAGTAATGGAAGTTCTGCGTAAGGAGTTGCTACAGCAGGATGGCTACCTATTTAAAGATAATGGGTCTGATATTGACAAATTTGAAAAAAACACTACACTGGAAATGGCTAGTAAAAAAGATGCTTGGACCATCTTATTCCAATCAGGAAGTAGAACACAACTACAGTAATTGCACAAGTCGGTGCAATTTAACCAGTTTACATCAACTGAAACTGCTTAGTATGCTCTGTCTATTATCTTTATTATCTTTACCTTAGAATATCTTTAATGACAGAGCCATTAGGCCATAAAAGGATCACAGTATGCAGGTGTTATACAATTAAAGCTAGTCCAGCTGTAGAAAATTTGAAGGGGAAAAAAAGGCAACATTATAAGGTACATTTAGCCCATATCTGGAAGTTTTACTTCCTTTGTTTCAAAAATTATTGGCTGATTAGTAAGTGATAGCTTGTCTCTTACATTTCAACTGGTGCACATTCTGGACTAAACATTCTGTATCCTTCCTTAATCATTTTATAAAACTTGGAGTCCACAGGCATTCCAGGGTAGGGGCTGCTTCCTGTGGATACAACATTTAATTAATCAATGCCATTTTAAAATCAGAAATAAACTCTAGGTGAAATACAAAGTACACATTCAATCAGTAAATATCTTACCTAAAGAAAACAGTTCCCAAAGCAATATTCCATAAGACCAGACGTCACTCTCGAAAGTATAAACACAGTTGAAAATACTTTCAGGTGCCATCCACTTTACAGGAAGCCGAGCCTTTACAGGGGTAGGGTATGAAGGTGAAAATAAAAATTAGACAAGCAGGTTAGAAAATTTAATAATATCAAATGTACATTTACATAATGGTTACCTATCTTTTTATATATTATTACTGAAGTGGAATTCTCTCTGCAAGTCAGAGTGCAGAGATACCATACAGTTACTGATCCATCACTGTACAGGCTTTCTACATTTATACCATTCCTTGCACTCTGATTAGTTTAAGTGTCTGATTTGCATAACAGCTATATAGTTGTGGCACCTTAGAGACTAACAAATTTATTTGAGCATAAGCTTTCGTGAGCTACAGCTCACTTCATCAGATGCATCAAGTACTCAAGTGCCACAAGTACTCCTTTTCTTTTTGCGAATACAGACTAACACGGCTGCTACTCTGAAACCAGTTATATAGTTGTTTTTATAAACAGTGTGTGACTCCCTGTTTCTGCTTTAAAATGGATGATAGCCAATCAGAGTGCAAGAATTTGTATAAACATGGTATGGTTGTTTAAAATAATCAGACTCTGAATATGCATATCTCTTTATTTGAATTAGCTATTATGCTTACACTGCTCTGATGCACTCCAGTTTTTCAAGCAGACAACCAAGGCAGCTGCTTTAGCTTCTAATACACCCTCCCCCACCCTCAAAAATGCAAACTGCTGAAAAGGAAATGGTTAAAAAAAAGTGTTCAAAACCTCTTGATTGATTTCCTTTCTTCCCTCTCATTCCTTTGACCTTTCCGCTGTTGCCAGAATGTTTGTATTGCAATGGGAGAATCCCAGCCCTTTCCTTCTAACTCTTTTGAAACAATGTATACCAAAATATATTATAGCTACTCTGTCTAGGAGAGCCTTGATGTCCTGTAGGGAAGGGAAGCAGGAAGTAGGGAAAGGACTTAAGAGGAAGAGAGGAAAATGAGAAGGGTAAGGAAAGGGTAATATCTTTCCATCAACTGCCTAGAGTTATGGGTGATGAAAAGAACATGTAGATGTTGGAGTAGATGAGCAATTTGAGTTACTCATGGTTTACTAAATGAAATATATAGCTGCAATAGTTAGATATTGGAATAATGTTTGGCTGAGTTAGAACAACCAAATACTCGTGCAGCTACTTGCAGCAGAAGTGGCTGCCGCCATTGTTTGGAGCATCAATGCTCCTATAGCCGTAGCTGGGTTTAAGATCAGGCCAGACACAATTAGAGGAGCCCCTCCCACAGCAGCCCCAGTTTCCCTTCTTCCCCAGCAGCTGCTGCCTATCCTTCTCTAACCTTCTCAGACTAAGAAAAATCCTATTGTCAAGCAGCTCAGGGCAACCTAAAGCATAGTCTAGACAAGTGTAATGTAATTAGTTACTGCCTACCTCACAAGCTGCTGGCCTGCACTTAAAAATCCTTGATCAAGCAGATCCTGACTTGAGGTTGAAAATTAAACCTGGCCTCTCACTTCAGTTTCTTTGTAAATGTCACTGAGCAGCACTCAGTAGATATTTTACCAACCCAGCCTGGCTGCTTTGCTGAATTCTTCCTCTGACTTCAGTTGTACCCTATACTGAACTTTGGGAACAGCACACATGGCTGGGGCAGATCTCCAAAACCAGCTGACAAATGCAGTCTTTTTCACTTAAGCCTTAAATGGTCACATTCTGGTTACCTTAAAGACTGCCTCTTCCTGTGGGACACCAAAGCAGTTGAGATTATCAAAGGATTTAAGCGATCACCCATTGGGTTTATTCGGGAGGAACAAGCACTTTCAGTGAGAGAGGGACTGTGGAATTCTCTACCCTTCTCAGCTTGCCACAGCTTGATTTTTTGTTTCTTCAGCATGCTCCTGTAGTTTATTCCCATATGTGTCAGATTTTCACCAAGGACCCATGAACAGCTCTGGCAGTTAAAAAGGGACTTAAACTGGGCATAAATGCAATGTGCATTCACTTTAAGATTTGGTGAAAAGGGGTCTTAGCGTAATTGTGAATAGTCTGGATTGGAGTATTCAGGCTTTTCTTTTTTGGTCCAAAATGTCACATCTCACTACAGTCCATATCTATCTGGATCTACAACTGCAAGTGTCAGGTTATGTCTGTTACATATACAAATTAAAGTCAGTTTCATTGCTAACCTCAGAATATAGAACCAGTGAAAAATCAAGCCTATTTCTGCTTCCCACTTTGTCCTACTCAATAAATATCCCACATTTAGAATACAATTTCTGTTATCTGCATGATATTTATAACAAAGCAAACACCATAAAACCTGATTTTTAGAATATTGTTGTATGAATACTTACTTTAATAATTAACCAAACAAATACAGCACCACTAAGTTTAAAGGACATAAAAATAACTAAATTTTAGAAAAAGATTCTTTCACAATTAAGACAATTTAGAATGCTTCTGAGTCAAGTACTTACATTTCCTTTGACCACATAATTTGAGTCATTCCTTATATCTCTAGCAAGGCCAAAGTCACAAATTTTTGTTATTCGACCATGAGTGAGAAGTATGTTTCTTGCCGCCAGATCCCGATGAATGCACTAAAGTAATAAAACAAGCAAACAGGAAAATATTTGTTAGTATGTTCAATCCTTTTCACTGCTGATGCAGAATTGCTGACTGTGTGTGTTTTCTTGAATATACATGTACTTGACGATACATAATATATAGTGCAAACTGAAAGTCAAAGCGTTTGAGTTTAAAAAGCTTACTTGGCTATCAAGCTTTATAGCATGATAATGTTACCGAAACATACAGGAGGAAGTGCATATACTGCTGTCTATAGTTAAGGTGGCCTAAGCATTTCCATTAGGAAGGATCATTTTCTGTTCCTTATAACTTTCTCAGAGTTTCACACTTTCAGCTGAAGTTCAGTATGCTTACTCTGAGCCAGAAATTTTTTTTTTCTGAAAGTTTCATTAAAAAGCGATTGGGCTATTTTCTAACACAGTCAGAGGGGGAAAAATGCAATTTGTTTCTATGGAAAAAAAATTATAGTTTTTTTTTTAAATAATTTTCATGACCTAGGGGAAGGTCATGGAAACTAGAAATTGGCAAAAATATAGGCTCAAAAATTCAACTATATTACTTAGGAACCTAATTCTCATTTTCAAAAGTGACTAAGGCTTTCATTAAGACTTGTTTGTGGGGCAGGAAGTTTAAAATTACATATATTTGTTTTTACAGTAGATTCAAAATATACTGTACAACATAATGTTCCTAGATTTTATTACTTTTTTCATATTAATTGCCAAATTGTTTTCAAAAAGTAAAAATCTTATTGCAACTGCAGGGACATTATTAATAGCTCTAACTTTCTATTTGGCACAAATCCCTTTCTGATATTCCATAATTTTTCCTATGAAACCTTTAGAAAGCACAGAGCACACAGTGTGTCCAAATGAAAACAATTTGTGGGTCTCTATGTTGATTTTAACATTTTTTAAAAAAAATTACAAAGATTCTTCAGTAGGAAACTAAAAGTATCCCATATGTTAAACCAAAACTTTGAAAATACCCATCCTGTAATGATCCACTTGTTTAAGAAGGTGTTCTATAGTTCAAAAGTATCAGATCATCCAGGGTTTAATTCTGAACACATACATTTTGTGCAAATAGACCTTTCTTCAGAGGTCTTCTAATGCTCTTCAATTTGTAAACTGTTTACAGATATCACAGAGAGTAAGCCATCTAAAACATTCAGGAGTTTACTGTCTTTTTGGAGGGATCTCCTCCTTTGAAGATCAGATTCATTCACAAATTCTATCTAGTTTCCACACTATAAAAGTCCCTGAAAAATTAAGTCTTCAGGGCTTGTGTGGGATCAGATAGCACCAAAAAACAGATGGAGATTTTATTAGACGGGCTGCGTGCTCCAGGAGTCAAAGGAAAGGCCAAACTTATTGACCCTCTGAGCCGAACTACGACAATCTTCAGAAGTTTGAGAGCTGGGCACGCCAGTTGGAGCAGGGCTTCTGCCCTGCGGTGGGGTGGTGGGGCTAGGAGCTTCTGCCCAGAGGGTAGGGGAGTCTCAGGGTGTCAGCCCCAGGGGACATGCCTGCTGGGGCTCAGGACTTCACCCCACGGGACATGCCTCCTGAGGATTCAGCCCCGCTCCTGCTGAAGCCCTGATCCCAGCAGGTGCACCCTGCAGGGCTGAAGCCCCAAGACACCCCCCTCCCCTGCTGGGCAGAAGCCCCTAGCCCCACCACCCTGCTGCCGGGCAGAAGCCCCAAGCTCCCCTGCAGTCTGGTAGATGGAGAATTGGGGGGGGGAGCTCTGTGAGTCGCACTTTAATCATAAAAGAGCCGCAGTTTGGCCACCCCTGCTATAGACCAAAATCCTCAACTTCACCAGCAGGACATAGGAAGTAGCAACAGAAAAGGACCTGCTGCTCCTGCTTTCTCCATACACACACAGTCAGTGGAGTTTGTGGATACGGTGCACACACCCTTACAACTCCTCAGGCCTATCCCTCCCTTCACACTTCTGGGCACAGAGCCATAGTATTGCTCTGTTCCATGCACTGAAGGAGCTCTCCAATTCCCAGTGCCCTCAGCAATGGAAATGCAACAATTCTGCTGCCTTTTGAGCATTGTACTCCCAGAGGTAGCCTAGAGGTTTTTCTTCATGCGAGTAAAGTCCAGGGAAAATTAATTCTGAGCAGACTAGCACTTTTCAGGGCAAAACTCTAGGCTGGTAAAATGCAGGACTAGATTACACAAAGGAATAGACTAGTCAAGTCTTCACAGTACAGCAGAACCCTGTTAATTTGCAGTGTTTGTTAAAAAGATTACTGAACAGGTGAAATAGTCATGTTTTAAAATGTCAATATGTGAAGAAAACCTGTCACTCAAATTCACAACTTACATTTTTGGAGGCAAGGAAGCTCATGCCCATTGCCACTTGATAAGAAAAACTCAGTAGATCTTCAACGTCCAGAGCCAATTCATCATCTTCTAATATGGCAATGGTAACATCTTGATCCATATATGATCCTAAGCAACACAAATGCAAACACTTTATAAATGGACTAAGTATGATGGCCTGGAAACATATTTGGCTTATATTTATCAGAATGTGGTGCTGAATAAATAAGGAAACTCAGTCCATACATAGAATCATATGACTGGAAGGGACCTCAAGAGGTCTGGTATTCTAGTCCCCTGCACTCAAGGCAGGGCTCAGTATTATCTGACCATCCCTGACAGGTGTTTGTCAATCTTGCTCTTAAAAATCTCCAATGAGGGAGAGTCCACAACCTCCCTAGGCAATTTATTCCAGTGATTAACTACCCTGATAGCTACCCACCACCCCACCTAATGTCCAACCTAAATCGCTTGCTGCAATTTAAGCCCATTGCTCCTTGTCCTATCCTCAGAGGTTAAAGAGAACCATTTTTCTTCCTCCTCTTTGTGATGATCTTTTATGTACTTGAAAACTGTTATCACGTCCCCCTTCAGTCTTCTCTTCTCCTGACTAAACAAATCCAATTTTTTCAATCATTCCTCATAGGTCGTGTTTTCTAGACCTTTAATCATTTTTGTTGCTCTTCTCTGGACTTTCTCCAATTTGTCCACATCTTTCCTGAAATGTGGTGCCCAGAACTGGACACAACTGGACTCCAGTTGAGGCCTAATCAGTGTGGAGTAAAATGGAAGAATTACTTCTCATGTCTTACTTACAATACTCCTGCTAATACACCCCAGAATGACGTTTGCTTTTTTTGCAACAGTGTTACACTGTTGATTCATATTTAGCTTGTGATCCACTATGACAGCCAGATCCCTTTCTGCAGTACTTCTTCCTAGGCAGTCATTTCCCATTTGTATGTGTGCAACTGATTGTTATTTCCCAAGTGGAGTGCTTTGCATTTGTCCTTATTGAATTTCATCCTATTTACTTTCAGACCATTTCTCCAGTTTTTCCAGATCATTTTGAATTTTAATCCTATTCTCCAAAGCACTTGCAACCCTCCCAGCTTGGTATCATCCACAAACTTTATAAGTGTATTCTCTATGCCATTATCTAAATCATTGATGAAGATATTGAACAGAATTGGACCCAGAACTGATCCCTGTGGGACCCCAGTTGGTTTGCCCTTCCAGCTTGACTATGAACCACTGATAACTACTCTCTGGGAAAGGTTTTCCAACCAGTTATGCACCCATTCTTATAGTAGCTCCATCTAGGTTGCATTTCCCTAGTTTGTTTATGAGAAGGTCATGCGAGACAGCATCAAAAGCCTTACTAAAGTCAAGATATACCACATCTATTGCTTCCCCCCATCCACAAGACTTGTTACCCTTTCAAAGAACGCTATTAGGTTGGTTTGATATGGTTAGTTCTTGACAAATCCATGCTGACTGTTACCTTATGAGCTTCTCGGCATTTGCAAGTTGATTGCTTAATTATTTGCTACATTATCTTTCCAGGTACTGAAGTTATGCTGACTGGTCTGTAGCCCCCCAGGTTGTCCTTATTCCCCTTTTTATAAATTGGCATTACATTTGCCCTTTTCTAGTCCTCTGGAATCTCTCTAGTCTTCTATGACTTTTCAAAAATAATCACTAATGACTTAGATATCTCCTCTGTCAGCTCCTTGAGTATTCTAGGATATATTTCATCAGGCGTCTGTGACTTGAAGACATCTAACTTGTTTAAGTAATTTTTCAGTTGTTCTTTCCCTATTTTAGCCGCTGATCCTACCTCATTTTCATTGACATTTACTATGTTAGATGTCCAATTGCTATTAAACTTTTTATGAAAACTTAAACAAAAAAGTCATTTAGCATGTCTGCCATTTCCACATTTTGTTATTGTTTTCCCCCCCGCATTGAGTAAAAGGCCTACCATGTCCTTGGTTTTCCTCTTGCTTCTAACAATAACATCCATTACCAAAATGGTAGAATAATCATTTGAATCCCTCATCTAAATGTTTTCACAACATAGAGACACATGAAGCCTTTTTAACTGAATTTATTCTTTTTTTAGTCCTTGTCACATTGAATTAGGGTTTTAATTGGACACATCCATCATCAAAGATCATTTTAAAATTGAAAAGAAATCAGAAATCCCTCTTTGTACTATAGGATGTGAGTTAGATTTCTGGATAAGTACTTACCTGTCTTCCCTGATCTTCTTTTATCTGCTTTTGGTGGAACAACATAAGAGACTCCTGGTTTCATGTCCATGTATTCATTGATGACATCACTGTGTGGATAATTTAGCATAAAAATATTAAGAACAAATCTGAATCTAAAATTTTACAAATGATTAACACTGGAAAAACGTAAGGTTTGTGAGTGTTAATTATTTTTAAAAAGAAAATAAAAATTCTATACAGAGAGTGATGAGATTTGACAAAATAGGCTATAAGGATGTGCATTATAAGATAAGTAATGGTCTGATCTCAAAGTCTGGAGTTTTGTTCAGATAAGCACCCAAAAATTTTTTGTTTATATTCCTTATAGTTAAGGTTGAGTCTGGAAAAGAAATGGCTAGATATTTCTGATGACATTCTAATGTTTCCTTCTTCTATTCAGGACCACTTCTATCAATATATTCGGTAATTCAAGTTTCAGTTGAAATTCAGAAGATAAAACTGGAGAGAAAAGTTAACTGAACATCAGAATTTCCAAAAGGGTTCAAGTTTGGTTGCAGAAATCAGGATAAGTTAGAGGGAATTTGTATTTTTTTTAAATCAGTTTTCCCATCCCTATGCATATTCAAATGTATGGACTCTAATTACATATAGTTTATAAATATATACCTTTACAATGATGAATATTTTTCCATTTAGTATCTTTTTGAACTATATGGACACAAAAATTCACTTTACCCTGCCCATATACAACACCTTTTATCCAAGAATATCTTTTCACTTTGCAAACATTATGCTTGGTCTCACAACAAACCTGAGAGGTAATTAAACACTTCACCCCTCCATTGAAGGGCAGAGACCTCTGGGGTGTTATGCAGCTGCAATTCAACAGCACACAGCAATACTCAAATTTGGTAAAGACTCTACAGACCCCATCCAACCTTTTATAAAAAAGTGCTATGTGAAACTCAAATAATGAGATTCTCAGCTTTATATCATATTTGAAAGATGGCACCTCCAATAGGAGTCATAACCTCATGGTGGGATTCAAATGGAAACTCCAGAACCACTTCCTTAAACACATAGGTGGTTTCTTCAGTGTTGTCTATCCATGTACTGATCTAGCATGACCAATCTTCTCTTGAAGGTGTTATGGCACAATGGTGATATGGCAGATACATCTTTAACACCAAAGGGACATAACTCCCTACTGTAGCAAAGTGCTTTAGCTCCTACTAAGAGCTCTATTGGATTCTTTTTAAGTTCAGTTTGCTAAAGTAGAGTAATGGGCTCAATGCTGCAAAGTATAGGCTGAAATATAGAGCGGGTCCTTTATTGCTATACAAGTGAAGGTTTGGTAAATGACATCTTCAGTACTTTAAAGAAAAGAAGGAATTAGGAGAACCTTTGCACAGATGTATGTGAAAATGTCCTAAGAAGAAGAACTTGGGTTGTATCTTAAATGGAATTCTTTAATAATATGCAGGCAGATGAACACTAGGGGGAAAAAAGAGTGCAAGAACAATGTTTGGGGAAATCCTAACTCCAAAATAGTGGCACAGGGTCTTTTGTCACAAGATCTGTGTGATTTAGTGCAGTACTGAAAGGCATTATTTTTGTTGTAAAAAGCCATCTGCAAATGCAGGAACTCATGGTAACACAGAGTGCTATAACACAACAACATTAGCCATATTGTCATTTACGTTGCAAACTGACTGGTGCCAACCATTAGCAGTAATGATAATTAAAAATAAAGATGGAAGTTTTTGATCCAAGGAGTGGCACTGGACACAATCATAGAAAAGCCGTTGAATCAGTAAAAATAGAAGTGTATGAAATAATTTGAACTATCATCTTTAAAACAAACAAATTACTTGTAAAAATTAAATCATCTTTTTATAATAAACTGATTTTTTAAATAAATTGATGCAATCTTTAGAAAACACTACACAAAAGCCCTCTTGTGATTTCTTTTCACTAGATCAGCTTTGATTTACCCTCCCTCTGAACTTTCTGGCTATGCCTTTATGTAGTAGCAGATTATTCTTACCATGCAGGCCCTTTTTGATGCAGAAGGTTCTCATAAACTGCTGTTTCTGCATATTCGTCATGCTTTGGGCAAATAAATGAATCGCGTTTCCTTCTCAGAAAATTCAAAAGATCACCATAGCAGCAATATTCCGTGATGACCAGAGTGGGGCCTGCAGATGCAGAGGGAGTTTAAAAGATGGGTATAAGGTTTGCTTTCAGAGTCAAAAATCTTATACAAAAATATTCTTCAATTAAACACACAAAATGTCCTATTTGAAGTCACACAACACAGTATTGTCTAGACATGAAAAGTCATAGTGAAGTTACAGCAGCAGTTTCCTCATTCATGGACTAGTTACTATTGTGCAATTAAAGCTATGTCATTCCCAATTAATTTTTCCCCCATCAATAGTATCACACTGTATAAAAATTAAACAAATAAGTCTTTTTTCCCTCTTCATGTGATAATGTTTCTGGCCAGACACATCTGTATGATTTTGCTCACTTCCTGAAGGAAGTTATTTGTTCCAAATATTAGAGTAAGAGGCTTCAAACATTAATCCTTTTGATTCACTTCTGTTTACAGTAGAGCTTCGAGTTCTTTCAGCTATGTTTTTAAATAATGTAGGGTGTTATACTCTGCAGTATAATGGGAAAAATCATTCACATAGAACAGTCTGCTGAGACAGAAAACTAAGTTACACTAGATCTTAGAATATTAAAATGAAATTTAAAAGGGGAATTAAAAGTCACCAACAGCATAGATGTTTATAGATCATATGTATGCTTTCCGAATGAATGACTGCAGCGACGGCATTTGAATATGTAATAATGCTGCCCATTATTTCATTCGTAGGATCATTCTGTACCAATATATCCTCATAGTTTTTCTTTAGTTTAATAATTATGGTTTCCATAAGAGCAAATACTATAGTTAAGATTACATCAGGATTATTACAAACCCTATATTTTCATAAGCTTATACTTTATAAAATTCTCTTTTTTGTCTGAAATAGTCCATGCATTGATTCAGGCCATAGAATTTGCTTTGTGGATCATTTGAACCAAATCCCTTCAGTCATTTTTGAATTATGAAAGGGTGGAATGTTTTGCATAAATCTAAAACTCTGAATTATTCCAAGATTTTTTCCTTTGAAAAGTAAAATGGAGAAATTAAAAATTACAAACATTTATGTTAGCATAACATGTAGGTTACAAATTTAAATGCAGCAAAGTTAAGAAATCACTGTATATAAGCTTCAATTATTTGTTGGATTTTATTATGTGTGCATGTTAACATTACTGTTTGTTCTTAAATATATAAAACCAAAATGTCCAGGATGTGCAATGTAAACAAAGTTACTTACTTTGAGAACCTTACTTTTTCATTTTTTGACTGATAAGTATTTAGAATTAATAACCCTAATATTCCAATAATAAATGTTTGCTGCAGTTTAAATAGATTATCTGAGGACTGTACAAGATAATACATATACCAGTTCAACAGTAGATAGTAAAGAATAACTCAGTTCAGACACTAATAAACCATAGAACCATAGAAAGTAGGGCTGAAAAGGATCTTAGGAAGTCATCAAGTCCAGCCCCCTGCTCTGTGACTGGACCAAGAAAACCTAGACCATCCTTGACAGGTGGTTTGTCCAACTTGTTCTTAAACGCCTCCAATGATGGGGACTCCACAATCTCCCTTGGAAGCAGATTTCAGAACTTAACTACGCTTATAGTCAAAAAGTTCTTCCTAATATCTAACCTGAATCTCCCTTGCTGCACATTAAGCCTGTTACTTTTTATCTTACCTTCAGTGGACATAGAGAATTGATCCCCATTCTCTTTATAGCAGACCTTAACGTATTTGAAGGCTGTTATAAGGTCCTGACTCCCCCGCAGATTTTTTTCCCTCAAAGCTAAACATGCCCTTTTAATGTCTGTTCTCATTTTTGGAAGCTAATGTTGCTGACGACAAACATAGACAGCCCATTTTATGAACTCTTAAGAGGAAGCTGTTTTATGTGCCAATCCAATAGAGTCCAGAAATGGACCATGTGCTGGGTCATGTCAGCAAAAAACTAATCTTCATTTCTAGCCAGAATTACTATGGTCTTGGGTTTTTTTGTGTGTGGATTTTTTAATATGGTCTCAAGTCTAGAAGAAAGGTCTTACATGAGAAGGTTAAACATTTCATCATGACTAAGCAATTCAAGGTATGTATGGAATAGGTTTCTACTTCTACAATAAGGCAATTACAAAAATCCAGTAATCTCATAACTTTACCTCCAACAGTGCAGGCTCCAAGTAGATTCACAATATTAATGTGGTTACCAAGGTAACTCAGAACTTTGAGTTCAGACATTAAGGCTTCTCTCTCCGTTAAATGGGCACTTGCTGGAATGAAAAACATGTCATTCAGCAAATTCAGTATACAATAGAAGAAAGTTAGGAAAAAAGAATATTGTACATAGTAGAAACTTACGTTTGAGCATTTTTACTGCTACTGTCATTGCAGCATCAGATTTAAATAGACCATATGCAGTAGCCTCCACAACTTTCCCAAAAGCTCCAGCACCAAGAGTTTTACCTAAAAATTGCCAGACAACTTTTAATGGGTGTCACAACATTTTACCTATCAGTGGTTCTTTTTGCTTTATATTAAAAAAAGATCAGTAGTAAATTATTGGATCAATTTAAGCCATTTATTCTTCTCAAAGGAAATGGAAGTAGTTTAAGACAGGAAACTGCTTCCTCAAATTGCATGCTGAAAAGCAGCTGTTGTCATTATTATATACTTTAATATTCAATATATTATTGATAGCAAATGCTATGTTTTCATGACAAGGTCTCATAGAAAAGGGATTGAAAATTTCACATTGGAAATGAAGTTAAATAAACCTAAACTAACCAAAACTCAATCGGTTTCTAGGAAACTCCCATTTCTGATCATATGGAAGTTGTGTTGGGTCTATATAAACATAGTTGTTTCCATTTATTTCTTCAACAACTTTCCACTGAACTTCATATTTGGGTTTCTGGAAAAAAAGGGGAAAAATGGCCATTTTACTGCTAAAACTTCAACAAGAACAACTAAGATGAATGTGTGCATCTGATTTTACCTGTAGATATTTGTACACAAGAATCATTACTATGATGCACATCAGTCCTGCTGCTACTCCAAACCCTATCAGTAAAGGAGTGAAGAGAGTGTGGGTACTGATATGTTCTAGAAAGAGACAGAGAAAGTTGTTAAATGTAAAATCTTTATCCCCCTAATTGTTTTTCTTCCTCAGGGAATATTTTCTTTGTTTCGGCTGGAGCCCAGATGCTTTTCCCTTTTCCCCCCCACCCGAAGGCTGAATATCAGAACCCTCCTAAATGGACAGAACTGTAAGATGATGTTGCCTGATGGCAAGTTGAGACATCTCTTTACCCTGGAAGCTGTGCAGTTTAGTTTGTTTCTTCAGCACTCCCAGTCCCATCAAACTAGGAAGCGTGAAACCAAGACCAATTAAACTCAGGGTTTCTGCATGGTAGCACAAAGTTCTATCGTTAGCCCATTAAGACAGCTCTCGCCAATTATTTTTAGCTTTAAAAACAGGATTCATGTCAAATTAGTGAAAGAAAATGTTTCTTAACTGAACTTTTCTCAAAGTCCCAATTTTTTAGCTTATCCAATGATTAATATGCTCTCTACAACATATTCTTTGGAAGCAAAGAATATGGACAATAACATAATCTTGTAAAGATCAATATGCCTCAAATCTGACCCATTTTTGTTTGTATATTATATATGGCACATAGTATAGAAAAAGAACAGCACAGAAACCTTAGCTTTTGCACAGAAAGAAAAAACAAAGAACAACATACAGGTTGCAACTGATAAGTATTTTGGCATTTCCACTTTTACAATTCTGCAAATTCTTTTATGCTGCTATGGAGGCCAAAACTCATTACCAGTGTGTTTGCAATCTGTTGTTAATTATTTTTATTATAGTGGCACCTAGAGGCTCCAACCAAACTCAGGGCCCCATTGTCTAAATAAACAGGACAGACAAAGGTGTGAGAGGGCACAGAGAGGGAATGTTACTGAGCAGGTCAGTGGCAGAAACAGGCAATATATTTAAAATATGGGTCTTATTGTAATTATTTGTGATGCACAGAGCTAAAACATCCCATCATCTTAATTACATTTTATACATTTCTATATACCATTTTGGCCACTACCTTTAACAGCAAAGTTGAAAAAAGCAGTACTTCTGGCAACATCATTGGAAGCCTCACATGATATAGTGCCATTGTTTTTGAATGTGCTGGCATCAATGGTACTTTCAACCACTATCCTTCCAAATGATGGAAGAGATGAATTTCTATAATAGATCTTCACATCCACTGGAGATATAGCTGGTGAATTGAAACACCTAGGAGAAACATTGTTGACAATTACCCTTTTATGGATAAATACTTGGAGTAAATTCTTCATTATTTGAACTTTCTTCTAAGATAAAGTTCAATATTTACAGCCAGATCCTCAGCTGGTGCGAATTGACACAGCTCCATTGAAGGATTGAGCTGAAGAACTTGCTTTTTATACTCTAATGATCAGATCTGAAGTATATTTTTTCCTCTGTGTGCAGAATTATATATGTAAATCCTCCATGACAACTTAACTGATACCTACACAGCGTGGCTCTCTGTTCTATTCTACTGGCTACTCCACATATAGAAATTTATGAGTCTGCTGCAGCCTTTGAGCTATGGAACCTGGCTCTTTAGCTCAGGCTATCAGATCCTTAGGTCCTGGTTTCAACTCCCACTGTTGATAACTTATTCAGAGACATTGTGTTTTAATAAGATAAAAATATATCCGTGGCCAATCTACAACAGCACCATATGTATCAAAGAACAAAATACCCAGCACTGCCTTACAAGCTGTTGTTTCTAAGAGCTACCCTATGAATTGGTCAAGATAAGTAGGTTTACTCTTTTTTGACCAGTCAATTGTAATGTTAAAATTTGACATCTTTACTATATAAAAGCAAGCATGCTAATTTTAGCAATATTACCAGTAACATAAGTTATAAAACAACACAGATTTTCCTTAAGAAGACTAAAAAAACAGACTATTTAAGGCTTAAAAAAATGATTCCAGTGAGATATATGTGACTTGTTAGTACTATGTCTCTGATAGAAGAAGTGAGGAGCATTTTACAATGTGTTTCACAAATATTCTACCTCAATCTTCTTAGAGACCTGGTAATTTAGTAATTTATTTTCATAATAACTCCAGACACACTTAACACGTAATCTACTGTATACACATGGAAATTTCATTATCCTGTGTCCTGGAAAATTGTGTGATTACATGATAAATCCAAAAGATAATAGCCATATATAGAAACTCTTCTGTAACTGTCATTCTGTGAAGTTACACAATTAGGGTCAAATTCACCCCCGGGGTAAAAAGGTGTGAAGCCTTTGTAGTCAGTTGGCTTACGGCAGAACTCAATTTGGCCTTTAATGTCTACTCAGTAAAATACACTGAGTATCCTCCCTTCAAGGAACAAAACAAAAACAAAAAAAATCAAACAAACAAACAGCACAAACCTAAAACAATCAAGACTATGCTTACAGAAATAATGCAACAGTTGAACAGCTATTTGTCTGTCTTCTTTCAACATCTTATTGCTTGAATTTTAAATCAGGTGTGTCAGGTCACTTTTAAGGCACATTCTGGAAATTACTCACCTCTGCTCAGTTCCTGGACAGAAACGCCAATCTATTGTAGGGGCAGGGAAGCCAGCTGCCACACACTGGAGCATGCCATTGCTAAGTCTGTCCGAAGTGAGAATCTCTGGTTTTGCTGCAATAAAATAAGTGAATACTCATGCTTTTGGTGAATAAATAATTTTCACTCTGATTTATTACTAATTCTGGCCCTAATTTTGCCAGCATTTATGCATTGGACTACTCACTTCCATAAAGTCGTGCACGTGCATGAGCGTTTGAAGGACCAAGGCCTGTATGACCACATCTTTCCTACAGTATCATTTTTAACATTAGCTACCTATGAAAATATATTTAATTTAAAATTATTATGTTGACAGGCTAACCTAGATTTTCCAAAGAAGGCAAAAGTAATACAAAAGCAAAATACTTGATCTGTGCAAGAATTTAAAACGACATAATCACAGCTGACAAGAGTTTAACCCACCAGAAAAAAAACCACCTTCCATATTTTGGAACTATTAATAAAGTTCCAACTTCTCTGCTGGCTGATCCCTCTAACATGCATTAACACTGTTTTTTTCATGATTGTGAATGTACTGTATCTGTCACACCACACTTCTGTTACATCTGCCTTTTATGTAATACAACACCATTGCACATCTAGGAAAGGTACTACAATGAAATATACAAGAACTTCCCACAATGAATTGACTAGAGAGTTGGGATTTGCTGTGTATTTAAAACACCCTGCAAATTCTCTAGATCATAGCTGATAGAGAGCAAGATTGTTGTAAGAAACTACCCAGCAAATTAAATATCAAAGGCAACTGCCCAAAAGGGTTTGAGCAGTGTACAATAAAATATAGATGTATATTTACAAATACATTGTCTTTGGTAGTTCAGGCTTGGATTTTACAAAAACTGCTTTTAAGACATTGCACATGTAGGAAATAAAACTAATATTTGGATGAATACATTAGATTCCTAAAAAGTAAGTCACAGTTAATTCATTACTTTAAAAAACATTGTATTGAGCAGCTTCCTTTCCTCAAGACACTATATTTTGTTTTAGTATATCAAGAAATAACAACATTGATGTATTTATTTAGAAGATTGTTATCTGAGCACAAGAAGAGAACGTACCAATAAAGCAGAATTTCCACATAGTGATCCAGTTTCTGAGAACTTTTGGAAGAACAGGCAATAACAGAGTATAACAATAACAGAGTTTTGACAACTTTTCTAAAACACTCTGTGAGGATTCATTTAATAGAGGATTTGGACAGTTCTAATAAATGCAGAAGTCACATTTACCACCATATGTATCTTAGCTTCCTTTCAAATAACTGTAAACGACACTAATGGAAGATTCAATCTGCTGAAATCTCCAAGGACATTGAGCAATTCATAGATGCCATTAAAAGATCTTTTTAACACATTATTTTTCATAGACACATAAGACCAAATTCTCATGTGCTGTAAATTGATGGAGCTGTATTGACTTTAGTGAAGCTAGTATGTACATTTACACCAGCTGAGATGCATATACTGTAATTTGTTTGTGGATATGAATTTCATTGTCCATTTTACTTCCTAATTAAACTTGATGCAATAAAATGCATTCAGATCCTCAATCGTATCCTCACCTACTAGTGAGACACGTTTCGGGAACTGAAAGCTCCTTCACTTCTAAATTTGCATGTAATGTTTGATTCAAAGCATCAAACAATTAACCTTGTTGCAATATGCTGGGTTCTATTTGCAACATTTAGTGTAGGACATTCTGATCATGCACATCTTGGACAATGGGGGAGTTCATGGATGATATCTAACTTTTTTTTAAGGCCCAATTCCAAAACAGTCACATTCAGAATTTTTTTAACTTAACTAAATCTGATACTCAGTGACTGAAGACTGCTTTCAAACGCAAACATGACCCTTTAGAAATACATACTGTACACACTGGGCAATACGCCATCCAGCACAGATCATTGCTAGAAAAAGATGGACAAATTAATAGTCAAACTGAATTTAAGAGGAAATTGAACATTAGTTACTTTAAAAATATCATGTTGGGTGAAGCCTGAATCTAGACCTTTCTGGCTTTGGGTGAAGGAAACAAAAATAAAAAATATGCAGGTCCACTGTTCAGTAAAAGCCAAGTACAACAACATGTAAGCCAGTACCTAAAAGTTATACACTATGAGATGCTGGGCTTGAATCTGATCTTGGTTACAGGATCATAAAAAGACTGTTACCTTTTCGTAACTGTGTTCTTTGAGATGTGTTGTTCATGTCCATTCCATTGTAGGTGTGTGTGCTCACCACATGCAACAGTGCTGGAAGTTTTTCCCTCAGTGATATCTGTAGGGGACCACCTCTGACACCCTCTGGAGTGGCGTGAGTATGCACTGGTATGAGGGGCGCCACCGGCTCCCCAATCCCAGAGTTCCTTCTTGCCGGAACTCCAACAGAGGGGAAAGAGAGTGGGTCATGGAATGGACATGAGCAACACATCTTGAAGAACAACAGTTACGAAAAGATAACCATCTTTTCTTCTTTGAGTGCTTGCTCATGTCCATTCCATTGTAGGTGTAGTACCACAGGAGACGGGTAGTTCATGGACGTGTCGATTGCAACACAGCTCTGCCAAAGCCAGCACCATCTCAGGTGCTGAGTGATGGCATAATGCGTTGTGAACATGTGTACTGAAGACCACGTTGTGGCCCTGCATATATCCTGGATAGGGATGTGCGCCAGGAAGGCAGCTGAAGACGCCTGCAGCCTAGTCGAATGGGCCTTCACTATCGGTGGGGAGACAGCCTGCGTCAACTTGTAACAACTATGGATGCAGGTGGTGATCCAATTTGAAGTTCTGTGAGAGGACACCAGAAGGCCCTTCATCCTGTTAGCTATTGCAATAAAGAGCTGGGTCAATCTGCGGAAGGGCTTGGTGCCCTCCAGGTAGAACCCCAGGGCGTGCCTGACATCCAGAGTGCGCAGCCGCCTCTCCTCATTGGTCGTGTGAGGCTTCAGACAGAACATCGGGAGGAAGATATCCAGGTTGACATGGAAGTGTGACACCACCTTAGGCAGAAAAGCCAGCTGAAGCCACAGCTGGACCTTGTTCTTTGAGAATATCGTGTACGGGGGCTCTGAAGTGAGGGCTCTAATCTTGGAGACACGCCTCGCTGAGGTAATCGCTACAAGGAGTGCAACCTTCCACGACAGGTGGGAAAGGGAACAAGAAGCCATGGGCTCAAAGGGCGGACCCATGAGCCTGGAGAGGACTAGGTTGAGGTCCCATTGGGGAACTGGGTACTGGATTGGTGGAAAGAGCCTTTCCAGGCCCTTCAGAAACCTGATCCACATCTCATGCAAGAATACCGATCTCCTGGACACGACAATGGAAGGCCAATATGGCTGCCAGGTGCACCTTGATCAAAGAGAAGGCGAGGCCCTGGTGCTTTAAGTGAAGCAGGTAATCCAGGATAGACTGCAGAGACGACTATGTCAGGAAGATGTTGCACTCCCGATACCCAGCAGGAGAAACACTTCCACGTTGCCAGGTCGCTGTGGTGGAGGGCTTTCTGCTATCCAAGAGAACCTGCTGTACCTGACTAAAGCAGACCTGTTCCTCTGGATTCAACCATGCAACATCCCAGCTGTGAGGTGGAGAGAGATGAGGTTTTGGTGCAGGAGCCGACCATGATCCTGCGAGAGTAGGTCTGGGTGACTGGGAAGTGGCCACGGGGCTGGCACAGCCAGCCCATGAGTATGCCACACCAATGCTGCCAAAGCCATGCCGGGTCAATCATAATGACTCATGCCTTATCCCTCTTGATTTTTGCTGATGAGGGGAATTGGTGGGAAGGCGTACATCAGGTCCCCTGACCATGACAGGAGAAAGGCATTGGAAAGCGAGCCTGGGCGGAGGCTTTGGAGAGAGCAGAACTGATCACACTTTCTGTTCTGTCTGGTGGCAAACAGGTCCACTCAGGGAGCTCCCCACTTCTCGAAGAGCACTCTGATGACCTCAGAGTGGAGGGACCACTCGTGGTGAGAGAAGAAGGACCTGCTGAAGTGATCTGCCAATGTGTTCTGTATGCCGGGGAGGTGCGAGGTTTCCAGATGGATTGCATGCTGAATGTAGAAGTCCTACAGACGAACGTGCTCCCTCTTGCCTATTGACATATAACATGGGAGGCCGTGTCATCTGTCAATACCTGCACAACCCAACCGGACAGTTGGGGAAGGAAGACACCGCAGGGCAGATGGATGGCCCTGAGCTCTCTGATGTTTATATGTAATGCAAACTCCTCTTGACACCATAATCCTTGAGTCCACAGTGTACTGAGATGTGCTCCCCATCCAAGGTCGGCTGCATCCAAAATTAGGGAGACCATAGGTTGCAGGCTCACAAACAGCACACCTTCCAACATCAACGTCGGGTCGGACCACCACTGCAGAGAGATAAGTATCCTCAGAGGGACTGTGATGACTTTGTGTAGGTGATGTCTGGCCAGGGAGTAGACTGACGCCAGCCACATGGGGAGGGGACGCAGCCTGAGTCTCGCATGGTGGACAACATACATGCATGCTGCCATGTGACCCAATAGTCTGGGACAGACCCCGGCCATGGTGAGCGGATGTGAGGTGATGCTGGCAATCAGATCTGACATTGCCTTGTACCTGGCCTCTGGCAGAAATGCTCTGGCTCAGGTAGAGTCGAGAACCACTCCAATAAACTCTATCTGTTGGACCGGGATTAATGTTGATTTTTGTTCGTTTATCAGCAGGCCCAGGGCTTGACAAGTGGCTCACAACGTCTCAACGCTGCGCTGGACTGGGACCCTAGAGCGGCCCTTGATGAGCCAGTCGTCGAGATACGGGTAAATCTGGATACCCCAATGTCTGAGGTAGGCCACCACCATCAACATGCATTTCATAAACACCCTTGGTGTCGTTGCTGGGCCAAAAAGGAGCACTGTGAATTGGTAGTGGGCGGTCCCAACTACAAAATGTAGGAACCATCTGTGACTGTGGAATATTGATATGTGAAAATAAGCATCCTTCAGATCGAGGGTGGCGTTCCAGTCTCCTGGATCCAGGGAAGGAATGATGGAGGCCAAGGAACATGCGGAACTTCAACTTCTTGAGGTACTTGTTGAGGCTCCGTAGGTCGAGGACGGGGCACAGACCCCCCTTGGTTTTTGGGATTTAAAAATAGTGGGAGTAAAACGCTTTCCCTCTCAGATGCAGTGGGACTTCCTCCACGACTCCCACCGGCAGAAGGCCCTACACCTCCCGAGCGAATACCCATGAGAAGGGTCCTTGAAGAGGGACGGAGAGGGTGGTGGGAGGAGGGGATAGAAATAAATTGGAGGGTATATCTCCCTGCTACTGTGCTAAGGACCCACCGGTCTGATGTTATAGAAGCCCAGGCAGGGATGAAGGGGGACAGGTGGTTGGAAAATAACAGGGGAGAAGGATCCAGGACACAGGCTGGAAGGTTGTCCTCGAGCGCACCTCAAAACGCCTGCTTGTTACCCAGTTGGTTACGGGTGGGGCTCGAGTGAGCAGAGAACGCCGGCTGATGGCCTTGCTGGTGCTTATAACTCTTGCTCTTATTGTGGAAGGGCTCCAACAGACATTGGCTCCCGAACCTGTGGGTGTGTTGCGGCTTAAACTGCTTTCTTGCCAGCCCCAGCATGTACAGCCCCAGGGAGCACAAGGGAGCCCTCGAGTCTTTCAGGCCATGCAATTTACTGTCCATTTGATCGGAAAACAGTGCCAGGCCATCGAATGGGAGATCCTGGATGGATTGTTGAATCTCTGTCGATAAGCCCTAAAACTGCAACCAGGACGCCTGCCTTATTGAAATGGCCAAAGCCATGGTTCGGGCGCAGAGTCTGCCACATCTGAGGCCGCTTGGAGGGCTGCCCTGGCCACTGCCCTGCTCTCATCGAGGATAGCCAGGAATTCTTTCCTGGGTTCCTCTGGAGGCGAATTTGAGAACTTGGCCATGAACTTCCAAATATTAAAATCATAATGGCCAACCAAGGCCTGATGGTTGGCCACTCTCAGCTGGAGGCTGGACATAGAATAAATTTTTCTACCAAACAGATTGAGCCTCTTTGCCTCCTTGTTCTTAGGCATTGATCCTGGTTGGCCATCTATAATGCTCATTGGCTGCCAACACAACCAGTGAGCTTGGGGCAGGGTGGGTATAAAGATACTCATACTCCTTAGTGGGGACGTAGTATTTTCTTTCTGCCCGCTTGGAGATGGGGGGCAGGGAGGAGGGAGTCTTAGTAATTTTCACCATCCCACGTGCACCGGCAATGCCACCCTGGGAGGGGGCTGCTGCACTCAGCACATCGAACAGGGAGTTTGAGGACTCCGCCAGTTCCTCGTCTTCCAGCCCCAGGTTTGATGCGACCCTCTTCAAGAGCTCCTGGTGGGCCCTGGCATTGTCCTGGGGAACTGAGTGAGAGGGTCCTGCTATCGCCTCATCGGGCAAAGATGATGAGGGGGCAGGTACAGGCAGGTCTGCCAACTCTGCCGCTTCTGACCTAAAAACCAGATATCAGCCCCAGACTCTGTAAGCAGTTTGTTTTTTTCTGGGCTAGCCTCTTTCACTGCTATTGAGTTCTCTCTAGCTTCCTCTTATTTAATGCAGTAAGGAGCCTCATCAGGAGTCAAATGAATGTAGAGTAAATAGAATCAAATGTGGACTAGCCTTGGCAAGTGTGGACACAGAGTTTCTCATTAAGCTATCCTATTCTGAGAAATATTTTATTATGGTTAGTTTTATGACTTCCAATATCTAATTATCCTTAATTTAAAAGCAGATAGGATTTTAATGATTATATGTTGCTTACTGCTTTGGCTATAACATGTTAATTATTTAACGTTTCATTAAATTGTTCTGCATACTTGCATATTCCCTTCAATAATCAGTCATTAAATGCTTTAAATCTCTAATTTCATTAAGTTTATTAACTGTTATTCAGCTCTTATTGATGTTTATTCCAAACATAGTAAAGAGGAATTAAAGATGCCACTACTATTTATAACAACTCGACGGTCTAGCAGTTAACATTGTTAATTTAATTACTTTTATTACCAATTTCTTTTTCCTTCATCCTTAACAGAGGAAAATAAATATCTAAAAGTAACACTTCTATTGCCATTGTCTATCACTGTAGTCACTGGAAGAGGACTTTCTTCCTACAGCTCCAGTTTCTGGATTTGAATTAGTCTCTTTAAAATATCGTGGTGACTTTCCACACACTCCCTATATTTTCAGTAAGGCTTTCTGATATCTGGGAAACTTGAATTTAGCATCATGTGATTTGTAACATCATGGTGGTAACGTGACTAGTTTCCCACCTGTAGCATCATCCTGAACTCCATATATAATACTTTGTTGATTGTCGCAACCTATATTTAAATTTGAAAACGTCTTCACTAATTTCTAGCTGGACTATAGTTGCTAGTCTGAAGATTTCTATCATTCCTTAATTGTTACTCCCTTCAGCATGCTGTTTGTCAATTTATATTTTAATCTTTAGTCTTTTAATACCTCCTCCCACCCCACTCTCCTGCTACTGTGGAAAGTGTAGAAGATCTTATTATATACACACAAAGCACCCCAGAGAGTGGGGTGGGAGGAGGTATTTTTTCATGCTTTGTGTGTATATAATAAGATCTTCTACACTTTCCACAGTATGCATCCGATGAAGTGAGCTGTAGCTCACGAAAGCTTATGCTCAAATAAACTGGTTAGTCTCTAAGGTGCCACAAGTTCTTCTTTTCTTTTTGCGAATACAGACTAACACGGCTGTTACTCTGAAACCTGTCAAAATTTAAAAAGACATGTCTGAACAAAGAAGCTAAAATTCATGGAAAAAAAAAAACAGTCAGAAAACACTGGCAGGTCAAATTTACCTGAAAGCTTGTACAAATATGAAAGACCAATAGAAATTATTTTATTTTATTTATTTAAAATTCCAAAGAAAACTTTTTTTAAGCAAATAAAATATTTGCAATCCATGCACTGTTGCAACGTTTCCTGTGAGGTGCTGCGTGCCTCCTTTGAGGTGGCTAAAAACCCTCAACTCCCATTAAGTGTTGAAACAAAAAAGAAAGAGACTTGAATACTGGTGGTTGTAAACACAAGCAGCTCTAGATAAGCTCAGTCAGAAGGCATTTATTTTATCTGATGCAACAGCTGTAGAAGTGACCATGAGAGCAGCCACTAAGTAATACACAGCCAAACTGTTCCTAACTTGCTACCTATTACTGAACTGCTTTGTTAACCTGGAGTGTCTATATTCAGTCTCAGAACCCTGGAGCACTTGCTGTGAAGAACTGACAGGCTACTTCTGGCAGGCAGATATGACATCCCAAATCTGAGAGATCCAGTCAGGTTCACAGGAACTGATGGCCACGTACATAACTCACAATTCTTTTAGTTCCCAAGTGGCATCACTGGTAATGTGCTACAATATTGTGAATGGTGATACTGTGTAAAACTCAAATGTTAACACCCGGCAACACATGGGAGCAATTCAGTAATTAGTGCTGAACATTTAATACAATTATTGTATCCTAAAGAAATAGTCTTGACTAAAAACTGTAATACATCTCTAGAGAACAGTATTTTGTAATTAAATCAATAGGATAGGATTTGATGTAAATTTACATTTCTACATTATGGATAATGCTCTCACATTTTTCAACATGTTAATACTACCAAGTTATTCCTTTTGCCATTCAGCTTACAGTGCCTACCCTGTTCTCCTTAGCTTCCTCCATTTTGCTTGTGATCCTCTATTGCTTTGATTTTTGTTAAATTTGGTCTTAAATGCCAATTTTTGCTTGGTGAGAGCATGAAACTCTTATAGGATGGCTTAAATTGGAAGGCCAGAGCTTACTCACGGTTTCATTTTCTACACTACGCTTTTGTCTTGAAGAATGCTGTTTTGCATCTAAACTAACACTCTGGAATTTTTATATAACTTTTGCTTGGGAATGACAATATACACACTTCTAAAGTTATGTCGGCCTTTTTGAAAACACATAATCTGCATTATTTTGCAGATGTAATGAGACTGCCGAAATGCTAGCATGCACGTCAATGGGTGCAATCTCCTCGTCAAGATTTCATTGTTGGCATGTAGTCCAAACAAATTTATGCAATTAATACCCTAAATTGGTTTCTGATCTGCATTTTTTGTTACTCTAGCCTCCATAGCCTATCATATACCACCTTAAATTATTGTTTTCTTAGGCCAGGTTTCCAGGTTCTACAGATTTTTCCCCCCCATATAAACTCACCAGATCAGTATTTTAAAATTGCTCAACACTTAACCTCCAGAATTCACCTCCTATGATCATTAGCAAGGTGTATTCCATAGAATTTAACGTCAGGAATGACATAAAATGTATTTGCATAAGTACTCTGTTGTTTTATATCTTGATATTTATATAGTTTTACAGACTGTACTTTGTATTAAACATGGTCTCCTATGTTGAACCACACTGTGACATCTCGTCCATGCACTGAATTTTGTAAAATACGTCTGTGATAATAAAAAGTTTCAGACTGTTCATTTTACTTACTGTTCACATAGACATTAAATGGTATAGAGGACTTGGCATCAGAATTGGATACAAAAAATGTGTAAATGCCGCCTTCTGTTCCTTTTAATCGGGTAAGGTGAAGTTCACTCCTGTATCTGCAAAGACAGAGAAATTAAACATTACCACGTTTGTTACTCACTAAGTGAATGGAAGGCCAGTTGCTAAGTGATGAAGTTAATTTAAAGATATTCTGAATGTAAATGTTCAGACTGTTTATGTCACAGTTTATGCTGAAAACCACATTTTACTATATTTAAAGCTCTCTTAGGGCTAAATCTTGCCCTTGCCAATACAGGGAACAAACTGGGGAAAGAGCCAGAAAGGGTTTGCATAAACAGCAATACGCACACTATGAGCAGGAGTGGTAGGTTTGTAGAAATTTTGGTGGTGCCCAGAACCCGACCCCGCCCAAACTCTGCCCCCCCAAACTCCACCCCCCACCTGCCCAAGGCTCTGGGAGGGAGTCTGGGTGGGGAAGGAGGTCTGGGGTGCAGGCCCTAGGTTGGGGCATGGGATTGGGGTGCAGGCTCTGGGAGGGAGTGCAGGGGTGAGGGCTGTGGGGTGTGGCTGTAGATGAGGGGTTTGGGGTGTGGGAGGGGCTCAAGGCGAGAGTAGGAGTGTGGAGGGTGAGGGCTCTGTCTGGGGCTGGGGGGTTTGGGGTGTTAGAGAGGCTCAGGGCTAGGGCGGGGGTTGGAGTGCAGGGGGATGAGGGCTCTGGCTGGGACTGGAGATGAGGGGTTTGTGGTGCTGGAGGGGCTGAGGGCTAAGGCAGAGGGTTGGGGTGCAGGGGAATGAGGGCTCTGGCTGGGACTGGGGATAAGGTATTTGAGGTGTTGAAGGGGCTCAGGGCTAGGATCGAGGGTGCAGTGGGAGGGGTGAAAGCTCTGGCTGGGGGTGTGAGCTCTGGGGTGGGGCAGTGCTGGGGATGAGTTTGGGGTGCAGGCAGGCTGCTCCAGGACAGGGGCCAGAGAGGAGGACTCCCCCTAGCCCTTTCCCTGTCGGCAGCAGCAAGCTCTCAGAGAGGAACTCCCCTTTCCTGCCCCCCCAGCAACACACTCACCCCCACCACTGTCACTGCATGTGCTCCTAGGGCCCCTCTCAGGCCCAGGAATCTCCCTCGCCTCCCCCCGGTGGGTGCCAGGGGATGCTGTGTGCGCCTCCTCCCCTGCTGTTGCCCCTGACTGTAGCCTCGCTAGGGGTGAGGGATGGGGCTGCCTCCTTGCCCAGCATGGGGCAGGAGTGGTGACTGCGGGCGGGGTGGTCCCCTGTGCTGCTGGAGGGTCCCTCCGGAAAAGGGAAGAGTCTGAGGTGGAAGGGCAGGCTCAGAGTCAGTCTGCCCTGGCAGTGGAGATGTGGGGCACTAGGACCCCGTGGCAGCATGGACGGAGGCAGCATGGAGCTGCACGGAAGAGGCAGGGATGCAAAGCTCCGGGGCCCAGGGAGGTGTGTGGGGGCAGCAAGAGGGGGCCGGGGGACACTTGGGGGAGGCGCGGGGGGGTGGGGAGGACACCCAGCCCCAAATATTGTTGGAGCTGGGCCCCTGGGCTCTGAATACTGCTGGTGCCCAGGCACCACGTCGGAATATAACTCGTCGCCTATGACTATGAGGGTTTAGAAGGTATCCAGATGTAGTCCACAAGAGTGTGCTAACAGATATACTCAGCTGGCACAACACAGTGACCACAGAGAGGGCATAATTATGCACAAACAGATGAGCATCTATGCCATCATCCACAGTAAGACAGCACCAGGAGCAGCAAAAATGGTTCTCCCATACTACAAAGTTGAAAACAAGCACCCCATGGCATAATAAGCCAGGATCCCACTCTGTGCCAGGAGGATTTCTTCAACATTTCTCTTTCCCCAATCCTTTTGGGATTGGGGGCAAGGGAGTGATTTCTTTTGCATCTCCCCACCCTCATCTTCTGTTGTAAGATTCCAGTAGCTGTCTCAAATTAAATCAATCATGCTTATAATTACTCATATTACCTGTTATTGCCTACAGTCTTGAATTTGACATAATGATCAGATGAATTGTGTAATGTTTCATTCATATACAACCACAGTTCTTCTTCTGGTCTTGGATATGCCTCATACTCAACTATTAAATTTAGATTTTCTCCAGCATTCACATCTACTGTTGTATTCTTCGTGGTAGACACATTGACAAATCCTTTATCTGATTGACATAATAAGAAAAAGAAAAACAATTTTAAAGGTAATTTTTACCCAATCCTTGGGTATTCTATTACACTATTTACTAATATCAGATCAGTGAGCCAACATCAAGCTGTGAGACAGAAAACCTTACCTAGGAAGCATACTCTGAACTCTCACCTGCTAAAACCAAGTCCACTAGTTACATACGGGATTGAAGCCTTGGCTGCAAAAGAGAGTGACAACCAAACTACTGACAGCAGCCATAGTTGGCAAACCTACAGTTGCTTTAGCAGAAGTAATTTAATCTTCTGGTAATAAATTGAAATATCCTGACCATGCTCCTGGAAAAATTGAGTACCTGCTTAAATTTTACTAATGTACTTAAATGTTTCCGTAATTGAAGCCCCTGACTGTTTGCCTGAGAAGAAATGTTGACAACAAATGCAAGACAAATTGATTGTTTTTGACAATACGTTTTGAGTTTTTGCTACTGTGTACTTAATGTTTCACTGTCATGTGTCATTCTTAATTACAAGTGAAACTATCAAAAACTGTAATTAATGAAATATCCACTAAGTTCACAGGTCTGGATACCAGTCCTTCTAAACAAAGGCATTTCTGTTCATCTACTATTGTGTCTTAAACTTTATTTGGGACATACCATTTATCACCATTAATTTACCTTCTAAAATATCATGTAGAGCAATGTATTTACTGAAGTGATTTTCTTTTAGTTAATAAGCTCATCAGCTTTAATACTACCTTCTTTAAAAGACAAATTTTCAATTACATATTAATTCATATGTGCATTGTCAGTTTCAGATCACTTGGCAGAAAGTGATTTACTGCTTGTTCCTGATCCACAATAGCTATAATTTAAGTTAGACCAAAAGTTAGAACTTGGGGCCTGCGCGCTTCCAAATTGCTCTTCCTGGTTGGACCCATGTACTAAAGCAGGGGTGGGCAAACTTTTTGGCCTGAGAGCCGCATCAGTTTTCAGAAATTATATGGAGGGCCGGTTAGGGGAGGCTGTGCCTCCCCAAACAGCCAGGCGTGGCTCACCTCCCAACCCCTATGTGACCCACCCTGCTTCTTGCCCCCTGGGATCCCTGCCCCATCCACCCCCCACCCCCCGCCCTCTGTCCCCTTACTGCCCCCAGACCCCCGGCCCTAACTGCCCCCTGCCGCCCCATCCATCCCCCCCTTTCCTTCCTGACTGCCCCCCAGGACCTCTGCCCCATCCAACCACCCCTTCTCCGTCCCCTGACCACTGCCAGAACCCCCACCCCTGACTGCCCCGTGCTGCCCCATCCAACCCCTCTTCTCATTCCTGACTGCCCCCCCGGAACCCCTGCTCCATCCAACCCCTCCTCACCTTCCTGACTGCCCCCCGGGACTCCTGCCTCATCCAACCCCCCTTCTCCCTGTCCCCTGACTGCCCCCAGAACCCCTGCCCCGTCTGCCTCCCGCTGCCCCATCCAACCGCCCCTACTTCCTGACTGCCCCCCCAAGACTGCCCCCACTCAACCCCACCATTCCCCACCCTCTGACCGCCCCGACCCCATCCACACCCCGGCCCCTGACCACCACCCCCTGAACTCCCCTGCCCTCTATCCAACACCCCCTGCTCCCTTACTGCGCTGCCTGGAACACTGGTGGCTGGTGGCGCAGCTCCACCAGGACAGGCAGCCGTGCCGTGCAGCACAGAGCACCAGGTCAGGCCGGGCTCTGCAGCTGCGCTGCCCCAGTGAGTTGAGGCTGTGGGGAAGGAAGGACAGTGGGGGAGGGGCTGGGGGCTAGACGTCCTGGGCCAAGAGCTCAGGGGCCAGGCAGAATGGTCCCATGGGCCGGATGTGGTTTGCCCACCTCTGTACTAAAGCCATTGTAAAGTCCGTGGGGCTCTGTGAAAGCAGAAGTCTGACAGTTCAGAGCAGACTGCACAACTGGGGCGTTGGGCCATGAAATTTTCAAAATAGGAACACAGGAACCGTTGTACCTGGTCAAGCCTGTGGTCCATCTAGTCCAGTATCGTGTCTCTGACAGTGGTCAGAATGCTTCAGAGGAATATGTAAGAAGCCTGACAGCAAGCGGGTATGATACAACCTGTTCCCTCCTAGTTAGAAACGTGTTTAAACCCTGCAACATGAGGTTTTTATCCCATTGCAAGCTCTTGTTTTGTATTAACTCTGGATATATTTGTTATTCATTCAATACATCCTGGAATCTTATTCAGTTCAAGACTGTATCTGAAACGTTTCAAATAAAATTCAATGATTAAACTGCCAATACCCAAAGCAGAATTTTAGTAATTGCTTGTATTTTACAGAAATCAACCTGTTTAAAAGAAAAAAAAATCAGTAGATCCACCAACATAGCTATTATTTCTTCCAAGCCTTTTGGTTAATGTCAAAAGGTGTGTTAATTTAGCGTCTGATACAATCTCAAAGATCTCAGTTTTTTTCCCCTGTATTTCACTTCTATGATACTAGGATCTGGAACAGCAAAGAAAAGCAATAACCTATTTTATCAATTACCAGTAAAAGAATCCAGAACAGATTGCTAACTTTGTTGTAGGTGAAACTCAAGGAAACAAAAAAATTTTGTTTTGAAAATGAAAAATACCAGCTTTTAACTGATTAAGAGCTTTAATTTTTTATTAAGCATAACATATGTTTTCTTTGTAAATATATTAGTTTATGTTTTATAGTGCTATGCTCATTGCATTTAATAAAGCAAGTATGCACAGAGCAATTGTTTTTTTCTGTGTATTTCACAAAACTATTCTGAGTGAACCAATTCAGCAAAGTCATTTGCATTTGGAGTATTTATAATAGGCTCTGTACTGAACAGCCTCCCTACCCTTATAATAAACTTGCTTATTTCCCCAACCCCTGCTCTTTGTAAAAGATTCTGTTCTTTAATTCTTAACATTGCTTCAGTACTGATTAGCTTACTTTATATAACAATTTCGTTTCATGTATAGCAATAGAGCAAAACATACATCAAAATTATGGGCCAGATCTTCAACCGGTGTGAACAGGTGTAACTGCATTAAAACCAATGGAGTTGTGCTGATTTACACCAGCTCAGAATCTGATTCAAATACTTATCTTATTTCTGCTTTTCTTGAGTTACTAGAAAGAACCATGCAAACAGTTTTGTAATGTCATTTGTGAAAGAAAACTGTTGTAAAAGGAAAAAAAGATGACAACAGAGTAACCACTACTTCAAGAAATATTGAGGTTTCATAGCTAGATTTTTTTTTTCCCAATTTCTACATTCTTGGAAGCAGAGGAACCAACAATCTTTTAGCCAATAACCTGGAATTACTCAAAATTCTCTTACTAACTACATCAATGTGCTCCTTTATCAATTTAGCAAATTAGCACTTAGGGTGGTTTTAATATTTTAAAGTACATCTTGTCATAAAAATTAATACAGGGCATTTGGGGTCTAAACAGTCTTCACAGCATGACCTGTTACTAAAAGGGGCAGAGTAAAAAGATCTGCTTGCTCTTAAAGGGTGTGATCCAAAGCCCTTTGAAGTCAACGGATGGGAGTCTTTCTACTGATTTCAGTGCGCTTTGAATCAAGCCCATGTATTTTATGCTATAATGCCGTACAGAAAATAAATAAATAAATAAATAGAACTTTTAATTTTATAAAAATTCTTCCAAACAGAGTTCAGAGTGTGGCTTCTCCTACATAAAACATATTAACACACCAATGGATGTAACAGAAAATCAATTTCCTATACATGGAATGTGGTATTGAAGACCTGTTTTATATTTGCTCTGCCAGCACTATACAGCATGGGAATAATGTAAGGCAAATTTGTGTGGGACTAGTAATAACTCTGCACATTATTAAGACAGGCTGAGGCAAGACCCACAGCAGGAGGTAAGATTCCAGAAGATGATACCATACAAAGATGGGTGAGTAGATGAAGAAGGGGAAGTTTTGTGCTTCATTAAGACTGAAATAGTTTTAAAATTAAACCAGTTAAGAGCACACAAACCAGAGAGATGAAAACATTGTTGAGGTTGCTCTTCTATGCAAGATCACATTTGACTGAAAGAGTAGGTTACCATCATTAAAGAAGTGATACACACTAAAGCTTTAATCTTTCTTTTTCAACATATCACCAGTCTGCAATACCTTTTTAATAAGCTCTACTGTTCGATATTGGAGGGGGTGTTTACTTTGCATTTTCGCCTTTCAGCTCTTAGAAATGTTGTATTTCTTTAAGAACTATTTACCTAGTACGTTCAAGGTTATTGTGATATTGGATGTTCCAAAAGGGTTTCTTGCTTGACATGTGAATGCTCCAGAATCATTAACTCCCACTGAACGGATGCTCAATGTTAATTTCTTTTCATATCCATAATCACCCATATTCTTGCTTTTGCTTTTAACAGTCTGTCGGTAAAAAACAATTAACATCTAAAATACTGTGTATGCAGCAGCCTTCCTAGATAAATTAAAAATAGAAGTAATTATAACTTCACTACATTAATATTCATAACTTTAAACCGGAATAATAAGCCTTCGTGACAAACCTGTCACTGGAACGTCTCCATACAAAACAACTACATGATCAATTCTCTGTGAAAAATAATGCTCTTCCCAAAGTTGCAGTCCCTTTCCCTTGTTCTTTATTGCCTCTCCTCCTCAAACCCCACTCCTACACCCTTAGTCTGTTGGGTTTCACTGGCCTAGCTCTCTCTAAATGAGAGTCCCATCTTCTAGGATGCTGAGCACTTTCAACTCCAAATGGTTTCAATGGGAGCTACAGGCACATGACACTGTGCAATTAGATTTTATGGTCCTCAGGCAGGGGATCCACTCTGCTCACATGTCTGAAGAGTACCAGATAATTAGAAATGGGCCAATGCCACAAAGTTCAAATCCAAATTTTCCCAAATATTGGTGTTTGTGTCAGTGGGCCAAGGCCAGTTCACTGGAGGTAATTTTCCAGCACCAGGAAAGATTCAGATTCTGCAGAAAGCAAACTTCCATAAAAATAAAAGGAGTACTTGTGGCACCTTAGAGACTAGCAAATTTATTTGAGCATAAGCTTTCATGAGCTGCAGCTCACTTCATCGGATGCATTCAGTGGAAAATACAGCGGGGAGATTTATATACTGTGACAGGGTCAGGCCAGATGGCTAAAGGAGAGTAATAGAAGGCAGATATATTAGCCCCAGGCTAAGTAGGTCCCTTTTCCCTGGGTAAGGTAACAGGGAAGGTTCCAGAACAATCAGGAACCTTCTGGAGACAATTAAGACTGACAGGCTGATTAGAACACCTGCAGCCAATCAAGAAGCTGCTAGAATCAATTAAGGCAGGCTAATCAGGGCACCTGGGTTTAAAAAGGAGCTCACTTCAGTTTGTGGTGTGCGTGTGAGGAGCTGGGAGCAAGGGGCACTAGGAGCTGAGAGTGAGAACGCATACTGTTGGAGGACTGAGGAATACAAGCATCATCAGACACCAGGAGGAAGGTCCTATGGTGAGGACAAAGAAGGTGTTAGGAGGCCATGGGAAAGCAGCCCAGGGAGTTGTAGCTGCTGCACAGCTGTTCCAGGAGGCACTCTAAACAGCTGCATACCACAGGGCTCTGGGCTGGAACCTGGAATAGAGGGCGGGCGCAGGTTCCCCCCAAACCTCTCAACTCCTGGTCAGACACAGGAAGAGTTGACCTGGACTGTGGATTCATGAAAATGGCCAAACTGAGGGCTGCCGTGAAGCTCCAAGGCGAGCAAATCCGCCAATAAGCTCAAGACCCACCAAGGTAGAGGAGGAATTTTGTCGCAATACATAGAGAACATGATTCTCTATGTATATAAATCTCCCCACTGTATTTTCCACTGAATGCATCCGATGAAGTGAGCTGTAGCTCACAAAAGTTTATGCTCAAATAAATTGGTTAGTTTCTAAGGTGCCACAAGTACTCCTTTTCTTTTTGTGAATACAGACTAACATGGCTGCTACTCGGAAACCTTCCATAAAAATAACGTTTCTAGTCCTTCTGTGTGGAAACTAGATGAGACCTCCGCATTGGATTTCACTTTGACATTGCTTGGAAGGTGAAGCTAGCACAGAATGTGGCTGCTGGACTGACGGTTGGTGCATCAGTCAAACAGCATGTAAAAAAACATTACCACAAAAGTTGCTCTGGCTCTCAGTAAAGTTCCAGGTAGAGTTTAAGGTGCTAATTTTAAACTGCCAAGTCCTCATAGAGCTTGAGAAGAGGCACCACTTCTTTCTTGCGTCTTTCTATCACAGCTGAGCAGCATGGAGCTCTCTCAACACACACGACAAGGAGCTGTCAGTAGGCTGCTAAGTGAGGGGTTCTTAGCTTTGGAATACATTTCCCTCTTTGATCAGCAAGCATCTGGATTTCTTAACCTTCTGGGCAAACTGGAAAGCCATTTTTTTTTCTCAAACACTTAATATGTTGGGGTTTCTGTCTAGGGGGTAAGCCTGGGAGTTGAAGAAAGATTTTAGGTGTGATCTTATGATATGGTTGGGTAGTAAGTGCTTTTAGTTTTTTGTGGCATATCTACTATTAAATTGGGATGACTTGTCATTTCAAATTAGACCAAAGCATAGTGTTGAATTATTTTTTTAGATGTTCTAATGAAAACGTTTTCATTAGGAGAGGTGCTAGAGATTTCCAGGTGTTTCATCCATTTAACACAGTTATGACTTTTGGCCTCTTTATCATTAATATTTTATACATTAAGTCTGGAAGTGGTTGTTGAAAACAGATCTTCTACTGATTTTTCAAAAGCAGCAGCAGCAGCAACAACTACTACTAGTGATCAGGGAAACAGTAAACTTTTTTTACTTTGACCTATTCAGGCCAATATGCAATTCTGCCTCTATTTAAACTCATTAATGTTATGTATTCTAGCCATTCCAATACAAAATTTAATTTGACAGTCAATATTTTAAATGATTGCTTCCCCTGATATTTAACAAACAAGACTGAAAGGTCACACTTATTTGGTCCAAAATATTTTTCTTGTGGATTTTTCTTCATAAAAATGTAAACTAACATAGCATGAAAAAATGTGGTCAAGAAAAGATCCTGACCTTACTGCAATCAAACAAGAAAATAAAAGTGCTCAAATGCAAGATTTATAGTTAACCTTGGCAAGGAACCAAAAGCCCCATCTGCAAGTACCATACTGCCCACATGTTATTTAGGCTTTAACTCTTGAAGCTGTGAGCTGGGATTTCACAGTAGATATGCACTTAGTGAAAGAAACTCTGCCAGCATCAATGGATTAGTTAGGAATGGCATAGACCCTAGAGAGTCAGTATCCAGGCCTGAGGTTGTATGATTTATCTATCATTACTGTACCACAGAAGCTTTTTTTCTATACACACATGAACAGCAAATTATGTATTCCAGTCACTGCCATTAACAACAAAAGACCTACCAATTAACAGGGGATTGTATGCTGCAGGAGTAGTAGTCGGTCTTCTTACCAACAACAACCAGTTTGGGAACTTTAGGTACTTTTATAAACTATGGCCAAACTCTTCAATGCTACTGAGATCTTGCTGCTCCCGTTGAGATCAAAGCGATTTGTGGGTGCTCAGTAGTTCTGTATTTAGGTATGCCAATATAGGCTGATCTTCAGATTTAAGAGCCTAACCTCAGGTACCCAGGTTTGAAAACACTGGATATCTGGAAGCTGCTCTCCCCCTGGGCTGTGATCAATGATGCGCGTAGCCCACACAGAAAAGCAGGAGTGTGCCTGGTGCCCCATCTTTGGCATGCAGAGTGTTGTAAGGACAAGTCACAGTCCTGCCCTAAGTAAGGAACTGAGGTAAACTGAAATTGGCCAAATGTTACTTACTTGAGATAAACACATACATATCTTCGCAGAAGTTTTATTTTCAAGGAATACGGACATAAATGCCTTTCTAAGGTCCTGTTGTTTTTTAGACTGTGTTTTAAAACTTAAATGATCTCACCGTGTTATTTTGAGGAATCCAATTAGCTGTCAACGAACTATCTACATCTCTTATTGTGCATGTAACTTCAAATTCTTCCCCTTCTTTGAGAAGCTGGCTGGGTTTGGATAAGGTGATAACAGGGAGGGTTTTGTGAACTGGAAAATAATTTATAAGTGCATTATTTTTCATTACATTCAGAGCTTCCAAGAGGGATAAAAATCAACAGTCATTAACCTTCCAACAAAATTCAGACCTCTTAGCGGCATTCAAATCTCTGTAATATATTAGACTAGTGTTTTCATGCTAAGTATATTTCCATTTTGTCCCCTTTTAAACTATACTTAAAGTTAGGAAACACTTAGATCTACTCAAGTCACATGGATAAATGCAAGTCACATGGATAAACGTGGATGGTATTTAACTATCAATCAGGTAACTCATTCTATGACAATGATGAACCTGCTGAATTTTACAACTAAAACCAGTTAGAATTATGTCACTATGGAATTGCATGTTGAAATTAAATTCAATTTCTTAAATATAAAATGTCTACATGAATTTAGTGCTCTTGTAAAATGTCTAACTGAATGCCCTAGAAAACTAAAGTTCTCCACTTAGACAAAGAACAGGAACTGCACAGGGAATGACAGTGCTTGATTTTACCACACCACCCTGCCAATGGGCCTTAACTCTGCCTGAGATGGATGATCACAAAGGGGAGAATGTAGGTCTCCATCAAGACTGACAAGGTTGCCAACTGAGATGGCTTTGGTGATGTGTTACTGACTTAGTAGGCTAGATACACAGCTGTTTTAAGTTGGTGTAGTTCTGCTGAACTCAATCAAGTAATGACAATTTACACTATCTGAGGATCGAGTACCTATGTATTTATCTGTAATATCTAAAGCTTTTAAATTTCCTCCTTTAATTTTCTCTTTTTTTTGTTGCTTCAACATTTTCCCTCAATCCTTCCTCTAAATTGTCTCTTGTACTATAGTATAATAATAAATAATAACAGAATCATAGAAATATAGGGGTGGAAGGGACCATGAGACGTCATCTAATCCAACCCTCTGTGCAGATGCAGAACCAAGTATACCTAGACTGTCCCTGATAGGTGTTCATCCATTAAATATTTCTAATGTGAGGGATTCCACAGTCTACCTTACAAGGCTATTCCAAAGATTAACTATCCTTATAGTTAGAAATTTTTCCAATTATCTAACCTAAATTTCTCTTGCTCCAAATAAGCCCCTTATTTCTTGTCCTACCTTCAGAGGACATGGAGAACAACTGATCACCATCCTCTTTGTAACAGCCCTTAATAAATTTTGAAAACTTATCAGGTCCCAGCTCAGTCTTCTTTCTCAAGACTAAATATGCTCGGTTTTTAAACCTTTCCTGATAGGTCAGGTTTTCTAAATCTTTGATCATTGTCGTTGCTCTACTCTGGACTCTCTCCAATTTGTCCACATCTTTCTTAAGATGTGGACACAATATATCAGCTGAGGCCTCAACAATGCCAAGTAGAGTTGGACGATTGCCTCCTGTGGCTTATGCCTGTTAATATACCCCAAAATGATACTAGCCTTTTTGGCAACTAATCACATATTTGACTCATACTCAATTTGAGATCCACTATAAACCCCAGATCTTTTTCAGTAGTACTATCACCTAGCCAGTTATTCCCCATTTTGCAGCTGTGCCTTTGATTTTTCCTTCCCAAGTGTAGTAATTTGCACTTGTTGTTATGGAATTTCATCTTGATGATTTCAGACCAATTCATTGATTTGTCAGGTTATTCTGAATTCTAATCCTGTCCTCCAAAGTGCTTGTAGTCCCTCCCAGCATGTTGTCATCTGAAAATTTTATAAGCATATTCTCCACCTCATTACCCAAGCCATTAATGAAAATACTGAATAGTAACGGACCCAGGACAGACCATTGTGGGACCCGATTAGGTAGGTCCTCCACAGTTTGACAGAGAACCATTGATAACTATTCTTGGAGTATGGTCTTTCAACTAATTCTGCACCTGTTTGCTTATGAGAATGTCATGTGGGACTATGTGAAAAGCTTTACTAAAAACCAAGATATATCACATCTACTGCTTCCCCCCAATCCACTAGAGCAGTAATCCTATCAAAGAAGGAAATTGGTTTGGTTTGGCATGATTTGTTCTTGGCAAATTCATGTTGCCTATTCCATTTAATTCTATTATCATCTAGGTGCTTATAAACTGATTGTTTAATAATTTGTTCCAGTATGTTTCCAGTTATCAAACTCTAAAATTCCTGGGTTCTTTTTGTTCCCCTTTTGAAAGGTAGGTAGTATGTTTGACTTTTCCAGTCCTCTGGGATGTTATCAATCTTACATGAACTCTCAAAAATAATTGCTAACAATTCCAAGATTGCTTCAGCTAGTTCTTTAAGAACACTATGGTGAATTTCACCAGATTCTGCCAACTTGAATACATCAGACTTATCTAAATATTCTTTCACCTGTTCTTTCCCAATTTTGACTTGTATTTCTTTCCCCTTGTTGTTAATAGAATACCTAGCTCTTATATAGAACTTTTCATATTTGACTTTTATGCCAGTGGAATTGAACTGTCCACTCCTGGACTACATTTGGATAATGTAAATGATGGTACAAAAAAGGAGGATGTGTTTTCCAGTGGTGAAAATGGCAGTCTCATATGGGGAGCTCTGGATTCTACTACTCCTGGTTCTACCACAGATTTCGAGAGAGAACTTGGGCAAGCTATTTGAACCTTAAAAAGATGTTGTGCACCTCAACTGTTAATATATTTTAGGCGCTTTCATTAATTAGGCTTATATTCCTTCTCTCCAAACTGATTTACAACAATTTGCTAACGTACAACGTCACTAGAAGGTTAAATAAAAGATCTGTCTAAATGGGCTTAAAATTCAAGAGGGAGATCAGAGGTAAACAGTCACAAATGACAGCTTTACCAGTGATGTCCCATTCAAAATTAGAGGACAAGATTTCTATACCTACCTTTTTTCACCCATGAAGAAAATAAGATTGTTCCATTCCCTCCTTCCCCCACCACACAGCTTCTCTTTCTCTCTCTCACACACACACCTTACTTCAGTTGTGAGAAACTGTATTTGTTAGCTTACTACATTTTGTTAACCAAAATGTATTATCAGGTCTTCCAATTTCAATTATATAGATAACAGTAAGGTGATAAGGTGTCCTAGTCTTCTGGTTTAGCAGGACAGTCCTATTCAAATCTACTGAATACTGTAAGTTTTGACAGAGCAAATGAATTAGAAAGCCAGCATCGAAGACGAGTGTCAGCACTGGACCAGGGCTCAGAAAAGCCTGGATCCCCAAATTCCTTTTAGAATCCACAGAACTACCCAAAATCAGCAGGGATTTTGCCAAAACCTTTCTAAGATCCCCACTGTCAACCCTTATGTGACACCTCTTCCCTTCTCCCTTCAAACACAAACACACACACACCCCTCTACCAAATTCCAGATCTGGAACAAGCTCTGAAGTCCCTGCAACCTATCCACCCAGCTACCAGAACCTCAAACAAGCACCTGTTTATTACTATATTTTAAAATGTATTCTGTTTTATTATATGAAAAAAAATCTAGTAATCCTAAACTCGCATTATTAACTCAAACCTTTCTATGAAAAATAGTGATAAGTTCAAGATCCATTAGTGTTTCTTAGGAAAGTATTCGCAGCAGTGTTCATCAATCTGTTTTCTTCAGATGAATGCCCATATGCATGCAGAGGGGGAAAAAGTGCATTTACCTGGCCTTACAATCAGGTATCTATTTTCTGAAGTTTTCTCAACTCCATTTTGTTTTGCCAAGCATTGGTAGCACCCTTTAAATGATCTTTGTACATTTTTTATAATGATTCCTTTCTGGGGATTGGCAATAAACGTCAAATTCTTGGGAAATGGTTTGCCACCACATAATTTCAAGGTGAAATTTGAAACATCTGGATCTGTCACTGGACATGCCACAAGAGCATCACTGTCCTCTCTTACATAGATTGAAGGGTCAGAGTCATCAAGGAAAAGGATATGTGGATCTGTAAAGAAAACAAATGTGTTAAAAAGTCAGGAATTGTACAAGTTAAGGTTCAAAAAAACCAAACTCTGCCAGATTGCTCAAAGAATACATTAAATTATACATTTTACTAATATTATGAATACTGTATTAATTCAAGTTTATTAAATTAACATTGCTAATAGAATCTTAGAAACCTTCCTTATTTTCTGACTGTGCACTATGCTGAGGTGCAGTAGTTTTAAAACTCAGTCACTTGAGAGTTTTGTGCAGGAAAAAAAAATCTTATTTTTTCTTTTATCTTTAAAGAGAGGAAATGATTATTTCCTTCTTGTCTAACTCAAAAAATGCCAGAATAGATTTTGCTCAGACTATTAAAAAAATCACCTATGAGCTGAGATCAGGTCTATCAAGTTTCATGCCCAGAAGGAGAATTTCTGAGAAATGTATGATCAAGTGAAAGTTGAACTGTAACCTCAATTATAATTTTCACTTCTAAAAAAGACAATCTAAATGAACACATATTGCTATCAGAGGAAATAGCAAAATTAAAACTTCTCTCTCCCTGAAAATATTGGAGGTATTTACATAAGCATCTGGTTAATCCATAGTATTGAAAAATTATGATGTAGTTATTCTGTATGACTGCTTACAATTTGTCATGTCAGTCAATCTACAGTACAGTAATATCTGATCTATTTAGTATTTTTAAAACCAAAGTTGAAGTCCTTGCTAGCTGCTAATTTTAAAATACTAATAACTTGCTCAACAATATTGAAAACCAAAAAATTAAGAGATTTCACAATGACTGTCAAAGTTTATTTATGCCCCAGGCTACAGTTTACATTGGAGGAGTAGAATTAGAACAAGTTTTGCTCATTTTATTTAAGTTGGTCTTCATGTAACTTATACATCCACTATCCTGAAATCACTACAGGAATTTAAGAACTAGCACCAGAAAATAGAGACCCACAATGAGGATAGGAAGAAGAAAACAAGAGCATAGCATATTGTTTAACCAAAACAAGAATGAATAGCACATTTCAAGCTTGTTTTACTTATAATGTATACTTTAAAGAACTGTAGCCTAGAGAACTTTGCAGTCAGAGATGGAGTCAGCTGAGGACAGAACATCTAATCTGCAACATTCTGTGGAAGGATAAAGTTACATTGAGCTCACTGGCCTAGTTGCAATATGAAGACATAGCATTAACTGTGCTTCTTTTCAAGTGGCAGAAACCCCCCAAAATTGAAAGCAAAAGCAGCTCAGGCCAAGACCCTTACTGTAGGCTTAATGTCTTGCACCAAGAGTTTAATGGCTTCCAAATAAGATGGTAGCATACAGAGAAGCACGGAATCCCTCCAAAATCAGAAGACAATCTCAATGAACTCAAGAATAATCCATGCTGGCAAAGGCTTAAGCAATCTGTTTCCTCCTACTCAACTTCATCCTGGCTGGGTTCAGGTGCAGGAGGGTTCCCTAGGAAAAAGAGGTCCTTGGATGTGTGATAAGTGAAGTAACAGCTGGTTCACAGACAGCTGGAATTGGTGTCAAGGCCAGGGTTGAAGTGAGCAGAATTACCAAGGCTTGATCCTGTACAATCTTCCTATATCATTCTGGAAATGGGGAGGGAAAGACGGGATGGCACAAATCAATTTGTCTAAGGGAATGAAGACATCTAAAAGGATTACACATATACTTTCCTCACTCCCCCCCCCCATCTCATCCCACTGACATTTTGGGCAGTACTCCTGCTCCTCCAACACAAAATGAGTTGCTTATAATTGTATTCACCCAGCTTGCCTTTTATATAAAAGTGTCTGAGATGATTGTCCTCCATTTTATTTACCTAGAACGGGTTAATAATTGCCTCCATCTAGACGATGGAGTTGCAAGTTCCCTGCTTCTGCATGTTTAAATAGGTTGTCATTGTCCTGTTGTCTATCAACACTGCATGATTTCTGATCAAAGAATAAAGAGTGTGTGCCATGAATGACCCAAGCTCTGAAAGACAGATGATTAGTCTATATTACCCTCTGCCTTTGAAGGCTGGAATACCAGCTATAGAAATCCTGATGGTGAAATTGTGATGTCGATATCCACCATTGTAGCAAACAGAGGACTTTTTTGGAGACATTACTACATTGTTCATGTTCTCCTATGCATTCTAACTGTGTAAAAGGAAAGCCTCATAGTGTTTCATGTAGAGTTGAATGCTCTGTACTGTCCTTATGTCTGCATAGGATATCATCAAGCCCAGGATTTGAAGGGCATGCCACACAACGCTGCAGGAAGATGACACGGCTTGAAAAAATAATTTGTTTTACCTCCAGAAGCCTATTTGTCCCAGGTGAGTTAGGAATTTGACAAAGGGGTTAACCAAGTCTTGTGTGATTGCCAGAAAAAGCTTCTCTGATAATTCATTGCAAAACCATGTTCATTTGACAGCACTGGTTTGCTATCTTTCATTCTGAGGTGAAGAATATCCCACTAGTAGGTCATTCTTTTAATGGGAAATATGAATGCCTTCCTCATCAAAGTTGATTATGATAGCTACCATGAGGTTTAAGAAAATGTGTGTGATAGATAAAGCTCTATTGTGTCCATCACATACTGGCATTGGTATGTCTGACTTCATTTGTCATGATCCATGAGAAACAAAAGTATGGCTTGCTCTGAGGAAGAAACAAGAGAATGTCCCCAGTGCTAGAGAACATTTGAATGGCCTCCAAGGATTCCAGGTTACTGGATGGATAAGATGGTAGGGAGAAAGCTGGTATGGAACTGGAGAGATGGCAAAGTCCAGCACTACCACTGAACTCTTGGTCTCAGACAGCTGATGGTTTGAAGGCAGATTGTGACTGGGTGGAATGAAGAATAAATCTGTTCATACACAGGTCATAAGGTCTAAAGGAACCCAACATAGTATGTTCCTAAAAAGTCTACATGCATTTCTTGGGAAGGGGGGGTTCCAGAGTTTTAGGTTAGCTTTTTGGTCAGGTCAGCTGGATGGTTAGGCCTTGTCCTGGAATTGTGAAGTGAAAAAGAGGAAGAAATTTATCCATGAAAGAAGGATGGCTGTTCTGAGGACTTGGTAGCTTTGCATTTCTTCAGAAACGCCACAGGGCCACATAGACTACCTTTGAGAATATTCCATCTGGAGAAAATCCCCTGCCAGGCTATGCTGGCTTCTCTGTCCTTGTGAAGCAGTTCCAGAAGGATTACCAGGCCCCTAAGCAACTTCCCTCACCTCTCCCAGGGACTGCTGGCTGGAGGTGGAGAAAGAGAAACACTAGTTGCAATAGGAAAGGCCACACACACACACACACAAAAACCCCCACCAACAGGAAAAGAGGGCAGCCTGCGCCACATGGGCTCAGGCAAGAGAATGGGTTGCCCTAGAAATCAGCAGAGTCAGCCCACTTGAGGCACATAAATTGGCAAAGTTGACTGAGAGCCAGTGAGGCCATCTGTCAGAATCCAACAAGTCACAGAAGGGAGGAAAACCAGAGGAAAAGACAGAGGTGGGTAAAAGGCAATAGCAGTTCAAGAAAAAGTATCACAAGACAGGCAGGTACCCACTATTGAAAGGTGTACAAGAGTTAGTCAGAACTGCCTGAACTAAAACAGAGGCTGCATGCAAGATGATTCTTTGTTACCCACTGTCTTATACAAAGGAGCGTTTAGGTACTAACATTTGTAACAAACTGCCTCAGTAAGCCAGAGGGTGGGGTCAAATCTTTACTGACTACAGACTAGTGGATGTAAAGAATAATAACTTTTAAAATTCTACAAAGAATAAAATTAAGGAAGAAATAAGTTTTTTGCTCTCTATACAGAACAATCCACCCAAATGATTTTAGCTCATTTTTTTAAAATGGTATCCAAATTCTCCTTCCAGAAGCCAAGTTTTTGCATATAACAGTGAAGATTTATATGGAAACACTACCGAAAACTTCCTGTGACTACAATGACCCTAGCAAGCATCGTCTAATGTAAATACCTAACTTCTCCCTGTATGTGTTACACCATTTCTCATCCGCTGGCGTTATTGAACATTGCTGAAATATGTTGCGTTATTTTGAATATATTAAGTCCCTGCTAGGACTATTTATTATTATTATTATTTTTATTTTGGCTTAAGTCTTTTCTTTACCTGAGCTTACCAGACAATCCAAGTCTATGATTGTAGTGTATCATAAAGAACCATTGTCCGACCTCCTGCACATGCCAAGCCACAGAATCTCACCCATCCACTTCTGTAATAGACTCATAACCTTCGGCTGAGTTACTGCAGTCCTCAAATCGTGATTTACAGACTGTAGTAGCTCAGAGCCCTACCTATCTAGTGTCCCATCTCTGGCCATGGATTCCTCATGAATTTGGAATACAATTTAAACAGCTTTACTACAGTTTCTGAGTACTCATATGCAAAGGGACACACCAGACTCCAATTATGTGCTTTGGAAGGGAAGAAGGGGAAAAATACACATACAAATTTACCTTTCACAAAAACATAAATGGAGGTGTTCAAACTCTCTTTGTTTTTGCATATGTATCTGCCTGTGTCTTTGGCTGATGCATTTTTTATGTACCACTCCTTATTATTGAAATGTCTTGGTTTTCCTGAAGAGTCTGAGTTCTGAAAATCCCAAGTCACTGGACCATCATCATTGCATCTCAGTCTTACTTCTTGTCCGCTATTCACAACTAAGGAAGATTTTTCTGGAGTAATAGAAGGTATTGTACCACCTGGCAGAGAGACAAAATGCAGTATACATTGCTATATTTATTTGTCTTGTTTTAACAAATGAAAATATTTACCTGATCACTTAAGTATAATTTTAGATTTTGTGCCTTAAAAAATACAAAGTATTACACTTCATTAATTCTACAAGTTTCTGTAGACAGCTCATAACTAAAGACCCCGGCCCATATGCACAGAGGTTGCAGCCACTGCAGATGGAAACTGGGTTAAATAAATACTCTGGAAACTAGTTCCAGCTAAAACAGTTTCTGTCATGGTTTGGCTTGTCAACAGGGACAGAGCAAACAATTTTAACATGAAACTACATTTGTAAACTTGATTCTACCATGATTTGGTTTCAAGAGCCAAAAGATGACCTCTGATGGTATTTTTAATTGAGTGTTGTCAAGATTTAAACTCTCTTTGCCCAGTATTTATTACTGTTTTAGCTGCTTTGCAATAGGAACTGCAACTACATCTATTCTGTATGCATATGGCTTCAGTGTAAAGTTTACAATACATTTATTTTCTTTGATGAAATACTAATTTGTAACCTCTTATAGAAGTAAGTACTCAATATAATGCAGGTATTCCTACACCTCCTGTTGCTTGCAACGTTAGAGGAACTGTTTTCTTCCAGTAGAGCAAGCCCCCTCAAGTCACAAAAGTATCATCTCATTCACTGCACATACCCTGGTCTACCCTGATTGCAGCTTTAAAAAAGGTTCTGAGAAAGTACTGCTATGCAAACTATTATCCCCCAAATGTAAAATGTAAAACATTTTCCCACCCAAAAACCAACCAAGAGCATATTAAGGCCTGTCTGTCTAGAATGAAGCCAAATAGTTTTTTGCTGAGCTAGCATATCCCATGTTTCAGCCTAAAGAAATTCAAAATGAGTTTAGAAAATGGGAGTTTCTATGGGGAATGAAGACAAACTCTTACTAATGTTGACCTGTCTGAACCACACATATCATATTAAATTTATGCAAATTATGCTGAGGTCTTGTGACAGCAATCTATGCCTACCCTGACACCCTAAAGAATATGTATTTAGTCAGGTGAATGACCATCTGTTTATCTCATGATAACTGTCCATACATTAAAATATATTTTAAAAAATTCAGCCAGACTTGATGACCAATAGGCACATATACTGGTAGAAATATACTGCAGTTGGCGATACAATGTCCATTAGTTTTCTTTCAAAAACACACACAATTCTGATGTGGTGAATTTCCCTACCAATAGGGACAATACCACAAGTTCAATCAAAACACTCTATAATTAGTTTGGACCCGATTATATTCCAGCCTTAATTCATTTATCTCTCAGCTTTAGTGGCTCTTAAAGGTATACAAATGGATTAAGATCAAGTCAGATAAATGCTCCTGTTGCTGAGAAATCCAAAAACAATAGAAGAGTATAAGAGAAAGAATGAAGGTCAGAACTCCTTCAGATTTTAACTATTTTGTTTGCAGGCTGGATTTCTGGACTGAGATCTCTCTGTCATTGCTGATTAAAGGCATTTATCACTGCTCAACTAGAAAGATAAACATTTTCCATAATCCATATGAAGATCTTCAATCCATACATACAGAAATAGCAGAATAGGTATGAAGTATCTTAAAATATAATCATGTCCACTTCCAACAAAGAGGCAGACAACATCGCTGCACAGCCATACTCCATGTTCATGGCTCTGCCATACTTAATCTGCTTTGACTATTGCATATAATATTTCAAGTCAGGAGTTCAAAGTCTACTATGACAGGTTTCAGAGTAACAGCCATGTTAGTCTGTATTTGCAAAAAGAACAGGAGTACTTGTGGCACCTTAGAGACTAACCAATTTATTTGAGCATAAGCTTTCGTGAGCTACAGCTCACTTCATTGGATGCATACTGTGGAAAATACAGAAGATGTTCTTATACATACAAACCATGAAAAAAATGGGTATTTACCTCTACAAAAGGTTTTCTCTCCCCCCACCCCACTCTCCTGCTGGTAATAACTTATCTAAAGTGATCACTCTCCTTACAATGTGTATGATAATCAAGGTGGGCCATTTCCAGCACAAATCCAGGGTTTAACAAGAACGTCTGAGGAAGGGGGGGAGGGGAAACACGGGGAAATAGGTTACCTTGCATAATGACTTAGCCACTCCCAGTCTCTATTCAAGCCTAAGTTAATTGTATCTAATTTGCAAATGAATTCCAATTCAGTCTCTCGCTAGAGTCTGGTTTTGAAGTTTTACTGTTGTAATATCACAACTTTCGTGTCTGTAATCGCATGACCAGAGAGATTGAAGTGTTCTCCAACTGGTTTATGAATGTTATAATTCTTGACATCTGATTTGTGTCCATTTATTCTTTTACGTAGAGACTGTCCAGCTTGACCAATGTACACGGCAGAGGGGCATTGCTGGCACATGATGGCATATATCACATTGGTAGATGTACAGGTGAACGAGCCTCTGATAGTGTGGCTGATGTTATTAGGCCCTGTGATGGTGTCCCCTGAATAGATATGTGGGCACAGTTGGCAACGGGCTTTGTTGCAAGGATAGGTTCCTGGGTTAGTGGCTCTGTTGTGTGGTATGAGTATTCGCTTCAGGTTGGGGACTGTCCGTTGGCAAGGACTGGCCTGTCTCCCAAGATCTGTGAGAGTGTTGGGTCATCCTTCAGGATAGGTTGTAGATCCTTGATAATGCGTTGGAGGAGTTTTAGTTGGGGCTGAAGGTGACGGCTAGTGGCGTTCTGTTGTCTTCTTTGTTAGGCTTGTCCTGTAGTGGGTGACTTCTGGGAACTCTTCTGGCTCTGTCAATCTGTTTCTTCACTTCAGCAGGTGGGTATTATAGTTGTAAGAATGCTTGATAGAGATCTTGTACGTGTTTGTCTCTGTCTGAGGGGTTGGAGCAAATGTGGTTGTATCGCAGAGCTTGGCTGTAGACAATGGATCGTGTGGTGTGGTCAGGGTGAAAGCCGGAGGCATGTAGGTAGGAATAGCAGTCAGTAGGTTTCCGGTATAGGGTGTTGTTTATGTGACCATCATTTATTAGCACTGTAGTGTCCAAGAAGTGGATCTCTTGTGTGGACTGGACCAGGCTGAGGTTGATGGTGGGATGGAAATTGTTGAAATCATGGTGGAATTCCTCAAGGGCTTCTTTTCCATGGGTCCAGATGATGAAGATGTCATCAATATAGCGCAAGTAGAGTAGGGGCGTTAGGGGACGAGAGCTGAGGAAGCGTTGTTCTAAGTCAGCCATAAAAATGTTGGCATACTGTGGGGCCATGCGGGTACCCATAGCAGTGCCGCTGATTTGAAGGTATACATTGTCCCCAAATGTGAAATAGTTATGGGTGAGGACAAAGTCACAAAGTTCAGCCACCAGGTTAGCCGAGACATTATCGGGGATAGTGTTCTTGACGGCTTGTAGTCCATCTTTGTGTGGAATGTTGGTGTTGAGGGCTTCTACATCCATAGTCGCCAGGATGGTGTTATCAGGAAGATCACTGATGGATTGTAGTTTCCTCAGGAAGTCAGTGGTGTCTCGAAGGTAGCTGGGAGTGCTGGTAGCGTAGGGCCTGAGGAGGGAGTCTACATAGCCAGACAATCCTGCTGTCAGGGTGCCAATGCCGGAGATGATGGGGCGCCCAGGATTTCCAGGTTTATGGATCTTGGGTAGCAGATAGAATATCCCAGGTCAGGGTTCCAGGGATGTGTCTGTGTGGATTTGATCTAGTGCTTTTTCAGGGAGTTTCTTGAGCAAATGCTGTAGTTTCTTTTGGTAACTCTCTGTGGGATCAGAGGGTAATGGCTTGTAGAAAGTGGTGTTGGAGAGCTGCCAAGCAGCCTCTTGTTCATATTCCGACCTATTCAGAATGACAACAGCACCTCCTTTGTCAGCCTTTTTGATTATGATGTCAGAGTTGTTTCTGAGGCTGTGGATGGCATTGTGTTCTGCACGGCTGAGATTGTGGGGCAAGTGATGCTGCTTTTCCACAATTTCAGCCTGTGCACGTCGGCAGAAGCACTCTATGTAGAAGTCCAGTCTACTGTCTCAACCTTCAGGAGGAGTCCACCTAGAATCCTTCTGTTTGTAGTGTTGGTAGGGAGGTCTCTGTGGATTAGTGTGTTGTTCAGAGGTGTGTTGGAAATATTCCTTGAGTCGGAGACTTCGAAAATAGGATTCTAGGTCACCACAGAACTGTATCATGTTCATAGGGGTGGAGGGGCAGAAGGAGAGGCCCAGAGATAGGACAGCTGCTTCTGCTGTCTACTATGTTTACAGTAGGCTCCCATCTTGCGCCTCCGACAAGCTGCTGAACACTCTCAGCTTCCAGCAGGTACTGAGACACAGGACCTGTCCCAATGTTTACAGCAAAGCCTGTATGTCCAGTGTAGCAATACAAGTTTCATGTGCTGGGGTTGGGAGGGAAGGAAAGGAGCAGTGGTAACAAACATATCATAGCATTTAGAAAGCAAAATCCATGATTTATGAATGCTCCAGTAACAGACGATCTACATTTCAGGGCATTGATACTGAAAATGTAGGACAATTATTTCTAAGCAACATAGAATAACAGGCTTCTGCCCCAAAGTTTTTACAACCTAAATTAAACTTAACGTTCTGAGTGATGTCATCAAACTAAGGATCTGATCCAAAGCTCATTGAAATCAATGGCAAGGCATTGCATGTGCATCTGTTACGGAAGGGAGTTGGAGAATGAGGGTTATAAAAGTGAAAGAAAACAAGATATGCTTAGTATTACATATCTAAAAATCTCTGATCCTTAAAAAAAAGAAGACTAATTAATTTAAAGTAGTATGGTTTATAGGTAGTAAGTGGGATGAAGGCTGGGTGTGTATGTGTCTCTGGGAAGAGTGATTAAGTGATGGAAGCCTGAAGATTTTTTTTCAACAGTTTCCGATCCCCCTAATCCCAAACAGATTGTATACACCTTTTTAACATCAGGAACAGGACTATGCCTACAGTTGGTTTTGAACAGAGCTGGGGCACATGTAGGAGTAAACGACAGACACATGAAGTTAGTGTTCCATAGCTAAACAGTCACTTTCACCCATCCCGATTGCCTTAGTTTATCAAAGCTTGTTTAATTATTAGAATGCTGGGATCAACTGTGAGCAATACTGTTTATTGAAAAAAAGAACTGAAGTACCCTGGAAAAGACTTTGTAAGCCACAAATTTGCGGGGTGGGGTATTTGGTAATAGCAACTGCTGCAACAGAAGGGGAGCTGGAAAATAGGGCTGAAGGAATTAGAGAATGATACGGCTCTAGAGAATACTGATGGAGAGAGAGATAATAATCGCAAGTCAAAATGGAGGGATCCTACAAAGATCAGGAGATGTAAAAAACAAAAAAAGCTTTGCTTCTGGAGCAAGTAACAGTGGAAAAATCTTAAGTGTGGAATCTTGATGGATTCTGTTAGCTTCAAGCCATTTGAGCTGTAGTGCTTGTGTGACAGGGAAAGGCACTGACAGGTGGAAATTTACATCATGTTCGTAAGCACCTTCGTGTTGCCCCAAGTTGCCAACCACATCAAAGAGATTAGATTGCAGTTGAAGAATTAGACTAGGAGTCAGGAGATCTGGGTTCTACTCCTAGCTCTGACACGGGCTTCCTGTGTAACCTGGTCCCAATCACTTAACCTTTCTGTGCCTCAGTTTCCCCCTTGCCATACAATTATCAAATATTAACGGAATTGGGAGTTTATAGCAGGTCTGCAAAGCACAAAAGTGACCAGGGTACACTTTCAGAAGTGATTCTTAGAAAATCTGTTTCAGAAGATTCAGCCAAAAACACCATCAGGAATATAACTTAGTTGAGCTTTACAGTAGAACCAATATCGTGTGAAAGACATTAACTGAAATGTAATACACACTTCAATATACAGATTCCTATTATCCTAATTTTCTTACAATTATGTTATCTTTTAGTTCAAAAGACATGTTGCTGGCAAGACAAAGAAGCTGAGAGACTAAAGGAGTTTACAAGCGGACGGAGAAAAGGAGGTAGGGTGTTGGTTCTCCCACCCCCCACCCTCCTTTAACTTGCAAGTAGTCTACAAGGAAGAACCTACATTGGGAGGAAAATGGCACGTTGCCAACACCACTACTAACTCTTCCTCTGCCTGCTCCTGAGGGAGCCCCCACACCAGCCAGGCATACTGACCCTGGAGGCTTCCACCCAGGCCCTGGTCTTGACTTGCTGGGAATGAGGCCTGCACATGCCCGCCGACAAAAGCTAGGCAAGGACATCACCCCAGTGAGAGAGGTGTCTGTTGGTGGAGTCCCTCAGGAAGCAGGCAAGGGAGCTGCAAAAAGAGGTAGCTTGTCTAAATATCCCCTGGGAGCACAAGGATTTCATCACCAGGATGCAGAGGATGCTAGCTAACTACAGCGGCACAAAAGGAAGGAGAACCAGCTGCTCTATGAGGAGGAAACTGGCTTCTGACCACTTGGGGAGTAGACAGTGCTCCACCCTCCACCCAGGTTCCCCATCCATCATGGTCAAGCACCAGTATAATATACTGGAAACAGGTGGGGAGGGGCAGACCCCAATGTCTGAAGAGGAGGAGCCACCAGCCCCAAGACTGGGACACTAACAGCCACTGCACCAAAAAGAAGAGGCATAGAGTGCTGGTGGTCAGGGACTCCCTTCTGAGGGGAATGGAGGCATCCATTTACTGTCCTGACAAAGTCCTGGGAGGCGTGCTACCTGCCTGAAGCCCACATCCAAGCCATTACAAAAAGGTTCTCGAGGCTCATCTGTCCCTCTGACCACTACCCCATGCTGCTCACTCATCCCAGCGGGCACTAATGATACTGCCAGGTATGACCCTGAGTAGTTCAGCTGTGACTACAGGGCTCTGGGAGCAAGGGTGAAGGAGTTGGGGGTTCAGGTGGTGTTCCTGTCCATCCTCCCAGTTGAGGGTAAGGGCCCAGGCAGGGATACATTTATTCCAGAGATGAATGCCTGATTGTGCAGATGTGTTATTGGAAGGGCTTTCACTTCCTTGACCATGAGATGCTGTTTTCAGGAAGGAGGACTGGGAAGAGATCAGACGCGGGGTGCCATTTAGAGGGCGCATGGGGGGGGCTTCTGCCTCCCCTCCACCGCCCTCCGCCCTCCCCGAGTTTTGGCACATGTCCTAACTCTAGTGTGGAATGTGAGTTCTCCTGAGGAGAGGTGCTGCTCCCAGCTTGTGTCCCTGGGGCAGGGAGTCAGTGTTTTGTTTACAAACAGAGGTAGGGTGATTAAGATAAGAAAGGGCTGGAAATTAAAGTTAAATGAGCCTGTAAAACAGGAATCCCTCTGCGGGGGAGGGTAGATGTTGAAGGGAAAACACAGCGGACTCAGAAGAAATACAGCCAAGGTTACATTCAGAAAAGAGAGATGTGAAGGGGATAGGTGAAAAGACGGGGCCATAACCAAGGCAAGGGATAGCATGTGGCACCATCACTGCAGATCGGAGTGCCTCACAGTGTCTAACCTATTTCTTCACACAGCCCCTTGGTGAGGTAGAGCAGTGCTGTTATCCCCATTATACAGTTGGAGCACTGAGGCACAGAGAGAATAAGGGCCAGGTTTTCAAAGGTATTTAGGCACCTAGTGAGATTTTCAAAAATGCTTAGAAGGTTAGATGCTTTGTAAACCACACTAGATGCCTAGCTGCATCTTTGGGTCCCTAAAAACCTTTTGAAACAATGTCCCTAAGGCACTGGTCTGAGGTCATAGAGAAAGTTCGGGGGGAGGGTAGAACCCAGCTCTCTCAGGCTGGTCCAATGGATAGGGAACTAGCCCCATCTTGATATCTGATTTGTGTCCATTTATTCTTTTGCATAGAGACTGTCCAGTTTGGCCAAAGAATAAATGGACACAAATCACACGTTGAGAATTATAACATTCAAAAAACAGTTGGAGAACACCTCAACCACCCTGGACACTCAATAACAGACTTAAAAGTGGCAATTCTTCAACAAAAATACTTCAAAAACAGACTCCAACAAGAAACTGCAGAACTGGAATTAATTTGCAAACTGGACACCATCAAATTAGGCCTGAATAAAGACTGGAAGTGGATGAGTCACTACAAGAACTAAAAAATTTCCCCCTACTGTTACTCACACCTTCTTATCAACTCTTTGAAATGAGCCACTCTGATTATCACTACAAAACTGATTTTTCGTCCTGCTGATAATAGCCCACTTTATTTGAATTGTCTCAATCCTCCGCTTGATAAGGCAACTCCCATCTTCTCATGTACTGTTATATATCCTCCTACTGTATTTTCCACTCCATACATCTGATGAAGTGGGCTTTAGCCCACAAAAGTTTACGCCCAAATAAATTTGTTAGTCTCTAAGGTGCCACTAGTACTCCTTGTTGTTTTTGCTGATACAGACTAACACGGCTACCACTCTGAAACCTTATAATTATTGTTTTCCTTGGACCCCAGCTTCTGGGGTCAAGTGGATATCTGATGATTTCAGCCTTCATTCTTAAAGAAAAGGTAAGTTGCTAGCCCTTGTGGCTGTGGAGAAGCTTCACAATGTGACCCCAGTGCACCCTAAAGGCTTAAAAGGCAGAAGGCAAATAAAAAGAACATCACATCTATTATTTTTACATAATCTCATGATTTTTAAGTGAATCCCTTGATTTTTGCTGAGCCTGACTCGGGATTTTTGAACATTCGGGGTTGGCACTACTGTGAAAGTGACTTGAAAAAGTGTCAGTTTCACTTCTGTTTAAAGTCAATTTTTAGTCTATTATTTGTACCATGGTAACACTCCTAGAGCCCAAGGCAGGTGCAGCATAAACTCACAGGGCCTTGCCCTCGTAGGATGTTTCCAGTAATTAAATGATCTATTCCAAGCTTGGTGAACTGCAAAAATTAAGTACCCTAAATGACAGAAAGTAATCTAGATTTTTCTACAGTTGTTTCAAGTGTTGTATTCAAGAGTAAGAATATACATTAAAATTTTAAATCTACTTAGTGTCTTAAGTTACTTGATGCAAGATATCAGAACATGTTAGTATTAGAGCTCAATGGGTCTAATATTTATTTATTTCTCTTTCTTTATATAGAAATTAGATAAAGTGCTCCTGTCAGCTAATTTCTAAGTTATTATCTGAAAAAAAACCCTAGTTTTCAGGTGCCTAAGTAGTCCCCGGAATCAAAGTTAAAATCATCCCCTCCCCTCCCCGCCCAAATGTGAAATGGCACCCCTGAAGAGATGGAGTCCACTTACCTAAAAAGGGAAAGAGCATCTTCACACATGAACTCATTAAACTAGTGAGGAGGGTTTACTAGGTTCAAAGGGAGCAGGTGACAAAAGCCCACAGGTTAACATAAAAAAAAGCAAAGTTAACACAGGGTTAGATGTTTGGAGGGACAAGGAAAATTCAAATAGGGTCATATGAGTAAGAAGAGAGAAATCAGTAGGAGAATCTGCTCAACATCTTAGAGGTCTATACAGAAATGCAACAGGAAAAATTGGAAGTATTAGTACTTAAGCTAAGTTATCACTTAATTGGCATCACAGAGAGTTGGTGAGATAAATCTTATGACTGTAATATTGATATAGAGGGGTATAGGGTGTTCGGTAAGTACAAGCAGCGAAAAAAGGAAGGCAGTGTTGTGCTATACATCAAAAATATATACACTTGTTCATTAATGATCTGGAAGATGGTGTGAACTGCAGCCTCAGCAAGTTTGCAGATGACATTAAACTGGGAGGAGTGGTAGATACGCTGGAGGGTAGGGATAGGATACAGAGGGACCTAGACAAATTAGAGGATTGGTCCAAAAGAAATCTGATGAGGTTCAACAAAGACAAGTGCAGAGTCCTGCACTTAGGAAGGAAGAACCCCATGCACTGCTACAGACTAGGGACCGAATGGCTAGGCAACAGTTCTGCAGAAAAGGACCTAGGGGTTACAGTGGACGAGAAGCTGGATACGAGTCAACAGTGTGTCCTTGTTGCCAAGAAGGCCAATGGCATTTAGGGCTGTATAAGTAGGGGCATTGCCAGCAGATCAAGGGACGTGATCATTCCCCTCTAGTCAACATTGGTGAGGCCTCATCTGGAGTACTGTGTCCAGTTTTCCACACTATAAGAAGGATGTGGAAAAATTGGAAAGCGTCCAGCGGAGGGCAACAAATATGATTAGGGGACTGGAACACATGACTAATGAGGAGAGGCTGAGGGAACTGGGATTGTTTAATATGCAGAAGAGAAGAATGAGTGGGGATTTGATAGCTGCTTTCAACTACCTGAAAGGGGGTTCCAAAGAGGATGGCTCTAGACTGTTCTCAGTGGTAGCAGATGACAGAACAAGGAGTAATGGTCTCAAGTTGCAGTGGGGGAGGTTTAGCTTGGATATTAGGAAAAACTTTTTCACTAGGAGAGTGGTGAAGCACTGGAATGCGTTACCTAGGGAGATGATGGAATCTCCTTCCTTTGAGGTTTTCAAGGTCAGGCTTGACAAAGCCCTGGCTGGGATGATTTAGTTGGGGATTGGCCCTGCTTTGAGCAGGGGGTTGGACTAGATGACCTCCTGAGGTCCCTTCCAACCCTGATATTCTATGATTCTAAGGCAGGAGTTCTCAACCTTTTTCTTTCTGAGGCTCCCCAAAATGCTGTAAAAACTCCACAGCCCACCTGTGCCACAACAACTGTTTTCCCGCATATAAAAACCAGGGCTATCATTAAGGGGTAGCAAGCAGGGCAATTGCACCATGCCACAGGGGGCACCACAAAGCTAAGTTGCTCAAGCTTTGGCTTCAGCCCCGGGCGGTGGGGCTCGGGACCCTGGGTTGCAGTCCTGCGCAGCGGGGTTTTGGCTTTCTGCCCAGGCCCTAGCGAGTCTAATGCTGGCCATACTTCAGGGGACCCCCCTGGTTGAGAACCACTCTTCTAAGGTCTAGAAGGAGGTGAGAAGCAGACTAGTTAAAAGTTGCTGAGTAAAGATAAAAGAGAAAAAATAAGGGTATGTAGGGATCTATTATAGACAATCAAATCAGGAAGAGGAGCCAGATGATGCATTTCTAAAACAAACAATAGAAATATCCAAAACACAAGACCTGGTAGTAGTGGGAGACTTTAACTACTCAGACGTCTGTTGGAAAAATACTATGGCAAGACACAAAATGTCCAATAGGTTATTGGAGTGTGTTGGGAACAACTATTTGTTTCAGAAGATAGAGGAAGCAACCAGGGAAGCAGCCATTTTAGGGTATGTCTACACTGCAAAAAACACACGAACAAAAAAAAAAAAAAACCCTAGCAGCAAATCTCAGAGCCCAGGTCAACTGACTCAGGATCGTCCTATCAGGCTAAAAATAGCTGTGCAGACATTTGAGCTTGGTTCGGAGCCTGGGCTCTGAGACTCTCCCCCCTCACTGCTATTATAGTCCCATAGCATGATCCCCAGAAGCCCAAGTCAGTTGACCTGGACTCTGAAACTCATTGCTATGGGTCATCTTTTTTTTTTTTTTCTTTTTTTTTTTTTTTGCAGGGCAGACATACCCCTAAATTTCATTCTGATAAAGAGGGAAAAATTGGTTGCAAATCTGAAGGTGGAAAGCCATTTGGGGGTAAATGATCATGAAATGGTAGATTTCATTGTTCTAAGGAAAGAAAGGAATGAGAATGGTAGCATATGGACAATGGACTTCCAAAAAGCAGACTTTAACAAACTCAGAGAACTGGTAGGTGAGCTTCTATGGGAAGAAAATCTAAGGGATAAAGGAGCTCAGGAGAGCTGGCAGTTTCTCAAAGAGATAATATTAAAGACTTGACTGCAAACTATCCCAATGCGAAGGAAAGAAAGAATAGTGAGAGGCCAATATGACTCCATCAGTAGCTCTTTAATTACCTGAAAAGAAAAAAAAGGAATCCTACAAAAAATGGAAACATGGACAAATTGCTAACGAGGAGTACAAAAGAATAGCAGAAGCACGTACTGACAAAATCAGAAAGGCTAAGGCACAAAATGAGTTACAACTAACAAGGAACATAAAATGCAAGAAGATGATCTTTAAATATTTTAGGAACAGGAGAAATATGAAGGAAAGTATAGGTCCTTTACTTAGTGGGGAAGGAGAGCTAATAACTGATGAAATCAAGAAGGCTGAGGTATTTAATGCCTATTTTGCTTTAGTCTTCACTCAAAAGGTGACCAAATACTCAACACAATTAATATTAACTAAGTATTCAAATTGGCAAAGCCTGATGAAATTCATCCTAAGGAACTAGCTGAAGGAATCTTGGAACTGTGAGCAATTATCTTTGCGAATTCATGGAGGACTACTGAGGTCCCAGATTATTGGAGAAAATTAGTACTTATCTTTAAAAAGGGGAAAAAAGATGACCCAGGGAATTACTGACCAGTTAGCCTAACTTCAATACCTGGAAAGATAGTGAAAAATATTATTAAACAATCAACTTGTAGACACCAAGAGGAAAAAAGATTTATAAGGAATAGCCAACATGGATTTGTCAAGAACAAATCATGCCAAACCAACCTACTTTCCTTCTTTGAAAGGATTACTGGCCCAGTGGATAGGGGGGAAGTAGTAGATATGATGTATCTTAATTTTAGTAAAGCTTTTGACACAGCCTCACATGCTTAAGCAAACTAGTTCTCATAAGCAAACTAGAGAAATTACTATATGGTGGGTACACAACTGATTGAAAGACCATACTCAAAGAGTAATTATCACTGGTTTGCTGTCAAACTGAGGATGTATCTAGTGAATACTCGCAGGAGTCAGTCCTCGTCTGATACTATTCAATATTTTCATTAATGACTTGGATAATGAAGTAGAGAGAGAGTATGCTTATAAAATCTGCGGATGACATCAAGCTGGGAGGAATTGCAAGCACATAGGAGGGCAGTATTAGAATTCAAAACAATCTTGACAAATTGGAGGATTGGTCTGAAATCGACAAGATGAAATTCAATGAAGACAAGTTCAAAGTACTACTCTATGGAAGGAAAAATCAAATGCACAACTTCAAAATAGGGAATAACTGGCGAGGCAGTAGTACTGTGAAAAGGATCTGTGGTTATAGTGGATCACAAATTGAACATGATTAAATTGCAAAAAAGGCTAATATTCTTGGGTTTATTAAAAGCAGTGTTATATGCAAGACCCGGGAGGTAACTGTCCTACTCTACTGGGCATGAGTGAGGTCAATTCTATGCACCACACTTTCAGAAAGATGTGGAAAAATTGGAGAGACTCCAAAGAAGAGCAACAAAAATGATAAAAGGTTTAGAAAACCTGATCTATGAAGAAAGGTTTTAAAAACTAGGCATATTTAGTCTTGAGAAAAAAAAGTCTGAGGAGGAACTTGATAACACTCTTCAAATATGTAAAGGGCTGTTATAAAGAGGACTGAATGCCAGACAAGAAATAATGGGCTTAATCTGCAGCAAGGCAGACCTGGGTTAAATATTAGGAAAAACTTTCTTAATATAAGGATAGTTAAGCACTGAAATAAGATTCCAAGAGAGAATGTGGAATCCCCATCATTGCAGGTACTTAAGAACAGATTGAACAAACACCTCTCATTGATGGTCTCCTTGGTTCTGTCTCAGCGCAGGGGTCTGGACTATATGACTTCTCAAGGTCCCTTCCAGTCCTACATTTCTACGTTCTCTGAAAGGCACCCCCCAAAACCTTACATTTAACGTTTTTTAAATTATCTTCCCTATTTCTTTGAAAATGGACATAAATCACAAAGCTAAAAATAGCAATGACAGTGAAGTATTTTCAGTTTTGTGTTGAAAGTCCATAATGTGGTAAGTGACTCCACTGCAGGGTGTTGCTGTGAGTGCTGTTTTACATCAGTTCCCACTAGAGATCTGGTCAGATGTTCTGAGTACCACTGTAGATTGTCCAGACACTAGGATCTATGGGCTGTAGTCCTTGGTGGGTCCACACTACACATTTCTGGATTTCAAGGAAGTAAGAGAGGATTACTTTACTCTGGCTTCCAGCAACAAAAGGTGCAATTACCTGCCTAGCCACAAGGTCTTCAACAGATACTACAAAAAGCTACCCAACTGTTCCTAACCAAGTCCCAAGGGGCAGCCCACAGCAGGGGTATAATGGTTACCATCTCATTTGGGGCCACATCTTACAAATCCCCTGCTGTGGCATATATGCTCCCCTCACGTCTTCTGCTGAAGGCCACTGTGCTGTATCCACCTGCCAGCAACAGACTGCTTTCCTGCCTGGCTTTCAGCTTTCTAGTCTCAGATTGGCCTCTTGCTCACACACAGCCGCTGGCTCTCTCCATCCCAAGCCCAAGCCACTCTGACCTCAGGATGTACTTCTTTTTCCTGTACTCTCAGAATTGTGGCTTGATATTTTCTCTACAGCCCAGCCAGGTAGTGGAAAGTTACCCCAAAATAAGACAGCAGGCTCATTAACATATACTTAGAGCAAATCCTTCCCTCTCCTTCACCCCAATATTCGATAGCAATCGAGCCAATATAAGAACCTGGGTTAATATACAGATTCTTTGTATGAGCTCAACCTTGCACGCTCTTCATAATCTTGATAGTGATAAATGGCTCCTAACTAAGTTGTACTAATATTACACAATGAAAATAATTGATCCATCACAATTTCTAAATAATCAATACTGGGTTTATGGAGAAGAAATGAGAACTGGAACTACCTTTCATATTTTTCCATGACAAGTGCTCTTGGGATCTTAAATTCAAGTAATTACATTTTCAAGATTGTTTGCAAGGCTGCAGTAAACTTGCTGAGGCCTATTTCTTGTTCATCTCCTATCTCTTTGAGCACTGACTTCATCTTAAAGGATACCACACAGTTCTTGTTCACCACATTTTTCAGATTCCTATTAAATGCTATATAGGATTTGAAATAAGTTGTGTTGATGACAATGAAAATGTACAATATACTCATGTAAAGTTATGACTGAATCTGGATTTTAGTTCCTTTCACTTAGATTTTTTTTATCCTCCAATTTATGCCAAAAGGAAACAAATAAGGTTACATCTTAAATACCAGTCACACAGGGACAGCTGTAACTTACTTTGGTGTATGAAACTCTCCCAAATTTCTCCAAAGGGGAGAAGGTATTAAATGTTACGTAGTTGAGAAAAGTAATTCCCTTTTGTCCTACCCCATTCCATTGACTAGGCACCCCTCTCATGCTAGACTAGAAGTTTAGCAATGCCAAAACGTCAATTGTCTAGAATTTAATCGGAGAACCATGTCATGTAGCATTTACATTTTGCTTCTCAGTGAATAAGGCCTGCAGAGGTGCCTTTTACTTTGCAAAAGAAAGCTGCCCATGCAGAATTTGTTGCGCCCTCCACAAAAGGGGAATTAAATGACACTTCAGTATGTGATAAAATACATTATTTTCAAAGGTGCTGCGCACCTGTAGCTCCCAGTGAATCCAACTAGAACCATGAGTATTCAGCATATTTGAAAGACAGGCCTCAGTTGTTTGAGAAAGTACCTTCTCACCCCCTTCCCCAACTTCAGTCTGAGGACTTGTCTACACTTCAAATGCTGCAGCGGTGCAGCTGCATCATGCAGTTACGCTGCTGTAGGACTTCAGTGAAGACGCTACCTACATCACCAGGAGAGCTTCTCCCATGAGCATAGGTACTCTACCTCTCCAGGAGGTGGTAGCTATGTCGACAGGAGAGCTTCTTTCATCGACATAGCACTGTCTACACCAGCAGTTGTTGTACAACATGTCCACACCTCTGAACGACATAGGTATACCAAGGGCTTGTCTATACTGGCACTTTACGGCGCGGCAACTTTCTCGCTCAGCGGTCTGAAGCCCCCCCCACCCATCGCGAGCACATCAAGTTTCAGGGCTGTAAAGCGCCAGTGTAGACAGAACACCAGCGCTGGTAACTGCGCCCCTTGTGGAGGTGGGTTTTTTAGAGCGCTGGGAGAGCTCTCTCCCAGCGCTCTGCCGCAACTACACAAGCCATGTTACCAGAGCTTTAACGTTGCCAGTGTAGACTAGCCCAACATAAGCTGCTAGTGTAGACCAAGCCTTAGAAGGCAAGGTTGAAAACTCAACCTTTCCATTGCTGTCACCAAACACATGTTGCAGGAGCTGCACAAATCAGACTAATCTTTCTACAGAACAAAGTATTTGTTGTCCAATATATTCAACAGAGTTAATATATGTTGATTATGCTTATTCCAAATAATGGTGCTCCTGAGCTACTTGGGGATTGGTCCTGCTTTGAGCAGGGGGTTGGACTAGATGACCTCCTGAGGTCCCTTCCAACCCTGATATTCTAGGATTCTTTAATAGCTGTATTAAAGTTTTGAATTCTTGAATGCTCATGGTCACTAAGGGAAGGACAACAGAGTAAGTTTAACATGGGTATTGCTGTTTATCAAACTTGGTCCTCAACAATCTGTGTCTTTTAACATTAACTTCCTTATCTTTCAAATCTAACACATTGAATAGGAACACAATAAAAGGCGGTGATGGTGTCAAGAATTAAGGTACTACTGGTAAAAACCACAACCCCGTACTCCAATGAGGTGGCTGGGCCCTTTTGGAAAGCAGTGGCTGAGTAGCAAGCCAGGAACTGCAGAGAAGCTGGATGCAGAGCGGAATCCCAGGAACTGCATGCAGAGCTTTCACAGTGGGGAACAGGCTGTGACTGCCAGACTTTACAGCTGAGTGCAGGTCTGTGCAAGACTTTTGAGGGAGCGGAGCAGCAGCAACTGGGTAGGGAGCCAGTGGGTAGGGTCCCCAGTGAGAGACACTAAATGAGCCTGGCCTGGAAACCTGCAAGCTCTGGTTTGCTTGTACAGAGACTGGACTGGAGAGGGCACCCCGGGCCTGAAGAGTCTTAACTCTCGATTAGACTGCCTACAATGCCTAGCTGCTGAATTACCTGCATTGCTTCTCTTGAGTTGCAGTACACCTAGCATGCTACTGGTACATTAGTGGTATGGTATTCTCCAGCACTGAGCAGTCTCAATAATTACAATAGCAACAAAGCATTCTAGATACACACAGTAGTCTTATACAACAGTGAATGTAGATTTTGTGGTAGCAATCTTTCCGTGATAAACAAAATTAATACTGATGCACAACTGAACTAAATCTGATTAGAAAGAATGTCTGAACTTAAAACAATTTAAATGGTTAATTCTTACTAAAATGGACAACCATAGAGTACAGATCTGCGGTGAATATAAACATGGCATTCGCCCAAATAAAATAGCTGCTTGCAGTAACACTTGTAAAATTTGATATTTTACATGTCCTCTAGAATGACATTGCCTTCTAATGTATTGTTTTCTTTTTACTCTAGTTTTCTAAATTGCTAATCAACTAATCGCTCCAATAGTTATTTTTTGCAGCCATTATACATTTAAATAAACAAAATCCAAAATAATTAAGACAGAACAATTAAAATGGATTGAAAAGCATGCTAATGGACAAAATTCGTTTATTCAAATTCTGTTTTTCATTCCTCACGACATTTGCTGGTCAATTTGCTTAATGGATTTTCAATCTCCTCACACTCTTTTTGGTGACATTTACTTTAAAAAGTACATTATCTTTTCAATTCTGTTTCCATTTTAAAAGAATGTTTCTTGTAATGAGCACAGGCTTGAAATGGAGTACTTGTGGCACCTTAGAGACTAACCAATTTATTTGAGCATAAGCTGTCGTGTGAGCTGTAGCTCATGAAAGCTTATGCTCAAATAAACTGGTTAGTCTCTAAGGTGCCACAAGTACTCCTTTTCTTTTTGCAAATACAGACTAACACGGCTGTTACTCTGAGGCTTGAAATGTTGCTTTCTGGATATTTGTGAAAAGGTAGTTCCAACAAAGGCAAGTGAGAAAACTCGGAGCACATAGTTTTTTCCCTTCGGATTGCAACTTGAATCAAAGGTTATTTGGAAAAAGCTCAATTAAGGAAGGAGATGTAGGACTTTTGGCAATGTGAATGATTATTATTTCAAGCCCTGGCAGCAACTTTATTAAAAGGTAGCAATTTCATTAAAGGTGTACTGGTTAGTCATCTATGCATCGCCTTCAGAGGGGTAAAAGATACCAATAACTGTATAATTATGTTATCTGTACTCCTACATTGGACCACATTAAATAATGCATTAGAGGACCAAAGCTTTTTACTATATCTACATATTTTATTTTGTATTAATGTTTTCAACAAAATTACAAAAATGAATAAGCCACACTATATATTATATGCTTTATGCTTTTAGGTTCAGTTTCATTTAGTGAAAAAATGGACACAAGAAATACCCAGCCACAGAATCATGAGATTAGTGTATATTGATTACAAAATGTTGTTTTAGTCATGACATATCTAAGATACTTACATGGCTCCATTACCACATTATGAAAGACATCACACTTGCATATAATGCATCCATATGACACCAAGTCTGTGTGTGTTTCTACATTTAATTGCCCATGTAAACGAATTTTCTTCATTGCATCTGTGTTTGACAATTTTTATATAGTTCTGAATACTCTTAATGTATATTTCCATTTTCTAAATATTGCATAAGCTTTGCTAATATTTGGGATGTTGCTACCCATTTCTTGGTGTTCACTCTAAGACTGAACTCTTCTACCAACTCTTGTATACATATTTTTAAGAGGGGCATCTCTTTGTACTTTGGTCTATAGAAATGCCTTGGTACATATTGCTCCAGTATATATTTTTTATGATTCGTGGCCAGGAAACATTATGTAGGGCAAATTAGCTGCTGGTTGGCAGCATCTCCAGAATTTACCATGGTTAGCAAAACCTGCTTCATGTAGTCGTTCTAGGATTCTGTAAAATCTGTGTAAAGTTTGGTTTTGGAAGTGTCATACAGATAGTGAGTCAGATGCATTTCTGACAATCTGTCATATTTCTTCCCAGTCTACTTTTGACAAGGAAATTTAATAACTAAAACTCCTTTTTTAACTTTTATCTCAGATGTTGGCATGTATTACAAATAAGTCATTTATATATATTGCCTACAAGATTGTCTTTACTTTCCTAAAATATTAACACAGTCCTCTAACGAAGAGTTTTTCTACGCACAGTTTAATTGCGTATGCAGAGTTAATTGTAGGTAGTTGCCCATAGAAAGTGCCATGTGATAGAAGCAGGTGATATGTTTTGCACAAGAAATGGCAGGAATCTAATTAGTCAGTATTTATTGCTTGTTTATTTTTGCATCTACTTGTCCATCTGCTTATAAACACACCTAACTTTGTGCTATCTAGCTAGAGGTATTTTCATCTTTGGCAAAATTAAAGAGGCAGTGAAACAGATTCTGACCTCCACTTACTCCAGTGTAGCTTCATTTACTCAAAGGAGTGACAGTACTATGGATTTACACTGGTGTAAACAGTTCCAAATCTGGCCCTTGTATTCAAAAAGCAAATAACTGCAATGTATCCAAACATGAATGCAAATAAATTTTAGACAGTCTTTGAAGAGATCTCTTTGTGAGAGTCACCATTTTATATTTGCTTAATGTCATGTAGTCAAAGGCTGTGCTTTTTTTGTAACCAACAGTTTGTTTCATTAGCTCATGGCTCAATCCCAATTTTACCACACATCTGCAAGCCCCCTTAAGCTGGTAGTCTACACAGTGTATATATTGTGTACTATACTGCATACAATCTGGGATCCTATGCACATCCCATGCAGGCCATCCCCACCATGTCCCCACCTCCTGCTTGGAATGGTGGTAGCAGAAGAGGCCACGAGATCTGTCTGCTGTAAAGGTGGGGCCAGAAGACCCACTGTTGCTCTTCTTCAGGGAGGCTCAGACCTCCTTCCTCTTCTCCAGCACACTGCTCTGTCTTCAGGGAGGCTGTAGTCCAACCCAGAAAGAGGAAGACTGTAGCCCCACCCACCCAGCAAAGAATCCTGTGTCGTGTGTGTATGGGGCAGGGGCTACATCTGCCATCTCAGTCAAGGGCCCTGCTGGGTTGGTAGCAGGAGCCACACACACACAGATTCCTCTGTTAGGCAAGGTTTTGAAGTGGTGGCAGCCCACTCTACTTCTGGACTACAGGCTACCTGGGTCACTCCTCTTGCTCAGACTAGTGGTCCTTGTCTTCAGACAGGAGGGATGGGTTCTGGTCTAGGAGGAGGGAAACTTCAAGTTTCCCAGTACCTCAGAAGAGAGTCGTGGATATCCACAAGGAGGGCTTCCTGCCACAACTGCAATTTGAATTAATATAAATTGGTCCACTGTAAGTGGCATCCCATTTTGGCATCTTGCATGGATGGAGTGTGCTTTATGGGTGGCACTTGAAAGTGTACAGCTATTTTTATTCCCACAATTTGTCCTCTTTTTACAGCACTGTAACATGTTCTTTCAATATAATATTAACGTAGCTGTGAAGATATCAGAATTAAAGAAAAAATTAGCAATGCATTGTATAATACCTGGAAGTTAGAAGTGCTATGGAATAGGAAACCTTGAGAGTCTGTGCCTCAAAAAAAAAAAAAAAAAGCCTACCACCCTATGGGGAAGAAACATTAATTTTGCTGAAGTTAATGTGACATTTTTAAGTTAAAAAATTATACTTTTCCAACCATCAAAAGAATGCTTCTATTCCACATCTGTGTTGCCTTGCTGGCCAGCTTCCAGGGTTTAACAACAGTTTTGTCCTTCCTATCCAACTCCCTTTAAGCCAAATAGTCATACTGGAAGCAGTCAAAACACAGTGTTACCTACTCTCCAACTATTTATGAGTCTTGTGATATTTAGGGTTTGGTTTTTTTTTTCTTTTTTTAAACAGCCTCACCTCCTGGAGTCATGTGAATGTGAGTTTTGGCTTTCATTAAGAAAATTTGCAAGTTTCTAGCCTTCAGAGAAAAACTTGAGAATATTACCAGTGGCACCCTAAAAGCTCAGAAACCAGAAAAACAGAAAACCCAAAACGCATTAATTAAAAAACAAAAAACAAAAAAAAATAGTGATTCATAAGGCAATATCATGATTTGGGTTGTAGATATGATTTTTGAATGTTTAAGGGTTGGCGATATGCAAAGCAACATTTGTTTCTGAGAGGTTTAGTTAATTTGGAGCTTTTCCCTTACAACTCCTTAGTTTTCTGAATGACAGGAGATTACTAAGGAAGTTCCTCTTTAAAACCATCCAGCTCAGGTTCTTCAACTCAGCATTTGTATCAGGCAGTTCACTGGTTAACAGTCCACTATATGCCATGAGGAATACACCAGTTCACCATATGTGGAACATTGCCTGGTTGAGACTACTACCCACAGAAAACAGAAGGAAATGTTGGTCAAAAACACCTCTGTCATCTCTATGCCCAATAGGGTGACCAGACATCCCAATTTTAGGGGACTTGTCCTGCATCCCAACTTTACATAGGTTGGGACGCCCTTTGTCCCGATATCAGGACCATCCGGACCATGTCCTGCTCACCACGTCCTGGGGCAGCTCCTGGTGCCCACCCACCAGCAGGAGTGCTGTGTGCTGCAGGGGCAGGGCTTGCAGGCGCCGGGAGCAGGCAGAAAGCCCTCCGCCCTTCCCCGACCTGCGACCCTAGGAGCCAGATGACCTGCCTGCCGGATGCTTCCCGGGACGGAAGCCACTCCAGGTAAGCATCACCAAGATGTCCCACCTTGCCCCCTGGCAGGTCCCTCTGGCTCTTGGGGTGGGGGGGCTCTGCGTGCTGCCGGCGCCTGCAAGCCCTGCTCCGCGGCTCCAGCAGCTCCCATTGGCGCTTTTCCCGGCCAATGGGAGCCATGGAGCTCGCACTTGTGACGGGCATAGCACGTGTAGTCTGGAGACTCCCCTCGCCATGCTCACCCTAGGAGCCAGAGACCTCCCAGCAGGGCCGGTGAGTGCGGCCAGGGAAGGGGGCAGGGGTGTGATGGTGAGTGTCTGGGAGGTTTGTGGGGGGGTGCTGGGCTGTGAGGGTGTGGAGAGTGCTGGGCAGTGGGGGGGTTGTGTGTTTTGGGGTACTAGACAGTGGAGGCCTGTTTGGGGGTGCTGGGAAGTGGGGAGATCGGTGTGTATCAGGGCAGTGGGGCATTGTGTAGTTGTGGTAGTGGGGCTGTGGGGAAGGGCACTGGGAGGGAGGGAGGAAGGGGAAATCTGTGTGTATTGGGAAACTAGCGAGTAGGGGCTTCTGTGTGGGTTGCTGGGCAGCTGTGGTGGGGCTGTGGGCAGGGGGCGCTGGGCAGGGTGTGTGTGTGTGTGTGCACAGCACTGTACATTTGTGGTGGAAGGACTGTATGAGGGTTCTGGGCATAGTGGATCCAGGGGGCGCTGGGCAGGGGAGCTGTGTGGCACAGCATGGACCCACCCCCAACAGGAAGGGGCACTCTGGTAGCACAGGACCAGGCAGACCAGTGTGCCTCTGGCTCCAGTCGGGGCTGTGCACCTGTGTCTGTCTCTTCCCCCCCCGCCCCCCGAGCTCGCCCAATGTGTCCTGATATTTAACTCTTGCGATCTGGTCACCCTACTGCCCAACCATTGTAACTCATATGTCATGTTTGCAATGAGCACTAATATGGAATGTAACAGCCTATCTGATTCAAATCTGAATTCTCAAATTTCACTTACAAAGCTCTCAAAAACAAACACAAGTCAGCTTTATCTTCCTCAGCTTGTGCATCATCAACCTATGTTCCACTCAGCTCTATCACTGCAGTTATCCCATTTGTCCACTGAAGTTTTCCCAGTATCAAGTATTAGTAGTTCTATTTCATGATTCTGTATTCAGCTGTTGGCTGAGATTTTAAATGCTAATCACTTCATGTTTTCAAATGCAAAACTATAGAAATGTGTGGTTGATTATGTTATTAAATAGTGCTTAATTTTAGTTAAGTTGCCCTCAGGTGATTTGTGAAGAGCAGTACAGCGTTACTTATTGTGCATCTGCATTAGAAAATATCAAAACCAGAAAACATTTATTGGGTAACCTACTTTTTGGAGTAATCCATCAAAATACCAAATAATAAACCCACTATGAGATTAACATTTACTGTACCTTCTAATTATTGTAATCCTGAAAATACGAGTCACATTCACTCTTCAAACACACGTTTACACTATTATTTTATGCTTTTATCACTAACTGCAGCAATCTTAGCCAGTGAGCAAACAATACATTTCAGTTTCCAGTGTAAAATCCCAAACCAATGAGACTACTCATATGTACAGTTAAGCACATGCATGGCTGTTTGCAGAATTGGCTTTTAATAGCAGTTAGGTGCCTAAGTGCCCTTTTGAACACCCTTTCAGTCTGTTAAAATTCATAAATAAAACAAAATACCCCAACAGTAAAAATAGCAAAGCAAAAGAGTTGTTTTAATCAGTTTTCTAACTAGTTCTGCGCATTCTTGTCAAAGTTTGATTTTAAATAAATGAGCAAATGCTTTGGAATGAGAGAAAGGTTTAAACCAGGGGTCTCAAACTCAAATCACCAGGAGGGCCACATGAGGACTCGTACGTTAGCCCCGAGGGCCGCATCACACCCCGGCCCCCAGCTGCCCCCGCCACCCACTCCACCCACGCCTGTGGGGTGCAGCAGGGGGCTCAGGGGAGGGGGTTGGGGTGCAGGAGGGAGTGCAGGCTGCAGGAGGCGGCTCAGGGCAGGGAGTTGGGGTGCAGGAGGGAGTGAGCGGTATGGCAGGGGGTTGGGGTGCGGGAGGGGGCTCAGAGCAGGTAGTTGGGGTGTAGGAGGGAGTGAGGGGTGTGGTGGGGGCTTGGGGCAGGGGGCTGGGGTGCAGGAGGAAGTGCAGGGTGTGTCAGGGGTTTGGGGTGCAGGCAGGGGGCTCAGGGCAGGGAGTTAGGGTGCGGGGTGCAGGAGGGGTTCGGGTTCTGTCCCAGCACCGCTTACCTTGAGCGGCTCCAGGGTGGCAGGGGCGCACACTGGGGCCAGGGTAGGCTCCCTGCCTGCCCTGGCCCACACCGCTCCGGGAAGCGGTGGGCACCCTGTCCCTGTGGCCCCGGGGGGAGGGGGAGCAGAGAACTCCATGAGCTGTTCGTGCCTGTGGGTACCTCCCCCGAAGCTCCCATTGGCCATGCGTCCCCATTCCCGGCCAATGGGAGCTTCAGGGGAGGTTACCACAGGCAAGAACAGCTCACAGAGTCTCTGCTCCTCCTGCCCCCGGGGCCACAGGGAAGCGGCAGGCTGCTTCCCGAAGCGGCGCAGGGCCCTCAGCACCACAGGACTGGCAAATCTGCGAGCCAGATCCAAAGCACAGAAGAGCCAGATGTGGCCTGGGGCCATAGTTTGCCCACCCCTGGCCTGGAGCTAGGCTGGGGACGTGTCACGCTGGGGAGGGGATGGGGCGGCGGGGACTGCGGGGAGCTTGGCGGGCCGCAGGGAAGAACTCTGCGGGCCACATGCGGCCCGCGTGTTTGAGACCCCTGGTTTAAACAGAAAACTGGGTTTTCACCTTCAGCTGCAATTCAGCTTTTGCCTTAAACCTCATTCTCCACAGAAAGTTTCACAAGTTCATAAATTGAACAATAATCTGAACACTGAGGAACAGAACAACAATTTTGGGAGGTGGGGGAATCAGGTAGGACACTAGTGGGTAAAAACAAGGCAAAGAGCTATACATAAAATGAAAAATTGTGCCACAATGAAGACTACTTAAAGTAAAAACTCTTTTCAGGATATTAGAACTCATTTCCTCATGTCCTTTTTTAAACAGCTGAAAGAGACTTGAGGAAGTGAGTCAAAATCCTGGAAGATGTTTGCTCTACACTAAAAAGAAAAACAACATCTGTAAAATAACATGTGCATATATACATTGAGAAAGATAATGTGCAATGGCTTCTTCTCTCACGCATTTACCTTCATCAGTGGAGAGTGCAGGACAGCCCAAAAGTGATTACTGTCTCTCTTTACCAAACCAATAACATAATAGATCTTCTGTCATGTACTGTATATAAATGTTGTTGAGCCTCTTTGATGCTTTGAAATTCTTTTTTCCAGATTTTGTTACTTCTTACCTTAAGATTTTTTCAGATTGTTTACTGAAAATTCAGGGTGCAAAGAAACTTTTCTTCAAAATATAAATGCATAGCATTTTATGTTTAGTTAAACTGAATGATAGATTTGTTACAAAATATTTAAAATATTTTGAATCTACAAAGAGTTATACTGTAATTACAACAAATTTCTATATTGTATTAAATTAAAGAATAGAATATACAGAATGTAGAGGCAGCATTAGGCCACAGAACAGAACTGGAAGTCAAGCTAGGTTGAAATTCTTCCATTTACTTTGGTGGGGCTAGGATTTCATTACCAGAGTCTATTCTAGACTTTGCCCCTGGCTTACTGTTCTACCTTGGTCAAGTCACAACCTTTCCGCCTCAGTTTCTCCATCTGTAAAACAGAGTAATACTTACCACTCTTTGTAAAGGGGTAACCCCTCTGATCTACATATGAGCAAGGAAATATTGTTGAAACCACACAATTTGTAAGAAGTTACTGAAGTAAAATGAAAAGTATGTGAAGATTCACCATAGCCTAATTGTGTTAAGAGTTAGAATAATTTATGTCATTGTGTTAGAAAAACAGCACACAGAAATGTCACCAATTTGTATCAATAGTATTTCAATTGGATTTGAATATAAATCCTGCTTCTTCCCAAACCCTGCACATTCTCTGTTACACAGAAATGAGTATATCCTAGAGGAATCAAATGTAGGCACGTGATCACAGTAGTTTCCCAGTGACTCTGGCAGGAAAAGTACAGTATTGCACAATCCTTGACATTTCCATTCTGCTCCTGGCAGCGCTTCGGGCAACCAATATGCGCAGGAGACTCATAACTATACTCACCTATGTAGGGAAGGGAGGAAAACACAAACAGAATTGCTGGGAGATGGAGGTAAAACACACACAGAAATGGAAGGATGGGGAATCAAATAACTTAGCAACAGTCCATCTGAATTTTTAGCAAGCTCCCCCAGGGCTGGCAGGTGTTGGGAACATAATGGAGATAGACACGCACCTTCCAGGCAGAGGGCACACCTTATATTACTGTTTAGTTGTCTGAATAAGAGTGTTGATGGGCTCTGAAAGGAACCATGCCCAATCATAGCAGCAGAGTGAATGGGATGAGAGGATTTTCAGGAAGCCTGGGAGGAATAACAAAAAAGGGCTAGATCCACAAAGGGATTTTTGGCACCTAACTGCCACTTTAGATGCCAAAATGTAGATCCTCAAACACCCTGCTCATGGCTGCAGACATCTAAAGTCCCTAGGTGCCTAAATTTCCTCTGGTAAAGTCCCCCAGGCACCTACAAAAATCTGCCAGTGACCGTCTGCACAGTCACCTTAGGGGGGTGCCTAACTCATGCCTAAGCGTCAGTGCAATCCTGAAGCTGGCCCTGCCCACCTTACCTGTGCGGAAAACCAGTGAACACTGTCAGAAGCCGTTTACATAATCAGGCCTCACACAGTGACAAAACAGTGGAGGAAGTGATAGTTCCAGACCTGTTTATAACTTTTAGCCCAGTGGTCAGGGCACACATCCCAGATGTGGAAGACCTGGTTCAATTCCCCCCACCGCCCCGCAACCTGATGTGGAGAAAGGACTAGAATTGGAGTCATCACCTCCCAGGAGAGGACCCTCACCACTGGGCTGTGGAGTATTCTGGGAATGGTCTCTCTCATACTCTCCCATTAAAACTGTTCCGCTGCATATAAATAATTAAATATGCACAGAAGGAGGCCTGGAACCTGGGTCTCTCACATGGTGATTGCCATAACCACTGGGCTATAGACTCATTCTCACTCTTTTCCACAGCTCTGTGGTTAGGGCACTCTCTTGGGAGGCAGAAGACGCAAGTTCACATCTCTACTCCACAGCAGACAGAGGGGGGAATTGAGCCTGGGTCTTCCACATTCTGGGGCTAAAAGTTATAAGGCAAGGTGCCACCACCTCCTCCATATTTTTAAAGAGAAAGTTTAGGTGCCTAATTTCAGGTGAGCGTTCATAGCTGTGAATCCTGAGCAGAGGGAGGCACCTCCCACCTGCCAAGACATAAGGCATCTGAGGGATAGGGCTTATGAACCCCTTCTCTCCTTGGCATTTCTTATTGGCTAGTCTAGGTGGCTCCCTGTTAAGCTTGCTGACTTTTGTGGGTCCCATTCTTAGATGCTTAACTCTGTCTCATGCATTGTACAGGATGCCTGGTTGCCTAACTCAGGACTGTGAATTCTACTGGGCACCTCACAGAAGCTGTTGCAATGTTGAGTCCAAGTCCCCTCTGGGAATCTAACCTGAAGATTCTAAAAGAACATCCCACAAAAAGAGTGGATGAACTAAAAAAAAAAAGTAAAAGGGGAGAAGATGGCAATAAACTGAGATGCAGAAAACACAAGGACAGGGAAAGGGCACAAAATACCAGCAGCGAAGCGAGGGGACTGAAGGTTTAGTTTGGTACCAATTCATTCTCTTTTTGCAAAAGTCAGGGAGAGGCAGGGGAGGAGAGAAACTCTTGACTATCCGATAAAGAAATTAATTGTGATGTAAAACACGGACAGACACATACACCCCCCCACACACACACATAAACAGACACTTACCCAAAGACAAACATTTTTACTATAGTGAGTCTTACATACTATTCACTTCTCATCCCATTCTAATGCACTAATTCTCATTCACTATTCACTTCTCATCAATATTAGTAAATTCATCTACGGTGCCATTCAAAGCAAATAACTCCAGAAAATGTGTCTGAATCTAATCAAGTAAGTAATCAAGAGAAAGAAATAATCTCCCCTGCACCTTCTACTCCTTGACACAAGAGCCTGGATTTGGTGACCTTCAGGACATGTTGCAAGGCTGACCTGTTTTCCCAGGCTTTTCCTGAGGAAAGGGAGGGCTGATTTGAAGGTCAGGGACAACCAGATGACTACTTAAGGGGCTGGGGTCAGAAATGGTATCTGGAGGTTAGTAGACATTGGGGGAAGTTAAATGTAATTATCTTTTATATGCTTACAAGAAGTTTGGACAGTAACCTCTTGTGGGAGGGGTTGTTAGTTGGTTGGTTTGGTGGCCCTTTCGACCCATGTAATTTCTGTACAAAACTAGAGCACTGAACTGGTATTTCATAAATGTAAAGAAATGTGGGCTACAAACTTAGGCGAGACCATGCTCAGCTTCATCGCACCTAACTTTTAAGCGCCTAGAAAATCACTGGGACTCAAAGCCTGAGTTTAGCACAAAAGCCAGCATGCTAGGTGATGCCTTGCCTAAACTAGCCAATGGGAGATACCAAGCCAATGGTTTATGCTAAGCCCCACCCTTCTTGAGACAGGTACCTGTCTGGGCTGCAGGGAGGCACCTCCCTCCACTTGGAATTCTCAGGCTTGGTCTACACTACAAATTTGTGTGGATATAACTATGTAGCTCAGGGGTGTGGCTTCTCCTGTTGACATAGCTACCACCCCTGTGTCAATGGGAGAAGCTTCACTAAGTAACACAGCTGCACCGGTGCAGCTGCAGCACTGTAAATGTAGACAAGCCCTCAGCTGCAACCCCTATGCCATTTTTGCAAGAAGCCAGGGGGGAAAAGGGCAGGAGGACAACCTCCCTCATAATAACTTTTAGCCCAGTGGTTAGGGTACTCACCTGGGATGTGGAAGACCTGTTTCACATTCCCCATGGGAAGGGATCTGCTATTTCAAGTGAATACCCTAACCACTGAGCTATAGGAGACTCTGATGTGGGGCTCCCTCACTCATCCTGTTGAAGTTGTTCCACTGTGGCTAAATAATTACAAAATTCAATGCAGGAAGGGGACACCCACTCCCAGTGTGCTAACCACCAGGCTACAGAGTCTCTCTCAGCTGTTCCACTGTGGATACATTAAAGAATCATTGGGCCAGAGAGGGTTATCTGCAAGACCCCACTTTCAAGAATTAGGAGAGAAAAGTTCAACCACCTTTTGTTTTCTGTCACCATGCACTGCTTCCCTCCACCCTTAGCTTCAAATAAGGGAGGGAGGAATCAATTTTTTTAAGTGGTCAGGCTTCCAATTTTGATTCAAACAGTGAGCTGAATTCATCCCTGGTGCAACTCCTTTAAATCATTAGAGTTATCCAAGGGGTAAATTTAGGCCACTGAGAACATCTGATGGCTTTTCCCCTACACCTCTTTTATTAAACATTTTGATGGGGAAATCCTGAATTTGTCAGCCTGATATATCACAGTTACTACACTGACAGATTGTCATCAGTAGCTTGAGTTGGGTTTGACATTGCCTGACCTTCTATACAATCTAAATCTGGATGATGGCAACTCCTCAGGTTTCACAGACATACTCGTAGAGCAGAGACTGATTCTGCCACCTTTTTCATGTTGAGTACATTCTTTCTACTGCAAGTTGCCCCATTTATTTCAGCAGGACTACCTGCAGATTTAAGCTAAAACTCGGCATAAAGGTGATAGGAATTGCTAAATGCCTGAGTCTGAGTGACCTGTCTAAACAAAAGAGGGCAATAAATTAGAATGACAATGGCATGACAGGTTTCAGAGTGAGGAGCATACATATTTGCTGTCCCATCGGTACCATCAACTCAGTTCTCCAGTACACTAGGCACAGCATGAGTGAAATGACTTAAAAATCCACAAGCCCAGTGCAAGAACTAGAAAGCCTCCTTTAAAAGAGGGCTTGACAGGTATTCTAACTTAGAAAGAACAGGTGATTAAAAGTTTGTCTCTCACAAGACTGACAAAATGCATAAATAGGTTGACTAGGAGATGCTCTACTAAATACAGTCATGTAACAGTGCCCTCAAAATCATCTGTGTAGAAAGAATGAAACCTGTGACATCCCTGACGACTACATTTCACTTACACCTTCGCCTCTGCTGCTGGAAGCCGGACTCCTCCTCTTGAAAGTATTTCTCGTTACCATTTCTACTGTTTAACAGCCATCTGACCACAGGGACACTTTGTACTGATTACGAGATAGTTTACTGCCAAAACAACCCAACCCGGGCAGATGCAAGACCCCTCCCCCACCGACAGATAATAGTTCTCTGAGAAACAAAAAAGGTGCATTAAGTACTAACACTCCTTTCCTGGATGTGGTAGCCAGACTCGCACGCCTGAATAGGAAATACTGTATTACCAAAAAATGCAGCTGCCATTGGCTCGGGAGCAGTGATTGTTTCTGCTTCCCTCACAGTAGCCCATTCGGACACTGCAGGAGCTATCAGGCTACCGCGCTTCCCCCTCCAAAACCAGTGCAAGCCTGGCTTCAGGAAGCACTACAGGAGCATGACGAGACTTGGCATTGGAGGCAGCAAGGAGAGCTCACGCGCCTCCAAAAATCGCGCTCAAGCTATTCATTGGCAGGACACGCTCTGCAAGGACTTGCCAAAGTTCGTGCAACTGAAACTCAGGCGAGTGGTCAATGCAACGCAACAAATACCCGGCCCCCCGTAGCAGGAGGGATCGCTAAGCAACGCGAGGAACCTGTCCTCTGCGTGAACCGCTGCAGCGCCAGAGTTTTCACAATAAACACAGCTGGCGCGGCGACCTGGTCGATCTTTATCAATGGAGTGAGGTAAGAAAGCCAGGCGCACCTTCCTTCCCAGGCAGAGGCATAGGTGCTGAACTAGGGGTGCCGGGTTTACAGTTTGGTCAATGGCTCTCAGTACCCCACTCCTCCCCCCACACACAAATTGTCCCCGCGCTCCTAGGCAGATGACCAGAAATAACTGTTTGCAATTCTCCACAAACGCCTCCACGCACCCCTGCGCTGCCACCCACCCTGCCTGTCCCAGCGCTGCTCTGGAAGCTGAGGTGCACGAGCTTTGCTAGCCCCTCACCGGCGACTGCGCAGCCCAAGTGCCCGCGGGCGCAGCTGCTGAGTGCTGCCCCTTCCCTCCCCGCTTCTGGGAGCGGCGCACCGGCTCCCCCTGCACACGACGCGGGCCGTTGTAGCGCGGACCCCCCTCCCGGCAGCGGCTAGACCACGCGGCGCAGTCCCACCTGTTGGAAAGCTCAGCAGCAGCACAGCGCCCGCAAGCTCCCAGGCCAGGTAAGAGCCTTTCATGCTGCCGCTGCGCCTTCCCCGGCGCCGCGCTCCTCGCTCCCCGCGCGGCCACCAGCCTCCCGCGCGCCCAGACAGCTCCGCAGCAGCCGAGTGCAGGAGGGAGAGAGCCGGGAGCGCACAGCCACCGCCGCCCCCAACCTGCTCCTCCTCCAGCCACGCCTCTGCCCTGGCCCCCCTCCTCCCGGATCCCAGTGGCGGGCGGCTCAGGCAAGCACTGCTCGCTCGAGCTTCGCGGCGGGGGGGTGGGCTCAGAGCCCCCGAGTCTCACCCGGTTCCAGGACCTCCGTCCCTTTCAGCTGATGCCAAGGGCGGGCCAGAAACTCTGCGGGGTGGCGCCGTGTGTCAGGGAGAGGGGCACAAAAATTAACGGGAATTGGCTTCATACGCTAGAGAACGGGGGAAAGTATCCCGGGAGCCCGCCTAATGCGCCGCATGGAGAAGCGACCAGCCAGCAGCTTGGTCATAGATTTAAGCCTCAGCACTCACAGTAAACTGAGGGCGAAGGGCATGTTAATAGGAAGGATCCGCGTCAATCCTGCGTGTAGCCTCCCTGGGACTTTTCTTTTTTTGTGTATAAATATATAATGTATTCAGTATAGTGTTTCGAAAAATAAGTTCCCATCATCTCAGAATACAAATAAAACACTTAACTGTAAACTCAGCCTGTTACAGTACAACAACTCTATACCTTAGATCTCTTTGGTTGGGCCATGAGCACAAACATCTTTGACCATAGGCTTTGTGTTCTATCACCTAATGGTGCAGTAAAGACTTCTGGTTATTCTCTACTCTAATGCGTACATTCTGTAAAGATTTAATCTTTGTTGTAATGCACAATAAACCCATATTGACTACAGAAATAACTGGTTAGTTTTGGACAAACAGTACATGCAGCAAAAGAATGAATACCCTTTGAATGCCAATCCTGAAAGCCAAAAGATTCACATGCTCCTTGAGTGTAGAAATGTAAGAAGGTAGTTTTAAATTATATGAAATACACCAGTGTTAGGGCAGGATTGGGCCCTAGAAAGAGAGCTCCTTCTTTAATAAAAAGAGCTACTGCTAAACAGAGTCACTTTCCTTTAAGCAAGAACCTGTCATACTATGGGATCAAATATCTCTGCCACAGTGAAAAAAGGGAGGAAATTCTTTACAGAAATAAATATAAATATACATACAGAGATACATTTTTTGTATTTTATAAAAATAATTACATGCTGGCTAATATATAATACGTATATATACCTAAACATAGACATAGGTGTTTAACAGCACTGAAATTCCACTCAGCTTGCCCCCCATAAAAGTATCATAGAGCGATTGACACTAGACAATCAAGACAAAGCCCTACTAATACCTACACGCGCTCACATGCAGCAAGAACTTTTATATACTATTAGACATCCAGAGAGAGAAAAGACACACTTGGGAAGTGTCAAAGAAAACTGTCAAAAAATGTAAAAAAAAAACCAAAAACCTTGTTTATTTTCCATCTGGATGTAGAGAGGGAGATAGGACAACTTTTAACAGGGAAAGTACAACCAGAATCAATGTGGACTTTTTAAATGTCAAGTGTGTCAGTAAAGATCAGAAAAGTTATTGAAAGTAAGTTATTCATTTTCTTTTTTCCAAAACTGTTAGATTTTTCCAAGGTTAACAGCATTGTCCCATATGGTCAGTCATTAGATCAAAGTCTTGTCTTGCATGTTTAAAATGGCTGTCTAAATTTCTCTGTTTTCATTTTAGACAACTAGTCTCTATTGCTGGGCAGATCCTGCCTTTGCCTGCAAAGGAGAATATATTTTTTAAATCAAATAGCATTCTTTAAAATCACATTTCTCACTAGGAGTCAGCCTCAAAATTAATTTCAGAGGGGAGGGGGATTTTAATAACCAAACTTTTAAAAATTTCAGTACAAGTCTATTCACTGCTACTGAGGAAGAGGGTATCTCAGACTCCCTTTATATCTAATTTATAAAATGCTTATTAAAGGCCATTGTCCCTATGATCTTAAATCAGTATTACCATTTTAGTCAAAGAGTTTTCCAGATGTCAAAAGCATAGATACAATCTTCACTAGATCTTTAAAAACTATAAAAACTATATCCTATTCTTAAAGATATGTCTTGTGTTAACACATCCATGGTACCCTATTATAAAAATTGTCCTATAAGTAGAAGCTTAAGCAGAAAATGAAGGTTCTAAACTTCTTGATAAAACCCTTTGTGAGTTTATAGTCTGCAATCTATATTAAGAAAAGAGAAGTTCTTACAAACTACAGGGTCCTGTGTTTTTCCCCTTTGCTACATGTCCGCATAGAAAATCCTGTGGAAGGCTATAGTAATAAGTTTCAGTCAGTAAGGGCACTGTAACCCAGTGCAGTGAATTTGTTTGAAAAGATTTGCAAAAAAGTTATTCTTCCCCAAGTTTTTTTCACTTCTGAGGATGGTGTGTAAAGCAAAAGACCAAAATAGCTTAACGTAACAGGAAAATATACAGAAACAACCCATTTTAGTTACAACTCAGTCCTGTGACCAGTGAGCGTAGAACTCTTGCCTTCACAAAAGCATTCTGCCTCTCATAGGTGTATTTTTATATCATTTACTCAGTGTCTGATTGGGCCTTCAAACTCTAGCCCTGCTACTTCATTCTATTCTGTGTCAGGTCTGAACAAGGAATTAACTCCTTGCTTGCTGGAAATCAAGTCAGCCCTTTACATACTGTGACAGGTTCTGTTATAAGTCATGAAAAATCCTTCTGGGATTTCTTCCAGATGAAATGCTTTGCATATCTAAAAATCTAAATAAGTTATTTGAAAGAGGTTGTCAAGCTTTTTTCCTTCTGAGGTGATTAGATCCACATGAGACTGAGTGAACTCCTCCAATATTTTCCTTAAATTGCATTTTTTGTGAATGAATTACTTTGGTAAATTAATCAAGGGAATATTTCTATCTGCATATAAACTGCAATAAAAATACTCTGAAACCAATAAAAATAATAAAATTCTTGATTGATCTGATGTACATCGGAAGAGTGAGTAAGGGAATAAAGCATTTGCTTCTTGGCTATACTCTTCCTACTTGTAGCCCCGTGAGTTGAAAAGCTCAAAGCTTGTGTTTGCTTAACACATTTTAATTTAGTTATTTAGTACTTAGTAAAACTAAAGATGTGCCAAATAAAGCGCCATCAGTGTTTGTCTAGTCCCATTTTGTTTATTTAATGGAGATTTGTCAGTTCCTCTAATCTGTCAAAAAAATGGGGTCAGGGTTACAGAGTTAACCACATCTGGGACTCCTCTTGGTCTCACCGAGCACATCCCCTCTAGGTCAGGCTATCATGTGATTCCCATTCTCAGACTATGTCTTTGTTGTAGTTCCTATGCATCAACCATGATTACTTCAGCAGATCTGATTTACATCCAGATCTACAATTCTGTTCCCTCCGGGAGCAATGATAGTGGTAACCAGTGACAAGACAGCCTTCTTAAATCAGAGTATTGTTTTCTCTGAAATGCTAATGTTCTAATGAACAGTTTAGACTGTACATAAGTCTGGCTTACCAGGTGACTCTAACTTCTTATAGATTCGTCCTCAGGACCTCTCACTGTATCAACCTGTCTCCCTGTCAGAGCTCACTAACAACTTCCTGATCAGCTGCTGGTAATTGATTCCTTCAACAGAAATCAAGTCATGTTTAACTGATTATAGCCCCAGGCTGCTGGAACAATTTGTGTAGTGAGGATGCTGAGAGCCATTGAACCATTGAATGCAACTGATGAAGTGAGCTGTAGCTCACGAAAGCTTATGCTCAAACAAATTGGTTAGTCTCTAAGGTGCCACAAGTACTCCTTTTCTTTTTGCGAATACAGACTAACACGGCTGCTACTCTGAAACCTGTCATTGAACCAAACTGTAACCCATATATAATGGAAACCACTTCAAGCTGCCGCACCCCCAGCACCAATGTATAGCCCTTTGCTCCAGTAATTCACAGCCTTGGCAAAACAAAGTTTGCCATTTACTGGAGACAGAAAGTAGGATCCTCAAAGCTAACAGCTTTCTCCATTGTCTTTCAAGTGTGTGCCTGGATGATCTTAGCTGGAATCATAGGCCTTATCTACACTACCAAGTTTTGTCAACAAAAACTGCCTTTTGTCGACAAAACAATGAATGCGTACACACTGCGATGTGACTTTTGTCAGGAAAAATGCCCAGCTTTGGCAACAAAATACAACCACCCCGACGGGAGACATATATCTTTTTCCTCTAAATTTTTCTTGACAAAGTGCCAGTGTAGACACCACGCTTGATTTCATAACTTTAATTGGCCTTCAGGAGGTGTCCCACAATGCCTATTGTGACCACTCTGGTCAGCAGTTTGAAATCTACTGCCCTGCAGCCAGGTAAACAGCCATCCACCCTTCCCCCTTAAAAGCCTTGGGAATTTTTGAAATTCCATTTCCTGCTGGATCAGTGTGGAGAGGTCTCATCACATCTTCCTAGGTGACCATGATGGGTTATCGAAGCAAACGCTATCCTGCTTGGACCACTGCAGAGCTGTTGAATCTGATCAGTATATGGGGAGAGGAGGCTGTGCAGTCACAGCTGTGCTTGAGCCATAGGAATTGGGATACCTACGGGCACATTTCTCAAGGCTTGTGCGAAAAGGGCTATGATTGGGACATGCTGCAGTGCAGAGCGAAGATAAAGGAGCTGAGGCAGGTGTACCATAAGGCGAGGGAGCAAACCATCGCTCCGCTGCTTCACCTAAGACCTGCAGGTTCTATAAGGAGCTGGATGCTATCCTCAGTGGTGACCCCACCTCCACAAGCCCCGTGCATACTTCGGCAGGCCTGGAGGCGGCAGAAAGAGGACCTAACCTGGAGGATGAAGTTATTGATGAAGAGATGGAGTTAGATGACGATGTGGAATTCCCAGCGGGGTCGCCCGGTGGGGCAGGCAGCCAGGAACTGTTCTCCATTCCAGAGGTGTCTAGCCAGTCTCAGCAATTGCTCTCTGGTGAGCAAGAAGCAGGAGAAGAGACGCCTGATAAGTGGCTGTGGTTTGTGTAGTGTGGAGGTGGGTTCAGGATATAGAAATGTGGAAGGCTGACTGTGTTTCTGTGAGCTGGACATTTCCCCATGTAGCTAATCGGTGTGGCAGAACAGGGTGTTGATGGACACCAAGATCTCACGGGAATCCTCCAGAGAGAGATCTCCAGGAAAGTTTCCTGGAGGTACTCGGTAATCCTTTGCTGAAGGTTCTATGGCAGAGCAGCTTTGTTCCTTCCCCCATTGTAGGAAACTTTCCTGCACCATTCAGCAATCACTTGTACAGGGACCAAAGAGGCACACAGGCGAGCAGCATAGGGAGCAGGGCAAAAGCCACAAGCATGGAGTAGATGTACACTCATTTCCCTTCTTACCCTTAGCAGTGAGATATCTGCTAGAATGACCCCTGCCTGTGGAAAAGTGTGGCAGAATTTTATAATTTTTTCCCTAGTCAGCCGCACCATGACCCTTGCAGAGTGTGTGCTCTTTTCCCCATGTGGAGCACCTCCCTCCCACCACACCAACACTCACCGGGTTTGGGTGTTCGCAGAGATGTGTGCCTGCCATGTTATGTTGCAAAAGGTGTATTTAACTGAAATGTTTCAATGCTGTGTATGAATTTAACAATCCTGCTTCTGTGCATTGTCCCTTATGCTTCAGCAGATGTGGCCTTCAGGAACACCCCCCACACCCCAGCTGAGCATCTCCACCAGATAAGAAAGCGCCCAGGACGCAGCAAAGAAGACATGTTCCATGAATGTTCCAATGCAGAGAAAAGGGAACACAAGGAGTGCTAGGAAGCCAAACGGCAGGACAAAAAAGAGAAGCAGGAGTTTAAGGACGCAACTGAGCGGATGATTAAAGTAATGAAGGAGCAAACACAGATGCTGAAGTCTTTAATAATGCTGCAGATTGAGCAGATCTGTGCCCGCCCTCCCCTGCAGCACACTCAGAACTCTTCCATGTCTCCTCCCCTTCCCCCAACTCCACTTGCACATTCCTTTCCACTTTCCAGGACTTCTCGGTTTCCCCTTCACTCCACCTCCTCGTGCAACTTTCACAATGATAGCTGGACCTACACACAGCTGTGAAAGTCTGCCCTTCCCTGGTTCCTCCTTTCACACCAAGCATCTGTGTGTGTTTGTGTGTGCTGTTTCTTGTGCTGTAAAAGCAAAGTTTTCGAATGGTAACTCATCTTTATTTGTTTCCTACAAATTGAGATTGCAGGCAGTACCAATACATGCATAGGCATTTTAATCATGTGCTTACTGGAATGCCAGGCCCCAAATGTCACCATTCCTTCCTAGGAAAACTACATGTGATGTAACATTGCAGCGCCAATCACAGAGAGATACGTTACTGGTTCTCATTTTCAAAGTGTTGCGTCAAAGCCTCCCTGATTCGAATTGCCCCCCTCCAGGCTCCTCTGATAGCTCTGGTATCTCGCTGCTCAAAATCAGCAGCCAAGCGGGCTGCCTCAACACTGCAGCCCTGAGCAAACCTTTCACCTTAGCTTCACAGAGATTATGCAGTGTACATCACGTGGCTATGACCATGGGAATATTGTCCTCATTAAGGTCTAACCTGCCATAAAGGCATCACCAGTGCACCTTTAATCCGCCAAAGGCACATTCAACTGTCATCTGGCACCTATTCAGCCTGTTGTTGAACTGCTCCTTACTGCTGACCAAGTGTCCCATGTAAGGTTTCATAAGCCATGGCTGTAAGGGGTACGCCGGGTCTCCCAGGATCACTATGGGCATTTCAACATCCCTCACTGTAATCGTCTCGTTTGGAAAGAAAGTTCCCGCTTGTAGCTCTCTGTACATGCCGGTGTTCCTGAAAATGTGTGCATTGTGCACCTTCCCGGACCACCCCGCTTTGATGTCAGTGAAATGCCCATGGTGATCCCACATTTAGTCAATTGCAGGACTGGGCCCTAATGTCTCTGCCCCAGATTAGATGAGGAGTGGCTTTCTTTGAGATATATTGGGCACTTTCACCATTCCTCTCGCATATCCTTGGCACACGGTGGGTTTCTTGGACTCCTGCAGGCTCCTCATTCCCTTACTGGATGCTACAGGGGGTCCCTCTGCAAGAAGTTTTGGGTGCCAGTGGAGGGTGCGGTCCTGGGAGTTGTGCAGGCTCCTCATGGTCACTTGCAGGGAGCAGGAGGTGCTCCACCTCAGCAGCACCCTGGGCGTTAGCCACAGGAGAAGGAAGTGGCCGCTGTTCACAGAGAGGAGCAGTGGCCATGACAGCAGTCAGTCCCTGAAGTCGTTCGGCCATCTGTTCTAGCAGCCTCTCCATTAGGGAATGCTCCTGTTCTCTATGGTGTGCCTCCCGCTCTGTGAACCAATTCATCAGTGTCTCTTCCTGCTGAATGCCTGATCCTCCTGTGCCCTGAGGAGCTCAAACTACTCCTGGTTCTCTGTGTGTGTGCCAATGAGCAGCTCCTTCAGGGTCTTTCTCTGTCTGCCTCTGCTGTTTCTAAAATGCTGCTCCTGCCCTTCTGGCAGAATGTTTTCCCTCTCACCAGTAGAAGGTCCTGCCAAATCTAAGACAAGGGTGGCATTTTGTTTTTTTTTCCCTTTGGAAGAAGCCAAGAAATTCCCCTACATGACATATCTTTGCTATGGAAGGCCACAATATTGTTACTTTTCAGCATTCCAGGAATGTTACTGTTAGTCTATCTTTGGTTCTCAGAAAACTTTTGCAGCCCATGGAGAAGAAGCAGAGGCTACTAATCGTAAGATATATATAATAATATTTTCTGTTAATTAAAATTGTCATAGTGTATCAATGGGAAGTTGGCAGTTCCTTCCAGGGGTTACATTACCTGTTTGCAGATTTCTTCTTTTAAAGGTCAACAATTGGAGACCATAGCAGTTTTCAAGGTACCAGATATGGAAAAGAGAGATGGCTTTCCAGTCCTTTGGAGGAAATCTGGCAATCTATGCCAGAGAGATGTTTCTACTAGTGGACACCCCTCTACATATTGCTGAATGGAGGGTTTTGGTCAGCTATGAAGGAGGACCAAGCAGATTTCCACTGCTGTTGAATCTCAACCCCCACTACGCCAGAAATTTGCTGAAACCAAGGGCTTGACCACAATTTTATTTTGTTCCCTGAAGTTTCAGATCGTCAAGCCCCTGGCCTCTCTGCAGCAAAGGAACACCACACTCTGTTTATCCAACTGCCAGAGTGGCTCCTTCTCCCACCCGTTTCCCCCACCATGTGCAGCATGGCTACATGCAGGCAAAGGACAGATAGCTGGGACAGGGATGGTAAAAACTTTGTAATCTTCCAAGGGAGAAAGGACTAGCTTTTCCTCAGACAAAACAAAGCGTCCCCTTCCTTTGATCACCCAAACCCGCCCCCAGCTCCACTTTGTATGGGGATGGTAAAATTGGGGAGAGAGGGAGAAGCACTGCAACTGTGTAATCTTCCAAGGGACAAAAGAGAGCTGATACAAACTTTAAACAAGCTACTGTAATTCCCATACTGTCCCATTCCCAACCAGCACCTTTCTAAGCCCACACACTCCCTTCCCCCAGTCCACAGGACCCTAGGGCCATCGCTGCCTGCATGCTGGCCGAGAATTGCACAGTCACAGGGTCACAATTGTTCATTAATAATCTGTTTTATAGCTTCTGTCAAATGCATAATGGTGGTTCATTAGAAATCAATAAAATCATTGATTTATAGCCAGGTCTTACTCAGAGTTCATGTAAGGTTGAAGCAGAGTGGGGGCTGGGCTTAAAATCAGGAATGTAGCGCCAGAATGAGAGGTAATATTGGTAGGGGTCTGTTGTAACTTACCAGCCTTGGGTTCTGATTCCTGCCGTGGCTCAGGGTAGTCCATGAGCTTGTCAGGTGGGGCTTCCTCAATTGGCTCCTACACACAGAGGTGCAGGATCACATGCTCCTTGTCCTCCAGGTCTTCCAAGGCATCCTCCACGGTCCCTGCTGCCTCCTCACCCAAGTCCTCATCGGGATCCCATTGGACAATGAGGCCAGCAGGGATGAGGAGGGGGTCATGAGCCACTTCAGGATGTGTACTGGGAGCCTATTACAGCACTGGGTCCTGCTTATCATAGAAGGGGCGTGTACAAATGAGCCCCCTGGAGCAACTGTTGGAATCTTTTTCCCTTCTGTGCTTGATGCGTTCCCAGCACTGGGCCAGAATCCGCTCCAGCCTCTGTGAAATTTCCTAGTACACATGTAAGTTCCTGCTGCTCCGGGAGAAGTCATGGAGGACGGTGTACTCTGATCACACACAGATCAGCATCAGGGAGTCGTCAGTGGGCCAAGCGGCTGTTCTCTCAGCAGAATCCATGTTCACCTGTATTGATCAAAAGAGTGCAGTGGAAAGCTGTTCTGAGGTGGTCAGTGCAGCTCGCTACTACCTGTGACAAGGAGGGATAAGGACCTTTATAGAATGTGTCAGGATCACACAGAAAAGGGTTTAGTGCTTTGTGGGAATGGGGCGGGAGGGAGGACAATTGAAACTTGAGACCTGGTACATGCCCTTTACCCCACACTGCACATTGGCATGGGACCATGCCACAGCCCAAGGCATGTACTTACTTATCCCCCTCGAGCATGCTAGCTTACTCACCTTCAGACACTTGCGTGTGGGATTTAGATGTGGAAAATAGGGAGGTTATGGCACAACCACGGGAACTGACGTACAGTTGCCAGTGTAGATGTAGCCCTACTGTTATCAATGACCTCAGCAACTGGGTATTTTTAGGAAGCCTCCCATCTGCTGACTACACACTACCTTGCTTAGTTTGTGCTAAGAGACTGGCATGTGATCTAGTAAAATACAGGCTGTGTCTGTGTACTTTGCAAGCTTGTTAGGCAATGCTTGCAGACATTGAGTGTTCCATACCAGTTAGTGACTAAGTAGCTCTATCAAGATCTATTTGCTTCCCATACTTTACAAGCTCTATTCAGTGTGTATGGGAAACTTTTCAGATCCTTGAATCAGATTCTGTGGTCTACAGAGCTTATATATTCTACAGGCATACTTCAGAATTTGTCATTTCCTTTGACTAAAGAGTAAGGCCATGTCTACACTAGAGACCTTACAGCAGCACGGCTGAACCGATGCAGTTGCGCCACTGTAAGATCTCCCTTGTAGCTGTCATAGGCACCGACTCCATGGGTGCTCCAGCCTTGGAGCACCCACAGAAAAAATTAGCAGGTGCTTAGCACCCACCAATAGCCAGCTCCCCTCTTCCCCCCAGGCCTCCCACCCACCAGTAGTCCCGCCGACCAATTCCTCCCTCTCTCTCCAAGGGCCTCCCATCTGCCACGATCAGCTGTTCCGCAGCGTGCAGGAGACGCTGAAGGGAGGAGAAGCAGGAATGGGGTGCACGCAGGGGAGGGGGTTGAACTGGGTGGGGGTGGGGCTTGCGGGAAGGGGTGGGGTGGGGGTGGGGTGTGGAGCAGGGGTTGAGCAGCTCCAGGGAAAAGAGGAAGCTGGTGCCTGTCGTAGGCGCTGTATGCTGACAGGAGAGAGGCATAATTAAACCACCCCCAATGAGCGGTGGAACCTATGTCAGCGGGAGACTGTCTCCAGCCGACATAGCGCTGTCCACACTGGCGCGTCTGTCTGTGTAACTTATGTCACTCAGGGATATGTTTTTTTAACACCCCTGAGTGACATAAGTTATACCAACAAAAGTACTAATGTAGTTGCCTAAGATAAGTTGTGCCTCCTCATTTGGAGGCCTACTAGAGTGGAAAGGGGATACAGGGAGTTTTCTTCTTAGCCCACATGTACAGAGGCTTCCAGTGCTGGGGAGTACAGCGGATATCGGGCTACCAAAGCACTGATAACCACAAGTGGGAATGTATTTTTGTGGATGTAGGTTCTCCAGAATAGCTACTTTGGAAGGAGTATGGACCTGTCATGCAAATGTAGTAAGGGACTATTCCCATCATGTTCTCCCCAGGAACCATTAAATATTTCAAAGGCATAATTCCTCCAGGTCTCTAGTAAGCAAACTACAGCTGTAGAACAATGCAGTCCAGCAATGCCCCCAACACTTCCCCTATACACCGTCTATCCTAGGAGCGGGGCACAGGAAATATTACATTGCAAGAGATGGGGTGTTAGCTCTAGAAAACAAAATTCCAATTTGGAAAGTAATTTCATTCTGCAAACTTGAAACAAATGCCCGCTGAAGTTTTAGTTGCACAGGGGATATTTCTAGAGGGCTGTTACTCCTACTTTCTGTCCCTCTTTTCACGGTTGGAGTGATGTAAACGGGCATAAGTGTAACAGAGAATTATGCTGAATGAGTTTGGACTGCACATGCCTTCCTGAACAAGTTATCTATATTCATTAACACATGCTCAATTTAAAAGTTTTCTGAAAAGACCACCATGCACATTACACCTTCTGCACTGCAGACAACTTGAATTCACATGCTGGTCAGCCTTGGTCCTTTTTGCACTATGCAATTCACTTTTGTAACAGTACCTAGTGAAATGGAAACAGGGTTTTTCTCCTGTTTCACTGAGGATGCAACAGACATAGTGAGACACACTTCAATTATAAAAGGAAACATTTTTATGGGGTGACTTCTTGTTAATCAACTTACTGCTAATGACAGGTTTCAGAGTAACAGCCGTGTTAGTCTGTATTCGCAAAAAGAAAAGGAGTACTTGTGGCACCTTAGAGACTAACCAATTTATTTGAGCATAAGCTTTCGTGAGCTACAGCTCACTTCATTGGATGCATCCAATTTATTTGAGCATAAGCTTTCGTGAGCTACAGCTCACTTCATCAGATGCATCCGATGAAGTGAGCTGTAGCTCACAAAAGCTTATGCTCAAATAAATTGGTTAGTCTCTAAGGTGCCACAAGTACTCCTTTTCTTTTTACTGCTAATGAATTACACTAAAATGTTCTACTGTTCTTATTTTTAATGATAACCTATAAACATTTACAGTACAAGAGAAGATTTAGATGTTCAAAATAAAGTTAGTATTTTTGGACCATGACATCAGTTTTTATGGCATTTCAGTCTATTTTAACTACAATTAAAAGTGCTTTTTAAACAGAACTGTGTCTAATTTCTGTGCTACATCAAACCAGACAGCAGTGGATATTTTTACTTTAAACTGGAATATCATTAGAGTGAGTACAAGGCATTATTGTAACACAGCAAACAAACAAACAAACAAAAACACACATTACTATAAAGTTATGGTTGAGAACTTAACCACACAGAAGTCTGGAAATTCAAAGTTATGCTTCCCTGGGTAACTACTGCTTGGCCTACTTCCATATAAGTACCACTAAGTATGTTGTTATAATGCAGAGGCTTTTAAATGTATATTTTATATAAAATATGCAAGGCGAGTAAATTATAGCTGCTATGAGAACCACAATTTTGAAATATCTGACATCGATGAGATTAAATCTTCAACACACATTTTATGTAGAGTTTAATCAGATTCAAAAAAAGAAGAGGGTGCAGAGGAAAAAACTCAAGATCAAAATGCTCAGTCTCTGCAAAAGTAGCGTGTTCAACATAATGCCAAGGGTTTGGGAAAACATGTTAGGGATTGAATTCCTCTGCTGTGTGTATCAAGGAAATTGTTATCTATAACCCAAAGGGAAGACTGTGCCATGGCAGCATCTGACACCTGATCCAATGTGGTGAAATTAGAGTGAAGTGAGGGCACTCAGCAAACCCCAAGAGGCACTTTGCAGAGTTGGGCTCCAGGAGTACTTGGATCTCTTTAGTTTGGATTTACAGGATAGAGACTACACTCAGAATTTTGATCTGTGATGGAGATGGATACTGATGAGATGCCCAAGCCGAGATTGGTTCCTTAGAGCTATCAGCTGTTTTTGATACCATCAAGCCTGACTAATTTGCAGACCCTCACAGGGGTAGATGCAGCCACTCTTGCATTACTCCATGCTCTTTCTGCAGCAGGTCTCTTCTGGAGGTGGCCTTTAAAAAGCCACTGCTGTCCTGGAGCTCTCCTCATACCAGCCCAGAATCAGTACCAGCAGGGCAACAAAGAAGTTGAAAGGCACTGCAGCACTACTTCCCTAACTCTCATTAGACTGCTACTGATTTGTCTGGGGACTCTGGGACCCAGTGTCTCCATCATCCCTGTGGGCCTCTCCACCTCCAGGAGCATCCAGTCTTTCTTGGTGTGAGCACTGACCAGTCCTTTTTCTCACAGAATAGTTCTTACACTGACCCTAGTGAAGTGGGAGACACTCACTGCCTCTAGCCTCCCCGGTGATGTCATCAACTTTCTCACCAGATCTTTACCAGATCTCAGACCCTTATATCACCCTTGGTTTGGACTAATTAATTGCCCTAACAGCCGTGATGCCTCTGTTTATTTTGATTTTTCTTGTCTTCACCCTTTTCCCTCCTCTTCCCCTCCACTTCTATCTTCCCTTCCATCTGCATACCTCATCTCCTTTCACATTCCTTTACTGAACTGATTTCCATTCCCTTTCTGGGAGTGTCCTGTAAGCTATAAGCTTAACCAGTTATGGGTATTGATTTGAATTTGATGAGGTAAAGATGAGGATAAATACATACTGCGGTCCTTAAAACATATCTTTGCTTGCCTCTAAAAACTGTATAGCCATACTTATCAGTTATCCTGGGCCAACCAAGACAAAATATCTTACCCCCTCATCCATATAAACCTTCAAAAGCTAAGAGAGTTACTTATATCTTTTTCAATCACTTTAGCTCTTGGTAAATGCAGGGCATTCAGTAGATACCATGATTCCTATTTTGGTTTGACATTTTTCTATTCATTGAGTAAAGATGAATAGTCTTAATTTCTGTTTACTATCTTTGATTTCTTTCTTCTTTGTGGGGTTGGAGGGGAAAGCGGGTTTCAGAGGAGGGGCTGGCTTCTATACTCCAGTATAAATAATGATTTCATAATTATTTCTGATCTAACCCTTTCAAGATTTCATGTGATTCTGTCACATTGAGGAAGTGAAAGAACAGGGATAAGTTTTGTGAATATATTTGGATACCCCCGGGCCTCAGAGTGGAGAAAATCTAGGTCTACACAGTCATTTTCTGAGATGAAGATTTCAGACACATAAGCATCTGGAGCACTCATTAATAACAAGGAACATTCTTTCATAGGATCTGTCTCTGGAAGAGACACTTTGTGCCCTGTTCTGGGAAGAAGACAGTAGCAAACACTAGTGGTGACTGTTAAACCAAGGGGACTAGAAACAGCAGCAATAATAACATTAATTAAGAGAGATAGAATCTTAATTTGTTTAACGTGGTAAAACTAGCTGAGTGGAAAACAAAAGGATTTGATTTTATTGATATCTGCAAGACAAATAGACAAGCTAAGAGGCCTAAGAATAAATATATTTCCCTACGCTACCAGATGTATAATTCCATGGAAACAAACACTGAGACATAAATTTCAAAATGCTAGAGGGCATTTCTAATTCATCAGCATAAGAAAGAAGGAAAATAAGTATAAATGTCACAGAAGCAATAACTCAAATATAAAGAGCACGCATTGTGTTTAAATCTTATAGATAATGTGCTAAAGATTATGTTGCACACTAATAAATAACAGTGCACATTTTAAAGTGGCAATGTGTAAATCATGCCACAGGAACCAAAAATATTAAATAGTTTTAGGTTTAAATGATAGTCTAACTAATATACTCTTCTGTTGAGTCATATATGGTGTAATTCCCACTTATGTTAAAGAGACACTGTCAAATTAAAAATAACTTTCTCAATTTTTTATTAATCAGAAGTAATACCTAAGGCTCCAATCCTGCAAGTGAATCTGGGTAAACAGAACTCCTGCACCTTGGCAGAATCCCCATGACTACATGGGGTAGGCCTAGGTCTACTCCAATTAAATAGATTAAAGAAAAAGTTATTTTTTACCCAATATTTTTCTAGTTTGCATACTTTGACAGCACTATTTTATTCTTACTGCTCTCTAATCAGTCAGTTTTCCTGGTTGTTTGTCTGGATTTTTCCCACCAACACAGGGAGATAAAAATATTATAAAAATAAAAGGAAAATACAATTGTATAATCTTCCAAATATGGTGAGAATTGTGAGAAAATATAGTACTTGAAACTCATTTAAAGAAATGGACTGGATTTCAAGTTGATGATGTCTCTTTAATGAGAATAAGTGGTAAAATCATCAACAGTTATGGGTATTATTTGGGAGGAGTAGGTCATCCAGGATCTCCCCCCATGTTTCACTCTACTTCCACACCTTCAAAGGCCACACTTTATGGAGACTTTCCCAACTAGGGAAGGGATCTGGATGGAGCTCCTTCTGGAGACAGTCAGTCCTTCTCCAAACTTCAACCCAAGTAAGTCACTAGAGAGTGATACAAAGCGCAGCCTCCACTCAGAATCCTGGTCCAGATCATCAAAGGTGTGGGAGTTAGGCACCTAAATACCTTTGAGGATCTGACTCCTGGTCTTTCCTGACCTGGGAATAGGGTTGCCAGGCCTCCAGGATTGTCCTGGAGCCTCCAGGAATTAAAGATTAATCTTTAATTAAAGATTATGTCATATGATGAAACCACTGGGAATACGTCCAACCAAAATTGGCAGCCCTACCTGGGAAGCAAGGGATCAAACTCAAAGCCAAAGCTCCAATAAGCCTATGTGTAAGTATTTTGTTCAACACACTCTCAAGCCCTGAAAACAATTGGTTAGATATTGAATTCCTCCTTTGTCTTGTGTACTAAGCTGTGCTGCATATTCCGCAAACTGTTTTGTTAAATTATGTACATGTTTTTGTAGAAAGTTTTAAAGGATAACAAAGGATCAAGTTACCCCCCTCTCTCACAGATGCTCTGGAAAGGGCACTGAACTCTCAATTCAAACATGTACAGGATCAGAATGGGCAATGGAAGCTCCTCAGAGTGCCAGTTATCTAACCTTAGACATTGCCTACTGTATTGGGAATCAACTATATTATAATTTATTATCTTCACCCACTGCTGTGAACTGGCTCTGGGTGCACATCCTGTGTGTCAATTTGCCTACACTTCACTGGTGTATATTTGTGCACCAAGCTTTCCAGGGCCTGCTTATATATCAGTTCCCACAGAACTCTTCTGAATTAAAATAATAATGCTTTTAATCACAGGAAGATATTTGTGGAGGAAAGGGGAAAAAGACGGGGGATAAGTGAAATTTCTCCAAAGTTCAAATAGACAAGTTAGCAACAATTAGTACTAGAACTTTCCTAAAAGCAGGCACCATGTGCTGTAACGTGATGCAAATAATTGTTCCAGCAGCAGTTATATCTTCAAGCAATTCCTGAACCTTCACAATACAGATTTTCAGATATATTTGTTTATGGATGTGGCTTACTGAATAATACAAACAATATAGCAGTATAACAAGCATGAAGCAGGACAAGAAAAATATGATTAATATCAGGATCCAAAATCTAATTTGTGTATTATATGTCCTCAAATCACCCTTTGCCTCTAAGTTACACATTTGAAATCAGGAAGACATAGCTGAATTTTCATTATCTTTGGATGCTCAGCAGTATATTTTATAGCTAATATAAAATGCTCGCAAATGTTTCATTCATATAATACACTGCTGAGCATCCAAATATATATAGATTTTCTTTGGTAGAATCACCAAATTAGTGGTTGAGGGAACGCAGTAAAAGTAATACAGATTTGAATAGAACATTTGATATGGTGCCTCACAAAGTCTTAACTCTCAAAATTAATTCAAATTAGCTTGGATGTAAAAATTGCCATGCAAACTGAAAACTGAAGGCACTAAGCATAACCAATCTATGTTGTTTGTAGTGTTGTTGTAGCTGTGTTGGTCCCAGGATGTTAAAAAGACAAGGTGGGAGAGGTGATACCTTTTACTGGATCAACTTCTGTTGGTGAAAGAGACTAACTTTCAAGCTACACAGAGCTCTTCTTCAGGTCTGGGAAAGGTACTCAGAGTGTCACAGTTATATACAAGTTGTAACACATTATTTAGCATAATTAGTTAACACTATTCTAAGGGACCATTCAAGGAGAAGTGGCCCGTTAACACCCCTATGGTCACTGGACAAAACATGAGGGGTTAGTGGCTGACAGATTGTTGTAATAAACCATAAATCTGGTATCTTTGTTAAGACTATGATTTTTAGTGTCTAGCAAAGTTATTAATTTAAGCTTCCAGGCTCGTGTTTTGAAGGTGTTGTGCAGGTTTCCTTTGACAATGAGGTCTGAGAGGAGAGGTCAAATATAGAGTGATCGTTTTGTGAAAAGGGTTCACGCACTGGTGATATGTTGTTTTTGTCTTATTTTTCTGTGTGAGTTCATTCAAGAGCATGGTGATTATCTGTTTTCACCCACATACTGTAGTTATTGGGGAATTTAGTGCACTGGATAAGGCACAGCACATGTTGCGATAAGCGTGTGTAGGACCAATGGATCTTGAAAGGTGTGTTGTGGGGGAGCAGTGGATATATGCCTGCAGGTTTTGCATCTGTGGTTCTGGCAGGGACTGCTATCACTTTCAGTTGATGGGTCCTGACAGTCTTAAGTGTGTTAAGATGCATGTCCCAGACTTTCTCCTTGGAGTATATTATATGGTATCTGAGGGCCTGGCTGTAGATAACAGATTTCTTGGTGTGTTTGGGGCAGTTACTGGATCTGTGAAGGTAAGTGTGGTGTTCTATGGGTTTCTAGTATATAGTTCTCTGTAGGGTTCTATTACTGAAGCTCATCATAGTGCCCAGGAAGTTAATGCTGGTGCAGGAGTGTTCTAGAGAGAATTGGATGGATGGATGGATGGATGGTGGTTGTTGAAGTTGTGGTAGAAATCTGTAGGGAATTTAGGTTGTCTGTCCACAGGATGAAAGTATCATCAGTGTATCTCAGATATATCATTGCTTTCATGGTGCATTTGTTCAGAAATTCTTCCTCAAGGTGACCCACGAAGAGGTAGCCATACTGGGGACCCATCCTACTACCCGTGGTTGTTCCTATGGTTTGGACAAAGTATTTCTTGTTGAATGTAAAATTGTTATGGGTGAGGATGAAAGGGATTAGTTTAGGGTAGATAGCTGAGTGTTGTCCATTGTCCTGTAGATATCTGAGGCAGATACCCATTCTGTCATTGTGAGGGATGTTGGGGTATAGGCAGGTGACACCTATGTTGGCAAGGATGGTGTTCTGAGGGAAGTTGTTAATGTTGCAGAGTTTCTGGAGGAAGTTGGTTGTGTTCTGGAGGAACGGGTCATTTGCGTGGTGAGTGGTTTGAGGATGGTTTCTATGAGTCCGATATTCCTTTAGTAAGAGTGCCACGCCAGATATAATGGGCCTGCCTGGGTTCTCTTGTTCATGTAACTTGGGAAGCAAGGAAAAAGTTCCTGGAGTGGGCTCATAGGGGATGAGGATTGCAGAGGATCTCCTGGAGTTGTTTGGGGAAGGATTTAATGATATCCTTAAATTCCTGGTGTGAGGTCTTCTTTGAGTCCTTTACAGTAGGTGTTGTCAGAAAGTTGTTGGTTGACCTCGTGGACATAGTCATCATGGTTGAGAATTACAATGGTGCCCCCTTTGTCTACTGGTTTGATCACTGTCTGGTGACTGGATTTCAGGAACTGTATAGCTGTCCTCTCAGCAGTAGAGAGTTTGTGGTGGCCGTGATGTTTGTTAAGGATTTCATAGTCCTTTTTTTTCCTGAAGCAATCAGTGTAACAATCAAGTGTGTGGTTTTGTCCACTGTGGAGTGTCCAGTCAGATTATTCTTTTTGCTTATGACTGCCTGTCCTACACATTCCTGTCATAATATATGGTGTACCTCATCCCGTGCACTTAATGCCCCGATAACAACTATCAGAGTAGCAGCCGTGTTAGTCTGTATTCGCAAAAAGAAAAGGAGTACTTGTGGCATCTTAGAGACTAACAAATTTATTTGAGCATAAGCTTTCATGAGCTACAGCTCACTTCATCTGAATGCATCCGATGAAGTGAGCTGTAGCTCACAAAAGCTTATGCTCAAATACATTTGTTAGTCGCTAAGGTGCCACAAGTACTCCTTTTCTTTCTGATAACAACTATGTGGGTGAAATCAGACAGACAATCACTATACTCTCAGATGAACTCACACAAAAAATGATAAAAGACAAAAATACCATATCACCCCATAGCGAACACTTTTCACAATACGATCACTCCATATTTGACTTCTCAGTTCTCATCTTCAAAGGTACCTTACACAGCACTTTCAAAAGATGAGCCTGGAAGCTTACATTCATAACTTTGCTAGATATTAAAAATCATGATCTTAATAAAGATACTGGATTTATGGCTTATTACAACAACCTGTAACACACACACACACACACCTTTTTTTTGGTCTTACGGCTGCAGGAGTATTAACAAGGCTCTTCACCTTGAATGGTCCCTTAGGATATGTGTTAACTACTTATGCTAACCAATCTGTTCCACCTTATATTTAACAGTGACACTCTGAGTATCTTTCCCAGACCAGAAGAAGAGTTCTGTGTAGCTTTCAGGGTAGCAGCCATGTTAGTCTGTATTCGCAAAAAGAAAAGGAGTACTTGTGGCACCTTAGAGACTAACAAATTTATTTGAGCATAAGCTTTTGTGAGCTACAGCTCACTTCATCGACATCTGATGAAGTGAGCTGTAGCTCACGAAAGCTTACGCTCAAATAAATTTGCTAGTCTCTAAGGTGCCACAAGTACTCCTTTTCTTTCTGTGTAGCTTGAAAACTTGTCTTATTCACCAACAGAAGTTGATCCAATAAAAGATATCACCTCACTCACCTTGTCTCTCTAATAACCCATCTACACATTACAACACTTATCTGATCATAGCCAAATACCTTTCCCCTCCCATGTGAAAAATAATTCAAAACACCGATAATTCTCAACTCAAATTGTAAACCTATATGGACACAAGAACTGAAGGCTTCCAGAAAGTTTGGAATCTTTACTTAGACTTTATATGAATAATCTAATAACTTCTACACATTATAGTTCCCTATGCTGATGAATCCCTGCTCAGCTAAATTAATCTCAGCATGATCTCCCTGGAAAGCTAAATTCACCATCATTCAGTTACTTGGAATACCTCCAATTCTTTGATAGAAACACAATTTAACTCCATTCACTCTGACCTGTTGTCATTCCCATTTCTCACCACCCCATTCATTCTGCTAAATTATTCTATGTGAATTGAATATTATTTTATGTTAAATATGAATTGATAACAAAATGTTCTGGACTAGGGCCAAGAAGTTAAAAAATGGGTGCCTAACGTTAGGCTCCTATGTCCCTATCTAGGTACCTAAATAAGTGAACCTAATTTTCAAAGTTGCTTACTACCCAGCAATTACCTCTGACGTACATTAAAGATACTTTTAAAATAAAATTAGTATTAATCACTATTTTATTTTATTATAAGGTGTTTTCTCCATCTGTAGATTCTATGATTCTGTAAAACAACCAGTTTATTACGGATCAAAAGTTTGGTGGATTTTTGTTTTAAAATAAAGTTTAAAAGGGACAATGCCTGGCTTTTAAATGTCTGAAGCACTAAGCCATCCATGTGCTGTAATTTGAACGAACAAAATGAGCCATTGTGTTGGTTCTCAACACTCCAAGCTCAGCACAGGTTGCCCTGTAATTGACATGCCCAGTGCATGGTAAGGGACAGGTTATTTTTAAACAAAAGAACAATAAGTATGTTTACAACTTGCAGTAAAGAGGTTTTAGCCTGACACAAAGATGTTATCTCCTTGCTTCTTGTTTATTCAAGGGAGGTGAGAAAACAGACAGACATTAATGGAGGACTTTCAGCCACCTCTGCTCTCAAACATTCACCAGCTCATCACCAAACAGTATTGTTTAGAAATTTAGAGGAGGAGGGGGTTAAAGCTTCAGCCACCAGCAAAAATTCTGCCTTGTTCTGACATCTGCTGTGGCCTAGCAATAGGAAGAGAACCCCAAGGTTGGGTCTGCACTTTGAGTGTATATGCACTGAGTGAGAAAACCCTTGTCAAAACACCTGTTGCATGCATGCTTGGTTGTATTGCTGTTCCTTGCAAGACTTGTAAGCAATGCTATTTTTGACAGAACCATTCTAGCATGTCCACACACTACATTTCTTATTCCCCCCCCCCCAACCCCCACTGCTCCTCAGACGTTCCTGTTAACTGCTGGCAATGGCCCACCTTGATTATCACTACAAAAGGTTTCTCCCCCCCGCTCCTGCTGGTAATAGCTCATCTTAAGTGATCACTCTCCTTACAATATGTATGATAACACCCATTTTTTCATGTTCTGTGTGTATATAAATCTCCTCACTGTATTTTCCACTGAATGCATCCGATGAAATGAGCTGTAGCTCACGAAAGCTTATGCTCAAATAGATTGGTTAGTCTCTAAGGTGTCACTAGTACTCCTTTTCTTTTATAGTAGTACCAGTACATTCTGTGACTTCCAAAGCAACCATTTTTACAATGGGGGTTGAATAGTTTCCAGTGTGGCTGGGTCAATCTAGTGAAGTTTTCTGTAAGTGTCCTAAAATTCCTAGGCCTATTTATTATTGCTACTATCACCAGCTCAGACAGTGCCATGGAACAGCAATGCCTATTGTTTACTTGGCAGCTAGTTTCATAGGCATAAGAGAGTTGTGTAACTCTGGCAAAAGTAGGGGGTGGAATGCAGTAGGAGATTTAAGATTATGAGATTTCAGTCATTAGACAGTCAGACTATTACTCCAAAAGAAGCCTCAGGATGAGCGCCACATTGAAAAGCCTGACATGAGTGCTTGCTTTATGTGCGTTCTGACCTTGAGCCTTACCAAAGTGAAGCAATAGTTGTGGATCAACACATTTTTGCTCAGATGTGGGATTATGGGAGACTGGAATAAGAGTTAGTAGTTGAAGAACTTAGTATCTGTGTGAAGTTTGGCCTGCAGTGAGATCCCATCTGTATGAGAGCTGCAGCCCCCTCTCTGTCCCTCCCCGACCATGAATGAGAGAATGGAAGACAATTGCCTTGTGAAGACAGGTTACAATTATAGAGTATCACTGGGTTTGGGGTGGTCAAGTCTATGGCTGAGGCCAATGGATACAGGTGGGTAAAGCCATACATAAAGACCAGCAGTCCTGTGTGATTGCTGTTTAAAATATCCCTGATACAGCAGAAGGGTTTGGGCATGGACTTGCCCATTTTCAAGAGTTCTGGCTTGTATGAGAAGAGACACGCTCTGCAGAAGCCTTTGATGAAAATTCTTTATTATTGACAACTATATCTGTGACAACAGGGTTCACTGACTGATTATATCAGCCAGAGTGCATTAGAGGAGAAATTGATATAGTGGGGAGCTTAGATAGAGGGGACATGGCAGAGAGGGGGGACACAGCTGGTGAACTATAGGAGGTTTGCCAGCTGAGACATTGGTGGAATGGAGCTGGTAGCTCCACTTCTGATATTCTCCCTGTGGTGGTTGAATTTTTAGATGTTTCTGACAGCACCTTCACATACCAAGAATGATTCAGACTCCGTTGTTTTCTAACCCTATAAAAACATAGCCTGTTCTGTATGTTACTTAAAACCATAGGTTTCAGAGTAGCAGCCATGTTAGTCTGTATTCGCAAAAAGAAAAGGAGTACTTGTGGCACCTTAGAGACTAACAAATTTATTTGAGCATAAGCTTTCGTGAGCTACAGCTCACTTCATCCGATGCATTCAGTGGAAAACCATAGGTAATCAATTGAAGCACTTTCGTGTGTGGTCTTGAGGAGCATTTCAAATTGATTGCTGGGTAACAAACATTACTTGACATGGTAAATTTGGCTAGTATATATAAGAGTTCCTGCATCTCAGAAACTCACTGTGACTCACTGTCTTCAAAGAGACTAGTTTTACAACCTCCAAAAGTTTTCTCTACACTAGGAAATTTATTCAGTGCTGACAACAGCTGTCAGTGATGGGTGGTGCTGAATCTGTGCTGAAAAAATGGATAACTTTATGTCTACACATGCAGCTAAGCCATTTTCAGCACAGATTCAGCTCTTCCTATTGCTGATACCTCTTCAGTAATGTGTACATATTCCTCAGCTTAGGCCAGGGCAGGGCAAAGTACAGCCTGCGGGCTGAGTACAGCCCATCAGGGCTTTCAATCCAGCCTGTGGGATTGCCAGCCCCGTGGCACAGTGGGTCTAAGGCAGGCTCCCTGCCTGCCCTGGCCCTGCTCCGCTCCCGGAAGCGGCCGGCACCATGTCTCTCACAGGGTGGAAGGTTTTGGCGCCAAAACTGGCCATTTTTCACAACAAAAGTCCCATTGTAGTGTGTATGCTCTTGCTGTTTTGTCGCCAAAAGGCAGTTTTTGGTGACAAAAGTTGCCAATGTAGACAAGCCCTTAGGTGTCTATGTCCTTATTTGTTATGGTTGCGAAGAAAACCTGAAAAAAATGTTAATTATATATAACTGATGCAGAGATATCTACTTGAATCTGCAGAAAGCTTGGAATGATAGCTCTGAGAGGTGTGATCTGCCTCATTCATCTCAGTGAGGTGTTAACTCTGAGACCAGAGATAATGATTTATATGTCAACACCGTTAACTGTTTAATTCCTCCTATAAGGGCTTGCGTACATGGGGAAACTTTTCTGGCATAATTACACGAGTATAATTATACTGCTATAGTTATACCAGTATAACTTCCTACGTAGAGACTCTTAGGCCAGTTCCACACTAGGAGTGCTTTGACATTATAGCTATTCTGTACTACACGAGAAAAGTATTCTAAGGGCATGGCTACACTTACAGATGTAGAGTGCTTTGAGTTAAACCCACCTTTGGAGAGCGCAGTAGGAAAAGCACTGCAGTTTGTCTGCACTGACAGCTGCAGGCGCACTGGCATGGCCACATTTGCGGCACTTGCAGCGGCATTGGGAGCAGTGCATTATGGACAGCTATCCCACAGAGCACCTCTTCCCATTCTGGCGCTGTGGCTTGTGTAAAGGTGGCGGGGGCTGCGGGGCATTCTGGGTCCTATCCCAATGTCCCATGATGCATCGGTTTGCATCCCAGCAATCCCTGTGCTTCCGTCCACATTTGGTGCCATCTTTCAATGTTTTTTGTACTGTGCTCTCTGTTCCCTTTTGATTTATGGGAATGGAGCCTGAACTGCTGAGGAGTATGCTGACGAGTCTCGCCAGCACGTCACGTTTGGCAGTAGAATTATTCCTTATGATCCAAAGTGACAGTGAGGGCTCCGACAATGATATTGACTCGAGTAACGCATATGACACGAACTCCGCTTTTGGGCTCAGGAAACAAGCACTGAGAGGTGGGATCACATCGGCATGCAAGTCTGGGATGACGAGCAGTGGCTGCAGAACTTTCGGATGAGAAAAGCCACTTTTATGGGACTGTGTGAGGAGCTCACCCCCACCCTGCGGCACAAGGACACGAGATTGAGAGCTGCCCTGACAGTGGAGAAGCGGGTGGGCTACTGCAATCTGGAAGCTGGCAACTTCAGACAGCGACCGATCGGTCGCTAACCAGTTTGGAGCGGGAAAGTCGACCGTTGGAATCGTGTTGATGCAAGTTTGCAGGGCCATTAATCACATCCTGCTCAGAAGAACCGTGACTCTGGGTAACGTGCATGGCATTGTGGCTGGCTTTGCACAAATGGTTTCCCTAACTGCAGAGGGGCGATAGATGGCACACGTATTCCAATTCTGGCACCAGCCCACCTAGCTTCTGAGTACGTCAACCGGAAGGGGTATTTCTCTATGGTTCTCCAGGTGCTTGTGGATCACCGTGGGCATTTCATTGACATAAAACATAGGCTGCCCCAGAAAGGTGCATGACGCACACATCTTTCGGAACACTGGCCTATTCAGGAAGCTGCAAGCCAGGCCTTTTTTCCCAGACCAGAAGATCACCGTAGGGGAAGTCGAAATGCCCATTGTGATCCTTGGAGACCCCTCTTACCCTTTAATGCCATGGCTCATGAAACCCTACATAGGGAGCCTTGACAGCAGCAAGGAGCGGCTCAACAACAGGCTGAGCCAGTGCAGAATGCTTGTGGAGTGTGCTTTTAGCTGTTTAAAAGGCCGCTGGTGCTCTCTGTATGGGAAGCTGGACCTGGCCAATGACAGCATCCCCGCAGTTATATCCGCGTGCTGTACTCTCCATAACATTTGTGAAGGGAAGAGTGAACGATTCACTCAGGCATGGAACTCGGAGGTTCAACACCTGGAGGCTGAATTTGAACAGCCAGAGAGCAGGGCTATTAGAGGGGCCCAGCGCAGGGCTGCAAGGATTAGGGATGCCTGGAGGGAGCAATTTGAGGCTGAAAGCCACCCGTAATGTCTGGTGCCCTGCACGGGAGTGAAGTGCAATGGCTCCAATGTTTGCTACACTGACTTGCAGTGCCTGTTTCTGTCCTGGGCTAACATATCTTTTACTTTATGCAATAATAAAGAATGTTTTCAAAGCCAAAAAATCTATTTTTTGAAAACAAAATTCATTTACTAAAAAGAAACACAACAGCTTGGGAAACAGAAAGGGCAAAGGAGTGGGGTGGGGAATGGTTCAATCACAGATTTGCGTATGTCCTGTTATCATACTCATCCTTCCTGTCTGGAGTGCTGTGCAATGAGTGCTGCACTTCAGGATGGTTATACTGCATGGTAATGGCGGTTGAGTGCCGTGGGAAAGGGTCGTAGTTTTCAGGGCTGGGTGGTGAAGCTACAGGTGTTGGAGGCAGCACCTCCAGTTGGCCAGGACATCTCCCCCCTCCAGCTCCCATTGGCCAGAAGTGCAGTGCTGGTGCTCTGGGTGGGGGCAGCACACAGAGCCCCGGGGCCCCTTGCTTACAAGCTGGACCTGCTGCTGGCCACTTCCAGGGCTCAGTGCGGAGTCAGAACAGGTAGGGACTACTAGTTTTTACTGGCCGGCCACCAGGGTCCCTGGGTGCTGAGCAAGGTGACACAGTGCCTTTTATTCTGCAACCCAGTACTAGGTCGTGACCTGAACTTTGAAAACCACTGGTCTACACCACAGAGTTAGGTCAACATAAGCATTGACCTAACTCTGTAAGTATCTACATTACAATGTAGCTTCCATCAATATAACTCGCTCACTACACTGACTTAAAAACTCCACCTCCACAAAAGACTTAGGTCGATGTAGTGTCAGTGTAGACACTGCATTGCTTACATCGACTGTTGCTGCCTTTCAGAAGCCATTCCACAATGTCCCACACTGACAGTTAAATCGGGGCTAGTGATCCTGGTGAGGACACACACTGCCAACACAAGGAGTGTAGTATGGGCATGCAAAAATGATTTAATTACTGCACTGGCTGTACATTGATGTAATTTAGGTCAACTTAATTTTGTTAGTCTCTAAGGTGCCACAAGTCCTCCTTTTCTTTTTGTGGATACAGACTAACACGGCTGCTACTCTGAAACCTGTAAATTGATGGAAGAATTTTCCATCAACCTTCACTGCCTACACCGGGGCTAGGTTGGCATAGATGTGGATTTGTCACACCCCTGTGAGCCGTAGCTATGCCGATGTAAGTATCCAGTGCAGACCAGTCCTTTATCACTTTGGAGTCTGAATCTCATGAAAATGTGTGACTTAGGCTCCAAAATGATTGAGGCCTCAATTTTGAGAGGTATTTGGGTTATCGTGCTCGGCTTTGTGCCACACTTAGGAGCTTGACTGTCAATGGAATTCACTGTCAATGGAACTCCTAATTGCCTAAATTCTTTTTGAAAATGAGATTTAAGCTTCTTAATCAGTTAGGTGTTGCAACACTGAGCACCGCAGCACCTAAATGTCTTTTACAAATTGGGCCTAAGGCACTTCTGAGAATTTTGCCCCAAGACTCACACTTATATGTTTGTAAAATATAAGAAACAACAGTCTCCATGTTGCTCTCCTGAGATTAGTTCATATGAAAGAGATTTTGCAAACATTGGACAGAGATTGATGATAGCAGGATGCTGGTGGCTTCAGGTGTTACTTAGTAGCTCAAGTTGTGCAAATATAGTCACACTACATCAAAAGATAAATGAAGGGCAGTAACAGGTAAGTACACTGATAAGCCTGGTCAGCCGATGGCATTATGTTCCAAAAGAAATACATCATATTTGTGCGTTACAAATCAGTGATCTGCACCAGCTAATTGAAAACTGTAAATACATTAAAATTGTCATTTGATACTGAAGTCTGATTATTAAATTGGATTAAAAGCTTGTTTTCCAAATGGGAAGCTACGGACTGTCTGATTTATTAAGGCTTAAATCCGCCCCTGGAGCAGGCAGGGCCCTTAGTTGCAGGAAGTCTACCAGGGAGAGGTTGTGGTGGCACACCAGTTGCAACTTCTCCTCTACCCACAGACATGCAGGGGACCAATACAGTCCAAAAGGTCAGTGGTGTTGGCAAAGGGTTACAGAGCATGGCCACGGGAACTTTCAATGAGACTTACAGCTTGTCTACTCAGACCCACTCAGGAAAGTTAATCCAAGTTACCAAAAGGTGAGAGTTTAAAACAGATTAGTTAAACGTAGCTAGGTTGGTGGACCTTTTAAGCATAGACTAGCCTTAGGCTCCCAAGTCATTTAGGTGCTTTTGCAAATTTTACCTTATGTAGATTTATACAGAATTTAGATCTGCTGAAAATAGCATCCCGGCCTTTATACTGAGCTTTACTACAGTAGGCAGTATCAGAATTCCACAGTTACTTTTTAAAGATACATAATGCATTGTTGAAAATACAGAAACTCTGCCATTGATATTTAGGAAAACATTTTCAATGATACATAATGTGCAGACTTACAAAAGGTATTTAGGCCCTAACGATGCAGATAGGTGCCTCGTGGGATTTTTAGAAGTGCTTAAGTGAGTTAAGTACCTAATTCCTATTGGCTTTCAACAGGAGTTGGGTGCCTAACCCTAACTCAGCCTAAGGGCTGTCCTGTTTCCTTTGAATCTGCATTTTCGAATGGAAACCTGGACTGGTGGAAAATTTTCAACCAGTTCTAATTATGACCTTTCTTGACTGCTGATTCCACCATGCATTGCCAAAGGCAGGAGGTTTTGCCATCCATATTGCAACTGAATAAGATGAGTTTCCAGTCAAGTTATGCATCCTTTATGAAGACAAACCCTGTATTTTATGGGCCAACCCCCCCCACACACACACAAATCCTGACATAATCTGCTGAGAAAAAAAAAAACAGAGAAAAAGATTAGATGTTTAAAGGAGAGCAACAACAAACGAGAGGATCTGTTGGAGTGAACACTGAATCCGAGTCCATACAGCATTTTGTACAACAGTCTTGCTTACTGCCCTCATAAACAGCCGTGGGTCTTAAGGGTAGGATTTTCGAAGTGCTCAAAGTGCTAGGTAGGGCTGGTCAAAAATGTTCTGTCTAAACCTTTTGTCTATGGGAAACTGGGTTTTCAATTAAGCAAAATTTTTGGCAGAAAATGTCTGCTTTCCACAGATTTTTGAAGGTTTCAGCCAAAATTGTTTAGTGTTTGACTGAAAATTTTTGGTTGTTTTTGGGTGTGTGGTTTTTTTGGTCTTGTTTTTCAACAAAAAAGTCAAAAACTTCTGCTAAAAATTTTGGTTAAAAATGAAAAAGGTTTCATTTTCATTGAAATCTTCCACCCGGAAAAAAAGATCCCAGCCAGCTCTAGAATTAGGATTTCATCTCCCATTGAAAGTTAAAGTATATTTTTCTCGGATATATTTGTCTGCATTTTGGGTTAAGTAATAAAATCTGTCTGTAAATTGTAAAATCTAGACTGATGTTATTATTGATCCCTAAACTGTAGTCAATTTGTTCCTTTCACAAAAATAGAGAAACAACAGTTCTGATTCACCAGCGGCCAAACAAGCATAAGAACGTAAGCATACCTTTGAAAACCATACTGCAGAAATGTCTTTGTGTCTCTCTTCGTTAGTGGAAGTTACATAACCATTTCACTTATCATTCCATTATTTAATTGTGTGCATATTTTTGTTGTGCAATATTTTTAAAAAAAACACACCAAAAGTGAGGCCTGATCCTGCTGTTATGTATGCACATGAATGCTTAATTTTAAATATGCAAGTATCCCTATTAACCAAGTTAAGCTTGTCTTTTGTGGAACACGGCCTAAATTAAAAAGGAAATACAGAAGCTTTTCTCCTAACCACTGGAGCGCAACTGCAATGGAGCACATTTCTGGAGAATATTGAAGAGAAGAAGGGAAATGTGTGATACGAAGCACGTGCTTCCCACATGATTTAACTAACTAAACTCAAGATGAATACTGGTTATTCATGTTTCAGAAATATGTATCCTCCCCATTAGCATTTGTTATACATCTATCCACACCCCTAATTCATTTGATACAATCTAGAAATAAATGATCTGTGGAAGTCCCTGAGGACTTTCAAAATGAAGATTGCTTTAATATTACAGTCACCTATTTTTTCTTACCTGAGAAATATGCAATGAAAATTCAGAAAGGAAAACAAGAGTAAAAGCACAAAGGTGGTATATCTGTTTCTGGGAAACTTCTATGTGATAAGATTAAAAGTATTTTCTAAATTGACATTTTTAAAGAAAAGGTTAATATTTTCTGGAGACTTTGTGGATTGAAACACGGACAGTTTTTGTTGTAAGTATCAATAGAGTGAATTCAGAGTAACTGTACTGACAGCAGTTGAAATAATCTGGATTAGAGCAGGATGAACTACAAAAACTATACTGGTTTCAGAGTAGCAGCCGTGTTAGTCTGTATTCGCAAAAAAAGAACAGGAGTCCTTGGGGCACCTTAGAGACTAACCAATTTATTTGAGCATGAGCTTTCGTGAGCTGTGAGCTGTAGCTCACGAAAGGTTATCCTCAAATAAATTGGTTAGTCTCTAAGGTGCCACAAGTACTCCTTTTCTTTTTTTTTTTTAAATACTGCCACTATTTGGACTAATTTACCAATTGTGGTGTTAGTTGTGAATGTTTAGAGCTGCCATTAGGGGACATAGAACAAGGAGGCAAGAGTGTGCAAACAGGAAATACAGTAGTAAAATCAGTCTTGCATTCACTTGCCCAAGGTGTGCTGGGTCTCTAATCTGTACACAAGCAAATTTAGTTCAACCAATGTTCTTTTCTTTTGTGTTCACTTTTCACAGCAATTCAGATGTTTGAGTTTATTTGCCACAGATAATCATTACAAGTGCATGTGACTTCGCAATTTAGAAATATCCACAGAAAATAAATTTAAAGTCACATTCATGAGTATTTGCACTCCTCCAGTCAGGGAATTTAGATACCATTTCACAACTAAACAGTTCACAGATAAACACAGTTTGAACTGTGAATATTGATGACAAGGTACGTGCAGCAAACTATTCATAATGATCAATCTATAAAAAAGAAATGTATTAAATCCTCTAACATATATTTCAAAATTTTTCTGGAAACCATTTTCTGTTACTTTTACATCAACTTAGATTCTCCTTTTTGGTCAGGTGATGTACATGATGATATTAATAGTAATTAGAGTGGGAACCACTAGGGATAGGCTCCTTCTCAGCATTGCACACTGCACATGCATAGTGTGAAATCCTGGCTCTGCTGAGGTCAATGGGAATTTTACCATGGGATAGAGCTGGGCAGAAAATTTTGGATTAAACTTTTTTGTTGTCAGAAATGACAATTAATCAAAAACAAAACAGGGATGGTTTCAACAAATCTCCCAACCAGACACATTTTTGAAAAATAAAGTTTCAAAATTGTCATAAGGTTTGATTTTGATATTTTTGAAATAAAATATTGTTTTGCCAGTTTGAAGGAACATTTGGTTCAGAAATTTAAGCTAATTAGACCCCCAAAAAAGAGTTAAGAAAAGGAAAAGGCTGGATTTAAACATTTTGAAATTTTCTAAATGAAATGTTTCAATTGACCCAAACTGAATTTTTTCCCCTTTTTTTATTCATGAAAATTTGAGACAGACTTTTCATCCCAATTTGGGACAGGATTTTTTTTTTTTTTTGAACTTTCAAATAGAGCCAGGACAGGAAAACCGTTTCCCATGTATTTCTACTATTGACTTTACTGGACCCAGGCCCACCAACAGTAATTCCGGGCCCCAGAGCACGATAGTCCATGGGCCCCCCAGAAAGGGATGGCTGAGGTTTGATTCGTGCAGGGCAGGCTGGAGCTGGGCCCCACACATCACCACATGTGTGCGGAGCTGGACCACATGCGGTGGCTGGTGCACGCATGGACAAGCCAGGGACACAGTCCCCTGGACATTTGCACGGTGCTGCGCCTGCACTGGCTGGTGCCCAGTGAGCTGCTGGGCGTGCTCTTCCAGCACGGCCAGCCTAGGCACCAGCTCCATGGGTGCTCTGGGGCTGGAGCACCCACGGGGAAAAAATGGTGTGTGCTGAGCACCCACCGGCAGCCCCCCTACTAGAACCTCTCCCTCCCCTCAGCGCCTCCTGCCCACCGGTGGGCCCTGCAGATCAGCGCCTACCTCTCCCTCCCAGCACCTACCGCCTGATGCGGATCAGCTGTTTTGCGGCATCTGGAGGTGCTGGGGGGGGAAGGAGGAGGAGCGAGGGCACAGCGTGCTCGGGAGAGGGGATGGAACTGGGTGGAGAAGGGCAAAAAGAGGTGGGGAGGAGATGGGGGAGGGGTGGGACCTTGAGAAAGGGGTGGCATGGGGATGGGGCCTGTGCAGAGCTGGGGAGGAGCACCCCCCGGAAGATTAGAAACTCAACACCTGTGATGGCCAGGGTTTCCACATGCCTGCCTGGCTGCCTTCGCTGCCGCCCGTACCATCCCGCACATGCCTAGGAGCCCTGCAGCCCACCGCGGTGATTTAGGGGCCTTTTAAATCACCCTCGCTCCTGTGCAATTGCCCATTTGCCCCCCTCTGTCAGCGGGCCTGGCTGGACCCAAGATGTCACTCATATGCTGTTCTTTGGTTGGTGGGCTATTTGGGGGCATACAGTTCTTTTAGTTAAATTTCTTCTCTTGCCCCTATTGTCTTCCTCTTTCTGCATCCTGTCAGTGCAAGATGATGCAATGTTGTGTCACCACATAGTGTTGAGACTCATGACAACAGCCACAAAAGCTAACGAGCTCCCTCTCCTACTTTGATTTATTTTAACTGCCAGAATAGAGCCACTGAATATTAAGGCATTCAGCTCAGCTTTCCAACACACAAAAGAATTATTAGCTGTGAGAGCCGCAGTTTACATGCTGAATGGTCATGGGATTATGGCTAGCCACTCAAATAATTTTTGAAGGAGTAGGCATGTAACAATGAGTTGATGTCATCAATAAGAATATACAAGCTGGCACAATATATGTAGGAATCCAACTTGGGAGTAGAGTAGAAATGCTACCACAGAACTCTGCTGCCAGTCCCACTACATCAGACAGTCAGGATGATATTACATCAGGGAAGGAGTCTTATTTGGTAGGTAACAGGGTTGGAAACTGCAGCACTATGGACTAGGACTAGGGCACAGATTTTTAAAGATATTTAAGCTTTGTGCCTCTCAGTGTTTCAGTTATGAGTTTAAGCTCCAGGCTTGTCTTTTAAAGGTATTGTGCAGGTTTCCTTTGAGGACGAGGACTGAGAGGTCAGATACCTTTCCCAAACCCCGTCTTCTGGCCTTCCAACAACCCCCAACCTTTCCAAGCTCATCATCAGAAGCAAACTCCCCACAGACCAGGACATACCAACTCAAAATGCCACCTGCCCTTGCCACATCAACAGATGCAAATCCTGTAGACATACCTCCAGGCTACATTGATCAATATCTCTCAAAACACGCCTTTCAAGATCCATGGAATCTCATCCAGTGCACTAAATAACCCAATAAATTATAACAACTATGTGGGTGAAACAAGACAGTCACTACGCTCTCAAAATGAACTTAGAAAAATGATAAAAGACAAAAGCACCATATCACTCCATATCTGACCTCTCAGTCCTTCATCCTGCACCAGCCTCTGCAACTCTAAATGTAGATAAACCCTCATGGACTTAAAGACATTGGATTTATGGCTCACTACATCCTTTGTCCTGCAATAGCAGAGGTATTAACTGCCCATTTCGCCTTGAATGGTCTCCTACAAAGTGTGAACTCCTTATCTGTTCCACCTTGTATTTAGCTGTAATACTCTGAGTTCCTTTCCCAGACCTGAAGAAGAGCTCTGTGTAAGCTTGTCTCTTTCACCAATAGAAGTTGGTCCAATAAAATATATTACCTCATCCATCTTCTCTCTCTAATAGCATGGGACCAAAATGGCTACAACTACATTGCAATATAGAATTCTATTAAAATTTTACTGTAAATTTTACTGAGGAAATACAATGTTAAACCCTGTTATGTCCATTGTGCTTTTAATATGTATTGGAATAATGAAGGATTTTAAAACCAGCAATGATAATATTCTTTTGAGGTTTGCAATCAACAGACAACAGCTAAGGAGGTGGAAATTAATCCGATTAATGAATCGGATTTATTTCCTAAGGAATGTAAATTCATTTGCCTAGTTTGTATCCATGAAGTATCTTGATTGACCATTGTATTACAATGTGTAACATAGTGATAACCACACATCAAGAATTCTGGAGCATACAAATATTAAAAAAATGGAGGGAAAAGATCTATTTACCTTAGGACTTTCTATGATATCCATCATTGTAATATCTAACCTAAAGGTATTTAGGCATCTAAAGATGCAGATAGGTGTTTGGGCACTTTTGAAAATCCCACTGGGTGCCTATCTAGCTGCCTAAATAACCTTTAAAAATCTGGCCCAAAGGTTTTTTATCAACGGGTCTATAGTGAGGCCACCATTGTTTATGCAGGACAGATGCCCAAGTAAAATACGTGGCAATAATATCCCCAGTATAGACTGTGTTATGAAGGCAACACAGAATTTTATCAAGACCTGTTCATCCTAAACAAAACTACTGAAACCAAAATGAAATCTTTAAGGATGAGGATCCCAGCTGAGATGAGGCACACATCCATTCACCAACAATATTCGGACAGCACAAAGCTCTATATGATCATTCCAATCCCACAGAAGCAATGTTTCCTTTGTGACCAAAACAAAAGAAGCAAATGGTTGTTAGTACAGTGGTTATAGAGCATGAACCTAAGTCATGTGTAGCAGAGGAAAGCTCAAAATGACTAATGCTTTAGTGCAGACTGCAACAAAAAGAATAATAAAATGATCATGAGGAGTTACTGTATAATGATAAAAAGAAAAGGAGGACTTGTGGCACCTTAGAGACTAACCAATTTATTTGAGCATAAGCTTTCGTGAGCTTTTTTTTTTTTTGTAGCTCACAAAAGCTTATGCTCAAATAAATTGGTTAGTCTCTAAGGTGCCACAAGTACTCCTTTTCTTTTTGCGAATACAGACTAACACGGCTGTTACTCTGAAACCTGTATAATGATAGATCAGTATTTAAATGACTGGTATTATTAAAACATCATTGGTGAATAGACTGTTGAAAACTTTACCGTGACTGAAACTTCAAAAATCCTGGCGATGTCTAAATATTTGTTCTACTTTTAAAAAGTAGTCATTGATGAATGTGATCTATTCTGCCTCAGTAACGGCTTTATCAGCAAATCAATTAGAGAGTTCTTATTTTGTTAAAACCACAGACATATCCTTTCCCTTCCATTAGCCTATAATGGTGTAAAATAGCACAATGGGCTTAAACTTCTTTGTGTTATAGGATTTAAAAAAAAATAATATATCTAGTCAATGGAATTTCAGAGCCTAAATGGTGATTGTACAACTCTACTGTACAACTGACCTACTAGCAAAACAACCAGCTTTTCAACTTACTGTGGGTTATAATCAATATGCTTCTTGACTGCAATGCAAGATAAGACTATGGCAGTTTTTAATGTCAATGACTCATTAAATAAAACCAAACTAGCACATATAGTTGTTATCTCCTCACATCCTCACAACTTGAAAGACACATTATTGTCACGGAATGGCAAAATATACTACATCTGAGAACTATCTAGACTTCTGGTAGCCAAAGAAAGACAAACTGGAACAAATTAACTCCACAGTAAAATCAACACAGTTGCATTCAGAGATGGATTTGGCTTATTATATACAGGTCTGCAGTCAGTGCTTAAGTAATATTACTGTAGTACAATGAATGAATAAAGGCCACTGATCATAATTACTTCTCTCTTGCTTTATGGGAGAGTACTCTGTTTTGCTCTTACACAAAGAACAACCTGAGACTTCACTGAATCTATTCCAAAACTACTTTCAGTAGGAGCTAGTCCATTGATTTCACCGTTGAAATTATTAATATCCAAGGCTGCAACAAATTTTGATCATGTAACTTTCAGCCCAGTGAAGCACTGAGTCAGTGTGATATGTGTTACAATAATGCATAATCTGTCTGCTGCAGCAACAAAAATATAGTTCTCTGACAACATTGTGGTGCAGAAGCCCATTTGTGGTTCGCTACTCTGCGTCAGCAACTCTTGTCAGGCCCGACACACTCACTCCACCTCACACCCGGGTGTTATGACATTTATTTAAAAGGTGACATGTAATATATCATTTGAAACTGCTCATTAATGTCATTGGGAAATGTTTGTAACTCCTCGGTAGGTGAAATTATGGATACTCTCTGGTATTATGGCCTGGAGACTGTAAACAGACAAAGGTGACAAAACAGGTTCCTTCTGTATAAAGGGGAAAGAAAATACACTGGCAGATGCCCTGTCCAGGAAAGAGGTCTCTGACCCGCTGCCTTTGGGTCAGCCAGTGGCTAACTCTGCTGCAGCTTTGTAAGCGGGGAGGTGTGACCTGAAGAGCAACCCAGTGCCAAAGGGCAATTTGCTCACTGGTATCAGGTAATGAGTTTCAGCTGGTTTGGCTAATTCAGTGTACCCCTCCCACTATGGTTATAATCCATATCTAAAAGGTGACATGTAATATGTCATCAGAAAACTAATAACTCACTGATCATTAATATTCTTGCATGATGTATGCCCAGGGTGCAAACAAAGAGTTATGAATATGTGCTAGAATTATATTCTTAAAATGTGTTTGGCAAGCAATGCATAAACACAATCTGCTTTAGACAAAGTAATGTGTATTTGCTTTTCTGACCAGCTTGGTCATCAGGCAAAGACAATGAAGCTCCATTAGCATAGAAGGTAAACAAAGCTATCAAACTAACAAGTGGGGGAGGAGACACCCTGAAGTCTGCACCTCAGCAGGAGGGAGAACTTGGTCTGGGTTTTACTTTTCAAGAATACTTTGCAAAGGTTTACTGGTCTATAAAGCCAAGGGGATTGAACCTCAAGTGATAAGTGATTGAATTAACTGATTGTACACAATGTTTTCTGTACTAAAAAAGTGCAATGAGTGAGGTGTTTCAGGAAAGCCTATGACACACTGGTGATTAATATAGTCATAAAATGTATGTTCAGTGTGTGACAAAGTTCCTCCTCTGCCTTGGTAGGTCCTGCGCTTATTGGCGGATTTGCTTGCCTCAGAGATTCACAGCAGCCCTCAGTTTGGCCACTTTTGCTAGTGGCTCAAACATGCCGTTCACTCAGCTAACCTCATCACTGGCCAGCATGGGAAAAAGGAAGAAGAACAATCCCCGCAGTCTCTGCTGACCCACCTAGTGGATCAGGGAACAGGCCAGAGACCTTTCCCTCTGGTAGAGCCCACAGTCCAGGTCAGCTCCTCCGGTATCAAGTAGGGAGTCGGGGGAATGGAGGGATGGGGGGAACCCTCTACTCCGGGTTCCAGCCTAGGGCCCTGTGGATTGCAGCTGTCTACAGTGGCTCCTGTAACAGCTGTGTGACAGCTACAACTCCCTGGGCTACTTCCCCATGGCCTCCTCCCAACACCTTCTTTATTCTCACCACAGGACCTTCCACCTGATGTCTGATAATGCTTGTAAACTTCTCAGTCTTCCAGTAGTACGCCTTCTCATGCTCAGCTTCTTGCACCTCTTGCTCCCAGCTCCTCGCACACACCACAAACTGAAGTGAGCTCCTTTTTAAACCCAGGTGCTCGGATTAGCCTGCTGATTCTAGCAGCTTCTTGATTGGCTGCAGGTGTTCTAATCAGCCTGTCTGCCCTAATTGTTTCCAGAAAGTTCCTGATTGTTCTGGGACCTTCCCTGTTACCGTACCCAGGGAAAAGGGACTTACTCAACCTTGGGCTAATATATCTGCCTTCTATCACTCTCCTGTAGCCATCTGGCCCGACCCTGTCACAAGTGTTAATACTGTACAAGGATATTCGTTGCTAGGCTGTACAGCCTGTGTCCAAACAAAGGGAGAAGGAAATTTCACAGCTATTTACCTGTCTCCTATATAAATTAAGCCTGGTGGAATCACAACAATGGAAGCCCCATTGACATACAATGGGATGGGAAGACCTTAGGAATGAAAAAACAACATGAGGATATACTGCCTCTTGAAACAGGGTCATTGAACTTTGGAAGGTACAAGCAAAGAGAGAAGCCATATTTGGCATCCATCACTAGACACACACAAGGGAACAGAGCTCTTGCAAGCTGAAAAAGATGGGTCCTTCAACCAAGAGGCAGATATTGAAGTCTCTGGAAATTGCATATAGATGCTTGTGAGTCACAGCAGCAGGGCATTTCAGAAACCCATGGTTGCAAGGCAAGTGGTGACACAACCCCTTACTGGTCTGGATTGCACCCCAGAGTGTGACACATTCAGATAGTTTTTCTTTCCATACCACAAGTAAGCGGAAGGGTGGTCTTGTGATGAAGGCAGTGGACCTGGGAGATCTGTGCTCAATTCCGCTTTGGCACAGACTTCCTGCGTGATCTTTGACAAATCCCCTAAATTCTCTGTACCTCAGTTCAACCACCCGTTGTCTATTTAGATTGTAAGCTCTTTGGGGCAGGAACCGTCTCATCTAATAGGCAGTGTTGCCAACTCGCAATTTTATCACGTCTCATGCGATTTGATGTTGGCTTAAAACCCCAGCTCCTGGAATTGTGCAATTACCTGAGAATCTCAGCACTCATTAAGAAACAAGTAAGTTTCCAGCCCTCATGGTTGCGGATAGAAGTTTGAAAGCACCACATGAGCGTATCCTAAAGATCAGAGGCCAGAAGGAAAATTACAAGGACCCAACATGTTTTAAAACCTCAGAGTTCTTTTGCACCCAATTCATGATTTTTGAACACTTGGAGTTGGCACTACTGTATATGTATGTGCAGCACCTAGCACAATGGGGCCCTGATCTCAGCGGGGGCCTAAGCACAACTGTAATATTCCTAGTAAGCCCTATTCTGTGGGATATGTCTTATGCCCCAATTCTGCATTTGGCTCTGCTAATACAGTGCCTTCCTCCTGTGTGGTGCCCTATAGAAGTCACTGAAGCTCCACAGGGCTCCACACCAATAGATTAGCAGGGTTGGGGCCTCAAAGAATAATTATCCTCAGACCACCTGAAAAGGGAGGGTGTTTATCCTTCAAGCATTCTTTAATTCACATGTATTACAGGTCATATTTCATTGCTTGTCTGGTCCAGGAGAGACAGCACTAGACTCTTGTCCACTTTTTTCCCACCTCAGTGTAGTTTCTCTCTCTCTCTCTCTGTGGGTGTGGATTTTTTGAGATAAAATTTGGCACTATCCATGGCAGCTCACCACAAGCACCTACTCCTGCTGCTGGCCCAACCCTACCAACTGAGTGGTGTCTCAGCTGATAGGAGAGTCCTTTTGCTCTTCCATTTTACCACCAAGGCTGCATAGAAGAGTTGCTGTGCTGTGGAGCACTTGTAAAATTTCAGTCGTGCTCTTGGTGGGAAAGTAGCTCCTTGCAATGACTCTTTCTGCTCTGTGGCACCATTCTCATCTGGTACCAGCCTGCTTACAATAAGCTACCTCTCCCTTCTTCCAGGTTAGACTTTCAAGATGAACTACTCCACTGTCATTGCTCTAGACTTAGTTGAAACATTTTCACTGACATTTCATTTAAGTGAAAAACCGGGAGAGTAGGGATAGTGAAAACTTTCCTAGCAAGTGTTGTCCATTTTCTGACCAGCTGGTCACAACATTTTCATCTAAACAAAATGTTGATCCCAGGGTGCAAAATCCCTCACTCCCACCCCCAAAACCCCTCACATTTCTTTTGGTTTCTGAGCAGTTCCGCATTGTTCCCAGTAGCCTCCTTCTCCCTCTCTATATCACAAGAACAGGTCTGTCATTTGGACCCTTTTGGAGCAGTATCTAATATTTTTCAGTACATGTTTCCCCTGAGTCATGCTCATTTACTAGAATGCATCATTGGCATGTTTTTCGTAAATGTAGCTCTTCATTCCTATTCACTGCTACCTATCCTGCAACACAAGTATCAAAGCAAGGTAGCTGCTGCATCCTGAAGATCTCCTTTTTTAGACTATGGTGCAATGATTGGCTGTAATCTGTTCAGGGGAGTGGTCTCTTTTTGTGTGATTTATGCTGGGCTAAGCATAACCTTATCTTTTCAGATGAGTGTTGTGGCAGGAGTGCACCATCACAAATCACCAGATGGTTTAAGTGAGAGATATGCTCCTACCTCTGTCACCTGCTTCAGCCCTTCTTATTCAGCTTCTACCCATGCAACACAGAATTTGGCCACCAAGTTTGAAAATACTGGCCTCAAACCTTTTTGTGCCTCAGTTTCTGCATCTGTAAAAATAGAATAATAGCACATACCTCACTGAGGGGTTCTGAGGCTTAATTCAGTAATGTTTGTAAAGTACTTTGAGATCCTTCAATGGAAAGGGCTACGTAAGTGCTAAGTACAATATAAGTAAAATATGGCTGATCCGATTTGATTTGAGTCAGTCCCAGTTAGAGTGACCAGACATCCCAATATTATCAGGACCATCCTGATATTAGGGGCTTTGTCTTATATACGCACCTATTAACCCCCCGCCCCATGCCCCCTGAAAGAAAGTGTCCCGATTTTTCTCTCTTGCTATCTGGTCACCCTAGTATCAATTCTCGGTTACTTCCATATCCTGGCCTTGGGGTCTATTTTGTTGATCCAAAATAATGTTTAGTCCATTAACAGGTATGGGTGGAGGGCATGTGGGAGGTAGCAGTGTGCTTTTCAATTAGGTTATGATAGAAAACAGTTTGGAGGACATCGAGGTCCTAGCAGGGACCATGCTACAGAAACAGAGGGATCCTGTACTCTTTTTTTTTTTTTTAATATGGTAAATGCCCATGAAAAATGCTGGACTGATAGCACAGGAGACTATTTGCAGAACAGGAATATTGCAGGCTCCTCAAACTGCTCTGCAAAAATGACTCAGCTCTCACTTGGAGGCTAGTCCAGCTCCCATGCTCTGCCCTTTCCATCCTTGGGCTCTTCTTTGCACAGACTCCAACAAATGTGCCAGTCACTGCAAATCCGGTTGTTGGTTTTGGAGTTCTACACTCCAGGCCTGTCTTTCTATTGACGGCAGTGGCTACTGGATTGAGCTTTCTGAGTCTCTCTGTGAAATAGCATTCCCAGATGCAAGTTTGGATATCATCCAAAGTACGGTAACTGTCTTCTTAACAAATAAGAACCAGAACCTCTTGTCATATAGAAACACAGTAGCAGGGGTATCAGCAATGAAAAGTGATAACAAGAAATCTTCTCAAACATGCTTTAACTACTTAATATCTAGCACTTGCACATCCAGCCGCAATGCTAAAGGATTTAAACAAGAGCAGCATGGAGCCCCTGCCTGTATAATAAAAACAAAGTCTGAAATTTTAAAGAATCAATTCTTAGTCTTTGGGGGCAATTGTATTAATTGGCCAGTTTGAGACCTTACCTGTCCCAGTAATCTCTCCTCTCCATCCCCATTCTTCCTTGAATGTAGTGAGCAGCTTTTTCTCTGAAGTCAAAGACTTTGGCCCTTCCTGGAGGCCCAATCCAATTCCTATTGGAGGAAATTGAAAGAATTGACACATTAGGGCCTGACCCTGAAAGGTACTGACTCAATCTTATTTCCTTTATAGCGCCAAGTGTCAGTTGTTCCATGTATGTCATGAGAACAGAATAAAATACCACCTGGTGAAGGAGCTGCATTTTGAGCATGTGGGCTGCCAGTTTGTTCACCCTCCAGTCTGCTTTAAGTTTGTAATACTGTTCTGCTGGGGTTCGGGGGAAAGCTCATTGAAGCTGGTGGGTGTAACAGCTGCCCTTCATTCAGAATAGATGTAAGATGCAATTGAGTGCCTTTTGGAGTAAGACAGCCGAAACACAAGAACATAAGAATGGCCATACTGGGTCAGACCAAAGGTCCATCCAGCCCAGTATCCTGTCTACCGACAGTGGCCAATACCAGGTGCCCCAGAGGGAGTGAACCTAACAGGTAATGGTCCAGTGATCTCTCTTCTGCCATCCATCTCCACCCTCTAACAAACAGAGGCTAGGGACACCATTCCTTACCCATCCTGGCTAATAGCCATGAATTTATCCAGTTCTCTTTTAAACCCTGTTATAGTCCTAGCCTTCACAACCTCCTCAGGCAAGGAGTTCCACAGGTTGACTGTGCGCTGAATGAAGAAGAACTTCCTTTTATTTGTTTTAAACCTGCTGCCCATTAATTTCATTTGGTGGCCCCTAGTTCTTATATTATGGGAACAAGTAAATAACTTTTCCTTTTTCCCTTTCTCCACACCACTGATGATTTTATATACCTCTACCATATCCCCCCTTAGTCTCCTCTTTTCCAAGCTGAAAAGTCCTAGCCTCTTTAATCTCTCCTCATTTGGGACCCCTTCCAAACCCCTAATCATTTTAGTTGCCCTTCTCTGAACCTTTTCAAATGCCAGTATATCTTTTTTGAGATGAGGGGACCACATCTGTACACAGTATTCAAGATGTGGGCATACCATGGATTTATATAAGGGCAATAAGATATTCTCCATCTTATTATCTATCCCTTTTTTAATGATTCCTAACATCCTGTTTGCTTTTTTGACTGCTGCTGCACACTGCGTGGGCGTCTTCAGAGGACTATCCACGATGACTCCAAGATCTCTTTCCTGATTAGTTGTAGCTAAATTAGCCCCCATCATATTGTATGTATAATTGGGGTTCTTTTTTCCAATGTGCATTACTTTACATTTGCCACTTTTGTTGCCCAATCACTTAGTTTTGTGAGATCAAAACAGAAATTAAAAGGTACAGTGACTAGAGTGAAATCCCTGCAAGCTGCGTGGACACTTTTCAAAGACACCATAATAGAGGCTCAACTTAAATGTATACCCCAAATTAAAAAACACAGTAAATGAACTAAAAAAGAGCCACCGTGGCTTAACAACCATGTAAAAGAAGCAGTGAGAGATAAAAAGGCATCTTTTAAAAAGTGGAAGTCAAATCATAGTGAGGTAAGTAGAAAGGAGCATAAACACTGCCAAATTAAATGTAAAAATGTAATAAGAAAAGCCAAAAAGGAGTTTGAAGAACAGCTAGCCAAAAACTCAAAAGGTAATAACAAAATGTTTTTTAAGTACATCAGAAGCAGGAAGCCTTCTAAACAACAAGTGGGGCCCCTGGACAATCGAGATACAAAAGGAGCAGTTAAAGACGATAAAGTCATCGCAGAGAAACTAAATAAATTCTTTGCTTCCGTCTTCAAGGCTGAGGATGTTAGGGAGATTCCCAAACCTGAGCCATCTTTTGTAGGTGACAAATCTGAGGAATTGTTGCAGATTGAAGCGTCACTAGAGGAGGTTTTGGAATTAATTGAGAAACTTAACAGTAACAAGTCACCGGGACCAGATGACATTCACCCAAGAGTTCTGAAAGAACTCAAATGTGAAATTGCGGAACTATTAACTGTGGTTTGTAACCTGTCCTTTAAATCAGCTACTGTACCCAATGACTGGAAGATAGCTAATGTAACGCCAATATTTAAGAAGGGCTCTAGAGATGATCCTGGCAATTACAGACCGGTAAGTCTAACTTCAGTACCGGGCAAATTAGTTGAAACAATAGTAAAGAATAGAATTGTCAGACACACAGAAGAACATATATTGTTAAGTAAAAGTCAACATGGTTTCTGTAAAGGGAGATGTCTTACTAATCTATCAGAGTTCTCTGAAGGGGTCAAACAAACATGTGGACAAGGGGGATCCAGTGGACATAGTGTACTTAGATTTCCAGAAAGCCTTTGACAAGGTCCCTCACCAAAGGCTCTTACATAAATTAAGTTGTCATGGGCTAAGAAGGAAGATCCTTTCATGGATTGAGAACTGGTTAAAAGACAGGGAACAAAGGGTAGGAATAAATGGTAAATTTTCAGAATGGAGAGGGGTAACTAGTGGTGTTCCCCAAGGGTCAGTCCTAGGACCAATGCTATTCAATTATTCATAAATGATTTGGAGAAAGGGGTAAACAGTGAGGTGGCAAAGTTTGCAGAAACAATAGGAGCCAGTGCCCAAAATGCAGGCCACATACAAGGCTAGTCAGGAGCCAAGCTACGTGGGCAGAGGGGTTCCACTGGGGCTGATAGGAAATGCACAGGGCTGGGTATTGTTCTGGTAGAGCTGTGTGTGCATGTGTGGACAGAAGCAGCCAGAAACACCACAGAAGCAAGCAGAGAAGGCAGTAAAGCCACAACCAGAGAAGCACTTATTGTGTGACCCTAAGATAAAACTAAAAGCTAAATATTTTTTGGGCAGAGTGTTGGCTCGAATAAGGGTTGGCACATTAAGCAAGGAAACTACCTTGTGTCTGATTTCTACTGTGTTTGGGGAGATGGGTTGTGATAAATGAAGGGGGGAGGTAGCTCCCTTTTATGGATACCCAGCCAGCTAGTTAGCTATAAAATTCCTGTTAGTAGCTGTTCTCTACTTGCTTTACCTGAAAAGGGTTAAAAAGTCCATAGGTAAATGGAAGGGAGTGGGCATCTGACCAAAAGAGCCAGTGGGAAGGCTAGAACTTTTTAAAATTGGGGAAAAAGTCCCCTTTGTCTGTCTGTGTTGTTCTCCCAGAGAGCAGAGACAGGGCTGGAACTATGCTGCTATGGTATGGTATGGTATGATATGGTATGGTATTGGGCCAGGTATGAAAATCATCAAATCATACCTAGAAACTATTCATTTGAAACCCCAGATATGTAAGTAGATCAGGAAATGTCTAGGAAGACGTGATTAGGTTTATCTCTTTTAGTTCTTATGGCTTGTGGACTCCTCTGTGCTAACCCCAGGTGCTTTTGTTTTGCTTGTAACCTTTAAGCTGGACCTCAAGAAGCTATCTTGATGCTTAATCCTTGTAATTGTTTTTTTTTTAAAACCTAAATTCCAGATGTATTTTCTTCTTTTTTAAAAACAGGATTGGATTTGTGTGTCCCTAAGAGGTTTCTGCATATGTTGTTTAGTTAGCTGGTAGCAACGGCTGATTTCCGTTTTTTTTTCTTTCTCAGCTCTTCCTCCAGAGGAAGGGCTTGAGGGTACCCCACGGGAAGGAACTCCCAAATGCGCCTTCTTGAGTTCTCAAAGGGGGTTTTTTGCACTTGGGTGGTGGCAGCATCTAGCCATCCAAGGTCAGAGAAAATCTGTAACCTTGGGAGTTTAATACAAGCCTGGAGTGGCCAGTATTAATTTTTAGAATCCTTGTGGGCCCCCACCTTCTGCACTCGAAGTGCCAGAGTGGGGAATCAGCCTTGACATGGGTCTTTATCATGGGCAGTGCATCAACCCACCTGTTCAGGGATGTTAGTTCCTGCCCCGCCCATTCTGCTCGAGACCCTGCCCCCACTCCATCTCCCACCTTGCCCGTCGGGGCCAGAGGAGCCCTGGCTGGCAAGCCCAAGCCATCCCGGCCCCAGCCTGCCTGCCTGAGTAGCCCCAAGCCCTGGCCGGCTGGAGAAGCTGTGAGCCCTGGCCCCCCGGGGAACTCTGAGCCACACCACAGCCCAGCCCCGGGGCTGTGGAGGGGAGCATTAATGGAGATTCGGGGAGGCTTAGTCTCCCCCAGCCTCCATTATGTGCTGCCCCTTGTCTTTATTCTTTGTAAATAAATAGATTGCATCAAAGAAACACCTGACTACCATCAGTTTCTCCTCCTAACAGAAAAACCTGGAAGACCCTGAATATTGGCTAAACACTCAGGTCACAAGGAAGTGGGGAATCAGCTTAACAATATGGTATCTGAAAGCATACTGTAGGTTTTTCTCTCAAATCATCTATGGCAGTCTGGCCAACAGCATCAGTTACTGGCCACACCAAAATCTCTATGTTCAGGTTCCATGACAGGAGACAACTTGCAGTTCTAGCTTGAGTTTGCCCTTCAAAAAGGGAACAAAAAAGCAGGGGAAACCCCAGCATTTTGGTCCCCATTGTCAATGAGTAAACAGAACAGCTGTTGCTAAGACCATAGTCACCTTCATTGATGTTGAAAACCCTTAAGAATAGACACCCCTCTTCATCTCCACCCCCAGAGCTTTATTATTATCCACGTGCGTATCATTTATGAACAGCCTGAGAGCACATATTTCATTTCTGCCTGCTCCATCCAGATAATCTTCCCCATTTGTAAAATGTGCAAGAAAAGAAACTATGCAACTCTATTAATGACAGGGGCAAGTCTAGTACATGAAGGGGTGCTCTTTGTTCATTCATCCTGTTCCAGGGTTGAACTATTTGGCCTCACTGAAGTCAGTGGGAGTTTTGTCATTGACTTAAATGGGGCCAGGCTTTTCACCCAATGTGCGTATTGTGTCTCTGTGGATGCACACACACACACAAAGTTCATATGTTCTCTTAGGATCCATATTTTAGAGAACGATACGCAAGCCTGATGAGCAGCCCATATCATGGCTGGCTATGTATGCTGTAAAAATTAGCCAACCTTTGAAAACAAAAGAGATGGCAATAAATCGGGTTAGCAAATGACTCAGATAACTTTTTATATTCAGGTGCATTTAGAAGAAACTATGTCTTCTCTTGACAGTGTTTCTTTAATTTCATTGCAAAATAATAAAATATTGAACAAACTGGAATTGTTCTCAGAGGATTTTTCCTTGTTGCTCTTCGTTATTGTTTCTTATTTCTCCTTCAAATGTTCTGCCTGTTCTTTGCAGTTATTTCTTTCCCCTCCATTCCCTTCACCTAGTTTCAATTAGATATCCGTAGAAAGAGCAAAATATAAATGAAAACACCTGCCAGTTCAGATGAGTACAAATAGAGTAAAGCCTATTTTCAACTAGAAATTCTTTGAGATTTGGCCTCTTTCTTTAAAGACATTTCTGATTCACTTATCTGTGGTTATGCAAATTACTTGCTGATGACTGTGAGCAAGGATTACCTCACTGAATAAAATTAGCAGGATCCTAACAACAACAAGAAGATATGTTTTACATTTGCACAGCACCTTTTATTCTGGTGGATCCCAACACACTTTATAGAATGCCATTGAAATGGAGTAGGACTTGCAAATAAAAAAAAAATCACTAAAGTAGGACTTGCAAATAAAAAAAATCAATTCTCCTCTCACACTGATTTTACACCAGAATACCTCCATTGACTTGATTGGATTCACTCCTATTTTATGCCACTGGAAATGAGGGGAGAATAAACACCAAAACTTTTTAGTCATTTGCTCCAGCGAAAGTCAATTCATCCTGGTCTCTCCTCTCTCCTTCATGAAAGATCTGAGCATGTTACTCACTGCTCTGTGGTTGTCTTGTTCCACCCTTATCTGAGAAGACATGGGATCAAACAAGCATCCCATTTAGACTCTGAAACCACTGTTGCTCTGCATTACTTGGCAGGATATACCTGCCCACTCTGGCCTTAGTTTGCAGTCTCCCTAAAATTTGTCCTTAGAAAACCGTAATATCTCTTGTGCCTCCCTGGGCTTTGAAGCTCTCTTCCTCATGCTTCTTTAGGTTTTGTAGGTATTTGCCATCTGTGTCTCAATTCCTGAGAAGCAACTTCCTTCTTTACTCAAGTGTAATCCCGGACCTATTTAATCCTGGACCTATTCCCTCAGCAGGTTTTCTGATTGATTGTTTTGTTTTTTAAAACAGGAACTCCTTTTCATTACCTGGGCAAGAAAGAGTGTCTCTATAGGTTAAGGTACTTCCCTGGAAAGGTGGGGACACCCAGATTCCAGTCCCTGCTCCAATGACAATTTAATTATATATACAAAGTCGAACAGCTTCAACAGGAGAGATTGAGAGAGACGTACCCCTAGATCTCCTATAGCATGGTGATTAGGGAGTCTGGAGCAGGCCTGTAGCTAGGATGTGGAAAACCTACGTTCATGCTTTAGCCACGGGACTATAGGGAATAAGGGTACTGCCTCCTCTATTTTGTGAATGGTGCCTACGTCTTTGTGAACCTAGCTTGAAAAAAAAAAATCAAAACTTGTTTCAAAAATGTTGAAATGATTCATTTTAGTCATTTAAAAAAAATTAACCAAAATAATTTGAATCTGCATTTTTTGGTGAAAAAGATGTTGGCTGAAACATTTCACCCAGCTGCAATTAGAATTTGCTGTGTTGCCTATTCTATTACAAGGGCTCTCCTTGGATTAAAAAAACAGAAGAATGTTAATAATAACATTCTTTTCACAGGTTTCAGAGTAGCAGCCGTGTTAGTCTGTATTCGCAAAAAGAAAAGGTACTTGTGGCACCTTAGAGATTAACAAATTTATTTGAGCATAAGCTTTCCTGAGCTATGTACCCAGGGCATTAGGCTAGTGACCTGGCAGACTGCTAAGCGCTCTGATAAGAAGGTAGGACTTGATCAGAAATCAGTGGGAGTCTTTTGACTGACTTCAATGGGTATTGGATCACATCCTGAGGCATGAAAGGTAAAATATCATGCCACAAGTTTCAGAATTTTTGTTTTGGGACCCTTGAAGAGAAAAATCAAACACTTTTTGTACTGTACATGCAATTATAGTTCCAGATTGGTGGCTCTAGGGAAGCAGTCAGTATTCATCTGACAGGCACTTAATTAGATTAGGATGGCTTTAAATAAGACAGCAGTAATCAGCTCAGACTCCTCCTACACAGACCTGTGGGTCTGTAAAGAAAAGTATCTTTGCTTGCTGTTAACAAGACTACAAAGAGCTTTAGCAGTTAAAAAGGAAGAAATAGAAACCAAAGTACATAGTTTAAATTTAAAATGGGATTCCATGCCTTGGAGGACCACATAGGCAGAAAATATCACCCCTAAAACAGCTCTTTTCAAGTGGTTTCAGAATGGTTAATTTCCCCTTCAAGTCCTCATTCACTGCTAAAATATTTCTTGCCATTTCAAAGCCTGGGCTTCAGAAAAGAAAGACAACACATTCCCCCCCAGAGCAGGAAAGCATTTTTTTTTCCAGAAAGGAAGAAGAAAAACCACCCAAGATACACATTCTTGATACATTAGGCCAGATTTCCCCTTGCCCAGCCCCTTATGTATTCATTTGCACCAGCGCAGAACAGCTATGACATGATACAATTAGGATGTCGTAGTGTTTTACCCACACTTGGCATCGACATAAATGACTACCACAGGTGCAGGGCTCTGGAGAACAACAAGTCTTTAGAACAGGACAGCTAGGAGTTAAGAAGACTGGGTTCCCAGCTCTGCTACTAATGTGCTCTAAAACCTTGGACAAGTTATATAACCTCTCTGTACAAGTGACCCAACTGGAAAAAGAGTATAATAATATCTACTTCATGGTGTTAGTAAAGCACTTTGTGATCCTCAGATGAAAGGTGCTATAAACAGACATTAATGGGAACAGCTTACAATAAGGATTTCACCAGCACCACTGCCATCCTTACATAGTTGCTCAGAGGGCTACCTGAAGCTTAGTGCTGGCTGCTGTGGGGAGCATGGGGGTTGCATGCCAGCCACATGCTCCATCGCTGCATGCAAATGGGAAGGGAGAGAGTAGGTGGAGACAGGGCTAATTACCAGATCATTTACTATTAATACTCACAGAATTTATCACAATCTGTTTTAAATGAGAGAGGAAATACTGGGCATGAGGTAGGAAGGGATTTTCTTCTCTCTCTCTCTTCAGACTAATCTTAAAACAAAATTGTGTGCACCTTGACTAGCAGGAACTTAATGAGAAATCTATGTAGTAACTTGGATTAGATGTTAAAAGTAGTTGTGCAAAGGATATACTAAAGGAAGAATTAAGACATTGAAGATGTTAAGATAGGCTGAGTTCCACAATAGCCTCTGAAGAGTAGTTACCTAACAGATGCCAGTACATCACTATGTACAGGGTCAGTGGAACCTCACTTGAATTCAAAGAAGTCCTTGTATTAGGCCAAAAGAACGTAGTAAAGCATCTAAGTACTGCATTATTGCAATATTTGTCACAGGAAATGTGCCTTTAGAGCAAACACTGAGTTACTTTCCCCAACACCAGTAATGCAACATTTGAAAGAAAAAAACTAACATAGGCTCCTCTTGTTCACATATTGTATAAAACTGTTATTTTAACATATACACAGGCAGTATTGTAGCAACTGCCCCAGTAACAATGGCAGTAAGTGAAAACCACTTTCCACTGAATGCATCCGATGAAGTGAGCTGTAGCTCATGAAAGCTTATGCTCAAATAAATTTGTTAGTCTCTAAGGTGCCACAAGTACTCCTGTTCTTTTTTCTATTAACTAAGGCTAAGACTTTGTCATGGAAGTCATGGAATCCGTGACTTCTAGAGACCTCCATGACATTTTCCGCTTCAGCCCCGGGACAGATGCCCGGAGGTGTCAGCTGGTGGGGGCCCAGCAGGTCTCTGCTGACATGCAGTGGGGTACCCTGCAACTCCTAGCCGCTGTGGGTGGCAGAGAGACCACCAAGCTTCGAGCCACGACAGGCGCCCAGGGGGGTGGGGAGGAGAGAACCTGGCAGCTCCCAGCTGGCAATTGCAGCAGGAGGACACCATGCTCTCAGCCACCATGGGCAGCCGAGGGGAGGGGACCTTGGAGCCCTAGCAGCCATGGGTGCTGGACCCTTCCCATTTTGTCATAGTCATTTTTAGTAAAAGTCAGGGATAAATCATGGGCTTCCGTGAATTTTTGGTTATTGCCTGTGACCTATCCGTGACTTTTACTAAAAATAACTGATGAAATCTTAACCTTAATTATAACTAGTTTCAGAGTAACAGCCGTGTTAGTCTGTCTTTGCAAAAAGAAAAGGAATACTTGTGGCACCTTAGAGACTAACCAATTTATTTGAGCATGAGCTTTCGTGAGCTACAGCTCACTTCATCGGATGCATACCGTGGAAACTGCAGTAGACATTATATACACACAGAGACCATGAAACAATACTCCCTCCCACCCCACTGTCCTGCTGGTAATAGCTTATCTAAAGTGATCATTAAGTTGGGCCATTTCCAGCACAAATCCAGGTTTTCTCACCCTCCGACCCCCCACCCCCACACAAACTCACTCTCCTGCTGGCAATAGCTCATCCAAACTGACCACTCTCCAAGTTTAAATCCAAGTTTAACCAGAACGTCGGGGGGGGGGGGGGTTGGAAAAAGCAAGGGGAAATAGGCTACCTTGCATAATGACTTAGCCACTCCCAGTCCCTATTTAAGCCTAAATTAATAGTATCCAATTTGCAAATGAATTCCAATTCAGCAGTTTCTCGCTGGAGTCTGGATTTGAAGTTTTTTTGTTGTAAGATAGTGACCTTCATGTCGGTGATTGCGTGACCAGAGAGATTGAAGTGTTCTCCGACTAGTTTATGAATGTTATAATTCTTGACATCTGATTTGTGTCCATTTATTCTTTTACGTAGAGACTGTCCAGTTTGACCAGTGTAAATGGCAGAGGGGCATTGCTGGCACATGATGGCATATATCACATTGGTGGATGTGCAGGTGAACGAGCCTCTGATAGTGTGGCTGATGTTATTAGGCCCTGTGATGGTGTCCCCTGAATAGATATGTGGGCACAGTTGGCAACGGGCTTTGTGGCAAGGATAGGTTCCTGGGCTAGTGGTTCTGTTGTGTGGTATGTGGTTGTTGGTGAGTATTTGCTTCAGGTTGTGGGGGTGTCTGTAGGCAAGGACTGGCCTGTCTCCCAAGATTTGTGAGAGTGTTGGGTCATCCTTCAGGATAGGTTGTAGATGCTTAATAATGCGTTGGAGGGGTTTTAGTTGGGGGCTGAAGGTGACGGCTAGTGGCGTTCTATTTTCTTTGTTAGGCCTGTCCTGTAGTAGGTGACTTCTGGGAACTCTTCTGGCTCTATCAATCTGTTTCTTCACTTTGTTTCTACAATTTGCAAATTGGATACTATTAATTTAGGCTTAAATAGAGACTGGGAGTGGCTAAGTCATTATGCAAGGTAGCCTATTTCCCCTTGCTTTTTCCAACCCCCCCCCCCCGACGTTCTGGTTAAACTTGGATTTAAACTTGGAGAGTGGTCAGTTTGGATGAGCTATTGCCAGCAGGAGAGTGAGTTTATGTGTGTGTGTTCCCCCCGGGGGGGGGGTGAGAAAGCCTGGATCTGTGCTGGAAATGACCCACCTTGATTACCATGCACATTGTAGGGAGAGTGGTCACTTTGGATGAGCTATTACCAGCAGGAGAGTGAGTTTGTGTGTGTATGGGGGTGGGGGGGTGAGAAAACCTGGATTCATGCTGGAAATGGCCCACCTTGATTATCATACACATTGTGAAGAGAGTGGTCACTTTGGATGGGCTATTACCAGCAGGAGAGTGAGTTTGTGGGGGGGGGGGGGGCGCGGAGGGTGAAAAAACCTGGATTTGTGCTGGAAATGGCCCAACTTAATGATCACTTTAGATAAGCTATTACCAGCAGGACAGTGGGGTGGGAGGGGGTATTTTTTCATGGTCTCTTTGTGTATATAATGTCTACTGCAGTTTCCATGGTATGCATCCGATGAAGTGAGCTGTAGCTCACGAAAGCTCATGCTCAAATAAATTGGTTAGTCTCTAAGGTGCCACAAGTACTCCTTTTCTAATTATAACTAGGGCTCTCAAGCTATTAAAAAATCATGATTAATTGCACTGTTAAACAATAATAGAATACCATTTAAATATTTTTGGATGTTTTCTACATTTTAAAATATATTGATTTCAATTACAACACATAATATAAAGCGTACAGTGCTCACTTTATATTTATTTTTGATTACAAGTATTTGTACTGTAAAAAAAAAAAGAAATTGTATTTTTCAATTCACCTAATACAAGTAGTGTACTGCAATCTCTCTATCATGAAAGTTGAATTTACAAATGTAGAATTATGTACAAAAACCCCTGCATTCAAAAATAAAACAATGTAAAATCTTAGAGCCTGCAAGTCCACTCAGTCCTACTTCTTGTTCAGCCAATTGATCAGATAAACAAGTTTGTTTACATTTGCAGGAGATAATGCTTCCTGCTTCTTGTTTAAAATGTTACCTGAAAGTGAGAACAGGCATTCTCATGGCACTGTTGTAGGCGTCATCATAATATATTCACATGCCAGATGCGCTAAAGATTCATATGTCCCTTCATACTTCAACCACCATTCCAGAGGACATGCATCCATACTAATGACGGGTTCTGCTCAATAACAATCCAAAGCAATGCAAACTGATGCATGTTCATTTTCATTATCTGGGTCAGATGTCACCAGCAGAAGTTTGATTTTCTTTTTTGGTGGTTCGGGTTCTGTAGTTTCCGCATTGGAGTGTTGCTCTTTTAAGACTTCCGAAAGCAAGCTCCATATTTCGTCCCTCTCAGATTTTGGAAGGCACTTCAGATTCTTAAGCCTTGGGTCAAGTGCTGTAGCTATCTTTAAAAATCTCACATTGGTATCTTGTTTGCATTTTGTCAGATCTGCAGTGAAACGGTTCTTAAAATGAACATGTGCTGGATCATCATCTGAGACTGCTATAACATGAAATATGTGGTAGCATGAGAGTAAAACAGAGCAGGAGACATACAATTCTCCCCCAAGGAGTTCAGTCACGAATTTAATTAACGCATTATTTTTTTAATGAGCGTCATCAGCATGGAAGCATGTCCTCTGGAATGGTGGCCGAAGCATGAAGGGCCATACAAATGTTTAGCATATCTGGCACGTAAATACCTACAAAAGTGCCCTGCAAATGCCTGTTTTCACTTTCTGGTGACATTGTAAATAAGACGAGAACAGCATTATCTCCTGTAAATGTAAACAAACTTGTTTGTCTTAGCAATTGGCTGAACAAGAAGTAGGACTGAGTGGATTTGTAGACTGTGAAGTTTTACGTTGTTTTGTTTTTGAGTGTAGTTATGTAACAAAAAAAAATCTACATTTGTAAGTTGCACTTTTACGACAAAGAGATTGCACTACATTACTTGTATGAGGTGAACTGAAAAAATAGTATTTCTTTTATCATTTTTACAGTGCAAATATTTATAATAAAATACACTTTGATTTCAATTACAACACAGAATATATATGAAAATGTAGAAAAACATCCAAAATATTTAATAAATTTCAATTGGTATTGTTTAACAGAGCGATCAAAACTGCAATTAATCGCAATTCATTTTTTGGAGTTAATTGCGTGAGTTAACTGCGATTAATCGACAGCCCTAATTATAACCCCTATTTTCACACGCCCAGAACATTCCAGAACAGTCACTTACAGTACTGGAATGTTCCTTGCTTGGTCTCTGCACAGTGATGAATATGATGGAAAAGACTGAGCTGTAGGGGCTGAGCAGTACTTCCCCTGCACCTGCTTGTCCTGGCAACTGGGCTGTGGTTCCAAGCATCAGGTCTGAAAGCAAGGAAACTGTGTCCACCATCCTGTCATGGCTCCTGCTAGTGCCCAGGTAACATGGAAAGGGAAATAGCCTGACTGAAATGCGGAGGGGTGAGGAGGCGCCAATGGGAGACTGAGGCTATGTCTACACTTAAAACACCACAGTGGCACAGCTGCAGCAGTGCTTCAGGGTAGACACCCACTACAGTGATGGGAGAGGTTCTGCTGTTTCTGTAGTTAATTCACCTCCCCCAGAGGTGGTAGTTAGGTTGACGGAAGAATTCTTCCATTGACCTAGTTCTGTCTACACCAGGAGCTGGGCCAGTTTAACTACAGCACTCAGGGGTGTGTTTTTTTCATGTTCTTGAGTGACGTAGTTTTGCCAATACAGGTTTTCAGTCAAGACCACCCCTCAGGCAGGATCCAGAGGATAGGGGGAGGGGAGAAGGAGATGGACAGGAACCCATGAGGAGTAGGAAGAAGACTGAGACAAGACCCAGCAGGAAGTGGGGGAGAGGGAAGACTGGGACAGGAGCCAGCTGGGTGATGAGTGGAACAGGAACAGGCTGGAGAGGACAAGTGTAAATGGGATCAGACTTGGGGGAGGGGTACAGGTGCAGAAGGGTCTGTAATCACTAGATTGTACTGCTCTTCAGAACCTGGAACTGAAACCAGAATTTCCAAATCCCAATATTTCTCTGCTGTCATCAATAGATGTGAGACCCATTGGAAAAATCTGTGTTTCTTTGCCTTTACAATAAAGATAACAGCCTACTCAGTTAGTTTAAGTGACAGAGGTCTGTGCTGTGGATCTAAAAGTCTCAACTCTGCTACTGAGCCCTGTGGGGGTCAGTATGGTTCCACATGATGGAATCTGCTGGGTTTTTTGTTTGTTTGTTTCGATTTGTTGTTAGGCAATTACTTTAAAAATACTATGTTAAAAGAATGCTAAAGTTGCAAAGTCAAGCACTCAAAAGTTAGAAAATGCCAATATTAAGGCTGTCCATGCACGGCTATATAGAGTTTGCTTATTATAGAAGCTTCTATTACCTTTTGAAGCTTAAGATTGGAACTCATTTGTGTGTATATGTTTACCTGCTTTAACCTTGTATATAACTCGCTTATTTCCTCTTCCTACTTAATAAATCTTTAGATAGCCAATTTGTGGGTTGTGCCCTGCTTCTTTACAATCTGCCCAGAGGTTGGTATTCATGCTCTTGAGCCTCTGTAGGACAGCTTGACACTCCTGACTGCAAATGACATCAATGAGATCTGGGCTTTGAACATATAAACTGCTATAAAAATGCTACAAGCAATGAAAAAAATCAAGCTCTAGATCAGGGAACATGGGGGAAGGGGTGGAGTGGGAGCGGGGCCTGGGCTGGAGGGGTAGGAGGGGGGTTTCCCCGGGCCCCGTACCCCCCTAAGGACGGCCCTGATCACCACATTAGTCACTGAACAGCCATTGCTGATAAACAGGCATCTCCAACTTGCTTTCGGTCTCCCCAAGTCACACTCCACCTTCTCTAGACCAGGGGTTCTAGCAACAAATGTTTTGGTGGCCTCAGAGTGCAGCCACCAACTCTTGCTGGTGGCCGCTCTGACACTTTTCCCTAAAATACTTCATTACCTTTAGGAAAAAACATTAAATATGCACAGACACACAGCAAAATCATTGTAATTGATATATGGAGGGTTTAGGGGGGAATTTATCATTAAAAAAATCCTGTGAAAATTATATTTGTGGGACTAGGGGAGGCAGCGGGGGCCTGTGGTGATGGGGGGGATGGATGCAGGGCCAGGAAGGCGGTGTTTGCTGCCATGAGGCCAGGACCGGGGCCCAGAGCCCAGAGCCAGGGACAGGAACTGCGTGGCCGGAGCCAGGGATTGGAGCCTTTGGGTCAGCGCCCAAGGCCACTGCCTGCTGCCGTACAGCCAGAGCCCAGAGCTGGGTGCTGGAGCCCAGGACTGCCTGGCTGGAGCCAGCGCTCACTGCTACACAGCCAGGACTAGGGGTCGGCACCTGGGGTCAGCTCCTGCCGCCACATGGCCGGAGCCTGGGACCAGAGCAGTGGGTTGGCGTCTGCCGCCATGTGGCTGGGGTAGGGGATCAGCATCAGGGGACGCGCGGCCGGAGCTGGGGATCGGCACTCGAAGCCACACAGTCAGAGCCCACTGCTGCATGGCTAGAACTGGGGGTCAGCGCCTGGGGCCAGCGCCTGCCATTGGGCAGCCAGAATTTGGGGCCAGAGTCCAAAGCCCCACAGCTGGAGCCGGGGGTTGGCACCCGAAGCCCCATGGTTGGAACCCACTGCTGTGCATCTGGGGGTCGATGCCTGGGGCCAGTGCCCACCACTCCGCGGCCGGAGCCCAGGACAGCTGGAACCAGGGGCTGGAGGCCAGGTGGCGTGGCTGGAGCTGGGGGAGTCTATACCTTCTGCCCTGCAGTTGGAGCCCCAGGCCGCATGGCCAGGCTCCCAAAGTCCCATTGCTGGAGCCTACTGCCCAACCCCCCTGCCCCCAAGGTGGGTCAAGAACTCACCTTGCTCCTGCAGCATTGTGCCCCCCTTGTCCCCAGAGGCAGTGCAAGACAGCGTATCCTGGAGCAATGGGGAGGATGAGAGAGGGGCCAATGCTTCCCCCCCAACCCCATCACTGCCCAGGAGGCTGTCATGGCCGCACGTAAAGCCCCTGGTGACTGCATGCGGCCTCAGTGGCCACATTTGAGAAATGCTGCTCTAGACATTGCTCCAAGTGGCAGCATGTGCCACTCCCCTAATATAACTGCTGCTATTACAGGTTTCAGAGTAACAGCCGTGTTAGTCTGTATTCGCAAAAAGAAAAGGAGTACTTGTGGCACCTTAGAGACTAACCAATTTATTTGAGCATGAGCTTTCGTGAGCTACAGTTCACTTCATCGGATGCATACCGTGGATATTGCAGCAGACTTTATATACACACAGAGATCATGAAACAATACCTCCTCCCACCCCACTGTCCTGCTGGTAATAGCTTATCTAAAGTGATCATCAAGTTGGGCCATTTCCAGCACAAATCCAGGTTTTCTCACCCTCCACCCCCCCAAACACACAAACTCACTCTCCTGCTGGTAATAGCCCATCCAAAATTTGTGCAGGAAATGGCCCACCTTGATTATCATGCACATTGTGTAGAGAGTTGTCACTTTGGATGGGCTATTACCAGCAGGAGAGTGAGTTTGTGTGTGTGGGGGGTGGAGGGTGAGAAAACCTGGATTTGTGCTGGAAATGGCCCAACTTGATGATCACTTTAGATAAGCTATTACCAGCAGGACAGTGGGGTGGGAGGAGGTATTGTTTCATGATCTCTGTGGGTATATAAAGTCTGCTGCAGTATCCACGGTATGCATCCGATGAAGTGAGCTGTAGCTCACGAAAGCTCATGCTCAAATAAATTGGTTAGTCTCTAAGGTGCCACAAGTACTCCTTTTCTTTTTGCTGCTATTATAGTAACAGATAGACAACCATTAGAGTATTCCATCTTTATCATCCATGTCAGAATGCTGCAATCTGTGTAAGCCCTGGTCTACACTAGGACTTTAGGTCGAATTTAGCAGCGTTAAATCGATTTAAACCTGCACCCGTCCACACAATGAAGCCCTTTATTTCGACTTAAAGGGCTCTTAAAATCGATTTCCTTACTCCACCCCTGACAAGTGGATTAGCACTTAAATCGACGTTGCCGGCTCGAATTTGGGGTACTGTGGACACAATTCGATGGTATTGGCCTCCGGGAGCTATCCCAGAGTGCTCCATTCTGACCGCTCTGGACAGCACTCTCAACTCAGATGCACTGGCCAGGTAGACAGGAAAAGAACCGCGAACTTTTGAATCTCATTTCCTGTTTGGCCAGCGTGGCAAGCTGCAGGTGACCATGCAGAGCTCATCAGCACAGGTGACCATGATGGAGTCCCAGAATCGCAAAAGAGCTCCAGCATGGACCGAACGGGAGGTACGGGATCTGATCGCTGTATGGGGAGAGGAATCCGTGCTATCAGAACTCCATTCCAGTTTTCGAAATGCCAAAACCTTTGTGAAAATCTCCCAGGGCATGAAGGACAGAGGCCATAACAGGGACCCGAAGCAGTGCTGCGTGAAACTGAAGGAGCTGAGGCAAGCCTACCAGAAAACCAGAGAGGCGAACAGCCGCTCTGGGTCAGAGCCCCAAACATGCCGCTTCTATGATGAGCTGCATGCCATTTTAGGGGGTTCAGCCACCACTACCCCAGCCGTGTTGTTTGACTCCTTCAATGGAGATGGAGGCAATACGGAAGCAGGTTTTGGGGACGAAGAAGATGAGGAGGAGGAGGAGGTTGTAGATAGCTCACAGCAAGCAAGCGGAGAAACCGGTTTTCCCGACAGCCAGGAACTGTTTCTCACCCTAGACCTGGAGCCAGTACCCCCCGAACCCACCCAAGGCTGCCTCCTGGACCCAGCAGGCGGAGAAGGGACCTCTGGTGAGTGTACCTTTTAAAATGCTATACATGGTTTAAAAGCAAGCATGTGAAAGGATTACTTTGCCCTGGCATTTGCGGTTCTCCTAGATGTAGTCCTAAAGCCTTTGCAAAAGGTTTCTGGGGAGGGCAGCCTTATTTCGTCCTTCATGGTAGGACACTTTACCACTCCAGGCCAGTAACACGTACTCGGGAATCACTGTAGAACAAAGCATTGCAGTGTATGTTTGCTGGCATTCAACCAAAATCCGTTCTTTATCTCTCTGTGTTATCCTCAGGAGAGTGAGATATAATTCATGGTCACCTGGTTGAAATAGAGTGCTTTTCTTCAGGGGACACTCAGAGGAGCCCATTCCTGCTGGGCTGTTTGCCTGTGGCTAAACAGAAATGTTCCCCGCTGTTAGCCACAGGGAGGGGGGAAGGTTGAGGGGGTAGTCACGCGGTGGGAGGAGGCAAAATGCGACCTTGTAACGAAAGCACATGTGCTATGTATGTAATGTTAACAGCAAGGTTTACCCTGAAAGAGTGTAGCGACTGTTTTATAAAATGTGTCTTTTTAAATACCACTGTCCCTTTTTTTTTCTCTCCACCAGCTGCATGTGTTTCAATGATCACAGGATCTTCTCCTTCCCAGAGGCTAGTGAAGCTTAGAAAGAAAAAAAAACGCACTCGCGATGAAATGTTCTCCGAGCTCATGCTGTCCTCCCACACTGACAGAGCACAGACGAATGCGTGGAGGCAAATAATGTCAGAGTGCAGAAAAGCACAAAATGACCGGGAGGAGAGGTGGAGGGCTGAAGAGAGTAAGTGGCGGGCTGAAGACAGGGCTGAAGCTCAAATGTGGCAGCAGCGTGATGAGAGGAGGCAGGATTCAATGCTGAGGCTGCTGCAGGACCAAACCAGTATGCTCCAGTGTATGGTTGAGCTGCAGCAAAGGCAGCTGGAGCACAGACTGCCACTGCTGCCCCTCTGTAACCAACTGCCCTCCTCCCCAAGTTCCATAGCCTCCACACCCAGACGCCCAAGAACGCGGTGGGGGGGCCTCCGGCCAACCAGCCACTCCACCACAGAGGATTGCCCCAAAAAAAGAAGGCTGTCATTCAATAAATTTTAAAGTTGTAAACTTTTAAAGTGCTGTGCTTAAAGTGCTGTGTGGCATTTTCCTTCCCTCCTCCACCACCCCTCCTGGGATACCTTGGTAGTCATCTCCCTATTTGTGTGATGAATGAATAACGAATGCATGACTGTGAAGCAGCAATGACTTTATTGCCTCTGCAAGCAATGATTAAAGGGAGGAGGGGAGGGTGGTTAGCTTACAGGGAAGTAGAGTGAACCAAGGGGCGGGGGGTTTCATCAAGGAGAAACAAACAGAACTTTCACACCGTATCCTGGCCAGTCATGAAATTGGTTTTCAAAGCTTCTCTGATGCGTACCGCGCCCTCCTGTGCTCTTCTAACCGCCCTGGTGTCTGGCTGCGCGTAACCAGCAGCTAGGCGATTTGCCTCAGCCTCCCACCCCGCCATAAACGTCTCCCCCTTACTGTCACAGATATTGTGGAGTACACAGCAAGCAGTAATAACAGTGGGAATATTGGTTTCGCTGAGGTCTAAGCGAGTCAGTAAACTGCGCCAGCGCGCCTTTAAACGTCCAAATGCACATTCTACCACCATTCTGCACTTGCTCAGCCTGTAGTTGAACAGCTCCTGACTACTGTCCAGGCTGCCTGTGTACGGCTTCATGAGCCATGGCATTAAGGGGTAGGCTGGGTCCCCAAGGATACATATAGGCATTTCAACATCCCCAACAGTTATTTTCTGGTCTGGGAATAAAGTCCCTTCCTGCAGCTTTTGAAACAGACCAGAGTTCCTGAAGATGCGAGCGTCATGCACCTTTCCCGGCCATCCCACGTTGATGTTGGTGAAACGTCCCTTGTGATCCACCAGAGCTTGCAGCACTATCGAAAAGTACCCCTTGCGGTTTATGTACTCGGCGGCTTGGTGCTCCGGTGCCAAGATAGGGATATGGGTTCCGTCTATAGCCCCACCACAGTTAGGGAATCCCATTGCCGCAAAGCCATCCACTATGACCTGCACATTTCCCAGGGTCACTACCCTTGATATCAGCAGATCTTTGATTGCGTGAGCTACTTGCATCACAGCAGCCCCCACAGTAGATTTGCCCACTCCAAATTGATTCCCAACTGACCGGTAGCTGTCTGGCGTTGCAAGCTTCCACAGGGCTATCGCCACTCGCTTCTCAACTGTGAGGGCTGCTCTCGTCTTGGTATTCATGCGCTTCAGGGCAGGGGAAAGCAAGTCACAAAGTTCCATGAAAGTGCCCTTACGCATGCGAAAGTTTCGCAGCCACTGGGAATCGTCCCAGACCTGCAACACTATGCGGTCCCACCAGTCTGTGCTTGTTTCCCGAGCCCAGAATCAGCGTTCCACAGCATGAACCTGCCCCATTAGCACCATGATGCATGCATTGTCAGGGCCCATGCTTTCAGAGAAATCTGTGTCCATGTCCTGATCACTCACGGGACCGCGCTGACGTCGCCTCCTCGCCCGGTATCACGTTGCCATGTTCTGGTGCTGCATATACTGCTGGATAATGCGTGTGGTGGTTAATGTGCTCCTAATTGCCAAAATGAGCTCAGCGGCCTCCATGCTTGCCTTGGTATGGCGTCCGCACAGAAAAAAGGCGCGGAACGATTGTCTGCCATTGCTCTGACGGAGGGAGGGGCGACTGACGACACGGCTTACAGGGTTGGCTTCAGGGAGCTAAAATCAACAAAGGGTGTGCCTGTACATCAAGGAGTATTTCAGGCAGGACTGCATGGAGGGTTCCAATAAGAAATGGTGCACCTAAGTTATCGTTCTTATTGGAACAAGGAGGTTAGCCTGGCCTCTGATTGATACATGGCTAGATTTACCTCGCTGCACCTTCTCTGTGAGTGACTGCAGTGTGATCTAGACAGGGGAGGAGGCAAATGAGTACAAAACAAATCTGGTCTATTTCTTGTTCTGACCCACTCCATCTATCTTTTACATCTTTGGCTGGCAGCAGACGGTGCAGAAGGACTGCATGCCATCCACATCTCATGGCTGCTCGGCAGAAGATGGTACAGTACGACTGCTAGCCATCTTCATCTCTTTCCTGCCTGGCATAAGATGGTACAATACGACTGCTAGCAATCCTCATCTCTTGCCTGCCTGGCAGAAGATGGTACAGTACGACTGCTAGCAGTCCGTATCGCCTGCCCGCTCACCATAAGACGGTTCAATAGGAGTGCAGGACTAAAGAGAATGACCTGGTCAAGTCACTCCAAATTTAGTCCCTGCGCCCATGTCTGCCCAGGCGCTCCCAGCCGACGTGGCCAGGAGCACCTCGGACACGACGAGGACGACTACCAGTCGTATTGCACCGTCTGCTGCCAGAAGGCAATGGGTTGCTGCTACTGTGCAGCAAAGCCGTACCGCGTCTGCCAGCACCCAGGAGACATAGGGTGACGGTTACCTGAGCTGGCTCCATGCTTGCCGTGGTATGGCGTCTGCACAGGTAACTCATGAAAAAAGGCGCGAAATGATTGTCTGCCCTTGCTTTCATGGAGGGAGGGAGGGAACGGGGGCCTGACGACACGTACCCAGAACCACCTGCGACAATGTTTTAGCCCCATCAGGCATTGGGATCTCAACCCAGAATTCCAATGGGCAGCGGAGACTGCGGGAACTGTGGGATAGCCACCCACAGTGCAACGCTCCGGAAGTCGACGCTTGCCTCGGTACTGTGGAAGCGCTCCGCCGAGTTAATGCACTTAATGCACTTAGAGCATTTTCTGTGGGGACACACACACTCGAATATATAAAACCGATTTCTAAAAAACCGACTTCTATAAATTTGACCTAATTTCGTAGTGTAGACATACCCTAAGAGTTTAATTCTACACACACTCTCAACAGATCACTCTAGAAAAATGAAGATCTCGGAAAACTTTTGTAAAACAGCAATTAATATACCTTTGGGCTGATTGATGACAATAAAAGGTATTTCCAGAAGTAAGTTCCCAACATAGAGCCCAGTCCAATGCACAATAAAGTCTATGGATAGACTTTGTTAATTTCAATGGGTACTAAATTAGGATCTAATCTTTTCAGACTATTTGGAATGGTTACTTGAAATTTAGCCATGCTGATCAGAAACTTTGAACATTAGAAATCAATCTGAAAATCTTGTGTGTGCAGACTTTATTTATTGATCTGCATTTCTGTACTTCCTGGTTTGTCTTAAGAAAAAATACCAGATGAACCGCTTCTCTTACCTTTTAGTGTATCCATTCCAGTCCTAGCCCAAACCGGAAGTACAAGCCTGAGAAAACTGCATTGGAGGGAAATGTTAAGTACATTTTTTAGAACCTCAAAATTTTCTTCTGATTGTGTTTTGATCAAAAGTTCAGGTGTATTCATATTTTACCCATACTAGTTTACACGTCCTTTTTGTAAATCATTCACCAATTTATAGAACCCTCTCTTTGGTAAAACTTGTAAGTGGAAAACCAGTGTTAAGCTCTCTCTGTGAAACTGATCCTGAATCTAATGTCTGTTAAATAAGCATGTTAACATCAAACAAGTGTATTTGGGCCTTTCCCCATCTGTTACTAAACATTTTATACTCTGAAAACATAATTCTTTATAATTTCTGACTTCTGTAAGGTTTTGCTAGTGTTGATCACAAAATGTTTTATTATAGATAAATTTTGATTATGGGTTTGTGACTTAGCTAATGACAATGAGTCTCATGATACCTCCAGTAGCTAGCTAGATAAAGGAATACACGCAAGCTTATATCTACAGAAAGATAAAATGTTTAGGAAATGTTTGTTGGTGCAGACTGGGCCACAGATGTGGAGATGAGTGGCAATAGCCTCTCAATAGATAAACTGGAAACTAGCCTAATTATAATCCCAGTGGTCAACCTCTGCAAGTTTTTCCCGAAAAGAAACAGCTCTTCCTAAACTTTGTATACAAACATCATTCCAGAGTAAAAACTTTCCAGGAAGTTTTGCAAAAATCAGAAGAGGAGTTTTAAAGTTTTGGAGATTTTAAGAATTTAACTGACATTCAATTTTGAACAGTTTTCTAATGGGAGTGTGTGTGCATAAAAGCGGGCTCATGAAATGTGCAAAATGGTCTGGTCTAGAAACTCCAAATGTTTTGTTTTGTACACCTTGCTGAGAAGTGCCTTTTAGCATTTGGGGTGGAGGAGTTTGATGGGGAAATTATGCAGATACATCAAAACAGCCTGCAATACTCTGCACGAGTTAAGCATGGAAGAGATTAATTAGGGGCTGATTAAAGCAAGGTTATAAAAAGGGGAAATTTGAGGAGAAAAGGAAGAGACAATGCTTACCTAGCTATGCTGCAGCGTAAGGAAGCAATGGAATTGGAAGGGCAATATACAGTTATTTGTAGTGTTATTGTAGTCATGCTGGTTCCAGCATATGAGAGAGACCAGGTGGGTGAGGCAATCTCTTTTACTGGACCAACTTCTGTTGGCGGATGAGAAAAACTTATAAAGTTGTGTAGCTTGTAAGCTTGTCTCTGCCACCAACAGAAGTTGGTCCAGTAAAATATCCTCACCCACCTGGTCTCTCTAATATATTGTTATGACAAAGGGTGTTAATTACTTGCCTATTAGGAGGCATTAAGTTACAAGCAGTCAGGAAAAGAGCCAAAGCCGCTATGCAGTAACCCCTCACAAACAGTTATTAAGGCCTTTGTGCGGGCTAAAGCACTCTCCTTTCTTTTGCAGTTGAAGTTCTGTGTTGAAGAGCAGCTATACAAAATGGGGACAGACACCCAGGCTCCATGTATGGACAAAGCCTAAGTTTTGGAGAGTAGCGTTGAGGTAGGTGTTTCCCAGTTGTCAAATGGAGGGACTGTGGCAGGAAGGAAAAATAGCGAGAACAACTGTAGACTAAGTGGGCTATGAACTAGAGGACTGGGTGGCATGTAGTTGTGCCACTTAACATTTAAAATAACACAGTCACACTGAAAGGATAGCCATAAAAATCTTAACTGTACAGTGATTATGCAAATCTCTTCTTTCTGATTGGCTAACAATGGCTGTCAGCCTTTCAGAGTATAGGGATTTGCATACTTCATGGTTACTGCACAATAATAATGGACTTATTATGCAAATCAGAGATCCTGAGGCAGAGTGTGTGGCATGGCAGTTGCTGAGCAAAAAACTGTGTTATAAGTCAATAAACATACAGCATCCCTGCACTCCAGCCCAGACGATGCTATTTCATCACAATGCTAGATTACAGTATTTCCTGAAGATAGGAACACGTACATTAAAAGAGCACCAAATTACTACTTGATAAACTATATAAACTTGAAGAGGCAGTCCCGTCGTTTGAAGTAGTTCTACTACAGCTTGTAGTAAAATCATCAGAGAACCATTGGAGAATTGAATTGTGTGTGCAGTGACATTCTTTTAAAATATCTTTTCTTGGGGCCATATATTGTTAAAGTATTAGAGTCAGAAAAGGACAGTTGGCAGATAAAACATGTTACCTACTGCAACATCATCCCCTTTTCAGTAACTGTGGAAGAGAAGTCCCCCTATGAGCTAAAGGAATAGTATAGCAGCTAGGTCCACTTTTATGAGGGATATTGTTGTGGATGGGGGTGGATAATAAGAGGGCCTTGTTCCCCTATGGGCTCTGGGGGGGTTCTGCTTTCAATGATAAAGTCTTGCTTTGGACTCTTAGTGAGATACGTTGCTAGCAAGGTTTTTTTGGTTTGGCTTTTTATCTAGAGATGTACTCTCCAGAGGCGCTTTTCCTAGTAGAGGAACTGTTGGTATAGCATTTGTGATGAGTTTTAAAGGCATATTCTATTTTTGTATGATTTCTCTCTCTCTGTCTGACACACACATACACACAGAATAAACCCTTCAGTACAGAATGGTCCTAGCCTTTGGGGCTGCCAACTTACCCCAGGCCACAATCAGAGAATGTGATTTTGTTTGCCTTTGTTTGTATTCCAGTGCTGCCCACAATGCACTAGGCACTGTCCACATACAACCAAAGTTGCAGGCCTGAATGCACAAAAGAAGTTAGGTGTTGTGATGCTGAGCGTTGCAATGCCTAACTTTTAGGTACCTAGAAAAATCACTATGATTCTCAAAGCCTGAGTTAGGTGCCTGAGCTCCTGTACAATGCATGGGGAGAGATAGGCACCTTAGACTGTAATTCACAAAAGCCAGCATGCAAGGCAGGGAGCCGCCTAAGCTAGCCAATGGGAGATGCCAGCAAGAGTGGCAGGTGCCTGAGTCTGGAGGGGAGGGGCCTCTGCTTGGGATTGTCAGCTGTGAACCTTTTCTTGGTGGTAGGTGTCTATGCTGTTAGCAAGAAGCAGGAAGGTGGCTACAGAGGAGGAGGAGGACCTCCATCATAACTTTGAGCCCAGCGGTTAGTGGTCTCTTCCTCTGGCCCAAATGTCAGGGGCAGTGGGGGAGAGAGAGCAAGAATGACTCTGTAGTCTAGAGGTTAGAGCACTTACTTTGAAGACCCTGGATCCAGTTCCCCAGCTCCATTGACCAATTATTTATCCAGTGTGTAACAGTTTCAACAGGAGGCATTGAGGAAGCCCCACACCAGAATATTCCATAGCCCAGTGGTTAGAGGACTCAGTTGAGAGATGGCAGAGGTTGATTCAAATCCCTTTTCCCCTCTCAGGGTGAATTGAACTGGAGGTCTCCCACAGCCCAGGTGAGTACCCTAACCACTAGGCTAAAAGTCAGGAGGGAAGTTGTTCTTCTCCTCCTCCCCATGCAACAGAGGTGGAGGAATGCGTATCTTCCCCTGGTTTGTGAATCACTCTGGGGCTTAGCCAAGACTTAGGCACCTGGATGCTTAGAGTGAGGTAGCAGGGTGCATGCTTGGAGGCAGAAACATAGGCCCCTGGGGAACTTTTATTGCAAAAATAGCCACCGAGGTAGTTCAGGCACCTACAGGGTGCAGCGGGTGCCTTGTGCATCTCAATGGTCCCAAAATTGGAACTTAGGTGCCTAACTCCTTTTGTGCATTCAGGCCACTGTCCCTTGCCCTGAAGTGCTCACAAGCTAGCTTGCAGAGTTGTTTACCTATGTGAGGAAATTCAAAAGTCAGACGAAATCAGTGAAAAAATGTATACTCTGTATTTTTCTGACAGTAATTTGTTTCCCACCCACAAGATGGAGCCAGCTAATTGAGGTTAATTTTGGTTCTTTCCCATGTTGTGTTTATATAAGGAATGCTGAAAGGCTTGGGGCATGGTATTCAACATACTATGGCTTGGAAGTTGTTCAGAGGGACTCTTAATAAGATTTACTTTTTTTTGTTAGCAACAATAGCCTTATACAGCAAGACTGGCTTCATCCTAACTTAACATGAATCAGAATTAGGCTAGACAGCTTAATTGTGTAGTTTGTATTTGGGATTAACGGTTAAAATAAATAGTTCTTTTCTTCCTTTGGGAGCTGATGAGCAAGCCTTACTTCTAAATGACCGACGACTTCTTAATTGGAGTACTGTGTTTGTCGAAAAGTACAGAATAGTAAATAGGATTAGACACACTGAAAAGGCTCTTTATCATTAGAAAGTTTGTATATGGGAAGTGGGATCTGCATTAAGTATTCATTGTTATATAGATTTAGTGATTTTTCAAATCTAGAGGTGAGTGTTTTGAAAGGGAAAAGCTCCTTAAAAGCAGGCACCTATCTATATATAATTTTAAATGAAGTTTTTAAGACTCCAGACTTAGACTTACTTTGAGCCACATGAACAAATAAGTGCCATTTATTCCTCTTTAATTAGTGATTTCTATTAAATATAGTTGATGTATAGATCTTTTCTCTCTTTTTTTTTTAAAAAAAGACCCCTATGTTTTTTATTCCACTGAGAATTAAAAACCCAAAAGGTATGGTTTTGTTTAAAAATGCTATGGCTGAAACACAAACAGATGAAAGCCAAAACATTCAAGGCTGAGTCGGACACATTATGTTTGTAACTGTAGCAAGGCTGGGGGCCAAAGAATCAGAAAGCAAGTTTGTTGGGCACTTAGTGAGTTCATCAAACTCTCTGTCTGAATACAACTCACCATCTCTGAGTAGAGATCTATTGCAAGGGTTCGGAGTTAGCCCAAATTGACACGAATTTGGCCAAAGTTTCCAACTGCAGCTCCTTCCATCCAGTATCACAAGCGGTAAGCTCACAATTATAAGAACAGAGAAGTACAAAGTATGCTTCTGTGATTCTGTTATCCTATACTTAGCTGGTTCCCTCACGGTGCCCTGCCCTGGATTTTCATCAGCATGGCTCTTTGGGCTTTCTGTCCTGTAGCTGTTTAGGTGAAATAGGCTCTGCAACACCAAAATTAGTTCCCAGTTGATAGTGTCTCAGTGAACAGCCTCTTCTCCCTGCCTGGGAAGTAACCCCCAAAACCCGGTATTGTCCAACTCAGTTGGAACTATTCCTAACGATTCCATTGGACCAGGGTACAGCAGGGGCTTAGAGTCACCTCAGGGGTGCACCCCGTCACAGTTACAAAAATAAAGAAATAATTAAAGGAAAAGCATAGTGATCCATTTGTATTTTGACAGCTTAATGCACGTAACCATCTGGAATGATTGTTTTCATAACAGCTCTCCCCTGTGTTTGGGAACCAGCGGGACAACAAAAGTTCCCTGAACTGCCCCTGAAATTTTCCAGCCTGCCCCTGGCATGCTTTGTTAACCTGCCTGCCTACCCCATTTCTTGCCCAACATGGATCCAACTCCTAAGTCGTCAGCAGAATGGAAGAGATCCTGCTTTCCAAGGTCCAAGCAGGAGACCAATACGATACATGCTAATTTGAGATGGATGTTCAGAAAAATCAGGGGATTTTTTCAGTGAGAAAAGTGTTTCAGATGAACAGGTCTAACAAACTACAGGAAATTTAATATCTTAAGGATGTTAAAAAGGCAAAGAAAATTCTTATATACTGTAGGATCTCTCAAGTTAACATTTCTTTCTCAACAGCAAAACAATTTAGGTTATTCTCTCACTGTTGAATGCATTTTTAGTTACAGAGATCAATGGTTTGTTTGAATGGAGAGGGAAAATGAGAGGACATATTAATGGCTCAAGTTGGCAGGGACTCATAGCTAAGTGCAAATGATACATAAATAACTGCCTTACCAGCTCAGCCCACTGGTCCACCAGATACTTCAGAGAAGGTTCAAGAATTCCAATGCAGGACAGTTACAAAAATAATCTGTTTCAGTCTAACCCCTCCATTAGTGAGTGGCTTATGCTCTAAGCATGAGCGCTTATATCCCATGTAATGTGACTTGGATGTTCACATTAGCTGTATAATTATCTAATCTTTTTTTGACCATGATTAAGCTCTTGAAGGGTGTACCACTGATTTATATAATATTTTCAGTACGTTATAATCTATTCCTTATGCAGATCAACATCCCTTGCTTGTTTGACTTCAGATGTACATTGAGCAGAGGTTTGCATCGAGGCACGCACATATTACAATGATGAATGCCATGTCTTTCTCACAAGTTGTTACAGTTAATACTTGCTGTGGTTTATGCTCCTTTCTGTTGGTTTCATTAGGGATGGATTCCCATGTTTTTTTAAGAACACCTGTGTGGCTCAAATAATATCTTGAACTTTACCATTTAGCCACATTTTTCCCTGGTTCTGGTTTTGTTTAGGGCCATGCATGCCTTTGTGATGCTGTTCTCATATGCCTTAGGTAGCCTCCATACTGAGTTTAAGGATTTTAATTTCCTTACTTTTGACTTAGAGGGTGATTTTTGATTAGCTGCCTCATTTTTAGAGTGCCTTTGGTCTTGTGGAAATTGAGGGAAAATGGCAGCTCCTCATCTGTACCTTAAAACTTGACGTTGAGAAGGCCTGTCTGCTTCCCTCCATTTCTCCTTTTAGATATTCTGAACCACTAGAGACCATCCCTAAAGATTATGGACCTACACAGAGATACAAAAGTGACAAATGGGAAGTATCCGAACAAGAAGGAAAATCAAATCCATGGAGCTATCACCTTTCCTGTTTAATCTGGTGTCTATACCTTGCCCCCATCTCTTCTCTGGACCACTGAATACTATAGAGAGATAGCAGAGAAAGAAAAGTAGTACTTGTGGCACCTTAGAGACTAACCAATTTATTTGAGCATAAGCTTTCGTGAGCTACAGCTCACTTCATCGGATGCTCAAATAAATTGGTTAGTCTCTAAGGTGCCACAAGTACTCCTTTTCTTTTTGCGAATACAGACTAACACGGCTGTTACTCTGAAACATAGCAGAGAAAGATGCTCTGTTATATGTACTCTAACCACTAACCTCATGCTTGGGAATGCATCAACATGGGACAAAGTATTTGCACATACTTTATAGGAGATTTTGTTACACTTTTACTTTACATTTCCCAAATTGTTTGTAGATTAAATGAGGCCTCTTTCTTAGATAAAGGAGAACAGAGGAAGGAAGTGGAGTGGAGTTGATCTTAGTGTGGAGCAAGGGATTTTGCAGCTGCATTTGTTGATAGTAAACTAAAAAAAATAATCCTGGCTTGATGCCCCTGTTTGACTATTTTTGTGGTGTCCAGCATAGTTTCACCCATTTCCCAGCGATCCATCTGTGTAAGACAGAATTGCAGTAACAATGCTCAATACACAAGCATCAGTAAAGACAGACAGAGGAAGAGCTTTACTCTCAATGGCTGAGCACAGTAAGAGATTGAGAAATTCATTCAAATCAGTTGACACATGCTGCAAAGCAAAAAGACATTTAGGAGTAAAAGCTAAACACTCCATAAAACACACATCTGCAAGTTACCGTCATTGAGAATGTGCAGCTTGATGAATAAAGATGCGTGGGTAATAAAGTATTTTGAAAGGGAGATAGAAAACTATTTTGATGGCTGACTGCAAAGGAAAAAGCTTTTGTTTACACATATTAAATGATTTATGCTACGACGATAGCACTGGAAGATAGAGAAATTATCTTGAAACATTGGAAGAACAATGCTGCCTTGATGGAAACTGAGCAGTTAACAAGCACGTCCTACACAGCTTTCGGTGGGAAGATTTCAAATTTTATCCCGGGACTTGGATAAGATTACTATTCTCCATATGGAAAAAGATACAGATTCTGATTCATAAAATAAAATGTAGAATGCTGTTCTTAAATATCTACAATATAAGGGATGTTTGGTTAGGATAACATGCTCGCCTTGCTAGTAGATGAAATAAATCTTTAAAGTAACTGACCACTAGTTAGTTCCCACAGTACTTTTTAATGAAGATGAACTCAAAATTTTCTGGGCCGTTACACAGTCCCACCACAAATCTTCCCCTAATCGCACACTAATTTCCATCCATCTCTGTACATCCTGGTAACAGATGTGAGTGGAAATGGAAAGACAGCAAGAAAATTGTAACCATGGTATTTGCAAGCCATCTAGAAGCAGGAAGTACAGGAAATCTCACCCGAGACATGCTCAAAATAAACAGCTCAGTTGTGAAGACCCAGGAGGTTTCAGTCGGTCAGGTAAAGTTCTGACAGGCCTGCAGATTTTTACTAGTTTTTATGATTATGACATGGTGTTAATGGAGACATGATATGTCATAAGAGTGATATTTCAGCACAAACATTTTCAGAAAGGAGTTGACACAGAAATCTGCTTTGACCATTTTATTTCTTCTAAAACACTGTCCACACTGAGATCAGAACTGTGTAGCCACATGTTTAAACTGAGCTGGAGTTCAGCTAACAGAGTTCTGATCCCTTTGTAGACAAAGCCTAATATTCCCTTCCTACAGAAAGTCCAGACTAAAAGCATGATAGGAGATCTCAATGATCATAAATAAAAAGTCATAGTGTAGTATGCATTTTACTGTTACCTGGAAGTGACAGGTCTTGGCAAGATACTTGCAACCCGATAAGGGAGAATCATGAAAGAGTACTGCATATTAGTGTATTAGCTCCCGTACAAAGTCTCTCTCTAAAAAAACGTATAAAGAAGAAAAGCAAGAGAAAGGGTTTTCTTCACAGTAAAGTCTCTGCATGATATCAGAACGCTCAGACTGATATGGATATTGTCGATAAGAGCTAGTCAGATAAAGAGGCCTGGGGCTTGATCAGAAAATGCCTGTCACAATCTCTGAAGCTACCATATCCCTTGTAACCTTGATAGCACTTTTTCCCTCTGGGTTTTTTCTACCTTTTCAATTTCTTTCCTCCTTTAGGTCATTCCATCCTTCAAGCAATTAAAACTAATACTTCATAAAGATATTTTTACCAATATAGCATTAATGATGTAATATGGGTTTTATGATCATACCATAAATTGTTACTCAGTTCATATTGACCTCACCCCTTTTCCAGTGCAGTTTGCCTGTATAGGTGACATCCCTGCTCCCTGACTTATGTCTAAGGGCTTGTCTACATGGATCAGTAATACAACTATCAGGGTGTGATTTCTAAAGTGCACCAATGTGTTGTGAGGTAATTGGTCCCTGTAGTCCCTGCCGATTTATGTATGCTTTGTTGTTGATTTTTGTTGTTGTTAAAAAAGAAGCTATAAAATATTCACCTTTACAATTCTGATTTATTGAAATGTCCATTTGTCACTCTTTGCATGCCTGGAAATTCTCCAGAGACTTAAAGGAAAAGAGTTCCTCCTTTTTGTTTTAAATTTTATTTACCTATATTTAAAGTGGTTAACAAGACCATATGAATGTATTACAGTTTTCCCATGTGCATTGCAGGACTTCAATGCAGTTAGTGTTCCACAGGACTACTACTAATGCTTCAAAGGACAAAACTGGTTTAAATTAGAGCTGTTGACAGTTGACAGTACTTCCTTGTATGCATCAGACAGGCAGCGAGTGCAGGTACAAATCTCTCATCAAAACTACCAAGAACATTAAAAGCACACTGCATTGAAAGTAATTTGACTGGAAATACTGAACAAAGTATTGTACAATATCATATGGCCTCTGTCTATTTACTTTTTCTTAAGCCCCCATTCGATCACATCAAGCTATCATTAGAGACATGTTTGCCAATGAAGAGGTCACAGCAGAATGTCAATATAATGACAAATAGCATGTAGGCAACACTATCATTAGACTGAGTGTTTGCTGTGATTTCTTCACTGACAAACATGTCTGTAAGGATAAGCACTAGGCAGAGGTGAGGAGGTGGAGACAATGTACACCGCATGCTATTTATCACCTCAACCGACTGCTTCTGAAAACTAATACAACCCATTAAAATGACACCTGTGAGCAAATATATAGCATCTTCTTTTTGATTGAGTCAATTAACTTACCACTTCCTTTTCACTTATTTCTTAATATAGAAATCTTCATATTCTAAGCATACTATTCTAGAATCTCTCTAAATAAAGCCTTGTTCTTCACAGTCTACAAGACTCTCTCTTATGCTTTCTTTTCTCATGCACTGATTGAATCTGTAAGGCATAATCCTTATGATACCATAATTTAGCACGAAGCAAACTTTGGAGACAGAATAAAGAAAACTGACTGGGGCTGGCAGTAATTCAATAAATAGTGAGAAAGATATATTCTGAAAACAAAGATTGACAGATTTGAGACACAATGAAATAAAACCACAGGAAGAAAAGCAATGACTAGAAGGAGCATGTCCAAAGTGTTTCACTCAGCTCATATTGCACATCACAACAGCAACAACAACATCTTTGCCCAAAGCCTCACATAATCCAGTGGCATTTGGATAAGACCCTAAAATCAATGGAATGACTCACCTCAACTACAGTGGCATTGGATCAGGCCTTTAAGCCTCAGTGAACCTATTCAGGATTAGTTGACTAGAGAATGGTTAACATCAGTAGACAAATATTAGGATGGTTAGAAGCTAAGCTAAACTCTGCATTAATAGTAGAATGGTAATGGATGTGACATTCTGCACCTCCATGTTCATCCTTATAATATGATTGTGTGGTAACCAATGGAAAGTTTGTCATGTCAGGTGTCTTCGGAAGGCTCATGATACACTGAGCATTGTTGTTATAGTGATGTTATAGTAATTGTTGTTACAGTAACGTTATAGGTTGTAATTTCATGTATATAGTTACGAGGCTGAAAATGTGTCCTCATGGCTTAAAACAAGCCCAGACAAAAACTCTCCAAGAGCAAAGGGGCAGTTCATACCTCATCAGGGCATGTATGGGATAAACCCAGCCCAGCCTCACAGGAACAAAGGACACTGGGCTAGGCAGCAGCAAAGGATCAATTGGACTCTCGAGCGAGTCACCCCCCTTCCTTTGGTCAGTTTGGGACTCAATGAGGTAATGCTCACCTGACTCTGAAGGGAGGTGCAAAGGCAAGAGGGAAGAAAGAACATGATAAAAGGGAGAGACATTTGCCATGCTCTTCCTCTCTCTTCCACCTCCATCTACGGACATCACCACCAAGCGACTGAAGCACTGATCAAAGGGGAGAGCCTAGCTGAAGGGCAACCAGCCAGCCTGTGGTGAGAAGCATCTAAGTTTGTAAGGGCACTGAAAGTGTTAAGATCAGCTTAGAATGTGTTTTGCTTTTATTTCATTTGACCAAATCCGACTCGTTGTGCTTCAACTTATAATCACTTAAAAATCTATCTGTTGTAGTTAATACATTTATTTGTTTATTCTACCTGAAGCACTGTGCTTGGTTTGAAGCATGTCAGAGACTTCCCTTGGGATAACAAGCCTGGTATATATCAATTTCTTTGTTAAATTGATGAACTTATATAAGCTTGCAGTGTCCAGCGGGCATAACTGGACACTGCAAGATGGAGGTTCTTAGGGTTGTGTCTGGGACTGGAGATATTGACTAGTGTTGTTCAATTGCACAATTCAAGGAGCAGCTTACATGCTAGAGGCTGTGCGGGAACAACCCGGGAGTGGGGGTTCTCATAGCAGAGCAGGGTAAGGCTGGCTCCCAGAATCGAGGATTGGAGTGACCTAGCAGATCACTGGTCCAGATAACACCAGACGAATGTCACAGTAAGCCTCGGTGAACCTATTCAGGATTAGTTGATTAAAGTTGATTAAAGGCTGGCTCCCAGAATCGAGGATTGGAGTGACCTAGCAGATCACTGGTCCAGATAACACCAGACGAACGTCACAGTAAGCCTCGGTGAACCTATTCAGGATTAGTTGTTTAAAGAATAGTTAACACCAGTAGACAAATATTAGGATGGTTAGAAGCTAAGCTAAACTTTGCATTAATAGTAGAATGTTGATGGATGATGGGTTTATACTGTAAAGCTACACTTGTTATAGAATGAAACAGTGTAATAAAAAAGACACTCAAAAACCTATTGTTTTCACAAGGAAAGTAATTTGATTTGCATTAACTCAACGGATTAGACTGCTGTGGAAGAAAAGAATAGCAAATCAATAACTATGCTTCTCTACAAGTAGTTTTCAATGGTGTAGCATTTAATGCATAAATATTATGTAAACAGACATTAAATTGTTGCAGAAAACAAAAATGAGCAAATGCAAGAAAAAATCCTATATTTTGCACTATAATTCTACTTTTATATTGTTGCAACTGAATTGCAAGAATAAAGTAACAAACATTTCCCTTTAAGAGAGAGAATATGAAGCAAGAACTGGAATTACAAGAATCTGTGGACTCATCCAAAGAATATATTCCTTTGTGGGTAAACAGCAGGGCTTGTTGAAAGTTTTCTGTTGAAACTTATTTATGATGGAAAGTTGGATTTTTGACTGAACAAAATTTCTAATCAAGACCCCGTCCAGCTAAAGAAACATCCCTAGCTCCTTTATATTCTGTAGGTAACTGGACCCAACAGTCAGTATGACTCAACAATAAGTATTCTGAATCATAATGCAGCATTTCAATGCCTGAACTTAGCATAACTTAACAGAAGAGCCCTTTATTCCCGTACAGTGTCTTATGGCATGTCTGTGCTATGGAGATTATACTGGCATAGATATTCGCACCACAAGAAGGAGCTTTTCTGCTGGTGTAGGAATATCACCTCCCCAAAAGTGGCAAAGAGTCCTGTGGCACTTTATAGACTAACAGACGTATTGGAGCATAAGCTTTCATGGATGGATGCCGACGAAGTGGGTATTCACCCGTGAAAGCTTATGCTTCAATACGTCTGTTGGTCTATAAGGTGCCACAAGACTCTTTGCCGCTTTTACAGATCTGAACTAACATGGCTACCCCTCTGATACTTGACACCTCCCCAAAGTTAGCTATGTCGACAGAAGCACGTTTCCACTGACATAGCTGTGGCTACACTAGGGGTTTTGTCAGGTTAGTTGCATCAGTGGGGTTTTGCATGAATGGTTCACACCCCTGACTGGTATAGCAATGTTGATGTAACTTCTCAGGGTAGACCAAGCATTGCACTGGCATATCTACACTGATATAGCTACCCTGGGGCAAACTCCCAATGCAGATGTGCTACACCAGTACAAAATGGACCTGTAGGACTTTCTCTGGAAATTTAGCCCCATTTTACACCCATGTGCTACATCTATAGTACAGTTACATCAGTACAAATGTCACTAGTGTGCACAGGCCTGTAGTCTGCCATCCCACAAAAAACTCTCTCTTTCTGCTTGTTCTTTTAGTTCAGATATATTGGATCTGATTTTGATCTCCGTCACCTTCACCAGCTCTACAATGGTCTAACACAACTGATGTCACTGGAGTCATTCCTGATTAATACCACTGTGAGATCCAAACCAAGCCCATCATGCCCTTTCTTTCTGGAGAGGTGGCAGAATCCTAACCCTATAGTGCAGGGAGGGAGAATTACAGCTCAAGTTCCATTCTCATTTGATATCACTATTCAGGTCCTCCAAAGGTTATGCTGAGGTCCTTCAGTAAGGAGGGAGAGAGAGGAAGAGCTTCCAAAGCTTCCCCTGACATTTCTAGTGTAAGAAAAACTTAAAAAGAAAAAGGAAAGTCAATGAGATCATCCATCATTTACATAAAACAGAGCAGTAAAAGGCAAAACCAAATTTTGGGGTTTTCCTTTGCACTTTCCCTTTAACAAAGATCTGGTACTTATTGACTAAACGACATTGCAAATTTATGGAAAACACATTTTGATGGCAACATACAACTTATTGCAAGATATCACTGTCATTGTGGTTGCCTTTGAAAAAGGCCTCTTCTTTTGCTTGCACATAAAATGTAAAATCTAAGTATTCAAACTGACATCCCACAGGAACCTTTATGAAAATGTGGCTCAGTCTGCAGATGGGCAAAAGCACATCAGATAATCATTTGCAAGATAAGGGCCTGATCCTGTCCTGCTGAGTGCAGTGCTTGTTACCAGGAGTGGTCCCACCGACTTCCATGAATACTGGACTTGTCTATGCAGTGCCACTGTGCAGCAAGCTGGGGTGAAGATCAAAAGTATGCTAGCATGCCATATGCTGCCTGGGTGTGTAGATCCTTCTACTGCATGCTAATGTTCCAAACAGGAGTACATCAAAGCTCACTAGAGAACCTTTAGTGCACACTGGCAGGGTCCACATGGCCAGTCAGTACATGGCAGGCTTGCACTGTAGATTTCACCCCAGCTGGCTGCATGCTAACTTTCCATCTAGACAAGCATTATTCACATCAGTTAGCACTATGCTTGATAGACTTTTCGGGATCTGGTCCCTATACTGCTCCCATTGCTATTATTATTTGTTGCGAGCAGCCTACTATACTAAGGCTGGGATTAGCCATGCATACTAAAAGAAAAACTTGCTGTTTTGCGTCATGGTTTTTAGGCCCAATCTCGGCCCCATTGATATCAGTGAGAGTTTCAATATTCATGTAAATGGCAACAGAAGCAGAGTTTTTATAAGGCAAGAGGCAGTGGATATGGCTTGCAAAGTTTTGGCTCATTTGGGTTTATTCCCTTAAAACCTCACTCTCCTCACCAGGGGCTTGATTCAAAGCTCATTGAAGTCACAGAAAGACTTCAGTTGACCATGAAGTCTTTGGATCAAGTCCTTGGATATTTTTCCCAACTTTGAAACAATGAGGGCATGATCCTCAGGTCAATCTTCTCAGCCTCCCTGTTTCCTTTTGCCTTTGTAATTATTTGGGCACACTGATTATTTGCATCCACTATTATTTGTGGGTGTGGTTGTTGTAATGTAGCCATCTAATCACCTGATTGTATTCACATATCAAATGATGTAATAGCTAAATTTATCCCCACAGGTAATTGTGGGCATAACACCTATGCCTGCTACCATGTTACCCACAAAATGTGTGTGCAGAATAGGAGACCACCCTTTAAAAATGTGGCCTTGAAGCATTCCTGTTTGCTCATTGTTTCCTATTATACTTTCAACTTTCCGTTTTTTACTTTCTGACTCAGTTTTTGCTTACATGATGGCCTGATTGTAATCTTCCCCCAATCCTGCAGTCTGTATTCACGTGAGCAGGCACCATAAAGTGGAAGGGTTACTCATAGGTGTAAGGTTTTGCAGGTTTGGGCTCTTTAACAGCAAATGAGAACCAGTCAGCTAGCTGTAATGTTTCCCTGTGCCCGAAGAGCTTTCAAGATGAATTAATTTATTTTAGATGAAAGAGGACACATTTTGATTATTTTGATGGCAACATACAACAAGAAGGAACAAAAGTAAAGTCTCCATGAGACTACAGTACATGAATTCTCTGTAACATGCTCTATTGAACTGGCAGACTCTTGAAAAATGTAAAGCAGAGGTACAGAGAAAAACAAAATCAGACCTCAATGCTCCACATTGTCTTATCAGCCATGTATAGTTTGCTCACAAGAAACTGTACTTCTCCAACACTTCAGTCAACACCAGACCTTATCTGCACCTTACTGAGCCACCAGTAATATTCTTTTCCTACAACAGTACTGTGTATTATAAATGTTTACTAGAAAAAGCAAAAAAAAAAAAATAAATAAAAATTGCTCTGAAGGGAAATTGTGACCATAGATAAAATAAATGTGTCCCTGCTCACACCATTTCAATTATTCTCTTTTTTTACTATGTAAATTTAAATATTGTTTAAATTTGTGGTTGGGAGTGAATGTAAACCATCATCCCTGCAAATCAGGATAGTTTGAGTTCTATCGTTAGTCAACATAGGTAACTCTGAATTTCATGGGGCTCCCAAAATTGGGGGGTTGATTTTTTTTAAATCTTTCACCCACGTGGCACCACAAGAGTCAACATTTCCTCCTTTGCTACCCTGACAAGCACACCAGTGTCTTGGGGTTCTTAAAGCTAGCTACAGTCATAGACTGTTTTTCCCCTCCATGTGTACTGGCTCAAAGTCACTCTGATAATGTAACTTTGGCTATCTTATGTCAGAGCAGTGTCACTCCAATAATGTTGTAGAAAATAACTGAAATTGCCAGGGGGAAGATCAGCAACATGCAAACTTTTATTGAACAAATTTACCCCAATTACTATAAGTGGTCAAATGTCTATTATAGCTTCAATTATAGGTTCTGGAAAGGCTCAGTCCAACCCTGCAGTCTTTATTCAGGCAAATCTATCCACTCTCTAGTGATGACTGAACTCGTTGGTGCAAGTAATACTTGTTACAAGCGCCCCATTTTAAATGAATGAATAGTTTATAAACAAAGCCTAATTTGATTTGACGGCATTTTTATTTGTAAATATTTGCCAGATAGCTTGGGCAAATACTTTCCAGACTTTGGGTCCTTTGAGAGGTGTACCCTTCAACAACTCTTCTTGTCTAAACAGCCAAGTCATACAATATTATTTCTAGGGCCTGAATTGCTGATTGAAACAATTTAAATATGAAACTAGTGAATAGCAAACACCACAGTCCCCGTGTGAATTTTCAAACAATTGTTACAGCCAATAATTGTGAAACATTCAGGTTAATCAAATAGTTTCACAGACACTTGGTCACTGACTGAACAACAAGCCCCTACAGATCATAATTAAGGTTAGGATTTAGTCATGGGTATTTTTAATAAAAATCATGGACAGGTCACGGGCAATAAACAAAAATTCGCGGCCTGTGACCTGTCCACGTCTTGTACTATAAATACCCCCCACTAAATCTTAGCTGGGGGGCTGCTGCTCTGGGAGACCCCTGGGGAGGAGCCGCTGCTCTGGGGGCTACTACTGGAGTGAGTCTGGGGCGCCACTGCTCGGGAGTGCCCCCAGGGGGCCGCTGTTCTGCGGGGAGGGCCAGCAACGCTAGCTGCCAGGGCTGCTCCCTTGCTGCTGCTCTCACTACTCCCAGGACCACTGCCGGGAGCCACCACCCCCAGGACCACTACTCAGGCAATCCCCAGGGCCAGCTGCACCGGCTGCTGCTCGGGCCGTCTCTGGGATCAGCCACACTAGTTGCTGCAGAAATCATGGATGTCACGGAAAATCATAGAATCCGTGACTTCTGTGACCTCCATGACAGACAAAGAGCTCTAATCATAATGCAGAAAACTATGCCATGTCTATCCATGGCAAATATTCAGAAATCACGGTTTATAGTATTGACCAGCTCTGCTAATTCCCCCAGGCTTTTGCCGGGGGGGCAATAACTGGTTGGTTGAACAAGTGAAACTACATGAGAGAACAGTCTCAGTTTGGCTGGGTTAGTGGTGGTGGAGAGACAAGAGCATCTGATCCACGCTGCAGTTGTTTGGCCTGGCCTACACTAGAAATTTGCTTCAGTAGAGCTATGTCTGAACATCTCCCAAGGGTATGAAAAATCCACACCCCTGAGACATGCAGCTATACCGACCTAAACCCCAGGATAGACCAGTGATAGGTTGACAGAATAATTCCGGGGAGGTGGATTACCCTGTCCTGATGGGAGAAGCCCTCCCATTGGCATACACAGCATCTACACTGAAGCGATACATCGATACAACCAGATTACTGGTTCTGTGGATGAAGGGAAAGCAGTGGATGTATTGTTTCTTGACTTTAGCAAAGCTTTTGACACGGTCTCCCACAGTATTCTTGTCAGCAAGTTAAGGAAGTATGGGCTGGATGAATGCACTATAAGGTGGGTAGAAAGCTGGCTAGATTGTCGGGCTCAACGGGTAGTGATCAATGGCTCCATGTCTAGTTGGCAGCCGGTGTCAAGTGGAGTGCCCCAAGGGTCGGTCCTGGGGCCGGTTTTGTTCAATATCTTCATAAATGATCTGGAGGATGGTGTGGATTGCACTCTCAGCAAATTTGCGGATGATACTAAACTGGGAGGAGTGGTAGATACGCTGGAGGGGAGGGATAGGATACAGAAGGACCTAGACAAATTGGAGGATTGGGCCAAAAGAAATCTGATGAGGTTCAATAAGGATAAGTGCAGGGTCCTGCACTTACGACGGAAGAACCCAATGCACAGCTACAGACTAGGGACCGAATGGCTAGGCAGCAGTTCTGCGGAAAAGGACCTAGGGGTGACAGTGGACGAGAAGCTGGATATGAGTCAGCAGTGTGCCCTTGTTGCCAAGAAGGCCAATGGCATTTTGGGATGTATAAGTAGGGGCATAGCGAGCAGATCGAGGGACGTGATCGTTCCCCTCTATTCGACATTGGTGAGGCCTCATCTGGAGTAGTGTGTCCAGTTTTGGGCCCCACACTTCAAGAAGGATGTGGATAAATTGGAGAGAGTCCAGCGAAGGGCAACAAAAATTATTAGGGGACTGGAACACATGAGTTATGAGGAGAGGCTGAGGGAGCTGGGATTGTTTAGCCTGCAGAAGAGAAGAATGAGGGGGGATTTGATAGCTGCTTTCAACTACCTGAAAGGGGGTTCCAAAGAGGATGGCTCTAGACTGTTCTCAATGGTAGCAGATGACAGAACGAGGAGTAATGGTCTCAAGTTGCAGTGGGGGAGGTTTAGATTGGATATTAGGAAAAACTTTTTTACTAAGAGGGTGGTGAAACACTGGAATGCGTTACCTAGGGAGGTGGTAGAATCTCCTTCCTTAGAGGTTTTTAAGGTCAGGCTTGACAAAGCCCTGGCTGGGATGATTTAACTGGGAATTGGTCCTGCTTCGAGCAGGGGGTTGGACTAGATGACCTTCTGGGGTCCCTTCCAACCCTAATATTCTATGATTCTATGATCGGCACAGCTGCAGCATTTTAAGCATAGACAAGCGCATTACCTTTTTACATGTGCCTCAAACAACATATAGACAACAAGTGATAAAAAAAAATCCCGTTTAAATCAGCATTGCTTGAGGTATCCATCGAACTTTAAATGATACACTGTAGAAAAAACAAAGCCCAATGAGATTTTTCTCTGAATATTATTTCCAAATTTAAAGGTCTTGCAGGTCCTCTGCCTTTTTACATGCACTGTAAATCATTTGGATTTTGGTAGGCACTCTTATTTTTATTAAACTGATATTTTGCATTCCACAGCTTCCCCTTTCCTGTAAAGGGCAATGATCTTAAAATACATGCCTAAACCACTAAGCCACAAGCTGAAAAGTAAATAAGATAATACACAAAGTCTCCAACTATATTGGTGAGAAAAAATAATTAAAATAATACAAAGCTTTAGTTAAAATAAGAAAGAGCCTGCTTGCTTAAATTTCTTATATTTTCTAATTCCAAGTGTCAAAAGGTGCAAGATTTGTACATTTCTGGGCTGCTCAGACTTGTTAGAAATACTCTTGTTCCTCACATAAGTTTCCCACTCAAGCACCAAAAGAATTGCTATGGAATAGCTGTGTTCTTTACTGAGTAGGTGCTTTCCCCTTTGCCCTCACACACTTGCTCTAATTAGAGAACATTTACCCGTAATGGTGGCTCAAACGGAGGAATGTGACCCTTCCCTATTCCAGGCCTGCTTACTATAATTTCTTCATTTGTAGACATATGATGCAAGTGCTTCACTGCTTCATAATTCGTAATTCAGAGGGAAGTAAAATATACAGATTGTTAAAAGTTTAACTATAAAAGACAAAGTAGGCAGGGAGATAGATGGACGTCCTGGAGCTTTTATGCAAAAAAGGGTTCCCTGACAAAACAATGTGGCACACAGAGAAGATGCAAATGGCACACTACCACTTTATAGCTCTTAGCAAGCTATGTGCAAAATCCTGTGAGAGTACACTGGGACTGGCAGGGAAAAGAAGAGCACAAAGAGGGATCATCTTTGCCCTCAGCACATCTGTGGGCCAGGAGTTCAGTGCAACCTTCTTTGGAATGCTAGACTAGATGTGCACCCAGCCAGTGCACCGCAGCTGCAGGGGGCTTTGCTCTGATAGATTCTAGTTAGGCCCTTAGTGCTTATACTGCTTTTTGAAGCAGGCTTGTTACAGGGCTACATCTTGCTCCTTTTTACCAGGACGGGGGCAGTAAAGTCAACCTCAGAGTGTATTCCCCATCCCAGCGCCTCAAACCAAATGTCTTGTATCTTCACTCGCCAAAACAAGTGTGTCTTTACCACAGAAGAACTAGCCACCCTGCTGTAAAAGCACAGTGGAGACAAGGCAACGAGAAACTAAGTGAGGCCAACCACAGGTGGGGGAACAGGGCTAACCTTGCCTAGCTAGTTCTCAGTAAACCCTACAGTGCTTTCTCCCTCTGTTAAATTGTAAGTGGAGACAACTGTTGTGCATTAGCTTGCTGTAAAACTATCTTTGTGTCAGTGAGAACAAAGCCTGAGTCATCCTCCTGCTCTGTGTTGGCAAGATGGCTCAGAGCCCTCTGTGTGACAGACCTGGTTCTGCTGCCACCCCACCTGCATGGCTCAGTATTGTATATTGTTGTATCAGTTTAAAGACTTATACAAGCATCTGGATACAGTGATGCCTGTAATAAACCCTCTACCTAATGGCATTCAGATGGGAACAACAGCAGTCTATGTTCTTTTTGTGGATACAGACTAACACAGCTGCTATTCTGAAACCTCTCATACAAGTTGTCAGTAATGGCATGGCCCTGAGTATTAGAAGAAAGTGTGTAGTGTAAGAAGACAGACAGACATTTTGCTCTTGGGAAAACTGGTGAAAAATCATGTTTTCAGCCATGTGTGGAAAAATAAAATGTTTGTGCCTTGCCTACAGTGAGGCACATGGCTTACATACCATAGAGTTACTTCCGAGTATGGAGCGTAAGCTTTATCTATCGCTGGTTTAGGCCATATACAATGTAATCCCTACCTGTGTCAATAATCTGGCTAAAATCATGACTTTACATCTCAGTTCAGTGTACCACTTCCAGATATCACTGGCCTGCTCTATGAACAGCTATTAGGGCTACATGACTAGTTACAGCAGTGAAAATCCCTGGTGTAAACATACGGCACTGATGTAAAACAGGGTTTGTCCGATACGATGTATGTATGTTGCACAGTGCAAGCCTTGTATTCTACCAGTGCAGCGGATCTTTGCTGAGGATTTGCACCAGTGTAGCTACATCAATAAAAAAAGAGAAAACAGACTAGATAAGACCATAATGTTACTGAAAAGGGATAGATTGAGCACATTGCAAACTGAAGACCTCGAAGACTGAAGAGGCACAGAACCTGAATAGCACAGACAATGACAATGTAATCTCTTCATTCACCCTACCTACCCATAGAATCTAAAGGGTTGCAAGGGACCGCAAGGGTCATCTAGTCTAACCCTCTGCCAGGATGCAGGGGATTTTTGCAGAGCCGGCCCAAAACATTTTGGCACCTGAAGCGGGGAGCTCAAATGATGCCCCCATGCCCCCTCGCTTGCACGAAAACTTTGAAAGGTCTCAATTCTGCCTTCTTCCTGTTCTACTCTTCTCATGGTACTGCTCTGCTACCTAGCCCAATAAAGGAGAACTAACAACTTAAAATGCCTTGTTCAAAAATTTTAAGTAACATTTAACTTTCAAACGCCTGAACAGCAAATGTAACTTTTCTTGTCTGCATAGTAAACACTGGCATTTTAATCTGTTTGAATAATCAAAGTAGTGCTTTCCGTGCCTTCTTGGTTGCAAAGAGTTGAACTGCTTCCTGCTGAAGGTCCACAGTCTGGGCCAGCTATTGAGATGGTTGCAAGGCCAACCAGCCTCTCCTGTGTCATTGTGGAGCATAGATGTGTTTTTATTAACTTCAGCTTGGAGAATTCTCCATGGGCAACTGTTACAGGAAGTGTTAGAAGTATGCGCAGAGCAACAAAAGCATTTGGAAAGAGGATGGTCATCTTATTTGTGCACATATATTCCAGAACAGCCTCTGGAGTTTATCCTGCTGAAATGTATCTTGAAAGAGCTTTCAGTTCATCACCTAAATCACTCGCATCAATATCGCGCATGTCATTATATGTCAACACTGTCTCTAGTGCCCTGCATTGCTGGTGTAGGTCTTCTTCAGGTATAGTGAGGAGCTTTAGAATATCATACAACATCCCAAATATACTGCTGTGTTCCTTGAGCTGCATGAAACATTCTTCAACTGACTGTATTGCACAGTCTAGCACCTAGTTAAAGAATTCAACTTTGAATTGTTGTTTGGGGTCTCTTATGGGATTATCCCGTGCCTCATAATCAAAATGTCTTCTTCGATGACTCTTGCATTCTTGAATGGGTGGGAAAATAGCTTCAGTGTGAAGTTCCTCTGCCAACTTCTGTGCACTCTGCAGAACCACTAAGACTGTAGGTATGACTTTGCTTTGTCCAGTAGTTCCATTGCTCCAGATATATCAAGGTCAACATCTTGGAGTCTCTTGCTTCCAACATTTATTTCAAACCGTATGTCATGCCACAACACTAAACCACACAGAAATTTGAAGTGATGTATGTTTCTGGGGATTCCATTTCCCTCTGCCACTGTTCTCCCATGAACAGTTCCTGTCATAGCATTATCCTCCATAATGGCAACTATGGCATCATCTATCTTCCCAATTTGGTATTTGATAGGGTTTATCACCTCCACTCAACCTTCCCATCATGTAGCACTCAGTGGTTTCAGTGTCAGAGAGGATGTTCCCAGATGTTGCTTCAAAATTTGCCATTGATGAGTTGATACAGAGAAAAATATATAGATGCTTTGAATTAAATTAAAAAAATTCAGCAGCCTCACTAGAAGCTGATGCTGCATCACTGACCACCAAGTTCAATGATGAGAACTGCATGGGACAAAAAAAGCTCGAGGGTTTAACTCTCGGATCCGTGTCAGCACTCCTCCGTTCTTTCCTCTCATGTTGGCACCATTATCATAGCCCTGACCTCTCATGTCAGCTGTCACAATTCCCATATCTTCCAGCGTTTTAAGAAGCACATTTGTCATACCAGCTCCTGTAGTATCATCAATGTCAATAAATTCTAGAAAATGCTCTCTGCCCATCACCATTGCAGGGACATTTTCACTAGGTTCTGTTATTGTTACAAAATGCACCATTAAGTCATTTGTTCCATATGGCTGATGTCAGGTGTGCAGTCCAGAATAACGGAGTAATATCTTGTGGACTTCAGTTCTGCCACAATCTTCTGTTTGACTTTTGTTGCCAGTAACTGTATGATCTCATTGTGAATTGTTTTTCCAATATGGTGGTGTGTGTACATTTCTTGGGTGGTAACTCTTCTTAGATGCTCCTGGAGTACAGCATCAAACTCAGCCATCAGCTCCACAATTTTAAGGAAGTTTCCATTGTTTGGCACATACAGCTGATCTGAAGTACCATGCAGTGCTAGGTTTTGGGTAGCAAGCAGTCTCACAATGGCAATGAGCCTTTTCAGAACATTTTGCCAGTAAAGAGACTCTGATGCAATCTTCTCTTGATACTGATCATCTATGGTAGCCTTTAACCTTAGTCTCATCTCAAGATCTTTCCACCTATGGAATGCTCTCTGGTGATTTGCTGCCTTCTCATGGCATGCCAGATTTCTAGCCAGATTTTTCCAGTCTTTTGTCCTGTAGAACCCAATGTGGTTGGAACATTAGACTGGCAGAGTTTGCAACAAAAACAGTATGCAGCATTCTGGGTTTTTGAGTACATAAGCCATTGCCTCTCCACTTTGTCACCATTGGGGATTTCACGCCAGTAATGTGTCAGATGGAAACTTCTATTTTCATTGTCTTTGGGGAACATGAAGTTTTTCACTTGCTGTGGCCCAGGCAGTACAAGGAAGTCCCTCAGGCTACTGCTCAAGTGGGTCCACAGTCCTGGATCATGTAGACTTAAGGAACTAAACCCAGCAGCAGCTGTTTCTTGTGCTTCCACCACACTCTTCTCTGATCTACACTTTTCTTCAGGAATGTGCATGGTTACATCCATTTCAGATGGAAATATGGATGCTGCAGTAGCTGCCAGGTCACCTGTATTCGGACTAACTGGAAGATCAGGCATCTCCTTACCACTCACATCCTCATTGGAGCCGGAAGGCTCAACATGAACATTTGTGTCTATGTATCTCAGGAGAGCTCCTTCCTGCTTAGATAGAAAAGCTTCCTTTGCTTTCTTTTTCTGAATGCTGCCCCAGAGGGGCGTTTGCTTCTTTCACTCATGACTGCTGTTCTGTGCCAGCTATAGTGGCTCTCAACACTCAGTTGAAGGAGACAAATAAGCAGGCTGGTAGCAGGGCCTGAGGGAGGGAAGATATCAGCATCTTAAGGGCCTAACTGGCTCCTACTACTTCAGTTGACTGCCTGTTCTCCTCAAGTGGGTTCAGGGAAGCAGCAGGAAACAGGAAGCTCCCTGGGAAGCTGGGATTGATAAGTCCAGGCTCCTAGGGATGCTAGAGAGGTACATAAGAGGCTCCTCCTCTCTCTCCATGCAGCTCCTGCTGCTTTCTGTTATTCCCTCTCACCTTTTCTCCTGCCTGCCTTTATGTCTCTTGTGCCCTCCTTCCTCCAGCACAGCACTCCACCATCTCTGTGCAGACACAATTTTCTACACTCTGGGTCCTAGTGGTGCCCCCCACAGTCTGGCACCTGAGGCAGCTGCCTCAGTTTGCCTCATGGTAAGGCCAGCCCTGATTTGTTGGGTCTAAACCATCCAAGACTGGTGGCTAGCCAGCCCCCTTTTGAAAATCTCCAGTGAAGGAGCTTAACCTCCCTAGGCAGTCTGTTCCGTTGCCCTACTGTTCTTACAGTTAGAAAGTTTTTCCTGAGATTTAATCTAAACCTGCTATGCTATAGTTTGAACCACTGCTTCTGTGGCAAAAGAGAAGAACTTTTCTACATCATATCTCTCTTTAACCTCCTCTTTCCAATCTAAACATACCCATTTCCTTCATCCTTTGCTCATAGATCTTGTATTCCATCTCTTTGTCTCTGGCCTCTGGATCCTTTCCAGTTTTGCTACATCCTTTTTATACATTGGTGTCCAAAATTGGACACAATACTCCAGCTGAAGCCTAACCAGCGCTGAGTAGAGCAGTACTATCACCTCCCATGACTTGCATGCTATGCCTCTGCTAATGCAACCTAGAATTGCATTTTTTTTTGCAACAGCATCACATTGCTGACTCATGTTGAGGTTGTGATTCACCACAACTCCCAGATTCTTCTCAGCAGTGCTGCTGCCAAGCCAGTTTCCCCCCATTCTGTATTTGTGCATTTGTTTTTTCTTCCGTAAGTGTAGCACCTTGTTCCAAAGTGCCTGAAGCCTGACCAACAGGGAGTACTTGGGTGAGGGTGAGAGTATTCAGTGTCTTTGGGCTCTCTGTTGATACTACCATTTTTGATGGTAGATTTTGTCCACTAGGAACTAAATGCATTTAACAAAGCCACCAAATATTCATCATATGATAATGACTTGACTACCAATCCCAGTTGAAACCAAAGTTATATTCAAAGACTCGTACTTTTCAGCCTTCTGCAGAACTCTAGTAACTGTTTGTGCATGATTGACCTTTGAAATATTTCTTCTGACTCTGCTTGTGTTCTGGGTTTAATAATCTTGGATTTAGAAAGTCCGTACAATGTTGGGTCTAGAGTACCTTAGATACCTCCTCTCCCTTTGTGGCTGTCCATGATAACTGTGCTCATTTGCAACATGGTAACTAGCAATACCGAGGTATATAGATGCTGTTAATAGCCATGATGACGTATGGTATTATGAGTGCTAGGTTCTAAACTATAGAACCCTATGACTGGAGATCAGAGACTATGTGGTGGTGGTGGTGGGGAATCCAAGAACAAGCAAGTGAATCCTAGGAAAAAAGAGTAAAGTCTGGTTTTGTTTGTTGTGTTTTGTTTAGTGTGATGCCTCCTATCTATGTTATTTGGCTTTCTATAAACACTTGAGAGACATATTCATATCTATCTTCTGTATATTCATATTTGCCCTGTCCATTGATTCGTCAAAAGAATACCAATGAAATGTTTTCCCTCCTTTTGTTTTTTTCCAGCAATTTTTTTGTCCAGGATTATCACTGTTCTTCCAGATCTCCCCTCTTGTCATCTTTGTTCTTTTCGTGTTGCATACATTTATTCATGTGGTGTCAGATTCTCCATAGCCCTTCACCCTACGTAATCATTTGTACCATTGCACGGTAGATACAAAACATTACCATTCTGAGTAGCATTTTACACTCATTGTGCACTCACTTTTCTCTGGTGTAAGCGCCTATACAAGGTGCAGGTAGCAAAAAATCCAGTCCTTGACATCAGTCAGAGCTTTGCTTTGATTTCACTGGCAGCAAGATTAATCCCTTGATGTTTCTGCATGTAGTTCTTGCTTTCTCTTCCTTCCCAGTCTTTTTCTCAATCACTCCTTAAACTTCTTGAGTTTTAACCTTGAATATGTCAGGCTGAGGTAACCTAGAAACTTTTTCTGCATGACTGATGATTCTTACATTCTGGCTTTCTTTGCTTCTTAGCTTCTTATAGACCTTTGAGCTGGTTTTGGATCTGTGAAATATTCTTATTTCCTCAGCAAAATGTCCAGATCCATTCAATCACTTGAAGTGAATTTATCCATTTCTTTCTTATAACTCAGTGCAGGATGGGCTCTCCCCACACTGTAACAGTGTCTTCTCTGCTTCATAACAGCAGTGTGACAAAACCAGAGTGTCTGTATGTGATAAAGCAGTGGAATATAACAATAAAGCTTTCTCATCAACTGGACATACACCTAGGTGTTGTTGGTAGGGTCCCTTTGTACCTTGATATTGTGGCAGGCATCTGTTTTGCACCCTTAACAGGATTACAGATTGTGTGAAGGAGCAGGAAAATGGCAAACTAGTTTATATGAAACTTGAAGCATTACTGCTCCACTGAGAATTTTACACCTCAATTCATCCAATGCCCGCCAAAGTCAATGGAAAAACTAACTGACTTCAGCGGGCTTTGGCTCAGACTCTGTATTGGCTGCCTGCTTGTTAAGTATTTGTGAGAAACAAGCAGTGCAAAGTGTCAATGCACAAGCCATAGTTCATTTTGTAGTCAGCATACAAAAAATGGTGTGATGCAATTTTTTTTATGTAAAAAATTCTGCCGTGGGAACAGTTCACTTAAACTGTCTTTAACAGACATTTTTTCCAACTTCAAATATTTATACGAACAGGAATACTGTGCTATATCAAACACTTTAGTAGCCCGAAGACATGTGTAAAGATCTATGTATCTGCTCTCTTAAAGGATTTGATGAGCTGTTGTGGAACTAGTTTATATGAAAAATAGCTAACCGGAATGACAGCACCAGCATTTGTTAGTTTTGAGTTTACAGTGCATGACCTTAACTTACCAAAATGACAGAAGAGGATGTATATTTCGCATAACACAATCTGGTTTATATCTTTTAGATTTTTTTATTTTAATCCTATTACTCTCTTAGCCAAGCAAGTGAATGTCACCTTTAACCATTGCTGTGAAAGAGAAAAAAATATCCGGCTTATCTTTCAAAAGAGGTATAGATTTACTCTTTATAATTTCTTATATTTAATAATTCTACCTAGAAACTACGAGTCATATTTCAACTCATAGTGAAACACAATGAACAAAAACTAAGTTAACTTTTCTAAGTTTTGTACTCTATTGCATATTATCTGTTAATTCTAAAAGTCCCGGTCTGCTCTAAAAATGGAGTTCCTCATGCATTCTCTCTCTCAATGATTTTCATACCATTTCAAGTAAAACAAAGGGGTTTTTTTCTGCCTGCCATGTAAACTCAACCTGTGACCTGAGAGTCAAGTTGGATTCTTTCCTTCGCACACAGCACCAGTAATAAAAACTCTGTAGTCCCAATGCCAGTGACTCCTGTGCAGTCCAGTTGTGTTAAGGGAAAGGAAGAGTGTGTAAACAGAGCTCCAGAGGTACTGAAGGACCTTATGCAAAACAAGTTGTGCAGGATCCCATTCAATGTCTTCCTCACTTCTCATGATGACCTTTCAAACTATTGAGAAATACCCTTCTAATCTATTTGTGAAGTTTTGGGGACTTGAAGGGGCCACCATACCTGAACCGGGAGTTAGAGCTGAAACATACTTTCCAAGTAATGGAGAGCAGTTAGAGTTAATTCTTTGCTGCAACCCATTGGCACCAAAGCTGGACATGATTGATATGGAGGAAACAGTGATACCACTGACTAGAAAAGCTGCACAGGTTGCATCATCCTAAAGTTGCCACTGCATCACAGATGACCAAGCTGAGGTTCTAAGGAAATGGGTTCCTTCCCCCCACCCTCAAGTTCCAAAATCTTAAAGCAGGCCCTGGGTGTCCAGTTTGTATGAACCATTCCTCCCTGTCGTATCATTAGCTATTGTGGTGCAAACTGAGAAGGGGCCATACTCCTACTCTGGGAGAAGTAAGGATTTAAGGGGGTTGCTGCTCTATCATATATACAGGCCAGGATATTGTAGAAGTCCATTTCCACCAAGAGACACTCCTCTCCTCCACTAACATATCCCCCTGTTTTTATTCTGTGCTCATGGAAGAAAAGCCAGGAAGCATAGAGGACAAGGACATGAAGAATGCATGGTGAACAGGTCTGTGCAAGATGTGGAGCATCTGCTGAGCTACCTTAAATTGTGTTTTGACTCTGAAATGGGGCTCTGTAATACTGGCAACCTGAGCTGCCATTATGATGGAATCCCACTGATATGATCTACTTGTGACAATGTACTCAGCTTCCTTTTACAAGTCTCAGAGCATGGACAATGAAACTGAACTGAAATATAGTCAGTTTTACTTCCTGGTTCTCTGGCACCTGCACAAGGTTGGAATATTTGAGTTGAGATTTAAAGAAAAGAAAATAATGAAAAAATTAATATGGTTTGTAAAACTTTTTTTTAAAAAGCCTGAGTTTTTATCCTGAACTACTTGATACTATCCCTTAGACCTTGTCTACACTGGTGGTGGCATGTAGAGTACATGTAGTTACATGCCACAGTGAAAGGCAGAATCCCTGAAACCCGTTTAGGCTCAGTCTCTGGATTTGAATTAAGAGAGAAAGAGAGCGTCTGTCCACCCAGCCGACTCTGAGTGTCTGAATCAGCAGTCCTCACTCAGGCAAAGCTCTGGCTGAAGTTGCTGGGAGCTGAGCATCAGTAAGGATTCACAGGTCAAACCTTTAACAGAAGCCAACTTAAGTAATATAAACTTGATTCAGAACCCAGCTAGAGTTTTTAAAAATGTTGAACAATACTCCTGATGCTATTGACCTAAGACAAATTTGATATTTAGAGTGCTGCCAGCAAAAACGTTTCATTCCTGTCGCGGGCTTTGTTGAGTGAGTTTCCTAGGTTGTTTGTAGCAGCAAATAAGGCAACTCGGTTCAATAAGCTAATAAATATATTTATATGAATGGAGTATTTATAAATAGTTAATAACTTACAAACAGATGGTGAATAAATGGTTAATCAGTGTCTGTAGACTCCAAGAGGTCAATAGGTTGTTTTATTAACTGTGGCATATACATCTATAACACTTTCTGTTGATGTGCTTATAGCCTTTTGTACCACAGACTACTCATCTTTGTAAAATGCTCATAACATTTTTAATTGTCTAAACCCCTTTATAAACTAAGTGTGCCCTTTTTATAAAGTGTGACTTTTGGTTACCTCTCCAGCAAATATCTGAAAATACAGGCATGTCTCCCCAGTGATTTCTATTTATCCATTCTGGTTCATGACAGTTTATTTGTGAGTTCATTTTCATGTTACTTTACACACAACATAGACAAGTGTTTATAAAGGAAGACTTTTTAATTTTTCCCTCTCTTTATTCTCACTCCTTGACTCTCTGATGCTCCCAGCTCTATTCGGTGCTTTGTGATCCCTGATACTTGTGGTATATGTACTAGCAGTATTTGAAGAACTGATAAGCAGTACAGGAAACTTTGAAGGAGATTGAATTTATATTGATTATAAGACTTCTGGCCATTTAAGATACAGTTTCATAATCTTACAGGAAGTCTGAACTGACTTTTTTCTCTGTTGTTAGAAATACTTTCCAGTCCACAATACTGTGCTGTTTTCAGTCTTATTTCATCTTTAGGATGATTTATGATCTTTGTTGTATTCAACATGATGAGCTCAACTGATATGAGTACCCACGGGAAGGGTCTTTTAAAGAGATAGATGATTACAGTTGGTGACTTGTGACAAAAATCTGAAGCCAATTATTCTCTTGAGAACAACTTCTCTTTTAAATGACACATGTGGAACTTTTTATGAAAAGTAATAGACTAGAAGAAAATGCAGTCTGAGGAATTTATCATCCCAGTCACTCTAAGACATATTGGTGATGATATGAATAGATGGTAGTAATGAATTTTTCATAGTTCTATAAATGCTGTTTGTTAGAATATTATGCATACATATTGAAAGTAAAACTGGAAATCCAGTGTCATTTGTTTTTTATTCTCCTGCCACCACAAACGTGCTTTATAAATATTTAGAATGAGTGGATCAACTGCTACATTAATTCTATCACGACTCATATTTCTCTGGATATTATTCTGGATATTTTGGCAGAGCCTCAAAATCCCCTATATACATTATATGTCTCTGACATCTCAGTCTGATAAGTCAAGGGTAAGATGCAAGTTTGAGATGCTAAAGGTCCAATCATATATTCCTAGAGCACTCAACTTCCCTAGGCTGTGTGTACATGAGCGTTTATCTTTCAATCGCTCACTGGTGCATTAGCACCAGTGCTGCTTGACTGGTGGGAGCTACAGGTGTTTTTACCATGGTGTTATCTAACCCTTTTCAGAGTAGACAAGGCCTTTGCAAAGTCAGTGGCAGTTTGAAAGCCCAGAGATTGCAGCTGGAGACTAGGCTATTGAAGTCAATGGCTAAACTTCCATTACTGAACACCTGCAAATCTCATTGACTTCAGGGGGAATGGCAGTCCCAACAGATGGTCACCTCCAAGGATTTAGCCCAGTTGCTTTAAATAAAGAAGTATGGGCTGGATGAATGCACTATAAGGTGGGTAGAAAATTGGCTAGATTGTCGGGCTCAACGGGTAGTGATCAATGGCTCCGTGTCTAGTTGGCAGCCAGTATCAAGTGGAGTGCCCCAAGGGTCGGTCCTGGGGCTGGTTTTGTTCAATATCTTCATTAATGATCTGGAGGATGGTGTGGATTGCACTCTCAGCAAGTTTGCAGATGACACTAACATGGGAGGAGAGGTAGATATGCTGAAGGGTAGGGATAGGATACAGAGGGACATAGACAAGTTAGAGGATTGGGCCAAAAGAAATCTGATGAGGTTCAACAAGGACAAGTGCAGAGTCCTGCACTTATGACAGAAGAATCCAATGCACCGCTACAGACTAGGGACCGAATGGCTCGGCAGCAGTTCTGCAGAAAAGGACCTAGGGGTTACAGTGGACGAGAAGCTGGATATGAGTCAACAGTGTGCCCTTGTAGCCAAGAAGGCCAATGGCATTTTGGGATGTATAAGTAGGGGCATTGCCCTATCCAACTATACTCTTAGCCCAGCAGAAGCAGCTGTCCTATCTCGGGACCTCTCCTTCTACCCCTCCACCCCCATGAACATGATACAGTTCTGTGGTGACCTAGAATCCTATTTTCGAAGTCTCCGACTCAAGGAATATTTCCAACACACCTCTGAACAACATACTAATCTACAGAGACCTCCTTACCAACACTACAAAAAGAAGGATTCTAGGTGGACTCCTCCTGAAGGTCGAGACAGCAGACTGGACTTCTACATAGAGTGCTTCTGCCGATGTACACAGGCTGAAATTGTGGAAAAGCAGAATCACTTGCCCCACAATCTCAGCCGTGCAGAACACAATGCCATCCACAGCCTCAGAAACAACTCTGACATCATAATCAAAAAGGCTGACAAAGGAGGTGCTGTTGTCATCCTGAATAGGTCGGAATATGAACAAGAGGCTGCTCGGCAGCTCTCCAACACCACTTTCTACAAGCCATTACCCTATGATCCCACTGAGAGTTACCAAAAGAAACTACAGCATTTGCTCAAGAAACTCCCTGAAAAAGCACAAGATCAAATCCGCACAGACACACCCCTGGAACCCCGACCTGGGATATTCTATCTGCTACCCAAGATCCATAAACCTGGAAATCCTGGGCGCCCCATCATCTCCGGCATTGGCACCCTGACAGCAGGATTGTCTGGCTACGTAGACTCCCTCCTCAGGCCCTACGCTACCAGCACTCCCAGCTACCTTCGAGACACCACTGACTTCCTGAGGAAACTACAATCCATCGGTGATCTTCCTGATAACACCATCCTAGCCATTATGGATGTAGAAGCCCTCTACACCAACATTCCACACAAAGATGGATTACAAGCCATCAAGAACCCTATCCACGATTATGTCACGGCTAACCTAGTGGCAGAACTTTGTGACTTTGTCCTTACCCATATCTATTTCACATTTGGGGACAATGTATACCTTCAAATCAACGGCACTGCTATGGGTACCCGCATGGCCCCACAGTATGCCAACATTTTTATGGCTGACTTAGAACAACGCTGCCTCAGCTCTCGTCCCCTAATGCCCCTACTCTACTTGCGCTATATTGATGACATCTTCATCATCTGGACCCATGGAAAAGAAGCCCTTGAGGAATTCCACCATGATTTCAACAATTTCCATCCCACCATCAACCTCAGCCTGGTCCAGTCCACACAAGAGATCCACTTCCTGGACACTACAGTGCTAATAAACGATGGTCACATAAACACCACCCTATACCGGAAACCTACTGACTGCTATTCCTACCTACATGCCTCCGGCTTTCACCCTGACCACACACACGATCCATTGTCTACAGCCAAGCTCTGCGATACAACCGCATTTGCTCCAATCCCTCAGACAGAGACAAACACCTACAAGATCTCTATCAAGCATTCTTACAACTACAATACCCCCCTGCGAAAGTGAAGAAACAGATTGATAGAGCCAGAAGAGTTCCCAGAAGTCACCTACTACAGGACAGGCCTAACAAAGAAAATAACAGAACGCCACTAGCCGTCACCTTCAGCTCCCAACTAAAACCCCTCCAACACATTATTAAGGATCTACAACCTATCCTGAAGGATGACCCAACACTCTCACAAATCTTGGGAGACAGGCCAGTCCTTGCCTACAGACAGCCCCCCAAATACTGAAGCAAATACTCACCAGCAACCACATACCACACAACAGAACCACTAACCCAGGAACCTATCCTCGCAACAAAGCCCGTTGCCAACTGTGCCCACATATCTATTCAGGGGACACCATCACAGGGCCTAATAACATCAGCCACACTATCAGAGGCTCGTTCACCTGCACATCCACCAATGTGATATATGCCATCATATGCCAGCAATGCTCTCTGCCATGTACATTGGTCAAACTGGACAGTCTCTATGTAAAAGAATAAATGGACACAAATCAGATGTCAAGAATTATAACATTCATAAACCAGTCAGAGAACACTTCAAACTCTCTGGTCACGCAATTACAGACATGAAAGTTGCGATATTACAACAAAAAAACTTCAAAACCGGACTCCAGCGAGATACTGTTGAATTGGAATTCATTTGCAAATTGGATACAATTAACTTAGCCTTGAATAGAAACTGGGAGTGGCTAAGTCATTATGCAAGGTAACCTATTTCCCCTTGTTTTTTCCTACCCTCCGCCCCCTCCTCAGACGTTCTTGTTAGACCCTGGATTTGTGCTGGAAATGGCCCAACTTGATTATCATACACATTGTAAGGAGAGTGATCACTTTACGTAAGCTATTACCAGCAGGAGAGTGGGGTAGGGGGAGAGAAAACCTTTTGTAGTGGTAAACACCCATTTTTTCATGCTTTGTGTGTATAAAAAGATCTTCTATATTTTCCACAGTATGCATCCGGTGAAGTGAGCTGTAGCTCACGAAAGCTTATGCTCAAATAAATTGGTTAGTCTCTAAGGTGCCACAAGTACTCCTTTTCTTTTTGTGAATACAGACTAACACGGCTGTTACTCTGAATCCTTCCTTAGAAGTTTTTAAGGTCAGGCTTGACAAAGCCCTGGCTGGGGTGATTTAATTGGGGATCGGTCCTGCTTTGGGCAGGGGGTTGGACTGGATGGCCTCCTGGGGTTCCTTCCAACCCTGATATTCTATGATTCTATGAAATCAGACCTGCAACAGGCCCTATGTTAGCAATCTGAACATTCCGTCTGTTTTCATGCCCATCTACTCTAAACCTGTATTCAAGTCAGTGAGATAGAATACAACAAGAAGCTCAAAGTAAATTGCATAGAGTCTTATTCAGCATGATGTGCAACACAGATTCATAGAGTCCAAGAAAGAACCATTATGATCATCTAGTCTGACCACCTATATAACACAGACCATACAACTACCCCAAAATAATTCCTAGAGCATATTTTTAAGACGACATCCAATCTTGATTTAAAAATGATCAGTGATGGAGAATCCACCATAACCCTGGGTCAATTGTTCCGCTGCTTGATTACTCATTGTTAAAAATGTATGCCTTATATCCAGTCTGAATTTGTCTAGCTTCAGCTTCCAGACACTAGAATGTGTTATAAATATCTCTGCTAGATTGAAGAGCCCATTATTGAATATTTGTTCCCCATGTAGGTTCTTATAGCCTGTAATCAAGTCCCTAACCTTCCCTTTGTTAAACTAACTCGATTGAGTTTTTGAGTCTGTCACTATAAGGCATGTTTTCTAATCCTTTATGCATTCTCATGACTCTTCACTGAACGCTCTCCAATTTATCAACATCCTTCTTGGGCTGTGGGCACCAGGATTGGACACAGTATTCCAATAGTCATCATGTGGTATGAAGAAATCCCTCAAACATGTGTTTGATTGGGGTTGTGGGGGGGGGGAAGACAAAACTGAAATAAACAAAGTTAGGATACAGAAAAAAGAAAAAAATAAGACTGCTGAATCTTTAATGACTCGCCCCTGCCTGGGTGACATACAGTGTAATAGTTTTTGTGTTCAGCAAATGCTCCTGGGGGTCCCATGTTAAAAGCCTTGCCACCACGTGAAGGGATAGTTTTCTTGCCCCTGATGGAATACAGCCTTCTCTGGCTATTGCTAAGTCATCTCTGCCAGAGACGACTTATCCCTGGGCAGGAAGCATGCTTCTGAAGAACTAGGTTTTTTGTATTTGGAATTGGCTGGATTCCACCAACTGCAGTGTTTTCAACTCTTGTGATTTGATCATGACTTTGCAATATTCAGTGTTCTTCTTAAAGCTCCAGCTTGTGGAATCAAGAGATTGCATGAGCATCTCAGCTTGCAGATAAAAAAAGTTTCAAGTGCTCCTGGTTGCAGAAGAAAACTTGATAACATGAAGCGAGTGCTCGCAACAGTCTCAGAAACCAGCAGGCAAATAAAACCCACAATGTATTTTTATCGGTCCTGCAAATAGCAGGTTCTGTCACATATTTTCTGAGGGAGGAAACCCCTTTGCCCTCTACAAGGCCATCAAACCCAATGATAATTACCCAAATGAACTATCCACTTTGAGGGACACACACACACACAGGGCAAGCATGTCACGCAAGCACGCAAACCCCAGCCGCCTGCTCCATAGCCCATTTAAGTCAATGGGAATCTTTCCAGTGGCTTCAGTGAATTTTGGACCAGGCCCTGCAACAGGGGATTTAATCACAAGTGCAGGTGGGGGGGGGGGGGGGGGAAGGGTTGTTAGACTCACTTGCTAAAAATCACATCACTGAATGGACCCTGCTAATCAGCCAAGGATAGGGTAGCTACCTGGAGAACATGTTCAATCTGGAGATGGCACAAGACACCAGATTAAGTTATTTTCTTGTTCTTTTAACTTTCTCTGGACCTCACAGCTTTGGGTTTGAAAAAGCTTTGGCCTTGCATCAGGTGTATATTGATTAGGAGGATTTAGAGGTAATAAGCAGTTTTTGCCTGAGGTATATCCCAATTCTAATGGACAGTCCCTTAAATCAAGACAGTTTTGGGGGTTTGTTTTTGTTTTAAAAGCAACATTATGCCCTGGATATTCACACAAAACAAACTGCCATTGAAATCAATGGGAGTTAAACGTGAGGGCAAACTGGGACTCAGAGCAGCTGTGTCCTTCAGAGCAGCATTTAGGAGAGTGAGTCATTGCACCTGCAGGGAGGGAAGGGTGAGTCAAACCAATTTTCCGTAGTCCTGACCACAGACAGAAGAAAAAGGGGAAGAGATGGCCCTTGGGCAGGGGCAAAGACAAGGAAGGAGGACTGCATTCCTTTTTTGTGCCTCCCCTAATGACAGGCATTTACAAAATTAGGAAGAGCATACAGTCGTCAGCTGCCACTTTCTGGCTACTTCAGTTTAAAGGGACCAATCTTCTGCCAGTCACTTAAAAAGATTATAGCTTACTGGATGTTAAACTAAAGGGTTTTAGTTCCTATGGGGCCAGAGACCCTGGAGGCAGTGCAAGTCATAGAGCCTGCATGTAGGTGCAGCCCTTGCCTCCTGCAGGAGGTCTGCCAATGTACCTGACTTCCGACCTGCAATATCTTCACTATGCCAGCCCTGAGCGCATGAAGTAGAGAATGATATCTGTGCCAGATTGCATAGTGGAATAATAGACAGATATCCACTAAGGCAAGACCACTGCACTTGTGATCTATCCCAACTTGAATCAAGGTCTCCTCAGGTAAAGAGCTAGGTAAGCTCTCTTACTGTTCATCGCTGCATGTGGTATAAGGCAGTACTTTCTGAAATATTCATATCAAGGTTTTCAAAAAAATTTACTTAGACCAGGGGTTCTCAAACGGGGGGTTGTGAGGTTATTACATGGGGAGTCACGAGCTGTCAGCCTCCACCCCAAACTCAGCTTTGCCTTCAGCATTTATAATAGTATTAAATATATTTAAAAGTGCTTGCTATGTGAAAGGGGTCACTAGTACAAAAGTTTGAGAACCACTGCCTTAGACATTAATGTTTTTGCAAGATTCTTTAAGTCTACAGTTATATAACTTAGGCCCCAGTTCTGCAAGGACTTAAACATGCAGTTACACACACAAGCATTTCTATTTACTTAAATGGCATTTACATGTGTGAAGTTATGTAAATGCTTAAGTCTTCGCAAGATCAGAGACTTAGGTTTTTAGACTGCACGTAAAGTGTTCTGATGTAGTCATGTGAAAGCCTAAAGAGTCTGGGATAAGTATACATTTGCAGTAAACTAATATCTTTCTTATGAGTTGATACATTACCTACCTTGTCCAATCCTATAGTCTTTCCATGTACAGAACTACTACTGAAATCAGTGTAAATTCTGCAGTTAGATTGCAGATTCACATACAGATATCTGGTTGTACATATTTTTTACTTCATCTTGACTTAAATGCTGAAATTTTGTTGCTGAAACATTTTCACACCCCATGGCTTTTGAACTGAAAATTAACACTTTCATTTTGGTCAGAATTTTCCAGTCTTCAGTTTTCTAATACCAAAGAAGCTTCAGGTTACCCGTTGTGTTTCCCCACCCCCATCTCCTCACCCTAACTTTTCCTGGGGAGCAAGGAATAGCTGTAAGGGGGAAGAGACCCAAACATTAAAAACAAAAAACTCACCACAAGTTAACGCTATCTGTTTTTCTTCATGTCATTTAAAAGTTTTCCACAAAAAGTATATACTTTTTCATTAGCCCATTCATTTATAAGCCGACCCCCCAAGATGGATAGGTAGAAATAGTAAAAACTGTATGACCCTTTCATAAGCCGACCCTATATTTCAGGGGTTGGCAAACTTTGGCTCCCGGCCCGTCAGGATAAGCCACTGGCAGGGTGGGATGTTTTGTTTACCTGAACCATTCACAGGCACAGAGCCCCTCAGCTACCAGCACCCTCGGTTTGCCGTTCCCAGCCAATGGGAGCTGCGGGAAGTGGCACCACTTCCCACAGCTCCCATTGGCTGGGAACGGCAAACTGCAGCCACAGGGAGCTGAGGGGCTCCATGCCCATGAACGCTCCAGGTAAACAAGACGACAATGTACTAGATATTCAATTCAATGATTCCATAGAGTTTAAAATCATCAAATTTTGGTGTAGACCCATTTATAAGCTGACCCCCACTCTTTGATGCATCACTTTTTTACCAAAAATATTTGGCTTATAAACGAGTATATACGGTAGCATCTTTCATCCAGCTCTACTTAAGGTAGATGGAAATTCAAAGAGAACAGAAGATGCAGACTTGGGCCAACCAAGCATTTCACTGGATTGCATTCTCTAAAATCCCATGTTGTTATTGTTAAGCCTACTTAAACAGATTCTCTGCTTCTCACTTGAGTCCAATTGTTCTGAAGAAGGGCAAATCATCCGAATCCATGTATTTTAGGCAACTTTCATCTCACATCACATCAGTTTGAATAATGTATTAAAATATTGTGAATTCATAATTTGTCAGTATTTTAGCATTTGTGTGGCATGTTGAAATAAAAGAGTAACTAAACTGAGAACTGGATGGCTTTAGGGGTTGATAAGAGGACATATAACTTGTCAGCTGCTCAAATCCAGCCCAGGTTGCTAATGAAAACAATAGCAATGGAAAGTCTTTACCATCCGACAGCTGTTTGGCTTTGTGTGAAGTTAGTCAGTGACTACTCATATTTTTAGAGCACCCACTATAGTTTCTAGACAGTAGTATCTGTATCCCAGCCTAATTTCTCATGGACAGGTGTCCATGTCATGGAACTCACTAATGGCACCCAACAATCTCTGCTGGCACCATGGAAGAAATAAGTTTAATATGGTGACCGAACTGCCCTCACTCCTAGAGTGAGTCCCTGCAAGCCAGGGTTGGGACACCTCACTTGGGAGTGGAAGGCAGGGTAATGAACCATGTTGTACTAGTCCCACAGGTACTTCTAGAACATTCTTCAGGGCTGCTATTTCAAAACCTTTCACAGCCCTGCATGCACTCAAATATATTTGAGGAAAATGTTGAGCCCTTATAGCTCCATAAAATTATGAATTATCATGTGTTCTGAACTCCCGTCTTCCCCAGTAGGCTCCTCTTTTGCTTTCTCCTGTAAATCAGTATCAGCCTTTAGGACCTACATCTTAGAAGCAAGGCAGCAAGTTATTCATTTGTTATTCCTGGGGTCTGACTCAAAGAGCCTCATGAGCATATGGTAGCGTCTATGTGCAGAGAGGATGCAGTGTTCAGTGCTTGTGATTTATTGTGTCACAGATGTCTGCCTGCAGCTGTCACTCATACAACCCCCTGCCATCGAATGCTCAAGGGTATAGGAGGAATAGTGTGGGATCTTTCATGATCCCACCTGCTGAACGTTTCCCCCTCTCTCCTCTGTTTGTTTTTGTGCAGGTGGTCTTAGTAGCTGTAGCCCAGGAAGAAAGGCATCTTCAGACTCCGTCACAATTTCTTGGAACCTGCCCCTATGTCCAACACAAATTGTTACAACATTAATAAATACCCCACTGCTGTTAGAGAGACAACCTGAACTAGCTTTCTCACAATACAAATGTGTGCTATGTACTGTATTTTTTATTCTAAACATAGTTCATGTTATGAAGTTTTCTCCTCAGACATTCTCCAGCCCTTGGCTAGAGTGAGTAGGAAACATAACAATGCAACGCATAATAACTTAGCACAGTAACCTTGCTGTGGTGTGGAAAGTTGTGGAAATACAATAAAAACGTGCTCTTTGTATTGTGCGCCTCACTGCTGATTGAAGCCAGAGGGAATGGCTATAAGGCCACTCTGGGACCCAGTTGTGCCTGGCCCAGACATGGCTGCACAGTGGTCGGGACTGGTCTTCTCCTCCCTTTGCACAGCCCAAATAATAGCCAGGCACAATTGCATTCTCTGTAGTCAGGAGAGCACAGGAACAGCTGCTCTCTCCATACTCGGGGGGGGGCGGGGGGCAGAAGAGAAACACTTCCCCCCAGGGATAGAGGCAGAGAAGACATAGCTCCACCCTCCCTCTGCACTGGCACATGAAGCAGGAGTGGAGGAATCATAGAGCAAAAGTAGTCTACTCTCCATAAAAGGGTGCAGGATTGGGTATGCGCCTTTTACATGACAGGAAGCTCTAGGAGGCATTCTAGCTACCTGATACAGAATGCTCTGTGCTTATATGCTGTAGCTCAAGCAAAAGTTATGGACTTACAATCGGAACCACTGGGTGAAAGTCTATGGCCTTTGTTATGCAGGATGTCAGACTAAAAGATGATGGTTCCTTGGGGCCTTAAAAAAAAAAAAGTCCCCTGGCGCTCAGACTATATACTAGCCCGCACACAAGGCTGTGCTTTCAGGCGCAAATAGGTTCTTGGAGAGTAAACATCATCTGAGATGGGGAATAGAAAGACAATTGGAGAAGCAGAGCTATGGCTGAGAAGCACTTAAGGAATTCTCTCAGGAGATTGAAAGAAGAGTGAATATTTAAATTTAATTCACTTCTTTTCTTCCAGGCTATAACCCTAGTACTTGCACTGATGGTCACTTAAAGTGTCTGTCATCTCATCATGCATACTAGCTCCGAGTGAGAAATGTGCACAGCAGAGCATCAGAATATTGTATACTGGTAAATTCTTATATCTGTTTTGGTTTAACGGAAACTGGTTGAAATATGGTGATGAAATCCAACTGCTGTCCCACTCACCCAGCTGATCAGCCTAGAAATAATGGCTGATGGCTCTCCAAGTCCTTCTAAGCATACGTTGAGAGAAATGGGCATGACTAGCGTGTAGAACAAGCAATATTTGCTCCACATGTAAGAAGTTGCAAAAGCTGATATTTACACGATTTATAGATCTAAGCCAAGAATGTGGGTGGGGTAGGTTTTGTTTTGAAGAGCACATCTTTTAATAGGAATTAATTCAGAGAAGGCCTATGGCCTGTGTTATACAGGATGTCAAACTAGATGATCACAATGGTCCCTTCTGGTCTTGGAATCTGAAGTGTCACTATTTTTACAGTGAAAACAGACTTTAACCTAAAATGGAAATTCATTGTGTGTGTAAAATAATTAGAATAAAAAATAGTCATGCTTTTTTGCAAAGTAACAAGAAAGTAGTTATATATACACACTCACCACATACAAACACCCGCCCCTATATATTTCTAGTGGTGACAGTTTTTCTGCAGAACTGTTACCAGTATGCCTTTACTGAAAGATATATAGACTTGGAGATTTCATTCATCTTGTGGAAAATAAACTGAACCTAGGAATAATACCCTAAGTGACCCTCAAGTATGTCCACACTGCAATTAAACTCCTAGGGCTGGCCCATGTCTGCTGACTCAGGCTTGCGAGGCTGTAAAAATTGCAGAGTAGACATTGGAACTCAGGCTTAGTCTGGGCTCTGGGACCCCATGAGGGTGGAGGGCGAGGGGGAGTTTACACAGTAACAAAACCACACACCTTCCACAATTGAACAGCCCCACAACCCGAGTCAGCTGCCATGGGCTAGCCCTGGGAGTTTAATTGCAGTATAAACGTACCTCTACAGTGCTCAAATATCTGAGCAGGGTACAGCATGCTGTTGCTAACAGCCCAGCAGTTCTGCACAGTCAAGCTATGGTGCAACCAAATAGAATCATAGAAGATTTGGGTCGGAAGAGGCCTCAGGAGGTCATCTAGTCCAACACCCTGCTCAAAGCAGGACCAACCCCAACTAAATCATCCCAGCCAGGGCTTTGTCAAGCCTGACCTTAAAAACTTCTAAGGAAGGAGATTCCACCACCTCCCTAGGCAACACATTCCAGTGCTTCACCCATCCTCCTAGTGAAATAGTTTTTCCCTAATATCCAACCTAGATCTCCCCCACTGCCACTTGAGACCATTGCTCCTTGTTCGGTCACCTGTTACTACTGACAACAGTCTAGCTCTATCCTCTTTGGAACCCGGCCCTTCAGGTAGTTGAAGGCTGCTATCAAATTCCCTCTTAGTCTTCTGCAAACTAAATAAGCCCAGTTCCCTCTGCCTCTCCTCATAAGTCATGTGCCCCGGCCCCCTAATCATTTTTGTTGCCCTCCGCTGGACTCTCTACAATTTGTCCACATCCTTCCTGTAGTGGGGGGCCCAAAACTGGATGCAGTACTCTAGATGTGTCCTCACCAGTGCCAAATAGAGGGGAATAATCAGTTCCCTCAACCTGCTGGCAGTGCTCCTACTAATGCAGCCCAATATGCTGTTCCCTTCTTGCCAAGAAGGCAATACTGTTGACTCATATCCAGCTTCTCGTCCACTGTAACCCCAGGTCCTTTTCTGGGAGAACCGCCGCTTAGCCAGTCAGTCTCCAGCCTGTAGCAGTGCATGGGATTCTTCTGTCTTAAGTGCAGGACTCTGCACTTGTCCTTGTTGAACCTCAGATTTATTTTAGTCCAATCTTCCAATTTGTTTCAGACACTCTGGACCCTATCCCTACCATCTACCATATCTACCTCTCCCCACAGCTTAGTGTCATTGGCAAACTTGCTAAGGGTGCAATCCATCCCATCATCCAGATCATTAATGAAGATGTGGAACAAAACTGGCCCCAGGACAGACCCCTGGGGCACTCTGCTTGATACCGGCTGCCAACTAAACAGTAAGCTGTTGATCATTACCCATTGAGCCTGACAATCTAACCAGCTTTCTAGCCACCTTATAGTCCATTCATCCAATCCATACTTTAACTTGCTAGCAAGAATACTGTGGGAGACCGTATCAAAAGCTTTGCTAAAGTCAAGATATAGCACGTCCACCACTTTTCCCGTAACCACAGAGCCAGTTATCTCATCATAGAAGACAATCAGGTTGGTCAGGCATGACTTGCCCTTGGTGAATCCATGTTGACTGATCCAGATCACCTTCCTCTCCTACAAGTACTTCAAAATGAATTCCTTGAGGACCTGCTCCATGATTTTTCCAGGGACTGAGGTGAGGCGGAACAGTCTGTAGTTCCCCAGATTCTCCTTCTTCCCTTTTTAAAAAATGGACCCTATATTTGCCTTTTTCCAGTCATCCGGGACCTCCCCCAATCGCCACAAGTTTTCAAAGATAATGGCCAAAGGCTCTGCAATCACATCAGCCAACTCCCTCAGGTGCATTAGATCTGCACCCATGGACTTGTGCATGTCCAACTTTTCTAAATAGTCCTTAACCTGTTCTTTGGTTTGTTCCTGTGCCTTCCATAAGGCTTCTTTAAAATACAGCCAGCTTTCCTTTCCCCCTCATATTAGCCTCCCAGATCCTGCCCGTCAGTTTCCTAAGGGAGTCTAAGTCTGGTTTTCTGAAGTCCAGGGTCTGTATTTTGGTGCTTTCCTTTCTTCCTTTTGCCAGGATCCTGAACTCAACCATGACATGGTCACTGCTGGCCAGGTTGCCACCCACTTCTACTTCCCCTACCAATTCTTCCCTGTTCATGAGCAGCAGGTTAAGAGGAGCATGGCCTCTAGTTGGTTCCTCCAGCACTTGCATCAGGAAGTTGTCCCCAACACTCTGCAAAAAACTTCCTGGATTGTCTATGCATTGCTGTATTGCTCTCCCAGCAAGTGTCAGGGTGATTGAAGTCCCCCATGAGAACCGGGACCTGTGATCTGGAAACTTCTGTTAGTTGTCCAAAGAAAACCTTGTCTACCTTATCCTCCTGGTCAGGTGGTCTATAGCAGACGCCCACAATGACATCACCCTTGTTGTTCTCGCCTTTAAACTTAACCCAAAGACTCTCAGCAGGCTTTTCTCCAGTTTCATATTGGAGCTCTGAGCAATCATATTGTTGTCTTACATTCAGTACAACTCCTTCACCTTTTGTCCCCTGCCTCTCCTTTCTGAACAGTTTATACCTATCCATGACAGTGCTCCCACCAAGTCTGTTATTCCAGTCACATCATTAGTTCCTTTACTATGCCAGAACTTCCAATTCCTCCTGCTTGTTTCCCAGGCTTCTTGCGTTTGGGGGCGGGGGGGAGGGATAGCACATTGGTTTGAGCTTTGGCCTGCTAAACCCAGGGTTGTGAGCTCAGTCCTTGAGGGGGCCATTTAGGGATGTGGGGCAAAAATTGGGGATTGGTCCTGCTTTGAGCAGGGGGTTGGACTAGATGACCTCCTGAGGTCCCTTCCAACCCTGATATTCTACGTAGAGGTGTAATGCTGACAGACCCTGGCCATCGGCGGGCAGGACTGAACTGGTGACCTCTGGAGCTTAATGCATGAGCCTAATACTGCAGGGGTGGCCAACCTGTGGCTCCGGAGCCACATGCGGCTCCTTGTTTTGGCACTAACTCCAGGGCTGGAGTTACAGGCACCAATTTTCCAATGTGCTGGAGGGTGCTCACTGCTCAACCCCTGGCTCTGCTGCAGGCCCTGCCCCCACTCCACCCCTTCCCCTGAGCCTGCCATGCCCTCGCTCCTCCCCCCCAGAGCCTCCTGCACACCACGAAACAGTTGATCGGGAAGTGCAGGGAGGGAGCGAGAGGCACTGATCGGCAAGGCCGGTGGGTGGGAGGTGCTGGGAGTGAGGTAGTGAAGCTGATGACATATTACTGTGGTTCTTTGGTTGTGTACATTGGTAAATTCTGGCTCCTTCTCAGGCTTAGGTTGGCCACCCCTGTCCTACTGCATGAGCTAAAAGACAACTGGCTGTTAGCTAAGGCTGTAGAGCAGACTCATTTTATCTCTAAGTGGTCTCAGTGCCACTAGATGGGACAGAGCACCACACCCAGAAGGTGTGTAGGTTATACAGGCACCTAAGATAACTAGCCAATTGCTAACATGATAGGAGAATAATGTTGGTAACTATTACAAATTTTCTTAGTTACAATGGAAACTAATCTCAGCTGAGTTTGAGATTTTAGGCCCCAAGCCCCAGAGAGACTTGGGTGCTTAATTCTAAATTCCATTCACTTCAGAGGGACTACTCAGATGCTTTGTACACAGACTTTAGGTTATCAGAGCTTTATATTTCAACATGAATTGCAATAACTAAAAATATTGCGCCAGACTCTGGTGTAAATATTGAGTGACTCCATTGACTTTGGTGGAGTTACTCCAGTTTCCTCTCAGTTAAGAGCAGAATTTGGTCATTTGTTTTACCTCTTTCAGAAGAGTACCCACCATAGTTTGAGTTGTATGGAAAATCATGGGAAGTATTTTGAATCTGTACATGGTGTCCAACAAAGCATTTGGACATGAAGGACAATCTCTTGTCACCTACCTCCAAAATTTGTGAAGGCTCTCAGCGGCTTCAGGAGAACTCACTGTCTGAGGTGGTGCTGTGAACAAAACAAAGGAAAATAGTGTTATCGTATTGATTTTTGTGTGATGCTTCCATCTTGTGGCCAGATGGGAGAAGCTTCTCTTTTAGCATGGATTAAGAAATGCCTTAAAGATGAGGGATTTTTGTAAAGTTACACTACTGAACCAAATACAATATACTTGTGCTAGTGACTAAAATTACTAATAAATTTAAGAAATCATTAGAACATTGAGAGTTTGTAAGTAGAGTAGTGTAGAAGAGTGGACTCACCACTGGAGTGCCCCACTGAGGCTGGGTATGGTGTAGCAGCTCTTTTCCCTGCCAGTACCCCCTGCCAACTGTCACTCCAGTCCTGTGGTGGTCTCTCTTCCAATGACTCAGTCCTCCAGCCAGGTCACACTCTGTTACCCCAATAGGGGTGGAACTAGAGTCCAACAAATATACACTCCAATGTCTTTACAACACATCTTCAGGCTTGACTGAAGCCTAAGGTCCTCACACCATTTTGGCTCCGGGCTGTGAGTGTCCTTATCCCTTTATATCTGGGGAGAGGGCCAGAAGGGGCTTTGCACACTACCTTTTTCCAGCAGTGGATGGAGGAACCCATTGCTGCTCTCAACTCTGGGCTCCAGTCCAGGGATCCTGTAGCAAGCAGGCAAGGTCTGTCTAATCAAACCAAGCCCTGCTGCCTCTCTGGGCTTCTTTCCACCATAGCCTTTTACTAGGCAGTCTCCCCACTACCTCTCTAGGTTCACCCTGCTCTCAGAGCTCCCAAGGTTCTCCCAAATCCCCCAGTAAATCTCAAACCCCAAAGGTACAACTTAACCCAAATTCAGCCTTCCTCAAGCAAGACCTGTCAGTATCCCTTTGGCTCTCTCCCTGAAATGCCTCATCCTACCCTCAGGGCTCACCACCTGTGGCTCTATATCACTCCTGACAGACCTGGCCACTCCTGAGAGGATTTCAGAGCCAACTCTCTCACTAACCTTCCTCCTTTACCCTGCTTGCTGCTCTACCCTCAAGTACCAAGACAGGTATTGCAGCATTCATTCTTTACAGCACACTTCTGGTCCACACTTACTGTATTTAAACTAAAAAGAAAAGGAGTACTTGTGGCACCTTAGAGACTAACCAATTTATTTGAGCATGAGCGTTCGTGAGCTAAATTGGTTAGTCTCTAAGGTGCCACAAGTACTCCTTTTCTTTTTGCAAATACAGACTAACACGGCTGTTACTCTGAAACCTGTATTTAAACTAACCACACAGTTCCTCTCCCACCTGGGACTCATCTTTAATTAAGCCTAGCTGGCCTGCTCACTCTCCAGGTGCAGTCAGGTAGCATAATTGGCCTCACAGAGCCACATTAACCCTTTTAGAGTCTGTGTGGAGTACACATACCATCACAAAAAATTTCATTTAAAACTTGTTTTTGTGGGGGGAGTGGAAAGTTATATTTTTAACTAAATGAAAATTTTCACTTTCCTTGAAATGTTTAAATTTTTTGTCAGAAAAAAGTGTTTGTTTCAGTTTTTGGCAATATTTAGGGGTTTCAAATTTGTGGATGTTTTCTCCCCAGTAAAAAGCCACATTTCTGTTGCGGAAACCCTCCATTTTCCAATTCCACATGGGGAAGAAGGATTTCTGGTGAATCCCATTCAGGGGTTGGACCCATGTAAGTTGTAACAGCCAGCTGTATGGGCATATGGAAGGAGCTGGGAACAGAGATAAGGTAATGTGGTGGGGGTGGGAGGTGAGATAGGGTCAATGAATCTGCAGCCAATGACTCCCACAGAGGCAAGGGGTACATAAGCATCAGAGATAACTGCAGCTTCCAGGCTCTATTTCCAGTTGCCAATTCTAGGAGCCATCCAGTTCCCCAAAGGACCTTTATTGTTCAAAAAGTATACACAAGCCAAGCAGCTTTTTTCATTTTTTCCCTGATCAGTGGGTTGATGTTGCTTCTGGCTAGGTCAGCCCAGCACACAGCTTCCATAGGCAAACAATTTCACCAGCATAAGGCCATTAGAAGAGTCATCTCACCCATCCTGTCACCAGGGTGCCAGGTCTCAGCTTCCCTCAGTCTCTCTAGCAGGTTGGACGAGTTAAGTGCTTTGGCCCTCTGGCTAGTGCTGGTGGGATAAACTTTGATGGTACCATGTTCCATTGAAATACGTTGTTCTATCAAAAATCAAAATGCTTTGAAAAATCAGATTGATTGTGCCAGAATTTTGTTCAAAAAAAAGTTCCAACAATGTAAAAGCCTCCTGTTTGATATTATCAGAACAAATTGTTTCAATTCTGCATTTTTGAAGTTATATTTTTGTATCAATGTTTTTCTTGTGTATTATATTTTATATAGCATAATATCCTAAACAATTTTAAAAGTTGAAATCAAAATGAAACATTGGATTTTAATGGAACAAAATGTTTTGAATGACCAAAATGAAATTTGGGACTTTTCAGAATTTTTAAGTGTCTGGTTTTCACTTCAATGGTGAATGAAGCCAAATTTTAAAATCTCAAAATCATTCACGAAACAGAACTTCCTTCCTCCACATACAGTTCTACCTCTGGCTCACCCTTCCAGGGCAAATAAAAGTCCAGCTACATAGCCACAAACCTTTTCGCCTTCCTGTGCCATCACCCACTGCATATGGTACGTATGATCATCAAGTCCTTCACCCCAGATTGTAGGGGGTTCCTTCTCTCCATGTTCAGGGGCTGACCACAGTCCCTGTTGTTGAACTCAGAGCCAGTAGACCTTTGTCCTCCTCAAGATGTACAATTCCTTTGATGATCCCTAGGCTATGTCTTTGTCCCTGGATCACAAGGGCATTTCATTAACACCTCCAGGCTGCTCTATAGGGGAACCCTGGCCCTGAGATCCTATACTAAAAAACAGCAGACTGACTTCAGGTCTAAACTGTCCCAGTTCCCAAAAGCACCTCATAATTCTGCTCAGTTCCTGCCTCAGTTGGTTGCATTCATTCCCTGGCTCCATCTCCACAGAGTACCACAGCTGGTCACTCAGAAGCCTCTTCAGCAAGCTTCTGTCCTTCCACAGGTTTCGCTCCCAGCAGGGACCCACCATGTAGCCTTCCCCAGTCACTGGAGAGTCTCCCAGTGCACTGCTGTACCTGCCATCTCTCTTCCTTACTGAAAATAGGTTGCCTCCTATGTCCCAGCAGACCTAGTTCTCAGTCACCTAGGGCCAGACTGGTTTTGAATTATTTAGGTTCTAAAGAAGCATATTGGCCCTTAGTAGGATTTTCAGAAGTCCCTCGGTTCCTTACTGCCTCTGGAATCATTAAGCACCTAAATAGCTTTTAAAGTCTGGCGAAAATCCCTGTCCCATGATTTAGGAGGAAAACCAGACACAGGTAGAAGTGGGCTTGTCCTCCCCTTAAAGACCCAATTCACCCTGTGTCAGCTGATAAAATATGACCAGCAGAAATGAATGTCAAAATTCCCACTCAGATGATGTAGATTCTGACCCTATATTTCAAAGTGAGCATAGAGGGCCTTGCACAGTGTTAGAAGTAGCATGAGTCAAAGACCAAGGAACTTTATCCCCCTCAGAAGCACAATGAACCCTTAATAATATACTGCTCTGGTTGGATTTTTGTTATGAATCAAATGTATAATTCTATAGAAATCCGACTCATGTATATTCATGTATATGTATATGTACAATATTCATGTAGGTATGAGTTTTCTCTTGTCTTTTGTTGGGTACAGTTTGAACGTTCAATTATTTAAAGAAGATGTTAAACGTACTCCTTTTGCAGGGCCTCATAGGTAGATTGCATGCACCTGGAACACCACTATGCACAAGTTCCTGCTTATCTTGCTATGAAGAGTTGCGGTCACATCATGTTGTGACCAGAACATGAGGTTGCTGCAGCTGGGCAGTCCTTGCATGTCAGCATCTTTGTTATGCACGTGTTCTGAGCACATTTTCAGCTGGGTTGAGAAGGAATGAAGGAGCTTGAACTGGCCTACAGCAGACTGAACATGAAGGTGATCTCGCCACACCCAGTGGCGAGGATGAGAAAAGACTGACAGCTGGAAAAGCTACGTTTAAAGGTATCTCTTTGGGTGCTTACTGGACAGAGAGGAGAGCAATGAGGCGAGTTCTGGCTAGCCCTAGTGAGGGCAGTCTCTGGGTGGCCAGAGCAGGATAGTTCAAGTTTGTCTAGGTGAAAAGAAAGTCAAAGAGACTGTGGTGAAAGAAAAATCAAGGAATCTGTGTGTGCTAGGAGCAAGAGTCTCAAAAAGGAGAAAGTGGTGCTGAGCTAAAGAAGGAAGGAATGTCTGTTGAAAGGGAATCACTGGGAGATGGTATATTTGGGGCTCCTAATTTTGGTGGATATGGGTTATAGTTATAGTTAGCTGTAGCCCACCCCCACATGCTGCAGAGGGGAATTATTAAGTCAATGGTATAGTAAAGTAGCACTTCTCATAACAGGTTAAAGCGTTAGTAAATAAATATCAATGACCACATGCTAACCAGAGCAGGGAACAAGCTTGTATCCCACAACATGGAATATAATCACATATCTTTGATACATTTATCATTATGTATTTAAACACCAAACTGAAGAGAGTACCACACATTACACACCTGGTATGAATACACTTTTCAGAAGTGATATAATTTAATAATTACTAGGGCTGTCGATTAATCACAGTAAACTCGTGATTAATTTTTTAAATCACGATTAATCAGTTTGAGTCACACTATTAAACAATAGAATCCCAATTGAAATTTATTAAATATTTGTGCATGTTTTTCTACATTTTCAAATATATTTATTTCAATTACAACACAGAATGCAAAGTGTACAGTGCTCACTTTTATTATTTTTTATTACAAATATTTGCACTGCAAAAATGATAAACAAAAGAAATACTATTTTTCAATTCACCTCATACAAGTACTGAAGTGCAATCTCTTTATTGTGACGGGGCAACTTACAAATGTTTATTTTTTGTTACATAACTGTACTCAGAAACAAAATAGTGTAAAACTTCAGCGCCTACAAGTCCACTCAGTCCTACTTCTTGTTCAGCCAATCACTAAGAGAAACAAGTTTGTTTACATTTACGGGAGATAATGCTGCCTGCCTCTTATTTACAATGTCACCTGAAAGTGAGAACAGGCATTTGCATGGCACTTTTGTAACCAGCACTGTAAGGTATTTACGTGCCAGATATGCTAAACATTCGTATGCCCCTTCATTCTTCGGCCACCATTCCAGAGGACATGCTTCCGTGCTGATGACGCTCATTGAGGGGAGAATTGTATGCCTCCTGCTCTGTTTTACCTGCATTCTGCAGTATATTTCATGTTACAGCAGTCTCGGATGATGACCCAGCACATGTTATTCATTTTAAAAACACTTTCAATGCAGATTTGACAAAATGCAAAGAAGGTACCAATGTGAGATTTCTAAGGATAGATACAGCATGCGACCCAAGGTTTAAGAATCTGAAGTGCCTTCTAAAATCTGAGAGGGATGAGGCATGGAGCATGCTTTCAGATGTCTTAAAAGACCAATACTCCAATGCATAAACTGCAGAACCCGGACCACCAAAAAAGAAAATCAATCTTCTCCTGGTGGTATCTGACTCAGATGATGAAAATGAACATAGGTCGGACCGCACTATTTTGAATCATTATCAAGCAGAACCCATCATCAGCATGGACGCATGTACTCTGAAATGGTGGTTGAAGCATGAAGGGACATATGAATCTGGCACGTAAATATCTTGCGACGCTGGCTATGACAGTATCATGAGAACACCTGTTCTCACTTTCAGGTGACACTGTAAACAAGAAGTGGGCAGCATTATCTCCTGCAAATGTAAATAAATTTGGTTGGCTGAACAAGAAGTAGGACTGAGTGGACTGTTGGCTCTAAAGTTTTACATTGTTTTATTTTTGAATGTAGGGTTTTTTGTACATAATTCTACATTTGTAAGTTCAACTTTCATGATAAAGAGATTGCACTATGGTACTTGTAATGGGGGAATTGAAAAATACTATTTCCTTTGTTTTTTTACAGTGCAAATATTTGTAATCAAAAATAAATTGAGCACTGTACATTTTGTATTCTGTGTTGTAATTAAAATCAATATATTTGAAAATGTAGAAAACATCCAAAAATATTTCAATAAATGGTATTCTCTTATTGTTTAACAGCACAATTAATCGCACGATTAATCATGATTAATGCTTTTAATCACTTGACAACCCTAATAATTACTGAAGGAAAAGTCTATGGTACATATATATCAATCATCAAATCATAATGTTTATGAGTGTATGAAGTTGATTAATGCTGCAAAGTGTGTTCTGATTTTAAGCTTTAAATTTATGGGCTAGTGGCAACAGATGTGTGTACCGCACTTATTAAATCCAGAGCAAATAGTCTCTTACACTTATTTCTTTTTGGCAGTTGAGATGATTTTACTCTGATTAAGCATCAGTTTATACTCTTTAAAGCATAATTCCCTGCTACAAACAGAGGGCCTGACCTTGCAAAGCTTAACTCAAGTGAGTCAGGAGACGCCTCACATAAGTAAGGATTCAAGCTACGGTGCAGATCACTTTCTGCCAACCGACTTACTGTTCAGTTCTAGCCAACATTTACCGAATATCAGGAGGGAAGAAAATTCTTATTTTGAATGTGTATTTGCTGACTTTCCAGAAGGTGAAAATAGAACTGGGAGGGGTTAGCAGCAAAGGCATAAATTGCAGGATGAATACATCGTGAACCCGTCTTCCTTACAGTTGGGCCTAAGCAGCATTCTGTTTAAGACAAGCTCCCTTATGACAAGAGCAAAGTAAGCGAGGCCCATTGCTGCGGCTTGTACCATGAATTTAGGACCTAGGGAGTGCCTGAAACATTTTTGGGGCTGTCTATGCGCTGTTTGTAGCGAAATAAAGTGTTCTCTTGCTCTATGAGAATCTGATTCAATAGATAGTTGATATGGTACTCAGAGTTCATCTAATATGGGCAGAAGCAACAAACAGGAGGTTGCAAGTCTGAATTCCTGTAACTGATATTTTTCCACACCTGGGCCCTAGCTAGCTGCCATTGAAATCTATGGCAAACTGCAACAGACTTCACTGAGAGAAGGAGCAAATCTGACAGCTGTAATGCTGCAGTCTGGGGATTCCTCTAAAGAAACAGACACAATTATGTCAGTTGTCCTAAGTTACGTCGTGTGGGACTATAGACCCATGCGAGGCATTTGTTTGGTTCTAAATGAAACTGAACTCGGGACAAGCTCAAAAAGTTAGCCATCATCAGAGAAGTGCCACTACAGACTTCTAAACGTAGTATCATCTCAATCCCCATATTCATCAAGAATGCTAGTGGGAAACCTCCGCCCTACAGTTTTCAGTATTTTATTTTTGTTGGTTTTTAAACTTGAGGTAAAATCTTTTCCTGTGTTGTGCAGCTACCCTTGTGGAGAGGAAGAGGAGAGCACAGGAAGCATCTTACCTTTTTCAGCAGCACACTCACAGATGAGCAGGCCAGGATCCCAATCAAGCATTCGCTTGGGAGCTAAACTGGATGAGCGGCTGCCATACTGGCCAGTACTCCACAGGCCCCCTCTCCCCCACCCAGTGGAGACGTTTTGCTGTCTTGGAAGAACAGCTGGGCCTCCACGTTTTTGTCTGTATTCTGCAGTTGGCAGCAGGTGCTGGAATAGCGCTCTTGCTACATTTTAAAGGGGGAGCACAGCGTACTTCAAATGTCATGTGACACTCAAGCCCCTTGCCCTACGCTCACCTGTGGGGCTCAAAATACTTTTTATCCCTGGTGTTTCATGGCATGCAGAAAACTCAATTAAGGAAATGTCATTGACAAACGGAGCAAGTCTGATTCATTATCAAGTGATCATCTTTAAATGAGTATAGACCCCTACATAGCCTTAAATTATATATCATTTATTGAAATATAGAGATCTTAATTTACAGGATTTAAGACAAAAATATGAACAGGGGCACATGTAATATGTGTTGTACCTTCAGTCACTCATATCAGTTAGCCCTTCTTCAAACACTTCACACCACTACCACTTTGGAAACACATACTTTTTTTTTTATTATTCTAAAATATAATTTTTGGACATTCAAAAGTGCAACAGTTAACGTGCCTGTGGATTATATCACAGTTAAAAAAAAATATAAAGAAAGGCAGTGATACAGCTTGTCATAAATGTTTTGGCAGTATCCTAGAAGTCTATATAAAAATACATATATACATATTGATGTATAACATCACCATATCTTACGTCCTTCATCATATAATAGGACCATTTTGTACAAGTTGCAGCCCAAATTTTAAGGATTTGATTGGCCATTCAAAATAAGAAGTTATGTTTCATAGGAAAGTTTTGATTGTCATTATACAGAAGGAATTGGGACTTTCTCTTCTGGTGGCTTCTCAAAATTAAGCCATAAAAGAAAAAAAATCTGCAATGCTGAAAACATAAAACAAAACAACTCCCCATTATACTACAATCCAAATAATTTTTTCTAGGCGAATATCTCTGGCCCCAATCCTGCGATGAGCTGTGGTTGGACAGACCCCTTCACCTGCACTGAGCCCCACTTTCTTCAATGGGGTTCTGCACAACAGGCTTCCATCTGCATGTAACTCCTCGCAAGACTGCGGGGCTTACGATTGCAATGGGACGGGATAGCCAGTAAATATTTTGGTGCCAATCTAAAGCATATGTCCAGTCCCAAGATGTGTTGTGAGATTCAGAATGAAACCAACAAGAGGAAGGGAGACAATATAAGAATGTTACGTGACCTATCTTTTGGTATCACTGAATCTACAAGGCCTGATTTTCAAATCCGATGAAATGTGGGTCATATGCAGAAATGCTTGCCTAATTTGAACATGAAGTTATGTAACTGTACCCACAAATTTGTGGTCTCAATTGGCCAGTCCTTAATTTGTAATGAAAGAGGTGCTGGGGCTCTGGCAATTAGGTACCAGGGCTCAAGCATTTTTTTTTTTAACTTTCATAACTGACATAGCAAGCCCAGAGGTGCCAGGGCTCAGCCTTGTCACAAAATAAAAAGTGCAAATGACCCTTCAGCTATCTAACAGGCCACTTGTGTTTCATAGATTCATAGAGTTTAAGGCCAGATGGGAAAATTAGGTCATCTAGTTTGACTTCTGGTATGTCCCAGGCTCTTAAATTTCATCCAGTTACCCCTGTGTTGAGCCCACTCACTTGTGTTTGACTAAAGCATAGTTTGAGTTTACCTCAAGCCTATTGTCCACAAAGGCATCCAGTCTTGATCTGAAGCCATCAAGCTCTTGAGAATCCATCACTTCCCTTGGTAGTTTTTTCCAGTGGTTAATTACCCTCCTTGGTAAAAATCTGTGCCTTACTTCCAATTTGAATTTGTCCAGCTTTTGTTTGCAAATGCCTCATTTGCATCCATAACTGCATGTGGCCTTAGCCATGTGACATTCTGAAATTCAAACCCATGCTGATTTGTCTGTAATAATGGCAGTACTACATTTGGGACCACATTTTGCTCTCCTCTGCTCACCCACAACTCTCCGTAATAAGTGAAGTCAAGAGGAAGTGCACAGCGTTTCTGAGGGCCTAACTGGTCCTTCAAGTTTAGTTTTAGTTTGTTATTCAGAATCCAGTCACTTTGTTTTGTTTAGTCACTCACTGATGGTCCAATTTCCACATGTAATAGGAAAAAAAATTCCCTCACAAGCTTGAGTCTGGATCTCATTTGTGTTGACTGTGACATTTCAGGTACTGAGAACTTCCTGTTAGGTGCTCAGTGCACTCAACTCCTACTGAGTTTAAAAGCTGAGCACCAAACAGGATTTGGCTCATAACTGGCAGGTATCTTATTTTCATCTGTAAGACTTCCAAAGCATCATAAATCAATAACACATCGTATAGTGACAGCAGCAATCATAGCACATTCTACATATGTATGATGTCAACAAACGTTGCAGAACCAAGAGTGGATTAAATTTTGTACTCCCTCTTTTCTAAGTGAAGGAGTCAGACCAAAATAAGCAACACACTTGAAAGCAATTACCTGTCTTATAGTTAGGGTTGGTAAAGATAACAGAGCCAGCTTCCTCTGCTTCTATTGAAACCTGAAAACTAAGGTAACAAAATGTATTGCAAAATGATGACTGCACATTTAATCTGGAGTCTCAGGCTAAGAAACAAGACTTCCTTGTCTGCTTCCAGAACAGTTCAAATATCAAATCAGTTTTTCACATATGACCCCAAAATAAGCTCTCTTTTGAATAGATGTGCAAAATATTATTTAAATACTAACAATGATGTCGCTATTGATTAGTCATACTTTCCTTTTACAGTAACTTGGAAAACATGGTGTAAATTAATGAAAGGTTTAAAAATAGCTTTAAATTTAAAAAACCTCAGTAAATCAAAGGGTGATTAATTGCTTTTAGAACATCTGATTAGGAAAGCCACTCATCTGATGCTGGAAATCTAACTCTTCACGTCTTAGAAGACACAAAGTTCTTTTCTACAGTGAAACTAGTTTTAGCTCACCAGAGCAATTATTATATCGTATACAGTCAAATACAATAATTGTTTCATATAAACATTTTGAATCCTAAATCTCTTTACCTACTTAAAGTTTTAAAAACTGTGCTTTTGCTGAAGGACAATGAGTTATAAACTATACAGTTAGTGTTACTGACAGTAGTATTATGAAAACAGCTATCTTCTATAGTTAAAGATTCACTAGGCTTCTAACACCTGTTATAGAAGGCTTTTAAATTAATTAATTATTATTATTATTCCCTTTTATTTGCATTAACTGTGAAAAGTAAAATGTTATGTAGTTCCAGTACCTTTAAGTTTCAAAAGTGGTTTTTGCATGTACTTCATTCACATGATAGCTCAGCAGCAGCTGAGATTGAGGGGCAAAGTACACAGAAATCTTGAGTGATCTCTTCTAAGTCCACAGAATATATTCAATGCACACCTCAAAAGATCCTTGAGCAGACAGTTATTTACATAATTACAATGGTGATGTTTTGCTGCAGTGGAAATTCTATCCATCGGAGTCAGGAATGCCCTTGAAACACAGAACTGGTCTGTTTATGGCCTTTGTCCTTCTACCTATTCAAACTGCAAATACCACTGAGATGCTACTGAAGTACTACAAAAAGCAACACTGAAAAGCTGACTTCAGCATGTCCCACTCTTTCATATTCAGGATGATCTCTGTGCGCTGGGAACAAATTTCTACTTTCCTTACATCCTTTGTATTGCAATAAAGTGGTTTTCTCTACAGAGTAAAAAGTCCTTAGAGCACATGGCGAGCTTTCTCTTGTGACATAGCTCAAAGATATCCATTAATTCCATGTGAATTACAGGAAGCTGTCTTCAACCAGGTCTGAGGAATCTATTCCAATGTCATCCATCATGTCAATGTCCTCAATGGTCTCATCCTCTCGCTTGATAAAGGTAGAGCTGCTAGAACCAGTCTCAATGGCACTTTCTTCAGATGTCTGGGAACTGTAAGAGGCAAAGAAACTAAGAGCTATAATAGTGAAATAATAATAGTGAAATAAACATGATATTTGAATTTCTAACAGTTGACTCATTTACATGGAAGTGGATCTATGCACCAACCTTCTGGCACCTTGGGTTATCTTAGGTGATCTCTAACTACCTTTTTCTTAGGGTGATTGATATCTGGTATGAGGAAGTCACCAGAGGATAATGAATCATTTTCGAATTCAAGGGAGCAAGTTGACCACACTTTCCTGAAAATGCCTCCTGCCAACTCATCCATACAGTATTCATGAGTGAAACATTAGACTTGAAAGAAGTCCCCACCAACCAATATCAGACACTGCTGTGGCAAATGGATAATTGGAAAAACTTGGGAAAGAGAGGGAATGAGATGCTTAAGAAAAAGATGGTACAACAGAGACCATAAGGGCTTAGATCAGGCCTGGAAACTCTTGCCCCATGGTCAAAAATGACCTCATTCCAGTTTCTCTTGATAATAGTCTAAAGGTACAAAAACTTGGCTCCCAGGATCTTAACTTTATAATTAACAGAGTATAAAATGAATGTAGCTGAAAATACTGCTAGCCACATTGTGCTACATTCAGCTACCCTCATTCACATTAGGTATTTTATTTATGTATCTATTTATATTGATAAGAATCCACTGATAAGAATCCCATCCAAAAGCTCTGTCACCAATTAAAAATCACAGAAAACCCCTCTGAAATAGCCTAACCCCATTACAAGAACCAGCCGTTCTGAAATAAAATCAATCAATCCCTCACGTACCTCAAATCCTGTTCCAACTCACTCATTCCCAGATGAACAAATGGGGCTTACTATGTGCCCCAAAGGCCAGTCAATTTTGTTATGTTGGACCAAGCTGGAAAGTTAACCCCAAAGGCGAGGGGCCTCCTGGGTAACATCCTGCCAGATCCCTTCTCTATGGCAGTACAGTACAAGAGAGGAGGTCTCTTGCGTAGGCAGGTCCCAGGCCATAACGAGTACCTGGCTTCATGGGCTGCCCCATTGAAATCACTGGGGCTAGTCACAGAGAGCTGCACTCTATACCAGAGGTGGGCAAACTACGGCCCGCAGGCCACATTCGGCCTGCAGGACCACCCTGCCCGGCCCTTGAGCTCCTGGCCCGGGAGCCTTGCCCCTGGCCCCTCCCCCGCAGCTTCAGCATGTCACCCCACCAGTGCAGGAGGGGGCTGCCCTGCAGGGGCAGGGGAGAGCAGGAAGGGAGGTTCACCTGCAGCCTCAGGGGAGCCGGTGGGCGGTGCGGGTGGCGGGAGCGCGGCGAACGCAGGTGGACGGCTCAGGAGGGCGGCTGCGCAGCCGCCTTCGGAGAGAAGCGGCGCTTTGAAGGGGAAACTGCCGCTTCTCTCCAGCTGTGCGGCTGCCCCTGCTCCTCCTGAGTCCTCCGCCCATGTTCGCAGGGGGGGTTGGATGGGGGTGGAGTTCCAGGGGACCTGTCGGGGGTGGGGGTGTGGACAGGGCCGGCTCCAGGCACCAGCGTTCCAAGCAGGTGCTTGGGGAGGCAGCTAGAAAGGAGCGGCAGTGTTTCCATGGCGGCAGTCCCTCTGTCCCGCCAGCCGGGGCGGCAAATCGGCGGCAGCTTCTCCCCTTTGCCATCCACGGTGGCATTTTTCACTGCTTGGGGTGGCAAAAACTGTAGAGCCGGCCCTGGGTGTGGATAGGGGTCGGGGCAGTCAGGGAGCGGGGGGGGTTGGATAGGGGGTGGAGTCCTGGGGGGCCTGTCAGGGGGCGGGGGTGTGGATAGGGATCGGGGCAGTCAGGGAGCGGGGGGGTTGGATAGGGGGTGGGATCCGGGGGGGGCAGTTAGGGGCAAGGGTTCCCAGGAGGGGGTGGTCACGAGACAAGGAGTAGGGGGTGTTGGATGGTTTGGGGGTTCTGAGGGGGGCAGTCAGTGGGTGGGAAGTGGGGGGGCACATAGGGCTAGGGTTTGGGGAGGCACAGTCTTCCCTACCCGGCCCTCCATACAGTTTTGGAACCTTGATGTGGCCCTCAGGCCAAAAAGTTTGCCCACCCCTGCTCTATACCCTGACTCATAATGAATAGTACCTAACTCTACAAGTAGCCGCACTGAAGTCAGTGGGCTATCTTTCTAGTAAGGTGCTACTCAAGAAGAGTAAGAATATCAGAATCTGGACCAGTCTAGTAGAAGGGTGAGTGAGGATGACAGAATCTGGCCCATAATGTACTGTAAGCAGCAACTACCTGTGCCTGTTCCTTTTGCCGAGTTCATCCTCGGAGACGGGATCAATGTCGGGCAGGGGGATGATGTAGCCACTGTCAGCACTCAACCTCTGCTCATCAAATCCACTCTCCCTGTCCTTTAGCTTGTCTTCATTCTTGTAAGTGACACCGATGTAGGTGTTGTCACAGTCCACTCTCATGCGTGTGACCGCTGGGTGGTCGCTTTTCAGGAAGTCCAGATGAATCCTTTCATAGCTCTGAAAAGATTCATTTTAAAATGGTCTTTGAGGCTGTACGAGAAGGTGTCCGCTCCTCAGCAACCTGCTGCAACTAGCTGTGCTGCGTAACTAAACCAAAACGCTTTGGTGTGAGCAGGGGCAACTCTATTGCCCTGAGCTGAGCTGTGCAGGCTTATTTGAGGTGTTTTACAAGGCTTCTTTGGACCAGTGCCTCTGGCCTGATAATACACATAGGCTACTAATATTTAAAAGATGGCTGGGTGGGTTTCATTTTAAAATAGTGTTTGTACACCTCTACGTGCACACCTTGGTGCACTAACATCTCTGCAGGAAAGTGACAGCATCTTTCAGAGGCAACTCTGGATCCAAACAGGGAGTTAGTTTAATTATTCAGAGGTGCATGTATGCCATGAGACTGGTTACCATGTGACTGTTACTCAGTATTAGTGCTGGGGATCAGCGGGGATCAGGGAGTACTGCACTGCATGATCTCTCTCCCTTCTATTTTCTGTGTGCAGAGCTCTTCCACCTGCTCTCGTTCCTCTAAGCTAATGAGGAGTGACAATAAAGATCCCCATTGGTTCTCTCCCCTTCCCTGAGTAGGGAGCAGGAGTAAATTCCTCTGGCTCCTGGCAGCTACCCTTCCGTTGAGTCTACTGACCAGATCTGGCACCTTCTCCAAAGAAGAAATGAGAAGATATTCCTGCTGGCGAGATGATGAATTCCTCTCCTCTCTCACTCCATTGGGTGAGGCCCAGGAAGTGTGGCTGTATGCAAATGGAGCCAAAGATGGTGGGCAAGTGAGGGGTGTGTGTGTGTTGAGGAGGGGCAGAAATAATGAATAGGTCTGTGAAGAGGAAGAAGAGGGATTCAGACATCTGTGAGTTTGCAGGGGCTCAGGAATGAGGGGCTGGGAAGTATACAGAGAAGCATGGATGATGTATGGGGTGGTAGAGGACCAGCAATAAGGGATGAATATTGTGGGGTAAGAGGCCCATCAGTGAAAAATGAATGGGTAGTTGTGGGGTGAAGAAGTGAGGAGCAGGTTTATGGAGGCACAGGAGTGAGGGTGAACAGCAGAAGCGAATGGAGTAGGGTAACTAGATGTCCTGATATTATAGGGACAGTCCCAATATTCAGGGCTTTGTCTTATATAGGCTCCTATTACCCCCACCACTACCCCGTCCTGACTTTTCACACTGGCTATCTGGTCACCCTAGAATGGAGGGGCAAGAGTGAGTGAAGGCTGGGGGAAAGCAGAAGTATGTACATGTGGGGGAACCCACTAATAAATGCTCGGTGCATGGGAAGCAGGAGTGAGTGATAGGAGTGTGTGTGTGTGTGTGAACTGGAGTCATTAGTGCCTAGGCATCAAGGTTCAAGCTGGGGAGAATGGGTTGATGGAGGCTGGGGGAGATTATACACACAGGGGAATTGGTGCCTTTTTTAGGATTTTTACATTTTCTGAAAAAATCCTATGCAAATGTGTAGGGCCAGCTCTGTGGTTAACAGAAGGATTAAGATGATAATGGGCCTACAGGAAATGGAGAGTGCTGTCCCTTATGTAATAGTGTAAATTGGTTACCACCAGCAACCTTAGTTTTATAGCCTTATAGTCTCTTATACACTGCAACAGCATATCTGAAGCATTTCATTCACATGGCTTAATGACATGCTTACTGCACAGATGACCTGAGCAGCTAAATTACAACTCCTCTGGGAACAGATACAAAATGCAATGGAAATTCCAGAGAACAAACCTTCTTGTACTCGCCAGGCAACAGATTCTCCACAATTTCACTCAAATGGTAAAAAGAAGGTCTTTTCTCCGGTTCGCTGTTCCAACATTTCACCATAATCTCATACCTGCAAATAAGACGGAAACCAGTTTCATCAGCTGGAAGTTGAAAATCAACAGCCAGAGAAACAAAAACAAAATCAACTGGAGGTAGGTTTTGGTATCGGAGAAACAAAAAAGAGCATACGTACACTTCACTGGTAGCATGGTCAGGTTTTGCCATTCGGTAGCCACTTTTTATCTTGTTGTAGAAAGAAGAATCAACCATCATGCCAGGGTATGGTGTGCCACCTTAATGGTAAAAGGCAACAAAAGTGGCTCTTTTACATTATTTGAATACTTCCAATGTTATAATAAGCCACGACTAAATATACGAAAAACCAAACAGCCAGCAGACCTTCATTAAACCACAAATTTCTTCCGCTGGGTATTTGATGAGCTGGACATGGAGATTGGAGTGGGGGGTTATGATGATGCTCAATTCATGTGTCTGATTAATATTTTCTGCATTAGTTGCTATCTGAAATTTTGGAAAGTGCTGAGTGTGAGCTAGATTTGGGGAGGTGGGAGTTGAGGTGGCTTTTCTAAGGCTCTTTAATCAATGTACTGGATTTCTGAACTGGATGCTGTTCTTTTTAAATCTTCTGATATGTCAGGAGTTAGGGATTGATGCTCTAAATCTGAAAATTAAATAAAAAATAATTCATAATCTCTGTTGTCTCTCCATCTCTCAACAGAGATGTAATAGCAGGACACTGTAGTGAGATTTCATTATTCCTATTATAATTGGTTGCTTGTAATGCCCCAAGGCCCCAACTGAGATTAGAGTCCAATTTTGCCAGGTGCTATAAAAGCGTGTATTAACGTACTGGGAAGGTTTTGTTATTTATACAGCATATGCTACAGTATATTTACTAGTACAATATCTGTTCTTTTTATTGGCTTTTACTTGTCAGCAGATGTTTTATATGTTTTTTATTCTAAATGTATCTGCCTGGATGAAAGCTCTGCCTGTGAAAAAAATTGGATTAGTGTTGTTATGCTACAAGTTGTCAATATCAAGTGGGTGCTGGCCCTGAATATTGGCTAAGAGCTCAGGCCCAAAAGGGGTAACACTATATTATGAAGTGTTATCAGAATTAATTAAAGCCAAACTACAGCTGACAAAATTAATGAACAAAGTACATTTCATGATGCATTATCCATGATTATTTTTATTGCATTTTTTCACTTTGGGCAATGTTCTGCCACTTTTACTGACATTGAACAGCACGTTACTCCATGTGGCATCCCATTGGAATTGATGTCAACAGCTCAGCACTCAATAGAAACCACTCAACATGCGTTACTCTGGCAGAATCTGGCCCTTTACAAAATTCAGTTATTCATAATGGCTCTCCCCAGGACTAGCGTGAGTTGTTGAGGTTCTGATGTACATCTTTGGAAACTGTTCTTCTATAGAACTAGAGCATGACTTTAATGCCCTGTGTTTGTACAGCTCCTAACACAAAGGGGCCCATGATTGAGGTTCCAAGGTGCTTCAGTAATACAAATAAATAAATAAATACACATGCCAGAGCTCACATTAATGTCCTGCAGAAAGAGAGCTTAATATGGTCAACAGTTTTATGTGAAATGTCTTTTAGGAACAATTGTAACAGGCCCTACTTTACAGAAAAATCAATCTGCAATATTTGTGAAGTTTATTATGCTAGGAGAGAGAAAGGAAAGACAGTGCAATGGTACAGGTAGTAGCCTGGGGTTGGGTGGCCCAGGTTCACTTCCCTGTTCTGCCACAGACTTTCTGGGTGACTTTCAGCAAGTCTCTTAGGGCTTGTCTACAATGTCCTGCAGTTCAGACTTTGGGGGTGTGAATAGCAGTGCACTCCAAAGTGCTGTGCTGTAACTCCCATGTGTGGATGCTGCAGGTGCAAACTAAAAAGTTCCTAGTTCATATTAATGATTAATGTAAGCACATATAGAGATGGTGCTAGGACACTATAGACATGGATGAGTTAGGACTACCTGAGAGAGAGATATTATATTGCAATGATCTTATTGTGTTTGAACACCACTATCCTCAGAACTGCTCCACTGTGTGTCATAGGCCCTCCGCTGCAGGATTACATTAACGCAGCCTAGGAACCTTTTAGTTTGCACCTGCAGCATTCATGTAGGGGGGTTACAGTGCAGCACTTTGGTACATTGCAGGGCAGTGTAGACATAGCATTAGTCTCTCTGGCCCAGATCAAAGTATTTAGGGGCCTAACTCCCACTGATTTAAAAAGAATTTAGGCACCTAAATACATTTGAGGATCAGGGCCTCAGTTGCCCATCTGAAAAATGGGGGTTATAATACAGCCCTACCTCACAGCAGTGCTGGGAAATCTTAAAAGATTGTGAGAAACTTAAGTACTAAGGTGCTGGGGACCGTATAAACACAGTTGATAGACGTCCATCTGTTGCTGTTTTAAGAAGTATTTATGTGACAAGCCATTCTAGAGTTTAACAGTCTCTGCTCATTTTAAGGGATATTGTCATGTGGTGAGCCTGGGGCTCTTTAATAGGGATTACACAGTTGTAGTCCGCTCTCATCATTGTAATTTCAGGCAGACTCATGTAATCCGGTCTCTTCCTACCAGACTTGAAGTGAATCACTGGAATGCCTGGTGCAGCTGTGCTTTGGTGACTGCTGCTGCTTGGAACTGCCAGTGCAAACAGCCAGCTCCAGTAGCCCTGCTGCCCAGAGCATGTTTGCTTTAAACCTCCTTCAGCCTAGGAAAGTTTCCCAGAGCCCAGCATGCAGTCTGCCCCTCTCCTTTGGTCCAGTAACTGGAAGTAAATGAGACAAGGATGGCTTTCAGCTCACTAGCAGCCAACTCAAAGTCAGCAGCAATCAACAGCACCAGCCTTCAACCTGCCCACCTTGTCATAAACCAATATGGTCAGTTCTCTGGGACAGGGACTGTCTTTTTACTTCATGTCTGCATAGCACCTTACACAATGGGACTCTGATCCCAGTAATATCCAATAGAAATAATAACAACAATTCACCCCTGTAGTTTGTTGTCACAATAGTATTTACAGTTCTTATTTTAATGTAGCATGAACTCAACCAACTTAATTACTGCATGTAAAGAAGTGCTCATAGTACATACCAAGAGAAAATATCTCCCACAGCAGAATGCCATAAGACCAGACATCACTTAATGTTGTGTACAAATTGTCAAAAATGCTTTCAGGTGCCATCCATTTCACTGGGAGAAAAGTCTGCAACAAAATAAACATATTAATCATTACAGAAATCCTGCTCAGTACAGCAGATGTATCATTTGACAGTAGGAAGAAGGTTTGCCTTAATAAATGCACATTTGCTAAAGTAGTTAGTAATATTTTTTATTCAAGGAAATATGAAGAGGTTACAGGACTATGAGCAAAGCTTCTACTTACTCCTCAGACTAACTAATCCAGGAATATCTGAATTGCTAACTTATTAGCAAGCGACTCAGTTGATTTGTGGACATGATATGGGAGGTACACTGGTGATTTGCTTATGCAAATATGTCACTGACTGCTATGTTATGCTACATCACAATGGCATTCCCTTAGTAATTCATCCAGTCACAAAACTTGCCAGTTAAAATCTTATCCTGCAAAATACTAGTTCTGGCCAAGGACTCTTCATCTTTCAAACAGACTTTGTGAAGTCATGTGAATTAACTGAAAAAAAAATTGTTTCTCTTGTTTTCATCCAACTGTCCATTAGTGTAACCAAACACTGACCAGAAGAACCTTAACAAGAGTATTATACTGACACTTATCTCAATTAAATACTGAAATAAAAAGATTAAACAAGTACATACGCTGCCTTTGGAGACATAGTTGGAATCATGCATGATGTCCCTAGCCAGACCAAAGTCACAGATCTTCACAATTTTTCCTTGAGCCAGAAGGACATTACGAGCTGCCAAGTCACGGTGCACACACTGCATGGAGAGATAATAAGTCATTTACAGAGATACCAATTCCCATGAAGGCCCATTTCTTTTGGAATGCACTGTCCCCTCCCTGAAGGAAAAAAACAAACAAAATTTGTTGACTTTGCACAGTTTAAATTGGACGACCTATTGAGCCAGCGTTCACGAAGGGCAGTTGTGGGAGGGGATGGGCCTTGCCAGCTGGGAAAGTGTGGGGTGAGAAAGCTCTGCTTTAAAGTGGCTATTCTGACTGGTGGCTGACATGGGGTAGGGGAAGAAAAATGCTGCTCTTTTGGTTTTGTAATCACTTTTGTCTTGTGTTTCTAGTGAATGGAGAGGGTGCCTAGAACCCTAAAAGGGCACTCTTCCATGTTGTGGTTTTTAAATCCAAAAAAGACTAGGCCATTTCTATTTGGTTCCTCATGGCACTTACATTTTTAGAAGCCAAGAACTCCATCCCCCGTGCAACTTGGTACATGAAGCTTAGTAAATCGAGCAAACTGAGGCTGTCAGAATTGTCGTCAGAAAGCAGGTTTTTGACTTCTGGTTCTGTTGAAAAAGGCAGAGGGAAAATATGCTTGTGTTATAAAAGTGTATTCAGGCCATGAAACCAGTGCCCAGTTCTTTCTACCTTCTATGCTTCTGAGGTGATGACTTTAGCAGAGTATCGTGGCCCAAAACCATCTTTTCGGAATAAATAATCCCGTTGCATGTTTGCATCAGTCACTAATACAGACTGCATTCCTTAAAAAAAGAAAAAACATCTAATACTAAATATAGTTTTTGTTTGTATTCTGTATATAGACTTTTTTTTACAGGGGATTGTAGAAAACGGCTAAGTTAGAAAGGGCCACTTACATTACGTGAGTTGTTCTTACTATTTGACATGTGGTTAGAAACAAGACATTGATTTAGAGACGGTAATGCCATTAAAACTTTTGTACATTTTTGACCATTTCAGTTTTGCTGAGCGCTGTTATGTTTCTCAGCAAGTATGCATTGGGACATGTCCAGTACTGTCACTGGAGGATCAGGGATTCTATGGCAATCATTCTTTTTTTAACAAAAAAAAAATGACAGCAAAGAGCAGACTAGGCTATTCATTTACCCCTCCTGGCCCTGAGCAAAGCAGCAGTGCACTGGTCTGCCAACTAACTCTGGGTCTGCAAATGATTCAGGACCTCAGGCCTAGAGCCAGAAGTGAGCAAGCCTCTTTTGGAAGCAATGCTTTGAGTTTCTGAGAAAAGGGGAAAGGAAAGGGATGTGTTGCCCTTCATCACCCTGTTACATAATCCAGAAAAGCATCTGGAATTTTTTTCCTTTTCATAAGTGTCAGTTAATGAAAGTGGAAACAGAGAAAGAAAAATTATTCATTAATTATTATTATTATTATTAATAATTATTACTGTCACATTGATCAGAATCTTGCAAAACATACAAAAGTAACAATACCTTTGCCACTTAAGACTCTGAGGCTATGTCTACACTACTGCGGTAAGTCGACCTATGCTATGCAACTCCAGCTATGTCAGTAAGGCCAGGCTTGATAAAGCCCTTCCTGGGATGATTTCGTTGGTGTTGGTCCTGCCTTGAGTAGAGGGTTGGACTAGATGACCTCCTGAGGTCCCTTCCAACCCTAATATTCTATGATTCTATGAATAATGTAGCTGGAGTCAATGTACCTTAGGTTGCGTTACCGCAGGGTCGACGGGAGAAACTCTCCCGTCGACTTACCTTACTCTTCTTGTCAGGGGTAGAGTACAGGGGTAGATTGGAGAGCGATCTGCTGTCGATTTGGCAGGCTTCACTAGAACCGCTAAATCAACCGCCGGTGGATGGATCTCAGAGCGTCAATCCTGGCTGTAGGTAGACCGGCCCTAAGTGTCACCATGCTACACACCAGGGCTGCTGAGAACTTCACAGCAGAAGCAGCAAAGATAAAACTCCATTATTCTTGCTCCACAAGCATAGGCGCTTATCACTTGAGCTAAAGGAGAATCTTTCTCCCTGGTAAGCCGTAGGAAGCTTGCCACAGATATTGGAGTAGTTCTAATTCCTTCCACTGGAGGGCAGAGGTAACAAGCATTTCTGAAGGAATGGTTTTTAACAACAATGAATGCAGTTACCTGACACAGATTTTTTCTTATATGAAGCAGGCCGATCATACATTGATCTCTGGATATCCGAATACTTAGAACCCTCCTTCCGTTCCAACATTGGCACATACTGAGTCGTATCAGCTTGTTTCATGTCCATGTATTCTCCATTGTTTTCAAAGGATAAAATGACATAACTGAAATAATAAACAAATAAACAATATTGCCCAGTGATTTGGTTCATATTTCACATGGCATCTTCATGGTTCTGCTTCTGGGTCATAGTTCATTGTGGCGTTGTTCATGTCACTCTGATGTATAGAAGTATAAAAAATTACTTCTCATGGTAATAAATAAAAAACATGCCCAATATTTTCAAAGCGGAGTGCCGAAATTACGTGTCTAAATATGGATAGAGGAGTCTAAACATAAGTATCTGATTTCCACAAATGCTGAGCACTCACACATCCCACTGAACTCAATGGGAGTTGCAGGAACTGAGCTAATATTATTGCCTGTGGCATTTATTTTAAATATTACAGTTGATCAAAGTACACCATTCATTCAGACAATTTTCATAGGGCCCAGTCCTGCCAAGAAAACCCATATAGCCAAGTCAATGGGGCTATTTGCCTAAATGAAGATTTGCATTGTAACATCATACCCTTAATGGGCAAACTATAATCCTTTTTGTCCTTTCCCACCTTCTTGTGCTTTCATCAGCTGGGTTCATCCCAAAAATGTCCAAGTCCTTCTTTGGCTTTTCTGGATGTCGGCTCAGGAAATTATCCCTGTTTTTATGCAGGTAGTTTACCAAATCCCCATAAAAGCAGTATTCAGTAATGATGTAAATTGGACCTAATGAAAGAAGGCAAAATAATACCTTGATGATAAAAAATATATGTCAATGAAAAGATAATGGAAAACTAAATATACAGGGGACAGAGTGTTAAGGATTATGCATGTCAGTTTGTTGAGCAGTGAGTATAACTACTGGTATGTATAGGCAGTTTTATCAGGCATCCATTTACTCACATTTATTTTTAAAAGTACTTGCTCAACATATAGGCTACGTTAAATGCTAAATTTTAGTTGCTTGGCACATTCTAATTTGGGGTGGTTACAGGCTCAATTTTAGTTGCTTGGCAAACATTGATATTGTGTTAGACAAACCTACCTGATTTAGTACAAGCTCCTAAGAGATTCACAATGTTCAAATGGGGCCCAAGATGTGTCATTATCTTCAGTTCAGACATTAGTGCCTGTTTTTCACTGGATCTAGCTGTGGCTGTCAGAAAAATAAATAGTTCAGTTAATGGTCAATGATCCTTGTTCTTGAAAAATGTTAATATCATTCAGTTAATACAACTATTGAATATGATACATTGCTTGCTTGGTTTAAACATTTATACGGAGGCCACTTAAGGAGGGCTTTGCACTTTATCTGGTGATGGCATTTCTGAAGGTCTAATGAGAAGTACTAGTCACTAATAAAGACTCAATTGATCCAATTCACTAGTGGGCCCAATCTGTTTGCCCTTCTTTGTGGTACGAAGCAGTCATAATCCCAGGTTAGCTGACCCTTTGGGGATTCATCCATGGGTGGGTGAACCTCCAAGTGGCACAGAGACCAGTGCTTAATTTGTAATGAAAGAGGTGTCAGGCTCAAGCAGTTAGGTGCTGGGGCTCAAGAGATGTTTTATTTTCATAACTGACACGGCAAACCCAGGGTCTATGGACTGCCAAGCCCAGAGGTGCTGGGGCTCAGCCCTGGCAAGCCCTGGCACAAATTAAGCCCTGACAGAGCCTCTTTAGAAGCTCCCTCCTGAGCATCCCTACTCCCTGACAGCACCTGCTGGCTGAAATGGCCATTGGAAACTGGAATAAAGTAGGGCAGCCCTGCGGCAAGTCTCTTTTATGCAGGTTCAGACTGGCAGCCAGACAGCCCTAGGATCAGGGGCCCACAATCCTTCTGTCCAATCCCTCCAATCTTGCACCAACCAATCGGTCTTGTAAGATTTATATACGCAAGTGCTAACCACCAGACCTCTATGCTCATGTCAGAGCACCACTATGAGAAATACTTACAAAAATAGAGATATTAGATTCCAAATGTTTATTACTCTTTTTACCGCTAATGTAGCTCTTTCCTGTGTGAAGGATGAACATTACCACATTTATGCTGTAGACATTAATTTTAAATGTCTTTTAAAGTCATTGGGTCAGCTCCTCGGATAGCATAAGCTGATTTAGTTTCGGTGGAACTCAAGTGATCTACTCTCGCTGAGAACCTGACTGATTCTACTTAGTTGCACCATGGTATCATTTTAATCTGTTCAGAAAGATGATGATTATTTATCCTTTTCCAAACTTTCTGAGTTATCATGATGTCTAAGCCAATGCAATTAAGATAGAATCTTCTAATATGTAGGGATAAATTATAAATACAAATTAAGACAATGCTAATAATCCTGCATCAGCTTGAAGCACCTGGCTTGGATACTGACACCATGAGGATCACTTACGTTTCAGCATTTTCACAGCTACCTTCATCACTGGCTGAGAGCGACTTAATCCATATGCAGTTCCTTCAACAACTTTCCCAAACGCGCCTGAACCAAGGATTCGACCTACAGACAATAGAGTTTGTTGTTCAATGAACAGTTGCACGATAGCTTATCTCAGTTTCTGCTGCCATTGCGCTTTATGTAATGCTGCTGGTATGTGTTGTTATTTATGCAGACTGAGCATACTTATTCATCCAAAACTATTATTATTATTAATGTCTGCTCCTATCACCAATAGAAATCAATTAAGCAGAAAAGGACAAGAAATTAAAAAGAATTGCTTGGATTTAATAATATTCCTAAAGAAAGCCAAGTAAACAAGAGGACAAGAGCACATTATTAATCAGCTTGTAGGGCAGGAGGTGACATCACTGAAACTCCCTGTTTAAATCATGCTTGTCCACTATCCTAATCCTTTGGCTGAACACTTTTAACTATAGAACATTGATTTCCTAATGTCTAATCTAAATTCTCTGTTCCAAATTCTGCTGTGGTGTAACTGACTTCAGCTGAGTTGTGCCTGCTTACCCCATAGCTGAATTTGACTCTCCGTCATCAGTTTGATGCCATTACTGTCATTAGTTATCATGTCATACAGAACTATCAACCTAAAGGATAGCCAGCAGAGTGCCTTAGATCGTTATGTCCACGCTCTAACAATAGGATAGATTTGATGGTGGTACCAGCTCAGTTTAAGAATACAAAAGCAGGGACTATCAACAATCTGAGAGAAGTTAAAATATATGTGGATTACACATGAGGGAAAAGTCCTCTGAAGTTTAATATACAAATGTGTTTCATATGCAGGAATAGATTTTATGACAGTTTCCAAGTGCTGTATTAACACAGCCCATGTTTAACCCACTTTATTCTGGCCACAAATCAGTTCAGACAAAAATTGTGAATTAGCGTATTCTGTCTTCTGTTGTGGATTCAGTACGGGGAAGAATTGTGTATGGAACGGATATGAAGGCTTGAGGCAGACTTTTAATGAAATATGCAACATGCAAAAACACACCCACATTAGTAAATTCCATGGATTTCATAAATTGCAGATGTCAGTATGTGATCACATTCCTGATCACATTTTTTTTTTTTTTACTAACAGTACAAATAAAAGGTCAGATGGTTTCCGTTCTTATCAGAAAATACAACACTGCAACATTTAATGTTCATGTGATTTATACATATCTGCCATATATTGCACCTGCCCTCTCCTGCGCTTCTGGAGATGATGCTTCCGGAGAAGCTACTGTTTATCTTAACCACAGTACATGGCCTATCTGTAATTAATAGACCAACTCCTATATGAAAATTCCAGCCAAAAAATGCATGTATCACCAAAATAGACAGGAAAGATGGGATTTTCAAAACTGGTCAGTGCTGGCCTAACTATAATCCTTCCTAAGGTCTCTCACAACTTGGTTACAAAACAATATGAGAATTTTTTCTCTCAGCTTCCTATGCACCAATAGGTTCCCTTACCAGTCAGGATGTGAGAAGCTTCCTACAAAGTTTCCGCCATCCTAAGTGTGTAATTTAGCAATGGAACATTTTCAGATTGCAGATCTGTGAACCACATGGCAGGATGCAGCCCCTTAAAACATGCTGCTGGTGCGGTTTCATCTTGTCATCTGCACTCTCCAATTCCGCCCACAATCATATCGTAAAGTGAGCATGCGAAGGGCTTCCCCTCATTGGCATCTCCGCTAAATCTGGGGGCTTGTGGAGAACAGTGGGAGCACTTCCTGAATGTCAGGGAATTATTATTTCCCCTTTTCACCCCCTCTTCACGTATTTTTTTAAGTCCTGCTCCCCATGTCTTTTACACTTGCATTTTGATATCAGGTGGGAGTTAACTGCTTAGAGCTGGATGTTGCATCTGCCACAGAGCAAAGCTCCTTATGCTATTGGTACAGAGACCTTGACTGGCAACCCCCAATTAGACTATACATTTTCTTTTATTTTTACTATAAAGGTGCCAGAGTAACAGCCCTGGAGAATGAATTCTTCTATTTCTCTACATCAGGGGCGGGAAAACTTTTTGGCCTGAGGGGCGGGAAAACTTTTTGGCGGGAAAACTTTTCGGGTTTCGGAAATTGTATGGAGGGCCTGTGAGGGGAGGCTGTGCCTCCCCAAACAGCCAGACGTGACCAGCCACAAAGTCTTGTGACACCAGCTACAACAATGCCACATGAACGGCTGTTCTCTCTTTCAGGTGACATTGTAAACAAGAAGCAGGCAGCATTATCAGTCAGACTTGTCTGTCTGAGCGATTGGCTGAACAAGAAGTAGGACTCAGTGGACATGTAGTCTCTAAAGTTTTACATTTTTTATTTTTGAGTGTAGTTATTTTTTGTACATAATTCTACATTTGCAAGTTCAACTTTCATGATAAAGAGATTGCACTACAGTACTTGTATGAGGTGAATTGAAAAATAATATTTCTTTTGTTTTTTACAGTGCAAATATTTGTAATAAAAATAAATATAAATGAGCACTATACACTCGTATTCTGTGCTGTAACTGAATTAATATATTTTAAAATGTAGGAAAACATCCAAAAATATTTAAATAAATGGCATTCTATTATTGTTTAACAGCTCAATTACTTTTTTTTACTCTCTTGACAGCCATATTTTTAAATCTTGTTGGTAGTCTGGGAATGAGAGCAAAGCCATTAATAATGAGTCTGTCTGGCTTCAGCAGTCAAAGTGGCACTGGATTTTTAATAAGACTATTGTGGCAAATCAGTGGCCATCTAGGAGATCATGAGTGTCACTATGTCATACACCATGGCCCTTCAGAAATCCACAGGACCAGCAGGGATAGAATTCAAATCTTGGTACTCAAAAACATTATTCCCTACCACTTCAGGGAAAGACGAATGTCAATTAGCTATTAACGGTGGAAGGCCTATGACACATAGCAGGGCAGTTCCGATTATGTCCAGCAGAGGGTAGTGGTGTTCAAACACATTAATCAGATTATTGCAGTATAATTTCTCTCTCTCAGGTAGTCCTAGCTGATCATGTCTATAGTATCTAAGCACCATCATTATATGTTATTTTCACAAAACAGGGTTCCCTCCCCTGGGATTTTTATTGCAAACAGTCCTCACGCACACGAGTGGCAAATTCATCACCCAGTGCTTTATTTACAATGTGCTCTATAAATGTTTGTTCCCCATAGCATAACTTCTCCCCAAGTCTTCATCTACTACCAAGGCACAGGGCAAAGAAGAGCTCTCACTTCTCTGAAATCTTGGGCTTCTTTGGCCTGAAGGCACAGCCTTCTACCCTGGGCTCTTCTTGCCTTTCCTTTTTAAGGGTAAATTCCAGCTGATGAGCTGAATCACCCAGCTAATTAGTTAATCACTGAGAACTTAAATTATTACCTCCTCAATTTACCCCAGGTGGGGATGCTTCCAAAGAGCAAGGAGTGGTGAGTCAGCCTTGGGCGACTCACACTCTGGCACTGTAATACATTGCGGGAACAAGAACAAAGCAAAATTGTCAGTGCAACCTCAGTTTATTGAATTCTAGTCAACTGATACTCCAGTAACCCAAAAGCTGACTATGGTCACCTAGCATGGTATTGCACTCCAGATACGACCGGCCTGTAAAGCAGGTAGAAGGATGCTGGCTGGCTCACACAGCTAGAAGAGGAAGTATACACATTAAAGGAACACCACCAGCTAAGCCACATCCCCAAATTTTCCTAAAGGCTTTGGATAACCTTTTCAGTAAGTTACTGCATTGCTATCTAACTGATAGAATATTAGAAATTCCATTTGAAAAAAAAAAAAAGATCCCATCATACCAGTAAAGTCAATGGGGTTCACTGGCATAAATGAGGGCAGAATATGGCCTGTATGATGAAACTGCCTCATAAGAAAGACATATATGATGAATGTATATTCAGCATGTCAAGAAAAATACTTGTGCTATCCAGATTGCTATAAGAACATGCAGTGCCGTTTTCTAAAGTTAACCTTCCTAAATTTACTCATAAACAAGAATGCATTGAAGTAAACTGATGCTGATGAGTCAAAGAGAGACAAAAATTACTGTGGTGGACTGTTAACAACCCAGTTCCAATATTTGTTTTATACAGATAATCAAAGCCAGGGATGTAGTCAAATAATTCCCATAAGTATCCACCATGGTTTGGTCTGCAGTTAGCAGAGCAAATTTAATTAACTGAATTTATTTCTGAATCAGATACATTCACTTGAGAATCAACAGAAATCCTCTCTCTGGCAAGAACTGCTTTTGATTATATTGACTCACACAAGAGGAAATAGAAATAGAACATATTTTGTAAAGTGTATCAAACAAAAATGCCTTTCATGATTTTCTTCACTTGTGTTTGTGTATTATTTGGTGCATAGATACCTCCATAATGGGGATGTTAGAAATGCTTAAGATGCTATAGATAAATAGGAGAGAGAGAGAGAGAAAGAGGCAGGCAGGCAGACAATTATTTGTTATACCACACTACCTAGAATTGTGCTGGGTATTTACAGGTCACCTATAATGGTACAAGAGCTTATAATTGAATTCCACATGAGACGTGACAAAGAGACAACAAAACAGCAAAACAGGGTGGAAAGAAGAAAGGCAGGGTTCACAGAAATAAGTTTATGTGGCAATGGCATTTGACATCATGGATTTATCATTTTAAAATATTTTAATAAAACTGCATAACTACTTCCATATTACATTGGGTGTCTACACACAGAACTAATAAATGTCTTATAAAATAAAAATGCCATTGCTGACTCACTTCTTGTGGGCATCTCAGCAGAATTGAATCGTAAGGCAGGAATTTAGGGAGGGAAGGAGAGGCTAATGGACTGACAAACCTTTTGGGGAAGGCACTATGTGTGAAGCAGGGTGGAAGAGGAATATAGGAGACACTAAAGTACGGGGCTCAAGGCAGACATCTCTGGTAGAGAAGAGTGGTCAATGGGTAGCATGAGGAGAGATACAGGCAGATAAGTAGGCAGGGACAGTTCCACAGACCCTTGAAAGCAAGGACAATGAGCTTGAACTTGAGGCAGTAAAGCAGGGATAGCCAAAGGAAAGACTGAAGAGACAGTGACAGTTTTGTAGGGTCTTGAGGGGAGCCCTGTGGAGAGAAGGAAGGCCAAAGACAAAGAGGTTACAGCAATCAAGACAGGAGAGAGCTTTGCTGTCTGGAAAGAGAAAAATGTGGATCTCAGAAATATTATGGAATAAGCTTGGATGTGAGAGGAGAAGGAGAGGTAGAAGTCAAATATGGCCCCAGGTTTCAAGCCTGGGTATCAGGGAGGATGGTGATGGGACAAAAATAGGAGAGAGAAGAGGATTTCGGAGGAAAGTCAAGGAGCTAAAATAGGTAGGTAGATAGATGTATTTTTGTTGTATTCAGAATAATTTTCCATGAAAAATCAGTTTGTTTGTTTGTTTGTTTGTTAATAAATTTGTAAAGATTCTGCATCAGCACAGAACATAATGGTTATCAGCTGTATTGCCAGCCATGGCCACAGAGATTCACAGTTGTCCTGGCACTTTCTGTTCTCAAATCCGAAGCGCCTACCAATGCCACTAAAGGAGAATTTCCATGAACTTTAACAGTATTAGGGTTTATATGGTCTATGGTCCAGACACTAGAGGGTGACATGATCAAGCACACTTGGGCATAGTATATAGTTGCCAGGACATTCTGATTTCTAGATGTTTTGCAAGACTTTTCTGGTTTTGTTTATATACCAGGTTAAGAATTCTATTAATACTGGATGGCACAGAATTGCCGTGGTCTGATCATTCCATTTAGCAACATAGAAAGTTCTTTCCATATAAACAGACTTTATCTGCAACAGTTTGGCTCTTCACAGAGCTCACCCAATGAGTGCAAATCAAGAGCTCTGATTCCCCACATGCATTAAATCAACTTCTTATCTCTACAAAAGAAGAGGATCTCAAAGTTCTTACCAAGTACTAATCCATCTCTAGGAAACTCCCATCTTGAGTCATAGGGCAGTTGCATTGGGTCCACATAAATGTACTCATGGCCATCAGGGCTGATGGACTCAATGACTCTCCATCTTATCTCATACCTTGGTTTCTGCCGTGCACAATAAATGAAACATAAATTGTCAGGCTCATGCCTGATTTAAGAATGGGTCAGTTCACTAATTCAATTCAGTATAGAAATTACATATTTTAAGTTACCTGTTTCCATATGATGACCAGGACAATCAGTGAAATAATCACAATCACTATTAACACTAGGACTGCTGCAGCCACAGTTAATTCTGATCGCAATGCTGAAGTAAAAGAAAAGGCCTCAGTTTAGATTTGCCTCCATGCAGAGAGTTATGACAGAGGCCCGAGTTTGTAGGTGACAGTAAGACTCCCACCTCCTTTGCCATCAAAGTTCTTGTGCACTGCAGATGTGAAAAGTGCAGTCTCCAGAGGCAGGGGGCATTAAGTCATTCACTGCCTATAATAACCCTGCCTTCCTATTTCAGGAACAACAACAGTGGTTGCCTGGAAGAGACTTCCATGGCCATGAGTAACTAAAATGAAGAGATGGATCATGGAACCACATAATATGGGAAAGATGGATTCAGAATTAAGACCTGGAGAATGGCTCTTGTTCAAACTTCTGGGGAAGAGCTGCCAAATCTGTTTTCATCATTATTTACTTTCAAAGAGCTGGTGTTTTACCTATTAGACATTCACACTGCATAATTATTTCCAGATTTGATTGGGTTTATTTGAGGAGGAGTTTGAAATGGCTATTTAAATCTCTCAGGAGTGACAAAGTTAACTCACTGGGCGCCACAAGCTTCAGTTCCCGAGTAACGGCACCAAGAGTGTTCCTCGCCATGCACCGTACTACCAGGGTTTCTTCTACCTTTTGGAAGGTCACCTGGCTTTCCACCTGGTCCTTATCAACCCGATGAGCCTCCATGTGTATATCTGAGATGTTGTTAGTCAGAAGCATCCATGAGGTATCATTACTGCATCTGCAGAAATCGAATAACCATGAATATAGACATCAGATTTATGTATGGATGAGCAAGCGTAAACAAAGTGAGGATCACCCTAAGCACCCTTTCCCTACTCCCTTTCCCTGGCAAGAATTATTTTAAGGACCAAAAAGAAAAGGACCAAAGATGTTTAAGTCTGTACCCACTTCCTGACAATGCTCTGGCTCCCCGCCTCCTAGATTCAATGAGTTTCTGATCCCTTCCAGCACTACTACCACCTTTGAAGCACCAGTAATGGAGCCCAGCAGCCCACTGTTGCTTAGTCCAAACTTTGCATTGCTCCGGGGCTTTCTCACTAGACCCCAGAATTCATGGCTGGCCTCTGAAGCCCCCAGTGCTCCACAGATTTCTTTGGGAGAGAAGAGAGGGGGAAATCCCAGACAGTAGCGTGAAATGTGGGTATAACGACAACAGAAAACATCTCCGAGGTTACCAGGGCTGCTGGGCCCCACCAAGCTTGTTGTCTCTCTGTGCGATTGTCTCCAGAGGAGGGGGAGAAGGGGTGACCCCGGAACTAGATCAACAAATGTGAGGGAATGAATTAGTTAACATTTCTAACACACTTTGAATGTAAAAAATATTATCTGTGGTGGGCTCAGTTGCAGGAAGAAGGGCGGATGGAGGAGTGTGTGAAAGAGTAATGGGATAGATGAGTCTGTTCAGGAGATGGCAGGAAAGCCTCAAAAGATATGTGGACAAGCATCTGACTTGCTCATCTGAACTTCCCTGAGGCTCACTCATCACTAATTAGGAACCAGATCTCAGAGAAACCTGTTAAATAGATACAGTGTATGTGTTCTACAGGACAAAATCAGTAGGAATGATATTAACCCCCACCCCATCCATATGCTGATGAAGCATAAACAACTTGTCACTTTGGCAAGACAAACCAGAATCATAGTTTCCAGAGGGCTGATAAGGAATGTGTGTCACGAGCTTAAATTACGTTGGTCAAGGAAAAACGTTCACATTTGGAGATAAAGGCACATCTGTTTTTCTTACTTTTTAATGTCCTTGCATATCAGCCATTCCACGTCAGGGAAAGGCGTCCCTTTTGCCAAGCATTGGACCGTCTGTCCCCCTCCAGAGCCGTGGTGATCATCCACCAGGTCTAGAATTGAAGCTGACACTAGAAATGAATTGAAAAGAGCATGTTAGAATTTCCCCCCCTTTATTTGGGTTAGAATTACAAATGGAACAGGACAGATGTTTAAAATTGCTGTCATTTGTCTGGCCAACAGCCTTGCAACAGCACATTGCTCTGCTCCTCAGGGAATCCAAGTCTGGGCCCTAAGCTCTTTGCTTGCTCTCCAGAGCCTGATTTTCCCCTGAAGGATATGACTAACTCAGATTGACTTTGATGAAAGTTACTTATATCCTGCAGGGGAGAACAGGGCCCAGGCTACAGCACAGTCACAGAAGGGGGCGCTGTGGAAGGGGTATGCTTGGTCCTGGGGCATAGAGAGAGCTTAAGAGCCTCACATTGCTCCTGAGAGACACCAGCTGGGTGGCAATTTGAATGTCTCTGTCTGGGTGCAGAGGGAGCCTTATCCTTCCCTACTCAGCCTCATTTGAGAGCACAGGGAGAGTAAAGATGAAAAATACAGAGAAAACCAGAGGAGACCCCTCCCACCTACCTCCCAGAACTCAGCCATTTAGCAATATCCCTATTACTATTACTTATTTGTAACATGGGCGCGCCTACAGGAAGCAGCCAGAGCTCTCCGGCCTCCCCTCAGGAGCCAAGAGGACTTTTCAGGTAGGGGAGGGAAGAGAGGGAGAATCTGATACCATTTTCGCAGGAGGAGGGAGCAGAAAGCACTCAGCACCTCAGGGTGTCTCTGCTCCTTTCTCCCTTCCCTCTTTGTGAAAACTGGGTCAGGCTACTCTCTGCTCCTTCCCCGTTCTCCTCGCCATCCATGCAACACTCAGCCTGGACATGGGAAGAGGGTGAGGGGTGGGGTAAAGAACCTCTGGAGCTGTAAAAGGAGCAGAGGTGAGGCTAGGGGAACAGCAGGTGTTGGGTTGAGGGAGACAGAATTGATGTGGGAGTTGGGTAAGGGGCAGAACTGATGTGGTGGCTGGGAGGTAATTAATTGCTGGACTGACGGATGGGCAGATGTGGGGCTGATGTAATTAGTTAGAATTTTGGGTCTGGGGAGAAGCTGGAAGCTCCACACCATCAGGCAGACAGTGAGAACTCCTGCAGAGGGGACCAAAGTCACCTCACTTTATAAATTTGGGAGAGTTGGTGACACTGTAACTGCCACACACACACTGGCATGGAAGAGCGAGTTCAAAAATCAAAAGTTAGACCAAAAAAGTTGCAAATAAACTCATGATTTTGACGGATCTGACTCATTATTTTGAACTTTGGGGACCGGCAGTACTAGAAATATTGTTTCCACAATGTGCTTCTTCTGCAGAGGATGATAAACTGTGTAAGTGTGGAGTGGCAAAAGGTGAACTGTTGTTCCTAAGGGTCTTACCTGAGTGACCAGTCAGTACAATTGTCATACCCGGTAGGAACTACTCTTGGAAAACACCAATCCAGCTCCAGCCAATCAGCTAGTCTTGTGTTAGTAAGTGACGTGGCAGGGAAGCAGCCAAACTAATTTGCTGCTGAAATCATAACACTTAGCACTCTTTGTCTTCAAAGCAATCCCTTGTGAGGTAGCTTAATAAATGTCATCCCCATTTTGTAGATGGAGTAACTCAGGCTAGGCAGGGAGATGAAACTACTCGCACAAGGCCAGTGAAGAAGTCAAAGTCAGGATTAGAACACAGCCATTCCTGGCTTCCAGGCCTTTCATTCTAGTATACCTGTAGGTTAGCAGGACACCCGTTGTTTAAATGGAGTTAAGTCTTTGCTGTCTACGGCTACCTCTGCCCAGTCCAGTAGGGTTCTTGATACGCTTACCTTGTATTAGCAATGAGAAAGTATAGCTTTTAGTCTCTTCTCCATTTTCAGCAACCAAAGTATAATCTCCACTGTCTTCTTCCTTGGCCCGAATCAGTTTTAATATACTTTGGACCCTACAGAAACAAGAGATTTTGTACACATTATTTTACAGAACATAAGAATAAATTAATCCAAAAAATCAAATAATTTTTAGTAGAAAATCTATTTATTTAATGTAGGTATATGGTGGCTATAATGTAGTGATACTTTGCATTTCTATAGTGCTCTTCCTATCAAAGTTCTGTTCAAATGTTAATTAATTCTGTCATATGAGAAGCAAGCAAGCATTATTATATCCAGCACGGATTTAGAAAGGGCATTGGTGTGATCAAAATGATGACCAAGAGATTATTTTGGGAGCAGCATTTTGGAAAGACTGGTGAGGGGCCAGGTTAGTATCCAGAAGACAGGACTGTAGTAAGATTGGAGAAGGTTGCAGTAGTCAAGGTGGCAGATGATTACAAGTTGGACAAGTGAATTAGCTGATAGGTTAGAAAATGAGGGAGTTTTTTATATATATTTGGCTGCTGCTGGAATAAAGTGTCTAGTTCTGGTACAAACAATTCAAGCAGGATGTTGATAAATTGCAGAGAGTTCAGAGAAAAGCTTCAAAAATTATTAAAAGATTAGAAAACACACCTTATAGTGATAGACTCAAAGAGTTCAATCTATTGAGCTTAACAAAGAGAAAGTTAAGGAGTGACTTTATTATAGTCTATAAATATCTACATGTGGAACAAATATTTAATAATGGGCTCTTTAATCTAGCAGAGAAACGTATAACATGATCCAATGGTTGGAAGTTAAAGCTAGACAAATTCAGACTGGAAATAAGGTGTAAACGTTCAACTATGAGAGTAATTAACCACTGGGACAATTTACCAAGGGTCACAGTGGATTCTCCATCACTGACAATTTTTAAATTAAGATTGGATGTCTTTCTAAAAGATCTGCTCTAGGAAATATTTTGGGGAAGTTCTATGGCTTGTGTTATACAGGAGGTCAGACGAGATGAACACAGTGGTCCTTTCTGGCTTTTGAATCTATGAATGCTGTGTAGAAAGCAGCAGTAGAATGCGGAGGGAAAGAGGAAGAAGGAATCAAAGATGCTTCCCAGGTTACATTTCTAGGTGACAGAAAAATGATAACATTGTCAACAGCAGTAGAAAATGAAATAAAGGCACAATGTGTGAAGGAAAAATTATGAGCTTGGTTTGGTTTGATAAGCTTGAGTTGACTGCAAGCCATCCAAGGTGATCTATCAGAGACACAGTGAGAGATATGAGAATGAACCATAATAGGAGAAGTATATCTGAGAATTGCCACCAGAGAAATGATAGTTAAAATTATGTAAGAGAGTGAGGCTACCCAAGTATAGGGCATAAAGGAGAAGAGGATGGGTGGAAAGAAAGAGCCTTGACAGACTCCAATGAAGAGGAGGAGTGGGAATGCAATGCCCCCAAAGGAGACACTTAAAGAACAGTAGGAAAGCCAGGAAGAGAATCAAGAGGGGACAGTGACACGGAAGTCCATGGAGGACAGGATGTCAAAGAGAAGGGGATGATGAAAGGCTATAGCAAGGCAAGGAAGATGAGGTTGTATATATTATGTCTTGGTTTTTCTCACCAAATTCTAGTCATAGATTTGACAAAATGAAATCACAAGGTTTCTGGAAGAGAAATTCAGATTGTCATCTTGGCAAGACCTTTCTTTACCTTGTCTCATTGATCTTGTTTGAGCTGGTAACAATCTCTGTAAGATTCTCAGTCAGAGTCACATTGTCCTTCAGCCAGAACATTTTTGGAGCTGGGTACGCCTGCACATCCACTACAAAATTTTTGACCTCATGTAAATTGACAGCTTCCAAAGGGCTAAATTGGGGATCCAGATGAATGAATCCTTTATCTGTAAATGATACAGATTCACATAAATAATGCTACTCACTTTATTTCAAACATGGTATTTGCCAGCATGCTAACAATTTTTGGATACTAAAATTGGACTGTACCATGAACTGTAATGACTACTCTCTTATTTTCTTTAACCTCCTTGGTTGCATGTCGGGCCGTACATTCATAATCCCCGGTATCTTTCACTGAAGCCTCAGGAATAGTCAAAGTGTAAACCAGCTTCTGGGATGGAACTTTAATGTCATCAACTTTTATCACACCTTTTTCTTTCTGTGTTTTGGAGAGAGGAAAAAAAATCTTATCTAAACAACCCAGCTGCAGGAAATAAATACAGTATAAAAGAATTACGGTACCATTTAAAGGAGAGCAATGAAAGAGTTACCGCTATATGGTCCAAATTCCATATTCAAAAAGAATGGCTTAATCAGTTAGGGACAAATTTTCAGACATGGATGCAGCAGGTGTGCCCATAAGAATACACAATTTTGGAGCCAACTACCAAAGGGTGAGTAGGTTAAAAACTGCATATGTTGTGCGCTTGGAGTAAAGTACCATCTAAAAATTAGGTGGAGATCTTGAAAGAGCCTTTTAGTGCTAAAGCAAGCTCAGGGAGCGTATCCTTTGGCTTTGGTGGTGATGCTGTTGATTTTGGTTCTGAATATTCTTTGATAAGTTCCCACAAGGTGAGGTGAATTCTTAATACCTTTTTCCTGACAGATTATGCCCATTTCCTAGTTCCTACGTTCGGTGTGCGCTAATTTGGAGAATAATTCATTGGCAAGGGCGGGAAGTGAGGGGGGTGTTCAGCTGAGAATAAAAATGTTCAAAAGGGAATACAGCACCTGCATGTTGAGGGATGGGAACCAAAAATATGTTGGGGATTGTGTGAAACTAGAATGATTGGCAGGAGACTGAGGTTATGAATATGTAAAACTGAAAATAAAATGAAACCTTCCTATAGGAAGTAGAGGGTTTTTTTCAGGCTCTTAAATTTTTTTAAATGAAAGCTGCATTTCTGAGTCACAATTATTCTGCAACTTTACAATAACCCACAATTATCAGACCTTTTACACAGCAGCACAATCACACTATATGTGGAGCACTGACTATAAATGGGATTTCACTGAAGAGAAACCTTCACTTCAGAAAACATGTTACGAGAATTTAGGACTGATTCTCCTCTCACAACAGGTTTTCATTAGTGTAATTCCACTGACTTTAACTGAGTTACTCCTAATTTACACCAGTGTAACTGAGAAAAATCAGCCCATCTGAGACTACGTCTTGAAGAGAGTCATTTTTAGAGTCAGATTCACTTCACCACCAGTGTTATATGCAGACATTTGGACACATTTCCAGAACATTCCATTTTTTTCCCACCAGGTTTTCTAGAGCATAAATTCACAGAGCTTTATACCTTCAGTGCTACAGTCCCACTCCCTGATAACTTCTTATGTTCCCAGTCACCCCTCATCTCCCTCGAATGCTTTGCATACTTACTAACATGAATTCTAACACCTGATACTAATTTTCTGTAGCGATAACCTGAAAATAAAAGAAACGGTTCTGTTTTCTCTCTTCCTCTGTCCTCGTTCTAACAGTGAAGAGCTGACCCCTTCATATCCCCATATTCCTCACCAACTGATAATTATAATTATGCAGAAACAAAACAAGATATTTACCACTTTCCCTGGATAATTCCACTGTAAATTAACCACCTCGTTGTCAAAGACCACACAAGTTACAACAATCTTTTCGCCTGTTTTATATACAGTTTTAAGGGCCTCAATCTCAACTGGCAGCTCTGAAGTAGCTGAGGGAAAAAGAAAGAGAGTGCACCAAGTTTAAAAACCATGTGCAGTATACGAATGGTGGACTTCAAGGGCTAGATTCCAATTTCGTTTACGCAATTATGGTGTAAGCAAGAAGAGAATCAGGCTCAATATTTTTACCCTCCTTTAAAAAATGAGAAAGAGTACCTTTCAAAATGTAGATGAAAAACTGATCTGACTTGAACTCCATTCCTTTAACAGTTGTTTGGCACGTGTATGAGCCTGCAGGGAAATTTCCTAGGAAACCTTGTTTGCTGTCATAATAGGCATATACAACCTTGGCTTCACTGTCAATTAAAGCTACTTGAGCATTAGGGTCACTTGTACGACAAGGGATAATGGTGGAATCACCATCTTCTACTAGGATGAATTGATCCTCTGGTAGCAGAGGAACGAAGGGCATTTCAGGATCTGTAAAAAAGATAAGTATTTTTACATTATATCATTTTAATGTGTCCATAGTACAAGAATGGAGTCACCAGCAGATAATTATGCACCTTGATAGAAATGAATATATTTTGTTTCTTTACTTTTCCAGCAATTTCCTTTATCATATGTAAAACCACAACTATGTTAAAGTCACACACAGAGTTGACACACTCTCACCATAATGACATTTGCCATCTGATAAGACATGTGAGAAGACATCCCAGTAGTCCAACTGGTAGTCAGGATCCTATGTAACAGAAATGTACCAGACTGGGAAGTTTAAGACCTCCAGGAAAAAGGGAAGTGTTATTATTTCCTTTAGACACTGATCTAGTGGAGTTTTCCGACAATGCTATTCACAGGCAAAAGGCAAAAAGCCAGAAAATCACTAATGTTTAGGTGTGAAAATTGTTGCCCATACCCCACTGACAACAATTTCCAGCAAAACCTTCAGGGTAGAATTTGGACCTAAAAGTCCCATTTTCCAGCTCATGGGTCTTGATTTGTATTTTAAATCTACATTAACTGGTGCACACAAAAAGGAGATGTACAAATCACTGTACTAGAGCATGAATAGCCTAAAGACATGACTACACTACCTCTTTTGTTGCTATAATTTAATTTGTTCAGGGGTGTGAAAAAAAACCTCCATGAACAACATAAGTTACCCCGATGGAAGCACCAGCATGGACAAGCTCTCCCATCCGCATAGAGTGGCTACACAAGCGATCTTACAGCAGCACAGCTGCATTGGTACAGCTGTGCCTCTGTAAAGCTTGCTAGTGTCAATGTGGCCTAAGGCTGACTCCCCACTCAGTGCACTTTGTAAGAGCCCCCACATGGGGCAAATTGATGAGATAATAGATTAAGCATCAGGTGATTAACCAATTAACAAGGTGATTCAGCTTATCAACTGAAAGAAAAGGAGTACTTGTGGCACCTTAGAGACTAACCAATTTATTTGAGCATGAGCTTTCGTGAGCTACAGCTCACTTCATCGGATGCATACCGTGGAAACTGCAGCAGACTTTATATACACACAGAGAATATGAAACAGTACCTCCTCCCACCCCACTGTCCTGCTGGTAATAGCTTATCTAAAGTGATCATCAGGTTGGGCCATTTCTTATCTAAAGTGATCATCAGGTTGGGCCATTTCCAGCACAAATTTGTGCTAGAAATGGCCCAACCTGATGATCACTTTAGATAAGCTATTACCAGCAGGACAGTGGCGTGGGAGGAGGTATTGTTTCATATTCTCTGTGTGTATATAAAGTCTGCTGCAGTTTCCACGGTATGCATCCGATGAAGTGAGCTGTAGCTCACGAAAGCTCATGCTCAAATAAATTGGTTAGTCTCTAAGGTGCCACAAGTACTCCTTTTCTTTTTGCGAATACAGACTAACACGGCTGTTACTCTGAAACTTATCAACTGAGAACAGTGAAGAGAGAGACAGGAAGAGGATGGAAGGGCTAGAGAAGTCCATGATCTCAGGGAGGTGACAGCTCTCCTCCCTCACATCCTGTGTCTGGAGAGGAGGTAAAAGCCTTAGGCTACGGGGAACAAGCCCTTGTATAGCACATTGTAAATAAAGCACATGATGTTGAAATTGCCACAGGAGTGTGTGATTGTAGAGAGAAAAGGAGGACTTGTAGCATCTTAGAGACTAACAAATTTATTTGAGCATAAGCTTTCATGAACTACAGCTCACGAAAGCTTATGCTCAAATAAATTTGTTAGTCTCTAAGGTGCCACACAAGTCCTCCTTTTCTCTTTGCGGATACAGACTAACACGGCTGCTACTCTGAAACTTGGTTGTAGAGAGGAATCCAAGGTGAGAGAACCCCAGTCTCCCCATTACAGTCACCCATCACTTCCTTCTTTTATTCTAATTCTTTTTCAACTTTAATCTTAGAGCCCCTGTAATCAATGGCAAGAGTTCCTGAAACATTCATTTTATAAAATGTTCTTCTCCCTCCTCTCTTCTGCCCCGCCATAAAATAAAAAGTATTAGAAACCAAAGACATTGATTGGATTGGTTTTCAGCTAAATTACATTATTTAAAAATATTTCTAGCTACATATCTGTATCTACATATCCGTCACCATGTTACTTAGGTGTCATTAACTATGGTTGTTGCACATGGTTTAGAATCATAGAACATCAGGGTTGAAAGGGACCTCAGGAGGTCATCTAGTCTAACCCCCTGACCAATCCCCAATTTTTACCCCATATCCCTAAATGGCCCCCTCATGGATTGAACTCACAACCCTGGGTTTAGCAGGCCAAAGCTCAAACCACTGAGCTATTCCTCCCCCCACATATGCCTTGAATTATGGGGCACACCATAAAAAAGCAAACACATCCCCAATATTTTTTAAAACCAACACAATGTACCCCAGTTCCAATAGTCATCCAATCCACATTCAGTTTAAAATCTAAATTGCAAAACATACCCAACTTTAAAACAGTGGCTCTGAAAATGATCATAATCTGCCACTTCTAAACACACATATAACTACTGCAAACCTAAGAGCTTGTGAGCTAAGTTTCATCACCAATTTTAATAATGGAAATATAAACCCCTCCAACAATGGGATTTATAACACACTGGCAGTTTCCTTGTAACAACAATCCAAACACAGCACTATAGAACTCATCCACCCAACTCGGTACATTTGCTTTCCAAATGTAATTAAAAACAGAAAGAGGCTTCACCTAGGTTTTTTTCCGGCTTGTATGGCTATTACATCCTTATGTAAAAGTCATAAAGCATCCTGGTTTTAATAAATAAATTTCTTTTCCCCCACAGCCTTCATAATTTATTGTAGGGAGAGGAATTGCTCTGCCCAAAACAAAACAAAAAAAAGTTCATGGTGGAAACAGAAATTTTCCTGAAAATTCTAAAATTAGGTGAAAAAAGATTAACTTTTGCAACAGTGTCAGCTGACTCTTCAGTGAGGGGAAAGAACTACAAGATGCCTATAGCTTGCCGATCTGGGGGACTGTGACAGAATGTATGCTTATATCCACACCCTACTCACTGTTGTAATAATCGTCGTACAAAGAATGCCTTGTGAGGTATCATCTGAAAACTCATTTGCTAGTCAATATTGTCCTGATAAAATATGTGTGACAACATTGTAGGTGAAGTTATAAGATTCCACTATATGGTGATCTTAACACATGTTCCGAACTGAGGTTGGCAAACATGTCTGTCTCAAACAAAGGAATGTGCACTCTGCTTACTTTGAATTTAATCAATAAACAAAGTCATCAAGTGGGAAGGGTAGACAAAGAAACCTCAAACGGTTTCTCAAAAGGTAAGGAAAAGCAGGGAACAGCCTTCTCCATAGATTTTTTGTCTCCAGAATCTCAGCTGGAAATGTTTTCCATGGGGAGGACTGACACCATAAAAAGAAGAGACAAACACCCCAAAGAATCCCTCCTCTCTTTCTCTGTTCATTGCTTAACTGCACCAGAAGGAACACAAGTAGCAGCCATTGAACTGGAGAGGGAGTCCTGGCCTAAGAAGTTTGGTCAGTAAGACTTCTGAGAGCATGTGGTGAGAAAAATTTTGCTTTGAATTTAACATGGTTTAAGTTAGGCACCAGTTGCACCTTATCTTTTCCTTGTAACCATTTCTGATTTGCATTCACTTAAAATTTATCTCTTTGTAGTTAATAAACTTGTTTTATCTAACCCAGTGTGTTTAAATTGAAGTGTCTGTGAAATTCCATTTGAGGTCACAAAGTGTGTGCATATTATTTCTATTAAAGGAATACAGACTTTGTATGAATTTGTAGGAGTCTTCTGATATCTGTCTTCATCTTCCTTGTCCTTGAGCTAATAGTGAGCTACCGCACCATCCAACGGCATCAGTTTTGTAGTGGACTGCTTAGAGCTGACTTGATATTGAGGTATAAGGCCCACAGGCTCTGCCCAAGCTTCAATAACTGTCTTAAGAACAAGTGCTACAAGTTTTTCATGGTAAATGTAGAGGGAAATCGTGGAAGAGTCATGCTAATATGGCACGTTATGGTCTATAGAAAACCCAAATAACAGACGTCAAAGTTTTAGGGCACTTCACAAAATCTCTGGTGCTGCCTCTTTCCCTTACATAATCTTTTTGTAGTCCAGGCATCTTGTTTTCCTTCACAAACATGTTAAAGTTTTACAGGGTGACTTGCAACCTCTTTTCTTTTCCCTTGTTTTCCTGTCCTGGGCTTGTAGGCTAACGCTCAGAATGCTCACTGCCAGTCTACCAGTCTGGTACTTTGTGTCCCTGCAGTGCTGTCTCTAATCCCCTGTTTCCCAATAGAGCCCCAGGCAGTCCTATATAATGCTTTACAAAGGCTCACAATAAAGTTTGTAAAGCCATTTATCTTTACATCCACCCACTTGCTCCCCCATCCACCCACTCACCCTCCCCTGCCCCACACCAAAATCCCCAGATGTCAAATGTTATAGTCTCTTCCTTTTTAAAGACTTTGATGCTCATAGATTCATGTGACAGTCAGTCATGACTCAGCCAGTGACTCCTATTACAGCCATGACAAATAGGTTTAATAGACTTCTGACTCCAACCTCAGAGGATTGGCAGACAGATGGACATTCTGCGACATCCCTACCCCGCAGAGTGTGTGGAGGAGGAGAGGGTGGAAGTGGGCACTTCTAAAGGGAATGGGAAGATTACCAGGTGGGTAATGTTCCCTGAGATCCCTGTTGGGTGGTGTTCTTATTAATAATAATATAATACCTAACTTGATAGATTCAGAGTGCTTTACGAAGGAAGTCAGTATCATTATCCCATTTTACAGGTGGGGGAAACTGAGACACAGAAGGGACATGGCTTGCCCAGGGTCACCCAGAGGACAAAATGCAGAGCTGGGAACAAAACCAAGATCTCTTGGGTCACAGTCATGTGCTTTATCCACAAGACTACACAGCCTCATTGTTTTTGCCATTGTCATTTCTTTGGGTCCAATAGATTTTTCCACTCTTCATGAGAGGCAGTTTGGGGGCAGGAAAAGCAAGTCTTGCTGTGAAAATTGTGACAAACGATTCACGAAAACACCACATTATTTGCCTTTTGCCAGACTGGCCCTCACTGTCGTTTCTTGTTTCCACCTCTCTCGTGACAGGTGTTCCAACACAGCTACATCTTACTAATCACCTTTGATTCCTACGCCCTGTAAATATGTGAGCATCTTCCTGCACTGCAGTTCAAGTTTTCTATCAATTAATACATTTCCACACTTTGGATATTTGAAAGTAGCAATATATGACCTCTGAGCTATCAGTTCAAACCCAATTTAGGTCAATGGAGACGAAGAACCATTATTATCCACTGAAGTGAGCTGTAGCTCACGAAAGCTTATGCTCAAATAAATTTGTTAGTTGCTAAGGTGCCACAAGTACTCCTTTTCTTTTTGTGAATACAGACTAACACGGCTGCTACTCTGAAACCTGACTATTTAGTGGTATGCATGGAGTTAGCTGGTCTCAGTACAAATCCCAAAGAACACATTACACAAGCCACCACCAAATAGTTGGCATTTGTGTTCCCCTAGTTGGAATCCTTAGCAATGAAGCCAATGGGCATGGAGACTGAACCACGTACAATGTGCACCCACAGAGCTGGTCTCCATGTCTGAGTCAAGGTATCCACTGGGGGAGCACTGCCCTTTTCCTGCACTTTGTGGAGAGAAAGCTTCAGCCTCCAAGGCTGTCAATTCATTACCTTTCATGAGAACTAATTCATACCAAACAAAATCAATGTGAAGAGGAGCATGCCCAGCTCAGATCAAGAGGTTGCTCTCCATTTAAATGCTTAATAGGGTCCTTGATATTCCTACACCACAACCCAGGCAAACTTTTCAGCTGTAACACAGTATAACCCACTCACCAGGCACATAGATGTAGATATCCTTCCCCTCCACCTCCCCGTCCTCCTCTTGAGTATGATTGTAGTAACAAGTGTATAATCCGGTATGAGCAGCTGAGGCATTCCCCACTTCCAGCAAAGTCACAAAGAGACCACTGTTGTTCTCTTCATTTCTAATGTCTATCCTGTGGCTTCCTTCGGCCAGTGGGTATTGCCAGGTCACTTCGCTGTCTCCAGAGCATTTCAGGGTAAACGAGGCATTCAGCTGCACGACCATTTCATCTCTATTCGGAAGAACAGTCGGCAATGGAAGCTGGCAAAAAGTTAGCCATGGTCCTGTCAAAGGAAATGAATAAGTAACCGGTTACTAAGCAGCACATGCTCACCACATAGATGTGAGAAAGGATGAGCAATTTATCTATAAAACAGCCAAACCAGACACACTGATCTCCCTGTAAATGAGCCCTTTTGAAAGCAGTCACAGCATTTCCCTATGGAGGGCAAAATAATTTCTCTTTGAACCTCTCAGACAAAATGCTGTTCATTTCAGTTCCATCCACCTTGCATCCAGAAATGAAAGACAAAGAGTTGAAATTAGCGATGGCTCTCAACCAAAACCCCAGATCCAAACAGCCCCAGACTTTGGGAGCATTTCATGCTAGATCAACACCTGGATCTGAACATTACAGCTGACCTCTATTTCTGCAACGGGCTACAGCAGTAGCCTGGATCCAAACTTTGGTTATGTCTCCACTGCAAAATAAATAAATAAATAAAACAACCTGATGCAGCGAGTCTCAGAGTGTGGCTCTACAAATTTGGACTAAATAGCCATGCAGACATTCCAGCTTGGGTTTTGAAGCGCACCTCGGAGCCCAAGCTCCAGCTCAAGCCAGAATGTCTATGTGGCTACATTTAGTGCCATACTGTCAGCCTTGCAAGCCCAAGTCCGTGGATCCAAGCTCTGAGACTCACTGCTGTGAGTTTGGGGCTTGAGGGGGGAGCGGTTGCAGTGTAGACATACCCTAGGTGGCTCAGGCCCATCTCTAGTTGAAACGTAAGGAAGACCAGTGATCCAATATAACTGTAACTCATTCGACAGGATATTGTAACTGCAGTGCTTTTAATGTACAATCTGGATTTACAAGGCCAGGTTCTCTGGTTTGGGCAAGTTGTACTTGGGCTGGCCAAGAGCTGGCCCAGTCCCCACCCTAAGTGAGAACAGCCACACCCAGCACCACAGCCCTCGAGACCCCGGAGAAATCATCAGGGAGGTAGATAAATGGTTTGTATGCCAGGGGACCAGCACAAAGCAGGTTTAGTGGCGCCAGGGACTGGGCCCATTGTGATCTCTGTTCTGCTTCTCAAGCCATTGCAAGTATGTTACCTATATTGGCTAGTAATACTGGCCTTTTTATATTTGGCACTTTGAGGCAAAACCTGCTCTGCCCCCCCGCCCCATTTCCTTCTGCTGATATGGAAGGCCTGCTCGCCAGTGCAGCCAGTGCATTATGTGGCACAGAGTAGGAGGCTGCAGGGAGGGATCCCACCCAGGCAGCCTGCACTCTGCTGCACACCATGGAGCTCTGCTCCCACGTGCTGCTAAAGAAAGTCTGGCAGGAGAGACGTGGCATGGCTGCTGCATCAGCAGTGACACAGATCCACTAGCCAAACCTCTTCCCTCCGGAGAGGAAGAAGCAGCTGCAGAGGTTAGAATAGCCCTAAGGCTGCAATAGTAGCTGCTCAGTGGATTCCATTCCCCTCCACCAGGGAACTCCCTTGTATCATATCTATTTCGTTGGGCTGCGCAGTAACAAAAGATGGGCTGTCCATAAAAATATGACTATTTTCAGTAGATTTAATCACAGGCTTGGGACTATGTTCCCGGCTGCTTTTATTACAATTAATGTCAGAAAAAAAGAATTTACAACCGCTTGACTGATCATCTGTGCTGTAATTCATGATCACTGATCACATTGAAAACAAATCTATCTGAAACATCAACTGTAGAGCATTGATTTAAGCCCAGACTTACAAAGGAGAATGAATGAAGAGACACAGGGAATTTAGGACTGTTACCTGTCAGGAGACATCCCAGGAGCAGGAATGTCCTTGGGGAAGTACCCATCACTGTGCACAGCTGAAACAGAAAAATAGAAAAGCAGGAAAAAGTAAAGTTAGTGAACAGATTTATAAAGGCAATGGGCTATTTGCAATGCTTCTGACTCTATTGCCAGTTTAGGAGTACACACAGCATATGGTATACAGAGCTCACTCCGGGAAAGGATGTGGACACTTTGGACCAAATTCTGCACTCATGGCCCAATCATGCTGAGCACCTTCTGCCCACAGTCCCTACAGCACCTTGCAGAACTGGGCCCATAATTACATTGCTCTATGCATGGAGTAACTCCACAGAAGTGAATGAGGTCGCAATGGAATTACATCAGTGTAACTGATGGCAAGATCTGGCCTTTCGACTGCTTACAAAACGTGATGGTAGCAATTCTGAGAGAAAGAGTACATTTAAAACCACTTTCTATAATACAAAGTACCATCATCTACTAAAGTTCTATTTTAACACTCGATCTATTTTTTAGTTTGTTCAATAAATGCATTTATTTCATTGAATAAGAATTCCCTTGATCAAGAGACCTTCTGTTTAAAACACACACTGAAGCTCTCTAGTAAAACACAAGAGGGAGCACAAGACTGCAGTTGTGTTTCTACAGTACCTCTTTTCCCAAGCAGCATGAAGAATAATGGATTATTTGGAGTTTTCTGGCCTTCTAAGCTATACAGAGCAAATTGTCATAAGACAGCAGGCAGCGTCCAAAAGATAATTGCAATAAATAACTGTCTACATGCCATATAATATAATTTCAACTTATGGTAATCAAACTATCCAAATTTCCCAAGACAAATCCTGCAGTCCCTACTCAGTTTTGCTATTGATTTCAATAGGGACAGGAATATCAGTATATATTGAACAAGGACAATACAAATGGACTACTAAAGTGGAACACAGGCCTCTCAGATATGAACTAAATGTTGATAGCGAGCCATGCTAGCAACCAGTTCTTCAAGGTGCTGGACACCCGCTACTCCCACAAGGGCATAACAGCAGTTGTTGAGAAGGGAAAACATGCAGATTCTTCCAGCTATATGTCTTTGTAGTACTTTGTAGTAGCATGATCAGAGAATGGCAAGAAATATTTGTTTATGAAAGATGAGTCGGTCCTTCCTGCCTCTTGCCACATGTGGAACAAACATATAAAGCAGTGTTGCAAACCAAAATGTGTTTCATACATTGTGAATGACTTGTGCAGTGTGTTGGCAACATGAAGATTTACAAACTACCAGCTAAAGGAACATATGCAACAGCTTCAGAAATTCGACAGACAGCATTCCAGCAAAGGCAAGCCATTCAGCCTGATTTTGCAATTAGCAACAATGGTCATGTGTTTATGTATCTGCCTCCCACTGATAACAGACTCTGGGACATCAAAGAAGTCCTCTGGTTTCAGCCTCTTTTCTCACTTTTATCACATTTATATCCTGTATTTCTTTAGATAAAGCAACCCACTGTACATCTTTAAAGAATTCCCATAGTCTGCCTTATTGATTTCACTGCTAACAGCTCATGTTCCCCAAGACAGTGTTACCCATACTGTCTGCCAGGTTTCCTTCTGCCTTTACAGATAGAAGGATCTCTTACCACAATATATTGCTTCTATGGACTATTCACTGAAAAGAATGCAGTCTATGAAGAAGTAATCTGGATCTGATTCTCCTTTTACCCTGATGCAAATCTGGAGTAATTACACTTGAAATCAATTAACTGACGCTGGTGTAAAATCAGTACAAGTACACGTAGAATCAGGGCCTATAATACCCAGTGGAACTATGGGTGATGAAACTATGCTGTGACATCGTCAAACAGCTTAGCTACCATGCAAGCCAATGGGAGCTAAGTACCTGAATCCAGTGCAGCAATGTAGGGATTTCATTGACAGACTGGTTGCTCTTTGAGATCTTATTGCTTTGATACCTTCCATCAATGACATATTAACCTATGGGACAAGGTCCAGAGGAACCTCCAGCAACTGAGAAAGAGAGAATAGGGGTATACACATATGATTCTTCATCATGATTCCAGTTTGAATGGAATTGCACATTGTCATGCATCTAAAGAACAATGATCACTGGCATGCCATGTCCAATGGGTTCTTGCGTATGCTTGTTTTGCCTGTTTGCCTAACTCAGTGCCAATACTTTAGGCAAGCTATTGGTGGGAGTAAGTATATTTAGCTCCAGCCAGTAAGTGGGCAAAAAAATTGTCTCCTCCCAGGCAAGAGAAAGAGTTATTCCATCCCAGCCCTCCATGCTCTTTATTTTAACTATTTTCATTTAGTCAGCTTCAGTAAACACCCCAGGTTCAGTTCAGAACACCCCATGGATCTAATCCTTATCTGACATAAATTAAGTCAATGGAGCTACACTAGCTGAAGATCTGGGCCAAGGTCATAAGCACATGTGCAGTGTATGCATACTTATGGTGTGATCCTTCATTCCTTGTACACCCTAGGATACCCACTGATTATAATAGGAATAGAGAGGCATGAAAAGAATGTTAGATCTGGCTCAAATTTCCAAATTAGTCTGCCAATATACATAAAGCAGAGTGTATAGAGTAAAGCAGTAATTGTGTTTATTTAGATTTTTTAAGTGGTCTAGATTAAATGTTAGTATTTCAAAAAAAGAAAAGGAGGACTTGTGGCACCTTAGAGACTAACCAATTTATTTGAGCATAAGCTTTCGTGAGCTATAGCATCCGATGAAGTGAGCTGTAGCTCACGAAAGCTTATGCTCAAATAAATTGGTTAGTCTCTAAGGTGCCACAAGTCCTCCTTTTCTTTTTGCAAATACAGACTAACATGGCTGCTACTCTGAAACCTGTTAGTATTTCAGTTACTTATTTTGATTATACTAAATCATGAAAGGGATATAATCAAAATCTTTGTTTATAAGGACCTGGTCTGCCAAACAGTTGCTATCAAGTACAGTGCTTACCACCATGAATAGTTCCATTGACTGTGGTGTGTAAGTCAAAACAAAATTTGCTAAAATTTGTATCCAGAATGTTGTGAACCTTGATGTAAAAATCCATATAGAAAATAATGAGAGACCCAGTCAGTCATTCTGCACATGCTAGAGGGAAAGCACTCTGGGGAGGAAAGAGTGGTATCAACCTTTCATGCTGTCATAAATTAGGCAAAGACCTTCACCAGGAAAGTAGAATTGTATATCCATCGTTAAATAACAGAAAATAGCCTCATTTCCCACTGGGTAGCAGTCACCTGCATTTAATCCAATTGGCCACATGATGGCAGTGTTGGTCCACACTAGTGTAGCCAAACTGCATTTCTTCGGCAGAAAGGAGCATCAGTCTCAAAGGTGAGAGATGGAATTTAAGCGACTCCAAGTCTCCATGCATCAACTTGAAACTGTCATTTTATATGGAAATTATTTTAACTTCGTGTGAGCCCTGGTAAAAAGACTTGATCCTGCAACGCTTATTCACACCTGCAGTACTAGTGGAGACTGTTGCAAAAGCAGGTCCAAATACCATTATCTATTCAGGTTTTGGAAACATAACCATGAGATCATATTAATTTGGGAATGAGTTTGATGCTTTTAGTGCAGGTTCTCCCTAAAACTGGCTTCTCTGGGGAAGCTCTGAGCTTTTCCAGGAAAGGTTGGAGCCAGGTAAGAAAAAGGAAATCACTGAATGAAAATGGTGTGATTTACTAGGTTGATTTAAATATGTGGACACGGCCACCTGTAACTTTTCTTGGTCATTGGCTCCTTTCCTTATAAGACTCCCCAAAAGCAAGACCCTCTGTACAGTGAACAATAGCAAGTTCTGAAGATTTCCATGAGTGCTAAGAGGAAAGGACCACGCAAACCAAAACCGAAAACACTTCTGTGATTGTCCGCTTAAAATACACTAGCAAAATGCAGTTTACAATTAAATATTTTTTCTTAAAGAGAGGGTTGCTCCACTGCCCCTTTCAAAATATTTACATTCAGGGTGGCCTGAATATCTCTCCTGTACCATAGCAAAGCAACAGTTATTAAATGTCAATTCTAACTCTGTATTAGGTTCTTACAGTGTGCCCAGCACTTTACAGGACACACAGGCAGCAAACTCTGTCCCAAAGAGCTTACAGTCTAAGGCCCTGATCCTGCAGTCTGCTCCATGGGGCAAACCCCATGCTTAGCCCCTTTGACTTCATAGAGAATACAGGAATAAAGTTTTCTCCTTGCAGATCAAATTTCAGGATCAGGGTCTAAAATTTAAAAAAGAGAAGACAGTCTAAAGTGGGAAACCCAAAGGAAAGGTTAAGTTGAAAGCCGAGGGGTGGGGGGCAGGAGGTTCTGTGTGTTTGCATTTTAAGCTATGAGCACTTTTTGAGGGGCCCAGTGAAGCAGTCTTTGGAAAACCCTGCTCTTTGAAACAGCTGAAACAAACCTCTTTGGCTCAAGGCCTTCAGAGTATGATACGCATCCAACCTCTAGTTTTGACCCAGAGTACAATACAAAGAAAATGAGGTTGAAAATGCACCTTACTACATCCTGCTTTCCTTGGTACCAAAATCTGTATAAACCACCCTGCTGTCTGAAGATCTCTTTGTAGTCTACACATCTGGTGACAAACAATAGCAAATATGGCCCCAATCCTATAGTCAGAGCCATGCTGGCAGACTCTTGTGTGTCCCCTCCCTGCACACACTGATGTAATTGCAGAAACAGGGCCATCATTTAAAAGTAAGATGAGCTCTGACTAGGGATAGGGGAACCTGGTGTTTGGGGATTCTGAAATTCCCTTGAACTTTTGAAATATACTTTCATGCTTCTTGAAGCTTTATCAAGTTTTTGGACATATTTCTCTTCATTCAAATCATTGCTTAGCAGGGACATTTCTTTTAAAAAAAAATCTGAATAAAGAAGCTAAGAATGAAGATCATTCTTCCCTGATTCTAGGGCATTTTTTTAAAGCCAGATCTCCACAGTTCAAATTTTGCTTGAGCCAAATGGAAGATGAACCTCAAAATCTTCGATTTCTGTCCTATTGTTTTTGTCTGATCCCGTCTCTGAATCCACTGACACAGCCCCTGAGTTCTGCGTTGGTGCAGGGAACTGCGCTAGCGGATCCTATGCCAGGATCGGCCCCTGAGATTGGAAATTCTTGGGCTCAAGAACCACAGGCCTGATTCCGCAGTGTAACGCCATTGAAATCAAGCAGTGAGACTAACCTAAGGGGACGCTACTATTCAGACAGTGGAAACTGGCCCAATATGCCGTAAAACGTTGTAGGGCTCGGGCGGTAACCGTAAGGATGACTGCTAGGGGGCAGCACAACACTGCAAACGGGACCTTTTGCAGAGCCCAGCCTGCCCCAGATTGGACAATCTACTCCTGCCTCTTGCCATGGGAAAACATTGTCTGGCACCTTCCAGCCTATCCACCACGTCACACCCCACAGGCACCAGCCCTGCTCTCCAGCGCGAGCCGTTTAGCTAACGCCTCGTCCCCCACTCCCTCCCCAGAGCGCCGCGTTGGGGCTGCCGAAAGCGACCTCAGCAGTTTCCTTAAACCAGGCAGGCTTTGTTGGCAGGGGAAAGTTTTCCCTGGCTGCCTTTTTCCACTGTCGGTGCTAACAAATGGTGAACGGTTAGGTGTGTTCTCGCCCCCCACATCCCGCCCCCAGCTTTAGGGAAGGAGGCTGAGATGTTTCCCTTATGCACACACGGAAACGTATAGCAGTAATTGCTGGCAGGAAAAAACTGCAGAATCAACATTCCTATAGAACACACACACACAGCTGAAGGAGGGAGCTCTGTAATTCTTCCCTCCCAGACCGGACTCAGATGAAGAGGTCACTAATTTCCTTCTCTCCCTATGGGGCGCAACCAATGCTCCTCTGCGAGAAACCAAGGTTTGAGATTTCAACCTGGAGGAAACTGTGTCAGATCCATCAAACCATTCTTCTCCCCAGCTCCGCTCTCACCGGGTCAGGTTAAAATTCCACCGTGGGCTCAGAAACCCAAGAACACACACTCACACATATGGAAAATTCTTGGAGAACTTAATAGAGATGAAACCAGTAAGGACCATGGAAACTGAATGGGGTGCTATGAAAAACTCCTAAACATTTCAATCAAGAATGATGTCCTTTATCTGAACCAAAATCCTATGGCAGGGAATATAATTCTCGATTACATTCAAAAAACCAACGGTGTGATCCCTTTCTGTTAAAGTCTACAGGACTTTTGCATTACGGCTTGCATGCACACACACTGCACATACAGGGCTCAACCGGGAAGCCCAGCCTCCATTGCCAGAGGACAACTGGATATTGTAAAGACTGCCTTGATACTAGTTTGTTTAGTTTGGGGGGCGGGGAATGTTTACATTCACACTTTCAAACTCCCTGTTCTGTTTTTTAAACGTCTGGCCAACGCTTGCCACTTTATTGGCTGACTCCGAGATAGTGAAGGCCAAATGATCCTAGGGTACCCAGCAGCGAAGAAAGTCAACACATGTTGAGGAACACTTATCTATACCATTTACATATTGGAAAAGCCGAGGGAGCTGAGAGTTAGCGAGAAAGGATTAACCGAAAGAGCCCAAGAACAATGAGAGAACCCAGCAGTGACGTCAAATTTCAGCCACTTCGCTATTTTCATAGGAAACAATAGCAACACCTTTGCCAAGCTGAAGCAAAAACCCTTAGGCGAGCCAGCCAGACACGAAACCAGAGGTGGGGAGGAGCTGCACAAATTTGGTGTTTACTGGGGTGAGTCAAATGTTTTCCAAGCGCCACATTTCCTTGATCTGACACTCTTGTTCAGAACTTCTTTTTCAATCCCCTCCCCAAGCCTTCGGGGCCCGCTTCAGGCTCGAATCCCAGGCCACACTATTCCATGTGCCAGCAGGTCTCCACAGCGGCTGGGAGGAGCCTGCAGGGTCCCCCAAAGCCGCTGTTCCTGGGGGCTCGATGAGGCTAGGGATTCACCCTGTCTGCGCAGGATGCCCCGCCTTCCAGGGGATCCGACGCTGAGGACTCCCCTGCGCAGATAAAGGCGTCCACTGGGGACAGGAGGAAAGAGTTTCTCTCTCTGCCTGACCTCACACCTTCTCAACCCCGGAACGCTCCGTGGCTGACACACGAGGCAGTTACAGCTGGACGCGCTCGGCGGGGCGAGCGCAATCCGCATTCCGGGGACCACCCGTCTGATGCATGGGGCACGGAGAGAGATGTCTCGTGTCACTCCCAAATCTGCTCCCGGAGGATGCAGTCGATTCCTGTGTTTGCAAGGCGCCCTTCGCGGGGATTATTAGACATTGGTGTGGGAGGTCGCCAAAGCAATTGGAGAATTTGCATGTGGTGGGGTTGAAAACTCCGGACAGAAAATAACTCTGTAATCCAGGCAGGAGCGGAGTTAAAACTCTGTTTGTCGTTGTAATTACCTCACAGGAACTAAAGGCAGCCCGCTCTCCTCTGGGATTTACCCCTGTCTCAGTTCCCAGACGTGTTGCTGAGTCTTGAGGGCTGGTGCTGCCTCCCTAGATCCATCTCGCTCCAAAACACGGTCCAGCCCTGTTCTTAGGAGTGTCTACTAGCTGCTGGGTCCCCGTCCAAAAATGTTGAGCAACGCAGCAAAGAGCCAATAAGCCATTTCCTAGTCCTCTCGGGACTTTTCCAGGGGACCCCAGCATGGCAGGGCCAGCAAGTTTCAACCGCAGCGCCAGACAAAATCCAACCAAACACATCACAAGCCGCAAAGGGCTGATGGTCCCTTACACTCCCTGGGCACAACCCAAAGGGCTCGCCCGCCTGGGCTGCAGACGGGGCAGACAGCTAGGGCATGCTGGCAGCTCTGTGGCTCTGGCATGTCCGTCGCACGAGGAGCGCAGCTGGGTGTGTGTGAACTGGGCCCGCCGCCAGGTAACAGCCCAGAGCTTAGAGTTCAGCTTCCCCGCTCGCAGGGAGAACGGAGAGCGAGGTGTAAACCCGCCGGGCGCAGGGATCGGGTTGGGGGATGATTTGCCCCTGCGGACAGACAGCACCCCGAGGATCTCTACGCGCTTTAGCCCGCTGGGGGAGAGGGCTCGGGAGGCGCAGGAAAAGACGAGGGAGGGGTGTTAACCACGACGGGAACAATGGAAGAGAGGGATGGCAGGTCGGACCTGATGGAGGGAAGGAGGGCTAGGTAAAGCCAAGGGGGGATTGGGACCACAGCGGCCAAGGGAGGGTCCGAGAAAGACCCTCCTCTTACCTTCGCCAAGCCCTCTCAACTCCCCGAGTACGCTGCCCCGAGAGCTGATCCGGGCTCCTCGGCAAAGTCCCCGCTTTCCTTCCCGTTACGAGATTCCTCCGCCGATCCCGGTCCTCACACAAAGGGCTTCACTCCAGATTGGAGATAGGGGGGCGCGGAGCCCGCTCGCAGCTCCGTCCCCGGAATCGCTCCCAGCCAGGCTGCAGGAATGCGGCGCTGTGGCCCCTCCGCCCCAGCCCAAATGTGTTTGTCATTAGCGCAGCCTTTCCGCCAGCGGGGCAGCCTCCTCCAGACAGGGGCCCCGCGTCCCCCGGCTGCCGCCCCCCAGTCCCGACTGTCGGGGGCCCCTCGCCCCGCCACTCCCGGGGCGATCGCTGCTCTCTCCCCTGCCCGCAGGCCACTGGAGCTCCTGCTCCATCCCTCTCCGGAGCCGAAGGGGATCGGTGATACGTGTCCATCCTTCTCTCCTCGGCCAGTGCCCTCGCTGTCCTTTTTTGGGGTCCAGCGAGTGCCCCGAGTCTCGCCCGTCCCCTGTCTCCATCCAACCCCCCCCCCCCCCATCGCCCCTCTCCCCAGCCCTCTCCAACAAAGCGCGCTGCTTCCATTCAGGGGGAAAGCATCACCTTCCTGGGACAAACCACCTTCCCAGCCCTAGGAACCCCCCGTGCGAGCCCCCCAAGGAGGTAGCTGCCCCCCGACGAGCGAAAGCCTCCAGAGCCCTTTGAGGCTCAGGCGCAAACTTCCAGAGTTAGCGTTTCCAGCGAGGATCCCCTGAGGAGGTGAGCCGCCCCCGTGCCCCGGCTCTTCAGTCCACACAGGGGCTGATCCCCAGCAACCTTCCATTCCTTGGATCCGGATCAGCAACGTCCCCTGCAGCTAGCATAAAAAGTGGAAACCCCCCCCCCTTACCTTCCCGTTCACACGTTAATCCGCAATGAAAAGTCTAGAGAAAGAGTCAAAAATATGTCCACGTCCTCTCTGACTTTTCCTCCTCCTCCTCCTCCTCCTCCTCCTCCTCCTCCTCCCTCGCTCCCTCCAGTTCAGACTGCAATGCTCTCAGAGACCGCGTCTTGTAATTGATTCGATGTTCGAGTCCATCCTTCCAAAACTAATCATTTGCGTTAAGTAAATAGCTGTCAGGAAATGAGCCCCCCCCTTGCCCCTTCAGAATAAAAGCCTCTCTGGTCCGGTCCGCACCTGAAGCCCAGCCTCCAGCGGCTCTTACGCAGGCAGGGGGGCCAGTCAACCTCCAGCCGCGGAGAGGAGGGGCCGCCAGTGGAGCCATATGGCCGGGGAATGGGGGGCGAATTTGAGAGTTTTGCACTGCAGGGGGGAAAGGTTTCCTGAAAACCCACCGTGTTCCCAATGGCACGAATGAGCTTCCCCCCGCACACGCTCTGGGCAGCTGGGGCGGCCGCGTAGGCTGGGGTCCCTTTCCCAGTGTCAGGGCACGGATGAGGAAGCTGAGATGGAAGTGAACTGGTAGCTTAGTGATGTCTTTGACGCCTGACTGAGCTGGGGCTTGGTGTAGAAAGGTGGGTGGATGGATGGACGGATGGCTGTGAAGCGCCAGGCACCCACAGCCAGAGGCGAGCTCCTAGTATTTATGAATGAAAGGAACGACGAAAGAGAACGGTGTCCGAACCCTGCGGTTTCACGTGGGAGGACTGTGTGTTCTATCCCGCTCAGCCTCCAAAGCCACCGCAGAGCATTAAGGAGCTTGGACAGACATTGCAGGCGAAGCCTTGAGGGTTTGAACGGCTCGGTTTAGAATAGTCTCCGGCCAGAGCTTTGATCCCCAGCCGGGAGATACACGTATCTCGTCGGGCTCGATTGTTGCTATTTGCTGGAGATAAGTGTGTGTGGAGAGAGAGAGAGACGGATGTAATCTTGGGAGTCAGATGGGGCTGCTCTTCGTTTTCTGGCTAGCTCCTATCAAACGAGGCACAGAGAGCACAGCTTCGTGCAACTGGAGTTATTCAGCTGTTGGGTGCGAGGGGGCACTGCAGCCCCAGGAATGGGAGCTGAGGTGCGTTTCACATCCCCTTCTCCAGGGCAGAACTTGGAGTGTCCAGGGGTGCGTGCGGCCGGGGAGGGTGTCCTAGAGGAATGCTTGTTAGCATTGCGTCCTCGTTTTTTTTTCTGCACAGCTTTCCCTTTCTCCCGCCTTGCCTTTATAGGCGCTTGTCCTTCTGTTCGTTACTAAACAAAAGCAGTTTGTTCTCAAAGTCAAGCAATAGACTCTGGTGGTTTTCTCCCTCCCAAACGAAGGAGAATTGGTCTCTGAAGCGCAAATCCCCCGAAGGGACCGGGCAGCGGGAGCTGTGAAAGGCAGGGAGTGTAATCCTGTTCAAGCTGAGAGCCCGCGGGCTGCGTTTGCAGGGTCCCCCCTCACTGGGTTGTTTGGTGCTCCCGGTGCCTGCAGCCTATTGCGTGTTCTCCACCAAGGCATCTTCGGCTTGGGTGAGTGCACAACCTCACTATTGCTTCCACATGTTCCTTCAGGAAATCATTGGAGGCAGATATATGAACAGCCCCTTGTTCGGAATGCTAACAGGATACCGTAATGCTTGTAAATAAATACCAGGCTCCAATCGATCAGCAAGCAAGGAACAATATATGCAGCTTGGAATTATTTGAGCAACAAGGTTACAAATGGCCTTGCTCTTTTAGCGGGTGATGGAGAGAGGAAAAACAAAGCCTCGAACGAACCCTGCATGGTTACAAGGGTTTAAATAAAAGTGAGATTCGGAATTTTAAAGCAAGGTTCACACCAGTCAAACGCGCTCCAGGATCGCAAAGAACTCTTTAGTAGCCTTGCAAAGTAGCTTTGTTTCGGTTGGGATTTATTTGTGTGACTATCGCCTGGGTATTAAATCCCTAAAACGATAAAGGGGACATCTGATGCTGTAGTGTCCGGACCAGATGTGAAGGGAGAGCCATTCTTGCAGACAGAAACAGAACAGAGAGAAAGAAAAGAAAGGAATGTTCCTTCTGGTTGTAATTACCTGTCTAATTTGAATAATGTCTTTGTTATGATCATTAACAAACATTCGCTAACTGCTTCCATGTGGGATCCCACAGCGCTTAGAGAAAAAGTAAATGTACCTTCGCATTTGGAGGATACTCTGGTATTTCGAGACCTAGAGTTTTATTTACTGGCTCCATCACAGCCATCTCTAACACGAAATATATGTCTAGCGCCTCTCCTCCCTCCGGGTAAATACAACGTGAGTAGTTACAAGCCATAGGCCCCGTCCTACCCTCACGGAAATCAATGGCCAAACTCCCTTTGCCTCCAGCTGTGGATAGGATCGGACCCATTGTGTACACGCCTCCGAAGCAGGAAACACCTCTAATAATTCAGAGTGTATTGACTCTGTTTCTGGACTGTTGCGGGGATCGGTGCCTGAAGTGTTGACATTTTCAGCCGTTTATCTCAGTCCCTGAGTCATCTCCAGCCCCCCCTGTGTCACTCGCCCTGCGTGGCTTACACAGGGAAGAGCAAGACGCCTTTTACATTCTGTTGTTCTAAGATCCTACAAGATTGTTGTACAGAGCCAAGCAGGGGGCCATGTGCGGTCCCCAGCTTGGGAAGAGGGCGAGAAACCTTCCCATTTACAAGGCTGGGTGTTTATTTTTTTTCTTATCTCGGTATCTGGCTGATAGAAAGCAGTGGAGATGCACACCATATGTGTGCCCTTGGCTGGAGGGCTCCGCTCTGCCCCTGTTACTATCTCGGCTGCCTCCGGGCCATTTGCTGGGAGAGAGAGAGAGAGAGACCCCACTGTGCTCCTGTCCCACCCCCCTCCGCTCCTCCACTTATTGTGCTGAGAAACAGGCTTGGGAAATGCAGGGCTTCTGCCCTGATCACTGAGCCGTGAGGGGCGTGCAAAAACATTGATGAGGTGGCACTCCACTGTCACATGTAGCCCACTTTTGTAAGCAACGCTGAGGAATGGACGTGAAGCACTGGGTTGGGGGGAGGGGTTGAGGTTGGTGGAGGGAGAGGAGGAACCTGGACGGTTAAGAAACCAGTTTCAAACATAATTCAACATCTGGATATTTTCAACCCTCCCCTCAAAGCACTGTGGTTCCCCATGGCTTTGCCAGAATCAGCCTGTTTAAGGTGATGTATTTAAATAAACCTAAACAAGCCCTCTCCCCTCAAACACGGCTTAAGCCGTTCACATTCCTTCCCCATTCGGCTTCTGTGACAAATTTTCTTGTACTTCGAATTCCATCCAAGCGCAGCTGGATTCGGATGCATTTCTTGCGTTCCGCGGCTTTCCTTCGCTGCGCATCGAGCAAATAGGTGTTAACCCCTCCTGAAGGGGGTGGTATTGCGGGGGGTGGCTTTTTGGCCCCACCCCACGTGGTTCAAATGCCCCCTTTTCTGTTACAAATGCTTCCAACGGCTTAATGGCAAGGGCAGTTCAGCCTGAAACCGAGGGCATTGTGCTCTCGGGGGGACTTTCCATCCCAGACTGTTTATGTGGCAGACAGATGGGAGCTTCGCGTCTTAAACAAAACATTGGGAGTCCAGCTGACAGGGCTGTTGCCTCAAAGTACATGTTTACACTTCAAACCTATACTTCAAGCGTGTGTATACACGGCAGTGCTGGCCCAGCCAGCAAGGCAATGGTAGCTCTTATGCACAGATCAGCTCGCCAGTGCTTCAAAGTCCAGATCTCTTGGTGGGTCCAAAAGCGGAGCGGAGGAATCCACATTGAGAAGGGGGTAGTTGGACAGTGAGGTTGAAACCAGCAGCGGTTCCTTGTCCAGAGCTGCTCATGTGGTCTGTTTATTGGGCTGGGAGCCTTCAAGCTGCCTCTCTGGCCCCCACGGCGCTATTGGTCCCCAGGAGAAGAAACAATTTGCTGTAAATAATGACCCTTTCCTGCGCGTCCCTCTGGCCCAGGGGCGAGATGGGTTGAGTTTAACTAGCTGAGGCTATTAGGCAGGCTAATGGTTTGTTAATTTGGACCCCTGGCCTCTACTGTAGCGGGGCAGAGCTCGCTGGGCTCCTTGGCTTGTGTGTGTGCCTTCATGCCGCCCTCCGAGCCTGGCAGCATCGGATCGGACACTGCTTTTAACGGGCTTCATTTGTACATGGGGTCGGGATCAGATGGAGCGGGGATGGAGTCCTTTGTCTCAGCTCGAGGAGGTCTGGTTTTAATTATCCTTACCCATGTTTAAGCATTTGCAGCATGGACTTTGAAGCACTGTGCTGCTGGCCGATTTCATCTAAACCCCTCCTCTTGCCCGCCCTACCTTTGTGGCTCTCTCCTTGAAGCTGACACTCTTTAAGGTCAGGGACACGCATCTCTTGTACTTTTGCAGCTAACCTTGCTTATTTCCCGACACGTTCTAAAGTGGAGAGCTATAAGGAATGAAGTAGGCAATCCCTTGTTTTGACCTGGCTCCTAAATAAACGGCCGCTATATCTGGCTCCATTAAACTGAATCTCCCAAATCGGATCTGTGACTTTTCTGCAACACCCCCGTCTTTCAGAGCCTGGCCAAACTCTGCTAAGCACGGCACTCAGACTGGCATGTCTGGGGCACTCCCAGCTGCAACCAGTTACCTGCGGCCGAGTAGCACTCAGAAAAGTGAGAACAACTTCTTCCCTACCCTAGAAAACTCCAAAAAAAAAAAAAAAAAAAAAAAGACTTTCCAGCCCGAGCCTTAAATCCGAATGCACCCGAGCAGCATGTGCATCAGCGGCCACAGGAAATGGCCTTTGGGAAATCATCTCTGATCCTTGGGCAAATGAGCCCTACAAGCGAGAAACACTGAAACCAAATTTCCTCGCGTCTCGGCACCTTTTCATAAGCAGCCTGATTTCCACGCGCCCCCAGCTTTTGCTCTGGAATCGTTAAGCCACTTCGCATCAGAGGTTATTCGAGTCACTTCAGGACGATTTCTTAAAGAGCTGCTTGAAAGGCTAGGAGAAACAACCGCGGTTGGGTTGGGTTGGTGTATTGACACCCCCCGCGATGTCACCTTTAGTTTCAAAGCACAACTCTTGTTTCAAGCGCTGAACTCGGAGAGAGACCCACCAAACCCTCAAGAAGGGGGCTTCTCAGCGCCTCCGTTTGTCGCCACAATTGGGGGAGGAGGGTAGCAAGAGGGCTGTTATCCCTGCCAGACTAAACAACTAGCCGAGCAAGCAAATCAAGCTTCCCAGAGACACTACATTGGCCGTTGTGAAGACAAAAGCAGAGAGGAGAAAAAGAAATCCAGTCGTCACCTCGATTGAGTCTGACAAGGCTAGCCAGGCCCTCTGCTGACGTGCACACATTTACAGTCTCCCTGTGATGTTTTTCTTCTTCCCCAACACCAGTTCCACTCAATCTGTTTGTTCAACATAATTTGGCTTTGAATAGCAGGGATCCAGTGACACTGCAGGGGAGCTGAGCCAGACAAAAGAAGTTAACGGTTAGTTCCCCCCGCCCCCCTTTCCTCCTACCTTTATTTTTATTCATAATAATTGTTGGCTAAGGTAGATGTGCCCAAAGTTTTTTCTGCTGAGGCTGCTGCAACAACGTGGAGATGTTTTACTTGTTGCATTTGGCTTTTAACGTTAAAGGATGTCCAAAAAAAAAAAAAAAAAAGGCTGCAAGTTGTATTCTCTGAAAACAAGCTTTGTTTTCCTTCGGCTCCTGCCCTGCGTGTTGACTGTGGCAGAATAAACAGGCTGCTCTGGGCCTGAAGCAGCCCTAACCCAGTGTAGGGGTGAGCTCATCCAGCCCAGAGAGGCAAGGAAAAACTGACTCCTGGATATGCTCGCTGGGGCAGTAGGGGCATTAGTCAGAATTTCCATAGGTCCCACGCCACTTTGCACCACTTTCTGCCATCGGTTCCTAAGTGAAATTGCTTTCCCCAGCCTTCTTAAGAGACAGACAAAGGCGTGTCCCCATGTTAGTATTTACATGACAACACTTAGAAGCCCTACCCAGGATTGGTGCACAGCTGTGGTAGGCTTTGTGTAGCAGCACCGCATAGTAAGAGACAGTCCCGGCCTGGGAAGAGTTCACCATCGAGCCCAGGCAGGCAAAGGCTGGGAGGCAAGAAGCATATTATTCCCATTTTACACCTGGGGGACTGAGACACAGCGAGATTTGCCCGGGAAGGCTGTGGCAGAGCTAGAAATGGGTACAGAGCTAAATGTACCGTTGGTAGATCAGCTCGACGGACAGGGCAGGACACAGGTATGAAAAAGTCAACTAATGGCCTCAAAAGCGGAGGCGCGGGGAGGGGGTATCGGACACAAAAGCCTCCAGATGGCACGAGGATGAGCATTAAATCCTGAGGATCTGGGGTGTGTTGTTAGTCAGAGAAAGGATTATTAATCTGCGTGCTGTGCGACTTTCAGAGTATCACGGTATGAACATCTGTTGGAGGGTTGAAATAAAACGTCTGCAGACGGCGGCGGCAGCCGCCTTGCACAGCGTGGGCTGGGGCTTGTTGTTGCAAGAGTTTAGCGGATGGTAAGGGACGCTTTCAAGCAATTTGGAGGCGGTGTCTGCACTATTCTTAAAATCATAGTAACGCCCTCGCGCCTTCATAGGGCGGGAGCGTTAGAGAAGAGTAAACCTTGGGAGAAACGTATCCTCTCTCTGAAGCACTGAGACATTTCCTGGTGGCTACAGTTACCACCACTAGAGGGCGCTCCAGGCCACCAGAGAACTCACCCTCTTTCAAGGGCGCCAGGCAACAGACCAGAGTGACACTGGTCAGATTCTGCATCGACAATTCAAATTTTACCTCTGTACAGAGCATTGCCCCTGTCTCGCTGAAACCACCTGCTGCCTCTATTCACGACAGCAAAGACAAATACGGCTCCTGCTTAGGAATCTCTATTATGAATTCTTCTCATTTGCAGCCGGTTTCATTTTATGAAGATTTTCTGTTTACTAAAATTGCAAAGGACGCTGGTGGTTTCAAACAGCCTATATAATGTAGGTGTGAACGTGAGAGCTTTGCTGGGAGGCGACCCAATGCAAAGCCCTCGTCTGAAGGTATTCTTATCTCCTGACACACTATAGAACTGTGGGTTTTTTGCCTCTGAAAATGTCGTGTCAAATATTCATAATGCCCCAAGACAGTTCATTCCGAAATGATTGATGAACAGAGTCAGATCTATCAGCCCTTTCTGCATCTGATCATGAAACGAATCTACCTTCCTTCTTAGTATTGTATACACAACAAGGAAGTGCCAGTCTGAGGACCGTCAGATTCACTGCATGTATGACACTCCGCAGATAGCTCCCCCAGGGAAGTGGCAGCAGGGATGAAGGTGGCCCAATGAAGAAGAGGTTAAGAACCAGATCCTCCACTGTGGTAGATCAGCACTGATCCACCCCAGCTGACAATTGCCCCTTAATTGCCATATTTAATTATGGACAGAATTCTCTTAGGCTTTGTTCTTTTAAAAGTCTCCAGTCTGTTCTGTTTGAAATGTTTTCAGTCTACAACAATTATTGGATTACAACAGCAAATCAATGTTGCCAAATTCAGACAACGTTGTTTATGCCATTTTTGACTATCAGTACCATTCCCCTTTACAGCCTTTGATACTGTGAGATCTGACAGCGCCTTGCCAGCTCAGTTAGTAGATAGGAAACATGAAAGAAACATCCAGCTGCTGCAGGAAGTGTTTTAAACCCAAATTATATTCTGAAAACTAAGCACTATATGAATCGGGCCAGATTCTGTTCCCTTGTTTAAATCTGGTGTAACTTCATTTAGCTTGGTGGAAATATTCCAGATTTAAATTGGTATAACAGATAAGAATGTGGCTGCCGTACATGTCTTTTCTTTGGCAATAAAACCAGAGAATTTGCAAAGACAAATAATTCAAACTAGAACATCATTTGGGAGCCCTTTTGTTTAATATGTGATATAATGGCTTTAAAGACATCTATTCTCCATGGTAGCTGCATTTTAAAATGCTCAGTTTGGTTCCAGTAACCAAGTTAACCCTTGAGAGCAGAGTATGTTTCAAGTAATTGTGTGCACATAAATATATCATTCTGCAGGAAGATCAAATAATATAGAAGCAATTATGTAACTAAATTAATTAAAAAGAATATCAAGGATGCAATTGTTATTTTAGCACAAGAACACTGTCACATTATGATTGGCTGGGGGTTGTCATGTGATAAAGCAGCATATTTCCTTCTTCTAGCTATGAGTTACATGCGGGTCACAATAGTCCAGAATATTTGGCCTACATTATCAGAGGTGGCTAGTAATTTTGGGTGCCCAGCTTGACACATTTGGAAAGAGCCTGATTTCAGAGGGCATTTGCTCAATAACTCTGAAAAGCAAGCACCTCTACGGTGTCTCAAGTTGGAGGCTCAAAAACTGAAGCACCCTAAATTACTAGTAGCTTTTGAAAATGTAGGCCTGCCTACATAACTCCCCATGCATCAGGATGGCACTATATTCTTTAATGGCCACCCTGTCTGATATCAATGTATTTGTTTAGCTTATATCACTGATATAAAATCAGCTTATCATAAATTTTTGCAACCCCAAGAAGTCGCTTGGCTTGACTTACATAGCTGAGTGATGTGTTCCAGGCAGGGTTTAAATGCTCAGAGATTATTTCCCAGAGCTCCCCATCCCCATTTGGGGCTCCAGACTTCCGCTGGGGGTGTGTGTCTTGGGGCTTGAGGATTGCAGGGACTGGGGGCTTTAGCCCCGCAGGGGGAGGGAGGAGAGCAGGGGCTCCCGCAGGTTTGAAAATATTTACTGGAGCAACACTCCAGATGGTTCCAGATGGTTCCAGGGCTAAAGTGTTGGTCCTGCTGAAGTCAGTAGGATATTTGCTGTTGACAAGAATGGGGCCAGGATTTCACCCAGGTTAATAGGAGTGTCTTAAAGGTGGGCTGCAGCAGGGAAGGGGAGGATTAGGTTTGTGGCCTTAGTTGTTCTTTATGATCTATAAAGGAGGCCTGAAAGATTTTTTTTAGGGGAGTTTTAAGTTGCAGGAGGAGAAGAGACATTCTGTTTGTTTTTTTAGCAGAAATGTCAGGACTATTAAGTCTCTTCATTCCTCTTTTTGCTGGAGGCCTCCTTGTGGCACCAGAGAACTGAAATGGGTGTATTCTCAGTGATCAGTTAAAGCTGAACCTATCACAAAGTAACAATTTATCCCAGCTGTTTGCTGTACCTTTGAATTATAACACTTAACCAAACAAACTGCCAACGAATTTCTTATAGTCTGAGAGAGGAAGGGATTTCTCATCAATTGCTCAGGCTTCCCTCTTGTTATTGTGCTATCAAAATCCCACTAGCTAAAAACTCATCCACAGTCTTCTACAAAACCAGGGTAGACAAGACCTGGATGTCTAATGTAAAAAACAAACCTAAAGAAAGGTAGTGTCTTGGTTCCCGTTGAGGGGAGATTACCAGTCTGACTGAGAAGCTGCAACAGAATACAGCACCTGTCAACTTTTCAGAATTAAAATGGGGACGATGTCCTATACAGCACCCAGCTGGAACGAGGGTAGACAAATGGAGGCAGAATGGCTCAAAGGACCAGAGAGAAAAGTGTTTTGCAGTGCTCTAGTACCAAAGAGGAAAAGTGGTGGCAACATTCACCCAGCAGGTTCTAGGGGGGCACCCCATATTATATGATCACAGCCTCTGGCAGCTGTGTGGCACAGGCCCCATATCTACTGCTGTAGTTAGCAGCCTAAGTCTATCTATTGGTCCATCCTCCTATTTTCCTGTGTGGGTGTCTTGGGAGTGGAGAAAAAGACTCCAGGCCCCCTCTTATTCTGCTAGCATATTCATGCAAGAAAAGTAATACATTTAGCCCTATATGTAGCAATGAAAATGGAAGACACTGGAAATTGGGCCCGTTATGTATTCAAAAGGCATTTCCAGTGTCTTTCAGTAAAGACAAATATAGGGCTTTCTTGCTGCTATTAATTTTTACTGAAAGAAACTGGAAATAGGTATAAAAACTCATGTGATACTGGGCATCATAAACTCATTTGGGGCACCAGCCCCATGAGGGCAAATTATGATTTTAATATAACATCCGCTATCGAATATGTCTATGCGCAGCTTCTAACAATTTTTCACATCTACATTATGAGCTTTAGTAACATCCTTTTTCGGGTATTTGAGGTACTACAAACTTGGAACGGAACACTTAGAGCCATTCTGGTTTCACAGTGTTTTACACACTTGCACGGGGGTATAAGACTGTGCATGGTGCTAAGTGTTCCGTTCCAAGTTTGTAGTACCTCAAATACCCGAAAAAGGATGTTACTAAAGCTCATAATGTAGATGTGAAAAATTGTTAGAAGCTGCGCATAGACATATTCGATAGCGGATGTTATATTAAAATCATAATTTGCCCTCATGGGGCTGGTGCCCCAAATGAGTTTATGATGCCCAGTATCAGTCAGCCTAACAAACTGAAAGATTTAGGGAACTGCTTTACTCCAAAGAAAATATGACAGTAGCTGCTCATAGAGGGTTGGCTGACAGGCTGATCCTAGAGTTCCAGCTTCAGGCTTAGACCTGCGTTTGTTATTAATGTCACCAATGTAAACACTGGAAGTCAGAGCCATGGAATTTTGCTTGTGTGTGGTTAAACTATATAGGTAGTTACACAGTTTCAATAGACAGATGCCATTGTAAATATATAAGAAACAGAGTGTCTTCTCTTTCTGGGAGACGAATGGTCCCGCAGCACACTTGCACCTGTCAGTGCCCCTTAATTGCCCTTTGCCCTTTGCAGTTGCTTGTTCAGAGTGCTTCAAAAGCACGCCCCTGGTTCTAACTTCTTTTCCGTATGTTGGTGTTTTTTTTCATTGTAGCCTATCCCAGTATTGACTTAGGAAAGAGGAAAGTTAAAAGTAACTTGCTCTGTTATGGTCTACAGACCATTGCATAGCATTGCTTTAAGATCTTGAATGGCAAACATTAGCTTAAACCATTATTAGCATCTGAATAGAGATAAAGGTCACAGGAGGAAAACGGGGTGAGTCAGTCACCTTGTGTACATACCACACCATCTATTATTTTGAAACATAGAGTAGAAGCTGGATGATGCTGGATGCATTTTAAGTCTCTCTCAGAAACATAGGTTATTCTGCATGAGGGATGTGGAAAACTCACTTTTCGCAAATGTGTCAGGTCTTAGGGGTACTGTAGCTGTAATCACTGGATACCAAATAGGGATGCTGATGCTAGGGCTAGTTCAGTTCTTTTCAGAGCTCTCTTCCCTTCCTCTGACACCCATTCTCACCCCCCACAGCTGCCCACCAGGGTCCACAAGTCCCTGAGCCAGAGGTAGCAGATGGGGAATCTCAGGGCATTGGAGACGGTAGTGGGAAGGAGTCAGTATGTAAACGGGAGGGAAGGGGGCTAACTGCGGTGGGTGGCACAGTTCTGAAGGTCAGTAAACTTGGGCTTTGTCAGACCACCAGAGAGAGAGAGAGAGTTTTACAGCTGGAAGCACTCAAACAAGGAGCCCTCCATTAAGAACATCCTATCTCTAACCTCCAAGAGTGCACATCTGGAACTGTCAGCAGCGGCATCTCAGACGAACTCATTATTACAACATTGCATAAGTCCAGAGCCAGATGGGAAGAGCTGTTCCAAGCCATGCTGGCATACAGAATTAAACCAACTGCTTGACTTGGACTCAGAAGCAGATGGGAAAACAGTCAAGCACATGGAGCACAGGTATAACGTGCTCATGGAAACCCACTCTACTGAGCAGGTGGTTCACCGGTTTGTACTCTCTGGAGCTCCTGAGTTGTCTTCAAGGGTAGCACCAAGATATACTGCAGTAGTCAGGCCCAGATGTGGCAGACATGAATGATTATGGAAAGGTCTCCTTTCAGCAAGGAAAAGAACAAATCAAAACCCTGAGCTGCCCGTAGAGGTGAAAAGATGGCAAGAGCCAGTGATTCAACCTAGCATTCCAAGCCCTTAGTGGGTTCAAAAATAGCCTGAGACTCTGGGCTTTTTTGGCAGGGAGTCTATTATGTTAACGCAAAACAGGACCACAACAGGGCTCTTCAGCTGCATTAGCCTGAACCCTGCCTAGAGATACAGAGGTAGCTTTGTTAAGTTTCTGCGAGGCTAGATAAGCATCAGTCCTGGAGTTGGAGTGTCATTCTGGGGGCAGATAGAGAGGTATTATATGGAAGCACTAGAACCAGCCAAGGCAAAATCATGGGTTTATATTTATACTTTTTGCCTTTATTGTTAATGCAAATAATGACAGCCTAGGAAGTGGGTAAATCTGGACTAGTTCCCATGTGTCTATTCTCTTCGCAGCAGAGTGGGAAGGCCATTTGTTTACATGTGATGTCAGAAGCCGGCTCAGCTAGCCTCTGCCCAACTGAGGAAAATGGGACCGATCTGGCACGGGAGGACAGACCGGCAGAAACAACAGCTACCATCCTTGTTGGAATTTCTGAAGGGGCAGGAGCACCCAGCAAGCCCAGCCTGCAGCCCAAAAGCAACACTGGGAAGAGTTTCAGGAAAGGCAGGAAATCCAGGCTGGAGCACAATAGCAGCAGCCGCGTTCCTAGAAGCAGCTGCTTTCAATACTATTTAATCCAAGTGCACCATCCCTATCCAAGAACAGACCAGAAGATGATCCAGCAACTTATCTGATGGCTTTCAAATGGTAGATACTGCTGCTCAGTGAGAGAAAGTCTTGGCTTACATGGTTGGCTCTTATTCTGATGGAAATGGCACAAGTGGTGTATTAGGGCCTGGATGAGGATGCAGCTACAGATTATGAGCCATTAAAACTGCTGTTCTGGAGCAGTTGAGAGTCTTTGTGGAGCAATACTGACTGTTTCCAGGTAAGCCCTATTCTTGTGTATGCTTGACATGTGATGGAGTGGCCAACTGGTTGACTCACGCCCAAGATCCAGGTAGTGGGGAAAAAGAAAAGGAGGACTTGTGGCACCTTAGAGGGTGCCACAAGTCCTCCTTTTCTTTTTGCGAATACAGACTAACACGGCTGTTACTCTGAAACCTGTCATTATGTAGTGGGGAAACTAATGGATATGATGGAGCAGTACCTGGGAAGGTGCAGACTTGATGAAGTACCAACAGCCATCTACACTGACAGCAGCTATGCAACAAACCAAAGTGAGGCTGACTCTCCAAAGAGACCACCATTAGCTACAATTTAGAATGGAAGAACAGTCAAATAGACAGATGGATGAACCACTGTTGAGAAGTATGAAGTGACTGGGGACTCTAAGAAAATTCACAGAGACTCTAGGGGAGAGCCACTAGCAGCCCCATATTTTTTGCTTGTGGTAAACAGGGCCACATGCAAAGATTCTGCCCCTTGATGGAACATGGACTATGGGGAGATGTGAAGTCTTGCTTAGGACATGGGATACAGGGAATCCAAGGGATGTTCTGTGCTTGTGATTCTGAGAAGGTGGAATGGATTGGCCTAAAAGACATGGCGTGTGTCCAGAGGTGGTCAAGAATAGAGATGGAAAAACAAACAATTTTGAAATTTCAAAGTTGTTTCTGGTTCACAGGCTTCAATTTTCTATCTTGTTTGTTTTAAATTTGCTGTTTGTTTAAAACAAACATTTTAATTTCTATTGCATTCAATGGTGAAAAGGAATAATGGGGACAGAAAGAGAAGGGGACAAAGGGAGAGGGAAATAAAAAAACCTGAAGAGTGGAAATTGTTTCAAAATTAATTTTTTGCTTTTGATGAAAAAGTAGAAAAATTTGAAAAAACAAAAGCTTTTCATGGAAGCTTGTTGTTTCAAAGAGAGTCCAATTTTCATCAAAAAATGTTTCATGTGAAAAATTTTGACCTGGTCTAGTGCCCAAGCATTGGTGTATGAGGGCTTGCTCAGAATGAAGCTACTGCAGAAAGCATAACCAGGGACTCCTGGACGTATATCTTGGGTGTAATCCTATATGAGTCATGGTCTTATGGTCCCTCTCCACGTGGGATAACCCATTTACTACCCTGGATAATTCTGTTGGGGAGGGAGTGGGAAAACTTTTGTACCCTTCTGAGCGCCAGAAGTTACTTAGGGGGTCATGGAACCTATTCATGACCACAAAAGGAAATGCCACACAGAACAATAATAGATTTTCTGGTAGCAACATGGAATTTTTGGCGCTAGATCCTCTGCAGAAGAGAAACAAGGATGGCATCTATGGGTGTTACTCTGGGAGGGAGGTATTTAATAGGGTGGCAGATTCTAGGACTTTGCATGGGGTTGAAAGGATCTTCTGTTGAGCTGCCATAATGTCAGGGTCTTTAACCCTGCATACAGATAGAGAGGTGTTTTTTCTGAGTCACTCCAAGGTTAGATCAGGTGAGTCCAGTTAGAGCCAATCCAAGATCATGAGATGAGTTTGAGAGTCTCTCAGGCAAAGGGAACTAGGTCCAGGTGCAATAGCCAAGCACAGGGAGAAAGCATAGGCAGATATTCAAGTTTTCTTTTTGTTATTTAAACTAATAAAGGCAAAAGTATAAATTTAGACCATATTCAGTATATTTTCTGTGCACAGCATGACTGGAACCCAGGGTCCCAACCATATCATACACAGACACAACTGAAAGATACAGTCATTAGAAACAGAGCAGGATTTAACTTAGAAAGTGAAATGCATCAATTAATGTTTGTAGCCAACTGTGTGTAGAAAAATACATCAAGGGCCTGAGTCTTCTCTCAGTTATATTGGTATAAATAAGGAATAATTCTGTTGAAATCCAAGGAGTTACATCAGGACAGAGTTAGTTAAGTGAGAAGAGAATTAGATCTTAAATGTCAGAGCATTTTCTCCCAGGCTACAGTAATCATATATGGTATCTTTTTACATCTGATTATTATAAATTGCCAGGACATTTCAGCAATAAAACAGGGACTGAAAAATCTGCAAGGACAACATGAGGTATGACACACACTATGCACCAAGAGCTGTCAAATATCTGAGCAAATAACATGTCCAAAAGGTGGGGTTTGGGCAATAGTTAGTAATGTTCTCATCCCACTTTTCCAGACTCATGTGTTAGGACTATACTTGGAAAGGAAACAGCTGTTTTTGGGAAAGAGGGAGAATTTTGTTTGGGAAAGGTACAAAAAAAGAGAGAGAGCACCAATTTTGTCTGATTCCATTTGAAGCATGACCTATTCAGCCAGAATGTGTAGGACGCTTTGATTTGAGAATGTATATGTTAAATATATTTGGTGAGGGGGAAAGGGAGACAGGGAAAGCATAAACTGTACAGCCCAAAATTCCAGGAAGTGAAACACAACAACTTCATCTCATAGTAAAAACCAGGGGATGCTCTTTGGGATATATCTTAAATCTCAGGCTGTTTCCTATCTCTCAGAACTAGGACCATTAGCTCCGATTCTTCAGATCCCGTGACGTGATATGTTTATCAGCATGGTATAAACAGAAATTTACAATGATCTTATGCATTCAGTCCAAAATCAGGAGCTGCCTCCACAGGTTCAGAAGTTCCTCAGTAAGGAAAACCTGTGTGGTTCCACTGCATGGATTTGGTGGGACAGTGGCTCCACATGGTCCCCCTATATGGGAATGCACAGGGAGCAGGGCTGGGGATCCTTTTCTGCTTGAATCTTCCCTTCTTACCCCACAAGGGCCTTGTGAGCCTACTCCAGACACTACACACATGTAGGCTCCATGAAGTAGCTCCACACCCTGGAGTGAGGGTGGGGTGGGGGAGGTGCTTTATGTAACAGATTTGTTAATTCTTCTGAGTGTGCACAGCTATAGTATTTATAGGGCAGGACTGAAGGAAGTCCTGGCCTGTACCGCTATCAAATATATTTTAAATGCTATAGAAATGCTTATCAATAAATATAAAACATTGTGGCCTGGAGTAGACACTCCATGCATGGACTGTCACTCTCCCATGTGTATGTGGGGGTTCAGCTACCTCTGTGACTGCCTGTCCCCTTTCTCTAGACCTTACAGAAGATGCTTCATGGCCCAGGGTCAACACAGGGGAGAAAACAGGGACTGGGGAGCAGAGGGGTTGGAGGAAGTAGTGGACTGACAACATCCTAGCTCCAGTCAGTAAAGATAACACAGCTTGAAGCTGTGTAATCCTTCTGGCAGGGCACTCCCACCAGCACGCCAGAGGCGGCCGTGGCCAGGAGAGTCTCCAATAGTACAGCTGCCATTGAACCACACTGCTAAGGAACCAAGAAAGAAGGGCTGCTGAGAATCAGAGGTGGTGCAGATGGACATGGTCAACACACAGATGTCCCTGAGGCTCCCCTGAGACCTGCCAGTTTCGGGGGGGAGACCTACAGCCTTCTTTTTTGAAGAGGGATACAAACCTCACCCGTCATTCCCTCCTGCCCCCAACAGAATAGTGTTTGGAGCTTTCCATGAGGTGATCTGTACTGATATATCCTCCCACCGAGCCATCTGCCTAGGATTTCAAACTGGTCTGATATTATCTAGCTATTTCCTATCTTTTAGTAAAGTAACTGCAGCAAATATGCTGTATTCTATGGAATGCATTATGCTAACAACGTCTGAAGCTCATCACACAGCAGTCTCATAAAAGGATTATACACAAGATCTGGTGGAAAGGCTGGGTTTGCTGTTATCATGGAGAGGAAGAAGGTAGATAAAGAAAGTTACACAAGGTCCAGGCCACTGTTAAATCTAGAAGGTCTGATCCTGATGGAAGATGATAAAAAGGCTCCAGAGGGTCTTCAGAGTTTTGGATCCTTAGCCCTTACACCATTTTTATGCTGATGTAACTGCATGGGGCCTGACTCTCCACTCCCTTATATCATTTTGACTTCAATGGAATCACACCAGCTTAAAACTAGTGTAGCTGAATGGAGAACCCGTTGGATTGTCTTCGATGGAGTTACTTCTAATTTACATTGATTGCGCCTGCAAAGGTTGCACAAGAAGCATAACAAAGGGGGAAAGATGGCGTTACTCAGAGCTAATGGTATTTACAGTAGCCATTTCTTGAAAAAGAGTTAATATTGGGTAGCAGTAGTATGTGCAACTGCTCTTTCTAACAAAAACATTATTAAAATGGAACTAATCGCGTAAGAACCAACCATGGACCCTAAGAAGCATTTAGATAGAAACTTACCACTGTATATTAAACAGACATTCTTTCCACTAAACAAGATGTAGAAATATGTCATGCTACCTGGAGCATGGATTAATAATGTATCAGTCTTTCCAGTACACATGTTCTCACACACACACACTTAAAATGGGAACTTTTCCCACATTCTGCAGTGTGGAAGTTGGCCACAGTGAATGACGGTTGGGGCAAAGGTGAGAACTTATAATGGCACATTCATTAACTGATGAGAAAGATGCAAAGCTCACAAAAACGTTCATTTTCTTCATTTCCTTGCCTCACAAATTCTGATCTATAAACATTGCATAGACAGTTTGTTACTCTTTAAGGGCTTGATTCTGCTCCCACCTCAAGTCAGTGGACAAACTCCCGTTGACCTGAACAGTATAAGACCAAGCCCTAAAATGTCTTCACAACTGGAGTTAACATAAACATAAGAACTGGTCAGAAAGTGGTAATTGTTTTTCCATGGGAAATTCTGATAGATTTTCATTTGTTGTGGATTTGTTTCCAAAAATGTGTTATTTTGACAAAAAAAAACCCAACCCATAACAATGAAAGCCCATTTTTCCTCCAATTTTTGGTTTTACCTTTTCCCCCGCCCATCTCAGCCTGCTTAGTCCGAAGGAAAACGCACCATTCACAATCCTTTTAATCTTTTATTTAAAGATACAGAAAAGAAAAAACAATTACAGCATTTGAAATGTAAAGTATTAAATAAGGCTTTCAGTTTAACAACAACATAAGAATGGCCATACGGGGTCAGACCAAAGGTCCATCTAGCCCAGTATCTGCTCTTGTTCCCTTTAGCTGGAGAGCGTCTTTAGAAGGAAAATGCCCTTCGTTTGACAATCTCTGATAATAACTGTCCTTTGTGGGGAAAAGAGAAGACGTTAGTTGAGATGGGCTGGAGCTAACGTCTGTTGTTAAAGTCTGATCCCATTTCCTAGAAGGCAAAACGAGACAAACACACAAGAGGGAAGAGAAAAGCACAGTGGTGAGAAAAGCTGCAGCTTCTCTCTCTGGTGTTGACTTTCACTTGCAACCTCACTAGATGTCTGCTCAGGTCTAAGTTTTAGGCCCAACCCAGACCTGACCTGATTCTGTCCCAACCCCACATCTGAGTCAGCAGTTACCCAGACTCCTATCCGTGGGGTCGGCTCACCTCGCCAGGCCCATGGGGTTGGTGCAGCAATGGCTGTGTGTCCATGGCATGTGGCTTGCTCCTGCTGTCTGCCCACCCCCACTGTGCTCTGTGTGCTGCAGAGAGAGAGGTACTGCCACTCTGACACAGTCACTCGGTGCAGCAAGGTAACAGAGCCTGGCAGAAGCGGGGCACCCAGCCACCAATCCCCCAGGCAGGAAGAGAACTTCCCCAAAGGCAAGAGGATCCAGCTGTTTTCCCACCTGACATCACCGCTGGTTTGATTTGGGAAGCTCTCTTGTTATTAGACTAGAAGACTAACAAATTCTGAAGCATGTGTACCATGGAATGCTGCCATATGGCCAGCGATCACATGGGCGCCAAAAGCTTTGATTGTGCAATAAGGTTGCCATTGATGGACATAAGTTAAATATCCAGCCAGATCTTCTTAAGCATCTTACCAGACATCAATCTAGCTGGTGCTCAATACTCAAGGAGTGCACATACCTTTGGGATTTGCCAGGATGATGATGATGGAAGTTGTGTTTCCAAAGAAAATTAGGAAGTTTGAGGAGTACTATATCAGGAAAGTTATATAGTATTTTCACTGCATTATGTAATTTACATACAATAGCAACAAGGGAAGATGACTTTACCAGATATTTAGATGATTTTGTCCTTAAATGTACATAAGAACTTAAGAACAGCCATACTGGGTCAGACCAAAGGTCCATCTAGCCCAGTATCCTGTCTTCCAACAGTGGCCAATATCTGGTACTGCAGAGGGAATGAACAGAACAGGTAATCATCAAGTGAACCATCCCATCACCAATTCCCAGGTTCTGGCAAACAGAGGCTAGGGAAACCATCCCTGCCCATCCTGGATAATAGCCATTGATGGACCTATCCTCCATGAATTTATCTAGTTCATTTTTGAACCTTGTTTTAGTGTTGGCCTTCACAAAATCCTCTGGCAAAGAGTTCCACAGGTTGACTGTGTGTTATGTGAAGAAATACTTCCTTTTGTTTGTTTTAAACCTGCTGCTTATTAATTTCATTTGGCGACCCCTAGTTCTTCTGTTATGAGAATGAGTAAATAACACTTCCTTATTTTTTCTCCATACCAGTCAAGATTTATTAGACCTCTATCATATCTGCTTCTTAGTCGTCTCTTTTCCAAACTGAAAAATCCCAGTCTTATTAATCTTTCCTCATACAGAGGCTGTTCCAAACCCCTAATCATTTTTGTTGCCCTTTTCTGAATCTTTTCCACATCTGCACACAGTATTCAAGATGTGGGCATACCAAGGATTTATATAGAGGCCATATGATATTTTCTGTCTTATTATCTATCCCTCTCTTAATGATTCCCAACCCTCTGTTTGCTTTTTTGACTGCCACTACACATTGAGTGGATGTTTTCAGAGAACTATCCACAATGACTCCAAGATCCTTTTCTTGAGTGGTAACAGCTAATTTAGACCCCATCATTTTATACGTATAGTTGGGACTATGTTTCCCAGTGTACATTACTTTGCATTTATCAACATTGAATTTCATCTGCCATTTTGTTGCCTAGTCACCCAGTTTTGAGAGATCCTTTTGTAGCTCTTTGCAGTCTGCTTGGGACTTAACTATGTTGAGTAGTTTTGTATCATCTGCAAATTTTGCTACCTCACTGTTTACCCCTTTTTCCAGATCATTTATGAATATGTTGAATAGTACTGATCCCAGTACAGACCCCTGGGGGACACCACTATTTGCCATTCTCCATTCTGAAAGCTGACCATTTATTCCTACCCTTTGTTTCCTATCTTTTAGCCAGTTACCAATCCATGAGAGGACCTTGAGGTGCCATATTAGAGATATATTTCCATGCTCATACTCACATCAGGTGGACTTGTGCTCAAAGGCTACTAATATTTCTAAATGTACAATGTTTTACTATAGACTGCTTTCCAAAAAAGGTCACATAATGGCATTGAATTTGCTTCATTATAACTTTTAATCACCATCTAGTTATAATGATTCTGTTTACAGATCAGTTTTTAGAAATCTGATTTCTGATAGTGAACCCTTTAAATAGTATCTCCTGCTTTTTCTTTTTTAAAAGTATTTGGAGAAGGGGTTTGCTCTTCTGTTGATTTTTATAAAGTTGTCAAGGTTCCTCCCCCACTCTGAACTCTAGGGTACAGATGTGGGGACCTGCATGAAAAAACCTCCTAAGCTTATCTTTACCAGCTTAGGTCAAAACTTCCCCAAGGTACAAAATATTACCCCCGTTGTCCTTGGACTGGCCGCTACCACCACCAAACTAATACTGGTTACTGGGGAAGAGCTGTTTGGATGCGTCCTTCCCCCCAAAATACTTCCCAAAACCTTGCACCCCACTTTCTGGACAAGGTTTGGTAAAAAGCCTCACCAATTTGCCTAGGTGACTACAGACCCAGACCCTTGGATCTTAAGAACAATGAACAATCCTCCCAACACTTGCACCCCCCCTTTCCTGGGAAATGTTGGATAAAAAGCCTCACCAATTTGCATAGGTGACCACAGACCCAAACCCTTGGATCTGAGAACAATGAAAAAGCATTCAGTTTTTTACAAGAAGACTTTTAATAAAAAATAGAAGTAAATAGAAATAAAGAAATCCCCCCTGTAAAATCAGGATGGTAGATATCTTACAGGGTAATTAGATTCAAAAACATAGAGAACCCCTCTAGGCAAAACCTTAAGTTACAAAAAAGATACACAGACAGAAATAGTTATTCTATTCAGCACAATTCTTTTCTCAGCCATTTAAAGAAATCATAATCTAACACATACCTAGCTAGATTACTTACTAAAAGTTCTAAGACTCCATTCCTGTTCTGTCCCCGGTAAAGACCAGCATACAGACAGACACAGACCCTTTGTTTCTCTCCCTCCTCCCAGCTTTTGAAAGTATCTTGTCTCCTCATTGGTCATTTTGGTCAGGTGCCAGCGAGGTTACCTTTAGCTTCTTAACCCTTTACAGGTGAGAGGAGCTTTCCCCTGGCCAGGAGGGATTTCGAAGGGGTTTACCCTTCCCTTTATATTTATGACAAAAGTCAACAAGGAAGAAACTGATTACTTACCTGTCTATACATAAATGAGGCAACTAAAAGTAGTAAGTAGATTTTTAAAAAACAGATAGAGAAAAATGTACTGACTTCTTTTGATATACAAGATGTTGCTTGTCACTATAATAGGTACATATTTTTATGGACACAGGTAGGATTAACTTGGAAGCCTCTCTTTAAACTTTGATTTCAGGAATGCTGTTACACTGAGTTAAAGAAAGAGAGTCCCATAAACTAGCAAAAAAAGATGATGCACAACTCTGGTCCTGTGGTTTTCATCCTTTTTCTGCAGCCTTTCACTTCAGAACAAAAGGGGCATTATGGAGCTCCAGGAGCTATCTAAAAGAAATGAATGGAATACATACAACAGCATTTGAAGCCAAATGAAAGGCCACATGCTTTAGTATTTTAATAAAAGGAGTATTTGTGGCACCTTAGAGACTAACACATTTATTTGAGCATACGCTTTCGTAAATTTCTTAGTCTAAGGTGCCACAAGTACTCCTTTTCTTTTTGCAGATACAGACTAACATGGCTGCTACTCTGAAACCAGTATTTTAATACTGTACCTTTATATACATACATATTTAAAACAGACCTTTCCCCACAGCTTTTTTAATTTCCTTAAAACCAGCTACTTTATTAAGAACAGCAGTGCCCAGAGCACCAACCAACCAAGATCCAAGGGCCACCAACCAAGATCAGGATCGCACTGTGATTGCCAGTGTACATACACACAGAAAGAGAGAGAGAGAGAGTTCCTGCCCCAAAGAGCTTACAGTCTAAATACATAAGACAGAGGGTCAATGGAGCTAGGGCAATGTATGCCTGCTGAAGAACTGCCCCAAGTTACTTGTCCAAGGTCACGAAGGAAGGCTGTAGCAGAGCTTGGAACCAGTTCTGAAGTACACAGGAAGAGAGGCATGTCTCTTGACAAGGCATGTCTACACAGTGGGGTGATGCACTCTATGGGAGTGTGATTTCTAAAGCACACTAAGCCATTGTGTTTTAATTGGTCTCTGTAGACCCTACTGATGTGCACTAAAGGTTCCCTTTCAAACTGCACTATGTTAAAGCACACCAGCAGGGTCTACATGGACCAATTAATGTGCAATATGTAAATGAGCTTTAGCAACCACACCCCTGTAGAGCACATTACCCCACCATTTAGATAAAAGTCTTAAATAATAAACAGGAGTGAATTGAAATAGAGATTGTATCTGAGCCACTAAGTAATAGTGACCATACGATAATTAGGTTCAACCTCCCAGCAGCACATAAGATACCATACATTGAGACTGAATGTGACAAAGGTTTCAGTTAAATGAGAAGGTTAATCAAAAAGGCCCTAAAGTTCAAGGAAGTAAAATCCAGAACTAGATAAATTCAGCATTTTCGTCAAAACAGTAGAGCTTCAAGTTCGATCACTTTACTTGGCCCACATGTTTACTCAGTATAAAATGGCAATTCCGATCAACCTCCTTCCACATTAATGTAACTCCAAGCAGTAGGACCACTTTCCTGAACGTTTTCAAACTCATCTCTCCTTTTGCCAAATAGCCATTTCCCCCTAAATTTACCAGGTCACTCAGGCCTGCAATATTGATTAATTTAAATATTACAATGCTTTTCAGGCTCATACTAATCTTCAGTCAAATCACCCCAGATAATTCATTGTAACCTTTCTGCCGGTCAGAGTTGGCAGCAACAAGGGCCGGGTTCAGTATCTGGCCGGGTTCCATTCCAATAACACAATGCAAAACCAGCTCGAGCCCCCACCCAGTGACCTGGGACAAATATATACCACCCCCGCTGGGCGCCTCCAAGAGGCAATACTTCCCCTCTCGCAAGCACATAGTCTGAGTGTAGCAAAAAGCCTTTTAATAACAGAGAGAAACAATGTGGCATTATGTTGGGGAAAACACCACCAACAGGACTCATAACACAACCCATGAGCAACAAACCCACCCCAAGCAAACTGGGGCATGCCCTTTCCCTTTGGTTCTTGAGTCCAGCAACCCAAAATCACCCAAAGTCCCAAAAGTCCAACAACCCAAAAGTCTCTGTCCCTGGTCAGGGCAGCCCCAGAGTTCAAAAATTTATCTGCAGAGTTTTACCTCCCAACCTGGGTGGAGATGGGTGGGGGGGAGAAGTTAAGTGGCACCTTACCTGGTCCAAAGCTGATGGCCCCACCTCTCCATGGGGCTCTGCTCTGCCAGCCACCCCATGAGCTGCTCTAGGCATCCAACAAACTGCTCTGCTCCCCAGCCGCTCCGCTCGCCATCCCGCAAACTGCTCCACCGTATATCTTCAGGCTCCCTCACTACTTAACACAACACTCAGTGATTTCAGCTCTGAGTAAGTTTAGCTCTTTTGTGATTTCAGCTTGTAGTAGGGGAGCCTCAGTGCTGGTGCACCATTAGCCCAAAGTGAATTCAGCTCAGCAGCCTGTAACTAGGCTCCTAATGGAATCAAAATTAGCTCTGATATTCCACAGTGGAGAGAGGAGGAAGTGCAATTAGCATGTAAGGCCCTCAGCAGGGGGCCCATGCCACCAAGTATTAATACCTGTCCCCAGCCTCTCTCTCAATTCACAGAGTTTTGGAACCCATGTCCCTTGCCTAGCGAGTGCTACTTAGTTGATGGTGAGTCCCTCCATCATAACAAAAGGCCAAGTACAGTTCCACTGTCCTTGATTCCTATAATCAGGGTAATAACAATTTATTCTTCCTTCCCCAATAACAGAGACACTGGGGATCCCACAACACCCAAAGTGACCATTTGGGCAGCTATGGCCTCATTCTAGGCGGAGTGGGCGTGCCTATGCAAATGAGATCGGCCCCTGAAGTTCTTTTCCACAATTTGCCACACCTCACCATCAGATGTCAGGGTGGAGCTCATCCTGACTCAGAAAAATAATTGAGATCACTTCTGGCCCAACCCTGTTACTCGCATTTATAGCAAATAGCAACTCACTCCAAAAGTGGTCCTACTAATTTCAAGGCACAAAATACCTTACTCTAAGAGTAGCCCCATTGATTGCATGGCATACAGCCACATTTGCCCCACCTCTGCTTTGCCAAGGGCAACTCAGTCACAGCTGAGGATAGAGTCCAGAGTGTAAATTAAATCATTGCCTCAAACACATCTATGGAAGCAGTGCCCATTTGGCCCACAGTAAGTAATTTAGAAATAAGACAAAATTCACAGAATCTCCATTAATAGCATCCTTATCACCACCACCTCTATTGTCACCACCCATTCTCTTGTCTCACACCAGCATTTCTTTTACACTCTTTATAAATGTGAAACCCTGACCCTATTTTAGTAGGTGGGAGTCCTATTGACTTCACTAGAACCAGAATTTCACCCAGATGTGTTCAGTGGTCACAGGATTATATGAAGCTGACCTCTACATTAAGGACTGTCCATTCCACCCCACTCGGTTTTACACGGATAACACCATTTAAAGCCCCTGGAATCACACTGGCATAAACATGGTGGCACGGAAATGAATCAGAATGTAGTTTACCAAGGGCCTACTCATGCACCATTAATGTAAATGACAAATCTCACAGCCTTCAGTGGGAGTAGGATCAGGTCCTAAGTAACACTAGGGACCTGATTTTCCTCTCACTTACAATGGTCAACTCCAATTATTTCAACAGATTTGTATAGTGGTATAAGCGGAGGATCAGGCACTGGCATTTTGAGGACCATCACAGTATATGAAAGAGATAAATATCTCTATTATTCTCTTTAAAAAGTCCTAAATAAAAGGAAAACAATCATTTTGCCATTTTATAATATTTTGTGTTCTGAGGCCTCTAAGAAAAGTCTGTTGGAAAAATAATTATTTTAAAGGTAACATATTGATATTATTATTAATAGTAGGTTTGTTAGAGTTTCTCAGTTACTTTGCTTCATGTTTTCCACTTTTGAAGGACAGTTCATCAATAGTTCGTGCTGAAACCTGCAGCAATTAGTTGGTAAGTACAGTTTGTTCTTCAGATAGAATGTGTACGTGGTGGAGGACACAAAAAAGAATAACACGGAAACCAAGATCACAACCTGTAACCTTCACTGAGACTAGAAGGTGATTTTATTTGAACTACCACTTTTCTCCATGTGAAGTGACCCATTTTTATACTATAGCATCTTGTAAATTCTCTCTTCAGACCATCTAAGCCTTTATATTTATAATAGATCCCTTTTGGCTTGAGATGAGAACATATCACAAAATATCTGTGTTGTGCATCTGTTAATCATGATATTGCCTTACTGATTTAAAGTAGCCTCTTTGTGGAGAGATCTTGTCAGACATAGCTGGGAACTACCTCTAAAAATGTTGATTTCCAGAGTCATTTGGTGTTGTTTATACCTATAAACGGATTAACCCTTGCACTCTTCTTTCAACATATCAACTCTATTTTCCATTCAAAATGTCAAAATAAACTAAGTTCCTGGTAGTTTTTTATTAAGTAACTCTATATGTCAATACCATAATTGCTTGCTCTTATGAATCTCTCTGTCCTCACCACTCTTGTCTCAGTTTTTCCAGATGATTGTAATCTAGCCATATGTGGGGCCTGGTGTTTGATGATCTCCTCTCAGTCATGTGTTAGTTGCTTCTTGGTTGCTAAGAGACACAGAACTGAAGATTTCCCCAAAGTCCTGCAAAGTATTTCCTTCTGTTTACTCAAACTCACAGGGCACATGCCAACCTTGCACTATAAGTTTACCTTGTCATCTCTCTCCTGTACTGCTTCCAGGTATAAAGACATTTTGTCCTGGAAAACATTTTTCTCCTTCCACTGTTATTTTTCTAAAAAACAGAAATGAAATGCCTGGCTTTTCCCCTCTAGTAATCAGCAAGACATATCTGGTAATATACCGGCTTTGACACTTTATATGTGGGCATGCGTGCCTGGACACGTGTGTGTGTAGGATATCACCATCTAGTGGCTGACTGCCAGAGAGAATAAATGGTCTACAACTACCACTGACTTTGCACGATATTCTTTAGCTCAAGTGGCAGAGATTGGTATTTTGGAGCTGAAGGACTAAGTTCCTATTCCCACATCCTCAGGCAGATATGGCTTATATGTCATGTATATGTATATACTAAAGGTGTTTGCTGTCTGCAGCACATGGTTCCATTATAATACCCCTGCAAATCCATTAAAAGTAGAATTGGAAAAATAAATGGATGTAGAACAATGCCTGTTTCATCTGGGGTGACAAAGTTTAGAGTTAACCAATTGGAAGATGATCAGGATCAGCTTATGTGCAGCAAAAGTGAAGAGATGTCTGGACTGGGCACTTTCTAAAGACCTGAAATTAATCAATTTAGGGCCTAAATCAAAGCCCATTGGAGTCAATGGAATAACTCTTCTTGACTTTAGTGGCCTTTGGATCAGGCCTCTGAAGAGGCTGCAAGGATCTAGTAGAATATAAGGTACTGTGAGCCCTGTAATGTGATTATAACATGACTTGGTCTAATCTACAGAAGCAAACTCAAACTGTTATAACATAGTTAGGATGCAGCCACATTATGACTCTGTTTTCTAACAGGGTTGTAACTATAATATAGATACACTCAAAGAACTTATGTACGAAGTATTACTATGCTTTGTTGTCTAGATATTTCTTCACCTTTCTTCCTCTTCACATTTAGATGTCTGCCTATAAATACTTGACCAAATGCTGAATAACTTACTCAGGACCCATCCTGCAGCCTTTATTCAGACAAACCTCCCGGGGTTGGACTAGATGATCTCCTGAGGTCCCTTCCAACCTTGATATTCTATGATTCATCCCGAGACTCCTTTGTGACTGAAGTCAATGGAAGTTTTGCCAATATAAGATATGCACGATCAGGCCCAGAGTAAGGAATTCAGGATTAAGCCCAACATCTAGAAACAGATAGAAATACAAGTATAACCAATAAAAATAAAGAAAACAAATTTAATTTTTCTTTTGTTTGGGTTTATATTGTACAAAGGGAGACAGTGAAGGCTGAAGGAAAATTAGCAACTGCCTATTTATGTTATCATAAACATACACAGAAGCCAGTATAAAAGGAAATGTTTCCCTGCCTTGGTTTTTCAGTGAGATTTGTTTCCTCTGGAAAGGATTGATCATGTTTTTATGAGAAAAAAAGTTTGATTGCAGAAATTTTGAAACTACTGTGCATTATGAACCCTAAAAGCCAGTAGTGATGATTTTACTGTAAAGAGATTTGGTATATTATAGATAGATTTCCCATTGTGCAATATTACTCCTTCTAAAGTCGGGAGAGACAGCACTGTTTTCTAAATTATGCCTAAAAAAGCCATAACTCTTCAGAACTATGGAAGAATGGAAATAACAGGCAGTCCTTTTTACTGTAAAAAGCAATATAACTTAATAATGAATCACTTCGAACCATCCATCATATACCCCATTATAAAAATATTTTTAAATCACATTGTAAGGGAGTGAACCCAATAAATCTGAAAATATGCTAAGTCCTATGGGAACCATATTACTTTTCCTGGTAGGTCAGATTTTGCACCACAGAAGTCAGTAAGAGTTTTGCCACTCACTTCAAAAGGAGAAAATCCGGGAACTTTATGTTGTCACTTTAAATGACAGTGCCCCAGACTGATCATACTATTGGAGTACATTCATTCTTCTCTCATCAGCCAGATATTTTACTGAGTAGTTTAATAAAAGGAGTATCACACATGTATATAGTAAGCGAGAAAGATTCAGATCATAGTTACAATGGTGTAAACCAGGAGGAGTAACATCACCGGGAAATCAGTGTCACTGAAAGGAGAAACAGGCCCCACTACTGAGAGAAAGTTGCAGGTGTACGCTTACCTGTTCTTTATTATAAATGACTCCAGAGGGTTTCTAATCACTTGAGAACCTCCTTAAAGTAAACATCTGTTCACATTTATATTCAACTGCAGTATATTTTCCATTTTTTGGCATTTAAAATATAGTCTCCTTTCAATTTAAAAAAAGCATGTGCTTTTCATACTCATCATAAAAAAGCTTCTCTGCTCAGCTCAGCCCTGATTCCTAGCAGGTGATACAAGTTCTTCTGTGCGGCAGCAGAGCGACATGAAACAGCAACATTTGTAAAGCGGATATAAAGCATGCCAAGAAATCCTCTTGCTTTGGAAAATATGCCAGTAAAGTTCCAAGCCAGGGCCCAGTCCTGCAGCTCTTAATCGTATGAGTAGCCCAGAGGAACTCCTGGCCAGCTCAAAGTCAGTGTCAGTATAATGGAACAATTTTATAAAAAAAGCGCATTTCAGCTCTTCACACTGTGTAATTTAAGCAACATTTTAACTCGTAAAAGCACATGTAAATGAGCAAATGAGTAAAAATACCACAACACATTATCCCAGCGCTATTTCCTTGTTCTGGTAGCTTGTAAATTTGAAAGCTGAATAAATAATGTAAGAAAATAGAAGTCAGACCTGTTTAAGGATGGGGCCACCACGTTTCCTACAAACACGCACCTGTTAAGGGTATGCTTACATAGTATTTTGGAGCCATGGGTGCAAGTCTGCCAGCCTGGGTCAACCGACTTGGGCTAGCAGGGTCACGCTAGCACTCGAAAAATAGCTCTGCAGACAGCACTTTGAAGTTGTGGGTGAAGCTCAGGCTGTAACTTCAAAGCACTGTCTACACAGCTAGTTCTAGAGAGCTAGCACAAGCCCCACTAGCAGGTTAGGTCTGTTGACCTGGCCTAGTAGGCTCACTCCAGTGGGCTCCAAAATGCTGTGAAGACATACCCTCTATTAGTCCTCATTCATATTGGCAATCTCGCTGCACTGCTGCTCTGTCTGTACATAGCACCAAGGAGCATCTGCATAGGGCTCTAATGCCATGGATGCACCTGACTGCGTGAGTTATCCCGGCAGTGAAAAATCCATGCAGGGGAACTCCTCACCCTATAGGACACCTGGACAAGGTCTCCACATATTGTCATATGGAGAAATGGGGCAAGTGCATGGGTTGAGGTCATGGCCAAAGGGGTCACGCACAGTGTTAATCCACAAGCGCCAAGCTCCATGGTGCAGGAGCGCAGTGGGCTGCAGCCTCTGAACACCTACCAACCAGAAGCTAGCTATGCAAGTTTGCTTCAGGACTTACGGCAATCTCTATTAGAAGTTAGGATGAAATTTTAATGGGGGACATGCTTGTCAACTCTGGTATTTCTGCCAACATCTTCTGTAGCCTCTGGTACTGGCCACTGTTGAGTACAGGATACTAAACTCGACGGGCCAGGGGTCTGATCCAGTGTGATAATTCCTATGTTGAAATTATTTAAGAGTTCTTTCTTCAGCTGCTCTTTGCTTCAGAGCAATTTCTGCAGAATAAAACCCCTTTAATAGGATTTGGCCCTATGTAAGGAAGATGCAAAGAACCCTATCATAACCTCCTCCAATAAGGCTCACAGAAGGACTGTTTCATGGCAGGACTCAGGAGATGCTGAAAAGTTCACCTCAGAGTTTCTGCCGAATGCTACACACAAAGGGAGAGGTTTATGGAACTGCAAGGGAAGCAGGGACCACTCTCCCTCACTATGTATGTATTGGTGACTCTCCCATACTGGGATGATAGGCCAGTGCCAATAAGGGCCAGGGTTAATGTGCTGTGAACCTATAATAAGCAAGTATCAGAGGGGTAGCTGTGTTAGTCTGGATCTGTAAAAGTGGCAAAGAGTCCTGTGGCACCTTATAGACCAACAGACGTATTGGAGCATAAGCTTTTGTGGGTGAATACCCACTTCGTCGGATGCATGTCACATGTCTCATGTGTCCGACGAAGTGGGTATTCACCCACGGAAGCTTATGCTCCAATACGTCTGTTGGTCTATAAGGTGCCACAGGACTCTTTGCCACTATAATAAACAGGCTTTGATAACCATGTGAGATACAGAGTCCCTTCTATACCTTATAGCACAGAGGAGGGAAGGAATGAGGGAGGGAAAACTTGAGAATAGTTTTCTAAGTAAGATGGTCATTAGCAATTACATAAATCTATTTTATTTGTTCTTATACTGGAAAACCCAATGAACCATCATTCATGTACCCTGTGACTCAGGGACACCTTAGTGCCAACTGGCAGAGGGCACAGGGTTTTGCAGGGATGCCTTGCATCAGATATTTGCAAGTTCACAGAACCTGGCAAGAATAGGGCTGGCATGCAAAATCCATACACATTCCTCAGAAAGGCTAGGAACAGGACACTCACACAAACACATTCCAGAAGGGTGGTACCAGAACACCCCGATACCAGGTATGGTACAAACACTCCCCACGAAGATAACAAGAACACACTGACCCTCCTAAAGGTAAGGTCAGGATGAGAGTATGATGAATAGAGATATTTTGATCAAATCAATATGTACAAGGTAAGGAGCAGTAACTAATCACTTCAGAGGGTCAATAAGTAACTTGTTTGTTTGGTGTATAAAATGAAGCCTCAATGGGAGTGTCTCTGCCTGGCCTAGGGAGGAATGGAAAATCCCGCCGTTCACTGAGCTTGTCCACTGTTACAGTCATACATGTATTAGTGGTCTGGTAGAGTCTGCGGGATACTAGTATCATGCTTCGTCAACCTGGCTGGGTGCCTTCGGATCTTAACGGATCTTGTGGTCATTGGGTGCCAGCTATATGCGCAGAGCTGGGATGGCATACAGAGGGAACACACGCAACCAAACATCTAACAACAGCATGTAAGATCTCTGCCAAGAGCCAGTAGCCCATTGGTCGTCATAATTATTGTGAAATGTATGTACAGAAAATGTTTAAGGAGTTATGTATCTATATTGAAAGTTATGTTCTTTAGCTCTTGGAGGTGAGGCAAGTCACCAGGAGGTGACATACCTCGGACAGGTTCCTTTCACGCAGGAGATAACTGACACCTATCTCCCTGCCTGCTCATACGTACATTGTCCACCTCACAGTGGAAGTCTTTTTGCATACTGAAGCTGATGTGAATCCAGAGATTGCCAAATTGATGAGAAAAACCACATGGGGAAAAAAAATCAGCAGAGGGGAGGAGGTCCTGTTTAGGAATATGGATAAAGGATTGTTCTGATATATCTAGGGGTACCAGAAGACACCCAGGATTCTTCACCGAGGAGGCAGGCTGACAACTTATTGTGCCTCCTGAAAGAGGTGTCACAGCCAGTCTCACTGCAAAGTGCTGGTGAGCAATACTTTATTAGACGTGAAAGTATCTTGTTAATTAAGCCTAGACTCTAGAATGCCTGCTATGATTTTATTTTAGATGTAAACATTTGTTTCTAATACTTCTACCAGCAGTTACTTGAATCTCTATTCTTTGTTAAATAAACATATATTTGATTTCTCTCATATTTAAGTGCTGAGGCTGTGATCTGAGGTGGAACTGGTAAGATGGGTTGTACTGTATCTTTGGATCTGTGAATACTGTGATTGTCCAGGGGATCAGGGGCTGGAGATGCTCAGCGGGCTCAGGGGCTGGAGGGGACCTTTTGCTAACCTGTAGAGGGAGAGCAGAGCCTGCGAAAAACCAGAGGGGAGTGCTTGTGTTACCCAGGGCTGGTGGGGTTGAGGAGCTGACCCACGGCAGGCACAGACGAAGCTTCCTCACGTTAAGAGCAGGTGGTAATGAGGTGCCTCACAGCCCTTAGTATCCCCACACAACATCACATCCTCCTTTCCTAATTAAAGTTTTAAAAATTAAAATTGACTAATAAGAAAATAAATCTGATAACGTCCCCAAACTGTTCAGTAGAGATGGGCCCCATTTGTAACATTCAGATCTGGTCTCTAAACTGCTCCTAAGACGACTTCAGCACTTGGCTTTTCACTTTTAATACTATCCCTGTAAAAAGGGGGCAGCGACTGGTGAAACCTGGCATATATGCAGGGGGATTATTAGTCTGCCTGACCCACTCAAAGCCATCTTAGAGCTAGATACACGAAAGTGGCTCTTCATTTTAAAATGGAGAGTCAACCAGCAAAAGAGCTACGTGTGTAGGGTACAGAGTGTGCAGAACTTCCCACAGTTCCACACTGTGCGGCTCTCCAGAAGAGTAGGGATTGTTGTAGGAGAAAAGACAGACACAACAAATAGCGATCACTGTAAAGTGTTGTACGTATGTTCAGGCGTTCAGATGCTTCTGTTTAGTTAAGAATCACATGTATCCTGTCAGCAGTGACACCGTTTTTCACTTTCAATGTGTGCAGTGCACCCAACTGTACTCTCAGATCCATTGAAAACCATGACCACTGTGCTACATAAAGATTTCAGCTAGAAGCTCTCTATGAAAAAAATAGACACTTATATTAAACACTTCTCATGCTTGTAATACAAAAAGCCATCTTGTTTATAGTGTTCCAAGTGAGCCCTTTTGTTAAAGATACTGTAATGGATTTGCTAAAACAGTTGACAGTGTTATTGTTAACCCTATTAATCAATCTGTAGGGATTTCCATCTGGGAGCCGTGTCCAACTATGCCTCAAGTGGAATGAATTTCTTATTTGACTTGTTCTTTCAGGGCCCAGTCCTGCTTCCATTGAAGTAAATGGTGAACCTTCCATTGACTTCAGTGGGTCAAGTTCAGGTCCTAATCAACTAATGGCAGGCATCTCTTCAGAAAGGAAACTCTTGCACAATGAATGTTGGATTAACAGTCTCTTTTTTCCCCCACTCAGGAATGATCTCATTTGGCTTCAATTGCCATTGGCCACAATGAAGGAAAGCATCTAACCATGTGCTGAGTTTTCAGCATTGAGTTCAATGTGACTCAAGCACATGCTTAAAGTTAAATATGTGCTTAAGCGCTTTCCTGAATAGAGGATCCATGTTTTGTCATATTATTGAAAGCTTAAAATGTTAAATATTATGGAGTATCAAGAGTATATACAGCTCTTTACAAAAAACCAAAAGTACATTATGCAATGAGATTCCTTCCCCAAAAACTAAGACTAAAGGTAAAATCCTGCCTACCTTATTAATTGGCTAGAGTGGGAATTTTGTATGGCTAAGCACTGAGTAATGACTGCAGGATTTGGCCCTAAAATACATAGGGAGAATGTATATCTTGTCAGGATTTACAATAAGACCTTGATAACATTCTTGGATCTCAAAGTCTGACATCTAGTGCTCTAATATTACAGAATTATGGTAATACATAATAAGCTACTGTTACAATTTACTTGTTTCCACAAATTTTCAATATTTGAAAAACCAGCTCCAAGCTGAAGTCACATTCGAGGGATGTGTGTGTGTGAGAGAGAGACTTTCCTATGGATTGCTGATGTTTATGTTATCTAGGATTTGTGTTCTAAACGTTCTTCTGATGGTGTGGAGATTGTGGGAGATTTTGGCATTATTTTTATGATTATATTATATTATGAATATTATATTTTTATGAATATTATGTGTGACTGGGTTTACCTACCTACTTCTGTACTGTGGGCTACATGGACTCAAAGGCTTAACTTCCACCTGAAGATCTCCACCCAGGAGACCAGGAAGAGAGACAATGATGTGGATTAACTCAGTACTTCACCAAGAGATAAAGTACTGCTTCCAACCTAACTGGGCAGACACCCCTGGCTTGGGACAAGAGAGGGGGAATTTCTGAGTCAGGAAAGTTGAAACAAAAGGATCTGATTCTATTAAAAAGCAGCCCTGACAAATGATAGAGGGGATTTTGGAAGAGACGCTGGCAGGGGCAGGGGCCGTGAGGGGGTCAGAGGTAGGATCCCAGGTGTTCTTTCAACCAGACGCTGAATGCTGCCTGAGTGAAGTAGGGACAGGACTGCTTAACTAAGCAAGGAGAAGCTAAGAGGTTATGTAAGATTCATGCATATAGGTCTTCTTTGTTATTTATCTCTGGCTGCTGTGTTTCTGTTGACAAATACTTTGCTTCTGGAAGCAAATTGTCCCTGCTGGAGGGGCCACAGCATGAAATAGGGGTGCTAAAACCTAGGGACCAGTCTGGGAGTGGCAAAGTCACAGGACTCCCCCTTGAGTGAAGGGGTGGCTCAGGGCCTAGCAGCAGGACAACTGCACTCACAAGAGATTACAGAAAGGTCCAAGCATAGCACACTCTATGAGCCACTATTTTTGTGTTTTTACAATCTAGAGTTTGTATTCTAAAAGTTCTAAGTTAGACAATATTATGGAACCAATCCTGCTCCCATTGAAATCAATGAGAGTTTTCTCATTGGTTTCAATGGAAGCTGGGTCCTAAAACTGCATTGATTTATCTAAAGGCAAATAATCATTTCTCTTAAACTCATCAGGTAGTTTACTGAGAAATAAGGGAGGGCAATATGTTTGTGTGCACTTAGATGGACATGTTCAAGGGAGTTCAATCTTTTAGCAACTCTTCATAATTTAACTGATCTGATTCTCAGCTCTTGAACAATACTAGGGACTGAAATGGAAGCACTTACTGCTAAGCCAAGTGCATGCTTGCTACCATGAATAGTCCTATTGAATGGGACAGCTCATGGTAGTAAGCATTGTGTCCAGTAGTAAGTATCTGCAAGACTGGGCCCTGAGTCAGCAGTCTGCACTAGATAGTAATTCTTTGTCCTTGTTCCTTACCCCTACATAAGAATCAAGCAAGTCAATAATAGCCTCCTGCCAACAAAAGGCAGGGGTAGTTACACCCTGTCACAGGGTGTCAGGTCATGTGTTGTCAAAAGAAAGGGCAGAGGCTATACCACAGCCAGTTAGGTCCTATGCTGATGACCCTTACCATGAAATGTGGTAGTACAGACTAGTGGCCAGAGTCAATAAAGTGGCCCTTCTGCTCAGGGCAGTGTGGCCCAATGGCCAGAATCAATAAAGCAGTTCTTCCATTCAGGGCAGCATGGCTCAATGACCAGACTCAATAAAGACGCACCCATTTGTGGGATTGCATGGCCTATTGGAAAACTGGGGTGCCACTCGGGGGGTGTGGCACCAAGGGTAGGGGCACTCAGGCCCTCCCTGCTCCTCTGAGCTCCAGCCCAGGGCCCTGGCAGTAGCAGGATTACTCACCACTGTGTCAGCAGAAAACCTCCTGAAACACGCTGACTGGTTCTCCAGTTCACCCACTGGAGCAAAGTCTAAGGCCCCTAAACTGCTTCCTACCCCGTCTTTGCTGGCGATGGTCCATGGTTCTCACAGATCTCTGGGGTCCTCAAGCAGTGTACTGACAGCTCGGCTTCCTCTCTGGGCTTGTCAGGCCATCTGGTATCCATCTGGGGCTCTGCGTGCCTTGGCTCTGGGGTCAAGGCCTGTAGCAACTCCCTGGAGAGAGCCTGCAATCTGCATCCTCTCCCTTCAGAAGCCTGCCTAGACTGAGCTGGGCCACTTCCTTTTAGATCTTACCTCCAAGCTGAGCATGCCCAGCAGAGATGAAGGGGCATGGCTTCCTCAGCCTACAGTGCACATTAACCCTTGTGGGGCCAGGGCAGGGTAGGAATACCCCGTCACATTGCTCTACAAGCAACACTGATCGATTCAAACGGTGAGAAGCAAGACTGTCTGCTATTCTAGGAAATGGAGAATAAATTAAACACAGAGCACACAATCTTAAATGAAGAACCCAGTCAAGCTAGCATAAAGTAATGATTATGGGCCCTACTGTGCCACTGATGTTAAGCAGAGATCTGCTTAAAATTGAGGCACAGTATAGGCCTATGAATTTACTTTGGATTGTTAAAGCAAACAAGTAGATAGATGTTAGGCCTTTTAAAGAATCAAAGGTAGATTCTAATCACTATTTGGTATAATTGTTCCTTATCTTCCTACCATACATATAGGGTCTTTTATATATATTAGCAAACAAACCCTATGCTTAGCAACAGTTTAGACCAAGAGTGGGCAAACTTTTTGGCCCAAGGGCCACATCTGGGTATGGAACTTGTATGGTGGGCCATGAATGCTCTCAAAATTGGGGGTTGAGGTGTGGGAGGGGGTGAGGACATCAGCTGGGGGTGTGGGCTTGGGGGTGAAGCTGGGGATGAGGGGTTGGGGGTGCAGGAGGGTGCTCTGGGCTGGAACCGAGGGGTTTGGAGGGTGGGAGGGGGATCAGGGATAGGGCAGGAGGTTGGGGCGCAGGAGGGGATCAGAGGTGCAGGCTCTGGGCGGTGCTTACCTCAAGAAGCTCGCGGAAGCAGCAGCATGCTCCACTCCAGTTCCTATAAAGAGGCATGGCCAGGTGGCTCTCTGTGCTGCCCTGTCTGCAGGCGCCTCCCATGCAGCTCCCATTGGCCATGGTTCCTGGCCAGTGGGAGCTGCGGGGGAAGAGCTTGGGGTGGGGGCAGCATGCAGCACCCCCTGGCTGCCTTTATACATAGGAGCCAGAGGGGGGACATGCCGCTGCTTCCGGGAGCCACGCAGAGCCATGGCACACATGGAGCGGGGCAAGTCCCTGACCCCACTCCCCGGCTGGAACTCAAGGGCTGGATTAAAACGTATAAAGGGCCAGATGTGGCCCCTGGGCCATAGTTTGCCCGCCCCTGGTTTAGACTGTAAGAGGACACGCGCCATTCATCCAAAACCTTAAAAAAATGGAAATAACTTAATGGGAAAGATAACATGCTCCAGTGCTCCATAAGGCTTTCACTTCCATCCACAGCAGACTCCCAAAGCAATACAGACCCCAGCGTCAAACTTGCACTAACCCAAAATCTTACCAGTGACCTCGTGTGCTTTTGTAACAACAGATCAGCACATCTGACTGTCACACATTCTATGGGGCAGTTATTGTGCCTTAACTCTGTTAAGCTTTTGCAGTCGAGTGCATCACACATTAAAATCCACGTGGCTGTGTTTATTTTAAAGGATGGAACGCCAGCTATACTCAAGCCTCAGAACAGTGCTAAATGGCAAACCACTGGCTCTATAGACGTGTATGGTATGTGATTTTCAAACACATTATGTGGCTCTCACCAGTAGAAGCAGGCTCATGGGATAATAGATTCATGAAGATTAAGCCATTTTTAAATTATCCAACCACAAAAAGGTATTGAAAAAAATGCGAACAGCATGAATATAACTGCTTTCTCATGAATGGATCATGCAAATATAATTTCAGCTTGGTGCAAAACTCAATTCAGTCTGAACTATAGACCCAGGACCAGTGCAATGGCTATTATCATTGTCTTACTTTTGTTTTTCCCCTTTTATCCCAAACATTCAGAGTTCTTTACATACTTGCTCTAAATGTATTTTCCACTATATCTGCCCACTGAGGTAAATATTTATTGTTTCAATTATTCATAATGCCAGTGTTAGCTAGGTCATCCTAGAACTTGGGAAATGTACATAGAAGAATTACCAACTTACAACTAAATTTTAACAAGCTTTCTGTGAGAGAAGAAGTCCCCCCCACACTCCAAACAAAAGCTACACACTCAGAGTTCAAAAATCACCATTCCTGAGACCTGGATTATTGATACAAAGGTCATTCCCAATAACACTTACATGAAACACCAGTCTATGACTTCACCCCAGCCAAAATTTTCTCCTCAAGCTTGGCTGCTCCTAAGGTTCCTTCTGTCAGACTCTGCCTCTTCCAAGCCCTAGTTTCCTCTTTCCTGAGGGGTAGTCCACTACCCTTATAACTGGCTGGGTAACAAGCCAGCTGCTCCCATGAGTCCGCAAAAAAGCTCAGTACCTTCCCAGGAGAGCGGGAAACCGATAACAGCAGGAGGTGTTTCAGGCAGACAGTGCCAGCCTGCTGCACTTTCCCACACAATTAAACAACATTTTCAGAAGTGCGTGTGCTAAACTGTGCACACGCTGTTGTGTGCAAGCAAACCTCAATGTGCTGTGCACACACAAGCCCTGACAAATCAGGGTTTGTTTGTGCATCCAGTGGTGTCTGCACAATCTCATGTAAGGCACACACTTTGGAATATTTGCTCCCAAGCTTTGAGCTGAGAACAAGCATGAAACATTACAAACAAATCTCTACTTTAACAGAGTTCTGAGTGCTTGAAAAGGGGCCTCTAATGCAAGTGTCTTCTTAGTCACTCTAAACATTACTTTCATGATGCTACAGTATATTTGAAAGACATTTACTGATCAGCATCCCTGTGATTAAAGTGCAAGATTACACTCTTTAAAATCCTTGCTAATGTGCTATTCCAGAGCTATGACCATGCAGTCATTCTATCAAAGAAACCATAATGTTCCACAAAATAAAGAGCCAAGAGTGTTAGGGCATCCAAGGAAGACCACACAAGATTACTTTATTAAGGCTGAAATGGGTTACCTTTGTGCCATTCCCACTCTCATTTACAATCATTGCCACTAGAATGGATTCATGTTGTGCCATTTTCTGCTCTGGTTACAATAAGAATGAAGTTTTTTAATCCACATAGATTCTTTGACTGGTTGAACATTCCCACTCTCCCTTTGATACAGCTTTGGCAGGTTGGAATAGTGAAATTGTCGGTGGATCAAAATACACACTTTGTAGGAAAAAGTTTTGATCTCCATTTTCTGTCTTTAGTCTTCACCTTTTGCCTTCGCCCTACCCCCAAAAGAGGTCCAGGATGGAACCAAGACAAGCACTCACAACTACCTTGGCCTAACCCTTAAAACTGCAAAACACTTTTTTCCTCCCATTTAACTTCCAATTGAAGTTATTCGCTCTCTCCACTAGGTGGCACCAGTTCAAGAAAGGAAGTCTCTTCTTCAAACCCAAACTATTCCCATGAAACTACTAATCCCCAAACACTCCCAGCTGAGCAGCTCATCTCTTGCCTACCCACTCCTTGTATCAGTGCCACAGCCCAGTCCTGGATCCCTGGCCACATTCTGGTTGTCACTCCTACATGCCTGCCAATATCTTCTGGCAAAAAAAGCCTGAATTGCAAATATGCATACATTTCAGATCTTTGCATAAAGCCAGGCATAAGCCATCTGAGGCACATGATTTCCTGTTTTACAGCTATGGTAGAACAACCCTCAGCATGGGGAAAGAATTTCACTCACTTGTGGGGAGTTCTGAGTGTTTGACAGAGGGCATACGCACGGCACCAATCCAACAAATAAATCAAAGAAACTTCCATTACACGTTTCCAACACTGATCCTACTTTTGTTCACAGTGAAAAGTTGTAAGAGAGTGGAAGGGGGAGGAATTCCTCTGAGCTAGGGTGGCCAGTGCCCAGTTTTCAACTGGAAAGTCTGGTCAAAAAGGGGACCTAACCATGTCCGGTCAGATCTACTGACTGGACACCCAAAGTTCAGCTACTGCCAGTGGGGGAAGCGGGGAGATGCTGGACATCACCTGCTCCAGCCCCTACTCAGCCAGGGCCACCTCCTACCTGCATCGGGCAGCTGCAACTCCCAGACCCTGCTCCGCAGGCGAGTCCCTCCTGATCAGGGCAAGAGTGGGAGAGGAAAAGCATTGAGCGATGAGGGGGGAGGGAGAAGAGGAGTGGACGGGGACAGGGCCTCAGGGGACAAGGCAGGGCAGGGCCTTGAGGGAAGAGGTGGGGCAGGAGTGGAGCCTCAGGGAGAAGAGGTGGGGTAGGGGAGGTTCCAGCACTCCTGCTGGAGTGTCCAGTTTTCAGATATGAAGTTGGCAGCCTTATTCTGAGCACCACCCTGACCTTATTTCTTACTCAGTGAGTCCCCAGAATGGCAAAAGGAAACACAGAAAATCAAATCAGTTAAACTGATTCTGTACTGATCTTCTTAGGAAGCCTGCAGGTGACATCTTAAGGTTGAATACTGGAAAGTCAAGGATCCAAAATATACATCCTATTTTTTCTCTTGCAAAAGTATTTGTTTTCTGATCTCGGGGGCCACCCTGAAAAATTCCAAGGTTCCTCCATGCAGTTCTCACCACAGATTTAAAACTTGAATAAAATTCAGTGAGAAATCTGAGAGATACAGGGATTGGGGGGCATATTTGTTTAGAATTGTGTCGTTTCAGAGAGTCTGGAGAATCTGGTCATGAATAATCCAAATTATGAGACGAGCCAAGGGACCAAGAGATAGCTTTGAAATATTTTAGTTTCAGGGATGTTCCCTTTGAAATCCTTTTGGATTTCATGTCAAATTCCCTCACATATCTTGAGCAACTTCCCTTAGAAAAAACTGCAGATTGCTTGAGCTTCCCTGTGGATGCATAGAAAGGACTAAACGCAAAGTCAACAGGAAGAAACCAGTAGGCTAAGCATTTGTGTGCCCCAAAGACACCTCTTACTGTATGGATGAAAGCAGGAGTGACCCTAGCTATTTTGTTGGCCAAAGCAGAATATGTTTTTGACATCCCCCTTCAACGGGCAAGAGAAAACAAAAATAAGAAAACACCAACCAATCATTACCACGCAAGAGCAGCTAGCCAATCAGAGCAGAACACAAAAAATACCATGTGGCACATCAATCCTGCCCCACCTGCAAGCTGACACCCAAGGAGACACCACGCTGTTCGTCTGTCCTAGAACCAGCTCTGGTTGTATGGTCCCTCTTCATCGTTGCAGGCTGGGATCCTTAGGCCATCTCCTGAACAAATTCCACATACTCCCCATATGGTACATCAGTTCCTTAGCTTCTGGCACTGCATCACCCTGCTGGTAGTCCCTGTGCCACAGTCTGAGTTGAAGTCTCCATCCATGGCCATCACAGAGCATGCCTGCCCTGTGATGCCTCCTGCTGATCTAGTGCAGTGCTGCGGGCACTCCCTGTCTCAGCTTTCTGCCTCTCAGAACCCTTTCAGAACACCACAGAGTCCAATGGACTATAACACAAAAATCCCCAGCTGGAGTTCCACTTAATTAAATCTAAATAACCTTGAAATTAAGTCCCTCCCCTTGGGGCTTATGGTCTTTGGGAGCTCCTCTCTCTCTTAGGAGACCTTCTTTCTATGAGCATCCCCTTGTAACCGAGCCCTGATGGCTTTCTATCAAGCCCAGGTGTTCATTATTCAATCAACTGCCTAGATGGGCTCATTCTCCTTAAACTAGCTCCCCAGGAGCAGTCTGAGGTTAGACTCCCTTTAAAGGGACCAACAATCCCATGCCACTGGCATACAAGGTCAGTTACAGAGGCTACATTTACACTGAGGAATTTTTTAAATGACCTCACCTTTCTTCTAGCACCCAGGCAGCTGTATGGGTGCCAGCAACAGTGGAAGTGCTAATTTTGACCAGCCACTGACATTTTTCTAACTGCAACGTAAAATCCTGCTTAATGCGGATCTAGACTATTTAGTGGTAAAAATGCCAGGGAATACTAGTGCTCCCACCCTTAGCACTGGTGGAGCTACAGCATGGCTAGAGCAACATGCTGTAGAAATAAAGAATAAAATAGAATAGGAATAAAGAAGACTACGGAGAAGTATCTTCTGCTTCCATGCAACATTCAAGAAACAGGACCGAGCCAAAGGCCCAGGACCTAGCCGGGTGACACACAGCTAAGCCCAGGCAGTCTGTTTTCTCCAAGATTCATTCCCACTATCTTTTCTGAACTAGTTATTTTACAAGCTTTTTGGCCTTCTCTTGTCCAGCCCTTTCCCCTGGGATAGTCTTCCCCTCGCCGCTCATACACAGGCATCCCCTTTATACGTGCCCCTGCTGACCACAGGCAAAACACGCTCCTCCCTTTCCTGTTCTCCTCACAGGGTGGACTTTTGGGGGCTTTCTCCTCTTCCTGCCTTCTATTTCCCCTTTTCTCGTTTTCTGTTATGGCTCTCCACACTCCCCCTGTATCAGGGGTGGTCAGCTTATGCAGTCCATCACAGTCTTATAAACTGCGTGTGACCGCATTCTCCACCAGATTGCCACCTAATAGGCTAATTGGCCCCTCTGGCCTGCTTTAACCCTTTCGAGAAAAGTGTGGGGAGGACACACCATCACAGACGGAGTTGGGGGAAGAAGTCAATGCATGTTGACTCTTTTTTCTTGTAGTCACCACCAGCAGCATATTTTCCTTAAAGGTCTGTTTTTTTCTGTAAGTGCAAGCTTCCCAGGCTGACATAATTAACAGGGTGCCATGTTTTCAAACAGAAAGACGTTGACAATTTATCATAAACTGACAAAACTTTTATAGACCAACTGCTTGGTTAGATAACCTAGGGAAGTCTGACTTTTCTAAGGGAAGCCACTGAATTTCATCTTAGCCTAAGAAAAGTTTGAAACTTGAGGGCTACTTTGTTCACAAATAAATGGCATCAATGATTGTTTACATTGTAACTAAGTAGCAAATTTTAAAAAAACTCGACAACTTAATTGCAATTTGACAGCTATAAGTAAAACCGCAATGGACTAAACTGGCAAAATCAATCAAACTGGCTCGCTGTACACTGCATAAGCCCATTCAGTATTGGATTAATTACAAAAGACAAATCAGTAAAAGCAGGATTTTATAAGAAAAGAACAAAGCATGAAAAAAAGTACCTGCCTTCAGATCTTTCCTAATGACAGGAGTATTTTAATATATAATCCTGTCAGGGCTAACATCTGCTTATCTGTGAAATATTGACAGATCCTTCTACTTGGAAAAACTAGTAAGTGCTGCCTGTGGTCCATTAACTCATTGAAATCAATGCCCCATTTGACAAATAAAAAGAGTTGGAGACAGAAAATCCAAATTATAGTATGGAAAGAATCACATTAGAAAATATTAAAATTGGGATTGCTGCCATCCATCATAATTCATGTGTTTCTCTGGTACTATCCTAACCACACATAAAGAACCAGAAACTGCTTTTTCTAATCCAGGCAACCCTTACTCTTGCAAATTGTTCCTTTGAATCCAATGGAATTACTTGTGTGGCTAAGAACTACTCTGTGTATACACTAGTCAAGATTTTTTCTTTCTCATCCTATATTACACTATTTTTAATACTTTGATGTAAAGCAACATGGGATTCTAACTTCATTCCCTGTCTCTCCATTTCACAACCTTCATCAAAAGCCTTCTAGGTGAATTGCAAAGGAAAATAAGTGATACATTTTGTACCTTTGGCTGCTCCTTTATATATATATATAAAGATGGAGTCATAAAATTAAACAAGATGGGGTAGGGTTTCCTACCTCTTTTTCTTTAGTAATATCAAGAATATTAAGCCTCGATTTCTCTGTATTTGATGGCGGGCCCTTTGGAGAATTGGAGAATGGTTGTAGGACAGTGACATTACAGTAAACTGAAACCTGAGCTGAAATTTTCCCAGCCCTCAGTCATGCTGCCAGACTGTGGATAATTTTGTTGTTTATTTGTTTGTTTGTTTTAATTGCATTATACATGCCTTGCCTTCATATGCATTTTTGACTGAGATGGACTGTGATGGCAGTGTCACTTGCCTCCTCTGCATATTTGCCTATATTTATATCTTAGATTAATACAGTGTTGGTTTTGGGGAAAGCAGTTGCACAAAAAAGGTCTAGATCCAGCTCCCACTGAAGATAATGAAAGGTCTTTTATTGACTTCTTTGTGGTTTTGGTCAGGCCCTTAGAGTAATATGGTCTCTACACAGTGATGTGTAACTTTGATTTAAATCTCATTTGCTCATTCAGACTTTATTCCCTGACTTTAGCAAAGCTATTGACGCGGTCTCCCACAGTATTCTTGACAGCAAGTTAAAGAAGTGTGAGCTGGATGAATGGACTATAAGGTGGATAGAAAGCTGGCTAGATTGTTGGGCTCAATGGGTAGTGATCAATGGCTCCATGTCTAGTTGGCAGCCGGTATCAAGTGGAGTGCCCCAAGGATCGGTCCTGGGGCCGGTTTTGTTCAATATCTTCATTAATGATCTGGAGGATGGCACGGATTGTACCCTCAGCAAGTTTGCAGATGACACTCAACTGGGAGGAGAGGTAGATACGCTGGAGGGTGGGGATAGGATACAGAGGGACATAGACAAGTTAGAGGATTGGGCCAAAAGAAATCTGATGAGGTTCAACAAGGACAAGTGCAGAGTCCTGCACTTATGACGGAAGAATCCCATGCACCGCTACAGACTAGGGACCAAATAGCTCAGCAGCAGTTCTGCAGAAAAAGACCTAGGGGTTAGAGTGGACGAGAAGCTGGATATGAGTCAACAGTGTGCCGTTGTTGCCAAGAAGGCCAATGGCATTTTGGGATGTATATGTAGGGGCATTGCCAGCAAATCGAGGGACGTGATCGTCCCCCTCTATTCGACATTGGTGAGGCCTCATCTGGAGTACTGTGTCCAGTTTTGGGCCCCACACTACAAGAAGGATGTGGAAAAATTGGAAAACATCCAGCAGAGGGCAACAAAAATGATTAGGGGACTGGAACACATGACTTATGAGGAGTGGCTGAGGGAACTGGGATTGTTTAGTCTGCGGAAGAGAAGAATGAGGGGGGATTTGATAGCTGCTTTCAAGTACCTGAAAGGGGGTTCCAAAGAGGATGGATCTAGACTGTTCTCAGTGATAGCTGATGACAGAACAAGGAGTAATGGTCTCAAGTTGCAGTGGGGGAGGTTTAGGTTGGATATTAGGAAAACTTTTTCACTAGGAGGGTGGTGAAACACTGGAATGCGTTACTTAGGGAGGTGGTGGAATCTCCTTCCTTTGAAGTTTTTAAGGCTAGGCTTGACAAAGCCCTGGCTGGGATGATTTAGTTGGGGATTGGTCCTGCTTTGAGCAGGGGGTTGGACTAGATGACCTCCTGAGGTCCCTTCCAACCCTGATATTCTATAATTCTATGAAGACCTGAAAAGACAAAAAGCAAATGACTATGCTGTGCCACATATTACTCTGAGGCATGTAAGTTGTGAATTGGAATCTATGATTGTTTTTATACATGGAGTTTGCATATGTGCATGTTATGTTGTATTGGGTTGTGAAGGTAGAAGACAAAAACAGATAGAGTAAATGTCTTAAATGTTACTTTTCTGGTATCTTCCCTTTGTTTTAAGGAGCGATTGTGGTCATTCAATTTAGGTAGTATAGAGAAACCCATAGTCCACTGCTCTTCAAATAGTGAAGACAGTTCTCTGACGGGCTCCAGCAAGCCCACCAATGAAAACTGGAAAAGGAAAGTCTTTGAAGAAAATGGGGCATTTTGTTATTCTGTTTTAAAAATGTACCTTGCCCACATGATAACCTCTTAGCCTCACCAGAAGTAGAACCCTTTCTCCACAACATGCATAGAGCCCTGCACGGATACAAAAATTGTATCCACGTCTAATCCATGATCCACAAAAATGGTCCACAGATATCTGCATTCGCATCCATGGATGTGGATATCCACAGATATAAAGTGGATATCTGCAGAGTTGCAGAGCTCTAGTGGTAAAGAACCAGAGAGTTGACCCTGTTCCTCACCTGTATAGCTGATCTTTTCCCCAGCAGGAGGCCAGGCTTCCTATCGCACTGAAATTATTCCAGTTTAAGAAAATATGTGGTGGGGGTGTCAGTGGGACTCCATTGTTTCCTGTTTTCAACATTTCAGTATAAGTGAGGTCAAATGCCATATTTTTAATCTTATTTCACTGTTTTAAAAGATAGACTTATTTCTTGATTAGGCTGAAGAATACCAAGCTAGACAATGAGAAGGCTGCAGGCTAGCTGTCTGTCTGCAGTCCAGTACAATAAAGTACCTTTCCTGTTGGGGGCCTGTAGTTTTACTAATATGACATCAGGGGGTACTAGATGGTAGCAATCAAGTGCAATATGCCTTGTTTGTTTAATAGCACCCAAAAAACCACAACTCCTTGTAGGTAAGGTATTTAGCCAGGGCGATTCTGCAGAAAGACTTTTGAGCCTTGTTTTGGCCTGATTTTCTCATCCATTTGCGAACTCCACCCAGGTCCAGTAAAGTGAAGTTGACTGACCTGTCTAGTCCATGTCTGTTAGTTCATTGCTAGCTAGACTCTGACAGAGTAGTAGTGAAATGGCTCTTTCCGAGTGAGACATTAAACTGGGGTCCCTACCACTATCAGCTGTTGGAGATCCCTTTGACTCTCTTCGCAGCCCTGGAAGTGTTATTCACTGGAGTCATGACAAAAGGACACTGAGAGAAACCTGCCTGCCTCAGTACCCGCTGGATTTGAATTAGGAACCAGGTATTCTTAACTTTCTGGGCCACACTGCTGCGCTGTGTTGCACTGGGAGCCAGTTCCCTCTTTTCACCTCCGGGGCGGCTGCGTTTCAGGACTAGATTTGCTGTGGGCTATGGATCAGGCCCCAAATGGAGTTTGTGGATCAGTTTAAACTGGCAAAGTCCCCGAGGGCCATTCCCACCCAGACGGGCCTTAGAAGACACTAACTGCGGGCTTCAGGGAAAGGACCGTAAATCCCCTGCCCAAGCGCAGTGCTCCCCAGTGCGGGCTGCCCCTCTCTGGTGCGCTGAACAGCGCAGCAGATCATTTGCCCGGCATCTAGGAGCCCGAGGCAGGAATACTGAGCCGCTGTTGCTCTTGCGGAGCCGTGCTGGGTGATGATCGGGACTGCAGCCCCTGCATGGACCTGTGCGGAGGAGGAAATGGACAGGACGCGTGTCCCCTGGATCTCCTGCGCCCTGGCCCGGGCCCGTCCGCCCCCTCCCCGCCTCCCAGCTCGGGAAGGTCGCAGAGATCGTCCCGGCAGCTCTTGATCCGTGACAAGGGTGGCTTTAATGCGGGAAGAGGCAATACTGCTCAGGTGGCAGCGCTCCAACGCGGAGATTCGCCTCCCTCCTCCTCATTAACAAAAAAAAAAAAAGGAGGGGGACAAAAACTTTTGCCCACGATTAATATATTCGCGTTTCCTCCCACTTTCCCAATGGGCTACCAGCTGCAGAACTCCTGAATAGCAAGCTTAATTGTGTTTTGTCATGCAGAATGCCGCGGTTTTCTATAGAAGGTTACAAAGGGCCATTGGAAATTGGGAGTATTTATTTCTTTGCTAAGATGGACTCATTTGCATAGATCACCTCTTCGCCTGCCAGACCCAGGTAGTAGCCCCAAGTCTCCCTGGCCCTCTCCGGCTGCATTGACACACGAGCCACGGCTTCTTGTGTAAGGAGTCATGTCACTTTCACCTGGGGCATACTCCGGAGTGAGGCTGTAGGAAACACGGTACAGTTTGGCTTTAGCACTTTTCCTTTACTGGGCCTGGGTAACACAGAGACTAGCTGGATTTTACTTTCTGTAAGAGTGCTCTCCTGTTATAATAAAACGGAATCGTGTTAATCTTATTAAATTAATCTTCTGACATCTCCTTGTTTTATAGCAAATCAAAGCGATGAGACACTGGGTTAATTGACAAACCCTGGACTCAAAAGGGATTTGCCATTAGAGGCTAATCATACAATCTCTATATGATATAAATAGCATATACTGTGTGGTGTAGATATTCACTGGGAATTACAGCTAATTATTATTTGGGTACCACGCTCCTACTTCTCCCAGTTGATTGACACTGCTGCCTTCAGAATATCTTTTTTCTTGTTTCTTGTTTTGACAGTTTAAATCCAGGTCTATGTGACATAGAAAGCTAATAAAATTCTCATTTCATTGTTAATCTGATTTCATTGCAGTGCAGGTTTTTACCTCACACCTGCGTGGCAGGGTGTAATTTCATTAATAAAAAAAAATCAACATATTCATTGCATGTCTTTTCCCTGATGATATATTGTGAGCAGTGTGAGTTGAAAAAGAGCCATTTATTCCCACCGTGAATGAGTCTGCATGGGTCTGAGACTTCACCTGCCTCCTCAGTCAATTAGGAATGTATCGAAAATTCTACCAGAAAACGAGTTAAATTAACCGTTAGCTAATTTCCTTGTGTCCCTCCTACATAATCCCCCCTTTTCAGTTTGCCCCAGAAATTACCACATGTTGCAAGGTTCAAATAGTGCCTAATGAAACAGTGACTAAATGGTTCTCTCAAACCCGCAGTGGAGCTCTTTAGCTGTGCCTTCAAAGCCTGTGGGTCTGCAGCAGTCGGGGGTCCTCATCTTAAAAAATACTTGTCTTTGGCAGAAAAATCTAACCCGTCAACGGCTTTGCCCGGCGGGTGTAACCTCCCTCTTCCCCACCGCACACACACACACACACTTACTTTAAAACACGCTGTAACATCTCCAGCTCATTGCACTAGCGCAGAAAAGCTGTCCCTGACAGGGGCCAGAATGCAGATGCTTCCATCAAGCAAAGTGGCACGAGGGAGATGTAGAGGAGAGAGGAAACCCAACAGCAAAAGGGAACAGACAAAGTTCCATGTATTTAAAACGTGGGAAATGTCACAGGGCATAAATAACACGTACAGATTTCCACCCTGGTTTCCCGGATCCTTTCGGGGTTGATCTAAGCATTTGAAATTAGATTTTAAAATTACAAGCTCCTGTTAAATGCCCTTTTATTAATCCACATAAGCATGAAGGGCTGTGACATTTCTCTACTGGATTTTAAGAGCCCACAGACTAAACTTTGAACATGCTCAGTTTTGAGTTTTCAGCCCACCGACAGGCAACTCAAACTTCCTTGTGAAAGGAACGAAACCTTGAATTGGTATATTTTTTTCCTAAATGTATGAGGCTAGAGAAGCTCATTTCCCCCCTGGATTTATAGACTCATGGTGCTGTCTAACGTGCCTTCACTGACCTGTCATCCACTAAATTTCCTTGAGTTCTGTAAGGAAAGCAGAGTCACTTCTTTGAAACGGTGAGGCTAATACAAAGTCATCAAAGCACTATGGTTCTTGTCTTAAAGTGACAACCCTCTTTATTGGGCTGTTTGAAATACGCCCCCTGCTTTTCAATGTCGTTCTATCCATCTTTGTCTACTCTTCAGAAAAGCAGACAATATAAAGCAAAGCCTGGCCAGCTCCCCACGCTCAGGCTTGGGCAGTGCCAACCTCAGCCTTTAAACAGATTGAAATTGTCAGTGGTTCATTAATTTGAAACTAGTTACTTTCCAGAGCACACAGTATACACTTCCGATCTAGTTTGATGCGCTTGCAGTAGTTGAAATCCTCTGGATAATGTTTGATGTGTGTGAGGCACTGAAGGAAGCATGGGACCTAAGCCCTAGAAAGTGGTCAAAGGCTAAGAATAATAAACTTAGTTTGAAAATTGGACTGTACCAAAATACCATAGTGTGGGTTTGAAATAGAACACATGGGAGGAAAGGGTTAGGAATCACATACTGTGTGAAATCAGTATTTGTATTTCAAGGACAAGTAGTGCTCTTTATGTAATCAGCAACACACACACACACACACACACTGTTTTCTTATAACCCCTTGGGACATTTTATTTATCATTTTTATCTTTTCATAATCATGAGACCATTTCATTCATAAACAATGACAAGATGCAAACAATGCAACTGCACTTTAAAGTCAAGAATTCATCAGGACATTTTAGCTGCAAAGTGTGGGTGGACTACATTGGCTATTAGTGCTGCTGCGGGTGAGCCTGGTTCATTCTCACCCAGAAAAAGTGGGTGTACCCATGAGCTTGTTAAAAACAGCCTTTTGCCATAAGAGACTGTGTCCATTTGTTAAAGATCTATTTAAGGTATTTATGTGTAGAATGCTCTTAAGACACATGGCTGGAGTTTCTCCTCCTAAAACTAAGATAACATGAAGAAAGTACATAATATCTTTCACTTAGTTCAGTGCGGAGTGTATCATTATATTTAAAGAAAACAAAACAGAAATGCATTTTAAATGGCCTACTTCCCCTCTCTTTCTTTAGTCATGAATATTAAAGAATGTCTAGATATTCTTGTTAAACTTTACTTTTTCTCTCTTTATTTATATAAAATGTAAATGAAAGTGAGGCACCTAAAGTCCTGGATTCAATAATGTAATCTCTCAGTAATGTACTCAGTAACTTGTTTTTGTTTTCCTCAGTACTTCCTCAGGCTAGTGTTGGGATTGTACTTTGAGGGTTCACTGTACTTTGGGGAATTATGGCCTTTCCTACATAGTTTTTCCCATTGCAATTATTTCACAGACTACTTTAGAGAGGGTCATCAGGCAGTACATAATGGGCCTGATCCTATAGACCTCAGCCCAACTTCTTAGCTGTAGATGACCACTGCACAGATGTGGCGAGGGGAAGGTAGCTTTTTGGTACCTTTTTAGCATCCTGGATTATGGGGCTGGCCGGTAACTCATCATCCAGTTCCAGCAACCGCTAGAGCTGCCTGAAGGCTGCACTGGGCCACAGGAGCTGTTCAGATAGCCAAAATAGCCAAAACTGAAAAATATTCCTAATGCTCTTCTATGCTGGGTGGGATTGCAAGGAGATGCAGACATTTTAACAATCTTAACACTCAACTGCCCTTGGTCTCAAAGTGTCTTATTTTAGACTCCATTTTACTATACCTGTATTATGTAGACTATCTCTCTGTTATGATGTCATATCCTCTATATCTGAGATCCTGACTCATGAGACTGAGATTATAGAGAATGGTCTATGTGTCTATGTGTCAATTAAATGGATTCTACACCCTTTTAAGCCTTCTGGTTAATTTTTTGTTTCCTCTTTGTGGGTCTTTGTCCCATCCTGTGACCCATTTTCTCAGGTTGTAGTTTCTGAGCTTCTCCCCCGGCCTATAACCAGTTTGGGAAGGATCTCTCCCTCTCTTTAGAGGCATGTGAAAAGCCACCACCTTTACAAATTCTTTTCAAGTGCTGCAATCTGTACCCCATCTTCTATGGATTTGCCATTTGAGTGCTTTGGGATCCTTAGATGCAAGACTCTGAATAAGTGGACAGTATTTCATTATCACGATGGGTTTTCTTGTGTTGCTTCTCACAGTTGTGACATTCTTTCAAGGCAAGGCTGGCACCATGCACACCCAGTTTAGGATTGCTCTCCAGGGGAAGAGTTTCAGCTTTCTGCCATTGGGTCTCCCCACTTCCCTGGCAGATATTACTCTCAGAGAGGGGATGCTAATCCACAGTACTAGATTTTTCTCCTTGCAGTGCTGCAACCTGTTTCTCTCCATAACCAATTCTTCACAGTTGGTGACTCTAGTGGCATACTCCTCAGTGGTCTCCATCTTTTTAATGGAGGTTTGTTGGGTTCCATCCATCTATATCTCAATTTCAGGAACTTTACAAGTGCTACAGTCCACACCTATGTCCCCATCTTATCCAATGCCTTGGAAAATACTGTTGTGTCCTCCAAGACTGTAGTGCCATTGTCCCCATTGTAACATATTATTGAGGAGGAATTTCCTGCATAATTTCACACTGGATGATATCGGTCATTCATAGGTGTGTGTATGCTTTACAGGGAGAGACTGTTTCTCTCTTGTTTTTGGTATGTGTGGTGAGGATTTCCAGTGATATCTTAACATATAGGGAACAGTAGTGAGTGCAATAATGAGGAATCAAATAGACGAAAAAGGACACACACACAGAGGATTTTCCAGAAGCAAAATTAAATCTACTTTCATTTTGATGTGATTCAGGAGTGTTTACCCATAACCCACTGGATGCATCTCTTATCATTTGGATACTATGGTCCATGCAGCTGCATATTGTTGAAGATTTGCTTGTGTCTGGTGTATATTTCTTGCCCTCAGGTGAAGTCAGCTGAGAAGTATCTGGTATAGACTCTTCTCAAGGGGAAAAACAAAAAGCTTAAACGATCACCAGTTATTTTATTATCACCCGTATATGAGGCAGATCATCTTGTGTGTAAAGGTGTCTCTACTGTCATTATGAACAGAACTGGCAGCAAAACCTATGCATATAACATTTGCCATTATAAGTTGTTTGAAGTTGCTTATAACTTTGCCAGACTTCAGCTGTTCAGGCTGAACTGTTTCATGCTGGTTGTCTGTCTGCCTCGGGCTCTTTTATTTTTTCCTGGAAAGTTTCAGTAAAAATGGTTTGGCCCTTTCTGAGAATGGTTTTAGGGGACATCAGTTGCTTTGACAATGTTAAGACATTCTTACAACTATTTTAATTGAGAAGCCTGAGTGCCTCCATGCTTTGGAGCAGGGACTTGAAATTTGGCAGAAGGATTGCCATGAGTAATGTGCTTTTGGTCCACCCTTTGAAAATCCACCTCAATTCAACTGAGCTATAAGCCCCTGAATATTGTCCTTCTCACATGCTCACAAGATGTTTGTTAGAGTTTGGCAGCTAATTTCTCCCAATGTTCCACCTACACAGAGTATACACCGGTGTAAAGCTAAGCAGGGCTTTTCTTGCAATTGCTCCTCCCAGCTCATGGGGGCACTGCTGTGATACCAGGCACCAGAACGGACAGCTGGGGCTATATCTCCTGTGCTCTCAATGCTCCTCCTGTTAACGCCAAGACAGTGTGAAGGAGAAGGAAGGAGCAGCCAGACTCAAACTCAGAAAAGAGCAGAGATGGAGAGGGAGGAAGTGGCAGGGGCATGCTGGCAGCGGATGGGCAAAGAGACAGAAGAGGAAGGCTTGAGGAGACATTAGAAGGAGCAGGGAGAGGGCAGAAGAGTCTGTAATCACAAAAAGCACATTGCACTCTAAAACCTGGAATAAATCTCAGGAGTCCTGAACCCCATCATCCTTCTGCTGTCTAGCAAATACCGATGAAACCCTTAGCAATATGTACCTCTCAGCCCTTTCTAGAAGAAGAATAGCTTACTACTGCTACCATAGTTACTCCATCAATTAAAGTGGTAGAAGTCTGTGCTGTGGACCTAAAAGTTGCAACTTTGCAAATGATAGTCATAGGGCTCACTATGGCTCCACAAGATGGAGTTTCTGTTTTTCCATTTGCATTTTTAGAAAAAAGGAAATTACATTTAAAAAGACTATGTTAAAAGGAAATTGAGGTTGCAAAGTCAAACACTCAAAAATTAGGAAAGGTTAGTATTAAGGTTGCTTGTGCAAATTTTATTTTCCCCCATTGTGCATACACATCATGATATAGTCTGTAATGACATCATCACAGGTCCCTGCCTCATTCAGTGTGCAGAATGGACAGTGTTCAAGGAACGAATCAGGGCAGGTAAGTGAATGAGATTGTTGTCTGTAGGACTTTTGCCTCATTTGTTGCAGAAGCTGGAAGGCATGTAGTGAATGAGGCAAAAGGGAAGAGGAGGGAATGGTCTTGTGGTTAAGAAAGTTGAAAATACTACCCTGCAGAACTGGATTCTGCTCCTGCTTCTGCCACTGATTTGATGCAATGCTGGGCAAGTCACCTAAATTTAATTTTTCACAGTTGGCCACTAACTATTTGTTCTTTATTTTCTCAGTGCCCAATATGGGACACCTGTGGCCTGCTTTGCAGAAAGGCTGAGCTGCACAAATACAATTGCAGGAAATAGGAACTGTGCTTTGAATATATAAAGTGCTTTAAAATGCAAATCACTCTAAAAAATTCAAGCCCTTTGTGTCTCACGTTGGGCACCCAAAATTAGTGGACACCTTTGACAATTTGGGCCTTAATCTCTCTCTGTGTCTCGCCTCTCTGTCTATAAAAATACCCCTTATTCTCACAGGGGTGTTGTGAAGATACATTCATCCATGTTTTTGAAGCACTCCGTGTGATGATGAGCACCAAAGAAAAGCCCATGAGAAAAGTAATTCTTTATTCAGGGCAGAGTTTGGAGGGTGTATAAATAAGGCCTGGGACCACACATTGACTAATGAAGACGAAAAGAAATATTGAATAGCTACCCATTCAGTGAGCACCACCCATCCTGTGCACTGAATAAGGCAGGGATTCTGTGGAAAAAATAGTATGTGATCATGTAATTAAAGACTGTATCATGATACAGATGCTCCGGGGGCATGTATTAAGGCTGCACAGACAATCTTAATTCTAGCTTTTCCTAACATTTGAGTGCTGACTTTGCAACCTTAAGGTACTTTTAATGTGGCAGAGGGGAGGGAAGGGGTGTTAAATGTAATTGTATGTATAGTTTGTTTAAAACTGTAGCTAATCCACTGCACTGGGACTCAGGAGAGTTGGGTTGAATTCGCAGCTCTGCCCCTAATGTCCTTTGTGACCTGGGGCAAGCCCTGTTCCTGTGCCTCAGTTCCTGGGCTATAAAATGGAGATAATGCAATATTCCAGTTTCTCAGAGGTATTCTAAGGAAACAAATAATTAGGGTTCTGCCAAGGCACCTCCTCTACCTTGCAGGGCTCAGCACTTCCCCCTCTGGTGGTGGGAGGCCTGGAATAAATCAGTCCCACTCCAGCCAGTGTTTATCTTCCCACTTCGGGTTTATTTCTCAACATTTTCCAGGTAGGCCTCCGGGCAGGCCCAAGGAGTGTGCCTCTGCCAAACAAAAGAAACAAATTCACAACACAAACTAAAGGGGAATTCCTTTTCCTACTTCCTCTCGGCAGAGGGATATCACCTTGTTATTGGCCCTGTTCCTTCCCCTAAACAGGCAGTCAATCAGGTAGCTTCCCCTGTAGGGAGGAGAGCAGCCATGCATCTTGGAGGAGCCTGTCTCCCCCCTGCCACTAGCCTGCAGCAGCTTGTCTCTCTCAACAGAGCCAACGCTAGGCATAAGCAGACTAAGCAATTGTTTAGGATTCCAAGCAGCTCAAGAGGGGCCCCTATTTGCTTTTTATTATAAGAACTTGCCTGTTTTAGTATTGGGGAGGGGGAATATTCCTGCTTAGGGCCCCCAATGGGCTAGCACTGGCAGCTCTTTATTAGACTCAGGTATCCCTAGCTGACCTGAGGTAAGGCCTTTTCAGCTTAGAGGGAAAATGGCCTTTATCATTCTAATATACCTGCTCTCCACCATTCTCTTAGAGCCGTCCAGCATGAGTCTGTCACAATGTTTATAAAGTACTTGGATACTATGGTGATGGAAACCATATAAATATCTATATATAGTATTATGTTATATAATATAACAAAACAATAATAAATAATCATATGTAGCCATTATAGCCTGCTACATCTTCAAAGCATTGTATAAATATTGACTAGTAACTCTAACTATAACAAATGCCACTTTCCCCACTTTTAAAGAAATGATGAACAACTCGAGAGAAGACATCTTTTCACATATTTCTCTGGTGATGATAAATGCCAAAGGAGGAGGGCATTGAGTTGCTTCTTTCCATTCATTTATGCTGAAAGAGTTCAATCTCATCCAAGGAAATATGTTTACGTGTAAAAGAAAAAGCATCTGTGAAACTTCAGCTCTGCGTAGCAGAATACACATGGCATAATGACACAATTATCTTTGGTTTCACTGTCTGAAGATATTAAGGTCCTCCTTGAGTCGTTCTCTTATGTGAGTGGAAGACACCTTGGTGGACTTAGGTGGAACACTCCTAGTGGGTGTGGAAAGAGGTCCGGGGGAGTCCCACAGCTGTGGCATCACTTACTCCCTCCCCCCCCCCCCGCAGTACTACATGAAAACGTCTGTGTAAGAAAAGTCTCTGTGGAATTTTGGGAGCAGACCAGTGGCAGGTGGGGTGAAACAAGGGACCAGCTGCTTTCTGGTATCCTCCCCTGTCAGTCCCAGAGGTGTTGTGGTGTAAATGAATGCTTCTTGAATTTGAATTCATCCCATTTGAGTCCTCTCAGTTGCTACTCCATGTTGGCCAGGAAGGCAACACAGAAAGGCCAGGAGAGCTCATGGGGAGGAGGCCTGAGCTCCACAAGACTTGCATTTCCCTACATCATGTTGGATCCTTAGGATTCCCTGGGTTGAAGAGCCATGCCTTTGGCCCCAAAATGCCTCCTGTCTGAGGGGACAGGTACCTGGATATTCCCTGGAAGTGTTTCTGGTGAATTTCTTGGCCTCTCTGCACCTCCCTCCAAGCAGTTTCCTCTTTAAAGGGGAACAGTCTAGCCCAAACAATTTACATGAAAAAGGGCCATATCTTGCAGGCAAAATAAACTCCCAGTCACTTCAGCTGAATCAGAATGAGACCCACAAAGCTAAAACCTTTGCCTGTACCCGAGTTAAAGAAATTTGATCATTTTTAGGGAATAATAATGAGGCTCATTTTGGTTTGGTTTTCTCCTTTCATGAATGTTCTCATGACAAGTACAGTTCTGTGCAAGCTGAAAGTAACATTTCCTCCAGTCATGTCATCATCTTTGAATATACATGTGTTACACAAAGTGAGTACTTTGTGTTTCATTGCATCCCCATTTCTAATATATCATTGATATATACCAGTAGTTCTCAACCTCTTCCATAGCAGGCTCCCTCTTCCAAAGTCCTCTTCCCATGTAGCCAGGATCTAGCTGGAACCCCTCACCTCCTGTACCAGTATAGGATAGGCACGGTATTTCTGATCCCCTGATACCTGTCCATGACCCTTATCTTCAGAGCTCCCTATAATTCTTGCTTTGGCTTAACACAAAGATCAGTTATCTACCAAAAAAAAAAAAAAAAAAAAAAGGTCAGCTAATGTATCAGATTTTTTTCAATCAGAGCATTATGGGAAAAATCCATATTTCTTCTCCCCAAGCCCACTGTGCCACTGACACCACCCTACAATCTCTGCTCAGTTTGCTTCCCCTGCTCCCCTAGCCATTCATTTTACATGCAGCTCTGTGGAGTGATTTCCCAGTCCCAGTTTACCAAATTGAAACTCCCTGATCATTCCAATCCCATCCGAAAAACCTATTTCTGATGGGATATGAAGTGAGTTTGTTGTAACTATGGGATGGGTGAATAAACAAAACCAGCCAAACAAAATATTCTGAATAGTCTCCAACTACTACCCAGCATATTCCTCTCTGGTGCCTTAGATTTGCAGATTCCCAGGCCACAAGGAACCACTGTGATCGTCTAGTCTGACCTGCTGTCTAACACAGGCCATAGAACTTCCCCCAAAGTAATTCTGAGAGCAGATATTTTAGGAAAACGTCCAATCTTGATTTGAAGCTGGTCAGTGATGGAGAATCCCATACCACCCTTAGTAAATCATTCCAGTGGCTCTCACTGGTAAAAACGCATGCCTCATTCCCTGTCTGAATTTGTCTAGCTTCAGCTTTCAGCCATTGGATCATGTTCTGTCACCTTTCTCTGGTAGACTGTAGCTCTTTATATAACCCTTTGGGGGCAGACTCTGTCCGAACCTTTGTGTACTGTACAGTGCATGCTGCCAGCATTGAGGGCCTGATTCAGTACTTCAGTGGAATTACACCAGCATGGAACTGGTGTGAGGCAGGGGTGAATCCGGCCCTATGCCCCTGTGAGTTATTGACCTTGCCGATCTGATTCTCCCCTCACATCACCTTCACCCCAGTGTAACCTCATCGACTGTAATGAGGTTACTCTTGATTCTTGCTGGAGGAAATGGGGGAGAGGGGAGGGCACCAAGTGCATTGACTCAGTGGAAGTTGGGAGTGCTAAACACCTTGCAGAATCAGACCCTACACAAATGATGAAGCACAATATTAATGACTAGGCATAGTCAGCCTATTACTTGTTTATTTCTAATTACCTTTTTATCAGAGAGCATCCTCTGAGGAACACTATTTGTACTTGTGCTTTGCTTGAAGGCTATCAGACCGTCATTGTTCAGGACTGCATTTGCTTTAATGCACCAGGACATTCACTGGCATGGTACAGTGTGTTTAGGTTATTCACTTTTGCTGTGCACACAGTCGGGAACCTTATTAGCCATCCTGTGATTCAGAGTGATGCAGGCACTTGAAAGAAGAGACCAACATCTGAGCCCAGGCTCCAGGGTTTTGTTAAAGAGAAAGGATGCGAAAAAAATTAAGTGTGCAGGAGACAACTATTTTTCTTGTGGTTTTTGCAATCAACTCGAGGCTGTGGTTAAAAATCTCCTCTGGGAAGAAAGGGAAATGATAGCAAGAGATTGCAACGAGGGGCAAAAAATGTTGCTAGAAAATAATTCAGCAGGTAAAATGGGCACATCTAATCCTAGGCCACGTGCTAGTACCGATAAGCCTCTTTGGGTGAGGCTTCACCCCAAAGCTGCCGCAGGAAAGAGCGGTAGGTTCATGGATGGCAATCCTGGTATGAGGAATAGTCGCCAAGGAGTGGCTTGGCACTTCCTCCCATTGAAATCACTGGCAAAGCACCCAGGACCAGCCCTCGGGCCTTTACTCTCTTCAGTCAGGCTGTACAAATGGGCTATAAAGAAACTGTAGGGCCCTATCCTCCAACCGGGAGTAGGTCTCACTCAGAGAGAGTTGTCCATGGGTCAGGATTACTCACCTGAGTCAGGGCTGGCAGGATCGGCCCGCAGGCATCATACCTAGTTGCCCTTGCAAGCGGCTCGGAACTTTACACTGCGCCCAGTCTGACAGTGACTGCTGTCGCCCGCGCTTATTCTTCGCGGGCCAACTCCCACGCGCTTTGCCCAGCAGAGGCCTGAGTTCAATGGGACCGACCCGCCTGGCCTGGGCAAAGCCAGCAGGCGTCTTCCGCTGCGCAGAGAGGACTGTGGGTCACACCCGTGCCTTGCAATTCTAGCCTAACCGTTCCCTCGTCCTTTTTGACAAACTTCAGGATTTTAAACTCCAACGATTCGAGTCACCCAGCCCAGCCCGGGCACAAAGCTTCCTTAAACCCAGGGGGGGCAAAGCCTGGCGTACCTTGCGCGCCCCACACTCCTATTGAAAGGCCCACGGGGATCTGGCATGCTCAAGAGATGCCAGATCGAGCTCTTGGGGTTCAGTTCTGCCACCGATTGCAGTGCCTGCAGGATCGGGCCCGCAATAGAGTCGCCACACTCCCCTAGGCAATCCCAGAGAGTGTGTCTTTAACTTTGGCGAGCTATTTTCTTGCTGAAGAGGCTGGGATTTTGTAGCTCCACTTTCAGTAACACCAACCAACAGTAACCAGCTTCAAAAACGCCGCTGTGCTGGATGATGTGAATAAAACAGACAAATACAAGCTGTCAGAAGCGCTAAGAACACTCATTGTTCACGGCTATAAAGTAACCAGAAGCTAGTTAGAGTACCAGGCTTAGAAAGTGCATTTGCACTCTCTCATGCTGAAATAGGTTTATTTGTTTAAAACCAAGAGCACGGTGTAGTAGGAAACATAGTTATTCAGGTTAGTAGCGGATGGCATTTATTTGTATTGGTTTATATTTTTTCTGAAACATACTAATTCAATTAGTGTACAAAGGATTTAAAAAAAAACACCATTTTTGCCCCAATAATTACACCACCATTGTTTGAACTAAGCTGGCACTTTAAAAAAAAATTAAAATTCTCGTCTGACCTCATTTAAATAAATATAAATATAAATCTTATATAAAACTATTCACATACAAACGAACCTCCGAACGATTGTAATTGTTTAAGCTCTGTACAGAAGATTCTCATGCAGTTAGACCCTATTTTTTCCTTTTAATTCTCTAAAGTCTTCTCGACGTCAGAACTTTCAGCAAAGTCCTGCAATGGGATTTTCTTTACCTGTGTTGAGGGGAGGGAGGGGAGGAAAACTGCCATGCCCACAGGAAATCCAGGACCTCGGTCGCTTTTTTTTTAAAAAAAAGAGTAGGATTGCTCCTTGTGTTCTATAAATAATGTTTTCGTCGAACGCTCACCACTAAAGCCTGAACATTCAAAATACCTAACCTGGGAAGCGACGAAAATAAACCTTATGGGCGGACAGAGCCACTAAGAACTAGTGCCTTTGTGTGTTCCTTAGCATGGTCCTAGCTCGGGCAGGTGTATGCCCTTGCAGTCACACAGGCTTCCCCGTCTCGTTCAGGCTTGCAACCGTAGGGTGGAAGCAGCTAGGTCAGAGGACCGAAGGCGTCCCGGCTTGGAAAGGCAGTCGGCGGGTTTGTTAGCGCTTTATAAAGGGGAGATCTCTTTGTCCTCGTTCGCCGATGATGGGGATAAAGACTCTTCGTCTTCTGACCGCGGGTAATGCCCCGGGTTGCCAGCGCACTTGCAGCCCCCGTGAGTGTTTCTCTGGGTCCCCTTGCCTTCTTTCTTGTGTTTCACCCTTCGATTCTGGAACCAGATTTTCACCTGCTTCTCAGACAGGTTCAGGTAGGTAGCGATCTCGATTCTCCTCAGGCGGGACAGGTACATGTTGGAAGAAAATTCCCTCTCTAGCTCCAGAAGCTGCGTGCTGGTGAAAGCGGTCCGCATCCTCTTGCCGTTCGGGATGTGGCTAGTATCGGATCCTCCTGGGCGGGAGAGACAGAAGGGCTAAGCGGCGTGAAAAGAAGTCAGACGAATCTGCCCCTCTCGCCCTTTTCAAAACACGTATTTCCCCCTCCCCGGCTCATTTCGTGTAGTACAGCGGCCGCAAGTCGCCACGCCCGGGTGAGCGTCTCTTTAGGTGTGTGCGGACAGAGAGCCTCACGTTACCTGCTCGCCAACGCCAGCCCTGGAAACCCGCCTCCGCTTTGTGTGCGACATCACCACTGCCCAACAAACCCTAGTGGAAGCAAACACACACCTGCTCTTTCCCCCTTGAGTTCATCCCCGCCCCCCGCCCGGGAGTGAACGATCCCTCTCTCGTCTAGCCCCACCTGCAGCGCGCTGCAGCATCCGCCCTCCCGGCAAAAGCCCCGCTCGCCCCCGTGCCCGCCCGCTGCAGGGCGAAGTGCGCCCCAGTGACGCCCGCGGGCCGGGGACTCCTACCCATGCTGAGGCAGTGGAATCTCCTGGGGTCGCTCACGCTGTAGGGGGGGGCGGCGCAGACAGGTGCGTGATGGGCCGGGTGGCCCAGGGCGGCGGCGGCGGCGGCGGCGGCGGCGGCTGGTACCGGGCCCTGCTGCTGCTGGTGCTGGGCATGGCTCATCCTGGGGCAGTACTGGGCGTCTCCGCCGGGAGGGAACTGGCTCTTGAGCAGGGGGATGGCCCCGCTGCCGCCCCCCCGGGACGAGTGCAAGTGCGAAGTGACACAGAGCGGGCACACGCAGAAGGTGCCGCTCTTGCGGGACGGGCAGCCGGGGCCCGACACTGACATGACCAGGGGGGAAGGCATGCTGAGGGGGATGAGGAAATCCTGTCCGTGGGGGTGCTCAGGCAGGGAAGGAGCTGGCCTCGAGGAGTCTTTGATGATTAAAGAGTCGACATAGAAGGATCGGGACATTTCGAAGGGCTGCCGCGGGTCGGGGCTGGCTCTGCCGGGTCTGTCTCCTTTGCCAAGGCGGGGAAGTTGCCACTGAAGCACTTGGCTAGCCAGAAGGTGCTTATGTCTGAGAGCCGAACAAAAGGGTCCCTGGAGAGGGCTGGTCTTCAAGTCCCCCGCCTGGATCCCTTGCTCCGGGGTTTTATATCAACTATTTAACACGTGATTCCTGAAAGAGATGCAGATCTAAACCCCCTTGGCTTCTCCTCCAAACCCTCAGGATAGGCTGCCCGAGTTAGAACAAAACAAGGGGGGCGGAGGGGGAGACTTTCCAAAGTGTGTGTGTTTTGTTAATTTCACCATGACTTCAGTTCTCCTCCTCTCCAGATAAATTATAGGGAACGAGGGAGCAACGGAGGGGGCAGCTGCCCTGTTTGTGATTCAGCCACATCCCACGTTGCACTTGCTAACACATTACCCGGTAAATAAATGCACGTCTTTGAAGAGGTTAAAAATAAACCTCAAGAGATTCTCCAGTCCCATCGTTTATACTAATAATACATCATTTCCTGAGTAGGACGAAACCAATGGCACGTGATGAAATAAGCAGGATCCGGTTGATTTTATTTTAATTTACTACGTAGTTATAACTTCTGGGTGATCGTCCCTCTCACTATGTCGAGTTACACCTACAAACAATCCCATCTGCTTTTCCAGTAATTTAGTAGCCCTTATATTTTCTGTGAATTACGTGACAAAGCTACCTTCGGCGTAAGGGGCTGTTTTTTATGAGTGAATCTTGTCAAATTGGCAATTAGTTCAACGGACGAAGTCTTAAAATATCTGGACACTTCTCAGCCAAGACGTTGTCAAAACGGAAGACTTTCAAGTTAACTTCGATGATCATTTCAAAGCTTCAGTTCAAAATCCTAATGAAAAGAGAAAATGTCAGAGAGGGATTCTTTGATCTCCACCAAGTTTGCCGAAGCAATCATTCAAAGTAAAATTGGATCAACAGCGAAATATGGTCGGTGACTCCTGAGCATTTCAGATTGCGTTAAAGAGCCAAGGTATTTGCAGCATACTACACGATTTTCCAAATACCTGTTCTATGGGAGTTTAAAAGGGGACTGATCGTTAATAGAACTAATATTGCATTCTTGGTTAGCTGACCCGAAGCATCACCTAAATATGACAGTGTATCAAATTCTACTTGACTTTGGACTCAGCAGTTACAATTGCGTTTTACAGCAGAAAACTCTGGCCCCAAGAAGCCAGGCTAGCACAGAAATCTCTATCCTAATTGTGTTGAAAGGATATCATGGGGGGGGGGGGGAGAGACACAATGATCCTAAAAAGAAAAGGAGTCCTTGTGGCACCTTAGAGACTAACCAATTGCATCCGATGAAGTGAGCTGGAGCTCACGAAAGCTTATGCTCTAATAAATTGGTTAGTCTCTAAGGTGCCACAAGTCCTCCTTTTCTTTTTGCGAATACAGACTAACACGGCTGTTACTCTGAAAACCTGTCACAATGATCCTACAAGTTCCTGGGCTATGGGCATAGTCAAACAGCGACCACTGTTTAAATTTATCTTAAAATCAAGCAAAAGTGGTTTCCAAAGCTTGTTCATCTGTTTGCATTTCTATCAAGGGGATATTTCCTCGCCGCTGAGTTTAGAAATGTAACGTGCCAGCGCATCTCAGCCTCAGTTAAAAGGCCCCTTCCCCGATTACAAAACAGAGGGAAGTTCTGGCTTTATTTTTCATTGCAGTCGTGCAGAGGATGCGGCCACTAACACAGCAGGAGAAGTAGAAATAAATCTCAGTTCAAAATCGGTATCTTCCTAAGGAGAGTGAAAGGAGAGATTGTCAGTTCGTCTTCTTGAAGCCATCCAGTGACATTCTGGCAAGCAAGGTATAATTGAGTTGTAGGGACACTCCACACTTGGGGAGCTCAGGATTTATGGATGGCAATTAAAGTTTTATGAATTGCAGCTGAGACTGGTTATTGAGCTATTTGAATGTGATTAGAATTCAATTAGAAAGTGTTTATTGGACTGGGGGTCTCTGGAGTGTAAACAGACAGCTATTCCAGAAATGTGCTAATCCAACATCTTGTGACAACAATTAGGGAGTTGCAGAGTTTAAGGCAGGTCAGCTTCAACTTTAACTATTGCCAGCAAAGCACCTTTACAAACTCATCATTTACTGCTTCAGAGCAACAGACAGGATCAAAGAATCAAAAATCCCGGAAGGCAAGAGATAGCAATCGAGAGTGAAAAATTATTAGAGAGCGATTAATTAAAGGAAAGTGCTCTGATGCAAAGCGCCATGTTAGTGTGGTGAAAAACTATCGTGCCAAGGTTTTGATACTGATTAAAGACAAACTAACAGATACGACCCACAGGCTACGTAGGCCTAATAATGTATTGGGTTGCTTTCCTAAACCAGTTATGCATGATCTGAGCTAAGCACAGAGCATGGATGCTTAGCAAGTTCATTGGCCTTTGGAAATACTATTCTTATTAGGCTTCACACCATATGTAAGTAGTACACACACATGATTATTATAAGAATGACCGATGATGCGACTCTTTCCAGATCTCCCTGTGTGATACAGTTTTTACTGCAATGGAGAGAGAGGTTTGGAGTCATCCGTGTTCACAAGAAGCTGCTCTGAAGGAAATAACCCGCTCTCTGAAGTGGGACAAGCTGCATCTGCTGAGATCTAGCTGATCTGGGGGGAAATGGCCTTATTTAAGGAAAGTCAGACAGAGTAAGAACCAGATCACGGTTTTAATCTGTAATTGTTATAATAAACCAAGTGCAGTGATAAGAAGAGGAAGAAAACCGCGATGTGAAGGCGAAGATATTCCAATCCAGGCGGAATGATGGAAGGCGTGCGCCCACATCACACCGACATCGTTACAATTTTATTTTTCAATAATTCTGTCCGATAAAATTTCATTGTCCATTAAGTAATCCCCGAAATGAGAGCTCTTATGAGCCTATAATGAGCTCTAATTGCCACGACTAGTCGAGCCACGTGGAAGGATTTAGAAGGTATTAAGCAGTTGGGTACAGAGCACAGGCTGTTACCTAGCCATTACTTTCATAATTCAAGGAGAAAATTAGTCCTTTTAAGGGGAAATCCTTTGATTCCCTTCATTCTGCTCGGGGTGACAGGGTATAGCTTTGTCTGCCTTTAGTTCAAGACAGTGTAACAAATGAGAATGTAACGAAATTGCCCCGCTTTTAAACTAGAGCAGTTCAAAAAGAACAGCAGCTCTGCTCCCCCCAGACTGCAACTTGTAGGACTGGATGCCCTCATTTTCCCTTTCCTTCAGATGCCCCTGACACCTTTATTTACAAGAGATTCGCGGCTTAAATGACAAAAGTGAAGTCCCTCACCCCCCAAAATTCATGCTAGGGAAATATTCCGCTTTCCTTCCCCATGGCACTCACTTCACTGGCGGATTTGGCTGTGCAAGGAAGGCGGCACCCAGACATAACTGTATACGTAAAACTGCAGAATGGCCAGTTTACAAACAGCCAGTGACCAAATTGCCCTCCCGTGAATGGGGTGCTGTGGGAAGAACAAACACTAGTTTTGACCATTTTAATGGCAAAAGAAGCCCTTGCAGACCAAATGCAACATCATGACTCGTGCGCTATCATCACATTTATCGGCTAATCTAACATTGGTTTCATATTGGTTTGCAAATGATCTCAAAGCTGGGTTTTGTTACGCGAACATAAGCAGAAGACAGGACTTGCCCCCAGCTCCCATTAATGAGGTCATTATAAAAGCGTGAACAAGTCTATTAATGTTTTATTGAAAGCGCATCGTTAACTTGTATCCATCCTTTTCTGAAAGTGGCATTGTGGTATTGCTGTCTGTGGCACATCTTACCCAATATAGCCCGAGATTTCTCCATTATCTGTAACCAAGCAACACTTTCTGAATACCAAAAATTGAAAAGAACCGCTTAGTCTTCAAGAAAGTCCTCAATAATAGTGGAAAAGAACAAAGATCCAGGAGACAACAAAATGCCACAGGGGTGACTTTTCATGAGCAATTATCTCTCATTAATCAGAAGAACAGCTGCAATATTAATTTTCTCTCTTTCTTCCTCTCTTTTCACAGTCCCCAACATTTGAATAATCATAAATTTTGATTTCATGGAGTAGCAACATAGCCAGGGACTTGAAGATACAAGCTACCTACACAAGGCGTGCTCTTCCCAAATAGCTCTTATTTTAAGGCTGACAAAAAGTAAAAGGGGAAATAAAAGAGAAAAATGTTCCTTCCCCGCCCCCCCAGCCTCCTTCATGTCTGTTTCACTTATAGAAACTAACAGGAAAATGTAGCAAGTGTCTGCAGTGGCTAAAGCGTGGGAGTTTCAACATCCTTGTTGTCCATTTAACTTCCAAACATTAAGCCAAGCGTTGTAGATCTGTCCAAAGAGACAATCTTTGGGCGTAACGCGCATTGTAGCACATCAAAAGGCCCTAGCATTATATGAACTAAGAAGTGCATTCAGCAGAAATTGTGCAATAGGTCTCTTTTCAGGGTCTTGGGCTCTGATTGTTAACAGGATATGTAGCATTGGTGGAAAACTAGGTTTCCCCCAAAGATAAAGATGTAACATTAAAACGTGTCTTTTGAATTTCAAAGGATCTCATTATGGCAGAGACTGGCAATTACAAAAATTGAAAAGAGGTGTATTAGGATGAAAGGGGGAATTTCATTTCTGATTCCCCATCCTTCCACTGCCCATGGAGAACTTAGACGCTGCTCCTAGACTCTAGCGAGCCTTTAGCTGCTAGAATAAAACTTGTGTAAGGGGGAAAGCAAACTGTTTCATTTCGTGAAACCGTAAAATTTTCACATGATTTTCCACGTCGTTTGTTTGCTCAATACCTAACAAACCCGGGTTTCCCCCCCTCAAAAGGCAACCAAACTTCTGTTGCGTTTTCAAAAGAGAGCGCTCAGAGAATCAAGAGCAAAGTAGACTGACAAGGTGACTTTTACTTTTAAATCCAATTTTATCCGCACTTTTGCCTTCAGGAAAAAGCGAAATACAAAACGATCCACCAGTGAGTACTTTGGAGGAATTCAGACTCTTGCTTTAAGTATTCAGTATTATTCAGGTTCTTTTAATAGTAAATAAGCACCCATAATATCCCAGGCGCTGTCCAACCACAGGGAGAGACAATCCCTGACCCGAAGATCAAATCTAGCTAAAAAATGCAGTGGTTGGGCTAGCCGCTTGACGAAGCCACTACTGGTAAGGGCTTGTCTAAAAAAAATCATGCTTTGGCTAAAGTATCTTTCCACTGTTAGTTATAAAGCAGCACGTAACTAGTACCACGACGACCAACTGGATTTGACTCATGCTTCGACTTAACACCTAAGAAGCGAGAGATCTCAGATCCTACGTAGATGTCCCTCCGGCCTATGTTATCACCACATTGCGTTTATTTGTGCCCTCATTACTGGTCTGAAACCTATTTGTAAGTGGTGAACGCTGAGCTCCCCCCCCCCCCAAGTATATCTCCACGTGAGCTCCCTTTAGAAAGTCGCACCAGTTAAAACAGGTTTTTTAAACGGCTGTGTGCTGCTCTGCAGCAAACTCCTTCTGCGGAGCCTGCTGTCACCGGTTTAGTTTTGGGAACCACAGGACAGATTCCCTTCCCCTCTCCTAGCAAAATACAGTTGGATCTGAATGGCAACATGTAATCCTTATTCGCAGTGTAGCACTGAGAGTCTGATTTGCAAACCCTTAAGAGCTTGGGAGTGGCCACGCCTGCTCCACTAAACTACAGCCCACACAAGCTCCCCACCCGCGACACAAAACCACGCAGCAGCAATGTGACTTGGCTCAGAGTAGGACAGTAGATGTTAAAAGAGTGCCCCGGGGAGATTAATAATGCAGCACGAAGGCTTACAACACCTCTCACTGGGGAGGTTAGGTCCGACCAGTGAGAACTGAGGCTGCTGGTGAAGTCTGCAATATCTTTGGCCCAATCTGCTTTTCGCTAACAGCGCCCACAAAATGTAGCCAATTTGTTTTGTTTAACACTTAGTAATATTTTAAAAACACAGACAGATGGGATACATATGGTTTGAGAAAGCTGGCTGCTAACTGATTAGCACTGAAGAGAACTAAATATAGAAATATTTTGTATTGGCTAAAATGTGTTGTTTGAAAGGTTACATGGGAAAAATTATAGCCTCCTCAATGAGGAAGATCATTTTTCACTAAATGGATTTCTTCTTTTATGCAAACCTTTGCCTCTGGCTGGAATAAACATAAGCAAGTGTTTTAGGCTAATTAAATCATATATGGGTGAAAAGTTGAAAACAACTTCAGTAGAAGCCATTCACAATATTAATTTCCCAATGGCCACATCCTGTATTCTCTGTACACCATAAATTTCCACTGAAGCTGATGTAAGTGATAGGTGTTGGTGGATTAGATGATGAGGCTCTTTTATCATCAGTAATTTAGAGGAATTTTGCTGCAAAGCTATCACAAAGAAACAGTAGGTCAATACCCATCCATCACTTTTTAAGCAGAAATCCCCATTTTACTCTTTGGGGTGCAGTTTCTCATGATTAATTTTACAAATTTCTTACTTAATTTAGTTAGATTTTAATTTAAATTCCTGGGGTCATAGGCCCCATGGCCTGTGGACTAAAAAGAGTAAGAACTTAGGCCTAGATCTACAAAAGTATTTAGGCTTCTAACTTTCACTGAAATCCATGGAAGTTAGGAGCCTAAATACCTTTGTGGATCTGGACCTTATTCTAAAAGCTGCCTCTAAATTCTATGTGCAAGGACAAACCTCCTTATTCAGTTCACTCTCATATCAGTGCACAAATCTGAAACAGTTCCATAGAAAGGTCTATAAACTCCACCCACAGAAGAAATGTGGGAGGAGTCAGAGCAAAGCCAATGTACAGTGGAAGAAAATTGAGTAGGTCACCTCAGAATCTGCAGCATTCCCTAGTACTCCTCTGGATGTCAACTTTTCCGTGTCCCTCAAATGCTTCCATACGAGGCAACATCATGCCGTCCACTGCAGCTATGGAGTAGAGTAGATAGGAGAGTAGATATACCCTATCATTGAAATCAGCCTTGAAACCAAAACAGTTAAACCACTGCAAAAGGATGCATGGACATTTATTTCTGTATAATTAGCTGGGTTGTTGGTTTTTTTGAGTACCACCACTATCTCTGGGTCTGATCCGAAGCTCATTGAAATCAATGGCAAAACTACAATTGACTTCAGCAGGCTTTCACACATGCCCACTGCTAATAAAGAAATGCTCTGGACTTATACTGCACTTTTCACATATACACAGAAAGTAATACACTTTGAAATAGATTTTAGTAATATTGGCTCTGATCCACCAAAAATTGTAAGCACATGCAGAACTTAAAGCATAGGAATAGTCTCATTAAAGTTAATGAAACTACTGATCCATTTAAAGTTATGCAGGTCCTTAAGAGCTTTGCTGGACTGGGGCCACAACCGAGCCTTTTGAATCTGATGCCAGCAGAAGTGTTGCTTTTCTAGCCAGTTGAGTATGCATGGTATTAGCAAGGAGAGCCACCTCTGTCACCGAAAGTATATGAACCAGATTATTGTAGGAACTTTGCAGGATGCTACATTTAACCTATTTAAATTAGCATAGTTAGTTTACTTAAATAAACCACCTATACTATTTTTTTTCTTTCATAAAGTGAGTGGCTGGATTTTCTCTGCATATTGTGGCTCACTTATTTGCTACTGTATTGCTAGGTAGTTGAATAAGAGTTGATAGTGCCTCCCTGTAAGTAAACAATAATCAATATTAACATACAGTGGTATCTTCAGACTGCTTTGAATTATCAACTGACTTAGAAGTAAATGATTATTTAAGTGAATATATTACTTCAGGAAACAAGTTGGTCTGATCTTCTTGGAGCTAAAGTCCACTACTGTATTTATCCATAGAACATGTAAAGCATGGGCAGAAACAGGGCTCTAGCCTTGTGCATCTACTCCGTAAAGGAAAACCATCTCAGAGACTGAGGAGGCAGTTCATTTTCCCATCTATTTAACCCTTAGCCTCTCTGCAGAGACTACCAACAAGGGTGGCAAATCTGGTGGTGTTCTGTGACAGTGACACTTATCTGCTAAGGATTGGACTGAGACTATTAACTTATTTTACATTGGCCATAAGGATACTGAAAGAAAGAGGCCGCCCAATCATTGGCGTTTCAGATCACATACTGAATTTCCTAGACTGAAAGTTTAAAAACAAAAAAACATCTAATTTTGAGTTAATCTGGATGTCTCAGGGAAATATGGAAACACACAAGGTCCTTCCTACAGGCAACTTTTTCACAGGACAGTCACATTTAAAGCGGCTGTCTCCAAACCTGGAAGATCCTGAACAGGATCTCTGAATACATTTGAATGAAAACCCTTCTACAGTGTATATCCTTAAATGTATATATTTGTACCCTTGGTTCAAAACATTGACACTTTATATTTTCAAGGAAGATGGACCCAAGTGTATAATTTTCCTAAAGTGTTCTACATTGAAGTTTCTTGCCATATAAAAGCAGACAACCCAGTTTTGTTGCCTTCTTCTTTGAAGAGATTGAAAAGTTTATTTTCTTACATTTTCTTCATATAAAAACAACCATCTTATATTATTAATTTTAAGAATCAGCCCATTTGCAGTCCAGTGATAGGGGTTAAGTAGTTAATATTTATTCCAGTTTCTTGCTATCTATGGGAGACGGGAGTAATCATTTTAGAGATTCAGTCATATTTGCTAAGACAAAAACAAGTGTCTTCCAGAAAAATATGAACTATCCAGTGAGATATCAAAGGATGTGAAAACAAGGAGGAAAAATAAAGGATGGAGGTGAAAACCTGGCCCTATTAAGTAAAGAGGAGTTTTGCCATAGAATTCAATTGCACCAGGATTTCACCCTGGGATTTTTGCTAATCATATTGAAGTTCCACTTAAATGTGTCTATACATTAAATTTACACTCACTTTAAGGTCCCTTTACACTGCCAGAGTGATGTGAGAATCAGGCCCAAAGTGTCCACTGACAACTGTTTTAAGCAATTCCAAAATATGTTGTTCTTAAAGATGATCTTCAGGAGGTAATGATTTGGCATTGTACATTTGTCATTTTTAAAAGACTTCTTAAAATCTTGAACTTGCTTTAGGACTGTTGCATGTTTGCTTTTAAAAATATATTTTATACTTTGCAGACCTAACATGAACAAAAATATACAAAAACATGTCAAGGTGATGAACATTTTTGCAAGAACACCTAAAATTTTATAGGTGCCTTTGTGTATGTGTGCATAATATGGTGTGATCACAAACAAAGTAAGCAAGGACTCTGTCATATTATAGCTCTCTCTTATGAAATAAGTGACCACACACATTCCCTACTTCAGTGATTCTTACTACTAAGAACAGGGGGAAAAATTAGTGGAATGCTTAAAAGCATATGAGAGTTTATCTTGGCAGTATATAATGTGGAACACAAGTAGTTCTTTAAGTCAGGCATATTACACATTCTTTCTGGATTAGGGGATTCTACCCTCAATAATGTGTTGTGTCATGTGGTCCTTAAGAGAGGCAGCATCCAACTGCACCAGTCCACAGATCTGAAGTTACAAGGGATCTATTCTTCACTATACTTTACTATATTTTAAGAGCATTGAAAAGGAGGATATCTGATTTTTTTCTTTATAAGGGATCTATTCTTTACTGTACTTTACATGGGGCTTATAAAGAGTCTCTTTTGAAGAAGATACGACACCTCTACATAAATACCTTTTGAACCCTCTCCTCATTAGTGTCACATACAACATCTAGCTTCTTATATTATAAAGGAAAAACAGAATAAATGACTTGACTGGAACAAAAAGGACATAGAAAAACATGAAGAAAATTGAATCCACTCTCATATCTCTTTGCTGTAAGGGCCCAGTTCTGCACCATTAAAGTGAGTGACAAAACACCTGAAAACTTCAATGGTTCAAAATCAAGCCTCAGTTGAGAGTATCTCTTCCCTTTTTGGTTTACAAAGAGCATTTTTATTCAGATAACTGTAGATAAGGAGTTTGCAAACTAAAAGATGCATCAACATAAACAGATCAGCAAACCTAGACAGGGAAATTACATCAATTCTCTGATTACATGACATGGATTCTTTTTACTGGGCTAATAGTGAATTGTATCTACTTTTCCTTTCTTGATTGTGCCCCTCCATGTCTCTATTAATACATTAAACTCAACCCTTTTTACTTTTCTGCTCATGGTTTGGATTTTTTGTTTGTTTAATGTTATATAATTAAACTACATTGACCTTTAGCTCCTTTTCCTGTTTTGGATTGTTTTTGTTGGTACCTTGAGAAGAAAACCATCAGACCCCTTTGATGATCAATTTCTTTCTCCATGTGACCTTACATATTAAGTTTTCCTATTTTTCATTAGTCTGCCTTTTTCAAGTCTATTCTTCTTTCCTGATGCTTTCATCCTTCCCTGGTTTTATCACTCTGACATTTTGTGATAACTGATGCACAGCTGTTACCTACAGTTTCCAAGATCCCAACCAGTTAATTCTTGTTCATTTGTATCTGATCTAAAGTAGTGTCTACTTTCTCCTTCTATCCTTTCAAACAGAATGATGTTGATACCATTTGAGATGTACTGCAGGCCTTGAATTTTGCTATCCTACTTTTCAATTCAGATACCTAGGTAAGTAAAGCCTCTCTTCCAACATCACTATCATTTCTTGGGGTGTGGGCACTGTTTATCTTTCTCCCTAGACATACTTTGTCCACCTCTTTTTTCTGATTTGTTGACTTTTATAGCTTACCCCCTTAATGAATTCCCTTCCATTCCTTATCTTTATCTTAACTCAGATACTTGCTGTATTTTGACGATGCAACATGAGCCGTCTTTTCTTTCTCTGCCTCTGTGACACAAACTTTTCCTCTTGTAGATTTTCTAGCTCCTATCCCCCACACTTCTGTCCTCTAGTGCCTTGTCATGGCAGGACAGCTTGCGTGCTCTAACGATTCTCAGAGTCTCTGTCGGCTGGGGCTTTTTGCTCCTGGGGTTCAACCATGCCGGATTGGTCTGTGGGGGAGAGGCCAGACAAAACAGACATCCTGGTCCTCCAGGTTGGGGGTTAGGCACAGGGTTAACAACCCTGTCCCATAAAAAAAAAATTGTTACGGAAACAGCAATGGAAAAATCGACCATTACTGTGTGTGATGGCCTTCAGGAGTCAATGACCTGTAAGACTGCCAGCTGTGAAAGCCAAAAAGAAGCCACTGGCATGAAGACTGAAGTGCTCAACACCAAGACAAAAAACAAACTTGTTTTTTGGAACATATGGACAATCTATGAACAGGGAAGCTAGCTCAGGTCACAGCAGAGATGAGATGCTACAGCTTACACATCCTGGGTGTCAGCAAGAGCAGATGGACGGGATCAGGAAGATTAAGAACAGCCTCGGGAGAAACTTTGCTGTTTTCTGGACGGGATGATGGACAACACCATGAGTGAGTTGCCATCCTTTTGAAGAAGGGAGTGGAGCATTCCCTGCTTGAATGAAAATCCTTCAACAGCAGACTTATGAGAGCCAGACTGAAAGGGAAACATAATATCACCCTGATTCAGTGTTATGTCCCAACAAATGACAGTGATGAAGTAGTAAAGGACAAATGCTACCTTACACTAGAGGTGGAGTTAGAGAGAATATCACACCACGACCTAACTATCGCCATGGGAGACTTGAATGCCAAGGTCGGTAAGGACAACACAAGCAACAACAGAGCAATGGGAAGACATGGGTGTGGCACCATGAATGAAAACAGAGAAAGGCTTGTTGATTACAGTAATATAAATGACCTAGTCATTGGCAGAACCCTATTTGAACATCATGAAATTCACAGGCTGACATCGTGTTCTCCAAATGGCAGATAAGAAACAGATTGTCCATATCATGATCAATGGCAAATGGCGACGCTCACTGACAGATGTGAAAGTGAGAAAGGGTGCAGATATTGGCAGCGACCACCACCTTGTGACAGCCTCCAACAAGCTAAAACTGAGACCTGTGGGTCCACCAAACAAGGGACATAGACATTATGATATTGACAAGCTAAAGTCCCTTGAAATACAGAAAGCCTTCATTCTGCAGTTAAAGAACAGATTTCAAGCACTTGCAGACCTTGATGAAGAGGAGAGGAATGCAGATGAGGAGATCAACAAGAAGTAGGGCAAAGTAACAGCAATTTATAAACAGAGCAGTGAAACCTGTCTAGGGTACAGGCAGAAGAGAAGGAAGGCGTGGATTACACCCAGCACATGGAACGCCACAGAAACCAGACGAGCTCTGAAGAAAAAAAGTTTTAGACACAAAATCCCAGAAGTGAAAGGACAAATACCACAAGCAGTATAGCAAGGCCAGGTCAAACGCTTTGTGAGAGTGGACAAACAGCATTATATTGATAATATGGCAACACAAGCAGAGGATGCAGCTGCTTGTGGTGAATAAGGAACCATCTACAAAATCTTATCAGTGGTAAACGGCAGACACCAACAAACACTCTCATAAGGAACAAACAAGGACACCTACTAACAACCGAAAAAGAACAAGAAATACGCTGGACAGAGTATTTAAAGAATTGCTGAACAGGGCGCCACCTAAGGAGGAAGCAAACATCCAGGAGGCAGAAGAAGATCTTGATATCAACACAGACACCCCAACTAAGAAAGAGATCATTCAAGCCATCAAATCCTTAAAAAATGGGAAAGCTCCTGGCAAGGATAACTTGAATACAGAATTGTTCAAGGTAAATCCTAAATTAGCAGCATCTATCCTGGCCCCTCTATTTATAGCAGTCTGGGAAAGGGAAAAAGTGCCGGATGAGTGGACCAATGAGGTTATAGTGAAGATACCAAAGAAAGGAACTCTCAGTGATTGTAATAACAGGTGTGGTATCACACTTTTATCTGTGCCAAGCAAAGTACTGTGTAAGATCATAGTCCAGCATATATCAGAGGCAGTTGATAGCATTCTCAGAAAAGAGCAAGCTGGTTTTCGGAAAGGGCATGGATGCACAGACCAGATCTTTGCTCTATGAAACATAATAGAACAGTGCTTAGAATGGCAATGGCAACTCTACATAAATTTCATAGACTTTGAGAAGGCTTTTGATAGCATTCACAGGACCAGCCTATGGCGCATTCTGCGGGCATTTGGAATTCCTTTCCTTATAATCAATGTAATCAAAAGCTTCTATTTCAACTTTACATGCAGTGTTGATCACAGTGAGCTCAGTTTGGAAGTCAAAACAGGAGTAAGTCAGGGGTGTGTCATGTCTGCAGTCCTCTTCAACATTGCCATTGACTGGGTAATGCAGCGTACAACAGAAGACAAGCCAAGGGGCATTAAATGGACACTCTTCTCAACCCTTGAAGACCCGGACTTCACAGATGCTGCTGCTTTCCTATTACATACCCAACACCATATACAAGAAAAAACTACTCAACTCAACATATTCAGCCAGCAAATTGGACAGAAAATCAACTGCAGTAAGACAGATATCATGACCTTTATTATTGCCTCACCATCACCAGTATGGATAGAAGATTATGTTCTCACCAATGTAGAAACATTCACATACTTGGGCAGCACCATAAGCCAGAACGATGGAACAAGCCAGGACATCCGGAACAAAATCAATAAAGCCAGGAACACGTTCAGGAGCTTAAATACAGTCTGGAAATCATCAAAATACAACACCAAAACCGAACTCAAGATTTATCAGAGCTGTGTACTTTCAACACTACTTTAAAGTGCAGAATGCTGGGGAATAAGAAAGTATGACATGTCCAAACTGTTTTCATTCCGTACAACCTGCCTCAGAAAAACCCTCCTTATCTTTTGGCCCAGAACAATCTCAAACCAAGATCTACTGACACGGTGCAGCCAAGAGGATCTGAGCACCATCATTGCCAGGAGGCGCTGGAGATGGGTCGATGTGCTTCGGATGGAAACTGATTCCATCACCAGAGTAGGAATGAGATGGACACCTGAAGGCAAGTGAAAACGAGCCTGCCTGAAAACAACATGGCAAAGAGCTGTGGAAGCTGAGCTGAAAAACCTGGGGCACAGCTGGGGAACCACTGAAAGACTTGCCAGAAACAGACAGGAGTGGAGGAGCTTCGTCACTGCCCTAAACGCCAGAGGCTTAATAGGAACATCATGATGATCCCCCACACTTTTCATCTCACTTCTGTATAGAAGCTATTTGTTTTTTTGGGTTTTTTTTGGGGGGTGGGGGTTATTTTTTGTTTTTACACATCTTCCATCATCTTATCCCATCATTCCTCTTGATATCTCTCAGTTCCATCCTGAAAATATCTTTGGGGATCTGGGCCATATATTTTATGTAGAAGGCTATCCAAAACCAATGCAAGTAATCAAGGCAAGGAAGTTTAAATAAGTATCAGTGACACTTTGAATAGGCTTGTGGGGAGCTGTGTAAGAATTAGGGAGTCCAGAGATGCCTAGGGCATAAGCCAGGGTTTCAGCAGAAGAAATGGCAGGGGAAAGGATGTATTCTGTAGCAGTTACAGATGAAGAACCAGGAGCATTTGGTGACAGCTTGGATGTGGAAAGCCTGAGAGGTTTTAGACAATTCTATATTTGTATCAGCTGAACTGCACTATGATGTATGTGAATATAAGTTCCCTTTAGCCTTCTCTTGCTCCCCCCAGCTTTTTCCTCTCTCTTACTTTCTCTACTTTCTCTGTTCCCTTTTCCTTGCCAGTTGCCACCCACTTTTTCTTTTAACCCTCCCCTCGCCACTTCTCATAACTAATCAGGGTCAGGCCTGAAAAAAGAGGTTGTTGCTGCCAGCTTTCTCTGCTGCTTGGCAGCAGGAGGAGCTTAAAGAACAGGTTCACTCCTGGACCTGCTGTTTGTTCTTTGATGCCCTTCTTGAACGAAGCAATTTCACTTTAGAAGCCCAGATACTTGCTAATTAGCAAGAAAATGATAGGGGGAAACAAAGAAAAGGGGAAGATCTTCACAAGAATGGGAGAAGGAGTGAGGAAAAGAAGGGGGAGGTAAAAAGGAAAAAGTTAAAGATGAGCACGGGGGAAAGCATGAAGGAAGGGAAGGAATAAGGCCAGGAAGCAAGGAGAAAAATGGAAGAAGAAAGGGAAAGCAACAGGGCACAGAAAAAGAAGAAGAAGAAAGAAATCAAGGAGCAAGAGAAGAGGGCAATAGGAGTAAGGAAAGGAGCACAGGAAAAGAAGCAAAACGGGGACGGGAACAGGGTGAGGAAAAAAGCAGGAAGAAGAAAGGAGGTAAGCACTTATTGGTAGTTAAGATCTTGGTAGGTGGGAACACAGCTTGCTGCAGCAACTCACCCCCAGACACCAAGATTGACGTTGAAAACAAATACACTGGGTGTGCTAGTAATAAGTTATCACATGTATATTTTTGCCATAGCTACTGCACCTTTACACAGAATTTCCAGTCCAACTACTGGCACTTAATTACCAGTGTAGTAGGTGCCTTATAAATACAAGATGCTAATACAAAACTGTAGTTGTTCATAGTGTTCCCAGGGGAGTGACAGGTCTGAGTTGCTTGCATTTAATCTACTGAAAATCATTGTAAGCAGGGCTGGTAGTGGAAAAATGGTCAGGTGGTTAAGGTGCTAGAATAGAAGTCAGCAGATCCAGGTTCAATTTCCTGCTCCATTAGACATCTTGGGCAAGTCACTTAGCCTCTCCGTGCCCCAGTTCACCATTTGTAAAATGGGGTAATAGCAATTCTTTATGCAGGGGAGTGTTGTGAGGATAGCTACATAAAAGATTGTGAGGTGCTCAGATACCATGTTAAGAGGGTCACATAAGTACTTTATATTCAGGTTGCCGGACACTCCCAATTAGAAGACTGTTTTCAGTTGTCTAAAACTTTGCCCAATTTTAAGTGTTTGTGCTAAAATTTTCCGTGCCAAGTGTCTGCCACTGACAATTATTTTGAAGTTTGTCAAAAAGGTTAATGCTTTTCCAAGAATGAGGCAAGGGAAAATAGATTGTTTTGACATTTAAATTATTTTGGGCAACCCTTCTTTTGAGAATTGCTAGAGCCCTGTGCTTTGGAGCGGAGACTTGAAATTTGATAGTCGGGAGGAGGCGCTTTGTATCAGGTATGTGCCTTTTGCCATCCCCCAATTTTTGCCAACTTGTAAGCCTTTGAAAAATCACAGTTCGCATGTTCAGTAGAGAATTCTTGGGGTTTATAGAGAAAATCTCCAAAGATTCTGTTCTCACTCAGCATGATTCAGAAATGGATACTAGGACTGGTTGGGAAAGGAGACTAGGATGAGAAGTGGAGACTAGGACAGAGTAGGTAAGAAGAATGAGACTGTGATAAGGAGTCAGGGGTGGGGAAAGAGACAAGACAGGGACAGGATGGAGAGGACAAGACAAAAGGGGACAAGCCTGAAGGGAATGGGCAGAAGAACCTTTGCCCACTAGGACACATTGCTCTCGTGAGCCTGAAATGGAAAGCAAGAATCCAGAGTCTCACCATTCCTCTGCTATCAAATTATCTGTGAAACCCACTGGCACAGTGTGTGTCACAACCCCTTTTAGGACTAATCCACACAGTGGATGTCAACTTACTACTGCTATGTTTTGCTCTGTTAATTTATGTGGCAGAGGTCTGTGCAGTGCATCTCAAGGTTCCAAATCAGCTGATGAACCATATGGGTGTCAACATGATGCCACATGACAGAAGTTCTGTTTTTTCAGTTTTTTTTTAAACGGAAGAAATTACACGAAAACTATGTTAAAAGAACATTATTAAGTTTGTAAAGTCAAGCATTCAAAAGTTAGGAAATGCCAGAAATGAGGATGCCTGCCTCATTTGCTCCAGAAGTTGGAAGGTGCCTCCATAACCCACTAGTGCAGATGCAGCCTACGGCAAGAAAAGCATTTTTTCTGTCAGTGGAAGACCACCACCTCCCCAAATTAAGTTAGCTACATAGACAAACATTCTTCATTGACACAGCTGCATCTATACTCTGGGCTAGGTCGGCATAACTGTGTCAGTCAGGGGCGGGTTTTTTCACACCCTTGACCAACATACCTATGTCGACCTAACTTATAAGTGTAGACCAAGCCTTAGATTCCTTGCTGGTCTTGCATGTGGCCTGTGTTTTGAGCAGTACCTTCTACCATCAAAGCTATTTATACTGTAAAGGAGCTTGATCACTTTTTAAATTTACCCTGAATGAAAGGCAGCTGTGTTATACCTACCACTTTACCAAGGTTTCATGCAACCCCAAGAACAACAATATGATCTGGTTTTACAGTGGAACTTATGTCACACTCCAGTGTATCCTGGAGAACATTTTTATCAGTGATTATCATAAATGCTGTTGAAAATAGTAGATGAAATCCACTACTGTGAGATACAGGAAGCAATCTGGCAATCAATATTCTCAATCAATTCACCCTTTCATGGCAGCCTATTATACAAAGGCTATAGACCCATCACCTAAGCACAGGATCTAAACGTTTCTGCACATTTAATAGTTTATTAGCTTACACTGTCCAAACCAAAGATAATTCTCCCTTTCTAAAATGCCATCCTGTTCCCATTAAATCCCACACCAGCACGGTCTATGCTTTGTTGTCACAATAGCCAACAGTCTGTTACTAAAAGCCTTATTATATTGCTAGAATTTTGTACCCTTTACATTAACTTCCAGTTTTGACAAGTGTTAATGGTGCAAAGGAAAAACCAAAAGCTTTTTTTAAAAACAAAAAAACAACAAATGTATAGAGTCCTAAATGTTGTGGGGAATGGGGAAGGTCTTCTCATTGTTTGGATTTTTTTTAAGCACATTATAAATGCAAGTTTTATCACTAGTGTTCTTCCTGGAAGACACTATGTAGTATTGAAGAACTGGTAAGATGATGACATCACCAGTACCAAGAAAGTGAAATCTAAATAACAGAGTATGGAAGAGATTTTCTGTCAAATTGTATTTCGTTTGCTTTTTTTAAGGCAACTATTTAATTCAAAACCTGAGTAAAAAGTTGGGAGAAAAGTTCTCATTGTTTAGAGTTGAAGCAGAAGGCTGCTAAATGATGGCTAACAAAGCTTCATTTCCATTTCTCTGCTCCTCCAACAAGAACTCCAGCAAAACCAGTGAAGACTTAATAAACTTAATAAACAAAAAACTTAATATTTTAAGGTAAAAAAGAAACAGGAAACCCCCTGCCCTGCTTCATAACTCATAAAGAACAAAAAGAAGGGTGCAAACTGGGCCATTCACCTTTAAAAGAAAAAATGGTGCTTAAAAAAAGGCCTCGTATCAATGTTGCCATGTGGGTGATGAAATGGTCCCAAGGTTGCTATAGATAGCTAAAGGGCATGGGCAGAGGCCGATTAAGATTTATTGGGGCCCTGGGCACAAAACACCTGGGATCCCTCCACCCCATTAGAAACACAAATGTATCAAAATACAATAATACAAAGACTCCATGCATGCCCTTAACATTTCACATTTCTTTTAAAGAGATTATGTGTTGGCGTCATTTTGATTCTGTGACTTGTATCCCATCTATTGAACAGAGAGTAGCTTAGGAAACTAATTACAGCCAGACTTTCATTGCGTATCATTCCCAGTAACATCAGTACATAGCAATGGAAAAAATGTGCTACAAGTAATATACTATAAATGTCTCTCTTTAATGTACCCATTACATTTACATTTTAATAATACTATCACATTGTGTACCCAAAAACAAACATACAAAACATATCATAAGAATGTACAGTCTCCTTTTAAATGATTGCTTGCTTCTGAGTTTTGAGGGAGGAAAAAATCAGGTATAATGTCAAAGTCCATTTGTCAAACCAGTTCTCACTCAACTGCCATTAGAGACAAGGCATTCAGACGCCTTTGATGCATTGTTGATCTCAGTTCGTTTTTTATCCTTGCCATCTTGGAAACAGTACGTTCTCCTTCACAATTTGTAACTGGTAGGGTATGAAACTTCTGAGAGAAAGATACGTATTAGGGAATGTTGACTGAAGGCCGCTTTGCTTTAAAATTTGCAGCAAATGGGCTGGAGATTTGTCAGGCTCATCCTATACAAAGAATTTGAATTGTATGAGTCCATCAGGAAAATTTTGTTCCAAGTCATTCGGGTAAACTGCAGCATGCCTGTGAATGTTAGAAATGTCCAGCAAGTTGTTTTCAAATAGTACTCCAAAGTTGTCATTCAACAACTTACAGGCATCTTGTCGGTGATGAAGACAAGCTACATAAAAAGTCTCTGTGTGAAACTTTTGACTTCCCTCAAGTAAAACCTCAGGTCCTCCCAATTCATCTGCTAACTGTTTTTGTTTTCAGTAACAACTCAGATCAGTTTGATAATTCTATGAAAGAGTCTTGCATGTGTTTGTAGCAGCATTTTCAAAAATTTCGAATTAATCTCATAGAGAAGCCACAAATGATTGTAGTAATTGCAGTAAGTGAACTGCTGTATTCAGGTCGATGTCACTTTTCTGTAACTGCAAGCTGGTCATTTTAAACTGTTGAAGAATGATGTCCCAAAATTGTGCCATAAAGACAGTTTCCAGATGTTCCATTTTGCTCTGAAGGGAAGCCGCTTCCAGTTGGGTGTCAAGTTACTAGTTCACATCTTTTGACATGCTTTCTAGGGCATGTTGAATTGTATTATAGTTCTGATACAGGGCCCTTGTAGAATCTGCCCAACTGCTTCATCATGTGTCAGACAGACTTTTGACTGTCAAGAATGAGTGGCTCCTAGCATCATGGAAAACCTGTTTCCATTGATATATAGAGGCTGAACAGAAAACAAAGTAACTGCAGAAACCAGAAAAAATTAACTGCATTTGAACAACGGTTGTTAATACTGTTGACTCCCACTAAATTTAAAGAATGAGCAGCACACAAAATGTAGACAATAAGAGGGTTTAGTCGATTTAGATGTGCCTGCAGACCATTATATCATCCCAACATATTGCTGACATTGTCATGTTTGTCCACGGCAATTAGATTTGTCCAAACACAAGCTGTTTGTCATTGCAAGTACACAGTCAGCGAGGCTTGCACCTGTATAAGTCTCTAGCAGCTCAAATCCAATGAATCATTCTACAATTTGTCCCTCTGACTTGACAAATCTGCATACAAAAGTGAGCTGATCAACATGCAACATCAACTGTGTTGAATCCACAATAACAGAAAAATATTTGGCTTGTTGAAGTGCTGCAACTATTTTGTTTTAACTTTCTGGCCCATCAAATCAATGAATTCTTCACAAGTAGTCAATGACAGATAAGAGGTACTGCCTTTACTCTTCTGTCCCAATTTAGCGATATGACCTGCCAAAAATGGATCAAATTGAGCAATTAGCACCAAAATCCCCAAATAATTACCATAATGTGGTGAACCTAACAGCTCATCGTGGCCACGGAAAGTGGGTCCGCACTCACTTAAGAACTTAATAACTGATACAACATACTTAAAGACATCTCTCCAGTACTGACTCTCTGTCTGAAACTGCTGAGCGAGGCCTGGATCAACTCTACCTGTTGCCTTTGCATGCCGTATCCATGCCAGCATACAATTTCAGTGGTCCAAGCTTTTCTCATGTTCAGAAAGACATTCAGAGTGTTTCCAATCACTGAATCCTTCAATAAAGGCATGGGTTTTGGTTGAAAGAAGTTTGCAGGCAAAGCAGTAAACATTTCCAGAAGATGGTGAATAAATAAGCCCGTGTTCTGTAACAGATTCACCTTTGTGCAGCCGAGAAGAGATCTTCAGGCAGCAAACGCGTCTTCCCTCGAACCACCTGAGCAGAAGCAGATAATTTTTTAATGTTTTTACTTTAACAAGCAACTGAATCCATAGCAATCCAAAACCTCCTAAAACTTTCATCAATGTTACTCCACAATGCAGGATCAAGGCTAAATTTATTTGCTTGTATGGCATTTGTCTGATCACCATAACTCAGTACCAGCTTGCCTGCTTCCCGTAGATCCCAATCTGTACTTTCCTCCTGAAGGCCAAGGCCTCCACTGCCAACAAGAGTGTCTTCTGAACCAACCTTGTCGTCTTTGTCCGCTGTTTCTCCTTTCTCTCTCTCCTTGAAGTATTGATTTATTGTCAGTATCTTTTGTAGCAAAGCAACTTCTTTTACCACCTTTGCTTGTTTCTGCTTTCTGTTAGCTCTCCTGCTTAAGTAATGATGATCCATATTATGGGTTCTGTAAGCATATACAGCGGCAGTAAGATTTTTTTTCTTTTACTGTCTGTCACTTCTGACACTGTTGGTGTCTGACCAGTTATACAAGTCATTTGCATATTGCAACAGGCTTTGTCAGGGGCGGCAGGTTTGTAGAAATTTTGATGGTGCCCAGAACTTCCAGAGCCTGCTCCTCCAAACTCCACCTCCCACCTGCCTAAAGCTCTGGGAGGGAGTTTGGGTGGGCGAGGAGGTCTGGGGTGCAGGCCCTGGGCTGGGGCAGGGGATTGGGGTGCAGGAGGGGTGCAGACTCTGGGAGGGAGTTTGGATGCAGAAGGGGTGAGAGGTTGGGCTCTGGGAGGGAGTTTGGGTCAGGGGGGAGGTCTGGGGTGCAGGTTCTAGACTGGGGCAGGGGGTGCAGGAGGGCGTGAGGGGTGCAGGCTGTGGAGGGGTAGTTTGGATGTAGGCTCTAGGAGGGAGTGCGGAGGTGCAGGCTCTGGGAGGGAGTTTGGGGGCAGGAGGGGTTATGTGGGAAAGGGGTGGGGGTGCAGGCTCTGGGAAGTAATTTAGGTGCTGGGTGCAGGCTCCAGGCTGGGGCAGAGGGTGGGGGTGCAGGAGGGGCTGAGGGGTGCAGGCTCTGGGAGGCAGTTTCGGTGCAGGCTCTGGACTGGGGGTGGGGGTGCAGGATTTGGGAGGGAGTGTGGGGATGGGAGGTGGTGTGTGGGAAGGAGGTGGGAGTGCAGGCTCTGGGAGGGGGTGGAGGAGTTGCGGTGCTTACCTGGGCGGGCCGGGGGGCCTCTGCATGCTGCTACCCCCAGTCACTGTCCCCGCAGCTTCCTATTAGCCATAGGGGTGCTTGGGGCGGGAGCAGCATGCGTAGACAGACACAGACCCACCCCACCCAGGGGCCACAGGGAAGGGCCAGCAGTCACGTGGAGTGAGCAGGCAGGAAGCCGCTCAGCTCCACTGCGCTGCTGGTGATGAGTGGGGGCCCCGGGCTGTTTTAAATCTCCTGGGGGATGTGGGAGTGGAAGTGGAAGTGTGGAAGGTGGGGCCGAGGGAGAGACCTAGCCTCAAACATTGCTGGAGCTGGGCCCCGGGCCAGGAATATTCCTGGTGCCCAGGCACCACCGGCCCATAGAACTCGCCGTTGTTTGAAAAGACACATTTCTGTTAAATGTTCCTGATGTAATTAGTGAGAGAAAGGAATGGCAGGGGTTTCTCTTGGATTTTTTATTTTCTTAGGCTTATTGATGTAATGACATCCTCAGATGCATCTTCAAAGCATGCTCCATTCTCCTGCATCATGTGGGGACCTGGCATGTTGGAGATGAGTGACAATTTTACCTATTCATCTTGGTGCAGTGCCAAGAATCTGTATGTTTCTGAGAGCCTGGTGGAGGGAATATCTAAATGGCTATGAACCTTCATGGTTTGGGGCATGAGTCAACCTCCAACTGTCACCCCCACTTGGGAACCCCATAATTGCACCTTCCTCAAACCAGGGCACAGCAGGGCAGCAGGGGAATGCTCTGTGGAGCGAGGGGCTTGGGATGGGAAATCAGGGCACAGCAGGGTGGACAGGATTCCCCCCACCTTCCCTCAGCACTGCACCCCACCTCCAGAGGTGGATTAAGAGGAGGCCCTAGACCATCCACCTGCCCCGGGTGGGACACCCTGCAGGGCAGGGACATGGGCTGCTCCTGGGCTCCCCAGTCCTTCACCCAGGGCAGGTGGAGGGCCTAGGCTCCCCAGTTGCCCAGGGTCCTGTGTGGCTCTTACCACAGCCTAGGGCAGTAGTCCCCAAAGTGTGGGGGGTGCCCTCTAGGGGGCACAGAGGAATGTTTCGGGGTTTGTGTGGCAGGGCCCGAGTCAGCCCCCACAAAGGAGGTGGGGAGGGAGCACGACCCAGCCCTGTTCTGCCCCCAGTCCCACGCTGGCCCACCCCCAGCCATGGTTTTGTTCCTGGCCCTGCTCCTGGCCACAACCCCACTGCCAGCTCCACAGCAGCTCCTGGCTTCTGGGGGGGAGGGGGAGGGGGGCACAGACCAGGTAAGGTGGGGACACAACCCAAAAAGTTTGGGGATCCCTGCCTGAGGGTAATCATACCTTCCATTTTGGCTCCAGGTGTCCCAACTTTTTTGGCAAAACTGGGCATTTGTCTCATTTGCTCTTGCCAACTGATCACCAGTTGTCAAGGGCAAATGGTACAAATGCCCAGTTTTACCAAAAAGGGGTTGGGGAGGGGTGAGAGGTGGGGCTCAGTCCAGCCCTGTGTGGGGTACAAGGGGGCTTGGGAGAGTGGCTCAGGCCAGCTCCAGGGGGTAGCAGGGGACGGGAGAGGGGGCTTGTTCCAGCTCCAAACGGGAGGGTGGGGGCGGAGGGGGCGGGAGAGGAGAGGCAAATCTACCCACTCTACCACAGGCTCCATCACCTTCCAACCTGGCTGGGGGCGGGGCCTCAGGGGGAAGAGGCGGAGGATGGAGCAGCCGGGGGCGTGGCCAGAGTGCCAACGCTCCTGAGCAGTCCCCAAGCCCACCACTGGGCAAAGGCAACATTTGCCCCGCTGCCCTAATTACCGCCCCCGCCCTAGTGCCCCCTCCCCACACCTGTGGCCCCTGACCCTTCCCGAACTAGCCCAGCCAGGAGAAACGCCCGCCCGCTTTCCCCCGTCTCCACCCAGCCCCTCCCCCGCTCCCTGCCTCCGCCCTCCCGCCTCGTTCCTAACCGCCGCCCCCAGCCGCGCGCTCGCAGCCCCCAGGAGAGCCGGGGCCGCGCGCAGGAAGCTCTCGCGAGGTTGCGGCGGCGGCGCTGTTGCTGTGGTTCCCTCGGCTGGGGCGGAGCTAGCGCTGGCGCCGCGGCCCGGCCCGGATGTTGTTGTTTCTCCCCCTCCCCGGATAATGACGGGCGCTTCCTGCCGCTGAGCTGCAGCGACGCCGGCTCAGCCTCGCCGGTGGACCCCGGCCGCCTGCCCGCCCTTTATCCAGACACGCAGCGCGGCCCGGCTATGGCGGATTTCGACGAGATCTACGAGGAGGAGGAGGACGAGGAGCGGGCGCTGGAGGAGCAGCTGCTGAAATACTCGCCCGACCCGGTGGTGGTGCGCGGCTCTGGCCATGTCACCGTGTAAGGGCCGCGCCGGGGGGAAGGGAAGGGGGCAGGCCGCGGGCACGCGATGGGGCCGGGTCGCGGGGAGAAGGTGGCGAGCCTGGGCTCCAGCGGGGGAGCGGGCAGAGTTGTGCCCTGTCCAGCCCCTGCTCTGGGAGCTGGATCGGCCCTGGCCGTGCCCCGTGGGGTGTGATGCGATTGGCGGTGCCTGCAGTCTACCATCTGGTTGGAAAGGACCTGGCGGAAAGCTCCGCTGCTGCAAGGAGCCAGCCGGCGAGTCTGGCTTTGAACTTCCAGCCCAAGTCGGGGGAGCGTGGCTCCTCCCTCCCTCCCTGCTCCCTCTGCGCAGCCAAGCGTGGGGGCACCTGTGGCGTTTCCCCTGCGCCGCATCTTGCATTTGGTCGCGTTGTAAAGCCCTACAGATCGTTTATTGAGACAGTAAGAAAACAAAGCTGACCTGGGTTGTGATTAACAGAGGTATGTAAAGTATGAAATCCAGCGATGAGCTGTCAGGAAGTATTTTTTTTCTTTAACTACACGACCTGTAGTCCTGTAGGTCTTTTATGCTGCTGTTAGTCACAGTCTCAGCCTCCTCTTTTATCAAGCCTCAACTTTCTGCTGTGGTCTGAAAAGTCTTAGTAAATGAGAGCAGCCAGCCAGTCTGACAAGCACACCCAAAACAATGTCATTAGCTGTTTGGCATGTGATGAGGGTGACCCACTGTGCTGTGGGGTGTTTTTTTTTTGGCCAGGTATCAGTGCGGATCTGGTGGTGACTCCAACATAAAAGTGTATTTAAGTTTTCAGTAATTTCACAAGCTAGGTTGTTTTCTGTGATCTATTCTATTAGGAACTCTATTTTTAAAAAATCACTTAGTGCTCATGAATGGTACTGCACATTCTTGGAAACTTAAAAAGAATATTTGCAAAAGATAGAATAAGGGAAGCACAAGCGTCTTCGTGTTCTATTCACTACTGAACTGGGCTGGATTTGAGGCAGCAGCATAGAAGTTAAAGGCCCTGTATTTATCAGATGTGATGCAGAGCTATCCAAGATATTGGGGTTAATTTTGACAGTAGTGTGGTAACTTTTCATTAATTTTGTTTTACTATGTTGTTAATGTCAGAGAAAGTTTCCGTGCAGAAAGAGATTGATTTGCTCTCTGGTGAGAAATCAGAAAGCTTCCATACGGCCTAGGTGTTCTTTGGGAGAGATGTTAGGGGTTGAGAAGATGTTGAAAGAGAGGGAATGATTTGTTTGTAGGTCTGTTTGAATACAGATCTGGTTTGTAGTTGTTACCATCCAATAGCATATGTGAAATAGTTAATTTTTAGTGGACAGCTGATCATATATTATATTAAAATCATAACAGTTATTGCTCACTAGCTGGCAACCTTTTCATTGTTCTCATTAAAAAGGCAAAGAGGACTAAAGGAAATTAAGACACTTCTCTTTTCTCTTCCTTGGTTGTGGATCCAGTGGGCCAAGATCAAGGCCCATTGGTGGAAAAGCATGGAAAAGCCTTCACACTTGTGACTCATAGAAGGAATTTGGCTCTGGGCTGCCAATCCTGCCAGTTGTTCATGCGAATTGTTTTAATAACAAAAAAAAAAAAAAAATCTCCTAATCTCTAGTACTTGATCTTTTGGATGGCCAAAAGAATGCTTCCAGCAGTTATTTTGAGTGGTCTTCATCTGGTTTGTATATCCCACCCTTTATTAAATATGCTCTGAATGTCCTCAGCCACCCATTTTCCCTCTCTTCATCCTAAATTACATCTATTTAATGTAATTCCATGACATCAGAGAAGACTGAAAATTCCTATTGAAGTCTTTCACCTCTTTCCTTCTAATGAAATAGCAACCCATTTGTAATTCCTACTTCTGTATCATCACATTTCCTTAAATGAGGACTTTGAGACTAGAGATAAATTTCAAACATATTGGGGATAAGATATAAAAGCTATTTTTCATTTAGATTTTTGTTATAGAACTTGCATGCAAAGCATTCTTCTTCCTTGATTTACAGAAATATGCATTTTAGAAGTCGGGAAAATTTTATCACAGATCTAGCAAGGAAAAGGAATACTTATGGTCCTCTCACTGATTCTGCAGTTTAAAACAGTTGCTGACTATTTGTATTTAAATAAAGGCTTCCTCCGTCATAGTCTATTGTCTTATCCTTTCTGATCTTGCATTGAAGTCATAATGTTGAATTTGTATTATCAGTCATTTTCATGACTACAGATTAATGTCACAAAGACAGAATTATTACTTGAACATCATCCACCAGAAGGAGAAAATGGCCTATGTGTGATAGAGTCCTTAGTTAAAACTATTTAAAAAAATAACAAAGGGAATGCAGGTAAATACTGTGTAAATAAAATGTTTAATGCAGGATTAATCAATTACTTTTTGTCAAGGTCCAAATTTCTTGGTCAAAATATAGTCAAGGTCCAGACTCCAGAGAAAATGTTGTTGTTGTTGTTTTTGTATTAGTTAATAAAAAGATTTTGTGGTCAAATCAAAAGTGTCTGGTGGTCCAGATTTGGCCCACGGTCCACCTATTGACTGTCCCTGGTTTAATGTATAAAGACGGTTTTCCAAGTTTGCTTTCTAAACAGAGTTCTCCTTTAAAACAAGCTAGAACTATATGCAGAATGATCCAAATAGAGTAAGAGGTTAAAGTCTCTTGTCATTTAAAAACTCCCTCCACCCGCCCCCCCATTTAATTCAGGTCTACAACTTTCAGACCACCAGATTCTACTTGGTATGGTACCAAAGTATGTACACTGCTGGTGTTATCACTCCTACTATTTCATTCTACTACTAAGAGTCCCTCTTTTTTAAATATTACATATTTCTCTAAAGTTCTAATATCTTTAAACTTGACAAACCATAAAAAGTGATTTAAATCAGGGAGTTAACCATTAAAGTACTTATTTTTATATCAGTAGGTCATCTCAAGTTTTTAGTGGGGGGGTGGGTGATAGGGATGACATTGCTAGCAAAATATGCATGCTGGAGTGTCTCACCAACTAGCAGCTGGTGTTCTCTGTTGGGTATGAAAACTATGTACTTGGAAGAAAGAGGAGAAAAAGTTACGTTTTCATTGACAAATTTGCTCAGTGTTCCTATTCTTGATTATTTGAAGCATTTATAAAGCTCAAAGCTTATACATTATAAAATTGTTTGACTTTTTGTAAAATATGTGTTTCAGGTTGTCTTTCAGTGCATGGATTTCATGTTATTTGCCTCTTATACGTTGTATTTGAAATTGGTGTATATATCAATAACGAAGTATGGAAGGTTAGGTGTATTAATTTAAAATGGCTCATTCCCTACTGGAACCAGACAGTGCCCATGAGGAAGTTGCCTGATTTGAATGTCAAGAGGACAAGAACTGTACCTGGGTGGGGGAGTATATTGGGACAAGGAGCCTGGAGGTGGGACTGGAGGCTGGAAAACAAGGGAAGGGGAATGGGACTGGCTGGGCAAGGAGACAGGAACTGGGAGTCAAGGAGGGAAATAGGGAGTGGGGACTGGCAGAAAGTAAGGAGGGGGAGACCGAGATTGGGTGAAGATCAGAGTAGGAGACTGAAACTGGCCTGGCAAGGATACTGGAACTAGGACTCAGTGAGGTAGGGTGAGGGGATGCAGATCTGAGCTACAGTGCTGCACAAGGAAACGGGGACACCGAGCCTAGAGGTGGGGGAACACTGAGATTGGATGAGGCACCTGGAGAGGGAGATTGAGACTGGGAGCCAGTTGGAATGGGGAATGTGGAGGTTGAACATACAGTTTGGACGAGGACCAGGAAAATTGGGACTGGGTGGGAAAGGAGTCTGGGGTTGAGGAGTAGGGGGCAGATGGGATGTGGAATGGCTGGGCAAGGAGACTGCGACTGAGATGAAGAGACGGGATTGGGACTGGCTCAGAGAATTAGACTGGGACAAGGAGCTAAATGTGGAAAAGAGACAGGACTGGGACAGGTTGGAGAGGATGGGGTAGAAGGGATCAAGCTTAGGAGAAATTGGCTGAAGAGTATGTGACTACTAGAGCCTGGAATGGAATGCAAGATTCCTGAGTCTCACCCATTCCTTTGCTGTCAACAACTGTTTGTAAATCCCATTAGCAAAGTGGGTGTCTTATCCACCTTTAGTGCTGGGCATTTAGAGGATAACTTAATTACTGCTATCATTTACTCAGTCTGCTCAAGTAGCAGAGATCTGTACAGTGGAGCTAAAGGTTCCAAACCTGTTGAAGGCAATATGATGCCACATGATGGAATTTCTGGTTTTACAGTTTGCTTTTTAAAAACATAGGAAATTACACAGGAAAAAAACCTACATTTAAAGAACATTAAGGTTGCAAAGTCAAGTGCTCAGAAGTTAGGAAATGCAGAATTAGAGTTGCCCGTATAATGTTAATTCACTCTCCCCCTTTGTGCATATGCACTATGGTACGGTCTCTATATGGTCATATACCATTTTTTCCACAGAACCGAGCCTCACTCAGTGCAGATGATGGAGGTTGCTCATCAAATAAGCTGCTATTCAGTATTTTGTTTTCCCATTGTTCAATGTGTGGCCATTGGTGGATTGAGGTTGATGTAGGAACACAACCTAACAGTTTTTCTACCAGTGGTTCTAAGGCTACAAATAAGGTCCCCCACTCCTAGAGGAACATATCATACAGGAGGCTTTGGAATTCATTATGCAGTTAGATTATGGTAGGGGAGAGAATCAAGATTACATCTGAGATTCAGAAAGTTCTTCCTTTTTGTAGAATGTCAAGTATTTCAATGCTTAGTAATTGATAGGTACCATCTTTTTGTTTTTTGTTTGTACAGCACCTTGCCCAATAAGATCTTGATCCATGACTAGGGCTCCTTCGTACTACAGTAATACAAATAATAAATAAGTTGAGAACAGATTGATTTAATTCCAAATATTGTTTCAGAGTTTTATTTTTAATCTTTGAGACTGAAAATGTAGTTTAGAGGATCTCTTCCTTTTATATGTTTCTTAACATAGGTGCTAAAAAGGAATCATCATGCAGCCACTTTCAGGATGGATTATTTAAAAAAAGTGAATTTAAATGGGATATTTTAGTTTTTAAAAATACATTACATTTGTTGTAAAATTAAATTTAAGGTTAAACTCACTAATTTATAGTTATTTAAATTGAGAATGAAAGCTTAGCGAGTTGAAGTGGATTGATATTTTGTAGTATCTAGGGTAGATGTAAAAAGACCATTTTCAAAATTTGAACGAGTTTATTTTAATTTTGAAAAGCTGATCACTATGGGGAAAGCAGGAAAACTAGTTTTTCTTTGCCAATCAGTGAACAAAAAACATCTTTCAATCCCAGTTTCCCTGTTTATATAATCAGTTTATCGAAACTTGGTTTTTCTTGTTTTATTTGGTTTTTATTATGTACCACATCAGCAAGTTTGAGTACAATGAGGTGTTTTGTTTTTAACTGCAGCTAATGAAAACAATATTCTGAGGAAGGCAAAGTCAACTAGTAAGTTGCACTGAAGTGAATGCAGTTTAGTTATAGTTCTTTTGTTATAGATGAAAAGTATTAATCATTTAAAAACAAAACAAATAACCACAGGCATGTGACAAGGCAAGACTGGAGTATCATGTTGAATAATATAACTCTAATAAAAGCAAGAAACTTTTCATGATAGTTGTACCTTTCTGATTTAATTATGATAAAGCTTACGTTACACAGCACCAGTCTTGGCTCCATAGTTAAGGTTGAATTTAGTTTTGCACTTAAAGGAGGTATTCATACCTCTAGGAAGAATACAGGATATCCTCCCTAAAACACAGCACTTACTCTTCAACCTTTCCTTTTTTCATTCTCAATCAAGTTCATTTGGTATTTGTTTTCCTCTACCAATCTATGAATAAAAATCAAGCGTGAGAGGATGAGGTCTACTAGATCTATAATCTTGTAGGTCATAGTGACCAGAAACAATCAGTTCAATACACCAACTACAGCTAACACTGCCTTTGTTTGATAAATCAGTTAGTTTTAAATGCAAAACCTGTTCTGATAAATTTACTTTTTTTCTTGTGTCCAGAACATTTAAAGGAGCTTTATTTCATTAACAAAAAGCAGTTTTAAAATGCTATTTTGTGAAGTTAACTGAATTCAAATTTCCATCCAAATGCAGCTTGACGCAAATCACAAGTAAAAAAAAAAAATTTAGTAAATAAGAAATGTGTAATTCACCATTTTCTAACGCAAAAAAGTTGCAAAGTCAAGTGCTCAAAAGTTATGAAAAGCCAAAATTAAGGTTGCTTGTGCAACCTTGATTCAGCCCCCCTTGTGTGTATGAATTATGAGAATCTTTAATTACATGATCACAAACTACTTTTTCCACAGGACTCCTATCTCATTCTGTGTACGTAATGGACCTGCTTTTGGGATGAATCAGGGCAGTGTAGATTAAGAGACTTATTTGTAGGATCCCAGCCTCCTTTGTTGCAGAAGTTGGAAGGTGTTTAGTGAATGAGATGGGACTGCAGGAAGAGAGAGGATGAACTGACAGCTGCAGCAGCACAGGAGCTAGCAAACAGAGCTGTAAACAGGGGAGTTTGAGTGGGAGTTCTGTTGGAGGAGAAGGTATTTGTGTTTGTTTGGCTTTGTATTGGTAGTATTTGTATGTGTAGAGGCTTGTAGGGGCTTTGTGCTGGAAGAGAAGCTGAGCCCTGATTAGGGGGCGGGGCTTCACTGACTAGGGGTCCTATAAAGGTAGCAGCCAGTCAGGCAGCAGCACAGACAGCTGCAGCAGCACAGGAGCTAGCAAACAGAGCTGTAAACAGGGGAGTTTGAGTGGGAGTTTGAAAGCGGAGTTTGTCTTGTGGTGCTTGTGTGGGGTTTGGTTTTGCTGTGGGTGGTGGTGTTTTGGTGTGGTTTGTGTTTCCCAGATTAACAGGATTTAGGTGGGAAGGCTATGACAGATTCAGAGGTGGCAGTGGGAGTGACCCATGTAGCAGATGACACAATGAAGATGACTGGATGTGGAAGCTGTGGTATGTACATGATCCTGGAGGGGGCACCTGGTAAGAGTTTTGTCTGCATGAAATGCCGTCTGATAGAGCTGATGGAGGAAAAGATCAGAGGTTTGGAGATGCAGGTGGAAAGTCTGGTAGAGTTTAGGAAGGGGTTTGAGCAGATTATGGAGCAAAGACATGAGGTATCTGAAGGGAAAAGCTCAGACTTGCAGATGGAAGCAGGACTAGGGAATTTTGAGGGGAGACTGGGTGAGGAAAGTGGTCAGTGGAAGCATGTGACTAAAAGAACTAGGCAGAGGAAAAGACGGGCTAGTGAAGGAGAAATAGAGCTTCAGAATAGGTTTGCAGAGTTGGAAAATGAAGAAGGGGCTCAGCAGGTAGTCACTGAAGGTGACAGGGCAAGGAAGAAGAGAAGAGCGGTTAGTCCTATAGGAAAAGGGGAAGAGTTAATGGAGATTACACCAAATATGAGCCCCAGGAGGATACAGGATGGGTTAAAAAGGATTACAAGGGAGAATGGGAATGGAAAAAACTTGCAGCCAGAGGGAACAGGGGATAGACTGGAGAATAGCACTGTCACTAGGAAAAGGCAGGTCTATGTGATTGGGGACTCTTTATTGAGAAGAATAGATAGGCCTGTAACCAGAGCTGATCCAGAAAATAGGAGGGTGTGCTGTCTTCCAGGTGCTAAGATACGGGATGTAGACCTGAGGTTAAAAAGGATTCTAAAGGGAGCGGGAAAGAATCCCCTAATTATCCTTCATGTGGGAACAAATGATACGGCTAGATTCTCACTGGAAAGTATTAAGGGAGACTATGTTAGGCTGGGGAGGACGCTTAAGGAAATTGAGGCTCAGGTGATCTTTAGTGGGATTTTGCCTGTTCCTAGAGAAGGGCAACAAAGGTGTGACAAGATTATGACTATCAATAGATGGCTTAGGCAGTGGTGCTATAAGGAGGGCTTTGGGATGTATGGCCATTGGGAGGCATTCATGGATAGAGGACAGTTCTCTCGGGATGGACTTCATCTGAGTAGGGAAGGAAATAGACTTCTAGGATGGAGGCTGGCACAACTGATTAAGAGAGCTTTAAACTAGGAATTTGGGGGAGATGGTTGGGAGATGTCCAGGTAATCTCCACGCCAGAATTTAGCATAGAGTGGAAAGAAAATGAAGTAAGAGTGGATACAGCTGTAGGTAGGAGGAAGGGCAGTGTAGATACAAGTCTAATAGGTTATACTGGTAGTAAAATAACCGTGCCTAATAGGGTACAGAATGTGAGTGAGGCCAAACAGCAAAAATTAAGATGTTTGTACACTAATGCAAGGAGCCTAGGTAACAAAATGGAGGAACTAGAGTTACTGGTGCAGGAAGTGAAACCAGATATTATAGGTATAACAGAGACCTGGTGGAATAGTAGTCATGACTGGGCTACAGGTATTGAAGGGTATGTGCTGTTTAGGAAAGACCGAAATAAAGGTCAAGGTGGTGGAGTAGCACTGTATATCAATGATGAGATAGAATGTAAAGAAATAAGAAGGGATGAAATGGATATGACTGAGTCTGTCTGGGCAATAATTAAATTGGGGAAGAAAACTATTAGAGCCTCCCCTAGGATAGTGCTTGGGGTGTGCTATAGACCACCGGGATCTAATTTGGATATGGATAGAGCCCTTTTTAATGTTTTTAATAAAGTAAATACTAATGGAAACTGTGTGATCATGGGAGACTTTAACTTCCCAGATATAGACTGGAGGATGAGTGCTAGTAATAATAATAGGGCTCAGATTTTCCTAGATGCGATAGCTGATGGATTCCTTCAACAAGTAGTTGCTGAACCGACTAGAGGGGATGCCATTTTAGATCTGGTCTTGGCGAGTAATGAGGATCTCATAGAGGAAATGGTTGTAGGGGATAATCTTGGCTCAAGTGATCATGAGCTAATTCAGTTCAAACTGAATGGAAGGATTAACAAAAATAAATCTGCAACTAGGGTTTTTGATTTCAAAAGGGCTGACTTTCAAAAATTAAGGAAATTAGTTAGGGAAGTGGATTGGACTGAAGAATTTATGGGTTTAAAGGTAGAGGAGGCCTGGGATTATTTTAAATTAAAGCTGCAGAAGCTATCGGAAGCCTGCATCCCAAGAAAGGGGAAAAAATTCATAGGCAGGAGTTGTAGACCAAGCTGGATGAGCAAGCATCTTAGAGAGGTAATTAAGAAAAAGCAGAAAGCATATAGGGAGTGGAAGAAGGGAGGGATCAGTAAGGAAAGCTACCTTATTGAGGTCAGAATATGTAGGGATAAAGTGAGACAGGCTAAAAGTCAAGTAGAGTTGGACCTTGCAAAGGGAATTAAAACCAATAGTAAAAGGTTCTATAGTCATATAAATAGGAAAAAAACAAAGAAAGAAGAAGTGGGACCGCTAAAAACTGAGGATGGAGTGGAGGTCAAGGATAATCTAGGCATGGCCCAATATCTAAACAAATACTTTGCCTCAGTCTTTAATAAGACTAAAGAGGATCTTAGGGATAATGGTAGCATGATAAATGGGAATGAGGATATGGAGGTAGACATCACCATATCTGAGGTAGAAGCGAAACTCAAACAGCTTAATGGGGCTAAATCGGGGGGCCCAGATAATCTTCATCCAAGAATATTAAAAGAATTGGCACAAGAAATTGCAAGCCCATTAGCAAGAATTTTTAATGAATCTGTAAATTCAGGGGTTGTACCATATGATTGGAGAATTGCTAACATAGTTCCTATTTTTAAGAAAGGGAAAAAAAGTGATCCAAGTAATTATAGGCCTGTTAGTTTGACATCTGTAGTATGCAAGGTCTTGGAAAAAATTTTGAAGGAGAAGGTAGTTAAGGACATTGAAGTCAATGGTAAATGGGACAAAATACAACATGGTTTTACAAAAGGTAGATCGTGCCAAACCAACCTGATTTCCTTCTTTGAGAGAGTAACAGATTTTTTAGATAAAGGAAACGCAGTGGATCTAATTTATTTAGATTTTAGTAAGGCGTTTGATACTGTGCCACATGGGGAATTATTAGTTAAATTGGATAAGATGGGCATCAATAGGAAAATTGAAAGGTGGATAGGGAATTGGTTAAAGGGGAGACTACAACGGGTCCTACTGAAAGGTGAACTGTCAAGTTGGAGGGAGGTTACCAGTGGAGTTCCTCAAGGATCAGTTTTGGGACCAATCTTATTTAATCTTTTTATTACTGACCTGGGCACAAAAAGTGGGAGTGTGCTAATAAAGTTTGCAGATGATACAAAGCTGGGAGGTATTGCTAATTTAGAGAAGGACAGGGATACCCTACAGGAGGATCTGGATGACCTTGTAAACTGGAGTAATAGGAATAGGATGAAATTTAATAGTGAGAAGTGTAAGGTCATGCATTTAGGGATTAATAACAAGAATTTTAGTTATAAGCTAGGGACGCATCAACTAGAAGTAACGGAGGAGGAAAAGGACCTTGGAGTATTGGTTGATCATAGGTTGACTATGAGCTGCCAATGTGATATGGCTGTGAAAAAAGCTAATGTCGTCTTGGGATGCATCAGGAGAGGTATTTCCAGTAGGGATAAGGAGGTTTTAGTACCGTTATATAAGGCACTGGTGAGACCTCACCTGGAATACTGTGTGCAGTTCTGGTCTCCCATGTTTAAGAAGGATGAATTCAAACTGGAACAGGTACAGAGAAGGGCTACTAGGATGATCCGAGGAATGGAAAACTTGTCTTATGAAAGGAGACTCAGGGAGCTTGGCTTGTTTAGCCTAACTAAAAGAAGGTTGAGGGGAGATATGATTGCTCTCTATAAATATATCAGAGGGATAAATACCAGAGAGGGAGAGGAATTATTTAAACTCAATACCAATGTGGACACAAGAACAAATGGATATAAACTGGCCACTAGGAAATTTAGATTAGAAATTAGACGAAGGTTTCTAACCATCAGAGGAGTGAAGTTTTGGAATAGCCTTCCGAGGGAAGTAGTGGGGGCAAAAGATCTATCTTGCTTTAAGATTAAACTCGATAAGTTTATGGAGGAGATGGTATGATGGGATAACATGGTTTTGGTAATTAAATATTCATGGTAAATAGGCCCAATGGCCTGTGATGGGTTTTTAGATGGGGTAAGATCCAAGTTACCCGGGAAAGAATTTTCTGTAGTATCTGGCTGATGAATCTTGCCCATATGCTCAGGGTTTAGCTGATCGCCATATTTGGGGTCGGGAAGGAATTTTCCTCCAGGGCAGATTGGAAGGCCCTGGAGGTTTTTCGCCTTCCTCTGTAGCATGGGGCACGGGTCACTTGCTGGAGGATTCTCTGCTCCTTGAGGTCTTCAAACTACAATTTGAGGACTTCAATAGCACAGATATAGGTGTGAGGTCTTTTTTAGGAGTGGTGGGTGAAATTCTGTGGCCTGCATTGTGCAGGAGGTCAGACTAGATGATCATAATGGTCCCTTCTGACCTAAATATCTATGAATCTATGAAACTCATGATTTAAAATAGTTGAATGCTTCCCTGGAAAACTGGATTCTATCCTTGCCTTGGTCACAGAGTCCCTGTGGGTATGTCTACACTGCAGTCTCCATGCCCAGGTAGATAGAGTTGCAATAGTGGGGCTTGAGCACACTAAAAATAGCAGTGTGGATGTTGCTACAGCAGCAGAGGCTCAGTCTAGTCATCCAGCTGCAGTGTAGACATACCTTATGTGATGCTAGGAAAGTCACTGAAACCAAACTTTTCACAGGTAGTCACTAATTGTGGGTGTGAGAGAGATGGCAATTTCTGCAAGATCTTTGAAAAACCTATTGAATTAAGTTTAAGTATCTTTGGAGACCATTCTATTAAATGTGCAAAGCGGGGTGGATTTGATTTAAATCGTGATTTAAATTGCTAGTCAGGAAGACTCTATTTAATCATGGATTTCTACATAAAAGTGCATTCTTGTTGGTTGTTATAACCTTAATGCATATTCTTCACAACTCAGAGATAGATGTATGTTTAGTTTTTAGAAGGTACACACTATGCATTTTTAAAGTGATTTATTTTGAAAACTTTTCAGATTAGTTTTACAGTTATATCAGAAAATGAATGAATGATGGTTATTTCATTTACGAAAGGTAATTGAAGCAGATATTTATGAAAGCATTGGGAAGTGAACTATCTCCAGTTCAACAAGTTAATCATTAATATTTGGAGGATTTTCTTGCCATGCTGTATTAGGAGGAGAACATCACCAGAGAGACATTTAAATTGTTGTATTTAACTAAAACAACAACGTTATGTATTCTGGATTTTTTTCTTCAACAGCAAGCATATAATATTTTAACAAAACAAGCATATGAATTTTTGAATGTAGTTAAACATTCAAGTTTTTTAAAATCAGGTTTGTTTTTGTTCAAATTGTTTTTAACTAAAATAGTTAAATGAAATATTTAAAAACAACAACAACAAAAATTAAATTGACTGTCAACCAGGTCAACATGAGAAACTTAAAATATTGGCTTCTGCAGCTAACTCAGTCGTCTTCACCTTCATTTTCCTGTTTCTTCATAATCTGGAAAAGAAAAACAAGGTTTCCTGCTTTTTCAGGTCCCAAACTATTTCTCAATTTGAAATGAATTAGTCCAAAGGAAGAAAATGTTCTTTCTGTACTGGCAGAAGAAGCTACTGCTGTTAAAAGTGAGATTATCACTTCAACAGTCTCTGAATCCAAGTGCTTAAGTGACTTCCACCAGTTCACTAGTCTGACTTTCTTTAAAACATCATCAGCAAACACATAGTTCTTGAATGGTCTACCCTTAGGTCTGAAGTTTATTATAGTTGGCATTATGGAGGGATGATTTCTGGATGTCCATGTCCTAGCCAACTCCTCTTCTTCAGTAGTTAAGGTTTGGCCCTGGTACTGAGTATTGAGAATATTTGGAAGAAAATGAGCTGGAGATAGTGCTTGTCCCATTTGTTTTTTTAATGCTTGTAATTTAACTCTGTCATTGCATATTTCTCTTTTTAAGATCTCACTCAGTTCCTTCCAAATTTCAGCAATAAAACAGCTATTTCCCTGCATTTTGTTCAAGGCTACAGAAATAGGCTTCAGGGTACTCGGCATGTGTTCGACATTTCTCTTAAACCCAATGCTGAGAACTTTGGCTGTGACAGTGCCATCTATTTTTTCATGATTTTGTTCACAAACTGTCATCAGATTAGGCCAGTTCTTAATCTAGTGCTCAAAACGGTCCACTACTGAGTTCCATCGTACATCTTGTGGGAGAGTTAGCTTGGTTCCTCCCACTTTTTTCAGAGCAGCTGCTGCAAAGTGGTTGTTACGGAAGTAGTTTGCCATTTCAACAACATTAGCCTTTATTTCTGGAACACTGAAGTCTTTGGCTAGGAGGTGCATCAAATGAGCACTGCAACCGTATGTTATTAGCTTGGGACTCTCTGCTAAATAATTTCTTCTCATTTTGGAGACATTTGCAGCATTGTCTGTGACCAGGCTGCGTACGAAACATTTGAATTTTTTTTCGGTTTGTTATAGCTTTTACTGCTACTTCTTGTAAGTATTCTGCTATGTGTGCATTTCCCTGATGTATCAATTTTTTCTGTAAGGAAGACATTCCCTTCTTCTGTTGTCACACAAGCACATACAACAGGATCATTGCTCTACCCATCAAGACTAAGGTACAATTTTATCCTCTAGACCTTTTACACACCGCTCAATTTCTCTTTCATACACTTTATCCAGCAATTTGCCTGCAACATCTGCTCTGTTGCGTGGACTGTATCCTGGTCTTAATGACTGAACCATATTAATGAAGTGTGGGTTCTCAATCATACAGAAAGGAAAGTTTGTTGAATAAACAAACAGGGCAATTTTTTCATCAATTACCTCTTTTTTGTAATCTGCTGGTTCTTATCACACTTAGCTATGGTTGTTTCTGGATGATGGAGGTGTTTTTCTTCTTTTTGCTACAGGTGATATGCTGTGGCTGTGTGACATACATGATGTGACTGAAATGCTACCATTGGCAGATAACTCTGAAACTATAGAAAATGATGGTGATCTTGAAGGTGGATAGTCTTGAGAATCCCGTATATTGAGGATGGATTCTCTTAAACAAAATAAGTCAATGCAGTTATTTAATTATTATTACTATATTGCTCATTGCATTCACTGACACTCAGTACTATTTCAAAGGTGAAATTGTACAAGGACGATCTGTCTATTTCCTCTATTTATTTTTTATCCCAACTGCATCTAAAATGATAGTACCATAGAGTAACAACTATATTTTTTGCTCAAACGTGAGAATTTAAGAATAGTCCAGAAGGAAGACAGGCAGTCCTTAAGACAGAAGTATAAAATAAAAAAGTTTACCAACCTGAAGATCCTGCATGTTCAGATATGTTCCTTTCATCATCTTCTGCACAGCTTCCTCCTGAAAAGGAACACTTCTTATGATGTTGTTTCATTCGAGCAACCAGGCCTTGCATTTCTTTATTGCACTGTTTGCATTTTGCACGCATGCCTGTCTTACCCACAGGTAGAGGAACTTCATTAAAATATTCCCAAACTGGGTCTCTTTTACGGCCTGCTGCCATTATAGGTTTTCCCTTCCAGTGAGAGAATGGTATGGTAGATCTCAAATCAGTGAAGGCTACACTAAGAAAGACCTCAAGACTTCTAGAATATGCTGCTCAAACAGTTTCACTTTTGTTTGTACTGCCTGTCCCTCCCTTCTCACACTTATCTCCAGCCTACTTCTCCTTGTCCAGATCTATTCTGCCCCCAACAATCTTCTATTCATTGAACTTTTTGAAACTTTGCACTTTTAGAGAGAGGTAAGGGATTGACTCTGTGTACACAAATTTGCAGAGGGACAACAGGGTTGAGGTCTGTTATTTCTCACCCCCCCCCCTATTTATATATTTGAAACCATTTTTGCTGTTAACAAGCATGTTCTCTCTGGAGACACAAATCCACAGTTTGTGAACTGCAAAACTAAGCATCTCTGATGGTATCTTCTTGACTGAGCACTGAGTCCCGTTGGGTAGATAGAAAGATTAACCTAAATAATCTATACAGAAACCCCTGGAACCGCATAAGATTGGGTCCCTAATTCATGAACTATTGGAACTCATTTACAAACTTTTCTTAAACATTATATGACTATATTGTCTCATACTATAGAATCAGAATTTATAATCCCTATTCTATGATGAGATATCTTTGAGCTATAATGTATCTTAAATAAAACTATCTTTCAGATAGGTTTTTTTCCTCAAAAAGCATTTTATCAAAAAAATCCGATTTAAAGAAATCATTGATTTTTATCCACCCTGATCCCAACCAATACCACTGTAGAACAAGAGCCTAGGTTAGAGAAAAGCAGACCAAAGGAAATTTTGAGTATGGATTTCCAGCTGGGTTATGTATAGTAAGACTTCTTGGTCAAGGTACAGACCTTTTCTTAAGCACCTTATTCTATTCCAGGGCTCTCAAACTCAAATTACCACGAGGGCCACATGAGGACTAGTACATTGGCCTTTGTCTCCCCCCCCCCGCTTCACCCCACTGTCCCATTCCACCCTACCCCCTGTTCCCCCCAAGGCCACCACCTCACCTTACATGTGCTTCTTCTCCAGGGTCCAGGCACCTAATTAGTGGAGCCACGCCTGCACAGCTCCACTAGTTAGGAGGGTGGCCCTTCATTCTCTTGTGTGTGGCTGCCCAGGTGTGCACCTTAAAGGGAACTATCCGCGGACCACCCGAATGGAGATCGTGGATCACCAGTGGTCCGTGGAACACAGTTTGAGAACCTCTGACATAAAAAGTGTATGTCAGAGTAAACAAGCTGAAAAAGACAGATTTTTTTCCTCTAAACGTTTTAAGTTATGGTAATCTTAGAAGTTGCTTTTAACAATAATAGGTACAACATTTTCAGATGGAAATGTGATTTTTTTTTTTTTTAAAGTTTGAATGCTTGTGCAAAGGAACCTTCATGATGTGGTATTCATTAATCTCTTCATTGAATGATCGTGTTTCTGGTATGATCTACTTTTTTTTTCTTTTCTTTTTTTTTTCCCAGATTTGGACTGAGCAACAAATTTGAAGCAGAATTCCCTTCTTCATTAACTGGAAAGGTGAGTATCTGTGGATAAGACTCAATTAGAAATGTACTATAACGGCCTCTAAAACTTAGAATTTGGGTAACAAGATTTTGCTATTAGAAACGATTGGTATTTGGGTTTCTACATATAATTGAGCTTTGCAGGAATACTCATTAATTTACATTATATTGCAGTAGTACTGGATTATTTTTCTTTCTTCACAGGTTGCACCTGAGGAATTTAAAGCCAGCATCAGCAGAGTTAACAGTTGTCTTAAGAAGAACCTTCCAGTTAATGTTCGATGGCTACTTTGTGGATGCCTTTGTTGCTGCTGTACATTAGGTTGTAGTATGTGGCCAGTTATTTGCCTCAGTAAAAGAGTAAGTTGGACTATATTATCATTTGGCATTCTCTGTTGTAAATCTGGAAATTGTGATTGGATTCATTTGTGTATTGTTTTTTTGTTAATTTTCAAAACTCTGTGTGTTAGGTCTGGTCCACGCAGAGGGAAAATGAAAAAAGGTGTGATTTAAACTTATTTAGTTATTTCAGTGCAAGTTGTGTGCAGATCAGTCTTTAATATTACAGTGGAAACTAAACAGAACCAGTTTAGTATACTTAAGCAAGTACATGCTATTTTGAATGTTTCAGGTAGCATGGCTATACGTATACATTTTTATTAGGGCTGTCAATTAATTGCAGTTAACTCACATGATTAACTCAAAAAAATTAATCGCAATTAATTGCACTTATAACAATAGAATACCAATTGAAATTTATTAAATATGTTTGGATATTTTTCTACATTTTCAATATTGATTTCAATTACAACGCAGAATACAAAGTGCACAGTGCTCACTTTATATTATTATTTTTTATTATAAATATATGCACTGTAAAATGATAAACAAAAGTAGTAGTATTTTTCAATTCACCTCATACAGGTACTGAAGTGCAATCTCTTTATTGTGAAAGTGTAACTTACAAATGCAGATTTTTTTTTTTGGTTACATAACTGCACTCAAAAACAAAACAATAACACTTTAGAGCCTACAAGTCCACTCAGTCCTACTTCTTATTCTGCCAATCGCTAAGACAAACAAGTTAGTGTTTACATTGACGTGAGATAATGCTGCCTGCTTCTTATTTACAATGTCACCTGAAAGTGAGAACAGACATTTGCATGGCACTTTTGTAGCCAGTGTTGCAAAGTATTCACATACCAGATATGCTAAACATTTGTATGACCCTTACATGCTTTGGCCACCATTCCAGAGTACATGGTTCCATGCTGATGATGCTAGTGGAAAAAAATAATTTGTCAATTAAATTTGTGACTGCACTCCTTGGGGGGGAGAATTGTATATCTCCGGCTCTGTTTTACCCGCATTCTGCATACATTTCATGTTATAGCAGTCTCGGATGATGACCCAGCACATGTTTGTTTTAAGAACACTTTCACAGCAGATTTGATGAAACTCAAAGCAGGTACCGATGTGAGATTTCTAAAAATAGCTACAGCACTCGACCCAAGGTTTAAGAATCTGAAGTGCCTTCCAGAATCTGAGAGGGACGAGGTGTGGAGTGTGCTTTTAGAAGTCTTAAAAGAGTAACACCCTGATGTGGAAATTACAGAACCCAAACCACCAAAAAAGAAAATCAACCTTCTGCTGGTGGCATCCGACTCAGATGATGAAAATAAACATATGTCAATCCGCACTGCTTTGAGTCGTTATCAAGCAGAATCCATCATCAGCATGGAAGTATGTCCTCTGGAATGGTGGGTGAAGCATGAAGGGACATATGAATCTTTAGCGCATCTGACACGTAAATATCCAGCTACAACAGTGCCATGAGAATGCCTGTTCTCGCTTTCAGGTGATATTGTAAACAAGAAGCAGTCAGCATTATCTCCTGCAAATTGTACCCAACCTTGTTTGTCTGAGTGATTGGCTGACCAAGAAGTAGGACTGTGTGGACTTGTAGGCTCTAAAGTTTTACATTGTTTTATTTTTGAATGCAGTTTTTTTTTTATATAATTCTACATTTGTAAGTTCAACTTTCATGATAAAGAGATTGCACTACAGTACTTGTATGAGGTGAATTGAAAAATAATTTTTTTTGTTTTTTACAGTGCAAATATTTGTAATAAAAATATAAAGTGAGCACTGTACACTTTGTATTGTGTTATAATTGAAATTAATATATTTGAAAATGTAGTAAACATCAAAAAATATTTTAAAATAAATGGTATTCTGTTGTTGTTTAACAGCGTGATTAACTGCGATTAATTTTTTTTAATCGCACGATTAATCGCGATTAATTTTTTTAATCTCTTGACAGCCCGAATTTTTATACATACAAGAATAATAATTTTACTTCAGAAAATAATTTTCAACAATACAAATAAATACAAGAACTTCTGTTACTTCAGCTTTTCCATAATATCCTGTTTGTTCTTGTCAAAATATTAGACAGTTGTTGTTATTTGGAAATATTGGTTGAAATGAGTTTTAAGTTTTGAAGAGGTATTGATTATACTGACAAACTGATTACAGTCCTAATGATTACAGATGTTTTAGTGTCTTTCATTTCAAAAGGCCTTTTTTAAAGATATAAGTCAAATGAAGTGATCTGTGATCAGAGTATTGGATCTTCTTTCCAGATTCTAAATGAGGAAAATACTTTAGTGTGTTACTATCTAGACCTTGTGCTGGGGTCCACACTTCATTGGTTCTGTAGGCTGAGTACATTGCATACACCAGGGGCTCCTTGTATTCCTTCCCATCTAGCTGTCTATGTGCCACTCTCCCATTCCCTTCTATTTCAGGGACTCCATACAAACCCCCGTTCCCATGCCAGGGACTCTGCGTAGCCCCCATGTCCCTTTTCCCCCATTCTACTCACCCATGCCAGTTGCTCTGTGTACCCTCTTATTTCCCCTCTCCTCCCCCAGGTCCTTTGGGTCTCCATACCCGGGTCCCCTATTACCCACAGCATGCAAAGATTTTAATATTACAGACAGACAAATGGAGAAATGCCTTTGAGCTGAGCGTAAGACCTCACTTCTCTCAGCTGATAAATCAAAACTGAGCTCTTAAATTGCAGTAAGGCTGTTTTTTGTTTGTGATTTTAAGATTAAAACCAAAATAATTTGAAATGAGTTCTTCCACTTATCTTTTAAAATAGTTCAGGGTCCTGAGGTTCTGTTTTTTCTGTGCTATGGTTGATGACATCACTAAAACCAAAAATAGTTAAAGGAGCTTGCTTGGGATTAGATGTTAGTGATATCCTCAAATATTGCAGAAGCTATGCAGGCACTTGAGACCCACAGGTATTGGTAGGTAAAAAGCATTTTTAAAACAGCTTCTCTTACCAGCATTTTTAGAATATATGTTGGTGGACATAATGAAGACTGAAGAAGAGACTCTCTTTATTAGGCAACTTCCTGTCTTAAGAAGCCTCCCCAAAGTGTCTCCATTTCTGCTCTTTTATTAGTTAAGCAGTGACTTTTTGTCAGTCCCCTGAGTGATTGCTTGAGACCAGTTTTACTATATGCGAAATAAAATTAAGGTACATTAAACCTTCATTAGAGCTGATCCTGCTTCTGTTTGAGTCAATTGAAAACTCCAGTTGACTTCAGTGGGAAAAGGGTCAAACCTTTGGCTTTTGTCCGGGCTTGAAACTGTCATCAGCTACCATGGTTCCTTTCTGTTAGACTAGTTCAAGATGGTCATATGTCCAAGCCCCCAAATCCCTATTACAGTTGATCGTGATTAAACAAATCTTAAAGTGATTAACCACTTGGATGGCAGTCTCAGTAGAGATGCCATGGACTGAATGTGCTTGAACTATCTACTCAGCCCAAAATGTCCTTTTGCAGTTAGGCTTGTGGTGCAACGGAAGGGAAATCTGCACTGCTACTACTGAGGCTGAACTTGTTCTGTGGATAAACAGATGCATGGCATGCTGATCCTGCAGTCTTGATCTGACCCATTTCTTCTCTACATTGGATCAACTTCAGTGTGCTGTTGCAGCAGGAAGTCATTAACAACATGTAACAGGGTGGTAGGCTATAAAATTCTGAATAAGGATGCAGGTTTCCTTGTAATTATCCTAATGTGAAGTGCTTCCGCCCTGCATAAAGAGGCACAAAATTATAGCTGAGTTATTCTGACAGATGCATCTTATCTCCAGTCAGGATAGAAGAGGTTGGAGTATAGGAGACTGAGGGAAGTAGGGTTTGGGAGGAAAAGGAGTCCTGCTGGGAAATCCTAGAAACTGACAAGTTTGCGGAAAGTTGCACCTCTGGTTTGTTCTGTTTGTTGTTGTTTGAGTTACCAATAAAGGCAAGGTGTACCAAGGGGATAAATTTGGGGGGGTGTGTGTGTCTGTGTCTGTCTCTCTCGGAGGGAGGGGGCGGGAGAGAGAGAGACACACACCCTAAATATATTCTCTCTCTCGGAGGGGAGGGAGGGGGCGGGAGAGAGAGAGACACACACCCTAAATATATTCTCTCTCTCGGAGGGGAGGGAGAGGGGGGAGAGAGAGAGACACACACACTGAATATATTCTCATTCTCTCTCTCTCCCATTGACACCATCATTAAACACATAGCTACCATCCTGCTCCGAACAGAATATATTCTCTCTCTCTCTCTCTCTCTCTCTCTCAGGGGGTGAGGCGGAGAGTGAGAGAGAGAGAATATATTCTGTTCGGAGCAGGATGGTAGCTATGTGTTTAATGATGGTGTCAATGGTAGGATAGACCACTTTGCACAAGGAGAGAAAATGAGCAGCTCTGTGAAATGGATACTTAACAGAAACAATGACAGCAAGCCTGGGTTGCAGCACCCACAGGCATGGCTGCCGCAGTTCCGGGGTTTGCCCACATGCACCACTCATGCTGCCAGTAAATCCAGTCTCTTTCTTAGCAAAACTGGAACCAGAAGATAACCCAGAAACACATCTGGTTACATGAAGAGGGTTCAGCCAGGTATCTCTGTCTTATACCTGATAAGCAAAGTGACTCATTAGCTCAGGTTTGAGACCCAGAAAATAGGGACATAGATGGACCTAATAAAGGATCTTTACTTACAAAGTCTGCCTGCAAGAGTGCAGATGTGGCAGAACAATGTGTTCACACTGGCTGCACAGTGCAGCAAACAGAGAGCATCTTGGCGGCTGATGCATCCGAGACAACACAGCCGCAATGTAGAACTGAGAGAGCTTGATTGTTTGTCCAAACGATTGTCACAGAGAAGAATAAAAAGACTTAGAGCCTCAGAGAGAAACTGGAAAGGACAAGGATGCTCCTCCAAACTGAGATCCTTAATCCCAGATCTGGCTGGGGGAGAATTCAGGAGTTGAGGAAGACAACCACAGGCTGTCTTCCAAGAACTGCCTTGCAAACCCTGGTGTAAGTTGCGTGAAAGAAAGGTGATGGGTGGGGCATGCGGGGGGTGTGAGCCACAGGGTGTAGAGATTCTGGGCAGTGCTGCTTCCCATAGAGGTTTGGTAATAGACTGTGATAGCTTAGGCAGGCCTCCAAGATGAAGATGTGCTGGGGTCCACACTGACCCCCTGAGCAGCCCTGAACCTGGAAGGTACACTTTAGGTTCCCCCTTTTCCCCTAGGTTGTGAGTGTTGCACCTTTTAGAGGTTCAACACAGTATCTTGACCCCAGACTCTAGAAGAAAACCACCAAGTTCCTCCTTTTCTGTTTCACTTGTGATCAACAGAGACAGGTACAAATATATATTCTGACCACTGATGGAGCATGAGCACGAGGAAACGTAATCTTGCTGTGGTAATAGGGTCTGAAAGCTTTTAGCTTGTGTGTAATGTACCTATGCAACTAGGTGTGAGGGATGTTATCGTTATAGATGTGGACTGTGTCCAAACATTAGTGAGGGAGGGTTTGGTCAGAACTGAGCTCCTGCAGGCAGATCCTCTTTGTCCATCGGAACTTGTATACCCATTTCTCATTGTGTAATCCCCCTACAAGGAGTAAAATAAATGGGCTTCAGAGTGAGGTATCCTGCTCATTACCCTAACTGGTTGTTTTGGGTGGTCCCACTGGTCCATTAGATGCTAAAATAGTTACCAATTAATGCTATTAAAATTTGGAGGAAGCTTGGCAGGGAAATTTTGAGGAAAAGGGATAGAAGACAGGAGCACTGCAAGAAGGAGGTGGTCGTAAGAAGGAAGGCACTAAGATGCACAGTAAAAGATAGCAGAGGAAAAACAGAAGATAAATGTATCCTTTGCCAGAGATAGCACCTCTCTTGTCAGTCGACAAAAAAATCTAGCTTCAAGAAAAGCTGGTTCAACCACCAAGAAATAACAGGAACAATAGGGGTTTGCTAATTCACCTGTTGGAAGGCAAGCTTGTTAGCTTTTTTTTTTACGATCCTTCTTTTTAAAATGTGTTCACTACCTTTCACATTTTGTTTTTGGTGGGATATGTTCCCACTTACACAAACTTAGGAATTAAACCCTGCAGAAGACTTCAATCTTCAGGGCTCTCAATCCCTCAGAATTCTGGAGTACTAAATTTACCTTAAAACATGTTAAAAATGGGAGTGTGAACTAGCCCTTCTGTGTTGGGGACTGGTTGTAGACTAGCCTTGCTGGTTCAACTGCTCATCATAGTAGTAATAATCAAGATGTGTTAGATTGTAAATTCTTTGGAGCACAGACTTTCTTTTTATGTATTTGTATAGCACCTAACACAAAGGGATCTCACAAAACGGACTGGGCAACAAAATATTGATTAAATTCAATGTTGTTAAATGCAAAGTAATGCACATTGAACATAATCTCAACTATCCATGCAAAATGATGGAGTCCAAGTGACTGCACATGTCCATCCCTCTGTAGGGGTGTGTGTGTAGTGGCGTGAGGCGCCAGAGGGTGCTTGCACTGCCCTGACTGGTACTGCTGAGGGAAAAATCTCCAACCACTGTGCATAAGGTGCGCGCACACACCTACAGTGGAATGGTATGTGCTACATATCTTGAAGAACAACAGTTACGGAAAGGTAAGTAACCATTTTTTACCACTCAAGAAAGAGATCATGGAGTCCTCATGGACAGTTCTCTGAAAATATCTATTTACTGGGCAGTGGCAGTCAAAAAAGCTAACAGAATGTTAGGAACCATTACAAAAAGGATAGATAAGAAAATATCATAATGCCACTGTATAAATACATGGTACATCCTACCTTGTATACTGTATGCAGTTCTGGTCACCCCATCTCAAAAAAGATCTGAGAGTTGGAAAAAGTACAGAGGAGGGCAACAAAAATTATTAGGGGTATGGAACAGCTTCCATATGAGGAGAAATTAAAAAGAATAGGCGTGTTCAGCTTAGAAAAGAGATGACTAAAGGGGGGATATGATAGAGGTCTGTAAAGTCAGGAATGGTGTGGAGAAGTGACTAAGGAAGTATTATTTATCCCTTCGCATAACTAGGGCCCTACCAAATTCATGGCAGTGAAAAATGCATCACAGACCGTGAAATCTGGTCTTCTGTATACTTTTTCCTTATACTATACAGATTTAATGGGGAGACGAGCATTTCTCAAACTGGGAGTCTGGCCCCAAAAGGGAGCTGTGGGAGGTGGTGTTGCAGTGTTATTGTAGGGGGTTAAGGTATTGCCACCCTTAGTTCTGCACTGCCTTCAGAGCTGGGTGGCTGGAGAGCAGTGGCTGCTGGCCAGGCACCCAGCTCTGAAGGCCATGCCCCACAAGCAGCAGCAAAGAAATAAGGGTGGCAATACCATACTATGCCACCCTTACTTTTGCACTGCCTTCAGAGCTGGGCAGCCAGAGAATGGTGGCTGCTGGCCAAGGGCCCAGCTCTGAAGGCAGCACAGAAGTAAGGGTGGCAATACTGCAATCCCCCCGACACACACACACACACTCACTCACTCTTTTGGGTTAGGACCCCTACAGTTACAACACCATGAAATTTCTGATTTTTAAAAATCCTATGACTGTGAAATTGACCAAAATGGACCATGAATTTGGTAGGGCCCTTCGCATAACATAAGAACCAGGGGTCGCCAAATGAAGTTAATAGGCAGCAGGCTTAAAACAAAAGGAAGTACTTCTTCACACAACACACAGTCAACCTGTGGAATTTATTGCCAGGAGATGTTGTGAGGCCAAAAGTAGAACTAGGTTCAAAAAAGAATTAGATAGGTTCATGGAGAATAGGTCCATCAATGGCCATTAGCCAAGATGGTCAGGGACTCAAGCCCATGCTCTGGGTGTCCCTAAACCTCTGACTGCCAGAAGAGGGGACTGGATGACAGGAGATGGATCACTCGATAATTGTTCTGTTTTGTTGATTCTCTCTGAAGCGTCTAGCACTGGCCGCTGTTGGAAAGCAGGGTACTGGGCTAGATGGACAATTGGTCTGATCCAGTATGGCCGTTCTTATTGTGTGTCTCTCTCCATGAATGTTAAAATATTATTTTGGAACTTTCTGGAGATTACTGACACATTTCACTTGTCAAAATTTAATGAGGAAGGTTTATTTTCAATTGTCCATATGTACCTAAAACTTACAATTGGAGATGCACTGATATTTGCATGAATCATTTGGAAAAATGACATAATATGCCAGTATGCATGATCTATAAACTAATGAGATTCATGTCAACTTCTAGTGACTTGGTTTTGGTATTTTATCTTGATCAGTTTTTCATGATTCCCCAGAGGTAAAACAGTAAGAGTAGTGGAAGAAGCTTGGAAAACATTGTTTTGGATTTCTCCGGCTTTATTTCAGCCAGATAAACACACTTGTGTGGTTTTACTGGTTTTCATTGTCTTACAATACAGCTGATATTTATCAGAATATAGATTCATCACTATCTGCTTGTTCTGTCTACAACTATTTTAAAGCATCTGTAGGTTTTTCAATATTCTCAGTTGTATATTGTATTTTTCTTTAATGTCCTATAAAGCCCTAAATGTTTTTGAGTCTTACTGAGTCTCTGTTCTTTGGATTTCATGGTAGCTGCCATCAACAGTCACATGAACTAACAGTCCTCTGACTTTTAAAAAGATTGTAAAGCTGGCAGGGCATTTTAGTAGTGGGTCCTTGGCTCAGGAAATCACTACTCCACCTTTGTAGTATCAAAGCCCAGTTTTAATAAACTGCAGGGCACTCTGCAAAGACCCTGTCTGTTTTTTACCAGGCTTTTTTGGGAAGTAGAAAAATGAGTGAGGTTTTGGAGTAAGTGGCTGAGTCAGTGTCTTTTTATTTTGCAACCTTTTTTTGTTAAATATTAATTTTTGGCATGAAAGAGCATCTATACGAATATGAAGTAAATTACAAGATATATTCCGTGATATATAAACTTTTGTGTATTAAAGTTCATTTTTCTCATATTTCAAAAATGTTTTAAAGTGGATTCAAAATTCAACATACTAGAAAGCCTGTAAGGAATGCTACTTATGTGAACATTAGAACATAATTTTATGTATTCTGAATAAAGTTCTGTTTACATTTCAATTTAGGTGTAGGATACGCCTTTTAAATATAAGTGCAGTCATTTTTCAAAACGTGTTAGTGCATTCTTTGAATGCCGACTTACTGATCTTTCTGAAGTAATTGCATTTGTCTGTTGGAATTATGCCTTTGAACACTTAACAGTAATCCATAAAGGATATACGTCTACATATCATGGCAATATTTGAAATGTTTTAGATATAAACTAACTACAATATGTAATACATGGAAAAAATAAACCAAACAAGTTTTGTTGACCCTAACATTAGCTTAAAAAAATAAAATCAGTAAATGTTTAAATAGTGATGTGGACCTAGTGGCTTATAGTCAAAATATTCACTACTTATAGTGATGGCTATAATCCCAGCAAAGTGCAATTAACCAGTCTGAAACTGAAAGTACAGAAAAGAAGAGCAAATATACAGAGAAGCAGAGATTGTAAAAACATGAGACTAATAAATTACACTGGAATGATTTATGTTTGAATGAAATAAGTCTGGTATATTTCCCATTGGCATAAAAGGAAATGTCCTCTTTTGGCCCTAATGACAAGGAAGCAAAAAAGAGTATATTGGTGAAGGCAGAAAAGAAACAAACTGGACCTGTCCTAAAGGTACTGTAGCTAGAGCTGTGAAAATAACCTGATTTGTTTTTTTGGTTCATTATCAGTTTTGAAAAATTGGCAGAAGGGGTAAAATTAGTTTGACCCAAACTGAAAATGACCGTTCTTAGCATTTTTGGCAAATTGAAAAAGTTGGGAACAATTTGTTTCTGGTTGAATTAAATGTTTTGTTTTGGGGGCACTTTTAACTTTATTTTTTTTCCTGTGTTTAAAAAAAAAAGAAAGACTAGAGTGACAAAACCTGTGGTGCTGGTACAGCCCCTGTTCCCCTTCTTTATGATGGCACTCACCTGGGATGTGTGGCACCCTTCGGAGCAGAGACTTGAACCCAAATTTGCCCCCTCCCAGGTGAGTGCCTGACTATAGGGTATTCGTTGGTAGGTCTTGCTCAATCTCTGCTGTGGAGATTGTTCCACTTTGTATGAAATTGTTAAGTAGTCATTGGCGCAGGGACTGGAACCCTGCCAGCTCAGTGTCCTAGCCACCAGGCTATAGAGTCATTCAGTCTCACCCTGGCCCAGTGACTGTGGTTCACCAGAGGGGAGTTGTGGTCTAACAGGCCAGAGTTGCAGAGGATTAAAACCTTTCATGTTGCTCAGGGAGAGGAAGATCATAAATGGCTTTTTTGTCCTCATCTTTGCATGTACATCCCAAATGCCTCTCCATGGGACAGCACAATCGCCTTGCCATGCCATGCCTTCCACGCCAGCCACCTTCCACGGTCCCATATGCATCCCTACTTCTTCTCCCTAACTCCACACAACCCATCTCACTTCTACCAGAGCACCAGGCTGTAGCCCCTGGGACATTTGGATTGGTGGAGCAGGGATGTGAAGTGGTAGGGAGAGCACAGTTTTGTAAGGAGTGCATGGAGAAGTGGTGCTCAGGCTGAACAGGGAACCTGTGGTGGAATAAACAGAGCAGAGGGGGCTGCACTTTGATGAACGGGGGAATCCTCTGTGTTCTACTTTTTTCATCCCAAGCAAACCCAATGTACCCTATGCCCTTACCAATCAAGCTTTTAGGTATTCACATATATTTTGATGATAGATGAGGGTTGTGGTTGACGGTGACACTCATTGGCAGAAGTGTGTTAAGGAACAGGGCTGTGAGAGATGATGGGAGGAGTCAGCTGTTTGCAAGTCCAGTAGGAGAAGTGGAACAGGAGGGTGGGGGTGGGGGGGTCCAGCATTGGAAAGATATTAGAAAATCTGTAAGATTTCCCCAAACACACACTTGCTTAGCTTACAGTTAAGGTTGCTCAAGTGCACAGCCTCTCAACACAAACAATAAAACCAAAGGAAATCACAAGTACATAATCCAACCGCACACTTCAGTTGTGCGTTCAATTTACCTATCACGCCACCTATGTCACCCCACAACTACACAGACCTCCTTAGATTCAAATGCATGACACTGTGTTGATATACAACAATGCTAAACACTAACTCTCTACAATGACATTTTCACATGATTACAAAATCGAATCTCTTTTCATAACTCTTAACTGCATTACATTCTCACAAATTTCCTGCACAAATATAATCCCTCCGTTGTTTTACTTCTCTCACTGTATTACCACCATACCATATTTCAGATATAAGAACTACGTGTTAACTGTTCCCACAATCTCAACCTAAACACATTTCTCTAACTAATTTGGTAAGAATTGAGGTAAGCATTTGGTTGTAAAAGGGAGAAGGTCTGTGTGGCTTTTTTTGTAATCTGGGATGGTGAGGTATGTTGAAAAGTGTGGGAGAAATTTATTTAACTTGTGACTTCCTTGGCTTTCATTGTGTTGGTAGGATGTGTACCTGAGCAATTTTAACTGGAAGCTAACACATATTTGTATGGAGATAAACAAGAAGTTGTGTGTAAAATTTCCTTTTTAGGATGAAAGAAGCCTAGGTCAAGGTACAGATAAGATAAGGAGCCTTTCTGTCTCGATATTTAGTACAGCAAATGTTCAGATGCATAACCACAAAGGCCCCAGTGTTGCAAAGTCCCAACTAAGTGGTCAAGCATACACATAAGTCTTTGCAGGATCAGGGCAAAAATCATTATCATTTGATTGTGTAAAGGCTTATGTAAAATAAATGGTGATCTTGGTGCAATTCTTATTGGGCATGTTAGCACCCTTGTCTGCAATTTCAGGAAAGAAGCCAAAGATCGAATGGACATGAAAAATAAACCTCCCTATCAACCCCAGAGGAAAGTGAACAAAATTAATGGGTTGGGTGAGAAAGCCGTATTACTACTGGCCTTGTCCCTGTTCTGTTTGTTGAATAGAGGGACTTCATTCTCCAGGACTGTCACTGTTACCATTCATGAACAATACAGTCCTTTAAATATTTACAAAAATGTAGTATGACTAATCCTTAGGAATCCACACCTTAAAGTATAGGGAGGTACTCAAATAGCATTATGGTAGGTGCCAGGTTATTATAATTTAATATTTGCATTGCAGTAGCATCTAGAGGCTTCTATCAGGATTTCCCCATTCAGCCAGATGCTGTAAACATGTACGTGGAGAAGGTAGTAGGTTAACTTGAAATTGAATGATATGAGATGTTATAGGATAAGTGTTAAGCAAAATTGTAGGATGGGGTATGTTGTGTTCTTTTTGGTCTTCATCCCACAGAGAGACAGAGGCTTGGACTCGTGGACGGAAGCTCCACCCAGACTGCTCATTTGGAACTTTGAGGGGGTTGAATTTGAAGGATCATTGTTTGGCTCCTGCAGAGAGGGGGGGTCTAGACTGTGATCAGCAAGAGAAGCACTGCTGAGGTTTTACAAGATTATGCTTTCCCTAGTGGAGTAAGAAGTAGAAGGGTTACTGAATGCAACTGTTATGTATGTTATGTTTTTTACTCTGGTTAAATAAGTTTAGTGGTTTTTCAAATCCAGTAGTTGGAGGCATAGTCAATCGGTGGGTTTTGAAGAGATCTTCAGTAAAACAGAGTTACGAAAAGCAGCCAGAATCATCCGGTATTTACTGACAAGAGGAAGATAAGAGGGGTAAAAGGGCTAGTCTAATGATCCAGAGACACCAGTGTTGAAATAAGGTACGTGCCCAGGAAGAAACAGGTTGTTGCCTCACATAAGAGAAAGCTCTTACAGTCTAAGTAATTTTGATAGATAACACTTCATTGGTGGCTGATAATGACTTGTCACACTCATATTGCACCTGAAAAAACCACACAAATTAAATAACTAAAGAAACGCAATATAGCTTTTTAGCTAAAGGGCTCAACTTTGCTCCCTTTGCAGACAATGGCAAAACTCCCATTGACTTAAATGGGAGCAATATCGGGCTGAAAGTGTTTATTTTGGCTTTATATTTCCTGGTGGTTGGCAGAATAATTTTTCAAAGGAGGCCATCAAACATGCACATTTTAGAAGCTGAGTCAAATCTAACTGCATGTAGGAATTTAAGCTGCTATGGTTTCATTTTACTGAAATGTCTCATTAAATTCTACATCCAGCCAGTTAATTGAAGATGAATTTATGTTATGCCACTTTTTTTTAATGGAGAGTAAAGGTCATCTGATTTGTCACATCATCTGTCCTTCAACAATTTTTTAAAAAAAATCATAATCAATTTGAATTGGTAGTTTAGTTTTGTTACAATACTGATTTTAATTTTTTTTTAAAACGTGGACAGTATGAAATCTTCCTAATAACTAAAGCTTTCTTCCACTTAATTTGTGCTTTTGTTGCTACTAACAAATAATTTGCAGTATGGGTTTTTCTGTACACCATTGATAGACTCTATGTGCTTGTCATCCCAGTATACTGGAAATGTTACTCTCAAATCAAGGGTTCCTTTCTGGTTTTGTATGTCCTCACCTGCTCCTCACTGTAAATCATTGAGATGTCAAGTGTAGTGATTAATTAAGCTGCACGTGCAAGTACTTTTTTTCACCTGTCAAGTAGGAAAGAAGACTTGCTATAGAGAATTGTGTGATGCTGTTTAATTCACTTCTTTTTCCCCAAGCTGTGGAGTTTGCAGTAACGTTTTACATTTAAATTTTCTTTCACATTTTTATAGCTGTAATTCAGTGTTGGTTTATGAATTTTAAATCTTACAAGGCATATTTACAGGGGGATATAAAGTATTATAGTAGCAGTTTTACATAAGTGAGCAAGACCAACTGTATAATATAGTGTTATCAAAAGTTATATAGTCAAAATCTTACTAGTTAGAGTAGTTCTAATTGGATACAATAGATTCGTTTTTAAACAAATTGATTAAACCTACATCACTAGCCTAACAGGTTTAATAGTTGTAGTGATATTTTTACTGTAACGAAGGATCTTTTAATATTTTATGGAAAGTACGTTTGGTCCATTCTGTGTGCAAGATTTTAATATTGTATGTTCAGTTTCTTGTGTGTATGTATTATATGCCTTATATAGTACACTGTCTATACATATGTGTGTGTATGCGTACACGTGTGTGTGTGTACACACAATTTTATTGGAATTTGGAAAGCTTGAATGTTTGTTCCACTCTTTTTCAGGCAAGTAGTAAAATTAAATTGTATTGTGATTTTAATCTAATTATTAAAAGGTCCAGGAAAGGAAGATTACAAGGTAGATTCAGGTTTTGAATCAGTTTTGCCATTGGTTTAGCAGCGGGTGGGCAGGCAGATGCCTGCTCAGAGTAGAACCTATTGCCATTTTTCACCATTGATAGAGTAGCCTTTCAGAGTCAATGAGCTCTGTCAATGTGAGCTTGTCAAGGCTACAACTTCATAGACCTGAGAGGCGGTTTGAGAGGTCAGCCCTTTTCAGGTTTGCTGTGATGCAAATGAACTTTAATGCTTAAACAACTATTGGAATTTTTATGTCTGCTCCTTGTTCTTTTTTCTTCACAAAGTCATTGACGAGACATTCAGTGCTTTTTAAATTGGAAGTTGCATTGTGCTAAAGACCTAGTACAGATTTACGGAGGGCTGAAAGCAGTTAGATCATGTTCTTTTCATGGTGCGATTAGAATCAAATCGATTTCCCTACAGCCTTCAGCATTCAGATGGCAATTTTAACAAAGCTTGGGGGCTAGACAAGGGACAAAACGACTGAACTGAATGTTAATTACACTCTGCAGCCTTATTTTCTTTTGATTTGGAGCTGACTGGCAACTAAATTAACAAAAGTGTGACCATAACTGCTGCCCTATTTTCATTTAAAAAGAGAGCAGACTCTAAAAGGCTATCTTTACAAAGAAACAAGTTAGGTCTGCTGATCATTGTTAAAGGACACTGTCTTAAAAAATAGTAGTAGTTATAATAATAATAATAATTAATAATAATAAACAAAAAGAAACCCTGAATTCCAAAAACTGATTAAATAAATTTAGTCACTGACAAAGCCACCTTTTAAAGTTCTTGTAATGTCTGCTTTTAAAATATAATGTAGTAGAAACACAACCCAATAATGATTATTCATAGATTATAATTAATTTATTTTTAATCATATGACCATAGCTCAGGCTTAAACATGTTTGGTGTTGAAAGGTTGTATGGTAACTAGAGAGCAAGTAGCTGATTTTAAATAAATATTAACATTTTGCATTTGAAATGCCAAGCCAATCATTTGAAAACAGTTGAATTTTTATTTTATTCAGCTCATACTTGCTTGACTCACAGATTTCTAGTTTGTGATTGTGAGTGTTTGTTTATACTACCTCTGTTATTTTACAATAATAACAGCAAGATGCTTCCCCCCTTCATCCCCATTGCTTTGTAAGGAAGCTGCAGCTGCACTAAGTTGCAGTTGATCCTTGTCAGAGCTGCGTCCTTTTGCACCTGCAGCTCTGTTGGTCTCATCTTAACACCTGGCATCATGAATTATCCTCTTTTATTCGTACTTGCTAGCAAATCCCATTAAGGGCTGAGCAGTAGACATTGCGGCAGTCAAATGACCATAAATGTCAGAGTACATTTCTAAAATGTAAGTATAACTAAATTATTATACTTAGATACTCAAAATATCTCTAGGCATGAAGCTGTACTTCAGAAAGATTGCTGTTTTTCATTACATTTTGCATACATGAAGATTGATAAGTTATTAGAATTGCATACATGCAAAATTTTATTTGTAAAGATTTATCAACGTTTAGATTTCAGAATGTCAGAATTCTTTGCATGAAATGTCAAATGTAAAAGCACAAATGTCCAAATCTTGAGAATCTGAAATATTGGTATTGCACTGCATTTTTGTGTAAATCCTAGATTTTTTTTTTAACCATTTAGCATTTGTGCAAGTTACCATCCTACCGTTCCATATTCGGATTTTCCTGGCTAGTTTTCAGAGCTAAAGATATAAAAGATTTTCTTTAAGGTATTGGTTAGATAGAATATTTATACTTGACCTCTTGCATTACAAAATAAAGTTTACAGCATCTTTCAGCTGTTCAAATAGGGATGTTTTGGAAGCAGTATATTCACATTAATATTTTTGTGTAACATTCTTGCTGAGACTTAAAAATGGTCTGAAAATTGCTGTTGAGTACTCTTAGGAGTCCAAGCAATTAAAACATATGTATAAACCATTGTGCTCAAAGGTTGCAATTCTTTTTTCACATTGTCACTTAGTTTTTACTTTTTAAAAAGGATCATTTCTGCTCTAGTTACTGTTTAATACTACAGAAGGTTTGATAGTATTGCAGACCACCCTGTACTCAGTCACTGTCCTATACCTCTCCCCTTTTCACACAAAAGCAGCTGCAAAACAAAGTTTTTCTAAAACCAGTCAAGAGTAAAATTCTTTCTCATTTGTCTTCCAGACACGAAGATCGATTGAGAAGTTATTAGAATGGGAAAACAATAGGTTATACCACAAGGTGAGTGCCGCAGGGAGCAGCTTCGTACTGTTGGAGTCTGAATTGCACAGTATGGAAACAGATGCTTTTGTTGAACGAAAAATATGAAAGGTGGACAAATGGGCTAGTCTGTGTGCTGCAATAAAATACAGCTCATTTTTCTTCTTTTTCTTTCCTCCTTGTCTAGCTGTGCTTGCATTGGAGACTGAGCAAAAGGAAATGTGAAACGAATAACATGATGGAATATGTAAGTTAAAGGGCTGTTTTGTGAGTTTCTCTATTAAATGATCATTTATTTTGCTTCTGATCTTATTCTTTTCATGATTATTAATCAGTAAAGGTGTCAGGAGCTTAATCGCCTGAGTGCAAGGATTTTCTACGGTTCACAGATGCATGGTTTCATGTGCAGGACTGATTTATAAAGTTATGAATGACTTGAAAACAAGGCTTCACTGTGTTCTGAAAAATAATAAATTAATTGCCAAGATAAAATAGCTTGAACGTGTGTTGATGGAGTGTGAAATTTTAGATGCTGTATAAAGAATAACCACAACTTTGGTTACGCAGCAAGTCAGATATGGCTGTTTTATATAATGCTAATCAAGTCTAAAAGTATGGAAGAAGACCTTTCAGCTAAACTGTTGGAGCTTAAGAAATCTTTAGCCTTTATAGATATTAACTGCCCCACATCTCAACTGTCTTGAAAGTATCTTTATCTTTAATAGGGTCACCTAAAATATTTGTAAAGTCAGTCTTACAAGTAAGCTACAAAAGACACTTCGGTTTGGTTATTATTCCCTAAAAAGTTCTCAAGTTATAGAAATATATACACTGAAAAGTTGCATGCCTTCTTCAGTCAGTCAGTATGACATTTCAGTTTGCTCACCTAGCTGCCTTCTTGCTCTTTTATTTGTTTTCTGTTTTATTACTGTTTTCAAAAACTTTTGAGTGTAGTCAAGGGAGAGTGAATGTGGTGAGATGAGTCTGTTAAATTGATTACATCACTGAAATATGTAGGATTTCCTTAATTGGAGAAGTGAGTGGGCCAGGAAGGGGTTAACTATTGAAAATAAAGACTAACCTTGGAGAAATACTTAGGATAGCACTTCTTAAATATGCATGGTCTTTTGTTATGTGATATTTTGTCTATTCTTTGAAACAATAAAGCCATCATAGAGGCATATAAAAAGATTGGTTAAAATAGTGTTTAAATAATTAGAAATTATCTTAAAATCATCTTTTCACTGCTAGCATTCCCCTTTCTTCCATTTTCACACTAAATCCTATTTCTAGCCTGAAACATAAAAGGATTTTTAATGTCTCTTTTCACAGTCTAGCTCTATTTACTAAACTGAATAAGTAGATTTTTTGTATCATTATCTATTATATAAAACATGTTAATTTATGACAAGATACATGATATTTCACTATAAGCAGGAAAAATAGCAAATTTCAGTAAGCTGTTTTGAGCTTTACCCATATGAAGATGTCCTGCTTTTTTCATCATGGAATGCTTCTGTTTTTCTACAGAAGTAGTTAGTATTGTCACTTCAAATCCTTTGCAGACTAAACTGAAATTAAGCAAAAGAGGCTACAGTTTTTTTAATTAATTTTGGAGGGTGGCTTATTAGAGTTTCAACAAATGTTCATCTTTTTTTAGGTGAACTTGTATGAAATTATAGTCACTTTTTATATAGTGGACATTCTGTTAACTAAAGATTTTAAATCAATTGGTCTACTTACAGGACTAAAGTTAAGCTTGTGCATAAGTGTTTGCAGGATCAGGATCGAAGAGTGAGAAATATTTTTAAAAGCTTCTAACAAGTTAGCTGTCGAAATATTTAATATAGTTATTTTAATCCAACATTGATTTTCCACAGAACTTGTGTTCCATTCTTTTGTCTGTAGCTAGTTAAGATGCTGGTTGTATTAAAGCTGTCTTAAATTTTCCATTTATAAGTTAACTTTAAAAAGAAGTGGGGTGGAAAAATGAAGCTAAGACTTTCAAAAATGAATGCGGAAAGTGAGGCTTCCATATCCATATTTTGGCACCTAAATAGGGCTTGTCTACAGAAAGGTTTTATCTGTTGGTCTTGATGCTAAACAGTGTGCAAGTTGTTTCACTTCACCAGTAGAAAAAATGACTTGCACCTCTTCAGCTTATTCTAGTTTGAAACATGGCCTGAATTTCAAAAGCACTCAGCACCCAGCAGCCCACTGAGGTCAGTGGTGCTCAGCATTTTTGAAAATCAAACTACTTACTGAGTTGCCTAAATTTATATTTAGAATCCTAACTTTAAGGCTTTGAAAACCTTGGCCTCAGGGATCAAATCCATGGATTAAACACCCCCTGACCCCCCCGCCATACACACCTTTTTATAAAAGACAGATGAGGCATTCATCCTTTAAACAGCCAGCTAGTTTTTTTCCTATGCACCCAAATGTACCTACTGAGTGTCAGCTTTTTGTCTGTTTCAGGTAATATGCTTTTTATATGATAGGCTTTTGATGATGAAACGTATTATTTAAAAAAATTTTAGGAATGCAATTTTAATTGATTAGAAGAAAGGCTACCTCCTTTTACCAGTGTGCTTTGAATTGCACAGTTAGAAACCAATAAAATTCAATTACATTCCTTTGTTGAACAGAGTAGAGTGTTAGGAGTCCCAATCTTACTGATGTGTCAGTAATTTTATGGACAATTTTATGGAGAGGAAAGTTTTGAAAGAGTAGTTTTTCTTAAGATGCCCTTCAACACACACTAAGGGGTAGATTATATTCAGATATGTTATATTGATGGCCTCCTATAGCAAAATGGCTCACACATTAGAATCTAGCTCTGAATATTCATGTTGAAACACAAGTCAAGTTTCTTGTTACCTACCTGAGAATTTGTTTGATATGGAGATGGGCCTTGAAATATGTAAAACAGATTATTAGTGGAGTAGTAATTAGTACTTTTTATGGAAAATCATTGAAACTAAGCATGTTTTTTTATTTTCAATTGATTGCAAAACTGATCTGAACTGAGAACAAGTATTTATAGTTTAGTTATAAAGTTGTTTTTACATGTATTCATCTTCTCTTTTTAACATCCATATCTTTACATTTTGTTAGAAAAAAATTATGAGCCAGTTAGCTGAGTTTGTCAATGGATAATTAGCTGGTGGCTTATTTTAACATGACCCGTGAGCCATATGTTTCTCTATCCCATATGATACTCTGGCTGTTAAGGTTTACTGCCCTTAGATTGGCACATGATGTGTATCATCATTTCCTAGTGGTCCCTTACCTAATGAGGGTAGCATGGCCCTTGATTGTTCATTCCTTCCTCTCTCCCCACATTTTTAGATAAATGTAAACAAATTTTGTGAGTGGTTGCTGTGATGAACTTCAGTTAATGGATAAGACTGATGCCAAGTTTCATTAAATTTGTTTTTCTTTTTATACAGGTCATTCTGATAGAATTTTTACCAAAGACACCGATTTTTCGACCAGACTAGCATTTGCTTTATTTATAGAGACTTATCCAAGTATGTTGTCTTTCCAATGGTGCCTTGCTTGGTGCTCTCCTGGTGGTGATATAGCATTGGTTCTACAGATTATTGTGGTGGTTTTTGTTCTTTTTATTTTTTAATAACAGCATGTTCTAAGTGCATTTTGTCAAAATTTGCAAAAGTCATTTCATGCAAATGTTAAGTACTACTTAAGTTATTACTTGTACTTCCTATGTTTGTTAATGTATCTTGATTTTCAGAGTCTTTTATATGTGTGTGTGTATATACATAACATAAATATACAGGTGAAAATAGCCTACAAGCGAGCAGATATTTTTTTAACCCATAATACACATAATGAGTTGACTGTAAATTGTGGAAGTTTTTAATATTTAACCTGTATACCTAAGTAACTTCTATGACCCTCCCCAGATTTTGCCTGTGACATTCTAGTTGTATATTTTTATTCCCCCCCCCCTTTTTTTTTTGGCCGGGGAGGGGGGGGAAACAAAGGGAATATCAGCCAGCCACCTCTACTGAGATAAAAAGATATGCTTGTTTGAAACTGTCCATTTTGGAACCCAAATGTCAATGCACCAGTAGAAGTTTCTGTGCTCTTTTGTGAAGAAATCTATCAGCTGGTTCTGAAGAAGTTCTATCTTAAAGGTTAATAAACCAGGATTTGAAGTATTTTATTCAGACTGGAAAAATCATGGAAAGGTTTGCATGCATCTAACGATTACTAGAGCTCAGGATCACAAAAATACATTAGTATTGCAACTTATAATGTATATATCTTAATTCAGGTTAATGCCATGTAACAGCTTAACTCTTTACTTCTTATTGTTTACCAGAGCTTGTACACAAGGGTGCAAAAATATTTGTTTCAGTAAATTTATTGTCCCAAGAAAATCTTTTCCAGGTTTTTTAGGGCTTTTAAAAATGCATTTATAACCTTACGTAGGCCGTTGTTTGAGAGAAATCTTGAAAAATACAGTTCCAGACACAAATGGAGATGGATGCCTTGTATCACAAAATTAGTCAAAGCAGGGTACGCTGGACAATAGTGAGAACTTAAGAAATGTACTGGATAAATATTTATTGCACCCTGATTTCTTCCCATTTAGGTTTACAAGGTTTATTTTCTGCACAAATATGATTTTAAAAAACCTGGATATGTGATGTATGCTTGGGTCAGGCCAGTCCTATTTCATTCTGTTACTTATCTCACTTTGTTGTACGTATCTTCATATATGCTTGTTTTTAATAGCTACTCAGTAATCTTATTTTTAAGTTTGTTCTTTGTATGACTGGAATTACTGTACATGAACATTAATGTATGCTAAGAAACTGTTACTCATACATCTGTGGTAGCAAGCAATAATGTGAATAACTATGACAAATATACTCTGCTTAATATTCGTATGAATGAAAAGTTGATATCACGACACAAATACCTTTCTCTTTTTACTCTTTTTACTCTTTTAAATACAAGGTTCATTTCTCATTAATATATACAAGTACCTGGATGTTATGAACTATTTTTGTATTCTTCTTCAAAATAGTTATTCTCTATAAATCTTCACTAGTGAATGTCATATTCATTGTTTGATATTGGGAGCTGTCTAGAAAGGTCAAGGGTTTTCTCTGAATTATCTTAATCTGTGTTCTCTATATATGCTCCAGAATAGAGATCTTCCATTACTCAGCTTTTATCTATTGATTCCTACTCTCTACTTTGAAGAAAGGAGCTCTTGTGCTTTTTGTGTAAGCTGCAGGTATGTTTTACTGTTATCAAAGTTCCCAATGGACTGTATAAAATAGCTCTTTCATGGACATATTGTTGGGTATCTGTTATCCCTTCCAGTTCCCCATTGGTATTTCATTAATGAAGAAGTGTCTGAGTGGCTTAAAGATTTGCACTTGGGGCATATCTCTTGTAAAGCTCTTATATGTAGAGCTCTTATATGTAGAGCTCTTGTGTTAACACAAGAGCCATGACAGCTCAAGGTGTCAAATGTTTATTAACCAAATGGATGTCAGTCTCATTTTATCAGACTTTACAGCTCATTTTTTAAACTTCTGTATCACTCTTTGAATATCTGTTGTAGAAGTCCAAATTAGAGTTTTTGTAGATCAAAAACTTTGGAAATTCCTTGACATGAAGGACAAGTCAAAAATATCTGAAATGCTCGAAGAAGCAATTCTCAATGTCTCTGAGATGATTGGGATGGCTCTAGAGAGACTCAGGAGTTTGGGATCATTGAGGCAGTTATGGCTGACCAAGATTCTTAAATCCTCGTGGTTTCTCCTGTCAAAGTAGACCATTCATCCAGTAGTAATTATAAAACTTCTTTACACAAATCCCTTAACTTCTGAACAAAAATAATAGAAATTAGAGATGGAAAAGACCTTAAAAAGTCATCAAGTTAATCTCCGTTGTGGCCAATAGGGATTTTTTTTAACATAATTTCTAGTGTTTTGTCCAATCGGCAGTAGGTTTACGTGACTCTAGCAATGGTTTCTTTCCTACAAGTCCCAACTACCAAAATAAAACAATTTATAGTTTGGGCAGGCCGCAAGACAGTGGTAAAGAGAAAAGGGAATCAAAATGCTGCTCTCTGTTGCAGGATATTTTCAGGCTGCCCTTTTATAAATGAAAAGCAGTTAACACACTAGACTAGTCTGTGTGTTAACTGCTTTACAATTATAAAGGATAGCCTGAAAATATCCTACAAAAGGAAGTAATCTTTCTGATTCCCTTTAACTAGTTAACTTATCAGTCTTTGCTTGAACTGTGAAGGCTGGATATGCACTTAATTAAAAAGGCTGGATATGCACTTAATTAAAAAGAATACTAATGAGAAATCTTAACACAGTATCTAGTTATGCCTATTTAACCTTTAGCGTGAAAAACTGGTGCTAAGGGCATCATTGACTGTATTTGAAAGTTATTTTAGATAGTTGATTTGTAAATGCAGTTGCCTTTAATTGTTTGGCCAGGATTTCTCTTTCTTTCCATAGTATAAGCAAAGAAAATCACTTGTCTCCATCATCAAAAGATGCACTGTAGTTTTTGGGGAAAGGCTCCCATTCCGGAGGGCTTTGGATCAGGCCCTACATGAGAAGTCCTGATGGTATAATATATTTACAAGAGCCTTTAACAGTTGGCCATTGGTTAAGGTCTGAAGCTTCCAGTGGGATTTGCAGAGTTTGCAGTGAGCTGTTAATTAGAGGAGGGAATCTTTATAGATAAAAGTTACATAAAGCTAGTAAGCATTTCACAGTCCCTTTGTTAAGGGTACTTTTTAATAAATTTTACAAGTAAATCCAAGAGTCCCAGTTATACTCATCAAAATAACTGAATTTTTCATTACCATATGATGTGGATTCTGAGGACTTGTAGTAGTAGAGTTCTAAATATCATAGGAAAGGGTTTAAAAACTGTTTTTCCCCAAATAGTTACCAATTTCAATGTTGCCAACTCATGATTTTTATCACAAGCTCCTGGAGGCACGTGATTAGGTTAGAGTGTCAGCTTTTTTTTAATTAAGTAAATTTGTAGCCCTCGTGTTTGCAGGCAAAAGCTTGAATACGTGAACCCTAAAGGCTCAGAAACTAGAAGGAAAAGAACCCTCAAATGTATGTATTTATTTATTTAAAATCAAGAGACATTTAAACAAATCTAACTTTGAGGAGGAGTGACTCATGATTTTGCAATAGTTGAGGTTGGTAATCCTGCAGATTGCTGATCCAGAAAGCTTAATACTGAACAATTTAAAGAGATATATAAATGGGACATGTACCTCTTAAATCCAGTAACCTGTGCTATATATATATATAGACAGCTCTAGTCTACACTTCAAAGCACTGCATTTTTGTAGATAAGGGCCTTCTCCCTCCCTGAGGTCAAATTTTTTAATGTGAAGGATACTTAAAATCAATCAAGGATGCATCCTTGTCTCAAAAGATGTCTTGGATTCATTGTAGGAACCCAGTAGTATGGATGGTGCCTTCAGCCTGGCTGGCTTTGGATCCATGACTAAAACCAAGTTCTTGCTTAGATAATTTGCTTTTGAAAGGAGGGTGTTTCAGAAGAGAAATCTGTATTCATCATCATTACTAATTCCCTCCAATTTCTGTGATTCTTTCCCTAAAACCATCCTTCCCATCCTGTTAAGTGTACACTATATACTGATTTTGTTGGCCACGCTTAGGTGAAAATATAATTCCTGAGGCATTAATAGGAAAGATAATAACAGAGCTAATAGGCTGAATGGGCCTGACTACATGGAAGCTTATTTTACAAATTGCTTCCCAGAAGATTACTTGGACTTTAGTATGCATGACCATTTAAAATGTAATCAGCCTGTGGCCAAGGCAGCCCACTTCACTGTGTGGTGCGAGGATGTTAAACACAATGAGCATTTTAGATCACCAGATAAGGATAGATGAATTCCCTTGCTGTAAATGCAGAACTTGAATGTTTCCAAGGAAGACTAGTTCCACATTGAAATGCTTTCCATATGCTTCCCCTTTCTATGACAGGTGTGTCTGCAAACTGGGTGAGCCAGGATTTTCTGGTAACGATAAATGCAAATGTTCTTTTTGCTGGGAGACTTAATCAGCGGGTGCCAGTGGGAAAAAGTGCAGTGGAAGCAAATGCTCTTGCTACTGTGTGATGTGGCTCATGTGTGCCATATCCTCAGTTAATGCAGTGCTCTAGTTCACCGCCAGATTAATATATTCAGTTTTGTTAGTAACAGTGTGTCAAACTTTGGACTTTGTTATTGTCTACTGATATAGATAGCATCGTTCTTTACTGCTGGAATCTCCTGGAAAAGTGGTAGTCAGTGTGATTTGGTATGTTTTGAGACTAGTTGTTAAAAAAAGAATCCTCTGAGTTATGTGTATTAAATTTAATTTTGTCAGTGTATATCCCCACCACATCACAGCTGGATGAAATAGATTTTTTGTAACCTAGATTGTTTTGTTTAATTGAAAGACACTCTTTTTAAAAGTTCATCCAGGCTTATTTCCTTTGATACTGCTTCATTAAAATCAGCTTGTCTTGGAGAAAATGAAGTTACTCTCCCATTTACCCTCAGGAGTCAAGCATTTGTGAAAGTTACAATAAGGCAATGGTGCAATCAAGGTAATTGTAATAAATTTTAGTTAGGAAGGCAAGGTGCAAAAGGCTGAACATAGAGCTTGGTAACAGAACTCTCTGAGTGTACTTCAAAATGGGTTTCTTTCTGTATCAAACGGTATTGAAGGATGAAGGTTATGTCAAGGCTAATTGAATCCCTTTCCTGAGCTTTTTGTAGACAATGTTCTAATTCCCACTACATTTTGGGTCTCCAGTAAGTGCCTCATTAACCTTTTTGGCTGTGCCCTAATTGATAGAGATTTCTCCAGCTCTGTTATTTATGAGAAACACTTCCACTGTAGAGATAAAGCATCTTCTACTTTTCTGTTAAACTAGTTTAAAACTTAAGATATCTAGCTCAAATAGGAATCATGGATAAAAGTGGGACAGCCTTAATTACACACCAATCTCTTCCAAAGCTAGAGCCTGTAATGCATGGTTAATTGTATTCAAAGAAAAATCTTAACTTGTCCATACATGTGACAACACATATAAGACCCAAGAGTTAGGATCCAGTGAGGATAGCTTAAATTCAGGTAAATTAAGTAGATTTTGTAGCTGGGTGTGTCTTACTGAAATGGAACTGTTAAATGTTCATCTTTAAGGGGCAGATATAACATTTAATGGTTCTTGCAGTTTAATTTTCTCTTTGTAACAAACATTGAAAATTACTTTGCTTCAAATGTCAAAAATTAGGATCAATCATTGTAATCTAAAAATTTTGTTTCAATCATTTTTATTTTGTAAAAATGGGGTTGTTAATCCATTTTATAGACCATGCTTTAGCAACCTTTTATAAATCAAAATATGCTGGTGCAGTGTAATCCTAAAATACTTTAAGGAGGGTCTGCATATGGAGGAACTTTCTTAAGGAGCTTTAAAAGTTAAGTTTGTGATCTCTTATGTTATGGTTACAACACACTTCCTAATCCATCAGGATATGCTTTGTATATATTTTAAAATAGAAGGTTTTTTTCAGAGTAAATTATTTCAAGGAAATTAGAGTAGTTCAGCATTAAAATGTGTAACTTATTAGATATCCCTAAAAGACCTGAATTTTGCAGTGAAAATGCTGACCTAGGTTCAACTAAAATAAGGACAATTTATTGCAGATTGTATGGGCTAAATTAATCTCTCTGTAACTCAGCTGATTAAGTGAAGTTACAGAGATACCGTTGACTGTATATGGTTAGTAAAATCCTGTGAAACACGGTTATAAATCAGTAATCCTAAAAATGACCTAAGAGAGCTGTCAAATTGGCCAAATAAACAAACTTGTTAAAATAACCACACTGCATCAATCTATGTTAAATAAAAACCAAATAAATAAATTTACTTTACATTAAGATTTAGTAGCAGCCTCCCAAATACCTAAATTCAAAAGTAATCATGTGATTTAAGGGTATCATGGTAATAAACAGTTGAGAATATTAGAAGGATTGGATTGCTGTGACTTGAGGATATTAACATTACTCTTCAGATATTTTAAATCCAGGATGAGTGACTGAAAGCTTAAAGGCCAGTACTATGTTAATGGGGAAGGGAGGGAAATGAGTGAGGAGAGGATAATTTTAAAACTGCGCAATTGTAAATATGCACATTTAACAATATTTAACCACCTCTGCTACTGTTACTGAAGTTAATCTCTTGTTGAATTTCACAACTTTTTTTAATGCATCAACCTTCTGTAAGTTTTTTCTGACCTGACCCAGGATTGGAATGGATTCCAATACAAAACCTTTTTAAAGCATTTAAGTTGTATGTATTACAAACTAATAAAATAATTGTGAAGCTATTTACTCAGGCTTATTTTCTTCTATAAAACATTGAAAGTTGTTTTATGGCATAATAGCTTATTTTAAGTGTTGAGAGACAAGGTGGGGGAGGTAAGAGCTTTTATTGGACCAACTTCTGACAGTGAAAGACAAATTTTCCTTACACAGAGTTCCTCTTCAGGTCTGTTTTAAATCATATCAAGTTAATACTTTAAATCTGATTTAGATAGAATGAAAAATCAATTGTGAGTGATTTACTGTTCATAAACTCTCTAGAACTGCATTATTCAAATTGGATAGTTTTGCCTACACTGAATTTTTCAAACTAGCTTTTATTTAACTCTGTGGCTAAAGTTCTTAAGTATTTCATACCAGAGTGATATTGGTATATATTACCATTATGGTGGAGTAAATAACACCATTGTTAAGGCTGTGTTTCAGTTTTGTTTTATATCTTACTTACTTACACAGTTAATATATTATTTCCATCCAATTGACAAAGTCACCAGCTTATTCCCATCAGAGTCATTATTGTTTCCTTACTTCATATTAGGCAAATCTACCAGACTGTCTTACAAAACCTAGTAATGTTCCTTAAACTGAACCTTAATGAGCAATATTAACTCCACTTCTATCCAGTGCTGTGAGGAGAGCGTTGAATTTAACCAGCCAACTTATTTCTTTATGTATGAAACATTTTACCCTCTTCGGTTACTCTGCTTAGGAAATCCCTAACAGCCTCTTTTTAGATATATTTAAAAAAACGCCCTGGAACTATTCTGAAGCATGCAGGGTGTTGTAATTTCAGCTTGCAAAGCGGTATGATACAATGTTGCTGAGCAGAAAAGCGCACGATAGATTTAATGTAGCCAATTGTGTACTTTTGAAAAAAAGAGTAACTGTTCAGTGTGAGTTAATTTTGGATTTTTTCAGCATCTCTCTTTTAGGCTTTGTGCTGCATTCTTCTAGACAAATGCGTATTCCATGTGGGCCACTGTTCTGCTAAATGCTCTCAGTTCTCCCTTTGCAATCAAGATTATGTTGCTAAGGAGATTTTGCTTTTATTGGTGCCATTGATTTGTGTTAATACGTTTTGAATACCTCTCGGTATTCTTCCGTAGACAAGGCCAAAAGAAAAACTTCCCCGAGTTTCCCGATTTACATTACAAATGGAGCGGTGGTGTAATGAAGCCGATATAAAGTGGGCAGTTGAAAGGGAACTAAAGAAGGGCACTCAAGTGAGAAATGAAGAAATGTGCCGAGTGCAGTCTGCGGGCCGCCTTCGGCCCAGCTGCAGGAACTGGCTCATCAGGCCCGAGGGAGCAGAGCGAGCGCCTCCCTCCGCACAGACCACCCACTCGCTGCTCTCCGGGGATTACCTCACTGCGCACAGCGCTGCTCTGCCGGCCGGGGCACGCTCGCTCAGCGCCGCAGCTTCCCCTGGGGGTCCCCCAGCCAGGCCGCTCGGCTCCCCGGGCTTTTCCCGGCCTCGCCCTGGGAACAACCTTAGCGCTGCCCGAGGGCGGGTGTCACCTCGCCATCGGACCCCTCCGTGCCCCCTCATGCTGCTGGGCAGCTTCAGTTCGCTCTCGGGCGGGGCGCAAAGGATCGGCTGTGGCCGGCGGGGCACCTGTTGTGAATGCCAGGGCAGGAGGCAAACGGGGAGAGCGGCTCCCGCGGTGTGCCGGTGCTTTCCATTAGAAAACGTGGATTCGCGTCCGACCCCCCCCCCCCGACCCCGGCCAGCCAAACCCCGCTGCCTCGGGCCTAATAAACAGTGAGCTGACTCACTACTGCAGCAGCCGTGCTACAAAGCGGCTCCCCTTGACACAGCTCCTCTGGCGCCTGCAAAATCAGGAGCTGAGGGAGGGCCCCACCGGCGCCGGCTCCCGCTCCTCCCAAGAGGAGTGTTGCCAGAGGCTTGAGCAATTTGAAGGCAAGTGCTCATCGGCACGTGATAAACTGGGGCCTCTTTAACGTTTGCACCGAACCATCAAACCCCCCAGGCGAGTCGGTTTTGGAAAAGAAACGGTGGTCGCAACTCGTTCCTGTGCGAGCAGGATCGGTGCACGGTGTAGGGCATCGCTGCAAAGGTAGGACCCGGTCAGATCAGGGACAGAGGGTGTTTCCTCCCCCCCCCCCTTTCAGCCTTATCGTTATCTGTCAAAGACCTGCTGGGCGAAGCGGGAGTTGGTTGGGGTGATGGCGCTGCCAGGCAGCACTGCTAAAGGCGGACCAGGCACGTGTGCAAACTACCAGGGTAAACACCGCATTGGCGGACAGGCACTAGGTATGTCGTCAGGATCTAAGCCGTCAACGCAGTTTCTAACCCGATGCAGCCAGAGGACTGAAAATGGATGTTTAATACTGATGCTAAAAGAAAAGGAGGACTTGTGGCACCTTAGAGACTAACCAATTTATTTGAGCATAAGCTTTCCTGAGCTACAGCTCACTTCATCGGATGCATACTGTGGAAAGTGTAGACGATCTTTTTATATACACACAAAGCATGAAAAAATACCTCCTCCCACCCCACTCTCCTGCTGGTAATAGCTTATCTAAAGTGATCACTCTCCTTACAATGTATAGGATAATCAGGCTGGGCCATTTCAAGCACAAATCCAGGTTTTCTCACCCCCCTGCCCCCCCCCACAAACCCACTCTCCTGCTGGTAATAGCAATAGTATTACAATATTATATTATTACAATAGTATTACAATAGTAATAGTATTGATGCTGTTTGTCCCATCAGGTCTCCAGGCATTTGTGCTCCCTTCCTTCCTTGTCCCTCGTCACATCAACTTGTTTCTTTTTCTCCTTCCAAAATGTGCACAGCTGAGGAGCAACTTGACCCTTTTTAAATATTTGGCCATCATGTACACAGTTGGCTTGCTCATCTTTTTTAGGACTATGGGCTATGCTGTAGCTCATGAAAGCTCATGCTCAAATAAATTTGTTAGTCGCTAAGGTGCCACAAGTACTCCTTTTGTTTTTGCGGATACAGACTAACACGGCTGCTACTCTGAAACCTGTTGTTAGCAGTGAGTATCTCACTGCCTTTGCTTCTGCCAAGAAATTAGTACAAAAATGCAATTAATTAGCAATTCACTTTGTAAACATTCACCAGGCAAACAGTTTGTTCTGCTACGGAAACCGCAAGGCTCAAGCTCTGGGTTAGGTTTTGGTTTATTTTATTGTTTTGAAGGGGGGTTTCAAAGGAAGGAAACAAAATGTAACCCCACTTTCCGAGAAAATGAACCATGCTTGCTTCTAATAACCCTGCTGACCAAAGCAGTTTGATACAGCCAGATCAGAGAACCAGAGTCAGTAATACCCTGTGAGCAGCCACAGCCCAAGAGCTCATGCTAGGCTAGAAAAATGTCCTCATTTTTTCAAATGTACAATTGTTTACATTGTGTTAGATGTCTTACAAACTGAAAAAATGAGCATTTTCACCCTGAATATCAATCCCTCTCTTTAGGGATATCATAAGTGCAATAAAGCAGTGAATATGTGCTGGTTGAGTGACTTCATTACCTTTCACTTCCTTATGAAGGTGATAGCCATAGTACTGATGGTGTCTAAGTGTCTTTAGTTAGAGAGAGAGAGAGCAATTTAGCTCTAGTCCATACCATTTCCATGCATTCTACTTTTCCAGAAGGCTGTAGAAAGAATGAAAAATAAAACTTCCCCTCCTTTTGAAGATTTGGTACTAATGCATCAGATCTTCAACTATTGAAGTGAAAACATTTTTGTAACAAGCATATTTCATTCCTGAATTAATGGGAGCAGGTAGGAAATCCAGTAGCCAAGCCTAGTAGTAGATGTTACAGCATTCTATATAATAGAACACTTTTTCTTCTTCCCTACCTCTTATAGCAGAGGAGGCTTTTAAAATTATTTATGCCTTTCTGCACAATTCAAAGAAAACAGCCCAGTTTCAAAAAGGGAAATCACAATGGCTGTATAGCGGTAGCACTGTGAGAACTCCTTTAACAGACCCCCCCCCCCCATTAGTAACAATTGAACAATATTTTTCGCTTTCATTTAAGAAAGTCAAAACACTTAATAACATAACAACGGCCATACTGGGTCAGACCAAAGGTCCATCTAGCCCAGTATCTTGTCTTCAAACAGTTGCAAATGCCAGGTGCTTCAGAGGGAATGAACAGAACAGGTAATCATCAAGTGATCTATTCTTAGTTTCTGGCAAACAGAGGCTTGGGACACCATACCTGCCCATCCTGGCTAATAGCCATTGGTGGACCTATCTTCCATGAATTTATCTAGTTCTTTTTAGAACCCTGTTATAGTCTTGGCCTTCACAACAGGGGCCATTTAGGGATTTGGGTCAGAAATGAGGGATTGGTCCTGCTTTGAGCAGGGGATTGGACTAGATGACCTCCTGAGGTCCCTTCCGACCGTGATATTCTATGAACCTCAACAAACGTGAATGAAGCCTCACTTCAACTCCGTTATGCCCAATATACTGTTGGGTTAGCTGAAGTCAAGCGATGTTAAGTGAGTTGTGGGCACAAAGGACATCAGTAGGAGAGCCAGGAAGGAGAACCCAGCTCTCCTGAGTCTTAGTCCCACATTCTAGTCACTAGATCAATTCCTTCCCAAAATAATTCAGACAAGCTGTTTTTCTGTTTTTAAGCTTACTAATTATTTTCTAAGAAGTCCAATAATTGTTGCTTAATTTGAACTAAATTAGCTTAGAGGCTTAAAAACAGTGTAGTCTTAACAAATATGAATTTTTCCAATATAAGTTGTATGTATTTCATATACAGTTTTACAGATCACAGGTGACTCACTTCACGGCACTGTTCCCTCTAAGCTGTGCGCGTGCGCACGCAGATCCTAAACCCCGCGCACATGGCGAAACACCATGCATACAAAACTTTGCACAGAAGCACAAAAGAAATTTTTTGCACACACAGCCTGTCAAAAATTGGCACAGAAGGAATTTTTTGTGCAAACGGCCTGTCAAAAATTAGAGGGAACATTGCTTCACAGTATGTTGTGCCAAAAAGGAAATAGAGAACAATCGGATTCTCTTTCCTTTAAAGCTTGCACTTGTAGTGCACCACAGTGCTTATGTACTGCTTACTCCATGTACATAGTTTGTTTTGGGTTTGCAAAGGGCTCATGGATTTTTGAGACCTTTTAAAGAGCAGTGAACAAAACACTTTTTTTCAAAAAGGGGACACTGGGAACTTCCTTTTTAAATTCCAGAAGACAGTTAAAAGAACTTAGTACTGGCTATATATTTAACTTGTGCTTATACTGTCTATGGCTATACAATATACGTTATAACCTAAACCAAGAATTATTCTTTTCATGGGGTAGTGCAAATAGCTATAATAAAAGGCTCTAAACATCAGCAGGAGAAACGTAGGTTATTTTTTTCTCTCTAAAACCTTTAATCTGATGCTCTCAAAGCTTTTTACAAATAGTAGTTAAGCTTTTATCTTACCCTTTGAGGTGAATGCTAGATCTGTTTTACAGATAAATAAACAGAGGAATGGTCCTTATGCTGTGTAGCAGCTCAAGCAAGGAGCTGTCACAGAGCCCCCTACTAGTCCTGCAGCCAGGAGAGAGAGTTGGGTACATATAATGGAAGATACACCAGAACCCCATAATATGTAGGACCTTCTTCTCTACTAGTCACTCTTCCTCCATGTGCTTGAGACCTGCATAGCCACTAGAATATACGTAGAATAGGCACTCAATCCCTTAGGGAAAGGGCATGGCAACTGTGAAGAAGCAGAGAAACTGCCCACCAGCAAAGCAGGGGTTAAAGAGAACCTTTTGGGCCCAGCTACTCCAGCCCCATTATACCTGCAGCCAATGCCAAGTCTGGAGGGGGGAAGAAAAGGAGAATACCTGGCTCAGTTTGGTGCTGAACGCCAAAGGCAAGAGCTAGCTATCTCCATACCTGAGAGGAAGGGTCACTAGCCTGCCAGCCAGTGCAGCCACCTGGTAGTAAGTATTGTCTCTTCAGCCAAGGAGGAGACCTAGGAGTCTCCTGCACCTGAGGAACTGGTCTATGAAGCCCAGAGACATTGTGGGGTTCAGCCTCACCATCTCATGGCTGCCCCACTTGAAGGAGCCTAGGACTGTGGCAAGGTGCCGGCAAGATCCATGAGAGGGCACTATGAGAGGCAAGTCACCCAGCGAATTGGACTAGAGGGCTAACACCCCGAACTGAAGAGACAGTGGAAGCAAGAAGCCCAGGGCAGTAGATTTAGACTCTCTTTTTCTGGGAGGCTGCTCCCCCCTCACCCAGTTCAAGGGTCAATGCACACAGGGCCAAGGGCTGGAAGCCTGTGGAGAGAGATGGTCTGGGTCCCCCTCCTTCCCTGCCTTAAAGACTGAGGCTCCTCAACCAAGCAGTGGTCTAAAAGTCTAACGTTCCAACCACTAGGCTGCCCAGCACCCCAAGCCCCCTGATACAGCAACCTTCAAGAAGAAACTGATGAAGATAATTTGCCTGTAACCCCTGTAGATTAGATCTAGTGGAAAATCAGATCTCAGCCAAAATATTTAAATATGTGGTGTGCAGACAGATAAAGAACACCAGGATCTGAGAGAATATATGGAAACAGATAATCTTGGGTTCACACATGTTTAAAATCCCAAAGAATGTTCACATAATCCAGGAATGCCATCGCTTGGCCTCGAGTGCTCTCTTTTGCAGTGATCAAATCTCTCACACACAGTTTGACTTCTGAAAGTTACAAAATAGAGACCTAAGCCCAATTACACAGTATAGGAAAATTTATTGGTGTTTGTACTGCAGCATGTGCACCTGCCAGTCAAGGTAGAGATACACAGTATATATATATTTGAAGACCCACAAACTTGTACCTAATTAATTAATCAAATTAAAACAGCATTCCAGTTTTCAAAAGTGTTGCTTCCCTAAATAAGAAAAGCCCTGTCATGACATTTAATAGTGTTTATCAATATCTTAGTACTCTCAGAGGATATCAGTACTTTACACACATCTTAATTATTGCACACCATCTCTGTGAGTCAGGTAAGCATTATTATAGCTATGTTCCCCACTAATGGGTAAATGAGGCTTGCCTCAAGATTACAGAACTGGTAAAAGAACCAAAAAGCATCTTGACTCCCTGCACAAGAGAACCCTATATTCTCATATAAAAGAGGGCTGTTTATCACTTACATTATGAATGCTTGAGTAGTCTTTTTGTGGCTGGAGCTCAGACTGTTCTCACTGATATAAAGTGTTAGTGCAGTTATCTCATATTAAACTTGTTTTGATTTTCAGTTTGTTGTTCCATATTGTGCAAATAATTTCATTCTAAGGTTTAATGACAGCTGGACACATTGCAACCTCTCCGCCCACTGATTTCTCCAGTGCAATGCAATGGGAATGCTAATAGTAGAAAGATCGATGCCTCTTAGGGTTGGATCTTGAGTTTGTAATATAAACACACTTAGCAATTTCTTAAAGTTGTAAGTACTACTTTTCATGATTGGGTACTTAAAGACAAGAAGGTAAATCTTTCCTTAAAAATTTTGCCAACATTATTTTACCATTCGACCTTATTCACAGCATATTATACTATTTGAGTGTAACTTTATTAGTCTCTCAAATTAAATCCTTCCATAAACATTCACAAGTCTGTGCCTGGGTATCAAATGCTTGGTATGTAAAGTTCTTCACAGACTTTAAAGGCGTAACTTTTCCAACATGCTCCAGGTAAATCCTGCTCCCGGAGAAGACAATGAGAGTTTTGCCCATTACATCAGTGGGAGCAGGATGAGGCCCAAAGCTCCTACTGGATTGCGTATAGCGTACATCTTTTAAAATCCTCTTTTTTGTTTATATATTTAGCATTCAGAATGCAACTCAGTTGCATGTTCAGCTGATTTTAATGAGTATCCTCTAATCAGTTAAATGGGAATGTGTGGAAAACCTGAAGAGTTACTTCATATCTGCAGAGAACGTCTGTTTACATTGTTGTGCCTCAGCTCAGAGGACACTTGGCATGTACGATGCATCTAAAAGAAAAATGTGGAAAGCCAAAGAAACCTTGAAGAGGATTGGATCCAATTCTGCTTCTCCCCCACTCCACAATACAAGCTCTGATGACTTAGTATTTTAATTAATGTCAATCCTTACCATCAAGGCTCATGGGAGCAATCATTAAACCAACACAAAAACATTTTAAATGGTTGGCAACCTACCAGACACTGAGCTAAGCATTCCCATGGTAGACTGGATTGCTTCATCTCCAACTCTGCGTCAGATTAAATACATTCTCTGTTAGCACAGACTCTAAAGCATATTATTTTCATACTAAATAGTGCAAAGTTTCAAATGGTTTCAAAGTTTTCTATTTTAGAATGTTTTTATATTGACTTTCCAACACGAGTCCATGATAGTTATATGGATGTGGTTTACTTTGTTTTTTGTTGTTCCTAAAAATTATTTTCTCTTTCATATTCTTTTTTCCACTTCCTCTCCACTAAACCAAAAACATTTTCTCTCAAGAAACTCTCATGATCATCAGACAAAGTATAAACCAATGATGGTTGTGTATGTAGTTCTAAAAATTGCTGGCTGAATAGATTTTAAAATTAGACAAATTTATGCCTCTGGCACCTAGTTTCACATTATTTCACAATAAGATCATGTTGGTGTCCTCCGCTATCTATCCTGGTCTGTATGTGACTCTCATCACTGTAATATCTGAGCACATGTTCTTTCTCATCCCTGCCAGTCTTTTTTCCTCCCACCTTCTGTGTTTTCTGTTAGCTCAAATTGTTTTAACATGATGCTCAGTGACAGGCTATTAGTGCTTGTCAGAGCCACACATAATGTAGCCATATTTTATGTAAGCTTGACCTGAAATACCTCTGCTATTCCAATCCGTGGACCGCTTCCTGAGCAGATACTGTCACCCGTTCTAAGTTACGATGAACTGGTGAAATCAGATATTGGGCCAAATCCTGCTTGGCTTTCTCACATGGGTAGCCCCAATGCATTCAGTGAGTCTGCTTTGGTAAGGAGAGCAGGATCTAACCCTTTGTCAAAATGTTGTAGGAAAGAGAGAGAGAGACCTGTTCTCTTTCACATGGGATATCTCTCTCCCCAGGTGACATAACAGTCTAATCTATTGTGGTGTCTCCTTCTCTCAGCCTTCCATTCTTTCTTATGTGGACACCTCTTGCTTAAAGGCCTGAGGACATACCGTATACATTTAGTTTTTGATGTGGCAGTCCTGTAAACAAACAGATGACAAAGGCGTTGACTGTGTGTTAGGCAGTTCATTAAAAAGAAAATGACTTCCAAGACCTGGGTGACAGCAGAAGACTGCAGAGGGAATCTTCTTGATGATTCTGCCTGTGTTGAGATCAAATGAAGCAAAAGAGGAGCAGGATAACAGAGGCAAACTGATCTTGGCGGAGTGAATGTAAAGGGGGGTTTGGTTCATAAAGCACTGCTCTTTCTTTCATGGGGGTGTGATGGGTGACCACCCACCCAGGACTGAAAGGGGTTAAGGTGGCCAGGGAGGCTATTTTAACTCTACAGGCTGCACCTGGAGCAAGAGGCAGGGAGCTAATCAGTGTGTAGGAACAGGCAGGACCTGTATAAAGCCAGGTAGCTAACATCAGACAGCAGTGGCTGCTGGGAAAGGCTGCAGGAAAGCAGGCAGTAGTCACTTCCTTAGCAGAGGGTTTGGAGTTAGTACACCCAGAGAGAGAAGGGGAACCAGGTGTGGCAAGAAGTGGTCCAGGGAAGGAGCAATGAGGGAAAGCGCAGAACTGCTGAGCTCAGGGGCCCTGGACTGGAACCCAGAGTAGAGGGTGGGCCTGGGTTCCCCTAGCAGCTTCTAAGAGAGTGGCACTAAAGAAGTGGAAGGGAAGACTGCCTAGAACTGGTAGAGAGAGGGGACTTTGTTACTCTGGAAGGGAGGAACACTGAGTCACCTGGATGGAGGGCTGAGTCACGAAGAGGACACTGCGGTTCCTGGGATGAGAGTAGCTGCAGGCCTGAGTGAGAGAGAGTGACTGCATGGAAAGGGAAGTTGACCTCAAGAGCTAATCCCCAGAGTGGCCAGGAAGAGGTGCCAGACCAGCAGTGAGTGGTGCACCCCATGTCAGGGGATCAGAGAATGAATGGGCCCAACTGGAGCTAAGGGATGGGAATTGTGGACAATCAAATGGCTACATTAGTACATAAGGAGCTGTGGCTCACAGGATTCATTTGCTGGGAAGAGGGCACTAGGTACTAAGGGACGGGGATGAATTGGATTAGTAGGGTTTTTTGGAGGGAGGGCTGAGGCCAGAGGATCTTTAAATGAGAAGGAGGTTGGGGTCAGAAATGCAATTGGCTGGAGGGAAGGCCTGCAGGACAGAGGATGGCTTGATTAGAAACTGGTGGGGACACAAGCTCAATGGAGCTGTAGGGGTAACGGGCTGGATGAATTGATGTGGATGAAGTAGGGAGGTGGTGGAATCTCCTTCCTTAGAAGTTTTTAAGGTCAGGCTTGACAAAGCCCTGGCTGGGATGATTTAATTGGGGATGGGTCCTGCTTTTGAGCAGGGGGTTGGACTAGATGACCTATTGAGGTCCCTTCCAACCCTGATATTCTATGATTAAGTGTGCATGGAAATAAAGGGAGGAACAGGACAAGAAGGCTATGGGGGCTCCAGCAACAGTGGATGGTAAGAGAGAAACAGTTTATGGAAACTGGAGAAAAAAGAAAAGAAGGGAAGTGATGGGAGCAGCTCAGCAGAGCATAGGGAAGCCATTGGTGGAGTGGGGCATAGACTGGCAAGAACATGAGAGAGTAAACCTAAGCAGAAGTCAGAAGATTACTAGCAAAGGAAAGCAGATAATGTGGGAAGGGTGAATAAAAAGAAAGAGCTGCTGGAAGGGCAATGGCAGAGACAGATAACTAGAAAAGGAAAGATTTGGAGGAGGAAGGGGGGAATGTGGAAAATAGACATAAGGAAAGGAGACAGCCATGAAAAGAAAGTCAAATGAAGATAGAGGAGACATACCTCTCTACCCCATCTCCTCTCAGAAGAAAGGCAAACACATACTTCATTTATTATTATTTGTATTGCCATAGTACCTAGAAGCCCATTGTACTAGGCACTGTACAAAAACAGAACAGAAAGACAATCCCTGCCCCAAAGAGTTTACAACCTCCATAGAGGGCAGGAAACAACAGATGGATACAGGCAAATGGGGGCATACAAGGAAACAATGAGACAGTATTAGTCAGTGTAACAGGCAGTTGTCTCAGCACACCAGCAGGCTAACCATTGTCATGGGTTTTGTAGGTATGAGGACAAAAGAGAGTTGTGAGAAGAGATTTGAAGGGGAACAATGAAGTGGACATGAGAAGCCCCAATCAAGCAAAATGACAGAAGGTGCATCTCTCTTACATTTTTTAAAATAAATAAGCTGCCCCAGTGTTCTCCCTACATCCATTGTCTAGGACTGACCCAGCCAGCTCCTTCCACCATTGCTGCCCAAATGTGTCACCCTTATTTCAGCCTGCTCACTTGTTGGGAGAGGAAGTCTGATTTTTTTTTTTATAAATTCTCAGAAGCCTTCATATTTCCTGACTCCTTTCCTTCAGAGAGGCAGTTGTCTTTCTCAGTTTCAGTGTGACTAAAAAGAGTGAGTAAAACATCTTTAGATGTCATAGAAGAGCTGTATCTTCTCAACCCTTTGTGTTGCTCCAAATGTTGCAGCCAGGACAATGGGGTCATCATCATTCCTGCCACATTTTGCCTCCCGCCAATGGCAAGCACATGGTTGTTTTTTTCCCCTCAGATTAGTTTAATGTGCAGGGTAAACTTGATTTGAAAAAGACTTCTCTTCTCTTGCGCTAGTCAGCACAGAACTGATTCTGTAGCTCCAATAACAAAGCATTTAGAGCAGTCACTACTTTTGAAAATGTTGATTCAACTCTTTGAGTGACCATGGCAACAAAGATAGGATGGAGACCTTTGAAGAAAACTTTGAAGACTATTTAAAAGAGGAAGAATGGATGGGGGTGACAGAGGGAAAGAGAATAGGATTCATTTGCTTCTTAGTGATGCTATCATTTTAAGAGGCTGTACTAATTCCTATAATAGATTTCGCTCCTGGGCAAAGAATGCTACCGAAAAGCCTAGCATGAGTGCCACTTCCCATTGAGATAATGTCTAGGACTGTAGTCAGGTTTTTTGCTATATTTGTTTTGACAAGTAGATTCCTTTGCTTTATCTCTCTTAAACAAGAGAAGTTTTAAGGCTTAAAGATTTGAGCCCTCTGAGAAATCAAAACTTCAGTCTTTGAGGTTGTGCTAAGTATATTTACTCAAGATTTATGACAAATCCCACAGAAATAAGGAGAATGCTTAATACAATTCAAATAGGCTGGAATTTACCATCTAAATAAGTACTAATCTACTGCCTGCCTGTGCTTCCCTGGTAAGAGACACCACTACTCTCAATGTAAAACAAAAGAGGACTTTAAGAAACTAGAAAGTCTGAAAATCCTCATCTTCGATTCATGGGATATTCCCTTTTAACTGAAATTTCAAAGGTTATGCCTGCTCATGACAAAGGCATTTTTCAGGTTTTGCAGCAGTTTTATTCTTTACCATTTTTAGTCTGTGTTAAGAAAATCCCATCTCTTAGTTCTGTATCATATTCCTGCTATAAACGAGTAAGTTTCTTGATCAGCAAGCCTTCTGCACTTCTAACAGCTATCTTTCATTGTACTGTGTTTTCTTGTCAGTTTCATCTATGTGTTTTGAAGACAAACAGAAGTCTTCTCAGATTTGGGGTGAGATACAGTGGAATACTTTATCTTCTTGAGGCTTTATCTCAAAGCCCTGATGAGGCAATAAAAGGGGTGTCCTGCAGCAGGAGCCTTTAACTTAGTTTAAAGGAGGGATAACAATGGATTCTGCTTTTGTATTTTCCTTAGCATTCCCCAACTGCCATGTCCAGCCATCCAGAAATGGAACTTTGTTTCCTATGAACAAATATGGACAGGAATTAATTACAAGTGAAGGGGGTTCAGGAATACACTGCCCTCCTCTTTCTCTAAAAGCAGAAGGAGAAGTCCCCTCCTCCTGCCTTTTCACTGGCTGGTAAAGAGACAACTTATTAGGCAAGACAAGCAGCAGGAGCAGCTGGTACCTGAGTGGGGAGCCTTCTCATCAGTAGGTGGAGTAGCAGCAGTACTCACACTGTCCCAACTCAGAGTCACTCTTATGTCTAATCTCTGTAGGAAGATTTGTTGCCCCAGTGCCTTTTTCACTTCCTTTAGAATAGTCTATTTCAGTGAAAAATCCTTGTGCTGCTGTCGAATAGATTCAAAGTGCATATTGCATCAGCAGCATTCTAGTCTTAGGCCTTTGTATTTTATCTGTTGCTGTTAAATAGGTTCCCTGTTAGTTCTTGGTTCACTGGATTCTGAAAATCTCAAAATTCATTGACTCAATAGACTTTAAGAAGGAACCATTCTAGTCAGTTTGCCACCCAAGAAAGATAGTGGGAAAGCTATGATTTTCACTTGGATGAGGTGATCATCTGACAGAGAGAAGTATGTTTTTTATGTTCCCAGTATCCACCCCTTGGCTAAAGCTAGTCTAGTATGTGTCTGGCTGACAGTAAAGATCTGGAGATAACTTGGGAGAAACCAAGTATTTACCATGCAGGTCAGGATACAAGGTTGTTGATAGAATTGTCTAGGTGGGTATTTAAGTCTCCAAGGACCTAAATAAATAAATACAATCTAGAGGACTCCCACACCATACCTGGCTCCCTCTGGTAATTCCTCTAAGGCTTGAAACAGTAGAAGTCCCATGTTTCTTGTCCTTTTCTACAAAATAGAGTACTCCAGACATCCTTTATTACTAATAAAGCTGGCCACTGAAGAAATTTCTGTTTTGCAAGAAATTTACAGGTTGTTGGTGTTTCATTTTGTTCCACATCAGCGTGAAACATTGACAGCACAGTATTTCTGGCAAAACAGAGCAATCAATTTCAGGGCCCACCAACCGAGGAGCTAGCGAGCTGGCTGGCTTGTTGACTGTCTAGCAAACGAGCAAACAAGCTGAGGCAGCCCAGGGAGCTCACTGGGCAGCAGGTGACACTGGGTTCCTACCAGCCCCGTGGCTGGCTGGTGGGCGGACTGTTGGAAAATCAGGTTGAGAGGGTGGCCATGAGGCAAGCAGCCTGGCCAGTCCACCAGTTAGCTTGTCTGCCTGACTGGTTTCCCTCTAAGCTTTTGGTGGAATTGACGTGTTCCCATAAAATGTTTAAATTCCACTGAAAACTGAAAATTCCAAAGGAAAACTGTTCCATCAGAAACTCTTCTACCAACTGTTGTCACGCATACACGGTACTGTGTTGTTTTTTGCATACAGGTCTGAGTTACATTTCAGCTAATTATGTAAAGTAACAGTGATTTACACATATAAAACCTTACTTTTTATTTAGTGTAAATTACATTATATTAGAATTTCGAAGTATTTGAGGAGGGAGTGTTTGGTGGATTATTTTATTTACATCAGAACCACAGGATAGCTAAGTGAAGTCCACAGGATAAATGCAGCTGGCAGAGTTCTAAATGTTGGCCTCTCGGAATCAACATGGGGCATTGCGTTCTATGAACTGTAGTTTCCATGGCCATGGTATTAGATTAAAATGGCTGCTCCAATTTATGGAAATTAGGTATGGTCATTGGTCTTTGGCATATTGCCAATGTAGCCCTGAATTGGCAATCCTGGTATAAATGACCTGCCCGTGACTTGCTGAAGGTCATTAAATGCATAAACTTCTAACCCTATCAGGTCTCCTCCAACAGAAAATCTTTTTTTAAATGTTGCTTGCTCCAGTCAATTCAGTAACACTGTTTGCTTTCTTCTGTGTTGACATGATGGCTTAGCCTTAGCTTCATCATGACTGTTTTATTGTCTGCTAGATCTTTATTTTCCTTTCCAAACTTCCTGTGAACAAACCAATTGTACTTCATCAGATTCAAACTTTGACTGTCTGCCAATTGCTTTCAAATCTAAAAACAATTAACCAAATTTAAGATCATTCAGAAAACAGTGAGAGATGAGCACTTCCACTTCACAAAGGTTAACCAAATGTTTGGGCTGGGTTTTTTTTAAACTTGGCTTTTCAGCATCTCGGCTTTATTTTATATGTCAGTTCTCAACACTGTGCCTGACTTTCCCTACTATACATGCACACAAACAGTCTGCTGTTCAGCTCATCATTCAAATTCTGTTCAGTGCAGACTACAGATTCCAGTCTTATCAGCAATTGCCAAGAGAGATGCTTTTTGAATACATGTGGAGGATATCTGCTTTCACTGTTGCTGATTATTATAAATCACATGACTAGAAAAATAGAAGGACAGTTGCATCCTTTCACAGACAACTAATTTTGCTTGTTTTAAAGAACTAAAGAAAAGATGTCTATAATAATTTTTTTTTTCAGAGTCAGATTCCAATCAGTTGCGTATCTTGGAAGCAAAGAACACAGCTAGCTCATACAAGTGTCAGGGCTAAATGCAATTTAGTTTATCAGGGAAAAACTCATTCCAGTTCTAACACTACTAAAGTTAATGGAGTTTCACTATGGATATACTTGGCCCCAAAGTTTTATTTAAACCTTAAGAACTCCAACCAAAGAAATACGACACAGTGTAATAACCTACCATTTTCCCTCAGTGTGTAGCTTTTTCATGAGTTACTGCATGTAGAGCCCAAAGTATGGCCCCTTATCCTCCATGTGGATCCATCTTAATAGCCATTGCATCTGCACAGTCCCATTGACTACAAAGGGGCTCCATGTGTGTGCAAAGGGCCACTCATTTGCATCTAACTGCAGGATTGAGTGTAGTTTTGTACACAATATGTACTGATCTCCTGATTTGTGTACTTCCCCAAACTGTGTTCTTCTGTGGATTTGAAAAATAAGTACTTCACTATAAGTTTTTCAATATTTTATTTTTGTCTTAAAAACAAAACAATAGAAAACAATGGAAAAAAAACCTTGGGTTATCTATTCAATTTCCAAATGCTTTTTTGCATCTGAGATGGTCATATTGAAAGCTAAAGGGAGGGGGCTAAATTCTGCTGTTACATCAAAGTCACTCCATTGACTTAAATGAAAATCTGCTATATTTACATCACTGTACTTGGGAGGGGAGCAAAATCTGGCTTAAGAACCTGTATTTTCTACAATACTACATAGTTTGCCATTCAATCCTTGTCGTGCCACAGAATTAGGATACAGAATATAACCTTCCTTTAAAAAGTGTGTAGGCCTCATATTTGTGAAGAAAATCTTCTAAATATAAAATGTTGCAGTGTTACATATCAGTTTGCAAACATGCAGCAAAACAATATATTTGAGAGGCATCAACTGCCACATTCTTCTCAAGGGGGTATTAACTCTAAAACACAATTATGACAATTTAAATGTCACTTCAAGCTACTGATCATTTTAGCAGAAATATACAGATAATGTTCCACTCCATCACTGCTGAATGCAGTAACAAATACTGTTGGAGGAGTGAAACAGGGCAAATAGTTGTTCTCAAAGGTTACAGGGGGCAGAGAAAGAATGGTTACTTACCTTACAATTACTGTGAGTCTTCCTAAGATGTTGTCCACATAGTTTCCTCTTGGTGCATATGCATCCAAGATTGGATTCTTTTGGACAGCAGCATACAGCGGTCTACACTGCCTCTTTGTTAGACTGTTCACTGCCTTTTGACTATTGAACCCAAAACAACTCAGACACTTGCTGATTCTTGTGTCTCAGGTGGGCACCAGAGAGAGTTCCTTCCTGCTGCTCTCTTGCTCTCCAGGATGCAGGCAGACAACTATGGACTCTTCTTTGACATAGCAAAGGACCTTGGGCTAGAATCTCTTGGCTCACTGGGACTCTTACAGCGAGGAACTGACCAAGGTCTGAGGTTTATATATTGTTCTTCCTGTTGATGTCTAACAAGGCTTGCATAAGTGTCTGCCATAGGAAGAATTTTAAGAAGGCTGCTCTACCTTTTTGAGTCTACTTAGAGAAGGAGAATTGCTCAGGAAAATCATCTTCTACTAAACAAACAAGGCACCTTTAGTGCCTGTCATTGAAGCTTCAGTGCTGCTTAAACAAGGGTCAGGTTTGAACCCCAGAGGTTTCACTTATGCCATACTGCTAGAGCCCCTGCACAGAGGGTAGGGTCTAATCTATAAATTAAATATCTAACTAAAAATGTTTGGGGCTTTTTGTGCCAACAGGCAAAAAGACTAACACTACTAATTAATTAACAATACTACTAATTAACACTAATGCTACCACAGTGCTCAAAGAAGCAGGCAGACACTACAGGGATTCTGTCTCACTGCTATGATTGGTAGGGAACTGAGGGATGGTTGAGCCTATTCTGCCTTTTACACCTTTGGGTGGTCCAAGCACGAGTTGCAGGTACTGGCCAAAAATATAATCCATGTGGACAGTCACTTGAGGAACTGAGTTTAAGCCCTGCTAAAAATGTCAAATTATCTCCACCCATGTCCAATTGGGGGAGGAAAAGAAGAGATGCATCCCTTCTCCAGTGCCAACAACATACTTCTCAAGTATCAAAAACAAGTGGTCTTCTACAAACAATCCAAGATTCCTCCCCAGTGTTCAGATCCAGCTATAGTCTGTATTTTGTTTTATTTTTTAATACTTCCCCAGAAATGATCACACTAGGGTACTTTAAGAAGTCTTAGTAACAGCTTCAAATAGGTGTGACAATTCCTCAGAAAAGATTTTTGGAGTTTAATGTCCCCACCTTAAGCACACCCACATTATATGTCATTTGAAAGCTTATTTTATGTATGTTTAGATAAGGTATGATGTGGAACTGTCAAGTGGTGCCGTAAGCCTGTAGGCAAGGTGAAACAATGATACCCCAAATGAGTCTTTTTGTTGTTGGTGCTGCACACTTCCAGAAACACTGCAACATGACTATGACTTCAGTTTTCACCATCTGAGTTAATTTCAACACCTTAATGTGGTATTTATTGATCAAAGCTATCACACAACAATGTATTAAATTTTTTTAATTGGTTTTGCATGGGCAAGTATTTTTGCCACACACTGTTGGCATATGGCAAATATTGCAAAATGTTCATATACAAACAAGAAAACACGTTTTCACATCGTATATTCTTAATTGTCAAAGTATTTCAAATGATAATAGTTTTCAATTGAAATTTGCTGACCAAATATGTCTCTCACTGAAGGCTGTGCATCGGTAGCAGTAGATTGCATGTACTGCATAGTGGGTAGATATAAATGTATGCGAATTCCTAATGTAATGCTTCTCTCTTTGTAAGCTTTTGTACATACTGTCTAGCATGTAGTCTGTCTGGTAGAAGGTTTTAATTTGTAACTGCCTACCCATGCAGTACTAGCCTTTGAAACATTCTAGAAACTAGCTTTTTAATTCAGTGACACTTATGCGCAGGTCAGTATTCGTGTTAGAGATGGCAAATCATAGCTTCGTATTATGAATATGCAAAAGCAATGAGAGAAAGAAGTGTTCTAACAAAAAGTGTGAAGACAAAGTCCACGAACAGGTCCTTGCCTCTGCTTGTTGACATGCTTGTTGACCCCCCTCAAAGAATTCTAGGAGATTGGTGAGGCATGATTTCCCTTTACAAAAAACATGTTGACTATTCCCCAACAAATTATGTTCATCTGTGTGTCTAACAATTTTGTTCTTTACTATAGTTTCAACCAGTTTACTTTACTATAGTTTCAACCAGTTCAACCGGTACTGAAGTCAGGCTTACTGACCTGTAATTGCCGGGGTCTCCTCTGGAGCTCTTTTTAAAAGTTGGCATCACATTAACTATCCTCCAGTCATTTGGTACAGAAGCTGATTTAAATGATAGGTTACAGACAACAGTTAGTAGTCCTGCAATTTCACATTTGAGTTCCTTCAGAACTCTTAGGTGAATACCATCTGGTCCTGGTGACTTATTATTGTTTAGTTTATCAATTTGTTCCAAAACCTCCTGTGGTGACACCTCAGTCTGGGACAGTTCCTCAGATTTGTCACCTGAAAAGAATGGCTCAGGTTTGGGAATCTCCCTCACATCTGCAACCGTGAAGACCGATGCAAAGAATTCATTTAGTTTCTCCGCAGTGGCGTTATTGTCCTTGAGTGCTCTTTTATCATCTTGATCATCCAGTGGCCCCACTGGTTGTTTAGCAGGCTTCCTGCTTCTGATGTACTTAAACATTTTTTTGCTATTACTTTTTGAGTCTTTGGCTAGCTGTTCTTCACATTCTTTTTTGGCCTTCCTAATTATATTTTTACACTTTATTTGCCAGAGTTTATTCTCCTTTCTATTTTCCTCATTAGGATTTAACTTCCACTTTTTAAAGGATGCCTTTTTGCCTCTCACTGCTTCTTGACAACTGTTCTTAGTCACGCAATAGGACCTGTGCCTACGTCCCTCATCCATGTCTATGGAACAGTGAGAAAAACAGAGAAAGCTGAATTAGAGCATCAGCTGGAACCTCAAGCAGAAAGACTTTATGAGCTAAGAACATACAACAAAGAAACCACAGTGTACATCAGAGATGCCATGCTAATAATGCAAATGATGGCTGGAGGCAAATTTTACACATTCAATGTATTGGCTGCTGAGTACTCGAGGCAGGTACTAAAATGATTTGACAAAGCTAATTCTGTAATCCAAGTCTTTGCCAGTCTATGACAACAGGAACTCTGTGAAAACTGCAGAAAGACAGGACCAGACAGGATCTAAGATTAGACACAAGAAGTACCTGATGATTGGTAGATGCTCTGTTCCTCCATGGAAGAAGTTTCTAAATGTGGCATCCAACAAGAAGCCACTTGTAAAATTCTTCTATGAATATATGGTTTAACATGCACCCTAGACTGTAAGAGCATACCCAATTCAAACACTTCTTGACAGAGGCTTTTCAAATGGTGAAGTAGTAAAGACCATCACCAGTAGAGGTGTTGAGTACTGTATAAATTAGGGCTGTCGATTAATCGAGTTAACTCATGCGATTAACTCAAAAAGATTAATTGTGATTAAAAAAATGAATCGCGATTAATGCAGTTTTAATTGCACTGTTAAACAATAGAATACAAATTTAAATTTATTAAATATTTTGGATGTTTTTCTACATTTTCATATATATTGTGTTTGTAATTGAAATCGAAGTGTATATTTTTATTACAAATATTTGCACTGTAAAAATGATAAACAAAAGAAATAGTATTTTTCAATTCGTCTCATACAAGTACTGTAGTGCAATCTCTTCATCCAGAAAGTGCAACTTACAAATGTAGATTTTTCTTGTTACATAACTGCACTCAAGACAAACAAGTGTGTTTACATTTACAGGAGATAATGCTGCCCTCTTCTTATTTACAATGGCACCAGAACTTGAGAACAGGCATTTGCATGGCACTTTTGTAGCCAGCATTGCAAGGTATTTATGTGCCAGATATGCTAAACATTTGTATGCCCCTTCATGCTTTGGCCACCATTCTAGAGGAGATGCTTCCTTGCTGATGATGCTCATTAAAAAAATAATGTGTTAATTAAATTTGTGACTGAATTTCTTGGGAGAGAATTGTATGTCCCCTGCTCTGTTTTACCCACATTCTGCCATGTATTTCATGTTATAGCAGTATCAGATGATGACCCAGCACATGTTGTTCATTTTAAGAACTCTTTCACTGCAGATTTCACAAAACACAAAGAAGGAACCAATGTGATATTTCTAAAGATTGCTACAGCACTCGATCCATGGTTTAAGAATCTGAAGTGCCTTCCAAAATCTGAAAGGGAAAGGTGTGGAGCATGCTTTCAAAAGTCTTAAAAGAGCAACACTCTGATGCGGAAACTACAGAACTCGAACCATCAAAAAAGAAAATCAACCTTCTGCTGGTGGCATCTGATTCAGATAATGAAAATGAACATGCATCGGTCCACACTGCTTTGGATTGTTATCAAGCAGAATCCATCATCAGCATGGACGCATGTCCCCTGGAATGGTGATTGAAGCATGAAGGGACATATGAATTTTTAGCGCATCTGGCACATAAATATCTTGCAACGCTGGCTACAACAGTGCCATGAGAACACCTGTTTTCACTTCCAGGTGACATTGTAAACAAGAAGTGGGCAGCATTATCTCCTACAAATGTAAACAAACTTGTTTGTCTGAGCGATTGGCTGAACAAGAAGTAGGACTGAGTGGACTTGCAGGCGCTAAAATTTTACATTGTTCCGTTTTTGAGTGCAGTTATGTAACAAAAAAAATCTAAATTTCTAAGTTGCACTTTCACAACAAAGAGATTGCACTACAGTACTTAGGTGAATTGAAAAATACTATTTTTTTTTACAGTGGAAATCCTTGTAATAAAAAAAAGTATAAAGTGAGCACTGTACCTTTGTATTCTGTGTTTGTAATTGAAATCAATATTTGAAAATTTAGAAAACATCCACAAATATTTAAATAAATAGTATTCTATTATTGTGTAACAGTGGGATTATGAAAATATTTAAACAGAAAATAAGCTGCAGTTTAGATAACATCTGGACTGTTATGCTGGAGAAAGACAGACATAAATGAAATAAGCGGAGTCAAAAGAACAATATGTCACGTGTCAATAGGATGCATTGAAAAACGTAAAGACTACAATTTGTGAATATGTTCTTCATGTTAGCATGAAGTGGAAGCTTTTTATTGCATGTAAGGAAATGATGAATGCTCAGTCTAAAGAACTGTTGCAAATTTCTGTGGAAAGCATTGGATAGCTCCATCTACTACTTCAGGCAACTTTCTGTACCACATTAATATCTCTTATTTTTTTAATAGACAGTCTCAGTTTTCACTTTATATAAGCTGAATGATACGCAGTGTCATCTGTGTGGGGGGATTTTAGTTTTATGAGCATACATAAATTAAGATGAAAATATGATGCTGAATTGTATGCTCTAGTGAATCCTACACGTACAACTTCAAGTTAAAACTCCCAGATTTACAGGCACTTTGCTCTCACTTCTCAGAATGTGCTATAACCACAGAATATCCACAGCCATGAATTTATAGAGCACATAGCAATGAAATACCAGTGAGCAGATATTATTACCTTGAGTTGTGGAGAAAAAGGATGGGAAAGCTACCTGTAACTATTCATTTGACCTTCAGCTTTCTCTTCCTTGTTAGTATTGCATTGTTACCATGAGATATTTGAAACTGCCTCTTGAGACACTCTCCCTCAAAAGTCGTTGGTGTACATCCAAAACTTTGTGGAGTCAGTTTTCCACAGAGATGCAGAATTTTCTCAGTCAGACCGAGACATCCCACACAGCAGTGAGCAGTCCTGCACTGCTTCTCAGGCTACTCAGCATCTTCACTCCCGGATTACCTATTGTGAAATTAATGCATTCCAGAAAAAGGTGGAATTACTTCAGCTTCTGGCTTCCGGCTGGGAGGATGGAGGTAAAGCATTCCTTGATTTTCTTGACACTACAAATGATGCAAAACCAAACATGCTTATGGATGAGGGACATATAGGTCAGAATGTGACTACTGTTCCATTTACCTCCTTAAAGAAGGAATCATCAGGGCAAGCAAAGGTTTTCTTCCATCCATCTGTTGCCCATAAGACAACTTTTCATCATCCAGCTAATATTGAGAAAATTGTTTATCCTTTACCCCTCACTCATTGTCACTTGCAATGTTAGATGGCTCTCTAAAGACTGATTCTACTTATGACAACATATCTGGACTACTACAGATGTTGAATGCACACTTACCAGTAGTAAAAAAAAAAAAAATCAGGGTAATTCAAAGTTGTTCAGGAACAATTCAGAAAATATAAGGGAGAATTCTTGTCACATTTGTAACAGGGAAAAGCCACCACAACCAGCTAATTATGATATAAAAGTCTCCTGGGTGGGCTGTAATGATATGTGCTCTCGGTGGTTTCACTGTTGTCTGCCAGCTTCTGTAGACAGGAGTCTACATGTATATGCAAACGGTGTTTAGTGGCTAATTTAGAATTAGTTGTGCTGTACAGCCAAGGTGACTTCCAGAGGGGGCTTAATTGAATGGGAAGGACGGCATGAAAATAAGAATTCATAACATGCTGGTTGGCTATTCTTTTCATCTTAACTTATTTTCTTTCTTATAAGCTCTGTTGCTCGTATTTATATGTGTTAACTATGGACACATGACATTCTGGTGTGAGAATGAGGGGAAAGTAGAAACAGTTCCTTTGGTCTTCTTCCTCCCACAGCTTCTCTGCTGAGCGCCCAGGTATGTTGTATAGAATGAGCTAACTATGAGTAGGCTAGCGGGTTCACTTATAGAATTGTTCTGAAGCATGAGTGTCTTAGCTACTCAGCATGGGTCAGCGAGGAGGACCTAACCACCATAGAAATGGTAGAGCATAAAGGAAACCAGAGACGTGGCAGCAGCTTTTTAAAAAGACCATATTTATTTCACCAGATTTTACAGTCACTTTCAGTCCCGTTTCTCCATGATCATTGTGCCTCAAGTGTGATCAAAATAATTGCTTTCTGGGAAGTCCAAAGTTTCTATAGGGAGACAGGTCCCACCCAGTGTGTCAAAATTCAGTACCTTCTTCTGTAACTTTTTCAAGCAAGAGAATCTCTTCAGGCCTCTACCGAAGTGTCCCCACAGGTTTAATCTTCTCAGGATCCTTGGAACTGCATTTCTTACCCTGAATGTTATTCTTAATACACCTCTACCCCAGTATAATGCGATCCGATATAACACGATTTCAGATATAATGCGGAAAAGCAAAAATGGTTTTCTGTCTTGTCTACAACATTGGTTCTCAAACTGGGGGTCGCAACCCCTCAGGAGATCACAACCCGGTTATGTGGGGGGTTGTGAGCCTCGACCCCAGCGTGCGGCTGCTAGTTGTGAGCCCCGACCCCAGTGCCGGGCTGTGAGCCCTGACCGCGAGGCATGGCTGCGAGCCCCGACCGCTGTGTGGATCTGTGGGGCTACAAGCCCTGACCCCGGCATGTGGCTGTGAGTCCTGACCCCGACCCCTGTGCCAAGCTATGAGCCCCGACCCTGGCCCCGGCGCGCGCCTGCGAGCCCCGGCACCAGGCTACGAGCCCCGGCCCCAACAGGGACGCATGGCTGCGAGCCCTGGCCCCGACAGGGATGCGTGGCTGCAAGCCCCGATCCTGGGCGTGATGTGAAGGACAACATCAGATGTGCCCTATCTAAAACAACACCAAGAATAAAACTTTTTATGTCAAATACTGTATTAATAACGGAAATGCTCAAGGCCAAACCAAGTTTGATATAACGCGGTTTCACCTATACCGTGGTAAGATTTTTTGGCTCCTGAGGACCGTGTTATATCAGGGTAGAGGTGTATTCTCTTAAGAGCCTGCCTTTACCTGGCATTGTCTCTCCTCCTGCCAAGCCTGTATTGCAAAGGCCCCAGAACCCTCCCACTCCCAGCAGGCTTTGCTGAGGATTAATGGCCTATTGAAGCCAGATGGACCACATCCTAGTTCTAATTCCTGTGGTAGTCACAAACTATATACAGTCTGCTTCTTGGTAAGTCTCACTTCTTAAAGGGCTTGGGTTTTTTTCCTTCCTTTTCCTCCTGTGACAGTTTACTCTGTTACAATGAGATTCTGGCCTCCCACATAGATGCCTATTGGCAAAATAAACTCCAGCTGGGAGGAATGAGTCATGTAAAACTGGCTTGATCCCAAACAGCACTTATTGTGGTGCTTCAGAAAGTGGCAAGAGACTTCACAGTTGTGGCAAAGCTTTTAAGGTGCCAGTGGTTTCTTGATATATGTATGCCAATAGAATTCAATTTCCTTTCCTTTATTGGAAGTTTCCATCTCACTCCTGTATTATGACTAAGACTAGGCAGATGTTAGTTGTGGTGATATAAATGTTTGGCGTGATGAACTATAGAATAAACATGTAGGATATGGTTGAGCAGGACCATAAGGATAATATGGACTGTTCATCACTAGGCAGTAAATTCTGTTCAGACACACACACAAACAGAAACTATGTTAAAAGAATATCAACATTGCAAAATCAAGCACTGAAAAGCTAGGAAATGCCAAAATTAAGGTTGCCTGTGCAACCTTAATTCAGCCCTCTTGTGCATCTGCATTAAGACAAAGTCTTTAATTACATGATCACATATTATTTTTTTCCATAGTATTCCTGCTTCATTAAGTGGTCAGGATGGGGCTTTCTCTGGTGAGGCATAAGATTGTGTAGTCAAGGAGACTTGTCTATAGTACCCCTACTTCATTTGTTGCAGAAGATGGAACATGTTAATTGAATGAGACACAGAACTGCAGGAAGAGTGAGGATGGTTGATTGCCACCCTGGAGAACTAGATTCTATTTCTACCTCTTCCAGAGTTTGTATGTGATGCGAGGCATGACACTTGGACCAAACTTTGCACAGGTGGTCACTAACTATATTCCTCATTTTCTGGGTGCCTGACTTGAGACCTGTGGGTTTAACTTGCAGAAGTGCTGAGCACTCACAGCTGTAACTGTGTCAACAGGAGCTGTGCTTTGAATGTATTGCTTTGTACTTTGAAGAAAATCAGATCCTAGGTGTTTCAACAAGGGCACCCAAAATTAATGGATTTTTTTAACCTTAAACTCTGTGCCTCAGTACCTCATCTGTAAAATAGGGATAATACTCACTCACCTCACAGGGGTGTTGTGAAGATAAATTCATTAATGTTTGTGAAGCATTCAGATAATATAGAGATTAGTACCATGGAAAAGCCCATGAGGAAATTAATATGTCTGTCTTCAGAGCAGGGTCTGAATACAGTCCACTAAATTAGACATGGAGTCACATATTGAACAATGAGGAGAAAACAAAACATTGAATAGCTCCCCATAAGTGAGCACTGTCCATCCTGTGCACTGAATGAGGCAGGGGGCTGTGGAAAAAATGGTATATGATCATGTAATTAAAGACTATATCCCACTGAATACACTGGAGATGGGGGAGAGGACAAATTAAGGATGCCTGCCCCCGTAAATTATATGCACAAATGCTAACTAAAAACAGAAATTCCATCAAGTGGCATCACAATGACAGATGGGCACAGATTATTTTGCCCATTTCCCCCCAAGCTCGACCACTTCTGCCCCATCCCCTCAAACCCGTTCCTGTAGCAGCCCTGTCTCGTCCACAGCCCTGGCTTCTTGTCCCAGTCCTGTTCTCCTTACCTGGCCAGTAACAGTCTTCACTCTTCAGACTCCTCATTCCACTCACCCAAGCAAATCTCCTTGCCCAACAAGTCTTAGTTTCTCCCCAACACCCAGTTTCCCTCTTTCCCCACAAGGCTCCTTGTTCAAATCTACTCCCACTATTCCACCCCTCCCAGTACAGCTCTTGTCCCCTTTTCTTTCAAACTGGGCAGCTTTCTCCATGATGCCTGGGCCCAGAATGGTGGACATTCAGAACACAGGAGACACAGGCATCCTGCTGTTAATTCTGGTAGTAGGCCCACAGCAGCCCGGAACTGCAATTGTAGGGGGAAAGTCCTGCAGATGGAATCTTCAGGAAATTTAGGTGCAAAACTGTAGCAAAATTCTAGAGTGCGAGCTGCAATTTTTCAAAGCTTTCTAACTCAGCCAGATTTTGGCGGATTTTCACAGGGATGGCAATCTGACACAAAAGCCACTTCCTGCCAAATTTCATATCCCTGCTCCAAAATAAGGGGGTACTAGAGCTCAGAGAACAGTTTGCCAGAATTTTTTTTAAAATGGGCAAAATCAGTGTATTTTCCCCTATCCTCATTCTTGGAAACAGCATAACCATTTTAATTTAAATTTTCCCCTTTCTCCCAATGGCTTCATTGGGAGTTGAGGGTGCTGAGCTCACAGGTTCAAACCGAAAGGGATTCAGTTGACTCCAGTTATCTCCATGGAAGATGGGTTCCTGCTAAATACTACAACAAGATTATTTAGAAATTTTTGAGGATAGGAGGGGACCACAGGTTTGTTTGCTTTTTTAATGATATAATATAGGGTTGTACATCTTAGAAGGGAGAAGAGGAAGGTGAAGTTGGCTGCATTCGCCTACTCAAATGTTCCCATATCTCAAAGAAGAGGGTCCTCAATGGAATAATTTTCTTTGCAATATACAGTACTGCCACAGTATGTTGCTAAAACAAGAAGTTTACTTAATATTCAATATGGAATTAAAGGCTTGTAAAAAGAGCACCTGCAATTATACTAACTAGTATTAAAAATGCAACAGCACTTGCCATAATTCTTCAGTGTATACATTTGACTGGGATTAGAAATGATGTTTTTCTCTATATCCATAAATAAGCAAGTGTACTATATGTTCATGGGTTTTTTGTCTGTCCATGGAGTAGCAGGTGTAGAATATAAGATGCTAAATCATTGGCAACAATGACAGGATGCTTATGCTATCTCTGCAAGCAAGCACTTGGGTAACTTAGTCACTAGCTCTGTCTTTCCAAAGGCACTCCAGCTGGTTATGTACATTGGGATCTTACTGAACTAATGGTTAGGTACAGAAGGGAATAAGTGATCTGGACAGGTACCCTCCCCTGTCTTGCAATAAATAAATAAATAAATAAAAATAAAAAAATTGGAATTGTGAGGGGCCAGTAACATGACTTGGATAAGATTTCTTTTCCTTTTTCTTCCCTTGTAACTCATGCTGCTGTTCCCAATAATTTAAAAAATAATATGGTCTTTATTTAATGATTTTTTTAATCTGCTGTGTAAATAAACTAATTTTTTCTTGACAAACATTTTTGTGTAATGTTTAGCGAGATGAGAAAAGTAAAATTCTTCAATGGTTAAGTGACTTTTACACCAAATATTTGGACAACTTTCATCTCTACATGTGTTCAATTAAATACAAAAATCCATTCACTTCATGTCTTTAAAGTAATGTAAGGATATGACATAGCATATCATAGAGAAATTGCATCTGAATCAGATCCTTCCAACATAGTTCAGCACTCAAGATGTTCTTCTGATTGGTGTTGTACAAATACCATAGACAATCCAAAGACTCATGGATTACTACTTTCAAGTGTGTGTTTAATGGTCCTTTGTTTCACTTCTAGGCAAGGCAAAACATGCAAACTGGGTAGTAATACTATAGAAAATAATGTTCATTAAATAGGATTCCTCCTACCTGTTAGCATATGCAAAAAAGACAGTTCTTAGGAAGGAATGCTCTAGCTCAGTTTACCACCCGAATGAGCCAATCTGCCAGAAATAAAAGGGTGTTTTTTTCTTTCAGAAAAATTCACCACCAATTGCTAAATGAGAATTATACACCAATGCTAGGAGCCTGCATAATAAACAAGAGAAACTAGAATTGTTCATTTATGAGCATAAATTCAATCTAGTTAGTATTACTGAAACCTGATGGGATGATTCACATAAATGGAATGTTAACATTAATTATTATAACCTATTTAGAAAGGAACAAGTGGGCAAAAGGGCAGGGGGGTAAGGAACTCTGTATCAAAAATGACGTTACCTGTTTCAAGTCACTGATAACGTGAAAGAAACTGAATGCTTAGAGTGTTGTTCCATAACCGATAAAGCACAAGATGGGGTACTAGTTGGTATCTGTTACAGACCACCAAATCACACTATGGAACAGAATGACCACTTCCTTATGCATGTATCTACAATGTGTAGGGAAAAAAGCTGTGTGGTCAGGGGGAGACATTAATTTGGGTGACACATGCTGGAGGTTTCATGCTGTCAGTACTAAAAGGTCCTTGGAATTTCTAAACATAATAGATGACAATTTACTAAATCAACAAATGTTGCAGCCAAGATGGAGGAATTCTATATTAGACCTTGTCTTAACAGATAAAAAGGAACTGATCTCAGAACTAAAAGTTAATGATAGCATAGGTACTTGGTGCTTTAATAGGGGCAATTTCACAGAGCGGAAAACAATTTTGAGCCAGATCAGGTGGGAGAAAGAATTTAATCAGAAAAATGTGAATGATGATTTGGAATCATTTAAGAACACTTTATTAGATGGCCCAAAAGCCACAAGTGAGGAATAAGGCTGTGTTGGTTTAAAAAACAGCCTAGTTAAGACAGGAAGTGAAAGCAGCTGTAATATATATATAAGCCAAGGGAAGAAAGGGGGAGTTGATTGTAATGAATATAAATCAGAAGTTAGGAACTGAGATGTGTTAGTATCTGATGCAAAGCTTACTGACATCAATGAAGACATCCATTGACAGTAGTGGGCTTTGGCTCGGGCTCTGAGTTGGGTACAGAAAAATCTCGATTGTAAAAAACATCAAAAGAGAACTGGGCTCTTTTCATGCGCCATTCACAAAAGGAGAATGAAGCAGGAAATGACAGTCTTCCCGGATCACAAAATGGCAACACACCTCTAAAAGACCATAGTCCTTGAAAGCCCAGATTGGGGCTCTTTATGGATGTAGTAGCAATATAGAAAATTGAATCTGTAAGAAAAATAAGGAATGGGAGGAATACAGCTGCCATACTGCACACCAACTTTGGTCTCTTCTCTAGCTCCGTAGTTCTTTCTGCATAAAGCTGAAGCTCCAGGAAGCCAGGGGAGGGGCGGCGAAGCAGAGCAGGGCAGCGCTTTCAGGGGAGAAGGCAGAGGCGGAGCGGAGGTGAGGTGAGCTGGGGCCAGGCAGGGAGCTGCTGGTGGGTGCTCTGCACCCACCAAATTTTCCCCGTGGGTGTTCCAGCCCCGGAACACCACGGAGTCGGCACCTAACGTGCCACTTTTGGCCAGTTGTTAAATTTAGAAGCCAGTTCTAAAAGGGCTTCTAAATTTAACAACGGCTTCCAGTGAACCGCTGTGAACCGGCTCCAGCTCACCTTTGGTAGTATCCACCTACTCCAATGGCTTGTTACATTTTTTCCTTTTTAAAAAAGGATGCAAATATAACAGACACAAATTCATATACTAATTAATAAAAATACAAAGAGAAACAGCCAGGATGCAAGGAAATGTATTAGACAGCTGTTAGTGTTAGGTGACCAGGTCATAGGAGGTCAGGCCTTCTGGTCAGAGCAGGAGTCATGCCTAGTGGTCAGAGTCAAAATGCCAGGCCCATGTGTTGAGACAGAGGCAGTAATCAGAGTCAAGGTCAGAATCAGATTACCTGGAGTCAGGAAAGGCAGGAGCAGGGCTGGGTGCAGGGCAGAGTCTAGACTAGAGTAAGGCTGGGTGCAAGGTAGGGTCCAAGCAGGAGCAGGGCTTGGAATGAGGCAAACACAGGCAGATAGAATTCACAGGCATGTACACTGAACAGCCACTGATCCTCTGCAGCTGCTGGGCTAAAGAGCAAGCCGCCAGACAGCTTTAGCCAATCAGGTGGTTCTGTTGTGGCCCAGCTGCGCTCTTTGGCTGCCCAATGACTGGGTAGGTGCAGCTGCAGGCCCTTATTCCTGATAGTCAGTAACTATCATTTTTGAACCTTGTTTTGTTCTCAGAACAGTTGCTTCTGCAGGGGCTGATCTGACACTGAGCCTGTGTTTTCTGCTTCTGGTGTCTCGTATCATCAATGAGTGGATGAACATATATTACTTCAGTCAAAGAAATGCTGATAGTGTTCTGGATGCTCTCAAGAAACAGAGGGTATGTCCTTTGTGATTATGTTTATATTTCTTGGGTTGTTCCTGAAGGACAGACCCTCTGGGGTGATTATAATATGTGACCTTTTGTGGAGGGTATAGCTAGTCACTTAACAGGTTGCTGTCCACTTTGTTTTGAAATCTAACCCTTTCCTCCTTGGGGGGGGGGGGGGGAATCTTTGGTTTTCTTGTCATAGTATTTCTTCTGTTCTAGTTCCTAGCAGATAACTCTCTTGTAAGCAATTCAGTGTAAATTTGAAGTTTGTTAGAGTACTAATACTTTTGTTCTTCTGCCTATGATTTGCTGATATTTTTATCCTAAAAATTTAAAATAAAACAGATTTTTCTAACAGTGGTGATTATTAATCTTTGAAATCTGCAAGGTTTCTCTTTCAAATTCCTTGTTGTTTCCTTTGACTCTTATCCACTTTTCTGGGCATAGTTAAGTGCTTGATGTTAGAACATGTGTCTTAAAGAAAATCACCAAAATGAGCCTCTCCTGAATTGTGGGTCATTATTTATTAACTCATCTGGAATCCCATGAAGTAATTTATACTGCTATTTGATGTGTTGTACAATAGCTTAGCTTTTAAGAAAGTAGTTCATCACAGACAGTGGAATAAATAACCTTGGTTCCTCTTATTGGCTCCACTCTGCAACAGTACAACAGAAACACTTTATGTAATCAGTATTGATATCCATACTGTGAATTATTTAAGTCTGATTCCTGTGTAGCTAAGGGCCTAGCTTTCTATGAGGAAAAAGCAAGGCTTGTGAAGTAAGGATCTTGCAATTGGGGGGGGGGAGAGGACAACCCAATGGAAATTCCAGGCATGGAACTTATTAGAGATAATGTCCCCTATACATAGGGAAAACAGGTAGGGGACAATCTGGTGCTCGCTAACTTTTCCTGGATAACTTACTGACTTTCAATTAATGCTGCTTAATGTTTCAAATGAGTTTTTATAATATGATCATGTATTAAACATTACAACTTTTTCATTACAAAATATATTTTATCTGTGTGTACATTTATTGCACTTCCCACACAGCAACCTGCTTGAATTTAGACACTTTCTATTTATGTTAAGATGAATAAAGTACACTAATGGTGAGCTACACCTGGAATAGGAGATTATTTACAGTCTTTTAAAATAAGTAGAGGTTATCAACATCCTTCCAAAAGTGAGCTCTGTTGTGACAGAATATCTCTAATGACAATAACAAATTTTAATTGACCAGAAGGCTGTTGATCTGACACTTTTAGGAACAGTTTAAACATGCAACTGAGATACATAAATTTATTATTTATGTAAACCCAATAAAAGATTATTGCAATTAAATGAAAACCACTAGCAATTAATGTAATCTAGCCTCAAAACTGTACTAATACTTATCATAATTCCAATGACAAGAAGGCATTTTGTTGTTGTTTCTTTGTAAATAGGATGTAAGTAACCTATGCAACAAAGATGATAAATCTAACTGCATGACTACCAGGTGCACAAATTCTATTTGTGTGCTAATCCCTCACTAGCTCTTTACTGTGTGGCAGTTAAGTATTTCCTGGTGTGCACTGTAATAACAGGCAGCTGTCCTGTCAGCTCCACTGAAAAATGAGATAATAAGGCAGGCAAATGATGTCCTTTAAGTGCCAAATCCTCTGTTTCCTGCAGCTTTCCTTTAAGAGGGTTCAAGCAACTTTTAACAGTTTTTCTTCTTTAAAATTCATTCCAATTGCATGTGAATAACAGTATTGAATATCATCTCCCAAAGAAGAGACAGCATGCTAAATAGCTTAAAAACTTCTAAAGAGACAAACCAGTTGACTGGAAACATGACACTAAAAGTCACTAAGGTAATAAGACCTGTAGACTCCAACACTGCTTCTGTTGAAGTTTTGCCATTAACATCATCAGCCTGACCCTGCTCCCAGCTGAAGAGCATCCCATCCTTCAGCTTGTTGTCTTCTGGTTCACACACATTACTGGTAGTCAGGTGATCAGTATTCTAAGTTCCCACCTGTGTCACAACTTCCCTTGTGACATTGGGCAAGGGGATGAAAAATGCTGAGTGCCCAGGAATTGAGGTTGCTTCTGGGCATCTCCTGTGAAGTGCTGAGCCACTGCAGCTGTTATTGATAGAATCGGCCCCTCTAGCCTTGGCCATGAAACTAAACCTTGAGGCCTATGGCCTTGTGGAGCCCTCAGCACTGGATGCTTTTCACCTTTAATTTCTCTATGCCTCAGTTTCCCCATCTATAGCATTAGGCTATCGGGGAGTCTCAGATTAAATTAATATTTTGAGCTCCTCAGCTAGAAGGTGCTATGAAAGCACTAGGTGGTATTATCATTTATTATGATGAAATGTTTTGAAGATTTCAGTTATCCTGGATTTGATGTCCCATGATCTGTCCTCTGTTCTTACAGATATGAACCACGCTAATTCCAGACACAAAACAACTTCTAAAATTAGCAGAGCTGTCAGGAAGGGAAACATGTTTAATTCACTTAATTGAGAACCCTTGGACCGATAACTGTGGAATAATCTGTCCATAAAGGAAGTTTCCTTTTAATCCTCATCAGTTAGTAGATGGCTTACACCCTAAAACAAAAGAGTTTACCCCCTGTTCTGAGGGATATAATCGATTATTTTTTGTTAAGGTCCAAATTTCTTGGTCAAGGTATAGGCAAGGTTCAGACTCCAGAGAAAATAATACAAAAATATTAATGAATAATTGGATTTCACAGTCAATTCAAAAGCGTCTGGTGGCAGGGGTTCTGGAAAAATATGTATAGTGGGGATGCTGGGAGCCATTGAACCAAACTATAAGCCCTGTATTTAATGGAAACCATTACAAGCCAGAGGTGCAGCAGCACCCCTATTCCAGCATCTATGTCTAGCAGCCCAGATTTGGCCTGCAGTCTGCCTATTGACTACCCTGCCTTAGGATAAGTTTTATTTATCTTCTCTCCCTATACATGTGTACTTCTAAAATCCTGTTAGAACCTTGGATTCTATCTCATGATGATGTGTTCTATAGGTGGATCGTATGGTGGGGGGTTTTTAATATTTCAAATTTATTGCCTTTCAGGGTTATTGGCTGTCCCCTTGTTCTTGTATTAGGAAATAGGGTAAATTGGAGCATCAAAATTATCTTCTTTGTACCACTCAGTATTATGTGTATCTCATGTCCTCTTTTATTCATCTCCTCTTTAAACCAAACAGTCCCAATCTTTTTGATCTTTCCTCAAATGGAAGCCTCTTATTTACACTCTGTTTTGTTGCTTGTCTCTGGGCTTTACCTATTTCTGCTCTGACTTTAAAAAGAGAAATTTTAGATTGATTTTTCTAATGGTATTGCAGTATTTTCAGTATTGGTTTTTTTACCCCATTCCTTATGTCCTAACATTTTGTTTGTGTGTGGTTTTTTGAACCACTGCACCTTGAGCAGAAGTCTGCATTTTGTGACCCCACAGTGATAAACAGAATTTTTCATTGGAGATTACAGCTAATGGAGGAACAACTAGTATGAGTAGTTTGAATTATTCCTTCCAATGTGCATTAACTTCCATTTATGAACAGTGGTTTTCATCAGTCATCATGCTGCCCATTCATTAGTTTTCACAGGTGCCTCAGCAGTTCCTCAGAGTCTTCTTTAGTCTTGATTCTCTTCTATATAGGTTCTTATACCACACGTCTCACCATAGCATCTGAGCACCTTCCGGTAACGCATTAAGCAAAGTAACTAACCTCCGTCACACATCATTTGTTCTCTCACCATCTCCCCAGGGGTAGAATGGTGCTTCCATTTGTTGCTTTTTGGGGTGCGGGGTTGTGACCTTAACAACATCCCAATGCAAGAGGGCAAGGGGTTCATGGTATCTGGTAGTGAATTTCAGCTGGCCTGACCAGTTCAGTTTGCACCAGTTCATTAATGCCCATCTGTATCTGATACAAGGCATGTAAGGTATCATTGGAAAAGTAATAACACTGATCATTTCTTGCCTGGTGTATATATGGTAAATGCCCAAGAGACCATACAAATATTAAAAATGTGGAATTAGAAGGTGTTTATCAGACAAGTCTGGGAAGTGGGTAAATAGGTTTCTTCTAGACAAAGATCAGGCCAAAACCTCCAGCCAGGTGTCATCACAGTTAGTTAGCCATCACATGGCAAGTGGCCATTTATCTGCATTTTAGGAGACACCAGTGGGGGAAGAAACCAGCATGGAATTTCCTTCATCAGCAGACTCCATGTCTCCTTCCTCACAACTTGAATGAACTTTTCTTTGGGGGGGAAGGGAGGAGGTAACCTTCGGAAGAATCAATTTCAGAGGTTCACTAGACTATAACAAAGAGGGGCAAAGAACCCCAAGGGATCTTTCACATAAGAAACCAAAGGAACTGAGCACTTTGGACTCTGTAGAACATCCTAACTAGAGATGTGGTCAGCCATCTTGCTGGAAGGTAGATTGGTAAGGAAACTACCTTGAACAAAGACTGTAGCTTGTCGTTGTCTTAAGTTTTAGCCACTGAAAGTATTTTTTTGCTGTTAGCGAATACTAACATTTCCTTTATACTTGAACTCACTTAAAATCCTATCTCCTTTTGTTAATAAATTTTTACTTTCAATATAAACATGCACAGTGCTATGTTCAATTTGAAGTGATTGCTAACACCAGTTAAACTGATAAGCTGTGTATGCTGTCTCTTTAGGGGACCAAACAAACATTATTCCTCTGAATTCTCCAGGAAAGGGCTGGCCATTGCAGAGTGCATGCTTTTGGGAAAATCTGGGACTGGGTAGTGTTGGGGTCCTCTTGCCAGGTGCAACCAGAGCTGATGTATACCAGAGTGTGGCTGGGGCATAACAAGCAGCCTGCTGGAATCAGAATTGCTGGTTCAGGGCTGCTTATCATACAGACTCTCAGTGTGTGCTTATCTACTGATTGTCAGTGTCCAGGCGGTGAGCCACACCACTAGAACTTTGACTGACCTGTAATCCTGGGTGCCTTAATCACAACCCCTCGCTGGTCTGGATTGCACCACAAGATGGGACAGGGCTGTTTGGGGTTTTGTTGGAGTTTCTATGCACTAGGGCTGTCGATTTAATCACAGTTAACTTGTAAAATTAACTCAAAAAATTACTCTCAATTAATTGCAGTTAAAACTGCATCATTAAACAATAAAACACCAATTGAAATTTATTAAATATTTTGGATGTTTTTCTACATTTTCATATATGTTGTAATTGGTGTATATTTTTATTACAAATATTTGCACTGTAAAAATGGTAAAAGAAATAGTATTTTTCAGTTCACCTCATACAAGTACTGTAGTGAAATCTTTGTTGTGAAAGTGCAATTTACAAATGCAGAGTTGTTGTTTTTTTTCCCCCTTTTGGTTACATAACTGTTTTGTTTTTGAGTGCAATGTAAAACTTCAGCGCCTACAAATCCACTCAATCCTACTTCTTGTTCAGCCAATCGCTAAGACAAACAAATTTGTTTACATTTACAGGAGATAATGCTGATCTCTTCTTATTTACAATGGCACCAGAAAGTGAGAACTGGCAGTTGGTTGGCACTTTTGTAGCTGGCATTGCAAGGTATTTATGTGCCAATATGCTAAACATTCGTATGCCCCTTTATGCTTCGGCCACCATTCCAGAGGACATGCTTCCATGCTGATGGCACTCATTAAAAACGTAATGTGTTAATTAAATTTGTGACTGAACTCCTTGGGGGGAGAATTGTATGTCTCTTGCTCTGTTTTACCTGCATTCTGCCATATATTTCCATGTTATAGCAGTCTCGGCTGATGACCCGGCACATGTTGTTTATTTTTAAGAACATTTTCATTGCAGATCCCAGGGGTGCTGCAGCATGCCTGTAGCGAGGCGATCTGGTTCCCTGCTGCCCCGGAGAGTGATGAGCCTCTCTGGACACCAAAGTAGGCGGAGCCAGCGAATCCTGCGCCTGCCCCTTAGAGGTCAAGGCACAGGACAGGAAGTATAAAAGCTCGATCCCAGAGCTCAGTTAAAAAACAGCCACCGAAAAGGCCAGATGCCTGTGGCGGAGCTTCCAGCTGGGAGACCACAGCAAGTGGCGGCCGACCTGAGGACTGGCCAGACCAGCCAATGCCTGATGCTAGCCTGAGCCCAGAGACGCAGCCAAACTTGCCACTCGCCAGTTACCCCGAGGAGCTGCCAAGCCACCCATATGCCAGTTACCCCGAGGAGCCCATGGTGTGTCACCCCCTTGGAGGATGTCCTCCAGGTACCTCTAGAGGGGGACGTTGGGAGCAGCCGACCCTAGTAAGGCGGCAACACTGCCAGAGCCAATGTCAGTGTGTTGGGGCCAGGAACCCCACTGACACAGCAGCGGGTCGTCTGCTGCTGCTAGGGCCCCGGGCTGGGACACAGTGGAGTGGGTGGGCCTGTGTCCCCCCCTGCCACCCATCTCGCGGGTGGCAGTCTCCCCGTCTCCCAGGCCACTTGGAGCCAAGAGCCTGGTTTTGCTATTGAACTCTTTGCTCAGCCCCTCCCTGAGGGCCTGAGCCACTGACTGTTTGTTGCCCTGCCCTGACCCAGGGCCTGGGCTGTGCTCATAGTGAACTGTTTTGCTCAGCCCCAACCTGGGGGCCTGAGCTACTAACTGTTGGCCCCGCAGCCAGGCTAATTCCCCCAACACACCTAACAGAATTAGCGAGGCAGTCTGGTTCCCCGCCGCCCCGGAGAGTGATGAGCCTCGGCCAAACTCTTACAATGCCCCTGCACCCTTAGTTCCTGTGCCTACGCTGATGTGTCCCAGGCCCTGTACCCCCTTAGAGACAGACCTGGCCCTCAGTTATCAAAACTTTCTTCCCCATGTGTGTATTTAGGCCTGGATCCACAAAGGGACTTAGATGAGCCCCCTCTGGGAACCCCTCTCATGGAGTTGAATGCCTTAAGCTCCTAAGCCATTTCTTGTGAGAATGGCTTAGCTGCCTGTCTACCCCACATACAACAGTGGGGCGGAAGAGGATAAGGATTGTGGCATTTGGGACATCTAGTGTCTTGCAACTGACTTAGCTCATAATTTGGTTTCAGTTTTTTGAAATCGGCCTTTTTAAAGCATCAAGTGTAAATATATTACAGTTTGGACTTCACTCTGTTTGCATGTAACAAATGTGATCAAGTCATGATTGATTGTACCTATGCTACCACTAGTTTTTAGTTCTGTGACAACTTCCTTTTCATCTGTCAAGATGAGGTCTAAGTCCCCTGTATTGAATACAAGATTGAGTTAGGAATTTGTCATATATAATTTTCAGAAATTCTAGGGACTTTTTAGTACTGGCAGCATGAAACTTCCAGCAGATCTCACTTGGATTGAAGTCTCCCGTGGTCATGCTGCTTTTTCCACCCTACACATTATAGATAAGTGCTTGAGGAGCTGGGTCATCTTGTTCTTTAGTATAATTTGTTGGCCTGTAACAGACACCAGCTAATAACTAATACAGCACAAAATAGGATAAGACTGTAATCCATAATCATTCAAGACCATTTGCTTCTGAGTTGTCAGTGACTCAAAAACAGGAAGTACCAGTTGAACATTATTCCTGAACCTAGATTGCAACCACTATGTTGAAGTCTCTTTAAGATTTAAAAAGAACAACTTTTTTTTTTTTTGGTGTAACATCAACAGGCCCAAATAGACTTCTCAGCATTAATTATATTAGCTTGTCTTTTGCTCAACGAGGGAAGAGTCCGGAAGACACATTAAACAAACAAGTAGCATACAGTGCATAAAGTCATGTGTTTGTGATCCGATATGAATTGGTGGACTGGGAAAGCACTGAAGATTTGCCAGCTACTGAAGTCCCTGGAGCTGATTTAATCCTAATGTCAGAATCAGTTTTTTAAGTGTGGGCAAAAAGCCCACGATGTAAGCTCTAGAGATGAAGCTGAAATTGTTGGTCACTTGCATGTTTTGCGGCACAGAAGCAAACTTGTGGTTAAAGCTTCTGTCAAGGATTATGAAGGTCTAAAGTTGAGAGCAGTGATCTCCAAGGGGGGGGGGGGGGAATAAACACAAAGTGCTCTTAGTTAGAAAACTTAGCTGCTCCACTAAAAACTGGTGAATGTGATTAGGACCAATACATATAATCACCTTATTATTAGTAATGAGGCAGGTCTTCTGCTTGTATAAATTGGCATAGCTCCATTGAAGCCAATGGAGCAAAGTCAGTTTGCATCACTTGAGAATATGGCCTATTGTGTATTGCTAAATGTAGGCCAGGGAAAAAAGCTTAATCTTTCTACTAAAGTTCAGTGGGCTATACTTAATATTATAAACCTTTCTGACTGAAAGAGAACCTGCTCAGCTCCTAGTTGTAGGAGATGAAAGAATCTTACACTTTTTGACATTGGTCTCCACAATTATCACTATTTGCAGCACGGCCTAGAGGATAGGGCACTGGGTAGTAGACCTGGGATGAAATACTGATTCCACTGAAGTCAATGACACATTTCCCCCATTGACTTCAAGGCGGCCAGTATTCACCACAAATTCTATTTCTGACTCAAGTATGAACTTGAAAAAGTCACTTGGATCCAGTTTCTCAAAAATTTACTTCAGTTTGTGTGCTCAACTTGAAATTCTGATGGCCAAATTTTCAGAGAGGCTGAAACCCATAACGTATGAGTAAATCAATGGGAACTGCATGGGGCTCAGCCACTCTGAAAAAGTCAAGTCTCAGGTGAGTGGAGATGGGCACACAACAATTTGGGGCACCCAGAATTAGTGGACATGCTTTTGATAACGTGGGTCTTAACCTCTATATGCCCCAGTTTCCTTCCCTGTAAAATGGAGATTTTGCTGCTTGCTTACTGTTTCTAAAGTTCTTGGAGATGTATGGTTGAAAAGTGCAATGTACCAGTAAGCACTAAGTAGTATTGCTGACCCCACCTTGCTCTGGACAAACAAGAAACAACCCTGATAGGGCTCCCAATCATTCCTTACCAGCTGGGCAGATGGTGACTGTGATGACAGTAGGTTTTGAGGGGTTGCAAACTCTAGATGGAAGAAAGGAAAGCAATACTTTTGTTTTCATTAAAGGACATAATTCAGTATACAGTATTTATGATTGGGAATTCACTCTGGTTATTTCATTTAAAATCTAGGGTGTTATGACACAAGTCAAGCATGATGCTGAATGTTTCAGCTTGCTGGATGGTTTTAACACTGTCTCAAACCAGCCCCTGCAAGTTTGCTTGGAAGTGTGAATTCCCACCTAGCAACTGTTTCCCAGTCAAGTTCTCCCTTCCCCTCTAACCAGCCATAAGGACCCTTCTTATCTACGTTTTGGGAGTTGTTTGCTGGGAGAAGGGGCAGGTATTGAGGTTGAAGCATGGAAGGCCAGTTGGTGGAAGCAGAGCTGCCCTCAGGGAGACTTCAGTAACCCATGTAGTACAAACATATAAAGCCATATTTATTGCCACAGACTCCATTGTACTAAGCTTTTAGTGACTTATCTTCTCCTAGCACTGCTTGGCACTTCACATTATTCCAGAATCAGTTAATTTGTCCAGTACCCACTTGTAGATTCACAGATTTTTGGACAACAGAGCTCAGCTCAACCTGAATTGAACAGTCCTCTCTGATCGGGATCAAGGCCTGCACATTAGCCTCATCCCAAGTGGCTAATAAATCCACCAGTCTGTCATGAGTATGACTTACCAAATCTGATAGAAAAGAAGGACAGAAGGTGTGTGGTGAAGCAGCCTGTTGGGATGTAAATTCCAGTATGGCACTGTTTTTGTTTTGTTTTTTAATGCAGCCTGCATTGCCCTAACCAATGCTTCGGCCAGGGTACACTGAGGGAGAGCTCTCCAGGTAATACCCTGGCTCTTGGGATTGCCAGCTGCAGAACAAAGTTGGAGTTAGGGCACATCTACACAGGGATACTTAGGGTGTGTCTACATAAGAATGTTCAGAAAAGTTAAGATGAAATAACTAAAGGTGTAAAGTTAAAGCATGTTAAACCCCTAGGTAGATGCACGCATTCAGAAATGAAGTGACCTTAGTTCACTGTAACTTTAATTCCCCTCACACTTTGAAGACTGGTCTACATATGTAGACAGAGCTACAGTGCTCACGGGTGCAAAAAAGAAAAAAGAAAAAAAATCCTGAGTGTCATAGCTATGCTGACCTAACCCCTGGTGTAGATGCAGCTAGGTTGATGGAAGACTGCTTCCTTTGACCCAGCTGACCTCACCCAAAGAGGTGGTGTTCCTACAGCGATGGGAAAATACCTTTTGTCGCTGTAGACTTCCTCCATGCTACGGAGTTTTGCTGGCATGGCTACAACGGTGCCTACTGTAGCTATGCCATTGTAGTCCCCATCGTGTAGAGATGATAACTTTCCTGAGTGTCTCCATGTAGACAAGCCCTTAGGAAGACTAGCTAAACAATTCCACAAACACAGAGCAAGCTAACCCGAGCATGACTTAGCAAGTTTTTCTTGCTGCAGCTTCTGAAAGCACGTTATATGTAGATGCAAAAAAAGTCTCAGCCTATAGCACATTCAGAACTCTAGCTTGGCTTTGAGACTCTGTTTTTTGTGTGGAGAGATTGGCAACTAGGCAGGGTTTCAAGGTGCTTTTCATCGGGGAGCTAGGTAGCAGCAGCTGCCAGGGGGTGTGCATTGAGTTGCTTATCTATGAGGGGTAGTAGATGGTTAAGCCTCCAAGTTCAGCTTTCCATGTGGGAGGGATCACAGCAAGAATAGGAGGGAGTAGTTGTGAGCCGAAAGGAGTTGCTGACATAATAGAGGTCCCAAGAGTTTAGGGTTCTCTTGTAGGGCTGCTTACATAGCGCAAAGCTAGAGCCATCTGTGGAGCTGGGGAGATTTGGTGATTCCCCAGCTGTGTGAACAACCCCATTCTACAGTCACCAAACTCTTGCAAGCAAGGGTTGAGGTTTGATATTAGAGCAGTGTGAAATAGCCATATTTGCTCCTATCTAAACAAGCATTTACCAGAGAAGACCAATAAGTCATTCAAGGAATTTCAGAGGTTGTGGCTTGTTATATAACCCTGGATCTGATCACCACACCAACTTTGGAGAAGTTCAGATCGGCATCTGAGTGTTTTAGTTTGTGCCTATCTCTACTTTAAGACCATGAAATCAGTCCAGTTGCCATCCTTATGCAATATGTCTGCACACTAGAAATCCTTGAGGAAACTGATATGGGAGAAAAGGGATCAAGAGTGAAATTTATTTCCAACCAAATCAGTTTTTATGATTCTATTATAAACCCCTGAAATTCAGGATTTATCAAATAAATTCTGACACAACCATATCCAGAGCAGCATGTATACGTGGCTGCGGTCATGTAATCTGACTACTGACAAAAAATTAAGTCGCAAAACATTACTGAACTGTTTGTTAATAATATCCAGTCCCTAATGGGGACTAGAAATTCATTTTCATTTAATAATAAGCTATTGTGAAGTGTAAAGGAAAATACAGTGCCATGCATAGTAAACTGTCCTGTGTTTTCTTTGACAGAATGCCAGTTCCTCAGCTGCAGCATTACAATACTATTCATCTTCATAAAGGGCTCTTTTGAAAACGTTATTAAACAGCAGGAAGGGCTGGAGTATGAGAGTTTCATTAGTCATTGGAGGTAAACCTGGCTAATCTCTTCTGTGAATTATTAGCACATTCCTAAACATCCCTGGCTTGATGGCATCCAAAAAGAAGAAGAAGAAAAAAATCCGTTTCAAGCTTCTGGAGTGTATACAAATCTCCATTTTGAAACCTCCTGGGTCACAGTTTAGCAATCTGTTCATCTCAGAGTTCAAGTAGGAACTGTCTGCTTAGGGACCATGGACTCCCCCAGATTGTAGACAAACCCTGGACTGGAATTTTTACACTAGTGAAACTATACCGATTGATTTGGAACTGGGATGAACTGGACTAGTGCTGGTCATTTTGGACACTGCTGCAGCACTTCTACACTAAAAATGTACACTGGCAGTGTAGCTACAGCAGTGCTAGCCCAAAGTATCCGATCAAATGAATCAAAAATTCTTCCACACCGGTTTACAAAAATGTGCAAAATACAGGAAATGCGTCTGTACAGAGCCTAGGACAATGGGGTCCTGGAGCATGGCTGGGGCCCCTAGCCCCGTGATAATACATATATGGTTGATAACGGGCAAAGCGCCCAGCACTAATAACACACTCAATCCCCATAGCCCATATTTCCTGGAGCAAACTACCGTATTTCATAACTCAGGTGCTGCATGTTTCTAGATTGTAAGGCCATGGTTCAGAGACCATTCGTGTGCTTAAAGTTAGGCACTTGCTTATGTACGTTGCTCAGTGAGGGCCTAAGATGTAGGATACACACTTTATGATATAATTTTATAGGCAGCAGGTCATATGATTTAAAACGCCTCCCAAAACATCACAGGTAACTTGTAAAATGTAGTAATTTTAGTCTAGGATGAGCCTGTTTAAATTCTGCTGTTTTGTGAGCATTATACTTAGCTTTGATTCAAGTACAAACATAATCTAAAAGCTTTCCTTAAGGGCTAGGACAGTATTATCCATATAAATTAACCCTTTTACAGAAAACAGGAGTGAACTAAATCTCGTGTGTTGGCTGAGATCTCCTTAGATATATAAAGTAAATAATAAAATATTTGCAAAGCAATGACCTATGCTAAAAAATGATGAGCAGTCTGTGTTGTTTTCTTCAGAAGCTTTTTGCCCCATACAAGAATGTAGTGTCATATATATGTGCCCTGTCTGGTATAATGACAGGTTTCAGAGTAGCAGCCCTGTTAGTCTGTATCCGCAAAAGAAAAGGAGGACTTGTGGCACCTTAGAGACTAACAAATTTATTTGAGCGTAAGCTTTCGTGAGCTACAGTTCACTTCATCGGATGCACTAATGGTGCCACAAGTACTCCTTTTCTTTTTCTCTGGTATAGTTACCCAAGGGATAGTAGAAATCTATGAGGTGGTTTTTTGTCTACAAAATTTTTTTAATATCTCTGTAGGATTACTACAGGATTTACATTTTGGTTTCTATTTTATTTGGCCTCTGTCTTATTTTTAAGGATTAATACCAGAAATCATTCTCTGGTAAGAAGGATGAACTTTCAGAAATATTTATCACCCTACTAAATTTCGCTATTACTGGGGCTTGGAAAATTTGTATATTCAAGATGCAAAGAGTGAAATTCACTTACTCCATTTAGAGCCTGAGTAATCTGGTAGTACGTGGGTGAAGTACTCCAGATGTGGGAGGGTGAAATCCAACATAGGCCAGCAGCAGCTATGTAGCCCCAATGCACTGGATATGCACAATATCCGATCCTAAGGTTTCTTGTGGAGCCCTCTTCAAAGACATCTTCAATGGCAGTCTATGCAGGGCTAGCACAGAGGGGAGACAGATGCCCCCTGGAAGGCTGTTCCCCAGCAGCATCCACATACTATAACACACTGGGATTTAAGTAGCATGGAACATCTGGTACGTGGTGAATTCTACCCATAATATTTTAATACTCAGTAGATCCCACAAGCCACACTCAAGTCCAAGGAGGAATGTGCACAGAGAGCTCTGTTGCTGCTCCCCTCTATGTTGACATTGTCACTTCTTATACCTGCTGGGTTTCTGTCAGACCACGGTATTGAAGCCAGGCCCAGTAGTTCTTAGGAAGTATCCTTGGCTGCTGTGCCACAGGATCACACTGAACGACCATCTCTGACCAACCGCCTTAGTACTAAGGGCCCACAGCAGCCATACCACAGGCTGCTGATTGGATGGACAGGCAGCCCTCTCATGTACCTGAACCTCAACAGGAAGAGGAAGCTGTCTGAGCAACAAACCACTGCCTGCTGATTGCTGCCTAGACTGTCTTGCTGCCTCACCTCCCCAGCCCACTGACCTGGGCCCTTGGATTGGATCTTCTGGCTACTGACCCCTGTGAGAACTCTGATCATTGCCCCAGACTGCCTCTGATACCAATTGACTTGCTGGCTACCCAACCACCCATGCACGCTTGACTACGGCTCTGGACTGTCCCCTAGCCTGCGTTGGCTGCTGGGCATTACAGTTTGATCAGACCGCTTCAGTCTCCTCTTAGGCTCATCCTACCCAAAAAGGGCATAGAACCCACAGGTACAGCCCATGGGACACTGAGCCTCCAGGAGCAGATTGCTTGCCTTCAGGCAGAAACCCAAACCTTGCGGATTGGCTTTGGGCAAAAAACTGCACCCTATGAGAACAGACCACAGAACTGCAAGCAGGAATGTCTCCTGCATCCCCAGGGCCCATGTTGCCTTCAGGACCTGAACATGCGGTACCTGTACCAGGGCATGACAACGGGACCGATAGCAGATTTTGTGAACCATTGCTGTGTCTATTCCTACTACAGCTCAACTCCTACCAGATGGATCTGGTGAAGACTGGCCATCCGCCTTCTAACAGGTGAGGCTCTGGACTGGGGGTCCCCTCTGGTAGAGCAGGATCACCCCATACTGGCCAGCTGGGACACCTTCCTGAGGGTCTTTGTGACAATCTTTGATGGGCCACACCCAGCTTGCACTGCAGAGGGGACCCTACAGATACTCTACCAGCCCTCAGGGTCAGCTGCAATGTATGCAGCCTGCTTATGATAGCCCAGCTACACAAATTCCATCTTGGTCTCAGCAAGGAAATAAAAGATGAGCATGCCCACATGGAGACCCCCAGGAATCTGGATGCATTTATTGAGCCGTGACTCCAAATCAACACCTGACTCAGTGAGTGGCAACTCGAAAGGAAAATGATTCCATCCTGCATCCAGGCACCACCCACAACCCTGGCAAAGGCCCTCTCACCTGAGCCCACGTAGGTGGATGTGGCGTGGACCAAATGGGAATGCCGATGGTGAGAGTATTGTGTTAGTACTCGCCACAGGGTGTCCCCGTCCTGCTAAATCTCCGAATCATGTGTTTCCAGGAAATGACTATGCCCAGCCTCAGTAAGAGAGTTGAGCCTGCGCATCATCTGGAAAATCCATCAAGCCCCCTCCAGCAGCTGAAACCATAAAAGTAGATCTGGTCACCTTGGGATGAAATATAGAAGGGAAAGAAGAGGGCACCAAGACCGAACTCTGAGGGATGCCATCAGGGTAAGGAGTGGGAGGAGCAGTCTCTCAAGTATATGCTGAAGGAGCAGTTGGAGAGAGATAAGGAGAGCACAGAATCAGTAAGCCCAAGGAAGAAGTGGAAGAAGAGGGAGGGATTGATAGTATCAAAAGTGGCAGAGAGGAGGAAGAGAAGGAGATTAATTGGTAACTTTTGGTGAGTGTGATTGCAGGAAGGGTGGAGAGGATGGAAGATGCATTGCAAAAGATCCAAGAAAGAATCAGAGAAGAGGAAATTAAGACATTGCATGCTCACTCATGCAGCAGGGAAACAAAGGCAGTAGCTGGTGAGGGGGACAAGTGTGGGAGAAGTCAGTGAGTTACCTGTGAGGATTTAACAGGTGCAGGACTCATCTCTCCTCAGAAGTTTCTTGCCTCCTCTTATACCTCAATATAGATCAGCAGAATCTTTTTTTTCCTCTATATTCCTATGTACCATTCTGAAAATGTCTCCGGACTTCTATAAAAATTTCAGGGATCTTTATACCCTAGACAAAATGTATTCTAGATTGCTTCATCCACTGAAATTATGGTGCACAAAGCAATTCCGACTGCCCCCTTTAAAGAACACTTACTCCCCTTTCATTGTGAGGCTTTTCCTATCTGCCTCTGCATACGACATAGCAGCTGCTACTTTCTCCTATAGCTTGGCTTCCTCAAAGGCTGTCCCCAGTTCTAAACACTAGTAATTGAATGTTTCCCCAAAGGTTTGCTGCCTATAAACAATGGAGAGAAACATCTGCTTCTCTCATATGGATCTCATAATTTTTGCTTTGGGTTTCATCCATTACTGCATAGAAGAGTGATGCCTCCTAGCGTCAGAGACCTGACTATGAGGGACATCGCTGACAATAGTCAATGCCTCCATTTTTGTAGCTGATTTTGGAGAGAGGGAAAGGATGGGTAGGAAGAAGAGTTCTTATGATTTGTTTCACTCTGAGCCTTGCCATACATGGTTCACTCTCTAAACTTCAGGCAGATCAACCCTTTCAAATACATGGTGATTGGTTTTTGTTTTTTTTTTGTTTTAATTTTCAATAGCACTCAGAGGCCTCAGTCAGCATTAGGGTCACATTTTGTTGGGCCCTGTAGAAACATATATGTTCAGATTACCCATGGTCATGTGCAGCTGTGAAGAGGCAAGAAAAAAGCTTTCCTCCTCCACCACCACTCCTGCTTTCCCTTGATAGCCGTTCCTGCACTCTGGGGAGTAGGATGCGGAGGAGTCAAGATCATGATCCTGTCCTACTCTACATCAGCTTGTGGAGCTGGGATGATGAGCAAGGGGGAGCAATCAGCACTTTCCTCAGGGATGGGACAGATTGGCACGTGTAACCCTTCTGCCCGTCAGAGTTGGCAGCAACAAGGGCCGGGTTCAATATCTAGGGGATCCATTCCAATAACACAATGCAAACCGGCTCGAGCCCCCACCCAGTGACCTGGGACAAATCTATACCACCCCCGCTGGGCACCTCTAAGAGGCAATACTTCCCCTCTCGCAAGCACATAGTCTGAGTGTAGCAAAAGCCTTTTAATAACAGAGAGAAACAATGTGGCATTATGTTGGGGAAACACCACCAACAGGATTCATAACGCAACCCATGAGCAAAAAAACCCACCCCAAGCAAATTGGGGCATACCCCTTTCCCTTTGGTGCTTGAGTCCAGCTACCCTAAATCACCCAAAGTCCCAAAAGTCCAGTGACCCAAAAGTCTCTGTCCCTGGTCAGGGCAGCCCCAGAGTTCGAAAGTTTATCTGCGGAGCTTTACCTCCCAACCTGGGTGGAGATGGGATGGGGGTAAGAGGCACCTTTCATGATCTGAAGCTGACCACCCCACAGCTCCATAGGCCTTCGCTTCACTCCGCTCCGCCAGCCGCCCCACGAACTCCTTCGCTCGGCTCCGCTCCGCGGCCCACAAGCAGCTCCTACTGTCCCACGAACTGCTCCGCGTCCCACCAGCAGCTCCCACCGTCCTACGAACTGCTCCATCAGCCTGTCCACAAGGCACTCCAGCCGTCCCACAAACTGCTCCACAATATATCTTCAGGCTCCCCCACTACTTAACACAACACTCAGTGATTTCAGCTCTTAGTCAGTTCAGCTCTTTAGTGAATTCAGCTTGCAGTAGGGGAGCCTCAGCGCTGGTGCACTATTAGCCCAAAGTGAGCTCAGCAGCCTGTAACTAGACTCCTAATTGAATCAAAATTAGCTCTGATATTCCACAGTGGAGAGAGGAGGAAGTACAATTAGCATGTAAGTCCCTCACCAGGGGGCCCATGCCACCAAGTATTAATACTTGTCCCCAGCCTCTCTCCAGTCACAGAGTTTTAAAACCCATGCCCCTTGCCTAGCGAGTGCTACTTAGTTGATGGTGAGTCCCTCCATCATAACAAAAGGCCAAGTACAGTTCCAAGCACAGTTCCCATAATCAGGGTAATAACAATTTATTCTTCCTTCCCCAATAACAGAGACACTGTGGATTCCACAGCAGCCAAAGTGACCATTTGGGCAGCTATGGCCTCATTCTAGGCGGGGTGGTGTGCCTATGCAAATGAGATCGGCCCCTGAAGTTCTTTTCCACAACTTGCCACACCTCACCACCAGATGTCAGGGTGGAGGTCATCCTGACATTGCTTACATCCTCCCCCCAGCCAAGAATTTGTCGTGCCCACAAATCACACTCCCTTTATACCAACTCATTGGTTTCCTCCAAAGGGCTTCAGGAAGCCCACTTTAGCTTCCACAAGCCTGTGTGCTAAATGTATTGGCTCCTCACTAGTCACCCCAGATGCATCATAAGTTAACCGTTTCACTGGTCTTATGACCCTGTCTCGTCTATTGAGAATCTCTGTTGCCGAGGTAGGGGGAACATCCTCTTGAGTGACGGATGGAGAGGCTTCCCTGGAGGGTCCCTCGGCTACTGGCGTAGGCCCCTGCACTCCTAGTTCTAACGCTGGAGGGTCCAAGGTGCCCAGGACATCCTCTATCTGTGTGTCTCCATTGTCCAATAACCTGTGTGTGTCATCACACGGGGGTCTCATCAGCAGCACCGGGGTGTCAGAAAGGGGCCTAAATAATTCTGCCATGGGGTTTAGGGCGGAAGAGGGAAAACTCTCGTTTGGTTCAGCTGATCGAGACTGAAATCTTGTCTCCATCCCAGGATACACCAGGGTTGTGTCTTCCTCCTCAGACTCACTCTCAGATGTGCAGAATAGGGGTAAGTTAGCTGCACGGGGCCCGCTGTCTGTGTTGGATGGCGGCTTTGGTCTAGCACCTGTATTCTGCCCAGCTGCCCTGTTGTGGCCCATCTCATAAGGGGTGCTTACCAATTCCCCCACAGGGAGCAAAAGGTTTCTGTGCACCGTCTTTATTTGCCCTGGACCGTCTTCAGGTTTGATCTTGTAGACCGGCAGATCTCCCAGCTTTTCCATCACCTGGTAAGGTATTGCCTTCCATCTGTCAGCTATCTTGTGTTTGCCAGCAATACCCAAATTTCGCAGCAGGACTCTGTCCCCCGGCTGGAGCTCCTGCGAACACACTCTAGCATCATATCGATGTTTGTTGCGGTCTGCGTTCTTCCAAGCCGCAGCAGTAGCTAAGCGATAAGCATCCCACAGCTTTTCTCTTAGTCAGGATACATATTGCTGATGAGTTTCATAGCTATCTCCATTCTCTGGTACACCAAAGCACAAGTCTATGGGTAATCTTGGTTCTCGCCCAAACATCAAGAGATATGGGGTGACTCCCGTAGCATCGTTCTTTGTGGCAATGTAAGCATGCACCAGAAATGCGACATGCTGGCTCCAGGTTACCTTCTGCTCTGGTCACAAAGTTCCCAACACATCTAATAGGGTTCGGCTGAACCTCTCTGGCTGAGGATCACCTTGGGGGTGATAAGGCGTGGTCCTAGACTTTTTAATTCCTGCTATCTTCAGCACCTCCTTCAGATGGTGACTCTCAAAATCGCGCCCCTGATCAGAGTGTATCCGAGCCGGGAATCCATAGACTGAGAAATATTTGTCCCACAATACTCGAGCAACGGTGGTGGCCCTCTGATCATGTGTGGGATATGCTTGTGCATACCATGTAAAATGGTCAGTCACTACTAGAATGTTCCCACCATTCCTCTTGTTTACCTCTACAGACAAGAAATCAATGCATACCAATTCCAAAGGCTTGTTGCTGGTGATGTTCTTGAGATATGCAGCCCTCGTGGGCAGAGTTTTCCTTTGAACACATCGAGCGCAAGTCTCACATTTCCTGCAAACATCTTCAGCCATTCGGGGCCAATAGAACCTACTATGAATAAGTTCCAGGGTCCTCTCCATCCCTAAATGCCCAAAGTCATCATGCAGGGCCCTCATGGCCAGGGCTCTGTACTTTTTTGGCAGTAGTAGTTGTGCTTGTTGTTTTTGTAAAGGGTCAGTGGTCATTCGGTGTAGCACTCCCTGAATCAGTTTTGGTTTGGTCCATTCTCTCAATAGTAGTTTACCCTCCGGGTTAGGTGGGACAACCGCAGCTGGGCTTCGCCCCTCCCTTTTGGCAAGTAGTGTATCACGAATGTCAATATCTTGCCGCTGGGCTTCTTGCCAGTCAGCCGCATTGAGCATGGGCAAAGGAGATTGGTCCAATGCAATATAGTTCACTGAAGCAGAAGGCATGCATTCAGGGATGCATGCAAAGCTTCTGCAACACATCCCTGAAGGCTCTCACGGGCCTCTGGCTCTCGGCGACTCACACTGCAAATAGCTCTCACTCCATCTGTGGGTATCACAGCAACTTCTGGAGCCTGCGGATGCCTGGACAATGCATTTGCATCTACATTGCTTCTCCCTGATCGGTACTGAATGCTGAACTCATAGCTAGCCAAGGCGGCCACCCATCTCTGCCCTGGTGCATCCAGCTTAGCACTTGTTAACACATACGTCAGTGGATTGTTGTCTGTCCACACCTGGAACTGAGCACCATACAAGTAGTCTTGAAATTTCTCAGTGATGGCCCATTTCAAGGCCAAAAATTCCAGCTTGTGGGTGGGATAGCGAGTTTCACTATCAGACAATCCTCGGCTGGCAAAGGCTACAGGTTTACGTTTGCCTTCCATTTCCTGGTACAGGATTGCTCCCAGACCCTCCAAACTGGCATCAGTATGCAGGACAAATGGTTTGCTTGGGTCAGCAAAAACTAGGACTGGAGCATGAGTTAGGCAAGTAATGATTTCTTGAAAAGCCCTTTCACATCTCTCATCCCACCGTGGCCCAAATGGTGCAAAGGGGCCATAGTGTCTCTGCACAGGAGGCTTTGGGGACCTCCCCTTATTCTTAGACTTAGATTTGTTCTCGCTGGACTGATGTCCCCTGGTAAGATCGTTCAGAGGCTTTACAATCGTAGCATAGTTTTTCACAAATCTGCGGTAATAGCCACTAAATCCAAGAAAGGTCTTGAGTTCTCTGTAGTTACTTGGATGCGGCCATGTAGTGAGTGCTTCTATTTTATCAGGATCAGTACTCACACCCTCTTGGGACACGATGTGACCCACATACTTCACTGAGGTTCTGCAGAACTGGCATTTGTCAATTGAAAGCTTCAGACCATGATCCTCCAACCTATCAAGCACTTTAAGAAGTCTTTCTTCATGCTCCTCTAAGGTTCTTCCAAACACAATCAGGTCATCCAAATAAACTAACACTTGCAGTAAATTCATGTCTCCCACAACTTTCTCCATGAGACGTTGAAAGGTGGCAGGTGCTCCAGAAATCCCTTGGGGCATGCGTTCGAACTGATAAAACCCTAATGGGCAGATGAAGGCTGTCTTCTCCTTATCTTCTTCTCCCAGAGGGATCTGGTAGTATCCATTTCGAAGATCCAACACAGAGAACCACTGGCTTCCCAGCAAACAGTCTAAGGCATCTTGCACTCGAGGCATAGTGTACTGGTCGACCACAGTACGGCTGTTTTAGGGTGTGGTAGTCAATACACATCTGGATTTTCCCATTATTTTTACGGACTACCACAATGGGTGAGGCGTATGGGCTGCGGGACTCTGTAATGATGCCATTCGCAGCCAGCTCCTGAAGATGATGTCGCACGTCTTCCATCTCAGAGAGAGCAATCTTCCTAGATCTCTCCCTGAAAGGTCGAGAGTCATGTAGTCTGATATTGTGCTCTACTCCTTTTGCACATCCCACTCATGCAGTGAGAACACCTTGGATCTTTCACAAAGTTTCTTCCTCAGGCGATCTTTCCAGTCCTCAGACACTGGTGAATCTCCAAAGTCAAACTTTGCTGGGTCTATTGTCGGAACTTGAGTTTCACTCTGGGGTTTTACAGTCGACTCAGGCTCAAAGAGGTCTGCTATCTTTTGTCCTTGCTTCACAACATCACGACTCGTTTCATTAGCAGTCAGTATAGTCACCCTTTCCTGGGCTTCAGCAGGTAGAGTTATGACTCCACTGAGGACCAGCACTCCTTCAGGGAGCTCTCCTCCCATCGGCTGCTCTATCATTGCTAACGTCCGTTTACTGCCTTTCAGACAGGTACTCATGACAAGCACTTCTTGCTCCGTCCTTGCAGGCACTACTAAGGGGGTCGTGCCTGCGTACTTCAGTGCCCCAAGCGGTAGCTCAGATGTGTCCCTTTTAGTGCTCTCAATTTTCCTATAGGCTTCAGCACAAAGCGTATGGATCATCAGGGTATTCAGGTACTGGTCCCCAGCCCGCCTTCTGCAGTAATCCGCGAGTACCTTGAAGAGACTGGAGTTGGTCCCTATCAGCACAGACACATCAGAAGTCCCTTTAGGGTCAGGGCCTATTAAGGCAGCTGTGTCTACCTCTTCTCTTACCCCAGCAACCTCCTCTGGGAATTCCAGGTGCACTATGACATACCCTTGGTAGGGGTATTCATCCATGCTGAGGCCACACAGGCCAAGGCCAGTCAGTGGCTGTATAGGCAGGTGCCTAAGCATCTGTTGGTAGAATGACTGAAATATAATAGTCACTTGAGATCCAGTGTCAAGCACTGCTTTACACTCCACCCCTTCGATCCTCACCGTGACCTCTGCTCGAGGCCCTATCAGTCCTGCGGGGATCCCAGCTGGACAGTCTTTTCTGGGGGAATCTTCAAATCCTGCAGACCTGGGGGGTCCCCGTCCCCAGACCCTCTGGCAGCTACCGGATCTCTCCCAACTGATCCTCAGCTTTCCATACACTAAGGAGGGGTTTTCTTCATTATGGCACTTGGCAGCACTGTGTCCATCCTGACCACATCGGTAGCAGAAGAACTGACCTTTCCCCCTTCGCCTGGGTGGGATGGTGGCTCTAAGTGCGGGCTTCTCAATCGCCCCAGTTTGAGGCTTCTTATTCCTGGAAGTCTTAACTCGGTCAATGGTACTTTGCAGCTCAGCTATCCGTTCCGTCAGGACCTGCATTTGTTGGGCAAGTTCCTCTCTGGTGCTCACCATCAGTACACTGGCCGTTTGCAGTGGTGTTGTGCTGGCTGGATCTGATGTTTGGGCTTCCCAAAATTCACTGGCAGCCTGCCTTTCTTCCTCCTCTCTGACCTCTTTTATCAGCTGGGAGTAACTTGGGGGATATTCCCGTCGTTCTCTTAGCTGGAGATGAAGTAGAATCAGGTTCTGATACTGAGTTCCTCTTACAATTTGAGCCAGTCTGGTCTGATCCATCTGCTCAGCAGTCACTGCTCCCCTCATGACAGCTCTCTGAAGCAGTCTCTCCAGTCTCTGGATGTAGGCTGAAGCCTTCTCGCCCTTTTGTTGTCGGGAATTAAGGAACTTACAGTAGCTGTCTTCAGGGCCCTCTATGCTCCCAAAGTTGTGTTCAAGGGCCTCTAGGCAGTCCTTCACACTGACCCCAGGGTCAATGAGCTTCAGGGTGCGAATCACATCTAATGCTGGGCCGCCAAGGCTCTCTATGAGGCATCTTCGCTTTTCTGCATCTGGTATGGCCCACTCTTGCAGCATTTCAGTGGTATGCTCTAACCAGTGTTCAAACTCCTCCTCCCCAGCAAATAATCTTAACTTACGACAAGAGTTTGACGCAGCATGGGACAGCACAACCTTTTCCAATGTTTGCCCCAGAGCTTTTGTCCAATCATCAGCCGAGGCTGCAGCCTCTGAGCTAGAAGCTGCTGAGCCAGGGCCCAACAAACCTGACATATTAGCCATTATACAAACAGTAATTTCCTCAAAATATAAGCACAAACAAAAAAAAATATAAATTGTTTCCCAATGTAGTGGATCACTCAACAGGTGCTTGCGAGGGGTACTGACCCAGGCATCCCGGACGAGCCCCCAAAAATGTAACCCTTCTGCCCGTCAGAGTTGGCAGCAACAAGGGCCGGGTTCAATATCTAGGGGATCCATTCCAATAACACAATGCAAACTGGCTCGAGCCCCCACCCAGTGACCTGGGACAAATATATACCACCCCCGCTGGGCGACTCCAAGAGGCAATACTTCCCCTCTCACGAGCACATAGTCTGAGTGTAGCAAAAAGCCTTTTAATAACAGAGAGAAACAATGTGGCATTATGTTGGGGAAACACCACCAACAGAATTCATAACACAACCCATGAGCAAAAAAACCCACCCCAAGCAAATTGGGGCATACCCCTTTCCCTTTGGTTCTTGAGTCCAGCAACCCCAAATCACCCAGTCCTAAAAGTCCAATGACCCAAAAGACTCTGTCCCTGGTCAGGGCAGCCCCAGAGTTCAAAAGTTTATCTGCGGAGCTTTACCTCCCAACCTGGGTGGAGATGGGATGGGGGTAAGAGGCACCTTACATGATCTGAAGCTGACCACCCCACAGCTCCATAGGCCTTCGCTTCGCTCCGCTCCGCCAGCCGCCCCACGAACTCCTTCGCTCGGCTCCGCTCCGCGGCCCACAAGCAGCTCCCACCGTCCCACGAACTGCTCCGCGTCCCACCAGCAGCTCCCACCGTCCTACGAACTGCTCCACCAGCCTGTCCACAAGGCACTCCAGCCGTCCCACAAACTGCTCCACAATATATCTTCAGGCTCCCCCACTACTTAACACAACACTCAGTGATTTCAGCTCTTAGTCAGTTCAGCTCTTTGGTGAATTCAGCTTGCAGTAGGGGAGCCTCAGCGCTGGTGCACTATTAGCCCAAAGTGAGCTCAGCAGCCTGTAACTAGACTCCTAATGGAATCAAAATTAGCTCTGATATTCCACAGTGGAGAGAGGAGGAAGTACAATTAGCATGTAAGGCCCTCACCAAGGGGCCCATGCCACCAAGTATTAATACTTGTCCCCCGCCTCTCTCCAGTCACAGAGTTTTAAAACCCATGCCCCTTGCCTAGCGAGTGCTACTTAGTTGATGGTGAGTCCCTCCATCATAACAAAAGGCCAAGTACAGTTCCAAGCACAGTTCCCATAATCAGGGTAATAACAATTTATTCTTCCTGCCCCAATAACAGAGACACTGTGGATTCCACAGCAGCCAAAGTGACCATTTGGGCAGCTATGGCCTCATTCTAGGCGGGGTGGTGTGCCTATGCAAATGAGATCGGCCCCTGAAGTTCTTTTCCACAACTTGCCACACTTCACCACCAGATGTCAGGGTGGAGCTCATCCTGACACTGCTTACACATGCAAAGAATAGCCCTGGAAGAGAGTGAGACTGAACCTCACAAGCACGGTCTCTTTCTGATACTCTTCCTGAGGCAGCACCTCGCCTTCAGGGTATGGCTTAAAAATCACATCTTCTCTTGTAGTAAGAGACAGTCCCTGCCAGGAAGAGTAAATCTAGATTAAAATGAGATACAAGAGGTGGGTGTAGCAGATAATAGTGTGGCAGACAATAGTGTGGGTGGGACTGGGGGAGGGAAGATAAGGTAACAGTAATGGGAACATAAAGTTGGAAATAACATGTCTAAAAACCCTTAAATAAGTGCCTTCCAGATGCTGGTTTTGGTGGTGGGGTTTTTTTGTTTTGTTTTTGTTTTGTTTTGTTTTTTAAATCTACAATACCTCCAAGCATTGTAATTCACTAACTAGAAAAACAGAATCCCACAGCCACATTCTTCCCTCACTTAAATCTTCAAACCCCACTCAGTTCAGTGGGGCTAAACAGATAGGGCAGACTGTCATTCAGTTTTTCTGAATTGGTAGCATTTTCTGGTAGTTAAAGCATAGAGCTTAGAGCCTTGTGTCTCATTTTGGATGCTAGCATGTTGCGGTATCTTGGAAAAATTAATGTATTGGTGCCTTCGCCTTTGATCGTTTTATAAAAGGGAATACTGTTTAGTGACCTTACAAAAAAGTAGTGAGACTTAGGGCAGGTCTACATTACAAACTTGCATCAGCGCCAGCGATGCTTCTGATTGAAGAAGCTCTAAACCAAAGGGAGAGAGCTCTCCTGTCAGTTTAGCTACTGCCTCTCTCAGAGGTGGAATTATGTTGGTGGGAGAATCTCTCCTGCCCACGTAATGCTGTCTACGTGGGGGGTGAATAGGTTAGGTCGATATATCTACATCGCTTGGGGTGTGGATTTTTCAGATCCCTGAGCGACGTAGTCATACTGAAGGAAGTGTGTAGTGTAGACCTGGCCTTTGGTTTCGTAACACTGTTTTTTGGCTTATTGTCTCTGAGGAGGAAGGAACTAGATTTATTTATGTTTTGCACAACTCCGAGTGCACTGTCAGCCCTTAACAAATTATCAAAATTATAGTAATTTCCTCATGTGAGAGGTTCAACGTGTGTGCTAAGTATTCTTGTTCTATGTTAGCTTGAAGCATCATATATCTTTTTGGCTTTTGATTGCTATGATCCACACCCTTCCCTTGTGTTTGTAGTAATCTGTTACATATGTAGGTTTGTTTTTCTATGTGTCCTGACCTCAAATAGGAACAGCAAAGATTCTCTTTGGGAATACTAGTGATGAGGTACATATCCTTTCTATCCGTGTTGGTTTCTCTCTTCCTTCCCCCTCCCCCTTGTTGATATGGTCTTCCCCAGACTTTGGATTATTATTTTTTTTTACTTTTATTTTTCTGCTTTTCAACCTGCTCTTCTGTTGGCTTTTTCTTTGTCCATGTGTTTGGGTGTTTCCACATCCTGATGTGTCAAAATAACACCAGTTCTTTCACTAAAGGAATGCATATAGAGAAAATGACCTAAAGAAGAGCCCTGTGTAGCTTGAAAGCTTGTCTCTTCCACCAACAAAAGTTGGTCCAATAAAAGATATTACCTCACCTACCCTGTCTCACCTCCTCTTTCAATAGTCCAACAAGGGAAACATGAAGCCCCGTCAGGGAGAAAACCTGGAACGTTATAAAGACTGGGATGAGTGATATATTAGTTGAGTGAAAACTAATTATATTTTCCCAGAAACCTTCAATATTTTAAAACGTATATCTTTCTCTTCCCCTTTTGCCCTGGTGCCCCCATTTTTAATCCCTCTCCTTTATGCCCACATATCTCTCCCCTATCTCCCCCCCCCCCAAAAAAAGGGAAAATAATGACCCTAATTGCAATGGGTCATTAGCCTGATTGGCCTGATGACACAAAAATAAATATCCCCTTCACCCTGTCCCAGCCCCTTGATAAGAGTTCTGTCTGAGCAATGACTGAAGATCAGACTCTAGTAGGAGAAGGGAATAATATAAGCATCCATATGTTGTTCTGGGATATCCTTACTCTGGTTTTGCACAGCTTAAAAACTGAGGTGCCAAGTTGCAGTCAGAGGCTGCAGGGAAGTTGAATATTTATAGGGTCAGAGGGATATCTGATAGCACAGGAGGAGAAATTAGATTAGATTATTCTTACCAATCCACTTTTTTAGCATGAAAAGAGCAAGATTTCCCATTAATATTTTGATTCAAATAAAGATCTATTTTGTCTACCATAAAATAGAGAGGAAGGATAGTCCTGTGATTAGGCACTAGCCTAGGACTTGGATTCAAGTCCCTGCAGTGTCCCACACTTTCTTGTGAACTTGGGCAAGTCATTTAACCCCTTCTGTGCCTCAGTTTCCCCATCTGTAAAATGGTCTATACTACTTCTCTACCTCACAGGGTTGTTGTGAGGATAAATACATTAGCCTATGAGGCACTTAGATTACAGTGATGATGCAGGGGAGGTTGTATACGTCCCTAAAGTAGGTAGATTATAACATCAAAACTTTTTTGTTATGGTTTATTTTTGTAGGATGTAGGGTGTTTTTTTTTTAAAAAAAACCTGAACTTTGCATGGAGAGCTCATTGGCAAATTTCAAAAAACACAAATAAAAACAAATGGATACAAATAAAAATTATCTACAGATAGATCCATAGAGATATATAGTCCAAGGAAAAGTGCTGCTTCAGTGTCTTGCTTTCTCCATGTGTGGTAGTTTTTGAGGAGAGTAGAAGGCTGTTGGGGGAAGGGGCAGCTGCTATATTCTGCATGAAGTGTTTTTCCTGCTGCTTTCAAAATTCATGTTCTCCATCAGGCCCCGAATTAGCAGTCTATCCCTGTAAGTCAAACATCTAAACGTGCTTAAGCATGTGCTTAACATTAAGTTTTTATGGTTATGTGCTTTGTGGAATAAAAGTGGATTTAAGAAGGCACTTAACTGCGTTATTGAATTGGGGCCTCAAATCTGATTCTTTAAAACTCCAGTCTTGCACACACTGCAGTCAAAGGCAAAAATTCCTTTGTCCTCAATGGTGCAGGACTGGGCCCTACGTTTTCAAACCCACAGTATGAATACTGGTGATAATACATTTTGTGTGCACAAATGTCAATATGTGGAAAATCTAGTGTCATCAACTGCGCATCCACTGGCTTTCTCCACATCTGTTCTTTTAGATGTCTGCTCATTCATTTTCTAACTTGCACCATTTAGTTGTCACAAGAAGAATTTATTCATTGACTGTTCATTTGTTTGATTCCAGGTTTTTCAAATCTGGAGAAAAAATAAGTCACTGTTCCTGGGCTTCCCTCTGTCGGGTAAATCCTACTGCCAGCTGTGTTGTTGTGGCCCCTCTAACTCTCTATCCTTTGCCAGGATAGTCTGTCAGGAAAAAACATGGCTTTACAAGGGTGTAGTATGCCATGTACTGTGTGTTCTCTGTCTGCCCCCAATTTCTGCTGTAATCCCACCTCACAACAGCACTCTTGTGGAAATGTTGTATGTGTCTTTGCTGTGGCTGTACTGCAGCATATCCATGAATTGGAAAATACTACTTAGGCTGGTTACACCCATGCAATGCATATGTGGTCTGTTTTAGGTATAAGTAAATACAAGTAGCTCCCCATATGGCATATAAAGCATGTGCCTCCTATGTAATTGGGTTATTAAAAATGTAGATATAGGGGGCCAAATGGTACAGTTTTACCAAGACCTTATTCGGGCAATATATCCTCTGGCCTGAGTAAAGATGGGATAATGAGTAAATAGTTTCTTATGGCCAGATGTTGCACTCAGCTGTACATGAATTACTTCCAGTTAATGGGTTCTAATCACCCTGTTATCCTCTGGGAAAGAATGTTGTCCTAAGTATTTCTTTCATTCTGATAATGAACAGAGAACTATAAAAAGGTGAATTTTTAATGTGTATAATTAGTGAAAGAGAGGAAAATCTGCAACTGTATTAGTACGAAAAGGGAAGGATTTTTTTGAAAGGTTTTTCTTTTTTCTTTTGGATTTTTTGTTTTTGTTCTTTTTGTAACAGCAGAGGTCAATATCTAATCTTCTACAGTCTACATAATCGCTATTTCCTGTATTATGAAATGCTGGAAGCTGCTCTGAACTGCAACTGCACTGTAGTGGAAACAAAGCTGCCTTCTGTGAGATAAGATGTAGCAAAACAGCGCCCTCTTTTGTCCATTATTTGTTGTTCTGCTGCCTGTCCCAACCATAAGAGTATTTGGGTTAAAAAATAGAACAAAATTGAGTTTAAATTGCATCAGATTGAAGTTTATAGTGTTCTGCTTTGTCTCAGTTTGATTCAAATGTCTGAAACACTGATAACTAGTTTTATGAGCATTAATATTATACATAAATTTGAAGACAAGGCAACTATTTTTTGTTAAAGCAGTAAAATATTGATTCTGAAACCTATTCTTTAATGATAGCAATAAGGAAATTAAGGAAAAAATGTTTTTAATTATATTTTATCTTCAGTTTGGGTTACCAGAAAGACTATTGTGTGTGTGTGTGTATGTATAATTTCATAAAAATGAAAATCTTATAATCTTCACTTTCCAAGGCAAACTGGGCTAAATGATTTTCCTGGTGTAACTCCATAGATGTCAAGAAGTTTTACTGAGGATGAATTGAGACCTACAAGTTTTCATAGAATCATAGAAAGGTAGGGATGGATGTGACCTGAAGAAGTCATCAAGTCCGGCCCCCTGCATTGTGGCATGACCAGGTAAACATAGACCATCCCTGACAGCTGTTTGTCCAACCTGTTTTTAAAAACTTCCAATGATCGGGATTCGACAACTTCCCTTGGAAGACTATTCCAGAACTTAACTACCCTTATAGTTAAGGTTTTTTTTCCCCCTAATATCTAATCTAAATCTCCCTTGCTGCAGATTAAGCCCATTACTTCTTGTCTTAACTTCAGTGGACATGAAGAAGAATTGATCAGTCCTCTTTAATAACAGCCCTTAACACATTTGAAGACTATCAGATTCTCGTCCTCCTCCCCCATTGTTCTCAAGACTAAACATGCCCAGTTTTTTTTTTTAAGCCTTTCCTCATAGGTCAGATTTTCTAAACCTTTGATTTTTTTTTTGTTGCACTTCTCTAGACTCTGTCCTGTTTGTCCACATCTTTCCAAAAGTGTGGTGCCCAGAGTTGGACACACAACTCCAACTGAAGCTTCACAAGCATTGAGCAGAGTGGGACAATTACCTCTCATGTCTTCCATATGACGCCCCTATCAGTACACCCCAGGATTATATTAGCCTTTTGCACTACTGCATCACATTGCTGACTCTGATTCAATTTGTGATCCACCATAACCCCCAGATTGTTTTCGGCAGTACTACCACCTAGCCAGTTAATCTCTATTTTATAACTGTATGCTTTGTAAATGAATACTTTGCACTTGTCTTTATTAAATTTCATCTAGTTGAATTCAATAAATTCTTTGATTTGTCAATGTCTTTTTGAATTCTAATCCTGTACTCCACGGTGCTTGCCGAGGATACCAGTGAAGGGTTTGCAAATTTTCTAAGCATACTCTCTACTCCATTATCTAAGTCATTAATGAAAATATTGAATAACACCAGACTCAAGACTGAACCCTGTGGGACCCCACTGTATACACCCTCCCAGTTTGACAGTGAACCATTGAGTACGGCCTTTCAACCAGTTGTGCACCTACCTTATAGACCACATCTAGACCACATTTCCTTAGTTTGCTTATGAGAATGTCGTGGGAGATTTGTCAAAAGCCTTACTAAAATCAAGATGGTTCATATCTACTGTTCTCTCCGCCCCATCCACTAGGGCAGTGACCCTGTGAAAGAAGGAAATTAGGTTGGATTGGCATGAGTAGTTGTTGAGAAAATCCAATCTGGCGGTTTCTAATCACCCTGTTACCCTCTGGGTGCTTGCAAATTGATTATTTCATAATTTATTGCAATGTCTTTCAAGGTATAATTCCCTGGGTCTTTGTTCCACTTTTTAAAGATGGGTACCATGTTTGCCTTTCTCCAGTCTCCTGGGACCTCACCTGTCCTCCCAGAGTTCCCAAAGATAACTGCTAATGGTTTTGAGATTGCTTCAGCTAGTTCTTTAAGTATCCTAGGATGACTTCATCAGGCCCTGCTGACTTGAAAACATCTAACTCAAATATCCTTCAATCTGTTCTTTCCCTGTTTTGGTTTGCATATCTTCCCTCTTGTTGTTGTTTAATATTGTACTGAGCATCTGTTCACCATGAACCTTTTAGTGAAGACTGAAGCAAAATAGGCATTAAATACCTCAGTCGTCTTGATGTCGTTTCTTAGCTCTCCTTCCCCACTAAGTAGAGGACCTACACTCTCCTTTGACTTGCTCCTAATGAATTTAAAGAACCTCTTCTTCTTGCCTTTTATGTCCCTTTCCTGGTGTAACTCATTTTGTGTCTTAGCCTTTCTGATTTTGTTCCTACATGCTTATGTTGTTCTTCTGTACTCCTCCTTAGCAATTTGTCCATGTTTCCACTTTTGTAGGATTCCTTTTTTATTTTCAAGTAATTAAAGAGCTACTGATGAAGACACATTGGCTTCTTAGGAAGAATGCTATCTTTCCTTTGTATTGGGATAGCTTGCAATTATGCTTTTAATATTTCTTTGAGAAACTGCATGAACGCCTTTTTTCTTTTAGATCTTTTTTCCCCATGCGACTTTACATTGCCAGTTCTGAGTTTAAAGTCTGCGTTTTTGAGTCCATTGCCCTTATTCTGCTGCTCTAACTCCTTCCTTTCCTTAGAAATCTATCACTTGGTGATCACTTTTACCCAAAATTGCCTTCCACCTACGATTCATTACCAATTCCTCTGTGTTGATCAGAATCAAGTCTAAAATGGCTATCCCCCTGGTTACTCCTCCACTTTCTGAAACAAAAAATTGTCCCCGGTATATTCCAAGAACTTACTGGAAAGTTTGTGTTTTGCTGTATTACTTTTCCAAAGGATGTCTGGGTATTTAAAGTCCCCCATACTACCAGGTCTTGTGTTTTGGATATTTGATATTTCAGTGGCTAATTATTGTCTAGATCTAGTAACTAATAATTTGTAATACATTACTGTTTTCTAAGTACTTTAACAATCTGCACACATCATGATATGATTCTCTGGACAGAAATGTAACGAGATACAGCATAAAAGGCTCCACTTGGTTTGTGACATATCTTGTAAAATCAAGTTACTATAGTTCCTTGCTTAGTTTTCCAGTTGTCCAGTTGGAAGTAGGCATTTAATAGCTAAATGCCTACACTAAAAGGGTATTTAATGATACATCCAAAACTGTAAATGTTTGTGTATTTTTACTTTGTGAAATATTTTCACTGTAGGTTTATGATCTGAATAATTGTATCACCAGTTTCATTATTTTACTTTTTTTTAAATTATTTTGAGAACACTATTTGGCATTACAGCTTTCAAATATAAACAAATAATCCCCATTAATTTTTGAATATGGAATGCTGTACCGCCACTTCATAGCATAATGCCTAGTAAAGCTTTGCAGAAAAAGGTATTTCTGTTTTTGTTCACAAGGTCACACATGACAAGTGATTTTGTTGACTGCCTGTCTGACACAACAAGATAAAGCAATCATAATAGTGCAGCCTGGTAACTCAGTCCTGCTATACACAGAAGTTGATAAACAGTGTTACGTTGGCATGTATTACTGTACATATGTCAAAGTATGAGGGTCAATTTACCACTAAAATGGCTTTAAAAATCCATATGGTGCTGTCCTAGCATTCCCTGTAGGGTTTTTTTTGATTTCCCTCTCTTGAGTATGCAGTTACACTTGTGATGGCATTGGCAGATTTCAGCCAGATTCCAGATTGTTAAATCTTATCAATGGTGGGGGTACAGACCTTGCGAAAGAGTTAGATATTGTGAAGACCATTAACTGGGCATCTAGTACTCAAGATAAATGATGTTGCCTTAAAACAGTTGTCAGAAAGGTCTTCAAGGTCTGAGATTGGGATTAATTAAAGAAGGAAAACAGATCTGCCTCGCAGTTTGTTTGGTTGTTTTCATTAAGTGTTGCTAAGGCAACAATATTTAGCTTAAATCTTAAGGTAAAATCTCAAACCTCACTAATTTAAATGCATAATATTTCCAGCAATTTCAAATCCCCCGTCACCTAGACGATGAGACCAGATGGTGCAGGTAGGGGTGTGTGAGTGCACACACTTCATTTATCATCTTCAATGTATAATCATAGTTTCTGGAAGGGTATGTACCTTGGCTGTTTAAAAGTTATATGGTAAATTCTATTGCCTTTCTAAAATTCCTGTTATGGAAGCTGGGACAGAACTAAAAGCTCTTCCATTAATTAATGTATTCGTGTGCCCAGTGGCCAACTGTACACCTTATAAGGAACTCGCCTTCTTATACAGACACCCCTCGACTTATACAATCGTTCCGTTCCGGAAAGCTTTGCGTAACTTGAATTTTGCGTAAGTCGGAAATGTATACCTGTACATTACGCAAAAATTTCAGCAACTCAAAAATCCTATTTCTGGCTTATGGAACTTTTTCCGTAAGTGTGAATTTGGGTAAGTCGGGTCTTGCATAAGCTGGGGAGCGTCTATATGTCAGTAAACATAGAGTTAGCAAAACACAGACACTCCTAGATCTCTCTAGTCACATAAAAAGGAAAGCTACTCTAATCTTTAAAATGAAAATGAGTGGAGTTTTAAAACTTCTTAGTAGTCATCCCACTGCTATAGGTCCCCAGATGCTTAATTTGATCTTTTCTTATCAAACCTTAAAACTGTCTAATTTTATATATGGGCCATAGATGTGCTGCAAACTAAGCAATAAACGAGAGAAAATAGTCAAGTAGTTAACTGCGTTAGCCCCTATAAGGATGACCAGAGACTTCAGTTGAAATGGGATGTTTTCCCTTCCCGTGGTGGTAGTCTGCCCTGCTGCAAATTGTCACAGATGCTGGGGTAGTAAGGTAAGACACAAGCTTTTTGATTGAAGATTTCTGTCTCTCCTCCTTTCATCCCCTACCATCCTCCCTTGACCATTGTTCGAACACATTTCAATCACCACCAGTCCCAGCAGGGCATGGCTGCCACATGGCTGTTAATAGTCTCCCAAATGAGGTGGGGGAGGGGGGGTTCATCCAGGAAGCTAAATTTTACTTCAACAAATTACCGTATTTATCTTGAAACTGACACCTAGCACATTTGGGTCTGCCCTGCTGGATGGTAGGCTACTGTTTTGTACCAGCTTTAACACTCTTGTGTCCTGCTGATATACCAAAACAAAATTAATAAAACTAAAACAGATGCCTTTTTTTTTAAAAAGGTCACTTGTTTAGCTGACTTTCTCAAAGAAATACAGAATCTGCCAGACTTAACTACTGATTCTTAGCTGGGATCTGAATACCTATGCTCCTGAGTTCTGAATATTTTTCTTTATTCATTGCAATATCCATGAACTGCTTTAGATGCAAATGAAAAGTACAAAGTTGTAGTGTCCCTGGAAAACAACTTTACACACAGCAAAATTTAACATGCTAACTCACTGAACACCTCTCGGAACAACTAACAGCAAGTCACTCCATCTGACCAACCAGATTTTCTAGTCAGGCTTCGAACATGTCAGCAGACAGAAAAGTGAGAAAACGTTTACATAAGGTGTGACTCGCAAATCCAGTCAGGACCTGGCTCATGTATTTTCCTCAATGCCTCACCAATCTCTGTTTTCAGCATTTAAAGTTTCCAAGGGGTTGCACATGTAACAATTATGGTGTTGAGTTCAGATTGTTTCTTTCATCTCTAAATAATTTAAACTAAAGAAACAGAGGGGACTGTGGTCAGAGCTGTTGGGTTTTGCACTAGTGGAGAGCCAGACTGAAAAGAATTCATGATATGATGGTTGTGAAATCTGAGGAAATCCAGTCCAAGACTTCGAAGGCTATAATCCATATCATAAAACACATTACATATTAGGCAGACTCAGTGGTCTCTGATGAAAAGCCAGTCAGAATGCTGGTACAATAATGGGCAATGGCACACAGCAAGATCAGTCAGTGAACAGTTACTGGGCCATATGCTTTACAAGGAATGTTGATTAGGTCTGTCTTAACTCTGTGTGTCATCACCTCCATCCTTCATTTCACTTACAAAAAACAACCTCTGAAATGTTTACTGTCATCTTCTGAGCCACTATAGTTTCTTATTTCATCCTGTGCTTGTCTGCTTGAAACACCCTGGTCACAATTCTCCAATGCTTTCCTGGTGTTTTGATATTACGTTGAGGAAGGGGCCATTTTTAACTTTCTACAGCATTGCACTGTGGTACACTGTCCTTAATAATCACTCAGCAAGCAAGTCACCTGCTGCTGACATCTGAAGCTAGAAGCTTAGAAATGATGGCACAATAAAGCATGCAAGCCAATAAACCAACACTTGATTTGTCTTGCCCCTCTGCTTCCTGCTACATCCAGCCCCATTTTCATCCCCAGACTGAAAGCAACCTTAATTTCCTCAAGCATTTCCACAACAATGTCACATTAGTTCCAGGTATAAACCTAGGTTCTGCGGTAGTTGCCATTCCACAGCTGTCCAATGGAATTGAGGAGCAGAGAACACTGTATATTTCAGGGAAGTCTTGGATACATGGTTGAAAATGTATTATTAAGATGACTTGTCTCCTGGGCTGTGTGTGCACTGGCAAAATGGTACATATAATTTGCCACTCATGCAGCTCCAGCCATGAAAACAACTGTAGAAGCTGTGTGAAGACAGGACTCTGACAAGCTCAGGTGGTTGGTGGTTTTTTGTTTTGTTTACAATCCCATCTACTGTTTGGTAACAATTACCTTATTGCTGATCAAATCGCTTTTCCAAAGAAAAAGTCATTACGTCTACCACAGGGTGGTGGTTTTATGTGACTGTGAGGGAAAATGAGGAATTCACAAAATTCTTTAAGCTCTGTAAAATAATGTTCCTACTCTCCACTAACAGTGAGCTATATTGCCTTCCTTCCCATTGCCAGCCTGGCAGGTTTAAGAAGTTGGTTCTGCCCGGTGTTAGCTATCATACTCACAGAGGTTGATATAGACTGCAATGGCTCAGATTCTCTGCTGCACTGCACCTATTTTGTGCCTGTTTACCATCACTTTGTGCAGATCAACCTGGCACATCTGCAGTTTGAAGGATTCCCTCATGCAGCTTCCCCCAGCTTCCAGAGTATAGGTGTGGCCATGGGAAGGGGAGTGTAATTGCGGTGTTGCTGCTTCTGGAAAAACCCTTTTAAAGGCTATTGGCTGCAAGTGAAGAGTAGAGCAGCCCTGAGGCTGTTCCACTTAACACTGGAGATAGAATTGGTGCCTAAACAGCCCCGGGGCTTAAAGCCATCTTTTCTCCTTTTTGTGCTGTGAACTGTGCGAAGTGCATGGTCCAGGATCTGGTCCAGTATGCTCATCCACTGCTCGGGATTTATTTTCCCCCCTGTTCCTTCTAAGATCAGATTTATGCATTCCAAGGTAGTATCTTATTTTGTAGAGTTTTGTGTAAAGGGATACAGATCTGTGTATGAGCTCTTTAAGAGCTGTGTTGTGCAATGACCGCTCTTATTAAATATTTTAATGTACTATTGTATTTTAATGTACTAATGGAAAATACAATCCTGCCAGAAGCTGGGAATGGGTAACAGGGGATTGATCACTTGATGATTTACCTGTTCTGTTGATTCCCTCTGGGGCACCTGGCATTGGCCACTGTAGGAAGACAGGATATTGGGCTAGAGGGACCTTCAGTTTGACCCAGTATGCCTGTTCTTATGATGATTGCATCTTTAAAGCTGTTCAAGTCTCCGAATCTGTTTCCACTTTTTCCCATTTTCTTCCTAACCCAAACACATGTACTTGGTTTGACATACAGTATAGTCATTTGTGACCTTGGTAACACTGTGCATGAAAGGCAAAGAACTGTTGGTCTGGTGGGTTACATGGAAAGTTGGTAAAACTATGCTAATAGTTATGTGAGAGAGAGCCTGGGTATAGAGTTAGAATAGTACTAGAGCATTAGGGCAGCATTGTGCCCAATCCTGAGTGACTGCCCTGAATGTCTGTGTCTTAAAGAAAAGGAGTACTTGTGGCACCTTAGAGACTAACCAATTTATTTGAGCATAAGCTTTCGTGAGCTACAGCTCACTTCATCGGATGCATAAAGTGGGAAGTACAGTGAGGAGATTTTATATACACACAGACCATGAAAAAATACACATTGTAAGGATACTGATCACTTAAGATGAGCTATTACCAGCAGGAGAGTGGGGTGGGGGGAGAGAAAACCTTTTGAAGTGATAATCAAGGTGGGCCATTTCCAGCACATTTCCAGGAGTTAACAAGAACGTCTGAGGAACAGTTGGGGGGGAGGGGGAGGAAGAGTTTTACTTAGCATAATGACTCAACCACTCCCAGTCTCTATTCAAGCCTAAGTTAATTGTATCCAATTTGCAAATTAATTCCAATTCAGCAGTCTCTTGTTGGAGTCTGTTTTCGAAGTTTTTTTTGTTGAAGGATAGTCACTTTGAGATCACAAATCAAGTGACCAGAGAGAGATTGAAGTGTTCTCCGACTGGTTTATGAATGTTATAATTCTTGACATCTGATGTGTGTCCATTTATTCTTTTACATAGAGACTGTCCAGTTTGCCCAATGTACATGGCAGAGGGGCATTGCTGACACATGATGGCATATATCACATTGGTAGATGTGCAGGTGAATGAGCCTCTGATAGTGTGGCTGATGTTATTAGGCCCTGTGATGGCCCTGAATAGATATGTGGGCACAGTTGGCAACGGGCTTTGTTGCAAGGATAGGTTCCTGGGTTAGTGGTTCTGTTGTGTGGTGTGTGGTTGCTGGTGAGTATTTGCTTCAGGTTGGGGGCTGTCTGTAGGCAAGGACTGGCCTGTCTCCCAAGATTTGTGAGAGTGATGGGTCGTCCTTCAGGACAGGTTGTAGATCCTTGATAATGCATTGGAGAGGTTTTAGTTGGGGGCTGAAGGTGACGGCTAGTGGCGTTCTGTTATTTTCTTTGTTGGGCCTGTCCTGTAGTAGGTGACTTCTGGGTACTCTTCAGGCTCTGTCAACCAGTTTCTTCACTTCAGCAGGTGGGTATTGTAGTTGTAAGAACGATTGATAGAGATCTTGTACGTGTTTGTCTCTGTCTGAGGGGTTGGAGCAAATGCGGTTGTATCGCAGAGCTTGGCTGTAGACAATGGATCGTGTGGTGTGGTCTGGGTGAAAGCTGGAGGCATGTAGGTAGGAATAGTGATCAGTAGGTTTCCAGTATAGGGTGGTGTTTATGTGACCATCGCTTATTAGCACCGTAGTGTCCAGGAAGTAGATCTCTTGTGTGGACTGGTCCAGGCAGAGGTTGACGGTGGGATGGAAATTGTTGAAATCATGGTGGAATTCCTCAAGGGCTTCTTTTCCATGGGTCCAGATGATGAAGATGTCATCAGTGTAGCGCAAGTAGAGTAGGGGCATGAGGGGACAAGAGCTGAGGCAGCGTTGTTCTAAGTCAGCCACAAAAATGTTGTCATACTGTGGGGCCATGTGGGTACCCATAGCAGTGCCGCTGATTTGAAGGTATACGTTGTCCCCAAATGCGAAATAGTTATGGGTGAGGACAAAGTCACAAAGTTCAGCCACCAGGTTTGCCCTGACATTATCGGGGATAGTGTTCCTGATGGCTTGTAGTCCATCTTTGTGTGGAATGTTGGTGTAGAGGGCTTCTACATCCATAGTGGCCAGGATGGTGTTTTCAGGAAGATCACCAATGGATTGTAGTTTCCTCAGTGGTGTCTCGACGATAGCTGGGAGTGCTGGTAGCGTAGGGCCAGAGGAGGGAGTCTACATAGCCAGATAATCCTGCTGTCAGGGTGCCAATGCCTGAGATGATGGGGCGCCCAGGATTTCCAGGTTTATGGATCTTGGGTAGCAGATAGAATACCCCAGGTCGGGGTTCCAGGGGTGTGTCTATGCGGATTTGTTCTTGTGCTTTTTCAGGGAGTTTCTTGAGCAAATGCTGTAGTTTCTTTTGGTAACCCTCAGTGGGATCAGAGGGTAATGGCTTGTAGAAAGTGGTGTTGGAGAGCTGCCGAGCAGCCTCTTGTTCATATTCCAACCTATTCATGATGATAACAGCACCTCCTTTGTCAGCCTTTTAGATTATGATGTCAGAGTTGTTTCTGAGGCTGTGGATGGCATTGTGTTCTGCACGGCTGAGGTTATGGGGCAAGTGATGCTGCTTTTCCACAATTTCACCTGTGTCTTAAAGGTATCCATTTGCATGATTCACAAAGTGTATTTAAATAATGGATCGTTTGAATATTGATGATACATTATTTACTTATTTAATTGTGCAACTTAAAATGTGTATTCATAGCAGTGCAATGATTACTTACAAACAGAGCATTAAATTTGTATTTGAAATTGTAATATTACCTTACTGCTCTTGGGGAAAATGCTCTGCTATTGAGCCAGAATAGCACAGGGATTATATTAAAAACACTCCCTTTTTATACTGTTGCAAAACTTCCACATTCATAAAATGCACTAATTTTGTGGAATAAGATTTGATTTTTTTTCTTCTGTGACATTTCATGACTGTAATATTATAGTTTAGATCGTTTTTATAATGTCAAGCGTCACATGTCAGCGCTATATGCTGCCTGATACGTAAGAGCAGAGTCACAGCTAGATCAATGGCTTTGACATAACTGTTAGCCCTCTCTGACGTGCTTCTGGGAGCACTGAAAATAAAATCCGCTTTATCCCATCAAAGTTCAGAGGCTCTGCACTTCAGTGCATCCGTTTTCTGGAGTGACTTTGTAAAGTGAGGCTTTGCTAGGCTACTGAAAGCAAGCAGATGAACATGCATGAGCCTGATCTTAGTTTCAGAACATATAAAGAGGGGCAGGTGTAGTCTCAGAGTGGCAATTGAGGGGGGAGAGAGCGAAACCTGTCCAGGTGGAAGAAACTGCCTGTGAGAAAATGGACAGTAAAATAGCCGAAGAAACAAACTCCTTTCCTGGAAAAAGTGGAACTGAGTTTATTCCACAGATGATAAACTGAGGGGGCCTGTAGCATCAGAAGAAAGGAGAAAAGAGACATGGGCCACATCTTATGGTCAGCATAGAGTTTGATTATTGAAACAAAGAACTGTATATCCTGAGGTAAATCTTTAGATTCTGTATGTGCATAAAACTGTATGCTTTGCAGGAGCAGCCTTTGAGTGTATGCTTTTAATAGTCCAGCACATGACTGATTATAAGCATTAGTGTTTGCACCAGCAAGGAAGTGCAGGCACATGCAAACATATGCTCAACTTTGTGCACACAAAAGTAGAGTCCTCAAAGAGGCTCTTGAAAATTTTCCCCTCTGATTGTTAATAGGTAATTTTAATGATATATTTTTATTTTTGGCATTAGGGGCGTGTGGGGGAGGTGGGGGAATTACATCTATAAGCACCACTACCATTCTGTTGCAATAGGGATATATTCTTTATGAACACTCATAATAGGTATCATATATGCTTTGTTTTTATTGCAGCTATTTGTTTGCTGGCATTTTAGTAATTCTGTCGAAGAAGCCACATTAAACCTGCAAACTTTAGCAGATAAGCTCCCTGCTGATTGCTGGCTGAGCTCACACTATAGCACTTAATTGGTGTCAGCAATGTACATTTTATACCTGAATTTGTCACAGAGGGAGACAGCAGGCATCAGTAGGGAATGAGCAGGACTGGCTGGGAAATAGGTGGCGGGACTGCTGCAGCTACTCAATCTGTGGATCCTGATGGCTCCATTTCCATTAGCTGAAACCTTTTGCCCCCACAAACATTGTTGCAGTTGTCCCTTTGTGGTGCTGAAACAAGGGATAAGGGGAACAAGCTGGCTCTTCATGTGCCAAGATTCAGATACTTTAGCCTGGACCAGTAAGGAATTGTACTACTGTTCAGAATGGGCGACAGTGCAACTAGCAAAAAGAACAGGAGGACTTGTGGCACCTTGGAGACTAACAAATTTATCAGAGCATAAGCTTTTGTGGGCTACAGCCCACTTCATTAGATGCATAGAATGGAACATATATAGTGTTTCTCGGCAACAATGATGCCATACAGAAATGTTTAAAAATAAGACAAATGTGAAGTGGAGACTACATTCCAACATACCGCGAGATCCTTTGGGTCAGTGTGTTCCAAACTTTTTTTGAAAGCGGAGTCCCCCTTTCAGGAAAATGAATCCAATCATGCCATCCTTCTGCCTTACCATGCGTTGTTAAAGATCTTCCTATCTTAATTTATACATCTTCTTTGCCTCTCCATGCTCCCTGACTGCTCCTGTGTTCCCCCTCCCCCACTTTGGGAAATGTTGCTGTAGGTGTACCATCAGTGGAGCTGAGGACTAAAGGAGACTGCCTGGGTACAGAGAAATAAAGGAGTGTCACATTGCCAGAACTGCACTGAAAGGAGATTCCCAGCAGTGAGTGAACTGGCCTGTAACGGCCCCAGCCCCTAAGGTTATATGGATTCTTTTTCTCTGCCATGTTGACTTAACTTTGAAAGAATCCCATTGTGACCACAGTTGAGCATCCCTGTGGAGTTTTCTCATCATTAGCGTTGTCTTACCAATTAAAGAACTTTGACAACCTTAATTTCTTTTTCTGCATTTGTTAAGGGTCTTTTGATACTTTTTACTGATTGGGAATGGTTCCTATCCATGCCAGTTCATTGTTTGGCCTACTGATCATGATGATTTTGGGGTTTTAGGTGTGTATAGAAATTTGCCTCTTCCTAATCCAGAGCCTCCATGTGGCAGTGTATAGATTCTTAGAGAGGGGTGAGAGGCAAATTAGCTCTAATTGCACCTTCTTCACCATTGAAGAACTACAGAGTATTACTTTAAAAAGAAAAGGAGTACTTGTGGCACCTTAGAGACTAACAAATTTATTTGAGCATTACTTTGTAATCATCTTGACTTGCATCAGAAATGATGGCAGTGGCTTGCTTTCTTCACGTTGTCATTAACATTCTGTCACGCTCTGCTACGTGGAAGTATGGCTTCCTAAGTAGTAGGCAAACTATGACAAGGAGCAACTAACACCTCTTGTCACTTAAGAGTTGTCACTTTGGATGGGCTAGCACCAGCAGGAGAGTGAATTTGTGTGGGGGGGTGGAGGGTGAGAAAACCTGGATTTGTGCTGGAAATGGCCCACCTGTTGATCACTTTAGATAAGCTATTACCAGCAGGACAGTGGGGTGGGAGGAGGTATTGTTTCATGATTTCTGTGTGTATATAAAGTCTGCTGCAGTTTCCACGGTAAACATCTGATGAAGTGAGCTGTAGCTCACGAAAGCTCATGCTCAAATAAATTGGTTAGTCTCTAAGGTGCCACAAGTACTCCTTTTCTTTTTGCGAATACAGACTAACACGGCTGTTCCTCTGAAACCTAACACCTCTTGATTTCTGTGGGGGAAAGCACTTGGCTTGGAATGCTGATTGGAGGTCACTTTCAACATATATCTAATTTTGTTTGTATGTGGCAAATGTAGCTTTGCTTTAATTTTAGCCTGTTTGTTTACTTGACAAAGAAGTGGGCTCTAGCTTTTACAGAAGAGAGAAAACTCTCCTTCTCTTGAGAACTGATGTTTGTTCATCTCTGCCCCTTATGTACATTTTTCTGATTCCACCCTCAACTTGTAACATACCACATCTCCTCTGCAATCTGGGCCTCAGCAAACTATCTCCCACCATCAGCCATGTAGTCTGGCCTTGCACCCCAGTTATTCTCCCTGTCTGACCTCTGCCCTGGATCCTGGTAAATTTCCAAGTCATGAGTGGAGAGAGGAAGGGATGATGCAGAAGTCATTATTCCTTGATTGCAGATATTGGGCAAAATCAGAAAGGCTGCTATGCAGGCCCTCTGCAGCAGGAGCAACATACACACAAAGATTTGTGCTCTCTGAAAGAATAACCTAGTTAAGATTTAGGTGAGAATAGTAATATAAATTAATGCTGCTTTGGCGCTGTTCCATGTACCAGTTTGTATAGTGGGTGACGTAATATCAAATTTTTGGCATATAAACTAGAAAACAGGGGAGAAGATCAAGGTTTTGGGAAATGAGACTGCAAGTTTATGTGTACCTGAGATCTTCAATTATGTTGTAATTTACACCATAGCTTTTGTCAATCGCCTTACTACTTTCAGTGTGTATTGAGCACTTTATTCATGCTTGTCCATATGCAATAACTAACTACAAGAAAGTTTTTACCCAAAAGGAAACTGACCAGTATGAAGTGGACTGCAAAAAGCAATCAGAGAAGGATTGATACTAAAACATTAGTAATGGAATTTGACATGTTTGAGGTATCTGGACACATTGACCTGTTTGTGATGCATCTCTTAGTAATTCTAATTGACAGGCTGCTGCATTATTAATAGTTTAACTTGGATTTAAACTTGGAGAGTGGTCAGTTTGGATGAGTTGCCAGCAGGAGAGTGAGTTTGTGTGTGTGTGTCCCTTGGGAAAAAAAAAAGGGGGGGGTGAGAAAGCCTGGATTTGTGCTGGACATGGCCCACCTTGATTACCATGCACATTGTAGGGAGAGTGGTCACTTTGGATGAGCTATTACCAGCAGGAGAGTGAGTTTATGTGTGTGTGTTCCCCCCGGGGGGGGGGGGTGAGAAAGCCTGGATCTGTGCTGGAAATGACCCACCTTGATTACCATGCACATTGTAGGGAGAGTGGTCACTTTGGATGGGCTATTACCAGCAGGAGAGTGAATTTGTGTGTGGGGGGGTGGAGGGTGAGAAAACCTGGATTTGTGCTGGAAATGGCCCAACTTGATGATCACTTTAGATAAGCTATTACCAGCAGGACAGTGGGGTGGGAGGAGGTATTGTTTCATATTCTCTGTGTGTATATAAAGTCTGCTGCAGTTTCCACGGTATGCATCCGATGAAGTGAGCTGTAGCTCACGAAAGCTCATGCTCAAATAAATTGGTTAGTCTCTAAGGTGCCACAAGTACTCCTTTTCTTTTTGCGAATACAGACTAACACGGCTGTTACTCTGAAACCTATTAATAGTTTGTTCATCTAGGGAAAAGTCTCCAAATATATATTAATTTTTGTAATATGGTCCTGTGCTGCCATAATAGCTTTGATATACGCCCCTTTCTCCCCAAGAAGTCGATTTTATCTTTATAGACATTATGCTCAGAATGAAACAGTATACTGAAAATGGAAAAGGATGTTTTTAATAGGGCTGTCAATCGCAAAAAAAATGAGGAGGACTTGTGGCACCTTTAGAGACTAACATTTCTTAGAGCATAAGCTTTCGTGGGCTACAGCCCACTTCATCGGATGCATTGAATGGAACACACACACACACAGAGGAATTTGCCACACAAACTGTAAAAGGCTAATTAATTACGATGAGCTGTTATCAGCAGGAGAAAAAAAACGTTTGTCGTGATAATCAAGATGGCCCATTTAGAGAGTTGACAAGAAGGTGTGAGGATACTTAACTTAGGGAAATAGATTCAATATGTGTAATGACCCAGCCACTCCCAGTCTCTATTCAAACCCAAGTTAATGGTATCTAGTTTGCATATTAATTCAAGCTCAGCAGTTTCTTGCTGGAGTCTGTTTTTGAAGCTTTTCTGTTGCAGAATTGCCACCCTTAAGTCTTCTACTGAGTGGCCAGAGAGGTTGAAGTGTTCTCCTACCAGTTTTTGAATGTTATGATTCCTGATGTCAGATTTGTGTCCATTTATTCTTTTGCGTAGAGACTGTCCGGTTTGGCCAATGTACACGGCAGAGGGGCATTGCTGGCACATGATGGCATATATCACAGGTAATTTCAGTTAATTCACATGCTTTACTCAAAAAATTAATTATGATTTAAAAATATTAATCGCGATTAATCGCACTGTTAAACAATAGAATACCAATTGAAATGTATTACATATTTTGGATGTTTTTCTGCATTTTCATATTTACTGATTTAAATTACAACACAATACAAAGTATATATTTTTATTACAAATATTTGCACTGTAAAAATGATAAACAAAACAAATATTGTTTTTCAATTTGCCTCATACTAGTTACTGTAGTGCGGTCTTTGTCGTGTAAGTGCAATTTACAAATGTAGGTGTGTGTGTTGTTTTTTTTTGTTATATAAATGTTTTTTTTTGGAGTGCAATGTCACCAGAAAGTGAGAACAGGCATTTGCATGGCACTTTTGTAGCCGGCATTGCACAGTATTTACTTGCCAGGTATGCTAAACATTCGTATGCCCCTTCATGCTTTGGGCACCATTCCAGAGGACATGCTTCCATGCTGATGACGCTCGTTTTAAAAAAATGCAGTAATTAAATTTGTGATCGAACTCCTTGGGAGAGAATTGTATGTTCCCTGCTCTGTTTTACGCACATTCTGCCATATATTTCATGTTATAGCAGTATCAGATGATGACCCAGCACATGTTGTTCATTTTAAGAACACTTTCTCTGCAGATTTGACAAAATGCAAAGAAGGTACCAATGTGAGATTTCTAAAGATACAGCACTCAACCCAAGGTTTAAGAACCTGAAGTACCTTCCAAAATCTAAGAGGGATGAGGTGTGGAGCATGCTTTCAGAAGTCTTAAAAGAGCAACACTCTCCGATGTGGAAACTACAGAACCCGAACTACCAAAAAAGAAAATCAACCTTCTGTTGGTAGCATCTGACTCGGATGATAAAAATGAACATGCATCGGGCTGCACTGCTTTGGATCGTTATCGAGCTGAACCTACCATTTGCATGGATGCATTTCCTCTGGAATGGTGGTTGAAGCATGAAGGGTCATATGAACCTTTAATGCATCTGGCACGTAAATATCTTGTGACACCGACTACAATAGTGCCATATGAATGCCTGTTCTCACTTTTCAGGTGACGTAAACAAGAAGTAGGCAGCATTATCTCCTGCAAATGTAAACAAACTTGTTTGAGCGATTAGCTGAACAAGAAGTAGGACTGAGTGGACTTGTAGGCTCTAAAGTTTTACATTGTTTTTGTTTTGAGTGCAGTTATGTAACAAAAAACCTACACTTGTAAGTTGTAATTTCACAATAGAGAGATTGCACTATAATACTTGTATTTGGTGAATTGAAATATACTATTTCTTTTGTTTTTTTTACAGTGGAAATACTTGTAATCAAAAATAAATATGAGCATTGTACACTTTGTATTCTGTGTTGTAATTGAAATCAATATATTTGAAAATGTGGAAAACATTCAAAAATATTTAAATAAGTGGTATTCTATTATTGTGTAACAGTCTGATTTAATCGGGCGATTAATCCAGATTAATTTTTTTAATCGCTTGACAGCCCTAGTTTTTAAGGATCTAAAAGATTTACAACAAAAGTGTAGTGACCTACAATAGAGCTAGTAATTCTTATTGCTGGAGTATCTTATCCGCTTATCTGGTCTTAGACAATGGTTGATCTGAGATGGGACTGGCCACTTTTATACCTCACTTTTCTTGTGGACCCTGCAGTTTCTGAAAAACTTCAGCTTTCATTTTCAAACTGACAGATGTTTCTCACTCTGATTTGTGAAACAAGCTTCAGAGTATGAATGGATACAGTGTTATTTCCAACTGACTGTAGACAGGTAGCCTGAAAGAATAATTCTGAGATATAGGAACCACCACATCACCTAAATTGGGTGGTAACATTGCAGCCTAATTAGGACCACTTAAACATCAACATTATAAGCTGTTTCTCTGTTGATAATTTTAAATGCTCATGTTCAGCTACACTGGGATTGTGAACATCTTGATTCTGTGGGTGGAGCCTGAGCAGTCCACTGCTCTTTCTCCCCCCTTCCCCACCTGACCCTTGGTTTTAGGGAAAAGTAAACTTCCACTGTAGATAGATCACTTCCAGAATGCTGATATTAACAATAACATCATGGGTCAGATTCTGAAAGTTAGGTGCAGTTGTGGTCATACATTTGTGTGCTTCCGACTTCTTAGTTGATCAGTATATGTAAATTAGGCATTTGCACATGCGCTTAACCAGTTAGGTGTCTAATTGGCCACATTTGTTCACAAATACCAAATATGCACATGTAGGTAGGTAAATAAATAACAAATAAGTTAGTAATGTGCAAATGTGTATCTATAGTTATGCACAACTCACTTAAATTCTGCCCTATGTTTCTTTTTCTTCCTAATTACAGTTAAAAGAGCATTAAAGCATAATATTCCTTATCTAAAATTGTGCTTGATCAGGATACCTTTGACTGTTGTTTGAGACAGTTGTTCACAAGTGCATTTCAAACTGAGTTCATTTGGAAAGGTCATATCACATGGCAGTACAGTAGCTAGTGTATTTATTGTCCTAAGAGGAAGTAATATTATCCCCATTTTACAGATGACTAACTGAGGCACAAAAAGACCAAGCGATTTGCCCAGGGTCTCACAGGAAGTCTGCTGTGGAGCAGGGACTTGAACCCTCGTTTCCCAAGTCCTAGATTAGTGTCCTGATCACTGGACCAGTCTTTCTATCTATCATGAAACCTCTCTGAACTCTATGTGATGGTGTGTGAAACTGAATCTTACCTGTGAGTTTGCAAAGAGATTTGACCATGGAAATACCAGTACCATTCTGTCTATGAATACTTCCAAGGTTTGGGATCTGCAGCTCATTGTGAACAGTTGCATTCAAATATATATGAAGACGTTTTTAAAAAGTCAAACTTTTTTCAAGCCAAACTCAGAATGGATTGTACAACTATAAGAAAAAGAACCTATGCAGGAATACAACTATCAGTGATCAGAGAGTGATCTCTGGGCTTACTCTAGCCAATTAAGCAATAAGATATAAACACTGAGTTTGGGCTTCAGCAATAATAGTACTCCAAATATTTCATCTCAGTGGAAGGTCTGTTTGTCATCTCAGTTAAGCATTATTTTGTACACAGAGATTGAGCCTTGCACAAATCTGCCAGTAGTCCCAGAAGGTGTTCTGTGCTTGGTATGAATGCTGAATTAAGCTCTGAGTTTGTCTAGTAATTTTGTGAAAGATTCTTTGTCCTACAAGATATATTTTGCTTCTATAACCCACCTGCAGTATAGTGGGGTATTGTATTTTGGCATCAGTTTCTTCGCTCATGAATGCTCTCTTAAATTCTGCCAAGTTTTGCGGGCCATTTTGCATAGTTAGTCTCAAATTTGGAGAAATAACAGTTCTGCATTCTTGTAGAGCATGTTTCCTGTCTTCCTGGCTGCAATAAGCACTACTGTTGTCCCGGATGTCTGCAAAAGAGACAACCACATTATTACCTTGCTAGGGTGATTATGAAGTCTTCTCATTGAGTCAGGGAACTCTGGCCCGTCAACAGAGAACGTTTTTAGTATTTAGTTACAAGGTCTCTGTAATAAATTCTCCATCAATTCAATTGGGTCTGTATATCCTTTTCCTGAAGGGGTTCCTAGTACTAATATTTCTGGTGCACATTTGGTTTTCCAACATTTCTAACTGGCAATCAGCCATCTGGGAGTTTCTCATTACCAAGTTCACTGCTTTCATTCCTTTTGCTATTAGTTTTCTTCAGGGTTAGTGTATTCTGTTATTTGTCTAGCCTCATCACCAGCCCTCCTTTTTCTTCAGTGATTCATAATTTTGACATTACTAGGAAAGAGAAGTATTTTTCTTGTTACCGATTTTCCATTAACTTTCAACAACAATTCTTCTTGCTTAGCACTTGCAGGAAGGGCTGTACGCAGGCCCGCCCCGAGCGCCAACTCTGCAGCTCCTGTTGGCTGGGAGCTGCAGGGATGGTGCCTGCAGGCAGTGGCAAGTGGAGACATCCCCACCACCCCCCGTCTAGGAGCCACTGCCAGAGGGGTGTGCCAGTAGCTTTCGGGAGCTGCCCGAGGTAAGCACCAACCCCCTGCCCCACTCCTGCACCCCTGCCCCAGCCTAGACCCCCACACCCTCTCCTGCACCCAAACTCTCTCTCTCTCTCCCAGAGCCTGCACCCCCGTCACGCACCCCAACCTCCTGTCCCAGCCTGGTGAAAGTGAGTGAGGGTGGGGGAGAGCAAGTGACAGAGGGAGGGGAATGGAGTGAGCAGGGGCCAGGGCCTCAGAAGGGGCAGGACAGGGATGTGGCCTCAGGGAAGGGGCGGGACAAAGGTCTTCAGGGCAAGGATCTTCAGGTGTACGCAATTAGACAGTTGGCAACTCTACTAGGAGGGCATGGGGAAGTCCTGGTCGGGCTGGAAGAGCTCACCCAGCAGTGCAGCCGGCAGGTTGCTGGGCACCACCCAGTGCAGGTGCAGTGCCGCCCAAATGTCAGATGGACCGTGTCCGCATGGGCGTGGTTTGTGCGTGCATGGGGGCCCACTGACTGTTCTACCCTGGGGCCCGGAATTGTTGTCGGTGGGCCTGTGACTGCTTCAATTCCCCTTTCTTGATTGGAGCTGGCTGAGTAAGCCCAGGCCTGATTGGCAAATGGGGAACAGCTGCGGCCTCGTTAGCCAGGGGCTACATAAAGGCTGGCAGGAAAGAAGCCCGGGGGGGGCAGGAAAGGGAGGAGCTAAAGAATTAGAGTGAGTGGGAGCTTGTCTCTGCTGGCTGCAGGAGCTAGCAGTCCCTGAGGCTGTAACATTGAAGCTGTTTTGTAGCTAGAAGGTGATGGGAATAGATACTGTAAATAAAGAGCATGGGTGACTGCACCAGTGCAGAAGTCTCCGGCTGGTCTGTGGGCACAGCAGGGAAGAAGCAAGGAGGGCCCAGCGATGCCACTATTACAATATGAAATTAATTTAAAAGCAGTGACTGTAGCCTGCCTAGTTCTTGTTTTGTTTAAGCTTTGTGTCCAATTGTCCAAAGCGATTTGTACAGCAGGAAAATGTTAAAGATTTAATTAATTCAGTGCATTTGGGGTTTCCTGTCAAGATGGTTGGCATTGATCATGAATGTGATGACTGGTTCAGTCCACTCAAAAGGGTGCTGCTGAAAATTTTTTCCTGGCACCTCATTCTGACCAAGTTACATTTCTCCTCACTTTGGATTCCTCCACTGGCTTCCTCTCAACTACCATATCATGTAGTAGTTCCTTATGCAGATCTTCAAGGTCAACCCTGCCGATGTCTCTTACTACTCTTCCTTATTGACACTCTGCACGCCACCCCAGGGCTGCTCTAACTTGTCCTGCTACTCATGGCCTCAAGAGGAGCAGTTCTATCACTGACATGAAGGGATGCTTTGGTTTCACCTCCTTTGCTGACCACACCCTGTAAACAGATCATAGGATGGGGCGGTGGCATAGGAACTGCTACAATGGCTCTACGCCACTAGCAGGTCCCCAGGCAACTGCAGCAAAAAAGGGGTAGGAGCAATGAGAAACTGAGGGGAAAATAAATTTGGGGGGACTATAGGGTACTGAATCCTGATCGGGGAAAGAGCAGAAGGTACTTAGGCATTGTTTTGCTCAACATTGCAATGCCTGAGCCCTAGATAGCCTGGTGCCCAGTGGAAATTTCAGCACCAAGATAGGGTCCCAGATCCCCAGCCAGTGCATGGGGAGAGTTAAGTGCCTAAGGAAGGGATTTTGAGAAGCCAGCCAGCTCAGTGGGGAGTTGTCTAAACTAACCAGGAGTGAAATGCCAAAGAGATGGGTGGAAAGAGGAGAGGGGCTTAGGACTCTAAGTGGCTGACCAGGTGCACCTAGGTGATAGGACAGATGGGCTCTGCTCTGCACTGTCCTTTGAGAATCCTCTCCTGGATTTAGGCACCTAAGCCAGGTAAGTCACGCAGGGTATGTCTAGCCAGCCCCCTGCAATGAGCCTCCCAGTCCAGGTCAACAGACTTGTGCTTCTGTGCTAAAAACAGCTGTGTAGCTATTGTTTCTCGGGCGCTGAAGCCAACCTCCATCCCGAGGCTTCAGAGCCCAAGCTGCAGCATCTACACAAGTATTTTTAGTGCAGCAGCCTGAGATCTGCAAGTCCAAGTCTGTTGACCTAAGCTGGGAGACTCACTGCTGTGGGCTGTGTAGATGTACCTTGTGGGTAACCCACGCCCTAGCAGTTGAAACCATCTCTCTCCTGCTTGATACCTCTCTCATGCTCACCCTCCATATCTTCAGGTTTCAGAGTAGCAGCCGTGTTAGTCTCTGTTCGCAAAAAGAAAAGGAGTACTTGTGGCACCTTAGAGACTAACAAATTTATCTGAGCATAAGCTACCCTTCCCTTTATATTTATGACACGCCCTCCCAAATCACAGGGTGAAACGCTGGCTTGGATTTCTTCCTGCATTCGATGAAGTGAGCTGTAGCTCACGAAAGCTTATGCTCAAATAAATTTGTTAGTCTCTAAGGTGCCACAAGTACTGCTCCTCCATATCTTGGTGCTCCTGGCTGTGTAAGGCAGAGTGGCAGCAGAACACTCTCGCATATCCGTGGCTTGCCTCTGATCTTACTGACACAGGGACTGTCAGGTGACAGGAGTTAGGTGTGCTCTGAGCATGTGTCAGTATCTGGTTCCAATGCCAAGATAGGCATGGCCCCACGTAGTTTGAGAATCCCATTTCTGGGGCTTCGGCAAGGGCTCTAAGCAGCTTGCCAGCTGTGGGACAGCATCAGCACTTGCTGACCAGCAGACACGTTGGTGCCTAGGGGTTGTAGGTGCCTACAGCATTAGGTGGCAGCTGAGTGGTAGCTTTGACAATGTCAGTGCACCCCGGGGCGGTGTGTGAACACAGCACTAGATGTCTGTTCAGACCTATATACAGCAGTAACAAATAGGTCCAATTCTCTTCTCACACAGGTTTTGTACTAGTGTAACTTGGCTCCTTTCAATAGCGTTATTCCTGATTTACACTGATGCAGAGGTGGAAACCTTTATTTTCATAATGTTCTGGGTAGATTCAATTGGTCCTTACCTAGCCTATCCCTAAGTCTTTCTGGATTTGTATTTCCAATGTCTGCAGTTCAGCTATCATAGGATTGCAATTATTGTTTTAGCTACCTAGAGAGAGAGGAAAAATACCTGAAAATTCAAAGATGTGATTTGTTACAAGAAGAAAACAAATACCTCATTCACACCCACTTATTCCTCATGGTGGTTTTGGGATTCTCTCTCCATACAGCAAAATAATACTCAAATCTATGGTAACAAGAACCATCTGTAGTTAGTTATAACTAGATAGAAGCGTTACTCCTATTCTGGTTCAAATCCTCTCCCATCAGGACTCAGTTTCTTACACTCCATCCCACACGAGGAAGAAGAAGGTTGTACTTCAAATTCTAATTCATGGAGTGATAGGAAATCAGCATTTATATGCCATGTTCCAGCTATGTGGTGTACTGTATAAACACCAGGTACCAGAGGGTTAATGGTATGTTCTTAATTTAATTTTCTTAATGTATGAGAGTGGTTGATGGTTTATGTAACTAAACTAAATGTCTTCCCCAGAAGGTAATATGTTAGGACATGTAAGAAGAGTCTGGATGAGTTCTGCCCTGACATCTAATGACAAACTGGGGAGAAGACTCCAAGAGCAGACCATATTTGCATAGACACACCTACTCTGCCTTGGTGCTGAGCAGATGGAGCTACTTTTCCAAAGTGATCAATTTTGGCTGATTTCGTGTCTATTTTAGGCAAACTGACTCACTTCCAAATTGTATTTTCCATATATCACTGTAAAATGAACTTCCAAAGCATTTTTGTCCAAATTTACAATCTAAAGAACACTTCTTTTTTTTTCTTCACACAGGAATCCAGCTCCCTCTCTCTAGATGAATTATTTAATTTCTCAGCAACACGTTTGGGGACGTAACTCAAAGACAAGTTGAGAAACAAACAGAAAAAAATATTTTCAGGCCTTATTTTCAAGAAGCTCAACACTAAACAATGACTTTAGGGTAGTTTTATTAGTTTGTATTGGTTTAAATATAAATCCAAGAAACCCTGGGCTCATCTGGCCTAAATAGGTATAGCTCCATTTACTTCATGGAGCTATTCTGGTTTAGGCTAGCACCTGGCCCTTATGTATACTATATTACACTGTATGTGTCTATTTATGTATGTGTGTGTATATAGATAAATATACTACGTTAGAAATATATAAAATAGTGTGTGTGGTAACTAACCTTATCCAATAAATGCATCTTACTCATGAAAGTAACTTTTTTGCTTTGTAAAACAAGCTAACACAGGCAAAAAAAATTAAAATCTAGATAAAATTTACCACCATGGATTTAAACATCAACACTTTCTTGTGGATAATCTTAAAAAAAAAAAATAAAGCCTTGTTTGAAGGGTGTAGGTATTAGATTATGATGTACTTACTGTCTTATGAAATAGACATTCTTCAGTCTTCCAAAATGCATTAATTCACTCAAGTATCATTTTTACTTGAAGCTGGTAGTATCTTAATGGTCTTTAAGTGGTTCCAGAAGTTCCATTAGAAGAGGATGGAATAAGTGAGTGGACAGTTTGCCAAAGACAGGGAAGCCACAATTTTGAAGCCAACTAGTGTTTTATGTCAAACACAGTCATTTTAAAAAAGAGAGTGGTGAATTCAAGTAAAATGACTTAAAGGCTAGGTACTCTACAGAATGTTGCTCTAAATAAAGATAGTGGTATGATGATCAACGTCTGGATAAAATAAAACTCAATTTGAGAACTAAAATAACATTGCTTATTTGAACAAGTTCAGTGTTAGTAACCAAACCTAAAACTAGAGACTTCAGGGAGTTTTGGAAGAGGGACGAAAGGTTGACAATTTGACAGGAATTATTCAACAGCATTATTGTGTAAAACTGGCTGTTGAGAGAAGAAGAGGTGGCACAACACTTAACTGCAAATGTATTGAATGATTATCTCTCTACGGCCTTCAGTGGAGCTATGTGAGGGCTGAGTCTCTATGTGTACGTGCGAGAAAAATCTAAATCTAGTTTATCATTTTTGGCAGGTGTTTTTCCCCTTAAAGTAGTTTCAGACATTACTGAAGTTCACAATAATACCAACATGTTTTGGCTCTCATAAAATCTGTTCTCTTGCATGTAATACTTTCTACTATTGGCCATCTTCCTACTCATTAACTTAGTAGTGAATTATTTACACTAGAGTTTATTTAGATAATTGAGTGTGCTTCCTGTTTATAGGGTAACAAACCAATTACCAGGCCACACAAAAGCAGAGGCCAGAGGATGAGGTACTGAGATTACTGTATAATTATTAATCAGCTAACAGGAAGCACTCTCGAATAGATGGTATTGATGCTCTGAACTGTTTAATAACTACATGGGGTGGGGATACAACTGGTCTTAAAATGGTTGTTTAGAAACAGCAGTGTTTCTTCTTCTGTTGGCAGGATGAAGCTAAAGCGGAGATAGTCCACGTTTGTTGCGCAAGTCATTGGGTGAGTTCTGATGACAGCAGTGAATCAGAGTGTAGAGACTTGCATTGTGTATAGTTACAGAAATGAGTGTATGTTTGTGAGTCAGTAAGCATAAATGAATTCCAAAGTGTGCACTGAGAGAATAGATTCCCAAAACATGGAAGGAAACTCACAATGTGACTTATTAAGATGTGTCAGTTATTCTAGATTCCTTACTAATTAGGTGTTTTATATTCCAGCTTTTATTATATTTGTGGCACTATTTAAGTACAATATATACATTGAAAATCATAACATGGGTGTTACCACTCTGCAGTCTGCTCTATTGTCATGCTGCATTCTGTCTTGAAAATAGAATAGAAGTAGTTTTTATAAATACTTGTCAAACAGAAGGCTAAAGACCTATTTCCTGTTAATTAGAATTAAGTAATTTTTTTCTTGTGGCTTTGAAATAAATGAGCAGCTTGACATTAAACTTTGATTCCAAAGTAAAGCTCAGAGTTTCAGGAAATCCTTTGAAAACTTTATTGTGCCTCCCTCTGATAGAGCATGGAAGCATAGACTCTGCTTTCAAAATGGACAGCCTCTGAGATGGCTCTTGGTGGTCCCTCACTAAAGCTACAGCTGTCTGAGACCCCTGTGGACCTATGTGTGCATATGGTGCACTGATCTTACCAGATAACAAAGATGATCTAGGAGCTCCTTGTTGAACAAAATTAAACACTGCAGGTCAAATAGAAATCAATTACAAGCTGTGCTGAGGACCATGGAAGTCAACACAGGCTCTCACCCATGAACTGGGATGTAGGCAATCAAATGTTAGGTCAGTTTAGGTCAAGCCTATGGGTTTGTATATCCATTTTTCACTCAGAATAGGGTAGGAAACTATAAACATATGAGACAGCGGGTGCAGCTAATTAATTACTCTGAAATGGAAACAGAGACCGTGCTGATCATATTGTGCCAGGACACCCCCCCCCCCAAATATATAGAAAGCAAAATATCCCTGCTTAAAATTAAAACAAACTTAGTCCTATCTGGAAGAACAAAAATAGTATTATGATGCTGAATCTTACACTGTGTACTGCATTTTGTGCTTGGCACACTTTTGTATGGAAATATTTGCATCTGTTTTCTGTGTGAAATTCAATGGAAGTTGTGCACTGAACTCCCTTAATGCTTCTCTGAACATTGTAGTCTACATCAATACATACAGTGCTTTATGTTAAAAAGGAAGCATTTCTTCTATCAGGACAGTAAACATGGGTGGGATTGTCAAAAATGCCTAAGTGAATTAGAAGCACAAGACCCATTGACTTGGTGGCATTTATGGTCCTAAACCACTTAGGTGCTTTTGAAAATCACATCCAATAGCTTAAAAAGTTAATATTATCCTAAGAAGGCAGATTGGAGGTAAGGCAGTATTAATGTAATAAAAGTCATGTTTCATTTTAAAATATAAACTGTGGTTATGTCTAGTAGCTTTCTATTACACATGTATGCTGTGTAGCAAAACATCCAGCCTGAAGGATTATATTATTAGTTTAGACTTTGGTTATCCCAGGCTTCACATCTGTGTGTATAAATCTATTGCACAAAAGCATTTGTGTATCTCTCTCTCTCTCCTGTTTAGATTGCAATCTCCTAGGGGCATGGAATTCATATTTTGTGCCTTGTACCACCCTGAGATGCTGTTGACTTTTAACAAATAAATAATAAGCAGTAATGCTTTTAACAGAAAGCATATTAGAGGTGATTTGTATGATCTGATGCAGCTGAACTTTGTTCTGAAGTCTTACAGCAGGTTTTTATCCTCAATGCAAAATGGAATTAAAACAGAACTTTATTTGAACTGCACTGGTATTAAACAATGCTTTTTTGCACTCATTAAGGTTTCTACAGTGCACTGTTATTTTGTAGACTGGGAGTGCATTACCTCTCTTGAAATTATTTCACATGCAGAAGGTCATAGTGCCCCCTTTGAAGATTACATGGGCCAGGAGCCCCAGGGAGCAAATCAAACCTGAATAAAATGGAATGGATTACAGGCATTCACATCTTAAATACATACATGGCCCAAGGAAGTAATAGGTCACAGCATTGCGTACCCCACCTTCATCGCAGCAGCCTAGTTGCAATGCATGCTGGGATCGGTAGTTTCCATTGGCTGCATCTTTTAATGACTGATGAGGGTCTACAGGCCAAATTGTGGAATGTTATGGCCTGCATCTGACCCACAGAGAACATTTTCACCACTGCTGGGGTAGGTGGTAATTTATTTTTTGGTTTTAACATTTAAGAACAAAATTTAAATAGAAATCTGAAATGTAAACATTTTTCCAAAAGTGGGTGAAGATTAATGAAATAACCTCTCTCTGCAACAGTAATTCCCCTAAAAAATGTGAAATATTAGAGAGACAAGGTAGGTGAGGTAATATCTTTTACTCCATCTTCTGTTGGTGGAAGGTATAAGCTTTTGAGCTATACAGAGCTCTTCAAAAATATTGTGAAAACACTGCCAAATATTGAGGTATTAGTTCAACAGTAAATGTAAGTGCACAGCTATTGTAAAAATCACTTCAGTTTTTTTTAACACTAATGAATAAGTATGGAAAAGCTGAAAATGTTGTTTCTATGTAATTGTCAAGAGCAGAAGTAATTCTAGCAGGTGGCTGCTAGTACCCTCTCTACTTAAGTTTCATTTATAGGATATATTCATGTCGTGTTGAAACATACTTTTTTTTGGCTAACATTTTCGATGCTTGGGTTCTTCCTGAAAGTGTGAGACTTCCTTGGAAAGGTCAGCAATAACGTGAAAAATCTGCTTAAAACCAACAAAAGAGGAAATTCAGTTTTTAGGGTTAAATTCTCCTCAAAATCAATTCATCTGATTTTCACTTCACCCAGGATGGAAAAAAATCCTTTCTCATCTTTAAAAAAGAAGAAAAAAAAAAAAAGTCCTAACCAAACTCTTCAAGACCTAGTTAGTACAAAACATGGCTGTAGTTTGAAAGGGGAAATTGGGAATGGATTTATAGACGTCCTCAGTGGGGACTAGCATCTTTATTTGGTTTGGACAAAAACGAGGCTTTCATTTAATAAGATAGATCTGTAACATTTGAAATTGAGCTTGCATAGAAGACTCAGTTTAAGGAAATGCTCTATCTTAAAGACAGAGGTCCATTGCAAAATCTAGATTTGGATGTACTCCATACATGCTTGGTCTGAAATTACCCAAATCTGTAGATCTTCAGGGCTTGCATCAAAGCCCACCTCTTTTTCCCCAGGTTTTGAGAAGGAAGGGATGTGCTGAGGGTGCAGATTTGTGCCTCGAGAGCTGTGATTTGTGGATGGGAGTGGGGTTTTCTTTTCTTGGCTTGTATTTTGTGCATTTATTTTTGTTGGAGTAGAATGGTTGTATTTTTCATAGATCGTAATCATGCCTGGAGCCTTTTATGTAGTGTATAAATCTATATAAATTAATTATCATTTCCCCCTACCCAAAATTAATGAATTTGCTGATCTGAAGTTCTGGTTCTGAGCTCTCTCTCTCTATTGGAAAAAAACATATTTTCTTGAAGGACAAGAATATTTTTATTAAATGCCACCCATTTTATCTTGAATAAATAAATGTGCATCAGCTTGTTGCAGGATTTGGCACCAAATACATTTTTATGATCCATCCGCAGACAATAAATTAAAGGTTATTTCTGAGGTCACCTTTTCTATAAGGTTTATTGAGGTTTCTGCTAAATCACTGAGAACACTGACTATTTGTAATGTTTGTACTAAACTTGCACAATCAGCCTGGGGCAAAATTAGAAGCCATGTCAACATATCTGGATATGAGCACCTCAAATAATATGAGAGATCTGGATATCATATCATATCTGGATACGAGAAACCAAATAATAAAACCAGAAATAACTTTTGAGGCCACTAAGAATCCCAAAGGCCTTCCAACTTGTCTGCTGACACCTTGTGTTAGACCTGCTAAATCAAAGTGTTTCTTTATAGTACAAAAGTTTACAGTTTGCTTTTAATAAAACTTGCTCCTCTTATCAATCTGCAGGATTCTTGATTCCCACCAGACTTTTCCTTGATATGTTACAATAACGCAATGGCCAACAGGAAAAGAAGTTCCAGAAATAAATGCACCTGATGTATACTTTAATAAAAAAAAAAAAAAGAGAGAGCAAGCGAGAAAGAAGTGAGATTTTAAAATAAATGCACAGTTTTGTGGGTAAAAGTGTAACCCATGTCTGCTCTGTGTGGCACTCTGTCCCTCTCTAGTGGTGGCTAGGAAAGCTAGAGATTAACCAAGGCTGTAGCAGGCTTGTCAATAGAGATGAATCTCTTAGCTCAGGCAGTTGAGACTTATACATGAGCTCAAGAGGTCCCAGATTTGATTCCCGCTGCCAACGATCCACCAAGGAAGCGACCGCATTATGAAAGGAAAATGGATTTTAAGGATAGAATCTATGTTAAGCTAATTAAGTTTCTATATTGGGGTGGGGTTGGGGGATAATGAATAACATTATTACCTCTGACACACTGCAGATTTTGCTTTTGGAGGCTCTTGCAGGGTTTACACTGAATTCTGTGGTAGCCCTGTACAAGTATGTACGTGCATGTAGACTGGACCCTGGGATATGCCTTGAAAGGGAAGGGGGTGTAAGGAGGTGAATTGACAGGGTGCGGGAGGTGGGGTGGAGGTTTTTGGAGGCCTATGAAGTGCTAAGAAAAAAGAGAGAGACTGGCAGCATGGTCAGGGATTGTAAGGAACAGAATTGTGCTGGAAACCTCTGGGAAGGGGCTTGGAGAAGGAGAAAGCCAAGGGTCTGGCTGAGGTGGTATGTGAATAGTCTCTGCTACAGAGTCACCTCTTCAGACCCACCTCAGAGATTGCTTTATTTTAGCTGGTCTGTGACCCTGGGTGTCCCAGCTCCCTTTAAACCTCATTAAGTCTCACTTTGGTTCAAAGATAGGACTAAGGGCTGTCCAACTCTGTTCTTCTGTTGAAATCTGAGGAGTATCATCATTTGCCGAGCTCAGGTCTGTCTGTCAAATCCTTCCTTATACCAAAATATATGGACCTGACAGAGTGGGGCTCTGATACTCTGTGGTCCTGGCTGCCATGTATGGCATTAACTCCATGTGTTTTAAAAACTGTCAGCTTTGTTTGATTATAATTTCAGTTCTAAAAACCTCACTTCTTGATTAGATTCAATTTGTTTCCAGAATATGAAAATTTTATTATATTATGGACTAATCTTTCAAAACATTTTTTTAATCAGACTTTTTATATAAACAGACTTAGCCCAGCATCTTAAACCAGTTGCTTACACATTTTAAAAGGTCAGAAGTGATGTTTCTAAAATGTTAAAAATAGAAGAATTGCTTCCCAGGTGGAGTTGAGGCCTGTGGGTCAAGTTCCAGCTCAAAACACCTTTCTATGGTTGGAATATAAACCCCTGAAACTAGATCATTTTAAATAAAAATTGTTGTGATAGCTAAGTGAAATATATGCTGTATGAAACAGCAATGTCTGAAACCATGACTTACAGCTTAGAAAAGGTTAGCACAGCTCCTGTTGTCTTAAACTGTGTTTGCCTCCTGGTTATTTCCTCCCAGGGGAGGCCCAGGTCATGAATCCAATTGTAAATGCTGTTGAAATGGGGTCCCATGACCCAGTTATGGCTGTAGTGAAGATGGGGCTTTAGATGACACAGATGTACATTTTCCCTCCTCTCTCTTCCCCCCCACCCCCATGATTGTAATAGAAACTTTTTAAATGGCAACACTTTGCAGACTGGAATTTTTGTTGATTTTAATGAAGAGACTCTAACTTACTGGTATATTGTTAACCACTTTCTTTGCAGGAAGCTACATGACAAAAACGAAATAACATTTTCTGGTCTTGGTGGTTTTTTCAGACAAGAGACTCAGGCCTCTACAGTAGTGTATCCAGTCGTTTAAAATATATATTTGAGGTGACCCCTAGTGGGTCAAAGCTTTTGTGGGGAGGTGTTCAAAGCAGTCCAAGTGTTTTAACCTCATTTTAACTAGGAAAGGGATAACTGCCCCCCCTGAGGGTTTAGTAGCTTATTCATTATATTTGTAGTGTAGATGGGTTCTCGGGCTTGTAAGGCCTGGCACCCAACTCTGAATAGGCTGGTGAGGTGATGTGCTAGGTAAAGAGCTTGTGCTCAGACAGTAGCTAGTCAATCAGTGTTTGTCCACATTTAGTTCAGTGCCCACTTGAGTTAGCAAAAGCATCTGTTTTTAAAGTAGTTAAAGAATTTGGATTGTGGGATGATATTTCATTTGTAAAACAGGCACGGTCAGTTAAATTGATTAAGGTCTGTGTGGTGGTGGGAACCCTTTTAGTGTGTCCAGCATAGTTCCCAGAATGGTAGAGAAATGTGTTATTTGGAATTGTTTAAGGCCAATCTTCTTCTCCGCTCTCCTCTTTCACTGTGGCTTGAACACAGATTTTGAATTTTTTTTGTAAACAGCTTCAAAATGGAGCTATTTATACAGAGTACATAAGCAACAGGCTTGGTCTTAAACATCAAGCTGGGGATTTCCTGGTGACAAAAGCTATTTTTAGACAGCCCTGTGCCACTCCTCTTCCAGCCCATAGTGTAGAGGTTGTGTTGGCGTGGGGTGTTGGCCAAAGCATGTGGTGTTCAGCAGTCCCCTGCTAGTGAATGTCCCCTTAGGGGCCACTGTAGCCAAAGCGGAGTTAAGACCAGTCTTGAGACCTAGCAATTCAGGGCTGCTCTAAACTATGCCTGGACTCAAACCAGGGCCCCGCAGCTTCCAGGATTGCAGTTTCCCCCCATATTTCCTATGCCTAGTTTCCATTGGGTGCAGCAGAGTATTGAGCAGCCATATATTTTAACTGGTAGCAGAATGAGGCCCTCTTCACTGCAAAAGTAAAACACCCCCCCCCCCAACAAGTTAGGAGACTAGATTTCAACATGGTTTAGCCCCCCAACATGGTTGAAACATTTTGGCCTTGAAATGTAGATGTAAAAACCTTTTGTTTTTAGCCATGCCCCTGAATCATACTAATATTTTATTGTACAGTACATATGATCATTTCTGTCTGCTGATAGTTATGTGTAAGAGTATATTATAGCCTTGTACTGTGTAGTGATGTAAAGAATATTGATGGCAGGGTGGATGACTGGGGTTTATTTTAAAACCAATTTCTATTTTAATATTAGATACATTGGGTGTTGGTTTTTTTGTTTGTTTTTGGTTTGGTTTTTTTTAATAGTCACTGCATTCTACTTTAGGCTATGAAGCCTCTGCTGCAACCACATTATTTTGGTCGACCACCAAATCATTTAAGCTCGTTTTTTTCCTGTAGCCCCATCTAGGATCTTTATTAAATACGTGATGTTGAGGCAAGAGTTTTAACAGGACACTGATCCGTCTATCCCTTGGTGTAAATTCCACTGAGCTATGCCTTCATTTATTTAATTCATTGCAACTACTTATCTGTTAATTGACCATTTATAATCCAGTGGAACCATAACAATGACCTATGCATTAAAATGAAAGTAATGGAGTATCAGCCTGACCTGGAGCTAGCCCACCTTGAGAGCACTGACAGAATGACTGCCCCACTGGATTAGAGAAGATATGGTTTATATTAGTGACCTGAAGAAAGTTCATACCCTCTGGGAAAAGTTTGTTCCATGGAATGGCAGTGTGATTAATGGCTTATTTACAGCACTGACATCCAGGCTGTCAGAACTCTTCATCAGCCTTTGATGTAAAACACACTAAGAGGCCCTAGGTCATTCTTATCTGCTTAGAGGAGAGAAATCAGAAATGAAGAATGGTTGAGTATGGTTAACATATTGGCACTAACACTCTCCACTAAGGAAACGATGCGAGAGAGCTACAAGGTCACTTACTTCACTGGCCTGAATGGTGAAACCATACGGCTGAAGTAGGTAATACTTCATTCCACTTTTATGCATGATCTAGCAAAGGAACAGCATAACAAGGCACATGGTCAAGGAACAGATGGATGCTTGCATCAAGTACCCTGAGAGGCATGAATCTTAAGGCCAGATGCACCAAGGAATGAAGAAGTGCATGTTCCTGAGTACAGTATGAATGCATGTCCTGATGTGAGTTTATTCTAATGTGTGTCTGTGGGCACTTCCATAGTATTCAGCACAATAACACATGTATGAAAAGACTTCCTCCCCATCATCGGTTCAGTATAGCGTGATGGCTGAGTTTATTGAGGGATAATAGGATTTTCTGAAAGTCTCCTTGGAGAAAGCTGCCACGTGCACATGAACTCACTTATTATTCCCTTGTTTTAGTGGACCATGAGGTTTGTGGGCTAGTGCTGAAATAGCTTCAATCATTCCTCTCAGAGGAGTATGGATGGGAATCTGCTCCTTGGCCTCCATAACACTTGCCACAGGGATTCATCCATTTCCCTGTATCACTGGACAGCTAATGAATGAGGCCACTAGGAGAAATGTTGATACAATGTGGACAGAAATGTCAAATGTGCAGATGATACCCCTGGCTCTATATCACCTTAACAAGGGACGTGAACATAACTAAGATGTCAGCAAGATGCATGATTTCCCAGCTCTTGAGGATCCTGGTCAAAATAGTATCTGGATGAAGAGCAGCTGGATGAAGCTAAATCCAGAGAAGAATTGGAGTAATGCTACTTATTGGATTTTGGACATGACTTGCAGACTTGATTATTGTAATGGAATGTTCACAGGAATGAAACTATTGACTTTTAAAAAGCTCAGGGTTGTTCAAAATACAGTAACCTGCTTACTCGCAACACTGACTTCCAAGAGCATATTATGCTGGGCTTCAACTTTTTTTTTTAAAACTTTTTAGAATACAGAGTAAAATTCCTAATCTTTCCTGAAACCATCTACATAATGGAGGACAATGTGGCTAATGAGTCATGATCTGCAATGAAATACTGTATTCAGTGTACATGCGGGTTGGAATTCTCAACCTCTTAGAGCAAGTTTCCTCATCTTCATTTTAAATCTTTCCCAGATCATCCTCCTGTTAAGATTGTTGAATTTTTCAGGGCTGTCCAAGTGCTCTGTGGTCAGGACCCTGTATCCTAAGCAGCATGTGACACTGAAATTATGTTGCAGGAACCTCAAAACAAAGTAGGCTGTCCACCAGTTCTCCCCTCCATCCTACCCCACGAGCACTCATGTAGTATCCCCAGCTAATTGTAATGTACAGTGCTCCAATATTTTAAATGTTCAATATGCTGCAGCTTTTTGTATAGACAAGGAGTAATTGCAATGTAAAAATTGTGAGGGGGAAAAGTGGAGTTTTTGGCAGCTAGTTTGTGCAGACAGAAGGCTCACAGTACAGTGGTCTTCCTCACTCTGCTCTTGCTGGAGCTACATGGGGCTTATTGGAACTTGGCGGTTTCAAGGATTCTGCCTTCTCAGGTAGAGGGAGAGGAGAAAGATCACCATAGGACTGGTAAAGATTGAGGTGAGGTCATGCTAATAAGCTTCCTGTTCCCGCCAAGATACTTCTTGCCTACCATGGCTGAAACATGTGCTGTCTTCTGAACCAGCTGGCCTGGTATACAGTAGTTACACATGGCCATATGAGGCTACCATATTCCTTACTGTCATGCAAATCCAGAACTAGGATTTGGCTTCTAGAGAACAAAAAGATCATTCACAAGCTCTTTTATTGTACTTGTGAATTTTACAGAGTTGGCAAAGGGCCAAATGTGGCTTTCTGAGCCATTTGTGACTGTCACATCTGCTTCCTAGTGCCCCTCCTTATCTTATGAGGGAGACGAAATACACTCTATGCCAGCCCTGCACAGAGTACGTCCCCTGCGTGTGCTGGGCAGCTGTGCTACCTGGTGCCTTGGGGGCAGGTTGGAGCTAAGCCTCCACCCATCTGTATTGGAGGAGGAGGGGCAGCTTTGCAGAGGCTGCTTTGCCCCAGCTCCCCTGCCCACTTTCTGCTACCAGCAAGGGTGCCTTATGCTACCTTGCTCTCCTGCATGGGTGTGCAATGATGGGCCATGGTTTTGGTCCAAAAACATCTCCTGTCAGAAGTCTGGTTTTGAGCAAGTCACTTTGTCAATTTTCCTGGAGCATCCATTTAAATAGCATATCAAATTATATAGTCTATGTACCAGATCCTGTATTTGATATAGCTTATAGCGTCAGAGATTCCAAGGCTAGAAGGGACCATTGTGATCATCTAGTCTGACCTCCTTTTATAACACAGACCATAGAATTCCCCCAAAATAATTCCTAGAGCAGATCTTTTAGAAAAACATTCAATCTTGATTTGAAAATTGTCAGTGAGGGAGGTGCCACCATGACCCTTGGTAAATTGTTCAAGTGGTTAATTTAACCTCACTGTTAAAAATATATACCTTATTTCCAGTCTGAATTTGTCTAGCTTCAACTTCCAGCCATTGGATCACGTTATATCTTTCTCTGCTAGTTTGAAGAGTATCAAATATTTGTTCCTCATGTAGGTACTTATAAACTGTAATCAAGTCACCACCTTAACCTTCTCTTTAAGCTAAATAGATAGACTCAAGAAATTCAGTCACTACAAGTCATGTTTCTTAAGTCAGACTTCTACATATTAACTTCCATGGTTCTTGCAGTGGACTAGAGTATAGTGTCTGACTGTCATTGCATTGTATGTAGCATTTCAAGTGTCAGACCTCAAGAATAACATGCAGCAGATATGTTTGCTGTCTCTTCAGCCCGTTTTCTAAAATTGCTATACAGTCAATCTACTTTCAAAGCATGCAGACTGACTAACAAATATATCCTGGCTTGAGAGTGAATATTTTTATAACTAGCCCCAAGAATATTTTTTCAGTAATTCATCTATGAAGTATTTTCCTTAATGACTATTTAGAATCCATTGACAGACTAATTTGTTGCCCTGAAAGGGTCTTTACAAGTTTCTATTCCAGCTGGAAAAGGTACTGTGGTTAATAGTCAAGCTTGACAAATACACTGATTCATCTTTGTTACAAGGTACTGCTGCTTTGTCATTCTCAATTTAGCAAATGCCCATGGGCTTTGCATGGTGTGTCTAAGGCCGAGCTAAAATAAAACCTAAATGGATATATGATGCTGTCAAACTGAGAGACCAAACAGCAACAATTCTCCAGGCATAATAATCTGTATGAGTCGTAATGGATTTCTCCTGAAAAGTACAAATACAGAATGGGCATAATCCTGCTGCCATTCAGGTTGACAAAACTCCCATTGATTTCAATGAGAACAACACCAAGCCCAAATATAGTGAAGTGAATCAACACAGCTATTGTCCTAGCAGGATCAAGAAATGTGGTGTCTTTTGTGCTTTTTTGTTTGAAATGTATTGTGTGATTTCAGATTTGCTTCCCTAGTTCTTAACCACTGCTGTACCAAATAAAAAAGCAATGGTGGCACAGAAATATTTGACATACTTAGGACCTGATCCTGATCCAGTTTGAATTGGGATTAGGATCTGACACTAACTTTGATAACGTTATCTCATACGTTGGATTCCCTAAACATATACACACAGTGTATTGAAGAATGTTTGTCCCATGCTTAAGGCACTGAATGTGGGCTCAGGAGCACACTGACATTCTGTGTGACCTTATTTGTTTTACTGTAGGGCCTAGAGGCTGTAACTGAGATACTGGGCCCATTGTACAAGGTGAATAGGATGAATTCAAACTTGAACAGGTAAAGAGAAGGGCTACTAGGATGATCCGAGGAATGGAAAAGCTGTCTTATGAAAGGAGACTCAAGGAGCTTGGCTTGCTTAGCCTAACGAAAAGAAGGTTGAGGGGAGATATGATTGCTTTCTATAAATATATCAGAGGGATAAATACCGGAGAGGGAGAGGAATTATTTAACCTCAGTACCAATGTGGATATAAACTGGCCACTAGGAAGTTTAGACTTGAAATTAGACGAAGGTTTCTAACCATCAGAGGAGTGAAGTTTTGGAATAGCCTTCCAAGGGAAGCAGTGGTGACAAAAGACCTATCTGGCTTCAAGATTAAACTCAATAAGTTTATGGAGGAGATGGTATGATGGGATAACATGATTTTGGCAATTAATTGATCTTTAACTATTCATAGTAAATAGGCTCAATGGCCTGTGATGGGATGTTAGATGGGGTGGGATCTGAGTTACTACAGAGAATTCTTTCCTGAGTATCTGGTTGGTGAATCTTGCCCACATGCTCAGGGTACAGCTGATCACCATATTTGGGGTTGGGAAGGAATTTTCCTCCAGGGCAGATTGGAAGAGGCCCTGGGGTTTTTTTGCCTTCCTCTGTAGCGTGGGGCACGGGTCACTTGCTGGAGGATTCTCTGCCCCTTGAAGTCTTTAAGCCATGATTTGAGGACTTCAATAGCTCAGACATAGGTGAGACGTTTATTGCAGCAGTAGGTGGGTGAGATTCTGTGGCCTGCATTGTGCAGGAGGTCAGACTAGATGATCATAATGGTCCCTTCTGACCTTCAATGTCTATGTATAAACACACAAGAAGACAGCCCCTCTCTGGAAGAGTTGGCAGTTTTGTGCAAGTCATTTAATCTCTTCATGTCTCTGTTCCCCATTTATAAAATGGACATGGTGGTGGTGGTGATCATGATGATGTCGTCTTGTCTGTTTAGTTTACAGGTTCTTTGAAGCAGGGACTGTCTCTTGCTATTTCCTTGTACAGTGCCAAGGGAGCCCCTATCTAGGTGGGGCAAAATGGTCATACTAATAATAGTTGTACTTTAATGTATAGAACGAAAGGTAAAGAGCTCTGATCACAATCCCCCGATGCTTTCATCATCATAAACTGCAGTTGATGATGGTCTCCACCTTTAATTCTCAATTTTCTGTCATTTGAGGTCTTAAAAAAATAGATCAAGTCCTTATTTTGTTTTTAATTGCTTCAAATGAGTTTTACCACTAAAGGGCCTGATCCTGCAGTCATTACTCAAGTGAAACCGCCGTTATTGTCAGTGGGAGATGTGCCAAGTAAAACTGAATGTACAATCCCTCAGCATAATGTGTTAGCAAGCACTGAGTCAGCACAGATGCAGTTTGTGCATACTCTAATCAAGTACATTACATGCTTACTTCGGTGTGATTGTTATGAATCATCTGTTCCTCACTGAGGATTTCCTATCTATTTCCATTTGGGGTGTTGATGTGATAGAGCAAGTAAGACCCACATCAGATGAGTGAAATGTTTGGGTCCTTCATAATAAGGAAATTCCCAAAGACTTATTTGAAAATCTGTCAAACTCAAGAATTTACCCAACCACTTGACTTTTCTTCTTGTGTGGTGTCATTGGGAGCTTCTGTATCAGGGTGGCAAGCAACTAAATTAACCTTAGTCTAGAGGCACTTGACCTTTAGGAAATCTCATGGAAGAATCTGAACAGGAGTTGGAAACTGATTAGTTTTAATTCAGCCCAGACTCTCACATTGTGCCAGGCATTGGATAATGTAGTCACTGAGAAACTAACAGGAGACGTCAGAGTTTTATGTTATACCTGGGAAAGAATCCCTCAGCACCACTTGGACTGGGATCTCTTGGTTGCTGAACTCGTCCTGCCTCTTGGAACCCAGTGCATGTTGAAAGACCAATGGATTAAACATAGGTCTAGTTAAGCCTATTCAAGTATTTTAGTCCTTTACAGGCTATTGATTTTAATCACCAGAAAAAATAAGCCTTAGTCTTAGAACCACAAAGTTAAAAAACATACCTGAAGTAGACATGTTAAAGGAATGTATATAAATCAATGTATGTGATATTATCTATATACCAAAACACAGAACAGTTAACATAACCTAACTGCAATGAATGTAAGGACCAGATTATGAACCCTTACTCCTATTGGTGAATGGCCCATTGCACTTTGAGCTTTGATGTGAGTGTAACTGCTCACCAGATCAGGCTCACAATCTGGTCCTGAAAAGACAGCAACAATGTAATATTCTGTGATTATCAGTTTAAGAGTTTTCAATGGAGGTTTGAGATAGTAAGTAAATAAGATTTCTTGGTAAAGCATGCTGGAAAAATATCTACCTGATGTTCCTATTGTAAGGGCTTCCTTAAGGTATTCACCACAAACGTATAATTTACAAAGTTCTAAGATTTTTTTTTAACTCCATAAACCTAGATCATCAAATGCGAGAGTTTCACTGCAGAGCTACAGCATTCTTTAATTCAAACTTATTTTTTAATTTATAATTTTTATTTTATTTTTTTTATTAGAAGTTGGGAAGGAGGAGTGGGGGAGAGAGAGAACACAAGAACATTGCCAGAAAACAAGATATTTGGTATGGGGGAACAAAGTACTGTACTGAGTAAAGATACAGGGGTCTACTAGATGCTGACTGAGGCCCCTGGTTGCCAGAACATATTGCACCTTACAAAACTTGTATCCACATAATGAACTATGTGCACAAACCAGAGTAGTCACCTCTCTAATTAATGGGTCAGATTCTGACCCCCCCTTATTTGCACTAAGTAGTGCCTGACTCCAGAAGTATTCCATTGAAATCAATGGGATTGTGTGTAGAGTTAAGTGCTACTCAGTGTGAGTAAGGGTATCAGAATTTGGCTCTATTTAATTTAGATCTGCAACAAGTTAGTTAAAGCTGCAACTACCAGGATTTGTGCCTGCAGATGAATTTCTAGTGAAAATAAATTACATGTAGAAACTGGCCACTTTCTGAAAATTCATAACGCGGTATGTCACCAACAATCAGCCTGGCCCTGCAGGCCTTGCTCTGATAAAACTTCCACTTATCTCAGAACTTCAGGATTAGGACCAATAACTCCAGATATCATATAAGTAATGGGAGTTGATTTTATAACGTAGTGCCTATTAATGGATACAAATTGAAGCAAAGATACAGGAGAGTATGAGACCTAAAACGAACATGTAATTCCCTTGGCACTACACTGAAGGCACTCCAAAAGGCTATACTGTTACAATATGTTCATCTGAATGTAGGGATATAAGTTCTTATAAAGCTTTCACTTTATGTTGGCTGCAAAGTTCTTTGACCACAGGAAAATAGACAGATTAGCTGCAAGTAAAATACAGCTCAAGATGCAGCTTTGTCAGGAAAACCACTTGGGTGTCCAAGTCAAATTAAAAGGCCCCCATTGTTTTCCTTAGCTCATTTGGTTCTTTAGTCTTGGGGAACCATGCCAGGATGACTGGCATAAAGAACATTTTGTGAAGATTTAGTTGCATACTGGTCAGTCTTGGACCAAGATTTTTAAAGAGCAATTCACTTTTTGGTGCCTCAATTTCTAGGTGCCCAATCTGAGATAACTTTAAAAGAGCTTGATTTCCAAAGGGCTGGGTCTCTGGTGCTTTCTGAAAATCTGGTCTCTTTCAGGCATTTCAAGTGGGAAAACCCAAACCACTGAAGCATGCAAAATTACTAGTTAGTTCTTAAACTGCTGACCTCCATTCTCTGACCTATCTTAAAATTAGACAGAAGCATCTCATAGATGATTTTTCCAGAGTTGAGAATGTAGCTATTTAACATAGATTCATATTAAAAATTAAAATAACCTTGCTCTTTTGGACAGTATTTACATTGGATAGCTTTGACTGATGAACTAGTTTGAGTGATGGTAGAAAAATGCTCACCATATGTCCTTTCTTTTATTCCAGATGAGTGGATACATATATGTTTTCTTAAAATGAAAAGACTTCTGTAGGAACTATGGACAGAAACTATATTCCCCTGTGAATAAGGGGATCTGGTCAACTCAGATATTTCCATCCTTAAGAAGCACTACATTTTCCCAATTTTAGTTAATCAGAGAAATTTAGGGTTGGAAGGGACCTTGAGACTTCATCTAGTTCAGTCCCCTGTGCTGAGGACACTTAGACAATCCCTGGCAGGTGTTGGTCTAACCCAGGAGTAGGCAACCTATGGCACGCATGCCAAAGGTGGCACAGGAGCTGATTTTCAGTGGCACTCACACTGCCTGGGTCCTGGCCACTGGTCCGGGGGGCTCTGCATTTTAATTTAAAATAGAGCTTCTTAAAAACCTTATTTACTTTACATACAACAATAGTTTTGTTATATATTATAGACTTATAGGAAGAGACCTTCTAAAAAAATGTATTACTGGCACGCGAAACCTGAAATTAGAGTGAATAAATGAAGACTCGGCACACCACTTCTGAAAGGTTGCCGACCCCTGGTCTAACTGGTTCTTAAACATCTCCAGTGATGGGGATTCCACAACCTCACTTGGAAGTCTATTCCAGTGTTTAACTGTCCTTTATCATTAGAAAGTTTTAATGGTGCATAGACTATTTGCCTGTACGTTCATAAAGAAGTATGCAGCTTTCTTCTTGTTTCATGTGATGTTCTTTGCTTCTGTTTTTTTTGTTTTTGTCTTTTGTTTGTTTGTTTTTGCATATGTAGTTGCACAGTGTAGTTCACACTGACCATTTTTAATCAATGCAAAAAGCAAATTTGCGTCATATTGTGGTAGGAGTGTGAAAGCTTAGACAGTGGCAGTACCATGCTGGGGACTGACTGGTACTTTTAAAAAAAAATCCATTTTTTTTATTTCAAAATCCCACTGGAATTGCTGCTTTTTTGCCTTCAAGGTATGTTGAATCTTTGCTGTGGAGGAGAATGAACACAATGCCTTAAAATCTCAACTGCCTATCAGCATTTCCAGATGTGCAACCAGGACTCAATGCATCTTTCTCAAAGCTCCTTTTCAACACACAGAACAGCCAGCAACACTGTTCAGAACATATGGAAAAGGCACCAAATGTCTGACCTTCTGCTGGAAGAGACCTTTACTTGGGATCTGCCCAGTGTGTATCTTACATAGAAACCAGCGCTAAGTATACAAAGCAAAACCACATTTTTGGCTGCGCTGAAACAAATTGCAGCCCCTCACACTCCAAAAGAATGAGGAGTACAAGAAAAGGAAGAGAAAACTAAAGCATATGAAGCAGAACAAGTCCAACAGGCTTCAATCCAAACTATCCAAAATGTTTTGTTTAAATGAAAATAGCAAGGGAGTAATTTTGGTTCATAGACACAAGATTTTTTTTTTTTCCAAGAGGTGCCCTGGAAAGCATCAGTCTGTTCTTTTTGCACATACATCTACTTGAATATTAATTTTAATGAATTGTTGTTTTTGCTTTATATGAAAGAACTTGCAACAGAAAAGAGAAGTGTTTGTTGCTGAGAATAGAAAACCATTATAAGTCAATAATATATCCAAAGAGGTACATGTATTTTCCATCACACACATTCATATGCTATTGCTAATATCCTCCTCCTTTCCCTCAAAACAATGGGGTTTCATTCTCCTCACTTTCTTCATATAACAAAGCACTGTACCGTTATGCGAGGAAAATCCCCAAAGAACATGAAAGCAGAAACCTAAAGCATGATTTGTTGCTTTTGTATTCTAGCAAGAAGTGCCTGTTCCCATTATTAGCAATACTTAGAATTCAAAGTATAATTGTAATATATAAGCTCTTCACCATTTCATCCCTAAGCCTTAAATGCGGGGAAGTGTATTCTTTTGCAAATTTCTGGGATCGACGGAAGCATAATACAAAATAGATGTCTATATTATAAGAAAGTCCTGTTTTTCCATGTCAACAATGTCCCATAGACTTAATAAGTATAAATGAAGATGGTGTCACTAGTTTCTGCAAACCCCAGTAATTACCAATTTGCCTGCTAGGCAGAACATTTTACCGATTTTTGTTTCTGAAGCAGCATTAGTAGGATTAGTAATTGCAAGAATGAGTCTTGGTAATGGCACAGGATGCCCAGCTTGTTAATCATTAATTTTGTGGATAAAACAAAAGATCTTAAGTTGGGTCAGCCCACCATGCGTAGCCAGATTCTTTGGTGGTGTGTGGCCACTATGCATAGCACAGCTGGCATAACCTGGCCCTAAAACTCAATAGCCAGACCAGGAAGGATCATCTCAGCATAAAGGCTATCCTCCAGTGCTATAGACCTGGTTTAGGAACCCATCACCCCCAACTCCTGCTGTCATCCTAGCAGGAAAAAGGAGGCATGATCAGAGGAATGGAGCTTGGATGTCCTATGTACTACCAATTCCTGTTACATTTTCAGACCTTTAGACACACTTGTTGCTCGCGCAAACCAGAGGAGCCTCCACACTGCTCAACTCCAAAGTAGCAGGACAAACCTGCAACAGGATCAGGGGGAGTGGAAAGGGGACCTTACACAGGCAGCCAACCTGTGTTCTCTACAGATCAGCAAGGGTCCAGAATCTGGCCCAATACATTCAATGTTTTCCTTGTAGTTAACCTCTACCTGTCTTTAAATTTAGAAGGAGAGTGGCTAAAATTAAATAAAAATACTTCTTACTCTCATACTGCAAAGCACCATGAAGTCACATAAAAATGAACAGTAAACACAATACACAGGCATCATTGGCCAGCGATCTTCCTCTACATAAGAATGTCAGTGTAAATAAAGATTGTACATATATTAATTGCATTCCTCTCCTCCACCCTTCATATATTGCATGTCTGAGATTGTAATCTGTTGTGCACAATGTTGCACAGTATTTGAGTAGACCGTGCCTATCACCTTTGTGAGTGCTACTTGAATACAAGTAATTAATACCTATACAGAATTATGTCCTGCATTTCTATAAGGTTACACACAAATATTTATGCTATTTATGCTCAGATCAGTCTAAACTTCTTTCATTCCAGTTCTACTTCAAAAGCTCATTACTATTTTTTGTTGTTGATGCTGTTGTGTTTGGAAATCTGAGGGAAGGACCATAGCAGTTGGGTGGTTAATATCTATTTTTTTGGGGGGGGGGGACTTTCTGGGATTTATATGGGAAACACAATTATATTTGATTTCATACTCAGATTAAACGGCTGCCCTAGGACACAAGCTATATTGCTTTTTGTGAACTGTTGAAAGTCACTATTTTACTTGCCTGAATATTGTCTGTATAATAATGCCTGGAGTTCAGTTTCCCACATCACTTTGGAGAGTGATTGTTTGGCTCTAACCTTTCTTCTCAAATTCACATGTGCTGATGATGTATTTGTCTTTCACTCTGGCTGATCAGTAGGACTTGTCAGGATTAGGTTAGAAACTATCATTGTGATGCTTTCCACAGGCAATAAAGAATATTTACATTCTGAAGTTACACTTCAAACAAGGGAGATTTAGGGTTTGTCTGCATGGAAAGTTGCACGGGTAAACCTAAGATGTGAATTTAAATCAATATAGTTAAACTGGTGCAAACCTCTGTGTGAACACTCCGATTTTAGTTTGAGTGCCTTATTTTGGTTTAGCTTAAGGTGATTAGGAACAGGTTTAACTAAACTATAATAAACTGTTCTGATATTAAAATAAGAGTGTTCAGAGTCTTGTACACCAATTTAACCATACCAGTTTAAAAGCCAGTTCAGGTTGTATAGGTGAAACTTTCTTGTGTATTAAACTTTAGCTTGATATTAAATCCTTCCAAGAGGGAGATTTTGCTGATGTATCATTTGAAGTTCACCATCTAGTGGATCAACAAATAGTGATCATTCAAGTGATTTAAAGATGACTTATCTAAACTGATACCTGGATTTCCATTATATTTATAAGCATCTTTCCAAACCACTGTGCATCATCCATACCACTCACAGATATTTTAGGTAATTATTATTACACACCTCTCCAAAGCCTTTTAATATTAGCTTGCAGATTGGTGTCAGGGAAAACTCTACAGAAGCCTGCCCTGTTTTGTATAGAACTGAACACATGATTAATGCTTAAAAATAATAATAATCATACAGTGTCTGACATATGGTAAATAATTAATCATAGCTGAATCGTGAAGGCAACTGATGGGAGAACACAGCAATAGCCAAGGGGCACACTGTGGAACTAGTGAAGGATGAAGAGACAGAAGAATAGGAGATGTGAAAGCAAAGTGGCCAAAAATGAAGTAGCACTAAAAATGCTAAGGAATCTGAACTGCTGCAAGCAACCAAGGAGAGCTGGGAGGGGTTCAAAGTAACCAAGGAAGAGGGGATAAGGAGAGACCCTGAGTAAGTATAGTATGTGCTGGCAGAGTCCAGTCATAGCCAATGAAGTGAGATAGAAGGATCCAGTCCAGGCAGCCTTCTACAGTACCAGAAAAGTTGCATAATACCTTTGTGGAAAGCTTTGCCCATGTGTGTTTATAGGTGGCTCTCAGGAAGCAATGTAAAATTGAATGCCAAATCTTTATATTTCTCTTACTGTAAAAGTCTGTCAGACGAATCCTTCAATCACCCTTAAGTGGCTACTCTGAGGCTTTTTCATTGTTCCTTGGAAATGAAGAGGACATGAACAGAAACATGCCACAGCAGTCAATGGGAACCACTTCTGTGCATTCAAGAAAAAAATACAGCCTTTGGAATCTTTATATATGTGGATTAGAAGACAGATTGGCATTGCTGCAGAGGAAAAATGCTCTGGGGAGGGTTTTATGTTGCTCAGCTGTGATGCCCTGAGCAGATTAACAGGCAGCATTTCTGGGGTCTGCAGGGAGTTCTATCCAGTTGTTTTTGTTTAGAGAGATGATGGCTGTGACATTAGGCCTGGTAGGTGTCACTGTACTTGGAGTAGTGCCGTGTTCCTTGTCAATGTTTCTAGATAGTCTGCCTACTAGAAATACTTTTTTGCTGGTGCTATAAAGGCATGTTGGAAGGAACCCCTGAGCTGAAAAAAAACCACACACAGAGATAACTGGATACAGCACATATGGGTGTATATAAATTTTTGCTAGGGTCTATTTATTGGAAACCCCTTGTCCTTCCTCTCCCTGTAAGACTGTTTATTTCTCACAGTAATAGGAGAATTTAATGTAAGTACATAAGAATTGCTAGTGATCTGGTTTGGAACAGATAAATGGCCTATCTAGTTTCGTATACACTTTCTGCAAGTAGCAGATGCTTCAGAGGAAGGAGCAAAGCACATAACTGCAATATTTCAACAGGACTGATGGTTTTTCTTTACTGAAGCCCTGGCTCAGTTTGCGACCTGAAACTTGCATTGATGACAATGAGGAGGGGAGTGTTAGCAGTGATGGGCACACAGGCTAATAGTCATGGTCTAGGATCTAAGTGTCACCCAAGTAATTGAACTATAAAGGTTTCAGTGTGTCCCACTCCAGCATTTACATGGGCCTATCCTCTGGTTGGGTGCAGCTGAATTTAACTTGTGTTCCAGTATCGTCTGATGCCCTTGTACTCCAGTTTCTCTACAGGCAAACAGCTAAGGGACCCAGGAGCTCAATGAGGGGGGAAGTTTGTTGAATTTTCTGTTTCCCACCCCTTGAAGTCAGGAGAGGGGGAGCTCACCCCACCAAGAGTTGGATCAAGCCTGTTCTTTACCAGTGTTCAGGAAAGGGTGCAGGACTGAGCAGCAGAGTTATCTTCATCTCCCTAACTCTAGTGAGAGAGAACAGAGCCAGGATCCTTACCATGTCCTCTTCCCCAGCAACAAAGCAAGACAAGCGGGGATGGGTGTCTGCTGCTTTTCTCCTCCTCCTCTTCGGGTACTGGGAGGAGGGATGTGTACCCGACAGCTCAGGCCAGCAAAGGGAGGAAAATCCAATCAGTGCTACTCCTGTAGCTCTCCTTCACTTGATAAATATTCTGCTGTCATTCATACTTTTCAGCATATGTATTCTCAGCTACACCAACTTATATCATAGAAACATCTATAATTTTGTTGTTTTTTTAAGTACTAAGCCATTTGCTTCAGTAATATCCTAGAGTCTCTGCTCCAGCCTCCTTATAGTCTCCTTGCCCAGCCACTCCCAGTCTCCCTAGCTCTGATCTCAGTTTCATCCTCACCTCAACCAGCTCTTGGGTCCCCTATAGCCCCCCAGAGTCACAGTCTCTTCATCCCAATTTTCTCTCTCTACCACTCCATTCCTTCCTCCCCCCGCAGGTCTGAATCTTCTTTCTTCCTCCATGCTGCCTCAGGAGGGAGCATTGAGAGCACCAGGGAAACAGTCAACATGCTCTCGGCTCCTCTGCCTAACACCACAACAACTGGGAGCAGCCATTGCAGGGGAAGTGTTGCTCAGCCCCTTCAGCGGTAGCATGGAACATCCTCACCACAGACACAATCTTCAGAGAATTTGCAGTCTATTAGGGAACCCTGCAGCAGCAAGTCTCAGAGCCTGGGTTAACTGAGACAGGCTCATGCTGCAGGACTAAAAAATAGCCATGGAGGCATTCTCATTTGGACTGGAGCCTGGGCTTTGAAACCTCTCGCAAGTGGTGTGGGTCTCAGACCCCAGGCTCCAGTCTGAGCAGGAATGTCTACGCTGCTATTTTTAGACCCATAATGTGAGACCCATGAGCCCAGTCAGTTGATCCAGGTTCTGAGATTAGCTGATGTGTTTTATTTTGTTTTCAAGTGTGGACCTACCCTGTGAATCTATGAATAACCAAAAAGTTGTGAGAATTTTTTAACATGGGCGAAACAACATTTTCCCATAATCTTATTTTCATAAAGGGCTGAACCATTTTTGCTGAAACTTCTCAGAAACATTCAGCCTGAGACTGATATTGGGCATGGAAAATTTCAGCTCGATCAGTTAAAGTTTGACAAAGTTATAAGCAACTGAAAATAAGATCTTAGAATGGGACATGGTGGGGAACCTTAACTAGAGGGGACCAGCTCTGGCTGTAAGCAACAAAGTTCACTATAAGCAGCCTGGCTGTGGTGGGACTTTGGGAGACCCAGATGTGGACAGGGGAGGGGTCTCGTGGATGAGCCCATTGAGGTAGAACCATGCACTCTGGGCTGCATAAAAGAAGGCACAGAGAGGACAAATGGGAAGGCGGTTGGGGGCACCGACAGAGCGGAGGGCATGAGAGACTACAGGAATCTTCACAAGGGAGGCACAGAGATATGTAGAGCTTTGTAGGTAGTGATAAGTAGCTTAAAATTTGATGATATATATCATAATTCAAGAGAGGAGTAAAAATGATATCTTAGACCTTCTTTCACATCATGCACAAGTTCCTCTAGAACAGCTAGGGGAATACACAGGACACATGTAGTATAGATTGGTACCAAAAAGAGACTGAACCTTGAAATCCAGGAGAGCCCTTACTCATGAATAGACTTGCACACAAGTGCACCCAGGCACCCTATTCTTCTGATGTCCATCTGAACAGGATGGCCTCAACTCCAGATTAAGTTACAAAGATGCACGTTTTAAAAATGCCGAGCATTGCAAAGTTCCTCCTAACTCTATAACAAATACCAGAGCTTTGCCAAGGCCTGAAGGGTTTCAGGTGGCTAGTGGGTCAATTAACCACCTAGAATGCACCTGGAGGAGGAGCTAGGGAATAATGAAGGTTAATTAAAAAGGAAGCACAGCCAAACAGGGGGGGCCTTATAAAGCCAGGTAGCTGAGAGGAGAAGGGGGCTGCAGAGAGAGAGAGTGTGAGCAGGCAGGTGGGTGCTTCTGCTGCAGTTACTCTCAGGTGAGTAGACAAGGTAGGAAGTAGCCTAGGGATAGAGCAGTAAAGTTTAGGATTGTGCAGACCTTGACTGGTAGTTGGAGGGTCCTTGGGCTGGAATCCTGTGTAGAGGGTGGGCCTGCGTTTCCCTACCAGTACGTGGAGAAGTAGCACTGTTAAAGGGACAGTGAAAGAGAAGACTGCCTGGGACAGTTGGTCCAAAAAGACTTTAGATACTTGTGAGTTTCCCAAAAGGGGAAAACCACAGTGACCTGGCCAGAAGGCAAAGCCATGAAGCAGGAGCAAGTTGAATCCCAAGAGAGCGAGACTGAGAGAGCGGTGGAGTGCAAGTGCAGGAAGAGGTGGCAGCCTGGCTGAGCTAATCCCCAGAAGTGACCAGAAGGAGGTTCTCCAGCAGTAAGTAGTGCACCCTAGGACAGGTCTATGAATAACTCTGACAACTATTCCATTTCAGTAAAGTTATTGCTTTAAAAATACACTTTTTTTTCATTGAGAACTGGTATAAGGTATCTGATACTTTCAGCACCTGGTAATGGGGGGGTGTGTGGAAATCAGGCTTGTCATAACGTATCTACTTACCTATTTATGGGTGTAATCCTGATTTCTTGACTCCCCTGAAATTAATGGCAAAACTCCCATTGACTTTAATGGGGCCAGGATTTCCCCCAACCTAGATAATCAGTTTAATTGATCTTCTGTATTTCTAGAGTTCTCATCTCCATAGTATGTATTAACTGCAAAGGATTTCATAACATTTAAAGCTAATTCCAAATAAGAGTTTAACTTACAAGAAAAATATTTCTATATTTATAGAGAAGCAAAATATAGTAATAACTTTGTAGAAGACTTAAGTTGGAATTTTTTTTTAAATGACTGCCTGAAGTTAGTTCCTAAATGTGTAGGTTTCTAAATTCTAAAGTAGGTATCAAAATATGAATTTAGGAGTCTAACTTTAGCCACTGTGACAAAGCTCTGTCCTTGCCTCTATGGGTCCCGCGTTTCCTGGCAGATTTTGCTAGCCTCAGAGGCTGACTGTGACCCTCCACGTAACCCTTCTCTCTCTAGAGACAAGGGTCACAGTCTACTGAGCCATTTTCATCATAAGCCAGCGAGGGAGGTGAGGAGAAGTTATCCTTCCTGGCACAGTCTCTGTTGTCTCACAGTCTCGGTGATTAATCGGGAGGGCAAAGGATGGGGGTGGGAAGCCCAGGCCCACCCTCTACTCCAGGCCAGGGACCCTAATAGTATCAGCTATGGTAGCTGACCTTTTAGAAACATAACATGTACAATTCCCTGGGCTACTTCCCCCCCAGCAGCCCTCACTTCCTCAAGCTCCACTTCACCCTTACCTTAGGGCCTCCTTCCTTGTGCCTGATATGGTGTGTACTACTCAGCCTCTCCAACAGCACAACTTCCTCCCACAGCTCCTGACATGCACCCCCACCTGACTAACTGGGAGGCTTTTAACTAGTTTCAGCCAGCCCCTGATTGGCTTCAGGTGTCCCAATCAGCCTAGCCTTCTCCCTGCCTTCTGGAAAGTTCTTAATTGGCCCCAGGTGTCTTAATTGACCTGGAGCAGCTTCCATTTCACTTATCCTGGTACCAGGGATTTGTTTAGCCTGGAGCTAATATATCTATCTCCTACGACTTTTCTATAGCCATCTGGCCTTGCCCCATCACACCACCTAACCTTGAAAAAGTTTTCCCTGAGTTTCTACGCAAATTGATCTTTGGCATACTCCAGAGTGCAGAGCTTGCTTCCAGCAAATGTGGCTGTGCATGGTTGGTCTGGTCAGAAGATAGACCATATGTCCTGACAACCTGGCACTGCAAATGCACTTAGAAAGAGAGGCCTTTCGTGTATAGAGGACGTGGCTATATAACGCCATGATTAAATGCCATTTTATGTAGCTATAAGTACAAGTGTTCTTAAAAGAAGGTAATGCCTTGATCCACTATTGGAAAGTGGCAAGAAACTCACAAGTGGTCCACTAAAAATGCTTAGGAAACTGGAATTTTCTACTGTCTCTTACAACCTTCCTGTAAGCACATACTTTATTCGCTGTGTTAGAGGTTTTCAGGTTACAGAAACAGAGCATTAACAGCCTAGAGATGGTCTTGACAGGGAGGCAGTGTGGTCTAGTGGATAAAGCACTGGACCATGACTCTGAAGTAGTAGCTTCTCTTCCTAGCCCTGCCACTGGCCTGCTGGGTCATCTCCTTTCTGTGCCTCATAGGTAAGTCCTGACTTCAATCGCAGGATGATTGTCAAATAATTGTTGCTGAGTTATGAACAAGACATGGAAAAGTAATAATGGACCTTTTATCAATAGCAGTAATTTGGAAGAGCCAAAAGACCTATTTGTTTAAGAAAAATTTGCTGGAACAATATAAACACTCAAGTATTCTATTGTACCTGCTAATTTTTTTGATAACCAGACATTGTGCTGCAACTGTATTACACTAATTTGTGTGTGGAGCTGACAGCCTGAGGCCCATCACGCACAGGGCTGACAGCCCAAGCCCCAGCTGTGATCAGTTTGGATAAATAGGGTTCTACTGTACTAATGGCGGGGGAAGTGTGTGTGTGTTGTAAACCTCAAAATGTATTGAAAAAATGTGGACTGTGCAAAGTAAGCTAATTTAAAATCAAAATTGTGGTAGAAACCAAATATTGCAGTTTCCACAGTATCACCAATTAAATAGGGCCTTACCCTTATGTAATATGCTGATAATGATACTTACCTCCTTTTTGTGAAGCACTTTGAGATCTGCTGCTGGTAAGTGCAAGAGATGGTACTGAGCCACAAAGTTCATTTCAGGGATTGGTGCCAAACATACCCAAAGGTTAACCATGTTCAGAACCATGAAGTTCTGATCCAGTGTTTTCCCCAGGAATTGAAATTGGGGTGTCAGGGCTGATGAGAGGTGAGACCATAAGGGTGAAGGTGGGCTGTATGGCACCATAGTAAAAACTGAAAAATGTTTCATGACCATTTTATCAAGTTTTAAAATCATCACACAAATTAAAGTTGGCTACTCAAGCCTTCTATGAAGCCCTACACCTACATCCTTCTTGGTTTCTTGTTATTTTGCACAACTCTGTTAATTTCTTGAACGCAATGCATTCATCTTTGGTGGCTTCTTGTGTGTCCAGTACTTCCATTCCTTCAATTGATATGCTCATTAGTTCATTCACATGATCAGGCAGAAGGCGACTTCTTTCAAAACACAAAATTCTATTCAATGATGAGGAACACTCAACTGTAGCTGTTGTGTCTGGGAGTAGCAAGAGATGAATTCCTACTTATTCAGCCCAGGAAACATAGCATAAAGATTGGGTTGAGCCACTAGTGATGATAAAAAAAAAAGTTGAAGTCAAATCTTCATTCATTCATCGTAGGATATTTCACTCTGTGTTCAAATTCTCTATTCTGTCCTGAGCACATGGCAGCCCCATTGCTGGTAGTGCCTCACTCCACTCAACTGTCAGTCTTTTATAAGACAGGGATCTGTAAAATCTACGTAGAGGTTGAGTAGAATCTAGAAGTCGCTGCTGTAGATTTTTAAGAATCAAGTCTCTGTACTTTTTCAGTTGTCTTAACAAACACTTCTTGTCCTCTTCGCTTAAGGATTCAATATAAATGCCTTCATTAGTCAACTTCTGGACTGAACTCTTTGTTTCTCCGAGTACTTTTTCAATGGATAGCTCTGATTGGTCCAAATGTAGCTTCTATTGCTGGACAAAGATCTACTACTGTTGTAGCAGATGCCTGGATGGCATTGTTTAATGGCCCAAGTGGTTACGAGAGAGAACGGCATAGTCTCTTCTGAACGTAGTAGCAAAAGTAATCTATCAGCCTCACTACTTAGAATATCAGTGTTGGAAGGGACCTCAGGAGGTCATCTACTCCAACCCTCTGCTCAAAGCAGGACCAATCCCCAATGTTTTTGCCCCAGATCCCTAAATAGCCCCCTCAAGGACTGAACTCTCCACTCTGGGTTTAGCAGACCAATGCTCAAACCACTAAGCTACCCCTCCCCCTGAACTCCATCCCCTCTTGGTAGATACTTTCCAAAGCCAGTAATAATGACTGGAGTAATTTTAAGACAACAGCCAAGGATCACTCATGAGAAAGCCAGAGGGTTTTTCCAGGTTGGACTAATTTGAACTTCAGTCCCACTGTCTCTCCTATATTTTCCAAGATATTCAGTCTTTTTGGGCTCTTGCTGAAAACAGAATATAATGAAGACATTAAATTTATAGCTTTTTTAAAATGTCTTTTGAAGAGTCTGCAGCTCGTACTAGCGCTAGTTGGAGTAGATGGCTCCTGCAGTGTGTATAGGAGAGACTAGGGTTACACTTTTCTCTGAGCAAAGATGTGCGCCACTATGTCTTCCAGAGAAGTTTGCAACTCCATCAAATGCACAAGTAGCCATCTGTTTGGGGTCCAACTGACAAGCATTTAACTCTGCTAAGCTGTGGGTTGTCACAGATGCAGCCAATCTGCCTTCTGTAACTTGAACATCTAGAAATGCATGTACTGGCCTACCACTGACATCAAGATAACGTACACAGTGACTTAATACTTGGTGACCATTTGCATTGGTGCATTCATCAGCCATGTATGCAAATTTTTTTCAATGTGGTGATAGAGTTCTTCACTTTTTCAACTGTTGAGTCTTTCACTGTTGCACCACATGCGTCTAGCCAGTCAGTTGAGTTTCTTGCAGAAAGATAGTGAGCATTTGCTGGTCTTGTTCGGAATCAATGTTCAACTTCAGGATGAACAAGTGACAATGCACTTAACATTGGCCTCCAGTTTGTAGTGTGTGGTATCTCTTACCTAAATAGAAAGTATGATGCCACAGCCATGTTTGTTCGCATGAACTATGTTGTGTAACAGCCTCATTAACACTCATCGGTGTTGTCCTTGGTCAGTGGAGACTCGGAGTTCAGAGGTGCTTTCACATGAGTTCACCTCCCAGGTGGGGGGCAAGAAGGCACCTTGCTCATTCCTCCAGCTGCTCACTGTTCGCTCTGGCCACTGTTGTTCCTTGTGTCACTGTTCACTCCATCGGTCTGTTGCCAAAGGCCCTGCGCCATCGCCTTCTGCTGCCACCTGCCACTGTGACCTCTGCGAGTTGGTCTCTTGAGGTTCCACCCAGCTCTCAGTGATTTCAGCTGAGCTCTCCGTGGGGGAACCTCACTGCTAGTGCAGACTGGGCCATCTCTTCCACAGAGACCAGGCTGTAGGACTCTGCAAGGTGGGAGGGTCCCAGAGCCCACATGTCTATACTGCAGTTAAACAGCCCCTTAGCCTGAGTCCTTTGAATCCAACTCTACTGGCATGGGCCAGCTGCAGGTTTTTAATAGGGTATGTCTACAGTGCAAAGTCTCCAAGGGTCAGGGTTTAGGTCACACCCTTCTCCTCAGCATTTCCTATTGGCTACTTTAGGCAGCTCCCTTCCCAGCTTATTGGGATCCACAAAAGCCATTCTCAAATATCTAATTTTCCCTGGGCATTGGATAGGGAGCCTTTGTGCCTGACCCAGGGCTGTGGATTCCATCTGGCAGCAGGGCAACTAAAGTTGATGTTGCAATGCTGAGCCCAGTCCCCTTTGTGGATTCAGCCCCTAGGCACTTTTGAAAGTTTTTTACCCTTTTGTCAATATGAAAACCTGGATGTTTCAAAACATGGCAGAAGTAAGGGTCTCCTTCTGCCAAGTGCTAAATGCCCTCAATTCAGTGACTTGAGAGGGTGAATTGAGGGTAATTAGCATATTGGAGGATCAGAATTTAAATTGACTATTGCATACATATGGTGCATGGAATATTGTATCACAAGTTGGTTGCAAAATATGGATAGCACAACACAGATAATATAATAGGCAAGGTATACAAGCCAAACAAACTATTACATAAAATAATAGACTCTTAGACCCTATTACTATATAAGGAAGTAATGAAATCTTTGGGTATTTCTTCAGACTAGTTTTCCTAAACCTATGAAACCGGAAATGCTTCAAAGGACCAAGGAACAATACAAATATTCTTTTTTCTCTTGTATGTTTAACCAACACACACATTAGTAAGCTGTTGCCAAATTTGATTGTATATATTTTGCCTTTTAAAGAGAATCTAATATAAACAATCTTTTTCAAACCTGGCAATTCCTTAAAGTATATTATATCACTGATCAGTATTTGAAGTTTTTTTGTGGTCTTGCACAGACCAAGAATTAGGCTTTGTGTTAGCATGCCTCTGAAGAGCTATTTTTGACCCTGGAACTCTGTTTCATAGTTGGTTGCCATCACTGTACAACAGTTTGCAAATCTTTGACACAACACAAAATTGATGATATTGACCATGTTCGTATAGAAAGGCAGGAGTTGTGCATGACCAGATTTGTCTGACAGCAGACTAGCCCTGCCCTGGCACCAATATGGAGGAGTACATCTCTTGGATGTAGTTTTTGTATATAATTTCCTGTGGCTTTTAAAAAAGCAAACTGAAAAAAACAGAAATTTCTTCATGTGGCATCATATTGATATCCACATGGCTTATCAAGAGGGTTGAAACCATTAGATCCATCACACAGACCTTTACTACTTGAGCTAACAGACTAACTGATACCAATAGTGGGTTGTCATGCTCTGTGGACCAACACTAGAAGTGACACTTTGGCCAGTAGGTTTCACAGATATCGCTGAGAGCAGATGAATGGTAAGATTGAGACATGTTGGGTTCCAGTCTAGACTTGGGAGGGACGTGTGCTGTAGTGGGCACAGGTTCTTCTGCCCACTCTTCCCCTCCCACCCCCCTGCACCGTGACCCCTTCTGCCCCATCCCCTCCAACCTGTCCCAATCCTGTCTCTTCCCCACCTGCAGCTCCTCCTCCCAGTTCCATTCTCCTCTCCTAGACAGTCCCAACTTCCTTGCCCAGCCAGTCCTAGCCTCTTTAGGTCTCCTCGTCCCAGCCATTCCCACTTCCCCCGGCTCCTTGCCCCCAGTCTCTTTGTTGAGGCAGTCCCAGCTTCCCTTGTCTCAGCTCCTAGTCTGAACCATCTTTCTCCCTTCCCTTGAGTCACCCCTCAGTGCACATTGCACATCCCCACTGGGTCCTAGTCCCCCTCCCCAGGGTTCCTGTACAATCTCAGTGGCCCAACAGGCTCCTTGTCTCAGTCTCTTTGCCCAGCCAATCCCAGTTCTCCCCTTGCACTGAGGCTCCTTGTCAGGTCTGTCTCCCGCCCCTTCTCCCCACTCCATTGTTTCCTAGTCCCAGTTTCCCCGCATCCGCTAAGCCAGCCTCCAGTCCCACCTCTAGCTCCTTGTCCCAGTCTACTGCCCCCACCAGCCGCAGGTCTGCCACGTCTTGTTCTTTGCATTTGAATTAAGCAGCTTACTCCTTCATACTGCCTGAGACCAGCTGGGAGTGTGTTGAGAGCACAGGAGAGAGTATCCCTGCTCTGGTGACCAGTCCAGAGCTGCAGTTGTGCCTCAAGTCCCATTCAGCCCTGGGCTGAGCATGCTGGTTGCAGATGGAATACTTGGGGAATCTAGCTGCAAAGCTCCAGCAAGTCTCCACTGAGCACGTGCAAACTTCAGTTTTTCAAAGGCTTCTAGTTTGGGCGGCACCCCCTTGCCAAATTTCAAGTCCCTTTGCCAAAGTATTGGGGTGCTAGAGGTTTCTCAAAAGTTTGCCAGAATTTTTTAATATGGGCAACACTGTGTATTGTCCTCTAGCCATTTTCTGGGAAACAGCTTAGCCGTTTTGTGTGATATCCTCCAAAAAAAATTCGGCCTGAGACAGACACTCAGCATGGAGAATTTCACTGCAAACAGTTGAAATTTGGCAAATTTACAGGCAACTGAAAACAGGGTCTTATAATTGGAAGTGCTGGGCAACCTTAATACTAAGGCAGGGCTGGTAGGTGATGCTATACATATACACAGTGAACTAAAAGAACATTTATATTTCCCAAAGCAGTGTTCAACAAAGTAAAATGGTTTGTAGCAAACTCTTATCTGTAGAACTGTATATGCTGTTGTAATATTATTTAGTGGGGGTAGCATTTTCACAGGTTTTATTACTACCACAAAGCATTTTGTTTATAACTATTAATGAAAAAAGGTATGTTGATCAGTAAACTACAAAGTAAGTGTTAAGATGAACTCCCTGTTACAGTGTGGTGTTGTCTTAAGCTTATGAGAATAATGGCACTGCATTCACTTTAATAGTGGTAACAGTGAGTAATTTTGAGTGTGTGTATATATTCCTCTGAGTTCTGAGGGTCCAGTAATGTACAACTTCTGCTCACCTCTGCATGTAGCCTCTAACTTTTTAGGTCCCAAGCTGTTACTTGTGATGCCTCCTGGATTTGAAACTGTCTTTTTCAGTCCAAAATGAAAATATTTGTTTTCTGGTTTGAAGGCTAGACAGACATATTAGTCAATTTTTCAAGCAAAATTTCATGAGTCATGGTAACATGCTTTACTAAAGTCTAGATATAAGTTGTCTACTCTATTCATTTTGTCCAATGATTTTGCAATTCAGTCAACAGAATGTTTGTTTGTTTCGTTTAGTGGCTATTGTGTATCACTTGCATGAAAGAGCAGTTCCTATTTTGCTTCAAATAGGGAAGCACATATCTAACCTGTAGCGTTAATGGCAAAAAGACTTGGATTGTAAACAACTAAATAGCTCTTCTTTAGGTAGCAGGACATGATATATATAAAACTGTTTCCCCCTTAAACCTTAACATATTAAGCATGGTGGGGGGGGCCAGGGAAACTGATCTCTTTCCCATTTTCTGGAAGCACAGCTGCATTAATATTGTGTGTGTGTTCTCTCAGGCTGTATCGGTCACATTGTGGAACGTGTCAAATAACAAGGTGACATGACTGGCACAGCATGACTGGATGCTCAGGGAAAGCCTCAGAGCTGAAATGTCACCTCTAATTCATTTATGGGTGTTCTAGCCTGTATTTTGTTTACCCTTGCCATTCTCTATAACTAGTTTGCTAGATCACACAAATGTTCCAACGCTACTATGACACTTCTTTCTTTGGCTGTCCACAATGTAGTATGACTCTCCTGAATCGGGAAGTCCAGGAGGAAAAATAGGTTCTGACACTGTTTTTCATTTCATACAGTGTAGCACAACTTGTTTTAACATCTGGTAACTTTAACTACTGAAAAAGAAGGGTCAGTTGTTGCCTTCTAAGTATGGCTTAAAAATTTGTGTGCACGTCCGTGTGAGCACGCGTGTTTTGTACAAAAATCTGTCCTGCTGGCTGTGTTTGACTTCAGTGGTTTAGGGACAAAGCCTGCCTGGCTCTTCAGGGGTTGTGAAGTGGGTTGTTGCCAACTCTTGCAATTTTATCACAGGTCTTGTGATATTCATTGTGTTCCTTAAAGCTCCAGCTCCTGGAATCATGTGATCACGTGAAACTCATTCTTTTATTATTTGTTTTTTCCAGTGCAAGTTCTGGCCTTTCATGGTTGTGGGGAAAAAAGGTTGAAAATCTGTCCCCTAAAGAGTCAAAATCAGAAGGCAAATAAAAACTCAGTTTGTTTTTTAAGTATCATGATTTTAGAGGTCTGACTCATGGTCTTTGAATGCCGGGGGCTGGTAAAACATGGAGCTCCTCTCCTTCCCCTCGCAGATGGGGTAAGGACATGCACAGTACCAGTGAGCATAGGGACTTTTCTCCTCAGTTCTTCCCTACCCGCAGGACAGTCCATAAAACTGAATAGGCATGGTGAGGGAAGGAAGCTGCATCCCTTGAATGGAGTGCTGAAGTGCACAGACGGAATCTGCACTGGGAACTCTCTGTGGCAGGACCGAGTGTAATGGTTTTGCACCACTCCTTACTATGGGCTGTGCCCACAAGGCATACATGAGCCCTTAATATTTAAAAATCTGTTTACTCTTCCATACAGTACAGTGCCCAAAGATTTATTGCAAAAAGAAACCACAGTCTGTGCTTGCGGGTGCATTCTCCAGGCACTGAAGAATTATTGATCCATGGCCTTTTTTTAAATGAATCCTGTGTGTGACCCAGGAATTGTAGGTCTCTTGTGTGTGTCGAAGCCTTGTTTCTGTCTGTCAGTGTTACAATAACACTCTTTTCCTTGTCTGTATCAAAAGACCAATCCAATGAGCCAAAGCACTTTTGCTTCCTTACAGGGCAACAAATCATCTCCATTCCAAATGGAAAAAGACAAATATTATTAAACAGGAACATACATTCAGCTCCTGAAAGAGCTATGGCAACAAGCCCAAGATTAAAGACATAATAGGCTGCAGGTTTGATAAACCTGCCAACAGCCCTCCTGAACAGGAAGAAAATACTTAGAGATGCCAAAAGTACTAAAAGGTACAGTCCTGGCCCTTTAAAATGTCACCTGCTCTGCAGGGGGAGCTTCTGAAAATCCGTGAGTTCCTGTGAAAAAGGCACCTTTCCCGCGGGGCAGATGGCATTTCAAAGAGTCAAGATTATCAGAGCAGGAAATGGAAGTCTAGAAATCTGAGTTCTCTTCCCAACTCTGCCATTGACTTTGTTTTCTCTTGGTCAAATCACTTACCCTCCCTGTCCTTAGTCACATCATCTGTAAAATGGGGGTAAAACCCACATTTGTGAGGTGCATTGAGATCCTCACATACTAATTCTGAACTTCGTAATAAGCACAGAGAGTACTTATTTTCAGCACTGAACATGGGCCAAGATTTGGCCTGAGATTTCTATAATTGAAGGACAGCAAAGAAAAACATTTTCTTTACCTTTTTAAAAAAAGGTTGTTTTATTTTGTGCATTTGAAAACACTCTGAAATGCTGATTCCATTGACGTTAATGGGAGCTTTGAATTTTTCAGGTGCTCCAGGATTTATTTGTGTGTGTGTGTGTGGGGGGGGGTGTCAGTATTATTGTTTTCCCAAATAGTCACTCTGTTAGTAAGTTTCCATAACTCATGTGTGTCTTTCACACAGCAACAGAGGAGAGAGATTCTTTTTTTAAAAAAATAGGAAGATGTGTTTGTACAACCACAAAACTTGGCAGGGAACTCAGAACCAAGTATACTACCTGAAACTACTCAACTCCGTTTTTTTTACATATTGATTTTTCAGGTTAATCTGTGTCCCTTAAATTTTCAGAATTTTTGCTACTTGAAATATATCTTTGCAGAGGTAATTTACGATTTTTTTATATATATATCATTGCTGGTAAATACAAATATATGCCAGTACAGAGGTGTGGATAATATCTGTGGACTGAAATACTTCTATTCTTAGTTCATACACTTAACGGTGTTGCCAAACTTCAGATTTTTGAGTCACTGCAGATAACCAGTCACCAGCTAATGCAACAGGTGCTCTTAAATCTAATCTGCCTGTTTGTGATGGGTTGGACTCCCCCCACACTACCCCAGGTGGGCCCAATCTGCTAATTAGGCTGCAAGCAGGGGAGATTTAGAATGGAAGCAGCTAATTAAGGACAGCCTCACCTGTGCAGGAACAGGTAGTTGGCTGCAGAGAGGGTGGCAGTAGGCTGTAGCCACTTCCTGAGTGGAGGGAGTTGGAGGCTGGCAAACTCAGAGAGGAAAAGCCAGATATGTAGGAAGAAGCCCAGGGAAACAGCAAGAGGTTGGACTGTGCAGGGACTCTGACTGCTTGTTGTAGGGTCCCTGGGCCAGAACCCAAGGTAGAGAATGGGCTTGTGTTCCCCTACCAGCCACTGGGAAGTGGCAAGGGAATTAGAGGCACCAGCCAGTCTGGGAAGACTTCTGAATTTCTCAGAAGGGGAGGACTTTAGTGTCCTGGCCCGGAGGGCCAACCCACGGAGAGGAAGCTGCAGACCCAGCATGAGTGGGGCAGCAGAGTGAGACCAGATGGGAGAAGCCAGCACCAGAGAGAGAGTGCAAGCTGGCAGAACTAATCCCCAGGATGGCTAGCAGGAGGTGCTACTCATGGTGAGTGGACCCTGTGATACTGTTGCATTGTATATGTTTGAGGGTAGCTGTAGTGGCACATAAAGATAATACTTTTAATCCCACTGAAGAAATGCAACTAAAACTACTATTTTGCCGTAAAGTTCTTCTTAAAATAGCTATATTACAGGAATCCTGTCTGAAGGCTTAAGTTTCTATTTTAAGATTCTAACACAATAGTATGTTGGTAGGTTTCTCCAACATAATAGTACATCCATTACTTTGGATACTTAATGTTAGCACAGTATAAGGAAAAACATTAACTTATTACAGTGCACCCTGTTATGTGACCTATTGAGACCAACAAAAATAGGTTACTTAATAGAGGTGGTCATGTTACACACACACTCTCACACAAAAGGGTCAGAACTATACTTGGTGGGCCAGATCCAGGCCTACCATGCAGGTCTTTGTGCCACTGTGCTGGCACAACCAAACTATAAACCTCACCTAATTGGGGAGCTGAGCTGATTTCCCCATTGGGAAAATTTCTAAGTGGTATAGAGCTAATGTAGCTGACTCAGTGCTGCCCCTAGATTCTCAATGTTGGTGACCAGAGTAGCCCCCAGCTTCCCCAGGGATTGGTGGGGAAGTAAACATGGTTTATAGCCAACTTTTATTATGCTGTTAGGGGGCTTATTCCTTCACCCACTTACTTCCCTGGTCCTCCTCGCATGAACAGAGAGCAACAATACCCGAAGTCCAAAGGTGCAAACAATTTGATGTTTATTGGGGTGAACTTCCAGCAAGCATCATTCTAGTTTCCTTCCTTAGTGTCCCCCTTCCCAGCTCTGACACCACAGAGCCTTACACCTGTGTCCCTGTTCCCATTCCTGCCCTTAGTCAAACATGATTCCAATTTCCTTACCCCCATTCCCTGCTCCCATCTCCCACACCCACCCCCTCACTTCCTGATTGACTGCAGACTATATAGTAAAACTTGAGTTCTGCTTAGCTATACCTTAACCAATCATTTTCCTGAAATTTAACTAACCAATCCTAACGTATTGTAACATGATTATGTAACCAATTATATCTCACCACCTTAATTAGTTTACACCCAGCAAAATTAATTATACAGCAGACAGGAACAATCACAGAACCAGACAGAGATTATACTGATAAACAATAGCAAAGTGGGAACTATAATGACAAAACAATACAGAAGTGAGGATTTCACATCCCAGCTATTGATAAGTGAGTTCTTGCCAGACAGGATGCTATCAAACTAAGTTTCCTTTTACATTTTCTAGGCACTTCCCTTTCTCTGGAGGTGATAGGCACTATCAGGACAGGATTGTATTCCTAACAGCCCAATAGCACCTTATTTCAGTGTGACTCGTTTGGAATGTGAGGAGGTGACCGGTCGCTTCCCAGCTTATGGCTGCCTCTGCTGCTTAGCCAAAGGCCTTAGCCTAAGAACAGGGCCTCAGACTGTCACAGTAAGAGAAGGACCTTACACCGGCAGACAGTGATTTTGATTCTTTCTTTTATGCCTCTAGAACTAGCCAAGTGATCAGAATACATCTAAATTCTTCGAGTACAGGCCTTTACCGACAGGCCTGAATATCTATATCCTAACACTTTGCGTCCTCTGCTAAGTAGAACTTGGCCGGGCCCAAGGATTGGGGCCAATGTGGCTGGGGATTTTGGTGGCGAGGTCTCTTCAGCCAAGAAGGCAAGTCACAAGGCAGTTCTTGTTAAGTTTCACTTTATTGCTCACAGACTGATCTGAAGGCACCACAGATTCTCCTGTTAAATGTTTGTGAGACACATCATCATTGCAAAATACCATCTGCATTTTCCATTCCCCGGGATAGGAGAGAGTGAGTGGAAACCATCATCTGAATTATTTCACTGATTTTAAGAGCGCCTTAAAATGATTTTGGAAGAATCTGTAGCTTTGACCGGATTTGTCCTATCTTTCAAGAAGTGAGGGTTTTTAAATTAAATTTAATAAACCAGTAATTTGAGATCGGAGTGAAATATTCCAATCGAGCTATTCATAAAGGGGAATACTGCATCAGAGATTTCTACTGATTGCTCTCCATCTTCAGGAGTTACTCAGCACCTTGCAGGATCAAACATTCCCCAGGACCATCTGCCTGACTTCCTGCTGAAAATGTAATGAAACTGTATACTGTCTCACCCACTTTTCTAGGAAGTGGGAAGTAGCAATGCCTGGGGTAGGCATAAATCTTTCCACCTGAGGTATTACTACTCCCATTATTAATTATTTTATCATCTCAAGCTATATTAGGCTGCCCATGAACTCTTGCTCTAGTTAGGAGCAAAATCTTTGTCATTTCAGTAGTCAAAAGATGCTGAGTTTAACCTTTAATTTTGGCTGTGGGGTGATGATATTCAAGCGACAGAGAGTAGCCTCCATGCTGATGTGCTCTAGTTAGTTAAAGAAATGCTCAGTGTTTGCTGCTGCTGCTACTTGCGCCAGGCACACACATGATGTTCTTATCGTGAAATACACTTGTATGACCCTGAAGGAGTCAGCCTGCATAACACAGCTATGCCCACAGCCTGCCCATGAGGTCTTGCAGTAAAACCTTCTTGCTACTATACTTCACACAGACATAAGTTCCTGCTTTAAGCCTTCAGGGGACCAAAGTGACTTCTGGGGAGAGGAGGAACTCCAGTAATCTAGCAAAAGGAAAAAATAAAATGGCATCATTCTCTAACATTGGCATGATTAGGTCATAAGGTCAGTCGGTGACTTGAACTGCACATCCATGCAGGAGAGTGGGGTGGGAGGAGGTATTTTTTTCATGCTTTGTGTGTATATAAAAAGGTCTTCTACACTTTCCACAGTATGCATCCGATGAAGTGAGCTGTAGCTCATGAAAGCTTATGCTCAAATAAATTGGCTAGTCTCTAAGGTGCCACAAGTACTCCTTTTCTTTTTGTGAATACAGACTAACACGGCTGTTACTCTGAAACCTGAGAGAGTAAGGAAACCTACCCTCCCACTCTTCCCCTCCACCCCCTCACTGAGGGATACTGGGACTTTGGGTCCAGCTTGTCAGGATTGACAGGATGTTGTGTGCCTCCTACTCCCTCCCTGGATCAAGTGGGTCGGGAGTGGGCAGAGCACTGGCTTTGCTCCACCTCTCCCCTCCTTCACATTGCATTGGCCAGCACAGCTGAGTCCATGTGTAGGGAGTAGTTATTTGCTACATATATAATCCAGCAACAAATACTATTCCCCTGCCCTGTGTCTGAGGCAAAATGCCTCCCTGGGTTACTCCTGGAATCATGCTGGTTGAGTCTTTCCTTGCCTAACAGTACAATCAAACGGGGGTAAAGGGTGTGGGGAGAAAGCACTGCAATTTGACTTGAGTTCTAGGCTCAATTGCCATTGAGCTGCTGTCCAGCTTTGGCAAGTCACTTGAACCTTTTTCACCTTAGTTTCCTCATCTGTAAAATAGGGATGATAATGTCCACTTTTATAGAAGCAGTTTGAGGTCTCTGAATGAAAAACGCTATTAATGAGTGCAAAGCATTATTATTAAATGTACACATGCAGTTCTATTCTATATGTGCAGAATATACAGCTGCATGCACAGTTGCTTGTTTTACATTCACTCCTGCATTTTACATGTATAATTTATGATCCCCTTTATATATACTCCCAAAATAGCAAAATTGAAGCTTGAGAGTTCAAATATTTGCCAAAAAGCACAATTTGAATTGTATTGATTGAATTAGCCAATACAGTGCTAATTTGAATGTCAAATATGACAATCAGTCAGGGCACTGACACAACACTGTGTAACATACACTGGTAACCAATACTATGCAAATCTTGACTCTAGCTTGTGAACAGTTTGTGAATATTCTAATCATATAGAGTAGTGAATTGCCTGAAGAAATAAGCAAACAATTCTTAATAACGAATAATTTAAAGAATTTCACCATCCGAATGAAAATATTTCTCTAACAGAAAAGGAGAAAATTGACAACTAATTCTTTATGAATTATTTACTCACCCTATTTTTAGAAATAATGCAAAAGGTAAAAGGTATTTCTTATATGGGTGAATCTTGCCCTTTTTGCACATGGCATACCTCTTCAGCTCACCTTTATTGAATTACTCAGATAGGTTGAGTGATGCAATATATGGGCCATGGTTTCAGCTGTGCTACATGTAGGGATCTCCAGTTTCTTCTGTGAAGTTAAGTGACATTAATTGCTATCTGCTAGTGAAGATCGAAGCCACTGCAAGACAAGGGAGTGTACATTGGATCTGACGGAACGTGAAGGAATGACACTGTACGCACAGACTATTTTTTGTCAATGCTTTGGCGTGTCACTTGCTAGAGAATGTTTTAGAATATATGACATTTGCATTTGTCATCCACACCATGAGAGACTATTTGTCAGGGATGCCCAATGCTAATAAAGGGAGAAAAACATAAGGGAAGAAGGCACCCAGAAGAATTGTTGTCTCAGCAGACAAGATGAAAATAAGTGTTTTCCATGTTTAAATCGGATGCATCCTGTAAAGGACTGCTCACTTAGGCTTGTGCGTGTACTAATGTACTGTAAGAAATCCTTTACAACTCCTGCAACCTGACTTGCTCATCAAAATACTAAAATCAAAGTCCTGCCCTGACTGTGTTGGTAAAGTATACTTGTAAGATGCACTAGCGCCCTTCAGGACTCCTGTGAGGCTTTGAGGGGTTCTGTCACTGCCTGCCCTGAAACCTTGGGTGCCTATAGGCTGTGCAGCTTTGGCTCAGAGCCCTGACACCAGCAGCCTGCTCACAGCATAATAGTCTCATCTGCCTTCTGCCAGCCCAGTTACTACTTGCAGAGCGACCCCCAACAACCCTTCCAGTGGTCCAGTCCCTCTTACAGGACACTCACAGAAGTAACACCAAGTTCGCTGCCTCCTAAGAGCCAGTACACACAACAGCTTGTTAGCTCAGCTGGCATGATACACTCCACTCTAATACGCAGCTCTGAGATGGTTTGTAGTGAAACTAAACAAGCTTATTAAAAAAAGAACATAGACTTAAGTGATTTCAAGCAAGGATGAAAGAGGTATGGAAGGGCTACAAACAAATGGAAAACAACATGCTTGCTAGTATCTCAAACTTTTTTCTAATAAAAGAGAGCTTTGCCTGACATAGTTTTCGTACTCACAGCAAGTTGTCAGCATTCTCTAGCCTGTTGTAGCGGGAGGAGCCATCGTTTATAGGTACAAAGTGCTGTCATCTTTGTTTTTCTCAGGCGATAGATGCCCCAAAGACTTCCGGCAGTTCCTTTTTTATCCCCAGAATTTATCTTTGTCTTCCAAGTCACAAAGCCCTCCTGGGGGCTCAGCTTTCTGTGTCCACCAGGGATCTAACACCAAGCTAGTTTTGCCCTATCCTGTGATTTACAGTGCAAATTATATTCCGGGAATTGCCGATGCAAATGAGTAGTCCATTGTCCCTCACTCTTGTCACACCTGGCTCAATCTGCAATTGAGCCAAAGAGGTGTTTGCCTTTCTCCTTTTTCTGGACAAAAACATCGTGTTTTGCCTCCTTGGTCTGTTTACATGCTCCAAAACACGATACCGGCGAATATGCATAATCTCACATACAGCTTTGTTACATTCATTTCGCAGTGATATTAATGACCAGCGTGGTGTTAGTTTTCAAATTTATATATTTCAAAGACACCTTTTAAATGAACATCATGACAATAATGCATGAGGTGTTTTGAGCTGGTCAGGCCAGCTGAGACTTTTTACATACAATGGAGCCGCTTGCTGTCTGGCATTGGGGGTGTTCTTACGGTCACAACTCCTCACTGTTGCTGGATACTTTATAGCTATTGTTACTAAAAACACACTCTCTCATCTGTGGCTGGCTAGGATGGAGTGCAGCTTTTTATCAGTCAGATGCTGACTTGGCCACTGTGGTCCATATTGCCAAGTCCTCCAGGCTAGATTATAGCAACTCCTTATACTGAGGAATGAGCCCTCAACTTCAACTTGTTCAGAATGCAGCATTTGGCCTCTAGCAATCCTGGTTGTTGAGAACACATCACCATAGATCTCTGCTTATTACACTGGCTCCTCATAGAATATCAGGTCACATTGGTCTTGGTATTAAAGTGGTGTAAGGAATTGGCCCAACCTACCACCCAGAACAGTCCTTTCTCCACAATCCAGTTGGAACAGCTTTCTTCCTCAGGAACCATGAAACAGTTAACCTGGACTTGGGGGGTGGTGAGCGGGGGATAAAGCTTTCTCAACAGCTGTAGTATGCCCGCAGGAATCATGAGTCGTAGAAGCATGCTGGCTCAGTGTGGGGGAGGAAGGATTGAAGCTAGACCGGATCCTTTTTTAATATACAAGATAGTGCTTTCTATTTAAAGGGACACACGAGTTCAGGTTTTAGTATCTGCAGTTCTTAGTTAAATATTAACACATTAATGAATAAGATTAATAAAAACTAAAGCTAAGTAGTATTACGAGCTCTGGTCCTTACTTGGCCTAACCCAAGTCCTGATTTGCCTCAGCCCTGGACACCGGTTTTATGGTCCCCTTACCTTGGTTCCAACTTCCTTTTGGCTTCAGCCAATCAGATTCATCCATCAAACCAATAACACAATGTGCTTTTTTTCTCTCCAACAGCCACGAGAAAACTGGGGGTTATCTGCACCCAAAAAGAGAGAAGAAAGTATGGGGAGGGAGGGGGAAAGGAGGGGGAAAAATGTAAGTTGATAGTTGCACTCTCCCTCTGGGAGACTGAATTTCTGCTTCCACGTGGGCTCTGTGAGACTGACAGTCAACTGCACTCCCAGGCCCGCTCATGAGTCCAAAATGTCAATTCCTAGCCCATAGGAACTGCCGGTCTCTCCTGAGACTCTGAACTTAGAGGGGACCCAAAACATTGGTGAACAGTTCCCCTAACTTGAGAGTGTTGAGACTTGTATTTCTGTGGTTGCAGTGGCAGGACAATGGAGGAGGTCAGCTTTCTAGTGCTTATCCTCTTCCTCAGATCTCCATATTAAGCTCCATTAAAGGGGGTTGAGATGATTAACGTTGTCCCATCACAGTTGGATACAATGGAACAAGATTCATGTTTTGTCCTTGAATCCACTGAGCAGTTAGAGGCTGCTGAATAAAGTATAGGAAAGCTCTCCTTTACACTTTAACATGAACTGAAAGTACAGTAAACTACTAGAGGCTAATACACATTCATATCTTTCTGAATTTGAGGATGATAAATTAATTACCCTTCAGCCAACACATCCAGTCTATTGACTAGAACATCTAATGTGAGCATTTTAATAGGATACTTAAATCAGCATTTACATGTCTAAGTGCAGACATCAGTGTTCATTTTTGGACACAAAGTCACACTACGCTGAAAATTGAACTCTGAGTGTGCAGTAACAGACTCAGATAATCATAGCAGGGCTCTGAATGTTCCTCTGACGTTTCCCTAGATTGTGTTCTATTAATGTTGGCTGGGTTTGACAGGAAAACTTTGACATTCATTTGCTTGTTTTTCCTGTAACGTCTATGACCATTTTGTTTCAAGCTCAGATACTTTGTGTGTGTGATTTATTTGTTTTGTTTTTCAAATATGTATTTTTTTTTGAATGTGGAAAGAGTGCTTAAAAATCCTTTTATGGTCTATTATGACCATTCCAGCTGAAACTACATACTTGTAAATATATATAAAAGCTACCAATGTTGGTAACTGGTTTTTAATCAGCTTTATTTATTATAGACAGTGCTATTCATTTGCAAGATAAAAAAATATAAAGCGGCAGAGTGCTGCCAAATTTTTAATGGAAACCAATATTTATTTTATAAACTTACGTGTAATAATGATCAATACATATTTGTTTTCCTACCTACATACATAGTGGATTTTTAAAACAAAAATCCAGATCTACAAAAGTATTCATTTATGCTAGAAAAACAAACCAGGTTAGATGTAGTAATCCTCCAAAAAGTACCCCCTCTTCTCTGTTTTGAAGGTGGTTTCATAATTTCTGTATGTAATTAACTTTTCATTCCTTTTTTTTTTTTTTTTTTAAATTGAGGGTCTAATGCTGCCCCTCCTCCCAAAATAGTCCATCTGGTCTCCTCTCCTCTCGATGACTTTTTGTAAGGGACGTCTTTGTTAATCTCCCTTCCTGCACTATGTAATTGTTTAAATCAACTCGTCAGTATAACATATTATTGAAATACATTCAGTATATTCGGTAGTGGATTTGAGGGCTCTTGTTTGGCCAAGATAAGAATTGACCTGTACTTTCTCCCATCTCTTCAAACTGAACCAAAATGAGGCCTTTTCTGAACTTGATCTAACTTTGGTTAACCAATTACTTTTTTTTTTTTTTTTTCAAAAATCTACATGCCTCTTCTCGAGACTCTATACTTAAGAATATAGGATATCCCACTGCAGATCAGACCAATGGTCTGTCAAATCTTTTGTACTGCCTTTGATTCATTTTGCATGAGCAGTGTGACCAGTCGTTAACCTACTGGATTAACAGTTCTATTTTGATACTTAGAGAAGAAACTGGCCACCAAGAAGGCAAAAGGCACAGTAGAATAACTGGTCAGTACCACTCACAGCAGTGGAACTAATTTTTGGAATGGCCTGTGAGAGTACTGGAAAAATTCAGCATGGGAGTATCTGTGTGAATCTTCAAATAGTAAGGCCTGTGTAGAAGAAGTTATAATATTTCATGCTGCACTGAGCACCCTGTGGTACTCCCAAAATTTGTAAGGTATAAGTCTCACCTAGTAAGAGATCCCCCAAAAGCCAAAGTTTCTGGGTTCAAGAGAATGAAAAATTTCCTCTTGCTGTTCTGCCAGCGCCTATTCTGCCTGAGTCCCGCTTGTCCCCATGCACACAATATCTACTTATTCTCAGTGCTTTCTACATCCATGGGAGATCTCTGCAGGATACATTCAACATGGTGGTTTGCGAACCCTTTACAACATGTCTGAAACTCAGCCCAAATTGGAAAGCCCAGGTAGAGTTTCATACAGATGCCCTTATCCCTCAAATCCGGGGTCAGGGTTTATGGTTTCAATCAATAACTGTGTGAAACTTGGAGGTTTAGACTGATTGCTTTGAGGTTTTTTGGAACATGGAACTTGTATGGTAGGTATCTATGAAAACGGAAACAAAACAGCTTGCTTAAACTTCTGAACTTTGCACAACTGTAACCAGATCTGTACAGTCACTCGGTGGGAGATAGGCCTACAGATGATGATCTATCTTTATCTTCCAGCTTTGTTGCATTTGAGAGGACATAGCACAGTTTTTCTCTGCTTGGCATCAGCACTGCCATCATTACCCCTCACTAAGCAGAAACTCCAGCAGGAACACGTACTAGAACAATAGCTATGTTCCAAGGTGCACACTTCCTGCAAATGTGTGTAGCTGAGAACATTAAAAATCAGCTGGAATTCTTGGTTTATGTCCGGATCACCTTAGTGGGTCTTGCAAAAATCTTCTTTATTCTAGAGTGTGATAGCAAGGGAACAGAAAAAGTTGGGGTTTGCTCACACCTGCTTCAACAGTCAGCTTTCTTAACAGCAGGAAGTGACCACATTAGGTTCAGTACACAAGAGTGGCAGTTACACTAGCTTTAATCATTGAATATATGTTCATGAGACTCTTGTCCTTATCCAGCAAAATCAAACAATACCCAGTGCCAAAGACCATTCAGGGTATAGAATTCCATTCAGTTTGTAGCAACTCTGATGTCATGATCAGAAAATAGCAATTGCAGTATAAACCAATTAAAAAGACGTGTTGGAGGATGCCACCCTGACATATATTAGCTGTTTTGAGGGATCTCTATTTCATATCCTGAAACACTTTGTTTGCCTCCAAATGAATCGGCGCTGCCATGTTTAGGGGTCCCACTCTCCCAAATTTTGGGATTAGGGGCAAGTGAACAGAATAAAGGAAAGTCTAGACCTCATCCAGGATTCTTTCTTTCCTATTGATCACTGATGATGAGAGGGGGGAAAAAAATACTGTAGTGGTAAGTGGCACAAAAGCATGGATGGATAGAGAAGCTGCTAGCCCTGCAGTGAATAAGCCGCACGCAGTGGCTTCTCACTGAGTGGTATGTTTCCAGGAGTGGCAGCTCCCAGTTGAAAATACAGACCTAGGAAAAAGATGATTTGCAGGCAGCATTTAACTGAAACATTAAGCAGAGAAACTGATGATTCTATGCTGCAAAGATCTTTTCCTAATTGCACTCCTGCAGTTCCAGCAAAATCGTGCCCTTTCTACTGGTACCACACTAACCAAGTTCAGATCTGGACCAAACCTTTTCAAGATTTGTGGATGTTTTAATTCTAGGGGGTTAGACTGAGTTGTTATAAAGATGGCCAGGCGTGTAGTTTGGATCAAATTCTGAACTTCTGCAAAGTTTGGGCTTGTTTAGAGACTAGGTTTTAGTTTGGGACTATTTCCAGCTAGCGCATTTTCTGCAGCATTGGCCATTCCTGCAAATTGGCCCACAAACTTTCTGAGAAGAAGTGTTAGTGGGTCTGGAGCCAATGCACTGAAATATCAAAAGAGGGGTAAATGTGTATTGCTGCTATTCAGCTTCCACAATGATAGGAGACAGTATAATAATACTACTACTAGCTTAAAGGAAGTTTCTTTGCACTACTTTTATTCAAAGAAAGCTATTTGTCCTGCACTTGAGGCAATACAGCTGTGCCTACTAAATATCTTGGCTGCTCCTCTCCAGTATCTGTTGTGAAAGACTTCATTTCCACAGGGAATGTGGTCAGAAACAGAAATCTAAAAATGTTGAAAACTCCGTTGTAAAGTTAATGTATTTTCAGCTACAAAATATGCTAACACTAAGATTCAGGGAGTGTTCAGTGTTTAAGCTGAATTCCTGCTTGTATAAGGCAATCAGAAAACTTGGCTAAAATTAGGGCAGAATCCGGACTTTTGGGGAATTCTTTCACATGCAATGGTCTCCAAACCTCTTTAAGTTCACTCATCATAGATACAGTATACCGGAAAACCCTTAAGCCCAGATTTTTCAAACTGAATTTCTGAACCTCTGTTTAATTGAGTGTGTGAGAGCTTCAGTGAGAAGGGTATTCTATTTTCCTCCAATTTTATGAAAGTTTTGAGTTTTCCTAAACCTTCATAACATTTAGGCATCTCTGTAATGGAATTTATAGGATAAATTGTCTACTTCACATTGTTCCTTCTTATCTATAGGTCTGTTCTGGCTAAGAACATGAAGCAATGAACAAAGCATGAATCCACAGTAGCTGTGCAGCTGGTAGAGAAGAGATAGTAGGGAAGTAAGCAATTCTGTCTGCTGCACATGTGTGGTGCCTGAATAGCTCTTGATCTGTATGGAGATTAGGTCCCAGAAACTAATGAACCAATCACTGTGTGTGTGATGCAATATGGAGTAAAAAGCATGTGCAGCAGTCTATTTTAGAATGTGTATGTGTGTGTGTGTGTGTGTGTGTGTGTATATATATAAGCTGATTAATGACCTTTGTATTTTGGATGTGTGGTATGCCCTATACCCACTCGCTTCATGTGAGTCTGCTTACTCTGTGTAGTTTGATTATATGCCAATAAAGAAACCTCAATGATGAGTTTGGAGTCAAGCTGAGTTTTTGGGACATGAGTGGATAAGGTCTTGGAAGCCATCCCATCATAGGTCTCAGAGGCTACCCCAACTGAATCACGACTGCACCATCCTGGTATAATAATAGTAGTAATTTGTCATGCCAATTGTTTGCCTTACACTGCTTGCCTCGAGAGAGGAATGTGTACTGTGATGGAACAACTGTGGGACTGGTAGTTCCCAAGTGGTGGAAGGAAAGGGCTGGAAAGCTATTACATGGCAACTGTAACCTTCTGCACTCTACTCTTTTTGACCTCTGTTCTCTGGCTTTAACCATGATTTTGGTCTCCCTTCCTCTAAGTAGCCAAAGGGAGAACTTGAGCAAAAGTTACTTATCAGAATTGAAGAATAAAAATACAGTAACATGTTCATTCAGTGGGTGTTTCCAATGTACTGCGTGAGAAATTAACCTAAACTGCTCTCTGCAAACCTTCTTTTTGGGTACCTATATGTGACGGTGTCTGGCACTGTGTGAACATCTAAGACCGAGCTCTTAAGAGAGAGAGAACCTCTTTCTTAGGCAACAGGAAATAGATAGTTCATACTGCCTTTTTATTCCAAAGGGAGTGATCTAGTTAAGGTAGGATGTTCCCCTGCAGGATACTACAGCACTGTAGCCTTTAAAATTTTTTGGCTAAAGTGTTCTCCTTAGAATACCTCTTCAATTCACGTAGCTTACATAAATATTTAACTTGTACTGATGCTACTCATAATCTGTTTAGAATGCTGCTGTACTATTTACATATAGAGGAAAGCCATAAGCCTACTTGTCCAAATAGTTTAAAGCAAGGGAGATGCTGCTTTTTAGCACCTTGCATAAATATTTGTAAAACCTATAAATCCTAGATAACTTTGTCTCCCTTTAAAGATATTTACTACTTCCTAAAACCTTTCTCCAAAATGTCCTTTATTTTTTGTTACTGCATTAGAAGAGCTTGACCTTCACTGTGAAATGTATTTGTACGTCCTTGATGACTCTGGGCAGTACTGTGATTTATGAACTCTGTCCACCTGATGCTATACAGGTGACCCAGTCTAAGATCTGTTTTCAAAAATCCCTACTGTATGAAACAAAGCAAATTACAGCAACTCAGGACAAGTAAGTAAGTTGTCTTCAGTCTACACATAATCTATATGGTTTAGTTTACAATATATAGAAATCTGAACCCATCTTTACTTTTGTGTTTTTGCTGTGATAACAAGCTGTATTTATATTATAACATTTAAAAATCTAGTATTTCTACAGTACAATGGAGACTTATTCTGGCTGAGACAAATATTTAAAGAAGTTGTATTTTATTTAGCTAAACTGTATATGAAACATTTGTTTTTGGAATGAAATTTCATAATTTTACTTGTCACACGTTGGTGTCTACAGTGTGAAATGTATACAATTTCACAACAAAATCTATAGTGAGTTTCTGGTTTTGCTGGCGAGGTGCCAAAAGGAATTTTGCTAGGTTGTTCTATTAAAACTACATAGCTCAGTGCACCCAGGGTAAATGGCAAAATTCCTAAAGGGACTTTAAAGATGCCAGGATTTCACCCCTACTTCTATTAAGAAAACATTAGTACCATCTCCATAGTTCAATTTTTCAGTGAAAACAAAGTTTAAATCCCATTGTTAGACACACACACTAATTCTGATCGCTATCAAAAGTACACCACTTATTCCTCTGCTTATTCCTAGGAGTAGTAGACTCTGCTAGCATAACTCGGACCTCAGTAGAGTTATACAGGCAGACAAGGTTTTGTGAAAGTCAGATTTTTAAAGTTTTTAGGGCAGGTGTGTAATGCATTTGGGGATCCCTCTCTCTTACAAATGACTTAGTTTCAACAACTCAAGCTTCCAGCAGAAATATTGAAGGTCTAAACAAATTTTAACCCATCGGGTAGTCTTTCAGCTGTGTGTATATTTAAGTTATTAGCACTATTCTTTAGTTAATGTCTGTCACAGACACTGACATAGAAAATATTAGCCAGAATGGAAGCTGATGTAGAAAATATGACATGCAGCATTGACATGTAGACTATCATACATAGGCTCTTTTTCCAGTCTGGGGCAGCTCTCAAGAAGAGAGTTCCAGAAGAAGGTGCCTGCCCAACAAAGCTCCAAGTTCCTCAGAATCAGGAGGTGAAGTCCTGGCCCCACTAAGTGGGAGTTTTGCCATTGACTTCAGTCCAGAATGTCACCCAGGTTCTCCACTCCACAGGGCAGGCACTTTTCCCAGCAACACATTCACGTACAAGAGGGGAACCTTGTTGCTGTGGATCTTCTGAAATCCAGTGTTCACCCTAGGAGATGCATAGGAGTGGGGAGCCTAATGCCACACAACCAAAATTATGTGCCTGGTGCATAAAGTTTTATAGGAAAACTACTACTGGCCTGACATAGCAGAAAACATTATATGCCAAGCAATAGTTTGCTGTGCCAACTTGACTTAAATTTTCTTGTCTTCTTATCTATTAAAAAAGAAACCCATAATTCTTGCACACAAGCGTTGCTAATTTAAAGTTAAAGTGGGTAAAATAATTAATGTGATTGTTATGTGAGGTTCTGACTGGAACAGTCTCCTAACAGGAGTTGTGGTGGCAAACAATTAGTTTTAAGAGAGAGAGCTGGACAAATTTGAGTGGGATTATAGGGTTGCTTGTGATGGAGGGGGGCAGAGCTCAGCAGCCCTGGGAGTCCATTCCAGTTTGTCTTATGTGCCTAAAAAATCCCATGTTTCAGTACTTCAGCCGGTCACCTGAGTCAGGGAGGGATATTCTTTTCTCCCGCCCCCCATCCCCTCCCGCCCGCAAGTATTCTGCTTGGGTTTTTGTTTGTCTCCTTCTGAAGTATCAAGGATGACCATGACTGGAAATGAGACACTGGATGGGGTGACCAGTGCTCTGAGGTGGTACTGGTAGTACTCTTTGGCTGGCTGGTTCTTGCTCACATGCTTCAGGTGTAAAAGATTGCCATATGTGAGGTTGGGAAGGAGTTTTCCACCTGGTCAGGTTGGCAGTGACCTGGGGTTTTTTGCATTCTTCTGCAGGATGGGGCCCGGGTCACTTGCCAGGATTATCTGGGTAGATTTCGGTTAAAATGTTTCCTGCCTTTGCACTGACATCAGGTACCAGTAAATCTTGGTCCTTCCTATTCTCTGCTGGTGGCACACAACAGTTAGTCTCCTGAGCACTGTAATGCTGGGTTTAGTGTGCAGGTCTAATGTGTTGGTGGTCTGGGATATACCAGAGGCTAGACTAGATGATCTGGAGGTCCCTTCCAGGGGAGTGTTCAGAAATATTTTTCCATGGTCTGTACTGGCAATCCCTGTGGAGCTATCCCTGCTGCAGCTGTTGGCCTCATTGCCTCCCCTGCAGAGTCCATGCCATGATCAGCCCCTGCTTTCCAGCACAGCTCGCCCAAGTGCAGAGTCACTCCCTATCCCTGAGAGATGACCTGGGCTGCTGAAAGCCAGCTCAGGCTGGCCAGGCCCCAGAGGGTTGGATCCTTGCTGCAGGATCTGGCTTCATGGAGTAGCAAGGAGGAGCAGCACTGACTGCCACACGGTCCACTCAGGGTTAGTCCAGTGGCCCCTCCATCACGAGAGCTGTGGATCCAAAACAGAGTGAGTGATGTGACCCCTGTAACTCCGGTTTCACCCTATAGCCGCTCTGAGGCCAAACCTGAGCAGCAGTGTGACCCCCATGCATCAGGTCACAATGCTACTCACTCAGTTTTGGCCCCGCCAGCCCCTGTCGTGATGGAGGGCCAGCAGGGTCAAACCTGAGTGGGCAGTGGGGTAACCAGTGTTGCTGCTCCTCACTGCTGCCAGGTGTATGCACTGTGCCTAATGAATGTGTGGCGGAGAGTGCTAGCAGTCCTTTCTGGCCTCAAACGCGGACTCTGTTGGGTGCTCAGGATTTGGTCCAACGGGTGAATGTAGCTGAACCACTTCGTAATAGTGACCATAATGTAATTAAATTTAACATGCTGCGGGGGATGGGGGGATGAAGAGAATACCAAAGAAACTTGCACAGTAGCATTTCACTTCAAAAAGGGGAATTACACAAAAAAGAGGAGGCTGGTTAAACAGAAATTTTAAAGGAACAGTTACAAGAGTAAAATAGCTGCATGGAAACTTTTTAAAAACAACATAATAGAGGCTTAAATTAACTGTATATCTTAAGTGTAAAAAAATAAAAAAAAAATGAGGACCAAAAAAAGCCCTACTCTGACTAAACAGAGAAGGGGTGATTAGAGGCAAGAAGGCATCCTTTAAAAATTGGAAGTCAAATTTTAGCAAGGAAAATAGAAAGGAGCATAAATCTGTCAAGTTAAGTGTAAAAGTATGAGAGGTCAAAAAAGAATTTGAAAAGCGTCTTGCAAAAGATACAAACTAATAATAAAAAATTGTAAGGTACATCAGAAGCAGGAATGCTGCCAAACAATCAGTAGGGCCAGTGGACAGTCGAGGTGCTAAAGAAGCATTCAAGGAAGACCAAGCTGTTGCAGAAAAACTAAATTAATTATTTGTATTGGTCTTAACTACAAAGGGAGGTTCTCACACCTGAGCCATTCTTTTCAGTCCCGGACTGATGTCAATAGAGATGTTTTGGAATAAATTCATAAATTAAACAGTAAACACCAGGACCAGATGGTATTCACCCAAGAGATTTGAAAGAACTCAAATATGAAATTGCGGAATTCCTAACTGTGGTATGTGGCTTAAATCGGCCTCTGTATCAGATGATGGTTACGGCCAGTAAGCCTAACTTCAAATTGGTTGAAACTATAGTCGAGAACAGAAAACTCAGACCTATAGACAGGGCCCTACCAAATTCCTGGTTCATCTTCATAAATTTCACATCATAACATTGAAACTGTGAAATTCAATATTTAAGATATATTTAAATCTTAAATTACACGGTTGTTTGTAACAAAACGTGACGATGTATTTTAAAATGGCAAAATATAAACATGTAAAGCCCTTGACTCAGCATTTCTCAAACTGGGGGTCCTGACCGAAAAGGGGGTCACGGTATTGTCACCCTTCTTCCACACTGCCTTTAAGCTGGGTGTCTGGAGAGCAGTGGCTACTGGCCGGGTGCCCAGCTCTGAAGGCAGTACCACCACTAGCAGCAGCACAGAAGTAAGGGTGGCAATATCGTGACCCCCTTCCCATATAATAGCCTTGCAACCCCCTTTTGGGTCTGGACCCCCAGTTTGAGAAATGCTGCATACTTTTACCCTATAATATAGAGTTAAAGTACACTAAGGACCAGATTTCAGAGTCTGAGACAAGTTTTTCACGGCCGTGAATTTGGTGGTGCCCTACATATAGATGAACGCTATGCTGGAGAAGAGTCCATGTGGCTTTTGTAAAGGGAAATGATGATGCACCAATATATCCGAATTCTTTGAGGGAGTTTACAAACATGTGGACAAGGATGATCCAGTGGATATAGTGTACTGGGACTTTTAGAAAGCCTTTGACAAGGTCCATCACCAAAGGCTCTTAAACAAAGTAAGGAGTCCCGGGTTAAGAGGAAAGGTCCTCTCATGGATCAGTAACTGGTTAAAAGATAAGAAACAAAGGATAAGAATAAATAGTCAGTTTTCACAGTGGAGAGAGGTAAATAATGCGGTCCTCCAAGGCTCTGTCCTGGGACCAGTGCTGTTCAACATATTCATAAATGATCTGGAAAAAAGGTAAACAGTGAGGTGACAAAGTTTGCAGATGATTCTAAATGACTCAAGATAGTTAAGTCAAAAGCAGACTGCAAAGCGTTAAAGGGATCTCATAAAACTAGGTGACTGAACAAGAAAATGGCAGATGAACTTCAGTATTGATTAATGTATAGTGGAAAAAATAACTGTACATAATAAAGGATAGGGTCTGAATTAGCTATTGCCACACAAGAAAGAAATCTTGGAGTCTTTGTGGATAGTTCTTTGAAAACATCTGCTCAATGTGCAGCAGCAGTTAAAAAAAGCTATCAATGTTAGGAACCATTAGGAAAGGGATAGAAAATGAGACAGAAAATATAATGCCACTATATAAATGCATACTATGCACATACCTTGAATACTGCATGTGGTTCGGGTTGCCTCATCTGAAAAAAAAGATGTATGAGAATTGGAAAAAGTACAGAGAAGGGCAACAAAAATGATTAGGGCTATGAAATAGCTTCCATATGAGGAAAGATTTAAAAAGACTGGAACTGTTCACATTGGAAAAGAGATGACTAAAGGGGGGATATGATAGAGGTCTATAAAATCATGAATGGTGTGGAGTAAGTAAATAGGGAAATGTTGTTTACACCTTCACATAACACAAGAATCAGGAGTCATCCAATGAAAGTAATAGGCAGCAGGTTTAAAACCAATCTAAGGAAGCACTACTTCACATGCTGGACAGTCAACCTGTGGAACTCATTGCCCAGGGATGTTGTAAAGACCAGAAGTATAACTGGATTTAAAAAAAAAAGTTTGTGTATGGGGTGGAAGTTTGTGTATGGTCGCTATTAGCCAAGATGATCAGGAATGCAATCCTATGCGCTAGCTGTCCATCAATCTCTGACTGCCAGAAGCTGGAACTGGATGACGGGGATGGATCACTTGATAAATTACCCTGTTCTGCTCGTTCCCTCTGAAGCATCTGGCACCAGCTGCGATCGGAAGATGGACCATTGGTCAAACCCAGTATGGCCATTCTTATGTTCTCAGCACATCTGAAAATCAGGCAGGTGCCTAAGTATGGATTTAAGAGTGCAACTTTAGGCTACTATGTTTTAAAATCCTGGCTTACAGTATCACCATTACAAAACCTTAAGCACTAAACTGTCAAGGTAATTTACATAAATACCATATTAGCCTTACAGTTCATACATTCAGCTGACATTACTGACATGTGCAAACTCGCCTTATACATTTCAGTAACCTTAACTGTGTCCCCGTTTCCATGTATTTGTAAACTTCTTGAACAAATGGGAGGAGTAGCAGATGGAAATGAGGTTATCTGCATCGGAGGCAGAAGGCTGGTGGAGGGTGAGGCACTTATCGGAAAGCAAGGGTAGGGATGAAGGCAGGGCCTGGATTAAGGGAAATGTCACTATCAGTGAAGAGAAGGAGCAGGAAGTTGGGGATGAGTGAGATTTATGGAAGTAAGGGAGAAGGGGGCAGAGCAGAGGAATCTGCGGGTGAGCAAAATATGATTGATCTTGAGGGAGGGAGATGTAAGAAGGCAAGCCACAGAGAGGTTTATACCAAGTGGAAGACCCATAAGAGCATGGAAAGGTAGGAGGCTGTGAGGAGGATAACAAAGAACATGGTAAACTCTGAGGAAAATTTCTTTCAGAGGAACTAATCAATCACATTACACCATAAACCTAGCTAGCAGATTTCTATTGTGATCAGATGTAAAAATCAGAGAGGTGGTGGTTGTTAACTCCAAAGGTGATCCAGACTGGTTCAAAGTAATTTCCAGACTACACAGGTCTGCTCTGGAAATCCCAATACCTTCTCCAAGATCTGGGCACCTACCATTTTTTTTAGGAGGAATTCTTCCTAAGTGCCAAGTGTCCAATGAATTAATCCTTATACAGAGAGGAGAGAAGATGAAAGGTCTGGTTTTCCTTGTGAGATCTGATCAGTTGACATGAAAGAGAAGAGGAAACAACTAAGCATGAGAATCAGTTCTACATAGCTAGCAAATCTGCTAAACAGGCATGTATTTATATGCTGTGAATAGTCCTATCAATATAAATACATTCATAATTTCTTTCCAGTCTACTCTTTCATGCACAGAAGCTCTGCTTAACTTTCAGAGATGTTTAATTACAGTAAAAGGATTAAAAAGTGATTTGTTCTGTAGCTGTTGCTCTGTAAAGTAAATGCTCACAAAATGTCTATAAATTCTACTGAATATAAAGCAGAACCAGTTGTAGCCCTGCTCCAGGAAGCCTGCCAGATCCTTCTCTCTTCTGCATTGTCTGAGGCAGGAAAGCTAAACGTATTCTAGTTTGTCAAACTTCCCAAAGTGCTGCTATGTATTTTGTTGCATAATATCATGTTTAAGCCAGTCTCAGCCACTGGTGTGTGAGGAGGGGATAGGAGAAAAGTTCTGTGTAAGAGTAACGGAGAAATATTACTTTCTATTTGGAACATATATCCAGACTTTTACTATACAGGCCACCATGTTTAAACTTGGGTGCCTACAGTTAGTTAAATAAAAATGGCCTGATTTTTCCAAGGGATTGAGAGTATCAGCACTGAAGTTAATGGAAGGTACAGATACACATTGCCTCTAAAATTCAGGTTCCTTATGCAGTTACCTCAATTTGGATGTCTAACTTTAGGCAGCCAAGTTTGAAAATGTTGGACTTAGTCTACCAGCAATGGAAACATTCACTGTGCCTCTCTTGAACTACTGCTACTTTACAAGGAAAGTATCAGTACCCAGTTACTACAGTGATAAGAGTCCATACAAAACCTTAAGTTAGATGTAAAGTTAGAAATAACTTTGTACAGCAGCCTTCAGTACTCCACTTGTGATCATGGCTACCAGACAGTTTAATGGGCTGCTGTCAAGATAAAAAACAATATTTTAAAATATTTTTATCCAAGACCAGAAGGAGACCACTGCGATCATCCAGTCTGACCTCCTATAAAACACAGGCCCCACAGAGCTTCCCCAAAATTATTCCTTTTGAACTAGAGTATGTCTTGGATTGGGGGGAGGGGGGAATCTAATCTTGATTTTAAAATTGCTAGTGTTGAACACTCCACCTCAACCCTTGTAGTTAGTTTCAATGGTTAATTACCCTCACTGTTAAAAACTCGCACCTTCTTTCCAGTTTGAATTTGTCTAGCTTCACCTTCCATTGCTTGGATTGTGATAACTTTCTCTGATAGTTTGAAGAGCCCATTATCAAATATTTGCTCCCCAAGTAGATACTTATAGACTGGGGATCAAATCATTTCTTAACCTTCTCTTTGTTAAACTAAGTAGATAGACTCAAGCAGCTCAATCATTATAGGGCATGTTTTCTAATCCTTTAATCATTCTCACGTCTCTCTCTCTCTCTCTCTCTCTGAACTTTCTCCAATTTATCAACATCCTTCTTGAATTGTGGGCACCTGAATTTGACACACTATTCCAGCAGTGGTCACACCAGGGCCAAATACAGAGGGTAAACTATAACCTTTACTTCTACTTGAGATTTCCCTCTTTATGCATCTAAGGAACACATTAGCCTTTTTGGCTATAGTGTCAAACTAAAGGCTCATGTTCAGCTGATTATCCACCACAAACCCCAAATCTTTTGTCACTGCTTCCCAGAATACAGCCCCCTTATCCTGAAAGTATAGCCCATATTCTTTTTTCCTAGATGTATATATTTACATTTAGCCATATTAAAAGGCATATTGTTTGCTTACACCCTTCTTTCTAAGAAATCTGGATTGCTTAGAATCAGTCACTTGTCCTCTTCGTTATTTACCACTCCCCTAATCTTTGTGTCTTCTGCAAACTTCATAAGTGATGACTTTACATTTTCTTTTGGGTCATTGATAAAAATGTTAAATAGCACAGGGCCAAGAACAGCTCCCTGTGGGACACCACTAAAATCATACCCACTCGATGATGAATCCCATTCACAATTACATTTTGAGACCTATGGTTTTTAATCCATTTAATGTGGTCCATGTTCATTTTGTATGTCTAGATTTTTAAATCAAAATGTCTTGTGGTACCAAGTCAAATGCCTTACAGAAGTCTTATGTATATTGCATCAAAACTATTCCCTTTATCAACCAAACTTGTAATCTCGTTTTTAAAAAAGATAGCAAGTTAAACAGGATCTATTTGCTATGAACCAAGGTTGATTGTCCTTAATTATATTGCTCTCCGTTAGTTCTTTATTAACTGAGTCCCATATCAGAGGCTCCGTTATGTTGCCTGGGATCAATGTCAGACTGATAGGCCTATAATTACTGGGTGGTCCCCTTTACCTTTTTTAAGTATTTGCACAACATTTAAAAAAAATTCTTTCAATTTTAACAATATTAAAAATCTACCTTAACTTTCACCCTTTAGGATATTAATTGTGCATTACATTAACATGGACAGGAAAATGAACCCGCTTTGTTTTGTTATCAGTTTGATTAGTTTTACTTCCTTCAAATGCCTTGACTAGCACAGTGCTTCTGTGGCTTTGGGTTTGCAGGACCATGTATAAATTACAAATGTTTTAACTGAAATATTTTTTAAAAACATAAAATTATCTTAGTCTGCTCAGTAAAACCTGCTTTCCCTATCCTCGGAAAATAAACAAGAATAGGCAAATCGTCTGTTTTGGCTTTGGTAATGTATTTGAATGCAAGTTTCAGGTTGGCAGAAACTTTACCACCAACCTATAAAACAGGGTTCATTAGGAAGTTTTAGGACTAGATTCTGACTGGGACCACATACCCATGTAAGTGAATAGGAGGGAGTCAGGACTCTTCCTTTTACCCCTTGGGCAAGCTATTTGGACCTTGGGTCCAAGATGTAGAAGTTGCACCTTTCCTGTAGCACATGTGAGCAGAGAGATGCAGAGAATAGGCTGAGTGTTGCCATCTCTCCCCCAATGCACTGGCCAGCAAGCAACATATTATTGCGCTCTCTCAGCATGTCAGAGCAAGAGAGAATCGGGGAGAACTGTGCCTGAGATGGCTATATCGGTGTCCCGGTGCCTCCTGGTGCTTAAGGCTGTACCCAAAGACGCAATCTGGCTTTTAACTACAGCAGCTGAACCAAACCAGTGTAATTAAGATTAGGAAGAAAGTCCCATTAGCAAAAATTTTACCTTGCTACAACAAATTTGTACAAACCCATTTTAACAGCCTATTGCAGGAGCCAACCTGACCCTGTAGTATCCTAAAACTGAATAGAAAGATGTTGTATTGAATTCAGCATATGATCAAATCAGCTATGTGCTGATCAGCCATAGTATGTGATTCCTTCCAATAATGGCCAGGTGATAGTGTATCTGTCAGTTAACTGTATGCTGCTATTGAATTGCAAAAGGACAAGACATATTAGGGTCCATAAACCTAAGATGAGAAGTATAGACTAAGATGATGTACAACCACAAGAGGATGAGCCCACCAATGACTTCTTAGAAGTAGGTGACATTTTTAAAGAGATGTAGGAATGATTTTAGCCTCTTGCTATATGTTAACTCAAAGTAGCTATCTGTCCAGTGATTGATGTGTAATGAGAGACTTGACAGTCCCAAAAAGGGAGAAGAGACAATGACAGGAAGAGAGAAAAATTAGGGATGGGAGAATATTGTGGAACTGGAGGCTTTCCAGATGATGTGAATGGTTTCTGGATTTGCAACCCTCTTAGAGTTTGCATCACCTTTTCCTGTAATTTAAACCATGTTTTTGGTGGGTTTTTTTTATGGATTATTCAATGGTTCCCCAGCTAAAAGGAAGTGTGTACTATGTGTTAAGAGTAGAACAGAAGAATATCTAGGTGAGTATATTGCATCTGTTTTTTTCATTAGCATTTTTCTTTGTTTAAACAGTCTCTCTGAAGTGAGGCATGATGCTTCTCATATTTGAATTAGGATTTAATCTCAAACCCATGGTGATTTGAGTTGATTAGGCAAACAAAGCGTGGCCTTTTCCCTATCAAGACTATCGTGAACCTACTTGTGTGGGGTGTAGTGCAATTCTGAGCTTCATGAAAGCACAGTCAGGGACCATGTATGGAAACAGATGTCTTCAAGGATGAACAAGTATTTTTAAATAAAATAAGTATTTTTGAGCCATTTTCTGGGCGTGACTTTCTGGTCAAAAAATTATGTAAGATGTGGCAGTGTCAGAACCCAAGAGAAGAGAAAATGATGCCCCTAATGGGTTGAGGAGCCTGAAGAGAAAAGTCAGTGTTTAGAATGTTATAATCAAAATATTTCATTTAGAGTTCTTTTTATGATGGTTAAGCCATTATTAAAGCAGGAAGGGAAGACTATTTTACTCTCCCCCACAGAATTCTCATATTGCCACATTGATTTTTGTTTGGCAAGATGGCTGCCCTCACCTCACCCAGAGGCTGAGAAATGCCATTTTTAACTTAAAAATGTATTCATGGTGACAAGTGATGTGAACTTTCACATGGCGTGGCAGAGCAGAATGGGTAGTCTCTTTTTTCACCAGAGCAAATCTTCTGGTTTGACAAAATAACTTAAAGGCCAACACCACTGGCATGAAAACAACCACCTGCAACTGATCTGAAACCAGTTTGTAAGGAAATAGACCCAAAATGGCTGGTAAGCAGTCTTGCAGGTTCTATCATGTTTCATAAAGCAAGGAGGAGAAGGGGTGAAAATTTGTTAAAAGAGGAGGAAAAAAATAGGACCTAGATATTGAACTAGTGGTGTTTTTTGACTCCTTAATAGGGTAGCAAGATCTATTCAATTTGCTTTCAGAGAAACATGTTTGTTTGAATTTCCATCTCTTAGTGTTTTTCACTTGTTACTTCTGGTAACCAGATTCCTTACTAAGTACCGTTTGGACTCCCTTTGTATTTTCTCCACTAGTTCTAGTTCCTCTTCCTTTATATTCCTAAGCACTTCCAGACATTAGCCACCAGGTGTCACAAGTACTCATGCAGTGCCAATATCCCACTACTGAAAAGAGAATTCCATAAAATTTGTTCTATAGTGCCAGATTGCGTTTCTCCTTAAATGATTTTGTAACCCATCTTCTTTATATGCAGCATTTGACTTTGTTTCTCCAGGAGAAGGGAAGAGAAGCAGTGGGGAGGAGACATGGGTCTGTGTCTTTGCACATGTGCAGACAGCAGGGCAGAGTAACTCAGACACAGAAACCACCAGATATTGCCAGTACCTGTTCTGAGGCTGTGTAGGAAGTTTTTGATTGTGAGGAACCCCAACTGGTAGGTCTTCATATTTTAGTCACCCTCTGAGAGCTGAGCTAATCAGAGAACAAAAGGGTACCGGGGGGGGGGGGAATAAATAAAGGAGTTAAAAACCACTCTGTACTCAGGTTTCAGAGTAGCAGCCATGTTAGTCTGTATCTGCAAAAAGAAAAGGAGTACTTGTGGCACCTTAGAGACAAATTTATTTGAGCATAAGCTTTCGTGAGCTACAGCTCACTTTATCGGATGCATACAGTAGAAAATACAGTGGGGAGATTTTATATATACTCTGTACTCAGTGGCCGGTTGATACAGGACCAAGCATTGTGTTTGCTGTGAAGGCTGGGTCCCAATCCATGTACCAATCTGGATACAGGTTACAGAGGTCTGTCATCAGCTGAGAAGACCAGTCAGCTCGCTGTGGAGATGCCTGTGTTTGCTGACATTCTGAAGTTTTTTGAAAGGATGAAGAGATGCTGCCATTTCTCAAGCTCTGAAGAGTCCAGGTGTCTCTCACTCCATAGTATGCTCACACTATAAAGGCTCAGAAATCATCTCAGAGAAGATCAGAGGGGAATGTATGTTGATGTATGTGCTGAAGTATAGAACTTTATGTTGCAACCTTATATTTGAATGTCTGTAACAAAAACAAAAGGGCAAGTTTGTAAAAACACCAGTAAATTTACTGATCTGAGAGATTATTCATTGTTTTCCAGGCACAATTTACAATACCTTATACTGTACTATTGACTATGTGGTTTTGTGTTCATTAAACTACTTTTTTACCAAGAAAGGGTATGTTGCTCCATCTTTGAAATTGACAGGGAAGATAATGTCTATTAGGGTTTTACATACAATAACCTTGATTTTTAACTCTGTGTGCTGCTTCCTGAAGAGTCCTACAAAGGCAGATCTCTGGCCTGTGCTTCTGCAAAGAGTTAAGCTGAGGTGCTTGGAAAAATGGGAGCGTAATACATTATGCAGAATATTTTTGACAGCATTCTCCCTCTTTCCCTCTTTCCCGCCCCCCCCCCCCCCGCCTTTTACATATGCCCTGTATTGAGAGCAGATGTAAGGAGCATTCATCACTCCTGCATAGGGGCTGGGAAGAATTGCAGCCCCCCATAGTCTGAGGCAGAATGGCTCCCAGTGTTTCAACAAGGACAGCGTGGTTCTGTACCACCTGAACTATGGGCTGGGCCCAATGGTACAAAACAACCCATAAAGAGTAGGAGGAAGAGAGGTAGAAAATAAGCCATTGTTGTTCTAGTGAAGAATAAAAGTTTTCTCTCTCTCTCTATCTTATTCATCATCTTTCACAATAGCTTTGGGTGAATCTTTGAAGTGGTCTCAGGTATAAAGCATCCTTCCTAAGCAGTACTGGTCACTGAGGCCTCTTGTTTTTGAAAACTTCTCCTAGGTCAATGGAAACTATTGAATGCACTGGAGAAATTGAAGCGAAGAGTTGAAATGTTTTTTGTTACCTCTTGAAATGCAGTGTGTGCCATAAATCCCCAATAAATGTTAGAAACAAGCTTCTGCTTGGTCCTCTTCAGGCTACACTGATGACCAGCACGTTGGCTGAGAAACACATCCGAGATTATCCTATAGTTATGCATGTATGTATATATGCATGCATGCATACAAACAGCCTATTAAAAGAATGTTAAGGTCGCAAAGCTAAGCACTCGAAAGTTAGGAAATATTGGAATCAAGGTTGTCCATGCAGCCTTAGATTTGACTCTCTTTTTTGTGCATATATACTATGACTATTAAGGTCTTGTCCTACATTGCTGTGTTAGAAATAGAATCCAGCTCTCTTGGGATAGTCCCAGTGTGTTACCACAGAGAATAGTGCCGCTGTTACAACCCTGTCTCATTTGCTGCCCTTCCTGTGCACTGAACGAAGGGGGTATCCCATAGAAATAGTATGTGATCATGTAATAAAAGATTCTATCATGAGGCATAGGCACAAAGGGGCCAATTAAGATGGCAATGGATAACACTAAATTCTGGTCTTTCCTGATTTTGAGTGCTTGATTTTGCAACCTTAACATTCTTTTAATATAGTTTTTTTGTATACAACTTCTTAGAAAACTGAAAAATTAGAATTTTTCATCATGTAATCGTATTGATCCCCGTGTGAATTATCATTAGTGTTTGAACACAGCACTTTTAGATCCGCAGTGCACACTCCTATGGCTTGAATTAAAGGAGTAGCTGATAATTATTACAATAGTCACCCACATGTTCTATCTATTGCTGTGGTATCTAAATGCATATCTAGGGGAAATCAAAGTCGCTAAAAGGTCTTACCATAGCTAGACAACGATATGAAAGGATTTGAAAATACAAGAAAAGCCTCTTTTATAGGGCACTAGGAAATAGCTAATGCTATTAGTTGTCTTACGGCATTTTTGAATGTTTCAAACCTACTGAAATTTTGTCAAACTTTGATTTTTGCATGCACATTCTTACTGCATAGTTATCAAATGCAGGCTGCTATACTTCGCTTTAGTGTGTGTCAGAATGTTTTTGCTGTTACTCAGGGTTACCGTTCCAGGCAAGGAAAGATTAAGCGTTCTGTTTTTACAGACATAATTTTTGAAATTCTGTCATGTGGAACTCTGGTAGATGGTTGGCATCTAGCTTCAAGCTGGTCAAATCTAAACAGGGGCTCGATGTCTTGGCAGTTGTTGCATGTTAAATATGATCTATGGAATTTGATTAGGGTCAAATCAGTGCGCATAACAGTAACGACTGTGGCTGTTGACCCGTCATGCAACAGGTGTGTTTGGCTTCAAAGCTGTGATCCAGTCTTGTTTCTGCCAGCGAATAAAATAATTCAGTTTTCTTGTCAGCATTCCTGTGTGTCAGATACCTATTACAATGAGACTGGAGTCTCATTACACATATTGTGTCCAGCTCATCCAGTGTATCTGTAGTGCAGAGGAGGGATAACTAATTTTTTTGTTCATGTCTGTCCATTTCAGGTGTCAGTTTCAGTAGTTTCTACACTGTATTTGTACCTTAAATTCTTCTTCTCCTTTTGGCTTAAGTATGCCTTTCTTCATTTAAAGAATAATTTCAATTAATCTCCCTCACTCTCTTGAATCATAGTTTGGTTCCTTTCAAACAAGTAACTTGTCCTCCCTTACTAGTCACAAAGCCATCAGATTTAGGCTTTGGTACTTTTATTTTCAGATCAAAGTTTTTTCTAACTGGAATCAGGGTTAGGCTATGTGCTTGTAAGGTTTCTTTCACCAGCTGTCATCTTATCTAACTTATCTCCTTGGAGTACTATCACCAGTAGTATTGTCTCCATCCACAGTGAGTGAAAATTAAGTCTGTAGGTTCCTGCAAGAGAAAATAAGGAAGATGAAGTTTGATGAGGGGATGGATGAGAAGTGTTGAGATTTGGAACCAGCACACGATTTCATTAAGTATTTGAATGTCTGGTTTTATTTGGGTTTTTTCCAGCAGGAACGTTAATTTTACTGATAACATCTCATCTGGACAGAATCTCAGAGTAATTCTCTTCCAGCTGATGATATCCTGAATCCCATATTGCAAGGCAATCTGGTGAACACTGCTTCCTCTAGAGATTCAGCTAAAATTTTTCATTATTCTGAATGGATTATGTGAGAATCCACTTCAGAGGCTGCAATCTCTGTTTCCCAGTGCATTAATGTTTTATGGGTGATTTTCTTAGATTTTTTTTTTTTCACAAGATGTGTGTCACTAGTTCTCCAGGTGTTGTGGATTTTTGTTTTCTGTACTTCTGGACAAATGGGCTTGTTAGGAACTGTTTACCCTAACTGTGGATGTTACTAGTATAATGAAGGATTCTTTTGTATACATATAGTTTTTCCACCAACAAAGTCATCAGCAGCAGATTTTCTAAACAAATATTCATTTCCATTTTTAATTTGGCTGCTTTCCACATTGCATCTGTTCTCTGCTTCTATGGTTAAAGTACATCTTTAAGCTCGTATGTGATAAAGATCTGTCCAAACTAATTCAATCAAGCTTTCATCTAGGACAAATTGTCGAGATCGCTCTGGCCTATGTGACCGTCTTATAAACACATAGAGTTCAAGACATTTAGTGGGTGTTTATCGTTTTTAACTTTATCGTTTCCTACTGCCCAGAAACCATGAGATCCTACTAAAGATTCCGGTAGCTTTTGCCCCAGATCTGGTGTTACATGGCTGAAAAATGCCACTGCTTTTAGTCCATAGTTCTGAATCTGTTTTGGTGCACAGTGGTTTGCATAGTATGTAGCTTCATGGTTCTGATCTTTTTTTTATTCATTTCCGCATATTACTGTTACCCGCTGCTTTTAGAAAAGTAATTTTAGCTTTTATTTCCAGTCAGATTAACATCAAATCCAATTTACCACCTCTGTCAAGAGATATTGGTGCCAAAATGTTTTGAGCTGTAATATAAATACATTTGCAGAACCTATTTATAAACACTTCTTTCTGCACAGATTATAGAAAAGAACCATAGTGGCTTTTCAAAAAAAAAAGTCTCTGTTTAGACTGCTGCTTACATGTTAAATTAAAAAGTATTTGGAGTGTGTGGTGTTCTAGATGATGGTTGAACTTAGATTATGTATTTGCAGGGATCACCTAGCGCAAGATCCAATAAAGCAGCACTAAGGGTCAGATTCTGCATGGTTCTTGCATGAGTGTGCAGTTGGAGGGGAAGGAACAAGACTCTCTTCCCCTCCCATAATGCAGCCTGTTAGGGCCAGGCCAGGCTGAGCTCTAGTCCCCATATGGGAATTGCTCATGTCCTATTCCCCTTGGAGTGTGAAAGCCGAAAAGAGGAAGGAGAAGAGGTGCAGTCAGGGCTATGCCCTTCTGGCCCACTGGGCAGAAGAACTGGCTGGCCCTGGAAAGCAGGGAGCATGATGCTGTGCGGAGATTCCTATGGGATTTTTGTTGCGTTACAAGAACCCCAATGTTTAAATTCCCAGGCCTCCAACAAGCTAGATACATGTTCATTAAGGCAAGATCGTTTACAGGTGATCGCTGAAAATGAAGTGAGAGAGAGAATGGCTAGAGAGCTGCTGGTGGAAATCTCCTCTGTCCTCATGAAATACTGCCACAGTTGTTCTTAGTGGAGACATCTGGTCTGGAGCCCCATTGATACTGTATAGAGAGAAGGCTGCTGGCAAGACATTCTCTCTGCTATGCTCCCGTGTCTTTGTAATTCATCTCTCCCCTTGCGCTGCAACAGCCCAAGATTTGCATGTTGCGAAGCCCATCTTTTCTCTTTGTCCTATAAGGAGATGGGAGAAAGGCATGGATGAGGAGTGGGACATGTGGTGGTCTTGCAGGGGAAGGGGTTATTATATTTCTGTTGTTTGTTGCTGCAAGGCTATTGTAATCTGGGGGAAATTGTTGAAACCTATTTTATTGAAAGTCTGTTGGATGTTAATAGACTTTCAAGGGCACCTAGAGGTTCTTGTATTTCGTGTAGCAGAAAATCTGAATGAATACTTTAAAAGAATTGACTCTGGCTTTTGGTACAGCCCTATGTAAGGGGATGCTTGTAGTTGTACTTCCCCAGGAAGAAGGAATTGTGTACATGGAGAGTCACTATTCTTCACCTGCTCTCCAGTTTCTCTCAGGGGAGGAGGTAATCTGCTGTTTCCCCTGACCAGTAGCAGATTCCCCTCCCCACCCAACACATGCTCAGTTGTACTTGCTAGAACATTGGAGGGGCAGAGCTTGTGCTCCAACCATTCCTGGCTCCTCCATCTGCTCCTTACCTTCTGCACAGGTGGGCAAGGGAAGTACTAGACACACAGCCCCTGCTTTGCCCTACCCACTGCCAAGCTATAGGGAGTCCATGCAAGGCAGGATGAGGTGGTGTCACTTCGCTGTATAGCCATGTAAGACTGAGTCACAATCTGCTCTCAAAAATGGATACTCTCATAAAAAACCAACCTTCCACACAAACTTCCTCGTGGCTGGACTTTACTAAAACTAGACAAGCCATTTACAACACACACTTTGCTTCCCTACAAAAGAAAAAGGACACTAAACTTTCTAAACTACTACATGCCACAAGGGGCCACAGCAATGGTTCCCTCAACCCACCCAGCAATATTCTTAACCTATCCAACTATACTCTCAGCCCAGCAGAAGCAGCTGTCCTATCTCGGGGCCTCTTCTTCTGCCCCTCCACCCCCACAAACATGATACAGTTCTGTGGTGACCTAGAATCCTATTTTCGACATCTCCGACTCAAGGAATATTTCCAACATACCTCTGAACAACATACTAATCCACAGAGACCTCCCTACCAACACTACAAAAAGAAGGATTCTAGATGGACTCCTCCTGAAGGTCGAAACAGCAGACTGGACTTCTACATAGAGTGCTTCCGCCGACGTGCATGGGCTGAAATTGTGGAAAAGCAGCATCACTTGCCCCATAACCTCAGCCGTGTGGAACACAATGCCATCCACAGCCTGAGAAACAACTCTGACATCATAATCAAAAAGGCTGACAAAGGAGGTGCTGTTGTCATCATGAATAGGTCGGAATATGAACAAGAGGCTGCTCGGCAGCTCTCCAACACCACTTTCTACAAGCCATTACCCTCTGATCCCACTGAGAGTTATCAAAAGAAACTACAGCATTTGCTCAAGAAACTCCCTGAAAAAGCACAAGATCAAATCCGCACAGACACATCCCTGGAACCCCGACCTGGGATATTCTGTCTACTACCCAAGATCCATAAACCTGGAAATCCTGGGCGCCCCATCATCTCAGGCATTGGCACCCTGACAGCAGGATTGTCTGGCTATGTAGACTCCCTCCTCAGGCCCTACGCTACCAGCACTCCCAGCTATCTTCGAGACACCACTGACTTCCTGAGGAAACTACAATCCATCGGTGATCTTCCTGATAACACCATCCTAGCCACTATGGATGTAGAAGCCCTCTACACCAACATTCCACACAAAGATGGACTGCAAGCCGTCAAGAACACTATCCCCGATAATGTCACGGCTAACCTGGTGGCTGAACTTTGTGACTTTGTCCTTACCCATAACTATTTTACATTTGGGGACAATGTATACCTTCAGATCAGCGGCACTGCTATGGGTACCCGCATGGCCCCACATTATGCCAACATTTTTATGGCTGACTTAGAACAACGCTTCCTCAGCTCTCGTCCCCTAACACCCCTACTCTACTTGCGCTATATTGATGACATCTTCATCATCTGGACCCATGGAAAAGAAGCCCTTGAGGAATTTCACCATGATTTCAACAATTTCCATCCCACCATCAACCTCAGCCTGGTCCAGTCCACACAAGAGATCCAATTCTTGGACACAACAGTGCTAATAAACGATGGTCACATAAACACCACCCTATACCGGAAACCTACTGACCGCTATTCCTACCTACATGCCTCCAGCTTTCACCCTGACCACACCACACGATCCATCGTCTACAGCCAAGCTCTGCGATACAACCGCATTTGCTCCAACCTCTCAGACAGAGACAAACACGTACAAGATCTCTATCAAGCATTCTTACAACTACAATACCCCCCTGCGGTAGTGAAGAAACAGATTGATAGAGCCAGAAGAGTTCCCAGAAGTCACCTACTACAGGACAGGCCTAACAAAGAAAATAACAGAACGCCACCAGCCGTCACCTTCAGCCCCCAACTAAAACCCCTCCAATGCATTATTAAGGATCTACAACCTATCCTGAAGGATGACCCAACACTCTCACAAATCTTGGGAGACAGGCCAGTCCTTGCCTACAGACAGCCCCCCAACCTGAAGCAAATACTCACCAGCAACCACATACCACACAACAGAACTATTAACCCAGGAACCTATCCTTGCAACAAAGCCCGTTGCCAACTGTGCCCACATATCTATTCAGGGGACACCATCACAGGGCCTAATAACATCAGCCACACTATCAGAGGCTCGTTCACCTGCACATCCACCAATGTGATATATGCCATCATGTGCCAGCAATGCCCCTCTGCCATGTACATTGGTCAAACTGGACAGTCTCTACGTAAAAGAATAAATGGACACAAATCAGATGTCAAGAATTATAACATTCATAAACCAGTCAGAGAACACGTCAATCTCTCTGATCATGCGATTACAGACATGAAAGTTGCTATAGTACAACAAAAAAACTTCAAATCCGGACTCCAGCGAGAAACTGTTGAATTGGAATTCATTTGCAAATTGGATACAATTAACTTAGGCTTGAATAGAGACTGGGAGTGGCTAAGTCATTATGCAAGGTAACCTATTTCCCCTTGTTTTTTCCTACCCCCTCCCCCCCAGACGTTCTTGTTAAACCCTGGATTTGTGCTGGAAATGGCCCACCTTGATTATCATACAAATTGTAAGAGAGTGATCACTTTAGATAAGCTATTACCAGCAGGAGAGTGGGGTGGGAGGAGGTATTTTTTCATGCTTTGTGTGTATATAAAAAGATCTTCTACACTTTCCACGGTATGCATCCGATGAAGTGAGGTGTAGCTCAGGAAAGCTTATGCTCAAATAAATTGGTTAGTCTCTAAGGTGTCACAAGTACTCCTTTTCTTTTTGCGAATACAGACTAACATGGCTGTTACTCTGAAACCAGTCTGTCCCTCTCTGTTTTTGAATAAATACAGCTGTCCTACTTTTAGAAAGGATATAAAAAATCTGAATGAAAATCAACTTTTATGTCCATTGAACTGAACTTAATAGATTTGAGAGGTTTCAGATATTACATCAGATCCATGAGTAAAAGTAGGGTGCTTAGAACTCTGTTATAGATTTACCCCCTGGCAACATTAAATATGTTTGAGGAAGGCGAGGTCAGGGTAGTGATTCCAGCATTTTTCCTTTTAACCTGCATTATGCCTGGCTTTTTAGTGACTAAAGACGGCAGTTGGAAGTAGTTCTTTGTTTTTGTGTGCATGTATTTTTTAAATTAGAAATACCAAAGTAGTAAAATTATATATGTGCCTTTTGAAAGTAGAATTTTGTGGAAGTTCAAATGTGTCCACCTCCTTCAAAACTTGGAAAATTAAGAACTTCCACACGTTGAGACTGCCTCCCTGATTTTGTGTATACTTCCCAGGGATGATAGGGTACAGTGTCCACAGCATCCAGTGCAGCAGTTTTCAAACTTTTTGAGCTGTGTCCCACCTTTGAGTTACAACTGTTGGTTATGCAGCCCAGACAAAAAGAGGTGAGTCTGGGGGTGGGGATGGTGCTCCCTTCCCAAGCCCCACTGCTTTCCCCACCCCTCCAAACAGTCCTTTGGGGCGTGCCCTACAATTTGAAAGCCTCTGATCTAGTGAATGGAAAGGATTGAGATTGATTGATTTTTGTCTATGTACATTCAATAGATAACTGTCTGTTTCAGAAGGATTGCTTGATTAAACTGGAATTCTACTAAAAATATTCTCTGTAGGTTTTAATACATATCAAGATTTCAGGTAAAACTGCTACAAGTATAAAAAGACAATGGATTGTTTGTTTTTGTTTTTTATTCAAGGCTTCTGATCAAAGCAGCAGCAGGAGACTTCATGCTTTCATCCTTTAAATAGCATTCTTTATTTACAGTTTCCATTTAGGTTCAGTGCGATCCTGGATAATATGCAATGGGACATCATTAGTTTTAAAAAAAATTTAATTGAAAGTTCTAGATGCCTTGCAAGCTGTTGCAACCTTGAGTGATGACTATCAGCTGCTCTACCACTTTGTGTCTAAATTAATATTGTAATGTGCTTTTTATTAAATGTAAACAGAATCTTTAAATCTCCATATTAAAGATAGCCCCAAGGGCAACTTTAAACGAGAGTTGAGTGTTGGTAATCTAACCTCTTCAAAGAAACTGAAGGCTCAAGGTAATATAAATTTTGAATCTATTTGTTGAGTTTTTAGGTGAGGAAGCTTCTCTTTAAAACAGTGGGAATTACCCTCTTTCATTCAGTATTTTGTACTGATGCCTACAAGAGTGGTTAAGTACAGGCTGATCTGCAGTTGGCCATGTTTGTTTCTTCATTCCCGAGGTTTGCTTTGCTCTTGAAATATTTTCCATCAAAAGTGTGTTTTGTTGTGTTTTTGACTAAATCACATTTTTCACAAGTGTTTGCTTTTCACAGAAAACTTCAGTTTTTCATCAAAAAGACTGAATTCCCAAAATCCAACTTTTGTTTTTCAACTGAAAGAAATATTTGGTTTTTAGCTGAAATGTTTTGGCCAAAAGTATTTAGATTCTGAAATGCTGCTGCAAAGCCTCATGGGAACTGGAGTTTTGGTGCCTCATACCTGGTGCCTTTTTCTCTGTAGGCCAGGCTCCCCAGCCAGACATCCTCTCACCAGATGCACCATGGCTATATGACTGCCATGATGCATTGCGTCTCCTTATAAAGAGGAGATCAGGAGGCACTTGAACTACAACTCCCATAAAGCATGTCAGAATTGAAATATTTCAGTCTTTTGGTTTGATTTTGCTTTTCTACCAGCTCTATTATGAACTACTGAGCAATATTTAACTTAGGACACCTTTATAGTTGTTTGGTGCCAGCCTGGGGTAGATGTCCTGCCTGATTCATGGCTTCCTTCTTAGAGACTTTCCAAGTCCTCAGACAACTGCCTTATCCTGTTAGTCTCTCAGACTTCTTCCTCTCAAACTTCCTCTGCTCCTTTGAGTTTCTCCCAAATAGTATTTGCCGTATTACCATTTGTAATCTGTGTAATCCAACCTGGATCATTTGCAAGTCTTTCTCAGTCACTACTCCTTTCTGATCATACTTTTTTTAAATTCACTAAGTAGGGTTAATGATTATTTTAAAAATCGGTTTTCAATTTATATTCTGGTAGCCAAGAGCCCTCCTCAGGCAGTGGAATATATCATGAATGGAATGAGGCAAATTAGCCTAAAATGGCCAGTTACATTCCTTGGCTTTAAAAGATCAGCTTGAGGGGATATAATTTGTTCAGGATCATGTGACCTTTATATGCCTGCTTTTTCTAAATTTTGACTAATAGTTTTTTTTTTCCTTTTAATTTATGAGTTTGACGGTTATCTTGAGATCAAGTCTTCCTTGGCTAGGGAGTGGATTAAAATCAATCTGATCAAAACCAAGCAGCATTCCCCAACCTTTCTTCTCTCTCATTTTTATGGTGTTTTTGGAACAGGTTACTAAAGTGAGCCAAAAAAAAAAGAACAAAAAGAAACCCACCCTGTTGATTTGGATCTTTGGGGGACGGGGGTGTGTGTGTTTTGTGGTTTTGTTTGTTTGTTTAAAGAAGATGAAATGTACTGTGGAGAAATATTTTGATAACTCTGACAAGGCCATACTAGGTGGTAAAAACATAAGATAGTTAAACGCTGATCCAGGATGCAGATGAAGAATTTGGGTTACCCATGTAAGTACAGGTAAGCTTGTTGGCTGAGCAAAGCAAAACCCTTTACACAATGGAATTTCTCTCTGTATGTAACATGACTTTTAAAAACTGCATCTGATAAATTCCAAATTTTCAAGGAATGTTCTAGACATCAGTGAGTAGAACTCTATCATGGGCAGTAGCTTATGAGAGGGTGGAATGCTTCATTGATTATGTAGACTGGGTTGTACACCCAGCCAGGCCCCTAGTCCCCCAGCTCCAGCCAGCTCTCGTGGCCGTGCTGTCGCCCTCTTCACCACTCTGTTCAGTCCCCCACAGCAGGGTTGGAGTAATTTGGGTTACCCATATGAGTAAAATTATATGTGAGTTAAGTTTTATGTAAGTGTTTCAAGATGACTATATCTCTAACATTTAGAGGTACAGCAACTCTATATTTTAATACCCTTGCTTGTGTTACTAATCATTCAGATTATTAAAACTAAAACACTTTTTTAAAAAAAATCTAATTGACAATGTTTATGGTGTTTGCTCATCATAGACAGTGAAAGTAGATTTGAGTTTTAAGTTTGTTTCATTGTTAACTTTGTGTAGTCACTTTCACTTAATATCGAGACCTGGTACAGTACTATAATTGGGTTTCTGAACAAAAGTGAAGAGAAATGGTTAAATTTTAAAAACTGTTTTCATTTAAATTTATAAAAAACAATCATAAAGGCATGTTCTTTCTTTTTGGAAAGAGTGAGACTCAAAGAGCATGAATATCATGCAAAAGCTATAAATCTAAAATTACCTTTTACACCATATGACCTACAAACATCCATATTTCTAAAGATAAGTGAAACAAATACCTTGACGTTTTAGCCTGTGGGCAAATTAATCCCTTGTGTAAATCAATTTATGTGAGGGATGAATTTGAGCTAGTATGTTTGCATCCTTTTACCCAGAGCCAATGGGCCTGATTCTGATCTCACTTCTGATTTACACTGCTGTAGTAACTCCCCTAGCATCAGTGAGTAATTCAAATGACATTGATATCTTAGTAATCTTACATCAACGTAACCCTATGTGTGAAACCAGAATCTGACTCAGTCTTATTTGTAAATCGATATGCTCTGCGTACACGTAAATTAGCTATGGGATCAAAACAAAGAAGAGTATCTGAAAAATTCTTTGCTGATCTGGACTGTGTACTAATGACAAAAACTGGTGATCTGCAAAAAGGGCACTGGCTGCTGAATAAGCAGTGTGGTAATCACCCTGGAAACTTTGACAGTTTTACCACCAGCAGTGTTTACAGGTAGTCATTTTGGAGAACGGTTGGTTGCACTACAATGCATTGATCATGATCCCATGTCATTTAACTGATAAGTCTCTACAGCACTGTACAAGGGTTTTCAGCCAAACAGACTTCATTTAAAGATTTCTAGTATCTTCCTTAATACTGCATATGATCGAGAAGGCTCATTTTTTACTTGGACATCTTTTCTTTTTTGAGGAAACAGAACTCAGGAAGAATGTTAGCTACAATGTGCAGACTTGTAGGGATCTGTTATTTATTTACAGTCAGACTACTTGTCTGGAAACCTCTTCCAATTCTGTATCGGATCCCATGCCCAGCTCATTGTAGCAATCTCTAATAATAAAAGCTCATTTATTCCTGACTTCAGACCCATTCCTCTTTTCATTAATGCTGTTATTCTTATGTTCTTATTTGCACTTATCTTTGAAACTGACAAATCACCTACACTTCATTGTTATACAACTGCATCATGCTGCTGTTACTTACTCATCCATTTTGAATAGCTAAGCACTCCCAAGGTTCACAAGCAGCAGGTCAAAAGTGCACAACATCCATCTCAGGATTTAAAAACGCTTAGAAGTCAGAATCTGACGAGCCTGAGAAGGGAAAATCTTCATTTGAACAACCACTTTAAATATAGTGTTCTGAATATCCCACCAGGAGGAGAATTTTGTATCATCTACTTGTGAGTCCACTGTTGGTGCTTAATAGATCATAAATAAGTACTGATAACGTGAATTTTGTTGAAAGCAATATGCATGAGGCTTGCTCTTAATGATCCCTTCAGTGCCAGTGAAATGCTGTAAAGATCTCTGGAACCCATGCCAGACTCCATTAAAATGTGACAATGTCCAAGACAAAAACAGAAAAATCTCTCATTCTCCAATTTTTTCTCTTTCCTAGGGTTATATTTTGCATGTAACTCCACTGCATGTATAAGGGACCAAATTGGTACACAAAACTCTAGATATTCTGAAGGATCAATGATCTCAAGAATCAGGTAACTGTGTTGATGGGGATGGGGGGGCAGAATTCTACCATAGCATACTAGCCAGTTAAGAGTCAGCTATGCATGCCTTTTATTTTTGAAAAAAGGATAGGAGTTAGTTTTGCGTAACCAGGCTCTCTAAGTGGGGAGGGGACATAATAATCATTAACTTAGCACAAATTTATTATTTGGGATGTTGCCCAGAAGTGATCTGATGAGAGAGAGTCTCCTACAACTATAATGTAGGCTCAGTGAAACAGGGAATAGTCCCCCAAGAGAAGTGATGTAAGTCCTCAATGCCACTCACATGTAAAACTAGATCTACCCTAGAAAAAATACATCAGACGAGTGGACTGGATGAGCTAAGAGATCATTTTCATTTCTAATTTTTGTGTTCACATAATCAAAGATAATACATTTTATGTGCTGTACTAATCTTGCCTATGTGATGTACCGCACACAGACATAAGAGGTCCAGAATGTAGATAAATGAGAGTATGATATGCACCCAATGGATTGTATTCCACATGGCTTTCATATCACACGATGCATAGCATCAAACATAATTTACCCAAGGGTATACAGTGTTCCGCCCTTACAGGTATTATGCAATCACCATAATTCAGGAGAGTTCTCACCAGACAGGTATTAATATGATTCATCTTAGACCTGTTAAGCTGCTCAGAGGCTCAATTATACACTGTCATAGAGCAAAGTGGTGTCCCTGCTGTACCTTTCGCAGCTAGGCAACAAAGAATGCTTAAGGCATGATGTGGTATGCCTCAGCAGTGCGATGACTGTATCCATTAAAAGAACCTATGGTGAATATTTGTCAGACATGTGTACATGACATCAGTCAGTACCTGAAGTCAATCACATATATGAATGCATGAGAAGTATGTGCTAGTATGCAAGTGGATGTCAGTCCAACACCTCATTGCGTGAACACAACCGCGCTGTCACTGGTCCCAGCATGTCATGTTGTTTTCAGTACAAATGTTGCCCCTGAAAGATGTGAGCATGGATGTGATGACGTATACTAACACGCTCAAGCTGGATTTGTGTTATGGAAAGGTCTGATCCATACTTCTACTGAAGTCAATGATAGTCTTGCCTTTTAACAATACAAATTTAGATAACGGAGTAGTGGTTTAATGGCATAACTCCCTCAGCCCAAGGGTGGAATAAGTGAAGAGTCAATGTAGAGAGGATGGCTAGCCCAGTGGTTTAAGTTCTAGCCTCAGATTTGGGAGACCCTGGTGATCCTGCTCTGCCACAGACTGCATGTGTGACCTTGGGCAAGTCTTTTGGACCCAGATCCACAAAGGTACTTAGGCTCTGAAGTTCCAGTTATAGGCGCCACTGCAATCCACAAAACTCCTGCTTGGTTACCATTTAACCCCAAAGTAGACACCTAAACTCACTTAGCACCTACATTTTCAGGGTAAAAGTTCCGTAAGCACTTAATTTTCTGCCTCTATGCATGTACATTGCACAGGCACACCAGGACACCTATTGCCCGCCTAAGCTCCAGAATGATCCCTGAATTGGGGGAAGACAGGTGTTCATCTGCCTAACTCACAGGTGGGGCTTGAACTGGTAGGCATGCTCAGTGGCCACTTACCAGAGCAGGTACCATTCAAAATCTGGCCAGAGAAGAAGGTGGCAATGAACTGAAAGTTGGGCAGCGGTTAGAGGACTCACCTGCGCTGTGGGAGAATTTCTGCCTGAGGGGGTGAAAAGGCACCCACCAATCTGAATCCTAACCAGCAGGCTACAGAGTTATTCTCACTGGATTTCACTGTTTTTCCACAGAGGAACAGCTTCAGCAGGAGAGATTGAGGAAGCCCCACCTCCAACTATCCCATAGCCCAGTGATTAGAGCACTTTTCTGAGAACTATGGGAGACCCCCCCATTCAAATCCTTTCTCCCCCATCAGGCAGATGGGGGAATTGAACCTGGGTCTCCCATGTATAGGCAAGTGGTCTAACCACTGGGCTAACACCTATAAAGGTACCAGTTCCTCCTCCAGCCATTTTGTGTGGAGTGAGGCTGGTACCTAACTTATTCTCACAAGAAACAACTTAAGTACCTAAGCCGCCTGACTCCAGGGGAGGAGTTCCTGGTTGTGGATTGCTACCAGAGATATTTGTCCCCTTGCAGTCCAGACTTAGATGCCTAAGTCCCTGAGAGAGCTGGGGCTTAGGACACCTCTCTCTCTCATTGGATCTTACATAGGCTAGCTGAGGCAGCTCCCCAACTATCATGCTGGCTTTTGTGGGATTGCATTATTTGGGGCTTAGTTCTCCTCATTCATTGTATAGGAAGTCTAGGCATCTAAATCAGGCTTTGTGCATCATACAGCTGTTCCTGTGATTTTTCTAGGTGCCTAAAAGTTAGGTGTTGCAATGCTGAGTGAAGTCCCTTTATGGATCTGGGCCTTGGTCTTTCGTTCCTCAGTTTCCCATATGTACAATAGGATAATAGCACTACCCACCTCAGATGGGTATTGTGAGGATAAACACATTAAAGATTGTGGGGTGCTCAGATGCTACAGTAATAGGGAGCAAGACCAGTACCTAAAATATCTAGATATCTTGGACTGTAAAGTACATAATGGAGCGGAGGGTGGAACACAAATACTGAATCCTCAAATGAGCTCTGCCCTACGTGTAATTTGGGGACAGTGTACTTACTATATGAGGCCACGTCTCAGTAAACTGGCTAAGAGGATGTTGCTTAATGATGATCTTGCATCCTGTGCTCTTATCCTGCTGCAGGTGATAAAGGAGACCGGATTGCATGCAGCCCATCTCTGAACCACTACAGAATCTCCAAGCTTTTGCCCAGCATGCCTATCAATAAGCTTGGAGATTCTGTAGTGGTTCAGAGATGGGCTGCATGCAATCCGGTCTCCTTTATCACCTGCAGCAGGATAAGAGCACAGGATGCAACATGCTGAGGGTAGAAAGTGCTAGTGTTGATCTCGGTAAAAGTACTGGTTTGGTACACTGGCATTCATATATTAGCCTGAACCCTGGTGGGGAGAGAGAGAGCAATAAGATATTGAGCACATTAGGATCACATTCCTCCCAAGCACATATGAGGGGAAACAATGCATCCGATGAAGTGAGCTGTAGCTCACGAAAGCTCATGCTCAGAATGAATTAATACTAATGGCTATAATAATAGATGATGATGCGTACCTACATCACAAGGCTTTTGTGAGGATTAATGTTTATAAAGTGCTTTAAAAATGAAAAGCATGATGTTAATGCCAAGTATTAACATCAGCATTCTTGGTATTATATAACTGATAGCTCCATGGAGTGAGAAATCTGAAGGTCTGATTAGCTGATCTCATGGAGATGCACATGTTGCACAGACATGCTGCATTCAAGTACTGTGCATTTCACATACCCCACCATCAGATAGTGTTCCAAAACAAAGCATGAATCAGTAAAGTGTCATGTTGGGTCTGAGCATAGAGTCCACTGGGAAATCTATGTTCCTACAAGCTTGTGTGTTCTGAACAGAATACATGTGCTGTCGTAGTGACTGTACAGATTGTAACATGTATATTGCTAGTAGCATCGAGAAACTTCAACAGAGATTGGGGCCCATTGTGCTAGATGTTCTGTATACAAATATTAAGAAATCATCCCTGCCTCCAAAAAATTACCCGTCTATAGAAAAGACAAAGGATGGGAGGAAGTATTATTTTCCCTATTTTACAGATGGGCGATTGAGACATGGGAAGATTAAATGACATGCCTGAGGTCACACAGGAAGTCTGGGATGGGGCTGGGGATTGAACCTAGATCTCTTGTGCCCGATAAAGTGCCTTAAACACAAGGCCATACTTCCTCTGACAGTGTCACAATTGTATTTCTTTACAGTTTTCTGGTAATAATTGTTTTTCATTCACGGACTGAATGGGCCAGAAGGGGGACTCTTGTTTTAGGATAAAACCGAATTTGAGAAGCCTCTCTAGTTATTGACATAGTAGGTGAAGTTTTCCATTAGGTGTTCCTAGTGACTACTGAAGACATTTGAGACTATTGACCTCTCATAACACTTAGGTCACAAAAGTGCCATGTGTTTTTTGAAAAGCCATTGGGTGTTGCCCTAGGGTCCTGAATTGCTAGGTTATCTCTGAAGGGCAAACCAGAAAAATCTTCTGTAAGATTGACATATTGGGATAAGAATGCAGGCATCCTGCTGGTCAATGCCAGATGTTATCCAGTCACCCTGCTAGACAGCTGAAATCCTGAACACTACATATATAGTTTACTTAATCATTTAATTGACAAAGAAAGATGTAAATTAAAATTAACCCTGAGCCTACTGAGTTAAAATCCATCTTCCTTCTCCTGCTAGTCCCTGGGGCTCCTGCAAGTTTTGTAACAATTTCTACATTTTCTGAATTCTGGCTCACTTTGAGGAACCCTATGGAACATGAGTGTAAATTAGTCCTGAGAAATGGAGCAGAGAAAGAAATAGGACAGAGAGGTTGCAGGAGGTAAATACGTAAAGAACTCTTCCTTAATAGAAGTGGAGCTATATGCTTTGATCTGTATGATTGGTCATTTGTGTAATGATGATGATCATGAGCTAGATTCTCAGCTGGTATAAGTTAGTTCTGCTAAAGGAAGGTAAGTATCCCTATCCCCATGTTATAAATCGGAGAAATTCAGGCACAAAGGAAAGCGGAAACTTGGCCAAATAATACAGTAGATCATTGGCGGAGCTGGAAATAACTCTTCTTAGATCTCCTTATTGTCAAGTCAGTATGTTATCCACTGGGCCACATCGCCTACCTGTACTCATCTGTGCACACTGCCTCCTATACATGACCAGAGGTGGGCTATTACTTTCTCCAGTTTTGTATTTCATAGTAAGTATCAAATTGGGCCCTGTCACAGACTGGAATGGAGATAAGGGATAGACCCTTTTCTTTCTTAACATTCTTATTCCTAACTAAATCTATTTACTGATAAACGTTTGCCAGACTAAAAAAAGGATTTTCAGTATTTACGTTACTTGTTTCTGTGATAATTCTAAATGCACATAAATATGTTGTTACTCAAAAGCTACATAATCTCTGTTTCTCTGAAGTACAATTAAATCTCCTGCATCTCTATTAATCAAAAAGTATGTTTTTATATATCAAGTTCCGATTCTTAACAGAAATCACCAAAAGTTGTTTGTATTCTGGACAGGATTAATAGATTGCAAGACACACTTGATTCCTTTTATCACAACAGATGCCTTCAGGAAAGCATATACTGCAGTTGTTTTGTGATAGTACTCCGTTCCAAATTCCATTTTACATCTCTGCAGTGTCGTCCATAGAAAGGAAAATCAGAAACATCTGGTTTTTTCCTCGCCCCATCTCTTCCTCCCCCTACCCTGAAAAGAAATGTTACAAACAGGAAACTGGCATAAGTAGTAGAAGTTAATGCACAAAAATAGGATAATAATACAGAGCCAAATGGATGCATATTCTGCACATTAATTAAAAAGACAAATCACTTGTCACTTACTAGCAACAAATATCGAGATGCTCTTTGGGAATAATCATTGCCCATCTTGTGTAGTAATGTGTTAGTGATGCCAAGAGTGCACAGCTGTGGTATTTTAGGAACAACCATTATCAGTGTGCCCTTTATTGTGACGAGGCAGCATGTTCAGATCTGTGGCTGAGAGACTAAATGATGACGGGAAAGGAACCGAGGGTAACAAATACTTGTCTTTTCCCTTTCTGCAATACGTCTGTCAGCCAGCATTTTTGTTCTCTGAAGGATAACAAAATGGTCCCTTAAGTTTTTTATATGATTTTTATATTTGAGCAAACCAACGTATGCTAGGTCCTTCCCAGAAACAAGTACAGATGTAGCTTTGTCCTGCGGGGCTTACAACATGGAAAACAAATGAAGGTCACAGCTGAGAAATAGGGAAGGCAGGGAGGAGGAGGAGAACAAAGGTAAGTATGATAATGATATGGTTATTCATTAAGGTCCTATCCAGAGCCAGCTGGAGACAATAGAAGACTTGTCATTTACTTAGGTTTTGGGTAGGTTTTGGATCAAGCTAAAGGCAAGTGATGGCTTTGTTTAATCAGTTTTTCTATTTTCTAGCTCATTTCTCATTTGCAACACAGTAGAAATGAGAGAGATGAATGTTGAGAGGGAGTTGGCTGTTCAGACAAGTTTAAGGAGAGCATTCCATGCAAAAGGGGTCATGGACATTAAAATTAGGAGGAGAATGCCAGGTTAGCCAAATAACTGCTACAAACCTTTGTCCTTAGTAATGGCTTTATTGACATGTAAAGGAAAATGTTTTCATGCATAAAGGAGAAAACAAACTATAGATAACTAAATGACAGTCTGTCATGTTAAAATCTTCCAAACGTTTTGGGCATTTTTAGAAGGACATAGTAACATAAAGCTAAATTTTTTAAAAAGTCACTATCATTTTAAGGCACTGAAACACTGCTGAGTGTTGATACTGGGATATCCCTCCATTTTCATTTATGATAACTATATTACATTTAGAGCTGAAAGAGCATAGAATTCTACCTCCTGACTACAGTCTTTCCACGGTATGCATCCGATGAAGTGAGCTGTAGCTCACGAAAGCTTATGCTCAAATAAATTGGTTAGTCTCTAAGGTGCCACAAGTCCTCCTTTTCTTTTTACCTCCTGACTATTGACTAAGGTCCTGATTTAACTTCTAAGGCCTGGTCTGCACTGCGGGGGTGGGGGGGGAGGACGATCTAAGATACGCAACTTCAGCTACGAGAATAGTGTAGCTGAAGTTGACGTATCTTAGATCGACTTAGAATCACTTACTTCGCATCCTTGTGGCGCAGGATCAATGGCTGCCGCTCCCCCATCAACTCCGCTTCCGCCTCTCACCCTGGTGGAGTTCCGGAGTCGACAGCAGAGTGATCGGGGATCAATTTATCGTGTCTACACTAGGCCTGGTCTACACCTGTAACTTAGGTTGACTGAGCGATGTCACTCAGGGCTCTGAAAATTTTTTCATCCAGAGCACCATAGTTAGGTTGATCTAGCTCCCAATGTAGATGTGGCTAGGTTGATCGAAGGAGTTACCTCAGAAAGGTGGGTTACACTACATCAGGAGAAAAACTGCATCTGTTGATTTAGGAAGCATCTACACTACAGTGCTAACAGCAGCCACTGCAGCACTTTAACTGTGCGGCTGTAGAATAGACATACACTTAGAAAGGGCTAATCAGAACATGTTAACATTGGTCAAAGAGCAGTTTTATTAACATTGGGCAAAGTTGAAGAGCAACTAACAAAAGACACAAAAACTAACAGAAAATTTTTATTAAGTACATCAGAAGCAGGAAACCTTCCAAACAATCAGTGGGGCCACTGGATGATTGAAGTGCTGAAGCAGCGCTCAAAGAAGTCAAGGCTGTTGCGGAGATGCTAGATGATGCTAGATGATGCTTTGCATCGGTCTTCCCTGCAGAGGATGTGAGGGAGATGCCCGCACCTAAGCCATTTTTTTAGGTGACAGATCTGAAGAGATGTCCCAGATTGAGGTATAATTAGAGGAGATTTTGGAACAAACTGAGAAATTAAACAGTAATTTCACCAGGACCAGACAGTATTCCCTGAAGAGTTCTGAAGGAATTCATATGAAATTGCAGAACTGCTAAATGTGACATGTAATCTATCGCTTAAATCAGTCTCTGTACCAGATGAATGGAGGATAGGTAATATAACACTGTTTTTTTTTTTTTTTTAAAAAAGGCTCTAGAGGTGAATGTGGATTACAGGCCAATAAACCTAACTTCAGTGCCAAACAAATTTGGTTGAAACTACAGTATAGTAAAAAACAGAATTATCAGACACACAGATAAACACAATATATTGTGGAAAAGTCAACATGGCTTTTGTAAAGGGAAATCATGTCTCACCGATCTATTAGAATTCTTTGAGGGTGACCAAAAACATGTGGACAAGGGTGATCCAGTAGATAGTGTACTTGGACTTTCAGAAACCCTTTGACAGGGTCCCCCTCCAAAGGCTCTTAAGCAAAGTAAGGAGTCCTGGGGTAAGAGGGAAGGTCCTCTCATGGATCAGTAACTTGATAAAAGATAGGAAACAAAGGGTAGGAATAAATAGTCACTTTTCAGACTGGAGAGAGGTACATAGTAGGGTCCCCCAAGGTTCTTTACAGGGACCAGTGCTATTCAACATATCCATAAATAATCTGGAAAAAGGGGTAAACAGTGAAGTGTCAAAGTTTGCAGACGGTACAAAATTACTCAAATTAGTTAAGTCCAGAGCTGTCAACAAAGCCTTACAATGGGATCTCTCAAAAAATGGGTGACCGAGCAAGAAAATACCAGATGAAATTCAGTGTTAAGTGTTTGTTTCCAAATGTGCATTACTTTATAAACATAATGGTACATACAAAATGATGGGGGTCTAAATTAGCTGTTACCATTCAAGAAAGAGATCTTGTGGGTCATCATGAATAGTTTTCTGAAAACATCTGCTCAGTGTTCACTGACAGTCAAAAAAGCTAACCATGTTAGAAACCATTAGGAAAGGAATAGAAAATAAGACCTAAAATATCATAATGCTATTAAAAAGTCCATGTTATGCTCACCCCTTGAATACTCCTTGCAAGTCTCATCACCCCATCTCAAAAAAGGTAGATTAGAATTGGAAAAAGTACCAAGAAGTGCAGCAAAAGTTATTAGGAGTATGGAACAGCTTCCATATGAGAAGAGATTTAAAAGACTGGACTTTTCAGTTTAGAAAAGAGATAACTAAGAGGGGATATGATGGCAGCATATAAAATAAGGAATGGTGTGGAGAAACTGCATGAGGAAGTGTTCTTTATCCCTTCATAGAACACAAGACCCAGGGGTCAACTAATTGAAATTAATAGGTACCAGATTTAAAATAAACAAAAGGAAGCACTTCACACAATGCACAGTCAACCTGTGGAATTCAATGCCAGGGGATGTTGTGAAGGCCAAAAGTATAATTGGATTAAAAAAAGAATTAGATAAATTCATGGAGGATAGCTCCATAGGGGTTATTAGCTAAGATGGTCAGTGATGCAACCCATGTTCTGGGTGTCCCTAAGCCTTTGACTACCAGAAGCTGAGACTGGATGACGGGGAATGGATCACTCCATATTTGCTCTGCTCTGTTCATTCCCTCTAAAGCATCTGGCACTGGTCACTGTCAGAAGACAGGATATTGGGCCAAATGGACTATTGGTCTGACCCAGTATGGCTGTTCTTATGTTCCTATGTCTCTAATCTTAATTTCCCCTTCTAATAAAAAATTTTTTCTTTTTTTGAGATTACTTACCTTTTATTTATATTTTTTTCTAAACAGTCAAACATTTCTAGAAGGACCTTTAATACTAATGTAGAGTGGACCAGAAACAAATGACTGGTTAGGGAAAAAACGTATTTCTATTTCAACCAGGAAAGCAAACTTGTTTCAGCCATTTTGGTGATATGATGGTCACGTTGATGACACTGGGGGGTGGAGGGGGGGACTTAATTAGCTCTGGGCCGAATCCTACTCACCTGGCTCACACTGGGCCTACTTCAGTAAGTCACCATATTGTGTCAGGCTCTTTGATATTATAGTTAGGACTCAGCAACTCTCATTCCTTCTAGGAATTTGCCAATACTAATATATTTAAAACATTTCTTTTTCACATTAGTGTGGGTTTAAGGTAGTATAAAATGACCGGATACAGAATACCATTTTAAAAATCTACCATAAGTTAGAGGCCATATAGGCATAAAATGAGAAGAATGTGGCATCTTTAGAAAAAATTTGAAACTTCTGTTTGCACAACTAATTTATCCTTTGTACGTGATAAAGAAGTTAACTGAATTTAAATTGGGATCTCTTCCATTCAGGTGGGTTTTATTTCCATCATCACAGAATTGTGTACAAACAGAAACCCATCTAATTTATAAATATAAAAATAATGCTTACTTGTGTTTAGACTTGGCTTTCAGTCAAAATTTATGTCTATAATTAGAAGAGCAGCTGGGTAGTTGAAAACCATCAAAATGCCTTAAAGGCAGGAGGGAAAATATGTTACATTAGAAATTATTTTAAAATAACTATAGAAAATCCTTTAAAAATTCTTTATACTATTTTTTTTTAAAAAGAATGTGGCTCTGATAATTTAGGACCATGTTTTACTGGATCTGATGTCAAGGTAAAGCTCAGCTAGTATCTTTAATTTATCACACAAAAATCTTTATGTATATTTGTGAAGATCACAACAGGTATGAAATAATAGTGTGCTTAATAAGATATTTCTTTGTTTGTTTTATTTAAAGATAAAATGAACCTTTTAGGCCAGGTTTGAATAATAATAAAATACAAGTTTGTCATTCCCATGCATATCCCGTGTCTTGCAGAAATACAGACAAAGGCATAAATATAAAGGTCCAAGTTCTCTGCTGGCACAATTCTGTTGACTTCAGTGGAATTACGCTAGCAGAGAATTTGGCTGTAGGACTTGTTCTGGGAGAAGGTGCTCCGGTTCTGGCCAGTTGTTCAAGCATTGTGTAGCACTTTCATAGAAATCACTATCTGAAAACTTATTTGCAAAGAGGGTTAGAAATTAGTGGAAAGTTCTTGTGAATTAATGTTTTGACATTCCCCTTAAATACAAGGAAAATATTACATGTATAGCATAATCCGTGACACTAGAACTAAGGCCATGAGCCAGGATTCAAGGCTCATTTATACCAACTTTAAACCAACCTAATTTCAGTCACTTAAGAGTCCCTGGTTTTAAACCAGTATACTGCTTGATCCTGCACTATTTCAGTCACTGGGAGTTTTCCCTTTAACTTAAATGGATTGGTGAGTTCAAAATCAGACCCATGTATCTTTAAGAGCTTGATCCTGCACGTTATGAAATGCCTCATTGAAGGTGAGGTGTTCATTGACTCTAAGGAGGCACTTGGTACCTCACAAGATCAAGCTCTAAATACAGTAGGTGAAATCCTGGCTCCTTTAAAGTAAACAGGAGCACTGATATTTAGTTGAATGTAGCCAGGATTTCACCCAGTGAATCAGAAAAGAAACATAGTAGATGCAGGTGTTGTATTGTCACACTTCAGAGCCACTGTACCTGTATTCCCGGTCCCTGGTCCCTGGAGGGCACCTGAGCTAGTTCCGAGCTCTTCAGCTGTCACCTCTCTTGGGCAGAGACCCCTGTCTGTGTGTGTGTGTGTGTGTGTGTGTCTCTCTCTCTCTCTCTCTCTCTCTCTCTCTCTGCTAATCAGGGATTTTTCAGGCTGCACAGTTCCCTGTCTATAATGTGATAATCCCAGCAAGCAAGACTGCCAAAACAGGACAGCATCTGTGCTCTGCTTCCTCTTCGAAGGCTATGAACAACATAATTGCCAATAGGTACAAGTTACCAAGCTGTCCTTTTCTAAGCAAGCACATTTATTCTTAAGGTGAAAGCCTTACAGAGAAAACATCAAAAATAATAAAAGTTCCTATATACATGATAAAAGCTTACCAGCGGTCACCCATCAGATTTACGGAGCCTCCATAGGCCAAAGTCCTTCAGTCTCTTCTCAGGAAGGATTGGTGTCCTCCTTGGACAGAGGGTTCTGGTCCATTTGCTGAATCAGAAGGAAGGCTGAGTCAATTTAAACTAAGGCTATTTGTCCAAAAGTCCTATCTTTGGCTCTTGGCCTCTGGAGAATCCAGTTTGAGCCAATATATGTGAGCTTCTGTGGGTATCTCTCGGGAGGTGTTACAATTTGAGTGAATTTGCCTAATCACCCCCTACAATTCTTAGTTCCAGAAGGGCTATGGTCACTTTTCCTCATAGAATTACATGGCCCAAAATGATATACAAACTTAATATGGCAAGAACTCCCAAAGATATTGCAGGAAATGGCCATATCTGTCACAGTACACGCTTATGAAAATAAGGAAATCTTACATTCTCTGTTACCTCTGGCTTGGTGTTAATTTGTTTGCCTGGCCTGAGTACTGTACAAACACTTTGATTTTTTTTTTTCATTTGTACAATGAAATGTAATCCAGTTAATTCTTATTTCTGGTTAGTGTTAAAGAACCATAGCAACTCCCCAAATGTGTGTCTAATAAAGGTGGGGAAGGGTCACAGTGCACAAATCTGGTGCAATTTCTTCTTTAATGTAAATGGAGGACTTACATTCAGCTCGTCAGGCTCAGCAGCAGCTCCTCCTCTGCTACATGAGAATGCATAGGAATGGCAATTTATTTGCAAATGTATTTGAATAATGGGTTTTGTATTACACGGAGTATAGACTCTCTCTCTTGATCCCATACTTGCAGCTATAACAAAGTAAAAGCATGGGTGTGGTTGCCTGGTGGCTGGCCAAGAGGATAGAGTACAAGGGGGGAGATGAAATAACATTTACACTTACAGTAACTGTTTAAAAATGTGACTGAGTTCTGCCTAATCCTCAGAAGTCCAATTTGGGAATCCAAATTGTTAGCATTGCGAACAGCTCAACTTTTCTCACCCTGCTTTTGCAGTTATTTCCTGCCGGACAAATGTAATCACAGAGTCAAGGTGGGTGAGGTAATACCTTTTATTGGGCCAACTTCTGGTGGTGACAGAGACAAGCTTTCGAGCTTACACAGAGCTCTTAAGAGAATGTGTACTCTTAAAAGCTCTATGTTAGTGTGAAAGCTTGTCTCTGTCACCAACAGAAGTTGGTCCAGTAAAAGATATTATTTCATGCACCTTCTCTCTGTCATATCCCGGGACCAACAGTGCAAACAAACTTAACTACAGTAATTCTTATCATAGAGTGGGGCAGGACATGTTCCACCACCCTTACTCATGTTCGGCAGTACCTTTCTTGGCAAATAATTGCATGGATTTCAGTGGGATTGCCCATAAGGAACTGCGTAGCATGAGGAAGGAGTTACAGAATCAGGTCCATAATGTTCAACAGGAGAAATGAATTCAAATCTAAAGGAAAGTGTTCTACTTGCAACTCTAATGCCACATGCTGTAATCCCAGTAAACGTCCACAAGCTAAGCAAGGTCAGACTTGCATTGGAGAACTTCACAGAGAGCACAGGTACCGCATGAGGAGGTGATTCCAAAGCTGGTGTTCTTCCCTCTGAGTCAGTACTGGAACTGTACCCCAGCACCGTTTGAGTGGGACACTGCTGCTAGAGCTGCTGTCTGGCTGATGAGATATAAAATTGAGGTCTTGGATGCATGCATTCTTCAAAGTGCCTCTTATAAGAGTGTAGGGTGTTAACCCCTGTATCCTATTAATTCCAGCTCAAGTAATTATTACATTCTGCCTACCTAAATTCCTCCTACAATATCGAGTGGCGATGATAGTATTCTTCACTTCATTCGCTAAACTGCAGTGTAGTGCTGTTATGCATGGCTGAACAACTGATATGTTCCACCACAGAGGTGGCTTTATTTTGGTTGTGGGTGAAGTCACTACCATATATCCCTTACCTATGTTACAAGAGTGTTGTGCAGCTTAATTACTTGTAAAGTGCTAAAGATGTGCCATGTATTATTTTACTAGGAATAACAATCACCTTAAATGTCAGTCTAAATACTTAGCATGGCTACTTAGATTCGCCATAGATTGTTGTATGAAGAACAGATGATTGACACTGAACCCAAGTAAGGCAGTGGTTATGCTGCTGGGACAGAGGGAAACACTTTGAAGAGTTTGCAGCCAGTGAGTGCAGTTTCCTTTGCTTGAAGGTACACACTTAATCAGTCAGTTCAGTCTATAGTTTAGAAGTGCTTCTGCATTCCTGGGTGGTGATAAGCTCTCACATAGCAGCATCTGCAATTAATGCTTTCTACCATCTCTATTCCATGCTAGCAGGTGATTCATAGAGTTTAAGGCCAGAAAGGACTTCGATCATGTAGTCTGACCACATGTATATCACAGGCTATTAAATTTCACTCATACACTTATCCGTGTATTAAGCCCAATAACGTGTTTGGCTAAAGCTAAAGCATATCTTCCAGAAAGACATCCAGTCTTGATTTGAGAACATTAAGAGATCCACCACTTCCCTTAGTAGTTAATTCCTGTGGTTAATCACGTCACCTGCATGGTTAAAAATGCGTGCCTTATTTCTCATTTGAATCTGTCTGGCCTCAGCTTCCAGCCAGTGGTTCCTGTTATGCCTTTCTCCACTAGATTAAAGAGCCCGGTAGTACCCAGTGCTATATCCCTGAAAAAGTACTTGTATATTATAACCAAGTCACCTTTCAGTTTTCTTTTGATATACTCAACAGACTGATCTCTTTAAGTCTCTCAGGATAAGGCATTTTCTCTAGCCCTTAAATAGTTTTTGTGCCTCTTTTCTGCACCCTCTCTAATTTAGAAACATCCTCTTTAGAATGTGGACACTAGAACTCTATGCAATATTCCAGTATCAATCTCACCAGCCCCATATACAGAGGTAAAATCACCTCCCTGTTTGTTTATACATCCAAGGATCTCATGAGCCTTTTTTGCCACAGCATAGCACAGGGAACTCATCATGTTCAGTTGCTTGTCCACTGTGACCCCTAAATCCTTTTCAGAGTCACTGCTTTCCAGGATAAGCACCCTATTCTGTAGTTCAAGCCTGCTTTCCTTGTTCCTAGATGGATATCGTTGCATTTGGTAATATTTAAATATATTTTGTTTATTGGGTCCAGTTTATCAAACTATCCAGATTACTCTGTATAACTGCCTGGTATGACAGCTACATTCCACTGGCCCAGTGGAACTCTCTACCATAACAATAAATCTTGACTGAGACCAAGCTTTCTCGGGAGCCAGTTTAAGACTATGGAATGAAGGACCACCACAAACCTCACCACCTTCTGCTCTGTACGTGCAAGGCATGCAATTTTCAACTGCCTCCTCTAATGGAAACACAGAGTGTCATAAATGTAAAGGGATATAATATAATAGATCCAGGTTTGTTGTAGAAAGAGGACTTTTATACAAGGAAACTCTTTCTGGTGGACACCAGGAAGACTGGCATCCTCAGAGACAGTTGGTAGTTCCAACTAAGTACTGGGTCAAGCTCTTGAGCTTAGCCCACGATCATCCTAGTGGCCATGCTGGGGTGAACAGGATCAAAGACCATTTGGGGAGGTCATTCCACTGGGAGGGAATGGGCAAGGATGTTTCTACCTATGTCTGGTCTTGTGAGGTATACCAAAGAGTGGGAAAACCCCAAGACCAGGTCAAAGCCCCTCTCCAGCCACTCCCTATCACTGAAGTTCCATTTCAGCAAGTAGCTGTGGATATTCTGGGTCCTTTTCCGAAAAAAGAGACCCAGAGGAAAGCAGTACTTACTGACTTTCATGGATTTTGCCACCCGATGGCCAGAAGCAGTAGCTCTAAGCAACACCAGGGATAAAAGTGTGTGCCAGGCATTAGCAGACATTTTTGCCAGGGTAGGTTGGCCCTCCGACATCCTCACAGATGCAGGAACTAATTTCCTGGCAGGAACTATAGAAAGCCTTTGGGAATCTCATGGGGTGAATCACTTGGTTGCCACCCCTTACCATCATCAAACAAATGGCCTGGTGGAGAAATTTAATGGAACTTTGGGGGCCATGATACGTAAATTCATAAATGAACACTCCAATGACTGGGACCTAGTGTTGCAGCAGTTGCTCTTTGCCTACAGAGCTGTACCACATCCCAGTTTAGAGTTTTCACCATTTGAACTTGTATATGGCCGCGAGGTTAAGGGGCCATTACGGTTGGTGAAGCAGCAATGGGAGGGGTTTACACCTTTTCTAGGAACTAACATTCTGGACTTTGTAACCAACCTACAAAACACCCTCTGAACCTCTTTAGCCCTTGCTAAAGAAAACTTACAGGATGCTCAAAAAGAGCAAAAAGCCTGGTATGATAAACATGCCAGAGAGCGTTCCTTCAAAGTAGGGGACCAGGTCATGATCTTAAAGGCGCTCCAGGCCCATAAAATGGAAGTGGTGTGGGAAGGGCCATTCATGGTCCAGGAGCACCTGGGAGCTGTTAATTATCTAATAGCATTCCCCGCCTCCAAATGAAAGCCTAAGGTGTACCATATTAATTCTCTAAAGCCCTTTTATTCCAGAGAATAAAAGGTTTGTCAGTTTACAGCCCGGGGAGGAGATGACGCTGAGTGGCCTGAAGGTGTCTACTACAAAGGAAAAAGTGCTGGTGGTGTGGAAGAGGTGAACTTCTCCATGACCCTTGGGCGTATGCAGTGACAGCAAATCAAGGAGCTGTGCACTAGCTATGCTCCGACATTCTCAGCCACCCCAGGACTGACTGAACGGGCATACCACTCCATTGACACAGGTAATGCTCACCCAATTAAAGTCCAACCTTACCGGGTGTCTCCTCAAGCTAAAACTGCTATAGAATGGGAGATTCAGGATATGCTACAGATGGGGGTAATCCGCCCCTCTAGCAGTGCATGGCCATCTCCAGTGGTTCTAGTTCCCAAACCAGCTGGGGAGATATGTTTCTGTGTGGACTACTGTAAGCTAAATGCTGTAACTCGCCCAGACAACTATCCAATGCCACGCACAGATGAGCTATTAGAGAAACTGGGACGGGCCCAGTTCACCTCTACCGTGGACTTAACCAAGGGGTACTAGCAGGTACCACTAGATGAATCCGCCAAGGAAAGGTCAGCCTTCATCACACATCTCGGGCTGTATGAATTTAATGTGCTCCCTTTCGGGCTGCACCCGCCACCTTCCAAAGACCTTGTAGATGGTCTCCTAGCAGGATTAGGAGAATATGCAGTTGCCTACCTTGACGATGTGGCCATATTTTCGGATTCCTGGGGAGAACACTTGGAACATCTACAAAAAGTCTTTGAGAGCATAAGGGAGGCAGGACTAACTGTTAAGGCTAAGAAGTGTCAAATAGGCCTAAACAGAGTGACTTACCTTGGACACCAGCTGGGTCAAGGAACAATCAACCCCCTACAGGCCAAAGTGGATGTTATCCAAAAGTGGCCTGTCCCAAAGTCAAAGAAACAGGTCCAATCCTTCTTAGGCTTGGCCGGATATTACAGGTCATTTGTACCGCAATACAGCCAAATTGCCGCCCCACTGACAGACTTAACCAAAAAGAAACAGCCAAATGCTGTTCAGCGGACTGAAGTGTCAGAAGGCCTTTAACCAGCTTAAAGCGACACTCCTGTCTGACCCTGTACTAAGGGCCCCAGACTTTGACAAACCGTTCTTAGTAACCACAGATGCGTCCGAGCGTGGTGTGGGAGCAGTTTTAATGCAGGAAGGACGGGATCAAGAATTCCACCCTGTAGTGTTTCTCAGCAAGAAGCTGTCCGAGAGGGAAAGCAACTGGTCAGTCAGTGAAAAAGAATGTTACTCCATTGTCTATGCTCTGGAAAAGCTACGCCCATACGTTTGGGGACGGCATTTCCACCTGTAAACGGATCATGCTGCGCTACAGTGGCTTCATACCACCACGGGAAATAACAAAAAAACTTATTCGGTGGAGTTTAGCTCTTCAAGATTTTGATTTTGAGGTACAACACATCTCAGGAGCGTCTAACAAAGTGGCTGATGCACTCTCCTGTGAAAGTTTCCCGGAATCATCTGGTTGAAATCGTCCTTGAGATGAGAAAAATAGTTTTTATATACTTGGTTGTATATTTAGAGGTGCATGTGTCTTATTAACCCTGTTTTCTCCTAGAGCTCCAGGAAGAAATCACAGCCAGCGTTTCACCCTATCTGTGATTTGGGGGAGGGGAACGTGTCATAAATATAAAGGGAAGGGTAAACACCTTCAAATTGCTCTTGGCCAGAGGAAAAATCCTTTCACCTGTAAAGGGTTAAGAAGCTAAGATAACCTCGCCGGCACCTGACCAAAATGACCAATGAGGAGACAAGATACTTTCAAAGCTGGAGTGGGGGGGAACAAAGGGTTCTCTCTGTGTCTGTGTGATGCTTTTGCTGGGACCAGAGCAGGAATGCAGGTCAGAACTCCTGTAAAGAGTTAGTAAGCAATCTAGTTAGATATGCGTTAGATTCTGTTTTGTTTAAATGGCTGATAAAATAAGTTGTGCTGAATGGGATGTATATTCCTGTTTTTGTGTCATTTTGTAACTTAAGGTTTTGCCTAGAGGGATTCTCTGTTTTTAATCTGATTACCCTGTAAAGTATTTACCATCCTGATTTTAGAGGTAATTCTTTTACTTTTTCTTTAATTAAATTTCTCTTTTAAGAACCTGATTGCTTTTTCATTGTTCTTAAGATCCAAGGGTTTGGGTCCGTGTTAACCTATGCAAATTGGTGAGGATTTTTATCAAGCCTTCCCCAGGAAAGGGGGTGTAGGGCTTGGGGGGATATTTTGGGTGGGAGACGTTTCCAAGTGGACACTTCCCCTGTTCTTTGTGTAACGCTTTGGTGGTGGCAGCTTTTAACCTAAGCTGGTAAGAATAAGCTTAGGGGTCTTTCATGCAGGTCCCCACATCTGTACCCTAGAGTTCAGAGTGGGGAAGGAATCTTGACACAGAGCAACATACATATTTTAAAAAATCAAAACAAAAAAACCCAATAAAACCATACCAAGCACACACAATTCTCCCTCTGGGAAAAGGACAAGGGGAAAAAGTAAACCACATGTGACAGATGTCAGTCCACATCACTTTATGCACTATAGGAAGCTGCTTACATACTATGGTGATGAGGGCAGTATAAGAATCTATACAAGATAGAAGATAGTTGTTAACTTCTCTAATGTACTGTTACATTTCCCCCATTGTGGGATCACTGAAGATTGTTTATCTGAGACCCTAACGAGGCAATATCACCAGATGGTCACTATTGTATTTCTTGGAAGTATTGTGTGAGAAGATACAAGGTCTGTGATCTGGATATACTTTACCTTAAATATCAGCTTTATGAGTATGTACCAGTGTGTTTTGTTTGCCTTTACAGTGTGATTATGTGCTTCTATTATTATGAAAATATTCTGATCAAACATAAGTTTATACAACTGAAGAGGACTAGCATTGTTTGGATAAGAAAATCCCTTTGTAGAGGGAATAGATTGTATTTACTTTAAACTCTCCTAAAGACTACATTTTCTTTTTGTAATTCAGCATTCAATTTTTAAAGAATTTTCTGATAAAAATCTGGCATGTTCCTTGACGCCTTTAAACTAGGGTATGAATGGTTTCTTTTCTTCACAGGCTGCTATAAAGAGCATTGGCTAAGTTTAAATGAGCCAAACAGTAAACCTTGCATGGAACATCAGCATGGTGTTTAGAGTATCAAACAGTCTGAAATCTGGAAGTGATTCAGTAAACTGAGCAGCAACCTTTGATTTTTTTTTAAGGTCCATTTAATCATGTTAGTAAAGAAAACACAAGACTGTTTAGACATTCAAATCAGTGCACGTTAATTATTAGGAAAACTTACTATCTTTATTCACTAAATAAATCCTATCCATCAACTGTGCTGACAGCATCATCTAAAATGAATGTTTAGAAGTGTATTGTTTTAATTATCAGATGGCAGCTTTAAAAGTGCGGTGTAATTCTGAAACAGATCCATTCCAAGATCAGCAACGTACACAGAATAGTTCCAATACACACTTTTTAAATATTTCAGCTCAAAATCTTCTCTTAATGACTACGGTTTCACAAGATATTCTAGTCCGAAGCCAATAGTCAAATCAAGACCCTTGTGGGTTATTCCCAACATCTCCTGCCCTGTGCCAGACATATTCTCATCTGCCCACTTGTAGTAATATCAGAATTTGTCCATCTGTACTGAAGTGTGTGTTCTCAGGATAGTAATACTGTCATGGTTTGGGGTCACTCAGGCGAGTAAGGGGTTCAGTCATCATCTGCCTTGTAACCCGGGGTGTCTCCTGGCTGTGCAGCTTTGGTTCAGAGCTCTGACCCGAAAAGCTTATTAGCAGCCCACAAGCCTCACCCTGGTTTTGTCCACCTTGGATGCTCCTTGCAGAGTGACCTTAGTATCCTTCCAGCCCCAAATTTGCCAGAATCCTCTTACTGTGGAGAGTAGTCCCTCTCACTGGACCCATGCCGGTTCGCTGCCTCTACAGAGACTAAAACTTTACTGAACTGACATGGCACTGAAAGCAAAACAACTTTATCAAGAAACAAGCCTAGAGTGAGTGATACAAAGTAAAAGAAATAAAGGCGGAGATGGTTACAAGCAAATAAAAATGAAAACACCAATTTCGAACTCTAAGATATAATCTAGCAAGATACAGTCTTTGTTCAAGATGGCTTCTCACACCCACAGTCTCTTTACCAGCTTTTACTGGCCAGGATCCATCACAGAGATCATAACGCTTGATTTCTTTGTCTCCTTAAGGTGAAGAATAACGATGGAATCTCTCTCTGGTTCTTATATCCTCAAAGGGACATCTTTCATAGAATATCAGTGTTGGAAGGGACGTCAGGAGGTCACCTAGTCCAACCCCCTGCTCAAAGCAGGACCAATCCCCAGTTTTTGCCCCAGATCCCTCAAATGGCCCCTCAAGGATTGAACTCACAACCCTGGGTTTAGCAAGCCAATGCTCAAACCACTGAGCTATCCCTCTCTCACAAATAAGGTCTTTGTCCTACAAGGCAGGAAGGCTTCCTGGGGATTCAGTCTGCTGTGTCTCTCTGATGGGCAGGAGCCATGTTAATTCTCTGTCTCTTGAGTTCTGGCTCAGGGTAACGCCCCTGGTTTAGCTCGATATCTTTGTTCGTGGCTAATATATAAATTGACCTAAATTCCTTTGTCTAGGGCAGAGCTGTTTATCACCTTTACCTAGACTAGGCTGTCTTGTTTTAATATAACCCTTCTGCCAGGTGAAGCTGGCAGCAACCAGGGCTGGGTTCAATATCTGGGGGTTCCTCTTCAACAACACAACACAGAACCGGCTTGAGCCCCCACCCACTAACCTTGGAAAATTACTCACCACCCCTGGGCGCCTCTGAGAGGCAATACGTCTCCACTTGAAAGCACAGAGTCTGAGTGTAGAAAAGAAACCTTTTTAATGAAAGGAGGGAAGTCACCTGATATTAATTAGGGAAAATGCCACAAGCAGGATTCATAAGCATAAAACTGTGAGCAGGATACCTACCCCAGAGTGTGTGGGGCAGTGCTTTTTGCCTCATGTTCTTGAGTTCTACAACCAAAAGTTCCTTTTCTGTGCTCCTCTCTGCTCCCTCACTGTACCCCACTCTTGGTGGTGATAACTACTAAGGGAACTGGAAACCCTAATTAAGCCCAAACCCCCACACTTCAAGCCTGTCCCCCTGCTGCATCTATCATCAGTTAATGATTTATTCCCAAGAAACCAAAGAGACAGAATTAGGTACAAAACAAATAACCGTTTATTAAAGGACCCCCAACAACGATACCCAATAAGGAAACGGGAAACCCACTCGATGTTAACAATACAAACCGGCTTTAAGCCAAGAACCCAAAACCGTACACCAAAGGTGTGTAAGACAAATTAAAGGTATTAACACATCACCATTCTTCTCGTGGTTTACACAGGACCCTGGACACACAGGAACTAAGGACATCACCGGGACCACAGGACATCAAAGGACAGGAACCACGAACACCAGGATACTCAGGACAGGATCAGGTAAGCTTTCTTCTCAATTGGCCATGTTGTCTCAGTAGGGAATAGATGTAAGCACTGGGCTGCCTCTGTGATGGACAGCAGTTGTCACAAGGCACTGTAACCTTTTATCACCTTTAGTTGCCAGGCAGGATTCTCTAGGTCATCTAACCGTTTCCCGCCCAAATGTACAAAAGGCACCAATACTTCCTGCCAAAGTGCTGTGGCTAGGCAGATTATAGACAAGGGGGAACAAGAGAGAATATAATATGGAGGGTGAAGTACAATTCAAGGAGACCAACATGGCGAACTGAAAATTCCTTAAATTGTCCTTGGTCAGTGAGGACCCAGGGTTCAGAGGTGCAACTGTGTGAGTTCACCTTCCACACGGGGAAGAAGGCACCTTGCTTGTTTGCCATCTGAGCACTTGTTCTGGCCAGCCATCCCGCCACCCACGGATCCTTTCTGCCTGGCTGCCCCACCAGCCACTCGTTGCCTCACCAGACACTCATTCTGATCACCGTCTTGCCAGGTGCTCATTCACCGGCCAACCGTCAGTCGCCTTCTGCTTCCACTTGCCTCTCTCCTGTGACCTCTGCACATCCGTCTTAGTGATTTTCAGCTCTTTTCAGGCTGAGCAGAAACACTGCCCCACCACAAGTGATTTCAGCTCTCATTTGACCACTTTAACATAACAAAAAGGCTCCTAACGATACCTCTTTAGCTCTATCTTTGAACCGTGGGAAGGGATGGGTTAAACCAGATTGGGGACCCTTAGGGAGAGTCCACCTCTCCTGGCTAGGACACCTGTCCCCACCCCTCTTACTTTTACAGAGGTCTGTCATTGGAGCCCCTGGCTTAACAAGTTCCTTTCAGCTGAGGGTGACCCCCTCAGTCGGGACAAGCTCAGCACAGTTCTGCTCTCCTTTAGTCACACAACGAAGATGATAACATTTCACTACCCCTGCATTTAATACTAAAGTGATCTGTAATCCCAATAACCATCCAAAGCTGATCACTTGGAGCTACACAACTCCTCTCTGCTAGATATGTATGCAGAGTAAGGGTGTTCATGTAAATAAAGTTTGCTCCTGAAGTCTCCCCCCATCCCGAACTAGTTATCAGGGGAGAGTTCATTCAGACCCTGCTTACACCAGCATGGTCTAATAATATAATATAGAGGGAAATTGGAACTTCACATATAAGGTTATCGCATGCATTTGACAATTATATTAATAACCAGCATGTTATTAACTTTCACATAATACCTCTCAAGGCATATTTTGCGCACACATTATTGCAGCAGTGTAGAGGTGTGAATACAGGTGTACCTAGGGCAATGTTTCTCAAATGCGGCCACTGTGGCCACATAGAATCATAGAATATCAGGGTTGGAAGGGACCTCAGGAGGTCATCTAGTCCAACCCCCTGCTCAAAGCAGGACCAATCCCCAATTAAATCATCCCAGCCAGGGCTTTGTCAAGCCTGACCTTAAAACCTTCTAAGGAAGGAGATTCTACCACCTCCCTAGGTAACGCATTCCAGTGTTTCACCACCCTCCTAGTGAAAAAGTTTTTCCTAATATCCAACCTAAACCTCCCCCACTGCAACTTGAGACCATTACTCCTTGTCCTGTCCTCTTCTACCACTGAGAATAGTCTAGAACCATCCTCTCTGGAACCACCTTTCAGGTAGTTGAAAGCAGCTATCAAATCCCCCCTCATTCTTCTCTTCTGCAGACTAAACAATCCCAGTTCCCTCAGCCTCTCCTCATAAGTCATGTGTTCCAGACCCCTAATCATTTTTGTTGCCCTTCGCTGGACTCTCTCCAATTTATCCACATCCTTCTTGAAGTGTGGGGCCCAAAACTGGACACAGTACTCCAGATGAGGCCTCACCAATGTCGAATAGAGGGGAACGATCACGTCCCTCAATCTGCTCGCTATGCCCCTACTTATACATCCTAAAATGCCACTGGCCTTCTTGGCAACAAGGGCACACTGCTGACTCATATCCAGCTTCTCGTCCACTGTCACCCCTAGGTCCTTTTCCGCAGAACTGCTGCTTAGCCATTCGGTCCCTAGTCTGTAGCGGTGCATTGGGTTCTTCCGTCCTAAGAGAAGGACCCTGCACTTATCCTTATTGAACCTCATCAGATTTCTTTTGGGCCAATCCTCCAATTTGTTTAGGTCCCTCTGTATCCTATCCCTGCCCTCCAGAGTATCTACCACTCCTCCCAGTTTAGTATCATCCGCAAATTTGCTGAGAGTGCAATTCACACCATCCTCCAGATCATTTATGAAGATATTGAACAAAACCGGCTCCAGGACCGACCCCTGGGGCACTCCACTTGACACCGGCTGCCAACTAGACATGGAGCCATCGATCACTACCCGTTGAGCCCGACAATCTAGCTAACTTTCTACCCACCTTATAATGCATTCATCCAGCCCATACTTCTTTAATTTGCTGACAAGAATACTGTGGGAGACCATGTCAAAAGCTTTGCTAAAGTCAAGAAACAATACATTTACTGCTTTCCCTTCATCCACAGAACCAGTAATCTCATCATAGAAGGCGATTAGATTAGTCAGGCATGACCTTCCCTTGGTGAATCCATGCTGGCAGTTCCTGATCACTTTCCTCTCATGCAAGTGCTTCAGGATTGATTCTTTGAGGACCTGCTCCATGATTTTTCCGGGGACTGAAGTGAGGCTGACTGGCCTGTAGTTCCCAGGATCCTCCTCCTTCCCTTTTTTAAAGATTGGCACTACATTAGCCTTTTTCCAGGCATCCGGGACTTCCCCCGTTCGCCACGAGTTTTCAAAGATAATGGCCAATGGCTCTGCAATCACAGCCGCCAATTCCTTTAGCACTCTCAGATGCAACTCATCCGGCCCCATGGACTTGTGCACGTCCAGCTTTTCTAAATAGTCCCTAACCACCTCTTTCTCCACAGAGGGCTGGCCATCTATTTCCCATGTTGTGATGCCCAGCGCAGCAGTCTGGGAGCTGACCTTGTTAGTGAAGACAGAGGCAAAAAAAGCATTGAGTACATTAGCTTTTTCCACATCCTCTGTCACTAGGTTGCCTCCCTCATTCATTAAGGGGCCCACATTTTCCTTGGCTTTCTTCTTGTTGCCAACATATCTGAAGAAATCCTTCTTGTTACTCTTGACATCTCTCGCTAGCTGCAGCTCCAGGTGCGATTTGGCCCTCCTGATTTCATTCCTACATGCCCGAGCAATATTTTTATACTCTTCCCTGGTCATATGTCCAATCTTCCACTTCTTGTAAGCTTCTTTTTTATGTTTAAGATCCGCTAGGATTTCACCGTTAAGCCAAGCTGGTCGCCTGCCATATTTACTATTCTTTCGACACATCGGGATGGTTTGTCCCTGTAACCTCAACAGGGATTCCTTGAAATACAGCCAGCTCTCCTGGACTCCTTTCCCCTTCATGTTAGTCCCCCAGGGGATCCTACCCATCCGTTCCCTGAGGGAGTCGAAGTCTGCTTTCCTGAAGTCCAGGGTCCGTATCCTGCTGCTTACCTTTCTTCCCTGTGTCAGGATCCTGAACTCAACGAACTCATGGTCACTGCCTCCCAGATTCCAATATGCTGCCACCCAGGGCTTTTCTTGAGGCCTTAACCGTCTGGGCAGTGATTGGGGAGGTGGGGGGAAACAGCGGCCCCTCCCCTGGGACCACCAGGATGGGTTGGGCCCTGCCCCTCTCTGTAGTCACAAATGCCAGTGGAGCAGACAGATGGTGTGAGTTCCCCACCTTCCCAGGGGTAGTGGGACTCTGGCTTCTGGCTTCAGCCCTAGGGTGGCGGGCAGCAGGCTCTAGCTATGTGGTGGCAGGCTCCAGCCACAGGCTCTGGCCCCCCAGCCTCAGGGCCTGGTGAACTCCATCCCCTGATCCATCAGCCCTGGCCCGCACTGCCTCCCTATCCACCTCCCCATCCAAGGCTTAATTTATCCCCCAGCTTGCCAGGGCTGAGAAGTCTGCTGTGAAAAGTGATATTAATAAACTTACAAATATCATTTTTCACAGAAGCAAACTTATTAGCTAGCAAGTCTAAAACAAAAATGCAACCAAAAAAAGCAAAAGAAACAAGACAAGAACATGCAAAGCACCTTATCTGTGTTTCTGTCCTGTTGTTCTACCTATGCTTTTATCCTGACTTTACCTCTAGCCATGCCCTGATATTTGCCACCTAGATACTCCACATTTATTATTGCTATAAACCATAGTGAAAATGTCCTTCAAGGAAACCAAACAGGGAGGGACAGTCTTAGATTCTGAGGGGCAATGGGCTTGATAAGCCACACAGACTTTTAATACTGATTGATTGGAGGATTTCCTTAGTTGAGGCCAGGACCATTGGCAGGGACAAGTAGACACAGAGTGTATTTCTTTGCAGCTCCATCCACAAACTTTACCCTAATGAGGCACCTGCAACCGTCCCTCTTGGGACACCAGATCTTCCTCCTCTAGTTCTGTAGGCTGGAGCTCTTGTCCTTCCTGCTTTTCCTCACATATCTTGCTGGCCCAGTGGTATCTGTGTTGAATCCTGTTGGTTATCCCTCCATGTGGATGATCTCCTTCTGTTCCTACTGAGTCCAGGAATCTTGGGAGCTGTGATCTCTGACCACGGATCTTTTTTTTTTCTTCTGGCTATAACAACTGACTGTCTCCAAATTAGAGGACTTTGCTAGCTTGGCCTGCTCCAATACTTCCTTCTACCTTATCTGTAGGAGAAGACAAGTTATTTCTTTGTATTGGCCCCTAATACAGGTAGCTGTTTCTTTCAGGACAAACTACCAATTACTTAAGCATCCAAAAAACTATAAAAACCTGCCTAAACCGTCACTCATTCATAAAGCAGATAGACGTTGAGATAGAAGAGCAGCATGATAGCCTAGACCACTGCAGGGCTGCTCTTCGCTCTGAGTCCTTGCTCCAGCCGTTAATACTGTGCATGAATCAAACAAGTTATAAGTAGATGGAGAAGGAGATGGGCTGGATCTTGGGAGAAAGTAATTATTTTTTAAGAAAGTTGAGTGGAGCAGCTGGGCGTGAGCACAGCACAGAGAACCTATGCAAGTGCATACATAGTATATGCTCACTGTTGGTGCCGAGACTAGAGTGGGTTATTCTTCCTTTACTGGGTGGGTGGAAGCATTCAGCATTTTAGACTTACCGTAGGAAGGGCAGATTATAGAAGTAATATGTAAGGAAGAGTAGATTATGAAAGATAGAGTAACTGGCTCTCTCCTAAAAGGTACTTGTGTTTGGGAAAGGTAGTAAGGTCCAGAAACAAATTAGAAAAAAAAATGACCTGAGCCATATTAAAAGCTAAGAAACTTATGTAAATTTGGATGTTCAAGACAGAATCACCTTTTAGCTTCACAAAGACCTCCACTCTCCACAGAACAGTAGACAACAGTTGCCCCATGAAACACAAGACAGAGGTATTGTATCAACAGAACAAAACCTCATTGGCTGATCAGTGATTCACGGGGCAAAGGAAACTTCTGATTAATCTCACTCAGGGTGTCAGGTACACCAAAGTACATATTTCTTGTGATCACCGTATAGCCAACACAGTAAATCTATAGAGGGAGTAAAGAATTTTCATCTCTTATTGCTAGTTTTTCTTCCCTTGTTTGCTAGTTCAGTGCAATACTACCAGTCTGGTAGCTGCATGAAGTCTTTTTAAGGGCTATTTAAGTCCTCAACTGACTGAAAGGGAAAAAAATCTGTTTCATATTTTTCCACACAATATATTATGTTTATCCTTAATATAATAATAAAAAAAACTTGCTTATAATGTGGATTGATTCAAATAAGGGAATTCTTCAATAGTCCTTCCTGAGTGGTTAACTGTTCCCATGTTTATAGAAAAAAGAGAGAGAGGAAATTACAGAAGAGATTTTGAATATTATCCTACACGTTAATACCTTTTAATTCTAATAAAGGATTTCTGGAGTTCTCTTCTAAATGTCTGCATGGGAAATAAGAATTAAATTGGGAACAGTTGTGTGGAAAGAGGATTTAATCTTTAGGCTCCAATGTAGTTTGTTTGCTTTTGCCTTGTAAATCACTGAAGTTGTATCACTAACCTTGGGACTGGATCCTCAGCTATGCCATTTAACAAAAAGGACCCAGAAATTCAGCTGATGTAAACTGGCATGGTTCCATTAGAACTGCACTGATGTGTGTCAGATAAGTATCGTGCTCTTTATGTTTAAGGGTGTATATATATATATATATATATACACACACAGCAGTGTAAGCTCATGGTCTCTGGGACTGAAGCCCACAGGGTTGGTGTTCGTAAGCCTGGGCTTGAGCATCCGCACTGAATATAGACAGTAGGTTTAGAGTTTCTGAATATGGGTTGCTGTCACCCGCACTTATGCGTCTACACTGCACTATGCAAGCCCAAGTCAAGTCATCTTATCCCAGGCTTCCTAGTGCCTTTCCCAGTGTTAGCCAGCCTAGCCCTTTGCTTATGATGCAGCATGAGAAAACTTGACAGTCCACCCTGCTGCACTTTACAGAAGGTTGTTACTGCCTGCCAATGCATCCAGCTGAGCTGTCTTTTAGGGCCACTGGCTCCTAGCAACCGGAGCCAGTGGTTCGTTTGAAGAATTTGTCTTGCCCAGACTTCCGCTCCAATTTCAAGAAACAGGCAGAGCATCCATAAGAACATAAGAATGACTGTGCTGGGTCTGACCAAGGGTCCATCTAGCCAAGTATCCTGCTTTCCAACAATGCCTGGTATCAGATGCTTCAAAGTAATCCATCACCTGTCATCCAGTCCCAGCTTCTTGTAGTCAGAGTTTTAGGAACAGGAAGAGCAGGGGATTGCATCCCTGATCATCTTGGCTAATAGCCATTGATAGATAAATTCATGGAGGATAGGTCCAATTCTTTTTTGAACTCAGTTATAGTTTTGGCCTTCACAACATCTGGCAATGAGTTCCACATGTTGACTGTGCATTGTGTAAAGAAGTACTTCTTCTTGTTTGTTTTAAACCTGCTGCCTATTAATTTCATTGGGTGACTCCTAGTTGTTGTATTATATGAAGGAGTCAATTACACTTCCTTGTTCACTTTCTGCACATCATTCATGATTTTATAAACCCCTGTCATATCAACCCTTAGTAGTATCTTTTCTAAGATGAGCAGTACCAGTCTTTTTAATCTCTCATCATTTTTTGCTGCCCTTCTCTGTACTTTTTCCAATTCTAACATCTTTATTGATATGAGGTGACCAGAAATCTTCACAGTATTCAAGGGGTGGGCGTACCATGGATTTATATAGTAGCATTATATTTTCTGTTCTGTTTTCCTAATGGTTTCTAACATTCTGTTAATTGTTTTGAATGCTGCTGGAAGTTGAGCAGATGATTTCAGTGAACTGTCCATGAAGATTCCAAAATCTTTTTGAGTGGTAACAGATCATTTAGTCCCCGTAATTTTGTGTGTATAGTTGGGATTATGTTTTCCAATGTGCATTACTTTGCAGTTATCAACATTGAATTTCATCTGCCATTTTTTTGCTCAGTCACCCAGTTTTGAGAGAGCCCTTAGTTATATCCAAAGCTGATTGTGAAGACTTACAATCTTGAATAATTTTGTACCATCTGCAAACGTTGCCATTTCACTGCTTACCCCCTTTTCATTTATCCATATGTTGAACAACACAAGTCCCAGTACACATCCTTAGGAACCCCGTTATTTATCTCTCCATTGTGAAAACCAACCATTTATTCCTACCCTTTTTTCTTATCTTTTAACCTGTTACTTATCAATGAGAAGATCTCCCCACTTATCCCATGACTGCTTATTTTGCTTAAGAACCTTCAGTGTGGGACCTCAAACACTTTCTGAAAGTGGAAATCTCACCCTTCTCCACATTTGTTGACCCTCTCAAAGAATTCTGATAGATTGGTGAGGCATGATTTCCCTTTACAAAAGCTATGTAGACTCTTCCCCAATGTGTCGTGATCATCTATGTGTCTGATTCTGTACTTTACTGTACTTTCAACCAATTTGTCTGGTACTGATGTTAGAGTGACTGGCCTGTAATTGCTGGGATCTCCTCTAGAGTATTTTTTAAAAATAGGTATTACATTAGGTGTCCTCCATTCAGCTGATACAGAGGATGATTTAAGCGACAGATTACATACCATAGTGAGGAGTTCTGCAGTTTCATATCTGAGTTCCTTCAGAACTCATCACTGAATACCATCTGGTCCTGGTGACTTATTACTGTTTAATTTACCAATTTGTTCCTTAATCACCTCTATTGTCACCTCCATCTGGAATAGTTCCTCAGATTTGTCACCTAAAAAGAATAACTCAGCTGTGGGAATCTCCCTCACATTCTCTACAATCAAGACTGATGCAAAGAATTCATTTTGCTTCTCCGCAATGGCTTGGTCCCCCTTGAATGCTCCTTTAGCACTTTGGTTATACAGTGGCTCCATGGATTGTTTGGCAGCATTCCTGCTTGTGATGTACTTAAAAAAATTAGCTATTAATTTGAGTCTTTTGCTAGGTGCTCTTCAAATTGTTTTTGACCTCTCTTATTATACTTTTACACTTGACTTGTCAACGTTTATGCTCCTTTTTATTTTCCTCACTACGATTTGACTTCCGATTTTTAAATGATGCCTTTTTGCCTCTAGCCACCTCTTCTACTCTGTGGTTTAGCCATGGTGGTGGTTTTTTGGTCCTCTTGCTTTTGTTGTTGCTGCTGTTTGGGTTACACATATAGTTTGAGCTTCTATTTTATAGTGATTTTTTTAAAGTTTCCATGCAGCTTGCAGGCATTTCACTCTTATGATGGTTCCTTTATTAATTTCTGTTTAACTAGCTTCCTCACTTTTGTGTAGTTCCCCTTTTCTTCAAGTTAAAAGTTGTCATTAGTAGTGTCTAGAATGGGATGCTGGTGGACATTTTGGTGGTGCTTTCTGACCTACTGATGCCACCTGTCATGGCATGAGGAGGATGAGACAGAGGTGGCAGACTCAAACTAGCTGATGCTGTGTAGCTCCTGATGTCTCCGGTGTAGACTGAGACTTCTGGAGCAAGGCCACATACCCAGACTAGCAAGATCACGTCATCATGCAGACCTGGGATGACCAGCAGTGACTCCAGAACTTTCCCATGAAGAAAGCTACACTTCTGGAGCTTTGTAAGCAGCTTACCCTGACCCTTTAGCATCACAACATATGCATGAGGGCAGCCATGCCAGTCCAGCTTGCTATAACCATCTGGAAGCTGGCTTCCCCAGACTGCTACTGGTCACAGGCTAACCAGTTTGGTGTTTGACAGTCAACTCTGGGAGCAGTGAGGGCAGAGGTTTTGGAGGCAATCAGGCAATTGATTTACCCAAAGGTGGTGGGCATAAGCAATATCCCTGAAGTAAATGCTTGTTTGGTGAGAATGGGGTTTCCAAATTGCACTGGTGCCATTGATGGGACTCGTGTCCCCATAGTTTGCCCTTCAGAAAGGGTACCATTCCATTGCTATGCAGGGCTCAGTAGACCACAGAGGCCAATTTTTGGACGTCCATGTGAGATGCACTGGAAAAGTTCACGATGCCAGGGTTTTCCGATGAAGGGTCTGCCTTTGTGGACAAGGTAGGACACTATTCCCAGCAAATGGCATTGTCATAAATGGAGTAATTTCCCCCTTTCGCCTTGGCTTATGAAACTCTCATTAGGTATAAAATGGTGGTTGAATGGGCTTTTGGCAGAGTGAAATCCCACTGGTGCTGTTTACAGAACCTTTTGGATTTCAGTGTAATCAATGCTGTCTCCATTATTGTGGCTTGTTGTGCTCTTCACAATCTTTGAAAATCTAAAGCTGTGCCATTTGCCTCTGAGTGGACCTAGCAACAATAATGGATTGCTGAACTCAGTCAGAAAGTGCACCTGTCACAGCTGGGACAGGATGGACACTCATAACAGAAATCAGAGATGCTTTGTCCTCCCCCATTATGGACTTGCTTGGATCAATGGACGAGGAAGAATAGTATGTTTGTGGTTGTATTTGTACAGCAATTTGTACACTATGAATAGGGGATGTGATATTGTGGGAGAGATGAGTGCTTATACAATATAGAAAGTGGTGGTTTGTGTGACGTGAACTCTGGATTTTCATCATGGATTGATCTGAATAGATGTGCTCAGAAATTGTGTATGGATACAACTTCCCAGTTGTGCCTTATCATGCCTTTATCTTTATTCTTCAAAATACACATTATATGATGTAATACAGTGATGGTAATAAACTTTATTAAATAAAAGCCTTTATTTTTGAACATGGCTGTATTACAAAAAAGAAAAAAATTTAAAGCTTTGTCAGGCAGGCCAGCTGCCATTACGACACACAAACACCAGTGATAAACTGACACTCAAACGGCAATAAAATAAGGTGCATAACACAAACATTGAACGGTGCAAAACCATGAAACCAGGGCAAACAAACAAATTGCCTACTTTTGCATGTCCTCTGGCCCCCCATTCACCCTTCCCTCTCTGGCACGTTTATCACACACTTGGTGCTGTTGCATGGGGATGGACAACTGCAGTGGGTACATTTGCCCTGTCCAACTAGCGTTCAGTCCTAGGCGCCGGGGTCACCCACCACGGTAATGTTCAGTGTGTTGCTAATGGTACCATGGAGGAGATGCAGGATGTGGTATGCATGGAGCAGGAACCTGAACTCTTGTGGCCATCAGACCAAGCAGACTCTCAAACAGGACTTCCTGCTGTGATCTGTCTTCCTCCGATGTTCCTGCTCCAAAAACTGTGCTGTAAGTTTCTCCTCATGCTTGACAGCCTGTCTGTGCCTTTCCATTTGCCATGAATTCTTTTTTCCCTTTGGTATGGTACCTGCTTCTTGGCCCTGACCAGGATGTCCACCATAAGTCCATCATGGAAACGGTTCCTCTGACGGCTCAATGAAAGTTCAGAATCCCAGGCTTCTGCTGGAGTGTGGCTGGGGTGCAGAGGTGGGAGGGCTGCAGCGATGGAACGGGCCTGAAAGCTGACCTCAAACAGTACATTATTGTTTTAGTCCTTCAAAAACATTCCAGTGCATCCTCAGAGAAAAGTGCCTGTTGAATCTCAAGTCCACAAAATGATACTTTGTGAAACTCAGCTTCAGTATATTCTCAGTGGAACTTGTTGGTTCCCAGAAGTTCCGTGGACACAACTGAGTTAAGCAGAATGAAAAGAATTCATGCACAATGGTAAAGGTGAAATTTTGAGATTTTTAAATCTCAGACCATTTTAGCATGAGGGGTCTGTGTGGAGGGGTGTGGATTTACTACCTAAAGTTTCTCAATCCTTCTCAGGCTTTCCACATTTTGGAGGACATAATCCAGGAGGTTCCTTAATAGCAAAGGGACGTTCTATTCCAAGCTACTGGTGGCAAACCAGCCATGTATGACACGGAGCCTTTCAGGCTTCTGTGACCTGAGCAAAACATCTATGAGTGTCCATAGAGGAGGGCCCAGAAAATACGCTGTTGCCTTTTGGGGAATTCCTACTACAGGAAAAGTTTGCAGCTGTCAGCACTCAGGAATGGGTCAGAATGAATGGGGGAAGTCAACAGGATACTGCATTAGCATCCACATGGATTGCTGCCACTGACTTCCTGAGGAAACTACAATCCGTCGGTGATCTTCCTGAAAACTCCATCCTAGTCACTATGGATGTAGAAGCCCTCTACACCAACATTCCACACAAAGATGGACTACAGGCCATCAGGAACAGTATCCCCGATAATGTCACGGCAAACCTGGTGGCTGAACTTTGTGACTTTGTCCTCACCCGTAACTATTTCGTATTTGGGGACAATGTATACCTTCAAATCAGCGGCACTGCTATGGGTACCCACATGGTCCCACAGTATGCCAACATTTTTATAGCTGACTTAGAACAACACTTCCTCAGTTCTCATCCCCTAATGCCCCTACTCTACTTGAGCTACATTGATGACATCATCATCATTTGGACCCATGGAAAAGAAGCCCTTGAGGAATTCTACCATGATCTCAACAATTTCCATCCCACCATCAACCTCAGCCTGGACCAGTCCACAAAAGAGATCCACTTCCTGGACTCTACGGTGCTAATAAGCGATGGTCACATAAACACCACCCTATACCGGAAACCCACTGACCGATATACTTACCTACATGCCTCCAGCTTTCATCCAGACCACACCACATGATCCATTATCTACAGCCAAGCTCTACGATACAACCACATTTGCTCCAACCCCTCCGACAGAGACAAACACCAACAAGATCTCTATCAAGCATTCTTACAACTACAATACCCACCTGCGGAAGTGAAGAAACCGGTTGACAGAGCCTGAAGAGTGCCCAGAAGTTACGTACTACAGGACAGGCCCAACAAAGAAAATAACAGAACGCCACTAACCGTCACCTTCAGCCCCCAACTAAAATCTCTCCAACACATCATCAAGGACCTACAACCTATCCTGAAGGACGACCCATCACTCTCACAGATCTTGGGAGACAGTACTTGCTTAGAGACAGCCCCCCAACCTGAAGCAAATAATCACCAGCAACCACACAATAGAACCACTAACCCAGGAACCTACCCTTGCAACAAAGCCCATTGCCAACTGTGTCCACATATCTATTCAGGGGACACCATCATAGGGCCTAATCACATCAGCCACACTGAGAGGCTCGTTCACCTTCACATCTACCAATGTGATATATGCCATCATGTGTCAGCAATGCCCCTCTGCTGTGTACATTGGCCAAACTGAACAGTCTCTACGTAAAAGAATAAATGGACACGAATCAGAGGTCAGGAATTATAACATTCAAAAACCAGTCGGAGAACACTTCAATCTCTTTGGTCATAGAATCATAGAACATCAGGGTTGGAAGGGACCTCAGGAGGTCATCTAGTCCAACCCCCTGCTCAAAGCAGGACCAATCCCCAACTAAATCATCCCAGCCAGGGCTTTGTCAAGCCTGACCTTAAAAACATCTAAGGAAGGAGATTCCACCAGCTCCCTAGGTAACGCATTCCAGTGTTTCACCACCCTCCTAGTGAAAAAGTTTTTCCTAATATCCAACCTAAACCTCCCCCACTGCAACTTGAGACCATTACTCCTTGTTCTGCCATCAGCTACCACTGAGAACAGTCTAGATCCATCCTCTTTGAAACCCCCTTTTAGGTAGTTGAAAGCAGCTATCAAATCTCCCCTCATTCTTCTCTTCCGCAGACTAAACAATCCCAGTTCCCTCAGCCTCTCCTCATAAGTCAAGTGTTCCAGTCCCCTAATCATTTTTGTTACCCTCCGCTGGACTTTTTCCAATTTTTCTACATCCTCCTTGTAGTGTGGGGCCCAAAACTGGACACAGTACGCCAGATGAGGCCTCACCAATGTTGAATAGAGGGGAACGATCACATCCCTCAATCTGCTGGCAATGCCCCTACTTATACATCCCAAAATGCCATTGAACTTCTTGGCAACAATGGCACACTGTTGACGCATACCCAGCTTCTCGTCCACTGTAACCCCTAGGTCCTTTACTGCAGAACTGCTGCCGAACCATTCGGTCCCTAGTCTGTAGCGGTGCATGGGAGTCTTCCGTCCTAAGTGCAGGACTCTGTACTTGTCCTTGTTGAACCTCATCAGATTTCTTTTGGCCCAATCCTCTAATTTGTCTAGGGCCCTCTGTATCCTATCCCTACCCTCCAGCGTATCTACCTCTCCTCCCAGTTTAGTGTCATCCACACCATCCTCCAGATCATTTATGAAGATATTGAACAAAACCGGCCCGAGGACCGACCCTTGGGGCACGCCACTTGATACCAGCTGCCAACTAGACACGGAGCCGTTGATCACTACCCGTTGAGCCCGACAATCTAGCCAACTTTCTATCCACCTTATTGTCCATTCATCCAGCCCATACTTCTTTAACTTGCTGGCAAGAATACTGTGGGAGACCATGTCAAAAGCTTTGCTAAAGTCAAGGAACAACACGTCCACTGCTTTCCCCTCATCCACAGAGCCAGTTATCTCGTCATAGAAGGCAATTAGATTGATTCCTTGGGGACCTGCTCCATGATTTTTCCAGGGACTGAGGTGAGGCTGAGTGGCCTGTAGTTCCCAGGATCCTCCTCCTTCCCTTTTTTAAAGCTGGGCACTACATTAGCCTTTTTCCAGTCATCCGGGACTTCCCCCGATCACCATGAGTTTTCAAAGATAATGGCCAATGGCTTTGCAATCACATCCGCCAACTCCTTTAGCACTCTCGGATGCAGCGCATCCGGCCCCATGGACTTGTGCTCGTCCAGCTTTTCTAAATAGTCCCAAACCACTTCTTTCTCCACAGAGGGCTGGTCACCTCCTCCCCATGCTCTGATGCCTACTGCAGTAGTCTGGGAGCTGACCTTATTCGTGAAGACAGAGGCAAAAAAAGCATTGAGTACATTAGTTTTTTCCACATCCTCTGTCACTAGGTTGCCTCCCTCATTCAATAAGGGGCCCACACTTTCCTTGACTTTTTTCTTCTTGCTAACATACCTGAAGAAACCCTTCTTGTTACTCTTAACATCTCTTGCTAGCTGCAACTCCAGGTGTGATTTGGCCTTCTTGATTTCACTCCTGCATGCCCGAGCAATATTTTTATACTCTTCCCTGGTCATTTGTCCAATCTTCCACTTCTTGTAAGCTTCTTTTTTATGTTTAAGATCAGCAAGGATTTCACTGTTAAGCCAAGCTGGCTGCCTGCCATATTTACTATTCTTTCTACTCATCGGGATGGTTTGTCCCTGTAACCTCAATAAGGATTCTTTAAAATACAGCCAACTCTCCTCGATTCCTTTCCCCCTCATGTTATTCTCCCAGGGAATCCTGCCCATCAGTTCCCTGAGGGAGTCAAAGTCTGCTTTTCTGAAGTCCAGGGTCCATATTCTGCTGCTCTCCTTTCTTCCCTGTGTCAGGATCCTTAACTCGACCATTTCATGGTCACTGCCTCCCAGGTTCCCCTCCACTTTTGCTTCCCCTACTAATTCTTCCTGGTTTGTGAGCTGCAGGTCAAGAAGAGCTCTGCCCCTAGTTGGTTCCTCCAGCATTTGCACCAGGAAATTGTCCCCTACACTTTCCAAAAATGTCCTGGATTGTTTGTGCACCGCTGTATTGCTCTCCCAGCAGAAATCAGGGTGATTGAAGTCTCCCATGAGAACCGGGGCCTGCGATCTAGTAACTTCCATGAGTTGCCGGAAGAAAGCCTTGTCCACCTCATCCCCCTGATCTGGTGGTCTATAGCAGACTCCCACCACGACATCACCTTTGTTGCTCACACTTCTAAACTTAATCCAGAGACTCTCAGGTTTTTCTGCAGTTTCATACCAGAGCTCTGAGCAGTCATACTGCTCCCTTACATACAATGCAACTCCCCCACCTTTTCTACCCTGCCTGTCCTTCCTGAACAGTTTGTATCCATCCATGACAGTACTCCAGTCATGTGAGTTATCCCACCAAGTCTCTGTTATTCCAATCACATCGTAATTCCTTGACTGTGCCAGGACTTCCAGTTCTTCCTGCTTGTTTCCCAGGCTTCTTGCATTTGTGTATAGGCACTTGAGATAACTCGCTGATCGTCCCTCTTTCTCAGTATGAGGCAGGAGCCCTGCCATCTCACGCTTTCCTGCTCGTGCTTCCTCCCGGTATCCCACTTATCTCAGGGCTTTGGTCTCCTTCCCCTGGTGAACCTAGTTTAAAGCCCTCCTCACTAGGTTAGTCAGCCTGCTTGCAAAGATGCTCTTCCCTCTCTTCGTTAGGTGGAGCCTGTCTCTGCCTAGCACTCCTCCTTTTTGCGACACCATCCCATGGTTAAAGAATCCAAAGCCTTCTCTCCGACACCACCTGCGTAGCCTTTTGTTGACTTCCACGATTCAACGGTTTCTACCCAGACCTTTTCCTTCCATGGGGAGGATGGACAAGAAGACCACTTGCACCTCAAACTTCTTTATCATTCTTCCCAGAGCCACATAGTCTGCAGTGATCCACTCAAGGTCATTCTTATCATTGGTGCCCATGTGGAGAAGCAGGAAGGGGTAGCAATCCGAGGGCTTGATGAGTCTCTGCAGTCTCTCCATCACATCGTGAATCCTAGCTCCTGGCAAGCAGCAGACTTCTTGGTTTTCCCGGTGAGGGCAGCAGATAGATGACTCAGTCCCCCTGAGGAGGGAGTCCCCGACCACCACCACCTGCCTCCTTCTCTTGGGAGCGGTGGTCGTGGAACCCCCAACCCTAGGACAGTGCATCTCATGCCTTCCAATCGGCGGAGTCTCCTTTTGTTCCCTTCCCTCAGGTGTATCAACTAGTCCACTCTCTGCATTAGTACCTGAGGAGAGAACATGAAAACGGTTACTTACCAGTATCTGTGTTGCTGGTACATGGATGCTCCTCTTTCTTCTTCTGGAGGTCACATGCTGCCAAATTTCTTCACCGTTGTCCTGTCCCCGCAGTGCAGCCTGCTCTGAATCTTCAGACTGTTGTGTCTGTAGAAGCATATCCTGATGTCTGTCCAGGAAATCTTCAGTTTCCCTTATGCAACGCAGGGTCAATACCTGTTGCTCCAGACCTTGAACCTTCTCTTCCAATATGGAGACCAGCTTGCACTTTGTACAGACAAAGTCGCTTCTGTCCTATGGATGAAAGACAGACATGGCACATCCCAGTGCAGGTCACAACAGCTGAACACTCCCCATCCATATTACCTTACTTCTACAAGCTTCCTCAGGAGTTGTTGTAACTACTCAGAGAAGCCTGCAAGATGTAAGCCTCAGTGGGCTCTCCCCAGGTGAACTCCCAGGCAAACTCCCTCTGTTAGCCTCTCTGCTGACTCCCTCTCTTAGCCTCTCTGCTGATCACTCGATTACAGACCTAAAAGTTGCAATTGTTCAACAAAAAAGTTAAACTTCAAAAACAGACTCCAACGAGAGACTGCTGAATTGGAATTAATTTGCAAACTGGATACAATTAACTTAGGCTTGAATAAAGACTGAGAGTGGATGGGTCATTACACAAAGTAAAACTATTTCCCCATGTTTATTCTCTCCTCCCCCCGCCCCACTGCTGTTCCTCAGACGTTTTTGTCAACTGTTGGAAATGGCCCACCTTGATTATCACTACAAAAAGTTTTTTCTCCACCGCTCTCCTGCTGGTAATAGCTCACCTTACCTAATCACTCTCATTACAGTGTGTATGGTAACACCCATTGTTTCATGTTCTCCGTGTATATAAATCTCCCCACTGTATTTTCCACTGCATGCATCCGATGAAGTGAGCTGTAGCTCACGAAAGCTTATGCTCAGATAAATTTGTTAGTCTTCAAGATGCCACAAGTCCTCCTTTTCTTTTTGTGGATACAGACTAACACGGCTGCTACTCTGAAACCTGCCTCCCTACTGCTTATGATACAGCCTCTTCTGACTCCAGGCAAACACACATGATGATACGCACTCTCAAAGAGCTGCACAGCCAGCCCCCGTCAGCGGAAGCACTCTATGTAGAAGTCCAGTCTCCTGTTTCGACCTTATCCTCTACAGCAAACAGGGAAAGATTAAGAATGAGCTCTCAAAAATGGATACTCTCATAAAAAAACAACCTTCCACACAAACTTCCTCGTGGCTGGACTTTACTAAAACTAGACAAGCCATTTACAACACACACTTTGCTTCTCTACAAAAGAAAAAGGACACTAAACTTTCTAAACTACTACATGCCACAAGGGGCCACAGCAATGGTTCCCTCAAACTACCCAGCAATATTGTTAACCTATCCAACTATACTCTCAGCCCATCAGAAGCAGCTGTCCTATCTCGGGGCCTCTCCTTCTGCCCCTCCACCCCCCAAACATGGTACAGTTCTGTGGTGACCTAGAATCCTATTTTCGACATCTCTGACTCAAGGAATATTTCCAACATACCTCTGAACAACATACTAATCCACAGAGACCTCCCTACCAACACTACAAAAAGAAGGATTCTAGGTGGACTCCTCCTGAAGGTCAAAACAGCAGACTGGACTTCTACTTAGAGTGCTTCTGCCGACGTGCACGGGCTGAAATTATGGAAAAGCAGCATCACTTGCCCCATAACCTCGGCCGTGCGGAACACAATGCCATCCACAGCCTCAGAAACAATTCTGACATCATAATCAAAAAAGCTGACAAAGGAGGTGCTGTTGTCATCATGAATAGGTCGGAATATGAACAAGAGGCTGCTCGGCAGCTCTCCAACACCACTTTCTACAAGCCGTTACCCTCTGATCCCACTGAGAGTTACCAAAAGAAACTACAGCATTTGCTCAAGAAACTCCCTGAAAAAGCACAAGATCAAATCCGCACAGACACACCCCTGGAACCCCAACCTGGGATATTCTGTCTACTACCCAAGATCCATAAACCTGGAAATCCTGGGTGCCCCATCATCTCAGGCATTGGCACCTTGAAAGCAGGATTGTCTGGCTATGTAGACTCCCTCCTCAGGCCCTACGCTACCAGCACTCCCAGCTATCTTCGAGACACCACTGACTTCCTGAGGAAACTACAATCCATCAGTGATCTTCCTGATAACACCATCCTGGCCACTATGGATGTAGAAGCCCTCTACACCAACATTCCACACAAAGATGGACTACAAGCCGTCGAGAACACTATCCCCGATAATGTTACGGCTAACCTGGTGGCTGAACTTTGTGACTTTGTCCTCACCCATAACTATTTCGTATTTGGGGACAATGTATACCTTCAAATCAGCGGCACTGCTATGGGTACCCTCATGGCCTCACATTATGCCAATATTTTTATGGCTGACTTAGAACAACACTTCCTCAGTTCTCATCCCCTAATGCCCCTACTCTACTTGCGCTATATTGATGACATCTTCATCATCTGGACCCATGGAAAAGAAGCCCTTGAGGAATTCCACCATGATTTCAACAATTTCCGTCCCACCATGAACCTCAGCCTGGTCCAGTCCACACAAGAGATCCACTTCCTGGACACTACAGTGCTAATTAAACGATGGTCACATAAACAGCACCCTATACCGGAAACCTACTGACCGCTATTCCTACCTACATGCCTCCAGCTTTCACCCTGACCACACCACGCGATCCATCGTCTACAGCCAAGCTCTGCGATACAACCGCATTTGCTCCAACCCCTCAGACAGAGACAAACACCTACAAGATCTCTACCAAGCATTCTTACAACTACAGTACCCACCTGCGGAAGTGAAGAAACAGATTGATAGAGCCAGAAGAGTTCCCAGAAGTCACCTGCTACAGGACAGGCCTAACAAAGAAAATAACAGAACGCCACTAGCCATCACCTTGAGCCCCCAACTAAAACCCCTCCAACACATTATTAAGGATCTACAACCTATCCTGAAGGATGACCCAACACTCTCACAAATCTTGGGAGACAGGCCAGTCCTCGCCTACAGACAGCCCCCCAACCTGAAGCAAATACTCACCAGCAACCACATACCACACAACAGAACCACTAACCCAGGAACCTATCCTTGCAACAAAGCCCGTTGCCAACTGTGCCCACATATCTATTCAGGGGACTCCATCACAGGGCCTAATAACATCAGCCACACTATCAGAGGCTCGTTCACCTGCACATCTACCAATGTGATATATGCCATCATGTGCCAGCAATGCCCCTCTGCCATGTACATTGGTCAAACTGGACAGTCTCTACATAAAAGAATAAATGGACACACATCAGATGTCAAGAATTATAACATTCATAAACCAGTCGGAGAACACTTCAATCTCTCTGGTCACGTGTTTACAGACATGAAAGTTGCGATATTACAACAAAAAAAACTTCAAATCCAGACTCCAGCGAGAAACTGTTGAATTGGAATTCATTTGCAAATTGTGTACGGTTAACTTAGGCTTGAATAGAGACTGGGAGTGGCTAAGTCATTATGCAAGGTAACCTATTTCCCCTTGTTTTTTCCTCCCCCCCCCCAGACGTTCTTGTTAAACCCTGGATTTGTGCTGGAAATGGCCCAACCTGATTATCATACACATTGTAAGGAGAGTGGTCACTTTAGATAAGGTATTACCAGCAGGAGAGTGGGGTGGGGGGAGGTATTTTTTCATGTTTTGTGTGTATAAAAAGATCTTCTACACTTTCCACAGTATGCGTCTGATGAAGTGAGCTGTAGCTCAGAAAAGCTTATGCTGAAATAAATTGGTTAGTCTCTAAGGTGCCATAAGTACTCCTTTTCTTTTTGCGAATTCAGACTAACACGGCTGTTACTCTGAAACTTCTCATTCATATATTACTAACAACGTATATGGAGCCCAACACTTACTAGACTCCATGGCTACTTCTGCGTCTTCTGTTTTTCCTGCCAATTCTATGGTAGGCTGCTTCTCTGAGTACAGACCCAGGACATGCTGCAGCTGCTCGGGTGGCAAAGCCTCCTCAGGGACTGGTGTGACCACCAGTCATTTCACTAACCTGATCCAGCACCTGCTGGCTCTCCTCTGGTCCTGTACTAAATTTGGGGGTAAGATGGTCACCACTCTGGATGACCAGGCTATTGTGAACAGCTTGGGGCTCAGTGCTCTGCACAGTACCCAGCACCCAGTCAAAGTCCTCATAAAAGAGGCAAGATGACAGGGAGCTCAGAGGTGCAGTACTCATCCCTTGCTTTCTGGCAGTTGCTCTTAAGCCATTCCCTGTACTGATCACCGGTCCATTGAATCCCCAATAGGATAGGAACACTGGCCCATGGGATTGTGGGATAACATTGGCGGACTCTCAGGAGACACGTCTGGGTGACCCAGGCCTGAGCTGCATCCATACTACAGAATGATGCACTGTGGACACAAGTCCCTGTGGAACTAGGGTTTCGGACCCACCCCTCTTGCTGGGTCCTTGCATCCAGGTCCTGAGGGCTTACTGGCCCAAGTCAGATAGATTCATGTGTAAACAGAAAGGGGGGTTGGTTCAAGCCCAAGTCTGAGCTCAGGCTTACACTGCAGTGTAGACCTACACTAAGAGTCCTGCTTGTGAGAGACTTTAGTTATTGTTACATAAATAATCCATGGAATATAAAAAATAATTGTATTCATTCTCAGTTAACTTTGAGAGGAAATCATATGTGGGTAGTGTGGAAGTATAACGTTGTATAAGGGGACATGCTGGATACATTGTATATGAGAGGGCATGCCAAAACATGTTACAAAGTATCTGAGGGAGCACACGTAGGGACGGTTAGCTTTTGAATGGAGAAGCAATTAAGATAGAGCCAGCACATCTAAGAAGCAGGCATCAGAATGGAAGGTGTGAAGAGCAATTAGTTAAGTTAACTGGAAGCTGTTAAAGGAGATTGTTAAGGGTGGCAGGTAATTGAAGATACGTGACTGGTCTCAGGAATCTCGAAGGGTGGTGACTAAAATCTTTTTCTTCTTTGTCTGTAACTTCTCTGTAACTTGTTCTCCAGCAAGCTGTATAAATTAAGAGACACAAGCCCCACTCGGGGGGCTCACTTCTAAATGTATTAGCAGAGCAGCTTTGCTAATAAAACAGAGTGGTCTGATAAATTGTGAGTCTGAGTCAAACTTTGACAATTTGGAGGTTCCACTGAGATGGCAAGCGGCTTCACTGAGGCTGTGTGATCCCTGACTGCCTTGCAGGACGATCGTGGCAGCCGGCGCCTGGACGCTTAGTCCAAGCGATCCTCCACAAGACAGAAAGGTACACAGCAGCAGCGCAGTCTACACCATTGAACTTGTTGGTTCCCACTCTGTTCGGGTAGGGGTCTTTGGATCCAGCTTCTGGAATCAGACGTCTCAGGTAATTATTATTTTTGTGCTTTAACCGGTTTGAGGACTGTCTTGTCTTTGTGTCTGTCCGTCTTCCCCGTGGTGTGTGTGTGAATCTGGGAGCCATCTCTGTCCGGAGACTGGCTGACCAAGGGGTCCCTGTCCCCATGGTCTGAATAAGTGGAATCTGCACAGCTGCAGCCGCACCACGCCTTGGGTGTAACCCCTGGTGTGAAAGCAAGGGCAGTTGAGGCAGTAGCCTGTGGGCTCCTTTCTGTGTGTTGCACCGGGCACCGCTCTGCTGAGCCCGAATTTCCTTCTTGTGTGAGTGCTGTGTGAAGTCCTCTTGGATGGGTAATCAGAAGTCTAAGGTAGAACAGTTCCCTAAGGGAACTCCAGCTTATTTTATGTATTTTAGGGGGGGTCCGGACTCTTGTAGGTTTCTTGAAAAATGGTCCAAATTAGCTCTAGAGAACCCCAAATTACAGTGGCCACTGTTAGGTTCTTGGGACAAGGATCGAGTGGACACTTTAAAAAGCAACCTCGTCCTCCCAAAAACCAAATTGGAGAGACGAGAAGTAGACTGCTTCATGCAGTGGTGGGAAGAGGCAAATCGTAGATGGACTGAGTCAAAACTCACCTCTCTTAAAAATTCTATCAAAAAAACTAACAGTTCAATTGGATGCAGTCTCTCTCACCACTAGTGCAAGCGCTCCCCTTTGCCCAGTCCTGTGCAATGATCCGGATCAAACCTGACCCCCACCATACTCCTGCGCAAATAAGAAATCAGAAAAGGAAAAATCTTCAGTGACTACAGATAATGAAAGTGAAGAAGATACCCTCATTGGCCTCGCAGCTCTGCAAAATATTATGAAGAAGAAATCCAAAGCAGACTGCAAAGATTCTCTTGACATCTCTTCTTGGAAAAGAGAACCTGATGGGAGGTTAATGAGAGAGACTGATCAAACTGTTGTGGCACCCTTACGAGTCCTTAAGATGGGACAAAGAGAGTCCATATGGGATTATAAGCCCTGGACTCGTACGGAACTTTTATCTATAGTTAAAAGTTTTCCCAAACCACAGGAAAACTCTGTCAAATTTGCTGAGGAGTTTCTGTTAATCTGTGAAACCTATGAACCCTCTGAGACAGATCTCCTCCAACTGTGTAAATTGTGGGCTCCTGCCAGTTATTATGAAAAATGGTTGGCTGCCGCAGACTGGCCAGCTGAGTACCATAAAAAGTACTGGCCCATATTCGGCATACAGAGACCGGTGTATGGCTCTTTGGAAGTGTCTGCATCAAGCCATTCCCAAAGTGTGGTCTCCTAAAACAAACTGGACAGCAATACGTTGCTGTAAGCAAGGGCAAGGAGAAAGCCCAGGCGACTATAGGTCCCGGCTAACTGATATTTTCCTACAACATTCAGGAATACAAGAGCCCGATGTAAATGGGCAGGGGGCCTTGGCACATGCATTTGTTGATGGTCTTCTCCCTGCCACAGGCAGCATGTTAAAACGAATAAGTGTGGGATGGGAGACTGAAACTATGGACAAATTGCTGGCAGTAGCAGAGCATTGCCACCGCACTTTAAAAGGAAAGGAGGAACAGTCCTCCCAAAAGTTAATGGCTCTGCAGATACAGCATTATTCAGGACTAAGCAGACCACACCGGGGACAGGGACGGGGTTGCGGAAGGGGGCGGGGGGCTGGATTAACTGGGGTTTGTAACTACTGTAAACAGCCTGGACACTGGAAAAAAGAGTGTCCAAGACGACCTAATAATTGTATGGGAAATCAAGCGAACCCCCCCCCTCCGCTGGTTCCTCCAGCTGATCCCCAACCCTATTTTTCACCCCAACAATGATGGGATGCTGGGGAACCTCACAAAGTTTTAGCTCCCTTATTACCTCTGTCCCCTACTGGAGAATGTGTCCTGACTGTAAATGATCTCTCTCTCCCTTTCCTTGTTGATACTGGAGCTTCTCTTTCTACAATCCGCACCACTGACTTGCCTGAGGTTCCCCGATCTGGAAAATCTGTGTCTGCTGTTGGCATTACAGGGATCCCTACCTCTTTTCCCCTCTCAAAACCTTTGAGTGTTCAGGTCAGTCCCCTCTCTGAGGAGCATGCATTCCTCCTCTCTGATTCCACCCCTGCAAACCTTCTGGGACGGGACTTGCTATGCAGACTTGGTTGTTCTATTTACTGCTCCCCAGATGGTGTCTATCTGCAAATCCCTCAGTCTTCCTTATGTGATTCTGTAGCCTCCCTGCTGTCTGAAACTTCCCTCTCCACTCCGGTCCCTTGCTGTCCCTTAACTCCATCCCTAGAGCACCTAATCTCTCAGGTTCCTTCCTCCCTATGGCCATCGCATACCTTCTTTTCCAGTGGTTCCTAACCCTGCTACAATACAAGCATCTATTCCTCCAAATGCAACCCACTTTACTGTTGTAGATTTGTGCTCCGCTTTCTTCTCTGTCCCAGTTCACTCTGAATCCCAGTATCTTTTTGCCTTCTCCTACAAGGGTCAGCAATATACATGGACTACCCTTCCCCAGGGGTATACAGAGAGTCCATCCTATTTTTCTCAAGCCCTAGCCAGGGATCTCGCTGATCTGGTTTTCCCATCAGGATCCACACTGATCCAATATGTGGACGACTTACTCCTGTGCTCCCCCTCTCTGTCTGCCTCAGAAACTGATTCACTAACACTTCTCACAGCTTTAGTGAACAAGGGTCATAAGGCTTCTCGCACAAAATTGCAGCTCTGCCAAACCTCTGTCACATACCTAGGCTTCCTTCTCTCCCAGGGCTCCCGTATACTCTCTCCAGCCCGGGCACAAGCCATCCTTAGCTTTCCCCAGCCTTGCTCTCCACACCAGGTCAGAAAATTCTTAGGCATGACAGGGTTCTGTAGGCAATGGATTCCCCAATATGCTTCTCTGGCTAAACCCCTCCAAGAACTCACTCGATCCTCTGTACCTAACCCCATGCCATGGCCACTTGAAGCAAATGCTGCTTTCATCTCCCATAAGCAGAATTTAGCCTCTCCCCCTGCCTTAGGGTTACCTAACTATGAAAAGCCTTTTACCCTTTTCTGTCACGAACAATCTGCTTGTGCCCTCGGGGTTCTTACTCAGGAGCACGGTGACAGAAATCGCCCGGTGGCTTATTTTTCTGCAACCTTGGACCCTCTAGCTCAGGGTTTACCCCCTTGCCTATGCGCTGTAGCTGCTGCAGCGTGCCTGGTCGAGATGTCTGAGTCCCTTGTCCTCCGCTCTCCTCTCACTCTCATGGTTCCCCATTCTGTGGAAACTCTCCTTCTGCAACGCAACACTGCTCACCTCTCCTCTGCTCGCCTCACTAGGTATGAACTTTTGCTGCTTTCAGCCTCACATATCACTATTAAGCGCTGCTCCCGGTTAAACCCTGCTACCCTCCTTCCTTTACCTAGGGATGGTGAACCCCATGACTGCCTTGCAACTGTCTCCGCTATCACTTTCCCGCGCCCCGACCTTTCAGATGTACCTCTCCCTAACTCTGACCTGGTATTATTCACTGATGGGTCCTGTTATAGAAATGACCAAGGCCACCTTCTTGCAGGGTACGCTGTGGTCTCTCTCTCTGAGACCATAGAAGCTGCACCCTTACCCTCTGTGACCTCTGCCCGGATGGCTGAACTGATTGCTCTAACCCGTGCCTACTTTCTAGCCGAGGGGCTTTCTGCCACTATTTTTTACTGATTCTCGGTATGCCTTTGGGGTTGTGCATGACTTTGGCACCCTCTGGCAGGCTCGAGGTTTTCTTACCTCTACTGGTACCCCTATCAAGAATGGCCCCACATTGCCGCCTTCCTGTATGCAGTTTTACTACCGTCTGCCTTGGCAATTGTTAAGTGTACTGGCCACTCAGCGGCAGACACCGAGGTGGCAAAAGGTAATGCACTTGCTGATGCTGATGCAAAACATGCTGCCACTATAAAACCTTCACCAGAAGCGTTTCTTGGTCCCCTCTCTGTCTCTGTAATGCCACCATCCCTGTCTCATCTCGCTCAGCTCCAGGATTCTGCCCCAGAAACAGAGAGAGACTCCTGGAGTGCTTTGGGTTGCTCTTTGCATTCTGATTCCCTTTGGCGATCGCCCACCAGTAGCTTTGTAGCCCCCCTCTCACTCTACCCATCTCTAGCCACCCTGCTACATGGTGTTTCGCATGTCGGCAAGGAGGGGATGGTCTCTGCTATGAGTAAGGTGGGGTAGTGGGCTCCCCATTTCAGCTCCTTTGCAACCCACCACTGTGCCGCTTGTGTTACTTGTCAAAGCCACAATGTAGGCAAATCTGTAAAAGTAACACAAGGGTTCCGGGGTTTGCCTCAAGCACCTTTCCTACACTGGCAACTTGATTTTGTACAAATGCCAAAGTGTCAGAAATATGAATTTATTTTAGTTATAATATGTCCATTTTTGGGTTGGATTGAAGCCTTTCCCTGTCGCAAAGCTGATTCATTGTCCGTTGCAAAATGTCTGTTAAACCACATTATCCCTACCAAGGGAATTCCTGCCACTTTGTCTAGTGACCGGGGAACACATTTTACTGGAAAAATTGTTCAACATCTAAACCAGGTATTACATATCACCCACCTGTTGCACTGCCCTTACCATCCACAGAGTGCAGGAGCAGTTGAAAGGCGAAATGGTGTGCTTAAAAATAAGCTGGCAAAAATCTGTAGTTCCACAGGGTTAAACTGGCCAGCTGCTTTACCACTGGCCCTTATGGAAATTCGGTCATCCCCATCCCAGAGACACAAATTGAGTCCATTTGAAATCATCATGGGATGCCCTATGTGAACAATGGCTACTATTACCCCAGCCCCAGACCTAAACCTAACTCACAGCATGCTCCTCCAGTACTGCAAAGGGTTAATGCAAGCTGTGAGCTCCTTCCATTCGCAGGTGCGAGCAGCTTGGCCGACGAAACCCACCTCTGCTGCCTGTCACACTCTTGAGCCTGGTGATTGGGTCTACCTGCGGCACCACCTTCGGAAGCATGCCTTGGAACCCTGGTGGAAGGGTCCATACCAGGTACTGCTCACTACCCAGACAGCAGTGAAATTATCCGGCATCGCTGCATGGATCCACACCTCACAGTGTAAGCCAGCGCCACTGCAAGGGGACCAAGCACCTCTGCAAGACCACGCAGAACCAGCTTCAACCCCAGAAGACAAAGAGGAACAGCCTGCAATACCTTACAATCTGCGCTCTCGTAAGGGTTGCCAGAAGCAGAGGGTAAGCAGACAGCAGGACCCAACAAACAAGAAGCAGTAGTGAGCCTCGTGCCTGCTGCCTGGTGGATGTAAAACCGTGACTGCGGTTCCCTCGAAAGGGGTTGTCGGAACCAGAAAGGGTCCTGCTTCCAACATGTGTCCTTTGAGAAGCTTAATCCTCAGCTACTGTGTCCTGAGGGTCTGGGGAATCCAGAGTGACAGTGACAATTCTTTCATCCAACAACAGGTGTAGATAGCCCAGATCCTAAATATTTCTAATTGCTGGGTCTGCAGCCACATCCCAGCTCACTCACAAGCTAGTATCCCCACCATGGCAATCCCTTTGAATTCCTCAGAGCTTGCTGGAAAACCCTATCCACTTAAAAGGACATGGAAGGAAAATGACACTTGGGGGCTGGGAAAAACATATGTTCCTAAACTTATAAGTGTGGTGAAAGGAAAGGGCCACTGGTGCTGGGTGTGTAATGGGACAGGGCTGAATCTAGGGAGGAGCAGCTGTCTCCAATACATCGTGTCCCATGGTGTATGGGACTATTCAAACAAGGCTGGAGAATGGCGAACCGGGTATGGAAAGATAAACTTCCTCTCAACCTGGGACCAAACCAAAGATTTAATCTCTTGCTCCCCCTACAGCCTCCCTGAGAAAAACAGCACCATCTACAAATGTCATGTGAATGCTACCTCTTCTCCCAGTGAAAATCATCCTGTGCCCTTTGGGGGATACTATTCCTCCTTCGTAAATTTTCAATTGATTTCTTGTTGTATCCAAAACTGCACAAGACACACCATCCATCAGGTTACCCCTAACCAGAGTGCTAATCTAATGTTGTTAAATGTCACCAGTGAAAGTAATGAAAAAAAACGATTGATGTATGGAATCCAGTAAGTCATTGGTCATGGGCATAGCCTTGACCAAAAGGGGGGATTGTGGAAGTATAAAATTGTATAAGTATAACGTTGTATAAGGGGACATGCTGGATACATTGTATATGAGAGGGCATGCCAAAACATGTTACAAAGTATCTGAGGGAGCACACGTAGGGACGGTTAGCTTTTGAATGGAGAAGCAATTAAGATAGAGCCAGCACGTCTAAGAAGCAGACATCAGAATGGAAGGTGTGAAGGGCAATTAGTTAAGTTAACTGGAAGCTGTTAAAGGAGATTAAGGGTGGCAGGTAATTGAAGATACGTGACTGGTCTCAGGGATCTCGAAGGGTGGTGACTAAAATCTTTTTCTTCTTTTGTTTGTAACTTCTCTGTAACTTGTTCTCCAGCAAGCTGTATAAATTAAGAGACACAAGCCCCACTCGGGGGGCTCACTTCTAAATGTATTAGCAGAGCAGCTTTGCTAATAAAACAGAGTGGTCTGATAAATTGTGAGTCTGAGTCAAACTTTGACAGTAGTATGGCAAAAGTAAATGACATTTTAACTGTCACAATCTGTAAGTAACAAGAAGTCAACACCATGAGATGGTCAAGTTCAGGATCCTGACTAATGGAAGAAAGAAGAGCAGCAGAATACGGACCTGGACTTCAGAAAAGCAGACTTTGACTCCCTCACAGAACTGATGGGCAAGATCCCCTAGGAGGCTAATATGAGGGGGGAAAGGAGTTCAGGAGAGCTGGCTGTATTTTAAAGGAGCCTTATTGAGGGCACAGGAACAAACCATCCCAGTTTGCAGAAAGAATAGTAAATATGGCAGGCGACCAGCTTGGCTTAACAAAGAAATCTTTGGTGAGCTTAAACACAAAAAGGAAGCTTACAAGAAGTGGAAATTTGGATAGATGACTAGGAAGGAGTATAAAAATATTGTTTAAGCATGCAGGGGTGGAATCAGGAAGGCCAAAGCACAATTGGAGTTGCAGCTAGCAAGGGATGTGAAGGGTAACAAGGGTTTCTACAGGTATGTTCGTCAGGAAAAGTGTGGGACCCCTACTGAATGGGGGAGGCAACCTAGTAACAGATAATGTTGAAAAAGCTGAAGTACGCAATGTTTTTTTTTGCTTCAGTCTTCACAGACAATGTCAGCTCCCAGACTGCTGCACCGGACAGCACAGTATGGGGAGGAGGTTAGCAGCCCTCAGTGGTGAAAGAACAGGTTAGGGACTATTTAGAAAATCTGGACATGCCACAAGTCCATGGGTCTAGATCTAATGCATCCGAGGGTGCTGAGAGAATTGGTTGATGTGATTGCAGAGCCATTGGCCATTATCTTTGAAAACTTGTGGTGATCAGGGGAGGTCCCAGACGTTTGGAAAAAGGCAAATATAGTGTCCATCTTTAAAAAAGGGAAGAAGGAGAATCCAGGGAACTACAGATAGGTCAGCCTCACCTCAGTCCCTGGAAAAATCATGGAGCAGGTCCTCAAGGAATCCATTTTGAAGCACTTGGAGGAGAGGAAGGTGATCAGGAACAGTCAACATGGATTCACCAAGGGCAAGTCATGCCTGATCAACCTGATTGCCTTTTATGATGAGATAACTGGCTCTCTGGATATGGGGAAAGTGGTGGACGTGATATATCTTGACTTTAGCAAAGCATTTGATATGGTGTCCCACAGTGTTCTTTCCAGCAAGTTAAAAAAAAAAGGATGGATTGGATGAATGGACTAGAAGATGGATAGAAAGCTGGCTACATTGTCAGGCTCAACAGGTAGTGATCAATGGCTCAATGTCTAGTTGGCAGCCAATATCAAGCGGAGTGCCCCAGGGGTCTGTCCTGGGGTCGGTTTTGTTCAACATCTTCATTAATGATCTGGATGATTGCACCCTCAACAAGTTTGCGGATGACACTAATCTGGGAGGAGAGGTAGATACGATGGAGAGTAGGAATAGGGTCCAGAGTGACCTAGACAAATTGGAGGATTGGGCCAAAAGAAATCTGATGAGGTTCAGCAAGGACAAATGCAGAGTCCTGCACTTAGGATGGAAGAATCCCATGCACTGCTACAGGCTGGGGACCAACTGGCTAAGAAGCAGTTCTGCAGAAAAGGACCTGGGATTACAGTGGATGAGAAGCTGGATATGAGTCAACAGTGTGCCCTTGTTGCCAAGAAGACTAATGGTATATTGGGCTGCATTAATAGGACCATTGCCAGCAGATCGAGAGAAGTGATTATTCCCCTCTATTTGGCACTGGTGAGGCCACATCTGGAGTATTGCGTCCAGTTTTGGGGCCCCCAGTACAGAAAGGATGTGGACAAATTGGAGAGAGTCCAGTGGAGGGCAATGAAAATGATTAGAGGGCTGTGGCACATGACTTATGAGGAGAGGCTGAGGGAACTGGGGTTATTTAGTCTGCCGAAGAGAAGAGTGAGGGGGGGATTTGATAGCAGCCTTCAACTAACTGAAGTGGGGGTTCCAAAGAGGATGGACCTAGCTATTCTCAGTGGTGGCATATGACAGAATAAGAAGCAATGGTCTCAAGTTGCAGTGGGGGGTAGTCTAGGTTGGATATTAGGAAAAACGATTTCACTAGGAGGGTGGTGAAGCACTGGATTTGGTTACCTAGGGAGGTGGTGGAATCTCCATCCTTTTTTAAAGAGGTTTTTAAGCCCTGGCTTGACAAAGCTCTGGCTGGGATGATTTAGTTTGGATTGGTCCTGCTCTGAGCAGGGGTTTGGACCTTCTGAGGTCTCCTCCAACCCTAATCTTCTATGATTCTATTATTCTAACACAGTATAGAGTTCTCTCTTTGACTATAATTTGCTGTGTGGCTGAGTTTTATTTATAAACTAAGTTAAACATCTGCATATAGATTGCATATACAATTTAATCTTAATTCAGGCCTTCATGTGCAGTAAAACACAGGTTATAAGGTGGTTTGCTGACTTTTTTCTTTTTGTGCCTTTTGGAGTTTTTATGTGTCCAGCACCAGTCTTCCTCCTCCCTTTCCCCCTTCTGCTGTCCTGGCCCCCAGAAGTATACCTGCGCAGCTCCTAGAGTCTCTCTGGCTGCAGGTACTCTAACTGGGTATAGAAGAGATTGTTCATACATGGTCCAACCACCAAAGACTCTTGAATGACCTGGATGGTACAGTGGTACTAGGTCAGCTGAATTTCCTCTCTCTCTCACCACTACTAAAGGATACACTTATGCCTTTCTATAGAGGTGGGAAAGCCCATATGACTGACTATTATAGCCGCTCTGTTTAACCAAAACCAAAGTGTGCTGACAGTAGCAGGATCTTAGAGTCCTGTGCAGCCCACAAAAAGGAAACTGCCAACTTGTAAAAACTCTTCACTAGAAAATGCTAATTTTTAAGATTATACCAACCAGCTATGTTAACAAAATAATATCCAAAAATAAATGAAGGGCCACCCTAGAGGCCAAGTGGTAGCACTCTGCATTGCCCTCTGGGGAGACTGGCTTGATTCCAATTCCCGTTGTCTTGCTCCCTGAACTGACACTGAAGACCAAATTGTTAGACATTCAGATGCAGATAGGCACCAGGGAAATGGGGGTGGAGAGAAGGATTTCAAAAGCCTAAGGTGCTAGGGCAATTTTGAAAATCCTGCTAGGTGCATATCTGCATCTTTAGGTGCCTAAATACATTTCAAAATGTGGCCTGGAGTCCCCAGAGAGAGGGGGAGGGATCATCTTTGGTTTCCCTCAACAGCAACCGTTATGTCTGACTAAGGAGCTGAATGGGCAGGTCCTAATGGAAGCCGCATTCAAGCCCCTGCCATTGAAAAGGATTTGGCTACCTTAAAGGACCCCAAAATGAGGTTCTTCCTCTCTCTTGCCCTTCACTGGAGAAGAAGAGAAAAACACAAGCTATAAGTAGTTTTTCAAAACAAAGTACGCAGACTGTAAAGCGGGGCTGTCAGCACTCAGCCAGGTAAGACCTTTGGTCTCAGCACATGACTCCCATTGGCATCATTGGGAGCTCTGGAGTGAGGGTGGTATTGAGCCCGTAGACAGGATGAGGGGGAAAAACAGCTACCCATATGTCCCTATGCTATGATTATTCTGCTACATGGCTGGGGAATTTTGTACATCTTAATTTAAATAATTTATGGTCAGAAGCAACAGTGCACTGATTGGTGCTTAAATGTCCTACTGTCCAACCAAGACTTTTTGCTCCTTATTGCAAGAGGAACATGTGCTATAGGGTCTATGCACAGTGTAAGTACTAAGTATGGCTGCAGAACAAGCAGTTTCTGATTTGTGCAATTTTGTAATGAAAGTAAAAAGTGCCTTGTTTAAGATCTGGGGGAGTAACTGGGTTCTCCTGGGACATCAAAGATCCGTACACGTGTGGTCAAAAAGGTGAAGCAGCCAAGCTTCTGTTACACAATGCAAACACAAGAACCCCACACTTAACAGAAAAGCCCCTAAGCTCTGCTAGGTTATGAACTCGTTCCAAGAGAGGGGTGTGTGTGTGCTGTGTGTGGGTTTTTTTGTTTTTTATTTTTTTTTAAATGTAACCTCTGTAGAATGCACTGGAGAACATCTAATCCCACATTACAGGGATATGGTTGCTGTAGTACTGTGTGTGGATCTGTTGTTTTTTCCTGTTCTTGACTTGCAGACTAACATTATTGTGATTTTTTTTTTAATCTGTTTTTCAATCAAAGCTTGGCTTCTCCCTCATTGCAAAGGGTTTTGGGTTGGGGAGGTGTTTGAAAACTATCCTTGTGTTTTCTCTGAATTCACCAATTGTTAAGGGTAGCAGAGATCCAGTGGATTGAGCACGAGGATAATAGTCAAATGACCAGGGCTCTGTTCTCAACTGTACCATGACTTATATGACCATGAGTTTCATTTGTTTCATTTACCCCATCTGAAGATAAGAAGATTAATTCACAGATACATATATGCTAGGCATATGTTTAAACCAGCATATTATATAATAAATAGTAATATTTAAGTCTCATATAGGGCTTTCCATGTTTTTGGTGATATTTTTAAGTTCTATTGATTTCATCTATACATTTCTATAGCTTGCTTTTAAAAATCAGTCCAAATAAGGAACTGGTTTAAAAGCTAACAGGAATCTATTTGTAATCAATGTACGGAGTTGAACTGGGTGATTTTTTTTTTCTTATGCTGAGCTCCTCCAGATCAGCAGAGAATTTTGATTTTTTTAAAAAAGCAAAACATTTAAATAAGTAACCAAAATGAGATATTTTAAAATGATAAAGCCTAGGTAAGAGGATTTTCAGGAAAGATCATTCTTTTTACTTTCAATTAATCCTGTGGGTTTTATAGCAAAAGTGTCACTTCTCATGTAGAGTATAATACATGTTGGCATAAATCACCCAGAGAACTGCTCAATATATATGCTAACAGAATAGCATTTCTTCACTTCAGCTCATAAGTCTGTGAAAAAATTGGAGTCCATGTACAAGAATAGACCGTTCTCAGAGAGTCTGAGCACAGGTTTGGGATCCAGAAACAATTAGCTTCTGATTCTGACCCCGACACCTCTCTGGCCTTCAGAAGTAATTTAGTTGTTTTGTTCCACTGGTGATAATTATACTTGGTAGATTTTAGTGAATAACTAACAACGGCTAATTTGCTCAATTTATCTTCTTTTCCTTCATAAGGAATGTCTTAATGGATTTTTTTGTTTCTCTCTGGGCTTTTCCCCCACCTCTGTGATTGATCATGAACAGTTTGTGAATGTTACACACACCATATCTGAAGTTCAAGCTGTGTTAGTTGGCTGCGATGGGCCACAAGTCACATGATATTGTTTCTATTCCCTAATTGGATTAACATACTCATCATCCCCATCATTGGAGGTTTTTAAGAACAGGTTAGATGAACATCCATCAGGGATGATTTAGGTTTACTTTAACCATGCCAGCAGAAATTCTGAGCATAGACAAGGCCTAAGAAGTGTAATTCTGACAGCAAAAGTTGTCAGATTCTTGTTTAGTTCATTTAATTGCATCTGTGCCAGAACTCTGGCAAGGGGTTTTGGTCTTGTTGTGTCAAGCAACATCTCATCCTATATAAAATACAGTACTTGTTTGTATAAGTTTAAAATCTGCCATCCACAAACACTTGCATATTTTATATGATTTATTATTCTGACTTATTATTAGAGCTAGATGAATAATTCAGTATATTCAAGATTTTTGTCTCTTTTTTCTCTTTGTGAATTGTCGGTAAACAGACTGAAATTCTCAATTCAGCAAATAATTCTTAGTTTGCAGATTACTACAAACAGATATGTAATTAGGAAGGTACACTGTGTTGGTAGCCCACGAAAGCTTATGCTCTAATAAATTTGTTAGTCTCTAAGGTGCCACAGATACTCCTTTTCTTTTTGTGGATACAGACTAACACGGCTGCTACTCTGAAATGTGTTGGTTAGTTACACAAATCCTCTCATCAAGGAACATATGACTTAGGTCAGGAGTTCTCAACCCTTTTCTTTCAGAGGCCCTCCCAACATGCTATAAAAACTCCACGGCCCACCTGTGTCACAACAACTGGTTTTCTGCATGTAAAAGCCAGGGCTGGCATTAGGGGGTAGCAAGCAGGGCAATTGCCTGGGGCCGCACACCCCAGGGGCCCCGGGAAGCTAGATTGCTCAGGCTTTGGCTTCAGTCCCAGGTGGCTAGGCTCAAGGTCCTGGGTTTCAGCCCCGTGTGGTGGGCTTCAGCTTTCTGCCCTGGGCCCCAGTGAGTCTAACACTGGCCCTGTTGGTTACCCCCCTGAAAACTGCTTGTGGCCCCTGAGAACCACTGCCTTCGGTAACTAACCCAGTCACTGAACTGTATATTTCACTGTTAATCTTGCAATTTGCAATGCATGCTGCATTGGTTAATGTTAATTGTGAATCATGAATTTGACAGTGATGCTTGCAATCAAAATCCATTTTGATAAATTTTCAAGCATCTGAGATTATCTGAAGTTGCCATTAACCAATATTTTTAATAGTAACCTTGGACACTCAGATGTTCACAAAAAGGAAAGATAAAATGGGTCATGATCGTGCCTGATCAAAATTCTCTTCAAATGTCAATGTATAACTGAAAAAATTAACTATTCTCTCAACTCTGAGTATTCTGACATTTCATTTAACAGTTCAAGCCGTAAATAAAAAGTGACTAAGTTGAATATTTTAAAGTGGATACCTATGCATAATTCTGCTTGATCAGAAAGGTCTCCTTCTCCCTGAAGAAGATCTTTAGAAAGCTTGTGGAAGTTTACAATGGTTAGCTCTGTCACTAATGGCATCTGTTGCTCATCTAACCATTGAAATGCTAATCAGTCCCATTTATTAAATATGCTGGAAGTTCACCAGTAATGTTGTAAATGTCGTTGAACTGATACCACTAGTAGTCAATTAATTCAATTTAAACACACGCTAATGTCCGAGGAACCACCTATGTACAAAGGAAGGGTAAATGTTGCTGTTTTGTTTTGCTAATAATTACATTCAGGGTTCAGTCATAAGCAGTGACTGGCGACTCCAATTTGCATGTAAACCCTGAGGTTTTCTCTTAACAAAGTTGCTATAGAGCAGGGCTGTCAGATCTGCAGTAACATTAATTGACTGGCTGCTTGGGAGTAAGGGACTTACGTATACCCAAGGTATTCTTGAGAATATTTACTTTACTCATTAAACAAGTTCTGCATTTTGTTTAACATTAGCTAAGTATTTACCAATTGAGGCTTTACAATAATCCTTTTGCTTCATGGGAAGAGTTTAGTTTTGCTCCCATTTTCACTGGTTGACTATCATACTGTTATTTCCTTTGTATGTTTGTGAAAGAGATTACTGAATATGAGCAGGAAGTAGCCTCTTTTTGACCATCTGCATAAGCTTCCTGCAGAGGTGAGAACAATGCAGTTTTATTAGTATAAACTTTTAAATACTCAGATTGCAGATTCCAAATATCAAATTGTGCTTTGCATTGTGCTTTTGATGCTAGGTCCAGAAGCAAAATAATAGATTATTTCCTGATTTAAAAAAAAGTTTATTGTTGGCTTTTTTTAATGAATATAAATCAACCATATGAAATCATCTTTGTGTGAGAGGATGAGTGCAGTTAGTACATAGTCAAGCATAATACAGTAGTAACTTACAGTACATGTCCATCTTTTTAAAAGATGAGCATTCTGTTCCATCTGTCTTCCTACCTACCCAGCTCATCACCATGGAGGGAAGGTAATCCATAGTGTGCAGTACCAAAAAGGGAGTCATGTTCATTTATTCAGTCAACACTCGGCAGACATACATAGGTCAATACACTGTTAGACAGACCTGTTACTGGATACATTATACATAGTAATCAGGAATAGAAAATGGTGATCAGATGCCACAAGGATCTTCTTGCCACAATGGTTGAGTCACTGGATAAGGGATCAGAAGATCAGGCTTCATATTCTGTATCTGCTACAGATTTTCAGTTTTTTGGCGGGGTTCTTTTACTGTATTTTTTTATTTGGATTGTACGTTTAACTTGAGGCTCCATTATGCTGTTTTTAAAAAGTTTCCATGCAGCATGCAGGCATTTCACTCTTGTTGACTGTTCCTTTTAATTTCTATTTAACTAACTTCATTTTTGTGTATTTCCCATTTTTGAAGTTAAATGCTACTGTGTTGGGTTTCTTTAATATTTTCCCCGCTACAAGGATGTTTAAATTTAATTACATTATGGTTGCTATTACTGAGAGGTTCAGCTATATATACCTCTTGGACCGTTCCTGTGCACTACTTATGACTAAATCAAGAATTACCTCTCCCTGTGTGCTTTCCAGGACTAGCTTCTCCAAGAATCAGTCATTCTGGTGGCTAAATATTTTATCTCAGCATCCTGTGACATGTGTTCAGTCAATATGGGGGTGGTTGTAATCCCCCATTATTATTGGGTTTTCTGTTTTTATAGCCCTTTTAGTTTCTCTTCAGCTCCTACCTGTGCTTTATCAACTTCTATCCTCTCCTCCTTGCTAGGATTAGAGTACCCCTTTAATAAATCCTCCCACAAGGGATGTCTCAGTCCAATCTGTGTGCTCCTCCACACTTGTTGGTTTTTACCCATCTCTTAGTTTCAAAACTCCTCTATGGCCTTTTTACTTTTACTTTCCAGCAATCTGGTTCCATTTTGGTTTAGCCCATCCTTTCTCCTTTCCCAAAAGATTCCCCATTTCCTGATCAACCTAAATCCCTTCTCAAAAATCATCATCTCATGCACCCACTGAGACTCCGCAGTTCTGCCTGTCTAACCGACCCTGCGCATGGAACTGGAAGCATCTCAGAGAATGCTACCATGGAGGTCCTGGTCTTTAATCTCTTACCTAGCAGCCTAAATTTGGCCTCCAAGACTGCACATCTGCCAATGTGATATATGCCATCATGTGCCAGCAATGCCCCTCTGCCATGTACATTGGTCAAACTGGACAGTCTCTACATAAAAGAATAAATGGACACAAGTCAGATGTCAAGAATTATAACATTCATAAACTAGTCGGAGAACACTTCAATCTCTCCAGTCACTCGATTACAGACCTAAAGGTCGCAATATTACAACAAAAAGACTTCAAAAACAGACTCCAACGAGAGACTGCTGAATTGGAATTAATTTGCAAACTGGATACAATTAACTCAGGCTTGAATAGAGACTGGGAGTGGATGTGTCATTACACAAAGTAAGACTATTTCCCCCCACTGTTCCTCAGACGTTCCTGTTAACTGCTGGAAATGGCCCACCTTGATTATCACTACAAAAGGTTTTCTCCCCCCCTCACCCTCCTGCTCTCCTGCTGGTAATAACTCATCTTAAGTGATCACTCTCCCTACAGTGTGTATGATAACACCCATTTTTTCATGCTCTGTGTGTATATAAATCTCCTCACTGTATTTTCCACTGAATGCATCCGATGAAGTGAGCTGTAGCTCACGAAAGCTTATGCTCAAATAAATTGGTTAGTCTCTAAGGTGTCACTAGTATTCTTTTTCTTTTTGCGAATACAGATTAACACAGCTGCTACTCTGAAACGTGTTCTCCTTGAGTTAGCCGGATCCCCTTGTCAAGGTATTGTAAAGGGAACAGAGATCAAAAGATGACAGGCCAGAGCCTTGTTGGGAAGCTCTCAGCCTTGCCTAGCTGGCCACTAGGCTCAGCACACAGCCGCCCAAACAGATCACACTATAAACTTCAAGCAAGCAAGCACAAAACAATACACACACAACAGTCTCGCCCCAATGGTCATGTAGTCATTCCTCCTTCACCTGGAGAACTTGCTTGCAAAATTCCCGTTGCCACTCCTGGTTGCTAGGAGAGATTAACCCACATTTCATTTAACATAGAAAATGAAAGAACAGCAGCAAGACAAAGAATACCATATTATGAAACAAAGCAAACATTATTAGGATAGTTGTTAGCTCCTTGATGTGAACACAACCAATGTCAGCTTCAGGCAATTTTCACATTTGCCCCCCCCCGCCCCAAATAAAGGATATATTTGCTAAAAGCAGGATGTTGGGGTTCTTACATTTTCCTCACTGCCACATGGTAGCATGTTAAAAACTATCAACCTTTCTGAGTACCAAATGGAGGGTCTGACTAACAATGTCCTGTGTTGTCTATCCTCTTGGAGTTCAGAATTATTTTTCCATCATGCTGTCCTTTAAAAGCATTGTATTTCCAAACTCTAGTGGTAGTATAAGTGTGTGGGTGTAGGTGTCCCCTAAGTTAAAAGTGTGGTTGCACATTAAAAACATAATTTTCTTTCACCATATTTTCCATAACACTTTACCACTCTGAAATAATTCCACTTTAATTCAAACTTCACGTCTCCTTAGGCCTTCAATTATTATTTTTTTAATCAGTACTCTTTTACTACCTTAAAATCAGAGAACACATGTAGCATTATACTAGAGATGATTAGTATTTCATTATTAGTAATTGTGAGATTTGCTCATCCAAGAGAGGAAGGATGGTGAGTCCAATGTTTAGAGTGCTAGCCTGGCACTTGAGAGACCCCGGTTTGATCCCTCATGTGAGGCTCCAATCAAATCATCTAGTCTCTCTGTGGCTCTGCTACTCATAGCACTGGCCTATCACACACGCGTATTGTGAAGATAAGTACATTCAAGACTGTGAAGTGCTCGGTTACTATGGTAATGGGAACCAGAGATATTTAGTATTTCCTGCCATCTTGACCACAGAAATAAATAAATATAAATTCTCAGATCTCTCATGTCACTTCTAGGCGTTCTTTCTGCTCCTTACATTTCAGGAGGTATTTTGATTTTTATAAGGGCATAGTAAAATAGCCACACAGAGGGAAAAGAACAATGTTCTCCTCCTCAGAATTTTAAAGCAGATATAAAATGTAGGTTGACTTCTGAGCCTGCTAACCTTAAAAGTGCTAGATTAGCATCATCAGTACAGGTAGGGGCCAGGCCTCAACACTGGGACCCCACCATGGACAGACTGAAATGAGAGTAGGATGTTCATTACTCATTCTCCAGGACCAGCTGGTGTAGAGAAAACTGCTTTATGTTGGCAGAGCTTTGTGGAGAGAATGTGCTCATAGGCAAAAATGCACAAGCCAGTTACTGGTGACCTTGACTACTGGCCATAACCCCTAGAACTAAAGCCTCCAACCCTCCCACCTTCCCCATAATCAGGCATGATAAAACTGTTTGAGGCGAGAAGGTGATAAATAGAATGTTGGCCTTTGCGGATGGGCTACGTATGGGTCCCTGCATTTTTTTTAATGAGCCCTGATGTTTGGATCTAAAGTTTTGGTTGAGCTCTATGTAGAGGTAGGGCCTGGCTCTGAAGTTGAATTTAGATATGGATCCAGACTTCCCCTAACTACTGGGAGTGTTCACAATGGAGTTGTGCTTTGGGTTCATCTCTTCTGGTTGCCATATATCTTCTTTCTTTGCTACTGATTCAGGTCCCAGCCCTATGTTTCAAGCCCCTTTTCTTTAGGAAGGTGATCAGATGGTGGGAATGGCTGCGAATAACACTGTAATTTTCAAAGACAGATCCTGCTTTACTCTCTGACCATCTGAATGGTAAATATCTCCTTCAAATCCCCTGTCTGTGCTGCCAGTATGTTCTGTTCTGTATAGGTTCTTATACTGCACCCATTACTGTAGTATCTGAGTGCCTTCCGGTAGCCCATTGAGCAATTTGACTGTATTGTGTCAGCGTCTTAACTCCAGTCACAACCAGAGTTGGATAAGAATTTAAAAGCAAATGGTTTGCTTTTACTTTAAGAAGTTTGGAGGTTGCCATTCCAGGCAATGACCCGCCATTCCAGGAAAGCTCAAGAATAAATTAAATGCAATTGCTATCAAACACTTTCCATTGCATTTCACTTTAAATTAACATCTCCTCCCCAGAGTAAATTTCATACAGCTGTCAGCATTTTTATAACTCCATAAAATAAAGAGAAAACACATTTCACAATATTATGACATGCACATCATTCTGTTTTTTTGCAAGATTAAAGTCTATTAAGGATCTATTTTTTGCATCAAAAGCACGTCAGTGGTTGGAGAGTGAGAGAAACAACCCCTTCTAGAGGGAGAAAATGTCTTAATGACATAAGTTAAGATAGTTTTGGAAATATCTGATATGTTAAATCTAGCAGTAGCAAATTGCACTGACATACAGGAGCCCTTCATTTCTGGACCAAAAATGCAAGACAAGCAGCACAGTCAGCCCCGGGCTCTCAATTGTCTTGCTTTTGGAAGCATGTCCCATTTTCAGCTTTTTTCCTGGACATATTATTGGTATGTCCTGCAATATGAGAGCAGGCAGCTGGGTCTGCTCCACTCCCTGTGATCAGAACTCTGCTGCTCTAGGGAATGGGAAAGGCAGCTGCATGAGCAGCCACTGGTGAAGGGAGAAGAGGTGGAGATATAGGGGGAGTGTGGAGGAAAGTTGATGGGAGAGGGGCAGAGAGAGCATTAGAAAGAAAGTGTGATAGAAGTAAAGGAAGTGGAGATGCGGAGCAAGAGAAGGAGAAATGAGACAGCATGAGGGAATAAACTATGTCCTGCAATGAGCTCCACATCTTGGATGTCACTGCCTGTCATGTTTATGGTGATTACATGCCACTCTGCAGCTGTGGGGTTATTTCAGGAACAACGCTGATTGACTCTGGAGGAAGTCACAGGCCTCTGTGCTCAACTGGGGAGACAATCATTATGACATGACATAAGAGCCTTGAGGATTGGGGCAGTAAAGAGCAAACATGGGACACTCCTTAGGGCTCATATTGTTGATAGGCCTTGATAGAATACTAAGGAAAGTGTCATTATTCTGGGAAGCCCTAATGACTTTAGCAGTTGACTTCCAAGTAACCTTGAAATTTTATCCAAACAGTACTAACTGTAATTGCAGCTTTGCTGGGAAATCATGAATAAGTTGAATGTAGCCTGAAATGAGGCAGTGGGCCTTGTTCTGATCTCACACCCGATTATTGTGTTCACTGAAATTACTCCTGATTTACACTTCTGTAATTAAGATGAGAACCTGTCCCACTGGAGATAGTAGAAGAAATAGGAGAGCTTTAGTGTACTGAATTATTGATAGACTGGGATTCTACAGGCAGCTCTTGCAGATTTGTAGGACCAGCTTCAATAGACCAGCGATGATCATTTTGTTTTAGGTCTACATTTTAGATCCAAAGGTTACTCTAAAAACAAGAAATCCCCAAAGCAGCATGGTTCAGATGCTGGGCCAGATTGTGTCAACCAGCTCCACAAGGGGCACAACAGCTGGGGAGGATTCAGAGAGCTGTCCTGGCTGACACCCTGCTCAGCAATCAGGCACATATGTAATCCCTGCCCTAGGCAATGACTATTACAATGTAAGGGAACAGAAATGCATTTTTATAGGAGATAAATGAGCCCACAGCATGCTTCTACCTGGGGGTTTTCCTTTCTGCTCAAGCATCTCCTCCCCTTCCATGGCTGTTAGCTCATTCTTGCTGCCTGTTTCTTGATTTGATTTTTTTTTCCCAGGCTAGCAGCAGGACATTCCATGGAGAGGGCCTGTCCTTGAGGAACTTGCTTCTTCTGACAGTCTGCTGAGCAATCAGCAAGGCCTGGTGTGAGGCTCTCCTGTTTACTCTGCCTTTTTAATTATCACAGTGAGACATGATCTATCTGTAATGTTCCTGAGTCATCCATTTGGTTAACTCATGTCATCATCTTTGTCAAATTTTAAATTGAATGTGAGGCAACCAGATGACATTGCATCTCTTGGTGAAGAAAGAACAAAACAGGAAGCAATTATTTCTGGATCTTTTGATCTTTACCTGCAAAGAGTCAGCATGGTGTAGTGGACTGAGCATGGGAAGCCCTGAGTTATAATCCTAGCTATGTCAGTCATTCACTTAGTGGCCTTAGGCAAATCATTTAACCTTTTTCTGTGTCTGATTATGCACTGCCCTACACCTTGTGTAGTCATTTGCATTTCTACGAATGGGCCAGATTCTTAGCTGCAGTCTGGCTCCTTTAAATTTCTCTGACAGCATAAAGAAACTAGAAAGCCAATGGAAATGGCCCCAGGAAATACGCCCAGCATGAGGAGATTCTACAGGCTGAGTACAGCTACTGGAATAGCTTTATGCCAGCTCTGGCATCTCCCTCAGTGTAGGGGATGGGGAGGGGATGTGACCAAAGCACACTATGCTGCCCTCCAGCTATTCTCAGCAGCAGAATGGCCTCTTGGGGCTGTTGCAGCTGAGCGTAATTAAAGCACCCTTGTGGGTGTGCTGATTTTTGCCGCAGACGGATAGGCCTTAGGGAAGGCGAAGGATACAGGATGCAGAGGTGGATTAATGTCACCTTTACCCCTACCCTCTTATCCCATGAATCTTGGGAGAATAGAGAATTGGTCCATTGAGTATAAAGTGCATATAAAATGCAACCAGATCAAAATGGTAGCTTTGTACACCCACTTGGCATGCCATGTGCAAGTGCAAATGGCAACAGAAGGGGCAAAGCACTGGAGAATCAGGCAAAATAACTATTTCTCCATATGTAATAAAGGCCCAATGATGATAGGCTGACAGTGTTTGGCTTAAACAATCTACCCTGTTAGCAGGTGTTGATCCTGTGGAGAAAGGGTTAATGTACAATGTAGACCAGTTTTAACACTTTTAAAAACATTGTAGGCTCGGGCTGACCATGAGCAGCTATCATGTTTATAAAGGTGTTAAAACATGTCTGCACTAGACTCTAACATGTTCTTAAACAGCAGGAAATTAAAACATGTTTGCTAACACACCTAAAATACACCATTTCCCCTAGTGTAGACAAGGCTGGGCAGGTAGTTAGCAACCGCAGCTGGATATAAGGGAGGCAGATGTGACCTCCTAGAAAGATCTGGAAAAGGATTGGACATTTTAAGCTAGTAACCCTAGGAGCAGCCAAGCCAGGGAGAAAGTCTGAGCTCAACTCTTATGCTTTGTTGTTGTTAATTTCTGCACTAATAAAACCAAACCCCCAGAAGGATTTGGATTGCACTAGAGAGTAGCTTGGGAAAGGTGCCTGCTCGCAGATACTTGCCTCTCGGGGGTATTAGTGAAGATTAATGAGTGCTTGCACAGCACTTTGAAGCAGTTGAATATTATTAGAAGTGCTGTGTCAGCAGTGCGTATAGAAGTCCAACTGCATCTGTGAGGGATCTAGTCAGTTTACATGGCTCAAAATGGAAGTACGTAAACTGTGCAGTTTAAATCAGGCTGAGTGCTAAGGAGAATTATGGGGAGCCAAGATAGAAAGAGTTCTCTACGTCAGACCATCAAGTGGCTTTGGAGCTGCTCTGCAGCTGCTTATGCAGCCTCAGGGCTGTAATAGCCTCTAGATCAGGGATGGGCAAACTACGGCCCAGGGGCCACATCCGGCCCTCCAGCTGGTTTAATCCAGCCCTCGAGCTCCTGCTGGGGAGTGGGATCTGGGGCTTGCCCTGCTCCCACGCTCCAGCCAGGGACTGGGGTCGGAGGCCGCTCTGTGCGCATGTGCCAAGACTTTCGGAAGCAGTAGCATGTCCCCGCTCTGGCTTCTATGTTTAGGGACAGCCAGGGGGCTCCACGCTCTGCCCCTGCCCCAAGCACCATCCCTGCAGCTCCCACTGGTCGGGAACTGTGGCTGATGGGAGCAGCAGGGGCAGTGCCTGCGGACGGGGCAGCGCACAGAGCCGCCTGGCTGCACTTCCGCATAGGAGCTGGAGGAGAGACATGCCGCTGTTTCCAGGAACTATTTGAGGTAAGCGCCACTCTGAGCCTGCACCCCTGACCCAGCCCGGAGCCCCCTCTTGCACCCTGAACTCCTCATTTCTGGCTCTACCCTGAGTCCTCACCCCCTCCTGCACCCCAACCCCAATTTCTTGAGCATTCATGGCCTGACATACAATTTCCATACCCAGATGTGCCCCTCAGGCCAAAAAGTTTGCCCACCGCTGCTCTAAAGCTTTATGATCTCCACACAGTTCCAGACCCACTGGCCCTGACCCCATATCATAGCACCTAGTGTCCCTTCCCCCCTAATGGTGGCAAATGTAGATGATGAACATTACAGCAATTTCAGAAACTTTTCACATCGTTTCTACAAATGAATGTTTCTCACCACCAGGGTCTCCAGTGTTGGGACGATGGATGCAGTACTGTCAATACAATCATGTTTCCTAGTCTCCATTTCAAGGGGTGAATGGAATCAACCTGGTACTCTGGATGATAGTGAAATGGAAGGTGGAAGGAAGGGAAGGTGTTGTGTCTTCACTGGATATGGATAAGAGCCAGATAGGGGGTTGTGCCCTCATGACCTGGAGAAGGGTCAGTGGCTTCTCTAAGGTGGGTACAGATGATTGTTAGCTCAGTGTGCACAGTACGTGAGCTGCAGGTCTCATTATGAATGGAAATATAGAGGAGGAATTGTGTAGGAGAGGGTCATGTCCCTTCTGTGGCCTTTCACTTTTCCTCACTAACCCCAAGCCTTCTATTTGCTCTGCCTCCTGTCAACTTAAGCCATGTCTGCAATATGGGCATTACCACAGCATAGCTGTGGTGCCGTTGTGATGCTGCTGTAATCCCATAGCATAGAGGCAGACTACGGTGATGGAAAGGGTTTTTTCATCACTATAGGACTCCAGCTCCTCGAGCAGCAGTAGCTAGGTTGATGGAAGCATTCTTCTGTTGGCCTAACTGCACTCTACACTGGGAGTTAGGTTGGCATAGCTGTGGTGCTGAGGAGTATGGATTTTTCACACCTCTGAGTGCCATAGCTATGTCAACCAAAGTTTTAAGTGTCAACCAGGCTTTATTCTCCTCTTCAACCAGCCTCTCTGCCTTGGAAGACCTCTGTCACCTACTGGCTCTCTTGTGTGATTGCCATATGGGCTAACACTTGTCACAGGAAATCTACATGAGACAGTGGTAGAAATACCAGCGACAACTGGCTCCTTGTCTACAAAAGAAAACCCACTTTTGCAACCACCAGTAAGTTGCATTGACATCAGAGAGCCATTAAACCATTCTGTGTGGGGAAAACTTAGCCAAAGGAGAACAAGTACATGCCATGTCCATAACAAAGTCTAGCAAAAAACTATAATGTTATAAACAATGCAAATCAAGACCATGGTTAATATATTGCATACATTAAGCAGCCTGCCAGTTGAAGAGATGCTGTGATAAATGAAGGGTGTGGCGGGGGTAGCTCCCTTTTATGGACACCCAGCCAGCCAGTAGCTGTAAAATCGCTCTTAGTAGCTGTTCTCTAATTGCTCTACCTGTAAAGGGTTAAAAAAATCTCACTGCTATACATAGGTAAAAGGAAGTGAGTGGGCACCTAGCCAAAAGAGCTAATGGGAAGGCTAGAGCTTTTTAAAATTGAGAAAAGACTCCCCTTTGGTCTGTCTGGTGTTCTCCTGGGGAGAGGTGGACAGGGCAGCAGCTATGCTGTAAGAAGCTTGGGCCAGGTATGAAAAAATAATCAGTATCATACCTAGAAACTACTCATTTAAAACCTCAGATATGTAAGTAGATCAGGAAATGTCTAGGAAGACACGATTATGTTTATCCCTTTTATTTCTTTATGGCTTGTGGCTTCCCCTGGGCTAACCCCAGGTGCTTTTGTTTTGCTTGTAACCTTTAAATTGGACCTCAAGAAAGCTATTCTTGGTGCTTAATCCTTGCAGTTGCTCTTTTAAAAATCTAGCAGTAGCCTGAGTTCCCAGATGTATTTTTTTTTATTAATACAATTTACCTATAAGAACAGAATTGGATTTTTGTGTCTTAAGAGGTTTGTGCATATGTTGTTTTATTAGCTGGTGGCAACAGCTGATTTCCTTTTCTTTTTTTCCCCCCTTTTCTTTTCTTTCTCAGCTCTTCCCCGGAGGGGGGTGAAAGGGTTTGAGGGTATTCCCAAGTGTGCCTTCCTGAGCTCTCAACGGGGTTCTGCACTTGGATGGTGGCAACATTTACGAATCCAAGGTCAGAGAAAAGCTGTAAACTTGGGAGTTTAATACAAGCCTGGAGTGGCCAGTATTAATTTTTAGAATCCTTGCAGGGCCCCACCTTCTGCACTCGAAGTGCCAGAGTGGGGAATCAGCCTTGACAGATGCCTTCTGTCCAATTCCAAATGTGCACAACATAGTCTGATGCCAGTATTGACGATTGCATCTTATAGCATTTTAGTGAATTGTTTTTATTCAGGTTGGTAAAGTGAGGTTTCTCTGTTGAGAATTACTGTCCAGCATCCAGTATGTGAAGTAAGCAAAATATATTCTCATTATTCATAATGTAGTGTCATAAATTTTCATCTTGCTTTACAAACTTAGAGTAAGATATGGTCCCTGCTGCCTCTCATGCATGGCTTTGCAAATTTATTCTGATTCTAGACTCCTCACAGGTGATCTCAGTCTTTTCCATGCACAGACGATTACCTTCTTAAAATGCTTGCCTTGTCTGGATTTATTTCTACTGTGTAGTTCCACTTCCTGGCTTTCTGAACAATGTCCTCCTTATAGGAGACTTTCTAGCATAGCACAGTTCTTATTACTGCAGCTGACTTCCTTTTATACCAAGAAGCATTTGTTACCACATTCGAAGATGCAGAGGTACAAAATAGATTCAGGAAACCCTGTGGAAGAGCTGTCAGGGCTAAATTATGCATGCTAGGGAGAGGAAGCTTATAGAAACAAACCACCATCGAAACGGCCAGAAGGGCGCAGAGGCAGTGCATGGTAGCGTGGCTTGACCTGGCTAACGCCTTTGGGTCCATGCCCCACCACCGCATCTTTGCCATGCTACAGGAGTTTGGGATGCCAGAGAACTTCCTCCGTGTGATCCGAGAAGTATATGAGGGCTGCAGCACCACCATTCGCTCGGTCAAAGGGGAGACCGCCGAGATCCCGATCTGGAGCGGAGTTAAGCAGGGCTGTCCCCTCAGCCCCATCATCTTTAACCTCACCATGGAGCCGTTGCTGCGAGCGATCTCCAATGGCACAGATGGCTTCAACCTCCACGGTGAGAGGGTGAGCATCCTGGCTTACGCGGATGACCTGGTCCTGACCGCGGACGACCCAGAGAACCTCCAACGTATGCTAGATGCCACCAGTCGAGCTGCCAATTGGATGGGGCTCCGCTTCAATGCAAAGAAGTGCGCATCTGTCCACATCGACGGCCGCAAAAGGGACTCGGTGCAGACAACAGGGTTCCAGATCCAGGGCAAGCCCGTCATCCCCCTGGCAGAGAGGCAGGTGTACTGGCACCTCGGCACGCCGACAGGTTTCTGTGTCCAGCAGACACCCGAGGACACCATCCAGGAGATCTTGCGGGATGCCGCCAAGATTGACGCCTTCCTGCTAGCACCGTGGCAGAAGATAAACACCCTGAACACCTTCCTGATCCCCTGAATCTCGTTCGTCCTAAGGGGATCCGCCGTGGCGAAAGTACCCCTCAACAAGGCAGACAAGATCGTCCGGCAGCTCATGAAGAAGTGGCTGTTCCTTCCCCAGAGGGCCAGCAATGAGCTGGTCTATATCGCTCACAGGCATGGCGGTGCCAATGTCCCCCGTATGGGTGACCTGTGTGACATTGCAGTGATGACCCACGCCTTCCACCTGCTGACTTGTCCTGACGCCATGGTAAGGAACATCGCAACAAACGCCTTCCATCACACAACAAAGAAGCGGATCGGCAGAGCCCCCTCCAACCAAGACATCACCAGTTTCCTGAGCTGTTCCCTGGATGGCAAATTCGGACAGGACAGTGGCAACATCACTTCACTGTGGTCCCACGCTCGCAATGCCACGCGTTGCCTGGGGAAGCGCATCGGCTGCCGCTGGGAGTGGTGCGAGGAGCACCAGGAGCTGGGAGTCCTGGTGCCGCAGATCAGGTCCGACAACAACACCATCGTCACCCCGAGCACCAGGGGCATGCTGGAGAGGACCCTGAAGGCGGCCATCCACTCGCTGTACATGGAAACCCTGAAGCATAAACCGGACCAGGGTAAAGCCTTCGAACTGACCAGCGAGTGGGACGCCAGCAACCACTTCCTCGCCGGGGGCGGCTTCACCCGTTTTGCCGACTGGTCGTTCATCCACCGCGCCCGGCTCAACTGCATCCCGCTCAACAGAGCTGTCCGCCACAGGAACCGAGACAAGCATTGCAGGAATGAGACCCTGCCCCATGTCCTGTGCAGCTGCAAGCCCCACTCCAGAGCCTGGCAGCTGCTCCACAATGCCATCCAGAACCGCCTAGTGAAAGCCATTGCACCGCGCCCAGGGGAGGTCGCCGTGAACTGTGCCATCCCCGGTACTGACAGCCAGTTGTTACCTGACGCGGTAGTCACCAATGAGGCCCAGAAAAAGATCATCCTCGTCGACATCACGGTCTCTTTCGAGAACAGGACCCTGGCCTTCCGCGAATCCCGAGCTCATAAGCTAGAAAAATACACCGTCCTGGCCAACACCCTGAGAGCGAAGGGCTACGAGGTGCAGATGGATGCCCTGATTGTCGGAGCCCTGGGCGCTTGGGACCCCTGCAAAGAGCATGTGCTGCGGACCTGTGGGATCGGTCGACGCTACGCACGGCTCATGCGGGGCCTCATGGTCTCGGACACCATCCGATGGTCCAGGGACATCTACATCGAACACATCACCAGCCACCGACAGTACCAGGAGGTGTGAGCCGGTACGACATAATGCATCAACTGTGGGAAAGGGGCTGAGAGACTTTTTCCATTGGGCCATATGAACTGGAACCATAAACTCACTGAACACTAAATCCCACCAAATGAGGGTTGATCCATCCTCATCATCGTATCCACTCATTATACTCCACACCTGAACATAGCCATTATATGGACAACATACCCCCAATAGCTCAATGTCTGTACTTTGACCCGTTAAACTTTTACCCCCAATCGGGGAGATTGCAGATTATGTATTCCTTACGCCACCTGTTCCTAAACCGAATTTCGCACTCCTTGATAATCTGTACCTTATTCCCTGATAACCAGAAACTTCTATGCTTAAACTCTGTACCGTTTTCTTTTTACTTCAACATTATCTTAATAAAATTATTAAATCTGTAAGTGGGTGGGACGACATGCCTGTCTAAGGCACCGTACCTCATAGGAACTGGGGGAAATGCCATGAGCTGGAAGACTTACTTCACCTTCAGAAAGGTGCAGCCAGCACTCCTCCCAAAGCTGTCTTGATGCCATCTGTCTGTGTGCCAGGACAAAATGACCGTACTGTTTCCACACCCAGACACACATTCCTTCTCTGGGAGGTATTCAAGCAAATTGCCCTGCTTATCAGGCACCATTTTGAGTTGTTTTTTTAGTAAAGGTGCCGAGCGTGCCTCGAGCATGGTGCCTCTGAATTGGAAGCTACTGATTATAAAAGTAATTGGGTCTCATTTAGCCCCACTGATTGTGAAGAGAACTCGGTAAATCTATGCTGTATTAACTCAGTGGTCATATTTTCACTAACCAAAGGACGGCATTTCAAAGCCATGTGAAACATTGTTCACATGCAGGCACTGCAAATCTGTTTCTAACACAATTTGGCTGACTTTTTGGACAAAGGCCAAACAAGGGTAATGCCACTGAAATGGGTTAGAAACAGGAGTAACACAACTTGTGTCCATTTGACCTGCCAGCATGTGTTAGAACCAGTTTTACTGCAAGCTATGTTTAAACACAGTGTTAAAGCATGCTTCTTTGGACAGGGAGTTTGGGGTCATTGGGGATATGTCTACACTACAACTAGACACACCTGGCTGGCCCGTGCCAGCTGACTTGGGCTCATGGGGCTCGGGCTAAGGGGCTGATTAATTACAGTGTAGATGTTCGGGCTAAGGCTGCAGCCCAAGATCTGGCACCCTCCTACCTCACAGGATCATAGAGTCCAGGCTCCAGCATGAGCCCAAATGTCTACACCACAATTAAACAGCCCCTTAGCCAGAGCCCTGTGTGCCTGAATCAGCTGGCACAGGCCAGCTGTGGGTTTGTAATTGCAGAGGAGATATACCCTGAATCTGGAGCTTCCATGTCAATTGGGATGATGATACAATTTCATGTCCTCCAGAATTATGACTTCTCCCTTGGGTGTTAACTTTTAGAAGCCAATTTGTAGCTCCTTCAATAAGTAAATCAGTGCACTGCTTCCTTGTGCAGTATACTATATCCAGGCAGCCTGAAATGATGATGCTACCACCAGAGTGTAAACTTCCCCATTTGTCTCAATAGGGTGCTAATGTAAAAGCCAAGCTGGGCAGATTTTTAAAAGCTGATATGATAAACAAGTAGCCAAACCCAAACACCCACCTTAAGTAATTGAAATACAATTATAAAATGACAGGTTTCAGAGGAACAGCCGTGTTAGTCTGTATTCGCAAAAAGAAAAGGAGTACTTGTGGCACCTTAGAGACTAACCAATTTATTTGAGCATGAGCTTTCGTGAGCTACAGCTCACTTCATCAGATGTTTACCGTGGAAACTGCAGCAGACTTTATATACACACAGAAATCATGAAACAATACCTCCTCCCACCCTATTACCAGCAGGACAGTGGGGTGGGAGGAGGTATTGTTTCATGATTTCTGTGTGTATATAAAGTCTGCTGCAGTTTCCACGGTAAACATCTGATGAAGTGAGCTGTAGCTCACGAAAGCTCATGCTCAAATAAATTGGTTAGTCTCTAAGGTGCCACAAGTCCTCCTTTTCTTTTTACAATTATAAAAGTTCGTCTGTGACTACTTTTGACTCTGAGAACTGGTGGTGGGGAGGGGTTGGAATGCACCCAGCTTTTGGCACCAATTCAGAGAACCCAAGTCAAAACATTATAAGCATGTTTCCCAACTGCTTCTAGCCTGTTATCTAGTCTCAGAAATATATGCTGGATTTTTTAATTAATACACTTGTCAAGTAGCAGAAAGTTAGCATTTTTCTTGCAGAAATTAGAGAGAAATGTCCTCTAGATTATTTCCCCTCTGAAGTAATTTATTTTTTTCCACAATTTGAACTGCCCTTAGCATTTTCCTTTGGTCTGTTACTATTCTCACAAGTTCAAATCTTTTTCTTTGCTGTGGCCCAAGTTTCATCGGTTCTTTCCTTTAGAACTCGGTGACTTCCTTTCAAAGGGCAAACTGTCTTTATCTAGCCAAAATATTTTGCTGAAGATTGGTACTTTTGCTGAGCTTGATAGTCATAGGCATGCAAACAAGGAGTTTTTTAAACTAATCAAAGGATTTTTGGGGAAAAATAACACTTAATATGAGATTTTAATTCCCCATGTTTCTTTTGGTTAGCTAAATTTAAAAGCTTTATTAACTGATTTTTCTTAACATAACAAGTAATTGTTGCAATCAGTTAGTACTTCTGTATTGCCAATTATTTAATATTTCAAAGTGGCATTGGTTGATTAGAATGCATATAAGGGCTTTAGGCAGGGTACGGTATGAAAAGAGCCCTAGTAGCACTATAAGATGAGCTTCTCATGGAGACTAATAGAAGCTGTTATCACAGCACTCATCCTCCTCAATCTCTCTCCAGCATTTGAAACAGTTGACCCTACGGTGTGGCTGATCATCTTAATGACGTAGCTGCAGTAGATGGTGTAGCAGTACAGTGGCTTTGATCATTACTCAAACAAGGTCTCAGGTGGTGAAGGGCAACTTGCGCCTCTTCCACAAGAGCTCTCACTTCTTGTGTCCCAGAACGATAGAATGTGTCCCACTTCCTCTTCAATGTGTAGATGAATCTATTAAAAGCTTATGAGACAACATGGGCTCCCCAACCAGCAGAATGCCTATAATCTCCACCCATATATCTAAAATTCCACCGATGCAATCAGTCCCATCACAGGGATGTCCCAATGCCGACAAGAAGTCAGCACCTGGAAGAAGAACAGCTGGCTGCATGTAAACCTGGACAAGACCAAAGCAATGCCTGTAGGGAGAGGGAAATAACTGACTGAAACATTGACCTCCCCTTCTAGTACAGGTATGTACCCAGGTTTTTCAAAGTGGTATGATCTTCAGAGTCCTATTTCACTCTTCACTTATCCTAGATAAACAGGTACCATCCGTGCTGAAAAAATGTTTCCATGTTCAGCTTGCTAGGAAACTTTCCCCTTACCCCATAAATGAAGATCTGGCCCCAGCGTATTCATGTATTCATCGTTTCCCCACTGGATTACCACAATATGCTGTGTCTGTGTCTCAAGGTGGAAGCAAGTCAAAAGACCCTAGGTTGTGCAGAATGCAGCAGCCCGCCCTCCTCAACAGGATGCACTGCTGGGATCATATCACTTCTGTGCTCCAGTCCCGTGACTGGATCCCACTCTGCTTCCCCCACTGCCAGTCCAAGACCCTGGTTCTGATTTTCATCATGGGGGGGACCCAGCTGCCATATTCACATCCAGAACCCACCAACACAGATAGGCATGGTTTAACAATGCAGTTTATAAACACCCAAGGAAAATGTGAGGTTAATAGAGTTGTGGGGAAAAAAACCCAGCAGAGATTAGAGCAGTCTAAAATTTTAGTGCATACTGCAAGACTCTCCAACGCCATAACTGGGATATTTAAAAAAGAAAAATTGTGCATCTACCCCAAACACAATTTCCTGTGACCAGTGAAAGGAGAAAAGCAAATGACCCCATGAAGTCCATTAGGGACATTGCCATGCTGATGTTAAGGTAGCTGGGGAGTGCTTAAGTATTCTAGTGGATGGATACTATAGAAAACCCTAAAACCAGCAGAAAGACAGGATTTTAAGTTCATTAGCTAGCATTAGAGTAAAGAAAGCATTTTTTATGGAGACTGACACTTTCTCAGGGACTGTTGTGCAGATAATCATGAAAAAGGCAGAAATATTTAGTTTTCAACAAATTTATCCATTATTTAATTATGAAAGAAGTATAAAGATAATGACCCAAGGAAACTGATGTAAGTGTAGAGAGTAAAATGAATCTCCTACTGCACAAAAATAGATACTAAATCTCATGTGTACCATTTAAATAAAAGAACAACAGGGTTCTCCATAAAAAATGAGAACCAGAATATTTTTTTAAAACTAGAAGAATTACTTTCTCAAATGTTGTTCCAATGCAATCAGTCTATTTTCCGCTGCTATGCACTTTCCTTTTCCATGACTGTTGTGATTATATCGTATAATTACATTATAATAACATTTCAGCTTGGTTTTTGAATCTCTGGCCCTACTGGAACTTCCCACCCATGGTGAGAATGACACTCTAAAGTCATAGAACTTGCTTTTGCTGGATACTATCTAGAGATACTTACTGCTAGTGAATGAGTAATTTTGGCTTTGGAGAGGAGACTTGTGAAGTCAGGCTGAAATCAGTTCTCATTCATAACTCCTCTGTACGCTTTTAAGCCATTTGAAGCTGTCTTTCCCTTAGAGACTAACCAATTTATTTGAGCATAAGCAAGTGAGCTGTAGCTCAAATAAATTGTTAGTCTCTAAGGTGCCACAAGTCCTCCTTTTCTTTTTGCGAATACAGACTAACACGGCTGCTACTCTGAAACCTGTCTTTCCCTTGTTTCCCATTGACATCTTTTACTTGGAGAATACCAACTGTGTGATGTCTATCCCCTTCTGCTCTGAATTCTCTTAAATAAGCAAGAAGAGGCATTGTCATTCCAGCTGGCCAGCAAATGGAGTGTGAAGAGGTTTTACCTTTCTATTTTAAAATAAGACAGAACTTTAAACCACTCTAAACACAGAGATTATAGGCATTGAAGAAAAGGACATAAGCATATATATATGGTGCAGCAGATGGTGAAAGAGGAAAATCTCAATCTTTCACTTTTTCCTACTTTTCTTCATGTGTTTCATATGGCTCCATTGAGACACATTAATGGTTATAAATCACCTCTCCTCAACAAAAATCTCCAAGAACCATGCCTATCGGTAAAAAGAACTAAATACATAACTCAATAAATCATTAATAAGCAAAGCAAAAAGATCATCTGTAAAACAAAGCACCTCTCTTCATTCAGACTTTCTCTAGTTACATCAACATGTTTGTAGACCAGGAACAAAAATAATGAAGGTAGAATAAGCAGATATTGGACTTTGTCTTCCACATCTTCTATGTCCTTGGGAGTCAAAAATTCTACAGACTGATGACATGCATCCACTGAAGTGAAGTGAAAAATGTCTATAGGCCCAGTTTGCCCAGAGAAGATCTGACTCAGCAGGAGAAAGTACAGTCCAACAGCAGAGGAGGGTAAGAGGTAGAACTAGTTGTACTTGAAGGCAGAGAATTCTAAAGAGCACGTTATTTTAGTAATTCAAATGAGTACTTTGGCTCTCTCTTGACAAACTGCCAACAGGCCTGTGGTAATAATAGTGGCATAAAGAACTAATTGTTGAGAGCTTCCAGTAAAGATGAAAGAAAGAAAAACGAAGATGTCATAATACAGTGACTGGAAGATAGAGAACATTATGTTCTGGCTTCCTTTTTACGTTCAGACAGAGTTTCTACAGTTTGTCATATTCAGCCTCATTTGCCTCGTCAGAGTCAATGAAGAAGCCTGCAGCTATCAAACCCTTGAAACAATGAGAATGAGCTGCGCTTCTCCCATCCCAAGCAAAGGAATGCCAGGGAATGGGATGTTTCATCTTCTTGTATCTACCTCAGCTTCCTAACTGGGAAGAAGGCTTATTAGTTAGCAGCTGCTGCTGCAGACTTAGCAGCATAATCACATCAGGCTAAAATATTGTTTTGGGGAAGTTTTCACAAGATGAGTTGCTACTGGGGTTGAAAGAGAGGAGGTTTGTTTAACTTCTCAGGGGTGGACTTCTGGAAGACTTCATGGTTTTTTAAAATAAAAATAAAGAATTGTTATTTGGCATCCAGGTTCCTCACTAGATTCTGGGGATTTTATGGAGGCCAAATTTAGAGCCTCTTAAGAAATCCAATCTAAAGCCTATTAAAATTGATAAAAAGACTATCATTAACTTTAGTGGGAGTTGGATGAGGCCCTAAATGAGAAGTGAACAAATTGACATTTATTTCTCAGGCGCACAGAAAATGCCATCTCCAAACCACCTGATTAGTTTTGTTTTTGTTTTCAGTGGGCTGAAGGTTACTTTTCAATGCTATCTGGAACCCAACCAGAAAGCTTCAGCCTGCAATGCATTAACAGTGGTTTGTCCTTCTAAATGGAAGCCTATGATTAACAAAGGAATATAATGTATAGGTGTGCATGGCAAGAAATTGAAGTGGGGAAGAGTAGTATTAGGAAAGATCTGAAGTACTGGCCCAACTAGCCTTGTAGCAATTAGTCATTGACTCTAAAGAGGAGCTGTCTACTTAACTTTTCATCTGGAGTAAAGATGCCACAATATCAGCAAACATTTGGAAGATGTTAAGGGGAAGGAATTGTGACTGGAGACAGTAGCATATAACATCAAATGACAAGGGTGCTGGAACAATTTGTACAGTGGAGATGCTGAGAGCCTTTGAACCAAACTGTAAACCCCGTATCTGATGGAAACCACTTCAAGCTAGGGCATGCAGCAGGACCCCCAGAACTCCTAGTTCTAGCACCAATATCAAATGATCATGAATGTAAATCTAGTCTGCAATATACATGGCTTCCCAAAACATCTAGTTACTTAACAAGCAAAATTAGGGAATCACTTAGCTTAAATTTGTGGAAAATCAGACACTAACCATAAGAACACCATTTAGCTTTTATATCCTCCACTTCCTACTTTTAAAAACCTACTCCTACAAGGAACAGATAGATTTTGTTTATAATAGTGCAATTCACTCTGTTGCTACCATAGATCATACTTAAGTTTTAATATGTGCAGGAAAAAAATCCTAGTGTCTTAGTTTCTCGTTGTTCTCTGTCTCAATTCCCCATTGTCAATGTTTTTCAGTTGTTTATAGCTTATGATTTTACAGAATGTTCTATTCTTCTTTTGCTTCCTCTCTGGCACACCCTCTAGCTTTGCTAATGAGGTTTTTCTATGTAAAAGTGGTTAGACTTGTATTTCTATAACTTTTTGTTATAAAACCACTGTGACCCTAGAACCTCTTAATGCCAACTGGCAAGTGTCTAGACAGATGCGGCAGAGCCTTCCCAAAAGTGGGGGGGCCGGAGGCCTCTGTCCTCCATAGCCTTGCCCCTTAACTCCCCCCAAGACCCTGCATCTTCCCGGGATCCCACCCCCACCCCTCCTCTTCCTCCAGAGGCCCCGGCCAAGCTGGAAACTAGACTGAGACTGGGGTGTGCCCCCCCCACATGGGGGGGGGGGGCAAAAGCAGCTCCCTGCCTGTGTCTCTGTCCCCTGGGTCCACCACCCAGGGCACATGGAAGGATCCAGGCTCCTCCCCAGCTGCTCATGCAGCTCTTACCCCGACTCTCCTGTGGCTGGGGGGCAAGGCCTCAGAGCCACAGCCCGGCCATGGTAAGAGCTGTGGTGGCAGCTGTGGGGAGCCACAGCAAGGACCTTCCACCTGCCCTTGGGTGGAAGGTCCAGGGGGTGGAGCCATGAGCAGCAGGATGCTCTTGGGGGGGCCCCTTGCACCACAGGCAGGTGGAGGCTCCTTGCTGTGGCTCCCCAAGCTAACTGTATGGCTCTTACCATGGCCAGGCTGTGGCTCCGAGGCCCTGCCCCTCCGCTGGAGCCCAGTCGGGGTAAGAGCTGCGCGGGCAGCTGTGCGGAGCTGGCGCGGACCCTCTACCTCCACCTCCACCTACCCTGGGCTGGTCAGAGATGCCGGGGGGAGGGGACATGGGCCGGGGGCTGCTTTCGGGCCCCCTGCACCGAAGGAAGGTGGAGGCTCCGCATGGCTCCCACAACTGGCCAGGCTCCACCAGCTGCTGGCCTGGCTGGGGGGTGGGGCCTCCAGGGGAAGAGGAGGGGAAGGGGGCAGGGTCCACCATGGTGAAAAGTGGATGGGTCAGGCCTGTCTATTTTCAAAAAGTGGGAGGGCTATGGCCCCCCTGGCTCCCTCTGTTCCGGCACCACTGGATCCAGAGGGGGTCACAGGTACCTCCTGATTCTAGGATGTACATTCTGGTTACCCAAATAATGTCATGTGAGGGCTCAAATGAAAGCCTGTGTCACACTGGTCATCTATACCATTTTGAAATGTATGTACAAATACTATGTAAGACGTTATGTATACCTAACTGAAAATACATTCTTAAAGGCTGTATCAAGGTACCAGCAAATGTGAAAAACAGCTTTGTCAGACGCGAAATGTCCATCCCTCCATCTGTTCACATGTAAATTGAATATTGTATCATTCACAATGTGTCCCTTATCAGCAGTCTGAACTGAATGCAAGTGAAGGATTATAAGAAAGAACTTCAGAAACAAACGACCAGGAAGAGAAAAACAGTGCAGGGAAGAGAAAGACTTCAAGGTGCAGAGAATCCTCCAGCAAGTGACCCGTGCCCCACGCTGCAGCAGAAGGCGAAAAATACCCAGGGCCTCTGCCAATCTGCCCGGGAGGAAAATTCCTTCCCAACCCCAAATATGGCGATCAGCTAAACCCTGAGCATATGGGCAAGACTCACCAGCCAGACACCCAGGAAAGAATTCTCTGTAGTAACTCAGATCCCACCCCACTAACATCCCATCACAGGCCATTGGGCATATCTACCGCTAGTAGTCGAAGATCAATTAATTGACAAAATTAGGCTGCCTCTGACCCCCACCAATCTATGCAAATAAGCAGAAGGGCAGGAACATTCCACTGTGTATAGGAGTGCCCTAGGAAGCAGGCCTTCCTAATGTGTCTGTACATGAGCTATTCTGAGGGAGACATGGAGAGCTAGTGTTTATGCTGCTGTCAACAACTAGTGCTAGTTGGCAGACAGAGGGGATGGCTGTTGCTCAAGCTCAGAGGCACGGCAGGAGGCACAGGACAGTCCAGTACTGTAGACCTTCTGATTAGAACCTTGCCCTGGGCAGTGCACGTACCAAGGCTCTTTCCCTCTCTTCTCTGGTAGCACGCACCCTTTCCATGTCAGCGGTGTTCTGAGGGGACAACCAAGTTCAAAGCTTTTTTTCTTTCAAAATGTGTTTCCTTCTGTATGTGGAAACTAATAAACACATATAGACAAGGGACTATAGAGTGCACTTGAATGGAGCAGTAATCTTGGTGGGTAGAGAATTAGGTTCAGGTATCAAAACTTCTGCTTTGTTTTTTGTTTTGTTTTTTCAGATACCACTGTCGGCGTGTCATTACCCGCAGACTGTGTGAATAAATACCAAGCAGCACAGGTGGAGGCAGGTATTATTTTAGCATTTTAACCATCCCTCCCATCTTCAGCGAAGAAAAGAGATGAGTTTATTTTATTCTGAATCCTGTAATCTGGTTCTAAAAATTGGCATTTGGGTATAAAGATAATTTGTGACCTGTGAGCTTTCTTAGCAGGCTGCTGACAGACCACCTTAGCACAGAAGAGGAATCCGAAAGGTTGCAGAAGACAGCTCCTTCTACAAGACAGTGTTTTGGAAGAATACGAAGAGTAAGTTTTTTTGACTAGTTGACTTGCAAAACTCTCTCTCCATTCCAGGCTATTTTAAAGGTTCAGTCTTCTGCTTGCATTTCTACTTGTCCCCTAAGGGGATGCCCATTCGGTTTCTGCTGGGAAAGATGGATGGGTCTGGCCCTCCATCAGTCACTTAAAGACTGAACAAACAAGCAGAATCAATAGCCTCTTTCATGCATTTTATCTCTTAAGGACCAAGACCACTCTTTGCAACCTCTCCTATTTCTGTTTCCCCATCCAGCTCCTGTCTTCATAAATATGACAAATTGCACTGCGCTATACAAACTAGTCTGCCACAGTAGACCCATCTGTAGCACTGAATAGCCTTTGCAGAAATGCCACTTGAGGGAATAGCTCTTCTTTTTATGAGAGGCTTCATTTTCAAGCCCTTGGAGGGGAACCATGCTGCCTTTGAAACTATTTCTGTATACGCAAAAAAAAAAAGGAGTACTTGTGGCACCTTAGAGACTAACAAATTTATTTGAGCATAAGCTTTCGTGAGCTGCTACTCTGAAACCTGTCATTATTTCTGTATAGTTGCCCAGGGATTTTGTGGAAGAGTGTGTGTGTGTGTGTGTGTGTGTGTTTGAGAGAGAGATCTAGTGGGTTGTCAAAATGAAGACCGATGGCAGTGGATTAACTCTAATAAACACCATAACTTTATTGTCCTTGAGTCCTCTACTTAACTCTAACTAGAGAAGTCTTGTCTTGTCTACCCTCTCATCTGTCCCATGCCACCTAGTGATTTAGCAGGGAATTGCAGCATGTTGTAGGAGAACTGCAACTTAAAGGATAAATTAATAATCTTATGTTTATTGCATGGGTGTGTTAATGGGAAGTTATATGCTTATGTAACCCACACACCTCCTGGGTGTGGCATTCTGTCCCCCATAGTGGCACAGAGATCACTTAGCATAGTTCAGTGGGGGAGGGATAGCTCAGTGGTTTGAGCAGTGGCCTGCTAAACCCGGGGTTGTGAGTTCAACCCTTGAGGGGGTCATTTAGGAATATGGGGCAAAAATTGGTTGGATGAGTTAATTGGAGATTGGTCCTGCTTTGAGCAGGGGGTTGGACTAAATGATCTCCTGAGGTCCCTTCCAACCCTAATATTCTATGATTCTAAGGCTGAGGAGCCGACTCATTAATCTCTAAGTGCCATATGGCTTTTAGCTCATGCAGTAGAGGCTCATGTATTTACCTCCAGAGGTCCCAGGTTTGATCCTGCCCACTGACAACCGGGGTCTGTCAGTGTTACACTTACTTACCTTTTTCATCCTTTGACCATTAAGAATTTATTTGCTACTTATTGATTCCGCAAAACTATTAGTTCATAAAGTTTGTATATCCTGTATGGTCTGCTTTCTTACTTCAGAAATATAAAAGTAATTAGAAAGGATGTGATATCCTCTTCTGGACCTTTCATTAAAAGAAAAGAGACAACTGAATTTGCTCTACAGCTGGAAAATTTAACATTGTCCTCCCAGTGTTTTTTTTCCTGGATGTATCTTTTGTTACATGCAGGCTGTTTAGCTTTACATGGTTAACAGAGCTTCTCATTAGGACTGTGTACTGTCACTGCTTTTGTATCCTGTGAAGGCATACCCATGATTTGCATTGTGGTTGACCCCTTCAGATCACATGCTTCCTGCTAATCATACCTCTAATACCTACCATATAATTTACTGCATCTAACCATTCACTGTAAACTCAGTTCAAACCAACAAGACCTGAGCCTCAACAATTCTGCATTTCTCCATGTAGTTCAACAAATGTCAATTCCAATTTTGACACAACATTTTTGAGCCTGAAAAAAAGTTCAGACAAAAACCTACTGGTTCAATAATTGAGTGCCAATTACAAACTAGGGAAGTTCTGCTGTGGACCTTTGGCATAGCTCTATTTCTAATCCTGTCTCTTGAGATCTTGCCAATAACTGTAAAAGCTTGATTTAAAGTGATCTGCTACGTTCCATAATTATAGGGAGTTTCACTATTCCTCTTTGCTATGCCATCGGTCTCTCCATATTCAAGTCCTTCCCTACGACTCACTTCTTCCATGATACTTTCAAGATGTGAACAAAGACAAACAAAAGTTTATATAACACAAAGTTTCTCTGTGTTTCCTTGTGCAATCCTATCTTTCCTATTTTGTTTCTTAGCTTGTTAACTCTTAGATGTGTAAGCTTTTTGTGTCTTGTACAGCACTGAACACATTGTCCATGCTTAAATAAATACTGGGATTTTGGAATTAGACAAATTCAAAATCTAAACTTTTATGTTCCACATTACTTTTGCTATTGAATTAGATCATATTGTGCTATGGAATATTGATACATATTATGCAAATCACTACCACAAAGTGCAATAACTCATGATTATTTTTGTTTGGACTAGATATAATTGAGCAGTTCCAGACCCGGACTTCTTGTCTGCAGTTTATTGAGAAACATTACTTTTTTTTTTTCCTTCTAGTTCTTCAAGAAGTGTTCAGGGTATGGGAGGGAATCCCTTCAAAGATTTCTGAATTCTAGTACACAGGATATAACCTATCCATTTCCACCAATATGTTGGTGGCCTAAAGGGAGTAGTCCAACACTGATTATAAGTATACCTCCACATTTCTTGTACTAGGAAGATACAAATTAACTATACTTAAGAATTCCACAAGTGTGCTCAAAGTCTATTTTAAGTGGTTAACACACTAATGATACATTTTTCATTAGGCAAAAGTAGTTCTGAGAAAAAACAAAACACACCAAACACAGCAGAAGTATTTTTCATTTACAGCATGAGCCTCTCCCCTTCAAATCCTTCCCCTGTTTTCCTTTACTGTATCCTGTTGTAATATTCCCTTTGGAAGGTCTATTATAGAGTATTTTATACAGATTCTGAAAACTTCCTTCCTGGTGTTTGCATCCTCTCTTCAGATGTCAAAATCAAAAATAATGGTCCATTGCTAAACTTTTTGGGAGGGGAGAGAGTTTGCAGTCTCCACACACTTGACAAGTCAACATATTTTGTGTGGTGTGAGGGACCTAGTGTATTCCAACAGTAGTTCACTGTTAGCTATTACAAGGAGGCGGCATTGAAATTCAAGGCAAGCTTTGAAAATTGTCAGTATTTTCTGATCCATGTCCACAAATGAAAAGCAAACAGCTTCTATATTATCAGGAGCATTGTGAATATGACACAATGTCTGAATGTAAATGGCAATTTCCCTTGTAATACATTAATGTAAAGTTATTCTGTCAGCAGTAGGAACACATTTCTATAGTCCATTAAATGATTGCTACTGCTGAAACCTTTGACAGTTAAAAATAGTGTATGTTCTTTAAATACACAGTAAGAGTTGTGCTCTGATGACAAACACATGAGTTAGTTAGCAGGGGAAGTGTAGGTGTAGGATTAATGCATCAGCCTTAAACTTCTGGAGACCTCAGTTCATCTCCTGTCTTGGGTTATGTACAAAAAATAGTTTGAGAGTCCTAGTCCTAGTTTCTCTTTGTTGGTATTGCAAAACTCAGGATGTTTCTTTCTCTGCTCCAGAGAAGCCTAAGACTCAGAGAGCAAAATTGTGTGTTGCAGGCCAGGACTGAGGTTCATTGGCAGAGCTGTGTAAAGAAATTTACATGTCACATATGTGGCTTAAGCACCTGCCTTTTACCGTTTGTAATGTATTTATAAAATGCTCCTATCACATTCTTTAGGTGCACATATGTCACTGATATAAGCCCACACATTAAATTATATCAGAATTAGCATAATTCTGCAGAATTCATCAAATACAGAAGACCTCAAAGAAAGATCTGAATGTTTTTGAATTTTTTTAAATTGTCATAAAGTCTAATTTACTTAAAGCCTTTTTGATGTGTTAGAGCATGTTCATGGTGAGATGAGCTCTAATGGGGACGGTGTCCCTAGCATCTGCTTGCCAGAAGCTGGGAATGCGCGACAGGGGATGGATCACTTAATGATTACCTGTTCTGTTCATTCCCAGTGGGGCACCTGGCATTGGCCACTATTGGAAGACAGGATACTGGGCTAGATGGACCTTTGGTCTGTCCCAGTATGGCCGTTCTTATGTTCCCTGAAGGGAAAGAGCACTGAAATTTTGGGCTGATCTTCACAAATTCATTTGTAAATTAATTAAGTTAAATACTGTGCACAGAGGACGATTGATGCCTGCAGACAAAGCGTTCACTCTTCTTTACAAACAACTCCTGCCTCAGACCTGACAAACTCACTGCACCTAATACATCACTTCCGGTATTTATCCATGAAGGGTAGCATGTGAGGTCTCTATCGAAAGTTTGCAATTTACCAATGCTCACAGTCATTGCAAGATGTGTGTATGGGAAATATTTAAGGAATAATGTAACTATATCAAACATTATGCCCTTATGGTCTTGGAGTAAAAGTGAGCCAGGGCTCAGTGATGGTCCATTCAAGAAGTTGAGAGTTGTCACCCCTTCCTGGCTAGCCAATTACATAATGTATCGCTCAACTGTCCGCCATTGCAGTAACAACAGAAAAGCCAATGGAAAACCTTTAAGATAAACTGTAAGTATCAAAAACAGTTGGAGGTAAAAAGGAACATTGTAACAGACAGGGGATCACCCTGTCTGCCAATAAATACAAAAGACTGATTCAGTATATCATAGGGTGGAGAAAGATGCTCAGCATCCATTCGCTGAGGAGACATCTTGCTGAGCAGGGGTGTTTCCCTCTTTTAGGTTTTGTGTTTGGTTTCATTCAACTAGATTTCCACTCGTTATAGTTTTCTACAATAGACAAGGGAGAGGGAGGGATAGCTCAGTGGTTTGAGCGTTGGCCTGCTAAACCCAGGGTTGTGAGCTCAATCCTTGAGGGGGCCATTTAGGGATCAGGGCAAAAATTGGGGATTGGTCCTGCTTTGAGCAGGGGGTTGGACTAGATGACCTCCTGAGGTCCCTTTCAACCCTGATATTCTATGATTCTATGACAAGGCCTGAATTTGTAAGGGAGAAGATTTAAACAAAAAAAAAATTAGGCCTTTGCTAGACAGCATAAAGAAACAAAAAGAGGCACAAGTCCTCCGGCAAAACCATTACCAAACAGATAGGCCTTGTACTATGCAGTGTAGGTCAGCAAACCAAGGGCTTTTTCTTTTTACCTTTGGGTTTGCAAGTAGATCTTTTAGAATAAAGCAGCACTTGTTCATCTGAGCTTTTGGGGTTTATCTGAACCAAACTTCAGATGTATTTATACGTTCACCTAATACTGTTTTCTAACTTGCAATGGATGTTGTTAAAATAAGAGCCTTTTTTGTTTGTATATATATCTTCAGGCCCCTTTCTCCCCCTACCCCCTTTATGCACTGTACTCCTCATGCATAAATGAATAGCTAGAGCAAACTTTTAATTTTCATAGAAATGGTGCTCTGCCTATGTGTTACTTGAACTCACTTAGCAAAACAAAAATTAATTGAAAGATATGTACCCCCCTAGGTTTTCTGAGATAGCTAGGCTAGCAACATTGACTGCTTCAGTGACCAAGCATCCTACTTGAAATGGACTTGACAACTGAACAAAATCTGTGTGTATTGGAAAAATTCTATCTGTTTAGAAGGAAATGATGCTTTTAAGAGGATGGTGTTTAATGAAAAGTCAATAGGTATCTCGGGTTATTGTTCCTCCTTCCTCCCCCTACCCATCTTATAGGTAAGTATGTTTGGGTTTTTTCCATGTTTAAACTACGACTGAAGTGGAGAAAGGGGAAGACACTTCTTCCCAGGAAACGGACACTACAGTGAGTGTGGTCAGAAAGAGACCAGTTCAGCTGTTGCACGGCACACTGCTTTCAAGCACGGTTTGAAATAAGTGACATGCTGTAAATGAGCTTAGGTTGCAGAATCTTTCAGTGCACTCCCCCTCCCTGCCTTACTACTTACTCAAGCCAAGTTCCCATTATTATTTATATCTTTGCTTAGAGCCTCAAATCAGCTAGGTGCTGTACAGAACTCATAGCAAAGACAGTCTCCCAAAGAGCTGACAATCTCAATTGAAATTAGTGGAAATGTTGCCTCAGTGAAAACTGTAGAATAAGGCACCGAGTGGGCACTTTTCCTTTGCGTTTCTGCAAGCTGACTTTGTACAACATTCCTAGCCTGCTGCTAATAACTTTCCTACCCACACTCTCTGCTTGATCCTCACACCTGTCCACAGCCTTGGTCCTGCAAACAGATGCATCAGTGCAGACCCTTGCACTTGCATGAAGCCCCATTGGCTTAATTGGGATGCCGTTAGGGTGTAACATTCTGCACTGATGCATCTCTTTGAAGTATTGAGGATTAATTTGCCTGTTCTGGACCACAAAATCCTAACTTGAATTTGCACCTTTGAAAACTCCTAGTTTGTGTATGTGGGCTTCACACACTACAGACCTCAGCTGGGGTAAATGCTGCCGAATGCTTTTATGTTTGAAATGGGAGTCGATCAAAGCACACTACAATAGTGTTGCTGTATCCAGTATTGTGTACTGGGAGTAGTAGTGTTTGATTTACGAAAAACCAACAGGAAGCAGAAAATGTAAGTGGGTGTGTGTCACAGTTGGGTCAGGGGCTGCTGCTGGTGCAAGTGCTTCTGGAGCTACAAGATTGTTGTCTTAATAAGAAACTTTGTTGGATTTTGCTCTTTCGGTCTCTGTCTCCACTACTATGCCTCTACTATGGAACTTTTAATGTGCACCAGCAGTCCACACGGCCAGGGAGTAAGCGGCAGGCCAGTGCACTGTAGCTTTACACCCCAGGTTGCTACGCACTAATTCTCCATATAGACAATTCCTAGAGAAAACTGCCTAGTCATCTTACAGAGAGGTGGGTAGCACAGTGGTGTCAATGATACCTGTATAATAATCATGCGCACTGAGATGGCTGCCATCTCTGCTCCAGGGAGGGCCTTCAGAAGACTTGCTGGTATTATATGTGGTATGTACAGAAGGGCTAAATTACCTCTAGGTAACAGATACTGTCACAGATGAGTACAAAATGTTGTTGTCTCACATAATAGCAATCCATTTCTTCTTGTGGTGTGAAATGTAATTGTCTTTTTAGAGACATTTCAACAATATTTTTTGGCTAGGTGTGGAGCTGAATACTGTGGCTTTATATTAGAAGTCTGTAGACAGTGGTTCTTTGAAGCTGTGTCATTAAGCCTGACAGCATGACGTAAATAGAATTGTTACACTGACATTTACAGTTTTACTTGTTGAATTAATGTACAAAGCCACCTGCAAAAACAGAATGTTCCTGTGTAAAGAAGAACGCTAAATGCCATTATTTAAGCTGTAGTGCAAATAAAATATTCCATCCAGTTTGTGTCAGCATCCCACGTCAACAAAAATATCCTCAGTGTGTGGTGTTTGCGCCAAAAACAATATAGGGCTAAATTCTGTGTGTACTTACAATACATGCAATACTACTGATGTTAATGGGATTGTATGGGTGTGGCAGAGGGCAGAAATCTTCGTTTTGCATGACTGCGAGGTTGGAGTACAGCTTGAGCCTCTGGAAGAGCATTAAACTTACAACGCAGGCGGCTTTGCTAAGGAGGCATATGTGATACAAACTCAAGTGCACCAGGGCAGAAACAAATTGAATAGACATGGCAAAGAATGTGAGGAGAAGGATTTTTTCAATTGCTTAAATACCACTGCTAGGAGCTAGGGTAAGAAGGAAGAGGAATTGGAAATTCTTATTTCTGAGAAGAAACTGGATATAATTGGCATTATGGAAACCTGGTATGACCCTTCCCATGATTGGAATGTTAAAATAATTGATTTTCATTGGGCCAAAGAGAGAGTGCGAGTGACTCTATAGCCCTGCAGTAAGAGCACTCACCTGGGAGACCGGGGTTCCTGCCCTTGATCCAATGAATATTTCAGTATTTCATACAAAGTTCAACAGCTTCGACAAGAGAGACTCATCCACCCCTAGAATGCCCAATAGCTCAGGGCACTCACCTGGGAGGTGGGAGACTCAAGTTCAGGTCCCTCCTAATTCAGAGCGGGGGCGGGGGAGGGATTTGAACCTGGGTATTTCACATCCTGGGTGAGTTCTCTGACCACTGGGCTATACGGTGACAGCAGCACTGTTTTGTGTGAGACCCAATCCGGTAGGTGTGCACTTAAGTGATCTCTGAGAACGCCTATCAGATTGGGCACCACAGGCAAGAAAGGTAGAGGAACGCCTAGTTTGTGAATCCTACCAGGGTTTACCCATGAGTTAGGTGCTGAGCTGCTCAGTGCTGTCAGGACTTAGATGGCTTTGCACATGCCTGCTGGCCAAATTTAGACACCTAGGGGAGTTAACCAGTAGAGGTGCCTAGGGAATTTAGGGAGCTTCTGAGGGGTGGTTTTTTGAATGCCAGTGGCACCTAAATGTTGGATTTAGGTACCTAAAGTGGCAGTTTGGTGCCAAAGTCCCCCTTGTAAATACCTAGGCCAAGGAATGCAGGCCACACTCATAGAATGGGGGACTGTATCCTGGAAAGCAATGATGCTGAAAGGGATTTAGGGGTCTTAATGATCAAGCAACTGAATATGAGTGGCAAAAAGGGCTAACTCATTCTGTGACTGTATAAACAGGGAATAGCAAGCAGGAGTAGGGAAGTGAGTTTACCACTGTATATGGAATTGGTGAGCCCAGTGCAAGAAATACTGCATCTCATTCTGGTGTCCACGCTTTAAAAAGGGTGTTGAAAAATTGGAGAAGGTGCAGAAAAGAGCCACACAAATGATTTGAGAGTGGAGAAAATGCTTTACAGTGAGAGACTTAGTTCAGTCCATTTAGTTTAAAAGTAGATTGAGAGGTGATTCTATTACGGTGTGTAAGTACCTTTACGTGGAGAAAATACTGGGTACTATGGGCCTCTTTCGTCTAGCACAATAAGGCATGACAAGAACCAAGGGTTAGAAGCAGAAACCTGACAAATTCAAATGAGGCACCATTTTTTAACCGTCAGGGTGATTAACCGTTGGAACAAACTACCAAGAGAAGTGGTGAATTCTCTGCCTTTGGGTGCATTTTTGGAAGATATGTTTTAGTCAAACACCAGTTATTGGGCTCAGTAGAGGCATAACCGAGTAAAATTTAATGGCCTGTGATACATAGGTCAGACTAGATGATTGGATGTTTCTTTCTGGCCTTAAACTATGAATCTATGAAATTGGTTTTAAAAATAAAACTGAATGTAAAAGTTAATCTGAGGATAGCTTGTGTGTCTGGTGCATGTCTGTATGTACTAATTTGAACAAATGGTTTTGACAGATCCTAGCTAGCATCCTTTACTGGCCTCCCACTAGGACTGCTGGGAGAGGAATCCAAGCCCCTGTGCTCTAGATTCCCAGGGTGTTTCAAGCCCCTGGAGCCTGAACCAAGTCCAGCCATTGCCCCAGTCTCAGGGTTTCTAGGCATGTTGTCATGGTGCGGATCTTCTGTCTGGCACACTCCCTCACCCTCAGATGGTGGGACCTGCTGTCCTAGCCCCTCTGGGCACAATGCTGATCCTTCAGACTCCCCAATATTCAAACACACCGCTCCTCCAGATTTCCACCCCTAAGCGATGCAGTTAAACCAGTGTAACCCTTCGTATAGTCAGCTCTATGTTGACGGAGCTACCCCCTCTCAGGGAGGTGGAGTACCTATGCGAATGGAAGAACTCCTCCCGTCAGTAGAGGTAGCGACTTCTGTGAAGCACTACAGCGGCGCAGCTGCCGCATTTAAAATGTAGACTGGCCCTAACTCTTCGTTGTGAAGCAGTCAGCACACTCACACTTTGCCCAGTCTAACATCTTTATGCTCTTTTATCCTTAATCCTGTAAAGCACAGGAGAGTAATAGATCATACAGAACAATACAACAGCATAAATGCAGTGTCCCTCAATAGCTCACCCTTCCATTGGGCGTCCTTGGGGGATCATCACAGGCAGACTGGCGGAATCCTCTACCTCCTTTCTTCTCTGTCCCTGCAACAGCTTCCCTCATCTTAATCTGGTGCAAAATGGGGATCACCTCCTTTTCTTCTCCTCCTGGTAATTTTCCATTACTTCCAGCCCACCCCCCTTCAGACAAGAGGAGGGAGTGATTTCTCCCAGCTACAGCAAACCCATTGTCCCAAGCTATTTACTTTGAATATGATCAGACCTTGAGTGCTGATGACTCACCATTCTCTGGCCTGGCAAAAATACGACACAGCCTGCTAACTCAGACTGGATCCACATACATGTAGGCTTTTCCATGACACACTAACTTCATGATACAATTCATAAAATCATCTACAATTCAGAGGTGATACAGACAAGACCCCCAAATTGTCTCACTTTTATAGTAGACAAGTGTTATTTATAAATTATCAAGACAGAAGGGACCATTGCGATCATCCAGTCTGACCTGGAAATGAAGCAAAGAGGCCTGCCAGTGTCTGGGACCCTTTAGATTTTCAGTCAAACGTTCTCCCAACTGAGCTACTGTGGCATCGGCTAAACTATGGGCTCTTTACCCAGGTTAAATAATTCTGCCTTTTTACATATAATCAATAGGAAGAAGATGGCTTCTTGGTTAAAGCTTAAGAGTGACTGTCACGAGCTCTGTCTAGATCTTACTTCTGCCACAGACTACCTATATAATTGTGAGCAAGTCATTTAACCTCTGTGCCTCAATTTCCCCATCTGTGAACAGTATTTGTTTCCTTACCTCGCTGGGAGACGGTAAAGCAAAATTTATGAACGTTGAAGTGCTTTGAGATCTTTGAAGGTGTTATCTAAGTGCAAAGTATTATTGTGGGGGGAAATAGTTAATTTGAAAATTGCTGCAGTGCATGGGAGATTTCTAGCGCATCAAAGCACTTTCATCTCCATGGATGGATTCCCTTCATTTTGGTGAGAAATCCACTCTGAACTTTGAGGAGATAGATATAATTGTCATAGGATTGGTTATGTAACAAGCTTGCTTTTCAATTTAACTAATGAATGTACTGAAAGCCAAGATTAATCCTTTAATTTAACTTTTCTCCTGAGAGAGAATATATAGAACATGTTATTTGTAGTATTATCATCTGATAGGAGACAAAGAGAATTTGTAGTTTTATTAGGTGCCAACTAAACATAGGGTGACCATATGTCCTGTTTTGGCTACGACAGTCCCCTTTTTAAGCCCTGCCCCAGATATCTCAACTTTTTTGGCAAAACTGGACATTTGTCCTGTTTGTTCCTGCTAACTGATCATCAGTTGGCAGAGCCATCCCATCCATAGAGGGACCGGAGCAACTGCCCTGGGCCCTGTGCTTTCGGGTGTCCACACTTTGGGACACAGGGTCCAGGGCGGCCTGGGGGAGTTAGCAGGGAGCCTGGTGCCAGCAGCAGCGAGCGATCCGGCCCCAGGCAGCTCTGGCCTCCCCTCCCCCCCCAGCTCCCTGTGTTGCTTGGGGGAGGGGGCAGAAGTTGGAAAGAATTGGGGCTGTGGCTTGGGGGAAGGGGTGGAATGGGGGTGGGGAGGGGGTGGGGAGGGGGCGGATCAGGGATGGGAAGGGGTGGAGTGGGGCAGGGTGGGAAGAGGCGAGGTGGAGGCTGGGGCTCGGGGGAAGGGATGGTGTGGGAGCAGAGGGGGGGTATTCCCGGGCCCTGCACCCCCCCTAGGGACAGCCTTGTCAGTTGGCAAAAGCAAACCGAACAAATGCACAGTTTTTGCCAAAAAAGTGGAGTGCACCCCCTTAGTGGGGTGCAGAGGAACGTTGGCGGGGGGCCTGGCAACATGAGGCACTGGGTGGTGGGGCTCGAGCTGTTAGCCCCGGTGGTGCGGGGCTCAGGCTAGTGGTGACACCAGGCGGCTCAGGCCAGCCCCACACATTGTCCCATTAACTGTACATCTGGATAACCTGCATTATCAACAGTCCCAGGTTTACAATGGCGTCAGTGGGGCCATGGAGCCAGGCCCATGCTCAGAAGGGGCCCCAGCCTGTTCCAGTTGCACTGTGTCCTGAGACCCCGCCAGCCTGCTGGCTCCCCTTCACCCATCACTTGCTCCTCTTGGCCTGCCCACTAGCTGGCCAAGGGCTCTTCTCCACCCCCTGGCCTCACCTGTCAGCTCCTCTCTGCCCCCTGGCCAGACCCCAGTGCACCTCCCGCTCCAGGCAGTCTCTGATTCCTACCACCTATGGGGCCCCGCCTGTCCCCCTGGAGCTGAGCCGCCTGGGACTGGTGCAGAAGCCAGGCCAGTCTTGGTCAGTTTGTAGGGGAGGAGACACAGTGGGTGGGGGCTGTGCTGGGCCCCTCCAGGCAAGTGGGTCTTGAGGGAGCCTGGCCTGGCTGATTGCCAGTCCAGAGCAATTCTCTGCCCCGGGACCAGCCCTGGCTGCACTGCCAGCTCCACCCGGCAGACACACTCGCCTCCAAGCAGAGCTGGTGAGTGCGGCCGAGAGGCAGGGCGTGAAGGAGTGGGTCTCTTGGGTGGGGAGGTGTCTGGGGTGGTGTGCTGGGCTGTGAGGGGGTGGGGAACGTGTGTGTTGGGACACTAGGGAGTGGGGGTTCTGTGGGGGGTGCTGGGCACTTGTGGTGGGGCTGTGGGTAAGGGACGCACTGGGCAGGGGTGGTGTTGTACAGGATGCTGTGCATTTGTGAAGGAGGCCTGGGGGGCACTGGGCATAGCGGGTTCACGGAAGCTCTTGCCATAGGGAGTTGGGGGGAGGGTGTTTGTGTTGGGCAGGGGGGATGTGTGGCACAGCATGGGCCTGCCCCCAAGGGGAAGGGGTATGCTGGCAGCACAGGGCTGGGCGGGCCAGTTTGCATGTGGCAACTGCCAGTTTGTAAATAGTGTCCTTGCACCGGGCTGGGCAGAGCAGGGCCGCCCCTGCCATGCCATGCCCCATTGATTCTGGCTGGCCCCTTGCTCTGGGGACTGACCTCCCCATGCCATGCTCCATTGCCTCCATGGGGGCCCACAAATATGTTTGGAGCCGGGCAGTGATAAGCTGCCAAAATCTTAACAACTGGTTCCCTCCTCACCCCACGAGGGGGTCGTGGCCCACCCCCGCCCCCTGGAACTCCTGCCCCATCCAACCCCCCACATTCCTTGACGCCCCCCCAGGACCCCTGTCCCATCTACCCCTGTCCTCTGACTTCCCCCAGAACCGGGCAGGAGGGTCTCATGGGCCACCGTAGTGGGTGCCCACCCCGCCCCTAAGAGCCAGAGGAACCTGCTGGGGGACGAGCTGGGGAGGTCTGGCAGTGCTTACCTGGGGCAGCTCCCAGGAAGCATCCGGCAGGTCCCCCTGGCTCCTAGGTGCAGGGGAGCGTAGCTAGGGTGGAGCAGGGGGAGCGGTTGCTGCCCCCACTGATCACATCAAAAGTGGCACCTTAGGCACCAACTCCGTGGGTGTTCCGGGGCTGGAGCACCCACGGGGAAAATTTGGTGGGTGCAGAGCCTCCACCGGCAGCTCCGCGCCCGGCCCCAGCTCACCTCCGCTCCGCCTCCGCCCCTGAACGCGCTGCCCCGCTCTGCTCCTCCGCCCCCCACCCCACCCCACCCCCTGGCTTCCCGCGAATCAGGCGGCGGCTTCGCGCTCAGGCCCAGGGAGGCAGAGGTGAGCTGGGGTGGGGAGGGATTCCCCTGCGCCGTCCCCGTCCCCCCCGGTAACCTGCTGCGGTGCAGGCGGCCCTCCTCGTGGCCCCCCCGGCCCCAGCTCACCTCCGCTCTGCCTCCCCCTCCCTGGGCCTGAGTGTGAAGCCGCCATTTGCTTCTCAGCCCTCCCAGGCTTCCCGCACAAACAGCTGATTCGTGGGAAGCCAGGGGGGCAGAGAAGCAGAGCGGGGCGGTGTGTTCAGGGGAGGAGGTGGAGCGGAGGTGAGCTGCGGCCAGGTGCGTGCCGTGGCGGGGAGCTGCCAGTGGGTACTCTGCACCCACCAAATTTTCTCTGTGGGTGCTCCAGCCTCAGAGCACCCATGGAGTCAGTGCCTAAGGCGCCACTTTTGGCTAGTTGTTAAATTTAGAAGCCCTTTTAGAACCGGTTGTCCCTATGAGACAACCGGTTCTAAAAGGGCTTCTAAATTTAACAGCCGGTTCCAGCGAACCGGCTCCAGCTCGCCACTGGAGCCCAGCCCACAAGAGGTTAATCTGGCCCTGATTACCATAGACATTTCAGAAGATGGAAGACCCACTTTATTCACTGTAGAGTATATTGGTGTGAATTTCAATCCATCTCCAGTTAGATTTACAGGCTTTCGGCATCTAAGCTCTTCCTAAACTTAAAAGTAAGTTTGCTCCTATAATTATTTTCGTTTTTAGCACAACATGTGCTATTAATTTGTCTGACAGAAACATGTTTAATGCTGTGCTTGTTCAACCCATGAAAAGTGTAGCTCTCACCCTGATGCTTATTTGGTTAATTCATAACAAGTGGTGATTTTTAGTTTGGTGTCTTTTAATTTCTCTTTTTTATTATGGCCAACCTCTATTTCTCACTTGATTAGATTTCAAATGGTAATTTAGAAAGTAAAACAAATTAAAAGACTTTTTTTTTTTTTACTGGGTTGGGCAGGAAATGGGGTGCGGGAGAGAGTGAGGGTTCTTGCTGGGGGTGCGGGCTTTGAGGTGGGCCCAGAAATGAGATGTTCAGGGTACAGAAGGGGGGTCAGGCTGGGGCAGGGAGTTGGGGTACAAGAGGGGGTGAGGACTCTGGAGTAGAGCTGGGGAATGAAGGGTTTGGGGTGCATGAGGGGGCTCCAGGCTGGGGGGTGGGGCCGAGGGATTCGGAATGTGGGAGTGGGATGCAGATTGAGGCAGGGAAGAGGGTAAGGTGTCTGGGCTGCAGGTGCTGGCTCTGGGGTGGGGCCAGGGATGAGGTATTTGGGGGTGCTCAGGGCTGGGGCAGGGGGTTGGGGCTCAGGGTTGGGGCATGGGCTTACCTCATGGGCAGCTCCCAGTCAGCGCAGTGCAGCAGGGGTGCTAAGGCAGGCTGCCTGCCTGTCCTGGCACCCAGTGGTACTGGAACATTTTTAGTAGTGGGGGGTTCTGAAAGCCAGCTGTGTCTCTGGGAGTGGGGGACATGGACAGGGTAAGGGGGACGAGGCCACAGCTGGGGGAGGGCATGGGGCCAGCAGCGGAGCCCTGGGCAGGGGCCAGCAGCCAGGAGCCCACGTGGAGGGCCAAGAGAAGAGCCCCAGACATGGGGCCAGGCGTGGGCATGGGGCCAGCAGCTAGGGCCCCAGGAGCAGAGCCCCACATGTGGGGCCAGGAGGCCCCAGGAGCAGAGGCCTGGGAGCAGGGGTGGAGCTGGCATGGGGCCCCAGAGCCAGCAGCCAGGACCCGAGCCTGGCTCGGGTGAGGTGAGGTGTTGGGGGGGTGGAGGGCTGGGAGCAGGGCATAGGTGCAGGAAGCACCCCCCGCACCCCTACTTCCTGTACCTATGCTAGCATCACGCTGCACATGCCCTGGAAGTAGTGAACAACCAGCAGGTCTGGCTCCTAGGCGGGGGGGCCAGGAGGCACCATGCACGGCTCTCGCCCAAAGGCACCGCCCCCAGCTCCCATGGGCCAGGAACCGGCCCATGGGAGTGTGGAGCCAGTGTTTGGTGCGGGGGCGGCCCACAGAGCCTCGTGGCCCCCGCACCTAGGAGCTGGACGTGCTGGCCGCTTCAGGGGAGCAGCGGGGTGTCAGCCAGTACAGGTAGGGACTAGCCTGCCCTAGCGCTGCAGCACCACTGACCAGACTTTTTAACGGTCCAGTCAGTGATGCTGACCGGAGCCAGCAGGGTCCCTTTTCCACTGGGTGTTCTGGTCAAAAATTAGACACCTGGACACCCTGACATCTACACATCTATTTTACAGCCACAGCCCCATGAGTCTGAGTCAGCTGTCCCCGGCCAGCTCTGGGTGTTCAATTGCTGTGTAGACATACCATATAGTGCCAATTGTGAGGGCCCTTCATAGAACTTCACAGTAGAAGGTGTTTTCAGTCTGGCATCACTTGACTAGTGGTTAAAAGAGAGTCCATAGGCCTGTCTCCAGCAGACTGGTACTCAGTGCTCAGTGGTTATGAGAAAGTCCATAGTAAACTCCCTTTCCAGTGTGGTACAATCAACCAGAAGACTATATTTCCTCGTTTTGTAATCTGATTTAAAATGTTCATTCCCCAAAAGGAGAACAGAAACAAAGACAATGGCCTTAAACCTAAAGCCATTACTAAATTGGATGGTTAGGGGCCATTTCCCCTAACTCCGCCCTTCCAAACTCAATGGGCCAAATTCAGACCTGGCATGAGTGGAAGCAACTCCATTGAAATCAAGGGATTTTTACTCACTTATGCCCAGATCTGAATTTGGCCCACTGGTTTTCTTAGGGCTGTATATGGGTAACCAGAGCCAGGCTCCTCTCTCAGCAGTGTGTTAACCTATTGAGAGGAATGGGGAGGTTCACCCCCTCTGAGTTATTGTTCCAGCCTGTCTTCAGACCCAGACAGATGTCTCTGCCTGGGTTACACTTAGGTCACATTTTCAATACTTTTTTGTTTTTAATGAACGTTTAGATTCCGATGAAATCACATGACTCCAGGAACTGGGGCCCTAACTGCAGGCCTTTAGTATCCCTGCCTTGATGCAGCCTTGGGAATGTAAATGAAGGCAATTCTTGGCACTCAGGAAAATTCATTCTGAGGGTTGGACTTGCAGATGACATCCAACATTGCAGAAGAGCAGAGATGGGGACTGCAAGCAGTGATTATTCAAGGGACTCTGCATCTTCTGCATATTGCACAGCTTGGTTCCATGCCATCTCCATGTAGCCCAGCATACAGGGTATTATTGGGATTGGTGTAGCTGCTGGCTCCAAAGTTACAGATATCTACTGGCCACAAATCCTCCTTTGGAAGGACTGAATCAGGCTGTAATAGTGACCATCAGCAAGCTGCACAGATGACCACAGACTAGTCTCACTTCTGACCATAGCCGCCATAGAGTTCCCTGCAGAAAGTTCTGGTATGTGTGAGGAAGGGCAACTTTACCCTTTGGGAGAAACTTCAGTTAAGGCTGCATGGACAGTATATTTATAAAAAAGGACTAATGCTCTTATCAGAGCTCCACACAGATGACACCTATAATAATATTATCTAACATTTTGATTATTACAATTTTCAGTAATTTGACTCTTCTAATCTACTCATTTGTATTATACTGAGCCCACACCATGTGCCAGTGAATACACTAGAAGTTGAAGTAACTTAACTGAAGAAAATGAATAACTGAATAAGACCACTATGACAAAATGTACACTATGCCATCCTGATGTAAATATTTTCAGCAGTTTGGAAGGATAAAATGCCTTCAATTAGAAAGGCCTCTCATTAAAATCAGATGGGATATACCAGCATTTGTTGTGGTCAGTCAATTGAGGCAAACTGTACAATGTGTTAAACTTAAAGACAGCAAAACTGTAATGAACCATTTTTTTGGTTTTGCATACCACAAGCAAACTTCTAAATCATGAGGTGCAATTTCATTAACTGGTACATCTCCAGCTTTAGACCTTCCAGTCTTTGTTCTCATTCCAGTGGGGTAGAATGAATCCCAAATGGAAAATATTCCCCCTTTTTATTTTATGGTTTTGCTGAAGAAAATCTAAAACCGCCTTGAACCATTTAAAAGAACCAGTTGAATGGGTCTGTTAATTGTGCAGCACCAGGCATTAGTTCAGAGAAGCGTCTAGTCTACTCAACCTGGGTAGATAAGAGGCAGATTTAACATAGGACCTCACATAAAAAGACACTTCACCAGCCCTATAGCCCTGATTCTACAAAGCACTCAAGCATATGCTTAATCCTCATGGAAATCAAAGCATGTGTTTACGTCCCATTGCTGAATAGGGATGGGCTTAAGCACTTGCTCACAGTTAAGCATGTGTAGCTTAAATACTATTTTAAAACTTCATTGTATATAATGATGACATTTCATTAGTAAATATTTAGCTTAGGTTTTATATTGATTCACTGCAATTCAGTTTTTAATATATTTTGAAGAATAAACAAAACAACTTATAGGATGAATCAAAGGATAAAAGCAAAGATCCATTAGCCACATACATCTGCATTAGTGACTGCTCAATTTTTTCTTTTGTTTTTAACATGAAATAGGATTGCTGCAGGATCAGTGTTTTCTAATGAGTACATCTGTAGAACTGGCCTTCTTCCCTTTGAAAACAATGTTTGAACTGAATAACGCTTCCTTTCTTAGTGGAAAAATTATCATTATAGTAATTGAAGCTACTGTATTTTTAGTGATTCATGTAATCACTAGACTAGTTTTCCTCCAGTGAAAATATTCTTTCAGACAAAAAAGAGATGCTCAGTCACTTTATTGCAATACTGTATACCTGTGTAGCTTTTTATGGCTTAGATGTTTATGGCCTGGTACTTTCTTTTTTTATTCTTATCTATAAAAGGTAAGATTTTTGTAATGTTTAGCTTGCTTGTTCTAAAACAGTCAAACTTGAAATCAAGATTACGGAGTATGCCCTTAATTTTTAAAAGACTAGTTATTCTGATACTGATTCTTCAGCAGCTGACTCCTAAGAAACTGACTTTTTTTTTTTAAATAAATGTGGGTTTTGGATTTTTTTCTTTTTACATGGTTCTAAACTGAGCTATTTAAACCACTCTCCTTGCAGCCTATAATTGGTCAGTAGCATCTGACCGAATATGCTATGTTCTGAGTAGATACATTTTTTTTTTAGTTTGAAGAATGAATTTAAAAGTAAAGAGAACGTGTTTTTTTTTAACTTTAATATACAAAAATAACTTACAACTTATCATATTTTAGGGAAGGTGCTGTGATGGACTTACAGAAAGGAATATATAAATTTTAGTTGTGTTTTTGCTTTACAAAAACAGTGTTCTAAATAATATTTAGCACTTCCACAGTACTTTTCATGTGTAGCTACTGAAAAAATACTAGAAGGATTAAAGAACAGTGAAACAGGTAAATATACCCATTTTGTAGATAGATAAATGGAGACAGTTAGAATAAAGGACACCTGCAAGACGGAGGGAGGGGGCAGAGGAGGGAGTGGAATAAGTTATGGTCTTTTTTGCTGCTGTATGTTATATAAAAAAGGCTTGAAAGGTCTCTCTTTTTTTAAAAAGACTTCTTTTTCCCTGCTTCTTTTTCATATTAAAAATATTCTAGGCCTGAAACTCTGTGATGATTGGAAAATTAGTGAAATGGTAACTTCTCAAGAGCCAAGAAAGTGAAAGTTGAACAACTGAGGGGGAAAGTGATTTCTAGTTAAACTGTTTTTATAAGTCTGGTTTTAGTTGTTTTTGCTAACATCTATATAATTCCAATAACATTATGGATAAAGGAATATTTTGCTTAAATTCAGCACCTTTGTCTTTTCAATGAAGCTGTTAGATCTTACAATAAACATTCTCTAATTCCTCCCAGAGGTCCTTTAGCAAAAGCAAGGAAAATCAAACCTGATATTTTGACTGCTAAAAATAAAGTCAATCAAAAAAATTGTGCAGGCCTCATTTATGCACCATAAAGAAGCAAAAAAAGGGATAAGTGATTTGCCTGTGGTCCCAGTGAGACAATGGCAGAACCAGGAATAGAACCTAGGATCCTTAAAGCCAGAGTCTGTGATTAGAGACCTAGGTCTGAGTTCAAAGTCCATCTTAAGAAACAAATGAAGCTTAAATTTCAAAAGTTCTAAAGCAGATTAGGGTTACTCAATCTTTTCTGACTGCCTCTTCCTATTCAGGGGAAAACAAACACAAATCTTTGTCTTGAATCAGTCCTTAAGGTTTTCATTCAGCTCTTTAAACCTGTACTAAATGTTGATAAGGTGCAAGAGAAAAGACATACTATGGAAAAGCATAAAAGCAAATGGAATTTATGTGTATATTAAAAAGAAAACTAAAAACTACAAATGATTTTTGTTACTTGAGAAGTTTGAACACGCAGGTGTGTTGCAGCCTACCTTCCTCTGTGGTAAGTAACCAGTAGGGTGTGGTTTGTTGAAGCTTAAATCATTTAGGCGTATGCAGTGAAGCTTGTCTTTTCTACCTTGTGTGATGTCATGCATTTCCTTGTGTGGTACAACCAATAAGAGTTTTCTTCCTACAGAGATCAGACTGGAATGTCAAACACTGTTCGGCAGACATCTGCCAAAGTTCATTAATTTACACCTGCAGGAATCTAGCAGCTGCATACAACCCTGTATATGAATCAAAGACAAAGTAAGACAGAAAGGTGAGTTTAAACCATTTTGTTCTGACTTTTATTCTTCAGTTGGCCACACATTTGTCTAAAAAACAAATGTGAAAGGAACTGATCATGTGAACAAAACACTGTACTTTTTTTAGAGGAAAAGACCATTTAAGAGTTGATCAGTATCTCAGCTTTTATAATTATGAAGTGACACTCTAACATGGCCACAGCAGTGAATTTTTACTACTTCATACATGTAGGTTCAGTCTCTCCATAACCTAATATGCTGATCATTTTCATACTCTAGAAGAGAAGGCTTGTAACTTTATTGCAGTGTAACAGTATTTCTTCCTAACTGCTTTTAAAATACTAGTTTAGATGTTAAGGATAATGGCAACTTTCATCCACTAAATCTCTGTCTGCTAGTTTTGTTTTATTTTATATTTGTATTTTTCTAAGTAAACTTTCATCTGTGGTAAAGTATATTAAAATCAAAATGATACCCCTTCAGATCAGAATGTTGAACTACATTTGAAAAGAGAAACTATTTAATTCAATTTGTGTTAATTTGCTTTTGGCACATATTGTCTTTCACTAGCTTAATCTTGCAGTCAAATTTTAATTTAAAGCAACTAAAGTTTTTCATAATATACTGCAGACTATGACCTTGATCCTTTAGACAGTTACACTTATGAATAATTTATGCATATGTTAATAGTCCTATTAACTTCTGTGGGTTGTCTGACCTATGTAAAATTAAGCTTGTGCAAAAGTTCACAGGACTGGACCTGTGTTGGCACGTCTATGCCAAAGCCCCAATTTCAGCAAAGTGTTTAAGCGTGTACTTAAGTCCATCCCATCCCTGCAAAGCACTTACGCACATGTAGTCAAAGGGACTTTATCAGGTGCCTGAAGTTAAGCAGGTACTTAAGTGTTTTGCTGGGCTGGGAGGATGGACTGCTGAATTGAGGTCTTGTATACATAGATAGCTCAGAAATATCGTAAATAGACTATACAGAACACAGCTGCGGTAATTCATGCTTTCCTTTTATTGGCAAACAAATTGGTAACAAATTGTTCAGCCAGCAATAAAAAGAGCAAGACTGGCCTTAAAAGTTCCCACTGGGGAGCTACATCAGGCACTTGATTTTTAATTAATTAATTAATTGATTTGTTTGTTTGTTTACACAGAACTGTGCTGTGAAGTCCTATGTAAAAATTGAGGGCCTGGTTTTTCCCTGGGATGTATTTGTATTTACACAGACAGATTCCTGCAACATAATACCAATAGCAAGGCAGTTGTTCCAATGAAATAAAAACAGCACTTTATCTTATCTGCTATTGTTAGAACAACAAAAGCACTAATCTATAAATGGAATGCTAGGATTCACCATTGGGTTATATAAGGCATTTGAAAAGATGCTTTCTTTGAGGAGTTCTACACTAAATACTCTAATCCACTTCTTTCCTGAAATGAAATTAGAAAATTCTTCTTAAGGAAGTAATCTGTTAGCAATTTACTATTCTATACTCTTCCACCCAAAAACTGAGCGTATATTTTCCAAAAATATAAATTGAAACAAGCTGTCTGTTAGCCTTCTCTTGCCACCTGAAAATATTTCTGCCGCTGCTGTCAATTCCTTTTACTCGCTTGGGACCCATCTTGTTCACAGTTCCACTAACATTAGTGCTATTTAGAGGATTGTTCTTTGCTTGTGTGTTTGGGTATTAACTGCTGCAGTGCTTTATTGAAGCAGTGAGTTGGAAAAAGGAAGGCCCCTGACTCAGTATCATGCTTGTTTATCAGAGGAGAAAATTAAAATATCCTATCTGAGAATTCTGAAGAGTGTCCAGTATCTTCCTCAGGATAACATTTTTGTGCAAAATGCCAGTAAAGTATGCACACAGGATGAGATGATAGATAAGCTTCATTTCATTGTAGAACATTCAGTTACTGTGTTGCATGTAAAAATATCCAATAAATCAAGCAACGCTTTTTCAAGCAGGAAAGCAAACAATCAGGGGAGTCTCAAAGTGAGAGAGCTATCCAAATGGTCTGTTAAAGGGATACTGACAGCTCCAAAATGTGACCTGTTTTAATATGGCCCCAGTCCTGTAGACTGATCTGCCTGGGCAGACACCTGTGCCCATGCACAGGCTCATTGACGTCAGTAGAACAGACTTTTTGTCGTGTAAATAAGTCCGTTTTTTATAGTGAAAATGGCTATACACTAAGACATGCAGAAATTCAATATTTTCCCATGATTGAAATGCAGAAATAATTGCTTCACTGAAATTTCACCCAAAGAAATCAGGGCATGTGCAGCTGTACATCTTTTTCTATTAAACTTCCGAAGACATGCATTTTGATTTTTTTCACTTGAGTTTGGCTTAAAAAAATCACCTGAAATCAGAATAAAATATGTGACTTGAGGCTATTGAATGTGCAAATGAAAACTTTCACATTAAATAAATCTCAGAGCAGCAACTGCACTTACATGGCTATGATGTAGCCATGGTGGCACATAGAATGGACTTTCATCCTGCACGCTTCCTTCAGCAAGAATCACTATGGGAGGACTTAGGTTTCTTAAATCCTTCAAAATTGCGTCTTCCAACCTTGTTTGTGATTGACCTTATGCTCTACTTCCTTCGACCTTGGCTCTATAGCCCTTCTGTAAAAGCATACCTTCTTTTTCATGTTGGACATGACCTCACCGTTGCCGGTGTCCTGTTCTCAACCTGATGCAAGACTGCAACTTGCCAGGAGAATACTGCCAACAACAAATGGTTGTGCCCGGGTTTGTCTGAACCAGACTCTGCATCGCCTAAACCCGTATGTCTGAATACACACTGGATGCTGCTTGGCAGGAAACTTCATGAAACGAACCCACTGCAGCTTTCCGATACCTATGGCTGCCTCCTACAGATTTGTCTCTGGCAGGGAATGGTTTGGCCCAAAACGCAGTGAAAATTGGGATCTCATCCCTTCCCTAACCCATTTGCCTCAGTGACATGAACATCAAAGCCTACAAGTACTATTTAAATAATACTATTATAAAATAGAGGTAATTGTTGCTTTTTCTTTGGAGTTTCTTTAAGGCTGATTTTTGAGTGCAGACATTCATAACACCAAAAATGCACTACACAGCTTCAGGACTACAGCAATATTTTGCAAATAGAATTTAATGCTACGAAATTTGTACCACATCCCTGTTTCTTGTAGTTCCATTGCAATGAGGTCATCTAATTGCTCTACAGCTACTTAGGAGGATATCAAGATATAGACTCTGAGAGGCCTTATTGGCAGGATGGGTCTGAGGTTACTGCAAATGGCTAAGCTTCATAGGAGGAAAAATAAATATAAAAAATCCAAATAAAAAACTTTGATCCATGCAGCCACTTTCACCTGATCTTGTGGCATGTGTCCTTAGAGTTATGAATTCACACTAATTGGTCTTCTCCCACCAGATTAAGTTGCACCAAATTGGTCTCCACACCCACAAAACCAGTTCTCAGAAGAAGACATTAATTCAACCACAGTATTCACGATCTTCTTTAGCCATAAGTTACCAGCATGTCCTGGCTGACAAAACAGAACTCTAGTAAGCCTCTTCATTTTGAGAAGGATGTTCCGAATGCATTAATAGTGGACTAACAAAGCATGTATGTTAATTCATACTGTACTTTAAAGGGTGATTTAATGGAGTTACACTTGCATGAAACAGGTGTAAAGCAGTGGTGAATCAAGTCCAGTGAGTAGTATCTGACTCAGTGGCACTATTCACAGAATAAAGTGTTCCTCAACATGAGTAAATGTGGCAGAATCTGTCCCTGAGCAAAGTTTATGTGCATAAGTATTTTCAGGACAGAGCCTTTAGTCAGTAGCCTGCTGAATATAGGGGTTTAGAATGGAAACACTTAGGCAAAACTTAACCATAGCAATTGCTTCTACTTCCACTATGATGCTTAGTGCTCTTACAGGCAAATAAGGCAACGTACAGTATTACTGTGTTTTACAGATGAGATAAACTGAACAAGAAAGGGTGGGTTGTGTGTCCAAGGCCCTGTAGGGATTAGAGGCAGTATTAGAACTCAGACCATGTTCTTTGAGCCATTTGGCCACACTTTTGTCTCACCATTTATTCCCTTATTTTAAATGGCATCTTACTTTTGACATAGTAATTAACATTCAGCCTAGCAGTAAGGTTCAGTTTTTAGAAAAATATCCAAAGGTTCAGATGCTCATTCAAACTTTTTAAGCCACGGCTCCACAAACTATCCGAAATCCTACTCCCACCCTTGTACTGTCTTTTTTTTTTTTTTTTGGAGGGCCTGATCCCCCAGCATATTCAGGGGCTGCCCACTGGCCTACTTCACCCTCCTGTTTCACCCCATCCTTCATCCTGAATAATTTAGGATTTGACCCAGTGCTCCTGGGGGTATCTGTCCCAGAGTGCTAATGGACTGCCAGGAGCAGCAGCCACATCAGTACTCAGGGGAATGTTCCTGAGTCTCATTGCATTAAAGCAGAGTTGAGGACAGGCTGTTGCTTCTGTACAGTTCCTCCTTGGGGATTATTTGCTGGTGGGAAGTGAGCCATCCATCTCTTCTCTGAAAATCCAGGTATGGGGTTGGGAAATAGACAGGTCAGTTCCTCCTTGAAGTAACAAGAGGTTTAAGCAGAAAACCACCTGGCCTTTCTCTGCCACACTCACAGGAAATGGTTCATGGAGAGAGGAGAACTCTATCTAGACATGTTTACTGCACTCCTCACTGTGGTGTCTGAGCACTTGGACCTGTTGGGAGAGGGGGGAGCCTGTCTTGAGGGGAAGGAAGATGGATAGGATTGGGGGAATGACCAGACATCCCTGATCTCTCTCCGGAGCCTGGGACATGGGGTCATCTCTCGGAAAGTTTTGATTTCCTCCAGCTGGAAATAAGAAGTGCAGAACTTCTACCCAAACATTTCAGAATCTCGCAAATTTCAGTTGAGGTTTAAAGAATGGATGAAAGCTGACTAGTGTTCGTACCATATCTAAATAAGTTTGCCCATCACTAACAATAACTACCTTTATGTTAGATGTACCTAAAGGCAATTTTTTTTAGCTTCACCTCCCCATAAATTATTTCCTTTCAGGAATGCTATCAAGCAGAAACAATCACCTATAAAACCAGCTGCCTGCTAATGAATTCAACCAATCAGCCCTCACCCTAACCTCTGAAAACTTGTCTTTACCTTGAGTTGAGTTGTATGAGTAAAATCATTCTCTCCTTATTCAATACTAACCCCTTCTGGTGTTAAGCAGCTAACTGCAGTATGCAGGAGAGCCAATCCCTGTATTTGAATTGGGAACAGAATACTATCCTGATCAAAGGCTTTCTGAAAGTCCAAGTACATTACATCCCCTGGACCATCCTTGTCCATGTTTGTTGACCCCCTCAAAGAATTCCTATAGTTTGGTAAGGCATGATTTCCCTTTACAAAAGCATCTTCCCCAATATATTGTGTTCATATGTGTGTCTGATAATTCTTTTCTTTGCTATTGTTTAAATCAGTTTGCCTGGTACTGAAGTTAGGCTCACTGGCCTGTAATTGCCTATCTACCCTTTTTAAAAAATCATCATTACATTAGCTATCCTCCAGTCATCTGTTACAGAGGCTGATTTAAGCGATAGGTTACATACCGCAGTTAGGAGTTCTGCAGTTTCATTTCTGCGTTCCTTCGGAGCTCTTGAGTGAATACCATCTGGTCCTGGTTACTTATTACTGTTAAATTTATCAATTTGTTCCAAAACCTCCTCTAATGACACCTCAATCTCGGACAGTTCCTCAGATTTGTCACCTAAAAAGAATGGCTCAGGTGTGGGAATCTCCCTCACATCCTCTGCAGTGAAGGCCATGGGATGCAAAAATAGTTAGAACAAGCAGAAAGTTTTATAAATCAAAATGGGGTTTAGAACCTGCTGGTAACTCCTTCCAACACCATTCTAGCTAAACTTTTCCTCTCCTCTCCTAGCTGCCTGGCCAGCTGCCTTTTTCACTTCACTCCCCAACCCAGCCTCTTACTTTCCCCCCTATTTAGCCACTGAAGGCAGCCTGGGAGTTTCCTGTGGGCCCATTTCATAGGCACCAACTTTTTCCTTTGCTGGAGAGTGCTCAACCCCTGCTCCGCCCCCAGCCCGACCCCCACTCCACCCTTTTCCCCAAGCCCTCACCTCTTCCCCACCTCTTTCCGCCCCCTCCCCCAAGCGCGCCCCATCCCCGCTCCTTCCCCTCCCTCCCAGCACCTCCTGCATGCTGAGGAACAGCTGATCATGGCAGCCAGGAGGCGCTAAAGGAGGGGGAGCAGTTGATCGGTGGGGCCACCGGCGGATGGGAAGTGCTGGAGGGGAGGGAGGAGCTGGCTGCCAGTGAGAGTGCTAAGCACCCGCTAATTTTTTTCTGTGGGTGCTCCAGTTCTGGAGCACCCAAGGAGTCAGCACTTATGGCCCATTTCCCTATTTGGGACGACAGAGCTAGGGAGAACAGTAGAGCTTCTCTTTGCAGCTAGATGAAAAGAGTTGAGGAGTAGCTTGAGGATCTGCTCCCCAGTGTGCAGGCAAGGGCCAGAATGTTTCTTTAAAGAAGGACAGGGAACAGGACTTTGGAATATAGAGACAGGCAGATTTCCTTCCTGATCCCTGGTCAGTTGGAAACCAGGGTAGTGGCTGGGGAAAACGTTCTGCCCTTTTGGGTAACTCACTGGGAAATATGGGCATTTACCAGTTTCAGGCTGCTATGGGTGGGGGGGGGTGGGAAGGAAATAAAATTTCCTTTTAGAGTTGATGTCCTGGGTATAAAAATGCTGGAATAAAGCACTCCCAGTGGAATTAGATTATTGAGTTGAGTGCACGTGAGAAATCCAGAGGTATAAAACAAATGCAGTTTGTTCCAAGCTATTCTATAGCTGCTAAAATACAGGATGGGTTCTTGTTACCACACAGTGTATGCAGGGGGTATGTAGCCATCTGTATTCTATCACGCCAAAGTAACCATGAGTCTAAATCAGTGGGAGCTGGGTAACGGCATCAAGTGATACTGTCAAACCAGCAATTCTACCAAGTAAAGAAAATCATCATTTGATCAGACGGCTTTAAATATGGTCATGTTACTAAAGAGGTTACCTGTTTGGTAAAAGTATTTTAGGGCTATCAACCAAACTACAGAGTAACACAATTTATATTACATAATTATTAATACCATTATACAGTGCAATTTAGTGCATGAATGTTGATGGCATTTATTATGCAATTAGGTGGAGCACATGTTTAGGAAGCAGTTCAGGAGCTAATCATGATTGTTCACATGATCTGGCTTGAACCATATGATGGACTTCCTCTGTATAGAAAGAACATGCATTTGTGAAGCAGTTAGCCTCTGTCTGTTGATTTTGCCACAACTCGTCCTCATACTTGTAATATTAGCTTGTGGTTTACTCATGGAACTGTCTGTCAAACATTGATTTGATTGAACTGTATAAGAAATAGGAACTTCGAATTATTTCTTATACCAGCGGTGGAATATTTTCAAATTATTCACCATTTGAACTGTACAAGTAACAAAACTAAATCTCATCAGAAGTACTACATATTGTCAAGGTAAGTCCATTTATATTTATATTCATCATAGTGTGAGTAACAGCACAGTAAAAGATTAACTGTAACTTTTATTTATTGTATTTCTCTTTGTTCTGTACCCCCCTTTTCCCCTCCTTCACCCCACATATGTTGTTCAGTTGCTCCTAATATTCTTAAATAATTTATTTTGAGGCTGAAATTTTCCATCCAGGATCTCAGAGCTTTAATTTTGTATTTGTGAAAATGCCAATAAAATCAGTTCAGGCTTTTTGAGAAGGGTGTGTGCTCGCATGAGAAAGAGAATGTTTCCTTATGTTCTGATCAGAAACTTTGTGTACAAAACTCAACAAACTAATTTATCCAACTCTGTTTATTTTGTACATTTCAATGAGATCCACAAAATAAGCCATGTTTCAAGGAAATTGGTTCAGTGCTATTTGAGTTACTTGCAGGCGCAGTATGGATTTTGTCAGGTTTCATAGCTTGATCTAAAGCTTAAAAACTTGCAGATATTAACTTGCAGTACTGTGCTATTAGGGTTTTTTGCTCAGTCTAAAGTGGCTTCAATCACCAGGGGCACTCTGGAGATCCATGTTTACTGATATTCATGTTTGATTCCCGATGTGAAACAAAAACCAAAATTTTAAAATTCTCCAAGAAAAGGAATGGCGCTCTGGCTCTAGAGCAGTCTGCCTGGTTGATTGCCCTTGAGCCACGGACCCTGGAAGTCCTGGGATCCCTAACTCAGAGGCAATCCAACAGGCAGACAGCCAAGGAGCCTAGCAGGCAAGTTGCCAGAAAACCAAGCAGGTTTCTGATAGATCCCGGCAGTCAGGGTTTTATTGGATTCCTGCCAGGGTCACATCAGAACTTTGTCAAAATTGAAAAATCTCTACTAAATGTTTTGATTTTGATGAATGGTAAAAACTGACGACAAAAATTTGTTGGGATTTTGCTGACCAGCCCTAGTATGCATAGTAGGAATTGTGTTTTAAAGAGCTGAATGAGAGAATATTTTATTGGTCTAAACATCAGGGTTTAAATATTTTGTTGCCCTGGGAGCAAAGGGTCAGATCTAGGGAGGGTTGACTCAGCCCCTCAGCCTGTAGGTGGATAAATTGAATTCTATTCAATTTACTATGTGAATTTTCCAATCAAGACCTTAAAAATGAAAGCACCCCTCTGCTCCTTGTGGATATTAAAGAGTGTGTGGTGCATATTGTAAGAGCAGGGGTCAATGTATGATGGTTTTCTACTATGGTTGTACAGCATCCCAAATGCCAGTTGGCTGCTTCCATCCACACCTGAGGTACTGAGGTTGCGTGACTGAATATGCCAAGTATGTCAATATGATAGATGGTGTTTAAATGCAAAGGAACATTACTGGATATGTTACTGTGAAATGCTGGATTAGGATGGCCACTCACAGGAAACTGCTTAGTTTCATAATCATAGAATCATAGAATATCAGGGTTGGAAGGGACCTCAGGAGGTCATCTAGTCCACCCCCCTGCTCAAAGCAGGACCAATCCCCAATTAAATCATCCCAGCCCGGGCTTTGTCAAGCCTGACCTTAAAAACTTCTAAGGAAGGAGATTCTACCACCTCCCTAGGTAACGCATTCCAGTGTTTCACCACCCTCCTAGTGAAAAAGTTTTTCCTAATATCCAACCTAAACCTCCCCCACTGCAACTTGAGACCATTACTCCTTGTCCTGTCCTCTTCTACCGCTGAGAATAGTCTAGAACCATCCTCTCTGGAACCACCTTTCAGGTAGTTGAAAGCAGCTATCAAATCCCCACTCATTCTTCTCTTCTGCAGACTAAACAATCCCAGTTCCCTCAGCCTCTCCTCATAAGTCATGTATTCCAGACCCCTAATCATTTTTGTTGCCCTTCGCTGGACTCTCTCCAATTTATCCACATCCTTCTTGTAGTGTGGGGCCCAAAACTGGACACAGTACTCCAGATGAGGCCTCACCAATGCCGAATAGAGGGGAACGATCACGTCCCTCGATCTGCTCGCTGTGCCCCTACTTATACATCCCAAAATGCTATTGGCCTTCTTGGCAACAAGGGCACACTGCTGACTCATATCCAGCTTCTCGTCCACTGTCACCCCTAGGTCCTTTTCCGCAGAACTGCTGCCTAGCCATTCGGTCCGTAGTCTGTAGCGGTGCATTAGGTTTTTCCGTCCTAAGTGCAGGACCCTGCACTTATCCTTATTGAACCTCATCAGATTTCTTTTGGCCCAATCCTCCAATTTGTCTAGGTCCCTCTGTATCCTATCCCTGCCCTCCAGCGTATCTACCACTCCTCCTAGTTTAGTATCATCCGCAAATTTGCTGAGAGTGCAATCCACACCATCCTCCAGATCATTTATGAAGATATTGAACAAAACCGGCCCCAGGACCAACCCCTGGGGCACTCCACTTGACACCAGCTGCCAACTAAACATGAAGCCATTGATCACTACCCGTTGAGCCCGACAATCTAGCCAACTTTCTACCCACCTTATAGTGCATTCATCCAGCCCATACTTCTTTAACTTGCTGACAAGAATACTGTGTAATAGCAATAATAAATGTTGCTTAATTAAAGCAATATTAGAATCAATTTAACTAGTGCCAGACAGTTATTCTGGTATTCAACCCGATGTCCACTAAGCGTAAAATTCTTAGTTGTGGTGTTTTTATATATAAGTTACAAAATAACAGTTATGGGGTATTTTTCCTGTGTACTTTATTAACTGACCCTCTTTGGGCTGACAGTGAGGTTTGAACCCTGGAATTACAGTGCAAAATGCATGAGTCACTACAATTTTAGCCAAATGAGTAACTCTGCATTAGCTGGCAGCTGTAATAAACTTGCACCCTCTTCTGGGGACCAGCCACTAGGTAGGGACAAAGATCCACATTCCCCTAGTGTTGGTTATACTTGTTTAGTCAAGGGCAGCTGGGTTCAGGAGTCATGAAACCAACCGAATCTGAATTATGGAATTTACAAACTTGACTAGCAATTATTACCCTCTTTTCTCCTTCTTTTAATAGAACAAACATACAAAATACCCTACAAAAAATAAAGGAAATTTCCATTTCAGTGCAATCTAAAAAACTAGCTCAGTATTAAGACTATCTGCAATGACTGAAGTCAGCAAGCTGATGTTTTCATTCAGCATTTTAGAACCATTCTCAGTTAGCGTGGCTCTTTCAACTTTAAATATTAATGTGGTATGAAGTTGTATAAAACTTTAAAAGCAAAATAAGAAAAAAAATCCTTCTTCTGCAAAACTTTCCAACATTAATCTCCTGGATGATGCTGTCCTATCTTCATCTGCTGTTTATATCATTTCCCTGAGTATCATCTCAGTGTGTCTGATATGTTGTTCCTGTTTATTTACATATTATTTTTCTATGTTATTTATTATTTATCTCAGCAAAGTTGGGGCTCCGTTGTGCTAGGCGCTGTACAGACATACAAAAGGACAATCAATGACAAAAGAGCTAATGGGGATCAGGTGGGTTTGAGAGCCTGAGCTGCAACATCTACACAGCTATGTTTAGCATGCTAGCTCGAGTTCTGCTAGCGCAAATCTGTCTACCTAGGCTAGATGGCTCTCTCCCAGCTGGAATATAGATGTGCCCTCTACAAGCTTAGTCCTGCAAACACTCTCTCATGCAACTAGTCCCGTTAACTAGTTATGGCAATAAGGTTTATATAATCAGGCCATTAGGGGCCCGGGCCTACTCCCATGTTGAAGACAATGGCAAAATTCCCAGGGGGGAAATCCTAGCCCCACTGAAGTCAACAGGAGTTTCCCTATTGACTTCAGTGGGGCCAGGATTGCACCCTCATTATCTTCAGTGATGGAAGATCTGTAAAGTCCTTGAGGAAGAAATCTTGGGCCTGATTATAATCTCACAAATGAGATCAGAACGAAGCCTGCTGTCTTTTAGCATGGTTGTGAGCCGCCATCAATATATACAGTGCTTCTTAATCATGTATTTTTATTCATTGCAATTAGTGAAAAAAATCACCCAATATTTGAGTCATTGTTTCAGAGTAATTTAAAATATTTTTCTTTTAAACTTTTTGGTTAATTTTCACACATATTTAAAGAGAAAATCAGTGACACTAGCTTAACATCATGCCAGTAAAGAAGACATGAAGTAAATTATTGAGGTTGACCACACAGTACTATAAATCCAAACTATTGTAAATATCACAGACTAATCCCTCCCTCTCCTGGAACCTTTTAAACAAATATTTTCCATACCTGAAATAAAAAATAAGTGATAATATAATCTCTTGTTAAAGGCCAGATTTTGATTGTTTTATCGCATGAGCAGACCCAATGATTTAACAGGCCTGCTTGTGTATATAGGGTGATCACAGGTAAGCCATACGAGTTTAAGTTAGTGTTCTGATTTTTTGCACAGTAGCAAGTACTTGTAGTTATATATACTTTAGACATTCAGGTATAATAGCCACACACTTATTAATAATTATAAATCAGATGAAGGAAAAGTGTACTGCATAACCATGCGAAATACATATGATGGGCCCAGTGGACTCCAGGGGTGTGTGGGATGTAAATTAGGACAGATTTTGTCTCACTTTCTCTTTGTTTTAACCATTTCCATAGTACCCATACCATTGTCTAATATAGCAAGAGATCAAGTCATTCCAGTCAGCACAATACTGTGTACTGAATCTGCTTACAAAGGATATGCTAAAGAAATACAGCCATTAGCATTTCCCCTGTATTTGACACAGGCCGTGTAATTTCCATGGCATACCACTGCCTACAGTCTCTACCACAAGAGTCTGCCAGTGTATCTTAACACCTTGCCACTTTAGAGGGCTGTGTCAACTACACTTGTTTGCAGTGCGTTTTGCTGATCTTTCTTACTACACGAGGATGTGGGCTTAGGGAAGCAATAAATCTCTTTCTCTGTTGTCATGTGAAAATAAGTTCAGTCACTTAGAAATATAACACCATTTCCAGCTGAACCTAATATGAACTGGATAACTCTTTTGCATGGAAGAGAAAGGGAACATGTTCTGGGGATTAGAGTAATAACTTGGGAGTCTGGAGTGCTGAATACTGATCCTTGCTCTAACACTTAACGTGCTGTGTGCCTTTCAAATAAGAGTGCTGGGAAAGTCACAGTGTAAGGCAGGGAGCCTCAAAACCCCTGGTCACAAGAGAATGGGACAAGGGTCCCTGCCTAGAGACAGGTGATGGCTGGAGACCTGAGGCCTGACTGGGCACTCCTGGGATGGACCACAGAGTGGTGGAACATATAGGTACAGTTATCCTGAAACTGAGACATTCAGCATTTCTGAAAATGGAGCCAATTTCTTAAGGGGCCTGAATATGAATTTGCGTGCCGAACTGTAGGCACCCAAGTTTGAAAATTTTCCTCTCCACACTCCCTTGACCCTTGGATGTTGCTTAGGTAAACATCATGTATTCAGGTTTCAGAGTAACAGCCGTGTTAGTCTGTATTCGCAAAAAGAAAAGGAGTACTTGTGGCACCTTAGAGACTAACAAATTTGTTAGTCTCTAAGGTGCCACAAGTACTCCTTTTCTTATCATGTATTCAGTTCTTTAAATCTTTCCTCATAGTCAATCCCTCCAGTTCCTAAATTCCTACAAATATATCTAATCTTTTTGGTAATGCAGTGTTCAAAATTAAGGCCCCTATTCAGCACAGCACTTAAGCGCATTGGTTTCAGTGGGACTTAAGAGCATGCCCAAGGGTTGATCTGAATTGGGGCCTATATGCAGTAGGCCATGGGGAAGTCTCACCGAAGTCTTAGGCTGTTACCTCCATGCTCTGTGATATGATACCTCAAAATATGGAACCCAAAACAGCGTTGACTCTTTTGGAGGGATGATTGATGGTGGGATAGAGGAGTTTAAAAATGAAAACACAAAATTAAAAGTTACATTTATGTTTTTTCTTAATCAGTCCTGCTGCAGCTAGCTAGTGCAGCATTTATGGTAGGCAAAATCTACTCTTGTGTAGAGAGCGAATATCTGTAAAATCTTCATATAATTGGAGAAGTAAAAGATTGAGTTTCATGTTTGTTGGTTTTGGTTAATAAACAAGACCCCTGATGATGCTTGGCTGTAACATATTTATACTTGCATTTCTCTGTAGTATATAGTGTTATACTTCCCTTTGGACCAATATATGTTTTGCATTTTTGTAAAAGTAAATGTATAGTTTGTGAAAGGGGCTGGACTGGCAGCCCTGAAGACTGATATCATCTGGTTTATTTACAGAACAGGCGTGGGCAGCAGTATGCAGCCCTTCTGCAAACTGCTCTAGTAATATGCCTGAGACAACCATGGCTTCATCTTTAGGGGTTGGAGGGTAGTTAATTCTTCACATTCAATCCCTCTTGTCTCTGTGACTGCCAATAGGGTGTCCAGATTTGGTGATGACACGTTTCCCCTAGAAACTGGATTGTGACTGACAGCTATTAAATAAAAATATAAAGGACCTATTCTCATCTCATGCTGGGGTAGATCAGAAGTAATTCTTTTGAAGACCGTGGAAGTACACACCGTAAATCCAGTGAAGGCGGATCATAATTAATTGCTACAAATATTTTCTGCCCCAAAGATCCATCCTTCAGATCTCTATAAGGAGATAGTCTTGCTCACTAGTTGTTTGAAAGATAATATGTTTTATGCCTATTGTTCTTTTCTTCTACAGCTGAGGCAACGTTTAGAAGAAGGCTCATAAAAGTTTCTTAGTGCAGAAAAGTGCAGCATATAATATGAGTGTAGTGCTAATTCAGAACATAACTATTTTCCTTTACATCTAGTTTACAAGTGGCTTCCCATTCCGTGTTGGACTGGTGGCAGGGGAGGTAACCATTATTCTTAATGATATTTCTACATGCAGTGTCATGCTGCTTTGTCACTGCCAAGTTTTCCTGTAGGGAAAAACTAATCAGCTGACTTGCCTGCTTTAAACTCAGGTATCATGGAGAAGTTAAAGTTCTCAGACTCTGATTTTATGGTGGGTTTTTTAATGTTTTTAAACCTTAAGTTCTTGCAACCTTCTCCCCTCTTCTCCCTATTTACCTCTTCCCCCCCCCCCCTCCGCAGGAATACCTTTTTCAGAGAGGGGATGATAAAGGAAAGCAAGAAAAAAACATAAGTTATGGGGTTAACTCATTTTCTTATTTTCCTGCCCTAATGGTTAATAGTGCATTCTTTCTGTAAAAATCACTAAAGCGTTTTCTTACAAGGCACAGCACATCCAGATAAATCATAAATGATGTTTAAAAACAACCACCCCAAAATGTAATTCTTTGGCTTTTTCCTACAGGATTGCTGTCTCACAGAACTTGCTGATATTCTTCCAAATAGAGTGCAGTTTTTATTTGCTCTGTTTTACATCACATCAGATCTTATCATGAGTCAAAAAGATTTGTCAGAAGAAGCGGAGGAGAGCCCTCAACCCTTATGTATCACATGTGGCCAACCACATTTACCAGAAGAGAACCACCTGTACAGCTACACAGAAGAAGTGGATGATGATCTAATATGCCACATCTGCCTGCAAGCTTTGATCCAGCCACTGGACACTCCTTGTGGTCACACCTACTGCACAGTCTGCCTTACAAACTTCCTAGTGGAAAAGGACTTCTGCCCTGTGGATCGCAAAATTTTGATTCTACAGTCTTGCAGAAAGTCCAACATACTAGTAAATAAACTCCTGGATAAGTTAATGGTTAGCTGCCCTTTCACAGAACACTGCTCAGAGGTTTTACAACGTTGTGACCTTGAACAGCATTTCAAAACTGGGTAAGTCCCACCGCCAACCTTTGTTTTCTGCTTGCTTATTTGTTTGTCTGAGAAGGGACTGAAAGCATCAGTAATCTGAAAGGAGTCCAGCACACTCTGCTTATAATGGACAGTTAATTTAAACACAGATTTCTCAAATTCAGCCCTGATATAAGCTCATTGTATTCAAAGGAGTTAAGTTAGGGCTAAATTTTGACCATTCATTTGAGTATATTCTTATTCTCCGCTCTACAACAAACAAACTCTAATACACCAATCTTTTTTGGGCAGTATCCTGGGGTTGATCATGGAGGATATCTCCATGGTACGTTATACAGTAAAAGTGTGTATTTAATCATCCAAAATGATCTTTGAGTTATTAGGAATAGGGATATCTTAAATATTTTGTAGTTGCTATAAGGGAGTATAAATTGCCTTCTCTTTCTTTAAAAGTTACCTATATATGAAACTGAGAAGAAAACATATCAGCTAAAATGTTCAAAAGCACTTCAGGCCCAAATTCAGAAATGACTTAGGCACTTCAGAAGCCTAAATCCCATTGAAAGTCAGTGGCACTTAGGTACTTAAGTCACTTTTGAAAATGATACTTAAGTTACTAAATTATGAAGGTGCTTTTGAGCCCTTTACCTGTGACCTTCAATGATGCTATCCTGCTCTACACCACCCAAGGATCTGGCCAACTTTGCGTTGTCAAAACTGAAAGACGTTTTAAAATATGGGCCCCCAACATGCATGTGCTTGTTCCTTAGTGTTTCTGCAACCATAATTTGTGGCTGCATATTGGTCACATGTACTTCTGAAATCAGATTTCATTGCTCACTCTGATGGTATCTTAAACCTCATGATTTAATCGCCTCCTTTTTTTTAATTTCCTGGTTCTGATTGTTTTTTTGATCAGCTGTGGTATGTTCTGTGTTGTTTTTAGCTTTCTTTCAAGGGGGATGGCTTAGCAGTGTCACTTAGAGTTTTAACCTTTGGCCAATACTTTTTTCATGCCTCAGATAAGAGTATTAATAGTGATAGCAGTGAACTAACAATAGTACTCTGGCTGTATAATAACTGGCTCAACAGCATGTGTCTACTTCCTTTCTCCTACCCGCCTGACCAAGCAGACAACTTCCACAGGTGCTCCCCGAGGTTCCAGCTCAGCAGATCTGGAGAAAGTGGGCCTGTGGGGAGACAGTATTGGCCAATCTAGTGCTATCTTTCCCTGACCCCTGAAACCTGTGGGCCAACCCAGTACAACTTAATGCTGAACAAGTCATTTAACTGGTTCCCCCCTGCATGTGGAACCCACTTTGTTTCCTGAGGATGATTCTATGGGCTGAGTTACAATAGAGCCAGGGGCCAGATAAAAGATAGGAGGAAATGCAGAGAGAGCAGAGCGTCTTTGTGGATGGTACTTGGGTAATCTACAGTTTTTGAGGGACAAACCCAGTGCACTTTCCATGAGGTCATGAGGCAACCCACACAAACACACCCCTCCCCAAAGGAAGAGTTAAGAGGAAACTTCATGAGTACCAGCTGGCTGTTTCCTTGCCCCTACACGAGAATGACCTTCCTATGGGACTTTCAAACCCTATATTTGTAGATACCCGGAAGCGTATTAATTGTTTAGATACAACCATTTGGTAATTATCACTACCACTCTTTGTTGCTTATGACTACTTTAGCCCAGTGAGGTGCAGAAACCCCACTTGCAGTCTGAATTCCAGTTCATAATAGTACAGGAGACGAAGGGCTGCGTGTGCTTCAAACTGGGAATCTGTCTCATCTAGGCACAACGCAGATTGAAATGGCAATATTCTGTTTAGCACTGGCAAATCAATATGAGGGGGAAAGGTGTATGATTCTGCTAATAAAGTAGTCTGATCCTTGTGGAGGGAGCAATTCAAACCCAGGCTGAAATCTCCGCTAAATGTGACTGTTGTTCTCAGTGAATAAATCAAAGTGGATTCTATTAGAGTCATCAGTGTAGCCAGCTATTGCCACATTCTTTTATAAATCAGTCTCTGGCTTGTTCTTTTTCTCAGCAAGAAGGAGGGAGCTTTCATTTTATAACAGATGAGATCATTGATAGGACAAGGTGAGTTTCCTGCATATTTATGCTGGTGCTTAATAAGAGAACTTTAATTGCTTATAACTGGAATCGGCACAAACATGCATTAAGAACATTCTCATTTAAAATTAGTTATTTGTATTTTAAAAAGACAGAGAAGACGTGTCCTTGGTTCATATTTAAATTACCTTTGGACAAAAACATCTAGCTGAATATTGAGGATTTAGATTGGTTATTGATTCTAGTTCAGTCAGTTAAGCTCCTTTGTGGTATTTTACTTTAAAAAGGTGTGGTCATCCTACATTGCTTGCTTTGGAGCTGCAGCGGGGAGGGAGGTTCATTTGCCATGTTGAGACTATTGCACCCTACTCTGATGCAGTTTAGCTCATAACCCATCTGCTTCTGGCCAGTGATGTAAATGTACCAGCTGCTTCTGAAGAACCACTCTGAATACTGCAGGAGGCAGGTCTCTTTCCTGTGCATCAGCCTGCTCTGCAGCATAAGTCACTATCTCGCCAACCATGCTGTGCTGTCCCTAAACCCTCACATCTACCCATCTGAGAATCAGATCAAGTAATCTTCTTACAGGTCAATGATTTTTCAGCATAGCTTCGTTTAAGGGATTTAAATTTGATTCATAATGTGCTACCAATTGTGTTGAAATGGAAAGGCTCGTTTAGAAAGGGTTTGGCTGACGAGCTTGAAGTTCTGTGTCCCATCAGCAGGCAGAGAAAAAGTGGGAAGGAGAAAACCTAGCAGCAGTGCCAGCCCTACCCTGAAAATGAAGGCTCTTCTGTTACTGGTCCTACCTTGGCTAAGTCCTGCAAACTACATAGACAATGTGGGCAATCTGCACTTCCTGTACTCAGAGCTGTGAGTACTCACAGTCGTGCTGTTGTTGTGGTCTCTGTGTGTGTCTATGTATTGTCTTTTTAATGGGGAAATTCTCGGTATGCAATACCTGTGTGTGTGTAAAAAGAAAAGGAGGACTTGTGGCACCTTAGAGACTAACCAATTTATTTGAGCATCAGCTTTCGTGAGCTACAGCTCACTTCATCGGATGCGTGTGTAACTACAAAGCATCTTGCCAAAGGCTTAAAACAATGCCACACACAGCCTGCATCTGATTGGAAGGACTAATAATAGCGATGTTTCTCTAACGCTTTCCACTTTTGAAATATGGAAGCAGCTGAGACAAGCTGAGCGAAGCAGTCTTTCTGTCTCCTTGTCAACTTTGCTTTTCTGGGCTGGTGTTTCTGATTGTTGGGTTTTTTGCCCCTTTGTGTCTCCTTTTCTGTCCATAAATAGACTCAAACAGAAGATGAGAGTAGAGCATGGGATCTCAGATACACACCCTTTGTGTGTGTGCTCATGTGTTCTCTGTGTAAATCTGCACCCCTTTGGTAAAACACCCCATCGTTGAGAACTGTTTCCCATACATAGTTCACTTATGAGAGGAAAGAAATCCCCCATGTTTGTGTTTTTTGCCTATAGCAGAATGTTATTTTCTCTTTAATATTGCCTATTTTAAATGTAATGATCCAATTTACATCATCCAGTGTGTTAAAAACATAACTGACCTTGCCAAAGCTTACAATAAATATTCTGTCACTTCATGCGTGGTCAATAAATGATGCTAGTTTAATGCTTAGATGCAATAGTAATAGGTGCTGTTTAAATGCAGTTAAATATAGCTATGCATTATAAGAATATTAGCAAATATGGTCTGAAGTAAAATAGGTTTTATTAATTTCAACATGTTGCTTGAGATGAATGAATGAAGTGGCTTATTTTGCTCAGGAATTGATAAGAACAGTTTTAATCCACAGGGTGTGTTTGTGGTTGTATTGTCTCTGCTCTCATACCAAACTCGTAGCATTTGAGATAACAAAAAGTCCCCTTTTGAAAATCTTGTTTGATGTGCATGACAGCTATTAATAATTCAGTAATTCTTTATGGTGCTACTCAGGATTTCTGCTCATTCCAACTCGTACAGTCTTTTTTAAATATTAAAAAGAATGTGGCTTAGAAGATCATAGCCAAAATGCTAAATTAAAATCAGGGTTGTGCTAAGAATGTTCATTAAAAAAATAAATCACTTAAGCAAAGCAAGCTATAGAAATTCAAGCAGAAACCGGAGCAGATGAACATTTATAATGGAAACAATGGCATCTGGGGCATGCAGTTTCCAGGAAAGCAAACTGATGAGATTAATCAGAGCTTGTGTATACACACACACACACACACACACCCACACACACACCCCTGTTGCTTTTTCTTGGGGAATTCTGGTTCGTTGGCTTTACAGGGATAAAGGGCTGCTATATACAGTAGTTATTCATCTCCAATTTACATTAACCTTCCAGCCAACAAAAATGTTAGTCACCCTATTTAGCTGTTCTTGTAGAGACACACATTCGTTGCCCAGTGGCTCTGGAATTGGACGTGCATCTCCAGTTATGAGAAATGGGAGATGCGCATCTAGTCCCCTGGGAACTGGACTGAAACACATCCCAGCCACAAAAGAGTAGTTTAAATCACTGAGGATAGGGTATGGATTGTGTGATTGGAGACTATTTCTTTAACATACAGGAGCATTGGTTGGTATCTTCTCTCTTTGACATAATTCAAAAGGACATCGGGCAGTTTGTGCTAGTTTTAGACTGGCTGCTGTAATTTTTCCTCTTTGTTTTTCTGTGTTGGCTACTGATGGATACTGCTCAGTCGGTGACATATTCTGTTAACATACGGGTTGGATTCGAGGCCCACTGTAACATCAGTAGTTGAAAGGGAGAAATGCTGTTTTCAGTCTGTTTAATCAGATTGCATGAATTTTTTAAGCCTGCTGGTTGCTTTTTGGGTTACTTGGACACATTTTCCAGTGTGTGTTTCTGTATTCTTAAAGATTTGTCTGTTTGACAAATTCAGTATCAGTACCACAGACAGTCTACAGGCTGTGTAGGCAAGTTCTTAACCCCCTGCCCTTTAGTGGGCCAGGCTGGGGGCAGGCAACATTTTTAATCCCTGACACAGGCAACAGAAAGAGTTAGTCCATCACTGTGTGCAACAGTTCAACTTATGGGTGTCACTGGAAATTAGATTGCAATAAGTGGAAATATTTATTTACCACCACCTACACTTTTGGCTGCAGGCCAATGTAAGTATTGAACTTGGTCGGAACTCACTTTATTGGCATGCACCAAAAAGGCGTCATCTGAGGGGGCAGGACAGCACAGGAGTGGCTGCCAAAGGAAGAAATTGGTGCACTCTGAGCATGAGTTGGTGTTGGTGTGAGGCTAGATGAAGGTCTTGTGAAGGTCCACATTGGACAAGAGCTAGAGAATGAAGCAGTAAGGAGACTCCCTCTTCCTCCCTGTATCTTCTTTTCTATATCACCCTGTACTACCATAATTTACTAGGTACTAAGCTTCAAGAAAGCCAGGAAAGGGGCATTGAAGGTAGGAATGCCAGGTTTTGTTCTACACAACAGCAGAATGGATGATCTTTTGGGGGTGGGGATCATGATACAGCCCTGAGTCCCTTCTGGCCTCTAGGGAGACATGTTTTTGAGCTATGGAGAGGGATTGGCTGTCCTCTTTCAGCAGAGTATAGGAGGAGCAAAGATGGGGAGAAGGCTATTGTAGAGCACAGAGCAGAGGAGACTCAGACCTCTCCTTTCTGGGATAGTTGAGGGAGGGGATATTGGTGAGAGGAGTATCAAAGGGGCTTGGGGCCCTTCATCTGGGACCATGTTGGTGGGAAGATAATGGTGCATGTGTTGCAGGGTTGCATGTGTTGGGGGAGGGGGTTTGTCCCTGAAGCCCAGGAGAAGCATCCTCTCTGGGATTTCCCTGGGGTAGAGTGTGGGATGTTGTCATTTTTAGCTCTCTACTTTTTTGCAGTTTGTTCAAATTAGGAAAAAATAATATTTGGTAGTTACAGGTAATCTCGGTGAGCAAATGTCAATCTCCCGTTGAAGTCACCACCACTGAAACCACTTCCCCAGGGAGGATGTCCCCTCCCCTTAGGACACATAATACATATTGCTCTCATTTTCTTCCAGAATATTTGACAGATGTTTAATATTATTGGGATTTATTATTAGACCAGATTGCTTCATCCTGCAGAGAAGCCCTTAGGATAGTGCTAGAAGGGCAAGCCATGAAGTTTCCCATGCCAAGTCTCCTTTCTGTTGTTCAGAGGAGTGGTGGGAGAAGGTGACACACAAGCCCACACAACTCCTGAAATCCATGCAGGGGAAGCCATAGGAGACCCACGCCAGCTGCATTGTTTTGAGGATCCACTCCCCCTCCTCTGCTTCCTGGCAAAGCAACTCCAGGGGATAACGTTTTTGCACTTAGATAAAACATAGTAGCACTGTTTAAAAATAAATGGGTTCAAGAAGTTCTTCTGAATGAGGATGGATTTCTTAGTAATTTGGAAACAAAACATGTGGACATCGATGTAAATCATGTATTAACATGAAGCCATTTTACAAGAGCATTCCTTAAGTAAAAGGCATGAACTACTTGTGGAGTCAATATAAAGGCATCAAAAAATCTGGCCCTAACTAAACCTGCTAGAAATAAAATGACAATGGGAAGGATGCTGGTCCAGTTGGTGAGAATTACTCTACTTTTACCTCTGAGGAACTGTTTTCAGCCATGCAAAGAATTAGTTTATTGGTTTTAGCCTAACTTGACCATTTAGTTCGGCTGGTTTGGCAAGACTGGAATAACCGTTGACAGGATTGAGTACTGTGTAGTAAAGTTTACACAGCACCTGGTTTTAGCCAATGCCATTAATTGACCAGCTTCAGAGCACAATTTAATTTGAACCCAAATATTTTTAAATCTATTGTTTTATAGCTGAAGACATGGTTTTTTACCTGTTTCTTGTGTAGTGCTGAAAATTAATTTGCATTCCTTTTAGCATTTGCATTAGAAAGTCTAGAATAACCTCACCAAATTAACTGAAATGGGTTTCCCATTTCATTTTTTTAGGATAATTATTCCTCCAAAAGTTTCTCTTTTGTCGAATTAAAAAACAAACACAGCTGTCTTCTAGTTTCCTTGGATACATTTCATGTATCATAAGCATAGTTTGGATCAAGCTACTAGGAGAAGGAGGACTTCCTTACAAAATGAGAGATGATGGTTAAAAATCATTTCATAATTTAAAGGATTGGTTTCAAGACAAATAAGCCCAAAGGCCCATGTTTTCAATAAAGGTCCCGTATTTGTGCATGCACAACTTGCCAATGCAATGGATTGGCTCTGATCCTACAAAACTTTACACATGTGAGCAACTTTGCACCTATGAGTAGCCCCACCATGAGTGAACTTAATCCTGATCCTAAAGGTTTGGAGGCTAACTATTGCACTGGTCAATTTCTGCATTGTACACTTTCAGTGTAAGTATTTGTAGGACTGGTGCTTTGGGGCTTAGTTCTACAGGATGCAAGTTCTTAGTTCTGGCCCCAATTCAGCACAGCACTTAACCACACTTAACTTTAAGAACGTGAGCACCCCGCTGAGTTGGGACTACTCACATGCTTAAATAGAAGCACATGTGCTTTACTGGATGGAGCTAAGGTGCACAGGAGTAAGCCCGTAGTGCAGTACATATTGCATTCACTGTCACCTCTGACAGAATTTATAAACACAAATCCCATTCGCACATGAGTGCTAGTGCATCAAAAAATTGTGAATGCCACTGACTGTGGACACACAAATGGCCTGGTTGAGGAAAATTTGTCCCAGAATTAAGATTTCTAGTTTTTTAAGGAACAGAAATGTGATGCAGGCCCAGGTTCAAAAGAAAATATCATTCTTGAGCAGAAACCATGAGAACCTTTACATTGAATTAGTAGCCCAAAACAAATTAAAATAGTCCTATTTCCAGTGTACTAGAATTGGATGGATCACAAAAAAAACAAAACTGAGGACCAACAAAGAGGAAATAGCTATTTTTTTGGACTGTGTTTGTTAGCTTCAGATGTTCTCTACAGCCTTGCGAAAGGGGCTGTGCTGGAAACTTGGTGCCTCTGGTGTCTTTGGTAAAAAATCTCTCCAGTCTGTTTGGTTCTGTAGACTTCCTGTCTCTATCTTCTTTGGGCCTCCCCTGATCTGGATATTATCTTCTGGCTCTAAGCCCTCCACTTTGTATGAGCAGCTACTGCAGGATGGATGAGTAATAGGGCCTGGAAATTTTCAGCCTCCCTTTTTACTTCTCCCCAACCCCTTCACTAGAGCAGCACACCCTCCCATTAGTTATTCTTCCACCAAACTCCTGGGATCTCTTACAGTTTCCAGCAGCTGTCACTTCCCCCAGCTTGAGGGTGATGACCCCTACCTGGTGTCTGGCCCTACTCTGACTCTCCCTTTCATTCACCGTGGTGTGTCTTTCCAGTCCTGATCTCTGCTTAGTATCTGTTCTGTCTCCTTAACTTGATTTACCCGCTCCTCCCTTGTGACTTAACCTTCTATCTCTACCAACGCCACTCTTCAACTGCTTTTCTTTTTTCTTGGACTTGCTCCTTTCCTCTCATCAGCAGCTCTCTCCTGCTGAGAGTGGAGACCAACAGGGCAGATGCAAAAGTACAAAGAAGAGGCCAGACTGTGCAACCCTCACACACATTGGTAAGCATTTATTCACACAAGGAGGCCTATTGAAACCACTGGTACTACTTGCATGAATAAAATGCTCACCAGCCCAAATAAAGGTTGCAAAATCTGGTCCAAAATGTTCAAAATGCTGTAACTTTATTTAATTGGATTTTAAAAGATTAACATATCAGAGCAATGAGTCACAACTGCTGCAGCCGTGCAATTCTATTATTGCATCCTCCCCTTCCCCATGCATGGTACTAATACTACTAAGCATCTAACCTGTGCAACACCGAAACAGGCTGGCAGACCCATCCATGCTGCATCAGTGGGAAATCATAACAATCATAACACTATGCTGTGAGAAAACTGCCATTTAGGACGCAAGCAGTGCTCTCCTAAATTGTACCTGACTTAGACACCTGAGTTCCAGGCACCTTAGAAAGTCCTCAGAAAGACAGACAGTGCATCCATGGATCCAGCTTCCAACAACATGTCTTGTTGTATAGTTGCCTTATCAAGAGTAAAGATATAACATTGGTGGGGCTGAGTGAGCAGATCCCAAACTCTGTGTTGCCAACTTTAGAGTTATTTGATGCTTTACTTAAAGCCCCAGCTCCTGGACTAAATTGATTATGAGAGAATCTCTCGTCTTTTTTTTTTCTTTTTTAAAAGTAAATTTCTATTCTTCATGGTTGCAGGAAAAAGTTTGAGAATGTGACCTCAGAGCACCACTCAAAAAGCATAAGGAAAATGAAAAGAACCCTTATTTATTTATTTTTAAATGATTTTTAAGCTAATGTCATGGTTTGGGGGCACAGGGGCTAACTCACGATTTTTGAACATTTGGGGTCAGCAGTGCTGCACCACTAACTCTCCAGGACACATTGTTACAGACAATGCTGCAGGGTAGGAGGCAGAGCAGAAAGGAGCGGCTTCCACTTGACACTGCCTTTTATAGGCAGCAGCAAGCCAATCCCAGTGACTGACCAATAGCAGTCCTCCTACCAGGAAGGGAGTGCCCTCCGTTGGTGGATGGTGTGATGCCACCCAGTCACGTGGCTGCTCTTCAGGCCCTCCCAGGACAGTCCAACACTGGCTCATATTGCTGGTGCCACTTTCTGCATCCATACCCCTCTACGTCCTTTTAAACGTGTGACGATACAATGCTTTGAAAATATAGAGTGCTATATAATGGCTAAATATTGTTAGTAACACAGGTAAGGGCCATTTTTAAAAAAACAATGTATTGGGCTACATTTATTTCTAAGGTATATTGCTGTTAACTTCAGTAAGATTACACTAGGGACAACAACACTTATCTTTTATAGATTCCTGTAGATCTCTACCAGGGAATTTTGCGTAGGAGGCAGGTTGTTGTATCTGGAATAGTTTAGAAGAAAATGATCAAACCAGATTCTACCATCTGGTGCCTGTGTGAAACTCCCCTTTACCTCATTGGTAGCTGAAGACTGCCATCTGGAGGCAGAATCTGATCTGCGATGATGCTGTGTACATTTTCTGTGACAGTTTCAGGAAATGCTGATGTTAGGCTATGTAAAATAGTATACTCAGCACCTGTAGCGCCCCCTTGTGTCAGGGTTGATGCTGCAAGGGCCCCTTGTATCTGGCGCCTCCTGCAGGCTGCCTTTCACCAGGTCTTCCTTGTCTCTGCCCTCTGGCCAAGTCACATAAAGATCCCGTATGAAAGTTCACAAAATGTCCCAACATAAGAGCCTTCAGCCCACCCATTGGCAGATTCAATGGCCTGCCCTTTGGGATAATCTTCAGCCCTACCCTGGGCTCAGTATTCCTTACATTGGGTTTGCACATCTCTTCCCCAGGGCTGGTAGAGGAACCCTGGCCCATTCTCTACTCTGGGTTCCAGTCCAGGGCCCCTTGTATTAAACAGCTAGGTCTGCTGCTTCAGGTGTGCTTCTGTTCCCTAGGCTGCTTCCTACCCCGAGCCCTCTTGTGCAGCTTCCCTGAAACCTGTGCTTAACACAACCTCCCTTTGGTTCTCAGGCCTCCGCCTTCCCCCTAGTTCCTCCCAGTTTCTTCTTTCTCTGCTGAACTCGCCCCTCTTGGGTTGAGCTGCTCTCTGGGTTTCTCTTCCCAGGAGAGTCCAGTCTCCCCACTACTGAGTACCCTTAGCTTCCTTATAAGTTCCAGATACCTAATGATCCTTACCTAACTCGCCCTCAGCCTCACCCCACCCAGGTCAGGAGGCAATCAATCCGTCGCAGGTGCACTAATTGGCTCTTAACCCCTGAGAAGCCCCCTCCCAGACAACATCAATTAGGGTAAATATTTCTGTAGCCAAAAGTAAAACCTGCACTAGTTGCTAACGTTAAACCACACCAAGCTGAAAAGATAATGCCATAATTGCAGTTGGTACAAAGCTCTATTTTCATGAATTAGTTATGCCTCAGTTATGTTGGATTTTTGTGTAAATTGCCTGAAAAGACTGCATTGCACACCCCTTTTATATAACCTGTGCATTAACGAAACCTTGGTTCTGCCTATCAGAAGCTAGTTCCCAACAGGTGACCTGCTCAAGAAATGATGGGAGGGGACTAGAGAAAGAGATCGAGCATTGAAATGGGGCAGGAAATGAAGGGGAGAAGGTGCAGGCTGGGTATTGCCAAGCAAAAGAAACTGATTCATAATGAGGGCTGCCCAGAAAATAAAAGAAAAAGCTGAATGGCCCAACTTGCTAACCCCTAAAACTGGCCCTGTTCATTACCCTAGTCTTCCTTGCACTAATATGCATTGGTACAGTACATAGGCAGGCCTAACTTGTGCAGCCTCACTTTACTACAATTAACCCAGTTTATCACTGACCTTGGCAGCATGACAAGGATGATATTTTAATCTTGAGATCTTTCTCTGATGAATCAGGCAGAATTCTGCTATCCTGCAATACCAGGGATCAACATTCTGTATCCCATATTTATGTGCTCAATATAAGGTAATTCCTACTCAGTAAATATTTATGGTCCCCTATGGGTATGTCCCTCTTACAGTAGTAAAACAGAGTGGGGAGGGATGGACTTGTTGGGTGTCCAATACGCACACACACATGACCTTTTTGTAGGATCTGCCTTTAAGCTTGTAGCACTGCAGAGCAGCTGGTTGTATTTAGTGACCTTCTCCGTGAGTAGTTCTATCTTTCAGGGCTTAGAATTGATTTTCAGCGTCTTGACGTGTGACCAAGTATCCAAACTGTTCCCCTTGAGCTACAGGCTGATTGTATGTGCAAAGACACCAACAGCACCAGATACAGAGGCAGAGACTTTATAGCAACACAAGTAGCAACATTAGGATAATAAAGTAGAAAGTATGTTTGAGGTTCATTAGAAATGAACTTTTGTAAATGAAGACATAATTTGATCCCTTCTGCTGAATCAGCACTACAGTGGAAATATTCTGTATCACTAGGCTTGGCAGAATTCAGGGTTTTTTTTATAATTCCGATGGATAATATTGATGTTTGTTTTAAAGTATTTTAGATTTTTACCAATTTAAACATTAACAGTTGAGAGAAATTATGGGGCAGCCAACATCACGACACTATACAAAGTAAATATCCTCAAATCAGACTCTAATAAGTGTCCAAACAGCATTTTTCTTTCTTTACCTATCTGTACATTTTGATTGTTGTCAATGGAAATTTTTTTTTTTACAGTTTGTGTATGTCTGGTGAAATTGACACTTACTGATAAAAATCTAATCCTTCCAAGCCTACATATTAGTAAGAAGGGTGTAATATGGTGATTCATGTATTTTAATTACAAAAGGATTTGAGTCCTATAGCTGCATTTTGTTTTAGATGATAGATCAAAGGATATGAAATCAGTTTTTTGAATCACTGAGCCAAATTCATCTCTGCACCTCGGTGGAGTTATATCAAGGATGAATTTGGCTTTTCATAGAATTTGCTTTTCATAGAATGAAGTTGCTTTTCATAGAAATGTGGGGCTGGAAAGGACCTCAGTAGGTAATCTAGTCCAGCCCCCTGCTTTGCGACTATGCCTAGAATTTACTGTTCGACTCATTGGCTATTTTGACAACTGATGCAAAATGTAGAATAAAACACATTCAGGAACATCCTGCTGGAATGGCTTGAGGTTAAAAACTACTACTATACAGAAGGAGCATCATTAAGATACCATAAATTCATCTGTTATAACCAATCATCCTGTGACAAAGTGTATAGAACCCACTATAGCTAAGTTAGATTTAAGGACCTTGTTATCCAAATATTTATTTTTCCTCTATGTTGCATATAGTTGGGTTTGGGGATTTTTTTGTAATACCTCAAACCTCACTGACAGATGATGTCCTGCCTTCCCCAAGATTGTAGGCAGTCAGGCACTTTAGTTATCATCAGGCAGACTATTGTCTTTATCCACTGTAGTCAGGAGGCATAAGTTCCTTAAAACTTCCTGTGCCAAGCCCGAGCCACTGGGCTTGGCTTGAGGGAGGTCCTGTGGGGTCAAGGTGGGAGAGGAGGAAATTGGTCCTTTTTTCTCCCAGGTTCTAGAGAAGCAGCAGTATTGCTGCTTGAACGCCACTGCTGTCAGAGCATGGAAGTAGCATTCCCAGTCAGAAACAGCAAGGAGTCCGGTGGCACCTTCGAGGCTAACAGATTGATTTGGGCATCAGCTTTCGCGGGCTAGAACCCACTTCATCGGATGCATGGAGTGTAAGTTACAGATCCAGGCATTATTATACTGGCACATGAAGAGAAGGAAGTTACCTCACAAGTGGAGAACCAGTGTTGACAGGGCCAATTCGATCAGGGTGGATGTAGTCCAGTCCCAATAATAGATGAGGAGGTGTCAATTCCGGGAGAGGCAAAGCTGCTTTTGTAATGAGCCAGCCACTCCCAGTCCCCATTCAGGCCCAGATTAATGGTGTTACATTTGCAAATGAATTTTAATTCTGCTGTTTCTCTTTGAAGTCTGTTTCTGAAGTTTTTTTGTTCCAGTATGGCTACTTTTAAATCTGTTATAGAATGTCCAGGAAGATTGAAGTGTTCTCTCACTGGCTTTTGTATGTTACCATTCCTGATGTCCGATTTGTCCATTTATTCTTTTACGTGGGACTGTCTGGTTTGGCCAATGTACATGGCAGAGGGGAATTGCTGGCACATGATGGCATTAACATGATGGCATATAACATTAGTAAACGTGCAGGTGAATGAGCCTCTGATGGTGTGGCTGATTCCCAGTCAGAGTAAGTAGTCTTTGTCCATCGGTTGCAATGGCCAGTGGATCCATGCACTATCCTGTTCCCACCCTGCCTTGGTCCACCTCCCAGTATGTCTTATGACTTACTGTATTCGAGTAGCTGAAAGGGCATCCTGTTGCATGAGTGTGGCAGGTGGCCCGAGTAATCCACCATCTGTGCAGTCTCCTCATACAACCAATAAAATTGTTGCTTGCAGACTAGCTGAAGTGCAAGAGTGGTGATTGCTTGAGTTACCTCTGATATCACAGTGGTCTAGGATTCTTGGCATGGCATAGAGACATGTCCTACTGTAGCTGTACACCACATGAGTGTAATTTGTGAAGTCAAAATGGCTAAGAACTCAAATATTGGATAGTAACAGACCGCAAAACCTAGTGGTGATTCAACCTGATGATACTCTGAACAAAATGAGCTCTCCACAACCATGTTTGTAGCTGTTTCCATTGCTTCACATTATTTTAACCTTTTAGTTAATGTCCCAAGGGGAGTAGTGGAGGCTTCCTCACTTGGGACTTTTTAAACTAGACTATACAAAATACTAGAAACTGTACCATATTGAACAATCTTGTATAGAAGGGAGATGGCCTGGATGATCCAATAGATCTTTTTCATTTGTAACTTCTGTAATTCATAGGCGGCCCATTGAAGGTAATGAGTATACTGTGCTCCTATTAGGTGGTGGTGAATGTTTGGGCTGAAACTTATGAGTAAGAAGTAAGATTGTTCTGCTTAATATTCTTAATAGATGCCAGAGCTCGTAGTGATGAGTTAAATTACATGCAGAAAAGCACACATACTGTGTACAGCACATGTAGTAATGCAACAGTTCACAGAACCAGTTCTGCAGTAGTGTTCTGTGAAACAGGAATCTCAAGAGGTAGTTGTGACTTGTGTTGGCCAACACCCAAGAAGTAATCACCAGTAATGTTGGTTTAAACTCTTGGCAAGTATCTCACTGGTATACTAATATCCAATTAATAGTTACAACAACCACCATTACGATCGCACTACTAGAGTCTTCATGAAAAAGAGATAGAGTACAATTATCTTCCCCATGGATGGCATGAATGCAGCATTAATTATCTTGCTATTGGCACTACTGTGGTTATTTTATCATTGGAATCCATTTGGCGAGGGGGGGGAGATTGGAAGTGCAATCCACTTTACATTTAATTGTTTGCATAAATACACGGGGGGTGATTGCATTAATATGTGTACCTGATTCAAATTAGGAGGGGCCATTCTGGGTGCCCCAGGATTGCCAGTACACAGCAGCTTTCTGGCCATGCCCTCTTCATGAAGGGCTATAGGAGATGGCTGTGCGAGCTCTACACCACCTGGTGATCCTCTGTTCTGCTGGTTTTTCAGCTACTATGCATTGTCATGAACCAAAGATCTGTCCCTAGGAATGTGTATGTATTTCCTTTGGTGCTGTGTTTTAATTGTCTGCAGTCCCCCATTTGATGTAGTCTATATGTACGTTTTACTTATCTTGGTCATTTCCAGGGGTTTTAAGCGCACATAGTTTCTAAGTGAGATTTTCTGCTTCCAGTTTCTCCCCATAGAAGAGATTGAATTCCAGTGCATTCTTATTTTATCCTTCCAAGGCATGAGCATAATGGGATCGGACAGTAATGGTTGGTACATTTCACATTTTTGTTCTGTGTCCCCAGTAGTCTAAGCATCTGTAGGTTTGAAGGCACTTACAGTCATAGTCTTTGAATTCAGAATAAATCAGATGAGATCAGAGCTAAACAGGACAGAACATTTAATAAGATATATAGCGCCCATCTAAACATGCATTTAATACATAGAGCTGACAAAGCAAATAAATGTAAAGCTCAAGGATCTGGCTTTTTCAGACTTTAAGCCTGACTAACAGTAATGTGACCTGAATGAAGAAAGGAAGTTTGTAAAGGGAGATTTAGACCAAATGACCTTTTTGTACAGATGATGAACCATAATCCATACTAGACACTTTTGGAAAGCTTCCCCTGCCTCCTCCCCTCCCCTAGACAATGTCCTATCTGTCAGCTAACACTGCGTTTCATCCCTTGTGCTCATTTTGCAGCAGTATTATGGAGGGCTTGTCCTAGCAGCTATTTAAAAAATGCTTTTTAAAGATTTGTGATAGTCTCTTTGCTTGTTGTTAAAGTCAACTAATGATTATGCAAATTTTAATCTGTACTTGATGTCACCTCAGTTATTTCAAATCCCCAATAAATACAAACAATTAAAAAAATCCTAGCATGATTCTGGGCCTAGTAGTGCTTTCAAGCACCAGGATAGCTGGTAGTCAACAGACCAAAGATTTCTGCTTTACTGATAGAGCCTAATTTGTATGCATGCTGTCTAAGGACAACAGATTAAATAATATGTAGCACTTTACTTAAGTCTCTACCTCTTCAAAGTGTTTTATAAACATTAATTAAACATTAATTAATCCTCTCAGTCCCACTCTTAGATAGGTAACTTTACCTACACCTGGTATAGGTAGGTAGCAGCTTATACCTTACAGATACTTTGAGTTAGAGAGAACATTCACATTTGAAATAAACTGAGAGGAAAAACTTCCCTTTAGTATCCTCAGATATGTCTTGTAATCTCCCCACACCTTGTTCACCCCACAGTCATATCTTGCCTTGATTACCTTAACTACAGTCGGTCTGGCTTTCACTCCTTATCCTGTCTATCTAAAATGCTTCTGCCAAAATCATCTTCCTCTTGTCCTTGCTTCAACTAAATTTCTGCTCCTCCCTGAAGCCCTCCTTTGCGTCCTGTCCCTGTCTCACACCACGTCACATTCAATCTCCTTGTCCTCTCTTACAAGATGGTTAATGAAGGGTTTCCAAACTGCCCACAACTGGTAGTGGTATGACTGATGGTTAATGGGGAATTGCCCCAATAGAGTACACTGCACTTTGGCTATGTGATGGAAGAGAAAGATACAAGGACCCTGGACAAATAATAGGACTCTTTTTAAAATAAAAGGCCAAATTATGCTCTCACTGACACTGGTGTAAATCTGGAATAATTCCATTTTATTCAGTGCCTTTACATTGGCCAAATTCAGGCATGACGAGTGAGGGGAGAATTTGGCCCTTGATAATAGTTACTTGTTTAGCTGTGACAGTTGAGGATGGGAGAACTTGAAATTTGTGAGTTCAGAAGTGTGGCTCTGATGCTTTTGAGTTTGTGTTTCCCTTAGGAGAGACTGTTTTTAAAAATGAATGTGTGTAATTCATGTGTGTGGGGAGGGAAATCTGGGGAAAAAAGTGTGAAAATGGAGCAGGGAGTGGGTAGAGTGAAACTCAAACACAGAAACTGAAAAATGTAGCAGTGAGCGGAAGAAAGGCTCATCAGTAGGCTTCATTCTTCTCTCACTTACACTAGTTTTGTACTGGTGTTACTCCACTGATTTTGGTGAGATGACTCTTGATTTACACCAGAGTAAATGAGAGGAGAAACAGGCATTGTGCATGTGGATAGTTGCATATGTATGAACACATGCACACCCCCTCTTTAAAAATGCAAGCTTTTTTTTAGAGCAAGGTACCTCTATCTCCCTTTTAGCTTGAACAACATTAACTTTTAAAAACTGAATCGCTCTCGGAGGTGCAGGAATGAAGGAGTTTAAATTACATAAGTAAAGTTTCACAAACTCCTGTTTCTGCAGATCCTGTGTACGCAAAAAATAGTCGCTTGTGAGCTTCACAGACCTCAGACTCCATGAGCTTTTCCTTTCCCTAGTGAGGATGGCAGGAATTAAAGCAGTTCCTAAGTAGCTGTGAGTTCTTGCATTTTTTTTGTATATATTTATCTTTCCCTGTTAGAAACACACACCATATCTTTCTGACTTCAGACAATTGTTTGTTACAATTTAAGAAGAGTCCCTTTTAAATTAGATATTCCTGATAAAGCAGCACAGCTGACTGAGTGGGAGTGGCAAAAAATGAGACTTCCCAATGAGGACCCTAAGCTTCAGCCAAGAAGTACTCAGCACAATGGTGCAAGAGGTGCTAAAATGCTGTCTCCTAGGCTGCTTTTTTTTTTTTAAATGGGATTATCTCCCCGCGTACACACGCTGCAAGTTAAGGAAGTCTGACAGTGGGTTAGATCAGGCTGCTCCTGCCTATGCTAGTTGCCAGTGTCTCTGTAATGGAAGCTGGAGGTTGCTGAGGCCCAGGGTTGTGCTGATCACCCAGGCAAACCTGGTCCTAAGAGATCTGATGATGAATGGTTATGACTCACCCATGGAATCAAATTTGTTTTTAAAACTCCCTTCATTACACATAAAGTTTGTCATACCCAGACCTTCTTGAGATGCATTTTAAATAAAAGAATCTGAGTATATAAAGTATCAACTTGGAAATATCTATTGTGGTGTCTGCTAATGACCTCCCATCACACTTTTTTTTTCTTTTAATGCTTCCAAAAAATAACAGCTGTTCCATCCAAGGTCCCTTGTGTCAGAGAAGCTCTTGTTGTTATCATTCTCCCCTCCTCTGCCATCCTTCACGAAGAACGCTATTTCCAGGTCTTTTAAACTATTCATATTGGAGAAAAAAATTCTTTTTAGTTTTTAGCAGACCTCTCAAACCAATGACACTTTGTTAATACTTAGGATGAGCAAACTAGTTTAGATGAACAATGATCCTGAAGTGGAACCTCAGATTCAAGCACCCTTGAACTATTGGCAACATTTGGATGTAGATCCAGACAATGTGTCAGGTTCCCAGCTCAGCTAGCTTGCAAATGAAATTAATCAACCAAAGCCTTGAGCTAATTAGGAATTCAAAAAGTCATGGATTTTATTTTCACTGCCCTCTGTTCTTCCCGGTAGAAGTGCTGAAATAGCATGACAATGCTCTCCGTACAGTTAGGGGTCTAGGAGTGTTTTCCCCTCACTATTAGTATTTGTACTACAGTAGTACATAGAACCCCACTCAGATCAGTGCAAGATGCTGTACAAACACATAATAAGAAACAGTCCATGCCCCAAAGAGCTTTCAGTTGTAATAGATAAAACAGACGGCCTGAGGAGAGACAGCCACAGGTAGGCAAAATGACTTTCCCAAAGTACCACAGCTAGTTAGTGGCAGAGCCAGCAATATAATCTGGGTCTGATGAGTCTCACGCAATCTATTCACAGGACCCAACTGCCTCTCCTGGGCCAAATTCTGGCTCTGTTCCATAAATGCAACCCTGCATATAAGGCATCTGATATTAATCTCTGATCCTTTAACCACTTACAAATGCATTTAACTTCACATACACTAATAGTGCCATTAATTTCAACGGGGCTACTCCTGTATATACACTTAAGCAGGTATTTAAGTGTTTGAAGGATCAGAACCCTTAGAGGCTAGTTCTGAAAATTTTAGCCCAAGTGACCTTCCTGTAGTCACACAGCAAGCCAATGGTCGAGTGTGAAACAGAGCTCCTCTTCGCTGAATCCCAGTGCCTTGCTCTGACTGGAAGACGAGATCACCTGCTCATTGACATTGAATCACAGCTCCTGGGTTGACTGGATTTACCTTTTTGTACAGGATAATTAAGTAAGTTCTTTAGTACAGGGTGTTGACCAAGAAAAGTGTCTTCTAATTTAAGATTTTTTTTTCCCAAATCAGGCAAAGCACCTATGTTAGTGATATTTCTCAAGATTAATCCACTGAAAGAACATTGCAAAGGAAAAAAGAGAATAACCCCAAATTGCTCCAAATATCAGAATGACCTGCTGATTCACTGCATTGTGTTATTCACATCCAATCCCTACTCAGGTATATGGGAGCCTGGGTAGGTCAGAGTAAAGGGATAAATACTTTCATTGACTTGCAAGTAGAAATAACTTACATTATATTGATCTTTTTTTAAAATCAAATTTAAAGAGTTTCTGGTTTGAAATCACTGCTTTCAGGGTCTCTCCTATGTGATGGAATTGGAACAAGTCTGACATTTAAAAGCTTGTATTGGAGAAGACATTTTGATTCTTGCACAATAGAGGTATCGGTGCAGATATTGCAACTATGAGACGCACGTAAGCAATAGTAGGTTCTGCATGCAAAGGAGTGAATCCTATCCTTCATCTGGAATACTAGATCCTCTTGCATCAAAGTCAGTGCACTTCCAGTGCAGAAATTGGAGGAGTAGAATTTGGGGAGACTGTGCCTTGGTGGGGTATCTCTGTATGTGGAACCTACTCACCAGTGGCTCCCTGCATGGCTGTATGCAAGGGCAGCTAGGGAGGACATAGTGACCCACCTTTTTGTAGATGTTATGGTCTTACCCTGCCTTATCCTATTGTGGGGACTTGTGGCTGCAGAACCTGGAACAGTAGCTTGGAAGAGCCTAGGGAAGACTCCACCCTATATTTCCTCTGAGGATTTCCCCAGTTCCCTGTCAGTGCCCAGAGTCTTGTGAGGGGCGATTTGCTCCTAACTGAGGGCTTGTCTACACAGGGAAGTTATTCTGGAATAAGGTAGAGTGTGAATTAAAAATGCTTATAGCTAGTCTGGAAAAAGAGTGCCTTTTTCTGGTTTAATTTAATTGACTGTGATCAAGCTAAACTAAAGAAAGACACACTCTTATTTCCAGAGTAAGTATGTCCACATGACGAGCTGTTTTGGAATAGCTGTTGTAGAATACCTTATTTTGTAATAAAGAGACAAGGTGGGTGAGGGAGTATCTTTTATTGGATCAACTTCTGTTTATGAAAGAGACATGTTTCTGAGCTACACAGAGCTCTTCTTCAGGTTGGTATAGCTCAATAGTGGGTCTCTTTCACCAATAGAAGTTGGTCCAATATAAGATACTACTTCATCTACCTTTTCTCTCTACTATCCTGGGACCGACATGGCTACAACAACACTGCAAACAACAATGAAAATTATTCCATAATAGCTATTCTGGTCAGTTTCCCCCTGTAGACAAGCCCTTAGTAAATAGTACCATGTACTGAAAACTGTAAACTGAAGTGGTAACTTTAGTAGAACTATTCGAGTTCCTTTTTGAAAGCTCTACTGTAATGCAAAGATCTAAGTCCGCAGCTGTCCTTGGTGCATGATGTTGCAACATCCCCCTCCAAGCTTGTTTTCTTTTAAACCCCCCCCCCCCAAAAAAAAACAGAAAATAGTTTGCTGTGAGTCCCTTGTTATGTTTACAGCCATTAAGATGTTAGGTATTTCTTCCCTTTTCCTCCTCCTCCCCCATATATCCGCCCTGGTAAACAAAAAGTGATGACTGCTGAGAATCTTCTCTCTGCCTTCCAGGAAGAGAACTCATTCCACTAGCAATTTAATAGTGCCTAAACCACAAAAGGTACAGTCAGATGAAACTAGATAAACCAAGGACCAAACGTACGGGGCATTGCAAACAGCCACAAAGATAGAACCCAATGAGCAAGTCGTTAATATAAATATTTGAATGCATCTGTGAATTTGTTTAGTCTGTCCCCCATGGTTAAAAACTTTTTATCCACAGAATTTGTATCAGGGATGGGTTTTTTTGGAACTGAAAAAAATTTCCTGTTGTAGCTGTAAGAGTATTACATATTGAAAAGCTGGTCAGTTTGGGTGGATTAGCTATCTGCATTGACAGGCTGTTACAATAATATTTACAGAAAGCAAGAAAGATTTGTTTTAAATATGTCTGGATTCAGTCTGTCAGCACATCCAGTACCCACCGTGTGTTGCAGTCTGCTGGTCGCAAGTGTCGATGTCCCACTGGAGCTCTGAGATGTTGCTGCTGCCAATGGCCTTGGGTCACCTTGTGCTTACATGATGTGGCTAGTTCCTCCACCCTGTAAATTCTAGCAGGAGATGAGCCATGCAGTGAATGTGCTGCGAGAGTTTATTTTCTGAGCTGCTTACTCACTTCTGAAGGAGTAGGGTCATCACAATTTTAAGGAGGTAGAGTGTAATTGCTCTCCTTTCTGAGTAAATACTGAACCAGCATCATTTCCTACATCACCTTGGTTTTCCTTGAGGGTCTGCTGTTGCTGCTAACTAGATTCAAACCAGTTTGACTTGTGATGCTAACGAAATCACAGACGGATGTGGTATGGCTGCAGGCTGATTGACTGAGTCACCAAGATGTCAGAACCTGTCAGAAACAATATACAGTTTGAAATAATTTCAAGAGTGTCTCACTGCTTTTAAAAAAAAGTATCCAGATCCATTTTATAGCAGCAGCAAGGTAAAGCAGGATGTGCATTGCTAGGGAGTGTGACTGAGAGGGATCAGTGTACACCCAGTCTAATTTTGAAGCACTGATCCCTAAGTCTGGGTACCCAATTCTGCCATTGGATATTTTGGTGCTCTGCTGCCCATTTTAGTTGCATGTTTGAGTTTCCAGATTTGGAACAAAGCACCCAAACTTAGGTACTGAAAACTGGACTCCCCATTTGGACATAATACTATATAGTGTTAAAAAAATCTTTAAAAATATTGCCCTCTTACTATTTTTCTTTTCTATACATTGTATTTTAATTGGAGGGAGAGTAAATGGGCTAATAGAATTTGTGCTGAGGTGGTATGGTGTCAGTCGCTTACCTTGGAATCTTTGTTAGCTAAATGGGTGTAATTAAAAAAAAGACTGTAGTGAAGAAGTTTTTTTGTTTTTTGTTTTATTTTATTTATAATCATACATAAAAGGGCCAATTGTCTGACAGACCTGAAGAGACTGAAGCAAAGGGGGGGCGGTGTGTTTAATATATATTCCCCAGAAAATCCTCAGTGTATTCAGGTGTAGAGTGGTTTCCAGGAGTAACTTTGATCAAAGTGTAATTGACATAGTGTTAGAGATTACTTTTTAAAAAAATATTATTTAATATTTATATAACATCAGCACCAAGAGCTCCAGATCAGAAGCTGGGCCCCATTGTGCTAGGTTCTGTACAAAAGACAGTTCTAAAGAATCAGTAACCATTTTTTATCTATTACTTAATCTACAGTTTAACTGTAACTTTCATTGTAGGAAGCATGAAAGAAAACATGCATTGCCAGCAAGATTAGGAATGTAAAGGGAAACCATCTGGGCAATTTAGGCCCAAATTTTAAATGTGGCAAAAACAAATGTTATGAAGCCTAACTTCAATGGGAGTGTTTCCATGACTTTTTAATTTCAATAGTGAAGGAATTTTCTTTGATTAAACTTTACTAGCATGGTACAGCGTGTTGGGCACTGGACTAGAAATCAGGAGACCTGTATTTTATTGCCAGCTCTGACACTACTTTTCTCTGCAACTGTGGGAAAGTCATTTCATTGTCACATGCCTCAGTTTCCCCATCTGTAAAAGAGGGATACATATCCTTACCATTATTTCTAAAGTGCTTTGTTCTATAGATAAAAAGCATAATTTATGAGCTATACCATCTCTGCTCGAATATTACCTTCTCTTCCATATCTCATTCCCTCCCTTATGGCCTGATCCTGTTCACATTAAAAAGTCAATGGCTGACAGGATTATGCTCTCACTTCTTAGACAAGTAAATACCTTGTATTATCAACAATTCTGTTATTATGAAAAAATTAGAAATTTAAAAGAAGAATGCATTGTGTAATTTTTACAGAGTAATCAGTGTTACTTACCATGTAGGACTATAATCAATATACCTGTGATATTTGTACTATGGCTGAACAAGGACTTCTTAAACCTTTATATTTGGTTTTGTCCTGTGTGTATTTTAATGGATTACCAGAATACCTCACCAAAATGCCAGACTATTTCTTCGTTGTTGTTGTTGTTGTTGTTATTTTAGCATATTCCAGGGAATGTTTTTAATACCATTAAACCATCACCAAAGGAGATTTTGCCTACCCAATAGGCATGAGAATAAAGGAATGTTCTAATTCTGAAAATCAGCAGCTCACAATATCGCACTTAACCAAATCCTCTTCCAGTGATAATCATAGCAAGAGCCCTGGGCATTTGGTAGGACTGGATACCAGGGCTTTACTACAGTTAGATGAGCAAGGTCTGCTGATGGATCTGTTAGGTCTACAGAACCTCCAGTGTAATGAGAAGTTTATTCAGTAGTGTGACTTAATCTACTTTTTATTCCAGTGTCAATACTCATTTACGTTGAAAGCCAGGAAACTACAGCTGTGTAGTAAGCCAGGAAATGTTCCGTTCCCCCCTACAAGGAGCCCCTGCTGGTTCAGGGTTTTGTGCAAGACAGTCTGATTCACTTATGTTTTAAACTGTTTTTTGCTCCTTGTTAAATGTCAGATCATGAAGTTAACAGGTCAGAAGAATTACTTATTAAAGTAACAAAAGTGTATTTTTAACATTCTGTGATGCTCCTTTCCACACCCACTGCTGTCAACACATGCACATGTGCAACGCGTACATGGGCACCTGATTTATATCTTCTTTTTTACCACCATTTTAGCAGAGGCCAATTTCTGACCTTTGTTGGCATGAAGCAAATCCTCTTTCAGAATTTTTAGTCTCTACCAAGACATGCCCACAGTGGAAATCTGAATACTTAGGCTGACCTAAAAGAGGCCTTGGGGGATGTAAGGGTCATTAAGGTCAGAGGCAAGTGTCACTAAATCCAGACTTCTGGGCTGCTATTTACACCTTTTTATTTGATGGAACACGGTGTTAAGACAGTGTTCATTGTTTGTCATAATATGCCTGGGGCTGCTGTCAAAAATCTCTAACTACTTCAGGCAACAGATTAGTAAAAATAAGATCCTGATTGGAAGCTCCCTGAAATTGAATGTGATGCTTTTAAACTGTTCTATATTTCAGATCTGGACATTTATATTCTTGTTTTATGTCAACAGTAGCTTAAAACCAGACATTTTGATCTCAACCAAGTTGGTGTGTTTAGTCTGTTACTTGATGGGTATTTTACTTAGCTATTGCCAAGGAAATTTTATGTAAAGTGTGTACAGAATTAATATTATAAGACACAAAATATTAATCCGCTGACACAAAAGGTTGAAATAAAACTATTTACAAGTGCTCCATTTCCATCCTGCCCCACATCACAGACAATCTCCTCTCTCTCAAAACTAAACACCAACACTGGGGAAGCAAAAATATGTCACCACCCACTTACCTTCTTTAACGTGAGATCTGTGTTTTGTATCATTTAAAGGCTTCGATTTTATAATCAAAACACAGATAAGCCCACAACTCATAAAAAAAACCCCTCCCCCTAATTTATTATGAGTTGTATTAGTACTGCCCTTGCCAATATTGTCTTCTCTCTGTTATGCAGTTTTCTTACTTTCAAAGTATGGTAGGAGGGGAAGATCATGCTGAGATATGCTTGAGATTTCTGGGTAACTAATTATTCTTGTTTAAATATAATCAAATGATCAAAACACTGAACAACAAACATGAAAAATACATCAAGCAATTAACAGATTTGTGGCTGCGTTTTAACATCTAATTCAGGATGAACCCCTCCATGTAGTCTGAAGGACACAAAGTCACTGTAGCAGATTCTATTAGTTATGAGGCACATAACTGCAGTACTTCACAGAAATTTCACTCGGTCTTCACTTGTTTTTGCACCAAACAACTTGATTCGGCCACTATAAAAAAGTAGAGCCATTGTATAAAAGTTCTGATTTTGATTAGGCTCTTTTGCAAAGAAAACATGGACCCCTCAGTTAAAATCTGAAAGCATCAGAATTTTGAATGGTCTGCAGTTTCACTAAGTGTGGTGCTCATTTGCTATTGAAAGGATTGTGTCTATCATTTTATTATTATAAGGCAAACCTGATAGGCAGGATTGCCTGCTTAATACCAGTGCTTGTTCTCTGGAGGCTCCTGGAAGGATTCAGAAACCAGAAGTGAAGTTGACAGCTATTAATGGGGAATATTTAAGCATATGGAACTGTCCAAATGCCAGGTTAACTCCTTGTGAAGATGTACACATAGCTAATCTACAGTACATATCTTTTATATCTAATCATTGACGGAGATGAGAATGTTCTAGCATTGTGGGACCACTGATGTTTAATGAGCAACATAGGCTTTCCATCATCTAATCTTTTGGGGTTAGATTTTATTTAATTACCTCTTTTCAGGTCTCCCTCTTTAAATGACATATTCGTCAGAAAAATCCTAGTTTTCATTTCATTTCTAAAACGTGTTTTGTAGAATATGGGTCAATCCTGCAAGGCAATAAGTGAATCATATAAAGTTTCACCACCATTGGGATCCACAGAAGTTGAGGGTGCTCAGCACTTCTCTGAGTCAGGCCCATTAGCATATTTTTAGGATTGGTGGGATAAAACAGCTTAAAGCTTGAACATATGATTGCTGAGGGCCCTCAAATCCTGTTGACCATCCATAGGAGTTAAAGGCATCCCAAATCGCTGATGTTTATTCTGCACCCCAAAGGTTTGAGCCCTGGGTATCTTATTTTTCTCTTACTCTGAATATCCATCTGTCTGCCTACCTACACACATTATTCACATAGCTGGAGTAGCGTAACTTAGGTCGACTTACCCCAGCAATGAAGACAAGCCCAATGTTTCTATATCCTGTCGCAGCACAAAAGTATTGGTGTCCAGAAGAACTGAAGGAGATCATAAATCTGCAATTCATCTTGGCCACCAGTCAGTGTTCTAATCGCTTTTGTGACTTGCCCATGCTAATCAGGGATCCTACTTTCCTTTCCATTCCTCTTTTTCAGCCATAAATCAAGGCGCTGAGTATTAGTGACAGCAAGAGAGAAAATTAGTACTGGCATGTAGCCATTTCATGGCTCTCTCTCTGTTTGGAGAGCCAAACACGACCATATGAAAGAAAAGAAAGCTGAAACCATACAAATATGATTCTACTTAAGCAGTCGCCTCCATTCATGGTTAGAGAAACATATTTGCTTAATTCTGTTTTCTGTTATCTCAGCAGTGTCATCGTAAGTGAAACAGGGATGTTTGAAAGTGAAGAGATGCCACTGCAGATTTTATTGCAAGTCTGAGGTTTTTCTTCTTCTAGGGATAGTATGTGAATCTGAAGCAAGGTTGCTAGAGTCTTGCTGATTTATGCCTGCCACAGTTATTTAGGGTACAGAGTGGGTGTTCACACTTAAAGAGCTTTGGCTGTCTTTTAACTTCTTCTGGTAGAATTAGAAGAAGATGCACTTAGGACGGAAGAACCCAATGCACCGCTACAGACTAGGGACCAAATGGCTAGGCAGCAGTTCTGCGGAAAAGGACCTAGGGATGACAGTGGTTGAGAAGCTGGATATGAGTCAGCAGTGTGCCCTTGTTGCCAAGAAGGCCAATGGCATTTTGGGATGTATAAGTAAGGGCACAGCGAGCAGATCGAGGGACGTGATCGTCCCCCTCTATTCGACATTGGTGAGGCCTCATCTGGAGTACTGTGTCCAGTTTTGGGCCCCACACTACAAGAAGGATGTGGATAAATTGGAGAGAGTCCAGCGAAGGGCAACAAAAATGATTAGGGGTCTGGAATACATGACTTATGAGGAGAGGCTGAGGGAACTGGGATTGTTTAGTCTGCAGAAGAGAAGAATGAGTGGGGATTTGATAGCTGCTTTCAACTACCTGAAAGGTGGTTCCAGAGAGGATGGTTCTAGACTATTCTCAGTGGTAGAAGAGGACAGGACAAGGAGTAATGGTCTCAAGTTGCAGTGGGGGAGGTTTAGGTTGGATATTAGGAAAAACTTTTTCACTAGGAGGATGGTGAAACACTGGAATGCGTTACCTAGGGAGGTGGTAGAATCTCCTTCCTTAGAAGTTTTTAAGGTCAGGCTTGACAAAGCCCTGGCTGGGATGATTTAATTGGGGATTGGTCCTGCTTTGAGCAGGGGGTTGGACTAGATGACCTCCTGAGGTCCCTTCCAACCCTGATATTCTATGATTCTATGTCTTTCATCTTAGAACACAGTGCCAGTCAGCCACATCTTAAACCTTGCCATCCATGTGTACATTAGAAGAAATTATTCTCTGAAACAAACCAGTTGGCTGGACCCTGTTAACTGTCTGTCTTTAGCAGAATAAACATAAGCGATTGGGGATGGCCAGAGAAGGTGTGGTATAGGTTAAGTAAAGGAGAGTACTTTGGCACCGATTCAGCAATTTGGTCCATGTTGGTGGGCCTGTGGGCCTGTGCAGAGTCTCATTTTCTCCAGTGGGGCTTCATGCAAGTGTAAGGGTCTGCCCCTGCAAATCCATTTGCAGGATGGGGCCTAGGTGTGTAATTAACTGAACCTTGGTTGCATGGTAAAAATACTCCAATTTCTAGTTTGGTGTTAGTCTGGTCTGTCTTGTTGCTAGGTGATGTTGTTCCCTGCTGTGAGTCTCTTACATCATCAACTACCTGACATTGGTTTAAAACAATATTGTGACCTATGCACCGCTGTGTTCACACCCAACACACTACTGCAATAATGTTGATATAAAATATGCCTTCTGAGGTATCATTTGAAAACTAATAGCACGCTGATTATTAATATCATTGTAAAATGCATGGGTTAATATTATGTATGAAGTTATAAATGTCCCCTGTAGGATGTTACTAGAACATGTTTAAGACCAAACAGCCTACCTTAGGTAAAGGTAATAAACAGGTCTGTTCTAGACAAAGGATTGTGGGTTTACCTCAATTTATATATTAGCAGTAAACAAAATTATCGAACTCAACTGGCCAGTGTGATCCTGAGCCTGAACTCGAGAGAGGCAGGAGACTAAATCCCCAGGAGGTGTTCCTGATTTGTAAGAAAGACAAAGACATCCCTTTGGGGATATAAGGAACAGAGAGAAAGAGAGAGAGAGAGAGACTCCCTCGTTTTCTTTCACCTTAGGAAAAAAGAAACCAAGCTATTTGATCTCGGTGATGGAAAGCTGGAAAGAATACTGGGGGTGAGAGAAACCATCTTGAACAAAGACTGTATCTTGATAGATTATGTTTAGTCTTTTTAGATGCTTGTTTTCACTTTAATTTGCTTGTTACCATGTCTACCTTTATCTCTTTTACTTAGTATCACTTAACTATGTCCATTTGTTAACAAACTTGTTTTATTTTTACTATAAACCAATCCAGGGCTGTGTTTGAAGGGGAGGGTGTGTTTATCCCAGTTAAGTTAATGAGCTGTAGCGTACTTACTCTTTAAAAGAGCAGTGAACTTAATATCTTCAGTGACTGTACAGTGATAGGTGCTGTGCATTGCAGAGAAACATCTCTAAGAAGCTCAAAGGCTGGAGCACACTCAGGGCCGGATTTCCAATTAGGTACAGTGGGCACATGCCTAAGGGCGCTGGTATTCTAGGGGCACCTATATGTTAAAAGTGGGTTAAAAGTTAAATGGTTAATACGTAAAGCTCCCCAGCGGGCGGCTGGGCTCCTGGCACAGCCTGTAGGGCTGGAGCAGGGTGAGGGTCCGAGTCAGCCCACCTCAGAGGGCTCTCTGAGCCGCAGCTGGGCAGAGCAGCTGCTGAAGGTGCTGGGAATGTCGCAGCCCTTCCTAATCTCATCTGTCCCATTGCCTCTGCCCCATGCCGGGGAGGGAGAGGAAAGGGCATGGCCGGTGCCCCATTCACTTGCACAGGCAGAGCCAGAGCGCGGCTGCCGTGTTGGGGCTGTGGGAGGGATGGAAGACACCCAGGGACCACTCTCCATGGGGAGAGGTACAGTCCCCTCCATTGTGCCTTGCCTGCGGCGGGTGGGCTGAGCCCTGGGCTGGGAGCACCGTGCATGGTGGAGGGTCTCATTCCTTCCTGGGGAGGCTGTGTTTATATTTCTTTTCGTTTAATTTTTTACAGAAAACACAAGGGTCAACTGTAGGCAGGGGGGACACTGAAGATGCTGTGCCTAGGGGCACGTAAGGTGTAAATCTGGCCCTGAGTCCACTGATTGTTTCCTGCTAGGCCAGGTTGGGGCAGTGATCTGACGCATAGTCTACTCTCCAATAAAGTTCATTCTAGCTGAGGCAGAAGGGTATTAGTGCATGAATGGTAACAGCAGCATGTTACAAATACCTTCTGTAGTAATAGTAAATACTTACATAGCATTCTCTGCTATTAAATCCTGAACCCGCTCAACATGTCCATGAGGTAGGAAGATAGTAATCAGAGATGGGCAAATAATTCAGAACAAACATTTTGTTTGTTTAATTGTGGAATGTTCACTGGGCAATTGCAACATTTTGAAATTGGTTATTCCAAATTCTCCACATATGTTTTATTTCCTGCACAAATAACTTGTGACTGGTTTGTTGTCGTGAGCAGAGCTGGTTGGGAATTTTTAATTGCAATGATTTTCTGACAAAAAAAGCCTTTTCTGCAAAACCAAAAATTTCCATAGGAAAACTTCCATTTTGGAAAAAAGAAAAGAAAAACAAAATCCATTGGGGATATTGACATGATGGGTCCCTGGCTTCTGCCTGGAATGGTCTTCTAAATTTCTGCTTGGCTGAAAACTAAATGAACAGAAGCTTTCCAGGAGAGCAGCCGAGGCTGAGCACTCTGATTTGCTGCTTCCCTGGCTCTCAGCCTGCCCCCTAGTCCGGGGCCAGAGAGACAAGGGTGCACTCAGTACGTGACATTTTTTTTTTTTTGCAGGAAAGGATTTCTGTACTTGTGATGCAGACCTTTCAGGACGCAAAAGGGGGTCCCTCATGGTCCTGGTTCTCCATTCACCGTTCCCCCTAACTAAAGAAGGCAACGTCTGTCTGGGTGGTGGGAAGCAAGGACTTAGAGGACCTCCCTCAGGACCTTTAGGGCATAAGACAGGATAGCTGCACCCAGTTTCCAGAGCACATAGGGAAAAGGCCAGTTTGCTAGAAGGGGCTGCAGCAGTGAGGAAAGCTCTCCACTCCCTGAGGGGAGTTCTTACACCACATAGGTACTTTTTATTTTGCTGGTTTTGTTGTGAGCCCTGTTTTGGAATAAGCATCCCCCAAGATCTGAAGACCTTCAGGGGACACTTACTTTTTGCTGGCTCTTTAAAATACTTAACCAGGCCACTGTTCCAGAGGAGAGTTTTTCTTCTACCCCTTCTCCTTCTGTTTGAGAGAAAGCTCTGAAACTGGCCTCTGCCGCAGGTGTTAAGAGCCAAACTCTGAAATGTACACAAGTTGGTTAGATACTAAGACAAGTTGTCGTTTGTCGCTCAGCTCTCATGAGTATTTATAAGCTGAGGCAGCTCTCTACCCAAAAGGGAATTGATGTCAGAACCAGTGTCACGACAATGGGGATAAAACATGATCTAGTATTACAGGAACCATTTTTAATTCTCTCTCTTAAAAACACCACTGCTGTAATTAACAGTAAGTTGAATTAAAATACGGTTCTGAAATGAACACACCAAGTTCTATAACTTGTCTACCTGCCATCTACACTCTCCTACATGCCCAAAAATATCTTCATAAGCCATTTCATGAGCCTCTGTTCCATGTGTTACAGTTTTCCTGATGCATGCTCCACCAGCATCATGTACTGTATGTATTATGTATTATCCTCTATGTGTGCACCACATATTACTAAAGGCTTTGTGTCCCTAAGGGCTTATGCAGCTATTTCTGTGATTGCATCCTAGAGGGCATTTATATGAAAGTCATCAGTTAACCTTAGCCATGAGGAAGATATAATAGTAACAGTAAGTAGGGCAAGCTCATTAGGCAATGATTAAAAAGCAGAATTCATTACAGTGAATATGTTTGTGATGGCTGCAGTGATGGGGTAGAAATGACACTGGAGAAAAGTGACAGGCGTTGTTCCCTTAAACCTCCATGGTTTTGTGGTTAGTGCGTGATTCTGATTAAATATGGAATCAGTAGGAGCACAGAACCCTTCTTTCTTCAGGCAATCCTAGGAGTTTTGAAAGCAACTGTGTGTGTGTGGTCCCAGTCCTGTCATATAGGATAAATCACACACAGACAGTGGGCTCTGAAATAAGTTTATTTAAATTTAAAAGAGTTGTTTTTTTTATCTCGTACAATGCCACAGTTGAATTTTTCGCTCTAAAGGTGTTAAACTGTGTCTGTGTTACTGTGAAGTGGGTTCAAGCTAGCTGGGTCTGGTTCTTCATTGTTCCGATATTCCATTGTTGAATACACCCATATTCAGGGGTATTTGTATCTGAAGTTCTGGTTCATCAATAGTGCTAGCCCAGATTTGAAGTAGTTGCTCTCAAGGAAGAGGTTTAAAAGGAAAAAGGAGAGGGAGAGATGTCTTCTGTGGACAGAGAGGTCCTGCTACGCTAATAGATTTCAGAGTAGCAGTCGTGTTAGTCTGTATCCGCGAAAAGGAAAGGAGGACTTGTGGCACCTTAGAGACTAACCAATTTATTTGAGCATAAGCTTTCGTGAGCTACAGCTCACTTCATCAGATACATTCAGTGGAAAATACAGTAGGGAAATTTATATATACAGAGAACATGAAACAATGGGTGTTACCATACACACTGTAAGGAGAGTGATCAGGTAAGGTGAGCTATTACCAGCAGGAGAACGGGGGAGGAAAAACCTTTTGTAGTGATAATCATTGTGCAGAACACAATGCCATCCCCAGCCTCAGAAACAACTCTGACATCATAATCAAAAAGGTTGACAAAGGAGGTGCTGTCATCATCATGCATAGGTCGGAATATGAACAAGAGGCTGCTAGGCAGCTCTCCAACACCACTTTCTACAAGCCATTACCCACTGAGGGTTACCAAAAGAAACTGCACCATTTGCTCAAGAAACTCCCTGAAAAAGCACAAGAACAAATCCACACAGACACACCCCTGGAACCCTGACCAGGGGTATACTATCTGCTACCCAAGATCCATAAACCTGGAAATCCTGGATGCCCCATCACCTCAGGCATTGGCACCCTGACAGCAGGATTGTCTGGCTATGTAGACTCCCTCCTCAGGCCCTACGCTACCAGCACTCCTAGCTGTCTTTGAGACAACACTGACTTCCTGAGGAAACTACAATCCATCAGTGATCTTCCTGAAAACACCATCCTAGCCACTATGGATGTAGAAGCCCTTTACACTAACATTCCACACAAAGATGGACTACAAGTCATCAAGAACCCTATCCCCGATAATGTCACGGCTAACCTAGTGGCTGAACTTTGTGACTTTGTCCTTACCCATAACTATTTCACATTTGGGGACAATGTATACTTTCAAATCAGCGGCACTGCTATGGGTACCCACATGGCCCCACAGTATGCCAACATTTTTATGGCTGACTTAGAACAACGCTTCCTCAGCTCTCGTCCCCTAGCGCCCCTACTCTACTTGCGCTACACCGATGACATCTTTGTCATCTGGACCCATGGAAAAGAAGCCCTTGAGGAATTCCACCATGATTTCAACGATTTCCATCCCACCGTCAACCTCCGCCTGGACCAGTCCACACAAGAGATCCACTTCCTGGACACTACGGTGCTAATAAGCGATGGTCACATGAACACCACCCTATACCGGAAACCTACTGAGCGCTATGCCTACCTACATGCCTCCAGCTTTCATCCAGACCACACCACTCAATCCATTGTCTACAGCTAAGCTCTACGATACAACCGCATTTGCTCCAACCCCTCAGACAGAGACAAGATCTCTATCAAGCATTCTTACAACTACAATACCCACCTGCTGAAGTGAAGAAACAGATTGACAGAGCCAGAAGAGTACCCAGAAGTTACGTACTACAGGACAGGCCCAACAAAGAAAATAACAGAACGCCACTAGCCATCACCTTCAGCCCCCAACTAAAACCTCTCCAACACATCATCAAGGATCTACAACCTATCCTGAAGGACGACCCATCACTCTCACAGATCTTGGGAGACAGGCCAGTCCTTGCTTAGACAGCCCCCCAACCTGAAGCAAATACCAGCAACCACACAACAGAACCACTAACCCAGGAACCTATCCTTGCAACAAAGCCCACTACCAACTGTGTTCACATATCTATTCAGGGGACACCATCATAGGGCCTAATCACATCAGCCACGCTATCAGAGGCTCGTTCACCTGCACATCTACCAATGTGATATATGCCATCATGTGCCAGCAATGCCCCTCTGTGTGCAGTTCTGGTCTCCCATGTTTAAGAAGGATGAATTCAAACTGGAAAAGGTACAGAGAAGGGCTACTGGGATGGTCCGAGGAATGGAAAACTTGTCTTATGAAAGGAGACTCAAGGAGCTTGACTTGTTTAGCCTAACTAAACAAGGTTTAGAAGGAAGGTTGAGGGGAGATATGATTGCTCCCTATAAATATATCAGAGGGATAAATACCAGAGAGAGAGAGGAATTATTTAAGCTCAGTACCAATGTGGACACAAGAACAAATGGATGTAAACTGGCCACCAGGAAGTTTAGACTTGAAATTAGACGAAGGTTTCTAACCATCAGAGGAGTGAAGTTTTGGAATAGCCTTCCAAGGGAAGCAGTGGGGGCAAAAGATCTATTTGGCTTTAAGATTAAACTCGATAAGTTTATGGAGGAGATGGTATGATGGGATAACATGGTTTTGGTAATTAAATATTCATGGTAAATAGGCCTAATGCCCTGTGATGGGCTGTTAGATGGGGTGGGATCTGAGTTACCCAGGAAAGAATTTTCTGTAGTATCTTACCCATATGCTCAGGGTTTAGTTGATTGCCATATTTGGGGTCGGGAAGGAATTTTCCTCCAGGGGAGATTGGAAGAGGCCCTGGAGGTTTTGCAGCTTCCTCTGTAGCATGGGGCATGGGTCACTTGCTGGAGGATTCTCTGCTCCTTGAAGTCTTTAAACCATGATTTGAGGACTTCAGTAGCTCAGACATAGGTGAGAGGTTTATTGCAGGAGTGGGTGGGTGAAATTCTGTGGCCTGCGTTATGCAGGAGGTCAGACTAGATGATCATAATGGTCCCTTCTGATCTTAGTATCTATGAATCTATGTACATTGGCCAAACTGGACAGTCTCTACGTAAAAGAATAAATGGACACAAATCAGACGTCAAGAATTATAACATTCAAAAACCAGTAAGAGAATACTTCAATCTCTTTGGTCACTCGATTACAGATCTAAAAGTGGCAATTCTTCAACAAAAAAACTTCAAAAACAGACTCCAACGAAAGACTGCTGAATTGGAATTAATTTGCAAACTGGATACAATTAACTTAGGCTTGAATAAAGACTGGGAGTGGATGGGTCATTACACAAAGTAAAACTATTTCCCCATGTTTATTACTCCCCCCCCCACACACACACTGTTCCTCAGACGTTCTTGTCAACTGCTGGAAATGGCCCACCTTGATTATCACTACGAAAGGTTTTCCCTGTCCCCCTTCCCCCCCCCCCCCCCGCTTTCCTGCTGGTAATAGCTCACCTTACCTGATCACTCTCATTACAGTGTGTATGGTAACACCCATTGTTTCATGTTCTCTTTGTATATAAATCTCCCCACTGTATTTTCCACTGAATGCATCCGATGAAGTGAGCTGTAGCTCACGAAAGCTTATGCTCAAATAAATTGGTTAGTCTCTAAGGTGCCACAAGTCCTCCTTTTCTTTTTACGCTAACAGAGTGACAGCTCCTCTGACAGAGAATATTTGTCATGGTGAGGAGCTCACAAAGGTACTGTGTATGTGGCTTTTTCTTTCACAAACATAAGCTGAGACAAACAAGCTTTCAAGCCTCACACTGGTCTCTTTCATTAATTGCACACAAAGGACAGATTATGGATTCCGGTCTTTGATTTGATCAATCACCTGCTATGCCTGTGTCTCGCGTTTGTGCCCAACAGAACTACAGCTACCAACAGGCTGTATCTAGCTAATTGTCTATTGAAGTAAATTTCTCAATTAAAATAATAATTTAGCTAATTATTCAGTGGCATCTATTCAATTTCTTTTAATTCTGTGAAACCTCGACTGGGCTGGCATTTTCCCACATTCTTTGGTGTCTGTATTTCATAGATCAAGAAAAAGATTTAATTGCAATCATTACTCTAGGTACTGTTAATCATTCGTCAATGTCAGACACTCATCGTAAGCAGGTAATATTTTAAATGCAACTTTTACTAACATATCCTTTCCCTTTGCCTTTGCCTTAGATGTAAAGGAGCATCCCATTATGGCCTTACCAAGGAACGAAAGAGACGTTCACAAGATGACTCTCCAGACTGTAGTGCCACTTTAACCTTAGCGGCTCTTGGCCCAGAGCTCTCCGCAGCTGCAGCAATAGCCTTAATGACGGATGAGCCAGGTCTAGTTAATCCAGCCTTCAGCCCTGCCTCAGAAGACAACCAGTCAGGGAGCAGGTCTGGGGACCCCAGTAGAAGCAACCAAAACAGAAGTAAGAACTAACTAGGATAGTCTCTGAGGCCTCTTTCTGAAATTAACTTTGCCGAAAGCTTTAAAAATGTCAGAGAGCAGAGAAACCTGTTTGTTTTCTGTAATAACCCTTAGGTATTTGTCTTTTTAAGGCACGCTCCCAATAAACCAATATTGCTGAATGCATTTTTCACCTTAAATATATCTTGAAATGAACCAATGTTTTGTGGGTATAAAATGTTCCCAGGGAAATGAACCCATGACCTTGGGGGAGTGTTTGCCAACATTCCAAGATGATGAAGCTCAGAGGAGCTGGCAGTGCTAAAACGAACCACAGTAATGAACTAACCACACCAATAAATCTTTCCCTATTTCTTCCTCCACTACCCTGCCCTGCCAAACCCCAGTGAGTGTAGCATATTGGAAAAATGCAGTATGGCCGAAAGTAACCATCAAGAAGTATAGCCAGTGAAAAGAAGAGTAGAATACAGGTAGAACTAGTATTTGTGGGAGCATGGGAGCCAAAAGGAGTTTGTCTTGGGAGAACGGACGCAAGGCTACAAAGGTAAAATTTAAACTGAGTTGAATTAGGAATCCAAAACCAACGCTTTGGTCTTGGGAACATGGAGTGGGCGGGCAGACAGAAAGGTGGGGAGAGAGCACCAGAATCAAAGACCTTCATCATTGAATTGAACCCTGCTGTTTTGGTTGGGCTGGGGGAGGGGGGGAGTTAAATCTGATTGGGGGAGTTTTGTACCACTAGATGGTGATGCACAGTACGCATATCGTACTGAAAGATACAGAGTAAGAAGTGCCATGCATACCTATGGCTCTGTAGAAATCAGGAGAGTCTGTATTTCAGTTATTATATCTTTGTACTGTCTTGCAAGTCCCTTTTGCTCTTTTTTCCTCTCCTCCTCCATATCATTATTTTTGCCCAATTTTAAAAACCTTTTTAAAAAGTTCTTTTGCCTGCTTTAGAATTAGGACCCTTTTTGGTTTCTCTCCTCCCTAATTATTCTTGCTAATCAGGAGGATGGAATGCCGTATGGCTAGCATTCCTGACACTTCTAATTTTAGCCATTAAAATATTAGGCACTGTTGAGGTGAGGGGCTGGAGGGGCCACCATGATGGCTTTGCAGCAGTGCCATGTGCTGCTTCTATAGCAGACCTAGCAAGAGCCTCCAGTTTCTCTCCTGCAGGCTGGTGGAACATACTCAGCTCATTTGTTGTGGCACTAGCCCTTCACCTTCCAGGCATTTTCCACTAGCCAATCCTTGGTATGGCTTTGGCTTTGAATAGTGCTGTTCACAGGCCACTAGCCCTGGAAATCAATGTTGCGTTTATGGATGGCTAAACAGATGGAGTTAAAGATTCTGGGGTGCAGGATAGCAATCCTTCAAATTAAGGTTAATGAATTCTCAGGCCCGAAACTCCATTTGGGGCCAGATACAACATAAGGGAAGCCATATGCAGCGAGGAGGGGAGGGAGAAGCTACAGCAGCCCTGGTGTCACTGCCACCACTGCCTCTGCCTCCCCTGCGCATAGCTGGGGTTACAGAAATGACGTGGTTCTGTGGGTTGTACAACCCAAAGCTGCTGCGTTCTATTTATTTTTCTCTGTCTGTTGCAGGTCGGCCCTTCGAACGTTCCACTATAAGAACCAGGTCTTTTAAAAAAATAAATCGAGCTTTGAGTGTCCTTCGAAGGACGAAAAATGGCAGTGCTGTATCCAATCAGGCTGACCGGGAAAGGGAGCATGTTGAAAACTGTCTTGCCACAGAGGAAGGTAATGCTTTGTTCAGCCTGTGTATTTTTCTATATACCATGACTGGCTGGGAACCCCACTCACATGACGATTTAACACCCAGGTCTTGCAGTTCTTCTGTTATTATTTATGTATTGTGTGACCGTAGTGCCTAGGAGCCCTGGTCATGGATTAGTTTGTGTTTTTAAAACACTTCATTGTTTTATTTCTTTTTAAATGTACCAGCCAAACAAGGAGAGGGAGAACTTAGAGATATGTGGAATCTGACTGGGCTATTCTGGCAACAGAACACATGCGACAGAGACCTGGGTGGCCTACAGACAAGGGTGGGCTAGTGTTTAAAACATGGGATTGGAAGTCAGGACACCTGAATTCTGTTGTTCGCTCTGCCCCTGATTCACTCTTTGATTCTGGACAAGCCACTTATCCAGTGTGTGTCTAAGTTTCCTCCTCTATAAAATTTGGATAATACCTACTATACATCTCAGAGGGGGTTGTAAGGCTTCATTGATGTTTTTAAGTGTTTGGAAGTCTGTAGGTGGAAGGTATTATACAAATGTGAAATATCACCATCAGTGTTCCAGCACTTACGTTTGATATTTTGTGGCAGATGTGTGCTAACATGGCCAGATAGGTGATACTGCAAGAACATTGTGCTCTGTCAAAGGGAAATAGAGACAAGTTACGATATGTTATCTGTCAGTGACAGGGAGGGGTGAAAAATAATACTTAGCACTTGATATGTTCACAGCACTACCATATGCCAACACGGCAGCCATCAGGATAGAGGAGAAGTGACAATATCTTTGGCGTAGTTGTTGCCTAAATCAAGCTCATTATTTCTCTGCTCTAAACTTTAACGATGGGAGCATGACATAGAATCTCTTATCCCCAAATCAGATATCCATTTGCATCTTGCTTAGGTCAGTGTTGCATGGACGTTACTATAACTGTATGAACTCAAATTAAAAAAATGTATGTAGTTGTGTGATCACAGTTCTGGGAATCAGATTTCAGAGTAACAGCCGTGTTAGTCTGTATTCGCAAAAAGAAAAGGAGGACTTGTGGCACCTTAGAGACTAACCAATTTATTTGAGCATGAGCTTTCGTGAGCTACAGCTCACTTCATCGGATGCATACCGTGGAAACTGCAGAAGACATTATATACACACAGAGATCTGTCTTTAAATGCCCTATTACATCTTGGAAACAAGCATGTAAACAAATAACTTGCAATAATTCAAATACACCCTTAATATGAATCTGTGATTTTGATACTTGACAGTTCATTACAACAGGTGCTTTGTATAGCAGAGACTCAAAGGTTCTTGCTCATCTCTCGCCTCTTGCTGGAGGAGAAACTGCATACAGTTCTTTCTGAAACAATTATAATCATCTTGACAGGTAGCAGAACACTCCAATTCTGTGTGGGTGCAGGGGCTCCCTCAGTTGTTCTCCATAGTCTATGGTCTGACTTTTGTTAATTGTGCTGTCACTGGGTCACATTCTGGAGATGGCTGGAGTCTGATAGCCAAACAGGTCATAGCTCTCCAGGCTGGATTTTCAGCCTGCTGCAGATATATCCTGCTTTGCTGAGTCTCTTATCCCTTTTGGAGAGATTTTACCTCTTGGAGAGTGTGGTGCTGCGTTGGAGTGGATACCTTTCTCTTAGAGGCCCATTGGCTTCCAGGCATTGCCTGTACCCTTCCAGGATCATCCTGACTGGTAAATATTGGGATGAATTGAATCCTGGCAGGATTCAAGATCTGGCTGGTTTTACCAACATTATATTTTGTACCTCATGCTTTCACAGAGGTCAGCAGCAGTTTGAATGGTTTAGCTGCCATTATTTTAGGGTTTTTTCTGTAGCTGTCAACTTTAATGCAATTTATTTCTGGACATATGTCCTGTGCCACTCAATGTTTAATCAAAATGAGATTCAAAAGCCAGATATTCTCCTGTGCTGAGCAGGTCTCAGTGCAGAAGAGACTGGGGCCATCAGGGAGCCAGTTATGGCTCCTTGAGTCTCGAGATGCCCCAGCCCTGGCCTCAACCCAAGTTAGAATAGTTTAAGTGCTCCTGTAATTTATGACAGCTTACTCTGGTTCCCAAGGGACCATATACCAGTTGTGAATTGATGTAGCAGAGCTGCCTTCTGCCCTGCCCTCTCCCCTTTCCTTTCTGCCTCTGATATGCCCTCTGTCTCCCGTCACATGCTCCTTCTGCTAGGGTGGTTGGGAGGTTTGGCACAGGTGCCAGAGCTGGCTCTGCTTGCTTTACATTATCACCTACATCTCCCCTGTGGTAGGATTCTCATCCGGTCAGCTGTGGCCAAATTACCCAACTTTCCCAGAGAGAGAGAGAGTCTGACTCTCCCTTCGTTTCCACGAGTGTAACTCCATTAACATCAGCAGAGAGACCCCTGATTTATGCCAGTGTAAGTGCCGAATCAGGCCCAAGGTGTTCATGGTTTTTATGCCCATGCCATCTGAATAGCAAATATCCAGTTGCAGTAAACGTTTTTGATAATGCCATATTACTAATTAAAGGTGAACCTTTCTGTGAGGAGCTGCCATCTGTTTGGCAAAAGCCCAACCGAGGTTGAGTTATTAACGTCCGTTATGGTTGATCTGCTGGTCTGTCAGAACTCCCTCCCCTTGCTGGGTTTAGGGGTCTCTGACTGTTTTGTGTTTGTCTGTACCTCAGGCACAAGATCTCCATGGATAAGGGGCAGGTAAGAACTTCCTTTGTGATGCTTGCGCTTCCTGCAGCTGCACAGCATGAACAGCATTTAGAATAACCTCATGGCCATAGCCCATGTTGTCTTGTATAGTCTCCCTTATATGATGGGTCTGATATCATCACTTTGGCCCTGCTCTGATAATGTGAAACCGGTAGGCTAGCTGCTGTGTGCCTGAGATGATGATTAAGGCTATGATTTTAGTCTGCAGAAGAGAAGATTAGTCTGCGGAAGAGAAGAAGGCGGGGGGATTTGATAGCTGCTTTCAACTAGCTGAAAGGGGGTACCAAAGAGGATGGATCTAGACTGTTCTCAGTGGTAGCAGATGACAGAACGAGGAGTAATGGTCTCAAGTTGCACTGGGGGAGGTTTAGGTTGGATATTAGGAAAAACGTTTTCACTAGGAGGGTGGTGAAGCACTGGAATGCGTTACCTAGGGAGGTGGTGGAATCTCCTTCCTTAGAAGTTTTTAAGGTCAGGCTTGACAAAGCCCTGGCTGGGATGATTTAGTTGGGGATTGGTCCTGCTTCGAGCAGGGGGTTGGACGAGATGACCTCCTGAGGTCCCTTCCAACCCTGATATTCTGTGATTCTATGATTTTGTCACAGAGGTCACGGAAGTGACTTCCAAAGGCCTCCATGACTCCAGCCCTGCTGTGAGGTATCACCTCCACCTGAGGCAGTGGTCTCCCAAGCTCCCAGCCCTCATGGGCAGCAGGGGCACCCCGCAGCTCCCCAGCTGCCACAGGCAGGGGGGGTACCCCACAGCTCCCCACCCATCACAGCGGGGCAGGGGGACCCCCGCAGCTCCCCAGCTGCCACAGGCAGGGGGGGTACCCCACAGCTCCCCACCCATCACAGCGGGGCAGGGGGACCCCCGCAGCTCCCCAGCTGCCACAGGCAGGGGGGGTACCCCACAGCTCCCCACCCATCACAGCGGGGCAGGGGGACCCCCGCGGCTCCCCAGCTGCCACAGGCAGGGGGACCCCACAGCTCCCCACCCATCACAGCGGGGCAGGGGGACCCCCGCGGCTCCCCAGCTGCCACAGGCAGGGGGACCCCACAGCTCCCCACCCATCTCAGCGGGGCAGGGGGACCCCCGCGGCTCCCCAGCTGCCACAGGCAGGGGGACCCCACAGCTCCCCACCCATCACAGCGGGGCAGGGGGACCCCCGCGGCTCCCCAGCTGCCACAGGCAGGGGGGGTACCCCACAGCTCCCCACCCATCACAGCGGGGCAGGGGGACCCCCGCGGCTCCCCAGCCGTGGCGGCAGGGAGACCACAGGTCCTCAGCCACGGGGGTAGGGGAACTGCTGGCCACAGGGACAGGGGGTCTCCCGGTGGCAGGGGGTCCCCAGAGCCCGCAGCAGTCGTGCGGGGAGTCATGGGGACCCTGGAGCTCTGAGTCTCCACGGGTGGTGGGGGCCCCAGAGCTCCTAGCCACCCACAGCTGCCTAGTCCCTTCCCATTTTATCATGGATATTTTTAGTAAAAGTCAGGGATAGGTCACGGCTTCTGTGAATTTTTCTTTATTGCCCATGAACTATCCGTGACTTTTACTAAAATATCTATGGCAAAATCTTAGCCTTAGTGATGATCTGTACTCCTCTTCATCATGCTTTTCATTAAGGTGGAAAGATCCACAGTGAAACAGTCTTGACTCTGTTTAGCTTGCCTTCACACAGTTCTTTCTCTCACCATGGACACTGATGCATTGGATAAATATTAAACAATGCTGATTGTCTCTTTAATCTGATTATATTATAGCATCCTAGAGGCTCTCTTAGGAGTTCAATGATCAATTATAAATGGATCTGGTAGTGCCACCTACAGCTAAGATTGCCTGACCCTTTCCATGGTAAGCCCCTGTTTTCAGTTGCTGATAACTTTGTCAAACCCTAACCATTTAGGCTAAAAATTTTTAGACTTGCTCTCTGCCTCAGCCTGAATTTTTCTGAAAGTTTCAGCAAAAGTTGTTCATTGTTCAAAATAAAGGAAATGCTAAAAAGCAAAGCATAAATACTGAGAAGTAAACTGGATTTTTAAAATTCTTTCATTTTTAAGAATTTAAGATATTTTCTCTGGCAATATGGGCAAGGAAATGTTTGTTTACAATATGGTATCCAAGGTGATAGTGTTTAAATGAGAATGGTCTAACTTGTAGCATGTAGGGTTTGAAATAATTCCTACAGCTTTTAAAGAAGCCTCTCCAACTGTGTTGCATTTAAGATGTAATTTCTTATGACTATGTCTGTCACTGTGAGTTACCTCAACAGTCGACTTAAATGATCAAGTACCATGAGCAAGTCAGTACAACTATGGTGTACTCCACATATGTCAATATACTCCTAGTTTGGCACCACTCTGTCTATGTTCATTTCTGTCCAACAGAGACATATATACTCCTCATTCAAACCAGTCTACAGTGTTAATTTTAAACCACCTAGGGCTAACACTAACTGTGGGAACGGGCATTTGGGTCTCCCCCTGTAACAGGTACTCACGCTGATGGTTTTCAGTAACATTCATTGGTTATTTTAGGAAGCTGTAAAATAAATGGAGATTGTGATTGCTGAATGACATTTCCTGCTATTTTAGTAATGTGGTAGCCCCTAGGAGCTGGGACTCCATTGTGATAGGAGCTATACAAACATACAGCAAACGCATCCAGACAGCAGGTGTATCTTGGAGTAAGAGTGTGTGGTCTCTTTGTTGGCCTCTTTAGAGGTCTTATGAGGCTATCCCAGTGAGGGAAAAAAAAGTTAAGGGAAACTGCAGTGTTCTA